>NC_072398.2:192735000-202735000 GCF_028858775.2 Pan troglodytes
ATACAGCTAAGAAAAGCCAATGCTTGCTTTAGGCTGGGGAGTAACACAGGCAGACATAGGTAATACAAGCAGATGCCTCTGACTGCATGTGAGGACGGGATTGGAAAGAAAAAATCAGAGGGAAAGAAAGGGCTAAGAACTCAGGATCCAACTTCCTGGGTTCAAATCCCAGCTCTGCCATTTACAAGCCATGAGGTTTTCAGCAAAAGTTACTTGCCCTCTACAGACTTAGTTTCCCTCTATATAAGATGGCAATAATAACATAACCTACCTTACAGAGTTATGGAGAGGGTAAGGTGAGAAAATGTGTGTAAAGGATTTTGCATAGTCCCTGGCACTTAATAAGTACTGTTATTACTATAGTCATTGCATATCAAGCACTCCAAAAAAAATGGAACCTTGTTTTATCAAATGAGGAAACAAAGATGCAAAGCGGTGAAGTAACTGGCATAAGGTCACTTAGCTGGCATGAAGTGTGAGAGGTAGCTCCAACCCAGTAAACTTTCCTCTACTCCAGGGGCCTCCCCAGCGCAGAGAGTGATGGCTTACAGCAGCCAGGCTGTGTGTGCATGTGTATGCCTATGTGTGTGCGTCATGGGTATTTGCAGGAGGAGCAGGGCATAGCATCAGAACTGGATATGGTGCAGTCACACACCCCTGCTTCAGATGTGGGGCTCTGTCCCAGGACAACCCTGGGCCTGCTAGGAGGGCTCCAGGTGTTTGCCTGCAGGAGCTGAGGGGAGCAGTCATGGTGGGGGCCACTCCCGCGCCCACCCACTGGCGCCCCCTGCCTCCGGGGGTTCTCCAGGTGTGAAGTCAGCAGACAGGTTTCAGAGGATGGGCTGTCACGATCTGTCTCCCCTCTTTGGATGACAAGTCTCAGATTCCTATCTCAGCAGAGAGGTGCTAGTGAAATCCCGGAGGAAATGATAAACGGGGTGTTTGCTCCAATCAATCTCCAAGAAGAGATTTCGTTTGAATGCTTTCCACTTCTACTCCTACCAAGAGAGTGAGGAAGCTGCTGTTTAGATCCTGTGCTTCAGTCTTCCGTTTTCTCCAGGATGGTGGGTGTTTGGGGCAGCCCAGTCTCTGCCTCAGTAAATGGAGCAGTTTTTAGTCCTTATCAGAGGAACCCCCTGCAGCCTCTGACACTTCACACCTTCTGAAAGCATTCACCTCCTCTGGCTTCCATGACAACTCTTCCGAGTTTCCTCCAAAATCTCTGGCTGGTCCCTCTTGGTTTCCTAGACAGATGTTTCTTCCTTTGTCTTTCTCGTAACTATCCACATTCCTCTTATTTCCAACCTGTGTTCTCTTCCCAATCCAAGCCTTCTCCCTGAGTGAGTTCAGCTTCATTTGTCACCTAAAGGCTATGGCCCCTAATCTCTCACCCTGGCCAGTGCTCTGCTGACTTAGACTCATGTCGCCACCTGCCCTTTGAACATCTCTATTCAGGTGACTTACAGCGATCGCAGCAAATGTCATCATTCACCATAGTCCTCCCCAGCCAGGTCTCTTCCTGTGTCCTTGAACTCCTTAAAACAGTGCCATCATCCATCTGATTGACAGATGATGTTCGTCTCCTAGAAACTTGACCTAAAGAAGCTTCCCAAAATGCCCCTCCTCCCACAGAAAATTGCGAAGCAAGAATGTTTGGGTTTAGATCCAGGCTCTACCATTTACTGGTTGTGTGACCATAGCATGTCACTTAACTTCTCTGAGCCTCAGTTTCCTCATCTGCAAAATGAAGATAATAGGCCCCACCTCATGAGTTGTTGTGAACCATAAATGAGTTAATACATGCAGAGTTAGAAGAGACACTCCTATATCTAATTAGTCACTAATTGGATCAGTTCTACCCCTAAATGTTTCCTAATCCTCTACTTCTTTCCACCATATTGTCAATCTTATAGTAAGTTCAGGACTTACTGCAAAACCTGCCTAATGATCCTCCCCTCCATCTGTCTTGCTGCCTTCACGCATGGCCAGAGTGAGTCTAGAGGACATATCAGATCATATCCCTTCTGTGGCTCCTCATCACGGTGTGACAAAGTTCGAGATTCTGAACCTGGTTTTGTCAAATGGGGCCCTTCAGGGGTTTTGTCCCCTGTTTACTTACCCAGCCCCTTCTTTTGCCCTCCTCTGAGCTGTGGGCTTGAGCCACATTAAATTACTTGCTCTTTTCCCAAAAAATAAGGCCTCTGAGCCTTGCATATGCTGTTCCCACTACCACCACCACCACCATGAACAACAACTTCATCAGAAGCAGTCTTGCTCCTTCTTCAAGTCTGGGTGTAGGCCTTGCCCTCTGGGAGGCCCTCTGTAGTGGATACTGTAGTGTGCTACCCAGATCTCCTCTCAGGACCAAGGTGCTCATTCCCAGCTGCTGGGAGCAGGAGCACTGGCTGCCTCCCTCATGGTTATGCCCCATCCCTGGGGCACCCACATCCAGTGACTGGTTGGTATAGAGTATAGGCCCAGCCCTTTGCCTCAGTTCTGGACAACTCTGTCCTTCCCAGCTCCAGGACTCCCTGTGAGACTGGCTGAGGCCTCCGGTGCAACTGCTTAGCAATTAAACCTCTCTGGGGCCAGGGCGCTTCCCTCATCTCCCTGTGGGCATGACTTCCCAGAACCATTTCCTGTAAACTTCCCCCATACAAATCTCCATCTCAGAGTCTGTCTCCAGGAAACCTGACCTAAGATGCTTCTCAAAATGCCCCTACTCCCTAGGCTGGGCACGGTTCTCTTACTTCCTGTGGCTCCCCACAAACCAGTCTCCCTCTGCTACCTTTATTAAACTCCTACAACACTGGATAAAATCAGTGGTTTCCTTGTCCATCCCCCTCATTAAGTGGAAGCTACCTGAGAGGAACCACACTCATTCCTCTTTGTCTCTGCAGTGCCTGGCTTCATGCCTAGAATTGTTTCATGACACTTAGAGGTTTGTTTTGTTCTGTTTTGAGACGGAGTGTTGCTGTGTCACCCAGGCTGGAGTGCAGTGGCGCGATCTCAGCTCACTGCAACAGACTTAGAGATTTTTATGGAGCCATCTCCAGGAAGGATTTTTGATGCGGCTTATAAAACAAATCATTTAACATTTTGTTCTTTGTTGTTATCAAATAATAGGCATGATAGCCATCTCAGAGCATCATTCCATCCTTGGGCCTGAAGGATACAGGAGGCTTCAGGATGCAATAAAAGATGGTAAGAGGCTGGTGGCTCAAGCCTGTAATCCCACCACTTTGGGAGGCTGAGGTGGGCAGATCACCTGAGGTTGGGAGTTCGAGACTAGCCTGGCCAACTTGGTGAAACTCGTCTTTACTAAAAACACAAAACTATATATATATATATATATACTGTACTCAAGACTCAAGTCTCTTCATATATATATATATATATATATATATATATATGAAGAGACTTGAGAAAAGATAGGAGAGACCAGAGTGAGTGAGGGACCAGGAAAGAGATGAGGATTAGTGGAGCATGCCTGATAGTCACGTGACTTGGTAATGGAAAACAGTGTCTTTCACACTTTGATGCAGCCACTTGGGTAGCAAAACAGCCATATCAAATATGCCTCATGCTGTAGCCTGGCATATACTGGGTGCTCCCTAAAACTCTAGTCAATGGCTGTAGTTGCCTCCCTGATAAAGCCTAGACTGCTTAGCAAGTCTCATCATGGCCCTACGCCAGCTAACCCTTGCCTGCTTTTCTGGTCTCATGTCTTGCCCTGCCTCCTCACATAACCTCCTGTTCACATGCTCCTGCCTATGCACAGGCAGCTCCTGCCTTTCCCCACTTTTGCCACTCAGGGAATTCCTATTCAACTGAAGCCCTCCCTGATTGCTCCAGCAGGCTATTTCCTTTCCTTCTCTGATTGGTTTTGTATCACTCTGCTTTGGGATCACCTGTAATCTTGTCTGTCTCCCCAAGCAAACTGTGAGCTTCATGCAGGCAGGGAATATGACCAATCTGTCTCTATCTCCAGCACAGCACTTAACCTAACCCTAAGCATAAGATCACACATTGTTGGCTAAGAGGATGGATGAAGTTTCTCTGCATCTGAGTTGGCTCAGGGCATGCCTTTGGGTATGATCTTCAGTTCCCTGGGACATAGATTGAGAAGAAGCTTAGAGCACTCTGGCACCTCTGGAAAGCATGAGTTAAAGACCCAGTCACAGTCTCCAGAGAAGGTGCCATGGACTCGGTGATTAGAGCCACAGGTTTCATCTAGATCTCACTTGGGGGAAGTGGGGACCAACAGCCTAGACACTGCCTTACATCCATAGTGTCCATAGAGCACCTGCCCCAGCACCATCCCAGTCCATAGTATCTCTACTTTGTAGCAACCCCAAAGTCAGGTGTGATGCTAGCCCTATTTGACAGATGATAACTAAGGCTCAGAGGTCTCCTAAACTCCTTACAGTTCCACCATTCCTTGATTCAATGACTCTTACTGGATCTTGTCCATCTGTGACTCTGGCCAAGGAGAACCATGGAACCCAGTGCTGGCCCTAGCTCTACAGCCCTTTGCTGAGAGCCAACTGCTGCCCAAGGAGAGGCAACAGGACTGGGGAATAGAGGAGGCATCGCTTTCCTTTAAAAGGGCTTACCCTGACCCTCCAAAATTGGCTAGCATTTCGGCTCAAGCCTGTAATCCCAGCACTTTGGGAGGCCGAGGAGGGCAGATCACGAGCTCAGGAGATCAAGACCATCCTGGCTCACACAATGAAACCCTGTCTCTACTAAAAATATAAAAAATTAGCTGGGCATGGTGGCGGGCGCCTGTAGTCCCAGCTACTGGGGAGGCTGAGGCAGGAGAATGGCGTGAACACGGGAGGTGGAGCTTGCAGTGAGCCAAGATTGTGCCACTGCACTCCAGCCTGGACGACAGATCAAGAATCCGTCTCAAAAAAATAGAAAGAAAGAAAGAAAGAAAGAAAGAAAGAAAGAAAGAAAGAAAGAAAGAAAGAAAAGACCCTGCCAGCCTACCCTTCAGTTTGGGCAGGACTTAATCCATGCTTGGTCTCATAAACCTCCCATGGATTCTGAGGCCAACCTTGAGATGCCATTTACAGGACAACTGATACAGCACGCATGATTGGACTTTTGGAATTGCAGAGTGTCACAAGGAAGTTATTATTATTATTGCTGCATTGTTATTTTTATATATTTTATTTTGGGGGAAGAGGGTTCCTGGCATTCCTTTGTTCATAGAAATATATTCAAGAGCCATCCTGAATATGGAACATTTCAAATAAACCATTGAATAGAATCTGTGATTACTTTTTAAAATACAGTTTTTTATTCTAGAAAAACCTCAGCTGGGTGCAGTAGCTCATGCCTATAGTCCCAGCACTTTGGGAGGCCAAGGAGAGCAGATTTCTTGAGCCCAGGAGTTTAAGACCAGCCCTGGGCAACATGGTGAGACCCCATCTCTAAAAAAAAGAAAGAAGAAAAATCTCAAACTTGTCAGAGATTAAACAGAAAGATAAATGATCAGGATGATTTTGAAGGATTTTTTTTTTAGTTTTCAAGTGTATTTATATATTTTAACTCACAAATCATCTGTGGGTGCAGGGGTTATTGTATGTGTGTATATGTGCACACATGCACACACACCCATGTGAGTACATGTGTATATAGATACACCTTGGCTGTAATGTCTAAAATTTGAGTTCCCCAAGGGCAGAGACTGTGTCTTCTTTCCTGTCCCTCACACAGAGCCTGGCACATGACTGATGCTCAATAATTACTTGTTGAGTGAAAGAAAGTGAAGACATTCCGGTCAATAAGAAAGAGCTGATGTAGCAACCTTCCCCTGGGCAGCACCTTGATGGGCCGTGACCTTCTGTCAGTTAGCAGCAGAGGAATGGGGCAGGGGAAAGGGACTGAATTGCTAATGCTATGAATCTGCAAAGTACCAGGAACTATTTCCCAGGGTTGTCACTGCGCCCACCCCTGCACCCTCATCAGAGGTTGGCTTTCTTCTTCATGTGCACACATATGCATGCACACACACACACAAACCACACATTCTCTCCTGTAAGGGCCTGAATGGCTTCTGCCATTCCTGATATTGTCATCTTCAGTGCTCTGTGTCACCTCCCCTCCCTCTTTGAAGACCTTAGCACCTGGATCTCAGTCTACATCCTAGAGGACCTGTGTCAGGGCTGATGGTCTGTCCAATCCCCTGGACTCTCAGGTGGCCTTAGCTGCAGTAGACTGGAAAATAGCCTCTCTTCCTTATGGCTTCTCCCATCAAGATGAGGAGTCTAGTTCTCTTCCCCTTGATTTTGGACAGGACTCCATGCTCCCTTTGGCCAATGGAAAGAGGCAGAAGTGATGTTGCACACATTCTCAATCTGGGTCTAAGCTGCATGACGAGACACAGAATGCCTGGTCACCTCCAACACCCAGCCAATGGCCAGTCAACCAACCCCCAGCCATGTGAGTGAGGCCATCTGAGACCAACCATGCCAGCTGACCTCAGACATATGAGCAAGCCCAGCCAAAATCAGCCAAGCCTGGCCAAGATCAGCAGGACTTCCCAGCTGACTCTAGACACGGGAGCAATAACAAATGGTTGTTTCCAGCCACTAGGTCTGTGGGTGGTTTGTCCCCCTTCAGTGATATCCCTGCACTGTCTCAGCTGCCACTCCATGACCCTTTTACCCAGAGCCACAACACCCCTGAAATGGGTGACCTAACTACCTACTCTTGGACCTGAGCCCCTGGGCCCTCCAGCCCCTCCACCCTCTTATTTTCACTGCACCTGTCCTTCGGTCTCCACGAAACCGCCAACTTTTTCTTCCCCTCTGAGTTTTCCCAGTCTGCCCTTCCAGGCTTTCCTTTCTTCCCAATCCCACCTAGGTCCCATGGTCTATCCCATCATCCATGCTTTGCCAGTGGCTTCGGTTCCTTTGTCCCTTATCTTTCCATCACACCCTTAGAAAAAAACCCACTCCTGGGTCACTCCAACAGTCCCCTTGTATGCTGCAGCATCCGTGCTGCTGAAAGAACTCACCCACCCATGAGTTCATGCTTATCAATGGGGGTCCTCTGCCGCCCACCAGGCCCTTAGAGTTTTCTTGTCACATGGCCCTCTGAGACCTGTCCAGGCCCTCACCTCTCCTCCCTCCTTAGTGAATGCCCTGCACATCCCACAAGCAGGTGACCTCCCTTCCTACTTCACAGAGACACAAGGCCATCGACATCCTGCAGCCACCTGGAAATGTGTCTGTCTCCCTACACCCCTGTTTTCCTCCCACTTTCTACAATCAGAAAGTCATCCTTCTTTTTGCCCAAGACTTCCTCCTACCTGGACTTCCTACTTCGTAACAGTCAGGCTGCCATGGTGGTTACTAGCACAGGATTCAGTGTCAGATGATGTGGGTAGGTAGAAAGTCCTCTGCACACATGACCTGGCCTTGCCACCATGGAAGGGTGACCTGGAGAGCTGAGAACTGAAGGACCCATTTCTCTTCTAGCATAAGATCTCCTCCTGTCTCTCTGTCTCTTTCTCTCTCTGTCTCACTTCTCTCTCTCCCTATCTCCCTTGTCTGTATGTCTCTGTATGTGTCTCTCCCTCCAGATGCTCATCGTGTGTGTGTGTGCATATATGTGTGTAGAGAAAGAGAAACACACACACACACACACACACACACACACACACACACACACACACAGTAGAGTGGAGCCCAGAGGGTGACGAGGGATGATCCTGGAGAGGTGGGGAGGAATCCCGCCAGGGTCTGGTGGGGAGCCTTGAAGGATTTTAAGCCAGGGAAAGACATGGTCCAATTTGCATTTTAGATAAATCGCTGTGAGAGGAGAGTGGAGAATGGGGTGAGCTGGAGACAAAGAAGCCAGCACAGAGCTGTCAGGGGAACTTGCCTGGCCGGAACCCAGGGAGCCTCACTGGAGAGGGGCAAGGGGAGGCAGAGAGGGGGAGGCAGAGAGAGACAGACATGGAGGGACGGGAAAGACCCACAAAACAGAGAAAACAGAAAGAGAAAGAGGTACAAACCAAGAGAGCATCTCAGAGACACGATGAGAACACAGAGAAGCAGAAACAGAAACAAAATGGGGAGGGGAAGAGAAAGACAGAAATTCCATCCATCCAAGGAAAGTGTGGCAGAGAAACCCGACAGGAGATGTGGGCAGGTGCGGGTGATCTCCGCAGGACCCTAGGCTCCCCAGCCCTCGTGGGACCCCATCCCTCCACCCTCTCTGCCACCCCTGGAGATACTGAGCCTGAGGGAGAGAGGCAGAGAAGAGAAAAATAAAAAAAAGAAATAGAGAAGAGGATGGGGTGGGATGGAGGAAGGGTGAGGGAGGGCGACCTCCACACAGGCCAGGCCCAAGAAGCCCAGTGGCCATAGCCCCAGCCGAGCTCCTTAACGGGCTGGCCTCTGCAATTCCAGCCTTTACACATCCTGAGACAGATTTATAACTGGAAGTCTATTTGAGTTTATCAAGCAGGAGAGCAAGGCGGAGTTGGATATTTCTCATTTTGGTGGTCCCCAGAGGTCCGTGTCTGCGTTAGCGAACTGGAGACATCATCGTAGATTCATTCCCCTGCCCTTCCTTATAAAGAAACGGGAAGAAAAAGCTAAAGGACAGAAATGCTTGCCTCAAAGAACAACACAAAAATCCAACTAGAACTGGGCAGCCCCATTCGGAACAGGGAGGCTATCGACTCCAGCTGGGGCCAGTGACGCGGATACCTGCCCCCACTCCCACATGTCCTCCCCGGCACGGCTTTACCTCCTCAGTTCTCCTCCTGCCCAAGAGAGGATAAAGACTCTAGTCCAGGCTCTCACAGACTCCCTTTGCCCCTCAGAGAGAAGCCACGGAACATTGGGACCTCTCCCAGACATACGGAAAAACTGTGCCTCAGAGTGAGGCCAAGTCTGCAGGCCCACCCCACCTTCCAATCACTGGGTGACCCGAGACAGGTCACTTAGCCTCTCTGAGTTTAGCTTTCTTCATCTCTAAGATTGAACCCCAACCAGGTGCCAGTCTTGAGTGGATCTGCTAAAATCATCTATGTGAAAAAGCCTTCTGTAGACTGAAGAGGGCAGTGCCCGTATGATCTGTCCAGACAACGGAGGAGATCATGTAGCACTTCCTCCAACATAGTGCCTGTCTCCTCTCTAGAAATGTGCCAGGGTATCAGACCTCAAACCCTGACCCCTGGCTCACATAACCCTTACTCTCTTTGTGCAAGTCTTATCTTTCCACACGGCCAGATTGATGGAGGGTCAAGGCTCAGGAGGCATGCCTAGGGCCCAGAGAGGAAACATCCACTTGAGCTGCCTCTCACGGAGCTGGTCAAAGAGCTGCCAGGCCAATGCCAGGGCTGGGTCAGGGCAGCTCTGGAGAGAACAGAAAGGGGCTCCTGGGAAGAAACCAAGTGATGGGCGGCTTCCCAGGGCAAGCCTGGGCCATTTCACAAAGGAGAACAAGCCTTGAGACCATCCGCATTTAACTGAGGGTCTCTGGCCGGACCCCAAGCAGAATAGCAGCCAAGGAAAAGCAGGCTGGTGACTGGAGGCCCGAGGAGGGGACCCCTGTCAGCTGGGAAGACAGCCTACCCACCTCCAGGGCCGCACCCACCGCACCAGATTCAACAAAAGGAACCAATCAGCCACGTTTGGGTTGGTGGGGGCGGGGGTGGGACACAAGGGCTGAGACAAGTGTGAGGAGGAGCACGATTCTGTCCATAAACATCTCAATAGCATGATTAACTGAGCATTGCAAATTGTAACCCTTTCCTTTAATGCACTTTCCCTGAATTACCGCAGGAGCCTGTGGCCGAGGAGCCCGTACAAATTGCTAGAATGGGCAGTTAAGCGGGGAGGTCAGAGGTTAAATGAACACGGTTGTTTATGAAGACACAGCCCGAATCCATTTGCATTTTAATATTCTCTCAGTGAGACGGAAAGCCACTCTGAGGACAGCTTGTTTGGAAATCCCATTAACGGGTTATTTATGGGGCTCGTGGCTGCGTGACCCTTGCCCTTGTTTTGTTAAACATGAACCAGACATGAATCAGACGGGCAGTGGGCTAGCTGCTATTGTTTCCTGTAGCACAAAATGTCATTGGATTCAATTATTCTGAGGCTGACACTTTCTGAATTATCACCCTCATAATGCTCAATTTTCCCTTTTTTCCCCTTTGGTCAACCTGATTATTTCTGTCTTTGTAGAAAGCTGAACTCTTGAAGCAGCCATTTCACCACCACTGGCTGTCAAGGGGGCTGGAGGCACCACCATTTGGGGCTGGATGAGGCCCCCGAGAGGCTGCCAGCCTGGGGGGATGGATGGCGCAGGTGGTGTTGGGGAGAAATCCACCCACTAGACAGCTGGCAGCCTCTTCACCCCACTTTTAGGTGGGGGGACAAGCTCCAGGGCCCTGTGTTTCCTTGAGAACTGAATTCGTGGGCTCTGTCACCTGCATCTCTGAAAAAGCCTTTTGATCAACATTGAAATTGATTTCTCTGAAAAAAATGAACTGGAAACATCATAAAGAAGGAGGTGGGCATGGAAAGTCAAGGGATATTCTGGCATGAAAAGTTCAGTGGATTAAAAAGTCTTATTTTAACTTAAATGATAAAACGGAGGCAGGGAATACTCCAAAGTGAGGAAACAGCCCAGAGTTTAGTCTCACGCTCAGATGTTTGCCATGTGGAGTCAATTCACCAGTTCTCAGATGGATTTGCCTTAAAGCGGATGTCATTTTAAAAGTAAAAAGGGATCCTGATGTCCTGGACCCCAAGTTTGGGCCATGGCCTGGGGCCATCTCTCCTCAGTACATTCCGGCTCCCAGCCTGGGCACATCCAGAGCCAGTAGGGCCACTCCATGGGTGTGGTATCCATGGCTTCTCTCTGGCTCAGGAGATTAGAAGGTGGTCAGTCTGTCTGGCCAGAGCTCTGCCTTGCAGCCCCACAGTCCAGCTCCATTCAGCAAAGTGTCACTGGCCTACTAGGCCCAAGAGCCAGATCTGGGTGCTGGGAGAGGTGATGGAATCAGACTGACATTGTCACCTTCCCCCTGCCATATAAGCCATTATTTCAGAACAAGGAAAAGCTTTGACGGGCATCCCAAAATACCTGGGGATATTGTGACCCAGAGAGAAGGCAGGAGGAGCTCAGGTTGACAATTTGCCAGGCAAAGAACTGGTACTAGAACACAGGACTTATCTCTTTGGCATGGCTCCTTCTGTGACACAGAAAGCTGACATGGCACCTGCCTGTCTGGAATAAAAGAAGAGCTAGATGGCTGGGCATGGTGGCTCACGCCTGTAATCCCAGCACTTTGGGAGGCTGAGGTGGGGTGATCACTTGAGACCAGGAGTTCAAGACTAGCCTGGCCAACATGGCGAAACCCCTTCTCTATTAAAAATACAAAAATTAGCCAGGCATGGTGGCACATGCCTGTAGTCCCAGCTACTCGGGAGGCTGAGGCAGGAGAATCACTTGAACCTGGGAGGTAGAGGTTGTGGTGAGCCAAGATTGCGCCACTGCACTCCAGCCTGGGGGACAGAGCAAGGCTCTGTCTCAAAAAAAAAAAAAAGACGTGCTAGAGCCCAAGGAAGCGCCTTGGGATGGGGTTTGGGAATGAGAATACCAGTAACCAGGTAGCACGCGCTAGATCCCATCACGCTGACCACTCCAGGCCTTACCTGCCTGGCTCCCCACAGCCTTGCAGAGGGCTATCTCTGGCTGCTGGAGCCCACTTTGCCACCTTCAGGGTAAAGATGAGAAAAGCCAAGAAATTAAAACCAATACATTGATGGAGCAGCCCTCCATGATGACTTTTAGGATTGGGCGTGATAAACAGCCCAGCTTCCCAGCCCTCGTGGAGGCTAACTCTAAGGAGCATGGTCTGCTCTGCCTCTGGTTGCCCACAGGGGTGGCTGACTTGATGCAGGACTCTTTACTGCCCCCCTAGTCCCCTAGCCCTGACATCTCACTTCCCCACTCCCCTCCGTCACTCCCAAATAAACGATTTGTACTTAAGTCACTGTCTGGGGGGCATCTGACCTCAGCATTTACACTACTCAAGGCTGTACCCAAAGGGGACCAATCTGCGGTGGGCATGAGAGGGCGCAGGCCTGAGCGCCCTGCTCCCCCTGCCCAGGTGCAGGGACTGCTGCGAGAGCACCTGCATCTTCTCAGGAACTCTCTTCCTAACACTTGCCGCAAAAGCCTTTCCACCAAGTTTAAAATAGATTTCTCCTTATGAATGGGCCGTCTGAGGAATTCTCCTCTAGTGGTTAATTCAATCTTAATAGAAGCTGATTTTTTTTCTCCCAGAAGAGAAGGGAACAATACATCTTTAGAACGGGTTTATAAGTGTCATGATTTTTCTACTAATTTACGCTGCATTCTCTGCTTTAAAATGTGAAATTACCTCATTGTGTCTCTGAATATCCTCTGTGCTTGGGCCTGAAATTAAGCTTGCCGGAGAGAGGCCTAAATGACCACAATTTGCTGTGTGAAATGCCCTGATTGCAAGAGCAATCCCCAACAATCCCCAGCTTCAGCACAGCCCAGCTCACTCAGGCTGATTGGCCTTCCCCATGCACGAGGCTTTGCCAAATACACCTGATGCTACCTGCCGTGCGGGGGAGGGGCGGTAGCGGGGAAGTTGCCCGCCTGGGCCGATTCATCTTCAGTCCCCACACAAGCCACCTCCCAGGAACAAAAGAGGATATGCTCCCTGCTCAGCCACCAGGTAAACAGGGTGGCCCCACAGATAAACACGGCCCATGGCCCACCAGTCCTCCCCCGACCAACATCTCACAGCCGGCACAAGTGTTTCTAACCCTCCACAGCCTCCGGATTGCTCCTCGTTCTTCGTCAATTGCTCTGTGGTCCCCAGCTCTTTCCACTTCTCCCAGGGTTTAGCCTCTCATGAGAAGATTCTGTGTCACTGGGTGCCAGGCCCAGCCTGGGCTGGGGGTGAGGAGGTCAAACTCCTTGAGTTCGAATCCAAGCACTTACTATGTGACTGTGAGTCACGCATCACTTCCCCGTGTCTCAGTTTCCTCCTCTGTAAAATGGAGACAGTAATATGCACAAAAATAGAGTTGTCAGTAGGATGAAGAGAATGCAGTGAAAGTGTCTGGCTATGCTGGTTGCTCAGTCAGTACTAATGGGTCTGTTTCAGGCCACAAACTCAGGTGTGCATAAATTTTAACTTTATTTTTCTATAACGCACACTAAAGTCTCCTTTTCCTATAACACACACTAAGTGGATTCATTTCCACGCGATGAAAAACACTTTCATTTGGGAGAAAAGCAAGTTGACCTGGGAGAGTCTAGAAGCTGAGATTGGCTCAACACGTGCATCTTCTCTCATGTGCCCAGAGGCAGACATCCCTGCTTCCTGCTCCAGGTTTCCAGGTGGGGGTTCAAGACCCCTCGACCCGGAGTCATGAGTGGCCCTCAACCCAGCACCAGAGCTCCGCCTGGACTCATATACTTGGGACCAGCCCCCTCCTCCACCCAACTGTCCCCAAAGGACCAGCAGTTCCTCCTGGGCTCCTGGGCCTTTTTAACTATTGTGGTTTGGGAACAAAGACAGCCACTGGCTTCAGCTCCAAGGTCCTACCTGCTTGGCTTCCACCCTCCAAGTTTTCCTGGAGCAGCAGAGAGCAGATTCACTCATTCCACCTGGTCTCTCAGGCTGAATCCTAGCGTCATAGACTCAGGGAGTGTCCGAGTGGGCGGGGCTCCAGCTAGCATTTTCATTTCCTGGGACTGCCTTAACAAAGCACCACAAACTGAGTGGCTTAAACAACAGAAACAAAGGGTCTCACGGTTCTGCAGGCTGGAAACTTGAGATCAAGGCACTGCCAGCGTTGGTTCCTTCTGAGGGCTGTGAGGAAGACTCCGTTCCTCACCCCTTTCCTAGCTTTGGGTGGTTTGCTGGCAATCTTTGGTTATCCTTGGCTTGTAGACACATCACCACAATCCCTGCCTTTATCTTCACGTACGGTTCTCCATGTGGCGTGTGTGTACAGGGTATGCATGTCTATCTCCAAATTTCCCCTTTTTATAAGGACGCCAATTACACTGGATTACGGCCCACCCTAATGACCTCATTTTAACTTGATTGCCTCTGTAAGACCCTATTTACCTCTCTGAGATGGGGAGAGAGGTTGGACTTCAACATATGAATTTTAGGGGGACACGATTTAACCCATAACAGCTAGCCATTCCCTTAGTTCATGGATGGGGATACTGATGGCCAACAGGGAAAGGGTTTGCCCCGCTCCATCAGCAACCTGGTTTCAGAGGTGAGATTCCAACTCAGGACTCTCTTAGCCATGACTCATCTCTGACCTCTTGACATTATAGCCTGGGGGAGGTGGGAGAGGCCTGAAGGAAAAGACTTGGCTGTGACCCCATAGGGCTAACAGTGACAGCATCTCTGACGGGTCCCATCCAGGCCCAGAAGCTGGGCCCACGCACCCTGCTCCGAGCTGAGTGTTCCTAATGGTCAATCAGGCTGTACCAAAGAGCTTTTTAATAAACATCATTCATCTTATTCCGGTGCCAGCAATGGGACTGGCTCATACACAGGGAACGCAAATCCTAAATGCAGCATTAAAATGATTTTAATGTTCACCGTCAAGTGCCAAAGCTTGGGGCTCCCATCTCCACCGCAGCCCATCTTGACGTGGAAGTTGGGATCCTGAAAGGCAATTTTGTTAATGCTACTGGGAGGAGCATTCAGGTCTGGAAACTCATCCATCATCTTAACACGCTTCAGGATGGACTGGGAAGATAAAGCTTTCATTTTCTGTGCCAGGCGGAGCCTCTTCAATTAGGCTCTGAGGGATGCAGGGGAGGGTGGGAGCAGGGATGGGCACCCTGAGGGTGGAGGGAAGGGGATGGAAATTCCTTGTGTACAGAACAGCCTGGGGTCAGGGGAGTGGCACAGACCCTCCCTTCATCCTGTAAAATAAGGAAGCAGGCTGGGTGCAGTGGCTAATGCCTGTAATCCCAACACTTTGAAAGGCTGAGGCAGGAGGATTGCTTGAGGCTGGGAGTTTGAGATCAGCCTGGGCAACATGGCAAGACCCCATCTCTACAAAAAAAAATTTTTTTTTAATTAGCCAGGTGTGGTGGTATGCATCTATAGTCCTAGGTACTCAGGAAGCTGAGGTGGGAGGATCGCTTGAGCCCAAGAGTTCAAGGTTACAGTGAGCTATGATCATGCCACTGCACTCCAGCCTGGGTAACAGAGCGACACCCTGTGTCCTAATAAAACAAAATAAGCACAGTATAGAAAATGAAGGGCGGGGTCTGCCCCAGTTCTGGTGGGGGAAGCTCAAGGTCTGAGTCTCAAAGAAGCCCCTGGGAGAGTGAGCAGAGGGGTCAGAAAACAGCAACCTCAGAAGGGGTCCCGGCTGAGCTCTCCCTCTGCAGCTAGGAAGGGAAAGGGGACAGCTCCAGGACATGGACAAGAGGCCATGGCTGTGCCACAAAGAGAAGTCACCAGACTCAGAGGCTAACATAAGTAGACGGCTGGTAGGCCTGGAGCAAGCCAGGAGGACTTCCCCAGAGGAGGGGCTAAGTAAAATGCAAAGTTTCCCTGAATTTGGACTTGGGGTAGGGTATTTGTACTGCCACTTATATCTTTATCCTGATATATTGTCACCTGCCATGGCTGGACTTCCCCAGAGTCAATTGATTATTGATCAGGCTGCCAGTAAGTCAACTAGGAATTTACTGAGCAATATCCACTAGGTGCTTAATGGGCCTTGCCCTCTGCCTATCAGCCAAGAAACATTTATTGGAACTCTCCAGTAACAACAACAACAATAATAATACGACAGCTACAGCTTATTGAGCACTTACTATTCATTTTAACTGCTTTACATGTACCATTCATTGCTTTTCTTGCCTGCTTCATCTTCCATCTCTCCCTGCCTCCTGCTTTATGCCCCAGTAATACCTGTCTGCCCACAGAGTGATTCATATCTGACACCCATGCTATTTCCCTGTGCAGAGCACCTTGCCCATCCTTCTTCAACTTACCATCCTCTTATTCTACAGATGTCTGCTTAGGGATCACCTCCCCAGGAAGCCCACCTGAGCTCCAGCTGGAGCTCAGAGTCCTTCCTACGTGTTCCCAACTGCTCCCAGCTGAGAAGGCAAATGGACTCATGATATTCCCATGGCTTCATCCACAGCAGACATCACTAATAGATCACCACACTGTTTCTGAGAACTTCTCGGGGCTCGGCCAGAATTGCCTGCCATGAATGCACAAAATGGGTGATTAAATCAGATAGCTGACCTGCAGAGCTTAGCATAACACCTGGGTCATAGTGGCACATGTTCAGTGCTGTTGCATCATTGTGTCCCAACCCTGTCTGCCCCCACCCCACCTAGTACCCACATTTTGTCACCTTCTTGGTGGGGGAGTGGAGGGGAGAAGAGGCCTAATAGACAAAGAACAGAACAAGAAGAGAAGGGCCCTTTCTAGGGAAGAATGTGAACCAATAAAAGCAGGGGAACAAATGGCCTGTGACTTCTGCCCACAGCTAGGGATGGGTATCTATCTGAGCCTGGGTCAGATCAAAGGGTAGAGTCTCTTGGAAGGATGGGAGAGGAGGCCAGTATGGGGCACGTGGTTGACTTTTTGCTTCCTAAACCTAAATAACTACCACTCGCAGATCCTTTACCTACCCAGCACTGCACAAAGTACCTTACATGCACGCACTTCATCTTTCCATCCCTAAAACCACTCCATAGAGTTGATATTATTATCCCCATTTTACTAGTAGGGAAACTGAAGCCCCAGTGGATTCCTTGTCAATAGGGGGCTTTTGACTCCAAAGCTCTTCTACAGCACACCCTACCTTTCTGTCCCGTGACTGCTTACCTTTGAAATAAAAACTCTGTGTGTGTGTGTGTGTGTGTGTGTGTGGTGTGTGTCTGTGTGTGTGTGATGGGAGTAACAGGGCTGGGGAGGCTTGGCAGAATTTAAAAACAGACCCTAAAGGTTCACAAGGGCATATGTAAATAAGGAATAAAATTGCTCTAAAAGCAAATACAGAAACTAAATAGCATGTGCCTGCACAACACCTCATTTCTTCCTTTTGTTCAACCTGCTTTCCTCCCCCAGCCACCTACTCTTGGTCTGATGGCCCTTTCACAGTTGCCTAGAAAATCATAGGAAGGGCAGGAGGCTCCCTCATCCCGGATCCACACTGTTTCAAGTGACCAGTGACCAGGAGTCTCTTTTTTCTGAAAATGGAGTGGTTTCCTTGTGTTCTATGTAAATCAGCTGTGTGTAAATGTGCATCTTTAATGGAGGATCTGTCAGGTTGGGCTGGGGTATGGCTGGGATGGAAGAGGACAATAGATTCCACACTCTGGGGTCAGGCCTGCAGGGAGGGGACTGTGGAGCTCAGGAGGCTGGGAGAACAGGAGCCAGATGCAGGGGTCGGAGAGCAGGAGTGATGAAGCCCAGGGCTGAGCCTTGCTGAGACCTGGAGCCTCAGAACCAAGGTGGCAAGGAGCAGAGAGCCTGTAGTGACAGCTGGGCTGGGGGAGTGCCATGTGCTGGGGTGAGGAGGAGAGGCCTCGGGCTCTGGGGCAGCTGGGCCACCCCCTGGGTGCCAGGAAAAGGCCTCAGGGCAGCCTCAGAGCTCCTTCGGCAAGGGTTGTGTGCTAACCGAGGTACTGCAATTGACTGAGGGGCCCCATGTGGCCTGCACTGCAGGAAGTGACCTGCTTAGGTTCCACAAAAGCAGGATAAGGCTCCGCACAGCCCCTGATGGATACAGTGGCACTCAGTAAATGGTAGTGTTGATATTTAAGTCTTTAATTGCAAGTAAAAATAAGGCCATTCTCATTAGCTTAAGCAGAAAGGAGGAATTTATCATAAGGACCTGGGGTGTCTCCTGGATCCCAGGGGGAGGATGGAGCTGGCGCTGGCCTCTCTCCATCCCCTGCAGTGCCTCTCAAGTCTCCTCTCCCTGCAGACCAGCTCCTTCCACCTTGGCGTGGAGTGAAGTGCCACCCCACCACCCCTGAATTCACAGGTCTGAATTTCTGCCCCTCCAGAGCCTCATCAGCTCTCAAGCCCAGTTCCAAGTTCCCTGGAGAGACAATCTCGCTGGCCCAGCTTGGGCCAGGGGTCTAATCAGTCATGGCTAGGGGAGCGGGGATTGCATCGCCATCATTCATTTACTTAATCATTTGTTCATTTAACAAAGATTGATGGAGCACCAGCAATGTGCCATGCCTGCTATAGATGCAGGCAACCAACAGAAAAAGCCTCTGCCCTCAGGGAGCTTACGTTCTAGTTCAGAGAAGACAGAAAAGAAACAGCTGACAAATGCACAGGATGTCAGGACAGCAATATGGCGGGGCAAAGAGAGAGCTGGGTGGGGACAGGGATGAAATTCCGTAAGGTGGACAAAGAAGGCCTCATAGGCAAAGTGACATTTCACGAGAGGCCTGAAGGAAATGAAGGAGACAGGCAGTCCAAATTGGGGGGAAGAGCCCTCCAAGCAGAGAAAAGCAGGTGCCAAGGCCCTGGGGCAGGAGGCTTGGGATGGGCCGAGGACAGGCAGGGCCTTCAGTGCTGCTGGAGTAAAGCTCACCATGTGGGAGAGGAAGGAGAAGAGCTCAGAGAGTGGCAGGGCCCAGATAGGACAAGGTCTGTGGGCCAGTATGGGGCGAGACATCATGAAAGTTCTGAATGGCACAATCTGATTTTCGTTTCACAGGGCGTAGCGTCTCAGAACCTCCTATGCACAGCCTCAAGTCCTCTGGGCCCCACTCACCATCACTAGTGCTCTTGACCTCTTGTTTTGCCCCAGCTGCTGCCACAGGGACTGACTCCCCAGGTGAGCTCCATCCCAGCCACAGCTGCAGGGACCCTGCAATTCTGCAGACTGGGGCCACCTCCAGGTCCGCAGGATCCTTCCTTCACTTCTGCACCCAGAAAAAATTACACCAAAAGGCATGTTTTCTGATTTCTTCAGAGTCACTGAAGGGGTGGGTGACAAAACCCAGTAATGCAGGAGAGTTGATGCTTCATGGGGCAAGCCTTTGTAGGAGATGGAAGGAAATCTGAGGATAAATTCTCTCTACAACCCACCCCCATCACCAGATTTTCAGGTCTATTCAGATACGGCATGAATGGCATAGTCCATTTTCATGCTGCTAATAAAGACATACCTGAGACTGGGTAATTTATAAAGGAAAGAGGTTTAATTGACTCACAGTTCATCATGGCTGGAGAGGCCTCAGGAAACTTACAATCATGACAGGAGGGGAAGCAAACACGTCCTTCCTCACATGGCACCAGCAAGGAGAACTGCTGAGCAAAAAGGGGAAAAGCCCTTATAAAATCATCAGATCTCATTAGAACTCACTCACTGTCATGTGAACAGCAGCATGGGGGTAACTGCCCCCATGATTCAATTACCTCCCACCAAGTCCGTCCCATGACATGTGGGAATTATAGGAGCTACAATTCAAGATGAGATTTTGGTGGGAACACAGCCAAAAAATATCAGATGGTCCTGAAGCAAGAAGATATACCTGGGACCAAGCCATCAGCTACACTTGTTACAAAAATGTGTGTCAACAAAGCTCAGCATTACAGTTCCTTTGGTTTGCTCTCCTTCTCTCCCTGCCTCACTCCCCACTGCCCTCAATCTTGCTACCAAGGGTCTGAACTTCTCATTGATGTGATTACACGAGTTTCTGCCTTAGGCTCTGTCTTCTGGGAGGACTAAGGCAGTTGGTACTAGGCATGGCCCTCAGGAAGGGATTTAGGAATCGGATTGCCCACCCATCTGAAGACAATAGGGACCCCATTGCTGGTGGAAAACAGAGTGGTGACCTCTGGTATGCAGGGCTTCACCAGGGCTAAACTTTCACCTGTAGTTAGTGAGATGCAGTACAAGGAAGAAGGCAAGAAGCTTCGGTGCTTGATGAGTCTGGAGGAAATTATAAGGACTATGGTGAGGGTTCGCTGTTTTTGACAGCCTGGAAAGCCTTGCAAAACAAAATAGTGGGTCCAGGGAGGCTAATTGCCAGCTGAAGGCATGCCTTGGAAGGCAGAGGACCCTGTGGCATCTTTAAAGGAGACTCATCTCCTCCTGCCACAAAGCAGACTCTGCTGAAAATTGGGTTCAGGATTTGATTATTAAGGGAGAGACCTGCAAAGGAAATCAGTGCATAGTCTCACAGGTGACCTTAAAGTCTGTAACAGGTAAGGCGTGGAACCCTGACGTAATGGATGAGAATATTTGTATAGATAAGCCTGAAAATCTTGAACCGCAAATTCCCCCTCTGTGCTAGAAAAGGCAACCCCTCCCCTTTGCTGGTAGAGAACAGCCTGCTGTCACCTGGAGACCATGCAATGCCGCCACCCACAGCAGAGTGAGCTGGAAAGGTAAGGTGGTGTTCAGAAAGTAGGATGCTTGAGATTTTGGAGGGGATACAGTTATTGTTAGTGATAAGCACTGGGGTGTGACCTTGAGAGTGACAAGTGGGACTAGGTGGAATGAAGGGAGCCAGGGAAGTGAGAAGCAAGGCTCGGAGAAGGATCGTCTCTGTGTGTGATCACAAGAAAGATCGTCTCTACGGAAATCACCAAGAAGGATCGTCTCTATGCATGATCACCAAGAAGGATCGTCTCTATGGAGATCACCAAGAACTGAGACAGGGCAGTGTTGCAGAAAGAGTGCTCAGCATTTAAATATCTTCAGGGAACAGTAGAGGGGAGTGACTAGGGCTCTCTAGATGACTGCAACAAGGACTATCAAAGAGGTGTGGTCTGATGGCACAACTTCAAAGCCACAGTTTCGGGGGGGATGCGCAGGAATAAATGATCTGAAAGAGGCAACAAGGAGCAGGGAGGACACCTACCCCACCTACCAGTGGTTCAGGGGCTGCGGGAATATGAACAACCACCACTTGAGAGGGATTCAGGAAAGGCAGCGTCCCTGAAGGGGAGCTGAGTTTTCTCTAGAGTAAGAAGGAGAAGGGGAACGTTCAGGGACAAGGATGAGGTTACAGGATATTTTTCTGGTGACTAACCATAGGAAGCGCAGTGGAAGGATTTGGGGAGTAGGAAAAAAAGAGAGTTAAGTCATGTTAGGGGATGTACAGAGCCAAATGAGGATCAGAGGGCAGAGGATGAGGAGTAAGCTGGGAGTTTGGGGATTTCGCAATGACTAACTTCAAAAAGGGTAAAAAGCATAACGAGATTTGTCTGGATAGCCTCCAAGGCAGATGGTTGTGGTAAGGCTGTAAGTGTTGTGAAAAGAAAGAAGGGGACCTTGAGGAACATGGAGCTCTGGGGTCCCCCCTTTTTTGAGACAGGGTCTTGCTCTGTCACCCAGGCTGGAGTGCAGTGGTGCCGTCACGGCTCACTGCAGCCTCGGCTCCATGATCTCAAGTGATCCTCCTGCCTCAGCCACCCTAGTAGCTGAGACCACAGGTGTGCACCACCACACCCAGCTAATTTTTATTTTTTGTAGAGATGGGGTCTCTCTATGTTGCCCAGGCTGGTCTCGAACTCCTGGGCTCAAGCTATCCTCCCACCTTGCCTCCTAAAGTGCTGGGATTACAGGTGTGAGCCACTGCACTTAGCCTGGGGACCCCCTCTTTAATCTTGCCAAATGCATACAGACCTGACTGCTGGGGCCCAACCCTGAGGATCAGAAAGAAGAGAGGTCAGATTCTAGAGAAGGCATGGGTAGTCATGAGCTGGACAGACACCCCAAAAGTTTGAAATCTGAGTCCAATTCCTCACTCTGCCTTAGCTGAGTGATCTTGGGCAAGTCCCTGAGCCTCTCTGAGCCTGTTTCCTCATCTATAAAATGGAAAGGTAATACTTCCATCATTCCATCATGGGATTATTGGGAGGAGCCTATGAGATGGGCAGTAAAGAGTACTGAGTGCAGAGCCTAGCTCATCCCAAGCCCTTGGGAAGAGGTCGCTCTTTGTTTAAAGAGACTGTGCACTTAAACCATGCAATCTGGTGTGGAACCTTGACTGCAAATTTCAGAAGGTCTCCCCAGTTCTGATCCCTCTTTCCTCAGCAATGTCTGTTGGAGCTCTTTGGACTGAATATTTATTTAAAAAATGACTAGACGGGGAATGAATGAAACCCTCATCATGGAATGAACTACATGGTTTTCTAAAATGTTAACTTTAGTATACACATAGACATGGCATACTCCAAATACCCTACAGAATAGGTCTGATGTCCATACCTGGGCCTCCACACTGGGGTCATAGTAAACCTCCAAGATAGAAGTAACTGAGGTCCCTGTCCTTAGCACCTGAGAATGCTCCTTTGTGTCTAGCATGGATTCATTCTAGACCCATCATTTCCTTCTATCAAGGCATGTTTAATCATTTAATAATTTTTTGAGTGCCTACTGTGTGCCATGACTTGTATCAGACAGTTCATTCAAGAAAACAGAAACTGGAATTCCTAGGAGACAGGTACTTTAAAAAACTTTGAAAGGGCTGGAAGGACATACGTTAATGAAACCCACTGCTATATCTTAAGAAGTTGCATGAAATAAGGAAAATTGCCAAAATGGTTGTTCCTACTTCCAGGGCTAAGGTGGATAATTTCAGGAAAACCCCCAGAGCCCACCGCAAACATCTCACATTTACCAAAACCCACGCATCAGCCCATTGCTTCTGGAAGAACAGTAATATAGATTCTGCTTCTCTTCCACCTTCCAAATCTTATGTGTGCCATCAGCAGGATCAAAACAGGGATTCTGGAAAATGTAATTTCCAAGTGACTAGCCCTTATGATACAAGAATGTGCAAAGAAGAGGGGAAATGGTGCTGAGCTGCTACCTGACAGTCCAGCATAGCTCTGTGCTAGGTGTGGGGCTATGATGGAAAACAAACAAAGCTCTTGCCCTCTTGGAGCTTATATTCCATGGAGAAGCCAGATGAGAAAATGAATTTAGCACAGGTAATATCATTAATGAATGTTATGAAGACAAATCTGGGTAAGGAAAGAAAGAGACATATTGGGATGTCCTTTTAGTTAGGGTGGTCAGAGACTTGAATAAAGTAAGGAAGCCATGTGGACATACAGGGGCATAATGTCCCCTGCAGAGGGGACAGCATGTCCAAAAGCACTGAGTCAGGAGGATGCTTGACCTGTTCAAGTAACAGCAAGACCATTGTGGACAGAGCAGAGGAAGAGAGGGGCACTGTGGTGGGAACTGAGATCAGAGAGGTGGGCAGAGTGGGATGGCACAGGGCCTTGTGGGCCATGGCAAGCACTTTTCTCAAAGTATGATATGAAAGCATTTGAGCAAAAGAGTAATATGATCTGACTTAAGTTTGTTTTTTGTTTTTTGGGTTTTTTTGAGGCGGAGTCTTGCTCTATTGCCAGGCTGGAATGCAGTGGCACGATCTCGGCCCACTGCAACCCCCACCTCCTGGGTTCAAGCGATTCTCCTGCCTCAGCCTCCCGACTAGGTGGGACAACAGGAGCGCACCATCCCCAGCTAATTTTTGTATTTTCAGTAGAGATAGGGTTTCACCATGTTGGTCAGGATGGTCTCGATCTCTTGACCTCATGATCCACCCACCTCGGCCTCCCAAAGTGCTGGGATTACAGACATGAGCCACCGAGCCCGGCCCTGACTTAAGTTTTAACAGAATCACTCTGCTGTGTGAGAATTGGGGAGGGGGCAATGGGGGAAATGAAGCATGGGGCCCAATGAGAAGGCTACTACAATAGTCCAGAAGAGAAATGTTGAGGCCAGGGGGTGGGAGCGGGGTAGACCAAGGTGGTGGTAGAAGAAGTGGTGAGGATAGGTCAGATTCAGAATCTGTTTCAAAACAGAACTGGCAGGACTTTATGAATGGGAGGTGGGCTGTGAAAGAAACATGGGAGTCAAGGATGACTCCAAAATTGTTGGCCTGAGCAACCAAGAGGTTGATGATACCATTGACTGAGGTGGGAAGAAGCAATGGGGGACAAGGGAGACAAATTAAATGTTTGACTCCTGACATGTTCAGTTTAATATCATTTTTATATATCCAAGTGGAGATATGAGGTAGAAAATTAGATATACAGGCACATAATTCAGGGAATAATTCAGATCCAAGGACAGACATTTGGAAACCATCAGCCAGCAAATGATGTCTAAAGCCATGGGACAGGAGGAAATCGCCCAGGGAGTGAATGCAACAGGAAAGAGAAGAGGTCAGGGACTGAGCTCCAAGGCTGATCTCAATGGCAGAGTAGTCTCCATTTCTCCAGTTGTAATTGCTCCAAATTCATATTTAAAACCAGAGCCTCATCTCTGTTCCTTAGAGCAAATCAGGGCCCTCTGTAACATCCCACAAGCCCTAGGATCCCTACTCTTCCAGGAGTAGATCTATGCCCATCAACTACTGGTTTCCTCTCAGATCTGCCCCCACCCTTTTCTGATCTCAGTATCTCAGGGAACTCCATTTCCTAGGCTCCCTCCCGCTCTAGCTTTCTAGCATTCAGCCAACGAAAGGCATCTGTAGAAGACTGGAGGGTGCCAGAGGAGAAGCCAGGGTACTTCTCCCCCTCTCTCACTATGACAGTGGCTGAGTCTGTGGCAGTGGTTATGCTTCTCCAGAACTCCAGCTCCTGCTAGCTCGCCCCCAGCTGGCAGCCCCCACTGAGACTCTGGCTCCCACTTGATGGCCTCCGTTTCTGGGCTTTGGTGACACCACCTCCTCCCACTGTCCTAATGTCCCTTAGGGTAGTAGCAGCTTCCAGCTGTTGCTAATCTCTAGCAGCTGCCTCACAGTCCTGTTTGGCTTCTCAGTGCTTCCATCACCAATCCCTGCATTCAATTCCCTCTGTTCCAAAGACCTAGAATTTCTGTTTCTGTCTTCCTGGCTGGCCCCTGACTGATTCAGAGCCCTTTGGCAAAATGTCAGCAGCAGGTGTTTGTTACATGCAATTGGCTCCTCTTCGCTTTGTCCCTGCTCTTCTGTGCAGCAGGAGAAGAGAGACACTCTAGGCCACCCAGGCTGTGGCCTGGAGGAAAACAACTTTCACATTTAGGGCAACTAAAAACAGTGCCCCTATCACACATCAGTCAATGAGCCTATGTTATGTCTCATGTCACACTATCTCCACCTTGCCTGGATTTTAACCATTTTATTCCTCCCTAGAGGTGGGTCCATGCAGTGTAGAGGAAAGAATCTAAGAAACCTTGTCTCCAACATTTACTGGGAGTGCCGCTTTACTGTTCTGAGCCCAGTTTCCTTACATCTATAAAATTAATGTCAGGATTTCTTTGTTGTAGAGCTGTAAGATTTGATGTGATAATGTATATGAAAGCTTCAAGTGGCTGGTATATAATAGACTCAAAACATGTATTTCTTCTCCAAGGTAGTCCTCAACCTGCTCAATACTCATTCTTCATTCATTAATTCATCTCTCACTCATTCATTAATTTATAAGCATTTATTATACATCTATTATGTACCAAGAAATACTGTGGGGAATACACAGAAGAGTCAGACACAGTGCTGCCTTCAGGGAGTTCAGTCTCCTGGGGGTATTAAACACATCTATCATGACTCTAACACAGATAGAAAGAGGCACAAGAAAAATACCAACTGGGCCTATAAGAACTGAGAGAAAGAAAACTTATGGAGGACCAGCAAAGATCCTATGAAGGGATTCTTAACTATTTATTTATTTGAGACAGTCTTGCTTTGTTGCACAGGCTGGAATATAGTGGCACAGTCTCAGATCACTGCAACCTCCACCTCCTGGGTTCAAGTGATTCTCATACCTCAGCGTCCCAAGTAGCTGGGATTATAGGTATGCGCTATCATGCCTGGCTAATTTTTGTATTTTTAGTAGAGACTGGGTTTTGCCATGTTGGCCAGGCTGGTCTCAAACTCCTGCCCTCAAGTGATCCACCCACCTTAGCCTCCCAAAGTGCTGGGACGACAGGCATGAGCCAACGCGCCCAGCCTTAACCATTTTTTATTTTCCATGGATCCCACAGGCAATCTGGTGAAGCCTGTGATCCTTCTTCAAACAATATTTTAAAATGCAGAAAATAAAATCCATAGAATTACAAACAGAATCAACTACTTTGAAATAAATATATCAAAATACTAAACAAAAATCTGTAAAGTAGAAATGTAACAGCGTCTTTATCAATGTATTAAACAGCGAGATCACTACTCTTAACGGCCATTTTTTTTTTTTTTTTGAGACTCAGTCTCACTCTGCTGCCCAGGCTGGAGTACAGTGGCACAATCTCGGCTCACTGCAACCTCCTCCTCCCGGGTTCAAGTAATTCTCATGCCTCAGCCTCCTCAGTACCTGGGATTATTGGCGCCCACCACCACACCCAGCTAATTTTTGTATTTTGAGTAGAGATGGGGTTTCACCATGTTGGCCAGGCTGGTCTTGAACTCCTGACCTCAAGTGATCCACCTGCCTTGGCCTCCCAAAGTGCTGGGATTACAGACATGAGCCACCATGCCCAGTAGGGCCATTATTAAGTAAAATAAGTTTACATGAACACAAGCACTGAAATACCAGGGAGTGGATCTGATAACCCAGGTGGATACTAGGCATCTAATGGGCAGGTAGCATCTACAGCATGGAGATGCCAGACTAAGGGATGATTCATGTCCTGTGGGAGATGGAACAAGACAGTGAGAGATTTCATCACGCTTGTCAGAATGGTGCCCAATTTAAAACTTATGGATTGTTTTTTCTGGAATTTCCATTTAATATTTTTGAACTATGGTTGACTTTGAGTAACTGAAACTGTGGATAAGGGGCTATCCTGTAATCGTTTTTTCTATTCTCATTCACAAACCTCAGATTTATCCACAGACCCATGGGAGTCCATGGACCCCAGTTTAAGAAGCTCTGCCATGGAGTGGACTATTACCCAGTTATCAAGAACCTGAACTTGGACGGCCTGGCTTCCAATCCAGGCTCCGGCACTCACTTATTCTGTGACCTCTCAGAGCAACAGTCTCCTTATCTGGAGAAAGGGAGACAGCCCAACATGTCCCCTGTGTCGCGAGGGTTAGAGGGGAGCTGTCTGCAGATCCCTTCGCACAGTGCTAGGAACCTGGTATGTGCTCAGTGGGTTCTTGTTCTAGTAACATGAAAATCAATCATATCCAGCTGGCCTGTGCTGTGAACCAGGTTCTAGGCACGGAAGTGTCATCCTGTCTCTGTTTTCCACAAGGTGGTGAGAATGCTTCAGCTACTTCATGACTCAGAGAGATGATTTCCTCATTCTGAAGGACCAGCCTCCATGAGCAGAGAGGGAGAGAGCTACAGGAACATGCTGGTCAAAGGGTGGGGCTAGATGAGGAGTAACAAATGCAGGGACTGGCCAGCCCCAAATATTTGCTCCCAGGAGCTTACATGTGACTCCTACATGGGTGGACACCCAGGCAGGGCCTGCAGAGAAGTGGAGATGATTGATGAGATCTGATGTTGGAATTACAGGTATGTTTCCCCCTTTTTGAATGTTTCTTCAACAGTCCTTACTGCCCCCTGCCCCACTCTCTGCAGAATGAAGTCTGTTCTTCTTAGGGAGACATTTAAGGCTTTCTTTTGATCTAGGCCCTGCCTGCCTTTCCAGCTCCATCTTGCAAATCTCCCTGGCACGCACTCTCTACTTCTGCAAAAGGAAACTTTTAGGATGTCCCAGCACACCCCCAGGATTACCTGCTCTGGGCTTTTACTCACATCAGTCTCTCTGCCTGAGCATCGTCTTCCCTCCCCAGTCCACATCCTTCTCAGCCCATCCAGAAGACCCCTTTCAGGAATCTCCTGGCTGTCATCTGAGCTCCCAGCTCTGCCTGCTAGGGTCCTGACTTCTCTCTACATTACCCTAATCTACAACTATTCACATGTCCTGGCCCAAGTGAACACCCTTGGAAGAAGTGTTCACGAGTGCCTCAGATCTCCAATCACTCCCCACAGGGTGCCACACCCAGGAGACGCTCAGGAAAGGATGAATAAAGGGACCACCAGGCCCAAAACTTCTCCAAAGGGCCCTAAAAGGCCAGGCACCTGCTGGCTCTGCAAGTCCAGGCATTCCTCCATCCAAGGGGCCTCTTGACCATCCATTCATTTACTCACTCCTTCACAAATATTTACTGTGAGCTGACTGTGCCAGGCTCTGTTCTTGAGAACACAGCAAGTGAAAAAAACAGGTTAGGGTCCTGGAACTTACCTTCCAATGAAGGGAGGAAATAAGTAAACAAAAGAAAACTGCAGAATATATGGTATGTCGGACAGTTGCAAGTTCTCTGGAGACAAGAAAAAATAGAAAAGGGAGAGAGGGAGTCCCAGGGTACTCTCTTAAATAGATAGTTAAGGAAGGTAGTTAAGGAAGCCTTGCTGAGAAAGTGACAAATATGTGAGCAAAGTAAAGGAGATAAGGGAGACAGCCATTCAGAGATCTGGGGGAGAAGCATTTCAGACAGATGAAGCAGTCTGTGAGTTTCTTGTTGCTGATGTAAAAAAATTACCACAGACTTAGTGGCTTAAAACAACAGAAATGTATTTTCTTACAGCTCTGGAGGCCAGATGTCTGAAATGAGTCTTCCAGAGCTAAAATCCAGGTATCAGAGAGGTTCCCTCGGCAGACTCCAAAGGAAAAGCCACTCCCTGCCTTTTCCAGCCTCTAGTGGCTGCTGGCATCCCCTGGCATTCCTTGGCTTGTGGCTACATCATTACAATTTCTGCTGCTGTCATCACATGGACTTCTCTTCCGTAGTCAAATCTCCCTCTGCCTCCCTCTTACAAGGATGCTTGTGTTGACGTTGGGCCCTCCCAGATAATCTAGGATAATCTCCCCATCTCAAGACGCGAATCTGCGAAATCCCTTCTGCCTTATAAGGGAACATTCACAGGTTCCAGGGTGACGGAGGTTAGAGCAGGCAGGACCTTAGCCTTGGTCAGGGTTAACACTAGCTGCTGCATCACTAAGTCCTCCAAAATCTCAGAGGCTTAACAGGGTATCTCTTCTCAGTTCCCAGCTCAGAAACTCTCAGATCCTCCAGGCCTCAAAGTGCTCCGTGGGGTCTTCCATATTCATTTGACAAATAGAGGAAAGAAACAGCAGGGATCTCTCCAGAAATTTTAGGCCCCAGGCCTGGAAGGGATGGACATCATTTCTATCTACTTCCCAGTACCCCGAGCTATTCATACGCCCCATCATAGATACAAGGACGATAGGAAATATGGTCTTCCTTTGTGCCCATGAAAAAAATGACATGGCTTGGTAAACCCATAGCCTTTTCTTTGCCACAGCCCTGTAGGACATTGCGAGAATTTCAACTTTTACTTAAGGGAAATGGGAACCCTCAGAAAATGTTGAGCAGAAGAGTGACACGCTTTGACTTAAAGTTTTTTGAAAAAACACACTGCCATGGAAATGTTCCCTATCTTGATTGTGGTGGTGTGAACTTGAAGGTTTACATTTGTCAAAACTCATTAAATTGTACACTTCAAACTGGTGAATTTTATTGTATGTAAATTACACCTCAATACAGCTGATTTTTTAAGAAAAGGACCACACAGACTGCTATTTTGAGAATAAATGGGGTTTGGGTGCAAGAATAAAATCAGTGGGACTAGTTGGCAGGCTATCGCAATAATCTTGGCCCAAGGTGGTAGTCGTGGGGGTGGCAGGAAGTTGGGTTTGGAGTACGGTTTGCAGGTAGAAGCAAACAGGATTTGCTGACATACAGATATAGGGAACAGAGTTAAGGCACAGGCTGTAGGCTCAGGCTTCCCAGGACTGAATTGTGTCTCCACCACTTATGATCTTGGGCAAATGGCTTAATATTACTAAGCCTTTCCAGTACCCCGAGCTAGTCATATTTCCCCTCATAGATACGTAGATACAGATTTCTCTGTGAAACAGGGATAATAGAAACAACTTCATAACATTGTTGGGAGGTTAAAATGAGAAAATGTATGAAAAATACTGAGCACAGGCCCTGGCATAAATTGAGGACTTGGTACATTTCAGTAGAGGCAATAGCTACCCTGGACTGAGTGACTACAACAAGCCAAACCATGTGTACGTTCTTTACATTTCTCTTCCCATGATGTGATGGCCAAAGAGCTGGTCTCCATGTTTTTCTGGTCCAGAACTGGAGTGACCACAGCTGGAGACTTTACTGACCAGAACCTGGGGTCAGAGTTCCCAGCTCAGACCTCACAAGGTCCCTTTCAGAGAAAGCACCCCCAGAGAGCAGACCTGCTAAAACGAGAGGAATAATTCAGGCCTGCCACTCCCGCAGTGAGGGCCAGAGCACTTCCTTGTAGAAAAAACACAGTTTTACAACAAACTCCTACAGTTTTTTTGTTTCATTTTGTTTTGTTTTTGAGACAGAGTCTTGCTCTGTCACCCAGGCTGGAGTGCAATGGCGCGATCTCGGCCCGCTGCAACCTCCGCCTCCCGAGTTCAAGTCATTCTCCTGCCTCAGCCTCCCGAGGCGCCACCATGCCCAGCTAATTTTTGTATTTTTAGTAGAGACGGGGTTTCACCATGTTGGTCAGGCTGGTCTTGAACTCCTGACCTCATGATCCGCTCGCCTCGGCCTCCCAAAGTGCTGGGATTACAGGCATGAGCCACCGCGCCCGGCCAACGTTTTTTTTTAAAAAGAAAAAACCTGCAGGAGGCAGTGGGAACTTGTCACTTCAATTGCTTGAACAAGACCCTCTCTCTCTTTGTTTCTTAGCAATTCCTAGATTCTCTGGAAATCGCTAAGGGAGAGAGGCAGGAATTAGCATTCTCTGAACGCCAGCTAAGTTCCAGGACCTAAATAAGATGCTTTCACAAATCACAGGCAACCTCAGAAGAGCCCTACGTGATAAATAATCACAATTCCCATTGTCTGGCAAGGAAGCCAAAGTTCAGAGAGGGTAGGTGACTTGCCCAAGCTCACTCAGCTGGTAAGCTGTAAGGGTGGAATTTGCATTTTATGGGGAGCCGTGATTTACTCAAAGTGATGCAATAAACGGCAAGTCAGTACAGGGGTTGGGATCACAGACCCTGGAACCACATTGCCTAGGTTTGCAGCCCAGCTCCACCTCTGACTGGTTGCAGGAACCTGTGCAAGTTACTTAATCGCCATGTGCCTCAGTTTCTTCATCTGTAAAATGGGAATAATAATAATATTGGTTCCTAATTATTATGGATTAATTTTATGTGTCAGCTTGACTGGGCTAAGGAAGAACCAGACAGCTGGTAAAACCTTCTTTCTGGGTGTGTCTGTGAGGGTGTTTCTGGAACAGATTAGATTTGAATCAATGGTCTGAGTATAGAAGATCCACCGTCACCAGTGTGGGCAGACAGCCCAATGAGGGCCCCAACAGAACACAAATAGACAGAGGAAGGGCAAATTTGCTCTCTCACTTTACGTTCTCCTGCCTTTGGACATCAGAACTCCAGTTTCTCAGGCCTTCAGACTCCGGGACTTACACAAGCATGCGCATGAACACATACACACACATATACACATATACACGCACATACACACACTTACAGACACATACACACACAGACACATACACACAGAGACACACACACACACACATACATATACACACATACATATACACATACACACACAGACACACACACACATACATATACACACACATACATACATATACACACATACACACATACATACATATACACACATGCATACATATACACACACATACACACACATACATATACACACACATACACACATATACACACACACACATACACACACACACACACACTGGTGGTTCTCGGGCATTCAGCCTCAGACTGAGAGTTATATTGAAACCGCCTTTGCAAAATTATGACCAAGACAGTGAAAGAGATCTGACCTAACTGACTTCATCTTGGTTCTAACCTTTAAGCTGTCCTTGTTCCTTCCTGGGCACAGGCTGAACTAACTTTGGGAGGAACTTAGTTTATACTTTATAGTTTAAAACAAAGATGATAACAGCCCTTTCCCAAAACAAACCTCCTTCTTGCCTGGGGACTAGACTGCCTTTGTAGGACTAACAAATTAGCCACAAGATTAGAAATTATGGTTTAGGAGTCATGCAGCTGGAGGCCAAGATTCTGACCCTCCCTAAACTGCGCCCAAGACCAGTGCTTGAGATATTTTGCAGACCCTGCACTTGATGGATCAGGTGGCACCACCCAGATAGATAAACTGGATCATCTGCTCTTGTGGCCTACACCCAGGAACCAACTCAATGCAAGAGGTCAGCTTCAATTCCCTATGATTTCATCTCCTAACTAACCAATCAGTACTCCTGGCTCACTGGCTTCCCCCTACGCACCAAGTGGTCCTTAGAAACTCTGATCCCCAAATGCTCGAGGAGACTGATTTGAGTAATAGTAAAACTCCAATCTCCTGCACAGCCAGCTCTGCGTGAATTACTCTATCTCTATTGCAATTCCCCTGCCTTGAGAAATCCGCTGTGTCTAGGCAGTGGGCAAGGTAAACCCACTGGGTGGTTACAAAACCACTGGCTCCCCTGTTTCTCAGGCCTTCGGACTTGGACTGAATGCACCAGCAGCTTTCCTGGTGCTCCAGCTTGCAGACAGCAGATCATGGGACACCTTGGCCTCCATAATCATGTGAGGCAATGCCCATAATAAATCTTCTCTTATACACCTCTGTATATAGCCTATTGGTCCTGTTTCTCTGGAGAACCCTAACTAGAACACTACTTGTATTAGTTCGTTCTCATGCTCCTGATAAAGACATACCCGAGACTGGGTAGTTTTTAAGGAAAAAGAGGTTTAATGGATTTACAGTTCCACATGGCTGGGGAGTCCTCACAATCATGGTGGAAGGTGAAAGGCACATCTCACATGGCGGCAGACAAGAGAAGAGAGCTTGTACAGGGAAACGTCCTTTTATAAAACCATCATATCTCATGAGACTTATTCACTATCACAAGGACAGCATGGGAAAGACCCGCCCCGCCATGATTCAATTACCTCCCACAGGGTCCCTCCCACAACACATGGGAATTCAAGATGAGATTTGGGTGGGGACACAGCCAAACCATATCACTACTTTTCAGGATCATTGTTAGGATTAAAGGAGTTGAAAGATAAATAAAGAGCTAAGAAGGCATGTGGCATATGGTGAGATTTATGTAAGAATTAACTCATTATTATTGATTATGGCAGGCCCTCATGCCAGTGCTCAGCCCAGCACAATAACATAAGGAACAAGAAGAGAATCATAAAGTTTCTCATTGGAAGAGCCTAGAATAGGAGTTAGTAAATTATGCCCCCTGCACCATATCTGGCCATTCGTCTGCTTTTATAAATAAAGTTTTAATGAGACACTGCAACAGTCATTTGTTTGTGTATTGCCTGTGTCTGCTTTTGCTCTACAACAGTAGAGTTGAGTAGCTGGGACTGAGACTGTGTGGCCTGCAAAGTCTAAACCACTTCCTTTCTGGCCCTTTATAGAAGAAGTTTGCTGGTGCCCCTAGGAGATAGCTAGTCCAATGCTTTATCATCTATATCATCACCACAGCTGGTCTTGATGGAATAACTCCAGGGATGGAGAGTGTTCTCCCTTCTGAGATAGCCCAGCCATGTTTCAGATAACTCTAACGTTTAGAAGATTCTTCTTTAAATTGATGTCATCTACCTTCCTGTAACTTAAAATCATAGGATATTACGAGATCCAACCTTTCACAAAGGGAGTAGAGAAACTTGCCTAAGGCACTCAGTAACAGACTTTAGAGCTAGGATTTCAACTCACTTCTCACCGTTAGACTATAGATTCCTCACATCACAGAGGTAAGTCTGGAAACCAGTTCTGAGTCACTAAAACAAAGTCACTCCATGTACTGCTTCCCAAGACAGAGAAGTATGTAATATATTTAAGAAAAACCTTTACCTTCCAAAACTATTTTAAGTTTACAGTTTCAGTGTTCATAGGAGTAAAACTTCGGCTATGGGTAATCTCAAGAATGACTCACTTTTTTTATAAAATAAAAGACTTGTTTTTTAGAAGGATGGAGGGGGCAGATAAATAGAGTAATTGGCAGCCAGGGCTGAGAGGTCAGACAGACCTGGTTTTCCATCCTGGCTCCACCACATAATAAACATGAGAAGGTAGATTCTCTGAGCCTCAGTTTTGTCATCTGTAAATGGGAGCCACAATGGTACCGATCTTCACCAGACTATTGTGACAGTGTGATGATATAACACAGGTAATGCACCTAGCACAGTCCTGGCACTATGCATCTGCTCAATAGGTATTTGCCCTTATTATAACTGAACATGTGCTATATGGCTTTCTCTTGCCTTCCTTCTCCCTTCCTTCCCTTCTCCCAAGTTGGCATAAAAGTTATTTTCCGTTTCCTTGCCTCCAATTAGATATTGATTAGAGTATCTGATTGAGAATGAGCACTTAATAAAAGTAAATAAGTTCTGACATTTTATTTTCACTCTTGAATAAAAATGCTCACCATCCTCCTGAAAATGAGCCGTCACATTTTATTTAACAGCAGAAAAGATTTGTACATTTGGCCCTGCAGGAGCTGAGGAATCTATTTTCATTATAACAAACATTGATTTTGCATTAAAAAGTCTCATTATTTGAGATAATGACTGCTGGGCTCCTTAGTTATTCTTTTGGTTCCTAAATCATTAAAACTCTAACATTTAAAGAGCAAGTGGGCCCACAGTGACTCCCAAATTATCGCCAATGAGTCGCTCCCTGTGTGCCCTAGTCACGGACAAGATTCAGGAGCAGTGCAGACCCCAAAGCACACGTGGTGAAGTCCAGTTCTTTCTCTTGCAGTTTCAGAATTCTAAATTCCAAACGGACTTGTTTTTCTTTTATGACCATTTTACAAAATGAAAAGAGAAGGAAAAAAAACCCTCTAGTCTCTGTGTTTATGTGCAATCAGTTCTTTGAACAAATTCTAATCTTAAAAGAACTGGAAAGGAAGAAAGCAGCGTTCATCCCCGGGACTGGGAGTTGGTGGCATATTGGGTGATCATGGCGGTGGCAGAGGTGCCTGGTAGGCCTACCTTCCACCAGCAGCAGATAAATTATTGACTTCAGGAATATTCCTCAGTGGATGGTTTTCCAAGGTTACACTCTCTCTGATACAGGGCATTTATGCTGCCTGAGACCCTGCTGGACCCCTCATTGGCAAGCCACGTGTGACATAACTGAGTTTTGCAGAATTTCAACCACATGCACCAATTTGGATAATGTATTCTTTCAGATGCCAGGACTGAGCTTTAAACAAAACATAATCCTGCCTGCATATCAATTTCCCAGGACTGTGAGGAGGAAAAGGAAAAAAAAAAAACCCAGAACCACGATGCTTTCAGCTGCTGCATTTCCATTTGAGGGTTAGCAGTGGGGACATCCGAACAGTATGCACAGTCTCCTGGTTCATTAGGAGGAGCACAAGGAAGGAAAGGGGGAAAGGTGGGGAGTGAATCATAAAATATGAAAGGACTTCCCTGGAAATTGGCATCAATGTGATTTATTCAATCCAGACCTACGCTCGACTATTTAAAAATAATTGAATAGTTGATACCCACTGCCACTTGTAAGTGACGGGAACATGGGCCAGGAGTGGAATGAAGGAAGGTGCTGGGAGGAATTTGAGATGTCCCAGATCTCAGCCCTACCCAGCCTTCTGAAAGAGGAAAAAGAATTCTCCCCGGACCCCGCCCTAACCACCAGTCACTTCTTGTGGGATGCTCCTCATTCCATTCCTGTCCACGCAGACGCGAGTTTCTGTAGAGTTGTAACCACCATATGTAAGCAATTTTGCATCCTACCGTCTATATTTGGCATTGTGTTTGAAGCATTTTCTCTTTGTAAAAATCATTGGTTTTAAAAACATTACATAAGCAATATATGCTTATGGTAACAAATGCAAACTATGCAGAAATATATGATATAAAAAAGGGAACATTGCCCCTCCCCAATAGACACCCATTCCTTAAGATTGCCACTATTAACAATTTAAGGCTCATCCTCCAGACATTTTTCTGTATCTATAAACACACACACACACACACACACACACATATATGTATACTTTAAGACATTTTTACCAAAAAAAAAAAAATTCTGTTTTGCAACTTTTTTCTGTAAAAATGTTGTGAAAATATTTCATGTCAGTATATATAGAGACCCACTTCTACCTTTTGGTCTACTTTATACATTCCATTGCTTATTTCACTTATCCCTCATTGCCAGGCGATTAGAATATTTCCAATGTTTATCACACACCGTGCCACCATACATCCCTATACATACATCTGTGCAAATGTTTCTGTAGAATTGATTCCCAGAAGTGAGAGTGCAGATCTAAGCATGTGACCTACAAGTGTTTTCCATGTTGTTTCAGGCATCCCAATTATCACTTTTAGTATCTGCAGAACCACCTTTTGAATCCAACTTAGCTGACTCGCATAGCGGAAGGGAAAACAAATCTGTTTAAAGCTCTCCTATCTGCAACTTCCTTCCTATAGAAAAAAAATAATAACTTGGCGAGCCCCTGAGGGTGTAAATGTAAAGTGTCCACTCTAGGAAGTGGTCTGGAAAGAGACGGCAAAACTAAGAGAGGGTTGAATTGTGTGTAGAATGTGGAGTTTCCCGAAAGATCTGGGAGAAACGGATGTGTGGGGAGTTTATGGAAAGAGAATACCAGCAATATGGCAGAAAACTTAGGGTCCTATGAAAGAATTCCAACAGCAGGAACTTCCCCAGCATGGGTTTGGGCTGAGGGGTTTTTATATAGGGCCCGGATATAGGATCTTCACTTAAGAAATGTGATTTGAACTGCGCATAATCAATGGTATTCTGGTGGGGGTTGAAGAACCAACTCTAGGGAAGGGGCTGAAAGACCTTGATGTGCAGCATTTGCTGATTTCTGTGATATAAATACTCATCCCACGGCACAAGTCTGCTGGAGGGTACTGAATGCCCCACCATTGTCCTATAAACCATTGATAAAAGTCTACTCTACCCAACATCCCTGGACCAGTGGACTCCCCGAGCAGAGGAAATCAGGTAGGGTCCAGCTTGGAGTGAAGAGATCAGCAAGTGAGGACAGGTGCTACAGGATCCAGAAGGGAGCTGGGCAGCCAGCTGCAGTGAAGACTGAGAAAAGGATGGGAAGCCTCCCTTGAGAATACTTAGGGGCTTCCACTGTGTGGAAAGGGCTTGAGTTACCTCTTTCAAATGTGAAGGAATGACCCCAAAGGCCTGGAAGATGTGGGGACCTCTGGTGTCCCGTTTGGGGTGACTCTAGTGTTGCACACTTGAGCCTCTTGCACTGGCTAATGCTGGGATGAACTCTTTAGCATGCACCCAAGACTCTACAAGCTAATCCTCAGCTCCTTCTCCACCCTACCCTTCCTCTTCCTGCCTGCACATTCTCTGTTCCATGACACCACAGTCCTTGCCAGTCCCCAGATACACGCTGCATGCACCCAACTGCAGGCTTTGCCCAGCCCTTCCCTCTTCCTAAACCGCCCTTTCCCTCCATTTGGGCTAACCACCGCTATATCCATTCATCAAGGCCCAGTTCAAATATTCTCTCCCCAACAAGCCTTCTCAGGCAGAATCTGTCTCCCTCTCCCCTGAAGCCCCACAGTCTTTTGTTTAAATGGTTTCCATACCATTAGTTAATGGTCTCCCCACAGTCCAGAGAGCTCCACTGAGGAGGAGACCTAGAATTCACTGTCTCCCTGTCCTCAGACAGCACAGCGGTTTCCACAAAGCTGATCTTAAGTCACCATCTAAGAAGCCTGTTATACACTCTGAGCCCTACCCCAGCATCTGACATCTATGTGATGGACCCCTGAAAGGTAAAAGAATTGTTCTTATCACAGAGGGAAAGAAGCTGGGCTCAGAGAGGCTTACCACCTTGCTTTGTCATCCAGGAGCAATGCTAGAGCTCAGGTCTTGCCCTTAAGTTCAGCCTTGTATTCTATCTGTCCGAAGGAGGAGGGATCTGCAAATGATCTATCCCAGGTGCTTGCCACCTGGGGCCTCAGCCTCCTGGGGATTTGCAGGTTTATTTAGAGGAGACCTCACTTTCGTCTGCACACAAAGGAGAGATGAGGAAATCCATGTCTCTGCCTCTTTTTTGTTTTGTTTTTGTAGTTTTGGGGTTTGGGGTTGTGTTGTTGTTTGTTTGTTGTTTTCGTTTTTTACATTAAAAGAGGAACCACTGAGGAGTCCATCCCACATTTTACTGATGGTGAAACTGAGGCTCAGAGAGGGTCAAGGACTTGGTCAAAGTCACACAGTGAATGTGCAAGCTTTGTCCTGTGTCAACTTAGCAAAGCTGGAACTACATGTCCCAGAATTTCCTGCACAGTTCTGGGTTAGGGGTGGCCACAAGAGAAATTTGTGTGAGATTTGGAAGGCGGAAGTGGAGCAGCAGCTTCATTTGCACTCAAGGTCTATGTGGGTTTGGGTGATTCTCAGCTCATGCGTGTGCAGCCCACCTGCTGGCTCACCTTGTTAGCTTGCGATCTTGGGGTGGCAACCCCAGATCGATCTCCTCTTTCAGCTTCTCCAAACTCGGGGCCAGGCTTGTGTGCAGCTTTGTGGTGAAGCGGGCTAGTTCTTCTGCAGATCACCCATATCATCAGTTGGAGGCTTAGAGGCAGTGGGAGGCCACCCAGGTGCCAGTGAGAAGCAGATGCCATCCCAGCAAGCCCTCAATTGGTGATGCTCCTCCTTTTGTGTTCAGGCCATTCTTTTGGGTTCTGCCTTGTCCTTGCTCACTTCCTCTTCCTGTCCATCTTCTCTTGCTGACCGCCAGCCCTGCTGACTCCAGGTCTGGAGCAGACACGTGAATACAGGCTGACACCGCTGCCTAGCAGCTCCCATGATCAGGAAAAGCCTTGCCCCGAGCATAAAGCCCTCGGATCACACACGTTCTGCTTCTCTGATAGAACTCTGATAGAACAGTGACCTCCTGCAGAATCAACAGCCTGAGGCTCCTGCCCCTGCTCTGGACTCCTTGCCACTCTCAAGAGGCTAGCATGATGACCTGAGTCCGAGGCCCCAGGCCCCAGGCCCTCCCCAGTGAGATCACTGCCTCCATCACAGGGCTGAGGCTCTCAGATCTCCCCCAGCCCAGTGGCCAAGAGAGAGATATGTCTGGCCTGTCCCCCAGCTGTCCCCCAGCATGGTCCCTGCAGGCTCCAGGGACCCCCGTCCTTCCTCTCCTCATATAGCCCCCAGCAGACTGCGGGGCAGACATCTCATCCTGGTTCCACATCTTCCCCCACCAGGCTGGGGTTTTTGAAGGCTATTTATTTCTCCTGGTCCCCAAGCCCATAACCTCAGAGCTGCCTTGGATGCCTGCTGTCCCAGGGACTCTATAAATAATCATACAGTAAAGATGTTACACCTACAGCTTGGGCCACTGCCCAAGCAAGCCTGTGGCTGGCCCTTCCTCACGGGCATCTCCACCCACACACTGAGCTGGGACTTATTACTGCTCACCCCATATAGGGTTCCTGCAATCTACGGCAGGACAGTCTCCACACTTCAGCACTGAGCAGGGATTTCAGGATCAACTGTTTTCTCCTGTCCTCACCAGGCCCTTCCTTCCTCTGGAAGGTCCCAGGTAGCCCAGGAGACTCTCCCTTTTTGGAAGCTACTTCAGAGGAAAAGGTGACAGTAACACTGTGGAAATAGATGGATCTGGATTCCAGTGTCTCGACTGCCACTTGCTAATTCTGGGACCTTGCAGAAGTCGCATCACCTCTCTGGGCTTTAGGTACCTCATTTATAAAATGAGGATATTAAGATGAGCCTCATAGGAATGTTGTGAGGATTAAATAAGGTGCTATATGAAAGCACATAGCCCAGGCTCTGGGCATGTTATAAATGGATGCCATCTTCTTATTATTCTTGTTATTTTTTTTTTATCACTATGGCCACCAAATTGCATGCTCCATGAGGACGAAGACTGTGCCTGACTTGTTTTCTCACTCCCTAGTACAGTGCCTGTCACATAATAGCACTCAATACCTATTTGTTAAATGAACGAAGGACTATAATAATGCCGACTGATTAGGGCCAGTGTATGTTTAAAGTACCCAGGACTGGAGAACATTTGGAGATTTCAGTAGATGAGGTTGCTAGAACATTTTTTGTCAAGTGTGACCATCTGTGTTCTCTTAAAGTTTTTCTTTTGCCACCTGCCAACTACTGCCCCACAGGCAGTAACTGTGCTGGAATTCACCCATGGGGCAAGGACTTCCACACCTGCCAGCAGTGCAGAGCCAAGCAACACCTTGCTCCGGATGCTGCACCTATAATTAGGGCAGCTTTGACCCATAGCCCAGCTCTCCTTCATGGCAGAATGCAAACAGGGTCCAGCCCAATCAAAAGGTACACCCTATTAATATCACCCATGTAACAGATGAGGAAACTGAGGAACAGAAGGATTACGTAAACTTGTCTAAGGTCACATGGCTAGTTAGCGCTGAAAGTAGGATTCAAACCCACCTATTGCTTATCATATACAGATCATATGCAGATCTTATATACTCTGTAAGGTAGCTATTAATATCTTCATATACAGATAAGGAAGCTGAGGCTCAAGGAGGGTTAGTAACTTGCCCAAAGCCACGCAGCTAGTACAGTAATCTTATATAGCATATGAGCATTTGATTCCAAAATTGGTACATCAGGCAAAAGTTGCATAGAGTTCAAATTTCTCTTCAATTCCTTGAAATCGGCTCCCTGGCTTTCTTTGTATATAACCTAGTACAGTCATTTTTACCTAAACACCCTTGAGTTTGAGAGCAGATGACCTGAACTGAAGGAAGGACAAGAAGGAAAGTTTAGGCTGGGTGCGGTGGTTCATGCCTGTAATCCCAGGACTTTGGGAGACCAAAGCAGGCAGATCACCGAAGCAGGTCGGAAGTTTGAGACCAGCCTGACCAACATGGAGAAACCCCATCTCTACTAAAAATACAAAATTAGCCTGGTGTGGTGCCGCATGCCTATAATCCCAGCTACTCAGGAGGCTGAGGCAGGAGAATCACTTGAACCCAGGAAGCGGAGGTTGCGATGAGCCAAGATCATACCATCGCACTCCAGCCTGGGCGACAGAGCGAGACTCCATCTCAAAAAAAAAAAAAAAAAAGGAAAGCCTGGGAGAAGGCATCAGGACATAAGAACACAACATCATTCAACTGCTTCAGCCTTTCAATCATGATTAGCCCCCTGGCACACATGAAGCAGGGGAGGAGATGTGAAGCATTCCTACCAGGCTCACTTAATTGAAATTTAATGTTAGTGCCCACTGGTCTTAATATATATGAATAGATGTCATTGTTAAGCCGATTAAATGTGTAACATACGTAAAAGCACCTGCACAGTGATGGGCCTAGAGTAGGTGCTCAATATATGTGTGCTAAATTTGAATCTACAATCATTCATTCATTCAGTATGTATCGAATTTCTACTAGGGGCCAGGCCTCAGGGGAACAGCAGAGAACAAGATGGACAAGATACCTGTCCTTATGGAGCCAACATTCCAGTCGAGGAAACACACAATGAGCAAGAAAACTACTAGGTATACAATAAGATGTCAGGTAGTGATGGGAAGAAAAATAAAATGGATGGGGGAAACAGAGTAGTGGGGCGGCTCTTAGATAGGGCAGGGAGGGCCTCTCTGAGGAGGTGGCATCAGAGCCAAGAACTGGTCTGGTCCGGACAAACCGCCCACATGTGGACACCATTGTCCGAAAAGTACAAAACCTGGTCACCTGCTCCCTGCCTTTCCAAATTCACATTTTATTTTGTGGCCTCCACTGAACAGCCATCACTGCCATGCCCTTAGGCATTGGGCTCATGACCCCTTACAGTGGGAGGGTAGGGGTAAGGAGGGGCTGCTAATGTGATTCCTCTGTAAAAGGTGAATCAAGCTCATGCCCGTCCACCTGACACCAGGGCACTGGGTCTCTGTACCATGACACAGCTTCGGTGCTAGAAAAAATCCAGCTGTAGCTGTGGAGACAAGACAAAGCAATGACTTGAACCAGAATATTGATTCTAGAATCTCATGATGCCTCTGATCCTGAGGGTTCTGGAGCCAGGAAGGGTCCTGAGACACACCTAGCACTTCACATTCACTAAGTCATGCGTGATCATCAAATCATTTGATTAATTCCCTTACTCTTACAGGTAGGCAGACTGAGGTCCAGAGGCCATGGGACTCTCCGCAAACCACAGAGCATCAGCGGTGACAGAGATAAGAACTCAGCTCTCCCAACTCCCAGTCTGGTGCTCTTTATACCAAAAGTCCACCTTCCAGTTCACGGGTAATCAAAAACTTTCGTTTGGTCTGGGGTCGTTTCAACAGCAGATGCGCTCGTCTCTGTGCAGGACCTGCCTCCCAGGGGAATACGGTAGTGCTGAGAAGAGGGTGTGGACGGACTAAGGGCTGAAGGTGTCCTGGAGACGGGGTGGCGATGGTGAGTGTGCTTGCTGAGCCCAGGAGACGGACCGCAGCACCGGGCACTCGGGTGGGGTCCAGAGGAGAGGAGCCTCCTGCAGGGACAGCAAAGCTGACGAGAGGACAACATAAAGCCACTTCTGTCTTTACCTCGCATTGCCTTTGCACCACGTCCATTTGGGTGCGGTGCAAAGCTTCTCCCGTTTTATTCCTAAGTCTGAAACTGCCTAGCGGGAGGAGGGAGAGGAGTGTTCTTTCATTGTCTAAGGGCCTCCCGTGTGCCGTATGCTGGGAACTTCTCCTTTCTCATTTTATTTCCTTCACGCAACAACCTTGTAAGACGGTAATTCTCATCCCTGTATTACAGATGGGGCTCGGAGCTCAGTGTGGGGGCAGCTTGCGCAGCAGCCCCCTCCACCCTCTCGCCCCAGGTCACCACTCAGAGGTGCAGCTGAGATTCCAGCCAAGGCCTGCAGAGCAGAAGCCTGTGCTCTCTGAGGCGTGGTCTCCCACGCGGCCAGCTGGAGGGCTCCTCCGGAAGGGTTTCCAGGGAGGCCATGAGGGCTGTCTAGATTGATAGCGAGTTCCCCACATCCTGTAACCCCTCCCTGCCAGGCCTGTGCCCGCCGCTCTGGCTGCAGGCAGGGAGCGAGGCTGGGCGCTAATTTACACTTGTTTAACTACAGCTGCCGCCCTCCCGCCATGTGTCTGTCCGCCATTTATTGCGCTTTCCAAAGCCCTGCCCGGCACTCAGGGGCATTTCCTGCCTGCGCTAATGGAGGAGAATAGACGCATTATATGTGAATAATGGATTATGATGATACAATTTGGGTCTCTTAGCTCTCACCGAGCCTAGGCTGGCCTTGCATTATTGATAACTTACACACACCTTCCCGAGCGTGTTTATGTAAATATTTAATAGGGAAAGCAAGTTAACCCATTGGTTTCAGCCATTTCCAGAGCACTAGAAGTAAGGGCCATGAGGGGTGACTTGGGGGGCCCCCAGCAGGAGTTAGTTCTCTTTGGAAAAGCCGGGAAGTTGCCAAGATGCTCACTTGGCCACAAGGAGTGTATGGCCTTGAGGTTTGGGGTTTTCCAAGAGCTGAAACAAAAGGGTAGGGCTACCTCACTGTGGGAGATCACCTCCGGTCAAGAAGACGAGTTGCCCAACACAGGCAGAGCAGGGTGAGGATGTTGGGATGAGGGGTGCAGATTACTGGAATGCAGCTGTGGTGGATGTCACCACTGAACAAATCGAACCATTGCTTCCTATCTTACATGGCCGATTTCCTGTGCTTCCCCATGGCTTCCGCATTTCACACTCCATTGCATGTTGGAAGGCAATGCTTTAGAGACTGCCTGGGTTTCACCCTGGGCTCCACCACATGCCCACTGGACGGCAAGTTAGTTAATCTCTCTGTGCACTGGTTGTCACATCTGTAAAATGGGGAACTAATTTATTTGTCTCATAGGTACCCATTGTTGGTGCAAGAATGCAGTGAGATAATATATCTGAAGTCCTTTTACAGTGCTAGGCAATACTACCTATTACCATATAAGCCACAACTGGAAAGATGCACATGCTTTCACATGGGTCTTTATGCCATGGCACACATTAGCGGGCAGTGTTTCTGAGTGGTGTAGAAAATAGTTGTGCATCCCAGACACAATGAAATATGGTTATTTTGCTAATATCCTGTTTCTGGCAATTAAACTACTGTGTATCCTTTGGGAAATCACGAGGGTGGGCATGTGCCCCATCTGCTTATGCAGAGGGTGGAGGACCAGGCAGAATCAGGAGATCTGAGCTGGCCTCCCTCTGCACCCCACCCCAGGCACCTGCCTCCTCTCCAGCTTATCTCCCCCTTCCCCTTCCCAGGTTGCCATTGACAACCTGCCATTCTCAGAGCACGCCTCTGAGCTGCCGAGCCTTCGCACCTGCTGGCTCCTCCACCTGAATGCCCTTCTCTCTATCCTCTTCCTGGAAACCCCAGCTGCCTCAGGATATGGTTCAGTCATCACCTCCTTCATCCAACCTTCTCTACCTCTTTGTCTTAACATTGAAATGGCCAGCGTGTTCTTCTACCTGCCTGCCAGACATGCAGGCCCAAGGTACCAGGAGGCAGATGCTGACAGATGCATCTCAGTATGCCCGGCACCTCCACCACACAAGGGCTGTGCTGGTTGCTGTGGGAATGCTGCAGGGCACAAAACGGATAATGCTGGAGGGAGAAGACAGCAAACACAAGGCTCAAGAAACTCCAGTATGTAAGAAGAGGACATGCACAATGGAAGAGGGAAGCCGCCATGCAGAGTGTCGGGGTGCACTTTTAAATGGGACAGTCAAGGTAAGCCTCACTGCAAAGGTGACCTCTGAGCAGAGGTCTGAGGGAGGTGAGGAATGAGAAGAGTGAACAGCCAGTATGAAGATCCAAGGTGGGAGTGTGCCCCTGGTGTGTTCAAGGAAAGGACCAAGGTAGGTGTGGCTGGCACAGAGTAAGAGAGGGAGGTCTTAGCAAGCGGGGAGGTTCAGGTAGTACAGGGCCTTGTGGCCTTGGCAAAGACTTTGCCTCTTGGAGGATTATAAGCAGGTGTGACTGGGTCTAGTGTTTGTGTTTTAAAGGGATCATCCTGGCAGCTATGTAGAGCATTACTATAGGGGTCAAGTACCGCAGCAGGGACAGCAATTAGTAGGCTACTGCAAGAGTCCAGGTAAGATGTGATGGTGCCTTATGCTAGGGTGGTGGGAGTGGGGGAGGTGGTGGGGGATGGCCAGGTGCTGAGGTTCTAACAGAGGTGGAAGGTGGAGCTGTCCGGGTTTCCTGATGGTTTAGGTATTTGAAGTGAAAGAAAGAGCAGAATCAAGGACGACTCCAAGGTGTCACCAGAAGGATGGAGCCATCATTAACCAAGTGGGGAAGACTGTAGGGGCGGTGGGGAACAGGTTTGCAGAGGGGAAGATGAGGAATTCCATTTGAGACGCATTATTAGACATATTAGATCTGATATATCTATTAAACATCCAAGGGGAGAGTTTGAATGGGCAACTGCTTGTAGGAGTCTGGAGTTCTGGGAAGAGGGTCGAGGCTAGCATTAGAAATGTGGAAGCCATCAGCATACAGATGGATGAGCTCACAAGGGAGAGAGTGTAAGGAAGAAAGACATGGAGGCCTGAGCCCAGGGCGCTGCAAGGAGTAAGGTGGGGAGGGAGGAGAACCAGCAAAGGATGCAGGAAGAAGTGCCCATGGTGAAGGAGGAATACCCACTTGTTGAAACTTCAGTGCGTTGGCGCTGTAATAAACAATTATAATAAAATAGCCACCATTAATTGAGTACTTACTCTTTGTTAGACACTTCACATATAGTTTTCCCTTTGATCCTAAGATTTGGGAGTTCTCATTCCCATTTTACAGATAAAGAAACTGAGGCTCAGAAAGGTAAAGCTGCCTGACCAATGTTTCACAGCTAGTTATGGCAGCACAGCAAAAAACCCAAGCTTCAAGTCAGCCCAACTAACATTTTTTGACCATCTGCTGGGAGCTGAGTGCTCTTGGTAGACATTATCCTATTTAACACTCTCAATACCCTTGCAAAAATAGATGTCATTTCTACCCATTTTACAGATGAGGAAACTGAGGCTTGAAGTCTCATTGAGTGACCTACCCAAAAGTTACCCAAGGAGAAATTGGCTCGTAGAGATTTGAATCCTGGTCTCCTGCCTTCCTTTAGACACTTGGGGTGCTCCCAAGTCTGCATTTGGAGAAGGGAATAGCATTAAAGTATCAGCTGGAGCTTCTCAGCTTGAAATCCTAGGCCTCTTCCAGAGGCCAGATGTTCGGATGGTACCACGGGGCTCTTCGCTGAGTCCTAGGCTGGGAGCAGAGAGGGAGGGGACTCTGTTACCAAATCCCAGGCTGGGCACTCCCAGGGAGTCCCTTCCTCCCCACCTGCCTGGCATCTGGCCTCTGCCAGCTCCTGCCTGGCTGCCAGATATACCAGCTGTGGCTCCTCTCCACGGAGAGTCTCATTTATTAATTAACGTGGACGCCAAGGGGGCAACTTCTCAGGCCCAGCCTCAGAGCAGATCTTGGCACATTTTTCAGACTTTGTTTAATAATTTATCATCTTTTAATCATAAAAATAATTAGCACAAGAGCGATAATCTATGCTCTGCCGAGAGCAGACCAACGGAGGAATTTTCAGACAGTGCCAGAACCCAGAGAGCAGAGCTTTGGCAGCGAGGAGAGGAAGGTTGGCTCCAGGCCAGGTGTCCTCTCCAGGACTGGCCCCTGGGAGTCAGGTGTCAAAGATGCCGTCTGGCTTTTGGGGGAACTCGAGGACCGTGCTGCTTTCCTGGGAATTTGAGGCTCCTGCTCCTAACTCTGACTTGGCTCACTGGATAGCTCTCCGGGAAGTTCCTTCTCTCTCTGGGTCTTAATTTTCCCACCTGTAAAATGGGAGTTCAATTAGATAATGAGTAAGGACACTTTTGTTCAAGGCGCTATGATCCAATGAGATAGCAAATGTAGAAGCAGTGGCTGTGGCAGTAAAGACAGTGAGCTGGAGTGCCCATGAGAGCCACGAAGCCTTCCACAGTCCCCGCCGCCTCCCACCCCGCCGGCTTCTGCATCCCCAGGTGCTCAAAGAGCCCTGGGACAGACTCAGTTCTGCCAGATATAAGCCGTGTGCCCTGGGGCAAGTCCATCTCCTCTCTGAGCCTCAGTTTACCCATCTGAAAAGAAAGAGTGATCGCTCATGTCCCGCAGCTCTCCCAGAGAAGATCCAAGGGAGAGGATGACAGGGTTACCCCTTGGAGACATTGATCTCATTCTGCCCCACATTTAACTGCCACTCCCTGTCCAGACTTTCGGTTCTAGAGGGCAGGGCAGGACTGCCTCATCCTCTGTGCCTGATAGCCCTGGTAGTGACCGAATGAGCTCAATGTTCTGCCAATTCCAGCAACCTGTCTTGAGATTGTTCAACCTGTGCAGGCAGACACATCCTCCCACCAGGGTGGCAGCACGGTCCGGTGACTCTGGGTAAAACCACAGCAGTTCAAGAAAGCGACTCCTCCTCTTCTTGTGGGGTCTTGTACAAGCTGCTTTGCCTCCAGCTGCCTCAGTCTCTTCATGTGAAATTGGGGATATCTGTCTTAGATTGGGGGTCCCCAGAAGCAGACCTAGAGACAAGAATTCAAGATCAAGTCATTTATTTAAGAAGAGATCCTGGAAGTTCCAGTAGGGAGTGGAGAGGTGAGACTGGGAAGGGGAGGAGAGCAATGAAAGGCGCGTGAATGAGCTGGTGACCACGCTGGACCCAGGCCTACTGGGGCCATCTCAAGGGTTGGCAAACTACAGCCCACAGGCCAAATCAGGCCTGCCTCCTGAATTTGTAAATAAAGTTTTATTGGAACACAGCCATGCCCACTCATGTCTGTATTATCTGTGGCTGCTTTTCTGCCACAATGACAGAGTTAAATGGTTGCAACAGACACCATATGGTCCTCCAAGCCTAAAATATTGACTCTCTGGCCCTTTGCCAACAAACTTCCCCAGCCTCTGGTCTAGGACATAGCGTAGAACTGACCTCAGAGCTGTCTCCTTTGAAGGAGAGGAAGCTGGACTCTTTATGCTTCCACCCCAGTCCGTTGCTGACTGTTCCCAGGGGCCCTAACACCTACCCCCCTACACATACACTTCCAGTGCCAGGGAAGCACACTCTGGCAGCCAGAGGAACCCTAAGGAAGAGTCATGGCAGGTATGGGGCAGTGAGTGCCCAGGGGAAGTTGGAGACTGGGGCATCCAGGGCCGCTGCTGCAAGATCTCACTAAACTGTTAGGAGGACTAGATCAGATCATAGTTGGAAGTACCAAGAACAGGGAGTGCCCTCTAATACTCCACACCTTCCATCATCACCACCAGCCCCTAACCAAAGTCATTCCTGGCTGGCTTATTCCCAAATGATCTGCGTTCATCTCCTTGCTGGGCCTCTGCCTGCCTGTCTTTCTTAGGTGCTGCTGATTTCCGAGCTCCAGGTGACTCTGGTCCTGGGAAGAGGGTTCCTCTCCAGGCCCCAGCTCTGGTCACAACTGCACTCGCACTGTCCTCTCCCTGGCTCCGGCGGGCAGTCCTGCCTTTCCTGCTTCATTCTCAAGTGCCTCCTGCCTCCTGCCTCCTGGGACCCCATAAGCCCACCCACCTGGGCTCTGTCCTCCTCAGCCTGAATTTTGGACCTGCTCAAGGTGGGCAGGGGACACTGCCCTCTGGTCTCCATCCCAGCAGGCGAGTCTTCTCTTCCTGGTCAGTTATGCCACCCCTCGACCCCACCACCACTCTAAGTCAATTCTGCTCTTGCTCTCCTGTGCCATCCAGAGGCTGTCAGCACCACCTGGGCCCGGCCCTCACCTTTTACCCACCCCTACTGGTGAGTATTGTGGGCAGTCGGCTCTGGGCTGCTTTCAGAGAAGGACATAGGCAAATGGATTTGATGATCAGGGCTCAATCTGGGGTCATGGTCAGGGCTCAGTCTGCTCAGTCTAAGACCAAGGTCCTGGCCCAGTTGAGCAGAGGCCAGAGTCACAGCTCAGTCTGGGTTCCAGTTCAGGATTCAGATTGAGGCTGGAATCAAGGCAAAGCCTGAGGTCAAGGTCAGGGCTATACTTGGGCCGAGGCCCAGGGATCAGTCTAACCAAGAAGCGCAGCACACCCAACTGGTTTATTTAACCGCTTAGCCCAGGCCATAGCTCCTGCTCCTTGGCTCGCCCCCCTGGCCCTCCCTGGGAACCTCCAGCCTGTCCCTCCCCACCGGGGTGCCTGCATTTCCATTCATGTGTGCGCCCTCCTGGCCAGGCAGTGAGGATTCCCAGGTCCATCTGTCTGCTGAGCTGTCGTGGGAACCAAGCTCAGCGAATGGGCCCGAGCCTGTCTCCCTCCGGAGCCTGCCTCCAGACTGTTGGCGTTCACGGCTCTGCCTCGCAGCCTCCGAGCTGGGCTCGCGCTGCTGAGTCCAAACGCCGTCCACTGCTCAGTTCCAGCCAGCCACCAAGCACTCCCCAGATGGGCAGGGACCGCGCCATGCCTGCCTGCCTCCTGCCTCAGGCACTGCTCGCTCCCTGCCAGAGGCCCAGGGGAGGTGCCCAGTCCCCAGACTCACAGCCCTGGGGGCCATGCAGGGCCAGGGGAGGGCAGGGAACCCACCTCAACCAGCTCCAGGACCCTGAGCACCATTCAACCAGTGATTCCCTCCAGCCTGGCCACTGGCCCTGGTGAGGCCTGGCCTCCCTCCCTCCAGGTGCCTCTAGGCCTGTGTCCTCTAACCACAGAACTGCCCTGAGGTCTTGGGGAAGCCAAGGTGAGCCATGCAATATGACCCCCAGGGCCTCCGTCTGAGAAGCTCCAGGCAGCATGGAGTCCAGAATCAGGCAGCCCTGGGCTTGCATGCCGCTGGTGCCACTTCAAGCTGTGGGACCCTTGACAAGTTACTTTGTGCCTCCGTTTCCTCATTTATAAATGGGAGCTTCTAGGTTGTAGTGAGGGCTATTAAAAGGTATAAACCCCCTGCAGGGGCAGGAGCTCGAAGTCTCCATCTGTTATCTTTGTCTGCCTGGCACCTCTGCCCCCTTCTTCTCGTTGTGACACCCCCTCCCTGTGCCAAGCTGGCCCTTCTCCACAACCTGTGGGTCTGGTGGGGCAGCCAGTTCTGGGAGCTGGCCCCTGTGGTCACGGAACAGGCACAAGCTGGCTTACAGATGGAAGCAGAGCAGAGATGGAGAGAGGCTGCATGAATGGCTGGTCTATTGACATCACCTGGACCCCCAGAACCCTAGGGCCAGGCCCCCTCAAACCTCCCAAGCACAGAGCCAATACCTCCCTTTTAGCTGAAGCTGTTGGACATGTGCTCTTATCTCTGGTGACCTGGTGACAGGGTTCAGAAAGAGCAGGAAGCACATATTATGGTTAAGAGCCTCGACCCTGAAGCCACAATATTGGGGTTCAAGTCCCAGCTCTGCCACTTCTTAGCAGTATCACCATAGATGAGTTACCCAAGCTCATGGGGTTGCAGTTTCGTCATCTGTAAAATGGGGATGACACTAGTACCCACCTCCCAGGGTGGTTATGAGGATTCACTTAATTAATATATGGAAGACATTTAGAATAATACTTGGCTCATAGTAAATGGTATATAAGTATCTGCTAGTATTTTTATTTGTTTTAATCATCTCCTGCTCAGTTGTCCAGTCTAGAGGACAGGATGGGATACTCGACAAATATTTATGGGGTCCCTACTGTGTGCTCCACACTGTGATGCACTGGCCACAAGGCTGCTGTGGGCTCCATCCTCCAGGGGCTCACTGCCAGTGAGGCTGGGTGGCGGAGGAACTACTGCTCCAGGGCCGCCAAGATGAAGCTGCACCCATGGCACCCACAGCACCCACTCGGCACCCACTGCACAGTGAGCTGCTTTCTAGGAAGCCTGTCGGGTGGCCAGCCAGGGTTTGGGCCAGGGCTCCCAGTACTCATTTGGTCCCTGGAATCTTTATCTGATGCTGGGGAATTCTTTCTAAGTAACTGGGGCCTCCAAGACCCTGCTGACCAGGATCCCTGAGAAACCCCCTCATGCTCCCCAAACCTGACATCCCCAGCTCTCACTCAGGACCCTGGAGAACAGGGGATTGTGGACACATTAAGAAAATCATGCAGAGATCTGGGAGAGAGGGTACGGACTACAGCGACGAGTGGCCAGAAGAGTCTCACGGGGACCCCAAAGGACAGAAAGTGACTTTGTTGTGCAAATAGGAACATTGAGAGAGGAGGAAAGAGGCAAACTAGGGCAGACTCTGAAGTTCGTGTAATTAAGCACCCCTACCCTAGGCCATATCAAGAGGGGGTTGTACCTCTGATGGAGATTCGGCTGAATGGACAGAAAACCTGGGTCAGACAGCCAGCGGCTTCCTGGAGAGCCAGATATCCCAAACTGAGCCATCTGGGAGACAGAGGGGCTCAGACCAGTGGACAGAGAAAGGCAGGCTGAGCGTGTCCAGGAAGTGTCAGGGTCTGCATGCTACTGCCAACCTAATATGGGCACCAGTTCCAAGTTTTGGTTAATTAAACTTTGCAATATAATTTTTGCAAAATTATACAATAATTGTGTGATAATAGTTATTAATAGTGACATTTGTATCACAGTGAGAGGCTATATGGCATGATGGTTTAAGAATGGAGCTTCAAAATGCCTGGGTTTGACCGGTTTCACTACTTAATGGTTGTTTCACCTTGAAAAAAACTCCTTCCCCTCTCTATGCAACAGTTTCCTCATCTGTCAAATGGAAATGATGAAATAACATAATAGTATTCACCTCATAGAATTGTTAAGAGAATTACATCAGTCAGTCATTACATGGGAAGTCTTAGAAGAGAAACTGGCACATAGCAGGTGCTCAATAAATGTGTATTACTTGTTATTGAGCACTCACTATATACCAGGTACTGTGCTAAACACTTTGTTTGCATCATTTAATTTAATCCTCACAACAATCTATGAGATAGGTGCTCTTTCAGCCCCCATTTCACTGATGAGAAAACCGAGGCACAGAGTTTGCCTGGGCTCCCGTGGCTCTTAAGTGGCTAGCTAAAATTCAGGTTCAAGATTGTCTGAATCCAGAGTTTAAACTCGCAATCAGGAGTCAAATACAAAAATGGGGATGACAGAAATGGGACCTAGCAGAAAACAAAAAATCAAGCTAGTTGTGTACAGTAGAGACGTGGGGGCTGTGGTGAACTGAAACCCTCATGCCCTACCTAAATGGAGCAGCCTGCTCAGTGCCAACTGACCAATGCCCTGAAGGGCTCCAAGGGCCAGCATTGTGGCTGGGCCCCAAGCTGAGTGAACCAGGTCCCCTGACTGTACAACCTGGAGGCAATCATCTTCGAGAGACCATTGAAGCCAGCCTCCCATGCCCATGACCCCGCGTCAATGCTCAGAGCATGAGTCCATGGGCCATTAGTCTTCCTCCACACCCACCAGCTTCATAATGCTGTTGTGTTATGTCCTTGTCCCACTTCTCCACACCCCCTCTCAACCCCTAAACTCTACCTGCAGCTGGAAATTCAGAGAGTCTTCCCTAAGGGTTCCCTCCATCTCCTGCCTTAACTGGAACCAGGGTCTTTCTTGAAGACACCTCCTCCCCTGCAGCCCCCCAGAGATGCTGCTGTCTGCTCATTTACTCTGTAAGAATCAGAGGCGGGGTTGGTATCCATCTTACTCTCCATTGCTCCTCTTTGGCCTAGAAAACAGTGCACCTTTGAGGGCCGTGCCATTCAGCTCTACCCTTTCTCCTTGCCTCATTGTGGTAGACATTACTGTTGATACCATAATCAGCCCCCAGAAGCCTTTGGCACCTGGCTGAGGTCTTCTTTTTCACTTTAAGATTTTATTTCATACTTTTGGCTTTTTTACCTTGTGCCTTTATCTTGGGTGAATTCGACATCCACAGGAACTATCCATGCAACACATAGGCTTCTCAGGTCCTCAATCTCATCTCCAATAACCCTCTCTCCCACTTCCCCCAGCCACTCATTCCCTGTCTCATCACAAGCCTTGCCATGACCCCAAACTGCAGCCCCCAGCATCACTAACTCAAGCGTCCTGCTCTTTGACCAACCTACTCTACTTCTTTAAATCTTGCATCATGGTCCTTCTTTAGCTTCCTCAAGACTTTCATCAACCTTTTCATCTTTCTCTCAACCTATCAGCTGTCTTCCTCTGCTTCTCCTTTTATCTTGGCATAGACTCTGTGGTCCATCATTTTACTAACGCTCCTACCAGTACCCCAAATTCTCCCCCACCACTTTCTCTTCTCTACCTGTTTATCAAAACCCCAATCTTCAATGAACCCAACCCTTTGCTGTCTTGTGCTGCACACAAACCGACAAAATTCATGATCACTGGCTTCCTGTGATTCTCCAACGTTTTTTCACCAGCTTCCTCTTTTGCCTTCCATGACTTTCAAACATTCCCAGACTCTTCAAACCTCATATGCTTTATTCCTCCCCTCTCACGCTCATCAGGTGACCTCACCCCTTCCCAGATAAAATGGAATTGATCAGAAAGTAACTCTCCTACAAATCTACCTACATCACCACCCATTCTCTCCCCTAGCCCTGCATGAGAGGAGGGGTCCTTCCTCCTAGCTCCTCCTGTGTTTTGAACCCCATTGTCTCCCACCCCACATTATTCACTGTTTCTTCTCTCTCCTCTGTATCCATCCACTTCATCTGAAAAGGATCTTTCTTGTTGATATTTAAACATTTATGTCTCTCCCATCTTAGGATAAACCCTCCTTGGCTACAGGTCTCCAGTTACAGGTCTCTCTCCTCTCCTCTCCCCCTCTTCTCTCCTCTCCTCTTCTTCACTGCCAAACTGCCTGAAAGAGTTGTCACCATGTAATCCCTTGGTATAAGTTATTGGCTAGGAATATGGGCCCTGGAGCCAGACTGCCTGCTTTTGAATTCCAGTTCCATTTCTCAGCAGCTGTGTGACATCAGGCAAATCACATAACCTCTCTGATCTTCTGTTTCCTCTTGTCTATAAAATGTAAACACATGTACCTACCTCAAAGAATCATTGTGAGGGTTAAAGGAGTTAATATACATAAAGCACTTAGAACAGGGCCTGCCCATAGTAAGTGTTCACTTCCTATTTGCCATTGTTTGCTATTATTATTATTGCTCTGATTGCTTCCTCTCCTCCCTGCTCCTTCCTCCACCCAATAATCTGACTTTTGCCCTTTATTCTACCGAACAGCTCTGGCTAAAGGTACTAGTGTTCTTCTTATCTCTTAACCCAAAGGACACTTTCCAATCCTCTTCTAATTCTCAGCAAGTTGACCTTTCCTTCCTACTTTAAACATTCTGTCCCTTCTACCTCTCTGAGGGTTCCTTTACCAGTTTCCTTTGAAGTTTTATCCTCCTGTCCCAGACATACATTTGGGTAGCATTGCCATGGGTAACTCACTACCCTCCTTAAGACAAGGTCTCCCCAATTGATATTGCCAACCCAAGGCTCTCCTCTGACCTCAAGTCAAAATCCTACTCAACACTTAAGAGTTCCCAACCACTCTTGAAATCAAATACAACCAAAATGAACTCATGACTTCCCTCCCACTCCATTTTCCCAAAACAAACCTGATCCTCTTTCAGATGTCACCACCATCTCTTCGGTTTTGCAAGTCAGAAACCTGGAAGCCATCATTTTTCTCTCCTGCTTCTTCATCCCCTCCAATCATTCCCCAAGTGATTATTACCTCCTAAAGAGCCCTCACCATTTCTACTGCCTATTCTCTAATTCAAGCCATTCTCATCTCGTCCCACTACTTGCTGACTAACTGGTCTCAATGCCAGATCCCTCTACCAATACTAATTTCCACACAGCACCCAAACCGATCTTTTCAAAAGATAGATCCAGTTTATCTTCACCTCACAGCCCTGTTCTCTTCCAGGTTGACTTCTTGAGCTCCAGGTGTTGGAAAAATGGCTGCCACAGCTCTAAGCCTCACATCCTTTGCTTTTGAGTCCAACTGTCTCTTATCCAGAATTCCCTTCAAAGTCCCATAGCACCTCCATGGCTGTGATCAAACTATGTGCCTATCCTCAAACCAGTTATTGTGGCCCAGGGGATGCAATGTCATGAGTGGCTTAGCATGGGTTATGTGCTCACTGCTGAAGTTGAGGAATAAACTCCCAACTACATCACATGTACTAAAAAAATTGGGGAGGGCTGTTTCTGCAAGGAGAGCCAATGGCTGCCAAAAACAGATGGTGTCCACTACAGTTGCCAGTACAAACATGAGTCGTGGTATATCAGTATTTCTCTGACTGTGTTCAGCTGAATACTAAACTCTCAAAATCCTCTTGAGTGGGGACCAAAGGAGAAAAAATATTTTTGGGTAAATACATTTAAGAAAACTTGAATTTTATTCCCCTGCCTTTACAGTGGCACAGTGCGTCTTAGCATATTAGGAGCGCTGAAATCTCCTGCAGCTAAGAAACCTGTCTGGCTTTCTTTAACCCAGCATTTCCTAAACATATTTCATTGTATATCCCTTCTATAGTTACTATGTGTCCCCCAAAGTTCATGTGTTGGAAGCTTAAACTCTAATGCAACAGTGTTAGGAGGTGGGGCCTAATAAGAGCTGATTAGATCATTATCATGAGAGTGGCTTTGTTATAAAAATGAGTCTGCCTCCTCTTGCTCTCTTGCTTTCATACTCTCTTGCCCTTCCACCTTCTGCCATGGGATGACACAGCACAAAGTCCCTTGCCAGATCCTGGTGCCGTGCTCTTGGATTTCCCAGCCTCCATAACTGTGAGCCAAACAAACTTTGGTTGTTCATAAATAACCAGTCTCAGTCTGCTATTCTGATCCTGGTGCCATGCTCTTGGATTTCCCAGCCTCCAGAACTGTGAGCCAAATAAATTTGTGTTGTTCATAAATAACCAGTCTCAGTCTGCTATTCTGCAACACAAAGCAACCCCTTTCCCTTACATTCCCCTATAGGGATGTTTTTCAAACATACTTTGAGAAACCTCCCTGGATGAGAAGACTTCAAAAAGTTTGTGGAAATGTGAAGTTAAAAGATAAAAATAAAAAATATAAACTTTCTCAACATAACCTTCATCAAAGTCAAGTTGCTTTTGTAAGCAAAGATACCAGACATTTAGTCCATCTCTAAAGAACTACAGGTCCTAGGAATTTGACCATGTCAATACAGTCTTTTTTACATTAATAACTGAAGAAAAATGGATACCCTTTACAGATTTTTTTAAGATTGGGAAACTAAAAGCAGTCAGAGGAAGCCAAATCAGGACTGTAAGGTGGAAGCCTAATGATTTCCCATTGAAACTCTTGCAAAATTGGCCCTGTTTGACAAAAGGAATGAGCAGGAATGTTCTTATAGTGGGGAAGGATTCTCTGGTGAAGCTTTCTCAGGCATTTTTCTGCTAAAGCTTTGGCTATCTTTCTCAAAACACTCTCATAATAAGCAGATGTTATCATTATTTGGCCCTTCAGAAAATCAACAAGCAAAATACTTTGAGCATCACAAAAAAAATGTTGCCATGACCTTGCTCTTGACTGGTCCAGTTTTGCTTTGACTGGACCACTTACACGTCTTGGTAGCCATTGCTTTGATTGTGCTTTGTCTTCAGGATTGTACTGGTAAAGCCATGTTTCATCTCCTGTTACAATTCTTCAAAGAAATGCTTCAGGATCTTCATCCCATTTGTTTAAAATTCCCATTGAAAACTCTGCTCTTGTCTGCAGCTGATCTGGATACAATGGTTTTGGCACTCACCAAGTGGAATATTTGCTCAACTTAAATTTTTTAGTCAGAATTGTGTAAGCTGAACTAATTAAGATGTCTATGGTGTTGGCTATTGTTTCTGCTGTTAATCACTGGTCCTCTTCAATTAGGGCATGAGCAAGATTAATGTTTTCCTCACAAATTGATGTGGATGGTCTGCAGCTGAGGACTTCAACTTCAACATCATCTCATCCTTCTTAAAACCAGTTACCCATTTGTAAACTGTTGATTTCTTTGGGGTATTGTCTCCTAAACTTTTTGTAAAGCATTAATGATTTCACCATTCTTCCACCCAAGCTTCACCATAAATTTGATGTTTGTTCTTGCTTCAATTTTAGCAAAATTCATGTTGCTTTGATAGGGGCTCTTTTCAAGCTGATGTCTTATCCTTCTTAGTGCCTCAAAATAGATCCTGTTCAGACATGTTATAACAAGTTAGTGCGGGTTTATTTTGGTGCAAAAAGATTTTGAAATCCATCTATAGTTTTTTCACTTTTTTCCTTTTTCATTTTTTTTTTAAGATAGGGTTTCACTCTGTCACCCAGACTGGAGTGCAGTGGCACAATCATGGCTCACTGCAGCCTCAACCTTCCGGACTCAGGTAATCCTCCCACCTCAGCCTCCTGAGTAGCTGAAACTATAGGCTCCCACCACCAAACTGAGCTAATTTTTCTATTTTTTGTAGAGAAGGTGTTTTACGATGTTGCCCAGGCTGGTCTTGAACTCCTGGGCTCAAGCAATCCGCCCACCTAAGCCTCCCAGAGTGCTAGGATTAAAGGTGTGAGCTGCTGCACCTGGACTAGTTTTTTCTTAATACACATTTTCATGAAGTTTTTGAAGACCTCTCATATTGAGTTACTTTGTGTGCTTTTAAAGTTCTCTCTTCCTTCACTTTCAGCTGCTGCTCTGGGTGTTTTTACTTCTAGAAGCCACTCTCCACCTCTTTTTTCTACTTCTAAATCCTCTGTAGGCTACACAAATAATAATGAAGACTGTCAAAACTATTCATAACATAAGAGAAAGGGACTCTGAGCAAGGTTCTGGTGCATCCTCCTGTGAGTAAAGTGTGGAGATGATACAGCATTTTGTCTCTGCGGTTCTAATTATTTTAGGTCTCAATCCTTGGCTGGAGAGGAGGAGTTGTCAGAGAGCCAAGTTTTGAGACATGCTATTCTATACTGACCCCTCTTTGTAAGAAAGTCTTGAGGGTCCAGGCAACTGGAGAGTGTTACAGGACAGGAGAAGGCAGGGGTAGTCTGTATATCTCCAGGCGGTTCCTATCATGGAACACCACTCAGTGTCAACTAGAACAACAGCAGGACAGCCCAGGCAGGCTGAACTCTAAACTCTGAAAATGGATTTCAACAAGAGGGCCTTTAGTCACACTCAGGAGAGATTTTATATGGAAAAGGGGACACAGCAGCCAACATGAGGAACAATTGTAAAGCAGAGACAAATAGTGATTCTAGGATCGTGGTGAGCTTGCAAGCAATGTGTATATTGCTCAAATATACACATAGATGAAAGGTTGCCTTTCTGGAACATAGGGACACACAGAGACAGGACTATATGCACAAGAGAAAGGGAGAAAGAGACTTTGACCAGATCTGACCCAAGGAAAGATACTTAGATAAATCCAAGGTATAGAGCTGTAGTGATGACATTCCCTGAAGCCTAAATCAGAAGCCGTGGACATCACTGTGGTCTGATATGTGGGTTTCTTCCCAATTTGTCTCGTGAACCTCTGATACATAATCTGCCCCACGGGCTGGCCTGTGGTCTGACTTGTGGTCTGCCAGCATGTTCCGTCACAGCTCCGCAGGGAGACTGAATGTCCAAAACTGGGCCAGGTACAGGGCACGCTATCCAGGCTGGAATGTTCAGCCCTCCTGCAGTCTGTCTAGGCCCCCTTTCAGGGGAGAGGCATTGGAGGTCCCTGTGAGTTATGACTTTTATCATGCAGAAAACAGGCACATTAACTTCAGGTCTTTGAAAAATGTGATCCTGTAATCAGAGTCTGTGTCTGTCCTGATGCACAATGGCACCAGGCCAGAGAAGTGCAGGGATGAAATAAACATTTAGAAAGACAACTGCATTTGCAGGTCTAAGAATTGAGTTATATTCATTTCTGACAGCTTCCTGAATCACAGCCCACGTCTCCGCCTGGCAAAACTGGGACCTGGCCCTTTAACTAGACTCCATTTCACATAATTAAAGACTCACAAAATTAAATGGCCTGAATGGAAAGTGGCTTTCAGTGGACTAAATGCCGGGAGCAATCTCCTCGCCAGAGTGGAGAAGTGACACTAGCTTGCAGATCAATATCATCTCTGTTATTAATATCAAAAGCACATTACTTTGTTTTTGCCTGGCTCTCCTCCAAGCCTCCGGCCCTGCCGCGGAGCAGCCATTTGCTCGGGCCATAATTTACTTTGGTGAGTTTTTAAGGTATTGTTTTGTCAGGACCAATCACCGTGACGTTATAAATGGCTGGGAGGACTTGCACTCTCCCTCAGTGACATATGCAGCGAAATTAATTTTTAAAAGTTTCACGTCAATTACTCCTGTCCTTGAGTTATGCAAGGGGACAAAGGAGCAGAGACGTAAGGATGTGAGTGATCTCAAACAGATGAGGTAACGACACACAGAAGCTGAGGCTGAAGACCAGAGCAGACATTACACTGTCTTTAATTGATGCATTGAATTAAACAATGCTAAAGCCAAATAAATATTGGCCACTTAGCAAAAGAACCATTGATTTTTATGATGGACAACAATGCCATCCTTCACTTTGCTGGTGGAGGGTTTCAAGCCAGGGTCTTATCGGATCCAAAACAGCCAGTTCACTGGATTACACAGCAAGATGCCACCGCTCTTTGGTGGGACTGTGCAAAGTTGAGAGTAACTGTTTTCACTGTTTCTTGCTCAGCCTAGCCCATGTTCCCTCTCTCATTTACTATTTTTTTTTTTTTTGAGACAGGGTCTCACTCTCTTGCCCAGGCTGTAGTGCAGTGGCTCAATCTCGGCTCACTGCAACCTCCACCTACCGGGTTCAGGCGATTCTCCTGACTCAGTGTCCTGAGCAGCTGGGAATACAGGTGTGAGCCACTGTGCCCGGCTAATTTTTGTTTTTTTTTTTTTTTTTTTTTTAGTAAAGACGGGGTTTCACCATATTGGTCAGGCTGGTCTCAAACTCCCAACCTCAGGTGATCCGCCTGCCTCAGCCTCCCAAAGTGCTGGGATTACAGGCGTAAGCCACCCTGCCTGGTCTCATTCACCTTTAAGGAGACCTCAGGCTGTGCCTTGCCTCCCTCTGCTTCAGTATTGGCAGCGAGGGCAGAGGCACTGAACATCCTTTTTCCCAAGATCTCTGGGTATGTCTCATCTTCCTCCTATGCCACCTCCCTCAGCAGGCTGTCCCTGAAACCAAAGAAGTGGCTTGCCTTCAGCCCTAAGTACAAAGGGCACCTCTTCCTGCTCTGCCTGAAAATCAGGGCAAAGAGGAAGACACAGGAAGGGGGACACTAAAAGATCTGTGTTGGAAAGAGAAAGAAATCTACAACTTCCAAGCACCTGGGATGTGCCCAGCGCCACATCAGACACCGTACAGCATTATCTTCATTAATTCCCCCAGAAATTTGAAACTGGGCATTAGGGAGGCAGACTTGAAGATGGATATTGACTTCCAGGAGTGAGCATCAAAAGCCTGCAGACCAGGAATCAGACTCTGTCAACCTCACAGACCCCAGGTGCCTGTGTGTCTCTACCCAAAAACATCCACCCTCTTCCCGCTGGAATGCAGGTTCCGTGAAGGCAGAACTTTATTTTGTTCTCCTATATTCCCAGTGCTAACTGGCACTTGCACGTGCTATGCTCTTAGTAACTATCCATGGAATGAATGGATATTACAAGAGAAGCCCTGAGATGTGAAGGTTAACGTCATCAATGGAGAGGAGCGGGTTGCCATTTGGCACCCAATCACACAGAGGCACCTGCCAGGATGGCTTCAACCTGGAAGGGTGAAGGAAGGAACATGCCAAGCAGCTGCTGTGCTCAGGCCAGGTACACACATTGGCTATCTGCGCTGGGGGTTAAGAACAACGGAGTCTGGCATAGTCTCGAAACCTCCCATCACATCGGGCTCTGAGATGTCTGAGCAGAGCAATCATGGATTTAATCAGAGTGGGGACAAGGTCCTTTTTCTTGATTCTCTACTCTGACGTCAAAGGCCAAGATAGGATGAGGGCAGTGGGGAGTCAGCAACACTTGTCTGGACTTCGGCAGTCAAATAGGGCCACTAGTCTTTGGAGAGCTACCTTACAAAAATGTATTATGATACCCATTTCATAGGTGAGGAAACTGAGGCCCAAAGAAGCTAAACAACTTATTCAGGGTCTTAGGGTCTTTGCCAAACAGTCAAGTGAAAACTGCACATTTCAATGATCCAGTTGTTTCCCCTGTATCATCACTGGGCATCCCAGTGCCATGCTCATAGGGCTGCCTGGTGTGAGGACATTCACAGCACAGTACCCAGGCTGAGTGTGAACTAGATTCCTCCCAGCACAGTGAAATCAACTGGCAGGCCTCAGGCCCAGCCATACACTCTCATGGTGGGAGGAGGTGCAGTTGAGTTTGGTGGAGGGAATCCTGGCCTGTACATGCCAAGGTTCGCTCATGCCTCCATCAACAAGCATCTGCCGCTGCGGGCAGACCCCATGCTAGGGAAGCCTCAGCGAATGAGGATCCCATTACCTTCCTTGCCCTCACCAAGCTTACAGCTGGTAGAGAATGAGACCCCACCTTGTTTCAAAATTCGTTAATTTTTACTTGCATAGATCATGAACAAGGAAGACAGCCTTTAAATATTCCTAGCTTACTAAGAAGCTGCACAGTTCTTCTGTATCAGTAGCTGAATTAGAAAAATATCAGAGAGTGTACACAGCATCCTGTGACAAACACAGGTTTACAACCGCACGTGAACAAACACCAGGATTTACAGGAATATAGGAAGTATTTTAATAAGTGTATTCTTTCCAACACAAGTATTTACAAGAAGTATTATAACAAATGTGTTCTTTTTTTTTTTTACAGACATTCCTAGTCTCAAGGTAGCAAGGGAAGAGTCCTTGAGAAATAACTATTCAAATTTTGATGATCACAGGCTATTGCCGCTTTTAGTAAACACTTGGAAACTCAGTGTCCAGATGCCACGATTCCTAGTAAGTATGGATTCAAATTAAATGCTGTGGTAAGTAGTATGTTACCGTACTTCTAATCTTATTATTTGTTTAAACGGAGGGTGCTTGCTAACCTCGTGCTTCTGTCAATGACTTGGGCACTCAATGAGTTCGTGTCCACCCAGAAAGCATTTGTTTAGCTGGCAGGCACCCAGGCTGGGCCCGGCTGTGCGCAGGTCCTGGGCTCTCACAGCCAAGTCAACTGCAATCCTGATGTCTGAGGAGCTCCTGGTCCAGTCGGGGGAGGGACCCAGAAACAGGCTGAGTCTGCTTATGGCTGGAATTGGGTAATGGCAATGAGAACATGAACTTAACCCTTACTGTGGGTGAGGGGGAGGGCCCATCAGGAAAGTGCCTGGGGGCTGGGTCCTGAAGATGAATAGGAATGTTCTAGAAAGTAAGCAGAAAGGCATACCTGGCAGAGGGTTTTGCAGGTGCAAGGACCTAGAAGTACAGCAGGGTGAGGTGCATCTGGAGGAGAGTTTGGTGTGGGTTAGGATTTGTGGCTGTCAGAATTCTCGATAACCTGTTCTCAACATGGAAAGCAGAGTGATCCTTTACCGTGTAAACCAGATCACATTTCTCCCCGATCCAAGCCTCCAAGAGCTATAGTTGCACTTAGGGTAAAATCTAAAGTCTGACCATAGGCTCTAAGCCCCTGCAGGATCTGATCCCTACCCACCTCTGCCCCTGCTCTCCAAGCTCCAGCCTCATTTCTCTTCCTTGAGTTGGTAAAGTCCATTCCAACCTTGAGAACTTTGCACTTGTCGCTCCCTTGGTGTGGAATATTCTTCTTCTAGATCTTCCTCTGAGTGGCTTCTTTTCATTTAAATCTTGGTTCGAACATCCCCTCTATGAAGTGGATTTCCCTATATGCTAGCAAAACAGCCCCTCTCGCATCCCCCAGTCACTTCCAATGACACCAACTTGTTTTAGTAACATCAAAGCTCATGCCATTCCCTACAATCTTCTCGTTGATGCATTTGTTCATGATAACCTCCATGCGGACAACAACCTGGCCTGCTGTGTTCACAACCCCTACGACAAAATCCAGAACATACCAGATGCTCAGAAGGTATCTGTTGAATGAATGAGTGAAGAGCCTGGAGGTCTTTGGGCTTCTCCCAAGTCTTAGAACATTTGAGAAGCAGAGAAAGTAGAGGAGGAGGCTCCTTCACCTGCCATGCCCAGACTGTGGGGAGGAGGGAAAAAAGCCTGAACATATGGATGGAGGGACAAAGTCGAGTTTGAAAGCACTGGACCAAGTCCAAGAGGGCCAATTCATCCATCACAGGCCAGCAGCAGGCAGCACTGGACTTCCCTGATACTCACAGGAGGCGAGTGGGCCTGGGCCTGGAAAAAAGAGCGGAGAGTGAGGGCAGAGCTGATGAAAACTTAGGAAGCAGCCCAGCCCACAGCCGATGGGTTCCTCTCCCACCTTGAGCATCTCTGCACCCCAGGGAGGTGGAGATTGAGACTGAGGCCAGAGGGAATCCAAGACTGCCTCTGGCCAGGCTCAACAGTCACATCCTTCAATCAGCCTTGTTCTTTTTTTGCCTTCCTGCTGTTCCCTCTGCCTAGAACATGATCCCCTATCATTTATCTGACAAATCCCTACTCATCCTTCAAATGTCAGCTTAGAAGCCACTTTCTCTAGGAAGCCTGCCCTGACAGTTCTCCTCTCCTCGCTGCCTTTGCCAGGCTGGGTTTAGAGATCTTCCCTCATTATAGCAATCACCACCCTTTATCATAATTACCTGCCTCTGGAATCACATGCATCTGGGCTTAAGTTTCAGCTCATGGAATTGCTGCTCAACCTCTTTGAGTCTCAGTTTCCGCATCTATACAATGGAGAAAATAATAAACATCATGCAAGTATGTTGTGAGCATGATTTGGGACAGTATGTACAGCTGGTGAGTACTAGGTATTTAATCAATATTAGATATGGTAATGATGAAGAAGAAAAATTTCTGAATCTACCTCCAAATGCCTGACAGGTGGTCAGCTGGGCTGAAGTGGGAAAAAACCCACTGGACTTGGAATCCAAATCATGGCTCAGCTATTATAGCTGTGATTTTAGCAGACGTCATACTCCCTCTCAGCTTCCTATTCCTCCTCTGTAAGATGGAATTCCCAAAACCATCCTCATAGGATTGCTGTGAGGATTTGATTTATTTAATCATCTTTCTTTTCTTTCCTTTTTTTTTTTTTTCACAAATGGGATCTCGCTCTCTCACCCAGACTCTGGAGTGCAGTGGCACAATCACAGTTCACTGCAGCCTCAAACTCCTGCCCTCAAGCGATCCTCCCACCTCAGCCTCCTGAGTAGCTGGGACTACAGGTGCACACCGTCATCCCTGGGTCCAATCATTTTTCAAATATATATAGACTAATATGTGTCTAGTACTAACTTAGACTTCAGGTGATTGAGGTCTGATCCTTGTACCCACAGAGGATGAGGGTCATTAGGCAGTGACAGCAGTGTCGTTCAGGTATGCAGGCCTGCTTGCATTCAGCAGTTCCCATTGAGTGCCTACTAGTTGCCAGTGTGGAAGAAGATCAGAAAAGACTCCTGCCCTAACAATATTAATAGAAGCAGCTAATATTCATTGAACATTGACTGCATGGTTCAGTTCTTTAGGCTTCCTAAAACACAAACATAATTAACAGCTACCTCAGAGAGTGGCAGGCAAGATTATATGAATTAATGCATGTGACGCTCAGAGCAGAAGTCCTGGCACCTCGTAAGTGGTCAATAAATGGGAGCCCTAATTCTATTTATTAGCTCACTAGGTAGCAGCCTTGTATTTAGAGCTTTACATGTTTTATCTCATTTAATCATTTAATCCAGGGTGATAAGTACTAAGATACAACACGTGAAATCGCCTATAAACTTAAAAGCCTTTCCACATGTGAGTGCTTGTTAATGTTTCAGAGAGACCAGCAGAGGATCATAGAATGGGATGGAGCAGTCAGCATGCAGAGAGATCAGCCAGAAAAGCTTCTGGAAGGTGAGCCTGGGGATGACGCAGGGATCTGGGGCCACCAGGGCTGAACAACAGAGGACAGGAGGAACAGCCTCTCTCCTGCAAACCAGGGCGTTTCTGCTGCTGCAGAAGGCCAGATTCAAACAGGGCAATTTAAAAACATGTAAAAGGCATAAAGTGAGAGCAGCTGTGCACAGCTGCCGCCGAACGCTCCATCGCTGCCTCGCTGTGGACTCTAAATGACAATAAACCTTCCACCCCTTATAAATTAAGCAGACTTTCAAAAAAACCATATCTCCTCCTGCAACTTTTTATGGCTGTTTGGCAACTTTAATCATTTTGCAAAATGCAATTCCTGGCCATAAATTCTCTCCCAAGTACAGATTTAGGGAGATCTAGAGGACTGCGGCGGGTTGATAGGTAAGTTTTAATCTGACAAGGCCAAAAAGTCTATTAGATTTATGGGGAGGCAGCAGATACCTTGTAATTACACCAGGCTCGACCTCCGGGGAATCTTGAAATCAAGGGTGGTGGTGGGGAGAAAATAGGAAGGAAGTGGCTGGGGCGGTGGCAACGGCGGGCTGGAACCCCCTCCACCGGTCAGTCCCTGGCCCCAGCCTTTTGGTCACAGGCCACGGTGATTTCCTAGCAAAGGCTCAAAGACCTTGGGTTCCAAGTCACTGAAGCCTGTGACTGATACACATGCATACACATGCACACATCCACAGTGCCTGTCAAGAGAAGCTGAGCTCTTGTGAAGGAGGTCACACATCCCTGAGCAGGGTAAAGAGTGAGTGAGAAGGCAGTGGATTTCATTCAATTACACATCCAACAAGTATTGAGTCCACATGCACGCTATGTGTCACACACTGTATGGGACACTAGGGACAGAGCCATGGACAGTGCATGGGTTGTGCCCTGCACAGGGTACCCAACTAAGAGGGCATTTGGCATATGGTCCAGTACAAGCAACTTTAGCCTGGAGGCAGGAGAGCCTTTCCTGACCTGGCTGCCCAGGAATGTGCCTCTGACTACCCTGCCCTAAGGTGCTAGCCTCTCTGCAGCCCCAGCTTCAGCTCACAAGGTGGTCATAGTCTAACAGGATCCCAAGGCACAAACTGGCAGTCTGCAGGCTGAATTTGGCCAACATCATGCCTTAAAATTTTTGAATGTGGAAGGACTTTTCCTTTGTCACCATGCTACCACTCCTTACTACCCTACACTCAGAGGATTCATTTGCATTTGCTCCTGGCCCCAATGTGAGTTTGAAACCCCTGGAAGAAGCCTAAGGTGGTGATGGGATAAGTAAAGGATGTCACAGAGCCCCAGACCCCCTGTGGAAGTGTGCTGGGTAGAAGAATGGCCCCTGAAGAGGTCCACATCCTAAATCCCAAAACCGAGACCATGTTATGTTATGCGGCAAATGAGGAATTAATGTTGCAGACAGAATTAAGGGTACTAATCAGCTGACTTTAAAATAGGGAGATTATCCTGGATGATCTGAGTGATCCCAATGTAATCACATGGGTCCTTAAAAGAGAATCAGAGGGCAGAAGAAGGGCCAGGGTCAAAGTGACGTGATGTGAGAAAGACTCGACTGGCCATTGCTGACTATGCAGATGCAGGAAGGTGCCACAAGCCGAGGAATGCAGACAGCCTCCATAAAGTAGAGAGGCAAAACAGGCACATTCTCCCCTAGATTTTATTATTATTATTATTGAGACAGAGTCTCTCTTTGTCACCCAGGCTGAAATGCCATGGTGCGATCTCAGCTCACTGCAACCTCCGCCTCCCAGGTTCAATCAATTCTCCTGCCTCAGCCTCCCAAGTAGCAGGGATTACAGGTATGCACCACCACACCAAGCTAATTTTCATATTTTCAGAATAGACGGGGTTTCACCATGCTGGACAGGCTGATCTCGAACTCCTGACCTCAGGTGATCCTCTCGCCTCAGCCTCCCAAAGTGTTGGGATTACAGGCATGAGCCATTTTGCCCAGCCATCCCCTAGATCTTCTAGAAGGAAACACAGCCCTGCTGACACCTTGATTTTAGCCCAGTGAGACCCATCTCAGACTTCTGCCTCCTGGGACTGTAAGATAATAAATTTGTATTGTCTTAAGCCACTAAATTTGTGGTGATTTGTTACAGTAGCAAGAAGAAACAAGTGACATTTAAGTGAAGGCCAGAGAGGTGAATAGATTTGGGCTGGAGGTGTTTCAGATGAGGGGAAGAACAGACGACTTCATTCCTCCATGCTCCCTTTTTGCTCTCCAATGCTCTGGGCTTGGCTTTGGTGATCCTGGGGATGTGAAGATTTTGCAGATGTGGTCACAACAAGGGTACAGGGAGCACACAGAGGCTACCAAAGGAGGCCAAGTCACAAATGGGTTACTTTGGAGTGATATTTATTAGACTTTGTACCAAGACCTGTCCTCAGCATCCTAAGTGGTTTATCTTCACAAGCAGCCCTGGGAGGCTGGATTGTATGGTGGCTATCAGTCTGGGCCCTGGTACCAGAGTACCTGATTCAAGTCCAAACTCTACCTGCTACTAAGTATATGGCTGTTACTTAAGCTGTTGGGCTGCCATTTCTTCATCAGTACAGTGGCAATAATTATGGCACATCATGGGGTTGTTCAGAAGATTAAATGAGGTAGGATACAGCACCTAGAACATTGTCCAATGCTGAGTAGTTACAGGCTGTCATCTTCAGATATGGCAGACAAGCCTGAAGGTAAATGCTATGACTCCAGCCTCCTGGTGTTCATGCTTCTAACTAATAGGATATGGCAAAGGTAATGGGCGGTCTGTCCCATTATTACATCCCATTCCCAGGACCATCTTAGCAGGCTGGAGATAGAGGCTCTCCCTGCTGGCTGGATGACATAAGCAGCAATGTTGGAGGAGCCCACATGGCAAGGAACTGTGGAACTAGGAGTTGCAGGCTACCTCCTGCAACCAGCAGGAGCCAGAGCCTTCAGTCCTACAACTGCAGGGAAGTGAATCCTGCCAACAATCTGAGTGAGCTTGGAAGCAGATCCTTCCCCAGTCAGTCCTCCAGATGAGAATGCATCTTGGTTGACACCTTTTCTGTATCTCTGTGAGATTGTCAGAAGAGGATCTAATCAAGCCTTGCCAAAACCCCTAACACAGAAACTATGAGATGTGTGTTGTTTAAAGCCACTACGTTTGTGGTAATTTGTTCAAATTTATGCAAAAATGTACAATGAATACATCAGTTAAGTACTACAATTTTTCCCATTTGACAAATGGGAAACTGGCATTTGGAAAAGGTAGGTTCCTTGCCCAAGGTCACAGAGCTAGTTAGAGGCACAGCTAAAACTCAAGTCCAGGACTGTCCAGTTCCAGGACCCTTGCTCTTAATTACCACACCAATCTGCCCTGCTCCCTCCAAGGTAGCCATCTCCTTCGGCACAAGCCCCTTCAGGCTCCTTCATCCCTTTCTTGCCTTTCTCTTCTTCCCTCTTCTTTCCATCCTCCTCCAGCCCCTTGTCCTTCTCCCTTAACTTTCTTTCTCCCCTCCCCCTCCTCCTCCTCCCACACCCACTTCACCACCATGGGGTAGTTGCTTTGTAACAGTCCCTACCTTCCCAAACCTCTCCCTGCAGGGTCACTAGGGCATCCCTTCCAGGCTCACCCCTGCAGAAACAATTGAGGAATTGACAGCAGCTTCAACCCAGCTGGCCAGGAACTAGGTGCCATGCTGCTCTCCCCTGATGCCACCAAGAGCCTGAGTTCTTTTCCCAAGGAACCAGAGTCAGAACTCCCCAAGGCAGGGCTCCTAGGCTCAGGGACAGTCCACCAGCCTGGTCCCAACCTGCACCTGCAGCACAGCAGACAGATGGTAAGAACCTCCAGGCCCTTCTACTCTAGCCCTTCTGCAGGTCTCCGGCCCCACCTCACTTTGCATGAAAGAAAGAGAGGGTTCTTTAAAAATGGAACAGAATAAAATATAGATAAGCATTAGTCAAATGAAATTAATGCTTCCAATATTGTTTTAGGCTTGCACATATGCATCAAGCATTTATGAAATTGCAGTTTATCACGTGAGAATATTGCGGTTATATATTAGCTTACTGTCTGGTGGCCACTCCACGGCTCTCTCTGGACCCTAGATCGCCCTTCACAGGCAAAGTCAGCCTTGCCGACATCTATCGCCTTCCTCTGCCGACACGTCCCCAGATGCTGATAAAAGGCCTTGCCCCCAACAACATATGAATATTTAAATGACAGTTAATTATTCAGCATATAATGATGTCATTAGCATCCACTTTATTGCTGGCTGTGGGCCCAGCCAAGTCTTGTCCCACACTGAGGGGTGCTGAGGAAAAGCCTAAACCAGGCAAGCCCCATGTCTGCTGCATCTACAGGGACGCATTGTTATCTGGGGGAGTTGTCAATTCACAAAAATGATCACTGAGGATCTCTACCCCGCACCTGTTCCATGTCAAGCCATGTGGACATAGATCACATGAGGAGTGTTCTAAATCTTCCCCTCTGGGGAGGAGATTTAGCCAACATAGCTCCTGTTCACAAAGTGCTTACAGCCTCATGGGAGCTCACATTCACCCTGCCAAGCACCTCACAGGCACATCATTAGTTTCACAAAACAACCTTACAAAGTAAGGGCTTTTCTTGTCCCTCTTTTCTTAGAAATAAGAAAACTGAGGCCAGGTGCGGTGGCTCACACCTGTAACACAAGCACTTTGGGAGGCCGAGGTGGAGGGATTGCTTGAGCTCAGGAGTTCAAGACCAGCCTGGGCAACGTGGCAAAACCCTATGTCTACAAAAAATACAAAAATTAGCCAGGCATGGTGGCATGCACCTATAGTCCCAGCTACTCAGGAGGCTGAGGAGGGAAGATCGCTTGCACCCGTGAGGCAGAAGTTACAGTGAGCCAAGATGGCCCCACTGAACTCCAGCCTGGGTGATAGAGTGAGACCCAGTCTCAAAAAAAAAAAAAAAAGGAAATAAGAAAACAGAAGCTTAGAAGTAAGTGCTGTGCACAAGGTCATGAGGTACATGAAGGAACTGGGATTCTAACATGGAGAGCCTTACTCAGAGCTCTTGCTCCACTAGCCACGAGCAAAGCTTGTGCTCCCAGACAATGGGAAAGAAGTGCAGCAACACACACGCAAGCAAAAGGCTCTGAGATCCAGAAGTGAGGATGCATGCAGATGGAGATAAAGCGGAAAAGGCTTCTAGAATAAGGTAGCATTGGAGCTGGACCTGGAAGAATAAATAAGCACAGGATGCAGAGGTGGGGAGGGCACCGCAGTCAAAGAGAACAGCACACACAAAGGCATTGGAGAAGAAAGGTGCTTTGAAAATGGTGAGATTCCGGGTAAACTTCAGCACAAGCTCTGTGTGGGGTGCACAATGGGAAGATAGTTTGGGAACAGGTGACAGAGAGTATAGAGGGTACGACTGTATCCTGAGAGCACTGTGGAGTCTGGAAAGATTGTGGTAGACTGCAAAATGGTTACAAATTTCCCCTTCCCATAAAGAGGTGGAATCTGTTTGCCCACCCCAGTCTCCCCACTACATCTGGACATGAGCATGTCGGCCATGTGACTTGCTTTGCAGAAGGGGACATTAGCAAATGCAGCACAAAGGTTTGAAAAGTGTTCTTGAAGTCTGAGACCACCATGGAAACAAGCCTAAGAGGCCACACGGAGGAGAAATGAGGTGTCCCAGAGGAGCCCAACCCAAATTACTGGCAACCTGCCAACAACCCAACATGTCAGCGAGTCCATCCTGGGTCATCCAGCCACCAGTGGTTCCCAGATGACCTGCCAGCAGACACATGATGGAGCCCAGCAGAGATCAGTGGAGTTGGCCCACTGACCTCTTTTAAGGCATTCAATTTTGGAGTCGTTTGTTATATCGCAACGGCTAAGTGATACAAAGGTTTAAAGAGGAGTGGCCTGACCAGAGGTGTTTTAGAAAGAGTGCTCTGGCCACGGGGTGGAAGATAGATTAGAAATGGTGAAACTGGCAGCTGGAGACCCTCAAGGAGGCTGATATCAGAGTCCTGAGTGAGAAGATGAAGGTGAAATCAAGGCGATGGGAATGGATGAAGTGAAGGTCCTCCCAGTGTCTGCCAAGGAGGCACTATGATGTCACTGAAGCGAGTCTTTGGGCCATGCGTGGTGGATCACTTGAGCCTAGGAGCTCGAGACTAGTGTGGCCAACATGGCAAAACTCCATCTCTACCAAAAATACAAAAATTAGGCAGGTGTGTTGGTGCATGCCTGTAATCCCAGCTACTTCAGTGACTGAGGCAGGAGAATCGCTTGAACCCAGGAGGTAGAAATTGCAGAGACTGTGGCCACTACACTCCAGCCTGGGCGATAGAGTGAGACTCTGTCTCAATTTAAAAAAAAAGAAAAAAGAAAGAAAGTCTTTGGGGAACTCCTACAGACACACATGCACCCTACACCCCACGCCCTGTGTTACCTTGGGGGACCCCACACTTTGAAAGCCAGTGCCCTCCTGCCTGTGTTGTTCTCTCTCTGCCCACCTCCACCTCCATCAGCTCACCCCTGCAGCCCTCCACTGAGCACTCCTCTTCCAGCTCCCGTTCCACTCTGAAAAAAGACTACCTTTCACACAGTTCTCACTGCCTAAGGAGTCCAGACTCTCACCTGTGTTCCACTCCCAGCTCTGCCTCCACCTGTGACTTGAGGCAAGCCTCTGCCCCCCATCAGGCCCCAGTTTCCCCAGATGCCTTCTGCTTAGACACTGGGCTTGTGGCCTGGCCCTTTAGCTTCCCCAGATTAGGAGGCCTCCTCGGGTCTCACTGCCACACCTCCTTCCACCTACACTTGAATTCTTGGGAGAGGTAGAAGAAATACCCACTTACCCACCCTATTCTGGTCCTGGTAGTGTCATGAGGGACTAAAATAAACAGCCGCTGACCTAAAGCATCTTCTCAGATTCCAGGCCTTCAGAGTCACCACTCAGGGCCTACTGAGGACATGAGCATGCCAGGCTGACCCAGCACGATGGAGCCTGGACTCCAGACTAGTGCATCCATTGGACATGCAGAACCCAAAAAGGACATCCAGGGAGAGGTCAGGACTGGGAGGAAGATGATCTGAATATGAAGCTAGCTCTACCCCTCAACTGACCTTGGGAACTTAAGTGAGCCATCTAACTTCCCAGAGCTCCCTGTATAATGAAAGCATCACGGCTTTCACACCTGCCCCATCCCTGGACCCCAATGGTTCCTTGACAAGTGTTCATTTTCTTCTCTGCCCCTGCCACCTCCGTGCCTCAGCTCTTCATCTATAAACTAAGGAGGCCAATCTCCTCTCCTCCAAATTGTTTTGTAAGTCCAGATAAGAAGCTCTGCAAAGCACTTGGCATATGATAGGTGATCATCAAACCTTATTTCATGCTTTCAAGTTGAACACCAAGAAAAGTTCGAACTAGGATACGTTCCTGATGTGTTACAATGTGATGTGCACAGTATTAGGGACATATTCTTATAAACAGTTTAATTTGAATCTAATTAAGCATCTAGGATGAACATCCAGCTTACAGGAAAAAAATGAAGATGGAAAAACAAGGTAAATGACTTGTGTCACATAGAAACAATCAGACAAATCCAGTGTGTAGAAACTTCTACTGTACAAGAAAACTGGCCTAGACTCTTCAAAAAGCTAATTGATAGGAGAAAAAAAAAAAGTTAAAAGGGCTATTCTAGATTTTATTTACTTTTTTTCATCCTAGATACACAGTTTCTTACTCGGTTGCCCAGTCTGCAGTGCAGTGGCACAATCAGAGTTCATTGCAGCCTCTAACTCCTAGGCTCAAGCAATCCTCCTGCCTCAATCTCCTGAGTAGCTGGGACTACAGGTGTGTGCCACCACACCTGACTTTAGAGATGGGGGTCTCACTATGTTGCCCAGGCTGGTCTCCGAATTCTGGCCTCAAGCAATCCTCCCGCCTCAGCCTCCCAAAGTGCTGGGATTCTAGATTTTAAAAGACAAAATGCAAAGCATAAAAACATATGCCATAATTAGGTTCTAGTTCAATTTAAAAAAAAAAAACTATAAAACGCATTTTAGGACAATTGGGAAATATGGATATAAACTGGAAATTAACTGATATTATGGAATTACTGTTAATTTTCTCACATGCAATAATGGCATTGTGGATATGAAGAAAATTGTCTTTATTCTTAGGAGAAGCATGAGAATTATTTAGGGATAAGAATCATGATGCCTACAACCCATTTTCGAATACTATACCAAAAAAAGAGAGATAGCAAAGATGGCAAACTGTTAACAAATGCTGAATCTAGATGGAGAGTTCGTGGGTAATAATTAGACCATTCTTTCAGCTTGTCTGTAAATTTGAAAACTTCCAAAATAAAAAGTTGGGGGTCAGTGGAAAAAACCCAGGATTGAGAACTGCGGAAGCAAACTCAGCCAGCTGCAGAGACCCCGCCTGGCCCCATGCAGCCGGGCTGGCCAAAGACAAAGGCTGAGTCACTATTGGAAGTGGTCCTTCCGGCCCTGGCTCCAAGCTGGGGACGGCAGGGGGTCGGGGGCCCAGCTGCGGTCCCACCTCCCCCACCACCCCTTTCTTGGAAATGTCAGCTCCCCAGGCTTCAAGGAGGGCCCTGTCCTGGTGCAAGCTGGAGTAAGGAGTGTTCTGTGAAGCTCACTGCTTCTTGGCTGGGAGGTGACCATGGTCACCAGCCCCTGGGGACAAAAATGCTTTTGTTTGCACCAGTCTAAACTTTTGGTCCCTGGTGCAAGAGTTGACATTGGTTCCCATTTCCAAATGCTCCTGTAGCAACTTCTCTCCATTTCCTTACTTCTGCTGGATGATGGGGGAACAGGTATCTGGGGTGGGGGATTGTTTGGGGCTCAGATCACTAGGATTTCCAGGCTGCATGGGCTGGGCCAGGCAGAGCAGAGCTAACTACTTGAGGACACAGCAGAGAGGGTACCTCCAGAAGACAGAACTGGAGAGTGGCTCAGACACCCCCCACTGCCAATCCCCAAGAGTCCAGGCAGGGCCTAAATAAGCTTTGCAGGGGACAAGGGTTGTCATGGGCTCTAACCTATGCAAGAGGCTCTGGGTCTCCCATGCAACCTAGATCCCTGAGACTTTAGCAAGATCTCAGAATCTATGGGAGGTAGCCGTGAAATTTACCGAGTCTGGAGGCAGGTTTTAGCCTGTTTTTTGTTTGTTTGTTTGTTTGTTTGTTTGTTTGTTTTGAGTTGGAGTCTCGCTCTGTCACCCAGGCTGGAGTGCAGTGGTGCAATCTCGGCTGACTGCAACCTCTGCCTCCTGGGTTCAAGTGATTCTCCTGCCTCAGCCTCCTGAACAGCTAGGACTACAGGCACATGCCACCACGCCCAGCTAATTTTTTGCATTTTTAGTAGAGTCGGGGTTTCACCGTGTTAGCCAGGACGGTCTCGATCTCCTGACCTTGTGATCCGCCCACCTCAACCTCCCAAGGTTTTAGCCTGTTTTTTAACCTGAGTGAGGATATATCGAGGGTCTGGAGCAGTGCAGGTGGAGCTCACAGCAGCCAGCATTTGTTTAATCCTTCCCAAGTGCCAAGCACTGTGCTAAGGGTGGTCTGTGGGTTACCCCATTCACTCCTACTAAAAGTCCTGTTTCAGCTCCTTAACTATAATCAGAGGATATGGACTCAGCTTTCTACTGTGGCTGAGAATGGACAAATAAACCCTAAGGAAATACTAAGGAAATCAGTAATGCCCAGCTTATGGAGCATGGTAAACCAGGACTTGAACCCAAATGGACAGTCACTCCTGTCCATAGAGAAGACAGTATTTTTCCTCTGAAAATAGCTCTAGCTCCAACCCAGTGCGTAACCAAATGGGCCGTCAAAAATCCAAGTGTTTGGGAGGCCTAGGTGGGTGAATCACCTGATGTCAGGAGGTCGAGACCAACCTGGCCAACATGGCGAAACCCTGTCTCTAATAAAAATACAAAAATTAGCCAGAAGTGGTGGTGGGTGCCTGTAATCCCAGCTATTCAGGAGGCTGAGGCAGGAGAATCACTTGAACACATGAGGTGGAGGTTGCAATGAGCCAAGATCACACCACTGCACTCCAGCCTGGACAACAGAGCGAGACTCCGTCTCAAAAAAAAAAAAAATCCAAGTGTAGGCCGTAACGGTTTCCCAGAGTGGGTCTTATTGGGCATATTTCCCATGAGATAGTCCATAAAAAGGGGGTTCTGGCCCCACGTGGTGGCTCACGCCTATAATCCCAGCCAAGGTGGGTAGATCATTTGAGATCAGGAGTATGAGACCAGCCTGGCCAACATGGTGAAACCCTGTCTCTACTAAAAATACAAAAATTAGCCAGGCATGGTAGTGTGTGCCTGTAATCCCAGCTACCTGGGAGGCTGAGGCAAGAGAATCGCTTGACCCCAGGAGGTGGATGTTGCAGTGAGTCTAGATCGCACCACTGCATTCCAGACTGGACAAAAAGAGTGAAATTCTATCTCAAAAAAAGCGGGGGAGGAGTGTGGCAGACACGGTCAAAAGAGCCCTTCCATGACTGGATTCTAAGATGAAAGTGGGGGCAGGACAGAGTAGGGGTGATCCAGGGTGATCTGTTGGCAGTTTTGTGGAATGATTCAGTCATTAGACCAGTTGTTCTACAGACAGAGCTCAACAGATCATCCCCTGTTTAAATTAGACCCCAACTCCACTAGAACAACAAAATTCTCGTATGAGTCAGAGTTTAACCATGAAAACAGAAATCACCTTAAGAATTTATAATAGGAGGAATTTAGTGCAGGGAATTGGTTACATAGGTCATAGAGAAACTGAACCCCCACCAGGTGACAGTGAGGTGACCAAAGATAAGCAGGAAGTCACTGTCACCTCTAGATTGGAGAGACAAAGGGAGGAGGTAACGTCATGGGCCAGGGCCACTCAAGAGACCGGAGCCACAGAACCTAGAGGAGTTGGAGCCGTGGAGGGGATGCAGCCGCAGCTAGAGAAGCCACCAAGACAGAAAGGGAAAGGGACAAATATCCTAGGTTCTCCCTCTTCCTCCACCATCCAGATGCCCACCAATGTTTCTTATTGGCCAAATCCAGGCAGCAGGCAGCTGACAGAGTGTATTAGCCCATTTTCATATTGCTGTGAAGAAATACCCAAGACTGGGTAATTTATACAGTAAAAGAGGTTTAATGGACTCACAGTTCCATGTGGTTGAGGAGGCCTCACAATCATGGCAGAAGATGAAGGAGGAGCAAAGGCATGTCTTACATGGCAGCAGGCAAAGGACTGTGTGCAGGGGAACCATCCTTTATAAAACCATCAGATCTCATGAGATTTATTCACTATCATGATAACAGCACAGGAAAAACCTGCCCTCGTGATTCAATTACCTCTCACCAGGTCCCTCCCATGACACATGGAGATTATGAGAGCTATAATTCAAGATGAGATTTGGGTAGGGATACAGCCAAACCATATCACAGAGGATCCTGGAAATAAAGTCAGCAGGGTTAGCTCCCCAAAAGGGATCCCAGTGCAAACAGACTCAGGATATGCACAGTTCTCAGATCCATGTTTCACATGAACTCTTGAACTTCACGTTCTCCTTCTGAAGGCCCCCAAGTGAAGAGAAAGGGAGGAAGTGTTGAGGATCCTCCAGCTCCATTCTGACTGTCCCAGGTACAGGCAGATCACTCCTTTGAGCACAGGCAGAGATGCAGAAGTCAGACTTGCATGGGCATAAACATGCCACTTGGCAAGCCCTGCCTACTGTCCAAAGTGTTAAGCTCAGTGGAAGTCTTGGGTTGAATTTAAAATCCCACAAACTTCAGTCAGAGAGCACCTGAGATCTTACGACACTTGACCCTGAATCCTGGCTACCCAGGACTAGCTATGGTCATGCCAGACTTTCTCAATGTAAAACATACGGTTTCACATGTACACCAAAAGCATCAAGCATTGGAATGCTGCAAAGGTCCCAGGTGGCTGGTGCAAGTCAGATTCCCCAGGAAACATTCTGAGATGGAGATTTATGTAAATGGAATTTATAAGAAACTCAACACGTGTCAAGGGTGAAGGAAGAAGGATTGGACAGAGAGAGAAATTGAACTGTAATGCAGTCTAAATGAAGGCTTCAGCCACTCCCACAGGGAGCTCTGGCACTTGGCTGGGACTTCAGAGAAGGTTCGATTTGAGGCCAGGGGCAGGGCCTTTGTGCCCTTGCACAGCCAAAGACCGGATGTGGACTGCCCCCAGGGAGGAGACAGAACGTGGAGCTGGCCGGGTGTCTTCAGCCAAGAGCAGTTCCCAGAAAGGGACTCCACGGGGAGAAGCCAATGCTCCAGAAGCCGGGGAATGAGTGCCTTCTTCCCAAAGAAGGGATCCGGCAGTCACACACAGCATCCACTACCACTGCGCAGGACCAAAAGAATTTTCCAAGGAGAAAGGCCTAACGCTGTGGGAGGTGTTTGGGGAGCTAACTGTGCTCTATGTTTTTATTGTCATTGCTTTATTTATACATCCCAAGTAAACAGAAAGATGAGAGTGGGGAACACTACGTGACGACCAGTCATGAGGACTACAGACCAGCATCTGCGCCATGGATTTTCCCACCCACCCATGACATAAATGGAAGTTCATCTTGCTGGGTGAATAAATGAGGTGCCCTGATACTCGGGTTTATAAGCCAGTTATGTGTCAGAAGCGTTCTGCCCCAAAAGAATGATGTAGGGTTTAGAGCTTTTAACCAGAACCCTTTTTTCTTTTCTGTTGTTTTTTTGTTTTTTTGAGGCAGTATCTCACTCTGTCACCCAGGCTGGAGTGCAGTGGGGCAATCTCAGCCCACTTCAACCTCCACCTCCCAGGCTCAAGAGATCCTCCCACCTCAGCCTCCTGAGTAGCTGGGACTACAGGAGCATGCCACCATGCCTGGCTAATTTTTGTATTTTTTATAGAGATGGATGATATGGGGTTTCATCATGTCATCCAGGCTGATCTCAAACTACTGGACTCAAGAGATCTGCCCGCCTTTGTTTCCCAAAGTGCTGGGATTTACAGGTGTGAACCACCGCACCCAGCCCTGAAACCCTTCTTTAAAACAGTTATTAGCAAAGCCAACTGTCTATTAAAGAAATTTATGGTTTGTTCCAATTAAACCATGCAGCATCCAGAAAACTGCATTAAATCTGTGGCATCCAGAAAACTGCAGTTCCTTCTTTGCTTTGGAGGTGAGGGGACAGGCATCTGGCCACCCAGAAGCCGGAGCAAGTGTTCTGATAGAAATTAGCATAATGAGTGGGTCAGGATTTCTCACTGCCCTAGCCCTGATCAGACAAGAGACTATCAACCTCCCCTTCTGATTTGTAGTAAAACTGGTCAGGCATGACCCAGTGCAATTGCATATGAAGACTTCACAGCATGGCTTTTAGAACATGCTGCTCCCGCCAAAAGAATGTTTTCCAGGCCAGACTATGTCTAGAAATAACTTTGCCCTGTGAAAACCTAAACTGATCCCAGCACTTTGAGAGGCCAAGGTGGGTGGATCACGAAGTCAGGAGATCGAGACCATCCTGGCTAACACAGTGAAACCCCATCTCCATTAAAAATACAAAAAATTAGCTGGGCGTGGTGGTGGGCACCTGTAGTCCCAGCTACTCGGGAGGCTGAGGCAGGAGAATCTCTTGAACCTGGGAGGTGGAGCTTGCAGTGAGCGGAGATCGTGCCACTGCACTCCAGCCTGGGTGACAGAGTGAGACTCCATCTCAAAAAAAAAAGAAAACCCAAACTGATTATGACTTCCCAAACCATCACCCACCCCAACCCCTGCAGCCCAGGCAGGCCAGGAGTTTGAGACAAGCCTGGCCAACATGGTGAAACCCCGTCTCTACTAAAAATACAAAAATTAGCCAGGTGTGGTGGCAGGTGCCTGTAATCCCAGCTACTCAGGAGGCTGAGGCAGGAGAATCACTTGAACCCAGAAGGCAGAGGTTGCAGTGAGCCGAGATCACGCCATTGCACTCCAACCTGGGCAACAAGAGCGAAACTCTGTCTCAAAAAAAAAAAAAAAAAAGGCTGCCAGTGGTACAAAGGAGAAAAAAATCACCTCCTTAGGAATACAGTTGGCGTTGGTGTTGTATTTGAAATTGCGGCCGGGCGTGGTGGCTCACGCCTGTAATCCCAGCACTTTGGGAGGCCGAGGCAGGCAGATCAAGAGGTCAGGAGATCGAGACCATCCTGGCTAAAAAATTAGCCGGGCATGGTGGCGGGAGCCTGTAGTCTCAGCTACTCAGGAGGCTGAGGCAGGAGAATGGCGTGAACCGGGGAGGCGGAGGCTGCAGTGAACTGAGATCACGCCACTGCACTCCAGCCTGGGTGACACAGCGAGACTCTGTCTCAAAAAAAAAAAAAAAAAGAAAGAAAGAAATTTGCACTTTTCAGACCAAGATCTGGAATTCAATGCTGTCAGCATTAAAAGAAGTGACCCTCCTGGTGCCAATGTGTGCGACTGGATTGCCATGGGACACAAAAAGAAAACAACAGAAGAAAGAGCCATGCCTTCATTCAGCTGTCTATGTACTGAGGACCTGCTGTGTGCTGGGCACTTGAAATATATACTAAGCAAAGAGATATGGCTCTACCCTTCTGGAGCTTACAGACCAGTGCAACACGGTGTGGAAAAGCCAGTGTCACAGACAGAGGTAGAATAACAACTGTAAGAAGTGCTGTGAAGAAAAGGAACACCCGTGACTTCCCAACCTTCAAACAGCAGACCTGACCCAATCTGGGGAGCCTGGATACACGCAGCCCCACCAGTGAAAGCCTTCATCACTCTGCAGGAGGAAGATCTGGAAGTTAGTGTCAGGTCCAATTGTGCAGCATGTGTATATTTTTGTACATTTTCTCTAGCCATACACTTTTCTATTTCTATGTATACATATATGTTTGTATATGTATTTATATAACTATGCATATAGATACTATGCCTAGATGCTTGAGTTAACCATATAGTAAACTGTATGTCATTCTCGTTCCAGAGCAGATTGTGCTGGTCTCAATTAATTCTGTTGTTGACTTTCTGCATAGGAAGCCCCTTCACATAGTGTTTACAGTCATTGGTGTCCAGAGTGAGCGGAGCAGGGAAGAGCCCCCATCCAGAACCAGCCCTTAGCCACGGAGCATCCTGTCCCTGTGGACAACATGTCTGAATAGACAGGGGAGTGTGTATGAATTTGGACAAGGGTATGCCTGCAGGCCCATGAGGGAGGCCATGAGGACACAGAGTCTCTGTGTGCCTGCGTGTGTGCACACGTGTCGGCACACGAAGCGAGGACACACGTGTGTAAGTGCAAATGCTCTGTGTTCTGCCAAGAGGGGGGTGGAAGGGAGCGCCTCATTTTCCTGGGTTGGCAGTTTTGTGGCTCGATGCCTCTGGGAGTCGGGCACTTGCTGCACGTCCTGGTGTTCCTTACAGCCGTTTTGCCTGCAGCGGTCACACAGTTGAAAAATCTGGGTCCATGTGACTGCTCAGAGACTCTGCAAAGGCAAACAAGTAGGACTCATGGCCATTTTGCAATTCCTGCTCATTAGACATGTCTGGGGCCTTGTGAGTGAGCTCTGAGGATAAATAAGTATAAATATTATATTTGCCTCCAGGTTATCTTTAAAAATGTATTTCCCTCTCCCTCTACCCCCCCAACCCCCACCAACAACTGTCAGTGCCTCCTGAATGCTCCTGGGTATCAGGAGTGCCGTGCTGAGAGTCTAGGGTCCTGAGCAAGTGGCCTGCTTCCCCTGGGCTTGCCCCCATCACCCAGGGCATGGGTAGCCAGAGGTGGCAGGGCACCCCAAGAGCCTATTGATGCCCCCTAGGTGAGGAAGGGGATGCCCATGGCCCCTGTGGTGCAGAGAGTCAGCCTCCAAACAACACCACACAAAGAGATGACAGGGGGCTTCGTCCTCGCCAGTAGGTCTGGCTGGCATGGCCAGGGCCACAAAGGAACTGGGGTCGGAGCCATGGGCTTGGTATATCAACCCTCAGCTGCCATGATGCCAGCTTAGGAGGGACTAAGGTCCCCATGTTGGGGCTAAGGAGGTCCAGGCACCTCCAATTTGTGGGTCATTGGATTTTAAGAAAGCAAAACCTACTCAAATAACTCAAGGAAAAAGGGGAGCGGGGAAGGAGATGGGGATTGTGTCCCCCCATACACACACACACCACTACCACTGTGATCTACTGAACTAGCAGTGTTTTCCTGGTGTTCAGGAACTGGTGTGTTTAGAAAGCACCCCATGAGAGCCACCAGTGTGAAGTGAGAAGGGGATGGAGGGGCTCAGAGCCCCACTGGGCAGGCTGTGAGCGGCAGAGGCGGCACCATCACAGGGCACCTTCTGCGCTTCCCTCCCTCCTCTCTGGGGCTACCACCAGCCTCCGCTCTCTGCCCATAACAGCCTTTCAGTGTGTGAGGAAGAAAACAGGCCCCGCATGCATCTCCAGGCTAAGCTGCCTCGGCTCTGCCTCATGGGACAATATTTGCAGTCCCCTCGCTGACCCCAGCTCCCAGCCACTGTCCTCCAAATGAGCCCCATCTGCCAGCATTGCATAAAATATGGGTCACAGTGGAATCGGCTCAGTGTGGGACCAGAATTGCAGGTCACGGGCTGCCCCAAGCATCTTGGGAGAGACTGCCTGTCCTCCCTCCCTCTTGCCTGCCCCAGACTCAGGCCAAGCGACCTTCTTGGACTCTATATCGGGAAAGGGGTGGCACCATCCCAACGACATGAAAAATGTCCCCAGATGGCATAACAATAATAGCTACCATGTGTTTAATACTTCCTGTGTACCAGGCACTTGACTGATGACTTTGCACACATAATCTTATTTTGTCTTTACTACAATAGAGGTAGTGTTATTTTCATTTTGCAGATGAGGAAACTGAGGCCTAGAGTGGCTGGATAACCATCCTAAAGTCATACACACAGGAAGAAACAGAGACAGGCCTTGAACCTCGGTCTTTCTCAGCCCAAGGCTGTGATCTTAACCACAGCTCTACACCGCCCATAGGATTTTCATAAAGCGACAGAATCCAGCTGCCTATGTGTTCCCCTCTCAGTGACACTAGGGAATGGGAGCTCCAGAGTCACCACATGAAGACCAGAGCTCCTCCAGAATCCTGTGAAGAGATGAAGCATCCCTAATCACTGGAACGTGACCAGTCTACATCTACTACCTACACCCAGGATCATGCCATTTCACTTTCTGAGCTCCCTGTGGTGTGATCAGAAACCATGGGCTATGTCAAGCCTGGTAAATGGAACTTGGGTAGTAAGATGAGAAGAAATTCAGTGATGGAAAACCCCTAGAAGGCACCCAATCTAACCCCTTCATTACACAGAGAAACTCATACCTAGTAAAGGGAAGAGGCTTTTTGGTACCACCAAGCTTAGAGCTGCAAATGGAAAATGGATTTCATCTCATATACCAACTCTGACCAGTTGGCTGGCTTTGAGCATTGTATTAAGAATTCTAGGGCCATATTTGGGTTCAGTGGGAAGGAATGCTGTAGTTAACCAGCAATGCTCACCATGGTTTCTAGAAGTAATGGTAGCAAGCATGCCAACCCAAGACTGGGTCTCAGGTCTCCTGAATGCAAGTCCAGTGCCACACAGGCACGAGCACTCTAGTCAATTACGAAACACTCTAGAAAAGCCTATTCAAGAAAATTATGAAACAAAAGCGTCACGAAGTGTCTCAGTGGTTTTCTTAGGCACAACATATTTGGTTGCAAGGAACAGAAACCCACTCAAGTTAGCTTAAGTAAATGATAATTAATTGTCAGGATATCACAGGCAATTTCACAGATGCTCAAGGACAGGAAACAGCACATCTAGCTCACAGGAGCCCAGAAGTGGAATTGAAACCTCAGGAACAGACGCCATTCTCTTTACCTCTTAAAGCTGCATGTGGCAGAAAATGTTGGCTACCTATACAATAGCTATACCTCGTCCTTCTTCCTTGCTAACAGAATGCAGGGTTTGCTCAAATATCAGGCTATAAAGAGACCAGCCCAAGGGAGCATCATGACTCGTCTAAATCAGCCTTGATAATCCTATTCTCCTTTGTCAATGATTGGTGTATCCCAGTTCTGGGCAATGACGTAGAAGGAAAAGTCTGTATGGAGCTTAGTGGAAGAAGGAGACACATGGAGAAGCTTATCCTTCCCTTCCAGCTTTAGATGTGGCCACATGAGGTTGTTTCCATGTGATCGGTCCAGATTGGTGAGGTGTTTCCCCCTGCTCCAATCATCCGTGAGTAGCTCTGAGATCACCTGCTACAGTTGGCTGACCAAGACGAGATCACTCACATTCTGAGGGTAGTAAAGTGAAAAGCTGACAAGAAACTTGATGAGACTTGAACCACCAGCTACAGCTTTCCTGGATTTGCCCCATCTTCTCATATCCCTCTTAAGTGAGAAAATAAGTGGGCATATCATTTAAACCTTTTTCGGTGGTACTGAAAAGCCTCTTCCCTTCTCTAGGTATGGGTTTCCTTGCGTAATGAAGGGGTTGGATTGGGCAATTTCTAGGGGTTTTCCATCACTGAATTTCTTCTCATCTTACTAAACCTTTTTTAGTTTAGTCAGTTCTGCTTCTTCTTTTTTTTTTTTTTCTGAGACAGTCTCACTCTGTCGCCCAGGCTGGAGTGCAGTGGCGTAAGCTCGACCCACTGCAACCTCTGCCTCCCAGGTTCAAGTGATTCTCATGCCTCAGCCTCCCGAGTAGCTGTGACTACAGGTGCCTGCCACCATGCCTGGCTATTTTTTATTTATTTTTAGTAGAGACAGGGTTTCACCATGTTGACCAGGCTAGTCTCGAACTCCTGACCTCAAGTGATCACCTGCCTCGGCCTCCCAGAGTGCTGGGATCAAAGGCGTGAGCCACCGCGCCCAGCCCAATTCTGCTCCTTGACACTACAATATCCTCCATATTTTATTTCATCCTCTCCATGCTTTAAAGTCCTCAACTGTAAAATGTGTAATAATAAAATTGTTCTAAGGATTAAAGGAAATGGTGTATATAAAGCACCTTAAAGGAAATGGTGTATATAAAGTGCCTTGCACAATTGTTAACAAGCTTCACCAGTTACCCTTAGAAATCATTATTATTTGTGCTAGCTGAGATCCAAGATGGCCACCATCAATTCCTTCCCTGACTGTAACACTGCCATTTTCCCCATCGAGAGGTGGAGTCTATGTTTCCCACCCCTTAAGTCTAGGGTAGTCTATGACTGCTTGGACAAACAGAACAGGGTAGACTTGATATTATGCCAGTTCCAGGCCTAGCCCTTAAGAAGACTGGCCATTTTTGCTCCCCTTCTCTTCAGACACTTGCTGTTAGGACACTTCTACTTAGAACCCAACTACCATGCGGTAAGAAGCCCAAGCCACGTGGAGAGGCCATTTGTAGCTACTCTGGAAACAGCCCTAGCAGAGTTCCCTGACTATAGACAGTGTCAATTGCTATGATTGGCATCCATCCCAGCTGGGCTTGCAGATGACACCAGCCCCAGCCATAGTCTGATTGAAACAGTATGAGTGACCAAAAATGAGAAGGACCTAGCCAATTCTAGTCAACCCACAGAACATGAGAGATAATAATAAATTGTTGTTATAAGCCACTAAGTTTTGGGCTGGTCTGTTATACAGCAAGAGACAACCAAAACATTATTCATATATTTATTATGTCTGTTTCTCTGCATTCCCCCATAACTCTGACTTGCATGTGAAGGGGATTGTGTCCCAGGAGCAGGTGGATAAGCTGGAGCATCTACTTTGGCCCCAACTCTACATGACTATTCCATTCTAGTGCCCAATACCATCTTACTGATTTAGTCCCTGTGTCTATGTTCCAAATGCTAAAAGAATAAATCTGATTGGTCAAGTGGAGCTAGGCGCTCACCCCTAGTAAAATCATTTGTGATCAAGAAAGAAGGTCATGTGCTCCTTAGTACTGTATGGAGTGGGGGGGGGAGGATTGTAGGTACAGAAGAAATAGTATGTGTCTCTTGCAAGATATCTCTCAATTCATCTATTTTATGTTGGTTTTTTTCTCAAGCACAACCTAATTATCAAGGTGGCTTCAGGAGCTTCAGCCACTACATGCTCTCAGGTTCAAGTATATGAAAGAGAACCACACTGTTTTCTGGTAGCTCCTCCCAAAGTCCTGGGATTCACCATGAACAAATTTGCAATCAAGGAGAAGAGATTATCTGATTGGGGAGGCCTGGACTATAGACTCTACTTGTGGAATCTAGAGCCATTTCCATGCAAGGGTGAATGGATGTTGGTGTGTGCATGTCACAGGGGAGAGTACAGGGAGCTAAATAACAAATCCCCACCACGCTCACCAAATACACATGGGAATTCCCAGAAACTTCAAGGGGAGAGGGGGTGTTCTGAGCAATGAATACTATTCTGATCAAAGGAAGGCATAGCTCATTGGTAAACAAGAGATGGCCATCTCCTTAACCTCTTAGTCTTAGGCAAGCATCACCAGTCTCTCTGAGTGTTCTCTTTTCTAGGCTAGACAGTTCTGGCTTCTTCTACCCTTCCTCGTAGATCTTAATCACACAGGATCATGGTGGCCAGGCCAGTGGCCACCCCTATGAGGGGCCTTGCTGCCTGGACACCTCTTCGACACTAATTATAGCAAAATAATATCTCTAGAAATCCATACCATCACAGTCAGGCCCACATGGGGTAAGTTGGAGGCAAGTCTCTATTTTCTTAAGCCATACCCTTAAACTTTTGTACTTCTAGCTATTTCTCTTTCCCTCAGGGTCCTATTTCTATTAGCATTTCTACTGGTTATAACTGCCCTCCAATAAGGCCAGGTGGAAGGCTTGTCTCCTTAAGAATGACAATTATGTTGCATGAGGGGAAAAGGCATTCTCAGTCCCAGGATGGCTCTGTGGTTTTCTGCCTTGCCCAAAGCAGCCATTTTGGAGGGAGTGGGGAGAAGTGGGCATCAGAAACCCAAACTCTGTCTGGGCCTCCGAGCCATCCATCAGGGGCTGATAGTCTCTTCATTGGTGGCCCAGGGCCAGGGCAGTGAGTGGCTTATTTCTACTGCATTACAGTTTGAGCCCATATGCAAACCAGAAGACTATGTCTATAAATAAGATATTATAGCTAAATCAATATTGATTATTAGGAGTTAGTGTTATATTTAAAGCCATAAAACTGAATAAATATTATGGTGAAAGTGTCCTAAATCTCATGGGCAAAATCACTAAGCAAGACAAAGCCACAGGCCTTGGATGGATGGAGCAGTGACCCTGCTTCCCACCCCCCAGAGGAGGTGTCAAGCAGATGGCTGTCCTTCGTAGGGTGGGGAGAGGGAAAGGCAATTTGGGGACAATGTAAATGTCTTTCAACCCATTTCTCAGCCACATTCTTGGTTTTGTTCAGGGTCTGTGTTACACATCACTTGGTATATGCTCAGCTGATTTTCATGACTGGTATTAAAAGATTGGTCTATTCGGACTGTCATGATGATTGTTATTCATCAATGTAATGACAAATTTATTTTTCTAACATAACCTTTTTTCTGATTGGAAAGTAACTCATGTTTATTATAGAAACTACAGAAAGGTGACCGGGCGTGGTGGCTCACGCCTGTAATCCCAGCACTTTGGGAGGCTGAGGTGGGCAGATCACCTGAAGTCGGGAGTTCGAGACCAGCCTGACCAACATGAAGAAACCCTGTCTCTACTAAAAATACAAAATTAGCCAGGTGTGGTGGTGCATGCCTGTGATCCTAGCTACTTGGGAGGCTGAGGCAGGAGAATGGCTTGAAGGCAAATTGCTTTTTTGCACTCCAGCCTGGGCAACAAGAGTGAAACTCCGTCAAAGAAAGGAAGGAAGGAAGGAAAGAAGGAAGGAAGGAAGGAAGGGAGGGAGGAAGGGAGAGAGGGAGGGAAACTATAGAAAGATAAAATAAGCAAAGAGAAGAAAATAAAATTCACCCAGAATCCTACTACCCAGAGATAATCACCATTAGCATTTTGGTGTACATCCTTCCAGTCATTTTTCCGAGTGTGTGTGTGTGTGTGTGTGTGTGTGGTCTGTGTGTTTGATATAATTGTTTAATAGGGTTGAAATAGCTAGGCTGTTTTGCAACCTTGACAGATTAATTCTATTATATGTACTGAATAAAACCTGAGACAGGAACAGGACCCCTTGTCCAGTAGAACAAAGGAAGTAACTGTGTTCCTGACTGTAGTGTGTGCCTTAGTGTGGTTCAGAGGCAGTGCGGTGCTGGGCTCCAGTGGAAACCCAAGGTCAGTAAGGCCTCCCCACTCAGCCTCTGCCACACATCTCCTCGCCTCACAGAACCTGGAGTCCTCTTGAGGCCCTGCGCTGCACCATCACAGGACTAACTGCTCCATCTGGAAGAGGAGGGGTGCCCTCCTCATTAGTGAGCACTGGTTGGGAATAACTACCATTGCATAGAGCCTTGGCAGAAGGGTAATTCCTGCGTCTACTTCCCACTACTCCACACCAACTATGCACATAAAGAGGGCCCTAGCCTTCACCTGTCTGCGGGGGTTGGGGAAGACAAGACCTAAAGTCAGCCATCCAGTCACTGTCTCCCAGGAAGCTGAATCCTGAGCAAAGGTGCAAGGATCATGGCCATTTGGAGGCTAACTTGAATGACGGCAGAGTTCAATCCTGCTTCTTAGCAGTTTCTCAGCTTCCTGCTTCCTGAATCCAGGCTGCCAAGTCTTCCTCAATCCCTGCCTTTCACAGGTGTGAGTTCCTAGCCATCTGTTAATTACTGTATTAATCAGGGTTCTATGGAGGATGAAAACCCCCACGATCTGCCATCTGCAAACTGGAGACCCAGGAAAGCCAGTGGTGTAAATTCCAGACTGAGTCCACAAGCCTGAGAACCAGGAGTGCCAATGCAAGTTCCAGTCCACGAGCATGAGAAGACCGATGTCTCAGCTCAAGCAGACGGGCAGAGAGAGCCAACTCAGCCTTCCTCTGCCTTTTTGTTCTACTCAGGCCCTCAACAAATGAGATGAGGCCCACCCACATTGGGAAGGGTGCTCTGCTCTACTCTGTCCACCAATGCAAATACTAATCTCCTCTGGAAATACTCTCTCAGACACACCCAGAAATAATGTTAACCAGATATCTGGGTATCCTATGGCCAGTAGAGAGGACACGTCAGAATAACCATCAAAATTGGTGATGCTGAGTTAGTTCTGTTGCTTGCAGACAAGAATCCTAACAGAAATCTATTTCCTTCACACTCCCCTCACTCACCTTTCAAAGCTCAGGTTAAATGTCTTCTCCTCTCTGAAGCTGTCCCCAAGTCGCCTAAAGGTAATCAATATTATCTTTCTGCCTCACTTACACAGCCCTTTGCTTGTAACTCTTAGAGCACTTACTTTATCCTGCTTATTATTTCAAGTAATTTACTTTAATTTATTTATTTATTTATTTTTTGAGACAGAGTCTCGCTCTGTCGCCCAGGCTGGAGTGCAGTGGCGGTATCTCGGCTCACTGCAAGCTCTACCTCCCGGGTTCATGCCATTCTCCTGCCTCAGCCTCCCAAGTAGCTGGGACTACAGGGGCCCACCACCATGCCTGGCTAATTTTTTTCTATTTTTAGTAGAGACGGGGTTTCACCATGTTAGCCAGGATGGTCTCGATCTCCTGACCTCGTGATCCACCCACCTCAGCCTCCCAAAGTGTTGGAATTACAGGTGTGAGCCTCCATGCCCAGCCTATTTCAAATAATTTTTAACCTCACACAGAGCCGAAGTTGTGTCTTACACTGTAATTATAGGAACTTGTTGACAGGAGCTCATGTGAATAAATAAATGAATATGCATATATATATATATATATGTATACACACATATATGAATAGGTATAACACACTTTGTGTTCAGCCATCAACTGATTAACCAATGTTAACAGGGACACTGGATATTGTCCAGTATTTAGTGAAAATGAAAAGTCACAAGGCTTTCCATCTTCTACAGATGTGAAAAGTGTTTCCGGTCAGGATACGTAAACATGAAGTTGTCAGTGTTTCCTAGTGCTTTATATTTGCATTCACTGTGAGCTGGTGCACCTGGCTATTGTTAGACCCTAACTATTCCTCAGTGACTCTGTATCAGGCTTCACAAACTGGCCACCTGTGGGCCAAATGCATCCTGGAACTCTTGCTTGTCCCACATTGGTATTTTTGTTTAATTGACTTAGTTGCCAACATTTAAAATTCAGGAGATCTCACATAAAATTCCAGATTTCTGACTTCTCTTGGAAACTCAGAAGACCTGGCGACACCAGGTTCAACTTCCCAAACGTCAACAATTGGCTGGAGCTAAGCAGTGGCTACTCTCCCTCCCCCGACTCCCTTGGGATGGAGCATGAACTCTCATACTGACCGCAGCCCCCACAAAGCCCACTTCACTCATGCCCTGCCTGGTCCCTGAACATATTACTACCCTTGATCTCCACTTGCAAAGGTTGATAATTAAAGGTGAAAAGATGGCTTCGGTGTTTCCAGAATATCATAGTCAGGAAAAGGCATATCTAGAGAATCCTGGGAAACTACCCTCCTCACTCCATTCCCACCTTCCCTCATGGAGAATTCACCTGCTTCTGCAAAACTAAAACCAAGTTATTCTTTTCCCCTAGAGCCTCCAGAGACACAAGTTCATCCTTCCTTGTGGATGAACAAGGAAGATTCTAGAGAGGAGGATTCTAGCACCCAAAGTCTCCAAAGCCCAAAATGGAGTCAGAAGTCAAGGCCAGGCCTTTCCATCCTACCATAACCTGGTGGGATAGAATTAATTTGCCCCAATATACAATGAAGAAAGTGAAGCCCAGAGAGGTGAAATGACTTACCCAAGGTCACATAGCTGAAAAGCAGCCCATGTGGGACTCATGCTGGCTGCTCTAGCCATTGCCTGGAGGCATCTGGAGCTCAGCCAGGCTAGGGAGGGGTGGAGCCTATAGGTAATCCTGTGACTCTCAGCCTTTGAGGCAGTGTCAGGGAATCTGCGGCTCCATGTAGGAGCATCTCCTGGCTAACACAGGGCAGCCAGGATGAAGGCTTTGGCTCTAAGGACAAAGAGCAGTTGGGTGTGGGAGGATGACCCAACTCCCTCCCCAATGGCTCAGTTCATGATGCGGCACACCCCAGTCTCAACCCCAGGCCAGGATGCCTCTGGGCAAGACAAGTTTGGCACCAGAACCTTTCTGTGCCAGGATGTCAGAGCAGGAGAGGGCAAAAGAGATGTAATTCTTGTTCAGAGCTTGCTATTTTTTCTTTTCATAGGGAGGGAGAAGGGTAAGGTCTTGAGGAGACATCCTTGCCTCCTCTTTCTTTCACACCCCCGCCATTCAATCCATCTACAGACTGATGGCATCGCCTCCAAAACAAATCCTGACCCCACCACATCCCTTCCTGTCTTAGCTTCACAACTTCATTCTAGCCACACAACTACAGTGGCCCCTGTCTCCCTGCCTCCACACTTGAACTCATGCAACCCACTCTCAGCACATAGTACAAGCTTTTTTTTTTGTTTTCTTTTCTTTTCTTTCTTTTTTTTTTTTTTAATTGAGATAGAGTCTCATTCTGTCACCCAGGCTGGAGTGCAGTGGCAGGATCTCGGCTCACTGCAACCTCTGCCTCCCGGGTTCTAGTGATTCTCCTGCCTCAGCCTCTGAGTAGCTGGCACACGCCACCATGCCTGGCTACATTTTTGTATTTTTAGTAGACACAGGGTTTCACTGTGTTGGCCAGTCTGGTCTTGAACTCCTGGCCTCAAGTGATCCACTCACCTTGGCCTTCCAAAGTGCTGGGATTACAGGCATAAACCACTGTGCCCAGCCCAAGCTTTCTAAAATGTAAATCAGAACTCATCTGCTTAAAATCCTCTCAAAGGCTTCTCATTACCCTCAGAATACAATCCAAACTCTACCATGGCTTACAAGGTCCAGTATGTTGTGGCCTTTACCTGCCTCTTGAAATGCACTTCCTGCTGGTCTTCTCCATACACACTACACCCCAGCTCCAACAGCCTTTTTCTGTTCCTTGAACTCAGTCAAGCTTATTCCCACCTCAAGTCCTCCTCACCAGTTGTTCCCTCTGCTTGGAATGCTCTTTCACCTATCTTTGTATGGCTGCTTCTTCTGGATCTCAGCTCAAATGTCACCTCCCCAGACAGCCCTTCCTGACCCTCAATCTAGAGAAGTTTGCCTCCAGTCACTTTCACTCACGTTATCCAATTTTACTTTCTTCACAGGACTAACATTATCTAAAATTATCTTATCTAAGTATTTGTTTTATCTGTTGAAGCTCTCTCCCTACTAAGAATCTGAGCCCATGAGAGCTGGGCCAATGTCTGTCTTGTTCAGTACCATTTCCCCCAGAGAGTGGCACATAGTAATATGCAATAAATAGTTGTTAAATTAATTAACTAATTAATTATCCAGGTGAGAGACGACAGGAACCTAAAGTAAAGCAGTTGCATCAAGAGTGAAATGGAAAGAATAAATGTGAGAGGGATTTAAGAACCAGAATCAATAGGGCCAATTCTAAAGACGAGATGAAACAGCAGGAGCCTTGGGCTTGAACAGCTTGGTAGGTGGTGAAATAAGTCATCAATATGGGTCACGTATGGGGAGGGGACAATAATGAATTCAGTTTTGAAAAGTTGATTTTGAAGTACCTGAGGGACTTCCAAATGATGTCTGGTTGTACTTTGAAGTTCAGGAAAGAGATTTAGGATGCTGGTTGAGATCTGAGGAAATCCTGGGGGAATAAGCAATAAGTGGCTGGAGCTATGGCTTGATCCTATGTGCGGTAAGTGGAGGGTCTAAGATGCAACCCAAGACAACCCAAAATTGAACAAGACAGGTGGAGCAGAACCAGAAAAGGCTCCTGAGAAGGCCTGCCTGGAGAGGTGGAAGAGCAGGAGGAGTGTTGCTAGAGGGCAAACCTCTCAAGGAGAAGGGAGTGCTCAACAGTTTCAAAAGGCAGGAGAAAGTCTGAAGGTACAACTGGAAAGTACTGACCTTCCAGTGTGGGGACCACTAGGGGCCTCCTTGGAGCAGTCTCCATGGTGGCCTCTGGATGGACACCAGACTGGAGTGCATTGAGGAGTGAGTAGGAGGGAAGGACATGGACACAGTCATGGAGTCGAAACTCATCTGGTCAGTCTGGCTGTGAATGGAAGGTCAAAGACATGGTGATAGGCAGGGAGGACAAGGGATCAAAGAGTGATTTTTTTTTTAATTGGGAAAGACTGCCATCTATGTAGCCCAAACTTTTGATTGTATGCTAGTCTATAACATGGTTTAACTTCTTTCCCAAAGGGCTGCTAATGACCATGCAAATCACCAAATATAGTGTGTTCTAGGTCCTCAGCAGCATTTATGGTACGAATGAATGCTGAAACTGCCCAAAAAAAGAAACCCTTGAGCCAGGTACCAAATTCCTCCACCAACCTAGGAGAGTAAAAGAAGAAATGACTGTGAGAAAGAGATGCAGTGAGTGATGTAGTAGATAATATGATTCTCAAAGCCTCGGTGGGATGGGAGATGTGGGTGATACAGGGCTTGGCTTTAATGGTCTTTGAATCCCCTTGCGTGGCTCTGATAAAAAGAAGCTGAGTAAAACAATGTAATAATAACAACAAAAAGACTTGGCCTTGGAACCCTTATCTAGATTCTACTTCCAGCTGTACCACCAGCTGTGTGACTGCCTTTTGGGCCTCAGTTTCTCCATCTGCCCTTTGGGGACATTGATCTAGACCTTCCCTGAGAGCCTGCCACCTCTGACACCATCCCTGAAACCAGTCAGCCTAGATTTATATGCTAGCTCTGCTATTTTCTACCTGTGTGACCTTAGATGAGATACTTAACTGTTCTGTGCCTCCGTTTCCACATTTTTAAAAGTGCTAATAATTGCCCTACCTCAAAGAGCTGTGAGGATAAAATGACAATTAACAAATGTAATACTCTTCGGGTAGTGCTGGGTACCTATAAGGGCACTATGTAGGCTTTGGCTACTGTTATTATAGTAGCCACTCAGTCCAGGGAGCCCCAGAATTAGTAGGTGAAGGATGCTGGCTTCATTTAAAAGGGCAAGAGAGAAGACACTCTAGAACAGAGATGGGCAAATTTTCCTGCACAGGACCAGGTAGTAGATATTTTGGCTTTGTGGGCCCTGTGGTTTCTGTTGCAACTACTCACTTCTGCCATTGTAGTAGAAAGTAGTCAGCCAGGCGCAGTGGCTAACGCCTGTAATCCCAGCACTTTGGAAGGCCAAGGCACGGGGGATCACCTGAGGTCAGGAGTTCAAGACCAGCCTGGTCAACATGGTGAAACCCGATCTCTGCAAAAATACAAAAATTAGCTGGGCATGATGGAGGGTGCCTGTAATCCCAAATACTCCAGAGGCTGGGGAGGAAGAATTGCTTGATACTGGGAGGCAGAGGTTGCCGTGAGCCGAGATCACGCCATTGCACTCCAGCCTGTGTGACAGAGCGAGACTCCAACTCAAAAAAAAGAAAAAAGAAAAGAAAAGAAAAAGAAAGCAATCACAGACAACGTGCAAACGAATGGGTGTGATTGTTTTCCAATAAAACTTTATTTACAAAAACAGGCAGTGGGCTGGATTTGGTCCAGAGGTCATAGTTTGCAGACCCTGTTCTAGAACAAATGTCCCTGGAAAGAGGGATAGTGAGTTTTCCTCTCTGGTGGGTAGAACTAAGAAATCCCATAGGTTCCCCATCCAGGCCAGAGCTCTGACCACTCTGGCTGCAAATTCACTAAAAAGCAAAGCTCCCAACTCACAGAACAAGCAAATAATAAACGAGTTTTGAAAATAATTAAAATTGAAAATTGATTGTCTGGGCCAAAGCAGATTTATGCAAAGGGTCCCTGCTCCACTGGGAGTGGAAGGAGGGTTTCTAAGCTCTGTGTTGAACAAGCTAAGCATTTTTTCAGATTATTCCCAGCATAATATGCCAAAGGGAACAGGCTCCATTTATTATTTCCTTAAAAAAATCAATGAGCTGAAACATTCCCTCTAGACCTATAATATTTATTTCAATGTTCTGTCAATAAATATAACAAGGTTAGCTTTCTATCAGTTTAGATGGAAGAATCATTTGAGGGAAGTTCTATTTGTTAAGCTCGATTACAGAAAGCAATCAATAGAGGAAAATTCCCTGGTCACTATAGACAAGAAATATAGAGCTCAGAGGAGCCATCCCAGGAAGGAGATTGATGCCACTGTCCCATAATCCCTCTCTCCTTCCCCCAAAGGTAGGAGATGTGGGTGCAACCTTGAGTTATGGAGTGTCAGGCTGAAGAAGTCCCCATCTGGTGCTGACAGAGAAACTGAGGCCTGAGGAGAGAAAGGGAATTATTCAGATCATAGAGTGGCAGAATCAGAACTAAAATCTAGATATTCTAATCTCAGATTTCTCCCAGGTCTTGAGCTATTTGGTTGGCTCAGGTTGGACACAGGATACAGAGACCCTTGGAAAAGGAATGCTTTTCTCTTTCATTTGAATTCAGCTTTGTTGGACAAGGCTTTTCAAAAGATGGACCTGGGTAAGATGGTCTCAGAAAGGTGTTCGAAAATATGCTCTTCTGTGAGTTGGGCTCTTCGAAAATATGCTCTTCTGTGAGATATTTCTGAGGGCTTGGAGAGTTGGGGGAGATATTTCACCAATTTACCCTCACCCTCCAACACAACCACACATACCCACACATGGGACACACACTTTCCTGGCTAAGTTGGCAGGTGTGTCCGCTCTCATAGAACTTGAATTTCACCTTTTGGATTGCTATTGGACTTAGCTAGATAAACCTACTCAATTATACCTCAGCCTTCCACAAGATAAGTCATGGGAAATACAGGATTTGGGGTCAGAAAACTTGACTAGTTGGCTCAGCTTTGCCATATTCTTAGCTGGGTGAAGTCATTTCCTCTTCTCCAAGCTTCTTTTTTCCATCTGTAAAATTGGAATAATAATATTGATACTATTTCATAAATTAGAAGAAGTATAAAGAATGCATGATATTGCTGGAAAAATAAAAACAATTATTACTATGATTGATTATTTAATGGTTAGTAGCATTATTGAATTATTGGTAGCATTTATTTAATGCTTTCTATATGCCAACATTTAACTAAGCATCTTACATGCTTTATCACATTTAATTCTCACAACAACATTATGAGGCAGATGATATAAATATCTTTATTTTACAAATATGGAAAATAAGGCCTGAAGCTTAAATAACTTTCCCAAGGTCACAAAGCTAGAAAATGGCAGATTGAAGACTGAACTCATGTTATCCAACTCCAAAGCTTGTACTTATAACCTCTACAATCAGAAAGATTACGGTAGAATCCTGATCTGGAAAGAGGGAATTGCCTTTCCTACTCCACACCCATATCCCAATCCACCTCACTCAAAAAAGCTAAGTCCCAGGATGCCTGTGGGTCTTCATCTTTCACCTCCTTGAATATCCAAAGGAGGCTTCAATGAATCAAGTGCTTTATGGAGACTATCCCAAGACATGCTCATCAGCAAGAGGTCTTCAACCTTAACCAACTTCACCTCTCACCTAGAGATTCAATTATCCTAAACAAAAAGTTGTGACAACTCTCCTGATCGATCACTGAGTTGCTGGGGGAATTGGAGAGAAGAATTTAACAAATACAGTTGAACAATTATTCATTGAGTTCCTACCATGCCAGGCATTATTCTAGACACTAGAAATACAAATATATTCCACAGCCTGCTGAGCATTACTCCCTGGATGTTCCTCAGTATATCCAAAACTAAATTCAATGTCCCACCACCCAGTCACCTAAGCTAGAATCCTGGGAATTATCAGGCTCTGCCCCACCTCTCACATCACCCAGCACACATCTACTGAGTCCCTACTAAGTCCCAAGTGGCCAATCACCAGGCCTCGGTCATTCTGAGACACCACTATCACCATCTTTAGATATTACATTCTGCAGGCCATGGGGAATTCAGGCTCTAGGGAGATTGCCTGGGTAGCCAAAATCATTCCAGGAGATCCAAGAAATAATAAACATTGTAATCCAAACGCATCGGGCTTGACTAGCCCCTGAACACCAAGGCAGTCTCATTACTCTGAGAACTTGGAGCCCTCAGCTGACTGATAACAGGAAATCCAGTCTTTTGAAGAGTTGTCTTCAACTCTACTTCCTCAGAGATTCCAACTCTGAGAATCTCAAAGGTCGCCATCATGTTTCCACAAACCAGTCCTTGACCCCCTTCATCACAGTGAAAATCAACTAAACACCATAGCCTTGGAACTCAAGAGTTTTGCAGAGTTGCCACTCTGGGTGGCTCAAACAGAACTGAAACTTGGAGTCTTGGCTATCCTAAAGAGAGAACCATCTCTCTCTGTTAGGCTAAGCTAGAGAGGTCTCACCGCAGGGTTCTTGAGCATGATGGAGTTTCAATATTCAATGGTAAAATTATTTCATTCATACATACAGCCCTTTCCTCCCAGGAAGCAGCTGCCAGTAAGAGATCTAAGCAGGGCTTTCCCTAGAGCCACTGACTGGCCTTAGAGAGGACAAGGAGTGCTCAGACAAACATCTGTGCATGCACTAAGGCAAAGTTCTGAACAAATTGATCTGAAACAGACAACGGGAACTCTTGTCCTATTGATTCTGTTCACTATAAAATATCCTGAGTCCACCAACTTCTCTCTCCATCTCTACCACAACCATCATACAAGTCCAAATCACCACCATCTTATGTCTTGACTACTATAACTGCCTCCTGACTTCCTAAATCCATTCCAATCCTTCCAATCTACTCTCCACACAGCCACCAAGGTGATCTTTTTAAAATGCAAATCTGATCACGTGCCACCCTTGCTTAAAACCCTTCAACGAATTCCATTGCACTTATGACAAAATTTTAAATTTGACTGTCTTACTGTATTCTCTCAAAAGTACAGCTCTGGCCATATTCACATAAACTTGGGTGCAAGAGATAGTTCCCAAGGGGCACAAGTAAAGGAGGGAATGAGGAAAGTTCACAGGGAGGGTAGAAAAGTTCTAGACATATTCCTCATTGTCCTCATTATGTAACAGCAAACCTAGCTCCTCTCTCTGTATGCTGGTCTACTGGCACAAAGAACCCAAAATAAATTGGTGGGAAGGAATCTTTGTTTTAGGTTCAATGGAATCCTTACTATTTCCCCTAGTGAAAGTGCCCCATCCTTTGGGACAAAGACCTCTAAATCCACAGAGCCTTAAGATTCTAGGATAAGAAGCACAAGTTCCCCCAAGTTCGTCCCTGGAAATGATGGTGAAAGGGCACAATCCCACTTTCATCCCTTGATCCCTAGATCCATATATTCTAGCCATTGTAACACAACACTACTCAATGGCCATTATTGTAATGTATACACTGCATCCTGGAGAACAGAATTCTAGACTTATGGATTCCTCAAACTGCCACCTTAACTGAGTTTTTAAGGGATGATTATAACATAACATTCTATCAAGCCAGCAGCTTCCAAGTAATTTGGTATATAATAGGACCAATGCATCCCAACGTCATTTGTCCATTGTCATACCTCCTTTGCTGTAAAGTAGGGGGTCTTGATCTGAGAAGATGCTATGTAGAATTCCATGTCACTAATCACTCTGTAAGCCCCTGGGTAGTGGTGCTGGCATAGGCACCATGGGCAAGGAAGACAAACCCATGTCCAGAGTTTTGTCAATCTCAGTAAGGACAAATTGTTGCTTCTTCCAGAGGCAGTTGCCACCAAATGGTTGGTCATTCTCCATAAGGCTCAGTACCATGCTAAGGGTTCGATGTTGGGCCCTGCTGTTGACAAGTCACACATTTAGCAGCTGCATTGGCTAGATGTGCCTTGGTGAGAGGAAGCCCATGTTGTTGAGCCTATGCAGATCCTCCATCCCTGCCACCATACATGGGACAGCTGAGGACAGAGGCTGGTTGACACTCAATGGACAAGTCTTGTCTTCTAGTCGTTTGATACCTTTTCTACATTGGATGCTTTCTCATGAGCATTAATATCAGACACAAAAATACCAAAATTTTGTGTCCATTCCTATAGGGCCATCCATGTCCTTTATCCCCAGACTCCTTAGCTCTGATCATTTCATCTTGCTTCTTCCAGGCCCCTGACCAATTAGCCCAGCAATTCACCATTGCCCAAAACTTTATGTATATACCCATGTCAGACCACTCCTTTCTCCATAAAAAGTTAATGATCTAACTGTACTGCTTAAAGATCTCCTGTCAACACTGCCCTTTAGTGTCACCACTATATTGAACTGACCCATGTTTGAACCAACCCAGGATTTTTCCTCCTCCATTAGCTGGTCATGGGAATCTCCTGACAAGGGGATATATATGAGCTGAAAGGAAGGTGTTGGTTCAATAAAGATAGATGACATGGGAGTCTATCCCACCTGTTCATGCACTTACTTGAGCCTCTGAACCTGTTCAGATCTGACTCAAATGTACCATTTCCTTCATACGATGGATTGCTAACGTGTCTAGCCAACCTTGTGACTCAGATATGATAATACCTAGCTCATGATGGCCAGCTCTGGCCATATATTCACTTAATGGTCTATGGTCAGGTGCTCAGTTTCTGTTAGGGCCCAGTAACACCCCAGGAGCTGATTTTTCAAGCATTGAGTAGTTCTCTACTAAAGAAGGCATAGTCTTGCTCTATAACTCTAAGGATTTCCCCTGTGAGTCTCCTAATAAAGCTTGCCAGACTACAGATACCTCTAACACTATTGGTTTACCAGGTCTTATGGCACAAGAAATAGAGAAGTTTTCACTGCAGCCCAGGCTTGTTGCTGAGTCTTCTTTTGATCTAAAACCCATTCAAAGCTGACAGTTTCCTGGGCCACTCAATAAATGGGTTAGAACACTATTCCCAACTATAAGTATTCACTACCTCAAAACTCCAAATAGGCCTACCAAGAACTGTGCCTCCTTCTTTATGGTAGGAGATTCAAGGAGCAATACCTATAAACACTTGATCGGTGCTTCAAGTTCTGAATCTGCGTAAGCTTTATGTCCTCTTGACATAAATGTCTCTTACTAGAACATCCAACTACTTGCCACTTCCTGTTCATTGGATTTGTTGAGAATGATGCCATCAGTATAGTGGACCAGCATGATGTTTTTGGAATGTCAAGACAATCAAAGTCCTTTTAGATGATATTGTGACAAAGAGCAAGAAAATCAACATAGCCTTGAGGCAAGACAGTAAGTATATATTGCTATCCTTCTCATGTGAATACAAACTGCTTCTAATCGTTTTTTCTGATGTGAATTGAAAAGATCAAATACCATGTATCAAATGCCGGAGGCTATGTTGATCTGTTCTAGTAAAGATACCATATCCAGCACAGCAGCTACAATCAGAACTCCCCCTTGTTTTGATGGTCCACTGGTCATTATCCTTGACCAATCTGGATTTCTAGGGTCCCTATCAATAAATAGAATGGGAATGTGGTGGGGAAAACCAATTCCTAAATCCTTTAAGCCTTTGGTGGCAGCACTAATTTCTACAATGCCACCTAAGATATGGAAGTGCTTTGGATTTAATATCTTGGCCAAAGAGTTAAAGAGCATTTTAAAAGATCTCAACTTGGGCTTCAGAACCAATATGAAGGTTTTGTCAACTACTAAGTATATCCATGCTAATTACATACTCAGAAACGAGGAAAATGAACAAACCTTCAGTGTGGGCATCTATTGGACCCACTGTAAGACAGAGTTAAACCAGGGTTCCCTTATCACCTGCCCTCAATATGCCCAATTCTAATATGGAAGCGATTGTGGCATTTGCATTCCCAGCTGACTCGATACCCAACAGCTCTCAAAAAATTTTATTGTTTCCTCTTTCCCTCATGTACAGGTACTCTGATAAATAGCTGTAAGTCTCTTTGGAGAAGGATTGGGAAGACATTTATTGTAAATAGTTGAAGTGGCTTTGCAGAGTCCTTCCTCAAGGGGACATGGCCTCCTCCTCAATCAATGGACTCTGGGTCTGAAAAGGGGCTCAGAATTGGAAAATGGCTAAAGATTCATTACTTTCTATTATGGAAGCTGCCATAGGCCTTGATCTTTTTTGCTCACCTGTTCTTGATCTTTTTTGGTTATATAAGGTAAGTAATACCTTGTGGGCTGTCCATATGTCCAGCTCCTAGGAACATAGTCTATTAGCTATCAGCACAGATCCTTTGGGTGAAGACCTCTAGCTGCCACTTGACTCTACTGCTTGATGTGGCAAACAAGTCCACCTTTCCTCTATTACCCGCTGGCACATGGTCTCTCCTATTCCAAAATTCCATCATTCCCATTGTCATCGAAGAGCCCAGTTCTAGTGCAGCATCTCTTACCATCAACCCTGCCTGCAGAAGATAGCCACTACTGAGCTCCTCAATAATATTGTATATCCCTAACTAGTGCCTTTCTTATTGCTTTAGTGAGGGAAGTATCCTCCGGACTTTTCTAGAAAACATAGTCAGTGGGTATCATAGTCTCACATCACATCTCTAAGTCTTCTGATTCCTTCCTCAATACTCTACCAGCAATTCCAGCATCCCTCCATCTAATTAGCTGCAGGTCCAAGCTTCATGGAGACATCCTGGCAGCATATTAGCACTGACTCCAAGTGTCCTTGCCAGGCATTAAATCCTTAATCCCAGGAAAGGATTCCTAGATCAATACACACTCCCTGATCTACACTTATATTTCCACCCCCAACCCCCCGCCCCCCCCCCCGAGTCTGGGATCCACCTCTACATGGATCCCCCTGGTTCCTCCTGGTACATGTTGGCAGCTTATTCAGCAATTTTGGCGAATGAGCTATTTACTCCTGGAGCAGGGTCTGTACTTACCTGCTCAAGCTATGCTGAGACCCGACCCCGGTTAGTTTTTCTGCTTCTAGGTGACTTTGAGACTCTCTCCATTAAGAATGGGAGAGCCATAAAATGGAAGGTGCCTGGGTCCCTGATTGCCACTTGGAAGAAAACCACCACTTATCAGAACATCTATTTTGGAGATAAAAAATAAACTTTTTTCTGTTAAGATACCAAGATGTTAAAGGTTTATCTGTTAGAGCAGCTGGCCTTGCCTTAACTAATATAATGCTCTAGTTACCTCCAGGCCTCAGAATCCAGAACAAACTGAACCAAGTCTCCAGAAAGAGGAGGAAAATGTCCCCTCCAGCTAAACTCTACCACATACCTCCTCATTTTCTGCTCCAGGATTCACTTCTTCCCAGAACGACTGAAATTGGAAATGTCAGTCCCTTCTAAGAGAAGTCTTGCCCCCAACCCACATAAGTGCCATCAAACACTAAAGCCTTAACAAGCAATAATTGGCATTAGCACATTTCCTGAAGTCTGAGGTTTTCTGCCTTAATCCTACATATGGGTCCTCACCAGCCCCACAGGTGGGGCTAACTAGGCAAACTGTGCTCAGTCTAGTTTTTTTGGGCTGACCACAGCCCAAACATTTCAAAAAGTCTCAGCCATGCTGACCTTATTTTTAAAAATGACTTTTTAATCAAATGAGAGGAAAAAGAAGAGAAAGATGAAAAGGAGAAAAAAGAGGAAGAGAGGTAGGAGGACTGTTTGTAAAAGATGCTACTTTGCTATCAGTACCCCACAAGTCATCCACACTGGAGACCTTAGGAGGCATCTGTTTTGTCAGAATACAGGCCAGAAAGTAGTACGGTGTCTGAGAAGGAACTCTACTCCTAGCATCTGGAGAGCAGATTCTGGATCTGACTCCACCACTCACTGGCCCTGAGTCTTGTCTACTCTCTGGGTCTTGGTTTTTGCATCTGGAGATAATTCCTATTTCTCAGGCCACAGAAGCTAGAGGTGAGAATAAGAGTAAATAATAGCCCAAAACAGATGGAAATGGATATGCCATCACTGCTTCAGTTCCGCAGCCACTATCACTGCCACTGAAACCACTATGGTACCATTCAATCATTCATGCAGCAAACATACATTGCATGTGCTAGGAATACAAGAATAACAAGGAAGCCATGGCCCCTGCTCTCCTAGAGCTTACATTCTAGTGGAAGAAACAAGTGTTCATCACATAATCAAACAAATTAGTATATAATTACAAACTGACATAAATATTCTGAAGGAAAGCAACACATTCTATGAGAGCAAATAAAGAATAAGCTGGCTTAAATGCTTCTCCAAGGACGTAACATTTGAACTGACATCTGAAGCATGCGTAGGAGTTAACCAGGCAAAAAGGAGAGGGTGGGGGAAAAACATTCTGAGCAGATGGTATAACAGGTGCCAAGGCTCTGCGATGGGGGAGAGGGACAGGAATGTGTCGGTGAAAGTAAAAGGCCAAAGGGGAGACTGCTGTGAAACGAAGCTGGAGAGGCAGGCAAGGCTGAATCCTGTGGTCTTAAGAACACATTAAAGGTGTCGATCTTCTTGGTAAGCGCAATGGGACGCCAGTGAAGAGATTCAGACCGGGGAACGAACGTGACCAGATTGGTGTTTGGAAAGGATCACGATGGCTCTGGTATGGACAATGAATTGGACAGAACAGGAATAGAAGCAAAAAGGCAGTTAGGAGCCCTTCACAGTAATCCAGGAAAGAGACGATGGAGGCTTAGACCATGGGTGTAAAATCAACAGGACTTGGGGGATGGGTCGATAATGGCCTACAAGCAGCTGCTGCTGACATCTTGTGCCCTCCGTGTCTCATAAAATTTACAAGTTTCTTTTGGTTTTGAACAATGGAATATCATCTTACACAGAGGTTAGATTTTGAAGTCTGTGCATAAGACAAGAACTGCATATAGTCTAAAGTACCCTTGAAAAACTCAAACCACTCATAAAGTACAGTATACATGGGTTTGTTTATACAGCCATGAACAGAAATTTTTAGGCACACTAAAGTTAGAGAGCCACCGAACTAGAATAAAGAAAGCAACAGAAGGAAAGCCCATATGCAAATGTCTGGGCATTCAAATCACTCTGCCTTTACGACAACTATTCAAATCCCTTGCAGTGAATGAGGGGATTTGGGGGAAGGGGAGGGGAAGGAAAGAAACGTACATGTAGGAGGCAGGGGTAGGAATCTTTTTAATGGTCCCACTTTCCTGAATATTTATTCCATTCAGTGTTACTATGACGCCTTTACAACTCTAACACGTTAATATATTAGTTGTTTATATTAGTTGGGCTGCTAATATAGTGTTGGATTCCTACCACAGTATCTACTCCAGTCTCTACTCCTTCTTCCCTGAAGGTGAGTTCTTTCCCCAGAGCCCTGCCTCTATCCCGCTCCAGATATATCTAAATGCTAAGTTGAGCTCAAGATGAGTCAGGGCCCTTGTATCACACAGGATAGGCTCAGTCATGCTGCCATAACAAACAATCCCTTAATCTTAGCAGCTTCAAACAGCAAATACTATTTCTCACTCATGCCACTTGTGCATCATGGGTTGGTTGGGGCTCTGCTCCATGTATCCTCACTCAACTGATGGAGCAGACACCATCTCGAACATTGCCAGTCTCCAAGGCAGAGGGAAAGAGCTCTGAAGGGCTTCATGCAGCAATTAAATGTCCATATATGGCACAAGTCACTTCCATTCACAACTCATTGGCCAGAATTAATCACTAGGCTTCACCCAACCACAAGAGGGCCAAGAAGTGCAATCCTTTCATGTGTTCAGCAGGTGCATTGCCAGAAATATTTGACAAACAACACTAATGACTTCCACATGCTCTAAATGTACAATGACATGACAGAGAAGAGACAAGCTTTAATTATTAAGCCTGTGTTTGGTTCTGGGGCCCTGGGTAACCATGTGGCTGAATAAAATGTGCCCTACTCATGCCCCAGGGGCAGAGTCTGTGCCCAGAAATAGACTCCAGACAGCATTTGGACTGCTATCTTGGAAATTAAAGCGATGTCCCCATAGAGGCAGCTGACAGCCTGTGGCTTGGCTTCACTACCTCTTTACCTCCTGCCCAGGATCTATGGGGACCAAACACAGAATGAGTAATATTGGGGCTGGAGCTCACTCTGTCATCAGAAATCTCTGACAGCTCCTGGAAGTGCGTGGGTTAGGGACGATGCTATATAGATGAATCCCTGCCCTCAAGGAGTTCCCAGTGTCATGGTGTTGCATGCTGTGGTAGATAGTTTCCTTTACTCCTTCTCATCCCTAGATGCAAATGATGCTCCTCCCATCAGCAGGTGGAGCTTATTTCCCCTCCCCTTGAATCTGGCAGGCCTGTTACTTGCCTTGACAAGAAAGTATGACAGAAGTGAGATTCTAAACCTTATAAGCCCAATCCCTAAGGGAAGTGACCACTTCCACTTTCTTCCTCGTGAAACCCAGCTACCATAGTATAAGGAAGCCCAAGCTAGACTAGTGAATGATTAACGGCCATGTGGACAGATATCCTGGAGGATGAGCAGCCATCCTGGACATTCCAGCTACAGTGGAGCTCCCAGGTGAATGCGGACACACGAGTGGCCTAAGCTACACTGGGTGATGCAGAGCTGCCTGGCTGAGGACAGTCAACCCATAAAATCAAGAAAAAAAACATATCATTATTTTAAATCACTACGTTTAGGGATGGCTTGTTACACAGCAACAGATAACTGAAAAATACACAATATCAAATATATATGCATGGTTCTGAGAGATCCCAGAGAAAGAAAATCTAAGAATGCTTTAAAAGGTGTTATCTCTGGAAAGACTTTGAAACACAGTTGCATGAGGTTCATTGCAGCAGGAGGGTTGCTCTGGAGGGATCCGCCTATAAAGATGGAGGAAGCTGGGATTGGCCCAGTAATATGGTTGCAACTTAGACCTCAGCTATGAGAAGTTCTGAAGGTAGGAAGGGATTCAAGGTTGTCCCAAACTCAGGGAAAGCAGGCAGGTGTTTGAGTCCTTCTCAGCCACCAGTAACTGTGGGCTGGTCCCCAGAGGGGGCATTACCCCAGGGAAGGCAGCTGTCTGGCTGCAGGCAGTCCCCAGGGAGGGAAGTGGCTGAGAGCCCTCTGCAGCCTATTATGCCCTCAGCAGCCCAGGAGAGAGGAGCCAGCCCTGAAGAGAGGAGCTGGAGAACACATGTCTCTGCAGGAGGAGCACCAGTGGCCCTTGAACTGAGATATGAAAGTCCCCAGTGAAGTGAGGAAGGGGAGAGAGTTTCCAGGCAAGGAAGCTGCAAAAGCAAAGTGCCAACATAGGAACAGACATGGCAAGTACCAAAAGAGGAATACACAGAAAAGGGGGTAAGAGATGAGGCAGCACTGAGTGAAGAAATGGGGGCTTTGTCCTGAGGCCACAGGGAGCCACTGAAGGGTTCTAAGCAGGGCAGAGATGTGGTGAGATATCTGTTTGAAAAGATCCCTGTAACAGCAACCTGGAAGATAGAGCAGCAGGGTGGAAACCAGAGGTGGCAAGCCTGTCAATGATGCAAGAGAGAAATGAAGTTAAACTCTCGGCTCCTGCTGGTATTCACTGGCTGCATCCTGCAGTGACTTCTTCCCTTAGCAGCCAGGTTATGTTGCAGCTTAACTCAAGTTATTGGTCTGGTTGCTGGAAGAGGAGGTGGGAGACCATAAGCTGGGGCGGGAATTGGGGGAGGGTACATGATACATGGCATCTTGCAAGGTAGAGGCCTTTTCATCATCCTCAGACCTGGGTGTATTAGGGTTTTCTAGAGGGACAGAACTAATAGGATAGATATAGATATAGATATATAAAGGGGAGTTTATTAAGTATTAACTTACATGATCACAAGGTCCCACAACAGGCTGTCTGCAAGCAGAGGAGCAAGGAGAACCAGTCCGAGTCCCAAACTGAACTTGGAGTCCAATGTTCTAGGGCAGACAGCATCCAGCATGGGAGAAAGATGTAGGCTGGGAGGCTAGGCCAGTCTCTCCTTTTCATATTTTTCTGCCTGCTTTATAATCTCTAGCAGCTGATTAAATGGTGCCCACCCAGTTAAGGGAGGGTCTATGTTTCCCAGCCCACTGACCCAAAAGTTACTCTCCTTTGGCAGCACCCTCACAGATACACCCAGGATCAATACTTTCTATCCTTCAATCAAGTTGGCACTCAGGATTAACCATCACAAGTCTACCCCTTGTCGACTTAAACCCATACACATCTCCTGAGGTCATACATAATCTTCAAATAAAGACAATAATAAGGTCATAATTATGCCTAATATAATACAACTATCCTTCTTACAACCAGAAACACACCAATCCCCAAATACTATTACATAAAGTTAACAATACTTGAATGCTGATATGAAGTCAATAAATCTTATGTCACTTGATAAAGGAAAAAGGAAATAAAATGAAGATATTTTCTTAGTACAAGTGTATACATGCACAAACATGTTTTTAACAAAAGAAGGAGGAAATACTCATGACAATTACCATCCTCGTTTCTGCAGCTGGTCACATGGTTGTAGCTGGTATTGATAACTACCTTCTTCTGCTACCAATTCTGTATTCCCTTTGCCTTCAGCAAGCACCTCAGCAGGTTGTGGGGTTTTTTTCCTGGTGGAGTGACCCAAACCTTCATTCCTGATGGGTCTGCGCCATTTGTAGTCCTGCCTGGATTGGGCTGTTGTAGTTTTCCATTGACCTTAATCACAGGGCATGGTAATACTAAGAGACACTCTAATGGTCTCCTGTGTTCCATGCATACTCTTCCTTACCTCCGTTGTAGAGTAGTAGACTGATTTCATCTTGATAGTCCAGTAAATCACCCCAGCTAACACTGTAACTCCCTTCTTAGCTTGTTGACTTAAAGGTAGGAGGAGCCCAAAGTGTCCAGGTGGCCATCTTAACTTCCAGTTTAATGGGATCATTGTTGTGTCTCCTGGTGGCAGCATTCCTCCCTCTGGAACTAAGATCTCTAGGCCAGCAGAACATAATGTCACAGGAACAGGAAGCAAAAATTTTGCTCATGGATCACTAGCAGTGATGGTGAGTCGTGCCACTTCCACTTCCACTTCCACCCCTTGATTCCTGGACACTCCTGGCTATGGGAGAAACAGTATCATGTATTGGACCCTGATTCAGAGCACACACAGCCTTCTGGAGAACTTTGCTGCAGCCCTGCAAAGTATTGTCACCTAGTTGGCATTGTAATTGTGACTTCAAAAGGCCATTCCACTGTTCTATCGATCCAGCTGCTTCAGGATGATGGGGAACATGGTAAGTCCAGTGAATTCCATAAGCATGAGCCCACTGCCACACTTCTTTAGCCATAAAGTGAGTGCCTTGGTCAGAGGCAATGCTATGTGGAATACCATGACAGTGGATAAGGCATTCCATGAGTCCAAGGATGGTAGTCTTGGCAGAAGCATTGCATGCCGGACAGGCAAACCTATATCCTGAGTAAGTGTCTATGCCGGTGAGGACAAACCTCTGCCCTTTCCATGATGGAAGAGGTCCAATATAGTCAACATGCCACCAGGTAGCTGGCTGATCAACCCAAGGAATGGTGCCATATCAAGGGCTCAGTGTTGGTCTCTGTTGCTGGCAAATTGGGCACTCAGCAGTGGCTGTAGCCAGGTCAGCCTTGGTGAGTGGAAGTCCCTGTTGCTGAGCCCAGGAATAACCTCCATCCCTTGCCACCAAGACCACTTTGTTCATGGGCCCATTGGGCGATGACAGGGGTGGCTGGGGAAAGACGCTGAGTGGTGTCCACAGAATGGGTCATCCTATCCACTTGATTATTAAAATCCTCCTCTACTGAGGTCACCCATTGGTGAGCACTCACATGGGATACAAATATCTTCATGGTTTTTCACCACTCACAGAGGTCCATCCACATACCTCATCCCCAAATTTCTTTGTCACCAATTTTCCAAGCATGCTTCTTCCAAGTCCCTTACCATCCAACCAAACCATTGGCTACAGTCTCCATAAATTAGCATATAATTGCACGTCTGGCCATTTCTCCTTCCATGCAAAGTGCACAACCAGGTGCACTGCTCAAAGTTCTGCTCACTGGGAAGATTTCCCTTCACCACTGTCCTTCAGAGATGTCCTAGAAAGGGGTTGTAGTGCCGCAGCTGTCCACTTTTGGGTGGTGCCTGCATATTGTGCAGAACCATCTGTGAACCAAACCCTAATCTTCCCTTCCTCTGTCAACTAATCATAGGGAACTCCCCATGAGGCCACTGGTGCAGCCTGGGGGAAAGAAGGCAGGGTGGCAGGAGTGGAGACCATGGGCATTTGAGCCAATTCCTCATGTAACTTACTTGTGCCTTCAGGAACTGCTCAAGCCCGATCACATATATACCACTTCCATTTGATGATGCAATGCTGCTGTGCACCACTCACTTTATGGCTAGATGGGTCAGAAAGCACCCAGTTCATGATAGACAGTTCAGGTCCCATGGTGACTTGATGACCCATAGTCAAACGTTCAATTTCCACCAAAGCCCAGTAACAGGCTAAGAGCTGTTTCTCAAAAGGAGAGTAGTTATCTGAAGAAGATGGTAGGGCTTTGCTCCAAAATCCTAGAGGCTTCCGCTGTGATTCACCTATGGGGCATGCCAAAGGCTCCAAACAGCATCCCTATCTGCCACTGATACCTCAAGCACCATTGGATCTGCTGGGTCCTATGGCCCAAGTGGCAGAGCAGCTTGCACAGCAGCCTGGACCTATTGCAGAGCCTTCTTCTGTTCTGGATCCCACTCAAAACTGGCAGCCTTTCAGGTCACTCAATAAATGGGCCAGAGTAACATACCCAAATGAGGAATGTGTTGCCTCCAAAATCCAAATAGACCCACCAGGCATTGTCCCTCTTTCTTGGTTGTAGGAGGGGCCAAATGTAGCAACTTATCCTTCACCTTAGAAGGAATATCTCGACAGGCCCCACACTACTGGACCCCAAGAAATTTTACTGAGGTAGAAGATCCCTGAATTTTAGTCGGATTTATTTCCCATCATGTGGCACACAAATGTCTCACCAGTAAGTCCAGTGTGTTTGCTACTTCTTGCTCACTGGATCCAATCAGCATAACATCATCAATGTTATGGACCAGTGTGATATCTTGCGGAAGCAAAAAAGCAATCAAGGTCTCTCCGAATAAGATTATGACACAAAGCGGGAAAGTTGATATACCCCTGAGGTAGGACAATAAAAGCATGTTCCTGGCCTTGCTGGCTGAAGGCAAATTGCTTCTGGTGGGCCTTATGGACAGGAATGGAGAAAGGCATTTGCCAAGTCAATGGCTGCATACCAGGTACCAGGAGATATGTTAATTTGCTCAAGTAATGAAACCACATCTGGTACAGCAGCTGCAATTGGAGACACCACTTGGTTAAGTTTAATCCACTGTCATTCTCCAAGATCCACCTGTCTTCTGCACAGGCCAAATGGGAAAACCGAATGGGGATGTGTTGGGAATCCCCACCCCTGTGTCTTTCAAGTCCTTGATGGTGGCACTAATCTCCGCAATCCCTCTAGGGATGCAATATTGTTTTTTATTTGCTATTTTTCTAGGTAGAGGCTGCTCTAATGGCTTCAATTTGGCCTTTCCCACCATAATAGCCCTCACCCTACCAGTCAGGAAGCCAGTGTGGGGGTTCTGCCAGCTGCTAAGTATGTCTCTGCCAATTATGCATTCTGGCACTAGGGAAATGACCACAGGATGAGTCTGGGAATCTACTGGACCCACTGTAAGTCAGACCTGAGCTAAAACTCCATTAATTACCTGACCTCCATAAGCCCCTACTTTAACTGGAGGATCACAGTGATGTTTTGAGTCCCCTGGAATCAACGTCAACTCAGAGCCAGTGTCCAGTAGTCACCGAAATGTCTGATCATTTCCCTTTCCCCAGTGCACAGTTACCCTGGTAAAAGGCTGGAGGTCTCCTTGGGGAAGGATGGAAGAAAGATTCACTGCATAAATTATCAGTAATGTAGTGGGGTCCTTCCTCAAGAGGACCCTGCCTCCCCTTCATTCAAGGGGTTCTGGGTCTGTAAACTGGCTCAAGTTTACAGACTTGATTGAGGGGCCGTGATTCTCTGTTTTTATAATTCAAATTAGTCTTTTGCCCATTCGACCTGAAAGTTTTCTGCTTGTATAAATTAAGTAGGAATGCAGTAGGCTTCCTATCAATTTTACTTATAGGAACACCATGATTAATTAGCCAATGCGAGAGCTCTACACAAGTCAGACTATTCTGATTGCTGCTTTGCCTCTGCTGCCCATTATGGTAGCTGTGCTCACCTTACCTTTGATGGTTGAGTGCTGCCACTTGGCCCCTGCCACCTCGGGATCCAATTATTCCCACTGAATTTAAATGTTGTAGTTGAGTGACTGTGGTTCCCACTGTTAGATCTGACATACAGAGAAGAGTAACTACAGGGCTCTTCAAAGATGCAGGTGCTGCCCTCACAAATCTATTTCACAATCTATTTGGTTAAGGGTACATCTTCTGGACCCTCCCAGCTGGAAGGAGTAGATCTAAAGTGACTAATCCACTCCACCATCCCAATCTCTCTAAGCCTTTGGATTCCTTCCTCTACATTAAACCAAGGGAGATCAGGCACTTCCAGCTCACTCACAGTGGGCCATCTTTTAATCCATATTTCAGCTAACCAAGCAAATAAACTATTAGAACATTTTTTAACTCCCCAAGCTGCAATATTAAAAGCAAAGTCCCTACTTAGTGGGCCCAAATCAATAAATTCAGCCTGATCCAACTCTATGTTCCTTCCACCATTATCTCATACTCTTAATATCCATTCCCATGACTGTTCTCCAGATTGCTGTTTATATAAATTAGAGAACTCCCCTTTTTGAGTGTAGCGCACCTCCTCATGGATCATACTCTCAACCTCACCTCCGGGGACCTGCTGGGACTTTATTCTAGTTATAGGTCTAGAAGCAAACAGGGGTGTTGGGGGTGGCTCCTGAGGAGAATCAACATTATTTTGCCTGGCAACTGCCTCAGAGGAGGCCATCACTGTTGTCTCAGGCAGTGCAGGGTTTATCTCCTCAGGCAAAGGTGGAAAGGCTGATGGCAGCATGGGTCCAGGAGGGGATGTTGCCACTACTGGGAATGGCGAAGCTGTTCCTTCTCTCAAAAAAGGTTTATCAGAGTTTACAAACTCAGTGTCTCCAGCTTCAGCAGGGTCCTCCCATACATCCCCATTCCAAGTTCAGGGTCCCACTCTTTTCCAATCAATGCCCTCACTTTAACAGTAGACACCTGGAGAGACTATGCACCCATCTTTGGTTGCAGGTCAGCCACTCACACGATAAGAGCTTGTGTCTGTTTTTCCACAATTTCAGGTTTTTCTCTACAGGAGATAAGACTCTCACTCAGAGCAGTCTTAGCAGATTTGAGGCTAAGTATCTGCTTCTGAAGCCAGGAGACAAAATTCCTGAGTTCATCATTTTCTTTCATCAGTTTGTCCACTGAACTTAGAAGCAACCAGCCAGCTTCATTATGTTCTTTGGTTCTCCACATATGCTCAAAGCTATTACGTATAGAATCACGGAACTCCTTGCCTCTCATGAGCAGCAAATCAGGAGTGTCAAATAGCTTTATTTGCATAACTCTCTAAATAGTTCACACCAAGGACTATCAGTGTTCTCCATACTATTAGAATTAGAGTCCTTAGCATTTTGAGGTCAAATCATATTAAGCAGCCAACTCCAGAAACCCCAAAACCAATGAAAAAACTCTATCCTTAATATTCTGTTCCTCTAGAACCACTCCTGGTACCAAAATCTGTGTTAGTCAGTGTTCTCTAGAGGGACAGAACCAATAGTATACATATATATATAAATATATATATATATAATATATGAATTTATTAAGTATTAACTTACACAGTCACAAGGTCCCACAATATAGACTGTCTGCAGGCTGAGGAGCAAGGAGAACCAGTCCAAGTCCCAAAACTGAAGAACTTGGAGTCCGATGTTCAAGGGCAGGAAGCATCCACCACGGGAGAAAGACGCAGGCCGGGAGGCTAGGCCAGTCTCTCCTTTTCACATTTTTCTGCCCACTTTATATTTACTGACAGCTGATTAGACGGTGCCCACCCAATTAAGGGTGGGCCTGCCTGTCCCAGCCCACCGACTCCAATGTTAATATTCTTTGGCAACACCCTCACAGACACACCAAGGATCAATACTTTGTATCCTTCATTCCAATCAAGTTGACACTCAGTATTAACCATCACACCGGGGAAGCTCTAGCCTTTCACAGGAAAGCAAAGGACAGACACTCTGTGGCCTCAGAGGGCTCAGGGTGACCTAGAGTTTCAAGACATTCAAGGGAATCCATCCAGATGCCCCTGTCCTAAGTGTCAGAGCCCCCAGTCAAGCCCTGATCAATCAAACAGGGCTGACTTGCTATGTTGAGAATTCAGTTTTCTTTAGAAATCTGCTGCCCTAACAATTCATTCCTGGGCCAAACCTCAGTTTTTTCTGCCTTCCAGCTGCAGGAGAAAGCCTCTTTATCTGACGGCAAGGAGGCCCTCTGGCTTTCACACTTCACCTTAAATTGGTGATTAATCACTCTCAGCATTTCGTTGTCTTCTTCCAATGCCTTGCTTGCCCCCAGCAACAATCATTTAATTCCATAGACTTCATAATTATCATTCCTCTGAGCCTCTCGAATGTCTGAGAAAGTACACCCACTAGTACTTTCCCTTTCACCAGTATCCCATCCCACTTCCCCATCAGTGAAAGTTTTAACAATTGCACTGCTAGAGCATGTCAGGGGCTATCAGTACCTCCACCCACCACCAGTGATGGGGTTCTTATTACCAACTGGCCGGTGGATGATCCAGCTCCAAAATCCCATTTTAGAGTCTGTTTCCTAGGAACCACTTCTAGCACCAACTGTAGTAGTAGGTCAAGTTCCCTAGAAATAGATCAAAGATGGAGATTTGCATGCAGAGGACTTATTGGAGAGTGCTCTTGGGCACAACACCAGCAAAGAGGAATGGAAGCCAGGCTAGGCAGAGAGAGAAGTTGAACTCTGATGTATTGTCAACAGAGGTAAATCTGGGCTGACCAAGGGCTGGTGGAAAGTGCTAGAGCAACTATGACCCTTTAGAGATGTCCCAAAATGAAGGAAGAGTTATCCATTATTGAATTGGAACTATCTCCAGGGAGATGTAGTACCCTTTGGGAGGTGGTGTAATAACCCTTGGGAGGTGGCGTAACACTTGGGAGAGGCAGTTCCATTTGGCCAAAGGCAGTTCTTGGGAAAAGACTCAGAATATTGTTGGCCACTGATGCTTTCATTGACTGGGAGAACAGAGTGCCTCAATGAGTCCTTTTGCAGGAAAGCCAGGGAGACATACCATGGTATTCATTATACCCAAATCAGGGAAGTAAAGATGGAGAGTGGTGGTCAGTATTGTTGCTGAGGTCAAGTAAGCAACCACTGGACTTGACCACAAGGAAGTCACTGCATATTGGGAAGTGAGTTCATTCAGAGGAGCAATGGGGAAGAAGCCCATGCAGAAGGTAAAGAGTGAGCAGAAGATAGGAAGGAAAGATAGCTCTTTTGACCCTGCTAATGACTGGCTTCCTATATGGGCCTAATACCTAGGAGCAGTTATCCTTTAGGAATGCACAGCTTTGAATGTAGCTTGCATTAACTCTGTGCAATCATGTGTGCAGACACATGTACACACACAGGTACACATTGAGCTGCCCCAAGGCAAGGATTCCGGCCAGAGACTTGTAAGCAGACCTCTATCCTCATTAACCAATAATGACCTCTGCATATCAGACTTCTGTACACTACCTCTTCCTGTATACCTGGAAAGTCAAGATTTCCCAGCTGGAGTTTTGGCTTTGTCTTCAAGTCTGATAAGAATCCTGGCAGCAACCCAAAGCAAGGAGAGCCCAAGGTACTAACAACATTAACAACAAGTTAATATTCTGTGACTATCAGCTTTGTCCAAAGCACCTGCAAAGTGCTTTACAAACATTAGTTAACTACATCCTAAAACCCTGTCAGATGGGTACTTCTATTATTCCATTTTACTGATGAAGAAGCAGAGGCTCCAAAAAGTTAGACAACTTGCCCATAGTTTGCACAACTGGTTGGTAGCAAAACTGGGATTGAGATTCCAGTGAAATTGATGGCAGTCACAAGCAGCACACTGAAAAACGGGCAGGTTCATTCATTCATTCAGCAAATATATATGGAGAGCCTACCATGGGCCAAAACTGTTCCAGGCACTTGGAAAACATCAGGGAGCTATACCCACAGAGATCCCCTTTCCTCATGGGACTCTTCTAGAGGGAGAGATAGACAAACAGTAAATTTTATTTATTTATTTATTTATTTTTTGAGGCAGTCTCACTGTTGCCCAGGCTAGAGTGCAGTGGCATGATCTCAGCTCACTGCAACCTCCGCTTCTCAGGTTCAAGCGACTCTCCTGCCTCAGCCTTCCAAGTACCTGAGATTACAGGTGCATGCCCCCATGCCTGGCTAATTTTTGTATTTTTACTAGAGACGGAGTTTCACCATGTTGGTCAGGCTGATTTCTAACTCCTGGCCTCAAGTGATCCGCCTGCTTCGGCCTCCCAAAATGCTGGGATTACAGGTATGAGCCACTGCACCCAGCCAACAAACAATAAATTTTATATATTAACATTTACTCATTTATGTATAGTAAAAGGCAAAGTGGACGCTGTGGTGTGGCAGCCAGTTCTCCACTTCTGAGCAGATGCACTCACCCCCAGCTGCTTTGAGCACTGGTGGCCAAAGCCATTCAGCTGAGTCCCTCCCCAGAATTGTGCTCAAAGAAGACAGCTGCTTTACCCAAGGTCACTTCCCTCCCCTGGGGGCAGCCCACACCCAATAGTAGGTAGATGAAGCTATAAGTTCCCCAGCCCCCTCACCTTAATGCAGAGGGACTCTGAAAGTCCCCCCAGCTCACAGCTCCCCATGGGGTCAGCTGAGGCCTTTGTTGTGACTACATCACAATTCAACTGTTCCCTCTGCCTGGTTCTGCTTCCTCCACTGTGAGAGCCTTCCCCTGTAAACTTCCTGCAAGCCGAAGTCTCTGTCGGAGTCTGTTTCCCAGTGCACCCAACTTGTGATAGAAGGTATGTGTTCTGCTGAAAAAGAGAAAAAGGAAAAAAAAAAAGAATAAAAGCAGAGTAAGTGGGATTGGGAGGGCAGGGGCTGAAGGGGCAGCAGGTTGCAGGATCAATAGGATATTTAAGGTGATCTCACTAAGAAGTGACATTGGAGCAGGCTTGAAGGAGGAGGAAGAGGGTTATTCAAGCAAAGATCGGGTAGAAAAGCATTCTAGGCAGAGAAACAGCAAAGACTCTAAGGCACGGGTGCAGCAAGGAGGTCATTGTGGCTGGAGAGGAGTGCAGGAGGGAAAATAGGGGAGGAGAAGTCAGGAGTGGGTGGGGTTAAAGGAGCAGATCACATAAGGACTCACAAGCCCCTGTAAGGTCCTCAAGTATTTCTTCAAGAGGAGCAGAGAAGGACAGGGTCTGGCTGCCGCATGGAGGGGAGGAGCAGGAGCAGGAAAGCCTGTCTGGAGGTTGCTACAGTAAACCAGGTCTTCGTGGGGTTGGTCGAGGTGGTGGCAGTGGGGGTGGTGAGAAGTGATCAGATTAAGAATATGTATTTAAAATACAGCCAGCATGATCTGCTGATGGACTAGAAGTAGGAAGTGAGAAAAAGAGAGGAGTCAAGAATGACTCCAGGGTTTTTTTGTCCTGAGCAATGGAAGCAAGGACTTGCCAAGAGCTGAGACGGGGGAGGACTGCAGGAGAAGCAGGTTTGGGGGAGACCAGGAGCTCTGCTTTGGAGCGTCGAGTTTGAGATTTACAGAGTAGCATCCAAAGGACTGAGCCAGCCCAAACTCTGTGACAAGCTACAATCCTACTGGGGCTCAGGAACCCAGTGGAAGTGAGTGACACTGGGGGCTCAATGGCACAGGGGTCTGAGTCTATGATCTCATCACCTGACATTCCAAGATCCACTCCAAGCTCCTCTGGCAGCCTAATTCTGTGAGCAAAAGACAAAAAGACAGACAGAAAAGTCTCCATTTGATGGTGGAGAAGGGTCCAGCCCTGTGCATGTTTGGGACTGAGCTGAGAGCGTGCTCGCAGGTGAGAGTAGGGAGTCTATGCAAGTCGAGTGTGATCGTGCACATGGAGATGTTGATTGTGAGTGTGAGTGTGTGTGAGTGTGAGTGTGTGTGAGTGTGCGTGTGGCAGTGCAGGTTCAGGAGCTGGGCTCACCCAGAGGGTGCAAGTGTGTATAAGACTGATGCAGTGGCCCTAACTGCCGGGCACACTCCAGTGTGGGTGAGGAAACAGGCCAGCCCAAGGCATGAATGCACAGTAGCCTCCCATGGTAGTGGAATGTGTAGAATAAACAAAGGGCTGCTATCAGCATTTGAAACACAGCACTTGGGTCATCCAGCGGGGGGGGGCAGCATTGCCCCCTTAGCCACCCTGAGCCACATGGGTCCCCTCCGAGCCCTGCACAAACAGTCCCAGGACATGGAGGTCCCTGCAGCTCCCCCATTCCATGCCCTCCTGTTCCCCTGGGCTGCTCTCGGCTGGGCTGGGAAAAGTGCCGACACAGCTCCGGGGAGGGAGGAGAGTTAACTCTCCATTTGCCATTAAACATAATCAGGGAGCAATCTGCGTGGAGCCCGCTGCTCTGGCCGATAAGTGATTCCCCAGAACAACAGATAAAAGCCTGGCACTAAAGTGCAGCCAGAAACGATGTGTAATTGGGATGAAAGAATCCTTAAATCTGCACGCTGCTTTTAACTTGGGAGGCTTAAATTACAATTAATAGTTCCCTTGAAGAAGGCAGTAGGGGAATAGAGGAATTCCAAGGCCTCGAGCTCAGAGCCCTGGGCTGCATTCTCAGCTCTCCAGTGCTGGGGGAGTACAGGGGTTGCTGAGTAGTAAGGAGGAAGAAAGAAGCTGGGGGTAGGAGGGGATCCTTTTCAAGGTCTTGGGCACCCTGATGGGTTGCATTCGTTATGAGTTCCAAAGCCACCAGTTCCCAAATAAGCTCATCCGTACACCTGGACTTTCGCCCAGTTTCCCTCACAGTGTCCCTGGGATGTCGCCAACAGTAAAAAATCATCAGCCCCATTTTGCAGATGGGGAAGCTAAGGAGACACACCTGCCCTGGAACCCTGAAGTGTGCCTAATCCACCTGCAGTTCCCAAACTAGGAGGAACCTGAGGGCGCATCCCTCCTTACAGTTCACTGGGGTATAGCGGCCCTGAGAGGGGAGGGTGTCTGCCCAGCATCGCAAAAGGCTGCAGTGTGCAGCTAGTCAGTGCTAGAACCCAGACCTCTTGACTCTAGCGGCCATTTCTTCCTCTGCACCCCAGGCCAATGAGCCTGGAATTCTCTAAGGAGAGTACAGTTCTCTGGCACTAGCCATGCAGCCCCTCCCTTCCCCTACCTGCTCCCAGGGGTCCAGGCAGTGGCAATAACATTGTCAGAGACAGAAAGTCAGGGAAAGATGGGAAAGGCTCCTCCCCAGCTTTCCCTCGGAAGACTTCTTACCCTCCCCTCCCCTGCCAGCTCTCTCTCTCTGCCTCTCTTGGGCCTCAGTGCCCAAGGCTTCCTGCTTTCTGTTCTAGGGTCACAACTTATGCTCCTCCTCTGGGGTCCTGCCCTGAAGGCAAAGCTGTGGGCAGCAGGGCTGTGGACAATCAGGTGTGGCAGCAAGGCACAAACCAGAATGGTGAAGCTAGCTGGCTCTCCTCCAAAGAATGAGGGGTTTGGCCCTCAGATGACACAAAGAGACAGTCAGAGGAAGCTCTGAGAGTGGCCCGGCATTCCCAGTGCTGGCTGGGTGGCTGCCTCTGCCACTCAGGCCGGAGCTAAGCTCCTGTGTTGGCGGGAATTCCAAAGCTCCCCACACATGAGCTCATGGATGGCCAGGTGCCCAGCCTTGCAGTTCATGGCTTTGGAATGCGTTCTCTGAGCTGGCCTGCTTCAGTACCCCCATCTCACCACAGCAAGTACTGCTGCCTGCTCTTGGCCCTCCAAAGACAGGCAAATCCCATAAAGGGCTTTTTTCTAAAACTGCTAAACTGTGCAAGCACATACATGCGTGTGTGTATGCAAGCAGCATGTGGACAAAGCATCCTGTGTGCATGGGTGAGTTCGTGTGCACCTGTCTCTAGCATGACTGGGCATACATGTGCATAGGTATATGTCGTGTGTGTGTATTCTGTGCATGAGTAGTTTTAAAAGAACACAGTGGGATCCGCTTGGGGCCTTGTGTAGCTGAACCTTATTTATAGCTCTCCTCTGTCTGGTTCGTTTCCTCTAACTTCCCTGCAGAATGATATGAATGAAAATGACACTATTGACTATCTTGGTAACCATAAAAGACCTTATAGAAATAAGATTATTATAGTGTGTGGACTGGGAGAATCAAAAGACTAAGAGTTATGGACTCGGAGGATAGGAGAGAACCAAGCTGAGCCAGTTGGAGATGTCCCCGTGGTGGATCGTCTGTGGGTTTTTTAAACAAAGTCATATAAATAAAGTGATTGTCTTGAAAGAGTTATGAGAGCCCTGAATCTGGTGGGCAATATCTCTGTGGCCTCTGCATAGGCGGGAGGGCAGGCGTGCTGTCCGCCTGAGAGGAAACCCACACTTTGTCTGAGTCCTGGCTCCCGGCCTCCCAAGGGAGGCTATGGAGGCAGCAGCAGAAACAACGCTGCCCTTTGTTCTGGAGAGCCATCGTATTTGGCAGCCCCGGGAGAAGAGCCCCAGGGCTAGCCCCACAACTGGCTAGTGGGAATGTGAAGACCCAACGTGGACAGCCAGCCCCTGAGGCTGAGCCTGCAGATTCTGGGGCTGCAGCTTCTCCATGCTTGAATGGAAAGGACCCTCCCACCCCATGAAGAGTGAGCATTTGGACCCTGCACAGGGACTTGCTCAGGCCCTTCATGGGAAGCCACAACAGCAACCCTGCCTAGAGGGCTCCCGCCTGAACAGGTCCCTTTTAGCAAAATCCAGACGCAGTTCCACACATCTTTAGCAGCTCCCACTTTGCATTTGTGCTTTTAGAGATGAAGCAGAGCTCGCCCTGCCCTCAAGGAGCATCCTATCTGGTTTGGAGGGTGGAGAAGGGAAGAGTGGGCAGAAAGACATTCCTGCAAAGACTGATGCATGGAAACCAGGGCACACTCTCCCACTCAGGTACACAGGTTCACAGGTAGACAGGTACGCAGGTAGGCAGGTACAGACAGAGAGCAGTGTTGAAACTTGGTGATAAAACTTCTATCCTGTTCATCCCAACAGACTCAGTGCTGGGCCCTGGGCACGTAAAGCTGAGTCAGACTCAGTCCCAACCCTAGAGGGGAAGCTCTCACCCAAAGGGCAGATGGACAGATCCCCACAACATAGTATGTTAAGGGCTGAATTGCATGAGTTCCCCAGGAGCCACCGGTGACCTCAGCCTGGTCGGGTAAAGCTCCTCAGAAAAGGAGACGTTTCTGCTGAGCCTGGAAGGACAGGTAGGAGCTTACCAGAAAAAGAAGGAAGAGAGGGCCTGCCTGGCAGGGCAAATGGCAAACACAAAGGCCTGGAGGTGGGAATGTACAAGGCATATTTGGGAAACCGCTCAGGTGTCCTAAAGGTTTGCTGGCTGGCAGGAGGAGGGTATCTTTTGAAAGGGATATTGGAAGCAGCTCTTTCAGGAAGGAGGGACCATCTGGCCCAGGGGTCCAGGCAGTGGCAGTAACATTGTCAGAGACAGAAAGTCAAGGAAAGACGGGAAAGGCTCCTCCCCAGCTTTCCCTCTGAAGACTTCTTACCCTTGCTGTTCCTGTCTTTATAGGCAAAGAACAGGACAGCTCCCTTAGCAGCCAACCAGCCACCAGCCCAGCTCCCCAGGTGCCTCTCCTTCACTCTCCCTTCTTATTCCAATATCACCACCCTCCAGGCCAACCCTAGCCCACTGGGGCAACACTAGGTCCATGCCCTCTTCCACCTTGAAAGGAACAATTCTAAAAACCAGAGAGAAAGCCATCTGGTCAGGCTGTTCATCAGAAATAACTGCCAAGTCTGAGAGGTCATCCTGTCTCTGTCTCCTCTCCCCGGGGACCTGGGGACACGGGGTGAGGGCCAAGGAGTGCCTGTGGCACCTGTCAATGCACGGACTCCTTGTCTGCAGGCATTGATTTCTCTCCTTCCTGACCTTTCAGGAGAGGCGCCCTGAATTCCATGCCGGGTCATTACAGAGCCAGTGGCAGAGACTCTACGAGACCCAGCCCCACTGGCTGCAGCCCCTTCGGATGCATCTGCGAGAGCAGCCTGGCCGTCACCCGCCGGCCTGGCCCGTGCTGTCAGCCGGCCAGAGCGTGTCTGAATCGAGGAAAGCTGACTGGGGCTCGATTCACACTGACTCGAGCCGCAAGGCGAGTTTATGGTTCTTGATTACACCCAGCAGGGAGGCCTTCTTAGTGATGAGAGAGAAAATATTCAACAACCTGTCTTTGCAATGTGCTGATCTCTTGGAGAGAGAGAGAGAGAGTGCAGAGAAAGTGGAGGAGGGGTTTCAAAGGAGGGTGATTTATGAGTGGAAAGAAGGCTTTTTAAAAAAAATCCAGGGCTCCCCCAAACTGTCTCAACATTTCCTCTTTCTCATCGTTGGGTTTTGCCTTGGTATAACTTTGAGGCACAGTGATTGCATCCCTGTGGGTTTCTGCAAGCTGGTGCAAAGCTTAAAAGGATGCAGGCCCGGAAGGCACTATAGTCCATCCAGCCTTCACTCAGCATTGCCTCGCAGCTGGGAGAGGTCCTGGACAGTGCTGCCTGCAGAGGCTCCGTGCAGCCCAATCCCCAAGCCCTTCTCTCCTTCACAGCCCTTTTCACATTCTGCTTCATACTTAAACTGCATCTGCTTGCACTCGGCACCCAAACACGGTGCCTGGCTCATGCTCGGTGTTAATAAATGAACAAATGTGTGAACAGGTATGCATCTACTCTCCCTTACCAGGCCGTGCCTCCCAAAGCCCCCATCCAGTAACCTAAACAAAGTCAGCCCTGATGATGTGTTGGGATGAATGAGTGAGTAAGTAACACAGTCCACACCCTGTAGAGTCTGGGCGCTCTCACTGGGCTGCTTCACCCTGCACGTTGTTTCTGAAGCTCACTCTGGTTTTAAATGACACATCCTAGGCCCCCAGAAAATGGGATGCTGGAGGAAGAAGGGGAACTTTTCTGAAGACAACATTTTCAGTTGCTTCTTAATAATTCATGGGAACTAGAGTTTTAAACCATTGGATCTGAAAGCACCTCCCAGCGGACAGTCACTGAGCATCTGGTGGTGGGAGGGAAAGAGGAGCCCAGGTTTCTCCAAGAACCCCAATCTCTTCCTTCCCAAGACATCAGAAAGGAGTCTAGGGGCTGGCCGTGTTCCCTTTTCTTCTCTCCCTCACACCCTCTCTCTGCCCCCTCGGCTTCCCTGGGGCTCTCCTATGGCCCAACTAAGTCTCCTGCCACTTCCCTTTCTGCCTCAGCCTCCCTACTTGAGGGATGGGGAAGGCATCTCAGAAGAAAGAAGGCACCCTTATCTTCATATAAACATCAGGATTCCAGCCTCCAGGATGCGTCCTGGGTTCCTATGCCCAAGGCAGGAGGGAGCCAGTGTGTGGAGGGCGGTGATACCAGGCTTGCCACCGCCAGCAGAAGTGAGACGAGTTCAGCCCAGATCAACCCCCGACGGGAACCTTGCAAAATCACCAAAACCCTGCAAGCTCAGTGTCTCTGCCCCGGAGAGAGGCGTTGGCACCTGGTCCCCACTAAGGCAGGCTGGGTCAGCCAGCTGGGGGGCTCTCCAGGCTGCCAGGGAGAACAGCCACTGAACCCCAGGGCTGCTGAGAACCCAGCCAGCTCTCCTTGACTCTGGCTCTGTAAAGTTTGGTACCCACCGAAAGGGGAGGGGGCAGTGTCACGGGGACGGTGCCCGAGCTCCAAAACTTTACACTGAAAGTTAATCCACTGAAGCGGAGCCCAAAATAAGCGCACTGCCTAATGTGCCGGGAACTGCCGGTCGCAAGGCCAGGCTGCTAGCGGATGCCGGCGCATCTCCGCCCGCCCGGAGCCTGCATTTAGCGCCAGCGAGGGAGTCTGGGCTGGAGCGCTGCTTTCACACCGACTCGAGCCGCGAGTTTATGGATCTTGATTGCACCCAGCAGGGAATCCTTTTTAGTGATGAGAGAAAAAATATTCAACAACCTGTCTTTGCATTGGGTGTGTTGGACACACTTCCCTGCTTCGGAATCAGACATATGTGAGTTGTGGGAGTAGAACTGCTGTCAGCAGGCCAGAACGCGCCTCTCCTCTCTTCTCTCCTCTCTTCTCTTCTCTCCTCTCTCCTCTCCTCTCTTCTCTCCTCTCCTCTCCTCTCCTCTCTCCTCTCCTCCCCGCGTCCCCATCCATGGGGGCAGGGGAGCCGTGAGGGGGTTCTGTGTGGCCGGCCCCAGCTGCTCCGGGAGAAGATAGGCAGTCCCCCCAACCCCGCGAGGCCCCCACCCCGGCCCTGGGCCCTCCGCCTGCTCCGCCGCCCCGGCCGCCGCCTCCCTCCTCGGCCTGCGCTGCGCGGCTGGGCCGTCCTCGGGGAGCCGGCTCCCGCGTGGGGCCCGCTGACAGCGCGCCCAGTAGAATATTGTATTAGTTGGTTGTGAGCTGTGTTCTCGTCAGGGTATCTGAGTTTCACAGAACAGACGGGGTGAGAGTTTTTGTGCTATATCCAGATTGGCTTAAAATAATGTCGTTTTTGTAGCTTATTAAACCACAGAAACTACACCAAAGTCATCCAGGCTGCTGCCAGCAAACTCTCTGAGTTGGGGTTGGGGTAAGAGCCGAGTTCAGGCCAGGGGTCAGGCCCCTCGCTCCCAGAGCTGTAGCCAGGGAGAGAGGGAAGTGACCACCCTCTGCTGCCTTCCTTGTGGGCTCTGACTGTGGGCTCTGACCTTGGAAGGATGTAGATGGGTCTGCGGCAAGGCTGGGTCCTGCCCCGACCTCAGAACTCCCTCTGGGTCATCTGAGAGCTCAGGGACCACTTGCCCTGGCTTCGGGTTGGGACCTGCAGGCACAGGACAGCTGGAGTTGAGGCACTGCCCTGGGGGGAGAAGGTGGGCTGAGCTGGGCACTGTCTGCAGCCAGGGGGAAAGGCTGAGACGTGGCAGTTCCAAATCCTATCTGGAGAGGCCCATGCCTAGGCAGGGGAGATGGTGTGGCGGGGGCGGGGGGGGGGGGGGTTGCCATTTTTTTTTTCCAGGATTGCGAGGAAGAGGCAGGGCCTGGAATTGCCAGGCAGTAAAGACCTACAGGCACCCCTCCCCTTCTTCCCCATCCCCAGTTCCAAAAGAATAGCTGTGTCCCCTCCCTGTGGACGGGGGAGGCCTCCTAGGAGACATGCCATAGCAGCCCTGTTCCCTGTCACCCTGCACAGATCTGAGCATCATTACGAGCTGCCATGGAGGCCCTTCACTACCTTAAACTTCACAACAAGCCTATGAGGTGTGTATTAGAATGATCCCTAACTGCCAGATGAGGAAACTAAGGCTCAGTGAGGTAGAGTGATTTGCCCAAGAACACCCAGTTACAAAGTGATAATTTTGAAATGTGAAGCCCAGCTAACCACAGAATGAGAGTTCTAACCACTGTAGCACAGGGCTTCTCTGGAATTTCAGACTTAAGAATGAATGATGAGGCCAGGTGCAGTGGCTCATATCTGTAATCCCAGCACTTTGGGAGGCCGAGGTGGGCGGATCACTTGAGGTCAGGAGTTCAAAACCGGTCAGGAGTTGAAACACCATCTCTAGGAAAATACAAAAATTAGCAAGTCATGGTGGTACGCGCCTGCATTCCAAGCTATTCACGAGGCTGAGGCAAGGGGATCGCTTGAGCCCAGGATGCGGAGGTTGTAGTGAGATGAGACCGTGCCACTGCACTCTAGCCTGGGTGACAGGGTGAGACTCCGTCTCAAAAAAAAAAAAAAAAAATGAATGAATGATATATAGTTTTCCTTCTCCTGCCATCTCCTGTTTGAGTCTTTTAGAAACAGAGGAGGCTAAGGAAAGTGAAAATGATTCCAAAGGAAACCAATCCCTGCCCCCATTTCCTGATTTGTCCACTGCCATGCCTCTGACCTCCTGCCTCCTCAGTCTCTGGTGTCCAGCAGGAAAGAATCCAGGGCTCCAAATCTCTCCAGGGCCATGTGATACCCTGGCCTGCGGGAAGATGCCCTGGTCACTTTTCCTAGGCTCCTCCAGGTAGCCAAGCCTCAGCCACCAGGGCCACAGACTTCCCTGCTGCCTTGAGGGACCTACGGGACTAGCAGGAGCTGCTCTTCCTCGTACGACTCCTACCCACCCAGGTAACCAAAAACCTACGTGTCCTTCTCAGTGACTCCCTTCCCCCACCCCACCGTGTCCAGTCTATCCCCAAACACTGATGCTTCTACCTCTTAAGAGCATCTCCCCAGTTCCACCTCCTGACCCAGCCCAGGCCTTATCACCTTTTGCCTGGGGGTTTTGGCATTACTCAGCTCATCAACTGCTCAGCCTCCAGTCTCTCCTTCTCCAGTCCACACCGCACCTGAAAGAGCCTTCTAGGATGACCATGCCACTCTCCTGTGTGAAACCCTTATCAAGGGCTCCTGCCTCCATGCTATAGGATGGAGGTGTCATGACTTAGTCTGGCCGACAAAGACCCTTTACACATCACCTCTGCTCACTTCTCTGCCTCATCCCCCTACAACCCCTGCATCCTGCCATCCAGGATGAATGGTCCCCCCAAACCCAAGCTTCTTTGACACCTCCCTGTTTTGGCTCAGTTAGGACCTCCTGCCTGATACCTGAACTTTGTGGGATCAACTTCACATCCCCCAAAACAGACCTGCTGGGGACAAAGAGCATGACACACAGAGCATCAAAGTAGCAGTCCAGAAGCCCTGTGCAGGAGGCAGGGTCCAGGACCATGCCCTCCAGGACAGGCTGGGGGCCGCAGTGCCCCTCAGTGGTCAAGACTTGGACCTGGGCCCAAATCCTAGCTCCAATATTGGGGCTCATCATTGAACCCCTCTGTGTCTCAGTTTCCTCACCTGTAAAATGGGGTAATAATAGTATCTACCTCCTAAATTGGTTGTGAAGATTAAAATAGTTAATTATGTAAAGGGCCTGGAACAGGCTTGTCATACAGCGTTACATAAATGCTAGCTGCTTCTATTATTATCACAGTCCATCCAAGCCCTGCCTCCTTTGACCTTGACCCTTTGATCGCCAGTGACCTAACAATTCTCTTTCTCTTGCACACACATCCTCACATACATATGTGCTGATGTATACACACACACCCACGCATACAAGCATGTGCCTTGCCAGCCTCCCCACCCTCAGAACTCTTCTCGCACTTCATGGTCCTTCTGAGTCAGTTTCAGAGCCCACGTTTCTAACTCTCTACCCATTTGCCACATCAGAGTTCAAAGTCAAAAGCTTCCCAAGAACCCCACCCAGGTTCCTCCTGCCACCCAGAGGATTAGACACATGGATCCCCAGCCATTCCTGGCCCCTGCTACACTGCTCAGCAGGTAGGGTGCTGGTGTCTGGTGCGGGGGACTGAGGCTGGTGCAGTGTAACCAGCAGGCATGTGGACAAATGGAGATGGTCCCTGGGAAGATGGGGAGTTCCTTCCAAAATGATTCCAACTCAGGAATGATGCCTCCTTTTTTGGCTCCTGCTCCAGCAGATCCCAGACTCACCCCACTCTATAGCAGACCCCAAAGCAGGAGCTCCCACCCGAATTAGACATTTTTGTTTCCTGGGGAGTTTGCTGTAGTCTGGTCTGCAAAGTGCCAAGGGCTTGCTGACGTGCCATGGGCAGGAAACAGGACTTCCCTCATGGTCTCACAGAAGCTTCTAGACAGGGCCCTTGCACACCAGGAAACTTTGTAACACCCAGCTCAGACTAGCACTTTCATACACCCAAGCGTCTAATTGGGGGGAAAGGGGGAGGGAGGTGGAGTAAAGCAGAATGGAATTTGACTCCATTACCTCCCCACTGTGTGATTTCAGGGATATCACTTGACCTCTCTGAGCCTGCTTCCTCCTGGAGACAACAGTGTATACTTAGGGCTATTGCGGGGAATGACAAGGAAAATGGATGAAAATGTGCTGGAGAAATTCTGAGGTATCAGACAGATAGATGAAAGGTTGTTTACCATCACCTTGGAAGCTGTGCTTGCTCTGTCCCCAGGTTCACTTTCTGCCCTGTTCTGGGCCCTCCAGGGGCCTTCCCTATGAAGTGTGTCTCCCAGGCTCTCCCACCCTTTGGCTTCCAGTCCAGGCCAGCTAATATGTGGCACCAGCAAGGAATCAAGGGCAGGAAAAGAGAGAGGTTGGGAACGTGTCTCCCATCTCCTCTCTGACTCACTGCATTCAGGCACTGGCTGAGCTATTCTATGGCCACAGCTCTGTCCAGCGGCCCCTCCTCTGTCCTTCCTTCCCTTGCCCCTTCAGGCCTAAGAGCGGCCACAGCTTCCTTCTCCCCGTTGCTAACGTCCAGATGCTTCAGCATCTTGTATTGTTTCTCTTAGCCCTACCTCTCCCTCTCAAATCAGAGCCTGTTTGGTGAAGACTTTTCAGGTGTGCCGACTGCCCCAAGCTGACCCAGTGTGGATCCTAACTGGCCCCACCAGCATCTTCCATGCTCACCCAGCTGGCCCATGTCTTGAAGATGCCCTGGGCTCCCAGCTCTGCCACCCCAGCTTTCTGAGTCTCCGTGGATTGGGATCACTGGGGACCCAGCAGGAAGAAGTTGGAGAAGATAGGAAGGCAGGACGGGACTAGAATGATTCTAGGATGACCACCCCACTGGCCCCTGCAGCAGAAGGAGCCTCAGCCTGGGCCCTGTCTCTGCCAACGCCCCCTCCCAGCAAAATGGGCAGCCTATCTGGGTAAAGACCTGCCCAGACCCCACAGCCAAGGGCAGCCCCTCAGAGATTCAGGCCAGGAGTGGCCTTTGTTCCCCACACCTGGAGCTCAGAGCTTGCTTAGCCTACAGTGGAAGCTCTGGTTTAATTAAGGATCTTAGGAGAGAATTCTCTCTTGTTATTTTCTGAATAAATTAAGGAAGTAACTTTGATGCAATATCATTTTCATCTAATCAGGAACATTCTGAAATTACCATATTGTTTTCCATTAGAAACCCCATCAGCCCCTAAATCAGATAACCAGGCTGGAGGCTGCCAGGCCCCCTCTGTCCTGGGGCGGGTGCGTGCTGTGCTGTGAGGACACAAAGGGACTCTCTGCTCCTGCCATGATCCCTTGTTAAGTTCAGGAGATTGCTCGTGGCTCTTAGCAGGGCTCCTGGGCCTTGGCCAGGCCTGGGGAGGGGTCCCCCAGGCAAAGGGCAAAGGAGGAGCCCGGGAGGCCTGCAGAGCAGGTTGGGATGGATCAGAACCTGCCTGGGAGCTTCTTGACAGTTCGGCGGGAAAGAAGGAGAGGTCAGGCTCCTTATCTTGAGCCCCCAGTCCCACCCCTGCCTAGGCAGCCTCACAGGGACCAGAGGACGGGACTCATCAGGTCCAAGCCCACAGCCAGGGACAAAGGAGGGCGACCCGAGATCGAGGATCTGAGGAAAGGCTAAAGGCCACCCATGTGAGGTGTGGCCAGAGGGTGCTGAGAATGCACAAAATCCTCTACAAAGCTCATTTCCAATCTCTGAAGCTCCCTGAAGGCTTAAGCTGAGGGGTGTCAAGACCTCAACAAGGTGGGGGCCATGGAGGGGAAAACAAGAGCATCCCAGGGCCAGAGTGCCCTCAGAGAAACGTCACTGCCACTCTCCAAGGTCTCCTCCTGGAGGGCACCCTCCGGCCCTCACAGCAGGGGTAGGCACTGTGGCCAGCTGCAGCTGGAGTCCAGGACAGGACCCGAGCCCTTTCTGAGGCCATCCCAGGGCTGAGCGTCACATGCTGCATCTCTTCACGCACTGAGATAGAGCCAAGTGCATGCCTAAGAAAAGTCAGTGAATTTTTTTTTTTTTTTGAGACAGGGTCTCACTCTGTCACCCAGGCTGGAGTGCAGTGGTGCAGTCTTGGCTCACTGCAACCTCCACCTCCTGGGCTCAAGCGATCATCTTGCCTCAGCCTCTTGAGTAGCTGGGACTACAGGCACGCACCACCATGCCTGGCTAATTTTTTGTATTTTGTGGAGACAGAGTCTCACTATGTTGCTCAGCCTGGTCCCAAACTCTTGAACTCAAGCAATCTGCCCATCTCGGCCTCCCATAGCACTGGGATTACAGGTGTGAGCCACTGCCTGGCCAACAGTGATCTTTAAGAAGTGCCTGGTAATAGAGTCAGAATCTCTTGTCTGTTGGTTCGTTTGTCCCAATTCTATTTCTCGGTCACTGTGGCTTTCTTTCACTCTTGTTTCTATCTCCCATTCTCTCTCTCTCTTCCTTCCTCCCCCTCCTTGTCCTCCCTCCCCTCCCTGCCATGCTTCAGGCCCTCAAGAAGCCAAAACCCCTAACCAGAACCCAGTAGGGGCAACCTCCACCCACCCACATGGGTTCCACCTGGCTCTGCTCCTCCCAGCGCCAAAACAGGAGTGTCAGCTGCCAGAGAGGGATCCGAGACCCTCCACAACACTCCCGCCACTGTCCCAGAACCAAGAGAACACAACCAGGCCACCAGGTGTTGTCATCCAGTCAAAGCAGAGTGAAGAAGGAAAAGGAGGGGTGGAGCAGAATGGCAAGGAGGAGGAGGGTGGTTGTCACATGGTAGAGAAAAGTGTGTGAGTGTGAGGGCAGAAGTGGGAGTGAAGGTGGGGAAGGGTCCAGGAAGGATATAATCCCAGAATGGAGGGGTGGCCAGCCTGAGGGTTCTGCCAAGCCCCAGAGTCACTGGGTGTCCTTTGGAAGGGATGAGCTAACTGTTCTCCTAGTCTCTGGGCCCCAGAGTTCAGTAGAAGGCCGAGCACACAGAAAGCCCAGGAAACATTTGCTAAACAAAAAATGACTCAGAGAACGATAGGCAGAGATACAGGCAGGGGTCCCTTATAAGCACACGGGGGAAAGGGAGCTCTGAACAGTAGCTCAGATCCACAAGGCAGGGAAAGCCACTACCAGGTAATGTTCTGGAGAGCAGGGTTATGGCCTTTAGCCCTGGGGCAAATGCTGTCTGCCCCCACTTCCCTGCTGGATTTGGGACTCTGAGCCCACAGAAAAGGAGCATGGCCAGAAAAGGTCACGGCTCACAGATGGATCCGTTCACTCATTATGCAAAGATGTCTCGAGGGCGTGCTCTGTGCGAAGCTCCTGGGTGAGGCCCCCTTGCTTCCCTGTGCTTTCGGATGTGGGATGTGCATGGAGGTGGTGGGTGCCAGTGTATGCAGGAGTGGCATGGGTGCGCTTATAGACGAGTGGGATGGGATAGAAGAGCATGTGTGGGGAGGGCCTGAGTGTGCTTTCAGGCATAAATGGGGACTGCTGAGTGATGACAGGGCAGCTGGGAGGGGCCCCTAGCCAGGAGGCTCGGGCCCACTCAGCAGATAGTCAAGGGTAGGAGTATTTTCTCCTAGAGCCCTCCCCCTACATTTTCAGGACACCCACAGCTTCTAGGGGGCCACCCATACTCCACCAAGCCCATGTCAACCACTTGACTTTAACAGCCCACCTTACCACGTGTGAATCTCTGGGTTCATCCAGAATCAGAAGTTACCAAGAGGTGCTTTCATGTATTTGGCTTGGTAAATACTTCCCACAGCTTCCTCCGGCTTTTCTGCCCGTGATTTCCAAGTTAACGCCTGTGAGCACACCACTGGGCACACAGTGGCATTCTTCTACTGGCCCACACTGCTGGACCAACTTCTTCCTGATTTTCACCCCCTGTCCCAAGCTGAGACAGGTCTCCCAGTTCCCCTGGTCATTTGAAAGTACTGACTTCCCTTGTTTCTGGACCACAAGTCGATGGCGAAATTCCAGTCCTAAATTGCTCTCCCCAGCCCCAGCTCTACTTCCCTGCTGCTCCCCAAAATGCACCAGCCCCCAGGGACCCAGCAGGGGTGGGCAGAGAAGATCCACTTTGGTTCACTATCGGCTATTTCCAGAAGAAGTATTGGGTAGCACTAGGCTACCCAGTTCCCTGCCTCAGCCTGGCTGGGACCCAGCCAGCGCGTTGGGACGCCCCTGCCGTGGCTGGCTGAAGCTTGTTTTCTAACCCGGCCTGGGGGTACCTGGGAGCGGGTGGAGGGTGGCCTGGCAGGGCTCAGAGAGCAGGCACACCCTGGGTGAGGTCATGCCTGCCTCACACCTCTGGTATTCCCGCTGATCCCTATCTCCTCCCCCAGCCCTCAGGTTCCTGGGGCGGAGATGCAGGCAAAAGAGGTACTGATACTACGGTCTGGCCCCAGCCAAGAGAGGGGCTGCAGCTGAGCCTCTACCTGCCCGTCCTCTGCTCCCACCGCCATCCCCACCCCATCTCCTGCCTCCGCACCCACAGACAGACAAGGCTGGCCGCCCCATAGGAGAGACCCCCCCCCCCCTCCGCCATGTACTGATCCCTCCTGGGAAAGACCCTCCCTCCCATTCCTCCCCAAGGAAGCCGGGCAAGGCAGAGGGGCCCTGAAAGGCAGGTTTCCAAAGGGCTTCCCCTTAGAAGACACCCGTCCCCTCCCACACTCCACCCTCTCAGCCTCCTCACCTCTACCTCAACCGAACTTTCATCATTTCGGTAACCATTATTAGTAGGGAGCCATATGGCTTATCATGCAAACTTTTGAGAATGAAAGGATGATTATTGGAAACTGACTGTCACAGGCAAACTGGATACATGGGTGCCCTGATTATTGAGCCCCCTCTGAGCGCTGGACTCCCAAGAAGGCATGTGGGCATTTTGATGAGCTCAGGCTCTGAGAGGGCCCGCGTCTTTGGCCTGCGGCTCTCAGGAACCAGAGAAGTATCCAGCCCTGGATCCCTTTACTGAACAGAATGAGGGGTGGGGAGAGGCTCTGCAGGGACCAGAAAGGAGAGGATAAATGCCAGCAATTCTCGGTAGAGTTCTGTATGTTTCTTGTTCCCTTTATTAGCCCCATCCCTGGCCTAGCCCAAGAGTCAGGAAAATCAAGACCCTAAGACAATGACAGAGCAGACTCTCGAGGGACATGATCTTCCCAGGTGACTAAGCTGTCCTCTCCCCTTCCATCCCACCTTCCCTCCCCAACACCCCCGCCTCCATTCCCTTTTCCCCCTGTCTGCCTCCTTCATATGCTACAATCATACCAGTGGTTCTCAAAGTGTAGGCCCCAGGTTGGCCGCATCAGCCTCACCTGGGAACTCGTTAGAAAAGCACATTCTTAGACACCACCCCAGACCTACTGAATCAGAAATTCTGCAACAGAATCACCCCAGAGGGTTTGTTAAAACACGTTCTGTTGCCTGCTTATGTGGAGAAGCACCGCTCTACTCTTCTCAAGCTTTAATGGATGTACAGATCACCTGGGGATCCTATTCAAATACAGATTGTGGGATGAAAATGCAGATTATGACTCAAGAGGCCTGGCACAGGGCCTGGCATTCTGCATTTCTCTGAAGCTCCCAGGTGGGCTGATGCTGCGAGTCCTCAGACCATACTTAGAATAGCCAGGCTTGAGTACACCCCTGGTTCTCAACCCCAGTGGCACTTTACAGTCGCCTGGGGAGCCTTGAAAAAATGCCAGTACCTGGGCCCTGGCTCCAGAGGTCCTGATTTCATTGATCTGAGGGGAGACTGGAGCATGGGTAGATTTTACAGCTTCCCCAGGTGAATCCAACACACAGCTGATGTCCTCAGCCTAGCGTGATGAGTGGACGTGCTTGGCGCCCCTACACCCCACGCACCCACTCACCCTCTGGGATCCCCCTTCTCCCTTCACTCTTCCTTATCTGCTTCCACATCTCCTTCCCCACATCTGCAGACACTTTGACATGCATAAACACACGCACATGGACACAGAGAGAGGTATCTAGGCAGCTGTAGACTCAGACACACAAAAATGAAAGCAGGTGGACAGTAGGCATGCAGGCATGAGTGTGCACACACGGGCTGTACACATGCGGACCAACCCATTTGTCAATGTGCTGTGAACACTCCTAGATTTATACAGCTAGATGGACACACGCAAGTGTACACACAAAACATGCAGGAGTACATGCCAGCCTCAAAGGAGCCAAAGACCTCCTCCATCTGTCTCCAGTGGGGTGACTCTTGGTCTCATTGCACCAGATGATGGGGCCCGTGGCCCCAGCAGTCCTGTCTGTCCCTCAAGAGATAGGTCAGCCCTCAGGAAACCAGAAGCCTGGGCGTGGGTCTCTTTTCTTATTTAGCACCACGGAGGTACTCTAGGCTGGGTGCGGTCCTCCCCGGGAGGCGTTAGTTTCCTTTGGCAGCCAACTCAGCCTCAAGGTCTCCGAGGGGCCTTGGAGACATGCCTGTCCCCTAGTGTCCAGGTCAGCCATGGAGGGGCACTGCCGCCAGGAGGCTGCCCCTTTCTGGGAGCTGTGGGTGTCCTCTGTCCCTCAGTTCATCACAGTACTGCTGTGTTGGAGCCTCCTTTGAGTTTAAAATCCGGCACCCCCACCCCGCGTGCGGGCTGGGACCCTCCATGAACAGGGCTGATTGATGACTCAGGGGGACTGCGGCTGCTGCAGGCCTATTTTATGATGTCATTAGGCAGCTTTGGCAGTGGGAAGGAATCCCTCCTGACATCATAAAGGACTTGATATTTCGCTAATGTTATCTTGGCGGCATGTCGCCCTGACATTTTCTCTTTGCAGCACTCCCCCCAGGACCAGGAGTTGTCTAACTACAGCCTGGAAAAAATGCAAAACAGACAAATGCACCCTCGGGGGACAGCAGGAGAAAGCTAATAGACCAGTCCCCAGCTCCCCACCCACGGAGGTGGTTTAGGTGGGAAGCATGATGTGTTTGTCAAAGGAGACCCGGGGCTGCCTTCCCACTGCCAGCTCTCCCTACTCCAGACACAGCAGGATGAGTCAGTGCTGAGGTTCCAGAACCCGCCCCGCTACCCTGAGGCTATGTGACTTAGGCAAAGCCCTTGCCCTCTCTAGGCCTTGGTGACCCCATCCACACTCCCACACAGGGGATTTGGACTGGACAATTTCAAAGGCTCTTGGGTGATATCAAAGGCCTTCAAGCTGCCAGGGAGGGTGACGGTGCCACAGAGGAAAGAAGGAGGGATCCCCTCCTAGGCTCAGAACTGAAACCCTGCACAGCTGTTGCGGGAGGATGGGTGATATGGTTTACAATCCATCCCCTTCCCCAGGAATGGTTTTGGAAGACAGACAGAGGAGCAAGGTGTTTCCCTACCCTGAAGCCATTGTCTTCCAAAGAACAAGATCAATCACTGGTTCTGAGGCAAATTGGAGATGGCACTGGGGTAAATTTGTTGCTATGGGCCTGGCAGGTGGAAGCCTGCACAAAGTAACCATTCTCTCATTCCCAGGGCTGCCGGGGTGGCTCAGGGCTTGGCAAAAGAGAAAGATCCTACAGCCCTGGGTACCTCCTAGATTCACCACCAAAAGTAGCTCAGGAAAAATCAAAATCCTCTCCCACCTGGGCAGAAATCACCCACCCCAGCCTGACCCCAGAATCCCTGACAGATGGGCCTCCAGCTCACCACCTCCAGAGATGGGGTGCTCAACCCTTCCCCCAGGCAGCCCAGCCATCTGCCTCCAAGTGGCATCCTCCTAGGGTTCCAAACTCTGCCTCTCAGACATTTATCTCCACCCCCAGGACAGCCCTGCAAAAATATGCACAAACACCTCCCCCAACCCCACCCTCCAGTGTGCAGGAGGAGAAGCCAAGGTTTGTGCTCTGTTTTCACAGAGTGGAATATTTGTCCTCGAAAAGAGTGTAACTGGCCATTTTAACCTGGGATCTATGGTTAGAACCGTAACCATTCCTTTGTAATCCTATGTATCTCATTTTATGCATTTAAAAACACTATTTGGGTCTAGGCATGGTGACTCACACCTGTAATCCCAGCACTTTGGGAGGCCGAGGCAGGAGGATCACTTGAGGCCAAAAGTTCAAGACCAGTGTGGCAACATGGCGAGACCCCGTCTCTACAAAAAAAAAAAAAAATTGTTTTAATTAGCTGAAAGTGATGGCACGCACCTTTAGCCTTAGCTATTTGGAAGGCTGAGGTGGAAGGATCACTTGAGGCCAGAAGTTAGAGGCTGCAGTGAGCTGTGATCATGCCACTGCACTCCAGCCTGAGCAACAGAGTGAGACTCTGTCTCTAAAAAAAAATAATAATAAAGAATAAAAACACTACTCTAGAAGACTCCTAAAGAAGTTCATGGCATTTAAAAACAAAAAAAAAGTAAAGAACCCTGTTCTAAAATCCAGACAAAGCCATATTTAGCCATGAATGTGTCCAGACTGGGGAGATCATTATGACCTGGGTTCATCTCTAGCTCTGGAGAAACCCTTGTGCCCATCTTGGAAGAAACTACTTTTAAAATAAAGGTAGATTACAAAACATTGTTTAAAAAAAGAAAAGAAAAATAAAATAAAGGAATTAGGTTGGTGCAAAAGTAATTGCAGTTTTACCAAAGTTAATGGCAAGACTGCAATTATTTTTGCAACAACCAAATAGATTAGACTATTTTCCCAGCCAAACCCCCCCAACCCCTGTCTTCTCCAAGGCCTGTTCTGAGGTCTGATCTGCACCATCAGAGGTGCCTAGACCACCCAATTCCTAGACTCCTGGCCTGAGCTGAACAGGCCACACAGCGGACGACAATGGCACCTGCGAGGGCCAGGCACCGTTGTAAGCACTACAGGGGCAGGCAAATATGGAGCAGACTCAATCCTGGCTTCAGGAGGTTCTCGCAGGTAAGTAGACACGTTCCAGCCACAACTCGCTGCCTGTCCCTCCCCAGCCAGTGCACCAAGAGCCTCCTACATGCTCGGCTCTGCCCGCGCTGCTCCCTGGGCCTGCAGTGCCCGGCCCGTGCTCTTCCGGTAGCTAATCCTCCCCCAACTTTCCAGCACCAGCTAAAATACCTACCTTAGTACAAGTTTATTCCGGGTTCTGGTGCCCTTACCTCCACAGAGAAGCCTGGCTGAGTGTGAGCCTCCTGGAAGGCCCGCCTTAGCCTTGGATATGCTTGCAGCCACGGGGCAGGGAGCTCACAGAGAGGCTTCCAGGGAGCAGGATCCCTGATGCCTGGCTGGCCCACGAGAACGCACTGTTGACTCTCCCGCTGAGTCGGGAACCAGCACATGGTACTTCCTCCTGAGCTGGTTGCCCCAAGCGGAAGGACCATGGGATTTCCTCCCAAGGGCCCCCACTGCCTCCCTAACAAAGTAATGCTGAAATAATGCCCTTTCAGAATTGCAGAATGCTCACCTCTGATTGCCCAAGTTGGAAGATAGCTGCTCCTATGTTTTGGCACCCTCCAAAATGATGAGCAATTCATTCATTCAACAAATATTTATTGAGCGCCCATGACTTGCCAGGCACTGTTCCAGATGGTGAAAACAAAGACAAAACATCCCTGCTCTCAAGGAGCTCACATTCTCTCAGGGAGAGACAAGCAACATAGAAAATCAGTCAGCAAAAAATATATATACTGGATGGTGACAAGTGCCACAGATAAAAATAAGTCAGAAAGAACAGGGTCTTCCTTACGGAGAAGGGGACACTTGGGTAAAGACCTGAAGGGGGTGATGGAGGGAGGCTTGAGGATATCTGGGGGAAGAGCATTCCAGCAAAGGGCATGGCGTGTGCAAAGGCCCTGAGGCAGGAGAGTGCCCGACATGTTCAGGAACAGCCAGGAGGGCAGTGGGGCTGGAGGGAAGTGCAATGGGGGAGAATAGTAAAGACAGGGATGGGGGCCCTGGGGTGAGGGATGACTGACCATGTGAGGCCTTGAGCCTGCTATGATGACCTTGGTTTTTACTCCCAATGAGATACGCACCACTGCAGGCTCTGAGCAGACAAGTGATGTGCTACGACTTAAATGCTAATTAACAGGATCACTGTGACTGCTGCATAGAGAATAGACCACTGGGCATGGACCTCTACTATAGCAGTGTCTGTGGAAGGAGTGGTTGGACTCTGGCTGTATTCTGAAGGTGAAATGATAGACACAAGGCACTGCTTCTGGCCTTGTGCACCATTTTCTTTCTTTCTTTCTTTTTTTCCTTTTTTTGAGACAGAGTCTTGCTCTGTCACCCAGGCTGGAGTGCAATGGTGCAATGTCAGCTTACTGCAACCTCCACCTCCTGGGTTCAAGCGATTCTCCTGCCTCAGCCTCCTAAGTAGCTGGGATTACAGGCACCTGCCACTACGCCCAGCTAATTTTTGTATTTTTAGTAGAGACAGGGTTTTGCCTGTAATCCCAGCACTTTGGGAGGCCGAGGCGGGCAGATCACCTGAGGTCAGGAGTTCGAGACCAGCCTGACTTTTTTTTTTTTTTAAGATGGAGTCTCACTCTGTTGCCCAGGCTGGAATGCAGTGATGCAGTCTTGGCTCACTACAACCTCTGCCTCCTGTGTTCAAGCAATTCTCGTGCCTCAGCCTCCTGAGTAGCTGGGACTATAGGCACCCACCACCATGCCCAGCTAATTTTTGTATTTTTAGTAGAGACAGGGTTTCACCATGTTGGCCAGGCTGGTCTCGAACTCCTCCTGCCTCGGCCTCCCAAAGTGCTGGGATTGCAGGCATGAGCCACTGGGCCTGGCCCCTGTGTGCCCTTTTCTATCAGCCTCACAATCACCCCATGAAGTAGGGCCTTTCTCCCCATTACACAGATAAGGAAACTGAGCTTCAGAAAGCCCATAAGTGGAAGATTCAACCCAGGCTTATCAAGACCGAAGCCAAGTTCCTCCCATTCTACTGCACCACATGCCTGGTCAGGATTCCACAGACCCCAAGAGAGGGGAAAAAAGTCAAGATACTTACCAGCTGAGAACTTCATGCTAATTTGGAATTGTCCACAAATTGTCATCTTCACATGTTTTCTCTTTATGTTAAAGCTCAAATGACACATTGATGTTAAGTGTTTTCATTTTTATTTATATAGTTTCCATTTTTAATCAATATTTTTATTTTAAATTGCATCCAAAATCATCAGTGAAGAGAGAGAACTGCAAGGAGAAGGGAGAGTGGGGGAGGCATAATCATTGCAAGATGTGAGCTGGAGTACCTTGTTTCTTACCAGAATCATCCTTCAGCACTGCAACGGGCCAGGCCCTGGGCTAGGGAAATGTGGGGCAGGCAGGAATGAATCTGCCCGAGTCCCTGCCCAGAAGGACCTCTCAGCAGGTGAGAAGAGAGGAGACATTTCCAGGCAGCACATGAGAGGAGCCATATCCAGGGCGCAGCTGTCTGGGAATGATCTGGGTGACTAAGCAAGGAGGACCAGCCAGGGAAGGCAGGACTCAGGACACAGACAGGAGGAAGCGTCGCCCTAAATCAAATCCCAGGAAAGGTCCCACGATGACAGAAGGGATCGTCGTGGATCTGAGGCAGAAGTGCTCTGAAGCCCAAGCTGGCAGGTCTTCCAGCAGGCAGTGCGGCTGCCTTTTACCAGCAGTGTAGGAGCGGTGGGAGAGGGCTCCTCAAAAGGGAAGGAGAAAAGGTCATGGGTTCTCACTCGGAGCTACTGCTGGGGGCTGATGATTAAAATGCAGTGGGGCATGCAATGGCTTTAATTTACAGAGCCCCCGGAGCCTGGGTGGCTCTGGAGCTGCATCTGCATGGGGGCGGGAGTGGGGACCCCTCTCCAGAGGTTGAAGTGTGGCTTCTGAAACGTCATTTGTCACTCCCACAGCAGCCCAAGACCCAGTCTCTTCAAGCGAGTTGCAAAAAAGGAAGGAAGGAGAGAAGGAAAGAAAGAGGGAGAGAGAAAAGGGACAGGGATGAGGAATGCAAGGAAGAAAAGAAAAAGGAAAGGAGATGAGAGGAGGAAAGAGTGAGGGGAGGGATAAACAAGTCCAAAGGGCAAAGCGGGTCCTCCTTCAGGGACACCAGGGCCTGGTCCTGTCAGAGGCAGCACCCTGGGAAACCTTGAGCAAAGCTTCCCTTCAAGCAGAGGAAAGGAACATGAGAGTCCAGGAGGCCTCAGCCACAGCGCAAAGATGGAAGTGATGACCGGGAGCCACTGCAGACACAGGGAAGATTCCATCCTGCTCACCCTGAGACAGCCATGCCTGCATCCTGAAGTGGATACCAATACCCTCACTAGATGTACACACTGCAAAATACACCAACATACAGGCACAGCTGCAGAGACACTCATGACAGGCATGGACAGATTTACATACAGGTACAAGACACATAGAGGCACTGGAAAGAACAAACATGCTCATAGACGTAGATGACACTTGCACAGATGCTAACAGAAAGCACAGACTCATGTCCGCAGATACTGACAGAGGTCATCAGACACACACCAGTGTGGACCTACCTGCATGGACAGTGCACAAGCAGACATTTGCAGATACAGGCAGAAATGCACAGACACACACGGATACTGACAGATGTATGCATGCAAGAAGTTTGCTTATACACAGATGTGTAGGCTCACACTGACACAGACACACCTTGGTACACAGATGTGCACAACTACATGGGTGCACCTGCTCTTGCACTGATAGACATGCACACTCATTTATAAGAACACACGCACCCAGCATACCCTTAGACACGTGCACACACACAAAGAAAAGCTCAGAGACACCGGCCGACATGCTCAGGCACGCCAGCAACCAGGCAGACACTCATGCTGCTGGGCTCCGTTTTGAGCTTAGGCCCTGGGTCTCAGCTTCCCTGAGTGGCTGTCCTCAAGCCAGGCCCTCTCCTGCCCCACTCCTGCCAGCTGCCCAGCTTTGGCGAGTTCCCTGGCCAAGCCCGCCAGGCCCACCCACCAACCCTTGGTCAGATCTGCCCATCAACCCTTGGTCTGCGCATTGGCCCTGTCCCAGGCCCCAGGCTCCAGGATAGCAATTGCTCCATTCTACCAGGTGCCGACTCAGCCAAATTTCACACCCAGAAATGGAGCCAGGCCAGCAGGGCTTGTTGCAGCCCGTGTGGGGCATCAGCATGGGGGTGGTGTGAGGGAGCCAGGATCCTGTAGTGGCAGAGAGAGAAGCAGCCCCAGTTGCCATGCAGCCCTGCCTGGTGACGCTGCCAGCTTCTTCTCCAGGTCATCCACCCTCTCCAGGCCTCAAGCTCCTCACCTGTGAAATGGACAATATGCCTGCCCTACTGACATGCCAATTAAATGGACATCCCCTCCCAGATGACAAAGAGATTTTGCCTAAGTTTCCCTTGCCTAATCTTTATAATAACCCAAAGACATAGGTTTTATTTTCCCTGCTTTATACTAGGAAGCTGAGCCAAGGAAGGATAAGTAACTTAATCAAGGGAGCAGACAGGACTGGAACGCAGGTTCCTGCTCCAAATTCCATATCTTTCAGGTAGGTAAGTGTGCAGCACATGACCTCCCAGAATCCAAACACTTGCCCATGGGAAATGTCACTAAGAGCTCACAGTCTCTTTTTTCGTGAATTTAGACTTGGCCTCTGAATCTTCTCAACACACCACTCCAAGCACCATTCATAATTGGCCAGAGTTGGCATGTGGAATGAAACCTACTGCCATCCTATCCCTACATTGAATTCATCTAATTCAGAGGGTTGATGGGACGATTAAATGAGATCAAGGGCAGAAAGTACTTTGTAAGATTACAAGTGATGTGCCTATCAGACAAATTGTAGTACAGTTTTCTTTTCTTTTCTTTTCCCAAGACGGAGTTTTGCTCTTTTGCCCAGGCTGGAGTGAAGTGGTGTGATCTCGGCTCACTGCAACCTCCACCCCTCCGGTTCAAGTGATTCTCCTGCCTCAGCCTCCTGAGTAGCTGGGATTATAGCGCGCGCCACCACGCCTGGCTAATTTTTGTATTTTTAGTAGGATGGGGTTTCGCCATGTTGGCCAGGCTGGTCTCAAACTCCTGACCTCAGGTGATCCACCTGCCTCAGCCTCCCAAAGTGCTAGGATTACAGGTGTGAGCCACCGCGCCTGGCCTGTAGTACAGTTTTCAAAGGCTATTTACATCCAAGTCCTCCCAAGTCTCCCTATGCTGGGGTGGATGGTTAGGGACAAGATAGTCATTGTCATTGCTCCATTTCACAGAGGAAGAGACTGAGGCTCAGTCAAATGAGTCCAGGGTAACATGGCTAGGTCAGAGGTAAGACTGAGGCCCATGCACTGACGTCTGTTTCAGTGCTCTTCACAGTCAGGGCCCCAGCCAGACAGGATGCCAGAGTGTGTGGGCATTTGGGAGTCAGCGCTGGGAAGGGAGCAGGAAGGCCCAGTCTTCTCCCAGGAGAAAGGGATAGACCCTACAACTAATTGGTTCAGAGTGCTTCTTTTGACCCTAATTAGCTATTTGTCATGTCTCCATTTGCATACCAGAAAAGATGCAAATTTGCATATTTGTAAATGAGGCCGGGCCTAGATGTGGGTTCTGGAAGAGCTTGGCAGTTGCTGGCAGGCAGGGAGGCAGCTGGCTCTTGCCACTGAAGCATGGGCCGCCGAGGAAAGAGGAGATTTGGAAGACAGCTCCTTGGCTCAGGCCTGCAAGGTGCTCTCAAAGGGGGTCAGGCAAGATGGCCCGCCCGCCTCGCTCCCTCCCCCAGGGCTGAGGGGTGGGCAGGGAGAATGGGTGAGCCTAATGCTGCTATTTTGATTAGATGAAACAAGGAGGGGGGAATATAAAGTAATTTCAGGACGCTCTGTGCTGGGAAACCTTCTGTTCACGTCCTCGGATAGAATCTGTAACACTTGCAAAGGGGGAAACGTCCCCCTCCACCTTCCTGGAGAGGAAAAGGTTTGGGAGGAAATGGAGGTCAGGGAAACACACCCTAACACACACACTCACACACACACACACACATGCACACTCTCTCTTTCTCTCCTCCAGACTCTCATTTTACACACACCTACAATTCACTTAATAGACATACACACTCGCATACACGTCTGGGCCCCCCAGGAACACCCGTATTTACACATGATATCCCCAGCCCCCCCAAAGGTACACACGCAACGCGAACTGGAGAGGCACATTCGCACATATGCAAGCATTCCCAGACTTCCCGCGACACACACATTCACGCCCTTACACATACAGACACACACTCAGACACTTGAACATAGATGTAGGCACACAGACTCACTTAAGCTGTGCGTAAATATTTACATACACACACACAAGACGTGCTCACGCAAGCACATCCTCGCTAAGACCACATTTCCTGGCAAATTCTGGTAATTCTGACCCCTCTGCCAGAGTTCTTGGTGCCTCTTTGGGAAGAGACAAAGGAAACTAGGGACCTGTCCTTCCTAGAAAGGGAGTAAGGTGTCCCCAAGGAATTGGACCCCAAACAAGGATTATTTCTTTCCCCGGAAAGCCAATGACTAGCAAATGCTCCAGTGCCTTCTGGGCTTCCACCTAGAGCTTGGAGCAGGGTCTGGGTGGGCCTTGACAAACGGGAGAGCAGAGCAGGAGAAGATGTATTGGTGGGTCCCAGGCCATGAATTGCAGGAAAGCATCATTGCCTGAGAATTTCCATGTTGACCTCAGAGGCCAGTGTGGAATAGGGTGGCGTGAGCTGCTGTACCTTCATCCCTGAAGGCCCCAAGAGGCCAAGCTCAAAGAAGCTCCAGACTCCCGAAGCTTCCCAGGATCTAGGGCCCAGGGGCTGGACACTGGAGCTTAGAGGCACAGGGTCAGGACCAAACTCCTCAACCACTGTTCCCATTCCCCAGCACCTCCTCCCCAGTGCCTGCATCTCAAAAGGCAAGCTAAATGGCTCTGTATTTGTAAATTAAATATAGCTGCACTTCAGCTTTCCAAAGAGCTGGGAAGGAGAGAAGGAGAAAGAAAAAGAGAGAGAGGAAGAGAAGAAAAGCTGCCGCCCTCAGGAAAGTCTGGCTGGTACAGATTGCCTGAGTCATGAATATTCATCTGGCGAATGAGGAGAGCGGGAGTTTGCATAACAGCTCCACCCACCCAACTGAAAGAAATGTCACCGCCTTTGCCAATAAAGTGCCAAAGGAAGCCGGTGGAGGCTGCCAGCCAGACGGTGCCAAACTGCTGACTTCCACTCTAAGGCGTGGAGAAAGCACATTGTTTCCGGCCCAAGGAGCCGCCACTTGGGGCTGGGGGAATGAAGCTGGCTTCTGGGAGAGAACCAAGAGGAAAAGTTTCACTTGCCACCCACAGGAAGCCTGGTGGGCAGAGCGCCTAGGCCACAGCCCTCCCTAGGGCCCCTCTGAAGACAGGCTCAAAGCTGACTCTTCCAGGGCACCCACCCTGGCCAACCACCAAGGGCCCAGGTTCCAGGCTGGCTCCAGCTGCGAGCCCCATGCTCAGGACTGCCTTAAAGAAACCTCAAGAGGATCCTCATGAGTCCCAGGTTGTTACTAGGGACCAGGAAGCAAGGGGACAAACCAGATGTCACTTTGGGGCCTGGAAGTTTTCCTTGGCCCCATTTTGCAGAAGGGATCACCAACTGCAGGGTCATACACACTTCCAAGGCCCAATCCTACTATCTCTTATTCCAAGACATCTTCCCAGATTCCCTGTCACCAAGACAGAGTCAGTCTCTGTGTCCTCTGCACACCCCAGTCCTGATAGCTTCGTTTGATCCCAGCCCTTTCTGGCCCGTGACTGCTTCCTCCCCTGGCCTGTGAGCTTAGAGAGTGGGCTCTTCCTGATTGATCGGCCTCAGTGCCCCAGCCCAGCATGAGATTCAGAGAAAGCATCTTGAGCAATTCGTTGAGCAGAGTCGATTCTTCCATGCGTTCCCCTCCCCATGCCTGTACCTGGCTCTGGATCTGTCCTTTCTTGGAATCATGCTTGTCAAGTCCCTGGGAGGAGAGGCATTCCATCCCGGCAGCTCACTTTGGGCCCACTGAGATCAGGACTGAAGCCGAGCAGCTGGCCTCCCATCCTCAGCACCCTACTCCCCATGAAGAGCACGGACAGGCTCCAGCTCCCGTGGCACCCCATCCTCATGGCGGCACCCATTAGGTGGTGTCACAAATGCGCCTGCCTGCCCGCCAGCCTTCCACAGCTGGCTCCCTCCAGTAATTACCTAAATGAATGGGAGAAGCAGAGCTGAAGAGAAGACGTTCTCTTAGTACAGAAAAGCAATTAGGGCTGTGGGCGTCTCCAGCTGCTGCTCCTGTTATGTAAAGTTTGGGATGTGTATTTGGGACTTAATGAGGATATTCGTGTGTTCACATCTTACCTTCGCAGACTGCTCATTTCAAGCATTCCAAGTCCGCCTGGCTGCTGTACGCAGCAATACAAGCTAGGCCACAGGTTCTGAGGGAGGAGTACTACTATGGGGCAGCCAAGGAGCCCCTCTCCCAGGACTCATGGAACCACAGAAATCTATGATGACAACCCCCTAGAACCTGGCTTCCTTCTGCAGGATTCCTGCTAAGTCCACATTCTGCTTGAGGCTTCTGGGAACTCAAATTCCTTTACCACCTCCTTCATGGGTTAAACATCTGCAATTGCTTTCAAAGTTCTTCCTTGAACTGAGCCAAAATTTGCCTCTTTGCAACATTCTTACATTTGCCCAAACAATTCTGTATGTCTGGGACCACACAGGATGCGCTGCTCCCTCTGCCCCAGGTCCGTCACTAGTCCTGCAGGAGGCAAATCGATATGGAACTGAAAAAGCTTCTGTAGTTGAATAAGCTTGAGAAAATGCTACATTAAACAAGTTTCTTCGCTGCAGGACTTCTCAAAGCCTTTACTGTACTCACGTGCACTGAGCTGTGGGTGCTGCATTTCCTGAACACATCTGCTCATAGAACCCTTTTCTGTGAAACAACTGCAAGAAACTAAGATTCCAAGGAGAATGTTTTTGAAAGCACTGCTTCGGCAGGTTAAAAGCAAACATCTAATTCCTTGGCCTGAGCTCCTTCGAGCATTTCTCCTAGATGGGCATGATGCCCAGCCTCCCCTGACCCTGGTCATTTTCTGTGGGTGAGCTCTGCCCGCGTGTCTGCCTCTCTCCACTGCTCCAGAGGAGCTCTGGCCACTGAGAGTCCAAAAGAGCATTTATCTCCACTATCCAGAACCCCATGCTCCCACTGATGCAATCAAAACACCATTAGAGGCCCAGCAGCCGAATCACACTGAGTATATTCCTTAAAAGTCTTCCCAACAAGCCACTACTGAGCCACAACTCCTTGTTCTGCTCTCGGGCACTGCAGTTGGAACCCACAGGCAGACCCCTCCATGCTCAGTGTTCCAGACAACAGACTGCCGACGATGCTTTCTCTGGACAGCCAGATGGTGGGCCGTGGTGAGTCCTCAAATATCTGCACACCAACTGGTAGTTCACACACAGTTGGGCTTTTTCACAGCATCACCAAAAGGACGAACTTGTTCTCTTGTTCTAGTGCTTGGTCAACTCAGACTCACTGGCAGAGTGCTCCACTCATCCAGGCTCTGGCCTGGAAGTCTCACCAGACTGAGCTCACTGTCTATGCCTGCATGGATGGGAGGCCCTGGCTCCACCAGGCCTCGGCTTTCCTGCTCCTTCCGTCGCCCCTTCCATGTATTTCTTCTCATCATCCTGCAAGCGTGTGTTCAAGCCCAGGCATGGAAAATAGGTTCATCTCAGCAGCCAACTCCAAGAACCTGGTAGCGGCTCCCTGAGCTGGCTATTAGGAGAAAGATTTTATGGCTTCATCTGGGCTCGGCAGAATGACTAGTGATGCCTGCCAGGGCTGGGGAGTGAGCAGGGAGGCACACGAGCCAGTTATTGACATCTCTATTCAAGGCTCAGTCCCTTTCCCTTAAATCAGCTCCCCCAAGCTAAAATCCTCCTTTCTCCCACAACAAACTCCCTTACTCCCACACACGACAATGCACAGCCTCATTCCTCCACTGAAACTGCTCGGTCCAAGGTCATCAACAAGGTCCTATTTGTCAAGTCCTGTGCCCTTTCCCCAGCCTCTGTGCCTTTGCATCATTAGATATGGTTGACCTTTCCCTAGAAATTCGCCCCCACACCCATGGAATCCTGAGACACTCCATGCTCCTGTAGCCCCGTGCCTTCCTGACCACGCATCCTGTTTCTTCACCCGTCTTGTCACCATGGCTGTGTTCCAGGCTCAGTTTCCAGCTTTCTCCTGCTCCTGCCGATGCACTCTCTCCCTCTGAGATTTCATCCCTAGCTCTGTCCTTGGGGAAAAGCCCACCCCAGCCCTCCCCTTCTAAGAGGCAGCCATACTGCCCACCAGCCACTGCCACAGAACAAAGCTCTGAAAACCCAGGGCCTCCTTCTTCCTCCAGCATCAACTCTTGCTCTGGGTTTGCCATGATGCATGAACCTTCTGGGCACCAAAGGGCAAATTCTTGGCTTATGTCTTGACTCCTTATCCACATCTGTTAAATCACCACATGCTGATTCCTTCTATTTAGTATCTGCCTTATTTCCAAAATGCTACAACAAATAGAATTATTCTTTGTTCTGATTAAAAAACATGATATATCTTCATTATAAAAAAAAATCTAACCAATACTTAAAAGTACAAAAAAGAAAGTAAAAATCCTACCTCCCAGATACAACCACTCCAAGCATTTTGGTGAACAGCCTTCCAGACATATCTCTATGCATATATACACATAGAGATCTATGTATATAATTTTATAGACGAGGAATTGTATTATACATACTGTTCTCGCTGACACCTGCTTTTCTCTCTCAACAATATGTCCTAGACATCTTTCTATGTCAATAAATAGAGCTCTACAAAATTATTTTAATTACTTCATAGTATTCCATTATATGTATCATACTTTATTTAACTGGGTCTCTACTGATGATCATTTAAGGATGTTGTGAGAATTTTGTTCTCATAAACAATGTTGTGATAAATATCCTTGTGCATATTCTCTTTGCTCATTTTTGCAACAATTGCCTTAGAATAAAATCCAATAAATGAGATGGCTGCAATTAAGGGTATGCTATTTCTATTTTGCCACTCTGTCCTTCAGAAAGCTTACAACAGCAAAATTCTCATCAACCATGCCCACACATTAGTCCAGACCCTCGTCAAGCCTGGGTTTTGTCAGCCTTAATGTTTGGCCAGATCGACAGAAGGCAAATGATGCTTGTTTCTATTGGCATTGCTAAGATTATAGGGAGGGGGAAATAAATGTCTTTTTGCTTTTTCAGGCATTTGTGAATTGCCTGTTCATGTCCTTTGCCCATTTTTCTAATGAGATATTTATCTTTTTCTTAATGATTTGTAAGAGCTCTTTGTACATTAGAAATAAAATTAAACTGTTGTCATATATATATATATATATATACATACATACATATATATATACCCCTCTTTTAAAATTTTCTTATAATGTTCTTTAAGGTACTTAAATGTTTAATTTTCATATAGTCAAATTTATCAATCTTTTCTTTTATGATTTCAAATATCACGTCATACTTAGAAGAATCTTCCCCACCTTAAGATGATCAAAATATTCACTCATATTTATGCCATGTGGTCTTCATGGCTTGAGCTTATTAGACCAAGTCAGAGAGTTCTTACCCCAGTAAGGAGTGTTGCTATGGCTGGCCCATTATCCCAATGCCATTTATAAAATAGCCCATATTTTCCCAACTCAATTAAAATGCTGTTTTATCATATAAAAATACCTTAAGGCAGGGTGCAATAGCTCATGCCTATAATCCCAGCACATTGGGAGGCCAAGGTGGCAGATCGCTTGAGCCCAGGAGTTCAAGACCAATGTGGGCAACATGGTAAAACCCTATCTCTACAAAAAAATCCAAAAAATTAGCTGGGTGTGGTAGCCTGCACCTGTAGTCCCAGCTAATCAGAAGGCTGAGGTGGGAGGATCACTTGAGCCCGAAAAGCCAAGGCTGCAGTGAGCCAAGATCACACCACTGAACTCCAGCCTGGGCAACAAACTGATACTCTGTTCCAAAAACAAACAAAAATTCCCTTAAATATCTGGGCCCATTTCTAGACTCTAGTCTGTCCCAGTGATCTGTCTATTCCTACACAAGAATTTTAATTATATTGTGCCTTTATAAAACATTTTAATATCTGATAGAGTAAATATTCATCATTTTTCTTTTTTGGAATTTTCCTTATTCTCATTTGGTATTCTTCCAGATTAGCTTCATAATTATTTTGTCAAAAAAAATTCTAATCCTGTTGGGATCTTGATTGGATTATCTTAATTTCACACATTTGTTTAGGAGAATTGACATCCTTAAAGCATTAAATCTTTCTACTCAAGAACTAGGTATATACCATATTTATTCAAACTCAGAAGAGTTTTCTTCATGTAATGCTACACACTTTTTTGTAAAGTTTATTTCTGAGTATTTTGTGTTTGTGTTTTACAGTATGGATGGAGCTTTTATTTTACCTTCTAGATAGTCATTTTATAAATAGAAAAGCTGTTAGTTTGTGTAAATTGTTTTGTTACTGGCCATTTTACTAAACTCTATTTTTTCTGATTGTTTTACAGAATATTGTCTTGAGTTTTCCAGATAAATAATCATCTTATCTGCAAACTATGATTATTTGCTCCTCTCTCCCAACATTTATACTTTCTGTTTCATCTTCTTATCTAATTGCAATGCCTAGCACTTTTGGAAAAGAGTTTTTTAAATGTTGATAACAATGGTTATCCTGATCTGGTTTCTGATTGTAATGACAAAACATCTAGAACTTCACCAACCTAATATCTCTCGTTCCATTCTCTCCACCTCTGTAGCCACTATCTTATCTAGCCCATCCTAATTTGTCAACTGTGTTACCATAAATATGGTGAATAAGGATACAGGGTTTGAAGTCAGATGACCTGTGTTCAAGTCCTGACTCCACCATTTGCTAATTATGTGGTCTAGTCAAGTTACGCAAGATTTTGGAAACTCAGCTTAAAAAAAAAAAAAAAAAAAAAGAGGGATGGGGGAGGCTCTTTTAAGGATTAAGTGAGATAATACATGAACTATGTGTAGCATCCATAAATGATAATTTTTAAAGTCTCAGCCCCCAATTTCTCTTTCCAATCCTATATATATATATATCCCACTCTTACGTTGATCTTCCCAAAATATCACTGTGTTCACATCACTTATCCTTTCCCTTCCTCTGCTCACAAATCTGAAGCTACACCCCATTGCCTACAAAATCAAGCCCAAATTCTTAACCTTGCATTTGAGTCATTCCATTATTCAACCCCAGACTTTCTTCTAGTCTCATTTCCTATAGACCTCAGCCACCCTCACCCCACTACGCACCCCCACCCACCCTTTACTCCTGCCTACAGGGTCTCCTCATTCATGGCTGCCTAACACCAAGTAGACTCTCGGCTCCCTACTCAGATCCCTCCATCAGCCCCTGTATCAGCCCCTGTATCCAAACTGGCCTAATAAAGCAGATTGATTAGTTCATGTAATACTCCAGATGCAACAGACATCAGGCACAGTTTGACTGGGGCTGGAACTCCATTTTTCTGTGATTTTCCAGGTTCTTCCCACCTCCATATGTTGGCTACATTCTCAGGTTAGTGTTCCTAGTCACCAGATGCCTGCCAGAAACTAGGCCCACATGCTTCCTCATTCAAATCCAGATACAAAGAGATTAGACGTGTTTCCCCAGCCATCTCACCAAAACCCCGAGTTTCTGTCTGATGGGGCCAATCTGAATCAATTCCAGTGACTAGGAGAATGTATGTATGATTGGTTTGGAACCAGCCAATGTGCCAAGGTCAGAGAAGGGGGCATTATCTGAATTGGCTAAACCAATCAAGATCCACCTCAGAGCCACACACACTGATGGAGACAGAGGTGGCGTCGACAACCTCACTTGCACTACAGCCTCTTCCACTTCTCTTCCCTGGGACTTAGGCTTCCTTTAAGGCCCAAGTCAAGCCCCAGACCTCTGGCAATGTGCCCCTCCATTTGGCTCCTAGAGCTCTTACTCTGCTTGACGCACAGTAACCACTGCCATATATAATTTATTTATGTAGTCATTTGTCTCATCTTTCCAATTAGTAGTCACAGAACTGATTGAAGCCTACAAAGTGCTTTCCACGAGCTAGCCCTTTTGACCTTCACCACAGTCCTGTGAGACTCAGAGGGGTTAAGTGATTTGCCCTATGTCACACAGCCAGAAACAACATTGTCCCAGAGGCCTCTGCAGCAATTGCATACACACACACACACACAAACACACACACACACCACAATCCCTCCTCTAACCTGCAACATTGGTCTGATCTGAAGATGCAGAAACCCCCCTGGAACCACCTCCTTTTTCCACTTCACCTCAATTTCTAGAGCTCTTAGTTTTCCTCCAAAAAGTACAGGGAAAGTTTTCTTGCCAGACAGCAGTTTCTAAGATTTGTGTGACAAGGCCAAGTAAAATTCAAATGACTCTGGGTGATTTAATCTGCTTGCGGCTGGGGTGGTAAATCAGGGCAGCCCAGGCTGCCACAGCCGCCCCAGAAACGCACGAGCCAAGCTGATGATAGGAGTTTATCTGCAGATCTGCAGGTGAGGGCCCTGGAAGCATGAACTGTGGCCAGGGGAGTTCCCCTCCACTGCAGTTGGAATACATTTGGAAGGTCCTATGGCCCACAGCCTCTCTCGACCTACATGTTCCACCAGAAACCATCCTTCCCAAGGCTGCAGCCCCAGTTCCTCCCTCTCCCACCCCCCACCCCATCATCAGAGCTGTTTCCCAAGTCCACACTGGACTTTTCAGGGGAAGGAGACCAGCATGGGTCAAGCTCTCACTGAAACTGCCGCCTCAATGCCAGGCCCTCATGTACCCATTACCTCATTTCATCTTTACAACAACTTAATGAGGGAGGCATGCCCATCCCCAGTTTACAGGTGACTTAATTGAGGCTCAGAGTGATTAAATTTCTTGCCCAGGGTCATTACACAGCTAGTAGGAGGCAAAGCCAAGATTCAAATTTAGTCTCATGAGACTCCAAAATCCCCATCCTTTTAACTCTACCCCATTATGGAGGCCAAGAGGAGTAAGAAGATGGCAGCTTCACTTGGGACCATGTTGTTTGAGAAAAGAGAGGAGCAGGCCCTGGTGGAAGGGAGGTTGTTATTGTGAGCAAATGAAGCAACAGTTTTCCCATAGAGAGGAAACATCAAAGGAAAAGGTAGTCACACTTAGGTACCCACTGTGCTAAGCAATATGTGTATATCTGGGTACCATGTGCCAGGTGCTGTACGTCCATCATCCAAACCACAACTCTATATGCCATAAATATTTACTGTTAGCTGGTAAATACTTACCAACCAGCTTTTTGAAAGAAAAAAGGAGTCCTGATTTGTAGCATTTGCCAATTTCTGTGGTGTAAATACTCCCACGATGGTCAATTTCAAGCTACCAATGGGATGTCAATGCATGCAGAATTGGGAAGAGATGCCCAAACGTTTGCCAGTAGGAACCCACTCCAGTGGGTTCTGTTAGCCAGTAGGAACCCACTCCAGCACTCTACTGTCAGTAACAGAGGTGTTGTTAGGCCAGGTGTGGTGGCTCATGCCTGTAATCCCAGCACTTTGGGAGGCCGAGATGGGCAGATCAGTGAGGCCAGGAGTTTGAGACCAGCCTGGCCAATATGATGAAATCCTGTCTCTTTAAAAATACAAAAAAAAAAATAGCTGGGTATGCTGGCACACACCTGTAATCCCAGCTACTTGAGAGGCTGAGGCAGGAGAATCACTTGAACCTGGAGGTGGAGGTTGCGGTGAGCCGAGATGGCACCACTGCACTCCAGCCTGGGCGACAGAGCGAAACTCCATCTGAAAAAAAAACAAAAACAAAAACAAAAGTTGTCGTTAAACCCACTTAACAAATGAGATCATACAAAAGGTGCTTGGGCTAAAATCCATGCCTTTATAATTTTCTAAAGTCCACATTCCCTCCACAGCTCCATGTTCCCAGAAACAAAGATGATGCAAGGAACCACAATCACTGATCTCTAATCTCTGAAGGAGGGTAGACGCCAGTGAAGTCCTGAAGGGCAGAAGAAGGCCAATGGGTAAAAGTTCAGCTGCTCAATATTCAGTGTATAGAAGAACTTTCTGAATGCCCCTCTAGGCTGACAGCTACGGAAAAGCAGTATCCAGGCATGGCTGGCACATAGTAAATGCTCAGTAAATAATTAATGAATGAATGAGACATTACACACTGTTCCATTGATACCTCAGACTCACCAGATCTAAAACTCAGCTATCTTTGTTCCCAAAAAATCCCTCTCTCCTCCTGTGTGTCCCGTCTCAGTGAATATCACCAAGCCAGAACCTGAGAGTCCTTGTCTCTTCACTCTTCTCCACTCCCCATAGCCAATCAATCAACAAGTCCTATCTATTCCACTTCCCAAATACCTTGTGAACAGGTGCTATCCTCAGTGTCCCCACTCTGCCACCCTGACTGGGACCATCACCACCTCCTGCTAAGCTGACACACAGCTTCCTGACCTATCTTGTCAGCACGTATCCTTGGCCTGTATCTGCTCCCAGCCCCTATCAAATCCATGATCAACAAAGCTGCCAAAGTGATCTTTCAAAATTGTACCTCTGAGCATGTCACTCCCACAGCTTCAGTGAGCCCCCATTACCCAAAGGATGGAGTCAAACCCCCTTGGTCCTCCATCTCCCTCTCCTAACTGATGACTCGCCTCCTCCCACACCCCACATTGGTCTTTTGTGGTTTTTTGTTTTTGTTTGAGACAGGGTCTCACTCTGTCACCCAGGCTGGAGTGCAGTGGTGCCATCTCGGCTCACTGCAACCTCTGCCTCCCAGGTTCAAGTGATTCTTCTGCCTCAGCTTCCCAAGTAGCTGGGATTACAGGTGTGCGCCACTACACTCAGCTAAATTTTGTATTTTTACAAAATACGTGTTGGCCAGGCTGGTCTCGAACTCCTGATCTCAGGTGATCCACCCACCTCAGCCTCCCAAAGTGCTGGGATTACAGACGTGAGCCACTGCACTCAGCCACATTGGTCTTTAATCTTCAATGTCAACCTGCCTAATGTTCACTGCACTGTGCCTCCACCCATGCCTTTGTTCACACTATGTCTCCTGCCTGGAATGCCCTCTTTTCCCTCTTCCATCTTTTGCTTTCCTTTGCCTGATAACTCCTACTCATCCTGTAGGATGTAAAGGAAGATAGTTTAAGTAGATGATTCCTGGAGAACTTTTTAGTCCTAACATTTCATGATTCTAATGCCAAGTCTAGATATTCAAGGTCCTCTGGATATTATAGTCACCTTCTTTCTCCTTAGGACCCTGCAAAGGTCTTTAGGGATCCTGTAATCCAACTCTACCATTTTACAGACAGAAAATTGGACACCCAAAGAGGGAAGAGGACTAGCCCAAGATCACACAGCAACTCAATGGCAGAGCCAGGACAAGAACTGGGCACCTGCTTCCCAGCTCAGGGCTCTTTCTTTGCACTACATCTTCCAACCTGATCCTCCTCTGCCAACATGGATATTCTCACCACAACCATCACTACCCCACTCAGACTTACCTCCTCTCACCAGAGCCATACTCACACCTTGCCTGCCTTGGCCCAGGATGTTGCCAGGCTGTTCCCTCAACTCCACTCAACTTCCAGGGTCCTCTACCTCCAAGAAGCCTACCTTCATTATCAGGCCAAAACCCTCCACACCCACTCTTACATACCCTTCCCCAAACCAGCCATGTTTGTCGGAGCCCAGCAACTAGGGCTTGGTTCACTCACATGCGGTCGGTGTCTTGTTCAGTTTCACCAGGCAGGATGTCCACTCCTTAAGGCTGGCTGGTATCTCTTCATCTTCTTTCTTCTCCTCCCTTTACATCCCCCAGCTCGATACACAACTGCTCAGGGTAGCAAAGTATAGCCAAAAACAGCACGGCATCAGAGGTCAGACAGATGGAGGTTCAAATCCCAGCTCTGTATGCCCTGCAGGGTTGACCTTAAGTCATCTGAGCCTCAACCTTCCTTATCTGTAAAATAGCTCCTACCACCCAGGGTTGCCATAAGGACTGAATGAGCTCACCCATATTACAGGCGTAGCACTTGGTGGGCCCTTAATAAACGAGAGCTCCCTTCTCCACTGCCTTTCTCACTGAAGCCCAGGACACTTGGAGAAATTGACTCCTCTGGGCTGGGAGAGGGGCAGCCTCATGAATACTTTCTCTCACTCTCATCCTCAACAGGCTACGAGCAGCCTGCATACAGATACGTGGGGCGTTTCCAACCCCCTTCCCCACCCCCAACAATCTGCTTTAACCTTCCCATCACAAACGCCTTGTTTATTTCAATATCACCCGTTTTACTTTTCCGTTCACGCAAAAAAAAAAATTACAAAAACAGATTTAAGGGGAAAAAAAGTATTTAATGAGTAAAACTGTCTGTAGCTCTGTTTCTTTCTCAGGAAAAAGTGGCTGTGATTCTGGCATAAGAGAGGGAAGCTCAACAGCTTCACTTCATTGCAGCTGCCAGGAGAAGCACATTTCAGAGTGGAACAGAATCTCCAAATTAAACAGCGCGTCTTCCAGCCAGGAGCTTCCTGTGCCGAATTCAGCTTGGCAGGTGACATCCCAGCTTAAGCAGAGATCCAGCCCCAATGTGAGCAGCTGCAAGGCTCCCTCCTGTTGCCCCTCCTCCAGCATAGGGGAACCAGCCTGGCCAGGCCCTGGCAAGCCACTGACCACCAGAAAAAGGGCTCTAAGAAGGGAAGGAGACAGCTGGAAAAGGAATGGATACACCTGGCCAGTAGGAACTAGGGAACCAGGAGCTCTCCCCGTTCCAGAACATTCAGAGACCAGCACTTTCTCCTCCCTTGACTGAGGGTAATTGGGCATAAAGAACAAATCCAAGACAGACCTCGAACAAAAACCCAGAGAATCTGCAGTGTCTTTCCCACCTTCAAAGGTGTCATTTTGGAGGCTGCTCTGGATGGAATCCAAGGGTCAAACTCCAGAAGGACTCTGCCTCCCCTAAGAACTTGAAAAGAAAGGGAGAAAACTGGAAAAACAGAAAATAGCCCATGACCTTCAAATATGTGCAGTACAAACTGCCCCAGGGCAGACAGTAAACTGAGGCTAGAGAGAGGCCCCCCTCCCTTGTCCCAAACACCATACTTCTATTAATGTAGCCTACTGACTCATGCTGAACTTACTGGCACTTGAGCTTCTAAATCTTTCTCATGAGCTGCCCATCTCTTCTACAATTTTTCCTGTAGTCAAGATGGGCCTCAGCATTTTTCCCTGTGATATTTCCTCAGCTAAATTCACCTTGCCACGCCAGTCTGTCGAGATCTTTCTAAATCCTGATTCTGCTGAGGTTTTCTCTGTCCCTTGGAGCTTTCTACCACTCCACCTTTTATAAGTCTGTATCCTCCATGTCTTCTTATAGGTCCTTGGCATAGACTGATCAAAGCAGGGTGGACAGCCCCATGGCAGTGTCTAGAGGCCTTCTGTAGACTGACCTGGTTACACTTACGTGAACATTTCATGGCTGTTGTTTGGCCCAATGGGAGCCCTCTTTGCGCCCTCTCAGACATCCTTCATGTCCTCAAGAGTCACGAGAGACTCTACCCAACATCTTAGGAGACAGTGTGATATGGCAGAAAGGGTCAGACAGACCCAGGTTTGAATCCCAGCTCCACCCACCTTGGGCAAGTCACTTCCCGGAGACTCAGTTTCTCATCAGTAAAATGGAGATTGTCACGTCTTGTTTAATCCACAAGCTTGTGAGGATTAAATAAAACCATGCGTGTGAAGTATCCAGCACACAGTTGGTGCTCAATAAATCACAGATTCCTCTCCACCCATGCTGGCTCGTTTTCTTTACCCACGAGTCATTAAGCTGTCAAGAACCTAAGAGCTGTGCCCGGTCTTGGTGAACCCATGTTGGCTTCAGGGATCACTGCCTTCTTTTGTATGTCACAGATCTCACCATCCATATTAGACCCTCATACTAATTTGAGATCGGCCAAAACCCTGGATCTTTTTTTGTCTGAATTCCTGTCAAGACAGTCCTTCCTTCCTGGACCTGTACAGCTTTTTAAATAACAAGAATAACAGTAGTAATGACAGCTTGATCCTTCCAATCTCACTATGAATTTTTTTTTAAAGTATCTGCATTGTGCCTGTCAGGAAACTGAGGTTCAGAGAGGTTACATAACCCTCCCAAGGTCACACAGCTGGAGATTGTGAAAGCTGAGTGCAGCTGTCTGACCCTGACCACCACACTCACGCATTAGAGAATATTTCCTAAATGCTGGCCTAAGGGGGCATATTGTCTCTGGCCTTGCTGCATGTGTCTTTCAGCCTCAGCCCAAAGTTTCACTTGGTTGAGTGCCTTCTAGGTCCTGACACTGTCATCCACAGGGTGGCCTCCCCTCACCCCACCTCCCAGCCGCTCTGTGCCCACCACCTTCATATTAAATGGGACTGGACTGAGGCACAGACCCCACCACTCCCTAAAGACTGAAACAGTGGGCTTTTCATGTTGGCCCCCAAGCCCACATCACACCATAAACTCTTTGATGCCTGGGCCCCCGATGCCCCCACAGCCCAAGCATAGGGCCAGCTTGGACCCTCTTTCCCAACCCCTCATCAGGGCTTAGCCACCTGCCACCAAACCTTGATGCCTCTGAACTGACCACTGCCTCCTGAATCCCTGATGCCAGGATTACCCCCTGCCCAAGTGGCACCCCAAGGCTCCTCTTCCCAGACTGTCCAGGTGCTGAGGCCAGCTGCTATTCATGTGGCTGTCCTCCAGCACTGACTACAGCCTTTGCCCTTCTCCTGATGCCTCCCAGCCCAGGGCTCAGACTGTGCTATAGGGTGAGGGAATTCCCTAAGCATGAGGCCCAGATGTGCCCACAGGCAAAGGAAGGGGTGGACCCAGGAGGCTGCCAGGGACAGGGCTCAGGCCTGTGGCCACCAGGTTTGCAGCCCACCAAGGAAAAGATTCCTAGACATTCCTAGGGAAGCCATTCATGGGTCTGTTTGCAAATCTTTGACAATACCCAAGCAGGATGCCCCAAACCTGAAAGCTCTATCAGAGACTTGCCCTCGGGCCTCAAAGGACACAGTTACCCACATCATCAAACACAGTCACCCACATCATTAAAAATGCAGTCCTGACTGGGCATGGTGGCTCACGCCTGTAATCCCAGCACTTTGGGAGGCCAAGGTGGGTGGATCACTTGAGCTCATCAGGAGCTCAGAACCAGACTGGGCAACATGGCGAAGCCCCATCTCTACCAAAAAATACAAAAAAAATTAGCCAGGTGTGGTGACTTATGCTTATAATTCCAGCTAATAGGGAGACTGGGGTGGGAGAATGACTTGAGCCCAGGGAGGTGGAGGTTGCAGTGAGCAGAAATTGCACCATTGCACTCCAGCCTGGGTGACAGAGTGAGACCCCATCTCAAAAAAAAAAAAAAAAAATGCAGTCCTTGACTATCACACACCCACAAACACACTTTATAAACACATTCACAGAAAACACTTCAAAAGCCCACTCATGCCCGCATGACACACAGAAGCCCATCCATCCACTCAGTAAATATCAATTAAGCACCTGCCAGCTGCCAGGCACTGTTCCAGGCACCCGAAAGACATCAGTGGACAAACTGAACAAAGGTTCCACTCTTTGTGAGGGCTTTCATTCTAACAGGGATATTAACAATTTTAAAAACTTAGGATAGTACATAATAAATAAACAAAGCTAGACATGGTGGCTCACGCCTGTAATCCCAGCACTTTGGGTGGCTAAGGCAGGTGGATCAACTGAGGTCAGGAGTTCAAGACCAGCCTGGCCAACATGGTAAACCCCATCCCTACTAAAATAGAAAAATTAACTGGGCTTGGTGGTGTGCATCTGTAATCCCAGCTACTCGGGAGGCTGAGGCAGGAGAATTGCTTGAACCCAGGTGGCAGAGGTTGCAGTGAGCTGAGATCGCACCACTGCACTCTAGGCCAGGTGACAGAGTGCAACTCCCACTCAGAAAATAAAAATAAAAAGTAAACAACAATTAGTAAATCACTTGGTATACTGGAAGGTAATTTAAAAAAGAAAAATGAGAACAACATAAGAAGAACTGGAGAGCTGTGGGGAGGGGAGGGCAGAAATTTTTTTTTTTTTGAGACGGAGTCTTGCTCTGTTGCCCAGGCTGGAGTGCAGTGGCACGATCTCTGCTCACTGCAAGCTCTGCCTCCCGGGTTCACGCCATTCTCCTGCCTCAGCCTCCTGAATAGCTGGGACTACAGGCGCCCACCAACACACCCGGCTAATTTTGTTTTTGTATTTTTAGTAGAGACGGGGTTTCACCGTGTTAGCCAGGATGGTCTCAATCTCCTGACCTCATGATCCGCTGGGGCAGGCAGAAATTTTAAGTGGAGGTCAACACTAATTAAGAGAGTGACACTTAAGGGAACTCTTGAAGGAGATGATTAAGTTATTCATTCATTCATTCAGTGAATGTTCTTGGACATCGGCTACACCATCATGTGCCAGGGACTGTTGTAATAGTGGGGATACAGCCATGAACAAAACAGGTAAAACTCCTACCCTCATGGGGTTTGCATTCTAGATTTCAGGAGAGAAACCATAAACAAAGAAGTAACTACTAATACCCAGTGTGTCCAATGGTGATCAATGTTACGGAGAAGATGAAAGCAGAGGAGTAAGAACGGGGAGCCTCCCATATCCACCCTCACAAACCCTCCCACTAGGCAAACACACACCCGCAGATCACCTCCCAAGCTCACTGTCACACACGCTCACGCCAGACTCTACACGGACTCACAATACAAACACAGGTGCATGGCATCCTCGCTGCTGTAAGTACACTCACCTGAACATACAAATACGCCCACATGCAGGCAAAAACACATGCACAAACACCTACAACACATCGACACATGAACATGCACACAAACATACCCAGCATAAACACGCAAATGCTCACCAAACACACACGCACACCCCAAGCCCGGCTCATTCAAGCCTTGGAGAAACACACCCTCAAGGTCACACAGAGAAACTAGACAGTCAGAACTGGCAGAACCCTGGGGAACCAGCAGAAGCTGGAGCCCAGAGAAAAGCGACAGCCTGCCCGAGGCCTACAGCATGGCCATGGCACTATGGACACCAGTCCAGTCCTGAGTCCAGTCCCAAGGCCAGCACGATGCAGCACACACTACCCCACCCATAGACTGTCAACCTCAGCACTCAACAAAGACACTTACGCTTGCAAAACACTCACAGAAACACACACACACGCTTGCACACAGGGACACACACAGAGGCACACACGTTCATGCAACAGCACAAACCTCATTCCTCTCCCATGTAACAAGGCGGGGTGAGGTCTAGAGAGTTTCTTGCAATTTCAGCATCCCTTGTCCACTTCACCAGCTTCCACCCACCCCACACATCACAGCCGTTCCAGCCACTGACAAATTTTCCTCCTGCCCTTACCTGTGGCCGTGAGCTGTTTGCACATGCAGATGCATCGTGCGTGATTGCTTACATGTGTGGTGTGGAAATGGGTGGACATGTTTGTGTGTAAGTATTCAAGTTTGCAGTGTGTGAACACCTTTATGTGTTTATGCAAGTGTGTGTGCACCTGTGTGTATGCGCATGTTCTCAGGAAGAAAGAGATTTACAATCTAAATCCTGTTTCTCCAGGGAATGAAAGAAAGCAAAGTTCAGGTTTAAATCACACCACCGTGGGCAGGAGAGGTTCCCCTGCCCTACTTGATTATCTGCCAGTGTGCAGCAGGACTGGCTGGCAGACAGGAGGCGGCAAGCAGCCCATCAGCAGGGAGCCATTTGTTGTCTCCAGGCCCCTGGGACCTGCTGTGGCTGCTCCAGGAGTGGGAGACGAGAGCACGGCGACAGCGACAAGCACACGCCCATCCCAGGTGCTGCAGGATGGGGGAGGAAGGGCGCTGACATCCGGCTCTGGCCTCCTTGTGCTGTAAGGAAAGCAAAGGGAGAAGAGGCAGGAACCCCCAGGCCAGAGAGAAGCCCAGGCACTTCTTGGCCTGGAAGGAGGGAGAGGGTCCAGGCAAGGGGTGGCACGGGCCCCACAGTGGGCCCTGCCCTGCCAACCTCTTCACTGGCCAGAAAGGCATCCATAGGACTCCAGGCAGTTGGAGCCTTAAGCAGCTTGACCTTGCCTCTGACTTCTTTCTCCTGGAACACAGCCTCTTCCCCACACCACCTCCATCTCTCTCTCTCTCTCTTCGTTTCTGTGGGTTTGCTCTTTGTCTCTCCCTCTCTCTCTGTCTCTATGATTCTTTCACCTCTCTGTGTCTGATTATCTAGCCTTGTCTCTCTGTGTCCATTTCACTCTCTTCTTTTCAAGTTCCTCTATCAGCCCAGACCTCAGCACTTCCCTCTGCCAACCCTGTCACCTGTGGCCTTGCTTCTAACACACCAGACACCTTCCAAGTATTGTATCCCATTGGTGCCTCTCACCATTCCTTTGGGACAGTCTAGGAGGGTTAAGATTAGAAATCCCATTTTACAGATGAGGAAACTGAGTGCCCAAAGCTTACCCAGGGCCACACAGCTGACACTTGATTAAAAATCTAGGCAGTGGCTCACACCTGTAATCCCAGCACTTTGGGAGGCCAAGGTGGACAGATCATTTGAGGCCAGGAGTTTGAGACCAGCCTGGCCAACATGGCGAAACCCCATCTCTACTAAAAATATAAAAATTAGCCAGGCATGATGGTGCATACCTATAATCCCAGGTACTCAGGAGGCTGAGGCAGGAGAATCACTTGAACCCAGGAGGCAGAGGTTGCGGTGTGCCGAGATGGCATCACTGCACCCCAGCCTGGGCAACAGAGCAAGACTCCATCTCAGAAATAAATAAATAAATAAATAAATAAAAATAAAAATCCAGGTCTTTCCACTGCATGACCAGCTCCCCATAACTCCACATCACCTGGAAACATGAGCAGTTCTCCCCAGTACCCCATACCTCGAGAGATTTAAGAACCCAGTGGCACACATCAGTGCATCCCACGCCAGCCCAACCACTAAAACTGCCATCAGTTAAGGAAAGGTCCCGGAAAACAATAAGGGCTGAGATGCGCAGCATGGAGACTCTCTTTCTCTGTGTGTCCCAAAGATGCTCCGTGCCAGCCCCCCCACCCCCCAGGTCTGAAGTGCATGTACCTCCCACAGTCCCCAGGCCCACCTGGGATGAATAGACTTCCCACCTCTTGAGTAGGTGCCTCTTGAGGCCTCCATCTTCCCATCTGTACAATGGGGATGATGGGTCTTGCTCACACTGCTGAGTTGGGTTCCTGCTCCAACTCTTGCGGCAGCTTCTCTCTCTCTGCAGGGATCCCCCTGATCCTTAAAAGGCCTTAGACTTTGGCCACCAAGAGCCCTCAGACACCTCTGGAGGACTGCTATGGTTCTCTGGGCCCGAACTCACTTTGGCCACATGGGCAGCTGAGTGGCAACCACGAAGCCACAGGCCCAGAGGCAGAGTCCCATCTGCAGCAACATCCAACCACCTCCAGAAGCCTCCACCACTGCTTCCAGCCCCCACCCGAGAGGCGTCAGCACCAACGACCCGCCAGGGCCTACCCATTTTCCTTTCTTTTCATTGCCGGCTCTGCGCACAGTTATAGAACCAGGTCTCCACAGAGTAATTTACTGGCAGAATCTCTCCCAGAATCCAGCTTGAAACCAAGCTGTAAAAACAGCTTCGAGTGTAAATAATTCATGCAGACAATATGACTTTTTTATGTAAATTCGGTGCATTAACCCTCTATTATAATGATGGACGACAGATAGGGGCGACGTTGCCTTGGTAAGAGCTAATGGATGGCCGCCATAAATTCACTGCACATTTTATTGTGTTGCTGGAAATTGTGCCTTCAGGCAATGCTGTTTACTTTTATGTAAAACTCTAGGTTCCCTAAATATTACAAATATTTTACATCCAGCTCCTCAGCATTTGGGCTCTGCCCACAAATCAAGCTTTCTCCATGTGAGTTGTAATTAAAGGTTTGTTGTTTTTTTTTTTTCCTGGGACAATTATCTTCAACTATAAAGAGAAATATTTTTCCCCTTTAGATGTTCCGTCATTGACTTATTAACAAATCCTTTGAAGAAGGAGGCTGGAAGTGACTTGCGGTGGAACTTGGCAGGAGGTGGGTCCACAGGAGAAGAGGCTCTGTGAGTGCGAGAGCTTGGTGGCTGGCTTTCATGTCTGGCCGCCACTCCGTTTTATTTACACATATGATATTCTGGGCCTTCCTCCCCCCTCTTCCTTTCTATAATTCATGATCACTTTAGCAGGGTAATTCCTCTCACCACCTTTGCAAGAGATTGGTCCCTTGCAAACCCCCTCCTGGCCCAGCCTCCTCTGGGGATGCAGACGGCTGGGGCCGCAGGCCTGCGAGGGAAGGAAGTAGGGTCCTCACAGCTGGCTCCCATACACAAGCCGATTCATCCCTCCTTTGCCCCATGCCCACTCACATGGCCCGGACCTCCTGGGACGGAAACTCAGGGTTTCCTGCATTGATTCTCCTTCCATCCAAAATGTTGGGAAAATGCTCTTTCGGCTCACCCCTACCCAGACAGAGGTCGTGAGGATGCCACTGAGTCTTGCCAGAGGTCTGGGGAAAGGATGGCTGAGAATCTCAGCAGCTTATTAATGAAGGGAGGCAACAGCTGGAGCAGCAGCCCTCTTTAAAAATAATCCTCACACTTGTTTATTATTGTCATTAATATTAATGGCCATGCTATTAATATTCATATAGATGCATTAATATCATTCAGGAGCACCTGGGATCTCCAAGCACTCCTAATGGCATGGGACTCTGCCTCCAGGGCCCCCACCTCTCTGCCTGCCCCTCTCCACGGGACGACCGTCCCACACAGGTTCCAAACCATTCTCCCATCCCCTCTCCACCTTCTCTGATTGGCGCTTGCTTTTGGAAGCCCAGAGCCACGTGGGACTTGGAGTCATTTCTAAGTCCTAGGGGCTTTGCTGTGAGGATGGGACTGCAGGCCAGGGATCCTAGACATTTCCTGCCTCCCCAAGGGGCACAGGAAGGTTCCTGACAAAGGTGGCTTAAGAAAGAAAGATGGTTCATTTCCCCCTCAAGGGCTCAATTTCCTGTGGAGTCGAAAAAAAGACACATTGGTTAAAAACAAAGATGAGATATCATTTTTCACCGATTAGATTGGCAAAGATAATTATAATAATAATGGCAACAGCAGTGGCCAGCTCACTGCCTATGTGACAGCGCTATGCTTAACCCTCCACGCTCACTCTCTTACTGAACCTTTACAACAACCTCGTGGCATACCCTTTACGGGATGGAACACTTGTAAAACCTTGGTAGGAAGCAATTTACAATATGTGACAAAATGCAAAATCTGCTTACCCTCCGACCCAGCAATTTCATTTTGAGGAATTTCCCATGTGTTAATAATTAAAAACACTGTTCCTTCTGAGTGAAACCCTCTTGCTGTTCCCCTCCCATGCTCACCAGTGCTTTCCTCTTCATCCTGACTCTGCCTTTTGCCCACTCATCTTTCAAGCTGAATGTCACCTCCTTGGAGAAGCCCTCCCTGACTCCCAAGCTCAGGTTAGCTTCTCTTGTTTTATTCTGTCATAGCCTGTACGTTTCCTTCGTACTATGTGTACTTCTCCTTCGTACTACAGATCAACTGCTAATTGGATAAGTATCTGTGTAACTGCTTAATACACACGCTCATTGCAAAAAACTGCTGTCTTTCCTGATGGCAGGGGCCAGACACCGTGTCTCCCCACTACATCATAAACTCCACCACAGCCAGGACTGACCATGTCTGTTTTATTCATGATTTCTATGCCTGGCATTGGGCTGGTACATTTCCTATGTACCTGGCATTGGGCTGGTACACAGAACACACTCAAAAAACATCTGTAGCATGAATGAATCAATGAAACATGCAAAGATATATGCACCTAGATGTTCATTGCAGGGATCAAGACAATTGGAAAAACATATATCTCCATCAGCTGGGGACTGAGTAAGTAAAGTGAGGTATATCCAGATACTGGTATATCCATACACATAATACAGGCATTAAAACCGTGAGGTGGATCTATATGAATTGACATGAAGGATGTCCATGACATATTGCTGAGTGGGGAGGAAAAAAAACAGGTGACAGAACAGCATGTGTCGTCTGATTTCACTCAGGGTGGAATTGCATACGTGAAATCTATTTGTGTATATTTATGCAAGGAGAGAAGTCTGGAAGGACGTTCACCAAAATGTTATGTGGTTATCTCTGGCTGGTAAAATCTGAGGTGGTTTTTACATTTTTCTTTGAACTTTTCCATATTGTCTGAATTTTTTGCAATGAGCATATGTATCCTTTTTTACAAAATGATAAAGCTGCTTTCAAAAGAAAAAAAAAAGTATAGGTGCATTGGAAAAGGTTGGGGGTGCTTTGTGAGGGCCTCAAATCTGGGAAACCAGGTAAGTTGGAAAGAAGGTGGGGCCAAGGGGTCTCCCCTCCTAGCTGTGCTGGGCACCCTCCCAGGCTACAGGGGAGGGGCATCTAGGCCATACCCCTCCCCTACCCAGTCCTTCCTCCGGGCGCACCATGCCTGTCCAGAGTGGGGTTTCTAAATAGGGATTTCCGCATTTGATTTTTCTGACATGCTTTACCGCCTCAGAGCTGTTTTGCAAAATTCATAGCGGCTTTCACAAGCTCCAAGCTTCCTGGGACCAATTCCATTTTGAACAATAGCAGAGTGCCTGCTTGCGGGAGGGGTCAGCCCACTCCAGAGCAGCCTCCCAGCCTCTGTGAGCTGGGACTAAGGGGCTGAGTGTCAAGGCCACGGCATGAAAATACATGAGCTCATCCTTGTCCTCACTCTTCTCCTCTTCCTGTCAAGGAGAAGGAAGAAGGAAGGCAGCTGCCCCCTATCCCAGTGTGCCTCCTGTGCCCTGAGGGGACCCTATATCCCAGGAAGCCACGCAAAGCCCTTCCCAATGTCCTTCCCTTTTCTAACTGTGTCTCCTTACCCAAGAACCATCTAAAGCCCTAAGAAGCTAAGTGACCAATCCAAGGTCACAGAGCCAGAGAACAGCAGGGTAAAGTGTAGAAGCCAGGGTTCCCACTGCCTGGTCTGTAGATGCTTCAATCTATGTTTTAAAACAGTTTTAAAAAGTGGCTCATGCCTGTAATCCCAACACTTTGGGAGGCTGAGAGAGGAGAATCACTTGTAGCCAGGAGCTCAAGACCAGCCTGAGCAACATAGTGAGACCCAGTCTCTACCAAAAAAAAAAAATACAAAAATTTGCTGGGGTCGGGGGTGGGGGTGGGGGGGCGATGCATGCCTGTAGTCCCAGCTACTCGAGAGGCCAAGGTCAGAGGATCCCCTGAGCCCAGGAGTTCAAGACTGCTGTGAGCTATGATTGCACCACTGCATTCCAGCTTGGGCAACAGAGCAGGACCCTGTCTCAAATAAATTAAAAAAAAAAAAGAAAAAAAGTTTGGTGCCCTATCCCTTAAGACAAATCCAAGATGTACAGCAGCACGATCATTACCCCAACTAAGCCACAAAAGACTCCATCACCAACCTCCCTGCCAAGAGGCCAGAGTGCTTTCTAGAAAACACAAAACTAATCAGCCACTCCTCTGTTTAAAAGCCTTCAGTGGCTCCACGTTCTTTATTGGGGGAGTGGAGGACTTAAGCTCCTTGGCCTGGCACTCAGGATCTTTTGTGATATGGCCTCTGTCATATCCCACTGCACCCCTCCTCTCCTCACTGTGCAGCTTCTGCTCCAGCCACACCAAATGATGTCCTGTCGCACCTCCTCCACCTCCAGCCTTTGTGCTGCTCCCTCCCCTCTTCCCCTGGCTAATTCCTAATCATTCTTTAGGACCCAGCTTGTGTAGCACCTCACTGAGGAAGTCTTTTTTAACCCCTCTACCTCCTGGTGAGTGAGAGACCTCCTTCAGCTCCTACGGATCCTTGTGCTGTTATCCATTCAATCAATCATTTATTTAACAAATATTTATTGAGCACCCACTATGTGCTGGCCACATCACAGCATCTACCACATTGTAGTGTCTGTTTCTGTGCTTGCTTCTACACTGGACAGTAAGCTCCTTGAGGGCAGGGACACATTACCAGGACCCAGCATTAATCTACTTCACAATTGTGCAACTGTGTGGCAACGGCCCAGATCATCAGCTCCATTTTACAGATTAGAAAACCAGGGACCCCTTGACAATGGACATGTGCAAGAAGAGGAAAGGTTTTCTAAAGTACACACCTGACATGGCAGCCCCCACACTTGCACAATCCTTCCATGCCTTCCCACTGTCTTCCCTAAAAGGTTAACCTATTTACCCCACCCACAGGCCTCTGCATGACAGGTCTCTCCTCTCTCCCTTCTCCTACAGTGGTCCCAGCTTCCGGAGTCTTTGTAATTCTTTCTAAACTCCACTGTCTCTCTGTCTCATTCATCTTGGTTTCTCAAATGCCTGATACATGGTATATGTATGAGTGAATGAAGAATGAATGAACAAATTACATTTCATAGGTATCTGAAACTCAAGATGTCTAAAACTCATCACCTTCCCTCCAAAGAAAATTCTTCCCTTCACCCTTCTGTGTTCACTGTCTCCGTGAACATCCTCATCAACCATCCAATCTCTGCAGCCACAAACTGGATGTCCCCCAACTCCTGCTCCTCCCTCTCCCTCCCCTCACTTTGTTGTCTAATCAATCTCTGGATACTATTCGTTTTACCTCGGGAATACCCTCTGATTCCATCCCCTTTCCTTTTCCCCTGCTGCCGTGGCTCCAATCTCTGTCTCCTGGCATATCCCTCTGAGTCCTTCCTCACTGTGAAAGCAGAGTGATATTTCTACCCTGACCATGACCCTGTCCTTCTTGAAGGCCTCCAGTGAGTCCCGCTTCTCTCAGGATATGCGCCCTGGGTGGTCTAGTCCAGCTACCCCGACTCCTGACAATGAGCTCCTTCCTGGTCTCCAGCCTCTCTGAACAGGCCAGGTGCTGTCACAGTGCCACATCCGTGCTCCTCAGACTCTACTTCTCATCTGGCTCACTCCTAGTCACCCTCCAGGATCCCACTCAACAGCCGCCGCCTCAGAAACTCTCCCCAACCCCACCTCACCCCTACTCCTACTCAGGGCCAACTGAGCTTCCGAGGAGCACCCTGCGCTGGCCTCTGCCATCACCCAGTAACCCGGGTCCTCACTGCCCACTGAAGGGCTCATCTCTCCCACTGCCCTGTGAGCCCCTCAGCGGCAGGGTGCCCAGGGTCCAGAGAATACGCATGTCACTGTCTCCAGTGAGTTGTTCTTTCCACTGTGCTGCAACTTCATTTCACAGTCAGTCTAGCAAGCATTTCACACGCACATGCGCACACACACACACAAATTGAGACATGCATAGGAATGCACATACAGAGACACACACATAGTCATACTGACACACAGATGCACAGACACAAATAGCAGATCCCACAGACATACCTAGTGACCCAGAGGCATTCACGCGTGGGCAGCCACTGATATACACATATGAACATGAACATCCATATCCATGCACATATGCACATGCATGCACAGCCCACATGGATGCACAGAAACACACAGACACACCCAGTCACAAATACATAGACCAGCAGACAAGCACAACAGGCACACAGAAATGTACATACACAGCCAGGTACAGTGACTCACGCCTGTAATCCCAACAATTTGGGAGGCCAAGGTGGGCGGATCATTTGAGGTCAGGAGTTCGAGACCAGACTGGCCAACATGGTGAAACCCCATCTCTACTAAAAATTAAAAAATTAGCCAGGCGTGTTGGCAGGTGCTTGTAATCCCAGCTACTGGGGAGACTGAGGCAAGAGAATCGCTTCAACCTGGAAAAAAAAAAAACGAAATGTACATACACACACATTCTGAGACGTACACATATAAAACCATAGACTCATATGCACTCATGCCCAGACCAACACAGGCACACACACAGACACAAGGATGCCCTCGTAGACAACACTCGTGTCTATCTACACACAAGGACACATATGCATACCACAGACACTCACAAGAAGCAGCATTTACATTGGCCAACATACACAGATGTGTGCATGTAGACAGGCTCCCCGAGACAGGTTAGTGAATGATGCAGGTCAAACGGAGCTGTCTGCTAGGGGCGGGGGCCTGTCTGAGGTACCTCGGGGCGCTCACATTTTTGCAGCTCAGGAAGGCAGCTGACATACCAGCCCGGCTGTGATGGTATTTTGCATAAATGCTAATGTATTAATTACCATGTACAGTACACAGAGCTGCCATTTAAAAGAAAAAGTTAAGACTTTTTAATTCAAAAGCCCCATGAGGGGTGGGGGTGGGCGTGGGGTACCTGCCCTGCATGGAGGGTGGAGGCAGGCAGGGCAGCCACACCCATGCCCACTGTACCTGCACTTGGGTTGCCAAGCCTTCCCCAGGCCAGCCAGTCAGTCCTCTGCCTCTAGATTCTTGGTGCTTTCTGGGAACTCTGGCACAGCCTGGAGCTGCTGGCCCAGAAGAGGGCTGGGGAGAGTGTGGAAGGCAAGTAAGGCCTAAGCAGACAGAGTGGAGCGTCCTCACAGCAGGGCCGGGGCAGGCGTCACAGCCAGAGGTCGCTAAGCATCACAGTCCCTCCCATCATTCAATCCATTCTCTGCACAGCAGCTGGAGTCATCCAGACAGTGGATCAGACTATGTCACGCCCTGCTTCAAACCTTTCAAAGGCTTCCTATTGCTCTCAGAACAAAGTTCACACTCCTTAGAAGGGCCTGCAAAGCCTGGCATGACCGCGTTCTCTCCTGCCTCACCTGACCTGGCTTCTCTCCCATCTCTCCATGCCTCTCCTGTCACACTCCTCCTTCCTCACTAGTCACCTGAGCTTGCCCGCTGTTCCCCTAAACTTCTCATCAGCCTGGCCTCAGCTCACCTGTCACCACCTCGGGAGACCTCCCCTGACGGCCCTATCTGAAGGAGCCCTTCTCCCCCTCACCCTCTTTTACATCACCGGGGTTTGGGTTTTGGTTTTTTTGTCTTCATAGAACATTTTGCTGTTTCAACCCTCCTTGTTGATTTTTTTACTATCTGTTGCCCCCACTGTACGATGAGCTTTAGAAAGCCAGAACCTGAATGACCTTGTTTCCTCATCATATCGCAGCCCCTAGGATGGGGCCTGACACTGTGCAGGTGTTCAGTGGCATGTCTGTTAAAGGAGTGAATGAACTTGGAATGAACGAGGGATGCTGTTTCTGGCCAGCTCTGTCTCAGCGCCTAACTCTTGCAGCAGCACTCTCTCCACCTGCCTGGCAGGACCACCCTGGCTGTTCTGCCTCCCATCGGGGGCTCACATCCCAGATCCGGAGACTGAGGCCCATCATGGGATCATGTCCACCATCCCGTGACCTCTTAGAGGCTGGCGTCCAGGCCTCCCGAGCCTCCCACCAGCCCACCTCTCCTGCCACGTGGAAAGAAGCCTCAAATGATACAATTGAACAGCAACAACAAAACAGCTCCTCCACCCTCACCTTCATAGTCCACTTCCATATTAATTGTCGTATGCAGGCCCAGTGAGGCAGGCATCATTTCCCAAATTTCAGAAGAAATTAAGGTCCAGAGATATATGTGACTCCCCTAACGTCTCACAGCTCATCAGAGGAGTCAGGATTTAAATCTGTGTCTGAGGCCAGGTTCGGGGCTTCCTCCACTTACCAGTGACCTACTCTCCCCGAACCCTGAGGGATGCTCCAGGAAGCCAGGGCTCAGCAGTCATGGAAAGCCTCCCACATGCCTCCCAGGCCAACTCTTCCCCCAGGAAGCAGGAGAGTCGAGGTGGGCTTGCCAGGCAGGTGGAGAGAGCACCTGAGACACAGCTGGTTGGCTCACTTCCCAAACACAGGGTAGAGTCCTCAACCCCACCTTAAGGCACCCTCCCACACCCATTCACCTGCCAGGTGCCGCCATTCTAGGCCCTACGTCTCTCCCAAACTTGCCCTCTTCTCCTGGTGCCCACTGCCCCTGCCCTAATCCAGGCCGCATCGCTGTCATCTCTCACCAGGTCTCTTCTGACAGCCTGCAGTCTGGACCCCCATCTGCCCTCCACCCAGCAGCCAGAGTGATCTTCTCGAAGCTTGAATCCCATTGCCCTCCCCAGCGGCTTCCCCACTCCCCATCCAACCTCCTCCTGAGGTGGACCTCACAGTGGTTTGCAAATGTGCATCATTAAGAATGCATGTTTCCGTGGCCGGGGGTGGTGGCTCATACCTGTAATCCCAGCACTTTGGGAGGCCGAAGTGGGAGAATCATTTGAGGTCAGGAGTTTGAGACCAGTCTGGCCAACGTGGTCTACCAAAAACACACAAAAAATTGGCTGGGTGTGGTAGTGCACGCCTGTAATCCCAGCTACTCGGGAGGCTGAGGCAGAATTGCTTGAACCTAGAAGGCGAAGGTTGCAGTGAGCCGACATCGCACCACTGCTCTCCAGCTTGGGCAACAGAGCAAGACTCCATCTCAAAAAAAAAAAAAAAAAAGAATGCATATTTCCTAATTTCAGATCCTAGCTCTGCCACTTACTAGCTGTGTAACCCCCAGCAAGTCACCTAACTTCTCTGTGCCTCAACTGCCTGGTCTGTAAAATGGGAATAATAATAGTATCTCCCTATTATAGGGTTGTTGTGAGGATGAAATTAGTTAAAATATGTAAAGCACCAAGCCAGTGCCTAAAACCTGAAGGACACTACATAGTCTGTTGTTATTTACAGTTGTGTGTGTGTGTGTGTGCGCGCGCGATTATCTGACTTGTGTCTTTCTCCTCCACGAAATTAAAAGCTCCAAGAAGATGGGGATTAGACTGGGATGGCTGCTTAGATGCTTCTTTGCCTGCAGCTTGAGTTTCTTTCTGCCTGCAGCCTTTGTTCTATTTTCCCCAGTTCTGGCTGGGTGCAGGCCCTCGAGGGAGGGAAAGGGCATGCCCTCAGCAGGAAATGCTGTCAGAGGCAGAGTTCCAGTTATGATGAAAATGACAGGCGGCAGCCAGAGAGGACTGCCCCCCGTGGAGGGCTGGGTAGAGGCTATACCCTCCAGAGCTCCAAGTTCCCGGGAACCCTCACAGGGCCAAAGCTCCCTTTGTCCAGAAGGTCAGGAGCAGCTGGCCAGCTGTGGGGGAGTTCCGCCACCCCGCCCCAGCCAGCAGCCCAGATGTGCGTGTTTGCACAGCCGAGTCCGGCCTCTGAAGGAGCCTTGTTGAGCATCATGAAAGGGGGCTTGTGATGGGACAGACGGCCTCCACACCCTGGCCTTCCTGCCTCCAAGACAGCAACCAGGAATGCAGCCTCCAGGAAGCCCTTCCTACCAGGCCAGCCAAGTGCCCTTCTCCTGAGAAGTCAGGGCCACTGGCATGAACAGGTTTAGTGTGCCAATTGCAGACCAGATGCCTGGGATCTGGTCCTTCCTCAGCTTCCTCTTCTGTAAGATGCTGGGAGGCCCCTGCCTCTCCCTCCACTCAGGGAGACCCACGTGCAGTGTGGAAATAGGCAGACCTCACTACGGGTAAGAGCTCTGTAGTCAGAAAGACCAGGAAAGAACTTTCATCTTTGTGAACCTCAGTTTTTCCATCTGTAAATGAAGATGATAACTGCTGCCTCATGGGGTAGTCCTGGGGACAAAATGACATATGGGGAAGAAAGGACCAGGCATGTGCTGACACATGACAGGACAGGTGCTCAATAGCTCTGTGTGCCCTTTTTTTTTTTTTTTTTTTTTGAGACAGATTCTTGCTCTGTCACCCACACTGGAGTGCAGTGGTGCAATCTTGGCACACTGCAACCTCCATCTCCCAAATACAAGCGATTCTCATGCCTCAGCCTCTGGAGTAGCTGGGATTAAAGGCATGTGCCACCATGCCTGACTAATTTTTGTATTTTTTGTAGAGATGGGGTTTCACCATGTTGGCCAGGCTGGTTTCAAACTCCTGGCATCAAGCGATCCACCCACCTCAGCCTCCCAAAATGCTGGGATTACAGGCATGAGCCTCAGCGCCCAGCCCTCTGTGTGCTCTTTCTCCTTCCCTATTCACTAGGTGCCAAAATGGGAAAGGAGCCTGAGAGTACCTCCACAAAGGGCAAGGGGCCCTCCTCCCACTGTCCCAGAATAAGAGCTGCTGCCAGAGGCACTCACACCAGGCATGTGGCATGCAGCTGGGCAGCCTGTATGCCAGGCACACAAGTCTATGCCCACATGGGAGAGTCTCTGTCCCCAGCTTCCCCCTATCCAGAGTCCCTGGGCACAGCTTGTTTCCTGACACAGCTGGTCCCTGGGCACGGCAGGCCTCAGGTCCCTGGATAGAATCTATCCTTGGGCCTAGTCCAGCCCTCGTCAGGGCCAGTGCCTGGGCTCAGCTGTTTGCCAGGTACAGCTGTCTTTGAACATAGTTGATTGTTGGAAAATGCTAGTACCAGGACACAGTTGGTCCCTAGAAACAGTGTTTAAGCAAAGTCAGTCCTGTGTACAGTCTGTCTCTGGGCACATAGACACTCTCTATGGTCCCTGGTCATAGACACTCTCTGGGCATAATCTATCCTTGGGCACAGGTAGACTCTGGGTCCAGTTGGCTCTCAGGTATAGTGACAGTGGGCAAAGTCAGTCCTAGGTGCAGATGAGCCCCAGACACAGTGAGCCCTCAAAGGGTCTCTGAGAACAGTTGTTCCTGGGCATAGTCATTCCATGGACACAGTTAGTGACTGGATGTAGCTGATTCCTGGGCATCATTGGTCCCCCAGGGCACAGTCAGCAGTCAGTCCCTGGGCACAGTTGTTTCTGGGCTCAGTTGGTCCCCAAGGCAGTCAGTCCCTGGGGAAGAGTCCATCCTTGACCTCAGGGCACAGTCCACAAAGACTACCCCAGGTTAATTAACACACATAGGCCCATCGCCCGCTCTCTTGTGGCCCCAGTCCCTCCACAGGACCTGGAGAGCTGGGACCCACGGAAGGGATTGGAAGCATCCTCTGAAGTGCCAGGAGCCCTGGCATGGCCTGCTTCACGGCAGGTAGAGGGGGCAGGCATTCTGCTCCAGAACTGGAAGGGAGAGAACTAGGCCTGGCCCCCACCAGGTGTCCTCTGGAGCAGTCTGCCTTCCACAGTGGGGGGGTGGGGGGGGCTGTACCCCACACTAGAAAGGAGCCTCTCTCTCTGCACTACCCTCTGTCTATGCAGCACATATCCACAGGCATTTCAAAGGAGCATAGGCTGGCCAGCTACTGATCTCCCTGTGGCCGTGGGTAAGTGCATTAGACAGGTTTCTTCCAATTGGGTGGCCATCCCCAGGCCTCTAACCAACATCCACATAACCTTAGGCATGGCACGAATGAGAAAGGAGGAGGTGGCCAGTCCCAGGGGATTTTCAGCCTCCAGGAGACAGCTGGTGCTGGATTTCTAACGCTTCCTGAGTCTGATCAGTCCCACCGCTCTCTGCAACCCAGTCCAGCTGGGAATGGAGCAGCAAGCCCCAGGGTAGGAGTCCAGCCTGCACAGCAGGGCGGGGGGCGTTCCTCAGGCCTGTTTGGTACTCATTACCTCCAGCCCTTGTTATCCTCTGCAGGGGGCATGGTTCCTGCACGATGATAATGTGATGTGGCATCCCATTAGCCAGCACCTGCCCTTTCTGCCCACCTTCCTCTCCCAGTCTCCATGCACATCAATGCTTCGTTACATTGTCAGTGTAGCAGTACAAGTAACATCTTTGTCGGGGTCTAGAAATGAAGTGAGCAACACCAACCATCACCCAACACAGGGGGCACCACCCACACATCAGCCCTAACATCCCAGACAAGCCACACTGCTCAGGGATAGCTCTAGGTCTGCTCACATGGACCCCCTATGTTTGCACCTTCAAAAAGAAAATGAAGGAAAAATCTACTTCTGGGGCTGGACAGGGTGTGGGGAAGGCAAGCAGCGAGGGGATTCCACAGGGACCTTTGGAAGGGGAATTTGAGTAGGAGGGACTTTGCAGAGTGAGCCAAGCCAGGGTTCACCGGCTGGGGTCTTCCAGCTGTTACACCCCCAAGGGTCCAAGGGCTGGATCCTGTCAGGTTAATAATTTACTTACACTCTCCCCCTCGCTAGTGTCTGAAGCAAAGCCATCCAGCCAGGATTCCAAGAGAAGAGTTTCCACAGGGAGCCCCAAAACTCTAAGACTGAAAGGCAAGTCAGCCTGAAGACACAAAAGGACTTAAACTAGGTCAATCCAGTTCAGGCTGGTCCCAACTGGCTGCAACTAGATCTAACTAACTGATTCAAGCTGGCACCAATCAAACCAGACCTGTTGGGGCCAGCTCACAATGTGTGGGGCTGGCCAAGATGGGATCAAGCTGAATCAAACTGGTTGTGGCCTGCTCATGTCATCTGGAGTCATTGGAAGGCCACCAATTTTGACCTCTATTTATTTAGTGTTAGCCTTTGCCTAGTATATCTTTATGTGTCCCTTTCTCTTATAACATCGTGAATCCTTTTGTTTTCAGTATGTATTGCATAAACAATGGTTTAATCCAAGCTCTACACCACATTCAAATGATATATAATACATACATCTTCCCTGCTATGAAGGTGATATACTGCAGTGGTCACATCCATGTCAACAGCCTGGGTTCCCGTCCCCACACTGCATTTCCCTAGCTTGAGGTCTTGCATAAGTTACCTAATCCTTCTTACTCTCAGTCTCATGTGTAAAAAATTCAGCTAATTGGCCAGGTGCGATGGCTCACACCTGTAATCCCAGCACTCTGGGATGCCTAGGTAGGTGGACCACTTGAGGTCAGGAGTTCAAGACCAGCCTGGCCAACATGGTGAAACCCTGTCTGAGGGTTTCACTGCAAGGAAAAATACAAAAAATTAGCCTGGTATGGTGGAGCATGCCTACAATCCCAGCTACTCTGGAGGCTGAGGCAGGAGAATTGCTCGAACCCAGGTGGCGGAGGTTGCAGTGAGCCAAGATTGTGCCACTGCACTCCAGCCTGGGTGACTGAGTTTAACTTCGTCTCAGGAAAAAAAAAAAAAAAATCCAGCTAATTATAGAATCTGCCTCAGACAGGACAGTTTTAAAAATTGAGGCATAGATATAAATACAGGTATAGATAAGAGCTGTGCCCTCACACATAATAACTGCTCAATATATGGAAGTGATTATTCTAGATTATTAGTTATTATTAGTTCTTGGTTCTGAGCAGCCACAGCACAGCCTCTAGAGTCAGGTGATCAGAATTTAGATCCCTACACTGCCTCTTCCTTACTTTGTGAACTTGGGTAATTCACTTAACTTTTCTCAATGTTTCTATTTTTATTTTTATTTTTATTTTTATTATTTTGTAGAGATGGGATCTGACTATGTTTCCCAGGCTGGTCTTGAACTCCTGAGCTCCAGTGATCCTCCCACCTCAGCTTCCCAAAGTACTGGAATTATAGGCATGAGCCACCTCCCCTAGCCTACTTAACTTCTCTTAAGCCTCAATCTCCCCAACTGAAAATGAGGGTACTAACACTTACTGCAAGGATTGTTTTGAGCATTTAGATATCCTGCATAAAGCACTTAGCACCATGGAATATGACAAACACAGTACTCAATATATGTCGGCTATTATTATATTAATAACAAACACTCAATGCTAATTTTGTGCCAGGCAGTGTGCTAAGTATTCTGTGGATATTAATCAATCCTCACAACAGTCCCAAGAGACAGGTACCGTTTTCAGGGAAGAAAGCCAAGGCTCAGAACATACCACAGTGCCTGGTGATTATAAAATATTAGGCTGGGCGCAGTGGCTCATGCCTGTAATCCCAGCACTTTGGGAGGCCGAGGTGGGCAGATCACTTGAGGCAAGGAGTTGGAGACCAGCCTGGCCAATGTGGTGAAACGCTGTCTCTACTAAAAATACAAAAAATTGGCCGGGCATGGTGGCGGGTGCCTGTGATGCCAGCTACTTGGGAGGCTGAGGCAGGAGAATTGCTTGAACCCAGGAGGTGGAGGTTGTGGTGAGCTGGGATCGTGCCACTGCATTCCAGCCTGGGCGAAAAAGCGAGACTCCATCTCAAAAATATGTATATACATATATATACACACATACATATATATGTATATGTATATATGTGTATATATATGTATGTGTGTGTGTGTGTGTGTATGTATTTTAGGGAGGACAGGAAAGTGTACATTTGTCAAGGTGGAGGGCAGTGGAAGATTGGGCCAGAGGACAAGTCTTGGGAGTAGGCAGTGTATTAAAAAGAAGACAGGAAGAGGCAGCGGGGGCAGATGGCAGCGGCCATTCCACAGTGGACATGGGCCGTGGAGCAGCTGCACAGTGAGCTACTGCCCAAGAAAGACATTATCAAGTTTCTGCAGGACCATGGCTCCAGATTCGTTTCTTGCAGAAACAGGAGTTATTAGAAAACATTAAAAATGTGGCCAAGGCAGCTAATTAGGATCATTTGGTTACAGCCTATAACCATTGTTTTGAAAGTAAGCCTTTCAAAGGTACCGAAAGTAAAAGTATTTAAACAAGTGAGAAGTGTGAAGCTTAATGAAGAGAAACCCAAAGAGACAAATCTGAAGAGACTCTGGATGAGGGTCCTCCAAAATACATAAAACCTAGCTGGGCGCGGCGGCTCACGCCTGTAATCCCAGCACTTTGGGAGGCCAAGGCAGGTGGATCAATCACCTGAGATCAGGAGTTCAAGACCAGCCTGGCCAATATGGTGAAACCCCGTCTCTACTAAAAATATAAACATTAGCCAGGCATGGTGGCAGGTGCCTGTAGGCCCAGCTACTCAGAAGGCTGAGGCAGGAGAATCGCTTGAACCCGGGGGGCAGAGGTTGCAGTGAGCTGAGATTGCACCATTGCATTCCAGCCTGGGCAACAAAATGAGACTCCATCTTAAAAAAAAAAAAAAAAAAAAAAAAAAGTATCCACTGTCCTGAAAAAGAAATAATAAACAAATAAATTAAAAGGGGGCAGGGGCTGGACACCGGTGGCTCACCCCTGTAATCCCAGCACTTTGGGAGGCCGAGGCAGGCAGATCATGAGGTCAGGAGATCAAGACCATCCTGGCTAACACGGTGAAACCCCATCTCTACTAAAAATACAAAAAATTAGCCCGGCATGGTGGCGGGCGCCTGTAGTCCCAGCTACTCAGGAGGATGAGGCAGGAAAATGGCATGAACCCAGGAAGTGGAGCTTGCAGTGAGCCAAGATCGTGCTATTGCACTCCAGCCTGGGCAACAGAGCGAGACTCCATCCCAAAAAAAAAAAAAAAATACAAAAAATTAGCTGGGCGTGGTGGCACACACCTGTAATCCCAGCTACTCGGGAGGCTGAGGCAGGAGAATCACTTGAACCTGGGAGGCGGAGCCTGCAGTGAGCCGAGATGACGCCACTGCACTCCAGCCTGGGCAAGAGTGTGAGACTCTGTCCCAAAAAAACAAACCAAAAAATAAATAAATAAATAAATAAAAGGGGGCAGACTCTGAAGTCAGGCAAACCTGGATTCAAGTCCCCAGTTCAAACACTGTCTAGGCCTCAGTTTTTTCACCTCTCAAATGGGAATAATAAACTCTACCTCATGGAATTGTGAGGATTAATTTTGGTATCAGTTACAGCTTGCTCATAATAGGTGCTCAAAAAATGTAGGCTCCCTCTCTTCCACAATGACATTGGGCATCCAAAATGGTGGGCACTTGCACAGTGACATGTGTCTGTGGTGGACTGTGTATGGTACACAAACAAAAATTTTTCAGAATCTTCAGATGACATCTGCCCATGTGTGCGGTCCACCTCAAAGAGGCCATCCTCCCTCCTCTACACACAGAATGCCTGTTAGCAGAGAGACATGACTCCCATATATTCCATTGCCTTGTCCAGGTTTCTGCCAGAAGCAAGCAGAGTTGTCCTAGTGGAATCAGCCAGACACATGTGACAAGCTGCACCTCAAGCCAAACACATGTGTTGAGAGAAAGTCCAGTGAGGAAGGGTAAGGAGGCCTGGGTAGGTGTGCATCCTCTGGAGGACAGTGCTGCAGGGCTGGGCCCAGGATATCTGACCGTGAGCCAGAGAGCATCTACGTGATCTTGCATCTGCCAAGTCCTCCGTCTGGGACTGCCTTGGGGCTGAGACCCTTCCTGGATGACTCTCTTCTCTGCTTCCCTCCTAGATGTAATGGGCAACAATATCCCCTGATCCCGCTGATGATGACAGTGATAACTACGATGGTGATGGTGATGACAACATCTGACATTTTTTTACAACACAATGTGCCAGCCAGTCTTTATAAAATATATGATTACATCCTCAACTTCTGAGAAACTGGGACTGTTACCACTATCTGACAGAAACGCAGAGAGAATAAGTAACTGGCTAAGGGACATGCAGCTGTTCAGTGATGGAACTAGAGATTTGAGTCCATATTGCCTCATTCCAGAGAAATATCCTAGGGAATGTTTTCTGCTTCTATCTTGATGGACTCAGAATTTCCTTTTCTTACTCCCTTCCTCTACAAATGTTAACATCCTCTGTGCAGCAGACTAGGCCCTGGGAGAGATACAAAGAGCAAGACATGGTCACTAACTTTATGGAGCTCAAAGCCAATAAATAAGAATCACTGCAAAGTCTAGCTGGGGAGGGACAGGGCTTAACACGGGGCACTACACAGATGATGAAATAGAATCAATTCCCAATGTGAGTGAGGAGTGTGCTGGGCCTATCAGTTAGGTTTGGTGAGGCTGTGCTACAGTAACAGCAACTACTGCAACAAAAAGTTCAGTGACTTAATACATAAAAGTTTATTTCTGCTCATACAAAGTTCACTGTGGGCCAGGTGCAGTGGCTCATACCTGTAGTCTCAGCACTTTGGGAGGCCGAGGTGGGCGGTTCACCTGAGGTCAGGAGTTCGAGACCAGCCTGGCCAACATGGTGAAACCCCGTCTCTACTAAATACAAAAAATTAGCAGGGCGTGGTGGTGGGTGCCTATAATCCCAGCTACTTGGGAGGCTGAGGCAGGAGAATTGCTTGAACCTGGGAGGTGGAGGTTGCAGTGAGCCAAGACTGCGCCATTGCACTCCAGCCTAGGCGACAAGAGTGAAATTCTGTCTCAAAAAAAAAAAAAAAAAAAGGAAGAAAAAAAGTTCACTGTGGGTCCAGCAACTCTTTAGGGTGGCTCCCTTCCCAGTGGTGATTCATAAATCCAGGCTGCTTGTGTCTTATAGCAATGCCATCTGGAATACTTGGCTTCCAGGTCGCCAGGGCAAGGAAGGGGAGCCTGGAACATCACTCACCGGCTCTCAAATGTGTCATCCTAGAGTGTCACATATCACTTCAGCTCACAGGCCACTGGCCAGACTAGTCACATGGCCCCACCTGGCCACAAGGAAGCTGGGAAACATGAGGAGCACATGAATTCAATAAATAGGATGTGTCTCTGCCATAGAACAAAGCTATTCATCCCAGTCAGGCTGCATCATTAAAGGTCTAATGCCCAATCTGAAGAAGGTGATGGGTCTGTTAGGCTCTATCACTCTCAGGCCATATCCGGAGTGTTAAATCCAGTTCTAGATATTGTATTTCCAGAGGCTCCTAGACATATTGGATTCCCAATACAAGAAGAGACCAAGTTAGGGATGGGACTTGAAATTTAGTGTTGTGAAGAGTTGAAATGATGTTTCCTGGAAGAGAGGAGGCCTTGGATATCTAATTTCAGATTCTTTTTTTTTTTTTTCCAGATTCTTGTAAGGCTGTCATGGGACCAAAAAAAAAAAAAAAAAGAAATTACTCTGTGGGGCTCCATGGGACAGAGCCCAAACCAGTAGAAGTTACATGGATGATGCCAAGGGGACAGTGGGTGCTGAGCACTTTTACTGCCTCAGGACAGCATGTACTCTCATCCCAGGAATATGCAAGCAGAGTCCAGAATGCCATTTGGTTTGGATATTGTGGAAGAATCCCTGTATCTGAAGGAATTGCAGTAGGCATCGAGTAAGCACCCTTACAGATAGAGTTTGAATGGCAGGGCAGGGAGCACAGCCACATTCACACCCTATAAGCTTGGCATGATGGGGCATCAGAAAGGACCTGGCCTCCGGAGTCCCTGTTAGTCAGATTAGGCTAAGCTTTGCTACAGTAACAGCAGCAAAAATGCAAAACAAAAAGCTCCGTGGCTTAACAGATAACAGATTTATTTCTCTGGGTCAGGATGGACTGTCCAGACCTGTCCTCCCTGGACTTAGCCTTCTCTCCTCTGCTCCTCTGGTAAGAAGCTCTGCATCTGGGTGCCTCCCACTCTCAGGGACACTTATGAAGGACACCCAATGTGAAAACAAATAAAAGGAAATCACCCCATCAGAGCTATAAGTAATAATCAATAATTCAAAGCCTTGATAAAGTCTTGCTGGAGAGCGCTTCAGAGAGAAGGCAGGGGCTGAGTTTCATGGTTAATTCAATGTCAATTAGCTGATTGCTAACTTCCCTCCAGCGAAATCGCATGCAGTGCAGGGGAGAGAAATCAAACGTGCTCTCGCTTTAACAAGCCTGGTGCTTCAATCATTCATCTCTGGCCGCAGGCTCAGAATCAGTGTCAACAGACGTTCCCTCACAGTTTTATCAACCATTTCTACATGTCACTGTTTTCTCAGCTGCCCTTAATTGTCCCAGGACCATCTCTGGGAACCGAGGCTACTTGAAATCCTAAGTAAGTCAGAACAGCCTTCTGCTTCCTGGAAGGTGTAGAACCCACAGTTCCTGAAACAGTTTCCCATGATAATCTCTTCCTCCAAGAGACACTGTAATCAGTCAACGTAACGCATGTAAAGTGAACAGCACTGGGCTTAGTACATAGTAAATTCTTAATTAGGGTAGTTTTCCTCTGCCCTCACAGGTCCTGAGGTGGGTACCCTGCTCACCTCCGGTCTTCCAAGACCCTGCAGAGGCCATGGCCACCTTCAGCACCATGGCCAGAGCCTCTGCCCAGAAGTTGGAGGTGGGAGGGGAGGGACAGGCTGAAGAGAAGCTTCAGGGCTCAGAGCGGGAGAGTCAGTGGGAAAATTCGTGTGAAGGAGTCCCAGAGATCACTGAAGCCAGCCAGCTCCCTTTGCATAGGAGGAAAGGAGACTAGAGAGGCCAAGGGATTTGCCCAGAATCACAAAGAAGATGCCATGTCTCTGGCTCCCAGGCACAGCATCTGCACACCTCATGATCCACAGATTGTAAGGTCAGGATCCAGGGTCCCCTCTTCCTTCCTGGGAACCTTTAGGGATGGGACACAAGAGGAGAGTTATTGATGTACAGGGAGAGCCAGGAGGGGTCTGCTTGGGGGAATAGATGGCAGCAAGAAACCTGGGCTCTCCCTGGGGGCACAGCCCTAGTCAGATCTTCCTGGAAGGTGCCCTTTGCCTATCTCTCCTCCCCATAGTTCTGAGCTGGGGCTTTGGTTGATCTCTCACAGGCCTAGCACTGCACAGCACTGGGAAGATAGGGAGAAGTTCCCTGCATGCATCCAGCAGCTTCTTTTGGCAGGCAGACAGACATCGCTCACAAGCGTGGAGCATGCCCATACCTTGTGGACCGTACCCATGTATGGAATAAGTACAGATGCTGTGTCCTGTGCAAGACCAAGGATATTCCTTCCATGGCCCACAGATCTTCTGGATCTGCTCTCCTTCCCCTGGGCCATGGTGAGGAAGGGCACACTCTTTGGTCTCCTCTATCACAGCCTGGCTAGGCCTTGCCCAGGTGTGGCCCAGGCCAGGGCTGGAAGACCTGGGAGTTGTGCCTATCAAGGCCACCTGTGGCCCCTCCTGGTTAGGGATATGCAAGATGTTTGCTTTTTCGGGGGGGTGGGGGGAAGTCTCACTCTGTCACCCAAGCTGCAGTGCAGAGGTGCAATCTCAGCTCACTGCAACCTCCACCTCCCAGGTTCAAGTGATTCTCCTGCCTCGGCCTCCCCAGTAGCTGGGGTTACAGGTGTGCGCCACCATGCACAGCTAATTTTTGTATTTTTAGTAAAGATAGTGTTTCACTATGTTGGCCAAGCTGATCTCAAACTCCTGACCTCATGATCCGCCCACCTCTGCCTCCCAAAGTGCTGGCATTACAGGCGTGAGCCACTGTGCCCAGCCTGGATGTTTGCTTTTAGGAGAAGAAGAAAAACTACAATTTCTGGTCCCTGTTAGGCAGTGCAGCTTAACAGTGAAATCCTACAGAGGCATCGAGACCTGGGTTTGAATCCTAGCTCCACTATGTACTAGCTGTGGGATACTGGAAAGGTTACTCGCAGAGCCCCAGTTTCTTCATTTGTAAAACGAGGATAATGATAGTTTCAAACTTATAAATTGTTCAGAGAATTAAATGAGATAATTCATGCAAAGTGCTTAGCATGGTGCCCAGCACGGAATAAGTATTTCATAAATAAAGATCATCTTTCTTCAGTAAAAGTTTCCTTTGGAAAATGTCCAAGCCTCTGGGGTATTGCAGGCATCTGTCCATAGCAGAATTAGTATGAAAGTATTCAGGGGGTATCCCAGGCTGCTCCAACCTCCTGGTCCAGGTGCTTTTGGGGCAAAATCTGAGCCATGTTCAGAGACCATGTTCAGGGACTGGGGCTAGGACTCAGTGTGAGGTCAGGTTTCAGGCTCAGTCTGGGCCCAAGTTCAAAGCTCTGCAACTAACTCATAACATAGCCTTGGGAAAGTCCCTTCCCAATGAGCCTCAGTTTCCTCATCTATAAAATGGGAACAACATCCTCATCCAGCTTGCCTCCCGGAGGCACCAGGCGAGTGCTGTTGAATCACGCATGTGCAGGCTCGCGCGAACCCCGGGGATCAGCCTCACTCTTCAGTGTTACTTATGTTCCTGTGGCCCTCAGACCTGCTGGATAAGAGATTCTTCTCCCTGTTTCCACAAACCCACAGTGGAGGCCATTCCTCAGGGTTAGAGCAGCCAGGCAGGGGACCCGATGGAGACAGGGCAGGACACCCCAAGGCACTGCGGCCCCTCCCAGGAGCTGGGAACAGAAGGCTTGGAATTCACTACGCACATATTTGCTGACTTCTCTGCACTCTGCCTGCTTCAGGCATTCACTTCCCAGAAGTTTATTTGAGGAGATGCAGATGAGCCGGATTTGAGTTCCGCAGACCTGCCCAGACAAATGGCTGAGCCCTTTCTCACTCCCTCTCTCACACACTCTCCACCTCCCTTGCTTTTTCTTTGTCCGTCTGTCTCTCCTGGAAGACCTGCCCTTTGCTCTTGCTTTCTCCCCGTGCTGTTTATTCTCCATTTGATCCCCTGGCCCAGATTCACACCCTGCCCTTCTCAGCCCTGAGCTGTGCCCCAGGAGACTGACCCCAGAGAACTGCCTGGCCTGGGTGCCCCTGGTTGGGTTCAGCTGGTGGGAGGCACCGGCAGAAGTTGGAGGGAAGGGGAAGAGGGAGGTCAGGGATTCCCTCCTCACTCCCTCCTTCCTGGGCAACATTTTTAGCAGTGGCTGTGTTTCTCCATGACTACGGCTTGCACCAGGCATTCCCTCCTCCACAACACCATTCCCTCCCCTCGTCTCATCAGCCCTTGAGGTGGTAAGGGCTTCTGACTGTTGCTAGTCCCTGGAGCCCCACCTCTCTTGCTGCTTCCTAAAATCTTCACCCAGGCCTTTGTAGGTAGCCCATTCATCACAGTCGCTGCATAGAAACCATTAGGAGTAGATTCTGTTTGCTGCCAGGCCCCTAACCAAACACTCCTCAAATCCACCACACACTTCACTAGTCCTGTATCACTCGCCTCTCTCTGATACAAGCTCTCCTGAGCTCAGGGTGGGAAACATTCAGAATGTTTCTGTCATAGCCCTTAGTGGAGACTACCCAAGGGTGCTGAGGGCTGGGGGTAAGGGGTCCCTGCTGTTACACCCACACACACAGAACCAAGGGCCCCTCTCATCTTCTACCCAGGTCAGGGAGACTAGGGACAGCATGAAACTTAGAAAAGCTGGCTTAGAGCACCCCCTTTACCACAAACCAGCCAAAGCATTTAATAACCTCCATTTCTGCCAGTGTAACATGAAGAAATGCAGACCTCTCCCTGAGCGGTTAGGGGATCTACCTGGTGGGCTGATGAACATGTGTGTGGTTTGTGAACTGTAACCATGAGACGGGTGTGGAAAAATATTACTGAGTTCTCACAAGAGGCCAGCAGGACTCCTCCCCTCTCCAAGCTGTAAGGCAAGTGGGGGAAAGGATGACAGGCTTATGGGACAGTCAACATCTGAGGACCATGGCTGCTCCCTGCTCACAGGTGAGGAGGAGCTACTGCTTTTGACTAGTGATGCTGGGGTTGAGGTCTGGAATGGGGGCTAAGGTGGAAGTTGGATCTGTATTTAAGTTGTGGCTGAGATAGAAGCTGATTTTGAGATGGAAATAGGGGTGGGGCTATAGCTGAGGTGAAGGCTGTGATTAGGTTGGAGCTGAGGTGGGGTCAGGTGTTGAGTTTGGACTTGAGGCTGAGATCAGAGTTGGAAATGGATTAGGGGTTGAGGCTAAGTTTGGAGTTTGAGTTGGGTCAAGGGCTAAAAGTTGATGTTGAGGTGAAAGCTAAGATTGGCACTGAGTTGGGGCCTGGGCATGAGGTTCCAGAATCCTCCCTACCCACTCAGACCTCCACTGGGCTTTGGGAATGTAACTGACCTGCACAGAGGAGGTGTGGCCATATTGACATCTCCTCCTTCCCCTCCCTGGTGTGACTACATTCATTCATTCATTATTCCATCCAGTCACTCGATAAAAAATTTATCCATCACCTTTATGTGCTGTATACTATACTAGATCCTGGAAATACACGGGCAAATCAAGCAGGTATAGGTGCTACCCTCACGGAGCTTATGGTTTAGAAAAGAAGAAAAACAAGAACTCAATAGTCCTGGAACTAGATGCATAATTATGAGTGTGCAAAAGCCCAAGGAGCCATGTATCAGAAAGCACAGCAGGTAGAGAGTCATGGAAGGCCACCGGGTGTGAGCAAAGCCTCCTAAGTGGTTCAAAGTCAGTACAGGAAACAGACAACAGAGGGGTTGACTCTAGCTAGTAACCAGGGAATGCTTGTGGAACGGGTGGCACTGTGCTAAGTTCTCTACAGTCTCTTCTAACTATGACACTAGGAGGCAGTAGATGCAGTAGGAGCCAGATAAACCTAAGCTCAAAGCCAGACTGTGTCAGATACAAACCAGCTGAGCTGTGTAACTTCAGGCAAATGACCTCCCTTCTTCCAGCCTCAGTTCCATTCTTTAAGATGGTGAAGTAATTCCTAGTTTGTGGGGCTGGTGTGAGGATTCAAGATGATGTTTATAAAGTTCCTGGCACTCGTTAGGTGCTCAGTTAATGATAGTTCCTTCCCCATCCAGGGCAAGGAGGATAGGAGGAGCTCAGCGCAAGCAGCCGACTCCCCACAGGGTCCAGCTGTTCAGGCTTGAGCTGTCACCCCTGCAGGCCCAGGCGTGATTTCTCCCTGCAGTTCACGCTCCCCAGGGTGCAGGCATGATTTACACAGCCATCGGGACAACTCTGAATTGGACTAAAACCTAATGACTGGAAACAAGACAAGTAATGAAATTCTACGTAGAAAATTTACAGGGGAGATTTATTAGGTGAGTTTTATTTATGATGCTGAGCACTTAGAGCTCTGTGGTGGGGTGTGGCATTGGACAAATAAATCCAGTCCACACGCTCCCAGCCCAGACATCACCTGCCCTGGCACCACCTCTGATCCACAGTCCTAGACTCCTGCTGGGTAGGAGACCTCTGCCCAGCCCCCCTGTGCCCACTGAACCCACAATCTTCCCAATCTCTTTCCTTTTTTGCCACCTTGTCCCTACACGGCCAGCCGCTCCAGGCCCTGGGTCTCTCCTGCATTGTTCTTGGGGCAGGTTGTGCCTGGAGGCTGGACCTCAGGAACATGGAGGGAAGGGGCTGGAAAACAGGAGCTCCAAGACTGGCCAGTCCACAGTTAGCACTTCAGGAGCCTAACCATGGAGTCAGTATTCCCTAAGGTGTGAGGGGCAGGCAGAGAGGGCAGCAGAAACCCGAGGACAAGGAAGATGCCATTCCAGACTAGCAGTGCCCTTAGGGCAGGACTTTCTTGTGGCCAGGACAGGGGAGCAGCTGGTAGGAGTCTAGAGGGGAAATTGAGGCAATTCTGCCTTGCACCTGGGTCTACAAGAGTCCAAAGACCCAGTCAAGAGCTGCAAGACTGTTTTCGGCTACAGAAAACAGTCTCCCTCCTCTCGAAGCTGTCCCTCTCCTGCTCCTCATAGGGCAGAAGGAAAAGCTGTTGCTTCTCATAACCCTCCCCATGCCCACCCTACACCACCACTGCCACTAGCCCCTTCTTTCCCTCACTTTCCTCTCTTGACTCCAATAACTCCTTGATCAATTTTCTCCTCTGTTCTGCCCACCCCAACCACACTGACCCCCTTGATGTTGCTCAAACATGTCCAGCAAGTTCCTGCCCCAGGAACTTCACTCGGCCTAGAATGTTCTTCCCCCAGTAAACAGTATAGCTCACTCCCTCACTTCCTTAACTGGCACCTTCTCAGTGAAGTCCGACAGGCTCCTGACCAACCCATCAAAATCTCCCTGGACACTTTCTAGCCTCTTCCCTGCTTTATTTTTCCCCTGAGCACATATCCCTAAATGCTTTATGTTTTCATTCTTTATCTTGTTTATTAGATGTCTCCCCTACCAGAACACAAGCTTTGTCCAAGAGGACAAAGTTTTTGTCGGTTTTATTTACCACGATAAACCCCAGCTCCTGGAACAGGGACTGGCATATGAAAGGCACTCATCAAAGTGTGCTGGAAGATGGAGCCCAGGCTCTAATAAGCACAGCTGCCCCTTACTGGGCATTGTGCACAGGCATGTGTGCCAGGTGCCAGGTGCTGTGCCACATGGTTACCCCCACTAGCGGCTCATTCAGCAAGTACTCTCTGCACTCGTTCCTGGGCCAGGTACTGAAGGCACCAGAAGAATCACACCCAGATACTGAGCTCAAGCAGCTCCCAGTCTTGGGGGGCAGGAGAGACCTGGGCCCAGTAAGGACAATTCCAAGTGCATAGCTCCAGGGAGACAGCAAAGGAAGTCAGAGAGGCCCAAGTGCCAGGACAGTCACAGAGACTTGTAGGAGGCACCCACATGCAGCCCTTGCAGGGAGGCAGGGATGACATAGTATCTGTCAGCAGCAGCCATGGAGCCAGATAGGGGTCCCAGCTGGGTCCCAGTTCTGCCATTTACCAGCTGTGTGACCTCAAGTGTTCCTTAACCTCTCTGTGCCTCAGTTACCTCATCTGTAAACTGGAAATAATACTCACTAGATGACAGTGAAGATGAAGTGAATCTTGTAAAGCTCTTCCAACAGACCCAGAAAATAATTAACAAGCACGTAAGAAATGTTAGCCAATATCATGACTCCTCTTATTACATTATTGAAAATTAACAGGCAAGAGCGAAGAGGAAAGACTTCACAGGAGCAGTCTGGGAAGAGGTAAAAGATAGAAAAGGTATGGGCGTGGCAGAGCACAGTGGCTCATGCCTATAATCCCAGTGCTTTGGGAGCCCAAGGTGGGTGGATCACTTGAGCCCAGGAGTTCAAGACCAGCCTGGGCAACATGGCGAAACCCCATCTCTACAAAAAATACAAAAATTAGCTGGGTGTGGTGGTGCACACCTGTAGTCCTAGCCTCTCAGGAGGCTGAGGTGGGAGGATCGATTGAGCCCAGGAGGCAGAGGTTGCAGTGAGCCAAGATCGCACCACTGCACTTCTCCCCACTGGGTGACAGAGCCAGACCTTGTCTCAAAAAAAAAAAAAAAAAAAAAAAAAAGGTATAGGCATGTTCTAGATGAGATGCAGCAGAGCCTTCCATACTGGTCCAAGAGCTGTGCTACTTAATGTCTAACAACTGGCTCTAGGGGTGCAGAACCCTGATTTGTAGCATTTGCTGATTTTTGTAATGTAAATCCTCCCACCATGACCAATTTCAAACAACCAATGTGATATCACTGAACAAGAAGTTGGAAAGAGATGCACAGCTGGCACCTGCTATCCCCTAGAGCCACCTCCAGCCTATGGGCCAGATCGAAGGGGCGGGCCCCTACCCACCCCACCCATCAGAGTCCCTGACATGGTGGCTCCATCTGTAACCTGCCTTTGGCCTCCAGGTTGGGCACTAGAAAGGAAAAAGATTAGGCATGGGAGCGGGGGCAGGCAGAGGCCAGCTCAGATATGGCCTGAAGTCTATGTGTGGCTGGACCTCAGAGATCTCTTATCACAGCGGACCTTGGGAGCCAAGCACTCACTCTCTCATGCTCTCTCTCTCTTTTTCTCTCAAATACACACACATACACACACACGCACATACATTCACACGTGCATACATGCACACACACACACACCCCTGAATCCTCAGCTCTGAGCCCCATGTGCCCTAGACATGGGCACTTCTGCCTCTGGGGAGGGCCAAGGTGACTTGAGCCATTGGTTTCCTAGATGGATTGAGTGACAGGGCCCTTCCCAGACCCCACGTTCCAACCTCCCATGTGATTTCCCTTTAGGAGGCCCTGGTCCCTTCCCATGGGCTTGGATGGGGGAGGCTCTAGAAACCAACTTCAGAGACTTGGGGCCAACCCCCGCAGAGCTGCTCTACTGAGGGGGGAGGGACCCTAGAAGCTCCAGGGTTTGCCACCTTGCTCCCTCCCTCCCACCAGCCCTCCCCTGCAGGTTATCAGCGTGAAAACAGGAAGGCTGGCAGTGCTATTAATAATACATGAAGCCGAGCTCTGCCCCGATCAGGCGGGCAGAGGCGGAGAGGCAGCTCCAGCCCGCAAGGGAGGGAGACAGCCAGGCTGCTGGGGGCCTGCCTGGCTGGGCCTTGGGGCAGGGGAAGGGAGCCCCTCTCCTCCTTCTCCCATTTGCTTTGTGTGCACCCAACACTGAGGCCAGAGACTTGTGCTTCCTCTATTTGCTGTCGTTTCCCTTCTCATCCACTGCCTGCATCCCACAGAAGCTCCAGCCAATATAGAAAATCTTCTGGCCTGAGACACAGGACCTGGGTCCTGAAATGTGGGAACCCACAGAGGCCAGAGGAACAACCCAGTCTTTGGTGTCAAACAGATCTGGGTCTGAATCCCAGTCTATGCCCTCCTGCTATGTGACTTCAGACAAATCACCTAACCTCTCTGAGCCTCAGCTTCTTCAACTGCAAAATCAGAGACTACTAAGAAAATAATGGGAATAAACAAAAGAATGGATGTGAAACCCCTAGCATAGAGCAGATGTTCAATAAATGGCAGCTGGCTATTATTATTTCTATACCTATGAACTTGGGCAAGTTTCTTCCTTCCCTGGACCTCGATCTCCCCCTCCATAAAAAGAGGGGATTGAGCTAGGTATCTCTAAGAGCTTCCCAAGTGCCAATGGGATTTTCATGACTACAGGATGAAAAACCCTAGGCCATGTATGTAATGTTACATAACAGCTAATGTTCTGCCCGAGGGATCAGAGAGCACAGAGGCATTTGTTTTGGCTATGATGGACAGAAAAGTCCTCCCTGAGGAAGGCACATCTTAGCAGAAATCAGAATCAAGTGAGAGAGTGAACATATGGAGAGATGGCAAATCACTCCCTGCAAAGGGAACAGCAAGCAAAGGCCCTGGGGTGGAAATAAGCTTAGCAAGTTTAAGGAGTTACGGTGTGGCTAGAACATAGGAGTACGTGCTAGCCACGCATGGTAGGAGGGAAGATCTGTAAGGAAGCAAGAGGGTGAATCACCTTCAAAGGGTCTCGAAGGCCATGGTAAGTAATTGGCTTTTATCTTGTGTCACAGGAGCTTGTAAAGGGTTGTGAGCAGATGGGCATGGCGGTGCACGCCTGTGGTACCAGGTACTTAGACGGCTGAGGCAGGAGGATCACTTGAGCCCAGGAGTTCAGGGCTATAGGGTGCTATACTCCCGCCTGTGAATAGCCACTGCATGCCAGCCTGGGCCACACAGTGAGACCTCCATCTCTTAAAAATAAGAAAAGTAGCCAGGAGCAGTGGCTTACGCCTGTAATTCCAGCACTTTGGGAGACTGAGGCGGGCAGAGCACCTGAGGTCAAGAGTTGGAGACCAGCCTGACCAACATGGTAAAACCCCGTCTCTACTAAAAATACAAAAAATTAGCCAGGTGTGGTGGCGCGCGCCTGTAATCCCAGCTACTTTGGTGGCTGAGACACGAGAATTGCTTGAACCTGGGAGGTGGAGGTTGCAGTGAGCTGAGATTGCGCCACTGCACTCCAGTCTGGGTGACAGAGTGAGACTCTGTCTCAAAAAAAAAAAAAAGAAAGAAAGAAAAGTAATAATAATAAAGAGTTGTGATCAGAGAAGGGATATAATCACCAAGATCTTAAAGGATAACCCTGGTTGCTGTGTGAATAACAGACTTCAGAGCAGCACTGTCCAACAGAAATATGTTTCAAGCCACATGCATAATTTAAAATTTTCTAGTGGCCAGATGAAAAACAGTAAGGAATCAGGTGAAATTAACTTCAATAATATATTTTGTTTCACCCAAAATATTATCATCTCAACATGTCATCTATATAAAAAAATTATTAGCAATGTTTTACATTGGTTTCTTTATACCACATCTTCAAAAACCAGTACATATTTTGTATTTACAGCACATCTCAAGTTGACCTAGTCACATTTCATGCACCCACTGGCTACATGTGGGGACTGTACTAAATAGCACAGCTCGAATGAGGCAGGAGTGAGACAGCAGGAAGACCAGGTAAGAGGCAGTTCCCAGGTGCAGAGGGGCAGGGCTTAGAGTCCCGCCCCTGCTGGCAGCAGCGGAAGGGGCAAGTCCTACTTCGTGGGATCATCGTGGGGGTAAATGAGGTAGGAAGGGAATGAGAGTGCTGGGTGAATGTTATGGTTTGGTATTATTATTTACAGCTACCTGACCACTGCAATCTCTGTGCAGCAAGCACAGTGCCAGAGATTAACCCTCTGAACTTCAGTGGCCTCTCATCTGATCCCTTAGACACCCAAGAAGGCCAAACCCTGGCCCCCAACAACAGAACTGGGTATACAGAGGGAGATATGAGCCTGGAGCAGTTGTCACCTCTGAGACAATCCATCCCTAAGCAAGCAGAGCCTCCCTGCCCACAGATGCCACGTCCCGTCTCCTAGCCATGGACCCCAAGGATAGGGGAGAGAAGAGGCTATGGGGCTGAGAATTGAGCCTTGAGCCCAGCTTGGGAACTGGACACCAGGGCCTGGGTCTTCCTCAGCCCAGAGCATTGTATGACCTTGGCCCAGCCCTCTCTGCCTTGTCTGCAGAGTTGCCAAGTGAGGAGCTTGCACTGCATGAGGTTATAGGGATACAGGGCAACACATGAGACTCCTTGTTCACTAAGGAAATAACTCCTTATGTGTGTGTGCATCTCTTAGACATGGGATCTACGCCCAAACAACCTGGAGGATCAGGTGTTATCTTACAACTAAAAAAATAATAATAATGATAATAGCTAACACAGGCCATTTTGTGTTCTAAGTACTTTGATATAGATTAACCCATTTTGTCCTTATTACCCAAGGTCACCCAGCTTCTGACAGGCAGAGCTGGCATGTGAACCAGGCAGTCTGGCTCCAGCACCCTAACCACCACACCTCCTGCCTCTCTGGTGGAGCACAAAGGTGCCAGAGTCATCATCACTCAAAACCATCAAGCACCTTTCATGTGCCAGGCAGTACAGGGCCCTGCCCCTTCTGAGCTTATCCGCTAGGGGACGAGTTCTCTATGAATTTTCTTCTGGGAATGCACAGAGGGGTTTTGCCCAGGGTGGGGAGGGCTGGATGAACATTCCCTCCTACTACGACTTCTCCCTGATACACAGATACCTGTCTGATGTCAATAAGAATTAGAAAGAAAACAAGGATGTGAGGGAGGGGAGCTGAGCTGAGTCCAGGCTGGTGTCCAATGGTTAGCATTAGTGTCATAGGTCAGAATCCCTGGAAATACTCTGAGACTGTGAGATTGGCATTGGCAAGGCAGAGCGGGCAGGCCCAAGGTCACGCAAGGCTTCTGGGCTGAGAAACACCCAGGCTCTGGTGTCCCAATTCCAAAGCTGGGCTCAAGGATCAATCCTCAGCCCCACAGGGTAAGCCTCTTCTCTCCCCTATCCTTGGGGTCCATGGCTAGGGGAAGGGACATGGCATCTGTGGGCAGGGAGGCTCTGCTCACTCAAGCTGTACCACCTCTGAGTTGTCTCAGAGGTGACAACTGCTCCAAGTTCACATCTCTCCACCAGTTCTGTTGTTAGGGGCCAGAGTTTGGCCTTCTTGGGTGTCTAATCTCACAGCCTCACCGTTTCTGGGGGAGTTTACTGGGGAGTAATCCCAAGAACAACAGGAAGCGAGGGAAGCAGGGTTGGCCAAATGGAGAAATTGATCTGCCATGCAGTCATACCAAAGGCCTCAGCCAATCTCCCAAGGACCTCTGGAACTGGGATGGCCCTTCAGTAGTATCACAAGTTGATGCAAGGGGACTTGGCCTTTGTGCAACTCCCCCACTCCCACAATCAATAGGCCATTGGATACAGGCTGCCCCCAGGGAGGAGGAATAACGTTGGGCAAGGTTCTCCCCCAACTTCCATCAAAGGCAATTCCCTGAGACGGATTCAGCTGTGAGTCATCCACAGCCCACACACCCAGAAGCTGGGGAGCGAGCGCCTCAGACCTGAAGGGGAATCTGAGCATGCACCACAGCATCCACTACAGTCAGCAGCCGGGACTTGAGAGCGACGCACCTCCTCCCAGGAAACGAAGCAGCACTGTCATGGTGGCAGGAATGGCGAGCACAAGCCTGGCCCGGGAACACAGCTGGGGAAGTCTCAGTCACTGCAGGGACTTGGGCCCAGCTGGGGGCTCTGCCTCTAAGCCACTCACCACCCCCACCCTGTGTTACCCACTCCAGCCAGTCCCAGTTCCAATTCCAGCTCCCTGCCCCATCCTGCAGCGTGGAGATCTCCAACCCCATCTCAGCCCGGCTATCAGGAGGCCTGAATGAGTTTTGGCAAGCGGGAAAGTTTGTTCGCTGTAGGGTGCTGTCCACACAGGAGGGGGCTTTTATTAAGCTATCATTACTCTCTGCATCCCCTGCCTTTGAAAGACCTGCTTCCCTGAGCCCACCACACCAGCTTTCTTCCCTTGCCCTGGACTCCCCTCCCCTGATCCTTCTCTTCTCAGTCCTTTGAATCTTCCCTCTCTTACTGACTTGTCTTGCCTTTCTGAGACTCTCTCTCTCTCTCCCCCACTCCCCCCTCACCCCCTCAATCTCCATATCCCTCTGCTCTATCTGCATCTCTATCTCCGTCTGATTTGGGTCTTTTGCCTTTGGGCCCTCTGCAGTTTCACTTCCAGCCAACACAGCTCAGCGCCTAGTCTGTGTGCTGCCCCACATCTGCTGTCCAAGCCAGGTCTGGCTGGGGTCGGGAGGACTGGCCTCAACTCTCAGGCCCACAGCAGCTGCTGGGTTCAAAGCTCGCCCACCCATCCACCCCTCCAAGAACAGAGATGGCAACTACCCCAATCCTTCCTGGTTCCCAGGCAGGCCCAGAGTCCCAGACTTTTTTTTTTTTTTTGAGACAGTTTCGTTCTTGTTGCCCAGGCTGGAGTGCAATGGTGCAATCTCCACTCAGTGTAACCTCTGTTCAAGTGATTCTCCTGCCTCAGCCTCTCAATTAGCTGGGATTACAGGCATGTGCCACCACGCCCAGCTAATTTTTTGTATTTTTAGTAGCAATGGGGTTTCACCATGTTGGTCAGGCTGGTCTCGAACTCCTGACCTCAGGTGATCCATCTGCCTCAGCCTCACAAAGTGCTGGGATTATAGGCATGAGCCACCATGCCTGGCCCCAGACTGTTTGTTTACTATAGTAGTGTGGAGAGGTTCTGCAGCAATACAACTGTATCACTCTAAAAGCTTGGTGCTGGCTGGAGGCCAGCAGCCCCTCAGCATCATGGGCAGGCTGCCAGGCAACAAGGCCCTGCCCCTGGAGCAGTGCAAAGCCCTGGCCCTGCTCACCTGGTGACCACATTGGCACACTCCACAGCTGGGACTGAAGGTCATAGGCCTGGTGCAGCAGGAGTGGCAGCAGCATGCAAGATTCCCCACTAACCAGGGTGCCCAAGCCAGGCAGCTGCTGCCAACCCCACAGCCAACACAGAGCCCCTCCTCTTGGCTCTACAGAGATGGAGGGACTTCACTTCACAAGGAGCTCTCTACAAACCTGGTGAGGAGAGGAAATGCACAAACAGAGGGGTCATAAAAGCATAAACACTGACGAGCTCCCAGCACACTTACTCAACAAGCATAACTGAGCTGGTGGCTGCATCAGGCAAGCAGTCAGTGGGTGGGTGGGTGGGTGGATGGATGGATGGAGAGAAGGAAGGAAGGAAGGAAGGAAGGAAGGAAGGAAGGAAGGAAGGAAGGATTGATTATGGATGGTTGGATAGATGGATAGATGGATGAATGGAATGACAGATGGAGCCACGGTTTCCAGGTTAGCGTAGCCCATCATACAAGACCTTCCTTTTCCTTCACCCCACCCAGAAAACCCCCTTTTTCCAGGTTTATTTATTCACCAAAGACTATTGGAACTGTCAGATCTGTTCCATGGCCTCTGAATTTTGAGCAATTTTCTATTTAATCTTTTCTGCCCCTTTTCCTCCGGAAGAGGGTGAGGAGCCCAGGTCATGGGCACAAGCTGGGTGCACAGGCACAGGTGGGCAGTCAGGAACTGAAAAGTCTGCCCTGGCTGAGGCCCTGTGAGCTGATCATCGTAAGGAAAGGACAGAGTCAGCCGGGCACAGTGTGAACCGCCCTGCTGCCTCCAGCAGAGTTAGTGAAACCACAGGGAGTGTTCGGGGACTGCCCCATCAGAAAATGGAAGTTTTTCTTTTCTCCCTGCCAGCAGTCTCAGGCCTGAACTGGAACGTGGCTCCCTAGGCAGAGTCCAAAAACAGGGCTTAAGCTACACAAATGGGTTGGAGGGAGGCCAGGAGCTGAGTGGTAGAGAAGGAACAGAGAAGGTACAACTGGAAGCCCCCTGGGAGGGGATATTCTGAGGCAGGCCTGACTGGAGAGCACCCTTTCTAGCCTGTTACTGGGTGGCTCCCAGGAGGCTAACAGCCTGCGCTTAGGCAGGGCCCAGTCAGGACGGGAAAGACCCTGCAGCAGTCATGTTCTCAGAACTGCCCCACCTCACCCACTGTGGAGATCCTGGTCTTCCTGGGTGGCACACACTGGGTACCTGAGGTGGCTGGGAGATGGGAAGAAGGCAGAGGAAACAGAGGAAGACCAGCTGTCTCCCCAGACTTCCCCAACTCAATGTGGTGCTGTGAAGACTAAATGAGATAATATACATAAAGTGCTTAGAAGCAGTGAGCACCAAATAAGTGTTAGCCACTGGCACCTAGGATAGTGCCTGGCACAAAGCAGGCACTAAATGTTTGTTGAAGGAATAAATGAATCCTGCCCCCACTTAGCTCCTCTACATCAAATACTGGAGAATTGGAGTCAATATTGTCTCTACAGCTACTGTGGAAAGTGGATGTACACATTAAGTTCATTCCCACCCCAGGGCCTTTGCACTTGCTGTTCCCTCTGCCAGGAGTGATTTCCCACACATTTTCACATGGTTCAGTCTCTCACCTGATTTAGATCTCTGCAGCTGGAAATAAGAAAGGGCTCTGACCATTGCCTGCTGGGAGAGCTCCCCACTTCCCAAAGTTGTCTCTCCTTCTCTAGTCCAGGACCCTCACCAAGTCCATAAACACACACACACACACACACACACACACACACACACACACACACGTATATCCAGGCCATCCTGACTAGACAGCCTCAGTGTCCCTACCCTATCCAGGGCTGGGCCTTGAGCCAACAGAGGATCTGGCCTGGCAGGTGGTCCCACCCATCTGCTGATGGCTATCAGTGTCCCTGCATGACAAGGTCTCACTCAACTCACAGCAGAGGTCATGCTCTGTTCCCAACCGTCTGCCCTCCCAATTGGCCTTGGCAAAAACCACAGTACCATGCAAACAGGAGGGTGCAATGAACCAGGATTTAAGAATCCTTGCTGTACCACTTAAGAAAAAAACACTTTTACTGAGCACTTACTGTGTGCCAGCCACCATGCTAAGCTGTCCACACACTTGAGCCCATTTAACTCACAAAAACTAAATGATCTTGGTTTTATCCTTATTTTACACCTAGCTGAGGCAGAATAAACTGGTCAAGTGCTTGGGCTCTGGAATGAAACAGAGCTGGGTTCAAATCTAGACTCCTCCACTTACTTGCTGTGTGACCTTGGGCAAGTTACTACAGCTCTCTGATCCCTGCTTCTCCCCTGTAATGAGGAGACATGACATTAACTGCCTGTCTGGGCTCTTGTGAGGATTAAAGGAGATAATGGGTGTAAGTACCGCATGGTGCCAAGCACAGAGCCTCCACCAAGGTCGGGGCCTGCCCTTTCCTCCTTATCTCACCAGTTCTCCTGCCAAAGTTTACAGGCTAGGACTGATCTTCTCCACAGTTCCAGACACAGGGCTGGGCACTGCCAGCACACAGAAAATTCTTGCTGATTGGCAGATTTTCTCAATTCCTGTCCCAGGCCTTGATTGCAGAGGGCACTCCCTTTCTCAGAGCATCTAAGCAGAGGATTCCTGCCCTGGGCAGCCCCAGGGGGCAGGCACTCTGCAGAGACAGCCTCTGAGCTCTGCCTTGTTTGGAAGCCTTTCCCACCACCATGAGTCCTAGAACCTAAGCTTGTCCTGGCTCCCTGGGTCTGAGTTCCCACCCAGAAAATGTGGCCGCCACCCAGGCTCCTCCAAGACCATGGCCAACTGTGGGCCCACAGTCACTCACCCCAGTGCCTGGAGCCCTGACCTGCCCCCAGCCCCTTGGCTGGACCCTGCCACATGCTAACAGACATCCCCGACTCACACCAGCTGCCCAAATCACGCTAGAATAACAGGCTCCAGGCTGCTCACCACGCCCTCTATGGCTGCCAGCCACTACCTATGGCTGCCAGCCACTACCCATGGCTGTCACTTTCAGGCCACCCGAGAACCCCCACATGCTCACACGGAGCCTGCAGCCACATTGATGCCAGCCATGCCCTTGCAGGGCCCAGAAGCCTGGCAGAAAAATCACACAGGCACTTTGACATTAATCAAAGACACTCATAAATAAATATGTGTAAATTGTATGCAAACCAAGGTAGGAATTTACATCTTTCTCTGCTGAGTCAGCATCTCAAGGCACCAGGGAGGCTGCCTGTAGCTCAGGAGGTTTGGGACAAGAACCCTCAGCATCTAGGGGTCCATTGAACAGTCCCAAATTCATCACCTGAAGTTCTAGAACTTCCAAGTTTGAAGAATCAGCGATTTACTGACTGCCTGCCACACATCATGCATTCTCCTACATACTAGCTACTACAGGTATGAAATGAGATAGCATGTAAAGTGCTTAGAAGTGCTTACTGCTGGCACCTATAAGAACCCAATATATGTGAGCTATGATTAATATCCTCCAATTTAACCCTCACAATGACAATAATCATTAGTAAAACTACCATTAATATTATCAGCAATAATTACTATCATCGATAGGGTGCTTCCTATGCCACAAGCTCTCCATGAGTAGCAGACAGTGCTGGCGCTCCACCCCCATTCCTCCAGGCCCTACCATTTCAGTGTACACTAGCCTGACTTCAAACTGCCTGCAGCTGCATCCTTGCCTGAGGGCTTCTTCTGGTCTCCAGGAGCCTGCTCTGCCCTCCCAAGGCAGGCTCAGAGTGCTAGAGAATTAACCTTCACCCCAACCCCCAGAATGACTGACATGACAGTAGATAAATGACCTGGCTTCCTCATCTAGCAAGTGCGGTAACTCTCAGAAGTGTGTTCAACACAGGCGCCCAGTGTGCAACTTGCTCCAAGAGGCTCCCTCTGTGGGCTTCCTCCCCTCCCAGTCTCACAGGCCCTCTCCCTACCAGCATTTCCTGGAATCACTTTCCTGCATGTGTTCAAATCCTTATCTTGGGATCTGCTTCTGGGGAAACCCAAACATGCATATCTCATTGAACCCTCATGAGAACCCTAAGAGGTAGAAATTCACCCTTAGCAGGATATCAGACTCCTGACCACGTTCTACAAGGGCCTGCTAGGTCTGCATCACCTCCCTCTTGGATCTCAGCTCCAGCTGCTCTCTCCTCTGCCACTCTGCTCCAGCAACATCAGCTACCTTTTGTTCCTTGGACACACAAGGACACCTTGGCACCTCACAGTCTTCCCTGCCAGGACACTCTTTCCATGGCTCTCAGTGTGACTGGCCCTTCTCATCCCCAAGCCTCAGCTCCCATGTCACATCCTCAGGGAGGGTTTTCTCAACCAACTGCATCTGGGCCCCTCCAGCAACTCTATCATAGCATCCGAAGCAGTCTCTTCAAAACTCTTAGTACAATCTGTAGTCATCTTCTGTGAAACTGTTTATTTGTTTCCTGTCTGATTCTCTTCCCTCCTCTTCTAGAATGTACATTCTCTGAGGACAGTGGCTTTGTCTATCTTTTTCATGGCTATATCCTCAATGCTTGGGCGAAAACAGGTGATAAAAAATATTAGCTGAGGCCAGGCACGATGGCTCATGCCTGTAATCCCAGCACTTTGGGAGGCCAAGGCGGGCGGATCACCTGAGGTCAGGAATTCCAGACCAGACTGGCCAACATGGTGAAATCCCATGTCTACTAAAAATAAAAATAAAAAAATTAGCTGGACGTTGTGGTGGGTGCCTGTAATCCCAGCTACTTGGGAGGCTGAGGTAGGAGAATTGCTTGAACCCAGGAGGCGGAGGTTGCAGCGAGCCGAGATCACACCACTGCACTCCAGCCTGCGCAACAGAGCGAGACTCCGTCTCAAAAAAAAAAAAATTAGTTGAAATGTAAGGACAAACTATTTGTAGGCTGGTGTGGTGGCTCATGCCTATATTCCCAACACTTTGGGAGGCCCGGGTGGGAAAATCGCTTGAGCCCAGGAGTTCAAGACCAGCCTGGGTAACATAATGAGGCCCTATCTCTACAAAACATCTTTTTTTAAAATAGCTGGGTGTGGTAGCATGCACCTGTAGTCCCCAGCTACTCAGGAGGCTCGGGTGGGAGGATTGCTTGAGCCCAGGAGGTCAAGGCTGCAGTCAACTGTGATCACGTCACTGCACTCCAGCCTGGGCAACAGAGCGAGACCCTGTCTCAAAACACACACACAAACACACACACACACACACACACACACACAACTATTTGTATTGTATTCCTGGGTTAAAGTTAAGTATAGCTAAGACAGTTTAAGCAAATTGCCCCTGGTCACACAGCTGGTAAGAGGCAGCGCCTACACTCAGAATCAGGTCTGCCTGGCTCCAAGCCCATGATCTGAACTACTGTGGTACTCTATTTTCATTTTACAGATGGGGAAAACTGAAGCACTGGGAGGTTTGCCAGGAGCCGGAACAGGGACTTGAGCAGGTCTCCAAGCTGTAAAACCAGCGCTCCTTTCCCTATACCTCAGGCCCCACCCACGCTCCCCCCAAAGCATAGCCTGATACAAAAATCCTCCTGCGGCATTTCTGAGAGCAGCTACTCTGCCTTTACTCAATTCCTCCAGAGTCAGGGAGCTCAGTCTCTGACAAGGTGGTCCTTAGAATGGGGAACCCGAACACTGGCTCCCTAAAATGTCCATGGCTTGATCTGAACTCTGCTCCTTCAGGTCACAAAGAGTTTATCTACTCCCTGGGACCCAGGACAGCCCTGCAGACAAGAGGCAGAAGCTGCAATCTCAATGTCCATCAGTAGATTTTAAAGAAATTACAGTGCATCAACACAATGAATACTGTACAGCCATTTCAAAAGGGTAAAGTGGATAAGATGTATAAAAAAATAGACACACATCCAAAAACATTGTTAATTTAAAAAAACAAGTTAGAGGCCGGGTGCGGTGTCTCACGCCTATAATCCCAGCACTTTGGGAGGCCAAAGCAGGCGGATCACCTGAGGTCACATGTTCGAGACTAGCCTGGCCAACGTGGTAAAATCCTATCTCTACTAAAAACACAAAAATTAGCCGGTGTGGTGGGAGGCGCCTGTAATCCCAGCTACTCGGGAGGCTGAGGCAGGAGAATTGCTTGAATCCAGGAGGTGGAGGTTGAAGTGAGCCAAGATTGCGCCACTGCACTCCACCCTGGGCAGCAGAGCAACACTCTGTCTCAACAACAACAACAAAAAACAAGTTACAAAACACTATAAAACACTATATGCACTGTGGTCCCATCTTCTGCCAAAAGAATTCATATCTCTATCTATCTATATATCTGTACATAATAGATCCACAGATAACGATATAGATTACTACCTGGATAACCTTGGCAAGTTTGAGTTCAACTCTCTGAGCCTCAGTTTCTTCATTTGTAAAATGGGAATAATAGTTGCAGCTAACCCATAATGTTTTTGTGAGGATGCAATGCGTAAATTCAGGTAGAAGCATTTAGCACAGCACCTGCACATCATAAACCCTCAATAAACCTAAGCTACTATTATTAAGTACTGTGTGTCCACACAAAAAAAAGGTCTGGAAAGATATAGCCACCAGGAGTAGTTATGAGGAGTGAGGCAGAGAGGCTGATGGAGGACTTCCATTTTCTATTTTGTATACTACTTTTCTAGTGTTTACAAATGAGCTTGTATTGTTTTTATCATCAGCAAAAACAAAGATATTCCTATTTGGTGGAATAAAAGCCACAAAAGTAGAGACCATGTCCTCTGAACATTCACTTCTCAGCTATCTCTTCATGGTTCCACATGCCCCCCTATTCTGGCCTTTCTCCCCATACACATTCCTAGGGAACCATGTCCCTCTGAAGCTGGCCAGGTGCCAGGGTGTCCTGACCAGTGAGAGCACCTTGCCCTGGATACAACATTGATATTGATAAAACTTTTTGTGACTTTCCCTCTCTGGCAAGACGAGCATACCTAGGAACCCTGTAACTTCTCCATTCGTGCTGAGCCAGGCCTCTATTCTCCCACCTGCCCCCAAGGAGTTGGGTTTGGTCCCAGGTCAAGGTCCTGACATTTGCCCGACACAGTCCTCCTTATTAGACTTAGTCCCATCCCTGCAGCCCACAGAGAGGCTATTATGTCTGGATTCATTGCTGCCCCCTAACCTTCACTTCACTTCACCGATAAAGAACCTTGGGCAGGACAAGCCTCCACCAGGCTCTTGTCCAGGGCACTCTGGGTCCATTACCCAGCGCTTTTGGCTACAGTCAACCAACCAGGTATGAAAAAGACATGCCCTCTTCTCTGAAGCCCACTTCTTCTGAGACTGCAAACCAGTGTCTACAGTATCCCTCTTAGCCCTCATTTTTAAAAAAGAAGGAAATGAGATCACAGGGGCACAACCTATGGTCATTCAACAGGCATTCTTTATTGGTGAGTACTATAGACCGGGAATTGAGCTGGGTGCTGGGGGATAGAGGTGAAGCAGATCCAGTCCCGGAGCCCCAGAGCTCACAGTCCTATGGGAGAGACAGACACACAAAGAATTAATGACAATATAGGCCTGTAAAGGCTAATACACAAATGGACTGTGGAAGCAGGACAGAGGCTGTGGCTTAGTCTAGAGGGGAAAACTTCCCAGGGCTGGTGACCCTTGTGCTGGGATTTGAAGAATGTAAAGCAGAGATGGTGGACGTTCCCAGGAGAGGGAACCATGTGTGTGGAGATAAGGGGTCTCGGAGGGCCCCGTGTGTTTGCAGGAACAGAGCTCAGTGTTGCTGGATTCAGAGGGTCAGCAGAGACAGGATTACCAGGGACTTTGGGCCTGATGATGTACATAACAGGGAGCAATAGAAGTGTTCTCAGGAAAATTAGCCAGGCGTGGTGGTGGGTGCCTGTAGTCCCAGCTACCCGGGAGGCTGAGGCAGGAGAATAGCTTGAACCCGGGAGGCGGAGGTTGCAGTGAGCCAAGATTGCACCACTGCACTCCAGCCTGGGCAACAGCGTGAGACTCTGTCTCAAAAAATAAATAAATAAATAAATAAATAAATAGAAGGGTTCTCAGGAGCCAAGTGCAAAGTGACATGTCCAAATTGTGTCTTAGTGGGAACACTGTGACCTGACTCAAGTACCTAGATGAGGGATTGGAGAAAGGGAGAATCATCCTAGACCGGTCACTGGATTTTATAACCTATCGATCCCCTCATGCATTCTTTTGACTTTGGTTTCCCAGAGCCACTGGGGTTGTAGGCTTTGTCCAGTGCTCGAGGTACCCAGAGCAACCAGGCCAATGGACCTACAATTGAAGGTAAACTGAGGCGTTCCACCTAAGATCCCGTTCCTCGGTAGAAAGGAGAACAGGGACATGAGCCCTGCACACACTCTGTGTTCAGCCACAAACCAAAGTTGAGGCTCAGGGGTGATTTTATCTGCAATGACAAGTCCATCCCCAGGCTCAGACAGGTATTGTTCCAGGCCCAGCAGACGTCCCCAAGTTAAACACACAGCCAGGGCTCAAACAGACATTGCCCCCAGGCCAGGAAGATGATGTACCAGGCCCAGACAGATGTTGTGCCAGGTTCAAACACATGTCCTGAGCTCAGACAGAAGCTGTCCCGGGGCCAGATAATGTGCTGGGCTCAGCCAGGTGTCCCAGCCTCAAACAGATGTTGTCCCTAGCCTAGGCAGATGCTACCCTAAGCTCAGACAGATGTCTGCCACGAGAGATATATAAAGATGCTGAGAGGTCCCTGGGAAAATATAATTCCTAAATCCTCCTTCACCACTTCCACCCTCCACCTGCTACCCCTCAAGAAAGCTGAGAAAGGTCAGCAATGAACCCAGACAACTCTCCCCAGACCTTCCCACCTTGCAAAAGCCAAGTAGTTGTATCATTCCATTCTTCCCCCTGACTACAAGCTAGACTACTACATTGGAGGCGTGGGGAGACATACAGTGGGATGATGAACGAGGCACATGTACAGGAGTACAGGGCACCTGTGCCATCTGGGGAGTAGCAAACGGTGATGCCCAGGCTAGCCAAGCTGACCCTATATTGGGAGAGGGAGGTGGGGGTGGTTAGAGGAAAATGTGGGTTGATGTAAGGACGAGGCCCATTAAATCCCACCTCAAACCTCAAACTCTGTGACTAGAGGGGAAGGGAAAGTCCTGTGACCTCATCCCCGTACACACATGCTCTGCTCAACACCCAGGGAATATGATTACTGGGTCATGTGAAGGTAATTACTACTCCAAAGCTGGGCTGCATTAAGCTAGGGAGAAGGAGAGGAATAAGGAGGCTGATCCAGTGTGAACAGAGAATGGAGAGATGGTCCCATTTATCAGCTTGATCCTGGCTGGAAGAATAAGCTTCCTTCCCCAAGATCCCCCACAGGAGCATCCAGGAACTGATAGCTTCCTGATAGGAGCCGCCACATCACTCTTATCCCTATTGGAAGCTAGAATTATGTGTACTGTGGCTATGCAGAGGTCAGGTTTCAGGAACTGCGGGTTTTGGAGGTTCCTGAGCCATGGGGTGGAGGCAGCCACTATACCTGAGACTGGGGAGTAAGAGGTGTTAACAGTGACAGCCTGACCTCCCTATCTGCCCTAAGAGGTCTCCCACTTGGGCTCAGACTGAGTCTCTTCAAGAGGAGAGCTCCCCAAGCCACCAGGCAGCTAGCTCATGAATATGCAAATCAACCTTGAGCCACACACCCCCAGCAGGTGCTGGTTGGGACTGCCCTCCTGTTCTACCTTCCTCCCCTAGGGAGCTACCCTGAGGCTGAGGAGGGTGAGATGTGGTCTCGCACCAGAGGGGAAGTACTCACACACACAATAAAACAGTATCCCAAAACACTCTCAAATGGAAGTACTGTCTGACACAATTACAAACCAAGTGTCTGACACTAATACAAACCAAGCAAAAGCACCCTAACACAAGCACATAAATGGGCATCTCTAAAGTAGAAACATATGAATTCATGCAAGCATGCTAACATAAAGTCACCATATATACAAGCACACCAAGCCACCTACACACTATTATAAACATCATAACACATATAATCACAAGGGAACTGCCCTCCCTTCCTCCCACCCCACCCAAACTGCCTACTCCCACCCTTCAATTGGACTACAAAGTCAACCCAAGGCCCAGAAAGGCATCTCACTTTTCTAATGATGGTGACAAGGACTTAAATTATCATCCCCTGCTCCCATCCTATCCTGTGATGGTGAATTTTGCAGCCATCCGGGTAAAAAGTATGTTTTGAAAGAAAGAAAGAAAGAAAGAAAGAAAGAAAGAAAGAAAGAAAGAAAGAAAGAAAGAAAGAAAGTAAAGCCTAGCCCCAGCCTTTCAGAGTGATTAATCCCCACTAATGATTTACCGATTTGCAGAGAGCGTGTTCTGCATAACCGGATTGTGGGCATTAACACCAGCTCAAAGGCTGACATTCTGCTAAAAATGAAAGTAAATTTCAAGAGCAATTGACCACCCCTAATTTGAATATTCTACTGACACTCTGGGAGGACCCCTACCCACACCCACAGCCTAGGGGCTGAGGCAGGAAAACAAAAATACAAGGAAAGATTCTTCCCAAAGAGCTATTTCACCTTCTGTCCCTCCTTCCCTTCACCAAGACCTGAGATTAAATAAGTTAGATCGCTCCTTTCTCTTCTGCCAAAGGCAGTAACGGCCCTGCTACTACTCCTCTCTTCCGCCTTGGGCTCTAAAGATCACAGGAAGGACAGAAGAACTGGACACCTGAAGGGGCTGAGCTTAGAGGGAGAGACGTAGGGGCTTTGAGGGCTCAGAAGGGTGAGCTCATCCTATGTGGGGAGAGCTTTAGGATGGTGGCAAGCACTACAAATCTGTCTAGATGGCACCCACCCTCGCCAAGGCAGTGGATCAATAAGATGACCCTGGCACCCTCCTAAGACTGGGAATTTATGACAGCTAGGACCCTGCCAGACTCTTCCAGTCAAAACCACATTGCAGCTCAGAATGCGCGGGCAGCAAGCCCCAGTGGGCGTGGTCCCTCCTGACACTCTTTAGCAAGAACTGGTTAGGGGAGCAGGCAGGTTCCACGCCTGCTCACACAGCCTCTTACTCACCCCAGATGGCCGGCCAGGGAGGGAAATCAAGCCACACTTTCCCTTTCCAAGTTTTCTTCAAGCAGTGATCTCACCCCCATCTTCTCAAGCAGCCAGCAGAGACCATATTGCCCAACTTTCAGATGAGGATACAGAGGGTTAGGAGGCTGACACTGGCCCAAAATGAGGCCTGAGTCAGGGCCAAGATGGAACCCAGGACCCTTTACTGCCAAGCCAGGCCACTCTGAAAAGGCAAGATCCAGGGCATAAGGAGACTGCCAGGAGGGAAAGGAAGTGGCCCGCGAGTGCTGCCCCGGTCCAGCCAGCCTCAAAGACTCAAAGTCCCTGCATGCAGGAGGCATCCTAAGATACACAGCCTGTCCGGCAGCACTTCCCATGGGCCCCATCTCTCCTCTTCATCTCTTAGCATTCCTGACTTGTGAGGAATCCAGGTGGAGCATCCTGGAGCCTGTCTTCCCCCAGCACTGAAAAGGCCTGAGGTCTGAAACTGCATCTGCTCTCAACCCATCCTGGACTCCTAACCAACTGACCAACTCACAGAAGAGAGCTCGGGGGCTCAGAGACCAAAGGGGGAAAGCAGCCAGACCCAGCTGCCTCCAGGAGACGCTGAGCAAGGCTCTTCCTCTTTCTCCTTCCCAAAGCTGTGCTCGGCGTGCCATTGTTAGGCCCCCTGACACCTCGGATGTGTGTCTGGAATACTGCCCTGTGTATGTGGCCGCCAGGGTGCTGATGACGACTGACTCGTGAGTATAGTTGTATTCTAGGGCCCACGTCTGTAACCCGGGGCTTTGCAGAAAGAGTATAAGGAGCTGGAGCTTGTGTAGCCTATCCATCCCTGCAGAGCCTCCCTCCTACTCCCAGCCCCCCATAGCCCCCGGCTCAGAGACCCCCCACAGCGAGGGCCCCATCTGCTGGAGGCTCGGTGACCTGTGTCAAATGAGCAGGCGCTCGGTCACACTCCAGAGCCTGGAGGAGGCTGCTGTGCTCTGGGAAAGCCCAAGCCGCTCCTGCCTGGGGGCGGGCTGGGCAGAGGCCCCGCTGGGGAGGGAGGCCCGGGAGACTCTGAAACTGGCGGCGGCCTGGCTGGGAGCTGCACTCCACAGAAAAGGAGAGTGAGAAAAAATATGAAAAGAAAAGCCTTGGGCCTAGCGCTGCAACCAAACCATGTGGACCAAACTCTGGGTTGGACACAGCCCTTTCCTCTGCTTTCTGATCCCCTGAGCGGATCTGTTATTTCTTACAGGGTGTGGGTAGATATGTCTGTGTGTCTCTGTGATGTGTGGGGTGAGCCTCTTTGTGCATCTGGGTGAGAGGGTGTGCATGGCTGGCTCCACGTGCTCTTGCGTGTGAGTATGATGGTATGCCTATGTGTGACTCGGCACACCAGCTGAGAGTCTCCATGTTTGTGGCCCCAAGAGCCTGTAGGTTTCATGTATCTCTGTGTCAGCAAAGCAGTGCCTACTTCAGCCTATTTCAGCCTATGTGTGGGTTCTGTGTATCTCCCCATTTAGACACATGCCTGTATTTACCACTGGGTGCTGCTTTGTGTGACTATCAATATTCAGCCTAATGGTGCAAGTTTGTGTGTTCCTATTGTGAATCCGTACATTCAGTCCTGTGCTAAATTGCATGGTTGTATCTGTGTGTGTGTGCGTGTGCACACCTGTTCTCATGCCCACACCACTCTGTGTCTGCATGGGTCACGTGGATGTCTGACCTCTGTGTGTACACCCTGCCTACGTGTTGTGGGTCTGAGGATGAGTTCTCCCCAGGGCCTAAGAAGGTGGTGCTGCAGGACAAAGGGGTTGCTCAGCTGCAGATGTTTCTACCAGTGGCCATGTCTCAGCCCTAGTGTCCCACACAGAATCTTAAGAGTGATGTCAAGACTTCCTGGGGGAAACTTAACTCAAACACAAGAAAATTCTGACTCAAGACCAAACCCATATCCCTGTAGAAGGTCTAAAATTTCCAAAGCAGAGAAAAGAATTATATCTTTCCTACTTCAAACTGCTTTCCAGCCCAGGCCAGCATCTAACATTTAAAGGGCACCTAAATTGCATGCCTTATTTCATCTGTGGAGCCTCAGAGCAATCCTGAAAAGCAGGCATTATTGTTCTCACTGTAAGATGCACAAACTTAGGCTCCAAGAGGCAATGTGGCTCACACAAAGTCACAGGGCTGCTAAAGGACGTGGTGGGATTGGGACTTTGATTTGCTGGGTGACAAGCTGATAACCTATAAGCCTCACTACTGCTCTACTGCTGATGCCCCTCAATTCAGCACAGACCTGGGAAGATGGTTTCAGGAGCCCCAGCAGGCCCTGGCCTGCCCTTGAGACCTACCAGAAACAGGGCCAAGGGCTCTCTTTGCTGTGCCAGCCAAAGCTGCTGCCTCCATAGACCCCCATCCCACGGTAATGAGGGGAATGATGAGTGAAAACTCACAGGTCCTGTGCCCTTGGACAAATTTTGGGTCCCTCATCTAGGCAATGAAGATAATAATCTCAGTGGTCTCTCACAGGGCTGAGAGGTACAGGTAAAAGTACTTGCTAAAACACTGTGCCTGTATGTATACCTATGTAACAAACCTGCACATTCTGTTCATGTATCCCAGAACTTAAAGTATAATTTAAAAAAAAAAAAAAAAATCCGTGCCTGTTGGTCATTGTTCTTCCAGCCTCAGTGGCAATTCCAAAGGCTGGAAATCAAAACACCTGCCCGCTGTCCGGACTTCCTTCAACAGGAACTGAGACAGATTCACAGAATCACAGACCATGAGAGTAAGAAGTGCCAGAGAGGTCAACTGGTCCAAACCTCTGCAATCCCACGCTACAGGTGGAGAAACTGAGATTTACTTAGAGAGGGGGAATGCCTTGCCTGTCACTGAACAGCAACAATGGAAACGACCAAAGTAAACACCTATCTGAGAGCTTTACACCCCCGTTGTCTCACATAACTATCTGACCTACCTTAGTGAGACAGGTAGGCTGCCTATAGTACTGTTATTCCCAACATACAGGAAGGAAAACCAAGAGCTAGGAAGGCTAGACCAGAGTTACTCTTGCCCAGGGAGATGATGGCAGCTCCAGGTTGAAAGCCCAAGCTTCAATATCACACAGGCCTGGTTAGGGCTGGCACGAGCATGGACTTCACTGCGGAATTCCCAGTCTTCCTCCTACCTCCCAGGCCTGGGAAAGGTGAAAGACCTGGGCTGCCTCAAGGTGACCATTCCCTGGGCCAGAGTCCAGGAAAGCCCAGTATCTCTAGCTCGGTTCAGACACAGAGCTCCATCGCAGCTCTTACAGCTAGGATGGGACCACGGAGCCTGCTCAGGACAGTGGCCAATGGCAGGATAAGGGCCCTGCTCTGTCCCACTCCTTCCCTGGCTGGTCCTAGGGCATTCAGGGCCCACATGATCAAAGTCTGTGCCCAGGGTGACCCCTGTCACTGTCAACTCTGTCCCAGCCGCCCTGGATCGTCCCAATGGCAGCTGCCACCTGAGCCCCCAGCAACTTTTTTCAATCTAAGGCTTTATTCCACAGACCTGATTTGCCCAGTGGGGCCCTAGCTGGGCCCCCAGCTCAGTTCTGTGATCTGGGACCCCAGGGCCCTGTAAGCTATAAATCCACTTGAGGCTAGATCCAGGAGAGAAAAGAGGGAGGACTGGCAGCTGAAGACTCCCTGGGACCCAAGCCTCGGTGTGGGGAAGAGGAGAAAACACAGCTCGGTACCCTCAGCCTGGGGCCCAAGGTCGGGTAAGAAGGCACAAAGGAACTGCAGTGAGGTCCGACTCCACTCAAGATCCTTCAGGGAGTCCTCAAGGGCTGGGGCGTGAGGAGGTAGCTAAATTCCACTGCCCACCTTTCCAACAAGGCCTCCTCAATCTCAATTCCCTTTTCAGCAGCTCCAGGCAAGTCCGGGCAAACTCTAGCCCAGGGCTCTTCGCGAGGCTGGACAGCTCCCGGCCTGCACGCCGGATTTCTGGAGAGCCCGAGCCCCTTCCCTGAGCCCATCCTTCTCCTCTCCCGGGGCGTGATCCCACCACGACCACAGCCGATGAGCCGTTCAAGCTGGGAGAAGGAGCGAGAAGGCTGCAGCGGCGCAGGTCAGATACCCCTGGGCCCAACGTCCACCCCCCACTAGCGCCCTTGCCAGCAGCGTTTTCCCCGGAGCCAGAGTCTCCACCTCGAGATCTTCTCCTTCTGGAACCCCGGAGCGCGGCCGGGTACCAGGGGCTCGCGTAGGACTGTAGAACCGCTGCCGCCCGCCGTCCCAGCCCCAGCTGCCCGCGCGGTACTCACCTGGGCCTCAGTGCCCGGGAGAAGGTGTGCCCGCGCGAGGCGTGAAGCCAGAGTCCATCCGACTCCGCCCGCACCGGACGCGCTCTCAGGGCAGAGGAGGTCGGCGGAGTTGTGACGCTGGGACTAGAGGAAGGAGAAGGAAAGCCGAGACGGGCCGGGCAGACGCGCCGAGGAGCGCCCAGTGCACGCTGGCAGCCGCGGGAGGCGAGGCGGGCGCGGTGAGCAGTCGCGCCGGAACCGAGCCGCGAATCCGCGCCGCCTCGCGCTCGCAGCCGCCAGGACCCGCGGGAATCCTGGTCCGCCGGCAGCGGTACTGAGGAGGGAGGGGCGCGGGGCTGAGCCGCTTCTCGGAGCCCGAGCGCTTCTCGGAGCCCGAGCGCCTCCCGGAGCCCGCAATCCCTGCTGCCCGGGCGGGATGCGGGCGGGAATTCAGCTCGCGTGGAATGTGGGACCGGCCGGGCTCAGAGTCTCCAGCGCTGGGGGAAAGCGGGGCCCACACAGCCAGGACGAGAGGGGGTGCGGTCCCAGGGCCACCCCCGCGCCACTCCCCACGTGGCGGCCGCGCCCCCGGGGCGTGAGTGTGTACGCGGACGGTAGGGGGGCCGTGAATGAAGCCCCGGCGGCCAATCAGCACGGCCGGCGCGCGGGACCCCGGGAGCGACGCCCAATGGAGAGCTCTGGGCGGCCGGGCAGGGTGGCGGGCGGGCGCGGGGGGCGGGGGCCGGGCCGGGGAGGCGGGAGGCGGCTCCGCGGGCAGCCAATGGGCGGCGGGCGGGGTGGGGCTCCGGAGCGCCGAGCGGGTCGGGGCTTTAAGCCGGCGGAGCGAGGCGGCGGGGCCCGCAGACGGAGCGGAGCGGCGGCGGCGGCGCGGCGCAGGGCGCGGGGCGGCATGGCCACCACCGCGCAGTACCTGCCGCGGGGCCCCGGTGGCGGAGCCGGGGGCACCGGGCCGCTTATGCACCCGGACGCCGCGGCGGCGGCGGCGGCGGCGGCGGCCGCGGAGCGATTGCATGCAGGGGCCGCGTACCGCGAAGTGCAGAAGCTGATGCACCACGAGTGGCTGGGCGCGGGCGCGGGCCACCCCGTGGGCCTAGCGCACCCCCAGTGGCTACCCACGGGAGGAGGCGGCGGCGGCGATTGGGCCGGTGGCCCGCACCTAGAACACGGCAAGGCAGGCGGCGGCGGCACCGGCCGAGCCGACGACGGCGGCGGCGGCGGAGGTTTCCACGCGCGCCTGGTGCACCAGGGGGCGGCCCACGCGGGCGCGGCATGGGCGCAGGGCAGCACAGCGCACCACTTGGGCCCGGCCATGTCGCCCTCGCCCGGGGCCAGCGGGGGCCACCAGCCCCAGCCGCTCGGGCTGTACGCGCAGGCGGCCTACCCGGGGGGCGGCGGCGGCGGCCTGGCCGGGATGCTGGCGGCGGGCGGTGGCGGCGCGGGGCCGGGCCTGCACCACGCGCTGCACGAGGACGGCCACGAGGCGCAGCTGGAGCCGTCGCCGCCGCCGCATCTGGGCGCCCACGGACACGCACACGGACATGCACACGCGGGCGGCCTGCACGCGGCGGCGGCGCACCTCCACCCGGGCGCGGGCGGCGGCGGCTCATCGGTGGGCGAGCACTCGGACGAGGATGCGCCCAGCTCGGACGACCTGGAGCAGTTCGCCAAGCAGTTCAAGCAGCGGCGCATCAAGCTGGGCTTCACGCAGGCCGACGTGGGGCTGGCGCTGGGCACGCTCTACGGTAACGTGTTCTCGCAGACCACCATCTGCCGCTTCGAGGCCCTGCAGCTGAGCTTCAAGAACATGTGCAAGCTCAAGCCGCTGCTCAACAAGTGGCTGGAGGAGACCGACTCGTCCAGCGGCAGCCCCACCAACCTGGACAAGATCGCGGCGCAGGGCCGCAAGCGCAAGAAGCGCACGTCCATCGAGGTGGGGGTCAAAGGCGCGCTCGAGAGCCACTTTCTCAAGTGCCCCAAGCCCTCGGCGCACGAGATCACCGGCTTGGCAGACAGCCTGCAGCTGGAGAAGGAGGTGGTGCGCGTCTGGTTCTGCAACCGGCGGCAGAAGGAGAAGCGCATGACCCCTGCGGCCGGCGCGGGCCACCCGCCCATGGACGATGTATACGCGCCTGGGGAGCTAGGGCCTGGCGGGGGCGGCGCATCGCCACCCTCCGCGCCCCCACCGCCCCCGCCGGCGGCGCTGCACCACCACCACCACCACACACTGCCCGGCTCCGTGCAGTGACCCCGCGGGCCGGGCCCCCGCCGGCGCGCTGCAGGGCGCGGGCGCGCAGCCCGCCCGCGCGGCCTGGACTCTTTTTGTTCGGTTGCTTTGGATTTTACAAAAAAAAAAAAAAAAAAAAGCCCAGAAACTTTCGAACAAAACCAAACACCCGGACGACCCTCTCCGGTGAGCGGCGAAGACAGCCCGGTAGGCTGCGTCGCCCGAGCCCCGAGAGAGGAGCGAAGATCCGGAACTCGCCAACTCACCCCGGGCATCCTGCCCGCCGCCTGCTCTCTGCCCCCATCCCCTCGACGACCCCCGCCCCTGCCCCCCCGGGCTGTTCGGGGCCGGATCCCGGCAGCGGCCTCCCCAAAGCGACAGGTAACGCGGTGCGGGGTTAGGGATTCCCCGGGAGAGAGGACGAAGCGAGGAGAGTTCTCCATCCCCTCTCCCCGCGTGGACTCCTGAGCCTGCGGGTCCAGGGTGGGGGGCTGTCACTTTATTCGCTACACGCCTCTTCTCTCCTATAAGGATGCGCCCCACCCCCTTTTCCCCTTTCTCCGGGCTTGGTTTTTTACGGTTTTTATTTATTCGTGGAGCCTCTCGGCTCCTGGGGTCCTTCTAACTCCGCCCGCGCCCTTAATTTAAATCGCTGTATACTGTATTTATCGGGGCCCCGGAGGGGAGGTCGCGAGAGCCGCGTCTGTGTATAAAAGCAGGAAATAGCCAAAGCTTTAATCTAGCCTAATTTATTTTTCCCCTTATATTTCCCTACCCTACCCTCCCCCCCAAGAAAAGCAAAAAAAAAAAAAAAAACTAACAAAAAAAATTCTAGTGTTCATTTTTCGTTTCGTTTCATCCGAGCCCCGGCTTGGTTCCCGGCCACGCCGGAGGGGTCTGCGCTCCCACACACCCAGACGGGAAGGGGCTTCTGCCCTGCTGCAGACCGACCGCCGCACAGCGCGGCCCCTGCTCCCCGCGGGGCCCTGCCCTCCTGGCCACACCAAACGAAACTTGGAAAAGTTAGAGAGATTGTTTTTTAACCAGCTGTAGAAATAAGCCGTTCCCTGAGAACCCTCCGCCTGATTCCCTGCAGCTTCCCTCTGCTCCCTTTCCAGCCCGCCGGGATGCGGGATGCCAGGGGAGGCCGGGAGAGAAATTCCCCAAGTTTGGGGTGAGGTGGGAACCATGTAAATATGTGAGATATGTACACACTGGCGGGGAGAAGAAACATTTTGTGCTTGGTTTTTATTTTTGTTTTTCCGGGTTACCCTTCCTTCCTACCCTAAAGGATTTTGTACACTGACTAATCCGAAAAAGATATTTTAATATGATTTCCGAATTTCTGACCCATCTCTATTTATTTTCTGGATGTGTTTGGAGCTTCCCCCTTCTCCGTTTCTTCTGTTTGTTAAGGTTTGAATTTAAATTTTGTTATTTTATTTTTATTATTTTTTGAAACAATGTTTCGGTGCATTCTCTTTGTATCTTTATTGCAAAAAAAAAATAATGTAGACTGGGAAGTTCCCTTTATATTTATGTTATAGTAAATATTTTATTACTCACATAAACATGTACCCCAGGGCTGTGTCCTGTCCTTTTTACTGCTAGGGCTGGGTGGGTTTTGGGGTGAAGCGATGGGATCCCCTGCTTCACCTCCCTGAAGTTCTGATCTCACCAGGAGAGATCTTGGAGGAAGATGACCCTGCAGACCTTCCAGGTGGATATCAGGACATGGGCAACAGTTGGGCCCCTGCCTCAGATGCATCAGTTTAGGGAAGATGAAGCTGCCTTGTGTCCCCCTGTCGTAGACAGACTCTCCTAGACCAAACCAGGGCCCGGGACAGTGAGCCAAAGACACCACATGGAATTCGGATCAGCCATTGTTCATGCACAACTCGACTGCTCTTCTCCACCAAGAAAGAAGCCCGCCTCGGCCTGGGTCACCAGCCTAGAATCTATAATCCCCCACCTGACACCTCAACCCCCAACTTTCATTTCACCTTGCACTCTATATGAGAGGTCTGAGCCAACTTTACCATTCCCAGTCCTAGGGCACCTGGAAGCCTGGTCAGGCCCCACCATCCTACTCCAGCAGGCTCTCCACCCAAACTCAAATGGTGCCCAAGCCCCCCTGGATGCACTGGGAGTTCTAACAGCTTAGACAGACGTGGCTTTCATGGTCCTATGTGAGCTGGGTCAGCCTAGGGAGGGAGCCCTGCCAATTTGCTTGGGCAAAGCCGGTCTTATGTCTCTGCAAACAAACCACTGCCCCAGCTTCTGTTGGGGAGAAGTGGAGGCACGGGCAACTGTGCCATCAGAAAGACCTGATATCTTCTTTCCAAGGTTGGGTACCCAAGACCCTCATCACCACCACCACTGCAGGGAGTGATAGGAAGGAGAGCACAGACCTTCTCAGATGCTGTCTTCTGGAGTGAGTCAGGGTATCTGGGGGCAGATCTGGTTCCCGACACAGAGCTCCAGACTACCTGGGTTCCAGTCAAGACCTTATTTTCTCCTTTAAAACAACCCTTCTTAAAAATACTGATAAAAGAGCTCTTCCTGCTTCCTCCGTAGACGCAGTTCTTTTCCCCTCTCAGGAGAAGCCACATGCGGTTTCTCTCGCTCTTTGTGAAGCCAAAGCTTGAAGGCACAATCTCTTAGCTGGGGAGAAAGCTGACCCTAGTGAGGGGGCGTGTGGGGCCCCTCCTGCCAGGGAAGCGGCCCAAGTCCAGGCCTGTGAGAGGCCTGGGCTCTAGCTGACGGTGTCAGGGATGTCCAGAGAGGTGTCCCCAGGGCCCCAAGTTGGTGCTCCCTGGCGGGGCTAGGGCCTCAGGATGACTGTGCCATGCTGAGAGTTCCTGGCGACTTTCTGCGCTCGGCCCTCACTCTTGGGGGGAATTGTCTCTGCAAGTACAAAGGCTGCCTCGGCTTCTAGAGGCCCAGCCCCTCACTCCCTGCTCCTTTTTTCTTCTCCTCCTCAGCTCAGTCCAGCCAGGTGAGCGAATAGCCCTGTAATTGGCACCTGTGTCCCAGCCGTTCCCCACACTGGTGGGCCAGGTAGCCTTCCCTCCCATGTTTCCTAAAGAGGAAGCTGGCAACATACCGGCCAGCTGGGCAATGGCATAGCCAGGAGCCACTGACCACCCTGCCTCAGCCTCTCATTTCCTACTCCACCAAGAACAAAACTTTGAAGCCGCCACACACTCCTCCCTGCTCCCTCATTTCTCCATTCCTGGATTTGTCCCAGCCTCAAGGCTCTGAAATGGAAGCAAATGAAGCTGAAAGCTCCCGCCGCCTGCGCGGCCCAGAGCCTCAGCAGGTTTTGAGGTTGGAAAGGGCCACCGGGAAGATGAGGCCTTTCACCGGCCTCTGCCTGCAGCTGACACCAATTGATTGATTGATTTCCTAATTGTCTGCTTGATCCTCTACAAGAGGGTGGGTTTATTATTTAAGCAAGTCAACTCAAAAATAGCAAAACAAAGCAGCCTCCCAAGAACCAGCAGCAGCTGAGGAGTAGAACAAAAAAAAATGAAAAAAAAAAAAGTGGAAAAAGGGATGGAAGAAAATCTTTTACTTTGCAAGGATTTGGCTTAATGAGATACCAGCATGAGATAGCTACCCGGTGATCAACCCCTTGGTCGCAGAAGGCCCCTAGATGGTAGGAATCTCAGCACTTTATAGGAAAGAGAAATCTTTTTCCCTGGATAGCATAGAGTTAGGACAAGCACAGCCAACTGTGGGCTTGATGCAGTCTCTCCGTCCCAAGGGTATGTATATCTACCTGCTTATGCCTGAGAGCCTCAGACTTCTTTTTGTTCAGGAGAGGTATGTGTCCCTAGCATCAACCTCCAAGGAAGTCCAAGCTTTCCCTAGCATATTGGGAATTTTCTGATCCCATCTCCTTCCGCATCTCACTTGAACAAAATTATTGTTTATGTTGATGTGGCCACAGATTATGGTAGTTAGAACTCTCTCCCCATGTGAACCTCTGCAAGTTGGTGTAAGAATTTGTGTGTATGCTGTTGTGTGTGCAAAGCCACAGCCAATCCCAGAGGTAGGAGAGGGAAAAGAAAACCCAGGCTACACTGCTAATGCTTTGAGCAGGAAGAATATTTGTAGAATGGAGGTTGGCCAATACCAAAAGGAAGGAAAATGGTCATCTTAGTCACCTGCGGTCATCAAGGCAAACCCAGAAGGTACCCTGCCTTGAGGCGTGACGACATTATATTCTCCCCCACCTACTGCCCAGAAGGTTGCACTAGTTTATATGTTGCATGCCTTAGGTCCTATGCAATCATCCCTTGACCTTAGGACTTGACTGGATGTCCATAGGACTGACCCCCAATCGCAGTTGCCCACTTAGAGCCGTTTAGAACTCATCCTCCCCTGGAGAGGCTCTGGGCCTCCAATGACACATCCAGGGCCAGGCTGCCTCCCTCCCTGGAACTTTCCCTAGCAGGGCTTCAGCTCCAAAAAGGAGACCCACCTAAGCAGAGGGTGGAGTGAGAGGAGACTGGTTATCAGGCCTAGTTACTCTCCTAAGCTCAGCCAAGATGATCTACCCAGGGCCTCTGGCTCGGAGACTGAGACCAGAGGTAGCTGGAGCAGCCATCCGTTTTGTCCCTGCCTGTCACATTTGAAGGCTCTGGAGTTGAAATGGTGTTTGGCCATTTAGGGCTCCCCTTGCTGCCTCTTGAGGCCTCCATGTGGGAGGACTGCCCTCTATTGGTCCCTGAACTGGGACCTGGTAGCAGTTACCAGAGCCACCTTGAACCTAAGCATGCCCTCAAAAAGTCAGCTTCAAGTGGGCTCTTCGAGGAGGACTGCCAGTTAGAGCAGAGGCAACTTTAGCCTCCAAAAGAAGCAAGCCTGCCCCCTCTCTCTCTCTCTCTCTCACACACACACACACACACACACACACACTAATCCATGACCCTTCCCTCTCATCTTCCACCCTGCCCATTCACACAGCCACTCTCAGAAACCCACGATCATACACCACCTCCTCTCTCTCTCTCTCCACTCATCCCCATCCCCATCACTCCTCCCCTCAACCAGTTAAAACCCCGATCCAGGCTCTCACCACCTTGCTCACTCACACGCATGCTAAGACACCCATGGTCACACCCACACCACAGTTTGGGCAGTCTAAGACCAGCTTTCTGGTCTTTGGCACTAAGCTCTTGAGAGTCACTGAGTACCTGGCACATGTAATATTTGATTAAGCACACACGGCCATCCTTTGCAACATTTGACCTGGTCCCCTTCTCTCAGGATTTCCAAGCACTTGCCCCTAAACTGCTTTCCAAACACATTCCTGTCCATCATTGTCCCAGCTCCTCCCAGATCTCTTCCTGCTCCTTTCAGATAATTAAAGTTAGGCTGTGTGTTTGTATGTATGTGTGATCTTATTTTTTAAACACACACCCCCACACATACATATGCGTGTATATATACAAACACACACAGCAATTAGATCTATCCATTCCTGCCGTAGTCCTTCTTGTGCAGTAAAACCTCAGCTATGCATATGCCCCCACATTGCTATGCAATGAACCCAGCATCACCTAGTCACGGGCTCCTGATGTCACACACACATACGCACAGTGGCACGTTCACATGGTTACATTGGTCTTTCTCCAAGGGCATGACCCACCTCCCACTACCCACCCTGCTCCCGGGCATCTGAGTGGGCTCTCCTCAGATGACCTGAGTACCAGGAGAGTTTTGCTCCAATCCCTGCCCCCAACACACACACACCAGTGGACATGTCTCCTGCTGAGCCTGACCAGGGTGGGTCTGGGTATTATTAGGCTGCAGAGACAGCACGGAGGCATATGGTCTCGTACACAAGAAATAATGTTCATGTTAAATCAGACCTCATGCATAATGCATGGTGCCTGATCTCACATTATTTTGGGTGTTCGTCAAAATCAGTGTTCTTTCTTATGAGGGCTCCTGAAAAGAAGTGAAAAGGCATTTGCTAATTACACCCACAGCCTGGACCCAGAGAGCTGGGAGTGCCCCCGGGAGCCTCCCTCTGGCCCCACTTCACCCACAGTGGGTCCCATCCCTCTGCCCCACTCTGTCTTCCCACTTGGAAGGAGGGGCTGCCTGGGGTTTGTGGCAGGCGTAAGGCCCCGTGTTATTTTTATTTCTTTTCTCTCGGCTCTCTGTCCCTGGAGGGTTCTGGGGAATGGCAGTGGCTCTGTCGCTCTCACACCCGATTCATTTGCCGTTTTATGAACTCCCCGTTGATTCATCGCCTCCCTAAGTCAATGATTCACTCCTGATGGCTTTTCAGAAATCCTTCTTCAAAGGCTCCAGATTATTCAGCTCTGAGCAAGAGCAAGAGCCGGAGCAGACCTGGACCCTGCATTACCACTGCTCCGTGGCCTGGAATGGGATATTGTCCCCATCCTTGGGCCTTCCCTGGAGCTGGGCTGGCCTGGAGAGGAGGGAGTGCTCCATCCACACAGAAGCTGGTAGAGCTGACCCAAGCAGCTCATGGACAGACCAAGCCCATGGCCAGGCACCCTCCAGCCTCTGTGGGTCACCTGCCTTCTCCCCTTGTCATCACAGTCCCTCCGGAAGCTATCCACGCCTCCGAGGAGGTAGAGAGCAGAATGGTGAAAGACAGGGGCTCTGGGACCAGACACCTGGGCACAAATCCTGTCTCCACTTCTTATCAGTTTTGTGACTTTAGGCCAACTACCTACATTTCTGTGCCCCCATTTCCTGGTATGGTAACAAAGGCAGTTCCCTGATCATAGAGTTGTTTTGAGAATTAAGTGGGATAATATGCATATAGAGTTTACATAAGTGATGAATAAATGAAAGCTGGTTTTTTGTTGTTGTTGGTTTTTTTTTTTTTTTTTTTTTGGAGACGAAGTCTCCCTCTGTGGCCCAGGCTGGAGTGCAGTGGCGCAATCTTGGCTCACTGCAACCTCCACCTCCCGGGTTCACGCCATTCTCCTGCCTCAGCATCCCTAGTAGCTGGGATTATAGGTGCCCGCCACCACACCCAGCTAATTTTTGTATTTTTAAAGTAGAGACGGGGGGGTTTCACCATGCTGGCCAGGCTGGTCGCAAACTCCTGACCTCAGATGATCCACCCACCTCAGCCTCCCAAAGTGCTGGGATTACAGGTGTGAGCCACCATGCCCGGCCTGAAAGCTGTTTTATTGTGAGGCCTGAACAGGGCATTGTGCAGAAACAAGTGAACAGGGAAGAAAACCATAATGTAATGAACTTTTACCATGGACCCCACTCTGTCCAAGGCATTCTGAGATACTTTCCCATCACTCCTTTGTGCTTTATTTTCACTACTTCACATTAATTATTTGTATTTTATAGATGAGGAAAGTGGTACCCAGAGTGACTTGTCCAAGGCAGCAAGATTTGTTAATGACAGAAGCTGGGATAAAGCCCACTTTTTCTGACTCCCAGAGCCCACTCAGATGTCCTGGATATGGACCTGGGACATGGACTCCCAGGTCCATGGCACCCCCTGCTGGGGCAAACAGTGTGTTCAGTGCTTGGGTATTTGCCCAAGGCAGGGGAGGTTCCAGGACTCAGGACTGGGCCAGGGAGAGAAGCTGGGGACCAAGGGTGATGGGGTTCATTGGCTAGAAGCTGCCCCTCCCTCCACTACCCCACTATCAGGGTGTGTTTTGAAAACAGAGAGACTCGTTTTTATCTATCTCTGTGCTCAACACAGGGCTCTTATCTTTCTCTGTGCTCAACTTAAATCTCATGAGGCTCAAGGAAGTTGTGTAATTTGCCTGGGATCAAGACCGTCAGGAAGCCCTTCTGATTGATCCACTCCAAGCCTCCATGTACTGTGCAGTTCCATGTAGCGCCTAAGAATGTGGGCCCTGGCAGCTGCCCAGACATTCATCCTGGCTGCACCACCTATTACCCTTGAGACTTTTGGCAAGATACTTAAGCCTTCCAAACTTCAGTTTCCTCATCAGTAAATGAAGATAATAATAGTGCCTTCTTTGTAGAATTGCTGTGAGGAGTAGATGAGAGATGATATATGTAAACACTTAGAAGACAGCCTGGCACATTGCAAGTGCACATTAAATGTTGGCTATAAAAATAATTTTATATGTACAATATATATTATTATATTATTGCTGAGCTTAAGCAGTGCAGAAAAATAATGCCTAGTGCTTCCCGGCCTAGAATTATTTCTCTTCATTCTCAAAACCACTCCAGAAAGAAAAGCTCAAGATCCCCATCCCCAGCCTACAGGTGAGGAAACTGAGGCCCAAGGATATTGAGGGCCTTAACTGAGATAACCCAGAAAACTAGCGATAGATACAGATTCTCAACCTATTCTCTACTTCTGCCACTTTGTAGCATCCCCATGACCTCAGTCATGTGCACTGGTCCCCTTCTATGGACTAAGGTTCTGTCCTAGGTTCTGGAAGACAGCACTCAGAGGGTCAGGGAAGGCCTCATACAGGGTGGTACCATCAAGCTGGGTCATGAAGAATAAGTGAGTGTTTGCCTGGGGGCAAGGTGCAGGGGGGTCCTGGCTCTGGGCCTAATCCCAAAGAGCCAAAGTCACTCAGCCTGAACCCTTAGACTCCACTCATTTACTTTCTTGCCCTTCCCGGGACCCTTCCACCAGTAGCCCCCTGCCCCCTCCTTTAACTCCAGCACAGAAAATTCAACTCAGGGTCAAAGACCCTGTGGAGTCACACACCATAAGACTAAGTCTGTCTATAGATTCCTTTAGGTCTCAATTCCTGCTTCTTCTGCATCTCTGCCCAGAGGTTGACCACCAAACCATGCCACAGCACAACCAAGCCTCAAAGGTGGTGCCCAGGTACCTGCATCCAGGCCTCACTCCACTGTTCATCTCAAGTTGGGTCATTTGTCATCCCTGGACCTCAGTGTATGAAACAGGCATTCTCCCATTCATTCCTCCATCCATCTATTCTACATCCATCCACTCACCCATTCATCAACCCACCCACCCACCCATCCATCTACCCACTCATCCACTCACCCATTCATCCATCCATGCTTCAACTACCTATTCAACCACTTACCCATCCATCTACCATCCGCTCATCCAATCATCCAATTTAACAACCAGGCCCTATGTTGAGCACAAAGATAGATAAGACCAGTCCCTCTGTTCTCAGAACACTCCTAGATTAGTCTCTTCCCTTCCCTAACTCTGAAGTCACATAGGGTAGGTATACAAGGGCCTACATGAAAAAATTGGGAGGAAACAATGAAGTTGATTGTTGCATCTATGCATCCTGTGTGTCAGAGACTGGGAACCTCCATGCCTCACTCATTTCTTGAGGGCCCCACAGAAAGTGTTGTCCATATGGACTCTGCATGGCCCTAGGACTCCCCTTAGCTCTATTTTTTTTTCTCTGTTGTCAAGGCTGGAGTGCAGTGGCGTGATCATAGCTCACTGCGACTTTGAACTCCTAGGTTCAAGCAATCCTCCCACCTCAGCCTCCCAAATAGCTAGGGCTACAGGGTACAGGCATGTGCCACCACGGCTGGCTAATTTTGTTTTCTTTCTGTAGACACAGGGTCTCTCACTAGGTTGCCCAGGCTAGTCTCAATCTCCTGGCCTCAAGCAATCCTCCCCCCTTGGCCTCCCAAAGTGTTGGATTACAGGTGTAAGCCACCGTGCCCAGCCTCCAATTCCTTACTCCAAGGACACAAGTGCTAACCTAAACTGGAGGGATTTCAAAGGAAGTGGGGAAGAGGAAGGAGTTCATGAACATAACTTCTGCCAAAACTGAAGTCACCAATGGGACTCGGTTTCTGTCAGAAATGGCAGCAGCATCTCCAGAAAGATATAGGGAGTTATCACCACCAGCTGGGGCCTGTCACCACCTAGCTGTATGACTTTGAGCAAGACCCTGCCATTCTCTGAATCTCAGTTTCCCCAGCAGTGCAGACTGTGGGGTCTATGGGTTTTCCCAGTTTGAGGTGGTCCTCCTCAGTTCTCGCTTGCCTTCCAGCCTGGGTGGGCCTGCTCCCCTGACAATGGGGCCTCTCTGGCCGGCCCACACATGAGGCGGGGTAGGAGATGACGTGGTTGGCGTCCAGGGCCTGGAGTCCTCTGGCTATTCAACCCCCCTCCCCTGACACAAACAACCCTCAGTTGCCTCTCCCTCCCAGCCCCAGAATCTGGGCACAGCTGGGGCCTGCTCTGCCCAGGCCACCCCATGAATCACCCCTCTATGGTCCTCGGGGGAGTGGTCCAGGGAGCATCCTACGCCCCACACGGGGTGAGGGCCAGAATCTCGGCCCTCAAGCAGGCAGTGTCCACAGGAACAATGGGGGCCTGTGGCTAACAGCCGGAATGCAGCCATTGTCCAGCCCTGGCCCCCAACCCCAAGGCCTCAGGTCCCCAGGCTGGGCAAGCTGGCGTGGGTCAGTGCGTCAGGCACTCGTGTACCAGGGCCGGGGACACATGGCCTCCTACTTCCCCTCACTGGGGAGGCAGGCGGGTAGGCTGATGGGCCAGACCCACCTCCACACCCAGCCTCACAAAGAGTCCCATGCACAGGGTGAAGAGAGGCAAGATGGGGTGGATGGAGCAGACTCTCGGAAAAGGGGCCTAGCAGCTCTAAGACCCCAGCTATACATCACAGTGGGGAGGGGGACCACATTAGAATAATGCAAGATTAAAGTAGGGTTGCTATAGCGATGCATGAGGGCAATACATCTAGGGAGCCCAGCCCCTTGGTGATGTATGACTCTGCCTGGCTGTGGTGAGCAGGGGGAGGGGATGTGTCCCACCCCAGCCTCCAAGGGGATAGCTGACACCAAACATTCTCTTCACCTGGGGGAGAACATCTGCCTTGAACTCCAAATATAGACATCTCAGAATCCTGTCAAGACTGAAGGAGATGCCCTTCCAACCCAACCTCCAACATCTCACTTTAGTCCACGTTCAACTCGGCTCCAACTTCAAATCCCAGCTCTAGCCTCAGCCCTGGCCTCTGCCCATCCTCAAACTCAGCCCCATGGGGTCATACAAAGCCTCCATCCCAGCCCCTTCAGGCCCTGTCCTTTCCACTCCACTGCTAAGGACCATTCCTATTCTGTCTCCCCCAGTACCTGAGGAGATTCAGAGGACTCTATGCAGGGTGGCAGCCAAAGGACACAAAAGGGAGGAGGTAGGATCACCCAGAAACACTCCTCGGCCACACCACCTGAAGCTGTTAATTTGAGAGAAGCCTGGAGAGTTTGAGGGCACATGTGCTGTCCCCTCTCACCCAGATGCCTCCTCATGCCCATGCCTGGGTGCCCCACCCTCATCTCATCCCAGGCGGGAGCTTAGCTTCCTGCCTCAAATTCTCAGGGCCACCAGAAAGGTTTAGGGGTGGACCAGCCCTAGTGAGAAAATTGGATGGTGCTCCCAGCAAAGGAGTATTCACCAGAAAAGCTTCACACAATATATGTAATATGACAAAGTCGGGCCTTGGGCTTCCTTTCAGCTGCTGTGTCATTCACACTGGTTTGCCCCTTCTCTGAGACCCTGACCTCAACCCCCTGGGGATTTCAGGGGAAGAGTCTCTTCAGATAAACCCCTTTGCTACATCCACCTTAGCATCTTGGCAAGGGAAGAGGTGGGACAGATAAACCCCTTCAATAATCCTAAGTGTGGGCTGGTCGCAGTGGCTCATGCCTGTAATCCCAGCAGTTTGGGAGGCCGAGGTGGGCAGATCACCTGAGGTCAGGAGTTTGAGACCAGCCTGGCCAACATGGAGAAACCCTGTCTCTACTAAAAATACAAAAAAAATTAGTTGGGCATGGTGGCAAGCGCCTGTAATCCCAGCTACACGGGAGGCTGAGGCAGGAGAATCACTTGAACCCAGGAGGCGGAGGTTGCAGTGAGCTGAGACCGCACCATTGCACTCCAGCCTGGGCAACAAGAACGAAACTGTCTCAAAAAAAAAATTAATTAAAAATAAATAAAAAATAATAATCCTAAGTGTGGCCCAGGCATGGTGGCTCATGCCTGTAATCCCAGCATTTGGAGAGGCTGAGGTGGAAAGATCACTTGAGCCCAGGAGTTTGAGACCAGCCTGGACAACATAGCAAGACCCCATCTTTACAAAACATTTTAAAAATTAGCTAGGTATGGTGGTGTGCACCTGTAGTCCCAGCTATTTGGAAGGCTGAGGTGGGAGGATCACTTGAGCCCAGGAGGTCAGGGCTGCAGTGAGCCACAATCGCATCACTGCACTCCAGCCTGGGCAACAGAGTGAGACCCTGTCTCAAAAAGATTAAAAAAAAAAAATGACACCCTGGCTCTGTCACAGCTCTGGTTCCGTCACAGCTCTGGTTCCAGCCTGAGCTGGAAGATGCTGACCATAGAAGTCACCCCTCCCACCAGAGGAGGATACAGGTCAAAGGACAAGGCAGAGCAGGGGGCACTGCCCTCCACATGAGCATGTGCATCCACTCCCATGCACACACATGCAGAGGCACACGCACATACACCTTGGCCCCATCCGTGCTGGTATCCCCCCACAGTGGAAAAACCTCAGCCTTTTTTTTTTCTGTCACCCAGGCTGCAGTGCAGTGGCCCGATCTCTGTTCACTGCAACCTCCGCCTCCTGGGTTCAAGTAATTCTCCTGCCTCAGCCTCCCAAGTAGCTGGAACTACAGGTGCCCATCACTATGCTCAGATAATTTTTTTTTCTTTTGAGATGGAGTCTTGCTCTGTTGCCCAGGCTGGAGTGCAGTGGCGCGATCTCAGCTCACTGTGATTCTCCTGCCTCAGCCTCCTGAGTAGCTAGGACTACAGGCATGAACCACCACACCCAGCTAATTTTTTGCATTTTTAATAGAGATGGGGTTTCACCATGTTGGCCAGGCTGGTCTCGAACTCCTGACCTCAAGCAATCTGCCCGCCTCGGCCTCCCAAAGTGCTGGGATTACAGGCATGAGTCACCACACGTGGCCTCGCCCAGCTAATTTTTGTATTTTTAGTAGAGATGGGTTTTCACCATGTTGACCAGCCTGGTCTCGAAATCCTGACCTTAAGTGATCCACCTGCCTCGGCCTCCCAAAGTGCTGGGATTACAGGCATGAGCCACCGCGCCCGGCCTTTTTTTTTTCTTTTTTCCTTTTTTATTTTTGACATGGAGTTTTGCTCTGTCACCCAGGCTGGAGTGCAGTGGTCCCATCTCCGTTCACTGCAACCTCCGCCTCCCGGGTTCAAGCGATTCTCCTGCCTTAGCCAGCCTCCCGAGTGGCTGGGATTACAGGCACGCGCCACCATGCCCAGCTAATTTTTTGTATTTTTAGTAGAGACAGGGTTTTACCATGTTGCCCAGGATGGTCTCAAACTCCTGAGCTCAGGCAATCCGCCCACCTCAGCCTCCCAAAGTGCTAGGATTACAGGTGTGAGCCACTGTGCCTGGCTGAAACTTAGTCTTTATTCCTGATAGGGAAGAACCCAGAAAGAGGGTCTCTTCTCTCCCTTTCATCCTATGCCTAACTTCTCACATTCACACAGACATATACTTTCACACACAAATACACACATATTATACACATGCTCCTACACGTGGCAGAGAAAAGAGAAAGACTAAAGAAGAAGGTAGGTGGAAGACAGAGTGTGTGCCCAGAGGGCAGTTCCTGGGGAGGGGGTGTCAGGGTGCCCAGGGCATGGAGTGGGCAGGAGCCTTCATGGCTTCCTCTCTTCCCTAGCCAGCGACCAAAGGTCAGCCCAGGCAACTCAGCCACGTGCAGCCCACCCACCCTGCCTGGTCAGGTCATGTGAGACCAGGACCGAAGCCTCATCAACACTCCATTGTCTTCCAGAGCCCAGCCTTATGCTGAACCTAACAAGCCCCCTCCAGCCCAGGACTGGTTGGTGGCCCTCCAGAACCTCTGGTTCCGTCCTGAGGGACCCTCTGCAGGGGTCTCACAGTCCCTGCCTTGAGGACAAGCTGGGTGATGTTCAGCCAGATCCCAACCCTCTCTGGGACTTTACATCCCCTTCTGAGAAATGGGGAGGCGCTGGCCTTCCATTTGCACAGAGAAGGCCTAGGGTGAGGAGTGGGGAGCAGGGGAAGAAGGGCCCTCTTTCTCATGTTCCCTCTGGGGGCACATACCCCATCCCATGCCACCTCCTTGCCCATTCTCCAGATGCTCAGCAGGGAAGGAGAGCACAGCAGAGGGCCGAAGCGCGGCCCTGAAGGTCATCTTGCACGTCAGCACTGGGGCAGCCCCAAAACCCCTTGCGCCCTGGCTCCCCGCCTGGACCACAACACAGGCTCCATTGACTCCTGTGCGCCCTCCTTCCCAAGATGCACACAAAGCCGTGGGCTCGTGGTTACTGCCCACGGGCCCCTGAGCCCCACAGGACCCACCCAGGGAAGGAGGCCAGAGCTGGCTGGCTGGCTGCAGCTCCTAAGGGGCTGGCAGGAGGGAAGGATCGTGCACCTACGCAAGAATCTCCTGGTTCTGGGCAGAAAGCCCTCATAGCCGACCTCTAGGCCCTGTTCTACCCAGGCTGGAATGGAGTCAAAGACCTTGAGGACCCAGCTGGGGCAAATTCTCTGCCAGTGCCACCTCTACCCACCCTTCATCCTGTTTACATCTTGCAAACACAAGGACATTCACCCCTGCCACTGAGACTAAACCTGGAGCAAAGCCGCCCTGGCCCACCCTCTGTCTCCCATAAGGGAAGTCAGGTGGGGAAAGATGCTTGTCTGGGGGAGGGGGACTGGAGGAAAGCTGGGGCTGAGAAGCTCCAGCCCCTCTGGGGGCTTCAGTTAGGGGAGGGCTGCCCCAGCAGGATGACAGAGAGATGATTAAACCCACAGAGAAGATTGATAAGGGAGCTAAACAGCTGCAACTCTGCAAGGTAGGCTGGGACAAATCTCATCTTGTCCTGGCGGCACTCAAAGCACTGGGGGGCTGGGCCAGCCTGGCTGAGCTCATGACCTACACAAGCTCCAGAGCAGGAATGGGGGCAGGGGTGGCAGGCTGCTCCCACCTTCTTCCTCAGGGCCCAGCCCCCATTCCTGCCGCCTCAGAGCTCCCTCCCTGAACAACACCCATTGGCACCTAGGCGGCGTGCCCCTCCTCCCCGGCGCCCCTCCTCCCCGGTGCCCCTTCACCCACAGCACCTCCGTCTCAGCTCTCACTCTCGGTATTATTAGATGTGATTTACAGCGGAAACGCTGAGTCAGACAAACCAAGACTTCCCCAGACAGAGGCAGTGGGAGAAGACAGGAAGAGTCCAGGGCAGCTGGCCTCCCTGGGCAGGGTCCTCAAAGGGAGTGAGGAGATGGGGACAGGGGTCCCCAGCTTCCAGGATGAGTGGGAATTTTGCCCCTCCTGTTTCTCCTTTCTGTCCCAGGCCCAGGATCTTCATCTGGGACTCCTGGATATGCAGACCCCTTTTCTGACTCCCAAGCAGCCTCTCAGCCTCAGTCCTGCCAGCCCCTGTCTCTTCCTTGGCAAGTTTGAGAAAACAGCCCAGGGATCCTGGAGCCTGGAAACAAGGTGGTTCTGCTGGGTCCTGTTTCCTCACAGCAAGGCCCCGGTTCAGAAGGCAGCCCCTGACTCCCAGAGATGAGAGGCAGGAAAAGTGCATGGCTGGGGTCCCAGCCCCCTACTCTACAAACAGAAACACGGGCACTGTGTGCTCCTGGGGCGTCCAAGGGCCCTAGAACCGGTGGAGAGCACACATTTCTGCTTCCACCTTGTGCGGAAGAGCACAGTGGGCAGGTCCGTCTCTGCTCCCTGGGTCTCTGACTCCCTGGCAGGGAGGAACTGGGCATTGTTGCCAAAAATAAACGTTCCCTCTCCCGCTCCCTGGCTCCCGGCTCCCGCTCATTAGGATGCGTGGCGTTTGGCTGCGGTCCCACACCTTGCAGCTCATTATAAATATGCAGTCGCTGCTGGCGCTACCCCAATCATCTCTGCAATCAGAGCTTTTAATTAGGTTAATTAAATTGTATCAAATCTCGCAGGGACGCAGTTCACTGATGCTGATGAGGCAGCCAAAACAGACCCCAGCTCCTCCGCTAATGAAGGCCGCTGCCTGCCTGAGCCATGAGGGAGCAGGAGCGCATAATAAACGGGCGCGTCCTCTGGGAGGAGCTGCTGCCCAGGCCCTGAGCTCTGGGGACCTGGCAGGGGGTCTAAATCAAGCAGTCCAGGCTCCAGCTGCAGCAGAGGCTCCCAGCCCAGGAGCCGGCCCCTTCACACAAGAACCAGGGCAGCTTCAGGAGCCCAGGCACTGAGAGCCTGCCACGCTTACACAGCAAACTTGAGGGGGCCCCAAAGATCCACTGACTCTGTCTGGGATTCCTCTTTACTTCTCCCCCAGAATGGCCCAATAAGGCCAGGGCTCCCTCTCCTACACACCTATATACACACACACATACACACACACACACACACACACACACACACCAGCAGTTAGCCCTGTCACTGCCCCCGGATTGTCTTATTAGCCAGAGTGGCCAGGCTGAGACTAGAAAGCCCATCCTGCCACTGCCAGCCTAGTCTCCATCTGCTATGGAGACCATCTGCCCCTGGCGGGGGGCTGGGGTGGTCTACAATGCTACCAGCCAGCAAGAGGAGGGGGTGCTGCCCCCTAGGCTCCATGTGCCAGATGGACCTTCTATATTCCACCTACCACTCCACCTCAAGAACCCTCTGCCAGGGAGGGACACCTGTCCCAGACCTCCTGGGATCAAATTAGCTAGGGAGGGGAGATGGTCCCTTCCTTCCCTGGTCCCTCGCCACCCTGAGTTCACTGTCCCGTGCCCTGGCAATCCATCTCTGGGCACTGGAGACCACAGGCTTCAGAGCTGGAGGGCCCTGCAAAGGTCCTCCCCTGCCTATAAGCAGGAAGGCAGGTGCTGCCACCTCCAAAGGGGCTGTCCCCAACACTCCACTCAGCCTGACTCCAACCCCTCCCCTTAACCCCTCCATCACTGGTCTCAGTGTCTCTGAGCAGATGAGGAGAGAGGATGGGGAAATTTTCAGTGCTCTCGGGACAAGTTGTTTCTGCTATAGAAGCTGGTTTTTTTGGTTTGGAAAGGTGTTTTTTTTTCTTCTTTTTTCCACCCAGTGATGTGAAAACATGAAACCCGAAACCAACCCCCTACATTTGTCACCTCTGAGAGAAGCCTTTGGGGTAACTGGGAGAAAGCTGTAAATGACTCAGGCTGATTCAGGGCAGGGGGGTGCTGCCCAGCTGCCTGGGGCACCACAGTTTCATTAACCCGATCTGAGCATGGCCGTCAGGTGACAGATGCAGGGAGGGGAAAGGAAGCCCTTTCCATCCTCTGCTTACCCCCAAACACAGCAGTTCCCTTGATATATTCCTCTTGCCTAGAAAAAGCTGGGTCCTTAGCTCCGTTCTGGACGAGCCTCTCCTACCACCACGCAGGAGCACAGGGCTGGACTGTGCAACCACCCCAGCCCCAAGCAGTTTGTTCCCTTTGCATTAAACGAAGCGGACAAGATGAACAAGGAGACCTAGGTGTATGCTTCACCTAGGAGAAGTAGACTGGACACGACTTCCTAAATGTGATGATGATGGATCCAGGAATAGGGAGCCAGGAAATTCCTTACAGGGAGCCTGAGAAGCAGCGGAGACGTTCTTCCCTCTGGCCAGAGCAGTTGAGGAAAGAACAGGCAGAAGCATGAACTAGGCAGCCTCCTCTACACTCCAACCTCTCAGCAGTAGGCTTGGGAAGGGAAGCTCTGCCTCCCTTTGTTTTACAGCTTCTCTCTGATCCTTCCCTGCACTTTTTGCTGAGACAGACCTGTGAAGACCTGGTTGGGTACAGAGGGCGCACCCTCTGACCCGGGGAGGCAGCTGCACAAGCCCAAGAGGCCTGCCAGGTCCGCCTCAAGACAGTACTTCAGGTCCACCCCCAATTCCTCCACTCACCTGGGGCTTTGAGCCAAGATTCCCACCCACGATTCAGCCCACCCTTCCCCAACACCCTGCACATAAGGCTCCGGGAACTGGCATGCTGGGAGAACTTGAGCGGGGAGCCCAGCACCACACACCCACTTGCCTCACTGTTTCAAGTCCCAACAGGCCCTGGCCTCACCGGCCTCCACAGGTAGGCAGAGCGAGTCTGCATCTGTTGGCTGCCTTCCCTGCTGGAGGACGTGCAGCTCTAACTGCTCAGTGCCCCACAGTCAGCAGCATGGGGGAGAGGACAGTGAGCGACAAACAGATGCTTAAAGCTGCACGGAGGGAGACCCCTCCCAGGTCTGGGTGGAACCACCCTATGGGAAACTTGGGGCTATGTGACAGAGACCTCCCTGCATGGTCCTCACTAGAAACAGGAAGGAAAAGCACCTTCCTGCCCAGTCTTCCTCCTGGGGCCACACTCATCTCAAACTCAGGGTGAGAAAATCCCATTTCTTCATGGGAGCTCTCCCCCCTAGCATTAAATTCAATAAGCAAACACATGCAAGTACTTCCTAAGTACAAGGACACTTTTGAAAGAAGACAAGTGTGCTGGGTGGGTGGACACCAAGTCCCTGAGAAGGAATCCCAGCAAAGGGGCAGCAGCTCCACCTGCTGGGCCCTTTTCCACCCTGGCACCAGGAAGCAGTTAGAAATCAGAAAAAGATTGGCTAGGAGCAGTGGCTCATGCCTGTAATCCCAGCACTTTGAGAAGCCAAGGAGGGGTGGATCGCCTGAGATCAGGAGTTCGAGACCAGCCTGGCCAACATGGCGAAACCCCATCTCTGCGCCTGTAATTCCAGCTACTAGAGAGGCTGAGGCAAGAGAATCGCTTGAACCTAGGAGGCGGAGGTTGCTGTGAACCAAGATCGCGCCACTGCACTCCAGCCTGGGTGACAGAGCAAGACTCTGTCTCAAAGAAAAAGATGAACTTATTCAAAAATAAAGCTAGGGCTTGACACTCTCCTGCTTTGGTGGGAAGGGCCCTAGGATGCAGCAACAGACTAAGACTGAGCCAGGCTTACTGAATTCTCTGTTGGACAGACCTGAAGGATCCACATCACCATAGAACTGCTGTTTGGAGACTTGGTTTGTACAAGAGACCTGAGCCAAACAAGTCCTGACTCAGAAAATCCCTCCAGCTCCATAGGCTGCCCACAGCCCCCTTGGCACAGCTAGAGCAGTATGCCACCAACAGCCCAAATCACCCCTAGGCCAAGAAGGGCGGCTCCTAAGCAAACAATACTCTTCCCTCCCCAACAAGCCAAGAGTCTAGGGTCCCACTGAGTACCAAAGCGGCAAAGCCCTGGCCAATTCTCAGAATACATGGGGCTGGGGCCTGTCTTTGCTTAGTCACAGGGACAGCCAATCTCTTTGCTTAAAATCCTTGAGTCTTGGAGACAGCCATTCAGAACACCCAGCTCCCCTTATAGCACTCTGATTACCTTCAGCCTGGAACTCACAGTACACCAAAAGGATGCACTTTCCTGCTCCATTTGGCCTGGGAGTGTGCCTCTTCAAACGTCACTGTTTGTGCTCCTGTGCCAGACGGTGTGTAGGTATGCCTGTACCTGTTTATGAGGCCTGAGTTATATGTGCCTTGTGCATCTGTGAACATGAGATTCCATGAGGCGAGCCTACCTTCATGTGGGTGTGTGGTTCGTGAGAAGGCATTTAGGTCTATTCCCTATCCTCTCCCCCGCTTTCCTACCCAGCAGGGGCAAGAGACGGAGCAGCAGCATCCAGCTGTTTGACCCCAGGATCAGACTGCTGCTTAGTCTGCTCACTCCCCTGTCTAGTATCACTATGATGAGTCCCTTCCCTGGTTTGATCCTCAAGTCTCTAAAACTTTCAGCATTGACTGAGCTCAGCACCTCCCCAGAAGGGAGTGCATACACACAATGGGAAGCATTTCCTTCCTGAAGGCAAAACCTACTGGTTTCTGTTTCCTGACCCTTCTTCCTGTTTTCCAAGGCCCCTGATTTAAATTCCACTGGGTACACCCTGAGGAAACAGGCTTCTAGTCTAGGCTTGTACAGGAAGCTCACAGTCATGGGCACTTATTAAGCATTAACAATTTTCTTTTAAAGCCTTACAATCCACACATGGCTGTTCTCCCTCCTTGGGGTAAGGGCTGCGCAAGCCCCCCAGAACCCCGCTCCCTGTTCTCCCATGTTTGCTCTAAGCACGTTCAGTCCTGTCCTTACTGTCCTTGGCCTATAATCCTGATATGGGCAAACAAAGGAAGGAGAGAACCAGAGAAGAGAAAGAAGCTGGCCAACACACTCAGGGGTCCATATTCCCAGAGTGAAGGTCTGCACCAAGCTATTCTAGCCTTGGAATTGTGAGTTGGCATGGAGTGCAGAGGACAGAGACACAGCCAGGCCTATTCTGACTTGAGCTTCATCAGTAAGGAAGAGGTGCTCCCGTAGGTTCCTTGTTCCAAGAGTTTCTATCTACAGCTGTTAAGTAAGAGAAAAAAATTCCTCCTTGGATAATTTATGAAGCCACCTGAATAGCCAATAAAAGAAGAATGAGTGAGGGTAAAATCAGTCTATCCACTAGATAAAACATTATGCAATCATTAAAAATAATATTTATTTTAACGTTTACTCTAGCATATATTACTGTAAAAAACTTTTGTGATGTAACAAACTGGGAAAGAGCTAATGATTTAATTAAAAAGTAGGACATCAAATTGTTTACTGTAACTATAAAACACAAAAACATGGACAAAAAGTGATGCCTCGTTTTACAAAACGGAGGAAATCAACTAGACTACTCACAGTAATTGTCCACCTCCACAGCTCTAGCTCCTAGCACAGTTAAGCATGCAATAAATATTTGTTATTATTGAATAAGCACTGGGATTAGGAATGAATTAATCTACTTTCCAAATCTGCTGTAATGAGATCCTATGTTTCATAACAAAAAAAATTATGGGCTGGGCATAGTGGCTCATCCCTGTAATCCCAGCCCTTTGGGAGGCCAAGGTGGGAGGATCGCTTGAGGCCAGGAGTTCAAAACCAGCCTGGCCAACATGGCAAAACCTGGTCTCTACAGAAAATTTAAACATTACTCAGACATGGTGGCACATGTCTGTGGTCCCAGCTACTCAAGAGGCTGATACAGGAAGATCACTTGAGCCCAGGAGTTCAAAGTTGCAGTGAGCCATAATCACACAATGCACTTCCAGCCTGGCAACAAAGACCCTATCTCAAAGAAAAAAAAAATTAAGTATATAAAAATAAGACTAATTTCACAATCCAAAAACAATTACAGAAGGGAGGGAGATTTAATGTTGTCCATAGAAAGACATTAAATGTCAGACTGACAATTTAGTTATGGTTACAAACCGGAAAACCATGCCATTTGGAGTAATGGAATTTGAAGTTACTAGAAAACGACAACAGATTTTTGATACAGAATGACAAGGCTTATCTATAACACGTCAACGTTTTCGACGACTCTGAAATTTATAAATAGCTGGGGAGTTCACCGTTTCTTTCTTCACCTTCACTTTCTGAGTTTTATCCTACAAAAGAGTAAAAAGGTGATCAGTAAAGAGAAGGAAATAGTTTTGTAAAATCGAAAGGTTAATAAACTACCTATTAGCACCTGTTTCAGCCCTTCTCAAAGTTGAGAACGGACACAGCCCTACTGCCCAAGGCATCTACTGTAGGCAATGAATTAACTTCTCCCCTAGGCATCTAGAAAGTACTAGCTGTGTACAGTCCTAGGAAAACTGAGAAGAAAGGTGTTCAAGTAGTTGTTTCATTTAAAATTATAATTTTAATTCTCTCACGGAACCCCAGTTGAGAAAGGCTGACCTAAATGATCTACAAAGCTAAAGAATTTGACATTTAGAGGAATGATAAGAATATGAAAGAGGCATCTTATATTCCTCAGCTCTGCTATTTAACTACACAATGTTGTCTATTTTTAAACACCAATGAGTGACATGCACTGTTTTGTTAACCTGTTTAAATGTTACGGGAGCTGCTCATAAGCTATAAAGTTCATATGCTACCCGATCCTACCCTTTGCTGTTCCAAAGCACTGACTAATAACCCCCTTATTACCTCCTTAATCAAGGCGCATTTCAACACTGTCAGAGTAACAGACACTGGCTCAAACCACTGCCCCTGAGGAGCAGACATTTTCACTGGGGTTGATTTACACACAGCTGAAATCCAGTCTGAGTTAAGACCTTTACAAGAAAGAAAAGGGGGGGAAAAAAAAAAGAGGCCTAAGGCTCTCTCTCCTCACCATAAGATCTTTGCGTGTTTGAATTTTCTGAGCAATAACGAACAATTTCTTCTCTCGTTCAATCCGCTGTGTCAGGCAGTTATACTGCTTTTGCCTTTCTTTAGCTATTCGCTGGAGAAGAAACACACACATTCTCAGTGAACAATGAACAGGACAAAAATGAGTAAGAAAATGTTTCTTAATCCATTTAAGCCAACTGCATAGTTTCATCAACTCCCTTCTTTCACCAGAATCAACATAATGTGGTAACAATAACGTTGCCCATTTTAGGAACATCACATTCTGGAGCTGAAAGGAACCCTGGGCCAGACGCAGTGGCTCACGCCAGTAATCCCAGCACTTTGGGAGGCTGAGGAGTGAGGGTCACTTGAGCCCAGGAGTTCCAGACCAACGTAGGCAACATAATGAGACTCTGTCTCAAAAAAAAAAAAAAAACTAAAAATTAAAAAAGGAACCCTGTAGACTATCTTATCGAAACCCATCATTTACAAACGCAGAAAAATGAGGCCCAGAGAAGAAGTGGTCCAAGGACACACAGCTCACCTGGAGCAGAGTCAGGACCATCCCCCTCTCACAAATCCCAGGAATCTTTCCACTACTACACTAAGCTGCTTCAACCTTTGTGTGAGTGCCACAGTCACCTGAGATGATGGCAGGAATGAATCAGTGTTGGAAACCCTATACAAAGTGAATGGAGAGCAACAGAAGAGTCCGCAACAGAAGGGTCCCCAGGCAGTGTGCTGGTGCCTGAAAATCTTACCACTCAGAAAGCAGAAGAATTTTTTCAGCAGAAGCTCACCTGAGAATTCTCACTGCTAATGACTCCTCAAAGATCAGTGGGGTCCTTACATTTTGGGGAATCATCAACCTCAGAGAAACTGATGAAAGCTTTGGGATCTTTCTTCTTTTTTTTTTTTTTCTGAGGCGGAGTCTTGCTCTGTCGCCCAGGCTGGAGTGCAGTGGCACTATCTCGGCTCGCTACAACCTCCGCCTCCTGGGTTCAAGCAATTCTGCTGCCTCAGCCTCCCTGGTAGCTGGGATTACAGGTGCCCGCCACCATGCCTGGCTAATTTTTGTATTTTTAGTAGAGACAGGGTTTCACTACGTTGGCCAGGCTAGTCTCGAACTCCTGACCTCAAGTGATCCACCTGCCTTGGCCTCCCAAATTGCTGGGACTACAGGCATGAGCCACCACGCCCAGCATGGGATCTTTCTTGAGATAAATGTATATACACGTTGGTAAAAGGTTGTGCAAGCACATATACCTATCTGCACAAAATACTAGTGAGAAAGGGGGGTTTTCACAGACCTCCTAAAGCTCACTCATGGGTTGTCTACCCACTCCAAGTTACAGACAAAATATCCTTGCAATCCACCCACCAGCAGTCTCTTAATAAAAATGATTTTTCAGTAAACAAAATAGAAAGAAACATAATTACTAGACAAAAATGGCAAAAATCTAAACCTCCCTAACTTCTCAAAAGCTATGCTGGTGAACTATTCTACATGGGAATTTGGAATACTAATCTCTTTAGGGACTACCACAATTCTTGAGAAGCGTCAGTGACACGGCTAATTGAAAGTACACCTAATTGCCGGGCGCGGTAGCTCACGCCTGTAATCCCTGCACTTTGGGAGGCTGAGGTGGGTGGATCACAAGGTCAGGAGTTCAAGACCAGCCTAGCCAAAATGGTGAAACCCTGTCTCTACTAAATATACAAAAAATTAGCCAGGCGTGGTGGCGGGCACCTGTAATCCCAGCTACTCGGGAGGCTGAGGCAAGAGAATTCCTTGAACCCAGGAGGCAGAGGTTGCAGTGAGCCGATATCACACCACCGCACTCCAGCCTGGGTGACAGAGTGAGACTCCATCTCAAAAAAAAAAAAAAAGTACACCTAATTGACAAACAACAGGGTTATCACAAGAACACTCATGAGCAAGCTCTTTGGCTGGAAGTGTTATCTACAGAAGGAAATATTACTGGGCCTTAGACTTCAACAATTCACGGATTCTAGCACAGTCTCACAGCAGTGGTTTCAGACAGCTTTTGTTTTCGCTTTATTGCACAGACTGTCAGATTTATGGGATTACCCAATATAGTCAAACTAATTAGGGGTATTTATATTACTAAAGCAAGTTTAGCTGCCTCTGAGCTAGAGAAAACTGCTGTGAAATTAAACATTGGAAGCAAAACTGATGCAGTGTAAATGATTCGAATCAAAACAGAACAGCTGTCTGCTTGAAACACATTGACAGCATTTTTTTTTAATGAATCAGTCAGAAGAGTTCAACTCCAGAAGGCTTTCAGGAAAAGCATGTCTTCTGCACAACCCAGTTACAGTGACGGAAAGCACCATAAGGAAAAGCCAAAACAAAATTTTTGTTACAATACACAATATGAAAGACCTTTTGGGCAGGCATGGTGGCTCACGCCTGTAATCCCAACACTTCAGGAGGCCAAGGCGGGAGTAAACACTTGAGCTCAGGAGTTTAAGACCAGCCTGGGCAACTTAGCGAGACCCCGTTTCTACAAAAAAAATTTAAAATTAGCTAGGCATGGTGGCACACACCTGTGGTCCCAGCTACCCAGGAGGCTGAGGCAGGAGGTTCGCTTAAGCCCAGAAGGTGGAGACTGCAGTGAGCCATAATCACACCATTGCACTCCAGCCTGGGTGACAGTGAGACCCTGTCTCAAGAAAAATAAAAACACAGAAAGACCTTTTGATGTGCGTATTCACTGCTAAAGGTTCAATATTAAAGTATTCCAAATTCTTTAATCTTCAGCAATCCCTTTCTCTGCATTTTCAAAACACTGGCATCTGTTACAAATATTAAAAGCACAAAGCGCAGGGTCAGAATTGGGATTCAAACCCAGGTCTAAAGGCCAGAACCTAAGCTTCTGACCACTATACCTCCTCCGATCATAGAAATCAGGAAGCCCTTCTCCACTTCCATCCCATCATCAAATCATCCTACAAATCCACTTTTCTAAGGGAACTCATGAGTTTTCCATAAATAAATAATTATTTTAGGCCAGGCACAGTGGCTCACGCTTGTAATCCCGACACTTTGGGAGGCCAAGGCAGGCAGATCAACTGAGGTCAGGAGTTCAAGACCAGCCTGGCCAACATGGCGAAACCCCATCTCTATGAAAAATACAGAAATAAGCTGGGTGTGGTGTTGCACCCCTATAGTCCCAGTTACTGGGGAGGCTGAGGCATGAGAATTGCTTGAACCCAGGAGGCGGAGGTTGCAGTGAGCCGAGATCGTGCCACTGCACTCCAGCCTGGGAGACAGTGAGACTCTGACTAAAAAATAAAATAAAATAAATTTTAAAAATTATTTTAAATGCAGTAGCAAAAAAAAAAAAAAAAAAAAACACCTAGATTCCCCTAAACTCACATGTGAAGAACAACAGAGAAAATTACCTTAAGTCCAGTCTGATTGGTAACTCCTTTCACTTTTTCTTTCTGTAAGGTCTCTATCCTGGGCCTATTAAAGACTCTGTCGACTAGCTCCGGGGCTGTTTGCAGGTGAGTTGCGACATCAAACCGTTCGACTAAAATTCAAGACAATCCTTAAGGCACTGTCGGTTTCTAACACCAAATGACACAGACTGGCATGGTAGACTGTCCCAGAAACCTTCAAACATTTCATACCTTCCTTTTTGGTGTCAAAAAAGAACACATGCTTGTTCTGTTGCTTCCCCTGGAAATCCAGCAGATGGAGCTCTGATTTTAGTCTTTCGATTTTCTAGAACACAGAATATGGTCTCACTTTATATTAGATTCTTCTAGGGTACCAAAAAAAAAAAAAAACTGCAAAAGTTTAAACCATTTCACATCATTATTGCCAGCCAGCAAAGAACTTGCTTTATTCTTTTAAAGGAAAGGATCCCAACAAATATCAGGTATTGGGCTAGGCACTTCCCAAGACGCACTTAATCCCTGCAACAGTCGCCTGAGACAGAAATGAGGGAAGAGCCTCAGGGAGTTGAATTTGCCCATTGTCATGGGGCTAGTAATTTATGGCAGTGCCAGAACTCAAACCCTAGGTCTGTCTCATTCCCAAACCTGAACTCTTTCCACTCTACCATGCTAACTATACTTCTAAATCATTATTACAATCAAGTGAGATTGTAAATGCCAGAAGAAATTAATGAATAACTTGAGATTGATGAATTTAAGTTTCCCTTCTTAACCAATAAAACCAATCAGAACAAAGAGTGAATTACCTTAGCTTCTGCAACCCTCTTCATTTCTATATATTTGACGTCCTGAGTTCTCATCAGCTTTAGTTGTTCTGGGGTTACTTCTTCCTTAGTCTCCTTAATAATATGTACTCCATCCTAAAATCCAAATTTAAAAGATATATTCCCTATTAGATTAAAATCATTAATAAGTTGTTGGCACAGTGCACAGCTAGAACAAAGACAACCATAGGCCAAGTGCGGTCACTCACACCTGTAATCCCAGCACTCTGGGAGACCGAGATGGGCAGATCACTTGAGGTCAGGAGTTCAAGACCAGCCTGACCAACATGGTGAAACCCCGTCTCTACTAAAAATACAAAAACTTAGCCGGGCACAGTAGTGTGTGCCTGTAGTTCAGCTACTCGAGAGGCTGAGGCACGAGAATCACTTGAACCCGGGAGGCAGAGGTTGCAGGGAGCCGAGATCGCACCACTGCACTCCCGCCTGGGCAACAGAGAGTGAGTCCATCTCAAAAAAAAAAACAAAAAGACAACCAAATACTGTATGCTAACAGCAATCCTAGACACAGGCCCCTGAGGCGTACGTTCAATGTAGCACCTCCAGTCATCCGTCCTAGAACAGCTCCAGGTATAAGACAACCCAGATTCAAAGGTAAAAATGCACGCTCCTCTGGAAGTGGAGGGTTTGCCTTGGACACTGACCAAGAGCACCTGGAGTAACCAGAGAAGGGTTAAATTAAGGCCAAGGATTCTTCCTCTCCATCTCCTCCCTGTCCTTATTTTCCAATGTGTGGAGCTCAAAACACCAACCAAGCCATTGGGCACCCACCTGGAGTTTAACCCGAGTCATTTTGTAGTAGAATTCATCTGGATTTTTTTCAAGAGCCTTCTTCCGAAGAGCTTTGAGGTATTCTTGTTTTTTACGGTAGTCACTAAAAGACAGGTTAAATGAGGTTCATAGCAAAAAAAAAAAGATAATTTTAAAAAACCAAAAACCCACAATAACCAAACTTTACAAGCATCTAAAAGGTCACACAGAGTGAAACTCAAAAAAGCCAAAGCAGTGACTGGATCTGGACACTCCACTGTCACTGAGCTGAGCTCATGTCTTCGCAGGGTCCACAGTCTAATCAACAGTTCCTATTCCAGTGGAACCTGAAATTAACTGTCCCCAGCCTATATATGTTTCAGTGCCATTTATATCATTACAGGGAGACACCAAACAAAGTACAAATTAAAACTCCTTAGACAGGATATGGTGCAAGCTTGGGCACCAAATGACCATATATAATTCAGAAACTACACAGTACAGTATAGCGCAATGACTAGAATCATGGACTCTGGAGCCAGACAGCATGGGTTCAAATCTGGACTTGACAACTTCTGGCTAAGTAACCTTGGATAAGTTATTTAACCATCCTGAATCCCAGTTTCATTTGTAAAATGAATACGGTAATAGTAACCCATCCCAGAAGGTTGTTGGGAGGGACAAATCAGTGTAAAAACGGTAAATATCCTAGAACACTGCCTGACCCAATAACAATACTTAATTATCATTAGCCTTAAAATCTCTGGGACCTACAGAAACCCATTTAATCCATCACCACCATCTAGACCAGGGGCATAAAAAGGACCTCAGCTGACATGTATCGCTAACAAATAATTAAGAAGTATTTTGCAAACAAAGTGCTAACAGAGAAGAAGAATGGGGATAATTGTTTTATAAAATGTTTTCAGAGTTCATTATCACCCACGCTTGGTCTCATGAATCCATCTTTCACATCTCTTCATTCCACATCACACACATGGTGATGTAAGAGACTCAACAAATGGAATTTCAGATTATATCCTGCACTTCAAGAAAACAAAGAGAAAAAGATTCAACTTTGGGCTCAAACACCAAGGCAGAGCCAAATCAAAGCCACTATGAGAAAATGATCTGGAACAACATAATACAAATAATTCACAATGCAACTACAGTTAAATAAATAATGATCTGCCTAAACAAAGAGAGAAATTTAGGATCACAGAAAAAATTATCTGACAGGCTGCCAGAGCTTTGGCCATTTTATCAATGGCAGGAAATTATCCCCTGTTGGACACTCAGGCAATTCAGCTGCAGTGCAAGGAGGTTGTAAGCTTTCTTGGCAGCGCCTCTACCAGAAAGACTGAACTCACTCTGCACGAAGTTTGTAATCTTTCTTTTTCTCCAGCAGGCCCAGATGTTTTCGAAAGCCAGGCTAGAAGACAAAAGAAAGAACAACAGTGCTTAGTTTCCTCCGCAAACACATATCCAAATCAACATGACATCTAACAGGCACAGGAGTCTCTGGAGTGCTCAGTAAATCCAGTCCTTGGAGCTAACCCATGACCCTGTTCCCTCCCCTCCCCATAACTGGGCTCTGTCCAAGGATGAGAGGGACCCTGCCAGCACCAGACAGGTCACAAGCACTGCTGTAGTAGGTTTCTTGGCCTATTAAGGACAGAGAGAGGCAACAATGACTCGGCACTAAGCAAGCAGTTGCCAGTTGTACTAAAATTACTACCAACTTAATCCAAGGGTTTATAAAATACTACAAAGGGAAAACATAGTAACAGGGAGGCAACTGTGGTAAGGGAGCTAAATTTAGAGTCTGGAGATGTGGGTTCAAATCCAAGCTTTACCTCTGAACAATCTGTGACCTTGGGCATGTCACTTAACTTCTCTGAGCTGCTATTTCCTGACTGTAACATGAAAATAGTACCTGCTTCTCCGGGTTATACTGAGGATTCAAGGAGCTTGTATTAATGGTAATGCCTGCACATGGCTTGACACATAGCAGCTTTCCAGCATGAGCTTACTATTATTATTATACTTGTGGTACTCAGTATGAGAAAAAAGTATGACAGAAAGTACTTTCTCTGACGTAGACTTGGAGAGCATGGAAGGTATAAGGATTAAATCTTGGTATGATCCTTCTACATACTACCATTTGTTGAGCACTTAGTATATGTCAGGGTCTTGCAATGTGCTATGCTCCTTACACAATTTCATTTAATCCCCACCACAATCTTGGAAAGAAGGTGAAACAGGCACTATTGTTACCCCAGTTTTCCATAAAGGGAATGAGGTTTAGAGAATGATATGCCCAAGAACACAAAACTAATAAGTAGCAGAGCCAAAACTAGAACCCATTCTCCCTAGGGCCATCACAGTAGACTGAGTCCTCTTCTGTTGCGAATAATCTTAACATTTTGGGAAATGCATACACTTCTCCAGTGTTTAAACTTGTATAATAGGCCGGGTGCAGTGGCTCATGCTGTAATCCCAGCACTTTGGGAGGCCATGGTGGGTGGGGCACCTGAGGTCAGGAGTTCAAGACAAGCCTGGCCAACCTGGTGAAACTCCACCTCTACAAAAATACAAAAATTAGCCGGGCATGATGGCAGGTGCCTGTAATCCCAGCTACTCAAGAGGCTGAGCTGGGAGAATTGCTTGAACACGGGAGGCGGAGGTTGCAGTGGGCCAAGATCACACCATCGCACTCCAGCCTGGGCAACAGGGCGAGACTCCACCTCAAAAAAACAAACAAAAAAAAACTTGTATAATAATTTGGGTAGGATTTTTAACAGTCATCTTTCTCATCTTTTATCCTTCAAGTGATGCAATAAATAACTATTTAAGGCCAGGCTCACACTTGCAATCCTAGCACTTTGGTAGGCTGAGGTGGGCAGATCACTTGAGCCCAGGAGTTCGAGACCAGCCTGGGCAACACAGTGAGACCTCATCTCTACAAATTAAAAAAACAAAATAAAATTAGCTGGGTGTCACGGTACACGCCTGTGGTCCCAGCTACTCAGGAAGCTGAGGCAAAAGAATGGCTTGAGTGAGGGGGTCGAGCCTGAAGTGAGCCGTGATTGCCCCACTCACTCCAGCCTTGGCAACAGAGGGAGACACTATCTCAAAAACATAAGTAAAATAATACCAAACCTCCCCTAATAATTTTAACTTTAATTACAGCAAAGGGAGGTTAACAGAGTAGAGAAAGCAAGCTAAAGGGTCAAAAAAGCAACAACATGAGGTGAGGCAGAAATCTTGAAATCTCTCATGTCCACCTGAATGTACAACCGCATTACAAAAGGAAACCTGGTATTGTATCTGAAATAGTTTACGTAATAACACATACACCCTCCATACAAAATATCTTCAGTAGCTCCCCTGCTGCCCTACTGAAGGATCTGCAGGATAAAGTCCAAACTACCCAAATATGGAACGTTTGTGTCAACGGTTTACCCACCTTTTCAGGATGGTCTTCTTCTCACCTCTTCTACACAGGCCATCTGTTCCTACTCAGCCATGGCCATGCCATGTCCACAGCCAGCTCTGAAAGCCCTCTTTCTTCTCTGCTAATCCAATTCCACTACTTACAACTGTGACTTTGGATATACTATTCAATCTCTTTAAGCACCAGATTCCTCATTTGTAAAATGAGGAATGAGGGTAACATCCACTTCAGAGGGATGTTGTAGGATTACATGAGACAATTGTAAAAACATGCAGGGCTGTGCCTAGCATATAGTAAGTGTTCAAAAGGTGATAGTTTTGGCCGGGTGCAGGGGCTCACGCCTGTAATCCCAGCACTTTGGGAGGCCAAGGCGGGTGGATCACCAGAAGTCAGGAGTTCGAGACCAGCCTGGCCAATCTGACAAAACCCCGTCTCTACCAAAAATACAAAAATTAGCAGGGCATGGTAGTGTGCACCTGCAGTCCCAGCTACTCGAGAGGCTGAGGCAGGAGAACCGCTTGAACCTGGGAGGCGGAGGTTGTAGTGAGGCGAGATCGTGCCACTGCACTCCAACCTGGGCAACAGAGTGAGACTCCATCTCAAAAAAAAAAAGTTTGATATATGCTATTAAGCAGGAAGACTGAACTGTAGTTAAGAGGCCTTAGTTCTATCCCATCAGTCAGCTGCACAACTCTTTCCCCTGTCTTCCTCATCTGTAAAACTAAGTTGGAGGACATATGTATGTCTAAGGGCCTTTCTGAATCAGATATTAAGCACGGGATTCCTGACAGTGTATCAACTGATTCTGCATATAAGCTTATTTCTACTCAACCTCCCTACACAGACACACCCACCATAGAAATCCTAGAACTGTTTACTCTGCCTGAATCTGGTGTTTGTAACTGGACAAGTCACCACTCTGGACCTCAGTTTCCTCATCTGTATAATGGGAATGGAAAAGGCCAACATTAAGCGGTAAGGCTTAAACAAAAAGCACATATGGCAGATCTTCATGAACCACAAACCCAGCGTGATGATGATACCACATTAGTAACCACAGTCTCTTCGGTCAGGGCCCCCATATGCAGCAGGCGGAGCTGCCCATTAGACGTGGGATCCAATTTCAGCCCAGCAGTTGTTGCCTACCTGAGCTCTGACCTCAACTCCTCAGAAGAGACCAGGCACTTAACAGACATCTTACTCAATCACCACACTGAAATCTTCCAGAGCAGGTTTTATATCCCCAAGGAAAGGGGGGCACCCCTGCTTTTCCTAGAACGGAAACGACAAATCCCCTCCACTCGTTCCCACGAAGCTCCGCCCCAGCCACGCCAGCGTCATTAACATACATTTACGTGCATTTATATACTATACAGTTTGGACCCGGATCCCACGGTGGCGACAGGGTTGGGGCAAGAGTAACACATGGCGAGAAAGGCCAGCACTCGTGCGGCCTGTATGGTCCTACCTGGCTTCGCTCTCTGTGTTCCCGCTGCCGGGACTTAGCCGCCTTCCGAAAAGCCGCCGCCATGTCTGTACAGCCTTGGAAAAGCTCAGTGGAGAACGCCGGATCCGCACTGCCTCTGCCGCCAAGTCCACTGATTCCTACCGGAAATAGGCCTAGCCGCCGGCGGTTTAGAACCGCCCACTTCCTCTAAACAACCTATCCGGAGCCGGCTTTCAGGAAGTACGTCATTTAACAGAGGCAGTCACCGCAGGCTGCTTCTGGGAAGTGTAGTTTCCTAGATATAGTCTCGTGACTCTATAAGAGCCAGTTCTTATTCGCTAGCGCCTGTCCACGCTACCCAGATCTCGCCTTCGCGCTTGGCCCGCGTGGGCACCTGGGAACACGTGGCTGGCACTGGCCTCCGTCTGAGCTGGGCTTAGCGTGTGCGCATGTGCAGTCACTTACAGCTCGGCACGGGTTGCTGTATCTAGAAGGTATGTTTAAAGCTAGAGCAGTACGGATTTAACAGTTTTGGGGCTGGCTGGGCGCGGTGGCTCACGCCTGTAATCCCAGCACTTTGGGAGGCCAAGGCAGGCGGATCACGAGGTCAGGAGCCTGCCCAACATGGTGAAACCCCGTCTCTACTTAAAAAAAATACAAAAATTAGCTGTGCTTGGTGGTGCGCGCCTGTAATCCCAGCTACTCGGGAGGCTGAGGCAGGAGAATCACTTGAACCTGGGAGGCAGAGGTTGCAGTGAGTCGAGATGGCGCCATTGCACTCCAGCCTGGGCAACAGAGTGAGACTCCGTCTCAAAAAAAAAACAAAAAACAAAAAAACACTGTTGGGGCTCAGGACTCACCACTCCAAAATATGACTGTGGGAGGCCAGAATATGCCACCCCAAAATATATATTTCTCTGGCTTGTTTCTTAAAGCTGGTTATGCTGAGAAACTGCAGATACAGGAGTTGCTCTGAAAAGCTGTCCTTCCTTTTGTAGAAATAAATTTACACCTACAAAGGAAATCTACATTTTTAGTGAGGTATCTGTGTCAAGAAGAGGGCTGACAACTATTACTTCCTGAGAGATTTTATCTCCATAACAGGACATTTCCTCCTCTCACCTTCTCATAATATGTGTTGCCACCAGCCCCCAGAGGCCCCATGCCACTATTCTTTTCTGTAACTTGGGACACTATATAAACTTCATTCATCTGACCTGTCCATTTTTTGCTCCTCTACAACAGTGTACAGGAAAAAATATTCTATAGAGAGACAAGAGACCTTAAAACCATAGCTGGCTCTGCCACTCACTTACAGGCTGTGTGACTTTTGGCAGGTTTCTTGACTTTAATGAGCATCATTTTTCTCAAGCATAAAATGAGGATAATAATAACATACACTTCTTGCCTCATATTGCTGTCAAGAGCTCACAGTTGAACTGAGGAGTCATATCTGTAAAGAGCATAGAAGGAAATCACCCAATGACAATAGCTATAAAGTTCTGAGTCCCTCACATCCCTAAGGGAATGGCTGGTTGACGATATGCGAATCAGAGGCAGTACAAGGTAATGACCCATGAGGTGTGTTCTGATGCCACCCCAGTCAAGGTAAAGTTAGATTCACTGAGCCTCCATCTCCCCATCTGTAAAACTGAGGTAATAATAATACTATACCCACAGGACTGTTTTGATGATTAAATGAAATATGTTGTTTTTTTGTTTGTTTTTTTTTTTTTTGAGACAGAGTCTCGCTCTGTTGCCCAGGCTGGAGTGTAGTGGCATCATCTCGGCTCACTGCAAGCTCCGCCTCCCGGATTCACACCATTCTTCTGCCTCAGCCTGCTGACTAGCTGGGAGTACAGGTGCCCACCACCACGCCAGGCTAATTTTTTGGATTTTTAGTAGAGATGGGGTTTCACCGTGTTAGCCAGGATGGTCTCAATCTCCTGACCTCGTGATCCGCCTGCCTCAGCCTCCCAAAGTGCTGGGATTACAGGCGTGAGCCACCGCACCCGGCCAAAACGAACTATGTTTAAAGTGCTTAATGCTGTTTTTATTCCTTAGCAAGTTCACAATAAAATGAAGTTACTATTGTTATTTTTATTATTACTAAACCTGCTTCTAAGTTTAGAGAGAGGATTGGGCACAGTAGAGCATTCCAGAGGTATTTGGTTTCTTTTCCACCACATGAAACAGGATGTATAATTGCACCCATTTCTCATGACAGGGGTCACTCCTCCAGCTCAGGAGCTCCAGGGAAATCATCCCCTTAGTCCCCAGAAATGCCAGTCCAGTCGACCAGTGGGCCTGAAAGAGCTGAAAGTATGAGTTTGAGCCTTGCCCATTTAGGGCCTCCTGCATTAACAAAATTCCATCTCATTTATCACTTACCATTGGAAGACAAGGCCCTTTATAACCTGCCTCATGCCCACCTTTCCAGCCTCATTTCCATTAAGAAGACCAGCTGTCAGGCAGGGTGACTAGGTGGCAGCCCCAGCCACTCCTGCCTCTTCCCCCTGAAGAAGGCACTGGGTGACCAGCATACCCAAGAGAAGCTAGCTCTGTACATTAGACAGGGGGACCCCGGTGTCAGCCCTGGCTTTATATCTATCACCTATTGGCTTGTGATTTGAGGCTATGATGTCAAACTCTCTGAGCTTGTCTTACTCTGTCAAATGGTGATGATGATAATAATAACTACCTCTTCTGGTTTTTGTGAGGACAGAAAGAGGTAATGACTACCACGTGGCATGGTGCCCTTCACACAGTCAACATTTAACTACATTAGTTCTTGCTCTGCCCTCCCCACCTCCCATGCTCTGTGAAAGTCACTTACTTATTTCACCCTCTCCACCCACAAATTCAATGTCCAGCTTGGGGTCACAAGGAAAGTTTCTGGACGGCCAGGCGCAGTGGCTCATGGTTGTAATCATAGCATATTGGGAGGCCAAGGCGGGCAGATCACTTGAGGTCAGGAGTTCAAGACCAGCCTGGCCAACATGATGAAACCCCATCGCCACTAAAAATACAAAAATTAATCGGGTATAGTGGCGTGTGCCTGTAGTCCCAACTACTCAGGAGGCTGAGGCAGGAGAATAGCTTGAACCTGGGAGGCGGAGGTTGCAGTGAGCCGAGATTGCTCCACTGCACTCCAGCCTGGGTGACAAAGCGAGGCTCCATCTTAAAAAAAAAGAAAAAGAAAAAAATAGAAGAAAGCATCTGGGCAATTTGGAAGAGGTTATCTACCAAGCCTTGAGGTCTGCAAGGGCTCTAGGCAGCCAGTAGGTAAGAGTGAGCAATATACCCAGAGGAAAAAGGCTGTGTTCTCACTAGGGGGAAGAAGGGCCTGTGGTTACAGGCATCAGAGAGTGATTCAGCATTCAGAGGAAACCATGAGAGGCCTGTCAGTAGCCACCCAGGGCCTCCTTTTGAAAACCCTTGCAGAGTGAAAAAACAGCAGGGGTGCCCTAAGCATGAGATAAAGAAGAGTGTGTGGGGACCTCTAGGGTGAGTGAGGGACAACAGGATCCTACTCACCCAAGGCCAGTCATCCAGCTCTCAGGCTCTGCTTCCAGCCCCAGTTCAGACACACCTGTTTCCCAGGGAGGGGGGAGGACAGATAGGGAACAGGAACAGGGAGTCCATGTGGCTGATCCCTGGACTTCCCTGGGGCACGTCCTCCTGGGCCAACGAAAATAGAGTGAGCAGAGAAATGTGAGCCTCCTGGGGAATGGAAATTGAGACAGGGAGACACAGCTTCAGTGTGGGCGGCTTGCCCCTAGGCCGCTTTCCCTAGCCCAGGTGGCCCAAGCCAGAGAGCTAACTTTCTCTGGCCCCCAGACTCCAAGTCCAAGTAGCTGAACCTTAACATTTGATCATGAAAGTGGGGACTGTCCCCACATATTGACAACCTATTGTGTGCTCTCATCCAATCCTTACAACAATGCTGTGAGGCAGACTCATTCACTTTTCACAGTGAGAAGACTGAGGTTCACAGAGATTAAATGACTACAGATACTAGAGCCTAATGGTGAAGCTCATTTTTGGCATAGGGTGCTATGACTTCTGACTGTCCAGATTTGATTTTTTATTTTTATTTTTTTCCCCAAGACAGAATCTTGCTGTGTCGCCCAGGCTGGAGTGCAGTGGTGCAATCTTGGCTCACTGTAACCTCCTCCTCCTGGGTTCAAGCGATTCTCCTGCCTCAGCCTCCCAAGTAGCTGGGATTACAGGCATGCACCACCACAACCAGCTAATTTTTGTATTCTCAGTAGAGGCAGAGTTTCACCATGTTGGCCAGGCTGGTCTCAAACTCTTGACTTCGTGATCCGCCTGCCTCAGCCTCCCAAAGTGCTGAGATTACAGGCGTGAGCCACCGCCCCCAGTCAGTTTGATTTTTTTTTTTTTAATAGAGATCGGGGTCTCATTATGTTGCCAGATCTGGTCTTTTTTTTTTTGAGACGGAGTCTCGCTCTGTCACCTAGGCTGGAGTGCAGTGGTACAATCTCGGCTCACTGCAAACTCCACCTCCCAGGTTCACGCCATTCTCCTGCCTCAGCCTCCGGAGTAGCTGGGACTACAGGCACCTGCTACCATGCCTAGCTAATTTTTTGTATTTTTAGTAGAGACGGGGTTTCACCGTGTTAGCCAGGATGGTCTTGATCTCCTGACCTCGTGATCCGCCTGCCTTGGCCTCCCAAAGTCCTGGGATTATAGGCGTGAGCCATCGCGCCTGGCCCAGATCTGGTCTTAAACTGTTGGGCTCAAGCAATCCTCCTGCCTCAGCCTCCCAAAGTGCTGGGATTACAGGCAAGAGCCACCAAGCCCGGCCAACCATTGGGATTTGTATCCTAGCTTTGCCATTATTACCTGTGTCGCCCTTGCCAGGTTACTTAATCTCTCTGTGCCTCCATTTTCTCATCTTTAAAATGAGGATGAAAATATATATTTAGGCCAGAAATAGTGGCTCATGCCTGTAATCCCAGCACTTTGTGGGGCTGAGGCAAGAGGATCGCTTGAGCCCAGAAGTTCAAGACCAGCCTGGGCAACTTAATAAGACCCCTGCCTTTACAAAAAATTAAAATTAAAATAAATTAGCTCAGTGTGGTGGCCCACACCTGTAGTCCCAGTTACTTGGGAGACTGAGGTAAGAGGATCGCTTGAGCCCAGGAGGTTAAGGTTACAGTGAGCCGTGATTACACCACTGCACTCCAGCCTGGGTGACAGAGCAACACACTGTCTCAAAAACAAACAAACATAGATGCACATATATTTAATAAAGTTATTGAATAATCAGGTATGTCAATATATGTAAAGTGTTTAGGACTGGTGCAAAGAAAGAACTCAGGAAGTACTGGCTCTCATTAAGGCTATTTAGGAGAGATTAGAGCCATGCATCAAGAACAGAGATTCCAATACTCTGCCTTTTATCAGGCCCCTTCTGTACTCACTCATAACCCCTTGCTTTCTGAAGGCTCCCCACCTTTGCCCTCCCGTCCCCCAGAGCTGACCTCCTCTTGGTACCCACTCCACCAAGGCTGAGTAGTCTTCACTGCACTCCCCTGGGCTGGGAGTCTCTTACACCTGCAAGATACATCCCAGAGAGGCTGGGCATGGTCACTCATGCCTGTGGTCCCAGCACTTTGGGAGGCTGGGGCAGGCAGATCAGATCTTGAGGTCAGGAGTTTGAGACCAGCCTGGCCAAGATGGTGAAACCCCGTCTCTACTAAAAATACAAAAAAAAATTTAGCCGGGTGTGGTGGTGCACACCTGCAGTCCCAGCTACTTGGGAGGCTGAGGCAGAAGAATCGCTTGAACCTGGGAGGTGGAGGTTGTAGTGAGCGGAGAGTGCGCCACTGCAGTCTGGCCTGGGCAACAGAGCAAGCCTCCATCTCAAAAAAAAAAAAAAAAAAAAATCCCAGAAAAAGGCCCCATCCATGGGCTGGATGCTCACTGCCTGGACTCCAGATAGCAGGTGTCTGTGATCCAAACCGAGGATGTTAGAGGGGCATACATACTGAAGCAGTGTCTGCTATCCATTCATTCATCAGATGTTTATTATGTGCCAGATATTGGAGTAAGTACTGAGAAGACAGTGGGGAACAAAACGGAGCCCTGCCTTCATGGCTCTTACCATTTAGGCAACAACAGCAATAATAAGCAAGCAATGATTTAATTTTGAAAGGAAACCAGGCCTGGTGGGTGACTTGGGACCCAGGAACCCAGGCATGATGCAGAGATGGGACGGAAAGGTTCTCAGGAGCCCCAGCCTGGGAGGGTGTTAGTTCCTCCGCGAGAGCTCTGCTACACCCAGCCTGGGGTGTGGGGAGGCCTCTGTGGGCACCTGAATCTTCACTCTAGATGCTAAGGTTATTCCGGGGTTGGTTTGTTGTCTCTTGTTTCCGCAAACAGCACAGTAGAGCCTCCTGCCTCCCTCCCTCCCCCACCCCTTCCAGACTGAGGCTATTTATTCCTAGTGACAAGCCTGAGGATCCCAGGGGGGGTGGCCTTAAGGACCTGGAGGGGCCTCGTGTCCCTAGCAGGCGCCAGTCCTCCCTCACGGACACAGGGAGGAAGCCAGAGGCTCAGACACCGCAGAGGTCCCCTCCCCTCTCCTCCACCACCCCTGCGGTGCCCCATCCTCTCACACTCCTCACACCCCACCCTAGAAGCCCAAAGATCATGGGGCCGAGGATTAGGGTCTCCCCTGGGCCTCAAAGGTCAAAACTATTCCTGGGCACTGCGGAAACCCAGGCAAGGCAGGACTTCTCAGTGTCAGGAGGCTATTGGAAGTGGGGAGGTGGTTACCCCTGTTTTTGCTACTCAAAGTTGTGGAATAAAACCCTTTGGAGGTCAAGGCCCTATGGTGGGGAGGGGTCCTCTCTTCGTCCCATGTTTTCAGAGAACACCTTGGTGCCCGCTGACAGGCTCATGACAGCAGAGTCAAAACGTCCTCCTCCAGGCTGGATTAAGGCCGGGCTGAGTGTCACCCCTGGGGTAAGGTGAAGGGGTGGGGGGATCCGAGGAGGCCAGAGGACTCCCCCAGTGGACCATGGTCTGCGGGGTCTCGTGTCGCCGGCCTGAGATGGAATACAGCAGTCTTCCTCTGGCAGCTGGGGATGGGGGGTGGGAGGGGAGGAGAGCAGAGGCTGCGGGGAGGGGACAGGGGCGGGGTCCCGGCCGCTTGAAGGTTGGGAGAGCCAGGTTAGGCCGGACGGGAGGAGGGGGCCGGGACGACTGGCGGCCGAAAGGGAGGTGGGGGCGGGGTCTGGCCCCCGCGGCGGGCTGGGGGGCCGGGGGCGGGGTCCGGGCGGGGCGGGCCCGCGCTCACTTCCTCGGGGAGGGGTTGGGGCCGCACTCCCACTCGCCCACACGGTCCGTCTGCAGTCGGCAGCCTCGCCGGCAGCTCGCTCGGCCCCCGCTTGGCCCGGCCCGCAGGTAGGAGCCGCCGAGGGACGCGGCGCCCGGTTCCCGGCCCCGCCTGCGCCGCGCGCTCCCCGCTCCCGCCGCCCGCTTCGAGGTGAGCGCCCCGCCGACCCCGGCTCCCAGCCCTGGCGGTCCGCCCCCGCGCCCAGGCCGGGGAGCGAAGGGACCCGCGGAGGGCTGAGGCCAGCCGCGGCCCCGGTCCCCTGTACCCGCCGGGCTCTGGCCACGGGTGCCCGGGGCACGCCGAGCCCGGGAGAGCGCCCGCCGGGACTGGACCCCTCCGGGCTACCGGGCGGGGCGGGGGCGGGGGCGGCAGCGAGAGTTGGGCGGGGGAGGGGGCTAAGTTTGAAATAGAAAAGCCGGAGAGAGACAGACAGACCGACCGACCAGAAGCGCTGGAGAAACTGAGGTTCTCGGAAAGCCCGGTGGAGCGAGAGGCCGAGACAGGCAGGGACTCGAGGCACAGGAGGCTACCGAGACCACTGAAACAAGGACACACCGGGCGTACAGAGTTACCGGTGGACAGACCCGAGGCATAGGGGCCGTCCTAGGCTTTGTGGAGCATTTTCAGAAAAAGCATACGTGGGACCCCAGCGAACACATTCCCTAGGGCCCTTCCCCGGGCCTTGGAGGTGCCCTGAGGCTTCGGCGTCATTGGCCTCATGCTGAATCTGCTCTCTGAGGCCTGCAGAGACGCTCAGAGACTAGAGACAGAGACATTCAGGCGTGCAGAGGTGGCGAAAGAGACTTGGATGCAGAGACAGAGAAAGGGAGGTGGTGGGGATTGAGACATTCAGCCATGTAGACAAGAAGAGACCAAGACTTGAGATCCACAGAGGCATGGGCCCCCTGGGGGACAGCCAGTCAAGATACAGAGCCGTCCAAAACCTAAAGACAGAGACCGAAGTGTGCCCAGACACAGAGATGCTGAGTGAAGCAGAGACAGACACCAGAAACTGAGACTAAGTGGGGGCAGAGAGACCTAGGTGGGCTGACAGCTTCCAGGACAGCCCCTGACTTACCCGGGCCTGAACCATTGGGAGGTGAGGTTGTGGGGAAACAGAAACTCTGAGCCTACCGATCCCCCATGAGGCAGAGGCCCTGAGACAGTAAGTTCGAGATCAAGAAGAGCCCGATGCACACACACAGCCACCAAGACAGCCCCAACTTATTTTTAAACTCAAATCTTGGATGGGCTGCCTCAGCCCTGGGGGACCCAGGGTGAATGAACTGTTCCTCTCATGTCCCCAGAGCAGCTGCGGGATCTTGCTCCCCAACCCCCTTCCCTAAACTTCTCTGACTTCCAGGCCACATGGGGGAGAGCAGAGCTTGGGGTTGGTGCCCGGTAGCAGAGGGTGAGGGTTGAGGGAGTTGGATTTCTCCCCTTAAGTCTCCTGTCAGCTTCTAGAAGGTGGGGGAGGGGTCTGTTCTGATCCTGACTCACAGCTGTGGGACCTGGCCAGGGTCCTCCTGGACAGTGGGCATGTTGGGGGTGGGGGCAGAAGGATTGAATGGTTGGCTTGGGGCATTGGAAAGGCTTCTGGGTGTCTTCCAATCACAGGGCTAGCAGCTGAGGAGAAGAGCCAGGCTCTGGTGCATCTCCTGTTCCCCTGCCCTTAAAAGCTGACCACCCCCATGTCACCATTCCCTTCATCACCAGGGCAGCATTTTTAGGGAGAGGGAAGAGCTCTGGGCTGGGAGGCAGGGGACCTGGGTCCTGATCGGGACCTTGGGCATGAACCTGCTCTATTCCTGGCCTCCTTGTGCTCAGCTGTAAAATGGGGATGATACTCTGTCCTGCCTGCCTTTTGTGAGATCTGATGAGATTGTGGTGGGCATGGACTTTGTGAGTGGCAAAGCAGCATGCAGGTGTCTACATCCGTGGACCTGCATGAGAGATCTCAAGAGTTAAGCTTACTAGAGTCAGGCTGACCGGACTGAAGTGACCACTTTCCCCACTGGTGTCCTCAGCAAGCCCCATGGGCCTGGGGCCCCCTATTCTCTCCCTGGGCCTATGCTGAGAATGTCCAGGTCAAATTTCAGACCAGGCTGGGCACAGTGGCTCACGCCTGTAACCCCAGCACTTTGGAAGGCTGAGGCCAGAGGATCACTTGAAGCCAGGAGTTCAAGACCACCCTGGGCAACATAATGAGAACCCCATCTCTACAAAAAATAGAAAAACCTAGCTGGGCATGGTGGCACATGGCTGTAGTCCCATCTACTCAGGAGGCTGAGGCAGGTGGCTTGCTTGAGCCCAGAGTTGTTTTTTTTGTTTTTGTTTTGTTTTGAGACAGAGTTTTGCTGTTGTAGCCCAGGCTGGAGTGTAATGACATGATCTTGGCTCACTGCAACCTTCACCTCCTCAGTTCAAGCAATTCTCCTGCCTCAGCCTCCTGAGTAGCTGGGATTACAGGCGCCCGCCACCATGCCTAGTTAATTTTTGTATTTTTAGTAGAGATGGGTTTTCACCATGTTGGCCAGGCTGGTCTTGAACTCCTGACCTCAGGTGATCCACCGGCCTTAACCTCCCAAAGTGCTGGGATTACAGGTGTGAGCCACCTCACCTGGCCGAGCACAGAAGTTCGAGGCTGCCATGAGCCATGATCATGCCACTGCACTCCAGCCCTGGCAACAGAGTGAGACCCCAACTCAAAACAAAAAAAAAACAAAAAGGCTGAGCGGACACCAGCTTGGCCAACATGGCGAAACTCTCCATCTCTACTAAAAATACAAAAATTAGCTGGGCATGGTGGTGCCCTCCTGTAATCCCAGCTACTTGGGAGGCTGAGGCAGAAGAATCGCTTGAACCTGGGAGGTGGAGATTGCAGTGAGCCGAGATGGAGTTAACTGCGCTCCAGTCTGGGTGACAGAGTGAGACCCTGTCTCAAAAAAAAAAAAAAATTGGGCTGGCACTGTGGCTCATGCCTGTAATCCCAGCACTTTGGGAACCCAAGGCAAGAGGATAGCTTGAGCCCAGGAGTTTGAGACCAGCCTGCGCAGCATATTGAGACCCCATCTCTATTTAAAAATTCCAGTCCAGGCAGGGTGTGGTGGTTCATGCCTGTAATCCCAGCACTTTGGGAGGCTGAGGCAGGGAGATCATGAGGTCAGGAGTTCGAGACCATCCTGACTAACACAGCGAAACCCCGTCTCTACTAAAAATACAAAAAATTAGCCGGGCGTGGTAGCAGGTGCCTGTAGTCCCAGCTACTCGGGAGGCTGAGGGAGGAGAATCACTTGAACCCGGGAGGTGGAGGTTGCAGTGAGCTGAGATTGCGCCACTGCACCCCAGCCTGGGCGACAGAGCGAGACTCCGTCTCAAAAAAAAAAAAAAATTCCAGTCCAGCTGCTTGACCCAGACCTGCCTGTGAAACTGCTATCTGGCCCCAGTATGAGTGAGGGCGCTAATAGTAAAATACTAATAGCTACCATTTTCTGAGTATTTATTATCTGCCAGGTGCTTTACAAGTATCATCACATTTAAGCCTGACAACAACCTTAGGAGGTAGGAAGCGGTAGTATCTCATTTAATTAGATGGGAAAACAGGCTTAGGGATTTGCCCAAGATCACTCAGCCAGTAAGTGCAGGAGCCAGGATTCAAACCTTACAGCTTGAGCTGCTCCATACACCATAGCCAGTTACGCAGTCATTCTGAGCTCCAGGAGGTTCACTGGGAGGTGCCTTGTGAGGGGAGATTGTTGGAGGTGCAGGGTTGTGAGCCATCTGTAGAGGAGCAGTCTCCCCCAAACCCCGCCCCACTGCCGGTCAGGAAGGAATACAAGGCTGGCTCCCTTCAGTCCCCTCAGTCCCCAGCCTTGCCAGGGAAAAGGGCAGGGAGAGGGGTATGGGCAGAGACAGGTGGGCCTTGTTGGTGCCCTTTACTCTGTCCTCACCAGAGCCCAGCTGGATAGACTAGGGCATTGGGGGATTCTGGGAAGGAAATAGAAGCCATGCCCATACCCTATTTGGGTTGCCCTGGTTTCGGAGTTCTGACTGTCTCTCAGGGGGTGGACCCAAGTCTAGCCTGGGCCTGAGAAGGTGGCAGCCGCAGTGGGCCAAGCCAAGAAGGAAGGAAGAGGCCCAGGCACCCCCTGTGGACGCATTCCACCTGTGTGGCCCCCTGCTGCCCCGTGGCTGACAGCCCAGGCAATCCTCAGATGTTGGGCCAGAGGAAACCTGGGCCTGAGTGGCAGGAAGGGGGCTGAGAAAGAGGAGTATCTTCTCTACCCTACACCATAGCCCCCAGCCCAGGAGTTCCAGCTCTAAAGACCCTGGCCCCTGGTGGCCTCATGCCCTGGCCTGGAGCGCAAGCTGGCTGTTCTCCCATTGCGCAGAGGCTTGATGTATGGAGAGGCCTCCAAGCTGGGGGCATCTGCTGGTGCCTGGAGTCTGAACTTCAAGCCAGAGCAGCGCTTGTTGTCAAGAATTTCGCACTGGGGGTGGATGAGAAAAGGAGGACTTTTCCTTCAGCTTGAGCCAGGGCAGGCCCTGGCGACTGCCAGTACTGGAGCCTTGTGGGAGAGTGGGTTGGTGGATTCCTTTGTGTGTCCCTGTAACTTCCCCGGGCTCATCCACAGCTGTGAGAACATCTCCTTCCTATGGGTCCTGGTGGTTCCTCTCCACTACCCCAGGATCCCAGCCCTTAGAGAGCAGGCTTCATGATGGAGGAGAGCAGGGGTGGGAGCTCTGACTTTGGGGCTAGAGACTGGAATCCGGGGCAGCAGAAAGGTCTGGGAACCCCACTTCCCTACCGCTCCACTCCCTAGGCTCCTGTTCCAGAGGCAGCTGTGTGGATGACCTCATCCCACAAACATGCTTTGTTCCTGAGAAAATGGAAAGTGTCTGAGGTTTGGTCGGGGGCTGGGTGTCTCCAGCAGCAGCTCTCAGGGCTCCCCCTTGTCCTACTCCCCACCCAAGATGGGGCCTGATTGGGGAGAAAATGTCTTCACTGGCTCTTGCTCTCTCTCCTTTCAGCTCCCTAGTCCCAAACCCTGAGAAATCGGAAAAGGTGGGAGAGACCTTCTCTCCCAGAGGCAGTAGGAGGGAAATCATGACCCCAGGGGATGGAAAGATCCTGGGGTTTTGCCAGATGCTAGCAGGAGGTGGCAGGGGGCACACTGCACTCCCAGTCTGTCTCCAGTTCCCCTCTGCCTCCCCCGACACTTCATTTTCCTTTTTTCTCCCCATTGCTGGCAAAACCTGACATCTGGCCATCTGTGCCGCCACAGCTGCTGCAGATGTTACAGGCCAAGGCTGTCCAAGCTGGTGTGACACAGCGGGGGTGGGGGGATGAGGGCAGAGGGTCTAGCTAGGGAAGCCTGGCTGTGTCCAGCTTGCAGGATTTCCTTCCTGCTTGAACCTAAGCTGAGCCTCTGAAGTTCCCATTGCTTGGCTGATTCCCCGGGAGGGAAGGCCCAACCTCTCACACTGGCCTCTTCTACCATTCATTAGTCCAGCACCTCTCTAGCATTCCACTGTTTTCTGGATCAGGAGGGGCCAGGCACAGCCCATTCCCGTCTCTAAGTTCCGTACTCCAGAGCTCTGGTTAAGGGTTCCTTTATCCATATTCCTAAAGTCCCTTCCTGGGAGTCAGGAGAGGGTGGGAGTACTGCTCATAAGGAGTAGAGTGGGGTGGCTCCCTGCCCCTGCTTCTCCCACGCTGGGGACAGTCGGGACAGTGGAGGCTAGACGCTGGCTGGGACAGGAAATGAGTCACTGACCCAGGAAAAGCCCCCTCCCCCTAGATCTGCTAGGGCCTAGATAAGAAAACAACTTCTGCTTCCTGGTTTTTTTTCTGACCTCTTCCTACCCCGAGTTAAATACAGAAAGAAACATGTGGGATTCCTGGTTTCCCGGAAGCACCCCTTCCCCATCCCCACCTACTCTGAACTGGCATTTCCTATGCCGGGTCTCTTGCTGTGTTTTGAATGCAGAGGCCTCTTTGCCAGGAGCCAAGCCACAGCCTCTCTGTGTGACCCCAGTTCCACCTTGTGCTCCTAACAGGGTTCTCTCCCCTTGCCACCATGAGCGAGTCATTTGACTGTGCAAAATGCAGCGAGTCCCTGTATGGACGCAAGTACATCCAGACAGACAGCGGCCCCTACTGTGTGCCCTGCTATGACAATACCTTTGCCAACACCTGTGCTGAGTGCCAGCAGCTTATCGGGCATGACTCGAGGGTAAGGAGAGGGCCAGGCCAGGCAGGAGGTGGGTGGTGACCAGTGGAAGGGGGCAAAGGATGGGTCCATGAGGCCTGGGTGCCAGTGCCCCTGCTGTGTTCCCCACAGGAGCTGTTCTATGAAGACCGCCATTTCCACGAGGGCTGCTTCCGCTGCTGCCGCTGCCAGCGCTCACTAGCCGATGAACCCTTCACCTGCCAGGACAGTGAGCTGCTCTGCAATGACTGCTACTGCAGTGCGTTTTCCTCACAGTGCTCCGCCTGTGGGGAAACTGTCATGCCTGGTATGTCTTCAGGGGCTCATCTTGTGTGAGAACTGGCATCTGCGTAGGGTCTTTGCATGTGTCTGTCTGATACATGGAGACTTGGTCTGTGTAAAGACCTGCATACACAGCATGTTTCTGGAAATTTAGTATATACGGGATCTGTTTGCCTGGTATACTCCTGGGGGCTACTATGTACAGGCAGATTGACACATGTGATACATACTTGGGGGCTTAGCATGTGTGAATATCTGCATGTTTAGTACAGGTAGGAACTAGAGGTGTGCTGAGACTGTCATGCTTGTTGCATTGGGTCTTAATGTATGCAGAAGCAGATAAACAGAGAGCTTAACATGTGTGGGGACCTGCATGCCTAATAGAAATGCTGGGACTCAGCACCTATGGAGAATGGTGTGCCGAGGAGATGTGAGGGCTTAGCATGTACTGAACCTGTCATGCCCAGGGCATTAGAACTTTGTGTGGGCAGATACTTACTTGCCTGGTACATGTGGGGTCCCATGTGAGTGCTAAAATCATCACATCTGTTATATGAGGGCTTAGCTCTTAGTGAGACTTCATGACTGTTACATGGAGGCTTGATGTGTGCTGAAATTGTCATCTCTGGGACATATGGGGGCTTAACATAGGCCAAAACCCTCGTGTCTTAGCTGGGTCATCATGTCCGGTGTCTGGGGAGAGGTTAGCATGTGTAATATACGTAGGGCGGGGGGGTTCTTGCTGCATGTGCACGGACACCACCCTGCTCACGCTGAGAGAGGAGTGGAGACTCCTGGGGAAGTTACAGAGGGTGGCCCTCAGGAGCATGGGACACAACCTCTAAATGGGACCCCTGTTCCCCACAGGGTCCCGGAAGCTGGAGTACGGAGGCCAGACATGGCATGAGCACTGCTTCCTGTGCAGTGGCTGTGAACAGCCACTGGGCTCCCGTTCTTTTGTGCCCGACAAGGGTGCTCACTACTGCGTGCCCTGCTATGAGAACAAGTTTGCTCCTCGCTGCGCCCGCTGCAGCAAGGTGGGGGCTGGGCCCGCCAGGTGGGGGTGAGTGAGGCCTGTTGTGGGGTGGGAATCCCCACTCATACCTACTAATGGATGCTGCCCCCACAGACGCTGACACAGGGTGGAGTGACATACCGTGATCAGCCGTGGCATCGAGAATGTCTGGTCTGTACCGGATGCCAGACGCCCCTGGCAGGGCAGCAGTTCACCTCCCGGGATGAAGATCCCTACTGTGTGGCCTGTTTTGGAGAACTCTTTGCACCTAAGTGCAGCAGCTGCAAGCGCCCCATCGTAGGTGGGACAAGGGTCAAAGAACGGAGTGGGTAGGGTGCAGGCAAGGGAGTGGGATGTGGTATTGGGTGAGGTTGAGGGCCAGACCATCCCCACATCTGCATAGCTAACTTCCAGCCTCCCTCCAGGACTCGGTGGAGGCAAATATGTGTCCTTTGAAGACCGACACTGGCACCACAACTGCTTCTCCTGTGCCCGCTGCTCTACCTCCCTGGTGGGCCAAGGCTTCGTACCGGATGGAGACCAAGTGCTCTGCCAGGGCTGTAGCCAGGCAGGGCCCTGAGCCAGGGCTCCTGGACCCAGGCTTTCCCATACCACGGGCCCAGGACTGTGGCTCCTTTTCTAAACCACCTCTGGGACTTAGCTCCCCCCGCCAAAAAAAATGGGTCTCCTTCTGGGCTCCAGGATTGTCTCCCCACTCCAGCATCCCCAAACTAGTACTCCCTGACCCAGGCCCCCAAACCTGGGCTCTTACAGAGCCTCCATGAGTCAAGCCCCCTCCCCACACCTGGACTCCAGAATTCACCCTCTCCCCTGCAGTCTGGGTTCCCAGACTGAGTCCTCTCCCCAAATCAGGGCTCTAGACCCGAGCCCTCCAAACCTGGACTCTGGGACTTAGGCCCCCTTAAATCTAGACTTCTCTTTATAGGTTTCAGGTCTCCTATGGGTGCCTGGGAAGTCCTCAAAAGTGGACTGTTCTCAGGCTTGACCTGCCCCACCCCATCCCCGGGGTTGAGGCTGTGGGGGCAGCAGATCAGGAGCCCACTGATTAGGGGCCCTAGGGTACAGGGTGCTGCCCAGCAGGTCGCCACCGAGTGTCTTCTCATTTTATTTCAGCTCCATTTTGCCCATAGATGGGCAGAGGGGTGAGATTGGCTCACCCCCCTTCCAGATTCTGCAATAAAGCGGTGTGAGGAAGCAGGGGCCTCCGTGTGTGTGTGTGTGTGTGTGTGTGTGTGTGTGTGTGTGTGTTCAGGGTATAATGGGGAAGGAAGGGTTTTTGCAGACTGGGAGGCTCGGAATCTCTGCTAGACCTCGTCCTTGCAGGGTGGGGTGGAGGGGGGCCGGGCCATGGGGTGGGAAGTCTCTCCCCATGAAGGGGATCCCCGCCACAGCTACCGTCCCTCTGGAGCTCGGCCTGCCTCCCTGCTGGCAGAGGGCTTTTTCCCTCATGTAGGGAAGGGAGGGGTTTGGGGGAGGTTCCAGATGAAAGCCAGGGTGGCGGTGGGGTTCCTTAATTGGCTGGTACGAATAGTCTCCTCCGCCAAAAGCCCTGCCCAAAGCCCGCAGAGCAAGGACCTGGTTCCGATCCCCAGTCTGGGCCCAGACCCTCTCAGCCCCCTTCCCCCTCTTCCCAAGGATTAGCAAGGGCGGCCCAGGATCCTCTCGCGGCCGCACGTTTTTTGCCAAAAAAGGCAAGGATGCAGCTGCACACGCCGCGGGAACATCTGGATCCGATTCCCGGCATGAATGGGTCACGCCCCGTCCCCCGTCCCACCCCCCGCCAACAGTGATTCAAGTCAAGGGTGGAGGCGGGAATGAGCGAGGGGGGCTGTCCCCCAAAGTGGGGAGATGGGCGGGGCGACGCTCCCCTCGCCCGCCCGGCGTCCGACGTCCCTTGTCCCAGACCCTGGCTGCCGCGGTCTGGGCTCGGCCGACCGTCCGGCTGTCGGGGCAGGTATGCGCACACAGTGGCGCCCACAGCTGCCTGCAGCGGGGCCGGGCCCTGGGCAGGCGGACCCTCGGCGCCCTGGAGTGGGAGAGCCCCTCCGGCCCGTCGGAAACCGCCAGATTGTATGTATCTCGTATTAATTCCTCCTGTCCTGTGGGCGGGCATTATTACTTCCATTACACAGAGGTGGAGACGCCTGCAGTCAGCTGCCCCAAGTCACATAGGTAGTCACTGGTAGATCCTGGACTCTAACCGCTTTCTGAAGCCATGGTTGACATTTTCTTTTTTTTTTTTTTTTTTTAATTTTACTTTAAGTTTCAGGATACGTGTGCAGAACGTGTAGGTTTGTTACATAGGTATACGTGTGCACGGTGGTTTGCTGCAACTATTGACCCGCCCTCTTAAGTTCCCTCCCCGACATTTTCAACAAACTTTTACGAATGCCTACCACGTGTGTTTATAATTAATAATTACCACATATGCTTACGGTTTTATTTGTTTCTCTCTCCCACCAGCCTAAGGACTGAGATCCTGCCTGCCTTGCTCCCCGCTCTCGTTCTCAGCTCCCGGCACTTACTATGTGTTCAGTAAATACTTGTTGAGGAAGAGCAGTCCAAGCATAGAAAACAACTGGCGCAAAGGCCTGGAGGCCTGAGAACATACGGTGCTTTGGGGAAGTAGCAAGTAATTCCATTTGGAGGAAGTGCCAGGAGAGTAAAATGGCAGGCAGAGCCCAGGTCCTAAAAAGCCGAATGCCAAGTTGCACAGACCTCACCCTGCAGGAAATGCAGCCTATGGAACTGTTTAAGCAGGGGCCTGTGATGAGCAGAGTTGTAGACAGATCATGCTGGCTGCAGCATGAATAATGGAGTGGAGGGGTAAGATGAGCAGGCTGGTTCGGAGGCTAGCGTAATGTGGTCCGGGTGAGACATCTTGCAGCAGGTAGCAGCTCGAGTGGAAAAGGCAAGACTTGCTGCCTGGAGTGGGGATGAAGAAACATTTAGGGGCAGGAAGGCATCAGGTTTGAGACACAGTGACTGGAGGATGGTGGTGGTAAGGCGGTCCACCCACCTAACAGGAAGTGAGAGATGTGCAGCTACAAAATTGTTTGATTTATTTCAATACAAACATTTTTCAGACTTAACATCTTAGAAACCCAGACATATAATCAAGGCCAGGCGCAGTGGCTCACGCCTGTCATCCCAGCACTTTGGGAGGCCGAGGCGGGTGGATCACCTGAGGTCAGGAGTTTGAGACCAGCCTGGACAACATGGTGAAGCCTCGCCTCTACTAAAAATACAAAAATTAGCTGGGTGTGGTGGCAGGCACCTGTAATCCCAGCTACTCCGGAGGTTGAGGCAGGAGAATTACTTGAATCCGGAGATGGAAGTTGCAGTGAGCCGAGATAGCACCACTGCAGTCCAGCCTGGGGGACAAGAGCAAAACTCCGTCTTAAAAAAAAAAGAAACCCAGACATATAATCAAAGGTGTGTCATTGTTTAATTGACAATTTTTTCTCTCTTCCTTAGTAAAGCATAAAATAATACTGAGTTTTACATTTGATGGCATCTCGTATTCAAGAAATACAGTAGCTCTCCAAGTTTATACCCCCCAAAAAACAAAACAAAACAAAAAACATTTGCTGAGTCTCCCCACTCCCTGAATGGAGATTTCTACTTTACCTCTTTCCTAATGTCCCAGGAAAAGCCCCAGATGAGTTGTGACTGGGTCCTTTCCCTAAGCTTGGCAGTCCTGCTTAAATTTCCGATATACAAATAAGATCCCCATAACACCCTCATGAGTGGGCAAAACACAGGTCACTATTTCCATTTTATATTTATTTATTTATTGAGACAGAGTCTCACTCTATCGCCAGGCTGGAATGCAGTGGCGCGATCTCGGCTCACTACAACCTCCACCTGCCGGGTTCAAGTGATTCTCCTGCCTCAGCCTCTCAAGTAGCTGGGACTACAGGCGTGCGCCACCATGCCCAGCTAATTTTGTTGTATTTTTAGTAGAGACAGGGGTTTCACCATGTTGGCCAGGATGGTCTTGATCTCTTGACCTCGTGATCTGCCGCCTCGGCCTCCCAAAGTGCTGGGATTACAGGCGTGAGCCACCATGCCCAGCCTCCGTTTTTTCAAACTTTTTTTTTCTTTTTTGAGACAGGGTGTCACCCAGGCTTGAAGTACAGTGGCATGATTATAGCTCACTGTAACCTCGAACCCCTGGGCTCAAGTGATCCTCCCGCCTCAGCCTCCCAGGTAGCTGGGAGTACAGGCAAGTGCCAGCAAGCCCAGCTAATTTTCTTATTTTTTGTAGAGATGAGGTCTTGCTATGTTGCCCAGACTGTTCTAGAACTCCTGGCTTTAAGCGAAATTCCCAGCTTGGCCTCCCAAAGTGCTGGGATTACAGGCGTGAGCCACTGCACCCAGCCTGCTTTCAAACTTTTAAAAACAAAAAGTAATGCATGTTTACTGTAGAAAAATTGGGCTGGGTGCGGTGGCTCACGCCTATAATCCCAGCACTTTGGGAGGCCAAGGCAGGAGGATTGCTTGAGCTCAGGAGTTGCAGACAAGCCTGGGCACCACCATGAGACCTCATCTCTAGTAAAAATTTTTAAAACATTACAGCGGGTCTGGTGGCTCATGCCTATAATCCCAGCATTTTGGGAGGCCAAGGCCGGAAGATCGCTTGAGTCCAGGAGTTTGAGACCAGCCTGGGCAACACGGCAAAAAACCCCATCTCTACAAAAAATACAAAAATTAGCAGGGTGTAGTGTCGCACATCTATAGTCCCAGCTACTCAGGAGGCTGAAGTGGGAGGATAGCTTTAGCCCAGGAGGTCGAGGCTGCAGTGAGCCAAGATTGTGCCACTGCACTCCGGCTTGGCAAGACCCTGTCTCAAAAGAAAAGAAAAACCTTGGCCTGGTGTGGTAGCTCATGCCTGTAATTCCAGCATTTTGGGAGGCCAAGGTGGGCGGATCACCCTGAGGGCAGGAGTTCAAGACCAGCCTGGCCAACATAGCAAAACCCCATCTCTGCTAAAAATACAAAAATTAGCTGGGCATGGTGCCACGCACCTGTAATCCCAGCTACTAGGGAGACTGAGGCAGAATTGCTTGAACCCAGGAGGTAGAGGTTGCAGTGAGCCAAGATCGTGCCACTGCACTCCAGCTTGGATGACACAGAAAGACCCTGTCTCAAAAAAAACAAAAAACAAAAAACCTCGCAGTTTTTTGGTGTGCGGTGGCTCACACTTGTAATCCCAGCATTTTGGGAGGCCAAGGCAGGCAGATCACCCGGAGGTCAGGAGTTCAGGACCAGCCTGGCCAACATAGTGAAAGCCCGTCTCTACTAAAAATACAAAAACTAGCCAGGTGTGGTGGCAGTCACCTGTAATCCCAGCTACTCAGGAGGCTGAGGCAGGAGAATTGCTTGAACACAGGAGGTAGAGGTTGCCGTGAGCTGAGATCGCGCCACTGCACTCCAGCCTGGCGACAGAGCGAGACTCCCAAAACAAAACTTTAAATGTGGCTTTTGTTGCGTGGGAAAAAAATAAATTAACCAGGGTGGTGGCACCCACCTGTGGGGGCCACAGGGGTGGAGGCTGCAATGAGCCATGATTACGCCACTGCACTCCAGCCTGGGGCAACAGAGAGAGACCCTATCAAAAAAAAAAAGAAAAAGAAAAAAAAGAAAAAAGTGAACAATAGGTAAATTACTAATAATGTAATGCATTATGTCCTCCTCGTTCTTTTTTGTTAAACATAAATGTGCACATATGTATTTTCAGTTTTAAATTAATTTTTAAATTGAAAAAGTATGTTTAAGAATAACTTTTTATGCTGTGCTTGGGGTGTATACAAAGAAAAATCTCCCATATCAGATATCCAAGGCTGTCTGCTCAGGAACAACCACTGTTTACTGTTACTTGGATATCCTTACAGAAATAATCTCTTTGCACATCTATTTTTATACACACTTGTGCATCTAGCTTTTTTCAGTTTGTGTGGCCATCTCTCCATATGAGTTCATACAGAGTTTTTAACAGTTTTATTGAAGTGTAATTTATATACCATAAAATTCACCCATTTTTAACAGTACAAAGCAATTAATTTTAATAAAATGAATAGAGTTATGCAACTATCACCACAATCCAATTTTAGAACATTTCTATCCATCCAAAATGGATTCCTTGTGCGCATTTGTAATCACTTCCAATCTCACCTGCGGTCACAAGCAACCACTCATATTTCTGCCTCCATAGATTTGCCTTTGTTAACTCAATTGTAGCCTAAAGCTGCCTCCTTACATATTTTAAATTTAGCCTAAAGGTTTCTCTGTACATCGTGAACTATAACCTAAATGGAGTTGTAAACAGACCATAGCCTACTCTTTGCCAATCACCGAGTTTTGGCCAATCAAACATGGCAAACTATGCAAACCGTGTTCAAATAAGGCAAAGACCAAGCTGTAATAACCGGTGTTTTTTTTTTTTTTCTTTTTGCAGGGGCCATGCTAATCTTCTCTGTATGGTTCCAATTTTAGTATATGTGCTGCCATAGCAAGCACCAGTGTTTTTCTTTTAACACCGTTCTGGACGTTTTATCTGGACATACACTGTTGTTTTTCTGTCTAGCTTCTTTCACTTAGCATGATGCTTTCATGGTTCATCATTGTAGTATTCATTTATTGCAGAATAATGTTCCATTGTACTGTATAGATATACCACACTTTATCCATTTGCCAGTTAATGGACTCTTGGGCTGCATCCAGTTTTTGTCTATTATGAATAATGCCGCTGTGAACATATGAACACATGGACATGTTTGCATTTCTCTACCTACAAGTGGAGATATATAGACAGAATTTTTTTTTTAAGGCTGTATGTCATTTCACAGCTGGTCTTCCACTGCTTGGATGCACAGTATTTTATTTTATTTTATTTTACTTTTTTTTGAGACGGAGTCTCTCTCTGTCGCCCAAGCTGGAATGCAGTGGCATGATCTCAGCTCACTGCAACCTCTGCCTCCTGGGTTCAAGTGATTCTCCTGCCTCAGCCTCCCGAGTAGCTGTGACTACAGGCGCGCACCACCATGCCCGGCTAATTTTTTGCAGTTTTAGTAGAGACGGGGTTTCACCGTGTTAGACAGGATGGTCTCGATCTCCTGATCTCGTTGGATGCACAATATTTTATTTAACATATTCGCTGCCGATAGACAAGTCGTTTCTACACATGAATTTCTTTTTTTTTTTTGAGACTGAGTCTCATTCTGTCGCCCAGGCTGGAGTGCAGTGGCACGATCTCAGCTCACGGCAACCTCTGCTTCCCGGGTTCAAGCGATTCTCCTGCCTCAGCCTCCGGAGTAGCTGGGACTACAGGCGCCTGCCATCACGCCCGGCTAATTTTTGTTTGTTTGTTTTTTGTTTGTTTTTAGTAGAGACGGGGTTTCACCATGTTGGCCAGCCTGGTCGTCTCGAACCTCTGACCTCAAGGGATCCGCCCGCCTCGGCCTCCCAAAGTGTTGGGATTACAGGCGTGAGCTACCGCGCCCGGCCTCACATGTGAATTTTTTTAAAAACACCACCAGCAAAACCCCACTATTCCCATTTTCCTGAGAAAGACGCTGAGGTCCAGAGAAAGAGAAAACGTTCTCATAATTTATGCTGAAAGCTGCGTCCTCAAGTTCCGGTTTCCCAACTCCCATCCGCACTCCAACTGCTCGCGCAGTCCACACAGGATACCTGCCCGCCAAGCCGGCCCCAGCAAGCCACAGGAAGCCGTCCGCTGAACCTCAGGTTCTTGGGTTTTCCTATGCCCCCTGGAGGCATCTGCGAACCTCTCGGCATCACTCCACCACACCTCCCACCAGCAGGTGGCACTGTTGCCATCTCCATAACATGGACTGGCCTTCCTTGTGGTGCTCCTGTTTTCTTAAGTCCCGGGGCACTTCCGGCACTCGCGGAACTTTGGTGCAGCCTGATGCGCAACGTGGGGACTCAGGCGCGCTGGGCGGCAGGAGTTGCTTCCGGCCGTGTTGGTGGTCTGAATTGAGAGGCCGCGACTAAGGGAAGATGGAGACAATACTGGAGCAGCAGCGGCGCTATCATGAGGAGAAGGAACGGCTCATGGACGTCATGGCTAAAGAGATGCTCACCAAGAAGTCCACGGTGAGTGGGGCCTGAGCAGAGGCTGCGGCAGGAGCACGAGCCTCTATCCCGTGTTTGACCTCTGAGAGCTTGCTTTGGCCCTCAGAACCTCCCCGCGCTCCGCCCCCTGCCTTCCTCCGGGCTCCCTCTCCGAGCTCCGGTCTTGGTAACCTCCTCCCGGGGTCCAGAGCCCCAGAGGCCTTTCCGCCTCAGCTGGTAAAAGCTGAGCGGGTAAGCTCCGCCCTCGGGCGGCCTTTTCTACTCCAGAACGCAAACTAACGGCGTTTGTGTCACCGTTTGTTTTTTCAGCTCCGGGACCAGATCAATTCTGATCACCGCACTCGGGCCATGCAAGATGTGAGTGCCCAGCTGTCTGCCTCTCTTTGGGTTGGCGAGGGCGGGAAAAGAGAGGGGAAGTGAAGTGCGGTGTCTCAGCATGAGTCCTGGCCAAAGGTAACCGGATTGGCCAGTCGCGGGCTCTCTGCCTGGACAGATGTCCACAGGCTGCCGAACGTGAGGGTGCTTCCTCAGTTCTCTGAATGGGGAACTCTTGGGCATTCTTCATTAATCAGAAAGGTGCCCTTTTTTTTTTTTTTTTCCTTCTTCTTTTGGACGGAGTCTCGCTCTGTTGCCTAGGCTGGAGTGCAGTGGCGCGGTCTCGGCTCACTGCAACCTCCGCCTCCTGGGTTCAAGCGATTCTCCTGCCTCAGCCTCCGGAGTAGTTGGGACTACAGGCGCTCGCCACCACGCTCAGCTAATTTTTGTATTTTTAGTAGAGACGGAGTTTCACCATGTTGGTCAGGCTGGTCTCGAACTCCTGACCTCGTGATCCACCTACCTCGGCCTCCCAAAGTGCTGAGATTACAGGCTTGAGCCACCGCGGCCGGCTTACACGTGCCCGTTCTTACAGCATCCTGTATCCCTTGGATGTGCAAACAATAGTTATGAAGAGTCCATGACTCAGGTGCATAGCTACAATCCTTCCCTTAAATTAAAAAAAATATATATATATATATACACACACACACACACACACACACACACACACACACACAACACGCCCCGTACGTTAGTGTTTTTCTCCCAGGATACTGCTTTAAAGCGTTTTGGACTACTAAACTGCACTTGTCTGGTAATAGTTCAGTTTATTAAAAGAAAAACAAGATGCTATTTAAATTTTTAAACTGGGTGATGAATAAATGGAGGTTCATTTTACTACGTTCCTTACTCTTGTGTATGTTTGAAACCTGTTTAAAAAGGAATAAAAGACCTACTTGGACCTTCTGATTTGCAGGAGATTATCAGATTACAAGCCCTCAGCCCCAAAATACTCTGAAAACCAAGGATTTTCTTTTTTTCCCCTTGGGTGATTATTTGGTGTCAAAATCTGACCTGATCTCACTTGACAGTAAAACCTGGCCCGAACCTGTGATAGGCTTTTTATGGTCTTTAATTTATCCCACTTGGTAAATAAGGTATGAGGTTTACTGCAGAACTGCGTGCTCCAGATTCCACTAGGGATGTTACATAATATATGATACCTCTTTTGAACTTAAACATTCCAAATTCTGAAACAAATCTGGTCCCAAAAGTTTTGGAGGAGGGACTATGTACCTGTACCATCCTGAATTAGTATACTTTGACTACAAACGAAGCCTATGTAATGTTTATTTAGCCTGCCTACTCCTCAGTCAAGCGTTTTGAAATAGTGAATATCATCTTTATCTTTGAGGATGTTAGGTGGGAACTAGTATTTAGCCAAAGAGGGTGAGTCTGTTACAGGGGAAGTTAGGCATCGGTGGTATGTAAAGATAGGAGCCACCCCTTAAATGTATCATTTAGGTAATCTTCCAATCGACCTGCTTAAAAAACTAACCAGGAATCAAGGCTGTTAAAGGGCTATTAAAAAACTAACCAGGAATCAGGGCTGTTAAAGGTACTAGGAAGCACAGAACTGTTAAGACTATCTCATATCCATGTCTCTTTAGGTTGCCCTGGGCTTTGACTGGAGAACCCTTGTTGTTTGCTTAGCTCTACAGTTGTGCAAATTGCATCATTCTGATGGTTTTGTATTTGCCTTTCAGAGGTATATGGAGGTCAGTGGGAACCTGAGGGATTTGTATGATGATAAGGATGGGTAAGTGACAGTCACAGCTAATCCAGGAGTTAGTGCTTCTGAGGAGCCATGGTTAGAGGACTGACTTTGTGCTCTATCTTCTTTGAAATTTTCCTGAAATTGCAGATTACGAAAGGAGGAGCTCAATGCCATTTCAGGACCCAATGAGTTTGCTGAATTCTATAATAGACTCAAGCAAATAAAGGAATTCCACCGGAAGCACCCAAATGAGGTATGTCCTCAGAAAAGTATTTTCTCCAGACCTATCCTTAAAGCATACTAAAGGAAAGGTATAAAGGAAACTGGACATGTGCTATTCAAATGCACTTCAAGAAAGAACTTGCCATTTAGCTGCAAGGACCATAGTTAGCTGACATCCTACAATACAGTGTTTTCAGCATCCCCCTCAGCTTTTAAGCCAAGGCCGGCTGGGCACGGTGGCTCACACCTGTAATCCCAGCACTTTGGGAGGCCGAGGTGGGTGGATCACCTGAGGTCGGGAGTTCAAGACCAGCCTGGCCAACATAGTGAAACTCAACCTCTACTAAAAATACAAAAATTAGCCAGGCATGGTGGCATGTGCCTGTAATCCCAGCTACTCAGGAGGCTGGGGCAAGAGAATCACTTGAACCTGGGAGGTGGAGGTTGCAGTGAGCCGAGATTGCGCCATTGCACTCCATCCTGGGGGACAAGAGTGAGACTTTGTCTCAAAAAAAAGAAGCCAAGGCCACATTTTGTGGGCAGCTCCCAGCCAGTGACTGAGCACAGTATGGGTACTAGGGCCCAGCAATTTGGTCCACTCTGAGACTCCTCTGATGAATAATCTTTGCTCCATGGCTCCCCATTGGGTTGGTCAAGATTTTGTCCAATCTGCATTGTGGTCTAGGCTATCCTGTCCTAATCCTACTTTCTCTTCCTTTTTATCTTTCACAGAAATTACTCTCCCCAATAAATTGTGTTCCTAACTCTGTCGTTTTTTTTTTTTTTTTTTTTTTTTTGAGATGGAGTCTTGCTCTGTTGCCCAGGCTGGAGTGCAGTGGCATGATCTCGGCTCACTGCAAGCTCCACCTCCCGAGTTCACGCCATTCTCCTTCCTCAGCCTCCTGAGTAGCTGGGACTACAGGTGCCTGCCACCACGCCTGGCTAATTTTATGTATTTTTTAGTTGAGACAGGGTTTCACCATGTTAGCCAGGATAGTCTCTATCTCCTGACCTTGTGATCCGCCCACCTCGGCCTCCCAAAGTGCTGGGATTACAGGCATGAGCCACCGCGCCCGGCCCTCATATGCCCTGGAGCTCACTTATAATAAGGTAAAGAGAAAAAGGGCCTGGGAAGGCTTCCATCAGAAAGGTCACATGACCACTCCAGGTGGTGTTGCCTTACTGAAGTTAAGCAAAAGAGAGTTTCAGAAAGGCAGTCATGGTGTCAACTGTTATTGATTGATAACTGCCAGGATTGCTGCTTCATTAAAGTAGTATGAATGGAAATCTGGTCACAAGGTAAAGATGGGTAATGGGGAAGTAGAAGTATGGAGTATGGAACATGCATTTGAAAGGCTGGTAGCCAGGTGCAGTGACTCACGCCTGTAATCCCAGCACTTTGGGAGGCCGAGGCGGGTCGATCATCTGAGGTCAGGAGTTGGAGACCAGCCTGGCCAAAATGGTGAAACCTCTCTCTACTAAAAACACAAAAATTAGCTGGGCATGGTGGTGCACGCCTGTGATCCCAGCTTCTCATGAGGCTGAGACAGGAGAATCGCTTGAACCCAGGACATGGAGGTTGCAGTGAGCTGAGATCACGCCACTGCACTCCAGCCTGGGCAACAGAGCAAGACTCCGTCAAAAAAAAAAAAAAGTCTGGTAGGAAAAAGAAGGGGAGAAACAGGAGGGTATTGGGGAAGACAGAGAAGCATACTTATTTGAAGGAGCACAGAGAAAAAGGAAGAGACTGAAAACAGCAAAAAATAGAGGCTGTTTATTGCAATACATAGTGCGGAGGTAAATGAAGGGACCCTCACACACATAGCCCCCTTGGAGGATAGAGAATGAGGTCTTCTGCTAACCAAGGGAGAATAAATGAATACCATTCTGATGTGTTAACCTTATTCCAGCCATGGTCAAAAGGTAATGAGGAATAAATGCTTAAATAACTGATTAGAAGGATGCCCAAGATATACTAAATGTCAGACGCAAGTCTTTTATGTTAAAAAAAACAAAAACAAAAACCTATGCAGGCATGAATGTACTTGTACAAATACATATATTTAAATACATAGAGCACTGTTTTCCAAACTTTGTGCATATTTGAGCCACCTGGGGATCTTTAAAAAGTACTGATACCTGCCCTCCTTTGATTTAATTGGTATCAGGTGCATCAGGATTTAAAAAAAGAAAAACTCCCCCAGGTGATTCTAATGTGCAGCAAAGTTTGGGAACCACTGGCATAGCAAAAGCTCTGTTAACAGTGGTCACCTGTTCTCAGGAGAATTAATAAAGGTGGACTTTTGAGTTTTTGTGAGCATGTGTTACTTTAGTGGGTTTTACTCAAACAGTACAAAAAAGCGGGGAAAAACAAGGTAATTGGAGAACAGTAGTAGATTCCTAGTGAAAAATCAAGGCCAAATAAATCATCAGAAGTCCAACTTTCTGTGTATTTCATTTCTGTGATCTTGCAACTTTTACATTGAAAAATCCGCCTGCGATCAGGCACAGTGGCTCATGCCTGTAATCCCAGCACTTTGGGAGGCCAAGGTGGACAGATCACTTGAGCTTAGGAGTTTGAGACCAGCCTGGGCAACATGGCAAAACCCTGTCTCTACTAAAAATACAAGAATTAGCCAAGCGTGGTGGTGCGTGCCTGTAGTCCCAGCTACTCGGGTGGCCGAGGCAGGAGAATCGCTTGAACCCGGGAGGTAGAGGTTGCAGTGAGCCAAGATTGTGCCAGTGCACTCCAGCCTGGGCCACAGAGTGAGAATCCATCTCAAAAGCAAAAAGAAAAATCCACCTGAGCTTTTACTTTTCCCCTCAGATCTGTGTGCCAATGTCAGTGGAATTTGAGGAACTCCTGAAGGCTCGAGAGAATCCAAGTGAAGAGGCACAAAGTAAGTAGGGGCGAAAATTTCATTCAGCACCAGCAAAAATACAGGTTAATGACAGCTCAGATTTGCAGCCACGGCCTCAGAGATATTTATAGCCAGGATTTCTTGCTGGTTTTGTCTTTGCTGGTTTCTGGGCTAGAGTGACATCCTAAGTTGGTCTTGGGCAAAATGTTCATTTTGTTCTCTCCTACCTCAAATTTACTGGCTTGGAAAGCCAAGGATTGTTCACTTTAGTTCACAATACTAAAATGAGTCAATCCTTGTTACCTTGTAAGAGAAAACTCATTTTTGATCTCACTTAACTTATTGGAGGTTATATTGTGAGCAAAGGGAAGACATTTGGGTGAAGTGCTGCCTCAGGAAACTAGGAACACACAGTCCATTTGGAAAGGTAAGTCCAAGAGAGTGGTCTGTAGAAACTGAATCATTGATGTATCTGATTCCCTCAGACTTGGTGGAGTTCACAGATGAAGAGGGATATGGTCGTTATCTCGATCTCCATGACTGTTACCTCAAGTACATTAACCTGAAGGCATCTGAGGTAAGGCCTGGGAAAGGGCAGAGAGGTTCTGATTCTCGAAGTGAGTCAGGACAGTAGGCTGGGACTAGCAGACATGAAGCCATTGTAAAGTGTCTTCCTTGTGTTTTAAAACTCTTATGTAAATATTAAAGAGGTGATATGCTCTCTTGGAATGAAATACTATTCAAAATGAAAGTTTTCTACAGTGAAAACAACAAGCATATTTATTTATTAATACTTTTTTTTTTATTTTGAGATGAGGTCTTACCATGTTGCCCAGTCTGGAGTGCAGTGGTATGATCTTTGCTCACTGCAACCTCGACTTCTGGGCTCAAGTGATCTCCTGCCTTAGCCTTCTGAGTATTTGAGGCTACAGGTGCATACCACCACCACACTTGGCTAATTTTTGTCTTTTTTTGTAAAGATGGGGTCTTGCAGTGTTGCCCAGGCTGGTCACAAACTCCTGACCTCAAATGATCCTCCTGTCTCGGCCTCCCACAGTGTTGGGATACAGGCATGAGCCATTGTACCCAGTCCATTATCAATACAGCAAGCATATTTTACCTTTGCCAAAATAAATCTTTTTTTTTTTTTTTTTTTTTTTGAGACAGGGTCTCACTTTGTCACCCAGGCTGGAGTGCAGTGGCGCGATCTTGGCTCACTGTAGCCTAGACCTCTTGGACTCAAGTGATGGATCCCGCCTCAGCCCCACCAAGTACTTGGGACTACAGGCGTGTGCCACCATGCCCAGCTAATTTTTTGTATTTTGTGTAGAGATGGGGTTTTGCCATGTTGCCAAGGCTGGTCTTAAACTCCTGAGCTCAAGCAATCCGCCTGTCTTGGCCTCACAAAGTGTTGGGATTATAGACGGAAGCCACTGCATCCAGCCTTACATAAGATTTCTTTAAATTCTTTTTTTTTTTTTTTTTTTTTTTAATACCATGTTCCTGGCTGGACACAGTTGCTCACGCCTGTAAGCCTAGCACTTTGGGAGGCCAAGGTGGGCAGATCACCTGGGGTCAGGAGTTCAAGACCAGCCTGACCAACATGCAGAAACCCCGTCTCTACTAAAAATACAAAATTAGCCGGGCATGGTGGCGCATGCCTGTAATCCTAGCTACTCAGGAGGCTGAGGCAGGAGAATCACTTGAACCCGGGAGGTGGAGGTCGCGGTAAGCCGAGATTGTGTCATTCATTGCACTCCAGCCTGGGCAATAAGAGCAAAACTCCAACTCAAAAAAAAAAAATTTTTTTTTGTAGAAATAGGGTTTCACCGTATTGTCCAGGCTGGTCTTGGACTCTTGGACTCAATCAATCCTCCTGCCTCAGCTTCTCAAAGCCTTGGGATTACAGGCATGAGCCACTGTGCCCACCCAGATTTATGTGTTCTTCTAGGTGTTCCTGTTTTAGACACAAACAATACTAGGTACATGGAAGATAAAACAACATGATCTTTCTGTCAGCAAAAAGGTATTTAATGTCTTTTCTTAAAGATGTTTAAAAATAGCTTATCACAGGCCGGGCGCGGTGGCTCACGCCTGTAACCCCAGCACTTTGGGAGGCCAAGGCAGGTGGATCACCTGAGGTCAGGTGTTCAAGACCTGCCTGACCAACATGCAGAAACCCTGTCTCTACTAAAAATAGAAAAAATTAGCCGGGCGTGGTGGCTCATGCCTGTAATCCCAGCTACTCAGGAGGCTGAGGCAGGAGAATCACTTGAACCCGTGAGGTGGAGGTTGTGGTGAGCCGAGATCATGCCATTGCACTCCAGCCTGGGCAACAAGAGCCAAACTCCGTCTCAAAAAAAAAAAAAAATAGCTTATCACAAGAGATGAGGTTTAATATGACAATCTCAAAAGGATCACAAGGAAATCCATGATTAGATTCCTCATGGAATTGTGAAGAAATGTCCCAGAGTTGCAGTGACCAAACTTCAAGTTCCATGCAGGCAAGTCAGATCCCTTGTCTGTTTTGTTGTTTTCTGTACCCCGTACTTGGTACAAAGATGCTTAATAAGTAGTTACTTGCGTGAACAAATGGCACCTTTGAGCACCTTGTTTTAGGGTGTCAGAGTCTTTAACCAAGACCCTAGCATGAGGTAATAATCGACAAACGTTTCTTTTAGTTTAATGTTCATTAACTTGATCTTTATTTTGTAAAGTTATTATGTCTGATATTTTCCTTCAGTCCAGTGAAATTAACACTCCAGTTGTAGTAGGATTGAATGATAGGCAAGCAAAAAAAACCAAAATTAGCCAGCCCTTGTTACTTCTTTAGAAAACACTGAATTTTGATCTCACTTATTGGAGATTATATTGTAACTTGTTACAGTATAAATACCTAACTGAATTTCTTGTCATTTCTTTCCTCTTTTCAGAAGCTGGATTATATCACATACCTGTCCATCTTTGACCAATTATTTGACATTCCTAAAGAAAGGAAGAATGCAGAGTATAAGAGGTAGGCATTAATAGTTTCTAGGCCTCTCCTGGATTTGATTAGAAGATAATGTGAAGTTTTTGAGGGTGAAGTTCTGAATTTGTTGCCTGGAAGGCATACATGAAGGCATACTTCCAGGTTTATTGGAGGATGGGGTTATGAATGATGTGGTTTTAAAACCTTTGCGATAGTCTGGATGTGGACAAAGGTGTGTCTGTGGGCACATCTTCCATCTTATGCCCATAGTGTTCTTAATTTTGTCTCATTATAGAAGGAACTCTCCCACTCTGGGATTTCTGTGTTTTTGGAGTTTAATGGGAAAAAAAATTAGACTTTCTCAGATAGTGACTGAAGTGAGATGCTTAGGTGTGATGTATAAGTGAAAAATTTATGTTTTTGTTAATTACTCCCCTGATTAGTGATTTTATACCCTTCCCCTCTTTTTCTCATTTTCTTTTTACTGAAATCTTTTATGTGCAAGGTAATTAAGACCTTAGTATTTAGCATCATTTTATGAGAATAAAAGGAGGTGGGAAAGGTCAGAATCAAAATGACATGTTGGGAAAAAAGTCCATTGTAAGTTCATTTAAAAATGAGTATTGGCCGGGCGCGGTGGCTCACACCTGTAATCCCAGCGCTTTGGGAGGCCGAGGCAGGAGGATCACCTGAGGTCAGGAGTTCGCGACCAGCCTGACCAACGTGGAGAAACACCGTCTCTGCTAAAAATACAAAATTAGCCGGGCATGGTGGCGCATGCCTGTAATCCCAGCTATTCGGGAGGCTGAGACAGGAGAATCGCTTTAACCCGGGAGGCGGAGGTTGTGGTGAGCCAAGATCCCGCCATTGCACTCCAGCCTGGGTAAGAGGAGCGAAACTCTGCCTCAAAAAAAAAAAAAAAAAAGTATTAAAAAGATAGCATTACTAGAATTATAAGTACTTTATATTCTGCAGGGAATAACAAGATACCAAAAATAGAAACCCTTTTTGCTTTCTCTGCATTGTGTGTTCCTCTGTAGATACCTAGAGATGCTGCTTGAGTACCTTCAGGATTACACAGATAGAGTGAAGCCTCTCCAAGATCAGAATGAACTTTTTGGGAAGATTCAGGCTGAGTTTGAGAAGAAATGGGAGAATGGGACCTTTCCTGGATGGCCGGTGAGCTTCAGTGGGATGTGAATGGTGGACATGCCAGGGAATTGAAGTAATTATTTTCCTTTATCTTGAGCTTCCACTTTAGGGCATTAGGTATCAATTCCTTGGTATCACTTGTGACAATGAGGTATTCCCTGCCAAGTATGCTATGTTTTTTTTTTTTGGAGACGGAGTTTCGCTTTTGTTGCCCAGGCTGGAGTACAATGGCGGGATCTCGGCTCACCTCAACCTCCGCTTCCCGGGTTCAAGCAGTTCTCCTGCCTCAGCCTCCCGAGTAACTGGGATTACAGGCACGCGCCTCCACACCCGGCTAATTTTGTGTTTTTAGTGGGGACAGGGTTTCTCCATATTTGTCAGGCTGGTCTCAAATTCCCGACCTCAGGTGATCCGCCCACCTCGGCCTCCCAAAGTGCTGGGATTACAGGCGTGAGCCACCGCACCTGGCCGTGTGTGAGGTTTTTTTGAGTGTACTTTGGAGCAAGACTGCCAGGGTCCACTTGCCTTTGACTGTGCCCAGATTTTCACCAATCACATCATTACTGCTATGTGGTTCCTGCCAACCAAGAGCTTATCAGATCATATGTTAGGAATCTACATTCTCACTTCTAGGGATAAACATGAGTTTTTCCTGAACTCTCCAGGGAGAGAATGTGGACAAACCTTAGCTTCATCCTAAACCTGGTGGGGTTTTTTTGTTTTTTGTTTTGTTTTGTTTTGTTTTTTGGGAGACAAAGTCTCCATCTGGCTTCTAGGCTGAAGTACAGTGGCATGATCATACCTCACTGCTGCAGCCTCAACCTTGTGGGCTCAAGAGATCTTCCCACCTTAGACTCCTGAGTAGCTGGGACCACAGGCACATGCCACCATGCCCAGCTAATTCAGATATTTTTTTGTAGAGATAGGATTTCACCATGTTTCCCTGCCTGGTCTCTAACTCCTGAACTCAAGCAATTCACCTATCTTGGCCTCCCAAAATGCTGAGATTACAGGTGTGAGCCACCACACCTGGCCTAAACCTGGATCTTAATAAATACCATATTGTTCTTTCCAGAAAGAGACAAGCAGTGCCCTGACCCATGCTGGAGCCCATCTTGACCTCTCTGCATTCTCCTCCTGGGAGGTATGTTTCCTTCAGCAGTAGTAGTGTTCTCTCTGTCTATTTTTTTGTCTTTAAAGACTGCTCTCCTGTCTTTAATACCATGGTTGTGTTGTGATAAGGCACTATTTCTTGAGATCAAGCATCTACAAAGAAAGTAGCAAGGCAAAAAGAAAAAAATTACTACTTGGGAAACTGAAATAATTATTCTAACTACATTAAGCCGTAGTAAAGTAAATGGAACACTATCAGTATGGTTAAGTCTGAAGATAACTATAGATTCAGTCCTCTGGAGAGTTTAGACTTACTGCTAGATTGGCTGTGAAATGTGTGGTCCTGCCACAGCCTCAGGAACACCCACCCTCTGGCCTGCATTTGGGGTTTCCCAAAAATCTGTTAATGTAATATTGTAATTTTTCTCTTCTTTGTACAGGAGTTGGCCTCTCTGGGTTTGGACAGATTGAAATCTGCTCTCTTAGCTTTAGGCTTGAAATGTGGCGGGTAAGGAATAGTTTTTCTATCAAAACTATCGATTTACTATGTGTTTGCACAGTCTTCTAAGTAGCTCTGATTCCATTTTTTTTGTTGCTCCACACTGCAAAAATAAGCCAGCCTGTGTGGTAAAGTAACCCTAAAATCCTTTGCCGTCCTGTCTCCTTAGGACCCTAGAAGAGCGAGCCCAGAGACTATTCAGTACCAAAGGAAAGTCCCTGGAGTCACTTGATACCTCTTTGTTTGCCAAAAATCCCAAGTCAAAGGGCACCAAGCGGTGAGTGGCTGGGGTAGCACTGCTGCTTGTGGCTTTTAAATGTTATTCCCATGCAGAATTTTTAACCACAGTGGAGACTTTAAAGCCTGCTTTATCTCCGTTATTGGTTGACAGAGATCCAGTCTGCTCTTTATCTCTGCTAATAGCAGAGAGTACTATCACTGTTAATATAAACCAAGGACCGTCTGTATTCATCTGATTGAGAGCACATCAAGTTTCTAAATTTGAAACCATGTTCATGGCACCTTTAATAGGTTATGGAGGCTAAAAGGCTAAATAGGTTCAAAACCTATTTTTCTAAGCTTATTTTTGGTAAAGTTGAATCTAATTCTTGAGCTACATACTTATACAAGGTATTTTCTTTTTTCTTTTTCTTTTTTTTTTTTTTTGAGACAGTCTCACTCTGTTGCCCAAGCTGGAGTGCAGTGGTGCAATCTCAGCTCACTGGAACGTCCGCCTCCTGGGTTCAAAAGATTTTCCTGCCTCAGCCTCCTGAGTAGCTGGGACTACAGGCGCGCACCACCACACATGGCTGATTTTTTGCATTTTTAGTAGAGATGGGGTTTCATCATGTTAGCCAGGCTGGTCTGCAACTCCTGAGCTTAAGTGATCCACCTGCCTTGGCCTCCCAAAGTGCTGCGATTATAGGCGCGAGCCACCGTGCCCGACCCAGGGTTGTTTTTTTTGTTTGTTTGTTTGTTTCTTTTTTGAGATGGAATCTCGCTCTGTTGCCCAGGCTGGAGTGCAGTGGCACAATCTCGGCTCACTGCAAACTCCGCCTTCTGGGTTCAAGTGATTCTGCTGCCTCAGCCTCCCGAGTAGCTGGGATTACAGATGTGCAACACCACACTGGCTAATTTTTGTGTGTTTTTTGTTTGTGTTTTTGAGACGGAGTCTTCCTCTGTCACCCAGGCTGGAGTGCAGTGGCGCAATCTCGGCTCGCTGCAACCTCCACCTCCCTGCTTGAAGCGATTTTCCTGCCTCACTCTCCCGAGTAGCTGAGATTACCAGAGTGCGCCACCGTGCCTGGCTAGTTTTTGTATTTTTAGTAGAGACGGGGTTTCACCATGTTGGCCAAGCTGGTCATGAACTCCTGACCTCAGGTGATCCACCTGCCTCAGCCTCCCAAAGTGGTGGGATTACAGGCATGTGAGCCACCGTGCCTAGCTAATTTTTGTATTTTTAGTAGAGAGAGGGTTTCACCATGTTGGCGAGGTTGGTCACAAACTCCCAACCTCAAGTGATCGCCAGCCTCAGCCTCCCAAAATGCTGGGATTACAGGCATGAGCCACCGAGCCTGGCCCAGTATTTTCTTAATGTACGTTTTTTTCTAATTCTCACAACAACCGAGAAAATTAGTTGTTATCCTGAGTTTTTGCAGATAAGGACTCAGAAAAGTTATGGAATGTGTCCACTCTCTCATAGTTCTAAGTAGCAGAGTCAGGATTTGGGCCTAGGTCTACCTGCTGCAGAGCTTGCTCTTATATACCACATTTCCTTTGTAGATTATAATGATGGAAATGTAAGCGGTCTTGATGTGTCCTTCATCTTCTAGGTGAGGTCATAGAGGAAGCCTCCATGCATTCTGAGAAATACCCTCAGTATTTGTCAGAGAGTCCTGAGATGAACAGAGCATTTGCTTTCATAGCATCGTATTTCTCATGTGCTTATAATTTTTAATGCAGTTGTGCAATAAATGTTCCCAGATATAGGGAACAAAACAATGGATGAGAGAATCCTTGAGTGAAACAGCTTGTTTCTTTTTCTCAGAGACACTGAAAGGAACAAAGACATTGCTTTTCTAGAAGCCCAGATCTATGAATATGTAGAGATTCTCGGGGTAAGTGACTGACTGCTGAAAGTGGAAAATGGTATAAAGCACAGGAGTTAAAGGGAGAGGAACTCACAGAAGATATTTTTTTCATTAGGTTCAAAAGAGGAGTGGATAGCTGATAAACTAGTATGGCACAAAATAGAGGTCAGGGTACAAGGCTCTTCAGTAAGTTCCTATTCTGTTGTTAGATGATACTCCCAAAGTTGCCCAATTCCCATAAAGCCAGTCATGGAGAATAGAGTCCCCTCACAATGTAATGTCCAGAATAGTGCAGATTCTGTGCCTGAGCTTTAGAAAATACTCAGGAGTAGCCCACAAAGCAGACACTCAAAGGGCAAGTAACAGAAAGGCTACTCAAAGTGGCCTTTCAGTTATGACTTATGAAAAGGCATTTTCATAAGTCATCTCATGTAAGTCAACTTACATGTTCATAAGATTATGAGAAACTTAGTAGGGCTAGAATATTATTAGTACAAAGCTGGCAGTGAATGTTCTCCTTGAATATTTCAGGAGGAGCTGAAGTGTGGGTTGGGGTAGAGAAAGGCCTAGCCTGACCAGTATGCTTGTCTCAGAGAGAAAGCAGGGAGAGGAGTAGGAGGAAAAGAAATCTCTTTCCAGGAAGAAAAAGTGGAAGAAAGGGCAGCACTCATCCAGAAAAGATGATCAGTGTCTCTGGAGTCCTTCAGAAGACCAGCCTTTCTGATTGTGTCTGCTGTGTACAGTTTTTTGTTTTTTGAGACAGAGTCTTGCTCTGTCACCCAGGCTGGAGTACAGTGGTGTAATCCGGGCTCACTGCAACCTCCGCCTCCAGGGTTCAAGCGAGTCTCCTGCCTCAGCCTCCTGACTAGCTGGGACTACAGGCATGCGCCACCACGCCCGACTAGTTTTTTGTATTTTTAGTAGAGACAGGGTTTCACCATATTGGTCAGGCTGGTCTCGAAATCCTGACCTCGTGATCCGCTTGCCTCGGCCTCCCAAAGTGCTGGGATTACAGGCGTGAGCCACCGCGCCCAGCCCAATTTTTAACTCTCTCAGAGCCTTTCCCTTTACACACACTCGCATGGTCCGTTGAGTGGATGGCTCTGGGTCAGATAGCTTGTTTACATATTTTTGTTAATTGCCGTGGACATTTTCATTCGGCCTTTGAGGACCATTCATATAATAGCTGTAGAACTAGTCACCTGTGATTCTGTTATGACTGCTTTCAGTAAAAGGCTAGCTAGACATTGGACATTGGAGAGATATATTCTCCGCTGTGAACTTGGGCTGTGCTAGTGTGGACAGCAGGCTGAATTGCCAGTCTTGTGAGTGGCTGGGAGGCCACTCATGCCCTTGACATGAGATTTGTCCACCACTTTCTCCCTCCTTTTTTTTTTTTTTTTTGAAATAGTATCTCACTCTGTCACCCAGGCTGGAGTGCAGTGGCGGGATCTCAGCTCACTGCAACCTCCGCCTCCTGGGTTCAAGTGATTCCTGTGCCTCAGCCTCCCTGGTAGCTGGAACTACAGGTGTGTGCCACCACACCTGGCTAATTTTTGTATTTTTGGTAGAGACAGGGTTTTGTCTTGTTGGCCAGGCTGGTCTTGAATTCCTGGCCTCAAGTGATCCGCCTGCCTTGGCCTCCCAAAGTGCTGGAGCCACTCGGCGGCCTCTCCATCCTTTAAGAGCATTTTGCTTTCCCTGCCAGGAGATGGCACTATTCTCTTCGGAATTCCAACCAGTTCTAGCCAAATACTTTCCAGAAGTTGCTCTCACTATGAACTGATAAGATTTTTGCCATTATTATACCATTTGTTGATGTCTGTTGGTTTTTGGACATTATGCTAATTTTTTTGATACAATAGTGAATAAGACAGCCTCTTGCCCTTAAGAAACTCATTTTGTGGTTAGGGGAGACAAATAATTACAATATAATGTGATATATACCTGAATAAAGTGAGGTTGAGTCTTCTAAGTAGAAAGAGGGAAGGGAGAAGAAAAAGTTTCTGGTAGAGGAAACAGCAAACACAAAGATACAACAGTATTAGATAAAATTATATGTTCAGGAAATGAGAAATGCAGTGTGTGTGGAATATGGCTTATGAGGGAGGGAATGGTCGGAGAAAACTCTGTTGGAGAGTTATGTTGGAAATTTGGACTTTGCCTTATAAGCAGTAGGAAGCCAATAAAAGTTCTCTTAAGTAGGATAGCGTGCCACTACAGATTTGGGTTTTTAAACAGATAAACCTGGTAGCAAAATGGAAATTGGATTGGAATGAGGAGAGACTCAAGGCAAGTTAGAAAGTGGTCATCTTGGGCCGGGCGCAGTGGCTCATGCCCGTAATCCCAGCCCTTTGGGAGGCCAAGGCGGGCGGATCACAAGGTCAGGAGATCGAGACCATCCTGGCTAACACTGTGAAACCCTGTCTCTACTAAAAATATAAAAAATTAGCCAGGCATAGTAGGGGGCACCTGTAGTCCCAGCTACTCGGGAGGCTGAGGCAGGAGAATGGCATGAACCCAGGAGGCAGAGGTTGCAGTGAGCCGAGATTGCGCCACTGCACTCCAGCTTGGGCGACAGAGCAAGACTCCATCTCAAAAAAAAAAAAAAAATGTGGTCATCTTGGTGAGGAAAGGAGAAGAAAGTCCTGGTTAAGGAAATATTTTTTTTTAAATTTTTTTATTATACTTTAAGTTCTAGGGTACATGTGCACAACGTGTAGGTTTGTTACATATGTGTACATGTGCCATGTTCGTGTGCTGCACCCGTTAACTCGTCATTTACATTAGGTATATCTCCTAATGCTATCCCTCCCCCGTCCTCCAACCCCACAACAGGCCCGATGTGTGATGTTCCCCACCCTGTGTCCAAGTATTCTCATTGTTCAATTCCCACCTATGAGTGAGAACATTCGGTGTTTGGTTTTCTGTCCTTGCGATAGTTTGCTCAGAATGATGGTTTCTAGCTTCATCCATGTCCCTACAAAGGACACGAACTCATCCTTTTTTATAGCTGCATAGTATTCCATGTTGTATATGTGCCACATTTTCTTAATCCAGTCTATTATTGATGGACATTTGGGTTGGTTCCAAGTCTTTATTATTGTGAATAGTGCTGCAATAAACATAAGTGTGCATGTGTCTTTATAGCAGCATTATTTATAATCCTTTGGATATATGCCCAGTAATGGGATGGCTGGGTCAAATGGTATTTCTAGTTCTAGATCCTTGAGGAATCGCCACACTGTCTTCCACAATGGTTGAACTAGTTTACAGTCCCACCAACAGTGTAAAAGCGTTCCTGTTTCTCCACATCCTCTCCAGCACCTGTTGTTTCCTGACTTTTTAATCATCGCCATTCTAACTGGTGTGAGATGGTATCTCATTGTGGTTTTGATTTGCATTTCTCTTTGTAGATTCTTTGTAGTTCTTTGTAGATTCTGGATATTAGCCCTTTGTCAGATGGGTAAATTGTAAACATTTTCTCCCATTCTGTAGGTTGCCTGTTCACTCTGATGGTAGTTTCTTTTGCTGTGCAGAAGCTCTTTAGTGTAATTACATCTGATTTGTCAGTTTTGGCTTTTTTTTGCCATTGCTTTTGGTGTTTTAGTCATGAAGTCCTTGCCCATGCCTATGGCCTGAATGGTATTGCCTAGGTTTTCTTCTAGGGTTTTTATTGTTTTAGGTTTAACATTTAAGTCTTTTTTTCTTTTTCTTTTTCTTTTTTTTTTTTTGGAGACAGAGTCTCATTCTGTCGCCCAGGCTGGAGTGTAGTGGCATGATCCCAGGTCACTGCAACCTCCACCTCCTGGTTCCAAGCGATTCTCCTGCCTCAGCCTCCCGAGTAGCTGGGACTACAAGCATGTGCCACCATGCGCAGTTAATTTTGTGTATTTAGTGAGACAGGGTTTCACCATGTTAGCCAGGCTGATCTCGAACTCCCGACCTCAGGTGATCCACCCACCTTGGCCTCCCAAAGTGCTGGGATTACAGGCGTGAGCCACCGCACCTGGCCCACATTTAAGTCTTTAATCCATCTTGAATTAATTTTTGTATAGGGTGTAAGGAAGGAATCCAGTTTCAGCTTTCTACATATGTCTAGCCAGTTTTCCCAGCACCATTTATTAAATAGGGAATCCTTTCCCCATTTCTTGTTTTTGTCAGGTTTGTCAAAGATCAGATGGTTGTAGATGTGTCATATTATTTCCAAGGACTCCGTTCTGTTCCATTGGTCTATATCTCTGTTTTGATACCAGTACCATGCTGTTTTGGTTACTGTAGCCTTGTAGTATAGTTTGAAGTCAGATAGCGTGATGCCTCCAGCTTTGTTCTTTTGGCTTAGGATTGTCTTGGCAAGGCAGGCTCTTTTTTGGTTCCATGTGAACTTTCAAGTAGTTTTTTCCAATTCTGTGAAGAAATTGGTAAGCTTGTGAAGTCATTGGTAGCTTGATGGGGATGGCATTGAGTCTATAAATTACCTTGGGCAGTATGGCCATTTTCACAATATTGATTCTTCTTATCCATGAGCATGGAATGTTCTTCCATTTCTTTGTGTCCTCTTTCATTTCGTTGAGCAGTGGTTTGTAGTTCTCCTTGAAGAGGTCCTTCACATCCCTTGTAAGCTGGATTCCTAGGTATTTTATTCTCTTTGAAGGAATTGTGAAGGGGAGTTCACTCATGATTTGGCTCTCTGTTTATCTGTTATTGGTGTATAAGAATGCTTGTGATTTTTGCACATGATTTTGTATCCTGAGACTTTGCTGAAGTTGCTTATCAGCTTAAGGAGATTTTGGGCTGAGACAGTGGAGTTTTCTAAATATACAATCATGTCATCTGCAAACAGGGACAATTTGACTTCCTTTTTTCCTAATTGAATACCCTTTATTTCTTTCTCCTGCCTGATTGCCCTGGCCAGAACTTCCAACACTATGTTGAATTGGAGTGGTGAGAGAGGGCATCCCTGTCTTGTGCCAGTTTTCAAAGGGAATGCTTCCAGTTTTTGCCCATTCAGTATGATATTGGCTGTGGGTTTGTCATAAATGGCTCTTATTATTTTGAGAAACATCCTATTAATACCTAGTTTATTGAGAGTTTTTAGCATGAAGGGCTGTTGAATTTTGTCAAAGGCCTTTTCTGCATCTATTGAGATAATCATGTGGTTTTTGTCTTTGGTTCTGTTTATATGATGGATTACGTTTATTGATTTGTGTGTGTTGAACCAGCCTTGCATCACAGGGATGAAGCCAACTTGATCATGGTGGATAAGTTTTTGATGTGCTGCTGGATTCGGTTTGCCAGTATTTTATTGAGGATTTTTGGATCGATGTTCATCAGGGATATTTTCTAAAATTCTCTTTTTTTTGTTGTGGTCTCTGCCAGGCTTTGGTATCAGGATGATGTTGGCCTCATAAAATGAGTTAGGGAGGATTCCCTCTTTTTCTATTGATTAGAATAGTTTCAGAAGGAATGGTACCAGCTCTTTTTGTACCTCTGGTAGAACTCGGCTGTGAATCCGTCTGGTCCTGGACTTTTTTTTGGTTGGTAGGCTATTAATTATTGCCTCAGTTTCAGAACCTGTTATTCAGGTCTATTCAGGGATTCAACTTCTTCCTGGTTTAGTCTTGGGAGGGTGTATGTGTCCAGGAATTTATCCATTTCTTCTAGATTTTCTAGTTTGTTTGCGTAGAGGTGTTTATAGTATTCTCTGATGGTAGTTTGTATTTCTGTGGGATCGGTGTTGATATCTCCTCTTTGATTTTTTATTGCGTCTGTTTGATTCTTCTCTCTTCTTTATTAGTCTTGGTAGCGGTCTTATCAATTTTGTTGATCTTTTCAAAAAACCAGCTCCTGGATTCATTGATTTTTTTTTTGAAGGGTTTTTTGTGTGTCTGTCTCCTTCACTTCTCCTCTGATCTTAATTATTTCTTGCCTTCTGCTAGCTTTTGAATGTGTTTGCTCTTGCTTCTCTAGTTCTTTTAATTGTGATGTTAGGGTGTCAGTTTTAGATCTTTCCTGCTTTCTTTTGTGGACATTTAGTGCTATAAATTTCCCTTTACACGCTGCTTTAAATGCGTCCCAGAGATTCTGGTATTTTGTGTCTTTGTGCTCATTGGTTTCCAAGAACACTTTATTTCTGCCTTCATTTCGTTATTTATCCAGTAGTCATTCAGGAGCAGGTTGTTCAGTTTCCATGTAGTTGAGCGGTTTTGAGTGAGTTTCTTAATCCTGAGTTCTAGTTTGACTGCACTGTCGTCTGAGAGACAGTTTGTTATAATTTCTGTTCTTTTACATTTGCTGAGGAGTGCTTTACTTCCAACTATGTGGTCAATTTTGGAATAAGTGTGATGTGCTGAGAAGAATGTATATTCTGTTGATTTGGGGTGGAGAGTTCTGTAGATGTCTATTAGGTCCGCTTGGTGCAGAGCTGAGTTCAATTCCTGGATATCCTTGTTAACTTTGTCTCGTTGATCTGTCTAATGTTGACAGTGGGGTGTTAAAGTTTCCCATTATTATTGTGTGGGAGTCTAAGTCTCTTTGTAGGTCTCTGAGGACTTGCTTTATGAATCTGGGTGCTCCTGTATTGGGTGCATATTTTTTTTTTTTTTTTTTTTTGAGAAGGAGTCTCGCTCTGTCGCCCAGGCTGGAGTGCAGTGGCGGGATCAGAGCTCACTGCATCCTCAAACTCCTGGGCTCAAGCATTCCTCCTAACTCAGCCTCCTAAAGAGCTGGGATCACAGGTGCACACCTCCGTGCCTAGCCAATTTGTAAATGTTTTGTAGAGATGAGATCCCACTGTGTTGCCCAGGCTGATGTCAAACTCCTGGCCTCAAGTGATTCTCCCACCCCAGCCTCCAAAAGTGATGGGATTACAGGCATGAGCCACCACACCCAGCCAGGAAATATTTTAGAGTCAGAATAGATGAGACTGTTTTCTGTTGTTCTATAATAGCCTCAGATGAGTAATTAGGCAAGTGATGTAAAGCCTTTGACTCTTTTCTTTGGGATCAGGTAGAGCCTGCTGATAAGGAGTTCTGATATGAAGGCAAGATTTTCCTTTATTCTGTAAGAAAGAACCTTATCCTTGGAAGTAAGGGGTCAGCAAAAGTTACAGGAAAACAGGAAATTTCCCTTCTTATTCTGCACTACTTTTTTCTGACTTTTCATTTATGGACCTGCTTTAGGAACAGCGACATCTCACTCATGAAAATGTACAGCGCAAGCAAGCCAGGACAGGAGAAGAGCGAGAAGAAGAGGAAGAAGAGCAGATCAGTGAGAGTGAGAGTGAAGATGAAGAGAACGAGATCATTTACAACCCCAAAAACCTGCCACTTGGCTGGGATGGCAAAGTAAGTCTCAGCACTACCACTTTCTCCCCATTCCCCATTTTGGAAACAGATACAGAGTTTAGTAGGCTAACACTACTTCTTGGTTTTGTTTTGTTTTTTTCTTTTTTAGCCTATTCCCTACTGGCTGTATAAGCTTCATGGCCTAAATATCAACTACAACTGTGAGATTTGTGGAAACTACACCTACCGAGGGCCCAAAGCCTTCCAGCGACACTTTGCTGTAAGGAATTCAGAGCCATTTTTCCTGGGAATTGAAGTAAAAACATGAGACTTTTAGAGAAGAGAGTAGGAGCAGCCTATGTGGACCACTGGTGTCCAGAGCTGAAGGGAATCAGAGAAGCATGGTTTTAAAATCAAGCCCATGGCATTTGACTTTTGGCACCAATGTTAGTCTTAAATACCTGAGATAGTTTCTGGAGGAATTCTACCACACCACTCTTTGAACCTTATTTGGTTTTCTCTTGCCTGCTCTTAAACTTCTCTGTTTTTGTCTTTCTGCTAGCATTTTAGACCAATTTCTGACTTCTTGGTTATTTCTCTACCCCATTGCTAATACTCAAGATAAAAAATAGGGCTGACTGATCTCTTTCAGATCTTAAATGGATCTTTGCCTCTTGAGAAAATAAAAAATGAAGGGGCTGATATTTATCAAGCCATTCTTGAGACAGGGTATTGTCCGGATGATACTGCTGTAAGTGGGCTCACCTCTAAGTGGGCTCTACTTAGAGTTCTTAGATTTTGGAAGGAAATTTTACAGAATGGAAAAGATTTATGCTAGACCAAGGATGACAAATTTATATGAACTCCTCTCCCTCTCTCTGAGTCATACATATTACTAATTGATAATGGGTCTTTTTTGCTGAGCCCATGAGTGAGTTCTGAATCCTTCTCAGCACCTCCTACAATGATTGGAGTTGGCATCCAGGATAAAGCCCATGCCATTTACCATCCCTTAGTTAAAACTGCCATCATGTCAGTGTATAATCTCCCAGCTCTCTCCTCACCACATCATTGTGCCTAATAAAAGTCTTCTCCTTTACCTACAAAGATGATGCTGACCTGCCATTAGTAACCCCTATTCATGCAGGTGTTTGGAGTTGCTGGGGCTTTGGTAAGTTCTCCTGCAATATGGGAGATGTAGTGAGAGTTGTGATGTTTTTCTGTGATCTTGACCCAGAGGTTTTATGTATAAGACTACTGGGTCTAGAATCTAGGTTTACAAGCCAACCCAGTGAGGCAAACAATGCAGTGCTGCTTTGAAATACCACCCTTTTGTCAGTCACAGCCAGCTGTTTACAAACATGAATCACAAAAGGAATGCTACCTTTAGGTGGAGTCTTGCAAAGGGCCATGTTAGGATTTATGAGTAGAATGGAGTTAGTGCTCTGTGTTCAGCTATTCCCATTTCACATGATCCTTTTGCTTCTCTCTTCTCCCAGGAATGGCGTCATGCTCATGGCATGAGGTGTTTGGGCATCCCAAACACTGCTCACTTTGCTAATGTGACACAGATTGAAGATGCTGTCTCCTGTAAGTAAGATTTATTTACTGTCTCCTAGGCAAGTACAAATGGCTCTACTCCTTCAATTCAGCATCCTAATACCCTGTGTATCCAGGATTAAAGGCAGTAGGTTGTGGTTATGTAAAATCTAGGACAGTTGTATAATTATTGCATTTCTGTTTTTTGTTTTGTGTTTTTTTGTTTTGTTTTGAGATGGATGGAGTCTCGCTCTGTCGCCAGGCTGGAGTGTAATGGTGCAGTCTGGCTCACTGCAACCTCTGCCTCCCGGGCGCAAGCGATTCTCCTGCCTCAGCCTACCGAGTAGCTGGGACTACAGGCACGTGCCACCACACCTGGCTAATTTTTTTTTTTTTTTTTTTGTGACGGAGTCTCACTCTGTCGCCCAGGTTGGAGTGCAGTGGCATGATCTCGGCTCACTGCAAGTTCCACCTCCTGGGTTCATGCCATTCTCCTGCCTCAGCCTCCCGGTAGCTGGGACTACAGGCGCCCGCCACCACACTTGGCTAATTTTTTGTGTTTTTAGTAGAGACAGGGTTTCACAGTGTTAGCCAGGATGGTCTTGATCTCCTGACCTCGTGATCCGCCCGCCTTGGCCTCCCAAAGTGCTGGGATTACAGGCATGAGCCGCCACACCTGGCTAATTTTTTGTATTTTTAGTAGAGATGGGGTTTCACTGTGTGAGCCAGGATGGCCTTGAACTCCCGACTTCAGGTGATCCGCCCACTTCAGCCTCCCAAAGTGCTGGGATTATAGGCGTGAGCCACCATGCCCAGCCTTTGTTTCTGAGACGAGTCTCACTCTGTCACCAGGCTGGAGTGCAGTGGCACGATCTTGGCTCCTGCAACCTCCGTCTCCTGGGCTCAAGCAATTCTCCTACCTCAGCCTCCCTAGTACCTGGGATTACAGGCATGTGCCACCATGCCCAGCTAATTTTTCTATTTTTAGTAGAGATGGGCTTTCATCATGTTGGCCAGGCTGGTTGAGGTGACGAACTCCTGACCTCAAGTGATCCACCCATGTTGGCCTCCCAAAGTGCTGGGATAACAGGCGTGAGCCACCGCGCCTAATTATTGCTTTTTTTTTTTTTTTTTTTTTGAGATGGAGTTTCGCTCATATTGCCCAGGCTGGAGTGCAATGGTGCGATCTCAGCTCACCGCAACCTGTGCCTCCTGGGTTCAAGCGATTCTCCTGCCTCAGCCTCCCGAGTAGCTGGGATTACAAGTATGCGCCACCATGCCTGGCTAATTTTGTACTTTTAGTACAGACGGGGTTTCTCCATGTTGGTCAGGCTGGTCTTGAACTCCTGACCTCAGGTGATCTGCCCACCTCGGCCTCCCAAAGTGCTGCGATTACAGGCGTGATCCACCGTGCCCAGCTAATTATTGCATTTTTAAGGGAAATGAATTAGTCGGCAATACTGATTGTTTCTCCTTTGAGAAGAGCTCTGTGCTGAGTATAAACCAGGGCTTTTAGCCTGGGTCTGTGAACTCCCTTTTATGCAAGATTTTGATTGAATGGTTGTATGGATAGTTTTCTGAATTGATTTTAATGTGTTAAATAATGACTGATATAAAGGAAAATATAGAAGTACCCTCAGTAAGCTTGTGTTAGAGGCTATAGAAACACAGCAGCAAAATACCTCTTGAAGAAAGTGAAGTGGAGTGCATGTCAGGGAATGTGCTGCTGAAGCACATAGAGGACCACCGCCAGGCTTCCTGTTTTCCCAGCAGTAGTAGCTTTCTCTGCCATTAACATTTTCATGGCAGCCTTTTCTTTTCTTCTTTTTTTAAATTTAATTTAATTTATTTATTTATTTATTTTTGAGACAGAGTCTTGCTCTGTCACCCAGGCTGGAGTGCAGTAGCGTGATCTCAGCTCACTGCAACCTCCACCTCCTGGTTCCAAGCGATTCTCCTGCCTCAGCCTCCCGAGTAGCTGGAATTACAAGCGCTCACCACCACGCCTGGCTAATTTTTTTGTATTTTTAGTAGAGACGGGGTTTTAGCATGTTGGCCAGGCTGGTCTCAAACTCCTGATCTCAGGTGACCTACCTGCCTTGGCTTCCCAAAGTACTGGGATTACAGGCGTTAGCCACCGCGCCCATCCTGGCTTTTTATATTCTTTTCAGTGGATCTATGTCACATTTCACTGTTGGCTGATTAGACAGAAGTAAGGTATTTTACCCCCCCATCCCCCCCCCACTGTTAAATTACAGGCACTTTACTCTCAGTTATGCTTAGCAGGCTGTTCAGCTGTTTGGTCAGCTTGAACCTTGGGCTTCCAACTCTGTTGCCCAGGCTGGAGTGCAGTTGTGCCATCACAGCTCACTGCAATCTCTGCCTCCCAGGCTCAAGTGATCCTCCCACTTCAGATTCCCAAGCTGATGGGACTACAGGCTTGTGCCACCATGCCCGGCTAATTTTTGTATTTTTTGTAAAGATGGTGTGTCACCATGTTGCCCAGGCTGGTCTTAAAGTCCTGTACTCAAGCAATCTGCCTGTCTCAGCCTCCGAAAGTGCTGGGATTGCAGGCGTGATCCCCGCCCAACATGCAACATGCTACAACCTGTCATTTGAAACTGTTTATATTGACAGAGATATCTCTTCAGTGGGACTGCGCTAAGATTCTTTAACTTATATAATTTCTTGACTTCTTATGACAAAGAAAGCAAGTGCTTTATAAAACTATTCTGAGTTTATTTTCTTTTTTTTTTTTTTTTTTGTGCCGATGGGGTTTCCTTATGTTGCCCAGGCTGGTCTCAAACTCCTGGGCTGAAGTGATCCTCCCACCTTGGCCCTACAAAATGCTGGGATTATAGGCATGAGGCACTGCACTCAACTTTATTTTTTTATTTTTTATTTTTTTTTGAGACAGAGTCTTGCTCTGTTGCCCAGGCTGGAATGCAGTGGCTGATCTCGGCTCACTGCAACCTTCGCCTCCTGGGTTCAAGCAATTCTTGTGCCTTAACCTCCCAAGTAGCTGGGACCACAGGTATGCACCACTACGCCCAGCAATTTTTGTATTTTTAGTAGAGACGGGGTTTCACCATGTTGGCCAGGCTGGCCTGGAACTTCTGACCTCAAGTGATGCACCCGCATTGGCCTCCCAAAGTGCTAGGATTATAGGCATGAGCCACCATGCTCATGTTAAAGGAATGCCTGATATAAAGGGAAAAATAGAAGTGCCCTCAGTAAGCTTGTGTTAGAGGCTATAGAAACACAGCAGCAAAATACCTCTTGAAGAAAGTGAAGTGGAGTGCATATCAGGGAATGTGCTGCTGAAGCACGTAGAGGACCACCGCCAGGCTTCCTGTTTTCCCCACAGTGGTAGCTTTCTCTGCCATTAACATTTTCATGGCAGCCTTTTTCTTTTCTTCTTTTTTTATTTCATTTCATTTAATTTTTTTTAATTTTTAAGATGGAGTCTTGCTCTGTCAACCAGGCTGGAGTGCAGTGGCGTGATCTCAGCTCACTGCAATCTCCACCTCCTGGTTCCAAGCAATTTCTCCTGCCTCAGCCTTCCGAGTAGCTGGAATTACAGGCGCTCGCCACCACGCCTGGCTAATTTTTTTGTATTTTTAGTAGAGACAGGGTTTTAGCATGTTGGCCAGGCTGGTCTCAAATTCCTGATCTCAGGTGACTTGCCTGCCTTGGCTTCCCAAAGTGCTGGGATTACAACACGTGTGTCTTAAAACAGTCTTTCCTCTTTCCACAACGCCTTACTGCCTTCTTTGAAATCACACTTATCACGTGATTTTTTAAGGGTTAGTCATTAAGAGTCTTTCTAGAAAGAAATCGTGTTCTCTTAGCCATACAGGTTTGTTTTTGTTTTTGTTTTTTATTTGAGACGGAGTCTCGCACTGTCGCCAGGCTGGAGTGCAGTGGCGCAATCTCTGCTCACTGCAACCTCCACCTCCCGGGTTAAAGCGATTCTCCTGTCTCAGCCTCCCAAGTAGCTGGGACTACAGGCGTGCGCCACCACACCCAGCTAATTTTTGTATTTTTAGTAGGGATGGGGTTTCACCATGCTAGCCAAGATGGTCTTGATTTCTGACCTCATGATCTGCCCGCCTTGGCCTCCCAAAGTGCTGGGATTACAGGCATGAGCCACCACGCTTGGCCCTAATTTTTTTTTTTTTTTAAGAATATCATTGGCAGGGCCAGGCGCAATGGCTCACGCCTGTAATCCCAGCACTTTGGGAGGCTGAGGCGGGCAGATCACAAGGTCAGGAGATCGAGACCATCCTAGCTCACACAGTGAAACCCCATCTCTACTAAAAATACAAAAAATTAGTCGGACGTTGTGGCGGGCGCCTGTAGTCCCAGCTACTTGGGAGGCTGAGGCAGGAGAATGGCGTGAACCCAGGAGGCGGAGCTTGCAGTGAGCTGAGATCCTGCCACTTTACTCCAGCCTGGGCGACAGAGTGAGACTCTGTCTCAAAAAAAAAAAAAAAGAATTATCATTGGCAGGTTCATGATTCTTCAATTGTATTACTTTCAGAATTTATCTACTTAGCTGTCTAGGTTAGTCAGTTTCTCCCTATGAAGGTTGTTATTGCCACTGTTTTTGATTAGTTGTATTATTTCTACCCATCATGGCTTCCCTTGAACTTTTTAGGTTCACCACATAGCATTTGTAGTTTTATTTCTACCTCAATTTCTACTGCACCCGAACCCAGCCCCTGTCTTCTCTCTCTTTTTCTGAGACAGGGTCTTGCTTTTTGCCTAGGCTGGAGTGCAGTGGTACAATCTTGGATCACTGCAGCCTCTGCCTCCTGGGCTCAGGTGATTCTCATGTCACCATTCCTGGCCTGGATTAACTTGTTTAGATCATTCTTTTGAAATTTTTATTTTCTCTCTTGGAGATTTTAGCCTGGAGCAAGAGATTCTGAACTGTCATTTAAGTTGCAGTGATTTTTTTTTTTTTTTTTTGAGACGGAGTCTCGCTCTGTTGCTCAGGCTAGAGTGCAGTGGCGCGATCTCCACTCATTGCAACCTCCACCTCCTGTGTTCAAGCGATTCTCCTGTCTCATCCTCCCGAGTGGCTGGGACTACAGGTGCACGCCAGCATGCCCAGCTAATTTTTTGTGTGTTTTAGTAGAGGTGGGGTTTCACTTTGTTGCCCGGGCTGGTCTCCACCTCCTGAGCTCAGGCAATCCACCCACCTCAGCCTCCCAAAGTGCTAGGATTACAGGCGTGAGCCACCGCACCCGGCCGCAGTGATTTTTTTTTTTTTTAAACTTAGAGGGTTTTACTTATAAATTTATTATGTTAATTATTCCATTGGTTTAGATTTATGATTTTTTTTTAACTGTACAAAAGCTAAGAAAGAGCCCTCTGAAATTGCCACCGGAAATCGCCATTTAGGTGATTGGTCGCACTTTATTAATATTCTTTTTTTTTTTTTTTTTTTTTGAGATGGAGTTTCGCTCTTGTTGCCCAGACTGGAGTGCAATAGCACGATCTCGGCCCACTGCAACCTCCACCTCCCGGGTTCAAGCGATTCTCCTGCCTCAGCCTCCCAAATAGCAGGGATTACAGGCATGCACCACCATGCCCAGTTAATTTTGCATTTTTATTAGAGATGGGGTTTCTCCATGTTGGTCAGGCTGGTCTCGAACTCCCAACCTCAGGTGATCTGCCCACCTCAGCCTCCCAAAGTGTTGGGATTACAGGCGTGAGCCACTGCGCCCAGCCTTTTTTTTTTTTTTTTTTTTTGACAGTCTCGCTCTGTCACCCAGGCTGAATTCTTGGTTAGATTCTTGAAGGGCTTTGGCAAAGAACATGACAGGGTACTGCCCTGTCACATAGTAAGCACATAACTTCTCCAGTCCTTCCTGATGTGCATATTACCTGGGCTTGAAGACTTCAGCTAATGTTTTTTTTTGTTTGTTTTGTTTTGTTTTGTTTTTTTGAGACGGAGTTTCGCTCTTGTTGCCCAGGATGGAGTGCAGCGGTGCGATCTCGGCTCACCCAACCTGCACCTCCTGGGTTCAAGCGATTCTCCTGCCTCAGCCTCCTGAGTAGCAGGGATTACAGGCATGCACCACCACACCTGGCTAATTTTGTATTTGTAGTAGAGATGGGGTTTCTCCATGTTGGTCAGGCTGGTCTCGAACTCCCAACCTCAGGTGATCTGCCCGCCCACCTCAGCCTCCCAAAGTGCTGGGATTATAGGCGTGAGACACCGCGCCCGGCCTTTTTTTCTTTTTTTTTTTTTTTTTTTTTTTTTTTTTGGCGGTCTTGCTTTGTCACCCAGGCTGAATTCTTGGTTAGATTCTTGAAGAGCTTTGGCAAAGAATATGACAGGGTCCTGCCCTGTCACATAGTAAGCACATAACTTCTCCATTCCTTCCTGATGTGCATATTACCTGGGCTTGAAGACTTCAGCTAATTTTTTTTTGTTTTTTTGAGACGGAGTTTCGCTCTTGTTGCCCAGACTGGAGTGCAGTGGTGTTATCTCGGCTCACCCCAACCTCCACCTCCCAGGTTCAAGCGATTCTCCTGCCTCAGCCTCCTGAGTAGCTGGGATTACAGGCATGCACCACCACGCTCGGCTAATTTTGTATTTGTAGTAGAGGTGGGGTTTTTCCATGTTCATCAGGCTGGTCTCGAACTCCCGACCTCAGGTGTTCCGCCTGCCTCAGCTTCCCAAAGTGCTGGGATTACAGGCATGAGCCACCGTGCCTGGCCAACTTCAGTTCATTTAAAGCAATTAGCAAAGAAGGAAAAGTTGATTAGTTGAGCACCTATGTGCCAGGTGCAGAGCTAAGCATTTTATCATATATTGTTTTATTTACTATTCATTCACCCATCTTAGGCTTTAACTGTCTCTCTGTGATATTTCTTCTAATCTTGTCAAGTTTAGATTATTCTGCTTGATGGGAAAGGTGGAAACACAGGAATCAAGTTCTGTTTTCTCATCATCTATTGATATTTTATTATCTTCCCTGTCTGATGTATTACATGTAGCCATCTGTTCTAAGAGTTCACCTTCCTGACACCATACTTTAAGATTCAAGTTGTTGGCCAGGCGCAGTGGCTCATGCCTGTAATCCCAGCACTTTGGGAGGCCGAGGCGGGTGGATCACGAGGTCAGGAGATGGAGACCATCCTGGCTAACATGGTGAAACCCCATCTCTACTAAAAAATACAAAAAAAAATTAGCCGGGCATGGGGGCGGGCGCCTGTAGTCCCAGCTACTCGGGAGGCTGAGGCAGGAGAATGGCGTGAACCCGGGAGGCGGAGCTTGCAGTGAGCTGAGATCACCCCACTGCACTCCAGCCTGGGCGACAGAGCGAGAGTCCGTCTCAAAAAAAAAGATTCAAGTTGTTCTTTCCCTGGTTTGTATCTGTTTTTTTCTTGTGTATACATGTCTGATCACTCCTTCTGAAGCTACAGTGATTTTTTCGGATGTCTTTACCTTTTCTCCTTCATAGAGATTGTTATTGAACTATTAGAATTTTTATATTATGAGCTTTAAGAAAGTAAAGTCACTTTCCCCATTATTCTCATAGGTTGTTCCACATTAACCTCCTTCGAGAGTATCAGTTTCTCTGTTTTCGGAGGTCTTTGGTTATATTTGATCCAACTTTTATAGCAAAGCAAGATCATGATGAATTTTGCAGTGGAAAGGGTTTTGTCTATAGGTGGTCCAGAACCAAAACTCTGGTTTGGGGTAGCCAAGAATCTCAAAGGCAGAGTCTTCTAGGGAGCATCCTAATGGCAGGGAGAGAGGATTATAACACTGGATGCCTGACAGATGTTCAGTCCATCCTGATTGCTGTTCATTTCTTATCCTGCAGTGTGGGCCAAACTGAAATTGCAGAAGGCTTCAGAACGATGGCAGCCTGACACTGAGGTGGGTACTAATGTGGATGGTGTTAGGGATAGTGTCAAGTGATAGAGAGCTCCCTCACCATGTAGAAGGGAGGTGAAAGATGGTCCCTGGTGTACTGCAGCAGCGAGTAGAATGTGACAATATCTACAAATTGACTTTTCCTTTTTTTTTTTTTTTTTTTTTTTTGACACGGAGTCTCGTACTGTTGCCCGGGCTGGAGTGCAGTGGTGCAATGTCAGCTCACTGCAACTTCCGCCTCCTGGGTTCCAGCAATTCTCCTGCCTGTCTCTCGAGTAGCTGAGATTACAGGCGCCCGCCACCACACCCGACTAATTTTTGTATTTTTAGTAGCGACAGGGTTTCACCATGTTGGCCAGACTGGTCTCAAACTCCTCACCTCAGGTGATCCACCCATGCACGCCTGTAGTCCCAGCTACTTGGGAGGCCTAGGCACGAGAATCACTTGAACTGGGGAGGTAGAGGTTGCATGAGCCGAGATTGTGCCACTGCACTCCAGCCTGGGTGACAGAGCAAGACTCTGTCTCAAAAAAAAAATAATAATAATTAGCCAAGTGTGGTGGCGCATGCTTGTAGTCCCAGCTAATTGGGACTGAGGCAGGAGGAACGCTTGAGCCCAGGAATTTGAGGCAGCTGCTGAGCTATGATCATACCACTGCACTCCAGTCTGGGTGACAGAGTAAGACCCTGTCTCTTTAACAACAAAAAGACAGATTGTATTCTGCCATTCGAATTTTGAAATGGGCCAGGTGCAGCAGTTCATGCCCATTATCCCAGCACTTTGGGAGGCCAAAGCAGGCAGATCACTTGAGCCCAGGAATTGGAGACCAGCCTGGGCAACATGGTGAAACCATATCTCTACAAAAAATACAATAATTAGCGGGGAGTGGTGGCACATGCCTGTGGTCCCAGCTGTTCAGGAGGCTGAAGCAGGAGGATTGCTTGACCCCAGGCTGTCGAGGGTGCAGTGAGCTGTGATCGCACCATTGCACTCCAGCCTGGGTGACAGAGCAAGAACTTACCTCACAAAAAAAAAAAAAAAGAAAAAAAAATTGAAATGGCAAGTGGGAGTACCCAATCTCATGTTCTGCCATGGAGATTTATAGACTAAAATGCCGAGACTCTGTATCATGTATTAGATCTCCTTTGAGGAAAGCATCTAATGAGAGATGATACTCTCATAGCGACAGGGAGATGTCCTTGTTGGTCTTATGATGGTCATCCCAAGCAGCAGGTTTCAGAGATGAAGAATGACATGTATGTAAGGAATGGTATTGACTCACTCCAAGTCCCATAGTAACTGACAATAGCCTCCCTTTTTTTGAGTCAGTGGTTTTCAGTATTTTTTTTCTTTTTGGCAGCAAAACTCTCTTCCACTTGTAATATAGTACTCTGATATATAAAATAGAATCAAGCAGAATTGCCCTGGACATGGGGAAGCTCAGACTTCCTGGCCTCCCTTTCAACCCCTGCAATGGCCTCTGAGCAGAATCCTGGGATTCTTGGGAACCATTTGAAAACTGCTGTTGTAGGTCAGCCTTTCTCAACCAGGGTTCCCCATCTTAAACATAGAGAGCTAAATGAACTATTTTCTCAGATACTCTAATGATGGGTCATGACTGATACCATTCTAGATGTCTACGAGAGAAGTTAATTCATTGCACACGGTGGCTGCTTTGGGGCAGTGGGACTTAATTCTCTTGTGGAACCCCAGTCGAGAAAGGCTTAGATGAATGCCAATCTTAGTGTACCAGAGTATGCCATGGAATCAGGCCAGGATGAGCTCAGGTACTTAGAGATTGGTTCCAAACATTTCTTTTAGGAGAGCTGTCTAACAAAGTGTACCCCTTCCTTTTCAGGAAGAATATGAAGACTCAAGTGGGAATGTTGTGAATAAGAAGACATACGAGGATCTGAAAAGACAAGGACTGCTCTAGTGTTCAGGGATGTAGCTCAGCTTTTGGGCTAGCCCAGGCTTCCCTAAGATCTGCTTTTTCTATTTCTCCCAACCAAATCCTCTTAAAGACCCTTTGCTATGTAGTCTCATGGTCTAGCATGCATCTTGTAGAAACAAGGCATGCTGGCAGATTGCAGGGTTGAGATGTGTTTTATCTGTTTTATATTTTAAAAGATTCTGCCAGAAAATAAAACCAGACCTTGTTCTAAAGCCGAGGGTTATGGACCAACTCAGTGCTTCAGGTCTTAATGCCTCCATACCTCTTCCTCACCAACTTTACTAGTAGCTGAGATTTAATGGGCACCTATTATGCTACATATCATGTTAGGTAAATCTGACCTGACCTCTTTCCCCACCCTCCTTTGTTGCTGCTTCCCTGAATGAGTATTACCCCAGGATGAGGTCTGCCATCAGCTTAGTTAGCCATTGATGCAAATACTAGGGAAAGACTAGGAGGATGAGCCAGGGTTGCTACTAAGGACTAAGTGTCGCACCAAGGTTTGCCTTTTGTATTTGCATAAAGAAAGGAGTTGGAGCTGGGTGCAGTGGCTTGTGCCTGTAGTCCCAGCTACTTGGGAGGCTGAGGCAGGAGGGTTGCTTGAGACCAGCCTAGGTAACATAGTGAGACCCTGTCTCATTAAAAAAAAAAAAAAAGGCACGGTGGCACGCACTGTAGTCCCAGCTACTCAGGAGACTGAGGCTAGAAGATCCTTTGAACCTAGGAGTTTGAGACCAGCCTGGGCGATATAGTGAGGCCCCATCTCAAAAAAAAAAAGGGGGGGGAGGGGGGAGTTGGGCTGTGTTGGAATGGGCCTGCAGCCCAACATACAAGGGAACTAGGACCGACAGTGACTTCACCAGCTTGCTAGGTCAGAATGAGAGACTGGTGGGTCTGTCTACCTGTTTCTTCTACAAGATCCCTATTTGACTGTAAAAGTAGCTAATACTCACATGTTCTCCAAGCCCAGGTAGCCATGGTAGAGTTGGGTAGAGTTGAGCAGCTGCCCCAGGATCCAAATGTGGTGTCTGAAATGGAAAGAACTAAGGCAACCAGGAAGGCACTGATCTGCCTTATAAGCACAGTCATCTGAAAGTCAGGCCTGCTGCAGGACAGGATCCCCCAGAGACCCCATTTGCCTCTCAACACTCAGACCTTCAACTGTTTTTTAATCTACTTTTTAAAAAAATGTTAATCTTTTTCTTTATATTATACATTTATATCTTATTTTTCTAAAAACCTGCCAAGAACCAGTGCCACACTCGTCCCATGCAGAGGCAGGCTGGCTAATATATCTACTTTTAAAAATTCCAACTCAGGCCATGCGCAGTAGCTGATGCCTGTAATCCAAACACTTTGGGAGGCCGAGGGCAGCAAATTACTTGAGGTCAGGAGTTGGAGACCAGCCTGGCCAACATGGCGAAACCCTGTCTCTACTAAAAATACAAAAATTAGCCAGGCGTGATGGCATGCACCTGTAGTCCCAGGTACTCAGGAGACGGAGGCAGGAGGATCACTTGAACCCAGGAGGCGAAGGTTGCCATGAGCTGAGATCACGCCACTGCACTCCAGCCTGGGTGACAGCGAGACTCCGTCTCAAAAAAAAAAAAAAAATCCCAACTTGAACTAGCCTTCTGCCTCACACCAATCTTTTGCCCTGGTTATTTCCATGGCAGTAAAGTTTCACCACCCCCACCCCAGTGGCACTGCACTCTAGGTTGGTATTTTCCTTCCTAGTTCAGCCCATCCCTGTGCAACTCATTCCCTTGTGCCTTCACTCCTTCATTTAAGACTCCAGGTCGGGTGCAGTGGCTCATGCCTGTAATCCCAGCGCTTTGGGAGGCCGAGGCAGGCGGATCACTTGAGGTCGGGAGTTCAAGACCAGCCTGACCAACATAGAGAAACCCTGTCTCTACTAAAAATACAAAATTAGCCAGGCATGGTGGCACATGCCTGTGATACCAGCTACTAGGGAGGCTGAGGCAGGAGAATCACTTGAACCTGGGAGGCGGAGGTTGCAGTCAGCCGAGATCGCGCCATTGCACTCCAGCCTGGGCAACAAGAGTGAAACTCCGTCTCAAAAAAAATAAGACTCCAGTTGGACAGCCTCTCCAGGGCCTGAGCTGAAGCAGAGTGAGTGAATAATTAAACCTAATTGAGCCAACTGGAAACACTGATTAGTGGAAACTGGCCCAAAGTGCAAGGAGACATTGCCATTTGAGAAGAGAGTTAAAGCGTTGGAGTGGGAAATGTGGGGAGAAGACGGCCCTTCAGACTGCTCGTCAGAACAGTGGCTGCATTGGGCTACCAAGGAATGCACCTGCTGCTTTCCAGCTGTTGGAGTCCTCAAAACCCTGTCTTGAGGCTACCTGGGACTCCAGGGTTAATAGGTTCTCCCTCTACAGTGTGGAGAGGAAGTGGGACCAGGTCCTAAGGAGTCCTGCCATCCCCTTGCCCAGTAACTGCAGTCAGCGTGCGAACTCTGTGCCAGAACAACCTTGGAGGGAACCTCGGGCTTACCTGTCACAGCAAAGGCTTGTTCATTTGTTACCTTCATTCATTCAGGGTTTTTTTAGTGCCTTCCATGTGCCAGGCACAGCTAGATCAAACCTTGAAAATTAAAGCGGAGGTGAGACAGTGAGGGCAGAAGCCAGAGGTGAAGAAGCTCAGCAGCAGCCTCTGGGCACGCAGGAAGAGCCATATGGCCAGCTCCATCCAGCTGCAAGGGGCACAGCTGTTTTCTGAGGTGAAGGCAAACCACATCAGAATTGGTTCTCAGAGGTGATCCTTCAGGTTTGGACTCCATAGGGTCAACCAAAGGAAGAGAATTTCAATTGACCACCTGCCTCAGCCTCCCAAAGTGCTGGGATTTCAGGCATGAGCCACTGTGCCCAGCCAAGAATCTTTCTTAGACATGGAGTCGGAACCTTTGCACTTATTGCTGGGAACAGTTAATTCAATTAGCTCTTCATGGAGGAAAGCTGCAGGGAGCGTTTAGGGAGTTGTTCCTGGGATTGACCCTCAGATTGGTGCTGCTAAACCCAGAGGCTGCACCTGGAATGAGCCCTCCCAGGAGGAGTCTTTACTCTCTACTTCTCAGATGAAAGTGAAGAAATCTGTCTCTGGCTTCAACCAGGTATCCCTTTCTTCTCCATTTTCTGTCCATTTCCCTCCCTGGGGTCAACTTGTGCTGGAAGGCTCTGTGAAGGGAGCACCCTAAAGGTAACCAATGTGTTGGGGAAGTGAAGTTGTGAGATATTTCTCTCCCTCTGCATTAAAAAAAAAAAAAATCCTTGGGATGATAGCAACCTTTCTCCTCATCCTTCAGGTCCTACTGTCAGCCTCAGCTCAGAGTTCTCAGGGTGGGAATGAGCCTGTGACCCTCTCCACCCTCATCCAGAAGAGTCCTCCCATTACAGGTCCACCCTGGGAGGACACTGGTCTCCTCTCCCTCTGATCTCTTCTGAGAGCCCTCTCCACCTGCCAGGTTTCCGATCCAGACAAATAAGGCACCTCCCAGTGGGATGTTGGGACAGCGGTCTTTTGATCTGCTCAAGCGGCTTTATTTTCTCCCTCCAACTACAGTCTGGGCAGCAGCTATGCTTTCTTCTTTTCTGTGGTCCCTGTGTGTCCCTGGTGGCAGCAACATGAGAGGCAACTCCCAGAGCTGACAAGTGATTGGAGGGGAGGAGAAAGGGCAGCTTCCAGTTTCCAGGGGCGGCAGCTGTAGCCTCCCTGCCTTGTGCATGCACACTCACAGCCCTCTGCACCTTCAAGTGTGCAGGTAGGTCTATAGCTGGGATAGGGTGGGGCACAGAGAATATTGAGAATATGCTCTAGCCATGGAGGGGCACACAGACTAAAGGAGATGGACAAGAAGCCTGGATTAATACAGCCTAGGAGGTACCCATCTATCTTTGCCCAGCCTTCTGATTCTGCTCAGTGTCTGTCCACCTGCCCCATCATATTCCTGAGATGTCCCTCCAGCCTCAACTGTGCAAAGTAAGGAGGAGGAAAGGGGCTTCTGTGGGAAGCCTGGGCTCTTCACAAAGCTTCAGGGACCTGGGTAGAACCTTTGAGCCCTTTGAACCTTTGGCCTTTGGAAACTGAAGTCCCCTTGGAGAGGGGCTGACTGTGTAAAAACTTTATTTGGCCAGGCATGGTGACTCACACCTGTAATCCAAACACTATGGGAGGCCAAGGCAGGCAGATCATGAGGTCAGGAGATCAAGACCTTTCTGGCCAACACGGTGAAACCCCATCTCTACTAAAAATACAAAAATTAGTCGGGCGTGGCGGCACGCACCTGTAGTCCCAGCTACCCGGGAGGCTGAGGCAGGAGAATTGCTTGAACCCGGGAGGCGGAGGTTACAGTGAGCCGAGATCGCACCACTGCACTCCAGCCTGGGCGACAGAGCAAGACTCTGTCTCGCTCTGTCACTTTTTTTTTTTTTTGTAAGACGGAGTCTCGCTCTGTCGCCCAGGCTGGAGTGCAGTGGCGCAATCTTGGCTCAGGGCAGCCTTTGCCTCCCGGGTTCAAGCAATTCTCCTGCCTCAGCCTCCCGAGTAGCTGGGACTACAGGTGTGTGCTGCCACACCTGGCTAATTTTTTCATGTTTTTGGTAGAGACGGGGTTCCACCATATTGGCCAGGCTGGCCTTGAACTCCTGACCTCATGATCCACCTGCCTTGGCCTCTCAAAGTGCTGAGATTGCAGGTGTGAGCCACCGTGCCCGGCCCCAAAAACTTTTTTTTTAACAAGGTCTCACTGTTACCCAGGCTAGAGTTCAGTGGCATGATCATAGCTCACTGCAGCCTCCCAACTCTCAGGCTCAAGTGACCTCCCCACCTCAGCCTCCCAAGTAGCTAGGACTACAGATGCACACCTCCATGCCCAGTTAATTTTTTGTAGAGAAGGGAATCTCACTATCTTGCCCAGGCTGGTCTTGAAATTCTGGCCTGAAGCAGTTCTCCTGCCCCAGCCTCCTGAGTCACTGGGATTATAGGTGTGAGCCACCATGCCCAGCAAGAGAACTGTTTCTTGAGTGTAGTGTTTGTTGGTGGGGGGGACGGATGGGCAACAGAGAGGCTGACACCATCAGAAGGGCCCAACCCAGGAGTCCTTGCTGCACACTCTCCTGTGTATCGCATCACCCTGGCTGCTGTCACTTGAGAGACAAGTCTGAGTGCTGATGGAGGATTACATCCATGAGGGCAGGGAAACAGATGCCCCATTAGCATTGGGAATGGTAGGGTCTGGGTTGTGCTCAGCTTCCAGGGCTGGGCAAGAAGATAGGAATAATGCCCCACTCTCATCTCTAGCAGTTTCCTACCTTGTATGGAAAAACCTAAACCCAGGCTTAGCAGACCCTTCTAGGTGTGACCCCTTAGTGTTGCAGGGGGCAGAGTCTGGGATCCAGGAACCCAAAGTCTGAGAGCTACCTCCTATCTTTGGCTCAGCACTCATTTAGGGACAGGCTGGGGTCTGAATCCTGAAGAACACTTGGACAAAGTGAGTCTGGACTTTTGACCCTCTGTGGCCTAGGGTTTTCCTGCCCTGGGTTCTAAGGAAGCCCATGACCCCCACCTTCCCACACCTGGGCACCTTCTGACGTTGGCAGCAAATGAGGCCAGATCAGAGTCACTGGGTATGTATTTCCTGTCACTGCACCTGCTCCAGTTCTGCCTCCCCTCAGGCTGGGATGCTGCTGTTGCCATGCCAGTGACAACATGTGTCTCGGGGGGCTGTTACTGGGATGCAGGCCCCTTTGTGCCTGCCCCAGTGTCACTCTGACAGTATGACTTGCAGGAAGCGAAAGCTGAGCCCCTGAGACCTCTTATTCCCTAAAGGTTGACCCACCCCCACCCTAGTTCCCCAGCCTCAATTTATTCATCTGCATAGTACAATAATGGAAATTTTGCTTGTAGATTTCCTCAGCTGGCCAGAACTGGTCCTTCCCTCTCTCTGGCTCCTGCAGCACCTCAGTTGAAGATGTATGTGGCCAATGGTAGCCACAGAGCTGCTTTGCTCAGAGGTAGCTGTCCTCAGCCCAGGGACCCTGGCCTTTCCTGGACCATGACTACTGCTGGACCCTGGGACTGCCCCTACTTTTCCCTAAGTTCATGACCTCTTCCATTTAACTGCTGCATGACCTTTCTTTGACCTATGACCTTTGAGCTGGTTATGGCCTTGAACTCCTGACCTCATGATCCACCTGCCTCAGCCTCTGCAGTGGCTCCCTCTCTCCTTTTCCTCTTATCAGTCCTCCTGCTGGCCTTACTGGTAGCCCAGAACCTGGCAAGCAGTCAGTTGACCCCTGCTCCTGTCCAGGTAAGCAGCATATGAGGGAGGGGACAGCCTTCCTAATGCCTTCAGCCCCAGGCGTGTGACCACAGTGGTCAAACCTTTCCGCAGATATGCCACAACTTCCACTGCCTCGGAGAGATGTGCTACCAGGAGGAAAAGTTCTCCAACCAGACCACAGAGTGTTAGCCCGGGCAGCACCACTGCGAGGTGTGGGGCTGGGGCTGTGATGGACCCAAGCCAGGGCACTTCTCAGAGGTGAAGGAGAGTGGAGGGAGGCCATTGGAAGGGGGATTGACATTCAGGTACGGTAAGGTGCAGGAACAGATCCTGAAGCGGGAGGGAGAGGAGTCAGTATCTGGGATGCTGGGAACGTGGAGCTATGGCCCAGGCCTGGCTGTGCCCCCATCCTCCTGGACATGCCTGCATTCTCTCTACCCAGCTGATTCAACTCAACGCTTCCCACTACATGGCCTGGTGCAGCTTCAGCTGTGAAGGGGGAAATGAAACCGGTCCTAGCCCTTGTCTGCTGTCCAATAGCTCAGCCCCCAGCCCAGACCCCTGCAGGCTGCAGTGCTGCAATGGAGGGCCACTGTTTTGTGCTCAATGAGTCGGCCTGGGGTGAGACAGCCCCACCCTTAATACTCAGCCTTGCCCCGCCAACCTGCAGCTCCCAGCCCCATTCCTCAGAGCCCCCACCTCTGACTCCCATTCCTACTCATCCACAAGCTCAGAGCCCTTCTGCCCACTAACCCTCAACTTTGAACCCAGCCCTTTGAGAGGCCCTCAAATCTCAGCTCAATTTTCACCAGCCCCCCCAACCTCTATGAATATGCTAACCTCTAGGCCTTTTCTGACCCCTACCTTTTTTTCTTTTGTTTTTTTGAGACAGAGTCTTGCTCTGTCACCCAGGCTTATGCAGTGGCGCGATCTCGGCTCACTGCAAGCTCCGCCTCCCTGGCTCACGTAATTCTCCTGCCTCAGCCTCCCGAGTAGCTGGGACTACAGGTGCCCGCCGCCATGCCTGGCTAATTTTTTGTATTTTTTTAGTAGAGACGGGGTTTCACCGTGTTAGCCAGGATGGTCTTGATCTCCTGACCTCGTGATCCACCCGTCTCGGCCTCCCAAAGTGCTGGGATAACAGGCATGAGTCACGGCGCCCGGCCCTGACCCCTACCTTTAATGTCTTCCTAGGCCAGGCATGGTGGCTCATGCCTGTAATCCCAGCACTTTGGGAGGCCAAGGCGGGTGGATCATGAGGTCAGGAGATCGAGACAGGCCAAGGCGGGTGGATCATGAGGTCAGGAGATCGAGACCATCCTGGCTAACATGGTGAAACCCCGTCTCTACTAAAAATACAAAAAATTAGCCGGGCATGGTGGTGCTGGGCGCTTGTAGTCCCAGCTACTCTGTAGGCTGAGGCAGGAGAATGGCATGAACCTGGGAGGCGGAGCTTGCACTGAGCCAAGATCTCACCACTGCACTCCAGCCTGGGCGACAGAGAGAGACTCCACCTCACCACAAAAAAAAAAAAAAAAAAAAAAAAGTCTGCCTTCCTCATTAGCTCCCCAAGTCTGAGCTTTCTACCTTTGGTGCCCCACCCCCTCTCAGATTCCCCACTCCTAACATCCCCACCATTTCCCAGTCCAGCCCATCCAGCACTCCCCTCCCCAGCAAGCTACAAAGAGGCCTGGGGCAAGCACCTGTGCTCATTTAGGCCGTGGTGGGGGAGATGTCAGGTTGTGAGCTGCCCACACACATCATGCTCTCCCTGGGGGCAAGGCAGGGGGTCAGGGCTTTACAGAGGTGTCACAGCACTTCCCCAGGCAGTCCTGCTCTGCTCCTAGGCCTAGCCCACCCGACGATCCCAGAGGACAAGCTACATTCCATTCCACCCCTGGTGACCACCACCTTGCCAGCCCTCCAGGGAAATGTGTCTCATTCTCACCTGCCTCCTCTAGGAAGTGGAGGCAGGAACGGACAGCGTGTGGTGGATGGGGCCAGTGACACAGGCATGATAGGGCTCCAGCCTTGCTTCTGTCCAGCATTTACCACCTGTTCAGTCTGCACAGAGCTCCCAAACCTCCTCCTGCTTTCTCTTCCAGAAGAAAATCTGTGCTACTTTCTCCTGCCAAGGTGGTGACTGTTTCAAAGGGCAGAAAGCTGTGGCCATGTGCCCTGAGGGCTTGGACTTCTGTGAGGTGAGCCCTGCGATGCTCCAAGAATTAGGGAGCTCTCCTCCCTCAGAGCTGCATGGCTTTCTCCTTCTACCTGGAGTGGGTAGCTCAGCAGTAGAATCTGGCTGGAGCTAGACCTGCTGGGAGCAGCCGTGGGGTCTAGCAAGCTTGACCCCCTCAGCTCTGCATGATGCCAACACCAAAGGCAGCAACTGGAATTTTCCATACCTCCACGATGTGCCCCTTTGTTTCTGACCACCCTGTATGTTCACTAGGAACTCACTGATCTTGTAGGCAGGAAGCTAGGGGTCCAAGGAGGTTGAGCTCAACCCATGACCCACTTAACACTTTCTGCCTTTGATTTGGGAAGAGGGGCAAGGGGAAGATGAATGGTCCCACCTCTTCTTGCAGCTGAAATGCTCCAGCTCAGGTTACATTGCAGGCTGCAGCCAGGCCTGTGAAGCAGGGACCTCCCAGTGTCATGGGGCTGTGGCCCCACCCTGCTACCAGGAGTGCTGTCAAGCCTCAACCTCAGGCAGCTGCCTTCAGCTGGATGGGAAACTTCACTTCAACCAGGCAGCTCCTGGGGCCACCAGAAACCCCCTGCACCGGGCCCTGGCTGTGGCTATGCTACTTCTCCTCCACTCTGCTCTGCTCCTATTCCTGCTCCCCTAGCTGGGCCCAGCAGAATCTGGGAGCAGCAGTCAAGAAGACCCTGTAGGATCTACAAGCTTTCAGGTCCCCCTCCAGCTCTGATTCCTGTAGTTGCATCTTTAGTAAAAGGCCTTTATCAAGCCCACAGCTCTGGGCTTAAGGCTCCTCACTTCTCCCCTTCTAGGGCCTAGGCCTGACCATGGAACCCCCCAAGGGGGCAGGCCCTCAGCCCTAATCTCAGGGAGAGGATAGGGTTTGTCTGGAAAAACAGAAAACCTCCTGCCTGACCCCCACCCAGTGGGAGGACCCCCAAATCCTTCAGGGACAGTTTCTTCATCATAAAAAGCACACAGCCCCATCTACTTTGTCCAGACCCTCCTCCCCAGGCTTTGACACTAGAGCAGGGCTGGAATTGGGGTTCCTCTGCTTCCCTGCAGTGACCCCACCCCTTGATCCTAAGGGTCTGAGTCAATCCCCTTTCCCCTCATCGTCCACATGACTTAGACACTGAATTCAAATAAACTTGAGCTCCATTTGTGCTGTGGATGTTTCCAGGAAAAGGAATGGATTGAGAAGAAGGCAATGACTGTTTCTGGAAGGGGTTTACATATGCAAAGTTGAACTGGTCATTAGGATGGCCACTTCACTTGGGGAAAGAGGAAGGGAAACTGTTCACAAGTCACAACAGTCACCCCCTCCCCAGCACTGAAGGCCCATTCCTTCAGTTTGGGCCAAAGCTTGAGAGAAGGTGTATTTATTAAAATAGTTCAGAAAGTAATTCACTAACTCCATAGATAACTGTGTGCCAGAAACTGCTGGTGTGTTGATGAAAAGGCATAGTCCTGTCCAACGGGAGCTTACAGCTTAATTAAACGGCCAATAGGCCAAGTGAGAATGATCCTAGCATTCCTTATCTGAGCTGGGTGAGCAATCACAGCTCACTGCAGCCTTGAACTCCTGGGCTCAAGCAATCCTCCCACCTCAGCCTCCCAAGTAGCTGGGACTACAGGCATGCACCACCATACCCGGCTAAATTTAAAAAAATTTTTTTTTAGAGATGGGGTCTCAAACTCCTGGCCTCAAGCGATCCTCCCTCCTTGGCCTTCCAAAGTGCCGGGATTACAGACATGAGCCACTGTGCCCAGTCCCTGTGCTGGCTCTTTTTGTCCATCTTGGGTAACCTCCTTATCTTAGATGGGGAAATTGAGTCCCAAGGGAAGAAAGGTCTTGGCCAAGGTCACAAAGCCAGGCGGATCAGGGGAAGGACGTTGCCGGACAGGAACAGTGTCATACCCTTTATAAAGTGCGTTCACACCCAGTAGCCTCAAACAGCCCTGTGTGGCAGGAGGGCTGGGTGGGGCTAAGGGAGGAAATAGGGCAGTGTGTAGCGGTATAAATGGCCCAGGAGTTGCAGTCAGACTTTCAGTGGAGTCCCAGTGTTGCCACCTGCTAGCTGCAGGACTTAATGTCAAACTGCTTAACCTATCCAAGGCTCAGTTTCTCCACCTGGAAAATGGACATAATGGTTCTTCATAGTCTGGTTCTCCCTCCATTAAACCAGGAGAAGGTAGTTATTTTAGGGGAAGAGTTTCAGTAGAGGTCCGGGTTGTCTACCCTGGAGTGAGAAGAGCTGAGGATGGAACTAAGGAGAAAATAAAAATGCATTATATTCTTCCCCTAAGATAAAATGTGACCATCTTCCTTCTGGGTGGGAAGCTCTGGCCCCATGACCTAGAGGGCTGGGGATGGGAGTGAGGGCAATCATTAGAAAACCTTTCTGGTATAGGAAGCCCAGTGTACCCCAGGGCCTAAGGGGTTAACACGGATGGAGAGACTCCCCACCCCACGATTGACTCGGGCATGCTGGGACTTGCAGGCTGACTGACCACCGTGTGGCGCAGGGGCTGTTGGGAAATGTAGTCACTGTCCCGGAACCTGGGGCAGCGGAGTCCCGTGCGCCCTGTGGTGACAGCTCAGGAGGTAGGTGACAATGTCAGGGAGCTGTGGGTGGGAGCAGAGCAGGAAAGCCAGGGCAGGGCTGGGCAGGAGGGAGTGGGCAAGCTGAGGGTTGGGACACCCCCCACCCCCCAACCCCCGGCCTGCAGCTGATGCAATGGGCCTGCTGGGGCGGGGGTGAAGGGCAAGCAGCAATGGGACACTTCCTGTCTCCAAGGAAAGAGGAATGGGACCCTCCTGAATGACAGTAAGGGGATGTTCCCTGAACCCCACATGGACACACCACTGACACCTCCCAGAGAGGCGCTAGCAGAACAAAAACTGTCCCCAAAAGAGAGGAAGAGCCATGTCCTAGGAGCAAAGGGACTAGGTCCCCTTCTCCAATCCACGTACCCCACTTCCAACAAGGATAGACCACACTCAAGAGCAACTGGATGCCCTCCCAGACAAAGGCAGTATAGCAAACTGTAGATCCCAGCGGGGCAAAGGGACTGGACCCCTATCCCTAAAAACTGAAAGGCCTATTCTAGGGAGGACAAAGAGGAGGAGGAGGAGGATCAAGCCTCCCCAGTACCATCTCCCTCTGCAAAGGCCCCTCCCTCCTGCCCCCAACCCCTCTGAGGCAGCTCCACCACGCCATGCGTAACTTGTTGACCAAAGCGGGGCTCCTATCTCCCCTCCCACAGGGTGTGTGCGCTCAGCAGGGGCCAGCATGGACCAGTCTGTGGCAATCCAGGAGACGCTGGCTGAGGGGGAATACTGCGTCATCATATCCTTCCTGTGCTAACTGTGGCCCTGAGCCTGCCCTGGCCTTGGGAAGAGGAATGGAAGGTGTCGAGGTGTCTATCCCCTCTCCTGCCCCTCTGAACCATCAGGGGAGAAGGAAATCAGTATTTACTAAGTACTTACTGAGTCCTGGACTCTCAGCTAAATGCTTTAAATATGCAGTTATCCTCCTAACTCCCTATGAAGTTGTGGATTATTATCCTCATTTCATAGATAAGGAAGGCTTAGAGAGCCTGTTTGTCTGTTAGTTCAGCACATGGTTTGAGTGCTCACCCAAGGCCACACAGTGAATCTGGGGGGGCAGGGGAACAGAGGGAAGGTGGGACAGCCTGGGTTGGGAGAGGCCTCGCCTCTGGGTTGTCTTCCCTTGACTCTGAGCCGCAGGCGGTGCAAGGTGTGCTGTGTGAGGGGGACAGCCGGCAGAGCCGCCTCCTGGGACTCGTGCGCTACCGCCTGGAGCACGGTGGCCAGGAACACGCGTGAGTGAGGGGCTTGGTCCCCACCTGTCTGGGCCATGGGGTTGTTCATCACTGCACCCTCCAGCTGAACTTCAACTGTCCCTCCAGGGCAGGGTCTGAGTCTCCTAGAATAATTATCACAATGACAGTTAATATTTTTTGAACACTATATTCTAAACCCTGCACACGCACTAACTCATAATCCTCAAGATCTAAGGAGGAAGTTTCTTGAGAAGAGACAGTTTAACATACTAGTCCAGATCTTGAGCCTCGTGGTCCAAATGCCTGGGTTCAAACCCAGGCTTTGTTACTAACAAGCCACATGATCTATTGTTTGTTTGTTTTGAGAAGGAGTCTTGGTCTTTGCCCAGGCTGGAGTGCAGTGGCGTGATCTTGGCTCACTGCAACCTCTGCGTCCCAGGTTCAAGCAATTCTTGTGCCTCAGCCTCTTGAGGAGCTGGTATTACAGAGGTGCCCGCCACCATGCCTGGCTCATTTCTGTATTTTTAGTAAAGACAGGGTTTCACCACGTTGGCCAGGCTGGTCTTGAAGTCCCGACCTCAAGTTATCCACCTGCCTTGGCCTCCCAAAGTGCTAGGATTACAGGCATGAGCCAGCGTGCCCAGCCTCACATGATCTTTTTTTTAGAGACGGGGTCTCTTTCTGTCACCCAGGCTGGAGCGCAGTAGTGCACTCATAGCTGCATGCTGGAACTCCTGGCCTCAGGTCATTCTCCCACTTCAGCCTCCCAAAGTGTTGGAATTTTAGGCATGAGCCACCGCACCTGGTGGAACCACATGATCTTGAGCAAGTTGTTTTACTCCTTGATTTGTCCATATTAAAGAGTAAAGTGAGTTAGGCCAGGTGCAGTAGCTCATGCTTGTAATTCCAACACTTTGGGAGGCTGAGGCAGGAAGATTGCTTGAGCCTAGGAGTTCGAGACCAGCTTGGGCAACATAGTGAGACCGCCCCCCCCCCCAACCCCGCCCCACCTCCCGCTCCCCGGCTCCATCTCTACAAAAAATAAGAAAATTAGCTGGGCGTTGTGGTGCATGCCTGTAGTCTCAGCTACTCAGGAGGCTGAGGTGGGAGGATCACATGAGCCAAGGAGTTTGAGATTACAGTGAACTATGATTGCAGCCTGGGCAACACAGCAAGACCCTGTCTCTATAAAAAAAAAAAACAAGAAAAAAAAACTAACACCATGGGGTGTGTAGAAAGTGCTCAATAAGGCTGGGTGCAGTGGCTCATGCCTGTAATTAATCCCAACACTTTGGGAGTCTGAGCTGGGAGGACTGCTTGAGCTCAGGAGTTCAAGACCAGCCTGGGAAATATAGTGAGACCCCTATCTCTATTTCAAATAATTTAAAAAATATAATAAATAAAAAAAAGAAAGTGCTCCATAAATGTTGTCTAGTAACACCCACATACCACACAGAAGCAGAGAGAGAGTAATAGTTGTCAAAGGTCTCATAGCTGGTAAGTGACTCAGGGTCTAGGAGCTGGGAGGGAGGGGGCCTTAGACATTTTCTGATCCATCACCCCAGTTTTACAGATGGGAAACAGGTTCAGGGAGAGAAGTGGGTAGCTAAGGTTGCACTGTTCCTGTCACACACAGTGCTAGAATGCACCATGGTTAGATCAAACATGTGTTTGTGTTTTACTAACAATCAGGGGCTCCTGCAGATGAGAAAAGTTCTGGTTTGATGACCTCATCCATAAAACTGCAGTCTCTGATGGGCACCACAGACAGAGATGGCATGAGGAGTGTGCCTAGCCAGGGCACCACCAGCACAGTGTTAGGGACCAACGAGCGAGTGTGAGCACCCCGAGACCTCCAAGATAGGGCTGAAGGACAGCCAGCGGGTCCCCATCCTCACCTCTGCTTCCTGCCCTTAGTCTCTTCCTCTATACGCACCGGAGGATGGCCATTACCGGGGACGATGTCTCTCTGGACCAGATAGTGCCAGTCTCGCGGGATTTTGCGCTGGAAGAAGGTGCCACAGGGGGCTGGGTGGTATGAATCCTCTCCTATGGGCCCCCCAGGTCATCTTTGTCCTTGATGGGGGGGCAAGGGGGAGTAAGCTCAATTGCTAAGGGCATTCTCATTTCCCTCCCCACAGTGTCCCCAGATGGTGAACTCTACATCCTTGGTGAGTGGTCCTCTTGGTCTGGGTCCCACTCGGGGCAGGGGTGCCTGATTTTCAGAGAAAGAAGAATGGTGTAAAGTAAGAGCACCCCCTGCTAAACTTATTGCAGCAAGTAAGACCCTGTAGGATCTGGCACAGCCCATCTCCGTGGGCTCATCTCCCATCACTCTCCTCCTTGCTGCTGTTTCCGTCTCCCCCGATATCACACATTCTCACCCCGGAGCCCCTGCACACGCTGTCCCCTCCTCCTGCAAGCCTCACATCTCTTCACCTAGCCAATTCCTACTCAGCCTTCAGGGCTTCCATTAATGCATTTCTCTTCCCAGGCAGCCTTTGTTAAACCCCTGAAATTAGGCCAGGGCAGTGGCTCACGCCTGTAATCCCAGCACTTTGGGGGGCCAAGATTATGAGGTCAGGAGTTCACGACCAGCCTGACCAACATGGAGAAACCCCATCTCTACTAAAAATACAAAATTAGCCAGGCATGGTGGTGCATGCCTGTAATCCCAGCTACTCGAGAGGCTGAGGCAGGAGAATTGCTTGAACCTGGGAGGCGGAGGTTGCGGTGAGCCAAGATCGCACCATTGCACTCCAGCCTGGGTAACAAGAGTGAAACTCCATCTCAAAAAACAAACAAAAAACCCCCAAAAAATCCTGAAATTGTTTTGTATCCCATGGATACATGTGTCTGTCCCTCCCTCCCTCCCTTCCTCTCTCTCTCTTTCTTGAGAGAATCTCACTCTGTCACCCAGGCTGGAGTACAGTGGCATGATCTTGGCTCACTGCAACCTCCGCCTCCCAGGTTCAAGTGATTCCCCTGCCTCTGCTTCCCAAGTAGCTGGGATTACAGGCACCCGCCACCATGCCCAGCTAATTTTTGTATTTTCTGCAGAGGCGGGGTTTTGCCATGTTGGCCAGGCTGGTCTTGAACTCCTGACCTCAGATGATCCACCTGCCTTGGCCTCCCAAAGTGCTGGGATTATAGGCGTGAGCCACCACACCTGGCTTGCCTTTTTCTTATTTTTGCCAGCCTCTCTCAATCAGTGATGTAATTCTTTATATTGACATATTTAATGTCTGTCTGCTTTGCTATACAACAATAATAATAATAGAAGCAAATAATGAGTTAATGATTATCCCATGCCAGCATTGTGCTAGAAGTTTTACATACACCAAATCATGCTTTTCTCTTTTTTGTTTGAGACAGAGTCTCGCTCTGTTGCCCAGGCTGGAGTGCAGTGGCGCGATCTCGGCTCACTGCAAGCTCCACCTCCCGGGTTCACGCCATTCTCCTGCCTCAGCCTCCCAAGTAGCTGGGACTACAGGCGCCTGCCACCACACCCGGCTAATTTTTTATATATTTTTTTAGTAGAGACGGGGTTTCACCGTGTTGGCCAGGATGGTCTCGATCTCCTGACCTTGTGATCCGCCCCACCTCGGCCTCCCAAAGTGCTGGGATTACAGGCATGAGCCACCGCACCGGGCCTAAATCAGGCTTTTCTCACAGCTCTATGAGGTTATCACTGTTTGCATCTCCATTTTATGGACAAGGTAACTGAGGCCCAGAGAAATTAAACAGTTTAGTAAGGGGTGGAACCAAGATTCAAACTTAGAGAATTCAGATTCTAGAGCCCACACTATTTTATTTTATTTTATTTTTTGAGACAGGATCTTGCTCTGTCACTCGGGCTGGAGTGCAGTGGCACAAATATGGCTCACTTCAGCCTCAACCTCCTGGGCTCAAGCGATCCTCCCACCTCAGCCTCCCAAGTAGCTGGGACTCCACATCTGGCTAATTTTTTATAGAGATTGGGTGGCGGGGGGTGGTGTCTCATTGTGTTTTCCAAGCTGGTCTCAAACTCCTGGCTTTAAGTAATCCTCCTGCCCTGGCCTCCCAAAGTGCTGGGATTACAGGCATGGGTCACTGTGCCCAGCCTAGCCCACACTCTTAATCGCTCTGCTAGGTTGCTTCTGTTTGTCTGTTAGTTCAGCACATGGTTTGAGTGCTCACCATGTGCCCGGTATTGGGTATATGTTATGAATAGGGAAGCCTTCTACAGTCTAGCTCCCTGAGACGGGCCCACGTGTATTCTCTTCACCATGGTATTCCCTGTGCCTATCACACTACCTGGCATAGTCAGGTAGACTGACCCATGGACATTTCCTCTTGTCTGCCTCTATGTGCTTTTCATTTCATCGGGAGGGGAACAGACTACACATCCAGAGAACCTGTTCTTTCCCAGTTCCATCTAGTACTGCAGTTGAGGCTTACTGACTTTTCAGAGCCTTCTTCTGCCTCCTGTATAAAGAGTGGATGATGTTAATTTGGAACTCAGGGTACAGAGGGTTTCCTTGTTGTCCCAGCAGCTGTCCCAAGTAAGTTGCTTAAGGGCTGAAGGGGCTTTGGGAGTCTGGGTTGCTGATTCTCCATTCTCAGGCTTAGGCTGCATCAAGCACTTAGCTCCTGGCAGCCAAGGGTTCATTTCCTGCCTCCTTTGTGCAGGCTCAGATGTGACCGTCCAGCTGGACACAGCAGAGCTTAGCCTCGTATTCCAGCTGCCCTTTGGTTCACAAACCAGGATGTTCCTCCACGAAGTTGCCAGGGCCTGTCCAGGTAGGTAAGACCCCAGGCTCCCTGGGGGTGGGTGGGTGGCTGGGTATTCACCTACCCACCCCAGTTGACTCTCCACCCTTTGGACTCTTATCCCATGGTTTCTGTGTCCTTTCGAAGCTGCTGGTGTAAAGCCATAGTGCCCCCAGGCTGCCAGCCAACCATGGTGTTTGCTTTTGTGTTTACAGTTTCTGGAGTTGAATGTTATCTACAGCAGGGCCCCTTTGCTCTCCTGGCTCTGGGCAGGGTTGCACAGGATAGGTTGTGACTGTGATGCAGAATCTCTTACAAGTTGGCAGACTGAGCAGCTTCCAGCGGCCCAACTTCCCTCTCTCTGCCACCCAAAGCTAGAACTCACAGCTAGAACCATCTGTCATATTGGCTCTCCTGCCCTTGAACCCTGCTGTCACTCACTGCTGCTGAGAAAATGGTCTAGCTTTGGGCTAGCAGTGAAATGTTAGTGGCCTTTAGGACAAAATTTGTTTAGAATGGGACATTAGCCCGGCAGGTAAAGGAGAGTTTGTGTACAGAGCAGAGGATTAGTCATAGAACATGCAAATTCAAGCTAACAGGTGCTGGGGCTTAAATGTTTACCCACCACTTTTAGCTGTCTTCTTTCAAGCTATCTCTTGTCTTTGTGGCAATGGGAGAGGGCTGGTCTTCTCTGTGGTCTTGCTGTGGAGCCTGAGCCTCCAGGGGCTTCACTTTATTTTGCTTGCTGTGCCAGGAAGGGGACTGCCCTTGGATTCAAACTAGGGGATAAGGGAAAAGGAAGCAGAAGAAACAGCTAGGCTTAGTAGCTTGCTCGTAATCCCAACTACTTGGGAGGCCAAGGCAGGAGGATCACTGGAGCCCAGGAGTTCAAGGCTACATTGAGCTATGATTGCGCCACTGCACCGCAGCATGGGCAACAGAGTGAGACCCCTGTCTCTAAAAAATAAAATAACAGGCCGGGCGCGGTGGCTCACGCCTGTAATCCCAGCACTTTGGGAGGCCAAGGCGGGTGGATCACGAGGTCAGGAGATCGAGACCATCCTAGCTAACACGATGAAACCCCGTCTCTACTAAAAATAAAAAAATTAGCCAGGCATGGTGGCGGGCGCCTGTAGTCCCAGCTACTCGGGAGGCTGAGGCAGGAGAATGGCATAAACCCAGGAGGCGGAGCTTGCAGTAAGCCGAGATTGCGCCACTGCACTCCAGCCTAGGGACAGAGCAAGACTCCATCTCAAAAAAACAAAACAAAAACAAAAACAAAAGGAAGTAGAAACATGATTATAGAGCCTTGAATGCCTGGTTAAGAGGTTTATTTATTTTATTTATTTTTTTGAGACGGAGTTTTGCTCTTGTTGCCCAGGCTGGAGTGCAGTGGCGCAATCTCGGCTCACTGCAATGTCCACCTCCCCGGTTCAAGCAATTCTCCTGCCTCAGCCTCCTGAATAGGTGGGATTACAGGCGCCCACCACCATGCCTAGCTATTTTTTTTTTTTTTTTTGAGACGGAGTTTCGCTCTTGTCGCCCAGGCTGCAGTGTGGTGCTACGACCTTGGCTCATTGCAACCTCCGCCTCCTGGGTTCAAGCGATTCTCCTGCTTCAGCCTCCCGAGTAGCTGGGATTACTGGCGCCCACCACCACGCCCAGCTGATTTTTGGATTTTGGGTAGAGACACGGTTTCATCATGTTGGCCAGGCTGGTCTTGAACTCCTGACCTCAGGTGATCCGCCCACCTCAGCCTCCCAAAGTGCTGGGATTACAGGCATGAGCCACCACACCCAGCATAATTTTTTGTATTTTTAGTAGAGACGGGGTTTCACCACGTTGGTCAGGGTGGTCTCTAACTCCCGGCCTAAGGTGATCCACCCACCTTGCTCTCCCAAAGTGCTGGGGTTACAGGCCTAAGCCACTGCACCCAGCCAAGAGGTTTAAAATTTATTAAGCAGGGGGAAATTTATCTCTAAATCTTAAAATAATAACATATTTTATGATTATTAATAGTAGTTGTAGGAGGTATAATAATAGAAATAACACCAAAGAGCCTGGGCTTTGAAGCTATACAGCCCCTTGAGTTTGAAACCCATCTCTGCCAGTACCTAGCTGTGCAACTTTGGACAAGCTACTTCACCTCTCTGAACTTTAGTTTTTGTAGGCTTCTGTATGTAATGAATACCTTATTCATGGGTTGTGACAATTAAATGAGATAACACATGTAAAAGTGCCTACCACATAGCAGGGACTCAGAAAATGTTTTTCCCCTCTACAAGAAGACTCGTAGCTCACATTCATTGTTGATTTGGCATGCGTTAGGCACTATTCCAAGAACTTTTCACACATTATCTCATTTACTCCTTTTTAAAAAAATTTTTTAAATTTAATGTTAATTTTATTTATTTATTTATTTATTTATTTATTTTTGAGACAGAGTCTCGCCCTGTTGCCCAGGCTAGAGTGCAATGGCGCGATCTCGGCTCACTGCAACCTCCACCTCCTGGGTTCAAGTGATTCTCCTGCCTCAGCCTCCCGAGTAGCTGGTACAGGCGCATGCCACCACGCCCAGCTAATTTTTTGTATCTTTAGTAGAGACGAGGTTTCACCATGTTGATCAGGCTGGTCTTGAACTCCTGACCTCGTGATCCACCCACCTCGGCCTCCCAATGTGCTGGGATTACAGGCATGAGCCACCGTGTCCAGCTTTTTTTTTTTTTTTTTTTTTGAGACCAAGTTTCACTCTTGTTGCCCATCTGGGCTGGAGTGCAATGGCACAGTCTTGGCTTACTACAACCTCCGCCTCTGGGGTTCAAGCGATTCTCCTGCTTCAGCCTCCCAAGTAGCTAGGATTACAGGCACCTGCCACTATGCCTGGCTAATTTTTGTATTTGTATTTTTATTTTATTTTATTTTATTTTATTTTTTGAGACAAAGTCTGGCTCTGTCGCCCAGGCTGGAGTGCAGTGGTGCAATCTCAGCTTACTGCAACTTCCGCCTCCTGGGTTCAAGCAATTCTCCTGCCTCAGCGTCCCGAGTAGCTGGGACTACAGGCGCATGCCACCACGCCTAGCTAATTTTTGTATTTTTTGGTAGAGACAGGTTTTACCATGTTGGCCAGGCTGGTCTCGAACTTCTGACCTCAGGTGATCCGCCCACTTTGGCCTCCCAAAGTGCTGGGATTACAGGCGTGAGCGACTGTGCCTGGCCAACTTTTATATTTTTAGTAGAGATGGGGTTTTACCACGTTGGCCAGGCTAGTCTCGAACTCCTGACCTCAGGTGACCTGCCCATCTCAGCTTCCAAAAGTGCTGGGATTACAGGCGTGAGCTACCTTGCCCAGCCTCTCATTTACTTTTATTTATTTATTTATTTATTTTTTGTGAGACGGAGTCTTGCTTTGTTGCCCAGGCTGGAGTGCAGTGGCGCCATCTTGGCTCACTGCAACCTCCGCCTCTTGGATTCAAGTGACTGTTGTGCCTCAGCCTCCTGAGTAGCTGGGATTACAGGTGCACGCCACCATGCCTGGCTAATTTTTGTATTTTTAATAGAGACGGGGTTTCACCATGTTGTTCAGGCTGGTCTCGAACTCCTGACCTTGTGATCTGCCCACTTCGGCCTCCCAAAGTGCTGGGAATACAGGTGTGAGCCACCGCGCCCGGCCTGGCCTCATATACTCTTTACCACGATCTTACAAGGGAAGTATTATCGATGTGTCCATTTCATAGATGAGGAAACTGAGGCTCAGAGAGGATAAGAGCGTTGCCTGAGTACCTAGCTGGTAAATGATAGCACCAGGATTAGGCAGGATTATATAGTTCTACTCCAGGCCAGGCACGGTGGCTCATGCCTGTAATCCCAGCAGTTTGGAAGGCCTAGATGGGTGGATCACTTGAGGTTAGGGGTTCGAGACCAGACTGGCCAACATATAGTGACAGAGCGAGACTCTCTCAAAAAAAAAAAAAAAAAAGTTCTGCTCCAGAGCCTGAGCCCTTGCGTGTTTTGCTCTAGTGCTTCCTTAGCTCATGGCACCCTCTCCCGTATAAACAGCCCAGGAAGGCTTCATGTAGGAGGTGAATTTTTTTTTGAGACTCCCTGGCTGGAGTGCAGTGGCATGATCTTGTATCACTACAACCTCCACCTCCCGGGTTCAAGCGATTCTCTTGCCTCAGCCTCCTGAGTAGCTGGGACTACAGGGGCCTGCCAACATGCCTGGCTAATTTTTGTGTTTATAGTAGAGACAGGGTTTTACCATATTGCCCAGGATGGTCTCAGACTCCTGACCTCTGGTGATCCGCCCGCCTCGGCCTCCCAAAGTGCGGGAATTACAGGCATGAACCACCGCGCTCGGCCAGAGGTGATATTTAAGCTTAGGCTAGAAGGATGAAGAAGAGTTTTTCCCCAGGCAGGCAACAAGGAGGAAAAGGGCTTGGCAGTCGGAGGGAAGGGCAGGACCTTTGGTGGGGACTGAACTTGGGGGAAGAGGAGGGTGTGGAGAGAGCTGAGCCAGGAGAGGTCAGCAGAGAGCATCTCATGAAGGGTCTTAGCTACCCAGCAAAGAGCTTGGACTTTGCCCTATAGCTTATGGGGAACCATTAAGGAATTTTATTTATTTATTTATTTATTTTTTGATACGGAGTCTCACTCTGTCGCCCAGGCTGGAGTGCAGTGGCGTGATCTCGGCTTACTGCAAGCTCCACCTCGCAGGTTCATGCCATTCTCCTGCCTCAGCCTCCCGAGTAGCTGGGACTACAGGTGCCCACCACCACGCCTGGCTAATTTTTTGTATTTTTAATAGAGACTGGGTTTCACCATGTTAGCCAGAATGGTCTGGATCTCCTGACCTCGTGATCCGCCCGCCTTGGCCTTCCAAAGTGCTGGGATTACAGGCGTGAGCCACCGCGCCCGGCCGCCATTAAGGAATTTTTAAGCTGGAGAGTGATAAGGCAAGATTTGCAAGTTAGAAAAGTTCCTCTGGCAACTGGTATAGAAAAAGAGAACTAGAGCAGGGAGATAGGAATGTACTGGAATGGCTAAGGAATGGAAAATGAGGCTGGGACCTGGGAGAGCCCTGGTGATGGGAATGGGGAAGGAGGGATGGACTTGAAAAATAGAGAGGTCAAACTGATGAGAATGAAGGCACCATGGGGGCAGTGAGTTTGGGTCACGTTCACAACTTCATCCGCAGAGATAAGAACAGTGCCAGCCTGCAAGGTGGCTCACGCCTGTAATCCCAGCACTTTGGGAGGCCAAGGCGGGCGGATCACGAGGTCAGGAGTTCAAGACCAGCCTGACCAATATGGTGAAACCCCATCTCTACTAAAAATACAAAAAAATTAGCCAGGCGTGGTGGCACGTGCCTGTAGTCCCAGCTACTCGGGAGGCTGAGGCGGGAGAATCGCTTGAACCCGGGAGGCAGAGGTTGCAGTGAGCCGAGATCATGCCACTGCACTCCAGCCTGGGCGACAGAGCCAGACTCCATTTTTTTTTTTTTTTTTTGAGATGGAGTCTGGCTCTGTCGCCCAGACTGGAGTGCAGTGGCACGATCTCGGCTCACTGCAAGCTCCGCCTCCTGGGTTCACGCCATTCTCCCACCTCAGCCTCCCGAGTAGCTGGGAGTACAGGCGCCCGCCAGCACGCCCGGCTAATTTTTTGTATTTTTTTAGTAGAGATGGGGTTTCACCGTGTTAGCCAGGATGGTCTCGATCTCCTGACCTCGTGATCCGCCCGCCTCGGCCTCCCAAAGTGTTGGGATTACAGGCGTGAGCCACTGCGCCCGGCCAAGACTCCATCTTAAAAAAAAAAGAACACCGCCTGTCATATAGCAGGCACTTAATAAATATTTGTTGACTGCAGGAGCAGAGGTTGGTAGCTATGAGAATGAAAGACAGGAGTCAAGGATGACTTCTTTCTTTTAGGATTGGGTGTGTGTCTTGCAGTCCCCTTACCTGTCATCCTTCTGGGGTCCACACCACACCTGGGGTAACCAGCAGAGAAACTCTGTACCAACCAACTTCTCTGAGTGCTTGTCATGATGGGGATTTCCTCAGGGAGGGACCTGGGTTAGAAGGGACTCTCAGTATTGACAGACTCTTAGATATCCACCAGCCCAACTCTTTCATTTTACTAGAGGCACTAGAGGCAAAAGGAACTAGGTTTTTTCCACCCAGTCCTTGATGGATAATGTTGTACAGCACAAAAGGCCAGAGAGTGGAAGTGTCTTGGCTAAGAATCTACTATTAGAGAAACATCGGCTAACAAGAGATCACAGTTAGCTAACATTAATTGAGCACCTACTGTGTGCCAGACATTTTTCTAGATACTGAGACAATGCACAACAACTGTATTTCTCCGTTTCGTCTTCTGAACAGTACTAAGTAGATATCCTGTTTTACAGACGAGTAAATTGACACAGAGGAGGCAAGCAACTTACCCAAGATCAATCATCAATTGAAGTAATAGGGGCCGGGTGGGGTGGCTCACACCTGTAATCCCAGCACTTTTGAGAGGTTGAGGTGGGCGGATCATGAGGTCAGGAGTTCGAGACCAGACTGACCAATATGGTGAAACCTCGCCTCTACTAAAAATACAAAAATTAGCCAGGCGTGGTGCCGTGTGCCTGTAATCCCAGCTACTCAGGAGTCTGAGGCAGAGAATCATTTGAACCCGGCAGGCGGAGGTTGCAGTAAGCGGAGATCACGTTACTGCATTCCAGCCTGGGCGACAGAGCAAGAGTTTGTCCCAAAATAAATAAATAAATAAATAAATAAATAAAATAAAAATTGAAGTAATGGGACCAGGTTTGAAACTTCAGTTTCTGATGCCAAAGCCCTCGGAGTTCAGAGATTTCAGTGCAGATCCCAGGTCTGTCACTTCCTAAATGTGAATGTGAACACTACATTTTATTTTATCTATTATTTATTTATTTATTTATTTATTTATTGAGACAGAGTCTAGCTCTGTCACCCAGGCTGGGGTGTGGTGGTGCAATCTTGGCTCACTGCAACCTCCACCTCCCAGGTTCAGTTTATTCTCCTGCCTCAGCCTCCCGAGTAGCTGGGATTACAGGTGCCCGCCACCACACCCGGCTAATTTTTGTATTTTCTTTTTTTCTTGAGACAGAGTCTCACTCTTTCACCCAGGTTGGAGTGCTGTGGTGCGATCTCAGCTCACTGAAACCTCTACCTCCCAGGTTAGAGGGATTCTCCTGCCTCAGCCTCCCGAGTAGCTGGGACTACAGGCGCACGCCACCATGGCCAGCTAATTTTTTGTATTTTTTGTAGAGACAGGGTTTCACCATGTTAGCCAGGATGGTCTCGATCTCCTGACCTCGTGATCTGCCCGCCTCAGCCTCCCAAAGTGCTGGGATTACAGGTATGCGCCTGGCCCTACTATATATTTTACTTTTTCAGACCTTGGCTTTTTTATTTATACAATGGAAATATAAACTTGCCTTCTTCAATAAGCCAAGTTTTTTGAGGATCAGACGAGGCCAAGTATGGGTTAATAGTATGTAAATGCTGAAGACAACTTAAAAGCTGTGTCTGGCAGTGCCATAGTCAGGACTGGAACTCAAGTCTTCTCATATATCATGTCCTTGCACATCCCATTCAGTTCGGTCGGGTTCATGCAGCTCTACAAACAGAGCAGGCGGGATAGCAGAAGGGTTAAGAGCAACTGTTCCAGAGTCAGATAGTTTGAGTCAGAGGGTTTGAGTCAGAGACAGAGGTGACTCAAGAATTTCTAGGAGGGAGAGTGGCAGTCTGGTTAAGGGAGAAACAGAGGACTTGTCTTGATATATTTCATAGTAAACACACTGCTTACTTACGGCATGTGTTTCTCTGGAGTGGGCTGCCAACTGCTGCTGGAGGTTATGGGTGGTGAAATCCTCCAACCCTCTGGCATCGGTTTGAATCCTCCACTCTGCTAGTCACTCTGCGACCTCAGACTTAACCTCTCTGAACTTGGTTGCCTTGTATATAAAATGGGGATAATAGGCCGGGGGTGGTGGCTCACGCCTGTAATCCCAACACTTTGGGAGGCCGAGGCAGGTGGATCATGAGGTCAGGAGATCAAGACCATCCTGGCTAATATGGTGAAACCCCGTCTCTACTAAAATACAAAAAATTAGCCAGGCATGGTGGCACGTGCCTGTAGTCCCAGCTACTCGGGAGGCTGAGGCAGGAGAATCGCTTGAATCCGGGAGGCAGAGGTTGCAGTGAGCGGAGATCGCTCCACTGCACTCCAGCTTAGGCGACAAAGCGAGACTCCGTCTCAAAAAAAAAAAAAAAAAGAAAAGAAAATTGGGATAATAGTTTCCTCCCTCATAAAAGGTGTGTTACGAGGAGTAGGAAGATAATATTTATACGAGGCACAGACCTTGGCACATAGTTACCGTGAGGTTCAAGGAATGGCGGTGGTCTCTGCCTTGGAATAGTACTTTTGTGTTCACAATTATTCTTGCATTTGAACCTCAGTGCGCACAGAACCCTTCTGTGCGCGGGAGAAACAGGGCGGGAGTCTCTTGGGATAATACAATCATGCAGAGCCGGCTCTTCAAGCCCGTGGCTCAGTCTGCCCCCATTTGTTCCTGCACAGGCTTCGATTCTGCGACCCGGGATCCTGAATTCCTGTGGCTGTCTCGGTATAGGTGCGCAGAGCTGGAGCTGGAGATGCCAAGGCCACGCGGTTGTAACTCGGCCCTAGTTACCTGGCCAGGGTATGCGACAATTGGCGGAGGCAGGTATCCGTCCCGGAAGAAACGGTGGGGATTGGAGGAGGCCCGGCCACAGGGGGCGGGCTCCGTTCTGTTTTGGGGCGGAGCGATGGAGAAGACAGGCTTTCGATTGATGGAGCGGGCACACGGGGGCGGGTTCGTCTGGGGGCGGAGCGCGCGGGACGGGCGGCGGGATGAGGAGCTTGAGGAAGCAGGCAGGGAAATGTCTGCCGCCGCCGGCTCTCGGGAGCGCAACACTGCAGGTCCGGCGGGCGGCGGGAAGCTGGGCTGGGGAGCTGGGCCGGGGGCGGCGGTGCGCCCGGCCCTCGGGTGGGCAGGGTCGGCGGTTTGGCCAGTGGACGCTCGGAGCGAAGACCAAAGTCCTGGTGGCCCTCTGGAGGCTGGGACACTGGGGCAGAAGTTCTGTGATGTTCTTCTCAGGCGTGCGTGACGAGGGTAGGCGGGTGGAAATGGGGTACTTGGGAATCCGGAGGCTGGGGTTTTAGTAAAGCTCCGTTCCGAACTCGCTGTGTGACCTCGGGCCACTCGCTGCCCCTCTCTGGGCCTGTTGCTCCATCTGAGCTTGCTCTTCAATCCTGACCTTCCGAGTTTGTCGCGTGGGGCGGGTGGGGGAGCGGTGCCCTGCCTACGATAGAGTCTTCCTTTGGGTGAGGTATGGTATGTGTTGGGGCTCTGTCAGTTCTCAGCCCCTGTGATGATAGCGCAGTGTACAGGGCTGGAGTCTTGGGGAGCCCTGTCTACTCTGGGACTAGAGGCCAGGATGAAGTTACAGGTTATAAAGGGACTAGGTTTTTTCCCACCCAGCAGTTGGTGGATAATGGGGAGCACAGAAGGCCAGTTGCTGAGCAGGAGCTTGTCGTTTGGAGATGGGAGGCTCAGGGCTGAAATTTGGGTGAGTCCGTGCTCTGGGAGGACCTGCAGACCTGTCTTTTTTTGTCCAGCTCCAGGGTTTTCTGCAAGGGCCCCTGGTGCTTTTTTCCCCTGGGTGTGTCCGTGAGGCTCCATTTATGTGTGAGCTTTGGCATGACCCCTAGTACCTATTTGTGACAGTCATTTGCCAGCAATGAAGAGCCTGTCAAGTAGCTGTGTAAAGTGTGGGCCAGCCCTCCACTTGTTCTTACAAGGCTTGGAAACTATGAGGGGCAGGGAGGAGTGGCATGTTGCACAAGAGTTTGTAAACTGAGAGGAAACGAGGTGAACAGAGGACTTCCTCGGTGCTTGTTTCTCCTTCATTGCAGCCATCACAAGGTGCGATCGGAGCGCCTGATGGTGCTGATAGTTTGCATCTTCCTTGGGCTTATCTCAGAGTTCACTATCACTAGAGTTTCCATGACATTCTGGGCTATGGTGCTGGGACGGGTGAGAGTTTAAGAGCACCTCATCTCCTTGCCCCTTCACAAGAGACTGCCAGAATCCAGACAATTGGCGGAGGACAAGGCCAATGGCAGCAGAAAGAGGTGGGTGCTGTGTTCTCAGCCAGTACACCAGAGCCAGGCCATGCAGGCACTTCATTCCCTTAGTCTTCTGTGACAAGTCAGGCCAGCTAGCTCTGAAGCCAGTTAGCTGCCCCGACTGAGAAATGTGCAGGGATCTCAATCTTTCATTTCCTTTCAAAAAACAGAGACTAGCCATATGCTGGAGAGGAATTATTGTTACGGTTTCGGTTTTATTTTTATTTTAAAATAATTTGAAAGCTGAACATGGTGGTGCGTACCTGTAGTCCCAGCCACTTGAGAGGCTGAGGTGGGAGGCTTGAGCCCAGGAGTTTGAGGGTGATGTGCACTATGATTGATCCTGTGAATTAGTTGCTGCACTCCAGCCTAGGCAACATAGTGAGACTGTCTCTAAAATAAATAAATAAATAGTTTTAAAAATTTTGTCAGCCAGGCGTGGTGACTCATGCCTGTAATCCCAGCACTGTGGGAAGCTGAGGCGGGTGGATCACCTGAGGTCAGGAGTTCGAGACCAGCCTGGCCAACATGGCGAAACCCTGTCACTACTAAAAATACAAAAATTAGATGGGCGTGGTGGCAGGTGCCTGTAATCCCAAGTACTCTGGAGGCTGAGGTAGGAGAATTGCTTGAACCCAGGAGGCAGAGGTTGCAGTGAGCCGAGATCGTGCCATTGCATTCCAGCCTGGGAGACGGAGCAAGACTCCATCTCGAAAAAAAAAAAAAAAAATTTATCTTAAAATACCTACAGTAAGTGGGGTGACACTATTAATTGCTAAGTTGCTGCTGCTAAAATTGGTAAGAAATGGTATCAAGCCCCTCAGTTCTATTTGGGTCATCTGTTTCCAGAGTTATTATGGCCTCAGAGGAGAGTTACATCTTCTATAACAGGTAGGAAGAACCCTTTGGGCTGCCTTTGGATGTCGATACAGGCCCCAAGGGAAACAGAGGAGTAGATTGTTTTTTCCTATATGCATATGATCAAAATACCCACTTTTTGATAGCTTAGAGAACCCAAAGCAAACGGTTGCTTAAAAATGCTGTTTCTGGCTGGGCACGGTGACTCATGCCTTTAATCCCAACATTTGGAAGGCTGAGGCGGGCGGATCATGAGGTCAGGAGTTCGAGACCAGCCTGGCCAACATGGCGAAACCCTGTCTCTACTAAAAATACAAAAATTAGATGGGTGTAGTGGCACATGGCTATAATCCCAGGTACTTGGGAAGCTGAGGTAGGAGAATCGCTTGAACCCAGGAGGCAGAGGTTGCAGTGCGCTGAGATCGTGCCACTGCACTCCAGCCTGGGAGACAGAGCGAGACTCCATCTCAAAAAAAAAAAAAAAAATTTTTTTTTTAATCATAATACCTACAGTAAGTGACTGGGTGACACTGTTAATTGCTAAGTTGCTGCTGCTAAAATTGGTAAGAAATGGTATCAAGCTCCCCAGTTCTGTTTGGGTCATCTCTGTTTCCAGAGTTCTGGCCTCAGAGGAGAGTTACATCTTCTATAACAGGTGGGAAGAACCCTTTGGGCTGCCTCTGGATGTCGATACAGGCCCCAAGGGAAACGGAGTAGTAGATTTGTTTTTTCCTATATGCATATGATCAAAATACCCACTACTTGATAGCCTAGAGAAACCAAGGCAAATGGTTGCTTAAAAATGCTGTTTTTGGCTGGGCGTGGTGGCTCATGCCTAATCCCAGCACTTTGGGAGGCCGAGGTGGGCGGATCACGAGATCAGGAGTTCAAGACCAGGCTGGGCAACATGACGAAATCCTGTCTCTACTAAAAATATAAAAATTAGGCCAGGCACAGTGGCTTATGCCTGTAATCCCAGCACTTTGGGAGGCTGAGGCAGGCGGATCACAAGGTCAGGAGATCAAGACCATCCTGGCTAACACGGTGAAACCCCATCTGTACTAAAAATACAAAAAAAATTAACTGGGCATGGTAGTGTGCACTTATAGTCCCAGCTACTCGGGAGTCTGAGGCAGGAGAACCGCTTGAACCTGGGAGGCAGAGGTTGCAGTTAGCCGAGATCGCGCCACTGCACTCCAGCCTGGGCAAGACTCCATCTCAAAACAAAACAAAACAAAAAAACCCCCAAAAAACAGAACTTAGCATGGTGGCAGGCACCTGTAATCCCTGCTACTTGGGAGGCTGAGGCAGGAGAATCAGTTGAACCCGGGAGGTGGCGATTGCAGTGAGCTGAGATCGCGGCATTGCACTCCAGTCTGGGTGACAAGAGCAAGACTCTGTCCCCCCAGAAAAAAAAAAGCTGTTTTTGATGCACGGCAGGAGAAACAAAGGCACCCCTCAGGAGCTGGCAGTCTGACTGAGAGGGGTCTGATAATACGTAGATAGAGGTAAGAGAGTATAGGGTTGGCCCAGCAGGACAGTGTTCCTTGTAGCGTGAGCCAAGGGCATAGAGCACCTTCGAGGCCCAGGCATTTTGGGGGATAGGTGAATCTGGTCTTCATTCTTTGCCTTTGCATTAATAGAGATAGGAATGATCTTTGATGATTCTTTCAAAATGTCCTTTCTTTTCTTTGATTTGTCTCTGCTGAATTCAGGAATGTTAGGCTGAGCTTGGTAGAGATTATAGTAGAAAAATGAGGCCGGGCGCAGTGGCTCACGCCTGTAATCCCTGCACTTTGGGAGGCCAAGGAGGGCGGATCACGAGGTCAGGAGATTGAGACCATCCTGGCTAACATGGTGAAACCCCGTCTCTACTAAAAATACAAAAAAATTAGCCGGGCATGGTGGTGGGCGCCTGTAGTCCCAGCTACTCGGGAGGCTGAGGCAGGAGAATGGCGTGAACTTGGGAGGCAGAGCTTGCAGTGAGCTGAGATTGCGCCACTGGACTCCAGCCTTGGTGACAGAGCGAGACTCTGTCTCAAAAAAAAAAAAAAAAAAAGAAAAGAAAAAGAAAAATGAAATGGAGCTAGTTTCAGACTGGAATCCACGTCTTCAGGTTCAGACCAGTGTCTAGGAGGTAAGTTGTGATGTTGAAGTCAGGTAATGCTTTTGGTTGAGTGGCAGCTTGTTCACGTGATTCTCTTGCCAAGCCCAGCTTGCACTGACTTTAGATTGGTAGTTGAATCGGTAGATTGGTAGGAGTCTTTCTGCTCCTGCACTTATTTAACTGCTCCTTTTTTTTTTGAGACGGAGTCTTGCTGTGTCACCAGGCTAGGAGTGCAGTGGCACGATCTTGGCTCACTGCAACTTCCACCTCCCGGGTTCAAGTAATTCTCCTGCCTTAGCCTCTCGAGTAGCTGGGACTACATACATGCACCTGCACGCCACCACACCCAGCTCATTTTTGTATTTTTAGTAGGGACGGTGTTTCACCTTGTTGGCCAGGATGGTCGCCATCTCCTGACCTCGTGATCTGCCCGCCTGGGCCTCCCAAAGTGCTGAGATTACAGGCGTGAGCCACCGCGCCTGGCCTCACTGTTCTTAACATCTTTTTTCTTTTCTTTTTTTTTCTTCCTAACCACTAGATGACCAGGGATGCTGTTAACTTCCTTTTGCAGCTTTTTCTTTCCTTAAAAAGAGTGAAGTCTGATTTGGGAGAAATACCTCATTATTTCCATCTAGCAACTGAAGTTGCTCTTATTCAGAAAACCCCATTGAGGATCCTGCACAGGGCCCAGTACTTATCCAAGTCAGTCTGTAAAATGTTCACCTGCATTGCATCCTGGGTACACGCAAAACCTGGAGCTGTGTTGTGGAGGGTTTTGAACTATGCACTAAAAAGGAAATGGCTACTCAGAAGTCCCACAGGGGCCATTCTGGGCTATTTTAACAAAGCAGTAATAGCAAATACATTTTGTTTTTTTTTAATCCAAAGTTGATTAGAAATGAGCCAGCTTCGCCGGGTGTGGTGGCTCAAGCCTGTAATTCCAGCACTTTCAGAGGCCGAGGTGGGCGGATCACAAGGTCAGGAGTTCAAGACCATCCTGGCCAACGTGGTGAAACCCCATCTCTACTAAAATATAAAAAATTAGCTGGGCGTGGTGGCGTGCGCCTGTATCCCAGCTACTTGAGAGGCTGAGGCAAGGGAATCACTTGAACCTGGGAGGCGGAGGTTGCAGTGGGCTGAGATCACACCACTGCATGCCAGCCTGACGACAGTGAGACTCCGTCTCAAAAAAAAAAAGAAATGAACCAGCTTTGTAGTAACTCAAATTTACAAGGGGATGTGTTTAAGTATTTTTTCTTCTGGACCCAGGAAACAAAGTATTAAAGTCTGTCATGCCAGTGAAAGGAAATGAATGCTATTTATATCTCAGGGTAACATAAAGGGTAACCTAGTTTACCAGAGTAGAAGCCAGAGAGCATGTTAGCAAAATAGCCCCCGGGGTGGTTTTCTCTCTCACTCTCTCTTTCATCTTGTTTTGTCAGTACTAATAGGTAAAACTTGTGTGACCAACATATCCTTTTAGCATGGAGAAAATAAATTTGCTTTTGTTTATCTTAGAGAACAAATATTGCCCATCATTTCCACCGTTGTGGGAAGCTCTGCAGGCTCCTAAGTAACTTATTTTAAGTCACTTTGTTTCCTTAAACAAAAGAGAACTGTATTTGTTTTTCTTCTTCCTTTTGTTGTTCCCCTCTCCATTTTCCTTCTTTGGGCCATTTAATCCAGTTTTATGTTTCTAGTACAAGAGAACCCCCTAAAGATTCTTTTTTTCTTCTGAAAACAGTTTGTTTTGGAATTCTACAGTTATTGTTGAGAGCAAGTGAGGTGACCCACAAACACTCAGTTAGAAGTGGAGCTTTGAACAGAAAAATCCTCAGGGAGGGACAGTTCAGGAAGAGGGAGGCATCAATATATTTATTAGAGGAAAGATACTGTACTGTTGGAGGATAGATGCTAGCTGACTTGCATGTTTTTCTTTGCTACTTAAAATATACTGTTAGCCCGGCACAGTGGTGCGCACCTGTAGTCCCAGCTACTCGGAGGCTGAGGCAGGAGTCTTGCTTGAGGAGTTCCAGACCAGCCTGGGCAACATAGTGATATCTCTAAATTTAAATAGATAAATATATAAAATAAATTACGCTCTAACAGTTTTGTTATTGGTGATCCATACATGAACTGAAGCTAGCAAATATGAATGAGAAGAGACTTTCTTTCTTGGAATGCCAATGATGAGAATTTAAACAAAGTGGATGTCAAAAGGCCTGGACATTTTTCTTTTTCTTTTCTTCATGGTTCCTTGGTGCACTATTACTTTCTCTTTTTGTTTTTATTTATTTTTATTTTATTTTATTTTTTTGAGACGGAGTCTCACTCTGTCACCCAGGCTGGAGTGCAGTGGTGTGATCTCTGCTCACTGCAGCCTCCACCTCCCGGGTTTAAGCAGTTCTCCTGCCTCAGCCTCCCAAGTAGCTGAGATTACAGGCATGTGCTACCACGTCTGGCTACTCTTTGTATTTTCAGTAAAGACGGGGTTTCAACATGTTGGCCAGGCTGATCTTGAACTCCTGATTTCAGGTGATCTGCCCACCTTGGCCTCCCAAAGTGCTGGGATTATAGGCGTGAGCCATCATGCCTGGACTAATTTTTATATTTTTAGTAGAGACAGGGTTTCACCATGTTGGCCAGGCTGGTCTTGAACTCCTGACCTCAAGTGATTCAGCCTGCCTTGGCCTCCCAAAGTGCTGGCATTACAGGTGTGAGCCACCATGCGCAGCCTCTTTTTGTTTTTAGAGACGAGATCTCCCTGTGTTGCCCAGGCTGGTCTCAAACTCCTGGCCTCAAGTGATCTTCCCGCCTCTGCCTCCCAAAGTGCTGGGATTACAGGCATGAGCCACCGCGCTTGACCTCTTTGTACGATATTAAACGTGTGTCTCAGCTTTCCTCTTATATGTCTTTAAAATGGGAGTGAATGTTTGCCTCCTGGAAAGTCACACAGGACTTAAGCAATGCTAATTATTTAGATGTGCTTTCATTTGGGAAATACAATTAGAAATGGGAAATGCTGGCCAGCAGCGGTGGCTCATGCCTGTAATCCCAGCACTTTGGGAGGCTGAGGTGGGCGGGTCACTTGAGGCCAGGAGTTTGAGATCAGCCTGGTCAACATGGCGAAACCCTGTTTCTACTAAAAATACAAAAATTAGCCCGGCGGGGTCTCACATGCCTGTAGTCCCAGCTAGTCAAGAGGCTGAGGTACGAGAATCGCTTGAACCCCAGAGGCGGAGGTTGCAGTGAGCCGAGATCACGCCACTGCACTCCAGCCTGGGCAAGAGCGAGACTCTGTCTCAAAAAAAAAAAAAAGAAAAAGAAATGGTAAATGCTCACCTCTGAGAACTGAGAACCTGGCTGCTGTCTTCAGGGTCTATCCTAGGGGGATTTCTTCCTGATAAGAACTGCATTGGCTGGGCACAGTGGCTCAGGCCTGTAATCTCAGCACTTTGGGAGGCTGAGGCAGGTGGATCACCTGAAGTCAGGAGTTTGAGACCAGCCTGGCCAACATGGTGAAAACCTGTCTTTACTAAAAATACAAAAATTAGCCAGGTGTGGTGGCTTGCGTCTGTAATCTGCGTGCCACTTGGGAAGCTGAGACAGGAGAATCACTTGAACCCTGGAGGCAGAGGTTGCAGTGAGCAGAGATCACGCCACTGCACTCCAGCCTGGGCGACACAGCGAGACTCCATCTCAAAAAAAAAAAAAAAAAAAAAAAAAAAGAACTGCACTTACTCCTTTCCTCCCTCCATTTTCATATTTCTGAATGCAGTCACTAACAACCTCAGGGTATCCTTGACTCTTCCCTCTGCTCTCATGTCTAATAAGCAAATTCTGTTCATTTTTTTTTTCTGCAGTGCCTCTCCTATCTACCCACATTTCAAAATCCCCCTCATTCATGTTGGTATCCTCTTAGCTGAACTGTTGCAGTAGTCTTCTTGTAAGTCTTCCCAACCTCAAGTTTCCCTCTCCCTTAGGGATCTCCTTAGAACATAACTTTGATCGTATTCTACTATTTTGTATGTGAACTTGAATATTGTACCACTCCCTGTTGCCTATAGAATAAAGTTCAAATTCCTTAGTATAGTGGTCAAGTCCTGCACTGCCTGACCTCAGCCTGCTTCTCTGTCTGGTCTTATCTGCTACAACTTATCTTCATTTCCTTTTACTTCAAACTTGACTGCTTATTATTTCTGGATAAAGCCCTGTACTTTTTCACCTATTTGTTGACTTCTCATTCAGCTACATTTTTGTAAGCTTGAACTTGCTGCTTTTAGCATTTTGCATTCTCTCTCCTTCCCAAATGACAGCCGAATGCCTTGTACATCAGTAGGTGCTCAAAAAATGTCTGTCTCTGGTTGAATTGTAGAGACCCATACAATTTCTAGCCCAAGGTGCTTTGTGGCCTCAACAACTCCTGCCCCCTTCCTCTTTGAGCATGCTCTGCATCTCTGTGTTGCCCTCCCCCCTTCCTGGTTTGCTCTTGCCCACTTCTCTTTTAGCTTTATCACCAGACCACAGACAGTTCACAGAAGGCCCACTGAAGGGAAGCCTGAGAAGGAAAAATTCAAGTCATCTCTCCAGGGGCCTATCACCACTAACCAACCTGTTGCCGTAAAGTAATTGCACTGTAGTCTTCCTCCTTGAAAGCTAAACTGGTCATATTTAGTCCTTGCCAGCCTAAATTGGATTTGTACAGGGTGCAAATTGGATTTCCAGTCTAGAACTTACAGGTTTGCTTGGCATGAGATGTGTTTTTAGAGATGTCTGTGTTCATTTTATTTTATTTTATTTTATTTATTTTTTTGAGACGGAGTCTCGCTGTGTCACCCAGGCTGGAGCTCCTGGGTTCATGCCATTCTTCTGCCTCAGCCTCCCAAGTAGCTGGGACTACAGGCGCCTGCCACCATGCCCGGCTAGTTTTTTGTATTTTTTAGTAGAGATGGGGTTTCACCGTGTTAGCCAGAATGGTCTCAATCTCCTGACCTCATGATCCACCTGCCTCGGCCTCCCAAAGTGCTGGGATTACAGGCGTGAGCCACCGCACCCGGCTTATTTCATTTTTTGAAACGGAGCCCAGCTTATTTCATTTTTTGAGACGGAGTTCACTCTGTCACCCAGGCTGGAGTGCAGTGACATGATCTCGACTCACCTCAACATCCACCTCCCAGGTTCAAGCAGTTCTCCTGTCTCAGCCTCCCAAGTAGCTGGGACTACAGACATGTGCCACCATGTCTGGCTAACTTTTATTTATTTTTATTATTTTTATTTTCATTTTTTTGAGACAGATTCTAGCTCTGTCACCTAGGCTAAAGTGCAGTGGCATGATCTCAACTCACTGCAACCTTCACCTCCCATGTTCAAGTGGTTCTCCTGCCTCAGCCTCCTACGTAGCCAGGACTACAGGTGTCTGCCACCACACCCAGCTCATTTTTATTTATTTTTAGTTTTTTGAGACAGTCTTGCTCTGTTGCCTAGGCTGGAGTGCAGTGGCGTGATCTCGGCTCATTGCAGCTTCCACCTCCTGGGTTCAAGCAGTTCTCCTGCCTCAGCCTCCTGAGTAGCTGGGATTACAGGCGCCCGCCAGCATGCCCGTTACAGGCGCCCGCCACCACGCCTGGCTAAGTTTTGTATTAGTAGAGACGGAGTTTTGCTATGTTGGCCTGGCTAGTCTTGAACTCCTGACCTCAGGTGATCCACCTGCCTTGGCTTCCCAAAGTGCTAGGATTACAGGCGTGAGCCACCACGCCTGGTCTTTATTTTATTTATTATTATTTTTCTAAAATTTTTGTATTTTTAGTAGAGACAGGGTTTCACCACGTTGGCCAGACTGGTCTCGAACTCCTGACCTCAGGTGATCCTCCCACCTCAGCCTCCCAAAGTGTGGAGATAATAGGCGTGAGGCACTGCGCCTGGCCCTGTGTTCATTTTAAATGATAGAATCTATGGCACTTCTTTTTAAAGCCGTGAGATATTTGAGAAATGTAAAAGAAATGAAAAAAGAAAACTAAACATGGTTATTTAACTTTGAAGAAAGTAACAAAACAATTTGGGATGGTGGCAAAGCTGAACTGGAAAAAAATGGATTTTTTCCATTCTTTTCAATGCCAGGTGCCCTGTGTTACGAATGTCACTCAAGAGTTACCTGCCCTGTGTACTATGTGCTAGGTAAACACTTAGCTCCTTTTTGTCATAAGAGTAAAATCCAAACTCTACATGGCGTTCGAAGTCTTACAGTTTAGCCTAAATTTACTACTGTTGTTATCATTATTAGTAGCACTTACCATTTATTAAGCACTTACTTTGAGTCCATGGGCCTTACACTGTGTCACAAAAATTCCATAAGAGGATCTCTATTATTTTTATTTATTTATTTATTTTTGAGATGGAGTCTTACTCTGTCGCCCAGTCTGGAGTGCAGTGGCGCAATCTCGGCTCACTGCAAACTCCACCTCCCGTGTTCACGCCATTCTCCTGCCTCAGCCTCCTGAGTAGCTGGGACTACGGGCGCCCGCCACCACGCCCGCCTGATTTTTTGAATTTTTAGTAGAGACAGGGTTTCACTGTGTTAGCCAGGATGGTCTCGATCTCCTGACCTTGTGATCCGCCTGCCTCGGCCTCCCAAGGCTCTGGGATTACAGGCGTGAGCCACCGCGCCTGGCCGAGGATCTCTGTTTTTCAGCTGGGAGATTGAGGCTTAGAGAGGGTAGGTAACATGCTTGTGATCACTCATCTGGTCATTGGCGGAGTAGAAAATAGAACTCAGGTCGCACTTGAGACCTGACTCTTACACTCTTGTTCTTCTTCTTTTTTTTTTTTTTTTTGAGACAGAGTCTCACTCTGTCACCCAGGCTGGAGTGCAATGGTTTGATCTCAGCTCACTGCAACCTCCGCCTCCTGGGTCCAAGTGATTCTCCTGTCTCAGCCTCCCAAATAGCTGGGATTACAGGTGCCCACCACCACACCTGGGTAATACTTGTATTTTTAGTAGAGACAGGGTTTCTCCATGTTGGCCAGGTTGGTCTCGAACTCCTGACCTCAAGTGATCTGCCAGCCTTGGCCTCCCAAAGTGCTGGGGTTATAGGCATGAGCCACCGCTCCCGGCCACATTCTTCTTTTGTATCCCTAGTGCTTCTCAAATAAAACTTTTCCCTACTTATTTATCCTACTTATTATTACTTGTTTCCAAGCATACCATAATGCCCTATCTTTGTGCTTTTGCTGAAGTTAAATTTTCTCTGCCAGAAATGCTTTCTGAGCCTCTCGTTTTCTCATCAGTGATATAGTTTATTGGTTGAGAGCACAGACTCTTGGCTCAGATTCCCTGGGTTTGAACCCTGGCTGTGTGCCATTTACTACTGTGTGCTCTTGGGCAAGTTATTTAACCTCTCTATGTATATCTCCTGGTCTGTAACGTGGACATAATAACAGCACCTACCTCATAGAGTAGTTGTGAGGATAAAATATATGTAAAGTGATTTAAACAGTGCTCAATACGTAGTAAGCCTTAAGTATTAGTTTTTGTTTGTTTGTTTGTTTGTTTTTTTAAGATGTAGTCTTGCTGTGTTGCCCAGGCTGGAGTGCAGTGGCATGATCTTGGCTCACTGCAACCTCTGCCTCCTGGGTCAAGTGATTCTTGTGCCTCAGCCTCCCAAGTAGCTGGGATTATAGGCGCCTGCCACCACGCCTGGCTAATTTTTTTTTGTATTTTTAGTAGAGATGGGGTTTCGCCATTTTGGCCAGGCTGGTCTTGAACTCCTGACCTCAGGTGATCTGCCCACCTCGGCTTCCCAAAGTGCTGGGATTACAGGCATGAACCACTGCTGGCCAAGTATTTGCTCTTAATATTATTAGTATTTATAATACTATCATTGTCATCATCAACAGAGCCTGACTTGTATTCTAGGTAGTTGGATCTAGAGTGGTTTATTTCCCCATGAATTCTTTGCTAGTATGTAAGGCCCTGTCTCAGACTTAGCCCTTGGAATGTCCCCCTGGTGGTGTGTGCAGGGCATGATCTTGCTGGCAAACATTGAACCTACTCACTTAATCCGGTCAGTTTGAACTGTCAGGTATTCTGAAGCACATGGTTTGCAGGTATTTTGCTTGCATGGTTTTGCAGGTTCTTCCAGTGTGCTGGAAATGGGATGCAAAGGCTGGTGACTGAGAAGATAGGAGGGGACACCTCCTCCTAGACCTGTCTAATAGGTGCTCAGGAAGGGTAGAACGTGATCTCCACCCAGCAGTGACAGCCACACTCCCACATATCCTGTACAGACTGTGCTGATACTTTTGCTTGGTTATCCAAACAGATTTAAACCTTCTATTCATATCGTACTTACCCTTGGGAGTTTATAGTTTCATTGATGATGATGTCCTCATGCATGCAAAATGGGAGGCTGTGGGATTTTGGAGTCAAGCAGATCTGGGTTTTAATGTCAGCTGCACCATTTACTGGCTCTATGTCCTCGAGCATGTCTGCTATCTGCTCTAGGCCTCAATTTCCTTATTTGTAAAACAAGGCTAATAATCAGACACAATGCATGAAGCATTGAACGTATTACCTAACTATGAGAGGTACTTGATAAATGGTAGTCATCATTATTAAAGCAGTGGGGGATTAGGAGTGATGGAGAAGAGGGACAGGAACAGTTCCTGAATGTCTGCTGTGTACCAGGCATTGTGCTAGGTTCGTGACCCATGTAGATTGTATTTGTTTATCCTTTTGAGGTCTCCGTAAATATGGTAGCATTACTTCCATTTTACAAATGAGGAAGCAAATTAAGTAATTTGTTTGAGGTTTCATAAGAGGTGATGGATGGAGTCAGTAACATCACCAGCTCTATTTTATTCCAAAGCCCAAGGCATTTTCCAAAACAGTCTAATGTTTCTTAAAGTGCCAGACACATTATATAGACAGGAAGACACTCAAAATTCAGAGAAATGACTACTGAGAACTTATGTGGCTGGGGAGGGCTTCATGAAGGAGGAGGTGGGAGTTGAGGCTGGGCTTCGAAGGAGAGGTGGCCAAAAAGTAGGAGGAACTTCATATGAAGGCAGGAGTGCGGATGGCATGTGTGAAGAATCTGTCCTTTTAGATCAGGCTGTCTTTGGGTGATGGATTGATGAAGGAGAGTAGAGCCATTTGCAAAGGGCGTCAGATGCCAGTTGAACCAGTTTGGGTCTTAACCTTTACAGGAAGATTTAGAGCAGAGAGATGAAATCAGAGTTTAATCAGGCCAAGTGCAGAGGCTAAATGGGTAGGGAGAAGTGGGAAGATCTCTTAGTTGGGAGACTCCTGAGGTAGCAAGTGAGGAGATGGTAGCCTGGAGGAAGGCAGCTGTGAGACTGAAGAAATGGATGACTAACTCTCTCTGGGGGGCCAAGGAGAGAGGTGAGCCGATGGCAAGACTGTACACCTGACTGATAGGAAGAATGATGGTGCTGGTAATAGGCGGGAGAGCTCAGGGAAAGAGTCCAGAATCAGACTACAGTTTTACCTGGGTCCCCCCTGCATACAGAACGTCTTGTAGAAATGCCCAGGGGATGGTGGAGGTGCTGAGCTCAGACAGGGCTGGACAGCCTCATTCATAATCAACCAGGATGGCTGGTGGGTTCCTTGTAGAAGAGGAAGAACAAGGTCTAGATTTGCACTGTCCAATGTGCTAGTCACTAGCCATGTATGGCTATTTTATTTATTTATTTATTTTTAAGAGATGGGGTCTTGCTATGTTGATTGACTAGGCTAGTCTCGAACTCCTGGTCCCAAGCCATCCTCCCATCGTGAACTCCCAAAGTGCTGGGATTACAGGCTAAACTTAATTTAGGTAAAATCAAATTAAAAACTTCAGTTTTTTGGCTGGGCACAGTGGCTCATGCCTGTAATCCCAGCACTTTGGGAGGCCTAGGCAGGCTGATTGCTTGAGGTCAGGAGTTTGATAGCAGCCTGGCCAACATGGTGAAACCATGTCTCTACTGAAAATACAAAAATTATCCGGGTGTGGTGGCGCATGCCTGTAATCCCAGCTACTCGGGAGGCTGAGGCAGGAGAATTGCTTGAACTCAGGAGGCAGAGGTTGCAGTGAGCCGAGATTGCGCTACTGCACTTCAGCCTGAGTGATAGAGCGTGACCCTTTCTCAAATATATATATATATATATTTTTTTTTTTCCCCCGAGACGGAGTCTTGCTTTGTCACCCAGGCAGGAGTGCAGTGGCACAATCTCGGCTCACTGCAACCTCTGCCTCCCGGGTTCAAGCAATTCTCCTGCCTCAGCCTCCCGAGTAGCTGGGATTATCGGCGCCTACCACCATGCCCAGCTAATTTTTATATTTTTAGTAGAGACGGGATTTCACCATGTTGGTCAGGCTGGTCTCGAACTCCTGACTGCCTGATCTGCTTGCCTCGGCCTCCCAAAGTGCTAGGATTACAGGCATGAGCCACTGGGCCCGGTCTCAAGCCATATTTTAAGTGTTCAATATATATTGGACAACACAGTTATAGAATATTTTCATCATCAAAAAAGTTCTATTGGACAGTACTGGTCTAGGGCTTGAGGAGTACCTACAAATAACTAAGGGGCCTGGAGGAGGAAATAGAGCAAAAGGAGACAGAAGGAGCAATTGAATGAAGAAATAATGTTGCTGCCTCTCAGATGATTCTCAAAACAAATGGGGTATTTCCATTTTGGTTTGAATTTATTTATTTTTTCTTTGTATGATGGCATGTTTTAGAAAAAGCCCAGACTGGCTGGACGCAGTGGTTCACGCCTGTAATCCCAGCACTTTGGGAGGCTGAGGCAGGCGGATCACCTGAGGTCGGGAGTTCGAGACCAGCCTGACCAACATGGAGAAACCCCATCTCTACTAAAAATACAAAATTAGCCGGGCGTAGTGGCGCATGCCTGTAATCCCAGCTACTCGGGAGGCTGAGGCAAGAGAATCGCTTGAACCGGGGAGGCAGAGGTTGTGGTGAGCCGAGATCGTGCCATTGCACTCTAGCCTGGGCAACAAGAGCAAAACTCTGCCTCAAAAAAAAGAAAAAAAAAAAAGAAAGAAAAAGAAAAAGCCCAGACTGCAGTGGCTCATGCCTGTAATCTCAGCATTTTGGGAGGTCGAGGTGGGCGGATCACTTGAGGTCAGGAGTTCGAGACCAGACTGGGCAAGATGGCAAAACCCCATCTCTACTAAAAGTTCAAAAATTAGCTGGGTGTAGTGGTGGGTGCCTGTAATCCTAGCTACTTGGGAGGCTAAGGCACAAGAATCGCTTGAACCTGGGAGGCAGAGGTTGTAGTGAGCCAAGATTGCACCACTGAACTCCAGCCTGGGTGACAGAGCGAGACTCCGTCTCAAAAAAAAAAAAAGGAAAAAGAAAAAGAAAAACCCAGACACCAATTCAGTGGTAGGCCTGGCTACCGGATGTTAAAATCAAGGCCTTGCTGCCTATCTTTGTTTTATAGGACTGGGCCTTCAACAGATCTTATTTGGCTTCTAGAACACCTCTTGGTCATGCAGTGAGGGTTACCCTCAAGTTAACCATGGGAAAAGAAGACAGCAATTGTATGAGGCAGACACTGTTATCTTATTCACATGAGGAAGCAGATGCTTAGAGAAGTTAGATAACTTTCTCAATATAACGTGTCTTTGACTCCAAAGCCTGTGTATGTATATAAAACACAAAAAACATGTTATTATAGCTAACTATAGGAAATACATATAAGCAAAAAGAAAAAGAAATCTAATCACTGAGAAATGACTACTGTTAACATTTTGCTGTGCACCCTTCCAGACTTTCCATGTGTCTGTGTCTGGGTCCATACAAATACAGCATATGTGAATATTTATAAGTGTGGTATCTATGCACACAGACATATACTCCAGTCCTTTCTAATGCGTATAGGTATTGTCAGGCCATGCTCATTAACTACCATCCTCAATCCCTTATCAGCAGTTCTGAAGTCCTGAAAGCTCTGAAGGCTGGAACAAATTTTTCTTGTAAGTTTGACCCAAGCTCAATTTGGCAGTAAGACTTGCTTGAACTGACATGAGACTATTTATAGGCTTTGTTTATCTCACTAAGTATTACTCTTCATAAGTTATACTGTGGAAATATGAAAGCGTTTGATTAACTGGGTATTGCCTCAGACCCTGCTGGGGTTGTTATGTAGTATTTGATACAGGTAATGTGTTATCTTCCTAAAATCTCCCACATTCTGAATTCCAAAATGCACTTGGCCCAAGAGGCTTCAGATAAGGGCTTATGGGTCTATATTAGGCTATGTTGCTGCTTGGGCTGAGGAAGGCACCTCGAGGGTCAACACTGTCTATTTAGTGAGGCATGTGAGAGTTTTGGTTCTACACAATATGCAGTACAAAGCACAGAATTTGCAAGAAAAATAGAACACTTGCACTTTTACACATCGCAATCAAGCTGCAGTTGTTACTGTAGCTTGTTGACTTACTAGGTAGGCTGCTCCTAGGGAAATGGTTTCAATTGTCGGCATGAAAGGTGGTCAATGAGAGTACACAGAAAAATCACACTGAGCTTAATCTGCCTGGGGACTGTTTGTTTAGGGTGTGTTTACTGACTGCCTGGTGTGTGCCATATATTGTGGTGAGCTGGGGCCAGAGATAGCACATTGGTCCCTGCTTCCAAGAAGCTAGTGGTCTAGGTGTAGAGGTAAGACAGATAAGAACAATTAAACCCAGGTATGATCCCATTATCATAATGGAACCATTATCATGCCTTGATGGAGGTAAGCACTGAGTTATGTGAGAATGTATGGAGGGGGCCAGAGAAAGTTTTTTGAAGATAACTCCTGAACTGAGTCTTGAAGGATGAGTTTGTAGTTCATCACGTGAAGGTGGAATTGGGATATGGAAAGATATACCCAGGATCAGGGGTGGAGTGAATAGGCAGTGTGTGAAAAGGTAAGTTTGGTGTGACTGGATTGGGAGGTAAGAGAGAGAAGCTTCCAGTGGGGATGGGAAATGGGGCTGGAGAGGAAGTCTGAAGCTATTTATAAAGATCTTTTCATGCAATCCTCAGAGGTTTGGGTTTTGTTCCAAAAATTGTTACCGGAAAGGGGTCCCGAGCCAGACTCCAAGAGAGGGTTCTTGGATCTTGAGCAAGAAAGAATTCAAAGCGAATCTATAGAGTAAAGTAAAGGCAAATTTATTAAGAAAGTAAAGTAATAAAGAATGGCTACTCCATAGACAGAGCAGCCCTGAGGGCTACTGGTTGCCATTTTAATTTTTTAAAATTTCTTGATTATATGCTAAACAAGGGGTGGATTATGTCACGTGCTTCCATGTGAAGAGTCCACCAACGGGCTTTGTGTGAGTAACAAGGCTGTTTATTTCACCTGGGTGCAGGTGGGCTGAGTCTGAAAAAGGAGTCAGCAAAGGGTGGCAGGATTATCATTAGTTCTTATAGGTTTGGGATAGGCGTACAAAGTACATTCTCAAGGGCGGGGAGAATATTATGAAGCACCTTCTTAAGTGGGGGAGTAGAATATATCCTATCAGTTAGGGTGGGGCAGGAACAAATCACAATGGTAGAATGTCATCAGTTAAGGCTATTTTCAGTTCTTTTGTGGATCTTCAGTTGCTTCAGGCCATCTGGATGTATACATGCAGGTCACAGGATATGATGATTTAGCTTGGGCTCAGAGACCTGATATTCCTGTCTTCTTATATTAATAAGAAAAACAAAACAAAATGGTGGTGAAGTGTTGGGGTGGCGAAAATTTTTTAGGGGCGATGTGGAGAGATAATGAGCGATGTTTCTCTGGGCTGCTTCGAGCAGGATTAGGCGTGGCATGGGAACCTACAGTGGGAGAGATTAAACTGAAGAAAGATTTTGGGGTAGGGGGTGATATTGTGGGGTTGTTAGAAGGAGCATTTGTCATATAGAATGATTGGTGATGGCCTGGATGCGGTTTTGTAAGAATTGGGAAACTAAACGGAAGACACAAGGTCCTAATAAGAGAAGGAGAAAAACAGGTATTAAAGGACTAAGAATTGGGAGGACCCAGGATATCCAATTAGAGAGTGCCCAAGGGGGTTCAGCATAATTATTTGATTGGTTGGCGAGTTTTGGGGCTCTATCCTTGAGTTTTTTTATGTTGTCATATACCAGGCCAGATTGATTTAGGTAAAAACAACACTCTTCATTTAAAAAATGTTTTTTGTTGTTTTTGTTTTTGTTTTTTGAGACGGACTCTTGCTTTTTTGCCCAGGCTGGAGTGCAGTGGCGTGATCTCGGCTCACTGCAAGCTCCGCCTTCTGGGTTCACACCATTCTCCTGCCTCAGCCTCCCAAGAAGCTGGGACTACAGGCACCCGCCACCACGCCCAGCTAAGTTTTTGTATTCTTAGTAGAGACAGAATTTCACTGTGTTAGCCAGGATGGTCTCGATCTCCTGACCTCGTGATCTGCCCAGCTCAGCGTTCCAAAGTGCTGGGATTGCAGGCATGAGCCACTGCGCCTGGCCCAGAGTCCCCTTTTTTTTTTAGCAGTGAGTAAGTCGAGGCCTCTGTGATTTTAGAGGAAAGAGAAATGCAAAGCCAGCAATTGTTTGTTAAAGAAGGTTTAGAAACAGCTAGGAGAGAGTGAGTGAGATTGATAGTGTGGTGGAGATAGCTGGGGAGAGGTAGAGGATGGCATAAGAATGGGAATGAGAATAAGAGTGAGTATAAAAGTAAAGAATAGGACTTCATCAGGGTAAAAGTATCGGAGGGTGCCCTGTCAGCAAAGTTCATCTATCCACTCTAAGAGGGAGTCAAGAGTGGTGGATTGTGGATAGTACCAGGAGATATCCGCTACAATGGTTTGGAGGAAAAGTGTAAACCAGCAGTGTAAACAAGGGCAGGGCATTTACAAGTAGTTGAGAATGGTGAATAGGAGTATGACTAGACAGAAGATAGGGATGACAAGTTTTTGGGGCACAGAACAAGTAGTGAGGGTGACTACGTAAAGCCCTATTGCAAAAAGTAGGGTAAGGACGAATAGACCTAATAAAATGAAGGGTTGTATTAGGCTCATAAGGGTTATTACTGCTCTTCAGAAATGCAAATAAGTTTAAGGAAAGTAGGGGTGAATACTTGTGACTTCCAGGAGGAAGAGGAGAGATCAGGCTGGCTGTTTGACGGGCACAGCTTTATTCTGGAATGATGAACCTAATGGTGGGGCATCCTGCAGACGAGCAGCCATTGGGGTACTATAGATGACTAAGTGGGGTCCAGTCCATGGAGGTTGTAGAGTTTGAGGGGTCAGATTCTTAACAAAAACTGATCATCCAGCTAGGGTGTCTTCATATGGCTGGGAATCTGGAGTAGGCAAGAGAAGATGAGCAGCCTAGCGAATTTCCTGTCTAGCCTGCTGGAGGACTGGAAGATAGTTGCCTAGAGGGCTGGTGTCTGGGACGAGGTCAGGGCTGAGCAAGAAAGTGCGTCCGTATAAAAGTTCAAATGGACGGTACCCTGTAGCATCTCTAGGACAGGCTCTAATTCTGAGAAGGGCAAAGTACTGTCCAGTCCTGGCCGTGAGGGACAGAAGTTGGAAAGCTAGCTGCTTCTTTAACTACCTTATCAGCATAAGCGTTGCCCTGAGCAGTGGGATCTGATGCCTTTTGATGGCCCTTGCAGTGAATGACTCCAGCTTCCTTTGGAAGTAAAACAGCCTTGAGAAGAGTATTTATTAAAGAGGCATTAATGATGGAGGACCCTTGAGTAGTGAGGAAACCTCTTTCTGCCCATATAACAGCATGGTGGTGCAGGATATGGAAGGCATATTTAGAGTCAGTATAAATATTGACTCGTAGTCCTTTTGCAAGAATGAGGGCCTGAGTTAAGGCAATGAGTTTAGCTTGCTGAGAGGTAGTGGAGGGGGTCAGAGCAGTAGCCTCAATGATAGATGTGAAAGATACTATAGCATAGCCTCCCTTTGCTGGTGAGTGGCGATTAGGCCTGGTGGAACTGCCATCAATAAACCAAGTGTTATCAGGGTGAGGAACAGGAAAGAAGGAAATATGGGGAAGTGGAGTGAATGTCAGGTGGATCAGAGAGATACAGTCATGGGGATCAGGTGTGGTATCCGGAATAATGTGGGAGGCCGGATTGAAGTCTAGGCCAGGAACAATAGTAACTGTGGGAGACTCAACAAAGAGTGAGTATAGCTGAAAGAGCTGGGGGGCAGAAAGTATATGCGTCAAGTGTGAGGAGGAAAATAGATTTTGAAAGTTATGGGAACTGTAGAGAGTAAGTGGAGCATAGCTTGTGATTTTGAGGGCCTCTAAAAGTATTAAAGCAGCGGCAGCCACCACACGCAGATGTAAGGGCTAGGCTAAAAGAGTAAGGTCAAGTTGTTTGGACAGAAAGGCTCCAGGGCGCGGTCCCGGCTCTTGTGTAAGAATTCCGACCACACAGCCCTGCACTTCAGCTGTGTGTAATGAAAAAGGTTGGGATGAGTTAGGGAGAGGTAGTGTGGGAGCATCTTTTAGGGCTGTTTTTTAAGGAATGGAAAGGGGAGTGGGGAAAGGATTTAGGATTTATGGGGTCAGCTAGGTTTATCTAGAACAGAATAATGGGTTGTGGAGGGAGGTATTGAGGATGGGAGAATATATGGCTTTGGCACCACAGGGTGGATAGGCAAGACAATTTGGTCGATAGGGTGCAGATCCTGAACTAACCTGTAAGACTCGTCTAGTTTTTGGACAGGTAAAATGGGGAATTGTAAGGAGAGTTTATAGGCTTTAAAAGGCCATGCTGTAACAGGTGAGTGATAACAGGCTTTAATCCTTTTAAAGCGTGCTGTGGGATGGGATATTGGCATTGAGCAGGGTAAGGGTGATTAGGTTTTAATGGGATGGTAAGGGGTGCATCATCCGTTGCCAAGGAGGGAGTAGAGGTGTCCTATACTTGTGGATTAAGGTGGGGAGATACAAGGAGAGGATGTGAAGGAGGCTTTGAACTGGGGGAAAAGGAGGCAATGAGGTGTGGCTGTAGCCCAGGAATAGTCAGGGAAGCAGAAAATTTAGTTAAAATGTCTCAACCTAATAAGGGAGCTGGGCAGGTGAGGATAACTAAAAAGGAGTGCATAAAAGAATGTTTTCCAAGTTGGCACCAGAGTTGGGGAGTTTTAGGAGGTTTAGACGCCTGGCTGTCAATACCCACAACAGTTATGGAGGCAAGGGAAACACGCCCTTGGAAAGAAGGTAATGTGGAGTGTGTAGCTTCCGTATTGATTAAGAAGAGGATGGACTTACCCTCCACTGTAAGAGTTATCCAAAGCATCTGTGATGGTCCTGTAGGCTTCCGAGGCGATCGGGCGGTGTCAGTCTTCAGCCGCTAAGCTGAGACGATCTGGGAAGGAGTCAGTCAGAGAGCCTTGGGCCAGAGTTCCAGGGGCTCTGGGAGTGGCTGCTGGGTGAGTTGGACAGTCCGATTTCCAGTGGGGTCCTGCACAGATGGGACACGGCTTAGGAGGAATCCCGGGCTGCAGGCATTCCTTGGCCCAGTGGCCAGATTTCCAGCACTAGAAGCAAGATCCTGGGGAGGCGGTCCTGGAGGAATGCCTGACCCCTGAGGTTTAGGCGTTTTGAAGTTCTTGTGTGCTGGAGATGTAGCTGGGGTTTCTCTCACAGCGGAGGCAAGTAATTACAACTCTTCTGTATTACTGTACCCCTTGAAGGTGAGGTCAATTAAGTACTGTTGGGGGGTTGAAGGCCAGAATCTAATTTTTGGAGCTTTTTCTAATGTCAGGAGTGGGTTGGGTAATAAAATGCGTATTGAGAATAAGACAGGCTTCTGGCCCCTCTGGGTCTAGGGCGGTAAAGCATCTAAGGGTTGTTGCCAAACGGGCCATGGACTGGGCTGGGTTTTCATATTTGATGAAAAAGAGCCTAAACGCTAACTGATTTGGGAGAGGTTGGATAAAGAAAAAGGAGGATTAACCTTGGCTATGCCTTCAGCTCCAGCCACCTCTCTGAGAGGAAATTGTTGGGCAGGTGGGGGAGGGCTGGTCACGGAATGAAACTGTAAGCCAGACCGGGTGTGAGGAGGGGAGGTAATAGAAGGGTTATAGGGTGGGGGAGCAGAGGTTGAAGAAGAGTTGGGAGCTGGCTCGGCCTGGCAAGGAGCAGCCTGGGGAGGAGGGTAGAGGTCAGATGGGTCTGTAGAAAAGGAGGATTCCCAGGATTCAGAGCTTGGGGTGGAGACCGAAGGAACAGACAGGAGAGAAAGGAGAAAGCTTTGGGATGAATCTCATTGGGAACAGAGATTAGGAAGGGACCGATGTGTAAAAGAATGCCTGGACGTCAGGCACCTCAGACCGTTTGCCCATTTTATGACAAGAATTATCTAGATCTTGTAGGATGGAGAAATCGAAAGTGTCATTTTCTGGCTATTTGGAATCATTGTCAAGTTTGTATTGGGGCCAAGCGGTGTTGTAGAAGAAAATAAGACGCTTAGGTTTTAGGTCAGGTGTGAGTTGAAGAGGTTTTAAGTTTTTGAGAACACAGGCTAAAGGAGAAGAAGGGAGAATGGCGAGTGGAAGGTTGCCCATAGTGAAGGAGGTAAGTTTAAAGAGAAAGGTAGAGACATGGAGAAGTGGGTGGGTGAGCAGCCCTGGGCTGCAATGTGGGTGAGCAGCCAAAGCAGGCATCCCTGCAATTGACTTGCCACCAAGGGAATGTGGGTGAATGACTAAGGCAGGTGTCCCCGCAGTGATCAGACACCAGTGGAGGGTGGGTGAATAATCAGGCAGGCATCTCCGCAGTGATTAAACACCAAGGGAAGACTATCTTCCTGAGTCCGTGACCGGCGCCAGAGTTTTGGGTCCACGGATAAAATGTGTCTCCTTGTCTCTACTAGAGAGGAAAAAGAATTGGAATTGGAAGGACAGGGAGATTGAAGGGTAGCAAGAGAGGAAGATTGAAGGGTAGCAAGAGAGGCATGAGAAGAGTGAAAAGACTGCTTACCCAATTTGAAATTGGTGAGATGTTCCTTGGGCTGGTTGGTCTGAGGACCTGAGGTCACGGAGTGAGGGCGAAGACAGGGGACTGGTCTCCTGAAGGAGTCCTCCTGTCCCGGGTTTTGGCACCAAATGTCACACGCATCCGTGTGAAGAGACCACCAACAGGCTTTGTGTGAGCAACAGGGCTGTTTATTTCACCTGGGTGCAGGTGGGCTGAGTCCGAGAAAGGAGTCAGCAAAGGTTGGTGGGATTATCATTAGTTTTTATACGTTTGGGATAGGTGTACAAAGTACATTCTTAAGGGCGGGGGAGAATATTATAAAGTACCTTCTTAAGGGCGGGGGAGAACATAGCCTATCACTTAGGGTGGGGCAGGAACAAATCACAATGGTGGAATGTCATCAGTTAAGGCTGTTTTCAGTTCTTTTGTGGATCTTCAGTTGCTTCAGGCCATCTGGATGTATACATGCAGGTCACAGGGGATATGATGGCTTAGCTTGGGCTCAGAGGCCTGACAGATTATTCATGCCTCCCCTTTTTAGACCATATAGGATAACTTCCTGACATTACCATGGCATTTGTAAATTGTCAAGGCACTGGAGGGAATGTAGCAATGAGGACGAGGTGGGTCACTCTCATGGCCATCTTGGTTTGGTGGGTGTTAGCAGGCTTCTTTACTTGAGCATGTTTTATCAGCAAGGTCTTTATGACCTGTGCCTTGTGCTGACCCTCACATCTCATCCTGTGACTTAGAATGCCTAACTGTCTGGGAATGCAGCCCAGCAGGTCTTAGCCTTATTTTACCTGGCCCCTATTCAAGATGGAGTTACTGTGGTTCAAATGCCTCTGATATTTCTCCCTCCCTTTTATAAAAGAGCCCTTAATCATAAGGGTTGCAAAGGGATGAAAATCCATCTTCCGTAACTTCTTCATGCTGAATAGTTCGATTATATTCCTGCCTAACTATGAGGGTCTCTTATATTCAGGGTAGAGAGGAGCTCAGTCAGAAAGCAGCAGTATGGCAAGGCCATTCATGTCTCTTGAGTTCCAACAAAAGGTAATATCTGGAAGATTAATAAGTGTTCAATTTAAGAAAACATTCAGTAAGCTTATCGTGCGTTTCTACACAAAGAGTACAACAGCAATGTATTCCACAACGGTAAAGCAAAATAAGTGAAATTATTCCAAATAAACTAAATTAGAAGGCTTTTCATGAACTGGGCAACTGTTGGAACCAAGCCGATATGGGATTGCTAGCTGATTCCAATATATGCCCAGAATTAGAATATTGATCCAGATTTTTACATTACCTATATCTCTTGTTTCTTCTGAGCTGCACCAGAGATCACTAGTTGGTTAATAGAAATAAGTAGGGTCAGTCTAAATTGCAGGAAAAAACTTAAACACAACTGATGAGACTAGAACCTAATAACCATAGGTTTTTTTTTTCTTTCTTTCTTTCTTTTTTTTTTTGAGACAGAGTCTTACTCTGTTGCCCAAGCTGGAGGGCAGTGGTGCAATCTCGGCTCATTGCAACCTCCACCTGCTGGGTTCAGGCGATCCTCCTGTCTCAACCTCCCGAGTATCTGGGATTATAGGCACACACCACCATGCCTGGCTAATTTTTGTATTTTTTTTTTAATAGAGATGAGGTTTCACCATGTTGGTCAGGCTGGTCTTGAACTGCTGACCTCAAGTGATCCACCCACCTCAGCCTCCCAAAGTGCTGGGATTCCAGGTGTGAGCCACCATGCCCAGCCTAACCATAGTTTTTGAAACATATATATTTTTTTCCTCTCTCCAGTCTTTCATTTTTACTAAAGACAAATCATGGTAAGACCGATTTGCTTTATTATACTTGGACTGATTATTTGTATAAAGTGCAGCAAGAATAAATATTTTTTTACATAGGCTTTTAAAATTGGCTTTGATGGAAGTCTGCTTCTTAAGAAATCTTAGATAATACTTTTTTAAAGCTGAGCCCAGCCATGGGTTTGTATCCTGAAGTACCTCTAAGTTGGGTAAATTTCTCTCCTCTTGAGGTTCCAAGATAACTTGGGGCTCCTGGGCCTGTCAGAAAGTGACATTCTTTAATTACCACAGGTCAAGAACCCCGTACAGAGTCTGTAGCCAAGGTATGAGGCCAGTTTTCTCATGGGGCTTTTATTGGCTCTGTTAGTCAAATTTGATTCTTTAAAGGAAAACATACCATTCCAGTCAAAGCCTTGGTAAAATAACCAATTTCTCCAACTGTGTCCTATTGCAAAAAGAAACAGATTCTTATTGCACTTACGCAAATAATTATATTGTGAGTTGAGAATACTCACAAATAGTTTCCAAATTCTGAGAAATTAGGTAGAGTGAAACAAATACGGTCTAAATTTTGTTCACAGGAGTATACTTTACTCAATTTTTAAAAGATGTAAATAGCTCAAAAGAAAAGTTTTCTTGACTCTGAACAACAAAACAAGGGATCAGCAATGTTTTAAGCAAAGTCAAAAAGATTACTTTAGTCTTCTATTAGTTCAGTCCATGCAGTTAACTTCTGTTCTGATTGATATTCATGAACATTTCAGCTTTGCATGAGTCCTGAAAGTTTTTCCTCAATTCTAATGTCACAGTCTCCAAAGTTATTAGAAACCTGCATTCAAGAGCACTTTTCAAATTCCTATAGCTGATTAAAACCACCTTTGAAAGAGGATTAAAACAAGACAACAGTTGTCTGTGGATGACAAAATGTTTTAAGGCAGCCACAGTCAAAAACACAACTGACAAAGAAATTTGGTTACCACGGTGGCATGTAATAATTTTACATAACAATTGTAATTATTAGTAACATACACTAAGTCATGACAGAATTATAGGAGTTTTCCATAATTTTGGAACATATACCAATAACATATTTTTGTTTGTTTATTTATTTATTTTTGAGACAGAATCTTGCTTTGTCACCCAGCCTGGAGTGCAGTGGCACAATGATCTCAGCTCACTGCAACCTCTGGCTACAGGGTTCAAGCAATTCTCCTGCCTCAGCCTCTCAGATAGCTGGGACTACAGGTGTGCACTACCATGCCTAGCTAATTTTTGTATTTTTAGTAGAGATGGGGTTTCACCATGTTGGCCAGGCTGGTCTTGAACTCCTGACTTCAGGTGATCCGCCTGCCTTGGCCTCCCACAGTGCTGGGATTACAGGCTTGAGCCACCATGCCTGGCCTCAATAACATATTTATGCAAATACAGCCCAATGAAAGCCAGACACTATTTCATATTTGACAATGCTTCCTTTATGATTTATATACCAAATAAGCCAAACTTCACTTTGCATTAGTATACTATTAATGTTAAACCCAATTCTTAATAAAACCTTATAGACAAATCTATCCAACTTTAATGCCTGACCATAAGGTAAGATTTTCATTAACCTTTTATAACCCTTTACATTTTTTTTTTTTTTGAGATGGAGTTTTGCTCTTGTTTCCCAGGCTGGAGTGCAGTGGCACGATCTTGGCTCACCGCAACCTCTGCCTCCTGGGTTCGAGCTATTCTCCTGCCTCAGCCTCCCGAGTAGCTGGGATTACAGGCATGCACCACCACACCTGGCTAATTTTGTATTTTTAGTAGAGATGGGGTTTCTCCTTGTTGGTCAGGCCGGTCTCGAACTCCCAACCTCAGGTGATCCGCCCACCTCGGCCTCCCAAAGTGCTGGGATTACAGACATGAGCCAACGTGACTGGCCAACCCTTTACAATTTTTTTTGTTGAAGAGCAGATTAGTGCTCTAAGAAAAACTTACTGTACTTTTATTCTAATATTTAATTTACAGAAAAACTGAATAATACTCTCTTAACTTTAGCCAGTATGTTCACATACAGAATTTCATTTACAAGATTAACAAACTCTTAAACTTTCAGTTTTATTCTATTTAACTTAAACAATCCTTTAACCCTTTAGGCGAAAAAAAAATCCACATTTCCGTGACTTCTTATTTATTTATTTATTTATTTTTTTTTGAGACGGAGTCTTGCTCTGTCACCAGGCTGGAGCTCAGTGGTGCGATCTCGGCTCACTGCAATCTTTGCCTCCTGGGTTGAAGTGATTCCCCTGCCTCAGCCTCCTGAGTAGATGGGACTACAGGCGCGCATCACCACGCCTGACTAATTTTTTGTATTTTAGTAGAGACAGGGTTTCATCATGTTGGCTAGGCTGGTCTCAAATTCCTGACCTCGTGATCTGTCTGCCTTGGCCTCCCAAAGTTCTAGGATTACAGGCATGAGCCACCATGCCTGACTGACTTCTCATAATCTTTTATGAAAAACACATTTCAGTTTCTTTACACACCTTGCATGTAAAACTGTTTTTATTTCCCAAAGATTACTTAAGTCATGTGAACTAAAAGGCATTACACTTTTTACTTTTCTGACAAAAAATATTTTATTTAAGCCTTTTTCTTTTTTTGGACAGAATCTTGCTCCGTCAAGTATAATGCCGTGATCTTGGCTCACTGCAACCTCTGCCTCCCAGGTTCAAGCAATTCTTCTGCTTCAGCCTCCCAAGTAGCTGAGATTACAGGCATGCACTACCATGCCCAGCTAATTTTTTTTTTTTTGAGACGGAGTCTCGCTCTGTTGCCCAGGCTGTAGTGCAGTGGCACGATCTCAGCTCACTGCAAGCTCCACCTCCTGGGTTCATGCCATTCTCCTGCCTCAGCCTCCCAAGTAGCTGGGACTACAGGCACCCACCACCATGCCCGGCTAGTTTTTTGTATTTTTTAGTAGAGACGGGGTTTCACCGTGTTAGCCAGAATGGTCTCAATCTCCTGACCTCGTGATCCACCCGTCTCGGCCTCTCAAAGTGCTGGGATTACAGGCGTGAGCCACTGCGCCCGGCCCCATTTTTATTTTATTTCTTGATTGTATGCTAAACGAGGGGTAGATTATTCAAGCCTCCCCATTTTAGACCATATAGGGTAAGTTCCTGACATTGCCATGGCATTTGTAAACTGTCATGGCGCTGGTGAGAGTGTAGCAATGAGGATGACCTAGGTCATTCTCGTGGCCATCTTGGTTTGGTGGGTTTTAGCAGGCGTCTTTACTGCAGCCTGTTTTATCAGCAAGGTCTTTATGACCTGTGCCTTGTGCCGACCCTCATATCTCATCCTGTGACTTAGTATGCCTAACTGTCTGGGAATGCAGCCCAGCAGGTCTTAGCCTTATTTTACCTAGCTCTTATTCAAGATGGAGTTGCTCTGGTTCAAATGCCTCTGATAAAATGATTTAAGTTATTGAGGGATTTTACCCACAGTAGTGACGTGTCCGGATTTGTGTTTTCTTTTCTTTCCTTTTTTTTTTTTTTTTTTTTTTGAGACAGGGTCTCACTGTAGTGCCCAGAGTGGAATGCAGTGATACAATCATGGCTCACTGCAGCCTCGAGCTCCCTGGCTCAAGCTGTCCTCCCCCTTCACCTCCTGAGTAGCTGGGACTACAGGTTTGCACTACCATGCCCAGTTAATTAAAAAAATATATTTTGGGAGGCTGAGGTGGGTCGATCACCTGAGGTCGGGAGTTTGAGACCAGCCTGACCAACATGGAAAAATCCCATCTCTACTAAAAATACAAAAATTAGCTGGGTGTGGTGGCACATGCCTGTAATCCCAGATACTCAGGAGGCTGAGGCAGGAGAATAGTTTGAACCTGGGAGGTGGAGGTTGCAGTGAGCCGAGATTGTGCCATTGCACTCCAGCCTGGTTAACAAGAGCGAAACAACATCTCAAAAAAAAATTTTTTTTTTTGTAGAAATAGGGTTTTACCATGTTGTCTTGGATTCCTGGACTCAAGCAATCCTCCTGCCTCAGCTTCTCAAAGCCTTGGGATTACAGGCATGAGCCACTGTGCCCACCCAGATTTGTGTTTTCTTCTAGGTGTTGGCAGAATGGGATTGGAGGAGGTGAAAATGGAGGTAGGAAAATCATTAAGTGGGCTTTCCAGAAACATTAAGGGCCTAAACTAAGGCATGACAGTAGGGATAGAGAAGACAGTCCGATATAAAAATATTTAAGAGAGGCTGGGTGAGGTGGCTCACGCCTGTAATCCTAGCACTTTGGGAGGCCAAGGTGGGTGGATCACTTGTAGTCAGGAGTTTGAGAGCACCATGGCCAACATGGTGAAACCCCGTTTCTACTAAAAATACAAAAATTAGCTGGGTGTGGTGGTGCATGCCTGTGATCCCAGCTTTCTTGAGAGGCTGAGGCAGGAGAATCGCTTCAACTCAGGACACAGAGGAGCCGTGAGCTGAGATCACGCCACCACACTCCAACCTGGGCAACAGAGTAAGACTCTGCCTCAAAAAAAAAAAAAATTTAATAGAGGATTCATAAGACTTGGTGACCGAACATGGGGAAAAAAGGAAAAATATCTATTGTCACCTATTAGATTGGGTGACAAAAAGATTGGAGGTCTGAGGTTAGAAAAAGGGCAGAGTGGGAGTAGGGAAGCAGGAGAGGAGAAAAGACAGGAAGCTGTGGCCAGAGGGGGAACTATGGGGCTGTGTAATGGCAAATCTGGTCAAGAGCTGCTCTGACAGCCAGCTTCTGTGCCAGGTTCTAGAGAGGAGATTCCGAGAAGACTGCCCTGTGGCTGGAAATCCCCCACATCATGCCTTAAAGTTTCCATAGGTAGTGTAATGAGTGAAGATGTTCTAGTCCTTGCTGGACTGTCCTGAGAGACCCCCTGTGAGAAGACATCGACAAGATGCAGGGCCATTTTCCCATCAGTACGCTATGTACCCCTGGCCGTGAGCTGAATCCACAAACTGTCAGCCCTTAGGAGATGACCTTTCAGTCTGCTAGGAAGTACCTAAAGAAACATCCTGAGAGAGTCATTAGAAACCACTGACATGCAGAAGCAGAGCACTTCCTCATAACTCCTTAGTTTGAAAAGTGCAGGTGCCTTTCCATATGGTAAAGGCCCCTGAAATTTTGATATTTAAAATCCCCACTTTATAGATGAAGAAACCGAGACCCAAAGAGCAGAAGTGACTTCTCATGTCACACAGGAAGATAGTAGTAGAGCTGGACGTCAGCTGACATTTCCTGATACTTTGCTGTACTTAATACATAGAGTGCCTGCTGTGCACTGGGCAAGGAAGCAGAAGAAAGAAGACCAAGTCCCTGCCTCGCAGAGCTCACGATTTAGTGGAAATGGCATCCAATAATAATGAATAAATATAAGATTTAATATCAGGTCGGGCGTGGTGGCTCATGCCTGTAATCCCGGCACTTTGAGAGGCCGAGGCAGGCGGATCACCAAGTCAGGAGTTCAAGACCAGCCTGACCAACATTGTGAAATCCCATCTCTACGAAAAATACAAAAATTAGCTGTGTGTGGTGGCGCATGCCTGTAATCCCAGCTACTCAGGAGGCTGAGGCAGGAGAATCGCTTGAACCTTGGAGGCAGAGGTTGCAGTGAGTTGAGATCGTGCCATTGTACTTCATCCTGGGTGACAAGAGAGAGACTCTGTCTCAAAAAAAAAACAAAACAAAAATTAGCTGGGTGTGGTGGCATCTACCTGTAGTCCCAGCTACACAGGAGGCTGAGGTATGAGAATTGCTTGAACCCAGGTGGCAGAGGCTGCAGTGAGCTGAGATTACCCCACTGTACTCTGGCCTGGGTGACAGAGTGAGTAAGACTCTGTCTCAAAAAAAAAAAGAGAAAAAAAAAAAGAAAAATTCAAGGTAAACATGGAGATCTGTGGGAACACCAGACAAACTTCCAGTTGAAAGTAGTTTGGCCGGGCGCAGTGGCTCACGCCTGTAATCCCAGCACTTTGGGAGGCTGAGGCGGGCAGATCATGAAGTCAGGAGTTCAAGACCAGCCTGACCAACATTGTGAAACCCCGTCTCTACTAAAAATACAAAAATTAGCTGTGTGTGGTGGCGCACGCCTGTAATCCCAGCTACTCAGGAGGCTGAGGCAGGAGAATCGCTTGAACCTTGGAGGCAGAGGTTGCAGTGAGTTGAGATTGCACCATTGCACTCCATCCTGGGTGACAAGAGAGACTCTGTCTCAAAAAAAAAAAAAACCGAAAACAAAAATTAGCTGGGTGTGTGGCATCTGCCTGTAGTCCCAGCTACGCAGGAGGCTGAAGCACGAGAATTGCTTGAACCCAGGAGGCAGAGGCTGCAGTGAGCTGAGATTGCCCCACTGCACTCTAGCCTGGGTGACAGAGTGAGTGAGACTCTGTCTCACAAAAAAAAAAAAAAAAAAAAAAATTCAAGGTAAACATGGAGATCTGTGGGAACACCAGACAAACTTCCAGTTGAAAGTAGTTCAGCCAGGCACAGTGGCTCACGCCTGTAATCCTAGCACTCTGGGAGGCCAAGGCGGGCGGATCATGAAGTCAGGAGATCGAGATCATCCCGGCTAACACGGTGAAACCCCGTCTCTACTAAAAATACAAAGAAATTAGCTGGATGTGGTGGCGGACTCCTGTAGTCCCGGATACTTGGGAGGCTGAGGCAGGAGAATGGCGTGAACCCGGCAGGCGAAGCTTCAGTGAGCCGAGATCGTGCCACTGCACTTCAGCCTGGGCGACAGAGCAAGACTCCATTAAAAAAAAAAAAAAAAAAAAGATGAAATGGAAATCTTTTTATGTGTATTATTTTTTCAAATTGCTACTAAGTTGTTAGGACTTAAATACTTATTTGGCCCTAACTACTTAAGTAGAACTGTTAGGGATTCCTTTTGGCCTAGAGGTACCTTGAGAAAATTATTATTATTATTATTTTGAGGCAGAGTTTCGCTCTTGTTGCCCAGGCTGGAGAGCAATGGTGCGATCTTGGCTCACCGCAACCTCTGCCTCCCAGGTTCAAGCGATTTTCTTGCCTCACCTTCCCGAGTAGCTGGGATTACAGGCATGTGCTACCACGGCTGGCTATTTTGTATTTTAAGTAGAGACGGGGTTTCTCCATGTTGGTCAGGCTGGTCTCGAACTCCCAACCTCAGGTGATTTGCCACCTCGGCCTCCCAAAGTGGTGTTGGGATTACAGGTGTGAGCCACTGCGTCTGGCCTCAGAATTGTTAATCAGGACCCCCATGGAACACCATTATCAACTAGAGTACAATGCTTCTGTACAGTTCCACTTGCCTTTAGTCTTTTTTTTTGACAGTTTCACTCTTGTTGCCCAGGCTGGAGTGCAATGGCGCGATCTCGGCTCACTGCAACCTCCGCCTCTCGGGTTCAAGTGGTTCTCTTGCCTCAGCCTCCCAAGTAGCTGGGATTACAGGCATGCGCCACCACACCTGGCTAATTTTGCATTTTTGGTAGAGATGGGGTTTCTCCATGTTGGTCAGGCTAGTCTCGACCTCCCGACCTCAGGTGATCCACCTGCCTCAGCCTTCCAGAGTACTGGGATTACAGACGTGAGCCACTGCTCCTGGTGCCTTTAGTCTTATAGATACCACTCATTTCTAAAGTTACTTAGGTAAACACTTTTTCCCCTACTCCCTTCAATGAGGTGGTTTCATACCTTTGTGATATAGGTTAGACACTTTTGTCATTTTCTGCATTTTACTCCGGAATCTCCTGACGTCCTAAATGATTTTTTAAAATTTTGTATACATTAAGGTTCATTCTTTTTTTTTTTTTTGAGACAGAGTCTCACTCTTTCGCCCAGGCCAGAGTGCAGTGGCGCGATCTCGGCTCACTGCAAGCTCCACCTCCTGGGTTCACACCATTCTCCTGCCTCAGCCTCCCGAGTAGCTGGGACTACAGGTGCCTGCCACCGCACCCGGCTAAATATTTGTATTTTTAGTAGAGACGGGGTTTCACCGTGTTAGTCAGGATAGTCTCGATCTCCTGACCTCGTGATCCACCCGCCTCGGCCTCCCAAAGTGCTGGGATTACAGGCGTGCGCCACCGTGCCCGGCCAAGTTTCATTCTTTGTGTTGTAAACATCTGTGGGTTTTGAAAGCTATAGATAGTACCATGTATCCACCATTATAGTTTCTTTTGAGTATAGTTTTGCTGTCCTAAAAAGTCCCCTGTTCTTCATTTATTTGACCCCACCCTCACCCCCAAAACCCCTGGCAACCATTGATCTGTTTACCGTCTCTATAGTTTTGTCTTATCCAGAATGTTGTGTAATTGGAATCATATAATAAATAGCCTTTTCAGATGGACTTCCTTCACTCAGCAATATGCATTTAAGATTCATTCATGTATTTTCATGGCTTGATAACTAATTTTTTTAATTGCTTAATATTTTATTATATGGATGTATCACAGTTTATTCATCTGTTGAAATATATCTTGGTTGCTTCCAGTTTTTGGTGATTTTAACGCTGCTATAAACTTTTCTGTGCAGGTTTTTATGTGTACAAAAATTGTTTTTCTTGCCGTATTTTTTAGAGGTGGGATCTCCCTCTGTCACCCAGGCTGGAGTGCAGTGACAAGATCACACCTCACTGCAGCCTTGAACTCCTGGGCTCAAGTAACCATCCCTCCCCAGCCTCCCAAGTAGCTAGGACTACGGGCATGTGCCACTACTTTCATCTTATTTTATTTTTATTTTTATTTAATTTAATTTTATTATTATTATTATTTTTTTTTTTATTGATCATTCTTGGGTGTTTCTCGCAGAGGGGGATTTGGCAGGGTCACAGGACAATAGTGGAGGGAAGGTCAGCAGATAAACAAGTGAACAAAGGTCTCTGGTTTTCCTAGGCAGAGGACCCTGCGGCCTTCCGCAGTGTTTGTGTCCCTGGGTACTTGAGATTAGGGAGTGGTGATGACTCTTAACGAGCATGCTGCCTTCAAGCATCTGTTTAACAAAGCACATCTTGCACCGCCCTTAATCCATTCAACCCTGAGTGGATACAGCACATGTTTCAGAGAGCACAGGGTTGGGGGTAAGGTCACCGATCAACAGGATCCCAAGGCAGAAGAATTTTTCTTAGTACAGAACAAAATGAAAAGTCTCCCATGTCTACCTCTTTCTACACAGACACGGCAACCATCCGATTTCTCAATCTTTTCCCCACCTTTCCCCCCTTTCTATTCTACAAAACCGCCATTGTCATCATGGCCCGTTCTCAATGAGCTGTTGGGTACACCTCCCAGACGGGGTGGTGGCCGGGCAGAGGGGCTCCTCACTTCCCAGTAGGCGTGGCCGGGCAGAGGCGCCCCTCACCTCCCGGACGGGGCGTCTGGCCGAGCAGGGGGCTGACCCCCCCACCTCTCTCCCGGACGGGGCGGCTGGCCGGGCAGAGGGGCTCCTCACTTCCCAGTAGGGGCGGCCGGGCAGAGGCACCCCTCACTTCCCGGATGGGGCAGCTGGCCGGGCGGGGGGCTGACCCCCCCACCTCCCTCCCGGACGGGGCGGCTGGCCGGGCAGAGGGGCTCCTCACTTCCCAGTAGGGGTGGCCGGGCAGAGGCGCCCCTCACCTCCCGGACGGGGTGGCTGGCCGGGCGGGGGGCTGACCCCCCCACCTCCCTCCCAGACGGGGCAGCTGGCCGGGCAGAGGGGCTCCTCACTTCCCAGTAGGGGCGGCCGGGCAGAGGCGCCCCTCACCTGCCGGACGGGGCGGCTGGCCGGGCGGGGGGCTGACCCCCCCACCTCCCTCCCGGACGGGGTGGCTGGCCGGGGGGGGGACTGACCCCCCCACCTCCCTCCCGGACGAGGTGGCTGCCGGGCGGAGACGCTCCTCACTTCCCAGACGGGGTGGCTGCTGGGCGGAGGGGCTCCTCACTTCTCAGACGGGGCGGCTGCCGGGTGGAGGGGCTCCTCACTTCTCAGATGGGGCGGTTGCCAGGCAGAGGGTCTCCTCACTTCTCAGACGGGGCGGCCGGGCAGAGACGCTCCTCACATCCCGGATGGGGCGGCAGGGCAGAGGTGCTCCCCACATCTCAGACGATGGGCGGCCGGGCAGAGACGCTCCTCACTTCCCAGATGTGATGGCGGCTGGGAAGAGGCGCTCCTCACTTCCTAGATGGGATGGTGGCCGGGCAGAGACGCTCCTCACTTTCCAGACTGGGCAGCCAGGCAGAGGGGCTCCTCACATCCCAGACGATGGGTGGCCAGGCGGAGACGCTCCTCACTTCCCAGACGGGTTGGCGGCCGGGCAGAGGCTGCAATCTCGGCACTTTGGGAGGCCAAGGCAGGCTGCTGGGAGGTGGAGGTTGTAGCGAGCCGAGATCACGCCACTGCACTCCAGCCTGGGCACCATTGAGCACTGAGTGAACGAGACTCCGTCTGCAATCCCGGCACCTCGGGAGGCCAAGGCTGGCGGATCACTCGCGGTTAGGAGCTGGAGACCAGCCCGGCCAACACAGCGAATCCCCGTCTCCACCAGAAAAATACGAAAACCAGTCAGGCATGGCGGCGCGCGCCTGCAATCGCAGGCACTCGGCAAGCTGAGGCAGGAGAATCAGGCAGGGAGGTTGCAGTGAGCCGAGATGGCAGCAGTACTGTCCAGCTTCCGCTCGGCATCAGAGGGAGACCGTGGGGAGGGGGAGGGGGAGAGGGAGAGGGATTTTATTATTTTTTAAGAGATAGGGGTCTCTATTGTCCAAGCTGATCTCAAACTCCTAGGCTCAAGCAGTCCTCCTGCCTCAGCCTCCCGAATAGCTGGGACTATAGGCACAAGCCATGGTGCACCCAGCGTACTTTCAGATCAGTAAATATCTAGGAGTGTCATGGGTAGAACATATGGTAAGACTGTTTAACTTTTTAAGAAACTGCCAAGCTGTCTTCCAAAGTGTCTGTATGATTTTCCATGCCTACTATTAATGGATGAGAGTCATGGCTCCTCTGCATCCTTGTCAGCAATTGGAATTGTCAGCTGGTTTTCTTTTTTTTAAATTTCAGTCATTCTAACAGATGTCCCAATACACCATTACTAACTCAAATGCCTTAGCTCTCTAAGCTTTATTATAGCTCAGTGAGAGTAAAGAAAGAGAAGTAGACTCCAGCTGGGGATTGCATTTCCAGAAATAATTATTAAGTAACTATGGGTTAGTAGAACTCTAGACATAACCCATTCTAGTTCTCCTTTCTTATTTTTGTTATATTTTGGAGACAATGGGAAGATTACCTGAAACATTCCAAAAGAATGCTACAGACTTGAACTTGGATGTTACGTATTTAAACATATAAGGCACACAGGGGCCGGGTATAGTGGCTCATGCCCGTAATCCCAGCACTGGGAGACCTGAGGTCAGGAGTTTGAGACCAGCCTGGCCAACATGGCAAAACCCATCTCTACCAAAAATACAAAAATTACTTGAGTGTGGTGCTGCGTGTCTGTAATCCCAGCTACTCGGGAGGCTGAGGCAGGAGAATAGCTTGAACCCGGGAGGCAGAGGTTGCAAAGAGCCAAGCTTGCGCCACTGCACCCCAGCCTGGGCAACAGAGCGAGACCCTGTCTCAAAAAAGAAAAGAAAAGAAAAAAAAAACATATAGACACATAGGGATTCAGGTTCATTGCGCATTTAATATTGAATTGTGTGACTGCACTGCCTATAATGTGCTGGGTGGTATGCTGAATGATGGGGATACAGTGATGCATAAATCAGACAAAGTCTAGTCCTCAGTAAGCTTACAGTCTAACTGGGAAGAAAAAACACCTACAGTACACAGCAATCAAGACTGTGATGGGGAGTACAGGGAGCTATGGAAACACCAATGTCAGGGCATCTAACCAGCCTAGGAGAGGTTAGAGAAGTCTTCTTGGAGGAAATGACCTCTAAGATATGGCCTATAGCAGGAGTTGGTGAAGTGCAGCCTATAGGCCAAATCCAGCCTGCCATCTGCTTTGGTACAGCTCATGAGCTAAGAATGATTTTTTGCATTTTTAAATGTTTGAAAAGATTCAAGAGAATAATGCTTTGTGATATGTGAAAATTGTATGATATTCAAATTTCAGCATCTATAAATAACATTTCGTTAGAATGCAGCCACACTCACGGCTGCTTTTGCACTATAGCAGCAGAGTTGAACAGTTGCAGGAGACTGTATGACCTGCAAAGCCTAGGATATTTACTCTGTGGCCCTTTACAGAAAAAGTTTACTGACCCCTGGCACAGGATGGGTAGGAGTTAGCCTTATAAAGCAGAATGAAGAAGAGGAAAGTTGCTTTCTGATGGGATCTTTGTATAGCTGCAGTAACCTTAATATGCTTAGAGCATGGCATCAAGGAGGTAGGGGCTGAAGGACTGTGGTGAGTATTGGGGCTAGAGCAGTGGGTAGGATCCAGACTGGGAAGAGCCTTGGCAATTGTATGTATGGATTTGGGTTTATCCAGTATGAAGCCTTTAAAAGATTTAAAGTGATGTGATCCGATTTACTTTTTAAAAAATCCTCTGGCCACAGTGTAGAAACTGGGTTGTAGAGGGTGGGGTGAGAAAAGAGGCAGGGAAACTAGTTGAGGCTTTTATAGTCATTCAGGGGAGATGTTGGTAACCTAGACTAGCACAGTGACACTGGGGATAGGAATATATTGGTTTGAGAGGCATTTAGGAAGCAAAATTGAAAGGCTTTGGTGTCTTAGTTTTTAGCCTTAGTCTATAGGCTGTTATAACAAAATACCATAGACTGAGTGGTTTATAAGCAACAGAGATTTGGCTGGGTGTGATGGCTCACACCTGTAATCCCAGCACTTTGAGAGGCTAAGGCGGGAGGATCATTTGAGCCCAAGAGTTTGAGACCAGCCTGGGAAACATGGCAAAACTCCATCTCTACAAAAAAATACAAAAAGTTAGCTGGGCATGGTGGCTTGTGCCTGTTAATCCCAGCTACCAGAGAGGCTGAGGTGGGAGGATCACATGAGCCCTGGAGGTCAAGGTTACAGTGAACCATGATCAGGCTGCTGTACTCCAGCCTGGAGACCCTGTCTCAAAAAAAAAAAAAAAAAAAAGAAAATAATAAAAAAAATACAGGAAAAACACCACAAAGCAAAAGCAGAGATCAGAGATTTATTTTTTACAGTTTTGGAGGCTGAGAAGTCCAAGATCAAGGTGCTGGCAGATTCAATGTCTGGTGAGGGCCTGCTTTCTGGCTTAGTGGCAGCTGTCTTTTTTCACTGTGTTCTCACATAGCAAAAGGGGAACTCTAGTCTCCTCAACCCTTATAAGGGCACTAATCCCAATCATGAGGGCTCCACCCTTGTGACCTAAACACCTCACATCTAAAGGCCCCAACTCCTAGTATGTTATCTTGGGGGTTAGGATTTCAACATATGACTTTGGGCAGGGGTATAAATAATCAGTCTATAGCATTTGGTGATTGATTGGAGGCATTGAGGTGTAATTATTTTCATGTTCAAATGATTATGCTTTCTTTTTTCAAAAGCTTTTTTCTGGTTCATGTGAATGCATGGTTGAGAAATCCATGTTTAGTAATAGTCTTCGCAGCAAAATTCTTCAGTGGTGTTTCATTCCTCCAGAGCTCCTTCCCATAACTTGGGTTTTAAAATCACATCTCTCTGTGACCGCTTCATGTTGTTCCCTGTTGACAAGAGATCTGGCTTTTAAAGAGCAGAGAAGCTATTGGCAGATTAATTTTCCTTTCCAGGTTTATCTTGGTTTAACGACTTTCCCAAAATATTTCTGGGTTGGGCCCTTGGGCTCTTTGGTTTTCAAGGCAATTTGTCAACAATGACAAGCACTTCTCATTTTCTAGAGCTCTTAGACTATTTCCAGTTTTAATCTCTGACCCTTGCCTTTCTCCTCTTCGGAGTGGAAGTCACTATGTTATGTTTTATAATATGTTGTATTGCTTTTAAAGTGCCTACTCATATGTCAACTCAGTTGACCCTACATTAAACCTGTGAAGAAGGCAGGACAGGTCAAATTACTGAGATTGAGAGAGGTTAGATGGCTTTTCCAAAGTCAGGAGGTAATAAATAATAAAGCAGGTGATAAAACTCAGGTTTTCAGATTTCATGGTTTTATTCTTTCCTTAATGTACCCTTTATCCAAGAAAAGGGAGTTAGACTAGCTGGAATAGTTACATTTTCAGCAGTAAAGATACCCGGATGAGATACTTTTTTCTCCTTCTGTGTATGGTCTGTGGGACTTAACCCAGACATCAGCATAGGCCCTTTGAAGCAATATGTGGACTACCAATAATTCCTAGACTACAATTTCCGAAGCTGTTGTCTGTATATTAAAGCATATGTATGTTTCATTTATTTATTTGTTTGTTTGTTTGTTTTTGAGATGGAGTTTTGCTCTTGTTGCCCAGGCTGGAGTGCAATGGCATGATCTTGGCTCACTGCAACCTCCGCCTCCCGGGTTCAAGTGATTCTCCTGCCTCAGCCTCCCGAGTAATTGGGATTACAGGCATGCACCACCATGCCTGGCTAATTTTGTATTTTTAATAGAGACGGGGTTTCTCCATGTTGGTCAGGCTGGTCTCGAACTCCCGACCTCAGGTGATCCACCTACCTTGGCCTCCCAAAGTGCTGGGATTACAGGCATGAGCCACCATGTCCAGCCTATGTATGTATATTTTAATTTCTTCTCCTTCCCTTTAGGTGGTTCTAACTTTGATGGTTTGAGACCAAATGGGAAGGGAGTGCCTATGGACCAAAGCTCCAGGGGTCAAGATAAACCGGAAAGCTTGCAACCAAGGTAATGCAACTCTCCCTTCATTTGTCCCTTGTAGGACTGAGGTTCTCCTCACAGTACTGAGACCATTTTGGGTATAATGTAAGTTGTCCCAGGGTAGCTGGCCTAGGAAGTGTCCTTTTTTTTTTTTTTTGAGACAGAGTTTCGCTCTTACTGCCCAGGCTGGAGTTCAGTGGCATGATCTCGGCTCACCGCAACCTCCACCTCCTGGGTTCAAGTGATTCTCCTGCCTCAGCTTTCTTGAGTAGCTGGGATTACAGGAATGTGCCACCACACCCGGCTAATTTTGTATTTTTAGTAGAGATGGGGTTTCTCCATGTTGGTCAGGCTGGTCTCGAACTTGTGACCTCATCTGATCCTCCCATCTTGGCTTCCCAAAGTGCTGGGATTACAGGCATGAGCCACCGTGCCTGGCTGGAAATGTTCTTAATAATACCTGACATTTATTTGCACTTACTGCCAGGCACCCTGCTCTTATTTGGACTATCTTATTTTAGCCTAAGAGGTAAGTACTTTTTTCTGTTTTACAATTAAGGAAACTCAGGTAATGAGAAGTTATATAACTCACCCAAGGTCCCAGAATTATCAAGTGGCCAATCTAGGATTTGAAACTGGCAGTCTAGCCCTCCCTTGAAAATGTAGATTAGAAACGTTTGATTTCACTCTTTCATTCTTTTAGGTGTTTCCTGACTCTGAAGTGACTTTTTTCCCTGTTTTATTTACTCTTTCCTGACTCGCCCCTGAGGTGTGTTATTATATAAATATCTGAAGTCTGTACTCCAGTGCCCCCTACTGAATATCTCCAGATCTGTCTGGTCAAGATAAAACACTTACTTGTATCAGTATTTTAGTTACGACTATAAATACAGTACAATGCAAATAATAATAAAATATAAATTCTCATTGCCTTTCTTTTTATTTTGGATTATTCTTGTGGAATAGATGTACAGAATAGAATGATCAAGTTAAAGGACCTAGAGGGTTTTACAGTTTTTTTCTTTTTTTTTTTTTTGAGACAGAGTCTCACTTTGTCACCCAGTCACTGCAGCCTCCGCCTCCCAGGTTCAAGTGGTTCTTGTGTCTCAGCCTCCCGAGGAGCTGGGATTATAGGCATGTGCCACCACACCCAGCTCATTTTTGTATTTTTGGTAGAGATGGGATTTTGCCATGTTGGCCAGGCTGATCTCGAACTCCTGGCCTCAAGTGAGTTGCCTCCCTTGGCCTTCCAAAGTGCTGGGATTACAGGCATGAGTCACCATGCCCGGCTTGTCAATTACATGATTGAATCCCATACTCTGCCACCATTCATGTGGGTGAGGCGTTAATGACCCTGGGTTTCATTTTTCTCATTTAGAACTGAGGGAATTAGATTATCTTTAAGATGCCCCTCTGGTCTGAGATTCTGTGACTCTATTATTAGGAAAATCTCCAGACCAACATATTATACAATCAACAAAATATAAATTTACTTAATTCCACATAGAAATAGTGTTGTTTTAGTAGATAAATTTTACTTTGGCCTCCTTTAGTCTTCTGTGACTTAGATGCTTGTATAGGGGAACTTTTAGCTTTGTATTCATTCATTTTGCCATGGGGACTCATCCACATATGAAAAAAATACTTTTGTTTTTCCAGACAGAATAAATCCAAGTCCGAAATTACTGACATGGTTCGCTCCTCCACTATCACAGTGTCGGACAAGGCTCATATTTTATCCATGCAGAAGTTTGGACTGCGAGATACAATTGTGAAATCACATCTACTACAGAAAGAAGAGGATTACACCTATATCCAGAACTTCAGGTAGCTAACTGGGTTCTAGGATGTTTTCAGAGCAGAATGATCATTTGGCTCTCTGGAATTTGAGCACTTCCTCCTATACCTGGATTTGGAGACATACTCTTCTATAGAATCTCTCCCCTCATTTTCGAAATGAGTGATTCCATGCATTCTTAATTAACAGGCATTTATTCTGTGCCCTTTCTAGGTGGGCACGGTGATAGGTGTGGTATAGTGGGAGTGACATGACTTGCAGATAGTTACAGAAATATTTGTGGAGACAAATGGGTACAGAAGAAGGAGCGCCATCCTGATTCTTTTATTTATTTATGTTTTATCTTTTTGAGACAAGGTCTTGCTTTGTTGCCCAGGCTGGGGTGCAGTGGTGCAGTCACAGCTCACTGTAGCCTCAGCCTCCTGGGCCCAAGTAACCCTCCCACCTCAGCTGCTGGAGTAGCTGGTAATACACATGTGCTGATTTTTAAATTTTTGTAGAGACAGGGTCGCACTATGTTGCCCACATGGGTCTCAAGCTCCTGGGCTTGGGCAGTCCTCCCGCCTTGGCCTCCCAAATTGTTGAGATTATAAGTGTGAACCACCACACCTGGCCTCTTGATTCTTATGTATCCCTCCAAGGTTTTATACTCCCTTGGTCATTCTGGGCCTTTGAAGAAAGTCATTTAAAATGAAATTACTAAAATGAAGTTAGCTGGTGTTTGGTAATCTTTTTAGGCAAGATTACTAAAAGCTAAATTAATAAAGGTTGTGGGATTCTGCTAGATCTTTCAAAATCATTGCATTGGGACTATAAGATAAAATAACATTGTTTCTAGGGATATAAACTGTGAATTATGGTGAAGAAATAGCCTTTTGAATACTGGTGTTGCTTTCTTGCCAAAAGTAATTACCAAAGCACTTTTCATTTTTTCATTTCAGTAGTATATACAAGGCAAATAATTATGCAGATAATGCCTGGGTAATGGCTGTTTAAAGGAAGTAGGAATGTTCAGAGTAGGCCTATACTATTTGAAGTTGTTATCACAAAAGCAACAGATACCATGACAGACCGCAAGTCACTCCTTGGTGCTGCAGTCCTGGTCTAGGTTAGAAATGACATTTCTTATGTCTCAAAATGCCAGTCCACAGAGACGGAAACCAGCATAAATCAGCATAAAATGCTTTCTCCTGTTATCTCCATAGTGATTCGGAGTCACTAATTATTTCTCTTTGGTGACAGGTTTTTTGTGGGAACATACAATGTAAATGGGCAGTCCCCCAAAGAATGCCTCCAGCTGTGGCTGAGCAATGGTATCCAGGCCCCAGATGTCTATTGTGTAGGGTGAGTGCTTCTCTTCTAGTCCCCTCTCCATCTTCAAGCACACAGAGCTGTGGTTGAAGGATGGGTCTTCACAACAGGTGAAGGATTTGAAAAATGAACAGATGCCTGATAACAGCTGTTTCCCTGTTTGATGTTCCTCCTCATGGCAAGCAAATGTCTGCCACTATTAAAGTGGGGTGCTTGGCATTTAAGTGCTAGTATTTAATTTTTAGTGTAATCTTCTGTTAAAATCCTGAATTGCATCCTGAACTCAGTGCATCCTGAACTGAACTTTATTGCTTGGACATTCAATACATTTTTGGTTACAAAGCAAAACTATCTTTTGCCAGAGAAGAAAGGTTAGCTGAAGAAAGTCCCATCAGTTAGTCTTTTTTTTTTAATCTTCTCATCTCTATACTGGGCATTACTAGTGGGGAGGGGCAGCAAAGCTTGTATGGTATATTGAAAAGAACTAGAATTCATAATTTATGTAAACCAAGGTTTGAATCCCAGTTTGCCACTTGGTGCTTGTGTGAACTAGGGGTTACAGATGTAAAATAGGGACACTTTGAACTACTTCATAGGCTGGTCATGAAAAGAAAATGGGTTTTTGTTTGCAACAGCACCTGGAAAGTTCCTTGGCATTTAGTTCCTTGGCTCTAAATGTTTATTTTTTCCTCCTGAGGGTCCTGAAGTTTAGCTAGAAAGCTAGGGCTTATGCACCTAAACCAATCTGAGAATGTGTCATTTGCACATTACTTTTCTTTACTATCTAACTGGTTGCTTCTCAAAATAGGTTCCAGGAGCTTGATCTGAGTAAGGAAGCTTTTTTCTTTCACGATACCCCAAAGGAGGAAGAGTGGTTCAAAGCTGTGTCAGAGGGTCTTCATCCAGATGCCAAATATGCAAAGGTAAGAGAGGAGTCAGGAACCTCTTAATTTTATGTTGCCATGCAGGGAAATTCCAAGATCATTTTTCACCTTTTCCATGACCTTTATCTTAAGCCAGTCTTAATTATCCCGCAATTTTCATTTCCAGATCTTCCAGAAGGGGTGCCTCCGGGTGGGAAAGATGCAGGGTCTCGGCACTCGTAGGTTAGCACATAGCATGCTTGGTGAATTGAACAGATGATTACCTGTGTTCTAGTGTGGAGAAGGAGACACATGAATACTCTCAGCCAGCTTCCAGACTATGTTTCCTTTGGGGTATTTATTCCTGTTTGCAATTTCTATTTAATGCCATGTCTCTCTTTTCCAGGTGAAGCTTATCCGACTGGTTGGGATTATGCTGCTGTTATATGTCAAACAGGAGCATGCAGCTTATATCTCAGAAGTGGAAGCCGAGACTGTGGGGACAGGAATCATGGGGAGGATGGTGAGTCCTTGGTTGGTATGTTTGGCACATTGAGGACCTTAGCTCCTGAGGTATTGACCACTTCTGATGACACAGTGACTACACGTGTCCCAGTTTGAAGGTGCCAGTATTCCAAGATGAATCATACCCTCAAGCAGGGCTCAGTCGAGCAAACTATTTAGAAACTGTGTTTTAGTGAACTACCTGCTGATTTAACCAATTAGCGCCTGTCCTCATATTCCCCAACACTAGAGCCTCCAGTTGATCCTCCCATTTCACCCATGAAGTATGTTGCAGAAACTATGCTGGGTCATTCAGAAAAACAAAGAATGCTGACAGTAGGTTTGCAATTTCCTCTTCTTATTGAGGCCATTAAAGTTCTGTTTTTAGGTTCTTCTGTGAGAGCTTAGCTTTGTGTTTTCAAAGGGTACCTATGGTTTGCCTGTGATTTAGTGAAAAGAACACTGGATTAAGGGAGCTAGGTTTTGGGGCTGGGTGCGGTGGCTCACACCTGTAATCCCAGCACTTTGGGAGGCTGAGGTGGGTGGATCACTTGAGGCCAGGAGTTCGAGAGAGTTAGGTTGTGGATTCAGCTTTGCCATTGACTGGCTAGTCATTCTGCCTTCTTTTTTTTTTTAATCTGTACAATATAGATAATACCACAGGATTATTATAAAGATTAAGACAAAACATTTTGAAAGTCTGTAGGGTTTTTTTTTGTTTGTTTGTTTTTGAGATGGAGTCTCACTCTGTCTCCCAGGCTGGAGTGCAGTGGCGTGATCTCAGCTCACTGCAACCTCTCCCTCCCGGGTTCAACCAATGCTCTGCCTCAGCCTCCCGAGTAGCTGGGATGACAGGCGCCTGCCACCACACCCAGCTAATTTTTGTATTTTTAGTAGAGACGGGGTTTCACCATCTTGGCCAGGCTGGTCTTGAACTCCTGACCTCATGATCCACCCGCCTCGGACTCCCAAAGTGCTGGGATTACAGGCGTGAGCCACCGTGCCCGGCCAGAAAGTTTGTAGGTTTAAGTGACTGACACAATTAAGTTTGAATTGGATTTCTTTGGGGATCCTTTCCATAGGGCAACAAGGGAGGCGTGGCGATCAGGTTCCAGTTCCACAACACCAGCATCTGCGTTGTGAATTCTCACTTGGCAGCCCACATTGAAGAGTATGAGAGGAGGAACCAGGACTATAAGGACATTTGTTCTCGAATGCAGTTTTGTCAGCCTGACCCAAGCCTTCCCCCTCTCACCATCAGCAACCATGAGTGAGTCTGGGCTTCCACCCCATGCGGTTCACCATGAGTACATAGAGTTGTGGGCTCTGTCTTTTCATGGGGAGATGCCTGGTGGTGGTTTCCTATTGCTGCAATGGTGGTAGCTCCCACCTCTTGGTTATACATGGATTATATCTCTTGAAAATATTTAGTTTCCTAACTTGCCATCTGGCAGATCTCTTGAGTCTTTCTCTTTTCTTACTTTTTTTTTTTCGAGATGGAGTCGCACTCTGTCGCCTAGGCTGGAGTACAGTGGCGTGATCTAGGCTCACTACAGGCTCCGCCTCCCAGGTTCATACCGTTCTCCTGCCTCAGCCTCCTGAGTAGCTGGGACTACAGGCGCCTGCCACCATGCCTGGCTAATTTTTTGTATTTTTTAGTGGAGACGGGGTTTCACTGTGTTAGCCAGGATGGTCTCAATCTCCTGACCTCGTGATCCGCCCACCTCGGCCTCCCAGAGTGCTGGGATTACAGGCGTGAGCCACCGTGCCCAGCCTTCTTATTTTATTTTTAAATTTTTATTTGCATGTCATCCTTGCTCAGGGACTATGCTAATCTTCTCTGTATCATTTCAATTTTAGTATATGTGCTGCCAAAGCAAGCACACTCTAGAGTCTTTCTCAAGCATCATGTGTCCTTGGGAAGGTATAAGGTTTATTTATTTATATATTTATTTTTGAGACGGAGTCTTGCTCTGTCTCCCAGGCTGGAGTGCAGTGGCGCAATCTCGCCTCATCGCAACCCCCACCTCCCAGTTCAAACGATTCTCCTGCCTCAGCCTCCCGAGTAGCTGAGACTACAGGTGCGTGCCACCAGGCCTGGATAATTTTTGTATTTTGAGTAGAGAGTGGGGTTTCACCATGTTGGCCAGGCTGGTCTCGAACTCCTGACCTCGTGATCCGCCCGCCTCAGCCTCCCAAAGTGCTGGGATTACAGGCATGAGCCACCACGCCCAGCCATTTGTTTTTTCAGTATTTAATTTTATCAACATGTGTGAGAATCCCTGGCTGCTATAGTATAGCAGCCAGAAATAAGAAGAAAGTGAGGCTGGGTGCAGTAGTTCATGCCTGTTATCCCAGCATTTTAGGAGGCTGAGGTGGGGGGATCGCTTGAGCCCAGGAGTTCAAGACTAGCCTGGGCAACATAGTAAGAACCTGTCTCTGAAAAAAATTTAAAAATTAGCTGGGTGTGATTCTGCATGCCTGTAATCCCAGCTACTCAGGAATCTGAGGCAGGAAGATAAGAGAAAGGGAAGGGGAGGGGAAAGACAAAGAGAGGAGAAAAGAAAAAAGAAAGGAAAGGAGAGGAGAAAGGAGAAGGAAAAGTTTATTTTGAGCAGAGAATATGACAAAACAGCAGTTGACAGCTATATTGTAGTCTGAGTTCTGCTTAAGATTTCTTTTTTTTAAAGATTTGTTTTAATTTGGGTCTGCCTACCTCCAACATTATGAAGAAAACAACCAAAGAATGAGCATCTCAAACCCAGTTTTTAGAAGTATGTTTTAGGATTTTATTTATCTGTTCTTTCCAGAGCATGTATAATTGAGAGTTGGACTACATTTGTTTGCCTCCACTTGGTCTTTTTTTCCTCTTAATTCAACTTTACAAAGATATAGTTGCAGCTTCTGAGAGCATCTTGTGCTCATTTTTGTTTCTTCTCTTTACTTTATCTCATTTATCTCTACAACTTCCTATTTGTCTAAAGTCAAAGCCTTAGAATTTTAGACTTTATGATAACAGTCGACTGCTTACGCCACTTCTTTTATAAAGAGGAAGAAGCCAAGTGATATCTGCCAAGGAGTAAACAGAATTAACGCCTCTTGTCCTGCCTGCCGAGGTGGAACTATCTGGAGCATTTTGGTGTTCTGGAAGCTTACAGGATGGTTTTTCTTCTCCAGGGAGCCTAGCAGGGAGTGTCTTGCAGCCGAGCTCTTCCATTCTGGTGAACCTGCAGCATCCTAGTTTGTGAGGTCGCAGCTTATGTGTCAGTTTGTCTGCTTTTAGTTTGTGGATGCATTAATTTTGGTGTGCGTGTACTGCTGTGCAGATTCTCTAATGACATGGTTGTTGGCTTCAGATACAGCAGTATTAGACTTAATGAGATGTACAGTGTCATCAGGGAGCCTTCAGTTAGCTTTTTCCCAAAGCAGCAGAAGGAATCAAACACCTTCTACACTCCACTCAGCAGTACAGAAAGAGTCAACCAATGATATACTGCTGGTTAAATCCAGGCTCCACTATAAAGTTTGAACTTTGTTTCAGAGGAACTCTGCTCTAGAAACAAAGGCTGAGAGTGTGTTTTGTGGGTTGCAGTATACACAGAGGCAGAGGTGGTATTGTGGCATCATCTGATTTGGGATCTCTGGGTGATTGGCGTGACTCTCAATTCTTGATTTTTTTTCCCTCTTCCCAGGAATGGGGTAAATTACTATCTTTTAGATCTTATTAGACTGTCTTTCCAACCTACAAGAATAAAATAGCTAAGGAGAACACAAGGCTGTTTATAATGAACTTGGACCAAGATAATTGAGCAAGCATCACATTAGATTATTAAATGGGATGGCGAGAGAAAAAAATTTTCTGAACAGTTGAGCCATTTTCCCACCCACCTCCCAAGAGGCTGAGCCTCAGGGGCCTTTGTCAGAAGCACCCTGGGTAGATCAGGTTAAAGTTCCTCCTAAACCCTGTTACCTTTGTGCTCTGTCCTCACAGTGTGATCTTGTGGCTGGGGGACCTCAACTACAGGATAGAAGAGCTGGATGTGGAAAAAGTGAAAAAGCTCATCGAAGAGAAGGACTTTCAAATGCTGTATGCATATGATCAGGTACAGATGGCCACCTGTGCCCTCTTCCAGCAGCTGTCCTCCGCCATGAGGGCACAGAAAAGCCTGGCTTCCAAACTCGCAGCCTCTTCCTCCTTGGCTTGGGAGGTTTCCCTGAGTTCCTGATGTTGTCCAGTCATTTCTTCATTTCATCTGCATTTCCCTCTTCCATAATTGTCTCCCCATTGGCTCTCTCCTGAAGCACCTTGTCTCCTTTGGGAGCAAGAGCATGTTCTCTCTCTCACCTTGTCATTCATTTATTCAAGAGGTCTGAAGTTAGGGCTAAAAGAGTACCAAGCTTCTATAAAGAAAGGACTTGGTATATTTAAGATGATGTAATAATTGTTTTTAGAATGAGCCTCCTTCTCCTCTGTGCTTCTCGTCACCACACTTCTCTAGTGTGAGTGACAGCTCTTCCCAAGTGGCTTTCCTCACTTTCTGTAGGAATCACTTCTGTAACCTGCTGTTCTCCATCATTGCTTGACGTAGCGTTTCCTTCTCAGAGCACTCGCTGTTTCACAGTACAAGAGAATCTGCTTCCCTGTGACTTTCTTCTGGCTACTTCTCTCAGTAGATTTCAGACCTGTTCAGGTGGTCAGGTTGTTCAGAATGTTAAAGTCCTTTTTTGTTGTTGTTGTTCTATATCCTCCCTTTTAGTAACCTTAGTATTGTCATTAGTCTAAATCTTTCTATTATCTTTTTTTTTTTTTTTGAGACAGAGTCTTGCTCTGGCACCCAGGCTGGGGTGCAGTGTTGTGACCTCAGCTCGCTGCAACCTCTGCCTGCTGGGTTCAAGCAATTCTCCTGCCTCAACCTCCCAAGTAGTTGGGACTACAGGCACGTGCCAGTATGCCCGGCTAATTTTTTATATTTTTAGTAGAGACGGGGTTTCACCATGCTGGCCAGGCTGGTCTCGAACTCCTGACTTCGTGATCCATCCACCTCGGCCTCCCAAAGCACTGGGATTACAGGCATGAGCCACCGCGCCCGGCCTCTATTATCTTTTTTTCCCCAGTGCAGATTAATTAAAGAAAAAGATTCTCAACTTAGTTATGTCTTTCTCTGTTTATCTCCTCTGTGTTCTGGTCTGAGGCATTCTAATTTCTCTTGTAGTTTGATACCCATCTCTACTTGCCTTCTTTTCTGGTCTTTCCTGAAGTAGTTGTACCCATTTTGTGTGTTATCTGCCTACCACATGGTTTTAAGCTCTATATGTAAGCGTCAGCTTACATTCATACCTACATTTTTACTATTTTCTGTTGCTTTTTAAATAGTTTTTTCAGGAATTTGGCAAGTAGCATCTACTAAATAGCTGACCATGTGTAATGTTAGAGCTGATAGTTCTTCACCAGTCCGTGTAGTGCCAAGTGTGGTGCTCCAGGGAAGAGGGAAGAGCACCTGTGGTTTTGATCTTGCTGAGAGTGTGATCTGGAAGGCGCTCCTAAAATTAATAGGAAGGATGCTAGCTGTTTTCCTAATGTGTCAGGCACTGTTTAAGTTGACAGTGAATCTTTCTAAAGACCCTATGAGGTAGATTCTATTATAAATCCAAAATTTACAGATGGAGAAACCAAGGCACAGAGCTTCCCCCAGTTCGCATAACTAATTTGACAACGCAGTTCTATCTTTATGTATATTTGGAGCAACTGTGCTACACAGATGAAGTGTTTGATACCTGGAAGAGAAAAACTATTAGTTTGTTAAGTGGTACCTAATCCTCTTAAAGATATCTCAGTAAGATGATACTCAGGCTCTTTGGGTGTAGCTATGCTCTTATGAAAGAGCCTTAGCCAGACACAATGGCTTGCACATGCAATCCCAACACTTTGGGAGACCAAGGCGGCAGGATCACTTGAGGCCAAGAGTTTGAGACCAGCCTAGGCAATATAGTGAGACCCTGCCTCTAAAAGATTTTTAAATATAGCTGTGTGGTGTTGCACAGCTGCAGTCCCAGCTACTTGGGAGGCTGAGGCAGGAGGATTGCCTGAGCCCAGGAGATGGAGGCTGTAGTGAGCTATGGTCGCACAGTGGCACTCCAGCCTGGGTGACAGAGTGAGACTGAAAAATAAAAAACATTAGGCTAGGCGCTGTGGCTGACGCCTGTAATCCCAGCACGTTGGGAGGCCGAGGTGGGTGGATCACGTCAGGAGTTCAAGACCAGCCTGGCCAACATGGTGAAACTCTGTCTCTACTAAAAATACAAAAGTTAGCCAGGCGTGGTGGCATGCGCCTGTAATCCCAGCTACTCAGGAGACTGAGGCAGGAGAATCACTTTAACCTGGGAGGTGGAGGTTGCGGTGAGCCGAGATTGCGCCATTGCACTCCAGCCTGGGTGACAGAGCGAGACTCCGTCTCAAAATAAATAAATAAATAAATAAATAAATAAAACATTAAAAACTTAAAAAAAAAAAATAAAAACCATATACAAGCAAAAGAGTGGTCAGCTTGTCCACTTCCTAGGAGTTAGCTAACTTAAGATCTTACAGAATAACTTTCTTTTGGGGCTTTTTTCTTTGGGTTAGAGTTTGAATTCCAGATTGATATGCTTTTCTCCACTAACTCAAAGTTTGACCTTTTTATTCTGAGATTTTTTTTTTTCTCCCATCCTTTTGTATAGCTGAAAATTCAGGTGGCCGCAAAGACTGTCTTTGAAGACTTCACAGAGGGTGAGCTCACATTCCAGCCTACTTACAAGTATGATACGGGCTCTGACGACTGGGATACCAGGTAGGTCAGAGGTTGCTTCAAAGGGTTGAGCAAACGGAAACCCAGAAATTCTGGGAAGTACTTGCCCTTTTGGACCTAAGGAAGAATATATGCTTCCTGTGACTTTTTCCCTATGTTTTGCACTCTGATCAAAATTTTCTCTCAGTATCTGCTCATGAAGCAGGCTTCTTTCCCATGTATTAACTTTGTGACTGCCTTAGCCTTTGTTCCATAATTTTAATACTGGTTTACTTTTTAGCTGTGCCTAGGATGAGATGATTCCAACTAACTTAGCTGGTACTTGGACATTACACAGTAGTTAATATTTTTGTTTGTTTGTTTGTTTTGAGACGGAGTCTTGCTCTGTCACCCAGGCTAGGGTACAATGGCTGGATCTTGGCCCACTGCAACCCCTGCCTCCCGAGTTCAAGCGATTCTCCTGCCTCATCCTCCCAAGTAGCTAGGATTACAGGCATGTGCCACCAGGCCCAGCTAATTTTGTAGAGACAGGGTTTCACCATGTTGGCCAAGCTGGTCTTGAACTCCTGACCTCAAGTGATCCGCCTGCCTCAGCCTCCCAAAGTCAGTAGTTAATATTTTTATTAGTGCTTACCATGTGCCATGTACTATTTGATGCCCTTGTTATTTTCTCATTTAATCCTCAAGAACCTGTTGAAGTAGGTATGATTTATTAACCTCATTTTATGAGATTGGAAACTGAAGCATAGAAAAATTAAAGAGGCCCCCAAGCAGACAAGGGGTACAGGTAGGATTTGAACCCAGGCAGTGGGAATTCAGAGGCTGTTCTCTTAACTAGCATCTTTTTTTTTTTTTGAGACGGAGTCTCGCTCTGTCGCCAGGCTGTAGTGCAGTGGCACAATCTCGGCTCACTGCAACCTCTGCCTCCCGGGTTCAAGCAATTCTCCTGCCTCAGCCTCCCGAGTAGCTGGGACTACAGGCACACACCACCACGCCCAGCTAATTTTTGTATTTTTAGTAGAGACGGGGTTTCACCATGTTGGCCAGGATGGTCTCAATCTCTTGACCTCATGACCTCCTGACCTCATGATCCCCCTGCCTTGGCCTCCCAAAGTGCTGGGATTACAGGCGTGAGCCACCGTGCCTGGCCTTAACCAAGATCTTTTAAAGACCATAGGCTGGGTGCGGTGGCTCACGCCTGTAATCCCAGCACTTTGGGAGGCCGAGGCGGGCAGATTGCCTGAGCTCAGGAGTTCAAGACCAGCCTGGGCAACATGGTGAAACCCCACCTCTACTAAAATACAAAAAATTAGCCAGCCATGGCGGTGCACACCTATAGTCCCAGCTATTCGGGAGGCTGAGGTAGGAGAATTGCTTGAACCCGGGAGGCAGAGGTTGCAGTGAGCTGAGATCACACCACTGCACTCCAGCCTGGGCGACAGAGCAAGACTCCATCTCTATAAAAATAAATAAATAAATAAATAAAAATAAAAAATAAAGACCGTAGAATGCTTACTGTCAGATTGGTTTTTTAATTCTCTCCTGATTCTCATAGGAGGATAAAGATCAGAGAATCAGTCTGAACTCTGTTTTGGCTTTGAGCTTTCATGGTTGTTTTGGATGATACCCACAGGATACATGTTATCCCTTGGTGGGCCCGAATTGCTCTTGCTGCCTCAGATGACTTAGCCACATGGACATGAAGGCCCTGATTCATCACTCCCCACCTGAGCCAGGGCACTCGCCAGGCAGCGGGCACTGCTGTTTCTGTGAGTACTTCCAGTGTGGACTTTGCATTTCAGTGAGAAGTGCCGTGCTCCTGCCTGGTGTGATCGGATCCTCTGGAAAGGGAAGAACATCACTCAGCTGAGTTACCAGAGCCACATGGCCCTGAAGACCAGTGACCACAAGCCTGTCAGCTCAGTGTTTGACATCGGGGTAGGTGGCAGCTGGTACCTGTTGTAATCATTCTGGAGGGAATTGGCTTTCATAACTAAGACCATTTCTTGTCTTTCTGGTTTCTTCCTCTCCTTTTGAGAGGGAAGAAGCCCCTTTTAGGACAATTTAAAATAATTATTAACAACTTGGTTAATAATTATTTTAGTATGCCTCTGCATTTTTCCTCATACATGGAAGTTCCCTTTTGCATTTTTGAACTGTCTCTTTGCAGACCTTTCTCTATGCGTTTATAAATGGGTGTGTCAGTATTGTGTATACAACATTGAGGATATTTTTCCTTTTTTGTAAAAGAGATCATATTATACATTTTGCTCTGAGGACATCTTTTTTTCCCTGACTGAATATGTCTTAGGAGATCTTTCCAGGACAGTGAAGGTAGAGCTTTCTTCTCATTATTTTTAAAGGTTGCATAGTATTCCATAGTATGGATGAGCCATAATGTATGTATTGATGATCATAAAGTTATTTCCAAAGTTTTGCTATTATGCACAGTGCTGTTGTGACCACCCTTCACATGTATGTTTGTGTATCAGTGTATTTCTATAGAATGAAATTATTAGAGATGAAATTAGCGGTTCAAATAAAAAATGTATTTTAAATTTATTAGATCTTGCTAAATTACCCTCACAACAGTTTTACCACTTTATACTTCTACCAACCATGTATAAGTTTATTTTCCCATACCCTTGTCAATATTGGGTTTTATCAGTCTTCAAAATTTTTGCCAACCCAATAAGCAGATATTTTATTATGTTAGATTACATTTCCCTGATTACCTATGAGATCAGCATCTTTTTCTTCCTTTCCTTTTTTTTTTTTCTGTTGAGATGGAGTCTCGCTCTGTCACCCAGGCTGGAGTGCAGTGGCGTGATTTCAGCTTGCTGCAACCTCCGCCTCCCGGGTTCAAGCGATTCTCCTGCCTCAGCCTCCCAAGTAGCTGGGATTACAGGCACATTACACCACGTCTGGCTATTTTTTTGTATTTTTAGCAGAGATGGGGTTCGATCTCCTGCCCTCGTGAGCCACCTGACTCGGCCTCCCAAAGTGCTGTGATTACAGGCATGAGCCACCGCTCCCAGCCTTTTCTTTTTGTTTTTTTTTTAAAGACACTGTTTTGTTCTGTCACCCAGGCTGGAGTGCAGTGATGCAGTGGCACAGTCACAGCGAACTGCGGCCTCAATCTGCTGGGCTTAAGCAATCCTCCCACATACATCAGCCTCCTCAGTAGGTAGGATTACAGGCATGCCTGTATGTGTGTGTCACCTTACCTGGCTAATTTTTTTTTTGAGATGGAGTCTTGCTCTGTCACCCAGGCTGGAGCGCAGTGGCGCCATCTCGGCTCACTGCAAGCTCCGCCTCCCAGGTTCACGCCATTCTCCTGCCTCAGCCTCCCGAGTAGCTGGGACTACAGGCAGGCGCCCGCCACCACACCCTGCTAATGGTTTTTTTTTTTTTTTTTTTTTTTTTTGTATTTTTAGTAGAGACGGGGTTTCACCGTGTTAGCCAGGATGGTCTTGATCTCCTGACCTCGTGATATGCCCACCTCGGCATCCCAAAGTGCTGGGATTACTGGCGTGAGCCACCGGGCCCTTTTTTTTTTTTTTTTTTTTTAAGAGACAGCATCTTGCTGTCTTGCCCAGACTGGTCTCAAGTGACTCCTGGGCTCAGGTGATCCTTCTGCCTTGGCTACCCCAAGTGCTGGGATTACAGGCATGAGCCTTCTCATTTATTTATTATCTATTTGTGGTGGCTCTTTATTATCATTACAATGCCTCACACCTGTAATCCCAGCACTTTGGGAGGCTGAGGTGGGTGGATTGCTTGAGCTCAGGAGTTCAAGACCAGCCTGGGCAACATGGCAAAACCCCTCATCTCTACAAAAAGTAAAAAAATTAGCTGGGCATGATGGCTTGTGTCTGTGGTCTCAGCTACTTGGGGGGCTGAGGTAGGAGCATCACTTGAACCCAGAAGGCGGAGGTTGCAGTGAGCCAAGATCACTCTATTGTACTCCAGCCTGGGTGACAGCAAGACCTTGTTGCAAAAAAAAAACAAAAAAACAAAAACTTGAGAAACACTGCTTTAAATCAAAGCCTTAGAAAAAGTTCTCACTGCTGGCCTGTTGGTGGCAGCAAGCAAAATAGAGCTAGGTACTGGGCAAGCATTTTTCTGCCCTGGTCCTAAGACCTGGCAGAACTAACTGCTAACCATGCTTTCACTTCCATGTATTTTTTTCTGGTAATCAGGAAGCAGATGCCTGTACCACAAGCTTTGCCTCTGGCAGATCCTTCTAAGTCAATTGTTAATGGAGTTCATTAATTAATTAAATCTATAGCCTTTGTTTTCTGTGTTGCTATCAACTGCTATTTCCCAGTGCTGTGAATGCCGTCTATACTGAGAAAGAGGAAATGGGCAGAAGCCAAGGTACTCAGTCTCTGATGTTTCCCTTTCAGGTGAGGGTCGTAAATGACGAGCTTTACCGGAAGACACTGGAGGAAATTGTTCGCTCCCTGGATAAGATGGAAAATGCCAACATTCCTTCTGTGTCCCTGTCCAAGCGAGAGGTAGGAAGGACATGTTAAGAATATTAGCATTGGGCTCAGGCCGGGTGCAGTGGCTCACGCCTGTAATCCCAGCACTTTGGGAGGCCGAGGTGGGCAGGTCATGAGGTCAGGAGATCAAGACCATCCTGGCTAACACGGTGAAACCCTGTCTCTACTAAAAATACAAAAAATTAGCCGGGTGTGGTGGTCGGCACCTGTAGTCCCAACTACTCGGGAGGCTGAGACAGGAGAATGACGTGAACCTGGGAGGTGGAGCTTGCAGTGAGCCGAGATCGCGCCACTGCACTCTAGCCTGGGCGACCGTGTGAGACTCCGTCTCAAAAAAAAAAGATTAGTTTTGGGCTCTTCTATTCCTAGAGCTTAAATCTCCTCATCTATTGGAGCTCAGAGTTCTAGGAGGCACCTATAGCACTATGGACTGTGGTCTTTCTTGATAGACTGCTTTTCGATAAAGTGAGGCTGATGGTGTTAGCTGAGAAGAGAGAGGTTGTTGGCTTAGGTCATCATGTCCTATTCTTCTAAACCAGAATATGGTTCAAAATGTGTTTTGATTTTAGAATAACTATTGTGTATTCTTGCAATGGATTTTTCTTCTTACTGATGCTTTGCTTTGAGATTAAATTGAGTTTGGATACCCATGAGTTAATGGGAGGGAAGACAGTATAGAAAAGGAATAGGTAATATAGGAAGTTGAATATGGTCTGAAGGTTTTTCATGGAAGAGCCACATGGAAGATCACTCACACTTGACATTCTACAAAGTCAAATTGGGGTTTAAGGTGAAGGCGTTTTTTGTTTGGTTTGTTTGTTTTAAACAGAGTCTTACGCTGTCACCCAGGCTGGAGTGCAATGGCACGATCTCGGCTCACTGCAACCTCCGCCTCCTAGGTTCAAGCAATTCTCCTGTCTCCACCTCCCAGTAGCTGGGATTACAGGCTGTGCCACCATGCCTGGCTAATTTTTGTATTTTTAGTAAAGATGGGGTTTTGCCATGTTGGCCAGGCTGGTCTTGAACTCCTGAGCTCAAGTGATCTGCCCGTCTCGGCCTCCCAAAGTGCTAGGATTATGGGCCTGAGCCACTGTGGCAGCCGCAGATGGCATTTTTAATGCCCTAGATATCCAGCTACTTGGAAGGATGGGCTTGATCTTCATGTTTAGCAGTGGAATTTGTGAAGGGTATTTTGTAAATGCTTTTTGGGTATAGAAGATATAAACTTTGACTTCTTCAGGAAGTAGACATACAAAAACAAACGGAATTTTTGGATTTTGGGTTAAACACAGATAACTAGTCTTTAGTGGGAACTGTGGCCTCCCAGGTAGATACTTAAAGCAGAAACATTTAAAAGAGATGGTCCTTCATTTTCTTTCCATGGTAAGGACTGCCCAGTTGGGGTGGCTGGGCAGGTTGCTGAGGAAAGGGCACTGGTTTTCACTGGCCCCGGGCTTCTTCCCAGTTCTGTTTTCAGAATGTGAAGTACATGCAATTGAAAGTAGAATCCTTTACAATTCATAATGGACAAGTACCCTGTCATTTTGAATTCATCAACAAGCCTGATGAAGAGTCTTACTGTAAGCAGTGGCTGAATGCCAACCCCAGCAGAGGCTTCCTCCTGCCAGGTAAGGCCTCTGTTCCTAGCTTCCTGGTATCTGGTTTGGGGAATGCCTTACTCTATATTTGCTCATTTTCCTAAAAGAGCTTTTTGCTTGAGTGTTTTATTCTCTGCTTGAGGCTTTTTAAAAAGCCCTATAGATGAACCCATTCATGAATAAAATAGGAAATAGTGAGGAGCATGAGTTCAGTTTCAAAAGCATTCTCAGTCATTTATATGTTCCATAATTTCACAGAAAGAGAAAACATAAAATTGCTGTATAGCAGGTGCTGCTGTTAAAGGAACCATTTTACTATCTTGCTATAATCAACTCCCAATTATCTGCTCTTGATAATGGGGAAGTAATCCAGAAATTATATCTGGCTCTGGAATGTACCATCCACATTTTTCCCGACTTCTCCTTCGCACTCTGCATGGTACTGTGTGATGGAACAATGAAGGGTGTTTTGTGGACAATTCACAGGCCGATAATTGCGTTACACTTCTACTGAGTCAGTCATCTTCATCTTACCTGGCTCAGGGAAGGCTCTTTGATCCATGCCTTCTTATTCTGTTAGTATTTCTAGCTTGAGCTGTGCTCCTTAGTGCTTGAATTTTATAGCATTTGTCTATTCAAATGTTTTTGTTTGTTGTTTTCATATTCCCAGTTGGACTATAAACTCTTTGTTCTTGTGTCTCCTGCATGCCAACCACATTTGGATGCTTGTTGGTTGGCTGATACCTTTTCTTTCCTTTTCCTAACCCTTTATGCCTTACCCTCTTCCCTCCTGCCTTCTTTCCCCTTTCCTCTTGGCCTGCCCCCGGCCAACATTATTTTTAAAATTTCTCTGCAGATTCTGATGTTGAGATTGACTTGGAGCTCTTCGTAAATAAGACGACAGCTACAAAGCTCAACTCAGGTGAAGACAAAATTGAGGACATTCTGGTTCTGCACTTGGACAGGGGAAAGGATTACTTTTTGTCTGTGTCTGGGAACTACCTGCCCAGCTGTTTTGGGTCTCCCATTCATACACTGTGTTACATGAGAGAGCCAATCTTGGACCTACCACTTGAAACTATTAGTGAGCTGGTGAGTAATATGCCACAAAGAAACATTGAGAACTTTGTAGCAGACAAGCCAGTCAAACAAGATATTCCTATGCCTACCTTCCTAGGGACTTAGAAACTCTTCAGCTTCCTAGAGCTTGCTTAGTGTATCAGCTGTATATTGCTGTGCTACAAACCATCCTGAAATTTTAGTAGTTTTTAACACCGAGTTATTGCTCCTCATGATTCTGTGGGTTTCCCATGTGGGTCTCCTGCTTGTCTCACCTAGCCCCATTTGTGTGGTTATAATCAGATGGCAGCTGTGATGGCTGGAGGGCTCCAGATGGCCTCTCTCACATGTCTTGGTGTTAGCTTTTCTCTGGGTTTCACTCACCACATGGACTCATCATTCAGAAGGCTAGCTCAGGCTTCTGTAGGTAGTGGCAAGAACATGAGAGAAGAACTGTAAGGCCTTTTGTAGCATAGGCTCCAAAATGCATACAAGGCCACTTCTGCCATGTTTTATTGATAGAGCAAGTTGTGAAGCCAGACTAGATTCTACAAGTGGAGAAAGACTCCACTTCTTTTTTTTTTTTTTTTGAGACGGAGTTTCACTCTTGTTGCCCAGGCTGGAGCGCAATGACGTGATCTTGGCTCACCGTAACCTCTGCCTCCCGGGTTCAAGCGATTCTTCTGCCTCAGCCTCCTGAGTAGCTGGGACTACAGGCATGCGCCACCACGCCTGGCTAATATTTTGTGTGTTTTTAGTAGAGACAGGGTTTCTCCACGTTGGTCAGACTGGTCTCGAACTCCCAACCTCAGGTGATCCGCCCATCTCGGCCTCCCAAAGTGCTGGGATTACAGGCATGAGCCACCGCGCCTGGCTTTTTTTTTTTTTTTTTTTGAGATGGAGTCTCACTCTGTTGTCCAGGCTGGAGTGCAGTGGCTCAATCTCAGCTTACTGCAACCTCCACCTCCTGGGCTCAAGTGATTCTCCTGCCTCTGCCACCCCAGTAGCTGGGACTACAGGCATGCACACCACCACACCCAGCTAATTTTTTTTTTTTTTTGAAACAGAGTCTCACTCAGCTACCCAGGTTGGAATGCAGTGGCACATCTTGGCTCACTGCAACCACCGTCTCCCAGGTTCAATCAATTCTCCCATCTCAGCCTCCCGAGTAGCTGAGATTACAGGCACCCGCCATCATGCTAATTTTGGTATTTTAGTAGAGACGGGATTTCACCATGTTGGCCAGGCTGGTCTTGAACTCCTGACCTCAGGTGATCCGCCCACCTCAGCCTCCCAAAGTGCTAGGATTACAGGCGTGAGCCACTGCACCCAGCCAATTTTTGTATTTTTAATAGAGAGGGAGTTTCACCATGTCGGCCGGGCTGGTCTTGAACTCCTGACCTCACGTGATCTGCCCGCCTCAGCTTTCCAAAGTGTTGGGATTGCAGGTGTAAGCCACCACGCCTGGCCTTTTTTGTTTTGTTTTGTTTTCTTTTGTGAGTCGGCGTCTCACTCTGTCCACCAGGCTGGAGTGCAGTGGCACGATCGTGGCTTACTGCAACCTCTGCCTCCCAGGTTCAAACGATTCTCCTGCCTCAGCCTCCCAAGTAGCTGGCATTACAGGTGCCCGCCACCATACCCGGCTAATTTTTGTATTTTCTATAGAGATGGGGTTTTGCCATGTTGGCCAGGCTGGTCTCAAACTCCTGACCTCAGGTGATCTGCCCGCCCCGGCTTCCCAAAGTGTTGGAATTACAAGCATGAGCCACTGCGCCCGGCCTTTTTTTTTTTTTTTTTTTTTGAGACAGTCTTACTCTGTCACCCAGGCTGGAGTGCAGTGGCACGATCTTGGCTCACTGCAACCTCTGCCGTCCGGGTTGCAAGCGATTCTTGTGCCTCAGCCTCCCCAGTAGCTGGGACTACAAGTGCATGCCACCATGCCCAGCTAATTTTTTAATATTTTTAGTAGAGACGGGGTTTCGCCATGTTGGCCAGGTCGGTCTCGAACTCCTGACCTCAGCTGATCCACCCACCTCGGCCTCACCAAGTGTTGGGATTACAGGCATGAGCCACCATGCCCTGCCTAACTCCACTTCTTGATAGGAAAGAAAAGCTGCAAAATGCTGTGACCACGTTTTTCAGTAGTTCACTTATAGTATGTATCTTTGTTTGGGCTGCTTTAACAGTATCCCATAGACTGGGTGGTTTATCAACAACAGAAATTTATTTCTTACAGTTCTGGAGACTGAGAAGTCCAAGATCAAGGCACTGCCAGCTTTGGTGTCTGGTGAGGGCCTACCTCCTGGTTCATAGAGGGCCATCTTCTTACTGTGTTCTTACATGGCAGAAGAGGGGAGGGAGGTCTCTGAGATGTCTTGTTTAGGGCCACTAATCCCATTCATCAGGGCAGAGCCCTTATGACCTAACCATCTCCCAAAGGCCCTACCTCCTAGTACCATCACATGAGGGATTAGGTTTCAACGTACATATTTGAGGGGGACATACACATTCAGTTTGTAGCAGTACATTAGAGAAACTCAGCCATGGGTTGGGCACAGTGACTCACGACTGTAATCCTTGCACTCTGGGAGGCCAAGGCAGGAGAAATGTTTTAGGCCAGGACTTTGAGACCAGCCTGCTCAACGTAATGAGACTCCATCTCTACAAAAAAATTAAGAAATGAGCTGGGTATGGGGGTGTGCACTTGTAGTCCTAGCTACTTGGGAAGCCAAGGTGGGAGGGAGCCTGGGAGTTCAAGTCTGCAGTACCTGAGCGATAGCGCAAGACAGTCTCTAAAAAAAAAAAAGAAGACAAACTCAGCCATGAATTCTAAAATAATGAAAGTTCCATAGTCAATGATATTATTCTTTTGTTTTTTTTTAAATCATCATCGGTAGGTTATCATCCTAAACTAAATTTGCTGCCATCTAAAAGATTCCTATGGAGACAATTCTAATACAAGGGAACTAATTTGGAGCAGACCTATGGTAATATGTATGCTTTTTTTCCAGTGCATTTTTAAATTTAGGGAGTCTTGAACTCCCTCTTCTTCATCATATAGATGAAAACAGGGGCCCAATCAAGGAGAGTGATTTGTCACAGGTCATATGGTGAGTTAACAGTGGACCTGGAGGCTGGGCGCAGTGGTTCACGCCTGCAATCCCAGAACTTTGGGAGGCTGAGGCAGGTGGATCACGAGGTCAGAAATTTGAGACCAGCCTGGCCAAGATGGTGAAACCCCCCGTCTCTACTAAAAATAAAAAAATTAGCTGGGTGCGGTGGTGGGCGCCTGTATTCCCAGCTGCTCGGGAGGCTGAGGCAGGAGAATCGCTTGAACCCAGGAGGTGGAGGTTGCAGTGAGCCGAGATCGCACCACTGCACTGAGCCTGGGCGACAGAGCAAGACTCCATCTCGAATAAATAAATAAGTAAATAAATAAATAAATAAAAACAGTGGACCTGGAGGCTTGGTATGGTGGCTCATGCCTGTAATCTCAGCCCTTTGGGAGGCTGAGATGGGTAGATCACTTGAGTCCAAGTGTTCAAGACCAGCCTGGGCAGCATAGCGAGACCCCACCTCAAAATTTAAAAAAAAAAATCAATTAAAAAAAAAATTGGGCCGGGCACGGTGGCTCACGCCTGTAATCCTAGCACTTTGGGAGGCCGAGGTGGGTGGATTGCTTGAGCTCAGGAGTTCGAGACCAGCCTGGGCAACATGGTGAAACCCCATCTCTACTAAAATACAAAAAATTAGCCGGGCGTGATGGCACACGCCTGTAATCCCAGCTACTAGGGAGGCTGAGACAGGAGAATTGCTTGAACCTGGGAGGTGGAGGTTGCAGTGAGCCGAGATTGTGCCATTGCACTCCAGCCTGGGTGACAGAGTGAGACTCTGTCTCAAAAAAATAAAAATAAAAAAAAATAAAAGAAAATCAAAACAGTGGACCTGGGCCTTGAACTGAGATTTTTGGACTCCCAAGTCTGTGCTGTTTCCTCACCAGACCGCATCTTCTCTCTGGTTCTAATAGTGAAATGCTATAGGAATGATTTTTTCCTAAAAAGATGGTGCATATTTGACCTGATTCATTGAAACTGCTTGTCATAACCCTCTCCTGATTCTCAAAAATTACCTTTTGTTCCTTGATCATACCACCTGATTTCATTTCTGTCTGTGGAATGCGTGGTTAGGGGCAGTGGAATGTTTTCCTTTTTCTGTGGGTTTGCCGTCCCCATGCCATGCATTTTCCTGGAGCCAGCCTGGCAGAAGTTCTGTCATGATCTTGATTGCTTTCCAGACTCTGATGCCAGTATGGACTGGAGATGATGGGAGCCAGTTGGAGAGCCCCATGGAAATCCCCAAAGAGCTCTGGATGCTGGTTGATTACCTGTACCGAAATGCTGTCCAGCAGGTAGGTTGTGTTTAAGCATTCAGACCTGATTGAGGCCAGGCTGCCTTGAGGACCATCAGCCCCAAGAACTTTTTTCATAAGGAAACTGTGGAGAACTGTTCTTCACCCAGGGAGGGGAGGAAGGATAGATAGTATGCCATGTTTCACACTCCTGGGAGACCCTGCTATTTTTTTTTTTTTTTTTTTTTTGAGACAGAGTTTTATTCTGTTGCCCAGGCTAGAGTGCAATGGTGCGATCTTGACTCACTGCAACCTCCGCCTCCTGGGTTCAAGTGATTCTCCCGCCTCAGTCTCCCAGGTAGCTGGGATTACAGGCACCTGCCATCATGCCTGGCTAATTTTTGTATTTTTGTAGAGATGGGTCTTGCAACTCCTGACCTCAGGTGATCTGCCTACCTTGGCCTCCCAAAGTGCTGGGATGACAGGCATGAGCCACCGCGCCCTGCCAGAGGCCCTGCTATTACGTGTAGTACCTGATTACCCCCAAGGGAAGCAGCGTTGCTTAGGAAGCCCATCCCAGCACAGCATAGCATGTTCCTTCCCATGGCCTCTGGGGTCCCCCTGCCAGAAAGCTGCCTGGAGGCCTCTCAGGATGTCCTCACTCTCCTTCAGGAACTCTCACCAGCTTCTGGGAATGGGTGGGGCCAACTTGTTGATAAACCAAGCAGAGGCAGGGGATCAGATGCAACCCCTGGGCCACAAATTTGGAGGCCTGATTTCTAGAGTGACTAGGGCAGCCTTCACTAATCAGATTGGTTAGTTTCACTGACCTGTTTATATAGGTTTCAGGGAGACCTATACAAACTACAAGCCCACTTTACCACTTCAGAGCAACATCCTTTTTTTTTTTAAATATACATTCTTATGATATTCCATTTTCACTTTTCTTCCCCTCACATTTATTGAAAGTTGCAGTGTACCAAGCACTATTCTAAGTGTTTTTTACAGCATTGCCTCTAGTTTTCACAGTAGTTCTCAGATGAGGAAACAGATGCCTGGAAAGGTGAATAACTTGGTTAAGGTCCCAAAGCTGATAAATGGGCAGAGGTGGAATTTGAATACAGTGAATCTGGCTAGAGAAGTCATATTCTTCAGTGCTGTACTATTCTACCTTCTCTGTAACACTCCTTTCAAATGGAACTTTTGAGCAATACATATAATATTGTTATTATTAATACAGTTATATGGTATTAAGTCATTTTGTAAAACAAATGAACATAAAGTATCCTGAGACTAATAGAAATAGCTTTGCTGCCATAATCTGTTTTTATTGAGATGGAGTCTCGCTCTGTCACCAAGCTGGGGTACAGTTCACCATCTTGGCTCACTGCAACCTCCGCCTCCCCGGCTCTAGCAATTCTCCTGCCTCAGCCTCCCAAGTAGCTGAGATTACAGGCATGTACCACCAAGCCCAGCTAATTTTTGTATTTTTATTAAAGACGGGGTTTCACCGTGTTGGCCAGGATGGTCTCAATCTCCTGACCTCGTGATCCACCCGCCTCTGCCTCCCAAAGTGCTGGGATTACAGGCATGAGCCAACATGCCTGATGGCTGCCATAATTTTATTTGCCCAAAGCATTGAGGTGCCTTGTTAGCGTTCTCTTATGCTCTTATGCACTGTATATTTTCTTCATTTTTTTTCCCCTGGGTAATCCCTCTATACCACTGCAGGACACATAGCTGCTTTTACATTTTCTCCAATGTTGGATCTTCTTGTGTGATGTGTGCCCTACCCATAGTTTTATAGTAGATGCCTGAAGACCTATTGTAGAAACATGCCAGGGAAGGCCTGCAAGATGAATTCGCCACATCAGCCTAAATCAGATCATCTGTCAGGTGATTCAGAGGCCTCACCACACTGCTCCTTTTTGCATTCTGCTATTGATATTGCCAGGTCAGGAAATCATTGATGATTTTCTGAGAAAATAATTATTTTGTTACTGTCTTCCCTTTTGCAGGAAGATCTGTTTCAGCAACCAGGCCTGAGGTCAGAATTTGAACATATCAGGGACTGCTTGGATACTGGAATGATTGATAACCTCTGTATCCTTCAGACATTCAGCTCTGTGTGTGTGTGTGTGTGTGTGTGTGAGAGAGAGAGAGAGAGAGAATATGAGTGAGAGGGGTGAGAAAAAGTAAAGTATTTTATGGCTCAAAATCTGATATTGTATCCTCAGCTACCATGTTTTACTTAAAGTTTGCATAGAGAAGACTTTACAACTTGATTTATTTATTTTTTGAGACAGGGTCCATCTCTATCACCCAGGCTGGAGCCTGTGGAGCCTCCCACCTCAGCCTCCCGAGTAGCTGGGACCACAGGTGCATACTACCACACCTGGCTAATTTTTGAACTTTTCGTAGAGGCAGGGTTTCGCCATGTTGCCCAGGCTAAGAATTTACAACTTTAAGCAACCAATAGAGCAGGAACTCAGGAGGGCCTGGCTCACCTGACAAACAGTGTGGTCCCTTCGAGAAGTTAGGCTGGCATCCTAGCCCTGAGCAGAGAGCCTGACAGGGCAGGCAGCACTTCTGGCATGTACTTGCTCCTGGGCCTTTTCCTAACCATGGACAGTAGCATTATCGGTTCCTTAACAATGGGGCCAAAAGCTGCCAGCAATCATTCTGTAGCCGAAGCCCTGCTGCTTTTCCTGGAGAGCCTTCCAGAGCCTGTCATCTGTTACAGCACCTACCATAACTGCTTGGAGTGTTCTGGCAACTACATAGCAAGCAAACAGGTGAGAGGAAGTATTGAGCAGCATGTGGTTAGCCCCAGACCCCATGGGGCTAAGGGAACAGAGTGGACACAGTTCCTCAAGTGCAGCATCTCAGAAACTGAACACCTTATCTTTCCTTCTCAAACCTGCTCTTTCTCTTATGTCTTTGTTTCTTTTAATGGCATCACCCTTAATTCCAGTGAGTCAACCCCGAAACCTGAGTCATTTCTGACTCCACCCTCTCCTTGCCTCCCATGTGCCCAGTCTCGTTGATCTATCACCCATCCTCTCTCTTCCATTCTCATTGCACTTAGCTTGGTTCAGTGCCCTGCATTCACGATCTCCTTCTGCTGATTTGTTTTGCATGCTGCCATCAGATTGTGTATTCTAAAGCTATTGTCATGTGACTGTTGGTCAAAAACTATACTTGGCTCTCTATTGCCAATTACTGATTTTCTTAAATATTGAAGACGTTCTATGATCTAGCTTGGTGGTTCACACATACAACAGGCCTTGGCAGAATAACCTAGAAAACTTGCCAATAATAGAGATTCTAAAGCCACACCCCAAATCTACTGAATCACAATCACTTTTTTTTTTTTTGAGATGGAGTCTTGCTGTGTCACCCAGGCTGGAGTGCATTGGCGCGATCTCAGCTCACTGTAATGCCTCCCAGGTTCAAGCGATTCTCCTGCCCCAGCCTTCTGAGTAGCTGGGATTACAGGCGTGCACCACCATGCCTGGCTAATTTTTGTATTTTTAGTAGAGATGGGGTTTCACCATGTTGGCCAGGTTGGTCTTGAACTACTGACCTCAGGTGATCCACCCTCTTCGGCCTCCCAAAGTGCTGGGATTACAGGCATGAGCCACTGAGCCCATAATCACTTTTGGAATCTATTCAAACTTCCAAACTGATTCTGATATGCAGATAGCTGGAGTACTCATTGATCAGGGCCTGATCAACCCTTCTAATTATGCTCCTGCCAAAATTGACTTCTCATAAAGTGTTCTCTCTACTTACCTCACTATTTCCCTTCTCCTGCCCTTTTTTTATACTTTCTTTGCTCTTACCCCAGTTATTAACCTCTGTAAGTCCCATTTTGTCTTACATTCAAGACCCAACTAAAATGTCTTATTTCTTTCAGTCTTATAGGAACATGTAGTTAAAAGTTTGACTTCTAAATTCATGTTGCATTTGACCCGTACCTCTCTTTTGATACTTATGCCAAGTGGTAAGCAACCAGTTTTCTGTGCACAGTCTTTCTCGTGCACTTGGATCGTGTATACAGTTCTTGGACTATAGTAGGCACTTGAGAAATGATTCAGTGAACAAAAGACAAATTCCGGTTCTTCCTCTTTCAGGTCATTTCTACTCTCCCCATATTCCACAAAAATGTCTTCCACTACTTGATGGCGTTTTTGCGAGAACTGCTGAAAAATTCAGCAAAAAATCATTTGGATGAGAATATTCTAGGTAAGCAGCCAAATGTCTATGGAAAGCATTTCTGCAAACTGAGAGACTCGTAATGAGAAATGAGGTTGAGGAGGGTCCCAGGTCCCCTGCAGTAGAACTAAAATATCAAGCTCTGGGCAAAGATTTTTTAAAGCAGAAAGTTTTGCGTTTGGACACTCCTCCCCACTCCTAACAACACAAGAGTAAGTATAGTCATGGGCTGGGGGCGGTGGCTCACACCTGTAGTCCTAGCACTTTGTGAGGCTCAGGTGGACGGATCACCTGAGGTCAGGAGTTCAAGACCAGCCTGGCCAACATGGTGAAACCCCATCTCTACTAAAAATACAAAAATTAGCTGAGTGTGGTGGTGCATGCCTGTAATCCCAGCTAAATGGGAGGCTGAGTTAGGAGAATCGCTTGAAACTGGGAGGCGGAGGCTGCAGTGACCCGAGACTGCACCACTGCACTCCAGCCTGGGCGACAGAGTGAGACTCCATCTCAAAAAAAAAAAAAAAAGTATAGTCATGTACCATATAACATCTTGGTCAACGAAAGACCACATATACGATGGAGGGCCCATAAGATTATAATACCGTGGTTTTGTGCGTGTGTGTTTGTGTGTGCATATGTGTGTGTGTGTGTGTGCTTGAGAAAGTCTCACTCTGTCACCCAGGCTGGAGTGCAGTGGTGTGATCTCAGCTCACTGCAACCTCTGCCTCCTGGGTTCAAGTGATTCTTATGCCTCGGCCTCCTGAGTAGCTGGGATTATAGGCGCTTGCCACTATGCCCAGCTTTTAAATTTAATTTAATTTTTTAGAGATGGAGTCTCGATCTGTCGCCAGGCTGGAGTGCAGTGGCGTGATCTCAGCTCACTGCATCCTCCGCCACCCGGGTTCAAGCAATTCTCCTGCCTCAGCCTCCCGAGTAGCTGGGACTACAGGCGCGCACCACCATGCCCAGCTAATTTTTGTATTTTTATTAGAGACGGGGTTTCACCATGTTGGCCAGGATGGTCTCAATCTCTTGACCTCGTGATTCCACCCGCCTCGGCCTCCCAAAGTGCTGGGATTACAGGCCTGAGCCACCGCGCCCTGCCTTTTTTTTTTTTTTTTTTTTTTAAAGGGCAGTGACCCTCCCCACTGCAGGATGGGAGAGGGCTGGGAGCCAGATGGTCACCCAGGCCCTCACAGCCAACCCTTGGACAGGGGCCACCGGGTCACACCCTCCAACGCCCGTGCCTCAACCATCCCTACCACGCTCATGGAACCTCATCGCATCCTGGGGACGAGCCCCCACTGGGGACACGGGGTGGTTGGGGGAGGAGGCAGGAACCAGAGAGGCAGGACACCAAGCAGGGCTGCCTCCCCCACAACCTCCCAACCTCAGCCACCTCTGACACAGCACCATTCCCCTTGGAAAGCCCACTGGCAGGGACAGGCTAATTTTTGTTATTTTTAGTAGAGATGGGGTTTTACCATGTTGGCCTAGCTGGTCTTGAACTCCTGGCCTCTAGTGATCTGCCCGCTTTGGCTTCCCAAAGTGCTGGGATTATAGGTGTGAGCCACCATACCCAGCTCATAATACCGTATTTTTGATGTGCCTTTCCTATGTTTAGATATATTTGGATGCACAAATACTTAGCACTGTGTTACAATTGCCTGTAGTATTCAGTATAGTAACATGCTGTACAGGAGCTTAGGAGCAATAGACTATACCATCTAGAATTGTGTAAGTACAGGTTTGTGAAAGTTTAAGTACACGCTATGATGTTTGCACAATGATGAAATCACCTAATGACACATTTCTCAGAACATATCCCTGTCGTTAAGTGATGTGTGTCTTTAGTACCTTCTTTTGCTGAATCATTTCTTTTCTGTGTTTTTTCTTGCAGCTAGCATATTTGGCAGCTTATTGCTTCGAAACCCAGCTGGTCACCAAAAGCTTGATATGACAGAGAAGAAGAAGGCTCAAGAATTTATTCACCAGTTCCTCTGCAACCCACTCTGAGCCTATCTCTCCTCCTATTTTACTTGAGGCTGCCAATTACCAGCCCCACCTGTTTCAGCTCAAGAGATGCCTTAAGATAATTATGTGAGGCCACTTGGTAGCAAGAATGGCAGCTATTTCCTGAGCCTAGTACCCCAACTAAGCCCACCATTGGTTAGCACACTCAGCGCTGTGAGTCATGAAGACACGGGAGAAAATCCACCATAATAAAACTGACATTCAATTTTCAACTTTAGTTATTTAACACAGATTGATTTTTTTTTATTTTGAGACGGAGTTTTGCTCTGTCGCGCAGGGTGGAGTGCGGTGGCACGATCTTGGCTCACTGCAACCTCTGCCTCCTGGGTGCAAGCAATTATCCTGCCTCAGCCTCCCGAGTAGCTGGGACTACAGGCACACACTGCCACGCCCAGCTAATTTTTTGCATTTTAGTAGAGACGGGGTTTCACCGTGTTGCCCAGGCTGTTCTAAAACTCCTGAACTCAGGCAATCTGCCTGCCTCGGCCTCCCCAAGTGCTAGGATTACAGGTGTGAGCCACCATGCCCAGCCTTTTTTTTTTTTTTTTTTCTTTTTTGAGATGGAGTTTCACTCTTGTTGCCCAGGCTGGAGTGCGTTGGCGTGGTCTTGGCTCACTGCAACCTCTGCCTCCTTGGTTCAAGCAATTCTCCTGCCTCAGCCTCTCGAGTAGCTGGGATTATAGGCGTCCGCCACCATGCCTGGCTAATTTTTGTGTGTGTTTTTAGTATAGACACGGTTTCACCATGTTGGCCAGGCTGGGCTCGAATGCCTGGCCTCAGGTGATCCACCTGCCTCGGCCTCCCAAAGTGCTGGGATTACAGGCATGAACCACCACACCTGGCCTAAAATGTTTTTAAATAACTGTACTTGTACTCACTCACCCTACCTCCAGGGCATAGTCAGTCTGGGCTGAGATCCCCATGATCAGATATTTGATGGAAAGTCCTGAAAGGCCAATGAGTTGGACGGCAAGAATGCAGGCAGAAGCTGCTGGATAAAATAGGCTACAGCCACCTCAGATGCTTTCAGTGCTCTGTCTGAGGATGTGTATATGCATATGCAAACTCGACCCCCGTTCCTGCCCAGATAATGGCTCAATAACTCTGAGGCTGGTTGCTCAGCCTCTGAGGGCAATACAGGCATTTAAAAAATTAAAATGACCAGGCACAGTGGCTCACGCCTGTAATCTCGGCACTTTGAGAGACTGAGGTGGGAGCATCACTTGAGACCAGGAGTTTGGGACCAGGCTGGGCAACACAGGGAGACCTCCTCTCTACAAAAAGATTTTTAAAAAATTAGCTGGGCGTGGTGATGCATGCCTGTGGTCCCAGTTACTTGGGAGGCTGACGTGGGTGGCTCACTTGAGCACAGGAGTTTGAGGCTGCAGTGACCTATGACCACATCACTGTACGCCAGCCCGGGTGAGGGAGGGAGACCCCGTCTCTAAAAATAAAATGTAAAATCACTGAAAAAATGAGTGTTCGGTGAAACAAGTGGGATTTTCTGGGCCAGCAAGTCTTCCAAACTGTATATGATGCATCCTGTCTCCATGTGTAATATATTTTAATGATAAATGTATTTTTAACAGTGACGGTTGTGTATGTTTTTGTCTTAAGAGATGGCAGTTCGCTGCAGCTGGATTTTGTGGCTCAAGCCTTGGGGCCAAAGAGACATATTCCTGGCAGTCTGGTGGGTACCAGTCACAATTCACATACTTCCAGCAAGAAATGGTTATGGCACTGACCTGAACCCCTTGACCCCTGGTCTGGTCTTTGGAGTTGTCCCACTCTGAATATTCGAGAGAAGCAGCTTATGGTTAAAACAGGCAGTGGCAGCTGGGAGGATCTAACAGCTAGATCCTCCAGGCATTTGGAAAGGACAGGGGCATAACGAAGGCAGAATCGCTTCCTGGGTACGAATGCCCACTACTTCTGGGCACTGTAAAATGGGTTTAAGACACGGGCCTGCAGGACAATGTGAACGGTGAAAGGAAGGGAGTGGCCGGTAGGTGGCGCTAACTGGCCCGGGCATGAGTCCCGCCGTAGCCGCGTCCTCTTGCAGGGGAAGAAAGTTGGGACCGCCAGCCTGGGCAAGAGTGTGAGAAGGGAGCTGGGCGTCCTAGGCAAGCGCGTGAGAAGGGAGCTGGGGGTCCTAGGCAAGCGCGTGAGAAGGGGAAGAGGCGGCGGCGTCCTCTCCAGCTGGGCTTAGAATACTCTTAGTTCTGCCTTTGGGGTCTTGTCTTCCTTTCTGGGCCTCCTGCCTGTGTTAACTTTGATGGGTGCTGAAGGGAAGGCCGGGGTCCTGGCAGGAGAAACCCGGGAACGTCGCGGCCGTCCAGGCTCCCCTGGCGGGTTGGAGCCAGGGTTCTGACTGCCAACTGTGGTCCTTCCCGCTGCGGCTGTGGCTGCCAGGGCGAGGGCGGTCAGCGCAAACCTGGCTGAGGACATTTCGGATTCTTCCTTGGGGATTCGTTCCCTTCTCCTTGACTCCGGTGCCGCGAGGGCGACACCCTCCGGGCCGCGCGTGGCCACCCCGGGCGCTTCCCCACGCGGATGAACCCACCTCCTGGGCGCCTTCCCCTCGGTGCCCCGCTCGCCAATTGGAGGCTGCAGCTCAGCCCCCTGACAACCTGAGCCAACCACAGGCGCCAGGGAGGGGCGGATCCTCTGTCCCCACCTTCCTCCGGAAAGAGGAAGCGGAAGTGACGTTAGGGGAAGGTGGGGGCAATCATGGTGCCGCTGGGGAGGGGAGAAGCTGCTGCTGCCGCCGTTGCCGGGAGCCGCGGAGGTAAAAGGCGAAACTAGACTCGGCCTGGGCTTGGGACTTACCGGGAGGCGCGGGACTTAGGCTCCCTCCTGAAGCATTTCCCAATAGAGACCTCAGTCTGGTCACCATAGGGACCCCACCCCTTCTCCGTTTCCATGGGGATGGGTATCCAGCCCCCCTTCCCTGTTTCCATGGAGACCCGGACCCTGCCCCTCTCCTCCTTGCTTGGAGACCCCCAGCTTGTCTTCGGATTTTTCTGTGTAGCCCTGTGCTGGGGGCTATCCCAGACAGGTTCCTTTTCCCAGCCTCCTCTCAAGGGGGCTCTGTTCGCACTCCTCGTTGGCTACCCTCAAACCTCCTGGTCTTGTTTGTTCCGGACAGTTGGTCTCCGCGTTGCCGCCGAGGGTGCCGGGGCAGCCCACTGGGGCCCTCGGTGCTCTTCTCTCTCTGCTCAGATGCAGCGAAATGTACATCTGTGGGGTTGCGTAAGCCAGAGCTAGGGGTCGGGCCGGTACCTCCTGGATCCAATCCTTTGGCCTGTCTCTGGTAACTGTCTAGCCATCCCACTAAGTAAAGGCTCACTTTCTAACCCAGAGCAGAAGAGAAAGATAAAGCGCAAAGCCAGACTGAAAACTAAAAGGGATGTGCTGATTATTTTAAAATTCTCTGTTCTGCCTGCCAAACCCACATTTGTAGAGCCTGTGTTTGCAGATGAAGGAAGAATCACTATTCCAGAACATGAAAGCTTCAAATGTGGTATTTTTCTCAAGAGAATGTATCTTCCCAAGATAGTATATCTTCGCGAGAGAGTATGTAGCCATGTCTTTCATTCATTTAGCTGACATTTCCTGAACTCTTATCATAGTATCAGTGTACTATGCTAGGAGCTGTAGAAACAAAAATAATAAGACTCAATTGATTCAGGGACGAGAGCCCACCACAGACCCATAACTTCTTGTTGACACCATATTGTTTTAGGACATAAATAGATACAGTGATCTTCGTTGTTTGTGCCTGATTGAGGAATAGCCCTTCCACCCAGAAGGTTGAAACATCTGTTCTAGGTAGGGGGGAAGGAATTCATACTTGTTCCTCTACTATTTACCAAACATTGTGTTTTACATATGTTGCCTCTTTTATTTCTTATAAAAACTTTGAGAGAACAGGAATTACTGGTCCCACCTTGCACGTAAGAAAAATGAGGCACAGAAAAGTTACCCATGTAGTAAAAGGCAAAGACAGGATTTGTAGGTAGATGACTCTGCCTCCAAAGCCTTGCTCCTTCTCATAAACTGCATGAAACCATTTACTGCCTCGTGGTCTGATTTGGAGGATATTTGAGTGGATGGAGTTTCCCTTAAGATTTGTAGCAAGTCAGCCTTTCAGCAGCTGCTGTTCTGTTTGCTCTTTTGTCCCCTTTAAATTTTTGACCAAGTTTCAAATTGTTTGACAGGCGTATTCAGAAGGTCTTATGAACTTATTCAGTTTTTGAAAAGCATTGCTTTTCTTTCTTTTTCTTTTTCTTTTTTTTTTTATTAGAGATGGGGGTCTCACTATGTTGACCAGGCTGATCTCAAACTCCTGGCCTCAAGCGATCCTCCCATCTCAGCCTCCCAAAGTGTTGGGATTACAGGCGTGAGCCACCACGCCCAGTCAGCATTGCTTTTCTTTAAAAATGACTTGATGGTTTTAAAGTTAAAATAAAAAAAAATTATTCCCAAGGATGGTTTTTCATTTGCTTTGGCTTGCTCTTTAAATGAGAGGGAAAATGAGCCTTGTGGTTGCTGAGGAGGTCCGTGGGTCTTGTGGTATGACTCTAACTCTGGCTTTGTTCTGTTGCAGACAAGTCATTACGTTTTCATTTCTCACAATTGGGCTGAGCACAACTGAACCATGGGGGAACACAGTCCAGACAACAACATCATCTACTTTGAGGCAGAGGAAGATGAGCTGACCCCCGATGATAAAATGCTCAGGTTTGTGGATAAAAACGGACTGGTGCCTTCCTCATCTGGAACTGTTTATGATAGGACCACTGTTCTTATTGAGCAGGACCCTGGCACTTTGGAGGATGAAGATGACGACGGACAGTGCGGAGAACACTTGCCTTTTCTAGTAGGGGGTGAAGAGGGCTTTCACCTGATAGATCATGAAGCAATGTCCCAGGGTTATGTGCAGCACATTATCTCACCAGATCAGATTCATTTGACAATAAACCCTGGTTCCACACCCATGCCAAGAAATATTGAAGGTGCAACCCTCACTCTGCAGTCGGAATGTCCGGAAACAAAACGTAAAGAAGTAAGTAAAGCAGTCAGTGAGGGCCTAGTTTGGTTTTGGGGCAAGTCCTTACAAAATTCTTGGTGCAAATTTTAGCTGGGGAGTAAAGGAGTGCATGGGGTTAGGACTTAAGTAGTTTTGCTATCAACAACATATGCCTCAGGTTTTGTTGTGATTGCTTCTGGAACTTTTGGTTTGTATAGCCACATTGAAATTTGGGAATTGGGAATATCAAATTGTAATTTCTCGAATTTCCTTCCCCAAATCATAAATAAAACAGAAATTTCACTTAAGTAGACCCATGTTTCTGGTGCTAAAATAACTATTTAGCTTATCTACAGGGAAATAACTGGAGTTTGCTTATTTGATAAAGAAGTAACTATATTTGGCTTATCTCCTGGTTGTGTTTAAATGATTTGTTTTGGAGATGAGTATCTGCTGGAATATGTTTTATTATCTTAGTGAATGTTTAATGAACTTTTATTTCACAGTGGCACACGCCTGTAATCCCAGCACTTTGGGAGGCTGAGGTGGGTGGATCATTTGAGGTCAGGAGTTCGAGAGCAGCCTGGCCAACATGGTGAAACCCTGTCTCTGCTAAAAATACAAAAATTAGCCAGGCTTGGTGGCACATGGCTGTAATCCCAGCTACTCAGGAGGCTGAGGCAGGAGAATCACTTGGACCCGGGAGGCAGAGGTTGCAGTGAGCCGAGATCATGCCACTGTACTCCAGCCTGGGCGATAGAGTGAGACTCCATCTAAAAAAAAAAAAAAAAAAAGAAAGAAAGAAAGAAAGAAAGAAAGAAATTCAGGCTGGGCACAGTGGCTCATGCCTGTAATCCCAACACTTTCTGTAATCCCAGCACTTTGGGAGTCCGAGGCAGGTGGATCACCTGAGGTTAAGAGCACCCTGGCCAACATGGTGAAACTCCATCTGTACTAAAAATAGAAAAATTAGCCAGGCATAGTGGCGGGTGCCTGTAATCCCAGCTATTTGGGAAGCTGAGGCAGGGGAATTACTTGAATCTGGGAGGTGGAGGTGGCAGTGAGCCAAGATCGTGCCACTGCACTCCAGGCTGGATGAGAGAGAGAGACTCAGTCTCAAAAAAAAAAAAAAAAAAAAAAAAAAGGAAATTCAGGCAAGAGACAGTAAATGAGAGCAGGTTATCTAAAATAAGTTTTCATTTTCATGTTTAGCTAATGTGAGTAAGCTAATGCATGTCAGGATGTTTTGAAAACTGTAAAGCATTTTACAAATTATATTAGTGGTTATTATTAGCAAAATAAAAGTTCTGGTTTAAAGGTAGTGATATACATTATCTAGGAACTATTTTTTTTTTTTGAGATGGAGTTTCACTCTTGTTGCCTGAGCTGGAGTGCAGTGGTGTGATCTTGGCTCACTGCAACCTCTGCCTCCTGGGTTCTAGCAATTCTCCTGCCTCAGCCTCCTGAGTAGCTGGGATTACAGGCACGCGCCACCATGCCCAGCTAATTTTTTGAATTTTTAGTAGAAATGAGGTTTCACCATGTTAGCCAGGCTGGTCTCGAACTCTTGACCTCTGGTGATCCACCTGCCTTGGCCTTCCAAAGTGCTGGGATTACAGGCATGAACCACCATGCCCGGCCCACCCAGGAACTATTACAGGTCAATTAGAAAAAAATAAGTCACTAGTAGTTACAGTACCAAGGACTAAGATGTTACCAAACAGAAATAGGGTGAATGATTTAGCAAGGAATATCTTTTTTGCTGTGGTTGAGGTCTTAAAATTGCATATGGCTTATTGATGGCATATCACTTTTCCTTTGCTAGCCTTAGAGAGACCATCTTGTCCCACCTCCTACCCTATGCAGAAATCTCCCTATGGCATCTCTGACATCAGTTAATCTTGTTTCTGCTTGAAGACATCCAGAACAACAAGAGCACAGTGTTTCATACCCCAACCCAATACATTTGTTAGCCAGCTCTGATTGTTAGAAAGCTTTTACTTGTATAGAACCAAAACCTGCCTTTCTGCAGGTGCTGCCCGCTGGTTCTAGATCTGCCTTCCTGAGTAAACTTTCTCCCACAGAACAGTCCATCAGCTATTTGAAGATCATGGATTTTTCATCCTCTTGTACAGGCTAACCACCTCCATTTACTTAAATGTCCCTCTGTGACATTTTCCCCAGTCTCTCATCAGCCTAGTCATCTTTGATTATATGAATTCCAGTTTTCCAAGGTCCTTTTTTTCTTCTTTTTTTGAGATGGAGTTTTGCTGTTGTTGCCCAGGCTGGAGTGCAGTGGCGCGATCCCGGCTCACTGCAACTTCCGCCTCCCAGGTTCAAGCGATTCTCCTGCCTCAGCCTCCCAAGTAGCTGGGATTACGGGCATGCGCTACCACACCCAGCTAATTTTGTATTTTTAGTAGAGACAGGGTTTCTCCATGTTGGTCAGGCTGATCTCGAACTCCTGACCTCAGGGGATATGCCTGCCTTGGCCTCCCAAAGTGCTGGGATTACAGGCATGAGCCACCGCGCCCGGCCCCAAAGTCCTTTTAAAATCTGCAGTTGAGCGCATTCTCATAAGTGTGAGTCAACTAGCACTGAATACAGTATGGCTCTTATCTCTTAATCTGGACACTGTACTACAATTACTATATAGTCTACATTTTATCAGCAACATCTTACTGTTAGTTTATAGTTGGAAATTTCTAGAGTAGTGCTTCTTAACTGTGGGCAGCTTTGCCCTCAGGAGATGTTTGGCAATGTCTAGAAACATTTTGTGTTGTCATACTGTGGAGGCGATACTGGAATCTAGTGGGTAGAGGTTAAAGACATTGTTAAATGTTTTACAGTGCACAGGACAGCCCCCTACAACAAAGAACTGGCCCAAAATAGCGATAGTGCTGGGATTGAGAAACCCTGCTCTAGATTATTCTCATGTATGCAGCTGTCAGATCTAACAAAAATGAAAATGGAGACCTGCATGTAAGCCTTATTAAGAATATCTCCCGGCTGGACATGGTGGCTCACGCCTGTAATCCCAACACTTTGGGAGGCCAAGGCTGGTGGATCACCTGAGGTCAGGAGTTCGAGACTAGCCTGGCCAACACAATGAAACCCTGTCTCTATTAAAAATACAAAAAATTAGCCGGGCGTGGTGGCAGACGCCTGTAATCCCAGCTACTCTGGAGACTGAGACAGGGGAATTGCTTGAACCCGGGAGGTGGAGGTTGCAATGAGCCAAGATGGTGCCACTGCACTCCAGCCTGGGCAACAAGAGCAAAACTCCATCTCAAAAAATAAAAAATAAAAATATCTCCCTATGAAATTTTATCTTGTTGGTTTCAGTCCAATATTTGAGCTTGTAGAGGGGTTCATTTCAACTCAACAAACATTTATAAAGCAAAATGCTGTTATGCTCTGTGGATGTTGCAAATGATTGTGGTAGTCGATTTATAGCATAGAAGCAGAAATTGTTTACACCAATAATCATAGCAGCAAACACAGTGTGGTAAATGTGAAGGAGAGGTACAAATATTGCACTGTGAGCACAGGGAAGCTCACCCTTAATTCTGGGATCATGGAAGTCTTTGTGAAAAAGGTGGCATTTGAGCTGGTCTTAAAGAATACATACAATTTAGGAAAAAAGCAGGAGAAGGTTTTTCCAAGAGAGAGGAACAGCATGAAACAAGGAATACAGGTGGGAAACAGGCCATTTTCAGGGAATAGCCAGTTGTCCTGTTACAACAGAGTCAGCACACTTTTTTCTGCTTAGGGCTAAATAGTAAATATTCTGGGCTTTGCAGGCTATAAGGTCTCTGTTGGAGCTACTCCATTCTTCCATTGTAGCACAAAAGCAGCCATAGACAATACATAAAGAATGAACATGGCCAAGTTCTGATAAGACTTTACAAAAACAGGCAGGGGGGTGGATTTGGTTCACTGGCTATAGTGTGCTGACCCTTAGACTAGAACATAGGAGTAGAAGGAGATAAGGATGGAAAGATAGCAAAGATCCAAACATGGAAGGCAGTGGTAACCTTCTATGGGTTTTGAACTGTACTCTTCTAGAAATGGTGGGAAACCATTGGAGGTGTCTAAGCCAAGGCTAGAGTGGTTAGATAGAGAATGTGGTTAGAGTAGCATTTTAGAAAGATTGGTCTGGCAGCAGAGGTAGCTTGGAGGCAGAGGAAAACTGGAGACTTCTTGCCTAGTTAGGAGACAGTTGTAGTTTATGTTTGGGGTTTCATTTAAATCTGAAGAAAGGATAGTGGCCTTGTTCATGGGAAGAATCAAGGACTTTTGTAGAAGTACGAGAGAACTTCGTACATGTTATTGGAGTTTGATGAATGAGCCATGAGTTGGGCATGATTCAAAGGTTTTGAATAGGCCAGGCACAGTGGCTCATGCCTGTAATCCCAGCACTTTCGGAGGCCGAGGCAGGTGGATCAGTTGAGGTCTGGAGCTCTAGACCAGCCTGGCCAACATGGTGAAACCCTGTCTCTACTAAAAATACAAAAATTAGCCGGTTGTGGTGGTGCATGCCTGTAGTCCCAGCCACTTGGGAGGCTGAGGCAGGAGAATCACTTGAACCCAGAGGGCTGAGGGTGCAGTGAGCCATGATTGTGCCACTGCATTCCAGCCTGGGCAACAAAGTGAGAATCTGGTTGGAAAAAAAAAAAAAGGTTTTGAATCATGTTGATTGAAAGGATTCATTCATTTTCCCAAATTTGTTGAGTTTCTGCTGTGTCTTAGCACAGCTTTTTGATGGAGCTCAAATCTAGGTGAAGAGTTAAGCAGTTAAGAGTCCGTTGTGGTAGATATTTTAACAGAGGTGTATTCGAAGTGCTGTGTGCATGCTGAGGAGAAAGTGGCTAACTCTGCTCCCCGCACCCTCCAAATGGTGATCCCATTCATAGGAATCAAGAAAGACGGGAAAAGGAAAAAGTTTTGATGGGGTAATTAATGAGTTTGGTAGGAGTGTATTGAATGTATAGTCCTTGGAGAAAAGTAACATGAACAAATGGAAAGCTCATTGGAAACGTGTATCTGAGGTCAAAGAAATGGTTTGGAGTTAGAATAGTAGTAGAAAGGGGCCTTCAAACTGTGGGTAGTTTACTTAAGGGAGAAGTAAGAGTTGGCCTGAGAATTTAAGGGTTGGAAAGAGAAAGAGGAACCCAAGAAGATCACAGTAGTCAAAGAGATGGGTCGACTGCAGTGTTGTGGAAGCTGAAGGAAGAGAGTGTCAACAAATGAGAATATTCCTGTGTGACCCTGCAGAGGGATTGAGGAGCCCCGAAGAAGCCTTTAGTTCTGCTGGTTGTGCAGTTGTTCACATATCATGAGAAGACTTGCAGCAGAGCACTGGGGCTGAAGCCAGGTTTTGAGTGATGAAGAAGTGAGTGAGTGATGAGGAAACAGGAGGCAGGAAATGTCAAGTAGGCTTTTTTTTTTTTTTTAAATAAGTTTGGTAGTTAGAGGAAGAAGAGTGATGAGGCAGTAGTAGCTAGCTCAAGGAGATTGAATCATTTTTGTTTAGCATAGGTAATTTGGACATGGTTTAGGACCTAAACTTTAGGCCATCCTCCATCAGTGATTACTGTGTGAAAGTGTTTCATGAGCGAATGTTCGGGAAACATTAAGTTAAACCAAGACAGAAATTTGTTGATTAGGACTTCTCAGAGCCTTTGATGTGTCAACAGCTAAGAAGGAAGAAAACACAGAATTTTTCAAATGCTTTAAACTTGAGAAACCATTTTTCAGATCTAATTTCCAGGGATCAGTGTTTTGTGGAACACATTTTGGGAAATGCTGATCTAGGCAGAAGAGGAGGAGATGGTACAGAGGGAATGATTATGCAATCAGTGAAAAGCTGTCACTTTTCCACTTTGTACTATTCAAATTGGTTTATTCTATTTGCAAGTCTGGTTTGCCATTCTTGTCTTCAGATCATTGATAATCATATTGAATAGCACAGGGTCAAGGATATTATGAGCACTTTGTTCAGTTTGCTGGGGATTTAGCTCACTCCACTTTCCTCCCACCCACATTTTTCCATGCTATCCATGAGACCTTTGTGGAAGATGCTATGTTCTTGAAATCAGTAGGTTTGGGGTTGGGTGGAGATTGAAGGAGAAGTAGCAGTAGCTTTAGTCTTTGAAAATCTTGCTTAATGACCAGACATTCAGGAGGCTTGCCTTCCTGAAGCACTGTCTTAGCTTAGCTTTTGTTTTGGCAGTGATTTTATTTTGGCATTAAAATCCACTTATTTGGCCTGAAGAGGCTGATGTTTATGACTACTCGATAACAGACTTCATGATCCTTTAGCTCTTCCTTACTCCTTTTCCTTTTGTTTTTTTCAGCTTGGTTTTTGTTTTTTTCTTTTCCCTCCATGCACAGGTGTTACTCTTGAGAAATCAAATCATTTGATAACTAGTTGGTCTTCTTGGCTTCCCAAGCAGCTTATTTTCTGAGTCACATTTTAGCCTGAATTTCCTGTTTACTCCTGGTTTTTTCATTGTTTCATATAGTGTGGAGTTGGCTTACCTATTACTTCATTTTCTTTTCTTCATGCTTGTCTTGCGCAAAAAATAAACCAACCAGAACCTTGCCACAGATAGTCTTTTCCTACCACAAGGCCGCTGGTCATTCTGACTCGAATTTCACGTATCTTATTCTCATACTTGTTATTTCATTACTGTCTCCCTACTGATTTGGTAGCTTTGAGATCTCTCTCTCTCTCTCTCTCCCTTTTTTTCTCTTTCTCTCTCTCATTCCCTTCCTCCCTCCCTTCCTTCCTTCTTTTCCCTTTCTGTCTTTCTTCTTTCCTTTCTCTCTTGAAACAGGGTCTCACTCTGTCACACAGGTTGGAGTGATTACAGTGGTGGGATCGTAGCTCACTGTAACCTCAAACTCCTGGGCTCAAGCAATCCTCCTGCCTTGACCTCCCAAAGTGCTGGGATTATAGGCATGAGCCATGGCACTTGGCCAGCTTGCAAAATTTCTAATCAAAATATTTTCATTCTGCCTAAAAACAAAAGCTTTTTTTTTTTTTTTTTTTTTTTGGTTGAGACAGGGTTCCATTCTGTAGCCAGGCTGGAGTACAGTGGCACGATCATGGCTCACTGCAGCCTTAACCTCCCAGGCTCAAGCCGTCCTGCCACCTCAGCCTCCACAGTAGCTGGGACCACAGGCATGTGCTACTGTGCCGGCTACTTTTTGGTGGTTGTTTTGGTAGAGAGGGGTCTCACTATGGGCTGGTTCCAAAATCCTGGGCTCACGCAATCCTTCCACCTTGGCCTCCCAAAGTATTGTGATTACCAGCATGAGCCACCATGTCTGGCCCTTTAAGGCCTTTCTACTCCAAGTCTCGAAGCAGCTGCGTCTTGTTGTTTGTTTACGTATTTTATTTTATTTTTTTAAGACACTGGGTCTTGCTATGTTTGCCCAGGCCATCATCATAGCTCACTGTAACCTGGAACTTCTGGCCTCAACCAATTCTCCCTCCTTAGCCTCCTGAGCTGCTGGGATTAAAGGCATGAGCTACCACACCTGGCAACTGTGTTTTCTTTAGTTGGTTTGTGCAGTCCATTCTTGAATCTGTGCCCTTCCATAGAACCTGCCAGGACGGTCTAGTTACCTGTTCATCTACCTCTGTCTGCACTACATTGGTGACGTGATGTATCCTCCATGGCTAACTGACCTTGCCAGTTTTCTATAGAGTAGTTGGCCAAGGAGCATGAAAAAACCCTAGGAATCATATGCAAAATTTATTCTACATGATGCACCAAAGTATTCCAGCATATTGATTAGGAAAGGTATCATTTTCTACCAACAAGCACAGTTACAGCAATTTTTTTTTTTTTTTAATTGAGATGAAGGCTTGCTCTGTTGCCCAGGCTGGAGTACAGTGGCACGATCTTGGCTCACTGCAACCTCCGCCTCCAGGGTTCAAGAGATTCTCCTGTCTCAGCCTCCCGAGTAGCCAGGATTGCAGGCATGTGCCACTAGGCCTGGCTAAATTTTGTATTTTTAGTAGAGATGGGGTTTCACCATATTGGTCAGGCTGGTCTTGAACTCCTGACCTCAGGTGATCCACCCGCCTTGGCCTCCCACAATGCTGGGATTACAGGTGTGAGCCGCTGCGCCTGGCCTACAGCAATGTTTTTAGGCTGCTTGGTATATTGCTTCTAGACACACCATGAACTAATTGCATGGCCAGTGGCATTCCAAGAGGAGAGTTATTTCTTTTAGTGTGACAGATTTTAAGTATAACAGGAAAAATCTGACTCCAGTGTTTTGGAGCCTTTTTGCAATGTATGTCCTTTACTTTGGGAGACCTAGTTCCAATCTCATGCCTCATTATAAATTCCTCAGGCAGTGGAATGATCCACTCAGACAAACCAAGATATTGTTGACTCTCCTAGAGGGGAACTACCGACTTTTTAGTCTTTGCATACTGTGATTACATTTCTTTGCAGGTTCCCTTCTGAACTCTGATGGCTTGTAAGTGTGAGGCTCTGTAGGAATCCAGAGCAAGAAGCATTTTCCATTTACCCCCATATGAAGCCATTTTATCAGTGTGTCTGCATGTGTATTATATACCTCTCCTTAGTAATCAGCATTTCCATCACTCAGGTCCACTGGCCTGGAAAAGGGACTAGACTGGTTTTGTGTACAATTGGGTTTCAAACTTGGTGCTATAGGAATTATAGGTCTCGATTTACATTTCACATAGGTTGTACATATTAAGTACTGCCAACATTTTGCGTTATATGACATTGGCAAAAGAACCTGAATTTTATTTTTTTCTCCTCATATTTAAATCAGGCTTACTCGTTTCTTCTGTGATGTGCAAAGGGATAGTTTCAACCTAGGTTCCAGCTTTGTTCTGTTATGTACTAGCTATGTGGCCTTGGGCAAGCTGCTCTGTTTCCTTTTTTATAAAATTGAAATAGAAATATCCCATTGCATTTTGTGAAGATTAAATGAGATTTATTCATATGTAATATGTATAAAACATTTAGCATAGTGTCTGGTGCATCATGATTGTTCGCTGGATGTTCATTTGCTTTCTTTTCCTCATAGACCCCCATGGTTCTTGAAGGAGGTAAAGAGGTAATGTCCAGTTTAACAAGAGGTTAAAATGTTCTTTGTTAGGCACTCTTTGGGAGGTGTTTTCTCCTTGAGACAAGCTTACATATAAATTGTGATTAGGTTCCAGGATAGCCCATAGAAATCTTGGTAACCCCTAATTAGCTGAACTGTTGTATTAATACTGCCATGGAACATAAACCACCATTTATAACTGTGTTTTATTCATTTAATTTTTTGAGACAGGGTCTCACTTTGTCACCCAGGCTGAGTGCAGTGGAGTGATTACGGCTCACTGCAGCCTTGACCTCACCAGCTCAAGCGATCCTCCCACCTCAGCCACCACACCTGGCTAATGTCTTATTTTTTTGGAGAGTCGCGGTCTTGCTATGTTGCCCATGCTGGTCTCGAACTTCTGGGCTCAAGTGAGCCTCCCACCTCAGCCTCCCAAAGTGCTAGGTGAGCACTTACAGGCATGAGCCACCTCACTGGCCCATACAACAGTGTTTTAAAATGAGAACCTGTCTGTAGTCCCCTGCAGGCGTTCTGTGGATACCAGCTCTTGCCCCTCCTCTCTCTTATACTTGGCTTCCTTTGACTTAGTATCAGGCCACTGAAAATTATTTCCATGGTGGGCATTTGGGGCACCAGGCAGAGCTAAGGGCTCTCAAAGAATGAGGACTTCTATTATGCTGGCAATGGTGGTGGAGAGAGGAAGATGGCTGGCTGTTGAATACCTGATAGGTACCGATCACTATGTTATGGGCTTTAATATAGTTTTGTATTTAATTTTCTTAGCAATCCTATAACATAGATACTATTAGCCCCCATTTTACAGATGACAGACTGACACTTAGAAACACACAACTAGCAACTGGTAGAACCGAGATTTGAACTGAGGACTTTCTGGATGCCAAAGCCTATGCTTTCTACCATCACACACCACTTTTGCAAAGATACAAGAATCAGGTATTGAGACGTGTTGGCTGTGAAAAGGGCTAAGAAATGAAGGGACAGCAGTACTTGTTCTGTAAGGGTAAAGGTTTGAGGTGTGGGGAACAGCTGGATGAAGTCAGCTCTCATGGTGGGGGATGGGAGGCCTGTCGAAATGAGATCTTCAGGGTTCTTATATTTCTGAGCTTTTTGGTTGTCCATTATGGAGAAGAAATGATACCAGTGCCGGTGTGGGGAATGGAGTCGGACACAGAGAGGGAAGGGAAGTCACTAGTGATGGGGAGGAAAAGGCAGTTTCTATAGCCATAACAGCCAGGCCAGTCATTTATTTATGAGAATGTTCATGTGCTAGGTGCCCAGAAGCAGGAACTCTCTTGTGGAATAGGGGGCTGTAAATGTGTGTAAAATCTGCTTCTCACTTTCACTTTCTTTTCCTCCAGGAAAAACCCAGCCTTTTTTCTTTTTTCTTTCTTTCCACAGGTGTTGACTTTTTTCTTTTTCTAATTTTTTTAAATTTTTGCCTTCTGGGGTCACAGTGTTTTATTTTCTCACTTTTGCATATCCCATTCACCTTTCTTCTCTGATTCTGTTACCTTAACAAGGCAGTCATCTTTGTTAAATATTTCTGTATTCTAGAACTGCTCAGAACACTTTGTAAATCAGCATCAATTCTCTGAAAGCTCCTACTTTGTGCCCATTACTAGCATGAGATGCTATCCTCAGTGCACCTAACCTGTGCTCCCTCCATGTTCCCTAACAGGGTAATCGACAGCTGTTTGAGGCCACTCAGGAAGATTAAAGTTATGCTTAGAGCCTGAAGCTCTTTTGGAGGAAAGCTTTTTTTTTTTTTTTTTTTTTTAAATGGGGTCTCACTCCATCACCCAGCTGCTCATGTCTTTAAATTCAGGTTGGGGATCACCACCTTCAAGAAGCCTTTCTAAGGTCATTGAAGTCTAAGTTAGATGTTTCTTTGGTATATTCCCATAGTATGCTGAATATCTGTTATCAGTAAAACTTCTCAAACCATGTTGTTCTTGTCTGATTCTCCTTTTGACTTTGAGCTCTTTGAGAGTAGGGACAATTTTTTTTATGTATTCCTAGCACCCAGGACAGTATAATTTCTGGAACATAATTTTTAGGATGTATGAATGATAAACCTTAGTTGTATTGAAATGTTCCAAATGTTGCAATACCTCCTGTATGTAACCATGAAAACCTACACGTTTTTGCAACTTCCTGCTCTGATCCAGTTTGAGGAGGTTTAGTTTTCCCTTTTTGTGAAATTTTGTGCTATTTTAAAATGATTCTGAAAGACACAGAATAGTGACTTCTTCTTCTCCCTCCAAATGAGGCAAGAGATTACTCATTTATTCAGCATTTTATGGGGGGAGCACGCATTTGCTTTGACAGTCAACTGTCTCCCCCACTTTTAAATACAAATATTTTCAGGCTGGGTGTGGTGGCTCCTACCTGTAATTCCAACACTTTGGGAGGCTGAGGTGAGAAATTTATTTGAGGCCAGGAGTTCCCGACCAGCCTGGCCTAACATAGTGAGACCCCATCTCTACAAAAAATACAAAAATTAGCCAGGCGTGGTGGTACATACCTATAGTCCCAGTTACTCAAGAGGCTGAAATAGACTGCTTGAGCCCAGGAGGTTGAGGCTGTAGTGAGCTGAGATCATGCCACTGCATTCAGCCTAGGTGACAGAGAGAAACTCCATCTATTCAATCAGTCAATCTGTCAATCAATCAATAAAAATCAAACAAATACTTTCCCCAATCTGCGTCTTTTTCTAACTTGCTATCTGCCCCCTCCCCTCTCTTCCTCTCCTCAGCCAAATTTCTGGAAAGTGTAGTTGATATTCATTGTCTCACTTTCTCACTTCTGTTCCTACCATTCCAGTGAAGCTGGTTGTGCTGAGGCAATTATGACTTTGTGAGTCAGCTAAATCCAAGAGGTGTTTTATCAATCATCTGTGTTACATTTGACCTACTTGACCATTCTCCTTGAAACTATTCCTTTGTCACATGTCACTTGTAGTCCTTGTCACTACCTTTTCAGTCCCACTGGTTTTGTTCATTTGTTCATTCATTCAAAAAATATAAATCAAGCGCCACTTCTGCGCAATGCTAGTCCCAGAAGTTGTGTCAGTGAACAGGATAAACGTAGTCCTTGCTCTCATGGAGCTTACAGTCCAGCCGGGAAGTAGCTATTCACTCATTTAATTGGACAAATATTTATTTAGTGCCTGTTGTTTTTCAGATACTGTTGTGCCTAGCCATGAAACATAATGATGTAAATGGTTTAATCATGTAATTATTGCATCTTAATTTTATCATGTGCTTTACAGGAAGCTCTGAAAACCTATAATTAGGATACCTATTCTAGTCTGGGATAGAAGTAAGGGTCAGTCAGGAAGAGTTCCTAGAGGAAGGGTCATTTAGTGGAGGCTTGAATTGTGCAAATGAAAAAACATGAATGGGAGTAGAGTTTGGCAGGGCAGGGAGACAGGAGGGGGTAGTTAATTATTTATTGCAGTTACTTATAAAGTTAACAAAAGCTGTAGCATCTTAAGAGTGAAATTCTGCTCTTATCATTCAGCATTGTTGTAAGCTTTATGATTGAGACATGCAGACTCCTTTATCCCAGCATCCACAGTCCCATTTCTCCTTAGTGGTGAGTGATCATTTTCAGTTCTCTATCTGGCAGCACAAAGGAGGTTTTTAGTCTTGATGGGAAGTCAGAATATATGCATGAGACAATAATTAACAGTATAAACTAAGTGTCAAATGAGTGGTATAGTAAGTATTACTGGCATTTAGAGAAGGGCACTGTCATGTAGACATGGAATGATGGTGAAGGAGCGTGTAGTTCCTGAGGCTTGCGTTAAAGGAAGAGAAGGACTCAGAAAAGCGGAGAAGGAAGGAACTAGGCATTTCCAGTGGAGAAGAAGGAGAGAACGAAGTCAGGGAAGTAGGAATTCAGTTTTGCAAATGGGTAAGAGTGTACTGTTGCTTATAGGCCTAGACAGAGTCTTCTGTTTGGCTGCTTACCGAGTAATGTGATAGAAGACAGAAGCAGCCCTGGAAAGATCTTTGAATGTTAGGCTAAGGAATTGGGACTTTATCATTTGAGCAGAGAGATGGAATGTGTGGAAAACTGTTTTAGACTTAATCTGGAAACAAATGACTGCAAAACTAGGTCCTGAGACAGGAGAAGAATGCCTGGATTAGTGATTCAATAAGGAATTCAGTTTAACAAATATTTATGGAGCTTCTGTGTGGCAGTGGAAAGAGAACACAATGAACAGGTGAGAGCACTTGACTAAGGAACCTAAAGACTTGTGCAAGATCAGATGGGGGTTGGATGGATGGGGGAGGGGTGGGAGGGGAGACAGGAGGAGTAGGGGCCCTCCCTACTACCCTACCACCACAGGTTTCAGAGGTTAGCATACTGTGGCCTACAGGCCAAATCCATCCAGTTACTTGTTTTTGCAAAGCCCTTGAGCCTAAGAATGGTTTTTACATTTTTAGATGATTTTTTTAAATCATAAGAGTATATCATGGTATATGAAATTCAAATTTTAGTGTCCATAAATAATGTTTTTGAAACAGAGCCTTGCTGGTTCATTTACGTATTGTCTGTTGCTACTTTAACATGCAGAGGTGACTAGTGACACAGACCATAAGGCCCACAAAGCCTAAACTATTTTTTATTTAGCCCTTTACAGAAAACTTTGTCCATCCTTGAGTCACACTCATCCTTATCTCAAATCTCTTCTCTGAAACTAAATGTCCCTCTCCTACCTGAGGCTTTCCCCTCCTCCCAGGCTTTTAAATCTTTCTCTTCTTTATTTTCCTCCTTAAATCCTCAACTTCTCCTTCTTCAGGACTTTTCTGCCTCCAAATATGTTCAAGAACTGACTTACTTTAAAAAAAAAAACCAGGCCAGGCGTGGTGGCTTAACCCTGTAGTCCTATTGCTTTGGGGTGCCGAGGCAGGAGGACTGCTTGGGGCCAGGAGTTCCAGACCAACCTGGGCAACATAGCAAAACATTTAAAAATTAGCTGGGTGTGGTGGCATATGCCTGTAGTCCCAGCTACTATGGAAGATGAGGAGGGAGGGTCACTTGAGCCCAGGAGTTTGAAGTTACAGTGAGCTGTGAATACACCACTGCACTCTAGCCTGGGCAACAAAGACCCTGTCTCTTAAAAACAAAAACAAAAAGACTTTATCAACTCAGGAGTTCACTTGTGCTGCCGTACTTCATCTCTAGCCTCTACCTCCACTTCACCTTTCATTTAGTCACCTGCATCCGGACCCTGACCCCAGTAGTCCGCTGAAACTAGTCTTGCTAAGTCATTAGTGAATTCCTAGCTGCTGGATCCAGTCACTTCCCCAGTCTTTATCTTCCTTGTTTTCTCTGACATTTAACATGTTGATCATGTTTCCTTGAGACCCTTTTTCCTTTAGCTCTGGTAACATCATTGTTCTTGGTTTCTCTGTCTCAAAAAAAAAAAAAAAAAAAATTATGTTGAACAAAAGTGCCAGAATTCAGTCTTCTGCTGCCAAGTCTAGTGCTTCTTCTACCGCATCAGTATAGATATGAGGATCTTTGGGAGATGAGAGACAAAATTTGGAATCCCTACACCTACACTTAGAGGTTAAGGGAAAGAAGTATCTCAGAGAAGGAGTTAAAGAGTGCCCCAAGGCATTACTATGTTGTGAAGGACAAGTTTTCAGACATTGAGGGTATCATCAATGAGATATGTTTGCGAATAGTCAAGGAAAATAGGGAAGGACGAAAGAGTTTGACTACCGGGAAGTTAAGAGAATAATTTCTTACAGTGAAACCATCTTGCCAGCTGGTTAAGAAATACATGGGCATTGATGGAAATGGTGTCAACTGCCATTTTTTAAATTTTTAAAAATTCTTTTTCTTTTTTTTCTTTCTTTTCTAAATCATCCAGCCCAAAATGTTATTGTTATTATTATTTTTTCTGTCATCTAGGCTGGAGTCTAGTGGTGTGATCACAGCTCACTGCAGCCTCAGCCTTCCAGGCTCAAGTGGATCTTCCCACCTCAGCCTCCTAAGTGCTGGGACTATAGGCATGTGCCACCACGCCTGGCTAACTTTTGTATTTTGGTATTTTCTTTATTAATATTTTTATTTCTATTATTGTTTATCTAGCTTTTTTCCCCCCTTTTTTTTCTTTTTTGAGGCCAGGTCTGGTTCTGTCTACCAAGCTGGAGTGCAGTAGCAATCATAGCTCACTGTAACCTTGAACTCCTGGGCTCAAGCAATCTTACCTCAGCTTCCCAAATAGCTGGAACTATAGGCATGTGTCACCATGCTCGGCTGATTTTGTGGTTTTGTTTGTTTTTGGTAGAGACAGGGTCTTGCTGTGTTGCCCAGGTTGTCTCAAACTCCTGGCCTCAAGTGATCCTCCTGCCTTGGCCTCCCAAAGTGATGGGATTACAAGCATGAGCCACCGCACCCTGCCTTCTTCTTCTTCTTTTCTTTTTTTAAACAGGCTCGATTCACTTTATTTTTCTTGTGTAAAACTCCTGTGTTATAGCCACAGTTGGAGCCTGGGTCCTCTGCACAGAGACTCTGGTGTGGGTCTTGATGAGGTGGTCAGTGAATTCCTGACAGGGAGACTTGGTGAATACAGTCTTTTTCCAGAGATCAGGGGTCAGTTAGCTATAGGTCTTAGAGGTGGCCTAAAGGGTGGCTTTGGTGAAGTTGTCCAGGGTAGCAGTGCAGCCCCTGGCAGAGGTATAGCAGTTGTCAATACCATCCATCAGCAGCCGTTTCCTGGGCATGGGCCAAGATGATGCCATTGCCTTGGGTGGGGTGGGGGAGGGATAAGGCGCACCAGCACAGAGCCACAGCAGCCTGTCACCTTGCAGGGGACGGCGTGGGGCTTGCTGATCTTGTTCCTCTAGTGGCCTCTCCAAACAGGAACAGTGGAGAGCTTGACCAGGATCATGGCCCCTTGGATGACATTGGCAACCTCCTTGGAGCACTGAACATCCAGACCGATGTGGCCACTGTAGTCCCCGATGGCCTTGAACCTGGTGTGCTGGCCAGCGCGGGTCTGCTTTTGCAGAGGTGTAGTCTTCAAAAGCTCATCCTCGAGAGGTGACCCCAGCAAAAAGTCAATGATCTCAGACTCCTTAATGGGCAGGGAGAAGAGCTAGACCTTCTCCAGGGACTTGATCTTCATGTCCTGGACCAGGCAGCCCAGCTTGGTGATGGGCATCCACTCCTTGTTCTCAGCCTTGCCTCTGAGAGCTCCATGGCCTCAGCCCGGGCTCCAGGCCAACCATAGCCATGACCCTGGCCCCAATATCCCTGCCAAACAAAGTCTCTGAGGAAGCTGCTGGGCCTCCCATTCCAGGCCCTCCACTGCACTAGAGTCATCTGCCATTTGATATTTGTCGGAGAAGCAGCTTTTTTTTTTTCTTAACCTTCTGCCATGAGGTGAAGAATTGACTCCCCTTTCAAGAAGTTTGATGGTGAAAGGAAACAAGAGGCTGGCAGTTTGAGAATTATCACATCACCAAATCTTCCAAGAAATTTGCAATATGTTGTTGTCATTTTGTAGGCTTGAAAATATGCAGTGGAAACAATCTAGGGAAATATGTTTGATGATTAAGTATGTAAATTTCCAGATGTTTTAAACTCAATTTAATATTGGTAATTCCAATCAAGTTGTAGTTCTGGAGGTCAGGGTGTTTAGTCAAGCCTTAAAACAAAGTTAAGATCTTATTTGAATACAGGTAGCTGTAACAGTATAGTGTACTTTTAGTGGATAGATGTATATAGAGTCTGAAAACATTCTTATGTTCATTTAGAATATTCATCTACATATAGACTTATTTCTTCCCCATAAATCATTATGTGTTGTCCAGGTATGATTTGATCAACAATAAGGTTTTTCCACTTTGCTGCTAGAGGCTGTTTTCTGTGTTTATGATGAAAACCCAGTTGTATTGTCCACAACATCTCTTGGGAGCTGAGCTCTGGGTGGGGGAGTTAAGCCCTGGGCAGCTCTTTTGTCCTGTTGATGAGGTATCTTCTGTCTGCCAGGTAAAGCGGTACCAATGTACCTTTGAGGGCTGTCCCCGCACCTACAGCACAGCAGGCAACCTGCGAACCCACCAGAAGACTCACCGAGGAGAGTACACCTTTGTCTGTAATCAAGAGGGCTGTGGCAAAGCCTTCCTTACCTCTTACAGCCTCAGGATCCACGTGCGAGTGCACACGAAGGAGAAGCCATTTGAGTGTGACGTGCAGGGCTGTGAGAAGGCATTCAACACACTGTACAGGTCAGTCTCGTCTCCAATGCTCTGCCAGCCTCTGACCTTGACCTTGTGACTGCAGAGCTCTTTCCCCTTGCAGAGGAGTTTTTTTCACTTTCAGGGCTTTAAAAGAGCGCAGCTCTGTTCAACTATGTAAAATTCATTTCTGCCAGATCTCAGAAAATGAAAGAAAAAAATTTAAAAATGCATTAGAGAAATCTGTTACTTAAAGATGGACATATCTTGGGCTGGTTAGAAGCGACAGTACATTTGTGTTTAGATTTGCATCTCATGGAGCAGCATTCTGGCCTGGGCATTTCAGTGCTTGGCATAGAGTACTATCTCCCCTTGGCTCAGGATCTTTGTACTAAGGCTTCTGTCCTACCTCAGCTTGAAGGACTTTTCTATCCTGAGAAATGGGGAGTGGCCTATTCAGTAGCCAATTCTCTTTTTCACGTTTGTATCAGGAGACTTAATAGTCTTCAGTATTGAGTATAAAGTAATAGAAATAACAATAGCTAACACTTAAAAATACTCACTGTGTGCTAGGCATGATTCCAAGTGCTAGTCCCCACAACAGCTGATAAGTAAATGGAAGCACAGAGGGGTTCTATAACTAGCTCAAGTTTCCCCATCCAAGCAGGATGTGGGGTCAGGATTTGAATCCCAGGAAGTCTGTCTCCAGAGTCACACTCATACCACTATGCTATTCTCTGCATTTCTTTTGGGGCAAAATATGTTGGATACTAATATGTTATGGGTATAGAATTCTTACGCACTTGATCCTGAAGCACATTAAGCTGGCATGGGGAGGCTCTGTAGAACTTTATGACAAAGGGAGGCCAGGCGCAGTGGCTCATGCCTGTTATCCCAGCACTTTGGGAGGCCGAGGCAGGCGGATCACCTGAGGTCAGGAGTTCGAGACCAGCCTGGCCAACCTGGTGAAACCCCGTTGTACTAAAAATACAAAAATTAGCCAGGCGTGGTTGTGGGCTCCCATAATCCCATCTACTTGGGAGGCTGAGGCAGGAGAATCGCTTGAACCCAGCAGGAGGAGGTTACAGTGAGCCGAGACTGCGCCATTGCACTCCAGCCTGGGCGACAAGAGCGAAACTCTGTCTCAGAAAAAAAAAAAAAAAAAGAATTTTATGACAAAGGGAATTTTTCTGGAATATTTTGCAGGCTGAAAGCACATCAGAGGCTTCACACAGGGAAAACGTTTAACTGTGAATCTGAAGGCTGCAGCAAATACTTCACCACACTCAGTGATCTGAGGAAGCACATTCGAACTCATACAGGGGAAAAGCCATTTCGGTAGGTCTTACTGTTTTCTATTTGTCACTGACCAGGTTTCAGGTGGGGGTCTTGATATACTCTGGAATTTTTCAAAAAAGAAAGAAAATTCCCTTTACTAGCTCTTGATTTAGCAGTGTTAGCTCACCCCAGGACAGCTATAACCAACCACTGCAGATTAGAGGGGTGCTGTTGGAGTCCAAGAACATCCTTACTCTGTGGATGATGGCCTTTCTGCCTCATTTTTTCCCATTTATTTCCAAGAAGCATTTGTTGAAACTCACTTATGTGGTGGGTACTTTTATTAGTGCTAGAGAAATACTCCGAAGCAGGCCTTCTTCTTAAGAACCTTTGTCTGGTGACAAAAAACCACAAATTTGTGGATAATATCTGAGGCTGCAAGATGGCCAAAGTGCCTTAAACCCAGAGGAGGGATACCTACCTAAGAATCAAGGAGGGAGGGAATGAGGAGACAAGAGAGGAAATGAGAGGTAGGGATGCTTAGCTTAGTGGTGCAGTTGTTACTTGTTCAAATTATTGCTTTGTAATATCTCGTGTGTATACACAAACATATAGGAGCATCCATTTTTATTCATATATGTCAACGTATGTATATCTAATAGATACATTTACTATAAACTTGAAGGAGGGACTTGGGTTATCTACTTTCTTCTCTGCTCATAGTATATAGCATGATTCCGGGCATTCAACAGGTATTCAAAATCAGCTTTGGGATGATTATATGACATTTTTAATGAGATAATCAGTTTGTAAGGATTTCCCCTAAATGTAATATAGATAGATGTATTGCCAAAAACTGCCCATAAACAATGTCTTTGAGGCCGGGCATGGCGGCTCATGCCTGTAATTCCAGCAATTTGGGAGGCTGAGGCAGGTGGATCATGTGAGGTTAGGAGTTTAAGACCAGCCTGGCCAACATGGTGAGACCACATCTCTACTAAAACTACAAAAATCAGCCAGGCGTGGTGTCACATGCCTATAGTCCCAGCTACTCTGGAGGCTGAGGCAGGAGAATTGCTGGAACCAGAGAGGCGGAGGTTGTGGTGAGCCAAGATTGTGCCATTGCACTCCAGCCTAGATGACAGAGTGAGACTCTGTCTCAAAAAAAATAAAAATAAAAATAAATAAACAATGTATTTGAATTTTGGCAGGGGATATTCAAGGCATTAGATATGCTACCTGTTCCTTCTTAAACCACTCGTTTTGTTAGGGTACTTAGAAATAAAAAGTCGTTAGAGACAGTCAACTCTTAGATGCCAATCAAATGGAATTGTGGGCTGGGCTTATGTCTGTAATCCCAGCGCTTTGGGAGACTGAGGTGGGAGGATCACTTGAGCCCAGGAGTTCGAGACCAGGTTGGGCAACATAGTGAGACCCTGACTCTACAGAAAATTTTAAAATTAGTTGGGAGTGGTGGCGCATGCGTGTGGTCCCAGCTATTTAGGAGGCTGAGGTGGGAAGATCGCTTGAGCCTGGGAGGTCAAGGCTGTAGTGAGCCATGGTCATGCCACTACACTCCAGCCTGAGCAACAGAGAGAGACCATGTCTCAGAAAAAAAAGGAATTGTGTTTTTAAGTTACAGATGCATTCCTGAGTCATGATCCCTTTAAGGGCAAGAGTAGTTAGATTGTAATTGGTTACTCTGCAGATGGATGCTGTGAAGCTTAGGTTATTCCCCGCCCCCCCGCCCCCCCCCCCCCCCCCCCCCGTAGGCTGCTGAGAGGACTCTGATTTCTATCCAGTCACATGCATTTATTTTTGTGATGATTAAAACTGCATTTTTCTTGAATATTCAATGAGACTTTAGACATGATGATGATTGTATGTAATTAAAAATGAAAATGCTTTAGAGAAGCTTTCTATTTAAAGAAATAAAATATTTTGGTTTATAAGAAAATGCATTCATTCATATAAGTAATTAAGGAATGTCTGCTATGTGCAGGAACTACAGAAAGAGCTACGTGGATCCTGTACTCAAGTAGTTTACACTCTAGGAGAGCAGATACCAGATGTATCCACAGAGAAAATAAGATTGGAAATGAGAGTTGCCATAAAAGAAATGTAAAGAAAAGCCTTAGGAGTTCTGAGGAGGGAAAGATTCCTTTTAGCTTTGGTTATCAAGACAGTAAAAGAGAAGGAAGTAGATCTCGACACACAAGATTATAGATAAGTTACTTGAGCCTATCTTCTGATTGATTTTGTTCTTTATGTTATATTGCAAGCCATGTACATATTTGAGAGCCACTTTGCTTACTCTTGATATTCCTAATGTTTCACTGGCAGATTTTTCATATGGACTGTCACTGTCAACAGAGGTCTGTTAAGTAATTCATCAAAAGACTTTTGTTGTCAGGGCTTTCAACATGGACCTTACCTGTAGGACAAGAAATACTTATCCTGGGCTCTCAGTTCTCTCTGATCCCAGATATGCCACCTTACTTTTTCAAGAACCTCTCATCATTCCCATCTCTAAAACCAGTGTCATTGATCTGATCTTAGTGTTCTGAATATTTGTTTTAGTTTCTATTTATAAGAGATGTTCAGAGGCCAGGCGCAGTGGTTCACGTCTGTAATCCCAGCACTTGGGAGGCCAAGGCGGGCGGATCACAAGGTCAGGAGATCGAGACCATCCTGGCTAACATGGTGAAACCTTGTCTCTACTAAAAATACAAAAAATTAGCTGGGCGTGGTGGTGGGCACCTGTAGTCCCAGCTACTCGGGAGGCTGAGGCAGGAGAATGGCATGAACCCGGGAGGTGGAGCTTGCAGTGAGCCAAGATTGCGCCACTGCACTCCAGCCTTGGGGACAGAGCGAGACTCGATCTCAAAAAAAAAAAAAAGATGTTCAGGATAAAGGTCTATTAGCTAATGACTCCTGTTTCTCTTTCCTTAACAAATTTAGGTGCGATCACGATGGCTGTGGAAAAGCATTTGCAGCAAGCCACCACCTTAAAACTCACGTTCGTACACATACTGGTGAGTTTAGGCCAATTTTTGTTTCATCAAGCCTGTAACTATCAATTTTCCATTGAGACCTGTAGAGCTAGGTGGATATACAGAGATATAGATCCTATATATCTTCAGGTGAGCCTAATTAGCTCAGCCTTACCTAGAATGTTTGGGTTTCTTTCAGAGGCGGACCTCAGGTATTCAACCTTAAGAGATGAAACCAATACAGAGACACTCTAAAAAAAAACAACCTGTGAGAAACAAATCTACTCTTTTTTTTTTTTTTTTTTTTGTATTTTTTTTTTTTCTTTTTTATTGATCATTCTTGGGTGTTTCTCGCAGAGGGGGATTTGGCAGGGTCACAGGACAATAGTGGAGGGAAGGTCAGCAGATAAACAAGTGAACAAAGTTCTCTGGTTTTCCTAGGCAGAGGACCCTGCGGCCTTCCGCAGTGTTTGTGTCCCTGGGTACTTGAGATTAAGGAGTGGTGATGACTCTTAACGAACATGCTGCCTTCAAGCATCTGTTTAACAAAGCACATCTTGCACCGCCCTTAATCCATTCAACCCTGAGTGGATACAGCACATGTTTCAGAGAGCACAGGGTTGGGGGTAAGGTCACCGATCAACAGGATCCCAAGGCAGAAGAATTTTTCTTAGTACAGAACAAAATGAAAAGTCTCCCATGTCTACCTCTTTCTGCACAGACACAGCGACCATCCGATTTCTCAATCTTTTCCCCACCTTTCCTCCCTTTCTATTCCACAAAACCGCCATTGTCTTCATGGCCCGTTCTCAATGAGCTGTTGAGTACACCTCCCAGATGGGGTGGTGGCCGGGCAGAGGAGCTCCTCACTTCCCAGTAGGGGCGGCCGGGCAGAAGCGCCCCTCACCTCCCGGACGGGGCAGCTGGCCGGGCGGGGGGCTGACCCCCCCCACCTCCCTCCCGGGCGGGGCGGCTGGCCGGGCGGGGGGCTGACCCCCCACCTCCCTCCCGGACAGGGCGGCTGGCCGGGCAGAGGGGCTCCTCACTTCCCAGTAGGGGCGGCCGGGCAGAGGCGCCCCTCACCTCCCTGACGGGGCGGCTGGCCCGGCGGGGGGCTGACCCCCCCACCTCCCTCCCGGAGGGGGTGGCTGGCCGGGCAGAGGGGCTCCTCACTTCCCGGTAGGGGCGGCCGGGCAGAGGCGCCCCTCACCTCCCGGACAGGGCGGCTGGCCGGGCGGGGGGCTGATCCCCCCACCTCCCTCCCGGACGGGGCGGCTGGCCCGGCGGGGGGCTGACCCCCCCACCTCCCTCCCGGACGGGGCGGCTGGCCGGGCGGGGGGCTGACCCCCCACCTCCCTCCCGGACGGGGCGGCTGGCCGGGCGGGGGGCTGACCCCCCACCTCCCTCCCGGACGGGGCGGCTAACAAATCTACTCTTTAAACTTCCCAGCGGTAGGCATTCCCAATGCTTTGCTCAGCATTGAGTTTGAGGACTGAGATGATTAATGTGTAATTTATTGAACTTTTAACAACTGTTACCCAAACTCTCTTAAAAATACTTACTTACCTCTATTAGGGAAAGGTAGATTTCTTAATCCAGTGAAATGACTTTATGGTAAATTAACACTACTTTGTTATTCTTGCAGGTGAAAGACCCTTCTTCTGCCCCAGTAATGGCTGTGAGAAAACATTCAGCACTCAATACAGTCTCAAAAGTCACATGAAAGGTCATGATAACAAAGGACACTCATACAATGCACTTCCACAACACAATGGATCAGAGGTGTGTAGTGTTTTTGTCTCTTGATCTGGGTACCACAGAACTTCAACAGTTGTTTGTGTATCACAATCAAAGGTTAAAATGTCTTCTCTGTATATCTGTTAGTGAGCGGGAAGAAGTCAGGGTCAAGATCAGTGTCTTGACTTGTGTATTTAACCACCTACTCGACGTCTTCACCCAGATATCATCTACTCTTGTCAAACTTAACATGTCCAAACCTGTTCTTCCTGCAGTCTTCCTCGTCTTGGTAAATGGCGGCTCTGGTTTTCTAGTGGCAAAGGCCAAAAATCTTATAGTCATTCTTGACTCTTTTTTCCCTCACACTCCACATCCGCCAGCAAAGTCTGCCAGCTCATCCTTGATAATTTATCTAGAATCCCATCACTTCTTCTGATTACTTTATTCAGTCTACTGTTGTCTTTTTGCCTGGATTATTGCAATGACCTGTTAAGTGAGCTTCTTAGGACCTTTTCCCTCTCTTCTGTCCACTCCACAATAGACTGTCCTACATATATCAGCCAGAGTGATCTTTCTGAACCATAAAGCAGATAATGTCTGTCCTCTGCTGATAACCCACAGTAGCTTTTTAAATTTTTATTTTATAGATTTTTAAAAATTATTTTAATGGAGATAAGGTCCAAGCAGTCTTTCCCTTCCCCCACCCCCGCCGCCCCCACCCCCTGTCTCAGCCTCCCAAAGTGCTGGGATTACAGGCATGAGCCACCCCACCTGGCCTCCAGTAGCTTCCTGTATCACTTGAAGTAAAAGTCAGTCTTTATAGTAGGCTATAGCGCCCTACACATTCTGGCCTGGTTGCTTCTCTGATCTCATCTACCTCGCTTTTATTTTTGTTTTATTTTATTTTATTTGAAACAGGGTCTTGCTCTGTCCTGTAGGCTGGAGTGTAGTGGTGCAATCTCTGCTCACTGTGACCTCCACCTCCCTGGCTCAGGGATCCTCCCAACTAGCTGGGACCACAGGCATGCACCACCACACCCGGGTTTTTTTTGTGTTTTTAGTAAAGATGTGGTCTTCACCATGTTGCCTGGGCCGGTCTTGCACTCCTAAGCTTAAGTGATCTGTCTGCCTTGGCCTCCCAAAGTACCGGGATTACAGATGTGAGCCACTGTGCCCTGCCTACTTTTCTTCCTCTCACTTCAGCCATATGGTCCTCTTTGTGGTTTCTTGAACCAAGGAGTGTCCACTCCTGCCCCTAGGCCTTTATACTTGCTGTACCCTCTGCTTGGAACATCTTCTCTAGATATGTGCATGGTTGATACCCTCTTTCCTTCACTCTCTACTCAAATGCCACTTACCTAAAAGGGCTTCCCTAACCACCCAATAAAAGAGCAACTCCTATCCCAGAGTTCCCTACTGCCCTTACTCTCCATAACACTTATCCTCTCGCACATTGTATATTTATTTGTTTTTTGTCCTCTCTGCTAGAACGTAAGCTCTACGTGGGGAGGAGTTTAGTTTGTTCATTAATGTATCCCTGGGTCTGGAACAATGTCTAATACATAGTAGATGCATTATGAATGTTTGTTGAGTGTGTGCATGAATAGGAGCATCTGAGGTAAGCAGGGCTACCACCTAAAGTGTGAATTGTGACTGGCATTCTGGGACTCCAGAGTTCACTTAGCCTGGGCAGTGGAATTTGAATTCTAAATCCCCAGTACCACTCTGAGTAAGGAGCCTTTCAGTGCCCATGTGGGAAACACAGTGGTGGAAGGACCATTGACTTTTCAGTCAGAAGCACTGGATTTGTCTTCTGCTAATTAGCTGTGTGTTTTGGGGCACTTGATTCCTACTGTCTGAGCATCAGTTTTCTGATATTTAAAATGGGAATATAAGTTTGTGGCAATTTGTTACAAAAAGAATAAAAAATGGGGATATAGAGTAATACTTCCAAGGTTTATATGAATGGCAAATGAGGTCATGTGAAATCACTGTAAATGATGAGACCAGGTATACAGATAGTATTAATTTCACATTATTATAGGTTTGTTACTTTGGAGCCTTAGTCATAAGATAATGTTAAAACTCTTTATTATTATTATTATTATTATTTTTTTTTTTTTTTGAGACAGAGTCTCACTCTTGTCGCCCAGGCTGGAGTGCAGTGGCGTGATCTTGGCTCCCTGCAACCTCTGCCGCCCAGGTTCAAGTGATTCTCCTGCCTCAGCCTCCCGAGTAGCTGGGATTACAGGCACACACCACCGCGCCTAGCTAATTTTTGTATTTTTAGTAGAGATGGGGTTTCACTGTGTTGGCCAGGCTGGTCTCGAATTCCTGACCTTGTGACCCACCCGCCTCAGACTCCCAAATTGCTGGGATTACAGGCGTGAGCCACCACGCCCAGCCTCTAAAACTCTTTATTAATCATTTTTAAGAAATGTAAGATATTCTTCTAAGAATATCAGGATTTTTAAAAATTAACTAATTCACGGGGTGGGGCAGGGGAGGGATAGCATTAGGAGATATACTTAATGTAAATGATGAGTTAATGGGTGCAGCGCGCCAGCATAGTACATGTATACATAATGTAACAAACCTGCACATTGTGCACATGTACCCTAGAACTTAAAAGTATAATTTTAAAAAAATTAATTCATTTAGCCCTTGCTTTGGTTGGCTTATACTTCTTCAGATAATACATGTAGACATGTGGAACATTAGGGACTTTGTAATCAAATGTTTTGTTACATGATATGCCACTGTAAATCCTGATTTTTGTTACTCAATTGAATTTTTTCTCTTTCACAGGATACAAATCACTCACTTTGTCTAAGTGACTTGAGCCTTCTGTCCACAGATTCTGAATTGCGAGAAAATTCCAGTACGGTAAGTGTACCTGTAATACCAGTGCCAGAAAAATAAGGGCAAGAATTAAGCACTCCTTTTGGTGGGAAAATTGAGGCAGGCCAGTCTTTGAAGTTTTCTAAATTTAATTGTGTTTAATTACTGACCATGTAGGATTTTTTCTTCTTCTGATAAGAGTTCTATTAGAGCCTGTTCTCTCTGATGCCTGATTCCTTTTGATGCAGGTCACTCACTCGGTAACCTGGCCCCAGAAAATTTCTTTTTTTTACTCATTTAGCAAATATTTATTGACCAGGCACTGTGCCAGTACTGAGCTTATAGTAGTTAAAAATGTTGGTATAGTTTGTCCTTGAGGAACTTAAAGTCTAGTACTGTAAGACATAACCAGAATTCTAGTTTCTGGACTTTCTCAAATCCTATCTATATGACCTGGCTTGGTCTTTTCCTTTTTAATTTTAATTTTATTTATTTATTTTTTTCTGTGCAATGGGGAGAGAAAAATTTCCCTTCTTTAAGTTTATTAGCTTTTTGAAGAAAACCTCTTACACATATACAGGCCTCTATCTGCTAAAGGACAAGCCCACTTTATCTTAATCTGATTGCTTTGATTCAAGCTGTTAGGAAATTTGACTGCCATTCCCATGGCTCCATGATGCAACTTACAAACCAATGCATTGAGTCTGAGCTTATGCAGCCTCCTCCATGTTGAACATGAGAGTTTTATAGTATTGCTAACACTAATTTTGAGTTTGGGTTTTTTGTTGTCGTTTTTCCTGGTAAATAAATATAGCATAGGCTAGATTTTCTGTGATTATGTGCATAATGAATAAATATGATGGGAAGTATTTGAACAGAGACTGAATGATTCAGGAATGCTGTGAAAAAGTGGTTAGTGGAGTCAGTTACAGCACTTCTGAAGTTGTAGGTTCTTGGGCCTCCCCCGAAGCCTGCTGAGTCAGCTTGTCTGACCGTGGCATCTGAACCTGCATTTTTATGTAAGCACGACAAGGCCTAATTCTCCTTCTGGTAGTGGCAGAGTTGCTCTTATGAGACCAACTCTCCCGCAGAAAACAGCTAAAAATTCTAGACAAAATATAAAAAACAACTGTGGAAAGGCACTGGTGAGCAACCAATAGCAAGCAGAGGTAACTTTGGAAGAAGGGATTGCTTGGAAGATGGTAAAGGCACTGGGTAGGCTTGCAAGTTTTATGGCTTATCCACCTTGGGCAAGCCCCAGTTGGCACCCAGCGAGGCAGCCAAACTTATAAAAACTCAATCTTACTGGCTTGAATAACCAGAGGACAGAGTTCAGGGTGGCCACAGCACCTGGAAAGTGAAGGCAGGTAGCCTGGAAAGGAAAGAGTCACTAAGGGGGAGCCCCAAGTTCTGTGTATAAACTCTCTCCGAATCTCTGGCTGACCCCTGCGCCATGGATGTGTGGGATAGGCTCTAAGCAGCCCAGCCAAGGCTAAAGATCTACACAAAGATCATAGCTGCATCCACTGCAAGGGAGATGAAGTTAATGGAATATTCAGACAAACAAGTCAACACACTTCCAAGAAGTGTAACAGAGTCCAGAGTCTCTAAAATATATCATTTGTAGTGTTCAGAGCAATCCCAAATTAGTAAACACGTGAAGAAACAGGAAAACATGATCCCTCCACTAGAGAAAAGGTAATCTGTGGAGATGGACCCCAAGATGACCCATCTAATGTTAAAATTAACAGACAAGGATTTTTTTTATTTTTATTTTTTTATGGGACAAGGATTTTTAAGAGCTATTATATGCTCAAGGACATAAAGGAATATGCTTGTAATGATTGAACAAATAGGAAATCTCAGCAGAGGAATAGAAACCATAAAAAGTGTACCAAATGGAAATCTAAAACGGAAAAATATAGCTGAAATAATTCACTGGATGGGGCTTAACAGCAGATTGGAAATGACAGAAGAATCAGTTGAGTTGAAGATCAATCAATAGAAATGAATCAAACTAAAGAGCAAAGAGAAAAAGATTAAATGGGTACATCACATGATTTTTATGCATATTCCTATTTTACAACTAATGTTCTAAAAGAAATTTCTGCACTGGGTGGTCTAGATGCCCTCAAAGCTACCCAGCCTAAGATTTCTAGGAATAATATCCCTTTAACATGTAACTGTGTTAAATAGCTTAGGAGTCTTTTCTCTGGCCAAGACTATGACATACGACTAACGAGCTTTCTGGAGCCCTAGGGTCACCAGGAAAATACCCTGGCATAAGGGGACACCAAGTACTTATGAAAAAGGGAAGCCTTTCCTATCACAATTTATATAATCAAGAGAGAGAAGCACTATCCCTTGGGGTTTAATTATAGATCATGCTCCTGGTACCCAGTGTTTATCTCAGATGTGGAAATTGATTTTAGCCTTTCAAACTAAGGCCACAATTCCTTGAAGCAATAGGATTAATTTTTCTTTTTTCTTTTTTCTTTTTTGAGACAGAGTCTCGCTCTGTCGCCCAGGCTGGAGTGCAGTAGCGCGATCTCGCCTCACTACAAGCTCCACCTCCTGGGTTCACGCCATTCTCCTGCCTCAGCCTCCCCAGTAGCTGGGACTACAGGCGCCCGCCACCATGCCTGGCTAATTTTTGTTGTATTTTTTAGTAGAGACAGGGTTTCACCATGCTAGCCAGGATGGTCTCGATCTCCTGACCTCGTGATCCGCCCGCCTTGGACTCCCAAAGTGCTGGGATTACAGGTGTGAGCCGCCGCGCCCGGCCAGGATTAAATTTTCTTTGCTTGAAAAAAAAATTAGGGACATGTGCAGTGGTTCATGCCTGTAATCCCAGCACTTTGGGAAGCAGAGGTGGGTGGATGGCTTGAGCCCAGGAGTTTGAGACCAGTCTGGGCAACACAGTGAGACCTCATTTCTAGTAAAAATAAAATATTAGCTGGGTGTGGTGGTGGTATTTTCTAATAAAAATATTTTTTTTAATAGAGACCTCATCTCTAGTAAAAATAAAATATTAGCTGGTGTTGTCCCAGCTATCTGGGAGGCTGAGGCAAGAGGATTGTTTGAGCCCTGGAGTGAGCCATGATCACACCACTGCATTCCAGCCTGGGCAACAGAGCAAGACCCTGTCTCAAAAAAAAAAAAAAGAAAAAAAAGAGAGAATCAGGACTTGTTAAAATCAAATAGTAAATTTATATGAGATAATGATTTTATGGGTTTCTCAGCAGCCATATGTATGCATATCCTAGAAATGAACTTTGGTTTGCTCAGATCTTTTGTTAGAGGAGAGTTGAAGGTGCTAGGGAATGGCCTTCTCGAAGCCTTTTGGCTGCTCAGCTCCAGGATCCATCCTGGTCCCAGACAGCTACCTGTATTCTCCTCTTCTTTGCCCTTTGCTCTTTGCTCCTTGCTCCAGGCCTGGAAAGCTCAGCCTGTTCTTGTCTTCTCTACTTGTGAAAGTTGTTCCTACCCACTTTGCTCCCAGCGTTTTTGCCCTGAAGCTTGGCAGGGGCTTCAGCATTTTCCTTTTTTTAAATTTTAACAAGCTTTTTATTGAGGTACAATATACATACAGAAAAGCACATGTATTATAAAGGTACAGCTTGATGAATCATCACAATTCGTCACACCCATGTAACCAGCACCCCAGTCAAAAAGAACATTCCCAGCCAGGCGTGGTATCCAACACTTTGGGAGGCTGAGGTAGGCGGATCACCTGAGGTCAGGAGTTTGAGACCAGCCTGGCCAACATGGCTAAACTCCGTCTCTACTAAAAATACAAAAATTAGCCGGGTGTGGTGGCGGGCGCCTGTAATCCCAGCTACTCGGGAAGCTGAGGCAGGAGAATCACTTGAACCGTGGAGGCAGAGGTTGCAGTGAGCTGAAATCGTGCCATTGCACTCCAGTCTGGGTGACAAGAGCGAAACTCTGTCTCAAAACAAAAGAAAACAAACAAAATAACATTCCCAGCACCCCAGAGGGCCCCCCCTCACATACCCCCAAAAGCCATGATCTCTCCCTGCAGACAACCACTATTCTGATTTACAACTAAGATTAGTTTTTCCTGTTTTTTTTTTTTTAATGCTTTTATGATTGGAATCATATACTTGTTTATGTGTGGCTTTTCTTCTCATAACATTATGTTTAAGAAATTAAGCCATATTATTACATACAGTTACAGGTCATTCATTCTTCTTGTTGAACAATATTACACTAAGTGAATATACCACAATACACTAAATGAATATACCAATATTTGTTCTTTTTCCTGTTGGGCCTTTGGGTAGTTTCCAGTTTGGAGCCATTATGAATAGTGCTGCTGTGAACATTTTTGTACATATGTTTTGGAGGCACACAAGCCCATTCCTTTTCTTTTCCCTAGTATTATTGAGGTATTAGGTTGGTCAAAAGTAATTGCCATTGAAAGTAATGGCAAAAACTGCAAATACTTTTGCACCAACCTAATATCATTGACAAATATAGCTCATTCGTTTTTAATTATGTTACTACCTATAATGATTTATAAACAGAACAAAAGTAATAACTATGGCTGGTCGTGGTGGCTCACGCCTGTAATCCCAGCACTTTGGGAGGCCGAGGAGGGTGGATCACGCCTGTAATCCCAGCACTTTGGGAGGCCGAGGCGGGTGGATCACGAAGTCAGAAGATCAAGACCATTTTGGCTAACACGGTGAAACCCCATCTCTACTAAAAATACAAAAAACAAAATTAGCCAGGCATGATGGCAGGCGCCTGTAGTCCCAGCTACTTGGGAGGCTGAGGCAGGAGAATGGCGTGAATCTGGGAGGCGGAGCTTGCAGTGAGTCAAGATCATGTCACTGCACTCCAGCCTGGGCAACAGAGCGAGACTCTGTCTCAAATAATAATAATAATAATAATAATAATAATAATAATAATAACAACTATGAGGAGGTTGCAAAGCTTATGCTCAGTGGTAGTTGTTAGTCAACTATTTTTCAAACTGGATTGCACCTTTTCATTGGGTTTTAAAATAGTGGTTTATAATCAGCATTTCAAAGACATCAATAGAATAGAAAAAAAATCAGAGGACATTGCACATAGTAAGGATAAGGTCTGTTTCATAGACTTGTTTCAGTTACACATATGGATATGTATATAATATGAAGAATGTATGTATATACAGTGTAAAATGTATTTCTTACTTTGTGTCACAATGAAAATTTGAAAGTCACACTATTGGCTTATGAGTTTTAACTCTGTCCGGACTGGAAGCTGGAAGTTGTCCCACATAGATTTGAGATGGAGTCTCGCTCCATCACCCAGGCTGGAGTGCAGTGGCTTGATCTCAGCTCGCTGCAACCTCCACTTCCCAGGTTCAAGTAATTCTCCTGCCTCAGCGTCCTGAGTAGCTAGGATTTGAAGCACGCACCACCATGCTCAGCTAATTTTTGTACTTTTGGTAGAGACGGGGTTTCACTGTGTTGGCCAGGCTGGTTTCGAACTCTTGACCTCAAGTGATCTGCCTGCCTCGGCCCCACAAAGTGCTGGGATTACAGGTGTGAGCCACTGCGCCTGGCCTCACATAATTTCTGACTTCACCTTCTATCATATTGGCAATCAGGATCACTGAAATGAAGAAAAAAAAAAAGGAATCACTGAATTTCCCCTCCTTCAGCTGATAGACGTAGAAGAGAATCATCAGCTGGTGGTGGTGGCTCATACTTGTAATCCCAGTGCTTTGGGAAGACTGCTTGAGGCCAGGAGTTCAAGACCAGGCTAGGCAACGTAGCAGGACCTTATCTCTACTAAAAATAATTTTTAAAAAGCAGCCAGGCATGGTGGCGTGCGCCTGTAGTCTCAGCTACTTGGGAGGTCTAGGGGAGGATCTTGAGCCTAGGAGTTCAAGGTTGCAGTGACTTGACTGCGCCACTGCACTCCCGCCTGGGTAACAGAGCTAGACCCCGTCTCAAAAAAAGAGGGGGGAAAAAAGAATTGCTCCCTTTTGGCTCCAGTGGGCAATTTAATCTTTGAGCACTTCTAGATTGGTGGACAGCCCCACTCATCACCACACTTCTGCCCAATCCCAAAGTGATCCTTCTGAGTTCTGCCTTCTAGAAGCAGAGTTGTTACAAAATGACCTTAAAACGTATGTTGGCACTAGGGCAAGATCTGCCCTAAAAAGAGGTTTTAGTTTGGTATATACAGTGTGTTTAAGTTATTTTCAATTACATGTGACCCTTGAACAACACAGGGGCTAGGGGTGCTGGCCTCCCAACCCATAACCCCCTGCACAACCAAATCCTAGTATAACTTTTGACTCCCCCAAAACTGAGCTAGCAATGGCCTTAGCCTACTGTGATTGGAAGCCTTACTGATAACATAAACAGTTTAGATTAGCAGATATTTTGAATGTTATATGTATTATGTATTGTATTCTTAAAGTAAGCTAGAAAAAATAAAATGTTAAAATCACAAGGAAGAGGAAATAAATTTACTATTTATTAAGGGGAAGTAGATCATTGTAAAGGTGATTCATCCTCATCGTCTTCACATTGAGTAGGCGGAGGAAAAGGAAGAGGAGGGGTTGGTTTTGCTGTGTCAGGGGTGGCAGAAGTGGAAAAAAGTCCCAAGTGTAAGTCCACTTGTGCAGTTCAAACGCATGTTGTTCAAGGGTCAACTGTACTTGCTTTTATTTACAAGTTGGTAGATTTCATGTAAAAATCAAAATTTCTGGGTCTGATGTGGTGGCTCACACCTATAATCCCAGCACTTTGGGAGGCTGGGGTGGGAGGATCTCTTGAGCCCAGGAGTTCCAGACCAGCCTGGACAACATAGTAAAACCCTATCTCTACAGAAAAATTAAAAAATTATCCAGATGTGGTGGCCCATACCTGTGGTCCCAGCTACTTGGAGGCTGAGGTGGGAGGATCACTTGAGCCCGGGAGTTGAAGGCTGCGGGGAGCTATGATCATACCACTGCACTCCAGCCTGGGCAACAGAGTAAAGAAACCCTGTCTCAAAAAAAAGAAAGTCAAAATTTTGCCACTTGAGTTCTGGTAATCCCTGGCCTGCATATTCCCATGGCAGCATTTGGCTGAAGCCCTTGAGGTGACTGGCATGCATTCTCTCCAGTATGCCACAACCCACCTCCCTTGCTTCACGTATTTCTGTTCCCTCTCTGGACTTTGTAGGCAGTTGCCCTTACCACTCTTGCCCTACGAACTGTAGGGGTAGAGGTGGATTGGAGGTTGACCATGGATAGAAGAACTGTAGTCTTTCCCCTTCCCTGAACTAAAGTGAAGAGTGCTTGTTTTAGTTAGTGCCTGTGGGGAGGCAGGCCCTCAGGACATTGTGTTGGGTCTCCCCCCTCACATTTTACCTTTTTGTTTTTAATGCCTCTGACCTTTTATTAAGTATAAAGGTATCACTATTGTTCATCATTGTTGTCTTGTTTATTACCATGCATACATACTAGAATATCATAGATATTATGAAAAATATTCACAATGTTATTATTACATGAGGAAAGCAAGTTGCAGGGTAATGAATATTATATAATTTTTTTTTTTTTTTTTGGATACGGAGTCTTGCTCTGTCACCCATGCTGGAGTGCAGTGGTGCGATCTTGGCTCACTGCAACCTCTGCCTCCCAGGTTCAAGCAATTCTCCTGCCTCAGCCTCCCAAGTAGCTGGGATTAGAGGCGCCTGCCACCATGCCCAGCTAATTTTTGTATTTTTAGTAGAAACGGGGTTTTACCATGTTTTCCAGGCTGGTCTCGAACTCCTTACCTCAGGTGATCTGCCCGCCCCAGCCTCCCAAAGTGCTGGGATTACAGGCATAAGCCACCACACCTGGCCTGTAATCTCATTTTTTAATGTAAGATTTGGTCTTTTAGATCAGAAGTCAGCAAGGTTTTTTTGGTAATGAGCCAGACAGTAAATATTTTAGGCTTTGTTGATTCCATGGTCTCTGTCACAACTAGTCAACTCTGCCATTGTAGCAAAAGTAGCACAGATAATATATAAATGGATGCATGTGCCCGTGTTCCAATAAAACTTTATTTACAAAAACAGGAAATCAACTGGCAAGTCATAGTGTGCCAATTCCTGTTTTAAGTGTTTGAGGGGCTGGGCATGGTGGCTCATGCCTGTAATCCTAACATTTTTAAGAGTCTGAGGTTGAGTGGATTGCTTGAGCCCAGGAGTTCAAGACCAGCCTGGGCAACGTAGTGAGATTCTGTCTCTATTAAAAAATAAATAAGTAAAAATAAAGTATTTGAGGACCCAAATCTTTAGTGGCTTAAGAAAATACATGTTACTTTAAATAGCAGAAGGTAGAAACAAGATGCATATCAAAAGATTTTCATTCTAGTTCTGCTGCTTTGAATGTGTTTTCTCATGGTGAAGAATTGTCTCAAGATGGCCAATCTCACATCTTTGTCTCTCTCCATCAGACCCAGGGCCAGGACCTCAGCACAATTTCACCAGCAATCATCTTTGAATCAATGTTCCAGAATTCAGATGATACGGCAATTCAGGAAGATCCTCAACAGACAGGTTTGTCACACGGACTCTTTCTACTCACATCTAAGCACTTGCTGACACACTGAGTCACAGGCACAATGAATCATTCTAGTTAGCGTAAATGAAGTGAGCTTTCTATAAAGGGTCAGAAAGTTTGGGTCTTTCAGTTTAATTCCATCTTTTCCCCTACTTCCCTCAGTCCTGAAGAAGAGAATCTCCTTTCCCAGAATCTTCTGTTGGCTGTAAAACCACCAAAATGGGGAGGAGCTGTGAGCTTTTTCTTCTACTTTTTTTTTTTTTTTTTTGAGACAGCGTCTCATTTTGTCACCCAGATGGGAGTGCGGTGGTGTGATCTCAGCTCACCGCAACCTCCACCTCCAGGCTTGAGTGATCCTCCCACCTCAGCCTCCTGAGTAGCTGGGACCACAGGCACGTGCTACCACACCCACCTAATTTTTTTTTTTTTTTGTATTTTTGGTAGAGATGGGGTTTTGTCATGTTGCCCAGGCTGCTCTGAAACTCCTGAGCTTAGGCAATCCACCCGCCTCAGCCTCCCAAAGTTCTAAGACTACAGGCGTGAGCCACCATGCCCAGCCTTGTGAGCTCTTTCTTCTGATGTGATACACTGTCTATGAATGGACAGGACCCACAAATCCACAAACTTCAGCTGCATATATCATACTGTGTTTCATGAAAATTTGTCTGTAAAACTTCCCATTAGTCAGAAAGTATAGTCACTAGTCATGTCAAAAAAGGATGTTTAGTCTCTTTTCCAGAAAAGCCTTAAGATACTTTTTTAAATGGTTAGAACTATATTGGGTCTTCACATTTAGGAAGTGAGGTTGATGGTGAAACGTGATACTTTGACCAGAGGTGTCACTAAATGAAAATGACAGAAAGCTGGCCTGCTAGCTATGAAGAGATCAGCTCAGTGGACTTCAGCTGTGTTTTGTTTAGCCCATAATGACTGTTTTTGTGGCTCATCTAAGGCTTGGGATATGTATATATATTTCTATTTCTTTTTCTTGCCAGCTTCCTTGATTGAAAGTTTTAATGGTGATGCAGAGTCAGTCAGTGATGTTCCGCCATCCACAGGAAATTCAGCATCTTTATCTCTTCCACTTGTACTGCAGCCTGGCCTCTCCGAGCCACCCCAGCCTCTACTACCTGCCTCAGCTCCGTCTGCTCCTCCGCCTGCTCCCTCCCTAGGACCTGGCTCCCAGCAAGCTGCATTTGGCAACCCCCCTGCTCTCTTACAACCTCCAGAAGTGCCTGTTCCCCACAGCACACAGTTTGCTGCTAATCATCAAGAGTTTCTTCCGCACCCCCAGGCACCGCAGCCCATCGTACCAGGACTTTCTGTTGTTGCTGGGGCTTCTGCATCAGCAGCGGCAGTGGCATCAGCTGTGGCAGCACCAGCCCCACCACAAAGTACTACTGAGCCCCTGCCAGCCATGGTCCAGACTCTGCCCCTGGGTGCCAACTCTGTCCTAACTAATAATCCCACAATAACCATCACCCCAACTCCCAACACAGCTATCCTGCAGTCCAGCCTAGTCATGGGAGAACAGAACTTACAATGGATATTAAATGGTGCCACCAGTTCTCCACAAAACCAAGAACAAATTGTAAGTATTATGTATGAATATACCCAGTGGGGTGAAGTGTATTTACATAGGTGACATGTTGAGAAGCTTTTACTTCAAAAAGAAAAGTGGCTGTCATATCCACCATGAAACATGTAATTCTACCTTTTAGTCATTTTCCACATAATCAAGTGGTATAAATGTAGGAAATGCTGTGGTCAGTACCTATAATAAGGAGGCAGAGAAACAGTCTTTATCTAGCAGGAGGCACTCAAACAAATATTCCTACTGATACTGGAATCTAATCACATCATCTAGTATAAAAAAGCAGTCAGCAAACTCCAGAGGTCCCAGAATATTCCAGAAAAAGGTTGTTTTCAAGGCAGAGTCAGACTGATGTGAGGGACTGATGTGACCCAGTCAGATGGCACCAGACAGCAGTGGCCAAGTCAGAGAGCTAACTTGTGCTCCCACAGCCCATCATAGAATCATTTTCTGAGGAAGTACTTGGTCTTGATGACTAGGGAAATGACTTGGTCATTCAGTTAATGCTTCATGGTGAAGAATTGTCTCAGGATGGCCAATCTCACAACTTTGAAAGCCTAATATTTGCCAGACACTACACTGAGTATCTGGAGGATACAGAAAAGAGAAAAAACATGATTTATTTTTTATAAAAACATATATTCTAGTTAAAGAGGCTAAAAATGCCAAAAAGAAAGTTAATATTACCAGTAGGTTAAATATTAAATACTAATAATGGTAATTTAAAAAACATCAACAGCTATTATTCATTGAGTCCTTACTATGTGTAAGGACTTATTGTGCTATATATTTTTTAAAATTGAGGATCTGCAATGTGTCAGTTATTACCTACATACATTATTTTTAGATTACTTTTTTTTGGACTTTATTGAACAGATGGTACAGAGAGTTTCCATAAACCCTTTCCCCACCCCTAGTTTCCCCTATTATTATTATTATTATTATTATTATTATTATTATTATTATTATATATTTTGAGGCTCTGTCACCCAGGCTAGAGTGCAGTGGTGCGATCTCAGCTCACTACAACCTCCACCTCTTGAGCTCAAGCCATCTTCCCACCTTAGCCTCCTAACTGGGACTACAGGCACCCACCACCATGACTGGCTAATTTTTTGTATTTTTTGTAGAGACGGGGTTTCGCCATGTTGCCCAGACTGGTCTTGAACTCCTAGACCCAAGCAATCTGCCTGCCTCCGTCTCCCAAAGTGCTGGGACTATAGGCGTGAGCCATCATGCCCAGCCCTCCCGTATTATTATTATTGTTTTTTCTCCCTATCATCTTGTTTTTTTCCCCTATTACTAACATCTTGCAACAGTGTGGTACATTGGTTACAACTGATGAACCAGTATTGATACATTATTATTATCTAAAGTCCATAGTTTAGGGTCCATTCTTTGTGCTGTACAGTTCTATTGGTTTTGACAAATGCATAATGTCATGTATCTACCATTAAACAATATCCAGAATAGTTTCACATTTTTTAAAATTCCTTGTCCTTCACTTATTCATCCCTTCTACCACTTCCCCCTCCCCTAGCAATCATTGATATTTTTACTATCTCTGTATAGCTGCAGCTCTATATGTCACACAAAACACATTTTAACATATTACAACAATTCTAGGAGGTAGGTCTAATTTTCCCAATGGAGAGCAGAGGTCCAGAGAGGTTAAGTGACTGGCTGAAGTTCACAGAGCTCACAAGTGGCAAAGCTGGGATTTAAGCATAAGCAGATTGATCCCAGAGTTGGTGGCTCTTGGCCACTGCGTTGAGGGGTTCAGACACTAATGGTTTGTTGGGTGGCCATACAGGTCAGGTCAGCCTTGAGATATGGGTAGGAATTAGATGGAGAAAAGGATGTACTAAGTTGGAGAACCTAGAGGTGGATGTATGCTACTATTAGACACACTAGAAAGGCAATTTGGGGCTCAACAGGGGGAACACTCAAATTCCAGAACTAGGGTGCCAACCCCGTCTAGATCTAGAGAGCCTATGTCCATTTCTAGATAGCTAGAGTCATTGGAAAGGGCTTTCCAGTATTGTGACCCAGCCCGCCTCTATGTGGTTTTTATTGTTTTCTCTGGCCCTGTCCTGGGGTGCTGAGTGAAACAAGTCATCCGTTTTCTTTTCAGATATTTAAATATGGGTCTCACTTCTCCTTTTTTTTTTTTTTTTTTTTTTGAGTCAGAGTCTTGCTCTGTTGCCTAGGCTGGAGTGCAGTGGTGCAGTCTTGGCTCACTGCAACCTCCGCCTCCTGGCTTCAAGCAATTCTCCTGCCTCAGCCTCCCAAGTAGCTGGGACTACAGGCACGCACCACCACGCCTGGCTAATTTTTGTATTTTTAGTAGAGACAGGGTTTCACCATGTTGGCCAGGCTGGTCTCCAACTCCTGACCTCAGGTGATTCGCCCACCTCGGCCTCCCAAAGTGCTGGGATTACAAGCGTGAGCCACCACGCCCAGCCTCCATTATTATTTTATAGTGTCATCTGCTATAACGAAGCCAGAAGCTTTCACTTTCCTCCCACACTCATCTTAGAGGCAATTTTAAATTTCCTTTTTAGCGAGATAAAAGACAAAGCTGCCTCAAGATAAGACTTCAAGAAAGTGGAAACCTTTTAGCCCATGTAATAGGAAGTATACTAGAGCGAAAAGGGTGATTTTCTGGGCATGGGTTTATAGTCCTACTTAGTAATAATATAAATAATGTTCTGGAACTCCTGACCTCAGGTGATCTGCCCGCTTTGGCCTCCCAAAGTGCTGGGATTACAGGCGTGAGCCACCGCGCCCGGCCTTAAATAATGAATGTTTACTGAATGTTCACCATGTGCCAAGTGTCCTACGTGCATCATCTCATTTCATCCTCACAGAGGCCTTTGAAGAGGTTTTTGGTTATTGTCTTAGTCCATTTTCTGTTGCTTATAACAGAATACCCCAAACTGGGTAATTGATAAAGAAAATACGTTTATTTCTTACATTTATGGAGGCTGAGAAGTCCAAAGTTGAGAGGGCACATCTGGAGGGCCGCCCTGCTGGTGTGGACCCTCTGCAGAGTCCTGAGGCAGCACAGGGCATCACATGGTGAGGGGTTGAACATCCTAGCTCAGGCCTCTCTTCCTCTTCATTTTTTTTTTTTTTGTTTTGACACGGAGTCTCACTCTGTTGTCCAGGCTGGAGTGCAGTGGTGTGATCTCGGCTCACTGCAACCTCCGCCTCCCAGGTTCACACCATTCTCTTGCCTCAGCCTCCCGAGTAGCTGGGATTACAGGCACCCGCCACCACACCCGTCTAATTTTTGTATTTTTAGTAGAGATGGGGTTTCACCGTATTAGCCAGGATGGTCTCGATCTCCTGACCTTGTGATCTGCCCGCCTCGGCCTCCCATAGTGCTGGGATTACAGGCGTGAGCCACCACACCTGGCCTTTTTTTTTGAGATGGAGTCTCGCTCTGTCACCTAGGCTGGAGTGCAGTGGCGCGATCTCGGCTCACTGCAAGCTCCACCACCCGGGTTCACACCATTCTCCTGCCTCAGCCTCCCGATTAGCTGGGACTACAGGCGCCTGCCACCATGCCCGGCTAATTTTTTGTATTTTTAGTAGAGACGGAGTTTCACTGTGTTAGCTAGGATGGTCTCGATCTCCTGACCTTGTGATTCACCCGCCTCGGCTTCCCAAAGTGCTGGGATTACAGGCATGAGCCACTGCGCCTGGCCTTTTTTAAGAGAGAGAATTTCACTATGTTCCAGGCTGGGCTGGCCTTGAACTCCTGGGCTCAGGTGATCCTCCTTCAGTCTTCCAAATAGCTGGGACTATAGGCATGTACCACCACACCCTCCTTCTCTTACTCTTCTTATAAAGCCACCAGTCCCACTCCCATGATAACTCATTAATCCGTGAGTGAATTAATTCATTCATGACCCAGTCACCTCTTAAAAACCCAGCCTCTCAATACTGCCACACTGGGGATTAACTTTCAACATGAGTTTTGGAGGGGACAGATACTCCATCCATAGCAGTTATTATTCCTGTTTTTACAGGTGGGGAAACAAGACTCTAAGAAGTTAAATCACATGCCCAACACCAACAACTAATAAGTGGCAGAGCTTGGACTTGAATCCAAGTGTGGCTGAATCCAGGGCCCACCCTTGAACTATGCTGTGCACCTTACAGCACAAGGCCTTTACAGGGCTGTCTGCCTGTGAGAGGAAGCCTTAACCTGTCCTTGGCATGCAGCTTAATCTCTGAGGGGAAAAAAAAGAACTTTCCAGCTTTCTTAGAAGTACTAGGGGGCAGCAGGGAATGTGGAGAGCCTGAAGGAAAGCTAGCCCTGGGATCCCTCTGAGAAGACAATCTGCTTGAGAAAAGCAACCTTGGAGGAGGAGGAGCCTTTGGATACAGAACCTACTGGATTAGGCAGCTGGGAGCCAGCCAACTAGTAGCGTACAAAGCTAACTACGTTGTCAGCACTGAATGTCAAACAGTGCAGTGACCTCATGTCAGAGCACAAACAAAACATCACTCAGTACAAAAATCCCTGAACACTAAGGGTTTTCTGTCTTCTTGGATGACCATTACAGTTGGGGAGGCTTCAGGTCCCTGGGGATCTGCCATATTACAGTGGCTATAAATGAGATTTCTTTTTCTTTTTTCAGCAGCAAGCATCTAAAGTTGAGAAGGTGTTTTTTACCACTGCAGTACCAGTAGCCAGTAGCCCAGGTATGTAATTCCATGTTAGCCTTAAGAGAAGGCAACTCTGTGGGTCCCTTGAGGCACAGCTAATTATTGCTTTGTCCCAGTTTCTAAAACTTTAAAAATCTTTAAACAGCCTCAGTTAAATTCTTCACATTGTATTGTTGGCTAGAGTATTTCATATTCTCACAACTATTAGAAGTTAGTATACGTCTGGCCAAAATACCGTGTTTAACATTCTTTAACTAGTAACAGTTCTTTCCCTTTCAGATACAGCTTTAAAATGTAGCCAGAAAAAAATTTTTGAATCACAGCTAATGCTAAAGAGGGCAGTTGTTAATTCACTGGACTCTTTTCTAATTACAGTAATGAAGAAATAGCATCTGGGTCAGAGACACATATAGAGCTGAAAGTTCCTTTTATTCAAATTCTTTATTTTATAGATTAAGACACTGGGACCCAGAAAAATTAATTGACTCCCCCAAGGTTATAAGTGAATCTGTGGTGGAACCAAAGCACTAGTTGTCAGGCCTCCCCGTTCCCACCCTGTTCTCCTGCCCATTGGCCTTTGTTTTGTTTTGTTTTTGAGACAAGGTCTCACTGTCACTCAGGCTGCAGTATGGTGGCACGATCACAGCTCACTGCAGCCTGGGCCTCCTGAGCTCAGGCAATCCTCTTGCCTCAGCCCCCCAAGTAGCTGGGACCATAGGCATGCTCCACCACCATGCCTGGCTAATTTTCTTTTTCTTCTTTCTTTTTTTTTTTTTTTTGAGATGGAGTCACGTTCTGTTGCCCAGGCTGGACTGCAGTGGCGCAATCCCGGCTCACTGCAACCCCTGCCTCCCAGGTTCAAGTGATTCTCATGTCTTAGTCTCCCAAGTAGCTGGGATTACAGGCATTCAACACTATGCCCAGCTAATTTTTGTATTTTTAGTAGAGACAAGGTTTCACCATGTTGGCCAGGCTGGTCTCGAACTCCTGACCTCAAGTGATCTGCCCACCTTGGCCTCCCAAAGTGCTGGGATTATAGGCATGAGCCACCACCCCCGGCCTAATTTTTCTTTATTATGTGTAGAGACAGAGTCTCACTATATTGGCCAGGCTGGTCTCAAACACCTGGGCTCAAGAGAATCCTCCCTTCTCAGTCTCCCAAAGTACAGGGATTACATACAGGCATGAGCCACTGCACCTCGTCCTGCCCATTGGTCTTTAGCTCTGTCAGGACACACAAAGCCTGGCTGAATATGGAGCAAGTGTTCGTACAACACATGAGAGAAAGAGAGATGAGTAAGATGTCCTAAAGGAGCTCAGAGTCTCCTGGGCAGGCAGAACCAAGCAGGTCCTGTACCGCAAGGAGAGAGGTGTGGAAGGAAAACAGCAGCACTGTGCATGTGTGCCGGGAGGCTGGGTACCGGCTTCATCCAAGCTAGTCCTCTGCATAGGCCTACAGAGAGTGGGGGAGTGAGCTACGTCTTGAAAGATGAGTGTCAGTTCTCCAGAAGAGAGGTGTCCAGGGATTTTAGTCGTAAGGAAGAGCCCACAGGCCCAGGGGTATAAAGAACGTGTCAGGAAAAGTAGGCCTCCACAGGGAGGGTGCAATGGAGAATGACTGGAAATGAAGCTGGAAATACAGGGTGCATCTAGATCGTGTGTGTGACTTTCTAAGGAAACGGGACTTTGTCTCGGGCTGGGGAGTGTCCCTCTTTTACCTCAGAGGGCATGTGGTCCAATTTAAAGCAGAACGAAGCCCGAAGTGTGGCAACCATCCTTCCCATGGTTCCCATGGCACTCTGCTCTCACCTAGTCCATGTATCCCTGTCCCTCATGCTCCTGCCCCTGCAGCTACTTGAAGAGCAGTCTCTCTTGCCTCTCTCGCAGGGAGCTCTGTCCAGCAGATTGGCCTCAGTGTTCCTGTGATCATCATCAAACAAGAAGAGGCATGTCAGTGTCAGTGTGCATGCCGGGACTCTGCAAAGGAGCGGGCATCCAGCAGGAGAAAGGGCTGCTCCTCCCCACCCCCTCCAGAGCCGAGCCCCCAGGCTCCTGATGGGCCCAGCCTGCAGCTCCCAGCGCAGACTTTTTCTTCAGCCCCTGTTCCCGGGTCATCATCCTCTACCATGCCCTCCTCCTGTGAGCAAAGCCGACAAGCAGAGACTCCTTCAGACCCTCAGACAGAAACATTAAGTGCCATGGATGTGTCAGAGTTTCTATCCCTCCAGAGCCTGGACACCCCGTCCAATCTGATTCCCATTGAAGCACTACTGCAGGGGGAGGAGGAGATGGGCCTCACCAGCAGCTTCTCCAAGTGAAGGGCCCATGTGTGCTCACCTCTGGGAAAAGTGGGTGAGCAGGAGGCATGAGGTACAATGCCTGCCATCATGGGTCAGAAATTTGAAGGATGAAGAAATCTACTGTTTGAAATCCTCACCTTTCAGACGTATTTTCTTTATTCACATCCCAGGAGCATCCATTTTAAGGAACTATTCTTTGGAAAAAAACAAAAAACAAAAAAACAACAAAAAAAGCTAAGTTATAAGTGAACTGTTTGGCTGCACTGTATGTCACTTTTGCTTGTTGTCATGTGAACTTGGAAACTAAGGTTACTCGTGTGCATAAAAATTCTAAATGAAAGGGTGTGGTTTCCATCAATCTGATGCTGCCCATCGCTTGCACTGGGGTCTTTGTGGATCGGGCAGGAGAGTTCAGTGTGTTGGGTGTTGCTCCTTCCTATGTGTCTTTTGAATCTGAGGCTGACATTTGCTTGGAAGGCCAGACCCTTGCTCCATCAGAGAGGGCAGTGGCAAAGGCCAGTGAGGCAGCTGTGAGTTGGACAGGGTTCAGGTGAGATGGTGTTGTCATTTGTGCTTAGTGTTGGTGGTGCTCAGGGTGGATAACACGGGTCGTTCTGCAGCCCGCTTCAGCACAAATAGGCAGCTTAAGGCCTGGCTCACAGGCTGTGGGGTTGATCTGGCTCTGCAGAGGCCCTAGGCAGCTTGTTGACTGCTGTCTGTTGATGACGTGTGTGCAAAGCAGGCTCTAGCAACATGATCACTGTCTTTGCCTTCCTGGTTCTTTCTCTCGGTTGGTTGCCAGGGCTTGCAGATCGCAGTGAATTTTCCTTGGGGAACATCGCTGTTTTGTCCTAGAGTGAACTTGTGGCTTATGGCCAGTGCTGTTTGGTGGTCTGCCTTCTTTTTAATGGTATTTTCTTCCTCAGAGCAGAAGGGCTGCATTTTGCTTATCAGAAGAAGGTGCAGATTTAAGGGAATTCATATGAGGTGGCATGTAATTGGCAGGCCAGGTGTCCTGGTTCCAGGTTCCAGCCAGGCTTTGGGTTGCCCTCTCCATCTCTGCCCCCCTCTGGATTTTGCATACAGCCTCATACAGTGCAAACAAGGATGTGACTTGCTCAGCTTAGTCATGTGATTTATTTAAAAAAAAAAAAAAAGAAACACAAAACGATGATCTTCTACTCAGGGTATAGCAAAACAAAAAAATTCCCTTTCCACCAAAAAGCCTGAAATGTTGCAATAAGTTATCTCATTTGGAATGTTTCATTAAGTTGTGTTATAGGAAAAAATTGTGTGTGTGTGTTATAGAATTATATCCATATGTCTGCCTTTGGCTCCAAGTCATTGCCTCTTAAAATAAAAGATACAATCCATACTAGCATGAAAAGTTTCCCTCAACAGGCTATATTAACATAGTCGTGAGTGCTGACCAAACTCACCGAGCTCAGAGGCCAGGCATGGCCTGAGGTGCAGAATAGGCCTCTGCCTCCAAAGAGCCCTTTCCTTGCCCTGAGCAAGGAGTGGTGTTCCACAAACAAGGCTGCTCTTCTAAGCCAACAGTGTCAGGCAGGAAGCAGCCATAATTTTGCCTTGCATTTTCATTCCCTGATGTAAAGGGATCTGCATTGGTCACTCTCCTGTTCTCTGAGCCATTGCTCAGGGCCAGCCAAGATATTATTGAGAACAGATAATTTACCTTGGAGCCAGAGGCCCTCCCTGCCTTTAGCAAGGATGTTCAGGGACAGACAAAGAGGGCAGTGGTGGTGAATGTTGTTACTGCCATGAGGAGAAATGGCAGTAAGAAATCTTAACTACAAGCAGCCAATTTCTCATTCCAGGACCCTAGCCAGAATAATTGACTTCTTTTTTTTTTTTTGAGACAGAGTTTTGCTTTCGTTGCCCAGGCTGGAGTGCAGTGGCGCAATCTTGGCTCACCGCAACCTCCACTTCCCAGGTTCAAGCAATTCTGCCTCAGCCTCCCGAGTAGCTGGGATTACAGGCATGCGCCACCACGCCTGGCTAATTTTGTATTTTTAGTAGAGACGGGGTTTCTCCATGTTGGTCAGGCTGGTCTCGAACTCCCAACGTCAGGTGATCCTCCCGCCTCAGTCTCCCAAAGTGCTGGGATTACAGGTGTGAGCCACCATGCCTGGTCTAGGGAATTGACTTCTTTTTGACCTTCTGCACTCCCTTCCCCAAAAGGATTGTGGCTTCTGTTGACCATTGACCTCAGCAGAAGTTGATAAGGAAGGAGGAATTTCCTATTAACACAGTGGGTTAGTCCTCCTGGAAAACCAACTGCTGAGCATGAGTTGTCCTTGGCTGTCTCTGGGCCTCGCACCCATGGGAAGTTTTGAGGTGGGGCCCTTGCTGTTTACAACTTCTGAGAGAGTAGTGATGGGACCCCAAAGTAAGCTTGTATCAGAGGGCAGTAATGACCTTCCCATATCCCCATCCTGTGGTCACCTGGGATTTGGGTTCCCTGGGGTGGAAGTGGGAAATAGGAGCCCAGGGAAGGACATCTGAAGCACCCACAGTTTAAATAGCGACTCTTCTTGGTTAGCCAGGGCTGTGCTCATGTTGGGCCCTACCCAGGTCAGTGGCCTTTTCACTCTCAAAGATCGGGGGTGACGAAGCAGCATCTTAAACAGTGTTTAGGCTGACAGATTTTTCCAGTTGAAGAAGCTGAAGTATCTGCCTTTTGAGGGTGACTTTAGATTACAAGAGAGACTATCAGATCCAATCAGCTTTTGAAAAATCAGGAATGTGCTTAAAATGCCAGTGAGTGGTTGTGAAGATCAGGTTTATTTCCCAGGATAGGCAGTCTTTCTTTCCCTCCTTTTCCAGTTCTCTTTTCCTGCCTGTCCTTCCATAAGCCTGGTCTCTAGTGCCGAGGACCTTGGAGAAGAGAGGGCCCCTAGCTAAGCTGGAGCCAGAAAGAACCTTCATGGTGAGTGTGGTTTCCCAAACTTGGGAAATGAACCTAGGGTGAGGTTAGGGAGGATTTGTAGAATTCTAGCAGGTAAAAATCAAGCCTTTTTCCCCTCCCATAGTAAACTTAACCATTTTCACCCTGTACGTTATCTTCTAGCTCCTACTAACATCTCCAATTAGACAACCGCTTCAAAGGGTGCTTAGCACCAGGGATTGGGGTTCATGGACTTAGGAGGTGGTAAGGAAACTGGCTGGCACCACCAAACTGCCTTAGTGAACTTGGCCCTTCCCAGGCAGGTAGGTTGGGCATTGAGGGAAGGTGGCCCAGTCTTTCCTGGCAGGGTCTGGCCAGTCTCATGGGGGCACCACTAGTTTGGTGACAGAAGTGGTGTCATTTATTGAATTCCACCTCCGTTTAGAAGGAGATCATGGTACAAAGCCCAGGAGGGGCCTTAAGATGTGAAGATCTCTCTGAATAAAAGGCAAGGGGCTTCTCTTCTTCACCTCTGGGATAGTTGGTAGATCGGAGAGTTTTATTTTCAGGGTCAAGGCTGTGGACTGATGGGGATATTGGAGGGTGGGTGGGTTTTCCTGAGAGACTTTGTATAATGCTGAATGTGTCCAGAGGGACAAGTTTGCAGAACCTCATATTGGTATATTAAAGAAATAATAAAATAAAAAAGCACTTTAGGTTATTTTATCTTTAACCCGATTGCTGCAATTTCTTTTGTGTGTATATATACATATATATACTTTCCACAAAGTTTTATTTTTTGCTCAGAATAAAAAGTTAAATTGAGGTGTGAAAAGAAAAGCACTTACCTTGGTGCAATATGTGTAGCTTGATGGTCGTTGTCCCATGTGGCCCTGGCCTGGCCGCGTTTTTCCGCTCAATCAGCCCTGTGCTGTGAGACTGTCCATAGGGAAACACTATTATGCATTCTCAGCAACCGCTCAATCTATGCAAGCCTTCCCTGTGTGCCCCAGGGCGCCCCCTCAGGCTCTCTGAAGAACTGCTGTGGGTCCTGTTTTCTGCTGACTGTTGAGGCCCTTTTTCATCACTTCTTGGTCTCTCGCCATCTTTTCCCTCTTCACCATTACAAAATGATGCCTGAAAGGAAGGAACAGATTGTTCCTAGGTAGAAACCTGGCACCTTCTAGACTTTTATATTTGTAATCACATCCATTGTCCTTAAAGACTTTTCCAGAGTCATTGAAACCATTGATTTGTGGAACTGCAACAATATTTCTCAAGAGTTTACAATTGTCTTACACCACCAATCAGAAATATGTTTGGGGAGGCATGGGTGGCAGGGGGCAACATGAGCCATTTCCATACTGCTCCCCATACTACCTGTGTTGGTTCCTTAAGCAAAAAGGCCTCCAGCCTTCATTAAATCCTATAAACAAACATTATGTCCCATGAATCATTATCAGCTTTCTTCCTTTACTCCACCTCTCCCATTTTATCTTCAATTCTCAGGCTATAGAATAGACAAGTTTTAGAATATACTTCAGCCAAAGCAGAAAGATTTTCATAGATCCAATATGCAAATAGTTCTGCTGTGACATAGATCAGAAATTGTCTGTTCCTTAATATTTGGGGGTGGAGGCAACAAAACTGAAGCATATTTCTGATTGGTTAGCCATTTTGGCCTGTTTCCTCTTGCATGTTTTTTAGGGAGGGAAACGGTCCTGTATTTCTTCTGATGCCCTTTGGGGAAGCCGACGACCACTGGGCATTTCTCACTGTTACTCCTGTTCAAGAGAGGGCTTCTCAGTCTGCACTGAAAAATGCAAATTAAACTGGATCTTTATGTCAATGTGTACATAGTACAAGCTTTTTTTACTGGAATTGAGGTTTAAAACCACACACTGCCCTTTTGGTGGTGTGCCTGTTGGGCCAAAAATTGGGTGATAATGTAGTGTCACTTTCTCAGCTCAATGCAGTTTCTACTTTTTCTTATGGGAAAATTTTTCATAAAACCTTTTTGCACCAAAACCCAGGGGTGTTTTTTGCAATATCCTTGTTATCCTCGTAGTGTGCCAAGTCAGAGGCTTTCTCTTGCCCTTTTCCTGCTGTTCTCTCAGGCCTCCCAAGGGCTGTTTGACTCAACAGTCTACATCCTTCGTTGTGTTTTGGAGAATGTGGGGGTGGGGGTCAGAGTTCAAGGTGTCTGTTCCCTTTTCCTGTGAACTCTTTCTAGTCCCTATTTGGGGAGGGTGGCTGGAAACAGATTTTTGCTGAATTTCTGGCTCAGATCTTCTAGCCAGGAAAGGCAAGAGCCCCCAAGAGCCCTTTTTTTTTTGACATACACTAATCATTGGCCGGGGTCTTGGTGACAACTTTTAAAATCCCAAATAGTTTTATTTGGATTATGTAAAAGTAAGTGTGAAACATGGGAACAACGGACTTCCACTGAGCGATGTGAAAACGTTACAGGTTCAGTACTTCCAAAGGAAGAAACCTCCAAACCCAAAAAAGAATAAATATGAATTTGTATTTTTGAAGAATGTGAAATAATGGTGTTTGCTTAATTGCTCATTTTGTATAAACTTAATATTGTACTTTAAAATATCTGCTAAAAAGTGAAAATTTAACTTTTTGGAATTGAAAAAGCAATATTAAATACTAATGAAATCCTAATTAAATGCTTATTTAAATCTGGTAGTATCTGTGGCATTTCTTACCAACCCTGCCCATAGTTGACATTTTTCCACCACTCCCCCCTTCCCAGCCATCAGTCTTGGAGAGGGGACAGAAAGGAAACGTCGGTCACCAGGAGAGTCTGCAGGTTTCCTTTTAATCAAGGCTCTGCTGAAGGTGTTTTGTGGGGCTAAAAGCCCCCAAAACATGAAATGGACATGTAACACCACCTGGATCCCCCATAGCAGGCCAGACCACTCTGGCGAGCACTGCTGGTCTGCCCAAATCTGGGTAATCAGACTGGGTATTCATTGGCTGCATTTCAAAGCACAGCACTGCTTTCAGCCAGGATGAAGTGGGAGTGAACCCAGCTGCTAGCAGAGCTGCCACTCCAGGCTGAGAGCCAAGTACCAGCCACTGCCAGTGAAGACTGGCCCCTTTACTGAAGGGAGTTGTTCAGAGTCCAGCCACCGGCCCTGGGGAGGGAGAGAAGTCAGGGTATTCTGCTCGGGGATGGTCAGGGCTCCGCAGCTCCATCGCCAGCATCCTTCGGAAAGCCGCCTCTGGCGGAGACAGCCGGCTGGGGGGGCGCTCCAGGTTTGGCTGAGACGTTCTAGTTGGAACAGAAAGGAAAAAAGTGAGGCTGGGAGGCAAGGCCTTGGATTAGGCCCCACAAGGATGTGGCCATTTGGCATTTGGATAGTATTAACTTTTTCGAAACCTCTCACCAGATCAAAGGAGGTTAGGGATAAAGCGGCGGAGACATACTTCCCCCCTCCAGGGTAAGCTAGGGCTTGGCCAGCCTAGCCAGTGGGGCAGACCCCACCCCACCCCAGCCCAGCCCAGGGTGGGCACTAACCCCGCCACCAGCCGGCTCCGGGCGCCGGCGGCCCAGCTGCCGTAACATCTCCTCGCAGGCTGCGATGGTGTCCAGGAGCTGCCGCTGCCGCTGCTCCACCGCGTCCAGCAGCTGCTGGGCGCGCTCCTCCCGGGGCGGCTGCGGGGGTGGCCTCCCGCCGAGCCCCAGCCCCGCCTTCCCGCGGTCCACGCCGGCAGCCTCCCTGCCCGGGAGAAAGCGAGAGACAGACGGTCAGGGCCGGCGCTTGCGCGGGGCCAAGCCCCTTCCCCCCGCCCCGACGGGCCCCCTCTCACCCCCGTGACCAGTCTGAGCCCGGGCCCCATTCCATCTCCGCTTGCGCGGCCCGACCACCGCCCCCCTTTCGGCCGCCCCCCTCCCCAGCGCTGCGTTAGGGCTTCGCAAGGCTGCGCCCCGCCCCGTCCCCACCGGTCTCCTTCAATCCTCCTGGGGGTCGTGGTCCCTTTAAGCTGCCCGGCGCAGAGGTGGGGCCGAGTCTCCTGGACCGGAAGCTGGCTGGGGGCGTCACTTCCTCCCGGAAGCGGGCCTGGGCGGATGTCTCCGGCGCGTCGGTGCAGGGGGATGAGGGCCGCGGTGGCTGCCAGCGTGGGGTTGAGCGAGGGGCCTGCTGGCTCCCGGAGCGGCCGCCTCTTCCGCCCGCCAAGTCCCGCTCCGGCGGCCCCCGGCGCCCGGCTGTTGCGGCTCCCGGGGAGCGGGGCCGTGCAGGCCGCGAGCCCGGAGCGCGCCGGCTGGACCGAGGCGCTGCGGGCCGCCGTGGCCGAGCTGCGCGCCGGCGCCGTGGTGGCCGTCCCCACCGATACGCTGTACGGCCTGGCCTGCGCGGCGAGCTGCTCGGCGGCTCTGCGCGCTGTGTACCGCCTCAAGGGTCGCAGCGAGGCCAAGCCTCTGGCCGTATGCCTCGGCCGCGTGGCCGACGTCTACAGGTAAGGCCGCCCCGACCCGGCCCCGCTGGGGGCGGCACCGCGGGAGGGGTTTCCGGTGACAGGCTTGGGAGACTGAGGCGCAGAGAGCGGGAGGGGCTTGTCCAGGCTCACCAAGGAATCCGGAACTGGAAGTATGTACCGAGGACTTAACGTGCCCCGGGCCCTGAACTACATGCTGCTGGGAAGCAGCAACACACGAGAAAGGCAGGGACCCTGTTCCCTTGGCGTATTTGTGCTAATTGGGGAGGCCCCCGGGAAAAAAGCAAACAAACACAGTAGCTTAACTTAATAGCGAATGCCTTGAAGAAAATAAAACGTGGAGCTTGATCCCACTATCATGATATCACAGCGGTGCAGCTGTTGTAGTCCCTGAGACCAGAGGCACATGGGCGTGAAGCCAGGGGTGCGCCTTTGGAGCCCTGCTTTCTGCTCAAGCTCTTAGGGAGGTGAAGCAGGGAGACAGGCGGCTCCCATTGTAAGCTCGAAGGATTCCTTTCCTTCGTCTGCCTAGAGTCTAGGAAAGGACCACCAGTGGCCCTTCAATTTTGAATGGATTTATTCTTCTGTGTTTCCCAGATACTGCCGTGTGAGAGTACCTGAGGGGCTCCTGAAAGACCTACTGCCAGGACCAGTGACCCTGGTGATGGAACGCTCGGAGGAGCTCAACAAGGACCTAAACCCTTTTACGCCTGTGAGTCAAGTTTTCTCTTGTGTCCCCAGACTCCAGGCCACTTGGCTTTCACTAGGATCCAGATAAGACTTACCCTCTTACCCCTTCCAACCTTTCTCATGATCCCTTTCCCCTTGCCTTACAGCTTGTAGGCATTCGGATTCCTGATCATGCCTTTATGCAAGACTTGGCTCAGATGTTTGAGGGTCCGCTTGCTCTCACTAGTGCCAACCTCAGCTCCCAGGCCAGTTCTCTGAATGTCGAGGTGAGTTTACCCAGTCCTTCCCCTGGAAATGTCACCAGCGCACATACTGTTTTCTGTGAATCAGTGGCATTGATAGTACACTGGGATGGCCAGGCGTGAGAGTTCTTGGGCCAACAGTGGGAAGGTTGCCCAGCTGGCAGGGAGGTGGTGGGGGGCAATATAAATTTAAAAAATTTGAAAGATTTTATCTCAAAGTCTGAAAAGCCAGGGGGAGAATTGGTGTTTTCTTCTGTCTTTATAATAATAGGAAAGATTATGATAAGAACAATGTCTTCCTGTTTTTCTGGAGATAACAGTTTCTGGAGAACACAGTTAGGCTATAAATCTTCACGACAGTGCTGTAAAGAAAGATGAAGAAGGCCAAGGGCAGTGGCTCATGCCTGTGACCCCAGCACTTTGGGAGGCCCAGGCAGGTGGATCATATGAGGTCAGGAGTTTGAGACCAGCCTGGCTAACATGGCAAAACTCCATCTCTAATAAAAAATACAAAGATTAGCCAGACATGGTGGCGCATGCCTGTAATCCCAGCTACTTGGGAGGCTGAGGCAGGAGAATCACTTGAACCTGGGAGGCAGAGGTTACAGTGAGCTCAGATTGTGCCACTGTACTCCAGGCAGGGCTCTAGAGCGAGACTCTGTCTCTTAAAAAAAAAAAAAAAAAGAAGATGAAGTTTAGCCTCCAGAAAGTTATATCACTTGTTCCAGGTCACACAGCCATTAAGTGACTGACTCAGATTTTTAACCAGTTTTTGATTCTCGCCCCTGTTCTCTTATCTCTGCCACAAGCCAGATCAAAGAAAGGATCATCCTAATCCTTTCTTGGCTACATAGATTAGAACAAAGGAGGACACATAGAAATTTCGTTTTTTTCTTATTACTAAGATGTAAAATGTAGTAATAAGCTACATTGTGTCCCCAGACTCGGCCAGACACATAGTATCACACATAGTATCCAGCATCAGGCCTTGGGCCTTCCTTGGGCTTATTACATCCAGCTAATAAGCCTGGATAGAGTAACTTGGGTGCAGTCACATAGAGATATGATGGAAAGTCCAGAGTTAGAGCCCGTATCCCTGCTCAGAACTCCATTCGATGGGTTTTCCATTCCCAGACCTAGAGTGGGGCTCAGGGTTCTTAAGAAAGTGAGAGTTCAGCATCCCTTCCCATTCTCAGAGTGCAGGTTTGACTTGGTCCTGGTGGCTGTACCCCAGGAGCAAGAATCGGGATGTGGCACAGGGAGGGGAGGTTTTTACCTTGTCAGCAATCATTTGACCTGTCCAACACAGTAACTGGTATTTATGATTTCCTGTCCCAGATTTCCAGGCCTAACTGCCACTGCAGTGTCTTCATTGGGGGGTTGGGGAAGCTCTAGCTCAGTTAACAATTCAGTCCACTGTTCTAGGGGGAGTATCCTCCTCATAGCCCAAAGACTGAGTGCTGGTGGCATGCAGAATCTACCATGTTCTACTCTTCCTACCCTGATCAGAGTCGCAGTGAGATCCAGGAGCATAGTTCTAGAGCTAGAAGGAGCTGGAATCACTTGTTCCAGGTTACGCAGCCATTAAGTGACCAGATTTTTACCTAGTTTTTTTTGTTTTGTTTTGTTTGAGACAGTCTCACTCTCTTTCCCAGGCTGGAGTGCAGTGGCACCATCTCAGCTCACTGCAACCTCCATCTCCCGGGTTCAAACAGTTCTCCTGCCTCAGCCTCCCGAGTGAGTAGCTGGGATTACAGGCGTGTGCCACCACGCCCGGCTAATTTTTGTATTTTTAGTAGAGACGGGGTTTCACTATGTTGACCAGGCTAGTCTCAAACTCCTGGCCTCAAGAGATCCAGCCTCCCAAAGTGCTGAGATTACAGGCGTGAGCCACCATGCCCGGTCTTTTTACCTAGTTTTTGACTCTTGACCCTGTTCTCTTATCTTTGCGGCAAGCCAGGTCAAAGAAAAGATCATCCTAGTCCTGTCTTGGCTACATAGATTAGAACAAATGAAATGAGGACATAGGATCATCTAGTCCAGCCCACTTGTCTTGTAGGCCTCGATAGAGTAACTTGCATGCAGTCACACGGAGATACGATGGAAAGTCCAGAGTTAGAGCCCGTATCTTTGCCCAGAACTCCATTCATTGTACTTATATTTCCCTAACTGAAGCAATGTGTGAAATTTCCTTTTGACATAGCAAGATTTTCTTTAAACCCTAGATAGGTGTTACTTGGAGTGCTAACCCAGGAGGCCTCCAAACCTCATAGAATACAGTGTCTTTGGCACAGTTGACCTTAACTAAATGAAGCTCCTTTCTCTGCTTAGAGGAAAGTGCCTTCTGTTTTAAGACTATATGGCCTTTGATGACTGCGTGCAGTTTGACATTATTGGATACACCAGGGATAGTGTCCATGCTCTTCCTTCTCCCTCTTCTCAGGAGTTCCAGGATCTCTGGCCTCAGTTGTCCTTGGTTATTGATGGGGGACAAATTGGGGATGGCCAGAGCCCCGAGTGTCGCCTTGGCTCAACTGTGGTTGATTTGTCTGTGCCCGGAAAGTTTGGCATCATTCGTCCAGGCTGGTAAGTCTCTTTCCTGTGGCGTGGGGAAATAATTTGAGGGAGGTTGGAGAGATGCAAAAAAGCTTTGACAAGATAAAGATGGTGCCTCCTATCTTGCCCTGAAGGAGTGTAGGCCAGGTTTGGAGAAGTGGTGGTTGCAGTGGGACTAAGTTTCCTGGCTTTCTTAGGATTCAAAAGGTTTCATCAAGGGTTGATGAACAGGGCTTAACAAGGCTAGCCAGTTTCGATGTCCCTGCTCACCAGCCTCTGGTGGGCTCGGGACTTCTGAGAAGTCAGACTGGTAACTGTCCTGTTTCCTCCTCAGTGCCCTGGAAAGTACCACAGCCATCCTCCAACAGAAGTACGGACTGCTCCCCTCACATGCGTCCTACCTGTGAAACTCTGGGAAGCTGGAAGGCCCAAGGCCTGGTGCTGGATACTATGTGTCTGTCCACTGACGACTGGCAAGGCCTCATTTGCAGAGGCCACCGGAGCTAGGGCACTAGCCTGACTTTTAAGGCAGTGTGTCTTTCTGAGCACTGTAGACCAAGCCCTTGGAGCTGCTGGTTTAGCCTTGCACCTGGGGAAAGGATGTATTTATTTGTATTTTCATATATCAGCCAAAAGCTGAATGGAAAAGTTAAGAACATTCCTAGGTGGCCTTATTCTAATAAGTTTCTTCTGTCTGTTTTGTTTTTCAATTGAAAAGTAATTAAATAACAGATTTAGAATCTAGTGAGAGCCTCCTCTCTGGTGGGTGGTGGCATTTAAGGTTCAAACCAGCCAGAAGTGCTGGTGCTGTTTAAAAAGTCTCAGGTGGCTGCGTGTGGTGGCTCATGCCTGTAATCCCAACATTCTGGGAGGCCCAGGTGGGAGAACTGCTTGAGCCCAGGAGTTCAGAATCAGCCTGGGCAACATAGCAATACTCCGTCTCATAAAAATTAATAAATAAAAAGTCTCAGGTGACCAAAGGCTCCTGAAGCTAGAACCAGGTTTGGATAAAGATTGAAGAGCCACAGGCCACTCTTCCCTCTGAGCCATTGGGCCTAGTGGTGTCATGTATTGTAATTGCTCGCGGGGAGAGCAGTCTTTTTGGTGTAATAGTGGGATGTCTGCTTAGTTGGCAGGGGTTCAGTCCAAATGGAAGAATATTGGGAAATAAACCTCCACTATCCTTTTCAGCCAGGGACTTTTTTCTTATTTATTCATAAAATAAATTGTAGTTAATTATACCCATAACACCTTTATTTAAATCCAGTGTTCTCCGCAGCCTTTTGTCTATTTATATGTGTACCAAGTGTTAAACATAATTATTATTGGGCATTTGAACTTTGTTTTTCTTTAAAGAAATGCTGCTATTAAACATATTTGTAAATGGTTTGTTTTTCTTCTTTTGAATTATTTCCTTAGGAGAGTAGGTCAAAGTGTAGGAAGTATTTATGGCTCTCAATATGGATTAGCCTTCAAAAGAACTGAGTCAAGTTACACTGCTGTTAGCAGTGTGTGAGAATGGCTGCCTCTGCCCCCTGGCCTTCCCATGTTTAGTATTTTTCAGATTGTGCGTGTGTTAAATGAAGCCAGTGTTGCTACCTTCTGTAAATTACTATAGGTCAACATCCAACCCTTTCAGCTGTCCCTGCCTGCCTTGGTTTCCCCAGCTAAGCCCCAAAGCCAGGTGGCCAGGCCTGCTCATCTCTCTGGTGGGGCTTAATATCAGTTACCTAACTGGGGCTGGGTGTCCTTGAGGTGACCACTGGGGTCTATTTCCTCCTTCCTCCCCTTCCCTCTTGTACCCTAGTTCCCAAAATTCTGATTCAGTCTTTTTTTTTTTTTGAGACAGAATCTCTGTTGCCCACACTGGAGTGCAGTGGCACGATCTTGGCTCACTGCAAACTCCGCCTCCCAGGTTCAAGTGATTCTCACACATCAGCCTCCTTAGTAGCTGGGACTACAGGTGTGCACCACCACACCCTGCTAATTTTTTTGGTATTTTTAGTAGAGGTGGAGTTTTGCCATGTTGGTCAGGCTGTTCTTGAACTCCTGGCCTCAAGTGATCCACCCGCCTTGGCTTCCCAAAGTGCTGGGATTACAGGCATGAGCCAAGGCACTCAGCCCATTTTTTACTTTTTTAAAGACACGTCTCTCTGTGTTGCCCAGGCTGGTCTCGAACTCCTGAACTCAACTGATCCTTCCACCTCAGCCTCCCAGAGTGCTGGGATTACAGGCATGAGCGACCACGCCTAGCTTCCAATTCAGTCTTGAGCCCATAAACTTCTCAGTACAGTGGTTTCCAATGCACCTGTTTCCAAGTATATCCTAAGAATCTTGTGTTAACAGAGGCCTGCTTTAATCAGGGTTCCTGCAATTAGCGTATTAGTTTATTTGTAAATAAGCACTGGTTTGTTAATTCCCTCTAGAAATCTTGTTTAGTAATGTTTTTTGTGTTTTCTTTTTTGTTTGTTTTTTGTTTTTGTTTTGAGACAGTCTTGCTCTTGCCCAGGCTGGAGTCCAGTGGTGCCACATTGGCTCACTGCAACCTCCGCCTCCCAGGTTCAAGCGATTCTCCTGCCTCAGCCTCAGAAGTAGCTGGGATTACAGGCACCCATGCCCAGCTAATTTTTGTATTTTTAGTAGGGATGGGGTTTCACCATGTTGGCCAGGCTGGTCTCGAACTCCTGACCTCAGGTGATCCACCTGCCTTGGCCTCCCAAAGTGCTGGGATTACAGGTGTGAGCCACCACGCCCAGCCTTGTTTAGTAACTTTTTTTTTTTTTTTTGAGACGGAGTCTCGCTCTGTCGCCCAGGCTGGAGTGCAGTGGCGTGATCTCGGCTCACTGCAAGCTCCGCCTCCTGGGTTCACGCCATTCTCCTGCCTCAGCCTCCCAAGTAGCTGGGACTACAGGCGCCCACCACTACGCCTGGCTAATTTTTTTGTATTTTTAGTAGAGACGTGGTTTCACCATGTTAGCCAGGATGGTCTCGATCTCCTGACCTCGTGATCCGCCCATCTCGGCCTCCCAAAGTGCTGGGATTACAGGAGTGAGCCACCACGCCCAGCCATTGTTTAGTAATTTCTTAAGCAAACCTACTTGTTGTGGTAAAGCCATAGCCAGCCCAGCTCCTATATCAGTTTGTCACAGAATCTAAGGTCAGAATTTGTGAGGTCTTAAAGAGAGCAAAAGGAATGCTTACTTGAGAATACCAGTTCATATTTAATTACTACTAATCACAGTAGCACTGAACATGGCTCTAGTGAGTGGGCCTCAGTCAGTTCAGGCAGCTAAAGGGAGGGGGATTTCCTCCTAGTCCTCTCCCTAGAGCTTAATATGCATCTGAGAAAAATTAGGCTCTGGAGCACAGAGGTATTTTTTTAGAGGAAATGAACTGAACTCCCAGCACTAGGTAAAACTGCAAAAAGAAAAACACCTGTGCCCAGGCACTAGCTACAAGGCCACACCAGAAAAGGAAAGCTGGGTCCTGGAAGCTTCAGGACAGGAACTCTTCCTTGGTCAAGTTTTCCCCAGCACCTAGCACATAGGAAGGTGCTTGATGAGTGAGTGTTAAATGAACCTGTGAGTGCTCAGGATGATTTCCTGATAATTGGGTTCAGGAATCTACTGGGAGGAGCTTAAACCTAGAAGTTCCCTTTCTGAAAGTCTCAAATATGGTTCCCTAACTTAGAGAAGACAGATGATGTGGGAAGGAGGCCTGAGGAGAGGATGCAGGCTGGCAGAAGGGAGCAGGGTGCATGCGAGCCCAGACCCTGACACCCTTCCAAGGGTGGTGACTGGGTGGCCACTACACAGCACCAGCCTGCTGCAGAGTTCAAAACTAGAAGGGGTTACATGAAAGTGTTCCCAGGATGTGGAGCTGCCCTGGGCTAAGTTCAGTCACCTGCCAGCTTCTGCCGTTCCCATCACCACAGAGCACCTCAGCACCACTCGCCTGAGGAACGGGCTCTGTGTTGCACAGGCCCATGCCTGACGGCCCACCCAGAAACACCCATCTGCTGACCTCTGACCTGGGAACGAGTGAGTGGCTACAACCTCAGCTGAACCCCACACGGTGACATCTTCCAGCAAGGCAAGGACATCAGCACCTCACGCCCATTTACAGGCCCCTCACATGAGCCACTGCTCCTTCTCTTTGATGAAGTGCTCCGCCCAGCGGCGTGTCAGCTCCAGGTACAGGCTGGGCTGGTGAGGCAGGTAGTCCAAATACAGGCGGGTGGGTGTCTTCTTGGGAATGGCCTTCTCAATCTGGGTGCCCTCGTGCCACTCATTGAAGGAGGTAATGGAAACGATCTCGGGCCTCACTGTCAGGGCCGCCTGCAGGGCCGTCTCATAGTACTTGCCATTGACCCTGTTGCGCGTATTGTGGTTGTTCCAGGGCCGAATGCTGGTGTCTATGTAGCCAGGCCCCACACTGGGGATGAACATGAGGTTGTTGGCATCACAAAAGTTCTTCACAGCTTTCCAGTTCTGATGGGAAGAACCAAAGGAGAAACCATTGGAGGCAAAGTAGGTGTACATGCCGTCAAATCCGGCAGCCAGGATGTCGTGGGTGTGGCCCTCCTCCACCAGCAGCGCTATGAAGACCCCATCGTAGGGCGTGTTGCGGATCGAATGGGGCCCGTTTGGTGTCAGGAGGTGGGCCCAGGCCTCAGGGGACGTCAGGTATGAGTCGTAGATATAAAAGAGTGGGAGGCTCTTGCCCATGCTGTTCTTATAGCGGTAAAATGCACCATGGGAGCCATACCTGAGAAGGAGAAAGAAGAGCCTCAGCTGGATGGGAGAGACCAGCACAGCTGTAGGACCTCCCGTGGATGAGATACGGATGCAACACAGCCCAGTTCTGGAGCCAGTCAGTCTCCACAGTTGGAGTCATCATGCCTCTAAGCAAGAACCTGGTTCCCCTCCTTCCTCTCTCCAGTTGTCATTCCTAAGCCTCACTTCCCTACCCTTAGCCAAGCCACCACCGTCTTCCATCTGGATTGCAACAACAGCCAGCTAACTGGTCTCCAGGCTCCCATCCTGCCTCCATATAATCTATTCATTATTCCCACCTACTTGATCTGGCCCTGCCTACTCCATTCCTGCTCTTTTCCCAGCTATTACTCCCCATCTGGCCTTTCTATCCGGCTATGTGTCATGCAAGCTTGTTCCATCTTATGGGCCTTGCATCTGCCAGCCCTCTGCTTGGAATTTTCTCCCTGCCTCCGGATCTTTGCAGAGCTGACCCTTTTTCTTTTCTTTTTTCTTCTTATTATTACTACTTTTTTCTGAGATAGGGTCTTGCTCTGTTGCTCAGAGCTGGAGTGGGGTGGGCGATCTCAGCTCACTGCAACCTCTACCTCCTGGGGTTCAAGTGATTCATCTGCCTCAGCCTCTCAAGTAGCTGGAATTACAGGCACCCACCACCATACCTGGCTAATTTTTGTATTTTTAGTAGAGATGGGGTTTCACCATGTTGGCCAGGCTGGTCTTGAACTCCTGACCTCAGTCAATCCACCCACCTCAGCCTCTCAAAGTGCTGGGATTACAGGTGTGAGCCACTGGGCCTGGGCTTTTTTTCTTTTTTCTTTTTTTTATTCTTAAGACAAGTCTCACTGTATCGCCCAGGCTGGAGTACAGTGGTGCCATCGTAACTCACTGCAACCTCAAACTCCTGGGCTCAAGTGATCCACTCACCTCAGCCCCCCAAATAGCTGGGACAATAGGCATGCATCACCATGCCCAGCTAATGTTTTAAAAAAAATTTGTAGAGATAGAGTCTCCCCGTGTTGCCCAAGCTGGTCTCAAACTCCTGGCCTCAAGTGATCCTCCCACCTCAGCCTCCCAAAGTGCTGGGATTACAGGTGTGAGCCACCACACCCAGCCCTGACTGCTCATTCAGGTGTTAGCTCACCTGTTGTCTCCTCAGACTCACCTGACCTGACTATCCATTCTTAAGTAGCTTCGTGGGCACACTCTAGCACAAAATCCTGTACAGATCACTCTTTGATTTTTCCCATTTAATTACTGTCTGCTCCACAGTACCTGCAACATACACTAGAAAGTAAACATTATGAAATCAGAAACTTTGCTAGTCCTACCCATTACTGTACAACTGGGCTTAAGTCAGTGCCTGGACACATGTAGGCACTCAATACTCTCTTTTTTTGTTTGTTTTTTTAAGAGACAGAATCTTGCTCTGTTCTCAGCTGGAATGCAGTGGTGTAATTGTGGCTAACTGTAACCTCGAACTCCTGGGCTCAAGTGATCCTCCCACCTCTGCCTTCCAAGTAGCTAGGACTACTACAGGCATGCACTGCTATGCCCAGCTAATTTTTTTTTTCAGTAGAGATGGGGTCTTGCTATGTTGCCCAGGCTGATCTCAAACTCCTGGCCTCAAGCAATCAATCCTCCCACCTCTGCCTCCCAAAGCCCTGGGAGGCCGGGTGCAGTGGTTCACACCTGTAATCCCAACACTTTGGGAGGTCGAAGTGGGCAGAGCATCTGAAGTCAGGAGTTCAAGACCAGCCTGGCCAACATGGTGAAACCCCAGGCGGGAGTACAGTGGTGCCATCATAGTTCACTGTAACCTCAAACTTCTGAGCTCAAGTGATCCACTCACCTCAGCCCCCCAAGTAGCTGGGACCATAGCTGTGCATCACCACGCCCAGCTAAAGATACAAAAATACAAAAGTTAGCTGGGTGTGGTGGTGGGCACCTGTAATCCCAGCTACTCAGGAGGCTGAGGCAGGAGAATCGCTTGAACCCAGGAGGCAGAGGTTGCAGTGAGCCAAGATTGTGCCACTGCACACCAGCCTGGGCAACAGAGTGAGACTCTGTCTCAAAAAAAGAAAAAAAAAAAAGCACTGGCATTACAGGTATGAGCCATTGCACGCAGCCTCATTCAATATTTATTTATTTATTTATTTATTTATTTATTTATTTTTGAGAAGGAATCTCGCTCTGTCACCCAGGCTGGAGTGCAGCGGTGCAATCTCGGCTCACTGCAACCTCCACCTCCCAGATTCAAGCGATTTTCCTGCCTCAGCCTCCTGACTAGCTGGGATTACAGGTGTGCGCCACCACGCCTGGCTAATTTTTTAATTTTTAGTAGAGACGGGGTTTCACCACGTTAGTCAGGCTGGTCTCGAACTCCTGACCTCAAGTGATCCGCCTGCCTCGACCTCCCAAAGTGCTGGGATTACACCATGCCTGGCCTTCATTCAATACTTTCTGAATGAATAAATGAGGTGCCTACATTGTAGAAGCTACTTTCACATATATTAATTCGTGTGATTCTCACAAGACTCAAAGGTTAAGAGGCTTGCCTCATCACAGATTAGAAGCCACAGAACAGGAATTGAAACCCAGGCTGCCTGACTTTAGGCCCAGTACTCTCTTACTATAAAACAGCTGCTGGGAAACACGGGCATTATGCCCTGTGTCTCTTGACCTGCCCCTCCAAACCTTCTATCCCTACCTCCACTTTGATCCCCGCCAAAATCCCGGCCCCCAGAGCAGCCTTACGTGTCAATGATGTACTTGATGTTGTCATGTACAGTGATGTCATCCCGGCCCTTGTAGGGTTGGATGTGGAAGGCCACCTGCCACAAACAGAGGAGTAATGGTCAGGTGAGTGTCTATCTAGGGGCCACAACATATCAGGCTCAGGATCTAACCATGGCCTGGAGGAGAGGCTGAGTTCAGAAGAGGGCCTGGCAGTGGTGGGCACAGTAGAGATAAAGGCAGCTGCTGCCCTTGAAGGCCAAAACAGGGGTGAGCAGTTTGCCCATCTCCCGCAGCAGGGCATATGGGAATCATTTTGGTGGGCTGTTACAGGGTGGCTAATAGGTTTCAACCTTGTGCCAGCTCCAAGTGGTTGGTGCTAGCTGCCTGAAACAGTGGAATAAGTATGCTGAAGCTGTGTCAGTGGAAAACTGCTGTGATCTGTTAGACATGTCAGTGGTGGAATTCTCTTCAGGAATAGGGGAGTGGGGCTTTTCTTCTTTCTCTATCATTTTTCTTCCTTCACCACAGAAGCAAGGGATGACTTACTTATTGGCACATGTGGGGAAATGCTTCGTCCAGTCCGTCCTTCCTCTTGAAAGTGAGCCCACCTGCTGAGAACACCTGCCTACTCCTCGAGGTCCAGCACTGCCTCCCACTAGAGAGTTGAGTCTGCAGGTCCTTTTGGCTCTTGCCTACCCTTTTTCCACCATGCTTTACAACCTAACCTCTATTATTATTTAACAAAAGTGATAATTATTTAGTCTTCTCTTGGTCCTATATTTAGTTTTCTCAGTTTTCTTAGAATTCAAAAAACTAAGAGCAACATAGCCACCATTTATCTGAACCCTCCCCCAAAACCACACTTGCCACATATTTGTTATCCCTGGGCTACTGCCAAGAACTTCTGTAGAGGCACTAACCCTGTGGGCGGAGGAGAGCAACTCTCCAGAATAGGGCAGAGAGCACGTGGCCTCTTCTTGGAGACTCACCTGGATGCTGTACTGATGGGCAGTGTCCAGAATGGCGGGCACCAGGTCATCTGAGGGCTCCCCGTTATCATCAGCCATGCCAGGTGGGTACCAGGACAGGACCAGGACGCCTGAGACGCAACACAGAGGCCACTTCAGAGACACACAGTACCCCCCTCAACAGAGATTTTTTTCCTCACAAACATCTCCAATTGCAAAAATGGTTCCTAAAAAACTGAAGCAAGCCTCCTGCCAGGTTCACTTCCTGCAGATGAGTCCCAGAGCCTCGCGCCCCGGAGCTGTCCACGCCCGCGGTGCTGAAGCGGAGCGCCTGCGGGAACCGTACGTAGCGCGCCAGGCCGGGAGGGAGCCAGGCTTTAGACTGCCTCAGCAAGTAGTAGAACAAAAGGAATGGGAGGACAGTGCCACACCCACCTGGAAGCCACAGGCCTACCTCTGAAGAAGAGAAGCACCCCTAACCCTAACGTCCCGCATGGAGAAGAGCCCTGAGCAGAGGCCATCTGTAAAATCCAGCAAAATTCAGTGACGAAATCCGAAATAAGTGAGCCTCCCCTCTCCAGCCTACAAAGGAGGCGCCCTGGGACCTTCCCTCCAGCTGGGTGCTTGATGAAAAGCCTCTAAACCCCCAACACTACCTCCAACTGCAAATAGAGCAGAGGCCTTCATGGAACACGGGCACACTTTCCTCTCTGCAGCCAGCAAAAGCAGGAACGGCTGCTGCTCTACCCTGTACCTGCCATGAAAGCAGAGGCCGCCCTAAGTTCCACTCCTCTGAACCCCAGAACCTGCGGGCCAGGACTCCAGGCCTCACTTCCCATCGCCCAACAAATTTGAAGACTCTGCCTCCCTCTCCTGGTGCAAACTCCTAGCAGTTCCGCCCTGTGGGAAGGGCCCTGGATGTTAGGGATGGAAGGGCCCAGCTGGGGGGTCTGAATACTAGACGGAGGGGCGGTGTCGCATGGTGGGCCCAGGATGAGAGTGGGAGGGAACAGCTAAGAAGCCAGGCTGGCGGATAAGTGGGACCAAAGGGCCGGTGACAGGACCAGAGGGAGCTGGGGTGTGGGAAGGAGGAAGGGTGAGGCTGGGGGGCAGGGCCGCCAGGGGTGGGGGGCGCTCACCGATGGCGGCTTCCTTGAGCTGGGTCATATGCTCCCGCAGCACTTCGGGGTCCCGGGAGCTGTAGGGCCCCAGCTCCGGGTAGAAGCTGGAGCCCAAGTCGTCTGGGGGGCTGTGGCGGCCGCGGGGGTAGCTGGCCGAGATCTTGGGGTCCCAGTGCGGCACCATGACGTGGTCCCAGTGAATGTAGTGGCCCTCGCTCCGCGGGCTCCCGTACCACGAGTAGTAGAAGGCGTGCAGGTCCGAGTAGACGCGCAGGCTCTGCACGGGGGCGGGCTCGGCCTCCGCGGGTGCCGGCCCAGGGGAGCCGCCAGGGTCCGCGGTGCGGGGCGGCGGCGGCGGCGGGGGCGGCGCGGCAGGGGCTGCCGGGGCCCTGGGAGCGGGCGCGGGGGCCCCCTCTGGGCGTCGCTCAAAGGGCGCCAGCTCCAGGCCCGGGCCCAGCGCCGGGAGTCCGTCCGGAGCCTTGAGCGTGCGCAGACCCATGAGGGTGCCGAAGGCGAAGAGCAGCACCAGGAACAGAGCGATGCAGGCGCGGCGCCGCCGCCGGGCCATGGCCGACTGTGCGCTCCTGCAGCCGCCGCGCTACCTCCCAGCGTGCCGCGCCATGGCCGCCCGCCCGGCCGCGCGCTTCCCAGGCAGACTGTGCGCCCGGCAGAGCGCGGCGTGGGCGGCGCCCGGCCTGTCCCCGCAGTGCGGGCGGGCTCGGCACACAGGACGCAGGCGGCGCGGACCAAGTGGCCGCGAGCCGAGGGGGAACTGGACGCCGAGTGCAACGCAAGGCCCAGCGAACGGCGAGTTTCGGGGCCACAGGAGCAGGGGCCTGAGTCAGGCCGCGTGACCCGCGAAAGAAGAGTCGCCTGGCTGCCTCGGCGGCAGGTGGTGGCGCCTGGCTGGGGAGCGGGGACGCAGGCCTTCCGGAGCGCGGGAGAGAGGCGGCGCGGCGGCGGCGCTGGGGCGGCGGGGGCGGGGGCGGAGGCGGGGCGGGGGGGGAAAGAAGCGCGCGTCGGTGGTTCTCTCCCCAAGGATTTCCTTCTTCGTCGATCCACCTTTACTCACTTCACTGGCCCCCTCCCTACGGGTCTCAGTGCCACCCTTCTAGCCCCAAGTCCCCCATCCCTCGGCCCCCCTCCCCGGCACCCCAGGCAGCCCCTGAACCTCGGGGGAAGGGGCGTCGGGAAATCCCCAGGAATCGGACCCTGCAGACGCCGGCCGGGGCCTGGCGGGCGGAAGACGACCGTGACTCGCGCAAGGTCACACTGACCGGGCCTGGACCCCGGGTCAGGGCGCACTCTGCAGAGCTCGCTGCACTGCCCAGCCTGCCGGGTCGCAGTGTGGCTTAGTGAGTTCTCTGGTTGGAATCTCACGAAGCCAAAATTAAGGCGTTGGCAGGTTACACTCCTTTCTGGAGGCTCTAGGAACGGATCTACGTCCAGCTCAATGGCAGAATTCAGTTCCATACAATTGCAGGGCTAAGGCCCCCATTTGCTTGCTGGCTGTCATCTGGGGGTCTTTCTCAGTTTCTAGAGGCCTGCTGCATTTCTTGGCTTGTAGGCCTGATGTCGTCTGGAGCGGTCTCTCCTGGGAGAACCTCCTAGAGTCAGGGAGGATTAAATGAGATGGTTCCCGTAAAGCACTTCCACGGGGCCTGAAAAGCAAGCGCTCAATACATGTGCGCCTTTCTTCCTGGATTCTGGGCTCCAGAGGACAGGCCCCGTCTTATTTACCTTGTTAGACGCCAAGGGCTGCTGGAACAGCATCTGACACTCACTTCCTAGTGCCGTTTAAGTGAGTACCAGCCCCTGGTGTGATAGTCTGTAGATAATAAGCTTTTCACTCGCTATTGATAGAGTTCCTACACTGCATTATTCATTACTTCATTTATTCAGAAGATAGTTTTGTTTATCATATGCCTCCTTCAGTGGTCCGCAATGACAGCAACTTTGTTTCATTCCCTGTCTGCATGTCTAAAACAGAGCTTGGGATGATGGCGGGCACCCAGTTCTTATTGGTTAAGTAAAATGAATTGTAGGGAACCCAGGAAGAGGAGCAGGAAGCTTGGGAAGTGTTGGTAGACCTGCAGCCGAGGAAAGTGAGCTTGAGAGACCTTATGGTGGTAAATGTGAATGAAGTGGAATGCCTTCAGCTCCAGGTCGCCCATACCCGATTCAGCCTGGCTTAAGGAATATGCCAGTGTATCAACTTGCAAAGCAAGGAGCCCAGTGGCAGGGCAGAGTGGGTATTTTCTCTGATCCAACAATGTCATTAGGAACCTGAGATGTTCCCGTCTCACTGCTCTACTCTCCCCACCACTGACTTCATATACAAAGCCAGTTCCCCTCATGCCACAAAATGGCTGCTATGGCTATTGACTGCTCTTCCCATTCCACAGGCAAGGGTAAGACTGATTTCTCTTTCCCAGAAGTCCTAAACAAACATCTCATTGAATCTCCTTGGTCTAATCTGGTTTAGGCCTTTTTATGCCAGACAAATTATTGCCGAGGGGGATAGAATTACCATGACTAGATTAGATTACATTTGTGGAGTGGTTTAAATGTTGGAGAGAATACCATGTCTACCAAAGAGTGAGGTGACTCTGGGAATAGAAAGAGTGAGAAGAGGCTGGGTGCAGTGGCTCAAGCTTGTAATCCAGCACTTTGAGAGGCCAAGGCAGGTGGATTGCCTGAGCTCAGGCATTTGCGACCAGCCTGGGCAACACGATGAAACCACCGTCTCTACTAAAATACAAGAAATTAGCCAGGCGAGGTGGCAGGCGCCTGTAGTCCCAGCTACTTGGGAGGCTGAGGCAGGAGAATTACTTGAACCCAGGAGGCGGAGGTTGCAGTGAGCCGAGATCACGCCACTGCACTCCAGCCTGGGTGACAGAGCGAGACTCTGTCTCAAAAAAAGAAAGAAAGAAAGAAAGAATGAGAAGAAAACGGGTAACGACGGCACTCTCAGGAACACCAGCATTTCTGGGACAGGCAGAGGAAGGAGAGAGTCTAAGAAGGAAACAGAAAGAATCATTAACGAGGAACTAAGAGAACAGGGAATCGGTGGTGATGGTTTTGGAAAAATAGTGGGAAGGTTTCCCCAGCTCCCAGTCATCCCACTCTTTCTGGGATGCCCTGAAACAATTGTGCCCCCTGTTGGCCATGCCTGGAGTCCTTGACGCTGCCACCTGGCCTTGACGGTTTGACCCAGGGCTAGTACTCTGACCTAGTGGTCAGAATTAGTCCAATGATAGCTTCCCATCTTCCACTGGACCAATCATGAATACTGACCCAAAGGGCATCAATTCCAGTCATTTTTTTGGGATTTTACTCTGTGGTCTGCAGGAGAGATTTCATCCTCTTTAAAGATAATGCCATTTGCCGGGTGCGGCGGCTCATGCCTGTAATCGCAGCACTTTGGGAGGCTGAGGTGGGAGGATGACTTGAGTTCAGGCTTTTGAGATCAGCCTGGGTAACATAGTGAGACCTCATCTCTACAAAAAATTAAAATATATTAGTCAGGCATGGTGGCACACGCCTGTACTCCCAACTACTCAGGAGGTTGAGGTGGGAGGACCACTTGAGCCTGAGAGGTCAAGGCTGCAGTGAGCCGTGATCACACCACTGCACCCCAGCCTGGGTGACCGAGTGAGACCCTCTCTCAAAAACAAACAAACAAACAAACAAACAAGATAATGCCATTAGAGGGAAGGGACAGAGAGAAACTTAGTGTTATTGGAGTCCTGATTTCAGTTTTCCTGGCGGCCTAGTTGCGGTGTGAAACACTTGACCATTCTTCCAATAAGTTACCCTTTTATTCTGAGCAAGGTGAGCTGATGGAGCTGACTATTGATTGCCTATCAATCTCTGACAAGACCGAGAAGGGGACTTGGGAGCAGGAGGTCATTTGGAAGGTAATCTCAGGAAGTAAGAGTTAGGAATTGAACAGAATGAGACAAGAACAAAAGAAAAGCCAAACCAATGGTGCACTGAGGATGTCGCTGCTATAGATAATGGGGACTTAATTCTGCCACATCTTTTCAGAAGTGTACAAATGCCTCCCAGAGTTAGGAGGTGTGAGGCTGAAGCAATTACCTACTGACCCCCTCCTCCACTGGTCAAGCATTTTCCCTAGGGGAGTTAACTTCCTTGTATTTCTGGTCTCCTGTTGCCAAGCAGGCTCCCAGGACATCAGAGAAGGTTTTGAGGCAGGTATAAAGAGAGACGGACACATTATTTATTCAAGTGGGATGCCGCCAGTGTGAGGAAGACTAAGCTCGCACAGAACCATCCATCCTAGATGTACTCATTTTCTGCTGTCATAACAAATTACTATAAATTTAGCAGTTAAAACAGCACAAAAGTTTACTGTCTCATGATTTCTGTAAGTCAAAAGTCTAGGCACAGTGTGGCTTAGTGAGTTCTCTGGTTGGAATCTCAGGAAGCCAAAATTAAGGCGTTGGCAGGTTACACTCCTTTCTGGAGGCTCTAGGAATGGATCTACATCCAGCTCAATGGCAGAATTCAGTTCCATACAATTGCAGGGCTAAGGCCCCCATTTGCTTGCTGGCTGTCATCTGGGGGTCTTTCTCAGTTTCTAGAGGCCTGCTGCATTTCTTGGCTTGTAGGCCCCTTCTTCCATCTTCAAAGCCAGCAACATCAGATCTTGTCCTTCTCACACTTTGGATCTCTCTGACCTCCCTTTCTACCTCTCTCTCATACCTTCCTCTTCTGGTTTTAAGAGCTCATGTGATATATTATATGCCATCAGATAATCCAGGGTAACTTCCTCTGTTTAAGGTCAATTATTGGCCAGGTGTGGTGGTTCATGCCCGTAATCCCAGAACTTTGGGAGGCCGAGATGGGAGGATCACTTGAGCCCAGGAGTTCGAGGCCAGCCTGAGCAATATAGCAAGACCCTGTCGCTACAAAAAAAAAAAAAAAAAGCAAAAAACAAAAGACCAGGCACAATGGCTCACACCTGTCCCAGTACTTTAGGAGGCCAAGGTGGGTAGGTTGCTTGAGCCCAGAAGTTAGAGACCAGCCTGGGTAACATAATGAGACCTCATCTCTAAAAATTTTTTTAATTTAAAAATTTATAAAATATAAGGTCAACTAATTAGTAAACTTCATTCCATTCCACAAAGTCCCTTCACAACAGTAACTAGATTATTTTCAATTGAATAGCTAGAGGACAGGAATCTTGGTGGGGGACATCTTAAGAGTTCTGCCTAAAAACTTTTCCTAAAATCAAGGTGGGCCAAAGAGATGTGACACGTGGCATTCAAGGTATGTATTACACCCATTCTATCGATTAGAATGTGTGTTCAGCCACAAATAAGAAGGAAAACAGCTAAACATGGCTTAAAGTGCTTCTCAAACTTTAGTGAGCATGTCAGTCCCTTGAGGATCCTGTTAAAAATGCAGATCCTGATTCAGTAGGTCTGGAATGAAACCTGTTTTTGTTTGTTTGTTTTGTTTTGTTTTGTTTTTGAGACAGGGTCTCACTTTATCACCCAGTCTGGTGTGCAGTAGCCCAGTCACAGCTCACTGCAACCTTTGCCTCCTGGGCTCAAGCAGTCTTCCCACCTCAGCCTCCCAAGTAGTTGAGACTACAGGTGTGCACCACCACGCCTGGCTAATTTTTTTTTTTTTGGTAGAGATGGGGTTTTGCCATGCTGCCCAGGCTAGTCTCAAATTCCTGGGCTCAAACAATCCACCTGCCTCAGCCTCCTGTAGTGCTGAGATTAGAGGTGAGAGCCACTGTGCCTGGCCAGGAGTCTATGTTTCTAAGAAGATGCCAGGTGATGCTGATTTGACTGGTCCTTTAGGGCTTAGAGTATAGTGTATTTATTACCCCACATATTAAGGAATCTTTAACTAGGCTGGTTCTAGAGATGGTTAATCTAAGGGTTCAAAGACACTGTGACATCAGATCACCTTCTCTGTGATTCTTTTTTTTTTTTTTTTTGGCCTTCCCTTCATGATTGAGAAGGATGGAAGCAGTTCCAAGCATTCCATTCCCACAGGACAACATCCAGGTGCAGAAAAGGGAATGGCCCTATTTTATAATCCTTTTAACAAGTAAGATAAGCTCTTCTAGGAGCTCTCAGCAGATTTCCCATCACTTCTGATTGGCCAGAATTGTGTCATCTATTCACATCCAAGCAAATCCCTTGCCAAGGCCATTCAGAGGTGAAAAAAATCAGAAAGAAGGGCAAAAGGAAGGGGATTTGGGTAAACAGCCAAAAGTCTCTCCTACATCTGCTCAGAGTCAATTTTCCCCTTCTTCCTTACAGAACTAGGACTGTGTTGAGAGAGCCCCCTTTCCCCACTATGGCTGGAGATGACAGGTTTGTTCTGTGAAAGAGTATAACAAGAGAATCCCCAGACACAGGAGTACTAGGCAACAGGAGAGGGAGGAGTGAGAGGCCATCCAGAAATCCAGGGGAGTCTGGATCAATAAATGGCAAGAAGTCCAGCTCTTTACATCACTCAGCCCCAGGAACACTGGCAGTCATAGGTCAGCCTTCCAGGAGCTGGGCATGGTAGTGCATGCCTGTAGTCCCAGCTACTCGGGAGGCTGAGGTACTTGAGCCCAGGAGTTTGAGGACAGCCTGAGCAAAATAGTGACACCTTGTTTCTAAAATAAATTTTAAAATTAAAGGTTAAAAAAAATTTTTTTTGAGATGGAGTCTCGCTCTGTCGCCCAGGCTGGAGTGCAGTGGCATAATCTTGGCTTGCTTTAACCTCCACCTGCCAGGTTGAAGCAATTCTCATGCCCCAGCCTCTCGAGTAGCTGGGATTATAGGTGAGGGCCGCCATGACTGGCTAGGTTTTTTTGTTTTTTGTTTTGAGACGGAGTCTCACTCTGTCGCCCAGGCTGGAGTACTGTGGAGTAACCTCGGCTCACCACAACCCCTGCCTCCCAGGTTCAAGCAATTCTCCTGCCTCAGCCTCCCAAGTAACTGGGACTACAGGCACACACCACCATGCCTGGCTAATTTTTGTGTTTTTAGTAGAAACGGGGTTTCACTATGTTGGCCAGGCTGGTCTCAAACTCCTGACCTCAAGTGATCCACCAGTCTCGGCCTCCCAAAGTGCTGGGATTACAGGGGTGAGCTACTGCACCTGGCCATAAAAATTTTTTTAAGTCAACTTTCCAAGCAAAAGTCCAAGTGACTCCCTGGAGAAAAAGAAAGACCCTTGGGAAAAGTTCTGCACAGACTGACATTGGGACTCTTGAGGAAAATCCTCCACATACTGAAAAGTCAGCTTACTGCCTGATCAACCCAGAGTGAAACACACAAATCAGCAAACATGCCTCTTGCGTTCAGATCTTTCAATCAGCTTTCTAGTGCCTCACTCTAAACATGAATAACTAATGATTCTCAGACATTTAGTGAACGCTCCCTGAATGAAAGCCAGATATAAAAAGCTAACAAACAAAAAAGAAAGAAAGGAAGGAAGAAAAGGATGAAACAGTGAGAGCTAGCCTGGTGCAGTGGCTCATGCCTGTAATCCCAGCGCTTTGGGAGTCTGAGGCAGGGGGATTGGTTGAACCCAGGATGTTGAGGCTGTGGTAAGCCATGATAGTGCCACTGCACTCCAGTCTGGGTGACAGAGTGAGACCCTCCAAAAAGAAAAAAAAAAAAGTAAGAGTGAAAGAGTTGATGAGAAGAAAACAGAATGCAACTAGCCAAATAAACAGATTTTCAAACCAGAATGCTATATTCATTCTGGCATTCAAACAAAACCAGAATGCTATATACATGGGGGGAAGGATTGATCAGAAACCAATAAAAAGTTCTTGGAAATTAAAACAATAGAGCCCAAATTTAAAATTTTATTATAATAGAAAGTTTTGGATGATAAAGCCAAGGAATCTCCCAGGAAGTAGAAAAACAAACCCACCCTGAGGAACCTTTCAGAACACTGAAACGAGAAATTACCAAAGAACTCATAAAATAAAATGTCCTGGGACATGACGTTCTGGATTGCAGTAGCCCCCTAAGTGAACAATGAATTAAAAAATGACCCATACAGTACTCATCATTATGAAAGTTCAGGACGTTGAAAACAGAAGATCCAAAAAGCTTTCGAAGAAAAAGAAGTCAAGGATTTGGAATTAGAATGGCCCAGGAAAGCAGAAGGCAGGGGACAATTTCTTCCAAAATTCTGAGGGCAAATAATTTTGGACCTAGGATTCTACAATTAGTTTTAAAATTGTGAGGGTGGTGTATTGAACCCTGTAGTCAAGTAAAATGAAAAAAAAAATTTTTTTTTTTGGTCGGGCGTGGTTGCTCACGCCTGTAATCCCAGCACTTTGGGAGGCCGAGGTGGGCGGATCACGAGGACAGGAAATGGAGACCATCCTGGCTAACACGGTGAAATGCTGTCTCTACTAAAAATACAAAAATTAGCCAGGTGCGGTGGCATGCGCCTGTAGTCCCAGCTGCCGGGGAGGCTGAGGCAAGAGAATGGCATGAATCCGGGAGGCGGAGCTTGCAGTGAGCTGAGATCATGCCACTGCACTCCAGCCTGGGCAACAGAGTGAGATTCCGTCTCCAAAAAAGAAAAAAAGAAAAAGAAAACTTTTTTTTTAATTATGAGAGTAGAATAGACTTTTTTTTTTTTTTGATAGGGTCTCACTCCAGCCCAGGCTGGAGTGCAGTGGTGCAATATCAGCTCATTGCAACCTCTGCCTCTCTTGCTCAGGTGATCTTCCCACCTCAGTCGCCCAAGTAGCTGGGACTACAGGCATGCATCACCATGCCTAGCTAATCTTTCTATTTTTGGTAGAGATGGGGTTTCGCCATGTTGCCCACACTGGTCTAGAATAGACATTGTTTTTAGGTATTCAAGGTCTCAATTTTTTTTCTCCTATGCTGTCTTTCTCAGGAAGCTACCAAAAAATATAATAGAGAAGTAAATAAAAAAGGTGAGGAGGAACTTGGGATCCAGTAAAAAGGAAATCTAACACAGAGGAAAAGCTCAGGGGAGTCCCAGAGCACTACCTGTGCAGCAAGCCTGAAGAGCAATCTGCCCAATGGAAGCAGGAGGACACCCAAGAAGGCTCTTTCCCAGAGCAGCCAAAATTGATAGATAGGCTGGGCCTGGCGTGGTGGCTCCCGCCTGTAATCCCAGCACTTTGGAAGGCCAAGGCGGGTGGATCACCTGAGGTCAGGAGTTGGAGACCAGCCTGGCTAACATGGTGAAACCCTGTCTCTACAAAAAATACAAAAATTAGCTGGGTGTGGTGGTGCACACCTGTAATCCCAGCTACTCAGGGGGCTGACACAGAATGGCTTGAGCCCTGGAGGCAGAGGTTGCAGTGAGCTGAGAGTGTGTCACCGCATTCTCATTTTTCATTGCCCCATGTGGTTGTATCTTTTTTTTTTTTTTTTTTTTTTTTTGAGATGGAGTCTCGCTCTGTTACCCAGACTGGAGTGCAATGGTGCGATCTTGGCTGACTGAAACCTCTGCCTCCCGAGTTCAAGTGATTCTCCTGCCTCAGCCTCCCGAGTAGCCAGGATTACAGGTGCCCCCCACCCCCCACGCCCAGCTAATTTTTGTATTTTTAGTAGAGATGGGGTTTCACCATGTTGGTCAGGCTGGTCTTAAACTCCTGACCTCAGGTGATCTGCCTGCCTTGGCCTCCCAAAGTGTTGGGATTACAGGCATGAGCCACCGCACCCAGCCTGTATCTTTTTTTTTTTTTTTTTTGAGATGGAGTATTGCTGTGTCGCCCAGGCTGGAGTGCAGTGGCACGATCTCGGCTCACTATAACCTCCGCCTCCCGGGTTCAAGCGATTCTTTTGCCTCAGCCTCCCAAGTAGCAGGGATTACAGACGTGCACCACCATGCCTGGGTAATTTTTGTATTTTTAATTAGTGACGGGTTTCACCATGTTGGCCAGGCTGGTCTCAAATTCCTGACCTCAGGTGATCCACCTGCCTCATCCTCCCAAAGTGCTGGGATTACAGGCATGAACCACTGTGCCCAGCTCTATATCTTTATTAGTTGTTTTTTCTAAACTCTCCAACACAACATTTAAATTCCTCTGAATCTATTTTCTATACAGTCTTCATATTAGGATACTGATCATCTAATAAACAAAACAGAATGGTCAGATGACAAGTGCTGTAGAGAAACACAAAGCAGGAGGTGGGGAGAGGGAATGCCAGGCTGGGGAAGTTTTACAATGTTTAATAGGTTGGGCAGGGAAGACCTCCCTGAGAGGGTGGCCTGAGGGAGAGAGGAAGAAAACTGTGCAGACGTTTGGAAGAAGTGAGTTCCAGGAAGAAGAAACAGCAAGTTCATTTTCCTGGAGACGGGAGCATGCCTCATGTGTTCTTCATGCATCTGCTAGAATTTTTACTTGCATGTTTTACTGTCAATTCCACTACCTACCTCCCCAACCAAGGGCACCCCAATCTCTGAAGCACATTTTTTTTAAAGTTTATTTTTTAGAGATAAGACCAACCTGGGCTACATAGTGAGACCCCATCTCTAAAAAGATGAAATAAAAAACAGAATTGAAGCACAGACCTAAAGACAGAAATAACCATGGCATGTTTGAGAGACGTGCTGTGTTGCCCAGGCTGAAGTGCTGTGGCAGGATCATAGCTCACTGCAGCCTTGAACTCCTGGACTCAAGCATTCCTTCTGCCTCACCCTCCCCAGTAGGTAGGATCACAGGTGGCGCTACTATGCCTGGCTAATTTAAAATTGTTTAATTAGTTGGGGTCTCAAACTCCTAGCCTCAAGTGATCTTCTCACCTCAGCCTTCCAAGTAGCTGAGATTACAGGTGCACACCACCATGTCCAGCAATGCACTTTTTTTTTTTCTTTTTGAGACAGAGTCTCACTTTGTTGCCCAAGCTGGAGTGGAGTGGCGCGATCTCGGTTCACTGCAACCTCCGCCTCCCGGGTTCAAGCGATTCTCCTGCCTCAGCCTCCCAAGTAGCTGGGACTACAGGTGCCCACCACCATGCCTGGCTAATTTTTGTATTTTTAGTAGAGACGGGGTTTCACTATGTTGGCCAGGCTGGCCTCGAACTTCTGACCTTGTGATTGCCCACCTCGGCCTCCCAAAGTGCTGGGATTATAAGCATGAGCCACCATGCCCAGCCAGCAATGCACTTTTTAATTCCCAGTATGCAAATGGTAACCAAGTCATATTGATAATGCTTGCAAAATATTTTCATTCTTTCTCTTTTTGTATATTTCCACTGTCACCATATCAGTCCTATAATGATATAATTATAGAATATTAGGCTATCAGTGCTCTTAGAAACCATCTAGTATAATTCCATTTTACTAAGGCTACTTCTCTGCGACCTTTCAGCTGTGTCTCCAGAGTACCAGACAAAGCTTAATCATACCACATCTGGGTTTCCCCAGGCCCAAATTCAATCTATTCTGCCTGCTGCTCACAAATGAGTGCTCCCTGCCCACTGTCCTATTCTTCCCCCACCCGCCCTACAGTAGTATCCCACTGGCTACCTTGGCAGGGCTTTCTCAGCTGCTGATCCAACATGACCTCCTACATTTAAAATGAGCCTGGGCATGGTAGCTTATGCCTGTAATCCCAGCACTTTTGGAGGCCAAGGTGGGAGGATCGCTTGAGGCCAGGAGTTCAAGGCCAGCCTAGGCAATATATTGAGAGCCTGCCTCTACAAAAAATTTAAAAATTAGCTAGGTATGGTTACATGTGTCTGTAGTTCTCAGCTACTCAGGAGGCTGAGGTAGGAGGATCACTTGAGCCCGGGAGTTTGAGGGCAACAGAGTAAGATCCTATCTCAAAAAAATAATACTAATATAAAAAAAAAAAAAGCTATTGTTGCTGGGCAGCGATGGCGACTACGCCAGAGTCTTCACTGGAGGACCCAGTGCGGAGCTTTGTGCAAGTTTTGGAGAAGTGGGATGGTACGGTGCTACCACTACAGCAGTATGGCTCCGGCGGCATGGGTTGCATCGTTTGGGACGCTGCCTATGTCCTTTCTAAATACCTGGAAACGCCTGAGTTTTCTGGCGACTGGGCCCACACGCTGAGCCGGCGGTTGGTGCTGGAGCTGGGTTCGGGCACCGGGGCTGTGGGGCGCATGGCCGCTACCCTCGGGGCTAATGTTGTAGTCACTGATCTTGAGGAATTGCAAGACTTACATGAGCAAGCATCTTGTCACTGGTTCTGTTCAAGCCAAGGTACTGAAATGGGGGGAAGAAATAGAAGACTTTCCTCCTCCACCCGTCTACATACTGATGGCCGACTGCATATACTATGAAGAGTCTTTGGAGCCATTGCTGAAAACTCTAAAAGATATCAGTGGATTTGAGAGTTGTATAATATGTTGTTATGAACAACAAAGAATGGGAAAAAGTCCAGATATTGAGAAAAAATACTTTGAGCTCCTTCAGCTAGACTTTGACTTTGAAAAAATTCCTTTGGAAAAACATGATGAAGAGTACCAAAGTGAAGATATTCATATTATATACATCAGAAAGAAAAAATGGAAATTTTCATCATGAAGCCTTTAGTCATCTTACCCAAGCCTCTGACAACCTGGTAAACTAAAGATGTGAACCGAGCATGTGAATACAGCATGGGAAGATTGTGTCCACAGATTTTTTCCGGCATGTCTTTAGAGATCCGATGTATAGATGACAACCACCATGGGCTGCCTGCAGTACAAAAAATGCCTGCCTGCTTGCCTGCCTGCCTGCCTGCCAGTGGCCCTGAATCCAGCTTAGGTTACTTAGTTCAGCATCAAGTCCTGCTTACAAGAAATGTTGGGAATCAGTTATTCAAATAAAAATTGGTATTGAGGTGAGGCCAAAATCTGCCAAAAAAAGCAGTGAACCAGCATGACCTTTTATAGGAAACTAGAGATAAATTTCTAAAGAGAACTATCTACTATTATACAATAATGTTTTAAATTCAAACCAGTAAATTTTAGTTTGTCTTCAAAATTTAAAAGGTTTTCATTTTGTACATAATTGTGCAGTGTTTATCATGTTTATCTGCCACTTCATTTCTTTTAAAATATCTTTAATACTTAAATGTTCTTTTAATTTTAAAAAGAACTGAGATATTGTCTTGTATACTTATATTGGCCAAAGTTGTATTCTTTTCCTCCACCATACATCTATGTGATTTAATCAGTAAATTACACTGTAATGAGTTGCTAAGAAGACAAATCAGAAGATTGGAGGAACAAAAGATATCTTTACAGATTTTTCATTTGAGAATGGAGTGAGAATAGAAAGACCAGTTTCAGGCTTAAGCACATAGGTGGCTCATGCACTTTTCTTTATATATATGTTCCACGAAAATCTGGCTTAAAAATACTGGTATTAACTTGTTTACCTGAAACACTGAAAGGTTTTTGAATAACTACAAATTTAGTTCTATATGTATATACCAAATGAATTTTTATTCTGTGTCTCTCTGTTTTATGTTATCATGAAGCCATTTGCTCATATACAATAAAGTCAAGGACTTTATTCATACCTGTTCCAAAGAGTAGTAACCAGATGGAAGTCTGGTATTTACAGGCATTGGTGCTAGATGGTATGTTTTATATGTTAAAATAAACATTGTTTTTGAGACCCTGAAAAAAAAAAAAAAGAACCTGACATTCAAGTTACATTGGTCTCCTTTCACTGTCTCTCAAACATGCCATGTTTATTTCTGCCTTTATGTCTGTGCTTCAGTTCTGTTTTATTTTATTGTTTTAAAGATGGGGTCTCATCATGTTCTCCAGGCTGGTCTTGAATTCTTGGGCTCAAGAGATCCTCCCACCTTTGCCTTCCAAAGTGTTGTGATTACAGGTGTGAGCCACTGCACTCAGCCTGATTCTCCCTTGTAATAACTTTTCTTTTTCCTTCCTATTCAGATTTCGCCCATCCCTCAAGACGTCTCCCCACCATGGTTTCTCTATGGTTGGTTCCCTGTGGGGTGGAGCAGAAACCATGTTAGCCGTGTTAGCTGTGTTTTAGGATGCTTGATTGCTCTCACACACACACACCATCCTCACAGCAATCTTGTGTCATGGGTAAGGTCATTCCCCATTTTACAGGTGAAGAAACAAAGGCTCAGAGAGGTAGGGAGAGGCTGGGGTAGGATCTGAGCCCACATCTGCCTGTGCTCTTAATCGTTGCACAGTAAATACTCTCTTGAACCTGGTGCACAGTAAGTGTTTGTAGATGTCAGCTGAGTTGTTCATGAGCTGTTTCATATATATTGGGGTCTCATCACCCCCAACTGACCATGTTGTGAGGCTTGTGGAACAGAATGAGAGCAGGAAAAACCTCCACTTACAAAGGGCCCACCCTGTGTGAGATTCAGCACCATGTTCAGTAAGTATGGGGAAATGACAAGAGATAAAACCAAAGGTGCAAAAGTGGTTGAAACTCAGGGATGGGAGGAGGAAGCAGAGGATTTCTATTTCAATTATAAGCCTTGTAGTACTGTTTGACTTTTAATACTATGTACAATGTTACTTTGATTAAAAGTGAAAGTGTATTTAAACAAATTAAATAGGGAAGTGGGGACTAGTGGACTACCCTTTAGAACTTTGGATATGAAGAGAAGGAAATACAGAGCAATAACTGCCTTATATATTTGCAGTAAGGATTGAACAAACAAGGCACTTACACAATGTTTGGCCTAGAACCAGCAGCAAGAATTATTATAACATGAAGCAGAACATAGGATCAAGGTTCATCATGGGCTCATTAGACCTGAGAGATGTCATTATAAGAATAGGCTATGATAGGCCAGGCGCGGTGGCTCACACTTGTAATCCCAGCACTTTGGGAGGCCGAGGCGGGTGGATCACGAGGTCAGGAGATCGAGACCATCCTGGCTAACACAATGAAACCCCGTCTCTACTAAAAATACAAAAAAAATTAGCCAGGCATGGTGGCGGTTGCCTGTAGTCCCAGCCACTCGGGAGGCTGAGGCAGGAGAATGGCGTGAACCTGGGAGGTGGAGCTTGCAGTGAGCCGAGATTGCACCACTGCACTCCAGTCTGGGTGACAGAGCGAGACTCTGTCTTAAAAAAAAAAAAAAAAAAAAAAAAAAAAAAAAAAAGGCTATGATAATAAGAGATCATTATGGTCTCCACCAAAGCAGACAAATGCTACACCCTCCCCTGTCCCTTCTGTGTCCTCCAGGTCTTTTTCTCTCTTCCTTCCTTTTCTTTCTTTTAATAGAGACAGAGGAATGGGGACTGTAGAGGCCTACACCATGGGAAGGGGGCAAAGGGCTCTCCCAGCCCCTACCAGAGGCCACGAGGAAGGGTGTTTGATACAAGTCTCACCAGGACCCTCATAGTCACTCTTGTTGTATGGAGCTATAGAGAAGGATTTGTAGACAAGGGCACCAGGCATGGCACTGGGGACCTGTTATGGGGCCAGGTGGGCAATGCAGTACTTGACCTGGTCAGAGACACCTCTCCCTGCAGCTCCTCGGCCGTGATGAAGTTCTTGTCCCCTGCCATGACCTTGAAGGAGGTAACGACCTGGCTGTGTCTACATTGGTTGTCTCCCAAGACCTGAAGTTGATGAAGCCTTGGGAGGCCACAAGTCTGCTATGGTTGGGGTCAACCACACTCCTGGTGCAGTTGAACTCAGCATTGCTCTGCTGTTATTCTCTACATTGTAGCCCAAGCTGATGAAGCAGGCCTTGAACTCTTTCAGCCCCAGCACCCTGCCATGGCTCTTGTCAGTGTGACTGAAGGACACCTGAAACTCTTGCATCTGCTCCTGGCCAATGCCCTTGGTATTGCAGGTGAGGATCTGGTTCTTGACCTCACTGATGGTGCAGCCAATGGTGGTGAGCAGCTGCTCCCAGCCGCGCGGATGTGTTCCACCATGTAGCTGATATGCTTGTTGTTGAAGATGAAGACCTCCTGGAGGAGCTGGTGCTCTGCGTCAGCAGGTCCAGGTTCAGCTTGTGGTCCATGATGTTTTGCTCATATTGCTTCAGGTTTAGCTGGTCCTCTGGGTTCCCCTTCATTTTGATGGAGCTGCACCCACTTTCCTCCATCTTGGTCTGGATCCAGGGCCCCATGACATTGGCCTGGCTGGAGAACTGGTGGTGGAGGTGCTCGTTGGACTGCTGCTTGCTCTGCTCCTCCAGAAGTGCATAATCCTGCTTTGACACCAACTGCTGCACCTTTGCCCACTGGGAGTGGATGATCTGTGTGGGGTTGGGGGAGGTGACAGTGGTGTAGGGGTTGCTGCCTGACAGCTTGGTATGTTTGCTATCTGTGATCCTCTGGGCTTCCTTGTGGGTGGCCAGGATAGCCTCTTTCTCCCTATCATTATGTGGCAGGGTCAACTTTTGGCTGTGGGCTGAGATCAGGCCCTCAATCTTCTCGGTATTGTAGATGAGGAACGTGTCCTGGAGCTCCTCCATGGCACTCTCCATCCAGTTGTAGAAGGCTCTGCCCACTTGGCATACTCCAGGTACAGATGATCAGTGGCCTCCAGCTGCTTCTTCGTTATCTCCAGGGCTTCCCTGTGACTGTGGGTCAGAGAGTGCAGGGTTTCCCACTGCTCGTAAATCTTCTGGCACTGGGCATTGACAGCTGTGGGAGTCACAGTAATCCAGCTCGTTGAGTTCCTGGGCAGTGTCCTCTATGATACTGTGAAATAATGTATTTGGTCTTTGATCCTGCTTCCTGGCATACAATGACTAAAAAATAATTAGAATTTCCAAAACAATGTCTTTTTGTATGCTGATGAGTTGATGGATGGCTGGCAGCCCCTAGGGAGCTTCAGGATGGAGGCTGGTCACCAGAAAAACCAAGGGATAAGTAGAGAGTTGGGACTTTCAGCCCCACTGCCCAACCCCTGAGGAGGGAAGAGGGGCTGAAGATTAAGCTGATCAGCAATAGCCAGTGATTTAATCAATCATGCCTATATAATGAAGCCTCCATAAAACCCTGAAAAGACAGGGTTCACAGAGCTTCTGGAGAGCTGAACACATGGAGGTTCCTGAAGAGTGGCATCCCCAGAGAGGGCATGGAAGTCCCAAGTCCCCTTTCCCACACCTTGCCCTATGTGTCTCTTCATCTGTATCCTTTGTAATATCCTGTGTAATAAACAAGCCAATGTAAGTAAAGCGTTTTTCTGAGTTCTGTGAGCTGCTCTAGCAAATTAATGGAACCCAAGTAGGGGGTAGCAGGATCCCCAATTTATAGCCAGTTGGTCTGAAGCACAGGCAAAAATAATTGGGCTTGTGATTAGCATCTGAAGTGGAGGCAGTATTGCAGGACTGAGCCCTTTCCCTGTGGGATCTGACACTATCTCCAGGTAGATAACGTCAGAATTGAATTGAACTGGAGGACGACCCGCTGGTGTCTGCTGCAGATTTGATTGCTTGTTCCGTGGGTGGGGAAAACCCCACACACATTTGGTCACAGAAGCATTCTGGGTTGTGTGAGAGCAGAGGAAAAGTAGTTTGAGTTTTTTCCATTCTCAGAGCCTTGATCAGCTCCACAAAGTCCTGGTGTATGGCCAGATCACTCTCGAAGGCTTCATGGTTGTGGATAAGGGCTTTGATGTCTGATAGGGTGGCTATCTCATAGTCCCGCTGCTTAAGCCTGGCTTCCTTCTCATCGGTCCAGGCCTCATGGATGGAGGTCTTCTGGAACTTCTCTGCCAGGTGGTCAAGCTGCTCCAGCCTGTGAATATCATTCAGCAGCAACTCCTCATGTCAATTCTTGGCGTGCTCCAGGTGCTGCCCACTGTTGTTGATGTTCAAGACCATCTTACCCTCAGAGCCCATGAAGGCAGGCTGCTTGCTTAGGCGCAGCTTGGTCTGCAGCGTGTTGAAGGTGATCTCCAGCTGGCCCCTCTCCTGCACCTTGGACAGCTTGTGGATGCACCAGTAGTCATGAAAGACTTCTGCTACATCTCCTGGAAGGTCTTTTGGGGTATGGGGTTCTCCAGTCAGGGGCTGTTTTGCTGAATCCACTCCAGGAGATCACTGGCCAGCCTCTTGTAATTTTCCATCAACTGCTCATGCCCCTGGTAGACAGCCAACATTTTGCAGTTCTGGTTGGTGGCAGTTGCTACTAAAAATACAAAAAATTAGCCAGGCGTGGTAGCACATACCTGTAATCCCAGTTCCTTGGGAGGCTGAGACAGGAGAATCACTTGAACTCAGGAGGTGGAGGTTGCAGTGAGGCGAGATCAGGCCATTGCACTCCAGTCTGTGCGACAGAGTGAGACTGTCTCAAAAAAAAAGGTCGGGTGCAGTGGCTCATACCTGTAATCCCAACACTTTGGGAGGCTGAGGCAGGTGGATAACCTGAGGTCAGGAGTTCGAGACCAGCCTGACCAACATGATGAAACCCCATCTCTACTAAAAATACAAAATTAGCCAGGTGTGGTGGCGCTTGCCTGTAATCCCAGCTACTTGGGAGGCTGAGGCAGGATAATCACTTGAATCCAGGAGGCGGATGTTGCAGTGAACGGAGGTTGCAACATTGGTTGCAACATTGCGCTCCGGCCTGAGAGACGAGTAAGACTTCGTCTAAAAAAAAAAAATTACAATGTTAGTTTAGCGATATTGATTTTCTTTTAGTTACTGTTTGTATTATGTACTGTTTGCACATACTATCCTGTTTGTATGTTTGTTTGTTTACAACCTTTGCTTTAACATATCTGTATCCTTATGTGGAAATTTCTTTTCTTTCTTTCTTTTTTTTGAGATGGAGTTTCGCTCTTGTTGCCCAGGCTGGAGTGCAATGGCGCAATCTTGGCTCACCACGACCCCCCGGGCTCAAGCGATTCTTCTGCCTCAGCCTCCCAAGTAGCTGGGATTACAGGCATGCGCCACCATGCTTGGCTAATTTTGTATTTTTAGTAGAGATGGGGTTTCTCCATGTTGGTCAAGCTGGTCTTAAACTCCCGACCTCAGGTGATCTGCCCACCTTGGCTTCCCAAAGTGCTGGGATTACAGGCATGAACCACTGTGACTGGCTATGTGGAAGTTTTTTAAATCAGTATAAAGTTGCTGTTTAAAACCCAATCTGGGCCAGGTGTGGTGGCTCATGCCCATAATCCCAGCACTTTTGGAGGCTGAGGCAAATGGATCACTTGAGCTCAGGAGCTCAAGACCAGCCTTCACAACATGGCGAAACCTCATCTCCACCAAAAAAAGAAAAGTACTAAAATTAGCTGGGCATGATGGCGTCCGCCTGGAGTCCCAGCTACTTAGGAGATTGAGGTGTGAAGATCACTCAAGTCCAGGAGGCAGAGGTTGCAGTGAGCTGTGATCATGCCACTGAACTCCAGCCTGGGTGACAGAATGAGACCTTGTCTCAAAAAATAAAAAATAAAAAATTAAAAAAAATAAAAAAAAACCCCAAAACAAAAATCCAATCTGGGCTGGCCATGGTGGTTCTCCCCTATAATCCCAGTGCTTTGGGAGGCTGAGGCAGAAGGATTTCTTGAGGGCAGCAGTTCGAGAGCAGCCTGGACAACATAGCAAGACCCTGACTCTACAAAATTTTTTTAAAAAATTAGCCAGGTGCAGTGGCACATGCCTGTAGTCCTAGCTATTTTAGAGGCTAAGGTGGGAGGATTGCTTGAGCCCAGGAGGTTGAGGCTGCAGTGAACTATGATTGCACCACTGCACTCCAGCCTGGGCAACAGAACAAGATCCTGTCTCTAAGAAATTTTTTTACTACTAAAAAATAAAAATAATAAGTAAATTAGAAACTCAATCTGACTATCTTTGTTTTTATTTTATTTTATTTTGTTTGGTTTTAGTTTTTGAGACAGGGTCTCACTCTCACCCAGGCTGGAGTGCAGTGTCACAATCATGGCTCACTGCAGCCTCAACCTCCCAGGCTCAAGTGATCTTCCCACCTCAGCCTCTCAAGTAGCTGGGGCCACAGGTGTGCATCACCATGCCCAGCTACTTTTTGTATTCTTTCACAGAGACGGGGTTTTACCACATTATCCAGGCTGGTCTCTACCTCCTGGGCTCAAGTGACCCTCCTGCCTGAGCCTCCCAGAGTGCTGGGATTACAGGCATGAGCCACAGCACCCGGCCCAATCTTTGTTTTAAAATAGGAATATTTAGTCCATTTATATTTAAAATAGTTATTTATACATCTGAGTTTCAAGATATCCTAGTATTTGTATTCTATCTATCCCACATGTTCGATGTTCCTTTTTTCCTCTCTTCTAAATCTTTTTTGATTATTTTTATTATTCCAAATGTTTCTACATTAGCTTGTTAGTAACATATTTTTGTTACTATTTTTCCATGATTACCATGGTAATTACAGCATGCATCCTTGACTTGCTAAAGTTTAATATAAATTAATTCTTTTACCACTTCATAGACAATGCAAGTACCTTAAAATACTTTAACTCCATTTATCTGCTCCCACACTCTGTGCTATTTTTGTGATGTGTTTTAATTCTGTGTGCATTTAGAACTTCACATGACATTATCACTTTATACAGTTATTGTTCATTTATTTTTACCCACATATTTACTTTCTTTATACCTTATTTTTTTCCTGGATGTTCATAATTCCTTTTGAGTTTTTTTTAAAAATTCCCTTTAATAGGTCTTTAGTGTGGATCTGTGAAGAATTTTGACTGTGGGAAAACATATTTATTTTACCTTCATTTTTGAAGAATATTTTCACTGAGTATAGCATTTTAGATTGATATTTTCTTTTAGCACTTTATAGATGCCATTCCATCATCTTCTGGATTTTATCATTTCTATGAAAGAGTCAGTTGTCAGTCTTTTTATTTTATTTTATTTTATTTTCAAGACAGGTCTCGCTCTGTCTCCCAGTTTGGTGTGCAGTGGCATAAACACAGCTCACTACAGACTTGACCTCCCAGGCTCAAATGATTCTCCTCCCACCTCAGCCTTCTGAGTAGCTAGGACAACAGGGGCATGCCGCTATGCCTGGATAATTTTTCTATTTTTAGTGGAGATGGGATTTCACCACGTTGCCCAGGCTGGTCTCAAACTGCTGGGCTCAAGTGATCCTCCTGTCTCAGCCTCCCAAAGTGCTGAGATTACAAGCATGAGCCACTGTGCCTGGCCTCAGCCCTTTTTTCAAAAAATTGAGACAGTCTTGTTCTGTTGCTCAGGCTGGAGTGCAGTGGTGTGATCCTAGCTCACTGTAGCCTCAACCTGCTGGGTCAAGTTATCCCCCACTACAACTTCCTGAGTAGCTGGGACTACAGGTGCACACCATCATGTCTGGCTAATTCTTGTATTTTTTTTTTGTAGAGATGGAGTCTCACTGTGTTGCCTAGGCTGATATTGAACTCCTGGCCTCAAGTGATCCTTCTTCCTTGGCCTTCCAAAGTGCTGGGGTTACAGGCATGAGCAACCATGCCTAGCCAAAGTTGTTCGTGTGTGTGTGTGTGTGTGTGTATGTGTGTGTGTGTGTTTTGTTTGTTTGTTTTGAGACAGTCTCACTCTATTGCCCAAGCTGGAGTGCAGTGGTGCAATCTTGGCTCACTGCAACCTCCGCTTCCCGGGTTCAAGCAATCCTCCTGCCTCAGCCTCCCCAGTAGCTGGGACTATGGGAGCATGCCACCATGCCTGGCTAATTTTTGTATTTTTAGTAGAGATGGGGTTTCACCATGTTGGCCAGGCTGGTCTTGAACTCCTGACCTCAGGTGATCCGCCTGCCTCGGCCTCCCAAAGTGCTGGTATTACAGGCATGAGCCACCACACTCCACCATTGTCAGTCTTAATGTTGTTCCTTTGAAGGTAATGTGTCTCTCCCTCTAATTGCTTTTAATATTTTTTCTTTGTCTTTGGTTTTCAGCAGTTTTATTATGAAATGCTTAAATACAGTTTTCAGCCAACCGTGGTGGCTCATGCTTATAATCTCAGCACTTTGGGAGGCCGAGGTGGGCAGATCACTTGAGGTTGGGAGTTTGAGACCAGCCTGGCCAACATGGCAAAACCCTGTCTCTAATAAAAATACAAAAATTAGCTGGGCATGGTGGCACGTGCCTCAGCTACTCGGGAGGCTGAGGCAGGAGGATTGCTCGAACCCGGGAGGCAGAGGGTTGCAGTGAGCCGACATGACACCACTGCACTCCAGCGTGGGTGACAGAGTGAGACGCTGTCTCAAAAAAAAAAAAAAAAAGTGTAGTTTTCTTTGCATTTATCCTGCTTGGGATTGATAGTGCTTCTTGAGTATGTGTCTTGATATCTTTCATCAATTTTGGAAAATTTTCAACTACTCTCTTTTCAAATAGTACTTCTTTCCTATTTCCTCTTTCTTCTCTTTCTAGGACTCTAATTCCATGTATTTAGGCCTTTTTGCCATGTCCCATATGTCTCTTTCTCTCTTACCTATATATATATATTTTATTATACTTTAAGTTTTAGGGTACATGTGTACAACGTGCAGGTTAGTTACATATGTATACATGTGCCATGTTGGTGTGCTGCACCCATTAACTCGTCATTTAACATTAGGTATATCTCCTAATGCTATCCCTCTCCCCACCCCACAACAGGCCCCGGTGTGTGATGTTCCCCTTCCTGTGTCCATGTGTTCTCATTGTTCAATTCCCACCTATAAGTGAGAATATGCGGTGTTTGGTTTTTTGTCCTTGTGATAGTTTGCTGAGAATGATGGTTTCCAGCTTCATCCATGTGCCTACAAAGGACATGAACTCATCATTTTTTATGGCTGCATAGTATTCCGTGGTGTATATGTGCCACATTTTCTTAATCCAGTCTATCATTCTTGGACATTTGGCTTGGTTCCAAGTCTTTGCTATCATGAATAGTGCCACAATGAACATACATGTGTGTGTGTCTTTATAGCAGCATGATTTATAATCCTTTGGGTATATACCCAGTAATGGGATTGCTGGGTCAAATGGTATTTCTAGTTCTAGATCCCTGAAGAATGGCCACACTGACTTCCACAATGGTTGAACTAGTTTACAGTCCCACCAACAGTGTAAAAGTGTTCCTATTTCTCCACATCCTCTCCAGCACCTGTTGTTTCCTGACTTTTTAATGATCGCCATTCTAACTGGTGTGAGATGGTATCTCATTGTGGTTTTGATTTGCATTTCTCTGATGGCCAGTGATGATGAGCATTTTTTCATGTGTCTTTTGGCTGCATAAATGTCTTCTTTTGAGAAGTGTCTGTTCATATCCTTTGCCCACTTGTTGATGGGGTTGTTTGTTTTTTTCTTGTAAATTTGTTTGAGTTCATTATAGATTCTTGATATTAGCCCTTTGTCAGATGAGCAGATTGCAAAAATTTTCTCCCATTCTGTAGGTTGCCTGTTCACTCTGATGGTAGTTTCTTTTGCTGTACAGAAGCTCTTTAGTTTAATTAGATCCTATTTGTCAATTTTGGCTTTTGTTGCCATTGCTTTTGGTGTTTTAGACATGAAGTCCTTGCCCATGCCTATTTTCAATTCTTTTCTCTCTTCTGATACTAGATATTTTATGCTGAAACTATATTTCACATCATTAATCCTAGAATTAGCTGTGTCTAACCTGCTATCAGCTCCATCTACTATGTTAAATTCAATTATTATATTTTTCAGTTCTAGGATTTCAATTGCATTCTTTTTTAGAGTATCCAGGTTTGGTGATTTTGCACTCTACCACAATTCCAATGCAAAATCTTACTGTTCTATACAGATCTACTCCTATCCAATTATATCAACCAATACAATCTCATTTTTGTTTAAGCCAGTTTTATTTGGTTTCCTGTTAAACACGACTGAAAAATCTTAACTGCCAATGTGGAGATATCCCCCTTCATGATGTTGTAATAATGGCTGCAGCAGCTCCAGGTGTCAAATGCAGACATGACATCCAGAGAAGAAGTGGAATGCTGCCTGTCATCCATCTCTGTTTATTAGGAGTGAAAATCTTTTCTATAATTTCTAATTCAGAAGGCCAGGGTTGTAATCACACACTACATGGAATGGGATGGGAATGATTACCAAACAGCAATCTTTACTTATCCCTGAACTTGGGGAGAGGATCATCTTTCACTAGCAAACAACTACAGTAGAAGAACATCCAAATAAAACTGGGACTCTGCTAGCAATATAAAATATGAAAGGGGAAAGCTATTGGGTAAATAATCAACAGTGTTTACCACACTAATAGATGTATTAATTTTCTGTAAAGTTGTGTGTGTGGGTAGAAAATATCAGGAATTGTACATATCAATCTTTAGCAGAATTTAAATTTGGGAGGGGGACTATCTGGAGTGGAAAGGATGGATATTTTTACTTATACAATTTTCATTAGTTTATATTACTTTGGTGATTTAAATTTAAAAGAACTTCAATCTAAAAATGGGCTGCTCAGAATTAGAGCTAGAACAAAAATATAGAGTCAGAAGGCTGGATATGGTGGTCCACACCTGTAATCCCAATGCTTTGGGAGGTCGAGGCAGGAGGATCACTTTAGGCCAGACTTTGAGACCAGCCTGGGGAACATAGTGATACCCTGTCTCTACAAAAGAAAAAATAAAAAGAATTATCAGCATGGTGGTGTGTGCCTGTAGTCCTAGCTACCCAGGAGGTTGGAGGATTGCTTGAGCCCAGGAGGTTGAGGGTGCAGTGAGCTATGATGGCACCACTGCACTCCAGCCTGGGCAACAGAGTGCTTGTCTCTAATACATACATAAATATATGTATGTGTGTATATATATATATATGTGTGTGTGTGTGTGTGTATGTGTGTGTGTATGTATATATGTATTAGGGAGAAAGAGAGAGAGAGAGAGAGTCAGAGAAGCACATATTTGTATATTCCATCCCAGTCCTGGCCCCTACACAGTTACTCAGGTGCCAGTAGCAGGTTTATTCCTTCTGGGGATTTGGATGCACAAAGCTATCCGAGCCTGATGCCATCAAATATTCAAACCATTCACCTCCCTCCCGTCCCACTCTCAAAGCTGTCTTCACATCATAAATTGGCTTCCTGTGCATATTTTCTTACAGGGAAAGAATGTGCTGGACATGGCATTGTGAGCATTCTGGTCCCCTTGGCAGTTCCATTTCTCATCATAAATTAATACATTGCTTCTCTGGCTCAGATAGCAGGATAGGAGCTGGGTTAGTAAGATCTACTTTCCATTCCCCAATAGATAGATTCTCTCTTAATGCTGTTAAAGTCAAGTTCATAAGCCTGGACCATGATGAATTTACCAAGGTAAAAGTCACCTCTGATGCCACTTGGCAGCTGGCCAGCCAGCCTGCCCTGATGACACTCCTGTCTCTTCAAGCACATTTCTTTCAGACTCCTGTGCTTCCTAGCCACATTCATCTCAATCAGCTCTCTTTCTTTATCCCTCATTCTGTCTTTTCCTCTATGACTCTCTCTCTCTAATTATATATATCTTTCTCTCTTCCTACTTCACCACTTAATCTTCCTTTTTCTTTCTTTCTTTTTTTTTTTTTTTTTGACGGAATTTCTGTCTTTTTTGCTCTGGCTGGAGTGCAATGGCATGATCTCGGCTCACTGCAACCTCTGCCTCCCAAGTTCAAGCAATTCTCCTGCCTCGGCCTCCTGAGTAGCTGGGACTACAGGTGCACACCACTATGTCCAGCTATTTTGTATTTTTAGTAGAGATGGAGTTTCACCATGTTGGCCAGACTGGTCTCGAACTCCTGACCTCAGGTAATCCACTCGCCTCAGCCTCCCAAAGTGCTGTGGTTACAGGTGTAAGCCACCGTGCCCAGACTTCTTTTCCTTTTTTCTTCTGTTTTTTGTTTGTTTGTTTGTTGTTGTTGTTTACCTTAATTAACCATGGAGTTGAAAAATAATATATACCAGAGCTATGTGCCAAGCACAGAGCTGGGTCACATGTAAAAATTATATTCTGACCTCACAATAACTCTGAAAACTGTTTTTGTTCCTATTTTACAAAGAAAGAAGTGGAGGCTCATAAAGGGTAAGTAGTTGTGTTTCATAATCTTAAAGGTTTTCTCTGCTGAATTTTCAAAATTAGTAAATTAAATGCTTTGTGCTTCCTTTATCTAAGAAAATACAGTTTAGGCCAGGCATGGTGGCTCATGATTATAATCCCAGCACTTTGGGAGGCTGAGGTGGGTGGATCACTTGAGGTCAGCAGTTTGAGACCAGCCTGGCCAACATGGCGAAACCCCATCTCGACTAAAAATACAAAATTAGCCAGCTGTGGTGGTGTGCACTTGTAGTCCCAGCTACTTGGGAGGCTGAGGCAGGAGTATCGCTTGAACCTGGGAAGTAGAGGTTGCAGTGGACTGAAATCAGGCCACTGCACTCCAGCCTGGGCAACAGAGTGAGATACTGTCACACACACACAAAAAAAGATGACCCTTTGAACAATAAAGCTCTCACTGCTCTTTGCCTCTCCCCATCCTTCTTCCTGAGAGTGGGACTTGACCCTGATTCCCCTGACACAATCTTAAACTTCTTTATGGAGGAGATAACCTTCTCTGTCCAGTCAGGCTCAACATACTTTCTGTATCTGTGCAAAAGGAAGAGGTCAAATCTTCAGCACCTAGATTTGTAACTTTCAGTAACTTGGAGATGGAGGTTGTGGTAACATTAAATCTGCTCCCTGGAAGGTCACTTTTTATTATTTTGGGTGTTTAATTAAGTTGCTCGGCCTCATCAAGTGTCCTCCCCACGATCCTAGAAGATAGTGAGGTAGAAGTAGAGAGGAGTATCCCTTCCAGCCTGCTTCAGTAGAGGTCTGAGAGGAGCAAAAGAGAAAACAAGATGTTTCTGGGTGGGTTCCAGGCCCCTCCACCCTTCTGCAGGGGAGTGAAGGGTGCTTATCTCCTGAAGACATGAATTGATGGATTTTGGTTATAGGCTGGAGGAGGAGACGCAACCACTGTATTTTCTTAGGTAAAGGAAATATAAAGCATTTAATTTACTAATTTTGAAAATTAAGCAGAGAAAATCTTTAAGATTATGAAGCAAAACTACTCACTCTTTATGATCCTGCCGAGGATCAGAACATGGCAGCAGAGAAGTCCCAGGTCCAGCTGAATGTCCAGACTCTGTTGGATTCAGCACCATGGACAGAAAGCAGCCCAAAGCTGCTGAGGGCTGAGGGTTGAATGCCATAGACAGATACCCCTTCTCTGTCCCCACCCCCAATTTCACTAGTCCCCATTGCTATTCCTGGGAGGAACCTAACCCCTTCCATTAGTTAACTGGCCCCCAGCACTTAAAGGTCGAGATAAACAATGGGTTGGTTTCCTTCTAAGGCCCTCCGGAATTTCTTTACTGAGCTGTCTGTTCTGCAGCTTCCTGGTAGAGTGGGGTCCGCCTTAGAGCAACTCTTATTAACATCCAGCTGATTTGCATATATCTGCATTCACTGGGGCTTCTCCATTCTGGTTCTATTGTAAATGAATTGCTCAGAGGAAGAAAGGGAAGGATTATTTCACTCCTTTTTTTTCCTCTTCTTTCCCCCTATTCCTAGGGTCTCCGTCTGGAAATTTCCCCCAGATGCCTGAAGGTGTGTGTGGTGGAAGAGGGTAGAAACCAGACTCCAACAGTCAGGTGTTTGCCAGAGCATCCTATGTAGATTTCCCCAGATAATTTCCCCCATCTGTTTGGTTTCTGAAAGATCCTTGTCAGGTTCAGAGGAAGTCTGTATTTTGTTTTAGCACCGAGGGTCAGAACCTCTGGGCTGAAGTCCCTGGAGCTTCAGTAAGAAGCCATGATTGGTGCCTTAGAGCCCGCTAAGGGGATGGAACCCGGTTTTAAAGAGGAGTGAGGGGTGGTGGAGTGAGGACTCATTTTGAAATGAAAGGAGTCCTGGGTCTCTAAGCAGCTTCTAAAAATACCATCTCCCAGAGCTGGAGGCAGGGGGAGGGGAGAAATCGAGCGTGAGGAGAATGAAGATGGAAAGGAGGTGGCAGTGTGAGAACCCTTCCTCAGGTAGGTCTGGTTTTAGAAGTCCCGCCTGCATCCAAGGACTGGAGGGATGCCACACCTCCTTCTGCTTCCTCAGCGGGCTTTTCTCCCGTGGTGTCCAAGCCACAGCCTCTCCTGATGACCTTTCTTTCTGCAGGTAAAGAAGACCAATTCCTCCCACCTACTCCTCCTATTGCTACTGTCCAGCAAGTATGTCTGAGTGGGCACGTGTGCATTTACTCGCACATATACACACGCACACACGTAGAAATGGCACATGAAAGCGGGTTGTAAATGGCCAGTGATCTACGATGCCAGGAATCCTCCTTACACTCGGCGTTCAAAGAGGTATGGACTCTGGCAGAGACAGCGTGGTTCACCAGGGCATCCGCAGCACAGAGCATGGCGCCCAGTGAGGGCTGGGTGGAGGGGTGAGGGATACATATATGCAAAAGCACAGACACTCAGACCGCAGGGGCCAAGTAGTCACAGGACTCACACTCACTCTCGAGGTTTCTCAGGCTATATTCGCTTCCAAATAGAGAGGGGGTGGGTCCCCCAAGAAAAGAGCTCGGAAAAGCCACGAGGTGGGTGGAGCTTTCTCCCCTCAAGTTCAGCCCAGATGGTGGCGCTCAGTAGCCGCCTCCCTCGTCCTGGAGGGCCCCAACCCTTCCCACCACCAAAGTGTTAAACCCTCAGCTTGCACATAAATGACCTTCACTAGACAGAGGTCGTGTTCCACGTTTTCTTGCGGCTTCTTCAGCGCCGGCTGAACTCTGCCAGGATTGCTCCGCCTCTCTCGCAGATGTCTCCGATTCCGGGCCTCTGTGCTGTTCACCAGTCTCCTGGGGTGGGCGGAGTGGGGTGATCAAAGAGGGGAACCCCCGACTCTGAGCAGACTGAGGGCATGGGTGGTTGTGAGGTGTGCTGCTTGTATCTTGACAGCAGGAGCAAGAACCTGAGGAACCGATCGTTCATGCAAAACCGCCACCGCCCCCATCCCAGCGTCCACATGGTTTTCCAGCCTCGGAAGCGCGTTGGTAGGGCAGGACCCCGTCCCTCACTTTGCTCTCCTTTCCCGAGCAGCTCCCGGGATCGTTCGGCCCCTCCTTCCTGCCGCTGTGTGTGTGTGTGTGTGTGTGTGTGTGTGTGTGTGTGTGTGATGAGGGCGGGAAGAGAAAGGGGGGGATGAGCTAGGAGACACCGGGAGCCTCAGACACAGGAACAGACCCAGGGCAGGGAGACAGGAGAGCTCCCCAGAGCTTGGGGTCAGGACATAAAGCTTCAAAACCCCGCAAGTCCTGGGAACAAGGGAGCTTCCAGACTAGCTCAGAGGCTGCAAGTGTTGCTGCCTCCCCGAGGGTCGCCCCTCCTTAAGCCAAGCCCACCTTGCCTGCCTACTTCTCAGGAATGAGGAGCTAAGGTTTAGCGCTCTGGGCCACCGATGCCAGCTCATTCCCCTCTCGCAGAAGCCCCGCCAGCTCCCACAGCTGCCCCACCCCCCACGGTTTGGAGATCTGCGGGACCCCTTCGTTTCCCCACCAGTTGGGTGTTCCGCCCCTGGCCTATGAAACTCCACCTTCCCACCCTCTGCTGGCGGGGATTGGTTGGCATCCCGCGGCGGTGCCTAGTGATTGGTTCCCATGGATGATGGTGAGCGGTGAGACTCCGCCCCCAGCTGGCTCGGGGGTCTGGGGGCACTGCTCAGCGGTGCTAGGCTGGCGCGGCTTGAGCCGCCGCCGCACTGACAGGTCGGTCTGCGGACCATGGAGACCTGCGCCCGTCCACACCCGCTGCGCCTGTTCCTCTGCCGGATGCAGCTCTGTCTCGCGCTGCTTTTGGGACCCTGGCGGCCTGGGACCGCCGAGGAAGGTGAGAAGACTGGTGAGCTCTGCTCGGAGCGTGGCATACCAAAAGATAGGGGGCTGGCGACGGGGGTTCTGGGGGAAGGAGTCATTGGAGAGGCTAGAGTCTGTATTGGGGCTTGAAGCAAGCAGGCAGCAAAGAACTGGAGAGACAGAGAAAAATGTGGTCAAGCAGTAGCGAAGAGAGGGGCGCTGAGGAGCTTGGGGGCTGGAGACCCGGGAGGTTGGGAAAGAAAGAGGCCAGGAACCGCGGGAGCCAGAGGCGGCGGTCCAGCGGCCGGTGAGACGGACAAGCTGAGTGATTGGAGGTGGGAGGTGCGGGGGCGGGGAGATGAAGAGTGGAGACAGGGAGATGCGGAGGTGAGCTCGGAATATGGGGAGACGGGATGGAGCCCGGACCACAGGGGCTAGGAGACCACAGTGTGGCCAACAGAAGGTGGAATGCTGGTCGACAGGGCTGGATCCGGGCGCTGCCCGACGTGCTGATCGTGGAACTGTCCGCAGTGCTGAATTCTGAGCGTAGTCTACCGGGCGCGCTCCGCGTTGCCGGGTTTGAGGCTGTGGGCGATACTGGAGCCCGCGTCTTGCCTCTGATTGTGCATTTGGGGGAGCTATACGCTCAGTTGAATCCAGAGGCGTCATATCCAGGTGCAGAATCCGGAGGAGCTGGAATCTGAGGCGTTGACCGCGGGGTTGGTCTGGGCCCTGGATGGCTGATGCCTTCCATTTCGCGATTCCGATGTGCTGTCAGTTGCGCGGATCTCGGAAAGCCGTCGGCGGTCCTGCCCACAGTCGCTGACGCCTCTGGAGAGGCCCTCACCTTGGTGGCCCACCCCCTGGTTTAAGCTCCAGAGGGTAATCTTCCAAGACTCCGGGGTGTCCTGACCTCCTGTCTCTGGTCTGCGGACTCTGCTGTCCAAACCATTTTCTGTGATCCATGCTGAGAGGTTGCAGGCTGCTGATCCGATGCCTCCTGGGGGAATAAAGGGACTTCAAGCTTCTCTGGTAGGAAGGGTCATAGATGTATACATAAAAGAATCCCAGACATTCTTTCAAAAGCAGTGGAAGTGACAGCCCCTGGGAAAAGGGCTGGCTGAGGAGAAGAGAGATTTTATTTCTCCAGTTGTTAGCAGTATCTCTCCACATTGTTTTCTCAGAGGCCCGGGAGTCAGACTAAAAATGTTCAAGTCTTCATGCCTGGGGACCACCGACCTCAGAAAAGCCCCTGAGTAGGAGTGGATTGGGGGGTATATACAGGAATCCCCTCATACATTCACTACTCACTTTCTCTCTCTCTCTCTCTCTCTAATTGACATTTAGCTATAATTTTGGGAACCTAAGAAGGCTGGGGAGAGTCACTGACTCCCACCCCCAATCTGAGAGCCAACCTTAGAGTATTTGCCATGGACCCTGTAGAAGGCTGAATGATGACCCCCACCCCCAATATGTCAATGTCCTAATCCCTAGAACCATGAATGTTAGCTTAATTGACAAAAAGGACTTTGCATATGTGATTAGTGATCTTTTGAGATGGAGAGATTGTTTTAGATTATCTGGATGGGCCCAATAATCACAATGGTCCTTGTATGAGGGGTGCAGGAGGAGCCAGAGTCAGAGGAGGAGGCAGTGTGATGACTGAGGCAGAGATTAAAGTGATGTGATTTGAAGATGGAGGAGGGGACCACAAGCTAGGGACTACAGGCGGCCACCAGACGCTGAAGATGGTAAGGACATGAATTCTCCCCTCAGAGCCTCCAAAAGAAAACAGTCCTGCTGACACCTTGACTCTAGACCAGTGAAAGTGGCTTTGGGCTTCTGACCTCCAGAACTGTAACAGAAAAATAATGTGTTGTTTTAAGCCACTAAATTTGTGGTAATATGTTACAGCAGCCCCAGGAACTGAATACAAGCTCCTTCCCTACTGACTGTGGTTACCTCTCTCTGGATTTGAGCTATTCACACCCCTCCTGGGGATGTATGGAGTGGGAAAAACTTGCCCATATCATTTGTCACATATTGCATTCTCTCAGCAAATTTACAGGGACTTCACCAAAGGATTCCACTCTCTTGCTAAACTGACCTTCTCGATTTCTGATATTTCTGTCTTCCCCTCTCCTTAGTTATCCTCCTGGATTCCAAAGCCTCCCAGGCCGAGCTGGGCTGGACTGCACTGCCGAGTAATGGGGTAAGTGCACAAGTGTCTCTCCCTGTCCCAGGGATCCTCTGGTGGTCCAGGATACAGTCTCCTCAGCTCCTCATGTTTACATCAGACAAAAGTGCTCCTCAGAGTGTGTGGTCTCCAGCAGCCCTGACTTCAAGCCAGAGTGGCCTATTAGAAAACATTGAGTCTTCAGCCAGTTAGACAGTCAAAAAAAAAAAAAAAAAAAGTGAATAAGTGAGGAGAGAACTGGCTGTCTAGGAACAGAAACGTGGCATCTGGATGGAGTTAATACAGGACAGTGGCTTGCACATAGTAGTAGATCCTCCAAACAATGTTGTTGATTGATTGACACAGCAAGCAAGACTGGGAGTCCTAAAAGAGGCTTGGGGTAGGGGGGGATGATGTGGGCTGTAACAGCAGCTTGGTGGAGTGCAAAGGGCACTGCTCAGAGAGTCAGGAGACTACAGGCACCATTCCTAGCTCCACCACTAACTTGATGTGCATACCTGGTCAGATCGCTCTCCCTCTGGAGCCTCAGTTTCCCCATCTATAAAAATAAGGATTGGGATCATTTGTTTCCAAAGTTTCTCCCAGCGCTGCATCTTACAATTTCCGGGGTGTGCATGGTGCTGAGAGAGAAGGCAGGAGTCACTGCTAGCGCTCCACCTTCTGGAAGCACTTTGGCTCTGGGCTGCCCACCCCTTTATTCTTGTCCCCAGTGGGAGGAGATCAGCGGCGTGGATGAACACGACCGTCCCATCCGCACGTACCAAGTGTGCAATGTGCTGGAGCCCAACCAGGACAACTGGCTGCAGACTGGCTGGATAAGCCGTGGCCGCGGGCAGCGCATCTTCGTGGAACTGCAGTTCACACTCCGTGACTGCAGCAGCATCCCTGGCGCCGCGGGCACCTGCAAGGAGACCTTCAACGTCTACTACCTGGAAACTGAGGCCGACCTGGGCCGTGGGCGTCCCCGCCTAGGCGGCAGCCGGCCCCGCAAAATCGACACGATCGCGGCGGACGAGAGCTTCACGCAGGGCGACCTGGGTGAGCGCAAGATGAAGCTGAACACAGAGGTGCGCGAGATCGGACCGCTCAGCCGGCGGGGTTTCCACCTGGCCTTTCAGGACGTGGGCGCATGCGTGGCGCTTGTCTCGGTGCGCGTCTACTACAAGCAGTGCCGTGCCACCGTGCGGGGCCTGGCCACGTTCCCAGCCACCGCAGCCGAGAGCGCCTTCTCCACACTGGTGGAAGTGGCCGGAACGTGCGTGGCGCACTCGGAAGGGGAGCCTGGCAGCCCCCCACGCATGCACTGCGGCGCCGACGGCGAGTGGCTGGTGCCTGTGGGCCGCTGCAGCTGCAGCGCGGGATTCCAGGAGCGTGGTGACATCTGCGAAGGTATCCAGTTGGCTGGGGGCCTTGGGGTGGGAGTGTAGAGCGTAGGTGGCAATTGAGAGAGAGTGTGCCCTAGAGGAAAGAGGAGGGTGTGGGGTCGGGGGGCGGTGGAGAAGCCTTGGACTCTGGAGCCCAAGGAGAGCCCTGAAGTCTTGTGGAGTTTCCAGTGAGTCCAGTCAGGGCCAATGAGTGAACTTACTAGATGAAATTGACTGGCTAAGGAGGCATTAGGGACCTATATCTTAGGCACCTTGCACAGGCCTTCTCGTTTATTTATTTTCATGGCAATAAAGGAAGTCATTGTTTTGTTTTTTTTTTTAATTATTTTTTAAATACGGAGTCTCTCTTGCTCTGTTGCCCAGGCTGGAGTGCAATGGCTTGATCTCGGCTAACTGCAACTTCCACCTCCTGGGTTCAAGCAATTCTCCTGCCTCAGCCTCCTGAGTAGCTGGGATCATAGGCGTGCACCACCATGCCCAGCTAATTTTTGTATTTTTAGTAGAGACGGGGTTTCACCATGTTGGCCAGGCTGGTCTCAAACTCCTGACCTCAAGTGATCCACCTACCTAGGCCTCCCAGAGTGCTGGGATTATAGGCGTGAGCCACCGTGCCTGGCCTAAAGGAAGTCATTCTTATCTCTATTTCACAGATGAAGAAACAGAGCCTCAGAGAGATTAGTACCTCACTTGCAAAGTTAGGGAGCTAGGATTTGAATTCAGGCTTGCCCAACTCACATTCTATGACACCATGAGGTCTCCTCAGTGCATAAGGAAGAACTCTACAGCAGCCCAATCTTCAGGCTAGTGGGATTGGTTGCATTACAGGGAGGAATCTCCCAGTCATGGACCACCTACTTGCAAGTTAGAGGCTGGCAGGGGGGATTTTTATGCTGGAGAGAGGGATTGGGAAGTTGCACTAGATGATTACGAAGATCACATCCCACACTCTGAACTACAATCACTGTGCTCCCTGGGGGAGATCCTTCATGTTGAGGGTTTTGCTGGGTTCTCAGGCTAGTGGGGGCATTAGGAACAGACCTCTCATTCTCTCTCTTGCCTGTGGCTTTGGATACAGAGGGTGATGATGGGGTTATTAATGTGTGTACTTAATATAGAAAGATCAAGGTATGCTTTTTCTAAACCATGTCCTTTTCTGGGTGCCAGGGCAACAGAAATGAGTCAGACATAGTCCTAGCTGTCAAGAAGCTCACAGTCTAGATGGAGAGATGCAAAAATTTAAAAATCACAAGAGGGTAATATATGCTATAACAGAGGGATACACAGAGTGGTGGGAAGACAGGGGAGGAAGTGACTAAATTTGCTCTCATTCCTTTGTTCAATCATCCATCCAATATGAATTGAGGATGTGCCAGCTGCATTTATTGAGGGCTTATTATATGTATATAGATGAATGCCACCATCTCCTCCCTGCGGAAATTGTAATTTAGAGAAAGACTGGGAGGCACGAACCTTCCTGAGCTCTCCAGATATAGTTAGGATCCACCTCGGTGCCCTCCAGCATTCATTGAAACCTATTTCTGTACTTACCCCATGGTATGCACTGATCTACTTATGTGTGTTTTCACCACTAGATTAAGAACTTCTTTTTTTTTTTTTAGAAATGGGGGTTTGTCTTGTTGCCTGGGCTTGCGTGTAGCAGCTATTCATAGGTATGATCATAGTGCATTACAGCCTTGAGTTCTTGGTTTCAAGCATTCCTTCTGCCTCAGCCTCCTGAGTAGGTGGGACTATAGGGACCACACCCTAGATTAGGAACTTCTTGAGCTCAGGCACTGGGTGTTACTAGTGTCAGCAGCCCCAGCATTCATAACAGGATAAGGCATATGGTAGGTGTTCAGTGAAAATGCATTGGGTGAAAAAGTGGTTACTATAGGGTGTGAAACATAAACAGAGAGCTAAGGAAGCATGGAAGGGAGAACCCAATTCTAAGCATGGAGAAGGCTTCCCAGAGAAGGTGAGAAGGTTTTTTTTCCCAGGCAGCTTAGAGCATTCTAAGCTTAGGAATTGCATGCAGAAGGATGGAGGCAGAAGGAACATAGCATGGCTGGGCCTATGTAACTAAATGTGGTTGGAGCAGAGGGCATGTAGGGGTGTGGGAGTGAAGTGATGGGGTTGGAGAGGAGCAGGTGGAAATCATGAAAGGCCTTGAATGTTGGGATAAAAAGCTTAGACTTTATGCTTTAGGCCAATGGGGAGGATTTGAAGCAGGGATCTGACATGCTCAGATTTGTATTTTCAAAATATCACTCAAGCTGCAATTGCAAAGAAAGGATTGAAGAGGGAAGGATTAGGAGCCAGAAGATGAAGAAGGAAGATGGTGCAATAGTGCAGGAGAAAGAGCACAAGGGCTGAACTAAGGTAGTAGCAGAGATCATTGAGAGATGAGGATAGATGGGATCATGAGTTAGCATCCACAGCACTTAGTGACCATGTGATACAGGAGGAGAAAGGAGTCCCATTTGACTTACATGCTACTGGGGATTGAATGGACAGAGGGATCATTCACTAGGGTACAGAACACAGGACCTGGGTAGACACATATTTATGATGTCCATGGTGCATTCCAGTGGAGGTAGCTAGAAAGTGGGTCTGGAGCTCTGTAAGACAGAGACAGTACTTGAACCTGTGGGTGTGGTTGGGACAGACCAGGAGAATGTGTGGGGTAAGAAGCCAAGAGGGCCAACAATGAAGACTCATAGAATAGCAATACTTAAGGACAAGTAGAAAATACAGAGCCCATTAAAAAGGCTGAGAGGGAGTGATCAGAGTATGGAGGAGAACTAGGAGAGTGTGATATTATGACAGCCAAGAGAGATTGAAGGTGTCCAGGAAGGAATGCCCTAGAGTTGGGAAGCAGTCAGGTAAGTCAAGGGTTAGAAAGTGCCCAGTTGGTGGCCTTGGTGAGAGCAATTGCAGCTGAGTGATGGACACAGAGAACAGGTTGCAGTAGATTGAGGGATAAAGGAAGTTGAAGAGCTTGAGTCAGGGAATCTAGAAGCCTGGATTTGAATTAGAAGAGGAGGTATCTCGAGGAGGACATCGGACTGAGCGAGGATTTTTATTATAGATGGGAGAGACTTGTTTGTATGCGGAAGGACAAAGAGCCACTGGGATACCAAGTGTGTATATGGGGGGGATCCCCATCCCGGTCCCAGGAGGCAGGAGTATTTTATTACTGATGTGGGCTAGAATTGCTGATGCATTTTGCTAATAAAAAAGCAGGCCAGATTTTAGTCAGTTTTATTATTGTTTTTACATACTCTATAGTTTGTGCCCTTATTGCCTGCACCCAAAATGGGCCACTTTTTACTGCTTCACTACCAAGAAGGGAGATGACTGATGGAATGTAGTATTGGATGAGGTTAAAGGGAGAGATCCAGGGTGGAGACAGAGGGGCTGGCCTTCAACAGGAGGTGGCTCATTCCCTCCTCTAGGACTGGAAGGGAGGAGGAGAGGGGAGATGGTTGTGGATGGGGGCATTTGTGTATTCTGATGGGCAGATGTTGAGGGAATTATCAACTGATGGCTTCCCTTCTCCCTATAAGGTGGGAGGGAGGGCATCTGTACAAATGGACAGTAAGGTCCTTGTCTGTTTTATTCATTGTTGTGTATCTATAGAGCCTACCTAGTAGATGCTAAAAAATATTTGCTGAATGAATGGATCAGGAGTGAGAGGAGGAGGTTTCTCTGGGAAATGAGGGAGAAAGAGAGAGAGAGAGAAAGAGACTCAGGAACCCAATCCATGTCTGATGAGAACAGAAAAAGGCCACTTGTAATGGCCTCAGTTCTGCCTTGGGGAGTGGGGAGCTGGGGACAATGCCAAGGAAAGCTTCACAAGGGAGATGTTATTTGAACTGGGGTTTGGAGAAGTATAGAAGTTTGCCAGGGGAAAAGGGATATAAGGAATTATAGAACAAGACCCAGAAGTGTGAAAGGATGAGCTCAGTGTACCATGGGTAGAGTGGTTGGCAGTGGGGAGCTGTTGGAGGACATTAGGAAGGGAAGGGAAATGATTGGATTTGTATTTAGAAAGTTAAGGCCTTCCAAGTGCCTTCTGCAGCTAACACAAGCTTCCCTCTAAAAGTAGATGGATAAGTGGGGGAATAGAACGAATATGTTCTTTTCCCCTTTTTGTTTCTCTTTAGTGACCTTGACTTTTGTTCTCCCTCGGTTAGCCACTAGAGAAATTAGTAAAAGAGCTGGGGTTTCCTTTGGGGGAAAAAATCAGGGCATATAACAAGTAGCTTTAATTCTCTGCTAGGGCCAGGTGCAGTGGCTCACACCTGTAATTCCGGCAATTTGGGAGGCTAAGGCAGGAGGATTGCTTGAGCCAGGAGTTCAAGATCAGCCTGGGCAACACAGGGAGATCCCATCTCTCCACACACAAAAAATTAGCCAGGCATGGTTGCACAGCATGCCTGTGGTTCCAGCTACTTGGGAGGGCTGAGGTGGGAGGATTGCTTGGCCCCAGGAGGCAGGGGCTGTAGTGAGCTATGATTGTGCCACTGCACTCCAGCCTTGGCAACAGAGCAAGACCCTGTCACAAAGAAGCAAACAAACAAAACAACTCAGTGGGATTGCCTTGGAGCCAAGGGACCCAAGCAGATATGTTCTCTGAGGCTCCATAGGGCACAATGAGCCCCTGTGATGGGGTGGCACAAGGGGCATTACAGACAGCAAAGCTAATGGGGGCTCATCCTAAGAAGCACTTTCTGCCAGCATTGTTCAACAAAGGCAGCCTCAGAAGCGGGTGAATGCCTCATGATAAAGTATGTGACAAAGACTGTGGCTACTGCTGGGGAAGCTGCCGGAGGACCAGGCCAGTGGGAGCTGAGCTAGATTATCTCTGAAGGTCTGACCTTGAAGAGAGGGAGGGGCTAGCAGTCAGGAATCCCTGAATCTGCTCTTCAGCACAAACTTCTTCTAAGCAGAGCCTCTCACAGCAGAGATACCACTGTGGTCGCTGATGGGCCCACCCACCTCTAGGACAGCAGCCACCCTCATACACTTGTAGGGAAGGAGCCCCCAGCATTCTTCCCCTATTGCTGTGAAACCCTGCGAACAGATCATTTATCTGGGCTCTCACTTGCTCTCCTATTTCACAACAGTGGTGGGCAGGGCATGGTTGTTATTCCTATTTGACCAATGCTTTTTTTGAGGCCAGAGAGGCACAAGGAGTGGCCCAGCCAACACTATAACCCAAGCTTTCCAAGTCCCAGCCTGGGTCTCTGCTGCCCACCAGACCACGGGGATAGTTGGCCCATGCTCTGTTCTGCAGGCAGAGGAGACTTCTGAAGGCTCCTGGGCTGCCGAGCCCCTCCCCAGAGTTGTGCTGCCCAGGACTCTGGGCAAGATAGACCCTCTCAAACCTATGCCTTCCAGACAGTGGAAATCCTAGTCCCCTCCCCTCTTCTGCCACACAGGCTGAAAGTTCCTCCTGAGGGCTAGTCTGCACCCTTTCTGTTGTACTGTGTCTTCTTGGAGCTGGAGAGCAGCCAGCTAAACTAGAGGAGAGGGCCAGGGAACAAGGTGAGGACCACCCAAGTTCTGAGAGGTAGGGCCAGGAACCACCTGGCCCAGGTGGTGAGAAATTTTTTTAAAGTGGGTGTTTAGCAGTTACCACTTAAGGCCTGTGGGGGAGGAACAGTAATTACTACCATTATTGTGAAAATGTGGTTGGTACTGGGCTAGGTGGTTTACATGTTTTATCTCAATCCTCCAACAACCTTTTTGAGGTAGGTATTCAACACAAGGCTCAGAGGGGTCAACTGATGTGCTCAAGGCCACACAGCAAATAAGTGGGGTGACTCAGCTACAAACCCAGGTTGTTCAGATAGAAACACTTGTGATCTTAACAACCTGTGTTCTGAGAAGTGAGAGAAGCAAACTGAGTAGGTGTCAAGACTGGAACCAGGTCTGACTCATGGTCCAGGGAACTTTTACCGGCCCTTCTCTCTCCACCCACCCCCCTCCACCTGGCTGGCTTTACTTCCAGTTGGGAATTTATGACACACTCACTCACATGATGGTGGTGGTGGGAGGTTGTGTGTGTGCATGTGCATGTATGCTTGTGTGTCTGTCCCTGAGTAACTGTGGAACAGCTCTTGGGACACCTCTCCTCCCCTCTCTTTCTCACACCAGCACTGCAGAGTTTGACTTATTTTCTTCCAGTGGTCCTGAGGGTGGTGTGATGTGGGCTTGGGTTGGGATCCCACAGGCTGTGGGAGAGTAGCTGTAGGCAACTTCACCTCTCCTAGCCTTAGCTCCCTCATTTTAAAAAGGGGATAAAGGGTCGGGCACAGTGGCTCACGCCTGCAATTTCGGCACTTTGGGACACCAAGCTGGGCAGATCACTTCAGGCCAGGAGTTCGAGACCAGCCTGGTCAGCATGGTGAAACTCCATCTCTACTAAAAATACAAAAAAAGTAACTGGGCATGGTGGTGCACACTTGTAATCCCAGCTACTCAGGAGGCTGAGGCAGGAGAATCGCTTAAACCTGGGAGGTGGGGGTTGCAGTGAGTGGAGATCCCGCCACTGCACTCCAGCCTGGGTGATAGAAGGAGACTCGAAAATAAAAAATAAAAAATAAATAAAATAAAAAGAGGATAAAGTATATAACCTCACAGGTGGTTGTGAGGATTCAATGAATTAATAGACGTAATTTAAAAAATAATAAATAGAGACGGGGTTTGGCCATGTTGTCCAGGCTGGTCTCCAACTCCTGGGCTCAAGTGATCCTCCAGCTTTGGCCTTCCAAAGTGCTGGGATTACAGGCATGAACCACCACGCCCGGCTGAAAGTAAAATGTTTCAAAGTTTTCCGAACACACAGCGTTTTCTAAGGGTAGGTAATGGGTTGTTCAGGAGTCACTCCACGGGGCAGTGCTGACTGGAGTGGCTGAGTCCCCTGACTGTTTTTCTATCGCAATTGGAGGAGATAAACGCTGCCCTAACCAGGCCAGTCAGGAAAGCGGGGAGAAACTGGAGGAGCCCCCTCTTCTCACCAGCCATGCCCTGCAGCCTGTCCCCCAGGGTTTTACAAGTTGTCCCCGCGGCGGCCCCTCTGCTCACCGTGCCCAGAGCACAGCCGGGCCCTGGAAAACGCCTCCACCTTCTGCGTGTGCCAGGACAGCTATGCGCGCTCACCCACCGACCCGCCCTCGGCTTCCTGCACCCGTGAGTCCCCCCTCCAGGCTGCACTGCGGAGGGTGGGGGGTGGGAGTGGCCAAGAAGGAAGGCCTGATCCAGGTGGTGGTGAGGGCAGGGTCTCCGCACTGGGGCGCACGGGGGCGGATATGGGGGCCAGCGCCCCGGAAGGCGGCGTACGGGGGAGCGGAGCCTGGACGCGCCCTGGGGGCCGGGGCCTTTGATGAGAAGAACCAGGACAACTGCGAGAGTCCAGACGGAGGATGGGGTTAGGATGCCTGGCGGATCACTGAGGAGAGCGCCCCTCCGCTGCCCTCTCCTCACCCTGCCTACCCTCCAGCCAAAAGGGGGGCTCCCGACCTTCGCACCATCGGTTCGGTCCCCATGCTCCCATCCTCGGTTCCTCACTAACCTCCTCCCAAATCCTCACCAACTGCCCCGCCACTCTCACATTCCGACCTCCCAAGGGCCCCCACGCCCCCGTCTCTGACCCTTCCCGGGGCAAGCCCCTCCTCCCGCTCGCCCCTGCTCCCACTCACCCCTGCTCCCGCTCGCCCCTGCTCCCGCTTGCCCCGGGCTCATCCGCCCTCGACCCCTCACTGACTGACCATCTCTGTACCAATCTCCCTGACTGAACCCCACGCCCCCATTCCTCCCACCCCAGACCCCTCACACCGTCCTATCCCCCATGCCCACTGGCTCCCACGGCCCATTCCCGCTCATCCATCCCTGTTCCTTCACCGGTCGTCCCTTCTACCTTCCTCCCTGACTGACCCCATGCCACTGTCCCTCCTGTCCCCCGTCCCCCCTCATCCACCAAGTCCCTTGATGAACGCCCTGGTTCCCTCCTCCCCGACTGACCCTCGCGCCCCTGCTTCTCCTGCCTCACTGGGGGTGGACAAGACCCCGCCCCCCCCCTCGTGCATCCCGCCCCTCTCACGGGCACCCACGCCCCGCCCTGACCGCCCCGCCCCTGTGCCGCCTCAGGGCCGCCGTCGGCGCCGCGGGACCTGCAGTACAGCCTGAGCCGCTCGCCGCTGGCGCTGCGACTGCGCTGGCTGCCGCCGGCCGACTCGGGAGGCCGCTCGGACGTCACCTATTCGCTGCTGTGCCTGCGCTGCGGCCGCGAGGGCCCGGCGGGCGCCTGCGAGCCGTGCGGGCCGCGCGTGGCCTTCGTACCGCGCCAGGCAGGGCTGCGGGAGCGAGCCGCCACGCTGCTGCACCTGCGGCCCGGCGCGCGCTACACCGTGCGCGTGGCCGCGCTCAACGGCGTCTCGGGCCCGGCGGCCGCCGCGGGAACCACCTACGCGCAGGTCACCGTCTCCACCGGGCCCGGGGGTAAGGCCGTCCGCGCCCCCCACCCCGAGGCCACCGCGCCTGCCGCCCCTGCGCCCTCTTGGGGCCGCCCCGTCGGTCCTGCGGGAGCCCCACCCACCCACCCCAGAGAAGCCATCCTCTGTACACGCACCCCGCCCCTCTCCGGGACACAAAGTCACCCCCCGGACGCCCCAGCGTCAGTCGCCCTCCCGAGTGTGCGAGAGGGACTGAGGATGCAGGCGTCCCCTTACTACTGGGCCAGAGGGGAGGCGCGCGGTTCTGTTGCGTCTGCGGGAAGCCGCTGTGTGCTCGCCTTTCTCCTGGACGCCTTGCACAAAGCCTCTGTCCCGCTCACGGCTCTGCAGTTGGCCTCGCCGCTGATTTCTCAGGGAAAAAGAGGTGGAAAGTCCCTTAATCTCTTACCTTCCCTTTAAAAAAATGTCAGTAGGAATCCGAATTTACTTCCTTCCCTCTGTCTCGGGAAGCCGGATCCGGCCCTGTGTCCCTTACCTCCAAACCTCGGCCTCTGCATGGTTTTGCTGCATCTGGCCACCTCCTTTCCTGGTCCCGGGAAAGGGCAAGGAAGCTTGTAGAGTTAGGCTGTAGGGGCGATGGAACACAGCAGCCAATACATCTCTGAGTCTGGACATGAGGTGAATAAGTGAAGACCTACAACCTTTTTACACCACACCTTCATTCCTGAGAGTTTCTTTTGATTCGCTTCTCAGCTGGGGTGGACCTTCAAGTTATGCTTGTATTCTTTGCAAGAAAGATAAGCGAGTGGTATGGTTTCTGACTCCCTTCCTAATCGAGGCTATAGGGTCGGCCTGTCACCCTGCATCCCTGCTTTCTGTGATCCCGCTTCTGTCTTTGGCAGTGGTGTTGCCAAGAAGTCTGAGGCTAGGGTTATTTTCATTCTTTTCTACTTAACTTGGACATATGACATGTACACGTATGCACACGGATGTTAGAATAATTCTTTAACCTGCTTAACCTACTGTTGATAATAATTTTTTTTTTTTTGAGACAGAGTCTTGCTCTGTCACCAGGCTGGAGTGCAGTGGCGCGATCTTGATTCACTGCAACCTCTGCCTCCCGAGTTCAAGTGATTCTCCTGCCTTAGCCTCCCGAGTAGCTGGGACTACAGGTGCATGCCACCACGCCCAGCTAATTTTTGTATTTTTTAGTAGAGACGGGGTTTCACCATGTTGGCCAGGATGGTCTCCATCTCTCAACCTCATGATCTGCTGGCCTCAGCCTTCCAAAGTGCTGGGATTACAGACGTGAGCCACTGCGCGCCTAGCCAGACTTTCTTTTTTTTTTTTGAAATGGAGTTTTGCTCGTCACCCAGGCTGGAGTGTGGTGGTGTGATCACAGTTCATGGCAACCTCTGCCTCCTGGGTTCAAGTGATTCTCCTGCCTCAGCCTCCCGAGTAGCTGGGATTACAGGTGCGCACCACCACACCCAGCTAAGTTTTGTATTTTTAGTAGAGATGGGGTTTCACCATATTGGCCAGGCCGGTGTCAAACTCCTGACCTCAAGTCATCTGCCCGCCTTGGCCTCCCAAAGTGCTGGGATTACAGGCATGAGCCACCTCATGCCAGGCTGAAAATAATCATTTAACCAATATGGATTTCTTTTTTTTCTTTTCTTTTTCTTTTTCTTTCTTTTTTTTTTTTTTTTTTGAGAGGAGTCTCACTCTGTTGCCCAGGCTGGAGTGCAGTGGCGATCTTGGCTCACTACAAGCTCCGCGTCTGGGGTTCACGCCATTCTCCTGCCTCAGCCTCCTGAGTAACTGGGACTACAGGGGCATGCAGCCACACCCGGCTAATTTTTTGTATTTTTAGTAGAGACGGGGTTTCACCATGTTAGCCAGGATGGTCTCTATCTCCTGAGCTCGTGATCTGTCCTCCTTGGCCTCCCAAAGTGCTGGGATTACAGGCGTGAGCCACTGCGCCCGACTACCAATATGGATTTCTTTTGATTGAGTAAACCTTTTGATTTGCACAACTTTTTTTTTCCCGGGAAAAGTTTTCTTCAGGCCGGGAACAGTGGCTCATGCCCTTAGTCTGAGCACTTTGGGAGCCTGAGGCCAGGACCAATATAGTGAGACCCTGTCTCTACAAAAAATTTAAAAAATTAGCCAGGCATGGTGATGTGTGCCTGTAGTACCAGGTGCTCAGGAAGGTGAAGGAGGAGGATCAGTTGAGCCCAGGAGTTTGAGGCTGCAGCGAGTGATAATTGTGCCACTGCACTCCAGCCTGAGTGACAGAGCCAGACTATGTCTCTTAAAAAAAAAAAAAAAGTCTCAAAAAAAAAAAGTTTTATTCAGCCACTGCTTTGACTAGAACTTCTGATAGCTCAAATATATCTCTTAAAAATATCTCTAAGCCTTAGGTTGTACATTCATTTTCTGATTCTCAAATCTTGTCACTTCACTTCCCTTATCCTTTTGAGCTCTTAATCCATTTCCACTGCCTTTTGGAGATTTTCCAGCTTGTCTGGGTTTCTGGAACAGTACTGTTTTTTACTGTCTCTATTGTGATTTAACATTTGCTATTGCATTTACATCTTTAAAAATTCTTTTTTTCCATCTTTCTTTCATGTCAGATGGGTATTTTGCCAACGTGAAAAGGTTCGGGGGTGACACATCTCACATACGAGTGTGAATCCCCAATCATCACACTTGCAAACTACAAAAGGATCACATTTTTAAAAATTCAGTATAGAAGAAGAAAAAAACCCATAATCTTATTACATAGATATAAACAACTATTAATATCTTAGAGTATATACTTCCAGAAAATTTTTCCTGTCTATTTTGACCTCTGTATTCATATTTGTAACTATCTACCTATAAAATCCCTTTTGTTTTAATACAGTCATGCACCATATAAAGACATTTTGGTCAACAATGGATGGCATATATGATGGTGATCCTGTAAGATTATAACGGAGCTGAAAGACTCCTGTCACTTAGTACTTTCTGTTACAGTTGTCTGTAGTATTCAGTACAGTCACATGCTGTCACCCAGGCTGTACAGGTTGTAGCCTAGGCGTGTCATAGGCTATGCTGTCTAGGTTTGTGTAAGTACACTCTGATGTTTGTATAACAATGAAATCACCTAACAACGCATTTCTGAGAACATCTTCCCATCATTTAGCAATGCATGATGGTATATGTAATACTAACTTTTATCTGGCATTTTACATTAACAATCTTTTTTTTTTTTTTGAGACGGAGTCTTGCTCTATCACCCAGGCTGGAATGCAATGGCTCAGTCTTGGGTCACTGCAACCTCCGCCTCCCAGGTTGAAGCGATTCTCCTGCCTCAGCCTCCTGAGTAGCTGGTATTACAGGCACACACCACCACATCCGGCTAATTTTTGTATTTTTAGTAGAGACAGGGTTTCGCCATGTTGGCCAGGCTGGTCTCGAACTCTTGACATCAGGTGATCCACCCGCCTCAGCCTCCCAAAGTGCTGGGATTACAGGCGTGAGCCACCGTGCACGGCCTTATGTTAACAATCTTAACTGTTTTGACACAGATAGATTTAGAAGCCATGTTAAGGAAATACTCTTCTATTTCCATTTTCTCAATAAAAATACTAAGCTTCCACTGATCTAGTGCTGCTGTATTTGGCACTGTGCAATATGATTTTCTACATTAATTCATTGAAACAGGGCTGGGCACAGTGGCTCACGCCTGTAATCCCAGCACTTTGGGAGGCCGAGGCAGGTGGATCGTTTGAGGTCAGGAGTTTGAGCCAGCCTGGCCAACATGGTGAAACCCCGTCTCTACTAAAAATAAAAAAAATTAGCCAGGTGTGGTGGTGCACACCTGTAATCCTAGCTACTGGGGAGGCTGAGGCAGGAGAATCTCTTGAACCCCAGAGGTGGAGGTTGCAGTGAGCTGAGATCGTGCCACTGCACTCCAGCCTGGGTGACAGAGCAAGACTCTACCTCAAAAAAAAAAAAAAAAAAAAAAAAGATGAAAAGAAAGGAAACTCATCTTAGATTGGTTTTGGAACCCAGGTCTGTCTGACCTCAAAGCCCTGTGCCTTTAATCCCTAGGCCATATAATGCTTCATTGAACTTTTTCTAAAAATCAGAAATGGATGTTAATTTTATAAAATGCTTATTAAGCATTTTCAATATGACCAAATTTTTTCCTTTTTGACCTGTCGGTATGATGAATTCTATTAATGGATATTTCAGTGTGAACTCTCTGCACTCCTGGATTATACCCTACTAGATATGAGTATATTATTCTTTGGATGTTTTGCTGAGTTCATTTGCTTATATTTTAAGATTTTTCCCATCTACATTTCTAAGAGAGATTAGTGTTTTGTAATGTGTTCTTTGTCAAGTTTTGGCACTATGGGGATGCTGGCTTTGGTAAAGGTATCAGGAAACATTTCTTCTTTTTCTCTGCTCTGGGACAGTTTCAACAACACATTTACATATTCTTTGAAGGCATGAAAAACTGCCTGGGAAACTTTCTGGGTTCTATGCCATTTTTGGAGAGAAAGTTTTATTTATTTGTTTATTTATTTATTTGAGATGGAGTCTCACTCTGTCGCCCAGGCTGGAATGCAATGGCACCATCTCAGCTCACTGCAACCTCTACCTCCCAGGTTCCAGTGATTCTGCTGCCTCAGCCTCCCAAGTAGCTGGGATTATAGGCGACCACCACCACGCCCAGCTAATTTTTGTATTTTTAGTAAACATGGGATTTCACCACGTTGATCAGGCTGGTCTTGAACTCCTGACCTCAGATGATCTGCCTGCCTTGGCTTCCCAAAGTGCTGGGATTACAGGCGTGAGGCACTGCACCTGGTGGTTTGATATTTTTAATCTTTACTGTAACGTCTTGATCAGTTTTATAAATTTGTGCTTTCCTAGAAAATATTTTGGTGTTCTTTTTCTAATTTATTATTAGAAATGTATATACATTTCCTCAGTACCTGGAGTTAACTTCACTTTCTCTTTCTTCCTGTTGTATGCTTGTGATTTCTGTCTTTTTTCTTAATTATCCTTGCCAGAAGTTAATTTTACTGGTTATGACACAGAATCAGCTCTTGAACCTATCAATTCCATTGTTCTTTACTTTCCTCACTTATTTTATGATTTATTATTATTATTATTTTTGAGATGGAGTCTCACTCTGTTGCCCAGGCTGGAGTGCAGTGGCACCATCTCAGCTCATTGCAACCTCTGGCTCCCAGGTTCCAGTGATTCTGCTGCCTCAGCCTCCCAAGTAGCTGTGATTACAGGTGCACGTCAGCATGCCCGGCTATATTTTATGATTTTATCTTTATTAATACCACTCTCCTGCTTTCCTGAAGTTTTTTTTTTTTTTTTTTGAGACGGTTTCACTCTGCCTGTCACGCATGCTGGAGTGCAGTGGCATGATCTTGGCTCACTGCAACCTCTGCCTCCTGAGTTCAAGCGATTCTCCTGCCTCAGCCTCCCAAGTAGCTGAGATTACAGGTGCACACCACTACGCCTGGCTAATGTTGTGTTTTTTGTAGAGATGGGGGTCTCACTATGTTGCCCAAACTTGTCTTGAACTCCTGGACTCAAGCAATCTACCTGCCTTGGCCTCCCAAAGTTTTGGGATTACAGGTGTGAGCCACCCCACCCAACCTCTGAAGTCTTTTTCTAGGCAAGTTCAGTGCTTAGTTATTTTTTGTTTAAATTTTTTAAAGCTATGAGTTTTCCTCTGAATATAGCTTTGTCACTTCCAATACATTTGATACATGATATTATCACATTGTTAGTATTATAAGTTTTTTTAGGTATAATTCATGTAACATAAAATTCACCCTTTTGAAGTATACAGTTCAGTGATTTTTCATATATTCGCATAGTTGTGCAATAAGTGCTATCTAATTCTAAAACATTTCATCACCCTGAAAGGAAACCCATTAGTCACTCACCATTCCATCCACCTCCTCTAGCTCTTGGTAACAACTAGGTCTTTCTGTTTCTATGGATTTGCCTATTCTTGACATCTCAATACATGGAATTATACAATATGTGAACTTGCATGTCTGGCTTCTCTCACTTAGCATAATGGCTTCAAGGTTCATCCATATTGTAGCATGTATCAGTACTTCATTCCTTTTTATGGCTGAATGACATTCCATTGCATGGATAGACCACAATTTTGCTTATCCATTCATCAGTTGATAGACATTGGGCTGTTTCCACATTTTGGCTATTATGAATAATACTATTATGAATATTAATGTATTCATAATACATTAATGAATATATGTTTTTGCATAAACATATATTTTCAGTTCTCATGGTTATATACCTAGGAGTAGAATTGCTAAGTCATGTGGTTATGGACTGAATTATGTTACCTCCAGATTCATGTGTTAAAACCCTAAACCCCAATGTGACTATATTTGGAGAGAGTCTCTTTAAGGAGGTAATTAAGGTTAAATGAGATATAAGGGTGGGCCCTCATCCATTAGGACTGGTATCTCTATAAGAAAAGGGAGAGACACCGCCCGGTGCGGTGGCTCATGCCTGTAATCCCAGGACTTTGGGAGGCCGAAGTGGGTGGATCACCTGAGGTCAGGAGTTCGAGACCAGCCTCAACATGGAGAAACCCCATCTCTACTAAAAATACAAGATTAGCCGGGCGTGGTGGTGCATGCCTGTAATCCCAGCTACTCGGGAGGCTGAGGTAGGAGAATTGCTTGAACCTGGGAGGCGGAGGTTGCGGTAAGCCGAGGTCGTGCCATTGCATTCCAACGTGGGCAACAAGAGCGAAACTCCATCTCAAAAAAAAAAAAAAGAAAAGAAAAGGGAGAGACACCACAGCTCACTCACTCTTTGTCCATGTGTACACAGAGGAAAGGCCACGTGAGAATACAGTGGGAAGGTGGCTGGTCAGGAAAACAGCTCTTACCAGATTACAGATCTGCTGACCTCTTGACCTGGGACTTCTAGCCTCCAGAAGTGTGAGAAAATAAATTTTTGTTATGAAAGCCAAAGGTGGCTTTTGTTAGGAAAGCCACCTTTGTTATTTATTTATGTATTTTTTGAGACAGTCTTCCTCTGTCACCCAGGCTGGAGTGCAGTGGTGCGATCTCAGCTCACTGCAACCTCCGCTTCCCAGGTTCAAGCAATTCTCAAGCCTCAGCTTGCCAAGTAGCTGGGATTACAGGTGCATGCCACCACGCCTGGCTAGTATTTGTATTTTTTAGCAGAGACAGGGTTTCCCCATATTGGCCAGGTTGGTTTCAAACTCCTGGCCTCAGGTGATCCACCTACCTTGGCCACTCAAAATGCTGAGATTACAGGTATGAGCCACCATGCCCGGCTTGAAAGCCACCTTTGTTATTAAAGGTCTGTGGTTTCTTGTTATGGTAACCTGAGCTGACTAATACGTATAATAACTTTTTAACTTTTTGAGGAATTATCAACTTTTTCAAAGCAGCTGTACCATTTTGCATTCCTACCTGCAAAGTACAAGGGTCCAAGTTTCTCTGCCTCCTCACCAATACTTGTTATTGTTTGTCTTTTAAACAGTAGCCATCCTAGCAGATGTGAGGTGGTATCTCATTGTGGCTTTGATTTGCATTTCCCTAATAACTAATGATATTGAACATCTTTTCCTGTGCAGGGTTTTCTTTTTGTCATTAAGTTATATTATAACTATAGATATGTATTACAGACACTAGACCCTTGTGTTCATTTCCCAGGGTTGCTCTAACAAGGTGCCAAAAAACTGGCTGGCCTAAAACAAATGTGTTGCAAAATCAAGGTGTCGTCGGAGCCACGCTGCCTCCGATGGTTCTAGAGGAGGACCCTTCCCTGCCCTTTCAGCTTCTTATGTTTCCTGGCAATCCTTGGTGTTCCTTGGCTCGCGGACGCATCACTCTAGTCACATGGCTGTCTTCTCCCGGTGTCTTCACATCATCATCTCTCTAGGTGTTTTTCTCTGTGTTCAAATTCTTCTTTTCATGAAGATGCCAGTCATATTGGATTAGGGCCCACCCTAATGGCCTCATTTTAACTTGATTACCTCTGTAAAAATAAGATCACATTCTGAGATGGGAGGTGGTGGTTGGGACTTCAACATATCTTTTTTGGAGACACAATTTAACCCATACAAACCTTGTCAGATACATGATTTGTGAATATTTTCTCCCACTCTGTGGTTTGGCTTTCACTTTATTGAGAATAGCCTTTCAATCACAAAAGCTTTTAGTTTCTTTTTTTTTTTTTTCCCCAAGATGGAGTCTTGCTCTGTTGCCCAGGGTGGAGTACAGTGGTGCAATCTTGGCTCACTGCAACCTCTACCTCCTGGGTTCAAGCGATTCTCCTGCCTCAGCCTCCAGAGTAGCTGGGACTACAGGTGCACACCACCACATCCAGCTATTTTTTTTTTTTTTAGATGGGCTGGAGTGCAGTGGCGTGATCTTGGCTCACTGCAACCTGTGCCTCCTGGGTTCAAGTGATTCTCCTGCCTCAGCCTCCTGAGTAGCTGGGATTACAGGCACACACTGAGGCGCCCAGCTAATTTTTTTTTTTGTATTTTTAGTTAAGACAGTTTTACCATGTTGGTCAGGCTGGTCTCGAACTCCTGACCTCGTGATCCACCTGCCTCAGCCTCCCAAAGGGCTAGGATTACAAGAGTGAACCACTGTGCCCGGCCAAAAGCTTTTAATTTTGATGAAGTCAAATTTATTTATTTTTTCTTTGGTTGCTTGTGCTTTTGGTGTCATCGCTAAGAAACCATTGCTTAGTCCAAGGTTAACATTTCTGTGTTTTCTTTTAGTGTTGTAGTTTTGACTCAACTTATTTTAGAAGATGTGCTTTTATTTCCAGATGACTTGCTTTTATTTTGTTCGTCTTTACGTTGCTGATTGTAGTGCTTCATGGAGGTTTGTACGTGGTAAAAATTTTTAAACTATTTCATGGCTACTTTAAAACAATGTGCACTATTTTATAGTGTAGTTCTTTCTCTCTCTGTCTTTATATATCTATATCTGTATCTATATCTATCTATATATACACAGATGTTCCTCAACTTAATGACGGGCTTATGTCCCATTGGGCTCATTATAAGTTGAAAATATTATAAGTCGAAAATGCATTTAATGCACCTAGCCTGCCAAATATCATACCTTAGCCTAGCCTACTTTAAACATGGCCAGAACACTTACATTAGCCTACAGGTGGGCAAAATCACCTATTTTACAATGAGTATTTTACACTGAGTATCTCATATAATTTATTGAACACTGTACTGAAAGTGCAAAAATAGAATGGTTGTATTGCTTTTACACCATTGTAAAACAATCATCAGTTAAACCATCATGAGTTATTATTCAGTTGTAGTTCCTTCTTATTTTGTACTTGATGTTCCAAAGACTGAGAGGGGTTCATTTTGCATTCTGTTTGTGATTTTGTTAAAATTCCTTGTATTTGTAATGAATTTTATTTTAAATATTTCAATTTTGCTGATGCACTTTTAGTTTCTTCACCCAGCCCTTCTCAGTTTCTCCATTTTTATCTCATCTCGTTTCTTTTTCTTCTCCACCTGTTTTCTCCTTATGACCTTCTGTACATAGTTGGTGGAGGCTGTGTTTTCTTTCTTCTTAAAGTGCCAGAGCGTTTTACTTACTCTCTATCATATTAAATCACTTTTCAAGATCTGCTTCTCCTGAGTCTTCAGAATAATGTTCCTATTCTCTTATTCTGAAATATTTTTTCATATACCCAATTTCTGGTATTTTCTGTTTACTTGTTCTTGAGTAAGGAAATAGCTGGTGTTTGTCAACAACAACAAAAAAGATGCGTGAATTGCCCTTTGAATTAGTTATGAGGTTTTCAGCTGCAAGTAACAATAAATCTCAGTCTGATTTTATTTTATTATTATTATATTATTATTATTAGAGACAAGGTCTTACTCTGTCACTCAGGCTGGAGTGCAGTGGCATGATCATAGGCTCACTGTAACCTCAAACTCCTGGGGTCAGGTGATCCTCCCACCTGAGCCTCCCAAGTGGCTAGGACTGCAGGCATGCCAACATGCCTAGCTAACATTTTTTTTTTTCTTTTTAAATTTTTTTGTAGAGACGGAGTATTGCTATGTTGCCCAGGCTGGTCTCTAACTCCTGGCCTCAAGCAAGACCCCCATCTATGCCTCTCAAAGCTCTGGGATTATAGGCATGAGCCACAGTGCTGGGCCCTAACTGACTTTAACTTAAATGATTTCTTAGCTCACATAAGAGGGCTAGAGTTAAAGCTTGGTTCATTCAGCAGCTCAAAAGTGTCCTCAAGGACCCAGGTTTTTTCTGTTTGTCCACTCTGCCATTCTCATCACATAGGCTGGTTCCCTCATGGTAGCAAGGTGGCTGCAGCAGCTCCACACATCACATCCTTACCATTCAGAGGCAGAAAAAGAACTGTTTCTTCCTTGCAGGTATCTTTTTAAAAGCAAGAAACTTTTCTCTGAATCCCCTGTCCCCAGCTAACTTCTTTTGTTGGCCAGAACTGGATTGTAAGCCCAACCCTAAACCATTCACTGGCAAAGGGAATGAGTGCACACAAATGTCTTAGAACAACCAGAAGTTACCCAAGTCATCTATGGGGAGACAGTAGACTATGAACCAAAAATTCAGCTCAGCTAGCAGGAAAGGGGGACAAGGCTGTTGACTAGGTTTCCAGTACTATCTGCTGTAACTTTGGCCCCACTTGGGTGCTGGCTGATTCCCATCTCAAATCTACAGCTGGAGAGCAGGTGCTTGGTGTTAGTTTTTAGCTCCACTAGCAGGATTTATCAGGCTTTCATCTAATTATCTCTTCGGAGCTGAGATGGAACCATCTTCTACCTCTCTATCCTGGCCATCTGATGCTTTCCACAAATGTAGCTCAAAAATGGACATTTCTAGCCTCCTTTTCCATCTCTGCCCCATCTGTATTCGCAAGGAACTTTGCCACCTCCTAGAATGCTTCATCACTCCTCTCGCCTTTGTGCTCAGGCCTTTTCTGGGAGCTGCCATCTCAAAGTGAATTTTGGCTGAGAAGTGCCCCCGGGGGATAGGGAAGAGCACTCTTCCTCGAAAGCAGCTCTGCAGTAGAGTGCTGGCTGTGCATTGTCCACTTGACAAAGACCTGGCTTTTTTTTTTTTTTTAAAGGGTCAGACACTGAAGGGAGGAATAAAGGATTTTTTGAGTTATTTTTAGAATGGGAGGCAATGCCACTCTGTGGGCAGTGTAGCCTAGGGGTTCATTACAATTGCACTTTTTGATCTAGTCCCACTGCCTTGATCATAAGTAGAAATGTGCCACTCTACTCTCCAGCCCCCATTCTGGCAATCAGCTCTCAAGACTAGTTTATGGTGATGGTGTAGGTTTTCAACTCTTACTGTGTCTTTATGTTTTAATTGGAATTTGGGAAAGACATGGAGTGGAGGCTGCTAGATATATATACCATTTAAGACTAGAAGCCACATCCACGCACTTGTCAGAGCCTGAGCCACCTACTCCCTGTTTCCACTTTCTTGCCTTATTACTATCTGATCGGTACTTTCCTCAATCCCCTGAAGGCACCGGGAATGTCCACTTTATGAAAGCCAGTGGGAAGTTTGAATCATCATCTTACTCTGTTGTCTCCTCTCAGCGTGAGACATGGCCCAGCGCCAGCTCCTCTTGCTGGAATGCTGGTGCTGAGCACTCGCTGAGTCCCTCATACACATTACTTCATAAAATTCCCACAGCAAGCCTAGGAGGTGTCATCATTGTTCTCATTTTACACACGGGGAAACCGAGGCTCAGGGAGTAAGATCACTTGCTTGTGGACCAATAGTGGGCTAACCACTGGAAAAGTCAGGAGGGAACCTTCCTGAATGTTCTCTTCCCTGGGCTTCCATCACCTTGCCCACCCTTGGTCTTCCTCCTGCCTCTCTGGCTCCTCCTTGTCAAACTTCTCTTCCCTTGCCTGTTTCTTAATTGTTGGCGTGTCTCAGGCTTATTCCCTAAAAGCTTTTCCTCTTCTCTTTTTATGTGTTTTCCCTGGACAGTTTCATCCCTTCACCTTCTCATGGCTCCTGCATCTCCATCTTTCTCCCAGACACCTTTTCTGAGCCCTGGAACCATTTCTCCCACTGCCCTCCTGGCATCTTCTCTTGGAAACCCCTTTGCCGAACACTAACCCCAGGCCTTATTATCTCCCGTATGTGTGTGTATGTGTGTATATGCTGCTGTTCATCTGACATCATCCAGACTGGCGGTTCTCAAACTTGTCTGCACACTGGAATCACCAAGAAACTTAAAAAATAAAGCAACTGGCTGGGCGCGGTGGCTCACGCCTGTAATCCCAGCACTTTGGGAGGCCGGGGTGGGCGGATCATGAGGTCAGGAGATGGAGACCATCCTGGCTAACATGGTGAAACCCCGTCTCTACTAAAAATACAAAAAATTAGCTGGGCGTGGTGGCGGGCGCCTGTAGTCCCAGCTACTCGGGAGGCTGAGGCAGGAGAATGGCGTGAACCTGAGAAGTGGAGCTTGCAGTGAGCCGAGATCCCGCCACTGCACTCCAGCCTGGGTGACAGAGTGAGACTCTGTCTCAAAAAAAAATAAATAAATAAATAAATAATAAAATAAAATAAAACCAACTGATCCCTGAGCTCCAGCCTACAGAGATGATGCTTTGTTTGCTCTGGGTTGTGACCTGGGCAACATTTTTTTTACTGTAAAAAACACATAAAATGTATCATCTTAACCCATTTCACGTGTATAGTACAGTAATGTTAACTAGATACGTTGTCCAAAGGATCTCTATAATTTTTTTTCTTTATTTTTATTTATTTATTTTTTTGAGACTGGGTCTTGCTGTATTGCTTAGGCTGGAGTGCAGTGGCAGCCTTGACCTTCTGGTTTCGGGCAATCCTCCTATCTCAGCCTCCCACGTGTCTGGGACCACAGGTGTGTGACACCATGCCCAGCTAATTGTTTGATTTTTTGTAGAGACAGGGTCTCACTTTGTTGTCCAGGCTGGTATTGAACTCCTGGGCTCAAGCGATCCTCCCACCCTGGCCCTCCCAAAGTGCTGAGATTACAGGCATGAACTCCAATACCTGGGGTGTAGAACTTTTTCATCTTGCAAAGCTGAAATTCTGTATCCAGTCAACAACTCCCCTTTACCCCCACCACCCTCCCCTGGCAACTACCATTCTACTTCCTTTTTTTTTTTTTTTTTTGAGACAGGGTCTCACTCTATCAACCAGGCTAGAGGGCACTGGTGTAATCTTGGCTCACTGCAACCTCCACTTCCTGAGTTCAAGTGATTCTCCTGCCTCAGCCTCCCAAGTAGCTGAGATTATAGGCACACACCACCAGGCCTGGTTAATTTCTGTAATTTTAGTAGAGACAGGGTTTCACTACATTGGCCAGGCTGGTCTTGAATTCCTGGCCTCAAGTGATCTACTGGCCTTGGCCTACCAAAGTGTACTGGGTTTACAGGTGTGAGCCACTGAGATTATAAGCATGAGTCACTGCACCTGGCCTACTATTCTACTTTCTGTTTCAAAGAGTTTGACTACTTTAGATACCTCACATAAGTGGAATCATGCAGTATTTGTCTTTTTGTGACGAATTGTTTCACTTAGCATAGTATCTTCAAGGTTCATTCATATTGTAGCATATAACAGAATTTTCTTCTTTTTAAGGACTAATATCCTGTTGTATGTTTACACCATATATTCTTTTTTCTTTTTTTAACTCTTTTTTATTATTATACTTTAAGTTCTAGGGTACATGTACACAACGTGCAGGTTTGTTACATAGGTATACAAGTGCCATGTTGGTTTGTTGCACCCATCAACTCGTCATTTACATTAGGTATTTCTCCTACTGCTATCCCTCCCCCCACCCTCCACCCCCCGACAGGCCCCGGTGTGTGATGTTCCCTGCTCTGTGTCCAAGTGATCTCATTGTTCAACTCCCACCTATGAGTGAGAACATGCGGTGTTTGGTTTTCTGTCCTTGTGATAGTTTGCTTAGAATGATGGTTTCCAGCTTCATCCATGTCCCTGCAAAGGACATGAACTCATCCTTTTTTATGGCTGCATAGTATTCCATGGAGTATACACCATATTTTCTTTATCCATTTATCCACTTATGGACATTTAGGTTGCTTCCACCTCTTGGCTGTTGTAAATAATGCTGCAATGAACATGGGTGAGCAGTATCTCTTCAAGACCTGATTTCAGTTCCTTTGGATATATGCCCAGAAACAGGATTGCTGGATCATATAGTAATTACAATTTTTTAAGGAACCTCCATATTGTTTTCCATAGCAGCTGCACCAATTTACATTCCTACACAATGGTGTACAAGGGTTCCAATTTTTTCATGTCCTTGCCAACACTTGTTATGTCCCATATTTTTGGTAGTGGTCATCCTAAAGGGTGTGAGGTGATATCTCATTGTGATTTTGATTTTGATTTCCCTGATGATTAATGATATTAAGCATCTTTTCATGTGCTTCTTGGCCTTTTGTATATCTTTTTTTTTTGAGACAGACTCTCACTCTTGCCCAGGCTGGAGTGCAGTGGTGCGATCTCAGCTCACTGCAACCTCTGCCTCCCAGGTTCAAACAATTCTTGTGCCTCAGCCTCTGGAGTAGCTGGGATTACAAGTGCATGCCACCATGCCCAGCTAACTTTTGTATTTTTAGTACAGACGGGGCTTCACCATGTTGGCCAGGCTGGTCTCAATCTCTTGACTTCAGGTGATCTGCCCCCTCGGCCTCTCCAAGTGCTGGGATTACAGGCAAGAGCCACCGCGCCCAGCCTATATATCTTTTTTGAAGAAATGTCTACTCAAGCTGGTCTGAGTGCAGTATTGTTTACAACTAACTGATCACAACCAGTTATAGATTTCTTTGTTCCATCTCCACTCCCACTGCCTCGCTTGATAGCAAAAAAAAAAAAAAAGCCTACAGTTATTTGGTCTTTGTTGTTGAGTTCTAGACATTCTTTATACATTCTGGATATTAACCCCTTAGATAAATGGTTAGCAAGCATTTTCTCCCATTTCAAAGACTGCTTTTTCACTCTGATTATTGTTGCCTTTGCCCTGCAGAAGTTTTAAAGTTTGATGTAGTCTCATTTGTCTATTTTTGTTTTTGCTGCCTGTGCTTTTGGTGTCATATCCAAGAAATCATTGCTGAATCCAGTGTCATGAATCTTTTCCCCTGTGTTTTCTTCTAGGATTTTTATCATTTCAGATCCTACATTTAGGTCTTTAATCCACTTTGAGTTCATTTTTTGCATATGATTTTAGGTGAGGGTCCAACTTCATTCTTTTGCAGGTGGATATCCACTTTTCTCAGTGCCATTTGGTGAAGAGACTATCCTTTCTGCATAGCATAATCTTGGTACCCTTGTGGGAGATCATTTGACCATACATGGAGAGGAGTTATTTCTGGGCTCTGTATTCTGTTTCATTGGTCTATATGTCTGTACCATATTGCTTTGATTACTGTAGCTTTGAAATATGTTTTGAAGTAAGGAAGTGTGAGGACTCTACCTTTGTGTGTGAGTGTGTATGTGTGTAGGTTTCGTTGTTGGTTGGTTTTTGTAAATGATGGAGTCTCACTGTGTTGCCCAGGCTGGTCTCAAAATGCTGGCCTCAAGTGATTCTCTCACCTTGGCCTCTCAAAGTGCTGGGATTACAGGTGTGAGCCACTGCCTCTGGCCCACCTTTATTTTTCCTTCCCATGATTGTGTTGACTATTCATGGTCCTTTTAGATTCCATATGAATTTTAGGATGTTTTTTCTATTTCTGCAAAAAATGCCTGGGATTTTGATAGGATTGCATTAAATCTGTAGATCACTTTTGGTAGTAGAGACATTTTAACAATATTAAGTGTTCTATTCCATGAACACAGGATGCCTTTCCAATTATTTGTGTTTTATTTCATTTCTTTCAGCAATATTTTATAGTTTTCTGTATAACAGTCTTTCATCCCTTTGGTTAAGTTTATGTCTAAGTATTTTATTATTTTTGATGCTATCATAAGTGGGATTGTTTTCCTAATTTCCTTTTTGAATTGTTCATTGTGTATAAAAACACAATAAATTTTTGTGCATTGGTTTTGTATTTTGCAACTTTGCTGTATCTTGTTTATTAGTTCTAAATTTTATTTTATTTTTTTGAGATGGAGTCTTGCTCTGTTGCCCAGGTTGGAGTGCAGTGGCGTGATCTTGGCTCACTGCAACCTCTGCCTCCCAGGTTCAAGTGATTCCCCTGCCTCAGCCTCCCAAGTAGCTGGGACTACAGGCGTGCACCACCATGCCCAACTCATTTTTGTATTTTTAGTAGAGACGGGGTTTCACCATGTTGGCCAGGATGGTCTCAATCTCTTTTTTTTTTTTTTTTTTTTTTTTTGAGACAGAATTTTGCTTTTGTTGCCCAGGCTGGAGTGCAATGGCACGATCTCAGCTCACTGCAACCTCCACCTCCCAGGTTCAACTGATCTTCTTCCTCAGCCTCCCAAGTAGCTGGGATTACAGGCATGTACCACCATGCCTGGCTAATTTTGCATTTCTTTAGCAGAGACAGGGTTTCGCCATTTGATCAGGCTGGTCTCGAACTCCTGGCCTCAAGTGGTCCACCTGCCTTGACCTGACGTCAAGTGATCCACCTGCCCAGCTGGCCTTGATCTCTTGACCTCGTGAACCGCCTGCCTCAGCCTCCCAATGTGCTGGGATTATAGGCGTGAGCCACCACGCCTGGCCTAACAATTTTGTGTGTGGAATCTTTAGGGTTTTCTACATATAAGATCATGTCATCTGTAAACAGAGATAAATTTCCTGCTTCTTTTCCAGTTTGGATGCCTTCTATTTCTTTTTCTTGCCTAACTGCTCTGGCTAGAACTTCTGGTATTATGATGAATAAAAGTGATGACAGCAGACATCTTACCTCTTTCCTGATGTTGGAGGGAAGGCTTCCAGTCTTTCACCATTGGGTATGATGCTCACTGTAGGCTTTTCATATATGGCCTTTATTCTTTTGGGATAATTTCCTTCTATTTCTAGTTTGTTGAGTGTATTACCTCTTGACCAGACCATTGGAATCGTTAAGAAGCAGGTCCTTCTGCCTCTAAATGCTCTCTTATGTCTCCAAGCTGCAGCAAGTATAGAAAGAGCCTGGAGGATTAGAGCCAACCACCATGAGAGAAGCTGGGCTGTAAGGGGTGGGCAAGCAGCAGAAGGCCTAATGCTTTTCCCTCTATGGGACAATGAAGAAAAGGGCTGTGGGGGCAGAGGTGCTTCTTTCCTCTGGTCCCACAGACTCCTCTCCTTTGGCCATGCCTCTCAGTCAGTTCCCTAGCCCCGCCCACAGCCCGTTAGACCACGCCCCAGGCCTCTCTAGTCCGGTCCCACAGCCCCGCACGCCGCACCCTCTTCCCCGCACCCCCAGCCCTGCCGTGAGGTGGGTCAAGGTGGAGAATCCCACGTAACTTACTTTCAGCGCCCTGGGAGGAGGATGAGATCCGCAGGGACCGAGTGGAACCCCAGAGCGTGTCCCTGTCGTGGCGGGAGCCCATCCCTGCCGGAGCCCCTGGGGCCAATGACACGGAGTACGAGATCCGATACTACGAGAAGGTGAGTGCGTGTCTGGGAGGGACCTGGAGCCTGCCCCGCACCTGTCCCGCAGGGCTTCTGGTTCTTCAGGCCATCCTCCCAGCAAAAGCCCTCGTTACTCCCTTTGTAAACATAACCACCGGTCTCCTAGGGGCCCCAGGCTCGAGTCTCCCCCTCCTCCCCCGGACTCCTGCTCTTCCTCTCTCCGCTCAGGTCTATCTCCAACACCAACCATCTCCATTGTCCCCATGTTACCTAGTGTTTCGGTTGACAAAGAGCTTTCTCTGGGGCCCGGTCCAGATTTTGTGTGGCTGAATCTTATACGTACCATTTGTAGAGCCCTTTTAAAGAAAAAGGACACAGAAAGATCATATCATTTCTAATTTTACAAAAGTGCCTGACCATGGAGCACATTGCTGGGTGCGGTGGTGTGCTGGTAGATATTTAACAGCCAGCTTTCCAGAACAATAAATGTATGAGTTATTATAATTCCAGTCATATAAAAAAGTGTAGCACAGCATTTACAGTGATAATAAAATATGTACAGAACTCTTGATTGTGAACTCCATATGGCCAATTGATCCCCATAGGATACTTGTGCTGATTTTTGCTGACCTCTTGTATCCATTGTCAATCTGTGGTTGCAGCTTAGCTGTGATGTAACAAATGGATTCACATCCCAATCTGCTCTTTTCCCCATAAGTTTATTACCTTTATTATTTATTTATTTATTTATTTATTTATTTTGAGACAGAGTTTCATTCTTGTCACCCAGGCTGGAGTGCAGTGACATGATCTCGGCTCACTGCAACCTCCGTCTCCCAGGTTCAAGTGATTCTCCTGCTTCAGCCTCCCAAGTAGCTGGGATTACAGGCATGCACAACTACACCCAGCTCATTTTTGTATTTTTAGTAGAGACGAGGTTTCATCGTGTTGGCCAGGCTGGTCTATATCTCCTGACCTCAGGTGATCCACCCGCCTTAGCCTCCCAAAGTGCTGGGATTACTGGTGTGAGCCACTGCACCTGGCCAATTTATTATCTTTAAATCTGATATGCAAACTACTGTTAAACTGTTGCTCACCTTGGTGCAAATTATATTCACTGAAGTGAAACCTCTTTCAGCTTCTACATGTGTCAGAACTTCACTCACTCCTCAATGACATGAGGGACTCCTTTGCTGAAAATAGTTTTTGAATACTGGAAGTCTCTTGAGACCTGTGAGTGTTGGGGATGAGTGGGAAGGAGGAGAGAGTCCTGAGTCACTGCTGGGTGTCTGACCTGGGTAACCCAGAGTCTGAGGTACCACTGACTGAGATGGAGAAGCACTGAGGTGGAAGGGCAGGCTTGGAGCAAGGTGATGAACCTGGTTTTGCTCATCTAGCATTCAGGGGGCCTCTGGGACACCCAGGTAGACTTGCAGGTCTGAAGCTTAAGGGAGAGGCCTGGCTTGGAAAGGGAGAGAAAGAGAGAGAGAGTGAGAGTGTTGGGGGCTCTCAGCATAGAGACAGTAGCTGCTGCCAGGGGAGAAATTGGGGGAGAGGAATGAGAAGGGGAATGTGTCTGAGAAGAGTGGCCAGGACAGAGCCCTGAGGAATGCTGATGTTTAGGGAGAGCAGCAAAGGACACTGGGAAGCAGGTGCTTAGAAAGGACTCACTGAATGGACTTTGAGGATCAGGGTATAGACAAGAGCCCCAAGGTTGAGCTGGGTGGATGCTCCCAGGTTGTTGGGCATGAAAACCCTCAAAAAGAGGAGCAAGGGCCAGGCTCAGTGGCTACCACCTGTGATTCCAGCACTTTGGGAAGCTGAGACGGGAGGATGGCTTGAGGCCAGGAGTTCAAGACCAGCCTGGGCAACAAAGTGAGACCGCCACCTCTACAAAAAAGAAATTAGCCAGGCATGGTGGTGTGCGCCTGTGGTCCCAGCAACTTGGGATGCTGAAGCAGGAAGATCGCTTGAGCCCGGGAAGTCAAGGCTGCAGTGAGCAGTGGTTGCACCACTGCACTCCAGCCTGGGCAACAGAGCGAGACCCTGTCTCAAAAAAACCCACCAAAACCCCCAAAAACAACAAAAAAGAAGGAACAAGGCCGGGCGTGGTGGTGCACACCTGTAATCCCAGCACTTCGAGAGGCCAAGGCAGGTGGATCACCTGAGGTCAGGAGTTCGAGACCAGCCTGGCTAACATGGCGAAACCCAGTCTCTATTAATAAAACAAAAATTAGCCAGGCATGGTGGTGGGTGCCTGTAATCCCAGCTACTCAGGAGGCTGAGGCAGGGAGAATTGCTTGAACCCAGGAGGTGGAGGTTGCAGTGAGCCGAGATTGCACCACACTGCATTCCAGCCTAGGTGACACAGCAAGACTCTGCCTCAAAAAAAAAAAAAAAAAAAAAAAAGAAGAACAAATATAAAAGGGCTATATTTGAAAGGCTTCAGTGTACTCTCATGGAGCCTGCTGAGTAGAAGCCTTGCTGGGCCACTGGACCTGGGCGGGTGTCTGGCAGCTCCCCTCTGGAGCCACAGTGCTGCTCATCTCAACCTGTCTCTGCACACCAGTCCAGCCCATGGTGCAGAGGGGCTTGCTTACGGCACGTTGCCAATGCCCAGGTAGGCAGCCTTGCTCCTTCCTCCTCTCTGCCCCTAGCCTGCCCTACCTTGTGGGTCCTGAAGCCACTGCTTCTCTGTCTTTCAATGGATTGTTGAGATGCCTGGAAGAGAGATTCTGATTGGCCCAGCTTGGGTCAAAGTCCGTCCCAATTCCTGAATGCTATGGTCAGAAAGCTGGAGCCACCGAATATCAGTGGGGAGAATAACTTTCTGGGGCTGTGGATATGGCAGGGCCTCTAATAAGGTGTGGGCAGGGATGAAACGACGGGAGGAGCATCTCTAGTATGCCATTGTCAGGTGTGTTGGCGTGGAGCGGGGGGCAGCATGATGTCGAGCAAAAAACACAGGCTCTGCAGGGATTCAGAGGGTGCACCAGCCCCTTCCTTGATGTGAACCTCACCTAAAAAGGAGATGGAAATGCTGACTCCACAGGGCTGTTGTGAGGCTCACAGGAGGCAAAGGGTCTCATGCAGAAGCTGGCACTGAGTAGGCGCTCATCAGTGATGGCTCCAGCTGGGGCCTTGGGGGAGTCTTTACCCCTCTGAACTGGGTTTCCTTATCTGTGAAACAAACAAACAAGATAATACTTTCTGTCCTCTGAGCCTTGCAGGACAGTTGTGAAAATCAGACATCAAGGAAAGGAAAAGCCTTGTGGGCCATTGGGGGCTTTCATGGGTCAGGGCTCATTCTCTCATTCTGTCCTTTGAGGCTTCAGGCCTGCCTAGGGCACTGGCTCAGCTTAGCCTGGATGGACAGGCCCTGGTGGCCCTCATCCTATCATCCCCCGGAAGGAGGATCTGGTATCTTCTCTAAAATTTCTCTTATGCAGAGGTGGGGCTATTCTCAGCTACAAGTGCCACCGAGTGTGGGTGGGTGCTTGTGGTGAAGACAGGGGCTAAGGATCCAAGGAAAAGATCCCTGGGAACCCCCAAGATGATTGAGGTTGGGTTTTCGCACTCAGCCCACATTCACGTAAGGGCGCTTCTCCTGCCTCCCTGTTCCTGTTCACCCTTTGTTCTCCTAGAACAGTGGATCTGGCGCTGGTGGGCTTCACTTCTTGATCTCTCTCCAGGGTCAGAGTGAGCAGACTTACTCCATGGTGAAGACAGGGGCGCCCACAGTCACCGTCACCAACCTGAAGCCGGCTACCCGCTACGTCTTTCAGATCCGGGCCGCTTCCCCGGGGCCATCCTGGGAGGCCCAGAGTTTTAACCCCAGCATTGAAGTGCAGACCCTGGGGGAGGGTAAGTAGTGTGTGTGAGTGGACAGGGACCTAGACAGAGAGAACCCTGCACGGGGCTGAGGTAGGGAGACAAATAGAGAGGGAGAGTTATCTGGAGTTATCTGTGCAATGAAGGGAGCCTGCAGAACAGTTTAATTACAGCCTAATTAATTAATGACTTTGAAATCCACTGACTAATGCCTGTTCACCGACATGAATTAGATTGGGAAACTGTCCTGGAGGAGCTCACAGGAGAGGGGTTTGTGAACAGCTATAACCCACGTCTCAGCTGGATAGAGACTCAGTTTGGATAGAGACCCAAACATGGGACACTGTCCCTTTCCCCACTAGGCCTTAGAGCGTGATGCTGACTTCACTGAAGGTTGATGGACATGAAGGGGTTGCATTGCAGTGATAAACACAAAAATAAGGATTGTGGCCAGGCGCGATGGCACACACCTGTAATCCCAGCACTTTGGGAGGCTGAAGCAGGTGGATCACCTGAGGTCAGGAGTTCGAGACCAGCCCGGCCAACATGGTGAAACTCCTTCTCTACTAAAAATACAAAAATCAGCTGGGTGTGGTGGCGGGCACCTGTAATCCCAGCTACTTGGGAGGCTGAGGCACAAGAATCACTTAAAACTGGGAGGCAGAGGTTGCAGTGAGCCAAGATTGTGCCACTACATTCCAGCCTAGGTCACAGAGTGAGACTCTGTCTCAAAAAAAGAAGAAGGATTGTGTAACTTAAGTGGGTAAATCACATGGTATGCGAACGATATCTCAATAAAGCTGTTACCAAAACCAAACAAAAACTGGACATTGAATATCCTCATCTGAAAACATCTCCGGCTTCTCCGCAATATTGTGCTTTCCTCCCTCCTCCTTTACTTCCCTCCCCTGGTTCCTCTTCTCCCCACCCACTGCCCAATTCCCTGATGTGTGCAGAGCAGTTTAGCTGTCTTGTTGCTTTGCCTGCTGCTAACCTGGTCCTCAGGATCTCACCTCTATCTACCCTGAGCAGCTCATGAAAATATTTTCCTGAACAAAGGCAGTTCCCCCTAAGAGGCATTCTGGCACCAGCTGTCAAGATAATAATTCTTTCCAACCTGCTACATGACTCTAATCCAAGATAGGAAGAGCTCTGAGTCCAAAGGGAAGTGAAGATAAAATGCTGAAGGGGTCTGAGTTCTGGGAAGGAAGACCACACTTCTCGCCTGAATGCAAAAAGTGTCAGACCTCGGCCAGGTGCTGGAAAGAGAAGATTATAGCTGGGGATCATTTGAATGTGTACAGATAGGCAGGGAGGCATTCTGGGGAGAGGAAGCCATCTGAACAAAGGCGGGCAGGTTTGACTGGAGTGGGCGTAGTGGAGGCAGGAGCTGGGGACCGTCAGTGGAGAAGGGCTGATGGTCTCCATTCATTGGGTACCTCTCAGATAGTAGAGACTGCTGAGATCCCCAGTCTCCCTTCTTGTGGCCCTGGCTATGGTTCTCCCAATCTGCAGAGTGTGGTTTCCCATGAGCTGTGTCTCCAAATTGAGATTTATTTTTTTTTTGAGGTAGGGCCTTACTGTGTCACCCAGGCTGGAGTGTAGTGGCACAATCACAGCTCACTGCAGCCTCAACTTTCCAGGCTTAAGTGATCCTCCCACCTCAGCTTCCCAAGTAGCTGAGACCACAGGCACTTGCCACCATGCCCAGCTAATATTTTTACTTTCTGGGGGTCTCACTATGTTGCTCAGGCTGGTTTCGAACTCCTGGGCTCAGGTGATCCCTCCACTCGGCCTGCCAAAGTGCTGGGATCACAGGTTTGAGCCACTGCCCCCCGCCTTCCAAAGCAGGATCTTTTTCTTTTTTCTTTTTTTAAAAAGAGCGATGGAATCTTGCTATGTTGCTCAGGCTGGTCTCGAACTCCTGGGCTCAAAGCAATTCTCCTGTCTTGGCCTCCCAAAGTGTTAGGATTACAGGTGTGAGCCACCATGCCCAGCCCCAAATCAAGGTCTTGGTGAACGCTTATGTGTCACCACTGTGCTAGTTACCTATTGCTATGTAACGAGTTGCCCCAACATCTAGCAGGTGAAAACAACAAATATTTATAATCTTATGTTTCCATGGATTGGTAATATAGGTGCCTCTCAGCTAGGTGCCAGTGACTTAGGGTCTCTTCCAAGGCTGCCGTCAAGTTGTCCTCAGGGGCTGTGATCATCTCGGGGCTTAGCTGGGGGAGAGTTCACCTCCCTGCTCAGGGTCTTGCTGGCTGCTGCTGAGGCGTGCTGTTCCTTGTCCCGTGGGCCTCTCCTTAGAGCTGCTCACCACAACCACTGGATTCTTCCAGAGACTGTGAGCCAGGGAGAGGGCACCCAAGACAGAAGCCATTCATCTTGTTTCCTGATCTTGGGAATGACATCCCAATACTCTTGCCATATTCTGTTCATTAGAAATGAGTCCAGCCTGTGCTCATGGGGAATGGATACCAGGAGGTAGGGATGCCATCTCAGAGACTGCCCACTGCTGGCATCTTTCTCTGTTTCTGTGTCCACATGGTTGCCTCATTTCAAACAGTTCTTGGCAACTCTATTCCCCTCTATCCCCACCCAGACCCTCAGCCCTCTTTGCCTCTGGAACCCTGGGCTCTGAAATGCCCTCTCTGACTCTAGCATTTTTGGCTTCTAACTCTCGTCTTCTGTTCCTCCTCACTTGCTCTGTGACATCCGAAAGACTGCTCACTGGATCCTACCTCATCTCCCAGACTTTTAGCTCCTCCTGGCCCCACACCCATCTCTATCCAGCCCCTGCAGATGATCTCATCAGAAATACTCCCCAACTCTGCCAACCCTCATTCCCTGGGCACCTTGCTGCACCCACCTGCTAGTCCCCAGACTTGGACCTTTCTCCTCCCTGTGTCCCACACGGAAGCTGCCTGCAGAGGTGTACTTTCCAATCTCAGTTCAGTGTTCAGGGCCACTTAGTACTTTTCCCATTCCTAATAGTTATGCCAAACCTTCACCTCTCTCAAGCACCTCTTTTCCATCCTCACTCCCACCTCAGCAGACACCCTCATTCCTTTTCTTCTTAGGCAGGAACTCTCTCCACTGCTCCCTGTCACCCACAGGAGAAAGTTTATACTCCTTAGCTTAGCGTTCAAGGCCCTCCAGGTTCTGGCTTCCCCAGTTCCCTCCATCTTCCCACCCTCCAGCTTCCTATTTGCCACTCTCCGCCTTCATGCAGTCTGTTTCCCAGCCACGGGACGACTTGCCATTTTCAGACCCAGTGTGTGCATCAAAGCACCATCAAAAATCCTTCCAGTCTCCAGGTCCAGTTCAGATGGCACCTTTTTTTGTGAAGCCTTCCTCATTGGCTTTAGGAAGAAATTATTGTGCCTCTGCTCAGCTCTGCTCATTTCTGTTTCTTTTTTCATTCTACAGTTAAGATTTTTGTTTCTATCTCACCCGTAGGCCCATTCACCCCTCTCTCCTCAGTACTAATGCAAACCAGGCACATAGGTTGGATGGATGGTTGGGTTGATTGGATAGATCGATGAATAGGGCTGAGAACGAGGGTCCTCTAGGCTGCTCTCTTGGAGAAATAGTTCAAAGCAGAAGCTTTGGAATCAGGCAGAGACTTTTGGAGTGATGCTCAAATCTTAGGTTCACCACTTTTTGGCCATGCGATCTTGGGCAAATTATGTAATTTCTCAACCTCAGTTTCCTCAGCTGTAAGATGAAGATGGTAATACCTTCCTGGATTATTGTGAAGATGAAACAAGACAGTATAGTGTAGGCACATGGCCCAGTGTCTTGAATGGAGTAAGATGCAGTTACCGTTAGCCCTTTTTATTATTGTTGGTGGATGATCTGGACTGGGGGTAGGGAGCTCAGAGCAGAGGCCATTCCTCCTGCAGAGCAACTTTGAGTCCCTCACTGCTCATCTGAAAGGCATAGAGGGAGGCCTGGCCCTGCCTGTCTGGACTCCTGCCTCTCTGAGCAGGAGCTGGGCTGCTGTGGAGGTGTTCTGCCCTGAGAGCAGAGGAAGCTCTTGGGACTCCAGGTGCCACTGTGGTCAGTGGGACTGCCTTGGCGCCTCTGTGGCTGGGAGGCAGTGCCAAGTGCAGAGGTGCTATGGGAATCCTGCTACAGGGTGAGGACAGGAGTCTGCCCTGGGGCTTGCCTAGGAGCCTGGTCCTCTGCCTGCCTCAACCTCGTGATTTTCCTCCCAGCTGCCTCAGGGTCCAGGGACCAGAGCCCCGCCATTGTCGTCACCGTAGTGACCATCTCGGCCCTCCTCGTCCTGGGCTCCGTGATGAGTGTGCTGGCCATTTGGAGGAGGTAGGTGGCTGGCCCCAGCCTAGGTGACTCCTGGTGGGTCATGTCCCGTGCACATTAATGTGTGCTCACAGGCATCTCTGCCCACTTTGCACACACGCAGATTTGCACCTGCAGGCACACTGCTGTACAAATGTAGGCATGCATCATCCCGGCCCCTCCCCCCAGCTCACTGTTCATGCGGCAGCCAGCACTGCAGCTAGCTCAGCCGCTCTGGGATGAAGGGGATTTAGCGCCTTAACTCATTAAATGTCAGAAGGCATCACTGAGGAAGGAATCAAGCTCTGGCTGCTCCAGTGTGATTAGAATTCTCCGGAGGAGCTCAGAGGCCCTCAGCCCCTGTCCCCGGGCCTCTTGAGGCCCTCGAACACAGGAAAAGGGGGAAAAGACAGAAATCTTGTGTATGTATGTGTGTGGGAGGGGCAGGACAGGGAGGGCAATTCATAAAGCAGAAACCTCCCACCCCCAGCAGAAAGAAGCTTGCAGGAAGGTGAGCAGAGAAAGGGGATAGGAGGAAGACATAGAGCTTGAGTATGGTTCAGAGAAGATTCTAGTCCTTTTGCAGGCAGCAGAGGCCTCCTGGCATGTATCCTCCCCTTCTCCCCAGGGCCACACTCTGCTGCAGGCAGAGTTGCCCAGATGGGTCCCAGGCTGGGCGGGCTGGGGAGCCACATCTCAGCATCCTGAAACTGCCTGGCAGCTGGAACGACAATGGGCATTCATTTGGCACTGGCTAATTTGCTTGGCCTTGAATGAGGCACTGAAAGTGACTGAGTGGGAGAGAACACTGTCTCGCTAGTCTAGGAGCCAGCTCTGCCTGGACCAGGCAAATCAGGAGGGCAGGACAAGAGTAGGGAGTTCCTTGCTCGTGGAGCATGAAGGGTCCATGTGCTGGACCCGTTGGAAAAGCAGAGATGGACAGATGCCGAGAGCATCTCATCCTGGCTTTGCACTGAGAGGCTCTGAGAGGCAGAAGGAGGAAAGGGAGACAAGCAAGCCAAGAGCCCCTCTTCCCGGCAGAGGCCCTGCAGGACAGGAGCGCCCCAGGGACAGGTGCACTACAGAGGCGGAGCAAGCCAGCGTGGGATTCCAAATCCAGCTGCTCTGAAATGGGGAGAGTGAGCCCAGTCTAGTGTGGAGGGGTAGAGAGGTGTTCTCCTCCAGCATGCATGTCCCAGCCTGGTGGGCTGTCTGCAGCACCTCTCACACCGTCCTGTGTGTAGTACCTGCTCTGCGCCGTGGTCCCTCACCTCCAATTTCCCTCCTCTCCAGTCCACCCTGGCTTGCCCACTTCTCACCAGACCGTGTGGTCCAGTGGAAGCCTCTCTCCTCTCCTCACCACGCACCCTCTTTCGCTCCTCCATCCGCTCAGCCTTCCCCCCTTCGTCTCCACCCATCTCTCCTGGATGTTGCTCCTCATTCGTGGAAGTCCTGTCACCACCCTGGGTGACTTCAGTGGCTGCCAGACAGCCTGTCCCATCCCTTGCCCCTCGGTTCTTGGACTTCTCATTCCCAAGGATCATCTCTTCTGTTCCTCCTGGCCATCCTCCTAGAATGCTTCACCTCGTTACTTCTTTTTTTCTTTTTTTTTGAGATGGAGCCTTGCTCTTGTCACCCAGACTGAGGTGCAGTGGCATGATCTCAGCTCAGTGCAGCCTCTGCCTCCCCGGTTCAACTGATTCTTTTGCCTCAGCCTCCTGAGTAACTGGGACTACAGGCCCGTGCCACCATATCCAGCTAATTTTTTGTATTTTTAGTAGAGATGGGGTTTTGCCATTTTGGCCAGGCTGGTCTCAAACTCCTGACCTCAGGTGATCTACCCACCTCAGCCTCCCAAAGTGCTGGGATTACAGGTATGAGCCACCATGCCTGGCCTCACCCCAATACTTAATCCAGTTCCCTTCTTGGTCTGCAGACGCCCTGTCTTTGCAGCTTGCTCTCTTGGCCACACCAGTCACACCTGTTCTTTAGCCTCATCACTGGCCCCTGGACTACTCACCACCAAACCTACAAACCTGCCTGCTTCTGCACCATCCTCACCCCCTTTTCTCTAGAGGAGGTGATCCTCCCAGCCAGGGTCAGTCCTTCCACCTATGGCTGAACCCCACCCTTGTGCCATCTTGGGAGCCCACTATTACTCCTAATGTTCCCCTCCGCCCCCCATAACAGTGAACATGTGTGGAGGCTTGGTAAGCTGACATGCTGCTGTCTGGCAGGCCTATCTTTATCCTGATTTTATTAAAGAGAAAATGGAGCCACCCAGTCCCACAGCTACCGAGCGGAGGAGCTGGGAAGCAGGTACCTGCAGTCAGGTTCCGAGCCCAGGCTGTCAACACCCTGCGGTGGCCGCTTCCCCCTGTGTGACAGCCTAGCTCCTCCTTCCCATCTGTATCTACATGTGATCATCTCTGTTGTGAAAACTTCGGAAACTCCTCCCTTGGTCTCTCATCCTTGTACCTTTATGTGATTTCTCTCTATCATCCCCTCTACTTTCTCTGTCCTTGGTCCCCGTGATACCCTGCCCCAGTTTCCCTCTGCTCTTCTTCTGTTCCTCTGGTGATTCTTTTGTACTGTCCTTGGTGCTTCCTTCCACTAGCCTGGATGTTGGGGTTTCTCATACTTATTCCTAGTCCCTCTTCTCAGACTCCATCCTCTCCCTGGGCCATGCTCATTGCTCCTGATTTGTATCTGCAGAGCAGGCCTCTCTTCCAAGCTCCAGACACACACACACACGTCGAACCCCCGTCTTATCTTCCCTGCTTATCCCCCAGGCCTGCAAACTCAGATGTCTAAATGTGAACTTTTTGTCTCCTCATCCCAGTAAATGGCACCACCATAAACTGTGGGCAACTTCTCCCTCTTCCTTTCTGCCATCCAACAACCTCTCAGCCCTGTGGCCCCTGTCACCTTCATGTCACTCGACTCCTCTGCCTCTCTCCATGCCCATGTTGACCCCATAGCTGGAACCACTGCCAGCTCCTCTCCTGTGGTGACACCCGTGGCAGCTTCCACTCTGCAACTGGAGCTCTTTCTAAAGTAGAAATCAAATCATTGCACTCCTCTGCTTCAACCCCACAGGGGCTCTCCTCTGCTCCCAGAATAAAAGCCAAAGTCTTTATCTTGGCCAGCAAGGCCCTGCCCCTAGGGGCCCCAAGTACCGGCCTGTGGCTTTGTTGACTGTGATGCAGTCCTTTGGCCCGTGGCTGCCTCTGTCTCAGGAAGCCCTCCACAATGACCTTGGATCAGGTCAGGCCTGTCTGTCGCATGTCCCAACAGTACAGCACCTTTCTCCTTTGCCAGCACTGGTGAGTGGGCTTGTGGCTAACTCTCCATGTTTGTTTTCCTGACCAGACCAGAAGCTGCCCCCGAGTGCTGGATCCGCTTGCCTTATTCACACTTTCACAAAACCGCATGCGGGGGCAGCTGGGGGCCTGCAGCCAGGATGTGGATTGGGTGCCTCTGGAGTTGCAATAATTTTCACCATGTGAAAGTAGCTAGGGATGGTGGTGGTGGTGACGGTTTGGTCTAGGGCTACGGTTGTATCTGTGCCATGGGGAGGTCGTCAAACCACAGAGAAGCTTTTAAACCAGCTGGACAAGAAGTTCCCTCCCCCAGGGCACAGGCCTTGTCTTTTGAAGGGACAAAGAGGTGCTGCCCTCAGTGCTCTGCAATGGGAAGGGCTGGGGTGGCCTGGCTGAAAGAATGACCCTGAACTCCCTGCCAGGCCCTGCAGCTATGGCAAAGGAGGAGGGGATGCCCATGATGAAGAGGAGCTGTATTTCCACTGTGAGTTGGCTGGGCCTGGCTGGGGAGGGGCGGGCTCCACCCTGCCTCACTCCTCAGCCTTCTGCCTTGCTGCACTGCGTGAGCCCCCTTGCCAACCCCAGTGGTGGAGGCCCCATTCCTTAGGCTCATCTCTTTCTCTCCCAGTCAAAGTCCCAACACGTCGCACATTCCTGGACCCCCAGAGCTGTGGGGACCCGCTGCAGGCTGTGCATCTGTTCGCCAAGGAACTGGATGCGAAAAGCGTCACGCTGGAGAGGAGCCTTGGAGGAGGCAAGCTGGGCGCCCAGGAAGCCTTGTCCCCATCTGGAAGCCTCACCCACTCTACAGGCCCCGCCCCTACTCTGTCCACACCTATATCCTGAAGCCCACCTCCACCTAAGTCCCTGCTCGTGTCTGGAAGCCCTGCCTCCACACCAAGCCCACCCTCCACCCAGAAAGTCCCTGGCTTGCCTGATTATAGGGAAGAGGATGGCAGAGGGGTCTGTGACCCTCTCCTGGTCCTCAAGGTCAGACCTCTGCACACTGCCAACTGGCAGTTTAGTCCCAGGCCTTCATGGGGCAGCGGGGAGGGGCCTTTGCAAGCTTAGGGGCCAGACATAACTGAGTTCTAGTCCTGGCTCTCCCACTGACCCACTGCATGATCAGGGTCAAGGCCCTGTTTTGCTCAGAGCCTCAGTTTCTCATCTGAGAAATGGGCATGATACCTGCCTTCTGGGGGCTAATGTGGGGACCTCCCAGCACTCCTCACAGGGCCTGGCTGGCGGTGCTTGCTCTCTAAGGGCCAGTCTCCTGCTAGCCTTTCTTCCTGACTACAAATCCTCAGCCTCCTGTGCTCAGAGACGGCAGCTGCTTTCACTGGGAGCCTGACATTATCCCCTGACACTGTCTCCAGACCCGCTGGACAGAAGCCGGAAAGGGGCAGGGTGGAAGAATAGATGTCATTGTCATCCATCCTGGGTCACATGGGGTTTGATGGCAGTCGGCGTGCTGGCATGTGCCCCGTCCTTTCTTTAAGGCTTGGAAACCTCCCCCCACTGAGGAAGGCAGGGAGGAATCCCCATTTCACAGAGGAGACAGGCCAAGAAAAGGAAAGAGATGGAATTCAAGGTCACACTGCTGGTACTCAGTTTACCAGGATTTAAGCTGGAAACGGTCCATGATCTGGAGTCACTTTTTTTTTTGAGACCGAGTCTTGCTCTGTCACCCAGTCTGAAGTGCAGTGGCACAATCTCAGCTTACTGCAACCTCTGCCTCCTGGGTTCAAGTGATTTTCCTGCCTCAGCTTCTCAAGTAGCTGGGATTACAGGCATGTGCCACCTTGTCTGGTTAATTTTTGTATTTTTAGTAGAGACTGGGTTTCGCCATGTTGACCAGGCTGGCCAGAGTCACTTTCTCCTCGGCTCAGCCTGCTCGGCTCAGCCTGCCCGGCTCAGCCTGCCCAGCTCAGCCAGGGCAGTGGCCTCTGGCGGTATCTGAGGTGCTGTTTCCCCACAGGGCGGTTTGGGGAGCTGTGCTGTGGCTGCTTGCAGCTCCCCGGTCGCCAGGAGCTGCCCGTAGCCGTGCACACGCTGAGGAACAGCGCCTCCGACTCACAGAGGCTCGGCTTCCTGGCCGAGGCCCTCACGCTGGGCCAGTTTGACCATAGCCACATCGTGCGGCTGGAGGGCGTTGTTACCCGAGGTAGGGCCCGGTGCTCCCTTCCTGCTGCCCAGCGCACGGGTATGGGGGGTGGAAATGATGGTGTGGGAGTTTGGAGTGCCCCTGCCTCTCCAGGTCCTTCCCTCAGCTATGGGAGGGAGCTTCAGCCAGGGACCTCAGCTTTCACTGACTCAAGGCGGCCCTTCTCCTGGAGCGGCCACTCTGGCTCAGAATGACCTTTCTTTTCTTTCTTTCTTTCTTTTTTTTTTTTTTTTTGAGATGGAGTCTCGCTCTGTTGCCCAGGCTAGAGTGCAGTGGCGAGATCTCGGCTCACTGCAAGCTCCGCCTCCTGGGATCACGCCATTCTCCTGCCTCAGCCTCCCGAGCAGCTGGGACTACAGGTGCCTGCCACCAGGCCCAGCTAATTTTTTTGTATTTTTTTTTTTTAGTAGAGACGGGGTTTCACCATGTTAGCCAGGATGGTCTTGATCTCCTGACCTTGTGATCCACCTGCCTCGGCCTCCCAAAGTGCTGGGATTACAGGTGTGAGCCACCGCGCCCGGCCAGAATGACCTTTCTGACCTGTGATATTCTAGGGGGTAGGTCCCCTAGAATATCACTCCTAGAAAGAGTGATCTTTCTTAGCAAGCTTGTTGCAGCTCATGACCTTGGACTTTGTTCACCTACAGATGTCTCCTCTTTTGTTCCTTGGCATAGAGGACCCTGGGCTGGGCAGGAGGATGGCGAGATTAGGGAGCTTGGTGCTGTTTCTGGCTCTCGAGGCCCGGTCTGGGACCCTGGGGGGGAAACTTGTGTGCGTGCGGGGTGGAGTGGACAACTTAGCATGTGTGTTCCCATCCCTGGGCACAGGAAGCACCTTGATGATTGTCACCGAGTACATGAGCCATGGGGCCCTGGACGGCTTCCTCAGGGTGAGTGGCCCTGGGGCTGCCAATGACCACTTTATTCTGTAAAGCGGGCAGGGGTCCCTCACTTTTCTCTTTGGTAGGGCTTGGAATTGGCATCATCCCCACTGGCCGGGCTGACCTGTGGTCACAGGGTGAACTAAAGCCTGGCGAGAGCTAGGTGACCGCCCTTGTGTCACACAACACCAGGGGATCCAAGCCCACAGCCCTGGCCTCAGTCTTCTCCCTCCACAGCGGCACGAGGGGCAGCTGGTGGCTGGGCAACTGATGGGGTTGCTGCCTGGGCTGGCATCAGCCATGAAGTATCTGTCAGAGATGGGCTACGTTCACCGGGGCCTGGCAGCTCGCCATGTGCTGGTCAGCAGCGACCTTGTCTGCAAGATCTCTGGCTTCGGGCGGGGCCCCCGGGACCGATCAGAGGCTGTCTACACCACTATGGTGAGGGCGCCCCCAGCCAAGCCTGCCTGTGCCTTCTGGTTCCCACCAAGCTGCCCTGGAACCCCTAGCTCCCCACTTCTACTCCTTTCCCTGACCCTCCACCCAGTTGGTCTTGGCATAAATGCAAGTGAACCCCACCTTGAGGTCAGCTTTTGTGTCTTTCCCAGATGTGAAGCTGGAGTTTGGGGGTTGCCTGGGAGGATGACATGAAGGCTGGATCTGGGGCTCAGTGGGGTGGGGAAACCTGCGTGTCACCCAGTTCCTCCTTGCCCCTGACCTGCCTGCCCCTACAGAGTGGCAGGAGCCCAGCGCTATGGGCCGCCCCCGAGACACTTCAGTTTGGCCACTTCAGCTCTGCCAGTGACGTGTGGAGCTTCGGCATCATCATGTGGGAGGTGATGGCCTTTGGGGAGCGGCCTTACTGGGACATGTCTGGCCAAGACGTGAGTAACCCGTGGCTCCAGCTGCATGCCTTCTGACCCTGTCAGCTCAGGCCCCAGCTTCCTGACCTCTGCCCGTTGGCCCTCAACCTTCCTGCCTCAGGTCCCTCTTCTCCGTCTGCTTGCTTCTGGTTCTGCCTGGCCACTGCCCCAGGCTTCCTTGGGTGTGTGTGTGTGTGTGTGTGTGTCTGTCTGTGTGTGTGCGCATGTGTGTGTGTGTGTCTGTGTCTGTGTGTGCGCATGTGTGTGTGTGCGTGTGTGTGTGCACGCACCATGTGCTGGGGAAACCCAGAGCCTCCTCTCTGCTCCCCACCCCCATGGCCCAGGTGATCAAGGCTGTGGAGGATGGCTTCCGGCTGCCACCCCCCAGGAACTGTCCTAACCCTCTGCACCGACTAATGCTCGACTGCTGGCAGAAGGACCCAGGTGAGCGACCCAGGTTCTCCCAGATCCACAGCATCCTGAGCAAGATGGTGCAGGACCCAGAGCCCCCCAAGTGTGCCCCGACTACCTGTCCCAGGTACGTTCCCACATGGGACAGCCAGCCTCTCACCTGTCCGTGGAGGGCCTCCCTGCATGTTGCAAGTGCAAACCCACCGCTTCCACCACCCCACCTGTCCAAGAGCAATTGTTCACCCCATTGCCCCAGAGGGCTGTAGCCCACCCGCCTGCCCAGGCCCACCTCACTGCACATCCTCCTGGTCACTTCTGCTTCTCCTGGATTTTGCCCACATCCCCGGGTACAATGACCTTTGACTGGAGAAATAGATGTGGTAATAGCCCTAACACATTTGTAGTTCCAATGAATCAAATATGTGAAATTAATATTCGTTGTTCCCAATATGAGTCACCAACCAGTCCTAGGCGTGTCCTACCCCAGACTGTTCCGGATACGCCAATACATTTAGCTGGCGCTGGCTCTGCCTCCACCTGCCTGAAAAACCTGAAGCCCTCGCTTCTTCAGGAATGCACAGTGCTCATGTGAGCCAGATCCAGCCCTGGGGCCCGGTTACCCTCCCCTTCTCCTGTCCATCTTCAGCTGGCCTCTCCCCGGGAGACCACCAGGTGTGGGCCCAGATCCCAGCTGTCGGCTGAGCACAGCTCCTCTGACCCGCAGGCCTCCCACCCCGCTAGCGGACCGTGCCTTCTCCACCTTCCCCTCCTTTGGCTCTGTGGGCGCGTGGCTGGAGGCCCTGGACCTGTGCCGCTACAAGGACAGCTTTGCGGCTGCTGGCTATGGGAGCCTGGAGGCCGTGGCCGAGATGACTGCCCAGTGAGTCCAAGGCACCAAGGTCAAGGCCGGGGCTGGGGGATTCCATGGGCCCTGCCCCTGCCTATACTGCGGAGTCCCAACCTGTCCAGAGAAGCGGAGGGAGAGTGGAGGGCCTTCATGGGAGGAGCAGAAGTTGGGGTCAAGCCAGCCGAGTGTGACCAGCCTTTGTTTCAGGGACCTGGTGAGCCTAGGCATCTCTTCGGCTGAACATCGAGAGGCCCTCCTCAGCGGGATCAGCGCCCTGCAGGCACGAGTGCTCCAGCTGCAGGGCCAGGGGGTGCAGGTGTGAGTGGACCCCATTCTTCCAAGGCAGGACTCCGGTGGGGGTCCAGTCCCCCAGCCCTGCCCAAGGACCGTGGCAAGCTGCGCTCCAGCACTGTGGGAGGGAGCGCTCTCTTCCTCCGCTTGGGCCCAGATCTGGTGGGGCCACAGCTTCCCCGCTTTCACTGCCTGCCCCTCCCATTTTCACGAGTCTGAACGCCTTGGCTAACTCAGTGCCCCTGAAAAGAGGTTCAAATCCCTAGGGAGGAACCCTGAGATAACAGCAGGAGGAAATTTGGGGTCTCAGAGAAGAGCTGGGGCAGGGATGGGAGGGAAGACAGTGGGTTGAGATTGCCCTGGCTCATGCCCTACTGCCATTTGTACCCACTGGGGGCTGGGGCCTACCCCGTGGGGTGTTCCTTTTTCCCACAGACCCATTGACCAGTCAGACAGCGTGGGTCCTGGGGGGGTCTTGTTCTACCTGGCAGTGACTGCAGCTGCCTAGTGGCTCAGGTGTCGGGGGCTGGGCCAGAGGTGCATCCTCCTCAGCTCCCTGTGCCTTGGCAGGGGCTGACTGGACACTGGCCAAGGCTCAGGCAGGCAAAGATGGTGCTGAGCTCAGGGGCTGATACCCAAGAGCCCTAGACTCAGGAGCTGGTTTCTGTGTCCCCCTGCCTTGGGCTGACAGTTCAGGGTGAGGCCAAAAGTCCTGGCCAGGCCGGGCCATGAGAGGCCCTGGTGCTCCCTGGGGCCCCATGAGGCCCTCGTGTGCATTCCTTTTATGAACTCAGTGGCCAGGACATCTGGGAAAAGCATAAAGGGCCATGTTATCTCCCCAGGGACCCAAGAGCTTTTCTCTCCAGACTTGGGGAGGGTGAAGAGGAGACTCAGAGATGGGTCCTCTCTCTCAAACAGGCTGGTCTAACCCCCAGTGTACAGATGGGGGAAACTGAGGCCAAGTGAGGAGTCAGGAGCAGAGCTGGGGTCAGAACCCAATCCAGGGGTGAGGCTGGCTCTGGGGAGAGAGTCCTTGGTCCTGCCCTATGGCACCACCACTTCCCTGTACAGCCCTTGGGGACTCTAGAGGCGACTCCCCTCCAGCCAGCTCCATGCCTTGGGCACTACCTAGGCTTCCATGGAGCCCCTCCCTGCTCTGACTTTGAAGAGCCCTGGCAGAAGTGGTTGTGCTGAGCCCACCGTGGAGTTCCTTATCCACAAGGGCCCCCGGGAATGGTGGGGCCCAGGATGCCAGAGCTTTCGTAGGGTGGCAGGAAGGCAGCTGGATCTCAGCAGGGCCACAGGGGCTGAGTTTGTTTAGGCCACCCCTGACACTTGTCTGCTCTCCTTGGCTGTGTGTTGGTGGGGTGGGATGGGGCGGGAAAGAGGAGACGAGGTAAAGATGAAAAAGACACACAGCCTGCCCTTGGGGTCTCAGACTAGACCAGGAGAAGAGCTCAGGTACCAAGAAGTAATTCCAGGGCACCATCCACAGTGCCCAGGGCCCCCCAGGAGCCCTCTGGGTCAGTGGGTGGGTGGGCTGGAGGGGGAGATAGCCACTCTCTTAATGTGTGAAGTTGAGATGTAAGTTGAACAGGGCCTTGCAGGTGGGAAAGGGAAGGTTCTTTCCTTGGGGTGGGTGGAGTTTTCGGCAGGCAAGATGGCAGGCCTCGGACAAGAGGAGTCCATGCAGAGAGGCTAGCATGAGAAAGAGCCCAGAGGCGGGAAGGTGCAGTGCATCTTTGCAGAGCACCCAGAGGTGGGGGACAGTGACTCACAGAGGTGCCTTTGGCCTTACCCTGCCAGCAGCAGCTCCCCTGCTCTTGGAATCTCCCCCAGCCCCCTGCCTCCCTGTCTCCTGAGCACCTGCCCCAGCTCAGTGACTCTGGGGGTACTGGGGAGACCAAGATGTTGCTACCACCTTAGTCAGGGTTGGGGGAGCCCCCGGCCAGGTGCCCTCCAGGATCCGCCTTCCCCACCCCTCCTGGGAAGCCTGGACCAGCATCCCTTCTTGGGTGGATGGAGCCTCATCCCCATCTCCAGCTACATCAGTCATTCTCTGCAGGGCAAAATCTCCTCCCCTACCCCAGCTGTTTCTGCAGAAGGGCCCCTGGCTGTGTTGGCAGGACTTCGGTGTCCAGGGTAGATCTCCCCTCCACTGAGGAGTGAGGTCCCAGAATCCTGTTGGGTCCCAGGCCTCAGCCCTGCACAGATGTGATGTGGGGCGATGGCTCTCTGGGAACCCTCTACAGATCTATTTTTATATGGAACTTGTTCACCGGACAGAGGTGGCCTGCAAGCCCCCATTACCCTGGTCTGAGCTCACCCTGGGAGGGAGGGGGCCAGTTGGAGGGGGTTCCTTCTGGAGATGTTTTTATATTTCTTGGGTTCTCTATGCAGGATAATAAAAACTTGTCTGTGATATGGTGCCTCTTTGAGTGGCAGTTGCTTGATCATTGTATAGCTGGTGTGGAAGGGCTTCTGCCCCCTTCCTCGAGGACAGGGGTGTCCAGAATCTGCGTCTGAGATCTCTCTGCATAGAGGTGAGTCCAACACTGCTCCTGCCATGAAAGATGTCCCAGGATCCATGGCAGGACGGTGTGACCCAGGGTACCGAGGGGAACTGGGTGCCCTGGGTATGTAGAGAAGTCTGTTACCCAGTCTCAGGAGCAGTAGAACCAGGGAGGTGTCCCAGACATGGTGGTGTCCTTTGCTGGGATAGACAGTACCAGGGAAGGCAGAGACCAGGAAAGGTGCTCAGTGCTCAGTTTTGGATATGTGTTTGAGATGCCTTTGGGATGTGCGGCAGAGATGTCTAGGAGGCAGGTGGATATCTGGTCTGAACCTCGGAGCACAGATGTAAGTTAGAGACAGAGCTTTGGGGTCATCAGCATTCAGATGGGGGTAGAAGCCGGGGTGAGAAGGAGGTCACCCGGCCAGCATGTGCAGGAGAGGGGAGATGTCAGTGTTGGGAGGCACCTGGATGAAGGGGAGCAGTGGGAGATGCCAGGAGGAGCTGTGCCATTGCTGCTGAAGATGAAGTTTTGGTGTTAAATACAGAGAAAAACGGCTGGGTTCGGTGGCTCATGCCTGTAATCCCAGCACTTTGAGAGGTTGAGGTGGGTAGATCACTTGAGGCCAGGAGTTTGAGACCAACCTGGCCAACATGGTGAAACCCCATCTCTACTAAAAACACATAAATTAGCTGGGTGTGGTGGTGGGTGCCTGTAATCCCAGCTACTCAGGAGGATGACACAGGAGAATCACTTGAACCCAGGAGATGGAGGTTGCAGTGGGCCGAGATTGTGCCACTATACTCCAGCCTGGGTGACAGAGCAGAAAAACAAATAACAACAACAACAAAAACAGAGAAATCAAGTGAAAGAGGAGGGAGGAGTGGCTGTCAGTGTGGGCACTGGGATATTATCAGTGAGTGTATTCATTTGCTTGGGCTACTGTAACACAGCACCTCAGACTGTAACACAGCACCCATGGCTTTGCCGACAGGGATTTACTGTCCCACAGCTCTGGAGGCTGGAAGCCAAGATCAAGATGTGCGCAAGGTTGTTTCCTGCTGAGAGCTGTGAGGGGAGCTTCTGCTCTGGGCCTCTCTCCCCAGCTTGCCTGTGGCCATCTTCCCACTCTCTCTTCGCATCACCTTCCCTCTGTAAGTCCAAATTTCCCCTTTTTATGGATGCCAGTCATATTGAACCGGTCCATACCAGCCCACCCTAACATCCTCATTTTAACTTAATCACCCCTTTAAAGGGCCTGTCTCCAAGTACGGTCACCTTCTGAGTTTACTGGGAGTTAGGACTTCAACATAGAGGCCTGGTGGGGGGCACAATTCAACCCGTAACAGCGACCTTTGTTGTCAGGGCAGAAGCCAGATGAGAGGATTGGGGAGTGGAGTTTGGGAATCTTTGAGGAGTCCAGCAAAAGGAGGAAGAGTGGGCTGAGACAATGACCAGGACAGGCTGCAGGTGTGGGCCAAAGGCTGCAGGGGCAAGGCCTGAGTGCCCATTCATGTGAACACATATGTACTCATGGACACACGTGCACACACACACTTGGACCACATGAGTCCTTGCATGTCTCAGTTGGCTTGCTAGTGCTTCTCCTCTCCCTGGCCCGGGCCATTCATGTTCTTTAGGCTGCGGAAGGCGTCTTCCTCCTCTGCATAGTTCAGGACATGCAAAGTGCTTAGGGCAAGGGGTAGGATGGTGGGGATGGTGATAAATAAGACCCCTTCCCCCACTGCCTGTGCTCAGAGCCAGTTAAATACTAATTCCTTGGGACAGGTGGAGAGCAAAATATCAGCTCTTTGATAAGGCTAACTGGAGAATGTTGCTTACCAAGTTTCTTTGAATCTAAGATGCCATTGAGTGTAAGATGTCCTACCAAGAAAGAAACATCACAGCCAACTACGTTGTGCCATCCAACTGAAAGATGCATCCCAGTTTCAGAGATGTTAACATGTACGTCTTCAATAAATGAGATGCCGCGCATCAGGGACAAAGTATGTTTCCCATCATTCCCCTGAACTAGACCCACCCAGTCCCAGGCTGAGCCGGGTGGGGCAGACATCCACTGCAGGGGCAGAACTGTCCCCTCAGCTCCTGCCTGCACGATGGGAGCAGAGCAGGTTGCACCTTTCTTGTGGGCAAGCAGATCTGCAGAAGCCAGATGGCACTGAGTCAAGCAGGTTGTTCCTTCTGTCCCTCAATTCCACTTGAGAAGCCACCCTCTGGTGGGGAGGAATGAATGAGGAGTGGGTTAGAGATGTTAGCAGCATTGCTCCACTGAAGTCAGCCCCAGGAGAGGCGTGCAGCCAGGGAATGCAGGACCCCAGCATTAACACAGTGCCTGGCACACAGAACACAGGAAATGCCCACTTGTTATTAGTATTACTATTATTATTGTTATTATTATTACCTAGCTGGTGTGAGGCACCAGGTAGACATATAACATGTGGTCAGGAATGGAACTTCTCTAGGCAGTGGGCCTGCTGATCTGGCTTGACAAGGTATTTGCTCATTCATTGCACATGGACCAGGCACATACTAGATGGCTGGCTCTGGCAAGTTAAGGCCTTACTGCCGAATGGGCGAGTCAGTTAAGTAAAAAGTACCCACACCATGGCAATAAGGATGAATTCTAGGTGTTTTGGGGCTCAGGGGAGGGCTCTGCCTGACTTCATCCCCGAGGAGGTGTGAGCGGGCTCCTAGGGGAAAGTGGGTAGTGTGTTAGCTGTCTTTGGTAGCCAAAGCCTGTGTTCTGGACCTTACAGGAGGGCATCTCAGTTCCTAACGTTACCTCTGCCCCACTGCTCAGGATGTGAGTAAAATTCACACTGCACCACCTGCAGCTCTCTTTAAATCTCTTTGTACCCTTTGCCATTGAAATGGAACTGTCTGCCAGTATCTTGAAAAAATCCTGCTATTTGCAGGATATTTCCCACCACAGTTTACTAGTTGAGCCCCTTGGGGTCTTCGGGCAACAGAGAGAAGCCAGAAGTTGTTTGGGCTCATGAATGATCTCATGTTGCCTATCAGTATCTTGGGAGCGGATTATGGGTATCTCGAGCATAGTTCCAGGGAATATGTTTGATCAAGACTGCTTGTAGAAGTGTAAGAGGAAAATGAAAAAATCAAAACCAAACTTGTTTCCCCATTGCAACACCTTTCCTCCCCTTTCATTTAGGCTTCTCCTGGGCCCCTTTTCCTTCCTCCACCCCACAGCATTCCTTTTTTTTTTTTTTTTTTTTTTTGAGACACAAGTCTTGCTCTGTCACCCAGGCTGGAGTGCAGTGGCATGATCTCGGCTCACTGTACCCTCTGCCTCATGGGTCCAAGTGATTCTCTTGCCTCAGTAGGTAGCTGGGATTATAGGCATGTTCTACCACACCTGGCTAATTTTTGTATTTTTAGTAGAGACGGGGTTTTGCCGTTTTGGCCAGGCTGGTCCTGAATCCCTGACCTCAGGTGATCTGTCCACCTCGGCCCTCCAAAGTGCTAGGATTACAGACTTGAGCCACTGCTCCCAGCCAGCATTCCTCCTTGACCCTCACCTGGGGCCTTATGAAGAGTCAAGAGGAGGGGGTTTGCCAGGGTGACCTTGGCATTTGATTGGAAGAGTGTATCCTTGAAGATTGTCACCTGTCTCCATCCTGATGGTTCTTAGCATATTATGATGTATGTGTGCTTGTGGGTACTGAAAATTTGCAGATGTAGCTGGTATCCTGGTACCAAGGGTATGTTTGTCCTCCACCATATCCACCACCCAAGGATCAGGAAAGATGAACCATGCAGATCCTAATATCAGCTGAGGGAAGGATGATGGCAAAGTGTAGAAGGCAAGAAGTGCACGTTACAGCTGGCAGGGAGGGGACGGTGGAGGCTCGACAGGTGGGGTGATGCAGGTAGGGATGATACAGGGCTGAGGAGATGTTTAATCCCGCAAAGGGAGATGGCATCTTAGGCAAAGCAAATTGGATTCCAGACCCCCCTTTAGCAGGGAGCCCAGTGTAGCCCCCAATTCTGATTGAATCCTCTCTGAAGAGTGTCTCTCAGTCCTTCCATTTCTGGAGCCACAGGAATTGTATCTACTATGAAAGTTTTGAGTACATATGTCATGCTGAATTTTAGGTATGGGTCAACAGCTATGATATTGTGTAAAATTAGAAAACGGACCCACCAGAGTGTGTACACAGGTAGGCACTGAGACACGCTTTGTTTTTCAGAGGTTTGGGGATACATCGTGGAGCTAAGCCCTGCATTGGTATGTGAACTCATTATCATGGGTCAGGCTGGGGATATTAATTCCTCCTGGTAAAAGGCATGTCTGATGCTTTGGAGAAATGCTTAGGTGATGTCCTGTCACACACGCACATGAGCTAACTCTTCATATGAGTAATATAATCTAACTCGTCACAAGATAATACATTTGTAATCTTCTCAACAGGAAGCCCCAAGTAGGGCTTTTGGAAATAACAGGGGCCCTGTAGGACAAAGAACGAACCTACTGTTGACTGGACCTCTGGGGTTCCTTAAAACTGCCTCAGTGGCCCTGGGGATGGACTCCAGGCCTCCATTCTCCCTTCAACCTGGGGCAGCCCTACTGTTCTATGCTTTCTCTCCACAGCAGACAGTAAAAACTAAATTGCCTGCAGAGATAAGGCAGGTAACATCAAGGGAAGAAGTAGTCTCATCAGGATTGCTTTGAACCGGTAGAGGATTCTCTGCGGGCCAAGGAAAGCTGCTACTGAGCTCCAGCTGACTGTTGGCCCGTGCTGTCAGATCTTATTTTCAGAGGCTAGCAATCTTTGTGTAATCGCCCCATATTTAAATGGTTAGCAACTAATTTGGGGGAAAAAAAACCCCAAACCCAACCCAACAAGTATGAAAGTATGTCTGGGGGCTGGCAGTAAGATTTAGGTTGTCTTTGTCCCAGCCCTGTGACATAGTTCAGCCTGTACTTAAAAATCCTGGGATGGTGGGGACATAAGTTCTACAAAATAAATCAACAAAAGATACCAAATGATAAAAAACAAAATTTTTTAAAAATCCTGGAATGGGGCCGGGCACGGTGGCTCATACCTGTAATCCCAGCACTTTGGGAGGTGGAGGTGGGTGGATCACCTGAGGTCAGGAGACTAGCCTGGCCAACATGGCGAAACCCTGTCTCCACTAAAAGTACAAAACTTAGCCAGGCGTGGTGGCGTGCGCCTGTAATCTCAGCTACTTGGGAGGCTGAGGCAGGAGAATTGCTTGAACCTGAGGTGGAGGTTGCAGTGAGCCGAGATCTCACCACTGCACTCTAGCCTGGGCAATAAAAGCGAAACTCTGTCTCAAAAAATCAATCAATCAATCGATCCTGGGATAGGGAACTCTTTACTTTCCAAGCCAGCCCTTTATATGAAATGAAGAACTGCCATGTCTCAGTCCCAGGTATTAATTAGGCACCTGCTGCATAACATGCATTTCCTACTAGGTGATTTAGGCAGTGGTGCAGATGGAATGAAACAGGATGAACCTGGTTCTGGGTAAAGCATGTTGGATCCTAAGTGTTTCCTTGGTGTCAGGCTCTTTAGGCCTGATGACATATAGTCTGGGTTGCTTATTTGCACTGAGTAACCATTCTTCCAAATGCTGTCACTACCAGAAGACTCCTAGTCTATAAATTGTCAATACCCAATAACCTGGCTAAGTATGCCCCCAGGTTGTCTTTTAGGCAGAACCCTCTTGCATCATTAGCTCTAGGTTGATCATTTTCAGCCTAGAGAGTTCTGGGAAGGCAGATCTGCCAGGGCCTCAGAAACTTTGGGAAGTGAGACTCATGATCACCGAATTACTCTTGCCCCGCTTTGTTCCTGGCCAAGAAAAGTCTACTATACTGGGAAATTACAGAGACCCTAGGTGTTGTCCTCCCAGACACAAATTTCTAGCTCATGGAATGAAGGTGTTGGGGGCGCTCTGCTGGGGGTTGAAGGTACCGATGCTCTGGATCTTGTAGTAAGCCCCTCTTTCAGATATCAGAATGAATCTACCCAAAGCAGAGGTTTTCACATCTGAGAAAAGCAGATGTGCAAAGACTCCCACACAATTGCTGTCTCCCTAGTCCACAGAGCACAGCTTGGAGAGGACAGGCAGGATGAACAGTGATTACAAAAGAAAACACAAAACCAGAATTTATTGAAAGTAGGTACCAGCTCTGATTAGAACAATCAGCTCAAAGATACCATTACTCAGAACAATATATACAAAAATCTCAGGGAAAGGAGAATAAAAGAACCTAAAAGAATACAACTTGAACAGGACTATTTTACTAAAATGGTCTTGTTGCAAAATAATAACAAATACCACAGAGAGCCCTACATGAGAAAGCCATGTGCCTTCAAGCCTGGGGATGAGGACTCTAGTTCTCAAATTCTTAGAACACAGCACATGATTCTCCAGGGCAGAGAGGCTGGCTGGAGAATGAGGACCTCACTGCTGACTCTGCTTAACAAAGTCCATACCCCAGGCACAGGCACACATGGAATGAGGCCACCAAGCAAGTCACACCCGCCCCTGTTCCCATGGACCCCATAAGAGAGAAGTGCTCTCTGAAGTCTACAGACTTGGCAGGGACCACTGGACCATGGATAGCTTAGAGACAGTTATTCTGTGGCCAATGACATAAAACCTCCAAAATCTGGGCCCTACAATTCCCTTATCCAAATTTCCACTAACTAGGGAGGTAGAAGAGCAAGACATGGAAGTTGTCTCCAAACCAGTATTTGGTCTTCAGTAAACAGGGATAAACATAAAACACTGCTCCATAAACAGACTTCAGAACTACTGGGCACAGCAGGTGAAAGATCCCTAAGTCCCACTGACCACCTCCCACAGGAGGAGGAGGAGGAAGAAGAGGAGGGCTGGTAGGGGGAGGTGTCTTGAGTGCGAGAGGGGAGACGGACATGTTCCCTACTGAGGTCACTGCTGCCAACTGTCCTGCTCTGCTGATCTGTACAGTTCCCCCCACCTTCTGGACCTACCCTCTCATGGCCCAGAGCTCACTTATCTGAGCCTAAACCTCCCGGTCTCAAGCATAGAGAGCAGAAATGCCAGATGCAGAGGTTCTCTGGGTAGCGGTGGTGGAGGCAGTCTTCCTGAGAACACAGGGTTCTTCTTCGCCCCCTCAACTGCAGGCAGGGCAGGGCAAAGAGGATGTTGAGTTGGAGGCAAAAGGCAGCAGCTCAGAGAGCAGGGAGGATTCAGCTGGGAGACTGATGGGAAGCTTCCATGGCATGGCCCCAGCAAGCAGTGACTGGGATCAGCTGGGATGGGAGGGTGAACAGACAGCTCTACCTAACTGGTGTGGGAATAGCACGTCTGAATTCCTGAATTCCCTTAGAGGAACATGGCTCCTTGCTCTGGAACTTCACACTCAAACAATAAGCCTCAAGGGAAGAAGTCTCTTCAGGGTCCCAGAAGTGCCCATTAAAAGTCCATCCTGTCAACTTTGGTTTCTCATTTGTGGGTCCGTATGCTGCTGCAGATTTGGGCGAGACGGTTCTAAAAAGAAAAGGAGAGAGGTCATTGTAGAAGATGTCACTTGGCAGGCTTGCCCCTTGGCCTCCCACAGTCAGCCTGAGCCCCTCCGTTCTCTATCTGTATCACACATGAATTCACCTTTCTGAACCTGTTTCTCATCTGAACAAGGGAGTAAAATAACAACTCAAGTGAGACAGTAAAGATATCATAGATTATTTGAGAAGAACATTGCAATAGATCTAGCTAGAGGATGACAGTCACAAGATTTGGGTGGCTAGGTGTGTGTGGGATCTCAGCACTGGGCCTATGTTCAGAAAGACAGGTTTAGGAAACCAGCCCCGCCTTGTCCCCTTCCTTGGATGTACCCTTCAGACCCCACAGAAGGATGAGGGTAAGGTTGCCATGTTTACACTAAGTGCTCCATCCACCACCCAAGATGATGGCTGACCAGACCAAGGAGGTTCATCCCTGGCTGAGCCATTACATTCTTCAATTAAATTAAATTGATAATTTACTTTATTTTTAGAGCTGAGGTCTTTCTCTGTCACCCAGGCTGGAGTGCAGCAGCACGATCATGGGTCACTGCAGCCTTGAACTCATGGGCTCAATTTCTCTCGCCTGAGCCTCCTGAGCTGCAGGGATTACAGGTGTGCGCCACTGCGCCTGGCCCTCTTCAGAATTTAAACCAAGACAAGAAATTGAACAGTTGGGCAATAGAGCAATAAAGTTGGGATTGGAGATGTGGTTACTCAAAGCCACATGCAAAACAATGTTAAGTAAGCACAGAACCTGGAGCCTGTGGAGAAGGTTATCTGCTGAGGGAGGAATGAAGATGTGAGAGAGAAATGAGCGCACAGGCCCCAGCTGATGGGCCCCACCACTCCAGAGGCTTGGCCGTTCAGCTCGCTCTTTGATTCTGTAAGATTCCTGATAACAAGCCCCGACCCTCATTCTTGAGCTACTCTAGGTTTCAGTTTCTGGTGGCCAATAGTGACCTAACATACCCCTAGCACTAACTGCCTGAATGAGGCAGAATTTTGATTTTGCAGTGGAACTTCTGTGGCAGGCACCCTGGGATTGAACAAAACTCAACATCAACTGAGAAACAGAACTACTGCTATCTAAGTAGGGTAAGAGTCAAAATCTCTTGGGGGAAGGAAGACAACACAAATTTAAGTAGAAAGTATTAGCGCAGGCCCAAAAGACAATCCTAAATAAAGGTAGCCCAAGAAAGCTACTGGAGGCATCCTATGTGTGGAGATGAATATGAGACTTACAGAGAGCTTCTTAATGTTTCCCAAGGCCTCTGGATCCAGCTGGGCAATACTGTGTCTCTGCAAGTCACTGGCCAATAATCGCAGGCTCTGAATAGAAAGGGGAGTGGGTTAAACTGGCCGTGGCCCTTAGGGCCGGAACCCCTAGGATCCCCCTGATATCCTGCACTTAGTGGTGGGGAATGGCTGGGATGGAGAAGTGGCAAGACAGGCAGGAAGGATATTAGCTCTAAGGAGACCATGACTTCCTCAGCACTATCACTAGGGTGGAGGCTGGATTACCTGGGCACAAAAGGCACGCACATCATCTAAGAAATGCCCTGCAGAGTATGTCTGAAACAAACCGTCCTCCCCTCACAGGGGCTGAGGTCAGCAACTCGCTCCATGCAGCCCAGAGACACTGAGCTCAGCTTGCTTCAGAATCCCTTAAGTTATACAAAGCTGAAGGCACAGCTCATGGTCCGGGTTCTAGACTAAGCGCATACCTCGGTGGTGCCCTCCTCTGCACCACCCTTTAACATCTCTATTATTGCGCATATCACAGATATCATGATTGCAAATCCATCTTGACCACTGAGCTGCTTTCTAAGGGCAGGCCCCATGTCTACTTCTTGGGCCTACTACAATCGGGTGGGCAAATGTTAGTTGATGAACAGATGGAGGCCGGGTGTGGTGGCTTGCACCTGTAATCCCAGCACTTTGGGAGGCTGAGGTGGGTGGATCACCTGAGGTCAGGAGTTTGAGACCAGCTTGACCAATATGGTGAAACACCATCTCTACTAAAAATACAAAAATTAGCCGGGTGTGGTGGCATGTGCCTGTAGTCCCAGTTACTCAGGAGGCTGAGGCAGGACAATCACTTGAACCTGGGAGGCGGAGGTTGCAGTGAGCCGAGATCGTGCCACTGCACTCCAGGCTGGGCGACAGAGTGAGACTCCATCTCAAAAAAAAAAAAAAAAAAAAAAGGTGGGCACGGTGGCTCATGCCTGTAATCCCAGCACTTTGGGACGCCGAGGAGGGCGGATCACGAGGTCAAGCGATCGAGACCATCCTGGCCAACGTGGTGAAACCCCCATCTCTACCAAAAATACAAAAGTTAGCTGGGCATGATGGCGTCTGCCTGTAGTCCCAGCTACTCAGGAGGCTGAGGCAAGAGAATCGCTTGAACCCAGGAGGCAGACGTTGCAGTGAGCCGAGATCGTACCACTGCACTCCCGCCTGGTGACAGAGCAAGACTCCATCTCAAAAAAAAACAAAAAACAAAAAACAAAAACAAAACCAAAAAACAGAAAAACAGAACCCAGAGCTGAGCAACGATCTTTGCAGTCTGGGCCTCTAACCTGGGAGAGAAAACTGGGTTCTGAGTACTGCAGAAGTGTGGAGATCAGGACCCACGCACTGAAAGGACTCTGAGGGTGAAGCGTGGGTGAGGGCCCAGGGAAAAGAAATGCTTGACTAAGCAGCACACTGTGGCCTGGCTTCCCTTGGAAATACTTCACCTCTCCGCCGCCCACTGGCACAGTGAGGAAGATCTCTTTGCTGTCAGCAAGAGGGCTGCCATTCCCTGAGATGTTGTAAATCCGCTCTCCTGCTGCTGGAGTACGCAGGCCAGGGGTCTTGAAGACCCTAGAATGGGAAAATCTCTGTGAAGATAGCTTGGCAATTGGATGACACCAAACTCTATAGGCCATTTTAACCTTACTCTGGCCTCAAGTTGCAGTTTTTAAGTCATACATTCCTAAGAAAGCACGTTCTAAATTTAGAAAAAAAAATGTTTTAAAGCAGTAATGACTAAACACAGCTGGAGAAAGAAGGTTGTAATTATTGAACATACATCTTGCAAAAAGCCAACTCTTATCCACATAAAGTTTAGGTCCAAAGCTCCATATGGGTGCCATCATCCATCCATCCACAAAGCCAGAAATACGCTGGTTAATTGTTTCCAGGCATGGCTGCTTCCATCAAGAGGAATTTTTCAGAGGCAAAGGAGGATGATTTAGATATTACATCATTATACTAATTTCTCAAGACAGTTAAAATACTGCTACCTAGTTTTCCCTAAATGCCTTTTGTTACATATTCATGTGAGAAAACAAACAGTAAAGAAAAGTGGGAACTGGCTGAGTGCGGTGGCTCATACCTGTAATCCCAGCACTTTGGGAGGCCGAGGCGGGTGGATCACCTGAGGTCAGGAGTTCGAGACCAGCCTGGCCAACATGGCAAAATCCTGTCTCTATTAAAAATACAAAACAGCTGGGCATGGTGGCATGTACCTATAATCTCAGCTACTCAGGAGGCTGAGGCAGGAGAATTGCTTGAACCTGAGAGGTGGAGGTTGCAGTGAGCCGAGATCGTGCCATTGCACTCCAGCCTGGGTGACAGAGCGAGACTCCGTCTCAAAAAAAAAAAAAAAAAAAAAAAAAGTGGCAATTAAAAGTAGAAAATAAATCTTCAACACTTCCCCACACCAGAGATAACCACTTCTTGCTCTCCTCCCCAGGGGTAACCACTCTGAATTCCTTATCTATCCTTCCAGAAACTTTGTATGTATATAAAACCAAATGGGATCATACAGCACAGTGTTCAGCAACCTGCTCGGAGATGCTCCGTGATCACGGTGCTCTTTCCCTGTCAGCACACACAGATCCAGTCTTTTTTAATGGCTATACGGCATCTCCTATTTGGTCAACTAGGTTCTTTGGAAGGTATTAACTTATGCTGCAAGAATATCCTTGCTTATGCCAGCCTCCAAAAAAGCAGTATCAATTTTTACTTCTACCAAGAGTACAGGAGAGTGCCTACTCATCTTTAAAAACTGATTTGAGGCCGGGTGTGATGGCTCGTGCTTGTAATCCCAGTACATTGGAAGGCCGAGGTGGGCAGATTGCTTGAGCTCAGGAGTTCGAGACCAGCCTGGGCAACCTGGTGAAATCCCATTGCTACAAAAAAACAAAAAATTAGCCAGGCATGGTGGCATGCTTGGGAGCTAAGGTGGGAGAAGCACTTGAGCCCGGGAAGTCAAGGTTGCAGTGAGCCGTGATTGTGCCACTGCTCTCCAGCCTGGGCATTGGAGTGAGACCCTGCCTCAAAATAAATAAATATTTTAAAAATAAAATAAAAACCTTCTGATTTGAATCAGAAAAGGCCAAAAACGTCACCTAGAGGCCTCCTAGTCATCACAGGCAGAATATTCACCTCCCTCCCATTAAAGAATCATTTTGCCACTGAAGATAGGTGAAACTACACTTAAGGGAGAGGCATACACCAGGAAACCCAGCTGGCCACTGTCCTCTGACAAGGCATCCCAGGCCAAGGACTCGGGACTATTTTCGTTTCTTTTCTTAAGACAGAGTCTCACTCTGTTGCCCAGGCTGGAGTGCAGTGGTGCAATCGCAGCTCACTGCAACCTCCACCTCCTGGGTTCAAGCAATTCTCCTGTCTCAGCCTCCTGAGTAGCTGGGATTACAGGCGTGCACCACCACACCCAACTAATTTTTGTATTTTTAGTAGACGCAGAGTTTCATCATCTTGGCCAGGCTGGTCTTGAACTCATGACCTCAAGTGATCCGCCTGCCTCGGCCTCTCAAAGTGCTGGTATTACAGGCGTGAGCTACCGTGCCTGGCCTAGGAGTATTTTCTTAGACACTCCTTCTCTGGGTAGTGCTCAATGTTGGAGTCCCATCAAATCCAAGTGTTTCCCTCGATACTCACCTTGAGTCAAACCTGGGTGTCAGGCCTGGAGTTGGTTTGACCATGGACACCTCCAATCGACCCACGGCTGGGGTAACAGTGTTAGCACGGCTTGACCTACAGGTAAGAAACGGCCATCAGGTATGCCAACTCTCAGGTTCCACGAAGGCAGCAGCAGAGGAGTGACACGTGGAGAGCTGACTGTGAGATACTGCTCCGGGCGCCTCGCACACATCGACTCATGTGACCCTTCTAACACGGGAGGCCAGCACTGCTGCCATCCTCATACACAGATGCAGAAACTCAGGGGCATCAAGTTTTAAAAACTTGCCCAAGATCACATATCCAATTAGGATGGAGCCAAAACTTTGAACCAAAGTAGTCTGCCTCCAGAATCTGACTTTTTTTTTTTTTTTTGAGACGGAGTCTTGCTCTGTTGCCCAGGCTGGAGTGCAATGGCGTAATCTTGGCTCACTGCAACCTCCACCTCCTGGGTTCAAGCGATTCTCCTGCCTCAGCCTCCCGAGTAGCTGGAACTACAGGCATGCACCACCACACCTGGCTAATTTTTGTATTTTTAGTAGAGACAGGGTTTCACCATGTTGGCCAGGCGGGTCTCAAACTCCTGACCTCAAGTGATCCACCTGCCTTTGCCTCCCAAAGTCTGGGATTACAGGTGTGAGACACCACACCCAGCCTCAGAATCTGACTTTTTAATCAAGGAGACAGCCTCTTCATGCGAAGGCTCCCCCAGCTGGAATTCTGTCCTTGTGCCAGGCAGCTGCTGCACTGCTCAAGAGAAATGAGTTCGCTCCTCCACAGACATGCATCCCGGTGACTACTCTCCTAAGCTGCTGTACCTTCCCCCACATGGCTTATGGTAGAGTCCAGTATAATCAACTCAAGCCCACAGAGGTTCTTCACTTTGCAGGACTGGACAAAACATTTCAAGAAACCAATTATAGGTAAGGGACAGCCACTCTATGACGAGCTATGGGGTAGCTCTACATATGGACTATCAGGAACTGAAACATAACAGGCAGTTCTTGCTATACTTAAAAAAAAAAAGTGGGGGCTGAGGTGGGTGGATCACCTGAGGTCGGAGGTTCAAGACCAGCCTGACCAACATGGAGAAAACCCGTCTCTACTAAAAATACAAAATTAGCCGGGCATGGTGGCACATGCCTATAATCCCAGCTACTCGGGAGGCTGAGGCAGGAGAATCATTTGAACCTGCGAGGCAGAAGTTGCAGTGAGCCAAGATTGCACCATTGCACTCCAGCCTGGCCAACGAGAGTGAAACTCCGTCTCAAAAAAAAAAAAAAAAAAAAACCGGGGGGAAGGATAGAGAATGTACATTAAAGTACTGGAGATGGTTTTGGTTTAGGTCATTTCTAGAGACCCCTCCAGCTCGGATACTCAAGGATTCAGTGATTTTAAGCTGCTTTCAAACACTAGCCACCAGAGCCTTTTCACTGCCCCTCACTTTCTGCCATGATATATATGGCTCTCCAATAAAACCCAAAACACCACAACTTTAGAAAATCCACTACCTTTTCCTTTTTCCTTTTCCTTGTATGGACTGAGTTCTCTTCTTGGATGGAGGACACCTTTTGACCTGCAGTCACAATCAAATGAGACTAAGGTTACAAAAAACCCAGCAAAGAGGAAGGTAAGGAGGGTTTTTTTTTTTTTTTTAAAGCATTAAGAACAAGCTTTGGATAGTTAATACTAAATATAATAAGGTGTATCTCAGAATTCAATGACTTAAAAAGTTCAGAACATAACTAATTGAATAAGGACTTCCACTGGCTGGGTTTTCAAAATAGAGGATTTTGACCAAGATTAAAGGTAAATCTCTTTTGAACTGATTGCAGCCTGGCTTGTACCCCACTACTTTACATAAAGGGCTGCTGTGAAGGCCACTCAGGGCGTCCCAGGTGCCCAATCAAAGGCAAACCCTGCAGTGCTCCCTTCCTGGGGCCTGGGAGGTCCCTGGCAAGAATCACTCCTTATCTTCCATATATTCTCTCCTCCCTTGTCCTCCGTGATGGATCTGTCTTTCCTGCTTCTCTAACTTCCTTGGCAGTCTGCCTTAGGAGCTCCTCTCTCTACCCTCCCTCTAGTGTCCACCCTGACTCCCTCCCTTCCTGCTCTCCCTGCACAACCATCTCCACTCCCACACTGGGACAAACACCTAAAGATCTGGGAGGCAGTGTATCTCTCAATCTCCCTCTTCTCCCTGAGCTCCAGGCTGAAATTTCTGTCTAGCCTAGATGTCCTGGAAAAGTAATGAATGGTCAACATGTCATGCAATTGGCATGTGCTCCACCACCCCCAGTCCAGCACCCCTCTGCCACCTGGGTCCCACACCTCACTGGATAGCAGTTGCCTTAGCTAGAAACCATGCAGTTGTCTCTGATTCCTCCTTTTCTCCACCAACCATGCCACTTCTTTCTAAAACCTATCTAAAAACCATCCCTTCATTCTATAGTATCAGCATGTCAGTTCAAGAATTCATAGGCTTTTAACTGGTTTCCTCATCTTCAGTTTTCCTCCTCCCCCATTTATCCTGAATACTGTTCCTCTTCCCTTTCTTCTCTAGCTAGTAGACTTTCACTCACCTTGAAAGGCCTGTCTATGTCCTAGTGGGGTAGGGGAGGCTTGCAAGCTTCCTCTTCTGTGTTCTACACACTTTGCACACCAGTCAATTATCACTTTTGTCATTGCCATGTAAAGTAGGATCATCTCTGCTAAACTGTGAGCTCTGGTGTACAACAGTGTATTTTATGCATTTGTATTTGCTTGTCTTGTGATAACCCCCAGCCTCCAACCTCAGTGTCCACTTACTCTTGCAGTTTGAAGATTCTTATGTTCATTTTCTTCTTCTTCTTCCTCTTCCACTATCATTTCATCTACCTGTATTACCTTTCGTGCTGTAAGAAACAGTTTCAACAGGGTGGTATTTCTGATGAAAATAAAGTTTTGTGCATTCACATTTCTTATAGGAATAAAACGTATGCAATCTTAAGCTGCAAGGAAGAAATGGACTAAAAATAAAGAAGACTTTTTAAGAAAGAGGGTTTAGACAAAGGAAACTAACCAGAGTGTTAAGAGACCCCATATGATGCTTTGTAGGGACAGCCCAGCATTCTGAATAATTGAGCTTGCCCTGCCTAATGTAGAGGGTGCCCTGGTGTGTAGCCCCGAAATCCTGGCCATGGGTCAGGATGTTCTTATAAGAATTGGATGCATCAAACTATCATAGCTTAATGACAGTGACATTAAGTCCATGTCACAATTCATCCTGATCCGATTTCTTGCTCACTAGTCACAACCTGGTTTCCCATACAACTTTTCCTATAAGACAGTGTTTCTCAGAGTGCGGGACATGTATGTAAGATGATTTTATGTGGATAGATCATGGAATTGAGTAACTTTTTTTTTTTTTTTTTTGAGACAGAGTCTCGCTCTATCGCCCAGGCTAGAGTGCAGTGGCATGATCTCAGCTCACTGCCAGCTCCACCTCCCGGGTTCACGCCATTCTCCTGTCTCAGCCTCCCAAGTAGCTGGGACTACAGGCGCCCGCCACCATGCCCGGCTAATTTTTTGTATTTTTTAGTAGAGACGGGGATTCACCGTATTAGCCAGGATGGTCTCGAACTCCTGACCTCATGATCCACCCACCTCGGCCTCCCAAAGTGCTGGGATTACAGGCGTGAGCCACCACGCCTAGCTGAGTAACTTTTTTTTCCTTTCCTTTCCTTTCTTTTTTTTTTTTTTTTCAGAGGCAAGGTCTCACTACATTGCCCAGGCTGGTCTTGAACTCCTGGGCTCAAGTAATCCTCACAGCTTGGCCTCCCAAAGTGCTGGGATTACAGGCGTGAGCTACCGCACCTGGCCTGAATTGAGTAATTTTGAATTATATGCAGAGAAAGTCATTCCTTTTTCAATTCTCTTTCAACTTTGTTGATTACATCAGGGAGCGTCTCAGTTGGTGTTACCAGTCTTTTAACACCTCTCTAAATCTTGTCATCTATTTAACCCAGGAGAAAGTAAGCAGGCAACAATGTTTGGTTTCTAGCACAGCTTTTTTCCCCCCTTTTTTCACTTTCATTTTAGCTCACACACGGGTCTTGAGTTTGGTTTTTAGCAGTCCTGCATACAATTAACTAAATTTCTGGTTTGAATTGCTGTTCGGGGGAAAAAAAAATTAACTAAATGCACCATCCAAAAGCAAGTTTTTGGATTTACAAGATTAAGAACCAGACATTAAAGGGAAGAGGCTCTACCAACAAGGCCCTGCCTGAGCAGCCAACCAAGCAACCTGAGCCTCAGTTCTTTCTGTACAACAAGGAGTTTTGAAAGGTACTCACTTTTGGCAGATTTCAGGGGTGTCTGAATAGCTTCTGCTGTTAGTTTGTTTATTTCGGTGATATCCAGGTCAGCCTATGACAAACATAGCCAGAAAGCACCAGGCTTATTCCACCAAAATATGAGGAACAATATTTCGAGATAAAAACTTTTTTAAAAACTATTATTTAATACATAAGACTGTTAAATGTTTGTGATACAATATACAATATAGCAAACTCCCATAAACCCACCACACAGCCCAAGACCTAAAACATTGCCAATAACTTGCTTCTGGCTCTGTATTCATTCCTTGTTCCATTTTCTTATCTCTTCTTCCAAAGGTGATGAGTCTCCTAATCCTTCATTCCCCAGGGGTAACCATATCATTCCACTTGCTTAATCGAAAGGTATATGTGTATGTGCTCACAGATACATGCATATGTGTGTATACACGTGTGCACACACAGATGTGCTTTTTCACAAGTGTGTACTTAAGCATTTTGTTTGGCTTTGGCTGTTTTCACCACTCTTTGTGGTTGTAGTTAATTTGTTTTCATTGCTATATCATATCCCACTGTGTGAATATACCACAATGGATTTGTCCATCTTCCATCAATAGTTTCCTGCTATTATAAACACTGCTACCTTGAACTGTCTTACATGTGTCTGAGGTACATGTCCAAGTTTCCCCTTGGCTCTATCCTTTGGATAGGACATGACAGGGATTATAGGTTACATAAATATTCAGCCTTCGCATTATGCCAAATTGTTTCCCAAAGTGGTTACCCTTGACTACAGCCCATCTGCAAACAATACAAGTTCCTAATGATCTACATCCTCTACAACACTTGGTGGTGTGTCAAGCTTACCATTTTTTCGATAAATCTACAGGGTTTCAATAAGGTTTTCTATGATGATCCTGGGTCCTTCAAAAAGGCTTCCAGTCACCATTCAAATTCGTTTTTTTTTCATATGGTAATAAGTATGGGCACTACAAAGAGCAGTCATGATTCACAGTCCTTTCCTTAGAGAACACATGTAAACATCAGAAAAATTATTACAGGTTTGGAATGGCACAGGTTTCATTTCTGGTAGGGACTGCTTGACGTACTCAGAGAAGGATTCTGAGGCTGTCTTAGGCTTAGCAAGAAATAGGGCTGTAATAAGTTACTGATGTTTGCCAGGCTTGATGCAACAGAAAGTAGGGGCATTCCTGCCAACCTTCTGCCATCTCTAGAAACAACTGGCATTTTATGGAGTCATCAGTGGTGGCAGGCCACTGGTCATCTACTGTGCAGGACAGTTAACAGAGCAGGCCTGAGACTGATACACATAGAAAGGCCTGTTTGCAAGCCTGGCCTCGGTTGGCATCTGGGAACTTGATTTCAGAAAGGTTCCCACCTTTCCTTAACAAGATGCCTCACTGTGTCTAAACTTTATGCAAACAATATGGCTCATGCTGAACACCTACTTCCCTCCTGAAAGTCTAGGATTTTGACATGTGCTAGGCAGAGGATGCCTATGTGAGCAGCCCCCAGTTAAAACTCTGGGCATTGACTCTCTAATCAGCTTTTCTGGTAGACAGCATTTCATATGTGTTGAATTAAGCATGTTCTGTTTGACTCTACAGGGAGTGGACTCCTAGAAGCCTGGTTTCCTCTGGACTTTGTCCTATGCACTTTTCTCCTTTGTTGATTAATGCTTTCTATACTTTCACTGTAATAAATCATCGCCATGGGTGTGACTGTATGCCGAGCCCCATGAATCCTCCTAGTGAATCACCAAACCTGGAGGTGGTCTTGGGAGCCCCAACACACTTCCCAACTAAGAGCTTTTATAGATTTTCTATTGTTCCTTTCTTGAGTTTTAAATCATATTAGTCAAGGCTAGAATTCTCTCAACTTGGTGTGGTAACAATGGCTCTCTCATATTACATTAGAAGTTCTCATTTGCAGTTCTGTATGTCTAATTTAAAAAGAGAGAACTGCATTAGCTAGTAAGCATAATTCATCTCAGAGGTAACTCTTTTAAAACATTAGAGCTCAGTGTATGTAGGGGGGTGAATAATCCCCACCTCTCTCCCAAATGCTCCAATTTTTTCCAAATTGATAATTGGCTCCTCATTACCTTTACCTTCTGAATGAAGCTGGCGGAGATCTGCTATGTGCCCTTGGTGGTTAGACTCCTTCAAACCCTGATATTCCAAATGATTCTGATTAACTCAACAAAAGATGTAATTTTGGGGTTTACTTTGTAAATCTGATCAAGGCTACAATAAACTAACAGAAAGATACACAAATGCGTGCATACACACACATTGTTTGTATATTATTTTAGAGTGCCTAGGGACTCTGTGAAGCCCATGTATGGACTAGTTCCCAATGCTGTCTCATAAAACTTTCTGCAAGAGTAGCAATGTTCTATTTCTGTGCTCTCTGATGGAGTAGCTACTAGTCATATGTAGCTATTGAACATGTAAAATGTGGCTAGTATGTCTGAGGAAATGAATTCCTTAATTTTATTAATTGTAATTAACTGAAATAGCTACATATGCCCAGTGGCTACTATACTGGACAGTGCAGCTTTAAATGCTCTATTTTGCATCCCCATCTTACTGCCTTCAATCCTGGCACTGATGCTGGGAGGAAGGAGATGAGAGGGGTTGGGGAGTACTGAGCATCCCAAGCAAGAGCACTGCTTCTACAGTACCACATGATGAAACAGCTTTATCATCTAGCAGGCCAACGCATAGTGTAATGACTCAGGCGCTTAAAGGAACTTGGGCTTGAGGCCTTCTACTTCCGCTGTAGAGTTCAGGACAAAGGACTGCAAGAAATTGGTCAAAAATAGAACTGCCACCTTCTGTAGGGCTCAGAACTATCTGGGTCTCATGTATACAGTGTCTGGTCCAACTCTAATTTTTCAGTTGACACAAACAGATAATGTCCCTTTATGAAACCTCTTCCACAGTAAGCACCTATTAGTTGGATCTGGGGACTGGACTAGACTTAAGTAACCACTGGCTGGAAAATAGGAAAGGTCACTTACTGTTGCCGCCTCTTCCAGGGCCTGTTTGTTTCCTCCAAGGGCTTTAAAAAGAACATTGTAGTTACTATTACATTTTAACAATAAATCATCTTGCCTAATAGTACCATTTATCTTTCTAAAACTGGTCCAGCCCTTGGTCTAACCTTCAAGGACCTTCACCATCTAATCTCTTCTTTCTCCAAGTTATATCCCAAATGTGCCACTGACTCTCATGACTTGTTGCCATGGTAACAAGAGGTATTTCCTCTGCCTGAAATTCCCCTCCGTACTTAACAAATTTCTAACTCATCCTTCAAAACTCAGCTCAAACATCACCCCAAAAATTCTGCTTATTTTTCTTTTTAAAAAATATATTTTAAATTTTATTTATTTTTGAGACAGAGTCTTGCTCTGTCACCCAAGCTAGAGTGGAGTGGCGCCTCCTTGGCTGTCTCCTGGGCTCAACTGATCCTCCCACCTTGGCCTCCCAAGTAGCTGGGACTACAGGCATGCGCCACCACATTCGGCTAATTTTTGTGTTTTTTTGTAGAGATAGGGTTTCGCCAAGTTGTCCAGGTTGTCTTTTTTTTTTTTTTTTTTTTTTTTTAAATAGAGATGTGGTCTCCTGCTATGTTGCCCAGGCTGGTTTTGAACTCCTGGGGTCAAGTGATACTCCTGCCTTGGCCTCCCAAAGTGCTAGGATTATAGGCATGAATCCCCACCCTATGCCCTGCCCTCTGCTTATTTTTCTTTTTAAAAAAATTTATTTTTAATTATTTTTTTTAAAGCTTAAAGATATGGTCTTGTTATGTTGCCCAGGCTGGTCTCAAATTCCTGGGCTCAAGTAATCCACCTGCCTTGGCCTCCCAAAGTGCTGGGATTCCAGGTGAGCCACTGTGCCCAGCCTGCTTATTTTTCTATCTCAGCAGTTTGCTGCAAAGTGTAGAGTTAGTTGCTCACCCTCATTATACCCAATAACTACTCAAAGCTGTTTAAATGTCCATCCCTGCCTTGGACTGAATTCCAGAGATGACATCCTTTGCTTCTGGCAAAAATCTAGCAGTCAATAGATGTACAGTAAACATGTGTTGAATGAAAAGGTCTTTGTGAGATTTACATGTAGAATAAAAAGTTAGGTTAGAACCTCCTGCTAGAAACCCTCATAGTATCTTGTAAAACAGTTAAGATCTCAGGCTATGAAACCAGAATACCTGGGTTCAAACAGACTATCCCACTAACTAGCTTATGAGGCCTTGAGCAAAGTGTCCAATTTCTCTGTGCCTTAATCTTGTCATTTTGAAAAATAGGGATATTATTAGTTATGAAGAAAAATTAGTTAATGTATGTAAAACACTTGGTACAATGCCCATCCGGCATAGAAAGCACAATATGCTCACTGACCACTACTCTATTCTATCTCCTTTGTAGTACCTATACTTTTAATTACATAATTGTATGTGGATTTTTCTAATAGCTCTTTTCTACTAACCTGTATGTTCCTGAAGGCAGAGACAATGTCTGTTTTATTCCCCAGTGCATCTTTAGCACCTAGCACTGTGACTGACACATGCTCAGTATTTGGAGAAATAAGCAAATGAATGGCTTAATATTAATAAATAAAAGGGCAAGTCAAAAGGATCATTCAATGTCTAATATGTGAGCAGACCATGCATTTCTATCCAGGAAGGAGACTACATGCTGGATAGTTAATAATAAGGAAAACAGAAAAGGGCAACCCAGCAGAAAAGTACAGCCTCCTGCATTTCTCTGGACATTTAATAAGGGAGTGCAGAAACAGGCTGAGATTTTTCTCTGGCCAGGAAAACTGATGTGTCTGTTTTTTTTTTTTTTTGAGACGGAGTTTTGCTCTTGTTGCCCAGGCTGGAGTGCAATGGCGCGCTCTCGGCTCACCGCAACCTCTGCCTCCCAGGTTCAAGCGATTGTCCTGCCTCAGCCTCCAGAGTAGCTGGGATTAGAGGTATGCGCCACCACGCCCGGCTAACTTTTTTGTATTTTTAGTAGAGACAGGGTTTCTCCATGTTGGTCAGGCTGGTCTCGAACTCCTGGCCTCAGGTCATCTGCCCGCCTCAGCCTCCCAAAGTGCTGGGATTACAGGCGTGAGCCACCACGCCCAGCCTGATGCGCCCATTTTTAGGTTAGCAATTTCCATAAGCTGCAGAAGGAGCTGCTTCGGGTTATTCTTCTATCTGAGCTCTGGTTAACTAACCATGTCATTTATTCATTCATTTTTAAATGGGTAAAATATACATATGTTTTTAAAAATACTATTTTCTGGCCGGGCGCAGTGGCTGACTCCTGTAATCCCAGCACTTTGGGAGGCCTATGTAGGCGGATCACTTGAGGTCAGGAGTTCGAGACCAGCCTGGCCAACATGGTGAAACCCCGTCTCTACTGAAAATACAAAAATCAGCGGGGCATGGTGGCAGGCGACCGTAATCCCAGCCACTCCAGAGGCTGAGGCAGGAGAATCACTTGAACCCAGAAGGTGGAGGTTGCAGTGAGCAGGGATCGCACCACTGCACTGCACTGCACTCCAGCCTGGGTGACAGAGTGAGACTCTGTTTAAAAAAAATTAAATAAATTTCCTGATGTGTGAAAATTATGTGAAATTCACATTTCAGTGTATCCATAACTAAAATTTTATTGGAATACAGCCCATCCATGCCCATTCACTACAGCTGTTTTGGACCTGTAACAGCAGAGCTGAGTTGTCCGACAGAGACCGCCCCGCCCGCCGCCCCCCAACCCCCCCCCCCATTTTTCATAGAGAAAAATGAAGTAGGGAAGTGAGACAGAGAGTGAAAGGGTCTGCAATTTTCCATAAGTGGTCATGTCAGATCTCATTAAAAGGTGACATCTGAGCGAGCCCTTTCTGAAGGGTGTCACCTAACCCCCAGGGGCTCCCGGCCTCCGCCCAGGGAAGCTCTCCAGCTCTTACCGAAGTAGTCAAGCCAGTTCATCTCGCGCAGAGCCTTGGGGAGCCGCAGGATCTCGATGTTGTAGAGGTTATCCACCTCCTTGAGGAGGTTCTGCCTGTCTGACTCAATTTGCTTGATTCGTATTTCCACTGCGGGAGGGCAGAGCCGACAGGACACGGGTCACGGGCGGGCGAATCTGTGCAGCTCGTGTCCCCACCCGCCAGCATCCCGCGACCGCCCCAGGAGGCCGCGACGGCCTGGCCCCTTACCTTCACGGTCGAAGTCTTTCAGAAAGGAGGCGAGCTTCCGCCTCCGTAAGGAGTTGGTCTTGGCCACCCGACTACTGCCCTTCCTAGGAGCCATGGCGCTCGGCGGAGGCTGCGGGGAGCGGCGGAGATGGGGCAGGGAAGCAAGAAACTGGGTAGGGACGAGGAGGGCGGACGGGGACCACCCGAAGAAGTCGCCAGGCACGTACCTGCGGTCCCGAGACAAGGGCTGAGCAAAACCTCGCTGTGCCAGTGAGAGAGAGCGGCTCTACAGTCAACCGCCACCCAATTCAAACTCCACAGTCACAGGCTGACGAATGAGAAGCCGCCGTCCCACAACATCCAATCACAAGCAAGTTCCTGCCGGCCCAGGGTCTTCCGCCCAATGCGCCCCCTATAGCCTGAGTGCGACAGCGAGGCCGCCGCCGTCGCGGGTACTCCTGGGAGTTGTGGTCCAGGCTTGTTTCCCCGCCCTCCCCACCAACCCACCCGGCTCCGCCCTGGCCGGCTGCAAACTATACAAACTACTACTCCCGGCAGGCCTTGCGGCGGCTCTGCAATACCCCAAGCTCTGGAGGGCTGGGGGCCTACTAGGTCAGGTCGGCTGTAGGATTCCGCTCCAGGGTCGGCGTCTGCTTCTTTCTGGCCTGGCTGCCACTGAGTAGCCAAGGGGCCGCCGTGACCCTCTGACTGATTGACTGGCTGGCTGCCTACGTCGGCGCTCCTCAGGGCCCCAAGCTCCCCAGGCCGAACTTCGGGCAAGTGGCGGGTCGGCAGAGACAGAGCAGCCCCGGCAGGGTTTGACGGAGCAAGGGGGACGGAATGATAGAGGAGCAGGGCAGGGGTGCAGGCTTTGGGGTGGGCGCGCTATCCCGCGGCCAGTCTGGGCAGCGAGTTGGGGGAACCCTATCGTTCCTCGCTCCCCCGCGGGCCGGCCACTCCCGCCCAGTTCGCGTGTTGGCGCCTCGACTGGGTGCGCAGCGCGGGGCTGCGACTTCAGGTGCAAGTAGTGGCGCTTGGCAGCTGGCTACACGGTGACTGCAGCATGAGCCGCGGCCACCAGGCTCCAGGGAGCCCAGGGCAGGAGGCAGCTCTGGGTGTCGTGGCCGTGGGCCTGGGAATGGGCGTGTAGACGGCGAGCCCCGCCGAGCCGCGGTCCTGTCGGAGGTGCTAACTGTGCATCTTGGTATCTGCCCACGGCCACAGGGTTGGATTGCCTAAGAGTTGTGCTGAGACCCAGAAGGCTAGAGGCTAGTTTCGAAGCTGTAGCTCAGGCTGAGTCTCAAGGCGGGCGGCGACTGGACGGCCAGACCGGCGAGCTCTTGACGGGTTTGTGGCCTGATTGTTTGGATTTGGTGCTTTTCACCTGTGGATGCGGTCTGAAGCCATGTCAGAGGGGTTGTGTTTAAGCGTGCATGTTATAGGCTATGGGAGTGATAATCTTGCCTCTCCCCCTCTGAGTTGAGGAACAATCGAAGAAATAAGCAAAGGTGCCAAGCAGGCTCCTGATGGGCACCAGCGAGCTTGGGGACAGAGCAGTCCAAGCATAGAAGCCCTGGCAAGCCTGGACCTTCCTGGAAAGTCCTTTCTCTCTCTTCCACCCTGGTCTGTTGCTCCATATGCAACAAATATTTGAATGTCGCTCTTCCGCCCGAGGTCAGCCCTGGGCAGTGGGTAGTGGGGGTGACACCCCAGTCTGCTGGGTGCCTGAGGATCTCCATCAGTCAGATGGCCAAGATGAGACGGGATGACAACCCGTACCTCATGTAAGCTTTCCCCCTGCAGGTGTTTTTATGCTGCGCAAGTCGGGCTTCCAGCCTCTCGGTTTCAGGGTTTCCTTCACCCTACTCCCCAATGAGCCCGAACTCCCTGGGCACCTGGACGTCCACCTGCATCTTAGCCAGAGCTGCCACGTCAGGAGCCCGTGATTTACTAGTTTTTGCCAGTTGGTTGTGATACACAATGTCAAAAGTGTCATTAAGGCACAACCGGAGGCGCAAGATAAGAGGAAAAGACTCCACAGCTAACAGGACATGCCACCACCGCCACCCAATTTAAACTGCCGCAGGCTGACAAATGAGAAGTCGCCGTGTTTGGACGGTCCCAACATCCAATCCCAAGGAAGCTTCAAGCCGAGTGGCCAATCCACATGTTGGACTACAGTACCCAGAAGTCATTGCGGCACTACGATATATTTTCGCGACTCAGTAGCCAGGCAGGCCCGCGGAGTAGCTTTGTGGGGCGGTCGCGTGTGAGCATGCGCAGAGAGACTGTGGGCGCGTGGTGCAGTCCCTGGAGGGTTCTCACGCTTTGGCTGTCTGGACTTTTAAGTTTTTCCGCTTTTTCAGGAACGCGACCGGCAGCCTCGGGCAGGGGAGACAGGACTGTATGTCAGAGAAGAGACGGCGCTTGGACGCCAGGAATCCTCTGAAGCAGGAGACTGCCCTATCCAGGTTACCCTTCCCGAGGGGAAACCAGGGTCTCCTTCAGAAAGCTGAGGCAGGCCGGGCGCGGTGGCTCACGCCTGTAATCCCAGCACTTTGGAAGACCGAGGCAGGCGGATCACCGGAGGTCAGGAACCCCGTCTACTAAAAATACAAAAATTAGCCAGGCGTGTTGGCGGGCACCTGTATTCCCAGCTACTCGGGAGGCTGAGGCAGGAGAATTGCTTGAACCCGGGATGCGGAGGTTGCAGTGAGCCGAGATAGCGCCACTGCACCCCAGCCTGGGCGACAGTGAGACTCCGTCTCGAAAAAAAAAACAAAAAAAACCCCTGCTTCTGGAGGTAAGACAACTCCTGTCTGAACACGATGACAGAGATGACGCCCACCCTCGACCCAGTGCCTCCCCGACTGACTTGGCACCCCAACGTGGTTATTTTCTGTTTTTATCTTTTTCAGCAGAAGATGACTCAAGACCGGCCTCTGCTTGCCGTGCAGGAGGCGCTGAAGAAGTGCTTCCCCGTGGTGGAGGAGCAGCAGGGCCTGTGGCAGAGTGCCCTGCGGGACTGCCAGCCCCTCCTGTCCTCCCTCAGCAACCTGGCGGAGCAGCTGCAGGCTGCACAGAACCTGCGGTTTGAGGATGTGCCGGCGCTTCGGGCCTTCCCAGACTTAAAAGAGCGGCTGAGGCGTAAGCAGCTGGCGGCTGGTGACATCGCCCTGGACAAGCTAGGGGAAAGGCTGTAAGCAGCTCCGTAGTGCTCTTTCTTGGTGGAAGGATTTTAAAACGAGGTGTTTTATATGTAGCTAGTGTCAGTCCAGAAGGTGTTTTTCTCCTTGAAAGCGTGGCATGTGGAGGTATCTCAACCTTCCTTACTTACCATCTGGGGCAGTGGGACCTCGGTCAGAAAGCCATTTTCTGGCATTTTCTTTGTCAGAGACTAGACATGGCAGTGGTGGGCTTATTAGAAGTCACAAAAGAAGAAGAGAAAAGGAGCGGAGAAAGCCTATTAGCTCTGCCCTATAGTTTTCTTTGGTAAAAGGCAGTGAGGAGCTGTGTAAACTTAGTAGGTGCTAGAGCTAAGGGGTTTATGTATATTACGTTATAAAGTCTCTTCAACATATCTGTGACTTAACTGCACTTAATTCCATGCAGGTAGGAAACTGAGGCTTAAGCAGATTGCCCATGGTGACGCAGCTAGAAAAGGGTAGAGCTGGGATTCTAACTCAAGTGTGCCTGACACAAAGGCTAGAGCTCTTAATCACCACTTTGTTCTGCTGTAGATTGGTGTCTCTGTGCCCAGGAGTAGCACGTCTCCAAGTTCTGATATGCTTGTTGTCAGACCCAGTGTCTGCGTTACAGATTTTTTTTTTTTTTTTTTTTTTTTTTTTGAGACAGGGTCTTGCTCTGTCACCCAGGCTGGAGTGCAGTGGCACAATCACAGCTCATTGTAGCCTCGACTTCCCTGGTTCAAGCGATCCTCCCACCTCAGCCCCCCAAGTACCTGGGACAACAAGCGTGCACTTCCATGCCCAGCTAATTTTAAAATTTTTTGTAGAGATAGGGTCTCACTATGTTGCCCAGGCTGAGAGTTACAGGTTATTGAGGACAGAGGGGAGACAGGGCATGTGTGGCCTTTCCTTGAACTGGAACAAAAGAAAGTTCCAGTATATAGAGTCTGTCATAGACTAATAGGAAACTGTCACAGATGAGGACTTTCCTTTTATTTATTTGTACAAAATACGTTCATTAGGCACCTTGTGGGATGCCAAGCACAAGGTGCCAAGAATATAAAAATGAACCAGATTTAGTTCCTGTTCTTAGTTGAGTAGAAGAAATAAACAATCAGTGAATTAAATTGTGGGATGTCCTAAGATATTGATAAGTACGGCTTGTGTGGAGTGGGGAAGTTTCTGGGGAGGAAGTGATATTAAAAACCTAATGGTTGAAAAGATGTAAACAGAGTCAAGACGTGGGTATGAGTAGTGTGCATAGAGAATAGTATGACTGGCCCGGCACGGTGGCTCATGGCTGTAATCCCAGCACTTTGGGAGGCAGATCACTTGAGGTCAGGAGTTCGAGACCAGCCTGGCCAACATGGTGAAACACCATCTCTACTAAAAATAAAAAAAGTTAACTGGCTGTCATGGCACACACCTGTAGTCCCAGCTAAAGGGGAGGCTGAGGCAGGAGAATCTCTTGGACCCGGGAGGCAGAGGTTGCAGTGAGCCAAGACTGTCCCACTGCACTCCAGCCTGGGTGACAGAGCAAGACTCTGTCTCAAAAAAAGAGAGAAAAGTATGACAGGAGCAGAGGCCTGGTAAGAGATGAGATCAGCTGGGTATGGCAGCTCAGCCTGTAATCCCAGCACTTAGGGAGGCTGAGGCAGGAGGATCGCTTGAGCCTAGAAGTTTGAGACCAGCCTGGGCAACATAGTGAGATCCCATTCTCCACGAAAAGGAAAGCAAAACAAAAGATGAGGCCAGGTACGGTGCCTCACTCCTGTAATCCCAGCACTTTGAGAGGCTAAGGACAAGAGGATCATTTGAACCCAGGAGTGCTGTGAGTACCTATGAGTGCTTTACTTAATATTTTGTCTTTTATTTATTTTTATTTTATTTTTAGAGACAGTCTCACCCTGTTGCCCAGGCTGAAGTGCAGCGGTATGATCATAGCTTACTGTAGCCTCTAACTCCTCCTGCCAGCCTCCTGAGTAGCTGGGATTCCAAGAGCATGCCACCATACCTAGCTAATTTTAAAAATTTTTCGTGGAGATAGTCTTGCCATATTGCCCAGACTGGTCTCAAATTCCTGGCTTCAAGCTGTCCTCTGGCCTTGCCCTCCCAAACTACTGGGATTACAGGCATGCCACTGCACCTGTTTTTTTTTTTTTTTTTAATGTTTTAATTAAAAAAAAATTATATTAGCTGGGCACGGTGGCTCACGCCTGTAATCCTAACACTTTGGGAGGCCGAGGTAGGTGGATCACCTGAGGTCGGGAGTTCGAGACCAGCCTGACCAACATGGAGAAACCCCGTCTCTACTGAAAAAAAAATACAAAATTAGCCGGGTGTGGTGGCGCATGCCTGTAATCCCAGCTACTCAGGAGGCTGAGGCAGGAGAATCACTTGAACCCAGGAGGCAGAGGTTGTGGTGAGCCAAGATCGCACCATTGCACTCCAGCCTGGGCGACAAGAACGAAACTCCATCTCAATAAAAAAACAAAAACTAAAACTAAAACTATATATATATATATATATACACACACACACACACACACACACACACTTTTGAGACGGAGTCTCACTCTGTCACCCAGGCTGAAGTGCAGTGACGCGAACTTGGCTCACTGCAACCTCTGCCTCTGGGTTCAAGTGATTCTCGTGCCTCCCGAGTAGCTGGGTCTACAGGTGTGCACCACCACACCTGGCTAATTTTTGTATATTTAGTAGAGACGGGGTTTTGGGACATTGGCTGCTCTCAAACTCCTGACCTCAGGTGATCCACCCCCCTCAGCCTCCCAAAGCTGGGATTACAGGCAACAAGCCTCTGCACCCAGCCCCTTTCTTGATTCTTGAGCCACCCGTACCTCCAAGACACTGTCACTAATCTCCTTAGACCAGTGGTCTCAATTGGAGATGGTTTTTCTATGAGGGGACATTTGGCATCATCTAGAGGCATTATTGGTTGTTATGGCTTATGGAGGGTATAGGTATAGTTTACACCTGTCATTTAGTGGGTAGGGGCCAGGCATGCTCCTACACGTCCTACAGTGTACAGGGCAGCCCTTCACAACAGAGAATCATGTCCAAAATATCAGTAGTGCCAAAATTGAGAAACCTTCCTTTATACATGTCTCATGATATTGCCTAATGTCAGTCTCTTTCTTGCAGAGCCATCCTCCTCAAGGTGCGAGACATGGTCAGCAGCCATGTGGAGCGAGTGTTTCAGATCTATGAGCAACACGCAGACACAGTTGGCATTGATGCTGTCCTGCAGCCTTCAGCAGTGAGCCCCTCTGTGGCTGACATGTTGGAATGGTTGCAGGATATTGAGAGACATTATCGAAAGTCGTATCCTTTGCACACATTTCAGGTCACAGCCAGAGCTGTTCTAAGTCTTTCAAATTTCAGTTTTCACAAGATTGGAAAACTATGTAGTTTGAGTCAGTTCTCTTTGGTTCCTGAACTTGGATTCTTCCTGCATTCCTTTGTATAATCCTTCCTCTAATAATTTATCGAGTAGCTACTACCTGTCAGGCACTGTTCTTGGTGCAAAGAGACAGGCATTGAAAAAGGAAAGTAGAATGCTGGATGACAATAAGTGTTATGGAGAAAAATAAAGCAGGGAAAGTGAGGAGTGAGGGTGGGGTTGTGATTTAAAATAGGGTGGTCAGAGCAGGCTTCATGAGAAAGTGATATTTGAGCAGAGATCTGAAGAGGGTAAGGGAAAGAGCTATGTGGCTATTTGGGGAGAGAAAGTTACTAGGCAGAGGAAACATCAAATGCAAAGGCCTTGTGGTAAGAACATTCCTGGTCTATTCAGGAAATAGTAAGGAGGCTAGACTGGAGCATGAGGAGGAGCCTAACAGCAGGTGAGGGTAGAAAGACAGGGGGCTCGACTTTCTAGGGCCTTGAAGGTCTTTGAAAGAATTTGGGGTCTGGGTGTGGTGGCTCACACCTGTAATCCCAGCCCTTTGGGAGGCTGAGGTGGGAGGACTGCTTGAGCCCGAGAGTTTGAGACCAGCCTGGGCAACATGGTGAAACGCCGTGTCTACAAAAAATACAAAAATTAGCCAGGCATGGTGGTATGTGCCTGAAGTCTGTAATCCCAGCTACTCGGGAGGGTGAAGCTGGAGGATTGCTTGAACTGGGGGAGGTCGAGGCTGCAGTGAGCTGAGATCGTGCCACTGCACTCCAGCCTGGGTGATAAAGTGAAACTCTGTCTCCAAAAAAAAAAAAAAAAGAATTTTGGGCCAGGCGTGATGGTGTGCAGCTATAGTCCCAGCTACTCAGGAGGCTGAGGTGGGAGGGTTGCTTGAGCGTGGGAGGTCAAGGCTGCAGTGAGCCTTGATTGCCAGACTGGGTGTGATCACCAGCCTAGGTGACAGAGCAAGACCCTGTCTCAAACCACCCCCCGCCCCCCCCCCCCCAAAAAAAAGTATTCGAGTGACAGAAAAACCTCTTAGAAACTTTTGATTAAGGAGTAACAGGATAAGACCTATGTTTTTAACAGTATCATTCTGGCTTCGTTCTAGGGTAAGATTTGGGGTAGTGGGGGCAAGGGTAAAAGCAGAAAGACCAGTTAGTTGAAGCTCTAACATTTTTCTCTCAAAAAATTTTTTTTTTTGCCTAGGAGATGGGGTCTTGCTGTGTTGACCAGGCTGGTCTTGAACTCCTGGCCTCGATGATCCTACCTCCTTGGCTTCCCAAAGTGCTAAGAGTACCGGTGTGAGCCACCATGCCTGGTCTTCTCTCAATTCTTGTCTGACACCTGATTTTAGCCTCTAGCTTAGGTTTCTGCCTTCATGTGAATAATTCCCAAACCCCAACTTTTCTTGTCTCTGGTCTTGACTTTTGGTTTCCTGCAGATGCCTCCAACTGGATTGTTCTTAGAACAGCAAACTCAAGTTTAAAATTGAACTCCTCAATGTAGCCCTCAAATTCAGCCCCCTTTTCCTTGAGTCGTAGAACCCACCCTGTTTTCTCTTTTATTTATTTATTTTTTGCGACAGAGTTTTGCTCTTGTTGCCCAGACTGGGGTGCAATGGCACGATCTTGGCTCACTGCAACCTCCACCTCCCGAGTTCAAGCAATTCTCCTGCCTCAGCCTCCCAAGTAGCTGAGATTACAGACACCTGCCACCACGCCTGGCTAATTTTTGTACTTTTAGTAGAGAGGCGGTTTCACCATGTTGGCTAGGCTGATCTGAAACTCCTGACCTCAGGCCTCCCAAAGTGCTGAGATTACAGGCTTGAGCCACCGCGCCCGGCTTATTTTCCCTTTTAAATGCATTGGTAGCAGTAGTAGTGACAGCAACAGGAGCATGGGCAGAAGGAGCAAGAGCTGCGGCTGACATTACTAAGCACTTGCTATGTGCTAGAATGTTTACACAGTCACTTGTCAAGTCCTTTCCTTCTGTTTCCCTGGTGCTTTGATTTTCCCTCTCCGTCCCCATCCCCTCTGCTGCTTACATGGCTTCTTAGCTCTCACTTGGACTCTTAATTGCCTCTTGACAGTTTTCTCTGTCTAGTTTCTTTCCTTCTAAGCTGACTCCAATGAATGACCTCTATATCTGCAGGAAGTCTGGTTCTGATCCTGATACTTAGGATCAGAATTGTACTGTACTGTATAGGAATAGCTCCTGTTGCTAATGGGATAAAGTTCAGAGCCCTGCGTTGGTACTTGGTGTTCTTTCTGTTCTGGCTCAGCCCACCTTTCAGCCTTTCTGACTGCTCTCCATGTGGCGTCCATGCTGAGCAGACTGGAAGATTTGCTTTCCCTGAATTCGTTCTATGCATCTCCACCTCTGTGCCTTTGTTCATGTTTCCTACCAGCTGGGGTGTCCCTGCTTCCTCTGAATTGGATGTATTTATCCTCTGAACCTCCGCTAGCTTTACCTCTCATGTCCCTTTTGTTCTTTCTTTTCAGGATCTGATTTTGTCCTCACCATGCTGAGATCCCAGATTTCAGGGATGGTTTCATTCCTCTTTCCCTGTAGCACAAAGCCATGTTAGTAAACAGTTGCTCAGGAAATATTTGTAGCATAGGTGAATCAGGCCCACCTGGTAAAATGTAAGGATATCTGCACTTTCACTTTTATAGCTCCCTCTGGTTCTCACCAGGGTGTTTTTTTTTCACTTCAGCATACTGCATTTTCTTTTGAGCAGTCCTTAACTTCCAGAAAGGTACCTGAAGAGAAAGTATCTTCTTTCGTCTATCCAGTGGGGAGACTTGGCAAATATACAAGCTTTGCCCAAGGCCTGGGACCGAATTTCAAAAGACGAACACCAAGATCTTGTACAAGGTACTGGTTTGTGTTCTTCCTTTGTGTCTCCTCTCCTCCTTTCTCTCCCTGTGGCTCGCCTCTTTGGAAGCATTAGGAAGGTGCCCTTGCTGTGCCTCTGTGTGTTTTATGTTCTCGGGAGAGGTGATAATGCCATTTTTTCTGTCTTCCTATTTCAGATATCCTATTGAATGTTTCCTTCTTCCTGGAAGAGTAAGGAAGCTGTGCGTATCTGGAGACCACGGGCACCACAGTTGAAGACTGACATTCTGAACCCTGATGTTTCTAAAGAAACGTCAGTATTTCAGTCTGACATATTTGAAATATCAGTGCCTTGAACCTTAGGACTGGGTCTTGGGGAGGATTAGCGCCTAGATGTCTGATTTTGGAGCTGCAGCATGCCAGGCCGTGGCTGAGAGTATGTGAGCCATGCCTTGCCCTTTTCTGAGGCTCAGGGAAGTGGATGGAGCTAGAGAGACAACAGGAAAGACGGTGCTGAAGAACATAGTGTCTTTCCTCTATTGTGGACCTGAAGATGTGGGGAAGCAAGGACAAGAGGCAAAGAGCCACACTGCCCTTGGCATCATCCAAAGCATTGTCTGGTTGACACCAGGTCCTGGTTTTGTGTCTTTTGTCAATACCTGAATCCTTGACAAAAGAAAAAGTGGTTTTGATGATTTAAAGAAATAAGGGTGATTTTGACAGAAAATATATTTTTAAAATTTTGACCGATTGCAATAGTTATCCTCAAGCCAATTTCCAGAACCTGCCACCAGGGGGAGGTGGTGCAGCATGAATCATTCTGAATGCTTTGTCTTTGAAGTGTTCCCCTATTGCTGTTACCATCTCAGAGGAAGTAACTGGGCATGGTGAGACTCCTAAAATGACAGGAGTTTTTTTTGGCCAAAGCTGGCATCTGACTTGCCACATTCCTCTGAGTCTGGAGTAGCCGCAGGGGTGGGAGAATGCCAGCCCAGAGTCAGTCCATCGGGGTTACAGTTCCAAGGCCTGCTGCCTTCATCTATGTAATGGCCATGTTACTTTCAGATCTTTCAGCTTCCCAGGGTGTTGTGGGAATCTTGGTCATTGAATGTATAGGGACTTAGTAAAGGGTATAGATATTTTTCAAAAATGAAAATAACTTTTTTTCTTATAAGTGATAAGCTTTTATAAAGATCATAGGAAAACTAGAAAAAATGTAAAATGTAGAAAATTGTAAAACAAACTTCATTAGAGATATTTTGATAGATACCTTTTCAGTGTCTATTTACAAATTTTTTCTTTTAATATAGATAGGGTCTCACTATATTGCCCAGCTCACTCCTGAGCTCAAGGGATCCTCCCACCTCAGCCTCCCAAAATATTGGGAATACAGGCATGAGCCACTGCTCCTGACCAATTCACAAATTTTTTTAAAGAACAAACGTGGTATCATCGATACATACTGTTAGGTTGTCTTTTTTTTTTTTTAAACCTAATGTAATTTGTTCATCTTTTTATATCTGTAAATATAGCTCAACACAGTTATATTCTTTTTGTGAATGTATTATATCTACAATTTACCTTTTTTCTTAGATTTTACATGCATTTTCCCAAATCTTTGTGTTTGTCTATCTGTAAAGGTAATACATTCTGATTACAAAAAATGAAAATGTTACATAGCAATGTACCATTATCCATCTACCAGATAACTATTATTAATAATGTGTATTTATTTTTCCAGGAATTAAAAAACATCTATCATATAAGTATTGCAAATAAAACTTAAAAAGCATTTGAGTGTCAAGTCTTATGTTGGGCTCTGGGGACAGAAATAAAAGAGAGCCCTAGAAAGGCTCACAGTTCCACCAGGGAAAGATTAATGTGCAAATAAGTCACTGATATCTTGTTAAAATTTGGATTCTGATTCTGTAGGTCTGGGATGGGGCCCAGATTCTGCATTTCAAACGAAGTCTCAGCTAATGGTCCAAGGACCAGACTTTGGATTGCAGAGACTTAAGTTGTAATACAATAATAAAAGTGTTATAGTTAAGGTAAAAACAGGTGCTGTGGGAGAATAGAGATGATAACTAATTGCCTGTGGAACTCCTTCTTGATGACAGTGACATTTGAGGTAGGCCTTGAAGGGAATTTTACTTGGGGCTAGGAGAGGGGTGCGGGGCATTCCATGCACAGGGGATAATCTAAACAAAGGCCATGTTTGAGGCAGGATGGAAGCCAACACTTGACGAAAGCTAGCTGTGTGCCAGGCATTGTGCTTGTTGCCTTTACCCTCCACAACTGGCAAATAATAGTTCAGTATCACAAATAACAAGTTCACAGATGGATAGAAGGATGGCAGGAAGTGGGTCAGTAAGGGTGGACTGGAGAAGGATGGCAGGAAGTGGGTCAGTAAGGGTGGACTGGAACCAAATTGTGAAGAGGATTGTGAGTCCTAGCTCAAGCGTTTGTATTTTGCTCTACAAGTGGGAGATGCTCGCTTATGTGTATGCATGTGTAATAAAGAGGTTTTTAAACCTCCCTCATAGAAGCAAGTAATGGCTAAGTAGAAACAAGCATGTTTATGGTGCTCAGTAATAACTATATAGTATTTAAGTATTGTTGTTTTTATTTTGTTCCCTCTTAGCTTTTTGTCCGTTAAAATGCCATATTTTTCATTGTTCTTTTTAAATTGAAAATAAAATTTATTTTTTTGAGACAGAGTCTCACTCTCACCCAGGCTGGAGTGCAGAGGCACAATCTCAGCTCACTGCAACCTCTGCCTCCCAAGTTCAAGCGATTCTCCTGCCTCAGCCTCCAGAGTAGCTGGGATTACAGGTGCTTACCACCATGCCTGCCTAATTTTTGTATTTTTAATAGAGACAAGGTCTCGCCACGTTGGCCAAGCTGGTCTCCAAATCCTGACCTCAAGTGATCTGCCTGCCTCGGCCTCCCAAAGTGCTGGGATTACAGGCGTGAGCCACCACACCAAGCCTGATTTATTTTTTAAGTGATATATCAATATTGTAAAATAGGTATGCAAGAGCATATTTAGGCTGGGCACAATGGCTCTTGCCTGTACCAGCACTTTGGGAGGCCAAGGTGGGAGGATGGCTTGAGATCAGGAGTTTAGACTAGCCGGGCAACCCTGTCTTTATGAAAAAAAGAGCCAGGTGTGGTGGTGTGTGCCTGTAGTCCTAGCTATCTGCGAGGCTGAGGTGGGAGTTTCCCAATTCCCTTCCCTGAAGGCAACCAATATTGAATGTTTCTAGTGTATCTTTCCAAAAATACTATGCCTGTGTGAGTGTGGTGGGTAGGTATCCTCAAAGACAGCCCCCAGTGCTCCCACCTCTGGTATTCTTGCCCTTGTGTACTCCCCTCTCCTTCCAGATGGGCTGGACTGACAGATATACTTCTTTTTTTTTTTTTTTTTTTTTTTTTGAGACAGAGTCTCGCTCTGTCACCAGGCTGGAGTGCGGTGGCGTGATCTTGGCTCACTGCAATCTCCACCTCCCGGCTTCAAGTGATTCTCCTGCCTCAGCCTCCCGAGTAGCTGGGACTACAGACATGTGCCACCACGCCCAGCTAATTTTTGTATTTTTAGTAGAGACAGGGTTTCACCATGTTGGCCAAGATGGTCTCGATCTCTTGACCTTGTGATCTGCCCCCCTTGGTCTCCCAAAGTGCTGGGATTACAGGCGTGAGCCACCGCGCCCGGCCACAGATATACTTCTGATGAATAAAATACTACCCAAGTGGTAGGATGTCACTTCTGAAATAGGTAAAAAAGACTGCAGCTTCCATCTTGGGTGCTCTCTCTCTCTCTCTCTGGGATCACCCACCCTGGGGAAAGGCAGCTGCGATGCTGTGAGGCAGCCATGTGGAGAGGCTCATGTGAGAGACCAATGCCTGCCAACAACCATGTGACTGAACTTGGAAACAGATCCTCCCTCCCACAGTTGAACCTTCTGATGGGTCCACAGCCCCTGCTGACAGCTTGACTACAGCCTCTTGAAGACCCGACCCAAAGGCAGCCAGCTAAGCAGTGCCCGGATTCCTGATCCATGTAAACTGGGATAATAAATGTTTTAAATCACTAAGTTTGGGGGCCATTTGTTCCACAGCGATAGATAATCACTACAACAAAAAAACCTCCCTTCATTTTTATATAAATGCTAACATACCATATACCCACTTTTGCACCTTGTTCTTTCTTACCGTATCTTGGAGTTCATTCTATATAAAGAGCTTCCTTACATTGTTTTAAACAGTTGCATAGATTTCTGTTGTGTGGGTAAACCATAATTTACTTAAAATAGCTCCTTAGGGTGGACATTTGTTTCCAAAGTCTTAATACCTATTGGTTTTTATAGTAGCAACCCCCCTGTACTCCCACTCTTGTTCATTAGGCCTCCCCTCCACCACCTGGAATTTTCATTTAGCTAACCCCATCACCTTCCAACAACAAAAAATAAATTGTCAGTATTTTTTACTAGAATCACTAAATTGATAAACGAATTCAGGGAGAGTCACCACACTGGGAATACTTCTGGTGCTCCTCCTTTATGTATGCCACTGGCTTATGGATGAAGACACCAATGTGAGTTCTGTTCTGTTTTCCCTCAGCTGGGTCAGAACCCCTTTCTCTGTCAGTGTAAGGCAGTCTTGGGATGAAATGAAGAATTTTGGTTTCCCTCTATCCTGTCCCTCCCCATCCACATCTAGAAACTGACCTTCAGATTCTTCTCTCAGAGTAAGTGTTGTCTCAAGGTGCTGGGGTGCCTGGGCCCTAAAGAGAAGGTCTCCTGCTTGCCCAAGGAGAGCCTGGGCTTTATGGGGACTGTATTACACCAGACTTTAATTGGGACGAGAAGCCAGGTACCTTCCCAACCTGCTCAAACACTGGATCATTTATAATTCCATTTCCCTATGAGAAGGGAGGAAGAGTGCACATTTCAGGGAGCAGGTTTGGGGATGAGGGGAAGGAAGGAACCTAGACCTGGGTTCAAGTCTCAGGCTCAGGCTTTAGCCAGCTGTGTGATCTTGGGCAAGTAATTTCCTCTAAGTCTATTTCCTCATCTGTATAGTGGAAGTGATGATATGTCCCTACAGGGTTGTAAGGTTTAAGCGAGAGGAGATAGTGAGGGCTTTGGGTACATTTGTGAGCATTTAAGGGATTGAAATTCACTTAAGCTTTATTAGTCACTCACTAAGTGTATAGCTCTGTGCTAGGCTCTTTAATATCTTTCTAAACCCTCAACGAGTATTGAAACAAGTATGCTTACTTCCATTAGGTAGATGAGGAGACCGAGACAGAGACCTGGTAAGCTTTCTAAATGCCCACAGCTTGTCAGTAATGTTGCCAGAATTTGCACCAGGGCTTGCTTGGTTCCGGTGAAAGGTGCTTTCCCCCACATCACTGTTGCCTTTCTGCCACAGAAGGCAAGAGCATGCCTAACGTCTACTCAGCTGTAACAAGGGTGAGGTTTTCTGATACCCAGCCCTGCACAGGACATGGATCCTGCAGTGCAGAGCTACCTCCATCCAACTTGGCCGTGGCACATGAAGTATCCAAGCCTCTTCCAGGACAGCCGCAACCTTGCCAGTTACCCTTCCTTCTGACCCCATAGCCAAGAGGGTTGGAGCAAATCCTGGCGCGGTCTACCAGAGTCCTACACGTTTGCCCTTGATGCCAGGGCCTGGTAGGAGAAAGCCAGTGATTCTGAAGGAATGACAGGGGTACCCCTTCCAGGCACTGTCCTCCTCCCCATCCTTCCTGGAAGGCTCCTTCTTGGTTTCCACGTAGAGCAAAGGAAAGTCATTTTTCCGAGACTGTAGGGCCGCAGCCCAGAGATTCTGGTCTAGTATGTGCGGGGAGGGGCTAGATATCTGCATCCTTAATAAGTACCCTTAGTTCAGTTGCAGGGTCATTCCTTAAGAAAGAGCCTTCATCCTGAGAAAAGGCAGCAGTTAGCACAGAGATTGATGGCTGGGTAGACTAGCCACAAAGACCGCACTTCTCTGGGGAAGAAACGCCTTCATAACTCCCTCACTGCACCTCTTTTCCCCTTTTTGTTGCCAGTCCTCAAGTCCAATGGGTACCTCGGCATTGCTCCCCTGGCCCCTCCATGCTGTTTGGGGTTGGATAGTCATAACTTATGTATATGGGGCTTTAGAGTCTGTCGCATCCATATCCATTCATTCTGAGGCCTCCCAGTGTGCCCAGCACAGAACTCATCATTAGCAATACAGAGGTAAATCAAAGAAGTCCATGATTTAGTAGGCCAGGCAGATCTGCAAGCCCTTCGTGAGAAGTGCTATTGTGAAGGATGTGTGGGGAATGCAGTGGATGGAGAGAGTGACTGATTGTTTTTGTGGGTTTTTGTGGGAGGCGAGATAGGGGAATGTGAGACTAGCCCCTCTGTGTCTTAATTTCAGTGAGAGTCTTCCCTCTGGTCTCTAGTAGAGTAAGTGATGGGGGTGGGGGTCAGCCTGGCCTGCTGGCCATCATGTGAGCGGGGAGCAACCCTCTCTGCTCTGGCTCATCTCTTCTGATTGAAACGTGTGGAGCAGTTCTTAATTTGCACAGAGAGCCCAGACTAATAAATCCGCTACTCAATTGCAATTCCCACAGTGCGTTTATAGGCAACAGCTGACTTTTATCAGCTAGTTTGTTCTTTCATATAAGCAGAGTTTTATGAGGGTCTCCTGAGCTGGCTTGTAATGTGATGAAACGTCTGCAAAACTCAACCATAAATTCCTGGCACCTGCCAAGCAGAGGATGCTGTTTTCCAGGCACATTTTGTCCAGCTGGCGGCTCTGTCCCCTTGCCCAGTTTGCATTTTTGCACTTGTCTCTTTAAACTTGGATTTGTTTTTCAGTTCTCTGCGGCCTCTTTAAAGGCAACTGAAAAATGAGGGGTAGGAAAAAGGAACTAGAAAGTTACGTCTGTGCTAAAAATTACCCCTGGCTTATGTTGCTCTGAAAGCCAGTTTTGATCCCACTGTTGAAACAGAGACATCAGGCTTCCCTGCCACATGAACCCCAGGGCGGGGGACAGGAGGCCAGTGCCAGCCGAGCCCGTTATTAATACTTTGATTCTTTTCTGGGCCATCACCCTTTGTACTTGCCAAAGGCCCCTACCCTCAGTTGTCAGTTCTGTAAATTAAAGAAACAGCTCCGGAGGCCTTTTCCCCAGATGGTCTCCAGGCATGACATCTTCTCCCAGCATTTAGAGCTCCTCCAACACAGAGAGATGAAATTTAAATGCCCTCTGTCCTCCAAATAGGGCGAGACCTGGACTCTTGGAGAATGCTGTTTGGCTGGGGTGGACTGGGTCGTTGGGAGAGCTACAAAGGCCTCAGTGGTGCAACTAGAAATGGTTGAGTATGGCCCTGGCTGTGTCTCAGGATTACCCACCTGTGTTTATGGGTTCTCTTCATTTTGATCAGACCATTAGGTCAGAAGGCTCCTGTGGCTGCCCTTCCTGTGGCCTTATCCCCTGCTTGCTTTCCCTAGCCCACACTTCAGGGCTGGCTTCATGTGCCTGTGACCCACGCTTACAAGGGTTCCCAAGGTTGGTTTCATGCTCTGCTGTCACTCTCGAAATTCTAAAGTTTTCGAATGATTTTCCTCTGGCACTGGGCCCTGCAAATTATGTTGCCAGTTCTGCCCAGCTTCTCTCTGGTCCTACTGCTTGTAGCTGCCCCAGCACTGTGGACAGACCCTTTCTTCTCCAAGTTGAAGTTTGAGCCTTTGCAGAGCAGGTTAGTTACCTGTCATTGAGGCCTCTGGCCTTGTCCCCCTCCCAAAGGCTCCCTGTTATCCACTCTTCTGGCTACAGACAATCCCTATTACGTGACAGTATCTCTATAGGCCCTAAAGAGGTGCCTGTCAATCCCAGCTCCCTAAGTCATCTGCAGCTGCTCCTGGCCCCTTCTTATCATTTTCCAGAAAAGATTTCTAGTCAATACACTCTGCCTGGAAGAAGCTGCCTGCTCTTATGGAGGAGCTGGGGTCTTTGCTAGAGAAAACATCCCCTAACTGCCACCTCCACCTCAAAGGCAAGACATTGTTTCCTGCTACGGGAAAGAGACCCACTTTCCTATTTTTCCAAGCCCCACTCAGACACCATCTCCTCTTTGTTATCTCTTCTTACACCCCTAGATGAAAATAACCCTTCCTTTCTCAGCACAGTACTTGTACTTCCCTTTAACACTTAATTTTTAATTTTTTTAAAAAATGTAGAGTCAGGGTTTCACCATGTTGTCCAGGCTGGTCTTGAACTCCTGGGCTCAGGAGATCCACCTGAGCTGGGCTTGGTGCTTTGGCTCACATCTGTAATCCCAGCACTTTGAGAGACCGAGGCGGGCAGATCGCTTAAGCCCAGGAGTTTGAGACCAGGCAGGGCAACATAGTGAGGCTCCATCTCATAACTAACTAACTAAATAAATAAAAGAAATCTGCCTACCTTGGCCTCTCAAAGCTCTGGAATTATAGGCGTGAGCCACCACACTCGGCCTATTTTTTTTTAAATTTAAATCCAGCTCCTGCAGGATTTTATTTTTTTCGTATCCATTCTTATATCCCTACCAGCTCAGCAAGGGGCTCAGCCCCATTTGGGAATTGACCCAAGTGGTAGAAATGGTGCAGGGGCCTTTGCAGCTGCCTGGCGTGGAGAAGGTGGGCCCTGCTCTACCCAGTGGGATGGTGCAAGGGGTGGCAGTAGTCTCTGACAGAGCTGGCTGGCTGCTGATAGCCATTTTTCTCCTGTAAAGCTGCGGTATCCTAGAAAGATTGTGAGCTTCGGCAAAATCCTGTCTCCACCCACCTAGGATGTGGGCCTTGTGTTTTGCCGCTCTTACCTGTAAGATGAGGATAAGAAGACCCGACTCACTGAGCTATTTTGAAAATGAAATGAACTAATTCATTCAAACCACAGAGGATGAAGCCCAGCACCCAGTAGGTTCTTAATTAATTATAGGTTTTATCCTCCCCCTGCAGGAGGACTTGGGACTGAGGCCCATTTCCTCCTCTGTCAGGTGCCAGCTGGGCTGAGGGTGTAGTCACTGGCCACCTAAGAGCTAGGCCAGCTGATGGAAGTGAAACAAGGCAGAAGATGACCCCATCCCAGCAGCAAAGACCCACAGGCCAGGCTGGGCAGAGCATCCTCCCTTTCCCAGACCGCCTGGCTTGGGTTCCCTGGCAAGGCTGGCGGACCTAGATCCACCCGGCATTGCCACACTGGCGGAAATGGTGGTTACTGTCCGAGCCAAACCCTGGGACTGTGGCGACAGCCCTGACGGAGGCCCAGCCACCACATCAAGGACACGGCTCCACCCTCCTCTCAGCATCCCCTCCCACCTCAGGCTTCCCCGCCTCCCTCCTTCCCAGAGAACCCAGGGTGTAACCTCTCCTTGAGGCCAAGGTAAGCCACAGCCCTCTGTGGCTGCTGCTGTGTGGTGAAGGTCCTGGGCAGGGAGTCGGGACATCAGAGTTCCTGACTCAGCTGTGCCACTCCGGTGGGACCTGAGCGTGTGACTTGACCTCTCTAGACCCCAGGGTCTTCATCAAACAAAGAGGGCAGGTAGGCAAAGGTTTCAACATACAGCTGCTGCAAAAATGAAATGGGCTAATGCACATAAAAGAGCTTGAAATCAGAGCTGGGCGCAGTGGCTCACATCTGTAATCCTAGCACTTTGGGAGGCTGAGGCGGGAGGATTGCTTGAGCCCAGGAGTTCAAGACCAACCTGGGCAACATATCAAGACCCTGTCTCTACAAAAAATAAAAATAAAAAATAAGCTGGGTGTGGTGGCGTACACCTGTAGTCCCAACTACTTGGGAGGCTGAGGTGGGAGGATCACTTGAGCCTGGGAGGTCAAGGCTGCAGTGAGCCATGATTGCACCACTGCACTCCAGCTTGAGTGATAAAGCAAGACCCTGTTTTTTGTTTTGTTGTTGTTGTTGTTGTTGCTGTTTTAAACTTGAAACCATATCATAGAAATAGAAGCGATTTTCCTCTGAGAAGCAAAAGGATTTGGGAGCCAATAAGAATAACACTATAATTGCCACTTCTGGAAGTTTCTCAACTTCATGCTTACTCCTAACGCTTTCACATCCATTAAACAACCCTGTGAGGCAGGTGCTATTTCCCCTGTTTTACAGACAAGGATGCTGCTTTGGGGGGTGTGGGGGTCAAATGACTTCTCAAAGGTCACATAGCCAATCTGAGATTTTAACTCTGATCGGACTCTAGGCAAATCACCTACCATCTCTGTGCCTCAGTTTCTTCTCCTGTGCAATGGACACCATTATTCCCCTCTCATAACCACTGTAATGAAATGAACCCATGTGTGAAAAGCACCTGGCACAGTGCTGGGCGAATTTTCTTCTTTTGCTTGGAATCAGGAATTCCCACTAGGTATCTTAGCCTTAAGAGCTGCTTTGGGTTGGACGGTGGCTGACTCCAGACTTTCTGGGGAGTTCTGGTGATCGCTCAGTGCAGGAAGCACTGCCCAGGTGGGAGCACAGGTGTGTCAATTCCTGGCTACACTTCAGCGCCCAGGCCAGCAACGTGAGCCTCCTCCTTGCCTAGGGGAGTCTGGGGACCTGCATCATTTCTATCTCTGTCCACTGAAATCATCATTGTTCCCTGCAAGTCTCCAAAGCTCCAGAATCCTGCATCACAGCAAGGGGGAAAATGCTCCCAGTGCGGCAAGCCGTGCAGACGTGTTTGAGAGAATAACCAGCGCCATCTGTGCAAGCGGCCGATCCCATCTCTTTGATCCACAGCCCGGGACCAAGGAGGGTAGTTCTCACCCACAGAGAGCTGAATAGCTTCCTCCGTCCAGTTGCCCTTGGGCCTGGCTGCCTGGTCCAGCAAGACAGAGTTGTCCTTATTTATATCCTGTGTAACTCTGGTCCAGTGAGGAATAAACAGTCTCTCCATCAGTGAGGATTTAAGAATCTAGACCAGTGGTTCTTTTCTCGGCTACACATTGAAATCATTTGGGGAACTTTATAAAACACTGATGCCTGGGTAGACTCAGGTTCACCCCCTGAGATTCTGGTTTAATTGGCTCTGGTTTAATTGGCTGGGATGCAGGAATTTAAAAATCCCCTCCCTCCCTCACAAGTGATTCTAATAGAGAGCAATGGCTGAGAACAGCTGCTTTGATACAATTCATTCATTTAAAGATCTTTGACACTGTGTGTCAGGCACTATGTTGGGTTCCAAGGTGAACAAAAGAATCTGGGTTTTGTCCTCATGGAGCTTGCATTCTAGTGGGGAGGAACAAAATAAATTAACAAGAAAACAATTTCAGATGGTAATAAGTTCTATAAAGACCATGCAAGCCGGGCATGCGGCTCACACCAGTAATCTCAGCACTTTGGAATGCCAAGGTGGAAGAATCACTTGAGCCCAGGAGTTCAAGACCAGCCTGAGCAACATAGGGGGACCCTTGTCTCTATAAAAAGTAAAAAAAAAAAAAAAAAAAAAAAAAAAAATTAGCCAGACTTGGTGGCACACACCTATGGTTCCAGCAATGCAGGAGGCTGGGGTGGGAGGATCACTTGAGCCTGGGAGGTCGAGGCTGCAGTGAACTGTGGTTATGCCACTGCATTCCAGCCTAGGTGAAAGAGCAAGACCTTGTCTCCAGAGAGAGAGAGTCGGGGGGAGGGAGAGAGAGACAAAAATGCAAGTAGCAATGGGATACAATGACTTGAGGAGAGGGTGAGGGGGCAGAGAGGCTTTCTGAGGAGGTGACTTTTGTGCTTAGACCTAAATGAAGTGAATAACGGGGATGTGTGGATCTGGTGCAGCTGTGCTCAGTGCCATCTGAGCACTCTAAGACCCTTTCAGGGGTTTTGCAAGTGAAACTTTTTATGATACTAAGATGCTATTTGTTACTCTCATTCTCTCCCCAGTCTGCAAGGAAGTTTTCAGGTGCCCTGTGATGTATGATGATGTCATCGCTCTGACAGCTAATGGGATTCGTTCTTGAGCATTCTCATGTTTGGGTTTTTTGTTTGATTGTTTGTTTTCTGAGACCAAGTCTCACTATGTTGACCAGGCTAGTTTAGAACTCCGGGGATCAAGCAATCCTACTTCCTCAGCCTTCCAGGTAGCTGGAACTACAGGCGCACCCCACTGAGCCTGGCTTGTATTCTGTTTTTAAAAATTCTCAAATTTAATTTCTATGTTGGTAAATAGTGATGGCTATAACCCATATAGACACAAACAGACATTCTTTGGAGTCATCAATTTTTAAAAAATTTTTTGGAAACAGGGTCTCACCCTGTTGACCAGGCTGGAGTACAGTGGCACAATCATAGCTCACTGCAGCCTCAACTTCCCAGGCTCAAGTGGTTCTCCCTCCTCAGCCTCCTGACTAGCTGAGACCACAGGTGCACACCACCACACCTGGCCGATTTTCTTTTTAGTAGAGATGGGGTCTTGCTATGTTGCCCAGGCTGATCTTGAACTTCTGGCCTCAAGCAACCCTCCCACCCCCGCCTCCCAAAGTGCTGGGACTATAGGCATGAGCCACCACTCCTGGCCTGGAGTCCTCAATTCTTTTTTCTTTTTGACCTCCTGGGCTCAAGCGATCTTCCCACCTCAGCCTCCCGAGTAGCTGGGACTATAGGCCCTCCTAAGTAGCTGAGACTACAGGTGCACACCACCACAAGTGGTTAATTTTTGTAGTTTTTGTAGAGATGGGGTTTTGCCGTGTTTCCCAGGCTGGTCTCGAACTCCTGAACTCAAGCCATCCACCCACCTCGGCCTCCCAAAGTGCTGGGATTACAGGTGTGAGTCACCATACCCAGCCCCTCAGTTCTTAAGAGTGTAATAGAGTCATGGGACCAAAAAGTTAGAGAACTGCTGATCTGGCAGGATAGCCTTCCAGAGAGTCCGGGGGTGGGACCAGCTTGGTATATTCAGGGAAGTGCAGGAAGGCAGGGGGACTAGAATGAAGAGAGAAAGGGGATGGAAGCAGATGAGGTCAGAGGGGAAGGCAGAGACCAGATCTGCAGGGACCTAGAGGAGGAGGATTTCAGGCAGAGAGACTGGGAGGCTGTCCAGATGTGAGATACCAGACCAGGTTATGGTGATGACAGTGGAGATGGAGAGAAGTCGATCCCAGAGATATCTGGAAGGTTGAATTGGCAGGACCTGGTGATACATTGGATGTAGGGAGAGTAAAGGCAGATGGCTCCAGTTTGCTGGCTGTTGAACAAGGCAGGGGACAGGTGGGGGATGGCTGGGTGGGGGAGACAGAATATGAGACATGGGGTGGAGGACATCTGCTGGCTTCTTAGATGGGTTTGGAGGCCACTAGAGAAGTCAGGGCTGGAGTGAGGATCAAGCTTCGGGAGAATGTGTGCAGAGAGAAGGAGAGGCTTCTGAGGGGCTTTACTGGGGAAGCCCAACCTGCATGATGTTGCCCAAGGAGACGGCAGAGAGGGTGAGAGGAGAACCAGCAGGTACTGGGGGGCAGGAGCCAAGGAAGGAGACAGAGGAAGGAAGAAAGGGAGGAGGGGAGGGAGGGAGGGAGGGAGAAAGGAAGGAAGGAAAGAAGGAAGGAGGGAGGGAGGGAAGGGAGAAAGGAAGGAAGGGTTTGAGGTGATAAAGGTGCAGAGGGAGGGAAGTAAGGAAGGAAAGAAGGAAGGAAGGAAGGGTTTGAGGTGATGAAGGTGCAGAGGGAGGGAAGGAAGGAAGGAAGGAAAAAAAGAAGGAAGGAAGGAAGGGTTTGAGGTGATAAAGGTGAAGAGAGGACACGTAGGATGAGGACAGGTCCATACAGGCTGTGGCCTCTGTAAGAAGAGTTTCTTGGAATTGGGGGCACAGCAGCTAGTTTGCAGTGGGTTGAAGGGTGAAAGAGATGAGGATATGGAAGTGATGCATGTAGAAAGCCCTTTAAGAGGGAAAGGAAGAAGGCAGTAGCTTGAAGCAGATGCAGGGGGCAATTTGGAATGGAGGAGACAGGACCCTGTTCTGTCAGCTGAGGCGCAGAAGACAGCAGCATGAGAAGGGATGGTTGATGGCACAGAGTGCTCGAGCACAGGTGGAGAGGCTGGCTTAGGACCAGGGCAGGGAAGGATGGAAACCTGACAGTGAGTTTGAAGGGTGGGAGTGTCTTTGGGGTGGCAGTTAAGAGGCAAGGTCATTTGCCGAGGGATACCAGGGTGGCGCGGAGGCTCCGGGGGTGGGGAAGGTATGGAAAGGCCCCTAAGGATGCTGGATGAGAAAGATGCTGGGCTCAACAGCAAGCCTGGGTTTGGGACTTTCTGTCCCTCACCCATCATGAACCTGGTGGGCTCAGAAAATCCAAAGAGCTCCTCACATCTTCCCCAAATGTTTCCCAGTTATCTTCTCCATGCTGGGAGGAGATGGATGGAAGAAGTGTGGGAATGAGCTTTCTGACTTGGTGTGGGGAAACAGGTGCCCAGTGGAGAAGAGGAGCTCTCACAACGCTTCGGGAAGCAGCCGGGATCATAACACGGATGTCCTGGCTCCCTGAATCCTAACCACTGGGCAGCCATGCCTGGAGCAGGATCATTTTGCCCATCCCCATGTGGGCTTCCTCTCACCCACCAGCCTCACGGTTCTGGACTCTTTCTTGTTTTTTGCCTCCTCACCACTCCCCACTACATCCCATCCCAGCATAGAAGTCCCCAAGATGGTGGTACTGTCCAAACATCTCATGAATCTGCCCTTTCCTCTCCCTTCTCCCTGCCTGGACAATTGCTGGCCTCTGCCTCCAAACTCTCTCCCTCCAGTACACCCTCTGCCAAGAGGATTGCTCTGACATGGAAATCGAGCCATGTTGTCCTCTTGCCCCAGAAGACCTTCAGAGGTTCCCTGGGTCTTCAGCCTGGTGTCCAAGGCCCCTCGTGAGCCCCTGAGCCCCTCGTCTTCCCCTACTCTGCAATATGCCCTCCTCTGCCCCATGCCTTTGTCACGGGGGATCTCTCGCTGGGGATGCCTTCTCCCTTCATCCATCTGGGGAGGTTCCGTTCACCTTTCAGTTTAAACATCACCTCCTCTATGAAGTCTTCCTTGACCACCAGGTCCAGTCACCTCCCTCATCCGAGTCCCCAGAGTACAGTAAATCCTCACTTAACGTTGTTTGTAGGTTCTTGGAAACTGTGACTTTAAGGGAAACAACATACAGCAGGTCCTCAAATAACAGCATTTTGTTTCATTCAATGTCCATGAGGAAAATATTGGTTTTGTTATATATTGTTTTGCTTAATGTCAGTTTCCAAGAACAAATTGATGATGTTAAGTAAGGACTTACTGTATCATACACTCCAGTATAATAGCCCATCCCACTTTCGGGTAACTGGCTATTTATACTTCCATCTCCTTTCCCTGGACTCCTCCAGGACAGGGGCCAGGTTTGCTCCTCTTTTCTGTCCCAGCCAGGAACAGTTTGGAGCCTTGTGGGTGCTGGAATGAATGAATGAATGAATGAATCAATCAATCAATCAATGTTCTGATGGATCCTGTGTCTTCAATGTGGGAAGCTTTTCTATAGCTGTCTTTAAAAAAATGTGTTATCTGGTTTTATACAATCCAAAAATGCATGGGGACTCAAAGACCCAAGGAAAGGGCTTTGCAGTGCAGATGGAGGAGGACTCAGCCCCGCTGGAGTGTGCACAGAAGACCACTGGCAGCTTCCCGGGTTCCCCTGCAGAAGCCCTCCTAAGGCCATTAGCCAGGACCCCTGGGGAGTCACATTCTATCAGCTGAGCCTCCGGACAACACAGGCCCGAGAAGCACTGATGGCCGGGAGGCCTAAGCGAGACAGCAGTCACTCATCAGCCCAGACTGGCACAAGTCTGCCTTGCCCAGAGGCAGGGGGCTGCATGGGAGGAACCCTGCTCCATGAGGCCCTGACTCTCCGAGCCTGCGTGACAGCTTGGACAGTCACAATGGTTGTGCATAGTCACATCTGCAGGTAATTTCTTCATCCATCTGCATTGGAATGGATCTCATTCAATTCATTAGAACAACACCCTCTGTCCCAGTGCCGTCTCTCAGGCGGGAGGCGCTGCTGCGTGCCCTGGAGAGCATGCTGCTCAGGCTCCGTGTTGGAACCTTCTGTCTCTTAGTGGGCTCTAATTGCATTAGGAGTAACCATGAGGTCAGCGGGCATGCTTGTTATAGGCGGCCTGGCCTCCAGCCGCCTGGGTGCGTGCACAAGGAGCTCCCAGGCCGTGCTGCCTGACATTTGCGATCGTTTAATGGAAATCAGTTCCATCTTGGAGCTCTGCTCAGCCTTTCATACAGCAGCCAAACTGTCCTCCTTGGACAGGACATAAATCCTGCTGGCAAGTACTGGGCCAGCTCGCCTCCTGGAGCTGGTTCCCTCCCAGAGCTCGCCAGGGTGCAGCTGTTTGCATCCCAGTTCAGGAAAGGTTCTGGGGTGCTGATGGGGTGCAGGGGGGAGGAGAGCACTGTTTTGGGAGCCAAATTCCAGAGGAGCAGCTTCCAGGCTGGGCAAGTTATTAATACTTAACTCTGAGCTTTGGTTTTTCTCATTTGTAAAAGGGGAAGATTGATACCTGCTTCTCTTACGCTAAGAATTAAAGGCCCAACAATGCCTGACACCCTGTAGCTACACAGAATGTGATTTCTTCCATCAACCATGTACCAGCTGTGTGACCTCGAGTGAGGCACATAACTTCTCTGTGCTCCCATTTCCTCACCTGTAAAACGACATCATGGCAGTGCCCATCTCATATGGCATTTGTGAGGATTAAGGGGGGCAACGCGGGTAAGGCGATGAGAACGGTGCCTGCACTTGGGAAGCCCTCGGTGCACATTGCTGTCACTGTTTTTACTTCTTTGTAGGACACGGCTTTGGAGTGAGGCCTAGTAAATACATGACTTGGGTTGGTTTGGCAGCTGATCCTCTCCTGGCAGGGCTCTAAGCTGAGACAGGTTGCAGGTTTGGAGGAGAAAGAGGGCCAGCGAGAATACTGAGTTCCAGACTGACCAAATATCTTGTTCCTCTAACAAATGTTTGTGGAGGACCTACTGTGTGCCAAGCACTGGGCTAAATATGTCGAATTGACAGGGATGTCTACCTGGCTACTGGATATTCGTGTGATCTGCCGATTTTATTTTTCTCTTTATTGGGCTATCCACTTAAAAATAAATAAATAAATAAATAAATACATAAATACATAAATACATAAATAAATGAAAGGCTCATTGATGCTGCCCCCGCTGAGCTTTGGGGTGTACCTTGATGGCACACAGGTCCCGAGATTTTAGAGTCCAGCTCTTGCTCTGTTCACCATCTCCCCCTTTTTCCAGCCTGAGCAGAGACCTCTCCTCTTCCAAGAAGTCTTCCCCCATCCCCTCTAGACCAGGTGAGGTGTCTGGACCCGATTCTTTGTCTATCACAGCACTGACAATGCACTATCTTGAAGTTTTCTGGTCACTTGTTCCTGACTGGGGATGGACAGGCACTGTGTCTCTTGTTCCCTGCTCTCCAGAACCCAGTGAATGCCCAGCACCGAGCAGATGCTCGACCAATATTTGTCAAACAAAGGAATGAGCATGGACTTGAGGCCTGCAGCTGGGCTTAGGACCAGGGCCCCTGAGAGGTGACCTACCTCCATCTAAAACAGCCTCTTAAGCCTCCCCACACAGGCCCCATAGAATGTCTCCAGGGCCAATGAATTCACCATCTTCCTCCCACTCCTGTTTCAGTTTCTAAGCCCGTTGGTCAGGAAGTTCTTCCCAATGTCTGCCTACGTCTCCAGGAATAACTTCGGCCAATTGTCCTAGAGTCAAGCAGCATGGAAGCAGAGGGGCGTCCTCCCCAAAGGCCTCCCCTTGCTTCCCCAAGGAAAAGAAACCAGCACGGCAGGGTGAGGAGGATGGGGGACAGGTTGGAAATTGAACTGACAGATGTTGAGTGCATGTTCCCAAGGAAATACAATGTAATTGTAGTGAACAGGGCTTGGCAAAGAGGGCCTGCATCTGATCTGAAACTCAAGAGCTTTCCTAGTGGAGAGGCGCTGGCCACCAAGAAGGGTGAGCTCTCAATCATGAGCAGCCAGGCATCCCTCAAGTGTGGCAGGTGCACCGGGAATCTTGGAATACCTACCAGGCACTGTGGAAGAAGCAGACAGGGTGGGGGTTTCCAGACCCTTAGCTTTCCTGGGCTGGGTTGAGAGAAGACACCCAGGCTGGCCTGGTCAAACAAAGGACCATGTAGCCTGGGCCAGGACTACTCACTATTGGACAGGCCAGAAAGAAGGGGCCTCCAGCAGGGCTGCCCTGCAGGAAGGAAGGACCTCATCTGCAGTCTGGGTCAGCCTCAAAGGCAGGAGCACTCCAGCCCAACTGCACCCAGGTCCCTGCCAACCTCACTGCCATCACCCCCAATGTTCAATGCCACTTCTCCCATGCAGGCCTTGTGCTGGGCCCAGAGAGATGAAACAACTTTCCAGGGGCTCTGGGAACACCAACCAAACCCTTCTTCCCAGCTCTCCACTCCCTAAAGACCATTTCTAGCCTTTCTCTGGTTTTTCTGAAGTCTCACTGGTTACGCTAAGCAGAGGGTGGTGGGACCACCTCTGGGCCAGGAGGCCAGTGACTTGCAGTCAAGTTCCAGCTCTGTGTGACCTTCACAAGTCCTATCTCTCTGAGTCCTGAGTTATTTCACCTCCACAGAGTGGCAAAGAGCAAAGATTTTTAAATCCTTTTTATTTTTATTTTATTTTATTTTTTTGAGATAGAGTTTTGCTCTTGTAGCCCAGCTGGGGTGCAATGATGCGATCTTGGCTCACTGCAACCTCCACCGCAGGTTCAAGCGATGCTCCTGCCTCAGCTTCCCAAGTAGCCGGGATTACAGGCGACTGCCACCATGCTCAGCTAATTTTTGTATTTTTAGTGGAGACAGGGTTTTACCATGTTGGCCAGGCTGGTCTTGAACTCCTGACCTCAGGTGATCCACCCACCTTGGCCTCCCAAAGTGTTGGGATTACAGGTGTGAGCCACCGTGCCCGGCCTATTTCTTTTTTTATCTTTTAAAGAAGTAGAAACCTTAGTATTGTGGAGAGAAATGTGAGGAATGTCAACATGTAAAACAAAGCAGGACTGCTCTGGCTGGAGCGGGGGGAGCCTGGGGTCCTGCCTGCTTAGCCTCCCCTATGCCTCTGAGCGCCTCTCTCACACCCACAGCCTGAGAGCCATGGCACTGCAGGACAGCTAAGGGACTTCTTGTCCTCAAGCTTAATAGGGGTTTCCAGGTGGGCTAGGGCTGGGAGGTCCAAGGGCAGTGCTATCTGCTGGAGAGATGACAACTGGCTCACTAGTGAGGACAGGGGAGGGCAGACCCATTGTGCCTTGCTTATGAAGACATTTCTCAAGGAGAACTAGCTTCCCGGGGATGGACGTGTCTCCAGCCGAAGGTGCAATATGAACCACCTCCCTCCCGGAGCTGCGCATGTGGGGAGGCAGCTACCCAGACATCCCTCAGCAAGCTGCTGGGGTCACACTGCCTGGGGACAGGAGACCCATGTGATGACCCCCTACGGGCGCCTGCACCTTGGGCGGGATAGCAGGAAGCAGATGCAGAGGAAAGCGCGGAGCCTGGAGCCCCCTACCTAGAAGTGATTGGAGGGAGTCCTCGGGCCCAGCCTTACTGTCCCCAGGGAGAGCAATCACTGAGAGTACCAGACCAGGCCCTGCTGCCAGCCTCTGCTCCGGAAACCCCCTCATTCCACGGTGTCTGCTTAATCCCTGTTAACAGTGGGCTGACCTCCCGCCTCCGTGGCCTCACACTGGGCCTGCCCCAGATCCTCACAGGCCTCCTTCGAAAAATAAATAAATACTTTCTCCATTATCCCATTAGCAGCTTCACAGGTTTTTCTGCTATTAGTTCCCAGCTCCAGTGAAAGTGGAAACACGTGTTCCAAAGAGCCTCCGCTTGCCCACCAGCCACCATGGGGCTGGTGCTACACTGGAGGCAGGAGCTGTGCCTGGCCACCTGCAGCTGCCCACTGGGGAGAGTGCGGGTCAGAATCCGTTCAGCTCCCCCCAGATTCTGCCACCTTCAGCATAAACCAGGGGTCTCCACACAACCAGGCAAGGAGCTGGGAGACACAGCTTCTGTGTGATGCTCTTCACTGGCTGTGTGTCTTCTGGCAAATCTCATTACCTCTCTGGGCCTCAGTTTCTATTTTATTGTCTTTTATTATTTTGAGACAGAGCCTCGCTCTGTTGCCCAGTCTGGAGTGCAGTGCTGAGATCTTGGCTCAGTGCAACCTCCACCTCCTGGGTTCAAGTGATTCTCCTGCCTCAGCCCCCCAAGTAGCTGGAATAACAGCTGTGCACCACCATGCCTGGCTATTTTTTTTTTTTTTTTAGTAGAGACGGGGGTTTCACCATGTTGGCCAGGCTGGTCTCGAACTCCTGACCTCAAGTGATCCACCTGCCTCAACCTCCCCAAAGTGCTAGGATTACAGGCAGGAGCCACCGTGCTTGCCCTCAGTTTCTTTTAAAATGGAGATTAAACTCCTATTTTAAGGACTAGAGGATCAAAATTATCTGAGAGGACAAGGAAGGGTCTTCAAGTGCTTTGCCAGTGGAGACGGGTACTTGGGAAATGCCTTACTCCTCTGGCCTTTGCTGGCCACCTCTACTTCTTCAGATGTAGTAAAGGAAGTAGCTAGGCCTTCCCTCACTGCACTGCCCTACACCCCAAGGGGAGCTCAGACCCCTGGGGTTGGCTACCTCCTTTTCGGTGCCTAGTGCATTCCGCTCCCCACGGCCACAGTTCTCTGAGAAGGTTCTAGGATGCTCCATCATTGGCTCCTCAAGGTGGGGCAGGGCGCTGCCCAGCTGACCTCGGCTACCACCCCCACAATGCCCAGTGCAGGCCCTGGCACAGAGCAGAATCAGGCTGGGAGCTGCAAATGTTTGTCTTCCGGTTCCATCTCTTGGCTCCTTTTCACTTCCTCTGCCTGTGGCCCCAGGCAAGGGGGTCCCAGGTGTGCAGGAGTGTGAGCTGCTTCTGGCTGCCCCCTGGGCACCTGGGACTTGGGCGGACAGGCAGTTAGTCTGCACAGAGCCTGTCAGCAGCTGGAATCTGTTGGCAGTGCCTGTGAGGTCACTGCTCTGCCTTCCCATTTCGAAGGAGGTGGGACTAAGTCCTAGCTCAGGCCATCTCTGGAAACCTCTGTCCCTTGGATCCCACTTTTCTGCCTGTCCCTTCCCTGCAACTCCACCCTGCTTCACTTCTCTTGTCTGCGAGCTTCTTGAGACAGAAAGGGTGTCTCGTTGTCCTTTGGACATGCTGTGCTCCATTCAATGCCAAATTGGAACGGTGGCTTTCTTATGGATTGGCTGTAACCTTGAACAAGTGACCTAACTTCTCTGTACCTCTAATTTTCTCATCTTTAAAGTGCAGATGGCACATTGCATTGCTGTGAGGGTCTAGTGGGATAATGCATTAGCACAGTCCCTGGCACCTTGTAAGCCCCCCAGAGAATGAGCTGTTGTTCTTACTCCCTATCCTGGGAACTCAGCACGGCCTGCTAGAGTGCAGTGCGCAGCAAATGAGCGTGTGAATGCATGCTCAGTCCCAGGCCCCGGCCCTCAGCCCCTCCCTCTGGTTCCTGGCCAGGTGGGAGATGCTGTCTGCTCTGCCAGAGTGTGGTTTCTCAGCATGGGAAAGGCTGTCTGGACACCTGGAAACAGCAGGATGACTGTGCCTGGGCAGCCCCGGGGCCTACAGTCTCTCTGGGCAGAAAGGAGCCCAGAGCGCATTCCTGGGTGGAGAGCTGGATTGGCCTCCCTGCACCGTGGGACTTGGCCTCGGTGTTCGTCTGACGAGTTGGCCTTGTCTTACCAACCCTACGACTCCTCTCTGTGGGTCCATTTCAGCAGCCTGGCAGCAGCCAGGCCTCCTTTCTCTGCCCCCTGGGAAGCCCCCCTCTCACCTATCAACCAGCAGCTTTCATCCCCTTGGTTCTCCCAGAGGTTGGACCAGGGCATTCTTCCACTCTGACCTGCTAAGCCCCTGTCCGAATGAACCACCCATGGAGGGAGAGGTGAGGCCGGGGCCGGACTGAAGGATGCTATGACTCGCTTTCTCCATCTTGGCCAATGCTGGCCCTCAAGGAGGCAGAGGCGGGAGGCCTGGTAACCTTCTCCCGCCTGGGATCCTGGGCTGTCTCTGGCCAGAAGCCAACTGGGCACTTTGGCATCAGGTGCCTTTGCAAGCCAGGATGGGGGTGGGAAGGCCCAGCCCCCTCTCTACTGATGTTGGTAGGGGGCTGGGCATGGCCTCATGGGGAGCTGCCCTGGACACAGCAGAGGCAGGCGGCTGCACCGCCTGACCTCCTGTGAGTCCAGAGGCTATGATTCTGTGATTGATTCTCCCCTCGGAGCCTCTGGGCTGCTCTCCTGGGAAAGCCGCAGGTCTGGGTCAAGGGGAGGGAGTCTGGTATGGACCATATTCAGGGACGGATTAGCCGGGGGAACTGCTCCCACCAGCAGGGAGGGGAGCGATAAAGCCTGTGAGCTGAAGAAGGGGGGCCCAGCACCGAGACACTCCCTCCCTGACCCTAGGCCCGTGCAGAGCTGGTGTCTGTGGTGGGGGAGGGGGCCGCCCCCTTTCCCAGGGTACTGGCTGGCCGTGGAGCCCAGCACTTTCTCAGGCCCTTTATTAAATTTCTCAGGAGCAAGAGGGGAGGTTATCCCTCCCCTTCTTCCCTGGGCTCCCCTCCTTTTGTCTCCCTCCCCAGGAGGGTCGGGAAGGAGCTTTTCTCATTATTGTGGTTATTAAAAAATAAATGAGCCAGAGACAGAGACACAGAGGGAGAGACAGAGAGGCTGAGAGACAGAGGCAAGCAAAGAGAGACAAAGAAAGACAGACAGATAGAAGACGGAGCTGGGAAGACAGATACAGAAGGAAGTAGACACAGAGAGGCCGAGAGAAATGGAGGAGAGGTCCAGGGCAGCTTGGCATGGTGGGAAAAACAGGTTTGGGGACTTTCAACTGCATTTAAAGTCACGCCTGGTACCCAGTCGTGTGGGCTTGGGCAAGCTACTTCATCTACTTGAGCCTCCGTTTCTCGTCTGCAAAATGGAGTAATAATCCTTACTTTGCAGTATCAGAAGCATAGACAGAGAGACAGAAGGCAGAAGGGACAGAGAGAGCTCAGTGGTGCCTGGGAAGCCCCCACTGCCCTTGAGCAGAACAGGACTCTGAGTTGCAGGACCTCTTCCCTGGAGATGACTGTTTCTGGGGTCCAGGCTCCTTTTCCGTATTCATCACCTTACTTCTGTGAGCCAATTCGTGGCTACTAAGTGGAAAACAAACTGGAGTCCTAGAATGTTCACCTTGACCAGGTGCTCACGCCTGGAATCCCAGCACTTTGGGAGGCTGAGGTGGGCAGATCACTTGAGGTCAGGAGTTCGAACCAGCCTGGCCAACATGGTGAAACCCCGTCTCTACTAAAAATACAAAAATTAGCCAGGTGTGGTGGCATGTGCCTGTGGTCCCAGCTACTCGGGGGACTGAGGCAGGAGAATCACTTGAACCTGGGAGGCAGAAGTTGCAGTGAGTTGAGATTGTGCCACTGCCCTCCAGCTTGGGAGACAGAGTGAGACTCTGTCTCAAAAAATTAAATTAAATTAAAGTTAGCCGGGCGTGGTGGCGTGCATCTGTAGTCCCAGCTGCTTGAGAGGCTGAGGTGGAGGTGGGAGGATGGCTTGGGCCCGGGAGGCCGAGGCTGCAGTGAGCTGTGATTGTGCCACTGCACTCCAGCCTGGGCAACAGAGTGAGACCCTGTCTCAAAAAAAAAAAAAAAAAAAAAAAAAAAGAATGCTCACCTCATGTTGTTGTTGTTTTTCCTTTTATCTCCCAAACTGAAGAACTTGACCATGAGCTTTGGAGACAAACAAACCTGGCACTGAATTCCCGAAACCTACTATGAAGTTTTTAAGGGCAAATGGCTAATATATGTTGATCTCATAGCTTTTTTTTCTTAAATAACTTTCTTCAGGTATAAAATTTACACGTAAAATGTACCCACTTTAAGTGCACAATTCAATGATCTTGAGTAAATGTGTACAGTTGTGCAACCATCATCACCACCCAATTCTAGAACCTTTCCATCACCCCCAAAATGTCTCTCATGCCCATTTGCAATCACTCCCCATTTCTATCCTGAGCCACCACTTGTCTTTTTTGTTTTTGTTTTTGAGACGGAGTCTCACTCTGGTGCCCAGGCTGGAGTGCAGTGGTGCAATCTCGGCTCACTGCAACCTCCGCCTCCCGGGGTCAAGCGATTCTCCTGCCTCAGGCTCCTGAGTAGCTGGGATTACAGACATGTGCCACAACACCCGGCTAATTTTTGTGTGTGTGTGTATTTTTAGTAGAGATGGGGTTTCACCATGTTGGCCAGGCTGGTCTCAAAGTCCTGACCTCAAGTGATCCACCTGTCTTGGCCGTCCAAAGTGCTGGGATTACAGGTGTGAGCCACCGTGCCCAGCCCTATTTTCTTTCTCTATAGATTTGTCTTTTCTGGACACTTCATTAAAATAAATCATGCAGCCTGTGGTCTTTTGTGTCTGGCTTCTCTCAGAATGCTTTGAGATTCCTCCATGTATGGCCCACTTCATCCTTTTTCACTGCTGAATAGTATTCCACAGTGTGGATGGCCATGTGCTATCCCTTCACCCACTGATGGACCTCTGGGTTGTTCATAGGGTATTTTAAGGGTTGAATAAGATACTGGGCGTAATGTAATTGGGTCAGTAAATAGGTCATCTTACATGGGTTAAGGAGCGAGAAGGAGAGGAGAAATTTCTTTGCAGACTTACTACAAGGCAGGCACAGATGAAAGCACACTATAGCCCTTTCCTTCTTACACCACAGCTTTGGGGTAGCAGTAAGTACTATTATCCTCTCCATTTTGCAAAGGAGGCAAGCCTGGCTTGGAGAGGGGACTGTGACTGTCTTGTCCGAGGTCACACCCAGTAAGTGAGGAGCTGGGAGCTGAGCCTGGGCAGTTGGCCTCCACCCTGCAGCTTCTTTTTGGCTCTGCCTGCCCCAAGCCCTAGGGAGCACCAGGGGAAGAGCTGGAATTCCCACAGGCTTCCTGCACTCAGCACCTGGCTCTCGCCTCCACCCACACGGCCTGCTCCTTTGCCTTTGCTGTTCCTCCTCAGCACTGGCTAGGAAACTCCCCCATGTCTTTTCCCTCCTTGACATCCCCGTAGCACCTCCAAGCATGGAGCACCTGTGATGTGCCAGGCACTGCTTCCCAGGTGTGGCCTTAGGGATCTGCTGTCATCCTCAGGCCATCCTTGGAGGTGGGTGCGTTGGCACAAAGGCCCAGAAAGTTTCGGAAACTTGCCCAAGATCAGAGTTCGTGAGCAAGTGGTGGAGCCCGCATTCCAATGTCTACATCTGTTTGATTCCAAAGGCCACTCTCCCTCTCTCTCCTTCTGTGCTCCTCCCTCCCAGAGGCTGGAGCTCCACATCTGGCTCCCAAATGACCCCCCAGGAGGGAAGGCGAAGGCTGGGGACCCTGTGGTAAGGGAAGACAGAGCAAGGGAGGGCGGGGGATGCCAGAAGGGGTGGGCAGAAGGGCCAGCTGGCCTTCTTCCCTGTAGCTTGGAGGCCTTCCCCGGGATGGCAGGGTGCGGGAGCTGCCCTCTCCTCTCCTCCCAGCGTCTTCTGGGAGACAATGTGCTTCTCATTAGGCTGGCGTTGGGTTTTGCAAACTGGACCTCTAATGGTGAAGGTTTGGGGATGTGAGGAACTGCGCATCTCTGCACCTCACATCTCCTGGAGGGGGAGAGCAGTCAGGCCCCTCCCACTTCCCGGGTGGCTCTCAGCCACGGGAGATGGCTGTGCCCTCACCCGCACCAAGTGCCAGTCCGAGGGGAGAGGATTCCTTGAGACGAGGGGCTGATCGGGGCTGAGACAAGTGAGATGAGGCCATGCTGATGTTATCTGCTTCACAGGATGGACTAACTGCCCACCTCTGGAATCCTCTAGGACCACCCTTCTTATTAGGCCTCCCCCAAAGTAGGGTCGTGTCTCCCCTCACACTGGGGTCCCTGAGGTCTGGGGGCCCTCCCTCAGCCTTCCCCACACCCCATGGGAGGGCTGCAGAGCTGCGGTGGAGGGGGTGCATGCTGCACCCCACACTGGGCCAGCAGCGTTGGGCTTACAGTGGGGAAATTGAGTAATGAGCGTGTAACCAAGTTAGGTCCATGGAAGCCTCCGAAGGCTCCGGTTTCCGGTTTCCTCCCCACCCAGTGTGTCTGTCTGGGTGACTGCAAGGGGCCAGGATGCCGCCTTCTCAAACCTTCCAAAATGCTCTCCGAGAGTCTGAGCCCTGCAAGGCAGGGCTGCCAGGGATGGGCAGGGTGTGAATGTCAGGCTGCCAGAGCTCCCGGTCACATCTCACTGCACACAAACACGCCCCACCACAGCCTTGTAGGCACACAGAGACCCATGTGAGATGCTCCCTCCAGTTACTGACATGCACACACACACACTCACACACATGTGCCCCCCAGGTACCAACACACATGGACACACAGAGACAGCCACCCTAGGGAGGCACTTAAGAGTCTCTTACAGCCGGGCACGGTGGCTCACGCCTATAATCCCAACACTTTGGGGAGGCCGAGGCGGGAGGATGGTTTGAGGTCAGGAGTTTGAGACCAGCCTGGCCAACATGATGCAACCCCATCGCTACTAAAAATACAAAAATTAGCCGGGTGTGGTGGCGCGCGCCTGTAATCCCAGCTACTCAGAATGCTGAGGCAGGAGAATTGCTTGAACCCAGGAGACGGAGGTTGCAGTGAGCAGAGAGCACACCACTGCACTGGGTGACAGAGTGAGACTCTGCCTCAAAAAAAAAAAATAGAGTCTCTTACACACTCAAGCACACTTTCGTGAGTACACACTCAGGCATGTATATGTCAACCCACAGCTGGCACACACACACACAGTGACACCTGTTCACAGTCCACACGGCTGGGGCACACCACTTCAGACACACTCGGGTGTGTCCTCAATCTCAGTGCAAGCTCAAGTGTGAAGAGCCCTCTGGTTCCCGGCTGGAGGAAACTTGAAAGAGCACCATGCCCAGCCCCTGCCTGGCAGGCCCTCCCTCCAGGCCTCCCCAGCTGCTGCGACATCACCCAGGGAGAGACCTAGCCTAGTCCTGGCTCCAACCTCTGGAAGTCCTCATGGCATTTGACTTTTGTCAGATGGATCTTGTTGATCTGGTCCTTTGGGAACCACCTCTGGTGACTTGAAATCTCAGGTTCTGGAGTCCAAGGCTGACTCTCAAAGGGAAGGGGCTCTGGGAAGGGGTGAGAGGGCAGGAAGACTCTCAGGGGTGGGGGGCAGGGGTCTTGCCAAAGAGAAACATTGGCTTGGATTAGGGAGGATACCTCCTCCCAACCAAGCTGAGAACCTTTGGTTTACTTGTTTACTTAAGCAAAAGGAGCAAGAAGCCCAGGCGCTCTGACCCCATGATGTCTTCAGCAGACAGGGAAGATGCAGGGGTAGAGACCACGGCCAGGGCAGGTTAGGGAATCTGAGCCCCAGGAAGGCTGATCTGAACCCCTTAGGCTGGGCAGGATGGCTTTTGGTTGGTGGCGGGAGCGCGGGGGTCCCGGGTTTTGAGAGAGGGAAGAGGGCAGGAACCAGGGTAATGTGAAGAGGAGAGGCCCCACCCTGTTCCTGGCTAGAGGGACCAGAATGAGCACCTTGAGGAGGAGCCAGAACAGGATCTACCAGCTGTTGGGGCCTGGGGCCTGAGCTCTAGGCCACTCAGTCTCCATTAGTATACCTCTCATTCAACCTAAGTTAGAGCCTTCCTCTGGCTCCCAGAGCTGCTGGGCTGCAACTTGTCTATCTCTATTCTAACAACTACCTGTCTCCCTCACTAGGTGGCAAGCTTATTTTATGCCATTCATTCATTTGTTATCAGCTAAATAACCTGAGGCCTAATTATCTTCTCTGAACTATGGATAATAGTATCTTTTTCATAGGATTCTTTTTTTTTGAGAAGGAGTTTCACTCTTGTCAACAGGCTAGAGTGCAGCAGCGTGATCTCGGCTCACTGCAACCTCCGCCTCCCAGGTTCAAGCGATTCTCCTGCCTCAGCCCCCTGAGTAGCTGGGACTACAGGCACCCGCCACCACGCCCAGCTAATTTTTGTATTCTTAGTAGAGACAGGGTTTCACCATGTTGGCCAGGCTGGTCTGGAACTCCTGACCTCAGGTGATCTGCCCACCTCAACCTCCCAAAGTGCTGGGATTACAGGCATGAGCCACTGCACCTGGCCCCTCATAGGATTTTTAGGATGGAATGAATTTTTATGTGTAAATCTCATAGAATACCACCTTCACCAGGTGCAGTTGACTCACACCTATAATCCCATCACTTTGAGAGATCGAAGGAGGATTAATTGAACCAAGGAATTTGAGACCAGCCTGGGCAACATAGTGAGACTGCATTTCTACAAAAAAAATTTTTTAATTAGCTGGCGTGGTGGTGTGCACCTGTAGTCACAGCTACTCAGAAGGCTGAGGTGGGAGGGTGGCTTGTTCCTAGGAGTTCAATACTAAAGTGAGCCAAGAATCATGCCACTGCACTACACTCCAGCATGGGTGACACAGCAAGACCCTGCTTCTAAAAAAAAAAAAAAAAAAAAAAAGAGAAACTACCTCCTGGCCCCAAATTAATGCCACGCATATATTAGCTTTAAAAACTTAACCAGCCCTATGCCAAAAATTTGATAGGCACTGGGTACATGGCAGAGAATAAGGTAGACACAGTGCTGCCCTAAACAAGCTCAAAGTCTTAGGGCCTCGGTTACAGGATGGGGAGTCATCCTTGACCAAGTGGCCAAGATAATGTGTAATGACTTGTAATGGGAGAAGGCAGGATTTTTAGGGGAGCACAAGACAGGAGGTCCTAGCCCAGGCAGTGGGTTGGGGAAAGGCTTCCTGAGGCAGGAACTTTCAAGGTGAGACCTGCAGGGATGAGTAGAAGTAACCAGGTGAGGATGGGGAGGAAGGGGCTCCAGGCAGAAGGCACAGCATGCACAAAGGCTTTGAGGTCATTATCAACTCCAGGGTCTAGCCCATGGCCTGGCCGTGCCAAACTGTCAGTCAATATTTGTTTTTGTTTTTTTCTGTTTGTTTTGAGAGAGGGTCTGGCTCTGTCACCCAGGGTGGAATGTAATGGCATGATCTCACCTCACTGCAACCTCTGCCTCCCGGACTCAAACCATCCTCCCACCTCAGCCTCCCAAGTAACTGGGGCTGCAGGTGCACACCACCACGCCCGGCTAATTTTTGTATTTTTGGTAGAGACAGGGTTTGGCCTTGTGGAACTCCTGGGCTCAAGCAATCCTCCTGCCTCAGCCTCCTACAGTGCTGGGATTATAAGCTCAGCCACGATACCAGACCAGTCAATATTTGTTGACTGGAGCATCGATTGCTTACCAGCGTCTGCATTTCATCACATGGGATCTTTGTAGCAACCTGGTAAGATGGGAGCTAATGTACACCAATTTCACAGAGGTGATGCTCAGCAGCTTACAGAGGTGGCCAAGGTCACATAACTCCTGGATCTGTAGTAAAGTCAGGACCGTCTACCTTCTCTCATCTTGCTTTGGGGGTTCAGAGGAATGTTTTCTTCGCTGCTACTATAGAGAACCACTGAACAGAAAAGACCCAGGCAAGAACTGGCAGGCTGGGTACAGCCTTCCAAGACTCTTTCCTTTGAAGCACAGCCCCTCGGGTCTCTGAGATCAAAATCCCTGGAGCCCAAGTTTCTGGAAGACCTTTGTCCAGCCTGAGCCCTGTGGTCTGCCCTCCTCCCACACCAGCCTCTCGGGGGCCTGGACTAGGGACCCTGGCTCCCTGGGCTCACCTCTGCCCATCTCTCCCTCTCTGGGGTCCCTGGGCACTGCATCTGGCTCCTGTGAGAATAAGGCCTCTGGGTCTCCACTTCCTGGGTAGTTCTTAGGAATGTGCCTCTGCAGCAGTGGCAGATGTGGGCCTGGGACGTGATAAGGGTGGCGGTGAGGCCTGGCAGAACACCCTCTGTCCAACACGGCTGAGCTCCCTTCTCCAGGCCCCTGCCTGCTTCCACCAGCCCCAGCTGTAATAGTCTCACCAGACCCTTCAAACCAACACATCTGGGGGAGGGGGGTGAACAGTGCATCTTGCTTTGGAAAGTTTAAGGCACGTAAGCTCTGGGGATCTAGGAGGCCCCATGTGTGCATTGGGAGGTGTGGGGGGTGGGGGTGGGGCGGGTAGTGCAGAGGCCAGGCCCAAGGAGAGGCAGGGGCAGGGGGCAAGAGCCTGGTTTCTGACCCTCAGTCCCATTGTCTGGTTAACTGTCAGCTTGTTTCCAAGTTAAAAATGCTTCTTCCTGGTCTGGTGCGGTGGCTCACGCCTGTAATCCCAGCACTTTCGGGGGCAGAGGCGGGCAGATCTCCTGAAGTCAGGAGTTCAAGACAAGCCTGGCCAACATGGTGAAACCCCATCCCTAAAAATACAAAAATAAGCCGGGCGTGATGGCACGCACCTGTAGCCCCAGCTACTCAAGAGGCTGAGGCAGGAGAATTGCTTGAACTTGGGAGGTGGAGGTTGCAGTGAGCCGAGATCAGGCCATTGCACTTCAGCCTGGGCAACAGAAGGAGATTCCATCTTAAAAAAAAAAAAGAAAAAAATGCTTATTCCTTAAGGGGCCAGGTCCCTGACCAGGCCCGCTACACAGACTGAACACCAAGCCCACTACACAGATACGAAAACCAAGGCCTATGGATGCTAGGGGGTGCTGAGGGCAGGTCTATCTTCCCTTCCTCCCAGGGTAGTCTGCCCTTCCCAGGAAAGCGGAGACCAGTCTATCTGTCCTTCCACTCACCCATCTTCGGGCCACTCTCAACCCCCAACCCGTCTAAATGCCCCCTGGAGCCTGTCCCCAGCGACCCCCTTCTAGGGAATGTGATGAAAGGTCTATTTATTATACTTCAGCTCGGACAGTTGTTTCAGATGTTTCCAATTCGTCGGACTGCTCAGACATCTGTTCCTGGTTGAAGGCAGAGAAGAGAAAGAAAAAAGGAAAAAACTCGATGCGTTTCCCACACCCTCACTCAGATGCACACAGACTCACACATCCCCTCACTCTCTCTCCGTCCCCCAGACCCTCGCAGCACGCTCTCTCGTCCTCACCCACACTCACAGCCTCACTCACTTTCACTGCAACCACATGCTGTGCTCCACACAGCTCCCAGGTGTGTGCCGAGACTCTGATATGCCCACTCTCCACCCTCGCTTCCCCCACACAGCCTGGTGTGCACACTCACGCCTACACCTGTCCCCTCTCGGGGCCTCACACCCCCATTACTAGGTCATGGTGAGGGCTCCTACAGTGGGGGGCCTGGACCATGTCTTGCATTCCAGTTGAGACACTATAAAGTGGGCTGTCACCTTCCCTACCTCCGGGGGCTATTGTGCTGGTTAAAATCTTGTGTGTTAGGCGCTTGGCCTGGCAGCGAGCTGGCACTCTGAGAATGTCTGTCATAGCTCCTGGTGGCATTTCCCCCTTCCCCTATGTACAGACACACATCCACATATGTATTTGCACCTACAGCGGGGATTGAAAGATTCCAGGGTCCCAGGGAACCTTGAGGTTCTGTGATTCTTGACCCTCACACACAGATGTACAAGCTGCACATGCATGGGTGCTCAGCAACCTGGTCTAACACATGCATGCGGGCAATCAAATGCACATGTACACTCCTTAATGCACACACTCACCTGCACACTTGCAGACATGTACACTCACTTGCATGCTCATCTCAGCTCATTCACAGATGCACACTCAGCTCCGCACATGGAATGCCCAGCCGAGGGACTGGGGATTGGAGGGGTGGAGGGAGGCCTGAGTTCATGGGGACCAGGCTGGACTTGCTGAGGTGGGGCTGGGGGAGGAAGTCAACCACTCCCTGGCTCCTAGGCAGACCAAGTGCATTATTGCAGTGCGGACCAGCCCCACCCGACTCTGTGGGCCTGGGCTGGAGAGCTGTGGATGGTAAACCCCTTTCCTAATGCACTGCCATGTGCACTCTAGTCACCCCACTTCTGGAGGAATTGTGGAGCAGCAGGTGGAAGGGGAGGCTCTGGGGGGGGTGGCAATCAGTGGGGTGAATGGTCAGGGTGATGACTCCTCCATCTAGAGTTCATTGATTGACACCTCCTGTCTATGACCCCAATCCCCAGATCTGGGCCATGAGCCTCGAAACAAGAGCACCTCTCTCACTGCTCTCCCACCTCCTCCAGTTCCACCAGCCACGGGTGGCTTTGGTCAGACCAGCCCAGGACCTCTCCAGCCTGGGGCCTTCCAGGCAGGCTCAGCTGACCTCTCCACCAGGCCCCCTGGCCCTCCAGTATGGGCATCGTAGCGGACTGCTGTGAGGCTGAGGCACTGCTGTGAGGCTGAGGCACACTTAGAAACAGAAGGCAGGAGAAGGGGTCTGTGGGGTCCACCATGCGTCCTCCCACTTCCCCCAAGCTGCCCCTCCAGCTGTCTGGGAGTCACAGTCCCTGCTCCCTCAACCCAGACCCCCAAAGCAGGTGGAGGAAGTATTGTCCTTGTGTTAGATTCCAATAGGCCCAGAGCAACTGGGAAACCCCCTTCCCCACCAGAGCCAGCTCAGCTTTTGTGTGTTGGGGGCCTGAATCTGAGACCCACTTGTGGAGGCTCCCCTCTTCCCCAGCCCCCTCTCTCCCACTGCTGGTGCCTTGGGGCCTTGGGCCAACTGGGGCCTCCTCCTCCTTCTCTCCTCTGTCTTAGAGTCATTGCTGGCCTTAGAGTTGGCCAGAACAGACTTGGGCTCAGCTCCTCTCAGCTGCTGACCTGCTCTGTGATTTGCTGCAAAGCATGTAGCCCTTCCCAGCTTGGATGTGCTCCCTGCAAAGCGGGCAGGGTATAGGCTTTATGGAGAAGACCCGTTTACATCATGGTCTCCAAAGGGCCTGGCGGTAGGTGCTCAGTGCAGGCTGGTTGACTCGATCCTGGAGCCAGGTAACCTGTCTCCAATCCAGGGCAGACTGCACCTCAGGAATTCCCTTCTCTGGTAAACACTCCTCTTTAGGCCTTCACCTCAGTGGGAGGAAGCCTTGCCTGCACAAGGAGGGGCAGAATCCCAGACACCACCCTCTTGCTTTACCAGCCTCCTTCAGTTTTCCTATCAAATCCCCAAGGCCAAGGGCAGCACTGCTACTACTGCGTTTTACCTGTTGCTCATCTGCAGTGTTTGCAGCTGTTTGCCCACCCTCTTCCTACTCTTGAAGGAGGAGCCAGAGGCTTCTGCGAGGTACTGGGGCTGGAGTCGAGAACTGCAGATGGAAGCGGGAGAGAAGAAAGAGGCTCCCACCTGGATTCTCACCCACGACCTACTGCTGGGTGGGAGGAGAAGGTGAGAAATAACCATTTATTGAGCACCTACTGTGTGCCAGACACTGCATCGGGGCCACAAGTTAGCATGCATGTACCAGAAGGTAAACTCCATGAGGGCGGAGATTATTCTGTTTTGTTCACTGCTGTAACCTTAGTGCCTAGCACATGGTAAGAACTCAATAAATATATGCGGAATAAATGAATTTCTACCTGTTATTCTCATCATAACTCTATGAGGCAGGTATAATTATTATCACCATGTTACATGATTTTCAGCTGAGACTCAGAGAGGTTAAGTGACTTGCTCAATGTCACACAGCCAAGTAAGTGGCAGAGCTGGGCCTGTCTGGCTGTAAAGCCCTTGCTCTGACCACTGCACTCTTGAGCAGGCCCAGATGACCACAGCTACTCCGTGTGTGTGTGTGTGTGTGTGTGTGTGTGCAGCTGTCCTGGCATGGGAGTATCACATCTTGGAGGCTCATTGACTACACAAGTCCCATGGTTACAAGTAGAAACTGTCATGTGTTCTTGTGCCTCAGTGTGCTCAATAAATATTAACTGAATAGCCACAGCTTCTCAGAGATGATAAAAAAGGAAGAAATATTAATTGAATAAATGAAATAAGTGGATGAGCGAATAAGTGCTTCATGCTAGCTCACAGATACCCTGGTTGTGTTTAGAGGGGCTGGGTGATTAGAAGATAGAAGATAGGGTCTTCAGCTGGGCATTGGACACCTGGGTTCTAATCCCTAAGTTGTAGTGTGACTTTGGCTGAGTCACCACCCCTCACTGGGCCTGGGTCCCTCCTCAGTGAGGTAGATGAGAGCTGATGGTCAGGTGTTTCTCAAGGCCCTTCCAGCTCGGCCACCTCAAGTGCTCAGGGTCTGAGGCTTCCCAGTTATGGGCTCCACAGTCAGGGTGAAGTTGGTTCTTGTTTTCTGGGAAGGGGAGGGGATGTGGTGGGGAATCTGAGTATGCTTATTCTACATATTCTATAGAATGAAGTCTGACTCTGGCTCAGCATCCAAGGCCTTCCACGATGCAGTCTCAGTCCAACTGCTTCCCCTCATCCTATGCAACACATAGACACACTTATTCTCTCTCTCTCTCTCTCTTAGACACTGGGCAGAACAACCGCTTAGCCAAAGTCCGACCCAGCAAGGAAAAGGGGCTTGAGACTTGTACCAGCTGCCTGTCACTGACCTGGGCTGGGTAAACCCCAGCAACTCCACATGATGGAGGAAGCACGGGATATAAATCCAGGCTTGACCACTACAATCAGTGTGCTCACGGGCAAGTCGCTTAGCCTCTATGTGCCTCTGTTTTCTCATCAGCAAAATGGAAATGGTGATACTTTCTATCTTGGTGAGACTTTGCTCAAAAGAAGTGACAGTGTCCATCAAGTGCACTTTTGTTATGTGAGCCTGGAGAAAACTTTATTAGAAATCTACTTTGTGGCTGGGTGAGGTGGCTCATGTCCATAGTCCCAGAACTTTGAGAGGCCGAGGCAGGAGGATTGCTTGAGTCCAGGAGTTCGAGACCAGCCTGGGCAACATGGCAAAACCCTGTCTCTACAAAAAATATAAAATTAGCCGGCTATGGTGGACTATGAGCCTGTAGTCCCAGCTACTTGAGAGGCTGAGGTGGGAGGATGGCTTGAGCCTGGAAGGTTGAGGCTGCAGTGAGCTGTGATCACACCACTGCATTCCAGCCTGGCGACAGAGCGAGACCCTGTCTCAAAAATCAAAACAAAACAGCTGGGCGTGGTGGCTCACACCTGTAATCCCAGAACTTTGGGAGGCCAAGGCGGGTGGATCACCTGAGGTCGGGAGTTCGAGATCAGCCTAACCAACATGGTGAAACCCCGTCTCTACTAAAAATACAAAATTAGCTGGGCATGGTGGCACATGCCTGTAATCCCAGCTACTCGGGAGGCTGAGGCAGGAGAATTGCTTGAACCCGTGAGGCAGAGGTTGCAATGAGCCAAGATTGTGCCATTGCACTCCAGCCTGGGCAACAAGAGCAAAACTCCATCTCAAAAAAAAAAAAAAAAAAAAAGCAAAACTCCATCTCAAAAAAATAAAAGACATGACTTTGTGGTCAGACCTCTGACAAAGATCTGAAAGAGAAGAAGCCCAAGATACAGTTGCTACCTACTTTTTTTTTCTTTCTTGAGACAGGGTCTTGCTTTGTCACCCAGGCTATGGATCTTCCACCTCCTAGGTTCAAGTGATCCTCCCACCTCAGCCTCCCAAGTAACTGGAACAACAGGTACACACCACCACACCTGGATAATTTATTTTATTTCTTATACAGACAGAGTCTCGCCATGTTGGTTTTGCACTCCTGGCCTCAAGCAACTTCCTGCCTTGGCCTCCCAAAGCGCTGGGATTCCATGTGTGTGCCACCGGGTCCAGCCTGCTGCCTACTTTTTGAGACTCGTGGTTTACCCGGGAGAATGGATGCATACTTAGGAATCCTGTGGGATGGAATAATGTAATCTCAGATAAAAAGCAAACAACAGGTTGGAGGAAATAGTTACAATTAACACGACAAGCAAGTAGTTAATATTCTTGCCATATAACAATCTTACACAACTTAAGGGGTAAAAACCCCACAGAGACCCCAGTACATTAATGGGGTCTCGTGATATAGACAATGAGGGCAAATAATATGGATAGCAAAATCTACGAGCCAGAAATTATACATATGTAGTGGTGGGTATTTGTAAAACATATTTCATCTCATCGATAATCAAAGAAGTGCAAATTATTATTTTATTATTATTATTATTATTATTATTATTGAGACAGAGTCTCACTCTGTTGCCCAGGCTGGAGTGCAGTGGCACAATCTCGGCTCACTGCAACCTCCGCCTCTCAGGTTCAAGTGATTCTCCTGCCTCAGCCTCCTGAGTAGCTGGGATTTCAGGCACCCACCACCATGCCCGGCTAACTTTTGTATTTTTAGTAGAGACAGAGTTTTGCCATGTTGGCCAGGGTGGTCTTGAACTTCGAGCCTCAAGAGATCCCCCTACCTTGGCCTCCCAAGGTGCTGGGATTACAGGCGTGAGCCACCACACCCGGCAGAAGTGCAAATTAAAGTAACAATAACATTTCTGTCTTTTTTCTTTATCGAGAATCCCCAGTGTAGGTACTATCATAGTGAAAAAGGCAAGCTCGTATACTGCCACTGTTTTCAGTCATTAGTTTGATATTTATCAGGCACATACTACAGGCTGGACACTGTTCCGGAGGCTGCAGAGCATGTTTGCAGTGTGGACAAAAAGCCTTGAAAAGTACTCAGAGCAGCACTGCAAAAAGAAGTCGAGTTTACAGCACTAACCATGGACAAGGCTGAGCCGGGTGGTTATTAACAGTTCACACAGGCCGGGTGCAGTGGCTCACGCCTGTAATGCCAGCACTTTGGGAGGCCGAGGTGGGCAGATCACGATGACAGGAGATCGAGACCATCCTGGCTAACACGGTGAAACCCTGTCTCTACTAAAAATACAAAAAATTAGTCGGGCTTGGTGGCAGGTGCCTGTAATCCCAGCTACTCGGGAGGCTGAGGCAGGACAATGGCGTGAACTCGGGAGGCGGAGCTTGCAGTGAGCCGAGATCGCGCCACTGCACTCCAGCCTGGGAGATGGAGCGAGACTCTATTTCAAAAAAAAAACAAAAACAAAAAACAGTTCACACAGATGTGGATCCAAACCCAGAGGCTGCCACTGGAGTCTGGGCCACCTTAGGGGAGCTGCTTAATTGGCCAAGCCCTCTATCTCCTTGTCTGTACAATGGGGATAATAATGTACCCCAATGCTCACAGCGTTGTCGTGAGCACAAAGTAAAACAACAGGTATAAAAGGCCAGGACTAAAGTGAATTCTTGGCCAGGTGTGGTGACTCATGCCTGTAATGCCAGCACTCTGGGAGGCTGAGGTGGGTGGATCACCTGAGGTCAGGAGTTTGAGACCAGCTGGGCCAACATGGTAAAACCCCGTCTCTACTAAAAATACAAAAATTAGCCAGGTATGGTGGTGGGTGCCTGAAATTCCAGCTATTTGGGAGGCTGAGGCAGGAGAATGGCTTGAACCCGGGAGGTGGAGGTTGCAGTGAGCGACATCGTGCCACTGCACTCCAGCCTGGGCGACAGAGCAAGACTCTGTCTAAAATAACAATAATAATAAAATAAATAAATAAAAAGTGAACCCCTGAATAATAATGTTTATTTTGCATTATTTATCACTGAGAGAAAAACCCACCCACATCTCTAATAATGGGGGAGAGGATAAATGTGTGTCGCTACTCACCATTTGCTGTGTCACCTAGAGAAGCCATTCAAAAGGGTTCTTGAAAGGATCTTTAATGCCATAGCTGAATACTTGCAAAGTAACACTTGATCCAGACGTATGTGATGTGTGATATAATCGTTGCCAAGCAGCATATCTGGAAGGAATGAATTCTACCACAATGGAGGGATTAGGGTGATTCTAACCCTCCCCTATGTTTTCTAAAAAATCACAAATTGCTCTTATAACTGGAGACTAGTTATATATAATTACATATTATATATAATATATACTTACATATAATTAATGTTATATAATACAATTAACCATTAATTTTAATAATGTATTGCCAGAAGGGCCTTGTCAGGCAGGGAGTAAGAAAGGTATTACCATGTTTGACACAGACTTGTCAAGAAACTTCAGGTTTATTAAAACCAGGGAGCATATCTTACTTATCTTTGTTTTCTTGGCACATTGCTGGAAACTAATCAATCACTGAGAAAATGTGGATCTGCAGGCTTTACATGCATTTTATCAGTTCTTATGACAACCCTGTAAGGCAGAAACTATAATTATCACCACTGGACATACAGGGACACTTAACCTATCAAGTTCGAGAGATTTGGCCAGGTGTAGTGGCTCACGCCTATAATCTCAGCACTTTGGGAGCCCGAGGCAGGTGGATCACCTGAGATCAGGAGTTTGAGAACAGCCTGGCCAATGTGGGGAAACCCTATGTCTACTAAAAATACACACAAAAAAATTAGCCAGGCGTGGTGGTGCATGCCTGTCCCAGCTACTTGGGAAGCTGAGGCAGGAGAATCGCTTGAACCTGGGAGGTGGAGGTTGCAGTGAGCCAAGATCACGACACTATACTCCAGCCTGGGTGACAGAGCAAGACTCCATCTCAAAAAAAAAAAAAAAAAGAGAGAGAGAAACAGATTTGCCAAGATCACAAAATTAAAAGGAGCAGGGCATGGTGCCTCAGACCTGTAATCACAGCACTTTGGGAGGCTGAGGAGGGAGGACTGCTTGAGCCCAGGAGTTCAAGACCAGCCTAGGCAATATGAGATCCTGTCTTCACACACACACACACAAAATACAAAAATTGGCCAGATGTGGTGGCATGTGTCTGTAGACCCAGCTCCTTGGGAGGCCAAGGCGGGAGGATCATTTGAGCCCGGAAAATCAAGGCTGCAGTGAGCCATGGTGGTGACACTAACCTCCAGCCTGTGTGATGGAGTGAGACCCAGTCTCAAAACAAACAAAAATAAACCAAAAACCAAAACAAGATTAAGAGGCAGAGCGGGGATCAAACCCAGGTTTGTCTGACTCCAAAGTACCTCAGCTGTCTTGCTCTGCTGTGCCATGTGTTAACATGGAGACCCACAGTGGAGGCAGATGACAGGGAGGCAAAGACCTCTTCCCAAGGCCCTGAGATGGCCGATCGCAGATCCAAGGGCTCAGCATGAGGCTGCCTGGAAGAGTCAGGCTGTGTCAGAGGCAGGAACTTGACAGAAAGGAGCCAGTTTCTGAAGGAAGAGTAATCCAGCTTTTCCTAGGTTGAATTTGAAGAAATAGTAGTATACACGTGTTGGAAATATGCTGCAGGCAACTTAAAGTATTGACTGGTGTGAAGATAAGAACCAAGCTGGAGATGTATTTATTAGGGAGCCAGAGGACTCTGAGCTAGTAGATGAAAAGGTGGTTGGAAAAGATGGAACTCACGTCAGTTGAGAGCTGGAGTGTGTGTTCAGTGCTTTGCACTACCACGGACATGTTTTGGGGTGCCTGCCCAGTCATAGTTCTTTCTTTGGGATTGTGTCCCATCCACAGTCCCTTCTGAGGGCATGTGGCTGGGCAGCCACACACGGCTCATGACCTCGTCATCTTGTCCACAGGTGATGGCACCAGGGGTTGACAAGGTGTTCAATCCAGGCCAACTGGACTCTCTCTCCCTGGAATGGGGTTTAGGACTCTGAGAAACAGTAGCTACGAAGCAGCTACGCCATAAGCTCACAGAGAGTTGAGGCCATTTGGAGCCATGAGTGACCATGTGGAAGCAGAAGCAGCTAGTCTTCAGAGAGAAAGCCCAGCTGCACAGACAGAAGTGGTGATAAGGAACTGTGCTGCCCCTGGAAGGAGTGATGCAGGTGAGAGGCAGCCTGTCTCTCCCACATTTTACCCTCTCCTTGGATGTTTACCAGATTGTCTGTTATAACCTTCCAATAAACCTCCTTTTCCTTGAGCTGGCTTGAGAGGGTTTCTGTTCCTTGCAACCACATGGCCTTGAACTAAGACATGAACAACGCATCTTAAGCATAAAGTTCCTGGTGCAGTGCTTAACTCATCATTGGCAACTAAAAACTGTAGCTATTATTATTTCATTTGCTCCTCAAAGAAACCTGATGAGAAAAAAGGTATTATTATACCCACTGGGAAAATGAGAAAACTGGGGCTTGTTGACATAGCAGCAAATACTGGCTAAATTCCAGTGCTGGGGATTCAGGAGAGACAAGGTCCCAGCTTTGAAGATGCCTGCATTCCTATGCAGCAGGCAGACAACAAACAAATTTAGGTTGAGCATCACAAATTCAAAAATCTGAAATCCAAAATGCTGCAAAAACCAAAACTTTTTGAGCACAGACATGGTGTTCAAAGGAAATGCTCAGTGGAGCATTTTGGATTTTCAATTTCTGGATTTGGAATTCTGAACCAGCAAAATGCAAATATTCCAAAATCCATACAAATCTGAAATCAGGAACACTTCTAGTCCCAAGCATTCTGGATAAGAGATGCTCAATCTACAGTGAACAAGAAAACGTCAAGCAGAGATAAGGCACTATGAAGGAAACAATATGAAATGATCTACTAGAGCTACTTTAGACAACAGAAAACCTCTCTGAGGAGTGACCCTTGAGCTGAGACCTAAAGGACAAAAAGGAGCAGGTAGGCCACATGCAGATCTGGGAGGGGGGCACTCAGAGCAGAAGGAAAAGCAAAAGAAAGACTTTTGGGCAGGATTAGGTTTGATGCACTCAAGGAACAGCAAGGAGGCCAAGGTGAGCAGAATGGGGTAGCAGGAATAGGTTCCTGAGGGTTTTATAAGTCAGATGAGATGTCTGGCTTTAATTCTAAGAGCAATGCAGAACCACTGGAAGGATTTAAGAGTGCTGTGGTAGACAGCCCTCCAAAGATGTCTCCATTCTAATCCCCCAAAGCTGTGAATATGTTACCTCACATGGCAAAGAGATTTGCAGATGTTATTAAGGCTTGAGATGGGGAGAATATCTTGGCTTATCTGGGTGGGCACTGTGGAAGCACAAAGTCCTTATAAAAGGGGCACAAGAGGGTCAGAGTCAGAGGAGATGTGATGACAGAAGTGGAGGTCAAAGGAATGCAAGTAAGGGGCTGTGAACCAGGGAATGCAAGTGGCTTCTAGAAGGTGGAAAAGGCAAGGAAACATCTTACCAAGGTATCTGGAAGGAATGCAGCCCTAACAACCTATTTTAGACTTCTGGCCTCTAGAACTGTAAAATAATAAGCCTGTGTTATTTGGAGCAACTATGTTATAATTTGTTATAGCAGCAATAGGAAACCAGTACAAGTGCTAGGATCTGATCTATATTTCTAAAAATTCACCCTGGCTGCCGTGGATTGTGGGGGCAAAACGGAAGCTGGAAGATAAGCAACGAGTCTGAGGCATCACCCAGGCAGGCGACAGTGGTGCTTGGACCAGGTGATGGAGTCTGACACATGGATCCACTCTGGAGGTGGAAGCGAAACAATTTGCTGCAGATCAGGCATGGCGAATAAAGGAAAGATAGCAATCTAGAAGAATTACTTCTTGGGGTTTTAATCTGATTATCTGGATGGCTGGAGATGCTGTTTATGGAGATGGGAAAGACTGAGGGAGGAGCAGGTTTACAGATGTCGGGGGAGTTGGATAAGATCATCGAGCCAGCAAGTGGCAGACCTGGAATTAGAACTTGGGTGTCCTGACTCTCAGACCCAACATATTTGGATCTGTGAGAAAGATTTCACTAAGGAAAGAGTTTGGGATTTTTAAAGTTAAGATTTATTTAGCACCTCCTCTATTAGTCAGGGTTCTCCAGAGAAACAGAGCCAATGAGAAAGAGAGATTAAATTTTAAGGAATTGGCTCGCATGAGTGTAAAGGCTGGCAAGTCCAAAATCTGCAGGGATAGGTTGGCAGGTTGGAGACCCAGGGAAGAGCTGGTGTTGCAGTTCAAGTCCAAAGGCAGAATTTCTTCTTGCTCAGGGGAGTTCAGTCTTTTCCTCTTATGGCCTTCATCTGATTGGTTAAGGCCCACCCACATTATGCAAGGTAATCTGCTTTACTCAAAGTCTACTGATTTCAGTATTAATCCCATTGAAAAAATACTTGCAGAGAAACAAAAAGCATAATGTTTTTTTCCCATGGCCTAGCCAACTTGACACTTACTTTTCTTACTATTGGGCATTGTGCTTTTTAGCTATATTAGTTCATGGTTGACAAGAAAGGCAGATGGCGGGGAATCACCCTGGGTTTGTCCACAGTTAAGGGCTAGGAGGGGAGGTGGACAGATATACAAGGAAACAGGAACCAGGACAGTGGAGAGAAGCATTCCAAGAAGGTGGAGGTGTCAAGAATTGCAGAGGGATAGAGAAGGAGGAAGACAAAGGAACCACAGAATGCGGTGATAAGGAGGTTTTTGGTGACCTTAGCCATGGATCATGCAGGGAGAGTGAGAACTGTGGCAAGGACGGGGGCTCTTTCACATGGAAGGATTGGGAACTGGAGTCTAGTACAGGAGCATGCAAGTAAATGGCTACAAAACGCAAAATAGGGCCAGGCATGGTGGCTCATGCCTGTAATCCCAGTGCCAAGGTGGGATTGGTCTTGAGGCCAGGAGTTCAAGACCAGCCTGAGCAACACAGTAAGACACCATCTTTACAAAAAAAAAAAATGTAAAATTTTTTTTTTACATTTTGGGCATTGTGACACGTACCTGTAGTCTCAGCTACTTGGGAGGCTGAGGTGGAAGAATGAGCTATGATTGTGCCGCTGCACTCCAGCCTCAGTAACAGAGTGAGACCCTGTCTCTAAAACCAAAATAAAACCAACAAACAAATACAACATACACTACAACAGAAAGGAAGCTGTGATATGAAATAATGGGGGAGCTACTCAGATGGAGAGGTCAGGGAAGGCCCTTCTAACAGAATAATTTTTAAGTGGAGATTGGAAGGAAGAAAAGAGGCTAGGCACAGTGGCTCACACCTATAATCCCAGCACTTTGGGAGGCCAAGATGAGAGGATTGCTTGAGCCCAGGAGTTCGAGATCAGCCTGGGCAATATAGTGAGACCCCGCCTCTATTAAAAAAAATTTTAATCCAAAAAAAAAAGGAAGAAAAGAAATGCCCCATATGAAGAGCTATGGGAAGGGCAAGATGGCAGAGAACCTGTGCAAAGGCCCTGAGATGAGAAAGAGTCTGGAATTACCAAAGAACTGAAAGAAGCCTGGTAGGGCTGAAGCCAAGAGAGAGGCGATGTATGAAGCTGGAGGGATGTAGCCTTATAAGGGATGGTGTTTGAATTTGGTTCTAAGTGTGATGGAAAATCACTGGAAGGTTTAAGCAGGGGAGTAAATGATGGGACCTGCTTTATAATTGTTAATTTACTCTGGCTACTGTGTGAAGCCTGTGTTGGTGGGGGACAGAGTGGGAGTGGGGCAACCTGGAAGGGACACTAACAATTGTCCAGGTAAGCGGCAAAATTGGCTTAAAGCAGGAAAGTTTCTGGGGGCAGATCCAACAGAATTTGCCAGTAGAGTGGATGTGGGAGGTGAGAGAGAAGAATGCAAAACAACTCCCAGTTTCTTGCTTTATCAGTTTCATCGCTGTTTCCAAGGAGAAAAACTGGGGAGAAAGAGGTTCTGTGCAGGGCCCAAGAGTTTAGTTTTAGGAGCAGGGAGTTGAAGGGGCCACTCTTGGCCATCTTAGCTGCTTGATGATGGGGGCTGGGACGGAGTGAGAGGCTGGGAGAGGCTGGAAGGGGAAGTCTGCATGGTCATCCGTGGGCTTGCTGAAGCCCCAGTGGAGGCTGGCTGTGGATTTGCAGTGGCACTGTCTCAGGTAGCTGGGGGACTGTCCAGAGGAGCTCAGCAGGAACTGGCAGGGGGTTTGTGGGGCAGTTGAGATGTTGAGGCAAGGCCAGTGCAGAAATCGTTATCGGGCAGGTGAAACGCCAAGAATCTGAATTAGAAGGAAGGGCATGAGAGATTGGGAGCAGAAGGTTAGAGTGGGGGGTCTGAGGATCTTGAAGCCTATGATTTCAGGGATGGAGTAATTTGGGTGAGGTCAAGAGGGGGTGGCCATGTGAATGGGAGGCCAAAGTGGAGTGGACAAGAGTATCGACCTGGTCCAGGAGGTCCCAGAGGTGTTGGGCGTAGCACTGACATAGAGAACGAGGTCCCCAACGTGATGCTTGAGTCTGCCACAGAGAAGAGGACCTCGAGACAGATGCCAGGGTCCTGTGTGAGCAAAGAAAGCACAGCAGGGCATGGGGGAAATAACTCAGGTGAGGAGAGCAGGGAGGTAGAACAGGAGGAACAGTTACAAAAGGGAGGGCAGGGGGGCGGTGTGGAATGAGGCAGATGCCACACCCTCGTGCAGGAGAATGAGTGGTATTGCCAGACTTTGTTGGGCAAAGGGGATGGCGTCCCTGGTGTGTGTTAAAGGAGCCTGAACTCACTCACAACAAGGTAGAGAATCTGAGAAGTGTGTTTCTGCTGGTATGGGGCTTCCAGAGGACACAGCAGACCCCCTGGGAGGAAAGTGGAGAGAAAGGAACAAGGAGGAGCTGGGCAGTGTTCTTGGGAATGATCTACTTTATTACTGCTCACTGGGGCTCCTCACTCCCTTCAGTCTCGCCTCTTCAAATTCAGCCTTCACCAGAGCTGCAAGACACTCCTAAAGCACAACTCTGGTCCTGCCTTTCTGCCTCATCAACACTCAGGGGCTGCCCTTGCCCTCAAGGTAAAGTTCCTGCTCTTTGGCCTGGTACCATAAGGTCCTTTTGGAAGCACCCCATCTGCTGCCCTCTTCCCCGCCTCACCTCTCTCATCCGAAATCCCCACGAAGCAGAACTACTTATAGCACTAAGGGCACCACGATGCAGCAGGCCTCCGGGCCTTTGCACCTGCCATTCCCTCTGCCTGGAATGCCTTTTGATCACATGTGCCTAGAAAATGCCAATAAATCTTTCAAGAATTTCTTCCCTGGAGAAGCCTTCTCAGATTCCCTCAAGGAGTCACAGTCACCCCTTATTTTGTCCCACCACTCTACCTCATTTACCCTTTCACCAGGCTCTTGAGTCGGCCTTCCTCACTAAACCAGGAGTTCCTTAGGAAGACAGTGTGATACTCATTTCTCTATCCTCCATTTCCAGCCCTGTGCCTGGGATACAATAGTGCTTGGTTGATATCTAATAAAGGCACTGACCAAATTATAGCTAATAAGAAGAGCCAGCATGTACTAAGTACTTACTATAATTCCTAACATTGTGCTAAGCTCTTTAAATGCATTATCTTATGTCATCCCTGTAAGAACTGTGGTGGGTTAATACTGTTACTATATGTATTTAACAGATGAGGAAACTGAGGCTTAGGGAGGTGAAGTGACTTGCCCAAGGACATTAAGCTAGTCAGTGGTAGAGATGGGCTTCAAACTCGGCCAATACTAGTGTCCATGCACTTAGCTGTTATGCTATATTGCCTCAATGAAAGAAAGGATGATAAGATCTAGCCAGGGCAGTGGCTTACGCCTGTAATCCTAACATTTTGGGAGGCTGAGGCAGGCAGATCATTTGAGGTCAGGAGTTCGAGACTAGCCTGACCAACATGGTGAAACCCAGTCTCTACTAAAAATACAAAAAAAATTAGCTGGGCGTGGTGGCGTGCCTGTAATCTCAGCTACTTGGGAGGCTGAGGCAGGAGAATCGCTTGAACCTGGGAGGCTGAGGTTGCAGTGAGCCGAGATCGCATCACTGTACTCCAGCCTGGGCAACCGAGCAAGACTTCTTCTAAAAAATAAAAAAATAAAAAAATAGAAAGAATGAATGAATGAATGAATGATTTCAGAGAACAGCAGGGTTATGAAGACTAGAGTTTTCAGGGGAGCCTATAAATTGACAATAACAAAGTCAGCTTTTTCTAGAGTAACAGTAATGATCACAGATGCCAGTAGTTTCCAATCCAAAAGCCCTTCTTCCGTGCGGACAGAGTTCTGCTTTTGTCTGTGAACATCCTCCCAGTTCCTTAGGAACTCACTGCAGTGGAAGAGACCATCATTGGCCAATGATGGGTGGTGTACAGGTCTACACAAGGTTTGGAGGCTGACTTTCGAGGTGGTCAGGTGAAACTTCATACAGGCCTTTTGAAGGATGACACAAAAAGGATTAGAGAAAAAGACATTTCTTTTTTTGAGACGGAGTCTTGCTCTGTTGCCCAGGCTAGAGTGCAGTGGCGTGATCTTGGCTCGCTGCAAGCTCTGCCTCCCGGGTTCATGCCATTCTCCTGCCTCAGCCTCCCTGGTAGCTGGGACTACAGGCACCCGCCACCACACCCAGCTAATTTTTTGCAATTTTAGTAGAGACGGGGTTTCACCGTGTTAGCCAGGATGGTCTCGATCTCCTGACCTCGTGATCCGCCTGCCTCAGCCTCCCAAAGTGCTGGGATTACAGGCGTGAGCCACTGCGCCTGGCCGAGAAAAAGACATTTCTAAGCAGAATGAACAGCATATGCAAATTTAGAGCAACACAGCTTTCCCAGGGAAACAACTCATTTGGCATAACCTGAACTGGGCTGGCCACTTGCAGGCTGTGTGTCTCTGAGCAATTGACTTGGCGTCTCTGAGGATCAGAATTTACATTTATGGGAAAAAAGGAAAAAAGAAAGGAACTACAATAGTTGCGAAATTAGGTAACAGAATATATATGCAAAACACAGTGCTTGGCATACATTAGGTGCACAAGAAACATTCTTTCTTATTCACCCATTATTGTCACATGGTTCTAATTCGTTATCTTCTGTGACCCAGGTGGCTTTCTTCCCTTTCTCACTCATTCCTGAGCCTAGTAACAAGGCCCCCCAACTTCCACAGACTTTTCCCCAGGCAGGAAACCCGAGCCCACTGCCTGGCCTAGGACAGCTTCTAGGGCTGTGTGGTTTGTGTTATTTCTTCTCTTTTCTCTCTCTCTCCCTCTTTTTTTTCCTAAATGCAACAAAATAAAACCAAACAAAAAGCCCAATGCCTGGCGTGGCTTGTCAGAGAGTTATGCAAGTGTGTAAAAAAATAAAATAAAATAAACATTGAGTTTTCGGCATTTGGGGCTGTTTGATTAGACACGGAGCAGAGCCAAGGGCCGGTTAGACGCAGGGAAGGCTCAGGGCAGAGGGGAGAGAGGAGGGACTTGAGTGGGGGTTGGAGGTTGGAGGGGGCCCCTGGACCAACTCGGAAATGACTGTTTGCCTCCTGCAAACTTGGCAATGCTCTGGCTGAATGAACCCAGACACTGGGCATTTCGGACCCAACTGCTCCACTTTCTCTGGCTATCCACCATCCCTGTTCCCTGGCCATTGGGACACTCTAGGGGTCATTACATCCATCCTCCTGTCATTGTAAACGACCCTGTGCCCTTAACTCAATAGTCAGGGCTCCCCCCTTCTCTCCTAAGAGGGAGATTCCACAGCCTGTCTTGATTACTCACCCCCCCTACACACACACAAAATCAGTACATCTTTTCTGCTCTAGCTTAACTCCCACTAACTACAGTTTTAGCCCATTTTCCTTTCCCAATCTGAAGTGAAGCTGGAGAACAGCTGTTTGTCACTCTAAGAAGTGAGTCTCCTTCCCTCCCTTCTTCTGGCTTGACTTCAACATCATCTGGGTCACTGCAGGTGTCTGTAGCCGTTCAAGCCTCATTCCACAAACATGTATGGGGTTCCCACCATTAACCAGAAGTTTGTAGCCTTCATTTCATTGAACCCTCAGAACAGATGAAACCTTGCGATTCAGAGAGGTTCAGTAACCTAGGCATGACCACACAGCTGGTAAGTGATAGAGCCAGACATGAATCTAAGTGTTATTGTATGATCTCCCTCACTCTCACCTACCAGCTGCCTCTGGAGGTGTCCTCACCTCGGTGCCCAGGATCTGATAGCCTTGGTATTTCTTCTGAACTGGGAAGATGCACAGAAGATTTGACCCTGAAGGGGGAGAGGGTGTGGTCAGGACCACCAGGCTCTGTGGAGCCTGTTCCTTGTCACTTTCCAGGTTCCTGATGGGGAAACTGGGGTTTTCATGAGGGTCTCCGGCCGCGTTCTGACGCCAAGATGAGCGGAGTTGTTGCGGGTTCTCTGGCTGCGTGGAATCCCCGGGGCGCGGGGAGGGGCAGGGGACAAAAGCAGAAGGTCTGCCCCAGGGTCCCGGGGACTTGTCCCTCCGCCAGCCCCGCGCTCGGCAGAGCGCCAGCTTCGGGCAAGGACGTGTGGACTCCCGGGCCGGCGCTCCAGTCCATTTTTTCTTGCGGATCCCTGGAAGGGGGGCCGGCTCGCGGGGGGGACTGCGAAGGGGGGGATTCCCTCCCTCGTGCTCGCAGAGGACTGGCCCCTCTCCGGGCTGGGAGCTCCGGCCGAGCGGAGGCGCGACGGAGAGCACCAGCGCAGGGCAGAGAGCCCGGAGCGACCGGCCAGAGTAGGGCATCCGCTTGGGTGCTGCGGAGAGCGAGGGCAGCTCCGAGCCGCCCCGGAGGACCGATGCGCCGGGTGGGGCGCTGGCCCCGAGGGCGTGAGCCGTCCGCAGATTGAGCAACTTGGGAACGGGCGGGCGGAGCGCAGGCGAGCCGGGCGCCCAGGACAGTCCCGCAGCGGGCGGGTGAGCGGGCCGCGCCCTCGCCCCTCCCGGGCCTGCCCCCGTCGCGACTGGCAGCACGAAGGTGAGTCCCCTCGTAGCTGCCCCATCCTTCTCCCCAGCGCCCCCTTCCCCGGGAGCTGGGGCGCGGCGGGCCCTCCCGTCGGGGCTGGTTCGAGCTGGGTGCGTGGGGGGAGACAGAAAGGAAGGGGAGTCTGATCGCTCTCCGGTCGGCGATCAGGACAGGGCACCTCCTGCACCCTTCCTGCAAGTCTGCCGCCCCCGTCGGCCCTCAATCCAGCAGGCAGCCTCTTCCCCTAGAACTCCCCTCCATCCCGCAGCCCCGGGTGATCGTCCTCACTCGCAGTCCTGAATTCCCCAAGTCCACCAGCCCTGTTTATACCCCGCCTCCAATCCAGAAGTTCTTGATCCTGGGGCTCATTGGCTCGGATTCCCCCAAGTCCCACGGTCTCTGGTGACCCCCACCCCAGTCCGCAGCCTGGGCCTGGGTTCGACGTGGCAGGCGGCATGCGCTGCGGCCCCCGGTGCGCAGCGAAGTGGCGCGGCTCCCTGGCCCTCGGGGTCTGGCGCTCAGGAACCGATGGTATCGCTTAGTTGGGGAGAGGTGGGGGCTATGTTCGCCCGGGACTCCCTGGAGGGCCGGGACAGACTTGGGGTGAGTGTGCTTGGGGGCAGGAGTTTTCTTGTGAAACTGGCCTCTCAGACGTGGACAGCTCTCTTGGCTCTTGAGGGCCAGCCAGGGGAACCTCAGGTCCGCGTCTCCCTCGGCACCTGTCGGGGCCTCTGCGGGATGGTGGGGGAGGGAAGAAGAATGTGCGCGCTTGCGGGGGTGATGGAGGGGTGAAGAAGCCATCCTCTGCTGCCCTTGCTTTTGGCGGGGGGGGCACGGCCCCAGCACCTGGCTTGGCTCCGACAGACAGGCTAATCCCGACAGGTCGGACAGGCACATACTTTGTCCCGCCCCCCGCCCGCAATTCTTCTGCCCCCGCCTGCCAGCCTGCTGGGCGGCCAAAACTCTCCAGCCTGTAGCCCGGCCCGGGGAGGGCTAATGCGAAATTATCTAGATAGTTTACATTTTTGGGTCTGTATCGGGCCCCTGATGGAGTACCACTTTATTCTGACGGTATTGCAGGCAAGAAGGTGAAAGTGATTCCAGCCCCCTTCCGGGGCTGAGTTCCTGCCCTCAGCTCCACCTCCAGCTGTGTCCCCCTCCCCAACCTGTATACTCCCCTCCGAGGCCCGTGTGGCCTCTCGCTTTGGTCTCCCTTCTCAGCTCTGCCTCTGCCACCAGCCCCGTCCGCACTTTGCAGGTCCACTCCCCAAGCTGGGTTGTGCCCCACACTCAGCAGCTCCCAGCGGGTTGCCCCGCCCTCCCCACACCCAGTCCTGGGTAGCAAACCTGAGGGCTGGTCCCTAACTGGGTCCGTAACCCCTGGGACACTTAACCACTCAGGGCCAGGTCTCTTCCCCTGTAAAATGGAAATAATTCTACCTTCCTCCTTCCATTGTGAGGAGTAAACGAAGACCTGGCACATGGCAGGTGGAGGGAGGCATCTAACAAGTGTGAATCCCTCACCCCCACAGTGGCAGAGAGAAATGCCCTTTCTTACCCCCACCAATAACCTGAGGCACTGCCAGCAGTCCCCATTCTATCTGTGTAGAGTGAGCCTCAAAAACATAAACTGCCAGTGCCATATAGCCCATGGCTCAAAGGAAATCAGACAGAGGACTCTAAAAGAAATGAGGCAGCCTGCTTAAAAGGGAGTCGTCAGCTCATATCTCCTCTCTCAGCCCTAGTCCATGCTGTCCGTGTCTGCAAGAGTGCCTGCCTGTGTGTGCGCATATGGGGGTCAGGGACTAGATGCAGGAATGTGGAGCCGCTGAGGCAGGGACCTGTGGCCCTCTGGGGCTTGGTGCTGCAGGGTTCCTAGTCCAAGACCTGTCCAGCATTTCAAATCAGATTTCATGTAAGATCCTGGATTTTCCACTCCTCTTTTAGAAAATCAGAAGATCTTTCAACAATCAGTCAGAGCTGAACGGCATATGCTCCCTTTAGATGGGGCATTTACCCTCCAGTTTACCCCCTCCACATCCAGCTTCAATCGTATATGTCATTTGTACCCCCTGGTATAGAGGAACTCTTAGCCCCTTTACAGGGTTGATTCTATATGTACCTTTTCAAAAAGTGCTTGCAACTCTTCCCATCCCAGAGGTGAGGGAGGCCAGTGTCACTTGCTTCAGTGAAATTTACATCTGGATCCTCCTTACGATTTTCCAGCTGAGATTGTGGTTTCCTGGTGATTCAGGTGGGAGTGGGCCAGAAGATCACCGCTGGCAAGGACTGGGTGAGTGTGGCAGGGGTCAGCTGAAAACTAGGACCTGGGAGGATTGAGAAGGAATTTAGAGGGAGAGGAGAGGGAGGAAAAAGAAGGGAGCTAATATTTGCTGAGCACTCACCCTCAATTGCCAGGCACCATGACAGGTCGGCACAAGGAATGCAGAGATGCATAGGGGACATTTTGTGCCCCAAAAAACCCCAGGGATATTGATCATGCAGTGAGTCCAAAGTCTTTCAGATCCAGGGTTAACACCAAGTTCGTCTAATGCAGTGTTTGTCAACTGTAAGGACTCATGGAACAGATCTACCAGGGATTCTCAGACCTTAGTTTGAGAAACGCTGCAATTAAAGGCAAATCCTATCACTCTGAGTGATCGCTTTGGTGTCGAGGCAATCAACCATAAAGATAAATGCAAATATGGAAATTGCATAACAGTACTCAGTATTAAGGTTAGTATCCAGATGATACAGAACATGTTCATATTGCCTTTTGAATGATTATTAGAATGTAGACACAAAGTGAAGCTTTGGTCATAACAAATACAGCAAATATTATTGAGTCATCACTGTGTGCCAGCACCATTCTAAGCAGTTTTGTGTATTAACTCATTTAAGTTATAAACAACAATAACCTTCATGCAGATAAGAAAACAGGCTCAGACCAGCTAAGCAAGGTAACACAGCTAATAAGTAGCGGAACCAATATTCAAATCCAGGCAGTCTGACTCTGAAGTTTATGCCCGTGACTATCATGCTGTACAGCCAGCCTCTGAGACTACAGACTTGGGCCAGAAGACCCCAGTTTGATAAACTCAACTGGACATCTATAATTTGTGGGTGAGAGAATTGTGTAGCGGGGGCTGGGGAGGATAGAAAGGCTTTGGTAAATCAGGCAGGGAGTACTGGAGGGGCGTGCAGGGGTTGGCAGCTGACAGGCATTTGGGGGTGGCTGGGGGCATCTCCTCTGGCTCGGGCCACAGCACCAGGTGGGATCCATCAGCCTCATGTAAACACTTCTCACAGGCAGCTTAACCACTTGAGTGTGTCTGGCCTTCAAAGCCAGCGGGAGAGGCCAAGGAGGGAGGTACTGAACTCCCTTAGGGGATAATGATTTATCTCCCGTGCAGGTGGGCTCTGCTGGGGCCTCCCTGACAGGCGAGGGGGTGGACTGGCACTGAAGAGCCTAGAGGGGAAAGGATTAGGACAGGGGGTGGGAGGGGCACCTCCACTCCAGCACCTCAGATTTCTCATTCCTGAGCCTGAACTCTCTGACTCTCAGCTAGCCTGTGACATAGTCATGCTTGTCCCCATTTTATAGATGTGAAACAGGTTCAGTGAGGCTACATGACTTGTTCAAAGGCATCTAGCCACTGGAGGGGAAGGTGATGGCTCCCTGGCATCTACAGAGACTCTGTGCTATTGGCCTGCATGCTCTGTTGTGGTGTGGGTGTGTGTGGGGGAGTGTGGGGTGTGCGTGGGCAGGCCGCTGCTGTGGAAGAACCTTGAGAGCATCAGAGCATGTGTGTGATCCCGTGACGGGGAAGCAGGGTTTTCATTCTCACTCCCAGGTTGGGCTCAGATGTCCAACTTCCCAGACACATCTGATCAGGGGAGGGACCGGCTCCCCTGCCCCCATCACCCCAGCCGGCCAGCGGGTCCAGAGACCTGGCTCTCGCTGGGCTGGGGGATTATCCCCATTCTCTGTGTCTCTGGCCAGGGCGGGCATTGCTGCCTCTTTTATCCTCTCACAAAGGCCAGGCCCGCCAGGCCTGCTGTGTCAGAGTTTCTGTGGCCGGGGGAAGCCTTACTTCCTTTTCTCCCGCCAAGCCCAGAGGGCCACGCAGAGTCTGCCAGCTTGCCGGGGGCCACTGCTCTAGCTCCAGGACAGGTGAAAGGCACATGGGTGACTCAGCCCCGGGAAGAAAAGGCTGAGGGGTCACTCATGCAAGGACAGAGAGAGAGAGAGCTCCTCTTCAAGAGACAGGATACTACTGCAGCATGAGGTCTGTAGGGTAGACTTAAGGAAGGACTTCCAGTTAGAGCTGGACAACATGAAGCAGGGGTGGGACCAGCTGGCTCCCGTTATTGAGAAATCATCAGTGATCCACAAGTTTGGTTTGAATGTCTGCCATATTCTGGCTACACAGGTTGCCGGCTCCGGTCCCAGGTTAGGGAATTCTGTAAGACAGGAAAAGGAGCAGATTTCTTCTAGAAAGGTGCTAGGTAGGTAACTTGTAATGTCCAAACATTTTGAGCTCCCAGTCTTCTGGGTAGGGCAGGAGGCATAAGTGGGAGTGTTCATGGTACTACAGAATTAACCCTTCTTTCTCCTTCCCTGACAGGTTGGTTTTTGGAGTAGTCCCTGCTGACGTGACAAAAAGATCTCTCATATGATATTCCGAGGTATCTTTGAGGAAGTCTGTCTTTGAGGACCTCCCTTTGAGCTGATGGAGAACTGGGCTCCCCACACCCTCTCTGTCCCCAGCTGAGATTATGGTGGATTTGGGCTACGGCCCAGGCCTGGGCCTCCTGCTGCTGACCCAGCCCCAGAGGTGTTAGCAAGAGCCGTGTGCTATCCACCCTCCCCGAGACCACCCCTCCGACCAGGGGCCTGGAGCTGGCGCGTGACTATGCGGCTTGGGCTGTGTGTGGTGGCCCTGGTTCTGAGCTGGACGCACCTCACCATCAGCAGCTGGGGGATCAAGGGGAAAAGGCAGAGGCGGAGTGAGTAATGGAGCATGGTGGGCCACAGCTGGCCTTGGGAATGGGAGGGGGCCACCCAGGAACTAGGGGTCTTCAGGAGTTTTATTCCATGATGACCCTTGCAGAGTTCCACTCTATCTATTATAGCTTTGTAGATCACTCAGTAGATGATCCTGTTTGTGGATTATTCAATTGGTGGATTAATTTGCTGAGATTACCCACTCTGTAGATGACTCACTTTGTCTGTTTTCCCCTTTGTAGACTCTGCTTTCTAGATTAACCCCTCTCTTGTGAGGATCTAGTTTGTGGATTATGCCTTTGTGGATTATGTGCTTTGACATAACACCAGCTTTGTGTGGTATCCATGGAGATGCTTCCCCAATCCCCCTGCCCTGGGGCTCCTTTTTTGGCTAAAGTGCAGCCATCAACCCTTTTGGGTTAGGAGCTCTGCACAACTTAGCACTGGGTAACAGGGCTTCCCCTGCCCAGATCATAGGGCAGGAACAGTGGAGTAGGGAGGGTCAGGAGACTGTCCACTGCTGTGGCTTTTAAACCATGCCTAGTGGGATTCAGGGAGCTACAGTGGCATCGAAGGGGAGACAAGCAGGCAGGGGTCTGGCCCGACCACGCTTCAAACCAGAGCAGTCTCACTTTTCCCTGCTTTTGGTAATGAGCATCCACATAAGAAGTCGTTGGAAGAGAGGGTTCTCATAGCTTAAAAAGAAAACCAAAATCCTATCATTGTACAGATGCTAAGAAAGGGGAAGAAACAGGTCTAAGGAGATACAGTTGATGTTGGAACCCAGGTCTCCCAATGCCTGTGGGCCCAGTCTTCTTGAAAGCCGAATTTGATGGAGGTCAAGGGTAATCTGTCCCTAGCCCCTTGATAGGCACTCCTCAGCCTCTGCTTAAGGTCTCCAGTGATGGGGCCCCAGTGCTGTAGGGGTGGCCACTGTGTGTGAGGGGCCCACACGAGGGAGATGGTGGGGGACTCCAGAGTCCCAAGTCCTCATCTGTCTTTTGACATCCCGCATGAGAAGATGCCACACCCACAGGCAGGAGATCTTCCTGAAGTCTAGCCCAGCTCCCTCTTGCTTCATGTTTCCCTGCAGACGGAGGCCCCCCAGTGAAGGCTGAAAAGCAGTGGGGTTTTGCTGGGGCTCCACGGGAGCAGCCAAGGCCAGGACTCAGCCCAGGGAGAGAAGCTCAGAGAATTGGTGAAGCTGAAAATCCCTGGCTTAACAAACAATTAGAGACAGTTAGGTTTAATCAGCAGCAAGGCCTTGATTTTCCTCCCTTCTCATCTGTTGTGGCCAGTATTTTGGACTCCATGGGCCAGATGCGGTTTAGCGGTTTATAATCAGTCTCCTCTATTTCCGAAATGAGAGAGAGAGAGAGAGAGAGAGAGAGAGAATGGGAGGAACCATTCACATTCATGCAATGTGTACATGTGCTTAACGCTGACCCTCACCCATGCAGAGCCTCATGCCTGGCTAAACCAGAGGTCACAGGACCTGAGTTCAAGTCTGTTGTATTAAAAAGGAAAGGAAGTACTAGACTTGGCATCAGAAAGGGCCTGGTCCTAGCGATGGCGAATCTCCTGCAGCAATTTTGACGTGCTTGCTCGCTTTTCATATGGCCACATCTAACAGCCGTGGCAGCACATGAGCCAGTTTTTATTACCAAGTGATGTGAGTAACAGACATCCTTGATGGTAAGAGGCAAGGGTGGGGAGAGGTGTGGAGACAGGCTCAGGGGTGCAGGGAGGGATGAAGGTTGTGCTGTTTGTCAATACTTGTTATGTAATAGCCATAGTCATCGCAATCAGGAAGCTGAAATGTAATGTATAGGAGGATAGTAAGGCTTACATGAGATAATAGGTATATATATATAGTTTTGTTTTGTTTTGTTTTGTTTTGAGATGGAGTCTTGCTCTGTCACCCAGGCTGGAGTGCTGTGGCACGATCTTGGCTTACTGCAACCTCCGCCTCCCGGGTTCAAGTGATTCTCCTGCCTCAGCCTCCCAAGTAGCTGGGATTACAGGCATGTGTCACCATGTCTGGCTAATTTTTGTATTTTTAGTAGAGACAAAGTTTTGTCATGTTGGCCAGGCTGGTCTTGAACTCTTGACCTCAGGTGATCCACCCACCTCAATAGATATATATTTTTAACACCTTTGTAAAACATCAAGTTCTGTGTAGACTCTGGGTGCAAATCATTGTTATATAAACAATGTGTAGACCATTTTGCCTTACTGATTCTGGGGGAGTAGGGAAGGGAAGAAGGAAGACCAAGACACCTGTGTGTGCCTGGCCTCTCGATAAGACAAGCGTGGAATGGCACTGGGTGGACCTCGGGGCAGGGGTAGGTGTGCTGTGTATGAGCCTCAGGGTTGTTGACTCTGGCTGACAGTCCTCGGCTGCAGGGTAGGAGGGCCACCAGAAGCCACTCAATCTAAATCTCATTCTGAGCTATTATACACTAGTTTTGAAGCCATGTCTGATTTCGGAGTCTGAGTGATGGTCTGCCTGCATGGAGCGAGAAAAGTTGAGCAAAGAACTTCTCTTTAGCTGTGAGTGGTGAAGTCCCCTTGAAGTTCCCCTCCTCCACTCATTGAGGACCCTGCCCCTCCCTGAACTCCTGTTCACTAAGCCCCTTGTCTTCTTGCTAGCCCTCACCCCTGATCTGGGGTCCCTGCACCTTCCTGAGCCCTCATTCCCACTCATCCCTCGCACTGAGTAATGCTCCTTCCTGAACCCCTTCTCCTCTCTGATTCTTGGGCCCCCTCTCTCAGTCCTGCCTCCCAGGAAGCCTTCATTCCTTCATTGAGCCCTGACTTCTCCAGAAGCCAGGAGCCCCCTTTGTGCCTCTTCTCACTGCCCCATCCTCCATCCGGAGCCTCTACCCCTGCTGCACTGACAGCCTTACAGTCCCTCATCCCTCACTGAATCCCCATTCCTTCCTTGGGTCATTCTGCAAATGTTCATTGAGATCCTGCAAGCTGGCCCTGATCGCAGAGATGAATCTCGAGGAGCCCGCAAGCGAGTGGGGGAAGACAGAATGTCAATCCAGTTCGGGAATGCTGCACAGGAGAAAACCCGAGGGCATGGACAGCCCCAGGGAGTTGGGAGGAGGCATAGAGTGTTCTTTTAGGAAGTGGGGTGCAGCTAGGAGTAGCTGGGGAAATGAATTATCAAGGGGGTTCTGGGGAGCCCTAGGATTTCCACTGGAGAAGCTGTGCTCATATCTTTTCTGTTGGAAAGAAGTGTTTTGCCGCTAAACAAGCCATCCAGAACCTACTGGGATTGAGCAAGGAAGCTGTCTGGGGCTGAGGGGAGGGTCCGGGGAGAAGATGCTGCAGGGTAGAGGTCGGGTTATTAAGCTCTTCTCACCTGCCAGGCTGAGGAGTTTGGACTTGGCCTGACTCCAGCTACAGTGGGTGAGGAGCCACTGAGGCTTTCATCAAGGAGCCCAGAGCCCAGCTGCATAGAGGGTGGGGGAGGTGGCTTGAGGCGGGAAGCAAACAGCCCAGGTAAAAAAAAAGTGAGGATCTAAACTAAGCTCATAGTTGAGCTGAAGAATTCTGGGTCTGCCTTGGCATGGTGGCTCACGCCTGTAATCCCAGCACTTTGGGAGGCTGAGGCGGGCGATCACCTGAGGTCAGGAGTTCAAGACCAGCCTGCCCAACATGGCGAAAGCTTGTCTCTACTAAAAATACAAAAATTAGCCAGGAGTGGTGATGTGCACCTGTAGTCCTGGCTACTTGGGAGGCTGAGGCAGGAGAATCGCTTGTACCTGGGAGGCGGAGGTTGCAGTGAACTGAGATTGTGCCACTACACTCCAGCTTGGGTGACAGAGCAAGACTCTGTTTCCAAAAAAAAAAGAATCCTGGGCCTACCAGCGGGACGTGCCCAGGGCTTGCTGAATGTGAAGGTCCCAGGAAGCCACAGGGATAGATCCACCTCCTGGGACAGCGTGTGGCCTGAGAGGGGCCCTGGCCTACTCACTTCCTCAGTCTCCTGGCTGAGGCCCCACTACCTATCCTCCTACCCTCGCCAACTGAACTCAGATCTCTCTTACCAAACCCATTTCCTCCAAGACTAGATTCCACCCCAAAACCAAGATTATCACTCTCTGGGTCATGGTGAGTTCTCTCCACCCACCACTGTCCCTAACCCATCCCACCTGAGTCCCTCATCCATGTTCCATCCTGGTCCCTCCACTGTAGTGAATTTTCATTAAGATCCATCCATACACCACCCCTCATCTCAAGCCTCTGTCTCATTCACCATATCCTCAACCTTATACCCTTGTGGAGCCTTATCCTTTACTGAGCTCCCATTCAGAAATGATGGGCTCTGCCTGCCAAAGCTCTTTCTAGTGAGAGAAAAAGACATGTTAGCAGATAATAACAATATAAGGTGATGTTCACCATGACAGATTCAAGTACTAGGGGTGTGGGAACACAGAGAAATACTCCATTGAGACTTTGCAGGGAGGTGAGATCAGGAAGACTTCCTGGAGGAGGTGACTTTAGTTCTGAGGCTTGAGGGAGTTGGTCAGGCTCAAGAGGAGGTGGAGAGTGTTCTGGGCAGAAGGACCAACTTGAACAAAAGCACACAGGTGTGAGATAGTGCGAATGTCCAGAGAAACACAAATGGTTTGATATTGCTTAGGAGTGGTGCTGAGGGGTAAGGTGGATGGGATGGGCCCACAAAAGCTTTTAAGGTCAGGCAAGGAGCTGGGTCTTAATTCTGTAGGTGATAGGGAGCTATTGATAGATAATAGGATGGGGTGTAAAACCATCAGATTTTTAGTTTAAGAAAGATTCCTGGGGATGAAGAAATTGGGAACTGGAAGAAGTGAAGCCCCTAGAGGGGAGGGGCAGTGATCCAGAAACATTCTTCAAGGGGTGTGGGGCTGAGCTGCCCTGGAGCAGTGCCTCATCATAGCCACAGCAACTTAAAAGGGCTTTGCGTAGGGTGAAGGAGACTAGAAGAGGGGGAATTGAGGGCACAGCCTTGCTCTGCCAGCTCATCGAAGTGGGCTGGAGAGCAGGGTGCTTGCGAGCTGAGGGAGGTAGGGTTGGGGGGGATGGTGGTTTGTGGGGAGGGCAGAGCTGGGGGTGCTGAAGAAGTCAGGAAGGAGGCTCCCTCCCCCACAAGCACCCCTCGCCCTCGCTGAGTCCACCCGGCCTCCTCAGCCAGGCTTACAGCCCTGCAAGGCCGCTTGCCCTGCACACCCCCCATAACAGGCAGCAGCAGGAGGGAAATTTCTTGCTTTTGTTCCTTCTTTTCTTTTAGAGAGAGGGTCTTGATCTCGCTATGTTGCCAAGGCTGGTCTCAAACTCCTGGGCTCAAGATATCCTCCTGCCTCAGCCTCCTGAGTAGCTGGGACTACAGCATGTGCCACTGTGCCCAGCTAGAGGAGAGCTTTCTAAACTACCAACCCAATGATGCCCTTCCATTGGTTGCTTTCTTCACCAAGAGAATATATAAAGCTCGACCAGACTTGGTGGCTCACGCCTGTAATCCCAGAACTTTGGGAAGCCGATGTGGGCAGATCACGAGGTCAGGAGTTTAAGACCAACCTGGCCAACATGGTGAAACCCCAACTCTACTAAAGATACAAAAAAATCAGCTGGGCGTGGTGGTGCATGCCTGTAATCCCAGCTACTCGGGAGGCTGAGGCAGGAGAATCGCTTGAACCCAGGAGGCGGAGGTTGCAGTGAGCCAAGATTGCGCCATTGCACTCCAGCCTGGCCAACAGGGTGAGACACCATTTCAAAAAAAAAAAAAAAGAGAGAGAGAGAGAATATATAAAGCTCTATGTTCTTTTTTTTTCCTTTTGAGGTGGGGTCTTGCTATGTTGCCCAAGCTGGTCTGCAACTCCTAGGCTCAAGGGATCCTGCCTCAGCCTCCCAAGTAGCTAGAATTACAGGCACGTGCTATATAAAGCCCTATTTTCCATGCCATGGTCGATCCAGGATATTCAGTGCCTCAGAGGCTTTTCACTGGCTGTTCCTTCTGTGTGGAACACCCTCCTCCCCTAGGCTTCTGGGTCAGGGAGTGCCCTCTGCCTCTCTACATCCAGATATGTAACCAGCCCTGCCTCCCTCGTCCCGGGTGGGCCTTTGTGGCTATACCTCCACGTTCCAGCTCCTAGTAGCCCTAAGCACCTGTGAGGTGTGCAGTAAATAGCTGTGAAATAAATGAGACTTGGTTTTCCTGCTCTGAATCATTATGCATTTCCCCCAAATATGAACCGTCTTCCTTGGACCCTTCCTTCAAGGGCACATTCTTAATGTCGAGCCCCCTCTCCTCTCCCCGCATCCCCTCACAGCCTCTCTGAGCTGAGAACATCCTGTGCTTCCTGTCCCCCTTGATAAACATCCCTTTCCTTATTGAACTGACCCTGCCTGTCACTGAGCCCCCATTCCTCTTCTGAGCCCCCAAACCCTCATGGAGCTCAGCTACCTGATCCCCTGGTCCCTCCTCCTAACCAAGGCCAGCTTCAGCATCTGAGCCCTGTGTCTTGATGCTCCCATTTCCTCGTGTCCTCGGGTCTCTACTCCATCAATGTCCCCCGCCTCTGAGTCTTGTAATCACATTCCCCATCCCTAGCCATGCTTTCCCCTTCTCTGTCTGTGATCTCTGATTTTCTCTGTCACCCTCCTGGCTTTATCTCCACTCCTTCCCTTCCACTCACTCCGAAGCCCACTGTGGTTTGGCTCTCATCTCCACCTCTCCACCAAAACTGCCCTTCTCAAGGTCACCTAATCAATGATCACTGAGAGTCAAGTCTTGTAGATTTGTTTCAGAGCTCACTGGCCTTGCCTCCTCCCAGCCCTGGTCCTTGAAGATCTCTCCCTTTTCAACCTTATTCCTGGCACCTCTGTCTCTCAGTCTCCTCCCAGCTATCCAAGGATCCTTCTCCACTTCTTTCCCAAGCCCCCCTTCCTCTTGCCTAGCTGTTGAATGCAGGTGTTGCCTGAGGCACCATCCAGGCTCTTCTGTTCCCACAGATCTAACTATCAGGTTCTTTTTTTTTTTGAGTCAGGGTCTTGCCCTGTCATCCAGGCTGGAAAGCAGTGGCTCAATCTTAGCTCACTGCAGCCTCGAAATCCTGGACTCAGTCAATCCTCCAGCCTCAGCTGGATTACAGGCACAAGCCACCATGCCAGCCAACAGCCAACTTCTTGAAAGAGGGGGCGCTATTTCCTCTCTCTACTTCCTGACCTTCCTTTCACTGCCGAACAACTGCCTCCTGCTGTCCACCCCACCACTCCACCGAAACTACACTTACCAGGTCGCCACCACCAGGTTGGGCTCACATGACATCTCAGAAGCAATTGTCGTGTTGATGCCTCCCTCTTCTGAGTGTACTCTTCTCTGCGCTCCCATGACACTGTATACTTCTCAGTGTCCCCTGCCTGTCTGTTGGCTCCTCCTCTGCCTCTGAGTGGACTAAAGACTTTTCCGTCCTTCTCTTCAATGTCCAGTTCCTCTTCTCACTCTCCAGACCCACTCTTCTTGCCACCTCATGGACTGGCATGCCTTTGATGACTGTTCGATGTTAAGAACTCCACCTCTTCTTAGCCAAGCATGGTGGCATGTGACCGTAGTTGTAGCTACTCAGGAGGCTGAAGCAGGAGGATCACCTGAGCCCAGGAGTTTGAGGCTTCAATGAGCTACGTTTGTGACACTGCAGTCTAGCCTGGGCAACACAGTGAGATCTCATCTCTTAAAAAAAAAAAAAAAAAAAACTCTTAAAAAAAAAAAAGAAAAAAGAAAAAAGAACTCAGCGTCTCAATCTCCAGCCAAAATAGTTCTCTTGAGTTCCAGACCCATGTGTTCAATTGCCTAATAGACATCATTCCCTGGATGTTCCACAGGAACCGCAAACTCAACATGTCTAATACTTAGCTACTCATCATTTTCCCGCCCGAACCCCCTCCTCCTCCTGTGGTCCCTCTCCCGGGGAAGGGCTGTTACACAAGCCCAGCATCTCGAGGTCACCTTGCCCCTGCCCCTCACCCCCTCTTGTTGAATGCATCGCCCTGTCTTGTTGACCCTGCCCCCTGACCATCTCACGTGTGTCTACTCCCTCCCCTCTCCTTGGCTCAGCCCAGCTCTCCTGGACTGGAGTTCTAGCCTGGGAGTCTTCCTGTCTCCACTCATGCCCTCGGAAAATCCATTCTCCACTCTACGGAGTGATCTTTCTAAAATAGAATCCTGACTGTGTCTCTTGTTGTAAACCTCCCACTGATTCCTTCTGACCTTCAGGATAGGGTGTGAATTCCTTCATCCAGGCTTAAGACCCTTCCTCATCCAGCCCCTGCTTCCCTCTCCAACTTCCCGCCTCATCACTCGCTCCAGGCTCCCACCATGCTGACCTGATTCCAGATTCCCTTCCCCGGGTGTGCCACATTTTCTCTGCGGTGCCATTGATGGCGCTGAAGAAAAATGCACACTGGGACTTGCTGCTAGTGGAATGGAAGGTGGGCAGCAGATCTGAAAGGACGCCTTTTGCAAACCTGTTCTTAAGACAGGTGATAATGAAGGAATAAATGAGTATGGCAGCATCGCTTGAGAGGGCTGCAAATGGGATGCCGGGATCACAGCCATTACTGAAACTAAGGCAGAAACCTAGAGGGCGCATTCATGTCAACAATGAATTAAATCAAAACAGTGAGTCATAGACAATTTAATATCTTTGAAGTGGAAGTGGTGCCTAAAATCTATAATGACTCGTGAATTTGTAACACAGCTGAATAAAGACCCAGAATAGAAAAATAATCCGAAGGACTCCCTCATAACTCCGCATTTGGAGTATTTTTGCTCATACAATGATTATACCAATAAGAACGATCGTGATTTTTATTTTTATCTTATATTATTATTATTATTATTATTATTATTATTATTTTGAGACAGAGTCTCGCTCATCACCTAGACTGGAGTGCAGAGGTGATCTTGGCTCACTGCAGCCTCTGCCTCCTGGGTTCAAGCGATTCTTATGCCTCAGCCTCCTGAGGAGCTGGTATTACAGGTGCATGCCACCACGGCCAGCTAATTTTTGTATTTTTAGTACAGGTGGAGTTTCACCATATTGGCCAGGCTGGTCTCGAACTCCTCACCTCAGCTTCCCAAAGTTCTGGGATTACAAGTGTGAGCCATCTTGGCCAGTCTATTATTATTTTTTGTAATAGAGACAGGGTCTCCCTATGTTGCCCAGGCTGGTCTTGAACTCCTGGGCTGCAGCGATCTGCCCGCCTCAGCCTCCCGAAGTGCTGGGATTACAGGCATGAGCCACCACACCCAACCCATAAATTTCATTTTCCAAAAATATATAGTCTAACCACACTTTTAGTTTCCATGCCACCTCATATTGTCCTACCCTGGGCTCCCTATACTTTGTCTGCTCTGCCTGAAACACATACTGGCTGAGAAATTTTGTTCAAGTAATTTACCTTTCCATTCCCTCATCTATAAAAATGTGCATAATAGGCCAAGAGGGGTGGCTCACGCCTGTAATCTCAGCACTTTGGGAGGCCCAGGCGGGTGGATCACCTGAGGTCCAGAGTTCGAGACCAGCCTGACCAACATGGTGAAACCCCATATCTACTAAAAATACAAAAAATTAGCCAGGCATGGTGGCAGGTGCCTGTAATCCCAGCTACTCGGGAGGCTGAGGCAGGAGAATTGCTTGAACCTGGGAGGCAGAGATTGCAGTGAGCCGAGATTGTGCCACTGCACTCCAGCCTGGGTGACTGAGTGAGACTGTCTCAAAAGAAAAAAAAAAAAGGATAATATATTTTAAAAAAATAACAATAGTACCTACCTCATTGGTTGTTGTAAGGATTAAATGAGTTAATACTTGTCAAGCACTGAGAACATTGCCTGCCACAGAGTAAGTGCTCAACATTTAGTAACACACTGCCGCCATTGTGGTTGTTACTGTGTTATTGTGATGGTTTGGTGTTTGTTATCATCTTCCTTCCTTCGGTTGCTCTCCTTCCTAACTCCTCCATGTTCTCCTGTTCTGAAACCAGGAATGATTCCTGCAGCATAGACTCACTCCAGCAGTTGTCCGGAGTGGACATCCTCATCTCCCCTTTTCAGGGAAGCACACGACATCCAGGATTTTGCCCAGCTTCCCAGACTGGGAATCTGGCTCTGGGTCCTGATGACTCTGAAGCCTGAGCTCTGGGTCCACTACCCTGCACCACCTCCCACCATCTCTATTCTGATTTTCCCAGCTCTCTGCCTTCTGCCTGTATCTGCAGCTCCTCTCTCCCTGGCTCTTTTGTTTGTTTGTTTTGTTTTGTCTTTTGAGACAGTCTTGCTCTGTCATCCAGGCTGGAGTGCAGTGGCATGATCTCAGCTCACTGCAGACTCTGCCTCCCAGGTTCAAGTGATTCTCCTGCCTCAGCCACCTGAGTAGCTGGGATTACAGGTGCCCACCACCACATCCAGCTAATTTTGTGTATCTTTAGTACAGATGGGGTTTTGCCATGTCAGCCAGGCTGGTCTTGAACTCCTGACCTCAGGTGATCCACCCATCTCAGCCTCCCAAAGTGCTGGGATTCTAGGCCTGAGCTACTGCACCCGGCCGCTGCCTGGCTCTTGTTGCCCTTCTTGATCAAGTTCAAGTTCCTTAGCATGATACAAAGACAGGATACCTTACCTTTCACCACTCCACTCCCATTCCCATCTCCACTCCATGTAACTACTTTCCTTCCTCTCCTTCCCTCTCAACTCGCTTCTCTTGCCATGGGCTTCTTTTCATGTCTGGCCCCACAGCTCACCCACGCCCCAGGCCGAACATCTGGGAATCACCCCAGGCTCCTCCCCATGCCTCTTTCCTCTCTGCCTGTTAGCCACGATGGCCTACTGGTTGCATTTCCTAAGCATCTCTCAAATCTGTCTTTTTTCCCTCTATCCCTGTGGAACATAATTTTGAGACTTTCTCACTTTTCTCACCTGGATGATCTAGTCAGCTTCCTCCCAAACAGTTCTTCCATCTCTGGTCTCCACCCTGGCTACCAGAGAAAATTTCCCAACATGTAAATTGGGCCAGGTCTCATCCCTGCTTAATATGTTCTAATGGTTCCCTGATGTCTAAACAGTCTGAGAAGGTCCCGAAACAAGTGTTCTGTGGCCAAAATGCTTGGGAAATGCAGTTCACTCTGTCCCCTCCTCAGAGAGTCACTGTGCACAGGAGAGTAATAAAGCTTCCATTAGGCCTGCAGTAAAGAAATCTGTTTAGATTTGTTTGACCCACTGGTTCCTGGACTTACATGACACAGTAGCCTTTCTCCACATTCTCCTATTCATAGTTGGGGGAATCAAGTTGTAAGGAATACTTTTTGGGAAATGCCATCTGGCAGGCTCCAGTTCAAGTTCCTTAGCATGATATAAAGATAGAAAACCTTATCTTTCACCACTCCCCTCCCATTCCCATCTCCACCCCAAGTTATCTGCAATTCCGCCTTTCCCTAGTTTTACACCTCTGTGGTCCTGCTCCCTGAGTGCCCTTAATTCTACTTCCTAAAGGACAAATCTGTACAAATTATCTAAGACTTGTCCCCACTGACACCTCCTTTGTGGCTTGTTTCCCTCCTTCTTTTGGGTCCACTATTGCTTGGCCTTGTGGCTGTCAGCATTCACCTATTTGTGGGTCTGTCTGCTCCACTGAAAGATCAGTTCCTCTACAGAGTGGCTTATATGCCTCTGTCCCCAGGGCTCACACTGCGCAAGGTCCATGGAAGGGCCTCCATGAGGATTAAACAAGTAAGTGAGATCAAAGATCTTAGACTCAATGCTGGGATGGAAAACCATGAAGCCTCAAAAGATGGTTCTCTTTTTTTTTTTTTTTTTTTTTTTTTGAGAGAGAGTCTTGCTCTGTCATCCAGGCTGGAGTGCAATGGCACAATCTCAGCTCACTGCAAACTCCGCCTCCCAGGTTCAAACGATTATTCTCCTGTCTCAGCCTCTCAAGTAGCTGGGATTACAGGCATGCACCACCATGCCTGGCTAATTTTTGTAATTTTAGTAGAGACGGGGTTTCACCATGTTGGCCAAGCTGGTCTCAAACTCCTGACCTCAGGTGATCCGCCCGCCTTGGCCTCCCAAAGTGCTAGGATTACAGGCGTGAGTCACCGCGCCCGACTTCAAAGGATGGTTCTGAGCCAGGGTTTCTCAACCTCAGTGTCATTAACATTTTGGACCAAATGATTCTTTGCTGTGCCCGATGCATTGTAGGATGATTAGCAGCATCCCTGGTCTCTACCCACTTGATGCCACTAACAACCCCTTTCCCCAGGTGTGATCATCAAAAAGGTTTCTAGGCATTGTCAAATGTCCCCTGGGGAGCAAAATCATCCCTGGTTGAGACCCCTGTTCTAGGCATAGATTATTCCAATTGTCTTTGTGTTTCTGGGTAGGTGGTCCTTTTCTATTTCACTGTTTATCCCTCTTGCCCTTAAAACTTTCTCAGAAATTTAAGAAACCCTCCTTCTATACCTAAGGCTGACTGTTTTGTGCTCTGGGGAGAGTGGATAAATTCCAGGAAGGCTGCAGCTTGGGTTGCTTCTCTGGGGATGGTGGAGCCAGCCTAGAGAGTGAACTCGTGTCGTGTCTGGAGCTAGGGAGGCACAGGGGTCAGCATCTGTGCTAGCTCTCTGGAGAAAAGCTACTGGGAAAGTGTATAAAGTAGCCTTGCAGAGAGCTGCCAGCCTGGCCGGTGCTTTCTGAGAAGCATATTCCTTCTGTGGAAGGAAACATCGATCTATTCACTTCCCATCCTTGTCAGAATCTGGATAGGTGAGGTTCTCTCCACAGCTGCCTTCTCATGCCTGCTCCACCTTTGCAGTCAGTGCCGAGGGGAGCCAGGCCTGTGCCAAAGGCTGTGAGCTCTGCTCTGAAGTCAACGGCTGCCTCAAGTGCTCACCCAAGCTGTTCATCCTGCTGGAGAGGAACGACATCCGCCAGGTGGGCGTCTGCTTGCCGTCCTGCCCACCTGGATACTTCGACGCCCGCAACCCCGACATGAACAAGTGCATCAGTGAGTGTGGGCAGGGCTGTCGGGGGCAGGGGGCACTAGAAGCTCTGGACTGGGGGAGAGTGCTTTGAACCATTGGTGGCTGGCAAGAGGAGCAGAGGGGGCTCTGAGGAGAGGAGATGAGGCTCCGATTCAAGTATCCAGCCGCACACTTCCACCTTGGTGTGTAAATATCAGAACCCTGTCTCCTCCCTTCGCACCTGCCCCTACCTGTATTCCCAGAGGTCACCCTCCATGTCCCAACCTGTCACCCAAGCCACAGCCCTGAGTGCCAACCTCTCCCACCCCATCCATCCAATCACCAAAGCCTGCCTGTCATCTCCTGTCTGTCCACACTGCCACTGTCCTCCCCAGGCTCCCAGCACCTTGCTCCGGGATCATTGCAATAGCCTGTTCATCTGTCCTCCAGCCTTCATCTGGTTCCCTGAAACCCATCTTCTGCACTGCAGCCAGAAAGACGCTTCTGAGACACACACCCTACCCCATCACACTTCTGAGACACACAACCTATCTCATCACACTTCTGAGACACAGAACCTATCCCTATCCCATCACATTTCTGAGACATACAACCTATCCCATCACACTTCTGCTTAAAAGCCACTGCTAGCTCCACATGGGCTGCAGGGGAATCCAAGCCCAGGCAGCCTGCTCTTCCACTCTCTTCTCTCCCTGGTCTTCTGACTCCTCATTTCCACAACAGCTACAGCTCCACATGCTCCAAGGCACACGCTGCCATATCTCCATCCTTTCTCTGTAGATGTAGCTGTGATGTGCTGGGGGACACGTGTGAACACACTCGGGGGACAATGCCAGTGCCCCCACCACTTGTTCAGTGCCTTGCCATTTAGAATGCATTTGCAGGTCTCATATCAGTTGAGCCTCACAACAACACTGGGAGGGAGACAGAACACAATCGATGGTGCCCTTTTCAGGGCTGACAACATTCAGGCCCGGAGGGTAAATGACTGGTCCAAGACTAGACTGGGTTCTGAGCTCAACTCTGCTACTTCTTCATTGTGTGACCTTGAGCACGTCTCAACCCCTCAATGTCTCATCTTTAAGAGTTTTTACCCCCTAGGGTTGTTGTGAGACATGCATGTAAAGCCCTTAGTGTCTGGCACTCAATGAATGGTAGCTGCTATTGTTCTTATTTTTGTTCTTATTTGACTGGCAACCAAACCCAGGAATCAGAGCACCAGGGAGGGAAGGAAGGAAGGAAGGAGAGAGGTGAGGCTGAGATAAGCCTGGAGGATGGTGGGAGTTTGTGAGGACAGAGGTGGGACCCTGGGAGCTACCCTCTTGGTCCTCATGGTCCTTAAAGTCGGGAGCTCCTGGCTACACCAGCTCCTAGGAAACTGGCAGCATGGGCTTCAGGTGGCAGAGCCTGGGAGGAAGTCAGCCCCGCCTGCACTCTGGGAAGGAGAGATTGTGAAAGACCCTGCCTGCTTCCAACCAAGCCCTGGAAGACCCACCCTGCCCCCATTCCCCCAGAGGAGAGAACTGGCAGCAGGGAATCAGGGAGGGACCCAGGAGTCCTACCAAGGTTGTTGCTGGAACTCAGCCTTGCAGAGGCAGAGGAATTTGCCCTGGGATGGCTTCCCCCTCCTCCATGCTGATTCTTTCTGCCAGGCAGGAGGAGAACCACAGTTTGGGACATTGCAGATGCCCAGCAATGAGGGAAGAAGAGATCATGCAGCCACTCTCTGGGGGGCCATTCTGTCCCTCAGTTCAACTCTGTTTAGGGTGGCCCTCTGGATGCTGTGAGATTCTGAAACACTCCTGTCCCACCCCCACCAAGCCCAGAGGGCCCCACCCTCCGCCTCTGAAACTGCTCTCTTGAGCCTCACCTTGGGCTGCAGGGACTGAGACTGGGTTCATGATCGAGTTGGCTGATGGTGGCAAGAGTCCCAGCCAGCCTTCAGGAGCAACCGCTTCAGCTTCTTCTTCCCTGGCCTGCCACTGCCCTTCCTTTCCCTTTCCTCCCAAGATTCCTCTGCAGTAACTGCAGCTCTAGGCCAGGGTCCTGCCCTCCATGTAGGTGTGTGTGGACGGAAGGGAGGGTATTGGGGCTGGGTATGAGGGGAAACATTCTCACCAGGCTGAGCCAGAAGCCCCCAATCTGTCCTCTCCTCAGAATGCAAGATCGAGCACTGTGAGGCCTGCTTCAGCCATAACTTCTGCACCAAGTGTAAGGAGGGCTTGTACCTGCACAAGGGCCGCTGCTATCCAGCTTGTCCCGAGGGCTCCTCAGCTGCCAATGGCACCATGGAGTGCAGTAGTCCTGGTAAGCCATGGCAGGCACTGTGGGCAGAGGGTCCAGGACCCCAGAAGGAGGGGCCGGGTAAGGGTCTGGCCAGAGAGCGGGTGGGCTGGGGCACTGTGCAGGGAGAGCTTACCCTACCACTCCTTTCTGAGTCTCCAAGGGCTTTTCTGCCCTCTGGACTAAAGATACCTGCAGCCTCAGGTCCAGGCAGAAGGAAGGTGGGAGATGCTCCCCTGGGCTATTCTGGGCCAGAAGAGGAGACATGATCCCCTCCTCCTTGTCCTTCTCTCCCTTCCCTTCTCTTCCTGCCAGCGCAATGTGAAATGAGCGAGTGGTCTCCGTGGGGGCCCTGCTCCAAGAAGAAGAAGCTCTGTGGTTTCCGGAGGGGCTCCGAGGAGCGGACACGCAGGGTGCTACATGCCCCTGTGGGGGACCATGCTGCCTGCTCTGACACCAAGGAGACCCGGAGGTGCACAGTGAGGAGAGTGCCGTGTCCTGAGGGTGAGCTGCAGCCTCTGCCTCCTTGGGGTCGGGGCTCAGGCACCAGCCATGACAGGTCCTGCCACCTCTGCTTCCTGCCCACGGCTCAGGAAGAAGCTTCAGGGCAAGGCCAGATGGGGCACCCACAACTCAAGACCTCATGCTGTCCAATCCAGATGCCATGTCCTGGCAGAGAACAGGGCCTCAGAACTCTGCATAGTGGAAGCTGGAAGCTTCTGTGGTCAACATCCTTCCGGTTCCCCCATTTCTTCTGAGCTAGTGGATGTTCATACTAGAAGGCCCCTCGGAGGCCGGATGGGTGGGTGAAAAGGGGCACTAAGACCCAGAGAGGTGTAGTGATTCCACCAAAGTCACACAGCCTGCAGTTGGCAAGGGGGTGGCTGCTGCTCTTGCCTGGCCCCAGAGGTGGCTGGTGGCGGATAGGGGATGGGGGCAGTCCTGCCTGTTCTGAGAGTTGCACTGAATACCTGGGAAGTGCTCTTGGTCCATTGGGATCCAAGGTCTGAGGAACCCATGAGGAAGAGGATGATGTCTTGTGTGCCTTGAGGGTTGGGGAGTGAAAGGGCTCTTGGGCTGCCTCCCAGTACTCAAGCCTCGGGGTCCTCTGAAGTGGCTGCTGTCAGAGGAGGTCACGATGACCCAACTACCTAGAGGCAGCATCTCCAGCCTCCTCCCTGCCTCCCCCTTCCGGCTTCCTCACACTCCCCTCCTAGGGCCTGTGGCCATGCCCAGGGCCTCCCTGCACATCCTTTGTTGATTCTTCCTGCTGTTTGGTTGTTTCAGGGCAGAAGAGGAGGAAGGCAGGCCAGGGCCGGCGGGAGAATGCCAACAGGAACCTGGCCAGGAAGGAGAGCAAGGAGGCGGGTGCTGGCTCTCGAAGACGCAAGGGGCAGCAACAGCAACAGCAGCAAGGGACAGTGGGGCCACTCACATCTGCAGGGCCCGCCTAGGGACACTGTCCAGCCTCCAGGCCCATGCAGAAAGAGTTCAGTGCTACTCTGTGTGATTCAAGCTTTCGTGAACTGGAACGTCGGGGGCAAAGCATACACACACACTCCAATCCATCCATGCATACATAGACACAAGACACACACGCTCAAACCCCTGTCCACATATACAACCATACATACTTGCACATGTGTGTTCATGTACACACACAGACACAGACACCACACACACACACATACACACACACACACACACACACACACACACACACACACGAGGCCACCAGAAGACACTTCCATCCCTCGGGCCCAGCAGTACACACTTGGTTTCCAGAGCTCCCAGTGGACATGTCAGAGACAACACTTCCCAGCATCTGAGACCAAACTGCAGAGGGGAGCCTTCTGGAGAAGCTGCTGGGATCGGACCAGCCACTGTGGCAGATGGGAGCCAAGCCTGAGGACTGCTGGTGACCTGGGAAGAAACCTTCTTCCCACCCTGTTCAGCACTCCCAGCTGTGTGACTTTATCGTTGGAGAGTATTGTTACCCTTCCAGGATACATATCAGGGTTAACCTGACTTTGAAAACTGCTTAAAGGTTTATTTCAAATTAAAACAAAAAAATCAACGACAGCAGTAGACACAGGCACCACATTCCTTTGCAGTGTGTGAGGGTTTGGTGAGGTATGCGTAGGAGCAAGAAGGGACAGGGAATTTCAAGAGACCCCAAATAGCCTGCTCAGTAGAGGGTCATGCAGACAAGGAAGAAAACTTAGGGGCTGCTCTGATGGTGGTAAACAGGCTGTCTATATCCTTGTTACTCAGAGCATGGCCCGGCAGCAGTGTTGTCACAGGGCAGCTTGTTAGGAATGAGAATCTCAGGTCTCATTCCAGACCTGAGCCAGAGTCTAAATTTTAAGATTCCTGATGATTGGCATGTTATCCAAATGTGAGAAGTGCTGCTGTAATTCCCCTTAAAGGATGGGAGAAAGGGCCCCGGCCATCTTGCAGCAGGAGGGATTCTGGTCAGCTATAAAGGAGGACTTTCCATCTGGGAGAGGCAGAATCTATATACTGAAGGGCTAGTGGCACTGCCAGGGGAAGGGAGTGCGTAGGCTTCCAGTGATGGTTGGGGACAATCCTGCCCAAAGGCAGGGCAGTGGATGGAATAACTCCTTGTGGCATTCTGAAGTGTGTGCCAGGCTCTGGACTAGGTGCTAGGTTTCCAGGGAGGAGCCAAACACGGGCCTTGCTCTTGTGGAGCTTAGAGGTTGGTGGGGAAGAAGATAGGCATGCACCAAGGAATCGTACAAACACATATATAACTACAAAAGGATGGTGCCAAGGGCAGGCGACCACTGGCATCTATGCTTAGCTATGAAAGTGAATAAAACAGAATAAAAATAAAATACTTTCTCTCAGGGAGGTGTCTCAGAGGATGTGATATTTGAGCCTAACTCTGAAGGATGGGTAGAAGGATTTAAGACAGACTGCTGCTGTCCAATAGAAATATGTGAGCCACATATTTAATTTAACATTTTTGGGCCAGGCGCGGTGGCTCATGCCTGTAACCCTAGCACTTTGGGAGGCTGAGGTGGGCAGATCACGAGGTCAGGAGTTCAAGACCAGCCTGACCAACGTGGTGAAACCCCGTCTCTACTAAAAATACAAAAATCAGCCGGGTGTGGTGGTGTGCACCTGTAATCCCAGCTACTCGGAGGCTGAGGCAGGAGAATCACTTGAACCTGGGAGGTGGAGGTTGCAGTGAGCCGAGATCACACCACTGCACTCCAGCCTGGGCAAAAGAGTGAGACTCTCAAAAAAAAAAAAAAAAAAAAAATGCCAGGCAGGGTGGCTCACGCCTGTAATCCCAACACTTTGGGAGGCAAAGACAGGAGGATCACTTGAGCCCAGGAGTTTGAGACCAGCCTGGTGTGCAAAACAAAATTAAGTAATAAAAAAAGAAAATGTTTTTCTAGTAGCCACAGTATAAAAAGGAATGAGGTGAAATTAATTTTAATTACATCTGTTATTTAACCATATATATGCAAAGTATTATCTTTTTTTTTTCCTCATAGAGATGAGGTCTCACTATGTTGCCCAGTCTGGTCTTGAACCCCTGGGCTGAAGCGATCCTCTTGCCTCGGCTTCCCAAAGTGCTGGGATTATAGGCATGAGCCACTGCTTCTGGCCCCAAAGTATTATCTTTTTAACATGCAATCAAGGTAAAAAAATTATTAGTGAGATCTTTTACATTTTTAAAACTAAGTGTTCAATGTTCCATGTGTATTTTTACACTCACAGCATATCTTAATTTGGATGCTAAATTTTCAGCAGAAATACCTGATCTGTAATTACATGGCATAAAAACTAAAGTTGAAAAAGAAGATACACACACCCAAGTTGTTTTGAGAATACTTACCAGTTTTTCTGTAACTGAATGATGTATGTTTTTAAATTTTAAATTTAGCCAATTAAAATTAAATAACATTAGCGATTCAGTTCTTCAGTTGCACTAGCCATATTTCAAGTGCTCAATAACCACATGTGGCGAGCGGCTACCATGTTGGACAGCACAGTTCTACAGACATGCATATGCAATTGTCCTATGACAGAAAATAGTTTGGCCAAGGAACTGAAAGAAAGCCAGTATAGCTGGAAGGTCTCGAGGGCAAATGAGTTCAGATGATTCTAGAAAGATTGCCTGGAGTTGGCCCTTTATTCTCAGAGCCAAAGGAGGCTACTGAAGGGTTTTAAGCAGTAGGCCAAAACAAGCAGATTTGCATTTTGCAAAGATCATTTTGTCTGTAGCTTGAAAGACAGATTAGGGAGGGGTTGCTTAGGAGGCTGTTGCTGTCATCTAGGTGAGAGATGTTGGAGATTTGAACTAGGGTGGTGGCAGTGGAAATGGAGAGAAGTGAGCAAAATCAAAAGGTATTTGGGGCATAAAGTTGACAGAGTTTGGTGATGCATTGGATGTGGAAGAGGGGAGAGACGGGGAGGAGTTATCAAGGATGAAATCTCTTTTTCTGACTCAAACACCCAGACAGATGACAGTGCTGTGTTCTGAAGTGGGAAACCTGCGAGGAAGACCAGTTTGGGAGAAGAAGGAAGAACATAAATCTGCTTTCGACCACGTTGAGTTTGTAGTACCTCTGAGACATCCTGGTAAAGATGGTGAGCAGACATTGCTTAGACATAAACACAAGTTTAGTTGTACAGGCGGAGTTTGGGATGGAATGTAAACTGGTGTACAGAAGGCAATTGAGGCTGTGGGTTTGGAAGAGCTCAACTGAAAAGACAGCACTGGTTGAAGAGAGGAGTCTGGGCCCAGCTCTAATATAAAGTCCCTCTAAATATAAAGATCAGATCACAAACGGTGAGTTAAAGAAGGAGCAGGCAAGAGGAAACCCAGGGGAATATCAGGTCCCAGAAGCTAGCAAGAAGGAGGGAGAGATCAAGCAAAAGAGGACTGGAAAGTGACCATTGGACTCAGCAACGTGTGCCAACAGAAGCTTAGCAGCAGTGTTTGGGGAGGGTGATGGAAACAGACAATTCCTTAGCTGTGAAAAAGAGGAAGAGAAATAGGACAGGAGCTAGAAAGAAATATGAGTCAAGAGAGACCTTTTTTCTTTAGATGGGAAAGACTTGATGGTATTTAAAACCTTCTGGGAGGGGTGCACTTACGAGAAAGCAGTTGAGTACACAGGCAAGAGAAGGGGAAATCAGTAGTGGAAGGTTCCATGGGGAGGGATGGCTCTGCAGGAGCAAGGAGAGAGTGATGCAGGTGTGGGAAGGCTGGGAGGTGAGGAAGGTGGGGGATTTCATGTCTGTGCACCTGCAGGTCTTGTCCCGTCTACACCTGTGATCTTCACTGCCAGTCACAGACCGCCCACAGCCAGCTCCAGCCCCTCTTCCCTCACTCTTTACCTTGTCTCCTCTCCTTGACCCTGGCTGTGTTTTTGCAAGTCTCTCTGTGCCATCCATCTTCCATCTCTGTGTTCCCTCTGCCTTTGCCCCTCTCTGCATCTCTCTGTCTTCTCGGTCCCTCTTTTTGTCACCCTGACCTTCTCTGTTCCCACTTCAGCCTCTGACTCTATTTTTGTGCACCATTGATTCTCTTTGTCCTTCTGTTTCTCACTTTGGGGCATCAATCCTCAGTCCCAGTATGTCTTGGCTGTCTTTGGCTCTGATTTGTCCCTGACCCTTAGGCTCTTGCTCCTCAAAGTGTGGCCATGGACTAGCGATCTTGGCCTCATCTGGAAGCTGCTAAAAATACAGAATCTCAGGCCTTACCCAGACCTAAAGAATCTGAATCTGCCTTGTAAGAAGATCCCTTAGTAAATCTGTGCAGATATTTAACAATTTGAGAAGCACTGTCATAAGCTTTCCTCTACACCAACATCAAAGCAGAAATCCAGAATCTTAGCAACATCAAAGAATGAGCTGGATCCTCCTGTATCTCCTGCCATCAACTCTGTGATGCTCTGAGCCATCCCGCTTCTCTGCATCGCATCTTTGAGCCACCTAAAGCTGCTCTTGAGGCCCTAGGCAGCTAAGATAAGGAACATAGTATGGGTTTCAGGAAGTCCTGAATCCACTGATGTACACCCCACACTTGAGCTTCTACATCTGCAGAATTACTGGCAAGATCATCTGATACTGATACACTGGGTGCTTTCAGATGCGATCCCAGTACATTCCTAAAAAACAATTAGCCCCACCTGGACCTACTCCTGTCTCACTCTGTCCTGTCTTTAGCTGGAGAGGGGTGTGTGTTTCAAAACCTGCTCACAACCCTAGAAGCAGCCCACCCGAGGCAGAGACCATGAGGGCTGAGAGCAGCCCAGAGTTGGTCCAGACATCACACCTTGTGCTTTTTAGGATGACTGAGTGCTGGAGAGAGGGAATCTATGTCAAGATATGGAGCTGCCTAACCCTATTCCCAGGTTTAGGCAACAACAGCACATGATTGTATGTAGTTGTTACGTGCCCACATTGTTATTTGGAAAATGTTAGCTTTTTCCTCTACGGGGCCACAGATTTGCCCAGACTAACACATTTCTGGCCACCGTACACAGTTCCAGCTCTGGTATGTTTCAGATCAAATCTCCAGAGTGTAGATTTGTTTTCCATTTCAATATTTTGGGTGATGGGGTTGTGTTTTCTGGATTTGTTTACTTAAGTGGGGATTTTTTTCTTTCTGGTTTGTTTGGTTTGGTGTAGGAGGACTGAGAGGGAATTTAGGAAACGGGTCAGCTTCTTGGGCTCTATTACAAGTCCCTGATGCAGGGCCAGCAACCCAGGTGCTGGCTTTTCGCGTCTCACTTCTCCAGCTGTGGTCCAGACCAGATTTAAATGGGCAACAGGTGGAAACCCAAGTGAACAGTGATAAGGTGGGAGGAAAACAATCAGAGGGAACAGGTTTCATTTTTAAGGACTAAATGGATTCATTGCAAAAGGTCTGGAATACTGTCTAGTACTGCCAGTAAAAGTGAGCCAGAACAAAAGCCTAGTTATAGGGGAGTAGAGAAGATCTGAAGATTAGGTGCCTCAGGGGTTGCTGAGACGTGAGCATACCAGGGTTGGGTGCACCTGCTTTGGTGTGGCGCACCTTCTGGCTCTCCCAAGAGAAAGCCAACACACGGGGAACAATAAACAGGTTTTGGCTGGAGGCTTGGTTGAATCTCCTTTAGCATCAAGAATGTGAGGCCGGGCGTGGCGGCTCATGCCTCTAATCCCAGCACTTTGGGAGGCTGAGGCAGGAGGACAGCTTGAGGCCAGGAGTTCAAGACCAGTCTGGGCAACATACTGAGACCTTTTCTCTACAAAAAGACAGAGAGAGAGTGACCTGCACTAAATAGACCCTTGGGTGAGCTGGCATGGATGGGGACAGTGGGAGAGTTCGTAAATCTGGGCCCCTTCCTTTCTCCGTCACCGCTAGCCTACCAGGTTCTTGGTGACGAGAGACCCAGGCCAGTGGCTAGAGAAGGTGTCTTGGGTTCTGCCCTAGAGCCTTCCAGAACTTAAGTAGGAAATTGCGAAACAGGGCTACATTTTGAAAGAGAAAGTATGTGAAAAATGGTTCCTCCCTCGCTTGTTCGCTCTCCCGGAGCTTGGTGCAGGGAGGTGGGTGAGATGGATTCCTGGCTGGACTCAGTCTGGTGTGGGAAAGAGGCAGAACTGAGTCCTTAGGGGCCTCTCAGGCCAGGTCTCTGCAGCTGTCAGCCTTCGGTTATTGATCCTTGTTATTGGGATGCACTTTTTCCATCTGTTGAGCATCAGCCTGGTCCATGTAGAAGGCCAGCTCCTTCCTCTGGCTGAGTTTTGTCTCCTAAAAGTCCAGCTTCTGAGGGCTCCCTCTGCAACCCAATATGTACCATGGACTGCTGATTAAATACTTGGAATGTCTTCAGGGTGAGCCAGGCCTGTCCATAAAATGGGAGGCATTTTGGCAGTTCCAAGGCCCCTGGCACCCAGTCTTGGCCCTGGCCTGGCTGTCTTCTTCAAGGAGCTGCGGTGGGCCTCCCGCCAGAATGCTTCCCTGGGAAACATCGAAGTGAGTTAAAGTCAACAATGAGTTCATCTCCAAAAGGAATAAACTGGCAGCCTTCAGGGCAGGGGAACAGAAGCGGGGAGTGGGGGAGGGACAGGGACTTGGGGGCAGAAGAGGGGGATAGGTGATGCTGCAACAGCCAGGTCAGATCCAAGCCTGTCAAACGAGCTGGCAGTGCAAGGAACAAAGAGAGGTGCTTTCCTGGGCCAGTCCTGGAAGGCTCGCTTGGCAAATGTGTGACGATGAGGGTGTCACAATCCCAGGGACCATGGAAAGTATTCTCCTAAGGATTTGGAACTGGAGCAGGACACTGAGATGGGAAGAGGCTGTGGCGGTTGGGTGGGTGGGGCAGTGAGCTGTGGCCCTGCTAACCCAAGCCTGCCCCATGGGGATGTCAGGATGGCCATTCAGGCAGTTGAACTCCACTGTCTCATCTTGGAGGACTTGAAGAGGGAGGACTCGGTGCTGAGGCCAAGTGACTAGCAGGCTCATGATGACAGAACTCAACATTTTAATCTGATCATCGTTCCCATCAGATTTATCTCTGAGGGCTTTACATGTGGATAATGGTTCCCGATTTGAGCCAGTGTCTCGTTGCTACACTCCTCGCTGCCTGGGGCATGAGGAAACCACACCCTAAAGGGTATTGGACTGCCCTTGGCGCACCTTGGGCCTCAGGAGCCAATGGCGCGGCAAGCCCAATGTGAGCACTGCCCTGGGTTGGGCCTGAAGCTGGAGCCACCTCTTTGTGGGCCCCAGAGTAGAAACTCAGCCTGCCCAGCTACCTCCAGGGCTGGGCTCAGCGTGGAGGAGGGCAGCAGCGCCTCCCTACTTTGGACAGAAAAGTCTGATAAAAAGCTGCCTGTTCCAGGTTGAGATACACATAACCCATCTGGCTCAGACTTCGGATATGCCCCAGGGGCTTGCAGACTCTGGCAACAATTGCCTTGAATATATACTTGGCCTTTCTCCCAAGGGCAGGACCATTGCTGATAGACTGTGCTTGATTTCTCTCATGCCCGCACATTCATTCTCACAAGGTATTTTATTGTACGAGGTATTTGCCTACCACGCATAGTTACAATTCTTTTCCCACCACCAAACCAACAAAACGTCCACAGACATTGCATCTCAATTTTTCACAAACACATTTTCATCGCATTCCCATGGTTTACCCTTCTGTTTCCCTCTTTTTTTTCTCCCACTTTTTTCAAACCTGTTTCACCCTTCTGATCCTCCTGATCTCTCTCCGTGCTGGCTGACTGGCTTCTCTGCTCTCCCAGACGGCCTGTAGCACCCCATTCGTCACTCTCCTTTCTCTTCCTTTTTTTGCTTTCCTTTGGCTGTGTAGCCACAGGTTCTTCACAGCCATGGCTTGCCCAGTCCATATTTTTCCTGTATATTTGACCAATTGCATTCGTCTTTTGGTATCACAAGCTAGATGTTTGTTGATTGAATGAATGAAGTGGTCCCTCTTGGATGGGTATGTTCTTATATTATCCCTGGAGATGATAATTATTGATGGTGCTTACTCATTTTTCCTTCTAGGAGGCAAAATGAGGCCAGCATCAAAGTTCAGTGGAGCACCAGGCCAAAAGCAATGCAATCTCGATCTTTCTGTCATTTGGCCACAACTGTTGATGACAACCCAGATTTCCAGGCCCATCTCCTGCCACCCCCATCCCCTGCCCCATCTACTCTTCTACTCAGAATTACTCACTGTGCCCAATACAAATACACATTCAAGTTCCCATGCCTTCGTCTATGCTGTTCCCTCCACCTAAAATGTGTTTCTCCCTGCTTTCATCTGTAGACCTTCTACTCATATTTCATACCTAGATGGAATTACCCTTCCTCTGTGAAGGAGGCCCCTCCCCAGTAGCTGCTCCTCCTATATGTTTCTATGGACTATTTCACCTTTATGACATCCATGTCTGTGTCCCATAGCCTAAGGTTAGCTCCTGAGAGCAGAGACTGTGGGATGTATTATTGCATTCCTGTTCTTTCCCAAGGCTCTTGAGGCTGTGGGTACAGTTGGAAATACTCTCATAGTGCTTACACTATGCGCATACACATAATGCTTACAGTACTACACATCGACACAGTGCTTACACTATTCTAAGCCTTTTACTTGCATTGCTTCATTTAACCCTCAACACAGCCCTGTGAGGTGGATACCATTATTAGGCCGATTTTACAGATGAGGAAACTGAGACACAAAGAGGTAAAAGGATGTGACCAAGGACACACAGCTAATAAATAAATGAGGTCAGAATTGGACCGCAGGTAGTCTGGCTCAGCTACCACTTAGCTATTTGAAAACTTGCATTTTCCATGTGCTTTTCCATACCTTAGTACCATGATATGCAGCCTGGTGAGTGTCTCATTTATTGGCAGGAGGGGATTCTGAGGGTTGGATCATATGTGCTTACAAATAACGCTATAGGGCCTGCAAGGACATCCATCCACCCCTGCCTTGCCTCTTGAGCCCCTCATCAGCATGCATTGCTCACAAAGCTACTCAAGACCACCTGCCAGTGTGTGCCCCCATGCCCCACTGCAGGGGCTGCCTCCAACACACCTGAAGCTGCCCACCCTGGGTGTAGCCCCTAGAGACCACGGTGCACCAGAACCATGCCGGGCAAGTGGACCATCTCCTCTACTTTCTGTTGTGCTTTGCTTCAAGGTCACCAAAGTTGCTTTCACAAAGACTGTGGACAAAGGAGCCCTTTGGATTTCTGCCTGAAGCTCCCTTCTCCTTTGGCCTCAGGAAAAAAAAAAAAGTCCTGGAGCTCAGTTAGGGGACTGACAGGTCAGTACTGCTCCCCTGAGACTTGCTTTTGCCCTCTAGCACCGGCTCTCTCTCCGTGAATTTTAAACCTCTGCAGAGAGCCCCCTGCTGGTCTATGAAAGCATCAGCTACGTCAGGTGAGGAGTGGACCCTCGTTTGAATCCCCAGGGCAGAAAAAATGAAATATACCTCTATAGTGGGATGGGCAATGTTCACTCTCAGAGAGCAATGGCAAATAAATAGTCGTTGAATGGTCAATTCCCTGTCTCTTCAATGATCAGAACACATACCAGTGCCCTAGCACAGGGGGTTGTAGGCAAGTGTTTTCTGTAAAGGGCCAGGTAGTAAATATTTTAGGCTTCACAGGCCATATGTGGTCTGTCGTGGCTACTCATCTCTGCCTTTGTAGTGCAAAATCAGCCATAGACCATATGTAAACAAATAGTGTGGCTGTGAACCAATAAAACTTTATTTATGAACCCAGAAGTTTGAATTTCATATAATTTTCACATGTTACAAAATATTATTCTTATTTTGAATTTGGTCAGTCATTTAATAACATAAAGACCATTCTTAGCTTTTGGGCCACATAAAAACAGCAACTGGTGGGATTTGGCCTGTGGGCTGTAATTTGCCTACCCCTGCACTCAGAGATAAGCTACTTGGTTTGGTTCATGCCTTTTCTTGACGTAGGAGAGTGGGGAGGACACAGCAAAACCTGAGTCCCCAGGTCCTGGGCACAGTGACTGGGCATCTTGGGGATTTCCCTAGCTCTAGCTAGAAGCAAAACTGACAACTTTAAAGTCTCTCAGATAGACTTTTAAAGCATCTAGAAGGGGCTAGGTGCAGTGGTTCATGCCTGTAATCCCAGCACTTTGGGAAGCTGAGGTAGGTGGATCATTTGAGGTCAGGAGTTTGAGACCAGCTTGGCCAACATGGTGAAACCCTGTCACTACGGAAAATACAAAAATCAGCTGGGCATGGTGACAGGCACCTGTAATCCCAGCTACTCAGGAGGCTGAGGCAGGAGAATTGCTTGAACCTGGGAGGCAGAGGTTGCAGTGAGCCAAGATCGCATTACTGTGCTCCAGTCTGGATGACAGAGTGAGACTCCGTCTCAAAACAAACAAACAAACAAACGACAACAACAAAAAACCATCTGGCAGGGCGTGGTGGCTCATGCCTGTAATCCCAGCACTTTGGGAGGCCGAGGTGGGCAGATCACGAGGTCAGGAGATCGAGACCATCCTGGCTAACATGGTGAAACCCCGTCTCTACTAAAAATACAAAAAGTTAGCCAGGCGTAGTGGCGGGCGCCTGTAGTCCCAGCTACTTGGGAGGCTGAGGCAGGAGAATGGCGTGAACCCGGGAGGCGGAGGTTGCAGTGAGCCGAGATTGTGCCACTGCACTCCAGCCTGGGTGACAGAGCCAGACTCTGTCTCAAAACAAAACAAAACAAAACAAAACAAAAAAAACATCTAGAAGATTCCTCCAAACTGGGTTAAAAAGTGAGTAGGAAGGATTGCTTTTCCCAAAGATGAGGGAGTGATAGACTTATCTTTTTCTAACTGGGGCTCTAAAAAAGGAAACATAGCTAAAGGTTTTGACTAGTTCTTCCTCTGCTGCTTGAGAAGATATTCACCCTGACTTTCTTCCATACCTTTGCCTGAATCTCTATTTTAGAAATAAGATTTTGTTCCTAGTCTAGACAGAAGAGCAAGAGGGATGGAGGAGGTCAAGGAAAATCTCAGTGTCTTGCTGGGCAGAGGATGCCCTTAGGGCAAGACTGAACTTCTTGACAGACAGAGCTCCACTGATCTGTTGGTTTTAGATGGGAAGTTAACTTTTCAGATTCTTTAACATGACATTATTCTACTGGAAACAAACCAAGGGACCTGGATAAAGTTTTTAAAAAGTGTTTTCTTAAAGAAAAAGGAGGGAGGTAGGCAGGAGAGAAGGGAGTAAAGAATTACACAAAGATTTGGTCTAACGGCTTCAAAATCAAAAGGATCCCTGGACAGATAGATATTGAGTGTAATAGGAAACACACTCATCCTGGGGAGATGACTTAATATAGGCCCTCCAGCCTCCTCAGAGCTTAAACAATTACCTACATTTGGAATTATACTTTAAATTCCCACATCAATGTGTGTTCTGGGTCCACTTCTCAGGACACGGCCAGCAGTCTTGAGTTATCTAAACCATGCTGAAAATTAGAGGCCATTAATAGCATCTCATAAAAGTGCTTCTCAGATTTTCTTGAGCAGAATATGCTGAAGACCACAAGGGATTTGGTGATAGGAAGGAGCGAAATGCTTCTAGTTATTTTTCCAAAGCTTAATCTGGGGATCTTTTTGAAGAGCTCCTACCCAGCAGTGAGATGCATGCCAAGACTAATACGACTGTTTTTCCCACTTAGAAGTGGTGACCATAAAGAAAAGTTTCTTGGGGTTCCCAGAGGTGAGTCTCCTAGCCATTTTTACAGGTAGCAAGCCCACTAGTTTGCTATATCCTTGTCCGAGAATTTCCCAGACACCCTAGACTGAAAACTGAGGGTAACTTGGCCTATGAAGCTCTAAGTTAATACACTTTTCTTTTCTTTTCCCTTTTTTTTTTTTTTTTTTGTGGCAGCGTCTCACTGTGTCACCCAGGCTGGAGTGCACTGGTGTAAATCTTGACTCACTGCAACCTCTGCCTCTCAAGCTCAAGAAATTCTTGTGCCTCAGCCTCCCTAGTAGCTGGGTTTACAGGCGTGTGCCACCACGCCCGGTTAATTTTTGTATTTTTAGTAGAGATGGGGTTTCACCATGTTGGCCAGGCCGATCTTGAACTCCTGAACTCAGATGATCTGCCTGCCTTGGCCTCCCAAAGTGCTGAGATTACAGGCATGAGCCACCACGCCCGGCCGAACTTTACTTTTCTGATACTTGAATTTGCTTGTAAAACTGTTGAGGTTGTATAACCAAGGACTCACTTTTTTGTTTTCTATCAATGAAACAAAACAACAAAATCCTGAAGATGTATATTCTGAGCCTTTCTCTGTTCTTCCAGAGTCCCAGAACCTAGCATTTGGGGACTAGGACTGTTTCACATTGGGCAGCAGCCATTCCAGGGGCCCAACTCTTGGCCTCAGCAGGCAGGGGTCAATGCATCATGGGCTTGCCAGAGGAGAGACACAAGAGGCCCCAAAAGAGCAGCTTCTGCTAGCAGTTCAACTGGGAAGTACAACTCAACAAGCCGGCACTAATTAAGAGCTAATGGCCTTACAAAGGAGTGTTGCCAAAGGATAACGACCCTCCGGCTGCAGCATAAATATCAAGGCATTTGGGGCAGAGCCAAGATACATATTTTCAGAGTGCATTAGACACTGCAGCAGCCTTCCTCACCCTGGCTCTGCTAAGAAGAACAAGATCATTTAAGATAGGTAGGAAAGAAGCTGGATCTTCCAGGGCTGCCTTCTGGTCAGCAGGTCAGAAAGCCTCCGAGTGACTCTTGGAAAAGACTTCACTTTTGTATATACAAGAATCACTTGAGGAGCTTGCTAAAATGTAGATTCTCTTGGCCCCACCCCCAAGATGGTCTGATTTTGGAAGCTCTGGGATAAAACCCAGAAATCTGCATTTTTGTTTTATTTTATTTTTGAGACAGGATCTCACTCTGTCACCCAGGCTGGAGTGCAGTGGCACGATCTCACTGCAGGCTCCACTTCCCAGGCTCAAGAGATTCTCCAGCTTCAGCCTCCCAAGTACCTGGGACTACAGGTTTGAGCCACCACGCCTGGCTAATTTTTGTATGTTTTGTAGAAACAAAGTTTTACCATGTCACCCAGGCTGATCTCGAACTCCTGCGCTCAAGCGATCCACCTGCCTCTGCTTCCCAAAGTGCTGGGATTCCAGGCATGAGCCACTATGCCCAGCATTTTTAAACAGATCCCCCAAGTGATTCTGATGCTTGTGGTTCTCAGACCACACTTTAAAAAATGTTGCTTTAGAAGCTGCTGCTATTTGCCCATTAGACCCCAGTGACAAACTTTTTACAGAATGAAGATAAAAGTGAGGTCAGGGCCCGGCACACTGGCTCATGCCTATAATCCCAGCACTTTGGGAGACTGAGGCAAGTGGATCACCTGAGGTCATGAGTTCAAGACCAGCCTGGCCAACATGGCGAAACCCCATCTCTACTGAAAATACAACAATTAGCTGGGTGTCCTGGCGGGTGCCTGCAATCCCAGCTACTCAGGAGGCTGAGGCAGGAGAATTGCTTGAACTGACGAGGCAGAGGTTGCAGTGAGCTGAGATCGCGCCATTGCACTCCAGCCTGGGTGACAGAGCAAGACTCTATCTGAAAAAAAAAAAAAAAAAGTAAGGTCAGGATTGTCTGCTTCCTGTGAAGACACCAGTCCAGAATATGGCATTTCCAGCCAGTCTCCATTAAGGTCTTCTCATTCACACAAACCTGTGGTTACCAGGAGCAACATTTGAGGGGATGAGTAGCTCACCTTGGATTTTGAGAAAAATAGAAAGCATCCCTGGCCGGTGCAGTGGCTCATGCCTGTAATCCCAGCACTTTAGGAGACCGAGGCGGGAAGATCTCGAGGTCAGGAAATTGAGACCAGCCTGGCCAACATGGCGAAACCCCGTCTCTACTAAAAACACAAAAATTAGCTGGGCATGGTGGCGCATGCCTGTAATCCCAGCTACTCGGGAGGCTGAGGCATGAGAATAGCTTGAATCTAGGAGGCAGAGTTTGCAGTGAGCTGAGATCATGCCACTGCACTCCAGCCTGGTGAAAGAGCAAGACTCCATCTCAAAAAAAAGAAGAAAAATAGAAAGCATCCCATCTGCATGATGTGTACCATGTCTGCGATGCTTTCATATACTGTAACTCATATGATCTTATTGCAGTCTTTCAGAGTAGTTAAGCTATTGCATCTGTTTTAAAGCTGAGGAACTGTAGACCTGGAGGTGTATCTTGCCTCTGCTAGTTGGCATGACATCAGAAAAGAGAGTGAAAAATAGTCACTGCATTACAATGCGGCAAGCAGGGCAGGCAAATCAAACCAGTAACTTAAGCTTGACTTACCTTGATCGGGCTTTTTATCTGCTGGTAGAATTGAAGTTGGTTGTCGAGATCGGCAAATATTGTTGTAAAAGGATTGATGGGTCAGATTATAAAAATAGATGGAAAGTTTGTAAGATAAATGCAAGCAGAGTATGAGAACAGGAGAGAAACAACCCACCATATCATCTGGGAAAATGAAACTCCTTGGCAAGACTTCACAACAGCCTGATTCAAAATTTCATAATGAAATTATGTCTCTGATCAAAGCCTGAATGAGCTCATAGGCTGATTTTTGCCATCCGTGTTTATTCTGGTTTGCACCAACTTGAGGCATCAGAAACACATTAACTGAATCTTCTCTCTGGGAGGAGGCTATGGTATCCTTGTTTTGGGGATCAGAGGGACAGTGTAGGGTGGAAGGGGGCATCTTCACTGATCATGAAGTTTTTTCCAAATAGCTCTCAGAGCTTCCCTAACACTGGTCACAGTCAGGGCCTTCCCAGCAGAGCTGCATTTAATCTCATGATACTTGCCCTTGGGGCAATAAAAGCGAAGCTTGAGGGACAGAAGGTATTTCCAGCTCTAGCCTATGACATGGCCTGCTTTTGCTCTAAAGAGAATGTTTTGGGGTTTGTTTCAAACTCAGAGAAATAAAGACTCAATCATCCCCTGCTCAATTAGAATACCTCACTTTATAACAAATTGTTTGTTTTTATGAAATGAGCTACACTGCATGAATCCACCCTTCCTCTTGCCTAACCATCTCTTCTTTGGCCTATCCAGAGGGTACAAAGATGGCCATTTTCTGACAATTTGAGGTACCAAAAAAGAGAGAGGGACCAGGCGAGGTGGCTCACACTTGTAATCCCAGCACTTTGGAAGGCTGAGGCGGGTGGATCACCTGAGGTCAGGAGTTTGAGACCAGCCTGGCCAATGTGGTGAAAGCCCGTCTCTACTAAAAATACAAAAATTAGCTGGGCATGATACCATGTGCCTGTAATCTCAGCTACTTGGGAGGCTGAGGCAGGAGAATTGCTTGAACCCGGGAGGTGGAGGTTGCAGTGAACCGAGACCGGGCCACTGCACTCCAGCCTGGGCAACAAGAGCGAGACTCCGTCTCAAAAAACAAAAACAAAAACAAACAAAAAATAAATTGTAAAAAGAGAGAGGGCTTCTTGGTTCAAACACTGGCATCTAGACACTTTATTCTGGCTAGTAGAAACAGAAATCACTGGGTCTTAATGCCTTCCTTCATCCTCAAGGCAAGAGACATTCCCATCTACTCATTCTTTCACTTAATGAATATTTTTTGAGTCCTTTGTTTCAGGTGCTATTCAAGTCTTAAAGACACAGCAGTGAACAAATTAACAAGGTCCCTGCTTTTAAGAATCTTACATTCTAGTTTGGGGGAAGCAGCCAATAAACTTGTAAAAAAAATTCAACTAGTGATAAATGCCATGAAATAAATAAAACAGAATACTGTAACAGAATAACTGTGAAAGGGTGAAAGGTGGCTGATTTAGACAAGTTAGACAGGAATGAGTTCTCACAGCAGGAAGGGTCACCAGATAAAATACAGAACGTACAGTTACATTTGAATTTCAGGCAAACGATGAATACTTTTTTAGTCTAAGTATTTTCCAGGCACTGTTGGAGGTGTACTAAAGAAAAGTATTCATTTTTTTTCTCTGAAATTCTAATTTAATTTGGTGTCCTGTATTTCTATTTGCTAATTCTTGCAGGCCTACCAATAGGTGATATTTGAGCTTAGGATTGAATGACAGCTATGCAAAGATTCTGGGAAAGAGTGATTCAGGCAGAGAGAATATCCAGTGTAAATGTCAGAATAACCAGAGGGAGGGAGGTACACATGAGATTAGATAAATAGGCAGGCAGGGGCCAGATCACAGAATCCTGTAGGGATGGCAAAAAGTTTGAATCAATCTCTGTCTCTGTCTGTTTCTCCCTTCTCCCTTCCCCTACCTCTCATTCTAAGAGTGATGATAAGCCACTGGAGTTGTAAGGAAGAGAATGACACCTCCTAACGGATATTTGGCTGCTGTGTGGTCGGCAACTTTTGGAAGGACTTAGAAGACAAATTCAGAAGACAAACTTAAGCTTGTGCCACTGGCCTGGGAAGAAGCTTCTTTATTTGGAGGTGGACCCAACTGGGAGCTCTGGCCGCGCGTTCAGGGTAACTAGGCGGTTGCTATGGAGGGGCAGCTTGGCGGTTGCTAGGGCTGGAGCGGGCTGGGGCGGGCTGGGGCTCCACGCAGGGCAACGCCTAGGCGGCTGGAGCGGGGGCGGAGCCAGGAGAGTGATGGCGCGCGCCGCGCGTTCACAGGAAGTCGCTCTGAGGCAGAGTGGGACGCGAGCGGAAGTGACGTACGTCCTGCACACGTGGTCCGGCGTGGTTCAGGCGGGTCTCTTCGGCCGGGCTTGGGAACATAAAAGTTTGTTTCACCACGTAAGCCGGACATCGCACTCCGGTCCCGGTCTCGTCGCCAAGATGGTGAAGCCCAAGTACAAAGGACGGAGCACCATCAACCCGTCCAAGGCCAGCACAAACCCAGGTACAGGCGGCAGGGCTGATCGAGGGTGGAGCTTGGAGGAAGTATAGGGAAGGGCTCCGAGGAGCCCTGGAGGGGAAGGAGGGTTACTCGAGTGGCATTGCTTAGAATGACTACGAGCGGGGTGGCTGTTGGGGATGAAAAGGGAAAAAGGAAAGCAATATTTGTGGTGGTTTCTTCTCAGGGGGGAACTGAGGAGGGCTCAGTGCACGCCTGGCAGGCCAAAGTGTAGTCAACTGGTCTGAAGTCAAGGAAAGTGAACACTCAGGCTGACAGCCTTGGGTCCTCTCCAGTTGAGAGATGCAGAGAAAGTCAGATTAAAAATGGTGTAGGTTGACCCATCGGGCCTTTTACACGTGATCATACTTGCCTGCCACCTTAGCTTTGACCTTTAAAATGAGAAAGGGCTTATAGTTTTGGCCCTTGGAATTATTCTATCTGGTAAAGTGCTGAGAGAACCCTACAAAGAAGTCAGTATGATCATTGCAGTAAGGCTGTTTAGGAGATGTGTGTAAGTTTTGGCGAGGTTCCACCTGTACGATTAACAAGACATCCTATGGGAGAGTTCCTTCCATTCAGGTTTAATTAATAAAACTTTGTTTTAAAATATGGTTTAGAATTTTTGACAATTTTAATGCATGTTGAATGTTTATTCCGGATTGATAATAAATTATTCACTTTGCACAAACTGGAATCTCAGAATGTTAGACCCCAAAAGGCCCTTAGAGATTATGATTTTACAGGTGAAGAGACTGAATCAAAATACAGGAAGTGGCTTGTCATAATTGCAACAGTTAGTGAGTAGTAGTAGAGCCTCCAGTTTCTACTGTTAGAGACTGTTAGGAGAGCCAATGGGCTGTGGTTTCAGCCTGTCTTCTACTGTATCACTTCAGGACCAGACAGGTGATTTAAGGGGCTCCTGGCCAGGCGTGGTGGCTCACGCCTGTAATCCCAGCACTTTGGGAGGCCGAGGCGGTCGGATCACCTGAGGTCAGGAGTTCAAGACCAGCCTGACCAACATGATGAAACCCCCTCTCTACAAAAATACAAAGATTAGCCGGGCATGATGGCGGATGCCCGTAATCCCAGCTACTCGGGAGGCTGAGGTGGAAGAATTGCATGAACCGGGGAGGTGGAGGTTGTAGTGAGCTGAGATCGCGACACTGCACTCCAGCCTGGGTGACAGAGCAAGACTCTGTCTCAAAAAAAAAGATAATAATAATGAATAAATGAATAAATAAGTAAATAAAGGGCTCCCAAAATGAGAAGCTAGGCTAGTATTACCCTGTTCGTTTGTCCTTCTCTTTCTCTTTGAGATGTAAGGCAAGAATTGCTGTGTTGATTAAACAAAAATCAAACATTAAGAAAGTAAGAACACATATATCAAAATTATAGTCTCCATGGTGCCTTGCATGGAGCAGGCACTCAATATTTGTTAAACTGAGACACAGAGGTAGGTATCTTCGTGGTTAAGACCATAGATGGTGATCAAATGCTCATGTTCAAATTCTGGCTCTGCCATTTAGTAACGGTTTGACCTTGGGCAAGGTGTCTGACCACTGTGCCTCAGTTTCTCACTCCGCAGCATGGGGATAATATATCTATAGGATTATTGTATAGATTAAATCAGATGATGCCTATAATTTGGATAACACAGTGCCATCATAAGTGCTCAAAAATATTAGCTATTCTTCTCAAATACAATCCTATCGAAGATCAAAGATTGGATCAGCTTTGTCATACCATGTAGCTTCAAGTAATAATTATTGGAGCAACATATGGAGAAAGTAGAGATTTTTGTGGTTGGTGGCTTCTTACCTAATTTGGGTGAACTACTTGTTGCATTTTAAGCAATGACTTGTTGGTTATACTGGTTGGTTATCAAATAGTGCACTGTGTACTTCTGCCTTTTGTAGATCGAGTGCAGGGAGCAGGAGGCCAAAACATGAGGGACCGGGCCACCATCCGGCGCCTGAATATGTATAGGCAAAAGGAGCGCAGGTGAGCACTGGGTGCTGTCATCCTTTCTCTTTTCCTTCATGCCCTTGACTGCTAGCTGAGACTGATGAAGCCTTTGCTGTTCTCACCCCTACTTCCTCCAAATAGGAGTTATATATTCTCAAATATAATTGTACGTGAGTGTCGTTAGGATAAAGTGTTAATTTTTGGTTAAGGGCATGGGTAGCTGGCGGTGAAATAGTGATGGTTTCACAATACTCAAAAGTAGAGGTCTTGTTTCTCACAGCCCTGACCTCCACAAATGGCGCATTAAATCTCAGAGTTAAATATGGCCAGATATAACAAAACCTACAGGACTGTAGTTAGGAAAGCCACCAGAAAATGTGTTTTTTAATGCCAAAATGTAGATCACGACATTGTGGCACTTGGACAGTCATCAAAACTCCGAGTTCTGCTGAGGTAGCCTCTACCACAGGGATTTGCTGAGTGTGGCATTCCGCTAACTGGTCTTAATTTGTTTGGTAATTAGATTCTCCATCTCCGTCTGTCCTAAAAGATGTGACTAAAATACAAATGTCAAAGAACTTAATATGTGTGGTCATCTACTTTGCAGTTTGTTTTAGAATTTGGAATTCCGGCATAAATCACCCTCTACTTGAAAAATTCATTTAAACCAGCCTTTGAATAATTACCCAAAAAACTCAAGTATGTGTGTTTTTTTTTTAAAAGTAAACAGTAACCAGATTTTTTAGAACGTCACCATTAGTTGTTATTCATCTAGCAGAAATCATTACGTGCTCTGTTGCAAGAGGTTAAATAGCTTTTGGGCAATCTGTTTCAAATGTAGAAGTACTTTGTGTTTACTGGAATTGGTATTTCATGATCATTTAAAACCAAAGTAAGAAGTCCTTTTGATGGAAAATATATTCTGTAAATCAAACTTCGCTGTTGCCATTTTTCTGTTGTCAACCAATATCTGTTCTTTCCTCAATTTAGGAACAGTCGTGGTAAAATAATTAAACCCCTGCAATATCAATCAATGGTGGCTTCTGGCACAGTGGCAAGAGTAGAGCCAAATATTAAATGGTTTGGTGAGTATTATCCCCTGTTACTTTGCTCTACAAAATATATGCTGAGTGGAAACGGTTAGGATGTTTAAATGTCTAAACAGCAGGAGTTTTTGGTGAGTGAAACTGGCAAGAATTATCTGAGAAAGGGATAAGAAAAATTACTGGGAAAAGTAGTGGTGGTCGATTTAATAAATAACTTATTTTTGAAGAGCGCTCACCATTAGTAATTGTAATTGAACCCTCTTAAGCAGATAAGACCATCCTTAATGACTAGCATTCACAGACCTTAGAATGCTCATCTTAATCTTTTCTGCTTTCCTAAAGAGATACTGTTGGAGAGGTGGCCTTGTAGGTTTTGTGCATATATCCTTCAGGGTAAGTGCATTAGCCCGAAGTTCCTCTGAAACACTTCTTAATGGGGTTTTTATTTGAACTTGGGTGACAATTAAAGGGTCTCACTGTTGAACCTTCCAACAGTGAATAGAGTATCTTCAGTCTCAGGGTGATCACAGCTTCTTCCTTGGAAAACTCCCTGTCTCATTTCAGTCTGGGCTTTTAACTTTGCCCTTAGCCACTGGTAAATGTATGGGCACTTTAGATGATCAGACCCCAGTGTTTGCTTGGTGTTTGACCTCTGTCCTTGGGGGCAGGTGGCAGCTATCTTTGAGTCTCTTATACTTTCGGTGGGATACTTCCTAAGAACTGCAACACAGAAAGGTGTCAAAGAAAACTCTGCAGAGAAGCATATAGCGTGGCTGCCGGGTACTGTGACTCGATTAGACTGCCTGGGTTTGAATTCTAGTTCTGTCATTTATGTGCCAGTGGGCAAGTTATTAAGTCTGTCTGTTCATCAGTTTTCTCATCCCTAACATGAGAATAAGATGAAACCTATCTCATAAGACTGTCATGGTAATCAAATGAGTAAATACAGGCAGGGCGCAGTGGCTCACGCCTGTAATCCCAGCACTTTGGGAGGCCAAGGCTGGTGAATCACTTGAGGTCAGGCATTCGAGACCAGCCTGGCCAACACAGTGAAACCCCCATCTCTACTAAATATACAAAAATTAGCCAGGCGTTGTGGTGGGCACCTGTAATCCCAGCTACTTGGGAGGCTGGGGCAGGAGAATCCCTTGAGCCCAGGAGGCAGAGGTTGCAGTGAGCTGAGATTGTGCCACTGCACTCCAGCCTGGGTGACAGAGTGAGACTCCATCTCAAAAAAAAAAAAAAAAAAAAAAAGAGTAAATATATATAAAGTGCTTAGAATAGCGCCTAGCAAATAGTGAGTATAATATAAGCATTACTTGCTACCGTCATTAACACCTTGCTGTTTTGCATTTATGCCGCAGCATGCTGTTTAATTGAATGCTTTTCAGGGTCTCCCTCACAAGATGTTTTCCAGGTGGTGGTGCAGGGCTCTATCTTGTTCCCTTGCATGGACTCATTGGTTAATAGTCCCTTTGAATCCTCATAACCCTAAAAGTGGCTAACTGTGACTCAAATTTCAGTGTTTCAAGATTCTCTGTCTATACTGACTGATCAGCTGTGATTGGCTCCAAGTTTCTCTGCTAGATCTAGCAGGTAGTAGGACATTTGACAGATCTCAGTTCCATTCCACGCTATTTATTTCTCAGTTTCATTTAGTCAGGAAACTGGACTTGGAAAACTATTGAAACCCTTTGTGGGTCTGGGTTTGTGGAATAGTTCATAGTGTGCAAGTGCAGGAGAGGCAGTTTTTTGGTTTTTTCCTCTTTTAAGTTTGAAAACAGCTCCAAGGGATGGATGGATCAGGTGCTTGGGTAAGTGAGGGTAATTTAAAATCTTGCCTCTCACCGTGTCAGTGGAAGATGGATGCGCAAATATTAACTAAGTGGCAACATTCTTTATTTGTAAAACAGGAAACACACGTGTGATTAAGCAGTCATCATTACAAAAATTTCAAGAGGAAATGGATACAGTTATGAAGGATCCATACAAAGTTGTCATGAAGCAAAGCAAGTTACCAATGTCTCTTCTCCATGATCGAATCCGGCCTCATGTAAGATGTAGGATATCCCTGGTGATGGAATTTCCTGGGCAAACTCCATGCAGATCCCTCTCTAACATATTTGTCTTTTGTTTTTCCTTAGAAAATAGTGACTTTAATGTAGCAATGATGAACTTTCTAAGACCTCTCTTTTCACCTTTTCATGTTTAGTATGAGGTGCAGTAGTGTAGTGGATCAAAGCACAGGTTTTGGAGTTGAGACCTGAATTTTAATCCTTGCTGTATCCCTTCCTGTGCCCTTAGTTGGGTTTCTCCATGAACTTTAACTTCTTTGCCTTGAAAGTATAGATAGGTCGGACACAGTGGCTCACGCCTGTAATCCCAGCACTTGGGAGGCCCAGGCAGGCGGATCACCTGAGGTCAGGAGTTTGAGACCAACCTGACCAACAAGAAGAAACCCTGTCTCTACTAAAAATACAAAATTAGCCAGGCGTGGTGGTGCATACCTGTAATCTCAGCTACTCAGGAGAGGCTGAGGCAGGAGAATCGCTTGAACCTGGGAGGCAGAGATTGCAGTGAGCCAAGATCGTGCCATTGCACTCCAGTCTGGGCAACAGGAGCGAAACTCCGTCTTAAAAAAAAACAGAAAGTATAGATAACCCACCTCCTTGTGTTATTGGCTACAGATGAAGCATCTGTAAAGCACTTGGCCCATAGTGAGCACATAGCACACCACCTAATAAGAGCTAAATTGATAACAGCTATTAGTAATATTATTTATTTTGGTAGGCAAACTTGTTTTAAGTGTTAATTCCATCAAACTTTGGGACAGCGTAGAATTAGGATTGAGTTGGTAGAACTTTGGTGTTGCGTACGTTCAGCTTTTGTGAGATCCTTGAGATTTTTTCTCAGCTGAAGGAAGGGGTGCTGGTCACATTGGTTGTCAATTGCTAAAATTTGAAGTGCAGTAAGGATTCAATCTGGGTTGAGTGGAATGAGTTTCACACAGAACAAAGAAAGAATCTGTTGTTTGTCTGCTTATTTTTACTTGCATTGAATAATAAATTCCCAGAAATGTAGCCAGTACGTAAGCTTCAGTTCCAGTATGAGGAGGGGAGAAAAACATTGACATGCATACGTGGGTTAAATAGTTCAGGCTGGGCGCGGTGGCTCACGCCTGAATCCCAGCACTTTGGGAAGCCAAGGCGGGTGGATCACGAGGTCAGAAGATTGAGACCATCCTGGCTAACACGTGAAACCCCGTCTCTACTAAAAATACAAAAAAAATTAGCTGGGCGTGGTGGCGGGCGCCTGTAGTCCCAGCTACTCAGGAGGCTGAGGCAGGAGAATGATATGAACCCGAGAGGCAGAGCTTGCAGTGAGCCGAGATTGCGCCACTGCATGCCAGCCCAGGCGACAGAGCAAGACTCCGTCTCAAATAAATAAATAAAAATAAAATAGTTCAAAGAAAACTGTTTACTTGCAGAACAAAATAAAAACCAAGGCCTGGTTATTGCCTCAGGTTTTGTCAGTTATGTTTTGTTTTATGATGCACTAGAAGAATGGCACCTATTAGTAGAATGACTGTTTTCTTTCAGGGGAACACATGAGTGTAATTCATGAACCACAGACAAGTTGCTCATTTCCCTTGTTCTCTTTGTCTGTTCTCCCTAAAGCCATCTTTTAAGCAACTATTGAATCCTGTTTATGAGAAGAACAGAGAGGTTCTGTGATGGATTTATTACTTCGTTGCCTGTACTTGTTGTCAGTGCTTCTAAAATTCAGTGTTTAAATATCTGGTATGTAGAATGAAGGGTCTGCAGTTGCACCAGTCAGCTTCTTTGTTGATGCAGAAAGCTGCTCAGAGTAATTGATGAGTTTTCTGCTTTGGCCTTGAAAAACCTTAACTATTTTATTTTAGTGTAATATCTATTACTTATAAAATCTAATTCTGAGATTATTTTGCACAGTGGAGTTAGATCAGATACGCATATTCATCTATATGTGTTTTAGAACTACTGTATTTCTGTAGCAATACAGTAAGAGTACTGTAACTTTGCATATGTGCTTTATATACTGTATATTACTGTGTTATACTTACTAATGTGTAGGTTTATAGACATAAAGCCTTGGGTACTGTAACTTACAGGTTAAGAGATTTTGAAGGATAATTTTGGTCACACTTGATTTTACCCAGTGACATTAGACCCTATTTCCCATGTAAAATGAGCTGCTTCTGTTTGGGGATGCTCCCGAGTGGAACGTAGTGACTAAAACTAAACTGAGTTGTGGGTTAGGGCATCTGAGAAAATGATAATAGTTTAAGGATCTTTAGAAGTTGGAAGAGGGGATCTGTTAAAGTTCAGAAACCATGGGGGCTGCTGCATCATCCTCACAGCTTTTGGTAGTGGTGCTTACGGAGGAGCTTGTACTAGGGGGAAAAGGGTGATTTTTTTTTTTAATTGTCTGCAGGCTGTTAACATTCTGTTATGTGATAGATCCCAACTCTTTTATCTTGCTTCAGAAATTCCTATGCCTGTAACTCCTTTACAGGCACATCAAGTTCTAGTTAGTATCAGGTTCCTTTTATCACATCTAAACTATTATTTTGGACTTTTGCTAGATGTTTTTCATCTGAAGACTTGCCATGTGCATTTAATAAAAACGTTACCTAAATTAGGGAAAATGTTATCTGAAACTAAAATGCATCTTACAAAACAAGCAATTCCTTTTAGCCATGAAAGAAATTAACTTCCAAGAAAAAGTTGGCATTTACAGTTGGTTTAAAAAAAACTCACAAATTTGAGTATGACTGTCCTTGACAAAATCTATGAATTTGGCGAATTTTATGCTCTTGTTTGAAAGCTATAAAAAATGGTGGAAAAGATTAATTTTCACCACTGTAGCCTTAATTACATTTGACTGAAATTTATGATAAATGAAATAAAGCAGAGTTTTTGGCAAGTTTTTGTACAACTATTCATATTTACTTTGATTATTTGTATTACTTTTGTATTTCTCCAAGGAAGCTTACAGAACTTCAGAATAAGGGAACCAGTGTTTGTGCCATTTCAACAAGTAATTCTGATTTGAAACCAGACTGAAACCATGTCTTACAGATTTGGGTATGGGTTGAACCTTGGAAAAATAAAATCAGAAAGTCTTTCCTAGGTGGGTGTTGAGCTTTTTGCTTTTCCTCAGTGCTTTTCTTAGTTTTACCTGTTATTCTCCTTTCTCTTCAGAACTTGAAGGTGCACATTCTTGATACTGAAAGTTTTGAAACTACATTTGGCCCTAAGTCACAGAGGAAACGACCAAACTTATTTGCAAGTGATATGCAGTCTCTTATCGAAAATGCTGAAATGTCCACTGAGAGCTATGACCAGGGCAAGGATCGTGATTTGGTAACTGAAGACACTGGTGTGAGGTACAGTTTTTTTTTTTTTTTTTTTTTTTTTGAGATGGAGTCTTGCTTTGTCGCCCAGGCTGGAATGCAGTGGTGCGATCTTGGCCCACTGCAACCTCCGCTTCCCAGGTTCAAGCAATTCTCCTGCCTCAGCCTTTTGAGTAGCTGGGACTACAGGTGGATGCCTCCATGCCTGGCTAATTTTTTGTATTTTAGTAGAGACAAGGTTTCACCGTGTTGCCCAGGCTAGTCTTGAACTCGTGAGCTCAGGCAATCCACACTCCTTGGCCTCCCAAAATGCTAGGATTACAGGTGTGAGCCACTGCACCCGGTCGAGGTACAGTTTTGAAGTTCATGCAAATCTCATCATTTGCTCTTCTGCAACAAAACATTTTCTTTCAACTTATTTTGCCTGTGTGAAGCTCAGTGCTTTAACTCATATATGGAGTTATCTTCTTCCCTCAGACTGGAGACATTGGTGAAATTGGGGCTAGACTGAAGATGTCTAAGGTGGCTTGATTGACAAAGGTCTCTCCTCATCCCCAAAATAAATAACAGTTTTTCATTTATAATAGTAATACACCAGTCATAGACAAATTAGGAAATATAGTTAAGTTGGAAAATACAACAAAAAGAACATAACTCATGATCCCATTGCAGATATTAAGCATTGTTAATGCCTCTGTGAATATCGGGGCTTCCTTAACTGGAGGTCTCTGAGTTCATGGATGGCCTGTAAGGTTTCTTTGACTCTTTGAAGAAAATGTGGAAAATTTGTGAGCATACATAAAGGCAGTAGGGTTTTGTGTTTTTTGTTTTTGTTTTGGGGAGGAGGAGGAGGAGAGGAAGTATCTATAACTTTAATCATATTCTCGTAGGGATCCATACTCAAAAGGAGAATCAGTCACCGGCTGGCTGCAGTGGCTTACCTGTAATACTAGTTTTTTGGGAGGCTGAGGCAGGAAGATCGCTTGAGCACAGGCGTTTGAGACTAGCCTGGGCAACATAGTGAGACCTTGTCTCTACAAAAAATAAAAAATTGGCTGGGCATAGTGATGTTCACCTGTAGTCCCAGCTACTCAGAAGGCTGAGGTGGGAGGATCACTGGAGCTCAGGAATTTGAGGCTGCAGTAAGCTGTGATTATTAGGAATATATTTCTATGTCAGTACATAATCAACAATAATATAATATTTATTGTCAGAGTAGTATTTTGTTTGTTATGGCCAGTCTCATTGTTGGACATTTACACTGTGTATAGTTTTTCCTTACGGTGAACAACACAAGGATGAAGCATCAATGTGACCGCATCTTTTTCATCCTTAATTATTCCCCAAAGATAAATTCTTACGGAGCAAAGCATGATATCAAAAGATATGCATGCTTTTTGATAGGCAGCTGCCACATTGCTCTTGAGAAAGGGTTTAATTTCATTTCCCTTGGGTAGTGCTAGAAAGCTCTCATTCTCGTCCGTCTCATGTCTCTTAAATGAAGTGGAGGTTTTGCTGTCTTAGTGAAGAGGCATTGTCCTTTGACTGCATCAGTGTTATTACCTCATTGCTATTGTCAGCCCATCTTCAAGCATTGGGCCACCTAGAGATAAAATGTCAAACCATTTGAGGCCAAGCAAAAAGAGGCAGTGAGTTCATTTATTTGTTCTTAGAATTATTTGAACTTTCGTTGGCTTTGTATTCTGCCGATTTGAATTTTTCCTTCCGCAACAGGTATAGTAGGTAATGCAGTAAAGACAAAACTATTTTTGTTTACCTTGGGTAAATGTCCTAGAGACTAGTAAATAAACAGATTCTAAACCTTATCAGAAAAATACTGCTGTATATGGGAGCTATGGAGTATAGGTTGTGATTCAGGTCCTGCCAATTCCATTTTATAATTCTCTGTGACATACTGCCTAATTCAGTCATGCTTTTTTTTAGTTTAATGTTTTATTGTGGTAAAATATATGTAACAAAAAATGTGGCCAGACGCAGTGGCTCACACCTGTAATGCTAGCACTCTGGGAGGCTGAGGCGGGCGGATCACCTGAGGTCAGTAGTTTGAGACCAGCCTGACCAACATGGTGAAACCCAGTCCCTACTAAAAATACAAAAATTAGCTGGACGCAGGGGCGCACACCTGTAGTACCAGCTACTTGGGAGGCTGAGGCTGGGGAATCGCTTGAACCCGGGAGGCGGAGGTTGCAGTGAGCCAAGATCGCACCACTGCATTCCAGCCTGGGCGACAGAGCGAGACTCCGTCTCAAAAAAAAAAAAAAAAGTACTCTTCTAACCATTTGATGTGATCTCGGCTCACTGCAATCTCTGCCTCCCGGGTTCAAGCGATTCTCCAGCCTCAGCCTCAGCCTCCCGAGTGGCCAGGATTACAGGTGCCCACCACCATGTCTGGCTAATTTTTTTGTATTTTTAGTAGAGACAGGGTTTCACCATGTTGGTCAGGCTGGTCTCGAACTCCTGGCCTTGTGATCCACTGCCTCAGCCTCCCAAAGTGCTGGGATTACAAGTGTGAGCCACTGTGCCCAGCTCTTCTAACCATTTTCAAGTGTACAGTTTAGTGATACTAAGTTCATTTACATTGTTGTGCAGTCATTGCAGCTATCCATCTCCAGAACTTTTTCATCATCCCAAACTGAAACCCTGTACCCATTTAACACGAACGGTCCGTTTCCCCTCTCCCCCAGCCCCTGGTAACAACATTCTACTTTCTCTCTCATGAATTTGACTGGTTTAGGTGCCTAATATAAGTGGAATCATACAGTATTTGTCCTTTTGTGTCTGGCTTATTTCACTTAGCATAATGTCTTCAAGGTTCATTCGTGTTGTAGCATGTGTCAGAATTTTCTTCTTTTTTTTTTTTTTTAATTAATTATTTTTTGAGACAGGGTCTTGCTCTGTCACCCAGGCTGGAGCAGTAGCCTGCTCATGGCTCACTGCAGCCTCAACCTCCTGGGCTCAAGGAGTTCTCCCACCCCAGTCTCCCCAGTAGCTGGGACTACAGGCATGCACCACTATGCCCAGCTAATTTTTGTATTTTTTGTGGAGATGGGGTTTTGCCATGTTGCCCAGGCTGGTCTCGAACTCCTGGGCTCAAGCAGTCTGCCCTCCTTGGCCTCCCAAAGTGCTGGAATTACAGGTGTGAGCCACTGAGCCAGCTGGAATTTCCTTCTTTTTTAAAGTTGAATGCTATCTTGTGTATATATGTGCCACATTGTGTTTATCCATTTATTTGTTGACAGACATTTGGGCACACTTTTTAAATTCAGTTTGTTTCTGGTCCATCTCCAACTGGGTTTGATACTGTTTCTTTTGGTACATTGACTTTACCCTAAAGCATCCTTTTAGTCTTGATGGTGCTTCAGTTGCTCATTTGGGGTGCTTTCTTATTTAGAAATGAAGCTCAAGAAGAGATCTATAAAAAGGGACAGTCCAAAAGAATATGGGGTGAGCTCTACAAGGTAAGACTCCTAAATTCTCTCCCATTGAGTGGTTCCTTGGGCTTTCATGATTTTGTAGAAGAAAACTAATTTTGATATATTGAAGCTCTGTTGCGCAGAGTACAGGCACCACTGCCTGTTCCATCCTCTTCCTCCTACAAAGAAACTCGGAAGGCGTACTATCATTGATCTAGGTAACTGCATTTTTTAAAGTACTTGTATAAGAGTAACAGCTATCTTTTATTATACAATCACATATTTATTACCTGTCAGTATTTTTTAAGATTTCCTGCCAAATTTATCATGCCTAGTTAAAGTCACATGCAACATTTTAAGTTATTTAGTCCACCCCTCTCCTTTTATCGATGAGGACTCCTGTCTAGAAAGGTTTAATGCTGTACCTAGCTCGACTAGCTTGTTAGTGAAGGAGGCTTTGTATATCTTGATTTCTGATCCAATGATCTTTAACCGGCAGAGGTTTATGTCCATGCACTAATAATAACCTTCAGAAGAAAAATTTTCAAGTATAATCACGTAATTAAATAGTAACATGATAGGAAACTAGTACCGTGAAGGCAAGCTAAACTTTGTAGTTTTTTGTGAAATACACAAAACCTATAATATTACAAACTTAAAGATAATATTACAAACTTAAAGATGTCTAAGAAGTAAATGATTTAGTTCAATAATCCATAGTAGTTAGGAAATAAGTTGAGTTTCATCTAAGCTAGTTTTTCTGTTTTAAATTCAGCAGGTTTCAAAAGCCACAGGATGAAAAACTTTTGAATTCTGATCACTGGGCCTTGAGATTAGCTACAACGAACTCTGCCCAGAGACTGTTTTGAAGTTGTCTCTAAATATTATTATTTTATTTTTCCCAGACTCCCTTAAATGTCATCCCTCTTTTATTTGTACTGTAGCAAACCATTTTTGCCTTTCTGAATTTTCAGGTGATAGATTCATCAGATGTTGTAGTTCAAGTTCTTGATGCTAGAGATCCAATGGGTACTCGTTCCCCTCACATTGAAACTTACCTGAAGAAGGAAAAACCTTGGAAACACCTCATTTTTGTACTTAACAAATGTGACCTTGTTCCAACCTGGGCAACAGTAAGTACAACTACTAAACCAGAATAGACTATTAAGACATCTGTTAATAAGTCAGTTGTAGGGCTTTTAGGCTAAAGTGTTGTCCGGCTGAGATTGTAGTAATGGGAGTGCTCTCATTGGAAACACGGAAGTGTGCTCATTGATAGTGGGCAGAGGCACCAGGAGACGGCTTCTGAGGCCACTGTCTGCTTCACATTATGCTCCATTAATTGCATTTAGTAACAATGAAGACATTTTTTGGAATATTGTTTTGTATTTATAAGACAGAAGAACAAAGCATTAACCGTTATACTTGGAAAAAACATTTCAAAGAATTATAGCTAACATTTTCCTTAGACAACAGTATATTTGAAACAGTTCTGTAATTCAAGCTCTGATTCTTCCACATAATGTAAATAAATGTACTGCAGTTTACCAAAATGTTTTCATCTCTCCTTCTAGAAACGGTGGGTTGCTGTCCTCTCCCAGGATTATCCAACACTTGCTTTCCATGCAAGCCTTACTAACCCGTTTGGCAAGGGAGCATTCATTCAGCTTCTGCGGCAGTTTGGAAAGGTATTGAGCCCTGATCTGTTTCTCCTGGAGTTGTGTAGCTGTGAGTTGGTATAAGAATCTGTCTTGCCATGGCATAGCAGAAAGTTACCAACTTCTTAGCCGGACGTGGTTGTGCAGGTCTGTAGTCCTAGCTACTCAGGACGCTGAGGCAGGAGGATTGCTGGAGCCCAGGAGATCAAGGCTACAGTGAGCTATGATGGCACCACTGCACTCCAGCCTGGGTAACAGAGCAAAACCCTGCCTCTAAAAAAAAAAAGATGTGGCCGGGCGCGGTGGCTCACACCTGTAATCCCAGCACTTTGGGAGGCCGAGGCAGGCAGATCACAAGGTCAGGAGTTTGAGACCAGCCTGGCCAATATGGTGAAACCCTGTCTCTACTAAAAATACAAAAATTGGCCAGGCATGGTGGCACACACCTGTAGTCCCAGCTACTTGGGAGGCTGAGGCAGGAGAATCGCTTGAACCTGGGAGGCGGAGTTTGCAGTGAGCCGAGATTGTGCCACTGCACCCCAGCCTGGGCGACAGAGCGAGACTTCTCAAAAAAAGAAGAAGAAGAAGATGTAAAAACTTCCAGAGATGTAAAAACTCACAGAGCATCAGGATTATAAGAGATTCTGAAGTGTTTTCTTGCTCAGCCTTTGCCCCCATCCGTGACCAGTGTTGCTTCCATTTCTGCCACAGCCCTGGCACCTGACGTTCCACGCTCTGCTGGGCTTTCCAGGCCTGCTGTGCGTCCTCTGCCCATGGAGCCCATGCAGCTTCTATCTCCTCTGGTTGGAGAGGGCCCTGCCAAAATTCAAGCTTCAGATCCCTGGTCAGACGTCAGCTCCTGAGGGAAGCCGTGGAACCAGACTACCCTATCAAATTCTTAAAGCTTCATGTTCTGTACCTGTCATTTTGAATTTGTATATTTAGTTAATTCTACCTGGCTTCTAACAAAAGACACATGTCTGCTGTCCCACCCTTCCCCACTTTACAGAAGCAAATGCTTCCAATAGCCATTAGTTCTGTTATTTTCCTCCATATTTTTAGTACATGCTTATGATTTTATTTTCTTCATCTGTGCCCACCCCTCACCCCCAGTTTAAGATGCTTATTAATTTCTTACTATGGAAAATGAGGATTTGCTATCTTATAGCCATCCTCTCTCCGTATGTACTTCCCCCTGTATTGTTAGATGCCAATGTTGGGTTACAGTATTATTCATTCAGTGTTGGTTGGTTGTTGTTGTTTTAACTTGGAAAGGAGAGCTTTATTTCTCATAAAGGGTTGCAGCCTGCAGGGTGGCCACTCTAACAGGCTGAGAAGAGTAGTCTTGGCCATTCAGTCTTTACATTGTCATGACTGTAAAATATTAGTCACAGCTGATCCACATGGTGTGCTATGAGTATAATTCCTTTCTGATCGAAGCTTTTATTTTCGCTAGTGTTACTTTGCTGTGTTCTATTTGTATCTGTCACTGTCATACTACCAAATTCTCTGATACAGTGGGAACTGTCAGAGCTTCCAGGCAGCACAGGTGGTTCCCTTCGGTGGCCAGCACTCCGTCCTCCGCAGGGCTGGCCGCTCTCCAGGCTGCTGCAGCGTCGTCTTTCTGGGATTTCCTTTCACTGTCATCCAGAGAATTCCCATGGCTGTTTTCCTGTATGGGACCTCTTATTTATAGGACCTCTTTTCTTCTTTTCTGGTTTACTCCTTTCTTTCCATGGGACATATTTTCCAAAAGTTTCCTGAGAAGGAATACTTGGAAAGAACATTTTTTTGAGATACGCCTTGCGTTCTGAAAATATCTTTATTAAGATCTTTATTCTACCCTTTATGCTGTTTTTCCTCAGAATACTGAAGTTACCACTGCACTGTCTTCTGACTTCTGAGGAATCTGAGGCCATTCTGACCCCTCATACTTTGTGTGGCTGTGATTTCTTATTTTGAGACAGGGTCTTGCTTTGTCACCCAGGCTGGAGTGTGGTGGCGCAACCATAGCTCACTGTAACCTCAAACTCCTAGGCCCAAGCGATCCTCCTGCCTCGTTTTGGCCTCCTGAAGTGCTGGGATTACAGGTGTGTGCCACCACGCCCAGCCGATCTTTTCTTATTCTAAAATTTAAAATTTCTCTTGTTCTAAAATTTCACAGTGGTGTGTCTTGAAGTGGGCCTTTTATTGCTCAATGAGCTTGGCGTTTGATGAGACTTTAGTCTGATATTGTCTTACATTATTTCTTTGAAATTTTCTTTCCTCCCTCAGTTGTCTGTATTCTTGTTCAGAAATTTGCTTTTACCTCCTGGTTTAATTCTTGATTTATATTTGCTTTCTTTTTTTTTTTTTTTTTTTTTTTTTGAGGCAGAGTCTCACTCTGTCACCAGGCTGGAGTGCAGTGGTGTGATCTCGGCTCACTGCAGCCTCCGCCTCCCGGGTTTAAGCGATTCTCCTGCCTCAGCCTCCCGAGTAGCTGGGACTGCAGGCACACGCCACAACGCGCAGCTAATTTTTGTATTTTTAGTAGAGACGGGTTTTCACCATGTTAGCCAGGCTGGTCTTGATCTCTTGACCTCGTGATCTGCCCGCCTCAGCCTCCCAAAGTGTTGGGATTACAGGCATGAGCCACTGCACCTGGCCTATATTTTTTTTCTTTTGGTACATATATGACATTTTCCTCTATTTTCTGGGTACTTTTTTTTTTTGTGAGACAGAGTTTTGCTCTTGTTGCCCAGGCTAGAGTGCAATGGCGCGATCTCGGCTCACTGCAACCTCCTCCTCCCAGGTTCAAGCAATTCTCCTGCCTCAGCCTCCCGAGTAGCTGGGATTACAGGCATGTGCCACCACACTTGGCTAATTTTGTATCTTCAGTAGAGACGGGGCTTCTCCGTGTTGGTCAAGCTGGTCTCAAACTCCCGACCTCAGGTGATCCGCCCCCCTCGGCCTCCCAGAGTGCTGGGATTACAGACGTGAGCCACTGCTCCCGGCCACTTTCCTTGTTTTGATCATCCAGCTGCCCAGTCACAAAATTTATTTTGCCAGTTGCTTTTAATTTTTAATTTCTGAGAGCTCTTGTTGAATTCTGATTTGCTCTGCCTCCTTTTACATCTTATTTCACAGTCACAGTATCTTCTCCCTAAGAACATTAATGACGTTTTGAAATTTTCCTGTCTGCATTGATTCTGTTACCTCCAAATTTTTGTGGGTTTTTTTGTGTTTTCTGCTACAGTCACGCTTAAACATTTTTTCTTTTACTTTAAAAATTTTTTTGAGACAGGGTCTTGTTCTGTCTTAACCCAGGCTGAAGTGCAGTGGTGCGATCATGGCTCACTGCAGCCTTGACCCGCAAGTAGAGTCAACTTAAATGTTTATTCTTGGTTCTTTATTTATATTTAAGAGTAAGGCATTAGGCCAGGTAGAGTGGCTCATGCCTATAATCCCACCACTTTGGGAGGATGAGGCAGGCAGATCGCTTGAGCTCAGGAGTTCTAGACCAGCCTGGGCAATATGGCAAAACTCCATCTCTACAAAAGATAGAAAAAAATTAGCAAGGCATAGTGGTGCACACTTATGGTTCCAGCTACCCAGGAGGCTGAGGCAGGAGGATTGCTTGAGCCCAGGAGACAGAGGCCGCAGAGAGCTGTGATTATGTCACTGTACTTCAGCCTGGTTGACAAGGGAAGACCCTGTTTCAAAAAAAAAAAGAGTAAGGCATTAAAAAGCTGATAGGTTCTTTTTTTTCTCCATGGAGTGGCCTTGTTGACTGATAGACTTCATTGTAAGGTGATTAAATAGGGACTCTAATTTAATTTAATTTTTTTTTTTTTGAGACGAAGTCTTGCTCTATTGCCCAGGTTGGAGTGGAGTGGCCTGATTTAGGCTCACTGCAATCTCCGCCTCCTGGGTTCAAGCAATTCTCCTGCTTCAGCCTCCCAAGTAGCTGGGAGTACAGGCAAGCACCACCAGACCTGGTTAATTTTTGTATTTTGAGTAGAGTCGGGGTTTCACCATGTTGGCCAGGCTGGTCTCAAACTCCTGACCTCAAGTGATCTGCCCACCTCAGCCTCCCAGAGTTCTGGGATTACAGGCATGAGCCACTGTGCCTGACTGGGACCCAAATTTTTTGTTGGGAGGACATCCTGTAGATACCAGTGTCTGTAGGTCTTTTTTCTTGGGCTTGTGAGTTTCCCCAGAAGAGAATCTTTCAATCTCTAGCTCTAGGGGTATAGAATCCTGGCTGCTAGAGTTCTGGGAACTCAGTGGGAATAGTAGACTGGGCATCTCACTATTGAATACTTAGATTTTCAATTAATCATTCTGGGAATACTGTTATTATCTCTAAATCCAGGATCCCTTTCAAGTCTGAAGATTACAGATACTTTCAAACATGTGACATTTCAAAAAATCCAAAAGCCACTTTCATAGGCCCTGGATTTCTTTGAGAGTAGAGAAGTTGTGTGCCCACCCTGAATGAGGGAGGGGATGGAGAAGTGTGGCTGCTTTGGCAGACTATCTGCTGGTCCTTGTTTTCAGCCCTATCTTAAGAGGGATCTACCACCAATTCCCAGTGATTCCCAATGAATCTCTGTGATTCATTGTCATTATTATTGCTGGATCTTTAGTTTTTCTATCTTTACAACCACTTAGCTTTTATATTTTGTAATGGGCCAAGTTTGATACTACTTTTAAGCATCTAGTATTTTGTTTAACATCACTTTAGTTTTTGTTGTCTCATCTCCATCTTATTCTCTGGTTCAGTATGTTTGGTTCTATTGGTTTAAAAGTGTTAATGTCCACTGCTGTCATTCTAGTGGAGTTGGTGAGGGAACGGGGTTAGCACGTATGTTCAGTCCACCATCTTTAATCGGAAGCCTCCATTCGTTTGTAGGCCCTCTTCTTGATAGCAAGCTCTGCCTTTTTGAGACTTTCACCCTGTAGTCGTAACTTTCAAGGTTGCTTTTTTTCTTTTGTTATTTATTTTTGGCAGTGGAAATGCAGATGTATTATGCAAAGAAAAGGAGGGGTGAGTTGTGGGATTGTCCAGTTGATGAACCTGTTCATATTCTTTTTCCCGAAGATGTTTTATCAGTAGATGGCATTGTTCTAAATCAGTGACTAACAAGCTGTTTTTCTTCTTTTGTTTCTTTTTTTTTTTTTTTGCGACTGGAGTCTCTGTCACCCAGGCTATAGTGCAGTGCATGATCTTGGTTCCCTGCAACTTCAGCCTCCCAGGTTCAAGCGATTCTCCTGCCTCAGCCTCCCAAGTAGCTGGGATTACAGGCTTGCGCCACCATGCCTGGCTAATTTTTGTATTTTTAGTAGAGACAGGTTTCATGATGTTGGCCAGGCTGGTCTCGAACCCCTGACCTCAGGTGATCCGCTCTCCTTGGCCTCCCAAAGTGCTGGGATTACAGGCGTGAGCCACTGTGCCAAGCCTTCTTTTATTTCTTGACCTACATACTTTTAACCTTAACACATACAAGGATAATTTCACTTGCATGACTGAGGAAATGACTCACCTCTGATTTATTAATAAGCATATGTATCCAGCTTACTCAGATTATGTAGGTGGTGTGTATCTAGGCTTCAGATCAAGTTGTATCAACAGTTTTGCACTGTATTCTTGATATTAACAGAGTAATACAACCTACTTGTCCAAAGGGATATATATGACTGCATGTATGTGCTGTGTATTCTCTCTTTGAACAGTTGCACACTGACAAGAAACAGATCAGTGTTGGGTTCATTGGCTATCCAAATGTTGGCAAGAGCTCTGTGATAAATACATTGCGTTCTAAGAAAGTTTGCAACGTGGCTCCCATTGCAGGTGAAACAAAGGTACGTTGGGCGCAGGGTGACCTTACTTTTGCATATTTTCTTTTCATAGAGAGTGATTGTTTAGGACTTGTTGATTTCTCTCTGCTTCTCTTGAATGCAGACCACCATTAGGAGTTTAGCTCACCATATAATAGTTTGGAACGTATCAGAGTTGTTTCTGCCCACTTTGATAAGACTGAGAGTATTTTATATGCCCCCGTGTGGCTTTGGCATGTGTTAGTTAATGTGATTCATATTTAGATCTGTTTTAAATTATCACTCCAGCCTTTTATTTTGCTAAACAAAACTAACCCAAGAATATTTGATGCCTGGGTTAAGAAGCCTCAACCTTAAGGTAGGTTCTGAAAGTTGGGGGTCATGTCCTAGAACACATAGTGGGGAACAGCATGGTTTTGCTTAAAGGCAATGAGGTCAAGCAGTACTAAGCTCTCAAGAGTACTTCTAAAACTCAGGAAAGGTTCACCGGGTATAATTGCACAATACTAGATGGAAATCCTGTCTCTGTGTTGTTTTTAGACTCTTAGCTGATGGAAACTATAGTTTACACTTAGTGGAAGTATCTTGTGCACGGCACAGATGAGAGAGTTAGTAGCTTAATTACTTAGCGCGTTGCTTTTCTTTGACTCACCCCTTCCTCCTTTCCAGCTTCATACATGAGCATCAGGGGTTTGTGAAATTAGACTCTTAGTGTTTGATACAGGACATCTCTGACTTTTTTCTGACTTCAGGTCTGGCAGTATATTACTTTGATGCGTCGGATATTCCTGATTGACTGTCCAGGTGTGGTTTACCCCTCTGAGGACTCCGAGACAGACATTGTGCTAAAAGGAGTTGTGAGTATTTGGCCCTGATAGGCTGTTTGTGTTTGCGGGGGAGTGTTCTATAGGGAACCCTGGATACCTTTCCTTTTTACTTATTAAGAAGGCAGTTTGGGGTCAGCCTGTCTGACCAAACTTTAGGAACATGATGCTGAACAGCAGCCTCTCAGCATAAGCTGTTTGAGGAATTAGTGGAACCATGGGCATATCTGGTCAATATCATCCCACAAAAGAGTTTGTAGTTTACACACAGGATCCAAAGGGAAGCAGGGCCTGTTTATGCTTAGCGATAATTCGTCTTCGTGGGTTTATGGGTTGAGTCATTTTGGAACCCAGTCATTTCCTCACTTGTTTCTGAATACGACTGAAAAACTGTAAATGGTTCCACTTAACCTTGACCATGCTTCTGGCTATACATCCTGTACACATTCCTCCTCTCCTTTCTTAAACTATTCCATTATTTTTGTATCCTGGGATGGGCAGGCTTTTAACCATTTCTGCAAGTGAGTAACATGAAGCATTCCAAGTTTAAACTGTGGCAGCCACACAGTTAGTTTGTGGTGAGTGGGGATTAAAGCTGAGTTCTGGGCTCCGTGGCTATGGTCAGCTTTCAGCAGTGCTCCTTGCAGCTGACCATGTCTAGCCCCCTCAGAGACAGGCTCCTGCCAATCTCCACGAGCTTTGTGATGTTGAAGTCTATTTTCAAATAGTGCTGCAAAGGACACTGGGAACTTCACTGCTTCCACAACAAAGTTTGTAAGTGAGAGATTTCCTATTAACATTTAGGTTCAAGTAGAAAAAATTAAGAGTCCTGAAGACCACATTGGTGCTGTACTTGAACGAGCAAAGCCAGAATATATCAGCAAAACATACAAGATTGATTCTTGGGAGAATGCTGAGGACTTTCTTGAGAAGCTCGCTTTCCGGACTGGGAAGTTACTAAAGGTGAGCCGGCGTTTGTGAGAATTTAGACTGATACTTGTCACAAGCATGTATGTATATGATATGGGCCTTTTTTTGGTATGCATGTATGAGCAGTGTGAAACTTGTCACTTAAGTGATGATGAACCCCTGGGACAACTGAAATACCCCCAAAGTGGTAGGTGGTTTTGGTCCTTTGAATTTAATTGGGAATCTCTTTGTGACCTTTCAGGGTGGAGAGCCCGACTTGCAGACTGTGGGTAAGATGGTCCTCAATGACTGGCAGAGGGGCCGGATTCCTTTCTTTGTCAAGCCACCCAATGCAGAGCCACTTGTGGCCCCCCAGGTAAGAGCAGGGTGGGCCCACCTCTGGGGAGCATGGGTCCTGACCTAGATTTGGTGTAGCTTGTGATTGTCTCTCTTCATAGAGCATGTATTCATTCAGCTGCGGTGTCTCTCATTTTATTATTTTTTTAAATATATAAAAATATTTTTGGGGCCGGGCATGGGTGGCTCACGCCTGTAATCCCAGCACTTTGGGAGGCCGAGGTAGGTGAATCACAAGGTCAGGAGTTCAATACCAGCCTGACCAATATGGTGAAACCCTGTCTCTACTAAAAATACAAAAATTAACCTAGCATGATGGCACGCTCCTGTAGTCCCAGCTACTCGGGAGGCTGAGGCAAGAGAATTGCTTGAACCCAGGAGACAAGTTGCAGTGAGCCGAGATCGTGCCACTGCACTCTAGCCTGGGCAACAGAGGGAGACTCCATCTCAAAAAAATAAAAAAAAATTTTTTTGAGGGTGGAGCACTGTTGGGAGCCACTGCTGGCCCGTGGCGATCACTCCACCCTCTCTCATTCTAGAGTGCCAGTGCCATGGCCTTGCTAGGGGGTGCATTTGGAGACTAATAAGTAGACATATGAGAGAAGACCAAACTTAGATACTAGCTTTTAGGGCCTTGGAAAAAGAGGGCTCATTAAATATAAGTGATCTTCTGGTACCTGTATCTTTTCTTATGCTTACGAAACAGAATCATTGCTAAGATAACATTTGTTTAACAAACATTTATTAGCATCGACTATGTGCCAGGCACAGGGAATATAGGAACGAAAAACAGCCCTGGCCCTCAAAAAACCTGTGATCCAGTGGGAAAGGAGAGTGGTACTACTGATAGTCGGAGAAAGAAGACTGAAGGCTGGGGCCAGAAGCTCTCCTACTATCCCCATTTCCCTCACCCTGGCAGTGGGCCGCCACAAGGCTCAACGTTAACGTTTTGCCTTTCTGGTTCTAGGACCTTTTTCAGAACCCAGCCAAGTCTCTTGAAATGGTGGCTTCAAATTGTGCATCTATGCTTGCTAGTGTCGTTGGGTCCGTACAGTGCTGGTTTCCTCTCACCTGACCCCATTCCAAGTTGCAGTTGCAGCTAGGTATTTTCAGTTGAATGTATTCTGCAGCATTTGAAAGTTAGCCTGAAACTGATGTTAATTGACATTCTCCCTTCTCCCTGCCCAAACCATCAAACAACCAAACAAAAATTTCTCTCCCTCTTCATGTGTATTGCATCATTCATTCATTAATTCACTGATACATTCACCCAGCAATCCCATATTGAGTGTCTCCTGTTGGCCACAGACTCTTCTGGGTACTGGTGGTGCTGTGGTGAGAAACTGACAAGCTGCTGCTCTCCTGCACATATATTCCAGCAGGGGAGTGTGTGGTTTCTTCTGACACCAAATACATATTTTTTTCCCATATCAGTTCTGCAGTTCTCAGATACCAGCTGAGTGTCCCAACAATTTAATTCCGTTGTGACACTAACTCCCGGAGTTAGCACAGACCCCACAAGTTAAGGACTAGGTTCCCTGCTTCAGGTGGCAGCTGCAGGCTATCCACACTTATGCCCGGCTAACTACAAATTCAGGGGTTCTGGGGTTTGGTAATTTGCCAGAAGGACTCCCAGAACCCACGAAAGTGCTGTCTTTACAATTAATGGTTTATGATAAAGGATGAAACTCAGTCACAGCCAGTGGAAGAGGTGCACAGGGTAAGGCATGGGGAAGAGGCACAGAGCTTCCATGCCCTCTCCACACATTGATGTGTTCAGCAACCCAGAGCTTTCCAAACCCCATCATGTAGGGGTTTTTATGGAGGTTTCATTACATAGACATGACTGATTAAATCTGTGGCAGTTGGTGATAGGCTCAATTTCCGGTCTCCCTTCTCTCCTCTGAGTGGCTGAAAGCACCAACCATGTGGTCAAGTGCTTTGTCTTTCTGGTGACCAGCACATCCCCCATCCTGCAGCTATCTAGGGGTCTACCATGAGTCACCACATTAGCATAAACTCAGGTGTGGTGGAAAGGGGCTTGTAATCAATAAAAAAGATACCCATCGCTTGGGAAATTCCAAGGGTCTTAGGAGCTCTGTGCCAGGAAGTGTGACATTTACATCACAGGGAGACAGTAAGCAGATAAATATATAATGTCAGGAAGTCTTGCGTGCTGTGAGGAAAACTAAACCAGGCTAAGGGGTTTGGGGGAGATGAGGAGTACTTTGGGGTGGTCGGGGAAGGCCTCTGAGGCAGTGGCACTTCAGCAGAGCCCTTAATATGAGACAGGAGCCATGCTAGTATCTAGGGAGAATGTTCCAGGCAAGGGGAACAGCACATCCAGAGCAGCTGGGGCAGGAGTATGCTCTGTGTGTCCTGATGCTGAAAGGAGGTCACTGTGGCTGGAATGTCGTGGGCCAGGGGAGGGTGTCATGGTGGGAAGCCATTGGAGGTTTTGAGTTAGCAGCTGGATTCTAGGGTCATTCTGGATGTCCGTATCACTGCTGTCTTGGGACCCTGTGTGGAAACACTGGCATTGTCTTCAGCCCTTCCTCCGTATGTAGTCAGTAAGTGTAGATAAGTAGTTCAGATAATTCTTAAGAACTATTGTAACCATAATAGATTTGTTGCCCAATGCACACAGCAAGTCAATATGCTGAGACACCACCAGGTTGCAGCAGAGAAAGAAGTTTAATCGTAGGGTCACCAAAGGAGGAGATGGGAGGAATCCTGAAATCATTTCCACGAGGAGTTTGGGGTTAGGGTTTTAAGGGTTTTGGAGTGGGCTGGAGTGAGGGTCATTGGTTGGGTGAAGAGTGCAGGGTGAAGTCACGGACAGGGAGATGAAGAAGCTGTGTTCTCATGCAGATCCCGTTTCTCTGGGGATCTTCAAACTGGTTGCTGGAATTAGGGATCTAAAAAGACATTTTAAGCAATCCTTAAACAAAAACCTTATGATTCTAATGTCAGAGATCTTGCCTATAGGAACAATGGGGGTGCATATCAATTCTTACATAGTCTTATGACCCAAATGTCAGAAATCCTATCTATAGGGACAGTGGGGATGCAAATGGTCAGTACCTAGTGTTCAGGGACTTTTAGCAACAAGGATATGGGCCAAAGTGCCCCCTAATTAGTGCTTAATTATAATTGTATTTCTGTCCAGAACTTGGCAGATACTTCTTGTCAACCCTTTGGAGGCAGTTTCACTATCATATGCCTTACTCTGTGATTCTGTTTTTCTTTTTTGGTTAAGAGCAGAAACCCCTTCAGAAACTGAAAGCCAAAAATTGCCCTTCCTAGAAAAATGTATGTATAAATTTTGTGTGTGGTTTCCTGAATTTTATAGTTCTGTACTTATTTAGTGATTTGCCCGGCCACTCTTGACTTTAGAACATCACTTTTAAGTTCTCTGAGTTTTTGTTGCAAGGATAAAATGATATTATACATGTGAAACACCAGTAGAAAGCTTGGCACATACTTATCTTTGCAGTTACCTAAAACAGGCCAGTCATTTCAGGGTCCCCAGACTTAGTTCTCTAATGAACTCTCTTCAATCACAGAATTCCCCCTCCTTACCTTATACTCTTGCTTCAAGATGCCTCCTATCTTAGTCTGTTTGGTGATGATGCAACAGAATACTACAGATTGGGTAATTATAATGAACAGAAATTGTTTTGGCTCATGGTTCTGGAGGCTGGGAAGTCCAGTATCAAGGCACCAGCATCTGACAAGGGTCATCCCATCGTGGAAAGTGGGAGGACAAGAGCAAGCAAGAGAGGGTCAAACTTGCTTTTATAACAAACTCACTCTTTTTTTTTTTTTTTTTTTGAGACGGAGTCTTGCTCTGTTGCCCAGGCTGGAGTGCAGTGGCACGATCTCGGCTCATTGCAACCTCTGCCTCCTGGGTTCAAGCGATTCTCCTGCCTCAGCCTCCTGAGTAGCTGGGACTACAGGCATATGCCACCAGGCCCAGCTAATTTTTGTATTTTTAGTAGAGATGGGGTTTCACCATGTTGGCGAAGCTGGTCTTGAACTCCTGACCTTGTGATCTGCCCACCTTGGCCTCCCAAAGTGCTGGGATTACAGGCGTGAGCCACCACATCCGGCCAGCAGACTCACTCTTAAAATAACGAACCCATCCCCGAGATCCATTAGTCCATTCATGGGGATGGAGCCCTCATGATCTAATTACCTCTTATTAGGCCTTACCTACCAACACTTGCTGCATTGGGGATTAAGTTTCTGTATCAGTCCATTTTCATACTGCTATGAAGAAATACATGAGACTGGTTAGTTTATAAAGAAAAAGAGGTTTAATGGACTCACAGTTCCACATGGCTGGGGAGGTTTCACAATCATGGCGGAAGGTGAAGGAGGAACAAAGGCATGTCTTACATGGCATCAGGCAAGAGTGTGTGTCCAGGGAAACTGCCCTTTATAAAACCATCAGCTCTCGTGAGACTTAATTCATCATAGGAGGGGCATGGGAAAGACCTGCCCCCATAATTCAATTACCTCCCACCCGGTCCTTCCCACAACACATGGGGATTATGGGAGCTACAAATCAAGATGAGATTTGGACACAGCCAAACCATACCAGTTTCCAACATATGAATTTTGGGGGACACATTTAAATCAGAGGACCTCCTCAAATGCCTCTCTTAGTACTGTTCTAATCTGTAACATCCAGCCTGGCCTTCATTTTTATGTAGTTGTGTGTGCTGATTTTGCATGTGCTTATATCAGCAGCCCCCTAGGGAAGGTCTAGGGAGCCTTGCTTGTCTATGATAAATCATTGGTTGGTTTTAATGGTTTAAATAGTCTTAGTTGGTTCATCCTGTGGAACTACACATGTATTCCTTTGATCCTAGTACTGGTCTCTGGGCTTAATGTACATTGGTTTAAAAATACATTAATGAAATGACTCAAATTTGGGTGTTTTCAATACCTTCCCTTAGTCCTGAGAAGAGGACTGTTTAAGAGCAAGATATGAGTTCAGAAATTCCATTTTCCATTTTCTGATTCTATTTATTTCCCCCATTTCCACCCCTTAATAGCTTCTACCCTCCTCATCTTTGGAAGTTGTCCCAGAAGCAGCCCAGAACAATCCAGGGGAGGAAGTCACAGAAACTGCAGGTGAAGGGTCAGAATCCATCATTAAGAAAGAAACAGAAGAGAACAGTCACTGTGATGCTAACACAGAGATGCAGCAGATTCTCACACGAGTTCGGCAGAACTTTGGTAAAATCAACGTGGTGCCTCAGTTTTCTGGGGATGACCTGGTTCCTGTGGAGGTGTCAGATCTTGAGGAAGAACTTGAGAGCTTTTCTGATGAAGAGGAGGAGGAACAGGAGCAACAAAGAGATGATGCGGAAGAGTCTTCCTCGGAGCCTGAGGAGGAACATGTGGGAAACGACACCAAAGCCGTTATTAAAGCACTGGATGAGAAGATTGCCAAATATCAGAAGTTTCTAGACAAAGCCAAAGCCAAAAAGTTTTCAGCAGTCAGGTAATATTTTCATCTTCTCACAAATTGCAGATTTTCATTCCTTTCCCAAAAATTTGCCATGAGTACCAGAGCCATATTTTTACATGGGGTTATTGCCATTTGTTTGTTCGGTTGGGTTTTTTGTTTGTTTGTTTTTTGAGACGGGGTCTCGCTATGTTGCCTAGACTGGCCTCACTCTCCTGGGTTCAAGCAATGCTGTCATCTCAGCCTCTTAAGTAGCTGTGACTACAGGTGTGCACCACCACACTTGGCTGTTATTGCCATTTTAAAAAAGTGAACTGTAAATTTTGTAAAATTCAGCTGCCTGCAGTATGAGAAGCTTTAGAAACACCCAGGGAGGTACAAACATGTTGGATGTTGACTTCTTCCACTGGTGATAACTACTTGGATAGGAGTGGGGTTTCTTTAGTCTGTGAGTTTGTCGCAGGTCTCCAGGTCGGTATGTGATTCGGGCGAGTGAGAGGAGGAATGTTACTTTGGTTTTCTGTTTCAGAATATCCAAGGGACTGAGTGAAAAGATATTTGCAAAACCTGAAGAACAAAGAAAAACACTGGAAGAAGATGTAGATGACAGAGGTGAAGTTAAATTATTTCAATCATTTAGATGTAATTTGCATATTTAGAGTTTTGAGAAACCTAAGTTCAGTCTCCAGATTATCTCAGTCATCCACATAAATGTTTGTCATATCTGGCAGATTACTTTAAATTTACATAGTGTTATGCAAATTGAATTATCTGCTTTTCATGCTGCACATTTTTTAGGATTAAATTGGCAATTCAGGAAACTTCCTAGAAAGGGTTCATTATTAACCTAGAATCCAAGGGTGGGTCCACAGACAAAGAGGGGGGTGTGTTTCCTGCATTTATCCATTCCTCCATTTGACCATCAGCTTTCACACTGAGAGCATGGCTTAGGGCATCCTTTTACCTGGCAGCCTCCCCTTGGCCTGCTTTACTCACCACTGTGCTCACCCGCTCTGTCCACATTGGGTGTCCTCCTCCTGATACATCAAGCTTGTTCCTACCGTTGGGTTTATAGACAAATTTTCAATAGAAAATTCCTGTTTGTGTATTGTTTGTATCCAGCACCTTCCAAAAAGGGAAAGAAGCGGAAGGCACAAAGGGAAGAGGAACAGGAACATTCAAATAAAGCTCCCAGGGCGCTTACATCAAAAGAAGTAAGTGTCATAGGTCTTAAGTATGGCCCAAGTAGAGTAACTAGAACTCCAGTTGTCAAGACCCACTGAAACAAATGGTCCAGAGCTGAATCCCAAGAACCCCAGTCCTCGTTGACCTAGTTGAGGTCAGATAAATAGGGTCGGGTCTGGCCCACTAGATGCAGGTCCTTGAGTCCATGTCGTACGTTTTAGGAGTTTCTAATCAACATCTCCACACGAGTGGACTATCCTCTAGAGGAGTCAGTTTCTAGTCCCAAGGGAAACGACCCGATGAGCAGATCTGCTTTGGGCAGATCACTGACCTCTGTGAAGGACAGCTTTGGAGCTGAGCTGTTCAGAGCTAGAGTGGGCCCTCTGGGGAGGGGAGTGGTTAGCAGCACTCAGCCTTGCTGCAGGGGACTTGTCAGGAGTGATGCAGAACAGATTCTTGCACTGGATAAGGGTTGGATCACATGTGGATTTGTAACTTGGAGTTTCGTAAGTCACAATGGAAGAGTAACCTTAGGTCTACGGGGGAGCCCTCCCTCATTAGCACTGCTTCCAGTAGCTGTGGAAGCAGCACAGGAAATAGAACACAGAGATGAGAAGCAGAGACTCCTGTTTTGTGAATGACTTTCAGGGTTTTGTTGTTTTTTTTCTTCATCTTTTCTTGCCATTTTTTACAGCGGAGGCGAGCAGTACGACAGCAACGGCCGAAAAAAGTTGGTGTGCGCTACTATGAAACACACAACGTGAAAAATAGGAACAGGAACAAAAAGAAGACCAATGACTCAGAGGGACAGAAACACAAACACAAAAAATTCAGACAAAAGCAGTAATGTTTAAAAGGTTTTATTAAATTATACAAAAACATGCAGTTAGAAATTGTGTTTTCTTCCTGCCCCATTGACATTTCTAAGGCCCTAATGCATTTGTTCTGAGGTTTGACAGTTGAAGCCCTTCACCGGTGCTAGGGAAATAAAGCCTCCTCAACCTTAAGGATTTCAGTGATAAGAGTCTGAAAGTCTAGCACTTCAGGTAGACTTTGGATGAACTAAGAGGTTCCACAGTCACCCTGTCATATAACTGTCTGACAAAAATAGGGGATGAGGTCTATAAAATGGAAAGGGTGGTATTTCATTTTTATTGGTAATGAATGATTTGGAATAGAAGCATACAGAACTGCAGATTTCAAGGACGTTAGGGTACGTGGCCTGGCCTTTGAAATACAAGGAGAAAGTTGGGTGCGGAAGAAATAGGAGAAAACTACAATAATTTCTGCCTTATTGAGTCTGTGAAGTGGACCCACTTATGGCACATACATTCCTGTCTTAGAGGCCTGGAACTAGCAGATCTCGTGGAAAGAGTTCTTTCCCATGGAAATGACAACACAGGCAGGTCATTTGAGTGGAGGCTTAAAATTCCTCAGGATACTGGATCAGGGTAAAAGCTGCTCCTTAGATTCCAGATGAGAATGTGTATGGTGTCTTCAGCATAGGGAACACAGCTTTTCTGGGGAAATGACAGTGCTTCCATTGTGAGCCTTGAAGCTCACTGAACCCAAGACGGATGGCAGGTGGAAGCTCTGCTAAGGAGAGGCCCTTCTTACGCCTCTTTCTGGGGAACCTGAGCATGTTAGTGCCTTTTAGGTAATGTTACTTGTGCAGCCTAACTGAAGGATGAAGTCCTCCAGCTTACCACCCTAGCCCACCCTGGCTTGCCCCGAACTAAAGATTTATGTCACTCATTCAATCTTCTGGGTCTACAAAACCAGGAGAATGGAAGAGAAATACTAAAATGCAGTTGTCTAGCAGCCGTACTCCAATCATTAGTCATTAGACCTGCATGTGAGATTTAGTTACCTCTTCAGTTGTTAATTAACATCACTACTTAGGGGAGTGCAGAGTCAGGGCTTGATTTTCTGCAGGATAAGGGGAACAGATCTGTGCTGGGGGAAGAGCTGAGTTGCAGACAACTCACAAAGGCCACTGTGACTAGTATTCCTTTCTGGCAAACATTTACTTTCTCCAAAGCCATGGGTTTGACTGCCATTGTTTCCTAATGTAGGCAGTCTGAAACCGAGGAGGAAGGGGTCCAGTTGACTGGCAAGTGGGGATAATACATTAGAAAACCAAAGCTCCAAAGTGAGTTAGAAATGCATTAGAGTAGGGAAAAGAAGACATTAAGTAAGGAAGGCCAGAGGCCCAAGAAGCCCAAGTTAAGGTAGAAGATGAATTGTGAACTAAAAGTTTGAGGGGCAGAGAAGCAGATTCATTTGGCCAGAAATAAGTATTGGTATAGAGTGATGATGAGAAAGCAGTGGCTTTCTTAGAATTTGAGTTGGCAGTTCCCAAGGCTGGCTAGTAAGCCACACACGGAGACTAACAGGGCCACACCATCTTCCATTGCCCAGCCAGGAGCCTGGCTGGCAGACCTTAGGTGTCTGATGACATTGGAGTAATAGTGTGACTTCTGACAAATACCTAGGTGGTGTTTAGGGGAGGTTATGGCTTGTTCACTCAGGAAACTAGCTTTTTATTACAAAGGGCTTATGATGATTTTATTGGCTGCCAGAGGAACACAGTAAATAACTCCCAAGTGTCTTGTTGGAAATTAATCATGTGGAAATTATCACTTCTTTGGTGCAATAATGCCTTCCAGTTGGGCCTGAAAAACAGAAACAAACTCCATTAATACTTGAAACTTGCAGCCTGATACAAATAGCTGAGAGGTGATCAAAGTCTCTGGGAAGAAGAATCCACATGCTGTTACTCCAAGGGTTCTTTTTCCCCTTGATCCCCAAATCCATATTTTCTAGATTAGCTAGTTTCCAGCTTGGCATACAGTCTTTAGTATATGAGGAGAAGCCACAGCTGTCCTGGTTTCCACACAATAATGGCTCCGGGTATGATGTAAAGCATTGAAAAGGATATTGAATGCATTGTTGTAAGGGCTTTTCATGGCTCAGGTTTCAGGCCAGAATATGTCTGCTAAGTTAAACATTTGGCTCTCTGGCCGGGCGCAGTGGCTCATTCCCGTAATCCCAGCACTTTGGGAGGCTGAGGCGGGCGGATCGTGAGGTCAGGAGATCCAGACCATCCTGGATAACACGGTGAAACCCCGTCTCTACTAAAAATACAAAAATTAGTTGGGCGTGGTGGCAGGCGTCTGTAGTCCCAGCTACTCCAGAGGCTGAGGCAGGAGAATAGCATGAACCTGGGAGGCGGGGCTTGCAGTGAGCCAAGATCGTGCCACTGCACTCCAGCCTGGGTGACAGAGGGAGACTCCGTCTCAAAAAAAAAAAAAATATTGGCTCTCTGGTTTAGGATCCTGGGAGTTCTGCTGGGACCAGAGGTTTGGGAAACAGTGAATTTTCAGCCACTGAGACAACTTGGCACACAATTAGAGAAATGCTGCCAGTGAATACAGAGCTGTCCCTCTTTGTTGGGGGGTGGGGGTGGGGAATGGAGTTTTGCTCTTGTCACCCAGGCTGGAGTGTGATGGTGTGATATCGGTTCACTGCAACCTCTGCCTCCCGGGTTCAAGTGATTCTCCTGCCTCAGCCTCCGGAGTAGCTTGGATTACAGGTGCACATCACCACGCCCAGCTACTTTTTGTATTTTTAGTAGAAATGGGTTTCACCACGTTGGCCAGGCTGGTCTCAAACTCCTGACCTCATGTGATCCACCTGCCTCAGCCTCCCAAAGTGCTGGGATTACAGCTGTGAGCTACCACACCCAGCTGAGAGCTGTCCCTCTTTATGTAAAGCTTAAGACACTTGGGAGTTATTTACTATGTTCCTCTGGTAGCCAATAAAATAATACTGGACAGATCTTTAGGTAGGTCTATCCTGGGGACAGCAAAGCTGCTTTATTTGCAATGCAGTTTTGAGCCAATAAAAATAGCTCACTTCCTGTATTACAAGCCTGTAATTCCAGCACTTTGGGAGGCCAAGGTGGGCAGATCATGTGAGGTCAGGAGTTCATGACCAGCCTGGCCAACATGGTGAAACCCCATCTCTATTCAAAATACAGAAATTTGCCAGGCGTGCTGGCACATGCCTGTAATCCCAGCTACTCAGGAAGCTGAGGCAGGAGAATCGCTTCAACCCGGGAGGTAGAGGTTGCAATGAGTTGAGATGGTGCCATTGCACTCCAGCCTGGGCAACAAGGGCAAAACTCCGTCTCAAAAGAAAAAAAATTTAAAAATGCCAACTTCTAAAGAATCTTTCACCCTGGAGATTACAAGATGCTTTTAAATGTTAGAAACATGCTAAGGTATTTGGTTTGCTCTTGTTGCTAATCCAGGAAGAACTGAGGAACTCAGGCTTATGAAAAAGGAATATGGCAGTTAAGGAAAGCAGCCTCAGAGGCTGCTAAGGAAACAGATTCATCTCTGGCTGTGAAAGTTTCTTGCTTTTCTTTGTGCAACAAGAAAAGTTCCAGTAGTGGTTAACAGAAAGCCTTCTTTATCGCAAATGGCCAGTCCTGCTGGTGTGTAGACCTAACAAGCCTGCAATGTCAAGATTGTAAGGTTTCTATCTGAGCCTAGGGAGGAGAGGGAGATCCATCCAGGGTCCTTTGGCCAGGGCCATGGGAGAAAGCCACTAAATGTCAGTAGGCCATCTTTCCAGAACAGTGATGCTCAAACTTCTGCAAACATTAGAATCACCTGAGACCTTGTTAAAGCACATTGCTGGACCCCAACCCCGAATTTTCTGATTTGGTAGATCTGGGGTGGGCCCAATAATTTGTCTTGCTTTGCCAGGTGAGGACGATGTTGATCTGGGGCCTACCTTTTGAGACCTTTGGACCAAACAGCTGGGAGTTGCAGTGCCTATAGCATGGCCTCCTGCCCAGCTTTGTCCACCAGCCCCCTCCCTCCTATCACCTCAGCTGGATAAAAGACCACTGCTGGCATCGGACTTCGAGGAAGAGCACCTGTGCCTGGGTTCCCCGACCACATTTCTGGGGAAGGTTTCTGATTTGAAATGGTTCTTCCTCTCAAAGGGCCCTGCTGCCCTTTGACTTCTTCCCTGGTTATGCCCTGAAACAGGGCCTCAGAGGAGACAGCCATGGGATAGCACTACCACGCAAGCCACCTGGAGCCCAGCCCCCTCCAGAAAGGCTCCAACATACCAGCTTCCAGGGGAATGGAGTTCCACTTTTTGCCATATCCACCTCTTCCTTGAGGATGGGCAACTTTTTTCCAGGGAGAAGAATCCTCCACTGGAGAGCCAGGCTGAGGCGCCTCGGAGATTTGGAGTTGAGAGTAGAGACCCCCTCTGGAGCCCTCCCCTTCTCCCACCACCAAAGTCAGCTTCCTTTATCCTTTGGCAGTGCATGTGGACAAACATTTAAAAGCCATGGAAAAGGAACCGAATGCCTGGCCTGTGGGGCTGGGTCGCAGGGCAGGGGGCACCTCCACCCCAGCCTGCGCGTTGATTACCTTCAGCTGCTGATTTGTTCGCTTCAGGAACTGAATCTCCTCATTGTGCTTCTTCTCCTCCACCTGCCGCCTCTCGCTCTCCCGCTTCTCAGTGGCTTCACATTTTGCCTTCTGCTCGTTCACTTGCCTCTCCAGGTCTCTCTTTTCCGTCTCCAATTCTGCGATCTGAGGAGAGAATGCCCAGTCATCCTGGGATGTCGCCAGGTGAATGGAATGGTGTGAACCTGGGTGGAAGGGACATGGGACATGACATTGCCAGGGTATATACTGCCACCCAGTGGGAGGTCAGTGCCTGGCATGGAGCGTCTACAGCGGAGACAACTCTGCCAAGACCACCAGGCTGGCCATCATACTCAACCAGGGGTCCCTCACTGAGGTGATGCAAGTCCAGATGTCGTGACTGTCAGGAGAGCACCTTAGGAGGTCAGAATGTAGTGCTGGAATGACAAGCACGTGGCCCTGAGGTTTACAGAAGAGATGGGGCCAAGGGTCACGGTAAACCCCACTCACTTTCCTCTCCATGTCTGACTTCCCCTGCTCAGCCTGCAGTGCCTTCCTCATGCCAAACGCCACGCTGCTCTCGTACAGGGTCTGGTAGGCAGCGATGGTCATGCGGATCTCGTCCCGGACTCGCAGCAGCAGCAGCCCCCTCTCCGCACAGTTGATGGTGACCTCCCGGATCAACTCATCTTCCAATGCACACACACCATGAGATCAGACAGGGCGTGGGGAGGGGGCTTGCAGTATGTCTACTGCAAACACCCTTCCTCTTGGGAAGGACATTAGGGTGTTCTCGCTTGGAGACAAAGTGCAAGGCCTCAAAGGGCCTCAGGGAGGGTGCCTTCAGTGGCCCAAAGAGCCTTGCCATGCAGTCATTCCTCTGAACTTGGCACTTGTGAGTAGCACAGAGTCAGCAAGACTGGGTCGGCCAGAGCAAAGGAGACAAGAGGCTCTGGTTTGTTTACAGCACTGGGTCCCCTCCCTTCCTGCCTTAGGTAAAAACTGGTTACTACTCGAAAAAACCTGACTATTTCTGTTTAAAGATGGCAGCTGTTTTAAAGCAACTGGGACATCCTGTGTGCCCCCTTGGCTGCACTGGTTTGAGGGAAATGGCAGGGTCTAGAGCTTGCCCATCTATCTCCCCATAAATGCTGACCTGGAGGGCAAACCATAATAACACACGGATAGGGAAGCCTGCTAGACCCTGCAGCTGCCTGAGGGTTTGGAGGTGGTTTGCAGATCGGCGTCCATAAGAGCCAATGAGACTGGGCTGGGGGACAGCCATTTGACACCAGCACTCAAGGAGGTGCATCTTAAATCTCTCGTGTCTGTGGGTTAACAACAAATCACAATATTTTTCTGGACCAAGGGCTAAATATTGATGGATGGATGGATGGATGTAAATACTGAACATTAATCTTTCTGACTAAAAAATTAGCACATGCTTATTATAGAAAATCTTTGAAAAAACAGATGGAAGTTATCATTTTACTCCAAACATCTGCTAAGGCGTGAGGAACTCAAGTTGCCAAGAATATAGTGGCTGGCAGCTGGAGGACTTGTAGAAGAGGCGGGGCTGGTGTAGGAAAAAGAAAGAGAGATCAGACTGTTACTGTGTCTACGTTGAAAAGAAAGACACAAGAAACTCCATTTTGACCTGTACCCTGAACAATTGCTTTGCCCTAAGATGCTGTTAATCTGTAACTTTGCCCCAACCTTGAGCTCACAGAACATGTGATGTATGGAATCAAGGTTTAAGGGATCTACGGCTGTGCAGGATGTGCCTTGTTAACAAAATGTTTACAGGCAGCATGCTTGGTAAAAGTCATCGCCATTCTCCATTCTCGATAAACCAGGGGCACAGTGCACTGCAGAAAGCCGCAGGGATCTCTGCCCTGGAAAGCCAGGTATTGTCCAAGGTTTCTCCCCACGTGATAGCCTGAAATATGGCCTGGTGGGATGGGAAAGACCTGACCGTCCCTCAGCCCGACACCCGTGAAGGGTCTGTGCTGAGGAGGATTAGTAAAAGAGGAAGGCCCCTTGCCATTGAGATAAGAGAAAGGCCTCTGTCTTCTGCCTGCCCCTGGGAACTGAATGTCTCAGTATAAAACCCGATTGTACATTTGTTCTGAGATAGGAGAAAAAACGCCCTGTGGCGGGAGGCGAGACATGTTGGCAGCAATGCTGCTCTGTTACTCTTTACTCCACTGAGATGTCTGGGTAGAGAGAAGCATAAATCCGGCCTACGTGCACATCCAGGCATAGTACCTTCCCTTGAACTTATTCGTGACACAGATTCCTTTGCTCACGTGTTTTCTTGCTGACCTTCTCCCCACTATCACCCTGCTCTCCTGCCACATTCCTCTTGCTGAGATAGTGAAAATAGTAATCAATAAATACTGAGGAAACTCAGAGACCAGTGCCGGTGCGGGTCCTCCGTATGCTGAGCGCCGGTTCCCTGGGCCCACCTTTCTTTCTCTATACTTTGTCTGTGTCTTATTTCTTAGTCTCTCCTCCTGCCTGAGGAGAAATACCCACAGGTGTGGAGGGGCTGGCCCCCTTCAGCTGGGAAGGGGGCAGTTAGCTGTTGCTGGGTGGGTCAGGCAGGGGGAGAAGAGGGGATTCCAGCATGAGATGGGCTCCAGCTCCAAGGTGCTCAGGCTTGGATCTGTGCTGAAGGTGAAGGGAAGGGAGCAGTAGGGTGTGTAGTGCCCACCCCTCACCTGGCTCACTCACCAAAACACTGTGAGTAGAGTTCCCTGCGGACAGGGCAGATGCCTGTTTCCCTGGCTTGCCGCTGCTGCAGCTTTAAGTCTAACTGCTCCTGGAGGTGCACCACGTCCATCCTGGTGCTAGGGGTGCTGGACACCTGCTGGATCCATAGCTGCGTGTCTTCCACCCACTCCCTGTGGCAGACACAGCGAGGCTGAGCAAAACCCGTTGACTTGAAGGTCCCTAGCACATGAGCAGAGGGCCCTTTGAGCCCTCTGCCTGAGTAGTGGTGAGGGGCAGCTTTGCCACCAACCCACCAGAATCCTCCATCCCTTGGGGTGTGAGGCTCCAAAGCCACATCCACTATGCTGCCTCCACAGGGATCTTGGGAATGGGTAGGTGGTAGACAATTTCCACCTCGGCAACGGGCCTCTGTGAAATCATTCCCCACTGTTCCAGATCTTACCCTCCTAACATGCTGAAGACCGATTTATGGTTGTTGCTTGATGTGAACAGTAGGAACTACCCACCAACTTACGGGGTGGGAAACACAGGACATCATGAACCTTGTGCGAGCCAGAAAGAGGCAGATGTGTGTATCGGGGTGGAGAGGTTCATGAAGGTGTGTGCCTGCGTAGGCCCCCATTTCCCTTTTCCTCATAGCCTTACCAACTGTGCTGTCAACTTATTACATAAAAATAGATGAAAAGGCATGTCCTTTTATCAATGTGGCTGCAGAAGAAAAAAGCAAGAAAAGGAGATCATGTTGGGCAGGGGTGCTCTGCTATAGCAAATTCTCAAGGAAGGCCTGGAAGAAATGAAAGGAACCAGGAGAATATCAAGGGGAGAACATCTTTGGCAGTGAAAACACCAGCTGTCGGGGCCCTGTGGTAGGAGAGTGAATGAGGCATTTCAGAAATAGCAAGTGAGGTCCCTGTGGATTCAGCACAGTGAACAAGAAACAGAATAACAGGAGATAAGGTCAGGGATACATCGTAGGCCAGATCATGCCACATCTTCCAGGCCATTGTAAGGATTTTTGATTTTAGTCTGAGATGGGAAGCCACGAAAGAGTTTCTGGCAGAGACTGGCATGATCTGACTTATGACTTAGGGGCTGTATGGAGGATAGATTCCAGGAGCAGAGTGGAAGCAGTGTTTTCAGATAGGAGGCCACTGCAGCAGTGCGAGTGGCCACCAGTGACTAGGAGCAAGATGGTGGAAGCAGAGGTGGTGAAAAGTGGTTGGATTTGGGAAAGAATTTGAAGGTGGAGCCAAAAGAATGTGACGAAGGATAGGACACATGCTGTGAGAGTGATCAAAAGGAATGAAAGGTGGTTTGAGTCCCTAGTAAAAAGGAGAATACGGGGGATGAGCAGACTGGGGAAGGAAGAAATTGTGATTTAGTTTGAATATATTGAGTTTGAGATGTCTATTAGATATCTTCATGAAGATAATGAGGAAGCAGAAGACTATATGGTCCTGGAGTTTAGTGGAGAAGACAGGGCTGGAAATACACATTTGGGAGCCATCAGCACATAGGTGGTATCTAAAGCCATGAGATTGGGTGACAGCATGCAGGAAATGAGGGTAGATTGAGAAGAGGTCTCCCACCACCCTGCCAGGATCCAGCCATATGTAAGTTCTAGGAGCTTTGTGATACTGGGAGGAAACCCCAGCCAGGAACAGAGGCAGAGTGCCTCCTCCCACACTCCCAAAATCCACGATGCAAAAGCTTAGGCCTTCTCCCAGCCACTGCTCCTACTTTCTTACCTTGGGGGTAGTATGGCATTCAAGATTTCTTCTGCCTGCTTTGTAGGATCTGGGACACAGGGAGTTGAGGGGAGCTTGGTCTTGGGTGGCTGTGGGGCTGAACCTGAAGGTCCAGGCTGCTGGGGGCTGACTTTCAGTAGCCGAGCCTGAGATGAAGGCACAGGTGAGGGCAGGAAATTGTTCAGGAGCTCAGCTCCACACATCCCCAACCTGTATATTGCTCCAGGTCTTCTGCACAGCCCTCCCCTCTTCCTAGCCTACTTTGGGTCGGTCTTCTCAGCAGAAATTATGTCACAGAGCTGAAGGAGGCCATGAAGTCTGGCCCCAACTCAATGCTTGAACAGGTGTTTCTGGCACACGTGCTCAGGCATGTGCTTTCACACCTCTGGTGATGGGGAAATCACTACCTAGTCATCTATTCTTGGACCCGCGTACCATTAAGAAGAGTGAGCCCCATCCATCTCCCTGTGACCTCCTTCCCCATCCTAAATCTGCCCTCTGGGGTCACACCCAACATCTGGGCTTCCTATACAATCCTCTCACCCTCCTTCTCTGACTTCCCAATTCCCTTTACTCCCAGTCGCTGCAATCCCCGTCCCTTGAGATTCCTGACCCTCCATGTGGGAATGTGTCTTTCCCTATCGGAGTTTCGAGGATCCTTTGTCTCCCGAGCCCCCGTCTTTACCTTGGAGCTCCGTTTCTCCGTGTTCCGGCTCACCAGCACTGGGGTGTCATACTTGAGCAAAGAGTCTGCGGGGGGAATCATGGCGGAGGCGAGAGTAGCAACCCAGCAACTGCCCTGTCCAGTGTGGGCCTTGTTTGCCGTCACCATGGAAACCGCCCCCTCACTCCCGCCCCCGCGCTTCTTGGCCTGGGCGGAGCTTCGAAGTGGGGCGGGGCCAACAGCCGGCAAGTTTCATTCTGTGCCTCCTGGGCAGAAACCTCTTGTGCCTGGCTTCTTAGGCCTTCTGCTCACCGGTTCGCCCCTGTACTCTTGGAGGCGAGGAAAACGGCGGTTCGAGTCCCTGTGCTCCGTCTAGCTAGCGATTTGAAGTGGGCAGATCACCTTTGCCATGCTCCAATTTTGTCACCTGAAAAACAGGAGTCATCTCCTGACTCCTCATGAAGGGTTAAGGGACAATTCCCAAAGGAAGTCATCTGGAGTTCCTAGGTTTTTTGAAGGTTTTTTTTGTTGTTGTAGTTGTTCCCAAAATGTGTTCATTGAGATTGTTTCCCACTCATCTTGATTCAGAGTGCTTTTAGTGCTGCTTCCTCCTGAAGGAACATCCTTCTGTAAGCCTTACTTTTCCTCCTGTAGGCTGGCAGAGGACAGTGGAGCAGCCAACACACAAAACTGCCGTTTGTGCATGGCTAAAGACTGTGGTGATTTTATAGCATCCTGGGCATTTCACATCCATGAAGTAGGAATTGGGGCTCTGCACCAGGCGTTTCTTCTTGTGTTTCCTCTTCTCCTCTTCTGGGGAGGGATGAAGGAGATCCTTTGCCAGAGGCATGTTCTCGTGGGTAGGTCGTCACCACAACAAAGGGCTTGTTTTGATTTTTAAATTGAGACGGAGTCTCGCTCTGTTGCCCAGGCTGAAGTGCAGTGGCGTGATCTCGGCTCACTGCAACCTCCGCCTCCCGGGTTCAAACGATTCTCCTGCTTCAGCCTTCTGAGTAGCTGGGACTACAGGCGCGTGCCCCCATGCCCGGCTAAATTTTGTATTTTTAGTAGAGATGGGGTTTCACCACGTTGGCCAGGCTGGTCTCGAACTCCTGACCTCGTGGTCCGCCTGCCTCGGCCTCCCAAAGTGCTGGGATTACAGGCGTGAGCCACCGCGCCCAGCCTGAAGTATTTTTCTAATTAAATGGAGAAATGACAAAGTAGGAGCCAATGGGAAACCTCCCCTTTGCCCCCTGAAGATTCGCTCAAAAATCAATTCACAAAAGGCAGATTAATTGGAGAAAAGGCATACAAATGTATTTAAAATGTATACACGGGGAGAATCACAGTATGATTACCCACCCCGAAAAGGGTTCAGAAGCTTATATACCCTCCTGGTAAAACAGGTTTATGAGGGTGGGAGAAGGAGGAATTCTGTTCAGGGATTACTAGGCAGAATGAATGAATAAGGGAACAGAGATAAATTTGTAAATAGTTTTTTGTGTTTTTTTTGTTTTGTTTTGGTTTGGTTTTTTTGAAGACAGGGTCTCACTCTGTAGCCCTGGCTGGAGTGCAGTGGTGCCATCACGGCTTACTGCAGCCTCCAACTCCTGGGCTCAAGCGATCCTCCTGTCTCTGCTGGGACCACAGGCACGAGCCACCAGCCCCTGCCACATTTAATTTTTTTGTAGAGACAGTCTTGCTATGTTAGGCAGTTTGGTCTCAAACTCCTGGCTTCAAGCGATTTTCCTGCCTTGGCCTCCCAAAGCGCCGGAATTACAGGCTGCAGCCACCGCGCTTGGCTGTAAATAGCTACTTTTGACAGTATAAGGGTCTCTGGTCAGGTGTGATTACATTCTTGGGAGGAGAAGAAAGAAACAATTATTCCTTTTGGTAGTCTGGATCTTAGGCAGATAAAGACCTGTGCTTTGGGAGAGATGATGGGCACCGGAAAGGAACACTGAGGCTTCTTCAGTTCAGCTTGTCAGTGAGCCATATTTTGGGGTTTTGGTTTCTGAGCCCCAACAGCATTGCAGAAAGTTCAGTAAATAGAAGAGGAAAAGCTAATGATTTGAAAAGCTAATGATTTGCCCATGGGTTATCATCTCTGATTGCATTTCCATTTCTTCCTCCCTTCTATTTCCAAATGTAAATGTAATTATAGTTTGCACACAATTTTGTATCCTGCTTTATCGTTAACAAGTCAGGGTTTTTAAAGTTTGTAAATGGTTTACTAATGGCCACATAACACCCATTAATTTGGCTAACTTCCCTACTGCTGGTATTTACATTGTTTCCACGTTTTGTAATTACTAATAATGTGGCAACAAACAGCCTTGAGAGGTTTGCTTTTTCCCAGTTTTTGTTGTTGTTTGTTTTTGAGACATCTCGCTCTGTTGCCCAGGCTGGAGTGCAGTGGTGCGATCCCTGCTCACTGCAACCTGCGCCTCCAGTTCAAGTGATTCATTTGCCTCAGCCTCCCGAGTAACTGGGATTGCAGGTGCGCGCCACCACACCCGGCTAATTTTTGTATTTTTAGTAGAGACGGGGTTTTGCCGTGTTGGCCAGGCTGTTCTCTAACTCCTGACCTCAGTGATCCGCCAGCCTCGGCCTCCCAAAGTTCTGGGATTACAGGCGTGAGCCACCACTCCCAGCCAGAAGTTTGTTTTTGAAACGTGAAACTCCCGCCACCCAAGCCTGTCGCTGCGGCCACACCCACTAGGGAGTAGTCACGTGTTTAACCTTTGCCGCGAGGATTTCTGGGAGCCTGGGCACCCCGGAAGCGGAAGTCCAGGAGTTAAACTCGTCATTTCCTCCAGCTAGAGGAGCTCAACTGATCTGTTTTCTTTCGCTCAGCCAAAATCACAGAATGAAGGCGGTGAAGAGCGAACGGGAGCGAGGGAGCCGGCGAAGACACCGGGACGGGGACGTGGTGCTGCCGGCGGGGGTGGTGGTGAAGCAGGAGCGTCTCAGCCCAGAAGTCGCACCTCCCGCCCACCGCCGTCCGGACCACTCCGGTGGTAGCCCGTCTCCGCCGACCAGCGAGCCGGCCCGCCCGGGCCACCGCGGGAACCGAGCCCGAGGAGTTAGCCGGTAAGTGGGGGAGCAGTCCAGGATGGACATTGGGTTGGGCTCATTCAGAAAGGCGGGCAGGGCTAGCGTCCGAAACAGGTTTTGAATGGTGGGCGCAGCAGCCCGGACTTAATCCTGAGGGGCTGTTGAGAGTGATCCAGTCGTGCTTGTGTTATGCTTGCTCTGTCGCTTGCATTATAGCTCGGTGTTCAACGCCTAATGACTAACCGGCAGGATCCCACTCCTTCATTCTTGTGTTCCTAGCACTTCGAAGAGTGTGGCCCAACAGATAGCACTGATAATCTGTTAAATTGGATTGAGATTTTCCCCATCCCGCCCACAAATGGAGTGTGGGCGTTGTCTTTCCGGTTACCTGCCAGAAAGGTTTTCACATCAAGGTCTAAGCGAGCTACCTAACAGAAACTGGGGGAAAAAAAAAAGTTACTTCTTGCTAGACTCATTTATTTATGCATTCATTCACCATAGTTTTACTGAGTGCCTATTAAGTGTTAAAGACTGCCCTAGGTATTGGGGCTGCAAGGGTGATTCAGTTAGATGACCTTCACCGATGTCAAATTGGCTATGCTCTAACCCAGAGACATGATAAAAAAATAAACAAAATAGTTTCAGTTAGTAACAAGTATTATATTGATAGATTAAAACAGTAATGTGATAGTGAGAGATTGGAGAGAAGAGGGAGGAGGCCTCTCTAAAGAGGTACCATTTGAGCCCAGACCTGACTGATAAGAATGATCCAACCTCTTAAAGATCCAGGCAGAGGAAACAACATCTGCAAAGAACCTGAAGTAGAATGAATTATGATTGAAATGGGAAAAAGCCAGTGTCGGTGGATTATAGTGGTCAAGAAGGTGGGTGGTAGGAATGAGATGGCACAGGGAGGAAGTAGAACCACAGGATGGAGGGATTGTTATTGATGGTAGGGGTGTTGGTAGTGAAGGATAAAGAGTCAAGGGTGACTTACGGATGGTGATGCCAATCAGCGAGATGGCAAGGAGTAGGAGAGGAAAGGTTTTTGAAGGGTTGGGAATTAAGAGTTATGTTACCTAAGTGAGAAGGTTCAGTAGACAGTTGTCTATGTGAGTATGGAATGCAAGGGAGATGTTAGGGCTAGGAAAGTGAACCTCGTGACTCCTTTAATGTGACCGGCAGAGACCTTCACAAATGCGGTGTTTGTGTTAGTAGGTAAGCCTGATACTGGAAGCTAATTTTTATGGGGGAAGGGAAATTGCGATAAAATCCTGTGTACCATGCTCTGAATAGGTCCCCACCCAAAAAGAAAAACAAGGCCTCAGGGAGAAGAAGCAAGTCTCCTCGCAGTAAGAGAAACCGAAGTCCTCACCACTCAACAGTCAAAGTGAAGCAGGTAAGTGGATTGGGGTGTTTTGATGGGTCCAAATTGAGAGCCTTTTCCTATCACAGCTAAAGAGGAATGTGTGTGTGTGTTGTGTGTGTGCACACGTGGGCACGTACGCTTGCCTACATCTCTACTTGTACCTCCAATGGGCTTTTCTGAAAACTGGCTGTATTTATTTTTTCTGCTTGTTTGCTTAAATTAAACTTTTTATTTTGAGATTATTATTGGTTCACATGCAGTTGTCAGAAATAATTCAGGGAGATATACTCTCCCTGGTTTCTCCCAGTGGTAACATCTATTCATAACAGAACTGTGGTACAATATCATCATCAGAATATTGACATCGATATAGTCAAGATAACATTTCCTTCACCGCAAGGAATACCTCGTGTTGTCCTTTTGTAGCCAAACCCACTTATCTCCCACTTTTATCCTTCCTTAACTTCTGTCAACTTCTAATCTGTTCTTCATTTCTATAATTTTGTCATTTCAAGAATGTTATGTAAATGGAATCATACAGTATGTAACCTTTAGGATTGTCTTTTCATACTCAGCAGAATCCTTTGGAGATTGATTCAGGTTGCATCTCTCAGTAGTTAGTTCCATTTCATTGCTGAGTGGTATCCAAATGGCATGGATTTAGCCACTTACTCATAAAAGAACATCCAGATGTTTCCATTTTTTGGCTATTACACATAAAGCTGCTATATAGACATTTGTGTACAGGTTTTTATGTGAACGTTAAGAGTTCATTTCTCTGGGATAAATGCTCAGGAGTACAATTGCTGGATTGTACGGTAGTTGCAGGTTTAATTCTTTTAAGAAATTGCCAGACTGTTTTCCAGAGTGGCTGTATTAGTTTACCTAGGGCCACCATAATGAAATACCATAGAGTAGGTGGCTTAAACAACAGAAATTCATTTTCTTGTAGTTCTGGGGCTAAAAGTCAAAAATTAGGGTGTTAGCAGGTTTGGAATCTCCTGAAAAAAAATCCTCTGTCCTTGGATTGCAGATGGCTACCTCTTTGCTATATCCTCAAATGATCTTTCTTCTGTCCTGTTGTCTTTTCTCAGCCATATTGGATTAGGGCCCTACCCGCATTTTAACTTAACCAGCTCTTTAAAGACCTCATCTCCAAAAAGTTATTAATACATTCTGAGGTACTTGGGTTTGGTACTTTAACATGCTAATTTTGGAGGGTACAATTTAGTCCGTAATAGTGGCTGTATCATTTTATATTCCCACCAGCAATGTATGAATGATCCGGTTTCCCTGTATCTTTATCAGCATTTCAAGTTATCGCTTTATTTTAGCCATTCTGATAGGCGTGTAGTGGTATTTCATTGTGATTTTAATTTGCTTTTTCCTTTTTTTTTTTTTTTTTTTTTTGAGACAGAGTCTGGCTCTGTCACCCAGGCTGGAGTGCAGTGGCACGATCTCGGCTCACTGCGACCTCCGCCTTCTGAGTTCAAACGATTCTCCTGCCTCAGCTTCCCGTAATTTGCATTTTCCTAATGGCTTATGATATTGGACATCTTTTCTTTGTGTGTCAGTGTGTGTGTGTGTGTGTGTGTGTGTGTGTGTCACCTGGGCTGGAGTGCAATGGCGTGATCTTGGCTCACTGCAATCTCCCCTTCCCAGGTTCAAGTGATTCTCCTGCCTCAGCCCCCCGAGTAGCTGGGATTACAGATGCCCACCACCACGCCCAGCTAATTTTTTGTATTTTTAGTACAGAAAGGGTTTCACTGTGTTGGCCAGGCTGGTCTCAAACTTCTGACCTCGTGATCTGCCTGCCTCAGCCTCCCGAAGTGCTGGGATTACAAGCGTGAGCCACTGCACCTGGCCTTGGACATCTTTTCATGTGCTTATTTGCCATCTATATGTATCTTCTCAGGTGCAATGTCTCATGTCTTTTGCCTGTTTTTTTTTTATTTTTTATTTTTTATTTTTTGAGATGGAGTTTCACTCTTGTTGCCCAGGCTGGAGTGTAATGGTGCAATCTCAGCTCATTGCAACCTCAGCCTCCCAGGTTCAAGGGATTCTCCTGCCTCAGCCTCCCAAGTAGCTGAGATTACAGGCTCGTGCCACCATGCCCAGCTAATTTTTGTATTTTTAGTAGAGATGGGGTTTCGTCATTTTGACCAGGCTGGTCCTGAACTCCTGACCTCTGGTGATCCACCTGCCTCAGCCTCCCAAAGTGCTGGGATTACAGCAAAGTGAGCCACCATGCCCGGCTATCTTTTGCCTGTTTTCTAATACTATTATTTGCTTTTTTACTGTTTGGTGTTTAAGAATTCTTTTTATATTGTGGATACTAGCCCTTTGGGGATAAATGGTTTACAAATATTTTTTCCCAGTCTGTAGCTGTCTTCATTTTCTTAACAGGGTTTATCTCAGAGCAAAAGTTTTTAATTTCAATGAAGTCCAGCTTATCTGTTTTTCCTTTTATGGATTGTGCTTTTGATGTCATGGCTAAGAACTTTTTGCCTAGCCCTAAATCTCCGAAATTTTCTCCTAAATTTTTTTTCTTAAAAGTCCATGATCTGCTTTCAGTTTCTTTTCAGGGTTTCAGGGTTTTTGTTTTGTTTTGTTTCGTTTTGTTTTTGTTTTTGTTTTGTTTTTGTTTTTGTTTTTTTTGCCTATGAATGTCCACTTGCATCAACACCATTTGTTGAAAAGACCATCTTTCCTCCAATGAATTACTTTTGCTCTTTTGTCAAAAATAAGTTGGGCATATTTGTGTGGGTCTATTTCTGGGATCTCTGTTCTGTTTCATTTGTCAGTGTCTGTCACTCTGCCAATACCACACAGTCTTGATTACTATAGCTATATAATAAGTCTTGAAATTGTATGGACTGATTTTTCCCATTGTAGTCTTCTTTATAAAAATTGCTTTAGCTATTCAACTTCTTTTTTCATCCATGTAAGTTTTAGAACAATCTTGCCTCTATTTTTAAAAAGTCTGGGCCGGTCACAGCGACTCATGCCTGTAATCCCAACACTTTGGGAGGCTGAGGTGGGCAGATCACTTGAGCTCAGGAGCTCCAGACCAGCCTGGGCAACATGGTGAAACCCATCTGTACAAAAAATACAAAAATTAATTGGGCGTGGTGGCATGCCTGTGGTCCCAGCTACTCAGGAGGCTGAGTAGCTCCTGAGTGGGAGGATTACTTGAGCCTAGGAGGTTGAGGCTGCGGTGAACAGTGATCATACCACTGCACTCCAGCCTGGGCGACAGAGTGAGATCTGAAAGAAAAGTCTTGCTAGGATTTTGATAGGATTTGTGTTAAACTGGCGTTTGGGGGCAATAATTGACTTTTTACTATGTTAAATCTTCTAATCCATGAACATTGTGTATCTCCCCTTTTATTTAGATCATCTTTGATATCTTTTATCAGTGGTTGTAGTTTTCAGCTTATAAATCCTATACATATTTCTTTGTGGAATGATTATAAAGGGTATTTTAAATGAGTGTCCAAATGTTCATTGTTACTATATAGAAATATAATTCATTTTTGTGTGTTTATCTTCATCCTATATCCTTGCTGAACTAATGTATTCTAGTTTTTTTTTTTTTTTAAGATTACTTGGGATTTTCTACGTAGACAATCATATCTACAAATAGGGACAGTTTTATTTCTTCCTTTACAATCTGAATGCATTTTATTTCCTTTTGTTGTTTGCATTAGTCCGTTTTCATGCTGTTGATAAAGACATACCCGAGACCCGGCGATTTACAAAAGAAAGAGGTTTAATGGACTTACAGTTCCACATGGCTGGAGAGGCCTCACAATCATGGCGGGAAGCAAGGAGGAGCAAATCACACGGATGGCGTCAGGCAAGGAGAGATAAAAGAGTAATGAGAGCAGACACTCTTGCCTTATTCTTAATTTTGAGGGATGAGAATTCAGTCGTCTTTTTTTTTTTTTTTTCTTTTTTTTTGAGACGGAGTCTCGTTCTGTTGCCCAGGCTGGAGTGGCGCAATCTCTGCTCACTGCAGCCTCCGCCTCCTGGGTTCAAGGGATTCTCCTGCCTCAGCCTCCCAAGTAACTGGGATTAGAGTCTGGGCCGATCACAGTGGCTCATGCCTGTAATCCCAGCACTTTGGGAGGCCGAGGCGGGTGGATCACCTGAGGTCAGGAGACCAGCCTGGCCAACATGGTGAAACCTCGTCTCTACTAAAAATACAAAAATTAGCTGGGTGTGGTGGTGGGCGCGTGTAATCCCAGCTACTTGGGAGGCTGAGGCAGGAGAATCACTTGAACCTGGGAGGCGGGGATTATAGTGAGCCAAGATCGCACCACTGCACTCCAGCCTGGGTGACAGAGCAAGACTGTTTTAAAAAAAAAAGCAAATTTTAAAAGACAAATAACAGTATAACAACTATTTATATAGCATTTACATTGTATTAGGTATTATAAATAACCTAGTGATGATTTAAAGTATACAGGAGGATATTCACAGATTTTTATATAAGGAACTTGAGCATCCTAAGATATCTTTTTTTTTTTTGATATGGAGTCTCGCTGCGTTGCCCAGGCTGGAGTGCAGTAGTGTGATCTCAGCTTACTGCAAGCTCCGCCTCCCGGGGTTCACGCCATTCTCCTGCCTCAGCCTCCTGAGTAGCTGGGACTACAGGCGCCCGCCACCATGCCCGGCTAATTTTTTTGTATTTTTTTTTTAGTAGAGACAGGGTTTCACTATGTTAGCCAGGATGGTCTCCATCTCCTGACCTCGTAATCCACCTGCCTCGGCCTCCCAAAGTGCTGGGATTACAGGCATGAGTCACTGCACCTGGCCCTGAGATAATCTTTTTTATCCACTGGGGATCCTGGAACCAATCTCCTGAGGATACCAAATGATTACTTTATTCTTTTCTCAACCTCTGAACCACCATTTTGTGTTTTTTTTTTGGTTGTTGTTGTTGTTTGTTTGGTGAAGTGTTGCTCTGTTGCCCAGGCTAGAGTGCAGTAGTGTGATCTTGGCTCACTGCAATCTTTGCCTCCTGGGTTCAAGCGATTCTCGTGCCTCAACCTCCCCAGTAGCTAGGATTACAGGCACGTGCCACCATGCCCGGCTAATTTTTGTATTTTTAGTAGAGACGGGGTTTCACCATGTTGGCCAGGCTGGTCTCAAACTCCTGACCTCAAGTGATCCACCTGCCTCAGCCTCCCAAAGTGCTGGGATTACAGATATGAACCACCGTACCCAACTGAACCACCATTTTCGAAACAAATGTATTGATTACATGCTCATTGTAATAATACAGAGGTATGTAAAATATAAAATGAGAGTATGGTTTACTTCTCTCGTCCCCAAAATTGCACCACCTCCTCAACCAAAAAACCTCCACCTCACTTGCCAGAGGTAATCACTATGATATAGACTCTCTGTCCATCATCACATGGCCTTCTCCCATGAATCTATCTCTTCTCTTCCAAGGTCACCAGTCACGTGGGATTAATGACCTATATTACTGCAGTATGACCTTAATTTATTACATCTGCAGTGACCCTCTTTCTAAATAAGGGAGAGAGAAACATTTGAGACTCACCTGCATATAGGTATATGTAAAGTGTTAGGATTAGATGAAAATTATTAAGGAAATGACTGTAGATAGAAGAACAACCAACAAAGGACTGAATCCAGGGGCGATCCAGTGTGAAGAAATTGCAGTGACATCAGCAAAGAAGACTGGAAAGAAAGAGAAGCAAGAGAATCTGGTAACTTGAAGCCATTAGAAGGAAGTGTGTTGAGGATAGAGTGATTAACTCTGTTAGATGCTGCTGATAGTTAAGTGAAATGAAGACTGAGAATTGGCCACTGGATTTAGCAACATGGAGGTCATTGGTGATCTTGACCAGCAATTTTAGTGGAGTAATAAGGGTGAGACCTGATTGGAGGGGTTCAAGGGAAGACAGAGGAGAGGAATTGGGAACTGAATTTTTAAAAACAATACTTTTTCTTTCTTTCTTTCTCTCTTTTTTTTTTTTTTTTTTTTTTTTTTTTGAAACAGAGTCTCACTCCGTCACCCAGGCTGGAGTGCAGTGGTGCAATCTTGGCTCACTGCAACCTCCACTTCTGGCGTTCAAGTGATTCTTCTGCCCCAGCCTCCCGAGTAGCTGGGACTATAGGCACGTGCCACCACATCCAGCTAATTTTTGTATTTTTAGTAGAGATGGGATTTCACCATGTTGGCCAGGCTGGTCTTGAATCCCTGACCTCAAGTGATCCACCCACCTCAGCCTCCCAAAGTGCTAGAATTACAGACAGAAGCCACCACACCCGGCCGTTATGGCTTATTATAATGACTCTTAATAAGGGATAAAGGACATGATGAGATTAGTCCTGGTGAACTCAAGGCAGATAGGAGTGGCAAGCTTGTAAATGTTTTGGAGTAGGAAGGGTGGTTGTCTGAGGCTCTCTCTTGATGCATGTCTGTGCTAGGCTAGGAAGTCTAGAAAAACTGAGTCCCACTCTAAGCAAGCAGCCCTTCACTTGAGCCCTGTGTATGGCAGGGAGCAGGGGAGGGGGTCTTAGTCCCAGTGCTTCCACTTTTAGGGTATTGCGAATAATGCTGCAATGAACATGGGTGCTCAAGTATCTATTTGAGACCCTGCTTTCATTTGTTTGGGATATCCAGAAATGGGATTGCTGGATCATATGGCGATTCTATTTTTTAATTTTTTATGGAACCACTGTACTGTTTTCCGCACTAACTATACCATTTTACATTCCCACCAGCAGTGTACAAGGGTTCTGATTTTTCCACATCTTTGCCAATACTTGTTATTTTCAGTTTTTTGATAGTAGCCATCCTAATGGGTGTGGAGTCACCTAAATTTTTAGTTTTTAATTTTATTTTTATTATTATTTTTAGAGAGGGCGGCGGGTGGGTCTCACTATGTTACCCAGGCTGGTCTCGAACTCCTGGACGCAAGTGATCCACCCGCCTCGGCCTTCCAAAGTGCTGGGATTACAGGTGGGAGCCACTGCGTCCTGCCTGCCTAATCATTTTTATTATTATTATGTATTTTTAAAATTAGGGGCCATGCTAATTTTTGTGTCATTCTAATTTTCTCTCTAATCATTTTGAAAGTCTCTTACTGCTCTCTGCTTTAAAATTTTTAACCTTAATTATCTGTAAACATTTTTGTACCTTACCTAGTCCATAACAAGAAGTTTTTTTCTTTGGTTTTTTTTTTTTTGGTGGGGGCGGGGGGTACCAAATTTCTTTATTTGAAGGAATGGTGCAAATCAACTTAAGTGGATGTTTTGGTACAACTTATAGAAAAGGTAAAGGAGACCCCAACATGCATGCACTGCCTTGGTGACCAGGGAAGTCACCCCATGGCTATGGGGAAATTAGCCTAAGGCTTAGCTTTCATTATCACTGTCTCCCGGGGTGTGCTTGTCAGAGAAATATTCTGCCAAGCCAGATTCGGGTGCCCTCATCTTGCGCAAGTTGGTCACATGGTCACCCAATTCTTGATGGATTTCACCTGCTCATTCAGGTAATGTGTTTCAGTGAAGTCACACAAATGGGGGTAATTTTGTCGGTGGCCAGTTTGTGTAGGTCCAGTAGTGACTGATTCCCAAGTTTTTCCAAATGTAATGCATGCTCCATCGCATTCAGCCTGCTCTCCCAGTCATCATGGTCTGGTTTCTTGAAGTCCCGAAGGAAGATTCAGCCACCTCATTGGTTCTGCAGCTTCATCAGTTTCTTGGCATGTTCCCTCTCCTCATGAGATTGGTGAAGAAAGTATTTGGCAAAGTTCTTCAAAGCCACATCATCGTGGTCAAAGTAGTAAGACATGGACAGGTAGATGTAGGAGGCATAGAGCTCCACGTTGATCTGGCGGTTGATGGCGGTAGTTCTGGCGCACCTGCGAGGGGGACGCGCAGTCGTCATGATGGTGGCCACGGTGGCTGCGCGGCGGTGGCTGCACGGCGCTGGAGTGGCGGCGGGGGCCTTGGGACAGTCAGAGGGCCCAGTGAAGAGGTAACAGAGGGCTAGCTATGGGCGGCCAGCCGGAGTGGGGTACGAGTGCCTGGTTCCGTCCAAGCGCTGTTGAACCAGGAAACTCCAGGGACTTTCCGCAAAGAACGTCTCATTTTTTTCTTTTTGAAACAAGAATACACAACAACATTTTTGTACATGAATGAAGTCCTTGGGGATCTACATCTATAAGACTTGTTTCTTTCTTTCTTTTTTTTTTTTTTTGAGACAGAGTCTCATTCTGTCCACCCAGGCTGGAGTGCAGTGGCGTGATCTCGGCTCACTGCAACCTCCGCCCTCCGAGTTCAAGTGATTCTCCTGCCTCAGCCTCCCAAGTAGCTGGGATTACAGGCGCCTGCCACCGCGCCCTTCTAATTTTTTGTATTTTTAGTACAGACAGGGTTTCACCATCTTGGCCAGGCTGGTCTTGAACTCCTGACCTTGTGATCCACCCACCTCAGCCTCCCAAAGTGCTAGGATTACAGGCATGAGCCACTTCGCCCGGCCTCTTGTTTCTTTTTTTTTTGAGACGGAGTCTCTCTTTGTCGTTCAGGCTACAATGCAGTGGCTCCATCTCTGTTCACTGCAACCTCCACTTCTGGGTTCAAGTGATTCTCCTGCCTCAGCCTCCCGAGTAGCTGGGATTACAGGCATGCGCTACCACACCTGGCTAATTTTTGCATTTTTAGTAGAGACGGTTTCACCATGTTGACCAGGCTGGTCTTGAACTCCTGACCAACCTCAAGTGACCCGCCCCCCCCTTGCCCTCCCAAAGTGCTGGGATTACAGGCGTGAGCCACCATGCCCAGCCTATAAGACTTGTTTCTGCTGCCTCTCATGCTCAGTGGCTTGTTTCCATTTCCTTGTGTGTGTCTAGTATTCTTTAGTATTTGAGCTTATGCTTAGGGCTCAAATTTTTTTTTTTTTTTTTACCCCCCTTTGGAGATTTTTTTCTCATTGGAGATTTTGCCTTGCTTATTGAAAGCCCAACAATGCATTAAAAATGTAATAAGTATCTAGTTAAATTACAGTGGGAACATCTCTCCAAGTAGCTCATCTGCCAAGTCTATATATAGAAATGTGGTCTTATTGTGAAACTTGCCCCTTCTCTTTTTTCCCCTCCCATTTAACAATATATTAGATATCTTTCTATGTCATTATCTCATTCTTTTTCATGGCTGTGAAGTATTCCTTTGTATGAATAGATAATAATTTAACCATTCTACCATTGCAGGACATTAGGTTGTTTCCAGTTTTTTTTTTAAATTACGAAATTACAGTAAACACATTCATATGTATGTCTTTGTGCGTTTCTGCTAGTATTTCTGTAGGATTGATTTCTATAAGTGGCATTAGTGGTTGATGAGATTTTGATTAAATAATGTCAAATTGACCTAAATAGGCTATGCTAGTTTATACCTGTACCAGCAGTGGCTGAAAATACCCATTTTTCCTGTACCTTCTTTTTTGACTCTAGATATTATTGATCTTTTTAATTTTACTAATTAAGGAGAGAAAATTCATATTTCTTTTAGAATTTGATGCTTTGGTTATTAGGGTAAGCATATCTTCATGTATTTATTGGACATGTAATTCTTTTTTTTTTTTTTCAAGACAGGGTCTCTGTTGCCAAGGCTGGACTGCAGTGGTATGATCATAGCTCACTTCAGCCTCGACCTCCTGGGCTCAAGTGATCATCCCACCTCAAATTCCGAAATAGCTGAGATTACAGGTGCACGCTGTCGTGCCTGGCTAATTTTTGTATTTTTTGTAGAAATGGGGTTTTGCCATGTTGCCCTGAGCTTAAGCTGTTCTCCTGCCTTGGCTTCCCAAAGTGCTGGGATTACAGGCGTGACCCACTGTGCCCGGCCCTTGGACATTTATTTCTTCTGAAAATTGTTCATTTTTCTGTTCTTTTTTTATTTTTGAGACAGAGTCTTGCTCTGTCATCCAGGCTGGAGTGCAGTGGTGGAATCTTGGCTTACTGCAATCTCTGCCTCCCAGGCTCAAGCGATCCTCCCACCTCAGCTTTCCGAGTAGCTGGGACTACAGGCATGCACCACTGTGCCCAGCTAATTTTTGTATTTTTAGTAGAGACAGAGTTTCGCCATGTTGCCCAGGCTGGTCTCAAATTCCTGGGCTCAAGCGATCCATCGCCTTGGCCTCCCAAAGTGCTGGGATTACAAGTGTGAGCCACTAGCACCTGACCATTTATCAGTTTCTCTGTTGAATTATTTCTTATTGATATATTAATATGCAGTAGTCTCCCCTTATCTGTGGTTTCACTTTCTGCATCTGAAAATATTAAATGGAAAACTCCAGAAAAAAACAACTCATAAAATTTAAATTGGTCACTATCCTGAGTCACTTGGTATAAACTTCTGCTGTTCCACCAGGAACATGAATCCTTCCTTTGTCTGGTGTATCTGTGCTGTATGCGCTACCTGCCTGTCCATCACTTAGTAGCCATCCTGATTTTCAGAAAACTGTTGCAGTTTGCAGTGCTTGGATTCAAGTAACCTTTATTTTATTTAGTAGTGGCCCCAAAATGCAATAGTAGTGATTTTGGCAATTAGGAATGCTAAAGAGAAGCTGTAAAGTGCTTCCTTTAAACGAAAAGTTGAAAGTTCTCAACTTAAAGAAATTAAAACAAAAAAAAACTTTTCAAATCATATATTGAAGTTGCTAAGATCGATAGTAAGAATGAATCTTCTATTGTGAAATTATGGAGAAGGAAAAAGAAATTCATGCTAGTTTTGCTGTTGTACCTCATACTGTAAAAGTTATAGCCACAGTTCACAAGTGCTTAGTTAAGATGGAAAAGGCATTACATTTGTGGGTGGAAGACATGAACAGAAATGTGTTGCATTTGATGGCAGTCGGGTTCGGTACTATCCGTGGTTTCAGCCATCCACCATACTTAAAATGTATCCCCCTGGGACTACTGTATGGTTTGTGTTGCAAACATTTTCTACCAGGCTGAATTTTTTTTTTTTTTTTTTTTTTTTTTTTTTTTTTTTTGAGAAGGAGTTTCACTCTTGTTGCCCAGGCTGGAGTGTAATGGCGTGATCTCGGCTCACTGCAACCTCTGCCTCCCAGGTTCAAGCGATTCTCCTGCCTTAGCCTCCTGAGTAGCTAGGATTACAGGCATGTGCCACCACACCTGGCTAATTTTGTATTTTTAGTAGAGACAGGGTTTCATCATGTTGGTCAGGCTGGTCTGGAACTCCTGACCTCAGGTGATCCACCCGCCTTGGTCTCCCAAAGTGCTGGGATTACAGGCTTGAGCCACCATGCCTGGCCTAGGCTGATTTTCAATGCTGTCTTTTTCAAGAAATCATGGTATGTTTCTCCATTTCTTCAGATCTTTAAAAAACATCTATTTTAATGAATTTTTACAGATTTCTTCTTATATGTCTTTCATGTTTCTTAAGTTTATTCCTAGGTATTGAATTCTTTTTTTTAACTGTGGAAGTAGGATTTAAAAACTTACTATTATATTTTCACTTTTGGCATGAGAGAAAGCTAGTTTCTTTCTTTACATATCTTGTACCTGACTACTTAACTCTTAGTTCTATTTTCTGTATATTCTTCCCTGTAAGTTTGCCCATAGTTACCTTTGTTCTGAAAAGGAGGGAATTATTTGTCCTTCTCCTTTCTGGACTAAATAGTCTCTTGTTTTTAGGGCTGTGGACCTGGACTTGTGCTATTAGGGCTATAGTTGAATAGCAGCATGGGATATCATCTTTGTGGCCTTGCAAGGGAACATAACCACCAGACATAATCTTATTTCTGTGGGAAATGTTGTTCTAAATGCCAAAGTCCAAATTACAAGACTTTTTGCATGCACTTCGTTCAAAAAGAACAAGATTTGGGCTGCCTTTAGATTGTGCACTGCGTTTAAATTACAGAATCTGTTTGAATTTCAGGAGCGTGAGGATCATCCCCGGAGAGGACGGGAGGATCGGCAGCACAGGGAACCATCAGAACAGGAACACAGGAGAGCTAGGAACAGTGACCGGGACAGACACCGGGGCCATTCCCACCAAAGGAGAACGTCTAACGAGAGGCCTGGGAGTGGGCAGGGTCAGGGACGGGATCGAGACACTCAGAACCTGCAGGCTCAGGAAGAAGAGCGGGAGTTTTATAATGCCAGGCGACGGGAGCATCGCCAGAGGAATGACGTTGGTGGTGGCGGCAGTGAGTCTCAGGAGTTGGTTCCTCGGCCTGGTGGCAACAACAAAGAAAAAGAGGTGCCCGCTAAAGAAAAACCAAGCTTTGAACTTTCTGGGGCACTTCTTGAGGACACCAACACTTTCCGGGGTGTAGTCATTAAATATAGTGAGCCCCCAGAAGCACGTATCCCCAAAAAACGGTGGCGTCTCTACCCATTTAAAAATGATGAGGTGCTTCCAGTCATGTACATACATCGACAGAGTGCGTACCTACTGGGTCGACACCGCCGCATTGCAGACATTCCAATTGATCACCCGTCTTGTTCAAAGCAGCATGCAGTCTTTCAATATCGGTAAGTAACATGGAGGAAGAAACTGTAATGTGAGCAGAAACAATCGCTTAGTTAGGATTACTAAGATTTTTGTTCATGTTTATGCAGAAGAATCCCATACCCCTCATATCTTATCTAAAGAGTATTGTTAATCTAACTGCCCTTTAAATAACTGCTTACATATTTATAAGAACATTAAACTTTTAATCTATTTTTTATTTTTTTTGTGACAAGGTCTCACTCTGTCACCCAGTCTAGAGTGCAGTGGAGCAAACACAGCTCACTCCAGCGGCAACCTCCTGGGCTCAAATGATTGTCTCCTGCCTTGGCCTCCTGAGTAACTGGGACCACAGGCGTGTGCCTCTGTGCCCAGCTAATTTTGAAACTGGATCTTGATAGTTTGCATGGGACATCTGTGATGATTCTCACAACAATCCTGTGAGAAGGATAGGATAGATTTTTTGTTTTTTGAGACAGAGTCTCGTTCTGTGCCCAGGCTGGAGTGCAGTGGCGCGATCTCAACTCACTGCAACCTCTGCATCCCGGGTTCAAGTGATTCCCCTGCCTCAGCCTCCCGAGCAGCTGAGAGTACAGGCACACACCAGCACACCCAGCTAATTTTTGTATTTTTAGTAGAGATGGGGTTTCATTGTATTGGCCAGGCTGGTCTTGAACTCCTGACCTCGTGATCCGCCTGCCTTGGCCTTCCAAAGTGCTGAGATTACAGGTGTGAGCCACTGCGGCTGGCCCGTTTTGTTTGTTTGTTTTTTAACATGGTCTCCTGACTTCGAATGGACACGTATTTATATCCCCATTTGACAGATGAGAAGACTGAAGCCCAGCAAAACCAAGTGACTTGCCTAACAAATGATCACTATAGTACAGTGGTCCCCAACCTTTTTGGCACCAAGGACCAGTTTCATGGAAGACAGTTTTTCCATGGAACCAGGGGAATTCGGGATGATTCAAGTGCATTACATTTATTGTGCACTTTATTTTCTAATACTATCACATTGTAATATATAATGTAATAATTATACAACTCACCATAATCTAGAATCAGTGGAAGCCCTGAGCTTGTTTTCCTGCAGCTCGATGGTCCCATCTGGGGGTGATGGGTGACAGTGACAGATCAGGCATTAGATTCTCGTAAGGAGCGCGCAACCTAGATCCCACCTGTGCACAGTTCACAATAGGGTTCATGCTCCTACGAGACTCTAATGCCACTGCTGATCTGACAGGAGGCGGAGCTCAGGCAATAATAATTCGAGTGATGGGGAGCAGCTGAAAATACAGATGAAGTTTGGCTCGCTTGCCTGCTTGCCCGCTGCTCACCTCTTGCTGTGCGGTTCGGTTCCTAACAGGCCACGGACTGGTACCAGTCCATGGCCCAGGAGCTGGGGACCCCTGCCATAGTAGAACTCTGGCTCAAATATAGCTCCCTTGACTCTGAAGTCCAAGTGCACTTTTTTTCCCATTTGGACAGGAACTAAAATATATTGAAATATAGGTTAAAGAAACATGTTGATTATAAACAACAGAAAAAAATGTATTTTCTTAACCACAGCAAGAGACATTGGATTCTGCATTTCCACCTTTTGATCTACCATGGATTCTCCCCACCTTCCAGCAACTCATTCTCACCTTTTTTTTTTTTTGAGACAGAGTCTCGCTCTGTTGCCCAGGCTGGAGTGCAGTGGCGTGATCTCGGCTCACTGCAACCTCTGCCTCCTGGGTTCACGCCATTCTCGTGCCTCAACCTCCCGAGTAGCTGGCTCCACAGGCGCCCGCCACCATACCTCCCTAATTTTTTTGTATTTTTAGTAGAGACGGGGTTTCACCATGTTAGCCAGGATGGTCTCCATCTCCTGACCTCGTGATCCGCCCGCCTCGGCCTCCCAAAGTGCTGGGATTACAGGCGTGAGCCACCGCGCCCAGTCCATTCTCACCTTTTCTAAGTATATTTAAACTTCCAATTTTCCTTCCCAGGGCCATGCTTTCCCCTTGATTTCTTTGATTCCCTAGAATTTTAACTTGAATTGTGCTCAAGCCAGGTTATTTACGTCATCTAGGCTATCTTAGCAAAGAGCTTTAGAGAAGCTGGATGATCTGAGGCAGAAGTTTGCTCACAGGTTTCTCCTTTTTTTCTGCTAGGCTTGTGGAATATACCCGTGCTGATGGCACAGTTGGCCGAAGAGTGAAGCCCTACATCATTGACCTTGGCTCAGGCAATGGAACCTTCTTAAACAACAAACGTATTGAGCCACAGAGATACTATGAACTAAAAGAAAAGGATGTACTCAAATTTGGATTCAGTAGCAGAGAATACGTCTTGCTCCATGAGTCGTCGGACACTTCTGAAATAGACAGGAAAGACGACGAGGATGAGGAGGAGGAGGAAGAAGTGTCTGACAGCTAGCAAACTAAGAACCCAAACTATTGATACACGTTTTCCTTCTTGGAAGGCTTTGATTGACTCAGAGAGCACTATGGTGCTCTCTGTAATGCCTCTTACTGCCTTAAGTCTTTCCTCTGTTGCTGACCAGATTGTGTTACCATTTGAATACACTGACTAATGTTTGTTAAACTTTTTCTGTGGCACCTTGGCCACATGCCTGCAGGCATTTGTTTTCAGAACAGTCTCACCAATTACAACACACCGTGTTTTAGTAGAAGTGTTGTGGTTTTAGTTGGTGCTTTCAGAACTGCTGCCTAGGAAACTATAAACCCTTGGTTAAGGGGAAATCATGGCTTGTTCTCTTTGTACAGTTACTTTATTTATATAGGTGTTCAGCTTTGTGGACCAGGTGTTTTTCTTTTGGGGCGAACCCCTGAGCAGAGAATCTTACTAGGCTTTGGTTATCACCAAAACAACCTCCAGTATATACCAAAGCTTTGACTTGGTTGAGCTCTTGAGCTTAGAAGTTGATTTTGCACTTATTTTTTTGGGGGGTGGGAATGTACTGCAGTCAGTAAACATTATTGACTGTTTAACTTAAACAGATGCTTTATGGCACCTGCTCAAGCCCATGACTGTACAGAAGGATCCTGGTTGCTACCAGTGGGTGCTGATTCAGCATCACAAGTGACTGAAATTGGCTGTGGATCTGTTCTTTGTGAAAGAATTCCTGATTTCTCCATGGAGCATGTACACAATTTTGATCATATTAACTGTACTTCAGTTTTGCATTTTTATTCAAATGTTATCTTTTTTCTTTGAGAAATAAACTGTCACTGATGTGACAGCGTTCTTTCTTTATTCTAATAACATGTATAGATCTAAAGCAGGTTGTGTTGTTTACATGTTTCTACACATTTCATCCTTTAAAAAATTGTTGAGAGAGGTTGTATTTACCTTCCGAAGGTTGGAAAGCAGGGGAATTTCCCAGTGTCCTAGTTTTCCACCAGAGGAATATGTGTAAGTAGCAAAGTATTTGCTGCTTACATATAGTGTGTATGTATGTATATATGTAAATTGTGTGTTAAAGAGCTGATACTGATTTTCATATGACAATGTTAGGCAAAGGCCTCCCTGCATTTGAAGAGCAGGTTTTCATTTATATGTATTTTTGGGATAAAAAAATAAAATTTGTAAATATAGCCCCATTTCAAAGAGTAATGCTTTCCTAGCGTAGAGGACCTTGTGTTCATAGGTCTGTTTGCTGCTAATGGAGCCTTCTGTCAGTACTTTTGAGATAAAAGTAGGTAGCTGTTTTAGAGTGTTGTGGGGCAGGTTATATCGTTGGCCTCCAAGTCAGTGGAATAGCAGATGGTGACATGGAGGTGGGTTGTGGGGAAAGGTGGTGAAGCAGCTCAGTGTTACTACTAATTGTTCCTCTTGGGTTGAGACTTAGGATACTATTAAATTTGATTGTTTTCCATTGTTTTTATACCCATGTGTGCTCAGGGCTAAAGATTGGCTAGTGGGAGGGGCAGCTGACTAATGTTCATTCAGAAGAAGTTAAAAGATCCTTTGAAAAGTGAACACTTAATAAGGTCATTAGATGAAACGTAAGTTGGGCCGGGCATGGGCACAGTGGCTCATGCCTGTAATCCCAACACTTTCAGAGGCTGAGGTGGGCAGATCATCTGAGGTCAGGAGTTCAAGACCAACCTGGCCAACATGGTGAAACCCCATCTCTACTAAAAATACAAAAATTAGCTGGGCGTGGTGGCGCATGCCTGTTTTAATCTCAGCTACTCGGGAGGCTGAGGCAGGAGAATCGCTTGAACCCGGGAGGTGGAAGTTGCAGCGAGCTGAGATTGTGCCACTGCACTCCAGCCTGGGTGACAGCGAGACTCTGTCTCAGAAAAAAAAAAAAAAAAAAGGTAAGTTGAAGAACGTGTTCTACATTGGCCACTGTAACTGCTATTTTCTTCATTTTGGTATGTGCCATAGATCATATATATGTGCTTGTCTGAAAAGTAGGTTTGTTTGGATGAACTTTTCTCTTGATCCAGACTGACGGTTTTCTCTTGAGGGTTTAAGCACTAATCTGGTATCTTACTCTAGGATCTCCTTGTTCAGTCTGTGCTGCAGTAGCACTACTTTGTGGTAACCTTGAGTTTTGCTACAAACTTCATCCTGGTGGGCACTGTGATAGATGACCACTTTGCCTACATTTTTCAGTAAGAAGTCCTAATTGTTTAGTCAGTTTTTATTTTAGTAGAGGAATAACGTCCTGGATTAAGAAATTCTTTATGCCACATATCTGAGAAGGTGGGTTTTTTTGTTGGTTTGTTTGTTTTGAGATGGCGTCTCACTCTGTCGCCCAGGCTGGAGTGCAGTGGCACCATCTTGGCTCACTGCAACCTCCGCCTCCCAGTTTCAAGCGATTCTCCTGCCTCAGCCTCCCAAGTAGCTGGGACTACAGGCACCTGTCACCAAGCCTGGCTAATTTATATATATATATAATTTTTATTTTTTATTTTTTTTTAGTAGAGATGGGGTTTCACCATATTGGCCAGGCTGGTCTTGAACTCCTGACCTTGTGATCCGCCCCTCTCAGCCTCCCAAAGTGCTGGGATTACAGGTGTTAGCCACCAGGCCTGGCCTGAGAAGGTGTTTTTTTTTTTTTTTTTTTGGTCTTGTTTTCCCTTACCCCTTTCTTTGAAGAAAGGGTGTCAAAAGACATTACCTGCCTCTAAAGCCAGATATCACCAGCAGACTTCTTAAAGTGGACATAATCCTAGAGCTTTCATTCTGTTTAGAAGTTCATGTTCATCTTAGCTATTTGGAACTTCTTCATTCTCTATCTTTTCTCCACGGTGGCTGGGCTTGTTTGCAAATCATTGTGTCAAAATCAAACTATTTTCAAAACAGCCCTTTGCTTCTGAGCCCCTCCCCTAAGTCCTCTGTGGGGGTCCACGATTCTGCAGAGGTATGGGACAGAATCTTCAGATTTTACCCCTTGAGTCTCTTCCTAGTCATATCCTGGTTCCCTCATTCTAACATTGACAAAGGATGACTCATTAAGTGCAACTGGTGATGTAACTTTCAAATACTTTCATTGTGTATGTCAGGATCTGAGGAACAAAGTGATGTCATGTTAATCGGAATCTAAATGTGACACAAACAACGTGCCAGCAATACCTGCTTGTGAAATAATGTTCTGAGCCCACAGTGTTCCTGGGTATGTGAGTTTATATCAAGTGAAAAGGCTGCTTAATTGACATTAAAGTTTTGGAATGTAAAGCTTCATTTGGTCTCTTGGGTAAAATTTCCAGTGTATTTATCAAATGGGAAACAATTCTAAAAACAGTTGTTCACATTTACTCTAAAGTGAATTAATCCAGTCAGCAATAGTTGCATAAGTTTATGCAGTTGGTTTACAGCTAAGTTAGAAAGGGAGCAATAGCCAGGTGTGGTGGTATGTGCCTGTAGTCCCAGCTACTTGGGAGGCTGAGGCAGGAGGATCACTTGAGCCCAGGAGTTCAAGACCAGCCTGGGTGATATAGTGACACCTCATCTTTAAAAAAAAAAGAAAAATAATTTGGAGATGGGCTGCACCTTGTGGAAGAGATGACAGTTGAGGTATACCTTAGAAAATAGGTTGATTTGGAGTCAGTAGTAAAGGAGGACATCATGCCAGACTGAGCAGTCCAGGGACTAGCAGGACTGCAGTGGACTGTGGATAAGACCCTATAAATTAAGTTGTTTACCTCAAGACCCATGGCACGTCAGTGGTAAACCTGGGATGAGAAATCATCTCAGTCCTGGCTCAGTGATCTTCCTGCTGGATTGTTCCTGCCTGCAGAGCTTAGCAGAGAGTTAAGGAAGGAAAAGACAACTGATTCATTAGGCTGCCCAATTCATAACTAGGGGGTTCAAGGAAATCACAGGAGGTGGGACTTTCTGCAGTAGAGGGTGGCTTAGGGAAATCCTCACCTCACCAAGTCACAGCTAGAGCTACTTGGAAATCATCATCTTGGTTCATAAAAATAGAAAAATATTCAGTAACGGGATGCCAAAGAACATGTAAACCGAGACTTCAATAATAAAACTGGCCAATATTGAGCACTTTCTATGTACCAGGTACAGTCCTAAGCATTTTACTTGTCCTACTTCATTCATGAACTCATTGAATCCTCACAACCCAACAAGACAGGCTTCAACGGTTGTTCCATTTTGCAGATGAGAAAACTGAGGCACAGGGACATTATGGTCACAGTGGTAGGTAGGACTGGAATTTAGACCCAGTCACTGATTCTAGATGCCACTTTTTTTTTTTTTTTTTTTTGCTTTGTCACCCAGGCTGGAGTGCAGTGGTGCAATCCCCACTCACTGCAACCTTTGCCTCCTGGGTTCAAGTGATTCTTCTGCCTCAGCCTCCTGAGTGGCTGGGATTACAGGTGCACACCACCACGCCCAGCTAATTTTTGTATTTTTAGTACAGACAGGGTTTCACCATGTTGGCTAGGCTGGTCTTGAACTCCTGACCTCGTGATCCGCCTGCCTCGGCCTCCCAAAGTGCTGGGATTACAAGTGTGAGCCACCACACCCAGCCAATTTATTATGTTTTTGAGACAGGGTCTCTCTTTGTCACCCAGGCTGGAGTGCAGTGGTACAGCACCACTCACTGCAGCCTCGATCTCCTGAGCTTGTCATCTGTGCACCTCAGCCTCCCAAGTAGCTGGGACTACAGGCACACACCACTACGCCTGGCTAATTTTGTAAGTTTTTGTAGAGACGGGGTCTCCCTGTGTTGATAGGGCTGGTCTCGAACTCCTAGGCTTAAGTGATCTCCTGCTTCAGTCTCCCAAAGTGCTGGGATTACAAGTGGGTCACCACACCCCTCCTTTTTTTTTTTGTTTTTAGACAGGGTCTTGCTCTGTCACCCAGGCTGGAGTGCAGTGGTGTGATCTCGGCTCATTGCAGCCTTGACCTCTTGGGTTCAAACAATCCTCCCACCTCAGCTGCAACTGTCAGCCTGGCTTTTTTTTTTTTTCTGTAGAGACAAGGTCTCTCACTATGTTGCCCAGGCTGGTCTTGAACTTCTAAGCTCAAGTGATCCTCCTGCCTCAGCCTCCCAAAGTGCTGGGATTATAGGCATGAACCACTGTGCCAAACCTTAAACAATTTTTTTTAGAGATTGGGTCTCACTGTGTTGCCCATGCTAGAGTACAGTGGCACTATTATAGTTCACTGCAGCCTCAAACTCTTGGGCTCAAGTGATCCTCCTGCCTCAGCCTCCTGTGTAGCTGCGACTATAAGCACACTACCATCCCTGGCTAATTTTTTTTTTTTTTTTTTTTGAGATGGAGTCTCGCTCTGTCGCCCAGGCTGGAGTGCAGTGGCGCGATCTCGGCTCACTGCAAGCTCCGCCTCCTGGGTTCACGCCATTCTCCTGCCTCAGCCTCCTGAGTAGCTGGGACTACAGGCACCCACCACCACGCCTGGCTGATTTTTTGAATTTTTAGTAGAGACGGGGTTCCACCGTGTTAGCCAGGATGGTCTCGATCTCCTGACCTTGTTATCCGCCCACCTCAGCCTCCCAAAGCGCTAAGATTACAGGTGTGAGCCACCGCACCTGGCCTAATTTTTAAAATTATTTGTAAAGACAAGGTTCTGCTATGTTGCCCAGGCTGGTCTCAAACTCCTAGTCTTCTTCCTACCTCAGCCTCCCAAAAGGCTGGGATTACAGGCGTGAGTCACCACACGTCATAGATTTTCTTTTGAAGACAACTTTTGGCTAGGTGCAGTGGCTCATGCGTGTAATCCCAGCCCTTAGGGAGGCCAAGGCAGGCAAATCACTTGAGCCCGGGAGCTTAAGACCAGCCTGGGCAACATGGCAAAACCCCGTCTCTGCTAAAAATACAAAAAATTAGCTGGGCATGGTGGCGTGCACCTGTAATCCCAGCTACTTAGGAAGCTAAGGTAGGAGGAGCGCCCTGAGACTAGGAAGTCCTGGCTGCAGTGAGCAGTGATAGCACAACCGTAGTCCAGCCTAGGCGACAGAGTGAGACTCTGTCTCAAAAAAAAAATCCCAAAACAAAAACATTTTCTCTCTACATTGATTACATACAAATCTCAGATTTAAGATGCTCTTGAGCCTAGGAAGCCAAACCAAGGCAAACTTTAGACTATACTTACAGTTTAAAGGTTCTTGGATCTGCCAGATCTTGATCAAAAGGGACAAATGTGAAAGATGTCCTTTTTTGTTGTTGTTGTTTTTTTTTTTTTTTTTTTTTTTTTTTGAGACAGAGTCTCGCTCTGTCCCCCAGACTGGAGTGCAGTGGCTCAGTCTCGGCTCACTGCAGCCTCCGCCTCCCAGGTTCCAGTGATTCTTCTGCTTCAGCCTCCCGAGTAGCTAGGATTACAGGCACGCACCACCTCACCTGGCTACTTTTTGTATTTTTAGTAGAGATGGGGTTTCACCATGTTGGCCAGGCTGGTCTCGAACTCCTGACCTCAGGTGATCCGCCCGCCTCGGCCTCCCAAAGTGCTGGGATTACAGGCATGAGCCACCACACCTGGCTGAAAGATGTCAATTTTGACTCACTTAGTGTAGGGCCAGGAACTCTTGAAGCTAGGCATTGTATGCATATTCTTAAATATAACATTTCAGTCAAAGCCTTAGTAATATAACCAATGTTTCCAACTGTATCCTGCCTGTAAAAAGAGAGTAGGTTTTATTATTTTTTTTTCTTCTGTCATCCAGGGAGTACAGATTTTTATTGAACTGGTGTAAATAAAAATAAGAACACTCATGACTAGTTTCCAAAATTTGGGGAAATCAAGTAGGAAGAAAAAGCAAATGCAAACTATAGATAGCTTACAGAAAAATTCCTTAAATTTGGAAAACACTTAAAGAACATATAATGTTTTAAATAAAAGCCATAAAAACACTATCTTCATTCATAACTTTATTTCCTGTAATTAATTTTTTGTTTTGCTTGAATCTTGATAATCAATTACATGAACCCATCAATTTCCTTATTAGTGTTCTGGAAATTTTTGTTTAGTCCATTGTTTTTCTTTTTCTTTTTTTTTTTTTGAGACGGAATCTTGCTCTGTCGCTCAGGCTAGAGTGCAGTGATGTGATCTTGGCTCAATGCAACCTCCACCTCCCGGGTTCAAGTGATTCTCCTGCCCCAGCCTCCTAAGTAACTGGGATTACAGGTGTGCTCCAACACGCCCGGCTAATTTTTTTGTATTTTTAGTAGAGATGGAGTTTCACCATGTTGGTCAGGCTGGTCTTGAACTCCTGACCTTGTGATCTGCTCACCTCGGCCTCCCAAAGTGCTGGGATTACAGGCGTGAGCCACCGCGCCCGGCCTAGTCCCTTGATCTTAAAGTTATCAGAACTCTGTGTTCAAGAGTACTTGTAGGCTGAGTGTGGTGGCTCATGCCTATAATCTCACCTTTGGGATGCTGAGGTGAGAGGATCACTTGAGGCCAGGAGTTCAAAACAAGCCTGGGCAACAAAGTGAGACTCTATCTCTACAAAAAAATTTAAAAATTAGCTGGGCATGGTGGCCCTTATCTGTGGTTCCAGCTATTTGGGATGCTGAGGCAGGAGGATTGCCCGAACCCAGGAGGTCAAGGCTGCAGTGAATCATGATAATGTCATTGCACTGTGGCCTGGGTGACAAAGCAAGAGCCTGTCTCAAAAGAAAAGAAAAAAAAAAAGAGGCCAGGTGCTGTGGCTCCTATGGCTCACACCTGTAATCTCAGCACTTTGGGAGGCTGAAGTGGGTGGATCACCTGAGGTTAGGAGTTTGAGACCAGCCTGGCCAATTTGGTGAAACCCTGTGTCTACTAAAAATACAAAAATTAGCTGGTCATGGTGGCGGGTGCCTGTAATCTCAGCTACTTGGGAGGCTGAGGCAGGAGAATCGCTTGAACCTGGGAGGCGTAGGTTGCAGTGAGCTGAGATCATGCCACTGCACTCCAGCCTGGGCAAGAAGAGCGAAACTCCGTCTCAAACAAACAAACAAACAAACAAAAAACAAAGGCTAGGCGCGGTGGCCCACGCATGTAATCCCAGCAGTTTGGGAGGCCTAGGTGGGCGGATCACCTGAGGTTGGGAGTTCGAGACCAGCCTAACCAACATGGAGAAACCCTGTCTCTACTAAAAATACAAAATTAGCGGGGTGTGGTGGCGCATGCCTGTAATCCCAGCCACTCGGGAGGCTGAGGCAGGAGAATCACTTGAACCCAGGAGGCAGAGGTTGCGGTGAGCCAAGATCACGCCATTACACTCCAGCCTGGGCAACAAGAGTGAAACTCCATCTCAAAAAATAAAGAAAGACTTGTTAGAGTCTCTTCCATGAAAAGCAATCTTGGTCTTGGTCTATAGTTGATTACAAATGCTTTTGGAGAAGAATTCAAAACAATAGCTGTGAATAACAACAACTTAGAGTAGTCTTGGTTAAAATCTGATGAAAGTTCCCAGTTGGCAGGAAAATGTAGTTATGTTTATTACAAGCAGTATTTAAGAGAACAGCCAGAACCATGAATGACAGCATCACATGAGGATCATCAGACTTTTAAAAATGTTATATAATCTTTAGAATACTCACATTAATAACATACCCATACAAATATAACTTTAGATAAGGTTTAACATGACAAAATAATAACTGATGGCATTAGATTTATATGCATTTACATAATTTTGAAACACTAATATCAATAACATACTTATAAATTTAACTTAAAGAAGATCCAGGTTGCTCTGCCTATGTAGTAGCCATTCTTTTATTCCAAAAAAAAAAAAGAAAAAAAGATCCAGCATCACTTATTTGACAATTCCTCCCATGCAATTAACCAAATAAATCTAATCACTTGTTATCTATACAAGTTGAGTGTTACATTCTTTGAGGTTCTCCAGGGGTCCAACTAGAAAAATCCCAAAGTTAATTCGACATCAAAAAAACTTAATCTGACCCTGAAAAAGCCTGCCAAAGATGTCAAAAGGTTAAAAATACTTAATCAAAACAGAATCACAGGTCACTGTAAAATAATACTCATTTAATCAGAGTGGAAATCAAAATACTTCAAAAGCAATACAAAAGTTACATGGTAAAAAAACCTTAACCCTTTTAAAGCTCAGTTTTCTAAAGTAATCAAAAACTTAATAAAGACAATGCAGAGGCTGGGTGCGGTGGCTCAACGCCTGTAATCCCAGCACTTTTGGAGGCCAAGGTGGGTGGATCACTTGAGGTCAGGAGTTTGAGACCAGCCTGGCCAACATGGCAAAAACCCATCTCTACTAAAAAAAAATACAAAAATTACCCCGGCTACTCGGGAGGCTGCGGCAGGAGAATTGCTTGAACCCTGGAGGCGGAGGTCGTGGTGAGCCAAGATTGCACCACTGAACTCCAGTCTGGGTGACAGAGCGAGACTCCATCTCAAAAGAAGAAAAAAGGCAATGCAGGAATTATCTTGATAAAATGTAATGTCATTTTTTTTTAGGCCAGTTACCAGAAAGGTAAAGAAAAACTTCCTGTAGTGGAAATGCTTTTCCATATGTCCATATGGGAAGCCCATTTAGATGCCCTGAAAGTCAAACCTGATGGAAGAGGCACTTTAATTTAATTAGACACAGGAAGACTGAGTCCAGTGTTATAAGTGTACATTATATTATTAGAGGAATGTATATGAGAGAAAGGTAAGCTAGAAAAGTAATACCACAAGCAGGAGAGTACAGGGCTCTTAGTATCAGCATGGGACATTTCCTAGTTACATGGAACAATTCAGACACATCAAGAAAACCCAAGAGTACAGAATCCAGTTAAACCATAAGAAAACCCTGCTTTTCTAGACCTTCAAGAGAAACATTTCAACATCAGACCATAACAGCAGACTTAGGAGAAAAAAAAGTTACAGGAATTGACAGGTTGAAGGGGACTGTTAGCACCTCAGCCAAGCATAAAGCTATACCTTTGCACGTTGAGAAAAAACAGAAGGCAGTGATATATGACCTGAAAAGCATATGCAGTACGGTACAGCAAACATTGAGCTTCTGAAATATAAATCTGAGAAGTCTCAAAAGGAACAATTTTACCTAAGACAGCTGGGTGTGGTAGCTCATGCCTATACTCCTAGCTACTTGGGAGACTGACGTGGGAGGATTGCTTGAGCCTAGGAGTTCAAGGCTGCAGTGAGCTATGATTGTGCCACTGCATTTCGGCCTGGGCAACAGAACAAGACCAATCTCTAAATAAATAAATAAATAATAAATAAAATACATATATATGTATAAAGAAATAAAATTACCAATCAGAATGAAAAAGACAGCATTTTCTTCTTCTTTTTTTTTGGTTCTTTTTATCAGTAGAGACAGGATCTTGCTATGTCACCCAGGCTGGTCATAAGCAAAGACAGCATTTTCAATCTGAAACTAGGGAAATTAATTTTTAAATTAGTTTAATTAATTATTTAAAAAAAAATTTTTTTGAGATGGAGTTTTAGTCTTGTCGCCCAGGCTGGAGTGCAGCTGTGTGATCTCAGCTCACTGCAACCTCCACCTCCCATGTTCAAGCGATTCTCCTGCCTCAGCCTCCCAAGTAGCTGGGAATCCAAGCGCCCACCACCATGCCTGGCTAATTTTTTTTTGTATTTTTAGTAGAGACGGGATTTCATCATGTTGGCCAGGCTGGTCTCCAACTCCTGACCTCAAGTGATCCACCTGCCTTGGCCTCTCAAAATGCTAGGATCACAGGCATGAGCCACTGCCCCCAGCCTATTTATTTATTTTTTTGAGACGGAGTCTCGCCCTGTCACCCAGGCTGGAGTGCAGTGGCGTGATCTCGGCTCACTGCAATCTCTGCCTCCCAGGTTCAAGCATCTCCTGTCTCAGCCTCCCAAGTAGCTGGGAATCCAGGCGCCCACCACCACACCCGGCCACTTTTTGTATTGTTAATAGAGAGGGGGTTTCACCCATATTGGTGAGGCTGGTCTCTAATTTCTGACCTCAGGTGATCCACCCGCCTCGGCCTCCCAAAGTGCTGGGATTACAGGCATGAGCCACTGTGCCCTGCCTATTTATTTTTTTGAGATAGGGTCTTGCTCTGTCACACAGGCTGGAGTGCAGTGGTGCAGCCATGATTCATGGCAACCCCCACCTCCCAGGCTCAAGTTATCCTCCTACCTGAGCCTCCCAAGTTGCTGGTACGACAGGCGTGCACCACCACACTCAGCTAATTTATGTTTTGTAAAGACAGATTCTCCCTATGTTCCCAGGGCTGGCCTTGAACTACTGGGCTCAAGTGATCCTCTCAAAGTGCTGGGATTACAGGTGTGAGCCACCACAGCTGGCCTGGGAAATTAATTAGATGTAAGGAAGAAATAGAAACTCTGTAGTTTAGAAGATGGCTGTTGTAGAACCAGATTTCAGAGTTAAAAATCAAAAGCTCTTGCTATTTTACCAAGAGTAAATTAAATCAGTACTTTAAGAAAACCTTGTTGTTTCAACATAGGGAACCAAAAATTTTTTTTTAGTTTTGTATTAATATATTTTCAATATGAAAGCTCGATCTGGGCTGGGTGCAGTGGCTCACGCCTGTAATCCCAACACTTCAGGAGGCTGAGGCGGCTGAGGCGGGTGGATTACTTGAGGTCAGGAGTTTGAGACCAGCCTGGCCAACATGGTGAAACCCTGTCTCTACTAAAAATACAAAAATTAGCCAGGCATGGTGGTGGGTTCCTGGATTCCCAGCTAGTTGGGAGGCTGAGGCAGGAGAATCGCTTGAACACGGGAGGTGGAGGTTGCAGTGAGCCGAGATAGTGCCATTGCACTCCAGCCTGGGCGGCAGAGCAAGACTCCATCTCAAAAAAAAAAAAAAAGCTCAATCTTTTTTTTTTTGCCTAGGCTGGTATTGCACTCGTGGCCTCAAGTGATGTTCTCACCTTAGCCTCCAAAGTAGCTGACATTACACCCTAAGACTGGTTGAATTGCATAGAAAAGAAAAAAAATAAGTACCCTTGAATTAGTAACAAATCTATCCTTTGCTGGTCTGGTTTGCTTGAGTAGTATATGTTGGGCAGGAAAGAATTTTAGCAAGATTTTCCCCCTGGCTTTTTCTTTCTTTTTGGCTACTGCATGGCAGAAAAAGCAAAATTTTTATGCTGAATAGAGGTACCTTATACTATTGCTCTGAGCTCAATATTTTGACCTGTTTGATCTGAGAGCCTTTTATAAACATTTATCTAGTTCTTTTTCTGCATATTATGAATTTTTTAATTAAACAGTTTATCACCGTATGCAATTGTTACTCAGGCAAACCTAATTTTATATTTGTAAAAGGTGCGTAGGTTGTTTTTCTACTATACAGCTGTTATTATTTGTAAATCCATTGATTTAAAAGCCCTTTAAGACTTAAAAAATATGGCCGGGTGCGGTGGCTCATGCCTGTAATCCCAGCACTCTGGGAGGCCGAGGTGGGTGGATCACCTGAGGTCAGGAGTTCCAGACCAGCCAGGCCAACATGGTGAAACCTCATCTCTACTAAAAATACAAAAATTAGCCGGGTGTGGTGGCACATTCTAACCTAGCTACTGAGGAGGCTGAGGTGAGAGAATCACTTGAACCTGTGAGGCGGAAGTTGCAGTGAGCCAAGATGGCGCCACTGCGCTCCAGCCTGGGTGACAGAGCAAGACTCTGTCTCAAAAAAAAATTGCTGGAATGCCATAAGCAGTGAATTTTCTCTCAACACAATAGAAGTCAGCAGATTAAAACTAGGCAGAAAAGCCTGGGCATGGTGGCTCACGCCTGTAATCCCAGCACTTTGGGAGGCTGAGGCAGTGGATCACCTGAGGTCGGGAGTTCGAGACCAGCCTGACCAACATGGAGAAACCCCGCCTCTACTAAAAATTCAAACTTAGCCAGGTGTGGTGGCACATTCTTGTAATCCCAGCACTTTGGGAGGCCGAGGCAGGCGGATCACCTGAGGTTGGGAGTTCGAGACCAGCCTGACCAACATGGAGAAACCCTGCCTCTACTAAAAATTCAAACTTAGCCAGGCGTGGTGGTAAATTCCTGTAATCCCAGCTACTCGGGAGGCTGAGGCATGAGAATCGCTTGAACCTGTTAGGCAGAGGTTGTGAAGAGCCGAGATCGTGCCATTGCACCTCAGCCTGGTCAACAAGAGCGAAACTCTGTCTCAAAAAAAAAAAAATTAGCTGGGCATGGTGGTGGGCACCTGTAGTTCCAGCTACTAGGGAGGCTGAGGCAGGAGAATCACTTGAACCCAGGAGGCAGAGGTTGCAGTGAGCCGAGATCGCACCACTGCACTCCGGCCTGGCGACAGAGCGAGACTCCATCTCAAAAAGAAAAAAAAAAAAGTAGGCAGAAAAAAAGAGAGAAAACTTAGAAGATTCTCTATGTTATCTCTACAGTTCTAGGTTTTTCAAATAATGACCATTTGAGCTTTGAATTTTCCTTCCTGTAATTGCCCATTCATTTAAAAATATGCGTAAGAACAGGCCATAATATATAGCCAGCTGGAGTCCCTGAAAACCTAGCTTGCTTTAATATTTTAGAATCTCATTTCATCTCTTATTAATCTCTGGAGAGCAAAGAAAATCCTGTAAATCCTGTCAGGGATTATCAGAAGTTTAGACCAGTGTTTTACATGGTGGCAACTGCCCTAGTGGCTTTTTCTTTCTTTTTTCTTTTCCTTTTTTTTTTTTTTTTTTTTTTACACAAGGTCTTAGTTGCCTAGGATGGATTGCAGGGGTGTAATTATAGCTCATTGCAGCTTCTAACTTCTGGGCTCAAGCAATCCTCCTGCCTCAGCCTCTTAAATAGCTAGGACTACAAGTGTGTGGCACCATTCCCAGCTAATTTTTAAAAAATTTTGGCGGGGTACAGTGGCTCATGCCTGTAATCCCAGCACTTTGGAAGGCCGAGGTGGGCGGATTACTTGAGGTCAGGAGTTCGAGACTAGCCTGATCAACATGGTGAAACCCTGTCTCTACAAAATAAAAAAACTAGCCGGGCAAGGCCGGGCGCGGTGGCTCATGCCTGTAATCCCAGCACTTTAGGAGGCCGAGGCGGGCAGATCACGAGGTCAGGAGATCGAGACCATCCTGGCTAACATGGTGAAACCCCATCTCTACTAAAAATACAAAAAATTAGCCGGGCGCGGTGGTGGGCGCCTGTAGTCCCAACCACGTGGGAGGCTGAGGCAGGAGAATGGCGTGAACCCAGGAGGCGGAGCCTGCAGTGAGCTGAGATCGCACCACTGCACTCCAGCCTAGGCGACAGCCAGACTCCGTCTCAAAAAAAAAACCAACAAACAAAAAATTAGCTGGCCGTGGTGGTGTGTGCCTATAATCTGAGCTGCTTGGGAGACTGAGGCAGGAGAATTGCTTGAACCTGGGAGGCAGAGGTTGCAGTGAGCTGAGGTCACACCACTGCACTCCAGCATTTGAAAAAAATGGGAGCTGGGATCTTGCTATGTTGCCCAGGTTTGTCTTGAGCTTCTGGCCTCAAGCTATCCTCCTGTCTTAGCCTCTGAAAGTGCTGGGATTACAGGCATCAGCTGTCATGCCTGGCCCAAAGTGGGTTTTTGTTTTATTTCATTTATTTATTTATTTATTTATTTCAGACTGAGTTTCACTCTTATTGCCCAGGCTGGAGTACAATGGCACGATCTTGGCTCACTGCAACCTCTACCTCCCAGGTTCAAGTGATTCTCCTGTCTCAGCCTCCTGTGTAGCTGGGATTACAGGTGTGCGCCACCAGGCCCAGCTAATTTCTGTATTTTGTAGAGACAGGGTTTTACCATAGTGGTCAGGCTGGTCTCGAACTCCTGACCTCAAGTCATCCACCTGCCTTGGCCTCCCAAAGTGCTGGGATTACAGGAGTGAGCCACCGCGCCTAGCCTATTTTTTTTTTTAAATAAAAAAATAAAAGAATGGCTACTCCATAGGCAGGGCATCCCCTTTTTAATTAGCCATCCTGTAACCACCATCCAGAATGTTTATTTTTGCCACCAGAAGATTTTCAGAAGCAAGCAAGGGAAGAGTGTCAAGCCAAATCAAAAGAAACCAAGATAAGTGTATTCACAAAAATTTTAACCTAGGCTGGAAGATCAAACAAAATATCAGATTAGGTGCACAAACCAGAAAAGATATGCCTCACAGACAGAAGGTAAATTTCTGTAGAAACCAAGATTAATCAATTCAGAAAGACACTTGTCTTTATATCAGAAAGGACTTACCAAAAAAGACAAAAAGGTCTTTTATCATCCCAGGAGGAACCTATGGTCCTTTATTAAGGTGGCCCTATCCAAAACAGATCCTAAACCATGTCAAAAGTCTGTGCCACAGTAAAGAGACTCAGCTTGAGAGAAGACTCACCAGGGTAGAAAAGGTGAGCTATTGAAGCAGAGATCTCAAAGAGTTCAAATATATACTGCACACCAGTTCCAAAGATTGCTGATTCCTTCCTGTAGTGATACTGTTCAGATCTCACTTCCGACACCATATATGTCAACTTAAAAAACAGAAACATGCTTTCTAAAGGAAAAGACGTTTATTTGTGAATAGAGCATTGAAATGGGAATATGCATACTACAAGTAACTGATGTGTGTATTTAGGGACATAATGAAAGACAAATCTTTTTTGAGGTTAAGAGTGAGGTTTTCTTTTTTCTTTTCTATGACGGAGTCTTGCTCTGTCTCCCAGGCTGGAGTCCAGAGGTGTGATCGGCTTACTGCAACCTCCACCTCCCGGGTTCAAGCGATTCCCCTGCCTCAGCCTCCCAAGTAGCTGGGACTATAGGCGCACGCCACTACGCTCAGCTAATTTTTTATTTTTAGTAGAGGTGGTGTTGCATCATGTTGGCCAGGCTGGTCTCGAACTCCTGACCTCAGGTGATCCACCCGACTCAGCCTCCCGAAGTGCTGGGATTATAGGTGTGAGCCACTGCGCTTGGCCTTTTTTTTCTTCTTTTTGACAGAGTCTTGCTCTGTCACCCGGGCTGGAGTGCAGTGGCATGATCTTGGCTCACTGCAACCTCTGCCTCCCAGGTTCCAGTGATTCTCCTGCCTCAGGCTCCCGAGTAGCTGGGATTACAGGTGCACACCCCCACGCCAGGGTGTTTTGTTTTTTTAGTAGAGACGGGGTCTCACCATATTGGCCAACCTGGTCTCGAACTCCTAACCTCATGATCTGCCCTCCTTGGCCTCCCAAAAGTGCTGGGATTACAGGCATGAGCCACTGTGCCTGGCCAAGAGCGGAGGTTTAATAGGCGAAAGAAAGAGAAAAGCTCTCTCCTGCAGAGAGGGGTCCCAAGCAGGTCTTCCTGACAAACCTTTTTAAAGGAAAAAATAAGAATTACATAATGGTTTTGAAACAGTTATCCTGGTTACAAATATCAGTAACAAAGGTGACACCAGTCTGAGGTTAGACAGGAAATTAGTTGCTGGGCAGATTTTTTTGCAGAAATATTTTTGTGTGTGGAAGACTACAATGTCCATTGTAGCTACACTGTAGTTTTCGTAGAGTCTTTTTTATTATCAGGCATACAAGTGTGAAAACCCTCTCTTCATAGTCATCCCTGGCTCTACTCATCAGGGTTTTCTTAACATTTGTGACTCCATTTTGATTCTGACAACTTTCACAAAATTAATACAATTACTTTCTTGAGGACGACATATATATATATGTATACCCTTCTGGCCAGGCGTGGTGGCTCACGTCTGTAATCCCCGCACTTTGGGAGGCCAAGGTGGGCGGATCGCCTGAGGTCGGGAGTTCAAGACCAGCCTGACCAACATGGAGAAACCCCGTCTCTACTAAAAATACAAAATTAGCTGGGTGTGGTGGCGGGTATACCTGTAATCCCAGCTACTTGGGAGGCTGAGGCAGGAGAATCACTTGAACCCAGGAGGCGGAGGTTGCGGTGAGCCGAGATCAAGCCATTTCACTCCAGCCTGGGCAACGAGAACAAAACTCTGTCTCCAAAAAAAAAAAAAAAAAAAAAAAAAAAAAAATCCTTTCTAATTATTTCTACATTTTTCCTCTGAAGATACAGTTATATTTTTTAAGCACATAAGAAAACAAGTCACCATAGGTAAGAAGCAGCAGAAATCACACAGGCTTCAGATACACACAGACTTCAGATTCTTGAATTATAAGACAGTATAAAATGTTCATGATTACTATTTTTCTAATTTAAAAAAAGTTTAGAGGTGAGGTTTTGCTATGTTGCCCAGGCTAGATTTGAACCCCTGGGCTCAATGATCCTCCTGCTGCAGCCTCCTGGGTAGCTAGGATTACAGGTGTGCACCACCAGCACTTGGCCATATTACTATTGTCAAAGAAATAAATGAACTTGAAAATATCCACAGGTAACAGTTACGGGAATAAGTGAAATGGGAGTTATTTAGAAGACCAAGTAGAAGTTTCAGAAATGAAAAGTATAATAACTAAACCCATCAATCGGTAGCTTTAACAGCAGATTAGTGCAGCTTCAGGGAGAATTAGTGAACTAATAGAACTAATGGATGAGAATAAATTATCTATCCACATTAATTTTTTTTTTTTGAGGCAGAATTTCTCTCTTGTTGCCCAGGCTGGAGTGCAATGGCATGATCTCGACTCACCGCAACCTCTGCCTCCCAGGGTCTCTCTCTGTTGCCCAGGCTGGAGTGCAATGGCGTGATCTTGGCTCACTGCATCCTCCGCCCCCGGGGTTCAAGCAATTCTCCTGCCTCAGCCTCCTGAGTAGCTGGGACTACAGGCGCCCACCACCACGCCCGGCTAATTTTTGTATTTTTAGTAGAGACGGGGTTTCTCCATGTTGGCCAGGCTGGTCTCGAACTTCCGACCTCAGGTGATCCGCCTGCCTCAGCCTCCCAAAGTGCTGGGATTACAGGCGTGAGCTACTGCACTTGGCCTCATTTTTTTTTTTTTTGAAACGGAGTTTCGCTCTTTTTGCCCAGGCTGAAGTGCAATGATGCAATCTTGGCTCACTGCAACCTCCGCCTCCCAGGTTCAAGTGATTCTCCTACCTTAGCGTCCCATGTAGCTGGGATTACAGGCACACGCCACCACGACCGGCTAATTTTTGTATTTTTAGTCGAGATGGAGTTTCATCATGTTGCCCAGGCTGGTCTTGAACTGACGTCAGGTGATCTGCTTACCTCGGTCTCCCAAAGTGTTGGGATTACAGGCGCTACAGGCGCGAACCACCGCGCCTAGCCTTTTTTTTTCTCTCTGTCGCCCAGGCTGGAGTGCAGTGATGCAATCTCAGCTCACTGCAACCTTTACCTCCTGGGTTCAAGCGATTCTCCTGCCTCAGCCTCCCAAGTAGCTGGGATTACAGGTGCCCACCACCCTGCCCTACTAATTTTTGTATTTTTAGTAGAGACACGGTTTCACCCTGGTGACCGGTCTGATCTCAAACTCCTGATCTCAGGTAATCCACTCACCACAGCCTCCCAAAGTACTGGGATTACAGGTGTGGACCACCGTGCCCGGCCTATGCACATTAATTTAACTTAGATGAATGGACCAACTCTTTGAAAACTATAAACTACCTTGTTAGGGCTTGGATGTTTTGTCTCACTCCAAATCTCATGTTGAAAGTGATCTCCAGTGTTGGAGGTGGAGCCTGGTGGGAGGGATTTAGGTTATGGGGGTGGATTCCTCATGAGGGGCTTGGTGCTTTCCCCACAGTAATGAGTTCCTACAAGATCTGGTTGTTAAAAAGAGCCTGGAACTTTCTCTTCTCTCTCTTGCCATGTGACACACTGGCTCCCCTTCACCATTGGCCATGGTTGTAAACTTCCTGAGGCCCTCACCTAGTAAGCCTGCACAACTATGAGCCAAATATACATCTCTTTATAACACAGTCTCAGGTATTCCTTTATAGCAATGCAGAACAAACTAATACAGAAGTTGGGATGGAGGGGTGGGGGATTGCTATAAAGATACCTGAAGATGTGGAAGTGTGTCCGGAATTGGTGGGTTCTTGGTCTCACTGACTTCAAGAACGAAGCCGCGGACCCTCGCGGTGAGTGTTAAGCTCTTAAGGTGGCGCGTCTGGAGTCTGCCCCTTCTGATGTTCAGATATGTTCGGAGTTTCTTCCTTCTGGTGGGTTCGTGGTCTCACTGGCTGAGGAGTGAAGCTACAGACCTTCATGATCAGTGTTAAAGCCCTTAAGGCAGCGCGTCTGGAGTCTTTCGTTCCTCCCGGTGAGCTTGTGGGCTCGCCGGCGCCAGGAGTGAAGCTGCAGACCTTCACGGTGAGTGTTACAGCTCTTAAGGTAGCGCGTCTGGAGTTGTTTATTCCTCCCGGTGGGTTCGTGGTCTTGCTGGGCTCAGGAGTGAAACTGCAGATCTTCACGGTGAGTGTTATAGCTCATAAAAGCAGCGTGGACCCAAAGACTGAGCAGTAGTAGCAAGATTTATTGCAAAGAGCGAAAGAACAAAGCTTCCACAGTGCGGAAGGGGACCCGAGCAAGTTGCCAATGCGCCTTCGGGCAGCCTGCTTTTATTCTCTTATCTGGCCCCACCCACATCCTGCTGATTGGTAGAGCCGAGTGGCCTGTTTTGTCAGGGCGCTGATTGGTGCGTTTACAATCCCTGAGCTAGATACAAAGGTTCTCCACGTACCCATCAGATTAGTTAGATACAGAATTTGGACACACAGGTTCTCCAAGGCCCCACCAGAGCAGCTAGATACAGAGTGTCGATTGGTGCATTCACAAACCTTGAGCTAAACACAGGGTGCTGATTGGTGTGTTTACAAACCTTGAGCTAGATACAGAGTGCCGACTGGTGTATTTACAATCCTTGAGCTAGACATAAAGGTTCTCCACGTCCTCACCAGAGCAGCTAGATACAGAGTGTCGATTGGTGCACTCACAAACCTTGAGCTCAACACAGGGTGCTGATTGGTGTATTTACAATCCCTGAGCTAGATATAAAGACTCTCCACGTTCCCATCAGACTCAGGAGCCCAGCTGGCTTCACCTAGTGGATCCCGCACCGGGGCTGCAGGTGGAGCTGCCTGCCAGTCCTGCGCCGTGCGCTCACATTCCTCAGCCCTTGGGTGATCGATGGGACTGGGCGCTGTGGAGCAGGGGGTGGTGCTCGTCGGGGAGGCTCGGGCCGCACAGGAGCCCATGGAGTGGGTGGGAGGCTCAGGCATGGCGGGCTGCAGGTCCCGAGCCCTGCCCCGTGGGAAGGCAGCTAAGGCCCGGCGAGAAATCGAGCGCAGCGCCGGTGGGCCAGCACTGCTGGGGGACTCAGTACACCCTCTGCAGCCACTGGCCCGGGTGCTAAGTCCCTCATTGCCCGGGGCCAGCAGGGCTGGCTGGCTGCTCCGAGTGTGGGGCCCACCAAGCCCACGCCCACCCGGAACTCCAGCTGGCTCGCAAGCGCCGCACGCAGCCCCGGTTCCCGCTCGTGCCTCTTCCTCCACACCTCCCTGCAAGCTGAGGGAGTGGGCTCCGGCCTTGGCCAGCCCAGAAAGGGGCTCCCACAGTGCAGTGGGGGGCTGAAGGGCTCCTCAAATGCCACCAAAGTGGGAGCCCAGGCAGGGGAGGTGCCGAGAGCAAGCGAGGGCTCTGAGGACTGCCAGCACGCTGTCACCTCTCAGAAGCGGCTTTGGAACTGGGTAACAGAGAGTTTGGAAGAGTTTGAAGGGCTCAGAAGAAGACAGGAACACAAAGAAAAGTTTGGAACTTTGAATGGTGGGTACTGGTTGCAGTGAGCTGAGATTGTGTCATTGTACTCCGTGACAAGAGAGAAATTCTGTCTCAAAAAAAAAAAAAAAAAAGTATTGTAAAGAAATGAATAGGCAGTTTGGCAATTCTTTTTTAATATAGTTAAGCACGAAGCTGGATTTAGTGTGGAGCCAAATTTCACATCCATGCTTGTATTGCTTCACACTATGTTTACTGTTTTGCATGGATAGTGCTGGCACTGGAGTACTTATTGGTAATGTGCCTAGAGTGAATTTCTTGATTTCGCAGGATGTATGGTGATATTGGTGGACTTAAGGATACTGAATTGTGTATTAGGAATAAAATATTATGTCGAGTTTTGGGGGCTCTGGGTAACACTGTAGCCTCCAGGGTAGATTGAGTAGGAAAAATTTAGAGTTGGTTTCCTGTTTATTTGTTTTTGTTTCTAATTTTCATTCGTTTGCTGTTTATTCTCCTCTGGGCCTTGCTTGTGTATGCATATATATATCGCTTCTTGGCCTTTTGGCTAAGATCAAGTGTGTATTCATATATATAAAACCATGATTTTTTTTTTTTTTTTTTTAGTTTCTATTGGAAGGCTTTTATGTGGTTCTGTGAATAGTTATTTTGTTTCCCATGCGTTTCTAGCAGGTCATCATTTGTTCCATTTATCTGGAATTCCCAGGCTACCTTTGTTGGGCCTCCAGGAATTGATGGAGCACACCAACTTTTTTTTTTTTTAAGATGGAGTTTCACTCTTGTTGCCCAGGCTGGAGTGCAATGGCGCAATCTCCGCTCACTGCAACCTCCACTTCCCGGGTTCAAGCTATTGTCATGCCTCAGCCTCCTGAGTACAGGGATTACAGGTGCCTGTCGCCATGCCCGGCTAATTTTTTATATTGTTAGTAGAGACGGGGTTTCACCATGTTAGTCAGGCTGGTCTCCAACTCCTGACCTCAGGTGATCCACCTGTCTTGGCCTCCCAAAATGCTGGGATTATAGGCGTGAGCCACCTCGCCCAGCCAGCTTTTTGTTTTGTTTTGTTTTGTTTTTGAGACAGAGTCTCACTCTCTCACCCAGGCTGGAGTGCAGTGGCGATCTCGGCTCACTGTAACCTCTGCCTCCCCGGTTCAAGCTATTCTCCTGCCTCAGCCTCCTGAGTAGACGGGATTATAGGCGCACGCCACCACACCGGGCTAATTTTTTGTATTTTTAGTAGAGATGGGGTTTCACCATGTTGGTCAGGCTGGTCTTGAACTCCTGACCTCGTGATCCGCCCGCCTCGGCCTCCCAAAGTGGTGGGATTTAGCCACCGCACCCAGTGGCTTAAAAGTTTTTTTACTTGTTTGTTTTTTGGTTTACACTAGGAATACAGAGGTACTTCCTCACCTTGACAAACAGCATCTACAAAACTCCCACAACTAACGTCATACTTAATGGTGAGAGACTGAATGCATTCGCCACCCCCGCCTTTTTTTTTGAGACGGAGTCTCGCTCTTGCCCAGGCTGGAGTGCAGTGACGGGATCTTGGCTCACTGCAAGCTCCGCCTCCCGGGTTCACGCCATTCTCCTGCCTCAGCCTTCCGAGTAGCTGCGACTACAGGCGCCCACCACCACGCCCGGCTAATTTTTTTTTGTATTTTTTAATAAAGACGAGGTTTCACCGTGTTAGCCAGGATGGTCTTGATCTCCCGACCTTGTGATTCGCCCACCTCGGCCTCCCAAAGTGCTGGGATTACAGGCGTGAGCCACCGCGCCCGGCCTGCATTCCCCTTAAAACAGGCAACAAGGCAAGGATGTCTAATGTTATCACTTTTATTTAACAGACTACTGGAAATCTGCACAATAAGGAAGAAAAAGAAAAAGCAGTAAGCTTAGAAAGAAAAAGAAACTCCCTATTTATTTGCAGATGAAATTATTATCTATGTAAAAAATTCCAAGGAATCTATACAACCCCCCCTAAAATTAGTAAGGGAGTTCAGCAAGACGGCAGGTTACAAGATCCGCACACGAAACCAGTTATTCAGAATGCAGCACAGAGGGACAAAAAGATGGAAAATATAGACTGTAGGTTAAAAATAAAGGCTTCTTATGTTCGAGTTCCAGAAGGAGAGAGAAAATGAGACAGGCATCTGAAGAAAAATGACTGCGATTTCCCAAAACTGGTGGAAGATACCAACCCACATATTATAGAAATCCAAAGACTTCCAAGCAAGAAACAAAACAAAAGGAAGAAAAAATATCCCACTTAGACTTATGATAGCGAAATTGCAGAACAGCGAAAGATGGACGGAGAAATCCACAGGGGCCAAGTGAAAACAACGTTTACACCTTGGACTTAACGATAAAAGCGAACTCGTACATGCACAGTCATTGGCGCCTGCCAAACCCCTTACACATATTAGGTGATTTACTCCTCACAGCAAATGTATTAGGTAGATTCTATTACTGCTTTTATTTTACAGATGAGGGAGTTGAGATTTGGTTATTTGCCCAAAGGAGCACACTTTATCGATGTAGCGACAGGATTTTGAACAAGGTAGTTCTCGCTCCAGTTTTGTGCCCTTAACCACTACACATACTTGTTTCTCTAAAGGGCAATGGGAAAATGGGAAGCCACTGAAAGACTTTAAACCGGGGAGTGATAACGTTTGCTTCTGGAAGATCCTGGCACCACTGTGGATAGTGGATTAAGTGGGGCTAAAGGTGGAAATAAAGAAGCTGCTGGAATAATGTAGCCCCAAACAGGGAGGGCCTGAATGAACTAGTGAGGTGGCAGAAGGCGCAGGCACAAGCAAATGGATTCGCGAGCTCTTCCGGAGTCGAGTCCATAGAGCTTGACCTGGGATCGCGTTTTACTCCGGGTGCAGAGTGAGGAAAACCGGGTTTCTGACGCAGGCAATTCGGTGGATAGTGAAAGTCATTCACTGAAGTGGAGTGAAGCGGGGCGCACAGGAGACTCGGAGGCCTGAGGACGAGCTAGGCTTTGGACACGGTGGATTTGTGGCGTCTGTAAAGCCGGCGGCCAGCCGAGGGGCAGGAAACGGCAGAAAGCAGAAGCCGCGTCTCTAGAGCTCTCCGAGAAGGACCTTCGAGAGCCCCGGCCTTAGCGAAGCTCGGCACGGCGCTGCACGCGTCTCCGGAAGCCGCGCGCGCAGGCGCAGAGCGGGGGGGCGCCCCCTGGCGGCGCAGGGACCGCCCCCAACCTCGCGCCGCCGCCGCCCGCCGCCCGCCTCAGCCCAACATGGCGATGCACAACAAGGCGGCGCCGCCGCAGATCCCGGACACCCGGCGGGAGCTGGCGGAGCTCGTGAAGCGGAAGCAGGAGCTGGCGGTGAGGGGCTAGGACAGGGGTTGCACGGCATGGGGCTCCGCGCCCGCCCCGCCTCCAGGCCCCAAGCCCGGCCGCGCCAGGCCGTTTGTTATTCCGGGGGCGCGGCGCGGCGGGCCGGGTGCTCGGCGGCCTGAGGCCGGGTGCGCATTCTGCGGCCCGCCAGCGGTTCAGCTTCCCGGCTGTGCGAATCCGGAGCCGAGAGAGAGCCGGGAGCGCGGGAGGGGGAGGGGGCGTGGAGGGAAGACGGTACCGGGGCCCGGGGAGAGGGCGCTAGGAAGGGCGAGCGTCCGTGAGCAGCGGGGGTGGGCGAGGCGGGCTAGTCCGTGATCTTTGCGGGGCGGGGGGTGGGGAAGGAGGCTAGTGTGGGAGGGGGACCCAGTCACCCCGTCTGGACTTTGGAGGCTGGTGCGGAGCGTGTTCTTTTTGGTACGAGGAGTAGATCCGTTGAATGGAGGTTTTTGATAGACAGGGTTGTGATGTGTTTGGGAACATCTAGAAGGTGACAGGCGAGGGAGAAGAACACATTCCGGAGAATTCAGAATTGTGACAGGCACCCAAGGCCCAATGCACTCTGGTGGCTAAGCTCTTCCTGCCCCCGCGTCTCGGCTTGGGCACCCGGGAGGCCCCTCTCACCTGAAGCTGCCCTTCTAGGTTTCCATAGCAACTGGCAGCCCGGTGTCGGCGGCCTCTCTGAGCCTGCGGGGAGGGGAGCGAGTTGACGCTGAAAGGCTGCTCACCCTTCCCTCTCCTGGTAGCGATACCTTTTGTGCGTGGGAGTGGACATCGCCCAAGTTCTGCGTTAGCCTGGGTTCTTGACTCATGGTTTCCGTGAATCCTCTAAAGTATATGCAAAATTTCGCGTGTGTGTGTATTCTTCTGGAGACATGCTTTATACATTCATCACCCCCAAAGGTCTAGACTGTCTTAGTCCTAAACGGCCTGCTCCTCCCCATATCATCCATCTCTCCACAGGGTGGTTTAGTGTGGGCAAGCTTGCGTTTACGAGTCTAATATCAGGATTTCATTTTGGTCAGACTTAAGTGCATTTAAAAGGTATCATTCATGTCCTTGTTTTTCATGTCTCAGGAAACATTGGCAAACTTGGAGCGACAGATCTATGCTTTTGAGGGAAGCTACCTGGAAGACACTCAGATGTATGGCAATATTATTCGTGGCTGGGATCGGTATCTGACCAACCAAAAGTGAGTGTCGAAAGCCTGTAGTGTTCCTATTGTGCTCTAGTAACGTTTGTTTGTAGGACTGTATGCTCTTAGTGGCAACTTTGCTGGAGGCAGTAGTAAAGTAGTGGTGTGATCTGGACTTGAACTCTTGGACTCTGGCTCAGGCACTGCCTCACCGAATAATCTTAGACAAGGCTCACATCTATAAAATAGCGAAAGTTGGGCCTATGGCACAGGGTTGTGTGAGGCTTAAATACAGTATCTTTATACAATAGCACTCTATTAAATTTTTTACACATTTTAATCAGTCATGAGTTCTACCCTCACAGTATTTTTCTTTTCTTTTTTTCTTTTTCCTCCTGAGTAGCTGGGATTACAGGCGCGTGCCACCATGCCTGGCTAATTTTTTTATTTTTAGGAGAGACGAGGTTTCTCCATGTTGGCCTGGCTGGTCTCGAACTCCTGACCTCAGGTGATCTGCTGCCTTGGCCTCCCAAAGTGCTGGGATTACAGGTGTGAGCCACCACGCCTGGCCACTTTTCTTTTTTCTAAGAGACAGGATCTCACGCTGTTGTCCAGGCTGGAGTGCAGTAGCATGATCTTAGCTCACTGCAGCCTCAGACTCCTGGGCTGAAGTGATCCTCCCACCTCAGCCTCCCAATTAGCTGGGACTACAGGCACACCATACTGTACCTGACTAATAAAAACTTTTTTTTGTAGAAGTGGGATCTCACTTTGTTGCTCAGGCAGGCCTGGAACTCCTGGTTTCAAGCAGTCCTCCTGCCTCAGCTTCTCAAAGTGTTGGAATTAAAGGGGTGAGCCACCACGCCCAACTGACCCTCACAATTTTTGCCATACCTGTGTGCCAGCTGTACCACTGCTTACTTAGTAATATTATTTTTTAAAAATTTCTAAACTTTTGGAAAATCTTCAAATTATAGGAAAATGGGAAGAATAGTATATGAACACTTGATACCCTCCTACCTATATTCACAAATTGTTAATGTGTTGTGACATTTGCTTTCGCTTACTTTCTATAATATAAATATAAGCACACATCTATATTTACATTTCACATTTTTAAATTGTGAAATAATTATAGATTCATAGGGAGTTGGCAGAATGGTCTCTTGTACCCTTCATCTGGTTTTCCCCAATGGTTGTGTTTTATGTAGCTATAATACAGTATCAAAGCCAGAAAATTGACATTGGTACAATGAATATATATAGTTCTGTGTCACTTTATCTTGTGTGTGGATTCATGTAACCACAATGAAGTTACTGAACTATTCCATTACCACAAAGATCTTCCTCATGCCACTCCTTTGTAGTTATATCTCCCAGTCTCCCTACCTTTTTTTCCCACTTAACGGTTTGAAAGTTAGATGCAGATAAATGACACTCTGCACCTAAATGTGTCAGTAATTACCTCCTGAGTATAGGGCCATTTCTCCTACCTAACCAGTTATTATACCTAGAAAATCAGTACTACATTAATAGTATCTAATACATAGTCTTTATTAAAATTTCCTCAATTGTCCCCAAAAATTCTTTGCTAATTTGTTTTGATCCAGGATTCAGTAAGCATTCATGCATGCATTTGGCTATTATGTCTTAAGATTGAGGAGAGTCACCCTTTTGGTGGTGGTTGTGGTGGTATTCATGACATTACCTTGTAGAATGTTGCAGTTTCCTGAGATTTTCTGAGGGCAAAACTCATGACTGATTAAAAGGGTCCTGAAAGATCCTTTAAACATTTTTGCAAAAATCTTACATAGGCAATTGGTGTATCCTTTGTTATCTATCTCTAGTTTATCAGGAGGCACATAATGTCACATTGTCCTATTATTTGTTGCTGCTAAGTTTGATCATATGATTTATCTGCTATAAAAGTTCATTTTTTCCCATTGTGATTAACAAGTAATTTTGGATGTTATGCTTTGAGACATTATGAATATACTGCTCCCTCTAAATTTGTATTCAGTTGTTTAGTATACACCGTTGATTCTTATCTGAATCCGTTAGTACACTGGAAGTTGTAAAATAGTGATTCTCTAATTGTATTATTCCCTTTATATTTATTACTGGCATTCTGAAAAAGAGTCTTCCTTTTTTGACTTCTGTTTCTTTCATTCTCCCACATTTGTCCCAGCTGTGGTCAGAGGGAGCCTCCTCAAGCTGGCTTGTTTGTCGTTTCAACATGACCCTATTACTTTTGGAGTACTCCATTGCTTTCTGGCCTAAGAGATGTCCCATACTTACCTTGTGCATTTTTTGTCCCAGACCTGGTATCAGCCATTCCTCTAAGGAACCCTGGTTCTTTCTTTAAATTTGAGAATTAAGTTTATTTAAGAGACACTTCATATCACTAATCTGTTCTCCACTTTTTAAATAATAAGCATTAAAATAAATATATATTGGCCGGGCATAGTGGCTCACGCCTGTAATCTCAGCACTTTGGGAGGCCAAGGCGAGTGGATCACCTGAGGTTGGGAGTTCAAGACTAGCCTGACCAACATGGAGAAACTGTCTCTACTAAAAATACAAAATTAGCCGGGCGTGGTGGCACATGCCTGTAATCCCAGCTACTTGGGAGGCTGAGGCAGGAGAATCGCTTGAACTCGGGAGGCAGAGGTTGCAGTGAGCCGAGCTCGCGCCATTGCAGTCCAGCCTGGGCAACAAGAGTGAAACTCCGTCTCAAAAAAATATATAAATAAGTAAATAAGGTAAAATAGATACGTATTAAAATGAAAGTGTGGCCAGGCACAGTGGCTCACACCTGTAATCCCAGCACTTTGGAAGGCCAAGGTGTATATCACTTGAGGTCTGGAGTTTGAGACCAGCCTGGCCAATATGGTGAAACCCTGTCTCTACTAAAAATACAGAAATTAGCTGGGCATGGTGGGGTGCGCCTGTAGTCCCAGCTACTTCAGAGGCTGAGGCAGGATAATCACTTGAACGCAGAAGGTGGAGATTGCAGTGACCCTGGATCGCGCCACTGCACTCCAGTCTGGGAGACAGAGTGAGAGTCTCAAAAAAAAAAAAAAAAAAAAAAAAAATGGCTAGGTACAGTGGCTCACGCCTGTAATCCCAGCACTTTGGTAGGCTGAGGTGGGCAGATCATGAGGTCAGGAGTTCGAGACCAGCCTGGCCAACTTGGTGAAATCCCGTCTCTACTAAAGATACAAAAAAAGAATTAGCTGGGTGTGGTGGCACGTGCCTGTAATCCCAGGCTACTCTGGAGGCTGAGGCAGGAGAATCATCTGAACCTGGGAGGTGGAGGTTGCAGCGAGCTGAGATTTCCCATTGTACTGCAGCCTGGGTGACAGGGCGAGACTGAGTCTCAAAAAAAAAAAAAAAAAATGTCTGGGTGCGGTGGCTCATGCCTGTAATCCCAGCATTTTAGGAGGCCGATGTGGGTAGATCACCTGAGGTCAGGAGTTCGAGACCAGCCTGACCAACATGGCAAAACCCCGTCTCTACTAAAAATACAAAAATTTGCTAGGTATGGTGGTGGGCACCTGTAATCCTGGCTACTTGGGAGGCTGAGGCAGGAGAATCGCATCAACCCAGGGGGCAGAGGTTGCAATGAGCTGAGATTCTGCCATTGCACTCCAGCGTGGGCAACAGAGCAAGACTCCGTCTCAATAAATAAATAAATAAATAAGTAAATAAATAAATAAATTTAAAAAATGAACATGTGAAGCAACTAAATCTCATGTCTCACAGTGGGGCATGTACCATATATTGGAAAACGTTGCTTTCTATGTTCAGCATAAAGGTCGTTTGGGCCAGTCTGAGTGATATGGAAGCTTCCTGCATGGAACATGAGTCCTGGGGCATCCCCAGCTTGAGCCATAGACATAGCTTGGTGCTCATAATGAGTTTCTTTGTGTGTTTTAGAAACTCCAATAGCAAAAATGATCGAAGGAACCGGAAGTTTAAGGAAGCTGAGCGGCTCTTCAGTAAATCCTCAGTTACCTCAGCAGCTGTAAGTAGTGGTGGTGGGGGAATCTTTCTTTGGCCTGTTGTTGGGGAATGTGTTTTTTCTTTACCTTCCTCTGGGAGTGCTCTTCTGAGGTCTGTGGTCACTTTTCTAGTAACTGGTGGCTTTTCTTTTAGGCAGTAAGTGCATTGGCAGGAGTTCAGGACCAGCTCATTGAAAAGAGTAAGTTGATGTTTTTATGTTTCTCATCAGTTTATTTTTAAGCTACCATCACCCTTATACTTAATTCATCCAATTGTGTATCTGAGGACTGCATTTCTTATGCTCTTCCCTTTTCCCTCTTCTTCCTGGAAGTTTTGAAACTTTTAGGGTATCCTTAATCATGTTTTTCTCCACTCCCCGACCCAGACAAGGTCTCACTATAGCCCAAGCTGGAGTACAGTGGCATGATCATAGTTCGCTGCAGCCTCAAACTCCTAGGCTCAAGCAGTCCTCCTGCCTCGGCCTCCCAAGTAGCTAGGACCACAGGCATTTGTCACCACACCTGGCTAATTTTTAAATTTTTTAAAGAGACAGAGTCTCACTATGTTGCCCGGGCTAGTCTATAATTCCTGGCATCAAATAATCCTCCCACTTGAGCCTCCCAAAGTGTTGGGAGTAGAGGTGTGAGCCACCATGTGTGAACAATCATATTTTTTCCTTTTGAGGAAGAAATTACTGTACTCTTGCCTCTTCTGTCACATGAAGATTGGCTTTAGCATCTCAAAGAGACAAAGATATATTTCATTACTGATAAATCTTATAAATTCTTAGGGAATTAAAGTTAAAACAATAACTTTTATGGAAAATTTCAAATATATCTTATAAATCCCCATGTACCCAATTTAATAATTCTTTAAAAATGTTCATCTTGGCCCAGTGCAGTGGCTCACACCTGTAATCCCTGCACTTTGGAATGGAGAGGTGGGAGGATCGCTTGAGCCCACAAGTTCAAGTTCAAGACCAGCCTAGTCAACAAAGCAAGACTCTGTCTCTACAAAAAATTAAAAAATTAGCCAGGCTTGGTGGCATATGCCTGTAGTCCCAGCTATTAGAGAGGCTGAGGTGAGAGGATCACTTTAGCCCAGGAAGTTGAGGCTGCAATGAGCCATGATCATGTCACTGCTCCAGCCTGGGTGACAAAGTGAGACCATGCCAAAAAAAAAAAAAAAAAAAGAAATGCTCATCCTGTAAATAGGATGTACCTGTATGTTCTTAAATATAAAATGGAAAATAGTGCTATTTACTCTGTAAACGAATTATATCTTATTTTTTATACATAAGCCATACAGTCTAATTTCCAGGGATGGGTTATAGATTTGTGCATTTATCTTTCTGAGTCAGACTCAGTGTAACCATATTGGATGTTCTTTCTGTGTATTTCATCACCTTGAAATACGACCTGTTCTCGGTATTACTGTGTACTTCTTTCAGAAGGTATATCTTGTTGTTGGATCTAGTTCTTTTGTTTGCATTTGTACAATGATATGAGGAAAAGGGATTTTAGTAGTTTGGGAATTAGAAGTATTTAATTATTATCTCTATGTACAGATTTCTAAATTTGTTTCTCTGCCCTTAACCTCTTTCCTGGCTTTACTCCTGGATTTCCTCTTTTTTTTTTTTTTTTTGAGACGGAGTCTCGCTCTGTTGCCTAGGCTGGAGTGCAGTGGCACGATCTTGACTCACTGCAACCTCCGCTTTCTAGGGGCCTCCCAAAGTGCTGGGATTGCAGACATGAGCCACTGTGCCCGGCCTGAATCCTGCATTTCCTTCTAGACATTTCCACTCATAATCACTCAAATATTTGATCTAAAACAGAATTGTTCTGTTTCCTTCAGAATTTGTCTTCACAGATTTTTTTGTGATGGTACTTCACTTCTCCCTTATTCAGAACTCTGTAGACGTCTTTGACTCCTTTCTGCCAGCCTCATCAATTATACCAAGTCCTTTTGATTTTTCTTTTACTATGACTCTCCACTAAATCTTTTTTTTTTTTTTAATCTTATTTCTTTTTAATTAATGCCACTCTAGAATGTAGAGCTAAACTGGTTAAGGAACACCCTGGACCTCACTCCTGTGAGTTGAGATGGAATGATATCTGACTTAGTTTTCTTTCTTTTTTTTTTTTTGAGGCAGAGTTATGCTTTTGTTACCCAGGCTGGAGTGCAATGGCGTGATCTCGGCTCACTGCCACCTCCGCCTCCCAAGTTCAAGCAATTCTCCTGCCTCAGCCTCCCAAGTAGCTGGGATTACAGGTGTGCATCACCATGCCCAGCTAATTTTTGTATTATTGGTAGAGATGGGGTCTCACAATGTTGGCCAGGCTGATCTTGAACTCCTGACCTCAGGTGATCCATCTGCCTTTGCCTCCCAAATTGCTGGGATTACAGGCGTGAGCCACAGGGCCCAGCCCTGACTTAGTTTTCACATGAGCCTGTAATCTTGCCCTGGCTTAGCTGATCATTCAGTATATGGCTGTTTACCTGTCTACCTGCAAGAATAAGCTGCACCCAGGTACTTGTCAGGGAAAGACTCAAATTACTGCTTTCAGAAGCTTGACTAAGACAAACACTTATGTATTAAAGATTTTTGGCTGAGTGCAGTGGCTGGCTCATACTTTTGGGAAGCCAATAGTCCTAGCTACTCAGGAGGCTGAGATGGGAGGATTGCTTGAGCCCAGGAGTTCGAGGCTGTAGTGAGCCATGACACTCCAGCCTGAGTGACAGAGTGAGACCTTGTCAAAACAAAACAAAACAAAACAAAAACCTGAAAAGGCTGGCGAGATGGCTCACACTTACAATTCCAGCACTTTGGGAGGCCGAGGTGAGAGGATCTCTTGAGCCCAGGAGTTCAAGACCAGACTAGGGAACATAGTGGACCCTATCTCTACCAAAAACAAAACAAAACAAAACAAAATTAGCTGGATGTGGTGGCACACACCTGTAGCCCCAGTGATTCAGGAGGCTGAGGGAGAAGGATCACTTGAACCCAGGAGGTCAAGGCTGCAGTGATTGTGCCACTGCTCTGTACTTTAGCCTGGGCGACAGTAAGACCCTATCTCAAAAAAATAAAAATTAAAAAAATTATAGTCCAATTTATATATTTGTTTTTGTTAGATTTGCTTTTTTGGTCATATCTGAGAAACCATTGCCTAACCCAGTGGCATCTAAGTTTTTTTTTTTTTGAGACGGAGTCTCGCTTTATTGCCCAGGCTGGAGTGCAGTGGCACTATCTCGGCTCACCACAACCTCCACCTCCTGGGTTCAAGAGATTCTCTTGCCTCAGCCTCTCGAGTAGCTGGGACGACAGGCACGTGCCACCATGCCCAGCTAATTTTTGTATTTTTAGTAGAGAATGGGTTTCACTCTGTTAGCCAGGCTGGTCTTGAACTCCTGACCTCGTGATCCGCCCACCTTGGCCTCCCAAAGTGCTGGGATTACAGACAGGCTTGAGCCACTGATCCTGGCCAGGCATCTAAGATTTTTAGTTTTAGCTCTTACGTTTATGTCTGTGATCCATTTTGAGTTAATTTTTGTATATAGTGTGAGATGGGGGTACAGCTTCATTGTTTTGCATGTGAATATCTAGTTGTTCCAGCACCATTTGTTGAAAAGACTTTCTTTCTTCATTGAATTGTCTTGTCACCCTTGTTGAAAATCAATTGACTGTAAATATAAGGGTTCATCCTGGGACTCTGAATTCTAGTCCCCTAATTTATACGTTGATACCAGTACCACACAGTGTTGATTACTGCAGCTTTGTATAGCATGTTGTTTTTTTAGTGTGAAATCAGTTTTCTTGAACATCAGAAGGGCAGTATTGGACAGTATACTTTTTGTATAATAGCTTCATAGCTCTAGGCAGGGAGTCCAATCTTTTGGTTTCTCTGGGCCACATTGGAAGAAGAATTTTCTAGGGCCACACATAAAATATACTAACACTATAGCTGATGAGCTAAGAACAAAAAATCACAAAAAAATCTCACAGTGTTTTAAGAAAGTTTACAAATTTGTGTTGGGCCACATTCAAAGCCATCCTGGGCTGCTTGCGGCCCATGGGCCTTGGGTGGGACATGCTTGCTCTAGAGTTTCCTTTTCTGTTGCTTTCCTAAAATGTGTTCAAATTAGGGTTTCATGTTTTCTGAGATTTGGCTATTTCTCTCTTCTGCTTTTCTGGAACTGTCTCTTTCCTTTACTTCTTGTACCCATATGCTACTCAATTTAAATTCTCTTCCTAGCAGATTATAATATGAAGACCATAGAAAGAAGAAAACTGGGCCAGATACGGTGGCTCATGCCTATAATCCCAGAACTTTGGGAGCCCAAGGTGGGCGGATCACCTGAGGTCAGGAGTTTGAGACTAGCCTGGCCAACATGGCAAAACCCCGTCTTTACTAAAAATACAAAAATGAGCCGGGCATGGTGGTGGGTGCCTATAATCCCAGTTACTCGGGAGGCTGAGGCAGGGGAACCGTTTGAACCAGGGAGGTGGAGATGGCAGTGAGCCGAAATCGCGCCACTGTACTCCAGCCTGGGCGCGACACAGCAAGACTCTGTCTCAAAAAAGAAGAAAACTGGTCCCTTAGTTCTGCTACCACATGACCTTTTTTGACAAGTTTTAGAAATAGATAATGTGTGTGTGTATATGTGTGTGTGTATGTGTGTGTGTGTGTGTGTGTGTGTGTGTATATATGTATATATAAATTTTTTTTTTTTTTTTTTTTTGAGACGGAGTCTTGCTCTTGTTGCCCAGGCTGGAGTGCAGTGGCGCCATCTTGGCTCACTGCAACCTCCACCTCCTGGGTTCAAGTGATTCTTCTGTCTCAGCCTCCCAAGTAGCTGGGATTACAGGCGCTCACCACCATGCCCGGCTAATTTTTTGTATTTTTAGTAGAGGTGGGGTTTTACCATGTTGGCCAGGCTGGTCTCCGACTCCTGACCTCAGATGATCCACTTGTGTCGGCTTTCCAGAGTGCTGGGATTACAGACATGAGCCACTGTGCTCGGCCAGATAATGTATATATTTAGGATCCTTCAACAGTTGAGTAAAGTGAAAGTCTTCCCTCACTCATCCTTACCTATTAAAAGTTTAAAGAAATTCCTTTCAGGAAAAGTAAGTATATATATAAAGGAAATACAAATATAACTGTATTAATCTGTTTTCACACTGCTCTAAAGAAATATCTGAGACTGGGTAATTTATAAAGGAAAGATGTTTAATTGACTCACAGTTCTACATGGCTGGGGAGGCCTCAGGAAACTTACAATCATGGAGGAAGGTGAAGGGGAAGCAAGCACCTTCTTCACAAGGCAGTAGGAGAGAGAACACGTGTGAAGGAAGAACTTCTAAACACTTGTAAAACCGTCAGTTCTTGTGAGAACTCCTTCACTATCACAGGAATAGCATGGGGAAAACCACCCCCATGATCCAGTCACCTCCCACCAGCTCTCTCCCTCAACATGTGAGGATTACAATTCGAGTTGAGATTTAGGTAGGGACACAGAGCCAAACCATACCAATAACTATATATATATTTTTGAGATGGAGTCTCGTTCTGTCACCCAGAGCGATCTCGGCTCATGCAATCTTGGCTCATGCAATCTCCACTTCCTGGGTTCAAGCAATTCTCCCTGCCTCAGCCTCGAATAGCTGGGATTACAGGCGCCTGCCGCCACACCTGGTTAATTTTTGTGTTAGTAGAGATGAGGTTTTGCCATGCTGACCAGGCTAGTCTTGAACTCCTGACCTCAGGTGATCCACCCACCTCGGCCTCCCAAAGTGCTGGGATTACAGGCATGAGCCACTGTGTGCAGCCTTTTTTTTTTTTTTTTTTTGAGACAGTCTTGCTCTGTTGCCCAGGCTAGAGTGCATTGCAGTGGTAAGATCATAGCTCACTGCAGCCTCAAACTTATGGGCTGAAGTGATCCTCCCACCTCAGCTTCCTGAACAGCTGAGACTCCAGGCATGTGCCACCATGTCTGGCTAATTTTTATTTTTTGTTTTTATAGAGATGAGGGTCTGGCTGTGTTGTCCAAGCTGGTCTTGAACATTTGGCCTCAAGCCATCCTCCTGCCTCAGCCTCCCAGAGCACTGGGATTACAGGCATGAGATACTGTGCCTAATCTATAGTCTTAAAAATATATATGTTTATACAAGTTGTTATTGAGCTTGCTTTTATTTATTTAAGGTAATCTACAGTGATGTTTTAAAATTGAGAATATGTGTCAGCTGAAGATTATTACTGCATTTTAAAAGTATTCTTAGCAGAATGCATGGCTCATGCCTGTAATCTCAGCAGTTTGGGAGGTTGAAGCAGGAGGACTGCTTGAGCCCAGGAGTTTGAGAACAGCCTGGGCAACATAGTAAGACCCCATCTTTAAAAAAAAAGTATCCAAGTGTGGTGGCATGTGCCAGTAGTTCCAGCTACTGGGGAGGCTGAGATGGGAGGATAATTTGAACCCAGCAGTTTGAGGCTGCCATGAGCTGTGATCACACCAGTTCACACCAGTGCACTCTAGCCTGGGTGACAGAGTGAGATCTTGTCTCAAAATAAAATGAAATAAAATAAAACTTACCAGGCTGGGTGTGGTGGCTCATGCCTGTAATCTCAGCACTTTGGAAGGCTGAGGCAGGTGGATCTCTTGAGCCTAGGAGTTCAAGACCAGCCTGGGCAACATGGCAAAACCACGTCTCTACAAAAAATAGAAAAATTAGCAGGGCTTATGCTTATGGGCACCTGCAGTCCCAGCTACTTGGGAGGCTGAGGTGTAAGGATCATCTGAGCCCAGGAACTCAAGGCTGCTGTGAACAGAGATTCCACCACTGCACTCCAGCCTAGGTGACAGAGTGAGACCCTGTCTAAAAAAAAAAAAAGACTTACGAGGTTCAAGTTCAACAGAGCTTAAAGGTTAAACAAACAAAAAAACAAGAAAAAACAATGGAAAACTTATCAGAGTAATTCAGGAATGGGCTGTCTTCTCCCTCTTTGGCCCCCCCCCCCCCTTTTTTTTGTACAGTTACTGTAGTTTTTTTTGTACATCACTGTAGATTACATTAAATAAAAGCAAACTCAATAACAACTTGTGCAAACATATATATTTTTAAGACTATAGATCAGGCACAGTATCTCATGCCTGTGATCCCAGTGCTCTGAGAGGCTGAGGCAGGAGGATGGTTTGAGGCCAAGTGTTCAAGACCAGCTTGGACAACACAGCCAGGCCCTCATCTCTATAAAAACAAAAACTGCCCTTAGAGCTGTTCTCTCTGGTTACATTGTTTCAGATTACATGCTTTTTCAGGACCTCTGGTCACTTTGATCCTTTGTGTGTATCTTCTCTGTCAACATGTATCTTCTCTGTCAATTAGAGGATAGGGAATGGTTTTTTTCTACCTATTAGTGTTCATGTTGATGGACAGATTGCCTGAGGAGTACTGATGATGCATTTGGAAACTTGTGTTTTATTTCCTTCAGGGGAGCCAGGAAGTGGGACGGAAAGTGACACTTCTCCAGACTTCCACAATCAGGAAAATGAGCCCAGCCAGGAGGACCCTGAGGATCTGGATGGATCTGTGCAGGGAGTGAAACCTCAGAAGGCTGCTTCTTCTACTTCCTCAGGGAGTCACCACAGCAGCCATAAAAAGCGAAAGAATAAAAACCGGCACAGGTCAGTGGCAGGGATCCCACCCCCCACAGCTCCCATGACCATTGCTGTGAAGGGAATTGCCTAGAATAAAAACTCTTTAGGATTGCTGCAGACTCTTTCTGTTGCTGATGGCAAGAAAGTTGTTAGGTCCAAGTGAACGGGCTAATTTGCTCAAAGGGAGGAATTGGTGGGCATTAGAGTAACCCTCAAGGAAGACTCCAGGACATTCTTCTCACTGTTTCTAGTGTAGAATAGTTTTATTCCATAAAAACCTTGTTTCATATGGTGAATATGGAATACTTTTAGAAGAGGAAAAGGAGAAATAGAAATGGAATCTGTGTAATAGTATTTGAAAAATGCCACTAGTACTTATTGGGAAGCTGTAAAGTGGGATAAAGTCTTCTGCTGGTAATTCTGATCTTTGCCTACTCTTATTTCTTTGTGGATGGAGAGAACTGATTTGACATGCCTTTTTTTCTCTTTAAATACAAGTTTTTTTTATTGCTTGTGATTTTTCTGTTTCTGTATTTCTCAGCAACATGCTGACTTCAGATACTGGAGGAACAGTATAAAGCCTGTAAAATATGAGAGTGTCTTCATAGGTAACGTGTAACGTTGGTGCACCATGTTTTTTTGCAGTACATAATGAGATAGGAATGACGTCAGTGGACAGAGAGGCCAGGTGTCACCCAGAGAGGGTTTCAGCATTCACTCTGCCTGGGGTTTGTATGATCATGCTGGGGCTTGTTAACTCAGATAATTGGAAATTATGCAGCTTGACCTAAAGAGTATAATGTCCGGTTTCTAGAGTAAGGAGTTTTGCTGGCCTCAAGCCTTCCAGGAGAAATGGAGACCCTATACATACCTGTTTCCATGCCTCCTAGAAATTCCGAAGCCAGGGTAAGGTTTCTCATTCTAGAAACTGTACATTCGTTCTACTTCTCCTGGAAGACTGCGTGCTGAGCAGGTGAAAGGGGGCAATACAAGGGATGGGTGGCATTCCCTGTTCTCCAGTTTGCTTCTGGATTTGGTTTACAAATCTGTAGGGTATTCCTTCATGCACCCAAGGTATTAAACTTGTTAGCTTCATGGATATGACAGTGCCTGGGGGTAATGTAGAATTAACTCTACCTGATTTGAACCTCCTTGATTGGTGTCAGCTGGTTCTTCAATTATTTTAAGAGTTTTTCTTGTTGATGGTAATGGTGTTTTCTAGACTGCAGAAATAGTATTTCCTTCAAATAATGACTGAGGACTGCTGCTTAACATTTTTCTGCAAACCAGAAGTCACCATCCTAATCGCATAACTGTAGTAAGAATTAGCAAAAATTGCATGTCTACCTCTTCATATATTTTTGAAAGGCTATAGGTTATTTGACCAACTGTAGTAAGACTGGTGCTAGCTTATCACGAATAACAGAGAAATATATTCTTAAAAAATTTTTTAATTGTCAAGATAATTAAATGTCATGCTCTGTATTGCTTTTATTAAATTTACTCCAGTGTCATTTTTTTTTATTTTTTATTTTTTTGAGACGGAGTCTTGCTCTGTCACCCAGGCTGGAGTGCAGTGGCACGATCTTGGCCCCTGCAGCCTCTGCTTCCTGGGTTCAAACGATTCTCCTGCCTCAGCCTCCTGAGTAGCTGGGATTACAGGCGTGCACCACTGTGCCCAGCTAATTTTTGTATTTTTAGTAGAGACACGTTTCACTGTGTTGGTGTGAACTACTGGCCTCAGGTGATCCACCTGCCTCGGCCTCCCAAAGTGCTGGGATTACTGGCATGAGCCACGGTGTCTGGCCTAGTGTCATTTTAAAGTAGTGATTATTTTCTTATTTCATAGTGTCTAGAGTAGGGAGGAAACTCTTTGAAAGTTTCGGGGACTTTTTCCCATTACTGATTAATACTCTGTAGATAGCTGTTTATTTCAGGTAGTTCTTCATTTCCACTAATGATGTTATTAGCTGGTGACTGATAAAAAGGAGTTAAAGAGGAGCTAAACTTCATTTTCTTCTTGCAGGTTTCTAGCACATTTCCATAGGAACAATACTTCTTCCCATCCTAGGAGCTATCTCCTTCCAGAAAAATAGTAGTAGTTGTAAAGATCTTCGATATTAGTTACTGCTTCACAAATAGTGTTTTCTGTTTGGAAAGCAGAATCCTGCTTTTTATTGCTGTCCTTTTGTCTTCCCTCTGATTTAATATCTGGCTGATCTCCCTTGGCCTTGGGCACTCATCTGCCCCAAGAAAGGAGAGTGAAGCTGATTTGCTTCCTTTCTAGGGAAGCAAAATTCAGTGTGCCTGAATGGCACATGAGTGGTCAGTTAAGGCTCTTGGACTCCTGCCATCTTTAGTCAGGAATTGTGTCTGCTCCAAGTCCCTTACTACTGCTGACTGATATCTCAGTAGGGCTGGCAGATTGGGGTGGGGACAGAGCATGGTGTCTATGTACATTGTTAAGTTTGTACCCAGTATAGTACATGTTTATCCTCCAGTGTGCCATACCCCATATAGTGAGATGAGTCAATAATAAATTATTTCAGCAAATGTTTGAGTACTTACTGTGTGCCAGACACTGTTTAGTGGTGAGCAAAGGTGGAAATAAATATGGCACTTAAGCAAAAGGAAATAACTTGAATTTGCCCTCTTCAGGAATATGAAATTTTTTTTTTTCTTGAAACAAGGTCTTGTGGATTGCCCAGGCTGGAGTGCAGTGGTGAGATCATGGGTCACTGCAGCTTTGACCTCCCGGGCTCAGGCAATCCTCCCACCTCAGCCTCCTAAGTAGCTGGGAGTACAGGCATGTGCCACCATGCCTAGCTAGTTTCTGTATTGTTTTGTAGAGATGGGGTTTTGCCATGTTGCACAGGCTGGTCTTGAACTCCTAGGCTTGATCCTCCTGCCTCGGCCTCCCAAAGTGCTGGGTTTACAGGCATGAACCACACCACACCCCGCCAGAATATAAAAATTTATCAAATAATTTTCAGCATCCAAAAGTGATCACATTGTTCTGAATTCTTATATTTTACATGATACCTGAACAGTATGTCATTCCTGGTATCTTTAAAGAAAAAGTTGAAATAATACCATATAGTGGCCAGGTGCTGTGGCTCATACCTGTAATTCCAGCAATTTGGGAGGCTGAGGTGGAGGGATCACTTGAGCCTAGGAGTTCGAGACCAGCCTGCGGCAACATGGCGAGACTCCCGTCTCTACAAAAAAACACGGTACTTAACTGGGCGTTTTGGCATGCCTGTAGTCTCAGCTACTTGGAAGGATGAGGCTGGAGGATTGCTTGAGCCCAGGAGGTTGAAGCTTCAGTGAGCCACTGCACTTCATCCTGGGTGACAGAGGAAGACCCTGTCTCAATAATAATAATAATAATAATAATAATAAATAACATATAGCTCTTATAAGTTTCTGTTACTATAAAAAATTACTTTAGTCTGTAAAGTTTTGATTAACTAGATACAGTCTATTTTGATTTGTGAACAAAGTCAAGTCAGGCTGAAAGTGAAATATTTGATAATTCCTAGTTTCATACACCTACTGTATACTCTCCCAAATGTCTAAAGTGAAACTATTTTGTGAGAGATATTGACATTAAGCTTTCTTCCAGCTTTACTCTTGCAAACATTGTCTAGGAGGAAATGTAGCCATTTGCATATTGTTTTAGCACCTAAATGTAGCCATTTGCTTATTGTTTTAGTCTGGAAGGTGTTGGAGCCAGCGAAGGAGCAGGTGTCATGCTCCAGGTTAATGTTTGCTTTGGAGGCCTGCCCAGATCATGGCCTGCTAGCGGTGATGGCACAAAATGGTCTCCTTCTCTGTACTGCTCCTTCCAGATCCCTGAGACTCGGGTGCTTGTGGATGGCAGCTTTCCCTTGTTTTAATAGGGGTGCTGCAGGCTGGGTGCAGTGGCTCATGTCTGTAATCCCAGCACTTTTGGGGGCCGAGGCAGATGGATCACCTGAGGTCAGGAGTTCGAGACCAGCTTGGCCAACATGGCGAAACCCTGTCTCTACTAAAAATACAAAAATTAGCTGGACGTGGTGGCAGGCGCCTGTAATCCCAGCTGCTAGGGAGGCTGAGACAGGAGAATCGTTTGAACCCAGGAGGCGGAGGTTACAGTGAGCCGAGATTGCGCCATTGCACTCCAGCCTGGGTGACAAGAGCAAAACTCTGTCTCAAAAAAAAAAAAATAAATAAAATAAAAAAATACGGGTGCTGCAGACTTTTGTGTTTCTTAATTATAGCCCTGATATAGACAGTTAATTGCCATCACCTACTTAGGTGGCAGAGCAATACTGTTCTTCATTTTCTGGAACAAGGTTCCACCACTGAAGTTTATTCATTCAACTTTGGGCTTTTAGGATGAATGCTGTAGAAAAGGAGCATGGTGTTCCCTGGACATGTTTAGAACATATAACTTGAGGGAGGCTGAGGCAGGAGAATGGCGTGCACCCGGGAGGCAGAGCTTGCAGTGAGCCAAGATCGCCGCCACTGCACTCCGGCCTGGGTGACAGAGCGAGACTCCGTCTCAAACAAACAAACAAACAAACAAAAAAACCCATATAACTTGAGTAAAAATTTGTAAAATGTTTTCCTTTTTTAAAGTTTAGACTGTGTTGTAGTTTTTTATTTTAGTGAAAGTATATTATGCTGAGTTGTTAGCACTCTCTTCAAAGTGCCTTTCATTATATAACTAAACCTTTCTTTCTCTGTTTCTTCTAATGCCCTAATTATATTTTTCAATACAATTAAATATTTTAAAAGTTCTAACTCCGAATTTGGCAGCTAATAAAAGGGCTCCAGGTGTCTGTAGTTTTCTAATGAAATAACTTTTTCTTTCATAGTCTAGTCTTCTGATATGAAATCCATTGAAGGAAGGGAATCTTCTGACCACAAAATCTTTGGTGCTTTGATGTTTGATACTTTGTTGCTTAAGATTCTTAAAGCTGATTTTGTTTCTACAATTCTTGCTAGGGTGGCTAATCGACTAATTTATTCAATTAGTATATTAATTTCTATTGCTTTCTTCCTTTCAAATGCTGCCCCTCAGCCCGTCTGGCATGTTTGATTATGACTTTGAGTAAGTTTGATTTGAATTAGTATTTGTGCTGTGTTGTTTAGTGTGTAGACACCAGTATGCCTTTTTGAGACCTTTCTAACCCATAGTTTATCTGTTTAATTGTAGGTATGTATATTAGGTTAGGCTGGGAAGTTTTTTTTAAAAACAGAAAAACGTGATGGAGGTAACATTTTATTTAATAACTTAAGCAAAATTAAGTAAACACTTTTATGCATTTTAATTTCTTTTAAAATAGATAACCTTTATTTTAACTCATATTTAAATTGGTTTTCTGGCTTTGCTTCATAAGGAGAATAATAGCTTAAGATCTTGATATTTTGCTTTGGAAAGATTTAAAAATTGAAATTAATTTAATTTATTTTGTGTTTCGTGTTCAGAAATACAAACTCCTAGTCTCTTTCCTGTTGTTAATCACCATGTGTCTCAGTAATTTTCAGTGATATAGTTACAGAACTAACACATTAACATAGAGCATGCCCTCTTACTTCAGTCTTTTTAACATGTAGTTTTGGAATCGTTTTAAAATTATATGGCTTTTGTAGCTGCTGTATACATTTCTTTTTAGAGTCAGCTAAGTTTGCCTTAGGGCAAAAATGTGTGCTCATAATTTTTAATACTTGCTTGATAATATCTGGGTAAACAACTAAATATGACATAGTCTAATGAAGAATGTGGATTTTTCTTAACCAAATAGTCTTTGTTATAGCTTATGCCCTATGCAGTAGCTGATTGTGGGACCCATTTTCTGTAAATTAAAATGGAAATATCTTTTATCTTTTCTGTCACAGGATTGATCTGAAGTTAAACAAAAAACCACGAGCTGTAAGTATCAGCCAGACCACTTCAGAGAGGCTGGCAATTTTGTAGATGATTAGAAAAATGTATTTGTCTTCAGAGCTTGAGTGTTCCTAACCTGGAGTCATAACTCTTGATTTAAAGTCAGGGTGTCCATCTGGATATACTTCAACTTTTAGGTGTTTTTTTTTTTTTTTTTTGAGAGACAGTTTCTTGCTCTTTCGCCTAGGCTAGAGTGCAGTATCATCACAGTCACAGTTCACTGTGGCCTTGACCTCCTGTGCTTGGCCTCCCGAGTAGCTGGGAATACAGGTACATGCCACCTTGCCTGGCTAATTTTTGTATTTTTTGTAGATATGGGGTTTCACCATGATGTCCAGTCTGGAACTCCTGGACTTAAGCAATCCTCCTACCCCAGCCTCCCAAAGTGTTGGGATTACAGGTGTGAGCCAACGTGCCTGGCCTATGGTTTTTGTATTTTAAGGAGAGAAAGAGGTCACATACTTTATTTATTTATTTATTTACTTATTTATTTATTTATTTTTTGAGACGGAGTCTTGCTCTGTTGCCCAGGCTGGAGTGCAGTGGTGCAGTCTTGGCTCACTGCAACCTCCACCTCCCAGGTTCAAGTGATTCTCCTGCTTCAGCCTCCTGAGTAGCTGGGATTACAGTGCGTGCCACCATGCCCAGCTAGTTTTTGTATTTTAGTAGAGATGGGGTTTCACCATGTTGGTCATGCTGGTCTCAAACTCCTGACCTCGTGATCCACCCGCCTCAGCCTCCCAAAGTGCTGGGATTACAGGCGTGAGCCACCGCACCCGGCTGGTCACATACATTTTTAATGATGAAAAATTCCCTTTAATTAAATAATAAATTGTTAATACTAGCTCTTTTTTTTTTTTTGGACTGGTGAGTTCAGGTGCTCTAATAAGAGCAAAATTGATGTTTCAATCCCTTTATGGACTCAGAAGGCAGACCATTTTCAGATGTGAAATATTGTACATTATATTTGGAATAGAATCTTTCTTTAAATTTTTTTTTTGTGTGTGTGTGACAGGGTCTGGCTCTGTCACCCAGGCTAGAGTGCAATGGTGTGATCTTGGCTCACTGCAACCTCTGCCTCCCAGGCTCAAGCCATCCTCCCACCTCAGACTCCTGGGTAGCTGAGACCACAGGCATGAGCCACCACACCTGGCTAATTTTTGTATTTTTTGTAGAGACATGGTCTTAATTTGTTACCCAGGCTGGTCTCGAGCTCCTGACCTCAAGTGATCTGCCCGCCTGGGCCTCCCTAAGTGCTGGGATTACAGGCCTGAGCCACCACGCCTGGCCTGAAATACAATCTTTTTTTTTTTTTTTTTGAGACAGAGTTTCACTCTTGTCACCCAGGCTGAAGTGCAATGGCGCGATCTTGGCTCACTGCAACCTCTGCCTTCCAGGTTCAAGCGATTCTCCCACCTCAGCCTCCTGAGTAGCTGGAATTACAGGTGCCCACCACCATGCCTGGCCAATATTTTGTATTTTTAGTAGAGACGGGGTTTCACTATGCTGGCCAGGCTGGTCTCGAACTCCTGACCTTGTGATCTGCCTGCCTCGGCTTCCCAAAGTGCTGGGATTACAGGCGTGAGCCACTGTGCCTGGCCTGAAATATAATCTTTAGCTATAGAGCAATCCCCTAGTAGAGTTGTTTATGAGATTTTTTTTTTTCCTTTAGGGTCAAACAACTGTTCTGCCGAGAGTAAGTTGGGACTTTTGTTTTTCTTTCTTTAGGACTATTAGAAGACACATTAGTGCAGAAGCTTCCAGGCTGTAGAGCCCTGCTTCCCTTCTCTGACCTCGCAAAGATAAACATCCTTCACCTGAGTTCGTGGCCATCCACCTCTGCTCTCCCAGACCCAGTGCCTGTGACTTTGAGTAGTTTGTTCTAAATGTGGTGACAAACAAGTCATTTCTGTAAGACATTGGGTCTTACTTTATGTCATTTTTAGTAACAGAACTGCAGGAAGATCAAGACAATGTTGTAATCCCGGCAAGTTGCTAACTGTGCGTTTCTCCCTTCTTAGAATGAATGTCTCCCCCAAAACTGGCTGGCACCAGCTTCATCTGTGAAACCCATCAAGAAATGTTCTCTGGTTTTGTTTTATGCTGAAAGTAGAACACAAGTCACATTTCAGATGGAGGCTGTAAATATCTGGCATTTTCTTATATTGTTTTATGTTTTCTTGTTTTTCTCTTGTTGTTTTTATCTTATTTTCTTTGGGGTTTTTTTTGTAATGCCTTTGTACAGCTCATACTTTCCTGCTGACATATCTGATCATTTCTTTCATGCAGTTGCCATATTCATAACTGAAAATAATCTGGTTTATCATAAGTAAAATGGGAAACTTGCCTCTGTTTTTTGCAAGGGGAGGTAAAGAGTGTTTAGTAATTACCTATCTTAAATCTTTCTGAGTTGGTAGTAGATTCATGTTCAAGGAACAGGAAAAATGGAAAAACATAAGTTTAAATCAGTTATTTTTAAATAACTATTTTTATTCTTTTGTATAAATAAAATTTCACAGGCTTCAAATTCTCATGCTTTACTTTTAAACCCGAGATTGTTTTTTCACTTATTTATTCATATCATGCCTTATGGAAATTTCTTTTTCTGTATTTTCTCTCTTTGCTGGTATTCACCTGATTAAATATTGCTCTAAAAATCACCATGGCATATGTAAAGTCTCAAAATTATACCAAAAGTGATAACTTACGTCGTTCTTAAGTGGAGTGAAAGGATAGCATCAGTGAGAGCCAGTGTTGCCCACCAGGTCTCCCTTTCTTGGAGGGCTTGATGGGGCTGAGGAATCTGCTGGTAATCGTTACCTGCCTCTAGTGCTGTGGTGAATTTGCGACAGGGTCTGGCTGCACATTGGAATCACCTGAGAAGCTTTAAAATACTCATGCCTGGATCCCACCCCTAGAGACTGGGGTACAGCCTAGTTATTGGGAATTTCTTTAAAAGAGTTCCTGGGATTCTGATAAGAAGCCAGGTTGAGAACCACTACATTAGAAGACTGAATGGTTTAATTTACATCCTATGTTATGAATTGGTCTAAGGGATAAGATTTGGGGTCTAACCTTTCCTTTCACTCTAGTTAGTCATAGTCCTTGACTTATGCCTATATCTTTGTAAGAAATAGTATGTTTCATTTGTGATGGTATTGGTAGGGCTGAATATGGATGGCATCTACTATAAAACAAGTCTACCTTGTCAGATGTGCAAAAGCTTTCACTCTTGTTCTCAAATAAACTTTTGTGGGGTTTTTTTTTTTTTTTTTTTTTTGACTCTGGCTATTTAGATCTTTGACTGTGTCTTTGGTAGCAGAACTCCAATGTCAGGATTTTTAAGGAAATAGTTTCTTATATTTAGATTATTCCTTAAAAAAAAAATCCTAGAAGCATTCTGTATTTTTTGTCTGTTGGTTTCCTTTGCTGGGAGGGAGGAGTGGGATGCCTGCAGTTTCCTTCCTTTTGGAGAAAGCACACAGCAGACCTTAAAATATTTTTGACTCTTGGGCTGGGTGTGGTGGCTCACACCTGTAATCCCAGCACTTTGGGAGGCCGAAGCGGGCGGGTCACGAGGTCAGGAGATCGAGACCATCCTGGCGAACACAATGAAACCCCGTCTCTACTAAAAATGCAAAAAATTAGCCAAGTGTGGTGGCGGGTGCCGGTAGTCCCAGCTACTCGGGAGGCTGAGGCAGGAGAATGGCATGAACCTGGGAGGCGGAGCTTGCAGTGAGCCGAGATAGTGCCACTGCACTCCAGCCTGGGCGACAGAGCGAGACTCCATCTCAAAAAATATATATATTTTTGACTCTTACAGTTTGAGATTGCTAGAGATGGAATAGTACTGCTCTGTTGCGCCACTGCACTCCAGCAGCCTGGGCGACAGAGCGAGACTCCGTCAAAAAAAAAAAAAAAAAAAAGAATAGTACTGCTCTTAAAAAGATTATTTATGTATTTATGAAACTGCAATGGGATGCCTAGTTTCCTTCCCTCTGAGGAAAGCACACAGCAGACCTTAAAATATTTTTGACTCTCATAGTTTGACATTGCTGGAGATAGAATAGTACTGCTCTTAAAAAGATTATTTATGTATTTATGTATTTTATTTATTCATTTATTTATTTATTGACAGGATCTTGCTCTGTCACCCAGGCTGGAGTGCAGCGGCCTGATCAAAGCTCAGTGCAGCCTCGAACTTCTGGGGTCAAGCCATCTTCCTGCTTCAGCCTTCCTAGTACCTGGGACTATAGGTGCATGCCACCATTCCCAGCTAATTTAAAACATTTTTATTTTGTAATGATGGCTTCTTGCTATGTTGCCCAGGCTGGACTCAGACTCCTGGCCTCAAGCAGTCCTCCTGCCTTGGCCTCCCAAAGTGCTGGGATTATGGGTATCAAGCGATTCTCCTGCCTCAGCCTCCCCAGTAGCTGGGACTACAGGCATGCACCACCATGCCCATCTAAGTTTTGTATTTTTAGTGGAGATGGGGTTTTGCCATGATGGGCAGGCTGGTCTCGAACTCCTGACCTCAGGTAATCCACCCACCTCAGCCTCCCAAAGTGCTGGGATTACAGGCATGAGCCCTGGCACCTGGCAATGTAGAGTATTCTTGACATCTTGACCTGTGCAGTAAATAAGATAATTAAAATGAGCGATAAATAGTCTAAGCTTGAAAGTTAAAGAGCCTAAGCTTGAAACGTTCTGTGACTTAGTTTTTGCATTTATTCTGTCTTCTATGCCCCCCAACCTTACTCCAAATTAATGAGGCGTTATTTTATTTATTTATTTTTTTGAGACAGAGTCTTGCTCTGTCATCCAGGCTGGAGTGCAGTGGCACAATCTTGGCTCACTGCTACCTCCGCCTCCAGGGTTCAAGCAATTATTCTGCCTCAGCCTCTCGAGTAGCTGGGACTACAGGTGCGCGCTACCACACCCAGCTAATTTTTTTTTTATTTTCAATAGAGACCGGGTTTCACCATGTTGGCCAGGCTGGTCTCGAACTCCTGACTTCGTAATCCACCTGCCTGAGCCTCCCAAAGTGCTAGGATTACAGGCGTGAGCCACCGCACCCGGCCTAATGAGGCATTATTGCTTAAAAATTCACATCAAGCTGGGCATGGTGTTGTGCACCTTTAGTCCCAGCTGCTTGGGAGGCTTAGAGGCAGCAGGATCGCTTGAAGCCAGAAGTTCAAGGCTACAGTATGCTATGATCATTTCTGTGAATGGCCACTGCACTTCAGCCTGAGTAACGTAGCAAGACGCTGTCTCCAACAGAAAATTGACATCTGAAGCCCTGACTACAGGGGGACTATACTGGTTTATGTGAAGTGTGGGGAGAGAGCAGGATTGTGCTTCTTTGTACACATTTGCTTCTCCCAGGATAGTGTCATAGTGGCTAGGAAGGTGATGTGTGTGTCAGATACAATGATAGTGAAAAGAAGGGATTGGAATTTTCATATCTGTGCCAGTCTAAATGAGCATTACCTTGTCTGAATTGTCTAAGTGGTAAGCTTCATGATTTGAAACAGTTTTCACTTTGAAAAACTGCTTCCGTGGATTAAAAGTTGTCACCACTAAAGTGGGCTGTGGTGGAGTCGATGCTGATCCTCACTTAGGGCAGTGGCCTCCAAGGGGAAGAGGGCACACAGGATGGCTGGGTGGGGGTGGGAAGAAAAGATTAGGCCTTTGATTTATATTCATTTTGAGGCTCAGCCTTATTTAGTTTCTCACTTTGAATGTATTATATATATATACATCAATATTAGTTCATTAGTACATGTAGGTCATTAATTTATAAATAAAAGGTTGAACCACAATAAACTGCTGATAATTGTTTTTGATCTGTAAAAGTGGCAGTTATCATAGTTTAACAGCATATACATGTTGGAGTTGTATATGCTTCAAGTTTTTACTGTTTGTGTACAGAAAATAAACTTTGGAGACCCCTAGCCCCCTCCTCAGCTCCCAACCCCCACCCTGATAACATTTCTGTATCCTGGGTGTGGGGATGGGAGGACTTTAAAATATTTAATTAATTTGAATACATGTGTCTTAGTCTGTTTGAGCTGCTATAACAAAAATATTAACTAAATGGCTTATAAACAACAAACATTTCTTACAGTTCTGGAGATTAGGAAGTCCAAGATCAAGCCACCAGCAACATCCAGTATCTGGTGAAGGCGTGCTTTCTGGTTCACAGATGGTGCCTTCTAGCTGTGTCCTCACATGGTGGAAGAACAAGCTCCCTTAGGCCTCTTTTTAAAAAATTTTTTGAGACGTGATCTCACTTTGTTGCCCAGGCTAGGGTGCAGTGGTGCAATCACAGGTCACTGCAGCCTCAACTTCCCAGGCTCAAGTGACCCTCTCACCTCAGCCTCCCAATTAGCTGAGACTACAGGTATGTGCCCTCACACCTGGCTAGTTTTTTTTTTAATGTTTTGTAGGCAGGGTCTTGGTATGTTGCCAAGTCTGGTTTTGAACTCGGCTCAAGTGACCCTCCTTGCCTTGGCCTCCCAAAGTGCTGGGATTCTGGATGTGAGCCATCATGCCAGGCCTCAGGGCTCTTTTATTTATTTTTATTTTTTTAGAGACAGGGTCTCACTTTGTTGCCCAGTCTGGTCTCAAACTCCTGGGCTCAAGCCATCCTTCTGCCTCAGCCTCCCAAAGTGCTGGGATTACAGGCGTGAGCCACCACATCTGACTCCTCAGGCCTCTTTTATAAGGACACTAATCCCATTTATGAGCATTCTGTCCTCATAATTTAAGCACTCCAAGGCCACTTCTCTTAATTCCATCACTTTGGGGGTTAGTATTTCAACCTATGAATTTTGGGGGGTAAACATTCAGACTGTAGCAACATGCAAATAGCATGTGCTCAAATGGCACTGAAGTATATTCAGGGTAAAGGAAGTGCTCCTGTCCCTCAGCTATCAGTTCCCTTTCCCAGAGGCAACCCCAGAGTTCCATTATGTCCTTCCTGAGGACCTTTGTACGTGTATGAGCAGTAGGCACACATGCATGTGTCTGTTCACAGAAATGGTAGCATACTGTGTATACTGTTCTCTCCTTGCTTTTTTCATCTAGCAGTCTAGCACAGAAAACATTCCATGTGTACAACTGCCTCGTTATTTTTATTGGCTACTTCATATTCCGTTGCGTGTGTATACCAAAGTTTACTTAATCAGTCCTCTGTTGATTGCATTAATATTGTTTCCCATCTTTTGCTGTTTCAGACACTGTCAGATTAAATAGCCCTAGATGCATCATTTTGCAAGTAAGAGTACTTGTAGGGTAAATTCTCAGCAGTGAGGCCAGGCATGCTGGCTCATGCCTGTAATCCAGGCACTTTGGGAGACCAAGGCAGGAGGATGGTGGGAGGCCATGATGGGAGGATCGCTTGAGCCCAGGAGTTCAAGACTAGCCTGGGCAACAAAGTAAGACCCTGTTTCTACAAAAAATAAATTAGCCAGGTGTTGTGGTGTGGGAGGATCACTTAAGCCCTGGAAGTCGAGGCAGCAGTTAGCTGTGGTCATGCCACTGCACTCCAGTCTGGGTGACAGAGTGACTTTGTCTCTAAAAAAAGAAGATTCCTTGAAAAAAACAACAAACATAAAAAAATAGCTGGGCGTGTTGGCTCATGACTATAAAATCCCAGCACCTTGGGAGGCTGTGGTGGTTGGATTTGCTTTGAACCCAGGAGTTCAAGACCAGCCTGAGTAAGTTGGTGAAACCCCATCTCTACAAAAATACCAAAAAATTACCCAGGCATAGTGGCACATGCCTGTAGTGCCAGCTACTCGGGAGGCTGAGGTGGGGGAATCACCTGAGCCCGGGAAGTTGAGGCTGCAGTGAGCTGTGATTGTGCCACTGCACCCCAGCCCGGAAGACGGGGTAAGGCCCTGTCTCGAAAAAAAAAGAATGTTTATATTTTTTTCTCCTTTCCTTTTTATTCCTTCAGTTCCTGAGAGTTTTTCTTGGGATATTTGTTACCTGGAACAGTTGAAAGTTTCTAGAGCTTTAGACTTTGTAGAAGGCATGACAGTGACCTCTGGTGTTTCTTTCCAGGGCGGAGCTGCAAATGCCATTAAGAATTCCCTGTTTTTGGCTTAGCACTTTACTTCCCATGTTATTCTCCTTAAATTATTGTTTTCAGATCCTGCTGGAAGATCTTTGTGTCTAGGCCCTTCATTTCCAGGCCAGAGCTGGTGGGCAGGCCCCTGCTCCATGGGTAGCAGTACCAGGAAGCACCGGCAGGTGGCAGGCACGGCCCCACAAGCAGCCCGCGAGCAGCCAGAATTAGAGCCTTTGCACCATTCCCAGTGACTTGACCTCCCAGCAATGTGCCCAACTTAGTGTGGGGTGGGGCGCCTGATCCTTTCCTCCCACCTCGTTTTGCTGGCATTTCTTAAATGGATGAGCAGTTGAAGATCACCAGCAGCTGCCTTGAGAGGAGCTTAACAAGGCCACACCTCAGGATGACAGCCTGGGGCCTCTTCCCCTTCAGGAACTAGCTGGAAGGATTTACATGCCATGGCCTGGGATGGCTTGGGTTTCCTTAGTTGTAGGGCCCTACTTCCTGCCTCTTTCAGCCAAATCTCCCACACCCTTCCCATGAACTGGGAGGTCCCCAGAACAGGCCCTTGCCACCCTCTACTCCACCCCCTCTGCTATGGTCCAAGAAAAAAAAAGCCAGAAGTTTGAGAAGCCCTGGGACAAAAGTGCTAGGGTCCCTGGGCTGCCTTCTTTTGGGGAAGCGTCCTCTAGGGACCAGCTGGGCCCAGGGCTGAGGCTGATTGCACCACTTCCTTCCCCGCAGCTCCTAGAGATATGTGCCCCCCAAGTCCCACTTTCTCTGCTGCTCACTCACTCTTGTCTTGGTAGAGGCCTGCCCAGCACCTCCCTCAGGGCTAGGGTCTTTCCCTTCTGTGTACAGAAGACAAATGCTGGCTTTTCCAGGAGGCATGGGGAAGGGAGGGCTGAGAGCTTTGCTGGGGGAAGATGAGGGAAGTGGCAGCTGCGGTGAGGAGTACTGGCCCCTTCCCAGACACCACTTGTCCCCCCCTGCAGGAGACTACAACGAGGGGGGTGTGAGCAGCACTGGCGGGGAGGGGGGGATTGGAGAGCTGCTCCCCCGGACCTCTAAAGTTCTGCTCCTAGCTTAGGTCCCAGGTCTTTGGGGACTCCTGAGTTTCCCCCACTCTAGAGAAGTGGGATGGGGACTGGGCTGAGACATCCAGAGCAGGGATCTTTCATCCCATTGTGGGCTCGTTTGCTCTCTGCTAGGGAGGCTGGAGGTTTTCTGAGGACAGATTGGCCATAGTCACCCTGGCTTCACTCCAAGAGGGGTTAACCCATGTGTGCGAGACAGAACTCGCAATAAAACTCAGGGTTCGGCCCCTGCTGGTGAGAGCCCAAGGGCAAGGTTGGGGGGCCTGCGGGGGTGTGGGGGAGGGCAGGTGGGAGGCTGTCCTCTGTGAGCTCCCCAGGATCATTTCCCAATAGTGCCAGAATTTGCATACTTACTGGTTTCCTCATCAGCTTCTGGCTCCTGGAACCAGGAAAACAAGAGGAGGAAAGAGCAACTGGGGCAGCTCCCCAGAATTTGATCTTTTCCAGCATGCAGGAGTCACATTCCATCCCTGTCCCCCTCTCGGAGGGAAGCTGCCTCTGAAGAGGCAGGAAGCTGAGGCTCTGAGAGGGAAGTGGGTTGCCCAGGGCTGCATCGCTAGTGATGGGGGCTTGAATCCAGGACCCCTCCCTCTCCTCCTTTCACAGGAACTGAGTTATTCTCTCAAATCTAGAAAGAGGCAAGGACCATTGTGTCCCTTTTACAGGTGGGGAGACAGGCCCTGTGAGCAAATACCACCTACCTAAGCTGCTTGAATGGGCAGTGGAGCAGGAGGTGATGGGGAGAACTTTGGAGTTAAAGCCCAATTCGTGGGAAAGAAACACAGCTGGGGCACTGGGCCTGGTAGCCTTGGAGTCACTCTGCCTGGCAGACTGAGAAAGAGGCCTGAAGGGACATCTAAGCCTGCCTGGAAAGCACAGGATGCAAGCTCAGGCCAGCGGGGCATGGAACTGACCAGTCCTCCCTAGATCCCAGCCCCTCAGGCACCTGCCACATGAGCTCTGCCACCCTTGCCGGTGCCTTTCAGTGAACCAGCAGGGCCAGACTCGGCCTCCAGACACGGCACAGCCAGTCAGGACCTGCTGCCCACTGCCCATCCCTCCCCACACACAGCAGAAGCAGCAAATGGCTTAGAGTTCAGCTCTGGTCAAGAAGCAAGTAAGCAAGTATGAACTCCCAAGGCTGTGGCCAGCTGGCAGCTGGGATGGGAAGAGGGGTGAGAACATTCCCTATTTTTTCCAGGCAGCCTCAAGGCTCCACTGTGGTGTGCAGAGACAGAGGGGGCTTGGCAGGTGGGGTTGCTGGGCATCTGCTGCTGACCAGGTGGGTAGGGTGGTCCTTTCAGCTGCCATGCTGGAGGGATTCCTTTTTTTTTTTTGAGACAGGGTCTCACTTTGTCACCCAGGCTGGAGCACAATGGTGCAACATGGCTCACTGCAGTCTCCACCTCCTGAGGTTCAGGTGATCCTCCTACCGTAGCCCAAGTAGCTGGGACTACAGGTACAGGTGTATGCCACCACACCCAGCCAATTTTGTATTTTTTGTAGAGAGAGGCTTTCCCTATGTTGGCCAGGCTGGTCTCGAACTCCTGAGCTCAAGCAATCCGCCCACCTTGGCCTTCCAAGTGTTGGGATTACAGGCGTGAGCCAGCATGCCTGGCCTGGAAGGATTCCTATGTGGATGTTGAAACCTAGGAGAGTTGTGAGGTGTGGGGCTGAGGGTACCTTCACCTCCCCCATCCCTGCAGGGCCCTGAGTTGCTGCAAACTAGTGTCCAGGCCCACCCCTCCTGCCCCCCTGGTTTGGGGACCAGAACCAGGACTCAAGGCCCTGCCCCAGTCTGTCCTTCCTCTGCGGGACCTTGGGCAAGTCATTCAGCATTGCCAAGTGGCTGATAATGAACTGAACAGTCTGGTATTTTAGCTTCCTGTCCCACAAAAACAAACAGAAGCCCAAGTATATTGTAAATAAGATTTCTTTTTGCAGATAAAACTGGACTCCAAATCCTTTTACACTTTTGCTGCCTAACTGCCCCCTCCAGCCCCCTGCCCGCTCGTGCGTCCATGGGCACCTCCTAACAAGGCCCAGACCAAGGCCTCGGGAAAGATGCCCCATCCCCAAGGAGCTATGCATTCCTGGTGAATGTTTGTTAGAAATCTTCCTTCCAGAGAAGGGTCAGGGAGCTGGTGTGGAGGGGCTTCCTCCTGGGGTGAAGGAGGTCGGGGTGCATACCTGCTGGCCTTTCCTCACCCAGAGGCCAGCCCAAAGCCCTGAGCATAACAAAGACAATCACCTCTTGAAAGGGCTCACAATGATTGTACTTTATTGATGTGTTACAGGAGGTAAGGACTTTCTGCTTAAAATATTTAAAATTTACATGTGCACACAAACATACACAGGTTCCCCCACCCGTGGGGAAGGGCGAGATGACTCTGAATAAAGGATGAAGGAGAAGAAGAGGGTGTAGACAGAGGGCCCTTGACCCCTACAGGGGCAGCAGGATAAGGAACAGAGTGGGGCAGAAGGTGGGTTATTAAGAAGCATCTTGCTTACTAACATGAAGCCACGTGCCCAGCGAGAGCACAGATGAGGCCTCATTGGCGTAGAGGAGGCCCTTGGAGGGCAGGCACACGGTGCCCAACTAGCCAGCCAAGGCCAACGTCCCAGGGGTAGGGCGGAAGTGGGGTGGCATGCACAGGGCACCCAGCCCAGGCCTCTGCTGCCCCCACCTCCCTCCCCACCCTCTGAGAGAAAAGACAGTTTGGGCCTCAGCCATGGACCGACGCCGTTACCGGCAGCGTCTCCTTAAACTACAGAGATACAATGTGTATCAACAAGGTGATCGCTTCTGACCCACTGAGGCAGACAGCTAGAGGTGCTGCATGGGCCAGAACCAATCCTACAGTATCTTTGGTTTGTGGGTTTCCTTCCCGACTTGAATCCTCCCTCTGTCCAGCCTCCGGGGTGGGCCTCAGGGCTGGGAATGGACTGCTCAATGGCCCAAAGCCCAGCCTGACGGCCCTTGGAGGCTGGGGGTGCTGCCCTTGCCAGCCACAGGCAGCTTACTCACTGGGGTGCTGGGACTTGTAGGAGAGGATCTCGGCAGCCAGCTGCTGGGGGTCCAGGAGCTGTGGGAAGCGCCCCATCACAGCCTCCACCAGGTGCGGGGGAAACACACCACACAGCTTAGTATACACGCTGGCCTGCTCCTTGGCCAGGCTGCCTGCCCTGCCCCACGGGCTCCTGCCAGCCCCTGGGCTCTGCACTGGGGGCTCCTGAAGGACTGATGTGGGTGGGGGCAGTGGGTATGGTTCAGACCAGTACTCTCGAGGTGGAAAGGCAGGGGGTGCGGGTGGGTAGTCGGCAGGGACACTGAAGTGGCCAGCACCCATGGCCCGGCCAAAGGCAGAGAAGGCTGCGGTGGCTGGGAGCTCAGATCCATAGGGACTGTAGCCCGTGTAAGGGGCTCGGGGTGGGCCCGGCTCACCAGGGCCTCCTCCTCGAACCCCCCAAAGTTCCGACATCTGGCTCTCCAGGGAGCCAATGCCCGAGTCCAGGCAATCCTGGGAGACGTACGGGAGTGAGTCCAGCGTCTGCGGGAGCCAGTCTGTGGGCCCAAAGCTGCTGCCACTGCCCCCGCTAGGTGCGAGGCTCCTGCCTGATGGGGCATAGGTCTGTGTTAGACCCTCTTGGTGGGACCCTGGGGATGCCTGGGCCCCCAGCTTCTTCCCATCCAGGCTGCACTGCTCACTCTCTGTTAGCAGAGAGCTGGACTGGGATGAAGGTGAAGGCCGCCGGCCATTTTTGTCCTTGCTTGGGGCTCTGGGGGGTGAGAGGAGAGCATTGGCGCGGAGCTCATCTGCCACAGAGCGCTGGGGGCAGCTTGGCCGCTCTGGGTGGAAGAATCGGCACTTGATCCCATAGGTGCATTTCCTTCCTGGAAGAGGAATCAAGAGGGACTCTAAGCAGGGGCACTTCAGAACCAGGGATGAGAGCAGGGAAGGGGTGGCACAGGAAACGGGGTTGGGTGGTCCAATGGTGGAGGTCCCCAAGAGGAAAACAGGGCACAGGCAGACAGGTGAGAGGAAGGGCAGGAGTGAGGAGGGCCGGGGAGGGCAGGCTGGGTTCCATACCATAGGGACACGGCTGCTTCCTATGCTCCAAAGTGAGTGGCTTCTTACGCAGGAAGTTGTCCAGGCTGGGCCCGTGCCGGCCCAGTGGGTCATCAGGGGGCATAAACCTGCAGAGGGTGCAAAGAACTCTCTGGAGGTGGGAGCCATGCAGGGACTTCTAATTGCTGAGAAGGGGCCGATGGCAAGCCTTGCTGGGAAGAATAGGAGAGTGACACCTAAAACTGGGGCCTGTCCAGGACCCCGCAAAACTGCTCTATGGGTGGGATCATACCAAGGGAGGAGAAAGGGATCCCCGGTCTAGAGGGCCACAGCCCATGGGCACCTTTAAGGGAACTCCCTCTCTGAGGTCGTCGGGGGATGGCAGCCCGCACCCACTGGCCCATGGCCTCTGCTTGAGAGATGCCATGTTGGTTCGTAGAGAGGCCACCTGGAACCATCAACCACATACATCCCCTCATAAGTGCTACGGCTCTATCTCCCAAATTAGCCACTCTCTCCACCCCACAGCCTGCCTGGTCCCGGTCTGATTTCTCCTATGTGGTGAGCTATCTGTCTCACTCTCAAAGCTGCCTGGAGCCAAGACCCGCAACCTCCCATGGCCACAGGGCCCCGCAGAGCCCAGCCCCCAGCTCCACCCTTGCCAAGGGCACCTCTGGCTTCCCCTGTGGACCCCAAGTCTGTCAGGGCCTCTGGGAGGGAACATACTTGTCATTGACGAAGGAGTACATGAGCAGCCGCTCCTCGATGAAGCGCTTCCACTCCTGCCGCTCGCCTTGGAGGTCACGGTATGTGTCGTTGGAAACCACGATCCCGTCAGACTCGTAGGCCAGCTTCACAATGAATCTGTCGTCATAGCACACCACCCGCTTGCCACCCACGCGTCGTGATGGTGTGAACACCAGGATCTTCTTCTTCTCCAGTTCCCGCAGGATGTGCTGGTCTGGGAGGTGACAGGGGTGCACAGAGGTCAGGGCCCAGCGGGACCTAGAGCCAGGCCTACAGGGCTCCCTAACCTGCTGATGGCCACACACAGGAGTGGTTAACGCCAAGGTCACCGCGGCAAGAACTAACTCTGCTGAGGCCTCTTCCATGCCCCAGCCCCTCCCTTGGCGTGGCACAGTTTGCTGCCTGAAGACCAAGAACATCTGAGCACAGGCGGCAGGGCCTGCATGGCAGAGGCTCCAAGCACAGAGCTGGCCTTGTTCCTTTTCTCCCTCTGGACATCAGGCCTGTTCAAGCCAGATGTGGTCTTGGCTTTGGCTTTCATCCAGCCTGTTCTGAGGGGTCCATGAATGAGCCGCAGCTTGCTCTGGGGTGGGAGAAGTATCTTGGCTCTGTCCCTTGCATTGCCAGGACAAGGTCGCTAAATCCCATGGTGGGAAAAGGTCAGGCCACTCACCATGCCCCACCTGGGGAGCTGCTGGGACCACAGGGACACAGAAGTGTGCAAGTGGAAAGGGCCCCTCTTCCTGGAGCCTACAGTCCCAGACAGGCTGCCCCCAGATCTCAAGACTTCTAGAGAAACTGATTCAGTTTTTACCTCCAAAGGCTGGGGGCTCTTGCAAGAACAGTGGTAACAGCTAACATACACTGAGCATCTACCATGTGCCAGGTACTCTTCTCAGCACTTACCGTGTGTTAACTTATATGACCTCACGAGGAAGACAATGCTGTCAACACCCCCTGCCGACACCGACCCCATGTTTCAGATGAGGAGCATGTGGCTCAGAGCAGGGCTAAGAGAGGTCCCTGTCCAGGCCAGGGCGCCAAGAGGGGACAGAGCCAGGATTCCAACTCTGGCTGTCTCGACTCAGAGCCCACAGGCTTAACCACTATGTGATACTGCGCTTCTGCCACTGGGGATGTTGAAAGAGCGACCTGCCCACCAGTAGGATGAGGGAGGGGCTCCAGATCTGAGGCAGAAGACTGGACAAGGTGACCTCCAATGACCACCATTCAGAGCAGGTTGCTAAGGACAGAAAAAACTGAGAAAAGAAATGCTGGTCCCTGCTTGAGTTCTAGAAGTTGTAGGTCACTCCCAGAGGGTCTCTCTTGGGGAGAACCAGGGCTGCTGGGGCAGTAAGACCATCCCACCTCCAGGGGCACCACTCACCTGTGATGGGCACGTCGGGCCGAGGCTGCTCCTTCCTCCAGGATGGCACAAACACTGTGATGTCTGTGTGGCCCCGCTCCAGAAACCAGTTCACTGCCAGCAGGATGCCCCGGCAGGAGAAGACCTCCTTGTTCCCATGGCTGGGAGGGAGAGGACAGGGTTAGCCCACACTGATGGCCAGCCTGCCACCCCCTAGGCCTGAGCAGGAGGAGGGAGGTGGTCACACCCCACCCCTGCCCTGGCTTTGGTGGTGGTAGTGAGCAGTCCCTTCCCCTTTGGAGTCACCAGCCCCTTCCCCTTTCCCCAGGGCTCAGGCCCTGGCCCTCTGCAGGTGGGGCCCAAGGCCAACGCCTCCATTCCCAGTGCCAGTTCCCACAGCTCCAGGATGGCCAGGCCCCGCTGGGACTTTCCCTGAGGCTCCATCTCCTGAAAGTGAGGAAGCGCCCAGGAAGCTGGCAGCACTGCTCCCCACGGTGGGGCAGGGCCAGGCCACTTGCAACACACCTGGGGGTGGGGGAAAGGTGCCGCGAGACTTCTGGTTCCTGCCCCACCCGGCGAGCTGCCGGGACCACAGGGACAGATGTACACATGCACACTGAGTCACCACCCCTCCCTCGCCTCTTGCAGCGTGGGTGGGGGCGGGGGAAGCACCGGCTGGGCTGACCGAGGAGAAACCAGATTGTTCCGGATTAAAGTTCAGTCCTCACATACACCTCAGGGACTGGGGCCTGAGAAAGGCAAAGGGGAAGGAGCTGGCGACTCCAGCCTTCAGCATGGGACAGAAAGCGCCGGAGTGAAGCAGGTTCCCCAGGAGCCTTTCAGTCTGAAAGTGAAAGGATACTGCTTTTCCTCCCAAGATGGCAATTCCCCCAAATGCCTCTTCACCCCAAGGCAGAAAGACCATCAGGAAGATGCTAGGGGACTCTTAGCAAGGACAGCTGAGTAAGGCATGGGCCCTGCCTTGGTCTCAGACGAGGCCGCGCCCCACCCACAGGTGGCTGCACCCAGAAGGAAGCCTGGCGGGGCTCCTGGGCTGCCGCAGCTCTCCGTTCCTCTATCGGAAAATGGGCCCAGCAGTCTGCAGCTTCCTTAAGAGGGGTCAGTCAGTGGGACAGCTTTCCTGGTGGCTTCAGGCCAAAGATGGCCCTGCAAAGTAGGGGTTCCAACTGGATTTCCTGAGGGATGGGGGACTGGGGCTTGGGGCTCCCAGGTAACACTAGGTGTCATGGAAGAGCTCCTAGGACCAGCAGCCCCATGTCTCACTGCCCCCTCAGTGAACAGCTTAGACTCTCACATTTGGCAAATAAAACAGAATAAATGTTACGCAAAAGAGGCAAGTCCAGGGCCAACCACATCCTGTGGGTGTCTTTAATGGGAGTGGGGGAGGTAAGGGGTGATAGCTGGAGCCCTAAGAGAAGCTAGGGAGGGAGGTGGGGCAGCTGGGGGCCATGGAGGCTGTTTGGGGGCAAGACTGGGGCACCAGGGTCTGAAGGTCTCTAAATTGTAGGGGAGACAAGGTCCAGCCCAGGGCAGCACTCATCCTTCCCGGTCCCCCTGCCACATCTGCCAGCCTGCTTATAATAAAAGTTCCCATTTGCTGAGAGCTGTGAACCAGGCCCTGTTATAAGTGTCTAACACTGAATCATCAGCAAGCTTGTGAGGAGGGCACTATAACATCATCAACTCCTTCCCTGTTTTTCAGATGAAAACTGTGGTCCAGAGAAGGCAGCTTAGTCACCAGGGTCACACAGCAGTTAACGGTGGAACAGCGACACAAGCCCAGGGCCTATGCTTATCACCACCCTGTACGTCAATGCTCAGGCAGGTACGAAGGCAGGCACAGACCCTGATCGCAGGGAATGAGCAGGGATTCGCAGGCACCGAGCTCCCGCTGGTGGCCAGATATATGGCTTCATTCTTACAGGGCTTGCTACCGTGAAGGAAAGGAAGGTCACCTGGCTAGTGGTAAGAGACAGTCAGAACTCGAACCCAGGTCTGGGCCACTCGGTTGCCTTCCTGTCTCTAACAGAAGATCCAGAATTTATTTGGGAGAACAAAGCTCCCAAAATTGAGTTTGAACAAAGTGTGTTATGAGAGACAGGTGGCGAATGGGAGAAACAATGCTGCTGGAAAACTCCTGCTCTTCCTTCAGAACCCTTGTGAGATGTCACTGCCTCTCAGAAGCCTTCCCTGACCTGCCACAATAGGTCAGGTCCCTGGTCTGTGTCTTCACAATGCCCAGTGCTTCCCCCATCACATCACCCCCCTTCCTTGGGCCTTCTGGCCTGCCTCTCAAAACCATGGCAGCTGGGTCATCCCAGGCCTGGCTCCTTGTCTCAGGTATGCAGTGTGCGCATGTATCCGCCCACCCGCCTCCCTCCGGGCACATGATCCTAGGCTAGTATCTTGGAGCACTGGGAACTAATGGGATGCCAGGGCTCTCAGGGCAGTGCGCTGCCTGTGGGCACTGAAAATCTTGGCTGGGGACAAGTCGGTTCTCAGCAGCCCTAGCACCTGAATATTCCCTCAGCAGATGGAAAAACTGATCAGTGGGCGCTATCAGAGCCCTCCTCCTGGTAGAGCACATGAGGCCTGGAGTGCCCCCCTACAGCTAGCTTTAGTCTCTTTCACTGCACTGGAGGAAGGGCTGCTGGCACAGGAAAACCAGACATCCCTGCCCCCATTCCAGTTCTCTTTGCCTGTAAGGTCAGGGTCCCCCAGCCGGGCTAAGCAGACACTGATAGGATGTGTGTGTAGAAGACTCCAGCTAGGCTGCTCCTGCCCCAGGACAGAAGGCAGGGCTGGGCCAGCCTCCCCAGGTGAAAAGATATGCCTGGGCTGGGCCTGGCGAGTGGAAAAAAATTCCCTTAGAAGGAAACAGAGGTGAATTTCCCCATGATTTGCATATGATGGGGGGGCTAGCCCGCCTGCCCCTGGGGAGGGTGGGTGGCCAGGCAGGAACCGAGTAGCAGCTGAGACAGGAAGTTTGAGGCTGGAATTCCCCTCCTGCCACTACCCCAGCTCAGAAACCCCCGAGGTGGGTGCGTGGCTCTGCTTCTCAGGAACAGGCTCCTCTGAGCACCCCTCATCACAGCCCCTCCTCCCATGTCCCTCCTTCTTCTGGATACAAACACATACTGCACATGGCTGCTCCCAGAGCTCAGCCGCTCCTGGCCCATACCTCCAGAGGAAGGAGTCACACAGATCCAACCTAGCTCCTAGCCCAGCTACATGAGGCTGGACACTGAGAGGGACCCCCTCTAATCTCGAAGCACGGGATGTGACCTGCTGCCTTTTGGCATGGAAACTGGATTTTCTCAGCCTCCCATCCAGGCTCAGCCCAAGTCAGAGAGAGGAAGACTGGCCTGAAGGTGACAGAAGGAGGGAAGAGCACTCAGCTGCATGCCTGCTGAGCTGGGCCAGGGCCAGCTGGACAGTGAACTTGTCCCACAGGGGCCACAAATTAGGGAGGGCAGAGGCTGATGTCATGCCAGCTGTGGGCAGCCCACCTAGGAGCTCCCTCAGGGCAGCCAGAAAATCATCCCTTCTCAACCCTGTGTCTGGGGTCTCCCCGTCCATGCCAACAGGAACTTTTCCCTGTGAGCCATCCACCCAGCACTGACTCATCAGCCTGCCTTGGAGGGAAGTGGGAAAAAAGTGGGGCCAGAGGGTGGAGCCTGGATTGACGGGAGAAGTCTGGGTTTCCCAAGGTCAGCAGCAGCCCTGGCTTCCCTCTCTGCCCCTACCCCCCCACCCCATTCCTGTGCTGGGGGATGGGGGTGGGAGTCACTGGGGGCTGAGTCCTGGCTCTGGCCCCGGGGAACCTCCAGAGACTGGTCCAGCCCAGGCTGCTTCAGCTGAGTCAGTAGGGATCCAAGTTGCAGCTCGCCTGAGGCCAGAGCATCAGGCCACCTGCCCACAACCCATGTAAAGCTGGACCCAGCCTTGAGGTCACTCTTGGACACAGTCACTGGACCTGTTTTCGTGGGAGCCCAGGTCTGAGACAAGAAGGCCTCAGAAGCCCAGCCCCTGAAATAACAACAACAACAACTGCTACTACCACTGCCTACTACCACTACTATGGTTCCTGAACGCTTGCTCCTCTCCGGGATCCGCACACTCCCTCCTCACAACACCCACCTGAGATCAGGTTCCGAGGGGTGAGTGAGCAGCTGCCCACGGGCTGGTCCCCTTTACAGCCCTGCCTCACATTACAGGAGAGGAGTGGAGACACAGTGCTGGCCTCAGGGAGGGACCCACAGCATAAGGTAAGCTCTGCGGACAGAGGGACCTGGGCTGGAACCCTGCCTCTGTCACTTACCAGTAGCGCGACCCTAGCCTCATAAAAGGCTTTCCCTCCCTCTAGACCAGTCCCTAAGAAGGAAGTCACTTCTTCCAGCCCACCAGAGCTGCAGAGACAGTCATCCTTCCATGTGTCCTGGCCACAGGAGAGATGCGAACCTAATGTGTCCTGGCCACAGAAGTGACACTTACCTCATGGCCACGTTGCTCCCATCGATGACCACTGGTCTCAGGTCGCTGCCCTCCTTTTCCTCTTCTGGGAGTGGAGGCTCCAGGTTGGGAGCCTTAGGGGTGCCACCACCCCGTGGGACTAGAGGGAGCTGAGGGCAGGGGTCCGGTGAGGTCTGGTGCTCCCGCTCGGTGGCTGTCCCGTGTTTCACCAGCTCGCCCAGCACCGTGTTGGTGTCTGCCTGGACGCCCAGCTTCTGCAGGACGCTGTGGATCTCCGTGGATGAATAGCCCAGCTTCCGGAAGAAGTCCACCTTCATCTGCAGTTCCAGGGCCGAGGCCTCCTCAGCGGCCGGCTCTTGACCCGGCCTGGGGGTGCCCTGACGGCTGTGGCTGTCCTCAAATTCCCACAGACTCATGGTGGGGCTGGCTTCCAGGACAGGCTTCTCTCCACAGGGGCCACTCATAGCTCAGACTCCTGGAAGGCACCGCGCCACAGCTCCTACTGAACAACCAACAGGGTTAGGGACGGTGAATAGCGCTCTCTCCTAACCTCCCTCCCAAAACCACACCCAGCAGGATGAGGGATTGGTGGCACTACACACTACATCGTGTTATTAGTTCAGGTTGTCCTCTCAAAAGCTCTCCCAGCTAGGCATTCCCATTCCCATTCTATAAAGGGAGAAACTGAGGCACAGACATTAAAAACTTGCTCAAGGTCATCCAGCTGTTAGCTGGTGGCTCGAAGATCGGAACTTAGTCTGAACTAAGACTGGAACTGCCCCAGCTGTAAAGCCTCGAACCCCCACGCCAACCCAGGGGACCCAGAAGGCAGGGACGGGGCTCTCAGATGGAATCCTGGGGCTGGAAGTGCGTTGCGGGGCCCAAGGCTTCCCCACTGAGGCCATCACTTTCGCCCACCCGTCCGGCACTCAGAGCTCAGGCCCAGGCAGCGCAAGGCCCATGGCCGGACTCCCGGAGCCGGGGAGGGCAAATTTCCGGGGTGACCCGTGGGGAGAAAAGTTGCTGGAAAACTCTGGTTGGCTGCCGGGAGCTGGTGACGCCGAGGCTGTCCCGGCCCGAGACCCGCGCTTGCTCGGCCCGCGATCCCGATCCGGAACCTGGTGCTCTTCCCCGGCTCTCCCAACTTGGGCTAAGTTGGAGGGGTCCTGAGGCCCGGCGGGCCGGGGAACAGGACCCCGACCCTCCCGTCCCCTCCCCTTTCCACCCCTCCCGTCCCCTCCCCTCCCCTCCCCTCCCCACCCTTCCCGTCCCCTCCCGTCCCCTCCCGTCCCTTCCCGTCCCGTCCCCTCCCCTCGGCTCGGCTCGGCTCGGACCCCGCCGGAGCGCTCCCTGCCGCCTCCTCGCCGAGGCCCGCACCCTCCCCGCCGCGCCTCACCCCGCCATGCGCCAGCGGCGGCCGGCGGCGTCTCCATGGGGCCGAGTCCCGGGGTCAAGGCCGGCGGCGCCTTTATATGGGGCGGCGCGCTGGCAGGTGGTGGTGAGGCACTGACGCGGAAGCGGGCAAGGGGCGGGGCCGTCCCGGGAGACCGCCCCGGGGGCGGGGCTGCCTCGCCCTTTCCTGCTCCGCTCCTCGCGTCGCGGCCCCGCCCCCGCGGCCGCTGCGCGCCGGACGGGGCCCAAGCGGGGGTCAGAGCCTCAAGGCTGCGGCGGCGACGAGCTCCGAGCGGGACACTGAACGGCCCGTATGCGCAAGATAAGCACGGACTGAATCAGGTACACGCACCTGCCGGGGACGCACTGACCGAGGTGCGGACGGCGGTACCAGGACAGGTAAAGCCGCGAACCCTCGGACCTAAGAACTTGACAGGTACACCCTGCCTGATGAAGCTACGTACGGCCAGGTGCCCATCGAGTGAATCAGGTACGCGGAGGTTGGTCCACGCACCGTGGAGGCAGGTCCATGGTTATAGACAGGTACATCCAGACAGGCACTTTTCAGGTGGAGTCAGGCCCCCTCAAGACACACTGTGCTTAAAGCCGTCACACAGAGGTTGGCCACCCCCGGGGCCAGGTACACTTTTCCTGAAATCTGTACTTTACTAGGACCAAAAGGCAGGTTCAGTCAGCAGATGCACAATGACCGAGGCAGAAAACCAGGCAAAAGAGGGTCATTTACCCCAATCACTACATGAATACTGTCCACACAAGAATACTGTCACCCACACCGCAGAACTCACTGAGCGCCCCCACTGGAGGAGCACCCTTGCTCCATGAAGATGCTTTTAGTTTCCCAGGTCAGACCTGATCCCTCGCATGAGCTTACACTCACGGGCTTACAGACAGAGGTTATGCTGATGTTACCCTTGAGAAATTCTGCAAAGGCTAAACTGCCCCAGCTGGAAAGACTCGAACCAGGATGGAGAGCTCCTATTCTAGTGCTCCTATTGTTTGCCATTTTGTGAACCACGAGTGACTGAGGGCAGAGGGGAGCCTGGCTTCCTATGTGTGTGTGTGTGTGTGCGTGCGTGTGTGTGAGTGAGAGAGAGAAAACACAGAGCCCACACGCTGGAGGACAGAGCCGCATGCCACCAGTGCTTACTATGTGCCAGTCCTTTGTTACATTCTCTCTACCTCATCATAGGCATGTATCCTATAAGTGCTAGTGTTATAATAAATACTTGTTTATTGTAAAAGACACCATAGACACAACTGTACATGTACAGCTTAAAGAATAATAGTAATAATAAAAAAGCCATGTATCCATCACCTAACTTAAAAAATAGACCAGTGCCAGTACCTTGAGGCCCTCTGGGTGCCCCCATCACAGCCTCCTGCCCACATCCTGAAGAACTAGTTTCCTGAACTTTAATTGTGCTAGTCATTCTCTTGCTTTTTCTTGTAGTTTTACCACCTCTGTATGCATCCCTAAGTGGGATATTGTATAGTTTTGCTATTTTTTACTTTGTGTAAACGTAGTCATTCCATAATTATGTGACTTCCTTTTTCATACAGCATTATATTTTTAAAAATCCATTTTGATTGCCTGCATACCTGTAATTTATTTTACTACTGAATAGTGTCCCATTTTATGAATATACCACTGGTTACTTATTCATTCACCTGCTGTTGGACGTTGTTTCTAGGATTTTTTTTCTATTACAAAGACTGTGCTTTGGATATTCTTGTATGTATCTTAATGAAATTGTACAGTGGAGGAAATGGATGTTCAGAGATTCAGAAAGGTGAAGTCACCTGCTCAGGCTCTGGGGGCTGGTGGTGCTGGAACTCATGTAGCTCTCTCCAAGGCAGTCCATCTCCCCATCCACACCTGCTTGTTCGGGAGGCCACCAAAGACCCCAGCGAGGCAGGCATGTACGTCTCTATCTGGACCCTGAGGCTGTTCCTCTGGGCTTGCTTGCTCCTACCTAGCGGTGTTCCTGCTTTGTTGCCTGGTCATCTTTGAAGACCCCAAAGTGTCCCCTTCTCTGCTCCCCAGGCACAGCAGCTCCAAGGGCTTGGCAACCCAAGGAGAGAGGAAACACAAGGCCCCCTGCTGCATGCCAGCTCACATCCCATGCTGGGCACCTCACATGCTTGCTGTCACTCCAGCTGAGTGCGGTGCCGGCGGCACCCCTAACCTCACAACAGTCCCTTTTACAGATGAGAAGAGCTCAGTTATGTTAAGCATTTATTCGCTATAGCAACTACCTTTAAGATAGTAAAAACATTAAGTGATGTGTCCAGGTTAATAATGATAATGACAATACTAATCAATCACAGAGATAATGCCTCCCATTTATAGAGTGCTCACTGGGTGGCAGGCACCAGCTAGCGCCTTGCAGACACTTTTGGGCCTCTGCTCTGCCTCTTCCTTGGCTTGGAGTGTCCTTCCCTCTCTCCCACCCAGCTGCTTCCTAGCCAGTTCCATTCATCTTTTGGATGATGTCACCTCCTCTGTGAGGCCAGCCAAGACTCCTTTGATGCTGGTTGTACCCTCCTAAGTGTCCCCACAACACCCTGCCTATGTCCCAACGTGTTAGATTGTCTTTGCCAGCCTGAGACCTCCTCTGGAGCTGCAACAAGACCAGACTCTGCTCCTGCTCCCAGACCCTCTGCTGCCCAGCCCTGTGCCAGTAGGAGCCAGCAGGACTAGGCGATGAGTCATGCTGCTCCCTGCCCTCCCAGAGAGAGCCACAGTCTCGCTGTCTTCCGGCTCATGCTACTTCCCAAGAAGCCGACTCTCTTCTACAGAACCCACGGCTTCTTCGGGGAACCCCTGCTCCGTTTACAGCTGGATTTTGCAAACTTTGGCCCTAATCCCCAGGAGTTCTCTGAAGCCGAGCCCACACAAACCCCTCTGCCTCTCGTATGCCTGTCTTGGCAGCTGGGCTGGCTAATTTCCTTCTTGGAGCCTGCCTGGCCTCCCACCATCTATCTGCCTGTGCCCAGCCAGCGTAGGTGGGGTCTGCAAAGCTTGTGGACTGGTCACTGCCTGAGGGTGGTGGGGGGTTGGGAGATGAGGTTGGAGAGGGAAAGTTCCCAGGAATGACCTTGGCTTTCAGTTGCTTCACTGGGCAGCTCAGCCTGGGGAGGACCCGGGAACTGGGCTACCTCTGTAGAAAGGCTGGGCAGGCTGCCCTCAAGCCTTAACGGAGTGGCTGCTGAGGTGATGTTTAAATTCAACAAGGCCTCCTAGAAGTGAAGAAAGGACCAGATCCCTCCCATGTTTGAGACTCCTGGTATATTTCTTTTTATTTTTTATTTTCGAGATGGAGTCTGGCTCTGTCGCCCAGGCTGGAGTGCAGTGGCGTGATCTCAGCTCACTGCAAGCTCCGCCTCCCAGGTTCATGCCATTCTCCTGCCTCAGCCTCCCGAGTAGCTGGGACTACCAGTAGCTGGGACTACAGGCGCCTGCCAACACACCTGGATAATTTTTTTGTATTTTTAGTAGAAACAGGGTTTCACCGTGTTAGCCAGGATGGTCTCGATCTCTTGACCTCGTGATCCGCCCGCCTTGGCCTCCCAAAGTGCTGGGATTACAGGCATGAGCCACTGCTCCCGGCCAGACTCCTGGTATATTTCAAAAAGACATGTCACAGCAGGGCTACAAAAATCAATGTATGTTTTAAACGGTAACTGAACAAATTAACTCTTTTTTTTAAATCATGCATTCAAATGCGGTGCAATATATTTGGACTATTGACAAGATAATTGGAGAACTTGTATTAAAAATACATTATTTCCTTGGAGAGATGGCTGATTTTAGGGCTGGGACAGGGAAAGGATGAGCCGGGAGTGTGCTGTGGTGCCAGGGAGTTAGGAAACGCTCAAAACACAAAAGGATGGGAGTGCGTCAAAGGGATCCAGGAGCCAGAAGAGCTCCCTATGGCCAAAGCTGGAGCAACTGAGCAAGGGAATAAATAATAGGATAATATTGAATTATAACCTAAAGTATAAAATAAATATTTATACTGATATAAATAATTTTTTTGTTTTTAGAGCCAGGGTCTTGCTCTGTCGCCCAGGCTTGAGTGCAGTGCCGTGATCATAGCTCACTGTAACCTTGAACTCCTGGGCTTAAACGATCCTCCTGCTTCAGCCTCCTGAGTAGCTAGGACTACAGTTGTGCACCACCACGCCTGGCAAATTAAAAAAATTTTTTTTGTAGAGATGGGGATCTCGCTATGTTGCCCAAGCTGGTCTTGAACTCCTGGCCGGAAACAGTCCTCCACCTTGGTCCCCCAAAGTGCTGGGATTACATGCATGAGCCACCATACCCAGCCCTGATATAAATAAATTGTTGAATCAATAACCTACTGGGGGAGAAGAGGCAAGTCTTCCTTACAGAAGAATTTCCAATAATGAATGAAGATTCTTTCTCCTCTAGGAGGTGGAGCTTAATTATTCCTTTCCCTTCCCTTTCCTGTACACTGGACTCAGGACTTGCTTCTAAATAATAGAGTAGGGAAAGAGAAGAATAGTAACTATACAATGGAGAAACCTGCAGACACCACTTTAACCAAGGGCTCAAGGTTAACATCACCAGTGATAAGTCTAGTGGCTATCATGTAGCTAACCCTGCCCCCTCCACACCATGCTATATGACCAGAAGGATACTTCACCTCTGTCATATTCTTTCTAAAACTCCATAACCCTGGAGAAAAAGGTCAGACAAACCCAAATTAAAGGTCATTCTGCAAAATACCTGACTAGGACTCCTCAAAACTGTCAAGGTTGTAAGAAGCACAGAAATAATTAAAGCATTGTGAAAAAGAAAAAATCAAAAGCATAGAAAGACAGCAACAGCCACGGACCAGAGGACACCGGACATGCTGCCTAGATGCAGGATGCCACTCTAGGTCATGTCGTGGAGCAGAGAGAGCAGGAACAGAGAGGCTGGTGAAATCCAAATAAGGTCTGCAGTTATGTTACTAATGATGGACCAATGTGGGATTTTTGAGTTTTGAGAAATGTACCAGGGTGGTGTAAGATAACATTAGGGGAAACTGAAACTGGAGGTCAGGTATTCTGGAACTGTCTGTACTATCTTTGCAACTCTTCTGTAAACCTAAAGTTAATTCCAAAATTCAGAAGTTAGGCTGAGGCAGTCACATCACCTGAGGTCAGGAGACCAGCCTGACCAACACGGTGAAACCCCGTCTCTACTAAAAATACACAAATTAGCCGGGCATGGTAGTGGACACCTGTAATCCCAACTACTTGGGAGGCTGAGGCAGGAGAATCACTTGAACCGGGGAGGCAGGGATTGTAGTGAGCTGAGATCGCACCACTGCACTCCAGCCTGGGCAACAGAGCGAGATTCCGTCTCAAGCAAAAAACAAACAAACAAACAAAAAAACCAAACAAACCCCAAAAACCCCAAATTCAGAAGTTTATTTGGTAACTATATATGTGTGTGTGTGTATATATATATATATATATATATATATATATATATATATATATATATATATTTAGTTACCAGGAGAAATGTACCAGGGTGGTGTAAGATAACGTTAGGGGAAACTGAAACTGGAGGTCAGGTATTCGGGAACTCTCTGTACTATCTTCGCAACTCTTCTGCAAACCTAAAGTTAATTCCAAAATTCAGAAGATATATATATATATATTTACCATATATATAATTTTCTGGGCCTTACAGATGGTGTGTTTTGGTGATAGGTCACCCATCTCTGTTCAGTTCTATTGGTCTGCATCCTGTGACTGAGTACAATCCTATCTGGAGATAGCATCTGAAGTCCAAACTTGCAGCCTTTTTGGCTATGGAGCCCTGGCCAGCTCCTGTCTCTCTTCTCTCTCAACCAACCCCCATGCTGCTACCCCTCCTCCCTGTTTCTGAACCCTCAAATCAGACTGCTAGAGCTAGGAGGTCTCATAGAGATTGATTAGCCTAAATCCTTTGTTTCTTTTTTTTTTTTTTTTTTTTTTTTGAGATGGAGTCTCACTCTGTTGCCCAAGCTGGAATGCAGTGGCATGATCTCAGCTCACTGCAAGCTCCGCCTCCCGGGGTCAAGCAATTCTCCTGCCTCAGCTTCCCACATAGCTGGTACTACAGATGTGTGCCACCACACCTGGCTAATTTTTGTATTTTTTTTTAGTAAAGATGGGGTTTCACTATGTTGGTCAGGCTGGTCTCAAACTCCTGACCTCAAGTGATCCGCTGGCCTCCACCTCCCAAAGTGCTGGGATTACAAACATGAGCCACCACACCTGGCCTTGAATTTTGTTTCATAGATGAGGAGACTGGGAGAGAAAGAGGAAAGGGACTTGCCCCTGGCCACATGCCAAGTTAATTTGGACAGAGCCAAGAATGGGACTAGCCAGGCTTTCTCTATCCCGGGATCTCTGGCCCCATTTGCCACAGAGATGTGGGTCAGACCCACACAGCTCTGAAGTATTGTTGATTCACTTGGGGACCTGATTAGGGCAATGCTAAATTCAAAGGAAGGGCTGAATCCCAAGTATTAGTTGGAAAGAATAGTTTAGAGTGGAAATTTCTGCTTTGATCTCACTGTGCACGCCCTTACCAGGTGAATCTCACCGGTTTTGAAGGTCCAGGAAGAGGCATGGCCTGAAAGTGGATAAAAGATTGAGTCTGTCTCTGCCCCCTACTTCTGCCCCCAGAGCTATTGCAGTAAAGGGGCCAGAGAAGATTCTGCAAAGCCCTTAGCATGTGAAGAGGGGTTGGGTCCCCAGTTTTGGGGTTGAACACTCCCTAATGTGCACTGGGGACACCACTCTGGTGATAAACTCAAAGCTGCTGGAGAGCCCCCATAGCCTTTCCTGAAGCCTAGAGAGTAGGAGATGGGGCTGAGGTGGCCCTGCCGCTGAGGCTGCTACGTGGACATTCATCCCTTCTGGCCTAGGAGGGGGAAGTGCCTCCCTTGCTGTGTTTCCATAATGAACTGGGATGGTCTGTGCCACCATTGTCTCCCCACCTGACTGTGGCTCCTTGAGGACGGCCCTGAGTCTCACTGTCCTCTGCATTCCCAGCACAGGACCTGGGACGGATGTTGGTAAATGTTTGCTGAGTCAATGCACGCATGAGCTGAAGTGGTTCCAGTTATGTTTTGCTGTGTACATGTCTGTTGTACCGTCTTTACCATGTCCAGCTCGTGGACCTCCCCTTGCATCTGAAAAAAGCAGTCACGGGGAAGTCGGCTGGAAGGGAGCTCAAGGCTCACCTGGGGTCTCCAGCTGAGCCATCTGTGAAGGTTCAGATGGGAGTGGGGAACTAGAAGCTGAACATAGATGAACTTGCGACCAGGGCAGATCTAACCGGAGTCAGGAGCTTGCAGTGGCTGGGCTGACGTCAGCTCATGGGGTCAGTGTGGTCACCCACAGATGGGGTGGTCATAGTGAGCACCTCACAAGATATGGGGATCACTAATGCGCAGTTCACATGGTGGTCATCTGTTCTGATGGCAGTTAGAGATACCACTGGCCAATAAACATGCTGTAGGAGACTTGCTGGTGCTGGTTGTCTCTCCCGCCGCCTTTGCTGGATTCCCCATTCCTAACAGTATTGGAAATTTCTCAGCTATGTAATCTGGTCAGAAGGGACCCTATTCCAGCGGTGGGGCCTAACTGCCTTAAGCAAATCAGAATATTTCTTTCTTTTTCTTTTCTTTTTTTTTCTTTGAGTTGGAGTCTCACTCTGTCGCCCAGGCTGGAGTGCAATGACTCTACCTCGGCTTACTGCAACCTCCACCTCCCGGGTTCAAGCAATTTTCCTGCCTCAGCCTCCCGAGTAGCTGGGATTACAGGCACCTGCCACCAGGCCCAGCTAATTTTTATATTTTTAGTAGAGATGGGGTTTCACCATATTGGCCAGGCTGGTCTCCTGGCCAGATTGGTCTCGAATTCCTGATCTCGTGACCCCATCTGCCTGAGCCTCCCAAAGTGCTGGGATTACAGGCGTGAGCCACTGTGCCTGGACCGCAAATCAGAATGTTTCTTAGTTTTTTTTTTTTAGTGAGATGGGATCTCACTCTGTCACCCAGGCTGGAGTGCAGTAGCATGATCTCGGCTCACTGCAGCCTCTGCCTCCCAGGCTCAAGTGATCCTCCCACCTCAGCCTCCTGAGTAGCTGGGATCACAGGTGCATGCCACCACAGCCAGCCATTTTTTGTATTTTTAGTAGAGATGGGGTTTCCCCATGTTGCCCAGGCTGGTCTTGAACTCCTGAGCTCAGGCAATCCACCTGTCTCGGCCTCTCAAAGTGCCTGGGATTACAGGCATAAGCTGCTGCACACAGCCCAATCAGAATATTTCATCCTTCAGGCTACAGCAATTGGTCAGAAAAAGGTATAGGTCCCAAATCAGGCCAACCAGAGTGAATGGGTCTCAATTCTGAGTCTTTTCTTTGAGCTAACTGGGAAACCAACTACTTCTTGCTAATTACAAAGGAGAAAAGCAAGTATTGCCAGGAGCTTCTGGCAGCCACCTTGTGACACATCATAGGAGACAGAGCCAAGAGACTGAAAGAAAATAGGTTCTTGGTAACAGCTGCTGGATCAAGCCTTACTTAAAGCTACCCCTGGTTCTAGGCTTGTTGGTTATCTAAGCCCACAAGTTCTGTCACAATCAAAGATATCTCTTTTAATGGTAATAATAATTACTTAATTACTAAGTATATAATAATTACCTAAATACAGCTTAGGAGATAAAATCTTAGAAAATATGAGATCTGTTTGGCAATAGTAAAACACTCATAGTGAAAAGGTCAGCAGAATGCTGAATCAGCTCAAGCTCAGCTACCTCACACATGACAAATATAAGACCTAGAGAGGTCATGAGACTTGTTCAAGGTTTTACAGCTGCTTAGCAGGGCCTCCTGACCCACAGTCCACTAATTCTTAATTGTTTTTCTTTTCTTTTTTTGAGACAGGGTCTCACTCTGTTACCCAGGCCGTAGTGCAGTGGCGTGATCTTGGCTCACTGCAACCTCCGCCTCCTGGCTCACTGCAACCTCCGCCTCCCAGGTTCAAGCGATTCTCTTGCCTCAGCCTCCTGTGTAGCTGGGATAAGAAGCGTGTGCCACCATGCCCAGCTAAATTTTATATTTTTTTGTAGAGATGGAGTTTCACCATGTTGTCCAGGCTGGTCTCAAACTCCTGGACTCAAGTGAGCCACCTGCCTCGGCCTCCCAAAGTGCTGGGATTACAGGCGTGAGCCACCATGCCTAGCCTAATTCTTAATGTTTAATGGTAATTAGAATGCTTGAATTTCTGTGCATTCCCAGTGAAATCATCACTACATGTTTTCTCCCTTGTCTTGCCTATCTTTCCAAGAGGCAGAGAAGGAATGTTAATATTTGTCTTTATTTTGTAAACAGGGAGGTAGAAACCCAGAAAGGCTTAAGGATTTGCCAAATATTACAGCAGGGTAGTGGTGAAGCTGGTCCTAGGAGCCACATGTGCTGAATGCCATTTAGGGTTCAGCCCCTCCACCCCACCCCTTATGCCAGCCACTTCTGCTTCCATGAGAGCAGGAGTAAAGATTAGGGGTAGGGTGGGGACCTTTCCTGGCCTTGCTTCTTAGTGGACAAGTGATTAAAGAGGACATTGCCTTGCACAGGCCAAAGAAGTGATTATGGGCCTTGAGAGATAAGTCCTTCCCCCCAACCTTAGGAAAACCAAGGTTATGAGGCTCAGAGAAAATAGGATATTTCTATTGCCAGAGCCTCCAAAAGGGAGGCCAACCTAGAGAGATGGGAGGCTGTATGCATGGGTTTCTGGCCTCACAATCCCTGTGACCCCAGCTCTGACACCTACCCTCTCCTGCCCCCAAAGCCTTCTATGGCTCCCTAACCTTTTCAGCAGCCACAGGGCTGATGTGTTTGGCTGCACAGGTGTTGCACTGAACAATTTTGGATTCTGATCTGTATGGCGCCTCTGGAGTTGTACAGTTCACAGCTTGCACAACTGTACACGGCAGGCCTAGGTTGCCTTTCTCAATGTTTGGACATTCAGATCATTTTCACAGCAATCAATGACCTTACAAACCCTTTTTAAAAATAAATTCATTTCATCATTTTTACAAGATATAGAAGATATGTTGAGAAAATTTATTTTATTTTAGATCAGTCTGATCCCAAGGATTGTATTAGAAAGTGTATATGTAAAAAGATGCATTATTTTTAAAGGCTACTTTTGATGATTTTCTACTTAATAAAGGGATGCCTACTGTTTAATAGAATTTATATCTGTCAGGAGAGTTTTAGGGAAGAAAGAATTAAATTTTACGAGGAAAAGCAAGGTTTACAGACAAATAAATTAAAAATAAGTTGTCAGGCTTGATTTGGGAACTGAATGTTTACTGAAATTATTATTGTAGATCAAAATTTAACTACATGCTATGAATTACAAAAATAAATATACTTTCAGGCCAGGTGTGGTGGCTCACGCTTGTAATCCCAGCACTTTGGGAGCCTGAGGCAGGTGGATCACTTGAGGTCAGGAGTTTGAGACCAGCCTGGCCAACATGATGAAACCCCATCTCTACTAAAAATACAAAAACTAGCTGGGCGTCGTGGCACATGCCTGTAATCCCAGCTACTCGGGAGGCTGAGGAGAATCACTTGAACCCAGGAGGCGGAGGTTGCAGTGAGCTGAGATTGTGCCACTGCACTCTAACCTGGGTAACAGAGCAAGACTCTGTCTCAAAAAACAAACAAACAAACAAAAACAAAAATAAATATACTTTCAATTCATGGTGGTTTAGAACGTTTGCATCTTATACTTCATTCTTGTGATTTATTTAGTTGTTTTAAAAACAAACTTTGTGCTTGGTTTCTAAATGAAGAGATAAGAGAGAAGATATCACCTCCTCAAACAACCCATTTCAGCTATGAATAGCTGTTATTTCCAAAAGATGAAAAGCTAAAATGACTACATTTTCTCTTAAAATGTTCATTTTTGAAGTTCTAGATTTTTTTTTTTTTTTTGGTCGGGTGCGGTGGCTCATTCCTGTAATCCCAGCACTTTGGGAGGCTGAGGTGTGCAGATCACCTAAGGTCGGGAGTTCAAGACCAGCCTGACCAACATGAAGAAACCCCGTCTCTACTAAAAATACAAAATTAGCCAGGTGGCACATGCCTGTAATCCCAGCTACTTGGGAGGCTGAGGCAGGAGAATCGCTTGAACCTGGGAGGCGGAGGTTGCAGTGAGCTGAGATCGTGCCACTGCACTCCAGCCTGGGCAACAAGAGTGAAACTCCATCTCAAAAAAAAAAAAAAAAAAAAAAAGTTGGTTTTTAAAAATTTTTTTGAACAGGTGATCCATTAACAAGGTAGAGGTTCAAAAGGTGCACGGATATTTATGGTAGAAACAGGATCCCTTTCCCCTGGTCCTGGTCCTGGGAAGTGGCTCTGGTATCTAGGAACAAGCAAAGTTAGCAGTTTCTTATGTCTCTTCTCAGATGGAATCTATGCGTCCAGGAGCAAATGTTTGCACATATATATTTGGCTTTGTTTCTTTCTTTTTCTTATTTCTGAGGATATCTTGCTCCAGATTTTTTTCTCTCTTTTCCTTTTTTGTTCTTATTTCTGAGGTGTTGCTCTTTATTTTTATATAAATGAAGCTCTTTCTATAACCAGCTGTACCTTGCTTTTCTCACTTAAAAATAAACCTTTGAGATAATTCCAATCAGTACATGTTAAGCTGCCTCGTTACTGTTAATAGCTGACAAACATTCCATTGGAAGAATGTACCATAATTTATTTAGGCAGGTTTTGACTGATTAAACATTTTGTTTTATTCCACTCTTTTTTTTTTTTTTTTTTTTTTTGAGATAGGGTCTTCTGTCGCCCAGGCTGGAGTGCAGTGGTGTGATCTTGGCTCACCACAGCCTAACCTCCCAGGCTCAAGCCATTCTCCCACCTCAGCGTCCCGAGTAGCTGGGACTACAGGCATGCACCACCATGCCCAGCTAATAATTTTTTTTTTTTTTTTTTAGATAGAGTCTTGCTCAGTTGCCCAGGCCGGAGTGCCATCGAACAATCTCGGCTCACTGCAACCTCCGCCTCCCTAGTTCAAGTGATTCTCCTGTCTCAGCCTCCTGAGTAGCTGGGATTACAGGTGCCCACCACCACACCCTGCTAATTTTTGTATTTTTAGTAAAGACAGGATTTCACCATATTGGCCAGGCTGGTCTTGAACTCCTGATCTCAAGTGATCCACTTGCCTCAGCCTTCCAAAGTGTTAGGATTACAGGCATAAGCCACCGCTCCCAGCCCTGGCTAATTTTTGTATTTTTTGTTGAGACAGGGTTTTGCCATGTTGCCCAGGCTGGTCTCCAACTTTTGGGCTCAAGTGATCCTCCTGCCTTGGCCTCCCAAACTGTTAGGATTACAGGTGTGAGCCACCACACCCAGCTTCTCGTTACTGTTAACAGCTGAAAAATATTCCACTGGAAGGATGTACTATAGTTTATTTAGGCAGTTTTTGGCTGATAAACATTTAGGTTTTTTCCAGTCTTTACTATCACAAACAATACTGCAATGTATGCCTCCGTCTGTGTATCACTTTGCAACTGTGCAAATACGTAGCAGGGTAAATTCCTCTTGCTGAGTTAGAGTTTGTTGATTTGGTAGGGCTGCCATCACAAAGTACAAACTGGGTGGCTTAAGCAACAAATCTATTGTCTCAGTTCTGGAGGCTGGGAACCCAAGGTCAAGATGTCAGCAGAATTGGTTCCTTCTGAGGGCTGTAAGGAAGAACCTGTTCCATGCCTCTCCCACGGCTTCTGGTGGTTTGCTGGCATTCGTTGGCATTCTTTGGCTTGGAGAAACATCACCCCAATGTTTACCTTGATGTTCACATGGTGTTTTTCCTGTGTATATGTCTATGTCCAAATTTCTTGTTCTCATAAGGACTCGTCATATTGTATGACCTCATCTGAATGAATTACATCTGCAATGACCCTATTTCTAAATAAGGTCACATTCTGAGGTACTGGGGCATAGGACCTGAACATACGAATTTTTGGGGATGCAATTCAGCCTATAACAAAGGGTATATAACCATTTACTTTTAGAAAAATATTGCTAAATACCCTCTTCATAGAAATTGTACCATCGGCTGGGTGCAGTGGCTTACGCCTGCAATCCTAGCACTTCGGGTGGCTGAGGTGTGCAGATTGCTTGAGCCTGTGAGTTCAAGACCAGCCTGGGCAACATGGTGAAACCCTGTCTCTACGAAAGAAGAAAAAAAAAAAAAAAGCTGGGTGTGGTGATGTACATCTGTAGTCCCAGCTACTTGGGAGGCTGAGGTGGAAGGATCGATTGAGCCTGGGAGGCGGAGGCTGTAGTGAACCATGATCACACCACTGCACTGCAGGCTGAGTGACAGAGTGAGACCAAGAAGAAAGAAATTGTACTGTTGCCTTCCCAACAGCCTTGCCAACACAGTGGGCCATCACACATTTTGATTTTTGCCAGGCTGGTAGGTGGAAAATGGTGTCTCATTGTATTCCAACGTGCATTCCATTTATAAGTGTGGATGAGAGTTCTCTTATATATTTAAGACCAATTTGCCTTGTTTTTGCATCCAGTTGTTTACATCATTTGCTTCTTTTTCTTTCTTTCTTTTTTCTTTTTTTTTTTCGAGACGGAGTCTCGCTCTGTCGCCTGGTCTGGAGTGCAATGGCGTGATCTTGGCTCACTGCAACCTCCGCCTCCTGGGTTCAAGCGATTCTCCTGCCTCAGCCTCCCGAGTAGCTGAGATTACAGGTGCCCACTGACACTCCCAGCTAATTTTTTGTATTTTTAGTAGAGATGGCATTTCCCTATGTTGGCCAGACTGGTCTTGAACTCCTGACCCCGTGATCTGCCTCCCTCTGCCTCCCAGAGTGCTGGGATTACAGGCGTGAGCCACTGTGTTTGGCCTCATTTGCTTATTTTTCCATTAAATTATTGGTCTTTTATCCTTATTGATTTGTAGAAGCTCTTTAAGTGTAAAAGAAATTAGCTGTCTGTGATATGTTTCAGATGTTTCTTTTCCTGTTAGTCAATTGTTATTTGACTTTGTATAAGAATTTCTTTTTTCTTTTTCCTTTTTTTTTTTTTTTTTTTTTTTGGAGACAGGGTCTTGCTCTGTTGCCCAGGCTGGAGTGCAGTGGTGTGGTTCCAGCTCACTGCAGCCTCAATTTCCTGGCTCAAGCGATCCTCCCACCTCAACCTCCCAAGTAGCTGGGACTATAGGCACACACCACCAGGCCCAGCTAATTTTTGTATTTTTTGTAGAGATGGGGTTTCATCATGTTGTCCAAGCTGGTCTCAAACTCCTGGGCTCAAGCAATCTGCCCACCTCGGCCTCCCAAAGTGCTGGAATTACAGGTGTAAACCACCATTCTCACCTTTTGTTTTTTTTTTAACCAGGAAAAAATGTTCAATTTTTTTGTATACAAACATCATTTTCTTTTATGGTTTTGGGATTTTCTGTGATATTTAATAAGGTCTTTTCTTGCCGGGCACGGTGGCTCACACCTGTAATCTCAACACTTTGGGAGGCCAAGGCGAGTGGATCACCTGAGGTCGGGAGTTCAAGACCAGCCTGACCAACATGGAGAAACCCCGTCTCTACTAAAAATACAAAATTAGCTGGGTGTGGTGGCATATGCCTGTAATCCCTGCTACTCGGGAGGCTGAGGCAGGAGAATCACTTGAACCCGGGAGGTGGAGGTTGCGGTAAGCTGAGATCACACCATTGCACTTTAGCCTGGGCAACAAACGCAAATCTCCATCTCAAAACAAACAAACGACGAACAAAACAGAAGGTCTTCTCTATGATTATGATACATATTCTCTTATTTTGTTGAATGCACTTACGGTTTCATTTTTATGTGTAATTTTGACCCATTGAAATTTATTTTGGCATAAGGTAAAAGGTAGGAACCTGGCTGGGCGCAGGGGCTCATGCCTGTAATCCCAGCACTTTGGGAGGCCGAGGCGGGTGGATGACAAGGTCAGGAGATTGAGACCATTCTGGCTAACACGGTGAAACCTCGTCTCTACTAAAAATACAAAAATTAGCCAGGCACGGTGGTGGGCGCCTGTAGTCCCAGCTACTTGGGAGGTTGTGGCATGAGAATTGCTTGTGCCTGGGAGGCAGAGGTTGCAGTGAGCCGAGATCTGACCACTGCACCCCAGCCTGGGTGACAGAGTGAGACTCTGTCTTAAAAAAAAAAAAAAAAAAAGGCTGGGCACGGTGGCTCTCACCTGCTGTAATCCCAGCACTTTGGGAAGCCGAGGCGGGTGGATCATGAGGTCAGGAGATCGAGACCATCCTGGCTAACATGGTGAAACGCCATCTCTACTGAAAATACAGAAAAATTAGCCTGGCGTGGTGGTGGGTGCCTGTAGTCCCAGCTACTTGGGAGGCTGAGGCAGGAAAATGGCGTGAACCCAGGAGGCAGAGGCAGAGCTTGCAGTGAGCCGAGATCGTGCCACTGCACTCCAGCCTGGGTGACAGAGCAAGACTCCATCTCAAAAAAAAAAAAAAAGACATGTATTCCATGGGAAAACTCTTTGAAAACGTTGGGCTTCATCTAAGGCAAGCTTGTCCAACAAGCTTGGCCCAGGACAGCTTTGAATGCAGCCCAACACAAATTTGTAAATTTTCTTAAAACATTATGAGATTTGTGTGTGTGTGTGTGCATGTGTGCGTGTGTTTAGCTCATCAGCTATCATTAGTGTTAATGTATTTTATGTGTGGCCCAAGACAATCCAGTTCTCCCAGTGTGGCCCAGGGAAGCCAAAAGATTGGACACCCCTGATCTAAGGGGTTGAGAGTCCTAACCACGCTACCTCCCAGTGCTGCCACCTTGAGTAACTTGCTTCACCTGTGTCACATTTCCCTTCAGTTTTAAAATGGGGGTAATAACAGAGGAAGCTTTTGTAAGGCCTCAAGCTTCTGTAGTTTGGAGGGCTCTCTTACAAATTCCAAAAGGGAAACACTTCCCCTGTAGGGTCTGGGAAGGGCCCCTGCAAGTGAGAGGACCTGAAGGTTTAAATGTCCTCAGCATCACTGAAAACCCACCTTTGATCATGGTATCTACTTAATAGGGCCCTGGGGAGTACGGAATGTGTCTTAAGTATCTGGCATCTAGTATGAGTGTGGTGAGTTCATTCCCAGACTACAAACTCAGGTGTGCAGGGAACATCACTCCCCCCAACCACATGCTTCTGCTTTTTTTTTTTTTTTTTTTTTTTTGAGACAGAGTCTTTCTCTGTCACCCAGGCTGGAGCGTAGTGGCGCAGTCTCGGCTCACTGCAATCTCCACTTCCCAGGTTTATGTGATTCTCCTGCCACAGCCTCCCAAGTAGCTGGGATTACAGGCACCTGCCACCATACCCAGCTGATTTTTGTATTTTTAGTAGAGACGGGGTTTCACCGTGTTGGCCAGGCTGGTCTCAAACTCCTGACCTCAGGTGATCCGCCCGCCTCGGCCTCCCAAAGTGCTGGGATTACAAGCATGAGCCACTGTGCCCGACCCCATGCTTCCTTTTAATTAGGAACATCACTTCCTTTACATGCCACAACCTACCTGAAGTTTTGACGCCAAGCCCCCACTTTCACTGAGCTGGCAAACACGCTCCTTTGAGTCACTCTTGAAGTTTTAAGTGCACCTTGCTCTGAAGCAGAGTCAAGGCCTGGGAGTGAGGGGGAGGATTTGTTGTCCCTTGGTTGTCTGTTCATCCCGATCATGGCTGAGGCATCTAATGTCCCTTTCTGAAGGTGGCCTCATATCTTCAGCCCTCCACTGCTTCTGAGCCGTGCATGGGACTTGGGGATCTACGAGGGGCCCAAGGAGTGCCATGTAGCACTCCTGCTTGTGAGGACAGCTCTGTTGGTGGGTCTGCCGGCTCTATTCTAGGTCACATCAGAGATCTTCCCCTGAGAATAACCCGTGCTGGCTAAAGCATCGGATTGGGTGCAGTCAGAATTGAGGTCAAATCCTGCAAAACCTGTTTTCCTCATCTGCAGAATGGGGAAGATGCTAACAATACCTCCCTCATCGAATTGGTGTGAAGAATTCAATGTCTTGGTGTTTGTAAAGGGCTTAGGATAGTGTCTGACATGTAGTCCATGGGCTGTCTTGATGCAGGTCATCATCTCACCCTTGTTCATTATTGGATGGAGAAACCAGGGTCCCAGAGACAGTGGCTGGCTGGGGCAAGATCACCACTCATTCCTATCAACAGCTGGGTTAAAGGTGCAGAAGACATGCTTATTCGATTTGCAGGTGACCCAAAACTAGATGCAGTGGCTGGTATTTTAAATGACCAAACAAGAGCCCAAAATCCCCTAAAGCGGATGAGATGATGGACTAACCCCTCTACGGATGGATGTAAAATTAAAATTTTTTGCATGAAAGAGATTTTGGCTGAAGATTCATTGCACATTGAGATGGTTGCCCCAAATGATTGTGGTCTCAGGCTGAGTCTGTAGAGGTACAGGTTGACGATGAGGGAGGTGATAGCTGGAGGGTTGTGCTCAACTCTGGTTGTCGTACATTTGAGGAGACAGGGAGAGACCAGAGTCCAGTTTGTGGAGGGTAAAGGATAGTGAGGAACTGGGGATACTGATCTTGCAGAAGAGAAGACTCAAAAGGGCAGAGGCAGGAACAGTGGTATAACCCTGCCTGGCTCCAAGGGCAGAACTGGCACCCATGGAGATAACAGGGGCCTGAGAACCAGCTCTGTGGCTATCAGAACTTTCCCACAGTGAATCAGAGTGCCTTCAGAGGTGGTGAGCTCCCCATCACCGTATGCAAGCAGAGTGAGGAAAGGATTCCTGTTTCCAGCTCTCAGATGGTTTTATCAACAGCAAAAAAACTAGACCCTACTGATAAAAATTTCTGTTGGCTATATATACACATATAGTTACCAAATATGTAATCCATATTTCCCCTATTTTAAGGTTTATTTTATTTTATTTTTGAGACAGGGTCTCAGTCTGTCACACGGGCTAAAGTGTAGTGCAGGATCTTGGCTCACAGCAGCCTCTACCTCCCGGTTTAAGCCATTCTCCCACCTCAGCCTCCTGAGTAGCTGGGACTACAGGCTCCTGCCACTACACACCTGGCTAATTTTTGTATTTTTTGTAGAGACGAAGTTTCGCCATGTTGCCCAGGCTGGTCTCAAGCTCTTGGGCTCAAGCAATCCACCTGCCTCGGCCTCCCGAAGTGCTGGGATTACAGGTATGAGTCACCACGCCCAGCATACTTTAAGAAAATGAATATTATAGAAATTGGGACTAATTTACAATCAATGCGTAGGTTTACTGTATCCTTCCTTCCTGAAAAGTTGTTATTTGAATCAAAATGAAATATATGATTGAGCAGGTTTTTCTGACAATCTGTTTTTCATCTTTCAATCTGTTTTTCACTTTTGTCATTAGAATGTATGTCTTGAATTTAAAAACAAAGTATCTAAATAAATAACAAATATTTTAAAAAATCCAGCCTTCTTAGTGAAGCCACACTCAATCTATTGAATACATCTTCTGCTGACATTCCACCTTGTCGCCGCCATCCTGGCCTCTGAAATAGAATGGAGACCGGCTATTAAACCAGTTTTTAGCAAATTCGGAGCAGTAGGTTCTTGGCTGGGGGAAAAAAATTCCACTTATCAAGAGATGTTTATTCCTTCAAAGGGTGAGAACCTACTTCTTCATAAAGAGAATTTGGAGGGAGCTTTTTGTTCTGCGGGGACAACATCTGGATTTGAATACATCCATGCTCAAAAGGAGATTTCTCATAATGGAGCCAACTGAAAGCACTCAGAGTACAAGGACCGGTGAGCTTTCAAAAGGAGACACTTTGGGAGACTCGCCAGGGGCCCTCGTATCCCCGGCAGCACGAGTTTTGGAGGTCAGTGGAGGGCTCTCGCATCATGCATGTAACTTTCATACTCAAAGACTTACCTTCATCCTCCATCCCTCACCCACCTGCAGAAACTTGGGGCTTGAATTCATTTAAAAACATTTGTGGTTTCAGAAGCCTTCTTTTTATTATGAAGCTGCCAAGGAGATCTTAGAATGAAAGGCATTTTTAGAGATGAGAAAGAAGGAAGCCAGGCCAAGGCCGGGCCGGCTCTCAGCCGTGGGTCTGTAAAGGTGACACGTGGGACATGGCCACCTGCAGACCCTGCAGGCGGCTGGGCAGAGGCACCCACAGGGACCTGGGTTTGAATCCCTGCTCTGCCAGTCATTTCCACAGCGATCTTGGGGGAAGTTGTGTAACCTCTGGGCCCTGCGACGCCCTTTCCTGGAGCCTGGAGCTGGAACGAAGCCCCTTGGAGCCCTGACATCAGAGGTGACGCTAGTCTTCGCAGGCAATGACTCGGCGGAATGTGATGCCACTCCCTAACCCGTGTCCGGGCTGGCAGAGTGTGTGCCGCCTCCCACCAGGTGGTCTGGCTGCTTTGATGGATCTCCTAACTTCTCTGCACCCCAGAGCCCTCAGTGCTGGCCAGACCTTCACTCACTCCTGGGTGACAACCCCGTTCTCAGATAGCGGGTCCCACAGGCTGGCCTATGGCGCCCCCTGCTGGTGACTGCAGGGAGAAGGATGCCCTAAGCCAAAGGAAGTCCTTCCTGGGGTCTAATCTCTACCTTTTGCATGATGAGGCAGCTGAGGTGGCTCGCTTTCTCCTCCACCCCAGAAAATAAAGTCATATGGAGTCCAAGCAGTTATTTTTCTCTGCTAGGCCAGTCCATCGTAAGCCCCAAATGGAGGGGCCCCTGGAATGAGCCCTATGCAGGCCTTCTGTGGACAAGGGCCCTTCAGGGAGTAGGGCTGTGGTGAGGATGGGGTTCATGTGTGTGGGCTCTCACCTGGGTGTGGGAAGATCAGAGGGACCCCACAGGTCAGTGTTTGCAGATGAAAAAATGAAGGTAGGAGCTGGGCGCGGTGGCTCACGCCTGTAATCCCAGCACTTTGGGAGGCCAAGGCAGGTGGATCACGAGGTCAGGAGATCGAGACCATCCTGGCTAACATGGTGAAACCCCGTCTCTACTAAAAATACAAAAAGTTAGCCAGGTATGGTGGCGGGCTCCTGTAGTCCCAGCTACTGGGGAGGCTGAGGCAGGAGAATGGCGTGAATCCGGGAGGCGGAGCTTGCAGTGAGCCGAGATCGCGCCACCGCACTTCAGCCTGGGCTACTGAGCAAGACTCCGTCTCAAAAAAAAAAAAAAAAAAGAAGGTAGGAAGCTTCAGCCTGAAGGTAAAGTTTTGGGGCAGCTCCAACCCACTGCCCTCCTGGGACCGGTTTTATCAGCGTTTCCCGGTAATTGGTGAAAGGCCTTCAGTTAGCCATTTCTCTGAAGATTAGAGAAAGCAAGAGAGATGTGAGTTAAACACAAGGCGGGACTTCTCAATGATGGGGGATGTCAGACCTCAGAAAGGGGAGCAAAGGAACCTTCCCACTGAGGGCAGCCTCCAGTGAGGTGGGGTCCAGGCCAGGCGGGTGAGATGGCCCTCAACACTGTCCATCTGGAGGGGCCTGGGACTAGGTTGTAGTCTATGGGGGTCTCAGGATGGAAAGGCCTCTTGAGAGGCTCCTGGTGGCTGGGACTTTTGTGGATGGGATGGTGAGGACGGGCAGGGGGAGAGACTGAGGCCCAGAGGCATTGCCACCCCCATCCTCCCCTGCCTGGTAAACTCATCTTCCTGACTCATTGGCTTGCCTCCTCTGCGGACACTGCCTGGTCCCTGTGCAAGGTCACGTTGCTTGCCCTCCACGAGCTCCCGTCCCGCTGCTGAGCTCATGTTCTGTGATGGCAGCCTCCGTGTCCATCCTCCCTGCTGGACTGTGGGCTCCACGCCGGCTGAGACCTGACTGTCTTGCTCCAGCCTGGCTCTAACTCCAGCACCTGGCACATCTAATCTCGCCTGGCATGTCCTGGTGATCAGTGACGTCAACTGAGAAGAGGCCCAGGGTCTTCCTTGGTCCAGCTAAGCCTGGCTTTAGGAAGGATTGGGGCAGACGTAGGGGAGGCAGAGCCCCGAGTCTTGATGGATGGGTGACCTGGGCACTCTGACTTTCTGCACAGGGCTACCCCTTTCCCCCATTGAGACACCCTCCTAACTCAGCTGTAGGCTCTGACACCCCACTTCTGGCTGGCTGGCTTCCCACACTGGAACCATCCCCTGCATGGCTGCCTTGCTTTGTCTGCCTGGGCTCTGACACCCATATCAGGCTGACCCCATAGGGGTGACAGCCCCTCACCGATTTGTACTCTGACACCCCTGGGCCAGCCTGCCTTCCCCAGTGGTCCCCCTCCTCACTCTGCTAGGAATCCTGCTGTGTTCATCCATGGTTCCCCCATTCCCTTGCTCTGCTGCACATAATAGTTTTAGGACTGAATTGTTGAGGAAGGAAAGGAGAGAGGAGGAGCAGAACTGTGTTTTTGAAAAATTATTTTAACTGTGGACATTTTTGTGCAAGAAAAATTTTGGACAGAATAATAAATGGAGCTGCTCTGGTTGAAGAAAGAGTGAAAGAGAGATGGAGAAAGAGAAGAGAAGGAGAGGACAGACAGCAGAGAGGAGAGGGAGAGGGGAGAGAGAGGACAGGGGAGGGGAGAGGAGAGGGGAGAGATGAGGGGAGGGGAGGGGAGAGGAGGAAGCCCTTCAATGCCCCTGGAGTCCTGCACACTTGGTCCCGCTCCCTCAGAACTCTCATCTGTCATTAAGCTCTTGGGGTTCCTAGGTGTGCAGTTTGGGGACCACCGGACAAGAATTCTGCCTCAAATAAAATGAGTGCCACTTAGCAGCCGCTAAGATGTCTTCTCTGAGCTTTTCTGAGAAGCAGCCCTGGAGGCAGCAGGCTCACCACCTACCCTGAGTAGCTTCTGAAGCCTGGCAGCAGTCACGTGGAGCTTGAGGGTAGCAGCTGCCTCTGCCTGGAGGAGGCATCTCTGAGCAGGGCCGGGGGACCTGGACAGGCGTTGGAGGTGTCCTTCCGGGCCTGGTGGAAGTGGGCTAGAGGTTGTGAGTGAGAAGACTTCTATAGGCCGAGGCACTGGGTAGACACCTCACCCCTAGCCATCTGTGGACCCTTTGTGACCCTTTATGCTCCATCTCTGTCTCCCCCACAATTACCGGAGAAACAGGATCTGGGAATTCTGCCTTGGTGGCCGAAGCAGAAGTCACTGCCCTCCTAACGCCACTCATCGGACCACACAACACTTTCACCGCCAGTCCTTGTGTGATTTGATCTTTGCAAATCAGAGATAGTACTGTTAATAATTTCCCTGCAGGAAAGAGGAAGTTAAGGATATGAGGTTGCGTAAATTGCCGTCAGGATCAGAGGTAAGGCCCGGAATCCCGACAGACTCCCATTCCCAGCACCTTCCGGGCACCCGCCGCCTCTTCGAGGCCTTTCCCCTCCCTGCCGCTTTATAATGCTAATTGAGGGAATGAGTTTCCTTGGCCTGAGAGTGGGCTAGGGCTGGGGCTGGGACCCAGGGCTTAGGCAATCCCAAGGGTCTGGAAAGGAAAACAGGTCAGGAGTAGAACCCTTTCCCAACACCGTGGGCCAGCTCACAGGCCCCATCTTGAGCGTGGGGGATTTGGAGTAGGATGACCATATAATTAGTCATCCAGATTAGGATACGTTTGGGAATGAAAGGGAGTGTCATTAAAAGTTACCCTAGGGCGGCCGGGCGCGGTGGCTCACGCCTGTAATCCCAGCACTTTGGGAGGCTGAGGCAGGTGGATCCAGAGGTCAGCAGTTCGAGACCAGCCTGGCCAACATAGTGAAACCCCATCTCTACTAAAAATACAAAAATTACAGCCTTGGTGGCTCACGCCTGTAATCCCTGCACTTTGGGAGGCCGAGGTGGGTGGATCACCTGAGGTCAGGAGTTTGAGACCAGCCTGGCCAACATGATGAAACCCCATCTCTACCAAAAAATTAGCCTGATGTGGTGGTGGGTGCCTGTAATCCCAGCTACTCGGGAGGCTGAGGCAGGAGAATCGCTTAAACCCAGGAGGCAGAGGTTGCAGTGAGCCAAGATGGTGCCACTGCACTCCAGCCTGGGTGACAAGAAAAAAAAAATTAGCTGGCATGGTGGTGTGCACCTGTAGTTCCAGCTACTCAGGAGGCTGAGGCAGGAGAATCGCTTGAATCCGGGAGGCAGAGGTTGTGGTGAGCCAAGATCGTGCCACTGCACTCCAGCCTGGGCAACAGAGCGAGATTCCATCTCAAAAAAAAAAAAAAAAAAGTTACCCTAGGGCAATAGCTGAGAACCCCCACAAGGTCATTCTGTGATGGAACCCCTGCCCTACCCTCCCACTCCGCAGCTTCAGACCCCCACACCCTCTCCTGCTGCTGTGTCTCCAACTGATGCTGAAAGTAAAAGCAGCCACTCACTGGCCGGTTACCTGCCCAGCACTCCACAGAGCTTGTTTTTTGTGACCTTCATGACAGCTGTGAGTCTCATTTTATTGATAGAGACACTGAGGCCCAGAAGAAACTGGCCCAAGAACACACAGGTGGTGAGTGGTGGAGCTGGGATTTGAACCCAGGGAGGCTGGCTTTCCTTGGAAGGATTATACGAACATTTTAATTGGTTTGGCCCACAAGAATTGAATTGCCAAGGAATGAGGCTTCCCAAGCCTTTCATCAGACCTTCCGCAGTCTCTTGTAGCTGTCTTCAGCTCAGGGACATCATTAAAAGGAACTTTGCAGCTTGGGCAACAAGGTGAAACCCTTTCTCTACTAAAAAAAAATTTAAAAATTAGCCAGGCGTGGTGGCGCGAGCCTGTGGTGGTCCCAGCTACTACTTTGGAGGCTGAGGTGGGAGGATCACCTGAGTCTGGGAGGCAGAGGTTGAAGTGAGCCGGAATCGTGCCACTGCACTCCAGCCTAGGCGACAGAGAAAGAACCTGTCTCTACAAAAATATTTAAAAATTACCTGGGCGTGTTGGCACGTGCCTATAGTCTCAGCTACTCAGGAGGCTGAGGTGGGAGAATTGCTTGAGCCCAGGAGTTTGAGGTTGTAGTGAGCCATGACACTCCAGCCTGAGTGACAGAGGGAGACTCCGTCAAAACCAAACAAAACACAAAACAAAACAAAAACCCAAAAAGGCCGGAGAGGTGGCTCACACCTGTAATCCCAGCACTTTGGGAGGCTGAGGTGGGAGGATTGCTTGAGCCTGGGAGTTCTAGACCAGCCTGGGCAACATAACGAGACCTTGTCTCTACAAAAAACAAAAAAAATTAGCTGGGCATGGTGGCATATGCCTGTGATCCCAGCTACTTGGGGAGGGGTACTGAGGTGGGAGAATCCCTTGAGGCCAGGAGGTCGAGGTTGCAGTCAGCTTTGATTGTGCCACTGCGCTCCGGCCTGGGTGACAGAGCTAAACCCTGCCTCCTAAAAAAAGGAAGTGAGTGGCGGGTATGGGGGAGGGGGATGTGTGGGCAAGGGAGGGAGGGAGGTGCACTCAGCAGGGGCAATGTGTAAGGAGTATGCAATGGAAGGGAGGCAGCCGGATGTCACTAGTCAAAAGTTAACATTTGTTATGGACCTACTGCATACTGGGCTCTATTTAAAGTGTTTTCAAGGTACTATTCTATTTAATCCTCATACCAACCCTATAAGCTGGGTTGTTTTACAGATCATCACTACGATGAGCAAAACAGGCCACTTGCCCACCATGACAGAGCTGGTAAGTGGCAGAGCCAGGACCATCCAGACGGCTCAGCTTCCAAGCCAGCAAGCCTCATCGCCATGCAGTTTGTCCCCAGGGAGGAAGGATGCTTCTGGTCCCAGGGTCCAGGATGCTCTACCGTCCTTCCTCTAGGATATCCAGGGGGCCAGCTTTAGTGAGAGGAGAGTGCATGGTCCAGCCTTCTGGGGGCACCCAGAGCGTCCCCTTCCACTCCCAGCTTCCCGCTTCTGCTCCACCGTCTCCCTGCAGGAGGCTCTGGGAAGGCAGAGATGGAGCTGTGGTCCCCACCGCCTTCTGTGGCAGCTCATTTTCATTCATTTTCTTTAAATGCTTCTCACTCTCTGTTTTTAAATCTAATTTTTCAGCTTCTTTTTTATCTTCATTCAAGTTGCTTTAATGAAACGAAAATGTGTCTGTTTCCCTCTGCTGGAGCTGCCCGGGGAATTTCAATATAAAACAAACAAGTTGGCTTTTAAAATTAAAATTTTATGGGTGGCATTTCCTCATTTAATGGGTGGCACAAAAGACTGGAGTAAAACCAATTAACATGGGGTTGAGACTCGGTGTTCAGAAAAATTAAACAACAGGAGCGCGGTGCGCCAGGAGCCAGGAGCAGTTCCAGCAGAGGCTGGGGAGATGTGCGGGTGAGGCAGTTGTGGAGGCTCCCCCCACTCCCTGGCAGCTGTGTGCACCCAGGTCGGGCACTAGCACATACAGGGATGCCAGCCTCAGCTGCCCACCCAGCTCTACCCCCAGGACCCATGCCCAGGGGTTGGTGTGCACATCTACCTTGCACATTCAGATGGCAGGCGATAGTGGGGGCTGAGAACGTGGAGGGGCGGGGGAGGCTGCCTTGGAGCCCTGGGGTCCTGGACACTGTTGTCTGGAGAAGCATTAGGAAGTAGCTAAGGCCTCTGCCAGGGCCAGAATTCATTCGGATAGTTATCCTCTGACGCAATCTGAGTCCTACTCACGAGGGCCTCATCTTCATCATGGCTATGCCCCAGGGCCCAGACCGCACCAGGAATGTGGCAAGTGCTGCATAGATGCTGGATACCTGGACGAATGACTTCATTCCGGCAAACAATACTAATGGAAATCCTGCTCTGCTGTGACTCCCTCAGGGTGGGTGTCACCCGGCATAGGGTGTGTTTGGGGTAGAAATGGTGAAGATACCACAGGAGATCTGAGGAGCAGGGGCATGCCTGGGTGGCGCTGCAGGGAGAGAATGGCTCTGTGGAACTGGCAAGGGCAGAGTGAACAGGGCTGGAGAAGAGGCAGTCCGGGCAAGGGCGGGGTGGGGAGGGAGCTGAGAAATTGAGGTGGCTGAATCTGGCCTGGAAGGAAGTAGGGGTAAGAAGATGAGTCTGGAGAGACCAGTCGGGGCTGGCTTGTGAAGAGTGGCAGGTTGCTTTGACTTCATCTCAGGGCAATGGGGACTCGCTGCAGGCTCAGAGCAAGGTGATGTGATTCCAGGTGGCTTCAGGGACACTGACTCTGGAGGCTGGTGGGAGGGAAAGGAGAGTCCCGCCAGGTGTGCTGGCATCCCTGCAGGCTGAGCTGAGGACTTCAGGCTGGTTGGTTAAGGTGAACTGTGGCTGCTGGGGGTGGGGAGGGAAGGCAGGGATGATGGTGGGGCCTTTCTCTGAGCTGGGGAGCCTGGAGGAGGAGCAGGTTGGGAAAGTGGAGGGGTTCAGTTGTGGCAACATCAGCAGCCCCCCAATATAGACCCAACTGTGCTAAGGATATAGGAAGGAGATTTCAGACTGGCAGTGACAACTATATCCCATAAATATAGGGAGGGATATGGTGCCACAGCCCCCTAGGACTCCCGCCAGCCCCAGGAGCCTCCCAGGAATACAGGCCTCCCAGCTTCGGGGCAAAGGGCTCAGGCCACCTCTTTTGTTCCCTCCATCTCTTTCCTTCCCACACTGGCCCTTTCTGTCCCCCACTGGGGCAGCGTTCTCCCCACCCTTTCTGTCCTCTGACCTTTCATTCTATGGGAAGGACCACTCTGGTTACGGGAACCCCCAGAGTGGCAAAAAGATGGGGGAGGCCAAGGGCATCACCTGCCCAATGTCAGGAGATTGAGCTGGTTGCCATGGCCACCGCCAGCATCCTTAGTCCTCCCCAGTCAGGCCTTCAGACCTGAAAATACACTTCCAGAGTCCTGCAGACTGTGAGCCCCAGGCTGACCTCCAGCAGGGGCGTGGCCAGTGGGTGCCAGTACTAATGGAACTCCTGCTCTGCTTCGACTCCCTCGGGGTGTGTGTCACTCAGGAGGGTGTCTTTGAAGGAACATCTATGGTCAGAGGAAGAAGGGCTTCCTAATTCAGGTCTGTGCTGATCCATTCCTGTCAAAGTCCATCCAAGGTGTGTCAGACAACCCAGGTGACGGTCTCTCTGAGAGCAATCTGAGAACCTGTCTGAGTTCCTCTCTTTGAGGCCTGTTTGAAGGCCTACAGACTGCCTGGGTTGGCCCAAGGGCCAGTAGCACAAAACTAATATGGATGGCCGAAGGCCAAGGCTGGCACTGACCCTTCTCCCTTCATACAACAAAGAGTGAATCTGGCTAAGCTTGAAGTAGGTTCTTGTGGCCAGGGGGCTGGTGGAGTAGCTGGTGTTTTTCGTTTGATGATGGATTTTGTTTATTCCAGACCACAAAAAGTTGGCCAAAGCCCCCCTTCCCCCCCGACCATTTATCTGTACAGCTGGCTGGCTGACCTTGACATCTGGCAAAGGCAAAACACTTCTTGAAGACCTCACTGCCTGCCCACACCTCTCTGGGGAAAGAGACACAGTTGTGCCCTGTCTGAAATGGGCTTTTAAGTACGAATAGGGAATTCACCTGGTGAACAAGGTCAGGAAGAACAGTATTGACCGAGTGATACCAGTGAAGACACAGAAATTCAAAACAGTTCTCTGTGGGCCAAGAGAACAACTACATCAGTTTTTCTGGAGTCCAGAACTTGCAAGAGCTAGACATTTGAGTATCACATGAAGTCACGTAAGAGAAAGGGTCTTACAAAGTAGCATACTGCACAAAACGAGGGCTCACTGTTACCGCCCATCTCTCCTGCTTGTTATGGGAACCAAGTGAGTCGAGATGTGTGAAGTTGCGTTGTAAGCTGGAAGAGTGTTTATGAAAATGTTAATTAATACATTTAGAGAGTAGGTAGATTAAGTGTGAGAATGTGGAGATAGAACAGACAATTAAAATATCTGCTAATTTTTCTCTTGAATTCACATTTTAGGAAATGTTTATAAACTGAGAATTCTAATTACTTTTCTCCTTCACACCTCTTTTCAGATGAATACATTGTAAGAGAATTATAGTATCTGTTAAAAATATTGCCAATCCCAGTGTATCAGTTGGGACTCCTTACAGGGAAAGGAACAGGAGATCCACTGCAACTTGGATTAACCAGTAAAAGGAATGTGTGGTCCGTGTGATTTGGAAGTCTGGGGGTGTATTAGTCTGTTTTCACACTGCTGTAAAGATACTACCTGAGACTGGGTAATTTATAAACAAAAGAGGTTTAATTGACTTACAGTTCTGCATGGCTGGGGAGGCCTCAGGAGACTTACAATCATGGCGGAAGGTGAAGGAGAAGCAAGTACCCTTTTCACAAGATGGCAGGAGGGGGAAGGAGAGAGAGAGAGGAGAGAGGGAAGAGGGGAGGGAGAGAGGGAGGGAGAGGGAGGGAGAGGGGAAGGGAGGGAGAGAGGGAGGGAGGGAGGGAGAGAGGGAGAGACAGGGAGAGAGAGGAGGAAGGAGGGAGAGAGAAGGAGAGAGGGAAGGAGAGAGGGAAGGAGAGAGGGAGAGAGACAGGGAGAGAGAGAGGGAGAGAGACAGGGAGAGTGAGAGGGAAAGAGGGAGAGAGAGAAGGACAGAGGGAGAGAGAGAGGGACAGAGGGAGGGAAGGGAGAGAGGGAGGGAGAGAGAGAGGGAGACGGAGGAAGAGAGGAAGAGACAGGGAGGGAGGGAAAGGGAGAGAGAGAGGGACAGAGGGAGGGAGAGAAGGAGAGAGGGAGAGAGGCAGAGAGAAAGGGAGAGAGAGGGAAAGAGGGAGAGAGAGAGGGACAGAGGGAGAGAGGGAGGGAGAGAGAGACAGGGAGGGAGAGAGGGAGGGAGAGAGGGAGGAAGAGAGACAGAGGGAGGGAGAGAGAGAGGGAGGGGGAGGAAGAGAGACAGAGACAGGGAGGGAGAGAGGAAGGGAGAGAGGGAGAGAGAGGGAGGAAGAGAGGAAGAGACAGGGAGGGAGAGAGGGAAAGAGGGAGAGACAGAGGATGGAGGGAGAGAGGGAGGGACAGTGGGAGAGAGGGAGGGAGGGAGAGAGACAGCAAGAGAGGGAGGGAGAGAGTGAGAGAGGGAGGGAGAGAGGAAGAGAGACGGGGAGAGAGAGAGGGAAAGAAGGAGAGAGGGATAGAGGGAGAGAGGGAGGGAGCGAGAGAGACAGCAGGAGAGGGAGAGGGAGGGAGAGAGGGAGAGGGAGGGAGAGAGGAAGAGAGACGGGGAGAGAGAGAGGGAAAGAAGGAGAGAGGGATGGAGAGAGGGAGGGAGAGAGGGAGAGGGAGGGAGAGAGGAAGAGAGACGGGGAGAGAGAGAGGGAAAGAAGGAGAGAGGGATGGAGAGAGGGAGGGAGGAGGAGAGGGAGAGAGGGAGGAGGGAGAGAGAGAGGGAGGGAAGGAGAGAGGAAGAGAGGGAGGGAGGGAAGGAGACAGGAAGAGAGGGAGGGAGAGAAGAAGAGAGACAGGGAGAGAGGAAAAGAGGGAGAGAGAGAGGGACAGAGGGAGAGAGGGAGGGAGGGATGGAGAGAGACGGGGAGAGAGGAAGAGAGATGGGGAGAGAGAAAGGGAAAGAGGGAGAGAGAGAGGGAGAGAGAGAGGGACAGAGAGAGGGAGAGAGGGAGAGAGAGAGAGGAAGAGAGGGAGGGAGAGAGAGAGGGAAAGAGGGAAAGAGGGAGGGAGGTAAAGAGAAGGAGAGGCAGAGGGAGAGAGAGTGGGAGGGAGCAAGGGGTAGAGAGGGAGAGAGATGGGGAGAGTGGGAGAGTGGGAGACAGAATGAGAGAGAGAATGAGCAGGGGAAACTGCCACTTTTAAACCATCGGATCTGGTGAGAACTCCCTCACTATCATGAGAACAGCATGGGGGAAACCACCCCTGTAATCCAATCACCTCCCACCAGTTCGTAATCGACACACAGGGATTACAATTAGAAACGAATTTTGGAGGCGGGGCGCGGTGGCTCACGCCTGTAATCCCAGCACTTTGGGAGGCTGAGGCGGGTGAATTACAAGGTCAGGAATTCGAGACCAGCCTGGCCAACATAGTGAAACTGCGTCTCTACTAAAAATACAAAAAAAAATTAGCCAGGTGTGGTGGCACATGCCTGTAGTCCCAGCTACTCGGGAGGCTGAGGCGGGAGAATTGTGTGAACCTAGGAGGCAGAGGTTGCAGTGAGCCGAGATCATGCCTTTGCACTCCAGCCTGGGTGACAGAGTGACATTCTGTCTCAAAAAAAAAAAAAAAAAAAAAAAAAAGAAGAGCCAGGTGTGGTAGCTCACGCCTGTAATCCCAGCACTTTGGGAGGCTGAGGTGGGTGGATCAGTTGAGGTCAGGAGTTCAAGACCAGCCTGGCCACCATGGTGAAATGCCACCTCTATTAAAAATACAAAAATTAGCCAGGTGTGGTGGCACATGCCTGTAATCCCAGCTACTTGGGGGGCTGAGGCAGGAGAATCACCTGAACCAGGGAGACAGAGGTTGTAGTGAGCTGAGATTATGCCATTGCACTCCAGCCTGGACAATAAGAGGGAAACTCTGTCTCAAAAAAAAAAAAAAAAAAAAAGTTTTGGGTGGGGACACGGCCAAACCATATCAATAGGTAAGACGAACTTCAAAGGGGATTTGATCCAGAGTTTGTTACTCAGGCTCAGGCTTGCTTCTCCTAGGCTTTTCCCTCTAAATCCTGGGAGGGAGAGAGAGGCTTCTCCTTGGCCAAAAATTCAGCACAATTCCTGAGCTGCACTTCTGATGGGTCTAACTTGGGTCAGGAGCGGGGGGAATGCCAGGCCTTAGTTCTGCATAAAGTGCCCATCACTGAAAGAATCACTGTGGTACCAGAGGCAGGTGAAATGGGTGCTGGGAGCCCACCAGGATGCCTACTATTCCTGGTTGCTCAGGTAGACCACTGGGTTTCAGGTGTGCCAACCTGGAGTTGAGTTCAATTTCCTGCCCTCATTGCTGATTCATCATCTAGAATTTCTCTTCTCTGTAGTTCTTCCTTTGCAGCCATGATCCTGGGCCAGGCCTTGTCCCATCAATCCACACTCAAACTACTACCATAGTTTTTTTTTCTTTGTTTTTGTTTTTGTTTTTAGCTACTTAGTCACTAGCCTCTTTCCTTGCCAATACATCTTCTTCCCCTATAGCCGCTCAAAAGCTTAACGCATTTAATCACAGCAAAGAACACACATCACAGCTGATGTGATAAGACAAAAAACACAATTTCAAAATTTATGGGAAAACTGTCATCATGTGACACAATTTTATAACTAGAAAACTCAATGAAAGTGACTAAAAACAATTAATTATAGCAAATGAAAAAGTTTAGGCCAGGCCTGGTGGCTCATGCCTGTAATCCCAGCACTTTGGGAGGCTCAGGTGAGAGGATCATTTGAGCCCAGAAGTTAGAGGCCAGCCTGGGCAACACGGTGAGACCCCATCTCTATAAAAATGAAAAGAAGTTAGCTGGGCATGGTGGTGCATATTATTTAGGAGGTTGAGGTGGGAGGATCACTTGAGGCCAGGAGTTGGAGACCAGCCTGGGTCACAGAGCAAGACTGTCTCTAATTTTTTTTTAATTAATTTTTTTTTTACACTGCAGGAAGAGACCCTGTCTCTTAAAAAAAAGTTTAGTAAGATGTCAGATACAAAATAATAAAAATTTAAAGCTTTCTTCTTCTTCTTTTTTTTTTTTGCAATGGCACGATCTCGGCTCACTGCAACCTCTGCCTCCTGGGTTCAAGCGATTCTCCTGCCTCAGCCTCCTGAGTAGCTGGGATTACAGGCACACACCACCATGCCTGGCTAGTTTTTGTATTTTTAGTAGAGATGAGGTTTCACCATGCTGGTCAGGCTGGTCTCGATCTCCTGACCTCGTGATCCACCCGTCTTGGCCTCCCAAAGCGCTGGGATTACAGGCGTGAGCCACTGTGCCCCAGCCAGCTTTTTTCTATAATGGCAATAATCAGTTTTAAAATACTGTAGCAGGTTATCTGAATAAGAAGGTCTTTTTTTTTTTTTCCAACCTAATGAAGCTCAGTTGGGGATAGTTGTTTTCTAGAAATCATGTTAATTTTAGGGGTGTAGACACATGTGAACTTGAAGCACACCCCTTATTTTATTTCATTTTTAAGTTTTCCGTTTTTGTTTTTGTTTTGAGACAGCCTTGCTCTGTCACCCAGCATGGAATGCAGTGGTGAGATCATAGCTCACTGCAGCCTCAAGCTTCTGGGTTCAAATAGATCCTCCCACCTTGTCCTCCCAAGTAGCTGGGACTACAGGCATGACCCACTACACCTGACTAATTTATTTATTTAGTTTTGTAGAGATGGTGGTCTCACTATATTGCCCAGGCTGATCTCAAACTCCTGGTCTCATGGGATCTTCCCACCTTGGCCTCCCAAGGTGCTGAAATTACAGGCATGAGCCACGGTACCCAACCTCTTCTCCTCCCATTTTAATAAAATCACCGGGACAGGTCCTTTATAGGAATAAGGCAAACACCACCTGCTTGTCTGGGAAGAGCCCTGGAAGAACGGTAAGTGGTGGAATGCAAACTCAGATGTTAAATATTCTGTTTCATAATGACTGCGTTTCAAGCAGAGTTTGCTATGGATGTGACCTGGTTTTATGGCCTGGGTGGGAGCAGAGAAGAACAGGGATTTTCAGGTGTGGGCAGGCCTGAGGAAGCTTTCATTGGTGGCTGTGCCCTCCCATACAATAGGGACCCTGAGAATGGGTGTACAGTCCAGGGTCCCAAGGGAACACTGTGTAGCTGTCAGTGTAGCCGTGTAGGAACCCTGACTGCAGCAAATGAAGACAGAAGGAGGAAAGACAGTGGTGGGGGTGGGGGAGCAGGGAGACAGAGAGAAAGAGAGACAGACAGACAGAAACACACACAGAAACAGAGACAGACATACATACATACACACACAGAGACAGAGAGACAGAGAAAAAGAGGCAGACAGAAAGAGACAGGCAGAGAGAGACACACACAGAGAGAGACAGACAGACAGACACACACAGAGACACACACAGAGACAGACAGACACACACAGAGACAGAGAGAGACAGAAAAAGACAGAGAGACACAGAGAGACACAGAGACAGAGACACCGACACACACAGAGAGACAGACAGACACGGAGAAAGAGAGAGAGAGACAGAGAGAGACAGAGAAAGAGACAGACAGAAATAGAGAGACAGAAACACAGAGAGAGGGAGAGACAGAGAGAGACAGACAGAGACAGACACAGAGAAAGAGAGAGAGATAGGGAGAGAGACAGAGAAAGACTGACAGAGAGAGACAGAGAAAGAGACAGAAATAGAGAGACAGAAACACAGAGAGAGGGAGAGACAGAGAGAGACAGACAGAGACAGACACAGAGAAAGAGAGAGAGATAGGGAGAGAGACAGAGAAAGACTGACAGAGAGAGACAGAGAGGGAGAGACACACACACACAGAGACAGAGAGAGGGAGAGTGGAGGGAGAGAGAGGGAGAGTGGAGGGAGAGAGAGAGAGAGACAGAGAGAGGGAGAGTGGAGGGAGAGAGAGAGACAGAGAGAGGGAGAGTGGAGGGAGAGAGAGAGAGAGAGACAGAGAGAGGGAGAGTGGAGGGGATGCAAGAGAAGCCGGCAGGAGAAGGAGCGGCGAGACAGTGAGTTGAGAAGTGGCCCCAGGACTGTGTGTGGAACATACAAGCACCTGTCTGGATCCCCCAGATGCCAAAGTATAATTCTCAAAATATTAAAACCATAATTCTCATGCAATACACAGTGAGCACCATCAAAATATTATTTAGCTCAATGAGAGAATCTTTAAACAAGGTGGTTCAAAGAAGAATATGAGAAACTCGCATGAAAAATGATGATGGAATAAGATACTAAATTAGATATGAAATTGGTTGATAGCCTATAGGACATTAAAACCATAACCTTTTGGGATTATTTTCTCTAGTGGATGGAAATCACTTGCCCCTTACCAGTTTTCTACAAGTAAACATCTAATTTTACAGAGACTGGGCCCTAAGCAATAGTCAAATAGACTAGTCAAATAGAATGTCAAACATTCTCATTACTCTAGACAGGCTTGTTGGCCAATGCTTGGGGTGTGGAGAGGAATTAAACCATATTTTTGCCTGTTTTAGAATCTCATGAAGAAATAGACCATGTTTGGTTTGGGTTTTGGGGGTTCAATGTCATTTTAAATGGACTCTGAGAAAAAATATGAGCCACACTTGGATCCCAACATGGTGAGGTGGGGCACAGAGAAGCAGCATCACGTGGTGCCCGTGGCCTGGGGACAACTTGTGGGGGTGAGGAGATGGCCTGTACCCACCGCTGTGCCGGACTTCGAAGCACCTCTCCTTAGACTTCAGAGTCGCATCAAGCTTTTCGTTTTGTGGAGGGTTTTTTTTTCTTTTACAACTTTATTTGTATTTATTTATTTATCTATTTACTTTTTGAGACAGGGTCTCACCCTGTCACCCAGGCTGGAGTGCAGAGGCATGATCATGGCTCACTGCAGCCTCGATCTCCTGGGTGCAGGCGATCCTCCCACCTCAGCCCCCTCAGTAGATGGGACTATAGGAAGGCACCACCACACATTTTTCTATTTTTATTAGAGATGGGGTTTCACTGTGTTGCCCAGACTAGTGCTTTTTTTTTAAATTAAAATTTTAAAATTGTGTTAAAATATACAAAACAAAATCGATTGTTTCAATATTATTTTATTTATTTATTTAGACAGAGTCTCGCTCTGTTGCCTGGGCTGCAGCAGCCTTGAACTCCTGGGCTCAAGTGATCCTCCCACCTCAGCCTCCTGAATACCTGAGACTACAGTTGTGCACCACCACACCCAGCTAATTTTTTGATTTTTTAAATTTTTGATAGAGATGGGGTTATGTTGCAATGTTCTCAAGCTGGTCTCAAACTCCCAGGCTCAAGTGATCCTCCTGCTTTGGCCTCCCAAAGTTCTGGGATTACAGGCATAAGCCACTGCATCCAGCCTACAATGCATGTTAAAAGGTTAAGCACAGGAGGAAACAGAGTAAAACAGGGTGAGGGGGATTGGGAGCGTGTGACGGGGTATTGGGTCAGAGTTGCATCATTGGGAAGACATTCAATAGTCTTGAAGGAGGTGAATTGTATTGGGAGGAAGGGTTCCAGATTGGTGAGAGTACATCAGTTATGTCTGAGGTCAGAGTGAGTGAGGGGGATGGGTAGTGGGAGAAGAACATGACCTTGGAGGCCATTTTAAGAACTTAGGTTTAACTCCAAGTGAGATGGGAAACCATGGTAGGATTTTGAGCATAGAAATGACATGATCTGACTTTTGTTTTATTTTTATTTATTTATTTATTTTTGGAGACAGAGTCTCGCTCTGTCACCCAGGCTGGAGTGCAGTGGCACAATCTCGGCTCACTGCAACCTCCGCCTCCTGGGTTCAAGCAATTATCCTGCCTCAGCCTCCTGAGTAGCTGGGACTACAGGCACGCACCACCATGCCTGGCTAATTTTGTATTTTTAATAGAGATGGGGTTTCACCATCTTGGCCAGGCTGGTCTTGAATTCCTGACCTCAGGTGATCCACCCGCCTTGGCCTCCCAAGGTGTTGGAATTACAGGCATGAGCCACTGCACCCGGCCTGACTTATGTTTTAAAGGATTCACATTGGTCTGTGTGTTGAGAATAAATTGAAGAGGGGTTGAAGAGGCAGGGACAGAAACGGGGAGACCAGTTAGAAGGCTGCCACAGTAATCCTGGGTCACAGGTACTGTGGTTCCAGTGGCTGGTGGATCATTACAGCACAGAGCCTGGCCCCTACCCAGCCTCCTCAGCAAATCTTCTACCTCTACCCCAGCCGTCATCTGCTTGAGGGGAAGCTTGGAAGAGAACCACTGTTACTGAGGACCTACTATGTGCCAGGCATTGTTTTAGGTGCCTTGTGTTGATGACCTCATTTAATCTTCAAAGAGACTTGTGAAGAAGTGGTTGTTCCACAGGCATTTCAAAGCCCATGCTATGGACTGAATTGTGACCTCCCTAAATTCCTAAGTTGAGGCTCTAATCCCCAGTGTATTTGGAGATGGGGCCTTTGGGGTATAATTAGATTTAGATGAGCTCAGGAGGGGGTCCCTCGTGATGGGATTAGTGTCCTTATAAGAATAAACACCCTGGAGACTCCCATCCCCCACCATATGAGGACGCAGCGAGAAGGCAGCTGTCTGCAGGTAAGGAAGAGAGCCCTCCCCAGGGACTGAATCTGCTGGCACTTTGCTCTTGGACTTCCCAGCCTCCAGAACTGTGAGCAATAAATATCTGTTGTTTAAACCCCCCAGTCTGTGGTATTAGTTATAGTAGTTGGAGCTAACTAATAGAGCCCATTTTACAGATAAGGAAACTGAGGCTCTGAGGTGTTAGGTGATCTGACCAGTCAGTTGTGGGGTGGCAGAGCATTGGGCTGGGCTGTGATGGGAGACTTGGGAGTCAGAGAGATTAGGGCTTGAGGGAGACCTGCCTGTGGGGTTGGGGGCCCTGGCATTGAGGAGTTGCAGAGGGACAAGGCCAACTCTCAGGGGTGTCTGGGCCTGGTGGACTCCTGCCTGGGGTGGGGAATGGGAAGGAGAAAGTATCTGGGAAAGAAAGCTTCGATCTGGGTGGTTTTGCGGGGAGTTCCTGCCTCAGCCTCTCTCTGCAGTTTCCCAGGGCCTGGCTCTAGCTTTTCCAGGCATGTGGGGGGTCTCCCTGGGGCCTACTGAGGCCCTTCCTGCTGCCTCTCAGCCTTGCTGGTGGCTCGAGCTGTCCAGGCTTGTGGTCCTGGAGGTGGCAGGTGGTGGTGGTGGGGGATGGAAGGGGAGGAGGGAGGCGCTAGGGGTTCAATCATGACTCCCTGGGGCCTGTTCATTGCTCACTCTCAGAGAAGGTGGTGAAGAGGGCAGAGTGTTAATGACAGTAATTGCTTTAATTTTTTTTTTGGTTTGGAGAGTCATAAAATGCAGCAGCTCGCTTAGCGCTAATCATGGTAATTAGGAGGGGCTGGGGGCTGTGCTTGGACTGCAATTGTTAACTAGGGGGAAGTAACAGCCTGCAAAGACACAGAAGCAAATGCTCAGTCCTCCTTTCTCCTCTCCCCCTTTCCCTCCTATCCCTCTCCTTTCAGCCTTTTATCTCCCCACCTTGCTTCCCTCCTTCTCCCTCTGCCATGCCTCCTCCACCCCGCCCCTTCAGAGGGAGGCCTCTTTGATGGTGGTGGCAGTGGGCAGCTGTAGGGATCCAGGGACTGACCTCAGGTCTGGGGAGAGTAGCTGTTCTGGGGAGAGGGGGAGAATCAGTCTCAAGCAGAAGTCTGTTCTCCCCTGGGCAGCCTCCTGCAGAGCTCCTCTAGGTCTGAGGAGCCTGTGACAGACCAAGTGCCTGTGCCCTTCCAGATGAGCCAGGAGAGACAGAGCTGCTCCCTTGGGCGCAACTGGGGGCAGATGCAGGGAATGGATGGACGTTGGGCTACCCTCTTGCTTCCCTTTACCCATCAACAACCAAGAAGCACACACTGAGCCACTTCCTGAATACCTACTGTGTGCCAGGGTGGAGATTCTTTGGGGGAATCGGACTCTGCCTTGTCCTCAAGGAGCTGGTATGGAAGAAGTAAGGACCATCCAGGGTGGCATCAGAGGCACAGAGCCCAGGCTGATGGTGTCAACCTTGGTAAGTCAGGGAAGGCTTCCTGGAGGAGGTGGCAGGGCCATCAGGGGGGACTTCCCAGAGGAAGCAAGGTTGTGCAAAGTGAATAGTGGTTTCCTGGATGTGAAGGGTAGGGATTCGGGTGGAGGGAACAGCATAGGCAAAGGACTAGAAGGAGGGTACAGGAGAGAGGAGAATGGGAGTTACAGCATGAGAAATGGCTTTAGGCTAGATTGTGAGGGGCCTCAAAGACCCCACCATGGGATTTGGGCTTGACATGCTAGCTTCTGAGACTCTATTTGCCTAGGGTTTGGGGAAGGGTTGGAGTCAGGAAGCTTTTTTTATGAGGAGTGAATGAAAACATGTAGGCAAAGCACAAAGTGGGTGCTCTGTGGATGATGTTGACAATGATAACAAGGTGATCAGCCAAGGATAGTGTCCCAGGGATACGTAGACATGCTCCTGCAGAGACACAAGTAGACACAGACCTGGGAGCTACCATTACACAAAGCACAGAGACAAACACACACCTATCCTCACCCCAAAGACATGTACAAAGTCAGGCTTGACACACCAGATCCACAACTGTGAGTTCATCTTTGAGGGGCTTGCTAAGGCCAGAGGTGTGCCCCAACTCCTTGACCTCGTAACTTTGCTCCCTGGGACCGTGGGCTGCATGGCTGGGGCCGAGTCAGGGAGAACATCCTCTGCAGGTCACCCCAGCATTCCCTCTGCTCTGTCAGAATGTGACCCTTGGCACTACAGCTAGAGAGCCTGAGGCCAGCTATCAATAAGAACTGTCCGGCTGAGAAGCCAGTGGTGGGGCAGCTTTCTGCAGTTAGGGCTGCCACTTACCACCCCAGGCCTGAGTGACTGGTGAGGCAGACACACCTGGTTTGGGGCAGGGAGCTGTTCTACCCCAGGCCAAACTCTTATCCTCTCCCAAGACCAGGGTCTCGGAGTCACTAGGGGCCCTCCCCTGGTATGCTTAGACAGCTCCCCTGGTGAGCTCAGTGTGATGCCTATTATGGGTGGTGCATGTAAATATCTGCTGTGGATGATAAGTGCCTTGCAACCGGAGGGATAGTGGTTAGACCTCAGGGGCTACTTCTAGATTGTGAGGGGGTGTGAGGAACAACAGAGGAGTAAAAGGAACAGCAGCAAGGAGGATCCTGGGATTTGGTGAGGGGCTACATTCCTGGGAGATGTGGGAGAAGGAGCTTGCTGTGTGCCAGGCACGATTCCGAAGCATGTTACATGTGTTAACTCCATTAATCCTTCTAACACTCAGTGAAGCAGGTGTCTTGAGTATCCCATTTTACAGATGCAGAACTTAAGTACTTTGTGCAATTCACACAGCTTGGAAGTGGCGGAAGCTGATAGGAGCCCAGACAGATGGGCCTCAGAATCTGCTCCATCATAGCACTCACTGATGGTCTGGCCCTGTCTGTTTCTCCAGACTGGGAGCTCCTTGAGTACAATGCTAGTGACTCCTTCTCCCTTGTGTTCCCAGGAGCCAGCACAGGGGGAGTACCTGGTAGTTGCTCACCACGTCTGGAAGGAAGAAAGGAAGGACATAAGGAAGGGAAGAAGAGAGGGAGAGACAAAGGAAGAAAGTATTGGAGGGCGGGACGTGGTGGCTCACACATGTAATCCCAGAACTTTGGGAGGCCAAGGCGGGCAGATCACTTGAGGTTGGGAGTTGGAGACCAGCTTGACCAACATGGTGAAACCCCATCTCTACTAAATATACAGAAATTAGCTGGGCGTGGTGGCGTGCATCTGTAATCCCAGCTACTCAGGAGGCTGAGGCAGGAGAATCGCTTGAACCCAGGAGGGGGAGGTTGCAGTGAGCTGAGATTGTGCCATTGCACTCCAGACTGGGCAACAGAGTAAGACTCCGTCTTAAAAAAAAAAAGTGTTAGAGGCAGGGGCTTGTGCAGAGGGTCTTGGGGCATTTCAGACCTCCCATCCTGTCCCTGTATTGCATTCCCTGCCTGTTGGGTGCCCTCCTATGCCTGCCACCACCCCTGGATCCTCCAGGTCTCCCGAAGCTCAGCTGCCTCCTTGTCCAATTTCATTTTCTCACCAGACAAATGAGGGGCTGGATCCGCCTTTCCATTCACACAGGCAGTTGTCAGCTGCAGTGGCATCTGTTCTTGTTGGAAAAATTAAGAAGGAAGTGAAAGAAGCCACAGCCCTAGAGCGGATGGCTAGGGAATCTGGGTCTGGCCTCTCCTGCGAAGACCCTTCCTGTTTCCCGTAGGAGGTGCCTGGGAGGCAGCTCAGGGCCGCAATGGACATGGGTTCTCCACCAACATTCTCTTCCCTTGAGAGGGAAGTGTGGGCCGGAGGCAGTGGCTCACATCTGTAATTCCAGCACTTTGAGAGGCCACGGCGGGTGATCGGGTGGATCATTTGATCCTAGGAGTGGGACCAGCCTGGGTGACATGGCAAAACCCCGTCTCTACAAGAAAATTAGCCGGGCGTGGTGGCACGCACCTGTAGACCCAGCTACTCAGGAAGCTGAGGTGGAGGATCTATTGAGGCCTGGGAGGTGGAGGCTCCAGCGAGCCACTGTGCCGCTGCACTCCAGCGAGCCACTGTGCCACTGCACTCCAGTGAGCCACTGTGCCACTGCACTCCAGCCTGGGCAACAGAGCGAGACCTTGTCTCAAAAAGAAAACAACGACAACAAACAAACAAACAAAAAACCAGGAAATGTGGTTAACATGGTTAACAGTATGGCCTCTGGAGCCAACTGCTGGGCAGGATCCCAGCTCTAGACTGACAGCTGTATGTTTGCTTGGGCAAGTTATCTAACCTCTCCGTACCTTAGGTTTCCCATCCAGCTCATAATAATGTTGTGAGGGTTAAATGAATTGATATATGTAAAACATGTGGAATCGAATACACATCTGGTACCTAGTAAGCATGTGCTTTAGTAGTGTCATAGCTGTTATTTTTTCTCTTCCTTGCCCTAGGGATTGCTTCTCTGAGGGAGGCACTCAGCCTACTGGTGTGGTGCACCCAGAGACAGAAGAGCTTTCTATGGACTGGGCAGGTTGGAGAAGGCTTCATTAATTCTACAGACCTTTATTGATCCCAGGTCCCTGAACCTCCCCTGCCCCACCGGGAACCCCAAGTCTAGAGGGGAGGGAGGCAGACACATAAACAGAGAATCAGTATAAGAGGCAAGTATGTAATGTTCAGGGGAAAAGAGGAGGAAGTGGCTAATGGATATGAAGGCTGGTGGAGGGAGGAGGTCAGAGAAGGCTTCCTGGAGGAGGTGGCATAAGTAGAAAGTAGAACTGCGAATGACAGTTTGCCAGGCAGTCCCAGGGTGGAAGGCCTTCCGGGAGACTAAGAAGAGATGTGCTCTGGGCAGCAGGAGCCAGGCTGTGAGGAGCCTGGGCTTTATCCTAAGGGCAGGAGGGAGCACCAAGGGCTGTGGAGTAGCAAGGACATAGGCAGCTGGAGGAAGGTGGCTTGGGCAGCTGTTGGAAGATGGCTGGGCATGGGAGGACTTGTCAGTTCCCTTCCTTATTCATCTCTGCAGCCCCAGCTGCCAGGACTGGTCAGTCCAGCACAGCATTGCTGGCTACCACTGAGTAGATGAACAAAGGAAAATACCTGTGATCATCTAGGCCTGAGACTGCTGGGACCAGAGAGGTAGCTGGGGTTTTGTAGGAGGGTGCAGAGCTGACGGTTTGTGGACTCTTGCAGAGGGTGTGGGGACTTCTCTTGAGGGCCATGTGCTTCTGGCTCCCCTAACAGCTCAGCCTGGGGCTGCCCTGTGTGGGAGAGGCAGGTCATGCCAGCAGCTGGGCATGACTGGCTCTGTCCAGCAGGGGGCAGCCGCAGTGCGCAGATGGGCGTGCCCGGCACCTTTTCTAAGTGCCACCGGTACTTAGAAAAGGGTCTTCGTGGTGGGTGGGTCGGACCCAGTGTGGCAAGGGCTTCCTTGGCGAGCTGAAGGGCAGAGAGGGGGCACCTTCACACCCTCAGGATCTTGTTGATTGGGGCAGTCCTGCGGAGACCAGGGATGCCCGCAAGACCCTGGGAGGCCTAAGTAATTTTCAACCCTGGGAGCACATTAGAGTAGCCTGGGGAGTGTTAAAAACCCACCCAGGCCTGGTGCCCTCCCCAGATCCCTGAATCAGAGTCTGAGGGTGGGGCTCAGGCACCAGTCATTAAAAAAAAAAAAAAAAAAATCTCCCCTGGCCAGGTGCGGTGTCTCACGCCCGTAATCCTAGCACTTTGGGAGGCCGAGGCGGGTGGATTACCTGAGGTCAGGAGTTCAAGACCAGCCTGGCCAACATGGTGAAACCCTGTCTCTACTAAAAATACAAAAAATTAGCCGGGTGCAGTGGCGTATGCCTCTAATCCCAGCTACTTGGGAGGCTGAGGCAGGAGAATCACTTGAAATCGGGAGGTGGAGGTTGTGGTGAGCCGAGATCACGCCATTGCATTCCAGCCTGGGCAACAAGAGTGAGACTCTGTCTCAAAAACAAAAAAACCCAAAAACAAACAAACAAACAAAAAACTCCCCTGGCAATTCTCTTTTGTTTGTTTCTTTTTTTTCTTTTATTTTTTTAATTGAGACGGGGTCTCACTCTGTCACCCAGGCTGGAATGCAGTGGCACGATCCCTTGGCAATTCCAGTACGCACTGAATTGCCCAGTGGCAGGGGTTTGAGAGGAGTGAGCCAACAAATGTCAGGACCTTCTTTTCCCTCCTGTGGGGTAGGTCTGGGTCATTTAGATCTCATGCCCACTATAGTCACAGCAGGGGGTCCGACGGCCCTTGGCCCTTGGCCTCAAGGCTGAGAGAAGGTAGGGAGCAGGGTCGCCTGCAAGGAGACACCTGCTCCCACCTGCCAAGGACGAGGCATTCAGAGTGGCTGTGGGGTGTGCTCGGGAGTGTGTCTCAGCACCGCTGCGCGTGCGGGGGCACATCCCTGTGTGCAGGTGCTGGGTACCTACGTGCATGCAAGTGTGTCTGTCCGGCATGTGAAGGGGCTTTTGGGGCTGGTTCTGTCTGCCTGGCATGCTGGCTTTTGCCTCTGTGCTTTGTGTATGTGTTGGGACACGAGTGTTGCTCTGCGCCAGCAGCTGTGAGCTGTCTCTGTCTGCAGGTTGTCTCTGCATACACGTTGCCTCTGTGTCTTTTGTGTGTCATGGTGTGTGGCTATCTCAGGGCTGGCCTGTGCACATCTGTGTTCTTGGGTCTTTTAGAGCCAACGACGAATATGAAGCTCTGCTGTTTGAAGGTGTTTTTTCTCTTTCTTTCTCTCCTTCCAGCCTGATCAGTATGCTGCTCCCGTGCAGCCTCCCCAAAGACCACACACTGGCGAGTTCTGTGTGGACAGAGTCAAGTGTGGGCTTAGAAAGATCCACCACAGCCCCTCTAGGAGTAATACCTCCAGTCAGCCTCCCACTAGGTGTGCAGCCGGTCTTGCTGGCCAGAGCCTCCTTGCGGCCAATGCAGCCAGCACCAGGCACCGTGGGCCCACCGAGCGTGCCAGGCCCACCGCCCCTCCCTGCCCACCATGTTGGAAAGGCCATAGGAGGGATCTCAGCTAAGCAGGGCCAGATGGAGACAGAAGGACCTCCCAAGCGGGCCAGTTTGGTGCCACTTTATGTCAATATTCTCTAAATATTTGTACAACATTTATTTAGTGGAGAAGGTAAAATGATATTCTATTAGTTAAAAAAACCCAAGTATATCTGCTTATAATAAAAAATGGAATTTATTGCATGCACCAAGCATCACATACATGTTAACTTAGCCTTTGATATTGGAGTTTTCCCATCATTTATAATCGGATGTACATTGTGATTCACTAAGGATGGAGGTAACTGTTACATAGCTGTGGATACGTAGTTTGTTCCCAGAGATATAACTCTTTTTTTTTGAGACGGAGTCTCGCACTGTTGCCCAGGCGCAGTCTCGGCTCACTGCAATCTCTGCCTCCTGGGTTCAAGTGATTCTCCTGCCTCAGCCTCCCGAGTAGCTGGGATTACAGGTGCCTACCACTAGGCCCAGTTAATTTTTGTATTTTTAGTAGAGACGGGGTTTCACCATATTGGCCAGGCTAGTCTTGAACTCCTGACCTCAGGTCATCTGCCCACCTTGGCATCCCAGTGCTGGGATTACAGGCATGAGCCACCGCGCCTGGCCCCAGAGACAGAAGTCTTTGTCAGGCATTGTTTGGTTTGAAAATTTCAGCCAGCTCTGCAGGCCATGTTTACCCTAAACCAGTACTGCCTTTTTGTGAGTCAGACAAAGGTGCCTCGTTCAGGCAGCTCCAGCCCCGTGGACATGGATATGCAGGTTTGGGAGTGGAGGTTGGCTGGGACCTCCCTCAGCCCTGTGTGTGGTGTGTAAGGGGCACCTGCCTGTGTGTGTGTGGTGGGCAGGCCAGCTTAGATGTGGGAGGGTGGGTGGTGTGTACTGGTTTGTGTGTTTTCATGGTGTGTCTGATGTTTGAGTACAAGGAACGTATGTTGTTTTGGGTGGTGTGGGTCTGGGTGGGGTGTGAGTTGCATGGAGTGTGTGATGTCTGGGTGTTTCCGGGGTAGTGAAGAATGGGTTTTGTGTGAGTGGTGATCATTTTTGGGGACATGGAGGTCAGTATGATATGAGTATCCAGCTGGTGGGATGTCAAGTGCATGCAAGGCAGGTGCCACGTGTGTGATTGTGGCATGTGCCTTCTATTGGGTCAGGTGAATTGGGTGTGCCTGTATGTGTGAGGGTGTGTGGTGTGTAATGCATGCCTGTGTGCATGACTATGAATGGGATTCCCTGGGACAGGTTCAAGGTCTCAGCCCTCCAGTCTAGCATTTGCAAGCCTTGACCAGGCCTCCCCAGGGCCCCTCCCAGCCTTTGGGCTGCCGCTGACGTGGGGTGGGCTCTGAACTACTGCTGCCCCAACCATACTGACCTTGGGAGGCCAGCAGGGTCCTGTCTGTGGGCTTGAAGGAAGCAGTCCTCTACAGTGGAGGGACAGTTGGATGGCAGTTTGCACAGGAGCTGTGCCCTGGCCCAGGAGACCACCTGGCCAGGGCACAGCTCCTGTGCCTATCTGGCGAGCCCAGTTGAGATTCTACTTCCCCACCCCTTACCCCAGACCGTTGTCTGGGTCACCACCACCTGAATGATTGCAGTCACTTTTAATTTGGCCTCCTTGCCTCTCCCCTGCACCCCTTCCCCTCCTTCTCCTATCCACTCTGCTAGCCACCCTGTGGCCAGTATGGTTTCTCAACACTCAAATCTGGGCACAGCCTCTTCACTTAAAACCCTTCTGTGGCCTCCCTACTGCCCACAGGATGAAGGCCAAGCTCCTTGGCCGGGCATTCAAGGCCCCTACAACTGGCCCTCATCTGCCTGTCCTAACTCCTCCCTCCACCCACACCATGCCCATGATGCTAAGGGCCACCTGGCACCATCTCCTTGGATGCCAGTGCAAGGTCCAGCCTCCAGCTCTTTCCTGCGCTGAGCCTCCTACCCCTCTGGCTAGTGCCCTGTCCTCACCCGGCCTGGCCAAGCCCACAGCTTCCATCCCTGGAAGCCTCCCCTGCCCTTTCCAGGTGGAGCTGCTGGCTCCTTACCCAGAGCTAGCTTCAATCCTGGATGGAAGCTGCCCGCTGTGCATAGTCACAGTCAGCTGGGGTGTGTGTCCTCACTGAACGCTGCCTCCTCTGGGGCTATCTCAGGGATGCGTCCGGGTCAGCCTAGCCCCTCAGAATCTGACTCCAGATTCTCGGGGATCCACCCTGAGTGGGGCTCCAGGGCCCACTCGCACACTGGTGAGGGCAATGCTTGGAGATGGTCACGTTTTCTCTCTTGTCTCCATTCAGGCAGGCGGCTGGCCTGAGCTGCCTTGAGACTGGAAGAGACTTTGTCTGCAAGACACTTCTCCATTCAGGTTTTATTTCCCTAAAGCTGAAGCCTCCCCTGGGAATTAAGCTGTGTGATCTGGTAGGAAAAGTGAGGGAATATTGAAAAGAGGAGGGATTCCCCTGACTGCAGGGAGGATGGTTATAGACTCCGGAGACTGGGAGGGAAGGAACATCTGGCATTGCCCAGGCAGAGGGGCTTGTGTGTGTTCCCTGGCAGGGCCTTGGAGGAGGTAGGATTTCCAAGGGGCTCTTTGGGTCCCAGCCTTGCCAATATGCTAAAGTAGCCCTGGGGTTGGGGGTCAGTGGGTGTCTGTCTCAGTCCATTTGCATTGCTATAAAGGAATACCTGAGGCAGGGTAATTTTAAAGAAAAGGGGTTTACTTGGCTCATGGTTCTTCAGGCTGTACTGGAAGCATGGTGGCGGCACAGGTGCTGCCCCAGGTGAGGGCTTCAGGATGCTTCCACTCATGGCAGAAAGTAGAGGGGACATGTGTGCAGAGATAACATGTGTAGACAGAGAGAGAGGGAGAGGGGGAGGGAGGGAGAGACAGAAAGGAAGTGAGGGAGAGAGGGAGGGAGGGAGGGAGAGAAGGAGGGAGGGAGGGAGAGAAAGAGGGAGGGGGAGGGAGAGGGAGGGAGAGGGGTGAGAGAGATGGGGGAGAGACAGAGAGGGAAGGGGGAGAGAGAGGAAAGGGGGAGAGAGAGAGGAAAGGGGGAGAAAGAGGGAAGGGGGAGAGAGAGGAAAGGGGGAGAAAGAGGGAAGGGGGAGAGAGAGAGGGAGAAGGGGAGAGGGAGAGAGAGAGCGGGAGAGAAGAGGGAAAGGGAGGGAGAGAGGGGGAGAGAAGAGGGAGAGGGAGCGAGAGGGGGAGAGAGATAGGGAGGGAGAAGAGGAGATGCTAGATTCTTTTCAACAACTAGTTCTCAGGGGAACTAAGAGTGAGAACTCACTCACTCCCACAAGAATGGCACCAAGCCTCATGACCCAAACACCTCCCACCAGGTCCCACCTCCAACACTGGGGATGAAACTTGGTGGGGCCAAACAAACCCTATTTAAGCCATAGCAGCGTCTCACAGCATCACTGTGGAGTAATGGCCACCATAAGCAAGTCCTCCCCGCCCTGAGCCCTGGCACGACACTGCCAATTCTTGAAACCCAGGGTGCAGTGGTGACGGCAGCTGCGTATGGTGGGAAGTAGGCTGTGAGCAAGTCACGGTGCCCCATCTGTAAAACAGAGATAAGAATACGATCTGCCTCTTGATGTCAAGATTAATGACATAATAATGGTCATCTCTTAAAAGATTGTATCTACCAAGGGCTGTTCACAGAATAACACATCTAATCCTCTTGACAATCCTATGTGGTAGTTGCTATTATTACCCATTTTATAGAAGAGAAAGCTGAGGTATTGACTCATTCAAGTCTTAAATGGGGGATTGGATACAGGTGGTCTGGCCCCAGCCTGGATTCTTAACCACTGCCCCTCTGGTTGAGGGAGGCGGAATCCTTAAACATAGTAAGTGCACAAGAAGTGTTAGCACCGGGCAAGGGAGAACATCCACTTTCAGCAGCACTCGCCTATGATGGATCAAAGCTGAGGGCTGTTGTCACTATGTGACATGTGCCAGATCCTTTCTGGACTGAACTGGAGACCCTGGACCTATGAGCAATGGGATTTGCTGTGTCCAGCTGTGTATAACCACTGGACTCATCCTCCATCCCGCCCTTGGTAGAGTGCTAGTTTTCATCTATGAGTAAAAGAACCACAATAAACTGTCTTCACCCTTTCTGGAATTAAAAAACCTTCAATTTTCCCCTTCAGTGAACTACTTGGTGAATATCTTCACTGTCATATGAACTTCTGGTACATTAAAATACTCAGGTTTTTGTTGTTGTTGTTGTTGTTGTTGTTTGAGATGGAGTCTCGCTTTGTCACTCAGGCTGGGGTGCAGTGGCATGATCTCAGCTCACTGCAACCGCCACCTCCTGGGTTCAGGCGATTCTCCTGCCTCAGCCTCCCGAGCAGGTGGGATTACAAGTGCACACCACCACACCCGGCTAATTTTTGTATTTTTTAGTAGAGATGGGGGTTCATCATGTTGGCCAGGCTGGTCTCGAACTCCTGACCTCAAGTGATCTGCTTGCCTTGGCCTCCCAAAGTGCTGGGATTATAGGTGTGAGCCACCGCGCCCGGCCTGTTTTTTGTTGTTGTTGTTGTTGTTTGTTTTTTAAAGAAATGGGGTCTCACTGTGTTTGCCCAGGCTGACGTGCAGTGGCACAACTGTAGCTCACTGTAGCCTCGAACTCCTGGGCTCCAGAGATCCTCCTGCCTCAGCCTCCCAAGTAGATGGAACTATAGGCGCATGCCACCACACACAGCTCATTTTTAAAAACACTTTTTGTAGGGACAGGATGTTGCTATGTTGTCCAGGCTGGTCTTGAACTCCTGGCCTCAAGCAGTTCTTCTGCCTTGCCCTCCCAAAGCACTGGGATTACAGGTGTGCACCACCATGCCCAGCCTTTCAGATTTTGTTTTATTTTGTTATTATTTAATTTAGTTCTGCTGGTCTTTGTTTTGCTTCTTGACGTTTCTCAATAAATGTTAGCTATGGTATACGAATTTCAATCTGCATACTTAGGTATGTAAGAAATACCATTTTTTTGCCTCTTTCTTTTCTTTTCTTTCTTTCCTTCTTTCTTTCTTTCTTTCTTCCTTTCTCTCTCTCCCTTCCTTCTTTCCCTCCCTCCCTTTTTCTTTCTTTTCTTTTCTTTTCTTTCTTTCTTTCTTTCTTTCTTTCTTTCTTTCTTTCTTTTCTTTCTTTCTTTCTCTCTCTTTCTTTCTCTCTCTGTCTCTCTCCTTTCCTTTCTTCCCTCCCTCCCTCTCTCTCTTTCTTTCTTTCTTTCTTTTTTTTTTTTTTTTTGACAGAGTCTTGCTCTGTCACCCAGGCTGGAGTGCAGTGGTACGATCTCGGCTCACTTCAACCTCCGCCTCCTGGGTTCAAGTGATTCTCCTGCCTCAGCCTCCCGAGTGGCTGGGATTACAGGCATCCGCCACCAAGCCTGGCTAATTTTTTGTATTTTTAGTGGAGATGGAGTTTCACCATGTTGGCCAGGCTAGTGTGGAACTCCTGACCTTGTGATCAGCCCGCCTTGGCCTCCCAAAGTGCTGGGATTACAGGTGTGAGCCACCGCACCTGGCCTTTTTGCTCCTTTCAAACCAATTTTACGGTCCAATATTGAACCCCCATTTCTTCCTCTAGGAATGTGTGAAATTCAGGCTCAGATGCTCTTGGGGCTAAGTTGGAGATGTGCATGCGTGTGTGCATATGTGTGTGTGTGTGTGTGTGTGTGAAAGAGGTGCAGGTGGGGGTTCCTGTAATAGAAGTAGTGTGAAGCTGGGAGCAGACAGGCACCTGAGGGTAGGGATTACTGAGGGTGCCCCCTTAGGAGGGTGGAGTAGATAGACAAGAAGCAGTGAGTTGGTGTAAGGCATGCCACTGAGTGGGAGCTGCTGAGTTCGTGATCCCGAGCCTCATGAACTGTCCCACTAAGGAAGGTGTGGCTTGGTGTTTCTCCTTGGGGATGTGTCTAGGATGTTTCTGCAGACTCATCCATCAGAAGCACACTGCCCTACTCTGACCCCCTCAGAGGACTCTATTTGGGTCTCTGTGAGGGCACTGATCACAGCCTTGGTTAGTGTCTTGGGCTGTGGTGTGCATTCTATTTAATTCAATTCAATTCAGTTTGATTCAATTCAATTCAACAGTGCTAGACTCTGTGCCACACACTGAATTAGACTTAACTCCTGCCTTATGGGGCCTGTAGTTAAGTGGGGCTCTAGGTATGTAGACACAGAATTACCATGCACAGTACTGCCATGACAGTGGGGTACCAGGAGCATTGGGCAAGGGTTTCTAACTCAGGCTGGGGGTCAATGAAGTCAGTGAAGATGCCAGATAGATGTGGTGCCTCAGCCAAGACCCAAGGGATGAAGGGGAGAAGGCTGTGGGTGATGAAGGTGTTTCAGGTATTTCAGGCAGGGGTGGTGTGTAGTGGAGACTGGAGGCCAGAGAGTGTGGGGCCTGGAGATAACTTCTCTAGGTCACAGAAGGATCTGGAAGGTCATGGGGAGATGGTAAAGGAGGAAGTCAGAGGGTTGGGCTGGGGCCTTGGCATGCAAGGCTTTGGAGGCCTTACATTTAAGAGTTTGGGCTATACCTGGGGGCGATGCAGAGCCCTTGAGGGAGAGTGATACATGTGCAGTCTTTAAAGAGCAACTTGTGACTGGGCGTGGTGGCTCACGCCTGTAATCCCAGCACTTTGGGAGGCCGAGGTGGGCAGATCACCTGAGGTCAGGAGTTTGAGACCAGCTTGGCCAACATGGCGAAACCTCATCTCTACCAAAAATACAAAAATTAACCAGGCGTGGTGGTGCACGCCTGTAGTCCCAGCTACTGGGGAGACTGAGGCAGGAGGATCACTTGAACCCTGGAGGTGGAGGCTACAGTGAGCTGAGATTGCATCACTGTAATCCAGCCTGGGTGACAGAGTGAGACACCATCTCAAAAGAAAAAAAAAGCACCTTGTGTGTAGTGTGAAGGGTGGGTGTGAGGGTGTGCTGGTAAATGTCTAACAATGGTCACTTCAGAAAAAAAGCCTTTTGGCCAATTGCTGTGGTGTAAAATACTCCCACTGTGACTGTTCTCGAGGTATCAATGTGATGTTGCTGAACACAGAGTTGGGATGAGATGCTAATGGTCTGATCTCCTGAGCTGGCACAAGCTGGCTTCAGCACACCGCTGGTTGGAGTGGAGCAGGGAGGCCTCATCTATTTCCCTAGAGTGAGAGAGTGAGGGAGCTCTTCTCTCATTCCCTGTCTCCTCTCCCAGCAGCGACCATAAGCCCTGCACAGAGTTAGCTCTGAGGCCAGAAATATTCTGGAAGGACAAACAGTGGAGAAGAGCCCTCAGGAATGTCCTATCCCATTTCCTGATGGGATCCCTGAGAACTGGCTCTCGGAAGGAAGTCAGAGGCAGGAAAGGGTGTCCATGTGATCAGATTTCAGGGCTGAGGACGGGAGGAGGGCATGCTGGGATGGGAAGCTGATGAGCTGATGATAATAATTATGACAATTATGCAAAATACACAAATAATAATTACAGAAAATCATGATTATTATTTGTGGGTGTGAGATGTCTCCAGCTTTTTGGAACTGCACAGAAATGTTGGATGCCCCTTTTCTTGTGGGTGTGTGAGTGTCACATTCAAGCTTTGGCTGTCTGGCAGGAGCTGGGGTTTCCATCCCTCTCCAGACAGCTGTCTCCTGCCCTGGGTCTTGGTGGGATCCAACCTTCTTCACACAGTGCCAGGCCTGAGTGAGCTAGATCAAGTTCAGGAAAGGCAGGGCCTCCTACTTCTAGTTCCCACCTCAGAACCTCACTGAGGACACAGCCATGGGAGGGCTGAACAGGGATAAGGCAATGATTAACCTAGAAGAATAATTCAGAGGCTCAGGAGCCATGTGTCTTCCTGATGAGCTGGTCTCATGATTCATGGCTGATTAGATATCTGACCCAAATAGTGTTAATTAGACTTTCTTTTCTGGAAATATAGGGCTGGGACTGGGAGAGAGCAGGGTTTGTCTGTGAGTGATTGCATCTCTCACTGGGAGGCTGGGATTGGGCAGGTTCTACCCAGCAACCAAGTGGACTGTGGAGTGGGAGAGAGAAAGGACTGACATTCCTGCTGGCCTTCTGCATTCCAGCTCCAGTCCTCTTCCACGAAGTTCCTTGTATCTTTGTAGTAAGAGCCCCAGTGATGTCAGCTTGAGGTGGTGTCTGTTACTTGCAGCTAAGATTCTAAGCAGGGATGTATTGCAAAGAGCCTTGCATGTTTTGGTTTTATGGATCAGAGGTCCTCTCAAGCTAGCTCACTCGAGACACTAGTGGCATAATAAGGGCACTCGTGGAAATCCTACAAGAGAAACTGTCAGGGCTGGGGCCCGCAGGAAACTGAGGCAGACTGGATTTAAGATGGCGCCAGGACCTCAGCATCGGGAGGGAATTTATTAACTCTATTAACACAACTTGTGGTCAATTCCTTGTGGCTGCCTTTCCTGTCCTGCTAACACTTCACCAACTCTTCTCTTTTTCCTTCCGTTCAACCACCTGAGAGAAGACATTCAATTGGCTCAGCTGATGACTATTTTCTCTTTGTGGAGCCTTTTGTGTCAGGCCATGTGATAGGCTATGAGATAGCCTATAGATGGGCTGCCCTTGTTTCAGGTGCTCATTCATGGTCCAATCAGATGCCATCTCTGAGCTGGCCGTCTGGGCGGGGTAGTTTTAAACGGAAGTTAATTTTGTCAGCGTGGAGGCTGGTGAGTCCTGTGTGAATGCCAGGCTCGGTACGTAATTCAGCAGGTGATGGTGAGGCCTCTAAGGTTCTTGAGGATGTGATATGGTCAAAGCTGAGACTTGTGAATATTATCTGGTTGCAGAGAAGAGGTTGGTTGGAGGGTGAGAGGACAGGCAGGGAGGCAAGGTAGGTGGTTGCTGCCTTAGTCCAGTGAGAGGAGATGAGCTGAGCTGGCCTGATCTAGAGCGTGGGCCAGGCCAGGACCAGGGTAGGCAAGTGAGGCTCTGGGGACACCACATTTAAGTGGCCCTGCTCCCTCTCAGGGCCAGCCCTTGCAGGAGCCTCCTGAATTTTGCTTCACTCATCTCATCCTAGACCTGGCCCTGGGCAGGGTGATGGAGAAGACACCTGAATGTATGGGCTCAATAACTGGTGGGTTGCAGGTGGTGAGGAGAGGGACCCTCCTTTCTCTGGGGAATGCTGAGGCTTTTGGTGGTGTGGGCTGGAGATCAGGAAGCCAGGCCCGGAGATGGGGAAGCAGGAGGAGGGAATTTGGGTTTGTGGAGGAGGCTGGTAAGTTCACTTTGGGGTCTGAGGAGTTTGCGATGCCTGTGGGAGGTTGAGGGCAGGGTTTCTAGTAGACAGATGGGAATGTGGGTCTGAAGCTTGGAGAGAAGTCCGAGCTGTAGAGGTGGGCTTTGGCAGTGTCAGCATAGAGTTGATCCTGAGGCACCATGTGCAGAGTACTGGGCACCCTACCTGGCACAAAGCGTGTGCTCAGGAAATATTTCATAAGTAATATGGGATGTCATGGGAATCCACTTGATCCTTCGGGGAGTGTTGTAGGGAGGAATGGGTCTCTAATGGTGAAATGTCAGACAGCTGACAATAGCTTCTGGGTTAGGGGGCATTTGTGAGTAGGAGGGGATTCTTTTGGAGCTCGTTACATGACCCCATGCTTGTATCCACGGATGCACCCTGTTCTCAAGGATCCCTGGAGCACAAATACCTGGCTGAAGGGCTGAGGACTGATATGGTTTGGCTCTGTGTTCCCACCCAGATCTCATGTGGAATTGTAATCCCCAGTGTTGGAGGAGGGGCCTGGTGGGAGGTGATTGGATTATAGGGTCCCCTTGCACTCGTGATAGTGAGTGAGTTCTCACGAGATCTGGTTGTTTAAAAGTGTGTAGCACCTCCCCCTTTGCTCTCTTTCTTCCTCCTGCTCCTGCCATGTAGATGTGCCTGCTTTCCCTTCACCTTCTACCATAATTGTAATTTTCCTGAGGCCTCCTCGGCAGCGTGGAACCATGAGCCCATTAAACCCCTTTTCTCTATAAATTAACCAGTCTCAGGTAGTTTTTTTATAGCATTGCAACAACAGACTAATACAAGGACCAAGAATCAGGGGACCTCCACCTTTGTCTCTGACTGTGACGGTTGCTGCTTCTTTAAGAAGTGGCTTCCTGGTAATTACCCAGAGGTTATGCCTGGTCATCAGTGGAACTGGTAGCATAAAACCCCCACACTTGTGTGAAGTCTTAGGTTTTTTTTTTTTTTTTTTCCAGGGTGGTTTCACATTCATGAATTCATTTGAGATCTATTACTCTCTTGTGAAGGAGAAAGCCCAGGGCTCATCATCCCTGTTCTACAGGTGAAGCAACTGAGGCTCCAAGAGGTTAAGTGGCTAGCTGAGAGCCACAAAGCTCTGGTCAGGAAAGGCTGGCTTGGAATCTAGGTCTGCTTAAAAAAATACAGTCTCCTGAATCTAGAAGTCATTATGTACTCTAGGCTTTCCTTAGATATATAATAATAAGATAACATCGGAGTTAAATAAATGGCTAATGTTTATTAGAGACTTAAATGATGGGTACTGTATTTTACATTTAAACCTCACAACAATTCTATGGGATAGGTACTATCATCCATCTATTGGCAAGAATGCAAAAAGAATGTCCAGTTCTGGCCATGATGTGGGAAGAGGGCTTTTGCATCCATTGCTGGGGACTGAGAATTGCCGTGAGTGCTAGGGAACAAAATCAGCAGTGGCAATTAAAATTTAAAGTACGAACACCCTTGATTCACAAATTGCTCTTTGGGGAGTCTAGCCTGCGGGAATAAAAGCATCAGAACATAAGGATAAATGCACAAAGACATTTACTACTGCACCATCTGTAGTCATGAATGAAACAGTCGAACATCTATCAGAAGGGAAATGGTTAACTGATGGCTGCGGATGGTGACCCAGCTAATGACAGGAGGGAGAACCTTCCAGATGCACTGACCTCAAGGGTGGTTCATGATGTGTTAAGTGAACAAAGCAAGTTTGGAGTAATGTGAATCCTATTTTTATTAGATACATAAATAGAAATTTATTTTTTATTTATTTTTTTGAGACAGAGTCTCCCTCTGTCGCCCAGGCTGGAGCGCAGTGGCTCGATCTCAGCTCACTGCAACCTCCACCTCCTGGGTTCAAGCGATTCTCATGCCTCAGCCTCCCGAGTAGCTGGGCTTACAGGTGTGTGCCACCATGCCCAACTAATTTTTTGTATATTTTTTAGTAGAGACGGGGTTTCACCATGTTGTCCAGGCTGGTCTTGACAAGTGATCCACCTGCCTCGGCCTCCCAAAGTGCTGGGATTACAGGCATGAGCCTCTGTGCCCGGCCAATAAATAGAAATTTAAAAAGCCCACATTTTTTTGTGTGTGTCTGTAAGGGTCTAGAAAATTACAGCCGGCCCTCTTCATCAGGGGGTTCTGTATCCATAGATTCATTCAACCAACTACAGCTCAAAAATGTAAAAAAAAAAAAAAAAAAAAAAAAAAAAAAAAAAAAAAAAAAAAAAAATTTAACAGTAAAAATGAATACAAATAAAAATACAGTATAGCTACATAGCATTTACATTGCATTAGGTATTATAAGTAATCTAGAGATGATCAAAAGTATATGGGTGGGTATGTGTAGGTTAGTTGCAAGTACAATACCATTTTATATTAGGAACTTGAACATCTGCAGATTTTGATATCTGGGGGGGGTCCTAGAACGAATCTCCCTGTGGATACTGAGGGATGACAGTATATGAAAAGATGTGTCATCTGTTGTAACCTCAGGGAGATAAGATTGAAGGCAGGGAGGAGAAGAAAATGAACTTTTCCCACATATCTGCATTACTCAACTGGTATAGCTGGAGAGTCATGGGTGGCTCCATAGAGGTGGTGACATTTGAGTTGAGTGTTGAAGAATGGATGGGAGTTTGCCAGCCAATGAGGCTGGGAATGAGGGTAGGGAATGGCATTTTAGGCAGAGGCACAGAGATGTGGAAGCACATGAGTGGAGAAAGGACAGCAGTGTTGTGTGGCTGCTCACTCATGAAGAATGTTGCTATGAAGATTAAAATGAGAGAATGCAGGCCAGGCGCATTGGCTCAAACCTGTAATCCCAGCACTTTGGGAGGCTGAGGTGGGTAGATCGCTTGAGCCCAGGAGTTCGAGACCAGCCTGGGAAACGTGGTGGAACTCCATCTCTACAAAAAATGCAAAAATTAGCCAGGTGTGATGGTGTGTGCCTATAGTCCCAGCTACTCAGGAGGTTGAGATGGGAGGATCTCTTGAGCCTGGGAGGTTGAGGCTGCAGTGAGCCCTGATCGTACCACTGCACTCCAGCCTGGGCAACAGAATGGGATCTTGTTTCAGAAAAAAAAAAAAAAAAAGCATATGGAACCCCTCGGAAAGGCCACTGGATCTTAGTTCTTGCTCCTGTGAAGCAGTCTAATTCCTGTCATATATTGGAATATGGATTAAGGATCATGTGTGGCAAATGCACGTTAGGTATGGAGTGGGGTGGAGGGTGGTGGGGCATGTGGGCCTCCTCTTCCTTTGTCTCCTTCTTTATTCCTTTCTCCTCTCCTTTAACTCCTTTGTTTTCTCCCTCAATCCCCTCTTCCTTATTTCTCTGTCCTCCAATTCCCTTTCCCTCCCTCCCTTTTGCTATCTTTTTTTTTTTTTTTTGAGATGGAGTCTTGCTCTGTTGCCAGGCTGGAGTGCAGTGGTGCGATCTCAGCTTACTGAAACCTCTGCCTCCTGGGTTCAAGTTATTCTCCTGCCTCAGCCTCCCAAGTAGCTGGGACCACAGGCACTTGCCACCAAGCCAAGCTAATTTTTGTATTTTGAGTAGAGACGGGGTTTCACCATGTTGGCCAGGATGGTCTTGATCTCTTGACTTTGTGATCTGCCTGCCTCAGCCTGCCAAAGTCCTGGGATTACAGGCGTGAGCCACCGTGACTGGCCCCTTTTGCTGTCTTAAGTCCACTCCCTTCAGGTGCCTCTGTAGGGAGAGGATCACAGTGGAGGGAATGTCTTGCTGCAGAACAGTCAGCTGGGCATGCTGTGACCCTTCTCAATCCCTCTGATCTGGCAACTCAGGCAGGACCACAGGCTGTGATGCCAGATCAACCTAGGTTTAAATCCCAGCCCTACCACTTACTAGCTGTGTGACCTCAGGCAAGTGATTCAATGTCTCTGAGCCACTGCTTCTACGTTTATAAAATGCATGTAATGATTTTCTCATAAGGTCGTTGTCAAGATTAACTGAGAAAAGGTTTACATGTAGCATTTTCAAAGATCTAGAGACAAAAATATTTTCTTATTTCTTCATCTCCTTTTAGCTAGAGATGATTCTGGTGAACTCTTTGAACCTCTGATGTTTTGTTTCAGGGACTTCCTTCCTTCCTGCCTAATACTGGACCTTGAATTGTGGATTAGCCATAGTCAGTGTTCAATTCTCTGCATGTTGCAGGCTGCTTCTGCCCTTTCTTCCACTCTAACCCAAAGAAGCAAGTGAATCAAAATAACTCCAGGCAGCAGAGCCAAGATGGAGGAGGACAGCTCTGGGATGGCTAGGGCCCGGGCCATCTCCCTGGGGTGGATAAAGGGGGTGACTGCGGGGGCTGGGGCAGACAGCTGAGGACTTGGAGGCACCACTCTCTGATAAGGGGGTTGTTTCCCCAGCACTCATAGGGGTCCCTTCCTGGCTCTGTGTGTATGTTATGAGGGACATACACACTGGAGAAGGCCCCTTTGTGGTGATGGAAAGAGTTATGAGTTATTAATGGTGTTTGTAGTTGTAAGCGCCACTAACAACCATAATCATGTGCATTGTAATAATGTGTGTAATGAAAGCTCCAGCAATGAATTAATAGATCCGTCATGACTTTGATGACCATGTGAGCGTAAGCTAGTGTACGACTTTATGTTAACAGGCCCAGTACAACCTGGCAGGGAGATGGGTGGTTGAGGGAAAGAAAGGGCCTGGGGCTAAGAGGCAGTCCTGGAATGGGCAGACCCAGGCATGCATCTCTGCTCAGTATCTTCAGAGCTGTGTGACGTGGCACTGTTCCGTTACCTCTCTGAGCCTCAGTTTTCTCATCTAAATTAGAGATGATAATATTCCATCTCCTACAGAGGTGTGACGGTTAAATGAGATAATGCACCTGAAATAGGCAACACCTCTCAGCACCTCCCTTGCTTACTCTCTCCAGCTAGGCTGGTTGCATTGCTGCTCTGAGGAATGGCACCTGTGCACCTGCTGCAGGCCCTTTGCACTGGCTGTTCCCTCCACCTGGCATGCTCTCCCCACAGTCATAGTCATGGGTTGCTTAGTGATGGGGATGGATTCTTTTTTTTTCTTTTTTTTGTGTTTTGAGACAGTGTTTCACTCTGTCACCCAGGCTGGAGTGCAGTGGTGCAATCTTGGCTCACTGCAACCTCCGCATCCTGGTTTCAACTGATTCTCCTGCCTCAACCTCCTGAGTAGCTGGAATTACAGGCATGCGCTACCACGCCTGGCTAATTTTTGTATTTTTAATAGAGACAGGATTTCGCCATGTTGGCCAGGCTGGTCTCAAACTCCTGACCTCAAGCGATCTGTCCCCCTCGGCCTTCCCATGTGCTGGGAATTATAGGCGTGAGCCACCGCACCCGGCCCACTACTGTAGACTTTATAAACACTGTACACTTAGGCTACACTAAATTCATAAACTTTTTTCTTTTCTTCAATAATAAAAATGTAAGATTTTTACTCTTATCTTTTTTTGATTTATAAAAACTTTTGGACTGTTGTAATAACACATAGCTTAAAACATAGACATATACAGCTATATGAAATTATTTTCTTTGTTTATATCCTTATTCTATATAAGATTTTCTTCTTTTCATATATACCTTTTGTAAAAACTGTCAATATAAGCTTTTTTCTATTATAAAATTATTTCCTTTTCTTTTTTTTTCTTTTTAGACTTTTTTGTTAAAAATGAAGACACAAACACACACATTAGCCTAGGCCTACCTAGGGTCAGGATCATCAATATCACTGTCTTCCATCTCCACATCTTGTCCCACTGGAAGGTCTTCAGGGGCAGTAGCACACATAGAGCTGTCATCTCTTCTGATAACAATGCCTTCTGGAATAGCTCCTGAAGGACCTGCCTAAGGCTGTTTTACAGTTAGGTTTTTTTTTTTTCATAAGTAGCAGGAGTACACATTGAAATAACAATAAAAAGCATAGCATAGTAAATACATAAGTCAGTAACATTGTCGTTTATTATCAAGTATTATGTACTTGTACATAATTGTATGTGCTGGACTTTTTTATTTATTTATTTATTTTGAGACAGAGTTTCGCTCTTGCTGCCCAGGCTGGAGTGCAGTGGTGTGATCTCGGCTCACTGCAACCTTCGCTTTTGGGGTTCAAGCGATTCTTGTGCCTCAGCCTTGCAAGTAGCTGGGATTACAGGCATGTGCCACCATGCCTGGCTAATTTTGTATTTTTAGTAGAGATGGGGTTTCACCATGTTGGCCAGGCTGGTCTCGAACTCCTGACCTCAAGTGATCTGCCCTCTTTGGCCTCCCAAAGTGCTGGGATTACAGGTGTGAGCCACCGCACCCCACCCATTGTGCTAGACTTTTACACGACTGTGGCAGCGCAGTAGGTTTGCTTACACCAGTCCTACCATAAAGGCATGAGTAACCTGTTGTGCTATGACATTCCCACTGCTTGACATTATGACAGCTACCGTGTCACTAGTGATAGGACATTTTCAGGTCCATTATAGGCTTATGGGATCACTGTTTGTGTATGTGGTCCGTGGATGAACGAAGCGCTGTTATGTGACACAGGGCTGTATTTACATGGCTTGCTTCGCCTTCTGGCAGGTCACTCCTTAAATGTCACCTTATCAGGGGGAACTTTCTGACCTCCTTGTCTAAAGCAGCAACCCACGCTCTGTTCTCTCTGCTTTATTTTTATTCATAGCTCTTACATATTTATATGTGGTGGTTTACGACTTTCTGGTCGGTCTCTGCCTGTAGACTGTATCACAAGAACAGGGACTATGTTTTGCTTATGGTGGAATCTCGAGCACCCAAAACAGCACCCAGGGTATGGGAGGCACCCAGGAAATATTGAGTCAAGGAAGGGATATCTCCATGACAGGCATAGGGTAAGTGCTCAATAAATGGCAACTGGGGTAAAGCCATGTGAGCAAATGAACAGACACCATCGCAAAGGAGAAGCTATGAGGAAGCTCCTCCGCAAAGGCTGCCTCTGCACAGGAAAGCCCAAGGCATCTGGTTTTCTGCCCTTCTCTCCTCGCTTGCCTCCTTTGCAATTGTTGAGAGAACTGTAAAGCTGCCAGTGATCTTGGACGAGGCTTCCTCCTACACCACGGGGTAGGTATGCCAGTCTTGGGGGTTGTAGAGTGGTAGTGCAGAGGTTTCTGAAGAATGAGGTTCCTGGCCCTGAGCAGCGAGGAGAAGGGGTCTTAGAGTCCTCCTGCCAGACTTCTGGATTCTGTCTAAAGTGTCTCCAAAACTGGTGTGTGCTTGTGTGTGACTGTGGGGGAGTGTGATGAGTCACCATGCGGATGCTGGACTGTGTGTGTATAAGTCTGTATCCTGCGTTTGGTTCCTTGCACAAGTGTGTGGCTGTTTAGCATGTGCTTGCTTATATGTGTTGGGTGAACAATTGTGTGTGTAACTGTACATATGTGCTGGGTGCAGGCCTGTGTAGAAGGTATGACAGGGTGTGAGGGTGCGCGGGTGAGTATGTGTGCCTTGAGGCACAGCTTAAGGGTGAGCTGTGGGAGTGTGTGCATGAAGTTCATGGAGAGGCGTATGTCTCCATGTGAGCAGGTTTGAACATGTTTTATGTGTGTATTCTAGTTGTGAGAGGGTGTTGACAACCAAGTTTGCACACATGGATTGTGTGTGAACTTACCTATGAATGAAACTCTGTGACTGATGGATGAAGGGTTTCTGGGGCCAGGGGTAGTTTGTCCATAAGGACTTGGCTACTGAAGACACCAGTTGTATCATTTTGCTTGTGCTTGTGTTTCTTTTCTTTCTTTTTTCTTTTTTCTTTCTGAGACAGAGTCTAGCTCTGTCCCCCAGGCTGGAGTGCAGTGGCGTGATCTCGGCTCACTGCAACCTCCACCTCCAGGGTCAAGTGATTCTCCTGCCTCAGCTTCTCAAGTAGCTGGGATTATAGGTGCATACCACCACACCCGGGTAATTTTTGTATTTTTAGTAGAGACAGGGTTTCACCATGTTGTCCAGGCTGGTCTCAAACTGCCGACCTCAAGTGATCCACCTACCTTGGCCTCCCAAAGTCCTGGGATTACAGGCGTGAGCCACTGCGCCCGGCCTGTGCTTGTGTTTCAAGCTATCCTGACACAGGGCCATAGAAAGAGGAGTGGATCTCTTGGGAATATCTCTGCTGATTGCCGTCATTTCATTAGAAACACAATTATTTCGTAAGGCTGGGCTAACGGTGTTGGAAATAGCCAAGTGCAGCGCTGGAGTGACAGGGACCACATCCCATTTGATACTAATTGGTTTGATGATGGTAATTGTTGTATTGCAGACAGTTGTGACTATCTCCTAATTTAATATAATCAATAAGGTAACAACAGCTCAATGCAAATGAGATGTGGGGACCCATGGGGCCATTTGTAAGTTATGTTCTTAATGCATTTTCCTAATTAGCTGTAGCAGATTCCCCCCTCCCCCACCTTCTCTGGAGTGTGAGAGAAGTGATCATCTGAGATGCCATGCTTTGCTTTCTCCAAACTTTCACTTTCAGAGAGGCTCAGGGAGAGCTCATCCTGGAGCTCCCAGGAACCCCAAAGGCTTTCTTAGGACCAGCTGAAATGGAGTCAGGGAGTCAACAGTTCAATAGGATACTTCCCTTCAGATTCATGACACCCCCCAGCTTGAACCTATGTAGTTTTTCTGCTTCTTCCATCTGATTGGAAGGTTCTCCAAGACAGGGGTTGTACTTCTTCCCATCAGACTGGCCACTTTGTCACTCAGGGATCTATGTCTGTTTCACTGAATAAAGGCTCCAAATGCCGCTGCTGGTGTTTTATTCATGACAAGCCCTCATGGATGTGCGTGTGTGCATGTATGTATATTGCAGTGTAGCCCAGAGAGTGTGTCAGGAATGCAGCATGCCAGCAGGGATGTAACTTAGGTAGTGGTTAAAAGAGACTCTGGGCCGGGCGTGGTAGCCTACACCTGTAATCCCAGTGCTTTGGGAGGCCGAAGTGGGAGGATCATTTGAGCATAGCAGTTTGAGACCAGCCTGGGAAACATAATGGGACTCCATCTCTACAAAAAATTAAAAAATTAGCTGGGCATGGTGGCGTGCACCTGTGGTCCCAGCTACTCAGGCTGAGGTGGGCCTGGGAGGTTGAGGCTGTAGTAAGCCATGATTGCACCACTACACTTTGACCTGGGCACAGAGTGAGACCCTGTCTTAAAAAAAAAAAAAAAAAGAGTGGTTCCAGACTGCCTGGGTTCAATTCTCAGCTCTACCTTTTACTAGCCAGAGTGACCTTGGACAAGTTACTTGCCCTCTTTGTGCCTCAGCTTCCTCATTCTATAAATGGGGAAAATAATAGTACCTATTCATAGATCTCTTGTGAGATTTAAATGAGTTAATATATTAACTAATTTTAGTGTTTATTAAAGTTAAAAAAGTTCCTTAGTCCCATTAGCCACATAGAAAGTGCTCAATACCCACATGTGGGCAGTGACTAGAGTCTTAGAGCAGATAAAGAATATCTCCATCATGGCAGAAAGTTCTATTGCACAGTGCTGCTGTAGACCTTTGGTGTGGAATGGGTTGAACTCCAAGGAGGTCCCACACTTCTCTAGATTTGGGTATGGATGCACCTGTGCTTTCCCCAAATTCTTATTCAGTGTGTTGCACAAACTCCTCTCCTGTTGGCAGAAAGAGCCCAGCTCTGTGCCACCTCTTGTCACGTTCCCTGCACCTGATGCCCAGGTCTGGAGCCCCAGTTGCTGTTGTACCAGATGGCCCAGGAGTTATTAATGAGAGACTGTGTGTGTGTTCCTGTGCTGGATCTGTGTGCTGTGATCATCATTTTGGGGCTTTCCTTGGGGAAGTAACAAATGGCATCCCTGCCCAGGAGTCCTCTGGCAGGGACCACCTCATAAATCAGTGTGAAAGGCTCCTAGTTCCTGTGGAGTCATCCCACAGCCCCACAGCTAAGTGACCCAAAGACTCTGTGGCTGCCATGGCTTCATTTCCTACCACTGCCTCCCCAGATGTCTGGGCCTCTTGGGTACTGGGCTGCCTTGACTGTCAGCAGCCCCAGGCCCCAGTCCTGGTTCTACCATTAACCAGTGGCCTGACCTTGGAGGAGTCTCCTTTTCTCTCTAGGCCCCAACTTTCTCATCTGTAAAGTGGAAGAAGGGAAGGACCACTACATGATCTCTGTAATGCAGAACAGTGACAGTGAGAGCTGCCTCACATGAGGGTGATACCTGCCCCTGAGAAGTGTAGTATTTGGGATCCATAATCAGTGCAAACTTCCAGCCCAGAGAAAAGACCACAGGCCTGAGAGTCCAGGGCAGCATGGACCACCTGTTTTGGAATCACTTTCTTAAAAATCCAGATTTCTGGGCCCCACTGTGGATCTGCTGACTCGGGATCTCTGTGGATGATGACTGCATTTTCATTGCATTGCCCCAGTAATTCTTGTGCATTGTAATGTTTGAGAACCTTTGTCCTAAGGGCAAGTACTGCATCTCCAGTGCCCTTGCTTCTGGGGAGGGAAGGGCTGAGCACATCACTGGGTGGAGGGTTGAGGGGAGAGACTGGATGGGGGAGGGGTGGTGAGGAAAGCTGTGTCTTCAAGGGGGGCCTAGTCTAAAGCCACATTCCAGCCAGTTTGGCAAACTGGGGTCAGGTCTGGCTCAGAACAGAGCACAAGCCAGTAGGTCTGATCTGAGGGGAAAAGTGGGAGCAGAGGCCTTCTTTTGAGGTGGGGTTGCTTCTCTGGGTTTTTGGAAACAAGATCTGGCCCTGATGGGGTGGGCTGCAGTAACTAGGCAAGAGGGAGGTTGGTTAGTGTAATGGTCAAAATGCACAGTTTTGGGAGCTACACAGCATTTGGTTCAGGTCCGGGCTAGGTAGCATCTTAGCAGTGTGGCCTTAGGCAGGCCACTTAACCTCATCTGTGGAATGGTGACAGTGACATCTACCTCACTGGATTAAATAAGACAACATGCAGAGAAGCCCCAGGCACATTGAAATACTTACATGTTCTTCTGTTTCCCCAGCCAGCCTCCTGAATCCCCCTTGACAAGGATCAGAGTAACATGGAGACCTGGGTAGGATTTAGATAGTAATGATAACTGTCCCTTGCACCACATTCTAGAACTTACCAAGTACTTTCCTGTCCTTTATCTCATGATAGTATGGGGCAATCCTGATGGGAAAACTGAGGTTGAGAGAAATTCAGTGAGTTGCTCAAAGTCACTCACTGGGACATAGGAAAGGGGAGGGGTATACTTCTGCCCTGAGACTCACTATGCCAACTGATTGCTGCTGGTGACAAAGCCTTCTGTGTTAGCCCATTTTGCATTACTATAAAGGAATACTGGAGACTGGGTAATTTATAAAGAAAAGAGGTTTGTTTGGCTCACAGTTCTGCAAGCTGTACAAGAAGTGTAGTGCCAGCATCTGCTTTTGGTGAGGCCTCAAGAATCTTCCAATCATGGCAGAAGGCAGAGGGGGAGCTGGCATGTCACATGGCGAAAGAGGGAGCAAGTGAGGGGGGAGATGCTATCTCTTTTAAACAGCCAGCTCTCTCATGAATGAATAGACTGAGAACTTACTCATTACTATGGGGACAGCACCAAGCTATTTATTAGGGAACTGCCCCCATGACCCAAACACCTCCCACTAGGCCCACCTCCAACACTGGAGGTCATATTTCAACACGAGATTTGGAGGGGACAAAACATCCAAACCGTGTCTCCTCCCAAACCCCTTAAAGACAATTTGTGAGCCCACGTGTGGTGGGGTGGAGCAATAAGGAGACTCCCAGGGAATTTCTGCTTGGTCTGGGCTCCTATTTAGCTAGCTGATGTGTAGGCAAGGATTTCTGGACTGGGAAGCTGTTCTCTACCATTCTGTTTAGGGTGCACTGTTCAGGGTGGGTGTGGAGGGGTGGCTCTGTTTCTCCTGCATCTGACCTTTTGGCCTGGCCTCCTGGGTGCCCAGCCAAGGCCCAGTGCCCCTCCCTGTGGCTGATTCACCACCTCCAGCTGTGTTTTTGGGAAATGAATGGAGAATCAGGCTGCCAGACTGGGAAGGACTGGGGCAAATAGACCACACATGTAGGTAGCAGTTAGCGTAACTGGCCGCATGGTTCTGGGCAGGCAGCTGGCAGAGGTGTTAGGCCAGGGAAATCATGAATTGGGGCAGGCTGGGGGGAGTCCTGGTCAGGCAGGAAGTGAAGCTGGGCAGGCAGCTGGCTCTGCAGTTGGTTGAGGTCAGAGAGGACATAGTGTGGGCTGACAGCTGGTGTGGAGGATGGAGGCGGTCGGGAACCAGCCTCAGGGAAAGGCTCCAGCACCACGGACAGCTCTGGGGAGGCGTCCTTCTGTTGTTCAGATCCCGCCGCAGTTTGAGACCTTTAACTGAGAGTCACTTAAGCCCCTATATTTCTGTGGTTGTTCAAGAGCCTTTGCACACCTCCTTCTTAGCGTGGTCTTTAAGAAGTCACTCTAACAGCTCTCCAGCTCTGTTTCCAGAGGAATGCCCATGACTTTGACCTATTTGGGGTTTCCCTGAGGGGTTCACATCTTTCAAGAGTCCAGTTTGTTGGCGGGTGATCCTGTCATCCTCTGGGGTGCACAGATTTTAGGCCAGGGCCTAGCCAGGGACCCAATCTTGATTGTAAGCAGGCCAGCGAAGTTTGACCTGGCTTGGGGGAGGGATTCTCTGCTTCCCCTCAGCCCAGTCATGGTCCCCACCTCCATCATGTCCCCAGTGCCCTGTACACATGAATCTCCCCCAGCTCCTCTTTTTCCTCTCCTTTTGCTTGTGACTGCTTGAGTGAATCAGGGCTGAAGATCAGAAGTCCCCAGTCAAGGAGCTTTCCCCACTAATGAGCTCTCTGAGGGCCTCAGACAGCCCCTCCCTTTGCCCCGCCCCACCCTGTTCATTTATTTATAACACAGGGCACCATCCCCCACATCGCCAGAGAAGAAAGGGCCAATCAGCTTGCAGTGCTGCCAATCAACGTGAGAACGGGGGAGGGCAGAAGAGGATGACTCAGAGAACTCGCGTGGGGGCAAAGTGAGAAGTACTATAGGCTCTATAATTTATCTCAGCATAATATCATCTAGCCCAAGCCTCTCACATTGCAGATGAGGTGTCTGAGGCCCAGAGCAGTAAAGTGACTTCTTAAATCCACACAGCCAGTGATGACCAAGCCAAGAACTGGAACCTGGGTGTGTTGATTTCCAGTCCAGCAAGATTTCCACTACAGAACATCTTTAGAATGCATTTGTCTTGAAGACTGAAGTGAGGTCTGTGTTTCAATTGACAGCTTGGCATTTTTCTGTCTGTCAACACTTTGATAAATTTAGAAGAAATGGACTTATGTTGGCACATCTGCGAACTAGCAAAAAGATCAAGATTGTCACTGTGATGGTATCTTCACTCTACCATGTTGGAACAAAATAGCAGGTGACATGAACATTTTCAAGGTGACATGGTGTCTTTAAGTTGTAACAGATTCCAACATAATTTGACTTGTGGGTAGAAGTTACCATGGGTATGCCTGTATTGAGTTGACCTGTAGATCAGAGTCACTATTCCTTACATAAGGTGCATAGCTTTTCCCACCATTGACAAGACACTTGGAGGAGGTGGAGAAGTCAGTCTGTGCTTTGAGGGGTTATCATTGTCATTTATAATTATGGATAGAGAGGCATTTGGTGGTTAGTGTTCTAGTTGGACATAGGCCAGGAGAAGCAGAATATGGCACAGTCTATATAAGCCTGACATCCTAGGCCTTCAAAATCTCCTTTTCCATCCATGGATGCATTTCTCTTTCACCGTCAAACACTGGAGGACTGGAGATAACCCAACTGTCCTAGGCCTGAAGAGTCTACTGGGGCTATTTGAAGATGATATTGATCCAATTTCCTGTACTAATTTTTTCCCCCTACATAATCCCAAAGGCCAAAGGGTAGGAGCCTTGGGGGCTTCCTCTGGGGGTTTATCTGATGGATTAGTGCCCATGATCCTGGCAGGAATTGAGGAGGGTGCAGAAGGGGCCTGAGTTCAGCAGCCTGAGTGCTGGAGTACAGACCACTTGAGTGGAGAGGACTTAGAGGATGGTTTTTTCTTACACTGTTTCCTTACATCTGAGAGCAGAACTGACTTTCCCCAGCAAGATTAAGCCCATTGAAATCTTCCTCCTGAACTGAGGCTCTCCTACTGGACACCCCCATGCAGACGTCCACATCATGTCTCAAAATCAGCTCATTTTCCTCTAACCTTGCTCTTACCCCCGTGAACCAAAACAAACAAACAGACAATAAAACCAATCAACCAAACAAACAAAAAACAATCACTCTTGTCCAGGCCTGGTTCAGTGCCCCGGATGGATTTGTCTAAGGTGCCATGGGTGAGCCACTGGCACCTTAGAAGATGACATTGAAGCCCCCATTTCTCACTTTTAGCTTTCAGCCCCCTTGCTACCCTCTGTATCCCTTTGCCTTTTATCTAGATTCTCCATGTACTTTTTTAAGTTTCTTTGACTTATTGCCTAGTGCTTATGATGTGTCAGGTACTATTTAAGTGCTGTAGATGTATCAATTCATTTAATCTTCATAGTAGCTCTATGAAGCAGGAACTATTATCTCTATTTTACAGATGCGAAAACTGAGACAGAGGTTAAATATTTTGCCTAGGATCATACACTAAATAAGCAAAGTCTGCAAACTCTGTTCTCTGAGCACTATACTATGTTGCCTCCCAAATGCCAAACCCATGAGGCATTTGGTTTAGTTTTTTTTTTTTTTTTAGATTCTGTTTCAGATGGATGACCTTGGCTTGCCCAGCCACCCACCTACCCACCCATCCATCCATTCATCCATTCATCTATCCATTCAGCTACCCAGTTCTTCATTCAACAAATATTTATTGAATATATCTACTCTGTGCCCAAGATTCTGCCAGGTGACAGTAGAAGCAAAATCAGAAACAGTCCTTGCTGTCCTAGAGCTGACAGACTTATGGGGCAGACAGATAATACATTAACACACCAATGAGTGTGTATTTATAAGTAGACATAGGTGCTCTGAAGGACAGGGTTGCAGTGCCTTTGCATCACAGCTAAGGCTGCCAACCCAGGCCATGCATCCCATTTCCCAACTTTTTTTTTTTTTTTTTAACGACAAGGTCTCTCTCTGTCACCCAGGCTGGGGTGCAATGGTGTGATATAGCTCACTATAACTTCAAACCCCTGGGCTCAGGCAATCCTCTGGCTTCAGCCTCCCAAGTAGCTGGTACTATGCATGTGTGCCACCACGCCCAGCTCATTTTAAAACTTTTTATAGAGATGAGGTCATGCTATGTTGCTCAGGCTGGTCTCCTGGCCTCAAGTGATCCTCCCGACTTGGCCTCCCAAAGTGTTGGGATTACAGGCATGAGCCACTGCATCCAGCCCTATTTTCCAATCATGACCCACATCTCTGAACTTTCATCAGATACAATTTCCTAAGCCTAATAGTTTTCAGGAGCTTCCATCAGTCCAGGATCCCAATGTAATGTCCAAAGTGTCTTCCTTACCTGCCACAGTTTCCTTGGGATGAATAGCGTCTTCAGGTGTGGCCAATCCTAGCTCTTCTCCCAGCTCAAGGGAGGTAAAGTTTTATTGCCACAAACCTCCTTGGTTATTTGATCATAGATAGCATTGTTTTCCACTTTGAGCAGTGGTAGAAGCTTTTTTTTTTTTTTTTGGGCACGAATCTCTTTGAGAGATTACCGAAAACTAAGAACATTCTTTGCGGAAAAAATGCCTTCCTGGATTCCCAAGCTAGTCAAAAGTAGCCCCAGGTTTGCATCCCAGATTTTAGGACACTTTTTCTTTTTCTTTTTGGAGTCAGAATCTCACTCTGTCACCTAGGCTGGAGTGCAGTGGTGCAATCTTTAGCTCACTGCAGCCTCAACCTCCTGGGCTCAAGCGATCTTCCTGCCTCAGCCTCCTGAATAGCTGGGACCACAGGTTTGTACTACTATGCCTGGCTAATTAAAAAAAAATTTTTTTTATAGCGACAGGATCTTGCCATGTTGCCCAGGCTAGTCTTGAACTCCTGGACTCAAGTGGTCTGGAGGACACTTTTTAAGGCTAAGTGGATTGTGCTGGCTGCGTAATCAGGTGTGACGCCCCTGGAAGTTCACCTCCTGTTGAGATACAGGTGCTTCACCTCCCTCACCTTAGCAGAATTCACTAGTGTTACTTCATCTTGAGTGGTGATTAAAATCATTTATTGTGGGGCAGGGATCTCTTTGAGAGACTGACAAAAATGCACATACTAAGAACAACTTGTGCATGATTTTGAGGGGTTTACAGACCTCCTGTAGCTTATCCATGGATCCTAGGTAAGGAATTTCCAACCTGAGTTTTTCTGGCTTCTACCTCTTGACACAACTTCTGTACCCCTGGGCAATATCCATGCTCAAGTAGCTGGTCAGTGTCTGGCGCATTGTGTGGGTTTCCCAGGAGGGTCTCTAAGATACCATTCAGGATGCCAGGGACCAGTCATGCAAGGGCCAGCACTGATTCTCAGGGATGGAGATGCCGCCTGGTGCTCCTATAGACTAGCCGCAGGTCCACATAACATGGCTGTCAGCTTCATGTCTTCCAGCATAGCTGCTCATCTCCTGTGTGCATCTGCTGCTCTCTGTTAACTGGGCTGATTGAGAGACACCCAAGACTAATCTCACTAATTCTCAGCAGGCAGTCTGAGTATGCAGTACAGGGAAAGCAAGCATGAGATACATGTACTACCCCTCCCGACCCAGCACCCACGACACTCTGCTAATCAATCACAGCGTTCATCCCCACTGGGCACAGATATGGTCTTATAATCCTTCTCAAATAGTAATTTAGGTAGACACCACCAATCCATCAGAGTTGGCATGTAGGATGAAATATATTTGCCATCCTAGCTGCAGGTGATATGGGTTGGGCTCTAGACTCATCCCTTGCCGGTCTCAGATCCCACATCCTAGCTGGCCTAGAATGCCAGGCCTCTCTGTTGGTCTTGGAGAATCCTCAGACACCATCCATCTGGTTAGCCAAGATGTACCCCTGAGGGTGATCCTAGGTCTCCTTCTTTATTCCCCCATACTAATTTGCCCATTCTTCAGCTAAAATGTCTGCAGCATCTTTGTTCTCATCCCAGGCTCACTTTAGGTATCCCAGATCAGACCCTCATTACCTCTAGTCTGGAACTGCCAAGAGTCTCTTTTTTTTTCCTTTTTATTTATTTATTATTATTATACTTTAAGTTTTAGGGTACATGTGCACAATGTGCAAGTTAGTTACATATGTATACATGTGCCATGCTGGTACACTGCACCCACTAACTCGTCATCTAGCATTAGGTATATCTCCCAATGCTATCCCTCCCCCCTCCCCCCCACCCCACAACAGTCCCCAGAGTGTGATGTTACCCTTCCTGTGTCCATGTGTTCTCATTGTTCAATTCCCACCTATGAGTGAGAATATGCGGTGTTTGGTTTTTTGTTCTTGCGATAGTTTACTGAGAATGATGGTTTCCAATTTCATCTTAACTATTTCTTGTCTCCATTCTTACAACCCTTCTAATCCATGCACTATACTTCCTCAAACATACAATGCAACATATTACACCCCTTTTTGAAATCCTTCAGTCCTTTAAAAGAGGAAATCCATATATAGATGAAAACCATGGCATAGATAGCCATTTGCAGTCTGGCCCTGACTTCTTTTCCAGTTTCACTCCTTACCATTCCCCTGTGCTCTAACAAGATCTTGTAATGCACCATTTCCTGATATTCCAGACTTTCCCAGGCAATCTTGTCCTGGTGCATGCTATTTCTTCTGTCTAGAATGCCTCATCTACTTCCCTCTCCCAGCCTTTTTCTCTGCCTGGTGAACTCTTCTTTCAAGACCTTTCTCAAACGCTGTCTGCTCTGTGAAGTTCTATCTGTTCCATGTTGGGTTTGGAATTTCCACTGCCCCTTCCCTCACTCCACCAGCTTCCTCTGCATGTCTGTATCCTGAAATCTTTAACTCTGTTTTGCTCTGTCTAGTAATTACCTGTTTACTTGTGCAACAGTGTTCGATGCATCCCTGCATCTTAGCATCCAACCTAAGACAAATCACAAAGCAGGGAACTTGCCGACATGCACTGTGTGTAACTTGCAGTGGGTGAAGACCTCCAGCCCCCTCTCCCTACCCTAAGGCAGCATTTGCTCTATCATCATATCTTGCCAAGTGAAAGCAGCCTTCACCTTTTAAACGATGGCTTTTCTCCTCCCCACAGAAAGGGTTCCTCATTGAAATTCACCAGGAATGGGCAGTTTCTGACAGAGTCTCTTGGCTGGCCCGTGATATAGCTGCCAACACCCAGCACTCCTGGAAGCAGAAGGGCTTTTGTTCATAAGCCGCAAGCATACATTTTACCACTTCCCGAGATCCCAGGGGAAAAACAATCCTTCCCCTTTTTCCATTGGCCTCTCCAAGGCCCCTCTGGCTTCCCTTTTCTTGGCTGGGAAAATGAAGGGTCTGGGGGGGCCCCCAATGATGGTGGAAATGGGGGTTCGTGAGAGGCCTGTTCAAAGTTGGGGTTGGGGAAAGAGCTGGTGGACTGGGAGGGGTTGGGGACTTCAATTTAGACCAGGGGACCCCAACCTACGGGTCCATGGCCTATTAGGAACAAGGCCACACAGCAGGAGGTAAATGGTGGGCAAGTGAGCGTTACTTGCCTGAGTTCCAGCTCCTGTCAGATCAGTGGTGGCAGTACGTTCTCATAGAAACACAAACCCTATTGTGAACTGTACATGTGAGGGATCTAGGTTGCACGCTCCTTATGAGAATCTAATGCCTGACAATCTGAGGTGGAACAGTTTCATCCCGAAATCATCATTCCCACCCCAAGTCCATGGAAAAATTGTCTTCCACAAAACCACTCCCTGGTGCCAAAAAGGTTGGAGACCACTGATTTAGATGGAGCTCATGCAGGGCAGGAGACTCATCTGCATTATTTGACATAGACAGTGGGCTCCTGGGTGAGCCTAAGTGGTCTGCCGGATTATGGTAAGATGGTGCTTTTGGAGATAATAACAATAACATTACTAAAAATGATATATCATCCACATAACCCTGACTCTGAATGCTTTTCAGAGTGCTGCTGCTCTGAATGCTTTCAATGTATTAACTCCTTTAGGTCCTTAGTGCCAACCTTTGTAGTAGGTTTTAGTATTATCCCCCTCTTACAGATGAGAAAGTGAAGGCCACAGAGAGATTACCGTGTGCTAATCTTTCTTAGGGTAAATGGGGAAACTGAGGCTGACACCACTGGAGGGAGGTCATGGATGAGACTGTATTGTGAGCATAGGAAGAAGAGGAGTGTTGGAAACCTTGGCAGCCTGGCTGTAGCTTTGAGAAAGTCACTTCTGTAAACCTATGTTTTCTACTATGCAGTAGGGTAATTATGCCTTCTTGGAAGACTTAACATAAGGATTGGATGAACTCATATAAGTAAAATGCCCAGCACATTAAAGATAATCAATAAACCATAGTTGCCATTATTAATCACCTAATTGCTCCCTCCTTTGTGCCCTTTCTGTTTCATACACTTCTCTTCTAGAAGCTTATTAGACTATTTTAACTGTCTTGCTGGTATTCTCTGAGCCTCTCTCAAAGGCAAGACCAGCTCTTATCTACCTCTGGGCTCTCTAGCTGGCAGATGGAGGTTACATATGAGAAAATAGACCTGGAAAGGAAGGCATTTGCCCAATTGGACAAGCTGGGAAGTGTCAGGACCCAGGTCCTGCTGCAAGATGCTGCGCGGACTATTTCCTGATCCACGATCAGTGGGGCAGGAGGTGGAGGATCCCATTCCAGGGCCTGGGAATGCCTGGGTGGGAAGCCCCAGGTCCTTGGCAACTTCCAGAGGGGAAAATGGGAATGACAGTCAATGAGCCCTGTTAGGCCCAGGGAGGAGAAGGCTGATAGAGGCTGGATGAGACAGGGCTTAGTGAATGATCAGATGTGAGAGGGAGGGAGAGGGAGGAGTCGAGTTTGACTGCCAGGTTGCCTTGGAATACAGGACACAGATACAGGAGTTTGTGGAGTGGAGGAGAATATGATGAATTAGGTTTTGAAAATGCTCGGGGGAAACAGTTCATGGAGCAACCTCCTGGGTTCAAGTGATCCTCCCACCTCCACCTCCTGAGTAGCTGGGACTATGGGCACCTGCCACCATGCCTGGCTAATTTTTCATATTTTTTATAGAGATGGGGTTTCACTGTGTTGCCCAGGCTTGTCTTGAACTCCTGGGCTCAAGCAATCCACCTGCCTCGGCCTCTCAAAATGCTAGGATTACAGGTGTGAGCCACCATGGCTGGCCAATTTTTTTTTTGATTTTTAGTAGAGATGAGGTCTTGCTATGTTGCCCAGGCTTGTCTTGAACTCCTGAGCTCAAGCAATCCTCCTGCCTTGGCCTCCCAAAGTGCTGACATTATAGGTGTGAGCCACCACACCTGGCAGTGTTCATTACTGTTATTAGCTGCTTCTGCTGCCAGAATGCTGACTTTCTCGCCATTGGCACCCTTTTCCGTTTCAATCTCTCCTATCCCACCAGCACTAGGTACCCAGAGGCCCATAATAGGTGCTCTCAACCTCTTCATCTTTCAGAGACTCTTGTCCTTAAAACATTGCCTCTGGCCCTTTTGGGCAACGGACCAAGGAGGAGCAGAGAGTTGTTATTGTCCTCTTCCAATGAGATGTCACTTGAGTTTTAACTGTGCCTTCATGCCTTGACCCACAGGTGTGACTAATGGTGGGAATGAAGCTATTTCAGGGGCAGAGGGGTCTTTCTGGTGCTGGTCAGACAAACATATCCAGAAGTTATGTTATCTACTATGCCTTTGTGTGTGGACACTGATGATGAGTATAAAACTCAGACTAAGAGAAGATCTGGAACTTCTCACTTGGGATTAAGAGTGGGGTGCTTTATGCTCCTTTGGTTGAGAGGTCTTTTGAGGAGATCTGCAGTTCTCACAATAGGACTAGGGTACCCAGGCATTGTTCCATCTGTCCCTCTCTCCTGCCCCCAGGTTCTGAGAATGCAGGGAGACAATGGACAGCTGCCTGATGCATAGCACGTGTTTAGTAAATGTGGAAGAGAGTAAGGAGAAAGCCATTACCTGAGGATCAGGAAGCCCACATTCAAGTCCTGCCCCTGCCTTTACCAGGCGTCTGCTCTTAGACAAGTGACTTCTCTTCTCTGGGCCTCAGTTATCTATAACACGGGGATGATAATACCTGACTCCTTCAGTGGACCAAACGTAGACCCATATGTTCACTTGGTTAATGCAGAAATAGAAGCCCAGACTGCAGAAGGGGCTTGCTCTGGGTCATGAAGCCAGAGTTTAGCTGCAAAGTCAGTTATGCGGAAAAGCCTAGTCAAGTGTTACAAGAAAATAGGGATCACCTATCAAGGTGCTTAGGCTTTTGGACCCAGGGAAGGGAAGGAAAATCACCCTCTGTTAGATGACTTACAGCTATACTTTCCAAGCCAGTGGGAGTTTCTGAAGGTGGCTGTAAGGCTCAGGGAACCTGATGGCGTGTATGTGTCTCAGGGGTCACAAGCCCTGGTCATATTAAAGATGTAGGCTACCTTTGAAGCTCTTCTCAGTGACTCTCTTGCAAAGTTTTAGGTCTCAACTCAGCTGCAAAATGAATGAACTGCTCATCTCGCCAGCACAGAGCACATTTGGGCCAAACTCCTTGCTCAGTTTTATGGGGCCAATACATCTGCGGAATCACTTACCCGTCACTCTGCAGACGGAATGCATGATTTCGGAAAACTTTCTTTTCCCTTTTCCCAAAAAAACTTTTATTCCCCGGCGGAAATGGTTTATCAATGTCTTTTAAAAACCGCTCAGATCTTCTTGGCAACCCCTGATACCATAAAAGAGTGGCTGTACGAATGCAAATGAATTGGAGGGCATTAAAAAAACTCTCTTGCTTCGGCAGCTGAAGTGGAGAAGGGCCGGATGATGGATAGCACGCGGCTTTCTGCTGAGCAATTTTGTTCTTTTTATGCCTGCCAATGGCTGATGTATTTCATCTTTTGTTTCCTTTACTGCCGCTTAAGAAACCACCCTCAGGCTGGGGGTATGCCCCTGCGCACCCACTTGTTTCACCCCTCGGGGAGGACTCCAGCCAGCTGTTCTGCACTCACCCCTGATTCAGGGAAGGCAGGGATGGCCCAGCTGGAGGGGGCCTTGAGGGAGCACCCCTCCTGGAACTGCTGAGCTCAGTAGAAGAGGCTGCTGAAGAGGCGGGAATCCTTTCTGCTTTCTCAAGGGACATATGCCTCATTCCACGCCACTCCACTCCTGTTTATTGAGGCCTACTTTGTGGTAGGCACTGTGCTGGGCTCTGTGAGGATACCAAGAAGTGAAGGACACAGCCCTACCCTCCATGATCTTACCATCATTTTAGGGAGGAAACTCACCCCAGTTATACACATGGACATGCATGTAGTGCAGCCTTCCCACAGGGACCCACACTTACCCCCATGTGCACAGGTACGTGCTCACACTCATCCACACACCATACAAATGCATGTGGATACCCCACCCCACACAGGAAAATAAGTGCACACATCTGAGCATGCATAGAAACACACACACACACAACCAAGACCCAACAGCTCTCAAACCTGTGTGCATTCATACACATGCACACAAATGCACACATGCTCCTGCATACTCAGAGATGAGGAAGTTAAGCAATAAAACAAAATTATGTGTGATTCAAAGCTGGAATGAGTGGGCAGATGAGAAAGGATTCAGGGAGGCTTGCAGAGGAAATAATGCTGCTGTGGGAATTTAGTCTCAGTTTAGTCTCTTAGTACCTGTGTGGCCTTGGTCAAGTCTCTTAGCCTCTCTGAGTCTCAGTTTCCTTATTTGAAACTGAGGTCCTTCCAGATGCAAGACCCCATGACTTTGTGAAGTTGGTTCAGAAGTCAGTGTGGGTTGCTGTAATAGTAGTAATAATAATGACAGCTAATCTCTATTGAGTACTCACCAAGTGCCACATCCTGTGTTAAGCACTTTATATACACTATTTTTTTAAATCCTCACAGCAATCCTAGAAGATGAGTACTTTTATTAGCTGTGTTTTACTGGTGAGAAACTGCGACTCAGAAAGGTGTAGTTACTAGCCTACGGTTACACAGCAAATAGAGGTAGAGTCTGAATTTGAACACGGACAGGTTGGCTCCAGGGCCTGAACTTTTAGCTTTGTTGAACATACACTGAGTTGAACTTGTGCTGGCACTGGGGACCAGGAGATGAACAACATACAGTCCCAGCTCATCAGAGGCCCACAGTCCAATGTGGAGGTGGCTGCCTGCCAGACTGTCAGCATGAGCTGCGTGGCTTCATGCTGGGGAAGCTTGAGCTCCTGGAGACTCATCTCTCCCTGAGCCATGTGAGAGAGGCTTATTCTGCCCATCTGGGTGTTAGGGCAGCTACCTCAAGGAAAGAAGGTGATGGGGAAAGGCTATGTAACTGGGGCTTTTGCCCTGGCCTCGGTCTGAGCAGCTGGGTGCTCCCTGGACAGACTCCAGAGTGCTGGGATCTGGCCCTACCTCGGGGGACCAGCCAGGTTCCTGCCTTTTCCTGGTGTTTTCAGGACAAAGTCTGCCCAGACAAGGGGATTGTGAGGAACACCCTGTGATTGCTCTTTGAGTGATAATCGCCTCCTCTGGATCAACAGGTTCTCTCTGCACAAACTCGCCTTGACCCTCTCTGATGCTGGGCGAAGCCGACTGGTTCCCCTCCCCAGGCTCTGTTCCCCCTTGCTCGGTTTCCCAGGTGAAGATGATGTGGCTGACTCTCCTCGCTTCCCTGAACGTCATTCTACCTGCCGGTCCCCACAGCCTTCTCGCCATGTGGTCTCTTTCTTGCTGTCTCTCCATAGCCTGCTGACCAATGCTCCTGCCCAGTCCCCCTGTGTGGGTGCCTGTAGTCTCAGCTACCGGGGAGGCTGAGGCAGGGGAATCACTTGAACCTGGGAGGCGGAGGTTGCAGCGAGCCGAGATTGAGCCACTGCACTCCAGGCTGGCGACAGAGCAACACTCCTTCTTAAAAAAAAAAAAAAAAGTTTATTGAGGTGGAACTCACACAACATAAAATTAACCATTTTAAGGTGAATGATTCAGTGCCATTTTGTATATTCACAATGTACAACCATCACCTCTATCTACTCCAAAACGTGTTAGCCACCATCACCCCAGAAGAGAATCCCATACCCATTAAGCAGTTTCTCCACATTTTCCCCTCCTCACAGTTTCTGGCAACCACTCCTCTGCTTCCTGTCCCCATGGATTTGACTTGTCAGTCCCATCCTAAACCCACCTGGCATTCCTCATTACTTCCTGGTGATGATTTTCTTTTCTTTTTGAGATGGAGTCTCACTCTGTTGCCCAGGCTGGAGTGCGGTGGCACAATCTCGGCTCACTGCAACCTCCGATTCTCTTGCCCCAGGCTCCCAGGTAGCTGGGATCACAAGCGTGCACCCTGATGGTGGTTTTCTAACACCTAACTGAATAACTGGAAATTTAATATGTCAAATGGACAAAAGAGAAAAGAGTCAGCTCAGGTGATGCAGGAACCAGGGGCTTCCGCCCAGCTGCCCGGCATCTTCTTGCTCTGCAGAGCCACCTTGGGACCTTCGAAACCACTGGTCTAGAATGAGCCCCATGTTACATGGAAGGGGATCTGAAGCCAAGAGAGGGAAGAGACTTGGCTGTGGTCACCTAGTGACTTAGTGGCATAGCGAGGACTGGAACCAAAATATTCTGGCTCCCTGGCTCCCTATAAAGTGCTGTTTTTTTTTTCCCTGAGGAAACAATTACAAAAGTGATATATTCTTGCGGTAATAAATTCAAACAGTAAAGAAATATAAAGTAAAAACTGAAAATTTCTCTATCTCTATCGCCTACCGCAGCCTCTGGAGACAATCAGTGTGAAAAGTTTGACTGTGTCCTTCAAGACTTTTTTCTCTGTGCATGCACACACACCCACCCACTCACTCACCTATACACATACACACCTACATGAGTTTTTTGTTTGCTTGTTTGTTTTGCAAAAATGCGATTGTACTAGATTTACCATTCTGTGATTTGCTTTTTATGGTAGTTCTTGAAGTTTGGAAGGACCCATTTGAGAGCTTACAACTGGAGTGATACGCCATGGAAAAATGGAAGTATCTCAATCACATTTATGTACCCAAAGAAAGGAACATGGGCCTAGAGAGCCTGAAGGCTGGGCAGGGTTTGTACAGGTGCAGGTAGCATTCCAGGTGAGCACCAGCTGAGCAAAGGCTTTGCAGTGGTGACAAGTGAGCTGAGATGGACTGAAGAGCTTGAGTCAGGGAGGCTGGGCTGAGAGAAGGGGCCAAACTATGAAGGGCCTTGAATGCCAGGGAGAGAAAACAGCAAGGTGTCAACTAAGCAGCGGGGAGCCACTGGGAGAGAAAAATGGAAGTGGTGCTTCTGGGAGAAGGAATATAGATCTCTAATGTGCATGTGTGTGCCTGTGTGTGCAAGTGTGCACACGCATTGGAGATGAGAGGGTTTTTTTTTTTTTTTTTTTTTTTTGAGACTGAGTCTCGCGCTGTCACCCAGGCTGGAGTGCAGTGGTGCAATCTTGGCTCACTGCAACCTCCACCTCCCGGGTTCAAACAATTCTCCTGCCTTAGCCTCCTGAGTAGCTGGGATTACAGGCATCTGCCACCATGCCTGGCTAATTTTTGTATTTTTAGTGGAGATGGGGTTTTACCATGTTGACCAGGCTGGTGTCGAACTCCTGACCTCAAGTGATCCACCCACCTCGGCCTCCCAAAGTGCTGGGATTACAGGCGTGAGCCACTGCGCCCAGCAGATGGCAGGGTTTTGGGTGGAGGTTAGATAGCACTGGCAGGAAGGAGCCAGGCAGGAGGCTGTGGCCCAGTCATGGGTGGTCTAGGCAGAGGCTATGAGAATGGATTCAGAGATGACCTGGAGGAACCCTCTGGACTGGTGGCCAGTTGGCTGCAGAGAAAGAGAACCAGACTGATGTTAGGACCGGATCTTGTATAAATGGCAGTAGGGGTGGCGTCACTGGGCCATTGGAAGTCAGGACTGGGTAGCGTCTTGGGGATGTGGCGTGGAGAGGGGAGCTGGGGGTTTTGGATCTGTTTGCCTCAGGTGGAGGTGAAGGGAAGCCAGGGTCAGCTGCCCCTGGGGCACAGAATCACACTTCCATGACTGAAGGGGGCAGGGTCAAGATAGGCTTACTTGAGAGGCTCTCAGCCTGCCCACTCTCTCCCTCTGCCCCCAGTTTTGAGAGAGATTTTTCTTCTCACTCTGCTTCCCCTCCTGTACTCTCTAAGGACTTACTCTGGCCTTGCCAGCCTAGTTTTCAGGACTCTGAGCCAGAATGGGAAACCAAGCAGAGACCAGACTGGAGGGTGACACAGGGGTGGAGGTTCTAGCTGCAGGGTCCATTTCAGGGCTGTCTTTTGCTGTGGACAATGGAAGTATGAGGGAAATTAGAGAACAAAAGAACCCCAAACCTCAAACGTTTACATCAAGAATTGCTGAGAAAGAGGAGGAGAGGGGAAGAAACCAAGTGCTGGGTGAGAGGGGCAAGAATTTTAAGGTTTGGAGGATGTGAGGTTCTGGGGAAAGGAAGAGAAAAGAAGAAAGGGTCTTTATCGAAGAGTCTAATGGGGTTTTAACTGGATCCTTTTTAGACTTTGAGAGATTCAAGCGAAGATTGGAATTTCCTAATTGCTTTTGGCCATCATACTGTTTCTTTGCGTGTAGTACCAAGGCAAGACTGGGCCACGTGGGGCAGAGGAATTCATTTGGATTAAATAAGAAGTATTTCCCACCCCTTTCACATTTTGTTTCTGAAGATGGGATGCATGTCAAACAGATGTACGCATTGTTAGTAAATGAATGATGGAATTTAGGATTAGTAGTGTCAGAGATAGCAAGAAACATACCAGTTAGCATCTCGGTTGAAGAAATAGGAAACCACTTAAAGTAGCTCAGTTGTAAGGGGAACTTGGCTGTAAGGACATTGAGTGTTTCCTGGAGGGATGTGGCAGGTCCTTGGGAAAGGGCTGGAGCTGGCTGCTGGTGATGCGCTGTCATCTCTGTCTCTGCTTCTCACTGCCTGTCTTCACATCTGTGTCTTGCTTCTCTCCTTCCCTGCAGTCCAGCTTCCTTTGCTACTCTGGTCCATGTGCCAGGGAATCAGCCCCTTCAGCTCTGGGAGCTACATGGAATAACACCAGTGTCTCAGGAGGAGCGGAATGTTTCCCTCTGTTCCAATCCCAGGTTCTTGAAGGATGGTGCTGATTGGCTCTGGCAGGGTGAGATGCCCCAATCCCCACCCCTGTGGCTGGTGAGGTGGAGGGGGCAGGATTACTGGGAGCCCAAGTGGCTGCGGGAGCCTCTAGCTGCAGCCCCAGGACAGGCAGCGAAGAGCTGTCCTTAGAGACTGCTAGGGCTATGCAGGCAACTAGTGGCTGCTTCCTGAGACAGTGCTCCTTTCTTGAGTGCTTAATTACCATCCCAGTCAAGAATGACTATACAAAATCTGATTTTCCCTGCACTTGAAGACAGAGCTGAGTCCCCTGGGTTTCATCTGCGGCTCTGAAGGGGACCCAGGTGGCAGGCAGAAAACAGAGCCCCCTTTGGCTCCAGCCCTGCCATTTCTCTTCTCAGCCCCACCTGCTGGCTTGGGTGCCAAGTGTAGTCCCAGCCAGGAAGGATTTAAGCCCTTGCCCGCTTGAGCCTCTCTCTGCGTCCTTTTCTCTTCCTTGCTGCTTCTGTGCTTTCTCTGACAAATGAATCCAGACCCCGCCCCTGTGGTGTGGACCTGCTGGCCCTAAAGTGTGTCTAGGAGGGGCTTGTTTCCTGCCTTTCCCTGCCCTTTCTCAGTGACTAGACACTAACTCCAGGCTCTGGGGGCTCTGCTGATGCTCCCCCACACATGCTCCTTGTAGCCATGGCTCTGGCACAGTGCCAGGTGCTGGCCTCAGAGGGTCGTGGTGGTGCTGGCGCTGTCTGGGGAAATGACCTTAGTCCTCTTCATGCTCCTTGCTGGGGGCTGGGTTACTCATGACAAACCTGAGCCCATGCTGAGGGCAGCCACAAGCGGGGGCACCAGAAAAGGTAAAACACTTGGCATCAATGAACTTACCCAGAATTTTGCAATCTAAAAACCTAGAAAGCAGGTATTTTAATTTCAAGAGTCATAATAATAATAACATTTAATAGGCTTTCCCTCTGTGACAGGTTTTGCTCTCAGTACTTAATTTATGTTATCCTTAATCCTCACAAACACCTGAAGAAGTAATCTGGCGTCATCCCTTCCTTTAAAGATGAGGACACTGAGGCACAGTAAGGTCAAGTGACTTGCCCAAAGCCAGGATTTAAATCCAGCCAGCCGGTCTCCAGAGTCCACAACCCTGATCACTGCACAGGGATTACAGAAGCTTTTGTAATTCCTGTAACTTTTGTGTCATTTCAAAAAAAATCAAATTTTATTTTGAAATTTATAGTAGGGGAGGGGAAGGGAATGGTACCAAATTCTTTTCAGTTTTTAGGGCATCTAAAGATCTGACCTTGATCTTATCTGCTTTAAGCTGATTTGTTAGTTTTGCTTACAGGGACGTATGGGTTCCACTTCTGGCTCCCCTAATCCAGAACTTTCCTGTCCTGGTACAAAGCTCTGGCCAGGGCTCTGTCCCCTTCTGCTGAGGACCTGGACTTGGCCTCCCCCGTGTGGTGCTGACAGCTCGTGTCTCACTGCGGGATCTTACAAGTGGGTAGGGGAAGAGGTCTGACACGGCTGTGCCCTTCCTCCCACTCCTGCCCTGCTTCAAGGAGCACAAAACCCTTTCACACCCTGCCCCTGTTCCTCGCTGGCTCCCAACAGCTCTGGGCTAGTGGCAGATGGCTCAGCCTCTAGATGGAAGAGCCTGCTCCTAGGAGGCTCCGACACATCAAAAGCAGATTGGACTCCAGACTTTCGCAGCTGAGAGGCGAGTGTCTTCAGGAGGGATGTGTGTTTATTAAACACCTCTGGAGCCAGCAGCTCAGGTGAGGCTTCTGTGTAGGGCAAGTGCTGAGGCCCAGAGAACAGGGGTTGGGTCCTGACTGCCCCAGAGTGGTGGGACTTTTGTGGCAAGCTGTCCCTGGCCTCAACTCCTCATCCGAATAATGGGGACAGTGGTCCTGGAGGAAGCAGGGAGGGCGAGAGCCATGCCCAGGGATGACAATAATGGTGATGAAGATGATAATAATAGCTGACATGTATTGAATGCTTGCCATGTATAAACTCAGTGCTAAGAGCTGTACAGGCGTTATCCACTCAACAGATCTTTATTGAGTGTCTGCATGATGGCAGGCATTGTTTGAAGTGTTTGGGATAATGCCACAACCTTAGTAAACAGTGCTTACTATGAGCAGGCACCATTCCAAGCACTTAATGTATAATACATTCTTTAATCCTCACAACAGCCCTAAAGGTAGGTAGTATTATTATCCCAATTTTACAGCTGTGGAAAACTGAGACACAGAGAGGTTGAGTAATTAACCCAAGGTCACATGGTTGGTAGGTTGGTAGGTGTTGGCATCAGGATTTGAACTCGGCAAGTTGAGCTCTGGTGTTTCTGCTCTTTAATCTCAAATGCTCTAGATGTGAATAAAGCTGCCCTCAAGGATCTGATAGCCACGTGGAAGGAGGTGTGTGTTAAGCAGCTATATATATCTATAAAATGTATTTTCAGATTGTTGTAATTGCCCTAAAGGAAATACATTAATACACTGAGAGAAATTATTTTTTATTTTTATTTTTGAGATAGGGTCTTGCTCTGTTGCCCAGGCTGGAGTGCAGTGGTGTGATCATGGCTCACTGCAGTCTTGAATTTCTGGGATCAAGCAATCCTTCCACCTAAGCCTCCCCAGTAGCTGGGACTACAGGCACATGTCACTACGCCAGGCTATTTTTTTTTTTTTTTTCGTGGAGACGAGGTCTTGCTATGTTGCCCAGGCTGGTCTCAAACTCCTGGGCTCAAGAAATCTTCCCTCCTCAGCCTCCCAAAGTGTTGGGATTACAGGCATGAGCCACCGTGCCCAGACGAGAGAGATTGTTTTAGATAATTTGGTCAGAACATTCAGTCCTCTCCAGAACCTTATGGTGGGTTCATTTGCTGTCCCATTTTCCAGATGATTATGGTGAGGCTTCGAGGGATTAAATAGGGAGCCAGAAAGGAGCCAAGCAGTAACTCAGATTCAGGGCACTGGCCTCTAATACCTGTAGTCCTGGTCACTGCTGTGAGGCTCCCTGTGCTGTGCTTTGGCCAGGCAAAAGAGCTTTCTATAGGGCTTGGGGTGGGTGAGGTCTGTGGGTCTCTCCCAGAGGATCCACCCTGTTCTTTGTTGCAAAGCATCAGGAGGAAATCTCCCGTGTCTCTGACTCCCTTGCTGTCAGCCTTCAGGGCCTGGGGTGTGCACGTGTGTGGCCTGTGTACCCGTGTGGGGTGTGCGTGTGCATGTGCATCCCTGCACTCGCTCATGTGTGATTGTGTATCTGTCTCTCTCCTTCCCTGCAGGCTTCTGCTTCACAGACCATCCTGACCTTTTATTAGGTCACTTTATAATTGATTGAAATGTCCCAGGTACCTTCTCTTAACTCCAGGGTGATTATGACAATTATGATGATTATCAAGTAAAAAAATAAAAAAGAGAGCAAGAGAGGAAGGGGGCTGGGGACTGGGGGTTGGGAATTGCTGGAGAGCTAGGCAGTGCTGTCATTAAGCGACATTGTGTGAGATTGTTCGCCTTCAAAAGGCCTCTGTGAAAAGGAGAGAGTGTCTTTAAAAACAAGGCCCATTATGCAGGCGGCACGGGGTGCACGGTGCTGGTGGGAGGACCATGGGGTGTAATTAGGGCAGTGACAGCTGGAATTACACAGCGTCTCCGCAGTGGTGCCGCCTCTTGGTGGTGGGGGGGTGGTTGGAGGAGGGGACAGGTAATAGCTGGCAAGTTCTGGATCTTTGCCAGGAGCTAGAGTCCTTTGGCGAGCCAGGGTGACCTGGGATTGGGCAGAAGGGGCAGGGAGCGTGGGGCTGCCAGAGCCATTTATCTCTACCAGGAAGGCAGCCTCTTATTTTTGGAAGCCTTTTATGATGGCTCACCGCCCCTTCCAGGCTTTCTGAGCATTCCCACCCCTACAGGGAGTTGGCAAAGGAAAGCCAACTGTGTGGAACAGAGGATGCAGATAAATAATCTCCCAGCCCCCTCTGCACAGGAGTGCAACAGCCTCCACTCAGCTGTTCTTTGAGGAAGGGAAGCTGCACCTCCTGCTGGCCTGCCTGGTCCCTGTGGGGCAGGCTGGTGCTTATCTGCAGGGCTTGCTCCAGTCTCACCATTCCAAACCACAGGGTGGGATTAAGCAGCATTCCCATGGCAGGTGGAAATGTCGGATGCCTCAAACCCTTCCAATCTGCAACAGAATGGGGGTTAATGAGTGACCTAGTCTCTCCTCTTTTTCCTTCCAACACAGGGCCCCTCTAGAGCATCCTCCAGACCTGTGGTCCCATAGCTTCCGCTTATACAACCCCCAGCCCAGGGAACTTACTCCATATCTAACAGGCTCTGGAGCCCGACTGTTTGGGCTTAAATCCCACCATTTATTATCAATGTGACCTTGGGTGAGTGGTGAGTTCTGTCACCTCTTTGTGCCTCGGTTTCATGAAGATAATAATACTCATCTTTATGCCATAGGGCTGTTGTGAGGACTGTCCAAGACACTTGATATTAAGGACTTAACCCAGTGCCTGCCACACAATGAGGCCTCGATAAATGTTCTTCCAAGGTAGCTTAAGCAAATTTTACTGGAAGATAATTCTTTTCTTGCAGTGAGCTAAAATCTGGAAGTTTTTCTGTTGATCCTGGCTCTGCATCCTAGGGCTGTGCAGTTGGTCATTCATTAATTTATTCATTCAATAAATGCATATTGAGTGTCTATGATGTCAGGCCTTGTGCTGGTGAGGGCCTTGTCTGCAGAAAGTTGAGATGGAATTCCTGGTCTGTGCTTCTCCAGCCCCTTGTCCCCTGCTCTGCAAAGATACTGTGGTCTGTACAAGCCCAGTGGGAGGGGCCAGGCCACAACTCTGGTTATGACTTGACCTAAGAGTGCATGGAGAGGCAGGGGTGTTTGGGGTGGGAGGGGCAGTGACAGCCCAAGGCCTGGGGCTTTTCCCTCTCTCAGAGCCACTAGGAGAGGGGTCCTTAGCACTCCTCAACCCCAGGAACCCAGGCAGCTACAGGTGGGCCATTGGCCTTGGAAAAGGCCGAATGTCCCCAGCCCTGGGTCAGTCCCCTGATGCTGTAAACATTTCTGCTCTGAGCAAGCTGCAGCCAACGGACTAAGGGGTCACCACTACCTACTAGAGGGGATGTTTATGTTATTATTATTTTTTTTGACTCTTAACGAGGAAAGTCAGAACCTCTGTTTCCTGGAACTCCTCGCGCTGTTGTTTAGATAAGTTTAAATGAGCTGTGATTAAGCTAATTTTGAGGTAATTAACTTGGGGAAGGAATCCTTCACTTCTTAAAATTCTAAGTGACTGTTCATTAGAAGAGGGGGCACTCGCAGAGGAGCCACGCGGCTTTCAGGAGGCCCGCTTAATTAAAACATAAGGAACTCAGCCACAGAGCAAGGGTTTACCGTCATTAATGAAAAATGAATATTCTTTATCTAATTACACAGCATAATTAATTGGAGTCTCCAACCATGGAGGTGGAGGGGGGCAGAGGAAGCCACAGGAAGGCAGAGGCTCCTGTTCCCACAGACCCCAGGAAGGGTCGGAGCCAGACTCTGGGATCCTCTCGAGGTCTCCTCACCGCTTAGGGCCCAGGCCAACCCTGGCCCAGGATGCAGAAGGGCCGGGTGGGGAGCAGACTCGGCCCCATCTTTGATGCCCCACAGCCGTGGGAGCAGGTTCCTGCCTGGCCCCAGAGGTCTCTTCGGTGGCAGTTTGAGCCTGTGTCAGCCAATCTGCATCCTAGCATTTGATTCTGTATTCAGTAAATTTATCTGGCACCTCGTATGTGCCAGACTGTGAATGAAACAGATCTAAGCCCTGCCCTTCGGAAGGGCACGGGTTTGAATCCTGGCTCTGCTGCTTTTTCACTGCAGTGATCTTGGGCAAGTTCCTTCATTTTCTGTGTCTCAGTTTGCTCATCTGTAAAATGGGATGAACCATAGCACATAACTCAGAGGGTTATTATGAGGATTAAGGGAATTAATATTCATAAAGCACTTAGAACAGTGCCCGGCACATATAAGTGCTCTGTAATAAATGGTTATTTTCTAAATAAGAAAACAAATCGGGATGGGTGCTATGAGGAAAAAGAACAGGATGTATTAAATAGCAAGACAGAAGAACACGAAAGGACTGGCTTTAGAAGTGGCATTCAGAGGGAGGGTGGGAAGGGGATGTGGCTGCCTGACTGTGCCCCCTCCCCACCTGCCAGCCCCACTGTTGCCACCAGGTCCGGATATGCACCTTCTGGTGTCTCTACCTTCCTCTCCATCTTCCTTCTGGGGACTTCCTAGGTCAGCAGCACATTTTGATTCGCCCTCTGAGTGCCCCCAAAACATTTTGCCCAGGCAGGGAGTTCTGTCAAGGCCCAGCTGTCTACAGGTGAGGCCAGCACAGAGCACATGTGAGAAGGCATCTTGGAGATGGTGTCATCAACCCATTTTACTGGTGAGACTGAGGCCCAGGGGACACTGTCAGGGGGCTGGCTAGTGGGGCTGGCTTTCTGATTCCCAGCCCACTACTCTCACTCTCTGTCCAAGGTCAGCCAGCATCTTGCTTCTCTCAGTCTGGCTGGGCTGGCCATCCCCCTGAGTCCAAACCTGATCCAGGATCCTTTTGTCTGGTGCCTGAGGAATCTGCATTGCCCCGCGATTCAGTTTTCTGAGCTCTGGCTCAATGTGCTTTCCAAGAATTTCTTTCTCTTCCTGATTTCCTATCTCTTTTCACCTCTCACTCTCTCTCTGTCATTGCACAGAGCCAGGCACAGAGGCAGCTATTGGGGTTAAAAGATAAATGAGGTCGGCCAGGTGCGGTGGTTCACGCCTGTAATCCCAGCACTTTGGGAGGCTGAGGAAGGTGGATCACCTGAGGTCGGGAGTTCGAGACCAGCCTGACCAACATGGAGAAACCCCATCTCTACTAAAAATACAAAATTAGCTGGGCGTGGTGGCACATGCCTGTAATCCCAGCTACTCGGGAGGCTAAGGCAGGAGAATCACTTGAACCCAGGAGGCAGAGGTTGCAGTGAGCCAAGATCATGCCATTGCACTCCAGCCTGGGCAACAAGAGTGAAACTCTGTCCCGAAAAAAAGAAGATAAATGAGGTCTCACCCTATTTCTGGGCAGGTGCATCCAATCTAGTCACATTCTCTCTCTCTGCATCCTTTGCAACCACTGGGCCCCACTTCTCTCTCCCTTTCGTTTAATCTGGTTTTGAGGGGAACAATGGGGATGCTTTTGCCTATTGCAAGCTGCTGTGGGCATGGGCTCCAGGCCATGCCCACATCGCAGACCAGGCAAAGCAGTGCAGGTAGCATGGGGAGGGCAGTCACCAGGAGGTCCCCTGTCACCTGTCTCCAGGGAGGTTACCTGTCTCCAGGCAGGTCACTTGTTTCCAAGCAGGCTGCCTTCTAGACCCGCATGCTGGTGACTCTTCAGAGTTCTCAGGGTAATTTTGTTCCCTGAAAAGGAGGCCATCCCTGGGCCTGCCAGGCCGCTGCTCTGGGGCCTTGCCCTCTGGTTCTCCTGCCCATTTGGGAGAGCGTCTTTGTCGCAGGAGCTGTGACAAAGGGGGTGCAAGAGGCTTCTGGCTGAGCTAAACTGATCATATTCTGGATACAGCTTTCAGTTAATCTCTGAGGTGTTTTGAGGTTGTCTTTGGGGAAGAGGGAGAAGTAGGCCTGGGGAGGAGCTAGGTGGCAAGATAGAAAAGAGAGAGTGTATCAGGAGGGGCCTTATAAAGATAGACAGATGATAGCTATGGAGAAGAGGCTGATGGGAGAGTGTTGTTAGCTGTCCCCAAGGATTCACCGCTCCAAAAAGAGAATTTGGAATGCCTGCAGCATTTTGGAAAGTCCTTTGTTCCTCCCTTTCTGGGGGAGCCAGAGCCTTCCCAGGGGATTCACTGGGACCAGGTCTCAGATGGGCCAGGAGAGGGGACAAGGGGATGAGAGTGCACTAGTGGCTGCTGTGCAGAAACAAAGCCAGGTTGAGGACATGTCCATAGCTCCTCCTGTTTTGCTAAAGCGCCTCCCAGGAGTCTGGGTCCCTTCCTGGCACAGTGCTGTGCAAACCAGTCTCTTCCCCAAAGCCATGGCCCCTTTCATGCCCCAGTTAACTGCAGAAAATGCATGAATTTATTTCTGCAAAGCTAACCTGAAACAAAAAACATTATATGGGCTGGAAGGAGAAACTTTGTGGGCGGGAGAGGTGGAAAGTCACTGCTCCTGGCCCCTGGGGATCCCAGTCTCTTCAGAACCAGCTGCATACAGCCAGAAGCTGGGGCTGAAACAGACTCTCTGGTTCCTTATTAGCTCCAGGTTCTGCTTAATCTGATGATTCTTGAGATAGCAGGAAGCTCTTAGTTCCCTTCTCACAAGGGCGGGTTTGAGTGAAATCAAATAGACTTCTTGCGTCGTTTCAATCACCTGCCTGAAAGGCTTGATTTAGCTCTCTGGTCAGAAAGATGGGATTCAATCAATATTCATCCAAAAAAGCACATTCTTCCTAAAAAATTACTTTGCATATTATTAAACGGTAGTGACACTCCCATCTCCCAGGGAGCCCCAGCTTGTGTTTTGAGAAGAGGCACACAACACATGGGAAAGTTGTGATTTATTTCTTCACTTTCTTTCAGATTCATTTCACGGCTCTTTTGGCAGATGGGACAAGTGGCATTTGACTTTCCTTTTTTTTTAATTTTTTGAGACAGGGTCCTGCTCTGTTGCTGGAGTACAGTGGTGCAATCATAGCTCACTGTAGCCTCTAGCTGTTGGGCTCAAGTGATCCTTCTGCCTCAGCCTCCCAAGCTGGGTGACTACAGGCATGTACCACCATGCCCAGCTAAGTTTTTGTTTTTTGTAGAGATGGGGTCTCACTATATTGTCCAGGCTGGTCTCTTGGGCTCAAATGATCCTCCTGTCTCAGCCTCCCTAAATGCTGGGATTACAGGTATGAGTAACTGTGCTTGGCTGACTTTCCTGAAGGGAGAAGGAGAAGGTACTGGTGGCAGGACTAGGGAGGCAGGGCGGTGGGGCTACTGGTCAGGCCTGATGGCGTGAAGGTACACCCTGTCACAAAGACACATGCACCAAAGTGGTTTTCATGAAACAAGCCCAGTCTGCACTGACTGGCGGGTCTTTCCCTTGGGAGACACAGCCCTGGCTTTGGAATTGGTCAGAATCCTGGCTGTGTGGCCTAGAGCAAGCCACTTTGGCTTCTGAACCTCAGTCTCCTTAATTGTCAAATGGGGAGAATAGCACCAATGTGGTAGGGTTGTGCGAGGAATAAATGGGACAACACACGTGCAGTTGCTGGCTCATGACAGGCGCTCAGCTAATTTGAGTTCCTTTTTTGGAAGGTTGCTGATAACGTCTTTTTCATTTCTGTATATTGAATGTGGAGAAGGCATTTACTAATTTGTTGAATAAATGGAATTTTTATAAAAAAGAAATTTGTTCAGCTCTGAAATTTTACTTCCGTTAGCTAGAGACGTGAATTGTGAGCTTAAATGGTGCGGTGGCTCATGCCTGTAATCCCAGCACTTTGGGAGGCCGAGGCGGGTGGATCACCTGAGGTCAGGAGTTCGAGACCAGCCTGGCCAACATGGTGAAACCCTGTCTCTAATAACAATATAAAAAAATTAGCTGGGCATGTGGTGGTGGGCACCTGTAATCCCAGCTACTTGGGAGGCTGAGACAGGAGAATTGCTTGAACCCAGGAGATGGAGGTTGCAGTGAGCTGATACGGTGCCACTGTACTCCAGTCTGGGCAACAGAGTGAGACTCCATCTCAAAAAAAAAAAAAAAGTGCATGCTGCGGGCCAGGGGCGGTGGCTCACACCTATAATCCCAGCACTTTGGGAGGCCGAGGTAGGAGGATCACCTGAGGTTAGGAGTTCGAGACCAACCTGGCCAACATGGTGAAACCCTGTCTCTACTAAAAATACAAAAATTAGGCCGGGCGTGGTGGTTCATGCCTGTAATCCTAGCACTCTGGGAGGCTGAGGCGAGTGAATCACCTGAGGTCAGGAGTTCAAGACCAGCCTGGTCAACTGGTGAAACCCCGTCTCTACTAAAAATACAAAAAATTAGCTGGGCGTGGGGTGCACGCCTGTAATCCCAGCTACTCAGGAGGCTGAGGCAGGAGAATCGCTTGAACCTGGGAGACAGAGGTTGCAGTGAGCCGTGATTGCGCCATTGCACTCCAGCCTGGGCAACAACAGCGATACTCCATCTCAATAAAAAGAAAACAAAAACACAAAAATTAGCTGGGTGTGGTGGTGTGTGCCTGCAATCCCAGCTACTAGGGAGGCTGAGACAGGAGAATCGCTTGAACCTGGGAGGTGGAGGTTGCAGTGAGCTGAGATAGATAGTGCCACTGCACTTCAGCCTTGGCAACAGAGCGAGACTCTGTCTCAAAAAAAAAAAAAAAAAAAGTGCATGCTTTGACATGGGTACCTTTGCTGAGGTTGGGGGTGGGGAAACTACAGCTCAGAGGCCACACCTGCCCATTTTTTGTAAGTAATATCACTACACCCATTTATTTGCATATCATCTGTGGCTGCTTTCACACAACAACTACAGAGTTCAGAGTTTGCAACAGGGACTATCTGACCCGCAAAGCCTAAAATATTTACTATCTTGTCCTTTATAGAAAAAAAGTTTTCTGAATTCTGGCTTGGGCCAGTGGTTCTTGAACTTTAGTCTATATCAGAATCATCTAAGGAGCTTGTTAAAACAAATATTGTTGGGCCCCACCCCCAGAGATCCTGATTTAAAAGATCTGTGGCAGAGCCTAAGAATGTGCATTTCTTTCTCTTTCTCTCTCTTTCTTTCTTTCTTTCTTTCTTTCTTTTTCTTTCTTTCTTTCTTTCTTTTCTTTTCTTTTCTTTTTTGAGACAAAGTCTCACTCTGCTGCCCAAGCTGGAGTGCAGTGGCGCTATCTCAGCTCACTGCAACATCCATCTCCTGGGTTCAAGCGATTTTCCTGCCTCAGCCTCCCGAGTAGCTGGGACTACAGGCGTGCACCACCACGGCTGGCTAATTTTTGTATTTTTAGTAGAGATGGGGTTTCACTATGTTGGCCAGGCTGGTCTTGAACTCCTGACCTCGTGATCTGCCCTCGCTGGCCTCCCAAAGTGCTAGGATTATAGGTGTAAGCCACTGTGCCTGGCCAAGAATGTGCATTTCTAACAAGTTCCTAGGTGATGCTGATGCCCATGCTGCTGATCTGCGGCCACACATTGAGAACCACTAGCTTAAGGCTGTTTCTTATGCCTGGAATGCCTTTTCTCCAACTGCCTTTTAAATTGCAGCTGTTTTGAAAGATCAGCTCAAATGCAACCTCAATGACGCTTTATGAACTGGACACCTGCTATATGCCAGACACTGTAAAGGCATTGAGGATACAATTTGGTGGACAAAACAGACACATTGTCATTCTTTGTGAAGCTTTCAGTCTAGTGGGGACATGGACAATGAACAGTTAAAAAATATAAGTACAAATTGTGATGGGTATGATGAAGGGCATCATGAGAAAATTAAAAGTGGAGTCTACTCTACTTGGGGGGTTAGGAAAAGCATCTCTAAGGAGAGACATTTTAGCTGACATCAGGATAAGAGAAAGTCATCCTGGAAAGAACGAGGAAAAGATTCTTTCAGGCAGAGGGAAGAATTGTGCAAAAGCCTTGGAGTAGGAAAGAGTGTGTTGCATTTAAGGGGTGAAGAAAGGCCAGTGTTGTTGGAGTGAAGGAAGAGGACATGATACAAGGTGAGTATGGTGATGTAGGTAGAGGATAGGTCACAGATTGCATTGTTGGCCCCAACTTTTAACCCCTCCCTGCATTCACAGCCTTGCCTCAGTGTCATTGTGGGTGTAGACACCTGTCCTTTGCCTTTGGGCTTGGCCACAAGATTTACTTTGGCCAACTGATATTCCTATAGAAGTTCCAGCCTAGGCCTTGAGAGGATTCATATGTTTTAAATTGCTATCTTGTTTCTGCCAGCATCACCAGCAAAACACGTTAAGGCTAATGTGCTGGTCCAAAGCATGCAGAACGGTCGTTAGCCTAAATCAGCTGATCCAGCTGACAGATGGACATGTGATAATATGTTACTGTTGTTGTTAGCCCACTGTGTTTTGGAATGGCTTGTTTTGGGGATGTTTTGTTACACAGTAGTAGCTGACTAAGACTAACGATAATGAGAAATTTGAGCTTTATTCTAAGTACAATGGGATGTCATTGAAAGTGTTTAACCAGAAGTGTAACATGATCTGGTTTATGATTGCAAATGATCTCTCTGGCGCTGTGAGGAGGGTAAGGTGTATGGAGGAGGCAAGAGACCACCCTAAGCCATGTGTCCAGACTCAGAGCCCAGCACAGTGCCTGGCATAGTAGAGGTGCTCAGGAGCTGTTGTTCAGCCCTCCGTAGCTGGAATGAACCCACCCTTCCCTGTATCCCCCAATACTCTCTTTGGGCCCTCTTACCTGTGACTTGGTGGTAACGGTGCTCATTATACTCCTGCTGGATTTGGGATTCTTGAGGGTAGAGACCTAGGTCCTTCTATATGTCTCCTGGGCCCCTGTAGGCTCAGCTCAGAGCAGAAGTCAATAACCTCCCTGAAATGAATTAATATAAAGGGTTTTTCTACAGCTGCTACAAGTTGGATTTTCACTTCAGTGGTCTCTAATGGATCCAGACACTTAAGTGACTTCTACCAGGTCATGGGGTGGCTTCCTTTAAAACCTCATCAGCAAAGAGGGACTGCTTGAGTGGTTCCCCTTTAGTCCTAAGATGCGTGGAAGTGGATATTGCAGAGAGAGAGAGCTCTGAGGCAAGGAGCAACTGCTCTACGAAGGCTTGAAGAACTGGGCAGGAAAGCCAGCTGGAGCCTATTTACAAACCTTTCCTAAAAAACTAACAAACATGAGTAAACCCACTGTGGCAGGAACACCTGTTCTGTGGGGATGTTTCCTAACACTTTACTTCAAAATATCTGGAAAGCAAAAGCAGCCTGTACATACACTCTCAAACTTAAATAAGCAAATCTACTTTTTTTGGACGAATTTTGACTACCCTGGTTCTCACACTATTTACCCATGAGGCTCAGAGTATTTAACCAAAAAATTTTATGACTTACACTAGGATTATATCCCCAAAGAGCAGGCCAAAAATGGGGATAGACTGGATCCTTCTATCCCTGGAAATTTTATAGAAAGACAAAAGCTTTTTTGTCTCATATTAGTTGGTCTGGCTCAAAGGCAGAAACATTCCCCAGATAGCCTCTGTTGAGCTGCCTGTTTCAGGAAATGAGCTTTACTAGTTCAATAGTTCAACCCAGTGCATCAGAATTTGCTGATCGTCTAATATGCACCCCTCCCTGGGCTAGGCAGTGATGGGTGGCAAAGATGCCTAAATGCCGTTTTGGCCTCAGCAGTCTTAAGCCTGGTAAGGCAATACATTCATTTTTAGAGGAATTATTTAATTAGAGTCAGTTTCTCTGACTAGGTTGAGCAGAGACTGGGTGTGTTTCTTCTACAGCATGGCATTACCAATGCCTAATACAATGTCTGGCAGCACTTAGTAGGTGCTCACTAAAATTTGTTTTATAATCAAGGTATAATCTACATATGGTGAAATGGACAGATCTTATATCCATAAGATATTCCTGATGAGTTTTGGCAAATGTGCAACCAACACCCTAATCAAGATCTACAGCAGCATTGTCCCACTGAAACATAGTGTGAGCCACACAGGTAATTAAAATTTTTAAATTTTTCTAGCAGCCTCATTACAAAAGCAAGAAAAGCCTGGACACAGTGGCTCATGCCTGTAATCCCAGCACTTTGGGAGGCAGAGGTGGGAGGATCATGTTTAGGTCAGGAGTTTGAGACCAGTCTGGCCAATATGGTGAGACCCTGTCTCTACTAAAAATACAAAAATTAAGTGAAGGTGATGGCACACACCTGTAATCCCAGCTACTCAAGAGGCTGAGGCAGGAGAATCACTTGAACCTGGAAGGCAGAGGTAACAGTGAGCTGAGATCACGCCACTGTACTGCAGCCTGGGCAACAGAGCGAGACTCTGTCTAAAAAAAAAAAAAGGAAAAAGAAACAGGTGAAATTAATTTAGTAATATATTTAAGGCATCCATTCCAAGATGGCCAACTAGGAACAGCTCAGGTCTGCAGCTCCCAGCATGATTGACAAAGAAGATGGGTGATTTCTGCATTTCCAACTGAGGTACCTGGTTCATCTCATTGAGACTGGTTGGACAGTGGGTGCAGCCCGCAGTGGGTGAGCCAAAGCAGGGTGGGGCTTCGCCTCACCTGGGAAGCGCTAGGGGTCAGGGGATTTCCCTTTCCTAGCCAAGGGAAGCCATGACAGATGGTACCTGGGAAAATGGGACACTTCTGTCCAAATACTGCGTTTTTCCCACAGTCTTAGCAACCAGTAGACCAGGAGATTCTCTCCCGTGCCAGACTTGGCAGGTCCCACGCCCACGGAGACTTGCTCACTGCTAGGGCAGCAGTCTGAGATTGACCTGCAAGGCAGCAGCCTGGCAGGGGGAGGGGCGTCTGCCATTGCTGAGGCTTGAGTAGGTAAACAAAGCAGCCAGGAAGCTCAAACTGGGCGGAGCCCACCGCATGTCAGCAAGGCCTACTGCCTCTGTAGACTCCAACTCTGTGGGCAGGGCATAGCTGAACAGAAGGGAGCAGAAACTTCTGAAGAGCTAAGTGTCCCTGTCTGACAGCTCTGAAGAGAGCAGTGGTTCTCCCAGCATGGTGTTTGAGCTCTGAGAATGGCCAGACTGCCTCCTCAAGTGGGTCCCTGACCCCCATGTAGCCTAACTGGGAGACGCCTCCCAGTAGGGGCTGACAGACACCTCATACAGGCAGGTGCCCCTCTAGGACGAAGCTTCCAGAGGAAGGATCAGGCAGCAATAATTGCTGTTCTGCAGTATTTGCTGTTCTGCAGCCTCCACTGGTGATACCCAGGCAAACAGCGTCTGGAGTGGACCTCCAGAAAACTCCAATAGACCTGCAGCTGAGGGACCTGACTGTTAGAAGGAAAACTAACAAACAGAAAGGAATAGCATCAACATCAACAAAAAGGACATCCACACCAAAAACCCATCTGTAGGTCACCAACATCAAAGACCAAAGTTAGATAAAACCACAAAAATGGGGAGAAACCAGAGCAGAAAAGGTGAAAATTCTAAAAACCAGAGTGTCTCTTTTCCTCCAAAGGATCACAGCTCCTCGCCAGCAACAGAACAAAGCTGGATGGAGAATGACTTTGATGAGTTGACAGAAGTAGGCTTCAGAAGGTCGGTAATAACAAACTTCTTCAAGCTAAAGGAGTATGTTCTAACCCATCACAAGGAAGCTAAAAACCTTGAAAAAATGTTAGACAAATGGCTAACTAGAATCAACAGTGTAGAGAAGACCTTAAATGACCTGATGGAGCTGAAAAACATGGCATGAGAACTTCGTGACACATGCACAAGCTTCAATAGCCGATTCGATCAAGTGGAAGAAAGGATATCAGTGATTGAAGATCAAATTAATGAAATAAAGCAAGAAGACAAATTTAGAGAGAAGAGTAAAAAGAAACAAACAAAGCCTCCAAGAAATATGGGACTATGTGAAAAGACCAAACTGACATTTGATTGGTGTACCTGAAAGTGACAGGGAGAATGGAACCAAGTCAGAAAACACTCTTCAGGATATTATGCAGGAGAACTTCCCCAATCTAGCAAGGTAGGCCAACATTCAAATTCAGGAAATACAGAGAACACCACAAAGATACTCCTTGAGAAGAGCAACCCCAAGACACATAATTGTCAGATTCACCAAGGTTGAAATGAAGGAAAAAATGTTAAGGGCAGCCAGAGAGAAAGGTCGGGTTACCCACAAAGGGAAGCCCATCAGACTAACAGTGGATCTCTCAGCAGAAGCCTTACAAGCCAGAAGAGTGTGGGGGCCAATATTCAACATTCTTAAAGAAAACAATTTTTAACCCAGAATTTCATATCCAGCCAAACTAAACTTCATAAGTGAAGGAGAAATAAAATCCCTTACAGACAAGCAAATGCTGAGAGATTTTGTCACCACCAGGCCTGCCTTACAAGAGCTCCTGAAGGATGCACTAAACATGGAAAGGAACATCTGGTACCAGCCACTGCAAAAACATGCCAAATTGTAAAGACCATCGATGCTATGAAGAAACTGCATCAATTAATGGGCAAAATAACCAGCTAACATCATAATGACAGGATCAAATTCACACATAACAATATTAACCTTAAATGTAAATGGGCTAAATGCCCCAATTAAAAGATACAGACTGACAAATTGGGTAAAGAGTCAAGACCCATCAGTGTGCTGTATTCAGGAGACCCATCTCATGTGCAGAGACACACATAGGCTCAAAATAAAGGGATGGAGGAAGATCTGCCAAGTAAATGGAAAGAAGAAAAAAAGACAAAAAGAAAAAAAAAAGTAAGGGTTGCAATCCTAGTCTCTGATAAAACAGACTTTAAACCAACAAAGATCAAAAGAGACAAAGAAGGCCATTACATAATGGTAAAGGGATCAATTCAACAAGAAGAGCTAACTATCCTCAATATATATGCACCCAATACAGGAGCACCCAGATTCATAAAGCAAGTCCTTAGAGACCTACAAAGAGACTTAGACTCCCACACAATAATAATGGGAGACTTTAACACCCCACTGTCAATATTAGACAGATCAACGAGACAGAAGGTTAACAAGGATATCCAGGAATTGAACTCAGCTCTGCACCAAGCGGACCTAATAGACATCTACAGAACTCTCCATATCAACAGAATATACATTCTTCTCAGCACCACATCACTCTTATTCTAAAACTGACCCATAATTGGAAGTAAAGCACTCCTCAGCAAATATAAAAGAACAAAAATCACAACAAACTGTCTCTCAGACCACACTGCAATCAAATTAGAACTCAGGATTAAGAAACTCACTCAAAACTGCACAACTACATGGAAACTGAACAACCTGCTCCTGAATGACTACTGGGTACATAACAAAATGAAGGCATAAATAAAGATGTTCTTTGAAACCAATGAGAACAAAGACACAACATACCAGAATCTCTGGGACATATTTAAAGCAGCGTGTAGAGGGAAATTTATAGCACTAAATGCCCATAAGAGAAAGCAGGAAAGATCCAAAATCAAAACCCTAACATCACAATTAAAAGAACTAGAGAAGTAAGAGCAAACAAATTCAAAAGCTAGCAGAAGGCAAGAAATAACTAAGATCAGAGCAGAACTGAAGGAGATAGAGACACAAAAACCCTTCAAAAAATCAATGAATCCAGGAGCTGGTTTTTTTGAAAGGATCAAGAAAATTGATAGACCACTAGCAAGACTAATAAAGAAGAAAAGAGAGAAGAATCAAATAGACGTGATAAAAAATGATAAAGGGGATATCACCACCGATCCCACAGAAACACAAACTACCATCAGAGAATACTGTAAACACCACTAAGCAAATAAACTAGAAAATCTAGAAGAAATGGATAAATTCCTGGACACATACACCCTCCCAAGACTAAACCAAGAAGACATTGAATCTCTGAATAGACCAATAGCAGGCTCTGAAATTGAGGCATAATTAATAGCTTACCAACCAAAAAAAGTCCAGGACCAGATGGATTCACAGCCGAATTCGGCCAGAGATACAAAGAGGGGCTGGTACCATTCCTTCTGAAACTATTCCAATCAATAGAAAAAGAGGGAATCCTCCCTAACTCATTTTATGAGGCCAGCATCATCCTGATACCAAAACCTGGCAGAGACACAACAAAAAAAGAGAATTTTAGAACAATATCCCTGATGAACATCGATGCGAAAATCCTCAATAAAATACTTGCAAACCGAATCCAGCAGCACATCAAAAAACTTATCCACCATGATCAAGTTAGCTTCATCCCTGGGATGCAAGGCTGGCTCAACATACACAAATCCATAAACGTAATCCATCACATGAACAGAACCAATGACAAAAACCACATGATTATCTCAATAGATGCAGAAAAGGCCTTCGACAAAATTCAACAGCCCTTCATGTTAAAAACTCTCAATAAACTAAGTATTGATGGAATGTATCTCAAAATATTAAGAACTATTTATGACAAACACACAGCCAATATCATACTGAATGGGAAAAACTGGAAGTATTGCCTTTGAAAACTGGCACAAGACAAGGATGCCCTCTCTCACCACTCCTATTCATCATGGCATTGGAAGTTCTGGCCAGGGCAATCAGGCAAGAGAAAGAAATAAAGGGTATTCAGTTAGGAAAAAAGGAAGTCAAATTGTCCCTGTTTGCAGATGACATGGTGGTATATTTAGAAAACCCCATCGTCTCAGCCCAAAATCTCCTTAAGCTGATAAGCAACTTCAGCAAAGTCTCAGCATACAAAATCAATGTGCAAAAATCACAAGCATTCCTATACACCAATAACAGACAAACAGAGAGCCAAATCATGAATGAACTCCCATTCATAATTGCTACACAGAGAATAAAATACCTCGGAATCCAACTTACAAGGGATGTGAAGGACCTCTTCAAGGAGAACTACAAACCACTGCTCAACAAAAGAGGACACTAACAAATGGAAGAACATCCATGCTCATGGATAGGAAGAATCAATATTGTGAAAATGGCCATACTGCCCAAGGTAATTTATAGATTCAATGCCATCCCCATCAAGCTACCAATGACTTTCTTCAGAGACTTGGAAAAAACTATTCTAAAGTTCATATGGAACCAAAAAAGAGCCCACATAGCCAAGACAATCCTAAGCAAAAAGAATAAAGCTAGAGGCATCATGCTACCTGACTTCAAACTATACTACAAGGCTACAGTAACCAAAACAGCATGATACTGGCACCAAAACAGATACATAGACCAATGGAACAGAACAGAGGCCTCAGAAATAACACTACACATCTACAACCATCTGATCTTTGACAAACTTGACAAAAACAAGATATGGGGAAATGATTCCCTATTTAATAAATGGTGCTGGGAGAACTGGCTAGCCATCTGTAGAAAGCTGAAACTGCATCCCTTCCTTACACCTTATACAAAAATTAATTCAAGATGGATTAAAGATTTAAATGTTAGACCTAAAACCATAAAAACCCTAGAAGAAAGCCTAGGCAATATCATTAAGGACATAGGCATCAGCAAGGACTTCATGACTAAAACACCAAAAGCAAAGGCAACAAAAGCCAAAATAGACAAATGGGATCTAATTACACTAAAGAGCTTCTGTATGGCAAAAGAAACTACCATCAGAGTGAACAGGCAACCTACAGAATGGGAGAAAATTTTTGCAATCTACCCATCTGACAAAGGGCTAATATCCAGAATCTACAAAGAACTTAAACAAATTTACAAGAAAAAAACAAAAAAACCCATCAAAAAGTGGGCGAAGGGTATGAACAGACACTTCTCAAAAGAAGACATTTATGCAGCCAACAGACACATGAAAAAATGCTCATCATCACTGGTCATCAGAGAAATGCAAATCAAAACCACAATGAGATACCATCTCACACCAGTTAGAATGGCAATCATTAAAGTCAGGAAACAACAAATGCTGGAGAGGATGTGGAGAAATAGGAATGCTTTTACACTGTTGTTGGGAGTGTAAATTAGTTCAACCATTGTGGAAGACAGTGTGGCAATTCCTCAAGGATCTAGAACTAGAAATACCATTTGACCCAGTGATCCCATTACTGGGTATATACCCAAAGGATTATAAATCATGCTGCTATAAAGACACATGCACACATACATTTATTGTGACACTATTCACAATTGCAAAGACTTGGAACCAACCCAAATATCCATCAATGATAGACTGGATTAAGAAAATATGGCACATATACACCATGGAATACTATGCAGCCATAAAAAAGGATGAGTTCATGTCCTTTGCAGGGACATGGATGAAGCTGGAAATCATCATTCTCAGCAAACTATCGCAAGGACAGAAAACCAAACACCGCATGTTCTCACCACAGGTGGGAATTGAACAATGAGAACACTTGGACACAGGACAGGGAACATCATACACCAGGGCCTGTCACGAGGTGGGGGGATTGGGGAGGGATAGCATTAGGAGGAATACCTAATGTAAATGATGAGTTGATGGGTGCAGCAAACCAACATGGCACATGTATACCTATGTAACAAACCTGCACGTTGTGCACATGTACTCTAGAACTTAAAGTATAATAAAAAAAGAAAAAAATTTACCTAACCTAATATGTCCAAAATATGGTCATTTCAATATGTAAGCAATGTAAAATTTATGAATGAGATGTTTTATATATTTTGCCTATCCTAAGTCTTTGGAAACCAGGTTTTATACTTAAAGCACATTTCAATTCAGACTAGCCATGTTTTAAGTGCTGAATAGCCACATGTGGTTAGTGCCTACTGTGTTGGACAACACAGAATCAGAACCTTTTCATCACCCTAGGAAATTCTGATTTCTGCCTGCCTGTGAGTCAATCCCCTTGTTACCAGATGCAACTGCTTTTCTGATTTCTATCACCATAGATTAGTTTTGCCTGTTCTTGAACTTGTAAAGAGCTCAAACTCGTGTGTTTGGTTTCTTTTACTCTACATAATATTTTGGAGATCCATGTTGTGTTTATCAGTAATTTGTTCCCTTTTCATTGCAGAGTGGTGTTCCACTGTCTGCCTATGCCATGTTTGTGTATCCACCTTTAATAAATATTTGTTTTTGAATGAATGTCAGTGCAACATGGTAAGCTACATAAGGAGCCCCGGGCGAAGGACAAAGTGTTCTATGGATTCAGGGTGGCAGGATGACAAGAATTCAGGGGGTTGGATGGCCTAGGGTGGTGTTCTAGAAAAGGGGGGCATTTGGATTGGACTTAAGGAGATACTTAGAGTCTCGATAGGTGAAAGTGGAGGAGGGGAGGCATTCTACATGGAGGAAGTGTCTGGAGCAAAGGCCTGGACCTGGGTGGTCAGGACTGGATTTGGAGAATGAAAGTCTAGAAGAATTAAGGTAGGCTGGGGCCAGATCTGGAGGTCTTGAATGATGCCATAAAGGAGTCTGATCCTTCCAGGAGTACAATCAATTGCTGCTCTGGAGCAGGGACGCAGCCCTAGGTGAGAAAGATCTTCCTGGAAGAGGAGACGCTTGGCACAGGTCTTGACAGATGAGACAAGGTTTCACTATGTTGCTCAAGCTGGTCTTGAACTCCTGGACTGAAACAATCTTCTGGCCTCGGCCTCCCAAAGCACTGGGATTACAGATGTGAGCCACTGCCCCCGGCCTGGATGAGCTTTTCTGTGATTTTCCCAGCATCCCTTTTGCTGCTCATCTTCTTGCTTTGGTCCGGGTTATTGCCTCTATCCAGACCATCCTTCAAGCATCTTCCAGGAGGAAAGCTTCCTGTCACTTCCCTGGCCCTCATCCCCGTGATGTGGTTTCCTCCAAGTCAATCTCATGCTAATGTTTTTCCATTACAGCATCGTATTAACCAGAAGCTGCATTTACCTGGACCATACATCAGCCCGAGCCTGTCTCCAGTGAAGAGTTGGGTCGTGCTGGAGGGACCATTCATCACACCTGCCCAGCTTCTGGAGGCTCTCCTGGGCTTTGGTGTCTTAGGCCAGAGCTGTCACAAACATCCCACATTCACCTTGTCCCTGTGAGGGGAGGGAGCTCCAAGTACTCTCTGGCCTTGAGAAATGGCCCCTGATATTCCATTGCTTCAGCTATGACATCTCTGTAGCATCACAGTCTATGCAACTTGGATAGAGAGAGGCTATGGGTCACACCATCAAATCTGATTGAAATTCATCTTCAATCAATCATGTTGATGTTGTATCTGGAGCTGACCTGGAAGCCTGAATATTCCTGGTCTTATTTACTTCTCACACCAACCCAGCTAGCCCCATTTCAGGGATTACAAAATGGAGCACTGACTTGCTCAGGGTTACTTATGCTGCAGAAAAGGTGCAGATCGAGGGTCGGAACTTGGGTCTCTTGACTCCAACACCAGTGCTCGTGCCACAAAGCCAGCTGCCTCAGTGAGTGGCTTCCTGACTGGATGGCTGGTTTCTCAGGGTACTGACTTGCTTTGAATGTCCTTTCTCCCTTTGCCTCCCCAGAGGGCGGCTTATTTCTTTAAGCTCAAGAAGAGGGAAAAGAAAAAAGGAGACGGTGAAATAAATTTATTGCCATGTTAGAAACATTGGATTGAAGAATTGATCCCTACGGCTAAGTAATTTCCCTCTTTCGTGCAAAATGTAAATAAATCTGTATGGCTTACGCTGAATGATGAGCCCGGGCCGCCGGCTGAATTTCACGACATGAAATGCCCTTCAGAGTCTTGGGCTTCCTCTCCTTGACCCCACCAACGAGCTGTTCTAAATGGTCCTTGTGTTGTCCCTGAAGGAGGGATGTTGGCAGCTCCCTCGTCTTGCCTGCTACAGTTGGGCAGACTTAGGGACGTCTTGCAGAGTCCTTCCACAGCTCAGCTCGACCCTGGCAGGTGTGGCCCAGAACGGCTGATTTCCAGAACCGTAAATAGACCAGCTTAATTATTACTGTTATTCTTTAGGCAAAAGGGGAGGAGGTGGAGGGTGGGGGGTTGGTATCTCAAGTGTGTGATTATGTAACACAGAGCACTCCTTTTCCCTAAAGGTTTCATCTAATTTCTGGTAAGAGATGGCCAGTGTGGTGTGTCCAAATTAATCACGGGGGGAAGCTTTAGTCATACTGCTCTCGTTGTGGTTTAATTTTAGCATGTTTCCCTGGGGTAGCCCTCCTTCCCGGCCTCTACCTAGTCTTAGGTAATTACAAGCCTGGAAAGAAAGAGGGAGTGTTGGCTGGCAGATGCCACCCACTCCTTGGCTGGCTCAGAGACAGAACTTGGCCTCTGTACTCTCCTTCTGCCAAGTGGGCTCCTCTGGGCTTGGAGTGTCAGGAGAGGATTTTATAAAGTGTAGGAGTTTCCCAGGAGACAGATGTCCTGGCCTCTTTGTGTAGTTTTCCATCTTGGAAGGGCCCAGGAGTGCAGATAGACAGCCTCTAAGGAGTTAGGAACTTAGGACCTGAGGAAGAGGATGAAGTCTGGCTTCATGCTGGGGAACTTGTGGTTGCCTCCCAGAAATCTTGATGTGGGACTTCAAGTAAAGAAGCAGGAGCTTCCAGGGTATGTTTGGGTCAGGCTGTGGGGAGGGGGCCAGTCTCTCTTTGCCTGCTTGTTCTTTAGGACAAAGTCTCTGCAACTTTTGTCTTCAGCCCCTGCAAGACTGGCCATCCTGGGGGCAAGGGAGACAGCTCAGCTCATCACTTGGATTCTGCTGATGGCTTTGATTTTCCATCCCCATCAGGAATGAGTGTGGAGGGTCTGCCCAGGTGGGACCCTCAAGTCCCACTCTTTGCTGCTGGCAGGAGTTTATGAGGATCCTGGGTCCAACCCCCATCACTCCTGGTCTTGTATTTACTGCTTCCTAAAACTAAGAGAGCCTTGACAAGGATAGAAATTGGTACCAGGAGCTGGGTTGTATGAAACCACCTGCAGTGGGCATACACCATACTTACTGGTCTTTTTAGCATCAGAACCACCATCCCATGTGTATTAGTTAGGGTTCTCTTAGAGGGACAGAACTAATAGGATATGTATATATCCATATATATGTGTGTGTGTGTGTGTGTGTGTGTATGTAGGGGAGTTTATTAAGTATTAACTTACATGATCACAAGGTCCCACAATAGGCTGTCTGCAAGCTGAGAAGCAAAGAGAGCCAGTCTGAGCCCCAAAACTGAAGAATTTGGAGTCTGATATTTGAGGGCAGGAAGCATCCAGCACAGGAGAAAGATGTAGGCTGGGATTTTCACGTTTTTCTGCCTGCTTTATATTCACTGGAAGCTGAATAGATTGTGCCCACCAGATTAAGGGTGAATCTGCCTTCCCCAGCCCACCGACTCAAATGTTAATTTCTTTTGGCAACACCCACACAGACACATCCAGGATCAATACTTTGTATCCCTCAATCCAATCATGTTGACACTCAGTATTAACTGTCACAAGTCCACCCCTTGTCAACTTGAACCCATACGCACCTCTGAGAGCATACATAATCTTCAAATAAAGACAATAACAAGGTTGTAATTATGGCTAACATAATACAACTATCCTTCGTACAACTGGAAATGCACCAATCCCCAACCCAAATGCTATTACATAAAGTTAACAATACTTACATGCTGACATGAAGTCAATAAATCTTACATCACATTATAAAGGAAAAAGGAAATAAAATGAATTTTTCTTTGGTAGAAGTGTATACATGCATAAACATGTTTTTAACGAAAGAGGAAATACTCATGACAGTTACAGTCTTCATTTCTGCAGCTGGTCATGCGGTTGTAGCTGGTATTGACTACTGCCTTCTACTACTACTCATTCTGTATTCCCTTTGCCTTCAGCAAGTACCTCAGCAGGTCATGTGTGTGTTTGTTTTTTGTTTTTTTTTTTCCTGGTGGGGAGTGACCCAGACCTTCATTCCTGAAGGGTCTGGGCCATCTGTAGTCCTGCCTGGATTGGGCTGTTGTAGTTTCCCATTGACCTTAATCACAGGGCATGGTAATACTAAGAGACACCCTAATGGTCTCCTGTATTCCATGCATACTCTTCCTTACCTCCGTTGTGGAGTAGTAGACTGATCTCATCTTGATAGTCGGGGTCAATCACCCCAGCCAACACTGTAACTCCCTTCTTAGCCTGTTGACTTAAAGGTAGGAGGAGCCCGAAGTGTCCAGGTAGCAATCTTAACTTCCAGTTTAATGAGATCATTGTTGTGTCTCCTGGTGGCAGTGTTCCTCCCTCTAGAACTAAGACCTATAGGCCAGCAGAATGTAATGTTGCAGGAACAGGAACCAAAAATTTTTCTAGTGGATCACTAGGGGTGATGGTGAGTGGTGCCACTTCCACTTTCATCCCTTGATTCCTGGACCTGTGAATCCTGGCTATGGGAAAAATAGTGCCATATATTGGACACTGATTCAGAGCATACACAGCCTTCTGGAGAACTTTGCCCCAGCCCTGTGAAATATTGTCACCTAGTTGGCGTTGTAATTGCGACTTCAGAAGGCCACTCCACCATTCTATCAATCCAGCTGCTTCAGGATAATGGGGAACATGGTAAGACCAGTGAATTCCATGAGCATGAGTCCACTGCTGCACTTCTTTAGCCATAAAGTGAGTGCCTTGGTCAGAGGCAATGCTGTGTGGAATATCATGATGGTGGATAAGGCATTTCATGAGTCCACGGATGGTAATCTTGGCAGAAGCATTATGTGCAGGATAGATAAGCCCGTATCTGGAGTAAGTGTCTATTCCAGTGAGGACAAACCTCTGCCCTTTCCATGATGGAAGAGGTCCAATATAATCAACCTGCCACCAGGTGGCTGGCTGATCACCCCGAAGAATGGTGCCATACCAAGGGCTCAGTGTTGGTCTCTGTTGCTCGCATATTAGGCACTCAGCAATGGCTGTAGCCAGGTCAGCCTTGGTGAGTGGAAGTCCATGTTGCTGAGCCCATGTGTAACCTCCATCCCTGCCACCATGGCTACTTTGTTCATGGTCCCAGTGGGTGATGGCAGGGGTGGCTGGGAAAAGAGGCCGAGTGGTGTCCACAGAATAGGCCATCCTATCCACTTGATTATTAAAATCCTCCTCCACTGAGGTCACTCTTTGGTGAGCACTCACATGGGATACAAATATCTTCATAGTTTTTCACTACTCAGAGAGGTCCATCCATATACCTCTTCCTCAAATTTCTTTGTCATCAATTTTCCAAACATGCTTCTTCCAATTCCCTGACCGTTCAGCCAAACCATTGGCTATAGTCCATGAATCAGTACATAATCGCAGATCTGGCCATTTCTCCTTTCATGCAAGGTGGACAACCAGGTGCACTGCTTGAAGTTCTGCCCACTGGGAAGATTTCCCTTCCCCACTGTCCTTCAGGGATGTCCTAGCAAGGGGCTGTAGTGTTGCAGCTGCCCACTTTTGGGTGGTGCCTGCATATTGTGCAGAACCATCTGTGAACCAGGCCCTGGTCTTCTCTTCCTCTTTCAAGTGATCATAGGGAACTCCCCATGAGGCCATCAGTGCAGCCTGGGGGAGAGAAGGCAGGGTGGCAGGAGTGGAGACCATGGGCATTTGAGCCACTTCCTCATGTAACTTACTTGTGCTTTCAGGACCTGCTGGAGGCCGATCACATATATACCACTTCCATTTGATGATGGAATGCTGCTGTACATGACCCACTTTATGGCTATATGAGTCAGAAAGCACCCAGTTCAGGATAGGCAGTTCAGGTCACATGGTAACTTGACTCATAGTCAAACATTCAGTTTCCACCAAAGCCCAGTAACAGGCCAAGAGCTGTCAAAAAGAGAGTAGTTATCTGCAGAAGATGGCAGGGCTTTGCTCCAAAATCCTAGAGGCTTCCTCTGTGATTCACCTATGGGAGCCTGCCAAAGACTCTAAACAGCATCCCTATCTCCCACTGACATCTCAAGCACCATTGGATCTGCTGGGTCATATGGCCTAAGTGGCAGAGCAGCTTGCACAGTAGCCTGGACCTGTTGCAGAGCTGTCTCCTGTTCTGGATCCCACTAAAAACTGGCAGCTTTTGGGTCACTCAATAAATGGGCTGGAGTAACACACACAAATGAGGAATGTGTTTCTTCCAAAATCCAAATAGGCCCACTAGGCATTGTGCCTCTTTCTTGGCTATAGGAGGCACCAAGTGCAGCAACTTATCCTTCACCTTAGAAGGAATATCTCGACAAGCCCCACACCACTGGACCCCTAGAAATTTTACTGAGATAGAAGTTCCCTGAATTTTCGTCAGATTTGTTTCCCATCCTCTGACACACAAATATCTCACCAGTAAGTCCAGCGTGTTTGCTACTTCCTGCTCACCGGATGCAATCAGCATAATGTCATCCATGTAATAGACCAGTGTGATATCTTGCAGAAGTGAAAAGTGATCAAGGTCTCTCTGAATAAGTCTGTGACACAAAGCTGGAAAGTTGATATACCCCTGAGGTAGGATAGTAAAGGTATATTGCTGGCTTTACCAGCTGAAGGCAAATTGCTTCTGGTGGGCCTTATGGACAGGAATGGAGAAAAAGGCATTTGCCAAGTCAATGGCTGCATACCAGGTACCAGGAGATGTGTTAATTTGCTCAAGCAAAGAAACCACATCTGGTACAGCAGCTGCAATTGGAGTCACTACTTGGTTAAGCTTACAATAATCCACTGTCATTCTCCAGGATCTGTCTTCTGCACAGGCCAAATGGGAGAGTTGAACGGGGACGTAGTGGAATTCCCACCCCTGTGTCCTTCAAGTCCTTGATGGTGGCACTGATCTCCACAATCCCTCCAGGGATGTGATGCTGTTTTTGATTTATTATTTTTCTAGGTAGAGCCAGCCCTAATGGCTTCCATTTGGCCTTTCCCACCATAATAGCACTCACCCTACCAGTCAGGGAGCCAATGTGGGGGTTCTGCCAGCTGCTAAGTATGCCTATGCCAGTTATGCATTCTGGCACTGGGAAAATGACCACAGGATGAGTCCAGGGACTCACTGGACCCACTGTAAGTCAGATCTGAGCTAAAACTCCATTAATTACCTGACCTCCACAAGCCCCTACTTTAACTGGAGGACCACAATGACGTTTTGGATCCCTTGGAATCAACGTCAGCTCAGAGCCAGTGTTCAGTAGTTCCTGAAATGTCTGATCATTTCTCTTTACCCAGTGCACAGTTACTCTGGTAAAAGGCTGGAGGTCTCTTTGGGGAAAGATGGGAGAAAGATTCACTGCACAAATTGTCAGTAATGTAGTGGGGTCCTTCCTCAAGGGGACCTGGCCTCCCCTTCATTTAGGGGGGTTCTGGGTCTCTAAACGGGCTCAAGTCTGGAAATTGATTGAGGGGCTGTGATTCTCTGTTTCTATAATTCAAATTAGTCTTTTGTCCATTTGACCTAGAAGTTTTCTACTTGTATAAATTAAGTAGGAAAGCAGGAGGCTTCCTATCAATTTCACTTCTAGGAACACCATGATTAATTAGCCAGTGCCAGAGTGCTACGTGAATCAGACTATTCTGATTGCAGCTTTGCCTCTGCTGTCCATTATGGTAGCTATGCCCACCTTGCCTTTGATGGTTGAGTGCTGCCACTTGGTCCCTGTCACCTCGAGATCCAATTACTCCCATTGTATTTAAATTTTGTAGTTGAGTGACCGTGGTTCCCACCATTAGTTCTGACATACAAAAAGAGCAATTACAGGGCACTTCAAAGATGCAGGTGCTGCCCTCACAAATCTACTTTGCAAGGCATTGGTCAAGGGTATATCTTCTGGACTTTCCCAGCTGGGATGAGTAGGTCTAAAGTGACTAATCAACTCCACCATCCCAATCTCCCTAAGCCTTTGGATGCCTTCCTCTACATTAAACAAAGGGAGATCAGGCATTTCCAGCTCACTCACAGTGGCCATCTTTTAATCCATAGTTCAGCTAACCATGCAAATAAACTATTAGAACTTTTTTTTTTAACTCCTCGAGCTGCAACATTAAATGCAGAGTCCCTACTTAGTGGACCCAAATCAATAAATTCAGCTTGATCCAACTCTATGTTCCTTCCACCATTATCTCATGCTCTTAATATCCATTCCCGTGCCTGTTCTCTGGATTGCCATTTATATAAATTAGAGAACTCAAACAGTTCTTTTCCAGTGTAGCACACCTCCTCATGGGTCACACTCTCAACCTCATTTCCAGGGTATCACCGGGACTTTAGTGTGGTTTTAGGTCTAGAAGCAAACAGGGGTGTTGGGGGTGGCTCCTGAAGAGAATCGACATTATTTTGCCTGGCAACTGCCTCAGGGGAGGCCATCACTGTTGCCTTAGGCAGCACAGAGTTTATCTCCTCAGGCAACGGTGGAAAGGCTGATGGCAGCATGGGTCTGGGAGGGGATGTTGCCACTACTTGGGATGAGAAAGCTGTTCCTTTTGGCAAAAAAGGTTCATCAGAGTTCACAAACTCGGTGTCCCCAGCTTCATCAGGGTCCTCCCACATGTCCCCATTCCAAGTTTCAGAGTCCCATTCTTTTCTAATCAATGCCCTCACTTTAACAGTAAACACCTGGTGAGGCTATGCATGCACCTTTCGTTGCAGGTCAGCCACTTGCATAAGAGCTTGTGTCTGTTTTTCCACAATTTCAGCTCTTTCTCTACAGGAGATAAGACTCTTACTGAGGACAACCTCAGCAGATTTGAGGCTTAGTATCTGCTTTTGAAGCCAGGAGACAGAATCCCTGATTTCATCATTTTCTTTCATCACTTTGTCAACTGAACTTAGGAGCAGCCAACTAGCTTCATTATATTCCTTGGTTCTCCACATATGGTCAAAGGTATTATGTATCGAGTCACTAAACTCCTTGCCTCTCATGAGTGGTGAATCAGGAGTGTCAAATGCATTTATTTTGCATAACTCTCTAAACAGTTCATGCCAAGGACTATCAGTGTTCTCCATACTATTAGTAGAGTCCTTAGCATTTTTGGATCTAATCATATTAAGCAGTCACCTCCAGAAACCCCAAAACCAACAAAGGAACTCCATCCTTAATATTCTGTTCCTTTAGAACCACTCCTGCTACCAAAATCTGTATTAGGTTCTCTTAGAGGGACAGAAATAATAGGATATCTATATAGATATAGATATAGATATAGATATAGATATAGATGGATATATATATCCATATTTCAACTAACCAAGCAAACATATATGTGTGTGTATATATATATATATATATGTTTATTAAGTATTAACTTACACAATCGCAAGGTCCCACAATAGGCTGTCTGCAAGCTGAGGAGCAAGGAGAGCCAGTCTGAGTCCCAAAACTGAAGAACTTGGAGTCTGATGTTCGAAGGCAGGAAGCATCCAGCATAGGAGAAAGATGTAGGCTGGGAGGCTAAGCCTGTCTCTCCTTTTCACATTTTTCTGACTGCTTTATATTCACTGGAAGCTGATTAGATTATGCCCACCAGATTAAAAGTGGATCTGCCTTCCCCAGCCCATCGACTCAAATGTTAATCTCTTTTGGCAATACCCACACAGACACACCAGGATTAATACTTTGTATCCCTCAATCCAATCAAGTTGACACTGAGTATTAGCCGTCACACCATGTTTGGGAATTCTTCCAGCTTTTGATTCTTGGTGGGAACCAGACAGCCTCAGTAGAGAATCTGAAAACTCACTTGCCTAACCTTCCTTGAAGTTGGGGCCTAGGCTTGGAACTTTGGTTCTGCCAAGCAGACACACCCATCCTAGACTTTGACTAGAGAGTCAAGAAACAGGTACCTACAGAAGCCATTCCTGTGAGACGGCAGCAAAAGCAGCAGCTGCAACTTATTTCTGGAGGCATCCATGGAGGAGGTTCTAGGAAACCTGAAATATGGAAATATGAAAATCGGGGCTGCTGGTGGTAGTGTGGGGCAGAGGGCAATGGGACTCTCCTTCACACCCAGGGATGAAAGGATCACATCTGTGCTTCACTGCAGCGAGGCACCTAAGAAGTGATCCCTAGGAACCCAGATGTGTACCCACCATGGGGTGGCCAGAGACTTGGCAATGTACTTTGTAGGAAGAGTGAAGCAAGTGGTTACTTCTTTGACTTTAAGAGAAGTACAGCAGGAAAGAGATGAGCTCTGGCCCCAGTTTTCTGCAGGATGAGGCAAAAAAAGTCGAAATCATGTAATTCTGCTGCAGAAAACTTTTTCTGCCAGCTGCTGGTTCTCTGAGATCCCTGAGGGCCAGGTCTAAAAGAGAATGCAGGTTGTTCAATGACAGCTTTGGCTAAGTTCTCCAATGGGCCCTGTTGCCAGGGTCAAGGCTCAGGGGATCCCCAGTTCCTGCTCCTTTGAAGCTCTTCCAATGCGGTGTTCCTACTGGACATGGAAGAGTTGTTCTCTCTCTCTCTCTCTCTCTCTCTCTGTGTGTGTGTGTGTGTGTGTGTGTGTGTGTGTGTGTCTAGGACTTTAGCCCAGTATGGGTCTCTGCCCAATAGGCAAGGACAGGACAGATTAGGGCTTTCCATTGCTCTTAGGGGTGAAACCCAAACTCTGTATGACCCAAAAATCCCTGTGGCTTTGGTTATTACCCACTTCTCCAGCCTTAAGTCTTGCTACAGTTTACTTTCTCTCCTTAAGCCATGCTGGCCTTTCTCACAGGCCTTTAGAAAGAGTTAGGATTTGTCCTGCAGATGCTTTACATATATTTTCCTTCTGTCTGGAACACTCTTCCTGCCCTTTCACTGGCTAACTCCAGGCCTTTCTCCATTCTTAAGACCTCTACACAAAATCTGGTTTGTCTTTCTGAACCCAATTCTTTGACTGTGCCATTCTCTGTACGTTGAACAGATCTATTACCTCCTTTTGTGTAGGTGCTGTACGTCTATTAATGCAGCCTCTGAGCACTAAATTATTTTTGGCAGTAGGTTCATGGGATTGACTCAGCTATCCTTACAGACGTTTGATGTCCCTGGAACTGTCCTCTCTTTCAAGGGCTATGAATTCAAGTTTGCTCATGTGCAGCTCATCTCTGAAAACAGCTGGATCTGGCTTCAAGGCTGGTCCGCATCTTGCTTGCTCTTATTCCAGGCTCTTTGGCTTCTCAAATGCAAAGCTGCTGTTTTGTGCTTCTTGCAGCTTACTTTGGCTCTCCTTGTGAATATAATTGAAATTTCACAGTCATCAGTTTTTAAAATGATTTTCTGCGCTTTGGAAGTCAGTGCGAGTCACAAAATGTCTTCAGAATATTCTCAAAGCTTCTTGCAGAAGTGAATCTGTTTTCTTCCTGCCTTTCCACAAGCATTTGCTAAGCCCCTACTGTGTGTCAGGCTCTGAGCTCAGTGCCTGGAGGAGGAGGGGGATGGGAGACAAAGGAGGATGGGGCAGGGCCCCGCCCTTGCTGCAGTCTAGTGGGGAACTCAGACAAGCACGCTTGCATCCAGGAGCAGAGACAGCTGTGATAAATACCAGGCAGAGCGTCCAAGTGCAGCGGGAACACAGAGACCGGCAGATGGTGGGTGGGGGAAGTGTGGGATGCCCTGCTGGCTTGATCTTGCCCCTGTCTGGAAACCATTGCTCTGAGTTTCTAGGTTACAAATGTGGAGATGTTTTCAAGGGACTGGGAAAGTTTTAGAATCATTCTGCCTGGAGACAGAGAGATGGCTATCATGACCTTTGTGTGATTTTAGTCCAGCCACTGCCTTCTTATCTAGACCTTGTCCATGCTCTCATCTCCTTGTGAGTATGTACACGCTGGTGCCGGTTCCCCTGCCTGGAGTAGATGTCCCTCCCTGTCACCTGTACAGATCCCTCCTTAGTCCCGCTGTCTCTGGGAAGCCTTTCTTGGCAGCTCCAACTGTAGGGAGAATGCCTTTCCTGATGCTCTGGGTGCCCTAGGGGGCCACTGGCCCTTTAGCCCCACCTTGGACAGCTCCAGAATCCTTTTTCTCTGGGCTCTGTACTGGAATCCCCTGTTCTGCCAGGCATCATTCTTTTCCAGCATCAGTGACATTGACTGAGAGTCATCGGAGTGTGGTGGTTAAAAGCAAATGCAGTCAGATAGTCACTCCACAGTGGAGAGACCTAGAAACACCAGCTTAACCATGTGGTCAAGGTGACAAATCATGCTGGTGTCATGCGGCCCCTGATACGATGTGAAGAGAAGGGTGCCACACCTCTGTGGTATGCTTCCCCAAATCTGTAACTTCAGACTATTCATAAGAACATATCCATCAAACCTACACTAATGAATATCCTGTAAGATACCTGATGCTGCTCTTTAAAAGTATCAGGGTGGTTGGGCATGGTGGCTCGTGCCTGTAATCCCAGCACTTTGGGAGGCCGAGGTAGGTGGATCACCTGAGGTCAGGAGTTTGAGACCAGCCTGATCAACATGGTGAAATCCCATCTCTACTAAAAAAATAAAAAATACAAAAAATACAAAATTAATTGGGCGTAGTGGTGCATGCCTGTAATCCCAGCTATTCTGGAGACTGAGGCAGGAGAATCGTTTGAACCTGGGAGACAGAGGTTGCAGTGAGCCAAGATTACACCACTGCACTTCAGCCTGGGCAACAAGAGCGAAACTCTGTTAAAAAAATAAAAGTGTCAGGGTCATGAAAGACAATGAAAGACTGACAAATGGTCACAGATCAGAGGAGACGAAGAGACAGGATGACTAAATGCAACGTGGGATGCTGGATTAGGTCCTGAAACAGAAAAAGGACGTGAGTGGAAAGACTGGGAAAATCCTAATAATGTCTGTAGTTTGGTTAATAATAGTGTGCCATGTTAATTTTTAAATTTTGATAAACATACCATGGCTAGGTGAGACCTAAATATTAGAGGAAAAGGGTGAAGAGTATATGAGAATTCTCTGCTCCATCTTTGTAACTTTTCCATAAACTTAAAATTATTTTAAAATAAAAAGCTAAAAAAGGACAAGTGTTCTGAACTAGAACACATGGCCTCAAATCCAGCCCCTCCACTTCCTGGCTGCTGAACTTTAGACATGAAACTCAACTCCCTGAGCCTCAGTTTCCTCATTAGGAAAACAAAGGCCTATTTTTCCTCATTTGGAAAACAGTGCCTATCTCAGTAGTCTTGTTGAAAGGATTAACTGAGCTAATTATGAGGTACGCACCTAGAAAGTGCCTGGCACACAAGAAGTAATCAATAAGGTTTCACTGTTATTATTGTTATTGATGAAGGAGGAGTTCCAACTTCTACAAGGTGGGAGGGATGGGGAATATGCTGGGTGACAGAATTCAATAAGGTATGAATAATTCAACATGATTCAGTTAAATAAACATCTACTGACTTTGTCTGTGTGCCAGGCTTTGCACTGAGGAGAGAGAAGTCAGATCTGGTCCTTGCCTTGGCGGGGCTCAGACATGAGTTTGGGGAGTCAGACCTGGATGCAGATGATGACACTGTGGGGTACGTGGAATCAATCAGAGGCAGGTTGAAGTGGCCGTGAGGTCAGAGGCAGGAGCTCTTTTGGAGTCTGGGACTGGGTGAGGAATCCGAGAAGGCTTCAAGGATGTGGTAGCACTTGAACCAGGTTTTGATATATGAATAGGAATTTTCTAGTGATACGGATGTGGGCGTAGAGTCCTAGTAAGTACATTATGGGTAACTTATGGCATATGCTTGATGATTGACCCAAGTTATTTCAAATCTTCTTCTCTGTGCTGCAAAGTGGGTACTTTTTTTACCCATTATGATGGGGTAACAGAAGCCCAGGGAGGGAATGGGGTTTCTCCAGGTTATAGACCACTAGTTGGCAGAATTCAGATTCCAACCCCATCTGTCTGACTCCCAAGCCACCTGCCATGAGGAAGGAGCAGTGTGCCCCAAAGTGTGGCACCACTAGGAGAACAAGTGCTGGTGGTGTGGTGTGATGTCGTCTTCCAGGTATAGAGGAGGAGGAGGGAGACAGGCTGGTGAGATGGGGCTGGGCAGTGCCTGGGGGACCCTCACTATTCCCAGGAGTTTGACTCTCTGATAGGTCCAGGGAGCCACAGAAGAGTTTACCCGGGGGCACAGGGTGGCCAGATCTGTGTTTTAGACAGCACACCCTGGCTTCAGTGTGGTGTGCCAGGAGGCAGAGTGAAGGCAGGGACCCCACGGGAAGAAGGGGAGGGAGCTGATGGAGAGGAACAGGCAATGAGAAGGCAGCATCCCGAGAGACCCACCAAAGTGAAATGAAGGAATGTGAGAAAAATGTGGCTTTACTAAAACAACCGTGAAAAAACACAGGGGTCCTAGTAGACCATGACCTTTGTGTGATCCAGCCGAGTGATGTGGCTGCCCCCAGGCAGAGGGACCTCTCATAAACAGAGAGGCAGCAAGGTGCCAGTCCCCCGTTCTTGTCACAGGCCACTCCTAGCTCTTGAGCTCAGTGCGTCTGGCTGTGTTCCAATGCTGTACTCCAAAGGGCCCAGAGACACAGTGGGGGCTGTTTCACATGAGGGTGGCCTTCCGAATCATACCCAGGAAAGGGCAGTTGAAGAACCTGAGTGTTCAAACCAGAAGAGAAACAACTTAGCAGAAACAGAGCAAAGGGGCCTGTGAGCCCCAGAGGACAAGCAAGGGGCGTGACAGTGAGTCTGATTTGGGATTTCCCTGAACTCACCTCTGTTCCTTCCGCTTCATGCTGCTTTCTCTGAAGCTAGAAGTCCTTTGCTTCTGTGGTCCACAGGGTGGGTGGAAGAGGCCCCGTCCCACAGTTTCTGAGCTCCAGTTGCCCAGTGGGACTTGATCTCCACCCCGCTCCACCTCCAGTTTCCCACAGTCCTCAGGGAGGGACTCATCGGTGCAGCTGGAAACGGGGCTGGACAGAACCCAGTAGGTGTGGCATAGCTCACCTATCTGAACCCCTGTATCTGGGCTCTTCCTGAGTTCATAAAGTCTTATTCACCAACCTGAAGTGGTTTTGGAGGAGGAGGTCTGGAAGCAGAGGGTACGTCATTCCCTGAAGATCTGTCCTGCCTAGAGAAGCTGGGACTTCTCTCATTCTGGATCAACATTAGATCGCATTTGCTCATTATTTGCTCATTTTCCATGACTGGAGGCATTTCCGATGTTTGAACACTGAGACTCTGTGCCCCTAGAGTCAGGGCTTATGTTTGGGGAGCCACCCTAAGCCACAGCCTCTGTGGCTGCTGTGTCCCTGGACTCTCCAGGGTGTGGGGTTGTGATGCTAATTAACTATAAACAGTGGGCTTGAAACTGGAATTTTTCTGGGCTCCAGGTCCCTGGTCATAGCATCGGATGCTCATTAAACCACAGGTAGATGAATTGGCTCTGTGGATGCTGACTGTGCAACCTTAGGGAGGTGGCAGCAGCAGCTGGGATTCCAGCTCCGTGAGGTGCTGACAACACAGTGGACAGAGTCGCTGGCACAGGTGTTGGCATGGTTTCGTGGTCTCATGCAATGGGCCCAGATCCCAACTTCTCTCTGTTTCTCCTCCCCTGCCACCCCCAGCCCCCAACACACACACACACAATCCTGGGAACTGGGCATGAGGGATCCTGGCTCTCACTCCTCTCTAGCTAACTAGCTGTGTAACCTTGGGCAGCCTAAACTCTCGGGGCTTCAGTTTCTACAAGATGAGGGGTTGGATGGGAAGATTCCAGAGCCTTCTTGGCATAGAGTTTCCCGTGAGATAGAGATGCCAAACATCAGATCAATCGTGTGGAGGAGGTTCTAGAACCCGAACCATCCAGACTGTACCAGCTGGGGAACACAGCCACCATATTATTAGTCTTTGATTGTAAGAGCAGCAAGCTCTATCTGCTTTTTGCGAGGGCTCCCCTTCCCCCTGAAGTCTCCCCTGGCTGGACAAGTTTGCTCTGTTGGGTTGCTGGGGGCAGCAGGCTCTCCGATCTATGCCTTTTCTTTAACTCTGTTCTTCCTGGGGAAGCCCTCTGTGCACTGTCATTTGCAGGTGGTAATTGGTCACTGCTACGCGGCTCACTTCTCAGTGTGAAGACCACTTCCTGGGCACTCTGCCTGGCACAGCTGGCCCTGCTTCTGCTTCATCCCTGCTCCATGTCCCTTAGACCCTGCCGCAGGGCACCAGAGCTGGGGTGGAGAGAAGGCCCACCTCTCCTTCTTCCTCCTGTGTCAAACCTGGCTGTGTGGGCACCAAAGCAGCTCAGCCTGGGCCCAAAGTCTCACACAGTCCTTCGTGAAAACAGCTCCTTCATCTTCTGGGCTTTACCCGCTCCACTGAATTCAACCTCAGCCCAGCAGGTTGAGCTAGGGCAACAGATGCCATCTTACCCCATGCCTCTGCTGTTTTCTCAAACTTCCTTTCAATGCAGAAAAACACTAGAAGCTCCCAAGCAGATCAGCCAGCGGTGGGTAAAGAGGAGGTGATCACCTGAGCTGCTCCACTCGCTGGAAGCATCTAGTATCTTGCCCCAGCCCAGCCCTGCCCGGTCACTGCCAGTCTCTCTATTTGATTTCTGTCCCAGTGTTTACATCAATCAGAATTAACCAATGTTTATCAAGCGCTTATTGTGTAGCCAGCATGGGGGAAATTACTTTTTTCTTAAAAAAAAAACAAAAAACTTTTCTTTTCTGTGATATTTTTTTCTCCCAGATCTCTCAGCCTTTTGGAAAGGCTGCCTTGAATTATTCAACCTGCAGTACAGATCTCTGGAGAACATAGCCTCACAGCTACTTTAATCACTAGAAAGGTTCAGAGTCAGTTATAATCAGCTGGAGTCAAGGTGGAAATGCTCATCTCTGGCTTGAAAATAAGATCAAAAGGAAGACCAAGGAGGAGATAAAATCTGAGATGAGAAATGGAAGTTGTTTTCCAGAAGCTCTTAGGTCTTTCTCCTATTTCCCAAGGGGGTCACAGATCTGAAGCCCCAGCCCCTGGGAACTCTGCTTCCCTTGAGGCACACTACTGTGGATTTCTCTGACCTTTTCTTATGTCATTGGGAAGCCAGTCACACCTCTGCCAATTCAGGGACAAGTTGAGTGAGATGGGACCTCTCTCTGATGGAGGTTTGGTGGACAGCTGTTATCTTCTAAGCATGTGTGAGTAAAGGGAGGTGGAGATGAAGATGGGGATGAGCAGGGGAGGGCTCTTTCTACCTTGAGCTAACCTGGGATTGGGCATGTTCAGGCAAGGGCTGGGGGAATGGAGGGGTGGAGGGCTGGCTGGAGGGAATCTGGAGACATCACTAGGGTGGGAAAGCATCCCAAGGGAGGGGAGAGTGGGTTCTGCCAGCTTGCTCTTAGGGGAGAGGCAATTCTGGGTGCTCACCTGAGTTCCTGCTTGAGTCCTTGGAAAGTGATGGGGGAGAGGACTGCAAGGAGAAACAAGGAAACGTGTATTAGTCTGTTTTCACACTGCTGTAAAGATGTACCCAAGACTGGGTAATTTATAAAGAAAAGAGGTTTAGTTGACTTACATTTCCATATGGCTGGAGTGGCCTCAGGAAACTTACAATCTTGGTGGAAGGGGAAGAGGCATGTCTTACATGGCGGCAGGCGAGAGAGCTAGCAAGAGCAGGGGAAACTGGCTTATAAAACCATCAGATCTTGTGGAAACCCCCTCACTATCATGAGAACAGCATGGGGAAAACCACCTCCATGACCTAATCACCTTCCACTGGGTCCCTCCCTCAACACGTGGGGATTATGGCGATTACAATTCAAGATAAGATTTGGGTGGGGACGTAGCCAAACCATATTGAGGTATTTTTGGTAAAATCTCTTAGGCTCGGAATGGTCCCACTTGTGTCATCTGTGTCTGAGAGTGTGGGGGCCGTGGTCCCCAGCTTATCTCGAGGGCTTCAGAGAATGCAGAGCAGTGCTGGTGGGTTGAGGGCCCAAGTTTTTTGTCCCACTGATGGCTTGATGGTGACAGGCCCTCACCTGCAGCAGCTGGGGGGCACTGAGGCAGCTCAGGTGGGACTCAAGGAGACCTCTCCCCTCTCCCCCGTTGCCCACCATACTCTGCCTGAAGATGGGTCAGCATTGACGGCAAGAAACTGTGCCCCCTCGCCACCTCCAAAGGAGGAAGGATGCTTGTTGCCTAAGTGAAGGAGCCCCTGGAGGCCACAGCTGGGGCTGGTGGGTGTGCCCTCCTCTCTCTTGCAGCCCTTGCAGGAGATAGGATGGAGTGTTGGGCAGGGCTGTTTCCAGTGGAAGATCCAGTTCTCTGCCTGTGTTTCTTTTCCCTCCACTCTCCCAACTAGTAGGTCTTGCGGGGGTGGAGTGGGGGCACTCTCCTTTACCCCCATCTCACTGCTGCTTTCTCTCTAGTCCTTGAGGGCAGGGCGGGGGTGGGGCTTGTGCTGGAGCCAGGTCTTGTCTCATAGTAGTGAGGCCTGAGGTCAGGTTGGGAAGCGGGTGACTTAGCCTAGCTTAGGGAAAGGGGTCCTGGGTGGGTCCAGCCCAGTGTGCTTGTATTAGGGGTTGGGACTGGAGCCCAGCTAAGAAGGTGCTGGCCCTGGGTCTTCCTTGGTATGTCTCTTTTCCCTAAGGGCCTTTCAGGAGGAGGGAGGTAGCTGGGCCAAGGCAGGATTTGGGAATTCTGGAATGGCTTCGATGTCATCCTAACAATTCAATCTCAGTAGCACTCCAGTCATAAAACCCCAACCCAGTGGTGGTGGAGGGTGCTGGCAGCCTTAAGAGCCTGGGGCAGCAGCATTCTTGGCCCCCATATCTGTGCCCTTTGTAGTGGGTACTGGCCATGGCCACAGGAGCATGGGCAGCAGAGGCTGTGGCGTCAGGTCTCACTGATGGATTCAGATCAGGAAAGGTGGCAAATGTCAGCTGTAAGGTGGCAGCTGAGAGGGTGTGTTTATGGGCACATGTGAGTTGCCCATGGGGTGCCCAGGCTGTCTGGGGTCAGTCTCACTGAGCTCTGTCTCTGACCAGCTGTGTATCCCTATCCTCTCAATGCCTCAGTCTCTTCACCTGTAAAGTGGGTAGAAGATTGGACTCAGGATTAACAAGCGAATGCATGCGAAAGCACTTGGCAAAGTGCCTGGGATGTAGAAAACCCTGTGAACAGCTCTTCATGCTCAGTTGTGTCTCTGTGTCCTCTTAGAGACTGGAAGTCCTGCAGCAGCACATGGAAGTTATAGCCAGAGGAATACTGCTTGTTGCTGTGATTGTAAACTCCTTCGTACCCCACAGGCTTGGGGGTTGGCTAGAAAATATTGGGTAATTAGAAAAACATTTTTTTCATTTGCAGAGCAGTGAAGCCACAGCAAACGGATGGGCCTTGCCCTCAGCATTTCCCCGTTTCAGTAGAATCAGCAAAAAGTCAATTACATCCTATTATAAACATGTACTGCACAAATGAAAAAAAATGAATGCTACAGAAGGGTATAGATTCCTCCACCCTGGGGGGCTGTTGGCAGTTTGATGCATTCCCTTCAGACCTACCCTTACATGTGTGCAAACATATGTCATATGCAATCACCATGCTTCTGTCCCTCCTTCTTTCCCTCCCTCCTTCCGCCTTTCCCTCCTTCCTTCCTCCTTTCCCTCCCTCCTTCCTCCTTTCTCTCCCTCTCTCTTTCCCTCCTTCTCTTGCTTTCTTTCTCTCTTCCCCTTTCTCTTCTTTCAGAGAAGAATCATACCACAAACATATTATTGACATTGCTTAGTACTGTTCTTCCCCCCCCCCCCCATTATTGTGTCAGGTACATCTTATATCAATACATATATTTCTATCAAAATCACCCCCACCCCCACCATATTCTCAGAAGATTTAAGGAATAAAAAGGGACAAAAGCTTTTCTTAGGGTTCAAGGGACAATCTAAGAAAGAAATCACTTTTATAAAAGCCTTTAAAAATTATTTTCCCTGGTTAAAACATTAATGTACTTTTAACCCTCCTCTGTAAAAAGCATTATGTATCTCATAATCTCACTACTCATACATTATCATTGTTAACATTTTGGTACAGTTGTTTCTAGTCTTTTTTCTATGTTCACTTTTTTTGTGTGCTTGTGTGTGTGTGTGTGTGCTTGTGTGTGTGTGTGTATTTAAACAAATTAGAATCACACCATAACATTTGTAATTTGTGTTTTCTACTTAACATTATTTCATAGATGTTTTCTCTCACAGCTATGTATTATATGGGCCCAAATATCTGGTAGCCAAGCATATAAGGGCCTGATTTTCCCATCTGGAAGATTTAATTAAAAGTTTTGGGGCCAACTTGAGTAGACAAATATTTAGGGGTAGAGCTGAAATCATCAAATGCTAACTGACAATGTTTAATTGACAAATTCAGTTACACATAGACATTTAAACCACATATAAAATATGTTAAATTTAGAAAGATTCATTTTTCCATTTCACATTTCACCAACTCTGTCAGCATCTTTGACATCTGTGCTTCCATCTTCCCTGGGGCTGCTTTATGAATTACCCAACATAGCTGTCCGGAGCACACCATTTTCCCTTTTGTCTAACTTGTTCGAGATTAAGATGCAATGCTTTTAAAATCTGTGTACAATGTTGTCTCTGGCAATTGTATTTTAAGCCACGAGTACCTATTTGCATAACATTAGGGCAGTCTTTTCATTTGTCCCATAAGTGTGTATTCGTGATACCCACAACATAACTGCTTACTGGATTGCTTCTCAAAGTGATCTTTAAAGGCTTGTTTACAATGACAGCCAACACTTGCAATTGTGAGGTTGTAACCCTGAGAATAATTACTAAATCTCTTAAATTCCTTTGCCTCCTTTTTGCCAGTTCCCACAGGTAACCCCTATAAACATCCCCAACTAGCATTGATTGAGGTCAGGTACGGCTAATGTGATTTCCCCAAACAGTACTTTGTTGTTTAAAATAAAGTAACTAAGAAAGAGTATGCTTAATAGGAAAGTCATAGTAAGAATTTGAATTTAAAGAGATTTTCTTTTTTCTAAGATAATTGTGGGAAAAATCCCCATGTTACATTTGGAAATACATGATGTACTTTTAAAGACAAGATTGATGGAAGCATGGCTTTCCATCTTTTGGCCACATCCTAATTTATTTAATCATTCCTCTATTGTTGGACAGTTAAATTATTTCCACTTTTTTGCTATTATAAATAACAAGGCACATTCTCGTACTTATATCTCTGGCACATTACAGATTATTTCCTCAGGACAAATTCCCTCAGGGTCAAATGGTGTGGATATTTTTAAGAATCTTGATACATCATGCCAAATTGCCCTTTAGAAAGGTTGCATCAATTTATAATCCCACCAACGGTGAATGGTGCTGGGCATTTTATAATAAATATGGAACATTTCTGAAATTAATGGGAAAATGCTTCTTCATAAACTCATTTGGCTTTTCTGTAGAGTCAATTTATTGGAACTATAGGAGTCTTTAGAATTTACCTGGTCCAACTGGTTTTCCAATACTCTTGCATACGTCTTGCAAAGGGAAACTCTTTACTCCAAAGGAGCCCTTGCTAGAATTGGATGGTTATGACCTTCTGTAGTTCAGCCAAAGTATGCTTCCCTATAGCTTGCACAATTAAACAGATATTTACTGTGCTCCTCCAATGTGCACCCAGCCTAGCTCAATGTTGGACACACCCACTCATTGGAGTTGGGGGATAGGGAAATTGAGACTAATGGGTATCAACTCTGAAGCTGGGTACCAACTTTGAAGCCAGGCACCACAGCAGGCACAACTCCATGAAGCTGACGTTATTGTGCCATATTTTAGAGATAGAGAAATTAAGGTTCAGAGAGGTTAGGCAACTTGTCCAAACTCACATAGCTGGTAAACTGATGGGCTGGGATTAAACCCAGATCTGTCTTATTTTCTAAGACCCCATATTGGCTTTCCTAGGTCTTCTGTTTTGGAGCTGCTGAAAACGAGTTTGCCCTACAGGATAGAGTCTCCTTACCTGCCACTCCCTGCCATATCCAGAGAGCATACATGCCACAGTTGTCAGGACAGCCCTGATTTCAAATCTCCTGTCTTGTTGTCCCACAAGTACTCCCACTGTGGTGGTTTGCAATGAGTCAACTTGGTTAATCTGCAATTCTGCTTTCCTGCGTGGACTCAGGTTAGAGTTGGGCAAAGAGGAAGCTGCTCAGGATTGGAAGGTGGGAGAGAAGCATCAGCCATCACTCTCTGAGGTCGCCACAGTCAGATGGAGTGACAGATGAAGAGATGCCTGGTGGGTCCCAGCTTGTCCTCGCTCTTCTCCCTTTGCCTCCAGCTCTTCTCCCTGGCTACCTACCCTGTTGGCCAATGGCGGCTCATGCTCATCACCAGGCATGTGGCTGCAGACACACGGAGCTGGGAGCCATGCAGAGGCACCGGCTCTTCACAACCCTCTCTGCCAGCACCCGTTTCAGGGTCCTCCTTTGATGTTGGGTGTGCTTGGCTTCTCCAAGTGACAGGTTAGTGCCTCCTCTGGGCCTCCAACTGATCTTCCGGACCTTTGCTTCCGCAGCTTCCCTCAATTATGCAAATTCTAGGTCTGATTCCTAGAATAAATACTGGATCTCAAAGCACTCACAGGATTCTGCTCCCCTGGCTGAACTCTGGTGGAAGTGATGTCATGTGACTTCAAAACTAGGCCTTAAGAGTCCTTGCCGTTTTCCCTGTCCTGAGGCCACATCATGCTGTGAAAAAACCCAACTTAGCAGAGGCTGAGAAGTTACACGGAGGAGAATGGAAGAGCCCTGGTCAATACACACAATTGTGAAAAAAATAACTCACTGTAGACATTTTTTTTAGGCTGAGAAAATATTTTCCTATTAATTGGTTGATCTGTCATTATATTCCATTGCATAGTCAGTGAAAATATACTAAGTAAAGTTTAGTGTAACCATATTAGAATAATCTAAATTTGAAGATATTTATTAGCTTTATTAACTTATACAAAATAAAATTCACTGCCTTTTTATCGTGGTAAAATATAGACAACATACAATTGACCATTTCAGCTACTTTTAGGTGTGCAGGTCAGTGGCATTAGGTACAGTCACATTGTTGTATAACCATCATCGCTATCCACCTCCAGAACTTTTTCATCATTCCAGACAGAAACTCTGTAGCCATTACACAACAATTCCCCATTCCCCCACCCCTTAGTGTAGGTTTTCTTTTCCCCATTTTTTTTTGAGAAAGGGTCTCACTCTGTCACCTAGGCTGGAGTGCAGTGGCAGGATCGTGCTCACTGTAACCTCCAACTCCTGGGTTCAAGTGATCCTCCCACCTCAGCCTCCTGAGTAGCTAGGACTGCAGACGTGTGCCACCAAGCCTAGCTTTTTATTTTATTTTTTGTAGAGATGGGAGGGAGGCTGGCTGTGTTGCCCAGGTACCCTCAGTGTAGTTTTAGGCCACTAAATTTTGGGGTACATTGTTACACAGCCGTAGATAACTGAACATTCATACTTGGTGAGGTCATATGCTCTAATTTTCTAGTTTAAAAAATAGTTTCTCAGGCAAAACTATGGAGATGGTAAAAAGATTTGTGTTTGCCAGGGGTTCTTGGGGTGAGGGTGGGAAGGTATGAGTAGGTAGAGCATAGAAGATCTTTAGGGCAGTGAAAATGCTCTGTATGATACTATAATGGGGGTACCCAGAGTGAACCATGATGCAAACTATGGACTGTGGACTCTGGGTGGTGATGATGTTTCATTGTAGGTTCATCAATGGTAACAAATTCCTTTATACCAAATGAGTTACAGAGGAATGCTGGTCTAACAGAGGAGAAAGGTGCCCAGAGAGAGGGTCCTAGGAAAAGCATCTGCAGAGGGAGTTGGGTCCAGCCCTCTTAGCTTTGGGGAGGACAAGATAAGTAAACACAAGGATTCACTAACCCATTCATTCATCATTGCCATTCACATTCATTCATGATTCACAAGGATTCACTAACCCATTCTGTCACCATTGCTGTTCACATTCATTCACCATTCACAAGGATTCACTAACCCATTCGTTCACCATTGCTGTTCACATTCATTCGCCATTCACAAGGATTCACTAACCCATTCATTCACCATTGCCTTGCACAATGTTTGTTTCATTCTTAGCTATTTGCAGGGTACTTACTGAGCTCAGAGTCTCCTGGTGCTCTAGTGGGGGGCATAGATAATGGGGGAGGCCAGGCATGTGTGGGGCAGAAGGCATATGGGAAATCTCTGTACCTTCCTCTCAACTTGGCTGTGAATCTAAAAAAAAAAAGTCTTAAAAAATAACAACAACCAAAACATAGTTGCCCAAACTCTGTGTCTCCTCTTCACTAGCCCAAATAGCACTGGAATATTTTCTTCAGCTACTTCTCACGTGGCGAGCTTTCAGTTCCTCTCCACCCTGGTGAGTCGGCCCTGGGTCCTGGGCCTCACCTATTTGCCTTAAAGTGGGGCCTGCACAAAGAACATGAGGCTCTAAGGATCACGTGTTGGAGCAGCACAGTCCAGGGTAGAGTTTGTAAACTGATGGCCTGAGGCCTCATCAAGCCCCCAGATACGTTTCATTTAGCACACACTATTGACATGCATAATGGTTGAAAATAACTCGAAATTGTTTTTAATGTTTAAAATTCTAGAGATTCACATACAAATCTGGATTTCTGGTTTCTCTCAAAAATAAGAAGATTGGGCCACACTGGACCACATTCCCAAGATACAGAGCTCTTGGCTGGCTGAGTAGAGGTGGCCCCTATTGGGGGCAGAGTTGTGCTCTCTAGCCTTTTATAATCCAGACCAGGCCCAGCTGTGCTGACTTCCCAACCCCTTACACCAGCCCCTTTACTCCTGTGCTCTATGTGCTGCTAGACACTTGGGCATTTGAGTTTCAACATCTAGTCTAGAGAAATAGCCACCTCCCATGAGTGGGCCTATGCTTCTGTTAATATGGCCTTAGGGTTCTAGCTGTTTGGCCTCTACACTCTGAGCTCAGAGTCTCCTAACCCTCTGAGCTTTTCTTGGGAACTTGTCCTATGACATCTTGGGCACTGTATTAGTCCATTTTCATGCTGCTGATAAAGACATACCTGAGACTGGGCAATTTACTAAAGAAAGAGGTTTATTGGACTTACAGTTCCATGTGGCTGGGGAGGCCTCACAATTACGGTGGAAGGTGAAAGGCACATCTTACATGGTGGTGGCAAGAGAGAGAATGAGAGCCACGTGAAATAAGTTTCCCCTTATCAAACCATCAGCTCTCATGAGACTTATTCACTACCGTGAGAACAGTATGGGGGAAACTGCCTCCATGATTCAGTTATCTCCCACACATGGGAATTATGGGAATACAATTCAAGATGAATTGATGTATTGAATTGATGTATTGAATTATGGGGGTACAATTCAATATGAGATTTGGGTGGGGACACAGAGCCAAACCATGTCAGGCACGATGCTTAAAGGAGGACATAGGGGCATTGGCGAGGTTTCCACATTTTCTTGGAACTGAGGGAGAAAAAGAGATTGTGGCAAGCAAGTGCCTGGCTGAGGTTTTGTGATGAAGGCAGGGGTTTGATTTCAGGACCATACTCTGGCCTAGATCCTGGCCTGACACCTCCTCCCACAGCATGGAATTACTATTACCACGTCCAGGGCTCCCTGACTGGCCATTGCACTGTGAGCTCCAGGAGGGCAGAATGGTGATTTCCTAGATTTCCTAGAGGCTGGCAGTACAGTTTTGTTTGTTTGTTTGTTTGTTTTTTGTTTTTTAGATGGAGTCTGTCTCTGTCACCCAGGCTGGAGTGCAGTGTCATGATCTCAGCTCACTGCAACCTCTGCCTCCTGGGTTCAAGAGATTCTCCTGCCTCAGCCTCCTGGTAGCTGGGATTACAGGCATGCACCACCACACCCAGCTAATTTTTGTATTTTTAGTAGAGATGGGGTTTCACTACATTGGCCAGACTGGTCTCAAACTCCTGACCTCAAGTGATCCACCCACCTTGGCCTCCCAAAGTGCTGGGATTACAGGCATGAGCCACCATGCTCGGCTGTAGTAGAGTTTTAATAAGTATCCGAGTAACACATTCAAAGGGGGAAACAACTGAAAAATTATAGAGGAATGCTGGCATGATAGGAGAACAGTGCCCAGAGAGGAGACCCCAGGGCGAGCATCTGCAAAGGGAGCTGGCTCCAGTTCTCTTAGCCTTGGGGAGGTCGGGATACACAGATGAACCTGGGACGTAAACACAGGATTCACGAACCCATTCCTGCATTTGTTCTCAGCTACATGCAGGGTCACTGCTGGTTCTGCATGTGGTCACTGATACTCAGTGATGGGGCAGGGAAGGTCCACTTTGACTGAAATAAAAGGTCTGATGGAGCAGGAGGCTCCAAACCCATGGAAATGCTCACACCTTCTCTTGGGAACTTAGGGCATTGGTGGGCATCTAGCTGAGTGTTCTCAGTCCTGCCTTCAGAGTTAAACAGTCTCATGAATCCATGTTCTGCCACTTTTTAGCTGTGTGACGTTTGGCAAATCCATGAGCCACAGTTTCCTCACCTGTAAAATGGAGAAAGTACCCACTTTCTGGGTAATTGGGATGATTTTCTGAGATATTTATTTGAAGCACTCTGTAGAGTGCCTGGCTTGCCCCAGCCCTTCCATGAATGATGGCTTTTTTTTTTTTTTTCCTGCTGTCATTAGAAGGCAGGGGAAAGATGCTGAGGGACCATGGCTGAGTGGTGGGTCCCAGCCTCCTGGGGAAGATGAAGGATGTGTCCTGGTGCAAATCATCACACAAGCCCAAAGGTGGGCGACCAGAAGATGGGAACAGCAAAGCCCTGGACACTTGCTGGACATCTCATTTGGTTGGACAAAGAGGCCTGAAGCGGTCTTGCCTGTTTTTAGTTTCTCTGAGAGGAGAGGGAGTGGCTGGGGGGAACTGGGTCTAATTCTATCCAAGATGAATGGAATTAGTGATGTGGAAAAGACACAAACTTGGAAAAACATGAACAAGTCAAAGTGGCGCCTGGAAAGGGGAAAGTCAGACTCTCTGGAAGTTGGAGGGGGGCTGCCGGGAAGTTCAGATACAGGTTGCACGGAAGTCTAAGGCTAAGGCATGAGAGGGAGGACCAAGTGAGACAGCAGGTGGGTCAAGAATGGGATTCTGGGTTGGGCGTGGTGGCACATGCCTGTGGTCTCAGCTACTCGGGAGGCTGAGGTGGGAGGATGGCTTCAGCCCAGGAGATTGAGGGTGCAGTGAGCCGTGATCGCATCACGGCACTCCAGCCTGGGTGACAGAGCGAGACCCTGTCTCTATTTTTAAAAAATGGGATTTTGCCCACACAATGGAGGATGATCTCATAAGTGTCAGGTGACCAGTGGTGCCCCTGCCATGGGGCTCATCTATCACTTGTTACTGGCTTCTGGTGGGTGCTGCTCAGTGGGGCATATGTGCAGCAGACCTCACTATGTGGACCTCTGGGCCTCTCCAGAGCGCATTCCCCATTTACACAGCTGGAGGGAGATCACCAATAATCCTGTTGCTCAGCACCTCCTTAATCTGCACCTGCTGGTCTCTAAGCTCTCTCCAAGTGGGCACTTTGATCAGGCACAGCTCAGGACCCACTCATGCGGAGAAAGCACAGTTCTAGGCCTGCCTTCCTCACCAAGCAGGCATTCACTCCTCAGGTTTGTGGAAACTCTGGCACCAGGGCTGGCATTTCCTAGATGAGGCAAACGAAGAAGAACTAGAGCTGGGGTTGTCCTCTCTTCCTCCCAGGATGACTTTTTTTCATGTTTTTCTAAATTGCATTTTAAAATCTTATTTATGTTATTATTATACATTTGCATCATAAATTCTTTAAAAAAATTTTTTTTTATTTCCACACTTTTTTGAGGAACAAGTGGTATTTGGTTTCATGAGTAAGTTCTTTAGTGGTGATTTGTGAGATTTTTGGTGCATCCATTACCCGAGCAGTATACACTGAACCCAAAGCGTAAGAATGATACAATGGACTCTGAGGACTCAGGGGAAAGGGTGGTCAGGGGTGAGGGATAAAAGACCAGGATGGCCTTCTATAGAGTGTGGCACCTACTGTTTGGGAAATGAAAGAAGTACTCGAGCAGGATGTCCAGCCATCTCCCTGCACTCAGGAACTCTGCAGGGGCCTCTCCTGTCCCTCCACCTTCTCAGTGGGTCCTGCCAGCTGTCAGCAGCTGTGTCTGCCTCTTTCCTTGCTCCCATCACCTGCCTCAGGCCCCCTTTATAGAGGGACGAGGAGCAGGTAGGTGTTCATAGTAGAAATCGTGATGTTTGTGTGTCTTCCCTCTCTGGCCCTGCAGAGCACAGCCTCTCTTCCATGCTGATCTCCCGATTGTCTCAGGGCCCTACCAACCTGAGGGAAGAGTAGCCAGGCTGCTTATTGAGCAGATTCTTCACTAGTGGCTGCAGGACATCTCTCCGCCCTCCCCATCTTGACTGTGGAGTTTGGCAGCTGAGGCATGGTGCTCCTAGTCTGATCCTAGTCTGATTAGCTCTTGGGGATGAGCTTGGATAGTTCCAGTCCCAGGAGCCATGTGGATATGACCTCAATGGATGGACAAAGTTATATGAATTCTTATGCCAAGGCCTGGGCCAGTCCTTCCTGCTGACTCTCTTTCCAAGCCATTATGCCAACTCCTTCCTGCCCTCCTCCCCAATTAACGCCATTAGCAGTGAGAATGGAGGAGATCCTCCTGGCCTTCTCTGTAGCCTGATCGTCCACAGCAGCTTTTCATTGCACCCCACCCCACATTCTCTTTTGCTTCAGCCTAGACCGTTTCGCCAGTCTTCCTGCTAAATACAGTAAGGATGCTACAGTTTTCTCCTGCCTTTTGATGCATTTTCAGAAATTCAACTTCCACGTCTCTGCTACTATCCACAAGAAAAAAATACCCATTCAGGTGCCCTAAAGCAGCTGCCACAGGTCAGGAGGAAGTGGTCTTGAGCCCACGGGTAGGCTCTGCTCCAGAGTTTGAGAGCATTTCTTTTATTTCCACCAATTCTCAATCTCAGGGACCCACTCCTCTTATATCAGGGTGCATTGTGGGGGCTTCCTTTTCTAGGGATTGTCAGCCTCTGTTATGAGTACACTTAGCTTTCTTTACTTTTGGGTGCCATTGTGGCCTTATTATTTCTCTCTCTTTCTTTTTTTTTTTTTTTGAGACAGAGTCTCGCTCTGTCACCCAGGCTGGAGTGCAGGGCGCGATCTTGGCTCACTGAAACCTCCACCTCCTGGGTTCAAGCAATTCTCTGCCTCAGACTCCTGAGTAGCTGGGATTACAGGCACCCGCCACCATGCCCAGCTAATTTTTGTATTTGTAGTAGAGACAGCGTTTCACCATCTTGGCCAGGCCGGTCTTGAATTCCTGACCTCGTGATCCACCTGCCTTGGCCTTCCAAAGTGTTGGGATTACAGGTGTGAGCCACCGTGCCTGGCCTATTTCTCTTTCTGGAGTCTCTCTCTGGGTCCAAACCCATAGAATGTATGACACCAAATCAAGTCTCTTTCTGGACTTTTTCTGGAGTCTTCCCATCATCCTGGGGAGAGTCAGTCATCTGAGCATCTGGCCTGCATCCCTGTCTCCATACTCTCTGGTGGTGCCTCTGGGATTCTCTCTTCTCCTTCATCAGCACCAACACCCACCACCCCTGTGAATTCTTTCCTGAAGAAGGCCCACTCATGCTCCTGTCTTCTTTCAACCTTCTGAGATCACAAGACTCTAATGCTGCCCTCTTTCCCCATTAATCTCTCCATCCCCTGCACATAGCCTTTTGGCTCCAGTGTGTATCCCTAAATTTCACCCCCCAACTTAAAAAAATAGAGACAGAGTCTTGCTGTGTCACCCAGGTTGGAGTGCAGTGGTGTAATCATAGTTCATGGCAGCCTTGAACTCCTGGGCTCCAGCAATCCTGCCTCATCCTCCCATGTAGCTAGGACTACAGGTATGCGCCACCACACCTAGCTAATTAAAAAAGTTTTTTTGTTTGTTTTTTGTTTGTTTGTTTGTTTGTTTTGGTAGAGACAAGGTCTCGTTATGTTGCCCAAGTTGGTCTCCAACTCCTGGCTTCAAGCAGTTCTCCTGCCTCGAACCCCCAGAGAGCTGGAGTTATAGGCGTGAGCCACTGTACTTGGCTCTAAATACCCTTTTAATCACCAAGTTCAAATTCCTCCAGAGATGACTGTGGCCAACTCCTAGGATGACTGGCTAGCCAGTGGAGTCAGATGTTTCCTCTTTGACCAAACATCTGTGGCTAGGTGGTGATGGGGTCATGTGATACAGAACATGGCTGGTCCCACTCAGTAGAAGCATGGGAGGCCAATGATGATGAATACCTTTAGTAAGGGAACACAGGCCAAACATGCCCTCCAAAACCCACCAAACTGTCAGGGCACATCCTGGCTCCTGCCCCCTTCCTGCTCACAGGGACAGGGCCTTAACACCTCCATGCTCCCAAGATAGGATGGTAGCAAAGCTGAGCAGCTAGCTGCCCATTCAGAAGGATCAGGTGGGGCACCCCCAGGGCTCAGAAGGGGACATGGAGGAGTGATTCCAGGAGATCCTGAGCATATTCATCCCTGCAGACAGGGACTTTCTTGTAGGCTCGTGGCTGTGGGCTTCCAGTGTTTGTGCAGAGCACCTGCAAAGGCCCAATGGCTGATTTAGTCCTGAAAACCGGAGGTGCCTACTGAGACGCCTGGGGAGAAAAGGGCTGGCTTCTGGAATGGACTTTAAGAAACTGGAGACTGTCTTATTTGCTGAGTAGGGTTGAGTTGCAGAGCTGATGACCCACCTAGATCTCCTCCTGTGGCATCTCTAGGAATGGAGATGTCTGACAAAAGGCAGCAATGATTCCCTCCCACACGTCCCACTTTCTAGTAACCATTTCCTTCTACAGAGGGGCTGAGGCAGACCCCAGCCCTTAGGGCAACTGGGCGGGAACTCCAGGTTGGCTGTGGAATAGGACATTCCAGGCTTTGCTTATTCCAGGCCTGGTTTTCTTAATATAACTCACAAGGCTATTGGAATACTTTTTACATTTCTAAGATATTCTTGGAATGTGACTTGTGGGTGCATAAAGAAAACCTTGGTCCGAGAAACACAGACATGGGTTCTAGTCCCTGGTCTTTCAACTTGCTGTGTGATCTTGGGCAAGTCCCTTCCTCTCTCTGAGCTTCCATTTTCCCATCTGGATAATGAAGGGATTGGAGGAGATAATATGTAAGAACCTCACTAGCTCTCAAGTGAGCATCATCACAAAATCATTCGTGTTTATTGAATGTTTCTATGTGCTATGTATGTGCTTACCTGCCTTATCTCACTGAATCCTATAATTATTTGCCCATCTTTTTTCAGAGGAGACAATGACAGCTCAGAGATGTTAGGTAACACACCTAGGATCACACAGCCAGGACATGGTGGGGCCTGTCTGATTCCAGAACCTCGGTGGACCCTTCTAGAGGAAAGGGACTGAAGACCAGGTTCTCACTCTCGAAGGCATCAACAGCTTTTGGGGCTGCTCATTGGGCCCCAGTGCTGTCCTTGCTACTTACAGTAGGATGGAGTCAGTGCATTTATTAAAACTCTGTGGGGTTTGAATCATCTTGCCCTGTCGTCAGATAACACATAGTCCATAGGCCTGACAGTCAGACGTCATGCCGTCCCTGAACCTCATTTATGTCCTCTAAATGCCAGAGCTGGATGAGGTCCTATTTCTTTCACGGGAAGGGCCAGCATCCTAAGGAACTGCAGTCAGATGAGTCTTTTTCAGGCAGCACTTTCTTCATAACCTTCCAACATGTGAAATGGCCCTTTCACCACATGCTGGCGCCGGGGATTTTTTCTTAAATTAAGAATTTGATACATTCCTTCAGTTCCCCTCTAGGGGTTACAGAGAGCAGAGAAAGTGATGCCTTGAGTTAATGTGCAGGTGTGGTTATGCATTTTGAAGGAGCTCTTGACAATCTCCAAGAAAAAAAAATGTCCCTAAATGACCCTCTGTTTTTGGTGAGAATTGCTAACTTGTATAAGTGCTGAAGGGAAGTCCAAAGCCTTTCTCTTTGAGGGTCAAACGACAAAGTGGAAGCATGTGTGTGTGTGTGTTTGTGCACATCCATGTCTGTGTGTATATGTGTGTGTGACTGTGTGAGTGTATTAATAAATGTAATGAGTGTGTTCTTGTGTGTATATGTGTATGCACATGTGTACACACAAATGCGTGTGTTTGCAAGCTCGTGTGTGTATTGAGGGGTGTAGTGGCATTGGGACTGAGCTGTTCCTAGTGAGTGCTCTGCAGAGGAGGGGGCGCTACACAGGCAGTCTGTTTTGCTGGGTGACCTTGCAGCCTCCCACAGGGCTGTTGTGAGACTTCTTCGCCATGGCTCACGTGCAGAGGTGTCTGCCACACGGTACCCTGCTGGCTGTTCCGAGCTGGGGAATCAGTCACCCTTCCTTGGTGAGGGCAAACATTCAGGGAAGGTAGAAGGAGGAGGTCCTGGGAAGGGGGAGTGGCAGGAAGTAAAACAAATGGGAGCTTTATCCTGGCTTTGGCAAATTACGTGGCCTCTTCGTGCCTCAGTTTCCTCATCTGAAAATGGGATATCATTAGTCCCTACAACTAGGTTGTTAGGAAGATTAAGTGAGTGCTCATGGAAATGTCTGGTGCATGGCAAAATCATGATTAATTTTTTCCATGCATGAGTTTTTATTGAAACTATACATATATATGAATTAATAGGCTTTATTTTTTAGAATGCTTTTAGGTTTATAGACAAATTGATCAGAAAGTAAGGAGAGTTGTCATATATCCCCTTCCCATCAGTTTCTCCTACTATTCACATCTCATATTAGTGTAGTACATTTATTACAATTGATGAACCAAGATTGATACCCTGTTATTAACTCAAGTCCTTAGTTTACACTAGGGTTCACTCTTGACGTTGCACATTCTACAGGTTTTGACAAATGCATAATGCCATGTCTCCACCATTAAGGTTCCACTGCCTTAAACATCCTCTGTGTCCTTTGTAAATCCAGGTAGCCTAAAAAAATAAGGAAAACAGAAAACTGAGAATAAAAATCTTCTGTGCTCTGCCTATGTCTTCCTCTTTGCCTCCAACCCTTGTAACCCTCGGCAACCACTGGTCTTTCTACTATCTCGTAGTTTTGCCTTTTGAAGAATGCCATAGAGTTGGAAACATGCAGTATGTAGCTGGTTGGGATTGGCTTCTTTCACTTAGCAGTGTGCATTTAAGCTTCCTCCATATCTTTTCATGGCTCAATAGAGCATTTGTCTCTATCATTGAGTAATATTCCATTGTATAGATGTACAATGGTTTATTTATCCCTTCACGCCAAAGGACATCTTGACTGCTCCAAGTTTTGTCATTATTAATTTTGTAACACCTGGCAGGCCAGTGTCCTGGTTTCAGGGCAGGGACTTTAAAATCAGACTGAATATCTCCACACTCTGCCTGTGCCACTAGTTGGGTGATCTAGGGAGTTACTTAATCCTTTTGACTTCCTCCCTCTGAAAAATGGGGCTATGATAAGGCTACACTGCTGTTACACAGACACCTACACTGTGATGGCTCAAGCTAGATGGACATTTTTCTCTCTCAGGTAATAGTACAGGTGGGGTGGGCTTCAGGTCAGCAGGGGGCACTGGCCACACTGGGTCAATTCAGGGACCCCCGCCCTACGTTTCAGAATCAGGCTTCCACAGTAGCTCTAATGGTCGCAGTCCCAGCCAGAGGGCAGGAGGTAGAGGGTGGGGAATTCACCCACTCTCTCAGCTGCCCTTGCCTGGAAGTGCTGGACATCACCCTTGCTCACATGCTTTGGGAAGAACTTGGTTGCATGGCCTCACCACACTGCAAAGGAAGCTGGGCAATGTAGTCACGTGTCCAGCTTTAATTGTAATTAAATGAAAGAGAGAGTAGTGTTTGGTGGGCAGCTGGCAGTCTCTGCCATGTAATAAAACCTACTTTGTAGGTTTGTGATGAGGATTAAAGGAGGGAATTTGTATAAAGCCCTTAGTTTAGTGCCTGGTGCATAGTTAATACTCAATACGTGTTAGTTTTTTTCTATGATTATTCGCTAGGAATTAAAGGGTCACAGCATTTCTGAGCTGGGGGCCTGTTTTAGTCTGCTCAGGCTGCTATAACAGAATACAGATACTCCTTGACTTATGATAGGGTTATGCCCTGATAAATCCATTGTAAGTTGAAAATATCATAAGTTGAAAATACATTTAATACCCCAACCTACTGAACAGCATCGCTTAGCCTAGCCAACCTTAAACGTGCTCAGAACATTTACGTTTGCCTATAGTTGAGCAAAATCATCTAACACAAAGCCGATTTTATTAAAAAGTGTCGAATATCTCATGTAATTTTTTGAATACTGCACTGAAAGTGAAAACCAGAATGGTTGTACAGGTACTCAAGTAGAGTTTCTACTTAATGCATATTGCTTTTGTGCCATTATGAAGTCAAAAAATAATAAGTTGAACCCTTGTAAGTTGGGGACTGCCTGTATCCTAGACTGGGTGGCTTATATACAACAGAAGTTTATTTCTCACAGTTCTGGAGGCTGGGAAGTCCAAGATCAAGGCACTGGCAGATTCAGTGTCTGGCAAGGGCTCACTTCCTTGTTTCTAGATGGCACCCTCTTGCTGTGTCTTCACATGGTGGAAGGGGTAGAGAGCTCTGTAGGGTCTCTTTTGTAAGGGCACTGATCCCTTTTATGAGGGCTCTGCACAAACATTCAGTCTATTGGGGTCTTTTGAAGTGATCTAGCCTGGTGGGTTTCACACTGTGTTCAGATGTCCCCTTACAGACCTCTCAGAGACCCCCTGGGGGGTGCTGGAAGACCAGTGAGAGTCCAGCCCCCACCTGGTTTCAACCAGAGATGCTCCTACCTTACCTATTTCACACACTGGGTTCTGTGTAAGATTTAAATGAAAGAAAAGGGTCTGCAGCTTAAAAAAATGTAAAAACTAGAAATACCATTTGACCCAGGGATCCCATTACTGGGTATATACCAAGAGGATTATAAATCATGCTGCTATAAAGACACATGCACACGTATGTTTATTGCGGCACTATTCACAATAGCAAAGACTTGGAACCAACCCAAATGTCCATCAATGATAGACTGGATTAAGAAAATGTGGCACATATACACCATGGAATACTATGCAGCCATAAAAAAGGATGAGTTCATGTCCTTTTTAGGGACATGGATGAAGCTGGAAACCATCATTCTAAGCAAACTATTGCAAGGACAGAAAAGCAAACACTGCATGTTCTCACTGATAGGTGGGAATTGAACAATGAGAACACTTGGACACAGGGTGGGGGAAATCACACACTGGGGCCTGTCGTGGGGTCGGGGGAGTGGGGAGGGATAGCATTAGGAGATATACCTAATGTAAATGATGAGTTAACGGGTGCAGCACACCAACATGGCACATGTATACATATGTAACAAACCTGCACATTGTGCACATGTACCCTAGAACTTAAAGTATAATTAAATAAATGAAGAAAAGAAAAAGAAAATGTAAAAACACTGGCCTGGGGCAATTTTTGGAAGTCACACAGTGGGCTCTCCCACCTCCTGTGAGCCCCAGCCTCACTTCAACCTTGCCTCTTGGTTAGAATGGTTAAGGGCTGGCTCCAGCTTCATCAGGACCACCAGAGGAGACATGAGTGGGGACAGTGATGAGGACAGAAGAGACAGGAGAACAACAGTCCTCCAAGGCTACAAGCTGAAGTCAGCCTGGAGTTCATCTCCAGTTACCGGCTGCCCAGCCCCCCAATTGGGATGAGGACTTCTTAATCTGATTCTCCTGGCCCAGGGACCCGGGCGGGCAGGCCCAGGCTCTGGAAGCTGCAGAGTGCTCAAGGCCATGGGTAAGCCACACATCTCCTGCCTGTCCTTGGGCAGGGCTTTGCTCCCAAGTCCAGGACTTCACATCTGTGCCTGATGCATTCTGCCCTGGCATGCTGGCCCCATGCCCAGCATGCCAGCCTATCCAGATGGCTTGAATCAGCTCTATTGTCCTGAGTATTTGCTTTGTCTTCCAGCCTTATGGCATCTGTGAAAGTGATGAACTTACCTCCCTGTCATCTGTGCTAACCAGAAGGCCGCGGGGCACAGTAGTTAGGAGCATGGGCTTTGGGGTCAGACCCCATTTCAAATTCTGGCTTGTCCACCTATTTGTGTGTGTGACCCTAGGCCTTCAATTGCTGGTGGGGAAATGGGGGTAACACTACCTTTCCCAGAGGGTTCATGCAAGATTAAATAAGATAACCCATATGAAGCCTTTAGAGTAAGTGCTCAATAAATGGCAGCTATTGTCAGTGATTTATGAGCCTTGCCAAGAGAGAAGGCTTAACATACTAAAAAATATATTATAATAAAAATACAGACTTGCTGTAAAAGATACCGGAGGATATAAGTAAAAGTCTCATCCCTGTCTTGTCTTTTCTTATCCACCCACCTCCGCATACCTCTCCAGAGGTTACACTTCTTAAATCATCTTTAATGAGCCACAAACCCCTCAGTGACTGTCAAAGAACCTTGTTACACTTTACCTTATAAACTCCCTCACCTCTGGCCCTGAGCTCCCTTTCCTCTCTCCTCCTGCCAATCCTGTCCCCTCTCCCCTCCTTCTCCTCCTTCAAGTTCCAGCTACATTGAACTGCTGGTCCAGATGCCAAGTCTTTGCATGTGCTGTTTTGTCTGCTTAAAGTGCCTGTCCTCCCTTTCTTTTCATCAAACTCCTACTCACTCTTCAAAACCCAGTCCATGTGTCTCCTCCTCTTTGTGAAACCATTCTTCACCTCCCTTAGGCCCCACACCATCCTGTTCTGGAATGGTCCAATACAGTCCTCTTGACCCCAACTTGGCTAAGGGCTGCTCCAAGGCAGGGAGCTGGGTCTAAGCCTCTTCCCTTCTCCAGCTTGGAGCCAACCCAGAGGAGATAATCAGAGATAGCCTTTGAAGGACTAATTTTCTTGAGGTTTATGTTTACATGCTAACCAAAAGGCTTGTTGGTTCAGCCTTGTAGTTCTAATTTCCCTTTTGTTGGAGGGACCTCTGAGCTAGGGCCAGCCTCAGCCCTGTGGCTCTGATGAAGCCAGTTCTTCCTGGAGATGGATTAGGGTAAATTTAGTGAAGTTAATGGCCAGGGAGATATAAAGGGCTTTGCCCCACAGAACAAGCAGAGTGTGGACTCTGTCTCTGTGATGAATGGAGGACCCCCTTCAGTGGAGCCATGGGGAGAGAAAGGGAATGCTAGTGTTTCTCCTTCCATTGCTGTGGGCCTCTCGGTAGGCTCGGTTGGGTGGGGCTCAGGCTCCTAGTTGCCCTGGCCCTTAGAATGGGACTTGTGCTTGTGACTCTGGAGTTTGGAAGCAGTGTGAGGAGGTGCAAAGGTCTAGAACTTTCTGCCAGAGACCCTGAGGGCTCAGTTGCAGCTGATGTCTCCCCTGCAGCCCCACTTACATGGGTCTGGAGAAAGCCAGGTAGGCACGTCCCAGGTTGGTCTGGGTGCCTTGGCTCAATGCCTGTGCTCTGTTAGCTTGTCTCACCTTGACAACTCTTTGGCCCTGGGACAGTTAGCTTGCCATCTGTTGCACTCTTCCCTTCTAAGTCATTGCTGCCATTTCTGCATGTCCAAATCCAGCTCATATTTCAAGACCCACTTCAAACAGTCTCCACTGTGAAGGCTTCCCTGATTTCCTTACCTCTCTCCCCATACTGGGATAGGTTTTTCCTTCTATCAATTCTCAGGACACTACACTTTGGGCATTTATGACCTCAAATCTACCTATTTTTTTAAGTTATAAAATTAATGCCTACTTATTTAAAAGGTCAAACAAAATAGAGATTTATACAATGCATTTTCCCCTCCCACTTCTGACTCTTCAATTCCCCACTCCTCACCCAAGTCCCCAATAACCCTTGTTAAGGATTTTGAGTGTTCCTTACATGTCTTTCTCCATGATTCACATGCATGTGCACACTCTTATGCATACACACACACACACGCACTCAGACATGCACACTCGCACACACACACACTGTGACCAGCAGCTTCTGATGTGGCTCCCAGTGATTCCCACCTCCTGGTATTCATCCTCTTGTGTTATCGCCTCATCTCACATGTGAGCTGGACCTAGTGACTTGCTTCTAATGAACAGAACACAGCAAAATCAACAGGATGTCACCTCTGTGATTAGGTTACAAAAGACTGTGACTTCTGTCATCTTGGTATCTTCTCCCTGGCTCTTCTCATGTGCTTACTCTGACAGAGAGGGCTGCTTGGCAAGGAGCTGACGGTGGCCTGAAGCCAACCATCAGTGAGGAACTGAGGACTTCCATCCGAAGGCCCTTGAGGAGCTGAATCCTGCTAACAACCACACGAGTGAGCCTAGAATCAGATCCTTCCCCAGTCAAGCCTTCAGATGACTGCAGCCCCAACAGACATGTTGAATGCAGCCTGTGAGAGACCCTGAGCCAGGGCACTCAGCTAAGCTGTGCCTGGATTCCTTACCCACAGAAGTCAGGAGATAATAAATGCATGTTGTTCCAAGCTGCCAAGCTTTGTGTGTGTGTGTGTGAGAGAGAGAGAGAGAGACAGGGTCTCTCTCTGTCACCCAGGCTGGAGTGCAGTGGCGTGATCTTGACCCACCTCAACCTCTGCCTCCTAGGTTCAAGAGATCCTCCCACCTCAGCCTCCCAAATAGCTGCGACTATAGGCATCTGCCACCATGCCTGGCTAATTTTTATATTTTTTGGGTAGAGACAGGGTTTCACCAGGTTGCCCAGGGTGGTCTTGAACTCCTGGGCTCAAGTGATCCTCCTGCCTCAGCCTGCAAAGTGATGGAATTACAGGTGTGAGCCACCATACCAGGTCTGGGTGATTTATTAAGCAACAATAGATTACTATTATACCTTCTATGCTGGTGCTTTTATTTCTATAGGATAAATTCATAACAGTGGGATTGAAGAGTCAACAGGTATATACATTCTGTTAACAGATGGGATGATATTTCCTTCCAAAAATTGTAGCAATTCCTGTTTTCACCAGTTCATGCCTTTACATCTTCATCAAAACAGAATATTATCAATCTTTCACGCTTTTTGCTAATCCAGTGGGTTTCATGGCACCTTATCATTGTTGTAGTTTGAATTTCCCTTACTACTAGGGAAGTTGAACATTGGGAGCATAGAGAGATGGACTATAATTTTTTTCTTGTATTTTTTGTCCAAATATATGTGTGTGTATATATATATATTTTTCTTTTTCTTTCTAAAAAAGGAAAACAAGATGCATGTGCGGAACGTGCAGGTTTACAAGATACATATGCAGAACTTGCAGGTTTGTTGCATAGGTATACGTGTGTCATGGTGGTTTGCTGCACCTATTGACCCATCCTCTAAATTCCCTCCCATCACCCCCCACCCCCAACAGGCCGTGGCGTGTGTTTTTCCCCTCTCTGTGTCCATGTGTTCTCAATGTTCAGCTCCCATTTATGAATGAGAACATGTGGTGTTTGGTTTTCTGTTCCTGTGTTAGTTTGCTGAGGATGATGGTTTCCAGCTTCATCCATGTCTCTGCAAAGGACATGATCTCATTCCTTTTTATGGCTGCATAGTATTCCATGGTGTATATGTACCGCATTTTCTTTATCCAGTCTATCATTGATGGGCATTTGGGTTGGTGTCCAACTATATTTTATTAGACAAACATTTGTTGAGCCCTTACTGTGTGCCAGGTACTGTTATATAGTTGAGATATTAATAAGACATGGACCTTGCCCTCAAAGCTTAATGGGAAAGATGAACATATAAAAATATATGAAATATCATAATAAGCACTGAAATAAACATTTGCACCCACTGTTTTGGGAACACAGAAGTCAAAAAGATCAAAAATTTCTGGGGTTTCTTAAGACAATAGGTGGAAGAGTGGGCATTTGAACAGGGTACTGAGGGAAATGTAGGAGTCTGTCAAATGGGGAAAATTCAGAGCATGGGCAAAGACCCAGAGGCATGAACATGTTGGTGTTCAGCAAAGCTGGAATAGAGGAGGCAGAGTGATGGAGCAGGTCAGTTAGGGCTGATGGGGAGAGGATCTGGATGCTATGCTCAGGGATTTGAACACTGTCATAAAGATTATAGGGAGCCCCTGAAGATTGTTCAGTAGAAGAGTGACATGACGGATGACACGACTTGGGTTTATTTGTGCACATGCCACGTCTCACTGACTGAAGGACGTGCGCGTCCTGTTCTCTTCCTCCGTCCAGGGTCTACATCGGTTTCACCTCTGTCTCTCCCAGCACACAGCAGGCATCTGCACAGGTTTATGGACTGAATGAAGAATCAGGTCCTGACCCATGGATGGGACTGTCCAATGCAGGCTGAAAACATCGGTGTGGCTATGAGTGAAGAGCCATGAGCTAGGACATGAGGGATTCTGGAAGCAAGAAAAGGAGTCCGAAACCAAAAGATGGTGGAGAGTCTGGAAACCCTCAGTCATCCAGGTCTCACGTGAGTCTCCTGCAGCTGACCACAGGCTGGAGCACTCTTGCTGCTTTTCACATGCACATGCATGGGTTTCTCTCCTTGGAGCTCCTTAGAGGTGTCCTGAGGTCTTGGCCTCAACAGACAGATGACTTCCTCCTTCTTCTCCTTTGCCTTGGCATCTTCTCTCCCTAACCAGCCCTGATGAAGGTGGGAACCATCCTCCTTGTTATATCTTTAATAAGACTAGATGTTCTCAAGGAGGAAAGAGGATGAGCTGAAAGACGCCCTTCACATTTCTCTTGTGCAAAAATCCTCCCCTGACAAATATAGTTCTTTCCCCTGTACATGAACCCCAATCGATTTTCCTGTCATCAGAATCCCTCAGGCATTGCCAGCCTCCTAATGGTAACTGCTGAGGACACACTGGACTCCTGTTGTTAGCGGGACTGCCAGTGGTCATGGCTGTGTCTGTGACCTACCACTACAGGATTAGAACAATTCTGCCAACAAAGAAAAAACCTCTTATTTCTCGAGCCTCGCCTACTGTGTGCCAGGCACTGTGCTCAGTGCTTTACATTGGTGATCTGGTTCGGTCTTCTTGATAGTCCTGAAACACTTGCATTATGATGATCAGCACTCCCACTTCACAGGGGAGGAAAGAGAGGTGCAGGGAAGTTAAGTAACTAGGCCAAGGTGATGCTGCTACCAGCAAGTGGGCCAGGACCTGCGCTGACAATGTCACCTTGCTGTATGGGAGCCCGGTGCTCTGTAGATTCACACAGAGGCTTTAACCAATTCAAACCCTCCATGGTGGGTTCTCATCAGTGCCTTAAAGGAATATGTTTGCAGATGGTACCAAGCCAAGCTGGCCATTGGTGCAGTGTTTCTGCATGAGTCTCCCCTTACAGGGACCAGGGGCAAGGGATTGGCTTCCTTCCCTGGTGTTTTGTCCAGAGACAGATGAGCGAAAGGGGTTGGTCTGAGACAACAGCCCTGATGGTCACTCTACCCTTCAGCCAGAGGCAGGATGGGATTGTGATCCAGAGGTTTAGCTGAGCCTTAGACATCAGAAGGAAGCTGGGGTCCCGGAGGAGTGAGCTGCAGGCAGGAGAGCAGGGTCTGGGGTGAGTCCTGGAATCACAGTCAGGGGTCTGTCCAGGGCAGTGGGCACTGATGAGGGCTTACAGATCCTGGGTTGGAGGAGCAGCTCAGAGCACCTTGTGGGGCATTTATCTTCGTCTTCATGTTTCTGATTTAGCTTTTTTTTTTCTCCTTCTGTCCTCCTCTTTGCTCTCTTCTTCCTCCTCCTCTTCTTTCAATATGGAAATATGATTGTTTTTCTGAAGATAAAAGTTCATGCTCTTTGTAAAAAAAATCCAGACAGTATAAAAGTTTAAAGACAAATGTAAAAATAATCCATACTCCCCACCATCCAGAAATAGGCCCCATGACATTTGGGTGTGCAGTCATTCAGACTTTTCCTGTTTGCCAGAATGGTGTCAGATCATACAAACTGGATTCCATCCTAGCTTCTCACTTTGCAACAGACCATGATTGCCCCAGCAGTATCTGTAGAGGTACCTTGTCATTCCATGCTGTATGGGCTTCCATTTTTGGATGCATCATTGTTCATTTAGATCTTATTGGTTGTACTTCTTTTCTAAAATACAGATGTGTGTGTTTCAAGGGACTTGGTATGGAAAATACTCATGTCCTCCGGCTACACATGTTTCTTCCTCCTCCTCTCTGAACTGCCCCTGGATAGAGGTCCCCAGAGTTCGAGATGGACAAAGAGAGGAGGGAGAGGCTCAGTGTCCTCAGAGAGCAGGGGAGTGAGATAATGAGAGAGAGAGAGAGAGTATTCCGGGCACCCAGCTGGCAGGATGACTGGATGTAGGCGAGGGGGACATCGGGACGCGTTACTTGAGTGGGCAGCAGAGCTGGGGCGATGCCTAGGCTTTCTTGGGCAACTTGACATTCTAGATGAAAAAAAATCCCTGGGCCATGAGAGAATGAGATGCCAAACTTCACTTCATCCGTCAAATATGCCTCTACATCCATCCTGTGTGCCAGGCTCAGTGCCAGGCACCAGAGATATGGAATCGAATAAATCATGGTCTGTGCAAAGTGCTGCATGGGAATGGAGAGAAGGGATGAACTGTGGCCTCCGTGGGGTGTTAGGGAGGACAGCATTTGAAGGAAGGCGCAGAGTGGAGACGGCTGGAAATTCCAGACTAGAAGAATAGCCTAGATTGGCAGTTAGGTAGAAAAGCAGAGCTCATGACAGACATGTGGGTGAGGGTGAGGAGGAGGAGAGTGGTGGATGGCAATTAATCAATTGAGGCTGATTAGGACCAGGTCTTGAAGAGCTTTAAATGTCATGCTAAGGGATTTATTCTGTTGGCCTAAGGGAGACTTTGGAGGATTTGGAGCATGCAAAAGATGTGATCCCTCTTGCCACCCGTGTGGAAGACGGTTGGAGGGAGGAAACTGGGGCCAGGGGACCAGGCTCATGGCTCCACATGGCCCTCGGGAGACAGTGAAGGATTGGAACCCAGGCACGTGCTTTGGGGGTAGAGACAATGGGGCCAATGTATGAGAAGATAGCGAGATAGAGGGGACTGGTTTTGGTGACTGAGCAGATGTAGGGGGCAGGGAGGGGGATGGGGAGGATGCAGGCAGGACAGATCTTTGACTTTCCAGCATAGGAGGCTCCTTGAGCTAAGACAGATTGCTGGGTGGTGTTCCAGAGACATGGCAGCAGGGATTTTGCTGTTCTCTCTCATGCGCCGCCTAGGGTGGTAGGAGTCAGCAAATGGCCGGTCTTGGTTTGTGTTTTGCTTTCACGGTGGCTCACGCCTGTAATCCCAGCACTTTGGGAGGCCGAGGCAGGTGGATCACTTGAGGTCAGGAGTTCCAGACCAGCCTGACCAACATGGTGAAACCCCATCTCTACTAAAAAAATGCAAAATTAGCCAGGCGTGGTGGTGCATGCCTATAATCCCAGCGACATGGGAGGCTGAGACAGGAGAATCACTTGAATCTGGGAGATAGAGGTTGCAGTGAACCAAGATCACGCCATTGCACTCCAGCCTGGGCAATAAGAGCGGAACTCCATCTCAAAAAAAAAATTATTTTATGTACAAAGAGCTAGCATGATTTCTTTCCTTGAGTGGGTGCCTTGGCTAATCTACTCAAGCCCAGCTTCATGAAGACTACCTGCATCCTCCGACAGAAACATAGCTGCACACATGGAGGCCGTATTTCTGGATCAGACCCTGCCGGTTTGAGCAGACGTGACAAGAGCAAGAACCCTGGCCGAATTTTTGTTGGTGGCTCCAGTAGAGCTGCTGGTGACCCATCTTGCTTTCAGAAGTGCAACGAGGCAAAAGGAAAAGGTGCGTTTTGTTTCTTGTTCCTCATAGGCTCAGAGGCTCACTATCAAGGGGGCATTGGAGTTCACCCCTTCGTTTTACGGATGAGGAAACTGAGACCCAGAGAGGGAAGTGATGGGCTCATGGTCACATAGCAAGTCACTGGAAAAGCTGGGGTCACATCCCAGGCACTGTGATTCCTGGGACAGGCTGGTTCCAGCTCACAGGCTGGTGCCATGACCAGCTGCAGCAGTAGCTGTGGGTTCTGGAGCCAGATGCACCTGGCTCAGATCTGGGCTCTGGGCTTACTAGCTGGCAACCTTGGGCAAGTACATTACTCCTTCCCCTCTGAGCTTCAGTTTCCTCACCCTTCAGGTAAAACTAGCAATCCTCATCTTACAGCATAATCATGAGGACTGAACAGGACATGGTAAAAAGATGCCTTGTATTGCACTAGCCCATAGTAAGTGCTCAGGAAATGTTTTGCATCTCTTCTTTCCGCTCGTCAAAGCTTGGCCTCAACATTCCAAATCCCCCATTTCGGGGCCAACCTTTTCACTTTTAACCAAGATCTTACAAAATCTTCTGAAATGGCCAGGTTTTGAGTTACCTTAAACTGCATATCTTCAGGCGAGCTTCTTTATTTTTACTAATTAATTAATTAATTAATTAATTTTTGAGACAGAGTCTTGGGCTGTCACCCGGGCTGGAGCGCAGTGGCATGATCTCGGCTCACTGCAACCTCCGCCTCCCAGGTTCAAGCAATTCTCCTGCCTCAGCCTCCCAAGTACCTGGGATTACAGGCATGCACCAGCACACACAGGCAATATTTTCTATTTTTAGTGAGACAGGGTTTCACCATGTTGGCCAGGCTGGTCTTGAACTCCTGACCTCAGGTGATCCATCCACCTCAGCCTCCCAAAGTGCTGGGATTACAGGCATGAGCCACAACGCCCGGCCCAGGCAAGCTTCTTAAATTCTCTGGGACTCAGTATTTTTATCTCTAAAATGGGGAAAATAATCCCTACTTCCCAGGATTTTTTGGGAATTAAACAAGACAACACAGATGAGATACCTAGCGTGATGCCTAGCCTGTGGTAAGTGCTTCGTGAGCAGCAGACATCTCTGAGTAGTGATAATTTAAACTCCAAGGAGGCAGAGGCGAACCCATGTATGCCCTTGGTGGGGCCACACCTGCATCAGAAATCCTGACAAGCATGTGCATGGCATTTCATGGGACCCTCCAGTGTGCCCTGCAGCAGTTTAAAAAGGCTGATTTAGGAGGAATATTCTCCTCTGCTGTGTCTCTTTTTAAACTTATTTTGCTTTGATTTCTCCATTTGCTACTAACCATGTATGAGTTACCTGCCTCTGTGATCTGTACATTAAATACAACTGTTCGGTGTGAGGAAGAGGCTGTGTTCGTTCATGGTTTTTTTTAATTTTCTAATAATAAAAACAGAGCTTTTAACATCCTTTGGGCTACTGTGCAATCTATTTTTTTTTTTTCTGTCTCAATAGAATTGGAAGGGACTTTGGGGTGGTCAGTGACCTTGGACACTCTGGACTCCTTTGGACTCAGATTATCATGTTTGAATTTCATACTGTGATTGACATCTCCTATTCTGTCTGCTCTAAAGAGCCATCTACCCTCTCACACTGAGAATAAAAGCCAAAGTCCTCAGCCTGTTCTGATCTCAGGGCCTTTGCATGTGCTCGTCCCTCTGCCAGGAATGCCATTCACTCAGATATAATCCTATAACCACTTTCTTTATTTCTTAATAAATATTACATGTAATATTACATATTATTTATAAAATTATATTATAAATGTTATTTATAATAAGACATATTTTCCTATTTTTTTTATTAGTGAGGCCTCTCCTAACCACCTTATGTAAACCACCTCTCCCATCTCTCTCCCCTTCCCCTGGTTTACCCTGACAGTGTACTTACCACTGCCTGTCATCCCACTGTGTATTTATTTATTGTCTTCCTCTAGACTCTGAGTCTGTGAGCACAGAAACCATGCCTGGTTTTGCTCACCATGCTATCCTCCATGCCCCAGCCAATTTCTGGCCCAGAGTAGATGCTCATTAAATCATTGTTGAACGAATGCTCAGCTGTGGGACTTGGGGTTGGGTGGCTGAGGAATGGCACCTGGGAGGGGTTGCTGAGGAGGCTGTGGGCCCTGGTGATTTCTCATTGACGCTTTTCTCACTCAATCCTTGGGTCTTGGAGAGATGGGAAGTGGCAGTTGACTCTGGGGCAGCTGTTTAAGTCTGACATAGCAGGAGCCAGAAAAAAAGGTGGCCGTGCATGGGCGGCCATCCTATCTGCCAGTCAGAGACGCTCTGCTGCAAGGGCGGGGAGTCGGGGAGGGTCCCTGGGGCCACCCTACCTTCCCTCGTCCTCCGTTTTACTATAATAACATCTCACCTTCACCAAACACTGACTGGGTCCAGGCGAAGTTCTTTTTTTTTTTTTTTCTTTTTTTGAGATGGAGTCTCACTCTGTCACCCAGGCTGGAGTGCATTGGGGTGATCTCCGTTCACTGCAGCCTCTGCCTCCCAGGTTCAAGCAATTCTCCTGCCTCAGCTACCCGAGTAGCTGGGACCACAGGCGCCCACCACCATGCCCGGCAAATTTTTGTATTTTTAGTTGAGATGGGGGGGGTTTCACCATATTGGCGAGGCTGGTCTCAAACTCCTGACCTCAAATGATCCGCCTGCCTCGGCCTCCCAGAGTGCTGGGATTACAGGCGCAAGCCACCTCGCCTGGCCCAGGCACAGTTCTAATTGCCTTATGTGGATTAACTCACTTAATCCTCGCAACGAGCCTTTGAGGGTAAGCACACATAGCATCCCCCACTTACAGGTGAGGAGACTGAGGCACAGGCACTTAAGTAACATACCCAAGACCACACAGCTAGTTCATGGAAAAACTGGAATTTGAAGCCAGGTAGCTCTGGCTCGAGGACCCCTGAGATCAAAATCACTGTGCTGGAGCGAGCCCCGCTGTGCCAGAGCCAGAGGGAGGAGGGCCTGGCCTGAGCTTCTTTTGGAGAAACTGGGCTAGAACTTAGGCCTCCTGACTCTGGGAAGGGACTCCTACCATAACCTCACAGAGGGTGGCTGAGTGGGAAAGGTGTGGGGTTTTCAATCCTGTCCCAGCCAATTCAGCAGCAGTCTCTAGAATCCTGCTGGGCCCAGAGGGCTGCAAGCTGGAGCCCCTGCCCTGACAGCAATGGGCACTGAGGACGAGGCCAGGGTCACCCATGTTCCCTGGGCCCACCCTTTGTCCTTTCAGTCTTACTAGAAAGAACTGGGGCACAACCCCAGCTTCTCTGTCCTCAGCCTGTGAGCCTGGGGAAGGGGATGGCAGAGTTGACAGTGGCTTATCTAGGTGACATCAGAATTGCAGCCACCTGGGCTTAGGCTTCCCAGACTTGAAGCATCTGCTTGTCTGTGAGTTTTGAAGCCGCCCCAGCCCTGGCCACCCTGCTACCTGTCTCCAGGGTCTTCTTGCCTTGGGAAGTTCAAGGCACCTGGCAATACCTTGCTATGGAATGAGTATCCTGCCTGGAGCCAGAATAGCTGGATAGACATTAGGCTCTGACACCTGCTTGCTAGGTGACCCAGGGCAATTTGCTCAGCATCTCTGAGTCCCTATTTTTCCATCTCTAAAACTGTTTAGCTTTTTAAAGGGCTGTTGTGAGAATTTTCTTTATTTTTATTTTTATGTTTTTTTTGAGATGGAGTCTTGCTTTGTTGCCCAGGCTGGAGTGCAGTGGTGTGGTCTTGGCTCACTGCAACTGCCACCTCCCAGGTTCAAACGATTCTCCTACCTTAGCCTCCCAAGTAGCTGGGATTACAGGCGCCTGCCACCATGCCTGGCTAATTTTTGTATTTTTGGTAGAGATGGGGTTTCACCATGTTGGCCAAGCTGGTCTCGAACTCCTGACCTCAGGTGATCTGCCTGCCTTGGCCTCCCAAAGTGCTGGGATTACAGGCATCAGCCACCATGCCTGGCCTAGTTTGAGAATTTTATGTGATAAATTAAGTCAGAGCTTCTCCAGCTTTTCCACTAAAGCAAAACCTAATGGCAAAAGAGAGTAAGCTGTATCCTGGGTTTTGAGGGTATAGCTTAAAGCAGATAGCCACAAGCTCAGAATTTATTTGAAGTCTTACTGGAGCTTAAAAATTCAGGTGCGTTTTGCATCCTGCTTCATAATGTATCCATGTTGTTTCTTTTAACACAGTGTTTTAAGTTACTTACCATTGGGTAATTTCAATGCCAGCAAGATGGGCCGTGTTTGTCATGTGGCTCTGCATATTCCCTGGCCCACGGGTGGGAGCCCCCAAGGGTTGTGTGTATTCAGTTGAAGAAGCATTCGTGTAAGTAAAAGTGCTCTAGAAAGAACAGAAAAAAAGCGACATAAAGGTCAGAGAGTTTTAATGTGAATGTTGGCAGTAATGGAAACACATCCATCAGTTAGCAAGATGGATGAACGGAAGATGAGAAAGGGAAGGCAAGGGGAGAGGTGGGAATAGAAATGGGATGGGGCGCTGGTCAGGCAGTGAATGCAAATCCCAAATGGGCCAGGCTCGCTCCTAAGCAAAGGGGGAAGATTCAGAAGCGGGGGTGGGTTGAAGCCCAGGACGCTGGTCAGCAGGCACTGGGGCTCCCTGGCTTGTCTGTTATGCCATTAGAGGAAGCCACTGGCTTCTGCTGTTACAGTGGGTCATATACTTACTTACTTTTTTTTTGGCTTAGGGTGGCTTTCCTGCAAGCCTTACCACCACCACCACCACCACCACCACCACCGCCACCGCCACCGCCACCGCCACCGCCACCACCGCCGCCGCCGCCTGCCGCCGCCTGCCGCCGCCTGCCGCCGCCTGCCGCCGCCTGCCGCCGCCGCCTGCCGCCCTCTCCCCCTGATGTCCTTTTTTAGCACCAGGGGTGGTCTCTCTATATTCCTTTCATGGCCATGGGGCTTAGTATGCAAGGTCCCTCCAGCAACCTCCCAAAGTCCTCCTTGCTTGGAGACCCTTTGTGTCAATGCTTACTTGGAGACCCCTCGTGTCAATGCTCACCGGAGGGCTATGGCAATGTCCCATAATTCTTCAGGTGGGTATGCAGATTAGGCTCTGCTGTGACCTGGGCACAGGTGCAAACCTTTAGTCTCCTTTCTGCTCCTTTTGGTATCTTTTTAAAAATTACAAAGCTTCCATGCAGAAATGTGCACACGTCACAATATTACAAAATGTCTGAAAGCAAATATTTCCCAAAGAATTGTGGGAACACAAACAAACACCTTTCTTTCTTTGTTATTTCTGGATGAAAGCAGATAATAAGTTACCCTTTTCACAGTCAATGTTCAGTGAATTTTTGGCTACATTTTTCGGAGCAAATATAAACAGGGTAAGTTAAAGGCATGGATTATTGCAAAATAAAATTGGGATACATGAAGCTTAAAAGTCTTAATTTTAAACTAGTCCTCACAATAGACCAGAACTTGATCCTCTCTAATTCTTTGCAAACAGCGTTTGCATTTTATTATCAAATGTGTCTTATATCAGCGTAGGATGAGATTTGGCTCATGTTTTTGCATAAATATAATAAAAGGAGGCTTCCGAGTGAACATAGATTTGGGAAATAGTGTTTACTTATTTCTCTCAATTCAAAAGAGTGTGAACTGGAAATTTTTTGTTTCAGTAATTTTTTCTTTTGAACACAAAGGCTGTGTATTGTTTCTTTCTACAAAGAACACAAGCCAATCTGGGGACAATTATGGTTTTGTATTTCTCTCTGGGGAGCACAGGCTCATGCTGTGAACTTGCCAATCAGCAAACCAGGCTCCATGCCACCAGATGGGATGTGAACTTGGCATGGGGATGACCAAAGTCCTGGGATCCAGACTCAGGACAGGCAGCTAGCCTCCCCTGGGGCAGGCAGGGACCAGAAGAGCCTCCAGAGGGTCTTGTAGAACAGAGGCAGAGCAGGAGAGGACAGAAAGGACAGGGAGACAACCAAGGTATGAGGTGGGAAGTTCTAACATTCCTGTTTGTGCTATTCCGTCCTTCCAGGAATTACAGGTAGGGGAGATGCTGGTTTTGGGTGAGCTCTGGAATTTCAAAGAGGTTACCTTGGGTCTAGAGCAGATAGGAAACTATAGAGAAGCAGTGAAGGGCCTGGAGTCAGCCAGACCTAAGCCAGACCTGAGTCCTTTCTCTGCTGCTCATGGTAGCTCTTGACCATGGGCACTTGATGTCAACTCTTTGAGCCTCCATTTCCTTGTCCTGTAGAATGGGGTAATAATAGGACTTCAGAGGATTGTTGTGAAGGTTTACTGGAGAAAAGAAAAATGTGTAAGAAACACTTTACTTGGTGCCTGGTCCATATTTGCCAGCTCTTGGTTGTTAGTTCAAGCTGAGCAGAAGCACCCACATGCAGAAGGATTTGACAGTTCTGGACCTGGTCCTCAGTCTACTTTGCATTAGAGTAAATTATGTATGTCTGTCGTGATTATAGTTAGAAGCTCCCAGAGGGTTGGAAACTCCAAGCTCAGATACCTCAAATACTAGGTAATTGTGTTTTGAGTTGCACTAAATTTAATTCCTCCTTTAAACCAGTAATTTCAGCTCCACTGGTTACCTTCCTTTTTTTTTTTTTTTTTTTTTTTTTTGAGATGAAGTCTTGCCCTGTCACCCAGGCTGAAGTGCAATGGTGCAGTCTCGGCTCAATGCAACCTCCGCCTCCTGGGTTCAAACAATTCTGCCTCAGCCTCCTGAGTAGCTTGAATTACAGGCGCCTGCCACCATGCCCAGCTAATTTTTGTGTTTTTAGTAGAGACGGGGTTTCACCATATTGGCCAGGCTGGTCTCGAACTCCTGACCTCGTGATCTGCCTGCCTCGGCTTCCCAAAGTGCTGGGACTACAGGCGTGAACCACAAGCGCCGGGCCCCCTTTTCAGGGTTGTTTCTGGCAGGGGAGGGTCCAGGTTCTTGACCACTTGTTGTCTTTTTAGTACACTCTTCCTGCAATATGCACTCATTGCCACCAGGTGGCAGTAGAGTCCCAGGCCGCTTTGGGGAGCCGGGCCATAGCAAAGAGGATTTCCATCCTTGGGAGACATTTAAAAATGGATTTCTACTTATTAAACCAGTTCAATGAGATTAACCTACTTACCACCCTCAACTTTAAGCATGGCAAGCATCAGAGCAGCTAATGAGACAAAATACAAAGTGTTTGGTACACTCAATTATCTTTTCTGGACTAATCCCTAAAGAGCGTCTAATCCGGTTCTCCCATTCCTTAGGGAAGGCATTCTCTTCTCTCAACACTCAGGTTCACTCCACTTGGTGTCACCACTCCCTGTAGCTTCCTTTTGCTCTGGCGTTTGTTCACTCGTTCAGCCAACCGTGAGGTGCATCTTCTCTGTGTGGACCCCATGCAGGGGAGTGCTCAGCCTGGGGAGGGAAGGGGAAGGGCTATGGAAACAGAGAGGGGGGTCACAAACCCAAGTGCCTTCCATGGCCATGGTGGTAATGGAGATGGGTGAATTGGGTCTGGGTAAGAAGAACAGGGAGTTGGGGAGGGGCAACCTGGAGACTTGGGGCCCCACCTAGAGGGTGGCAGCTGCCACTCAGTTCCACGTGATTGTTGCAAGGTGGGAATGTGGCACAACACTGCCATATCTTCCTATTCTTCAAGATAAATTAAATGTTTAGGTTTTAAATATATAAAAATATATATAAATATATAAAAATATATATATAAATATATATATAAATATAAATATATATATAAATATATATAAATATATAAATATATATAAATATATAAATATATAAATATATAAATATATATAAATATATAAATATATATAAATATATATAAATATATATAAAAATATATATAAATATATATATAAATATATATATAAATATATATAAATATATATATAAATATATATATATAAAACATCTCTTACTTTAAAATTGTGGGCCTGCTTTGGCTCTCGTGCTGTGAGTTTGAGACTCCGAAATAGAGGCTTATGGCACAGTGTGATAGAGTGGTAAAGAAGCTGTGTCCAGAGAACTGTGGGAGCCCAGAGGAGGGAGCCCCAATTCTGTCTGGAGCATTCATTCATTATTCATTCAGTAAATATTTACTGCATTCCTATCGTGTGCAGAATGCCTGGGATTCATAGGCGAACAAGATACACAGAATCCTTACCTCCATGGCGTGCACAGCCCATTAGGGGAGGCAAATATCGAACGCTGAATGATGTTATGTATGATTTGGTTGGATATTGTATAGAATAATCTGAGGGACAAATTTACAGTGCAATGAGCGTCCGCGGGTGGGTCAGGGAGGCCTTCCCTGAGGAAGTGATGTTTGGTCTGAGATCTGAAGGATGAATAGGAGTATAACTTGTCCATTAACCAGGCCAGCCACTGGCCATTTAGTTCCAGAAATGAGCTAAATGCCCACTGGGGAGGGTATAACTCAGAAAGGGCCATGATTTGGAGAAGAAGACACTTGCTGGGAAGGTGTCCCAGATGGTCAAAGTTGGACCCTTTTCCTCCATAGAATGTGCAGGACAGAGCAGAAATCCACTGGGGAAGAGACGAGGGAGCAGAGCAGCTTCCCTGCTTCCTTCCACCCAGAGCATGTGCTGTGAGAGCAGTGGGTGCCCAGGCCAGCAAAGGAGAGGCTTTGGGAGGGTCTGGGGAGAGTGGACAGCTCCTTCAAAGACCAGAGAGAGGGTCTCAGGCTAGCATTTTGGGAAGGAAAATTGGGGCAGAGAATGGAGGTCCCCGGCTCTCAGGCCAACAAGATTCCAAATTCCATCAGAAGGATGAGCAGTGCTCACAGGGGAGCTGAAGGCTGAGGACTCTGGGGCTGAGGAGGCTCCAGGCCCACAGTTACAGCAGGAAGGCTTGGAAGTCAGGTGCACAAAGTTTGACGTATAGGAGAATAAGCTCTCCTGATCTGGTTTTGTATTCTGTTTCCCTGCTGATGAACTGCGTGATCTTAAGCAACTTACTTAAACTCTCTGAGCTTCAGCATTGTCATTTGTGGGATGGACATTTTCTGTCTGCTTTGTGGATGAGGTGATTAAATGGGATTAGGAAGGTAAGGGCCTAGCACTGTGCCTGACTCGCAGTTGATGTTCAATAAATTTGTGTTCCATTCCTCTGTCTCCTGCTCCTCTTCCAAGTAGAATAATTGCTCCCAGGAAACTCCTGTCTTCTGTTGCTCTCACATCCACCAACCCCAGGGCACAGCCCCCAGGACCTCAAAGTCACAGGTCCCCACTCCTGCCTGTGTCTCCTCTCCATCCTCTGCTTCATCCGGGGCTCACCCTGGCCACTCCTTTTGCACATACCTTTTTATAAAATAGACTACACATTCAACAGCAGACACAATCATACGTTTCCAGAATATCCTCTTTGGAACAGAGAAAAATAAGTCATGCTCTCTCCAGTCCTGGATCTCTAAGAGCATGGGTGGGGAAGGAGAGTTGTGCTGAATCCTGGCTCTGACATTCCCCAGTGTGCAACCTTGGGCACCATAATATGCGGAAAGGTGAAACAGTTTACAGATGCTACTGTTTTTATTTTGCAGGATGTTTTCTGATATGAATACTGAGGTCAGGAGGTTTTCCTTAGCACTTATTACTTTTTTCTATTAAGTGGAGGACTTGGGTGGTTTCCACCCACGGACCTGATTGTTGAATGAATTTAACAGTCTCCATCAGTCCGCAAGCAAGCGCACCCTGGTTTTGCCGTCTGCTCAGCTAGTGTGAGGCTCCAGGGTGAGAGGCAGGCAAAGGAGATATTCTTGCTAGAGCCTTCCCTCAAGGAGCCTTCTGGAAGGCAGGCCACAGTTCTAATGCTGGATCCTCTGCTGGTTGGTGGTGGGACCCAAAGCACTTGGCTGCCTGGCCCTGACCCTCACCTTCCTCAGGGAGGACTTCATGTTGTTATAGACATAATGCTCACATTAGGGGCTCAATCAGCCGTTGGCTATTGCTATTACTATTCATATAATGAGATCATGTGTGTGAATCACACGCACATACTTTGTACAGAATAAGGGGTCAATTTGTGGTAGCTATTTATTTATTTATTCCATACCCCTCACTTCTCCCCTTCCTGACCTCAGGTAACCACTAATACACTCTTTATCTTCATGAGATCCCCTTCTTAAGCTGCCACCTATGAGTGAGAACATGTGATATTTGTCTTTCTGTGCCTAATTGATTTCACTTAACATCATGGCCTCCAGTTCCATCCATGTTGCTGCAAACGACAGGATTTTATTCTTTTTTTTATGGCTGAATAATATTCCATGGTGTATGTATTCCACATTCTCTTTATCCATTCATCTCTTGATGGGCACTTAGGTTGATTCTGTCTCTCAGCTACTGTGAAGAGTGCTACAATGAACACAGGAGTGCAGATTATCTCTTTGATGTATTGATTTCCTTTCTTTTGGATCTATACCCAGTAGTGGGCTTGCTGATCATATGGTGGTTCTATTTTGAGTTTTTTGAGGAACCTCCATACTGTGCTGCATAGTGGCTGTACTAATTTGCATTCCCACCAACATCTAGTGATAGCTATTTATAATAATCATGCCATAATCATAATAAATAATGTACTCAAAGTCCTTGGTGGGCACAGAATGGGTCCTCAGTAAAGATTCTTAAGAAAAATCCAGGGTGATTCTGAGTGTAGAGCCCTTGCTACAGTGCCTGTGCCTGCTGGTGGTGAGTGCATGGTGGTATCAATACTGATGATCATGAAATGAGACCAAGTTTGTAAAGCACTTCCCACAGGGTGGGGCACATGCTGGGTACTTGGTGCATGTTTCTTTCCATCTCCCTCCAGCACCAGGGGCGCATTCCTCAGACCAGAAAACTGCAGAGCCCTAGGCTGCGGCGTCCCTTTTAGTAACTCCTGGGCACAAGGCAGCCACCCTTCTCCTGCATCCTGGCTGTCTCCATGTCTGGCTCTTCTGGCCTTGGCAGACTCTAGGCTGGTCAGGCAGCTTGAGCACTACCAGTACCTCTGTGGGCTGCCCCAGGGTTGCCCTACTTCTCCCACCCCGTGGCCATCCTCAGATGGACATGACTCTTGTAGGCTTTAGTGTCAACCCGGAACTGAGTGCCCCTTCTGAGAGGGGGATCTTGAGATCCTCTGGAGCCCTGACTCTGCACCCAGAATCTAGTCTGGAAGGAGAGGATCTCTGGGCACTGATGCCCCCTTCCTCATTCCCAATCCCCAGTTCAGGGTGCATCCCCAGCCTCCCAGGAACCTCCTAGGTGTTGGGACAACCTTGGCGTGAACTATGAGGACCTAAGGGCCTGTGCTTAGGGCCACACCCACATTTTCAGGAGGCCCTGGGGACTGCAAGAAAATAATCACTCGTGGGGCCTGGGGAAGCTGGTTTTGTCAGTTAGACTCATTCTGTCCCTCTTCAGGTAGACACGTGAATGATCACATACATGCCACACACATACCCTCTCTATCATGTGCACAGGAATGTATGCCCAGGTCTTTCCCTAGACACGCCCCACATACCCAGGCCCTCACCCAGGCACACACACACACACCCAGGCCCTTACCCAGGGACACACACACCCCCCCCAGGCCCTCATCCAGGGATATACACATACCCAGGACCTCACCCAGAGACACACACACGTATACCCAGAGACACACGCACACCCAGGCCCTCACCCAGGGACACACGCACACACCCAGAGGCACACACACCCAGGCCCTCACCCAGGGACACACACACACCCAGGCCCTCGCCCAGGGACACACGCACACACCCAGAGGCACACACACCCAGGCCCTCACCCAGGGACACACACACACCCAGGCCCTCGCCCAGGGACACACACACACCTAGACACACATACACCCAGGCCCTCACCCAGACACCTACACACGCACACCCCCACAGACAGGCACACACACTCACTCAGGCCCTCACCCAGGGACACACACACACCCAGGCCCTCACCCAGGGACACACACACACCCAGGCCCTCACCCAGGGACACACACACACCTAGACACACATACACCCAGGCCCTCACCCAGACACATACACACGCACACCCCCAACAGACAGGCACACACACTCACTCAGGCCCTCACCCAGGGACACACACACACCTAGACACACATACACCCAGGCCCTCACCCAGACCCATACACACGCACACCCCCAACAGACAGGCACACACACACTCAGGCACACCCACACACACTTGGGCCCTCAGCCAGGGACACACACACACCCAGAGACACACACCTAGACCCTTATGCAAGCACGCACACACTTACACACCTCTACTCTTACACACTTGTAGAAGCTCCAGGATCCTGAACACGTACGTATCTGAACCCCACCACCCCGCACTTATCTCCTCACACACTGTAGATATTAACATCCCCCTCCTGCCCTGGCTCACAGACACACACGTGCACTCACACATATGAGCACACGTGGACACCTCTACACCCTCCCAGACGCCCCCACACCATCCTGAAGCACAGGCACATGAAGGTACACCCCCACACGCCTGTGTGAACCCACACACTCCTCCCGTACCCACACACCATGGGCACACCCCTCCTCCCAGCAGCAGCTCTGGACCTGCCTGTGCCCACCCCCGCCGTCGTCCCCCGTAAATGTGCAGCCATCCCGCGTCCCCGCGCTGCCGCAGCCCCTCACTCGGGGCCCTCAAAGAGCACGCTTATAAAAACATTCTTCCCGTGATGGAGTGCTTCCTTTGGGCTTCTTCGGCTGGTAACAGATTAAAGGCGAACAGGCATTTGTCATGGGGAAGTGTACCCAGTTGTGCTGGAAAATGGACTTTTCGATGAGCGTGAGAGCTTGAACCTGTCACAGAGGGGAGAGCCTGTGTTATTGCAGCCTGCCGGGCCGCGGTGGCCGCTGCGGCTTATCGGCTGTGGCAGGCATCACCTACGACTGAAAGGATCCCATTACGGTAAGTAATGGCTTAATCACAGCCAGTTTGTAATGGAGATGACCTCTCCGCGTCCCGCTGGCCTTTTCGGATGGATTGCATCTCTCCACACCGTGACTAACAGCACTCCGTTCTGCTCTCCTGAGAAAGGGCCACGGGGCTCAGCCGGACACGACGCAGACGGCTCCGGGGAGGCTGCAGAGAGGGGGGAGCGAGGGCAAGGGCACCGGGAGGAGGAAGGGCCCGGGCCCTGGGCACCACCGCGCCCAATGTCTCACACAGGCGGGAAGCTGAGACGGGGAGAGGGCACGATGCCACACGCGGCCCCCGTCTTTTCAAGAGTGATAGTGACAGTGAGAGCTGCCATTGGATAGGTGCCAAGAGAGTGTCTGTGTTTCCCAGGCTTTATCTTGCTCCAGTCACGAGAAGTAGAATATTACCATCACCTCTTTACAGATGAGGAAACGGAGGCTCAGGAAGAACAAGTGACTAGTGCAGGATCACAAAACAGACAAATAACGGAACTGGGGCTCAGGTTGGGGCTGGGCATCCTTGGAGCCAAGGTTCTTGGCCATTGTATCTGGAGAGAATCCATTCTGCTTTTGGGTGGGGGACCTCTCGCCACCTTCCTTCTTCAGCAGGGCTGTAGCTGAACTTTCCTTGTCGGTGTGCTCTTGTACAGGGAAGCTTCACTTTCTGCCTGTTTATTTGTGTGTGTGCCACATGTTTGAGTATCCCTCTGTAGCTGGCCATTGGTGGGGGTTGAAGGCCACTGCAGCCTCAGCCCAAGATCAGGAGGTCAGGAGCTCCATGGTGAGCACAGGAAGTCTGTCTTTGGATATCGCTAGACCGTGTGTCCCAGGGGTTGACTTGGGGGGATCCTGGAACTCGTTAACGGCCCCATCCTCTTTCCTCCACTAAGTCCTGCTCCTGCCACTGTAGCAACGATGCACCAGGGCACCAGGCAAAACATCTGGAGACTTAGTGGAAGAGCAAAAGGACTCTCTTCTTTCCTGTTTTGTTCATTTCTTCAGAATCATGTTTAGCTCCTGAAGAAGAGGGTGGAGCTTAGAAAGATTTGGAGCTGAGTCCAGGCTCCACCAGTGGTCAGCAGCATGACCTTGAACAAGTCCTGCACCTCCTTGAGGCTTGACTTCCTCACTTGCACAATTCCTAAACCAACTTGTAGAGACATGAGGCTTAGATGCCATCGTGTGTGTGAAGTATCTGAAAGTGAACCTGCTACCTGGTTGAGACCAAGGTGAAACACCTTTACCAAAGCTTGCTGGAGAGAGGACAGGAAGCAGTGGAGTTGGGTCCCAGGCATGTGGTCTATATGTGGTCTTGATACTCTACCACAGAAGATGGTAACCACAATGGTAATTAACATTTGATGAGACCTCACTGTGGAACAAACACTAGTGCTTCCCATGGATTTCTCATTTAATTCTCCTGAAACTCTGGGTGATAATGAACATTATTATGATTCCCATTTTATGGATGAGTCAAATAAGATCAAAGATCCTGCCAATGTCACATAGTTAGGAAACGGAGCTCCCGGATACAAACCCAGGCTGTCTGGCTAAGTGTCAGTGCGTTTACTACTGCGCTTACCTGTGTTTGGGATTATTCAGAAAATCCCAAAGTTCTGCTCCCTTTGCTTTTGGAATACAATGCGAGCACTTCTCCCATTGCCTATGAACTCCAGTGTGTCCCACATTCCAGTCCAGGGCAGGAGCAGGAGACTGGGCGCAGCTGGAGGGACAGGGCTGAACCCAAGCTGTGTTCAGGAAGGCACTGGGCCACAGAGAAGAAGGAACAATGGTGGGATACCCTGACTCTAAGGCAGAAAGCAGAGAGAGCTGGGCTCGGAAATTCATGAAATTGTGTCTGGACATGGGGTCTGCAGAGAGCACTTTGTTTTGCAGACTGATTTTTGCCGCTATGCTTATCTGCAAGGCTTCCTGAGACAAGGCTGCTGCCCTGTGACAGGAGGGAAGTGGCTGCTGAGTTTCATTTACTTAGCAATATCTATTCAACGAATATTTATTAAGGGCCTACTATGTACCAGGCACCGGGCCAAGCAGCCATTGAGTTTCCTTTGCTTAACAACATTTATTCAATAAATATTTATTAAGTGCCCACTCTGTACTGGGCCAGGCACTAGGGATTCAGTGGTGAGAAAGACAGACACAATTCCTTCCTACCTGGAGGCTGGCCAAGGAGATGCAAAGAAATCCCAGCTCAGCACCCTCGGAAGCATTTATCAAGGACGTACTCTATGCCAAAGACTGGTACATCACCCTATGTCATCCTTCATAACAACTCTATAAAGAAGTACTACCGTGATGTCCATTTTTTCAAATGAGAAAGCTGAGTTGCAGAGAGCTTTAGTGACTTGCCCGGGGTTGCACAGCTGAGAAGTGACAGAACTGAGCCTTAAACCCAGCTCTGCTGAAAGCCTATATTTTAACAAATGTGACTCTGCTATCTTGTCTACTGGCAATATCCCTGCAGATCTGAGACCTTCATGGGATATGGAGTGGAGGAGGGGGACAGGGCTCTGCTTTCTTCACCTGGAAGGCTGCTTTCTTACTTCTCTTCCTCACACCCCTCCTCCAACCCAGCTTTCCCCAACCCCCAATGCCTAGGCCTTGCCTTCTCTGCAGTTGGGGAGAGCTTATTCTCATGCTAATTGCAAAACTAATTGTTCTTATTGCAAAATCCATTATATAGTATATTTATATTGCAGATAATGAGCTGTTTGGATTAAATAGCTCACTAAAAGTCAATAAAAAGAAATTTGCTTCCCTGTTCCTCCCCTCATTTTTCACCAGCACCGTTAACACAGCCGTCGTTCTCCCTGAAGGCTGGAATTCATTAAAGCGCCTGGAGCTGCAAGGGGGTGTCGCTGTGTGGTTTTTCCCTTTCCCTTTGAAAAGGCCTTTGGAGGAGAGAGTTGGAAGACAAGAAGCAGGTTCTTTCCCCTGGTTTTAGTGATGCAGGGGTGACTAACCAAGTAGAGTGCATCTTAATTTCTAGCAGAATCGAAGAACATGATTTCTCCAGAACAAAAGCCAGAGCTCAGGGGGTGGGGGCATGTGATGGGGGAGTGGGCGTGGACCCAGGAGTGAACTGACAGCCACTGCCACCCTCAAAGGAGGGGAGAAATATCCAAGGTCCTCGGCGCTGAGCTCTTTGCCCCCAAAGGGCTTGGGGACTGGAATGAGGCAGGGAGATGACAACCCCAGGACATGCTCTGGGAGAGTGAATATCAGATTTGAAGCTAAGGGTCTGGACTTCCAGGTTCTGGCCCTTTCCAGCATCTCTTATGGGCTCCTAGAATTTTCCTGGTCTACCCATTTCTCTGGTCTTGATTCTAAACCTGAAGGTGGTTTGTGCAAGCTGAGACCTACCAGGAAGAGGGCTGGTCTGTGAAGTTCTGGGTTTATTGGCACAGGTCTTCTGGAATTACTGTTTTATTTCATAGAGTGTGGATTTTTCAGGAGGAGCTGACATTAAGACTTGAACCCATATCTGTGCACTTGAGCTTCCATGGCACTGCTCTGTGTAATCAAAGTGGGGCTGAGAAGAGGGGCTGTTTCTTATTTTTTTTCTTAGGAGCCAGTCTCGTGTTTGGTCTAATAAAATGGCATGATCAGAGTGTTAAGATGACCTGGATGGGGGCCACCAGCTTTGTCAAACCTACAGTGATTAGCCTTTTCTCAGCCATTCATTCATTCATTCATTCATTCATTCCATCCATCAGTAATATGTATTGAGTGCCCATGAGGGTCAATGTGGTGTGTTAGCCCCTAGTGATGACTCTGAATAAAATCAGGCGAGGTCTTTTCTCTGTCTCATGGAATTGTGGGGGCAGATACTAGCCAGATAGTCACACAGATGAGTGACTAATTAAAACCAAAGCATGTGCTTTGAAGGAAAGGAGAACACTTCTAAGAAAGTAATCCTAGGAAGACCTAACCTGGATGGTGGGGCCAGAGAAAGCTTCCTGAAGGCTGTGCTAGGTGGACTGAGCTCTGCGGGCGTGAATTCCTCAGACAATGAGGGAGGAGGAGAACATTTGAGCAAAAGTCCACCCCAGAGAGAGAGCAAGGGGCAGTAATGGGACAGCAAAGAGGGTCAGTAGGACAAGACTGGCATCCCAGCACATGTGAAGCAGTTAAGGAGTTTAATTCTTTACTGTGGAAGCAATGGTAAAACTTTGAAGGGTTTAAGGCAGAGGAGTGGTGTGATTTGTGCTTTAAAAAGTTTTCTCTGGTTTCCAGTGACATATCAGAGGTAGCATTGGGAGCATTAAGCTGCAAAGAAGGGTGGAGGAGCCTATGGAGAGAGGGGAGAGGAGAGAGGAGGAAGGGAGGGAGGGAGGGGGAGAGAGAGAGAGGGAGAGAAAGAGAGATGGAGAGAGAGAGAGAGAGAGATAGAAAGAGAGAGAGAGGAGGAAGGACCTCGGTAAGGATGGAGAAGAGGCAATTTGCCCAGAGAAAATCAAAGTTGTATTAGAAAGAGGAGAGAGATGCTGGCCATCTTCCCATTCAGTGCAGTACCGAGCAGATCCTAATTTGGGGGGCTGATTTTAAACTCTCAGATGACAGTGATGTGGTACCTCACTCCAGCGGAGAGTTCCTCAAACCATTCATGGAAACTTTGGGAGCCTTGGTTACATCCCCAGGGATGCTCAGCTTAGTGCTTGGAGAGCTGGCAAAGTCATTGTAGAGCTGTCTCATGGGAGCAAGGCAAACAAAGAGATGCTGGGTCATTACTGCATGAATGCCCTGGACTTGTGGAAGGGAGAAGCCTTGGCATTCGCCAGCCTGGAGCAGGGGCTTCGGGAACCTCCAGATGGAACAGACAGGCTAGTGGCAAAAGGAAGGCAGCCTGAGAAGGTCTCACTCCAGGCGGCTGTAATGGCTGTAATCTACAGCCATCTTTACTTAAGGACTTCAAAGGGAGATGAGAAGAGCGAGAGAGGCAGTTAGATGCTGAAGCAGCTTGAATGTGACGGAGATCAAAGGCAATGGAAGGTGGTTCTGTGCATTTCCCCAACCCCCTGCCCCAGCCTAAGCATCCACAGAGATGCTGGGATGGAGGGATCCCTAGGAAGGAAAAAGAGGCACCAGGAAACTTGAATCCAGCAGAAGGGGCACAAGAAGCCCCCCATAGACCAGACAGCCCCTCCTGGGTGGGGGTCTGAGGAGCTTAGGGTTCCTACATTCTGGGGCCCCCTCTTCCAGGCAAATAATCAAGGACTCCTAGGAGGAAATAATGACCCCTTTGAGCCACAGTGGTGTCCCCTGTGTGGGTTTGTGCGTGCCCCTAGATTCCCCTCCAGTCCTTCAGAAAGTTATGAAGTTGTCGTGGCAGTTGGTATGTGGCATGTAAGTGGGGAACCAAACCGACATGGTCAGGAAGGGCTGGTTATTTTTGCTGCATCTCTGGGGTGGGTTAAGAGATGGAGGTTGTTTGGGGGTTGCTCCCCTCTGCTTGGCAGGCTTGGGATCCATTGTTCTTGGGAATAGGGGCATGGACCAGATGGCCCCTTATTGTAAGATTTTCTTCCTAGGTCTTTTTAAAAATTTATTTATATTTTGTGTAGAGACAGAGTCTCACTATGTTGCCCAGGCTGGTCTCAAACTCCTGAGCTCAAGTGATCCTCCCACCTTGTCCTCCCAAAGTTCTGGGATTATAGGCATGAGCCACTGTGCCTGGCCTCTTCTTAAGTCTTGATGGTGCCCCTGGATCTGGGCAGGAGTCATTGCCTGTTGACCCTGCAGCCAGCAGTGACCTGTTCCTATTTTGAGTCATTTCTCTGCTCTTAGATCTAGCTCTTCTGTGAGTGCCTGGGTCTCCATGGACAGCAAGCTCCATGAGGCAGAGTCCCTGGAAGAGGCACTGACCATCCTTTTGGACACAGCTCGGAGCCAATAATAAGAGTTTGAGTGAATAAGTGAATGAGTAATGACTGACATTTTGATTGTGCTATGACAGGTGCAGTTCAGGAGAAGCTCCCTTCTGGGAGTAGGTAGGGATCTGGGTACCTAGGTTTCTGGGCTTTGGGGAGGGTGAGACATTTAAAGGGTTTAGTTTCTAATAACCAGAATCCAGGATGGAGGCTTGGAGGAAGGTCAAGGGCTAGGTTTCTGGCAGCGCAAGGTAAAAACTCCATGTTTATGCAGATGACTGGGATAGGGAGTATAGGGGAACTTGTGGGAAAGGTGGGCTTAGGAGAGTGAACAGGGCAGAAGCTGAGAGTCTTCAAGTGCTATTGAGGCAGAAGGGGGCAGCTCAGGATAACTCCAAAGGCTTCAGTGAACACAGGGCACTCACATAGCCTGTGGGTCTGGAGGCTGGAGGACTGTGTGTGTGTGCGTGTGTGTGTGTGTGTGTGTGATAACAGCTCTGAACTTCGGAGAAATGCATGAAGGTTCTGGGCCTGGGACCCCAAGAGGTATTTGTGGGGGTCTTTGGGAGATGCTGTGAGAACTTGGAGTAGAGGGCATGGTCCCACAAGGTGAGGAGGTGCCTCGGGGTGCCTGGAGTTCCAGGTAGGGCAGACAGGGCCTCTGGGAGGGCAGATGCAGGGGCCTCTGGGATGTTGGGGGAAGGGGCATTCCTTCGAGCTCTATCTTCCCAGCACTAATTGGAGTGGCTGGCCAGGGAAAGGCTGGGCTTAGGGCTTTTCCCCCTTCAGTTGGGATGTAAGAGACTTTCCTCCTCAGCCTCTGCATACTATAGAAAGCAACTCACAGAGCACATGTGAAACCATGTATACCCAACTGGTAAGGCCAGCAGAGGTAACTGGGGGAACCCACCCTCAGCTCACCTTGGCCTTCCCCTCAGCCATTCACCTGCAATGTGGGGGACCCAACACAAGAAATAGATGAACAGGCATCTGCCTTATGGGGCATGGGGCTGAACTCACTGGGGTGGGAGAGGGGCCCCTGGGGAGGAGAAGCTCAGGGCCTGGTAGAGCTGGACCTCAGGGAGGGTCTGAGAAGTGGTTTTTCTCCCCTGAGAAAAAGAAGTGAGTGCTCAGAGCCCTGACCTCAGTCCTGGAGGAGCTCACAGCTCCGTAAGGAAGACAGATGGGAGCTTGGGAATAAGGTGAGCAAGTAAAGGCAATGAGAGCAGATTTGTGAGAGTGTGTGTGTCACAGCAAGTGTGCACCTTTGTGTGTGTATGAGTAAGTGTGCACCTTTGTGTGTGAGTTCCGGGCACGGTGGCTCACGCCTGTAATCCCAGCACTTTGGGAGGCCGAGGCAGGCAGATCACGAGGTCAGATAAAGATCCTGGCTAACACGGTGAAACCCCGTCTCCACTAAAAATACAAAAAATTAGCCGGGCGCGGTGGTGGGCGCCCGTAGTCCCAGCTACTCAGGAGGCTGAGGCAGGAGAATGGTGTGAACCTGGGAGGTGGAGCTTGCAGCGAGCTGAGATAACGCCACTGCACTCTGGCCTGGGCGAAAGAGCGAGACTCTGTATCAAAAAAAAAAAAAAAAAAAGTGAGTTCCTCAGTGTGTAAGAGTAAGTATATGCCTCTAAGTGTGCAGCTCTGTGTGTGTATAAGAGTAAGTGTGCACTCTCACTTACTCTGTGTAGAGGAGTATGTGTGTACTTTGCTGTGTGTGTCAGAGTCAGTGTACACCTGCACGCCGGCCCGTGTGCATGTGTGTGTATCCTAGGTGGGGTGACAGGGAAGATGTGAAGGAAGATTCGGTGCAGAGTATGTGTTTGTGTATTTGAGGGTTTTTGTGATGCACAAACGTGCATGAAGTGTCTGTGAATGTGTCTGGGATGCTTGGGGTGTGTGTGTTTGTGTGTGTGTGGGTCCCTGCTGCATGGTCCAAGGGCCGTGTGAGTTGTGCTTCTTTGGTGTGAACAGGGAAACCTGGGTAGGGAAGGAGTATGTGGGTGTGTGTGTGCGTGTGTGTGTGTGTGTGAGAGAGAGACAGTGCGCGCGAGTGTGCCAAGTGGCAGGAATGACAAATGATTAATCTATAGAAATCTATATTCTATTCTTCCATGCATCCACTCCACCCTTCTCACGCGCCCATGCATCACCTCCGGAAATCTATCACCCGACTCCCAGCCAAGGACAGGCTGCGAGGAGCGAGTGCCTGCCTTATTGATGGACTTGCCTGGTGCTTTTTACACATTTGGATACGTGGAGAAGGAAAGCTCACTCTGGCTGTGTCGTTCATGCTCTTATTCACTTATTCATTCATTCAGTCAGTCATTCATCCAGCAAATAGTTCTGGAGTGCCTACTGTGTGCCAGGAATGGTCCTGGGTGCTCAGGGTGTGATGATGAATGAGGCATTTCTGGCATTAAGGGCCAGTGGGGGTCCCAGACAGCACATAGGCCACTTTGGTAGAATGTGCAGGGGGCTCTGGAATAATACAGGGGGTTTGGAAATTAACCTCGGGGCAGGGGGTGGTTCACAGAGGCTCCTGAAGGAGGTGACATCTACGGGAGCTCTGAAGGGTGATACAACCAAAGGGTAGGGAGAGGAGAGGGTGCACCAGGCAAAGAGATTAGCATCTGCAAAGGCCCAGAAGCAAAGAGAGCTTGCCTCTTGGGAAAAGCTCAGAGTGAGTCAGATGGCTGGGTTTGGAGTGTGAGGAAGAAGTGGTAAGAGATGATGCTACAGAGGTGGCTGGTGACTGAGGGGCATCCAGTACCCTGTGAAGGAAGCTGGATTTCATCCCAAGGGGAGCCACTGAAGGGTCTAAGCAGGCATCATGTGGTGTTGCATTTTAGAATGTGACCTCTGGCTGATGGTGGGGAGGCTGGACTGGAGGCAGGGAGGCCAGTTAGGAGGCTGTCATGGCAATGCCAGGGAGGTTAATGGTGGCTTGGATTCCAGTGGTGGCAATGGGGGTGGAGAGGTATGGCAGAGTCCAGAGGTATTTTGGAGGTGGAACTAAGGGCTTGGTGATGGAGGGGTGTTGGCATGAGAGAGTGGCAAGCATGACCCTAGGTTTTGGGGCAAGTCACTCGACCTTGCTGAGCCTCCATTTCCCCATCTCTAAAATGGGGAGAACAATTCCTGCTTCTTAGGGTTGCTGTGAGGCCGTTTGGTTCGCACTCAATGGACCACTGTTGGAATCCACCTTGGAACGGAACATCTAATCTTCCCTGTTTGGTTCATACTCAATGGACCACCATTGGAATCCACCTTGGAACAAAACATCTAATCTTCCCCTCCCATTACATGAGCCACCTCCAGGTCTGCTCTTCTCCAGAAAGGTTTGGGCTGATCTACCCCCCAGTGGCTGTTTCTTAAACCACACTTTGGGCAACCCCTGGACTGTGGTGCTAGTCCCAAAAGCCCACTGCTTTGAACCCCTGAGGGAGACTTGGAGGTTGTCCAAGCCCAGCTTCCTGTTCCAAGATGGGCAGCCAGGCACTCAGAGAAGGAGAGGACCTTCTCAAGGTCGCCCAGCGTGCCATTTAAACTTGCTGGTGTTCAAGAAGCCACAGGCCATCCTCAGGCAGGCTGACCCCCTAAAGGTCATTATGTCCCACCTCCTGCCTTCAGACCCAAAGTATCTCCGACCAGCAGGTGGCCTGCCTGTTCTTGGAGGTTGCTAGGGAGCTGAGCTTCCTTGGCCGAGGCATGTGATTCCTGGCTGTCTTCAGGGAAAGGGCACTGGCCAAAGTCCCAAGGAGGCTCCCAGAGTGGCTCATTTTTCAACTCATCCTTGTGGGGTGCGAGGAGACGTCCAGACACAAGTGTTTACTTCAACTCCCAGGGCAGCCAGACAACTTCTGATCTTGGAAGCCTCCTTGCTTCAATCTATTGCTTCTGTACATTTGGATAATGTTCCATTTTGCAAAACAACAAGTTCTCTTTAGACGCAGGCAGAGCTGACAGTTATCACAGCAAAAGCATTATTTTGTTTCTCTTTCCTCCCCCTCCGTCGCTCCCTCCTAAGCGAGCGTGCATGATGGCATTAGAATACTGCAGTGCAAAGGCGTCTGTTCATCTCTTCGGAGGGTGGCATGAGAGGTGCTGCCACGTGGGGGGCCACGGGAGGGCGTCTTGGCCAGCATTTCCACCTGGGCCTTTCATGCACTGCTGCATTTGCGGAGGAAATGACACTGGTGACAAAAGCGGACCCGGCTCTTCTCGAGAAGAGCTGAAAAGTGCCAAGGAGAAGGCCCTGCACACTTAGAATATTTTCAAATTAAGTGACAGCGGGCACAACACGATGGGGGAGACGGCTTGTGTTTCTTTGGAGCATTCAGTCACAATTCATCATTATCCAATTTTTTTTTTCCCTTGAGTTTTCTCTCTCACACATTTTTTATCCCAATCTGACAGCTAAATGAGGAATCACACTGCCTACGTTATGTGTTTTGTTCAGGAATTAACCCATCGTCAAACACGGGCTGCCAAGTGGTTGGTGTGAGCAGAGAGTGACTGCACCAGCCCTAGACGGCCCGTGTCACACGGGGCCCATCCAGCTGGCCATCCTGAGGACTTGCTTGGAAAAGGTGGCCGGCAGGAGACATACCAGCTTCTCAAGAACGGCTGAAGCCCAACATGGAGCTCGGCATGTCCCCGAGCTCCAGCCACAGGCTTCTCAACCAGAAGAACTCTCCAGGTGCCTTGGCCTGATCCTTTGCTAAGTTCATGGTGTCATCAGATGTGAGGTCATTCTGCCCCTCCATCTGCCTCTGGCAGCCTTGAGAAGAGAGGCGTCAACCCCTGACCTCTATGAAAGGGTTAATTCAGCTAAGCTGATAGCTCTTCTTTTGGGAAATCCTTGAAATACTTGACTCTTTCCTACTGCAGTGGGTCTACTTGCTTTACCTTCTCAGCACGTTTCTGGGTAAAAACTCAAGCTTCAGCTCAGAGCAAGAGGGAAGCGAGGGATCTTTGGGGGTGCATCTGGTCTTTCAAAAATGGCCAAGTTTCTTTCCTTCTTCCCTTCTACCTTGTTTTTTCCTTCTCCCCGATTTCTTTTCTTCCCGACTTCACCCTCTTTCCTTCCCTCCTTTCCTTTCCCCCTCCTGTCCTTTCTCCTCTCCTTCTTCTTTCCTCCTCCCCAATTTTTTTTTCTATTCCAGTGATGAATAAGATCCTGCTTTGGATAAGACAGACCCGGTGTTTGCAATCAGATAGTTGCCAATGTGTTGAGTTTTCGGAAGGCGAGGCGCAGGGCACTCCCTGACTGTGTGTTGGGGAGCCCCTGCTGAAGACAGCTGCAGGAAGCTAGGTGATGGGCAGGCAAGGCTTGGGGACGTCGGGAAGCCCAGGCAGGGGCACGCTCTCCAGGACCTCGACTCTGCTGGCAGGACACCTCACCCACAGACTGTTAGTTGAGTGAGAGATGAACCATGCCTGGCTTTGTTCATCCACGTAGCCCAGCTCCTAGCACAGACCTGGTGGAGGGGCTCAGTAGGCACACTAGGCATGAGGTCAATGAAGAGACAGGAGAGTGGTGGTGGCCATGAGCTGTGGTGCTGACCACATCCAACATCCCCAGTTTCCTTGGTGGCTGGCAATTTCTAGCCAATAACTGGTGCTCCCCAAATCTCGTCACCTTGAATGACCCCCAGCTTGTGTTGAGGAGGGGAAGATTATTGTATGCTGGGGAGAAGGCAGTCCAAACAGCTAGAAGCACAGGCCCTGAGCCATGTGGTGTGGCTCAAGTCCAGGTTCTGCTACTTCCTGTTTGTGAGGCTTTGGCAAGATCTGTAATCCCACTGAACCTCAGTTTTCTCCTCTGTAAAATGCAGATGATGAGAAGAGGCTCTGTCTCTCCAAGATGACACGAGGATTAAATGAGATGATGTGCAGCTGGTTTGACACACGCCGTTTTTACCTATTTTAACAGGAGTGCTGAGAAGTTTGCCCCAGCCTCCTCTCTCTCACTCTGGGCCCCAGGGTGTTCTTGCCCTTTTCCTTCTCTGGCCAGCACAGCGGTCTACCTGTCCACGTGTTCTCTCCTTCCTTCCAGCTTGGCTAGGTGGGGATGCTGGTGAAGAAGCAGATGGCAGCCGGGGCTGAGTGTGACGGTGATGACACTGTGAAAGGGTGATAATTTATTCTGTTCAGCCTTGACTCAGAGTTGGAAGGAGAAATCAATTACTTCTGAAAGGCAAGACTGAGGGTGACCTCCCTTTCTGACCTCTAACAGGCAGCCGGCTCTTGGTCTCCTGGCTCCTGGAGAACAGGCCTGGAAGACCCCCTGGGGCCCATCCCTGAGCAGGGACTTACGGCAAGGATTGGGAAGTGAGGAGCAGGCTGCAGGTTCAGCCCCAGAGAGAGGGGGCTGGGAGGCAGCAGGGCTCTGGCCCCATGCGGCAGGGATGCCAGGTGCAGGAGAGTGCTCTCAGTGTCTTTGACTTGGCCCGGGCACTGGGCTGGGCCTGGCCTGCATGTGGGTCTTTTCCTCATTCATCCACTCGTCTTTCTTGTGAGTGGTGGATGTCTTCCAAGCAGTGGGGAGAAAGATGTAAAACTAATCCCCACTCTAATAAAAACAGTCTCCCGATTAAATATGTATGAACACATATTGATTTGGGGATTAAACAGAAAAGAAAATTGAGCCTGTAATTGAGCCAGGGAACATGTACGGGGTGAGACTTGGGATGTGCTTCTCCAAACACACCTGCTGGGGCTGGGCTGGGGCTGCCCGGGCGTAGGAAAGGTGCTGGGAAGCCTCCAGCACCCACTGGGTGCTCCTCTGCATGAGGGGCCAGGCCAGCCTCTGCCTGCTTTTGGAGGAGCCTCTGCCCTTTTCCTAATTTGGGGAAATTCCCAACATTCCAAAGGAATTTGGAGGAATGGGAGGGCTGTACTATTCCTACAGATGTCTGAGTATGAATCTTTAGCTGGTGGGCAGCTGAAGAGGCAGGCTTCCATCCTGTCTTAAGGAAACATGGATTATTGCTCACTTGTTACATGCAGGTCCTGAGGAAATGGAAGAAGCTGAGCCAGGATTCCGCCTACAATCTTTGGACTCTAAATCCAAGGTTGTGTTTACTATAGGCCAGGGTTGGGCAGTCCAGTGACATCAGAACCTGCAGTCATAGGACTGCGCATCCTCCAAGCTGCAAGGGCTTTGGCCTTGAGTTCAGCTCCTTGCCTGAAATTTGTCACCTTCCTTCACTAATAAAAGGAAAGTGACCAATTTTTATCACAAAGTCATCTAACTTCTCTTTGGATGTCTCCAGGGTTGGAGAGCTCCCTACCTTTCAAAGGAAGCTGGGAGCTTTAGGATGGAACCAAAGCCTATCTTCCTACCATGCCTATCTGTAGGCTCCACACCTGTTCCTCGGTCAGAAAAAGAAGGGAAGGGGAGAATAGATTGTTGAGCACCTGCTGCGCATAAGGCCCTGTGCTTGGTAGTCTCAGGTAGACCATGACCTTTTAGCATTCCAAGAATACTGTGACATAGATCTGATTATTTTCACTTTATAGTCTAGGAAGTAGACTCAGAGATATTTGCTAATCATCATAGTCATCATCATGATAACAGTGGAAACCATTTATTGAGCACCTGCTGTATGTCAGGCACTTTACGTCCATTATTGCCAATCCCCACCATGACCTTGTAAAGTAGATCTATTACCTCCATGGTACAGAGAGGAAACCAAGGCTCAGAGGGCAAGAGATGTGGCCATCGTGGCGCATAGCCCAGCCACAGCTTGCCTGACCATGGCCACTTCCTGCATTGTCCTGGAGGAGTGTGGTCTCCAGGTACTCATTGTTAACTCCCCAGGTTGCACCTGCTCCAGCCCTGTGTGGTCCAGCTAGAGTGCCTCTCTCTCCCAGAGCTGGGCTCCTGCCTCACAGATCTCTGCAGGCTTCTTCCCCAGGAATGTGCAGGCACCCATTCATCATTTCCCAGCCCACACCCTCTCCCCCTTTTCTTCCCTGATGCTCCCCAGCCCCTGCCATTATGTTTGCTGGAATCTGACTTTTCCCACAGGCTCACTTATCCTCAACGTACACCAAACTTTACAATTGACAGAGCATTTGCACATTTGTTGTCTCATTCAAGGTTCACAATAATCTGATATCCTGTATGACAGATGAAGAATATGAGGCACAGAAAAGTCAGGCAATTTACCTCAACTCTCAGAGCTAGTGAGTAACAATGGCAGGTCTGTCCTCCCAGGTGAGATGGCACTTGTCCCCGGAACAGGTGCCTTTGTGGGACCCACGAAGACACACTGACACCATGTGATGAGGTAAGAGGAATATACTGTGTTGGGTTTAAGGTTTACACAGACTTGGGTTCCAGATCCTGTGCTCCCTCTAGCTGGTTGTGTCCTCCTGGGCAAGTAATGTAACTGCTCTGAGCAGTGTTTTTTTTTTCAAGCTTCTCTTGAACACTTCTCTGGGTTTGGAGCCAGAACCCCATAGCAGCATACCTTTTAGAAGTGCCCCCAGGACTCAAGGTTTGCCCACATGGCTAATTGTCAGAGAAACACCTGGCAAGCCAGCTATCTCCTTTGGTGTGGCCCTGGGAGAAAAGGAGAAAGGCATCAGATGTGAAGTGGAGAAACTGGAGCACCTGGTATCCCACGGCAGTGCCCAGCTCATCAAGACCCATGGGGAGTGCTGAGAGCTCACACGCTCCCAGCTGCAGCCATCTCTGCCCTGTGGTTATTAAAGCAATGACTTAATTTTAACGAGGGTCTAAGTGTTCTTCAGGAAGCTGCTTCAGCCCTGATTAAAGGAATGAATCAGGCAGGATCCAGCCTCTGCTTAGTGAGTCTGGGAACGGGAGCATTGGGCTATAATAATGGAGGCGGAGAGTTGTGGAACCCAGAGTCATCTGAGCTCTTTTTCGGAGACTCCAGCATTTGCTGAGGGAACCCAGGCTTTGGGGTTGCATTGTTCTCTTCTTAGATAGGAGGTCTGGTGGTGGAGGGCCAAGGCTTTTACCACCAGTGGCCTGGGCTTGCCTCCTAGCTCTACTGCTGACCAGCTTGCAGGACTGGGGCGAGGGACGTAGTCTCCCTGAGCCTCAGTTTCTTCCTCTGTGAAATGGATCAGGCTCCTGCTGAGAGAATGTGAAAAAGAACATCAGGTGCATTTGCAGAGCCAAGCCCTGGCTCATGCGCCGGTCAGATGAGGAGCTGTGACATGATATCCCATGTTATCAGTTTTCTCTCTCTTGCCTTAAAACCATGTTTGTGTGCACCTGCTACATGCAGGCTATGATTAGAACCCCAGGCTTCTGATTCCAAGTCTAGGGATTTTCTTGACTCCAACATTCAAGCTATGAGAAATTCAGCCCCCAGATTCTTCTGGAGGTCCTGTAGAATCTTCTTCTGGAAGTCCTGTTGATTGCAAATTCCAAGCACCTGTAGAACCTGCGGGGGTCTGGAGTTTGTCCTCCTGTCCTGGTGCCCTGACCACTTCCGCAGATGAGTACACAAGTTGAGATGAGTACACAAAGCGGGGACAAGTTGCTCCCTTTCTTCTGCTTCTCTCTCTTAACCTTCATGATGGTTGGGAGAAGGGAACGTGTGGGCAGCTTTCCAAACCACCTCTCCCACTTCTCAGCCTGGCAAAGCTGAGTCTGGGAGGGTTTCTGCCTCCTCCTCCGCCTCTCCTCGGTAGCTCAGCAGGAGCCCCTCAAGGAAAGCCTCGGGCATTTTCTGATTTCTGAAGGCTGCCTACCTGGTGGAGGGAAACCAAATCCCATTGCATCTAGGGTGGTCCTGCGTGCCACACTCGTGGGGTGCAGGGCCCAGTGAGTTTGCCTCCCATGGGCTGGGGCCCCTGGGTTCTCTGAGGAGGTTGGTCGCGGGGCCTGGGCTCCCGAGGGGGGGCCCCCAGCTTCCTTCTGTCTCCCAACCAGCATCACTACATGCTTCTGGGAGGTGTCTGGTCCAGGCTCTCATGAGCAGAGCCCATTGTCACCTCCCTGTGGATGGAGGTAAAGGGTCCAGATGTTATTTTTGTCACTCTCCTTCCCAGTGTTTTCCCACTTGCCATGACTTTCAAGGTGTGACATGATCTGGGGGCTGGAGATTTCCCATTTCCCTCTCAAGATCCAGGCTCCCTCCTTCTCGTCCTGCTCTAGGCTTTGGGAGGGTGACCCATATGGACATTCTCTGGCTCCTGAGTGGCACTGGTGAGTGGGTGTCACCATAAGGAGGCTGGGGACAGGGTGGAGAGCTGGGTTGGGACATTGGTTTCTCTGATGCTTTCCCGTAGGGCCACCGCAGCTTACGTGTGGTCCTCGAAGGAAGGTCCCAGCTTTTTTCAAGGCAGCCCCCTCTTCACAACTCTGTCCGCGTCTAGTAACGGCACTCTCCCCTCACCCTCTTGCATGGGATTGTTATAGTCCTGCAGTTCTGCCTCACTCTTGAGGCTTCCTCATCCACACTTGTGTAAAGTGCCCCTTTATTAAACTCTCCTCACCTGCCTCCTCACCTGGCTGTGTGGTCCTGGGCAAGTCACATAACCTCTCTGAGCTGTATTTTTTTTCAGGCTTCTCTTGAACACTTCTCTGGGTCTTGAGCCAGAACCCATAGCAGCATACCTTTTAGAAGTGCCCCCAGGACTCAAGGTTTGCCCACATAGCTAATTGTCAGAGAAACACCTGGCAAGCCAGCTATCTCCTTTGGTGTGGCCCTGGGAGAAAAGGAGAAAGGCATCAGATATGAAGTGGAGAAACTACATGGAGAAATTGCAAGTGGAGCTTGCATGAGTCATTGGTGTCTGCAGGACCCTGGCCGGTGCACCCCTGACTGCCTCTCTGATCACCCAGGATGCTAGTGCAGCAGGCGCAATGGCCGATTGCAACTGGGTCCCTTCTGATTGGGCAGCGCCTGTGCCAAGCCAGTTGTTAACTATTTTAAATTTCACCTCAACTTTATTCCCTCATTCACTGCTTTCCAGGCATGCTGGCCAGCTTTCCGTTCCTTAACAACCCAAGCCTGAACAACCCAAGCCTGACCATGCCCTGTCTCCCAGCACATCCTATGCCATTTACCTGTGCATCAGTCAGGGGCCCAGCAGGAATAGCAGGGCACACTTGACTGGGAATCTGAAGACTGTGGACAAGGATAAGGGACCCTGCAGCTAGCAACTGTGGGAAGATGCTAGCACCTGGGATCTGAGGAGGCGCTGGGAGGAAATGTGCTATCGGAACCTGAAGTGGGCTGAGCCAGAGTCACAGAAAGTTGCAGCCACTGCTAGAACCTGGGCAACATAGAAAGGAGGGGCAGGAGAAGACATGCATGAACTTCTCTCTCCTCCAATGCTCTGACTTCCTGCTGGGGTCTTCCATTGCCTGAACCCAAGTAGAAGCCAGCCAGAGGCAAGGGAGCCCGGGGTGCATTCCACAGGGCTCAGCCCCAGGGCATGGGGCAGATCAGAGCAGGGAAAAGAACTGAATGGAAGCCAGGGGAAGAAACTGAGAAAAGCCAGCACAACTTTATGTTGTGTTTGTTGTCCTTCTTACCACCTAAAATATTCATACTCATTTGGTTGGTTGATAGTTGATTGGCTTTCTTCTCTGCTAGAATGTCAAGTCCACAAGGGCAGGGACCTTGTCAGCTTGGCCCACTCTGAGATCCCCAAGGCTGAGTGTGTGCCTGGCATGTAGCAGGTCCTCAAGAACTCCATCAAATGGAAGAATAGACAAAGAATGAGAATATGTATTAGGCCCTAGATACAGCCCAGCGGCTCTGTTGCTCAGGGCTCCCCTGGGCCATCTTGGTCCTCACTTGGGTTCAGGCTGGAGAGGGCTGGCAGTAGGCACCCCCAGAGAGGGAGGTGGTATGTGTCAGCTCTGTCAGATTGGAATCTGGCATTGGCTCCAGCAGGCTCCACAGCCACTGTAGCTGGGCTGGGGTTTGTCCTGGTGGGTGGGTGGAAGCCAGAGCTCTAACTTCCCCATATCCTTGGCTCTGAGCTGCGGGCCCAGCTTTGGAAAGATTGTGGGGAGCAAACACCCTGGGCTCTGGGAAGTTCAGGCTTGGTGAGAGGTTCCAGCATGAAATGGGAGAACTTTCTTTGTTTTCCTTCCAGCCACAAAACCAGAGACTGAAAGAGGAGACAGAGGGTGAGCAAGAGAGAGAGAGAGAGAGAGAGAGAGAGAGAGAGAAAGAAATAGAGAGACAGAGAGATGGAATTGGTCCCTCTAATTGGGTCAGATGACCCATTTCCATTGCATCTGTGGTTCCTGATGTCCAGGGCAGGCCCTGGGGGCAGTGCTGGGAGGAATCCTTGGCAATGTTGGGTCCCATCACTCAGTGTATCTGGGCACAGTGTTATTCACTCAGTTCATTTATCCATTTGCTTAGCAAATATTCATTGAGCATCTACTATGCAGTAAGCCCTGGAGATAACTTGAACAAGTCATGGGTCTGCACTTTCTGCACATTGCCTACATTGCAAAGCCCCCAACGGTGGTATTACTCACATCCCCCAGCCCTTCCAAGATAGCGAGCTACTCCCTGAAACCTAACTTGATGGCGGTATTCCCAACCTGCAGTGGACCATACCATGGACATTTTTCCACATTACTGGATCATAACAGTTCCTTGTGGGAGCCTAATTCTGGCAGTGTGTGTGTTACTCGGTGAATCCCAATGCAGCCATTCCTTATCTTACTTGGTGCAGCCTCTCAGAGGCATCACTCACACTTCTCGCTCCACCCTAGCGGTGTGCATCTCCCAGGACCCTGCCTGTACCATGCACACTCTTTACACCATCGAGTCCTCCAGGGGAAAGTTACTCTGCTCACCTCCACCTGGATCTCCCAAACCTACAGAGAAGTATTGCCTGTGGCTGCTGGTGGCAGTGGAAGGGGACAACGTAAAGGAAAGGAGACCGAGCAGAAAAGACAGAAGCCAAAGCCCAGATGCTCCTGGAGCAGGAAGAGACTTTGCAAAATGGCTGCAGCTCCTTGCAAATGATGTATGAAATGAGGAGCATATGCTGGGAGCGATTTGTGTGCAGGAGCTTGGCTTGGCTCCCCGGTCCCTCCTGGCAGTGCTGTCTGCTAAGGCCCTGCGCTCCCAGCCCCAAGCATTCTGGGAGTCCTCTGAAGGTGGGCTCCAGGCTCCTCCTCCCTCCCTCTTCCCAAGACAAGGTACTGTACACAGTAGGTGCCCAAGCTGTGTGGCGGACGGATCATTTCTGCCTGTCCTGGTTCTCTGAAGACAGAACAGGAGGGAGGAGGGCTGAGTGAGTCTGAGATCAACAAGCCAAATCTTGGCATTTCCCAGATGGGGGAGCGGAGTGCAGAGAGGAGGATGAGCTCCCAAGGTCACTCAAGGAGCCAGTGTCTTTTGACCTCCAGCCGAGATGTTCCTAATGTCACCTATAGGCAAAAGACTTACTTTCTCCTGGGTGGTTCCAAGTCTATTTCTAATTGTGTGGCTTTGGGCAGGCCCCATAGCTTCTCTGAGCCTCTATTTCCTCGTCTGTAAAATGGGAGCAGTGACACTAATCTGACAAAGCTTTGCAGTGCTTAGCAACACAGTACATGTGAGCTTCACCCTGTGCTTGGCTTATTGAAAGCATGTATTACCTGGGAGCTCTGGTTTCTCTCCAAGGCTCCAATCCCACGTTTCCAGCAGCTGGTGCCTCAAATTAAAAAGGAAAAGGCATACTCAGTTGAGTCTGTGCTTCCCATGATTGAGGCTGCTATCCTCCCCAGCTCCTGGGGAGGCGATCCCAGAGTCCTCTTTGTTCCATCTCGAGGCCCCACTCTCTGCTGCATCCAGTCGGGCACTTTCCTGTCCTCCCCCTATCTGTCCCTTCCTCTCTACTTCCTACCTTGCTACCTCTGGCCTGTTGGTTAGTCTCTGAATTACTCAATATTAAAAAAAAAAAAATTCCAAGTGATAAACCCTAGTTCAACTGGGCTTAAACATAAAAGGTAATTTATTGGTTTACAGAAGCTCCATTTTTCCAGTTTCTCAGGCCAGCGTCTGTGGCATCATCCTTGACTCCTTTCATGCCATTATACCCAACATTTAATCCCTTAGCAAACCCCATTGACTCCATCTGCAGAATATACCTGCCGTCCATACTCTTCTTCCACCTTCATTGCTACTCTTCTGGTCCGAGCCACCACAACCTTTTATCTGGACTGGTGCAGTAGCCTCTCAGCAGGTTCTCCTGCTCCTGCCCTTGAACCCTCTGGGTGGTCTCTGCACAGTACCCAGAGCTGTCCTTCTAGAATCAAAGTCAGATCAAGTCCTCCCTCTGCTCACAACCCTCCAATGGCTTCCTCTCTCACACAGAGTCAACTCTAAAGTTTTCAACACTGGGCCCCCCCACCTCTCTGACCCACCTTCTCCACTGCCCTCTCACCCCAACCTGTAGGAACATGCCATGCACAGAGCAGCCTCTGGGCTCCTGCAGTTACTGATCCTGCTGTGTGGAATGTTGTTCCCTTCAGTGTTTGTGTATCTCATCCTCTCGCTTCCTCCCAGGCTCTGCTCAAATGTCACCTCTAAGAGAATTCCTGAACATCAGCTCAAAAGTTGGCACACCCTGTTCTCTTTTTCTTCTCACACTCATCAAAACCAGACATAGGTTTGTTTATTGTATGTGCTCCTCCACTAGAATGAAGCTTCCATGCAAACAGGGATGCTGTCAGTGCTTGGCACATAGTAGGTATTCAATAAACACTTTTGAATAAGTGGAAGAATAAGTGGCAAGTCTTGTGCTAGGTGCTGGGCATACAATGGTAAACAAGACAGAGTATCCAGAGAGTTATACTTTATAGCTTGCTGTCCCATGGAGGTGATAAATACCAAGTAATAACACAAACAATGATTTAACTACTATTGAGAAATGTGCTACAGGGGCATAGCACAGGCTGATACGAAAGTGAATTAACTGAGAGTCCTGAAGCGGAGGAAAGGGTGTAGGGAGAAGGTGTATCTGGGAGGGCTTCTTTGAGGAGGTGGTACCTCAGGTGAGACTTGATGGACAGGGAGTGGTCCCAGTGAACGGTGGGAGGAAAAGCATTCCAGGGAAGAGACTGTTCAAAGTCTGTGATTGGAAAGAAAATGCAGTGCTTTTATGGAGCAAGAGGAAGCAGGTGGCCATGGCAGAATGGAGTTGGGAGGTTGGAGGGAGAATGAGCTCAGATGGGAGTGAGGCATTGAGTTCCCAGAGGCAGGTACTGCTGCTCATGTTTTGTGTACTTCTAACCTGAGCTCGGTCCTGGCACATCTCTGTCAATGTGATGCTGTTTGAAGGGCAATGGACAAGGAGTCTGGCAGACCTGGAGTCTAACCCTTACTTGCTGTGTGTCCTTGAGCAAGTCCCATTGCTTATCTGAGTTCGTCTGTTCCTCACCTGCCACTGTAGGGATCAGTGGCCGCACCACTGTCTCCAGGAACATGCTCTATATCCCATGATGCCCGTGCAGGTACACAAGGTTTTCTGCCATGATGGTATGAGGCTGGTACGTGGGGCCACCATTTCTGCTGCAACCAAGGAGCAGAGGCTCCTGGAGACATTTGAAACTTCAGAAATGTCCTCTCTGGGCATCTTCCACGATCCTTTGATGGAGCTGGGGTTTCTATATCCACAGACAGAATTGAAAGCAAAACCAAACACCCTTCAGACCAAGTCACCTCTGATTCATTCTCATTCTCCGTGACTTGGAAAGTCAGGGAACCGCGTCATATTTGGTCCGTTCCCGTTTCCCCGAGAGGGATCTGCCTAAGTGTGCAGGCTGTCTCGGACATGGTTTATGTCCCCTGCCTAAACCGTGACGCTTACAGTGAAATGAGATGCTTGCATCTTGCAAGGCTCGATCATAAAGGATGGCAGTGCCAGGATTGAAGCAATAGGTCATGTTGATATTTTCACATTAGTTTCTATTCTTATTACATTTTGATGGATGGAGAGAGTGGGGATTTTATCGTAATCTCATTCCTGTCTTAAACTGCTAATTCATGCCTGAGTTCCCTCTTCCATTTTGTTTCTACAAATTCAGTCAAGTGCTGATGGGATGAAGATTTAATATGCAGCTGCAAGAAGAGGCACGCTGATAGGAAAAATGCTAGCTGGGGAGCAGTGTTTTTAAGAGAACGGTCTAATCAAGTCATTTTGTTATGAGAGCGCCTTGTTGCCCTGGGAGATTGGGGCTGCCTGTATATAATAATAATAAATACGTAATAGTAAAACAATATCTTATATTCAATATGGTGCTTTTAATTTTTCAAAGTGATTCATTCAAACATTTTTGTTTTTTTTCAATCTTCCAAATAGCCCTGTGAGACTGGAAGGGTATTATGATTCCAATTTTATAGATGAAGAAACTGAGACTTAGAGAAGGGAAAGGACTTAGACCAATGCCTTTTAAACTTGAGCATACAGATGAATCATCAGGAGGTCTGGGGCAGAGTCTGTATTTCTAGCCAGCTCTCAGGTGATGCACGCTTCGAGGAGCAAGGGCTGGATGCCCTTTGTGTATGCGCCTGTGATGTTATGGGTCTTTGTGGATATTCTGTGGCTCCCTTTCACCTGTTCTCCGCTGTACTACACACTTGGGCAGCTAAAACCTCCCACTTACTCCTTCCCCAGGATCCTAGGCTATTGACAAGTCCCCTTCCCTAGGTCACCTGGCTCTCCTCATTCTGTCTCACCTGCTTCCTCCCACTCTGTCCTTGGTTTTTCCTTTCCATTACGGTGATCCAGTCAAAACCTTGTCTCAGCCCTGTTCACAAAACCGTACTCATCCTGACTCTCCTGTCACCCCTCTTCTCAGCAGCATCCACCCCGCCACTCCATCAAAACTCTCACCAGGGCCTCCTGCCCTGCTCTCCTCTTTGGGGGCTGTGTGGGCTGGGGATGCATTCCACAGGCTGCAGAAGGCCAGAAAGCTGTGTGTGGTTGGAAGGAACTCCTCAAATCAGGGGACAAAGTAGAGACCCGGGGTAAGAATCCTGGAACCTGCAGGGCGTTCTGTGCCCACAGCCCTCTACAGTTACAAAATGCCCTGGCACCCATGCACACCAGACTCTCACAGCTACCCCCAGGAGGTCCCTCTTCAGACACATAAATAAACTGAGGCTCTGAGAATTTCTGTGACCTTGCCCAAGGTCACAAGCCACTCCAGGCAGAGCCTGAACTCAAAGCTGGGGCTTCTGATCCCAAGTTCAGTGCTCTCTGTAGAGATCACCAGGGTTGCACTGAAATACACCCTAGGTAGCTCTTTCTGGGGCATTTGCACAGTTTCCCACATTTTAGACCCATGGTGGAAGTCACACTGCAAAGCCATTTCTGCCATTTCTGGCTGCTTCCTGCTAGCTTCTTGTGGCAGGTAGCATGAATTCCGTACATGCTGGCGAAGTGTATGGATGGACAGAGGCATGTGTGGCACGAGCCCCGCAGTCATTCCCCAGCTCACCACCCCTCTTCCAGGCGTCTCCGGCATTCTCACTCCCTTTCAACTGTGCTCCTCTCCTGCTGCTCTCTCTGTTTCTCTCTTTCTCTCTCCTTGTCTCTCTCTCTTTTCGGAGAATAAAAATGACTGAACTTGGCATTATCTGCTGGTTTCCATGGTAATAAAATCTGTTTCTGATAATGGCCCTTCCCTGGTGTGGTTAGTTTTGGTAATTTTAGCAACACTGTTGCACAGGCCACCTGCATTTCAATACCATGCAAGCTGGATTCGACTGCCGCTTTCAGGTTGAATAGAAATAAGGGAAAGTGCTTGCTCTAAAATTTCTAGGCTGGATAAATGCTCGAGAAGAAAAGGAAAAGTTACATAAACTGCCCAGACTTGGATGTGCATGCAGCCTAAGACTGGAGTGTGATTGTGTCACTCCTGCTTAAAACCCTTCTCACGACTGAACTTAACGCGTGCAGCATGAGTCCAGACCCTCCTGTGGCTGGAGTTAGGGCCTCCCTTAACCTGGATTCCTATCACTCTCTATGGCCCTGGACTTATGGTGCTGTTTCCTGCCTTTGAGTCTCTGTATTGATCGTTCTGTCTACCTGCAATGCCTTTTCTGCTTCAACTGCCTGGTGAGCTCCTACTCAGTCTTCAAAGTCTGTCCCAGCATCCCTGCATCCCGCAACCAAGGTCTTCCTTCTTTGCGCCTCCCCCACAACCCTGATTTGTACATTCTTCTGCTATGCAAATGTATCCTGTCACACTGGCAGCATTTTAGTTTACCTGTTCTTCTCTCCCATGTCACAGTGAACTCTTTGGGAACAGAGATGCTGGCTGGATTCGTTACTGTGGCTCCAGGGTCTGGCATATGGCATGTAATCATGAATTTAAAAATACATATCCTAACAGCTAGCAAGAATGTCTCACTTGGCCAGGTGCGGTGCCTCATGCCTGTAATCCCAGCAGTTTGGGAGGCCAAGGCAGGCGGATCACCTGAGGTCAGGAGTTGGAGACCAGGCTGACCAACATGGTGAAACCCCGACTCTACTAAAAATACAAAATTAGCCGGGCATGGTGGTGCATGCCTGTAATCCCAGCTACTTGGGAGGCTGAGGCAGGAGAACTGCTTGAACCCAGGAGGTGGAGGTAGCAAGATTGCACCAAGATTTGAGCCAAGATTGCACCACTGTACTCCAGCCTGAGCAACAAAAGTAAAACTCAGCCTCAAAAAAAAAAAAAATAAAATAAAAATAAAAAAAAAAATAAAAAGGCTCACTTTCTCTATGTGCAGGGCACTGGGCTAAACACTTTATTTGCATCTTTTCATTGCTCCTTCCTCACCCTAGGAGGTAGCTCTGACTATTCTTCCCATTTTACAGATGAAGACATTGAGGCTCACAGGGGTCAACACACTGGCCCCAGATTACAGAGTTGGCTGATGGAATGGGTGTGAGTTCTCTGAATGTGCAGACGAATCAATTCAGGTGGAAAATTTGAACGACTGGCACTGAGCTCACGGCCTCCTTTTGAATCTGCCAGAAGATTTTCCTGTAAATCTTTAGGGGGAGCTGTGAGGGTGCTGCTTACAGGCAGAAACAGTTCTTCTCTTGTCTGGCTCACTGGGGAGGAGAGGGTGGTGGGAGGGCCAGAAGGAGGGGGATGAAGGGGGGGATCACACAGATGTAAGGGGCTGCACACACAGATTTTGCCGAGGCTGCAAACTTCTAGGGGAGAGTGTCAAGAAGATCTGGGAATGGCAGGCTGGAGCCTCCAGCAGCCCAGCCTGAGTATTGGCCCAGTGCTAGCCTTTGAGCCCGCTTGCCTCCTCTGAAGACGTAGGAGAGGATGTAATGTGGGGCCCTGGCCCCTATGAAGACTTAAGACCTGTGAGCCCCGTCAAGCAGCTCAGGAACGCTGGAAGAGAAAGAATGCAGGGAAGGACGTGCCCAGCCTCTTTCCCCAAAGCTGTCGCTGCTACTCTGGCCACCTGGGCCACCCCGCTCTGATCTGTGTGCAAGCCCAGCCTGAGGCTCCCCAAGGACTGGCTCTGGTGGCGGCATCTGTACTTGGAGTTGAAACGGTTCTGCAGAGGTGTTTAGTCTGGCCTGGGCCAAGGAGGGGGATAGCAGGGGCGCTCAGAGCTTCGGGTTTTCTTAAGCAAGTCGCCCCCCACTCTGTTCCTTCCAAGCCTATGGGATTGTGGCAAGAATTTGCTACAAGGCACAGAGCCCATGGCAAGGCAGAGCCCTAAGCTTTTATTCCTCCCATTCGGGGTCAACCAGGATAGGGCCTGTGGGGTCTTTCCACAGATCAAGCTCTCGGGGAACAGAGGGCAATAGACGAGGGTCCTCCCCAGCCTCTGGCTCCACAAGTGCAGGAGTTGAGCCAGACCCCTCAGCTCAACCTCTGACGCAATGCCGCATAACATAAGAGAGCAGCCTAATGTTCCCCCCTCATTTGACTTCATGTGAAATTGGGTAAACTGCCTTCTGAGCTCTGAAAGTAGGCAGGACTAGAGACGGTTATTAGTAATAACAGCTGACACTTCTATAGCGCGATATGACAATGAAGTTGGTCCTAATATCATTCTCATTTTAAGGTCAGAAAACTGAGACACAATAAAAATAAATAAACAAAAAAGAAAACCGAGGCACAGAGAGCTTAAGGACTTTGCCCAAGTTCTCATACATCCACAGTACAGCCAGGATGTGAATCCAGGTACCTGTTCCTGTAAGTATCAGTCAGGGACTGGTGGAAACACAACTGAAACCTGGAAGAACATTCTTTCCTTCCTTTTCTTCCTGCTTACGTTTTGTAAGCACCATCAGTGGCCCAAGCCCGGGCTCCTCTGCGATGGTGGGAGGGCAGAATGATAGAAGAGGAGGGGCTAGTCCCAGCCTCTAAGGATGCTCACTTGGGCTGTGCCCACCTTGGCATTGCTGTGGGCTGATGGAGCTGGGAGCCTAGGGAGGAGCCTCAGCTGGGTTTTGGGATCATGAACCAGGGCTTGACTTCCAGCTCGGCTGCCTCCTAGATGCGTGGTCTTGGGCAAGAGACCAGGACACCTCGCAGCCCAGGTTCTGCTTCCTTCAAACGGGCAGTGCGCGCTTCGCACTGCCTCTCCTGCAGGCTGGCTTGTGTTTCCATGAGATGATAAATGGCTTAGTGTTTTACAAATTTAAACATCTCCCCTGGGGTGAGGGAGTTTTAGAAAATATGTGTTCTAGAAGGAATAGCCTACTTTTCTTCTATGTGGGCACCTTGACTGGGGACGTCTCAGAGGCACGCTCTGTTCCAGACATTGCTCCTCTTCCCCCAACCAACCTTCTTCCTGGTTGTGCATCGGGAGTGACTTCCTTGCTTTACACATAGCAATGTCAATAACTATCGAATTGAGGCATGAGCTTGGAGATAGGGCAATTGTCAAATGGCTTCTGGCAGACACAGGCAGTCTGGGACTTCTCAGATTCAATTTAGATAGATTTTTCTGGCATCAAAAGAGCTGCAAAAAGTTCCTCCTCATTACTCCCATTTTGCAGAAAGCAAAACTGAGGTATCTGGAAGACCTGCCCAGCCAGTGCTAGGTCCAGAACATCTGGCTTGCAACATGGAACTGACACACCTCCGTTTATGCTTCAGATTTTGTCTCAAGCCAGGATCTTTTCCTGGGAAGGAGTTGATTCAAACTAGGACAGACCCATGTGTCACCCCAACGACAAGGAGCCAGATGCTGTCCTGACTGACTCTCAGACCTTTTCCCCTGTGCTGGCCTTCCCCCTGTTGGGACCATGCTCCCTGCTGGGCAGATGCCCTGAAATACTCTGCCCAGCTGCCTCCCCAAATAGGACCTCCACATAGTAAAGGTCAGAGCCAGAAGGGCCTTGTAGGATAAAGGGGGAAACTGGGGCCCAGAGGGGAAGAGGCTTTGCCCAAGGCTACTCTTCTAGTGTCCTCGGTGAGATCATGCTTCTCCCAGATTTCCTAAGCTGATCTTTCTGGAAGGACCACAGCACCCTAATTCCTTTTCCTGTCAGGCAATAACTGTCTTGTTTAAACTGTCTCTAGGATTAGTCAAACAGTCAGAGATCACAGCCAACAGCTGCCCTGTTCTCTCATTACCGGGTGCCTATAATTAATATTTATAAACCAAGAGGGTGCTTGTCTTTCTTTGCTGAAAAAGAATTCAGTATTTCTAGTCAGTGGCTGCAAACATACAGCCTCTTGTTACCCTATCATGGAAAAAGAGCTTGACTACTTCAGCAGATGCACTTGTAATTGTAGCTGGCAGAGAACAGAGCCCGGGGTGGGCAGGGGGAGGACACTGGACAGGAACCCAGGGTGGAGGGTACAAAGAGGGAGGAAGGGGAGACAGACTGGGAGAGAGAGACAGAGATATGGAGGGTGGTAGGATCACAGACACAAAGAGACACAGAGAGAGAAGAAAATGAGAACACAAGCAAGAGAGAGAAGAATCATACAACCCCAGAGAGAAAAGGGGGTTCATCCAGAGACCAAGAGAAAGAGGTGGGAGACTAGAGAGAGACATACATACAGGAAGCAGGAACAGAGACGCAAAGAGAGCAAGAGACACAAAGGCTCAGAGGCAGAAAGAGGCTGCCAATTAGAGAGGTTCGAAGGAGGGCACAGCGACTAGCAGGGAGACAGAGGTGGTCAGAGTATTTCAGCCACTGGCCATCAAGTGGGTGGCACTTGGCACAGAACCTGCACATAGTAAGCACTCAGTCAATCCATGGCCTGGCCCTTGTTGGCACTCAAAGTTGCTCACCCAGCATAGATCCTGGCATAAGCTCCCCACTATGGGAATTGACATCCAATAGATCTGCCCCCTATCCCCTAGCCCTAGCACAAAACCTGGCCTATGGTGGATGCCCCTTGCCTGCGGGTGATCTGGACATGGTGTTGAATGAATCCGCACCTCCAGCCTCCAAACCTTTGCTTGTGCTCTTCCCTGCTTGTGACCAGCCAGGTGCCGGGGAATGAGCACTGGGCTGGGAGTCAGGAAATCTGGTTCCTGACTCTGCCACTGAATGGTTGGGCAAGTCTCTTTACTTCCGTGTGCCTCAGTTTGCCCATATGTTAGGTGAGAAATGGTCTCAAATGGTCTTTGAAGTTCCCTCCAGCCTTAGAATTCCATGACCTGAGGTTCTGACTCACTTCTGTTCACACCCTGGCCAAATGGGCACCCTGTATTCCAAATACAGCCCAGCTGCCCTCCCTGATCTCACCTGGGATGTGGGGCAGGGCAGTCCTGGCAAGGACAGGCTCTTCTTGGGCCATCTGGGGCTCTCTGATTTGCACATCAGAACCCAAGAAGGGCTTTTAGCTGTTCATGCCCCCAGGCCGCGGTGAAGCAGGCAAAGCGGAAGCCACTGAAGAGGTGTCTTGAAAGTGGGGCTCATGGGAGCCATGAACTTGGCCCCTAGAAGTGGATGCCACATGGTTATTTATGAGGGCTGAGGCAAAGGCAGAGCATGTGAGAAGGGAAAGCCATTTTTCAGAAAGGCAGAAGAGGTAGGACTGGAAAGTTGGGAGCCGCCATGTTTAGAGAAAAACCAGAGACCTTTAGGGGAGATGCTTCAACTAGTGGCTTCTTAATTTTACAGGTGGAGGAGAATGCTACCTAACAATCCACTCCCCAAACTCTATGTCCTAAAACAGCAATCATTCATTTCCATTGATCTGTGGGTCAGCAGATGTAGGCTGGGGTTGGCTGGAGGTGGCTTTGCTTCACATGCCCCTTCTCCTTCACCTCCTGAGACCAGTGGGATGGCCTAGGCATGTCCTCTTCATGGCTGTGGCAGTGGTGGCAGAGAGCAAGCAGAAATACACAAGGCCTGGGCTTAGAGCTAGCACACCATTGCTTCACCTCATTCGATTGGTCAGAGCAGGTCACACGGCGAAACTCAAAAGGAGAAGTGAGAAATACACCCACCCACATGAGAGGGCACTGCAAAGTTCATGGTAAAAAGCATGAATACAGGAAGAGGCAAACATCTGCCAGATGCCAGGTACTGTGCCCAGAGATAGGGATTTACAGTAAACAGGACAGAAAAGGTCACTGACCCCAAGGAACTTGAAATAAAGATGTAAACACATGAATGAATAATAGTCATAGATCATGAAATTGCAGTAAAGGAAATCATGGGATGGTGTGGCAGGGAGAAACTGAGACATCCACTTTGATACAATAATCTGGAACAGCCTCTCTGAGGAGGTGGTCTTTGAACAGAGCTGTAAGGTGAGAATAAAGAGAGGGAGGAATAGCTTCTCGGGCTGAAGAAGCAGCAGGTGTAGACTCCAAATCCAGTTCTCTTTCCAAATGATCCTGCTGCCTCTTGAGGAGGGAGCTCCAGAGATCTCTGGGGTGTCACCTTTTTCTCTATCACTGGCCACTGCCTTCATGACTAAGTCCTCCAACCAGGTTCTCACATGCCTCTGTCCTTCCAACCAGTCCATCCCCCATCACAGAGTCCTTTGCAAACCATGATTCTGACTATGTCCTGCCCCTGCTCAAAACCTCACAAGGGCCCCTGAGAGTCTACAGAATGAAGTCCAAGCCCCTGAGCCTCATATTCTAGGATCTGTAGAGACCAGTCCCAGCCCTCTCCCTATCTTCGTCACCTGTCCCATTCTCTTTGCTCCCTTCTTTCCAACCAGGTTAAGACAGTGCTAGAGGCAGCATGAGAGCATGGGCATCCAGACTCTGAGTTCAGTGTTTTTTCTATCATCCTGTGCTGCCTCTGGGATGGGGGGACCCAGGATGGTTTTGGATGGCTCCTGTGCTTCATCCTCAATACCATAGTCTACGTCTGCAAGTAGACTATGAGTTATTTGAGGGTAGTGGACATGTCTTCATCATCACTATGTCTCTGTTGCCAGCCATCCCAAGGGTCTGCCAATTTTGGTGGGACTATATGAAGGCATTGGTGTATCCTGGGGTAGCATCATGACCTGCCCAGAGGAGACTCTTCAACTTTTCTCCAACTGCAGACAAATCTGCACTCTGTCCTCTATGTCCTCGTCTTGGTGGTAGGCAAGGACTTGGGGTGGGGAGGGGGAGAAAGGTAGGGCTCTTAGAGGAATCAAAGGGGCCTGCCAGGCTTCCTCTTGCCTTCAAGTCTTGGGCAACAGGATTCCCAGCCATGGCCATGCATATGGGATCAAAGCTGGGTCTTTGATCAGCTTTAGGGACAAAACTTCCAGGGAGCAGCAGAGGGCCTGGCATGTAGTAGGGCTCCATGACTTGCTGAATCACTTGTGGGAAGATCCATGGATACTTCTGAGCCTGAAATCTGGTCCTCAACCCTGACATTAGAATCACCTGGGGAGCTTTTACAACACGTTGGTGTCTGCGTTCCATCCCCGATCAATTAAGTCAGAATCTGGGATTGGGACTCAGGCATGCCTTTTTTCAAAACTCCTATATTAATTAAGGTCATCTTAGTGGCCGTAAGGGATAAACCTTTAAATCTTAGAGGCCTCACTCAGGAGAAGGATTTCTTGCTTACATAGTCTATTGTGCCCTGGGCTGTTTATGTTCCACACAGTCATTCAGGACCAGTGGATGGAAGCTCTGTTGTCTTCAACATGCAGCTTCCAAGGTGAGCTGGGTTTCTAGTCAGCAGATGGGGAAAGAGAGAGTGAAGGATTGCTTGGGAGGATTTTTACCGGCCAGGCCTAGAAGTGAGGCACACCACGTCCACCCACACTACATTGGCCTGAGCTCCATCAACGGGCCCATCTATATGCAAGAGAAGTCAGGAAATCTAATCCTTGGCAGGGAAGCCATTTTCAAGCAATGCTAGGAGGGAATCATAAATCTCTGGTGGCCAGCTGGACACCCTGTCACAGCTTCCCTAGTGATTCTAATGTGTGGGCAGAGTTGAGAACCACTGGTCTAGAGCGTCACAGCTTGATTGGAATTTTGTTTCAATTTCTCACCTCCCAATCTCTAGTGCTGTGGGGGCTCCAGATGAGCCTCCTTGGCTGCCATGCCTTCCTGTTTCATGTTTCTGACAGCCCAATCTGTAGGATGGGTGGGAACCCACAGGGAGTCTCAGTACAGTAGCCTCTTCCTGCTGGAAAGGTTTGTACAAGGGAGTCATGGGACTTGAGGCTGGAACAGATGGAGTCAGACCCTGCATGGCCTTAGAAGCCAGCCTGGGAGGCTTGGCCTCTGTTTGGAAGCCATTAGAGGGTTGAAAGTAGGCAAGTGACAGCATGGTAATGAGCTGTAGGAGGGTTAATCTGGTAGAGGGTTGTGCAGAATCCTGGGGTAGGGGGAAGGCCACCAGGCTGTCATGTTCAGCTCTCATTTTCTTCTCCAGACAGAACAAGCTTTATGTATGGTCCTGCCTGGTCTTGGGGGGTGGGCGGGGGGTCTGCTCAGTGCCCAAACGAAAAGATGGTGCTTAAATCCTGCCTCACTTCCCACACCCCTTCCAGGAGATCTTCCTTTCACTCTTCTTGATTGGCCACCCTTGAAACTATTCAGAAGAATATATTCTGGACTCTGGAAACAATTCCACAAAAGAAATTCCCAACATTTTATGCCATGGGGATGCTATTGTAAAAACTATTTATAGTCTCCCAAGGGGATGCCTTTGTGGGGCAACACTCTTTTCTGTTTACAAGGTCTGTTCTGTTTCGTTTGTAAGGGAAAATCAATACTTTACAGGTGAATTCATTCATTCATCCAACAAATATTTTTGAAGCCCAGGTCCTATGCCAGGCACTGTGGACACAACAGTGAACAGGACGGGCATAGAGGTCCCTGCCCTCATGGAGCTTGTGGTTTTACCCCCTTGCCTATACTCAGAAATGTGTCCACTGGCAGATGAGCATGCTTGTTTCCAAATGCCCCATTACTAAGCCCCATTTAGGGCTTTGCAAATCCAAGCGATACACTGGCATTCTTTGATAAAAACCTAATCAGAACACAGACACAAAAGTACCTTTACAGCATGTGGAGTAAACAAAATAATTTCTTCTCAAGAAAGTGTAAGGTATTCAGGCTTAGAAAATCTTGCCTGAAGATGTTGAAAGTCAAAGAACTAGTTTCTGTTCAGACAATAGTTTATTTGTAATACTCAATTTCAGTTAGACCTCATAGTCCTAGTAGTTTAAAAAATATTTATTGTGTTTCTGATTATAAAAGTAATGTATGAATGCTGTAGAACATTCGGGAAACAAAAGTAGGAGGAAGAAAATAATGATCACCCATAATCTTATCACTGAGAAATAACCAGCAGTAACATTTGGATGTTTTTCTCTCCAATTTTTCTTTTAATGCTTACATTAAATAAAGTTGCTATCAAAATGCTATATTATAAAAATTTTCTTATTTATAGTATTAACATTTATCACAAGCATATATGTTTATCACAAGCATATTTATCAAAAGCATGCAGTCTTTGAATATATACTTGTATCATAATTTATTTAATTCTCTATATGATAAACATTTACGTTGTTTCTAGTTTTTTGCTGTTACAAGCAGTGCTGTGCTGCCCATCTTCATGCATAAAGTTTTGTCTGCTTCTCTGATTATTTCCTTAGTATTGATTATTTTAGAAATTAAGGTGTCCAATTAAAATATGAGCAAAAAATTTGAAGAGGCATTTCATAAAACAACATATGCAGATGGACATAAGTACATAATGATACACTGTTCAGTATCATTACTCACCATAGAAAGTACATTAAAGTCACAAAGAAATCCCACTAAACATTAGAAGGGTAAAATGAAAAAGACCAACAATATTAAGCATTGGTGAAAATATGGAGCAACTGGATCTCTCATATGTTGCTGGTGCAGTTGAAAATGGTACAACCACTTTGGAAAATGGTTTCTACTGAAGCTGAACACACACCTACGCTATAACCCAGTAATTTCACATCTAGGTATATACCCAAGAGAAATGAGTGCACGGGTCCATGACAGAATATTCATATATATTCTATTCATCATAGCCCCAAGGTAGAAATAATCTAAATACTCATCAATATGTAAGAGGATAAATAAATTATAGTAGTTTCATAAAAATGGAATACTACACAGCAGCAAAAGAGGAAGAACTATCGGTAGATGCAGTTATACGGATGCATTTCACAGGTATTATGTTGAGTGAAAAAGCCAGAAAAAAATATGTTCCATATGATCTCATTAATAGGAAGTTCAAGAACAGGCGCAATGAATCCATGTTTGTTAAAATCAGGACAATGGTTACTTCTGAGGGGAGATACAGACTAAGAAGATGCAGGATGGCAGTACGATGATGCCGGCAATGTTCCTTTTCTTGATCTTGGTGGTAATTATATGAGTGTATACAAAAGTAAAAAAATGATGAAGCCATATAATGAAAACAAATATGCTTTTTATGTTTCACTGTGTGTAGGTTATCTTTCAATTAAAAAGAAATTCGGGTGGGATTTGGATGACATCAGAAAGTTTTACTGCCAGGAATTCAGAAATTCAAAGATCCATTCTTCCTGGTTACTGATCAACCTGCCTTTGAGGTTTTAAAGAAGTGATACGTAACGAACAATAGCAGAACTGGAATGCAGGTACCCCTTTATTAATAGTCATCCAAGTGTTACCCAATGTCCCCAATTCAGAACTGAAGTACAAGGCTGAGTTGCAGTGCATGCCTTAGCTTGAGGCTCGAGCAGGGTGCAACACTCCTTCTCCTTCTTGACAGCAACATACCCAGGTGTGCCCTCAAGCTCTGTCCATGGGATAGAGGCAGGAAGTACCAGCAAGAGCACTCCCTGGAGGTGCTGACCTTTTGAATATGGACTGATGGGTGCCTCACACTCCGATCAGTCAGATGGCTATTTCTCCTTCTTTGTGAGGGCAGCAGGGAGTCCTAAAGGGATTGGGCAGGGGACATCTGGCATAAGGAGTATAGCTGAAGCATTTCTCCTCTCTCCTGATTTCCAGAAGGGAAAAGGGAATGAAGATTTTGTTTTTTGTCAAGTTACCCTCCAGGGAGTTTGCATCATTTTCCACTCTCACCAATAGCACACAAGAAAGTCAATTTCACCACATCCTTGCAAGACTGAGTGTTACCATTTTATCAGGCAGGATATGGAGCCTCAGCATGCTTGCCTTTGACACCAGCAACAGAAGCTGTTCTTTCCTGCCTAAGTCGCTCTGACTCTGAGGCATGCCTGGGTGAAACCAAACTAGTTGCTTCTGCCACACTGGATTAGACCTGGAATTGGTCCAAGAGCCCCAGACAAGACCTAAGGATGGCCCTGAGGATGGAGCCAGTGTATTGGAGCCCAGGGGAGGGGCTCCTTGTTGGATGGAGAACCCATCAAGTCCTCTTTCTGGGTAACATTCAGGGGGACACAGACAAACCGAAGGCACTGACTGGAGCTCAGCTGCATCCCAGAGCAGGCTGAGCAACTACTTTCTGTTTCCGCTAGACTGTGTGCCAACAGCCCCCAAAGAGATAGTTCCCCTGTGACCTGTTTCTCCCAGGTATCTTGATGATAAACTCCATCAGCAAAGAAATCTTCCCCGGATCTCACCCCTGCCTCCCTAAAGGCCCAGGTCAATATGAATGTTTTTTCCCTCAAAACCTTTTCTAATTTGTCCACAAAAAATGGTGCCATGGTTGTAATTAGCATTGCTTCTTTGACTGCAAGTGAGGTTGAACCTTTCTTCCTAGGTTTATTGGACATTTGTACCTCCACTTCTGTGAACTGGCTGTTTATGTCTTTGGCCAATTTCTCCCCTGGGATTTTCCTAATGGCTTTGGCTGGTCTCAAGAGCTTCCTCTCCTTTTTCAGGGTGGGGTAGATGTCTCTGGCAGTACAGGCCTGTTGGGTCTTGAGCCATTATGAGTGTGTATGGATGTATTTTTGTTGCTGTTGGTAGCTCTTGGCATTTTTTGTCTACAAGTACTTTCCCGGGAAGCTGTGTCAGCCCTGCAATTAGCTCCCTCAATCAGGAAAGCGGCTCATCGTGAGATGAGACACATCTCAGTGGCTGATTGCCTGGAATTTGGGAGCAAGCTGGCGGGCGATAATCTCCCACTTTCTCCCTTTCTCTGGGTCTCTTTTCCTTTTTCCATTTTAAATAACTGCTTGATTGTAAAGAGGGATGATTCACTACTCGAGATTTCTTCTGTAACTTTATGGGGAGGTTAAGAAAAAAGAACTGCCTCCTCCTCTTCCCCTCCCCTCACCAAGTCCCAAATCTCTTCTGTGCCAGTTGCTCCCACAGAAAGGAAGGGAGAGGGAAAAAAGAATGCAGGTCTGGCTACATTCCCACACTGCCCAGGAAAGTCCAGATGTCCTCCTTCAGTTTGACCACTGCTCTGGGAACCCACTTCCTAACTGCAAATCCCCTCCTACTCCCAGCTTCCTGCTCTACTACCTTACACCTCTCAGTGTCAAAAAATACTCCCCTATGTCTAACTCCAATTCCTCTTACTGAATTTCATTTTGTTTGGCCTTTGGAGCAGTTATTCCCTATCCTGTCTGATGCCTTCTTCACCATGTACTTTCCAGCCTCCCCATCCCCTCCTTTCCCCTCCCCTCCCTTCCCCTCCTTTCCCCTCCCCTCCCCTCCTTTCCCCTCCCCTCCCTTCCTCTTCCCTCCCAAACTCCCTCCCTCCCCTCTTCCTCCCTCCCTCCCTTCCTTCCCTCTTCTCCTTCTCTCCCTCCCTCCCTCCAATATTTATTGAGAACCTAGCATGTGTCATACATGCTCTAGGCACAGAAGTCAAGCACTGAACAAAGTAGATACAGCTCCTGCCTTCTTGGAGCTTACATTCTACTTGGGGGACCAGACAATTAAAAATATACAAATACTTTTATAATGTAATGGCGGGTAGTGATCAACTTAATGAAAAAAAGTAGGGCAGGAAGGGATGCTCTGTTGCAGTGGGTAGTGATGGCCTCTCTTAGCAGAGAGAAGAGTGAGGCGAGGGAGGCCACCCCATAGACATCTGGGGAAAGAGTGTTCCAGATGCAGGGAGCAGCAAGTGCAAAGGCCCTGGGGCAGGAGTGTCCAGGTGTATTGTGGCCAGAGCATCAGTCAGAGGTGAAGGGCAGAGAGTTGGTAATGAGGTCACAGAGGTGAGTGAGGACCAGATTATGCAGGGCCTGGGAGGCCATGATGGAGGCTTAGTTTTTATTGTAAATAGGATGGGAAGCTATTGACAGTGTTTGAAGAGAGGAGTGATGTGATGTGACTTAGGTTTTTGAAGCCTCATCTGGTTGTTCCATGCTGATTAGATGGTAGATGGGCAAAAGTAGAAGCAGAGAAATAACCCAAATAACCCTCCTCCCTCTCAGTGAAATAACCCCCTCCCTACAGCTGACAGCAGGGAGCAAATTCAGCTGGAAGTGTCACAGGCAACTCGGTGACTGTGCAGTGAGCCAGAGCCCAGAAGCCACTAAGGTGTAATTCATCTTTTACAAAGACAGGAGTTAAAAGGACAGATTACAAAATTCAGCCCAGTGTTTTGTTTTTTAAATATGAGCATCTACTGTTTTTTTTTCTCTTTTAGATGTTTTGTTGATCAAATTATATTCTTGACATGTTGGGGACCTTCTACATTTCCCCAAATGCTGCCTAATGATGCCACAGTGCAATTAAGACTAATTTGTTGGCAGAAATACTAGGAAGTTGTTCAGTTCTACAAAAGAACTAATCTCAGTGTTCTTATTATTATCCTTATTACTGAGGCCATTATTATTGCTAGAAACACGTGTCAAGCTGAAAGAAGCAGGAGGGAAGATGAAAAACATTTGGGAAGGGAAAAGAGGTACCTCTGAGGAAGTCAGAACATTTGGAGCCAAAATTCCAGAGTTTGTATCTCGCCTGCACTACTGGCTCTTTGTGTAAGCTTGAACAAGGGACTTAACCTCACCAAGCCTCAATCTCCTCATCTATAAATTGGATATATCAATATTATCTACATCATTGGATTATTGAGGAGTAAATGAGATGAGATATTTAAATTATTTCCTGAAATACAGAGTATTGTATCATTTAGGATTAAGTTTGGTTGTGACAAACATACTCAAAATAACAGTGGCTTACTTAAGTAGATGCTTACTTCTCTTTCACCTACAGAACTGATTTAGGCAGTGCAAAGTGGGTGCTGAATCTATTCTATCATGTCTTTAGGGACCCAGGTTCCTATTGTTCCCTGGTCTAAAATAGTGGCCAAAGCTCTATTCATCATGGTTACTGTCCAGGCAGCAAGGTGGGGAAAGAGTGACAAAGAAGGGGCCAAAGGGCACATGCCAGCTGCATTTAAGTAAGCTATCCCCTGACACATTCATTTACATCTCATTTGCTAGAGCTTAGGCACATGGCTGTATCTAGCTGCAAGGGATGCAGGGAAGTGTAGCCTTTATTCCAGGAGGCCTTTTTGTCCAGCCCCAAACTGAGGATTCTAATACAATGGAAGAAAGGAAGGCTGCATTATAAGAGGCTGCACATTAAGAGATAAGTGGAGGCCTCTCCAAAGGTGGCCCTAGAGGAAGGAGAAGGAAGGGAGAAGAGTTAGAATTATATTCTCATAGACACCAACCCAAATATCATATTTTATCTCTTTTTCTCCCTCTCGCTCCTACCAGTCAACTACCAAGTCCTGCTGTTTCTACATCCTAAAATTCTCTTATATGCCCTTTCTCCTCCCAGTCTCCATGAAAACAGCCCTAGTTCAGACTTAATCACTGCTCACTAGGACCATTGCAAATGCTCCTCACTGTCTCTCTTCCCAATCTGTGGTCCCTCTTCTTTACTAATCCCAGTCTGTGACTGAGACCCAATGGAGTCCCACACTTCTTACAGGATGATATCCAACCCCTGAGCTCAGCCTTTTAGGCCCTACAGGATGGTCCCCAATCTCTTGTTGGCTCGCTCTGCTTATATACCTTCCTGGCAGCCAGGCAGAATATTTTGTTGTTAGTTGAATGAGCCACATCCTCTACACTTCCCTGCCTTTGAACCTGCTCTTTCCTGTACCATTCTTCTCTTTCTTGATTGGAAAATTCCTATTCAAGCTTTAAAATCCACATCAAATGTACCCTCCTCTTAAGTCTTTAGTGCTGTGACACTCATTTGGCTGTTTGCCTTCAAACCCATCTCTTACTCTTCCCCTCTCCACTCTACCATGGGGGTGTTGTGGAGGTGAAAGTGACTCCTGCAGTCACTTTCTCTGGCTGAGTTTAGTCAATAAGAGGCACTGGTGGGAGACTGGAGGATGGAAGGAAGAAGGAAGCCAGGGTATTTCTCATCTTTTTCTTTGCCTAGGGTAGCATCTCTGGCAGTGAGTACATCTCTTTGCAGACAATGGCCCCCTCTGTGGTTTCAGATTCTGCTGAGCAGGCTTCCCTGTAGTCTAGCTCCTTGCAGGAAAACCCCAGCTCTGAGATAGAGTAAAACCATCTCTTTTCACTGTGCTTCCATTTCCAAAGTAGCTGGTGGCTTTTGGCTATTGCCAATTTTTTAGTGGTGCTAATTTGGCCTCTCAACTCTTCCATCATCTGCATAATCAGCTCCCTGCATTAAATTTCCACTGTGTGAAATACCTAGAATGGTTTCTCTTTTCTTAACCAGACCCTAACTGATTCAAGTGCCTGGCAGTACTGATTCAAGTACTTGGCACAGAGTATGTGTTCAATAAATAGTTGTTGAGTAAATACATGATGAATTGAGCTTCTCTTCCAACCATGGTTCCCCAACTTGCAGGTGATTTATTTATTATAGCATGCATTGCACTTGTTTGTTGATGCATCTCTCTCCTCCTCCGTGGTAGTTGGGGATGTAGACACAATAATCTATGCACCCTGACTCCTGAAAAGCATTTCTTTCATTTTCTGCAGCTGGGAGTTGGGAAGGAAAGGAGAAGAAAATAGAATGGAAAGGGGTGGAAGGTTCTCTATGGGTCTTTCTGCCTTTCTTATTTTAAATACAGGACCTTGCTTCTGGGTTCAGGCAAGAATTTATGAGTGTATTTAGGCAGCAACACAAGGGGACCTTTGGCAAGAAATGTTCCCTGTCATGCTCTGACAGCCTACAAAGGGAGGCAGCTGAAAACATCAGAAGGGAGACAGATTTTCTCAAACTCATAGAGGCTCCCAGCCCAAACCCCGCCACTCCTTTAAATGTTACCTGGAAATGGTTGGGGGAAGAGGGGAAGCTACTATTTTCTGGCTGGGATGGTGATTTGGTGGAGAGGAAACACCATAAGTGTTCTCAGATTTTAGTCTGCTCTGAAGACAGAGCAAGGCAATGAGGTTTCACTTGCAGTTAGAAGGATTTGTATTAGACATTGGAAGGAACTGTCAGTCACCTCTTCCCTGATGGTAATGTGCGGTAACTCAGGTGCAGAACCTCATTAACATGATCTCCTACCGGTCTCCCAGTCCTGTCTGCTCTAGCCAGGCTGGTCTTCATTCTGTCCCCTGAACATGTCTCAGGACCTTTGCACTTACTGTTCTCTCTGCCTTGCTGCCCTTCCCCCTCATTATTGGATCCTTCTTGTTATTCAGATCTCAGTTCAAACACCACCTCCTCAGGGAGGCTTCCCTGACTGCCCCATCTGAAGTGTCTGCAACCTAGCCATTGCCTGGTTTCATTTCGTGATTCATTTGTCACTATCTGTAACCATCATATTTCTTTATGTCCATACCTATTTATTTTCTGTCTAAACCCACTAGATTATAAGCCTCTTGGGGGGCAGGAATCCTTTCTATTGTTTTCCCCCATTCATACCTGATACCCAGAACCAGTGCCTGGCATATAGTAAGCACCCAGTAAATAATTTTTTGAATGGGGGAGTAAATTAGTGGTTTTAGGAATGCCTAAGAAGACTAGTTATTGCCAGGTGCTGTGACTCATGCCTATAATCCCAGCACTTTGGGAGGCCGAAGTGGGAAGACCACTTGAGGCCAGGAGGTTGAGGCCAGCCTGGGTAATATAGCAGGACCCTCTCTCTACAAAAAATAAAAAATAAATTTAGTTGGGCATGGTAACACTACTTGGGAGGCTGAGGCAGGATAATTGCTTGAGCCCACGAGTTTGAGGCACAGTGAACCATGATTGCACCATTGCACTCCAGCAAGACCATGTCTCAAAAAAAGAAAAGAAAATGAGTTATCATAGCTCAGGGGTGACCTGGTGTGCTTAGCTGAGATCAGTCTGGAAGGTCTTGTTTGGAGAGGAAGGGAGAGAATGGGCATAATCCTGGACTCACATTTAATGTGAGAGTTAAATGGCATGATACCTGCAGAGCACTTAGCACGAGGTCTGGTGCATAATCAGGGGCTCTGTGAATGCCGGCAGCTGAAGGTCCAGATGCACCCCCTGCCCCTCCACATGGAGACCCTCTTGAATGCTGGGCGGGGGGTGGTGTCTGGGCTCTCTGGGCTGAAGATGGGCTCAGTACAAGGGCTGGGTTTGAAGTTGCCTGAGGTAGCCCTACTGTGGAGGCTGCTGAGCTAGAGGCCAGGAGGCAGTTGTTCTCTGGGGCCTGGAAAGACTGTCAGCACCATCACTGAGCCTCCAAGGACCTTGTGCCCAGGCATGTAAAACAGTTGCTGAGTGGGTGGACTGTGGAGTCAGATACCTGAATTTGAATCTTGGTTCTCCTGTTTACTAGATGGGAAGGTAGCTTAACCTCCCTGTATGTCATTTTTCCCATCTAAGGAGTTGGGATGGTAATGATAGTTGCCTAATAGTACCTGCTCAAGTCTGTGAGGGTTTAATGAGTGTATGTAAGCACTTAGACCTGTGCCTAGAATAGAGTAAGTGCCACATATGTGTTAGCTATCCAACAACAACGATAACTATTGCTATTAGTTCTCTGAGGGTTTTTGGCTGAATTGTGTCCCCTCAAGTTCATATGTTGAAACCCTCACCCCTAATAGCTCAGATTGGGAGATAGAGTCTTCAAGGAGGTGACTAAGTTAAAAGAAGATGTTAGGGTGGGCCCTAATTTAATCTGACTGGCTTTCTTATAAAAGGAAATTTGGACACACAGAGAGACACCAGGGGTGCATGTGCACAGAGAAAAGGCCATGAGGACAGAGAGAAGGTCCCATCTGCAAGCCAGAGAGAGAGGCCTCAGGAGAAGCAAAACCTGCCAACACCTTGCTTTTGGAATTCTAGCTTCCAGAATTCGAAAGCTAGAAGATAAGTTTCTGTTATGTTATTTTATTTTAGTATTTAAACTGTCTGTGGTCTTTTGCAATGGCAGCCCCAGTGGACTAATACACTGGGTCAAGAAATTCAGAGGCCCAGAGAATGGAGCTGAGTATCTTCTTCACCCTCATGGGACATCTGCATTTAGAAGTAGCTACAGCACAACCTCAGGCCTCCCTCTGCCTGCACCTCCCTGAGTAACTCACAGCCCTAGGCTCCAGCCCTTCCTCCTGCCTGGCAGTCATTACCAGTGTGTCCTTAGTCTATCACTAGGCCTGTCTGTGACTTGCTCAGTGGGTCAGGGCAGTGCTAAGGAGGCCAAAGCCAGCCTTCTTGAGACCTGTTCTTTTATATGAAAAAAGCAAACCGAAAAGGTGACCCCCTGCCTGGACACCTCAGCAAACATGAACTGTTGACATTCAGTCTGTGGGCCAGGGACAAGCTTGGCTTTTTCCAAGAATATTATCAGTTTGTTTTACTTCTGTCACAGGAGGCCCTGAAGAGACTGAATGGGAGAGTGTGACTGCTCCCTGCAAACCCTCCCCATGTCTGGACTGAGGAAATAGCTCGAAGCACCATCCATCTCCTGGTGGAGCAGCAGCAGCGTCCAGAGTAAGGACTCCTTAGACTGAAAGACTCAAAAACAGCCAGTCTGGAGGGTGGTTAGAGACACACTTATATTATGGATGGAGAAATTGAGGTCCCAGGAGTGCTGGGACCCATGGACTCCTGCTCAGCTCCCACTTACAGCAACACCAGGCATTTCCAGGGCTATCTCACCCATGTGTGGTCCTGTCACTTCCTCTCCCAATCTATTCTGACCCCAGGCTCATTCTCCACCCTGGTGGTTACAACATACAGGGAGTACTTATTAGCTTTCAGGGCAGTGACAAACTGGAGAGTGTTCAGAGGTGGAGGGTAGGATGGGAAATGGACTTGAAAATCTATCTTGGGAGAGTCAAGTGAAGATGCATGCAGGTCAGGCCAGAGAAGGTCAAACAATTCAGAAGGGGTGCTGAGGGATGGAGGATGCCAGGCCATAAGGAAGGAGCAGGAAGAACAGCAGGATGATCTACAAAATGTCAGAGCCTGACTCAGTATAAGGGAGTCCCTTTCACAAAATAATAATAAACTTAGACTCCAACAGTCTTCAACCCCTTCTATTCCATCTCACCCCCAACTCCCAACTCTGCCTCGACCCTTGGAGTCTTATATCCCTCCTCTTCAGTCAGAGCCAATCCCAGTGAAGCAGGCAGAAATGGGCCCACCTGATTGGAGCAAGGGAGGTCTAAAGGTGGGCCCAAGTGGTTGACTGACTGGAAGGGCAGCTTGCCTTGGCTAGGGCTGTGGCTGCAGGGAGAGGATGGGCACTTTGCTGGAGGGCAGAGTGGGCAGAGGCTCCAGAGCAGCTGGTCAGCCGGGGGCCTTTGGCAGTGGCAGTAGCTCTGCTCAGCTGGTGAAGTGATGTTCTCCTCTGATTGAGCTAATTATGCTGATTGAATTTCCTCCTTCTCCCTTCAGTGCCTCCCGCCTCCTCCTCTCTCCTGTCTCTTCCCCACCCCTCCCTTTAGAGAGAAAGGGAAAGGTTTCCTTAATGTGACTGGTAATTGTTATGCACACAGTGTCAGATGTTAATGCAGACCCTGATTGACAGCTAATCAGCCCATCAGCTGTACAAAAAGAGTGAATAACTCGGTAATTTGATTTCCCCTGATTCCCCTGCGTGGGATGGCAGGAAAGTCTAAATTAGCAATCAGGGAGCCCATGGCAGATCCTGGAGGGTGGTGGTGGGGACCGAGGGGCTGCAGTGCAGCTGCAGCCCTGTAAGGCCCAGTATCCATGGTGGGGAGAGCCCCTATTGGCCTCACTTTGAGTGGTAGAGGAGCTTTGTGAGCCACACAGGCTAAATGTGGGGGGTAGCAGAGTAAAGTCCCCATCCAGCGGGTGCCTCTTCCTTCCTTGGTGGTGGCAGGGGAGGTGGCAGGCTGGCCTCTGGGAGAGGAAGGCGGCCTGGGAGTGTCCTCACCTCCTGTTGTCTAGGAGACCTCATGGTGGAGGTGGGAGGGATGTGGCAGCTTCCGCCCCACCCTCCGGCCCTTTCGGAGCTGGTTGCCAGGGTTTCTACCACGTGACCCAAATTCTTCTAATTTAGTGAAATAGGAGTCCCCTCACTCAGCTTTTGGCAGATTCCATTCAGGTAAAATGAAACACAGGAGAAGCACCTGTGGATTATTTTGTCCCAAATGAAACCGTTTCCAGCCTTCTTGGGCAGGCAATAGTAGCTGGTCACAGTTGGCATTTGCTGGGGACTCACTGTGGCCTGGGGACTGTGCCGAGTGTTGTCTGTATCCATTGCTTAGAGGAAGAAGGATTGAACACCTGGCTCAAAGTTCCACAGCGAGAAAGTGGTGGATCTGGGATTCGAACCCGGGGCAGCTCCAGCTTCTCGGCTATGGCCAGGGAGGTGGGATTAGCGGTAGTTTCCACTAGGGCCTAGCCTGGGGAGCCATCTTCTCATCAGAAGACTGTCCCACTCCCCATGAGCTCCTGCCCTAGAGACCTTTAGCCAGGGAAGTGTCTGTGTGTATCTGTAGACCACAGACCTATGTGTGAATGTTTGTCCTTTTACAGATGGGGAAACTGAGGCCGAGGAGGGTAGAGGCTTGCCTGAGGCAATGTAAAGAGCTAATACCCAGCCTGGGCTGGAACCCGGCTCTCCTGCTCCTGCCCAGCAGTGGCCAGTGTGGACCTCCTCTCCTGCCCTGTCTCTCCCCTTACTCCTAGCCTCCTCCCCCTATTTCACCCCAACTGTGGGAGCTAGTGGTGGGGGCGGGGGGCTGGAGCTGGGCAGCCAGCAGGGCCTAGAGATGCCAGGGGAGGACTCTAGGTGGCAACAATACATTGTTGAGCAGCAGCAGCTCCACTTGCAGAGGAGGTAGGTGGCTGCTGAGGAGGGAGGGGCTTTTGCTTTGTCCCCCTCAGCGTTCTAAGAACATGGTGGCCTGAGCCTGGGAGCTGGAAGGGCTGCCTGTGGTGTGGTTCATGTGTGTGCACTTAAGTGTATCCCACCTGTGTTCATGCTGCATGCCCTGGCCCATCTGTGGGGGGCCAGGACCAGCCCATCAGGCCTCAGAGTCCATCTCTCCCCGAGCTCTTCTGCCACCACCACCGACTCCAGGTAGATCAGGCATCTGGATGCTGAGAGTGGGCGAGAGGTGTAGGGAGAGACTCGAGAAAGGAGCCGTGGTCTGGTCCTCAGGTGGCTTGGGAGGTTGGGCTTATAGAGAGCAACTGCCAGAGGAAGCAGGGGTTGAATGCGAAGCCTGGGGATGGGGCTTGCTCTTGTGTGCGGGTCGTGGGGGAGGAGGTGTGTGATGGGAATGACAATACCAGCGGTAGTGCTCTTACTCTTGTTGATTGAGCTCTTATTTGGTGCCAGGCTCTGATTAAACACTCGACATTTATTAACTAATTTAATCCTCACAACAGCCCCATAAGGGAGCCCTTATTCTCTCCATTTTACAGATGAAAAGTAACTTGCCCTAGGCCCCCAGCTAAGCAGTAGGAGAACTGGCTTCTGAATCTGGGCTGTTTGTGTGCTGGGAAAGAAGAACCAAGGGACTGCTGAGGATGCTGAGCATCTCCAGGGCTTTACCATGCACCTAGCACTGGGGACTTTGCAAAGTACTTGCTGTTCATCATGCCATTTCATCCTCCCTGCAACGCTAGAAGGCGGGTTAGGATCCCATCCTCCAGAAGAGGCCAGTGCAGCTCAGAGGACGTCATGCAGCTTGTGAACCCCTGAGCTGACTCCCTGAGCTCCCTGCTCCCACTGAGGGGGCTGCAGGTGCCAGCTTCTGAGCTGTTGAGGTTGCCCAGTCCTATCCTTACCCTTGGTCCTTTGGGAGGCCCTTAGGAAGCAGACCCTGCTGGCCACCAGCTCTGAGGTCTGAGCGACATTTCTGTGGTCTGGCTGCTCCGGCCTGTGGGCTGTCACCTGGGACCATCTGCCACTTGGAAGGGCAGGGTGGTAGGGCCTCCACTGTTAGAGGTGTTTAGATTCAGGCCCCTGAATATGTCCCTCCCACTTCTTGCCTTTATCACCAGCAGCCACCCCCACACTCTACCAAAGCAGCTGGCTGGGGAGAAGCTTCTGCCCTATGTCTCCTTGGAGACCCCTGATACCCCAGGGAAGCTGAGGTTCTGGGGTACCAGACCCATGGCACCCGTCTCTCGACTCCTGCTCAGCTCCCATTTGGAGCCTTGGTGGTCCCATGAGGGCCAGCTCCCTAGCAGCACCGGGCATTTCCAGGGCTATCTCACCCACGAGCAGTCCTGTCACTTCCTCTCCCAAGCCACCCTGACCTCACGCTCATCCTCTACCCTGCTGGCATCAGAGAAGACCCTGCTGACCCACACAGTGTCCATGGCATGTTACTGTTCTTATGATCTCATCTGACCCCACAGCATGTCTGGAAGTTGATGCCACATATCCATATTATCAATGAATAAACTGACACCTGGGGAGTGGGGTGACTTGCCTTAGGCAAGAAGTAGAGTGGACTTTCTGTGATCCAGAGTCCATGTTCTGGGCACAGAAAGATTGGCTGTCCCCTTGCCTCCTAGCCCACCTCCCTTGGCCACAGACTGATTGGAATCCCCAGCCCAGGGCCAAGCTCACCCAGAAGGCACGGGGCACACTTGTTCCACTGCCAAGCCTGGATGGCTGGTAGGGGGTGGGTGGGGGAGAGGTATTTAGGATAAATTCAGCCAAAGGCCAGGCACATGGGGACTAGGCTAGGTCAGGACCATGAGCTAGAGAACAAAGAGGCAGAAGGAGAGGGGCTGTCCTGCACCAGCAGTGTGGCCTGGAGGCTGGTCAGTGTGGCCTGGAGGCTGGTCAGTGTTGCTAGAGAGCCCTCGCCCACAGAAGGGCTGCAGTGGATAGGTCTGGGTGGAGGGGAAAACCACTGTGGCTCCTGCCCTTGTCCCATCTCCTGCTCACTTTCACTTGGGAATGGGGGGCAGGGAACAGAGGTGTCTTGTGAGCTGCCTGAGGCCACATGGGCAGAAAAGTCAGTCAGGAATAAGGCTCCAGTTGCCCTGGGTCAACCCAAGGACACCTGACAGGCCCAGAGGACCCTTCTTTTCCAGGGTCAGTCATCGAAGGCAAGTGAGGCTGGGCCTGGGGGAACTGCAAAGCACAAGGTCCCATTTGCTGATCGTCAAGGGCTGTGCACGGTGGGGAGGCTAGCCACAGCAGCTGCAGCCTTGCCTGCGGAAACATTCCCACAGCCACCCATGCTCCCACGTGGATGCATCCCACAAATACACACACACCTCACACATTTACACAGCTCACACATGACCATGAGCATGACCAATGATGTCACAAATCATAGATGTAGACAACCACACCCAGGTGTGCGTGCACACACACACACACACACAGCACAACCAGGCGAGCTGGAAGCCAGGCACCTGGGGCTTTGTGCTTGTGTTTTGTCCTTGCTGTATGACCTTGAACAACTCTGGGCCTTACTATTATTATTATTTTGAGATGGAGTTTCGCTCTTGTTGCCCAGGCTGGAGTGCAATGGCACGATCTTGGCTCACTGCAATCTCCACCTCCTGGGTTCAAGCTATTCTCATGCCTCAGCCTCCTGAGTAGCTGGGATTACAGGCGCACACCACTACCGCCCAGCTAATTTTTGTATTTTTAGTAGAGATGGGGTTTCACCATGTTGGCCAGGCTGGTCTCGAACTGCTGACCTCAGGTAATCCACCCGCCTCTGCCTCCCAAAGTGCTGGGATCACAGGCATGAGCCACCATGCCTGGCCAGCTCTGGGCCTTATTTTAGAGCTCTTTCTGGTGGTTCTCCTGTCTCACTCTCCCCCAGAACTGACCACCCCACGTTGCACTGCCTCCTATCGGCACTCGGAGCTTCCTTTTATGCTGCTTGCCTATTTAGGAGTCTGCTGCCCCTACCAGAGTGGAAATTCCTCCAAAGGGGGTTCTGGGGCCTGACAACAGGTAGGTGCTCAGCTGGTGCCCTCCAAACAGGTGACTGCATCACTTCCCTTTTGACAGGGTTTTACTCCACCCCCAGCCTCTAGCCCAGTGCTTCTCACCTAAGGATCTTGTTAAAATGTGTATTCTGATTTTTAGGGCTGGGGGCTGAGGCTCCTTGTTTCCAACAAGCTCCTAGGTGATGGATGCTGCTGGCAGGTGCACCACACTGAGTTGCAAGACTCCTCCCTCCAGGCACCCCCTTCACAGGTTCAGCATCCTCGCTGCCATCTCCTCACAAATGCGGTGAGCCTTGGCTTCATCGCCTTTCATGACAGGAATGTCACTCTCTTTAGGGTGAGGCTCCTTTACTATACAATTCCTAGCACTCAAATCTTTCTTCCTTCATGAAACTGAGCTCCATCTCCCGGGAGCCTTCAGGGATTGCAAAGGTCAGGGTCTCTGGATTTGCTCTCCTCCTGGCTGACAGCAACACTTCCTGCATTGGGTCTGGGAATGTCTCATTTGTACATTCAAAAGTTGGTGAGAAGCTGGGCGTGGTGGCTCACGCTTGTAATCTCAGCACTTTGGGAGGCTGAGGCGGACAGATCACCTGGGGTCAGGAATTTGAGACCAGCTGGGCCAACATGGTGAAACCCTGTCTCTACTAAAAATATAAAAATTAGCCAGGCATGGTGGCATGCACCTGTAATCCCAGCCACTCGGGAGGCTGAGGCAAGATAATTGCTTGAACTCAGGAGGTGGAGGTTGCAGTGAGCCAAGATCGTGCCACTGCTTCCAGCCTGGGCGACAGAGTGAGATTCTATTTAAAAAAAAAAAGTTTTTGAGGTGCCCCTAATGTGTGGTAAGGACTACATGCAACACTCCAGGGAAGTGTGGCCCGGGAAGGTGCAGTGAGGCAATCGTCTCCCTTAATCTATACACTGTACTCCTACTGATAAAGCCTAAGACCGAACTAAATTTCTGTAGCAGCTCCCTCACTTTGCTGTCCCATATTTTCCTTACGGTCACCTAAGGACACCAGCACTTTACCCTCGCTAGTTCCTATCTTATAACAGTCTTAATAAGTGACAATTCTGTGACACAACAATCCTAAAGGATGCAATTTATTTTTTAAGTTTTTTTGTTTCCATAGGTTTTTAGGGAACAGGTGAAGTATTTGGTGACATGAGTAAGTTCCTTAGTGGTGATTTGTGAGATTTTGGTGCACTCATCGCCCAAGCAGTATACCCTGAACTCAATTTGTAGTCTTTTATCCCTCACTCCCCTTCCCACCCTTTCCCCTTGAGTCCCCAAAGTCCATTGAGTCATTCTTATGCCTTTGCATCCTCATAGCTTAGCTCCCACTTATGACTGAGAACATAGGATGTTTGGTTTTCCATTCCCGAGTTACTTCACTTAGAATAATAGTCTTCAATCCCATCCAGGTTGCTGCAAATGCCATTAATTAATTCGTTTTTATGGCTGGGTAGTATTCCATAGTATATATAAACCACAGTTTCTTTATCCACTCGATTGATGGGCATTTGGGCTGGTTCCACATTTTAGCAATTGGGAATTGTGCTGCTATAAACATGCGTTATTAGCTGCCACCAAACTCTGGTGTGCAAGTATCTTTTTCATATAATGACTTCTTTCCTAAAGGATGCAATTTGTGCTCCATAAGAGGAGTCCTTCCTTTTTTCCCCCTGACCATGTGCAGACTTAGAGGTCCTGCAGTTTCCTTGCTGGCTGGCCCATGGGCGTATTCTCTTAGCTGGCTCAATACTCCTCCTGCATTTTTGTCCTGCCTGTCCCCCTACAGCCCACTGCAGTTCAGGAACTACAGACAAATTCATTGCCTCTTTGTCTCCCTTGCCCTTCTAGAACCAGCTGTAGCAGGAGAAGTTTTTTTTTTTTTTAATTTATTTTTGAGATGGGATCTCAGTCTGTCACCCAGGTTGGAGTGCAGTGGTGTGATCTTGGCTCACTGCAACCTCCGCCTCCCAAGCTCAAATGATCCTCCCACCTCAGCCTCCTGAGTAGCTGGGACCACAGGCACACGCCACCACACCTGGCTAATTTTTTTTTCTTTTTTGTATTTTTTTTTAATAGAGGCAGGGTTTCTCCATGTTGCCCATGCTCGTCTCGAACTCCTGAGCTCAGGCAATCCACCTGCCTCAGCCTCCCAAAGTGCTGGGATTACAGGCATGAGCCACTGTGCCCAGCCTTAGGAGGAGGTTTAAATTGGGAAACCTGATACAAATGCTGTCCTGTCTTGACAAGGAGTCACTTCAGTACCCAGGCCTTGAAGAACTGTTCCCCAAAAACCTATATGCCATGCAGTGCGTCCTACAGAGAAGGAGCAGGAGGAGGTGGAGCAGATTACAGCACTTCATTCATGTATTCAGTCCACTCAGTCAATACACACATGTTGGATACACTTGCTTGCATGGCGCTGCTGTAGGTGCTGGGGAAGCAGAAGAGAGGAAGACAGACAAAGCTCCTGTCCTCATGGACTAATGGTGTCATTAAGGGACAGGGTGGAGGGGCAGACAAAAAAAAAAAAAACAAAGGTAGAAGGGAAGAAGCCAGGGAGGAAGATGGGGACAGGATGTTGCTCCAGGCAGCATAGTACAGTGGTTAAGGACCTGAACTCTGAAGCCAGAATACCTGTGTTCAAACCTGAACTCTGGCTGTGTGGCCCTGGGCAAGTTACCAGCTCTGTGCCTCCATTTTCTCACTCCCCAGCTTTTATAAAGTACCTGTGCAGTGCCTGGCACGTAGTGAGTGCTTCCCATTAAGTGAGGTGATCCAGAGAGTCATCTTTGAAGAGGCGATATTCAAGGTTGAATAGGAGCCAGCCATGGACAGACCAGGAGAAAGGGAAACAGCAAGTGCAAAGGGTCTGAAGCAGGAAAAAGCTTGGCTTCCTGGGGCATCGAAAGAAGGCCCACGTGGCTGGTAAGGGAGAGTGGAAGAAGACGAAGCCAGAGATTCAGAGGGAGCTGTTGGGTGGTCAGCTTAGAGGTCACTGCCAGTGATTTGAATTATAAACTAAAGCCAGTGAGGCATCACTGAAGAGTCATAAGTGGCGACACCATCTGATTTGCTTTTCCAGGCTCCTGCGTGCCATGCTGGGGTGGCTTGCAGGGAGGCAGGAGGAGGGGGCAGCCGAGTACTAGAGTCTCAACCCTAGGCTTGGCTCTGAGCCAAGCCCATAAACCCAGCCTGGCACTCTGGCCAGTAAAGGTAGTGGGAGAAGTGCCTCCCCACTGTTCCAGAATCTTCTTAATCCACCAGAGCCTTGAAGGGAGAAGCAAAGAAGCCTGGAGGGGAGCTTTTGAGGGATGTTATTTTGCATCTTAATTGCATGCTAAGTAGACCCGTGGGCAGGGCCAGCTGCAGAGCATTAGCTGCCACGAAACTCTGGTGACTCAGGCCACAGAGCCTTAAAATATTTATTTTTCTCTGCATTTGGAATTCAGCATCTGCACAGGAGCTGCTGGCGGGAAGCGGAAGTGGGAACCTGTTGGTAACAGCAATCTGGAGACAATGCAGGGCTGCATAGGTCCCGCTTCCTAAGCAGCTAGCTTCGCTCCTCTGAGGGGGCTGCTGTCTGTGCCTTGCTGGCTTGCTGGGCTCTCCCAGGTACCTCTGGGACAGCGTGGCTTCCTCCATTACAAATTGATTTTCCACTTTACAGCCTAGGCCTAGAGTTTGCAACCTGAATCTCACATTCCTTTTGGGTCCATTTGAGGAAACATTCTCGCTTTGAGTCCTGAGCACAGGAGGCTGTGCGTGGGTATACTCAGGGAGTGCATGTGTACGGCTGCATTAACATAACTGTCGGTCTTTTCCCAGGGGTGGGTGCCTGTGTGGGGGAGGTGGGGGCAGCAAGGGTGCCCAGGAGCAGAGTGGTTTAGGTGGGGGGGGGGTGTTGCTGTTTACTCCCACCACTTACCAGCACTAGGTGTACCTCTCTGCCCTTCATCTGAAAAATGGGACTAAAGCTCCTTCCCATCGTGAGCTTAAATGAGGTCACTCATGCCAAGCTCTTGGCCTAGCGAGCACCTGGCTTAGTGCTTGGCTGGTTCTGAGTCTCCCTGAAGGATGGGTATTGTTATGATTGGTTCCTCTGTGGGGCACGGACTCTGCTCAGGGCCTGACTCTCTTAGGACATGAGGGGAAGCTGGCCGTGGGCTCTTGGGCACCTAGAGACTGGGGAGGAGGGGCTCAGGCTGGGGAGGAGGCCCAGGGAAGTGGGAGGACATGCAGCATCACCCGCTTCTCGCAGTCCTGGCTGCTGGCGGGGGCAGCGGTAGGGGAACTGAAATGTTCGATGACTCCGATCCAGCTCTTTTATTTTGGAGAGTCTGCTGAGGCTGGAGCTGGGCTGGATTACCATGAAGTGCTCCTGATTTGCACAGAGAGATAAGGAGCTCATCATAACTGAGAGAGGGAGGGACTGCTGTTCCCGAGCAGCTGCTGCACTAGTCCTAGGTGAGCCAGAATCTCTGGGTGGGGGTGGGGAGCTGAGCTCAACCTGCCTCGGTGGCCCTGAATACCTCACCATGGCAGGAGGTGGCAGGGAGGAACAGACCCTCCCAGGCAGAGGGGCTTGGGAGAGACACATGGACATAAAGAAGACTAAACTTATATTTCAGAAAATTGAATTAGCCATTGAGCTCTGTGAATGCCTATCCCTGCCCAAGGGAGGCACAGCTGTACACTGGAAGCTGGGGACCGTCATTTCTTTTTCTCCTCTCCCCACTGCCTCCAGCTCAAATGCCTTTAATCACTGGGGCTTGCTCAGCTGGAGGACTGGGCTCTGACTGTTGGAAAGACACAGAAGAGCTGGGGCAGAACCTTCTGAAAGAGTATCCACAGGGGTCTGTGCAGTCCTGGCTTCAGGAGGCTTTTAGGGAGAGGCCTCTGCCCAATGCCCCCTTTCCTGCCCCGAGTCTTGGCCTTGGGAAGTTGACCGATCCTGAACAGTAGGGAGAAGTTGCTGAACTTTCTCATTATCGGACGGAAGTCCAGTGGGCAGCAGAGGGGTCTAGGGGACTTCATTCTGGTGGGGCAAATTTCTCATATCCAAGCAAGGAAGAGTTTCACAGACATTGTCTTATGGGCTTCTCACAGCCATCCTGAGAAGAAGGAATCATCATCTACATTCTACAGAGAAGGACACTGAGGCACAGAGACGGCAGTAGCAGAAGGAGCAAGCTGGGACGGGAATGCTGCTCTTCAGACAAGGAGTCCGAGTGCTGCCTCATCGGGCTGTGGATTGGCCTTGGGGGCTGCTGGGCCAGGCTTTATGCTCCTGCCTGCTATAGCCTCAAGGAGAGGAGGCACCTCCAGGTGGTCAGAGTGGGGTCTCCCTTGGCTGCAAGAAGGACAGCTCTGTAGGGGTGGGGGTCCTGGAACTGAGAGACTGTGCAGCAAGGGGGGCTCATGGAGCTCATGGGAGCTGCCTCCCTGCAGATCAGTTCTGCACTCTTGTGGGCGCTACAGAGTGGGCAAGGGTGGGGAGAGTGCAGAGAGGGAAGAGCACTGGATTAGTCTTGGGTCCTGGGCAGGAATCCAACCTCCATTCATTCAACAAACATTTTTTGAATGCCTTGGTATCATCCTTCTCAATCCTTTAACAACAGCTTTGTGAAGCAGACACCCTTTCTGTATTTCATTAATTATATGATGTACTCTTAGAAATGGTCAACATCTTACTATTGATGGGGTTATAACTGATAGCATTTTTCTTTCTTAGTGGTCTATACAATAGACCACATGGTTTTAAAGCCGGTGGACAGTTCCGTGAAATATAGAACTAGCCCAATTTAAAAAAATGGAAATAATAATCATGATAACAGTATTAGTAGATAATATTTGTTAACTGTTGACCATATGCCAGGCACTAGATTCAGAATTTTGTCACTATTTTGATTGTTATTCCCATTTTGCAGATAGAAGACCGAGACTAGTCTATAATTATACCACCCTGCACGTACCTGATCTTGCCTGATCTTGGAAGCTAAGAGTTAGGGTCAGGACTGGTTAGTACTTGGATGGGAGAAAACTGAGGCTGAAGAGGTTTCTCAAGGTCACACAGCACAAATGGTGGAGCAGGGGTTGGAACCCAGTCTGGCTGACTCCAGCTCCTTGGGTTCTGGACCCCTGGAGGATGCCACCTTCCTGCTGCTCTGGGTTAGGCCTGTGCTGGGTCCTGGGGAAAGAGCCATGAGCCAGGCACAGGAGGTCCTGTCCTACTCAGACCTGCAGCAAAGTGTTGTGGGTGGGGTGGCAATGGGGCTAAGACCACTGGAGGCTCTGAGGAGCTGCTGATAAGGATGGGAGTAAGGAAGGTGGGTAGAGAGGGTGCCAGGAAAAGTCTGAGAATGTGGAGGGAGGCTCTTTACAAACGACCTCCACATTTTCCTCCCCTGTCTCTTTCTTTGCCACTGTTTCTTGTATACCACCATCTTCTCCAGGCAAGGAGGAAGGGCAGTGTGTCCACCCAAGGTGGACCCAGAAGTCATGGGACTCTGTGTGCCTCCACTGGCTCTCACCAAGGACTGACCGAAGCCTCAAAATCCAATAAAGCCAAGCCCCTGAACAGGAGGGCTGTGGACAGGAGGCTAAGGTGCTGATGGTGGAGTCTCACAGCCTGTGATTGGGAGGCCAGTTGGCTTCTGTAGTGTTGGGCTCCAGAGAGGGGGAGGGTGCTTGGTGGATAGAAACATGGGCTTTGGAGTCAGATGAACTTTGGTTGTAATGTGGGCTCCTCCACTTACTTGCTGTGTGGTCCAGGCAAGCTTAGTAAATTCACTGAGCTTTGATTTCCTCATCCACAAACTGAGAATAATAATTGTTTTAGTTACCTATTGCTGAGTAACAAATATCCCCAAAATTTAGTAGCTGAAAGCAATACACATTGATTATCTCACAGTTTCTGAGTCAGGAATCTGGGCACAGCTTGGGTGGGTCCTCTACTCAGCTGTCTCACAGGACTGCAGTCAAGGTGTCACTGGGGCTGTAGTCTTATCTGAAGGCTCCACTGGAGAAGGATCTGCTTCCAAACTCATGCACGTGTTATTGGCAGGATTCAGTTCCTCAAGGGCTGTTGGACTAAGTGTCTCAGTCTCCTGCCTGGAGGCTGACCTCAGTTCTTACCAAGTGGGCCTCTCCAGCTTGTTTCTTCAGAATAAGTACATGAAGAGCCAGAGGGACAGACAGATAGACAGACTGGAAGACACACAATACACACCTACAGAAAGAGAGAGAGAGAGAGAGAGGGAGAGAGAGATAAGAGCAAACAAAACTGAAGTTACAGTCTTTTATAACCTACTCTTGGAAGCGGCATCCCATCAATTTTGTCATATTCTTTTCTTTAGAAGCAAGTCACTAGGTCTGGGATCATCAGGAGCCAGGTCAGAATGCAATAATATTTATTTTGTGGGTAAGTCATGGGGATTAAATGAGATACTAGGTGTGAGTACCTAGCATGGTGCCTAAGCTAAGTTGGGCTATATGCTGAACAAATGGACTATTATTATTGCTGATGTTGTTGTTATTCTCAAAGCGAGGCTGGCCTGGGGCTGAGATAGGACAGAATCCAACAACTAGCCTCAGTTTCCATTGGCCTGACATCATGAGAGTGTCACGGACTATAACAACCCCACCCAACTCCATCTCCATCTAGTCAAATCCTGCCTATTTCCCTGGGTTCACTTGGTTGCCTTCTACTCTAGGAAGCTTTTCTCCAACTGGATGATGTGAGCTGTGTTTCTCTGAATGACCCCCCCTTTGTTCACAGGGAAGGGAGCCACCACCCCAGGCTGGGCTAACTCGCATGAGGACACCACTAACATTGTCTGCGTTTCATTTACGTTAGACAGGCAGGTCTACAATGTTTGAAGTTTACAGATTTCTTGGATATAGCAGTGAAAGCTTTGTATTTTTTATCTGTAAGGAAAAATTGTGAAGTTTACATCATTGCAAAATAAACAGAACTGTGACTTCTGTTTCACAATTGGCATGGTTCTTTTGTGTGCTTTTGACAGTTCTAGCATGTAACTGACAGCTACAAGATTTTTTTCTCCCTCTGGAAAATTGGGGGAGGGGTCACGTGACACCTTCCCACTCTGAATGCTCTGCTTATGTTAAAGATGCAGAAACTATGACTCAGGGCAGTTAGGTGACTGGCCCAAGATCACAAAACAGTTGAAGCAGGAACTGAGGTCAGTTACCTGATCCCAAGACCCACGGTCTTTGTATTATATTCATTCATTCATTCATTCATTCAATAAATATTCTGTAGTCCTTGCTATGTGCTAGCCTTTGTGCCAGGTACTAGGGATTGAGTGACGCATGAGCAGGTCCTTGTCCCAGCCCTAAAGAGCTTTTACATTCCCCTTCTCCCCTGACTCCCACTGGATTACAACTTTGTCCAAATAGAAATCCACTTTCTCAGTACCCCTCCTTCATTGTGTCTGTCTACTATGGGGCTTTGAATTTGAACTGGGGACTGTATTTCAGGAGGGGGTTCTATCAGCCATTGGTGTGGGTGGAAACGTAGCAGGAAATGGCCTTAAAGTCCCAAGAGAGAAGGATCTGATAAGATAAAGAAGTTGGATGGAAGGTGGTCAAACGGAAGCCCCCATGGAAAATGGAGAATGAGGTTTACAGATTAAAGCAACTGATTGGCTTTTAACAGCTGATTCTTCTCCACCTCCGTTGCTAGCCCCAGGTCGCTTTCCTGTCCCATGCACGGCACTTCAGGAGTTAAACCCAAGTCACTGCCTTCCTGCCCAGTGAGCCAGGTGATGGGATTGCAGTTAATGGTAATTTGAACAAGTTTGGTCAACTAGAAATACATAAGGAGATTGAAACATGAAAATGCCCTCGGAATTTATACAATTGATATATTGTAGCTCAGCCAGCTGTTAACTCCATTGTATGAGAGATGGCAGAAATAATTTGCAATGAACCTGACATTTGTTTACTGAACCTTTGCAAAGGAGAACAAGGAGGAGTGGGAGGTGTCACTAGGAATACCTCCCCCCACTGCCGTCATCCCCGCTGCCCCCTTAGCAATCCCTCAGCCAGTTATGAATCACTGCTCAGCGGGACGTTTGTGTGCCAGGCATTCTGCTAGGCACTGGGCATGCGGCAGTGAACAAGAGGGATAGAGTTCCTGTCTTCCTAGATTTTACTTTCTAGTGGGAGAGACAGACTGTAACAGATAAACATATGAGTAATAGAGCTATGGAGAAAAGGAGGCAAGGTAATGGAATTGAAAAAGATGGGGGAGGTTCCGGGGGTGGGGAGCAGAGGTCTTCCGGATGGGTAACTAGGGTCTTATGTAACTCTGGAGGTGTGTGCCCAGCTATCTGCTCTACCACTTCTTATTCTGTTACTAGCTGTGTGTCTTTGGGAAAGTAACTTAACCTCTCTGAACTTCAGGTGCTTCATCTGTAAAGTGGAAATACTAATACCTGTCAGAGGATTATTTGAGAGAAAATGTATCAAAGCTCATTGTCAGCTATAAAGCATTCTATTTATGTGAGTTGTTAAGATGGAATTACAGTGCAAGATCACCCATTCGTTTATTAGATTTCTTTTCTTCCCTTCACCAAACATCTATCAAGTGCCCTCTACGTGTGTTAAGGGGCACCCTGTTCCTGATTTGTTATTCTGGCCCAAGCATGAAAAGTCTGGCCTTGTTGAGAATGGGCTGGAATAGTTAAATGACACTTTACCAGGGGCTTGAGGATGACAACAGGAACAAACACAGTGCCACTTGTACATTATGTGTAAATGAAGATGCTCACATGTCTGTGTCCCTGAGTGTGCACATATTTGTGTTTCTGTGTATCTGTGTATGCGTGTATGTGTGTTGGGGATCATGCTTTATCCCCATGGGGAAGGAAGGTGGCTTTGCCCTACTTGGGATTTGAAATATTTCCAAACCTCTTACACACCACCACCCCACGGCAGGGGACATCACAGGGGCTGCTGTTCCCATTTGGGAGATGAGGACATGAGGCTGCTCAGATTCTCTGGATTAGAGAAGCCAGTGCACAGTGCACAGCTCCTGCCTAGTCTATGTCACACGACATCCTGTGTCTCCCCCTCAACCTTCTGGGGCTCCAAAGACCCTATAGATTCTGTTTCTCTGAGGTGGGTGGGGGCCAGGCCTGGCAGGAGGTTGGTGCAGCTTTTCCTCCATTACAGTGCCTGCCATTCCTGGCCTCAGTCCTGGGCACATATAGCCCACCACAGGGCAGCATGGCCCTTAGCCTAGGCCCATGGAAAGAGTTTGCAGTCAGACCCTGGCAGAGACCATGGGAGGGTCTTTTGAGCTCATCAAGCCTCAGTTTTCTCATTTTGAATGTGTCTATAAACTGCCCATGACTTGTAGGGCCAGTGTTAGGCATAAAGAGATGATGTTGTGAAGCTACCTCACGGGTCCAGCCTCTAGTAGGTGTTCAGAGAATACCCATTCACATCTCCCCCAAATACGGCCACCCATTCCCAGTCTGAGGGCCGTTTGGTTCTATTCTGATGTTCCAGGACAACAACCCCATCCTAAACATTGGCCCAGGAGGGTATGGCCCCAGCACGTCTGCCCAGTTCTTGCCAGGCTCCTCCTTCCTGGTGGTAGGGCTACGCCCATCCTGGGCACCTGGCAACTGGCTGGGGTCCTGACTGTGTTCAGCTGGGGCTGCCTTGACTCCTGACACTCTGACTTGCCCATCCAGCTCTGAGTGTTGCTTCTGCCCAGAGATGCTGCTTTCACTGCCTCTAACCCCATCCGACTTCCCGGTGGGCAGGAATCCTGGGGATATGGCTGACTCCTTTACAAAAATTCAGTAAACAAATACAAGGTTGCTTGCAAATTATTTCCACCTCTGTGTGGGTCTTTCTGGTTGTCTGATCCCTTGGCACTGTGCTTCAATTGCTAATACCCTCCACAGAGAAGCCAGCCCTTGGCTCACTGTTGATCCACTTTATGCCCATCCTCCGCTGGTCCACCAGGGTTCCAGCAACAGGATTCCAAGATATCAGGACAAAAGCTTCCACCCACCCTTACTTGTTTTGTTCTCTATAGTCACACAAAATAAACACCATCCCCATTTACCTGTGACATCCCTCTAGGCAGTGTTTCTCAGCCTTGGCTGCACATTAGAATCACCTGGGGGGCCTTTAAAAATATTAATATTTGAGTCCACCCCAGATCAATGGAATAAAAATTTTGGGGGAGGAGGGCTGGGCATTAGTATTTCCTAAAGATTCCCCAGATGATTCTAAGAAGGAGCCAGGGCCGAGAACCACTATTTTAGAGAATAAATGATCCTTAGCTTTGCCACACCCATCCTCATCTCCTGCTGAATTCTCCCAGGAGCTACCTGCAACCATCACACAATTCAGTTTTCAGACCTCTCATCATTCTAGTCACTGTCCACTTCATGTAGTCCATCAGGTTAATGCACTTGGGAAATGTGACTTCCTATACTGAACTGGACTGTCTAGGACAAGACGATCACCTCCTTTACTCATGGTATTATACCTCTATTAATATGACCACAAATCAAATGAGCTCTTTCTGTCTGTACCCCACTCTTAACTTACTTAAGGCCAACCAGCCTCTTCCCTTCAATAGCTCCTTCTCCATTTTCCTACTCTGTTTCCACCAACATAAGAAAGCCTCCTCAAGTAGGTTGTAAGGTTAATTCCACAAACACATGCAATTCCAGGAAAACATTTTAGGACTCACTGCAACTTTCCACAGGTTCAGAGTGGTCACTGGCTCTCTATCTGTTTCAACATGTCCATTCTGAAGTTGGCTCCATCCATTGCCCCTGATTTGAGAGTCTCATAACAGGTATCTAACTCCTACCTACATTTGATACCTGCTCTTCTTAAACTTAAATAACAGTTTCCATTAAAAGAGCATTAGCATGACGCTCCCGTAATTAATCTTCTCTGGATAACTAATAGTTCAGAAGGCACGCAGAGGAGCAAGGGCATCATACACCACTAAGCTCATTTATCCTAATTGATTTATCTAAGAATTGCTGGGGCAGCTTGCCGTGTGCCTGTTGACCTGTGGCGGGGGCCCCATGGGTGCCTGGAATTGGGGGAAAGGAGCAGGGTGGATGGATGAAGCCAGAGCCAGCTGGGGCTGGCTTCATCCTGGTCACAAGGCAGCAAATAACATAATGGGTCGGCCTCAGAGGCAGGCCAGCCCAGGAAGCTTTTAGAGGCTCTCAGCAGCCCTCGTAGTGCACCCAGATTACACACGCAGCTATTTCGCATCATTAAACCTCCCTATTTTGTCCCCGGGTGCTGCACGCTCTCTCTGCATCAGGATGGGCTTCAAAGTAGATGCTTTACCAAAGCAGGTGTAGCCACTGTGGCAGGCTGACCCTGGGGCACCGGGACACATTTGCTGGCTGTTTGTTTGTTTGCTTGCTGGTCTCCCAGCCCTGGGGCTGGGGCTGATGTGCTGGGGAAGTGCATCTGCTCAGCCTCAGCCTGCCTGTTTAGATTCCCACTGCCATCGGTGCTGGGGCTGGAGAGTGGGCATCACTGGGCTCCCAGACCCTTGGAGGCCACTGTGGTGATGATCTCCTTGCTCTCTCCTCCAGTCCCAGACCCATCCTTTCTCAGTCTGCCTGCCAATAGGTGGGCACTGAGAATGATCCTCTAGTGGAAGACAATCCTGGGCTTTGTTTGACCCTGAAGCTATTTTCCTTCCAAAGCAGGAACCAGAGCATCAGTGAGGCAGCTCAGAGCCCCAGGGGACAGACCCCTGTGCTAGGTGATACCCTCTCTGGCCTCTGGCTCTCTTCTGGTAGGTGCTCTGCACTAATGCTAATCCTTGCTCAGGCACATCTGCTCTATCTCATAACCTCTTGTCTGGAGCTTTTCCTGATGTCCAATCCACAGTGTGTGCTTGATCCTCCCCCTGAACCTACCCCCAGGTGGTGTCTGTGCCCTGCCTCCTCTGCCTCCAGGCTCTAGCCCATCCTGGTCTCCATTTTATCAGATTCTATCCTTCTTAGCTCCTGCCTGGACCAGCCCCCAGACAGGCACAGGCTGGGTGGACTCCTGGACTGCAATCTCCACTGCCAGCCCCCGTCTTACTGCCTTGGTTTACGTGCTGCCTTCTGCATGGGTTTCCCGGTTGTGTCCCCCAGGTCCTAGCTGGAAATAGAGTCCTGCCCAGCATACCAGCCCATCTGTCTGGAACTCTCATGTGCCCAGTTCCCATCCAGCTTTTTCAGCTTTGTCCTGTCTTCCAGGCCGAATCCTGTTCTCTGTGTCCCTGGCCAAACCTGACATACCACAAAAAATTATTATGTTGCCATCCTCTGCTCCATGTGCCTGTCCACTAGATCTGACAGATCCGTGGATATTGGACTAAGGCCACCCCTCCTGGAAACTAAAAATGCTGGATCCAGTTTTTGCCCTTCCCCCACCTTTTCCTGATCTGGTCCTAAATTGTAGGAAGGCTGCAGAATGAGGGACATCTGCAAACTTAGTGGCTTGTGCCTGTGTGACCTTGGGCAATTCCCTTTCTTTCTATGAGTTTCCATTTCTTTATCTGAGAGATGAGAGGGTTGGAAATAATGATTCCCAGGGGTCCTTTTACCTTTGAAATATAATGGAAAACAAGAGACCCTGAAGACAAAGGGTATTAATACGGTGGTCAAATCAAGCTGGATCTTCTCTCCCCTCTGCCGGGGGCCTCCACATCAAGCAGGACTTGGCAGTGGATTTACAGAAGACTCGGCACAAAGGCCCTGGGCTCTCACCTTTAGAAAATGGTGCGATTTAATGGTAATGCAATTACAGATGTGCTGAGATTGAAACAGCCCATCTTATCTCAAACTCATCTTCCCCACCAAGTATCGGGGCAGGTGCTGATCCCTAATAGCTGCTGAAATGAATTCACCAGGCAGCTGGGGGCTTCTAGGGAGGAGAGCTGTGTGCAGAGAAAGAGAGGAGGGAGAGGGAGGAGAGATGGAGAGAAGGAGGATGGGAGCAGGGAGGGAGTGAGAGAGAGAAGAAGAGAGATGAAGAGAGAGAGAGGGATAGAGGGAGGGGGATGGTAGAGAAAGAAGAAGAGAGGGAGGCAGGTGGGAGAGAGAGACAGAGAGAGATAGAGAGAGAGAGAGAGAGAATGAGACAAAGCAGAGAGAGAAGGAGGGAGCCAGTGAGAGTGACGGAGGAAAATAGAGGAAGGAGCAAATAGGGAGAGAGGAAAAGAGAGGGCAAAAGAGAAGGAGAAATGAAGAGATAAAGAGATGGAAAGAATGAAAGACACCATGAGGAAGACAGATGGAAGAGTGAAGCCAGGAAGGGAGGAAGAGAGGTGAAGTAGGCAAGGCAGGGGTTCCTAAGAAGTTGGAGATCATGGGAGAAGAGAGTAAAGTGGGGAGAGAAGAGGGATAGAAAGAGAAAATGAAGGGAGAAGATGAAGGAAGGGGTGAGAGAGGGAGCGTGTGCAAATGTGAGTACTATGGAGGGAAGAGGGGAGAAGAGAGAGGAAGAAGGGAAAGAAAGAGAGATTGAGAGAGTGCTAAGGAGAAAGGAGGCGGTAGGGAAGGAAGAGCCAAGGAAAGAAGGAAAGGGATGTAGAGAGGGAGGGGAGGGGAGGAGCAAGGGCGGGGGAGAGGGGGAGGGGGGGCGGTGGACCTGATGATTCAACAGAGAGAAATTGAGTGAGAGGAAGAGTGAAAAAAGGGAGCAGAGTAGGGTCTGTGTTTCCTAAGTACTGAGCTTCTCAGACCCACTAGAGCCTCTATGCCATCCTGAGGACAAGTCTAAATAAAAAAGAAAAGAACAACAACAACAACAACAACAACAACAACAGCAACAACAACAGAGAAACCCGTGAAGGGGCTGGTAGGAATGAGCCCCTCACGACGAAAGCAGATGACAGACAAGGCAAGAACGGGAGAAAGCACTTGAAGAAGCGGACCCAGAACTAGAGAGAGGATTGGGAGCTCTGGAAAGAAGGAAAATGTAATGATCCAAGACCCTAGAACAGGCACAGCTCCACAGCTCCCCAAACAGTCAGTCAGTTCCATTAGCCAGCGTTCATTCGTACTGCCTGGCAATCCTGGGATAGCTTGGGTTCAGCACCACGGACAGCGCGCACCCCCCCCCCCCCCCCCCCCCGGCCAACTGATCTCTCCTGGAGCTCCCTCCCACGTGGGCCCCTGGCTTCGCCCGAAAATGGCTCCTTTGGGCGGCTGGAATGCAGGCCTGTGAGCTGCTGAAATAGATCAATTATTTTTCAGAACACGGTTTTGATCCCGATGTTACTTCGCTGGATCACTGAGTGGAAAGGGCTCGCAGAGAAAATGGCATTTTTTATAACCCTGGCAAAATGCTCCCGCACTGATGAGATGAGCCACCCAGCGAGAGCGCGCGCGCACATATGATACATAACTAACCAGAAGCATAATCTTCTAAATTGAAAGCCATAATGTTTGCTGTTGGAGCTAAATATTAACAGGGCGTTGTCTCCCAATGACCCTCGGGAGGCAGCTGGCTTAGCGGGAGGCTGTCGTCATATTGAAGCAATTTGATTAAATTCTTTTCTGCCATCAGAATTAAGAAATGAGTAGTTTTATGAGAGTCATGCCACAGAGGACAGGAAAATAAAATGCTCAGGAAACGGAGCGGGGCCAGGTGCTTGCCAGTACCTGCCTCGTCCTTCTAGAGGGAGTGATACCAGCCTTCCAGGATGGGGCTAGCTCAGGACTGCAGATGGACCATTGGATGATAGGCGCTCTCTCCTCCCTCCAGGCATCCCTGCCAACCTATATTTTCAGCCTTCTCCCAGTTCACCTGAGAGGCCAGTAGATACACAGGGTCCTTTTCAAGAAGCCTCTCAATTATTCATACAGGAGGCAGTAAAATGTAGTGGCTTAAGTCATGGCCTCTGGAGCTAGACTATCTGGTTTCAAACCCTAGCTCTGCCTCTCCAGTAGCTGTGTGATCTCAGTCAAGGCACTTAACCTCTCTGTGCTTAAGTTTCCTTGGCTACAAAATAAGTTTATAGTAGTATCTACTTTGCAGAGTTGTGAGGACTTAATGAGCACTAAAATCCTTAGAACAGGGCTTAGTGTATAGTAAGCACTATATAAGCATTACTCCTATCTGATTTAGGTTGAACTGTATAAAATCGCTGTTTTGTAGGTGAAAAGAATCAGATATTAATATCTTAATATGAAGTTTATACAGTAAGATTTTTAGCAGCTGTGGCCACTTTCCTGCCCTGTGGCCCTCATAGCCCCAGCACTATTCTAAATGTTCTTGTACTTAAAGAGGTACTAACAATATGGTATGTTTGTATTCAGAAAAAATTCTTTTTATTAGAAAAATTCCAGTTAACCACAGACTCAGAAAGTTCCATCTGTGTTTCCATTGGAAGGGGGAAGGCAAAAGGAGTTATTTGTTGACTGCCCTACTAAGCGTCATGCACCATGCCAGCTGTGTTGCAATATTACGCTTGTTAAATCCTCTCAATAATCCTATGAGGTGAGTATCAGGTCCCATTTTATAGATGAAGAAGCTGAGGTTCAGGGAGGTAAAATGATTTTATAAACATTATACAGCTATGGAGGCAGAATAAGAATTCAAACCCACTATATCACTCTAGAGAATGAGGGCAGGATAGAACTCATGTCTGATGAATCTCCATCCTTCCCTCTGTGTTTCTCCTCCAGCCTTCCTCTCAAACAACCCCTTCTGTTCGTGTCTGTATCTCCAACACAGTCTTCTTCCTTTTGTCTCTTGTAAAGTAATAAAAATATAAGATCGGGGACAAGACTGAGAACAGCCCCACTGCCTGTGCAGAAGACCTACTCTAAATTTTAACAACCTGGTCCTAGGAAGAGCCACCTCTGGGACACCTGCTCCTGAAAGCAAAATCCTGTCCATAGTAAATAGTCCAGAAAGAAGTGGGAGGTTGTGGGAATTTACAGAAACTGAGGAAGTAGGCTGGTGGGATTGGGGACTTGGAAAACAGCTGCCTGAAACATCATTTCTATTGGAATAGAAAAAGTCATGGAGAATGGGAGGCAATGCATGAAATTCCATTTTTTCTTGCTTTGAGTCCATGTTGAGCTCCAGTGAGAAGTGGGCAGAGAGGATTCTGTTCTGACCATTAAAATATCAGGTGAGCTTGACTTGGAAAACTATCTTTAGTTATTCTTAAGAGGGTAAGGGAGCCTGGAGGACAAGTACCCTATACAACCTTGGGGTGGTGGTGGGGTCAGTGGGGGCCTGGCTTTCTATTTAGAAGGGTGCTCAGCCGTGGTGGCTCACCTGTAATCCCAGCACTTTGGGAGGCTGAGGCAGGCAGATCACGATTTCAGGAGATCGAGACCATCCTGGCTAACATGATGAAACCCCATCTCTACTAAAAATACAAAAAATTAGCCGGGCATGGTGGTGGGCGCCTGCAGTCCAAGCTACTCAGGAGGCTGAGGCAGGAGAATGGCGTGAACCCAGGAGGCAGAGCTTGCAGTGAGCCGAAATCATGCCACTGCACTCCAGCCTGGGCAACAGAGTGAGACTCCATCTCAAAAAAAAAAAAAAAAAAAAAAAAAAGAAGGGTGCTCAGCCTAGGAGGGCCTGATCTTAGGAAGCATGCTAGGGGCAGTTGGGGACTTAGATGTGGGAAGAGAAAGAGACAAGTAGTATCATTTATGCTTTCGCATCTTTATTTAATGCTTTTCACAACTCTATGAGGTTGATGTTATTATCTCTATTTCACACAGCAACTATTAATCAAATAGTAATAGCAGCAGTGGGGTAGTGGTGGTGGCAGTAGTAGTAACAGCAGCCACTGTAAGTACTTGCTGAGCATGTCCTGTCTGCCCAAGGTATTTCTATAAGCCTCTGTGGTCTGCAACAGACATAACCAGGTGTCTGTCCACCATGGGGTTGTGCTTCCCTTCCATACTGTAGGGTTGTGCCTGGCAGTGTTGCCCAGCCTGGGTCTATTTCTATTCCTAACCTCACATCTAAATGGTGCCCATGGCTTGGTCTCATTCATGGAACATGAGGAAGATGATGCGTGTTCCACCTGGGTAAAGGTGGGTAAAAATAAGGGATGTCCTCCCCAACTTTGCGCTTCTGTTTATTGGCTAGATGCAGAGGGCTTTGTGCCCCTAGAGGATGGCAGAGACAGAGGATGGAAGGAGCCTGGGCTCCCAAATCACTGTGCGAAAGACAGCCACCAATTAAGAAGAAACAATCTCATTCAACTACTGTGTGAATGAGAAATACACTTCTATTGTGAAAAACTCCTGAAATAGTGAAGCTTATTTTTTATAGCAGCTACCATTATTCTAACTAACATATGGATATTATCTCATTTAATCTTCACGACAACTTTTAGGGGACAGGTATCAATAACCCATCTTAAAGATGAAGAAACCTAAACTCAGATGTTAAGTGATTTGTCTAAAGCTGCACAACTAGTCAGTGCCACAGCCAGAATTTGGAACCAGATCCCTCTGACTCTGGGTCTACAGTGCCAGTTGCCTCACTGTGACCTTAAAGAGAGGAGTGAGAACAGAAAGGGTGAGGGATTTTGGGGATTGAACTGTGGTAGAAAGGCTGTCCTTGCCCCAGAATGAGAACCAGCCTTGAGTGTAGATCTGAGAACAACCTTCCGACAAATGAGCACAGACCACGTGCTGGGCTTAGGTCAGGAAAAGGAAGGCAGAGAAAAGAGGGTGTTTTGTGTGTCCTGAACCTACGGAGCAGGCTAAAGGGACCTCCAGGAGGCTAACGTAAGGGCTTGAAACCAAGAGCATGAACCTGTCCTTTCTCCTCCAGGCCCCTTCCCCTGAGACATGGAAACAAGAATAACCAGCACCATAATTATAACAGGAGACGTTATAGTAGGTATAGTGGGAAGTGGTACTTACATAGCACTTACTTTGTGCCAGGCACTCTTGTAAGTTCTTTACATATGTAAATGTGAACCTCAACATAGCCCCATGAGGTAGGTACTATTATTATACCCATTTTATAGAGGGGCAAACAAAAACACAAAGGCACTAGTTACTTGCTAAAGTCACAAAGCTCTTAAGAGGATGAAGCTGGTTATAGGAACATGATTGGAGCCAGCACTGTCTGGAGAGAGGGATCCAGGCCTGGCCTCAAGCAAGGCCACCTCATAAGACCAGTGAGAAGGTTTGGTGTCAGTGCACCTGGGCTTAGATAAAGCTGACCTCAGTGACTGCCTAGATTTGCCTCTGGGCCTTCCAAACTCCAGCTTAATTTTCTTGGGCAATTGTTTCTGAAATCCTGACTGACTTCATGTGGGGTCTCTACAGGCGCAAAGAGAGGAGAGCACATCAGTAATTGGGATTTACTAGGAAAGAGTGTTTATGGAGTATGAGAGGGTGGATGAAGAAACACACCTTCTATATGTCCTGAGAACAGAGCTTCAGAACTCAGCAAGGCCAAATATTTGGGGTGGAGAAATTACCCAGGCTGGATCAGGGCTTGGGAATAACAGAGTCTGAGAGAGGGTGTGGGCCTGACTGTGTATGGAAACACTCCCTGCCAACAACCCTCCTACAGTGAGGAGTGGGATGCTCTGTTACTCCCTGTATCAATGTCAGTCCATCCGGCTGCTGTAAAAGAATCCCGTAGACTGCGTAGCTTACAAACAGCAGAAATTTATTTCTCACCATTCTGTAGGCTGGAAAATACCAGACCAAGGTGCTGGCAGATTGGATGTCTGGTGAGGGATGTCTTCCTGGTTCATAGACAGTTGTGTTCTCACAGTGTCCTCACTAGTGGAAGGTGAAGGAGGCTCCCTTGGGGCTCTTTTATAAGGGTGCTAATACCACTGATGAAGGCTCTGCCCTCATGATCTAATCACCTCCCAAAGGATCCACCTACAAGTACTGTCACATTGGGGGTTAGGTTTTAACATGAAAATTTGGGTGGACATACACATTTAGGCCATAGCAATCAGTTAGTGTTAGTTTTGCAGTGTAACAAACCATCCTGGCTCTTAGGGGCAGCTGAGCGAATCTGTGGCCTGGGCTCAGCATGGCTGATCTCAGCTGAGTCACTTGTGTGTTGGCTGGTCTAGATGGACTCCAGTGGCCTCACACACGGGTCTGGTGGCTGATGAGCTGTTGGCCAGGGTGATGAGGGCGATTGACCCATGTGTCCCACATCCTCCAATAGGCCAGCCTGAGCTTACTCACATGGTAGTTGAAGGAATGAATCCAAGAACAGCATGAGGCATGCACTTTGCAAGTGTCTGTTCGTGACGTGTTTCCTATACTGTCCCGCTGGTGAAAGCAAGTCACATGGCCAATCCTAGAGTCAGTGTGCAATGGGGAGTACCCAAGGGTGCAGATACAGGGAGACATGAACCAATGGGGCCATTGTATTTCTGTGTTTCAGTATCTGCATCTGTGGTAGACACTATACAGTTAAGACCAGGGGAGCTCTTAGGGAGACCATCCCTGAAGAGCTTTGGAGTCAGGGGATGTAGGGTGGAGTCCTGGCTTTATTCCTAAACGTCGTAAGAAAAGCAATCTCAGTTTCTCTGCCTGTATAGTGGGTGACAGGGTTATTGTAAAGATCAAATGAGATGCTTGAAGAAGTCCTTTGCAAGCTTTAAAACACTAAAAAATGCAATTTACTGCTATTCTTCCCCCCAAGGAATGTAGGTGGGTCTTAATAATTTCTCAACTTGGAGTTGTCTACTTCGTGGCAAAATCTCAGCTTCCAGGATGACTTCCTGGCCCACCTCTGGAGCAGCTTCGCTCAACACCAGTGTGCTTGGGGAATGCAAAATCACTTTAATATTGGCTGGAGACAAACGTAATTAGGAAGGTAAATCTGCTGAAAAAACAATCATATTATGCAAATGTGATTAGCAATGACTTTTGGGTTCTTTGTTATTTGAGAGTTTCTGCTCCTTGGCATGCATGTGGAGAGTTGGCTGCTGTGTGCGTGGGGTGTCTCTTAGTAGGTGCTCAGGAAATGGGAGCTTGTGAACACAAAAGTGGGGAGAGGAGCATTGGGAAGGGACTCCTCCATCAGTTCCCAAGGAGAATCTGTTGGTCTCTCAAGGTTCTGAGCTGATTCCTGTCAAGGAGGTCCAGTGAGCAGACCCCAATTGATGACAAGGGTCCCTAAGAGGGGAAGGGGCTTTCTTTTTCCAGGCCGGGGCTGGACTTAAAGAAAAATGAGCTGGAGCTGTGGTCCAGGGGACAGCTGACTCTGGCAATGGGGCTACCCTTATTGAGGGGCTGGTGGGGTTGGGGGTGGGACTTGGCTCTGCCTTTATGGGCTACCAGGAGGTGGTCAGAACCTGGAGCAATTTCATGCCTGGTTGGGGTCTGGTGTATTAATTTATAGCAGGAATGTTCCTTCCCAGTGTTGGAACCAACAATGTTCTCTGACAGAATCAAGAGTTTTCCTCTGGTCATGGCTGGAAGGTCACACATTCTGGCTTTTGTAGCCCCTTTGATAATGGTGATGATGGTAAAAAAAAAAATAATAAATAAGAGCCACCCACTTAGTGAGTGATTATTAAGTTCTAGATGCTGTGCTAAGTGCTTCACATAATTACCTCATTTAATTTTCATAACAATTTTATGAGGTAGGTACTATTATTCTCATTTCTATTTTACAGAGTAAGAAACTGAGGCAGAGTGGTTAAATGATTTTCTCAAGATCACCTATAACAGTAGCAATTTTCTCAAGGTCACCTGTGTCAGTGGCAGAGTCAGGATTTGGACACAGACCTAGCCTGATTCTGAAGTCTATGCTGCCGCCCAGCAGGCCATGAAAACCCCAACCTTCCCTGCAGGGCACAGCACGAATGACTCTGTTGTCATTGTCTTTGCTGCGTGCACTTTGCAGTCTTGCCTGTGCACACCCCTGGCCATGCTCAGGTCACCCCAAGGAGACCCCAATGTGCCTAGGCTTCTTCACAAATTTCTGGAAGCTGGCACACTCCTGCTCCACCCTTGGTGAGTGACCTGGTCTCTACTCCTGGGGTTTCTATGCACTGACCACAGCCAACCAGTCTGGGCAATTGGGACATCTGGGTCTGGAGTGGGTGAGCCTCCTGGGAAAACTGAGATGGCTTTGGGGGCCCCTGAGCATAGGGGATGCTCATGAATCCCCCTTCTTTATGGCTTCTCTCTAGATTTCTAAGAGCCCAAGATCTCTTCCTGTGCCCCTATTTCTCTCTTGACCCTTTGGAGGCCTGGGGGACCCTCTCTGTGACTCCCTCTCCAACTTCTGAAAGGAATGCAAAGCCTCAGGGAAGTTCTCAGAAGAATCCCTCCTGCCCCAGGGCCATGTCGATATTGACCACAGCAAGTAAAGGGTTGGTGGTAGTGGTGGTGGGGAGGATTTGATGAAGTCAGCACCACCTCTTAGGGCCAGGGCAAAAGTTCTGGGATGGGAAAAACCCCACCGTCCCAGCCCAGCCCAGCCCAGCGCACACTTCCCACCGAGGCACAGACAGGTTCTTCCCAGACCTTCATTCCCAACAACCACTTGGCCATCCTCTTCCCTTGGGCATCTCCATGTCTGATAGACCTGACATGTACACAGCTGGCTACTGCTTTGCCCACAAACCTGGTCTTTGTCAGTGTTTCCTACTCAGGGATGGCATCTGTGACCCGCTCCTTGGCCTTCACCCTTACATCTAATCAACAGCCATGGTCCCACATGGAAACGCTGCCAAATCTCTCCTATGCTTGCTGCTCCCTCACCCCCACTCCATCCACATTACCTCCAATTAGCTCATCATCTTGCTCCTGTATTTACTGCAGAGCCCTACACTGGCTCAGCACACCCAGCTCCAGTCTAATCCTGGTTCATGATCACGCTGCTACCATAATCATCGAACGCACACTATCGATTGGCTCTCCATTGCCTATGAGTGACATCAAAGCCCTTGGGCAGCATCCAAGGCTTGCCAGGATCAGCCTCACTCTCCAGGCCTTCTCCCCTGGTGTCCCTCATAGCATGCTAGGTACCAATCTGCCTTCCCTTATAATGGGCTCCCTATGTCTTCAATGCCCCCCCACCCCTTCCTCCTGGGATAATATGAGGCTGCATCCCATGGTGTCTCTGCCATCTCTGCTGGCTCCTGGGGCAGTGTGCCACCTCCTCCCGCCATCCCCCAGCACTCTATCTGCTTCCTCATTACGGCCCAGATTGCATTGCCGTTATTGGTTTACATTCCCGTCTCCCAATTGGCCATCAGTTCCTGGAGGGCCAAAACGCTGGCTCATTTATTGCTGAATCCTCATCCCAGCAGAGGGCCTGGCACATAGTAGGCGCTCAATTAGTGTTGGTTGAATTGAATTCCCTCACAACTCACAGAATTGATTAGATTTGGAAATGACATTGTATCCAGAGGATTGACTTTTGTCTCTCTCAAGGGCTTGTGATGATACAATTCACCTCCTCATTGGCTGCTCTTTTTGAAGAAAACAAAACTCCGATTTCTGGATGGAATTGAGCTTGTGGTCCACATGGGAGGGGCGAGAGGCCTTACGGTGGAGCGGACTTTGCTTTTCTCAGTGGCAGGTGAGGCACGTTGTCGTGCTGTGGAGATGAAAGAGTGGGGGCCACTGTATTATTTTCTGCATTTGAGCCAGAGGCTAAACGTAGCCTTCCTTCCTCCTGGCTGATAAATAGGAAAATAAATTACCAGGGCACTAAAAGTTGCATTAGGCAAATAAACATTTTGGCAAGAATTATATGTGACATTCAAGAGAAAGCAAATAAACCCTAAGTTACGGGGACCTGTCAAAGCTCTAGGAGAATTAACTAAAAATCGTTAGTAGCGTCTTCGACAGCTCTTAAACCTTCGCTGGCTCCCGCCCCTGCTCCGGGAGGTCTGAGTGTTCCCTGTCTTGTGTCTTCAGAGAAATCCTCAGTTCCCTGGGGCCTCAGATCTAGAGGAACCTCAGAAACCTTCCAGGCCAGTGCTTTCAAACACTCTTCTGTGGAACCCTGGGGTGTGTTGGGGCACCGCAGAGGCAGCACAGCATACGTGGGGAAGGGGCAGTTCCGAGGGCTTGGGGCCCATCCTGCCCAAACAGAGAAGCTCCTCTTTGATCTGTATGGCATTAATAGGGGATTAATTAGAGTAGAGTGAGAAATTCTCTTCTGGGAGAAGAATTCTGCTAAGTGATTTGAAAACCATTGTCCTGGAGCAAACACACACCTGATAAAGAAATCTCCTCTAGAACATCATGGTAAATAATCGCCCAACCTCTTCTTGAACACCTCCAGTGACAGGGAACTCATTCCAGGATTTCCACTCAGCCCCAGTGTTCTGCATGACATCCCCATCCCAGGACTCTGCTGCCAGAAGGCTTGAGCTCTAGTCCAGGCTCTGCCATTTACTCACTGGTGAATGCTGGGCAGTAACTGAAGCCCTCTGAGTCTCAGGTTTCCTATCTGTATAAAGGAGATGATATGGGGCCTGGCACTGTGGCTCATGCCTGTAATCCCAGAACATTGGGAGGCTGAGGTGGAAAGATCTCTTGAGCCCAGGAGTTCAAGACCAGCTTGGGTCTTGAACTTGTCTCTACCAAAAAAAAAAAAAAAAAAAAATTAGCCTGGCGTGGTGATGCACGCCTGTGGTCCCAGCTACCAGGGAGGCTGAGGTGGGAGAATTGCTTGAGCCTGGGAGGCAGAAGTTGCAGTGAGCTGTGATCATGCCACTGCACTCCAGCCTGGGCAACAGAAAGCAGAGAGCCTGTATCAAAAAAAAAAAAAAAAAAAAAAAAAAAAAAAAAAAAAAAAAGGAGATGATATATATTTTTCCTGCTGCTGTAACAAATTACAACTAACTTAGTGCCTTAAAGTGACACAAATGCATTATCTTCCAGGTGTCAGAAGTCTGAAATGAGTCTTAAGGGGCTAAAATAAAGGTGGCACCAGGCATCAAGGTTATGTTCCTTCTGGAGGCTCTAGGGGAGAACACTTGGTTTTCTAAAAGCCACCTGCATTTTTTGTCTCATGGCCCCTTCTCCCATCTTCAAGGCACATTTCTCTAGTCTCTCCTGTCATCACATCTCCTCTGACTTGGGCCCTCTTGTCTCCCTCTTACAAGAATCCTTGTGATGACGTTGGGCCCACCCAGACCATCAGAGCCTCTTTCCATCTCAGGATCCTTGGCTTCATCACACCTGCAGAGTCTCTTTTGCCATGTTAGGGAACATATCCCAGGTTTGGGGGTTGGGATGTGGCCATCTTCAGGGGTCATTCTTCTGCCTCCCACATAATGACAGTGCCTACCTCAGGGGACATTTGTGAAGGTGAACTGCAAAACCATAGTATTCACAGGACAGAAGAGTATTCCATGATGGAAGAGCTGCAGGTAGGGCTGGGAGAAGGCTGAGAATGTAGCCCCCACATCTATTCCCAGAGGTACTTCATCCATAGCTGCACACCTGGGACCACACTCAGGAATAACGGAAGTAATCCATCCATTTGTGTGGCACTTTACAGCTTCATCAACAATATCACATTATTGTGTTTCATCTGCATAACCAGCTTGTTCTGGAGGAGTGTACTCTTTGGCTTTAAACATGAGGATGCTGAAGCTCACAGAAGCCCAGAGACCTGCTTGAGGCCCATAACCAGTGGGATCTGAGCAGAGATTTGAACCCCCATCTCCTGACTGCCAGGGATCGGGGGCTTTCCCACAGACCCCCATAGACTCAGAGATGACTGGTCTGCAGCAGGGAGGTGTTCTTCAACTAAGCGTTCGTGAGGCTGAGATTTAGCTTTGCTTTCAGGCCAGGGCACAGGGCTGGGTGCAGAGCCTTCCTTGGGAATCCAGGAAACAGATGGGAAGCTCTATGGGGCCCAGGGTATCTTTGGAGGCTGGGTTGTACAGGGATGGGGATTCCAACTTTAGATCTAAGAACTTTTCCTTTTTCAGAGGAAAAGAAAGTCCCACATTTCTCACTTAGATGTCTCATCAAAGATACACCCACTGGGCCCTGACAGTGAGAACTGATTTAGAAACCTCAGATGGGATCTCAAGGCAGGGTCCTCAACAGGGCTGGCCTCCAGACTTTCAGAATCTCATAGCAACTAGCATGTAGGTGGCAGCTACTATGTGCCAGGCTCTGTTCTCAGAAATTTACGTGGAACAGCTTGTTGAATCCTCACAGCAGCCTCGGGAGGAAGGCACCAACTTACAGATGCGGAAATTGAAGCCCCAATTCCAATCCCTGGAATTGGGATTCTAGCCTGGATGGAGTTCACGCTATTAACCACCATGATACTGCCTGTCTGTGACAAGACGGGAGGGTGGACCCTAGACCTGAGGTCTCAGGTTCACGAGTTGCTGGACCCCCTGCTTCCCTCCGAGGTGATGGGGCTGGAGAGGTAGGAGGCAGGACCACTCCAGCTCACACTTTCCTTGCCTTGGTTGGCCCCATCTTGCACTTTTGCTCCCACGAGGCAATGGGGGTCATAGGAGGCTGGGCCAGCATTGGGCTGAGCTGCTACTCCCTCTGGCATGCAGGACAGTGGGGTGAAGCCAGGGAGGGTGGGGAGAACTACGCAGCCATTTTACTCGGACATGTCTGGGTACAAATCCCAGCTCTGTGAGACCACTTGGCATGCAGTATCTTATTCAACCTTCACAGCAGCCCTGCAAAGAAGATGTCATGATCCCCTCTATGGATGAAGACACTGAGGTCCAGACAGGCAGAGTAACTTTTCCTAAGGTCACTCAGCTTATATGCCGAAGAGTCAGGCCTGGACCCCAGGGTGTGTGACATGAAGCCAGAGCCGCTCCACGGCACTGGGCTCTTACCAGTGACCTGGGTGTCTTGCCGGGCACATGATGGCCACTCAGCCCTTGGGCCCTTCCCTTTCCTTTGGCTCAACCTTCCTTTGGGAGAGGATTTTGCCTCCTCGGAGTCTTTCCTACCAGGAGTCACAGGCCTTCTGTTCTAAGTTAAAGGAGGTCTGAAGATGGGATGAGAGGGAGAACGACCCCGTGACCTCCCCTCCACTGTCCTGCAGCCCAACCTGGGGACCTCCCCATCCCCACCAGCATCTTTGCCAGCTTCCAATGAATTCAGAGCCCTCTGCAGCAGGGGATCTAAATTTAGACCCTGTGCTCTGTTAACTCGGTGAATAATGCTAATTAGCATAACAATTCTTCCTGCAATTAAGCTGGGGAGGGGGATGAGGTGGTGGTACTTGGTCCAAGACGAAATTACACTGGGAGGCTTCCTATTGCTGGTTTTCGGAGGCCTCACTTGAGGTGTCTACTTGGTTTAGCTCTCTTCTTGGATGGCTGGATCCAGAAAGTGCCTATTTGGGATGGAGGGAGGGAGAGCCTGTCTCTAACCTTATTGTGATATGTTATTGGTGCGTGTATTAAAGTGCAGCTCCAAGCCCTGCATGGGAATAAATTAGGTTTTGTAAGCAAGCTGTCACCTGCTCTGAAAGGTGTGAAAAAATTATGAACTGCATTGTCCTGGAAACCACAAAATAGCACTTCCTCCCTGAAGTAAACACATAAGTTTGGGATATGAAGTTGAAATGAAGTTATATTCGGAATTTAGATATATTTGTTTAGGGAGATTTGCCAATTCTATTGTTTGAACCGGCAATGTGAAGTTACCTCTCTGTGCTGTCTGGATAACCCTTCAAGCCAGAAGCCATCAGTTTGGGCCCTAAAAGGCCACCTGTGGCTTCTAGCCTTCCCTGCAGCAGGTCAGGAAGTCTGACATCTCCACTGGGTGGGGTGTGATGGGGCGGCCATAATGCCGTGGGCTGGGGAAGGTGGAGGTGTGAAAGGGGCCTGGAGAAAGGCTGCCCTAGGCTCCCCTCCATTACCTCTGATGACCCTCAGGTCATTACAGACAGCTCCTGAGCTCTGAGGCTCCTCTCCCGGGTTTTCTTGAATACTTTCATGGCACACATCTTTCAGGCTCTACCTCCATTCCGGCCTCTCCTTTCGGGGCATTCTTTCTGAGTCGTACAGAACAGAGAGGGACTCTCTCCTCCATTTCTCTGGTCATAATACCTCTATTGATGCAGCCTAACTAGGTCACTTTTCTGTAAGTGGCCATATAACTCTGTTAGCTCCTGTGGAGCTTCTGGGCAGCCAAAATGGTAATGAGTGATTGAGATCGTTTATTCATTTATTCCCTACCTGTGTTAGGCATTATGCTAGTCTCTGGGGATGTGTGTGAGAGATGAATCAAATGTAGTCTCAGCCCCAGGGAAGGCACAGTCTACCTGGCAAAAGAGAGAGAGAATGGGAATAGCATCCAGTATGAGAGGCACTAGGATGAAAGCATGTATAAAAGGGGAGTCTCGGAAAGGCTTCACCTAGGAGGGAAGAGATCATCCGGTCCTTGAAGGATGTATAGGAGTTTGTCAACTTGTGTTCACAAGAACTTCTGTCAATTCAGGTCCCTTCATCTTTTGTGCTTGAGTCTCTGGCATTTGAAAGTAAGGGAAGGATGTTAGATTTATGTTAGATATAATCTCTAAACTTGGTGCTGGCCTGTCAGTGGTGAGCCTGAGATATGCCATTCAAATAAATGAGCTCCCTTTTCTAGTCTTGAGTCATTCACAGAATTGATCCAGGTGCTTTACTGTGTTCTCACTTGTGTCACTCAAGAACATGGTACAGAGGAGAGGGCCAAACTCTGAGACTCTGTAGCAAGTTCTTTCAGCAGCTCAGTTGCACAGGCTGACTTCTATTCCCCACCCTGGTGCCCACATGACCTCCTACCTGTCCTCTCACCAGGGGTTACCAGAGCCCCCCTTTGCCTACTGTCCTGACCCACTCTCCCCCAAGATGCATATTTATCTAGCTGGCCCCTGTGCTCAGGGACTCAACAATGCCATGTGTTACTCTGTCTAGGCCCTCCACCCAGTGCCTGGTCGACGCAAAGCCCCTGGAGGCAGGTATCGTTCTTTCCATTTTTCAGAAAAGGAAACAAACTGAAGTTCAACCATTAGCCCAGGGTTCCACAGTTGGGAAGTGGGAGAGCTGGGATTTGGTACCACAGAGCCCGAGGTTGGAGATTTCACGTTACCTAATCAGTTCCATGGCTTTAATTGCTGGACATCAAGTGGGGACTTGTGTCCTGACAGGTGGTCTGAGCCATATCCTCATGTGTGGCCCGATGTGTGGTCTGACCTGTGTTCTGACCCACATGGCCTGCCAAGAGGCCTGGTACCTGGCCTACCATTAGGTTGACGCTCTGTCTGACCTGCTTGCCACATGGCCTAACATGTGGATAAGTGGACGCAGTGGCTAAAGTTCTGCCCACCCCAGGAGCCATGAGCTGTCTGGTCATTTCTGCTCCCTGGAACTAAAGCCTAGGCTGAGGCAGGCAAGCTGAGAGGCAAAACCATGTCCCTCCTTGTGAGACGAGGCCCATCAAGGCCCACCAGGCATATGGGATGGTGCTATGGGCACACACACACACACCACACACACACACATGCACACACACACGGCAAGGGCTGGCATCCTCCACGAGCACACTCCTGGTCCCTCCATCGCTGTGTGGAGCAAGCTGCCGGCTCTCTGTGATGATGGATGTGCCTCCTTGTGTCGCCCAGCTCTGCCTCCCCCCACATTCTGCGCGCAGGACTCGCTGAGTAAACGACTCCGCCTGGCTGCCTGGCGAGAGTGGTTGACGGAGGGGTCGGGGGAGGGATGGAGGAGCAGAGCCGTTTGTCTGGAGCACCAGAAGGGGAGTTGGCCACTTACGGCTGTGATGGATGGCGATTCGGCTCTGCCATCTGTTAGAGCTGGCAGGCTGCTTAGCACAGCACTGCACACCTGGCTGGGGCATCCCTGTGGAGCGGGGCCCGCCCATGTGGGGGCCAAGGGACCCGTCTTCCAACACACTAGGGCAGGAGGCTGGCAGGGAGGTGAAGGAAAGATTGTATATACGCCCCAAAGAGAGTCTGGTGGGCCTCTCACCTGTTTTCCATACTCCTCAGCCCAGGACCTCTGTGAAGGGACGCTGGGATATGCCTGGGCATTGCTGGGCCAGGAAGAGCCCATTACAACTTAGCCACCCACTTTTTTTGGCAAAGAATATGTGCAAAGCCCTTGGCACAATATCTGGCACACTCGTGCTCAATAAAAGCAAAGCAAGTTGGACCACACTTCTTTGTCATCCTGGCTGGCTCCTGGGGGCGTGGGGGCATGAAGATGCTTTCAAGGTCACCTGGCTGCTTGGGTGGGGGCTGGGAGGGAGTGACACTTTCTTAGGTGTTTTGGCCCTGCTAGCCACACCTTCTTCTGTGCTGTGCCCACCCTCCCTCTACGATCCCAGAATGTTAGCATTGCAAGGATCCCTGAGAGTCACCTACTCAGAATTGTCTAATTCACAGATGAACACTGAGGTCCAGAGAGGAGAGAGGCCAAGCTCAATGGCTTGCAGCACTCTGTCCTTCTTCCCAAACCCTCTCTCCCCTCCCCAGAGGGGTCTCTCTTGGGCTTGGGACTGCACCAAGCCCTGCCCTAGTACTTGGGCTTAAATGGATGCCCCCTCATCAGGGCTCTGCTGCTCCATCCCATAACTTCATCTCTTGGGCTTACCCAGTCCTCTTTTGCATGCTCTTCTGCATGGGTCCTAGTCTCTTTCTGGGAGCTTCCTCAGTGTCCAGGTCACAGAGCCCAAACCTCATGCTCTGGGGCCTCCTTCTCCAGGACAAATTTTCTCCAGGGAGGTACCTTTGGGCCTATGGCATCAGCTGCTCTCAATTGTTCCAAGATGAGCTGATTTCCACATCAGTCCTCTGCCTCAGCTTGCAGTCAATTTAGATTGGGCCAAAGAAAAACACAAAGAGGGGCATCTTCCACACACCTGAATCTGCAGCTGTAAAGCCATAGCTGATCTGGGTAGGGGAGCTTATCCATTTTAAAGTGGAGTTGGGGGTGCCTCCGATGAGAAGAAACAGCATGAGTAAAGGCCTGGAGGAAAGTCAGCTAAAATCACAAATTCTGTTTGGCTGAAATAGAAATTGCAAAGAAGCATCATGATTTTTCCCTGCTGTCATGGTATTTTGTTATTTTGGAGAAGGAAAATGTGGGCATACGTTACTATAATAGGGAGTAAAGTTCCCATAATTCAGAGGGAATTAAGAAGAGGTGATGGTATAGCTGCAATCTGGCAGGGCTTCTTGGAGGAGGTGACATTTTAACTTCCAAATCTTGCTGGAACTCCTTTTTCCATCGTATGACTCCAAGGGAATGAGACAAAAGGGAGGAGAAGTGCCATCAGGGCTCTGGCAGGAAACAGATGGCCTTCCATGTTAGGATAATTGGAGAACGGCTTGGTAATGGGACCATTTATAAAGGTGTGGGCAGGGGGTGGGAACCACATAGCATGCAGCATCCTGGGGCTGGTGACAGCTGAGCTAAAGCTGGGCCTGACATCCCTAGGCCTAAAGGGATGAGGAAAGGGAGCAGTTGCCAGGTCTGGATGCGAGTCTAGGGTAGCCCACTGAAGGGGCTGAACTTCAGTGAAAGGACTCAGTCAGCACAAGGCTACCCCACAGGGAGGGGGTGATACATACATGACCTCACACTCCACCCTCCCACTGAGTTCATCCGGGGGCTCCATGTAGTCAAACTCAAGGGAACCAGAGGTCACAGGAATTCTCGGAGGTGCCTCATGGGAGTGACTCAGCCTCTCAGGGAAGAGGGCAGGGGAGGAGGAGTGGAGCTGGATCTGCAGGATAAAGCGAACAGTCCTAGCACCCCCTCCCCCAGAGGGCCCAGAAGATTTTTTGGGCCCCAGAGGGCGTGAACACAGGAAGGTAAACCCCACTGGCTGAGCCCACAGTGTGCTGAGCAGGTGGGGGTGTGTTCTAGACTGATCACCTCCTCACATTCTCAGGACAACCTTGGGAGAGGTGCTATTGTTTCCACTTGGCAGCCGAAGAATTGAGGCTCAGAGAGGTGAAGTGATTTGGCCAAGGCCACACAGCAAGGAGACGGCAGAGTGGGGACTGCGTGGCTGGGGGTCTGTCTGACTCTAAAGACAGTGTGTATTTTTCTGGCACTATTAACACCCCATGGGGGACCCAGCTCCTAGCAGGTACGTGGAGCTGCCTGTGGAGAGGTTGGTGCAGCGGGTGGCATTGGCTGCGGGAGGTGAGTGTTGAAATGCCAAACCTACTTCTAGATGTGACAGCTGCTCTTTGTTTGCCAGGCAGCTGTGGGCTGTAGCTTTCTGTGAGCTGGGGAAGACTGGCTCCCCGAAAAAAACAGGAGCATAATTTGGCTTCTCTTAATTGATTTGCAAATGTACTGAAGAATTGTGGTAATTCCTTTAAATTTTATTCCCATTCAAATTTTGGAGGTAAACATAATGAGAAAGGAAAGTCAGCACCATGTAATGCAGCAAGAAAAAGGTCTAGCATTTTATTTTATTTTTACCCTGGGCATAAGGAAAGCAAACTCACTATGAATACCTCATTATTTGAATTTCAAATATTTCTTTCGAGTTGAACACAAAAGGAAACTTAAAAAAATATTAACACACACTCACACATACATACCCTGAACCATTTCTGCTTTTGAATATGTGACTCAGAATGTCCTAGTTTAGGTTGTAATAGCGCAATTGCAAGAATCAATCAGCCTTAGATAGATGTGTTTACTCAGAAGTGCTTAGAAAGGAGACCAGTCAAAAGAACATTAATATCTTAAAACATTGAAATTATCTTTACCAAAGAACATTAGCTATGAGCATTAATATTTGGGAATTCTTTTTTGCTTGCAAAGTGTCTACATTCAGCTGAGCCCTGAGGTCAGGTTGTGGAGGAAAGTGAGGAGGTAGTTACTCAGATAAAAGCAAAGCATGCTGGAAAGAGCTCAAGAACTGAAGTCCTTCATTTATTCACTCATTCACACAGCAGTTATTAAGCAATAGAGAGTATGGGCTTTGCAGTCAACAGACATAGGTGAAAGTCTCTGCTCTATCATTTTATTAACTGTGCCACCTGAGCGAGTTATTTAACTGCTCAGAGCCTCTGCTTTTACATCTGTAAAATGGGATTGATTATAGTGTAGTACTATCAAGCATTGAGGCAAAGAATGACCTTTTAATGAACTCAGCCCAGTACTAGTACAAGGTAAAGTCCTCAACAAATGATAGTGATTTCATGACCTTTTCCATTGAGTGTTCCTATGTCCCAGACATTGCCAAGTATGGGGACAAAGAGGTAAACCAAATGGACATGCTACCTCTCTTCACTGAGCCTACAATCAAGGAGGGGGACTGGGGCAATTACAATGTCATGTTGCACCAAAGATGAGGTTTGGATGCTGGTTGAACTCACTTCTTGGCTGTGTGACCTGAACAAGTCACTTCACCATGCTCATTCTGATTCCTCATCTGGGAAATGGTGATGAAACTTTCTGCCTTTCAGGGAGGTTGTGAAAACCAAGGAGATAAAGCACAAGAAAAAGTTTTGGAAAGGCTGAAGAGTCTTGTTATCGCACCGTGAGATAATTGCAAGGGAGGGTTTTGTTCGGGTGTGTTTAACCCTTCTAGGTTTAGAACCCTGGTAGAATCAGGAATGAACACTAAAAAGTTCTGCTATGGCTTGAATGTTTGTGCCCTCCAAAACTCATGTTGAAACAATCTCCAATGTGGCATCATACAGAGGCGAAGGCTTTAAGAGGTGATTGGATCTTAAGGACTCTGCCCTCATGAGTGGATTAATCTATTTATGGATTCACTGGTTATCTTGGGTGTGGGACTGGTGGCTTTACAGGAAGAGGAAGAGAGACCAGCACTAGCACCCTCAGCCCCCTGTTTATGTGATGTCCTGTGCCACCTTAGGACTGCAGAGAGTTCCCACCAGCAGGAAGGTCCTCACCAGATGCAGTCCCTCGATCTTGGACTTCTCAGCCTCCATAACTGTAAGAAATAAATTCCTTTTCTTTATAAATTACTCAGTTTTGGGTTATAAGTAACAGAAAATGAACTAAGACAAGTCTTCCTCCTTCTGGATCAGGTTTTCTTGGGATTCTCTGGCTATGATTGAATGGCCTTTGTGGCCCATCCGCCTAGGAGTATGTACATTATCCTGAGGACAATGCGAGGGCCAGTGCAGGGTGTCAAGTGGGAAAGCAATAACATCAGTACTGAGTTTTGGGCAAATTCTGACTGTGTATGAGCCTGGACCAGAGGAGTGAGCCTGGAGGCAGAGGGCCCAGAGATGGCTGACAGGGACTCCCTCCTTGACCAAACTTTAGTCAGGCTCCTTTAAGCCTTCTTCTCAATTAGGCTTCATCCTTAGCCTGCAGAACCTAGTTTTAGCAAGAATCCCATCAAGGCATGTTAGCAAGAATCCCTCCCCGGTCCTTGCTCTGAACCAAGTTCCTCTTAGTAATTTCCTATTCATTCACTCCCTCACCCTCCCCTTTAGCTATAAATCCCCAGTTGCCCCTACTGTGTTGATGAGTTCAATCCTGCATGAAGTGTCTCTCCCCCAGTGCAGTAGCCCAAATAAAATCTGTCTTGCCATTAAAAAAAAATGTGTCTGGTGCAATTTTACCTTGACATGGGGAAAATGCCAAGCATAAGCCAATAAGGACCAGAAGGATGGGAAGGAGAGGACATGCTTTGAAGGTAGAGTCAAATGGTTGATTCTGGGGTGCAGAGAGCAGGGAGTGGAGGAGCTGTCCCAGGCTTCCAGGTGGAGCAACAGAGATGTGGCATCCGGGAGAGACTGTGGCTTTTGAGAAGAGAACACCAAATTTGATTTGGGATTATTGGACTCAGCCCAGTTTGCCTTTGAAGCAATCCCTTTGGTGTTTCCTTCCAAATGCCACCACTTTGGGCTTCCCCATCCCATTCCCAAGACAACCACTGAGTTCCATGTGGCCCTGCTGTCTCTTGGCAGTTCCCCTTCACCTTATCAAAACTGATGTTACTCATTCCTTGAAGAATCTGCTTTCCCTGGTGTCAGGTGCTTCATTTAAACAGCAAATCTGGGCTAAGAGATGCCTTCGCTCCTCCACTCTGCAGATATATTTGCATTTTAATGAGGACATTTCAGAGGTAACCCCTTTACCCCAAAGACAAGGAAATCAGGTTTCAGAGGCCACAGACTAATGGTGAAGGAGAGCTTTTGAGAGTGCAAAGAATATGGGCTCTGGAATCAGACAAAGTTGAGTTCAAATCCAGGCTCAGAGGAGTCTTTACTTGTAGCTTGGCTGCTTCTAAGAAGGAACTGTTGCCTCCTTTTAGGAGCTAACCTGATATAACTTGAGCAAGCTTGATCCTTTAGTTTCCTCACCGTTTGAGGCCTCAGTTTCGTCATGTGTTGGGGGATGATCGTGCCTCCCTCACGAGCAGGTGCACAGAGCTTCACATCCCAGTGAGTGCTCCCTCATTCCCACCCTCCAGCACACACACTCTGGTGCTTTCCTTTGTGAATTTGAAGTCTCCCCGCCCCCACTCCCACATTCCTCTCCCTTGACCTTTGTGTGTGCTGGGTGTGTGGTCTGAATCCCCAGTGCAGGAGAATTCCAGCTGGAGAGGTTGCTGTTTCTAAAGATGGGTGGAGAGGCCCACCCTTGTTGCATCGCGAGCCAGGAGCAGCGGAAGCCAGGCCTCGCAGAAGGCGGCCCTATAATTAATCCCCCAGCATTCTCGCCACCATTGTCTCTTCCCTGTTGAGATCAGTCAATTAGCAGTTCCACACTCCTCTGCGTGGCAGCCACTTATTAGCGAAGACAAAGGCAGCATTGATTCCAATTTGTCCTGCATTTGGCTGTCTCTGAAGTTAAAGATTGCATTTGGGTAGCAGTGCTGGGGAAGAAACACAGGGGCAATGTAGAAAGAGCTCCTAAAATTAGTCGAAATAATTTTAGCTGTATTGTGAATGGCTAAACCAAATATAAACAGAAAAGAAAAATCTTCGTAATGTTAATTACCATAAGCATTAAGTACCCCAAAATGAGGCTTACAATTTGTTTGGTGACACTCCAATAATTAAATCATTTTCTCCCATTGAGGCTCCTGGCAGGTTTGTGAGGAGCCTGGCTCTTCCTAAGTGGTTTTCTCTGGCCCCAAGAGATCCTCAAAATTCTACACCTCAGGTTTCTGAGTCCACAGTTTCTTTCCAATCCAGGTGAGCTGTGCTATGTTACTGTTCACTTGAGTGATTGCCTGGGTTTTGTGCCAGCCTGAGATACTCGGGGAGGAGCTGGGTTGAAGTCTGGGCTGAAGTGGACAGGAAGATTGCCCACTGCCCATCCATCTGTTCGTCTGTCCATCCATATTCATGTACTTTTGCATTGATGCATTCACTGTGTATCTTCTGAACACTTCTTTTGTGCAAGGCATTGAGGGTACAGAGATAAATAAGATACAGTTCTTGCCCTCAAAGAATCTAGCCCAGGGGTGAGGCGGTGTATGTATAAAGAATTACTTATAATACAATGTCAAAATGCCTTATAATGGAGGTATAAGCAAAGTGTTTTGAGAGCAATAAAACACCTAGGGAGTCAGGGAACACATTTCCGAGGAGGTGACATTAGAATCAGGACTAAAAAGGAGCAGGAAATTGGGAGGAGGGACAACCCCACCAAAGAGGACCAAGCAGAGACATAGGCACAGCATTTCCAAGAGCTCTGGCAGGCTTGGGTGAGGGTGAGAAGGCTAATTTAGGGGAAGCCAAGGGTGAATGGAAGGAATGACTGAAGAGGCAGAACACTCAAATGTATTTATTAAGCACTTACTATGTACCTGCACTGTGCCCAGTGTCTTATCCAAGCTACCTGATTTGATCCTCACTCCACCCCCACCCTGAGATGATTATCCCCACCTTGTGCAGATAGGGATTCTGGGGCCCAGGGACTTGACAAACCTGGGAAATCATGGCTGATGACTCAGAGCTGCTCTTAGTCATGATGCAATTTTGCAAGGTTGTGGGCCAGACTGGAGAGAGCTTGGATGCTGGGATGAGGAGCCGGGCTTGATCCTACAGTCAGTGTGCATGTATGTCCAGGGGAAGGCCCTGACCTTGAGTGACTCGCCTGATCTAGTTAAGAAGACTTCATCTTCTGTGGGGATGGGAAGGTGGGTTTTGTTGCCTGTTCACTCCTCCTCTTAGCTCTGGGGTATCTTGTGTGCCATGCACTTGCCCCTTATATCCATAGCCCCAACAAAGGCATTGATACTGCCAGGGTGATATTGTCAGGGTGAGGGGCATGTATTGTTATTGTACACTTAGCTATGTGTCCCTCACACATATAGGAGCCCTTTCTCTATGCGATCTCTTCTTGCAAAGTGTCTGTTATTGTCCTATTAATACCGAGAAGCACAAGTCTCAGATATGGTGTGCGGCTTGCTCAAGGTCATTTGGCCAGTGTGTTGTGGTCTCGGACTTCTATCTGGCTCTAAGGCAAAAGTGACACACTCTTCCAACATTATCTTTTCTCCACTGTAAAACCTACCTATCCTATGTCCTTAGGGAGATGACATGGTTTGTAAAAGAGTTGTTTTGATGATTCTTCCTAATTTGTCTTCTCTCTATAGGATGTGGGGCCTGAAACTGAAAGAAGAATGATCTTGAAGGGGACTGATTGGGACTGAGCCAAGTGGGGAATGGTCAGTTACTGCTTCCCAAGTGGCATCATTCTTCTTCCAGCACCCACGCCATTTATTTTGTTCCTTCGCAAGACCAAACCTTCTCAAAAGACTGTCTTTGGTTGCTGACTCCAATTCTTCACCTTCCATCCTCTTTTTAATGCTCTCCACCCAAGCTTTGTTCTCAGTCACTCCGGGTCATCATTTTCATCCAGCTCATTCATGACCTCCATGTTCATCCCTCACTCTCATGTTACCCCTTTTGGGAGCCTCTGCTGTGCCAAACCCTTTCTTCCCTGGCTTCCACGATTTTATGCTCATCTGCCTTTTCCCTCCCTCCTGCCACTCTGGCCACTTCTTTTGGTCTGGATCTTTTTGTCCTGCAGAACTCTCAATGCCATGATACTCCCCATAGTTTACTGTATTCCAGAGACCAGCTTTTCCCTGTTCTTCTCTTACAGTGGGTTTCTTTTTTTTTAAACCACAATTCACAGTAAGAAATTCATTTTACATTCTGCTCAGTTAACTACCCCTATATGCACCCAAAACAAAAGTGTCACAAAATAATATATTAATCTTTACTGGACACAATGTACCTTGTCCTGTTCTATTTTATTTCATTTTTTAAAAATGCTGTTCTTACCTGTGGACCCTTCCTCCATAGACCCCAGCACCAGGCCTGTACCCATGGACCCCAGCTCCAGGCTGGCGCCTGTGGCCCTAAGCACCAGGCCAGCCTCATGGATACAGGACCCAGGCACACCCAATGCTAGGCCAGTCCCTGCAGCCCTATAATCCAGGAGCCCCAGGGTCCAAGCCTACTGCAGTAGACTATGATGTTGGACTGGTCCCTGTGCATCCAGCCTCCAGGGCTGCCAAAGTGTTAGGCTAGCCACTGTGGTCCCAAGTTCTAGGACAGGCCCTGAAGACACATCCTCAAGGCAAGACCCTGCAGGCCAGGTACCAGGCTAGCATCCATGGATCCAGACTCCAGGCCTTCTTTAGCTCCAGGCCAGATACAGGCTCCAGGCTGGTCCCCAAGGCCCTAGGCTCCAGTGAACCCAGGGTCCAGGCCTGCTCTTTTGGACTCAGGGTCCAGAGCTGTTCCAGTCCCCATGGACCCAGATTCTAGGCCAGTCCCACTCTAAGCCTGCTCCAGCACCCTGCTGGGCCCTGCAGACTCAGGTTTAAAGCCTATTCCAATGGACCTGCACACCAGGCCTATCCTGGTGTCAGGTCAGCCCCCAAAGATCCAGTTTGCAGGTCCTCCTTAGTGGATCCTGGAGCCAGACTGTCCTCTGTGGATCCAGGCTCCAGGTGACTCCTGAGGATCCAGGCTCTTGGCCCGTGCACTTGCTGACTCAGGTACCAGGCCAGTCTTCTCAAGGGCTCCAGCAGCAAACCTGCCTGCAGACACTACCAGACAGCCAACCTAAAATCTCTGGACCAGTAGACCAGTGAAGGGCTTTCCCTACCAAACCCAGTCTGTAAAGACTGTCATAGGTACCTGCTTTTCAAATGCACAGAAACCAATACATGACCACAAGGATTACAAATAACCCAAGAAATATGACACCATCAAAGAAATAAGAGACCATAAAGAAATGAAAAGTTATGAGCCCCCTGACAAAGAGTTCAAAATAATCGTCCTAATGAAGCTCAGCGAGCTCAAGAGAACATAGACAACTAAGTGAAATCAGGAAAACAATACATGAACAAAATTAGAAATTTAAGAAAGATATAGAAGTTATAAAAAAGAACCGAACAACTATATGAAAAAGAAATCAAGAAAACAATTCCATTTATAATAGCTATGAAAATAAATACAATATTTAGGAATAAGTTTAACCAAGGAAGTGAAAGATCTGTACACTGAACACTATAAAACATAGATGAAAGAAATTAAGGAAGGTACAAATAAATGAAAAGATATCCCATGTTCATGGATTGGCGTAATTATTATTGTTAAAATGTCCATACTATTCAAAGTGATCTACAGATTCAATGCAATCCCCATCAAAATCCAGTGACATTTTTCACAGAAATAGAAAAAAACCCTGAAATTTATATAAAACCACAAAGACACTGAATAGCTAAAGCAATTGTGAGAAAAAAGAACAAAACTGGAGGTATCACACTACCTAGTTTCAAATTATACTACAAAGTTATAGTAATTCAAACAGCATAGTATTGGCATAAAAATGAACATATAGACCAATAGAACAGAGTAAATAGCCCAGAAATAAATTCATTCATTTAGTCAGTTGATCTTCAACAAAAGTGCCAGGAACACACAATGGGAAAAGGACGGTTTCTTCAATAAACGGTGTTGGGAAAACTAGATAGCCAAATGCAGAAGAATGAATTGGACTTTTATCTCACATCATACACAAAAACCAACTCAAATGGATTAAGGACTTAAATATAAGACCTAAAAGGTAAAACTACTAGAAGAAAACATAGAGAAAAAGCTTTATGACATTGGTCTGGGCAATGATTTTTTTTTTTTTGACCCTAAAAGCACAGGCAACAAAAGCAAACATAGACAAATGGGATTGCATCAAACTGAAATCCTTATGTGCAGCAAAGGAAACAATCAGTAGAGAGAAGATACAACCTAAGGAATGATAGAATATATACGCAAATCTTGTATCTGATATACATGTATCCAGATATATATATTCTAACAAAATTTATAAGGAAATTATACAACTCAATAGCCAAAAAAAAAAAAAAACCCTAATTTAAAAATGGGCAAAAGACTTAAATAGCTATTTCTCAAAAGAAGACATACAAATGGCCAACAGGTAATATGAAAAAATATCAACATTGCTAATCATCATGGAAATGCAAATCAAAATCACAATAAATATCACCTCACACATGTTATAATGACTATTACAAAAAAGACAATAATAAGTGTTGGAGAGTATGTAGAGAAAAGGGAACACTTGCACAATGTTGGTGGGAATGTAAATTAGTACAGCCATTATGGAAAACAGTATGGAGGTTCCTAAAAAATTAAAAAATAGAACTACAGCAATCCCACTTCTGGGTATCTACCCAAAGGAAATGGAATGAGTATATCAAAGAGATATCTGCATTTCCATGTTCACTGTAGCATTATTCACAGTAGCCAAGATATAAAAATAACCTAAATGTCCATCAATGAGTGAATGGATTAAAAATGTGGCGTGTGCATGCACGTGCATACACACACACACACAACACAACTCAGTTTTACAAAAGAAGGAAATTCTGTCATTTGTGACAACATGGCTGAACCTGGAAAAATATGCTAAGTTAAATAAGCCAGGCACAGAAAGACAAATACTGTGTGATCTCACTTATATGTCAAAGCTAAAAATGTCAATCTCATAGAAGCAGAGAGTACACTGGTGGTTGCCAGGGGCTGGGGTTGGGGGATGGAGAGATATTGGTCAAAGAGTGCAAAGTTTCAGTTGGACAGGATAAAATAAGTTCTGGAGATATGTTGTACAGCATGGTGACTGATATAGTTTGGCTGTGTCCCCACCGAAATCTCATCTGGAATTGTACTCCCACGATTCCCACGTGTTGTGGGAAGGACCCGGTGGGAGATCATTTGAATCATGGGGGCGGTTCCCCCATATTGTCCTCGTGGTAGTGAATAAGTCTCATGAGATCTGATGGTTTTATCAGGGGTTTTGCTTTTGCACCTTCCTCATTTTCTCTTGCCGCATCCACATAAGAAGTGCCTTTCGTCTCCTGCCATGATTCTGAGGCCTCTCCAGCCATATGGAACTGTAAGTCCAATTAAACCCAACCTCTTTTGCTTACCAGTCTCGGGTATGTCTTTATCAGCAGCGTGAAAATGGACTAATACAGTGACTATAGTTAATGTATTGTATACTTGAAAATTGCTAAGGGAGTAGATCTTGAATGTCCTCATCACAAAAAATAAGCATATAAGGTGATGGATATGTTAACTTGCTTGATGTAATAATTTCACATGTTTATATGCATCAAAAACGTCATATTGTATACCACAAATGTATACAATTTTTGTCAATTGAAAACACTTTTAAAAAAGAAAAAACCTAACACCCTTAAAAAATGCTGATCTTGACCCATTACATCAATTTTGCAAACCACCAGTGGGCTTTGGACCATTATTTGAAAAACACTGTTCTAATGTGTCAAATTACCTCCCACTGAGGCCTTTGCACTTGCTGTTCCTATCACATGGAATTTTCTTTCTCTAGGGAGTCTCATAGTTTTTTCCTTTTTTTCTTTCATGTTTCAGTTCAGACATCTTTTCCTCAAAAGGTACTTCCTTGACTACCCCGTCTAAAATAACTCTATTAATCCATCTTTCTCTCTCCCTTTACCCTGCTCATCTTCTTTGCACCTTTTATTATTTGAAATTATATTGTTTATTGTTATATGTTTATTATCTATCTCTAAAGGAGATAATTTATCTACTTTGTTCATGGATGTGGCCTCAGTGCCCAGAACAGGCCTGGCAAACAGTGGGTACTTAATAAATGAGTGACAGCTTCATTTGGGTAGCTGTTGGCCATACTAGCTCTTTCAGCAGTTGGATCAGGGCATTGATTCACATCCACGGAAAACCCAGGTCTTCTGCTATTAATCAATCTGCCTGTTTGTGTATATATCTTTTCCTTTTAGTCTCATTCAACATAAGATTTTTAGTGACCTGTAAAAATACTTAAAATTCAGAATGATAGAACATTAGCTTGAGAGATGAAGTTCAAAGACAAAAAGAAGTGGATAAATAATAAAGCCAGCATGTGTCAGTCAGGCTGGTTCTAGCTATAAGTGTTAAACAATTAGCTCATTTATTATCTTTTATTGTCTTACATAATAGGATGTCTTAGTCTGTTTTCTGTTGCTATAACTGAATACCTGAAACTGGGTAATTTATAAACAAAAGAAGTTTATTTTGGTTTATGGTTCTGGCAGCTGGAAAGTCGAAGATTGGGCAGTGGCATCTGGTGAGGGTCTTGCTAGTGGGCAGAGTCCCAAGGTGACCCAGGGCATCATATAGCAAAGGGGTTCACAAAAGAGCTAACCAGGCTTTTATAGCAGATCCATTCTCAAGATCCCTTATGTGACAACCCATTCATAATAACTCCCGTGATAACTCATTACTCCATTAACCCGTTAGTGCATTAAAGCACACCAACTCCAGGGGGATGGCCCAGGAACCCAGGTTTCTTCTATCTCTGCTCTGTCATTTTTTTCTTTATCCTCAGGCTGTCAGCATTTCTAGGGATCATATGCCAGCATCATGATGCCTAAAGGAAGGAAAAAGACCACATTTTCTTAGGAAGGAAAAAGAAACTTCCCAGATGCCCCAAGCAGACTTTCCTTCACTAATTCTTATTGGCCAGGAATGGGCCCCTTTTCCACTCCCAAACCAATTATGGACAAGGGGAATGGACTTCCCATGGCTGGCTTAGATTAATCATGGGGACTGAAATGAATAATGGAGCATCTACTATAATGCCTGTGACACCTGGGGCAAACTGACTTATACACCATGAGATACTCAGAAATACAGAGACCATGTGGTCTAGTACAGTCGCTAGAGGTGGGCTGCAAATTTAGCTCTGAGTTTCCCAGAATCCAAAGCAAAAAGGGGAAACCAAATCTTAAAAATGTACGGTGCTTATCCATTTTTAAATAAATCAATTGTTTAGGATCATCCCAGCATATTCTGATACTGAGATCTGAAAATTTCTCCCATTGGTCTTCATCAGTAAGACACTGTGGTGCACCACTTCCAGGCCATACCTCCATGTTCAGTCTAGTAGCAGGTATCATATAGCTGTTTCTTATAATGTCCCAATGCAAGCTAAAGAGAAAATCCCAAAGCCCTAGCACCAACGCACAATTTAAAAAGTGGTTTGGCACTTTGGGAGGCCGAGGCAGGCAGATTACGAAGTTAGGAGATCAAGACCATCCTGGCCAACACGGTGAAACCCTGTCTCTACTAAAAATACAAAAATTAGCAGGGCATGGTGGTGTGCGCCTGTATTCCCAGCTATTCGGGAGGCTGAGGCAGGATAATCACTTGAACCAGGGAGTTGGAGGTTGCAGTAAGCTGAGATCATGCCACTGCATTCCAACCTGGCAACAGAGCAAGACTCCATCTCAAAAAAAAAAAGGTGATTTGGGGTAAGAGAAGGAGATGATGGGAGAGGGGGCTGGAACGAACAGTGCAAGTTCCATACTGGCTTTCTGATAAAATGCACTGAATTTTATCCAAGAGGAGAATTTAGACTAGCTAAAAGAATGGATGGATTATTCATCCTTCAGGTGGCCCATCATGAATATCATTTCTTTCAGTAAAGTTTTTGATAAAGAAGGGCAGCAGAGAGTTTGAGGTTGTGTTTTCTGGAAAAAACCTGCTGTGCAGATTTTCTCAAATATTCATATATTTTGACAGTTGGCAGAGTAGATGAGACATTTTTTAAATAAAAATTGATGTTCTCAACCAGAACATGTACCTGAATGGATGTCACAGTTGTGGGTGCTGTTACACTCAGCTTCCCCATACTCATGAAATTGATATTTTAAACCCGTATTCAAGGCTTTATACCTATCTAGGGTGACCAAGTTCCAGACATTTCATTTTTAGTTGTGCCCTTTTTATTCTTAAATGTGACCCATTTTGTAAATAAATTATATGGCCACTCTGTACTCATCTAGACTGGAGTTCATCTTTTTGGCCATCCAACCCAGCAGAACCTTGAAATCTTGAGTCTATTGCAAAATGCATTTGCTCTTCCACCCACAAACTGATCATATACTGTGTCATCCATGTCTTATTTCAAGGGCCACATTTGAGAAGTTGGATAAGGATGTATAGAACATAGGCTGTTGGTGTGTGTGTGTGTGTGTGTGTGTGTATATGAGTGCATGGGCACTGTCAGTGTGAAGTTGAGGGCATGTGCAAATTTTGTGTGTGTGTGAAGGTGAATAGCTTAGCATTTATGTGTCCCAGTTGTGTGGGTCTATGTGTTTGATGGCATGGCATTCACATTTGAGTATTTGTGCGAATCCTGCCTTTTTAGATAATCTGCAATTTTCCAAGGCCAAGTGATGTTAGAATAGCTAGCAAACTGAGGTTCAGAGGGGCTGCACAACCTAGTGAGCAGTTTGCAGCATCACTGTCATTTTAGAATGAGAAGCATCCTCAGAGAACTGTATTTCAACTTCCTCTCTGTACACATAGGGAAATCAAGGGCCAGAAAGTTTTAAGTGTGTACTCAAGGTTACACAGTGGGTTAAGCAATGAAAATAAACCCCTTTGAATCCATCTCTTTAGTTTTCGACACTTATCTATCTTGCATAACTCAAATGAAGCTTGATTAATACACCCTGAATTTCAAAACTTAGGACAAAACTCTCCCTATCCTGGTATGTTGACAGTTTGTGCCCAAACTCTTGTAGACCGTTTGGGTGTGAGTACTGATCTTCTCGGTCTAATTCCCCATTCTTCTTCATCTCACCTCCCCCATGTGTATTTTTGATTTTAGCTGAAGGCGGAAAGTTCGACTAGGACTTGTCACAACTCCTACTTGGCTAGAAGTTCCCAGGCCTGATCCTTGGTATCCCCTAGGGTCCCCTCACTTATTGAAGGAAAGCAGGACAAAGCCCAGCTAGGTAGCAGTGTAAATGGCTAACCGGCTGTGGGCACCCTCTCCTAACCTGACAGTCTTTCCCCAAGCCCCAGATTCCCTGCTAGGCAGCTACTGTGCCTTTGAAGCTGGAGCCTGTGTTACTGCTCATTTGAAAAATGATAAATCTTAAAGCAATAAAATTTACACTTCGTCCTGGCTGCTCTAGCCATGGCTTCAACAACCTTTCAGCTTGCTTGCAAGTCACCTTTTTAAGGGGAGCTTCCATTTTCTCCAAGCTCAGTGGAACATTGCCTCTAAAACACATTTGCAAGGAATATATTGTGGGTTGGAAGGAAATGCAAAGCACTACTCAGGTAAAATAACCCTCAGGTCAAACAGGTAATCACAACGGAAATAAGAAAATATTTTGAACTGAACAAAAATGAAAATAGGAACACATCAAAAACTTGTGGGATGCAGCTAAAACAGTCCTCAGCGCTAGCGTTCTTAACCTCAGGTAAGAAATCAGAGATCTTGTGAACTTGGCTGGGAAAAAGATACAAATCTGTTTTAAGTAACCTGGAGCAGAAATTTAGCATTTCCTTCAATTAGAAATGTAAGTAGCACACCACAGTTTTATTAGTGGTATGGGTTACTTTGTTGCCAATAGATAACACATATATTGAATCGACACTGCCCATCAATTTCAAGATTGAGGCAATTTATTTTCTCTGCCTTGGTCTCACAATGTGCACTCAGGCTTGCATAGATACAGGGGCAGAAATGACAACAGTTTATGTTTTTTTTATTGCTTTATGAGCTATGTCAGCATGAGCTCCAAGGAATGATGCCCAGAATTTTGCCAAAGAGGTGGCATGGGCAAGATTTTCAGGTTACCATTACAAGGAAACATCTGCAAGTGTATCTTGTGAAGAGGCCAATTCACTAGACATATACAGCAGTCTGAAAAGGTCTCAGATACACTATCAGTCTTATTTATTTTTCCAAAAACCTTTTAAAATATTGAAATATAGATTTGCAGGATGTTGCAAAGATAAAAGAGAGAGGTCTAGAGGACCCTTCACCCAGTTTCTCCCATTGGTTGCATCTTATGTAACTATGGTACAATATCAAAACCAGGATATAGCCATCGATCTATTAATATATAGTTTTATATATTTACTTTATCACACATATAGCTCTGTGTAACCACCACCACCATCAAGATACGTAACTATTCCATCACTACAAAAGTCTCCTTCATGCTACTCCTTTATGATTACTCCCCTGAACCCAGCCCATGACCCTTCCTAACCTCTGGCAACCACTGATCCATTCTCTGTCTTTATAATTTTGTTTTTGCAGGAATACCATACAAGTGGAATCATCCATTCTGAGACTTTTGAGATTAGCATCTTTTTTCATTCAGATAGTGTCCTTGAGATCCATCCAAGTTGTACTGTGTATTAATATTTAGTTCCTTTTTATTGCTGCATGGGATTTCAAGGTATGAATGTACTAACTTGACCATTCACTGATTGTAGAACATTTCAGTTGTTTCTGATTTTTGACTATGAACAATTGTGTACATGTTTTTGTGTGAATATGCTTCATTTCTCTGGGATAAATGCCCAGTAGTATGAATGCTGAATTGTATGGTTTAAATGTACGTTTAGTTTTTAAAGAATCTTCCAAACCATTTTCCAGAGTACTATACCATCTTACATCCCCATCAGCAATGTATGACAAGTCAGATTTATCTGCATCTTCAGCATTTGGCATTGTCACTCTTTTAATTTTAACTGTCCTATTAGATGTGTAGTGATATTTCCTTCTGGTTTAATTTGCATTCCCCAATGGCTTGTGATGTTGAAGTTTCATGTGCTTATTTGTTACCTTATGGTCTCTTGGGTGAAATGTCTCCTCATATATTTTTTTTAAATCTATTTTCTGCTTGGCTTGTTTGTTATACTGTTGAGTTTTTTAAACATTATGGTAAATGACACATTACATAAAATTTACCATCTTAATCAGTTTTAAATGTATAATTCATTAGTGTTAAGTATATTCACATTGTTGTGCAACCAATCTCCAGAATTTTTTTATCTTGCAAAACAGAAACTCCATACCCATCAAGCCAGGGGTTCCCAACCCCTAGGCCATGGACCAGTACCAGTCTGTAAGAATTGGGGCTGCACAGCAGGAGGTGAGCAGCGGGTGAGCAAGGATTACTGCCAGAGTTCTGCCTCCTGTCAGATCAGGGGCAGCATTAGATTCTCATAGGAGTGTGAACCTTATTGCAAACTGTGCACGTGAGGGATATAGGTTATGTGCTCCTTAAATTATGAGAATCTAATGCCTGATAATCTGAGGTGCAACAGTTTCATGGCAAAACCATGCCCCTGCCCAGGTCCTTGGAAAAATTGTCTTACATGAAACCGGTCCCTGGTGCCAAGAATGTTGGGGACTGCTGCATTAAACAACCATTACCCATTTTTCCCTACCCTTGTCCGTGATAACCACCACTCTACTATTTGTTTCTATGAATTTGACTACTCTAGATACTTCATATAAGTAGAATCATACAGTATTTTTCTTTTTGTGACTGGATTATTTCACTTAGCATAATGTCCTTAAGGTTCATCCATGTTGTGGTATGTAGTATGTGTCAGAATTTCCTTCTTTTTTAAGGATGAAGAATATTCCACTGCGTGTGTATTATACATACTGAGTGTGTATAATATGTTTTATCCATTCATCCGTTGATGAACACGTGGGTTCCTTCCACCTCTTGGCTATTTTGAATAATGTTGCCATAACATGCATGGGTTTACAAATATTTGTTCAAGATTCTGCTTTCAGTTTTTTTTGGGATATATACCCAGAAGTAGAATTTCTGCATCATCTGGTAATTCTATTTTTATTTTTTTGATGCTATGTATGTTTGCTCCATACTGTTTTCCATAGAGGCTGCACCACATTACATCGCCACTGATAATATATAAGGGCTCCAATTTCTCTACGTCCTTGACAGCACTTATTTTCTGTTTTTTGTTTGTTTGTCTGTTGGTTGGTTGGTTTGTTTAAATAGCAGCTATCCTAATGAGTATGAGGTGATACACTGTTGAGTTTTGAGAGTTTTAAAATATATCCTGGATACTAGTCCTTTATCAGGTAGTTTGAAAATAGTTTCTCTCAGTCTGTAGCTTGCCTTTTTATCCTGTAAATATGGTCATTTTCAGAGAAAATTTCATATTTTTGATAAAGTTCAATTTATTACTTTTTTCCTGTATAGATTGTGCTTTTGGTGTCATATTAAATTTGATGAGTTCTTCATCAAGCCCTAGGTCCAGAAGGTTTTCTCATGTTTTCTTCTAAAAGTGTTTATAGTTTTATGTTTTACATTTAAGTCTAGGATATATTTGAGTCAATTTTTATATGTAAGGTTTAGGTCAAGTTTCCTTTTTTAAGCCTATGAATATCCTATTACTCCAACATCATTTGTTGAAAATAATATTGTATTTATTTATTTAGCCTGTTAATATGGTGAATTACATTGATTGATTTGCAAATATTGAATCAGTCCTACATCCTGAAATAAATTCCATTTGATTGTGATATATGATTCCTTTTATAGATTGCATCACATATTTTGCAGTTTTTTTGTTTGGTGCATATACATTCAGAATTGCTATGTCTTCTTGGTGGATTGATCCTTTTATCATTATATCATTTCTATTCCCATTTTTGGTAATTTTCTTTGTTCTGATTGTGTTTTATCTGATATTTGTATTTCCTTTGATTAATGTTTGCATGATATCTCTTTTTCCATCTTTTCACTTTCAACTTGCCTATATTGTTATTGTTGAAGTGAGTTCCTCATAGACATTACATAGTTGGGTCACTAAAAAAATGCATTTTGCCAGTCTCCATCCATTTTGCCAATCTCCATCTCTTACTTGGTGTATTTAGATCACTTACATTTAATGTAATTATTAATATGTTAGGGCTTAAGTCTGCCATTTTAGTTTTGTGTTCTTTTCGTTTTGTTTTCTTTTTCTTACCTTTCTGTAGTTTACTTGAACATTTTTAATAATTCTTTTTTTTTTTTTAGATGGAGTCTCGCTCTGTTGCCAGGCTGGAGTGCAGTCGCATGATCTCGGCTCACTGCAACCTCCACCTCCTGGGTTTGAGTGATTCTCCTGCCTCAGCCTCCCGAGTAGCTGGGACTACAGGCACGGGCCACCATGCCCAGCTAATTTTTGTATTTTTAGTAGTGATGGGGTTTCGCCATGTTGGCCATGGTCTTGATCTTCTGACTTTGTGATCTGCCCGCCTCAGCCTCCCAAAGTGCTGGGATTACAGGTGTGAGCCACCGTGCCCTGTCAATAACTCATTTTGAATTATTGTAGTATTTTGAGTATAACTCCTTGTGTAGGTTTTTAAAAAAGTGGTTGTTCTAGGTATTACATTATACATACATAACATCACAATCTATTGGTACCAACATTTGTCAATTTGAGCAGTAAGAAACCTTATCTCCCTTCATATTCCTTTATCTTCCACAGTTTATAATTTGTAATATAATTGTCTTAAATATTTCCTGTACATACAGTGAGAACCACATCAGAGAGGGTTATAATTCTTCCTTCAACCACCAAACATAATTTAGAAAACTCAAGAGGAGAAAGAAAGTCTATTTGGTTTGCCCATATTTTTATTCTTTTCATTGTTCTTTCTGCTTTCCTGATATCCCAAGATTCCTTATTGCACAATTTCCTTTCTACATTTCCTTATTATTCTATCTTCAAGTTTAAGTTCATTTAACAATTCTTTTAGGGTAGGCCAATTGGCTGTCGATTGGCTACAATTTGTCTTAGTTTTTAAAATCTGAGAATATCTTGATTTCCTCTTTCTTTTTTTTTTTTTTTTCTGTGACAGGGTCTGGCTCTGTGGCTCAGGCTGGAGTGCAGTGGTGTGATCTAGGTTCACTGCAACCTCTGCCTCCTGGGCTTAAGCCATCCTCCCACCTCAGCCTTCTGAGTAGCTGGGACTACAGGCATATGCCACTATACCTGGCTAATTTTTGTAATTTTTGTAGAGACAATGGCCATGTTGCCCAGGCTGGTCTCAAACTCCTGAGCTCAAGTGATCTGCCCACTGCAGCCTACCAAAGTATTGGGATTACAGGCGTGAGCCACCATGCCCGGCCTTCTCTTTATTCCTGATGAATGTTTTTGGTGGATATAGATTTCTTGTTTAACAGCTGTTTTCTTTCAGCACTTGAAAAATATTGTGCCACTTTCTTCTGGCATTCATGGTTTCTGATGAGAAATCACTATCATTTGAATTGTTTTACTCCTGCAGGTAAGGTATCTCTCTGCTTAAAGTATTTTCTTTGTCTTTACTTTATGAAATTTTGACTATAATTTGTTTTGGTGTGGGTTTCTTTGAGTTTATCCCATTTGGGATTCACTGGGTTTCTTAAATTCATAATTTTGTGTCTTTTGCAAAATTCAAGATATTTTCAGCCATTACTTGTTTGAATACTTTTTCAGCCCATTCTCTTTTTCCTCTCTTTCTATGACTCTGATGGCATGAATGTTAGATCTTTTATTAAAATTCCACACTCTCCTGAGATCCTGTTCATTTTTTTTCCAGTCAATTTTCTCTCTGGTGTTTAAATCTAGTATTTTCTATTGTTCAGCAAGTTCACTGGCTCTTTTATCTGTGTTCTCCTTTGTTCTATTGATATAGTCCTTTGAGTTTTAAATTTTTGGTTATCATATTTTTTAGTTTTAAAATTTCCATTTAGTTCTTCTTCACATCTTCTATTTTGTCAATTTTTTGGCAGAATTTGTTTCAAATGTGTTCATAATTGTTTGACAAAGCATTTTTATGATGGTTGCTTTAAAATCCTTGTCAGATAATTCTAACATCTAATGTCAACTCAGTGCTGGCATCTGTTGATGTTTTTTTCTCATTCAAGTTGAAATTTCCCTGGTTCTTGGTATGGTGAGTGATTTTAGACTGAAACCTGGACATTTTAGGTATACTGTTATAAGACTCTGTATTTTCTTTTCCTTTTATTTTATTTTTCTTCTTTTTTCTGAGGCAGAGTCTCACTCTGTCACCCAGGCTGGAGTGCAATGGCACAATCTTGGCTCACTGCAACTTCTGCCTCCTGGGTTTAAGTGATTCTCCTGCCTCAGCCTCTCAAGTAGCTGGGAGTAAAGGTGCCTTCCACCATGCCTGGCTAATTTCGGTATTTTTAGTAGAGGTGGGGTTTCACCATGCTGGCCAGGCTGGTCTCAAACTCTTGACCTCAAGTCAAGTGGTCCATCCACCTTGGCCTCCCAAGTGCTGGGGTTACAGGTGTGAGCCACCACACCCAACCTGTATCTTATTTCAGTCAACTGTTTTAATAAGCTTCTTCTGGCATTGTTCTGGTGGAGAAAAGAGAACGGCCTATCATTCCTGTAAGGTGGGAATGAAAGTCCAGTTTCCCATCATTCTCAGCAAACTATCGCAAGGACAAAAAACCAAACACTGTGTGTTCTCACTCATAGGTGGGAATTGAATAATGAGAACACTTGGACACAGGAAGGGGAACATCACACACTGGGGCCTGTTGTGGGGTGGGGGGAGGGGGTAGGGATAGCATTAGGAGATATATCCAATGTAAATGACGAGTTAATGGGTGCAGCACACCAACATGGCACATGTATACATATGTAACAAACCTGCACGTTGTGCACATGTACCCTAGAACTTAAAGTATAATAAAAAATATATATATAAATAAAATTTAAAAAAAAAAGAAAGTCCAGTTTCCTTATTCAGCTGTAATTGACATTGTAGTGGGGCAAGAACTGCTTGTTACTGCTCTGTTGGAGTAGGAGTTCAGGTTCTACATTAGGCCTCTACTGATACTATCTGGGCGGGAAGAGGGAGAAATACTTTGTTTCCAGATGGCCTCCACTAACATAACAAGGGTAATGATAGTGGAGTGGCCTCATTAACTGGGTGGTGGTGAAAATCCTGGCTCTCCACTAGGCCTCCTCTGATACCACTTAAGTGGGAAGGGGGAGGAGCACCTTGATACCACTGGGCAGGGGTGGACGTCCAGGCTCCCCATGTTATCTCTACTGACACCACACAGAGAAGTCTCATTAACAGTTGGCAGAGATAGAAGTCCCAGATCTCTACTTGGCCTTTTCTGACACCACACTAGTGGGGGATAGGACATCTCATTGCAGTCTGGTGAAAATGGAAGTCTAGGCTCCCCACTCAGTCTTTGCTGGTAGGGGTGGGAGTGGGACCACAGTTTTTCTGTGATATGTGACTGGAATAGAGAGAAGTTATTTTCTAGAGTTTTCTATTTTGCTAAGCTGCTCCTTTGTCTAGAGGGTGTGGGCTTTGACTTAGAGATTTTTTTTTTTTCTGTCTACATTCATTGACATTTCCAGGTTGTTGGCTTCTCCAGCGCCCAGTGGGACATATGAGGCAAAGAGAAAATTCAAAGAGCTCCCTGCTGAGTCACTCCTTAGGTCCTGAAGTCCCCAGCCAGTTTGTCTTCTTCTCACCACCTTTCAGAGTCTTATGTTTGTTTTATAAGTAATTTTCAGGGTTTGTAGCTATACTTAGCAGGAAGACTAGTGTAAAGCATACCTACTGTATCTTTCTGGAAGCAGAAGTCCAGTCTTATGTCCTAAGACAATGGAAGAAGAAGAACAACAACAAAATCAAGCTTTTTGCAGATATTGGGGCACTTTGATTATTTTGTCTGAAGGCAATGTCAGCAAATTGAAGTGTCAGTTTGACTGAACTCTTGGGCATCACCATAATTAATATCAGGCCTTGGTGTGGTTATTAATAATATACCTCAACTGTTTTACAGATTTTGATTGAGTGTGTTCAACCTTGAAAGAAGAAACTTGCTAAATAAGCTGGTTTTGTGAGTCACTTCATCATTAAGGTGAACAATAAATTTATTCAGCTCATTGATGTTTTTACACTTAGTTTTGATGTCTCAAAACCACTGGCTAACATCTCTCCTTGCAAAACCAGTGTATATTAGTGAGACAGAACTAGCTTTTCAAGGCACTTTCCATAGGATAGCAATTCAAAACACATCTTATTACAAAATTTACCCACTTTAGTTCCCTATTGAAAACACTAACAAAATCAGGAGGCAGACACTTTCAGGTGAAGCATTCTAGGGTAAGAGAGCCAATGATTCCAGCTGTATCCAGTGTGTGCCCGAGGCCAGCTACTGCCACTCCTGCAGTTGTGCCTGTCAGAATTCTAGCTCCATCTGCTCACTTTCTCCAATTGATACCATGGTTTTCCCTGGAACTCATATTATCTTGTTGAAATTTCCTTAACCAGTTATTTTACTATCAAGAAATTTGCATTTAATGTCTTATAGGCATCATCATTAAACATAGATCCATAAACATAGATCCATAAAATGCCCTCCACGTCAACATCTGTTCAGTCACATGACTGTAAGGTAAAGAACCCACTTAACCTAGGTCTCCCAACTGGTTGCTCAAATATGCCTCTCAAACACATTAAAATGCATTATTTTATGGTTCAGCCTGGAAGAGCAAGTTTTCTAGCTTGGCTGCTTCTTTTTGCTCCAAAACATCCTGCCATATCTACACCCCGGTTCCTCATCTTCTCTTCCCTGACTTGGAAGGGCTTTTCTTTCCAAGGTGATTTTTTGAAAAATTGTGATAAAATATACATAAAATTTATCATTTTGACCATTTCTAAGTGTACAGTTTAGTGGCATTAAGTACATTCACATTGTTATGGAACTATCACCACCATCCCTTTCCAAAACTTTTTCATCTTTGCTAACTGAAACTTTATGCTCATTAAACAATTCTCCATTCCTCCTTCCCCTCCAGCCACTGGTAACCACCACTCTACTTTCTGTTTCTCTGAATTTGACTGCTGTGGGTACTGCCTATGAGTGGAATTATACAGTATTTGTACTTTTGTGACTGGCTTACATAACTTAGCATAATGCCCCCAAAGTTTATTGATGTTATAGCATGTGTCAAAATTTCCTTATTTTTAAATTGAAGTTCCTTATTAAAATTTTAAAACATTTTAAATTGTTTTTAATTGAAAAATAATTTTGTGTATTTATTGGGTTACAATGTGATTTTTATTTTTTTGGAGACTGAGTATCAAGCTTTCACTATGTTGCCCAGGCTGGTAGTGAACTCCTGGGCTCAAACGATCCTCTCATCTTAGCCTCCTGAGTAGCTGGGATTACAGTGGGCACCACCATGCCTGGCTACAGTGTGATGTTTTGATCTATGTATACATTATAGAGAGATCCAATCAAGCTAATTAACATATCCATCGCCTTATCAACTTATTTCTTTTTGTGCTGAGGACATTAGAAATCTATTATTTTTTGCAATTTTGAAATATATGATACATTTATTAACTGTGATCACCATGCAGTACAATAGATTACTAAAATTTATTCCTCTTTCTAACTGAAACTTTGTACCATTTGATCAACATCTTTCCTTTCCCCATCCCTCCCACCCTCCGACAGCCTCTGGTAACAACCTTTTAACTCTCTGCTTTTATAAGATCAACTTTTTAAGATTCCACCTATAGGTGAAATCATACAATATTTTTCTTCTTTGCCTGGCTTATTTCACTTAGTATAATGTCCTCCAGGTCCATTCATGTAGTCATGAATGACACAATTTTCTTCTTTTTAAAGGCTGTGTAGTATTCCATTGTGTATATATATACACCACATATTCTTTATCCATTTATCTGTTTATGGACCCTTAAGTTGCTGCCCTAGCTTGGCTATCCTGAATAATGCTGAAATAAACATGAAAGTGCAGACATCTCTTCAACATACTGATTTCAATTTCTTTTGACATACACTCAGAAGTTGGATTGCTGGATCATATGGTAATTCTATTTTTAGTTTTTTAAGGAACCTCCATACCATTTCCCCAAGTTGCTGTACTAATTTACATTCCCACCAATAGTGTGCAAGGGTTCTCTTTTCTCCATATTCTCTCCAAAACTTGTTGTCATTCATCTTTTTCATAATTGCCATTCTATTAGATGTAAGATGATATCTCATTGTAGTTTTAATTTGCATTTTTGTGATGATTAGAGATGTTGGTATTTTTCTTATGTCTGTTGGCCATTCATATGTCTTCTTTTGAGAAGTGTCTGTTCTTATCCTTTGCCCATTTTAAAATCAGGTTATTTGTTTTCTTACTATGGAGTTGTTTGAATTTCTTATATATTTTGGATATTAGCCGCTTATCAGATGTGTGGTTTGCAAATATTTTCTCCCAATCCATGGGTTGTCTCTTCACTCTGTAAATTGTTTCCCTTGCTGTGCAGAAGCTTTTTAGTTTGATGCAATCCCATTTGTCTATTTTTGCTTTTGTTGCCTAAGCTTTTGGAATCCTGTCCAAGACATCATTGCCCTGACAAATGTCATGAAGTTTTTCTGCTATGTTTTCTTTTAGTAGTCTTACAGTTTCAGGTCTTACTTTTAAGTCTTTAATCCTTTTTTTTTTTTTTTTTTTTTTTTTTTTAGATGGAGTCTTGCTCTGTCACCCAGGCTGTAGTGCAGTGGGACGATCTCAGCTCACTGCAACCTCTGCCTCCAGGGTTTAAACAATTCTCCTGCCTCAGCCTCTCCAGTAGCTGGGATTACAGGAAACTGTCACCATGCCCAGCTAATTTTTGTATAATTCATTTTGAATCGATTCTTTTTTTTTTTTTTTTTTTGAGCAATAAAGCTTTTTAATCACCTGGGTGCAGGCGGGCTGAGTCCAAAAAGAGTCAGCGAAGGGAGATAGGGGTAGGGCCATTTTATAGGAGTTGGGTAGGTAGTGGAAAATTACAGTCAAAGGGGTTGTTCTCAGGCAGGCAGGGGCGGGGGTCATGAGGTGCTCAGTGGGGGAGCGTCTGAGCCAGGAGAAGGAATTTCACAAGGTAATGTCATCAGTTAAGGCAGGAACTAGCCATTTTCACTTCTTTTGTGATTCTTCACTTGCTTCAGGCCATCTGCATGTATACATACAGGCTTGGGCTCAAAGGCCTGACAGGAACCTTTAAGAACATTTAGACACTCTACTCCAAAAGTCTATTTAAAAGTTGGTTTTCTGGAACTGGTTAGATTCTTAGCCCACAACAGCAAAGTCTTTAACCCATAAATCTGCAATATTTACAATATTATTTTAAGTACAGTATCTAACCAGGACCGCATTGTTTATGCTCCAAGACAATGCCTCTCATCTTGTTTGCACGTCTCTGTTACTCCCAGGACTGAATTCACTTTCTTTTATTTTAGTCATATGTATTTCCTTTAGATTCCTATTAATACTTCCATTTAAACACTTGACCACAGCATATGACAAAATTTTGTTTTCACATCTTCCTCTCACTTCTAGATGATGAACCCTCTAAGAGCAGGGTTTTCTTTTTATTATTATTATTATTATTATTATACTTTAAGTTTTAGGGTACATGTGCACAATGTGCAGGTTAGTTACATATGTATACATGTGCCATGCTGGTGTGCTGCACCCATTAACTCGTCATTTAGCATTAGGTATATCTCCTAATGCTATCCCTCCCCTGTCCCCCCACCAGACCCCAGAGTGTGATTGTCAGGCCTCTGAGCCCAAGCCAAGCTATTGCATCCCCTGTGACTTGCACATATATGCCCAGATGGCCTGAAGTAACTGAAGAATCACAAAAGAAGTGAAAAGGCCCTGCCCCACCTTAACTGATGACATTCCACCATTGTGATTTGTTCCTGCCCCATCTTAACTGAGTGATTAACCCTGTGAATTTCCTTCTCCTGGCTCAGAAGCTCCCCCACTGAGCACCTTGTGACCCCTGCCCCTGCCCACCAGAGAACAAACCCCTTTGACTGTAATTTTCCATTACCTCCCCAAATCCTATAAAACAGCCCCACCCCTATCTCCCTTTGCTGACTCTTTTCGGACTCAGCCCACCTGCACCCAGGTGAAATAAACAGCCATGTTGCTCACACAAAGCCTGTTTGGTGGTCTCTTCACACGGACGCACATGAAAGTGATGTTCCCCTTCCTGTGTCCATGTGTTCTCATTGTTCAATTCCCATCTATGAGTGAGAACATGTGGTGTTTGGTTTTTTGTCCTTGAGATAATTTACTGAGAATGATGATTTCCAATTTCATCCATGTCCCTACAAAGGACATGAACTCATCATTTTTTATGGCTGCATAGTATTCCATGGTGTATATGTGCCACATTTTCTTAATCCAGTCTATCATTGTTGGACATTTGGGTTGGTTCCAAGTCTTTGCTATTGTCAATAGTGCCGCAATAAACATACGTGTGCATGTGTCTTTATAGCAGCATGATTTATAGTCCTTTGGGTATATACCAAGTAATGGGATGGCTGGGTCAAATGGTATTTCTAGTTCTAGATCCCTGAGGAATCGCCACACTGACTTCCACAATGGTTGAACTAGTTTACAGTCCCACCAACAGTGTAAAAGTGTTCCTATTTCTCCACACCCTCTCCAGCACCTGTTGTTTCCTGACTTTTTAATGATTGCCATTCTAACTGGTGTGAGATGGTATCTCATTGTGGTTTTGATTTGCATTTCTCTGATGGCCAGTGATGATGAGCATTTTTTCATGTGTCTTTTGGCTGCATAGATGTCTTCTTTTGAGAAGCGTCTGTTCATATCCTTCACCCACTTTTTGATGGGGTTGTTTGTTTTTTTACTTGTAAATTTGTTTGAGTTCATTGCAGATTCTGGATATTAGCCCTTTGTCAGATGAGTAGGTTGCGAAAATTTTCTCCCATTTTGTAGGTTGCCTGTTCACTCTGATGGTAGTTTCTTTTGCTGTGCAGAAGCTCTTTAGTTTAATTAGATCCCATTTGTCAATTTTGGCTTTTGTTGCCATTGCTTTTCGTGTTTTAGACATGAAGTCCTTGCCCATGCCTATGTCCTGAATGGTAATGCCTAGGTTTTCTTCTAGGGTTTCTATGGTTTTAGGTCTAATGTTTAAGTCTTTAATCCATCTTGAATTAATTTTTGTATAAGGTGTAAGGAAGGGATCCAGTTTCAGCTTGCTACATATGGCTAGCCAGTTTTCCCAGCACCATTTATTAAATAGGGAATCCTTTCCCCATTGCTTGTTTTTCTCAGGTTTGTCAAAGATCAGATAGCTGTAGGTATGCAGCATTATTTCTGAGGGCTCTGTTCTGTTCCATTGATCTATATCTCTGTTTTGGTACCAGTACCATGCTGTTTTGGTTACTGTAGCCTTGTAGTATAGTTTGAAGTCAGGTAGCGTGATGCCTCCAGCTTTGTTCTTTTGGCTTAGGATTGACTTGGCGACACAGGCTCTTTTTTGATTCCATATGAACTTTAAAGTAGTTTTTTCCAATTCTGTGAAGAAAGTCATTGGTAGCTTGATGGGGATGACATTGAATCTATAAATTACCTTGGGCAGTATGGCCATTTTCACGATATTGATTCTTCCTACCCATGAGCATGGAATGTTCTTCCATTTCTTTGTATCCTCTTTAATTTCATTGAGCAGTGGTTTGTAGTTCTCCTTGAAGAGATCCTTCACATCCCTTGTAAGTTGGATTCCTAGGTATTTTATTCTCTTTGAAGCAATTGTGAATGGGAGTTCCCTCATGATTTGGCTCTCTGATTGTCTGTTATTGGTGTATAAGAATGCTTGTGATTATTGTGCATTGATTTTGTATCCTGAGACTTTGCTGAAGTTGCTTATCAGCTTAAGGAGATTTTGGGCTGAGACAATGGGGTTTTCTAGATATACAATCATGTCGTCTGCAAACAGGGACAATTTGACTTCCTCTTTTTCTAATTGAATACCCTTTATTTCCTTCTTCTGCCTAATTGCCCTGGCCAGAACTTCCAACACTATGTTGAATAGGAGTGGTGAGAGAGGACATCTCTGTCTTGTGCCAGTTTTCAAAGGGAATGCTTCCAGTTTTTGCCCATTCAATATGATATTGGCTGTGGGTTTGTCATAGATAGCTCTTATTATTTTGAGATACGTCCCATCAATACCTAATTTATTGAGAGTTTTTAGCATGAAGCGTTGTTGAATTTTGTCAAAGGCCTTTTCTGCATCTATTGAGATAATCACGTCTTTGGTTCTGTTTATATGCTGGATTACATTTATTGATTTGTGTATATTGAACCAGCCTTGCATCCCAGCGATGAAGCCCACTTGATCATGGTGGATAAGCTTTTTGATGTGCTGCTGGATTCGGTTTGCCAGTATTTTACTGAGGATTTTTGCATCAATGTTCATCAAGGATATTGGTCTAAAATTCTCTTTTTTGGTTGTGTCTCTGCCCGGCTTTGGTATCAGGATGATGCTGGCCTCATGAAATGAGTTAGGGAGGATTCCCTCTTTTTCTATTGATTGGAATAGTTTCAGAAGGAATGGTACCAGTTCCTCCTTGTACCTCTGGTAGAATTCGGCTGTGAATCCATCTGGTCCTGGACTCTTTTTGTTGGTAAGCTATTGATTATTGCCACAATTTCAGATCCTGTTATTGTTCTATTCAGAGATTCAACTTCTTTCTGGTTTAGTCTTGGGAGAGTGTATGTGTCGAGGAATTTATCCATTTCTTCTAGATTTTCTAGTTTATTTGTGTAGAGGTGTTTGTAGTATTCTCTGATGGTAGTTTGTATTTCTGTGGGATCGGTGGTGATATCCCCTTTATCATTTTTTATTGCATCTATTTGATTCTTCTCTCTTTTCTTCTTTATTAGTCTTGCTAGCGGTCTATCAATTTTGTTGATCCTTTCAAGAAACCAGCTCCTAGATTCATTAATTTTTTTGAAGGGTTTTTTGTGTCTCTATTTCTTTCAGTTCTGCTCTGATTTTAGTTATTTCTTGCCTTCTGCTAGCTTTTGAATGTGTTTGCTCTTGTTTTTCTAGTTCTTTTAATTGTGATGTTAGGGTGTCAATTTTGGATCTTTCCTGCTTTCTCTTGTGGGCATTTAGTGCTATAAATTTCCCTCTACACACTGCTTTGAATGTGTCCTAGAGATTCTGGTATGTTGTGTCTTTGTTCTCATTGGTTTCAAAGAACATCTTTATTTCTGCCTTCATTTCGTTATGTACCCAGTAGTCATTCAGGAGCAGGTTGTTCAGTTTCCATGTAGTTGAGTGGTTTTGAGTGAGTTTCTTAATCCTGAGTTCTAGTTTGATTGCACTGTGGTCTGAGAGACAGTTTGTTATAATTTCTGTTCTTTTACATTTGCTGAGGAGAGCTTTACTTCCAACTATGTGGTCAATTTTGGAATAGGTGTGGTGTGGTGCTGAAAAAAAATGTATATTCTGTTGATTTGGGGTGAAGAGTTCTGTAGATGTCTATTAGGTTTGCTTGGTGCAGAGTTGAGTTCAATTCCTGGGTATCCTTGTTAACTTTCTGTCTCGTTGATCTGTCTAATGTTGACAGTGGGGTGTTAAAGTCTCCCATTATTATTGTGTGTGAGTCTAAGTCTCTTTGTAGGTCACTCAGGACTTGCTTTATAAATCTGGGTGCTCCTGTATTGGGTGCATATATATTTAGGATAGTTAGCTCTTCTTGTTGAATTGATCCCTTTACCATTATGTAATGGCCTTCTTTGTCTCTTTTGATCTTTGTTGGTTTAAAGTCTGTTTTATCAGAGACTAGGATTGCAACCCCTGCCTTTTTTGTTTTCCATTCGCTTGGTAGATCTTCCTCCATCCTTTAATTTTGAGCCTATGTGTGTCTCTGCACATGAGATGGGTTTCCTGAATACGGCACACTGATGGGTCTTGACTCTTTATCCAATTTGCCAGTCTGTGTCTTTTAATTGGAGCATTTAGTCCATTTACATTTAAAGTTAATATTGTTATGTGTGAGTTTGATCCTGTCATTATGATGTTAACTGGTTATTTTGCTCGTTAGTTCATGCAGTTTCTTCCTAGTCTCGATGGTCTTTACATTTTGGCATGATTTTGCAGTGGCTGGTACTGGTTGTTCCTTTCCATGTTTAGTGCTTCCTTCAGGAGCTCTTTTAGGGCAGGCCTGGTGGTGACAAAATCTCTCAGCATTTGCTTGTCTGTAAAGGATTTTATTTCTCCTTCACTTATGAAGCTTAGTTTGTCTGGATATGAAATTCTGGGTTGAAAATTCTTTTCTTTAAGAATGTTGAATATTGGCCCCCACTCTCTTCTGGCTTGTAGAGTTTCTGCCGAGAGATCCGCTGTTAGTCTGATGGGCTTCCCTTTGTGGGTAACCCAACCTTTCTCTCTGGCTGCCCTTAACATTTTTTCCTTCATTTCAACTTTGGTGAATCTGACAATTATGTGTCTTGGAGTTGCTCTTCTCAAGGAGTATCTTTGTGGCATTCTCTGTATTTCCTGAATCTGAATGTTGGTCTGCCTTGCTAGATTGGGGAAGTTCTCCTGGATAATATCCTGCAGAGTGTTTTCCAACTTGGTTCCATTCTCCCCGTCACTTTCAGGTACACCAATCAGACGTAGATTTGGTCTTTTCACATAGTCCCATATTTCTTGGAGGCTTTGTTCGTTTCTTTTTATTCTTTTTTCTCTAAACTTCCCTTCTTGCTTCATTTCATTCATTTCATCTTCCATCACTGATACCCTTTCTTCCAGTTGATTGCATTGGCTCCTGAGGCTTCTGCATCCTTCACGTAGTTCTCGAGCCTTGGCTTTCAGCTCCATCAGCTCCTTTAAGCACTTCTCTGTGTTGGTTATTCTACTTATACATTTGTCTAAATTTTTTTTTCAAAGTTTTCAACTTCTTTGCCTTTGGTTTGAATTTCCTCCTGTAGCTCGGAGTAGTTTGATCGTCTGAAACCTTCTTCTCTCAACTCATCAAAGTCATTCTCCATCCAGCTTTGTTCCATTTCTGGTGAGGAACTGCGTTCCTTTGGGGGAGGAGAGGCGCTCTGCTTTTTAGAGTTTCCAGTTTTTCTGCTCTGTTTTTTCCCCATCTTTGTGGTTTTATCTACTTTTGGTCTTTGATGATGGTGATGTACAGATGGGTTTTTGGTGTGGATGTCCTTTCTGTTTGTTAGTTTTCCTTCTAACAGACAGGACCCTCAGCTGCAGGTCTGTTGGAGTTTGCTAGAGGTCCACTCCAGACCCTGTTTGCCTGGGTATCAGCAGCAGTGTCTGCAGAACAGCGGATTTTTGTGAACCGTGAAGGCTGCTGTCTGATCGTTCCTCTGGAAGTTTTGTCTCAGAGGAGTACCCGGCTGTGTGAGGTGTCAGTCTGCCGCTACTGGGGGGTGCCTCCCAGTTAGGCTGCTCAGGGGTCAGGGGTCAGAGACCCACTTGAGGAGGCAGTCTGCCCATTCTCAGATCTCCAGCTGTGTGCTGGGAGAACCACTGCTCTCTTCAAAGCTCAGATGGAAATGCAGAAATCACCCGTCTTCTGCGTTGCTCATGCTGGGAGCTGTAGACCAGAGCTGTTCCTCTTCGGCCATCTTGGCTCCTCTGAATTGATTCTTGTATAAAGGGTGAGATATGAGTGCATTTTCATTCCTCTGCATGTGTATATTCAGTTTTTCCAGCACCATTTATTGAAGATACTGTCCTTTCTCTTCCAATTGTGTTCTTGGCACCTTTGTCAAAAGCCAATTGACTGAAAATACTTGGGACTACTTCTATGCTTTCTATCCTGTTTAATTGGTCAATGTGTCTGTTTTTATTATTTTTAAATTATGCTGTTTTGATTATAATAGCTTTTTAATCTATTTTGAAATTAGGGAGTGTGATGCCTCCAGCTTTGTTCTTTTTGCTCAGTATTGCTTTCATTATTCATGGTCTTTTCTGGTCCCATACAAATTTAATATTATTTTTTCTATTTCTGTAAAAAATGACATTGGAATTTTGATATAAGTTATATTGAAACTGTAGATCATTTGGAGCAGTATGTACATTTTAACAATATTAATTGCTCCAATCCATGGATATAGGTATCTTTCCACTTATGTGTGTCTTCTTTAATTTCTTTCAATTATTATTATTATTAAAAAAAATTTTTTAGAGGCAGAGTCTTACTCTGTCACCCTGGCTGGAGTGCAGTGGTAAGATCATAGCTCACTGCAGCCTTGACCTCCTGGGCTCAAGTGATCTTCCCACCTCAGCCTCCCAAGTAGCTAGGACTACAGGCATGCACCACCATATCCAGCTAATTTTAAAAATGTAAAGATGAGGTCTCACTTTGTTGCCCAGGCTGGTCTCAAACTCCTGGCCTCAAGAGATCCTCCCATCTTGGCCTCCTAAAGTGCTGGGATTACAGACATGAGCCATCACACCTGGGCTTTTCATCAGTGTTTTAGGCTTTTTTTTTTTTTTTAATAGTTTTCAGCATGCAGGTCTTTTAACTCCTTGGTTAAATTTACTCTTAAGTATTTTATTTTTTTGATGCTATTATGTGTGATGTTGTTTTCCTAATTTTTTTGAATAGTTCCTTGACAGTGTATAGAAATTCTATGAATTTTTGTGTATTGATTTTGTAACCTGCAACTTGATTGAATTTGTTTATCAATTCTAACAGATTTTTAGTGAAGTCTTTAGGATTTTCTATATATAAGATCATGTCATCAGCAAACAAAGATAATTTCATTTTTTTCCTTTCCTATATAGATGCATTTTATTTATTTTTCTTGCCTTATTGTTCTGGCTAGGACTTCCAGCACTATGTTAAATAGAATAGTGAGAGTGAGCATTCTTGTCTTCTTCCTTATCTTAGAGGAACAGCTTTCAACTTTTCACAGTTGAGTATGATGTTAGTTGTGGGTTTGTCATATGTGACCTTTATTGTGTTGAGATACATTCCCTGTATATCTTTTTTTTTTCTTTTTTGGAGTTCTTAACATGAACAGACGTTGAGTTTTGTCAAATACTTTCTTGCATCTCTTGAGATAATCATGGAGTTTTTGTCCTTCATTTGTTAATATGGTGTATTACATTGATTTACATATACAGAACCATGCTTGCATTCCTGAGATAAATCACTTGATCATGGTGAATAATTTTTTTTAGGTATATTATTGAATTTGGTTTGCTAGTATTTTGTTGAGGATTTTTGCATCTGTGTTCATCAGGGATATTGGCCTGTACTTTTCTTTTCTTCTAGTATCCTTGTCTGGCTTTGACAATCAGAGCAATACTGACCCTATAAAATGAGCTTGGAAGTATTCCCTCCTCTTTAATTTTTTGGAAGAGTTTGAGAATAATTCATAGTAGTTCTCCTTTAAATATTTGGCAGAATTTATCAATGAAGCCATCAGGTTCTGGGCTTTGCTTTGATAAGAGACTTTTACTGGTCAATCTTTCTCATGATTGGTCTGTTCAGATTTCCTATTTCTTCTTGATTTAGCCTTGGTAGGTTGCATGCTTCTAGGAATTACTCCGTTTCTTCTAGGTTATACAATTTGTTAGGTTTAGTTGTTCACAGTAGTTTCTTATGATCTTTTGTATTTCTGTGGTATCTGTTATAATTTTCCCTCTTTCATATCTGATTTTATTTATATGCCTTCTCTTTTTTATTTAGTTTAGCTAAACATTTGCCAGTTTTGTTTATCTCTTAAGAAACTACTTGGTTTTATTGATTTTTAAAATATTGCTGTTCTAGTTTCTACTTTGTCATTTCTAGTTTGATCTTTGTTATTTTCTTCCTTCTGCTATGTTTGGGCTTACCTTGTCCTTCTTGTTTTTCCTCTTGTATTACACCTTGAGGTGTAATATTATGCTGTTTATTTGAGATCTTTACTCTTTTTTGATACAGGCTTTTTTTTTTTTTTTTTTTTGCTGTAAACTTTCCTCTAAAGACCGCTTTTGCTGCATCTCATAAATTTTGATAAATTATGTTTTCATTTTTGTTTGTCTTGAAATATTTTAAATTTTCCTTTTAATTCCTTCTTTGACTCATTGTTTGCTCAGGAGACTGTTGTTTAATTTTCACATATTTGTGATTTTTCCAAGATTCCTCCTATTATTGATATCTAATTTCATGACATTGTTGTCCAAAAGGATACTTAGTATGATTTCAGTCTTTTAAAATTTGTTAAGACTTCTTTTGTAGCCTAACATATGATCCATCCTGGAGAATGTTCTGTGTGAACTTGAAAAGAATGTGTATTCTGTTGTTATTAGCTAGATTGTTCTATAAATATCTATTAGGTCAATTTGGTCTAAAGTGTTCAAGTCCAATGTTTCCATGTTGATTTTCTGTCTAGATGATCCATCCAATGTTGAAGTGAAGTATTGAAGTCTCCTACTATTATTGTATTGCAATCTATCTCTCCCTTCAGATTTATTATTTACTTTACATATTTAGGTGACCCAATGTTGGTTGCATATATATTTACAATTGTTATATCTTCTTAATAAATTGACCCCTTCATCACGATAGAATGACCTCCTCTGTCTCTTTTAGAGTTTTTCACTTCAAGTCTTTTTTTTTTTTTCTTCTGGTGTAAGTATAGCTACTCCCACTCACTTTTGGTTTCTGTTTGCATGACATCTTTTTGCATCCCTTAACTTTCAGTTGACCTGTGTTCTTAGTGGTGAAATCAATCACTTGTAGGCAGCACATAGTTGGGTCTTTTTTTCTTTTTTTAAATCCATTTAGCCACTTGTTATCTTTTGATTAAAGAACTTTACCTGCTTACATTTAAATTAGTTATAAATAGGCTAGGATTTACTATTGACATTTTGTTAATTGTTTTCTGGTTACTCTGTAGACTGGTTGTTTTTATCTTCCTCTATTACTGTCTTCCTCTATGGTTTGATGATTTTCTGTAGTGGTATGCTTTGAATTCTTTCTTTTTATTCTTTTGTATATCTACTAAGGATTTTTTATTTGTACTTAAAATGAGGCTTACATAAAATATCTTATACTGATAACAGGCTATTTAAACTGATAACTTAATTTTGGTCACTTGTACAAATTCTACACTTTTACTCTCCCATCCAATTTGTTTTTGTTGACATGTCTTTTATCTTTTGTAATTTGTGTTCCTTAACAAAGTATTGTAGCTACAGTTGTTTTTAATAGTTTTGCCTTTAACCTTCATACTAAAGATATAATTGATTTTCACACCACCGCTACAATATAAGAATGTTCTGAATTTGACTGTATGCCTTATATTTACTAGTGAGTTTTATATTTTTATGTTGCCACTTAACAATCTTTCCCTGCAGCTTGAAGGAGTGCTTTTAGCATTTCTTGTAAGGCAGGTGTAGTGGTGATAAATTTCCTCAGGTTTTGTTTGTCTTGGAAAGTTTTTATCATCTTTTCATTTGGAAGAACAGAATTGCGATTACAGTATTTTTGGCTGGCAGATTTTAATTTTTTTCCAGCTTAAAAATATATAATTTCATTTCCTTGTGGCCTGCAAGGGTTTCCTTTGAAAAATTTGCTAATAGTCTTATGAAAGGTTTTCTTGTATTGAACAAGTTGTTTATCCATGGCAGTTTTCAATATTTTCTCTTTGTTTTTAAATTTGACAATTTGATTTTAATATGTCTTGGGGTTGATCTCTTTGGATTTATTCTACTAGGTATCTATTGAGCCTCCTGGGTGTACAAATATCTCTTGGAGACCCTGCTTTCAACCCTTATGTGTATATTCCCAGAAGTGGAATTGCTAGATCACAAGGTAATTCTTTTTTTTTTTTTTTTTTTGGAGAAACTGCCATGCTATTTTCCATAGCAGATATACCGGAAATATGAAACACTTCATGAATTTTTGGGTTATCCTTGAGCAGGAGCCATGCTTATCTTCTCCTTAGTTTTTCAATTTTAGTATATGTGCTGCCAAAGCAAGCACCCAAGGTGATTTTAAACCAACATTAAAGGAGGCTTTAGACACTTCTTTACAGATTTATTTAGGTATAATTTACAAATAAAAATTTTATATATTTGAAGTGTACAACTTGATGTTTTAGTATATGTATACATTATGAAATGACCACCACAATCAAGTTAATTAGCATGCATCACCTCACCTACTTACCATTTTCTTTCTTTCTCTCTCTTTCATTTCTATTTTTCTTTCTTTTCCTTTCTTCCTTCTTTCCTTTTTTTCCTCTAATTTCTATTTTCCCTTTCTTTCCCTCTGTTTTTTTCTTCTTTTTTGTGAGAACACTTAAGATCTACCATTTTAGCAAATTTCAAATATATAATGTAGACAGTCCCTGACTTATTATTGTTTAACTTATAATTTTTCAAGTTTATGATGGTGCAGAAGCAATATGCATTCCAATATAAATCATGCTTTGGACTTTGAATTTTGATCTTTTCCTGGGCTAGCAAAATGTGCTATGATATTCTCTTGTGATGCTGGGTGGTGACAGCAAGCTGCACCTCCCAGCCAACCACGCAATAACAAGAGGAAACAACCAATACGCTACAGTGTACTGTTGCCAGCATTTTTTGAATATTGTGTTTTGTATCAAATTAGGTCTACAAAACACTCATTTTTGACATACAATATTTTAAACTTATGATGGGTTTATTGAGACATAATCCCATCATAAGTTGAGGAGCATTTTTACACTATTTTTTAACTTTAGTCACAATGTTGTACATTAGATCTCCAGAACTTATTTATCTTGCATAACTGAAACTTTGTACTCATCGACCAACATCTTCCCATTTCTCTCTTCCCTCAGGCCCTGGCAACCACCATTCTACTCTCTGCTTCTATGAGTTTGACTATTTTAGATTCAGTACATGAGAGATCATGCATTATTTGTCTTTCTGTGACTGGCTTATTTCACCTGGCATAATGTCGTTTGGGTTTATCCTTGTTGTAAATAGCAGGATTTCCTTATTTTTATACACCACATTTTATTTATCCATTCATTTGTTGAGGAACATTTAGGTTATTTTAATATCTTGGCTATTGTGAATAATGCTACAGTGAACATGGGAGTGCAGATACCTCTTTGAGATACTTACTCCATTTCCTTTGGATATATATATCCAGGAGTGTGATTGCTGGATCATATTTAATTTTTAAAGGAAACTCTATACTGTTTTCCATAATGGCTGTACCAATTTACGTTCTTACCAAGAGTGTGCAAGGATTATCTCTTCTCTATATCCTTGTCAAAACCCATCTTTTGTCTTTGATAATAGCCGTTCTAACAAGTGAAGTGATATCTGATTGTGGTTTTGATTTGCATTTACATGATGATTAGTGATGTTGAGCATCTTTTTATATATCTATTAACCATTTTTATATCTTCTTTTGAGAAATATCTATTTAGGTCCTTTGCCCATTTTCAAATTGGGTTATTTGCTTTTTTCCTCTTGAGTTGTGTGAGCTCCTTATAACACTTTATCAGATATATGGTTTGCGAATATTGTCTCCCATTCATAGGTTGTATCTTCTCTCTATTGTTTCCTTCATTGTGCAGATGTATTTAGTTTGATGCAATCCCACTTGTCAAGTTTTGCTTTTATTGCCTGTGCTTTTGGAGTGAAATCCAAAAAATCATTGTTCAGAACAACGTCAGTAAGCATTTTCTCTATGTTTTCTTTAAGTAGTTTTATAGTTTCAGGTCTTACATATAAGTCTTTAATCCATTTCAAGTTGATCTATTTTTGGCATGTGGTATGAGATAAGGTCCAATTTTATTCTTCTGCATATGTATATCCAAGTTTCCCAACCCCATTTATTTGAGATACTTCTTTATTGTGTGTCATTGGCACTCTGTAAATGCATGGATTTATTTCTGGACTTTCTATTCTATTTCATATTGGTCTATGTTTGTTTATATTCCAGTACCATATTGTTTTTATTACTGTAGCTTTGTAATATACTTTGAAATTAGGAAGTGTGATGTTCCAGCTTTGTTCTTCTTGCTCTAAAGATTGCTGTGACTATTTAGACTATTTTCTGGTTCCAAGTGAATTTTAGGATTTTTCCCCATTTCTGTGAAGAATGCCATTGCAATTTTGATAAGGATTGCATTGAATCTATAGGTCATTTTGGGTAGCATGGATATTTAACAACATTAATCTTTCTAATCCATGAACATGGGCTGTCTTTCTATTTATCTGTGTGCTTAAAAATTTTTCATAATTAATGTTTTATAATTTTCAGTGTACAAGTCTTTCACCTCTTTTTTTAAATTTTATTTTTCCATAAGTTATTGGGGTACAGGTGGTATGTGGTTACATGAGTAAGTTCTTTAGTGGAGATTTGTGAGAACCTGGTGCACCCATCACCTGAGCAGTATACACTGCACCATATTTGTTGTCTTTTATCCCTTGCCCCCTCCCACTCTTCCCCCCAAGTCCCCAAAGTCCATTGTATCATTCTTATCCCTTTGCATCCTCATAGCTTAGCTCCCACATATCAGTGAGAACATATAATGTTTGGTTTTCCATTCCTGAGTTACTTCACTTAGAATAATAGTCTCTAATCTAATCCAGGTCATTGCAAATGCTGTTAATTCATTCCCTTTTATGGCTTCATAGTATTCCATTATATATATATATATATATATATATGTATATATGCCATATATGCCATAGTATTCCATCATATATATATATATATATATATATATATATATATATATATATATATGCTAGGGTTTCTTTATCCACTCTTTGATTGATGGGCATTTGGGTTGGTTCCACAATTTTTCTATTGTGAATTGTGCTGCTATAAACATGTGTGTGCAAGTATCTTTTTTGAATAATGACTTCTTGCTTAAGTTTATTTCTAAGTATTTTATTCTTTTTGATGCTGTTGTAAATGAGATTGTTTTCTTAATTTCCTCTTTAGGTAGTTTATTGTTAGTTTGTAGAAACACCACCAATTTTCATATGTTGAATTTGTATCCTGCAACTTTATTGAATTTATTAGGCCTAACAGTTTTTTTATTGAGTCTTTAGGATTTTCTACATATCTAATCATATCCTTTGTGAACAGAAACAATTTTACTTCTTCCTTTCTGATTTAGATGCCTTGTATTTATTTTTCTCCTCCTAATGCTCTGGCTAGGACTTCTAGTACTATGTTGAATAGTGGTGGTAAGATAGCATCCTTGCATTTTACTAGATATTAGAGGAAAATCTTTCAGTTTTCTCCCATTGTCTATGATGTTAGCTGTGGGCTTGTCATGTTTGGCCTTTATTATGTTGAGGTACATTCATTATATTGTTGAAAGTTTTTTTGTTTGTTTTGAGATAGAATCTCACCTTGTCATCAAGGCTGGAGTGCAGTGGCACAGTTATAGCTCACTGCAGCCTTGAACTCCTTGGCTCAAATGATCCTCTTGCCTCAACCGCCTGAGTAGCTAAGGCTATAGGCATGCACCACCATGCCTGGCCAATTTCTAATTTTTTTTTGTAGAGACAAAGTCTTGTGATATTTCCCAGGCTGCTCTTGAGCTCCTGGATTCAAATGATCCTCCCACCTTGGCCTCCTAAAGTGCTGGGATTACAGGCATAAGCCACTGCACCTGTCTGAGTTTTTCTTTTAAATCAGAAATGAATATTGAATTTTGTCAAATGTTTTTCTGATCTATTGAGATAGTCATATGTTTTGTCCTTTATTCCATTAATGTGGTATTATCACATTTATAGATTTGCATATGTTGAACCATCCTTGCATCCTTGGGATAAATCCCACTTGGTCATGGGCTATAATCCTTTTAATGTGCTATTGAACATGGTTTGCTAGTATTTTATTGAAGATTTTTGCATCTATAATAATGAATTAGGAATATTGGCCTGTAATTTTCTTTTCATGTGGTGTCTTGTGGTGTCTTTGTCTGGATTTGGTATTGGGTAATGTTGGTTTCATAAAATGAGTAAGGAAGTCTTCCTTTATTTATTTATTTATTTGGGAAGAGTTTAAGAAGGAATGGTATAATATTTGATAGAATTCAGCAGTGAAGCCATCTGGTCTTTGGCTTTTCTTTGTTGCCAAGCTTTTGGTTACTTATTTAATCTCCTTACTTGTTATTAATATTTTCAGGCTTTCTATTTCCTGTTGATTCGGTGTTGGCAGGTTGTATATTTCTAGGAATTTATCTACTTCTAGGTTATCCAATTTGTTGGTGCATACATGTTCATAATAGTCCCTTATGATTTTTTTTTAAATTTCTGAAGTACTCATTGTAATGTCTCTTCTTTCATTTCTGAGTTTATTTGAGCCTTCTTTCTTTTTTTCGTATTCTGTCTAGCTAAGGGTTTGCCAATTTTGTCTATCTTTTCAATAAACCAAATCTTAGTTTAGATAATTTGTTTCTATTGTTTTTCTATTCTCGATTTGATTTATTTCTGCTCTGATCTTTATTATTTCCTTCCTTATGCTAACTTTGGACTTAATTTATTCTTGTTTTTCTAGTTCCCCAATGTTTAAATTTAGGTTGTTTGTTTGAGATCCTTATATTTTTTAATGTAGGCAATTTATCTATTATATAGAACCAAAGGTGTGTATTTAGTTCTTGGCAATTTTATCACATGTATTGATTCATATAACCACAATTGTAATCATGATGCAGACCTGTTCCATCAACACAAAGATTACTTGTGCTACCCTTTTAAAGTCACACCCACCTTCCTGCCTACACCTCTTCCCCTCCCTAACCCCTGGCAACCACAAATATGTTCTTCACCTACATAATTTTGTTACTTTTAGAACTTTGTACAAATAGAATCATACAGTATGTGACCTTTGGGGATTTTTTTTTTCACTCAGCATAATGCTTTGAGAACCATCCATGTTGTTGTGTGTATTGACAGTTTTTTTTTTATTGCTAAGTAGTATTCCATGATACACCTCGGCTTGTTTAACCATTCACAGATTGTAGGACATTTTGGTTGTGTCCAGTTTCTGGCTATTACAAATAATCCTGCTATGAACAACCAGGTACAAGTTTTTGTGTGGACATAAGTTTCATTTATCTGAGATAAATGCCTAGGAATGTGATTGCTGCCATCAATGGTCAGTAAATGCTTAATGTTTTAAGAAGTTGACCAACTATTTTTCAGAGTGGTTGTGTCATTTGCCTTCCCACCAGTAATGTAAGAGAAATCCAGTTTCAGTGCTGAATTTCTTTGTTGGTATTGACACTATTTTTTTGGCATTTTCTCTATAGGTTTTTCATATTGTTACTATTTTATAATTTAACTCCCCTAATAGATTGTATATTAGGTTTAAAATATCCCTTCAAGAATGATAGTTTCACACAGCTATTGCTCCAGGTTTTTCTGAAATGGAGATGCTAGTTTAGGCTCAGTTGTGGTCCACAACAATAAAACTCATATTTTAAATAAGTTTTAGGCCATCCTGCCCTTCCCCCAATTGCTGCTACATTGTGGTAGTATCTTCATTCTCAAATCTTTGTGGGAAACTTCAGTGACTAGGATAAGGATATGACACCCTTGATAATTTAGAGTTCTGAGTTTTGATCATTATGTGGGTGGCATTTTCCTACTAATTTCAAATTTTACTTCAGATTTCCTATTTTAACTACTGATCCATGGTCCCATTTGAACATGCAATTTAAAAATCATTGCATTATGAAATGATATAAGAATAATGAAACTCAGACCATAAGATGCCAGGAATCCATTATGGCCAGATGTTGAAATGAGCGTATTTCCACATTTTGTAAATAAAATATTTAATGAAGTGCATTTTTGTTAGGATTTTGAATGATTTGTACAAGAAACTTTTTTTGTGTCAAAAGTTAAAAGAAAAGACGATACATTTACTTTGAAAAATCTAGGTCTGCATTTTTGTGTGACCTCTGTGGAAATTCCACCCTACCCTGTTTTTAGTCTGGTGGCCTGACCTAGCTGTGTGGGCAGCAATATCACTGCCATTTGTGCTTTCTGCAGTCTTGGCACATTCTCTGATCATTGGCTCTAATCCTAGTTCTAACTATACTGTTAATACAACTGAGCTCCGGGAAACACAAAAGTACTTGTTTTTACAATCACTGTCTGCAAATAGAAAAGGTTTTAGAAAACTCCAGTTAAAATAATGGATTGACCATGCACATTTATCTTTTTTCTTCTCATTTAAAAATGACTAATAAAATTTGAAAAATGAATAAAATAGTCATGAACTCACAAGGACAAAACAAAAATGGGAGAGGGGGCATCAGTGGATGAGAGATTTCAATAAATCTTCAGAAGACACAAATTGATGGAAGAAGGGCAACTGATCCATCACTACACAAAAGGCCCCTGTATTCAGTATGTGCAGAGTAGGATGTGGATGAGAAGTGAGCTGACCCATCCCCACAGGATTTTAGAAAGACCTAGGAGGCAGAGATACTGGTTACTGAGCAGGCTTTGGGTGATGGGTAGAGCTACAAACTGGGGGATCTTTTGGAAGACTCTGTAGTGGAAGAGTTGAACCCCTCTCCAAACCCTATTTCCCAATTCTGTGTACTCAATGCCAGAAGACAGACATCCCTTCTTATATGATCCTCTAACCCCAAGAAGGAAACTGAAAGTTTATTCTTTGTACAAATTCAGCCCAAGAAGTTTGGAAATGAGATGGGGCATGGAGATGGAGACAATGAATCTACAGATGAAATAATTATACCAGAGGTGTCCAGTCTTTTGGCTTCCCTGGGCCACATTGGAAGAAAAAGTATTGTCTTGGGCCACACATAAAATATACTAACACTAACGATAGGTGATGAGCTAAAAAAATTGCAAAAAAATCCCATAGTGTTTTAAGAAAGTTTACGAATGTGTATTGGGGTGCATTTAAAGCCATCCTGGGATGCATGCAGTCTGCAGGTTGCAGGTTGGACACGCTTGAGTTGTACCGTCAGCCTCCCTTCCCTCTGCTTTCCCCACCCTTAACAAAGTAGAAAGACAGAATGTTTTTCTCTGCAGAAACTGAATTGCCCCAGAAAAAGACCTCCAGACAATGATTTCTTTTATTCTATTTTTCGTTAAAAATACTTATATATATTTATGGGGTACAATGTGGTGTTTTAATACATGTATACTTTGTGGAGTGATCATATCAAGCTAACCAACACATCCATCACCTAAAATAGTTATCATTTCTTTGTGGTAAAAGCATTCAAAGTCCACTCTTTTAGTTATATGAACTATGTGGTACATAATTATTAACTATAGTCACCATGCTGTGCAATAGAGCATCAGAACCTATTCCCCCTCTCAAACTGGAACTTTGTACCCTTTGACCAATATCTCCTCTTTACCTGCCCACCACCTCTTTCTCCTAGGCCCTGGCAACCACCATGCTACTCTTTTCTTCTATGAGTTCAATTTCTTTAGATTCCACATATAACTGAGATCATGCAGTATTTGTCTTTCTGTGCCTGGCTGGCTTATTTCATTTAGCATAATGTCCTCTAGGTTCATCCTTGTTGTCACAAATGACAGAATTTCCTGCTTTTTAAAGGTTGAATAATATTTCATAGTGTATGCATACCACATTTTGAAAATGTATTCATCCATTGATGAGCACTGTAGTTGTTTCTGTGTCTTGGCTATTGCTGCAATGAATACAGAAGTGCAGATATCTTTTCAACATACTGATTTCATTCCCTTTGGGTGTATAACCAGAAGTGAGATTGTCAGATTTTCTTACTCCACTTGTGTTGCTATAAAGGAGTACCTAGGCTGAGTAATTTATAAAAAAAGAGATTTATTTGGCTCACAGTTTTGTAGGTTGTACACGAAGCATGGCTCCAGCACCTGCTTCTGACAGGGCCTCAGGAAGCCTCCATTCATGGTAGAAGGCAAAGAGGAGCCAGTGTGTGCAGATCACACAGTGAGAGAGAAAGAAAGAGAGAGGGGAAAGTGGGAGGCTCTTTTTAAGAACCAGCTCTTTAAGGCTGGGTGTGGTAGCTCACACCTGTAATCCCGGCACTTTGGGAGGCCAAGGTAGGAGGCTCACTTAAGCCCAGGAGTTTCAAGATCCTCCTGGACAACATAGTGAGACCTCATCTCTACTAAAAATAAAAAATTAGGTAGGCATGGTGGCACACACCTGTGGTCCCAGTTACTCAGGAGGCTGAGGTAAGAGGATCCCTTGAGCCTGGGAAGCAGATGTTGCCACTGCACTCCAGCCTGGGCAGCAAAGCAAGACCACAAGAACCAGCTCTTGGGGGCTCTTGTGGGAACTAAGAGAGTGAGAACTTTCTTGTTACCAGTAAGAGGGCACCAAGCCATTCATGAGGGATCCACCCCCAAGACTCAAACATCCCCCATTAGGCCTTACCTCCAACATTGGGGATCAAATTTTAGCATGAGGTTTGGAGGGTCAAATATCTATACTATAGCATGGATCACATGGTAATTCTATTTTTAGCTTTTTGAGGAACCCCCCCATACTTTTCCCAAAATTGCTGTACTAATTTACAACACCACTAACAGTGTACAAGTGTTCTCTTTTCTCCACATCCTTGCCAATACTTGTTATCATTCATATTTATGATAATAGTCATTCTAACAGGTGTGAGTTGCTATCTCATTGTGATTTTAATTTGCATTTCCCTGAGGATTAGAGATGTTGGGCATTTTTTTCATTTACTTGTTGGCCATTTGTATGTCTTCTTTTGAGAAATGTCTGTTTAGGTACTTTGCCCATTTTAAAAATTGGGTTATTTGTTTTTTGTTGTTTTTGTTGTTGAGTAATTTTAGTTCCTTGCACATTTTGGATATGAGCCCCTTATCTGATATATGATTTAAAATATTTTCTTCCAATTAGTGGTCGTCTCTTCACTGTGTTGTTTCTTTTGCTATGCAGAAGCTTCTTCATTTGATGCAATCCCATTTGTCTGTTTTTGCTTTTGTTTCCTGTGCTTTTGGGGTCACATTACAAAGTCATTGCCCAGGCCAGTGTCATGGAGCTTTCCTTCTACGTCTTCTTATGTTTAAGTTTTTAATCCATTTTGAATTGATTCTTGTGTAAAGATGAGCTATGAGTCCATTTTCATTCCTCTGCATGCGGATATTCAGTTTTCCCAACACCATTTATTGAAGACTGTCCTTTCCCTATTGTGTGTTCTTGACACCTTTGTCAAAAATCAATTGATTGAGGACAGGTGCAGTGGCTCATGCCTGTAATCCTAGCACTTTGGGAGGCCAAGGTGAGAGGATCGCTTGAGCTCAGGAGTTCGAAACCAGCCTGGGTAACATAGTGGGACCTCATCTCTATTTAAAGAAAAAAGATCAATTGATTGTAGAAGTGTGGGTTTATTTCTGGGCTCTCTGTCCTATTCCATTGATTGATGTGTCTGTTTTTATGCCATCACCATGCTGTTTGATTACTATAGCTTTGTAATATATTTTGAAATCCTGTAGTCACTCACTGATATTTTGTGCATCCACCAATGAGATGGCTGTCATCATTCCTTACCACCCTAACATAAGTCCAGCTTACATGAACCTTGCCCAGGCCTCTGAGTTTTCAGCTATTTCTTAAATGCAGGCAGATGGTCAAAGGTCACAAGACAATTGATAAAAGTCTTTGATAAAAGAAAATGAAAAAAAAAAAAAACCCACAGAGATAATATAGGGAAAAGAAAAAACTTCCAAAGTAACTACCACCTCAATTCTAATAAATATTCTCAGAGGACTATAATAAAGTATTGCATCTATAAAACAAGAGCAAGATACCACAATGAGCTTGTGGAAATAAAAATAATAGCTAAATTTTAAAAATGGAAGACAAAATCAAGGAAATATAAGGCAGAAAAAAAGATAAAGAGTTGAAAAATATGAGAATGATGAGGAGAGACATGAAGAATAAAGCCTAGAAATTCCACATCTGAATAATAAGATTCCAGACAGAAGATAATAAAGAAAGAAGAAAAAAAAAGAAAGAAGACTGGAAACATAGGGACAGAAACAGACGAAATAATCTAAGAACATTTTTTTTTCCAAAATGAAGAACACCAGCCAGGCTATGTATTGAAAGGCCCATAGTGGACACATCCCAGTGAGAATTAAAAAACACCACATTGAGGTATATCATAGAGAGGATTTAAAGCCAAGAACTAGGTGTCCCCTAAAAGTTCCCAAAGAGCAAAATAATGCAAAAGATGTCACATAGAAAAGAATATAATTAGAAAGACACCAGACTTCTCAGTAGCAACACTGAATACCAGAAAGCAATTGAACAATAGCATCAAAAATCTTACAGAATATAATTCTCAACTGGGAATTTTACACCCTGCCAGGCTAACAGTCAAGTGTGAGGTCAAAGTTAAGACATCTTCATTCATTCATAGACAATTTGGCACTTTTTCATAGGAAGCTTTGAGAAAACGTTCCAGTAAATCCTGAGTAATCTAAAAAAGAAGTCATGGGATCCAGCAATAGGTGGATTTAACTCAGGAGAGTGGTGAAGAGAAGGCTCAGGCTGACAGCTCAGAGGCCACTAGTGGAGCATGAAGAAGGAGGTTGGAGATGAGTATGGGGAAAGAATTAAGGATATGCATATGGAAAATTTTGCAAGTAAAAATAATGATTAGTTTTTTAAGACCATCAGAATGCTGCACATGAAAGGAATTGTAACCATACACCAATTAACTCTTCAATGAAATCACAAATAATTTGTTGTGTATCATATTGATATAAACCCTTATGTTGGTAAGGAATCTCTTCCTTGCAAGTAACTAAAAACTCAAAGTGGCTTAAACCATAAAGGAAATTACAGTATTTCTGTTGCATATTTGACAGAAGGCAGTTTAGCCTACAGATGAGGTTTGATTCAGGGGCCCTCTGAAATCTTTTAATTTCTCCTCTTGGCCTTCTGCAGTATCTATTTAAAGTAAGACTGGCTTTCCCCAGAGTTGCAAGATGGTTTCCAGCACTTAGGGACTTTAATTTTCCTCATTCATGTCCATCAGGGAAAGAATATTTCTCCAGTTCTGCAGAAAAACAAGGAAATGCATGCTCTCACTTTCCTCCAGCAGACCTCTCATTAGTTGATGTTGGGTAACCTGCCTTTTCTTGAACCAGTCACTATAGCTTGAGGGTTGGGGTTCAGCCAATCAGAACCCACCCTTGTGGATGGAGACGGGGTCAGCTCTTCAAGAAAGTTTCCACTGACTAGGGAAATGGATGGGTTTCCATTCCAAATGGGAATCAAGGTACAGTTCCAAGAGGAAAGAAAATGGATGTTAGGTGGCTATCAGTCAATGTCTATTTTACAGCATAAATTATTGAACAAAAAATAGTAGTGAAATTGCTGTAAGAGGAAATGCAGATGGGGAGAATGAAAGAGCCAAACCCATATCCATCATAATTCAAAATAAATAGAGAAGGTCAAATGCATGGATCAATAAACAGCAGTTTAAGCATATTATTTGGAAACATGGAGCTAACTAGTAGAAAAGTTATAAAGAATGATAAATAATTACCTTGGGGGAAGGGAGGCTGGGGAATGGGTGGGATGGGGGGGCATGATGATTTGTCATGAGAAGTTTTTTTATATGATTATATTTTAAAACTGTGTTCATGAATTACTTTGATGAAAACTTCAAAAAAAGTAAACTTCAATCTTTCATAAAAAAGAAAACATGAAATTAGATGAAATGGAAAAGCAGAAGGCTGATGACTTTGCCTTGTGACAAAGTTGTGTAAAAAAGTCCAAAATGGCACACACTCTGCCCCCAGGCCATTGTTTTAATTAAATCCACATACCATGAATATGTGGTATTCTGTGGCTTCGTGTATGCTCTAGCACGCGGCTCCATTCCCCTGGCAAGTAGGAAAATGTGTCCCAGTTTGAGAAGCATAGATTAAGACACATCGGGGCAAGGAGCTTGAAATATTTTCAAAAGAGAAAACTCAAACATTTCCCAGAAACACCAAAGCCAAGGCCCCCTGTGAACAAAACACAATGCAATGATACAAAGATGAGTTTCAGAAGTTGCTGGCTTTGGGGTGCTGTCAAGAGGTCTGCCCTGGCTCTCCTCTTTCCACATGAGCCAAACCATACTGATTGTCTTTCCTTTTATCACAGTCTCACTGCCAATGTTGTTGCTCCTTTCCTCTCCTTGGACCACAAATGCTGCCTCCAGCAGCACTCAAAGGCTTTTCCTCTAGTTTGCCTATCCAACCTGATGCAAAACTCCCCATTCCTCCAGGCATCCTGTACCTCGCAGGGAATCACTGTGTACAAAGGCATTTTTGGGGCACAGGGCAAAAACATAGGATGTACCCCTTGGGGAAACAGGTACAAAAGGACAGACCACAAACAGAATGTGGCGTAGGCACCGCAGGTCCTTCTCAGCTGCTGGGCCTGGAGATAACCTCCAAATCATAAAGGCGGACCTCAATGTTGATGGCTAGAAGTGGCAGGAGAAGGAGCTGTTTTCAAAACTGATGACTTCCTGTTTCTCCAAGGGGGGAGATTTGTATCTTACTTATGGGCAAATTATATCTTAAGGCAAATAGTTTAATGAGACTTTGGTTTAACAACTGTAAGCCAAAAACATTCTTTTCTGAAATGGAATTTGCAGGGCAGTGAAGAATGAAACCTCTCTTCATCGTGATGTTAACAGTGTGTCTCCACTTTGGGCTGAGTTAGCTGTTTGCAGTTCATGGGAAGCAGAGACTGGAGATATCATTTTCTCTGTTGCTGGACCCCACAGAAGACTGGGATGGGGAGGAGGATCTACACTCATGTTGGGAAGATAGAGACAAAGCAATTCTATGTGCACAGTGTCAGGCTGGAGCCCAGAGAGAGAGAGACAGAGAGAGAGAGAGAGAGAGACAGAGAGAGACAGAGAGAGAGACAGAGACAGAGAGAGAGAGTGAGAGAGAGAGCCAGCACTCCGCACTGCAATCCCGGTCTGTCCCCCATGCACCTTCAGTAATATTGTGTTAAATGTTACAACCTGGTTTTCACTGTTCTCTGGGGGAATTTAGGATGGGACTTTTGAGAGAGCACAAATAATCCAGAGAAATGCAACACAGGGATGAAGGTACAGGTTGCCCAAAAGCCAGGCAGCTCCTTGACGTTCAAGTGATGATCAGGGCTGCTTTGTAAGACACAGAAGCATTCCTTGGGGGATTTCCAGAGATCTCAGGGGGAGACAAACCTGATAAACAGCCAGGCTTTCTCTCAGGTAAGCTGCCTGAGGACTTGGACTATCACTATCTAGCTTCTAAGGAGAAGGTTGATTTTGGAAGGCTGTAGAACCTGGGGTCATGGGGAGATATTTTAGGGCAGTGAGTAAAGTTCTGGTGCTAATTCTATTGTCTTAGCCATTTATTACTGTAGTTTTGGTGTTTCTCCAAACTCTTATCGGAGAAACATAGCCAATGAAGGATCTCAACCAAAACAAATGCCAGCTAACTGAAATCCACATTGCAATAGGACACATTCACTCAGAAATTCAAACTGGACAATTCCCATGAGCTCATGCATCATTCCTAATATTTCAGCTGAAATCCCACACCTGTTAGAGCTTCCAATTCCTCATTCATGTTACATTCACTAACTTCCATCTTAAATTACTACAAACAATTTTCACGAATTCCCGAGGAAATCTTGGAGTCCTTTTTTAAGAAAAAAAAAAATACAGAAACAGGAAACACAGGGAATTATAGACTAGCAATCCTTTCTTATTTCTAACCTCCATCCTAAATTACTACAAGCAATTCTCATAAATTCCTGGGGAAATCTCGGAGTCCTTTTTTAAGAAAAAAAAAACAAAAAAAAATCAGAAACAGAAAACAGAGAATTGTAGACTAGCAGCCCTTCCTTATTTCTCAATAAATTTCGCTTCAGTTGGAATATCAGATTCTTTGCGTGAGCCACACGTTCAACGCCTACATTGGAACTTTGCATTCTGTGTTGACAGCACACCCCTATCACAGCACATTGGGTAAAATATTTAGTTACTGATAAAAATTTAAATCCTACAGAAATAACCAAACTCACACAAAAATTTTGACTCAAATTATTACCATAAAACAAGAAAATCCCTAAACAAAGGATTATGCCCAATTAGAATTATATTCATGGAGCCTCAAATTTGTGTTCCCATTTTCACTTATTGAAACCCCCAGTTTTCAGCCCTTAGCTGACAAACAGAGTGCTGGCCCCAAAGTGGGCTAAGTTTTCAGGGAAGTGGTCCCAGCCACCTGGAGTGCTCCCAGCCAGGAGCCCTCTCCTGGAGGCTTCTGAGCAGCTGCTCTGAGCTGTCCAGGAAGCAGTTACTCTCCGTGGGCTGGGAGCCCCTTGCAGGTGGTGTTTTCTCTTTCCCTCTCTTGGTTAGAGCAGAGAGTTTCCCCGAGGTTACCAGCTCTCTAGCAGCTGTCCTTTGGAACTTGGTCTCTGTTTTTTCTGTCTGGCCCTCCAGGCCACAAACTCCCAGCTCTTCCCTATGGCCCCCAAATGTATAAGTCGTTTGTCCAGGTGTTTGGTGAGAAGTGAGAGGTGAGAGAGTACAATGCTTGAGCAGTGCCTTTGGTGTTACAGAGCTTGACGTCAGATCCTAACTCAAGTGCTTACCCTCTGTGTGGGCTTGTACAAGTGATTCCAACTGGGATCTGAAATATGGGGGTAATACAGCCCTAGCTCATGGGGTGGTTGTGACGATGAATGAGATGATGCATGCACAGTACTTGGCACAGTGCCTGGCATGTGGTAGACATCCAATAAATGGCACCTATTAATATCCCTTTCTACTTGAAAGTAAGAAGAGGATAAATTGCTTATTTGAGTCTAAAATAGAAAGTCAATACTTTTTTTTCTTTTTTTTCAACAGAGTCTCGCTCTGTCGCCCAGGCTGGAGGGCAGTGGCACAATCTCAGCTCACTGTAACCTCTGCCTCCCAGGTTCAAAGTGATCCCCCTGCCTCAGCCTCCCTAGTAGCTTAAATTACAGGCACACGCCACCACGCCCAGCTAATTTTTTGTATTTTTAGTAGAGACTGGGTTTCGCTATGTTGGCCAGGCTAGTCTTGAACTCGTGACCTCAATGGATCTGCTCGCCTTGGCCTCCCAAAGTGCTGGGATTACAGGCATGAGCCACCACATCCAGCCAGAAAGTTGGGACTTTCATATAAAAGTCAATTCATAGCAGCAATTGTTAGAACAAGGCCCTCATAGTTCTTATTTTTTGGTTTGTCCTAGAGCAGCAACAGAATAAATAAAAAAGGCTGAATTGTTTAAGAACATATCAACTCCTAGTTAGTCAATGATAACTAAGGTATTCTTTGAAGTAGGCCTGAAGGGCAAAGTAGACATTTGTCTGGCAGGTGAGGGACCAGCCAGGATGGCAAATGTATGGCTGGTGTCCTGTCACTCCCTCCACCTCCACCCCAGCTGCCTCTCCCCTGCCTGTGGCAGATATTATTTCTCAATCTGAGCATCTCATCTTGTTGAACCTGGATTCTGCTTTATGATAGTTTTTCTTTCCTTTTTGTTTTTCTGCAGTAAAGTGTTTGAAAACAAATTTCAGATACTGTGTACTGACACTCTAGCAGCATATATCTCTAAAAAATATGGATGTTTTCTTACACAACGACAGTGATATTATCACACCTAACAAAATTAACAATAAATCCTTTCTATTTTCTAATAACCCAGTCCCTAATCAAATTTCCCTGACTGTCTCAAAATATTTAAGTTATGTTCAACACAGCTGTGGATACCCTCTACCCATGGTCAGAGGTTTAAGCAGGAGAAATGATGTTTTCAGACGTATGAGTCAGAAGCGTCTGCAGGCTGTCTTTTGGGGAATGGAATAAAGGTGTGTCTCCTACCTCAGCATGACTTGGTAATTTCAAGGGCTTTTTCCTAGATAGGGCATCCATTGTCTACCTTCCTTTCTCAGAGTTCTAGTCCTCTGAATCTTTGTCCTTCCAGGAATCAAAGGGACCCTCCTGCAAACAGGACTCTGGGACTCAGGGTCATAGGGATGTGACCTGGGATGTTTCCTGGGATGACCCCAGCAATAGGGCCCTGTCCTGCCCTGCACAGCAGTGAGTGGGTGGGTGATATAAGTAGAGCAGTTAAGGGGGCCCTCAAACCCCAGGGAGATGCTAATCCTCCTACCCTGGAGAACTGGTCATGGGAGCTAGACCTCTCCCAGGCTGGCCCAGGTCATCTGTCCCCTCTCCCTCCTGGGGAGTGGGCACCCAGTGTGCTTTGGAATCAATTGTCAATGTGCCTCCAGGGACTGGCATAGATTTTCCATTTCCTTGCATGTCTACAAGGAAATTGGAAGCTCAATTTCAGGATGCCTGGGCCTGCACAAAGGCAGTGATGATGGCTATTGTCTGGAAAATGGCTCATTGTGGAGATGGGCTTGGGGGTGGGGGCAGCAAATTAAGGTAAGAGTCTTTGATCAATGACTGTGCATTCCTTTCTCAGGCAGCTGAGATTGTGCTCTGGCAGGCAAAAGTCTAATTTAGTGCAGGACACACTGAAGTCTAGAGAGAGGAGGTTGTCCTTACAGGAAGCAGAAGAGGATTTTGACCGAGATCTCATGGTCCTCAGAGGGTCCTGCTGCTCAGCTACTGGGCTTGATAGAGAGGTCAGGAGCTCAGGTGGCAGGGAAGAAACAGGGCTAGGGCAGCCTAGCAAGGGGTTTCAGGAGTTATTAGGAAATTTTGGGCTGGCAAAAGAGACCCGAGGGTTTGTATTTTTGACCTCATGCTCTTTATGACATTGCCTTAGCTCTTCTAGGGAAAGTAGAAAATGTATCCCTCCCTCCTTTCTTCCATTCCTTTCTATTCTTCCCTCATTCATTCGTTTATTTACTCCTTTATCCAATGACCAGTTATCAAGGGTGCTCCGACATGTCAGCCACTGTATCCAAGGCTTAGGATAAGATCATGAAAAAGACAGACCTGGTTTCTGCCCTCATGGGATTTACAGACCCAGGGTGAGACAGACACTAAATCATGAACACACAGATAGATGCAATGATTACAAACTGTAGTTAACTATTATGAAGAAAACAAAAATGCTGAAACAGGAAATTAGATCATCTGTGCTCCCTCCCACATGTTATCTACCAGCCTATGGAGGGGGTTGAGCACTGTCTGGCACCCTGCCCTGCTTATCTCTCACCTGTGACTATTGGCTCTGTCCTGACCCAGCTGCCAGCTCTCCCTGGTATCAGGCAGGAGGTATTTGAGAGCTCTGGCCCACCCCTCTGAGACTGTGTCAAGATGGTGACTGATTAGGCCTTGACCTTAAGCCCTAGACCTATTCCTGAGACAGAGAGCCTGTCTTTTTCTTTTTTTTTTTAAACTTCTACAAATATATATTTTATTTTTTATTAAGATATAAATTACATGAAGTGAAGCACACAGGTCTTGTTCTGTCAGTTTTTCTTCATCGTTTTGAAACTCTGTTATTAGATACATACACATTTAGGATTGTTCTGTCTTCTTGCTTAATTGACTCTTTTCTCATATGAAATGTCCCTTTTTTTATATACGTTAAGTTTTAGGGTACATGTGCACAACGTGCAGGTTAGTTACATATGTATACATGTGTCATGTTGGTGTGCTGCACCCATTAACTCGTCATTTAACATTAGGTATATCTCCAGTGCTATCCCTCCCCCCTCCCCCTACCCCACAACAGGCCCCAGTGTGTGATGTTCCCCTTCCTGTGTCCATGTGTTCTCATTGTTCAATTCCCACCTATGAGTGAGAACATGCGGTGTTTGGTTTTTTGTCCTTGTGATAGTTTGCTGAGAATGATGGTTTCCAGCTTCATCCATGTCCCTACAAAGGACATGAACTCATCATTTTTTATGGCTGCATAGTATTCCATGGTGTATATGTGCCATATTTTCTTAATTCAGTCTATCATTGTTGGACATTTGGGTTGGTTCCAAGTCTTTGTTATTGTGAATGGTGCTGCAATAAACATACATGTACACATGTCTTTATAGCAGCATGATTTATAATCCTTTGGGTATATACCAAGTAATGGGATTGCTGGGTCAAATGGTATTTCTAGTTCTAGATCCCTGAGGAATTGCCACACTGACTTCCACAATGGTTGAACTAGTTTACAGTCCCACCAACAGTGTAAAAGTGTTCCTATTTCTCCACATCCTCTCCAGCACCTGTTGTTTCCTGACTTTTTAATGATTGCCATTCTAACTGGTGTGAGATGGTATCTCATTGTGGTTTTGATTTGCATTTCTCTGATGGCCAGTGATGATGAGCATTTTTTCATGTGTCTTTTGGCTGCATAAATGTCTTTTTTTGAGAAGCGTCTGTTCATATCCTTTGCCCACTTTTTGATGGGGTTTTTTTTCCTGTAAATTTGTTTGAGTTCATTGTAGATTCTGGATATTAGCCCTTTGTCAGATGAGTAGATTGCAAAAATTTTCTCCCTTCTTATCTCTATTAATAGTTCTTGTGTTGAATCTACTTTGTCTTTCACAACATATCTTCTATTTATCCTTTTACTTTTAACCTCTCTGTATTTTTACATTTAAGGTGGGTATCTTATAAATAGGATACGGTTGAGTGTTATTTCTTTAAGTGATCAATTTTTGCCTTTTAATTGGAGTGTTTAGTCCACTTACATTTAATGTAATTATTGATTTCGTTGGGTTGAAATGTACCATTTTGCAATTTGATATCTATTTTTCCCCTTTTATTTATTTTTCTTTTCTTCTTTCTTTAAATTAATGGGAATTTCTAACATTATATTTTTTATCTCATCTACTAGCTTTTTATCTACATCTCTTTTTAGATGGTTACTCTAGGAATTGCAATATGCACTCTTAAATTAACAAAGCCTACCTTGAATTAATATTATTCCACTTTACATACAATGTAATAATCTTACAACGGTATACTTCCATTTCCTCCCTCCTTTGCTCTATTTTTGACATTTATTTTATTTTTACATATGTTAACTCCCACAATGCAATGCTATTATTTTTGCTCTAAACAGTCATTTTTCTTTTAAATAAATTAAAAATTAAGGAGAAAGTATTTTACATTTACTCATATATACTACCATTTTTGGTGTTCTTTATTCCTTGATGAGGATCTTATCTTCCATCTGGTACCATTCTTCTTTAGCTTGGTGATGAATTCTCTCAGCTTTTATTTATTTCAAAATTTCTCTATTTCACCTTCATTTTTGAATGATTTCTGAATTCCGACTTAGGGTGATGGGTTGTTTTTCTTTTAGCACTTTAAGGTCTCCATTGCCTTCTGGCTTGCATTGTATTTAGTGGTAAAGCAGTGATCATTCTTATCTTTTTATTTTAATTCCCCTACCTATATGCATCTTTTTTTGGTCGTTTTGGGATTTTCTCTTTAATTTTGTTTTCCAGAAATTTTATTATTACGTGTTTTGGTGATGGTGGTAAAGGCAGAGGTGTGTGTGTGTGTGTGTGTGTGTGTGTGTTTATATTGCTTGGGATTTGCTAAGCTTCTGGATTTGTGGGTTGACATTGTCATCACATTTGAAACATTTTATGTCTTTTAAAAAATCAGTAGACTTCACTTTTTAGGGAAGTTATAGGTTCACAGCAAAATTTAGTAGAAAGTACAGACTTCCGATATACCCCTTTACCTCTCACACATATAGCCTCCTCCACCATCAACATCCCACATCAGTGTGGTACATGTATTATAACCACTGAACCAACATCAACACATTATTATCAACCAAAGTCCATAGTTTACAATAGAGTTCACTCTTGTTGTTATACATTCTATGGATTTTGACAACTGTGTAGTGACATGTGCCCATTATTCCAGCATCATACAAAATTATTTTCCTGTTCAAAACATCTTCTGTGTTCCATACTCATTCCTCCTTCTTTCTCCCTTGAATTCCTGGCAACCACTGGTCTTTTAACTGTCTTCATATTTTATCTTTTCTAGAATGTCATATAGTTGAAATATACAATTTTCAGGTTGTTTTCTTTTACTTAGCAATATGCCTTTAAGGTTCCCCCGTGTCTTCTCAGGGCTTAATAGCTCATTTCCTTTTAGTGATGAATAATATCCTATTGTATGGATGGTGCCACAGTATGTTTATTTATTCATTTATTAAAGGACATCTCATTTGCTTCCAAGTTTTGGCAATTATAAATGAAATTGCTATAAACATTCCTGTGCAGGTTTTTGAGTGGAAATAAATTTTCAACTCATTTGGGTAAATACTAAGGGGAGTGATTGCTGGATTGTATAGTAAGGGTATATTTAGTTTTATAAAAAAACAAAAGAAACTGCCAAACTGTCTTCCAAAGTGACTGTACCATTTGCGTACCCACCAATAATAGATGAGGCATTCCTGTTGTTCGCATTTGGTGTTGTCAGTGTTTTAAATTTTGGCCATTCTAATAGGTGTGTAGTGGTATCTCATTGTTTTCATTCATAATTCCCTAATGATGTATGATATTGAGCATTTTTTCATATGCTTTTTTCATATGCTTATTTGACATCTTTCATTTATGAAGCCCATCTTTCATATGGTTGTTGTCCATCTGTATTAAGTATCTGTTCATTATACTTGATTCACTTTAAATTGGGTTGCTTATTTTCTGAATTGTTGAGTTTCAAGAATTCTTTGTATATTTTGAATAACAGTCCTGTATCAAATATGTCTTTTGCAAATATTTTTTCCAGTCTGTGGCTTGTCTTTTCATTCTCTTGACTATCACTATTTCTTTCAAAATTTTTTTCTGCCCCAATCTCTCTCCTTTTTTGTTTGAGCTCTAATTTTATTTATGTTACAATCCTTGATATTGTCCCACAGGTCACTGACATTCTGTTCCTTTTTCTCCATGTACTTTAGCTTTCATGGTTTCATGGGTTGCTTTCAAATTCATTTCTCTTTTCTTTTCAGTTTCCAATCTATTATTAAGCTCATCTAGTTAATTTTTCATTCCAAGTATTGCATTTTTCAGTTCTATAATTTTTACTTGATTCATTTCATAGTTTCCATTTTTCTGTTGAGGTTCCCCATTGTTTCACTCATTTCATACATATTCTCCTTTACATCCTTAAACATATTTGTAATAGATGTTTTAAAGTTTTGTACTACTAATTCCAGCACCCACATCACCTCTAGGTAAATTTTTCTCCTGGTTATAGGTTATATTTTCCTGCTTTGCATTTTTGACATTTTAAAAATTGTATGCTAGACACTGTGAATGTTGTGTTATGGAGATATTAATTTTTATTGTCATCTTTGAAAGAGTATTGTGTTTTTGTTGTGGTAGGCAGTTAATTTGCTGGTGAGTCAGCTTGACTGTGTCATGAATTAATTTTAGGCTTTCTTAGGGTGAGTATAGAGTAGTCCCTAATGCATAGCCTTCTTGGAGTCTGCCACATGCCGAGGGTGTTCAGCAAGATCTCCACTCTGGCTGGTCATAACTCCACTATCTCCCAGCACTGTGTGATCTCTAACAAAGTAGTTTGGCTCACTGCAGGCTAGGAGCTGTTCTCTGCCAGGCAGCACAGTCTCACCCTGTCCATGCATGGCTTACTAACAGGGCAAATACTATATATATTCCTGGTGCTCCTTCTCTATGCATCTTCCAACTGTCCTGCAACCTGCTTCACAAATTCCAGCTGCCTCACACTCTAGTCTCTGATTCCTTCATGCAGTAAGACCTCTTTTCTCTCCAAATCTGTGCTCCAGGTTTGGAAAGGGCCCACTGGCAGGAAGCTGGGGTGAATGTCAAACTCACCTCCTGTGTTTCCCTTTCTCAAGGATCACAGCCAGTTAGGAGTTAGAATCTTGCAGACCTATGAGCCAGAGTAAACCATGAAATCTTATTGCAGCTCCACCTCCCTTTTCCACCCACCCCGCTGCCCTTGGCTGTCCTGTGGCCATTCTCCTGGGGGGTGGGGAGGTAGGAGAGGAGCAGGGGCGCAATAGGGGAGCCCAGAGAAGGCAGGCAGGGCATTGCCTGATACATTTTGTTTATAACTCCCCGGGGGAGCCCCAAAGAGGGAGGCAGCTGTGTCCTATTGAGCTTGTTGAAGAGGCAGGGAGGGTGGGGCTGCTGGGGAGTGCAATTAGCCGACGGTTTGAGACTGATGAAGTGGATAATGAGAGGTGCTAGGAGAGATTTTTGTGCTAAAAAGAAAAAAAGAGGGAGAGAGACTTTGCACATTAATGTGCTCAGGCCTGACTCATCAGCAACCTATTCCCTGCTGAGAGGCCAGGGATTGGAGGGCACCTCCTTCCCAGGCAGCCTCCTTGGGGATTGTCATCACCATCCTAACCATCACTAACATTCACCAAGCTCACGTGGGCCAAGCCCTATGCTAACCATCTTTTTGTGCTTTCCCTCATTCAGTCCCTAAAACAACTCTATAAAATCAGTTTTATTATCACCCATTTTACAGCTGAGCAAACTGAGGTGCAAGATGATGGAACATTCCTCTGTTACATTGTTAGTAGGTTGTGGAACTGAGTTTCTTGCCATGGTTGGACACCAGAGCCTAACAGATGCAGTCTCAGTCTTGGTCTCATGATGCAGGTTTATTTGGCTTTGGTGATTGTCCTTAAAAATATAGGAGCCTGGCCAATATGGTGAAACCCTGTCTCCACTAAAAATACAAAAATTAGCTGGGCATGGTGGTGGGCATCTGTAATCCCAGCTACTTGGGAGGTTGAGACAGGAGAATCGCTTGAACCAGGGAGGTGGAGGTTGCAGTGAGCTGAGATCGCACCACTGCACTCCAGCCTGGGTGACAGAGCAAGACTCTTTCAAAAAAAAAAGGGGGAACAACACATCTCCCAGAACCTACCCTGTGAGAGGCTCTGTGCTAAACTCTGAACCAGGCATGTTACATTTCTTCATTTTAGCTTTGCTTTGTTTTTCAATCATTCCTGATAATATGTATTGGGGAAAGTACTGCTATTTAACTATTTTACCCCCATTTAATATATGAAGATACAGTTTTAGAGCAATAAAATACCTTGTCCAAAGAACCACATCTTACCTGTGGTGGAACAGTGTTAAAATTTATTAGACTTCTATATATTTGCCAAGCTCATGTGGGCTAATATATATTATTATATATATGCCAGGACTTATTCTAGGTACTCAAGATTTAGCAGTGAATAAAACAGATAAGACCCCTGCCCTGGTGGAGCTTACATTCTAGTGGAGAGCCAATGAGCAATAAACAAACAGCCTGATGGAGGTGAGTGATAGAGGAAAGTAATGCAGCAGACTGGGAAGGCAGAGGGTGATGTGGAGGTTGGAATTTTGCATAAACCGGTAGGAAGGGCTCACTGAGAATGACTTCTGAGCGAAACTGTGAAGGGGCTGAGGGATCCAGCCCACGGATATCTTGTGGAAGGGCATCTGAGGAGAAGGGAACAGCTAGTACAAGCATCCAGAGGCATGGAGTTGCCGGGCTGCGCAACTCATGGACAGTATTCATGAAGGCAGCAAGGAGAGGGTTTATCCTGGGGGTGTGCAGCAAGGTGGGAGGTGGGCACTGTGTGGGCAGGGGGTGATGTGGCTGAGCAGAGTGATGGAGGGGAGAAGAGAGGCCTTGAGTCAGAGGGTAACTGCAGCCTGAGTGTGCGAGGCCTTTCTGGTCATTATGTGGATGTGGGCTTTAGGCTAGTGAAAAATGAGGAATTGGAGGGTTTTGAGCCAAGAAGCTGCCTGTTAAGTGGACCTCTCTGGCTGAGTAGGACAGCAGGGCCAAGGTGGGCAGACCAGTTGGTGCAAGAGATAATGGTGGTCTTGGGCCCAGTCGGTAGCAGCAGAAGTGGGGAGAATTGATAAGATACTATTTATATTTTGAAAGAAAAGCCAACAGCGTTTACTAGTGGATTGGATATTAAGTGTGAGAAAAATAAGTCAGGGATGGCTAAAGTTTTCTTTCTGAGCATCTGGGAAGCTGGGGCTGTATTTTACTAACGTGAGGAACAGGCTTTGGGGGGAAGATGAGGACTGTGCCATAGTGGGGATGCTAGGGCCGTCTGTGAGAAGTCACAGTGGAGAAGTGGAGCAGACTGGGGGTCAGGGAAGAGGCATGAGTGGGTCCAGGTCCCCAGCTCTTTCTATTGCAGGGGAGAAGCACCCTTTTTCAGACACAAAGTCTTCCCTGATTTGAACAGAGAAGAGGTCCGAGAGATGATTCCCAGACAGGTGCACTCAGCCACCTTAACAACCTCCAATTGGCTTCTGAGTTTTGCCTTTCCCTTGGGTTCTGCCACTCTGATGCCACTTGCCCGATGGCTGAAGTGATCTTACTTTTTTTTTTTTTTATCCCAAAATTGTCCCACCAGCTCTCTCTCTTACTCCAGGTGAGACTGCCTGATACGGTGCAAAGAACTTGCCTAAACCACATAAGTGAAGAAGAAATATTACTCACCCACTGTGTGACTTTGGGCTGGCGGTTACCTCTCTGGGCTTCTTTCCTATATCTGTTGAGTGGAGACTGTAGAAGTACCCACCTTAGAGTTCATCTGTAAGCCTTAAATGAGGCCATGCCCATCATGGCAGCCCGCAGGTGGAAGTCATTCTCTCACTGCTACACCAGGGCCCAGCCCTGTGATGCATAACAGCCCCCTCCTCTTCTCCTGGGCTCCCACTGCCGGGAGTTCCTCCCCCTTTCTCTCCACACTTCCACATCTTAAGTGCCAAATTTGAGGTCCCCTAAGAAGTTTCCTCGTGTCTCCCCAGTTCTCACTAATTAACATCTCCATGGTACCCTGGCCATTTCCTGGAAAGGAAAGAAGGGATTTTGGCACTGGACAGGCCTGAATTCCTAGCTTGACTCTGCCTCTACCTCTTGGTGATTTTAGAAGAGTCACTGGATCACTTAAAGCCTCAGTTTCCTTATTTGTAGAATAGAACCAGAATTAAATAAGATGATGCAAGAAAAGCATTTAGCACAATGGACTCAAATCAATGTTAAAGCACTTCAGCACAGATCCCACAACTTGGCTGCAAATTGTGGGATCTGTGTCCACCTGAAGTTTATTTAGACCAGAGGCCAGCAAACTTCTTCTGTAGAGAGCCAGAGAGTAAACATTTCAGGCTGTGCAGGCTAGAAGGTCTCTATTGTAGCTGTTCAGCTCTGCCATTGTGCAAAATCAGCCATAGACAATACACAAATGGGAGAGGCTATGTTCCAATAAAACCTCATTTACTAAAACAGGTGATGGGCTTGTTTTTATCCTTCAGCCATAGTTTTCCAACCCCTAATCTAGACCAATCTTCTCACTTAACAAAAAGAGGAGAAAGAATCTCAGAGCTAGCAGGCTACCTACCTCAGGCGCTTGAGCCACCTACTGAAGGGGGGCAGGCAGGAAGGAAGCCCAATTCTGAGGACTCTGCTGAATTCTTCTCTTCTTGTTCCAAGTGGGTTAACTTTCTTTCCTTCATTGATTTGTCAGTTGCACACATGCTAGTTACTCATTAAATATTAATTTGATTGGTTTAATATCCCAATACATCTTTGATCCCATCTTGGAAGCTTCTGGATTTGTTCTTTGGAAAGAGCTCTGAAATAAGAGGCAAAGAAGGGATCATGAGCTGGCCCAAAGTCCCTGGTGAGTCAGGAGTTCCCAGTTCCCAATCCTGGAGGATATTGTCAGCATGACAAGGACAGTCTTACAGCACCAGCCACTAGTGTGGCCATGCTCTGCAGCCATGAAATTCTTCCTTTGGTTTCTCCAAGAAATGAATCCTCTAAAAAGAATCTCATCTATTAATGTGATTATTAATCTGGAAAAAAAAGCCCACTTCTCAATAAAATGAATCTATGACAAGACAGATGTAATAAACCTGGTTAGGATTTATGATGTGCCCGGGCAGCGTTTTGCAAAAGATAATGTTCCCCTGTAATGTTGATTTGCCAGATGAGAACCATGTAATTTATTCTGTCAATGTACATAAGAAATGTTATCTGTGTGGGGAATGACTGATGGCCTCATGAAAGCTGGCAGGGAAACAAATAAAACAATTTGGGCCTTGAAAATATAATCACCTAATGATCACATCCCCCTGTTGGTGATGTGGAGTTCAGGGCTGGGAGCTGCTGCTGTTGTGAATTTGTCACCCAGACAAGGAGCCATTTACCCTTGAGCCTGGCACCAGAGGGCAGCAGGGAGCCCCAAGAGTCTCTTATGAAGGTGCAAGTTCCTCCCTCTGGGCCTTTGCTCAGGCTGTTCCCTCCTCCTGGATGTTCTTCCAGTCCTGGCTCATGGGTCTCTCCTCCACGGCAAGCTTCCGTGTCTGCAGCTTTCCAAGCCCAAACTATGGCGACAGCAGGGTTTTTGCCTCCTGAGGACGCTTGCAGCCACTCTCTGGTTCCTTTTTATGCCACTTGGCACTTGTTCCCATGGATTCAGTGATTGATGTAATTTTCTTTTTGAGACTAGACCTCATCTTGTTTCAGCATCTTCTGTAGGAAGGATCATTTCATGCGTGCACCTGAGTGTTCTCTGAGTGAATTAATTCTCAGAGGCGTAGCTACTATCTGTTGAACATGTCAAGTGTGGCATGCACTGTGCTAGATGCTTCACAACATGGTCATGTGAATGGAACCACCCCAAAAGGCACCACTGTTGTTTGCTTTTACGTAGTGGGAACTGAGTCTCCCACTTGAACTGCCGTCCAAGGTTGTACACGCGGCAAGTGGAGGAGCCAGGATCTTGCCATTGTGATTCCATATTGCACGAGCCCTCTGTGCCAGTCACCCTCCCATGCTGACTGCCCCCTCCTGAGACCCTTCTTCCCTTGGTTTCCATACAGCAACCTCTCCTGTTTTCCCTCTCACTTCTCTTACCACCCCTTCTCATTCTTTCCAAAACCTTCTTTCTTAAATGTTGGTGTCCATCAGCTCTGTGCTCAGCCTTTCTTCCTCTCTCAGCAGCACTTCTTATTCCCCGCTTTAGCTTTCACATGGAGGTTTTGACTCCCAGCTCTCTCCCTGTGTCCCAAGTCCCTCCAGGAACATTCCCAAGGCACTTCAGAACTGAGTTCACCATTGCTGCGCCCACCCATAGCTGCTCCCACCCCTAGCTGCTCCCCACATCCACTCCTCCTTCTGTGATCCTATTCTCAGAGGCTGGCACCTCTCCCATCCACCCACCTAAATGACCTGACAGCCACCTTGATTAGCTCGCCTACCCTGCCCTCAAGGGCAGACATGTCACCAATAGCCTCTTGTTAGCCACTTCTGGAGCATTTCATCTGCCACCTACAACTGTGCCCACTCTAGTCCAGGCCACTCTTATCCACCAGATCTTTGAGCCTCAGCAGAGACATCACCTCCCTAAGGAAGCTTTCTGTAAACTTTCCAGACGAGCTTTAGCACTCTCCAGCCTGCTCCCATTGGACCTTAGGGAGCTTGTCATTCTCCAAGGTAATGATGTGCCTTTAGACCTTTCCCCTCTAGACTGTGAGCTTTCTGAGGGCAGGGGGCCCGGTCTGATGGACTTAGGAACCCTGTGTGCCACATAAGGCTGGGCCTGGTACACAGGAGATGCTCAGAGACTCTCTGCTAAGTGAGTGAGTCAGGGAGTGACACAGGTTGGGGGAAGCCTAGCCAGAGCCCTGCCCCAGAGTGTGCTGGAGAGATAAGAAAGACCTCAGGCAGATGCACCTCTGGTCACTGAGCATGGCCCAGAATCCTTGGGAAGGGCAGAAAGCCAAGATAGCCAGAGGGAATACCTTGGACATGCCCTGGGGCACTGGTTGAAGAGTCCATGGGCAGGGTCATCAAAAGGTATGGAAAGTACACAAGAGGGAGTATGTCTGAGCCAAAGCCAGCATGGAGGCCAGAACACAAGGACATGAGGCTGGCTCTGGCCTTGACAACATGAGGAGAGGCCAGAGTACAGGCTGGAGACCAGGCAAAGCCTCTCATCAGGACAAGGCCAGGGCTGGGAAGCGACAGGGCTACCAGAGACAGGGCAGGGGAGCCTATATGTCAAACACACGCAGACCCAAGGTCCTGTAGAGAATCTTATCTCTGGGAGTGCAGCATGAGGCTTAGACACACAGCTTAAGGTAAGCCACCACGGCTGGGACATTGAACCTTGAGTCTGAGGAAAGTGATTGTATCATTCAATGCCTGGCAAGAAACAGAATACCCACCAGATGATTCAAATGAAGAAAGGTAGATGGAGGGACTGCTTATAGAGGTGTAGGCAGAATAACAGGAATCAACAAATGATCACCCCGAGAGTCACAGCAGCAGAGAGCTGCTACTCCTCTGAGGATCAAAGAGAAAAAGGGCCCAGTAAGAGCTGGAGCCAGGGAGGAGGTCTGGGGAGAGCTGTTAGCCACAGAGGGGTATAGCTACTGCCAGAAACATGGTGCCAAAGCAAGAAGGGGGCGGAGAATAAATGACCCAACCTCTCCTTCTGCCCTGCTGATGACTCCCATTGGCTGAACCCAGCAGTGAGGTTAAATTCCCAGGTCATGGAGCAGATTAGAAAAGGAAACAGAGTTGGTCTTGGGGGAAGTGAGGATCAACCAGTACGGTGACTGATTGTTAAGTCTCCCAGCTGATATGCTAAGGCTGAATCTGGAATCTCACTGCAGAATTGACCTGTCTGCTAGTTGGTCTGCAGGCAGGGCCATGAGGGAATCTAGCTTTGGGATTTGGGGAGGCAGAGGCAGAAAGAAGGTGAGCAGCCCTGCATGAAAATGGAGGCCTCCCTAGTTGGTCTTCTGTTCTTATCATGTGCGAACCTTGAGCCAGGTTTAAACACGAGGTCTAGACTGTGCTAAGGCTGAGACCATGACTGTAGGACTTAGTTTCCCTAAAGGTAGAGTGACAACATTAGATCAAAGCAACAATTCTCAAATGGTGTTCCAAGGAGCTCTAGAGCTTGGTGGAGATGCCTCAGGGGTTAGTAAGTTTATGGAGGAGGAGGCTAAGAGAGTTGCTGCGGGGAGCCCTAATAAATGCTAATCAGGCCAGCTAGTTAATGAAAAAAGCCTTTCTTGCATTTGGCTTCGAGAGAGCAGCTCAAATGAGTTGGACTTGGAGCATTTCAGCCTGGATGTGGGTACTGCCAGAGAAGGAGGGATGGTAACTGCCAATGCTTTTGGCAGTCCTAGAGTCTGGTCCGTGGTCCAAGAGGCAAGATATTGGGAGGCAGTTAGGGTGGGTCCCAGGCATGTCCTGAGAGATGCTATGGACCAAACTGGGGAGCCAGAGGGAGAGAGAAGATAAAATCCAAGCATCATTCAATGGGGAGAGAAGATCAAAACACGTCTGACCAAGTGAATGTCTTTGGGGATCTTCTGGATGATTCCCAAGTCTGCTTGTCAGATATGATTGTTTCTTCAGATACAGATGGAAAAGCCTTCCAGGTGGGTAGATCAGGAAAAGTTCTGATGAAATTCTTTGATGCGTAGAAATACTACCCTCAGAGGGCCCCCCTGCCTGCCAGTCCCCAGCCTCCCAGGCCCCTTGGCACACACCCTGGTCCAGAATAAGGCCCTGTTTAGATTTCCCACTAATGGCTAGAATCTTCTGGTCTCTACTTGTTTGTGCTAGAGTCCTGAGAAACCCAACTCAGCAATTGTGGCTTCTGCCAGCCTGTCTCTGGCCTCCCTCTCTTGAATTCTTCCTTCTGCCTTATTCTGTAATCTCTCCCAAGGCTGACACCTTCCCTGGGATTCTGCCCTGAGGGATACCGGCCCCAGTTTATAAGATCTCATCTCTGGCCCCAGGTATTAGGCCCTCCCCATACCCCACCTAAGTCTGCTCCACCTACCAGGACTCATCTAGTTCTTAGCACAGGCTCCCGGTCACAATCGCAAAGGGATCTGATCTGCTCTTGCTGCAATGTGCATGGAAAGAAAGTTGCAAGAAAATGTCATCAACACTTTTATAAAGCAAGGTAGTTTAATCTGAATACATGTAGCTTACAGTCATAACAAATGGCTAACATTTATTGAACAATTCCAAAGTTCCAATTCCACTGTGCTAAGTTCTTCACACACATGATTTCAATTAAGCCACACCACAGCTCTCTGATAGTGTGCTTTTGTTATCCTCAATATATACAGATGAAGAAACTGAGGCTCACAGAAGAAATGCCTTCCCCAAGCTCCCACGGTTAAGAAGAGATGGAGCCTGTGTGTGTAACAACTCCACTCACCATCATTTTGGGGTTGGGAAGAGAAATGAAGTCTTCTACAAATCTCTGAAAAGGCCCTTCTCAGCCACAAATGGAGGAAACAGCACAAAAATACAGACAAACAACACAAAAAGGCTGAACAATAAGCACCATCTCCAAGAAGCAGAGCAATTAGGGGAGAAAATGAAATAGCTTTTCTGTCTCTGAAATAATAGGCTTCTATTAATTCTAAAATATTTTGACTTTGTTGTTTATGATAAGAAATCCAAGTTTGATTCCTTCTGCTTGAATCACCTCTCCTCACTTTATTGTATAGTCCGCCTTTTCCCATCCTTCAGGTCTCAGTTTTTATATCACCTCCTCAGAGAAGCCTTCTGTGACTGTACAAACATAAATTGGCCCTGTGATTTTCTGCTGGACCCCTCACCTATTTCTTCACAGCGCTGATCTGCTCAGCACCATTTGCAATTGTCTGTATGTGCATGTGTGGTGTGTGTGCATGTGAGCTTTTTCTTCTGTTCCCCTCACCCCTAGACTATAAGCTTGGTGAGGCTAGAGACCACCTCCTATGCATTCATCCCTCTAGAACCCACACCCAGCCTGAGGCATATCAGATGCCCGCCCAGTAAGCTGGTGTCTAAAAGACAAATGAATAAATGTGGTGTACTTTTATTTATCATCCTTCAGAAATCCATTTTTATATTCTCTGATCTTATTTAATAACATATCACTTAAGAACAATTTGATATCTGTTGCAGTATGTAGACTGGGAAATCATGTACATGTGGTTATTACTTTCTGGCTATCAGCGATGCTTTTGTATTGTTGGAAGGAAGAGAAACAGGATAATAGAAAGAGCATGCATGGGCAATTGTGACATCTGGGTATGAGCCTTGGCTTTGCTGCTTACCAGCTGTGTGATCTTGGGCATGACCTTTTCCCTCTCTGGTCCTGAGTTTTCTCAGCTATAAAATGAGCTTAGACCAGGGACTCTCTGGGGCTCTTTCAGCTGTAAGAGCTGAGACTCTGAGAATTATATAAACCTAACTTGTATGTGGTTAAAATGATTGGATTTGGGGTGTCAAAGCCTGTTTTGAGCTGCACTAGAACTAGAATGGCATTTTGTTGAGATGCAGTCCTGCCCTAAAGTCCGGAGACTTCTCATGTCACCTGTGTTGTTGCAGAACCTCCCCATTATCCATGTGTGCTGCTGGGAGTGCTGGTGGAAGGCAGAGCTACACCTCTTTCTCTCTTATAGGCCTGTTCTTTGTCTTTCGCATCCTGAGAAGCTCTGGAAACTGAAGCCTGGTAAGAAAGAAGCTGCAAAAAGAAAAAAAAAAAACAACCTTTTTTATCTCCCACTTCTATCTTCTCATCCTCCGACCATAAAGCATCCAATCACTATTCAGTGACTGGGCTGGAATGAAAAGTCAGAGGAGATGCGACTGAGTTCCAGGCACTGCAGCCTGAGGAACCAGGAGGAGCCCAGGGGGTCACAGGGTCTGCCAGGGCCAGTGTCTCAGTGCGTATTAATTGGTGTTTAAGTGGGTTCATCAGTGCGGAGCGGCTGCCGCCACTGCTGAGCTAGCCCAGGCCCAAGGAGCTGGGAGCTGGGTTAATAACACCTTATTTAGCAGAAAATTCCACTCCATTGGAGCATGTTCAGAAGGAGTTTGATTTGAATGAGGATTGATGTCAATCCTGCAAGGCAAAAGCGCCTGAAGCTGCTGCTGCAGCCATGGCTATAAAACAAGCCATTTGTGGTGCCTGCAGGAAGGCATGCAGAGTGCAGGAGCACCTATGTCTGTATACCCCACACCCCCGTGGGATGGGCAATCCTGAAGGGACTGGCTGGTGGGAGCCCTGGTGCCCTGAACATTCTTGGGCATCTTTTAGCTTTGGACCAAACAGACCAGGGCTCAAATGGGCCCCACATATTTATTCAACAGACCAGGGCTCAAATTTGGAACTGCCAGTTCTCAAATGTGTGATCTCAGGCAACTTGTGTAACCTCTCGAAGTCTTGGTTAACTCATCTCCACAGTAGAGATATTAAAACCTGCCTTGGAGAGTTGATATGAGGCTTAAGGGAGCTTGTGCACAGTGGGTTACAGAACGACCATAATTTCTGGCATGGAGGTGGCCCTAAATCAGTTTGAAATCCCATTTCACTTCTGTCCCAGGTCAAGGCGAGGATGTGTGGGGTGGGAAAAGGAGTGTGGATTAGAAAAGGTTCTTACGCCTCCCTCATGTGGGGTGCCATTTGAGAGTGACTTGTCTCCAAGACTTTTGCCCTGCCTGTGGTTTATTTGGACAGCTTGGACTGAGAATCTAGTGAAAAATCAGATCCTGTCTGCCTTCAACTCCTGTCTGTCTTTTACCCAAAAGTGTGGCTGGTAGGCCCTAATGGCTCCAGGTCCAGGGGAGGCCTCAGAGTTCCAGATTAGAGACAATATGGTCAGGTTGGTTCATCTCCACAGATCTGTCTGGTAACAGAAATAAGGAATGAAATCTCTTTTTCTTTAGTTTCTTTCTTTTCCTTCTGCTGGTGCTGTGATTCTCCATTCCCATTTGGCAGCCCCTGTGTATGCAGTGTGCACTGGGAGGAAGAGATGGAGAGGGGAAGCAGGAGGCCTGCATCCTAACCTTTCCTATACCTGTCTCACCATGACTAAGTACTCCCCATGCTGGCCTCAGGAACACTGCCAGGGACCTGAAGCTTTGGTTTCGAACAGCTGTAATGTTCCTAGATATTAAGTCTGAGCAGAAGAAGCTCTGAGTTACTGTCCTCACAGCTCTGGCAGGAGACATGGTTCCTTCTTCAAGGAGGAGTCAAGAGCCACAGCCACATGTTTTCCAGCTGCAGAGGATGAGGCAGTGAGAATGGGTGCACCCAGCACCATTGTGTCTCCACTGAAGGGCTTTGCGAGTGCCTCGGAACGGGGCCTAAAGCAGCTTTCATGTTTATTTTTAAATCTTTTTGGGCTTGCTGTTCTTGGCGGTGCTGATTTTAATTCTTCTCTTTCTCCAGCCCTTTCAGATGAGAGCTGGTTGACAAGGCATAGGCACGATTGTGTTTGCCCAAGTGCAGATAATATCAGATGTGGCAGATCTGCTGAGCCCCAGCTTCCAAAGAGAAATAGAACATAATAAACAGGTACCAGAGGGAGGATAAATAGGGAGGATTAAATCTGAACAAAGGCGGGAACATCTGGGACATACAAAAGCTTGTTTGGAGAATTGCTTGGGAGAGAAAGGAATGAAGAAGAAAGCAGCCCACTTCACCCCGCACTCGGCTCTGCTTCTGGACTCTAGCAGGCACACAGTGAACACAGGGCAGCCTCTGGGGAGGGGTGGATGAGGCTGGAGCACAGTGGAATCTGTGTTTCTGGAGGATCCCAAAAGGCAAAGCTCTGGTTCCCCACCGCCAGCTGTCCCTGAGGCAGAGGCCAGGGAACACGCAGGCCCTCATCCCCTTGTGTCAGCCCTCGTTGTCCCTCCCTCAGCCTACTTTACCTGCCATTGGGGTCCTGAATCTCCTCTTTCGTAAAGTCATCTTTGGCTTCCCTGAGATAAGCAGGCAACCTCTGCTCTTCCTTGCATTGTGTGTGGGCTCTTTCCCCCTGGACCAACATGTCTGATGGAGCGTGGGCCCTATTTCAACGACTAGTTGAAGTGCTTAAGTGGTTGGGGGAAAGAATTTAGTTTTCAAAAGTGCCTTAGATGAGTCTCCTGGACAATCCACTTTTCTGAAGCCCTGGTGACCACCACTTCTCCCCAGTATGGTTCTCTTAACTATCTTCTTGCCTCTTGCCTCATCCCTCCACTCTGTTCTCAATGCTGTGATTGGACCAATCCAAACAAAAAGGGCCCCAGTTAAAATCCTGCATGGAAAGGAAGCACTTCCAGAATGGCAGAGGAACAATCTTCAACAATCTACTCCTGCATGAAAGCAATAAGAACACTGGAAACACTGTCAGAATCAACATTTTTAGAACTCTGGAAATTAATCAAAGGCTCACAACAATCAAAAGAGTGTTTATTCAAGAAAAATGGCTTGGTTTCATCAAGTGCAGTGAGCTTTGTGGCATTTCAACTTGTCTTATTCTCATGCCTCTGTCCCTAGCACTGTGTTAGCCTTGAAAACCAGCAGCCTCACAATCACAACAGCTGTGAAAACCACTAGCCCAACAATCATGGGATGGGGAAGAACAGGTTTAGAGCCTCAAACAAAAGTTTTATTTCAAAAGAATTGTAACTATTTGATCTGTCTGGCAGTTCCCTGGAAAAACCCCATCACAGGCTTGCCTTCATTTGACCTAACTAGAAGCTTGTTCAGTGAGACACTCTGTCTGCAGATCATTTGTTCAAAACAATCACAGGCAATTGTTTAATATCACACAGTTAACTGAGTTGGGGATACCTGCTGGGGTGAGCAAGAGGCTGGCCAAAAAACTTATATCTGGTGAATGAGGTATTGAAGGGGGCTTTGAAGTGCTCTGAAATATTCCTGTGAATCTAGAAGGCCCATATGTGTAGGGCTGTGCACACGCTCAAGAAAGACCTGAGAATGCCCTAATCTCTCACCTCTGACCCTGGAACTCTGCACAAGCAGGAGATGAAGGCTTGGGCAGCGTCATTAATTTTCAGAGCCCTGAAGGTGTGTCTTAACCACACATGGAGCCCCCCTCAGCAAAGGATGGGAGGCTTATTGGTACTGGTTGAAGTTGTTTAAGGAAATCTCTGTTCAATCATTAGATAATCACTAAGGTAACTGAGCAGAGACCTCAATGGCTGCAGACTTTACAGACTTTACAGAATTAGATCAGAAAAGTCACTAAATAAACAGCAATAACAACAACAAATCCAGAGGAGGGGGGAAATCTGATTTTCAGAGTTGCCACAATATATTGTTTAAAATGTTTAGTTTTCTACCAAAAATTATGAAACATGCAAAGAAACAGGAAAATATGGCTCATACATAAAGGAAAAAAGTAGTCATAAGAAACTACACCAAGTTTCTTAAGAGGAAGCTGAGATGTTGGGCTTACTAGAAAGACTTTAGATTAACTATGACAAATGTTTTTAGAACTAAAAGAAAGGACATCCAAATAATTAAAGTATAAGAGCAATGTCTCACTAAATAGAGACTATCACTGAACAGATAAATATTATATATATATTTATATATAGATAAATATTATATATATATTTATATATAGATAAATATTATATAAATATCATATATATATGAACCAAATAGCAACTATGGAGTTGAAAAGTATGAAAACTGAAGTGAAAATTTTACTAGATAATCTCAGCAGCAGGTTTGAACTGGCAGAAAAAAGGACTAGCAAACTTGAAAATAAGTCAATTGAGGTTACCCAGTCTGAGAAACAGAAAAAAAGGAAAAAATGAGCAGAGCCTCAGAGACCAATGGGATGTCATGAAGCATACTAAGATATGCATAATGGAAGTCTGAGAAAGAGAGAAGAGAGAGAAAGATGCAAAAAGAATATTTGAAGAAATAATGGCCTAAAATGTCCTAAATTTGATGAAAAACTTTACACATTCAAGAAACTCAATACACTTCATGTAGAATAAAGTCAAAGAGATCCACACTTAAATGCATCATTGTCAGATGGTCAAAAGCCGAAGACAAAAAGATAATCCTAAAATCAACAAGAGGAAAATTACTCATCACATACAAGAGATCCTCAAAAAGATTAAGAGCTGACACTTCATCAGAAACCAGGGAAGCCAGAGGCTGTGTAATGACATATTCAAGATGCTGAAAGAAAAAGAAGGTTAACCAAAACACTCCAGCTCATCACCACTGATCATTAGAGAAATGCAAATCAAAACCACAATGAGATACTATCTCCTGCCAGTTAGAATGGTGATCATTAAAAAGGCCGGAAACAACAGATGCTGGCAAGGATGTGGAGAAATAGGAACACTTTTACACTGTTGGTGGGAATGTAAATTAATTCAACCATTGTGGAAGACAGTGTGGCAATTCCTCAAGGATCTAGAACCAGAAATACCATCTGACCCAGCAATCCCATTACTGGGTATATACTCAAAGGATTATAAATCATTCTACTATAAAGGACACATGCACATGTACGTTTATTTCAGCACTCTTTACAATAGCAAAGACTTGGAACCAACCCAAATGCCCATCTGGATAAAGAAAATGTGGCACATATACACCGTGGAATACTATGCAGTGGTAAAAAAGAATGAGTTCATATCCTTTGCAGCACATGGATGAAGCTGGAAACCATCATCCTCAACAAACTAACACAGGAACAGAAAACCAAACACTGCATCTTCTCACTCATAAGTGGGAGTTGAACAATGAGAACACATGGACACAGGAAGGGGAACATCACACACTAGGGCCTGGCAGGGGGTGGGCAAAAAAGGGGATGGAGAGCATTAGGACAAATACCTAATGCACGTGGGACTTAAAACCTAGATGACGGGTTGATAGGTGCAGCAAACCACCATGACACATGTATATCTATGTAACAAACCTGCATGTTCAGCACATGTATCCAAGAAGTTAAAGTTAAAAAACAAAAACAAATAAAAGCCTCAAAAACAAAGGAGGTATTAACACATTTTCAGATAAACAAAAACCAAGAATTTGTTGGTAACAGGCTTGCTCTACAAAAGATACTAATGAGAGTCTCTGAAGTTTTTTTTTTTTTTTTTTTTTCTTTTTTATTGATCATTCTTGGGTGTTTCTCGCAGAGGGGGATTTGGCAGGGTCACAGGACAATAGTGGAGGGAAGGTCAGCAGATAAACAAGTGAACAAAGTTCTCTGGTTTTCCTAGGCAGAGGACCCTGCGGCCTTCCGCAGTGTTTGTGTCCCTGGGTACTTGAGATTAAGGAGTGGTGATGACTCTTAACGAACATGCTGCCTTCAAGCATCTGTTTAACAAAGCACATCTTGCACCGCCCTTAATCCATTCAACCCTGAGTGGATACAGCACATGTTTCAGAGAGCACAGGGTTGGGGGTAAGGTCACAGATCAACAGGATCCCAAGGCAGAAGAATTTTTCTTAGTACAGAACAAAATGAAAAGTCTCCCATGTCTACCTCTTTCTACACAGACACAGCAACCATCCGATTTCTCAATCTTTTCCCCACCTTTCCCCCCTTTCTATTCCACAAAACCGCCATTGTCTTCATGGCCCGTTCTCAATGAGCTGTTGAGTACACCTCCCAGATGGGGTGGTGGCCGGGCAGAGGAGCTCCTCGCTTCCCAGTAGGGGCGGCCGGGCAGAAGCGCCCCTCACCTCCCGGACGGGGCGGCTGGCCGGGCGGGGGGCTGACCCCCCCCACCTCCCTCCCGGACAGGGTGGCTGGCCGGGCAGAGGGGCTCCTCACTTCCCAGTAGGGGCGGCCGGGCAGAGGCGCCCCTCACTTCCCCGACGGGGCGGCTGGCCCGGCGGGGGGCTGACCCCCCCACCTCCCTCCCGGAGGGGGCGGCTGGCCGGGCAGAGGGGCTCCTCACTTCCCGGTAGGGGCGGCCGGGCAGAGGCGCCCCTCACCTCCCGGACAGGGCGGCTGGCCGGGCGGGGGGCTGATCCCCCCACCTCCCTCCCGGACGGGGCGGCTGGCCGGGCGGGGGGCTGACCCCCCCACCTCCCTCCCGGACGGGGCGGCTGGCCGGGCGGGGGGCTGACCCCCCACCTCCCTCCCGGACGGGGCGGCTGGCCGGGCGGGGGGCTGACCCCCCCACCTCCCTCCCGGACGGGGCGGCTGGCCGGGCGGGGGGCTGACCCCCCCACCTCCCTCCCGGATGGGGCGGCTGGCCGGGTGGGGGGCTGACCCCCCCACCTCCCTCCCGGACGGGGCGGCTGGCCGGGCGGGGGGCTGACCCCCCACCTCCCTCCCGGACGGGGTGGCTGGCCGGGCGGGGGGCTGACCCCCCCACCTCCCTCCCGGACGGGGCGGCTGGCCGGGCGGGGGGCTGACCCCCCCACCTCCCTCCCGGACGGGGTGGCTGGCCGGGCAGAGGGGCTCCTCACTTCCCAGAAGGGGCGGCCGGGCAGAGGCGCCCCTCACCTCCCGGATGGGGCGGCTGGCCAGGCGGGGGGCTAACCCCCCCACCTCCCTCCCGGACGGGGCGGCTGGCCGGGCCGGGGGCTGACCCCCCCACCTCCCTCCCAGACAGAGCGGCTGGCCGGGCAGAGGGGCTCCTCACTTCCCAGTAGGGGCGGCCGGGCAGAGGCGCCCCCCCCACCTCATGGACAGGGCGGCTGGCCGGGCAGGGGGCTGATCCCCCCACCTCCCTCCCAGACGGGGCGGCTGGCCAGGCGGGGGGCTGATCCCCCCACCTCCCTCCCGGACGGGGCGGCTGGCCAGGCGGGGGGCTGACCCCCCCACCTCCCTCCCGGATGGGGCGGCTGGCCGGGCGGGGGGCTGACCCCCCCACCTCCCTCCCGGACGGGGCGGCTGGCCGGGCAGAGGGGCTCCTCACTTCCCAGTAGGGGCGGCCGGGCAGAGGCACCCCTCGCCTCCCGGACGGGGCGGCTGGCCAGGCGGGGGGCTGACCCCCCCACCTCCCTCCCGGACGAGGCGGCTGGCCGGGCAGAGGGCCTCCTCACTTCCCGGTAGGGGCGGCCGGGCAGAGGTGCCCCTCACCTCCCGGACGGGGCGGCTGGCCGGGCGGGGGGCTGACTCCCCCACCTCCCTCCCAGACGAGGAGGAAGGACGCTCCTCACTTCTCAGACGGGGTGGCTGCCGGGCGGAGGGGCTCCTCACTTCTCAGACGGGGCAGTTGCCAGGCAGAGGGTCTCCTCACTTCTCAGACAGGGCGGCCGGGCAGAGACACTCCTCACATCCCGGACGGGGCGGCAGGGCAGAGGTGCTCCCCACATCTCAGACGATGGGCGGCCGGGCAGAGACGCTCCTCACTTCCCAGATGTGATGGCGGCCGGGAAGAGGCGCTCCTCACTTCCTAGATGGGATGGCGGCCGGGCAGAGACGCTCCTCACTTTCCAGACTGGGCAGCCAGGCAGAGGGGCTCCTCACATCCCAGACGATGGGCAGTCAGGCGGAGACGCTCCTCACTTCCCAGACGGGGTGGCTGCCAGGCAGAGGCTGCAATCTCGGCACTTAGGGAGGCCAAGGCAGGCGGCTGGGAGGTGGTTGTAGCGAGCTGAGATCACACCACTGCACTCCAGCCTGGGCGCCATTGAGCACTGAGTTAACGAGACTCCGTCTGCAATCCCGGCACCTCGGGAGGCCGAGGCTGGCGGATCACTCGCGGTTAGGAGCTGGAGACCAGCCCAGCTGACACATCGAAACCCCGTCTCCACCAAAAAAATACGAAAACCAGTCAGGCGTGGCGGCGCACGCCTGCAATCACAGGCACTCGGCAGGCTGAGGCAGGAGAATCGGGCAGGGAGGTTGCAGTGAGCTGAGATGGCAGCAGTACCGTCCAGCTTCGGCTCGGCATCAGAGGGAGACCGTGGAAAGAGGGGAGAGGGGAGAGGGGAGAGGGGGGAGGGGGGAGGGGGGAGGGGAGAGGGGAGAGGGGAGAGGGGAGAGGGGAGAGGGGAGAGGGGAGAGGGAGCTCTATCTACCACACAGTCCTTCTCTGAATCGAGAAGCGAGTCTCTGAAGTTTAAATGAAAGGACGAAGCAGTCATTTGAATCCACACAAAGAAATAAAGAGCACAAGTAACAGTAACATGGGTAAGTATAAAAAAATAGTATGAGTACATTTTTGTTTGTAATGATTTTCTTTTCCTATTGCACTTAAAACACAATTGCATAAAGCAGTAATTATAAAATTGTGTTGAGGAGCTGATAATGTATAAAGACCTAATTCGTATAACAATCAACAAAGGAGGAGGAAACAAAGATATATTGGAACAAAGTTTTTTGCATATTATTGAAATTATGTTGGCATTATCCAAACTAAATTAAGTTAAGAAGTTAATTATAACTCCCAGAGAAACCACTAAGACAACAACTAAAAAACAAACCATGGTAATGAAACAACCGAGAATTAAAATAATACACTAGAAAGTATCTAGCGTATACAAATGAAGGCAGTAATGGAAGGGTAGAGGAACAACAACAACAATAACAACAACAAAAACCCATGCCATATAGAAAACAAATACCAAATATCAGATATAATTTCTACCTTATCAGCAATTACATTAAATGTGAATGAACTAAACATTCCAATCAAAAGGCTGAGATTGGCAAAATAGAAAAAAACTCATAATCCAACTATACGCTATCTACAAGAGGCACACATTAGATTCAAAGACACAAATAGATTAAAAGTAAAAAGATAAAGAAAAATATACTGTGCAGAGTAAACAAATAAGAGCTGAAGAGGCTACGCTAATCAGACAAGTAGACTTTAAGATTAAAAAACTGTCACTAGAGACAAAGAACATTTTATAATGATGAAAAATCTATTGGAAATGCATAACAATTAAATATATACATTCGCTTAGCAAGGCCCCAACATCTGTGAAGCAAAACCTGATAGAATTGAGAGAGACATAGAATATCCAATAATAATAGTTGGAGACTTCTACTCCACTTTCAATAATGAATGGAACAACAAGGTTGAAGATCAACAAGGAAATAGAAGACTTGAACAACATTATAAAGCAGACACTATGCAGAATATTTCACCTAATAATGCAGAATACACATTTTTCTCAAGTGCACATAAAACATTTTCCAGGATAGACCATATGTTAGACCATAAGACAAGCCTCAATAAATTCAAAAGAATTAAAATTATGCAAAGTATGCTCTTTGACCACTATGGAATAAAATTAGAAATCAATAACAGAAGAAAAAGTGAGAAATTCACAAATACGTTTAAATTAAACAATACATTCCTAAATAAAAAATGGATTAAAGGAAAAAAATCACAAGGTAGTTAGAAAATACTCTGAGATAAATGAAAATGAAAATGTAAACACAATATACCAAAATGTATGGGACACAGCAAAAGCAGTGCTGAGAGAACTTTATAGCTATCAGCACCTATGTTAAATAAAAAGGCAGATCTCAAATCAATGACCTACACTTCCACCTTACAAAACTAGTAAAAGTAAACCAAAATCAAGCAAAAGGAAGAAAATAATAAAGATTAGAGTAGAAATGAATAAAATAGAGAATAAAAAAGTAGAGAAATTTAATGAAAACCAAAAGTCAGTTTTTGTTTGTTTTGTTTTGTTTTGTTTTTGAGATGGTGTCTCACTGTATCGCCCAGGCTGGAGTGCAGTGGCATGATCTCAGCTCACTGCAAGCTCCGCCTCCTGGGTTCATGCCATTCTCCTGCCTCAGCCTCCTGAGTAGCTGGAACTACAGGAGTCTGCCACCATGCCAGGCTAATTTTTTGTATTTTTAGTAGAGACAGGGTTTCACGGTGTTAGCCAGGATGGTCTCGATCTCCTGACCTTGTGATCTGCCTGACTTGGCCTCCCAAAGTGCTGGGATTACAGGCGTGAGCCACCGCGCCCAGCCAAAAGTCAGTTTTTAAAAATATCAACAAATTGACAAATCCTTTAGGAAAACTGTCCAAGAAAAAGAGAGAAGACTCAAATTATTAAAATCAGAGATGAAAGAGGTGACATCACTACAGATCTTATAGAAATAAAAAGGATTATCTGCTATACTATGAATAACTGTATGCCAACAAATTAGGTAATATAGATGAACAAATTCCTAGACAGATGTAAACTACTGAAATTGGCTCAAGAAGAAATATAAAAATCTGAATATATCTATTACAAGAGATTGAATTAATAAAAACCAAAACAACAATAATAAAAGATTCCAACAAAGAAAAGCCCAGGCACAGATGTCTTTGCCGGTGAATTCTACCCAACATGTAAAGAATTAATACCAATTTTTCATGAATCCTTCAAAGAAATAGAAGAGGAAGAAACACTTCCCAATGAATTCTATGAGCCCGGTATTACCCTAATACCAAAACCGGATAAAAATAACAAGAAAATAAATCTATAGTCCTTATTAATATAGACACAAAATTCTCAACAAAATACTGGTGAAATGAATCAAGGAATATATAAAAATAATTGTATGCCATTGCCAAGTAGAATTTATTCCAGGAATGTAAAGTTCTTTTAAAATCTGTAAAAACAACTAATATGATATACCATATTAATAGAAAAAGGAACAAAATCTACATGATAGTTTCAGTAGATGCAGAAAAAGTATTTGACAAAATCCAACCCCATTTCAAGATAAAAGCACTCAATAAAATAAAAATGGAAGGTATTTTCCTCAGCTTAATAAAACTCATCTATGAAAAAAACCCACAGCTAACACACTGGTGAAAAACTGATTGCTTTTCCTCAAAGATTAGGAGCAAGACAAATATATTCAGTTTCACCATTTATATTTAACATTGTAATGGAGTTTCTAGCCAGGGCAATTGGGCAAGTAAGGGAAATAAAAGACACCCAGATTGGAAAGGAAGAAGTAAAATTATGTCTATTTGCAGGTGACATGATCTTATGTATACTAAGTACTAAGGAATACACACACACACACACACACAAACTATTAGAACAAGTCCAGTATGGTTGCAGAATATAAGATTAATATACAGAAGTCAATTATATTTCTATATACTATCAATAAAAAATCCAAACATGAAATTAAGAAAACTATTCTATCTACAATAGCATAAATAGTATAAAATTATCAGGAATACATTTAACAGGAGTGCAAGACTTGTATAACCAACAATACAGTTGAAAAATATTGTTGAAAAAGTTAAAGAAGACCTAGGTAAATGGAAAGACATTTCATATTCATGGTCAGAAGCTTTGTTAAGCTGGAAATACTCCCCAAATTGATCCACAGATTAAATGCAATCCCTGTTAGAATCCAAGCTGACTTCTTTGTAGAAATTCACAAGCTAATTCTAAAGTTCATATGAAATGTAAAGGGACCCAGAATGACCAAAATAATCTTGAAAGGCAATAACAAAGTATGAGTACTCTTACTGCTTGATATCAAAACTTACTACAAAAAAAAAAACCCGGTAATCAAGACAGTACAGGGCTGGCATAAGGATAGACATGTATATCAATGGAATGGAATTGAGTTGATAGATAAACCCATACATCTATGGTCAACTGATTATTAACAAGGTTGCCACGACAATTCAATGAAGGAAAGAATAGTCTTCAACAAATGGTGCTGGACACTGGATAGCCACTTGCCAAAAAGAAAGAAGTAGAACCCTACCTCACATCATATACAAAAATCAGGTAAAAATGGATCAAAGATCTAAACATAGGAGCTAAAACTATAACACTTCTAGAAGAAAATGCAGGAGAAAATCTTTATAACCTTGGATTGGACAATAGATTCTTAGATTTGACGCTAAAAGCACAAGTGACAAAACAAACAAAAAATAGACAAACTGGACTTCATTAAAATTAAAACTTTCATGCTTCGAATGACACCATCAAGAAAGTGAAAAGACAAATCCAAAAATGGGAGAAAATATATGCAAATTATATATCTGATAAGGGTATTGTTTTCAGGATATATAAAGAACTCTTACAACTCAATAATAAAAAGGAAAGTAACTCAGTTTTTAAAATGGGCAAATAATTTGAACAGAAATTTCTCCAAAGAAGATATACAATTGTCCAATAACCACATGAAAAGATGCTTAATATAATCAGTCATAAGGGAAATGCAAATTAAAACCACTACGAGATACCACTTTACATGCATTGGAATAGCTAAAATAAAAAAGACACACAATAACAAAGATTGACAAGTACATGCAGAAATTGTAACCCTGATACATTGCTAATCAAATTGTAAAATGGTACAGCCACTTTTGAACAATTTGGTAGTTCCTCAAAAAGTTAAACATAGAGTTAACTCTATAATATAATAGAACATTTCCACTCCTAGATATATATCCAAGAGAAATGAAGACATATCTTCACCCAAATGCTTGTACATAAGTGTTCATAGCAGCATTATTCGTGACAGTCAAAAAGTGGAAACAACACAAATGACCATCAACTGATTAATGGATAAATAAAATGTGGTATATCAATACAATGGAATATTACACAACCATCAAAAGGAGTGAAGTACACACTACAACATGGATGAACCTTGAAAACATTATGCTAAGGGAAAGAAGCCAGTCACAAAAGATCACACATTGTATGACTGCATTTATATGAAATGTCATGCATAGGCAAATCCACAGAGAAAGAAAGTGGGTTAGTGGTTGCCAGGGACTGTCAAGCAAGGGGGAATGAGGAATGACTGCTAATTAGTATGGGATTTCTTTTGGAAGTGATGATGAAATGTTCTAAAATTAGATAGGTTACACAACTCTGTGGCTATACTGAAGAATCACTGAATGTTACACTTCAAAGGGTACATTTTATGGTGTGCAGACTACAGCTCAATAAAAATGTTATTTGAAAAGACTTCATGGCTTCCCCATTGCTATCAGGATGAATTTCCACCTCCTGCAGGATGAGACTCCTGCTGATCCCTCCAGGCTCATCTTTTGTTCTCCCAACACCCAAGCATTCAGTGCTCCAGCCTCATGACAGATCCCTCAACATGCTCCCAAGTCCTTATCTCTGCACCTTGAAGCTTGCTGTATATACAATGTAGAGGGTATGACCAAGGGCTTGGGAGTCACATCCTAGCATTGCAGACTACTGCTTCCAGCATGATGCTGCCTCTTTGCCCTAAAAATGGCCAGACCAATACTGACTCCATCTCTGAACACTGAAGGATGCTCTATAAAGTTCAATGACCTCTTACATTAGATGGCTCTATGGCCCACCTTTCCCACAGGCTTTCCTGGAGATTCCAGTTTTTCTAGTTACTGGGAACTTAATCTAGTAGACACAGAAACTGCTCTCCTAGTTGGTGGTAGGCTCTCAAGTTGAAAAGCCAGGTGAGATCAGGGGCAGGGGCACTGGACTAAACCAGATATTGGGTGAGCGTATGGAAGAAGCTGACCAAGAGAAAGGGAGAACATGCAAGAATGTCAGTGAGAGAGAGAGAAAAGAGTCTACACAGCCCTGGGGGATGAACAGAGAAAGTCCGGGTTCAGCTGCACTTCTGAGCTTTTGTTCTGTGAGATCTTTTTCATAATGTGCCCTCTTTATGTGAGCTAACTTGATTGGTTTTCTGTTTCTTGCAAATCAAGCATGTCACCCTCCTTTAATGCCGAAAATGTCCCTTTCTGCCCTTTAAGACCCCAATAGGTCTCTTCCATCCAGGTGTGTATTTAGCCTTTCCTGCCTGCACCAATGACAGGTTCTGTGGCTTGGTCCCAGCATGCAGCAATGCACATCCTGTTATTATTCATTACACTTTCTCTTTGAGCTTATAAGATCTGGGGTTGGACAGACAATTTTTAAGCTTCAGCTTTTCTGCTGGAGAACTCTCCTAGATGACAGTCTGAACCTTTAAATCCTGTATGTCTTGCAATGAACGTCTCATCTTTCTCTTACAAATTTCTCTAAACTAGCCGCCTGCCATCATGCTGTACTTTGGGGGGTTGTCACCACTGGCCTGACAATACCCAGGCAAGAAGAGTCAGCCTGACTCTGTCCTCTCACTCAGTTCCTAGTAGCTCATCCACAGGTCTCTCCTGCCTGGCTGCCTCTTCACTGGCCTCCCTGCCTCCAGCCTCTCTCTTCTTCCTGTTGCTCTGCATACATTCGCTCTATGATGCTCCCCAAAATACTGCCGTGACATCAGCTAAGACAACTAACACGTGTCACATATCTACTGCGGATTTGTATACTGTGCCAAGAGCTTTAAATTTTAATTTATTCTACAATTAATCTCAAGAGGGAGCTTTTAGTTTCTCCATTTTATAAATGATAAATTTGAAGCACAAAGAGGTTCAGCAACTTTCCACTCTATGACTAACTCCACACAACGAATCGTGATTTAAACTCAGGTCTGTCTGACTCTTGCTTTTTCAAGTAAACTGGATTGGGTCAGGTTATTCCCCCATTCAGAGACCTTCCACATGACTATTTCCCAGAGACAAAGTCCAAAGTCTTTTTTTTTTTTTTTTTTTTTTTTTTTTTGACGTTCAAGGCCCTCCATGAGCTGGCCCCAACCTGGACCTCCAAGTGTATTAGTCTGTTCTCACACTGCTAATAAAGACATACACAAGACTGGGTAATTGACAAAGGAGAGAGGTTTAATTGACTCACAGTTCAGCATGGCTGGGGAGGCCTCAGGAAATTTACAATCAGGGCAGAAGGCAAAAGGGAAGAAAGCACCTTCTTCACAAGATGGCAGGAAGGAGAAGTGCAAGCAGGGGAAATGCCATACACTTATAAAACCATCAGATCTCTTGAGACTCACTTATTATCACAAGACTAGCATGGGGGAAATCACCCTCATGATTCAATTACCTCCACCTGGTCCCTCCCTTGATATGTGGGGATTATGGGGATTGCAATTCAAGATGAGATTTGGGTGGGGACACAGAGCCAAGCCATATCACCAAGTAAACTGACCAACTGAAGGTTCTTATAGTCATCTTTTTATTTGTTCCCTGAATTTTCATTTGGATTGTTCACCTCACATGGAAAAGTCCTTCTTCTTCTAGGAGGAACATGTAATCCTCTGATGTATTGTCTGTTGTGGGCTTTCCCTGAAAACACAGAGAATAGCCTCCCTTTTGCCCTGCAGTAGAAGGGTTTTAGCAAATTCAGTATGTGCTGCTTGGGTAGGAGGAGCAGAAAATAAGAAAAGGAGAGAAAATAGGACATATGAGCCCCAAAATTATTATTGAGAATTATTAAGGTGTCTCTATAATTGATGATCTAAACCAAAACACGTTTGAGAGTAAAAAGGGTGCTATTCATCATTATGTGGAAAAACAGACAAAACCTGAGACTCTCCTAAGACACCAGGATGGATGGCTGCCCTGGTAATTACCCCATTATGAATCTCATCTCCCCAAGACAGGAGTCAGAACTCACTTTCCCAGCCTCCCTTGCAGCTACTGGTAGGCATGTGACCTGGGCTCCTCCAATCAGCTGCATCTATGAGAGCCTTCCAGTCAGCAGAGGACACCTTGAGGCAGGAGGCTCTGTGTGAATGCTGAGCTGTTGGCAAAGGGGTGGAGGGTGGTAGAGAGCCATCAAACTTTTGGAGGCAGCGGTGATGTCCTGGGAAGGGTATTCCATGCTCCAGGCCCACAAAGCAAGCTTCAGTGCCTGTGCCTGAAACAGCAGGACCATATCCACAAATGGGCCAGTCATATGACTTGAATGTTGTTTCTGGCGATGTAGAAAACCAGCTCTCCAGTCTTCCCTGAAATTCTGAGTAATGTGGCAACGTTTGATATATTGATTTTTTTCCTTAAAATCAGTTAGAGAGGGTTGTGGGTTCTGACTCATGCAACAGGGAAATATATAGGTGTTTTGTTGTTGGCTTGTTTGATGTGTGTGTGTGTGTCTGTGTGTGTGCATGTGTGTGTGTGTGATGGAAGCAAATTTCCCAAAGAGTAGAAGGTGGCAGCCTCAAGGCTGTAGGTAATGGAATTAAAAACAATTTTGTTCTCAGCACTGGGCATTCCTACAGGGGGTCCTATAGATGTTCAGGCGGCCGTAAAGCTAAACATGGCTTTCCTGAGACCAGCAGCTGCTCCTACAGCAAGAGCAACAGACATGGGCCCAGCAGGGCCTGTGGTCCCCTCAAACCCACCTTCCAACTCCTAAGTCTTATGTCTTAACTTGCTGTTCTGAGAACTTTCCAACAGCCCGAAGTGGGAGCTTCCCTGCAGAGAGGATCTGTTGAGGGGTGCCTGCCTAGCCCTTTGTCCAGGAGCCTCCAACCCTGGGCAAAGCCCTCCTTCTCTCACTGCCCCAGGCCAGCCATCCCCATGGTCAGTTTAGTTTGGCTCTTGCCATGTCCTTCAAAACCCAATTCAAATTCCTCCTCTTGCTCCAAGTCTTCCTTCCTCATCTAGCTCAGTGATGCCTCTCATCTGCTTACACCCCTGTGCGCCAGTTGGTCACATCATCTTGACCACTCGTTTAACAAAGAATCACATTGTCTTGTCTAGAATTGTGCTATTCTCTCTCTCTTTTAAAAGTGATCCAATTCATAATGTGATTCTGTTAAGTTTCCCTGACTTGAGGGAAGAGATTATGACTTACACTCCTAATTTCCTCCCCGTAATTTCCTTTATAGCATTAGCTGAGTGTCTTCTTTGTAGGAGATTTTCAAAAGTATTTGTTGAAAACAAAATAAGCGAAACCGATATGAAGTAGAAAAATGAAAGGAGATAAAAGCTTCCAAACTGTTGGCTTTGGTTTTCTTGGCTTAGTCTGTCATTGGCTGTTTTTAAGTACTCAGAGACCACTGTTTACATATCTTTCAGGTCAGTTTCTCTTGGGTACACGTGGGGAAGGCTCATCTTTCCATGAAGTCGCAAGTCACCAATTCAGAAATGTGGCCCAAGAGGACTTGCTGTTCTCTTCTAGCCTCTCCCGGGAACAGTTGCTTTTCAGAGCAAGCACGAATCTTGGCCAGCCTTCTAGGGCACACTTTGTATCAAGAGCATGTAGTCTAGAGTTCAGGAGCAGGGGCTTCAGAGCCAGACTCCCTGGTTTGAATACCAGCTCTTCCACTTTCAGGCCCCTGAAGACATATCCAGTCCTTTTCTTCTGAGCGCACAGAAGACCATCCTGCCTAGCTTCTTTGCAGCTATGTGGAGACACATGATTAGTCTGGCCAATGGGATGTGAGAAGAGATAATGAAACTCAGAGGAGAACTTGTGAGATTTATGCAAGTTATTTAATCACTCCATGCCTCAGTTTCCCCATGTATAAATGATGATAATAATATTTATCTTATAGGATTGTGGTGAGGATTTAATTAGCTATGATAGGTGAGATGCTTAGAAGGTGCTTATAAAAGCATAGCTATGATTATTGTTTTAAAATGATGTTATTAGAGAAAGAAAAATACATATGCATAACAATTGTCAATAGAAAGATCACATAACAGTGCAAAGAGGCTTACAAAATTCTCCAGGATGTACATGTATCTACACAAACATCATAGAGAAGCAAAAAAACAAAAAACAAACAAAACAGATGCCAAATTAAGGGGGAGCCTGGAGGTAAGCCCACTTTTCCGGCATTTGGAGACTCTGTCTTGAATGACCCTCCACTTCTGGATGGCTGGCCCCTCCTAGTGTGCTCCAGCCAGATCCATATACATCCTAAAACAAGTGTGTTTTGCTCCCAAGTCACATTGCATATTCTAGCAGAAAAGCAGCTCTATTTATTCTTTAGGCAATTCTTTGGTCTCTTATCACTTTGGATTTCAGGCCTCTGAAGACATACCCATTCCTTTTCTTCTGAGCCCACAGAAGACCACCCTGCCTAGCTTCTTTGCAGCTACGTGGAGACATGTGACTAGTTTGGCCAATGGGATGTGAGAAGAGATGATGAAACTCAGAGGAGAACTTGTGAGATCGCCGTGACTGCTTTTCCCCTGCCACAGTGGCTAAGAGGATAAGGCTATCAAGGGTGGAGCCTCTCTAGGCCTGGGTTCCTGGGTGACTGTGTGGAGCCGAGACCCCAGGCTAACTCACAATGAACATGCCGTGTGAGGAAGAAATAAAGCTTTATGTATTAAGCCACTGGAGCTTAGGGTTTAATTTGTTACTGTGGTGTAGCCTACCCTATTCTAACCAATACAAGGATCTTTGGATGACTCTCCTCCAGGAATTCATATACAAAAACATCCTCCTTGCATGAGAACTCCCTATATGGTTCCAGCAGTATCTCTCACCTGCAATAGTGACTAAAGTCAAGAGTCTCTGCTGGCTATTTCGTTTCTACTGAACTAGGTATTGTATTTGCTCTGTTATTACCTTGCTGCCCTGACAATCCTACAATCCACACAGCAGCCAAAGCGATCATTTGAAAAGAACGCAAAATCAAATCAGATCATGTCATTCTCCTGCTTAAAGCCGGCCGATTCACCATCCCTGCAAACCATGATACTCAGAATCAAATGCAGATTCCTTGCTATGGCTTAAAGACTCTCTGCTTCTCTGACCTCATCTCCTATGGTGCTGCAGCTACATTTGTTCCTACTTCAGTCTTTGTACCTGGCTGTTCCCTCTGCCTGGCTTGCTCTTCTTCCCTCTTGTTATTTAGAGCTCAGCTTAAATGTCAACTCAAGGGTATCTTCCCTGACCATTGCAACTAAAATGCCCCTCACTCACACATGTGTCATTCCACTGTACCACTCTGATTAATGTCTTTATAACACTGATCAACATCTGAAAGTATTTTGCTTAATTATTTACTTACTCATTTTTTTCTCCTTTTTCCCCACTAGAATATAAATTTGAGCAGGACATGGACCTTTTCAATCTTGCCTACCCTCATATCCCAGTAACAAGTGGCTAGCAGAGTACCTGACACATCATGGATGCTCAAAAAATATTTCTTGACTAACTGGATGAATAAATGAGTGAATCATCATCAGGATTGCTGCTCGTGAACCCCTCCTCTTGCAGCTAACTGCCTTTGAATTTGCCCTCAGGCTTCCTAGCTAGTTTCTTCTTTAGCCTTTCTGACCCATCGTTCCTTCCGTAGAGTTCAAGGCAACACTGCTCCTCCTATGAACCAAAAGAAAGTGCCAGCGGCTGTTGGTGACGAAGCTCTTCTTTTCTAGGCAATAAAGCCCCCTCTAGTTGTAGCAGTTCTCTCTGGAATGGTAAGTCCCTCAGATCTGGGAGTTAATTGTTACTGTGGCAGAGGCCAGGCCACCCTGACTGATAGAAGACCTTTTGGGAGATTCTTCTTTCCCTGGATGAGGTTGTACCCTGTTTATGTTGGATAAACAACTCAAAGCCAGTAGCATAGAATGTTAGTGCCAGAGGGGAACTGAGAGACTAACATGTTTTCCTTTTGCAAATGAGGAAACTGAGGCAGAGAGAAGGGAGGGAAATTGATTAAGGCCTTTGGCTTATTGGTTCATTCCTTTGATCGCTGTGATGGATGTTTCCCTGTCTTTTTAACCCCCCTGGCTTGTGTACCCTGTTCCAAGGAATTCTCCAACTCATGACTCTCCAACTTATGATGGGAAACAGAGCCCACCTCCCACTCAAGAAAAAAACAATGCTTGCAGCACTATTCTCAATTGCAAAGACATGGAATCAACCCAAATGCCCATCAGTGATAGACTGGATAAAGAAAATGTGGTACATATACCCCATGGAATAATATGCAGTCATAAAAAGGAGGAATGGGATCACGTCCTTTACAGGGACATGGATGAAGCTGGAAGCCATTATCCTCAGCAAACTAATGCAGGAACAGAAAACCAAACATCACACGTTCTCACTTATAAGTTGGAGCTGAACAGTGAGAACACATGGACACAGGGAGGAGACCAACACACTCTGGGGTCTGTTGGGGGACGGGAAGAAAGCATCAGGAAAAATAGCTAATGCATGCTATGCTTATTACCTAGGTGATGGGTTGATAGGTGCAGCAAACCACCATGGCACACGTTTACCTATGTAACAAACCTGTGTGTCCTGCACATGTACCCCAGAACTTAAAATAAAAAAAAAGGCAATGCTGAGTACTCCCTTTCCCAGGCTCCCTTGCAGCTAGGATGTGGGTGTGTGAGCAGGAGAGTGTGCAAGGCTGGCAGCTCTCCCCGACAGTCAGGGTTTGAGTTTGGGAGTGGGGCAGTGCTGCTGTGGGAGGGTCAAGGGTCAGTGCTTGGTGATGGTGGTGGTCTCAGCTGCAGGGTCTTGCAGCTAGCTGGGGATGGTAGTGGTGTCCTCCCCAAATAAGTCTGGCTGTGTAGCTTAGGCCACTGTTCTGCTGTGGGGTCCTGGTGCCCTAGAACTTGCTCTGATTCAGTGTGCTATTCAGTAACCCTCTAAGAAATTGTTTTTTCCCTTGAACCAGGCATGGCTGGTTTTTCTTGCTTACAACTAAGAATCCTGACTGATTTGTTTCTTCATTCACTTATGCAGCATATTCTTTTAAAACACCGACAGTGTGTCAAGCACTGTGTTAAGTGCTAGAGAACAATGGTGAGCAGCACAGATGAGTGCAGCCCTCATGAAGCTCACACTGGAGATAGTTAGATGATTGGACAGGAAAAGTACATTAAATTGCAACACACACTCCACTAGGAAACACCCACAGTGACACGGGAGCATTTTAGCAACCTGACCTCATCTAGGGGTGATGACAATAGAATACTTCCTGGAGGAGGTGACATTTAGGCTGAAGGAGGAGAAAGGTTTTCTGGGTAAAGAGGGAGGAAAAAGACAGCTTTAGGCTGAGGGAATGACATTGAAGAGGGCCAGAGGCAGGAGAGAGAACATGACCTTCAGAGGAACAAGCAGAAGTTATTGTGGCTGGAGCAGAGCATTCAAGAGAACAGTGATACATGACAAGGTGGGAGAAGTGGCCTAGGCCTGATGGTGCAGGATCTTGTCCCCCATCTTACAGCATTTGGAAATGTTCTTAAGGGCAAAGGAGCCACTGAAGGTTTTCAAACAGATTTGTGACAAAGCTGGGAGTGGGACCCAGTATCCTTCCTCCTAGTCAGTTATTTTCCCTGCATCACCTGCCTTCAACTCTTCTGCAAAATGGAGTCTCAGGTCTGCAAGACCCAGAGAAAGCAATCCAGCAAAAAAGTGGTGAGTCACACACACAGCTCTTCACAATAGTCTCAGAGGAAATGCAATTTCTCTGCCTCTTTTTCCCAATGACTGTAAGACTGCTTGTGCCTTTGCAATCCAAGGGGACTCTGCCTATGCTGAGGGTGTGGTGACATCTGAGGGATGAGCTGGCTTAGCTTGGAGGGAGGGAGACTGAGGGTCACTGTGGCTGCCTCTGAAGGATTGTCTAGGCAGTGACTGGGAGCTGCCATCGTCCCTGCCCACTCAGGGACCCAGATAACAAGATGGGTGGGGCCCTGCAGAGGACATGGGGGCAGGTGAAATATCCCCAGCCTTGGGCCAGAGACTCACCAGGACCTCTTTCACAGAGCTGGGGGATGCTGGGGGAGGGGTGCCTGGGAAAAGTGGGCCCTGAAGGGGCAATCGCACCACCTAAGACCTTGAGTCTTCATGCTGTGTGGCAAGTTTGAGCTTAGTTCTGGGAATATCAGTGTAAAACAAAGGCTTTGGAGTCAATCTACCCTATGTTCAAATTCCAGCACAGCTACGACTCACTGTGTGACTTTGGGCAAATCATTTAGCCCCTCTTTTCTTCACTTTCCTCATCTATAAAATGGGTATAATAGTAATAACACCCATTTCAAAGGGTTGTGGTACAGTTTAAATGAAATCAGTCCATGAAGTACTTAGCTTTTTGCTGTTGTGACCTAGAGGGTGAGGCAAGGCAGCAAGAGTCCAGGGACCCAGGTGTCTAGCCCTCCAAAGTTCAAGTCAGGGAGCATCAGCATCTTGGCTGTGGTCAAGCCCAGTCCATGTGCAACCAGCAATTGGCCCTGTGGGTACCAGGAATCAGATGTCCCCTCTGCCAGAGGAAAGGGGACAGAAAAGGGTTGGGTAGGTACCAGAGCCAAAGTTGGGAGGGGCAGAATTTGAGGCAGGCAGGCTCCTGGTCTAATTATAGACACTGAAGTAGAGACTGAGCAAGCATTGTGGTAGGTGCGGAGGACCGCACCGCATGCTAGGCCTGGGCTGATGAACCACAGCCAGTCATTTCTTCATTCCTTCATTCACTCAGAACCAGTGGATTCAGCCCCTGCTCTGTACCAGTGTCTGGGCCGGGCATTGGAGGGATGGCAGTGAGTGAGAGACATGGCTCTCGCCCTGGTGTAACTTCCAGTCCAGCAGAGAAGACAGACTTACAGAGTCATTACAATGACACTCAATGACAGGTATGTCAAGGGAAGTAAAAGGTGCTACAGAGCACACAACAGGGGACCCAATAGGATGGGAGGTAAGGGAAGGCTTCCTGCAGGAAGCAATGTATTAGCTGAGAGTTGAAGGAGGAGTAGAGTTTACCAAGGTGGGAAGAGAGGAGGGAAGGGAGGAAGGAAGGGAGGAGAGTGCTCCAGGCAGAGAGCATGGCATGGGGGAAGATGTGGTCAGAGAGAACACACTTCTGTGGAAAAAGAATATGAGTTCAGTGGGTCCAGAACTAGACATAAGGGGATAAAGTTTGAGGTGGCTGGAGATGAATGCCAGGCTGGGCCCTGGAAGGTGCCTGGAGGAACTTGGACTTCACTTGCTGGCAATGGGGAGTTGCCAGGAACTTACTTTAAATAGCAGGTGAGCAGCACTGATGGGACGGATTCCCCAGCATTGTGCAGTGAGGAACCAGAACAACTGGACATGGTGGTCCTAAGTGACCCAATGGGGCAGAGGCTCGGAGTGTCCCTCCTGCCTGGGACAGGATGTGCTCAGGGCATGGGAGTGGCTGGAAGGGCAGTGAAAAATCTCCTCGGACCCTCACAGAGGAGGGTCTGAGGGAGCCAAACAAGACAGAGGATGGTCCTCAGGGGCCCTTTTGAAAAGATCTGGAAGGTCCCTCTCCTTGAGACCGTCACTGCTGGGTTAGGGGTGGGGCAGAAGCCAGGACAGGGGAGGCTGTGAGTCCCCTGTCTGCCTGGTGATGTGGCCTGGGGAGGAAGGGGAAGGTAGCTGCTCTGAGTGGGACATCAGCCCCGCTGGCACAGAGCTCCTTGTCAGCTGTACAGTGGTGCCAGTGGAAGTTACTATGACTTCCCAGGTGATTGACTTCTGGGATCAAGACATTTCTCAGTTTGAAACCCAGTTTAAAAAAAATCAATGTTTTGTATTCAGTGGTGTTTGGTTAAAAAAAGAAAAATAGCTGCAGCTTGTGCTTTAACTGTAGAAAAGACAGAGCCCCATCAATTATGATGGGGAAAACAACAGTGTCTTGTTGCGGTTTTGTTCCTTCTACTCCAAAAATATTAAGTCATTTAGCCCTACAAGCCATCCACTTGGCACGTGGCAATGTCTTCATTTGAAAAGCAGGGGCCCTGGAGGCTTAAGGGGTAGTGTGATTTCTCCCAAACCAGGACTGCCGGGGAGCCCGGGAGTCTCACTGCTGGGGACCTGCCGATTGCTTGACCCGTGAGCCCCTCTGAGGGAACTCTGCAGCATCCTACAAGGCCTGCCCTCGTGCCCCTCATCTGACAGGCCTCCCAGGCTATTTGACCCCAGACCCTGAGAGGCATCCCCTCTGTGTCCCACAGCATTGAGTGCCAACTTCAAGCATAGCCCTTATGAAATGGCAAGTTCCTCTGTTTCTTCAAGCTCAGCCTGGGTTCATCCATGGCTCACATCTGCCTTTTCAGCCCCAGCCGCACATTGGAATCACGTGGGCTTTTTAAAGCTGCAATACTCAGAGCATACCCCAGGCCAATTAAATCAGAATATCTGAGGCCAACACCCCCCATATCAGTGTTTTTTAAAAAGCTTTTCAGGTGAGTCCAATATGTAGCAAGGTCAAGAACCACACAACAATGTAGAAAGCTCTCAAAGGGCCTGTTCTGAGTCAAGTTCCCTCGTTTTATATGCTCCAGTTGTTCCTTCTCCCAAACCTGTTTGCCCTGTTAAAGTTGAGAATGTGATATGAGAGTCAACGGCGAGAACTGGCTATTCTGGATGGGTCTCAATAGGGGCCATACTTCAACAGGGATACCAGGGTTCAGCCCTACAAGTCCACATACTCAAGATGCCTGCAGAGAATGAGATGCAGGAAACTGACTCAAATTGACTAAACTCACAGAAGCCTGATATACAAGCCAATTGCCACCTATTTCAGGCGAGACTGTTTATTTCTATGACCAAATTTAATTTCACCATTTGGAGAAAATTCTTTCTTGGGGGAAAAAAAAAATCCCTGAAAAACAAAAACAAATTTCTATGTGTTTTCTTATCTTTATATTTCCAATATATGTATATTTTTTAAAGTACAGTGAAACCATTCTTGTGATTTATTCATTCTTGTGATTTATTCAATCTTAAGTGGTCTTCTGTGTAACTGTATCATATTCATAATCATCTTGCAAAAAGACCCATCAAGGAATGATGCCAGAGTTTACTGAGCCGTTTCCTTTTGTTAAACTTCCAGCTATTTTATTATTTTCACTATTTTAAATCGTGTAACATCGTCATCCACATCACCATTTCCACATTAAGCACTCCTTTCTTAGGCCGATCCCCAGAGGTGGGGCACCTGAGTCACAGATGTGAGCATCTCTGGGACAGCTCAGCCTCTCAATCCTCCACCATTGTGCTGTGCATGGGATCTATTTGACTAGATCAATAATTTCCTAATGCTCCAGAAGGTGTAAATGGAACAAGGGAAGTTCCACGGTCCAAGTTGGATTAAGCAACATGAAACCACATTTTTTAAAAGCAGGACTGAGGTGAAAATAAAAGTCGAGTCAAACAATGTAAAGGTAGAAACTCCTTTTACAGCAGGACCTCTGTGAGCCTTTATTAAGCTAGGAGGGCTTCGGCACTGGGAGGATTTCAGCACACCACATTTACAAAGCTAAATTGACCTTAGACACTTTGCTAATAGAGCCTCTTACGGGGCCAGTTTTCCAGGGAAGGTGTTTTGGGAGAAGCTGGACTAGGAGATCTTGAAGATTTCTTTACGCTCTGAGGTTCCGAGGTTTTCCATCTAAGTAACAAAGCCAGCTGCTGCTGCCGCTTTGGAACTCCAGGGCTCATTCTTCCAGTCCATTTCCTCTGACATTGGCCTACGCCAGGCCTTCGTTTTCTCACTTGAATGACTCCAGCAGCCTTCCACCAGGCCTCCTGCCTGCCACCTCTTCCCCGCTGCTCCACCCTCTGCAGCCTGTCAGACCCACTTCTTCAAACTCTGATGCTGTTATTCTCTGCTCCCGGGATCCTGTCCCACCTCCTCCTCCAGCCTTCCTCAATGTGGCTGCTCTGACCAAGTCTGCCTTGTTCCCATCACACACTCAATCAACACACGAGCCTGTGTGCTGCGGCAGGGCCTCTATGCAAAGGGGACCTGGGCTTTGGCTACCCAGGGAAATCCTGGAGGTAAGCAGAGGGCAGTGAGTTGGCATTGGGAAACAGGATGGGAGAAGTTCAAAGTCCTCACCTCCATGTCTTCTTCAATTGAATAAAATCAAGAGGTGCACCATGTTGGCCAGGATGGTCTTGATCTGCTGACCTCGTGACCCACCCGCCTAAAATACAAAAATTAGCTGGGCGTGGTGGTGCGTGCCTGCAATCCCAGCTACTTGGGAGGCTGAGGCAGGAGAATCTCTTGAACCAGGGAGTTGGAGGTTGAAGTGAGCTGAGATCGCGCCACTGCACTCCAGCCTGGAGACTCCATCTCAAAAAAATAAAAATACAAAATCAAGAGGCAGATGCTGTCTCTGGTGGAGAGACCAATGCCTTGAGCCCAGGCTCCCTTGTCTCCATGGCAACCAATGATGGAATTGGCAGCCAGGGGTCGGGGTCTACACCCCTCTTCTCCAGAAACTTGAGTGCCTGAGGGCTTCTAGGGCCTGACTCTGGCATTTATGCCTCCCTCCTTCCCTTATCTCCCTGTTCTCTCTCATTTTCTTTCTACATGTATCCACTTATGTAATCATCAAGCCTCTTTGAGTGTGGTTCCCAGACTTGAAGATCAGAAAATGGTGTAGGCCTTATATCCAGATTTCAGCTCAGCATTTATCCGGGGCTCTCATCATACATGTAAGGCACAGCAGTAATCATGAAGTCTGTTTATTGCACCCCTACCATGGCCCAAGCCCCTTTTGTATACATTGTTTCATTTACTCATAAATCATGAAATGTCAGAGCTGGAAGGGGCATTAGGGACGATTACTCCATTTAGCGATTAACTTTTTTTTTTCTAAGTGAAAATTTTCTGCAGAAGCTCTACATACAAAGCAGATAAAATTGGTGCTAGTTTGGTTGAAGTGGGGCTGGCTCAACTGCTTTAGCCTCACCCCTTGTTTCATGAGAAATGAGGTTCAGAGAAGGGAGGTCACTTCTAAACTCACAGTGAGTTGAGGGTGCCTGGACTTGGCCCTGCAACTCCTGGCCCACAGTGCTGTGCATTTTGTGCTTTTCCACCCTGACTGGGGATGTGTGCTAACGTGGATGGAGCTCTGGCAGCCTCTGACTGGCTGCAGAGGGAGAGGCCATGCCTTCGGTTTACACTGTGACGCAGGCATATGCAAGATGGACAGATTCCCATTGAGCAGGTGGTGTGGGGAGCCCCTGCAGATGCCATTGGGTGTGATTGGATATGTGGGCACCAGATGCCCTCACAGGACAGGCTCTTGTACTATTGAGAGCCACACAATCTAAGGCTATAGCACCTCTGAACATTTCTAGCACCTCTGGAGGCAAACAAGCATTCCTCATTTCCCTAGCATAGGCAGGCTTGCTTTATGTAAGAACGGGAAATAGCAGCTCTATTTTCTGGAAGTGGCTGATCCTGGAGGACCTGCAGACTATTGGGAAATCCAGGTTTGCCAGCACCCAACCCTGGGGGAAGCCTGCACAGCAGGAGCCTCCCTTGCCTGTCTAAGCCAACACATTCACCAGGTCTCCTGCAGAAAAACATCAGCTGGCCATGCATGTTGAGAGCAGAGTGCCTGGAAGTGTCAGAGTAGGAGGGAGGCGGATCCTTTGCTCATCTTGAGGCAACAGCTTTCTTCTCAGGCTCTTCCAAAGGGTGCCCATGCCATGTATGTGGGAGCAGGGAGGGCGGCCAGACCTGATTCTGCTACAAGGCTGGCACCTGTTTGCATTAAATAAGATTAGACTTGGCTATAGAGATGGGATGATTGTGGCTGAAAGGGTGGAGAGGTGATGACGACAGTGCTGGAGATGTGAGAAGCATTCCTTAGTCACTCCAAAAGCATTACTAGACAAGCTTCTGTGTGCCAGACACTGCAAGGACTAGGAAAAAAGATAGACATGGACACCCCCTCAAGGGGCTTCCTTGAAGATGTCCCTGGCCCCCAGGTCAGGTCAAGACAGCTGTTATTTGCTTTCTGGGGCCCCTGTGCTTTTCTTTCATAGCACTTGTCATAGTGTGCAATAGGTGTTTCTGTGATTATTTGATTTCTGCCTATGTCTACCTCTAAACTATATGCTTTGCCCACTCTGTATACTTAGGCCAAGGACACAGTCCAGTAGGTACTCATAAAATATTTACCAGATGAATAAAAAGAGAGTCACTTTTGGCAATCTCAGTAGAGACTTCCTTCAAAGTCCAAGAATTTACCCTTCAGCACAGCAAGGGTTCTATGCCGACAGATTAGGCACTGTACATGGCAGATCAGTGGCAAGGAAGTGAAGACATTTTTGGCTTAGCCCTAAAGGAAATAAAATGCTTGAATGTTGCTGGGTGGGGTGGGCCAGGCTGGCATTGATGGCAGAGTGGAGTGGGAGGTAAACAGGATGGGAGGAGAAGGCTCTAGGCTTTATTCTAATGGAATCCTCAGCTTATCTTCTGTCCCCAGTTAGATCCTCAGTGAGAGGATCAGGGCAGGAATAGGACGTGCCCATGTCAGGAAACCATGGAAAGCCACCCTGCTCATTTGGACTCGAAGGGATAGTTGGAGAGACTGAGGTCTTAATCCAGCAGATCATGCCCATTGGTGTCCAGATTCTGGGGGGTGAGTGGGCATAGAGTTGGCACCAATAGGCAACATCATAATCACCATAGCAGGGAGCAAGAACTCCTCCTATGCATGGAGGAGAGGCTAGAGGCCAGATGCCTTCAGTGTCCACTGCTGTGCCTGGCTCCAGAATCTTCCTCCTCAGGCAGCTCCATGGGTTGGGGAACCTCTCACCACTGGAACCTGCAGAGAAGACCACTGTGAGGTTGGGTGGAGGAGTCCTCCTCAGGTGGTTCTTGGCAGCGACTTCCTAACTCCAGCAGCTCAAGGAAGCATTGAGACAGACACTTTGAGAGGAAGTGTGACACCTGGATATTGCACAATGTAATGGAACCAGCCAAGTGTTAAATGTAGCTTTTAAATAGGTTTTGTGTTCCCCATTAACTGCCCTGATGTTGATTAGCCCTGACAGCCAAGGAGAAGGGGCTGGTCAGCAACTTTCCCCTGACAAGGCCTCCCTGCTCCCCAGGGCAATGAGAGCTCAGACTATAATTCTGTCGTGTTCTGGAGCTGCATGGAGGGGAGTGGGTTGGGGTGGGGTGCCTCGAGGATGGCCAGCTCCCTGGAAGGGCTCTGGTGGGTGGCCTCAGCCCTAGGCTCCCAATCTCTCTCCACTCCATGCTCTACCCCCTCCATCCCAAGTAGAGTTGCCCATGGCGGCTTGGAGGTAGGTCAGATGAAGATCTCCCTTACCATGAAGGTATGGACAAGGGGCCACACTAATGAAGGATTGCTCCGTCTGCAGGTCTCCTAAGAACAGAATTACCCACTGGAGTTGGAAACACTCGGATGGTCAACGGGTTCTGATCTGCTTATCAGCCTTCTCTAGATGCATCTTCAAACTGAACATGTAGGCTTACATAGGTCTTGCGGTCAGATGGACATGGATCAGAATCCAAGGTCTAGTATTATTAGCTACATGAACCTGGGCTCAGCCCAGATCAAGCAAGAGTCAAAGAGAATGCATGGAGATCATCTAAGAGCCCAGGGAGTCCTCTCATCAGGATGCCAGAAGGAAGGATATGACTGAAACCATGGAAGATTCTAGAAATCTGGTAATTCTCAGGCTTATCTACCCTCATGGAGCAGCATAAAAGATGACCATAAAGGGTCCTGTGGGCTTGTCCTTGGGGAGAAAGGGGCAGGCGGAGCTGGGGATATTGAATCCTGACTGTTAGCTATGATCAGTGTTCATAGGACTGCTGGTAGCTCCAGAAGATGGAGGCAGCAGGATGTGCCCTTGGGCTTTCAGGAAGGAAGAACAAGCCCAGAGAAAGTTGTCTGGGGCAGAGAAGTGACTCCAGGGTTTTAAGCCTCAGGGTGTTGAGTCCAGAGGAATGGAGATGAGGTGTTTCTCTGCCTCCTACTCTCATCATACCTCATTGAAGAAGACTTCTGGCAGCTGATCTCCTATTTATATTGCCCATCTCAGGCCCTGGGTCCAAAGTTTTTCCAAAGGAGAAACATCCCCTTTGTGTGCCTTCCTTCCTCTGGGTAAAATGCTTTTGTTCAGCTCTGGGCTTGAGGAGGCGAAGTTGTAAAGTCACAGTTTGTAATCAGTAGCTCCACCTGCCTTTTGCATCTCTCTCTGTAGGTTGCCTGATTTAGCCTCACCCTTACCCCTCTGTTCTGGCAATGTCCACTTTCCCTGGCCTTCTCCCCAAGACAAAACCTCTGAGAAGTCATTCAACACACTCAAGTTACACTGTTGAGTGGTTTTAGCTCTCTTGTTTCTGACTCTAAAGCTCATGCTCTTTCAATCACCCCACGTGGTTTTCACATAAAAATTCTCATCATAGCACAAGTCTCTGAAATAAAAAAACTGGAAATAACCTAAATGTTCAGCAATTAGGGGGTTGTATAGTAAATCACGATGTATCCATTTGTTAGAACATTATACAGACATTAAAAGTGATCATCACAGAGACTGTATAGCAACTTGGGGAAAGGTTTATGATAAGACACTAAGTGAAAATACTACAATTGCTTTGATTGCAATGATGGAAAATATGTCAGTGTGTCAACAAGGGATGCAAGATAATATGCAGAGGTGAAAAATAGCTGTGTTTTGGGTGGAGTTTTTTCTTTCCTTCTAAAATGATGTGCTTCTTTTAAATTCTTCTTGTGTAGTCATTTTTCTTCTTGTGAGATAATTTTTCAGGGTTGGTGTAGAGCACACAAGAATATATGGTGAGACAAGGTCAAAATCTGAGAAATTTCCACAATGGGGACCCCCCAGTTTAGTGATGCTGACTCCTTCATGTTAAGAGGCTCCAGCTCAGACATAGAACCTCCATATTGTGGTTAAGAGCAGAGGTTTTGTAGTCAGATGGACATGGATCAGAATCCAAAGTCTAGTATTAGTAGCTGCATGAACCTGGGCTCAGTACAGAGCAAGCACTCCTGTGCAGTCAACACAACCAGACACAGGAGATAAACTTCTCAATACATTTTGAATAGAGAATGTCCTACAATCCCCTTCCTCCATAATTAATCAGCAGTATTGGCTGTTTCGATTCTCCAACTCTCTAGTAAAGCAAGGCTTCAATGATTTTATTTTTTGGCGAGGGTGTTGCGGGTGAGGGTTGGGGGAGGGGGGCGGGGGGTGGTGTGTTGTCTGTCACTGTCCATGGTTCTGAACCGGCACTACAACAAGTATATGGTTGTTTCTCTGGGAAATTGCAGGGCTGGCATATCCTCTGCCCCACCCTATTTTTCCATAGAAGTACATTTATGCTAACCACTTCAATGTGGTCTTCATCAGTGTGAGGTTAAAAAACTTTGGAATTCTTGGAGCTTGGCAGGAAAGGGAATTAGAAAAAATCGCAAGTTGTGGGGGCAGGAGTGGTAGATGATATGTCAGCTCTTACTGAGTTATGACCCTGGTTAATGGCTGCAAGACATATCATATGTTGGGTAGAAAGTTTTGAGTCATGACAGCCTTTGTGAGCATTGAAACTAGGAGAGAAAAACCATAAGACCAACAGTTGGTACTGGTACTACTTCTTTAATCTGCAGTTGTCACAGAGTCTTGGTGTACTTTATAAAGTGTAAAAAAGTGGCTTTGATGATCTGTTCCATAGACTATCTCCAAAATGACAGCAACCAGCAAAGACAACTCCAATAGGAAATAATCTGTGACTACTCTCTGTCTCTGTCATCTCCTTTCTCTATTTATCTCTGTCTTTCTCTGTGCTCATGTAGTCTCTCTGCCCCTCCCCTCTCCTCTTCTTCCCAGCCCTCCCTGCTCTCCCTTCAATCTACTTTTGCTTGTAAGAAAAACACTATGTAATTTTCTTTAAAAATTAATTCTACCCTACAAAATATGTCTAAAATATTCAAGAGGGGAAAAAGTTTCTTTATTAGAACTGTTTCTTCCAGCATAATCAAGTTAATGAGTGCCTCCTTATAATTTAATGCGAAGTAATTTTCACACTGGTGGTGAGCTTCAAAGATAGGTGAATAGATAATTAATAGCATGATTCCCCCTGGCAACCAAGGTAAACTTCAGTCCTGATTGGGCAAAAACTGTCAAGAAGAGGATGGAATTAACTACAAACAGCCACATTTGTCACCAGTGCTCTTTGGAGCAACAAAAAGAGAAAAAAAGGCAATAATGAGTGTTGAAAGAGGATGGGATGGGTTGTAAACCTAAAGTTAGTTGCAGAAGGTTTTTCTGTTCATTTGTTTGTTTGACTATGAAATTTGGTCTGAACTGAGCTGGAAAAGCTAGAAGGCAGGAGTGACATCCAATTTTAATAAAATCAATGGCAAGCAAAAATCATTTTCAATGTGTTTGAAGAGAGAGTCTGCTCAATTCATGGGCTGTTGGAGCAAGCCATCACATGGAGGTTAGTCTACTCCTGCTCGTTAGCCCTGAAAGCCAGAGACCAAGGCAAGAGCAAACCCAACCCAGGAAGCCTGCTGACATAGGATGTAGTCAAAGAAATCTGCAACCTAGTCAGTCTTTAAAGCCTGTGGACACTTTCTACTTAATGCCATCTTAATATCTCCATTTTCTCCATTCCCATTGCCTTCATCCAAACCTTTATCACGTCTCACCTGAACTATTACAATATCTGTCTATCTTGTTTCCACATTGGCCAGAAGTGCTCTACCTACTACCCAAATCTAGTCATGCCGTTCCCTGCTTAAATCTCTTCAAAGGGATAGGAATACTTATCATAACATAGGGATACATGATACAAACTCTCTACTTTTGAATACAAGGCCCTTCATGGTCTCACTCTGCTTCCCCTCGCCAGCCAGCCACATCGCTCCCCTCTCTCTTCCCTTACCCTACTGGGCATCCTATTATTAGACTTTCTGAACAACCTGCCATTCCACTAATTTGTGTGTCATGCTCTCTCCCTTTTCTAGGTTAATCGTTTTGCCTGGAAATTCTCTTTCCCTCTCCAATCCTCTTCTGACTGACACATGCCCTTCCAGATCCTGGCAAGGCACTATCCCTGCCTTCTCTGACCACTGTCAACATCAAAGTCTTGGCCAATCGCTCTTTTTTTTCTTTTTTGAGATGGAGTCTCACTCTTTCGCCCAGGCTGGTGTGCAGTGGCGCGATTTCGGCTCACTGCAAGCTCTGCCTCCCGGGTTCACGCCATTCTCCTGCCTCACCTCCCAAGTAGCTGGGACTACAGTCACCCGCCACCGTGCCCGGCTAATTTTTTATACTTTTTTAAGTAGAGACGGGGTTTCACCGTGTTAGCCAGGATGGTCTCGATCTCCTGACCTCATGATCCACCCGCCTCAGCCTCCCAAAGTGCTGGGATTACAGGCATGAGCCACCGCACCTGGCCAATCACTCTTAGTATATATTTCCTAAATACTCAACACATATCTCTATTTTAGTGCCTATTACCTTGCTTGACAATGGTTTACTCCCCTATCTCTCTGTCTTTACCATAGGCTCCTAGAGGACAGAGAGTGTGTCTTGGTTCTTGTGGCACCCAAGCTCTTAGCATGGGGCCTGGCACATAATAGGCACTCAGTAAATGTTTGTTAATAAGTAAATGAAATGAGATTGCTAAGTAAAAATTAATTATAGACAAGGTTGAAAGTAAGAAGGGAATAGACCTATCCCTAGACAATGCATTTATTTAAGTCTTTATTCAAATAGAATTTTCTCCTAATTTTAATATACAACTGAGGAGTTAATGTCATCAATATTTGTGAAATTTCATACTTTCAATAGGAGAAAAATAGTACATGTGCACAAACAGCAGCTATAAGTGAAACATGAATGGTGATAACATGAAGTGCTTTGGGAGAATAGAGAGGTGGGGTGAGATATTGCTATTGTGCATGATGGCAGGGAGGCATGAGGCCTCATGTAGCAGTTAGGAATTATCTGCCCTGACTTTCTGCCTTTATCTCACATGGTGCTCATCCTGCACCATGACTGGTGGCTAAAACACTGAGTTTCTGGAGACTCAGCCCTGGCCATAAAGGTAGAAAAGGGATCTTATTTTGTCCACTACTGTCCACACTCTTTGTTTGCCCCAGTGCCTAGTTTCCAACCCTGCCAGTTTGGTCTTTTCTTCCTGGCTCCAACTGGCCTGGAAGAAACACTCTGTGCTTGTTTTCTTGGAATCTTCTAGGATTTAGGTTTATCAAGCTCTCCCTACTGGATGTTTTAGGGGACCCCTGAGATCCTACATGTGCATCAAATTGGCTCTCTGAAGCAGGGGATAGGGAAGAAAGTGGGCCTTAAAGGACAGTGGGAACCGAATAGGCAGAAGTGAAGGATGGGGCATAAACCATTTAAGGAGTGGGGCAGGATGAGCAACACATGAGTGGGAAATCGCAGCAGAGTGCATGGCAAGGAGGGCAGTGCTGGGAGCAGGAGAAGATGCCTGGATGGATGCCCATGCCGAAGACACTGGATGGGGGAAATAGGAGTCAGCACGCAAGACAGGGAAGCTACAGGAGAACCTGAAAGAACACCATAATGGGAGTCAAACAAGAAACCAAACCAAGGCCAACCCAACTCAGGGTCAGAGCCCAAGAAGGGGTTACAGACAGACTTCAAGCCAAGTTCTTCCTGCAGGTTCAGAGCTTGGTGCATGGCCAGGGTCTTGGACTAGGGGTCATAATATGCCTATCTCCATAGGTTATTTTAGGGCTCTGACAGGGACAACGAAGAGACAAACACCGAGGGATGAGTGGTTGCCCACAAGTTGGGTTGTTGTTTTGGGAGTCCTGAGACTGACCCTACAGGTGCACAGACGAACCTGCATACACACTCAAGTCTTCTGGACCTGAGTCTAACATCTGAAAATGGAGTGGGAGGGCAGTGGCTACAATGCTAAATGCTAAATAGCTTGAGTTGGAAAAAGCTATTGGCTTGGGCAATCTGGAAGACAATGAATAAAAGAGTAATGAGCCATGTTATGGAGGTCAGAAGAAAAGAACCATACTCCCTTGGCAAGTGTGGCTGTGGAGGAAGACAAGAACTAGGACATAGTGAGAGGGATAAGCTGAGGTTTTGTACTGTTATTTTAATAGGTATAGTTTGTTCGTAAAAAGGCTACTTAGGATAGATGATATGTGTCTATTTCTGGCCATATACTCCCAAGAAAGGAGCCAGGCCTTCCCAGGATCTCAGCCCACATCGTGCAGCTCAGTGCCAGCAGGATGAAGGGACTTCTTGGGACTATCATCTGGAAACTGGGCCCTTGGATCTGCAGGAGTCTGCAAAGACAGCAGGGTCTCTCTTTGTGTCCTTTGAACTATTGTCAACATCTCCCAAAACTTAACAGAAATGTGATTTGGTTGTGCAAGGGCTGACGACTCAATGGCAGATTTCTTTGCTTTTGGCTGGAAGTACAGCAACTCAGTGTGGCAACATGAGCTATCTCCCGCTGATCTGAAGCTCTGATTGCCAGTTATAGATGTCTTTGATGAATAAAAAATGGGAACGTGAATTAATTATTACTTATGAAATGCAGATTGTTTGGTAGACAAATATCTTTCAAACCTTGAGGCCCATCAGGGAGGATAATGAAAGTAACCCTTGGCAATGAGAGGGTTGAAGTTCATGGATCTGGGGGAGGCCTGGAAAACCCAACTCCATAATCAGTGATAACAACAATCTCTTTGTTTCTCTGTCTTACTGTTTCCCTGTCTCCATGCTTGTCTGTCTATCTGTCTCTCTCTCTCTCTGGGTTTCTTCCAGTCTTTCTGCCTTCCTGACTCAGGTTTCTAGCTTTCTATGCTTGTGCCTTTCTCATTTTGTTCCCATCTTTGGCCTCCCTGATTCTAGGCAGGTCTCTTTCTTTGGTTTTTGTCTCCTCTCTAACTCTGTCTAGGTTTCTCAGGATTCCTGACTATTGGCATCTCTCATGGCCCCACATCTTCTGGTTTCCCTGGTGTCATTTCTCCTATGGCTTCTCTCTCTCTCTCCTCTCTTCTTGGCCTGCTAGTGGTTCCTGTGACATTTCCTGCCTCTTTTCTGCCATCAAAGCCTCCCTGATTCAGCGTCTTGTTGTCTAAAGGTGTCTTCATGGTGTCTGGGGAGATTCTTATGAGTAGGGTATCTTCCCTCCTGCCCCTTACTTCACTAGGCAGGAAGCTGCATGAAGCAGAGGCTTTGCCTTGCTCACTTCTGTCTCCTCAGTGCCTAGAACAGTGCCTGCCACATAGAAGGGCTGGATAAAGCCCTGCTAACTGGCAGGTTCCATGTCTCTCGGGGACTCTGCTCTTGTTTTTATTTGCCTGCTAGGTCTCCATGACTCTCAAGCCTCTCTCGTGGCCTCTGTCTCTGTCTTGTCTGTTCTGGCCTTTTTGTCTGTCTCTTATGGTATCTCCTTCTCCCTGACTCTTGACTGTGTCTCTGTCTCATTGGCATCTCCCTTGTGCTCTCCACGTCTCTTCTGTCTCAGCAGCATGGACAGGCCAGAGCTAGGGCAGAAACCGGGCCAATCCTGTCAGGCCTCGTGGCACGCACAGCCTCCTGCTGGGCCTCTCTCCAGGATCCTCTAATGGAAACAACTAAAGGAGAAGACGTGTTTGCTTGGAAGCAAACAGCATCAGCCATCCAGGCAGCAAAGGCTGCCTCCAAGTTGATTCGGCCCCTTTTCTCCAGACCAATTGCTTTGACCAGTCAAGAGCTTTGAAGAGCCTCTCAGGGCAGTAACTGCAGTGGACTCATCCCTGGCTGCACGGAGGTGTGGGGGCCACTTTCTCAGTAGGTTCTCACCATGAGTGCCCTGGATCACAGACAGATGGAGCTGCTCCTGGAACTAGCAGCCATCTCTCCTGACTGATGACTGCCTTGGCTTCAGTTAAGCATACTGCAGGGGTCCAAGCCCGGAGGAGGGTCAGCCCTGGAGGAATAAAATTGTTGGGTCTGAGTGTCTATGCTGTCAAGGCTAAGAGTGAGAGATTTAGACTCAAAAAACTGGGTTAAAGTCCTAATCCAACCACTGACTTTATGCCTCAGTTTTCACATCCGTAAAGTGGGAATAGTAGCCTTTATCTTGTAGGGTGGATAGTGGATTCAGTGTGATAATATATGAAAAGCACAATGTCTGGACTATGGTGAACACTCAGTAAATGGCAGCTATTGGAAATGGAAGGCAATGGGTATACACAGGAGCTCTTCTGCTGAAGAAGGAAGGCATGGGTGCTAACTCTGTGACATCTTTGAGTATTTTGAGCAGCAATGCATCTAGAGTTAAAGGGTTCCAGAAGAGACAAGAGCTCCGTTTGGCCATCTGGTCCAGCCCCTTGCCTTCAGCAGATGACTTTGCAAACCACCCAGGGCAGATGGTGGGTGTTCTCTTCTGGAAGTTCTCCAGGGGCAGACACCCCCACCTCCCCTCCCTCACTCATTTCTAGCTTTCCTTCCTTCACAGTCAAGATGGGCTCCCTTATGTTCCATCTCAAAGCTTCTTGCTTCACACAGGCCTGTTGGCTACGGCACATGCTTCACAGGCCTGGAGAAGAGTCCCTATGGGTCAGCCTTTAAGGGAGGCCATGCAAAGTGTATGTTCCCCAGGCTGCAGCTGCAATTTCTGAGGGGAGCCTTCACAGCCTCCCATTTCAGCAAATTGCAGGAAGTCAAAGATGACACGTAGTCTGCAGTACAGTGCAGAGCAAATACTCACTTGAAAATATCTCTGCCTTTTCCAATTTCCTGGAAATTGACAAGTGTTTCCAGGATTCAGCCTTTGCAGCCAGGCCTGGCTGGGCCCTATCTTTCTCTCCACGACCCCTGCTGAACCTGTGAAGTCCCCACCTCCACCCCCTGAGCCAGCTTACACGGTGGTTCTTCACCACCCCTGGGTCCACTTCTCTTGCCTCTTTGCTGTGGTCCTGTGCATCTTGGCACCTGCAGATGCTGGCAGAATGCGAAGAGGGGTTTGGGTGTGACTCGCTTCCCCTCTTTGCTCCAGATGACTCACCACCTGCCTTAGCTTTTCTCTTCCCATCGTTACATAATCCTGACTCCAAGATTAAAAATACTCCACTGAATACCCCGTCCATCTGTCATATTCTCTCTCTCTCTCTTCACATATATATGTATATATGATCTTATTTTAAAAATACTCTGGAAAGAGCACTTCCATCGTTCATTTACATCATATTAGAAATGGATTTCCGAGTCAGCACTGGCTTCCTCCAGAATAGCAGTCCTGGAGGAGCGAGATCTCCCCAAGCCTCCAGGATTGCAGTCTGTTTTGTGCCTTCACTCCCTAATAGGTTTGCCTTATTTAAACGACCCACCTTCAGAGCTGCCAAGGACTTTCTCAGAGCAGCTCCTTGGTCCCTCCGACAGCCTGGGATGGCATTTATTCTGGGGCCTGGGTGTGGGGAGGTCCTCACCAGCCTAGGAGTAAGAGGAGGTGGTGAACTGGGCCCTCTGGCCTAATTCAGGGCCCCAAGTCTAATCTCCAGGATGGGGACCCCTGAGTTCTGCTCTGCCCCCATGTCTCATGACTCTTCCTACCTTGTCTCTATGTATTAGGAATCATCCCTCGATTGATGGAGGGAAAGTGAAAGGGCTTATATCTGTTTTCCTTTTTGTGATACAACCTGAGTGACACCTAGAGCTAGAAGTGACCAGCACCCAAGATCCAGCCTCACTCATTCATACACTCCCTCATTCATATGCTCCCTCATTCATTCTACACATACTTGTTGGGGGTTTACTGTGTGCTTGGTGTATCAGACAGATAGTGCCTTCCAAGAGTGTGCAGCTGAGGTAGGGGAGAAAGATCATGTAGACCAGATAATTTAGAGTCATGGGACATAGGTTCGAGTCCAGTCTCTGCCAGATGCCAGTTATGTGTTAGTCATCAGAGCTCAGAACCTCAGTGGTCTCATCTGTGCAATGGGCACTCCTGGGGCTGGTACAGCACTAATGGGAATGAAAGTGCAGTGACACTGGGCAGAAATGTATCATTTGGTGTGTAAATGCTTTCAAAGCCTGAGTTTGCTGTTGAAAAAAAGGAAATCAGCGTATCAAAGAGATATCTGCACCTTCATGTTTATTGCAGCACTATTCACAATAGCCAAGATATGGAATCAACCCAAGTGCCCAACAACAGATGGGTGGGTAAAGAAAGTGTGGTACATATACACAATGGAATATTATTCAGCCATAAAAAAGAAGGAAGTCCTTCCATATGCAGCAACTTGGGTGGAACTGGAGGACATTATGTTAGATAAGATAAGCTAGGAACAGAAAGTTAAACACCGCATGTTCTCACTCATATGCGGAAGCTAAAAGAAAGTTGATCTCATAGAAGTAAAAAGCAGAACAGAGGTTACTGGAGGCTGGGAAGAGGAGTGGGGAGGAAGGATAGGGAGAGATTTTTTCAAGGACACAAAATTACAGCTAGGCGGTAGAGTAAGTTCTAGTGCTCTATAGCACTGTAGGATGACTATAGTTAACAATAACGTATAGTTTCCAATAGCTAGAAGGAGGATATCAAATGTTCCCAACACAAAGAGATAATACATGTTTGAGATAATGAATATGCTAATTACCCTGATCTGATTACTATACATTGTATGTATCGAAATATCACTCTGTACCCCATAAGTACAATTGTTATGCATCAATTAGAAAAATAAATTTAAAAAGTTGCAAAAAAAAAAAAAAATGCCTGTGGAAGCTGCCTCCCTCATGATCCCTGCCTCCAGCCTCGACTCCTTCCATCCACCTTTTGCAGAAATCACCAGAGTGTTCGATTCAGAGCTTAGACTGATCTCTCTCCACTGGCCACAGCATCCATTTTAAACTTCTCCAAACGACGCCTGAGGCCTTCCTCCCCTGCACCTTTTCCCACCAGTCCAGCTGGACCAAAGGCCTGGCAGAATAGACAGTGCATTTTGACTCTGTGTGCCCAGGGTCCAGTGACTTTCACTCTCTGGGTCTCAGTTCCTCATCTGTAAAATGAGATAAGCGACAATATATACTCAAAGGGTACAAATGAGTGAATTCATGAAAAGCACTTAGAGAAACACACGGCACACAAGGGACAGTCAGCTGGGTTTGTTATTAGTCGAGTTGTGCAGTTCGCCCTCGGTGCCTTTAACAATGCTGCTTTCCATGCCTGGAACTCTGTTCCTGCTCCCTCTCCCTCCACCCAGCAAACTCCCACTCCCTTCGACATGCTTTCTAAAATGTAACTCCTGCGTGAAACTTGCCCCTGTTCCTGGTCTTTTGTGGCAGACATTCTGGCTTCTGATTCCCAGGCCTGTGTCCTTCTCCAGGCCCCGCTTCCTCTAGAATGTGTGCACGCCTCAGGCTCTCAGCATCTTGTCCTCCATAGCTACTCACTGAGCCCTTGTCGGGTACCAGGCACCACCCCTCCTCCCACACCTTCTCAATACTCTAGTGCTTACTAAGGTAGAGTCTGTGAGCCAATAGTCATGTACTTTTTGGCAAGCCTGAGTTGAGCTGTGTTTTCTTCACTTCTAATGCACACCACCGGGTTCTGTGAGCACCTGCTATGCACTAGGTGATGGATCCCAATTATCCCAAGAGAGATCATGCCCATTGCATGGGTGAGGAAAGTGAAGGCAGAGTGAACTGACTAGTCTCCTGCTCCCCACCCCTCCGAGGAGCTGACATTGGCTTACGTTGGCTTCAGAATCAGGTATGGGTCTCCTGCCTGCCTGATCCTGGCCTCCCATCCTTTGTGTGCCCAGACTTGCCTCCTACATCCCTGTCCCAAACTGGAAGGCTGGCAGGAACTCTGCCCGGCTCAATAGCCTGGGCCAGGCAGGTAGGAGAGGGCTGGCCTGGCCCCTGTCACTCCCTCTTGACTTAAGCCACACATCTGTCTCTCCAATAATGTGTCCCACAGTAGGACCTAGCACGCAGGTGAATCTGAGGAGGTCACTGAGCATGGGCTCTCCTGTTGTACTGATGTGACCTAATGCACCCCGGCTGCCACGCAGGGCTGGCCTCAGCTCAGCAGAGAGGTCGGGCAGGAAAGCAGGAGGGGAGGAAAATTGCTTTTTTGCTGCCCCAACTACAATTGCCTCCAGGCTGCTATAAAATCAATAAAATATCAGTGCCTGTGAGCAGGAGCCGGGCCTTGTGCCCCTGGGAAACGCCCCGGCTCTGGTGTTGGGGACTGTTCTGTGATTGTTATTCCGTTGGATGGAACGGCTTTTAGGACAGTTGGCAGTGGAAGGCGTCCAACATGCCCATTCCCCAGCGCATGAGCTTGCTGCCTTTTCTTCTCCTTCCAGCAGCCTCTCTCCTCCTCTCCCTCCTCCTGTCCTCTCTGCCACCAAAGTCATCGGAAGGCCTGTTTGAAGCTTAGCCTTGTTTATGCCATTTATCCTGGGGTGGAACGATCATTGCCGATCGTCCAATGTGTGCTCACAGATGCACACTCACAAGCTCACCACTCAAACACGCAGGGGCACACACACACACTCCCCTGTGCACACACAGTGACACTCACACAAGGAGGCGGCCTGCCTTCTGCTCATCTTCTGGAACTCACAGTTTCTCTCACACCCTTGCTCACACAGACCACTCCCAACCTACTGTGGAGTTTCAGACTCTCTCTCTCTCTGCTGGAGATGAAAGGGATTTGGCAGCAACATCTCTTTGTCTCTGACTTTTCCTCCATCGGCCTCTCTGGCTTGCTCCCTGTTGCTCGCAGCATCTGCACACACAGACACACACAACATGAGGGCAGACACCGCACTCCCTCTCTCTCGCAGATGCATGAGCCTCAGCTGCAGCGTTCTGACTTGCAGGGTGGGCTGGAGTGCCAAGGGCGGGGTGGGGCAGTGAGGGATTCCAGGAGGTGGTCCAAACCAGAAGCCTGGCAGAGGGCCTTGGTGTTAGGACATCTGACAACACACATACAGACAAAATAACTAAAATGGAAACAACAGCTTCCACATATAGGGGAGACGCAGTGTGGTTCTGAGCATAGACTCTCAAGCGGCCTCCCTTGGTTTTGATATGTGGCTCTGCCTCTTACCAGCCATGTAGCTTTGGGCAAGTTATATAACCTCTCTGTGCCTGGTTTCACTGTCTATGAAATGGGAGAATATCTGCACCCATCTCATAGGATGGTTATGAATTAAACAAGTTACCACATGTAAAATGCTTAGAATACTAGATGTGTTCCCTACCCTGATGGTACTATGTGCCAGACACTGCGATAAGCACTATATATGTACCAACCTATTTAATGTCCCCATTGACCCTGTAAACAGTGATTTCCCATAGAAATGACCTGCTGGAGGCCACATAGTTAATAAGGGTGGGGCTGGAGTTGGAATTTAAGTCATTGATTCATAAGCTGCAAATTATATTGCTCCCCCATCCATGACAGCTCTCCTTTCCAGAGGCATAGTCTGGGGTAAGGGGACAGGACAGCCACAGAAGCCTGGTAGGAGCTAAGACCCCTCTAGGGATCAAGGTGGGAATCATAGGCAGATGTAAGGCTGGGAACCAAGGCAGATGCCCAACGGCATTGACTGTCCAATAGCAGAGTAGAAAGAAGGCTTGGGTCACTTGGGGTGGGGGGCAATAGGAGGGCTCTGGTCCAGGGATGGCCAATGGGGATGGGATAGGAGGATTCTGGGTCAGTGATGGTGAAGGCCCCTGGGGCCAGCTGTGGGCTGCCAGGCTGGGTCAGGATGGCATGAAGAGAGACTTGAGGCTGCCCACAGAAGTCCCAGGCATGGCATAGTCCTGCTACTCCTTCTTCTGGGGACAAGGTTGGGACCTGGGTGGGCATGAACCTGCAGGGGCGGAATGAAACACTCACACAGCCAAGTGAGGGACAAGGTACCCAGATGCACACTGGTATTTCCTGAGCCTATACAAATGTAATCCCATTGAATGCCCACCAGAACCCGCCTGGTGGGAAATCTCATTTCTGTTTACAGAAGCAGAAACTGAGGCTTTGGGGCCAGGCAAGGTGGCTCAGGCCTGTAATCACAGCACTTTGGGAGGCTGAGGTGGTTGGATCACCTGAGGTCAGGAGTTCGAGACAAGCCTGACCAACATGGTGAAACCCTGTCTCTACTAAAAATACAAAAATTATCTGGGCGTGGTGGCTTACGCCTGTAGTCCCAGCTACTTGGGAGGCTGAGGCATGAGAATTGCTTGAACCCGGGAGACGGAGGTTGTAGTGAGCCAAGATCGCGCCATTGCATTCCAGCCCAGGCAACAGGGCGAAAGTTCGTCTCAAAAAGAGACAGAGAGAAAGAGAGAGAGAGAGAGAAAGAAAGAGGAAGGAAAGAAGGAAGGAAGGAGGGGAGGGAGGGAGGGAGGAAGGAAGGAAGGAAGAAGGAAGGAAGTGGGGAAGGAAGAAAGGGGGGAAGGAAGGAAGGGGGGAAGGAAGGAAGGAACTAAGGCTTTGGGAGTTTATGCTTGCCTGCAAGTTGCCAATGGCTATACTTGGGTTCCTAGAACCTTCACCTAGGGCAGGACTGGGGGCAAGACTTGATAGCAGGTGGGCGTGGGGCAGCAATGGCTGAGAAGTTTTCAAGTAGGAGAAGCAGAGGCACAGGGGTAGGGAGCAGGCGCAGCAGTTCATAAGTGGAGGTCGAGAAGTCACAAAGTCCACTTTTGGCACAGCACACCCTTGTCTCGTGATGTGGAATTTGCAGTGTGGGGCTGGAACAGAATAAAGGCTCACTTGTGTTTGGCAAATGAGCACGCATTTCCTCTCCTAGGATGTGCACATTTTTTCTTTTGTTCTCTTTCAACAGTGGGCACTGAACACATCCCTTCCCCAAGTTGCAGGAAAAGCCAAGTTCCACGGGGCATGGAGGGGGGAAAGGAAGTGGGTGAGGGACAGGCAGGAGGTCTGTGTGTCACCTGTTTCAGCTGTTGGGCATAGAATGCAAGTTTGGGTGGATTAACATTTGTGCTAATTAGCATTTTTTCCAATTAACATTTTTGCATGGAAAAGTGGGACTTACAGGGTGGCAGTGCTCCACACTAGCCAGGGAGGGAGATGGATCTCTTGGGTCTTTGGCTCTACATAAGCAGGTGGTGGGCATGGGGGCTGCTGGGATGCAAGGGTGGTGCTAGTGCCCAGGGTGATGAGGTCTGGGCAGAAGATATCACACTGGGGGATCCGTGATGCTGGCAGAATGATGTCTACAGAGCCATGCTGCATAGGTGTCCTCTAACTGTACAGGGAAGGGGCTGTTTGTCAGTTCTGTATATGTGGCACATTGGGGACCTGATAAATGCCAAGTACTGTACTATGTGCTTCAACCCCTGTCCTGTGGGACTTGCAGACTAGGAGGGGAGAGAGCTCACAGTACCAATAACCTATAATTTCCATCAAGCAGAAAGATGGGAACTGTGGCAGCATTGGGCGGGTGTATAGCTCCACACCCAGGGTTCAGGCTGTAAGTTCCATGGGGACAGAAACCATGCCCTTCTTGCTCCCACTGGACCCTAGCACCTATCGTAATGCTTTGCACATTGTAAAGGTTAGTAAATATGTATTGAATTAATGAAGGAATGAATGAGTAGCATTAAGCTGAGACCTAAATGCGAGGAGCAAGCCAGGTAAGGGGAATAGAAACAGTGCTCCAGGCAGAGGAAACTGTGTGTGCAAAGGCTGGGAGGCTAGGAACAGAACATTAGTTCAAAGAACTCAGTGTTATTTTGGCATCCTAGAGAAGTGGATGTGGGTGTGGGGTGGGACAGGAGGGGAGGAGGAGCAGGAGGCTCCAGAGGTAGACAAGGGTTGGGTGATGATGGGTCTTGTGACCTTGTTCAGGCAATGAGAAATGAGAGAAGTGTGAGGGATGCACTTGAGTCCCCCTGATGTGGGAGTGGATTGGAGTGGGGCAACCTGAGGACAGGGAGACTCCTCACGGTGGTGGAGGGGCTGTGGCAGTACCTGAGAAGGGAGAGAATGGTGGTCTGCCTGGGGTGGGGGAAGGGGGATGGAGAGAAAGGATGAAAGGGATGGGAGGTAGACTGGATGCGGGGATGAGAGAGGAGGTCGAGTCATGGGGACTCCACGTTTCTGATCTGGACCATTGGACAGAATGTGATGTCTTTTCCTGAAACAGAAAAATGAAAGCAAAGTGAGAGGTGAGGAGGAGGCATATAGAGTATGTTTGTTGAGTGAATCAGACAGAAATGTATCTGGACCAAGGATCAGACAAAGATGTGGCTGTACTCTGGTCTCCTCACAGCCCCTTTCCCCAGTTTCTTCTTCATCTGCCAGAGGGATCTCTCTAAAGCACAGATCTGACTGTGTCATCCCTTGTCAAAACCCATCAGTGACTCCCTAGTGTTTGTACCATGAAATCTAAAACCTTCACCATGGCCTCTAAGATCTTGCATGATGTGGCCAAGCTCACCACTCAAGCCCTCATCTTAGGCCCTTTCCCCGTGCTTAGTACATGGCAGCCACGTGGGCCTGATTCCATTGCCCCTTACCCCAACCCCCTCCCTGCCTCAGAGCCCTAGCAGGTGCTGTTCCCTCTGCTTTTCCTGCTTCCCCTTCCCCCTTCCTTACCTGGCCAACTCCAGCTTATTCCTTACATCTTGACTTCAAAGTCACATCATTAGGGAAGCCTTCCTTCACTCCCAGACCAGGTTAGGTCCCTCCAGTAGAGCTCCATGTCCTTCCTCTCCTCCTCAACCCTGAAAATTGTGGTTAACCCAGTATTTGCAGAACTTCACATCCCTGCACCCCCCACACCCCGCCACAGGCTCCAGCTCCAGAGGGCAGCAGCTGCATCTGTTTTATTCACCCCTGTAGCTTCAGGGCCTCGTGCAGGGCCTGGCACCTAGTAAGTGCTCAACGAGTATTGGTTCATGAATGAATGTAATATGAAGCATATTTTGGATTGTTTGTATCACAATGACTGTTTAGCAACAGCTAATTTCCAACATTAGTGAAGTCAACTGACACCAAAATAGCAGAAGCATTCCACTTTAAATATAACCCTCTTTGGAGATGACTCCCAAGCCTGCGCCCCCAGCTGATAATCCTTCCCAATTTCTAATCCGTATCTTCCACTGGCCCCTGGACATCTGTGCCTGGATGTCTGTGTTGAAAAATGCAGCAAAACACTTTTCTGGCTTTCATATTTTGTCTTTCAAGCCCAAACCTAGGCTGAGCCTGGTCTCCTCGGGTCCCCTGACCCCTCCCAGGAATGGCAAATTAGTGATCTTGCACCAACAGGTCCTCCTTCCAGTCTCTTCCATGGACTCTCATTTGGAAGGCGGGATGCTCTGCAGAAGACGCAGATATGCCAAGGGGCAGGGAGTGTCCACGAGCCCTATGGACTCCTTATGGAATTCGTTGGCATTCCATGAAAGGGTTTGAGGTCCGGGCCATCAGGCCAAAGCAGGGGAATGTGCAGAGGCTGCAGCTGAGGGGACAAACGGGTCAGTGGTCAGAGGCAGACACTGAGCAGAAATGCAAAGGCATGGGCTGAGAGTGCATTCATTTATTTCTTTATTATTTATGATCCTGCCTTCATCCAAAAGAGATGCGAGGTCACTTCCTACAAAAACACTAGTAAAAGTCCACAGGGAGATTCAAGTAGATAGTAGGGAGATCAGCAACGAGAGAGATGAAGGGGGGGAAGATGGCATTGGGCATGGAAGTGACATCTCCTGTTTGAACTGTGCCTTGTGGTTGGCCAGGCTCAGTCATGACAACCGTGGCCTCATTTGATCCCTGTAGGCTCCTCTTTCTACAGATGGCCAGAAAGCCACAGTCAGTTGCTCAAAGCCACGCTGCTGGCCAGTGGCAGGGAGTGGTAACTGCAGCCCATGGAGTGGCAGGGAGTGGTAACTGTAGCCCATGGAGTGGCAGGGAGTGGTAACTGTAGCCCGCGGAGTGGCAGGGAGTGGGAACTGTAGCCCACGGAGTGGCGGGGAGTGGGAACTGTAGCCCGCGGAGTGGCGGGGAGTGGGAACTGTAGCCCGCGGAGTGGCGGGGAGTGGGAACTGTAGCCCGCGGAGTGGCGGGGAGTGGGAACTGTAGCCCGTGGAGTGGCGGGGAGTGGGAACTGTAGCCTGTGGAGCAGGGTAGAATGGGGCTTTCCCAGGAGTGCCCTCTCCTCTCCACTTTCTTGATATTCCCCCAACCCCAAGCCCTGGCTGCAGGCCCTTAACCCTACCTCTGTCTTGCAGAAATATCCTGCATCTTTGTCCACCCCAAACACCCCATACAGTAGGACCAGAGTCATCTCTCCCGAGCATACGACTGTGACCCCACAGGCTGGTTCAGAAACCCCCAATAGCTCTCTACCACTGACAGAAGAAAACACACTCCCTACACCAGCACACAAGGCTCTCTCTGCTCAGGCCTGAACTGGAGGAACAGCTCAGGTCCTGTTCCTCTTCCTTTTCCAACAGATAGCAGCCATGGTGGGATTTCACCCCATTGCAAATCCATGCTGTACTTACTCACCTCCTGTACCGTTTCACTTGGACAGGAAATATAGCAAAGTGATCAGGCACATGCAGCCTGCAGCCAGACTGCCTGGGTTCAAATTCCAGCTTGCTACTTTAGCCATGCAGCCTTGGACAAGTTCCTTCCCCTTGCTACTCCTCGGCTTCCTCATCTGTCAAATGGCCTGCCTTGTAGCTGCCTCTCTCATAGGATAGTGGTGAGGATTAAATGAGGAGGTAACATATGAGAAGAGCCTAGGGCAGTGCCTGGCCCCAGTAAGTTCTGTTTGTGTGAACTTTTCTTGTTCCTCACCCCACATTCCAGGTTTGGGAGCCTGCAACTGCCACCCCACACAACAAACATTGAACATTCCAGTCGGGACTTCCTCCTGCTTCCGTGACCTCCTCTGCTTGCAGCAATGGTTCCAGCTGCGTCCTTCCCACAGTCAGAATGTTCTTTTGAGTCACAGGACATGGCCTTTGATCACAAGGGCATTTCTCTTTCTTTCTGAGAATGTCTTGGATCCCTAGCAAGATGCTGAACTCCCAGGGTGGGGACTCCCTTATCTCTCTCTGAGAGAGGCATAGCGGGTGCTTTGTAAACACTTGTTAGTTTTATGTTTTGTATCATTCGCCCCTTCTGCCCTGGTAAATCACTCTGCTCCTTCTAAAAGGGAGAATCTCCAGCCTGGGGGTTGAGACATCAGACAATCTCTTAAAGGCACTGTCATATATACACTGGTATAAACCAGATGCTACCATACAGGAGGGTGAAAGCCGAATGAGAGCAGGCTGCCAGCAAGGAGTCAGATGGCAGGAGAGCAGGCTCCCAAACCCAAAGCTGGGATAGGGCATCTCAGCCAAAGGTGAGAGCGGACATGGGAATGGGGGGCTGGGAGCTGGACCCAGAGGAAGGCGCAGACCCATGGCTGGGGAAGGAGGACATGAGGTGGTCATCTTTTATTGTTCCCATCTTTTTTCTTGCTTCTCTCATACTGGGCATCCCAGTCTCTTAAAGATCTCTCTCTCTCTTTCATCAGGTAGACCTCACTTGCAGTCCCAGGCCTGCCACTCACTAGTTGCTGACCTTGGAAAAGCATGTAACATCTCCAGCATCACCTATAGAGGGACTAAGATGCGCCCTTCATGTTATTCTGGTGGAAAATATGATATAAAGCATGGGTTCCTGAACCTTTCCGGGCAGGGAAATATCCCAGGGATCACCTTTGAAGGCAGGTCCTGGGCCCCACTTAGTCCAACAAAACCAAATTTCCATGGCAAGGAGCTCAAGAATCTGTAGTTAAAAAAAAAAAAAAATCCACAGGTATTCTAATGCCACTGTCCCAAAGACAATGTTTGAAAGCCACTGGGCACGGTGGCTCACACCTGTAATCCCAGCACTTTGGGAGGCTGAGGCTGGAGGATTACTTGAGCCCAGGAGTTCAAGACCAGCCTGGGTAATGTGATGAAACCCCATCTCCACAAAAAATACAAAAATTAGCCGGGTGTGGTGGCACGTGCTTGTAGTACCAGCTACTTGGGAGGCTGAGGTGGGAGGATCACTTAAGCCTGGGCAGTTCGAGGCTGCAGTGAGTGAAGATCATGCCACTGCACTCCAGCCTGGATGACAGAGGGAGACCCTGTTTCACAAAAAAAAAAAAAAAGAAAGAAAAAAAAAAGAAAAGAAAATCACTTAAGAAATATGTCAAAGTAAGCTCTTAACCAAGGTTGATATCATTTTTTCTTTCCTTTTTTCCTTCCTCTTAATTCATTAATTAATAGGGTCACCATGCTTAATTAATGAAAAGTTCCCAATTATTTAATGGTTTGGAAGAATTACTGTGTGGCTGCCATTAAGGGCGCCTGCTCCACTGGGGCAGGAGGACAGTGACACCTGGCAAGGCCCTCCGAAGACTCTCCTCCCCACAAGGGGTGAGTGTCCAGGTGTCCGGGGGTTTAGGAAACAAGAGCATCTTGAAACAATGTTTTCCTCTTTTCAGGAATTTAAGCCTTCTTGCCACAATTTGTTTTGACATTATGTATTTGTTCAACAAACTCATTCATTCTACAAGCACCGAGCATCCCTTATGCACCAGGCTGAGTGAGGCACTGGGGACTCAGAGATTACAAGCCAGACAACACACACTCAGTCCTGGCCTCACAGTCTAGCGGGGAGGCAGAACCCTGTGAAGGATTCATTGAAGTGAAAGTACATGATCCTGCTGGAACAGGGGAGAAGCCAGGCCTTGTGGGATTCCAGAGGAGGGGAGTTTGGACTGGGCCTGGAGACCTTTTGGAAAGTCTCACAGAGGGGGTGATGTTTGAGTGGACGCATAGCACAGTGGTGGCAAGCAGGGCTACTGGAGCCAGGGTGACTGGCTTCAAATCCCAGCATCTCCATTCACTGGCTGTGCATCATAAAGCAACTCTCTCAACCTCTCTGTTCCTGCATTTTCTCCTCTGTAAAATAGCGATAAAATTGTCATGAGTATTAGATGAACTTACATATATAAAACACTTAGAGCAGTGTCTAGAACATAGAAAAAAATTTAAAGCATATACATGTATATATATAAAGCATATATATTAAAAAGCATATATGTGTGTATACATACACATATATGATATTATTATTTTTATTTTGAGAATGCATGAAAGCCTGCCATGCAGGGAAAAGAAAGGCATTCTGGGCAGTAGAAAATCAGGTGGAAAGGGACTGAGGTGGTAAAGAACAAGAGAGGATGAGTAGTTCTGTGTGACTGATGGCAGGCTACATCCAGGGGCAAGGACAAAGGCATCTTCATGGATGATACTAAAAGGGTTTCCCTCCTAGTTCTTGTCCATGTTATCACTTACTGTGAGCCACTTGAGCACAAATTAACCTGATGTGATAGTGATCTGAATGCAAATCACTCCATTTGGTAAGACAGTGGTCACTTACTGACCACTAACCTAAGTCTCTCCCTCAGCTCCCACCACAGTGAAGCACCCCCCACCCCCAGCCCCCAGAAGAACTTTATATTGGACAGAGTTTTTTCACACCATCATCTCATCTAAGCCAGTCAAGTAGGCTCTAGGTCAGCCCGCCTGGTGTGAATCCCAGTGGGAAGTGGGCGTTTGCTCTGCTTTTGGCTGTATAGACTTTCTGGCCACCCTCCTATCTTTGGACGTCTTCCAGGCCCATGTGTTCTGTGTCCTCAGGGAGAACCCAGAACTCTCACGGTCGCAGCCACCTTTGCAGCCCAGTTGTCGGAGATGACCTAGGTTTCACCAGGCAGGCTCACTTGTTGGGACTGTCTCTAGGAGTGGGAAAATTGAGAAAGAAGGTTGCCTTGGAATGAGTTTTGCTTTTGAATGGAACAGTCAAGCCTGCTGGCTCTGGTGGGTGGCAAGTCTACAAGGTGGAATTCCTAAGGGAGAAGTGGCATCAGGGCTGGAGCCAAGAGCAGTGGCACAAAAGGCCAGTTCCCAGTGGAGAGGTGGCTTCCTCACCAGGCCCACTCTGTGCTATGGTTTTGGAAGCTCAGAATCAAGCTGGGTCCCCTGACCACTCATCAGTCTCTCAATGACTTTTTTTTTTTCTGCTTAAACATCTATAGTCAGCTTCTGTTGATTGCAACTAAAGACCCTCTTGAAATGCAGCTCTGCCACTTACCAGCTGTGTGTCCTTGGGCAAGTTACTCAACCCTCCTGTGCCACAGACCTCTCCTTTTTAAATGAGACAATAACATTAACTACCTTGTAGGCTTGTTATAAAGATTCAATGAGACACTTCACACATTCCCTAGCACTTGTATTAAGCCGCAATAAATATTAGGTATTTTCACTAAATCTGAGAAGAATAAGGAAAATACTCTTAGCTAAAGAGGCACAGAGAAGTGAAGAGACTTACTTGAAAGCCGTAAAGTGAGCAAGAGGAAGGTCTTTGGCCTCCAAATCCCAAATTCTTTCCACTTTCCTGCAGCTGCCTCGTCATGTGCATATATGTGTGTGTGCGTGCACGTCCTTTATTGCATAAAGCCACTGTATTATGTGTGCTGTCAGATATTCTATTAAAAAGCAAAGTGGAAAAAACAGTGAGCAGCAGTCTTCCTCTGCCTGTGCTTCTACTGATTACAAAATTAAATTAAGCTTTGTGGCTTGCTGCTGCTGTTTGATGGGGAATACAATGAATTGCTCTTTGCCTCCCTGCAAGAAGTCTCAGAGAACAGTGCTGGGGAGCTCAGCCCAAGACAGTATTTCTTCCTCCCAATGCCCGGGGGGCAGAGCCTTCCTCTCTCCAGAAATGTTAAGCCCCTGAATCAGGCTGCCTTTTTATTAGGTTAATAAAACACCAGGCCCATCAAGTCTCAGGATCGTAAAGGTCAGTGAGTCACGTATGAGTGCAAGGGAGAGGTAGTGGGGCAGCGGCCTGCTCCCTAGAGCCTGTGGGAGGGAAGAAGCTCTCCCTCCAGGCCAGCACTGACTCTGGGATTAAGACCAAAGATGCATTCAGGGTGGTGAAGGCAAGATGGACAGGAATCCCCATATGCCCCTCTGACCTCATAGGCCTCAGCCACACAGGGTTCCCAGGGAAGGGTCAGGACAGGAGACAGCTGAGGGAAGTCAGAGCTGGCAGGAGAATAGGCCCTGCATCTGAAAGGCAGCAAGCAGGCAGGCAGATGAGCAGGAGAGTTAAACTAGAGCATCAGCAATCAGAGAGAATTTGGTGTTACAGAGCATGGTGGATAGGGGCAGGGTCTTGGAGTCACTGAGTTTTAGGTTCAAAGCTTATCTCAGCATCTGCTTTTGCCCTCCTTTGATTTGTTCTTGCTGATTTGGTTACTCATGGCTATGTAGCAAACCACCTCCAAACACAGTGGTTTAAAACAACAGTTGTTTTTCTCTCAAGAGTCTGTGGGTTGACTGGGCTCAGCTGGTTGGTTCTTCTGCTCCATGTAGTGTTGACCGGGCTGGAGTCATCTGATGCTACTAGCTGGCCACTGGCGCTGGCTGGAAGTTGGAAACTCAGTTGGAGCTATTGCCAGGACAGCCTCAGTTCTCTACATGCCTCTCCATGTAGCTTTGGGCTTCTTGCAGCTGGGCAGCCGAGTGTCAATGGGAGGCATTCCAAACTTTGGGCACTATTGTCCAAAGTGGTGAACGTAGAAGCTGCAGATCTCTGAAGGTCAAGTTGTGAAAATTGCACAGCATCACCTCTGCTGCATTGTATTGGTCAAAATAGATCAAGAGAGATTCCAGGGAAAAGGAACTAGATTATGCCTATTGATGGGGGGAGCAGCCAAATACTATTCTCCATCTTTAATTTATTCCCCCTCCCCAGCCCACATAATGATCTCCTTAACATGTAGATAGGATCGTGTCACTGTGCCCTTCTCCCTCATTGGCTTCCCTTTGCCCTTGTGCTAAATTCCAAACTCCTTTGCCCCAGTGGCCTCCAGGGCTCTGACCCCTGCCTGACTTTCTAGACCTCATCACATGCTACTCACCACCTTGTTTGCTGTACCCCAGGCCCACTGGCCTCCCTGCAGTTACTCTGTCATGCCAAGCTCTCCCCACCTCAGGGCCTTTGCATTTTCTGTTCACTCTACCTGGAGTGGCCACTTCGTGCTTAAATAGCTCTTTCTCATTCTTCAGGTGTCAGAAATGATACCATGTGACCTCCTTTTTCATTTAGTTAGTCAGCAAATATTTACTGTGTGCCTTCTATGTGCTAAGCACCAATCCATGTCCCATTAAAAGCAGACCTCTTATTGTTCTACTTTAGCATCCTCCCTCATTTTTGCTTTAATTAAAGCATGTCATGATCTTGTTTTATTTATTTTCCTGTTCAGTGTCTATATTCCCCACCAGAGTGAAGGCAAAATCTGTGGGGCTCACCATGGTTTCCCTAAGCACAGAGTGCAACACAGAAGATGTGCTTGACATGTGAGGGTTGAATGAGTGAATGCCTCTTATCTAGTCTTGTGACCCTGGCCAGGTGACTTGACCTCTCTCAGTCTCATTTCTCCATTTGTAATGTGGAGTCCTAGAGTCTGTACCTCATAGGACTGTTGTGAGGATGAAGATAAGAGAATGCAAATAAAACATCATTTGGCATATAGCAAGTCCTCAACAAAACGTTCCCTAATACTGTTACAATTATCATGATTATTTTATTAAAGCAAGATTTGGTCTTTGCTGTGGGAAATGCTAGACTGTGTGTTCCATGAGAGTGGGGAACCATGCTGGTTGCTTCTCAGTCATGTCTTAACCACCTAACAGTGTGTGGTGCTCAGTTAATATTTATTAAACAAATGAATACCGAATGGTCTGTGTTGGCTCTATCTTCGGTCCTACAGCATGAAGTACTTCTGGCCAACGTCTTACATCATTCCCTCACATTGGTTAATGTCTAAAGTAGTTCAAACTGTAGAAAAGTCCTCCGGCAGACAGATGCTGTCTCTTCTGTGTGGTTGTCAGGTTGCTATGTGGCTTAGTCAATGCATCATTTAACCTTCAGAAGGAGAGGTTGGGAAGGGGCTGTGTGTGTTTTATTTTGTTCATAGTTGTCAGAAAAAGGACAATAATCATCATTTACTGGGTGCTTACTGTGTGCCAAGCACTGTCACTGCTTTTTTTTTTTTATTTTATTTTTGGATGGGGTCTCAGTCTGCCTCCAGGCTGGAGGGCAGTGGCACCATCTTGGCTCACTGCAGCCTTGAACTCCTGGGCTCAAGCAATCTTCCTGCCTCAGCCTCCTGAGGAGCTGGGACTACAGACATGAGTCACTGTGCCCAGCCTTGTCACTGTTTTGTGTATATCATTTAATTAGGCCCATAAGCTATTGTCCTGATTGAGGCTCAGAGAGGTTAAGTTACTTGCCCGAGGTCCAACAGTTAGGATCTGCTCAATCCTCTCTTCTGCTATATTATACCACATTCCTAGTCCCTGGTCTGGTCCTCCTGAAACACTCCCACAGTCTCTGTAAACACCTCTATCATCACCCTTTGCCTGTTGCCATAGGGTAGGGTCAGCTTTGTGGGCCTATAATCTGTGTAGTCACACTCAGAGTCCCACACTCAGAAGGTCCCCATGCATGGTTTAATATTCTGCTCTTGCCATCATGAAATTCTTAAATATTTTTGAATAAGGGACCCCACAGTTTCATTTTGCACTGTGCCAACTCTTCCTCCACCAGGACTGGTCATTTGGGTAAAATGGCCCAGGCAGGTACTCCTGGCCAGAGTACCTGCCCGCCTCCCCAGGCCCACCTGGTTTGCTGGTGGTCCTCGGAGGTGACAGAGATGTTTGCCCACCCAGAGAGAAGGAGATGCTGAACCTGAAAACCCTCATACATTCCTCTGACCTGGCCCAGCCAGAGGCTTGCTCTCCTCCTTGGCTGGTATGCCAGTCTCGGGCTCTAAGACAGCTACCTCCTCCTCTGCGGCATGTGTAAATATTAAGGGCTGCAGAGGGCAAACACATTCAGGAAGCCTGGGCTGCCTTTCCATTTACCTTCTCCTCCGGTCAGAGATCAGCGAGCCTAGGAGACTAGATGCAAATCTCAGCCACACCAAGGAGGGATGCCTGGGTGCCCCAGAGGCTTTGGCAGCAGGGAGGAGGATCAGGAGACAGACTTCATCTTTTTGGAAGCAGAAGGGAACCCTGCCAGGGCTGAATCTGTGGGAGGATGAGATTTGGGGCAAACTCTTCAATCCAGGGACCCTTTACCAAATTCTACAGAGCACCTACAAATGAGGTGTCCTTTTACTGGGGGCCATGAAAATTTCTCCCATATGCACAGGGCTTATGCTTTCACTTGGGTGAACTTAGTTGGGCTTCACCAGCATCCTTCAGGGTTGTCACATTACACTGGATGGAGGGAGTAACTGAGGCTCCAAGGGTTGGAAGTGGCTCCTTCTTCAATGCTCTTTGTACCTTACCATGGGCATCCATCCATGGATGACAATACGGCTGGCAATAGGGCTGGGGAGAAAGAATTTAGATAAATGCCTGATAATTGATGATTTGGGTTAATCAAGTGGCCTGACTCAGTATCAATCTGTGCTTTTAGGGCATAAATATTCTGGAATGCTCCTCTAGAGTTGGGGAGGCTGCTGGGGGGGCTGGAGGAGAGAACATAATGGATGTATAAGTGCCTGGTGGACTGTAAGTGCTTTACACATAGGAGGATGTGTTATTCTTGAGAACAGTCAGTTCCCAGCAAACATTATTTCAAAGGTCAGTGTGCAAGGCAAGTCTTTCTTTCTGAATCTTCACCTCCTGTGCCCTCCCCGAGTGTCTGCCTCTGTCCACCTCTGTGTGTGCATCTTTTTCACGTTTGGTGCCTTCCTCTCCAGCAGCATCTTTTGGTCTTTCCTCCTATCTTTTCCACCTGTCTCTCTCGTCTCTTCTTGGGTTCTGCCTCTTCCCTGGCTGTCTCGGATCAGTCCCGTCTGCTTCTCTGTCTGTCTGCCCTCAGGCCCCTCACAATCCTTCCCCCCATTTCCCCTGCCAGGTGCTGTTTCCAAGGCCACACATCAGTGTTTCCCATCCCTGAGTGATTTATACACCTGGTTCAGCCCAGGCAGTGCTGAGTGGAGCCTGTGCTGTTTTGGGAGCTGGTTCCTGCAAGGCAACCTCCACCCTCCATCCCCAGGCAACAATCTCTGGGCATGTCCAGTTGTTTCTATTTTCTTCTGCTGGTTTGGGCCCCACACTAGTGCCACCTGCATCCCTGCCCCGTGGTCTTCCTGTACTCACAGACAGGTCCCTGAGCAGGCTCTGATCTGCCCCTCTCCCTCTTGTCCCTTCTTCCCCTGGTCTGTCTCTCCAGGCCTCTGATGCTACTCCTGGCTCTGCCTCCACATGACTCTCTTTTAACTAAGTTTCTCTCTCTCTCTCTATACCCCCTCCCTCTCCCTCTCTTGTATGCCACTGTCTCTCTCTAGCTGTGCCTCTATCTCAGTCTGTGCCTCTTTATATTTGTTTCTGTCCCTCCCCCATTTAGCATACAGCATTTCAGTGATGCCAGAGGCTGCAAGCTGGTGAATGTGGAAGTTGCAGATCTCTGAGGATCCAGTTGTGAAAATTATACAGCATCACCTCTGCTGCATTCCACTGGTCAAAATAGATCAAGAGTCAGATTCCATGGGAAAGGAAATAGATTCTGCCTATTGATGGGAGGAGCAGCTAAAAAGTAGTGTCCATCTTTAATTTAACAACCCTCCAGCCTGTTCCCCAAGCCAGATTACCCTCAGACATCTGGGGCCTGACCTGGGACCCTGGGCCACACTGTCTCCACCCTGGCTCCCCCCTTGTCTTTCATGTCACGTTGAGGAAGTTTCCTGAACTCCCAGTGACACTGTTGTCAGGGCCTGACTTACCAGGAGAGCATGAATAATTAAAAGCTGTATCTGAGGCTTGTTCTGATTTAAGCTGTATTAGTGTTGCCAACTGTCCTGACCCATTTAATATTCATGCCATTCTTGGCTCTTTTAAAGAGAGGGAAGTTTGCTACCTGATTTAAATTGCACCTGTCAGTTTCGATTAAAGATCGGGTTGACCACAGTTGCAGGGAAATTAAATGAACATTCTCTTAAGCAATATCATAGAATTTAATGTAGCAATTAATATCTATTGCAATGTGCTGCCATCACAAGCTGCTTGAAATGTAATGTAAGGCTCATGGGGGATGAGGCCGGCAGTGCCCCAGAGTCTTGAGTCTTCAGAAATGGGTCCCTAAACGGGCCTGGTATTTAACTGACTTCTTTCTCCGACAGGAGCAGAAAACACAGATAACAGCTATTGTTCCTTAAGGCTTGGGGTAGATCATGCAGCCTTTCATCCAGTTCACATTTGGGAAAACTGAGGCATGGGGCATCAGAGACTTGTTCAAGGCCAGTTTTGGTTTATTGTAGAAGTGGAGCATGAAACAGTGGGAGGGCCAGCCCCTCAGGGTCAGGAACACCCAGGCGACGGTGCAGACACTGCAGTGGAGGAAGACACGGGGAGACCGTTTGAGCTCTTTTCAGGTAATAGTGCTGGGAGTGTCTCTGAGGACCTGCAGGAGTGGAGGTCATTTAGGGTGAAGAAGTGGCAAATAGGTTTCAAGGTGTGGGCTGATTCTGATGGATTAATAGCAACCATCCTGGAGAAGGGCCTGAGTGGGTGCCCTGATCAGATAGCTGGATCTGCCATGGGCGAGGAGAGGGAAGTGGTATGTGAACGTGTTCCCCGCCTGCTGGAGGCAGAGGGCCACATAGAACAGGCATGTAACTGTAAGCCCTGGTTTCCTTATCTGGAAGGCAGGATAATAACCTACTCCTGAGAGGGTCAGTGTGAGGAATAAACAGGCACATCAAGGCAAGCTGTGGGCTCACAAAAGGCTGTGGTGCCCAAGGGCTAGGAACGGAGGCTCAAGAGTAGAGCAGGTTGGCTTTGAGTCCTGCGTGGGTGTGTGTCCTCAGGCAAAGTAACCTCTCTGACTCAGTTTCCTCAGCTACAAAATGTAGATAATAATTGTAACTTACCTCATAGATTTGCATGGAGGTTAAATATGTTAATACATGTAGCATGTTCAGAACAGGACCTGGTCCAAAAAATTCTATGAATATTTGCCATTTCTAATGTGATGGTAAGAACTCAACACAAACAGGATGGGAATTGGTTGTTACTATCATATGAAATTGCTTGTCTAATGCTATATAAGAATAAGGCAAGCTGGGCGTGGGCACTCACCCCTGTAATCCTAGCACTTTGGGAGGCCAAGGCGGGCGGATCACCTGAGGTCAGAGTTCAAGACCAGCCTGGACAACATAGCGAAACCCCATCTCTACTAAAAGTACAAAAATTAGCTGGGCATGGTGGCAGTTGCCTTTAGTCCCAGCTACTTGGGAGGCTGAGACAGGAGAATCACCTGAACCCAGGAGGCGCAGGTTGCAATGAGCTGAGATGGCACCACTGCACCCCAGCCTGGGCAACATAGCAAGACTCCATCTCAAAAAAAATCAATAAAAGAATAAGAAATTCATTTATTTTATTCTGTTCATTTAATCCGATTTATATAAAAGCTATATGTATAGTATATATATAAATAATATATATGTTATGAAGACAACAAAACAAACACCAGTGTTTCCACCCCAACTGATATGGTTTGGATTTGTGTCCCCACCCAAATCTCATGTCGAATTGGAGGAGGAGCCTGGCAGGAGGTGATTGAATCATGGGGGCAGATTTCCCCCTTGTTGTTCTCATGATAGTGAGTGAATTCTCATGAGATCAATGGTTTAAAAGTGTGTGGTGGCTGGGTGCGGTGGCTTACACCTGTAATCCCAGCACTTTGGGAGGCTGAGGTAGACAGATCACTTGAAGTCAAGAGTTCGAGACCAGCCTGGCCAACATAATGAAACCCCATCTCTACTAAAGATAGAAAAATTAGCTGGTCATGGTGGTCCATGCCTGTAATTCCAGCTGCTTGGGAGGCTGAGGCAGGATAATTGCTTGAACCCAAGAGGCACAGGTTGCAGTGAGCTGAGATTGTGCCACTGCATTCTGGCCTGGGTGACAGAGTGAGACTCCATCTCAAAGGAAAAAAAAAAAGAAAAAGAAAAAGTGTGTGGGACTTCCTACTTTGCTCTCTCTCTCCCTCCTGTTCCATCATGGTAGGACAAGCTTCCTTCCCCTTGGCCTTCCACCATGATTGTAAGTTTCCTGAGGCCTCCCAGTCATGCTTTCTGTTAAGCCTGTGGAATTGTGAATCAAATAAACCTCTTTTCTTTATAAATTACCCAGTCTCAGGTAGTTCTTTACAGCAGTGTGAAAACGGACTAATACATCAACCTAAAAGCTAGAACATTCTGAAGCCACTGAAACTCTGGGGTGCTCCTCTCTAACTGGGGCCCCCTGTTCCCTGCCACAGGTGACTCTCTGAATTTTAGGTTTATCATTCCCTTGTTTTCTTTAAAAATGTAGAGTCAGTGGCTTCTTGTAAACCAAAAAAAAAGTGTATGTATTTAGCAACTTTTCCATCAACTTTGTTTCTAAGATTCCTGCAGGATATTCATATGGCTGTAAGTGTAGTAGTCCACAGAGTGGCTCTGATCCACCCTGCTCACCCAGTTTGGGGTTTTATGATCACCACTGCTGTGAAGATTTCTGCTGGTGTCTCCAGGTGCTCATGGCAAGCATTTCTCTAAGGTGAGCACTTAAGAGGGAATCACTGGGTAGCAGGGCATGACAGCCTTGCTTTTTATGACTTTACCAGGTCCCTGGATGTATTCTGCAAATCACAAGGAAATCACACCAGGTCAGTCCTGGTCCTGCCAGAGCTCAAGGATAGAGAGTGGACATACCAACCTCTCAAGGCTCCAGGGCTCTGGAATTCTGCAGAACTGACACCAACCCTGTGTCTTCTGCTCGTCTACTCCCACTTTTCACACCCAAAACCTACATGGAGCTCCCCAGGACATAAGGTTCCTGGAGGATGAACAAGGTGAGCCCTGGGCTTCCACCAAGGGCTAGGGGCTGCATCTACTCTTCCCACCTCTTGGCACCAGAGCGGGGAAAGCAGCATCAGAGGAGAAATGGAAGGATTATGGATACCTTCAGTGAGGTCAACATAAGTAAACTCTACAGCTCAACTTCCACATCTGTTAAATGAGAGACTGTCTGCCTCAGATTGTTGTGAGAATTCAAGTGAGTTAAGCACAGTGCTTAGAAGAGTGCCTGCCATGTAGGAAGCACCCAAGAAATGTTAACGATATTATCACACACACAAATACACAAACACAACATCTATTCACCAGGATACACACACATACACATACACATACAGATACACAGTAATGGCTTCCATTCACTTAGCTTATTTAATCTTTACAAGAATCCTGTGATGAAGGGATTCCCATTCCCATTTTATAGCTATGGAAATTGAGGCCACACAGTTAGTACTTGACTATTCAAACTGAGGCCTTTCTAACCTGAAAATGCAGACTCTTAATCTCCATGCTGTCCATCCCCTCTGCCTCTCCCACCACAAACATCACACATGTCACACAGTCCATTCGGTGTTTTATTGAACATCCTATATGTAGGGTGAGGCTTGGGGCTGTCAAAAAATATGTATCTCATGCAACCATCACAACTGTGAAAGGTGGCTATTATTTGATCCTTATTTGACAGGCAAAGAAACTGCAGTTTGGAGAGATGAAGTGGCTTGTTCCAATTTTCCCACTCAGTATGTGGCAGAGCTGTGACTCAAATCCATGGGCCCTGGAGCCCATGGTCAGCAGACTTGGGGAGCAGGTAGCCTTATGCCTTAGGTGAAGGCCAGGTGAGACTCAATCTATACAGCAGGTGCAGGTATGTGCATCCCTCCCTGCTGAGCCCTATGCTGAAGATGCATGGTAAGGAGATACCCAGGCACTGTGTGACATCTCCAGGGGTGGCCTCATGGGCATTCCCTAATTCATTATGTTGGCCCGTGTCTGAGGAATGGCTGGGGAGGCAGAAGGGGTGGTCTTTAAGGTGTAAAGAGAATGGGTCCAGAAGCCCAGCATTGTCTCAATGCTTCCAGCATTGTCTTGGGAAGAAGGTGCCCTATTTGGTCTGCACAGGACATCACCCCAGAATGAATGTGCAGTGATGGTTGGTGGAGGGAAGAGGGTCTCAGACCACCATGGCTCATGCTGACATCCTTTAAGATCTCCTTTATCAACTCTCTGGATCTAATTCTAGACCCCCAAGTTGCCTTCAGATGGGAATTCCATTTCTTTCCATTTACATGTGTCCGTGGGAAAAGATAGCACTGGCCAGCTGACCCCAGGTTCTGCTCTGCTTGACAATTCTATTTCTCATCATAAAGTGATAAATTGGCTTCTATGAGGGTGGCTGAGCAGCAGGTGGTTTTGAAACTTCAGGGAGAATAAGAATGACTAGGCTACTTGCTAAAATTGTAAATTCCTGGGCCCTCCCAGCATCTATGCTTCCAGGTCCTCTGAAGTGGAGCCAAGACTATGCAGGTCTAATAGGCTTCTTGGGTGTTTCTAATGCCGGTGATCCCAGTCCACATTGGAGAAACACACACAGAGTTGTGTCAATCTGCTGTAGTCAGGCTAGGCTGGGCTCTGCCACATTAATAAATATACTCTGACATCTTGGTAGCTTAACACAACAAAGGTTACTTTTCGCTCACGTCACAGTCTGATGTGGGTTGGGTAGTAACCCTTGGAACTTTCCTCTTTGGTGACTCGGGGATTCAGGCTCCTTTCATCTTGCCCGGCAGATGTCTTCAGTACATGACCTCCAAGGTCACTGATGAAGGAGAAGAAAAAGCATGGATAATCACTCTCCCAGGTGGGCTTTATGATCTGGCTTAGAAGTGATATCTACTGATTCTGCTCTCACCCATTGGGCAGAACCCATTCACATGGCCACAACTTAATTGTGAGGGAAGCTGGGAAATGTAGTCTTCTTGTGTGCCCAGGAAGAAGAAAATAAAATGGGACTTGGTGAACATACAGTATTGTCTCTGTCACACAGTTGGATCCATTCTGGGTGCATTAACAATACCAAGTTTCTGTACCTGTGAGGCAAAGAATAAGCGGCTGGGCTGTGTCTGCCTCCAGGAGGCTCTGCCAGCCTTCTCTTATGTTTCTCAGCCCACTTTAGAAGAAGTTCCATCTCTTCTTGGTTGGCTACAATTCACAGCACAGTCACCACTTGCCCATCCTGTCCATGTGGTGATTGACATACCTATAGGATTTATCTTTGATTGAGTGCAATATTGGTTGAAGAGGATGTTTTAGAAACCACATTTGGGATCAGTGAGATCAATTTTTGTAATTGACTAGTGATGTCTGCCAAGGGATGGGAGGGGCTGGTAATGGCATGAGTGCCCCACATTTGTCATTCTTGTCATGCCATTGTTAAAACCAAGTCTGATTCTACATAGCCCATCCCCACTTCTGCAAGTCCAAGTCTATCCTGCTGGGGAAAGAGTTAAGAATGTGTTTTGAATGACTTCTGGCACATGTTAAAAGAACCATAGATATTAGTTGTTATCTTAGTTCTCTCCCAATATTGGTTGGCTTTTCTGAACTCAAGGTAGTATAGCTGTATCCTCTCATGATAAGGATTTCACAAGTTAAATCTGGTAGATGTGGGCTGTCAACACAGAGTAGAACAGCACTGTTACCTCCCTCTTTCTATATACTCTGACTCTATTAATACAGCCAAAGACTGTATTTGTTTCTAGTGACACATCACCCTAGTGATACATGTTGGTCAGTTGTCTAAACGCTACAAATCTGTCTCATGTAATTGCAACCAAGCTCTGTGTCTCAGCCTGTCTGCCTTTGTTCAGATTTTCTTTACCCGAGATTAGGACTTTGCATTTACCCCTGCAAGTTCCTGCATGTGTTTCATCTTGTTCAATCCACCCTCTAGATTGTCAAGGTCCCCTTTTTTGCCATGAATATTCTTTTGTATACTCTTAAATTGACTTTTCATAGCCAATGTGAAGCCTGGGTTGGCTCACAAAGAAACTTAGGCTGTAAGAATAATAATCTTCATCCTGTATCCAGCACTTGCTATATCAGTAGTATGTTCTTTACATACATGATCTCATTTGAACTTTATAATACCATGAGGTACATATCATAATCACCATTTTACAGGAGGAGAAGTCAACCTCAGTCCCAAGGTCTCACAGAAAATGATAGGGCTGGGATTTGAACCAAGGTCTATTGGATACCAAGAGTTAATGCTCCTGGCCACTGTATCACAATGCCAGAATGGAATGAAGACCACAGCAGAACCTAGTGCAATACTTGGAGTTGTTCTTGCAGACAGAACCTTCTCCAGCTAGTTTGAATAGAAAGGGGTTTATTATAGGGATCAGGTAGCTCATAGAATTGCTAGGAGGATCAGGAAATAATGACAGGAGAAATATTTTGCAAACACTAGAGCTTTTCTAGGGAAACCCCATGGCCACCACCTCCCACTGCTCAGCACCTAAGACCTGGGAATTGACTGTAGCCCTAGTGGGAGCTTCTCTAGGAGACCCCACTGCTACCACTGCCTGTGGCTCACTTCTGCCTTCTACGTCTCATCTGGTCTTTCTACTTGGAGAAACCTAGATCACACACGCAAACCTACTTATCAGAAGGTGTCAGAGAAATGCAGCTCTAGCTCTCTAGTCTCTACTGTATAGGAATATCCGTTGGAAGGATGAGAGCATAGAACTTACCATACTTGGGAAGCTCTGGAAATTTCAGGAAAATCCTGGCATTCTGTCTTCTAAATGAGCCCTTATTCAGTTCACATGTCACTTCTCTCTTTTTTTTTTTTTTTTTTTGTTTGTTTGTTTGTTTGAGACAGGGTCTCACTCTATCGCCCAGGCTGGAGTACAGTGGCACAATCTCGGCTCACTGCAACCTCTGCCTTCCAGGTTCAAGTGATTCTCCTGCTTCAGCCTCCCGAGTAGCTGGGACTACAGGCACACACCACCATGCCCGGCTAATTTGTATTTGTAGTAGAGACAGGGTTTCACCATGTTGGCCAGGCTGGTCTTGAACTCCTGACCTCAGGAGATCCACCAGCCTCAGCCCCCCAAAGTGCTGGGATTACAAGAGTGAGCCACCACCCCAGTCCACATGTCACTACTTCTTTTTCTTTTTTTTTTTTTTTTTTGAGACGGAGTCTTGCTCTGTCGCTCAGGCTGGAGTGCAGTGATGCAATCTTGGCTCACTGCAAGCTCCGCCTCCTGGGTTAACAGGTCACTTCTTTAGTGACGCCTGCTCTGATCCCTCAGGCTGACTTGCCATTTTCCCTCTATGCCGTTTACACCCCTGTAAAGATCCTTTACACCCCTGTCTGATGAAAATGACTGCACTGTATTCTATTATGTGCCTCTGTGCCCCACTAGCCTGAGCCTTCCTCAAGGCCAGGACCACGTACCTGAGGTGCCCATCTCCTGATCTAGCAGACAGTAGGTGCCAACAGACCTGTGCTGAAAGCATGGATGACTATGTGAGTGTTGTGGAAGACTCTGTACTACCCTAGCTATTTTAAGAAGTGTGTGTCCTGCAGGGAAGAGTGTGAAATGCTGCCGCTCTAGGCATGAGGCCAATGCTGAGATTTGGCCTGTCTTACCAGGAATGTATGCATTCCTTATTGTACCCAGCATATTATCCCACTCCATGAGAACCCTGGAGCAAAGCAGAGAACACAGAGATCAACCTGCCTCACCGAATCTTAGAACAATCTGTTGACCTCATGATACACAAGAGGACCATGGGTTTAGGCAGCATGGCATCCCAGGACCAGCCCACAGAAGTGAACTTCATAAAAAGTGGGATGGTCCAGATCCCTTCAATATTTGTGGTTGCCAGCGAGGTCAGGCTCCTCTGAGGGCCATGACTACCTGCATCCCATGGTAGACAGATTATCCTAGGGAGCTGCTGAGGCTTGCCTCCAGGAGTCTTGCCCAGGAGTCTTATCTTCTTCCTATGGGTCTTTGCTATGCACTGGTATATGTCCAGGTTCTTAGTTTCAAGTGACAGAAACCCAGCTTCAAGAAAGTAGCCCCAAAGGGAAATTTATTAGAAGACTCATGTGAGTGTTGAGGAGGGATAGCCTGGTCTGGGGGAGAAGAGGAACTGGGTTCTGTCTCTCCCTCTTACCTCTATCTTTATCTTTCTTATCCTCTACCTCTCTTGTTCCATTTTGCTCATTTATGTGTTCACAATATCCCCTCTGACTAACTTCTTCTATTGTCAAGAAATGTCCACTGGCATTTTCTTTGCATTATACTCCACAGTTTAACCTCCAAAGAGGGCCAGCCCCTCTTCTCTTAGTTCTGGGTCCAAAACTCTCAAGGAATGCCTTTGTCTGTCTTTGCAAAGGTCTCTGGTTCATGATATGTCTACATCTGAACAGGTCAATGTAGCCATAGGGTAGGTTTTATGACTGGCAGTCCCATCAAAACCACAATCATTGTTGGATAGTGGAGAGGAGTTATACCAAAGAAGGGGCAGCTGCTTGCAGAATACTGCAAGCTGGGCAGACAAAATATGAAATGCCCCCTATCTAATCAGCACTTGATAAGGTCCCACATGGGTCAGGCACTCCCAGCCTTCTGGCACCAAGCATACTGCTTGAAACCACAGTGCCCTCTCTAGTGCCCTGCACTAGCACATGAAAGGCAAAGCAAATGCCAAGATGGCCCTTCATAGCCAGTAGTGGGAAGGTCAATAATTCCCATTCTGACACAACTTTACCATAAAAAGATGATAAAGCAAGACAAGTGACTAAGTTTTATCACGTGTTCAATTGATAGTGCCTGGCTGGAGCTCTGGATTGAGGCAATCTACATGCAGCCTGGGCAATAAAGAATGCCCTGATCAACTAGCAATGCTTGCCATAGGCAGAGGATGGGGGATGCTGGAGTGTGCCACCTCTGCCCTAAAACCCTCTACAGCAAGAGGGAATGTAGGGTGGAGCTCCGAAAGCTGGCCAGAGTGGAGAAGCATGTTGGAGTGTTCATTGCTAACTATTCTCCTCCCAGGCCAGTCTCTGGGTGCACAGTTGGCCTCAGTCCCCTTCAAGCATTCATTTTTTTCAGCCTCCCCTATGCTCTCAGTGGCTGTTTCCTAGGCAGAGCCGCAGCTTTGGATCTGCACATGGATCTGGAGGCTCCTCATTATTTAAAGTCAGCAATCATATCCCGACTGCATTGCCCTGGGGACCTCCTGTCCCATAAGTGATACTGAGAACATTCGGCTAATCATGCAGGCTCAGGCTGTAAGGATACCCTTAGCAGATGATTGTCTCTCCTGCTGCCCTAATTCATCCTAATGGCCAAGTGTAGAGGGGCTGACAACGATAAAACGGGAGCTCTTGTCAGGCCAGCAGAAGCTCAGATGACACTTGCTCTGAGTGTTCAAGAATAATTGCAGTTGTTTGTAGTAGCACCTTGTCGGCAGTGCAGCTGCTAAAACAGAAATCCTGATTCCAGACTCCCCTCTTAATCAGTTAAAAATAGTCCTGAGTCTTTGATTAGATTATTCCAGGAAAGTAAGAGGCCAGACACTGAGTGGAGCTGGCACCATGGCCTTGGTCATTCAGTTTCCCAAGCATTGATTGCAGCTGTTGTGTGCTGGGCCCTAAGCCCACATAGACAAGATATAGAACACTGGCCAGAATGGAGAATACAGGTGGCATGCTGGTCTCTGCCACGTCCTGTTCTCTGTGGGCTCAGGGCTCAATCACTGGCCACTTGTGACCAATGCCAGGAGAAAGGAAGACAAGAAGTCTGGTCCCAAATGCACCAAATGACCTAATTGTCTCCTGAGCCAATGAGTTGTCAAAGTGGTTTTAAGGTTCGGTTAGAGATTTGCCCTTGACCTCCAGGGTCAAGTTCAGTCTGGTCTTCCAAGCTGTCCACAATGTTTCTGTTGCTAGAGGCTTATCCACCGGGGCTCAAGGCCCTCAGGGTATGTGGTGTTGTCTAAAACCACCATCCAGCCTTGTCAAGAAAGAGTGCCATGATTGATTGGTGACGTCTGCTGTAGGCCGAGTATGAAGGGTTTGTAAATGTGCCATCCACTGGGCTCCGTATCTTCACTTGTTTGCCTCCTCCTGCTGATAGCTTCGGGGTCCCCATAATCAGGGGATCTCTAACTTTTTGCTGTTCCAGGTGGAGGAAAAAACTGACATCTTTTTGGGCTCCATAGGACAGTCCATTCAGGAGAGCCTGTTGGATTTCAGCTCCCTCTCCCCTCTCCCACCTCTTGTCTCTCTATGTTTCTCTGTCTCACTCCAGCCCAGCCCAGTCCCTTTCCAACCACAAGTGGCCCCAGAGTAACAGGCTCTTCCTTCCACAGTCTGAGACCTCTTGGTGGGCAGACCACAGATGCTGTCCTCCCCAACCTGTAGCACCTGGCTTTCAAAGCTCTCCTCTGGGGCAGAGAGCATGAGGGGAGCCATGATGTCATATTTGAAGCATCTTACAGAAAGCCTGGTCCAAGAGGTGGGAAGGCCCATCAGGAGATTTCCAAGTCCTGTGTACCACGGCTATGGAGTCAAATTCATCTACCTGTGTGAACCTGGTGTTAACACGCACTAGTTATAGAGCCTCATAATTATGGGCCTGAGCTCTCTGTCATTGGAAGTTTGCAAGAAGCTTTCGCAAATGCTTTCTTGGGGCATTCCCTCCAGGCATAGAGCCAAGTGACCTTATTGCCTTGTGTGTATGAGGGGCATAATCACATTGGCCTCACAAGTTTGTGTGTGAATTAAATGAACTATGCTCAGTGCACATTAGGTCCCTTTGGTCTTTGCAGTAGCTGATGGCCTCCTCTGGCCACACAGTCCCCACCATGGTGCTAAGCGGCCACCTCAGCTTGTCAGGATTCTCCAGGGCTCTTCTGGTTCTCACGCTTGCAGAGCTTTTGCTGAACTGGCAGCGGGGCTTCTCCCAACCTCATCTCCTGCAGTCGGGAACACAGGCCTGGCTCTGGCTCCTTTCTGACTCTGCCGTCTCTCTTGCTCATCACTTGCTTCCCACCTCCAGGCCTTCACCCACTGTTTTGCTTCCTCCCAGTCAATCTCCAGCCCACTCCCAATTTGCATTTACAATCAACTTCATCTCCATAGAACACCTATCTGATGGCTCCTGGATAATGGGAACAGGTGCATGCTACCACACAGGCCTCCAGAAAAGAGCTTTGTATTTCCCTCTTTCCCAGCTTGGGTGTACTTACTTTCTTTAAGGTAAAGTTCAATTAGCTTGTTGATATTTATGTTAAAAAGACCTGGGAGGCGGAGGGGACCACAAGCTTTATGTGAACCAAAGGAGGGATGTGGCTCTGAGATTGTATCAATAGAGGTCTGGTATCTAGAATGAGGGAGGAGATGGCCTGCTCTGGTCCTGCCCTCACCTGGGGTTTTGATGCCATATTCTGGGGCATGTTGAGAAGAGGAGGATGAGGCTCAGCATGGCAAAGGCTATTGCATTGATCGTGGGAGAGAAACACTATCACAGCCCCATTTTACAGATGGAGAGATAGAGACTTAGGAAGCATGTGTGCCATGTCCAAGGTCACTTATGTAGTAAATGACTGAGACAGGATTAAACCCAGACAGTCTGACCCTGAATGGATTGGCTGGGGAGAGAGCTGGACAGGGTTGGACACTTAAGGCCCTTAGTGATTCATTTCTGGAAAACCCTATCAGGAGAAGTGCTGAGAAGAACTGTAGAGGCCCCAGGCTGCTAGTGGAGCACTCTCTGGGCTATTTGGGGTCCTGGGCACATGTGGGAGGTTTATAAATAAAGAAATGGCCTCAGCAAAGAGCAGAATGGCAGATGTCTCAGTAGAAGGACCTAGATTCAAGTCCTCTCTCTGCCATTTCCCAGATGGGTGGCCTTGAGCAAGTAACTTCTCTGAGCCTCAGGGCCATCCTTTGTAAAGTGTGGGTGATGTTAGAACCAACTTTCAGCCATCATGAGAATTAAATGAGCTACTGGGTGCAGAGCAGATGGCACATGGCCTAGCTCCCTAAAAAAGTTGCTCTTGCTGAGGTTGGAGGTTTGTCCCCACATTGTCCCATCCCACTGTTGCAAGCAGGAGCCAGAGTCAGGGAGGGAGGAGGAGACCCGAGCTGACAGCAGCTTCTCCTCTTCCATCATGCAGGCACCTGAAGACACGGGAAGCCTTTCTGCCTTCCTCCGAGATGTGTGACAAGTGTAATCACACAGTTTAGCAGTAACACCAAAGAGTCTCTGGGTACAAGATTTGTCGCTGGCTGTGAGCAGGGCTGGCTGCAGGCACTGCCTCCAGAAGACACCTGCAGAATTCCTGTGATTCTCAGCCACTTCCTCCACCACTGCCACTCCTTCACTTGCCAGAGCTGGGACTAGCCAAAGCCTGTGGGGAGGGCTGGATAGGGGGACAGGGCTGGCTGGGCACTCTTTGCCCTAAGGGCCTATTTCTGGACAACAGGAAAAGTGATGAGTGGTCTGGGCTGCTAGTGGAGCACTCTATGTGCCCTCTAGGGTGCTGGGCAGGTGTGGGAGAGTCCAACAGCTCAGGGCAGAAGCACCTGTGTCCTTTCTTCTTACCCCCAGTAAGTCAGGACAGATGCAGTGAGGTCCAGCCCACAGGCTGCCCCCGAGGGAAAAATAACCTCAGGGAGAAATCACCTCCAGCCACTCTTCCCCACTCCTCATGGTCAGCTGATTACCTTGCTTTTTATTTCCCTGAGAAAACAGAAGCAATCAGAAGTGAACTTCCCAAACTCCCACCCCCACCTCTATAAACCTCCTTGCATCTGTGCCCACTCGGTGGTGGTTGTCCTCTCTCTGGTGACAGTGGAGGAAGCACCCCAGCTCCTGTGCAAGGCTGGCCAGCACTTATCCCCTGAATTTCATCCCCTCAAACCTCCTCAAGGACAGCACCCTGGAGATGTCCTCTGCTTTGTCAACTTCTCCCATCATGACTGGATTATTCCCACCATAAATGCAATGCTTAATAATATATCTAATCTTAAAAGAACCCTCTCTTGGATCTCACTTGCCCTGACAGCTCCATGCCCATTTCTCTGCTTCCCTCTGAAGCAAAACTCCCAGAGAGAGTAGTCATTGCTGGTCTCCATGACCTCTCTTCCCACTCTCTCTTGAGCACACTGCCATCAGGCTTCAAACCCTGACTCTGCCAGCATGACTCCTCTGCCCCCACAATGTCAAATCCAATGGTCAGTCCTCCACCCTCAGTAGCAGCAGGTGGCAGGTGGCTGTGCCTTCCTCCTTGAAGCTCCTGCTCCACTTGGCTTCATCCTCTGATTGTTCCTCAGTCCCCTTTGCACATCTCTATTATCTCCCAACCCCTGAGCATCAAAGGGCCCCAAGGTTCAGGCTTCAGACAGCTACCTGTCTATACCCAGACCCAATGTGACTTCTTCCAGTCTGTTCAGTCTATCTTTCCTCCTCTCCAGTGGCTTCCCAATATCACTCAGAATTAAATCCTAAGTGCCCACCATGGCCCACAGACCACACGTGATCAAGCCCCTTTGATCTCATCTCTAAACACAAATCATTGTTAGATGAACACACAGGTGTGCAACAGGAGGTAGCTGTACTCAGGACCAAGCCAGGATTGTCTCCCTCTCTTCCTCCCCAAGCCTATAGCTGTCCTATCTCTGTACTCTCTACCCCCAAAGAACTTCTTAGCTTCCTTCCATTGTCCTCCTTGGGATCCACTTGACAACAGCCAGTCTGAGGCCCCTCCCCAGCCTGGGGCCTGCTGGCCTCCCTAGCTACTTGGCTACTCTTTTTTTCTATCTTTCTATGGCAGCCATGGGGAACTGCTTATCGTTTCTTGAGCAAGTCAGGCTTTTTCATCATCCTACACCTTGCACATGTAGGTCTCTCTGGAGCTTCCTTTCTACCCTTCGCTCTGCATACACAAACTTATTCTTCCTTCAAAACTCAACACAACTGTCATCTCCTTCAGTGATACTTCCCTGCTGCACCAGATTAGGGAGCGACCCAGCCAAGCTGCTGCCTGGGACACCTCCTTATAAAAAGCTTTACATCTTTCACTGGAAATGTACAGACATGGAGGAAATTTTGTTTAGCAGAACTCCCTCAGGTCCTGGAAGGAATCCTTTGAGAAACAGCTGGAAGTATATGTGTGTGTTTGTTGGCAGGGAATAAGACCCTCAAGGGAAAAGGAGAATGGGAAGGTCTGTTTTAGACTTTTGCTTTGGGAGAGAAGATGCAAATGTGGGGGCAGAGCTGAATTGCTTAGGACCTAGAGAACAGGCTGAGACTCTCACCAAAACGGATAGACCATATTGGTTTGAATAGGCAGCAGGGAATGAGTCTTCCAAAAGGCTCCTGGGCTTCTGTTTGGCTCTGCTTGCCTGATCGCTCCAGTCTGGGTTAGAAGCTGCCAATTCTCCATGAACTTAGCATTTTCTATCTTGGCAAGTACTGCCCTACACTGAGAACTTCTTCTTTTCTTTTTTTATAGATGGAGTTTCACTCTTGTCGCCCAGGCTGGAGTGCAATGGCAGGATCTCGGCTCACTGCAACCTCTGCCTTCCAGGTTCAAGTGATTCTCCTGCCTCAGCCTCCCGAGTAGCTGGGACTACAGATATGCACCACTACACTTGGCTAATTTTGTATTTTTAGTAGAGTCAGGGGTTCGCCATGTTGGCCAGGCTGGTCTCAAACTGCTGACCTTGAGTGATTCACCCACTTTGGCCTCCCAAACTGCTGGGATTACAGGCATGAGCCACCATGCCCAGCCTACACTGAGAACTTCTGCTCACACATCTGTCTCCCCCTAGACTGTGGCCCCTTGGAGGGTAGGGTCTGCATCTTATCTATATTTATGACCCTAGCTATTAGCATAGAACACTGGCTTGCTGTGGGAGCTTAACAAATGCTTGTTGATTGGGTGGCTGGATTTTTTCATTTTTCCTCTTCATCCAGATATTTTGATCTCACATGTACACAGGCTGATTTCTTCCCATGCCTGTGACTTGAGTGCTGGAATTTCTTCTACTTTCTTCTTCTTTGTTTTTCTTTCTTCCTCTTCTTTCTCTTTCCTCCTCCTCCTCCTCTTCCTTCTTCTTCTTCTCCTCCTCCTAATCCTCTCTTTTTCTTTCTCTTCTTCTTTCTCTTCTCTTTCTCTCCTCCTCCTTCTTCTCCTTCTCTCCTCCTCCTCCTTCTCCTTCTCTCCTCCTCCTCCTTCTTCTCCCCTCTTCCTCCTTCTTGTCTTTCTCTCCTCCTCCTTCTACTCCTTCTCGTCATCCTCCTCCTCCTTCTTCTTCTTTTCTTCTTCTTCCTTTCCTTCTCCTCCTCCTCCTAATCCTCTCCTTTTCTTTCTGTTCTTCTTTCTCTTCTCCTTTTCTCCTCCTCCTCCTCTTCCTCTTCTTCCTCCTCCTCTTCCTCCTCCTCCTCTTCTTCCTCCTCCTCTTCCTCTTCCTCCTCCTTTTCCTCCTCCTCTTCCTCCTCCTCCTTTTCCTCCTCCTCCTCTTCCTCCTCCTCCCTCCTCTTCCTCCTCCTCCTCTTCCTCCTCCTTCTTCTTCTTCTTCTCCTCCTCCTTCTTCTCCTCTTCCTCCTCCTTCTTTTCTTCCTCTTCTTTTCTTCTCTTCCTCCTCCTCCTGCTCCTTCTTCTCCTGCTCTTTCTTCTTGTTCTTACTGTGAAGGCTTTTTTAATTGTTTTAATTTGGTATTGATCTATCATCATTGTACTGGAATTCTTTCTTACCTGTATGTGTCTCCAGCTTGCAGGTACGTGGATTAGATCATGCCTGTGTCACAGAATGTTCAGGGGACCTGGGAGGATGCACTGAGCTCAGATTCAATAAACACAGGGTCCTCCTCACTGATCTTGAGATGGTTATTTTTCTTCTCAGATTTATCTTCCCATGAGAAAGAAGTTGGAGTAGAGGATCTCAGAAGTCCTCCTCACTCTGAGAGAAGCTATGGGACTCATAGAGAGCTCCTGGGATTTGGAGTCAAAAGAGCCAACTCATCCTCTGCCACCCTTAGTTAAACCATCTCTGAAATGTGGACAGTAGTGAGGATTTAACCAACAGCAGATGTGAACATGCTTGGGAAGCCACAGGGGCCATGTCCATGGAAGGGGCTTTACACACCATCGCCACTCATGACATCTAGCAGCCCCCACCTGTCTTGTAATCTAACCCTGATCCATGCCTCTAAAGACCTTGGAGACCTTCATTCTTACTCATTCTGCCCTCTCTATCCTCATTCGTTAGTTTATTCATTTATTACTTGTATTGAATGCATACTATGTGTCAAGCCCTGGGGCACAAAATTGAACAAAGCTAGCTACTACAGCTTTAGCCCTTAGGAGCTAGTCGTCTAAAGTGGTAGGAATAGCACTTACCATTCATTGTGGCTTCTATGCCAGGCACTGAGTTAGGGCCTGTCATAGCAGTGATCTCATTTCATCCTCACAAAACTCCTGTAGAGTAGGCACTCTTGCAGTTTCCATTTTGTAGATGTGTAAACTGAGCCACAGAGAAGCTAGGAATGGTGGAGATACGATTGGAATCCAGGTCATTTGGTTTAAGAGCCTGGGCACCACCCTCACTCCCACCTCCAACCCCGTGAGCTATACCCCTTTACTGAGCCCATGTTCATATCTAGCCACCAGTGTCCAAGACACATGTGACATCTGCTCAGGGCCCATGTCACGCCACTTCACAGGGAGGAAGAGGCAGGTTTTCTGTGAGGAAGGCCCAGCTCAGTCCAGGGACAGACATGGCCGTGGGCGCTTCTGTGGGGCAAGCCTCACTGAGGCTTGGATACCTGCTCACCTGGATGAATTGTCCAGGGTGTGGAGGGAGAGGACCCAGAGCCCGTGCCCTTCAGATGCCCCCATGGCTGGAGCAGCTCCACCCTGCCCCACCCACGCCACTTCTGCAGTTCCTTTTGTTCTTGCTTCCAAGTCACAAGGTGACAGCCTGTTCCTCCTTTCTGAAGGAGCTGTGATCTGAATCAGCCCTGGAGCCCTCTGTCAGAGCTGCTCAGAGGAGGCTCCAGAAAGCCCTGCCACTCTGGGGCCAGAGGCTGCAGGACGTGAAGTCTATTAAAGAATTTTGGGGCAAATATCTCACATTCACCTCTCCGCTGGCAGCAAGAGAGAGTCTCCTGGAAATGAAGGCGGGATAAGAAAGGGCTTAATTCTCACTGTTGTCTCCTATAAGCCCTTATCCACGTGGGTAACCTGGTGTTTGTGTTTGGAAATGTGTGTGTGCAGGAGAGTGCGTGTGCACATGCAGGTATATGCATGTATGTGTATGGGGGCTGTTTGGATGCACGTACAATAGGTGCTCCGTATCTGTGGGTTCCATATTCTTGAATTCAGCCAAGGATCAAAAATATTTTTAAAAAAATAACAATGCAACAATAAAAAATAATACAAATTTTAAAAACAATCCAGTATAACAACTATTTACATTGGATTAAGTATTGTAAGTAATCTAGGTTATACAAAAACACTACCCCATTCTATATAAGGGACTTAAGCATCATCAGATTTTGGTACCTGGGGGTATCCTGGAACCTGTCCCTCCTGGGTAATGAAGGATTCCTCTCTACATGTCTCTGTGTGCATGTGTCTCTCTGGGTGTGTATTGGTTAACTCTTGCTGTATAACAGACCACTCCATTTATCATTGCCACACATCTGTGCATTGGCTGGGCTGGGCTGATCTAGGCTGGGCTTTGCTGGAGCATCTCTGCTTCACATGTCTCATCTTCCTGCTGGGACCAAGGGCTAGCCCAGGCATGTTCTTTTCATTGTATTGACATAAAGGCAAGAGGTCTCTTAAGGCCTAGCCTTGGAACTGCCACTCCATCACATCTGCCTTATTCTATTGGCTAAAGCAAGTCACATGACCAAGCACAAAGTCAAGGGGCAGGGAAATGTATTCTGCCCCCTCAGTGGAAATATAGGCAGAGGTGGTAAATTGGGGTCAATATTGTATTCTACCAAGAAGTGCATGCATATATGTCTGTGTATGCCCATGTGTGCTTGCAAATGTGCATGAGAGTATATGTGGGCATAGATGGCCTTCCACATATATGCAAATGTATGCACAGCTGTGTATATGCATGATCATGTCAAGCTGTAAATGTACCTGTGTTTCTGTGTGTGTCTGCTTAGGAGCATTCCTCAGACACACACGTGCAGTGCCCAGCCAGGCCATGCCAGAGGAGTGGATGGGCTGATCCTGTGAAGTGGATATATCTCCAAACCTCACAAAGATACCTGTGGGACTGCCAATGAGTTTCTTGCCATCTGCATGTGCTGAGGTAGATCTTGCTCCATTAGTGGCCCTGAGAAAATTCGCTGGTCAGTTGTCTTGTAGTCTTTTATTACCCAGATGTCTGTGTGTTCCAAACGATTGTTTTTAAATTGCTTCATTAGTCTGCCTCAGCAGACCCAATCCTGCTACACTTGACTTGCTCAGGTTCTGTGGGACAGAGTTGGTGGGAGCTGAGCAGGCGGCTCACTTGCTGATATACCTGCTGGTGCAGAAGGAGGTGCCCCCAGAGAGAGACAAGGAGGAGATGCCCCCACCCACCCCGCAAAAGAGGCAGCATTGTGGAGCAGGAAAGGCAAGGGCTTTGGAATTAGAGAGAGCTAGTTTCAACTCCAGAACCTGCCATTTACAGTCTGCATGACTTTGTGTTAGTTCCTGGGGCCTCAATTTTCCTCCTGCAAAATGGGGTCAGTGTCCCGATACTGCGGGTGTTTGTGAAGATGGAAGGAGATGATGTAGTATGTGGGGCATCCAGCATGACCCATCTAGCCAGTGACCAGAATGTGGGTGTTCCCTTCCCTCTTGCCACAAAGGGCCTCTGACCTCTCTGCAGAAGCTGGGCCTCACAGTCAGACCTGACCAATTGGGTGGGTGGCACCAGTGGCCCCCAGGGGTCCACTTAGATGAGTCATTGATGTTCCAAGAAGAACCTGGAGACCCACATCTAACCGACCCTCACCTACCCAAGAACAACCGTGTAGGCAAAGTTTAGGACACAGAACCTAGGGTCATGCTGCCTGGGCTCAAATCCCTGCTCTCCACTCACAGTGGTATGACCTTGACCTAACTTTCTCTCTCTAAGTGTGCACTTCCCAAAGCAGAGATGATAACAGTACCCAACTCACAGGATACATTTTCTGCATAATTGAAGCTCTTCCCTTCAACCCTAAAACTCCATCTTACTCTCTGGGATGGAAATCATCCCAGATGTCTTACTCACATCCCTGCCTCCCTCACCAGAGGATCTCGAAGATAATGCTTCTCTTCCTGCCTTGGAAACATGAGCGTTCGCACCCCCTATATGGTGCAGAAAGACAGTTCTGTGCTTCTTCCTTGTGGCGTTTCCCCTTCTTATGAGCTGTCACTCTGCCACCGTCAGAGTATTATGGAGGTGCTCCTGCACTCTGCTCCTAAGCCACTACTGGATAGAGAAGGAGTCCGCAAATATTTTCTGCAAAATGCCATGTGTGTTTGTGTATATGCAAGCACATATGCAATATTAGACTTGAAGTCCGATATTTTAGACTTCGAGGGCCACATATAGTCTCTGCCACATACTTTTTTTTTTTTTTCTGGTTTGTTTTGACCCTTTAAAAACATAAGGACCATTCTTAGCCCCACAGCCACAGGAAAACAGGTTGTGGGCTGAACGTGGCTATGGGATTTAGTTTGCCAGCCCCTGGAGAAACGCGTTAGTTAAAAATGCACGTTAACTTACATTTATGGAGGTTGTGAGTGACACAGGTGCTTCCAGGCAGTGTTCCTGCCTACCAGGGACAGGCTGTATTCCCCAGGCTTCTGCACCTCTGGCCTTTGCATTCCTGTGGTGTGCTTGCCACCAACCAGGAGATACACTCAACACCAAGTCTGGAGGGGGTGGAGGACAGTTCAGGGCCTCCACCTAATTTATCTTACTTAGTTCTTAAACAACCTCATGGGAAATTCTCATGCCCATTTTCTACAGAGCTGACATTGCAACCTGAGTCACCTGACTCCAAAGCCTTGGCCCCAGGGCAGGCCCCTGCATGTGTCTTTGGAGGAGATCAGAGGGAGGATTAGGGAAGAGAGGCAGGATGGAAGAGAGAGGCACAGAGGGCAACAAGACACTCCTTCAGCCCATGTCCTTTATTAAAACATTGACTAAATAGCATAGTGGAGTTTTTTTTGGAAAAGTGTTGTGTTTTTTTTAAGTATAATATAGGTTTATTATTATAAAAATTCAGTCACAGAAATAAACCAAGAAGAAAATAAGAAATCAACCCCAAACCCTACCCCCCAGAAACAAACCTGGTTCTATTGTGGTGAACACTCTCCAGACATCCCTGTCTGAATGTAAACACATATGTACATGGTTTTAAGTGAACAGGAGGAGACTCCACATGCTGTTGTGTAAATGATTTTTTCTCCCGACAATATGTTGCGGACATTTTTCCATGTCAATAAATACAGATTGACAGCTTCGTGTTAAATAGCTGCATAATATTCTGTTGCATGTACAAATGGGACTTTTAAATGCAAAATAGGCCTCTGTGCTTCCTGGCTCCCCGGGTGGGTGGGTGTGGGACTGTGCCCAGAGGGAAGCTCTGGTGCCGGTGCCGCAGCCATTACGGCTGCCAGGGCCGGGGTCTCAGGCTTAGCCCATGAGGGACCAAGTCACTCCAGGTAGGCTCTGGCAGCCTCAGACTCCAGGCAGCAGCCTCGAGATGGGCTGTGGAAGAGGATGGGTGGCCCCACCCCCTCCATTCTGCAGCCATCCTATGGACTCTCCCGGGGTTTCTTTCTGAGGTGTCCTCACAAGGCATGGCAGACTCCCTGGTGGGCCCTGACACCTCCGGGCAGGGCCTGGGCCATTTGCCCACTGCAGGAAGTGGCCTCTGGTTCTGCTGTCTCCCTTTTCTCGGTCCTATTCTGCATCTCTTGAGCTTCTGATCAAGATTTATGGAATGAAGCTCCTTTGGACCCATTGTTTCTCCATTTGCCCTGCCCTCCTAAGCAGAGCCCAACCTCAAACATGTCCCCACCATTCTGTCTCCTTCCAACCCAAACTCCACCTCCTCAAGGGTCCACAGCCTGAGAAGCCCTGGCCAGTGTTGAGGGTCCAGCCCCAGCAGCCCTCTCACATCACCCCAGGCTGGGTTGATAATGCTTCCTTCCGTGTTTTCAGGCCTTGTACCTCCCTTGGTTTTCCTCCCACCTCACAGGTTACACTTTGGTCTCCCAGCCTGGGTTCCTTCTCCTTTCTCCTAATGCTGCTGTCCTGAGCATGCAAGGCTCTCTCCCCACCACATTCTATCTGTTCTCCCTGGGGGGTGTCCTCTATGCCCAGTGTATTAGTCAGGTTTCTGTTGCAATAACGCTCCATAACAACCATCCCAAAACCTAAACCTTCTACAACCACAAATATTTATTTCATATTCAAGAGTCTGTAGATTGGCTGTGACTTGGCTGGTCTTGATTGGCCTCAGTTGGACTAGGCTGGCCTTCAGGCTCCAGGTGAGGCTTCAGTGCACTCCATTTATGTTCACTGCAAGCCCCAGGGCAGTCTGGGCTCATGGGGAGGGCGGACCCTCAACAGAAGAGAGTGGAAGCAGGCAATGCCTCCTGGAGGCTTCTTTCAGAACTGCAATGCTGTTACTTCCATCCATTTGCCACTCATTACAGCAAGTTACATGGGCCCGCCCAAAGGTCAACAAAGGGGAGGAGAGCAGGGATATAAACTCCATCTACTCCAGAGGAAGATTTTGCAATAGGCACATCGTGAGAGTCAAGGATGCATAACAAGGATATAAAATTCTACCCCAGGGAGGGCGTGCAGAGTTAGGAATGACAGCCCAGTAGGCACGCTGTGATGATGCACCTGAGACCTCTCTGCCGAGGGCCACTCCTATAATCCATCTTCTGACAGAACTGTCCTCCAATATGTCCCACAGGCACCTTGAAACCACCCACCCTACCCAGTACTCACCTCATCCTCCTCACCACCCCGTTAGCCAATTCCACCAAATCTGTGTCCTGGTTTCCCCACCTGGGTCCTTGGTGCCCTGGGCTCAGCATCCCTGTTGAGAGCCACCGTCTCCTGCTGCTGTCTTGGCCTCTGCCCTGTGACTGATGGGCCCTTGCCGCACACAGCCAGCCTCCCAGCCACACCAGTTGGGAAGTACAGACCTCCTGGCTCTGCTGTGTTTGTTCTCAGGCCTGTCACATTGTCACACCTTCTTCCTACCTTTCCTTGGCCTCCCCCTGCATGACTTTCATTCCCTCTCAGACTTGAGTGTCGTGTTTTTTGGGAGGCTCTCCTGGACTCCCCTGGCTGAGGTAGGCCTCCATGTCTCAGCTCCCATAGCCACTGTTTACCTGTGCGGGCCAGTCTGCCTCCCCAGCCAGGGTCTGGATGCCTATGGGGTAGGGGCAGTGTTGAGACCTGCTCTGTGTCCTCCACACAGATATAGGGTCAGGCATGCTGTCAGAGCTCAGGCAGTATTTGCACAGGGACTGGCTGACTTCCTGATGCGTCAGGCACTTCCTTGGCCCTTGGCCACCCGCTCTGTCCCCACACATTTTCGGAGAAAAGAGTTGCCCCTGTGATATGGAAATTGGGCACACTTTCCCACATCTGTGGTGTCACCCCTCTCCTGAAGCGTCCCTGACATGCCCCCAGGGACCACAGCCACCATCACATCCTAGACTTTGAGATTGGAGCAGGAGTATGGGGGACCCCTGCCTAACTTTGCACAGTTAATAAGGGACAGACCCAAGACTTGAACCCAGCTGTCTGCCATCAAAGCCGATGTGCTCACACAAGCCCTGCATCACACTGATTTGTGTGGCCTAGCAGGAGGCATCCTCCTCCACCCTCTCCTGTAAAGTCTGTTATGCTGTCTGGCTGGCTTTGGTCACGGGAAGTCCGGCTCCCTTACCTTGCCTCTTTCTGCCTCTTGCTGTACCCCAAATATGAGGTGGGCTCCCTTTTATGCAGAGGCTACAACAATCCAAAATGATCAATCAGAAAAGTGAAAAGGATGATTCCTTGGGAAAATACGGTTAGTGATTAAAAGCAACTCACTGCTTTAGAGATCCGGGACAGGTTGTTGAAATGCCTATGACGCTGTTTCCTCACCTGTAAACTGGGAATCATAGTCCCTAAATCACAGAGCTGTTGTGAGGATTAAATGAGATAATGTAAACAAATCCCGAATACACTATCTGGCATAGAGCAAGTGCTCAGTCAATGTCAGTTACCCTGCCCCAAACCATTTCCTCCTCCTCCTCTTCATCCTCTCTGGAGACTTTTCCCCAACACCGACTAAGATGAATAAGGGGTGCAGAGAGCCTCTCTATGCAGAGACAGGATCCCTTGAGGAATGGCTGAGGGTCCTGGGGGTCAGACAGAAGAAAAGAAGACTGTGGTGGGGGGAGGGCAAGATCTTGGCTTTCCCATCCCTGCAGAGTCATGCCGGAGCACGAGGAGCTAATGAGTTGGGGAGGGATACAGGGTGCAGGACAGAATCCATCAATGGGGGAAGTTGCTGGGAATGCCTGTGCTGGGTCAATAAGGGGAGAAGTTTCCAGTAGGAGAGCTGCATGGGCTGCCTTGAGGGGTAATAAGCTCTCCATCACTGCAGGGCAGTGAGCATAGGTGATGATGGCCCGATAGACAGCTTCCAGGTCAGAGTCTGTGGGAACAGGGATCAGCCTGTGGATGCTCTTGCAGGCTCTATGGGAGGCGGAGGGTACATGGGGCAAAGGTGCTGCCTCTCACCTGTTCCCTGGGGGCTGGTGGGGCCCAGCTGCTGCCTCTGTGATTTGCATTCAGCCTTCGTCTGTGACAAACTCTGCATGCAGCAGCCTGCTCCCAGAGATGTGCTATTTTAAGTGCTTCCCCTCCGCCCCTAAGGGTGCCATGTGTTTATCTTGCTTTCGAGTTAAAAAGGAAAATCGATTTCACTCTTACCTTAGGAAGGTTTCAGGGTGGAGGCTGTGGGGTGGTTTCATTTCATTAAAATGAAAGTGGGAGTGGGGGCAGTAAGAGCTTCAGATTCCCACCCACCTTGGCCAGTTGTGAATAAACAGTAGCCTGCATCCCTCCTCCTTTAGCCTAGACTATGGGGGTTCCAGGAGGCCTGGAGTTTGCCAGGAATGGGCACCTGAACTGTGGGTTGCAACACTCATCCCAGAGAGTGGGACAGAGAGAGAGGAACTAAGCTCATCCTTGGTGTGCGTGCATGTGTGTGAGAGTGTGTGTGTGTCTCTGTGCGGAGCTAGTCCACGGACTCTGCACTTCTCAGTAGTCTGGTCAACACTGGATTTCTTGACTATTTGAGCCAATCCAGGCTCTGAGCACTGGACACAATCCTCTTGGGTGGATGTGGCTTCTAGCCTAGGTACCCAGTCTGGGCTAGGAGGTTTTGGGCTCAGCTGAGCTAGACAGTCTGGCTGTCCTCCTTGCCCTCTCATTTCATAGGCCCCCTTGGTGGTCTGCGTTTTTGCCCTCCACCTTCCCAGAAGCCAACAGGGAATCCCAGACCCAGGCTAAGTAGCTACTCAGGCTGCCTCTTTCTCTGAGATCTGGGCCCAGCAGGCTGGGTTGCTCCACAGAGAGGCTGAGGCAGCCAAGCAGAGCCTTTGCCTATAGGACAGGAGGTGCCTGACCAGAGGAGGTCAGCTGGAGGCCTCTCCTTCTTGTCTCTGGATTGTTCAATGAGAAGGACATTTGGGGTTGAAGATTCAGAGCAGAGAGCTCCTTGGGGAAGTTCTGGAGATGGAAGATTGGAGATGGAGCTACAACCTCCCTTTACAGCTATCCTTCCCCAGAGGCCATCAGCCCCAGGGCTTCAGTGAAAGCAGACAGCGCTGCTGCGGGGAGACCCCGGGTTTCACTGACTGTACTTCTTTCCCATCCATCTACTTATATAACTAACATTTATTGAGGATCCTTCATTTCCAAGCTATTTTAACATTTTCTTAGGCCCATGTATTTACCTTCCAGTTCAAGGATACCTTGCATACACTGGGCTGATGGACCAGGCAAGGTTCCTGTCCTCAAGGAGCTTATGATCTAAAGAGAACCAGACATAGAACAAACTAGGTAGTGGAGGTGCTCTGATGCAGATTCAGCCAAAATGCTGTGGGAGTGAATGTGTTGGGACAATTGGTTCTGATGGAGATCTACAGGAAAAAGGCTCACGGAAAGAGTGAGTTTGGAACTCCCCCTAGAAGGATGAGCAGGGTTTTAAAAGGTGCCAAATCTGGTGAGGAGTAATCCAGCCCACAGGGATGGCCTTGACAGATGTTCAGTGACATGATGTGTGTGCTGTACTGGGAGACAGACAGTGGGCTGTAGTATGGCAGGTGGGTGGGAGATGATGCTGGGAGTGTGCACTGGGACATGGTGCCCTGAGGCCACAATGTTTCAGCACGTGCTTGAGACTTCACAACTCTCCATTTATCCCCATGGCTATATTTTGAGGTCAGCATGATCATCCTCAATATGCAAATGAGGAAACTGAATTTCAAAAAGGACAAGTGATTTGCCCAAGGTCAGTCCATCAGTGGCAGAGTCAGGATTCAAACTTGACTTTATCTGACCCCAGAGTTCATGTAGCCAGGAACTACCAACTTAGGTATTTGGAGTTTATGATGGAAGCAATGGGGTGGAGACTGGGGGTCTCAAAGGTTTTTGAAGAGAGGAATGAAAGGGTCTCAGCTATTGACTTAAGAAGCTCATTTTGTAAGTGTAGTGGAGGATGGATTGGACTGGGAGGAGGAGACAGGCTCCAAGGATGTCCATAGGCTAACAAAAGAGCACAGGCTGCAGAGAGGGAGTGATGGCTGTGGGAATAAAGGGAATGGGAAGGAAGTAAGACCCAGGGTTCCCATCTGACAGGATGGGAGCAGTGGGGCCTTTAGAGCTGGCACTGGGCAGGGCTCTTACCACCATTGCAAGAGCCTGTGGGTTGGGAAGTGCCCATTAGGTTCACGTGGTCCACACCCCTGCCCTGACCGCAGATGCTTGAACCCTCTTAAAAAACTATGTGGGCTTTGGGAATTCAGTGAATGACTCAACCAGAATTCAAGAATATCTTGGCTTCTGATTGCACTCCTTCATCAAAGGGGGTGTGCACTCCCTTCTGGTTCTCAGATGCCTCCATCTGTTAGACATGTCTCCTCTCAATTAAATAAAACTTGCCCCTCCGCAGCCTCCATCCATTGGTCCAATTATGTCTCTTGGGACAAGGCAGAAGGATCTGATGCAAATTTCATATGCCCGATCACCAGACACTTGATGATAATTCTTATGTCCTCACAAACTCTTCTCATCTCCAGGCTATATAGTAACAATGGTATTAATATGAACACTTATTGTACTTTTCATGTTTCAGACACTGTGCTGAGAGCTTTACATGTGCTGTCTCAGGGGCTGGATCATGAGTAACTTTAAAATATCTTCATTAGGCATTCCATTGCAATCCCAAAAGCAAGAGGGCTTATTGCCAAATTTTAAGTAGGAGAGGGAATACTTTAGGAAGTCTAGTCAGGTGGCCAGCGTGAAGAGTGCCCTGGCAGGAGAGAGAATGAGCCGGGTGGCGGGCGGGGGGCAGGGCGGTGGGCTGTTGAAATAATCCAGGTGAGAAATGACTAAGACCTGGACATCAGTGATGGTAAAGGGTATGGCGAACAAGGGACAACTGGAAGACATTCGAGGGTAAACTCAACAGAAACTGGGGAGTAGCTGGATGTAGGAGGTGAAGGAGAAAGGAGAACCAGGTATCTTCAGATTTTTTATCCTAGGCTAAATTCTATGAGACAGAAAATCTAAGAAGAGTATCTGTACCATTTGGGAGATGATGGGAGGGAGGGATTAGAAGGAGAGATTATATTTAGCTTTAAAACATATGGAGTTGCAAATATCAGTGGCATGCTATTTATTCACTTGTTCGTTTGTTCATTTATTCATTTAAGAAGGCTTTATTGAGAATCAACTGTGTACCAGGCACTCTACTAGGTGCTGGGGTTATGAAGACAACCACCTTCCTCCTGATAAGTGTGAAAATTAGTATTACAAATATCCTTCAGTAAACCAATGGATAAAAAAACTACGGCACATCCATATCATGGAATATTATTCAGCACTAAAAGGAAATGAGCTATCGAGCATAAAAGACATGGAGGAAACTTAAATGCATATTACTAAGTGAAAGAAGCCAATCTGAAAAGGATACACCCTGCATGATTCCAATTATATGATGCTCTGGAAAAGGCAATGTAGTGAAAAGATTAGTGGTTGCCAGGAATTAGGAGGAAAGGAGGGATGAATAGGCAGAGCACAGAGGATTTTTAGGGCAGTGAAACTACTCTGTATGACACTCTAATGGTGGGTACACATCAATATAAATTTGTCAAAACCCATAGAATAACCAAGAGCAATTCCTAATGTAAATCTAATGGACTTTGGGTGATAATGATGTGTCATCAATTCATAGATTGCAACAAATGTAGTTCCCTGGTGGGAGATGTTGATAATGAGGAAGGCTGTGTGTGTATGTGGGAGCCAAGGGTATGCGGAAATTATCTTAACTTTCTGCTCAGTTTAGCAGTCAACCTAAAATTGCTCTAAAAAAGAAAGTCTAATAAAAATTAATGTTATAAGATGCCAAGATTGAAATCTGTACAGGGAATAGAATGCCGAAGGCAGCAGAGTGGTCAGGAAGGGTTTCACCATGATGGTGACCCTAGACTTGTGATGGAGATTAAATGGAGGTGTTGGATCTACCAGTCTGTAGCTCAGGACAGGGTTCTACATGGGCAATAATTATTTGGAATTCATCAGGTTGCCAGTGCACGCGTGGCAGCCAAGGGAATCCAGGGAAGAGTGTGTGGAGTTCAGAAGAAAAGAGACTTGGAGGTGGCACCTACAACGCTCAATGCCTAAGGGGAGGGAAGACCTCAGAGGAAGTAAGAAGGCAAGGTCTGAAAGGCAGGAGGAAAGTGAGAAAAGAGGGACACTGAAAGAAAGGAGAACGCTGGAAAATAGAAACCACAGCTCATTCTTTATGAGAGCGGCACTGGAGAACCTGGAAACAAGGGAAATCAATAAGCTTCTGAGAGTCCATTTGAATCAGTGGATCAGAGCAGAGAGATGCTAGGTCATCTAAAGATGAAAAATAGCTTTGGGGCTAGGACTACTGGACTGTAGCCTATTTTGTATGTCTAGGAAATATAAAATAAGAATGTATTGGTCAAAGGGGAGTTGGTCACAGTAGAAGGAAGTGAGAGTCCCTAGATAAAAGATGGTCAGTGCCCCTCCCAGTGCTATCCAGAAGTGAGAAAACCTTGGCCTGCAAGGCAAAGCTTCAGAAAATTCTGTCCCCATGACAGATACAGAGGGCGCTAGCCATACATCTTTGGGGTTTCAGGTCCCGATGGCCAGACCATCTCAAGGGCAAGGTGAATGGAAGTGGCAGGATGAGGTCTTGGGCCTGGCCTTCCCCAAGGAAGACTAAGAAATTGCTCATCAAATCCCCCATATGCCCCTTTTTCTTCTCACCTGACCTCATATTTCATTGGCAAGATGAAACTTCCTCATCTTTTCCCAACCAAGTCTACTAACTTACTGGTATCTGGTTACATGGATGAGTGCCTAACAGGTCCAAACCCTTTATACATGCCCTGGACTCCACTCTAGCTAGGTTTCTCAAGGACTTTCCTCCTTCCATCCCCTCTTCCCCTCTGCTAGAACATTCTCATCTGCGGATGCACATGCTCTGGAATAACCCGTCTCCATTAACTAGACATCTTCCTGCAGATATCGTCTGACTTCCCTGCTATGCGCAACAAGACATTTTAAATTAAGTAACTGTCTACAGTCACTACAATCACCTCTCCACCTCGGCTTCTCCCCTTGACCTTCTCTACTCAGGTTTCTGTTCCCACTGCTCCCCGCAAACTGCTCATATCAGGATTTCCCTCAATCTGCATTTTGCCAAATCCAATGGTTGCTTCTCATTGGCACTCAATCTGATGACTCCTCCCTCTTCCTGATTAACAGTCCCTCTCTTAGCTTCTGGGTCACTGTCTCTCCTTGATTCCCTCCTGCTTCATGGCCTCTCTTTAGTGTCTTTTGTAGACATCTCATCTTTGGTTGGAGGACCGAGAGGTCCCCAAACTGTGTATTAACCTTGACCTTCTACTGAGCCCCAGACTCACCTGGTACACTGCAGAGTTGACAGAGCCCTGTGGCTGTCTATTGGCCTCTTAGAGAGCACATGGTCAAAACCAAGCTCTTAATTTCCTCACAAAAACCTGTTTTTCCCCACCTGAGCTACTTCATCTCAAGAAATGTCACCACCATCCAGCCAGACGCCCTTAGTTGTCTTGGATTCTTCTCATGTTCTCCTCTTCCACAACCAGGCCAGCTCTGAGTTCCATGAGTTCTACCTAGGGATTCTATTCTGGCTGCTCAATTCTCTGGGTTTCTACAGCTACCCCCTACAGGGGATGCTGTGATGTGCGCAGACACTCCATCTTCAGCTGCTGCATCCTTCTCCAGGAATTCCCCTCAGCTGAAGAGAACCCCCTTGCCTGAGGCTGTGCCCCCTCCCTAGGTCTACACTCTATACACAGTGGCTGGTTGATTCTGAGCTCTGAAAGCCTGGCCCTCTTGCCTCTGTTCAGGACAGCTCTGAGGGACTCTTCCAGCTCTGGAGCTTCCCTTGGGGTGGTTGACAGCTCTGTTGCAACTTCATGCCAGTTTAATTTTTCTTTCCGTGCAATGCTTTTGTCCCCCCCCCACCCAACTCCTACCCCCCAGGTGTTATTCTTGAGTACACTCTCCATTAAATTACCTGCATGCAAATCACTGAATTCCAGAGTCTGTGTCCTGGGAAACCCGACCTAAATCCCTAGTCAAAGCCACCCTGATTTCTCCCTTGCACCACACAATTGCCATCCACCTAGTCTCTGCTTTTGCCCCTGCAAAATAATCTATTCTTCATGAAGCTACCAACGTGATCTTTGTAAAACAAAGATCAGATCAATGACTTTCCTGCTTTAAACCTATAATGTTTCACTGCTACCCTTGGAATAAAACCCAAACTCCCCTCTGCAGTTGACAGGGCCCTGAGTGATCTGGCCCGGCTGATGTCTCTGATCTCATCTTCTACCCTTTTCTTGCTTGCTCAATTCTACTGCAGCCACACTGACCTTCTTTCTATTCTTTGGACACCCCATGAATTTTTCCCACTTGACAGCCCTTGTATTCGCTGTATCCCAGTCTAGGATGCTGTTCCCCCAGATCTTCCCGTGGCTGGTTTCTTATTTTCATTCACACCTCAGCTTGAATGCCTCCCCTCTAGAAAAGCGTATTCCAACCATTCAGTCTAAGGTAGCTCCTCTATGTTGCATTGTCTGTCACTTCACTCTGTCTTACTGTCATCATCATACTTACCACTCTCTGAAATCTTATTGCTTAATTGTTGACTTATTTTAATCTCTCCCTATGCCTAATGTGTGATCTCCCTTGAGAACAGAGACTGTGCCTATACTATTGAGTGCTTTAATGCTGCATCTGCAGTATCCAGAAAATGTGCAAGGGTATGAATGGATGAATGAATGAATGAATGCTACCACGAGTCAGCCTAGCAGGGTCTGATCACTCTTGGGTCTTCCTGAAAGGCTTAGATTCAGTGGATATCTCCTTTGGACAAAGCTCTAAAGCTCTTCAGTCACCGACACCAAAGGCCACAGAGAAGTCAAATACAGGAGGGACCCAAAACATCCATCAGATTTAGTAACTAGGAGATGATTGGTGACCTTCAGGAGCATCAAAGGACTGAAGGAGAGAGAGGAAGTAAATTGCAGCAAAATGGGAGTGAATGGAAGGGCAAGAAATAAATACAGAAAACACTCAGAATAAATTTGTCAGAGGTGAAAAGTGAAAATGGTTTGCTTGTTTCTGTCAATTTTTTTTTTAGATGAGCTTTGCTTGGTTATAATCCAAGGGAATGGGCTGATGTGCTACCACCATTAAAACCAACCAATAGTCATAGACTACTGGCAGTGCCAGCTTCTCTTCTAAGTCCTTTATGTGTGCATTTATTTTCCATTGCTGTGTACTAAGTTACCACAAATTTAGCAGCATAAAACAACACACATTTGTTGTCTCAGAGTTTCTGTGGGTTCTAACATGGCTTGTCAGGCACTCTGCTTATGGCCTTACAGGGTACATTGGAGATATTGGATCTCCATTGTACAATCAAGGCATTAGCTGGGCTGCATTCTCATCTGGAGGTTCGAAGGGGGAAGAATCCTCTTCTAAGCTCACTCAGATTGTTGGAAGAACTCATGTCCTTTTGGTTGTAGCACTGAGGACACTGGCTTCTTGAGGGCTGTTGGCCAGGGATTCCCTTGGGCCCTAGAGGCTACCTACAGTTCCCAGAAGCTGCTTGCAGTTGCACAGGCCATGAGCAGTCCCTGGAGGATGCCACAGTTCCTTGCCATGTGCACTTCTCCAACAGGGTCATTTCCTTCATCAAGCCAGCATGGAGAGGCTCTCCCTCTAGTCTGCTGAGATGGAGTCTTACATAATGTATCATAATAATGGGAGGGGCATCCCATTACTTTTGACATATTCATTTAGTTAGAAGCAAGACATGTGTCTCACCCACACTCAAAGGGCCTGAACAGCCGGAGGCAGGGATCATGGGGCCATCTTAGACTCTGCACCTAACATGTATTACTCATTTAATCCTCATAAAAACACGTTGAGGTATGTCTTAATATTAGCCTCATTTTTATGGAGGAATATGCTGGTATGAGACAGAAGGAATGACTGATGGAACAAGACCTCCAGGGCAACAGGAAAAGAGAGAATTCAGAGCCCAGATGAAGAATTCTCCTCTAATTTGAGGAGACATATCTTAGTTATTGACACTGGGGAGAAAAGAGGGGAGGAGAGAGATTAACCTCTAAGATTGAGGTAATATGCTAGGTATCTACCCATATGTCCACATAAAAACATATGTCCACATAAAGACTTGTACATTAATGCTCACAGCAATATTATTCATAACAGCCAAAAAGTGGAAACTACCCACAGGTCCATCAGCTGGTAAAGAGATAAGCAAAATGTGTTCTATCCATACAATGGAATACTATGCCCCATTAAAAAGGAGTCCACTACTGATACATACTACAACATGGATGAATTGCAAAAACATTAGGCTGAACTAAAGAAGTCAGACGCCAAGGACTACATACTGCATGATTCCACTGATCTGAAATGTCCAGGAAAGGTAAACCTATAGAGACAGAAAGCAGATTAGTGGCTGACCAGGGCTGGGGGTGCAGTTGCAGAGTGACCACACATGGGCATAATATTTTTTTTTTTTAGGTGGTGGAAACGTTCAGAGATTAAATGTGGTGATGGTTGCGCAACTCTGTCAATACACTAAAAATCATTGAATTGTACACTTCAAATGAGTAAATTTTACGGTATGTAAATTATGGTATGTAAAAAGCTGTTTAGAAAAATTTTGAGGCAATGAGTTGATAGAGTGCCTCCTACTCCCCACAAATTGGCCTTTTTCTCTCCAGCAGAGGTGAGATCCTACGCTCAGAGTAAGTCGTGTGGTAGCGGAGGGAAGAGGCTTGCCAAGAAGGGTCGAGGCCTGAAAAGGCCAGTAGGGGGACTTCAGACCAAGTTGATGTGTGGAAGGTCATCGCTGGAAGGGCTGCAGGCCCAACCCACAATGAAGACCATGACCCACCTGCAATATTATATTGTCCAGTCCTACTCCCCTCAGAAACCCAAGTGCCTAGGCAAAAAAAAAAAAAAGAAAAAAGAAAAAAGAAAAAAAACAGTTGGATTAAACCAGACTTCACATTTTTCTGGGTGAAATGGAAAAAGGAGACAAGGTGGTTGAGGGTGTTGCAAGAATGGGGTCAATGTGATGGCAGTGGCAACTCGAAGAATGGGGAAGGAAGCAATGCTGAGTGCTGGAAAGGAGCCTATGGACTGAACCCCCGGAGGAGAGTCCAGAGAGAAGAGGTCTGCAGGAGGTCTAGGCCAGGCGTGGTGGGGGTGAGGGTCTGGAAGGACAGGCAGAGGGAGATGTTGCATATGCTGGTTCCTTTACCCTTCGTGTCCTTCTGGAAGCATGGCACTGAGGCCTGAGCATCCCATCCCACTGTGCTGTGGCCTGAGCCACAGAACAGATGGTCACTTCGTTTGGGATAAGTGTTCTGCTGAAGCAGCCACATTAGAATAGCCTGTTTGGCAGCTTGGGCAGCAGTTAAGAACAGGGCCTTGCAGCCAGCGATCCTGCTTCCATCACTCCACTTTCAGTGTGGACCTTGGAAAAGTCGCTTCATTACTCTCAGCATTTGTGTATTTGTTTACAAACTAGGGATAACAATAGTATGAACCTCTTAGGGCTGTTGTGAGGATCCAGTGGGACATTGCTATAAGCCCTGAGTGTGGTGCCTGACCTGAAGAATGTTCTCCCATGTGTCAGCTGATACTAAGCTCACTGTTAACTCACAATTCTCGAGCTATGCAGCAGGGCAGCTGAAGGCCCAAAGATGGGTTTGGGACCCAAAGGCAAATTGCACATATGTATTTATGACATTTTACCCTGCATTCTCAGCCACTTGGTCCAGCCTGAGGATGTCTGTTTGATTCCAACAACTCCACAGTCTCCTGCAGCTGGGTACTGTGTACCTGTCGGTAAGCAGATGCCTTTTGACCATCCTGAAGTCACTGGCAGAAATACCAGCTCCTGGCCACCCAGAGCTTCTCACACTGCAGAGAGTGGTTGCTCGCTGCCTGTGGCTGGGGCCCTCGGATCATTCATCCAAGGAACGAAAATACAAAAAAAATACAATCCCGTTGGTCTTCAAACACTTGGCTGGAGGCAGAGGAAACCCACCCTTTTCTATTCTGAGCCCTGCCTGGGGCTCAGAACCTTCTCTCCTCAGGCACCAGGGCCCCTGGGAGGCTAAGGCGATGTCCCCCCAGCCTCCCCCAGGGCGCCTTCCATTCATGCTCTGAGTTCCGCAGGAGGGAGGATCGATGCTTTCTGTGTCTCCCGGAGACAGCCCCGCACATTCCTGCAGAATTATTGACAGCTTCGCCTCTCTTTCGTATCTTCCATACTTCATTTGTGAAAAGAACTGTAATTACCCTCGAGGAGTCATTGGAGAAAAAGTGTACAAATTGAAAAGGACTGGAAATGGGCACCTCTGGCTGCGGAGAAAACACTTTCAATATCGAAGCGTTCTCTCCCGGGCCTGTGCATTCCCATTTGCCTGGCCCTTAGCATTTCTGCCGCAAACTGTGGCAGCCTTTGTGCCCACCCTGACAATGGGCGTTTGACATGGAGGGCAGCGAGATTAATGAGGGACCAGAGTTTTCCATTTTTTCCTCCAACAGCTAACTACTTTCTTTTCAACTCCTCCTGCTAAATAGCCTGGACAATGAATAAAGCTTCGGTTGTACTTGGTTTTTTCTCTCTTTTCTTCTTTGCTTCCCACACAGTTGGTTGTTGACGCTGCCTTAACCTAACCGGCCAGTGGCCTTGTTAACTGGTCCGGAGACATAGATCTTGCCAAGTGTGGAGAGTTCTGGGATTTGGGGAAGAAAAGGTCCCTGTTACTGGGGAGTTATCTGAGGACAAGATGCTGAAAGCTTTGCCCCAGACCCTCAAAGGTGACCATGGACCAGAGCCAAGCTCTGAGCTTCCTGCCCAGCTTCCTCATCCGATGGTGCCTTTCAGCCTTGAGGTCTCTCTGTTATGGGGACTATGTTAGGTTCCTGGGGCTGCTCTAACAAATGACCACAATCCTGGTGGTTTCAGCAACAGAAATGTATTTTTTCCCAGTTCCAGAGAGCAGAACTCCAAGGTCAAGGTGTCAGCAGGGTGTGCTCCTTCTGGAGGTGCTGAGGGAGAGTCTGTTCCCCTCCTCTCTCCTGGCCCCTGGCTGCTTCCGGCAGTCCTTGGCGCTCCTTGGCTTGTAGCTGCATTGCTCTAATCCTGCTTCCATCCCCACTTTCCCTCCCCCCTTTGTGTCTCTGTCTTCCCCTTTTCTGCCTCTTATAAGAACACCCACTGTTAGGTTTGTCCCCTGCCCCCCAATTTAGGCTGATGATCTCATCTCGAGATCATTACCTTAATTACATCTGCAAAGACTCTTATTCCAAATAAAGTCACATTCTGAGGTTCTTTCTGGGTAGACATATCTTCTGGAGACACAATTCAAACCAGTACAGGACTCAGCAGAACTTTTATACCATCCGGAACTCAGAGCTTGGGCTGCTTCCAGTTCCCATTCACTGCCCAGTTTTAGGGACCAAAGACCATTCTCCTGTGCCCGCAGCAGCTTCATTACGTGGAGAGTGAGGGTAGCCATGGGGCAGGTGGGGAAGGAAGCCTCCCGTGAGCTTGGAGCATAAGTCATGACGCAATGGACTGAGGTTACTACTCACCTACTCCCTGGCTGTTGGCGCTGCATTGACAGAACACTCAGATACCAGCCAGGGCTTGGGGAAGTTGCTCAGGTCACCTTTGCCCTCCATCTCCTCTTCATCTGGCCTGCCGGGCTCTGTACTGTCCATTCGGGCACACAGAATTCTACCCAGGCTTTGGCCCCTTTCACCATTTCTGGCACGGGACCTCCAGTCTCCCACACACTCTGCTGAACTCCTTCCGAGCACTGGCTTCTTCTGTCTCAGATGATAATCATAGCATTGAGACTGCACATTTGCAGGGTTTATTCTGTGGCAGGCACTGTTCTAGATACTCGGTATGCAAGAATCAATTTAATATTCACAACAGCCCCTGGAGGTGGATTCTATTAGTACCATGTCTATTTTATAGATGAGGAAACTGAGGCACAGAAATGTTCAGTAATTTTCTTAGAGCAGGGTTTCTCAGCCTCATCCCTATTGACATTTTAGTCTGATAATTCTTTGTGAAGGGGGACTGTTCTGTGCATGGCAGAAGGCTAAGCAGCATCCCGGGCCTCCATTCGCTGGATGCCAGTAGTGAGTGGAGCTCTTTGCAACCCTCTGTTTTGACAACCAAAAATGTCTCCAGGTATTTCCAATTGTCCCTGGGGGGGCAAAGTCAACCCCTTTTGAGAGCCACTGGCCTAAGGTCATACAGTAGTGTGTGGCACAGCCAAGATTGGAGCCCAGGAAGTCCATACTTTTCTGCTTCCTTTTATGTGATGCCTCCTCTGGGCTTGAACCTGTGCCGGCACTGGAGTTCAAAGTGAGAGCTAACACTTTAGCCTTTAGACCCCAGGAGTCTCACGTCCACCTGGCTTTTCACTTAGCCATCAAGCCAGGCCACCTGTGCCACAGGAGGAGGGGTGCACACTTTCTTGGACAGGACAGGGCGCCTCCTCCAACCCTGCAGTTCCTTTCTAGGAACTGGAGAAGCCAGTGGCTCTAAAATGGGGGTGACTTTGCCCCCCAGGGGACACTTGGCAGTACCTGGAGACAGGTTTGGTTGTCACAGCTGAGGGTTGCAAAGGGCTCCACCCACTACTGGCATCCAGTGAGTGAGGCCAGGGAGGCTGCTTAGCATCTCACCATGCACAGAAAAGATGCAAAGCCCCAGCTCCCAGGCCAGGCATTAGGACCTGAGGACCATGGCTCCATGTGCACTGTCCCTGGATTCACAAGCCAACCCCAGGATGTTCCCTCTTCTCCTCACCTCCTGATCTCAGGATGGGGGAAGGGGAATCACCCCCATAACGCTCTCCCAGGGAAAGTGAAAGGACTTCAGGCTGTCTCCTTCAGAACATGAGACTTCCATTTGTGCTCACTGGGTGGAGGAGGGGATGGTCTCTCAAGCCTCTCCGACTCTGGCTTTTGCTGATTCTAGAAATGGAGAGGGTTTTTGGTATCTGTGGAGAATAAATAGTCATTAAAATGCCGAATTAATTGCCCTTAGTGGTCATGGCTTACTGCCTCTGGCTCTCGTCCATCCCTTCTTCAACAAAGAAGAAAGGAAGGTATTAAACCAGTGGAGCCAGACAGCGTTATTCATGTCTCTCTCTCTCTTCCTCCCCCTCTCTCTCTTTCACACACACACACACACACACACGTGTGTGCAGTGATTGTGAAAAGCTCTGCATTTCTCTAACAACAGCTCTTCTCTGCCTGATTCCATAATGAACCAGAAGGGATCTGATCGTGTCATTCTCGTGGGAAATGTATCTGCTCTTTCTAAACATACAGTGTCTCCGAGGCGCTAGCTGCTTTTCGTCGTCTGCTATAATCGGTCGTTTTTTATTGGCACATAAAAGGGCTTCCTGTAAAACATATTAAAGCTTCCAATTCTGAATGAAAAGCACTTGAAGTAAAATCTCTTCATGAACAGGAGCCACAATCCAGGTGGGGTTGATGGCCTCGTCACCGTACAGAAGAGACAGAGCACCCTCGTGCATAGTCTGGCACCACCCTTTCAAGGAGCCAGGGCTGAGCAAAGCATCCTGGGGAGGACACAGCCTGGCCAGATCCTCCAGCAATCTGGGTCTTTGCTCTGGCACCTACAACTGAGCCACCTACAGATGTGCTCGGATACAACGAGGGGGATTCGAAGCCCCAGGCAAACATGTTACATGGATCCCAGATGCCTATTGTATTAGAAGAGTCAGAAAAAAAAATGTTATCTTCACGTGCAAACAAACATGGCAATATTAGGGAGTAGAATACAACATATGTATGCATTTTTAAGATTAAAACACAGGATTTCAGAGAAACTGCCTGGCTTTGCAAAATGCTGTCTTCTAGTAGGGTTTGTTTAACAGAAAAGTTTGAGTTGCATCGATGTTTGAGTCCAAGCTATAGTTCCTTAGCATGGTATTCAGACTCCTTTATGACCTGGCTCCATTACTGGGGTGAGAAAGTCACCTGCCTAGAACATAAGCTCCCCAAGCGCAAGGACTGAAGGTGTCAGGCATACCACTGTACCCCTCACACCCAGTCCCTCCAGGGGCTGTGAAGCAGGCATTTAATACATATCAATGAAATAAATGGAAGGAATAACAATGTGCAAGCCCCAGTGTTCCCAGGAACATATGTGCTCCAGCTATCAGCTGCTTCCCTACCTAGAATGCCCTTTACATCTTCCTCATCTTAGGAAACTTCAGTTCACCCTTTAACCCAAGAGCCAGTGGCATCTCCTCTCTGGAGCCTCTCTAACTTCTCCAACACAATTCATCACACCCTCCTCATGCCTCTACCACAATCCGATTACTCCTCTAGTAAGGATGTAATTTGCTGTCTAGATGTCTGTCTCCTGCATTAGGTAAGAACATCTCTGAAGCAGGGGGACCAGGTCGATGTATCTTTGCATCATTGGCACCTTAGAACTTGATAGTTGATCAATACCTTCAGTTATAGATGAAATCAAGATGGTAGGCTTGAGACAGAGTGAGCAAGTAAGAGGATGAGAAAAGTTTAACTACTGGAGATTCTGGCCTCAATTCAGTGGTGGTGCAGGGCCTGATGACCCAGTGGGGCCTGGGAACTCAGACCTGATGTGGGAATCATTAACCCAGAGCCAGAGGAGGCCAGGGGCAGCTGCCTGAGACCCCTGCTGCTCTTTCAACTCCAGCCTTCTCAGCAAGAAAGTGCTAGTCAAACTTTTGGTTAAAGGACACCTCCTAGAAGAAAGCAGAGCTCAAATTCAGGCAGGCTTTTTGATTTTGAAACCCCACCTTTTAATCTTAAAAATGTACATGTATTTTTTATTCCACCCCCTAATTTTGCCACTCTCTAATTTTGTCTTACCCCCTATTTGTACATGAAGATAATGATGTTTTTTTTTCTGGTTCTTCTAATAAAATAGGCATCTGGAGCCACATGTTCCACCCAGGCATAAGGCACCATCTCTGGTTTCTGGCCTTACTCCCTGTCAGTCCACAGGCTCCAAGAACCTACTCCCCACAGATCCTTCCTGATCATTTTGGGCCCCAGGCACCAGCTTCATCCTCCTCTGGATGATGGTTGTGGAGCCTGGGAGAGAGACTGCAAGAATGGAGAAGCAGGCCTATGAGCTTTGCAAAGGGCAGACTTTGTGACTTGCTTGTCTCTGTGTTCCTGACCATGTGTGAGGCCCACCAGGGATCACAGGTGCAACAATTGAAAGAGTATCTATGTCTTGGGGCAGATGGAGGGGGCAATTGAGCAACTACGTTGGAAGCATCATTACCCTGACAAAGAGGGCAGGAGGAGGCTGCTGTCTTGGTCTAATTCCTCTACTTGCAGCAGAGACCAACCCAGGTTTCCTTAGGAAAGACCAGAGTTTATCCCAGCCATGCATGTGGCCTGGACCCGGAAGCATTTCAGGGCCCCAGAGCTGCTGGAGTTAGCTTTTTCCTGTGCTTGGCATGGTCTGGGTCCTCTTTTCTCTGAGCTTCTGTGCTGTCCTCCTCCCTTTACCAGCCAGCTTCTTCACACCCTACTCTGTATCTTACAACTCAAAGTGCGGTCCCTGGACCAGCAGCAGAAGCTGCAGCAGCAACTGGGTTCCACCTCAGACCTATTTATTTTAATGAGATCGCAGGGTGATTCAGATGCACATTCAAGTCTGAGAAGCGCGGCTCAGAACCATCTCTGCTCTTCAAGCCTCAGCTTGTATGTGGCTTTGACGTGCCGTGGTTCTCTGCCTTGTGGCATCCTTTCACCTCCAGCAATGCTGCCAGCAGACTTGGTCTTTCAGCATTCCTTGTTCAGCTCCTGAGAGAGGAGTCTGATTGGCCTAGCTCATGTTTCGACCCCAGGTCATAGGTCAGAGGCTATAAGTATTGGCTACTTGAGGATCAGCAGTGTCCAAGAGAGCCACACAGCACACAAAGTGGCCTCCCAGGCAGGGAGAGCTGGGGAAGGCTATTGCCCTCAGAAGCAGTGTGGGCACCAGGCACCAGGGTGGCACAGGCAGTTCTTGAAACTTAATTCTTGTTGCCTGTGGTCTCACACCTTCCCCTCTCATTTTGGCCCTGCTCAGACAGGCACAATAAACGTGCTGAGACTACTCCCTGTCCATTCTCACCACTCTCAATAATAGAGCTAACTCATAGAGACCCTTCACAGTTTATGCGGCATTTTAACACACAGCATCTCTTCCTGTCCTGACCGTCTGGGAGGTAGGTGGGGTAGGCCCTGTTGTTCCCAGGTAAGAGAACTCAGTCTCAGAGGGGAACACCGGATCCCACAGGGAGCAGAAGCAGCACCCGAACTGTGACCTGGAGCTCCTGACTCCAAGACCAGTGCCCCTGCCTCTCCCCATGCTGCCTCTGAAGGTTGCTGCCCTTGCTGACAATCCTATAGGGTCACCAGCCCCAGCTCACGAGACAGTGTCATGGTTAGAGCTCTGAGACCAGAGAGGAGGTGTTATGGAGGCACCATGGGTCAGTTGCATGGGTCGGCTTAGGGCTGCAGGAGCTGGATGTAGCTTCCGCTTAGTACTAGTGTGAACATGGGCTATTAAAATCATGCCAGCTCATGTTTACCAAGTGTCTGCCATGTGCCAAGCACTCTTCTAAGAGCTGTGCAGTGTGTTAGTTTATTTGATCCTGGTAAGAGCCTTATGAGCTAGTTACTATTATTATGCCCGTTTGGAGAAACTGAGACACAGACAGGTTAAGCGACTTGTCCAGGGTCACATAGCCAGAAAGTAGGGGAATCCAGGATCTGAACTCAGGCAATCAGGCTGCAGAATGAGCATGCAGCTGCCTTTGAAGCTTCTTGGTACCTACTTTTCTTTAGACCAGTGCTCTCCAAGAGTGATCCCCAGACCAGAAGCCTCATGATTACTGGGGAACTGGTTAGAAATGCCCATTCTCAGACCCTACGTTCTGCATCAGAAACTCTGGAGCTGGGATGCAGCGATCTGTGACTTAGAAAACCCTCCAGGTGATTCTGATTTGGGCTGAAGTTTGAACCACTGCTCTAGAGGCTCAAGTTGAAATCATGTTTATAAAACTCTTAGCAGCATTCAAATATTGTTAGCTGTTATCATGGCCAGCTTTATTTAATAAGAGTGAAAAACACTGTTGTGTTGAATATAAAAAACACCTGCCTCCTTGGTAAAGTGCCATATAAAGCAACTTAAACTGGCCAGAAAGAAAAAAAGTATTCAAGTAAAGACTCAGAGGAGAGATATTGACAAAACCATCCGGGCACACCTGATGCTTGTCCACCTAACACCTGGCACCTGGTCCTGCCAAAATGAATGCAGCCACCCAAAAGGGAAGGAAGAGTCCATTTTATCATTTAAAGGATGCGGTTGCCTCCTCCATGAGCGCAGCGTAGTTTGGTTAGTACACCAGCCAGCTGATTCACTGCCTGACGTCAGAGCTACACCCAACTGCAAGATGCTCCCATGACTGTCCACGTGGCCTCCTTGCCTAAGAAGAAGGATGCCCCAGCCCCTGCCTCCGTGCGCTTGCTCAGGTATCACAAAGATGCTTCCCCTCAGGCATGACCTACCCCCCTTGTCACTGCATGTCACCATCAGTGGGGACATGCCTTCCCTTCCTTGGGCTGGGTGTGTAATTGGCCTGGCATTACCCAGCAGTCCCTGGGGAATTGCTTCTGTCAGGAGCGTAACAAGCTTATCTCTTTAGCCTGAGTTATGTCACCATGTGCCCAATGTAAATCTGACTGCCTTCCCGACGCGCTGGGCCTGGATGGATTTGTGAATAATTTCACCACCACAATTATTTCACAATTTTGAATCTTCGCTGGCAACTTAATGCATAGTTTGCAGTGAGAAGCTGCATAAATCAGGACTCCAAACAAAGGTTCTCTAACCAGGCCTGGGCTCCCAGTCATGCCTGAGAGAGGCTGGTGAGCCCCTTACACAGGGGATGCGGAGCTGGGCTTCCATCCCCCAGCTTGTCCAGGTTGCGCCCCAGCTTGGAGTGCCTTTGCCCAGGGCCCCATGCAGTGTTCTTCAGGGTAGCTTTTTCTTATTATCTTTGTGGTTTTCGTTGATTTCCACCTTGATAAGTGGGGACAGGGGATGACGGTAGTTACACCGCCTCTCCTCCATCTTCTAGAGTTACTCTCCATAATCTCTCCACCCTCCAGCACATCCACAAGTGTTAATTGAGTAGAATCCCAGGACGTTAGAGCTGGCAAAGCCCTTAGAGATCATCGTTTCTGGAGTTATTCAAAGTCTGTTCCCAGGGGTGCCTCAGGGGCTGCCTTGGGGGCAGTAAACGGGTGGGAGAGAGGATCATGTGTTAATCAGAGCGGCTCCCTTTTTATTTATTTCACACATTGGGCTTCTGTTTCAATAAAAGGGTTGAGCCACTGAAAAACTTCTGAAAATGCCTGGTCTAATCTGACTCTTTTGTTTCACAGAATGGGATCTTGAGACTCAGAAAAAAGTGGCATTGCTAAGTAATTTTGCTGTAAAGCACACGTTAGAAACTCAGGCTCTGGAATCGGTCCTCAAACCTGGCTTCTTTTATTCATCAGCTTGTGTGACCTGGAGCTGAGTCTATTTAACCCCTCTGAGCCTCAGTTTCCTCATCTGTTAAATGGGACTAATAATAGATTTGTTCTGCGGATTGATCAAGGAGACGTGTAAAGTGCTCAGCCCAGCATCTGGCACACACGTACTCAATGAATCAATAAGCAGTAGCTAATATTATTAATTTGGGTCTGTTAAACCCCAAGCCAAAGAACACACATCACAAACCATTTTGCAGTAGAAAATCTGTTTGCAAGGGAAGAAGAAGCCAGCATGGACTGATCACCTGATACCTGCCAGGCTCCTGTCATTTCATCTTCATAAAAAGCACGTGTGTGCAGGGGGTGTGGGCCTTCTGATCTGCATTTTGCAGGGAAGGAGCTGCAGCTCCAGGCAGCAGAATGCCCCGGGCAGCCTCCCTGATGTGGTTCCACCTCCCTTAGATTGGATGCTGGCTGGGCAGAGGGTTGGAGGTCTGCAGTCATTTCAGCCAGAAGGATTTCGCTGGTATTCAGGCTGAGCTATTAACAGTTCTTTAAACCAGGTTAGCTGTTTTCCCCCAAGTATGTCTTATTAGCAGACTTTATTTGGTCCTTATATTGCCTTTGACCGTGTTTGCTTTTAGAGCATTCTATTTCTGCAGCCTGTTGTTCTATTAGCCACTCCTTTTCCTAGTTTTGTTTTATTTTTACACTCTCTCCAGTTTTGTAGGTAAAGAGACTTACAGGGGCCTCATGTTTGTGAGGGTGAGATAACACATGGGAGAGGGGATGGCAAAGCTCTCAGCGAGTTTTAAGGCAGTAGGCAAATGGAGTTGTTCTTTCTCTGTTCATATGGGGGAGAGATTGGGCAGTCATTCATTTATTCGTTCATTTATTCTCATTTAACTGATATTCAGCAAGCACCTCCAGGCACTGAGGACACAATGGTGAACAAGACGGGCCCCTGGTCTCTGCTGTTATGGAGCTCAGAGTCCAGCTGCGAGGGCAGCCAGATAAGTCAGCTGCAGGCAGCCTGGCTGCTGGTGTCACGATAAGTGAAGTCCTTGTTGTGGCTCATGTGACTGCCTTGCTGAGGCCCCATCCCAGAGCCCAGCTCAGGACATGGCCTGGAGGAGGTCCTTATGACGTTTGCTGAATGAATGCGTAGTTATGAGCAAATAACAGTGCCCGACACAAGTGGGAACATCAGCTCATTTCTCACATGCCCCGTCCCTTCTCAAGGGCCCACAACTGGAGTGTGCTTGGCCCTGCAGTCACCCCCAGGATGATTTCCACAGTCAGGGGTGCCCACAGCTGCCACTGTCCCCACTTCGTGGCTGGTGCACAGGTGTTGCCCTTTGGGGAATTTGCTCTGTTCGCCTTCGGGACAGGGTCCTGTTTCCAGGCTGTTCTAGAAATTCCCCAGCTTTTCTTTCTTGGATTCCATCCAGGACCTAAGACACCCCAGCTGAGGCAGGGATGAGCTGAAGAAATAAAAGTCCTGTCATTTTTAATACATGCAGTCGCACACATGCACATACATATACAGGTTCTTACTACACACACACCTACACACAGACATGTGCACACAGATAAAGAGATAGGCATGGGCATCCAGACAGACAAGTTTGGCTAACTCAGAGGTAAGTGCTAAACCCACACACATGCACACACATGCAGAAAGTAATAAATACTAGTGGAAAACTGACTATATAGCAGACACTGTGCAAGGCACAGAAGACAGCAGCATTACAAAGAGATGTGGTCCCTAAGTCATGGAGCTTACTGTCTGTGGGGTGGGGGGAGGTAGGGAGAGAAAGAATAGACAACACATACACAAAAGATAGACTAACAAATGGAAATAAGTGCATGAAGAAAAATAACAGGACACTATGAGAAAAGTAGCAGGGAATACGCACTTGGATGAGGAATACAGTTGGATGAGGAGGTAGATAGCAGGGGAGAGAGGGTTTGAGGCATGGGGAACGCATGCACGTGCAGAGGCCTTGCGGAAGAAAAGAGCTTGATACATTCAAGGACTCAAAAGATGGAAGTTAATGTCATAGGAACACAGACTGCACATTCTACATACAGTGAAGCCTGCACGCAGACAAGCATGTGTGCCAAGCACATAGACTACACATGCATAGGCAGAGGCATATAGTGCACTGAGGCACATAGGCCTGTGTGGACAAGCACACGCATGCAGTACACAGAGCAATGTGCATGAATGTAAACTTAGCAAAGACAAATACAAATGAACAGGAGAGTGCACCAAAGGGCACCTGGCACTTACACTTAGCTGCACAGATGGGCATTTACATGCACACACACACACACATTCCTGTAAGCACACAGACACAAGATGTGTCTATAGCATGCACCATTTCTACACAGATCTGTCCACATACACCCTCCGCACACAGTGTGCTCATCCATAGTATGCGTATCCATGTATACATGGTGTGTGCAAGGAGACAGCATGTGCTCCCGGCTTCAGAAAGCTCAGTGATTCTGAGCCTGGGATCATTAAAGTCAATGGCCATTAAGTAGCTAATCCCTCATTCAATTCTCTGAACATTTTGGGCCATAATCTGTGGCCTCCTTCAATTCTACGTGCTTTCAAAGGATTCTGGAGGGTGAGGACAAGGGAAGGGAGATTGGGGTCTTAGAGTCCCTGATGCTGTTAAGCCTTTTCCCGGCAGTGGCTTCTCCTCCCCTGGGCTGTGGGCAACTGTTGATCTCACGCTGCAGAGAGGGCTTTGCTCCGTAATCCATTTTCCTCTGCCTTTCTTTGGAGATTAGACAAGTGCCCCGCTGGCCACCAAAGCCAGCTAAAGCTCTCTGGGGCCTGGAGGCTCTCTGTTTCCAGTCAGGGAAGGATTCTTGAGGTTCTGGACAGCCACCTCTACTGCTGGATGAAAAAGGCAGGGGCTAGGAACCTGCTCTCTGGGGCCATGGGGTCCAGCCAAGGGAGCCAAGATATCTGGCCAAAGTAAGTAAATAAATTGATCATATTTAACAAATCTTTAAAGAAATCAAACAAGGCCTGTTTGGGAGTGGTGTGAGTTAAGTATTGGTTGAGCCACCCAGACAGAGTTGCTTAATATTTCTGAGCCTCTGTTTTGCCATCTGTAAAAGGGGAATAAAGATACCTCAGCCCCCACTTCCCCAGGCAGTTTGGAGGCCCTTTGAGGCCCCTGTGTGACCTGAGCCTTCTTATTTCCCTCCCTAATCTCATTGTCAGCCTCGCCACCTCCTGGCCCCTCCTGCACTACAGGCCGGTCATACAGCACAATGTGAAATTCTGCAAACGCACCCTGCTCTTCCTTGCTGCTGCACCTTTGCAAGGCTGTTTTCTCTCCTGGGAATGCCCTCCCATCACTTGCTTGCTGAACAAATTCCTTCTGAGGTATGAGGACCCACTTGAGGTGTGGCGCCTGCCCTGGAACCTGCCATGATCCACCCAAGCAGCATTCGGTGTTTGTTCCCCTGTGATCCTACAGCTCCTTGCTCCTGCCCCTAGCCAGATGGTTTCCCCTTCCTTGTAAGTTACCTCATTCCCCTGCCCCATTTGGAACTCTGTGAGGACAGGGACATGTCCTGGCCATCCTCACATCCCCAGCTGTTCAGTGAGAGCTTGTCAGATGCTGAATGGGAATGATAAAGTGCAATAAAAATGTAAGGCCATGATATTTTTTAAAGACAACCTATTTTAAAAGCCAGATGCAGAATTCCTCTTGACCAGTCCACACCTGTCCCTTGGCCAAAGTGGGCTGAGACTCCATTAAGGCAGTTCTAATCCCTGCAGGGGCCACTGCTACAGTCCCTCTTCCCCTGCCCCCCTCCTGACTCCTGGGGGCCCACACAGTGAGTAGGAGGCTCAAAACATGCCCATCACACCTGCCCCTGGGGAGGCTGAGCCGAGTTCACTCCACTCGCAGCCTTTCTGCACGTCTATTAAATTAGATTGAGCAATTACGCTTGGCTTAGAGGCGGAGTGATGGAGCGGGAGGAAGGCATGTCAGGGAAGGGAGATGCAAATGCATCGAGTCACACATGCTGGTCCTTACTTACCCACCCGACTGCCTGACAAAAAGCCTGGCTCAACCACTGATCAATCCTGCCTCCCCGAGGGCTTAGCTGGGTAGACGGAATATGATCCGGAGTCTATGGTCCCAGGGCAACTCAGGAGGAGCTGGGAGAGGACATTTTGACAAAGGAGAGTAAGAAAACATGAGCAAGCAACCATGGGAGACAGCTGGAGGATTTGAGGCAGGTTGATCCGAGAGAAAGGGGTGAGGAGTGGACATAACATATGGAGCAGCTTAGGAGAAACTCCTTAGGGAATGCATTCCCAGGAAAGGGGGGGAAAAACATAGTGTTCACTCATTTGTTCAACAAATTTATTGGGCACCTGCTAGGCACCAATTCTTGGCATTTGTGGGAGTTCAAGAGAACCATTAAGTTGGAATTTAAATGCCTGGACAAAGAGAGGAGCCCTGAATCTGAATAGGGAATGTGGAGCCCCAAGTTCAAGTACTCTTATTTCCTCTTGATCAAGAGAACTTTGGAGAAAGCACCCTTGATTTGACAGGGAGGTGGGGACAGGGAGAGAAGCCAAAGGTGGAAGTAGGAAATGAACTTGGAGATGTCTGGCAGCCTGACTACTGAGCCTTTGGTGCCAACCCAGCAGAAGCACCCGTGCCCATGGCTGGAGCCAGCTACCTCTGCAGACAGTGATGGAGGCCTTTTGTGTTCTGACCAGCTGAGCGGGAGTGTGCTGAAGATGGTGCAGAGAAGCAGCCTGGAGGGAAGAAGGAGGACAGAGTGGGGCTTAAGACTCACCTTGGGTGGTGGCAGCAAATGAAGTCAGGGCGTGCATGCATTTGGGGGGCTTTGTGCAGCATCCAGGAGGAGCATCAGCCTAGTGGGAGACTTGGGGTGGGGGAAAGACTTGGCGACCACTGCCAGCTGTGCTCCTCCAGAACATTTGGAAAGTGTCACAACCAGCAGCCAGAGGGAAAGGTGGGGGCCCAGGGCAGGCCAGAGGCACTCACTCCCCTGGCCTGGATGTGGCTCCTGGTGTCCCTCCCTCCATGGCAGCCCTGGTCAGGAGGGGTCAAGAGCAAGTGAGTATGAGGGTTGAAGGGGCCGAAGAAGGCCTGGCAGAGTGGGGGAAGAAATGTCAGAAAAAAACAGAACAAAAGTAATCTTTCCCCAAATGAAGGCTTTGAGAAGGCCTGTGGGTGAGGTTCCTTTCTCTCTCCCTCTCTCTGGAATGGGCCTTGGCCCATTTTCATGAAAATATTGGTTTGGGTTGAGGAAGGTGTGACAGTGGCCTGGGGAGAATGACTATTATGGCTCCAGGAGAGGAGAAGAGGAGGAGAAAAAAGAGAGGCCTCCCTGTAGAGCCAGAGGTGGAAAGGGCTTCTCTAGGCAGCCTGCTCTAGGGTTGTGGGACCCTGGGCCCATTCTGGGTCAAGGATTCCAAGCTAAGCTTGGCAGTTCTTGCTTAGATATTAGAAAAACTAACTTGGATGCTCCACCCTCTGGCCAGTGTCAGGACTGTGAAGGTGGAAAGAATTGTGAAGAGTTTGGGGAAAGACCACAATGTGTGCCCACTTATGCCCATTGAATTGGTAAGAATACAGAAATCTAAGACACCACATGTGGAAGAGGATGTGGATGGGCACAACTTGGAATGCAGCTAGATGTACAAATTGGCCCAACTATGATGATACCCAATTTGACCTTGTCTTGTAAAGTTGAACAAGTTAAAAACTATGCCCTAGCAATTCCACTCCTAGGTACATATGCACAGAAACTCTTGCACCTGTGCCCCAGGAGACACATACATGAAGACTTACAGCAGCAGTGTTCATAAAAATAAACATAAAAACACTGAAGCCTGGAAACAACCCACAAGTCCAATGCTGGGAGAATGGCTAAATAAACTGGTAAAATTCACACAATAGAACAATATAGAGCAATGAAAAATGAATGAGCTGCAGTGACACACAATAACTTGGATAAATTCTAGTAACATAATGTAGACTGAAAAAGCAAGTCTCAGGAAACTACACCGTATTTGATGCCTTGTTTATAAAGATCAAAAAGAAGCCCAGCTAAAAGATAATTGTTTAGGCATGGATGTATGTGTTTGTATGTCAAAACAAAGGGAGGAAGGGATGAAGATGGGGAAGGAGGGAGGGAGGAAGGAAAGAGGGGAATGAGGGAGGAAGGGGGAGAGGAAGAAGAAAGAAAATGAGAACCACAAACTCAGTGTAGTAATTATATGTAGGGGAAGGTGGGATAATAAAAGCTCCATGCCCCTTCCTGACCTCCCTTGCTATACTTTCTGCCCATGATGGGGAGGCAGAGATTTTCTGTTAAAGATCTACTGGCTCAGAAATCATGGAACTGCCCCCACCCTGCCCTTCCTGGTCACCATCCTGGCCAGACCAACAGCTCCTCCTGTTCATTCATCCATTCATTCGAACATATGTACTGAGGCCCTACTACGTGCCAGGCACTGCCCTAGACACTGAAGACACAGCTCCTCCATGAACAAAAGGAGCAGATGTCCTTGCCCCCGTGGAGCTTACATTCTTGGTGGGGCAGAGGGAGGCCAGGGAGATGGGCAATAAACCAGATAAATATGAAAAATACCCAGTGTGCCCAGTGTGGTAGGAAGGTAGGGACGAGCGTTATGGAGAAAAGGGATGAGGGCGAATATTGGGGTCAGGGTAAGGAGGGGCTGCCATGTTAAACAGGGAGGCTGACATTGAGTAAAGACCTGGAGGAAGGGACGGTAAGCTATGAGAACATGGGAAGAGCATTTGGGGTGGAGGAAACAACCACTGCAACAGCCAGAGTGTGGAGTGCCTGGTGGGTTCAAAGAACAGCAAGGTATGCCTGGGTGGGGGCGCCGGGAGAGGAGGAGGAAGCCATGTCTGAGGGGCCCTGGTGAGGGTTTTGGCTTTGGCTCTGAATGAAACAGGAGTCACTGTAGGGTTTTGGGCAGAAGGCTGACCTCATTTGATGTCTCAGGATCTCTCCGGCTACTGCACCAACAGGGGCTGGGAAGAAGGCTAAGGTGCCACCCCAGAGGTAATCGATGGCAGCCTGGACCGGGCTGGGGTGGTGGAGGTAGTGGGAAGTGGTCAGATTCTGGGTGCACTCAGAGCTAGAGCCGACAGGGCTGCTGGCGTATTAGATGTGGAGTGGGTGTGAGGGAAGAGTAACGATGATGCCAAGGTTTTTCTGGAGAACCTGGAAGATAGCGTTGTCATACACCGAGATGGCAGAGCTGGGTGGCACAGGTCTGGGAAGAGCGAGAGCTCTGTTCTGGCTGCCTTAGGTTGCTGCCCAGGTGGATGGCCAGTGGGCAGTTAAAGGGACGAGTTGGGAGTCAGCAGAGAGCCCTGGACTGGAGACAGAAAGCAGAGTTGCCTCTGACTGTGGTTTCCTTGATTGGTCATGCCCCACCAGGCCAGCAGGAGGGCAGGGATGATTTCCCCAGTATCTCAATTTCTCAAAGCCTGCTACAGGGCCTGGCCCACAGGCAGCCTTGAATAAACAAATGAATGAATGAACAAATGAAAGAATACACAAAGAACAAGAGCGTGTCAGCGCAATTGATCTGGTACAAGATGCCTATGTGTGACCAAAGAGGAGAATCTAAAGAAACGTGTCAATAACTCCAGGTCCATTTTCAGGGGGCCTTCTAGAGACAGCGACCCCATCCTGTCGCTGCCTACCCCAGGCAGCCAGCTCTCCTGGTGGAAATTGACTGAAGGGGGGTCCAGGAAAGGAGGCAGGGGCAGCATTCTGGGCATTCAGGGCACTGGTGCTGACACCGCTCTCCCCTGCACCTGCTCGCCAGGCTCAGGGAGGGGAGTGGGAGGTCTGCAGAGCCCTGGCTTCTGGGCAGAGGCAGAGCCACGTTCCCCAGAGGCCTCCTGGAGCCTCTCTGCCTTCTCTTTCAGATGGTTTGATCTAGCCTAGTGGTTTTCAAACATCCCTTTTTAAGAAAAAAAAAAGTCATGGAGCCCCATGACAAAATCTCCCATGGAGTGAGGATGGGGGGAAATCCCCAGAGCGCTGCACCCATGAGGACATCCCTGTGCTGGGTCAGGGACCGGCTGCATTCAGCAACACATGTTCCCAGGCCCCAGTCCAGAGCCTCCAAGGCAGTGGGTCTTGTTTGCCTAGTGGGTAAGCCCTTGACCTCTGGTTTCTAATCTTGTTTCCTAACATCTGCGATTTGGAGCAAAGCCTCACCCTCTCTGCCTCAGTTTCTCTCCTGTAAAAATGAGGTTCCTAGGGTATCTTGTTTGTCGATGAGAATTTGGTAAGGCAATGTGTTAAAGCCATGCTTCTTCTCTATTATGATTATCAAGACTCCTCCAGGTGCTTTTGAAGCAGAGCAAGGTTTGGGGACAGGTAGCTGGGAGGTCACTATCACCCTGAGGATACCATTGTTGCAGGATCCCAATCAGTTCTTCCACCACACCATCTGTGCTCAAGCCCCTTCCACACAGCTGCAACTGCCTGCCTCTCTCATCACCCTTCTCTCTTTCCCTCCCTCCTTCCTCTCACCTGCCTTCTCTCAGCCTCCCCACCTCCCAAGCCCTGGAGAGAGGGATGCTGCCATTCTGCACAGCATCACCTGTGAGACTAGCAGGTGGGATGGGGACAATGGATCCACATGACTCCCCTCCCTTCCAGCAGCCTCTCAGAAATTGGGGGCAGCTCTGAAGATGCTGTTTTTGGCCCAGGCACCATCAGCCCAAACAAAGGCATTTTCTATGGCTGCTGGGAAGGAGACAATTGTTTCCATTCTGCAAACATTTGCTGCCAACACCAGTGTTTTCTCTTGGAAGCCAACGTTTGGTTGAGAAGACAATGCCAAGCTAAATATTTTCTCTGCATAAAAATCCCTTTAATTTTTTAATCATTTGGCAACACCTCCTTCCTCCTCCCCTCGCCCTTCTGCTCCTCTCTTCCCTGTCACTGTCTGTCGCTGGCTGCGTCTCTGCAACACCCAACATCTGGGCAAGAGGGAAAGCTTTGGTGGGCCACACAGTGTTTCCAAACCTACAGATGGTGGGCTTTGTGCAGGCGCACATCTGGTTGATGTGTTAACCTTGTATTCTTAGATGTTTTATCTGTATATTTTAATGGATGCAGACGTAGCCTTTTCTAGTCTCCACCCTTTTTTTGTCCATTCTAGATATCTACACTAAACCCTGGTTAAGAGAAGCCAACCAGTTGCAGTGAACTGAGATTGTGCCACTGCACTCCAGCCTGGTGACAGAGCGAGACTCTGTCTCAAAAAAAAAAAGAGAGAAAGAAGCCAACCAGTAACAAAGGCCCTGAGGCTGCCAACCAGGGCCAGGAGGTAATCATAGTTCTCCATCACTCTGTGGCTGGTGGCTGAAGCATATTTATGTTCTCTCTTGCTTCCTGAGTCCCCACAAGGAGGAAGTCACCTATCTCGCTCCCTGTGCTGAGGTCTAAAGGTACTCAGAATTTCTGATCCCCAAATTCCCTGGCTCTAGGGAGGTGTCTCCTTCCTGACAGCACCGCAGCTTGAGGGCTGGACCCCTGTCTCCCGCCTCCATGGTGCTGCCTGTCCTTCAGAAGCTGCCTTCCCAGCATCCCACCGGGAGGTCAGGCCTCCTCCCCAGCCACTTTGGATGCTCATTCATACCTGGAATGAGCTTGTTTTTCCAAACCCTCAATTGGATTTCATTCTGAAATCTCACTTACTGGGGAAGAAGAACTTCCACCTCACAACCCAGAGTGTGAAGCATATCTGGTCAGGACTTACAGAATGAAGGGATAAACGGATACATATATCATTGAATGAATGGGTGGAGGGATTAGTGAGTAGGTGAATAAGTGAATGAGTGACCAAATGTGTGAGAGATCAATAAATGAACTCATCCCTGCGCCTGTGCCCAAGGACACAGCATGTGCAGTGACACTGGAGGTGAGAGGGAGGAAGGTGAAATGATGTGAAACAAGTCTCCATGGAGCATCTTGCTAGCACAGGGCAATTGTGTTTCTTCCTCCTCAGTGATAAAAGCCTTGCCACTGCAGAAAGAGTGTCAGTTTGGAGATGAGAGCTGGCTATCTGGGTTCGATTCCTGACTTCGTCACTTCTTGGCTTGTGATCTTGAGCAAGTTGCTTCACTCCTCTGAGCCTCAATTTTCTCATCTGTAAAATGAGGTATGCCTACCTTGTAAGTCTGTGTGGAGAATTTGAGGATTTGGGCATCCAGCACTTGTTAAGTATTAGCTCTTTTCTCCCTAAAGGAGGCTGAAGTTTTTAGGTCAATAAGCTTTGGGGGGAGATGAGAGTGGTTGAACATTGCCTGGCAGCACTGTGGTGAAAACTACCTTTGGGCAAAGGCCACTTTGGGCGAAGGACACCTTTGGGCGAAGGCCATCTTTGGGTGAAGGCCACCTTTTGGCGAAGGCCATCTTTGGGCAAAGGCCACCTTTGCACTCCTACAGAACATCTAGGGAGCATGTGGATGTGAGGATCTCTGCAGGAATGCAGATATACCCAGAGGGCCATCAGACATCTGTTCTTCCCATGCCTGTCCTAGCTCCTGGTGAGTGTTTGACATCACATGAACCAGGCCAGGGTGGGTGGATCTAGAAAAAAATCCTTCTTTATATAAAGGAGGTTGCTTTCTAAAAAGAATCACTACTTGAATACCTGCCACAGGCACCCCAGAGAAAGTATTTCCTGGGGTTCAGGCATATTAACCATGGTGACCTATAAATCACTGTAAACCAGAGATCAGGCAATGATGCAGGGCCAGGACAATGATGATGAGCCACCTCCTGGCTGTGGCCTTGGCCATGTAATTTAACCTGTGTGCCTCTGTTTCCTCATCCGGGTAATAGCGATGATTGCATCCCCCTCAATGCTTGGAATAGTGCCTGACACATAGTGAGCAATATACAAATGTTAGCTATTACAGTAGATTGGATTATTGTCCCCAACTCTTCACCCCCTCACCTTGCAAGAGGATTTTACAACCTCTCCCCACCAACTTTCAGCTTGTCCATGTAACTTGCTTTGATCAATGGACTATAGGTGGCTGGGACAGTGTCCTAGTTCCTGGAAGAGGCTTTTAAGAGCATCTTCTGCTTGCGCGCTTCCTCCAGCCTCCACCAAGAGAATGGAGAATGGTGTATCTTAGATAATCATTATTTCTTCAGCCTAGGACCTGGAGCAAAAAGGCATGTGAAATCCAGCCAAGTGCAGGCAAGCTGCAGCCCTTATATAATGAGAGCAAGAAAGAAATGTTTGTTGTCATAAGCGACAAGATATTGGCATTGTTCTCACTGTAGCAATAGCTGATGAATAAAGCTATTATTACTGTTACTTCTCCATCTTATAGAGGAGGAAACTGAGGCTCCTTGAGGTTAAGTTACTTGTTCATGGCTACACAGTAATTAATTGGTGGAGATGGGATTCGAACTCAGATTCATTCATTCATTCATTTATTCATTCAGCAATTACTTAGTGAGTACCTACCCTGTGGCAGCCACTGGAAAGGCAGAGAAAGCCCCTGCTCTCATGTAGCTTATTACTGCATGGAGAGAAACAAAGAAATACAAGCCAACCAGTAAATAGGTGAAAAAAATTCCAGAGAGTCATAAATGATTTAAAGGATATAAAATAGGGCGATGTGATCATGACTGGGGAAGTGGGGAGGGACAGTTTAGAAAGGATAGCTAGAGAAGACCCCTGCCCACCATTGCAGGAAGTGACATGGTAGACAGAGGAAACAGCAAGGACAAAGGCCTGGAGGCTACAACAAACACGGCGTGTTCCAGGAGCAGAGAGAGCCCAGGGTGGCAGGAGGGAAATGAGAGGCAGAGTGGAAGATGAGGGTACGGACAAAGATGAAGTAACATATGGCTTTGTCATCTATGCTATGGTAAGGAGTTTACAATTTATTCTAAGTACATGGAGGGTTTTAAGTAGAGGAGAAACGTGAATGTATTCGGGTTGATAGGTTTAAATGATCATGATTTTGTATGGGGAATTATTGCAGGAGGCCAGCTAGGAGACCAATGCAGCAGTGCAGGAGGGAGATGGTGGCTAGGCCCCAGCGTGATCAGGGTGGAAACAAACAAAATAAACTGTCTCGAGATATACTTTAGTGGCAGAGGCTGTATATTCATGGAAGTTTGGAGGTGGAGATGAGATAAAGAGATGCCTCAAGAAAGGATGACCTTTATGTGACCTTGGGTGAGGATGGTGTCATATACTGAGCTGGGGAAAGCTGGAGTCAGGATGGATCTGGGCAAGTGGAGAAAAGCAAGAGTTCTGCCTTAGACAGGCTTGCCTTGAGAGGCCTGCATCGAGGGGTGCTGTGAGCAGGCAATGGGCTGTACTAGGCCAAGTTCAGTGGAGAGATGAGGGCTGGAGGGGTAAATCATCCTTGGCACGTAAGTATGATTTCAAGGGACAGAAAGCAATCACCTGGGCACTCTGGCATTTGGAAGTCAGTTGGAGTTATAGGATCTAATAAAACTACCAGAGGAAGAGGAGCCAGTGAGGTACTGCTGTCCAATTTCAGAGGTGAAGCCCATGGTGAAAGAAGCTCCTTGACCCTTGAAGTCTGAGACTTTGCTGTCTGCTATGGTCATCACCTGCCGAGTGCTTGAAATGTGGCCGCTCCACGTTGAGATGCATGACAATTACAAAACACACACCAGATGCCAACAACTTTGTATGAAAAACAGAATGTAACATAGCTCATTCACCCATCAAATACATTGATTACATGTTGGAATAATAATATTTCAAATATGTTGGGTTAAATAAAATATAGGGATAAAATCAATTTTACCTGTTTCATTTCTTTTACTCCTAAAAACGTCAGAAATGTAGAACATTTAAAATTACCATGAGGTTGGCATTTGATGCTTGCATCATTGTATTTTTACTGGGCAGCCCTACCTTAGAAGGACCACAGTAGGGTGTCATCCCACACAATGATGTAGTTGCAGAAGCACTGTCCAGACTTGTCCCCAAGACTCTCACTTTCCTGTCCTCTAGGGTCCCTGGGCTTTCCCTACCAAGAGTAGGTGTCAAATTTCTCAGTAAAGATTCTACTGACAACTTCTCATGGGAGTTGAACAACGAGAACACATGGACACAGGGAGGGGAACATCACACACCGGGGCCTGTCACGGGGGTTGAAGGAAAGTGGAGAGAGAGCTTTAGGACATGTACCTAATGCATGCGGGGCTTAAAACCTAGATGACGGGTTGATAGGTGCAGCAAACCACCATGGCACATGTATACCTATGCAACAAACCTGCATGTATCCTAGAACTTAAAGTAAAAAAAAAAGACTTTGCTGACAACTTCTCACTCCAGCCCATACGGACCTGTTTTCATCTAGAAAAATCACATTCAGCTTTCACGAGAAAAAAAAAAAATACACACAACACGAAACTAAAGAAAGGAGCAAGATTTCCCTGATGCACTGCCAAGTGACTGTTCTATTTCCCACAACTCACTGTAGTTTCTTCAAACACAAAGACGTTTGCCACATGGTCAACGAAATCATTTGGGGAAGTGTCAGAAGACCATACGTGGGGCGGGGGAGTTTGGCAGCCAATGAGATTTTCCCATTTCCCACAATGGTCTCTGGCCAGGGCCTACATTCGGAGTGTTCATCTATCTCTCCCGCTCAGAGCTCCCCTGTAAATCCACCACCCCATCAAACCTCAAACTCACAAGGATTGCCATTTAGGGTCTGTGTGAGCCCTGGGGACACCTTGGGGCTCTGAGCAATGATCATCTCTGCCTTCAGGGAGGAAACCTGAACACAGTAGGCTCAGGCCTTTTTTGGGATAGTGTCATTGTCCTCTGCCTGCTCCCAGCCCAGACTGGGAATGTCACCCTGTCCTGGGGCCATGAAACAGGACGGACCCTCAGTCCAGCAAGACAGGGACCTTAGAGATACAGAAAGAGGAAGACCCCAAAGAGACAACAATGAAGAATTGGTGAGATGGGGAGAACAAGAACTCAGAGCAAGAAGAAGACCCCTGGGACAGTGGGGAGTGGGAGGCAGGCCTGAAGAACTCAGAGGAAGGGAGAGATGAAAGGAAGTGCATTCATTTACTTGTTCATCCATTCATACGTGAAAGCATTTCTGAGTACCTTCTATTTGTGGGCACTGAACTAGGAGCAGAGATGCATAGTGAGTGAAACAGACCAGGTTTCTCCCCTCAGGGGCTTGCAGGCCTATTAGGAAGATATTAAACAAATAAACATCTGGATCGATTTAAAATGAAAACTGACAAGTTCTCTGAAGAATAGGACATGAGGCTACAACATCACCAACAGAAGCATTCCCTTGAACCTGAGAAACCAGAAAACATTTCCCTGAGGAAATGATATTTGAGCTGAGATTTGAATCTCAGTTAATTGCACAAAAGGGAAATTGGGTATGACAGGCACAGGAAACAGTATGTGCAAAGGCCTTGTGGCCAGCGTTGTCTGCATTTGAGGGATGGAGGGCACTGTGACCAGAGCAGCTGCCAAGATCTGTATCACAGGACCACAGACAGTGGGACTGTGATGGACAGGGTTTGGAGTGCGTGAGGCTTCTTAAAGATCCCAAACTTTGAATTTGCCTTTAAAACTTTTATTTTTTTCCATTTCGAAGTTTAGGGGTTGTTTTTTAAATGCTGCTTATGTCTGAAGAAATATGAACACAAGAAGTTGGGGAGTTTCAGAGATAATTAGTATACATGTAATAGTTATTGGGTTTTTTTTTCCTTAATTATAAAGTAACATTATACTCAACCTGGGAACTTGTCAAACATAGAAAAAGACAAATTCTAAAATGGACCTAAACCCACTCTCCACCCATTCTCACTGTTAAGAGTATTGATGTAGAGTCTGTAAGGTTTTGAGCTTATATTATAATATATACCAGCCATTGGACTGGAGCTTTTCATATGTGGTCTTATTTTGTTCTCATAGCAACCCCATAGGGTGGTACTGTTATTATTCCCATTGTACAGATTAGGAAAGTGATGCTTTGAGATTCACTGGGCCTTTCTCTAGACTCATCTTCTACCATGCTTTTTCTAGCTGTTTCTGCTCCAGTCACACTGCTGCTCCCCGTTCCTCTAATCCAGTCTACTCCTGGCCACAAGGCCTTTGTACACACTGTTTCCTCTGCTTGTCATACAGTTTGTTCAATGTCATTTGAACGAGGTGAGAAGTAGCTGGGCTGGAGTCCAAATCCAAATCTGCCTGACCCTGAGCCCGCGCAGATCACTACATTCTGCTTCCTCTGTGGGTCATATCCTCATCGTTCTCCTTTCTGTGCATACGTATGCATTTATATTTATATTTGTACTCATACTGACGGCATTACCCAGACTGTTTTGCAGCCTGTCCTTTTCACTTTGCAACAGATCATGTAACATTTTCTCAAATCAACATCTATTCTTCTACAACACTATTTTTAATGTCTGCATAGTATTCTGCAGATCAGACTGGTGATCTGCAAACATTAGCTCACGTGGGAACTCGTTGGAAATGCAAATTTTCAAGCCCCACCCCAGACCTACTGCATTAGAAACTCTGTGGATGGAGCCCAGGAATCTGTATTCTAACGAGCCCTCTGGGTGATTCTAATACAAGTTAAAGTTGAAGAACGGGTCCTTTAGGTGTTCTGTATCCTTATTAACTCATCTCCTATCATTGGTACATTTAAATCATTTCCAGGTTGACCATCAAAAAACAAGGCAATTTGGGAGGCCGAGGTGGGCAGATCATCTGAGGTCAGGAGTTTGAGACCAGCCTGGCCAACATGGTGAAACCCTGTCTCTACTAAATATACAAAAATTAGCCGGGCATGCGCCTGTAATCCTAGTTAATAGGGAGGCTGAGGCAGGAGAATCGCTCTAACCCAGGAGGTGGAGGTTGCAGTGAGCCAAGATCCTACCACTGTACTCCAGCCTGGGCAACAGAGCAAGACTTCGTCTCAAAAAAAAAAACCAGGGCAAAACAAGCATCCTCATATCTGTGAAGATCAAGAAAGTGGTTTTAAAATAAAGCAGGTGTCAAAAACCAAGCCTACATAAACAAAAAAACCATTAATAAATGTTATATTTGAAAAGAAAACTAAAGAAAAACAGAAGAGATTTTAATTCAGATCTCAGGAAATGTTCTATTTTTTTTCCTGGCAGGAACACCTGGCAGGAGGAATGTCACTGGAGCCCTTCGTGTCACCTGGGGGGATAGCTCGCTTCTGCGGGCAGCCTAGGAGTTGCCCTGCTGCCGTGCTCCTGAGCACTGTCCACGAACTCCAGGCCTTCTCTGGTAGCTTCCAGGCTTTTGGGTATAATGGCTGAGATGTTTGTTAAAGAGACAGCTGCTGTCTGGGCCCACCCAGCAGGGGGAGGGCAGAAGGGCTCGGTAGCTGTGGAGATGGAGCTGGAGGGCAAGCTGCCTCCTCACCTCCCAGCCGGCGATTTCATTAAGCAAGGGCCTGCCAAGAGGGCTCTGCCCCACTCCTCACTGCTGCCCTGCCAGGCTGCCTCCGCCCTCATTAGCTTGAGGCTGAGCCCAGACTTCTGAAATAAACTCCAGGCCCTTCCCTGGGGTCTTGGAAGACACCGTCCATCTGATGGTGAGTGGAGATCTGTCAACAGGGCATTTTGCTGCCTGTTCCAGAGCCCAGGCTACCATTGATGCCTGCCAGTTCTCATTTCCCATCCAGGGAGCGAGCCTGCTTGTTGGCAGAAAGTTTCCTGGAATCAAATGGGCCTGAGGTATGGCTTAACCGAAAACTAAGAAAAGCAGTGTTAATGTTCTGGGGTGTGTCTGTTTCCTTGCCTGTAAAATGGGAGTAATAATCCCTTTCTGGTGATTATTACAGAACATAGAACAGAACATGGGCTGCAAATGGTAAGGGTAACGTATGAGATGGCTTTTTTTTATGTCATTGCTGTGCTTTTTTGCACAGGTCTTTGGGGGATATACTGATCTGGGTTCATATCACAGCTTTTCTGCTTACTGACCGTGTGACCATGGATGAATTATTTCTCCTTTCTGAGCTTGTATTTCCCCATCAGTAAAGCAGCAGTAATGACACCTGTTTTGCCAAGCAAACGTGAGGACCACATGGGCTACCGGGGAAGAGAGCAGCCAGCAGGGTGCTCAGAGCACAGTAGGCTACCCAGCAAGTGTTTGTTGGCTGGATCTCAATCCTTCCTGTACTGGAGACTTCCTCCTGCTGTGCAGGAGGCGGTACCATGTAGCAGTCTACTTTTCAACATCTGATACCTGCAAATGTGGATCCTGGCTTCACACAGGGACCTTGAACACATTACTTCACCTCTCTCTGCCTCTGTTTCCTCATCCATACAATGGGAGAAAAAATAATACCTACTTTATAGGGCTCCTGTGAGAATAAGATAAAATCATGTTATTAAAATGTGAAGGCTGGGCATGGTTGCCTGTAATACTAGCACTTTGGGAGACTAAGGCAGGAGGACTGATTGAGGTCGGGAGTTTGAGACCAGCCTGGGCAACAAAGCAAGACCTTTTCTCTACAAAAAGTAGAAAAAAAATTAGCCAGGCATGGCAGTGTGCACCTGTGGTCCCAGCTACTCAGGAGGCTGAGGCAGGAGGATCCCTTGGGCCCAGTAGTTCCAGGCAGCAGTGACTTACCATCTTGTCATTGCACTTCAGCCTGGGCAATAGAGCAAGACCTCGTCTCAAAAAAAAAGTAATTGTTATTAGGTGTCATTATTACCATTTTTTCAGAATTGGCAAAGGCTGAGTGTTCGTATCATCAAACATCGAAAATGTGGCAATGTCTGGAGAGTTGACTGATCTTTAGCTTTGATTGGGCATTCAGTTGACAGATATTTATTGAGTGCCAATCATGTTTACTGGCCTTCCAGTCCCTTGAATTTGGGGTTTGTGGAGGATTTTATGCACAGCAGAGAGGCCTTATACCAGAGACGTAGGAGGGCAGAGGGGTCACGGTGAGGGTCAGAGGAGGTGGGCCACCCTTGCCCCCTTCCAATGAGGAAGCCAATTACTCAGCTTGTGTAGCCGTATCTCAGGACAATAGCCACCTCCAGAAAAGCAAGACCTTGAGAAATTTCAGGTTAAAAAGCAGCTCTCAAATTCCACTGCAGGTTATTCAAAGGAGAAAAAGAATAAAAATCAATGCCAACCCAGTCTCCAGTTCTGAGGAGCAGTCGCATCTTGTTTGTAACCTGAAGGGATCAATAAGAGATGCTTCTTTTGGTCCATTTTTTAAGCTCGATACCATGGATGCAATTTGGTTGACAATTACGAACAATCAGTTATCTTGTACGGTCTTGCTCCAGCTGCCGGCTGCCCGATCAGGGTAATCATGAGCTATTACTGAGGGGGCGGTGTTGTGGAGGGGCTGGTTCCTACCTGCTCACCAATGATCACTCAGAAGGAAACAGAATTTGCTGATCAATTTAGTCATTGGGATGGAGAAGTTATGAATACTCTGACACAGAAGCCTGGCTTCTTGAGTTTTCAGACCCATTAGCCAGGGCATAGATTCCTATTGATGAAAGCATCCATCTCCCTGGCTTGGGCAGTTTCAAGGGGCCAAGAGTCTAGGTTAGGACTTGCTAGAGTTCAGAAAATCAAGTGCTCATTGCTGCCCTCAAGAATGCAGAGGGACAACTGTCTTCATGACACCAACATCTGAACTGAGTGGATAAAAAGCTTCAGGGCACTCCTGGGTGTTAAATGCCCCAGAGACAGGCCTGAGCTTGGGCCTGGCAATTCCCTTGTGGGGAACCTTCCTCCAAGATACTTAGCATCTCACCCACTTTGCCCAGAACCCTACAGGGCCGGCCCTGTACGGCATGGCTGAGCCCCAGAGACCTCAACCTCTTTTGGATTGTGGGCACCTTTGAAAAACTGGTGAAGCCTCTGCATCCTATCTAAAAAAGTACTCAGACACCCAAAAATATGCACTAATTTTAGTAGGGGCCTATGAAAACTAGGATAAGAATGTCAAGGCCAGGGTTTGGGAATCAGATAAATCTTAATCCCCATCTAGGCTCTGCCATTTGCATGCCATGTGATTCTGGGTAAGTAACCTTAGCTCTCAGAGCCTCAGTTTCCTCCCTGTGCTGGGAATGGTAATAGTATCTACTTAACGGCATCACAAGATAATCCATGAGAAACAGTAATCCATGTGTGCAGCATGTAGTAAGTGATTAATAAACATTAACTGGTATCATTATTAACACGAATAATAATTAATTGGAAATAGCTAAAGTCACAGAGGTGATCTCTCTATGCTGCATCTATAAAATTGGACATACTAGGACCCACCACACAGATGCTTTGTAGGAAGTGTTATTTAAAAGGATTTGTGTGACACATTTAGCTCAGACCTGGATGCATTTATTCAGACCTGTAGGTGCTCAATCAATAGTAGCTGTTTGTTATGATTATGTATGTTATGATTATGATTGTTAATATTTGTCACTAATGAATGTTACCCGTTGTGTCCTGGGCACCTCCCATCTTCCCAGGACTGGGCTGTGGCTAAGGGTGAGCCAGTGACCCAGATAATCGTGCTTATAACAGACTGTGGCAGAGTGGTGGGGGATGGGGAGGCAAAACACAATCGCATGATGCAAGGTCTGTCATGGACATGCTGTATGACCTTGGCTAAGCCTCCTTCCCTCTCTGAGTAGCACTTCCCCTGAACATACAACTGGAGATTGAACTCGATGATCTCCAGTGGTCTAGACTCTAGTTGACTCAACCTATCTAATGAACTGCTGAGGAAATTTCCTGTAGCTGACACTGGGTCTTGCCAGGTGTGGCTTGATGGAGAGGGTGGACCAGTAGGAAGAAACAGCACAGGCAAAGGCAGAGTGTCCTCCTCTGCCTCCTCCTTTCCCTTGGAAATATAGGGCTCATTGTCTGTAGGGACTTCCTGGAACCTCCTGGCCACGGGGGATCATCCCTTCCATCGCTGCTCATTGGCCCTGCCAGGCCACCCAAGTGTTGTCTTCAGTTCAAGTCCCCTGATATCACTCCCAGAGAACTGGGTGACCTTCCTTTAGAGTACACTTCTCACTGTTTATTCTTACCCATTTAGTTATATGACTCTTTGATTCAAGTCTAACTTCCTCACCAGACTGCATGCTCCATGAGGCCAGGGGCCATAGAACTGGCTTAATTCACCCTTGCATTTCCAGCTCCTTTCCAAGTGCCTCCCCACATAGTAGGTACTTGATATATACTTATTGAATGGATGAATGGACAAAAGAATGGATGGATGGATAGGTTAAGAGGAGAGTAAAAAACTTTCTACAGAGCCAGCCCCTTATAGGTGTGAGTTCAATGGAAGGCGGAAGGGGATGGAGCCCTATATATCCAGAGGTCAGTGTTCTGAGGGTGTCTGGGAGGCATCACATATCTGAATCAAAATCCAGGTCTCCTTCCAGCTTGTAGCATTGCCACTAGCAACAGGATGGAACCATGGAGACCTGGATATGCCCCTGTCCTTTTCTGAGTCTTTGCAACCCTGCCCCAACACTTCTTCCCACTGAATAGCAATCTCGTGCTCTTGTCTTCCTCACCCCAAACCATCCTGCATTCAGGAAATGATCTGACTCATTCAGGAGTCCCTGAGACGTAACTGGATTCCATTCTTGGGGTTATTTACATTTTAATGACTAGGGCTTTACAAATTAAGTCTAAGGGGTGAGGCAGAGATGTTGAGACAGCAAGCCCTTGTGTGGAGGCTCTTCCTGGTGTTCAGAGAGAAGGTCTCTGGGTGTCAAGGGCTCGGGACCTGCTGGTTGATGTCCTCTGGGCAGGTTTGTAGGTCATGCACCTTTTCTTCCCAATCCCTATCCCCTGAAAATGTTCTTTATTTCCAGAATCAGGCTGGGATCTCTGTTTTGGGTATCATGGAGGCTTTCAGAACCCAGCCGCAGGCTCTCCTTAACCCTTCGTCCCCTCCCTGCCCCAGACTTAGGTTCCTCTACCTGCCCAAGCCACCCAACCTGACGGGGAGCCCATGATTCATTATCTCCCAAAGATGTGGCTCCTGCACAGGGAAGCAGAGGTGGGACTGGAACAGCCAAGCTGCTACAAAGCCAGAACCAGGTTTGTAGGCAGCCCCCAGCCACTCCCTGTAACTAGGCAGAAGCTGGTGGGGAGGAGGAAGGGAGCGAGAGCAGGCAGGCAGCACCAGAAAAACAGCCCGGTGAAGTGCCTGCAAATCCTCCTTTTAAACCATCTCCCAGAAGGCCCAGATGACGATTAGCAGCCCCAGAGAGAGCCCCGGGTGGGGAGGTGGTGGAGGTAGATGGGTTAAAAGGGAAGGGGTCTTTTCCCAGCCTCCCCAGGGTGGAGAATTGGTCTCCCAGTGAAAAGCAGGCCCACTTTAGCCTAAGTGAGTGGTCTGTGCAGCGCATTCATCTGGTATTCATGAGTCTGGCATTAACTCTAATGACAAGGCCCCACAGGTTCTGGCTTGGATACTCAGCATGGCCTTGCCGCTCCCTTCCTGGGCCACTATGTGATTTCCCATTAGTGAAATGAACACGCAGAATGCAGAAGGACAGTAGCCTGGCCTGCTGGGTGGGGCACACACACATGCATACACGACTGCACATGCCCACAGAGGCAGGCACATTGGGCTGGGTTCCGACCCAATGCCTGGGTGAGGGTGGCAGGAAAAGCACCTCCAAACCCAGCTAAAGACCCTCAGGGAGTTGTTTGGGGGCTGCTACACCACAAGGTGCTAGAGAGTTACAGAGGAAGATCACTGACCCAAAGTTAGGAGACCTGGGATCAAGTCCCAGCAAACAGCTAAGATTTGCTGGGTATCATTGTACCCCTGATGCTGTCCCGTGTACGTAAGCTGCCTTATCCCCTCAAATCCTCACCACAAACACTCAAGTGGGTATTATTATCCCATTCCATAGAACAGGAAATGGAGATCAGGTAACTTCTTGACATTGTACAACAAAAGGGCAAAGCCAGGATTGAAACCAGGTCTGTCAGATTCCAGCCCAAACACAAGCCAGCGCTGTCACTCTGCCACTTACGAAACCAATGGCCTTCTCAGGGCCTCAGTTTCTTCATCTGCAAAATGGAAGCTTACACCTCTTCTTCCTCGGACATAAAATTATTGTGAGGATGGCAGGTTAGAGCTGTAGAGGCAGACAGAAAAATAGATCTACTCCCTGAGAGTTTTAAGCCTCTTTGTCCATGTTAAATTCTAGGCTCGAGATGCAGACTGAAAAAGCAGAAAGCATTATAGACATTCTTACCATGAAAATCCTACTCTAGTAACTTGAGACATTTTCTTTTCCTTGTGAAAAAGAGTGCAACTGACACATTGTGGGAGAAGCACCCCTAGCCAGATTTGGCAATGTCTGGGAAGACTCAAGGTGGTGAATTTCTGAGAACTCATTGCCTTGAGGGCAGAGGGGAGAGTCAACAATAGGGTACCTAAGATATCTGACCCTTCTGCAGGGCTCCGGCCCACCCAGAAAGCAAGGGAAGCAGCCCAACCCCTTCTTGCATCTAACCACCCTTTGTCTTGTTGACTCTCAGGTCAGTTCTCCCAGGGACTAGGCTAAAGGACATTTACTCCATTTGTACCTGAGTCAGGGATCATTGAGAAAACACGAACGGGCTTTTTGAGAAGAGGACCAGGTAGCCAGAAGGCTGATTTTCCTATGTCTCAAGGGCCTGGGCACTTCATGGTGAAGCCACCAGGTGTAGCGTGACCTGGGAAGACTGAGGCAGCAGAATGCCCACTCCAAATCACAACCCTCTCCTCCCCTATCCTAGCCATGAATAAAGCTGCAGCCTTCTCTATAGGGGATGGGGAGGGGTGCCCAGCTTGCCAGTCTGTCACTTCCATACTGAAATGTCCCAGCTACAGGCACATGGAGATTTGCGCATTCCAAGTGAGAAAAGGGCATGAAGATGATCTGCTGATCATCTATCCTAGAACTGGAGGAGGCCACAGGAGAGAGAAAGGCAGGGCACTGGAGGGGAGCTGGTCAGGTTGCTGAAGATGAGCTTGCTGGAAGCCACCATGTGGGTGAAGCTTCACACTCCCTTTTGTCTGCTCAGCCCCCAGGGGCAGAGCAGCCAAGCTCCTTCTCTCACTTGCCCTGCAAGTCTTTCTTACCGTGTTTTGTGAGAGATTCTGCCCCAAGCACCCATGGGTGTGTGTGTATGCACATACTGCATATACACATATATATGTATGTGTGCATATGCATACACAAATGTGAGCATGTTGATGTGTGTGACATGTATGTGTGCATGCACATGAGTGTTTAACACACACATAGGTCCACATGCTTGCATGTTGTATGTGTATCCCTAACCTACCCTGCTACAAACTCCTTTTCCTCCCTAGGTAACTGGGCTTCCAGAGTCTATTCTTGGCTTCTTTTCTCCTGGGTCTACACTTTATAGAAGATCTCATTTTTGATCATTGCTTCCTTCCTTCTCCATGAAGATAAAACTGCCAAGTCTATCTGGCCAATCTCTGCCCTCTTTTCCGAGCTCTCAAGCCTTACTTCCGATGGATGATCTACATACATCTCAAGCCCTATGGTCCCATTGTCCCTTATCACCCTCTTCCCTAAACCAGTGTTTCCTCCAGACCTAAGTATTCCTGGGATTGCATTCATCACCATCCCAGCCTCCTTCATCTCTAACCTCTTGTCTGTTGGAGGCCTGTGGCTCCTCCCTGTGAAATATTCCCTTTTCTGTTTTCACCGCTGTCATCCAGGGCCAGGACTTTATCAGCACAAACTTTTTCTACTCAATAGGCCCCAGCCCATCTTCCAGCCTCCAGGCCCTCTGGTCCCAATCCATGCAGTTCAGGGAAAGTGGAGCTATTTATAAAAGCACAATCTGGACCTCACTTCCCATTCCAAACCTTTTGCTGGGTTCCTGTGGCCTTTGAAGTGAGCTACACCTGGACCAAAATCTCCCCTCTAGCACTTGCTACCTGTGGTAACCTGGCCATGTTATGGGGCCTCTCAGAGCCACACCATGGTTTCCACAGAGTTATTATGAAAGCCAAGCAACGCAACATGTGAAAGTACTGCAGAGTGTCTTTTATGTAATATGTATGTTACATAAATATGTTTTGATATATTTTATAAATATGCATATGTGTCATATAAAATATGTATTTTCTTAATGTCACTTCTTTGGGAGAGAAACAGTGATGTGTGTGTGTATTACAAAAATGTTGGATAATGAGTATTGTTACAAATATATTGGATAATGAGTATTGTATATGACTGCATGCACAGAAATACTTTTATTTATCTATCTTATATTCTCTTTTTCTTGTTGTTGTTGTTGTTTTTTTTTTAGATGGAGTCTCGCTCTGTCACCCAGGCTGGAGTGCAGTGGCGCAATCTCAGCTCACTGCAAGCTCCGCCTCCCGGGTTCACGCCATTCTCCTGCCTCAGCCTCCCGAGTAGCTGGGACTACAGGCACCCACCACCACGCCCGGCTAATTTTTTTGTATTTTTAGTAGAGACGGGGATTCACCGTGTTAGCCAGGATGGTCTAGATCTCCTGACCTCGTGATCCACCTGCCTCGGCCTCCCAAAGTGCTGGGATTACAGATCTATCTTATATTCATTTTTTTATTCATTCAGCAAGCATCTGTTGACACCTATTACGTGCTATGTATTGGCTCCAATATATGGAAAGACATGAGTTCTAGCCTTTACGAATTTGGCACTATATATGAACTTCCTCTCAAATCACAAGCCCTGAGAAAAATCCAGGTTTATCCATCAAGTCCTAACTCCCTATCTCAGTCAGGGTTCGTGGGGGTGTCATGGTGTTTTCAAGGAGGCCTGGCTGGAGTTATTTGCCTTGGAAATCACCAGGCTCCACAAGGAATCCTTTTGCAGCCTGGAAATCCTGTCCCCTGCCCTGTTTTTGCACTGCAGAGCGTGAGGCCCCGTCAGTGCAGATGGTGGGCCTAGGCAGAGGGGCAGAGGTGGGGCGAGAGCCCTGCGCACAGAACCTGGAAAAGTCATGCTTGCATTTGAGCGGGGGCGGGAGGGTGGAGGTCGACAAGGCTCCGTCAAACTGAAGTCTTTCCAATTTGCTTTCAGGAAGGAGCGCCATTAACGTGAGCGTTCGGGGAAAAAAACAAAAACACTAATCACCATCCGAAATGTACATGCTATTTCCCATCTGGTGTGCGGAATTGGATCGTCTCGGGAGTCTCAGGAAAACGCAGCAGATGGGCTGGGTTTGGAGCTCGTCTCCCCACAGGCAGTGGGGAGAAGAGGAAGCGACTTGGCATGGGAAGCCGGCATGTGTGAGAGATGGGGGGCCCCGCCGGGTCCCCATCAACTGGGTCCTGGAGGAACCCTCCCCACCCTCAGATGCCTGATTCAGCCAGAGCAGGTGCGTTGGCTGCCCCTGTGGCTTCTGGTCCATTATGGGAAACAGCAGCTCATGCTCTCAGTTTGCAGAAGCTCTACTCAGGCAGCATCAGTGCCAGGGAAAGATTCGAGGGGATCAAACACTTGCCGAGTAGCTGTGCCACTCAGGCTAGTCACTCACCGTGGGTCGTTGACAGTGCCTCCCAGAGTCATCAAGAGGCTCAAATGAGGTCAATGGGAAGCGCCTAGCACGGTGTCTGCATGGGTTATTATCTGGTTTGGATGCCCACAAGAAGGGACTTGGAAGTGCTCCATAGGGGATGGATGTTGGGAAGAAGACCTTGCCCTCAAGCTTATGGCCTGTTGGGCTGAAGAAGAGGTGCCCAGGGTCCCCCAGTTGCACCACTGCAAAGGGGCATCTGTGTTACAGACAGTTCATCCTGTGACCTTTGCCTGGAGTCAGAAAGGAGAGGGGTGCCTGCTCAGAAGGGAGGAGGCTGGAACCGCTCCTGGCTGGTGCAAAGAGAGAAACTCGAGGGGAAACAAGAGGGAAAACAGGGCCCCTGGAGAAAAGAACCATGAGGAAGGATGCTCTCAGAATTCTCCACACTCAGGGTCCCTTCTAGAGAGGAGATGGCCCCCTCCCCCTCCTCCTTCTGACCCCCCACGGATGACTGCTGTCCTATCAGATGGCAGAATGCCACCAATGCCTTTCTTCTCTGCTGTAACTTTCAGTCCCCCTCCCTGGAGCACCCCTCCCCCAAACATCTAATTAAAGAGAGGAAAGTAATTAAGGAAGGGCATATAACATCTCCGTTAACACTGAACTTAATAATGCCCCCAACCCCTCCCCCCACTTTCGATCCATAAATATGGCATGCAGAATAACTCACTGCAACACCAAATTGTTTATTGCTTGCTAAGCTGGAAAGCACTTGAATTAACCTCCTGCATAAGTGGAGTTAGGAAAGATCCAGGCGTCTTTAAGTGGAAAGTGGACATGAGCCAGACAGAGTCCTTGTCAGGGAACCTGGAGGATGGGGCCTCGTTCACTCCCTCACTCACACACCCATTCATAGGAGCATTTACTGAGTGCCCACTCTGTAATAGACCATGTGGTAGTGCTTGGGAAATAGAGGAGAATAAACCAATATTGCCTGTGCAGTTGGAGACACGTTGTCCTTTGCAGTTTTAAAAATGGCAGCTGTGGCCTTGTGAAGGGAGGGCCTGCTATACTTGACAGAAGACCGGGCTGGAGACTGAAAATAGATGGCAGGACCCTCCCACCCTACCCCACCTTTCTGACTGGACCATTGCAATTTAACAAGCCTATGATGTATTTCAGGCACTGTGGGGGTTATAGAGACAAGGCAGACACTGCCCTTGACCCAGAGAAGCTCATAGACTGGGAAGACAGACTGGGACACAGCACTAATTGCAGCCTTCAGAGACCCACTTCTTAACTGAGATGTGTGCAAAGTCCAGGGAAAACACAGGGACTGCAACAGTTAACTCTGTCTGGGGAAGTTGTAGAAAGGATCACAGAAGAACTGACATTGAAGTTGGGTTTTGAAGCATAAGCAGAAATTCCCAGTGGAGAAAAGGGTGCAGGAAAATCTAGGTGTCATACCTAGAGAGACTGTGTAAACGTGCAAAGGCATGAAAGTAGATGGGCTGTTTGGGTTGAAGTGGAAACAGGTGGAAGAGGTGGGGAGGGTGGGGAGTCACAGGTCAGGTAACATTAGAGAAGAAATAATGAGCCAGGCACGGTGACTCAGGCCTGTAATCTCAGCACTTTGGGAGGCCGAGGCAGGTGGATCACTTGAGGTCAGGAGTTCAAGACTGGCCTGGCCAACATGGCGAAACCCCATCTCTACTAAAAATACAAAAATTAGCTGGGCGTGGTGGTGCACACCTGTAATCCCAGCTGCTTGGGAGGCTGAGGCAGGAGAATTGCTTGAACCCAGGAGGCAGAGGTTGCAGTGAGCTGAGATTGTGCCACTGCACTCCAGCCTGGGTGACAGAGTGAGACTCCATCTCAAAAAAAAAAAAAAGAGAGAGAGAGAGAAGAGATCATGGGCAGCTCATGTGGTATGGCCTAGAGGGTGAGAGAATGGGAGCCTGGCTGCTTGGATGCTAAACCTGGTTCCACCACTTACTAGCTGTCTCTCCATTTCCTCATCAGCAAAGTAGCAATAATAACAGTAGCAATAATAACAGTGCCTACCTCAAAGGGCAGTTGTGTGGATTAAGAGAATTAATACATGTGAAGTGCCTAGAATGCTGCCTAGCACGTAGCAAGGCTTCATTTGTGTTTTTTCTCTCCTTCAAGGCTGGGAAGGGCTTATAGGGGAGATTCCCCTTCCGTGTGCCCCAAGTCCCCAAGTGCCTCTGCTTATGATTTACTTCTTATGGCTATCCCACCCCGAGACACTTGTCCAGGAGCCATTAGAGGGTTTTGAGCAGAGGAACAGCCCCCGCTTCCTTTGCATTTTGCATTTTGGGAAGGTGCCTCCAACAGTGGCTGAGATACAGCGTTTTGTACTATTATAACAGAATACCGGAACCTTGGTAATTTATAAAGAGCAGAGATTTCTTTCTTTCACTTCTGGAGGCTGGGAAATTCAGGATTGAGGGGCCCACTATATTTGGCAAGGGCCTTCATGCCACGTCATCCCACGGAGGAAGAAGGAAGAGCAAGAGAGTGCAGGGTGCAAGAGAGAGCGGAATTTGCTTTTATAACAGCCCACTGTCACGATAACAAGCCCATTCCCAAGATAGTGACAAATATCCATTCCTAATCACCTCCTTAGGTGCCACCTCATTCATCTTTATATTTTCATTTAAAAATTAAAATGTTCTAAAACTGGATGGCAGTGATGGGTGCACAAGTCTGCAAATTTACTTAAAAATCATTAAATTGTACAGTTTAAATGGATGAAGTTTATGGTATGTAAATGATACTGCAATAACGCCTTCTTTAAAAAAGTCCCCAGGTGATCCTAGTGAGACAACTCAGCCTTGGAGGTGGAGTGGGGCTGGAGAGGGGAACTCAGAGCCTGACTTCAGGGCTGGTGGTGCTGTGGGGAAAGGACACAGACAGTAAATCCTGCAGGAGCTTGTTCAGTGCTTACCTGGACTTGAGGCTGCTTCCCTAGGCTTAAACTCCTCTCTCATCTTGATCAAGGAAGCCACTGGATTTTGTTGAGGGCTCCCCCTCATCTGGGCTCCCACAGTGCCCATGTCTGCCTGCCAGTACAATGCTTGTCCCAATACGTGGAATGCTCTGTTTCCAGGCCTGGCTCTCCTGGGGTCCCGCGAGCTCCTCAAAAGCGAGGACACAGAGCTGGGCAGAGTAGGTGGCCCCTGAGCACACGCTGGGTACTCTGGGAATGCACAATCCCTGGCTTCCTGGTTAGTGTGTGGATGATGCTTCAGGACCTAGGTGGGGCCTCAGGGATCTGGCTCTGCAAATGTCCTCTCAAGAGCATATGCTAAACTTGGCCTTCAACTCTTGGTTGTTTCAGCAGCTATTCTTGGCAATATATTTCATCCTCTCCTCCTCCTCCTCTTCCTCCTCCACCCACCATCAGCCTTCATTTGTGCTTTTTCTCTCTTCAAGGCTGGGAGCTGCTTATAGAGGAGAGTCCCTTTCCTTGTCCCCCAAGTCCCCAACTTTGTCCCTTCTGCTCTTCTCTAGGTCATTGTAACTCCTACCCATCTTCCTCCAACTTCAGTCTGGGTCGAAATCTCCTACTTTGGGTATGACCTTTAGTTTGTCCTTTGTCCCCTGTGTGGGTTCTCAAGTTCTCATCCATCCCCTCAAACCCTATACATATTCCCTTTATCTTTCTCTGAGTCTCCATGATCTCTACCCGCATCCCCTCTCTTCCTGCCTGTGCCCTCAGCATCTCCCATTTGTCCCCTTGGATTTCAGCTATGACCCTGCAGCCCTCCTGTGCCATCTCGGCCCCTCCTAGTCCCCCTGTGACAGTGGGTCACCAGGAATGCTTGAAAGAAAATCATAAAGACATGGTTGAGGGAAGCAGCTGGGTAGAGTTCTGGGACTAACTTGAAATGTGATTGGTGTAAGAGTGTTCCTTTGCATTATCTAGAAAATTGTCTCTATGTTTCACTCAATGGTATGTGTGCTGTGTGGACACAGGACCAGCCCCAAACTTCCCACCATAGGCTGTGGAATTCTAGTCCATACCCCTGCCTTTCTGTCCTGGCTTCTGGCTACAGAGCATAAATTAGCAAGATAATGACCACCTAACTGGGGACTCCCTGGAGCATGTCCTGCCCAGTGGGCTCTCTGGAGTGGGGGTGGGGGTATGCCCAGAAGAAGAGTCCTGTAAAAAGCCATCAGTGGCCCCATCCCAGCTGCTCCTTCATGCTCCTCTCTTCCCTGGGGCAGTGAGGCCACCATCAATGGCCCAAGTGCCCTGACCTGAAGCGTAGGGAGCTTCCTGTCCTTTTGGCAGGGAGGGTCCCTGGGCCTTGTTGGATTCCCTCCTATCCCTGAAGAATGGCTAATCAGATGCTTATTCTCCATCCCCATCACCTGGTTCCTGTCTGTCCTCAGTCTCTGAGCTTCTCTGAGTGTCCTGGTGCTTGGAAGAGACATGTGTGTAAGCTTGAGAGCAAAGAGACTTGGCTGGCTGAGTGAATAGAATGAAATGAAGCCAACTCAGAGAAAGGAGGCTGTGGCCACTGGCACCTGTCCCCGGTTCATTTACTCAACCCAACCAAACCCAGGTGGAAGGCTGGAGCCTGGGATTAACTGATTGGCAGAACTGGGATCCCTGCCGCACAGTCCCCCTGCTGCCTCAGAGATAACACAGAGCTGGGGCTGGTTCCTACAGCTAAGCTTCTTCCATCCCCTGCCCAGGCTCCAGCCCAAGCCTCTCCCGACTGCCTGCCTCCACAGCTGCATTCCTTCTGGCCCCTGGGAGACAGAGCAACACTCAGCACCCAGGCCTCGGAGCTGCCTCTGAGTCCTCAGGGTCCCAGCTCCCCACCCCCTGCCCCGAGGCTTACGAAGGGTCCCAGTTCTGGGTAGCTCTGGGAGGGGCATGTCCTTTTTTTTAAATGGATCCCCCTGAGTTGTTCCCTCAGGTCAGATACTGGGCAGGTTCTCTGGGGATGGGGAGATCTTGGACAGAGATGCAGGGAGAAGCGGGGAATATCACTAAGGTCAGGACCAAGAGGAAGCCAAGGTGGGTAGGGGTGAGGGCTTGCTAGGGAGGAGGGATCCTGGAGAAATGTCAAAATCTGACAGCAGGTTTGGGGTGCAAGCCATAGGATTTCCTTCCCTCAAGGCAGCCAGCCAGTCTGCTGGATGAACACAAAGACCCTCAACTCAGCAACCCCACAGCTTCTGCAGACCCGCTCCATGTGGTCGGGGATGGGGGAGAGTAGAGGAGCAGCCTGACATGTGTCAGTCTTTCTGAGCCTTTTCTACCCCACTCACATGCAACCTGGTGAACCTGGAAGCCAGGGATCCATCTGAGTGTGTGTGTGTGTGTGTGCATGCACGCGCAAACACACTGTTCTTCCTGCCGGAGGCTTGGAGAGAGTTCCCCCAAGGCTCTACTCAGGAGTCTGACACTTCCAAGCAGCAGAGACAGTTGATCGCTAAGTGTGACATGCCCTTACAATGTGCCAGGCACAGTTCTAAGCACATCACATGTATTACCTCATTTAATCCTCACAACAGCCCTGCAGGGCAGATACTATTATTATCCCCATTTTATAGATAGGAAATAGAGGCACAGAAAATTAGGTAAATTGTCCAGGGATGCTCGGCTGGTAAGAGGCACAGCTGATTTGAAGACAGGCTGTCTGGCTGCAGAGTTCATGCTTTCCCGAGTCGTGGGTGGATGTTGGTAGTTCTGTGTGTGTGTGTGTGTGTGTGTGTGTGTGTGTGTGTGTGTGTGCAGTAGTATGGGCATGCACCTGTACTGGTGTGCTTGTATGTGTACAGGCACAGCACCAGGGACAGGTATTCATTCATGCCCAGTTCCCTTCAATGAAACCTAAAGGAATTTCCTCCTTTTCTTTCCCCCAAGGAGCCTGTAACTCTCCCCTGCCCAGGCTGCCTTTGCCTCTAATCAGTTCATGAAGCTGGTGCTCAGCCTCTCTGCCCTGTTGCCAGAAGGAAGAACAGCAACAAAGCAAGGCACATCTGGACACAGAGGTGCTTGGGTGTGGGGTAGGCTTGAGTCCTAGCACCTGCTGCAGCCAGCATTCTAACCACCCCCAGCCCCATTCTGGGCCAAACACCAAGTACTTCCTCCAACATTTGGTGGTTGCTGGAAAATCTTATCTCCCTGGAGCAAGGCAGGACAGAGGCTGTATCATTAGGGATCTGCCGTCCCTCAAGGTTGGGGTTAGAAATGTCCTGACTAAGGCCCATGTCTGGCATCACAGGGAGGGAGGAACCCAGTGCCCACTCCCCTCTGGACCTGGGGCAGGAGGCAGCATCTCTTCCCCTTGCCTCTGTCTCCATCTCCCCCTGGCTCCTCCTCCTGAGTGTCCGGGACACGTGCTCATCTCCACTCCAAGCCTGGCTGTCTGGCGCCTTGCCTGTCTTGCAGGCAGAGAAGCTCCATACCTGTGTGCCAGAGAGGCACAGGTGTGCCTGTGCCACTCACACAGTGTACCACCTACTGGAATCTTGGCGGAGGGCGGACTTGGGATGGGATCCACAGGAGAGACAGTCTGTGGCATAATTAAGAGTGAGCAAAACACAGAACAAAACAATGTGTTTTTTCCTCTCTCTTTTCTGCCACTTGCCCTAATTATTTTCCCACTTTAAAATTCTACATCAACTTTAATTAAGCTGGCCTCGGGCAGAGAAGTCTGGCAAACTTGGAGAAGTTCACTTGTTTATTTTCTTATCACTGAGTGATTGGATTTTCAAGGATCACTCCGTCTCTCTCTCTCTGCCTCTCTAAGGAGGGATGATGGCAGCCTCCTGCCCATGAGGGGACAGGTGCAGCCGAGAACTGGCTCACCGCAGCCTCTGAGGGAGACACTTCTCTACAAAAATCTATTGTTGGCTAATTCATGCTCTAGTTTTGTCTCCCCTCCCCCCACCGATTCTTGCAAGGTCAGGGATCCAGGGCAGCAATTGTTAAGCAGTGGAGAGAGTACTGGACTGGGAGTTTAGTCACTTGGGTCAGAAGCTGTTTGCCACTTACTTTTTGGGCAGGAGTCATTCATCTAGTCATTCATTCATCCACTTTTTAATTCATTTGCTCATTCTTTCATGTTACCTCATTTATTCATTCTCACATTCATTCATGTATTTGTTCTCTCCCCATCATCTGAACAACAATACGGGCCTACTTCTGCCCTCCCCAGCAATATTTGACTCCTCTGAGCCCATTTCTTCCCTCCTGCATCCCTGGGTTGTTCCAAAGACAACAAGAGATGATGTAAGTGGAAGCCAGGATGGCTCTTGGCTCAGTGAGGTGGCACTGTGGGACACCTTGGATGTTATGCGCATCACCAGACGTGGACTCTGGGTCTTTCTGGGCCTTGGTCCCTGCTAGTAGGACAAATGCCCAGACCCTCTCCAGGGTCAGGGATGTTGGCAGAATCTTGAAGTTTGCCGAATTTCATCATAAAGTGGAGGATATGAGAGTGGGGCTCTGAAGAAGCCAGGACACCTGGTGGCTGGTGGGAGCAGCAGTGTCTGAGGCTCAGACCCCAGAGTGACTGAGGACAGGAGGAGCAGGGAGATGTCTTTGCTGGGTGTGGTGAGGAGGCAGTGCATGAGGGACAGAGTGATTGAGCAAGTGAATGGATGAGTGTGTGAGTAAATGAGTGAGTGGGTGACCAAGCAGAGGACTGAAAGTAAATGAATGAATGAACAACTGGGTGATTGAAGAAAGAATAGATGGCTAAGTCAATGAATGAATGGATGAGTGAATAATAAGTAAGCAGATGAATGTAAGTAAGAAAATGCGTGAGGGGGCAAGTGAGCAAATAATTAAGCAAAATTAATGGAAGAATAAGTGAATGAGTGGGTCATTGAGGGATTGGAAGAAGTAATCAGAGAATGACTGATTGAATGGTGAGTAGATGAATGGGTAAGGGACTGAGTAAATGAACAAGTGAGTGATTGAGTGGATGAAAATAAATGGATGATCCTATAAACAGATGAATGAGTGAATGGATGTGATGGAATGAATGAGTACATGAATAAATTAATTAGGGAATGGATGAATGAGCGAGTGAGTGAGCAAGCAACTTTGGTCCCCACCCATGGTGCTGAAGAAAGGGAGCCTGTTGCCAGAACCTGGGAGGCCAGGAGGTGCTGGTTCGTTCCCTGTGCATAATTCTCCCCACCGTGCTCCTCACACGGCAGCAGAACCCACTCTGCTTCCAGCCCATCAGCTTCTGTTCCATTATGTATAGATACAAATGGGGTTGCTGTGTATCCCTTTCTTCTTCCACCAGAACCGCACCCGAACTATTGAAACGCAGATGTCAGTAAAATAACATATCTCCGGTGGCTTGTCTACCTGTATCCCTCACTGCTGAGAAATAACTCACAGCAGTGGGTTAAGCTGACAATAAACACAGGAATTGACTTCAGTGGGAATGAGCTTGCCTGACTGTTGACAAAAATCTAAGGTGACGCAACCTTCGCTGGGCTTATTGCTTGCTCAGGTGGCAGCCTGGCTGTGCTGTTCCCTTGGGACTGGGATGAGGGACAAAAGCCCCAGGGTGATGAAAGGGTCCCTGTCTCTGAGCCAAAAGGCAGGTCACGGTGTCCTGCAAAGGGCTGGGGCGCGGCTTTTGTGGTGAGCATGCACTTTGCCATTGAGAGAACACTGTACAATAGAGTAGGCTACAGGGAAGGCCTCTTCTCTTCCCTCCCTGCTCAGGCAGTTGGCAAAGATCAGGCAAGGGCTGGCGGTTGCCTTCCTCTCATCATGGCCCCATGCTGGGGTGAGATGGGGCAAGGGAGCCCCTCCCCCATTCTCAGCAAGGCACCCCAGGTGCAGGCTTGTAGAGCAGCCTGGCCCCATGGTAGGACATTTAAGGGAGTGGCTGCAGCCCCAGGGCTTCGGCGTCCAGCCACCACCAACAGCCTGCCTGCTGGGTAGCAGGAAGGGAGCTGAAGGTAGGCAGGCCTCGGCAGAGGGCACTCAAGTCCTAGGAATCTGCACTCAGCCACTGCACACGTCTACTCCGTGGTTTCCCAGGGAAGCAGAGATCATGAATCTCGGTAACTCGAGCCCAGGGCATCATCGCTCACTGCGATTGTGGGGGATTGAGAGCCAGAGTGGATCAGTCTAAACAAAACACGCGCACAGGGGACTCCTCCAAAGAGCACGATCGGCCACCACTGGGTGCCCCGTCCCTCACCCAAAGTAGCTGGGGAGGGGTGGGGGGACGAGGCCAGGGAGGGGGCTGGGAGTCTTGGGTTTCTTCCTGGAAATCCTACCCTCACCCCCCACCTGTGAGCCAGTGGAAGACATGAATCTCGCTGGCAGGAACTCGGGCCAGCTCAGCCGTTTTCAGGGATGTTAATGAAATGCGGGAGCACTTGTCCTTTCAGACAGCGGCCCCTTTTATTTGGGAATGAAAAGCTGCATTAGTCTGAATGAGGTTTGGAGGCCCCATAAATCCGGCGCTGGCTGCCTCGTTGGGGAGCAGGGAGCCTAGGCCTGGCTGGTGGGTAGACTTGTTTACCAACAATGCGAAAAGCCAGGATTGGCGGCTCCCAATGCCCGGAGGAGATGCGGCTGGAGATAGTGCCAGCCCTGGTGCCTGCTGGTGGCGGGGCAGCCTGGAGAGGCATGTCTTGCCACCGGCAGAGAGGGCTGTAGGTCTCTCTTCAGGAGTTAGGGATGACTGGGCTCCCCGATCTGCCCTGATAAAGTGTCTGAGTATTCTGCTCTTAGCCTTCCACTGCAGGCAGCAGCCCCAGTGGGGCTCCACAAGAGTGATGAGAATTGGCCCCTGCAGCTTGTCCCCTACTCAGCCCAGATGGTAGAGGACAGGGTTAATTCTATGAGCTCAGGAGTCGGCTGAGCCTATATGTGAACCTTGACATCTCACCCACAGTGCCTGGCAAATGGTGATGCCCAATATGTTTTAGAAGAAAGTAGGAAGGAAGGGAGGGAAGGAGGGAGGGGAGGGGAGGAAGGGGGGAAGGGAGGGAGGGAAGGAGGGAAGGAAGGAGGGAGAGAGGGAGGGAAGGGGAATGGAGGGAAGAAAGAAAGGTCACATACCAGCGATGTGACTTTGGACCTCTTACTTAACCCCTCTGAGGCTCAGTCTTCATCTGTAAAATGGATTTGTTATTTTAAACAAAGATCCTATCGCAGTGGGTGTGGAGAGGAAGAGGTGAAGTGATGCGTGTAAGGTAGTGAATATATTGTCTGGAACATAAAAACATGTAATAAATACTAGGGGTCATTATGGGGATCGTTGCTGCTGTTTCTGTTCTTGCAATGCATCCCACCCTCCCCTAGACCGGGAGGGAACACGCTGCTGTTAGTTTTGGGGAAACCTCTGTGTCACAAAATGGCTCGCAGCCAGGTCAAGAAAAAGGCTCAGTCCCAGGCTGGCGATGGCAGCTTCCCTCTGGCCCCAACTTGGAAGGCAGGGTTCCAGCTGCCTTCCAAGTCCAGTGACTGGGCCCCACAGCCTCTGCAGCTGGGAGGCTCTTTCCCACCGCAGCCCTACGTGGCAGCAGAAAAAAGCCTCGATCCGCAACGTGCTGGGTAACTCCCGCCCACTCTGGGATGTAGGAGGAGTAGGCCCAGCCTGTGCTGCTTCCCTGGGGCGCCGAGGGGGCTCGCAGGTGACAGAGCCACACTCTCACCCTCTGGGGGCCTCAGCATCCCCCTCTGCCTTCCTCCCTTCGCGTTTCTAGCACCACTTTCATGCTAGCTTTTTTGGAGGCTGCTGCTTCTCCTCCTGCTCCCCTCCCCTTATCCCTCCCTTCCACTGGCCTTGGATCTGCTCCCTCCTGGGAGCCACACCTCTACCTTTCTGCTGCTTCTGTTTCTCTGCCAAGCCACTTGCAGGCTGCCTGCAGGACAACCCAGGCAGAATTAGCATCCAGGCACTCCCCTTGCCTGTCCCCAAACCAGCCTTTGGCAATGCCGTTTTAGCCCTGTGTCCTTTGCCTCAAGTTCAGGTCCCTTTCCGTTTGTCTATCAGCGCACCGGAATTTTCTTCCTTAGAGAACAGCTAGGCCTTTTGGTTCCTTGGGGAAACCAAACCTGTTGCGGAAGCTGATAGGCAGGCGATGGGGAGGGGTGTGCGTCCCCAAGGAAGGGACTCCCCCAGCTATATCCGGGAGGCCGCGCCCTCTGCTGCCCTCTCCTGCACTTCCTCCTTACTGGTGCCCACTGGAGCCCTTACTTTTTATCAAGAGGTGGCAGCTGCTGCTTCCCTAGCTTTGGTCTGCGTGTCCTTCCCTCCGATCCCTCGGGCAACATTTTCCAGTGGCTGCTTTGGAAACCAGCCGCTCCTGCTCCAGGGCGAGGGAGGCCCAACTTTGGCAGAGACAGACACTCAGTAACCTCCGTTTGTTTGCTGGATTTTTGAGGATGTCCTCAGGACGGGCGCACCCCTCTGTGTTCTTTTGTGAGGAGCCCAGGGAGTCTCTCCTCCTCCCACAGCCACAGTGGCCTCCACCTCAGGTGGGAGGGCGTCCCTTCCTAATTGGCAGGATTGGCCACACTGAGATATTCACATCCCCACACAATGCCACGGGCCTCTGCACCCAGACAGGGAGGGGAAAAAAGAGGGAAATTAACAGGCGGGTGAGAGCTCGGCTCATAGAATATTTGTAAGAAAATTAAAGATTTGCTCTTCAGATGTTGGGGGCCATGCTCTTACCAGACAGCTGGCAAATGGGAAAGATTGGAAATGATAGAATAGATCAAATTATTTAAATGAGAAAAATAAATTCACACACAGCCTAGCCGCTGCCCGGTGACAGATCCGTTTATTTATCTACTGTATCGGCACCGCTTTGTCTCTGTCAAAAAGGTCATTAAACTCGCCTGAGTAATTCTCAGCCTCCTGCTCCAGCCTCGCTCCACAGCCTTTCCCTTCCCTCACACCCAGCGCCACTTGAAAAAAAATTATTATTGCTAATAAACAACGTTGTTTTTCTTTTTAACCCCTTTAGCTTGCTCCCCCACGGATCCTACTCCATCCCACGACAAATTACAGTTTCTCTTTATTCTTTCTCAGGAGAATGAGGGAGGGGGCACCAGCCCCTCCTGCACAGTTACGGGAGAGGGCTGAGAGGGAGCGGGCCCGGCGCCCACGCCCCCCTACATCTAAGGCGTGAGCGGTCTTCCTCCTCCGCAGCCCCAGGACCTGTGCGCGGTCAAGTCCAGCTTCCCACAGCAGGGGGTCTGACTTGGGCTCTCCCACCTCTACCAACTCCCGCAGCTCCCCTGGCCCAGCGTAGACAATTCGCTTTGAATTCTGCCTCTCCGAACCCCCAGCCCCAACTCTGCTGCCAGGAGGAATGGGGTTGGGGAGGGAAGCCGGTTCCCGGGTCAGTCTCCCGCTGCCACCGCCGTCCAGCCAGCGCCCGCCGCGTGGGAGCCGCGAGGCCAGACTCCGCAGACGGCGGGCTCCTGGTCTCGCTGCTCCCGGCGGGCGCGTCTCCTCCAGCTGGTCCGGCCGCTGGGCTGCCGCCGTCTCCCAGCTCGCGGTGCCAGCTCTCGCGCTCCACGCCTGGCTCCCGGGCTCCGTGCCCTCGCAGTAGAAGGGACTGGGGCCGGCGGGGCGGGTGGGGACGTCTGGGAAGCGAGGAGAGTCCTCGTTCTCCGGGCGTCCCCCTACACTGGGGCCAGGGTCCCCTTCCCCGCCCCCCGCGCAGGTGTGAGCGCGCGAGTGTGCGCCTCGGCGAGTGTGAGTGTGAAGTGTGTGTGCGCGGGGGAGTGCGCGGAGGGAGCGCGGGCGGCGGGCGGCGCGGTAGGCGGGAGGCAGGGCGCAGGGGAGGGGGCTGGGAGGGAGAGTGTGCGCGCGTGCAACTCCACTCCGGGGCTTTGTGCGAGCCCGGGCGATAGCATCGGCGGCGGCTGGAGGAGGAGCGGCCGGAGACGCGTGCAGCCCGCCCGCCAGCGCCCGGCAGCCGGGGCAGGTGGGAGCCCGCGCGGGAGCCGAGCCGACGCGAGTCGGAGCCGGAGCCGAGTCCGAGCGGAGTCCGGGCGGAGCCCAGGAGACTCGCTCGCGGGCAGCCCGTGGGCGGCAGCCAGGCGGGGCGGGCGCCGGCGGGGCGGCCCCCCAGTAAGATGTGCGCGGCGCCGCGGGGCGCCCCCCACTCGCAGCGGCGCTCGGGAGCCGGGCGGCTGGGCCAGGCGGCGCCTTCGGGGCTGCTGCGCGCCCGCGCCTAGAGCTGCCGCCCCAGGGAGCCCGCCACGGCCGCGCCCCGGGCACGCTCGGCGGCGCCCAACGATGACCGCTCCCTGGCGGCGCCTCCGGAGTCTGGTTTGGGAATACTGGGCCGGGCTCCTCGTGTGCGCCTTCTGGATCCCGGACTCGCGCGGGATGCCCCACGTCATCCGGATCGGTAAGCGCTCCCTGGAGCCGGGGGTCTCCGTGCGCCCGGGCGGGGGCGGGAATGGGGGGGCCTCCCAACGCGTTCCGGAGAGATTTTCCTAACCTCTCTCCGAGCTGCTGAGCCGATCGGTGACCACCAGGAGCTCGTCCCTGTGAGGACAAAGTTCCACAGTCGGGGTCACGGGCCTTACTTATTGGGGAGAAGGCCGCCGGGCCGCAGTGGGCGAGGGGCCCTTGGCGCGCTCCTGGGAGGTCAGACCTGGCAGAGTGTGGCGAAGGTTTCCAGTGCGATCCCGAGTCGAGGGCGCATTTCGCGGTGACTGCCAGCATGAACCGCAGCCGACCGAGTTCTGCGATCGGGCTTCTCCGCAGAGTGGGGACCCTGGGGAAGGCGCCAACTTCTCTCCTCTGCCCACCTCACTCCCCGCGGGCTCTTCGTCCCCACCTCTGGCATAGCTCGAGCAGCCGCAGCGAGGTCGCAGGGCACAGATTCGCATGACGAGGGCAGCCGGTCTTCTCTCCTGGTGGTCGCCCTTGGCCTCGGTGGTACCGGTTCAGCCCCGTGCCATGGGGCGGGGGTTGGGGGAGCAGGACCCCGCTGCCCGCTGCGGCTGGTCCCTCGGGGCCAAGGCCTCTCTCCCGCCTGGGGCAGTGCAGGTAGAGGGAAGGGACGATGGAGGCCGCCCAGCGCGGCCCGGGCAGGCGGCCCAGGGACGCCAGCGGTTTTTAAAGTTAGCCCGAATTCCTCCGCAGCTGGCGGCGGCTGGCGGGGCTGCGCGCGGCTTTCCGGGGCTCCGGCTTCTCCGCGTCTCTTCTCGCCCGAGACTCTTACTCCGGGCTTTAACTTTGTTGTGGCCGCCCAAGGCATCCTGCAGGCCTGAGCGCCGCGCATGTCCTGGGCCGACGACCGGCAGGGCTGGGCCTGGCCGGGCTAAGACGGAGCCTCCATCACCGCAGGCCCTGCGCCCGCCACCAGGCCGGACACCTGGGCCGCCTGGGTTCACTCAGCGCCAGCACCAGAGCCTGGCACCAGGCGAGCCGGACTCCGCCGAGCCAGGGTCACCTTCCTCCTCTACAGCTCTTCTTCAGGGCGGACCTTGGGCTGCCAGCGGCGTGAAAGAGGTGCCGGAACCGGTGTCGGGCTTGGTTTCCGTACTTGAGATTTTCCTAGGAGGCGGTCAGAAACCCAGCGGGTGGGTATCCTCCTGGGCGGCCGCCCGGGAGCCGGACCCTCTTGAACACCATCTGGATGGGGCAGAGCACAGTCCTCAGCTCTGCCCACGCTGAGATCTTTCGGTCCATGCCCAGGACCCTGGCAGGCAAACACCAGCACCGGAGGCAGAGGAGGCCAGGCACGGGAGGGGACTCTGGGGACAGCCCTTATGGTCAGGCTTAACCCTTTGCAGCCCAGCCTGGTTGCTCCTGACAACCGAAATGTCTTCTATCTCTGTGCCTTTGCCTGCCCCAAGCCCAGCCTGGCACCATTCCAGGGGCAGGAAGCCCCCCTCCCCCCCAGTAATGGACCAGCACTTCCTTTATTCCCTGTCTCCTTCCCTCTGCTTTTTTGGGGGCCTGCGTCGTAGGGTGTCCTTGGGGAAAAAGGTGGGGGGACTGAGAGGGTGCTATTTGCCCATCGCACGGATTGCAGTTCCCTTTTCCTTGATCCTTCTTCCACAGGGGTGGGATGGGTGTGCTCCCAGCCCAGCCTCAGGGATGGAAGTCTTTGGAGGCCCAGAAGGACAGGCTACCGTAAGGGCAGCCTCAGAGGGATAAGCTGGGAAGGCGCAGGATGATGTATCCTTACTGTGAAATTGAATGGGTTAGGGAGTTCCTCCCAGCCCTTAGGAAGAGCATCCCCAAGCCTGCCCGCCCTTTCTTGGGTTCAGCGTGTAATAATGAAATTAAAGGATGGCAGAGCCCTCCTCTCTTCTAATCTTCTTCGTATTAAGCCCCAGGATTAATTAGCGTGTCAGCCCAGGTCATTTATATCCAAGAGCCCTGCCCCATTTGATTCTCAGCCCATGGACTGGGGTGTTGTGCCTGCGCCAAACGTGACCGCCAGAGCTGTGCCAGTTTGGGCGGAGGATGGGAGGACTCTGAGGCCTCTGGAGACTCCTGGGGAGCTGAGTTTCTGTCCTTCTGAGCCCCTGCTTGAACCCCAGCTGGAGCCAGGGAGCTACAGTGGACATGGACAGAAAGAGCGAGAGAGAGAGAGAGAGAGAGAATCTCATGCTAAAATCCAAACACACCACCTTGGCTGGGCCCAGTGCCCTCTCCCTTTTCCCATCACCCCCATCCCTGGGATCTCAGGGTTCTGGCTGGGGCTTTAAGAATTGAGGCCCTCTGGAGTGTGCTAGGTGCTTCTGATTCTCAAGACTGGCACCTGAGCCAGCTGAGCTTGGAGCTGAATGCTTCTCCAGCAGCCAGGCATCGCCAAGCACCAGCCCGGAGAGGGCTTTCTTGCAGGTGCCAGAGGGGCTCTCTGGGCTGAGGAGCATCGTACCCGCCCCCTCTCTTTGTGCCTCTTTTGGGGGATGAAATTTCCTCTTAGACAAGGAGATGGATAGCTCAGCAGTGTGACAGAGTGTTCAAACAATCCGTCTTGAATAGATGAATTGCATTGCTCTGTCTTTTTGTAATTGTGTCTATCAGAAGGAGAGGTCAAGGCATTGATTGCTTGGATGGTTTGCAAGTAACAAAAGAGAGTGAGGGAGAGAGCAAGGGAGAGAGAATGATTGGATTGTAGTCTGTGAGAAAAAATGATCATTGATTATTTTATGTGAATATGTGGAAGATGTATTCTATGTATGATTATCAAATGTTGTGCATTGAAGGTTTTCAAGCCATATTGTTTGGCATTTTATTATTATTATCATCGTTATTATTGTTTGGGTGAATCCCAGTCTTAACTTATGGAAGGCAGTTTAATGCATAGATTCTCTCAGCCAAACGGGCTTCAGTGACCTCCCGTGGGGACCTGAATTTCCAGGTTACCTGACCCCAAATCTGTAGTGGAGGGGCTGCTGGACTTGGAGCCAGGAGGTCTGGGTTTTCTGCTGCATCTGCCACCAGTTTGTTGGGCCATTTCCATCAAATCACACCTCTCCCTGGCACCCCAGGCCTCAGTTTCTCCATCTGTAAACTATTTGGTTGGCCTTAATGGTTGGTATGTTCTGTGGTTTCAAAGTTCCCTTTAGTGCAGGCTGGCGGGCACTGTTATGCCATTGTAGGTTTCATGGTTAGTTCTCTCCTCATGTTATGGGCATATGTAGGATTGAGGGCCAGCCTGGAATTTGAAAAGGGAACTAGACAGTGGTGGCAGCAGCTGGGGAAGCCTGGCCAGCTCTTCTGTGTGTTGAGGAGCTCAAGTGGATGGTGGCGATCTCCAGCCAGCCAGTGGGGAGGTTTGAAGCCAAATGACTGCAGAGACATAAAGCAGGTGTGTGGGGGGGAGGGGGTGGGGGGCGGGGAAAAGGAAGGGTTGGCCCAGCTCTGGACTCTGAGCATCTACAGATAGAACAGAACTGAGCTGCAAGGTCCTGAGTTTCCTGAATGTACAGGGGCTCAGCAGGCAACAGCAGCCGATCCCTGGGGAGAGACGCCCCCTCCCTCAGAGTTCCCAAACCGGCCTCATCTGTAACTCCTGTGACTGGTTCACCCAAATTATCCTAAACATTCATCTCTTGAGTTTGGGAGCCGCTGTGTATAAAACAATGAGAAATTTCTCACAGTGACTGGTGATGCGCTGAAACATCGCTGCCTTGTAGGAGCAGACAGCAGCTGAATGAAGATCAATAGGGTTTTCCCCCCTGGAAGTAAATAGCTTCAGACAAGACCTGGGAGTGGCCCACGGGGCCTTAGAGAGCATTAACTTGAGGAATTTCTACCTCCACTTTTCAGCCCAGCTGCTGCTGTTAGCCCCAGCTTTCCTTCTTCTCAACTGGAGTTAAATTTTCTTCCTGATGCCTGCCTCGCACTTCGCTAAACAGTCTTTTGACGTCAGAATGACCTAGGGTCTTTAGAGGTGGTTTATACAAGGTGAGCCAGGCACCCTGGCCTCACTAGGCTCTTCCAAGGTCACCTGCATCCTCCTGTAGCCGGCAGGATGGCTGACCTCAGAAGTCCAGCTTATGTGCTGTTTTCAAAGGGCTTTTCAGGATGGCTCTTTATCCCCGACCCCTCCAGAAATGCAAGCTGCCTCCGACCACTCCAGAAATGCAAGCTGCCTAGTGGCTTTTAGGATCCTTTGTGGGGCTGTAAGCCTTCCTGAATCCCCACGTTCCCACAGGCACTCTGTGCCTGTCCCAGGAAACAGTCCCCTCCATGGGGGAGGAAGCACAGATGCCCCCGTGGGCTGTGGAACTACCCCTCCTCTTGAGAGAAGTATAAGGCCATATGCAGGACAGACTGCAGGCCTGCTTGGTGAAGGGGGTTCTTTTAGCAGGAGACCTGTTTGATCTCAGTGACTGGGACTGTGTTTCTGGTCTGCTGAGGTGGCGCTTCCTCTACTTGCCACAGCAGCTGCCCCTGTCTCTTCCTCGCAGCTGCAGCCTGGCTTGCCTTGCTTGCTCAGGACCTTCCAGAGGGAACTGAAACAGCAGGTGCTTCACTCCACTGGGCAGCACGGAGAGGAACTGGGGGACTCTGCACACCCCGCCTGGCAACAGAGAGGACCAATGTTGTAGGAGCAGGGCCCTCATTGAGGCTAGCACCCAGCAGGCACTCGCTTGTCCTCCAGAGGCCAGTGTGGTAGGGCTGCAGCTCTGGGAAGACAGATGCACTAAGGGCCTGCCTGGTATGGAAACGGAGCTGATGCGGATGGGGCTGGCGCCTTGGCCTTGGGCTTGATTCCTGGAATCGCTCTTCTCCCAGGTGCTGATTCTCCAGCAGCAGCACCAGAGGGCAGTGTGCCTGTGCTGAGACGGCCACCGCAGTGTCTTCTGCCTGGGGCCCCACCTGGGTCTGGAGCAAAATCAAAATAATGAAACAACAATGACAACAGCCATACGATGGCTCCAATTTATTGTGCAAGTATTAGCCACTAAGCACTGTGCCAAATGCTTTTCAAACAATGACTCATAGTGTGGGTAAATAGTAAGTGCTCAATAAATGGAGCCACAGGGCTCTTCTCTTCATCTTAGGTAGCCTTCACAACCTACAGACATTATCCCATTTTACAGGTGAGGGAACTAAGCTTGGTGGCGTCACTTGTCCAAGATCGCACAGCCAGTGAGTGGTAGAAGTGGGATAAGAAGTATGGTGTGCCTGCCTCTGGATCCCATGCATTTAGCTGGCTGTGCCATCTGGAGATGGCAAGAAACAGTTTTTAAGGGGCTGAATGCGGTGCCCCTACCCCCACTCCCCATTCTGGTTGCTGAGTGAGTCTCACTGGCTGGGCTATGTTGGTCCTCCTCTGGGAGGATGGCCATCTGGGCTCTACCACTCTGAATTCCACTAGCACTAGTTTTCAGTGTCAGACTGGCCTTGCTGATGAGCTGTGTGGCAGATTTGCCTCCTCCAGGGCCCAGGTGTGGATGGTCTTTCCCAGCCTTCCTACCAACACACATCCTTCCATGTACTACATCCCACATTGTCCTGGCTTCTGGACTCTGCTTGAGGCTTTAATCTAAGCCCTAAATAAAGGACGGACTCACCCTTGGGTGAGGCCAGTTCACCTACAGGGATCCCACTGTTCTGGGGTCTGTAGTCTACATGTCCCCATTGGAACCACCAGGCTGTCCTCAAAGACATTGTCAAAGCCTTGAGGAAACCCAAGGGCCTCGTGTCTGTGTCTCCTTCACCTCCATCCTCCTCACCCAGGGACCTGGAAAGAGAAGGTGGTTGGAGAATTAGCTGTCTTTGTTATTCCTTCCTTCCCTCACTTCCCTTTTTCCTTCCTCAGTCCTGTTCCTTCTTGCCAACATCCCTTCAAGGCTAATAGGTTTTTATGGTCGTTTTATTTTTAAGCAAGAGTCACATCCTGACCTTCTAAATTGGGCCTGCTGCCTCTGGGTCCTGGAATATGTGTTGCTGTGTCACAGACACCGTGGGTTGGGCATGGGGACCTGGATGCAAGAGTCTTCCTAATCCACCATTCCGTCTACAAGAGCAAAGGCAAACCCAGACTTACCCTTCTCTGTCTGCAGTATTCCTTCTCCCATGGGGCCAGGGGAGCCTGGGATAATGGTGGCTGCCAGGGACTGAGCTGTTCTGGAAGTGAGGGGAAGCTGCACTGCCCAAAGTCACTACAAAGGTGACAGATTTGAGACAGGCATGGTCAGAAGGGTTATGTTACTTTCCAGGGCCTCCATTTCCCCATCTGTAAAATGGGGATGATACTGCCCATTGGGTTAAATACGTGTGACGTCTTTTCAAAAAAGCTTACATGCTGTCCACAGTTGAGCGTTTCTTTTTGCCCTTGGAGGAGTCTGTGCACAGGGCTGGGTGTAGGGTGATGCTAGGGAGACCTCCAGGGAGCTGACTCTAAGGAGGCCCTCAAATGAGGACCCTTTGCTTGCATGACTGACCATGAGAGGGGGCGCCTCCTTAAATCCTGGCCCTGACCCAGCATCTGAATTTGCTTCTGGAGTATGCTTTTCCTCCCACTTATCTTTGTGCTCCAGAGACAAATCCTAATTGAGCATGATTTGGAGAGATGAGACCAAATTGAGGGCCAGGGGACTGGGTTTGAGGACAACAGGTTGTTCAGATTTTCTTTTGTTTCTCATAGCCACATTTCATAGCAGCCATGCCCCTAGAGCCGCCTGCCCTTCCTTCCTTTGTTTTATTTCCTTTGGAAATTGCCTCCAGGGTCCACACTGCCTCTCCCTAGTCACAGCTCAGCTGCCCAGGTCCTTCTCCTTGCTTCCTTTGACCTTTATGCCTTGTTTACTAACAGTATTGACCTTGACCATGGTTTTCTGGGGGTGAGTCGGTGTCTAGGCTTTCTCTAATGCATGTGCATTGTGCCTCCCCCACTAGACAAGGAGCTACCCAAGGGTGTCTCAGGCCATCTCTCCCCCATCACTTCCAAGAAACAGAATGATTTTTTTTGGAGTCAATAATATATTTCATTGATTCTAAGATGGGATTTTTTTTTCACATTTTCATATCTCTGACATCAGCTCGTGTCTCACATGTCATGTCTAAGTTTACTTGCAGTATTTTTTCTTTCTTGGCACTCCAAGAAAGAATGGCATGTCTTGGGTCTGATGAAATGTGGTGGATCTATTTTTGAACGTGAGTCCAATGTGTACTTGCTGTGTGACCTTGGGGAAGTCACCGCACCTCTGAGCTTCCATTTCCTCATCTATAAAATAGAAGTATTAACGTTAGGTTGAACCATGTGCAGCTATTGTTGACCTACAAAAATCTTGTGGTTGACCCTTACGGTATTGTCTGCATAGCGTTATTGTGAGGATTAAAGGAGATAAAGTATGTAAAGCTCTTTGCATAGTGCCCGATGCTTAATAAATTTTAGGAGAAAAAAGAGAGTTCCCCAAGGGTGGGGCCACATCTCCACCGACTCTGAGCTCTGAGGCTGTCTGCATCTCATGTGCCCTTGGCTTTGTGCTAACCCCTAGTGCCCCATACTCCATGCAGCCTCGTACGTGGCATATGCCCATCGCTAACACACCCATGGGCCCCGCACTGGAGTTGGTGAGCCTAGCAGTCTGTACCAATTATTCACTGTGATAGGGAGCAACAGAGGTACCCTTTCTTGGATGCTCATAATGTCAGCTCCCAGACACCGCCTGGCCCATTATTTATGGGGTGCTTGTTCTTCCCTGATTTTGCAGCATTTTGATTAAAATGCATTTTGCATATGTTCAGAGCTGGGAAGACCCTGGTTATGGGATGTTCTTAAGGGGCTGGTCCAGAGAGTCTTGATCAGCCCTTCTCAGATGGGGAGTACAATCTCACCTCCTGGGCAGGCCACTGGAGACTAGAGAGGGTCTGAGGCTAGAGGCCCTAGGGGATAGACACTTTAGCTCTCCTAGAAGACAGCAGGTAATGAGGACAGAGGCAAAAGGCAGGGAGGAGAGAGTCCCCATGGTGATCATACAGATCGGAGATAATGAAATGGAGTGAGATCCTGGGGGAGTGGTGGTTTCAACTCCAAATTCTTTGGTGCCATGCTGAATGGTAGTTAAGGATAGCAGAGTAGGGGAAAGCAGCAAGAAGGAACTAAGATTCTGGTTTGTATTAAAAGGGTTCCAATTCATGGGAGACAATTAAGTCTTGTGCTATTAAAGGGACTGATGCAGACAGGCTGCCGATGGAAGGGGGTTTATAGAGTTCTCAGAACAACTGCAGGGGTGAGCTCTTTAAATATGGGAATGAGGGAGACTTCTGCAAAGCCTTTCTGCATCTGCTTTGCAGAACTGAAATATGCTATTCCAAAAAGCTGCCCAATTGGGTGGAAAAGCAGGAGCGGGGAGCCAAGGACTTTCCAGGGCTCCAGGCATCACATTTCCTGTCTATGGTGAAGAATCAAATAATCTAGACTGAAAAGAACCCCGGGGGTCATTCTAGGCCTCTGGTTCTCAAATATTAGCATGTGCCAGAATCACCCAAAGCACTCGTTAAGCTGCAGATTGCTGGGCCCCATCCGCAGAGCTTCTGATTCCGTGGGTGTGGGGTGAGGCCTGAGTGCTTGCCTTTTTAACAGTTTCCCAGATCATGATGATGCCGCTCATCTGGGAGCCACACTTTGAGAACTGCTGTTCTAGGTCAATGGAGGACCCCACTACATACAGGTGGATAGCCAGTCTCTGATTGAATGCCACCTGTAATGGGAAGCTCACCAATTTTAGGCCCCATCCATTCTTTACTGCAGATGTTTTGCCCATGCTAATCTTTGTTGCAAATTTTCCTCTAAAAAGCTAACATGTGTCTCCCTGCAGTTCTAGGAGGGCAATATAACTGGGGTCTGAGTGCGGGTTTGAAATTCCTCTGTCTGAGTTTCAACTCTTGATCCCTTCCCTCCTGGCTGTGTGACTTTGGGTAAGTCACTTACTTTCTCTAAGTCTAGATTTCCTTACCTGTAAAATGAGAATAATAGCAGATTTCACCTCATGAAATTATTGTGAGAATTAACATGCCTGGCAAAAACGAAGCTCTCAATGCATTTAGCTCTCAATCTAATCTTGAGGATAAGCTCATAGATTCTAAGATCTAACAGCCTGAGATTGAAGGCTGCCTCCCTCACTTCCCACCTGTGTAATCTTGAGCAAACTCTTTTTTTTTTTTTTTTTTTTTTTGAGATGGAGTCTTGCTCTGTTGCCCAGGCTGGAGTGCAGTGGCACAATCTCACCTCACTGCAACCTCCACTTCCTGGGTTCAAGCAATTCTCCTGCCTCAGCCTCCTGAGGAGCTGGCACTACAGGCGCCTGCCACCATGCCTGGCTAATTTTTCTATTTTTAGTAGAGATGGGGTTTCACCATATTGGCCAGGCTGGTCGAACTCCTGACCTTGTGATCTGCCCGCTTCAGCTTCCCAAGAGCAAAGTATTTAATATCTCAAAATAATAATAATAATAATAGTTGTACCTGCCTCACAGGGTTTTTGTGAGGATTGAATGAGTTAATGCATATGAAGTGCTTAGAACACAGCCGTGGTAAGCACTCAATACATGTTGTCTATTATTCCTACTATTATGATCACCATGCCCACTGACTCTGGCTTGAGTTTGTTCCCTGTCCTACACTAGAGCTCTGCAGAAACACAAAGGCATTTATGTCTTCAGACTAAAGAAGCTTAATTCCTCCAGCATGGCATCAAAAGATGACCACAGTGCTAGTTATTTATTGAAACCAGTAAGATCATCACCTCCTCAGATCTCAGCTTTGGTGTCTAGTTATACAACCCCAGATTGTTTCAGGCTTTTTAGCAGCCATTTCAGTCTGTTGATTTATCCTAAGCTGGTGTTCTCATGAGATACATGAGATCTTTTCCACAAGTATTGCTGCTGATCTATAACTTTTCTTATCCTCCCTTTAGTAGTTGATCTTTTGAGCCTGAAGGCAGAACCTATCATTTATCTCCCAGTAAGTTCTATCATTGAACCTTCAGGCAGTTACTCTTACTCATTGTTTCTGGACCACCAGAGCCTATTACCATGTCTCCATGCTTGGAAAGCAGGTATGGATTACACCCTCTTCTAACCCCTGCCTCCCTCCTGGGGTCTGTGGTAGAGAGGTTAAGTGGTTATTAGCCTATAGTATGGTTGGGGTTGGGAATCACTGTTCTGAATAGTGAAGCTTTTGGGGATTCCCATTCTGATGTCTCGCATGCTTCCTGCCATCTGAGCCTGGGATAAACATATCCTCCCTCCCTTCAGCCAGGTCTGCCATAAACACATTAAAAAGGAAATGAGCAATGTCAGAGTCTGATGGCTTTATTCAAATGGTCTTGGATCCACTATCCTACAATTTAACGAGCTTCAGAATTCCACTGGCTTCCTTATGCCCTCAGGCCCTTTATGATCTGCCATGGTTGGCATCTCTGGACTCATAGACTGTCCCTCCTTGCTTCACCCTCTCTGATCCACTGCATTGAACATCTAAGTCCCCAGAAGGCACTGTGCTTTCCCCCACACTCTGGGACTCTGCACTGGATGTCCTTTTTTCTTTCCTTTTTCTTTCTTTCTTTTTTTTTTTTTTTTTTTTTTTTTTGAGATAGAGTCTCACTCTGTTGCTTAGGCTGGAGTGCAGTGGTGTGATCTCAGCTCACCACAACCTCTGCCTCCTGGGTTCAAGTGATTCTCCTGCCTCAGCCTCCCAAGTAGCTGGGACTACAGGTGCATGCCACCATGCCTGGCTCATTTTTGTATTTTTAGTACAGATGGGGTTTCACCATGTTGGCCAGGCTGGTCTCGAACTCCTGACCTCGTGATCTGCCCACCATGGCCTCCCAAAGTGCTCAGATTACAGACATGAGCCACTGCGCCCGGCCGGCACTCTATTTCTTTCTGGCCAACTTCTACTCATACTAAGGTTTCAATGAACATGTCTTTTCCTCCAGGAAGCATTTCTCAACCTCCATCCCCTTCTGAGTCCCACAGCACCCTCTACTTTTCCTGTTGTAGCACTTGCTGTATTATAATTCTTAGTTACTTTAGAGATAAGTGCTGTACCGGCATGGGCCATAGCCAGGTTGTTCACCACTTAATCCAGTGCTTCTAGCACAGTGCAGGACTCCTAGTAGATAATTAATAAATATTTGTTGAATAAATGAATGCAATGGTGAATATGGTCATTTGAATATAAGTCCACCTAACTGCCCTGGCATGCAGCTCAACACTTTTTCCATTTTGTCAATGAGGATTTTATGAAGGATGTTGTTAGATTCTTCCACGAAGTCAAGATGCTCATGCTGTCTATGGTGGTCTTCTGACACACCAGTTCTGCAACTTTTTCTGTGCCAGGACCTTTTAGATTTAGTCTTTTGGGCAGAGCTGGAATATTTGTGGGAGTGAGCCCTTCTTTCTCAAGCCTAGGATTGGACTTTACATTCATTGTCTTGTTCCTGTCATGATGAATTTCTTGAGAGAGACAAACTGTCTTCTTAAAGAAGAGACTGGAGGAGAGATCACAGTCCTCCTGCCTTTTCTGACCTCACCCCTCTCTCCTTCCCACTTGTCCATCAGCATCTCGGCTGCTCTTTCTGGGAGCTGAACCAAGGAAGAGAACCTCTGCTGTGCTGTCGTTAATAGGCTGAGCACTCAGGACAGCTGTCAGGCAGAACTGTGGCTGGGCCATTGCTCTGCTGCCCATCATAGGTCAGGTCTCTGTCTTTACCACATCACTGGCTCCTGCAAGGATATGTAGACAACTGGTCAACATGACAGCTTGGTGTAAAGCAGAGGTGTTGACAGTTAACCTGGAGATTCAGGCTGTATAGACAGTCAACAGAGGCCATTTAGCCCTGGGAATATATGCATCCTCCACACCAGGTTCTGAGGAAAGTGAGTGTGTGCACATGTTTTTGTGTCCTTGCAGGAGATGACCATATGGAAGTTTGCTTCTCTAGCACAGACTTCTCAAACTGGGGCTCAACAGTCTTTCTTTATCCCAAGCCTGATGAGTGAGTAGTGACTTTCCTTTGTATCAGTGGGGAAACTGAGGACTTAAAGGCTGTTCCCAGTTCTGACTGACTGGGCTGATCTGTCTACTGTACCAATGTGACTGAGAGTGAGGATGGGGCAGGTTTGCAATGGAGCCCTGAGCTTCCCCTCCTGAACACAACAGAACTGAGCTCTCCCCTGAGGCCAGGCCCCCCCCTTTTCTTGCTTCCCTCCCTGGGGAAACATGACACATCATGAGCAGAAAGAGCCTGTTGCCTACATGACCATTTTTCCTGCCCAGTTTAATAGAGGTGACAGCCGTCTATTTTACTTGTCTCGTAACATTGAATCAGTAAATAAAATATGGGTGAACTCTCAGGTTTAGCTGAATTATGGCTGGTCTATGGGGACTGTGGGCTGGGGGAGAGTTGAGCAAAGAAATTGAATCCTTGTCTTCTTGCAAGAGAAGCAGAGCCTTGCATCTTCCTTCTGGATCCAGGAAATCTTTCAGCACTTGAGGAAGCCAGGCCAGCAAGGTAATCTTGTTTGGTGGTCTCCGAGCCCGTGGAAGAACCAGAACACAAATGGAGGAACCCCAAATGCTGGGGCTACAGGAGCACTACCTGTCCCCATTTTTTTTTCTCTCACGGGTTGGGATGCTGAAGACAGAAAAGAGAAAATGACTTGTGTCATGTCCCTTGGTGAGCCATGGGAAAAAAACAGACAACTGTATGGGTCCTCTGACCCTCATCCTATTAAGAAAACCTGATCTACGCTCCTATTCTCTCTCTCTCTGTCTCTCTCTCACAGACACACACACACACAAACACACACACACACACACACTTGCAAATTTGAAGTTTTACATTTGCAGTCTTAAGAGAGCAAAAGAGCCTAGACTTTTCCAATGTGGAAAAACCAACCTGTGAAACACTCTTCCACACTGCGAGAGAAATACAAATTGGATTCATATGTGTTTAGAAGAAGTCATAAATAACAGATGCACCGTGTGGTTCAGCAAGAGCCAGGGAGATTGAGAGTCACCCCAACCTCTGTGTTCAGCACCACGGAGAGCAGCCAGGGCCGGGGGTAGCCGGTGGCGCCATCTGCATGCTGGCTTTTCTAGTATGGGTGGTGTGGTTATTGTAAGGTCTTGCTAAACAGGCATTCTTTTTTTTCAAATGCTATTCCTTTAGAACTCTGGTAGGCTAGTAAGAACTGTTATTTGTTGTTGTTCAAATAGAATAACGCATGGTAAAAGAAAATCAAGGTAATAGATGGAATTTTCTCCTTTTTTTTTCCTTTCCACATAAATTGTTCTTTAACCTTTGGTGCCTTGTACGGCTTGTCTGCTAGGGAGCAGCAGCAGATGACAAAACGAGTGAGCATTCCATTGTCAAATGTCACACCTGATACCAAGCATCTTGGTTCGGCTTGTCAGCCTCATCTTTCACATCGCATTTTGTAAGTAGGATTGTGTTCTGTATTTTTATCCTGCCAAATGTGATTTCTTAAAAGTATTTTGTGTGTTATTATTTCCTGAGTTGTGGAGACCTGCATACCTATAATAGAGCCATATTTTCTGCTAGTAAATAAAATTATTCCTCATTCAGGTGATGGGAATTAAATGTGTCACAGCTTGGTGGCATTCCCCAAACAACCCCAGCGGTTCCAGGTGCTCTACCACCTGGATGTGTCTGGGAAGGCTTGTGGTGGGGGTGGGCATTGACAAAGCCTCTCCCAGACAGAAAAGTCGTGCCAGGAGTGACCTCAGTGTTTCTCAGAAAAATGGTGCACTTTTATCCATCACTGGGGTATGGAGAGTTGGCTGGGAACACCTGGACTAGAGCTCAAAGGACCAGAGAAGGTGAAGAGTGTTAGAATGATAGAATCAGAGGAATTGTTTCACTTGCCTCTGAGGAATTTGCCTCTGAACAAGAAATGAGGTTTAGGCAAATGGACCCCAAGGATTTAAGAGGTAAGATGGCATCTTGGACGTCACACAGCAAATAGAAAAATCCAGGATGGTCAGGGAGGAAGTGAGCTATGGTAGCTACAAAGTGAGGGCTACTTCAGGGGCTCTGGCTGAAGATTTCTCAGTATGAGGGGATTTGGGGCTTTTTGATGCTCCTGCTTGGATTCGCAGAATCAGAAAAATCTGCTTTGGAAATTGTGGTTATTTTTATGCTGTTTGTAATTTTGTGTTTATTTCCTGTCTTTTTCACATGGGTTCTGGGCTGACTCATTGGTTCACCAAACATTTATGGAGCACCCACTCTGTGTACTGCAGAGTACATAGGGTCAGGGGATTTGCGGGGGCTCCAGGATGCGGGGGCAATGAAACAGCACTCCTGGGCTTGGTGGTATTTGAATGTCCTCATGGTAGGTCCAATTAGGTGACCTTTAGAAATAGCTGTGGTTCCTTGAACATTTCAGTGTGTACAGTTTAGACCAGAGTCTTGCACTTGGCTCTTCCTCATTCCCTGGAGTCCTGGGGAGGAGTAATGAGGCTCAGAGAGATGAAGAGACGAACTGAAAGTTGCACAGTCGAGTTGGCAGGGAGGCTGCATCTCCATTTCACCCTTCACTCCTGCCCTCCTTCCTGCCCTTGCCCCTTCTAAATCAGTTTATCACTTACGTTATTCTGAGAGTGTTCTTTCACCCCTGAGCTGTCACATTTATCTCCCTCCAGGGTTCACTTTGGCCAGTTCCCTGTCTTTTAGCAGAACTGAACCTTAACTTTTCTAGATGGATGGATGCATGTGTAAGTAGGGGGTGAAAGGTAAAGGAAGGGGTTAGTACCCAATTTGTAAGTCTCCAAGGGACATAGTCTGTCTCCTCTGGTGAGGAAATTCTTCTTTCTGACTAACCCAGATCATTCCTGATGCAGTGTAAATCCATCTCGTCCGTGGATTTTCCTGGACATGGCTGTTCTTGGAGGGTGGGAGGGAACATCTAGCTTGGAAGTCAGTCGCTTAGGGGGCTTTTCTTTCTGGGGTTGCAGCAAAGAGTCTCTCAGGCAATTAAATTGAAATGGCTGTACTTTTGCTCCTGGGGGCCTGGGTAGATTTATAATATTTTCTTTTTTAAAAAAATTGGAGGTTTTTTTTTCATGGAGACAATGATTTACAGAATAATCTATTTCTTTATCTACCTAATACATTGGAGTGATCCATCAATGCAGGCATCAATCTCCCCCTGGGGCTGTGTGAAGGCAGACAGCCTTTGAGCCTGACTCATCTGGCAAAAGGTGGCTTTTTCTACGAGTGACTTTGCTCCCCGATCCTGGATCTGAGGCCTGCGGTTAAGGAGGGTCAGGGGCTCTTCAGCAAAAATATTAATGCTTTCTCCTTATTAGTCTCTGCTCTGCCAGAGAGAAATAAGGTGCAGTAAGCTCTGTCCCCATTGTGCAGTTTATAGAGACAAAGGACCAGAAAGAGTGCTCAGAGACCAGAATTTGGAGGCATGCAGGTGGGAGTGGCCATCTTTAAATCCTCTAAGGGTTTCAGTGTATGAGAAGGAGCAGATCTGGTGTTAAAGGTCCCAGTAGAATCGGGGCCAGTGAGTGATGGTCCAAGAAGGCAGATTTTGATTCAATACCAGCTATCCATATTCAGTGCTTTTTAAAGATTCAGTAAGATGCCTTGGGACCTAGTGGGCTTCCTATTATGGGCCAGATTCTGGTGTTACCAAACCAGGCCTGTTTTGCCCACCGTGCAGTATGCCAATCACTGAGACGATGAGTTTTGCAGCAGAGAAAGGGTTTATTCATGTGGCAGCCAAGCGAGGAGACAGGAAAACAGGTTTCAAATCCACCTTCCCAAAGATGAGGTTTAGGGTTGTTTATGGGATAGAGAAGCAGAGTGGTCTGAAGCATAGGGAAAGGTGATTGGGGGTAAGGAGAAGTGAGGCAATCAGTTTCTGCACAAGCGTAGTCAAGCTTCATGGCCCTTCATAGGACAAAGTCTGAAAAAAATGGCAGCATCAGCATGACCTGAGGGTGGAGCTCTTGGCCCTGTGACGTCAAAAGAGGACTCATTACCCATCCATCATTTGTGTAGGTCCAGTTGAAGGGTCAGTGGTCTTACTCAGTTTGAACTGGACAGGAGCAGACTCTAAATTTCTGAAAAACAACTTAGGCAACCGTTAGCATTGTGATCCATACGTCAGAGGTGTTATCTCTAGTGAGGCTGGAGAGAGTCTTTTTAAAAAAAACAGCTAAAAGCAAGCAAAGCTGGCTAAGGTTTGACAAGCCTATTCAAGTTTGCCCTCGGCTTCTCAAGCACAGATTGGCCAGGGGTATTATCAAGGGGCCCTGGATTCCTTTCACTGTGAAATTCTAGGCATGCCCAACTGTGCGGCAAGAGATGCCATAAAAATCCAGGTTTTCCGAGCTCCCTGAAAAGGCCAGTGCCTGCTCCTGGCTATGCAAACTCCAGGAAGGTCAAGCCTGGTAGTGGTTGTGAAGAATACTCTTAAGCTTCTTTTTTATGGTTTTTAGAAATCTTTTTAAAGAAAACTGCTCAACACCTTTTCTTCTTCTTCTTCTTCTTTTTTTAAGAGACAGGGTCTCCCTATGTTGCCCAGGCTGGTCTCAAACTCCTGGGCTCAAGTTATCCTCCCGCCTCGGCCTCCCAGAGTGCTGGAATTACAGGTGTGAGACACCACGCCCAGCCTAGCTCAACACCTTTCTTTTTTTCCTTTTTTTTTTTTGAGACAAAGTCTCACTCTGTGTCCCAGGCTGGACTGCAGTGGTGCAATCTCGGCTCACTGCAACCCCCACCTCTAGGTTCAAGCGATCCTCCCCCCTCAGCTGTCCCAAGTAGCTGGGACTATAGGTGTGTGCCATCATACCCAGCTAATTTTTGTACTTTTATTAGAGACAGAGTTTCACCATGTTGGCTAGGTTGGTCTTAAACTCCTGACCTCAGGTGATCCACCCGCCTTGGTCTCCCAAAGTGCTGGGATTACAGGTTTGAGCCACCGCGCCTGGCCCTCAACATCTTTTGATGTCTCACTCTGCTGAAGACTAACCTCTTTGCTTGGAATTCAAGAAATTCTCTTTCTAAACTCTATTTCTGGGTTATGACCCCTTCCACACCCTCATCATTTTAATTTTAATTGGTTTTTTAAGTTGAATCAGCCAACATTCAAAAATTGGGACGTTTCATATGAAATTTTGGGTTTCCAGCTTCTCTTCCCACATTCACATATGCCTCAGTCCCCACCCCTCCTTATAGTCATTTCCTGTTCCAGGTTCAGTCACTGTCCTGCTGCTGCTGTTTTTCTTTCAGTAAAGTTAAGAAGGAAAAGTAAAATTTTTTTATTTTCAGGAGTAAACAAAAGACAAGACTAGGAGGGCCAATTTTTTCAAATTTGTTTCTCTCACCAGCCCTGTTTCACTCTAGGTTTCTGTTGGCCCTGCAGGCATTGAGCCACTGACCTACCACATGGGCAAAGAGCAACTCAGAGGGAGGGATCTTGTCCCACTCCTGTTTATTGTGACGATAACAGCAATTGTTTATTGAGCCCTTTTCCGAGCTCATTTAACCCTAAGGTGAGTCTAATTATTCCCACTTTCCAGATAAGGAATCTGAGCCTTGATGAGGTGAAGGTACCCAGTGGAGTGAGTAAGTGATGGGTGTCACTAAGACTTGAACTCCTGTCTGCCTGACTCCATTGTAATCCCCTGTGTATTCCTACCAGCTGCCCCTAGCAATGCCCACAATTGGCAATTAATAAGTGCCAGACAAGTCAACTTGAATTCCAGAGTCACAGATGGGATGGGGCCAGGTGGGAAATTTCCAACCTTAAAGTGAACAGTGGCACATTTAGGATACTCCTGATTCTTCCTTCCTTCCTTTGGTGCCTGGCTGGGCACAAGCGGCTGCTGTGTGTCTCTTGGGTGGCATTACCCAGAGTTCAGTTAACATGTGCTGGGCAGGAAATCTGCTGTGGGTCCATTTTGCGTTACCATGTCTTTGAGGTGCGTGGACATGGTGCAGGCGCCAGAGCTTGGCAGGAGCATTTTAACAACCTCTGTCCTTGTTCGCTCCCTGTAGTCCTCGCAGTGGCCGCAGGCCCATCTCTCCAACACAGACCCAGCAACTAATTGGGCCTGGATAACAAACCACACAGACACAAGCCCCTTCGCATTCCCCTCCTGGACTGCAACGTGGGAGGCTTTCCAAAGCTGCCACCTTCTGCTGGGGCGGGAGTTGGGGGAAATGGGGAGAGGCTGACCTGCCCACCCTAGACAGGAACAGGGTGCTTGGCACCCTCTCCCTGGCTAGGCTATGGACCTGGGGGCCCCTGTGGCAAGAGTGTGGGCTCTTTGGTGTCAAGAGTCCCCTGTGGACATTGTCAGGAGGTGGCTGCAGAAGGGAGATTTAGTAATGAACAAAGCACTGGCTCCCCAGCCCAGAACAGTGTCTGTAAATCCCACCTTGCTCAAATCCTGAGATTTTATTATTCTGCCAGCCCTTTGGAGCCAGGTGGCAGTGGGAAGCTTCAGATTAATTTGGGAGATGTTTTCTTTGCGGAACCTCCGGCTTTCTAGGCAAGTGGATTAAGTTCTGGATAAAATAAGGGCTCTTACTTTCTTGACATTTGGGGCTGGCTTTGCTTTCCCACCTGCTGGGGTTTACTTTGGGTGTGTGAGTTATCCCCACAGGCTCCCTTTGCTGTCTGCCCCTTGGGGTCTCTGCTTTAGCACATCATCTCCAGGGAGATGTGGCTTTTCCTTTCTCTCCTACCCAAGGTGGACAGAAATATCTTTCCCCATTGCACCAACCAGATAGAATCTGGGCAGAAGTTTCCTAGGCTTCAGAATCTCTTGATGCAGAGATGGGACCAGGATATTCTGACCCTGCTATTTTAACCCCTGAATGAACCAATGTAGGTGAATTCTTATTGAGAGATGAAGAATGAGTCAGAAAGTGAGAGCCAGTGATTGAGACAGAGATACAGAGAGAGAGAGAGAGAGAGAGACAAAAACAGAGAGAGAGAGAGAGAAACAGAGATAGAGAGAGAGAAGAGAATGGATGAGAAAAGAAAAGAAAAGAGGCTAAATGGCTAAATGGGTTCTGTTACTGGGATGACCAAGTCCTCAATTGCCCAGTGGAGTCAAAGCATCCTCACGGTCAAAATGGCAGGTGTGAATGTCCTAGGAGCCCAATTGGGATAACTGTTCTCTAACCCCAACCTGTGTTTCTGGCCTCTGCTTATCTCTAGCTTCCCAGCAGAGGCCACTGGGTGTGGTTTATCTTCTATTGGATAAGTACCATAAAATGCTTAAGATTGTGCCTGCCTGGGACAGAGTGGGGCTCAACAGGTTACCTGGTGGAGTTTTCCTGGAGAAACCAGATGGGGCACACATGATAAGACCTCATTACTCCATTCAGGTATGAAAAGATGTCCAAGAATCTGCCAGAAAAGGAACTCTATAGATGGAATACATCTGTCTTTGCTGGCTCTCAGAAGCTGGTCTGCGGTTCACCTTGCCTGACTTCTTTCCCCCTCCCTATCCCTCCCTTCCTCCTTTCTTTCCTCCTCCCTTCTTTCTTTCCTTCAATAAATGTTGGTTGAGCACCTACTATGTGCCAGGCACATTCCTAGGTGCTGAATATAGATTGATGATCAAAGAGGTGAGATTTCCATTTTCATGGGACCTCATCTACTCTACTTAGGGCAACAAACAATTAACAAATAATGCATAGTTCTGAATTACAGCAGATGTTATGCATGGAAACAATTGGAAGGCCATGCTATGGTTTGGGAGTAGGAAGGGCCTCTCTGGAGAGGTGGCTAAGGCCTGAATAATGAGAGAAGCCTGTCTTGTGAAGAATGCAGGAGCACTCCAGGCAGAGGGAACAGAGCGTATGAGGCCTTGAGGTGGGAAGAGCTTGGCAAGGTCAAGGAACAGAAAGAAGGCCCATGTGGCTAGGGCTTGGGGTGCAAGGGGCTGGGGCAAGGCATTCGATGAGGGTGGGCATGTGATGAGGTGGATTTCCAAAGCCCTGCTTCAACTTTGTCTTGGGGATCTCCCCAGCTGGCCCAGGTTCTGGTCTGAGGCACAGGCCAGCCTCACACTGTAGACCCTTGATATCTTTGGCCCTTTCAGGCTTCAGGGCTCAGCCTCATTCTCCCTCCTCTGCATTCTTCCCTGGAGCTGCTCTTGGTGAGTGACACCCCTTCCAGCTAGGGACCTCACCAAAGCCTGGTCCAAACATGTGCTTGATACAGCAAGGGAGGATCCAGCATTGCACGGCTAAGAAGCAGAGCTCTCGGCAGCGGAGGGGCCTTCTCTCCCAGGGTCTTTTGGCCAGTCCTCAATCCAGGTGAGGGAACTGTAGAGCCCTAAGGGAGCCTACTTATTCTGAAGACAAGTGGGAAGTTTAGTGGCAAAAGTTCTGGTTGGCTCCTTCCATGAAGTGCATGCCAGAGAAGTAGCCCAGAGATGAGCCACACACTCATCCAAGCACCCAGATGTTTGGAGGACAAGATGCCGGGCTGTCTGGCTCAATCCACTGCTGAATTATTTAACACATATTTGTGTCTGGGGCTGATATGGTTTGGCTGTGTCCCCACCCAGATCTCATCTTGTAGCTCCCATAATTCCTACATGTTGTGGGAGGGAACCAATGGGAGATAATTGAATCATGAGAGCAGTTTCCCCCATACTGTTCTCTTGGTAGTAAATAAGTCTCACGAGATCTGATGGTTTTATAAGGGGTTTCCCCTTTTGCTTGGCTCTCATTCTCTCTTGCCTGTCACCATGTAAGACGTGCCTTTTACCTTCTGCCATGATTGTGAGGCCTCCCCAGCCATGTGGAACTGTGTGTCCATTAAACCTTTTTCTTTATAAATTACCCAGTCTCGGGTATGTGTTTATCAGCAGTGTGAAAACAGACTAATACAGGGGCCAGGCTAGGTGCTTTGGGGTACCCCAGGAAGAGAAACCACCGTCTGCAGTAGTGGAATTCTCTTTGACTTGCCAAGTGTGTTCATATGAGTGTCTTGTTTGATCCTCCCAACAGTGAGCAGGGTAGGCAGAGCAGGACTGAGGAGCCCCAGTTTGCACATGAAGAAACTGAGGCTCAGCAAGGTCACATCGCTTATTCCAGGTCAAACTAGTAAAAGCTGCGTTAGGAAAGTCTTGAAGTCACATCTGGAGGTGAATCATTCCTTTAGCGTTTAGTTGCTCTGTCACCTTGGGAACACAGTACCCACCTCGTTTTTCTCATCTGAAAACACAGAGAAATGTGGTGTCAAAACGCTTAGCTCAGGGCCTGGTAAACAGTAGGTGCTTAGTAAATGTAAAACTCCCTTCCACTCTGGCCTTCTGACTCTGGGCCAGCACGTTTCTTAACACGTAACCCTCTTCCTGGCCTCGTGGTTTGCGATTGTGACCTTGCACAGGAAACGTCTTGATATTTGCTGCCAGGTAGACAAAACATCTGGAAGATTGGCCCATCTTTTTTCCTCTTCAGCCAAATGTTTTGGTGTCATGAAGATAAAGCCACAGAGACGTAGCTGCCAGGGCCCAGTTCCCAGAAGGCCATAAAATACAGCGATCCTGCCTGGCCCTGCTTGTCGCAATCCAGCAAAGTGCTTCTTGCATCCAACACATGGTTATTTTTTACAAAATCGCTGAACTAGCCATGTTAGCTGTATTGATCAATAAATTACTTTGATGAAAACTCAATAGGCAATGGCCCCCTGGCACTCGTTCCCACACAAAGGAAGGACTTTTACACTTTTTCCATTTCAAAAACCTTGGTGCCATTTCCTGTCCCATTTTTCTCCTCTGTGTATCACTCCCAGGTGTTGCTGCCTCGGCTAGCACCTGCCCAGACAGGACTTGGAGATCTCTGGGGCCATAGACAGAGATTATTCTGGCCCAAGGCATGGGGGAGGTGGTGCATGGGAGGTGGAGTTAATCCATCTGCCCACGTCCCCCCAAAAAGGTTTGCTTTCCAGGGCACTCTGGATGCCCTGGCATCACTGTTGCTTGGCATCCTCCTTGTGCCTGCAAGACCCATCATTCGTAGCCTTGCTGGGAGAAATGCATCTCTGCATGGAAGAGCTAGGAGTCATAACAGGCCCGTGGTCTTCCCTGAAATTCACTCATTTGTTCACTCATGTTACATTTTTTGAGCCCTTCTACTGTGCTGGGAGTTTACCATGTGTATGTAATCTTAATGGATCCTTACCAAAGGGCAAATGTTTGAAGTTAACTTTTACCCCCTTAGACTTCACACCAGCCTCCAATGCATGCTAATAAAAGGCAGGTGTTGGGCTGAGCATACTTGCTTCGGATGAAGCCACTGCCTATCTTTGAATCCTGACTCCTGACTTCAGGCGAGTTCTTAACCTCTCTGTGCTTGAGTTTCTCCACCTGTAAAATGACTAGAAAAGCATTTACCCCATAGGGTTGTGGAAGAGATGAACTGAGTGACTATGGGAAGCACTGTGTGCTGGCTCATGTTAGCTGCCTTTCGCTGCTGAGGGCAAAATTAACTAATAGTGTGAAGTGTTCAGAGCAGTGTCTGCTACATAGAGCTCAGGGCATGTAAGCTAGTATCATCATCATCTCATTTCACTGTCACAACAATGTTACAAGACAAGAACCGTTAGTCTCCCCATTTTACAGATGGGAAAACTGAGACTTCTTTAGGTCTAGCATCTTACCCAGGATTTCAGAGCAGAGATTTAAACGTGGCCACCCTGACTCCAGCTTGGAGCATTTTTCCATAGTGCTGGACTTCCTGGTGCAATCATAGTGCTCTGGAGTTGGAAAGCACATGGAAGACACTTGGACTGGTGGGACAAAAGTGGTACAGGTGAGAAAACTGACACCTGCGATGGCGCAGTGACTCGCTGGAGCGCACACAGACGGGAAGGTCGGGCAACTCCTGGGTGCTTTCTACAAGCATTACAGCCGGACACTGCACACTGGAGACTGCTGGGGTAATCCTGGCTCTGTCTGTTGCCTTGTGTAATTATGAATAGCATCCCCTTCACTCCAGGAGCATCTTTAAACTCATTGTAGCACAGCTGTTACCAGAGTAGGTTCACGAATCAAACTCACTGGGTTTGAATCCCGGCTCCACCACTTCCTGACTGTGCCTCGGTTTCCCCAGGATTGTAGAAAGGATCTTGTGGGATAAGAGGCCTGGTGAACAGAAAGCACTCAGTAGACATTACCTCTTATTTATTTTTCTCAAGAATAAGTGTAAAAAGTAAAAAGAATAAGTATCCATTTCTATGGCTCTTAACATATTTACAACTCATTCTGAGCCTCAGGCAACTCTGGGAGATTGAAGCCTTGAGTTTGTCTTTCTTAATTTGCAGCTGAGCAAGGAGTGGCCTGGCTTGGGTGACGTGTCCAAGGTCACACAGCTGGCTAGAAGAGAAGCACAACTCAAATTCACATCTGTGGATCTTTTTCTCCTGCACTACAGTTGCCCTCCTGTTCCAAGTGCCCCGTGCTTGGAAACCCAGCCACCCCCAAAGATGTCGGTAAATACAGCAGAGCTGGCCTCTCTGAAGACTCTGCTCCTCCCTCTTTCTAGGTGTCTGTGTTGGTGCCGAGGCCTCCCCTGCTCAGCTGGCCCAGTACTTGCCTCCTCTTCTCCCATTAACAGGGCATAGGCCACCCCCTCCAAGCTCCCCCCAACAGTCCCCACCCCTGCTTCCTCCCACAGCATCCTCAGGACTGTGGCTGTCAGCCAGGGGCCATCTTTCCTCATTACCACGATTGCCCAAGTCCCTACTTCAGTCCAGCCCAGCCCAGCCCCATTTGCATACCATTAGCTATGATGCGATGCATTATGGATTCATATTTAATTTTAGTACTTTTTGGAGGCAACTCTAGCCTAATTAAAATCTCCTTCTCCAAGAGTCTGCCATTTCTCTGAACTCTGGTAACATGGGCTCCCCACGAATGGACCACACACACACATACACACACACCCCTCCAGCCATACACACTGCCGTCAGCCCCAGTGCTGTGGATTCTTTTTTTAAATGAAAAGGGAGAAAATGAAGAAGTATTTTTCCTCTAAGGCGATTTATATGCAGACTTCGCTTCGGCGAGCCCCCTGGGGGTTGAGCCTGGAGAGGCTGCCAGAGCCTAGCTCCACAGAGAATCTGGGCCTGGGGGTGTGAGGGGGCCCAGGCTCTGGCCTGGCCTTGACCTGCCCCTTCTCTTTGAGTCACTGAGCTTGCCCAGGCCTCAGTTTCCTCTTCCTCTTGAGATCATCAGAAGAGAAAAATCACAAGTCCTACATCATACCATAATCCTCGCCTTGTTCCCACTCATTCTGAAATTAAGTCCTTGGAAATTTTCTTCCTTAATCAAGCCAAATAAAGTAGCTTAACATTTCCTGAGTGCTCACCATCTGTCAGGCATTTCACATGCACTAACTAGTTAATTCTCACGACAACAGTTCGAGGTTGATATTATTATTATTATTATTATTACATCTCCATTTTACAGATGAGGAAATTGAGGCTCAGAGGGGTAAGTAGCTTTCTCAAGGTCACACAGCAAGTAAATGGTGGAGATTGGATTTGACTGCGGACAGTCTGGCTTCAGAGTCCGTGGTCTTAACGATATCACAGCTGCCTCCTCCTTTTTAGCAAGAAAAGAATCAGGGAGATGGGCTGGAATTATTCCATTGTTGTAATTCTATGATAATGACTTAATTCTCTCCTGACTCAGGGCAAGGTATTGGCTACCATTCATCTCCCTGGCATTTCTCAGAAATCAGTATGTCAGAATTTTCTGACCTCGCTGTGCTGGAGGCAGTGGAGCTCAGACCAAATCAGGCAAGCGGGGCCATCCCTGTCTGGGAGCAGGGGTGGTGAGCACATAGAGCTCTCCAGGGAGACAGGACACTGGCCTGGCACTGCCCAGGCCGTCCCTGTGACCTGCCCACCCTCCTGTGTCCCCGTCTCTTCATGTGGAACAGCCAGGAAGATGTGGCAAAGTAGATTGCTTTGTCTGGGCCAATGTCAGGGAGGGAAAATGTGGTATTTATTTTTTCTCCATCATTTAATTATGAAAAGTTTTGAACACACAGTAAAGTTGAAAGACTTTTACAGTGAATGCCCCTGTGCCCACATGGCGTTTGTTCGCTCTCCATCTGCTCCTTGTGAAGGCACTGTCCTGGGCGATTTCTTTATGCAATCATTCCAGTCCTCACACAAACCCAATGGAAGGAGGCTTCTTGCTCCCATTTTATAGATGAGGATGCTGAGGCTCAGCAGATGAAGAAACTTGCCCAGGGGAACCCCGCTTGGTAAGGGTAGAGCCAGCCTTTGCACCCAGAGCCCTCTGAGCCCCAAGTCTGGCTCTTCCTTTCTACCCCAGCCTCTGCTTTTCCTGCGAGACCCCGTAAGTCCACTTGGCAGTGGCAGGCAAAGCCTCTCACCCAGGCCCCTCCGAGTGCTGGGAGGGGACATATGTGGTGGTCAGAGAAGAAGAGGTGGAGGTGAGACACAAGGTGTTTCTCTTGGGGGTTTGTGCTGGGCACGTTCACCTTTGCAGCAGTGACTCTACTCCTGGGGCTTCTGGGAATGCAGGACCCAGGGCACTGAAGAGCGCTTGAGCCCTCAGCACAGGCGGTGGCTTCTGGGCTCATGATGCTCCCTGCATTAGGGCCCCCCACTTCCACCTCCCACTGCTGCTGCTCGGTTTTCCACAGTGAAGGCTGTGTCCCATCACTGCCCTCCTCATAACCCTTCTATGGCTTCTACTGTGCTCAACCATCCTCAGACAAGTCACTTGACTGCTTTTGCGGGATCACCATTCTTCAGCCATGAAGTGAAGAAGTCATTGTTGAACCAACTGTACGTGGCTGATAGTGCTGGGAAAATGCCTCAAAAGTGCCTAGCCCAAGGCCTGACGCATAGTAGGCACATAGTGCGGGAGCGTTTGTGCGTCCTCATCTGGAACTTCCCAAGGAGCTTGGTACCCCATCCCCAGCCAGGCCCGGTGGCTCCCAAATGCCACCATGCATCAGTTCTCCTGAGCTTTGTTCATTTCATCCTCTCTCTCTGGAGGGCCCTTCCCAACACCCATCAAGATCGGATCCCACCTCCTCTAGCAGGTTTTCTAAGACACTCCCAGAAGGAATGGACTCTTCCCTCTTCTCCCACTCCCCAGCACCTGAACTTAGTGTTAGAAGCAAAGAGTCAGGTGCCAGCCTGACTCCCAGCTCTGTTTGACTCCCAGCTCTCTTACTTACTGGCTACCTGACCTTGGGTAAGTTACTTTTCTTCTCTGTGCCTCAGTTTCCTCACCTGCAAAATGGGCGTAATAACAGCACCCACCTCATTGGGAGACCTAAATGAGTTAGGATGTGGGGAGCATCTGCTCAGTGCCTGCATGTAGTGGTGCCCTATGCCGTGTTCCCTTTCTTTTGTCTAGGCTACAGCCTCTGCTAGCTGTGCCCCCTAGGAGTGGCCTCAGGAAGGCAGGGATGTGGGCCTGTCCTCTTTGACTACCTGCCTCCCTTCCCATCTAAGAGCATTGCACAGCAGAGGGAAGACGGCTGCTGGACTCGGGCCATGGAGCAGCATCTGGGTCATAGGAAGCGAGTCTGGTGATAGGCAGACCTGAGTTCCAGTCCTGGTTGCACCACTAGCTTGCTCCCAGGCCTTTGGAAAGTTCCTTAACCCCTCCCAGGCCTCAATTTTCTCACCTGTGAAGTGAAGACAATAATTGTACCCCCCTCCTAAGGTGCTGAGCACAGCCAAGCTCCAGCCCCTCCAGGATCCATCCCATAGCTGCCAACAGTTCATTGCAGGCTGGTCTTGATTGCCCCACCTCCCTCACTCCGCAGCGCCCGCAGGTAACTCAGAACAGAGCTCCTGCTCTGATGTCTAGCCCACGTGCCTGGTTTGCATGGAGACTGCCCTTTGTCCAGAGGGATTTACATTTTTAAAGAGTAAGTTCACCTGAGTCCTGTGGGGCATTGACTCAAACCTCCCGTTAGCTGCCTCCTCCTCTCATGCTGAGGCTTTTGCAGAAAATCATTTAATGTTTTCTCTGTGTTTAAAGAAAGCTCCAAGGGCCCATCAGGCTCAGCCTGGCTGGCATGATTTTGAAACAAAGTGCAGTCCCCAGTGGAACATGGCAACCTCTGTTCTTTAGTAAAATCAGGGGAGCATTTCTGCACGTGGCCTGCCTGGCTATATTTAGGCCTTGCCAGGCCTTTGAATTCCTCCCTCGTTGCGTTATTGAGGTCAGTGTGGGTGCCAGAGGGCTAAGGCCTGGAGGGCAGGAGGAGAAGCTCTGCCCCAGTCAACACCGCTGGAGTCTGCCCTCCAAGGTCTAGGATTCATACATGGCTCTGAAAATTGTGCATTTAGCAGGAGACCCCAGGGAGCCACAGTCCCCAAGGATGCAGACAGCCTTCAAAAGGAGGAGGCTTCCCAGCACCAGGCCTCCTTGAGTCAGTATCATCTCACTCCCACAGACTCAAATGCACCCCCTTCTCCCGGTGGCTACAGCATCCTCCTTAACTCCAGGCCTTATCCCCTTTCATGCTAGCGATTCTGACAGTCTCCAGTATGTCTCTGCAGGTCGCCTCACCCTCCCTGAGAAACCCTCAAGGGCTCCCCACTGCCTATAAGATGAAGTCCAGCCTTCTCAGCATTCAAGGCCTTCCACAATCTGGCCCCCATCTACCTCTGTGTCCCCAGAAGCAGCCCTAAATCCCCTTGAGAGTTAACTCCACGGGGACAGAGGATTTTGTCAGCTTTTTTTATTCCAGGTTGCCCAGTGCCTTGAAGAGTAACTAGACCATTGTAGGTGCTCAATTAATATTTGCTGAACAAATGAATGACTGAACAAGTGAACAAACGATGCCATGATCTGCAGTTTCCCTGCAGTTTCCCCACTGTCACGTCTTTGCTCTGACAGCCACTTGCAGCCAGGCCAGCCCTCCTGTCTTCATTGTGCACCATCATTCTGTGCTTTAAGGCTTGGCCCACTTCCCCCTGGCTGGCCCAGCCCCTGGCGATCCCTCCTGCTAACTCCAGCACTGTTGTTAGGGACCCAGTGCCTTCGTTGTTCTCTGACTTTCTGGGGATTGTGTCTGCTTTTGGACTTGGCTACACACCCCTTGAGATCTAGGACATGAGCATGCCTTAACCTCCTTGGCCTCCCAGCACCGCCCAGCATTCCTCTGTGGCTTTCAGTGGATGCGATGGGAAACATGGGACTGGAGCTGCCCAGGAGGCCAGAGTCAGCCCTAGTGGGCTGCAAGGTGGGGACAGAGATGCAGCCACAGGTAAGGTATGGGGCCTGGTCCTTTCAGACAGATTATGATGTCCAAAGAGGCTGGCATCTGGCATCAGGTGGGGACCCAGGCAAGCAGGGCCATCAGGGAGGCAAAGCATGGGGCATACAATGGCCAGAAAGTAACAGAGCCCAGAGTGGGAGTCGCAGGAGTAGGTTAAGTTCAGAGGCAAGGCAGCAGGTGAAAATAGAATTGAGGGTTCTCTCATTAGAGAAACTGTCTTTAGAGGGAAGAGGCTGTTAGGTAGTTGTCTGAGACAGGCACTTAAGCCCAGGAAACAAGGCAGGAACCCTGCATCACACCCAGGGGCCTAGTTAGGGCTCCAGCTGGCCAACTGGGGCCGTTGATGGTGCTGACTTCCTGCAGTGCTGGGCCGGGCTGGTCAAGTCCCTTTTTTCTTGGCTGGGCCTGCAGGTGGGAACACAGCAGTCTCAAGAGCGGGAAGAGGGATGAGGAAGTCAAGTTATACATAACAGGTGTATTTTCAGTGTGGGCTGCAGGCACTGCAGTTAATCGCTGTCCCCATTTTGTCACCCTGCCTAAGTCACACATGTGCCATCTCTTCCATTGGACAGCTTTTGAGGACACACATACGCAAACACAGAGTTCAGCTATGACCATAGCATGCCAGGCATGAAGCTTGGGGAGGGACCTGATGTCCCTCCCTGCCATGGTCCCCGTAAGACCTGCTGTGAAGACTTAAAGCCTGTTGATTCAAGAGCACAAATGAAAACCAAGTGAGTGGTGATTCGGTTTGGGCGAGGGGCAGGAAAGTGGGGGCTGGGAGTCTCCTGATCAGACCCCAGACCCCCACTGCCCTCCACAACCCGAAGCTCAATTTCTCCCTGGTTCTTCTGGGGTCACTTAGCTCTCAGAGGGAACAATTGCAGTAACAATTCCCTACCTCTTTATGTGATTCTTTATCCTTTTCAAAGCCCTTTTGTGCAGTTTTCCATTTGATACACCCTCCTGTGAGATAGGCTGGTATTATTATCTCTGCTTTATAGATAAGGACATTGAGGCTCAGAGAAGGTGCTGTGGCTTGTCCGAGCCCCCTCGGAGGGTGGGCTCTGGAGCAGGGATTAGATCGAACCAGAAGCATGTGACTTCCTGCCCTGTTGCATTTTCTTCTGCCCTCTGATGTGTGGGGTTTTTTTTTTAGAAGGTGGCTTCCTTTGTCTACAAGGCCCTGATGTTTTCTGGGGTCCATGTGTCTAAGAGGGGTGCCAAGGCAGAGATTGGGCCGAGTGCTGCCTCGAGTATTTCATCTTCCTCCCCACTACCTCAAGTTTGTTTTGGGGCTCCTAACAGGTGGCAGGAACCATTCCCAGCCCCCTCCCTCCTCTCCCTTCTTTCTGCAGTGGGGCAGCATCCGGCAGAAGATTGTGGGAGCTGGGGAGCCTGTGGGGTGACGAGGGGGGCACAGGAGGTGGGAGATGGCCCCTTCAGCCCAGCAGGGTGGCAGGTTATGGAGCTGGACTCAGACTTTGTAAATATGGAGACAGCAGAGAGGAAGGACAGCCTGGCTCTCTAGTACCCACCCAAGGGGCTGTCTTGGGGACCAGAGGAAAAGTTGCAGGACAAGTTAAGGAGAGGTCAAGATGAGTTTGGGGAGAGACATGGGTTTGTAGCCAGTGCTCAGAAAAGCCAGAAGCTGACTTAAGGGTACAGATGAAAACAAAGTGAGTGGCAGTGCCATTTGGGCCAGGGGCAGGAAGGAGAGGCTGGGAGCTACTTGGCCAGACAGACCCCCACCACCTCCGGATCCAGAAGCTCAGACATCTTCACTTTTTGAGGCTGATACCATGGAGGTTGAAGAAAGATATGCATGTCCAAGGCCAACTGAGCTGAAATATGGGATTGACCTGGGAGGGCATTGATAATGTTTCATAGTAGTGTCTGAAAGTACAATTTGGGCCATTGGCTGGGCTTAATTTTTAATGAATGAAATAGTAACTATTCCATTTCATTTCACAAAAGTGATTTAAAGTTGTTTACATGAATTACATTTAATATGATAGCTCACTTTTCATTCAAATAACTTAATACTAGGAAAAATATAAACTAGAAAGTTTATATTTCTTAGAAGCAAAACTAAAATGCTATAGTTAAGTCATGATGTCCAATAGTTGCTATAATTGGGCCAAACATTTGACTCTATGCTCCCTGGTGGCCAAAGGGAAAAGGGAAACTGTATCTTTCCTATGGGGAAAAAGTCACCCTAGTACCTCTGGGACAAAAAACAAACAAACAAACAAAAAAAAAAACAACAGCTTTTATTAACCCTTTATTTTAAAATATGTTTTCTTATCTGGAGCTTTATGTGAAAGGCTGTAAGAAATGCAACATTGGCCGTGCAGTGGCTCACACCTGTAATCCTAGCACTTTAGGAGGTGTGGTGGATCACTTGAGGCCAGGAGTTTGAGACCAGCCTGGGCAACATGGCAAAATCTCATCTCTACTAAAAACACCAACATTAGCTGGGCATGGTGGCACACACTTACTTGAACCCGGGAGGCAGAGGTTGCAGTGAGCCAAGATTGTGTCCCTGCACTCCAGCCTGGGTGACAGAGTAAGTCTCTGTCTCAAAATCTCAAAAAAAAAAAAAAAAAAAAAAAGAAAGAAAGAAAGAAAGAAAATAAATGCAACATCTTTCTAACCAGTGGCTAGCAGATTTCATAAACCGTGTCTGGTACTGTCTGTTTCTCCATGTCACCTGAAGACATGATGATGAAACACAGTTTAGGGAGTGAAACTATGCAAGGAGCCGAGGATGCAGTTCAAGCGCACAGCTTGATCCAAGGATAAATCCTAGACCATCTGGAGAAAGCGGTGGCTGGCCTGCTTCTCAACCCACTCTCCGAAATGCTGTTTTTCTCTCCATCGCACCTTTACTTCATGTTGGGCAGTAGGTGGTTAAGGCAGCCATCCCCAGCAAGGTCTGACTCAGCTGGTTGTTGGGTTGGAGGAAACTCTCGTTTAATTTAGAGCAGCCATCATCAGGCTTCTTTGACTATGTGCCCAACCAGTAACAAGGTTTAGTATGCCCCCAGTAAATCTAATTTTTTCTTTGTTATATGCAACTAGCTTAATCTACTATGTATTTTGTAAATCATACCCCAAAATAAGTAATTGAAAGGGATGAGATTCAAATCAACATTGGCAGAAGCTAGTATTTTCTTTCTCTTCTTCAGGGGATTGTCTTTCGCAGTCCTGAGGCTGGGTACACTCCCCTTTGGATGCTTGTTGCTCTCTGAGAGCATTTTTCTGGCTTCAGGAACATCCTGCTGGAAGGGGCAGAGTTGGTGCCTCATCCAATGACAGATGGACTTAGTGTATCACAACCCCAGCTTCCTCTCTCCCTAGTTGTGAGGCCTCTGAGGCAGTTCCACATTGTCTCCTAGAGGTCCCCAGTGGTAAGACTGAGCTCCGGTCACCCACAGTGGTAATTTGCTTGACAACACACCTGTTATGCACAGCCGTCCTTCACCTGTCTCACTTCCTTCTCCCCTACCTGTGTATCCTGAGATCACCTCCCAAATAAACTACTTCCACTCCAATCTTTATCTCAGGTTTTGCCTCTGGGAAAATCCAAACTAAGAGTTTTCTTTTGAGGAAATTGAGGAACCTCTCAAGGATCTGGTTTTCTCACTTTGGCAAGGAGGAGGATCCACGTTTTTTTTCTTTAAGACAATAACTCAGTCTATTCCCACACATGAGCAAATGGCCAGGCCTCTGCTTGGTGTGATGATTCTAGCCTGGAAGATTTCCTTACCAGACATTCCAGGTCCCCACCATGAGCAGGGAGAAATTCCATCGTGCACCTGGGGAAGGCCAGGACTGGTACAGTGTGGTTTCCTGCCAGAGGAATTGGCTGCAGAACATCCTGGAAGTAACTAAGTTCCCTAATGTATGGAGTTATTGAATATAAACTTGTTAAATTTGAGAGGACAACTGCCAAATACAATTGATTTTTGCTTTAGAACAATTGATCTCAGACTATTCTTTCTGACAATAGGCAGATGAAGGACCACTTGTCTATCACAGCCATTCCTGCTTTGTGACAATGAAAAGAAGCCATTGGCTCATGGGAGCTCGTCTTTCTGAGTGCTATGGACAGTGAGGATGGGGACATGGAGCACACATTTGCAGCATCTAAAGGCATTTGATTCTTTAAGTTCTGAATGAAAATTGCTGGTTGATAATCCCAGGAATCTCTCTGGACAGTTATTGACGGGAACTGAAGCAGGGACTGCTTAAATCTTATACCTTTTACATCCTAACCTCTGTAGCCAGGTACCACTGACCACCTTCCTGGCAGAGGATTAAGTGGAATCAGGTGCCCAGTGCAATGCTTCGGTATTTGCCAATGGATATTTGTTGAATGTGGATCTTGGAGATGAAAGACTCCCTTGGGCTTTCTGACCTGAGAACGGAATTTGGATCTGCGCTGCTGTTTTCAAAGCTCACCTTTTCTCCCACTGTGATTTCCAGTCCCTCTGAATGCCCTTTCTGATGGGATGCTTACTGCCTAAGGGAAAGGAGACTGAATTTGGATTCAGACAGCCATGGAGTTGAATATTGGTTCTGCACCCTGCCAGCTGTGTGACTTTTAACAAGTCACTGCAACTCCCTGGACCTCAGTTTCCTTTTCTGTAAAATAGAGTTTATTGCCTCGTAAAATAGTTGTAGGCATTGAATGATATAATTGTCCACATAAAGTACTCAGCCTGGTGCCTGGCAAGTGGCTGTGTGACCTTGGGCAAGTTATTTTACCTCTCTGAACTTCATTTTCCTCTCTGAACTTCATTTTCCCCCTCTGTCAAATTGGGTTAATAGCACTTACCCCATATAATTGTTGTAAAGACTGAATTAATTAGAGGATATGCATGAAACATTTTTCACAGGACATGGCACATAGTAAATGCTCAATAAAAGTAGCCATTATTACTGTAATTATTATTCACTCATGTATGTGATGAAGGTAATAAAAATAACACCTGTCTTGTCAACCTTAACCGTAGGAGGGCTGAAATGAGACAGTGGACTTCTGAAGGTCATCCATTCAACACCTATTTCTTGAGTGCTTCCTGTGAACCAGTACTTTCTAGGCACTAGGGAGGGAACAGAAAGCAAAAGAGCAAAACTCCTGGGCCTCAGAGAGCCTGCGTCTTATGGGGACATTCACCAGAAGCATGATAATTAAAGTAAAATGTGGAGTGTGCTCAGTAATATTAAGTTCTCTTTTTTTTTTCTGAGACGGAGTCTCGCTCTGTCGCCCAGGCTGGAGTGCAATGGTGTGATCTTGGCTCACTACAACCTCTGCCTCCTGGGTTCAAGCGATTCTCCTGCCTCAGCCTCCCAAGTAGCTGGGATTACAGGTGCCCACCACCATGCCCAGCTAATTTAGTAATAGTAAGTTCTAAGGGGACAAAGTAAGCAGGGATAAGAAATAGAAGATGGGGTCAGGATTGCCAGGGCCTCATTGAGAAGATTGTTTAAGCAAAGACCTGAAACAGCTGGGACATGTCACCCCCACAAGGGGCACTGTGATTGGTGCCTGCCCTGCAGGTGCTTTCTGTAGGAGCGGGCTCAGTGTTCCCTGAGAGGCCCTGTGTTGGACCCATGATAGATCAATGCTTCTAGGGGAGGGGGCTGAAGGATCTTGGCTGAGGTGGGGCAGATTAAAATGGTCATTACCTTAAGGCCCCTTTCCAGCTGCCTCAGGCCTCTGTGGGTGGTGAGTAGGGGAGATGGAATTAGGACCTCAGGGTCCTTTCCAGAAAGGACCTTTTCAGGAGGTAAGTGGGAAGGTCAGATGCTGCGTCCTGTGCTGTCTACCTGCCCTGGTGCTCACCTGGCTCCCCAACCTGGCTCCCGACTTGCAGTTCACTTCTTTTTGAGAAAGCAGCATCTGCTCTCAGACAGGGATTCTCTGCTCCTCTACCTGCCCCTGCAGCTTCCTCTCCCACCTCGGTGCACCTGGGTACCTTTCCCAGACCATGTCCCTCAGGCCCCCAACTCTGTGCTCCTGAACATCCCTCCCTGATTCCTGGGGTTCCCTCCATGTGTAACTGACTCACCCCACCCTCTACTTTATGTACTTGAGCTCCAACGTTGGGCACTTGAACCTTCCACTCTACTCCATGCCCCATCTGTTCCCCTGAGCCACCCTCCCAGGTCTGTTCATGGTTGGGGGGCCCATCCCTGCTCCTTCCCTCCCCACCCCCAACACACACACACACACACACACACACACACACACACTTCCAAAGTTCTGCAGAGTAGGGCAGGGCAGAGGTTAGAGAGGCTCTTATGGGAGCTGCAAACCCTGCTAGATGGACATTCAATCACTGTGGCAGGAGCCTCAGAAGCCCCTTGGGCTTTAGCCACTTGGAGGGGCCCTTCAGTGGTTCTGGGGACCTGGAGGCTTGCTATGCTCCTCCTTACTGCCTCAAACTGAAATTCAAACTGTCACTGGAGAGGGTCTCCCTTTGACACTATGGGACCCTGGGAAGAGCAACAGAGTGAAGTAAAGGGGGCTTCTCTGAGCTTTTGTAGAAGTTCCCCTTCTATAAAATGGAGATGATAACCCCATGGCACAAACCCATCGGGAGGCTCAGGTGAGATGATGCACTGAACACAGTGCTTGGCACATGGTGGGGAGTCCAATCAGTGACGGCCACAGTGAAGAAAACGCTGCTGTCATATGCGTGTCAATCACCCGTTCATGCATCAACCTCTCCAGCAGACATTCATTAAGCATCTTCTGTGTCTATACCCTTGGCTGATGCTAGAGATACAGAGTCAACTAGACATGGGCTGTCTCTTGTGGAGTCCACAGTCTTACTGGGAAGGCAATGCTAAGTTACAAGCCCTGTGGTCAGGCCCTAACAGACATGAGACAGGGTGTTGGGGAGTCCAGCAGTAGGACACGGTCAGGGAAGATTCCCATTTTAACCTGACGGGAAGAGCCACTGATGTTGGGGTGCTAGGCCTCTTCACTAGTAGAAGGCAGCTGCATTTTAGCCAGGGCCTTCTGTCCCCAAATATGGATCAGATTAATGGCTACCTGTTTTGCTGGTGTCCCAGTGTCTTCCAGTCAGAGACTTGGACTAGAGGCCCAACTTTGGCCCCTATAAGATGAGCCTGGACAACACTGCCCCCTCCCATTCATTCATTCAGTCAGTCAGGCAGCTATGCCTGCTGCTATGTGCCAGGCATTGTTCTATGCTCTGAAGTCACAGCAGGAAATAAAGCAGACCCTGGACCCTGGATTAATAGGGCTTAAATTCTAGTTGAGGGAGAGATAGAGATGGCCAGGAAAATGGGCCTGGTCACCTCTAGCTCTCCCTAGGCCTGGTATGGCCACTCCTGGCTCCTCCTAGACTGGATTGGTCAGCTCCAAACCCTCCCAGGCTGTATCTGGTCACCCTTGGTCCTTTCCAGGATGTGGGCTAGGCTTGACCACCCTGGGCACCACTCAGCTTTAAGCCTGGTCATTCCTGGTCCCTCTTAGAACTCAGACTGGGCCTGACCACCACGGCACTCCTCAGACTGAGTGTGGTCACCCCCGGCCCCTCCCAAGGTGGGCCTGGCCACCCTCACTTTCCCCAGAAGCTGGCAACAGCTTTGGACTGAGTCCCTCTGCCTGGGGGCACCTCCACCACTCCAGATGTGGTTGCAACCTGACCCACCTGGGTCCATCTCTCTAGACCTCACGTGCCCCCCTGCCCAGTGCCATGGAGTATAGGGGGGCCAGCTCCCTCTCTCTGTGTTTGTCATTGAGCTCTGGAATTATATTTCTTGATTTAACAACTGCGAGTGTTTGCTGCAGCTTTACTGCCTTAAAAATGTTTTCTAATAATCCCCAGGTGTTTCTCTTGCATACAATAGCCTGGCTTGTTACAGCCCAATTAAATCCTGATTTGAGACGCGTAATTAAAACTCTGAACAGAACGCGCCATAAACCTTGCTCCTTGCCAGCCTCATGCCCAAAGTGCCTGCCCCTACCCTCTGTCTCCTGCTTCCAGGGCCTGCCACTGACATTTGTCTACTTTTGGTTGTGACTTGGTTGGGTGGAGGCCCAATCTCTAAGTCCTTGGAGGTGGAGCTCAGTGACCTAGAGATAGAGGGATGGGTTCCCTGAACCCTTGGGGTCCCAATTCCCTACATGGAATTGGCTTCTTCTGGCTGTCCCTAGAACCAGCCTTCTCAGCCTCAGCACTCTTGGCATTTGGGGCCAGGTATAATTCTTTGTTGTGGGAGCTATCTTGTGCATTGTAGAATGCTTAGCAGCATCCCTGGCCAATAGCACCCTCCCCCACAACTGTGATAACCAAAAATGTCTTCCGTCATGGCCAAATATCCTTGGGGGGATGAAATCATCCCCGATTGAGAGCCACTGTCCTACAGGGAGGCGCCAGCCCAACACCCTTGGATATGCGGAGCTGGGGACAGCTGGACAGCCCCTGGAAGCTCATTCTTATCCCTCCACACATGACCAAGTTCTAGCAGAATGGGAGCTAGAGACAGAGACACCGCTGTTCCCCACCAGGAATGAGGAAAGCGCCCGGTGGGGAAGCTGACAGGTAGAGGCCACAGACACACATGTCTGTGTGAAGATCCAACTTTTTTCTCACATCTTTTTGGTCTTCACCTCTTCTCCCACCTCCTTCTCAGCTTAGGATGACATGGAGTCAAGTCTCTTTGAGTAGCCCTGTCCTCTGGTTAGCACCTGCAGGTCAGCTGCCCCGCGTGTCTTGGCTTGTCCCGGTTTTGGCACTGAGAATCCAGGTCTTGGGAATGCCATTTGTCCTGAACAGAGTGGGCCAACAGGGAAGGTCTGTCCATTGCTCAGCTCACCAAGTGGTCCCAGAGGGAGTAAGAGTCTTAGAATGAGCTGCTACCCATAAGCCTTGTGTTCAATGTGCATCATCTCATTTCAGCCTCCAGCCTGGTGGATTAGGTGTGATTAGCTAGGTGTGATTTTATGGGTGAAGAAATCAAGGCTTAGACAGACTTGCCTGCGGCAACACAGGCCATCTCTTCCCACTTGTTGTCAGGAGCCTTTTTCCATAAGATCCTGGAAGCAGGGCCTTGGACACTTTGGATCTGGTCCATGAAGGTGCTCTCTCTGACCTTGGCCTGACGTGGAAGAAGTGGATGGTGCTGACCACAGGCTAACACAGAGGCAGGTGGTGGAGGATCTCAGGCCACCAGACATTAGCTACGAGTATCCTCATCCCAGCACGGAGCCTCTGATCAATTCTTGACTCACCTGATCACAGCCCAGCTCCCAGCACAAAGAGAATGTGACCAAAAGAGCTACCTAGGATCTAATTCTGGCCAAGAAGGCGGCTGGTGAAGGGGCATGATGAGAACTTGGGAGGAAGTGCCTTGCCAGCTCTGTTTGTGAGGTCTGGGAAGGATGCAGCCTGAACTTTTGAAGCTCAGAGGACACGGGAGCAGGGTTCCATGGCCTGAGACAGGGATCTCAGAGAACTGGGAAAACTGCAGGCCCCTGTTTCTGGCAGTGTGGCTGCACACCGACCCAGGGGAAGATAAGGCAACGGGCTGGTTCCTGAGGAAACTGTGTGGTTTCTTAGGAAGCTCTTGGGTGAGACTGGATTTATGGCAGACACATTCCAAGAATGGAAAAGGAGTGAGGGTTGATGATGAAGGCGTGTGAGAAGTGATGAGATTCCTGGAAGACATCATTCCCCAGGAGTTTCAAATGCTGAGACATTGAGCCAATATACAGAACAGGCTTAGAGAAATAGCCAGAAGTAACCATAATGGCTGTTACCTAGTACTTTTCACATGGAGGCCATGTTTGTGGACCCTGGCCATCCCGTGGATGAGCCCCCAGGCTTAGTCAATCATTTGAAGCTGAGAGCAGGGGTCTCAAAATGCAAAACAAAGGTGCCCAAGGGCTGCTCCTTCGACAGATGTGGTGGACTGACCATGATCAATCTGTGGTGACTGAACATGATCACCATGAACAATAATGATGATGATTATTATTGATGGGGTGGCAGGTATACGTCTGCTTATTAAATTCTTGTGTAGTGTCAAATTGTGGGAAATTGCAATTACATCGGATGACAGCAGCAACATTTGCAAGGATCTAGATGGCTCTGTAGGTTTCATGAAACCACTCCCTCCCTCTGGTGGGCATCTGTGAAGCTCCAGGCTTCCGCAGCTTGCTCTCAGGCCTGCCGCTCTGCAAAGGTCACCGGCAGCGTCTGTCCGTCTCATGTGTGAGCTCTCTTTGGTCTGCTGTTTGTGAAGGTCTCTCACGGGGCTGAATGAAATTGAACAAGGAGAACTGTCACAGAGAGAAAGGTGTGATTCCCAATGCAGGTTCAGAATCTAACCTGAGTCAAAAAGGGAACACGTACCCTGGAAGTGTGTGTTAAAAAATGTAAGTTCTTTCGTTTTTATTATTGTTATTTTTTTGCCAGGAAGTTTAGAATGATGCCCAGGGTGGTGTGACAGCTGAGAAGAATCACTATCCAAAAATTCTGGACGGCATTATTAAAAATAAAGGCTCTACAATAGTGGAGGAGATAGTACCACATTGCTCTGCATGGGAGAGGCCACAGCCAAGAGTATTGCATTAAGTTCTTGGTACCAACTCACAAAAGGAGAGTTCTGAAGGTAACAGCTGACATTTATGGAGAATCACTGTGTGTAAGATACTGCTCTATCAGTGTTCCACAGATGAACTTGCTTATCCTCTCAACAACCCTATGAGATTGATGCCATTTCATAGGTAATAAAACTGAAGAACAGAGAGGTTAAGTAACTTGCTTAAGGTTACTCAGCTTAAATAACTTAAAACTTGGACATTTGTAAATTGTTTGATAAATGGGAATAAGAAAATTTAATGGTTAAATGGTTGAAGGCAGAGCCCATATTACCTAACAGGTAGCGTGTGAAGCTCTTTAGAAGTGTTTCCTGGTTTAACGCAATTGTGTAAGGTAGGGGTTATTATCCCCATTTGACAGATGGGGATACCAAGGCTCAGAGAGGTGAGGTAACATATTTTAGGTCACCGAACTGAGAATGGAAAAGGGGGTAACCCTGATCTATGTTGACCCCACAGCTGGACCATGCGTGGAATCCTCAGAGAGGTCATCATAGCAGCCCATTGGGCCAGCACTGTCCATGCATGGGCTGGGCCCCCTAGACAGATGGAGTCTTTTGGTCTGGATGGTGAAGTGTGGTTGTGGTGGGCTTCTGGCAGGGTATGTATTAGGACTGTGCTTGTGATCCTCCCCTGGGGAAGAAGGGAGGGAAGCAGGATTAGGCTTAGATTGAGCTGCAGTGCAGTCATAAAAAAGGCCTCTGTCAGCCCCAGTGGGGCTCTGCAGCTGTATGGCCCTGCAGAGGTGAGTTGTATTGGGGCAAGAGGGCCAGGCCTGTAGCCCCTGTGTTGGTCAGTTATTCGATATGGGCCACCCCTGGAAGGAGGCATGACCTTGGGTGAGTTTTCTTTAACCGAGGCAATCCTAAAAGCAGGTGCTGGCTGAGGGCACTCCTGGCTCTAGAGGACTAACCCAGGAGTACATCACAGTGCCCACCACACTCCCTCTCTGCCTCACGCTTGTTGTCTGCATATACCTTGCCAGCCTCACATCACTTCACCGTGAGGATGCATATTAATGTCCATCAGAGCTCCTGTTAACAAGTCTTTTGGATGTTGTGTTTTATCCTCCCAAATGCCCTATGCACTGAGTATTATTAATGTCCTGCTTTATTGAAAATGGGCACAAGTGCTCAGAGAGTTGAGAGATTGGTTCAAGGATGCACATCCAGGCGGGGTGGGGTGGCGTGTGCCTGTAGTCCCAGCAACTCAGGAGGCTGAGGCGGAGAATCACTTGAGCCCAGTTCTAAGCTGCAGTGAGCTGTTATAGCACCACTGCACTCCAGCCTGGGTGACAGAACAATACTCCATATCTAAATAAAAATAAAAAAGTATGTACATCCAACAAGAGGCAAAGTGGGACTCTCAGGCCCAGCCTCCTGACTCTAGCTGGAGTGCTTCTTGCATCAGGTCCCAGCACTCTCCCATGCTACCTATTCACATGGCACCCTAGATTTGCCATGTGTGGTCACCTCTCTGGCTCTTCTTCCATGGCTGATCCATTGAACATGCCCCTCCCCTTGCCCCCTTTACCCCCACCCTAAGACTTCATCTGCCATGTTCGCACTGATGTTTCTAAAACTTCCATTTTCTCCTGGTTATCCAACCCGTATGTCCAAGGGATAGCTTGGAGTCCCCATGTCCAGCACTGACTTACCATCCCATCTCAGGGCTGCAGGGCAGTAAAGTAACAAGAGTTCAGGCCCTGGGATCAGACTGTCCAGTTCCAATCCTGGTTCAGTAGCCTTTTTGTGCTTCGGCTTTCCCATCTATAAAATGTGGGTAGTGATGGTGTACTCACCTCACAGAGTCGTGAGGATCTGCTGAGCTGATGCATGGAAGCCGCTTAGGATGCTGAGTCAGCACTCCATAAATGTGAGCTATTCTGATTCTTGCTCATGACGATGTTTATAAGTACTGCCCTCCACTGAGCCTAGGTAGGAGCACTCAACAGGTGTCCCCTCACTGTTTACATCCATCAACCATCATGTCTCCTCCTCTTCACCTCTCTACATCTTAGCCACACATCCCTCTTTGCCTTCCCCTTTAACAGCACGTCAGCTGTGGCTGGCCCCATCTTTCACTGGACTCAGTATTTTTTAGGAAGCCCACCCCATCCAGCCTCTGTCATTCAACCACCGGAATTTGACTTTGTAACGTGAACGGTTCATTATGGTCCTCTTCTGCTTCCAGTTCTTCCATGCCTCCCTGTTGCCCTCAGGCTGTCTGATTTCCCAAGGTGGGCGTCTATGACTCCACCATCCCACCGACACCTCCCTCTCCAGCCTCTCCCTGCCTGCAGGCCCACAGGGTCTTGCCTCACTACACTCCTGTTTTTTTCCTTGCACATCCTGCCTCAGGACCTCTCTCATCTGGGCACTTTTGTCTTTGAGGTCAACCTCCATTGCTTTCCCAAACTTGGGAAGGGTGGAAGATGGCATCATGTTCATCTCTACGCCCAGGGTCCAAATCCTTAGAGATATGAGTAAATTTGAGCACAAGGAGAAGCAGACAATGGAAGGGTGTCAGCTCCACTGGAGACTAGGAGTTGGGCTTTCTCCTGGTGACCACCCCCCAGGTCCTCTTTTACTGCCAGGCTTGGCCTGCCCATATTCCCAGGCCCCTTCCCAGCCCATCTACTGCTGGGAACAGCTGAGGGCTGGCCACACCAGCTCTCCCCAGCACACTGCCCCAAGCCAAGTCTTGTCCATCAGTCACAGCCTCTTGGGACATGCCAGGATACAGGGCACTTCTGTTCAGAGGCAGCCACTGGTCCCAGTCCCTCTTCACCACCGGACTGAGAACCTTTGCTGTTACAATCACTCTTTGTTCCCTGGACCTTGGCCGAACCCTCAGCAGATGCCAGGGAAAGCAAATGACCTGAAACAGGGCTACAGCCCTCAGGGATCTTGGAGTTCAACTGGGGAATGTCAGGTTCCTGGGAAGAGCTCCCTTTGGAGTCAGTGAGACATGAGTTGGCGTTCCAGTCTCTCCCTGGCTGGTGGTGTGGCCTGTGGTGGGCACGTTGCTTTTCACACCCGAGCCTGATTTCATCTGTAAAATGAAGGTTGTAGACAGGAAGCTCATCCAGCAGCCTCCCGTGGAGGTGACCCTCTGGGACAGCTGGGGTGCTAGGGAGGCTGAGCTGAGGCTTGAGCCCAGCCTCTGCTGTTGGCCTACTCTGTGGTTGAGGCTGCTCACTGCCTCACCCTGGCCCTGTGAAATGCAGAAGTTAAGGAAGATGGTGTCTGTGGCCCCTTTAGGGTCATATCTGTGATCATCTAGGACTCCTGTGAAGGGGAGTCCAGAAAAGGGAAGAAGAAAGAGCAAAGGGAACTGCATTTATGATGCACCTATGATATACCTACACCGTTCTAGATGCCTCATGCACACGAGCCTGTTGAATCCTGGATGAGCTGTGGTTTAGTGTTCCTGGTTTACAGATGAGAAGACAGGCTCAGAGAGGTGAAGTGATTTGCCTGAGGTCACACAGCAGGGAAGTGGTGATACAGACTCTGGGGCTCATGTGCTTTCCTTAGGCACCTCAGGGTAATCAATTTATACCCTCTGCCCCCTGCCAAGGAAGGAGCAGTTGTGGGGAAGCGAGGATGGACAGGTGGGGTGGGGCCCTGAAGCCAGTCTCCAGACCCACACTGACTGTGGAGGTAAAAGTATTGCCTCTTTCCAGGAGGCTCATGCCCCAGCAAGGTCGAGACTTGAGTCTGCAGCAAAGCCACTTGCCTTCTCATCTGACCCCAGCTGTCCTATCTCCAGGGGCCACCCTCTCCACTCCCTGGAACTCTGGCCACCAACCCCCAGGGCCCTGGGCTCAGCAATTTGCAACTGCCCAGTGGCTCTAGACCTCAGACCAGCCCCTTGTGACTGCATCTATAGTCACCCTCCCATCCCTTTATCTCAAGCTCCTATAAATGCCGTCATTTGTCATCAGAAATAGAATAAGTTTTATTTTTCTCCTTCGCAAGTTGAGTCCCAGCCCAGGCAGCTCCCTGGAATTTAAATATTATAAACAGCAAATTAATGAGAGCTAGTCTGAGGTGGAGCCCTTCAGGAGCCCAAATGCTTTTCCAGAACTTCTTGCCAGTCCTCCAGCAGCCTCAGAGACTGCCTGAAGCCAGATCCTCCTGGGAGTTCTCCCAGACCCAGGGAACATTGCTGGCCCTGGTGCAAGGGTACTGGCCCTTCCAAGTTGGGAAGAGAAGCAGGATCTTGTGATGGGAGACCCAGATGGCGGCCCAGGAGTGGTAGACATGTCTATGCAGGGACAGCCTAGCTCAGCGGATACAGCAGGATGGTGTCAGGACAGGTGGTGCCCAGTCGGGTGGATGGGGCATCGTGACTGTCAAGTCTGGCTCATATTTCAGAAACAGGATCCCAAGACTAAGGGAGGCAATGGGAGGGCTGGGCGGGGGCTCAGGGCTCAACCAGGCAGGTCCGGGTTTCTCGAAGGCTGTGGTCAGGACGGCCTGCTTCAGGGGCATGAAGCAGGAGGTCCTTGTCCAGTGCAGTGCTGAAGGGTCCACTCAGAAGCTACACCGCCCCACTTGATCCCTGCTGCCCTACCTTATGCAAGGTACCTTAGCCTCCCTGTGCTTCCATTCTCCCGTCCGAATCAAGCGTAAGAATAATAGTATTTGCTTCATAGGATTTTAATGAGCCTCAAAAGGAATAATGTCCGGGAGGGGCTTAGCATGGTGCCTGGGATGAAGTGATTGCTCAGTAAAAGTGGGGTATGGTTATCACTGTATTGTGGGTACAGGATGGGAGAGGCTATGGGTTAGGGCTACTTCAGGCTGAGATTGTGGTTGGGACAAGCTCTGGTTCCCGTAGGAGATGCGGGAAGAAGACCCCATGGACCCAGCTTTTCTGAGCCAGTCTGGGACCTGGCCTGTGTCCACTGTGCCACGGGAGAGACTGGGCAGGGAAGCAGTGGGGGCCCAGACTTGGTCCCCCAGGAGGATCCCAGAGATCCAAGCATGTGATTCAGAGGGGCCATTTTGCTGACAGCTCCCTCTGCCATGCCAGACTCCAAGCAATTAACCAGCCAGGCCCCCGGGAGGAGCGCTTGGCGGCAATCAGGGTAACCTTGACCTCCTTCACACACTGCCGCAGCCACCTCCTAACTCTTGTCTCCAAGGTGCTTGTGTGTTGTTGAAGGGCAACTCCTCCCCAGCACAGACAGAACTCCTCCTCCTCCTCCTCCTCCTCCTCCTCCTCTGCCAGCTGGAGCTGTGCAGGCGAGGGCTCCTGGGCCTGGCCACAAGCACTGGCACTTGGGTGTCCCACTCAAGACAACTGACCTCATTTGGCCTTTACGTGCTGGAATATTTCTCATGACCCCAGCCACCTTTCTTGGAGACGCACAACCTCTTCAGTTATGTGCGTGCGTGTGTGTGTGGAGAGAGGATGCGTGTACTTGGTTGCAGGACCATGGAGCATGTGTACGGGAATGTGAAGGGGGAGTGAGGGTGTGTCTATGGGGAGGGGAGTAGGGCGTGAGCCTGTGTTTGTGCAGGGAGGGAGGTGTGTCTGAGCATCACGTGAGTGTGAGGCTGGGGAGGTGGTGGGTTGAAGGGTGTGTAGGGCTTCAGTTTTAGGATGTAGTGACAGTCCTTTCCCCGCCGCCCCCTCTCCACCAGCTCGGGCCTGTACGTTTCAAATACTTCATTGTCAGCCCTGGTAAAGCCTTTATTTATAAAGCGCGGGTGTTTCATTCAGCTTAACTGAAAAGGCCTTTAAATCACCGCAGCTGGGAAGGGCTAATTGCAGTTAGAGTTGTCAAGGACTCTCTTGTCTGCTTTTGCCATCTGTGACATAGTGAATGCAAAGATCATTTTAAACATACGCAGTTAATGTAGAGAATAATTTGAGAGCTTTAGATATTTATGGTAAATTATTTAACTTTATAGTTGAGTTTTATTGCCTCATTATTCTATGTGTGAAGAATCTTGGCGTTTTCTGTGACTCGGCACTTTGTGGAGTTTCACTTTGCAACACTCAGGAGTAAAGTTATTCTTCGCTTACAGGAACTCTGGGCACATCCCAAGTCCTCCCACGGAAAGGGCTGTCAGGTCGCTGCCCATCTGGCCGGCGGCCACGGTTGCTTCTTGCCCTGCCAGCAGGGCCTCTGGGCGGGCTTGGGTGCTCCCAACGCCTGTAGATGCTTCTTCCTGCTGCCCCAGAGATGGGAGGGAAAGTGCTGGCTGCAGTATTGCTCCTGCCCCACTGGGTCAGCAATGCCCTGGAACCGGAGCTGGGACTCTGGAAGGATGGACCCAGGCTCAGGTTTTCTTTTCTTCTTTGAGACAGAGTCTGGCTCTGTGGCCCAGGCTGGGGTGCAGTGGTGCGACCTTGGCTCACTGCAACCTCCACCTCCTGAGTTCAAGCTATTCTCATGTCTCAGCTTCTGGAGTAGCTGAGATCCCAGGCACGTGCCACCACACCCAGCTGATTTTTGTGTTTTTGGTAGAGACAGGGTTTCACTATGTTGGCCAGGCTGGTCTTGAGCTCCTGACCTCAAGTGATCCACCCACCTCGGCCTCCCAAAGTGCTGGGATTACAGGCATGAGCCACCATACTCGGCCTCAGGCTCAGGTTTTCGTTTGCATGAAAGCTCTTGGCCCCTCTGACCTGGTGACTTTCGTGCCCTTCCTGAGTTCTATTAAAGCAGGCACTTGCCATCTGGATGACATTTATCTGCTTGGGTAGTCCCTGATCATTGTGCAAAGTTGGGTCTTCCTAGGTACAGTACTTAGATTTCTTTTGAGTGTCTGGAACTTAAGACTTGCCTCATCTCAGAAGACAGCCCATCTATCACTGTCATGACCTTCCTGCTGTTGTCGGTGGAGGTCCTGGCCTGGGCTGTACCCATATACCCATGCACCCGCCATTCCATTCATGCCAGCAGGATTTTGCTGCAAGCACCCAAGAGTCCATGGAGACATTCTCCAGGCCAGGGAAGCTGGGGTGCTGAAGCCTCAGGAGCAGCTATGGTGAATAATGGATGGGGATTGGAGGATGAATACCCCAGCTTCTTTGCTCCTCTGGCGGGATCATCCTGGGAGGTAGTCTATATGTCTCCCAGCACCTCCCCATGGGATTGAGCCCAAGTTGCCCTTGATGATTATCTGCTCAGCAACACTCCCCTTCTTGGCTCCATTCCCTTCCCTGCCTCACCTCCCCTCTCTTCACCAGTGTTTCCTAGGAGCAAGTCCCAAATAAAGCACTTGAACTCAGATCCTTGCCTCAGGGTCTGCTGCTAGGGGGAGCTCTGCTGAGCAGACATGGAATCGAACCTCAGTGCTGCCCACCTGATGGACTTGGAGCTGTGACCTTAACTCTGCCTCCCCAACCCACTGGCTTGACTTTGGACATGGTGTGTTCATTGCTTTGGGCTCTGCTTCTGATACTTCAACCTTGATCAGAATCTCTGTGAGTGAGCAGAGGAGTGCCCAGCCAGCCAGGGCTGCAGCATAGTCCCCTAAATGGATGTGCTAGGATTTCTAAGGGAAGGTTGTATCCTTGGGATGGGTGGGTGACTATTTTTTTCTGTGAGGCTGCAATTCCTAGACTGAGATCTGAAATGACTGCATTAGTTTTGAGCTCAGTGGCTGGGGAGAATTTAGTTTGACCCCAAAGTTATTAATTGTGAAGCTAAAACTGTCACAAGACACCTCTAAGGTAAGTCGGAATGTGTTCTCCCCCACAACTCTAGCTGGAAGACTGCCACTCATTCTTTAAGACTCAGCTTAAATGTCACCTCCTCTGCCAGGCCTTCCTCAGCTCCTCCAGGCTTTGGCAGATGTGCTTCAGCAGCTCCCTGTTCAGGGCTTGGTAATTGCACTTATCACACTGCCTTGTCACTTCTCTTCCTTCACATCTCTCTGATCAGGCTGGGAGCTCCTTGAGGGTAGGGATTGTTTCTATTCATCTCTTTGACCCTAGAACCCGGGGCTTGGTACAGACAGAGCTCAGGGAACATGACCTTAATTAATGGATGGATGGATGGATGGATGGCTGAATGGATGGATGGGCTGACGGATGGATGGATGGATGGATGGACAGAGAGATGGGGACAGGATGGATGGATGGATGGATGGGTGGACTGATGGATGGATGGATGGATGGATGGATGGATGGATGGATGGGCGGACAGATGGATGGACAGACTGATGTACGGGTGGACTGGTGGGGTGAGTGTGTGGATGGATGCATTGGTTGGATGTTGAGGAATCATGGCATTCTGTGTTGAAGCCAGGCCTTAGAACTAAGACTGATCAGCTTTCTACAGTGGCTGTCTTCTTGGGCATCCAGCTACTTAGGATTCCCTCTGGAAGCTCAGAGAGGAGGAGATAGTGAGTCTGGGTCCCTGGGGTAGGGAGAGGGCTCCTCTAGGCTGAAGGGTGGGGTCCCTTCTTCTTGGGCTGGGTGAGGAATAGCTGGGGGGAGCTGTGCTCCAGGGAGACTTCGTCTCTACCTTCTCCTGGAGCGGGCGTGTCTCTCCACCATCCCTGCCCCTACACTCCTTACAAGGTCACCACAGTGAGGAGGAGGGGGAGGGAACTCAGCCGGAAGGGGCCACACTCACCCTTCATTGCTGGGTCCTACTCTGTGGGAGATCGGACAGAGAAGGGCCCCAAGTGTGATGTGCACAGCAGGGAGACGGGGAGCCCACACACAACTCTGTGGCAGGAGTTCTGGGGAGTGGCAGGAAGCATGAGTGCCTTTGAGGTCAAATGACAGCAGCTTAGGGCACAGCCTCTGAAGAGTTGCCCTCTGCCATTCAGCAGTCACTGTTGTATAGGAGGAAGGTCGGGATCCCCGGGCCTTTCCTCTGCCCCTCAATGCCCCAGCAGGAAAGATCATCCCACTGCCACACCTGAGACCCATCCAGGGCACCTTGGGGATGGACCAGTGCCCACACCTTTTGCCCAGCAGGACAAGGACCTGAGGCAGGTATGCAGGTGGGCATGAACTTTACACTGCCTGCTCTTGCAGCCCCCACTCCAGAGACCAAGGAAAGCTCCATGAAGATCATGCTGTGAGGCCCATGTCCCCAAATGATGGCAGCTCTGGGAGGTAATTTGACACAAGAGGGCTTGGGGCTGGTAGGGAGGGTGCTCAGGTACAGGGAAAGACCAGGCTTTTAGCACTTTGGACAGCTTTGTTAGGGACACCCAGGACCACCCTGCTCTGCTTTGGAGCCAGAGGAGGGGGTAAGGCAGGGTCAAAGTAGCACCCCCAGCCCCATCTCAGTCTCTTCCTGGAGAGCTCTAACGAGAAAGGGCCTGCCACCACCACCTAAGAACCTGTGTTTTTTCCTCTCCCACCCCCTCTTCTTTGGCCCCTCTGGCCTACCCCAGAACTGAGAGCCCTCGCCCGCATGCCTGGACCCCCACCGTAGGGATGATCCTGTTTTAGGGTGCTCCGAATGCCAGTGCCCAGAATCATCTTCCTGTTCCTGCCCGGGCTTCACGGAGCCCTTGACCACTGTGCTGGTCCCTGCCCAGGCTTCAAGCCACATCCCAGCCTGAGCTGGGACCTTTCTCCCTGCTGTCCAGCCTGGCCCCGCCACCTCCTCAGCTGCCCACTGTGCATGTGCCAGGCTCTGCCTGAGACACCCCTGAGGCCTGGAATGTTCTGGCTAACTTTCAACCTTGCTGTCATTCACTGCGGCCCTTCTGGCCTGGGCTCTGCACCTCACAGCCCACGTGGTCAGATGATCCCAGCGTGGGGGCACCCCTTCAGCCATGCAGACGAAGGGCCATGAAAAAGGGTATTGGGACAGTTTCCGACAGGAATTTACCACCTTCTTTCTTCTCTCCCAAGGGTTTGTAGCCACCGTGCACTCTTCCATCCACGCCCCACTCCTCCCTGCTAGACCCAGAGGCATTTAATGCCCCAAAGACACCTCGCTGTCCACACTAACTCTGTCTTCATGGTGCCCAGAGCTCATAAGTTCTGGAGTTTGGGTAAGCAGGAAGGAGCCATTTGTGGATTTGGAGGAGGATCTCTGGCTGCCTAAGATGGTCACTTTCTGGGGCCAGGTGCCCTGAGTGACAGCTTTCGTCTTTACATTAGCCCTGTCTCCCACTGGAGCTCCTGACTCAGGCCCCTGTCCTCACCAGTGTGGGATGAGGGATGTGAATGTGGTAGGAGATAGTGTGCATGTGTGAGGATGGGTAGCTTTGAGTATGGTGTGAGCATTAGATTAGAGCAAGTGTGCACGTGTGTGGATGTGAGTGTGCCTGGGTATGATGTCATGAGAGAGAGTGAATGTGTGTGCAAACGTGTGAGTGTGTTAGAGCATAAGCATGTGTGTGGCCCATGAGTGGTGGTATGTGGTTGCCGAGGCTGAGTGGGACATTGCAGGCATGCAAGGTTTGGATCCCAAGGCTCTTCGCCTGTGTGTGCGAGTGTGGAAGAACATGCTGTTGCAGTCTAGTCTGTTTTATGAATGCCCTCACTAATTCACTCTTTGGATTCTTATTGAGTGCTGCTCTGTGTCAAAGTCACCCTGCTGGGTACTATGGGCAGCATCCCCACCCTCATGGGTGGGCAGCAGTGGGGGAGACAGAGACTAGAACAGGCCTCAGTGCCCAGAACACTGCCAGGCACCTCGTGGATGCCCAATAAGCATTTGTAGAAAGAATGAGTGGAAATCTAAAATTTCATAAATATACTATTAATTGTGATAATTCACATCAAAGAAAATCCTAGAGGCACTCCAAGACCATATAACAGGGGAACTTAATTTAAACTGGGAGGGTCAAGGAGGGCCTGTTTTGAAGGTTTCCTCCCATGAGCATCATGGGATAGAGTATTATAGAGTAGTGGTCAAGAGCATGGATTCAAGGCCTAGCTCTGCTGCTGCTTATTGGCTGCGTGACCTTGAGCAAATGCCTTGACCTCTCTGTGCCTCCATATCTGTGAAATGAGAATGATGATGGCCCCTACCTCCTAGGGTTGCAGTGGGGAATAAAGACGTGGAGAGCACCAAGGACAGTCCCTGGCACACAGGAAGCTCTTATGAGTGTTCCCTGGAGTTATCACCCCTCCTACACCCGGTGCCAGAAGGGGTATGCATGCATGTGGGAGTGTGCCGTTGTGCCGTGTGTACCTGCAGGTATGTGAGTAGAACATGCCTGTGGGAGTGTGTGCATGGGGCAGAATAGATGTTGCCCTACATCCCAGAGTGTGTGTGTGAATGCTTTCATACGTGTTACAATGTGAGTATCCCCAGTTTGTGGGTAGGGTGTGTTTGTGTGTGCACCATGCCCCAGAGAGGCAGAGATTCCAACAGCACAGGCAGTCCTCGGTGTCGGTGTCGGGAAGACTCCGCATGCTGCTCAGGTGTGCACATGCATAGCGGCACCCTGATGAGTGGTGTGAGGATTGTAGAGAATGTGCGATTGTGTGGCTGTGTGAGAGAGCCCATGTGTGTGCAATAAGAAGAGGGCTGGAGCCAGAGCCACTGCTGCAGCAGGTGGGCTGGGCTCGGCCAGGGCTCGCTCCAGACAGCCGGGTTTTAATTGTCCGCGGAGATGATCGGGCTCTGGGGAGCTGTCAGCGGCCCTCTGAGAGCTGCAGTCGGCTCCTTGCCCTACTTGTTGGCCAACAGCCTTCACCCAGCCTGGCAGCCGCTCCCCCTCCTTCCCCCACCACCCCCACTTCCTGCTCACTTCCCTCCCTCTCCGGGCCTCAGCTCTGTTCCTGACCCCTCCATTTTCCTGCCTGCTTAAAGACCCCGGTCGCTAGGCTGCCCCTTCCACCCTTCCTTCCTGACCAGTGAGTTGACTGGAAAGGCCAGTGATTTGACCATCCCTTAGAAGGCTTGGCCTGGCTGAGGGCGGGGACTTCCCCTTCCCTGCAGACCCATGGGATTTTTCCCTTAAGTAAGTCACCTAAGGTGCTTCTTCTCCAGCTTGAATCCACAAATTGTTCATATGCACATCTATTCTTTTGGCCCTGGACTGTGTGTTCCTAACCAGCCTCCTAGTGGTGCAGATGCTGCAGTCCATATGCCACACATTAAGTAGCAAGGACGCGAGGCTTTCAGCTGCTGGCAGAGTGGCCTTCTCCAAGGACTCATGTCCTCCCAGCTCCTCTGGATGGTGCGCCAAGCAGGGCCGCCTCCTCCAGAAGCTGTGGGAGCAGTAGCCTCATGTGAGACCCTGCCCCTGAGGACCACAGCCACAGCACCTTTGGCTGCCAGCCCAGGGCCCTGACCATCAGAGTCCTGTCCCAGGTACTCACCTTTCACCAGCACCACGCACTCACTCCTCCCTCCCACCCAGTTTAGCTGTAACAAACTGGCACATTCCTGAGAGTTTATAGGAGACATGCTGCGTGGGATGTCCTAACCTGTCCTGGCTGAGTGGGCTGAGCTGTGGCAGCAAGAGTGGGGTTCAGGAGCCGGAGGGAGTAGGGAGGAACTGGGAGCAGCGCTGGGTGCCTGGGGAGGACTCTGTTCCACCTGCAGCACCTCCTCCACACTCCCGCTCCCCGTTTGCTTATTAGCTCATGTTCCTTTGCACACGTGCTCTGAGACGCACACATGACTCCTCTGCAGCTCAGCTGGGGCGCTGCTCCTCGGCATTGCCTTCTGCCTTTATTGGGTTATAGTGACTCCTTTGACCAAGCTCCAGGCTGTCCTATCTGCAATGCCCAGAACAGTGCCTGGTACACAGTAGGTGCTCAAAAACATTAACAGCAGGAATGCTGTAGGCAGCCTATATAGCCTCCTGGGACGGATACACAAGAGTAATAAAGAGACGCATGACTCAGCCCCCTCCCCCGACTCTGGCCCTCCTGGAGGAACATCTAGGCTGGATTCTAGGTGAAGTGGAGCAGACTGCAATCAGACAGGCCTGGCTGCATTCCCTAGTTTGTCACTTACAGGCTATGTGCTGTAGACAAATTCTTCTCTCCAGGACTCAGTTTTCTCAACTGTGAAATGGGAACAAGGATCTCCATCTTATTGTGTGGCTGTAAGGAGTCTCAAAGCATCTGCTGAATAGAGCTCTCATGGTGGCAGTTTCCCTTTACCTGTCCCTCCATCATCCCTGACCTTGGCTGGCTGGCTCACTGCCCCCTCTCTCTGGTCACCAGGCAGGCAACTAAAGGGGCATGGTGATGGGTGACCCACTCACCCTCCCAGAGGCCCAGCCCAGCCCTGTGGCAATGGCGGGTGGGCACTGCAAACCCCTCTCTGTTCACCTGCCCTCCAGCCACTTGCTTCCATGGAGAAACCCCAGATAACCCGAGTTGACCAAGGCAACTCAGGGTAGCAGAGAAGACATTAGCCCTGGAACAAGACTGCCTGGGTTTAAATCCCAGTGTCTCCATGTAATGAGTGTGAGACACTTAATACTTCCCTGAGCCTCAGTTTCTCCATCTGTTTAATGTGTTGTAAGGATAAAATAAAATAACCCACGTAAAACACTTAGTGCTGGTATACATCCAGCAATCAATATGTTTCAGCTATGGTCATCGTTTTTTGAGGATATAATCATCCACTCATTGTTTCTTGGCCAAGCTGATGGGACAGGAAGGGGGCAAAGGGATGGACAGATACTGGGAGCTTTAGTTTCCTCATCTGTAAATAAAAGGGCAAGGCAGTTCTTTCACGGTTTCCAGGCTGGGATTTTGTGATGGTTCATCTGCTGAGTGGACATATTCCATCAGGGTCCTCGGGAAGGGATTCTCTGCCACTGTGGAGCCTAAACTGACCCTTCTTATTTGTTGCTTCGGTTATGCTCTGTTCCCCATGTGTGGGACTGGGTAGGGAAGAAGATACCTACTGAGGGAAGCCAGACCTTGCAGGACCCTGGGAATGGGCAGAGCTGACTGCCCAGGCCTGCAGCATCCCAGGTGCCTGTTAGTCACACCTGTCAATCTGGGTGTGGGGCGGGGGGCGGTCCCTGAGTCCAGGTGGGAAGGGTTCAGGGGTGAGGAAATCCAGGCATCCAGAGTCCAAACCACACAAACTGGATCCCAGTAGCCAAGGAGGCAAGTGGCACCACAAAAGGAGGAGGGAGAGTGTCCCAAGCAGAGGAAGGAGCAAAGAGAAGATCTGTGTGAGAAGCAGCATGGCACCTTCATGCTGCAGGGAGCTGGGTGCCCACGTGGAACACAGTGTGCAAGGCAGGGGCAGAGCACAGGAAGTGGGGCTGGAGGGCTGGGCAGAGGCTGGATCACACGGCACTCTGTAGACTTTGGGAGGATTTAGGTTTGATCTTAAGAGCAATGAGAAGTATTTGAAGGCATTAAGCAGGGTTATGGCCTGATCAGGTTTGCATTTTTAAAATATCCCTCTGATTGCTGTGTAGATAACAAGTTGGGGGTTCATGGTTTGGTTCTGCTGGTTCCACTACAATAAAGTCAGATTCTCAGAGGGAGCTTTACTAGGAAAAGACACAGGGAAACACAGAGATCCAGACACTCAGGAATATGTGAGCTTGTAGTGTTGTGGTCAGGTTTGCTGAGTTGCCACTCAAGAGGGTGTCCTCTCAAGATGCTTGTGGATTGGAGCTATACCTGGAAAGCCTTCTGAAATCCAGGGAACTCTGGGGAACATTCTTTTTCTCTTCTCTTGCCAACCCCTCCTTACCCTCATCTCAGGGGCAGTATGGTTTCAACCCTGTGAAACTTGAGCCAGCCTTGTTCTCCCTCCATCCACATCCTCTGCAATCTGTGGCTTCTGTGCCCCACAGCCCATCATGCCCTCTCTGGCCTGACTCCACCTCATGGCCTTTCAACTGCAGCTCCTGCCACCACTGACCAGCAAGGCTTTTCTGTGTTTCTTAGTTGAGATTCCCAAGAGAAGAACTCTGGATCAACTCTTGTTTATGAGCCAGGTCATAGGTTGTTTTTCTTTGAGTCAAGTGCCTCTCCCTTCATCCAATCATCTGTGTCTAAGGAGCATGTGATACAAAACCTGATCTCCAGGGAAGCAAAGGCTATGAATAGGGCAGTTCCCTTGGAAAGGGTGCAGATAGGGCAGGCACAGTATGAGCTCATTCCAAATCGAGAGCATTCCTGCACCTGAGCTTCAAGCCCCGAGCCTTCTAGATCTGACTGCTCAATTGGTTGTGTCAAGAGACCAAAACCAGCCTTTGAGTTATGGATGGACCAGAACTGGACACCAATCCCCAACCACAGGTAAGACCTGGCCTGTTGGTTCATTGGCACATGCCATTGGTCCAAACAAGGAGTGTGAATGGTTCCTTGCAGGCCAATCCTGCAGGTAGAGCATGTGTTGTAGCAAGGGCTGGTGGATCTGAAGCCCTCTTCTATTGCAATGACTGGTCTATTAAATTGGAGGTGGATACCATACCTAGAGGGGCAATTCAGTTTATAGAAGTCACCATAATCAGTAGCAACCCTGATCTGCTTAGCAAGCTGTACTGCTCCAACATTGTAAGGTAGCAACTGAGCATGGTCAAGGCCAGCCTACCTTGGTCTTCCAATATGTATAATTCAGACAGCTCTCCAATAGTAGATTGATGGTAAATGGCTGCAGTTCTTCATTCCTCCATGTATCAATGATCTATACAACATGACTACCATCTGCTATCAAGAGGCGGAGTTTGTTTCCCTACCCCTCAAATCTAGCTGGCCGTGTGACTTACTTTGGCCAATAGAATGTGACAGGAGGGACATCATGCCAGTTCTAAGCCTAGACCTCTGCAAAGGCTCCTTGCATGCTTTTACTCTCTCTCAGAATCCTGCTACTGTCATATGGACTAGCCTGGCGTGCCTGTTAGATGATGAGAGATGAGTGGCCAAGTCACCCTCCTTGCCCCAGTTGATAGCCAGCCAACTGTCAGTCATGAAACGAGGCCAGCCTAGACCAGCTAACCCCTGCAGACCACAGATACAGTAGTGAGCCCACCCTAGGTCTGCCTAGCTTGCCTAGATCAGTAGATTAATCTAGTTGATCCATAGACTCCTGAGCAATAGCAAATGCTTATTGCTTTAAGCCACTGAATTTTGTGAAGATTTGTTATGCAGCAGTAGCTAACTGATACACCTCCCTGCTGGGAGAACTTTAAGGATGTGTTGATGTTTGCTTTCTAGCCGAGTCCATAAACCTGTGGAGGTCTGCTCCTCGAAGGCAAGACTCAAAATATGGTTGGACTCAAGTTGCAGTGATGGCTCAGTATATTGATAGATGCTCCATAATCTGGGTGTGGTGCGTGCCAGGCAGCTGCACTTCCTGCCACTTACAGAGAATTTGCTGTAATGCATTGTGATGCATTAGCATAATAATTGCTAAGCATTCACAAATGAATAGCTCACTGACTGATGGATTTTGTACAGAATCTGTGAAGGTTACATCGAGGGTGAAAACATTTCACTGTGTCAATGAACATACTTAATTTTTCTGGAAGTGCTATTTAAATTGCGTCGTGCTATGACATTAGCATAACAAAGACATAATGCATTCGTTTATGCTGTAGTAGGGAACACTGCCATAATCAGCGGACACAGTGTAGGGGGAGTGATGTGCAGAGAGCAGCCCCATTGGGTCCCTGTGGCTGTGCAGGGGAGGTCTTGCCCTGCAGGGCCTGCCCCCAGAGTTGGCTCCACATGGAGTTCTGGGGCCTCTGGCAGTGGGTGGACTCTGTTTATTGGCTTGTTTCCTTTTCACTGATTTTCTCTTCTCAATGCTCTGGCCACCGAGTCCTGCTAATGGGTGGGTGGGTCTTGGCTGACAGAAAAGAAACCCTCAGGAGAATTAGGAAGCATTCAAATCTGTCAGGATTCACCCACCCTCTTCAGCAAGGCAGGGCAGCCTCCCCAGAATCAACCAGCTGGTCCCAAAAAACTGTTGCCTTGGGTCCTCAGTCTCTCCAGCCCCCTCCCCTAAGACCACCTTCAGAGCTGTCACAGGAAGCATCGCAGGGGAATGGCTTTATTCTCTTAATTTTCTACATTTTTTGCATATCCAGCTCTGCAAAGGGGAAGACAGAGCCTGTTAATTGAGCATCTACTGCCTGCCAAGCTCAAGCTGCTGCTTTTACATACATCAGCTCTGCTTCTCAGCCGGCTGTGCACACAATGGTAAGGGTGCTCTCATATTAGAATTTCATGGTCCAGCTCTGGGTTTCTTTTATCCAGAACTTCTCAGAACCTTTAGTATAATAGTGCATCTTATACATCTCCAAGATGGAGATATGAGTCTCAAATCTTTAAGACAATGGGACCTGGTTTGGGAGAGGCAGGCATGATTTCATTTGTTACCCTATAAGGATTCAATGAAGTAAGGATTACTAACCCATTTCAGAGCTAAAGAAATGGAGGATTCTCAAGGGAGTAATTTGCACTGAGCTGGCAAATGGTCCATGCGGGATTTGAATCCACATCTACCTGACTCCAACACCAGAGGGATGATGTGGACTGGCTTCCTGTGGGGAGGGGAGGGGACTGACAGCCAGCCTCTGGAGGGAGTGACCAAGCAGGACTGCCCATGATTGCTGCTGGTCACACCCGCTTGGACTCTTAGATTATGATTGGCTGTTCTGTGCGAGATGCTGGGTCAGGACAGAGAAATGAGGGACTCTCATCTGTCCTGTGTCTAGAAGCCTTTTTGGCAGAGGGATGTGTTTCAGAAGTGTGGGTGACTGGGGAGGGGATCGATCAGCCCACCCTAACCCCTGAAGTGGGGCTCATAAGGGAGGTCAACTGAGAGCTCTGGTGCTTTGGGACTGTGCTGGTATAGAATTGAAGGGGCTGTAACTCAGATGATGACTCAGAGCCCCAGGAAGGATGGAGAGATCCAAGAACCATGGGGAGGGGGTAAAGATCAGCACGGATCATCCCTTCAACCAATAGCATACCTTGAGATGCAGTGGATTTCATACCTCCTGGGTTCCAATCCTCAATCTGGGCAGTTGTGAAGCCGGATAGTGACTGAGATCACTGGGTAGACCTTGTCCACCTTGGCATTCTTGTCTGCCAAGGTCCATGGCCCATGGGGATGGGGACAATTTGAGTGAGACCCTGCCCAATTGGCTTATTCCCCAGAGCCAGGAGCATCTTACTGCTTAAGAGGTCACAAAGGTTTTTTAGACCTGATGAAAATGATAAACGCTTTTCCCCTGAAAAAAAAATGCACATTCATATAATAAGTTGCATAGAATGTAAGAAGTCGTAGATGCCCTGTAGGACCTCCTGTCTTGGGGGGAAAGTAGCTGAGATTTAAAACTCTGGCAAAAGGGAAGGAGTCGAGAGCCTCCCCCGTCACTGTCCTGTTGGCTTATAAGGATTCACTCAAATGCCTGAGGTTGGCATTCAAGGGCCCATCTCACATCCAGCTTCCTCTCTGACTACCCCACTACACACACCCTCCCATGTGTCCATCCTCTGCTGTAGCCAAGCAGGAGAACCCAGTGCTTCCAGAACACATCACAGGTCTTCCTACTTTGGGTTGCTCCTTGGGATGCTCTTCTGCTTCTTTTGCTTCTTTGCTGTTAAAGCAAATCCTGTTCACTTTTGGAGACTCTCCTCTTTCAGGAGGCCTTCCTGCTCATTCGAATTTCATGTCATTCAATTTAGCACTTGTTTATTAACACTTCCCACCTGCTACATGCTGGGATACAGAAAGGAATGGGGTAGACGGCTTACTGCTGTCATGCGACCTCTCATGTGACCTACAGGCCAGTGGGGAAACAGACAGGGAAATAAGAATTTGCAGCTGTAATGAGTGGCACCAAAGGAGAAAGTGGAGGGTGCCTCAGGAGCACGCAGCAGTGGGGATATCATCTCCTTCAGGGCAGGGCTTCCCAAAACCGATAGTTTAAATTCCTCCTTCACAATTTTTGCCCTATCAGCATACCGATCTCCATGATCATTTACTTCTCATTGTTTTGCTTTTTAAAAGCTTTAGGCTGGACGCAGTGGCTCATGCCTGTAATCCCGGCACTTTGGGAGGCCAAGGCGGGAGATCACGAGGTCCGGAGATCGAGACCATACTGGCTAATACAGTGAAACCCTGTCTCTACTAAAAATACAAAAAATCAGCCGGGCATGGTGGCATGCACCCGTAGTCTCAGCTACTCAAGAAGCTGAGGCAGGAGAATCACTTAAGCCCAGGAGGTGGAGGTTGCAGTGAGCTGAGATCGTGCCACTGCACTCACTCGAGCCTGGGCGACAGAGCAAGACTCCCTCTCAAAAAAAAAAAAAAAAAAAAAAACAACTTTAGATAAGCTCATTGATTTTTTAGCCTTGTCCTGGGTGATGTTATCTGTGAAAACCTGAGTCCCAATGTGCTATTTATGTATATTTAAAGTTTTAAAAAATGTTTTATTGTGATACCTATACAGAACATAAAAATTACCATTTTAACAGTTTTTAAGTATCTGATTCCGTAACATTAAGTAGATTCACAATCTTGTACATCTATCACCACTGTCCATTTCCAGAACTGTTTTATCATCTCAAACAGAAACTCTGTACCCATGAAACAATAGTTCCCCATTACCCCTCCTCCCAGCCCCTGGGAACCTCTGTCCTACTTGCTGTCTCTATAAAGGTGCCTATTCTAGGTACCTCATATAGGTGGAATAAATACAATATTTGTCTTTTCGTGTTTTGCCTATTTCACTTAGCATGCCTTAGAGGTTAATCCATGTTGTAGCACGTATCAGAATGGCATTCCTTTTATTTGTTTTTTTTTTTTTGAGACAGAGTCTCGCTCTGTCACCCAGGCTGGAGAGCAGTGGCGCAATGTCAGCTCACTGCAAGCTCTGCCTCCTGGGTCCACACCATTCTCCTGCCTCAGCCTCCCGATTGGCTCGGACTACAGGCGCCCACCACCACGCCCGGCTAATTTTTTTTGTATTTTTAGTAGAGATGGGGTTTCACTGTGTTAACCAGGATGGTCTCGATCTCCTGACCTCGTGATCCACCCGCCTCAGCCTCCCAAAATGCTGGGATTACAGGTGTGAGCCACCACTCCCGGCTGGCATTCCTTTTTAAGGCTGAATAATATTTCATTTGTGTTTATACCACATTGTTTACCCATTCATCAAGGATGGACATTTGGGTTGTTTCCACCTTTGGGCTATTATCTGTGCTGTTTATATTTTAATATATGCATGTGTTAAACATATATATGTTAACATATTTTAACCCATAGGTACATAACTAATAAAGGATTAAGTTGGTGCAAAAGTAATTGCGGTTTCTGTCATTGAAAGTAATGGCCAAAAATGCAATGACTTTTGCACCAACCTAATAAAAAGAGTTTTCTGTGATCACCTGCCCTGAAAGCACAGCCTAAAATAAGGACGTGAGGGCAGGTAGTTTACTTGGGAGGAAGCAGGAGTGTAGGTGTGGAGAAACTGAGGCAGGGAAGGGATAAAAGCCAATGAAATGCTGAGCTGGCTGCTGCCCAGTATTTCATGGGTTTGCTGGGGCCTCAATCCCATGAAGGCCTGAAGAACCGAGCAAAACACACCACAGAGTCATCTCACTGGAGGACAGAGAAGCTGGGCACATGTCTGCAATTTCCAACACCCATTACGTTACTTCCCCCTCACACTTCCTGCTTTCTCATGAGGGGCTGAGTGACCTTCCCAAAATTCAGGTGAGACAAGGGCAGGGTACTGTCCATGACAGCTCTTCTGAAATCAGGTGAGCTGGGAGGATGTGGCACGCAGCATCATAAACGTCTCCTACATCATCTGAAATCATTTTTCATGCCTCATTTCATGCTTTGAGAGAGTTTTTCCCTAAAGAAGTGATGTCTAGGCCCAGCGCGGTGGCTCATGCCTATAATCCCAGCACTTTGGGAGGCCAAGGTAGGTGGATCACCTGAGGCCAGGAGTTCAAGACCAGTCTGACCAATATGGTGAAACCCCATCTCTATTAAAAATACAAAAAAAAAAAAATTAGCCGGGCGTGGTGGCGCATGCCTGTAGTCCCAGATACTAGGGAGGCTGAGACAGGAGAATTGCTTGAACCCGGGAGGTGGAGGTTGTGGTGAGCCAAGATTGTGCCACTGCACTCCAGCCTGGGTGACAGAGCGAGATTCTGTCTCAAAAAAAAAAAAAAAAAGGAAAAAGAAGTGATGTCTAAGCTGACACTCAAAGAAGGAGTAGGTAGCCAGGCAAAGAGTGTGGGAAGGGTGTTTTTGGTGGAAGAAACAGCTCAAGGAAAGGCCTGGTGTGCAGATATAGCAAGCACTTTCCTAGGCCAGAGAAGCCCAGCGCCGCCAACGCAGGGAGGAGGGGTGGAGTGTTGCTTCTAACGAGGCAGGCAGGGAACAGGCTTTGCAGGGCCCTGGTGGCCTCTGTATGCTATCTTAAGGGCTGGGGGTAGCATTGGAAGTATCTGAACAAGGGAGGGTTAGGTGCATGAAGGGACTGCCTGGTGATTTGCTTTTCCTCTGTTGTCCTGGGGCAGATACCAGACTGGCATGGGTCACTGATACCTGACTTTCTTCCCAAGGGACTACAGTGGGAACCTCTCAGGTCTTTGTACTTTCAAGGCCAGTGGGCACCTGGTACAAGCTCAGAACTAATGATGATGATGATGGAGACCCTGGGCCCCCATGTGCTTTCCCTGAGTGTCAACGAATCCTCCTCTGGACACAGATGTTCTGCCCCATCCTTTGGCCCCTAGTCTAGTAGAGAGAAAAGGGTCACATGGAACTGGGCCAACTTCTGCTCCCAGCTTGCTGAGGGACATTGGGCGAGTCACTTTTCCTCTCTGAGCCTCAGTTTTCTAGTCTGTTAAATGAGAATAATGCCTGTCTTGCATGGTTGTTGGGCAGATTCCATGAGAAAACAGCAAAGAGATTGGACCCTTGAAAGTGCTCAAGACATGGGGATTTTCTTTCCTAGCGCCCTACACTCATTTTGACTCCCTGAACCTAACCTGGCTCAGCCCACCTGAGGGAAAGGGGAATAAGAGTGGCAACGGGAAGTCCTGGAGGTTGTGGGAGCCCTTGTTAGGATAGAACCCACCTCCTGTTTCTCAAGACCCTGCTCCTACCCATTCCACTCTCTCTGTGGTGTAATTCAGGGACAAGATCATATTACATCATTGTATTTCCTCATCCAGGAGCTGGCTGGGGTGCCGTGAGCCTGTTACTTTGCTTCCAAGATGCTGGAATCAGTACGGAAGGCCTGGTCCATTCCATCAGGATCTGTCCACTTTCAGCCCTGGCTGACTCTTTGGGCCTAGGCAGAGTGGGGTCCTTAGGGGCTCCAAGGAGGTTCCAGACCACTGAAGTTCTGCAGGAAATTCCCAGGCCTCCCAGGCCGTGTGGATTCTCCTTCAGAAATAACAGCCTCGTTGGGATGCGGAGCACGTGGCAGAGCCCATGCCAAAGATGGATCAGGAGCCTCCGCGTGTGGCCTGGCTGGGATGATTACTGCCGCTAAGTAAATTGCCAGTGCCTCCTCAAGCCCCCTCCTGCCTGGCTCCGTGATTCATTTCCATTCAGAGAAGTTTAATAATTAGCAAAGGGGATTTCTAACAACAGATGGTGCCAGGCCCTGGGGAGTGGTTCTGCCGCAGAAGCACTTCACAGAGAGGTAAGCTGGAGAAGTTTCCCTGTTCCCTCCAAAAGGGTGTCTCCAGGCCTCTGTGACTATTGGCGGGCCCGTTTATATAATGTGGCTGCAAGAAGAGCAGAAGAAAAGGAGGGTGTCAGGTGGGGGAATGTGGATGCTGATGACTGTGCTGGAGAGGAGATGGCAGGCAGCAGTCTTCTTCACTCTGCTATCCACCTAGAAGTCTTTGAGCATTGAGGATCAGAGTTGCCGAAGGCCACCCAGAAGCCTCCCTGGGATTGGGGCAAGGTTCTAGGAGCTGCCAAGAACTTCTAAGAGGCTTCTGATATCCAAGTATAACCTTTCCCCACTGTCCCTCTCTGGAAGTGGAGCAATTTGCGCATCTCTCATCCTTCTTAAGGCACAGAGGGGAGGACTTAGACTCTGGATTCTCTTGATTTTAGAGGCCCAACTCTAAGTGTGTTAAGTAAAAAGGGAATTAGCAGGCCCTCAGAATTGGCAGTCTAGGGGTAGACTGGTTCAGATGTGGCTAGACCTGGGTAATCAAGCCATGCCATCCCTTGACTTTGCTTCTGTGAGGCCTAGCTGCAGCCTCATTCAATTCTACGGCAAAGGCAGCCTTCCATTTGTATGGGAAGGATGTTTCCCCTCCAAGCTCTTGAATAAAGCCCTCCCAGTTGGCTTGGACTTGGTCATGTGGCTATCCTGGAGTCAGAAGGATGATGAGGCTGGTTTGCCATTTTAGACACTTGCCCATCTCTATGTCTTGGAGAAGGTGCTCTATGACTGACAGCCCTACCAGAACCAGGAGGTGAAGGAGGTTCTCCAAGGGAAGGGCCACAGAAGAGCCAGACTTAGCATGTCCTGGAGGTCCAGAGGCAAGTGGTCAGCCAATGTCCCACAGCAGCAAAGCCACAGAGAGGCCAATTTTGCTTTGCCTGGCTGGTGGTGTCTCACAGCTTTGCATGGCTCCCCAACAAGGGCTTGTTGTGAGCACATCATCACCTAGTCAGTTCCTACTGGACTGGCCCAATGGTCCAGGACTGTCTTGGAATGAAATATAGGGTCATTCTTCTTGTCGTAGTGAAAGGCTATTGGGGGAACAAAGTCATGAAAAACCAATTACAAAACCAAGAGGAATATAAGAGACATTGCAGGGCAATCTGTGGAATCAAAGCATAATTGATTTCCCAATGAGCATGGCAGACCCATGACCAGCAATGAAGAGGAACAAGTAATCTATGTATAGTGGAGTGGGCTGGGGAAGAGGAACCCTAGAGAAGTGTTGGGAGCCAGTTCTCCAAGACAAGCTGGATCTGGGGAGACTTATTCCAATCAGAGAAAATGGCATAGTGGTAGGATTCACTGACCTGTCCAACCATTCATCCACCCATCCATCCTTTTATTCATTCATGAAATATTTACTGAGTACAATTTTTGTGCCAGGAATTGAGCTTCCAATGGTGGGCAAAAGAGTAAAGGATGTGAGGTGAATGGTGCATAGAATGACCCAGCTAGATTAGAGGATTGGAATGAGAGAAAGGCTAGAAATGTCATTTGAGTCAGTATATGCGGACCTCCGATATCAGACTCCAGTGTTTAAGGAATTTCCTGAGGGCAATGAGGCCTGATATGGTACGGTAGCCCCACTCATCACCTGTGGAAGACATACGGATGACCTCCTAGTTCACATTAAGGGAGTTTCAGGAGCAGAGAGACCCATTCCAGCTCGTAGCAGAGAGTGGTCTTTTCACAAATTGCAGAAACTGTGTAGTTGGTGATAAAATTTTCCCAGTCAATTCTGCCTCTGTATGTGTTTATTAAACCTTTGGTGCCTGCTAACACAGGTCTCCAGAAAGCAGAAGCAGCTGACGTGATGAATGACTGCTCAGTTTTTGGATATCACACCTGGCATCAAGCATCCTTACCCTACCTGTCAACCTTGCCCTTCACACTGCCATTGGAGATAACACTGATGTTATATATTTTTTCCCCTGCCAAATTTTTTGACAGTATTTCATATTGCCATTTTTCAAATGGTCATAGTTTCGATTAGCTGAATTGTTCTTACATCACATGATAGAGTTCTGTCCATTCACATCCTCATGGGGTTTCATGGAAAGCTCTGTGATTTCTGGGTGTGTTGTGCCCAGCTGGCTTTGAGAAGATGTGTGTTATGGCCTGAAGCCAGGACCCAAGACTGCATTGAACTCTGTGAGTTCCGTGTCTTCCCTTGGTGAATTTCACTTATCCTGTTGCTTATGCCAGTGTCCTCTCTACAATGAAGCCCTTTCGAATACCCTCAGAAAATAGTGACTCTTTCCTCATCATGCACACCCAGTGTACTTTATGCAGGTCTCTACTCTCTCTACTCCAGTACTTACTCCATCATTAGGATTTTCATTCCGCACCTCCAGGGCCTAGCAACAGGCTTGGCACATGGTTAGTGCCAACAAATGTTGAATGAATGGATAAATAAATCTATCTGTCAATGATTATGTGTATGTTGGGAGGCAGTTAATTTGTCAAGATCAAACTTGCTTCCAAAAACCAAACAAAACCAAAACCCAAATCTAACTCTGCTCCCAGGTGGCAGATTTGAACATGGGCCCCGTCTCCTTATTAAACGTTCACTGTTCTCACAGAATGGAGAGAGGATGACCAGACACAGCCCCTTGCTGGTTTCTGAGGGGCAGGTGTGACCTCCCTGAGTTGTTTAGGTCCATTTCTCCCCCTGGCTGTCTTGACTGGCTCCTGCCATTGGTGGGGCCCTGCTCAGCCCCTGTTGACACTCTTGGCATGGTAACCTTCAGGTTTTGACTTGGGGGATGAGCTGGAGGATGCGGGTTTGGTTTTCTGGAAGGGTTGCTTTGTCTTGAGAGCCAGTGTAATTTGGGGGAAGAGAGGGTGGCATATGGTATCAATTTCATTAATCTGGCTTCTTCATGGGAGTAGAGAGAGTAGGGAGTGGGCACTTTGACAAGGCCCCCAAATTAGTTTGCCTCCCTTGGGAGAGGGTTGGAAAGGCTGCCTGCCTTGGCTTTGTCTCTGGATGAGTCATTCTGTTTGCTCAAATTGTCAATTGTCAAACAACAGTAGAGAGTGCTTCCCAGGTGGGGGTGTCAGTGCTGTCCCGACAGGCACATCTGCTCCTGAGACACCCACTGCTGGGGAAATGGGAGCCACGTTGCTACCCAGTTGCCAGCCTGAATGTCATGGCAAAGACCCCAGCAAGTCCTGGCCTTGCCCCACGTGGAGCTGTGGCAGGTGGGGCCAGAAGCTGTGGAGGCTCCAGATTGTAAAGAGGGGCAGCAACTGTGACCATGTTCCTGTGCTGTGACCAGTGGGCTGACTAGGTGCATGTGAGAGAGGCGGAGGAGCTACTAGCAAGGGGCCTTTGAAAGGGCAGGTGGAGGTATTTTCAGAGCTGCCCAAAGCTTGTTTGGAAAGAGGTTAAAACATTCCCTGATCTTGGGGGAGTATCAACACCTGTGGGTAGGATACTCAGTCAACCTCCTTAACAATGTGCTTCTGACCTGCCTTATGGGAATGTGTGTCACTCCCAATGGCCACCAGTTATCCTGCCCTGCGGGGTAGTGGTAGTGATGGTGGGGGAGAGGAAAAGACAGGAAGGGCGGAGACAAAAATAAATCTATGGAGGGAGCATGAACAGAGGGAAACAAAGAAGACACACACACACACACACACACACACACGGAGAGAGAGAGTGAAAGAGAGAGAGAAGAGCAGGTGAAACTGTGAGGAAGTGAATAATAGTGCTCCCATCACTCATGGTAAAAGCTTCCTGGGATGTTTCTACCTGCGAGAGATGGGGGTAGCTGGGGCAGGGTTGGGGCAGGGAGTCTGCCACCATCACAGAACCCCAGTGCTCTGCCAGCTCAGTTTCTCAGTACGACAGAGGGCCTAGTGGCAAACACACCAGAGGGCCTGGCACTGAATCTGGGCCTCTGTTCCCAGGTACCCGGGGCCAGGTCCTTCAGGACAGGCTTACTGGGCAAAGTATGTCATTATTATCACATTATTGCTATCATTTATTGAGTGCTTACTATTTATCGTAGATCTGTTATCTCAATTATCATAACAGGATGTGCTTTTGCTATTATTAGCCCCATGTTATAGATGGAAAAAACAGAGCCTTAGAGAGTTTAAGTAACCTGTCTATAGGTGGTAAAGTTGGGCTTCTGACTCAGTGTGTCTGGCACCCAAGTGCATTATCTTAACCCTCTGCCCTTCACCTCTTGTCATTTACCTTCTAGGAGCATTGCCGATGGGCCCCACCCTTTGTCCACATCACTCTGTGTCTGTCAAGCTGGATTTCCTACCTGGTTTTCCATCTTACTTCCTCTTTACCTCCTACCTGTCACCTACCTCCTCCTTTCCAGACCATAGGCTGTGGTTCTGCTTCCTGGTGTCAGTGTTTCCATAGAGACACAGACGACCCATGAGTCTCGCTCCCTCATTTCCCATGCTCCCTCAGGGCCATGAGCTATATGCTGTAGAGTGATCCCTGAGCAGAGGGTAGTCAGGCCTTGCTGGGCATGGAGGTTGGAGCAGAAATCCAGGACAAGGCAGAGAAAAGCATCAGAGTGAGAAGCACTTCAGAGATTTGTGGGTCCCAGTAGAAAGGGCAGAGGTGCACATACCCCCTGGTCTCAGCTTGCAGTGAAGAAGGGAGGACCAGGAGCTGGGGAAGAGAAGTGAGGACCAGAAAGGCTCTTGCACTCTATCACAGCACTGATCAAACTATATTGTCATTGTCTAGTGGTTAAAAGGGAAGGCCCTAGAGTCAGGATGTCTGACTTCAAATTTTAGCCCCTCCTCTTGCTAACTGTGGGATTAGCTGATACTATCATCTACTACATGGAGTGTCTTAGAAGATTAAGTGAGATGTTGTCTCTAAAGGGGCCCAACACAAGACCTGATACTTAGTAATAATTCAACAAATATTCATGATTGTTAACATTAACTTAATTGTCCTTCTCACATATTAAGAGGGCAAGGATTCCATACATCTTTTTTTAAACCATTGTATCCCTCAAAACAAGCACATTGTCTGGCAAATAGTGGGTCTTATTATATACTTGGTGAATAAATGAATGAGGGGCTCACCATACCTGGCTCTATTATTATTTTCTTCTCAGGATCTAAGCCTGAAGATCAGAATCCATATGAGTATGAGAATGCCAAGGGGTTGGGGGGGGTGGTCTGTATCCTGGAAGAGGGTTCTGATGAGGAGGATCTTGGAAATAAGCTATGAGTAAATCCATCAAGGATTCAGTGGTATTCAGAGTGATCTCTCGGTGTCCAGAGACACCCGGCTTCGTGAGGAAGAAAAGAGGGCTCTTACATGGATCCACAAAGATTAGGATCTGCCTTAGTCCAGGCTTTTCAAGCTAGAAATTTTTCTCACCTTCACTCCCGCGCTAACTTCAACTGTGGGAAGTCAAAAGACCAAGGTCATCCTCAGCCTTAGCCAAGCAGAACCTTGCTGGAGCTGTCCCTGGTGCTGACCTCCCAGCCATCTCTGTCCTGGCAAAGAGGTTCTGATCCAGACCCACCCAGTCCAAGCTTGACTGCTCTGATGAACGTCCAAGGCCCCTGTTGGCTTGGCAAACTCTTTAGCTGCAGTCCAGGCCAAACCATGGCCTTTCTGTCTGACACTTGCCTGATAGCCTGTCTGGTCCCATGTCCAGCTTGAGACATCACAAATCTGCCACAAGCTGCCCCAGCTGATGCAGAACTGGGCCTGTGGAGAGGTGATTGGGGCGAACCCTCAGGATAACAGATAAGGTGCACATCAGTGCACAGATGGCTGGACCTGCACCCTTGGCTGGCACCCTTTCCTGGCTAGCATGTCCTATACCCCTGTCTCTTGGGACCATGGGGCATATTTCTCTTCTAGAGCAAAACAGGTGTCATGGGTGGGGCTAAGAAGTGCCGTCTCAGCACCACGCTTCCCTGGCTAATATAGCACTGTGCTGGCTTATCCCTCAAAGGGCAGATTAATCATTTCCACCCCAAGTCACCATCCAGGCCAGATTTATTGTGGCGGGAGCATGGGAGCCCCCGACTTTATGGTCTTGTAAATTACGGAGCTGCTTGTGCAAGAGGCAAGCTGGGCTGTAAATCGTGTGTAATTGCTTGTAAATTGGGAAACAAATACTATTTTTGCTTAAATTACCCTCTTTGCAAATGTTTCTTAGGGAATTGAGGTTCCACAGAGAACCTTTAACCTCCCTGGGAACAAAATTCCCATTGGGACTCAATCTAAACTATCTCAGAATCTTTCAGAGCCACATCTCAGCAAGTCTGGAGGCCTGTGGGTCAAATGGAGAAGAAATGACTGCAGTTGTCATAAATTCCTCTTTTAGGTTGGCTTAAATCACATTCCCCTGGGACCTCTCTCCCCCCATTTCTAGTTAACCCCCAGAGTCTCATCTATCCCCTGGCTATGGCAAGCCCTCTCCAAGGCTCTGGGAAAACAAGTCCATGTGAGCTCCAGAGAATCCAATTTCATTCCTTTTTTCCCCCACGCAAAGGCAGTGACTCACTGTTCGCTGGCGAGTGTGGCCTCTGTGTTAAGATGTTATTTGCTTGCTTATTCTCATCTTTTCCCATTTCAATGAAATTACATTTATAATCTTTTTTACCTGCCTGTGTCAACTTGGAAGAGTCATTAAATTTTCTGATAGGCAGCCTGGTAAACTTTAATTGAATCACGAATCACCATCTTCTGGAAAGTTCAGCCCGCGAGGACCTTGGGGACCGTATAATTCAACTCGTTCATTTGACAGGCGAGGAAATAGAAGTCTAGGATGGTTAAGTGACTCGCCCAAAGTCATACTCTGAGTGAGGACAGCTCTGGGATCAGATTTGAGCCTGCTTTTTCAGGTACCACACGCCTTCCACTCCACGGCACTGGGCCCCTTGGATTTAGCTGTTACTCAGGCAGCACTGCTATGTGATAAACCTTAAGAGGATCAACAAACATTTGTCTTATAATTGGGGGAATTAACAGCGTTTCAAAACCTTTCCTAGGAAACTGACTCAGCTAATGGGCTTGGGCTGTGATTGGTGGCAGCTGGCAACTATGGGGGTCTTCCTATGTGCTCTCTCCCCCACAGGACATTTGTCAGATGCCTTGGAGATTCCTCTTTTCAATGTGGCACTTGAGGTTTGAGTTTGATGCTATTAGTGATGGCTGCGCTGGTCATATCACGTGGGGTGTCTTGGCAGGGGTGTGGGTAGTGGAAAGGACATGAATGGTCCTGAAATCAGGCACTGTTACTCACTGTGGGCATGGCCTTGGGCAAGTCACTTCACTGAGCCTCCATTTTCTTATCTATCCAATGGGCATCAGGAGCTGACCCTTTCAGCGTAACTGAAAACTATAAAAGATGAACATGAGAAAGTATCCAAGTCAGAGCCCCACATACAGGGAGCCCTGGTCCATGCTGATTTTATCAGAAGGGCAGAGATGTGGGGGTTCGGTTTCCAGTGGCCGGACTTGTCTATGGATGTGTGAGGAAGGGAGAGGGGTCACTGTGTGGAGGCCACCCCTGAGTCATGGAGCCTCATGGTCTGATTTCCTCCCCTTGGGGAGTTTGCCAGCTGCAGTAGATGAAGCTGCCAGGCTGGGGCTCAGGGGCCCCCTCTACAGGGAGGTCACCTGAGTTCTGAGAAATCCTGAACCCTCAGCTGGTGCCTGTCTCCAGGCAAGACCTGGAGGAGGACTCTGTTGCTGTCCAGAGGAGTACAGCAGCCCAACACAGTTGGTCCATCTGTGCCAGACCTCGCCCAGCTGTGTAAGCAGCCTGGTGTCCCCATACTAATGAGTGACTCTCTTCTTGCCCAGGCCAGGCCCACGGCTTCTTAGCACCTCCTGCCTCTGCATGCATTTGTCCATGGGGTCTTCATGACCACGGTGGTACAGAGAATCCCCAGCTGGCCTCCCAGGCGTTTGCCTGTCCTTAGGAGAAGGCTCTGGCTTTAAACCCTGTCTCTTCATCCTCACCAGCTACTTCTTTGTCCCTGGGGATGATGGACAAATGGAAACAATCTGAGGCTCAGGTCACCAGAGACTCAGTTCCATGCATTGCCTGCTTTGGGAGGCCCTTGTCCATACAGCCATTCAATGCAGAGGTGCCTCTGAGGTCACACCAACCTGGAAAGCATTCAGGAGGCTGCTGGGGGTTGAGGGGGATATCTCACTGGGGATTGTTTCCTAAAGGAAGCTGGGCCTTCAGAGGTGGGGAACTCTCACAGAGAGGCCAGCACACTCTCACTCCTCTTTATAGATCACAAGGAATAGAAGTTAAAAGCAGGGGTTCAAATCCCAGTTCCACCACTTCCCAGCTGTGCAGCTTTGGGTGAGATCTTGGACCTCTCTGAGCCTCAGATGTTCAAAGGGAGCGAGTAATGGCATGCGGCTCAGAGTGGTTGTGAGGACTCAGTGAGATAATGCATGGAAGGAGCTCAGCAAGTGCGTGCCACACAGAAGGCGTTCCTCTCCATCGTAGTTATTAATGCAACTCCCAAGCCTCCTCCCAGGCACGCAGGAAATCACTGGGAAGCATTGGTGTGACTCTCACGTTCTGCCTGGCGTCTCGAGTGTCCTGGTCTCAGGAGGCTGAGCGGGGGGTTTGTTTATTCCCAGAGCTGTTTTCTCTATTGCCTGCCACCGCCGCTTGCCTCCCCCAGACATACTTATGGAGCCAAGTGGGCAGGAGGCAAAGGAGAGAGTCCTGCCAGCCTGATGGAGTGGAAGACCAAAGATTAGCTCCTGTGGAGAGGCAGATGGGGAGAGGACACTGGGCATGCAGCCGACCCCTCCCCTGGGCTCCCTGCCTCGGTCCCTGACCTCAGGGTTGGCTAATGTCTGTCTTTCCTTCTCCCCCTTCCAAGTTCCTCTCTCCTCCTGGAATGGAAGCTGTCTGACTCTGTCTCCCTTCACCCTTTCTGTCCTTTGCATTGCCCTTGGCCACCTCTACCCACCCCAGGTCATCTCTCTCCTCATCATGTCCCTCTAGATTTTTCTCTTTCCTTCCTTCCTCCTTTTTTTTTTTTTTTTTTTTTTTTTTTTTTTGAGAGGGAGTCTCGCTCTGTTGCCCAGGCTGGAGTGCAGTGGCACGATCTCAGCTCACTGCAACCTCCGCCTCCCGGGTTCAAGCTATCCTCCTGCCTCAACCTCCCTCCTTCCTTCATTTTTTATCCGTTTGTATTGGTCTTTATCCACCTGGCTTGGTCCCTCTCTCTGCCTCTCCATATCTCCTTCTCCCTCTGACTTTTTGTTCACTTCTGTTCTCTCTCTCTCTCTCTCTCTCTTCCTCTCCCTCTCTCTCACTTTCCTCCACCGCTAACCACTTCAGCCACCATCTGCTTGCTCGCCTCAGGCCCCACTGCACACAAACCCAGGGCCCTGGCTTAGGAGTCTCCAGGTCTTCTGGGTTTCTTGGCCCTCAGTCCCTTTCCTGTCTCCTTCCCCTGAATCTAGACCCATCCCTTTAATTCTTTATTGAAAAGCGGCGTGGGGCTGAGATTAACCCCTGGGGCATGCATGTACCTAGGGGATACCAGAGGGAGCCCCAGGGACCTGAGGCTAGGATCTTCCATCTGTGGCTTGTTTCTGGGAATGGACCGAACCTGCATTCAGTGAGGATGTATTAAGCCTGTTGTGTGCCCAGGACTGTGACAGAGATAAGAGGAATGGAGAGTGCCTCTTTGCAAGGATCTTTCCATCTAGTAGAAGAGGAGAAGCTGATACATGTGAACCTGTTCAGAAGCAGGTACTGGGTGGCCGGGGGCAGAAGCCATGCCTCGTGATGTCTGGAATTGTCTGTGCAGGGCCGGTGCTCCTGCCCCGCCTGGCCAGCAACTGCCCATCACTCAGTCCTTCTGTGAGCCTCCCTTCCTTTTGAATTTTTCTGTGTCTTCCCACCAGCATGTCTGGATCAGGGGTCCTTCATCTGCATCCCCAGAGCACCCTGGACTCTGGATCTTAGACCAGTTCTCACCACATGTGGAATCATCTGGCTGGGTTTCTCTGTCCCCTTCCACCAGGCTGTGAGCTCGAGAGCAAGGGTGGTTGGTTGTCCTGATTACTGCTGAGTCCCCCGCACCTAGGACAGTGCCATTGCAGAGCAGGGGCACTCACATTCTGGGCTCTTGATAAGGTGGGCTGGAGAACAAAGAGATGTGACTTGAATGAAAGCAGGACAACCTTCATTCAAGGGTCTTTGCATCCTTCGGCAAAATGATTTCGTCGAACACATCTTGGCTCTGCCATCTCGAGACATTCATGTCGGAGCCAGCAGGACCCTGGAGATCACTTTGTTGAGCCCTCCCGTCTCACAGATAGGCCCTGAAGCCCACAGCAAGCCTGGCCTGTCAGAGGGAAGGGGCTCCCCCAGGGCTGTGCCTGGGGCCCGGTGGGCATCTGTGCTTGCTCGTGGGCTGTGGCCTCCTGAGAGCCACCCCTCTCAGTGCCTGCTGCTTTCTTTGTCTCTGCCCCTGGCTGTCTCTCTTTCTACCACTGTCCTCGTCCTCTCTCTTCTGCTTTTTTTTTCCTCTGATGGGATAATTATGCTAATCAGCCTGTCAGAACAAAGATAATTTGTGGTGGGCTATTTCAGACTTTGGAATTCAGGCCAAGGCCCCTTTCCTGCTTGCCTCCGTATGCCCCTTCACCCCTAGCCTGGGCCTGAGCCAGGCAGGATTGTGGAGGGAGGGATGGTGGGTGCTTGAGGGCAGGCGGCTGAGTGAGGATGTGGGTGTGTGCACAGGTGGGCACGTGTGTGCACGCAGTGTGTTGCATGGAGCCTACCTCCATGTGCAGGGGAGAAGAGGCATCACCGGATGTCTGCAGAAACCAGCGAAACAGGGACAGGATAACAAGAGAGCTGCTGTCCCTGGGATATGAGAGTTGAAGACAGGTCGTCTCCGTGTATGTGGCTTTAGCAGTGGAATGACCACTGACCCACCCCAAAGCTGTTTGGTGGTGACCTATGTGTTGTGCTTCCCTGATAAATCCCAAATCAGCACTCTTTCCTCTCTGAGGGATTGCACTTTGTCTCCCACCCCATCTCCCCAGCTTGTCCTAGGCTAGAAGGGACCTTGAGATGCTTACTCCCTCGGCCTGGTTGGTCATCGCAGGGTGGGGGAAGGAGGGATGCTAGTATACCAGGCAGCAGAGCTGACCAAATAGGCCCAGAGGGCAGTTCTGTGTCCAGGGGGTGAATGGAGCAGCCTCCAAGGAGCCAGGCTTAGCAGCGGAAGTCTGGGAGGTGCTGATTGGACTGGCCTTGAGGCTGGATACAGGGCTCTGCTCTGCTCCTCTATTTCTCAGAGACTCTAAAGTGGGCCAGAAGAACATGGGCCCAGCCCAGGAGTGGACCCCATGCCTAGAGGCGGTTGCTCAGCCATCCCAGGTCCCTTCACATACCTCACTCTGTTCCCAGTGTCCCCTGCTTTCTCCAGGGGCTTCCAGTACCCCACTGGCCTCTAACTTCCATTCACCCAGTGATGTTTATTGAGTAAGTACAGGTGCCAAGCACTGCGTTAAATACCGGAGCTGCAATTGCAGACCACACAGGCTTACAGGGCACACAAGCTCATGGGGCAAACAGGTTCACGGGTCACACAGGCTCATGGGGCACAGAGTCAGGGGGTACACAGGCTCATGGGTCACAGGCTCACGGGTCACAGAGTCACGGGGCACACAGACTCATGGGTCACAGGCTCACAGGGCACACAGGCTCATGGGTCACAGAGGCTCGGGGGCACAGACTCACAGGGCACACAGGCTCACAGGGCACACAGGCTCAAGGGGCACAGGCTCACGAGGCACAGACTCACAGAGCACACAGGCTTATGGGGCACAGAGTCATGGGGCACATGGCTCACAGGGCACACAGGCTCACAGGGCACACAGACTCGCAGGGCATACAGACTTATGGGGCACACAGACTCACAGGGCACAGAGGCTCATGGGGCATAGACTCACAGGGCACACAGGCTCACAGGGCACAGAGTCATGGGGCACACAGGCTCACAGGGCACACAGGCTCATGGGGCACAGAATCATGGGGCACACGGCTCATGGGGCACACAGGCTCACAGGGCACACAGACTCACAGGGCACACAGGCTCATGGGGCACAGAGTCATGGGGTACACAGGCTCACAGGGCACACAGGCTCACGGGGCACACAGACTCAATGGGGCGCACAGACTCACGGGACACACCGACTCACAAAGCACACAGGCTCAAGGGGCACAGAGTCACAGGGCACACAGACTGACAGGGCATACAAGCTTATGGGACACATAGGCTCACAGGGCACAGAGTTACGGGGCACACAGGCTCATGGGGTACAGAGTCATGGGGCACACAGGCTCATGGAGCACACAGTCATGGGACACCCAGGCTTACAGGGCACACAGTCACAGGGCACACAGGCTCACAGGGCACAGAGTCAGGGGCCACACAGGCTCATGGGGCACAGAGTCACGGGGCACAGAGTCACAGACTCACAGGTCACAGAGGCTCATGGGGTGCAGGCTCACAGGGCACACAGACTCACAGGGCACACAGGCTCACGGGACACACAGGCTCACAGGGCACACAGAGTCATGGGGCACAGAGGCTCACAGGGCACAGGCTCACAGGCACAGGCTCACGGGGCACAGACTTACCGGACACACAGGTCATGGGACACAGAGTCATGGGGCACACAGGTTCACAGGGCACACAGGCTCACGGGACACAGAGTCATGGGACACACAGGCTCACAGGGCACACAGGCTCACAGGACACACAGGTTCATGGGGCACAGAGTCATGGGGCACAGACTCACAGACTCACAGGTCACAGACGCTCATGGGGCGCAGGCTCACAGGGCACACAGGCTCACAGGGCACACAGGCTCATGGGGCACAGAGTCACAGGGCACAGACTCACAGGGCACACAGGCTCACAGGACACACAGGCTCATGGGGCACAGAGTCACAGGGCACAGACTCACAGGGCACACAGGCTCACAGGACACACAGGTTCATGGGGCACAGAGTCATGGGGCACAGACTCACAAACTCACAGGTCACAGAGGCTCATGGGGCGCAGGCTCACAGGGCACACAGGCTCACAGGACACACAGGCTCATGGGGCACAGAGTCACAAGGCACAGACTCACAGGGCACACAGGCTCACGGGACACAGGCTCATTGGGCACACAGTCACAGGGCACACAGGCTCACAGGGCACACAGGTTCACAGGACACACAGGCTCACAGGGCACAGAGTCACAGGGCACAGACTCACAGGGCACACAGGCTCACGGGACACACAGGCTTATGGGGCACAGACTCATGGAGCACAGACTCACAGAGCACACAGACTTAGGGGGCACAGACTCACAGGGCACACAGACTCAGGGGGCACAGAGTCATGGGGCACACAGACTCACAGGGCACAGAGTCATGGGACACACAGACTCATGGGGCACAGAGTCATGGGACACACAGGCTCACGGGGCACACAGGCTCACGGGGCACAGACTCACAGGGCACACAGACTCAGGGCACAGAGTCACGGGGCACACAGGCTCATGGGGCACAGACTCACGGGGCACACAGGCTCACAGGGCGCAGATTCAAAGAGCACACAGGCTCACGGAGCAAAGATTCAAAGAGCACACAGGCTCACGGGGCACAGACTCACAGGGCACACAGACTCAGGGGCACAGAGTCACGGGGCACACAGACTCACGGGGCACAGAGTCATGGGACACACAGGCTCACAGGACACATAGGTTCATTGGGCACAGAGTCACGGGGCACAGACTCACGGGACACACATGCTCACAGGACACACAGGCTTATGGGGCACAGACTCACAGAGCACGCAGGCTCACGGGGCACACAGGCTCATGGGGCACAGAGTCACGGGGCACAGACTCACAGATCCCAGATGCTCATGGGGCACAGGCTTACGGGGCACAGTCACAGGGCACACAGGCTCACGGGGCACAGAGACTCACAGGGCACAGACTCACAGATCACAGATGCTCATGGGGCACAGGCTTACGGGGCACAGTCACAGGGCACACAGGCTCACGGGGCACAGAGACTCACAGGGCACAGACTCACAGAGCACACAGGCTCACGGGGCACAGGACACGGGGCACACAGGCTTATGGGGCACAGAGTCATGGGGCACACAGGCTCATGGGGCACAGAGTCATGGGGCGCAGAGTCATGGGGCACACATGCTCACGGGGCATAGACTCACAGGGCACACAGGCTCACGGGGCACAGAGTCATGAGGCACATGGCTCACGGGACACACAGGCTCACGGGGCACACAGGCTCACAGGGCACAGACTCACGGAGCACACAGGCTCACGGGGCACAGATTCAGAGCACACAGGCTCATGGGGCAGAGACTCACGGGCACACAGACTCAAGGGGCACAGAGTCATGGGGCACACAGGCTCACAGGGCACAGAGTCACAGGGCACACAGGCTCACAGGGCACAGACTCACAGAGCACACAGGCTCATGGGGCACACAGGCTCACGGGGCACAGATTCACAGAGCACACAGGCTCACAGGGCACAGACTCAGGGGGCATAGGCTCACTGGGTACACAGGCTCACGGGGCACAAAGTCATGAGGCACACGGGCTCGTGGGGCACACAGGCTCATGGGGCACACAGGCTCATGGGGCACACAGACTCACAGAACAGGTAGGCTCACAGAGCACAGAGGCTCATGGAAGCTCCGCAGGATCACACTCCCACCTGCTGTGGAAAGTTCCCTGCAGTAAACACATGTCCCTCTCTCTCTATTGATAAGAGCACAGACCCCCAATCAGCCAATCTGATGAGGGTTCAGGACTCAGCCCAGCCTTATTCTGGAGGCTGTTTGTCAGAGCCTCCGTTTCCATAGCTGTGTGGCATCTGCCGAAGCCTCCTGCTCTGTGGCCTGCTCCAGCAGAGGGGGTCTTGCTCCTGGTCTCCCTTGGGTGCTGGGCATCGCCCAGAGTGATGCAGGTGGAGACAGAGTGCTTTACTCACAGGACAGTGAATGAATGCATGGGTAAGTGAACGAACAATGAATGACTGCTCTCTGTAAAACAGAGGACACAAAGCTTTTTAAAAAATGTTTTATTTCAGAAAAATTTTCAAATTTTCAAAATATGCCAGAGTAGAGAGAATAGAACAATAAGTACCATGTGTTCATCCCCCAGAGTCAATTGTTGGCCTGGGGCCAGTCTGGCTTCATACTTCCCCACTGACTTTGTCTCATTTCACCTGAAATGTTTCCTGTGCACCTCGGGGGCTTTTTTTCTGTGCTCCCCTCACCTTCCCAAGGATGCTGGGCTCAGGGTCCGCCTCTCTCAGTTCTTTGGAAGCCTTGCAAGGATTCAGCTTGGCCATGGCGTGTGATGGTCGAGAGTGGTGTGGGGTGGACATGGCCCTGGGCAGCTGTTTTCCTGGGAGCTGGGAAGCCTGGCTGCCCACACACCAGCGTGGAAGGAGTTAGCGGGTTTTTCCCTCTCCGGTGTGCATGCGGAATGCTGCCGTCTGGGTAAATTGTGGCAGTTTCACGATGAGGCTTTGAGTCATTTAAATGGCTGCTGGTGAGATGCTGCCCTGACTCATTTCATCTTCCTAAGTAACTTTCTCTTCTGGGCTTCTGCCTATGCAGCACCTTGGCCCAGTCCCCAGCCAAGGTGGCCACCCCTTCCTACCAATCACGCTGCCTGCTTCCCACCCTCAGCCCTGTCTTCCAAGGGCCTCTTCCCCTCTCTGCTTCCCTGGCTCAGCCATTTGCTGGCTTAGTCTGAGAAGGGGAGAGGATGATGTTGAAAAGGGCGGGGAGCAGAGTTCTAGGGCCTGCTGTCCCCCAGGCCGTGCACCCCACGGCTCAGGACTCCTCCCCCACTGAGCCACTGAAGCCCCCACAGGCCCCGCTCTGGCTGTTGGTGGAGCCTGGCGGCCTGCAGGAGGAGGTGTCACCAAGACCCTTGTCTTCCTCACCGTCACCTACCAGTTCTGAGAATCTGGTCTGATGCCGAGCCTTTGTTAAGAAGGCCTTGGCCACAGGCCATGGCTGGCCAGCCAAAACACCAGACCCTGGCCCTGGTGGCCAGCGGGGGATCCTTACTGACAGGGATGAGGTTGTGAGTCAGAAAGCCAACAGACACTCTGGATGTGTGCATGAGCACTTGCATGAATGTGTGCAAGTGTGTCTGGTCCTGAACGCCTTGGTGTGCTGGTTGTGTCTTTGTCTACACAGCATGTGCCAGGGTGTTTCTGAGCCTTCTGTTGTTGTGTTCACAAGTGTGAGTGCTTGAGGTAGCCTGTTCAGTATGCTTGGCTGCAGCTGTCCAGATATGCTTGTGTGTGAATGTATGTGCATGTGCCCTGTGTTTGTATGGAGCAGGGCAGCCTGTGTGTGCATGTGTGTTCTCCAGGGGCGGGGGTATGTCTGTGTGTGCTGTGTCTGTGGTTCTGGGTTTGAGTGATGTGCGGGGCCTCCCAGAGAGGGCCTGTGACTCAGTGCCTGTGTTCCACCGTGTGTTGGGTGCTGTGAGTGTGCTCGTGCCTGTCAGCCTCTGTGTATCCATCCACGTGTTTGTGTGCACGTGTGCGCTGCTCGGCGTGTGGACGGGGAAGCACAGTTGGGGTGGTGTTGGGTCAGGCCCAGCCCCTGTACCCCACCGCCCCACACCTGCCCCTTCCTGTCCTGCTGGCAGGGTTGATGACAGCCATGCCAGGCCCTACCCTTAGCCAGGTGGGCTGTCACTTATTTAGGGCTGCTATTTCAGGAGGGGAAGCAGCTGGCTGACGGGCTGCTCATCTGAGCCTCAGCAAATCAGTGAGCTCAGGACCCACTCTGGGGTGGCCCCTCACTGCTGAAGGCTGCTTGGGGTTGGAGGCCCATGTGGCTGAGGCCTCTGTCTACCACCCTGACACCACTTATAGCACCACCATCCAATGTAGAGCTGGCTTGGGCTTCCTGCCTGTTCTCAAAGGAATAGGCCCTTACCCAGGGCTCCTATGGACCTGTGTGTGTGTGTTCGTGTGTGTGAACGTGCATGTGCACAGGTGGGTACACACAGGCATGTGTCCCTGGGTCCACACCTGCAGGCACTTGCCCACTATGCACTTATACTTGTGTGAGGAAGGGCACCTTTCTGTGGCCTGAACTCATGTGTCTGTAGCTGGTTTTTTTCTGTGATTTGTCTATGCACGTGTGTGTCCTTGTGCGTGCACAGGTGTGTACACATGTGCTTCTCTGCGTGTGTGTGGACCTGTGTATGCATATGTATGTGCATGCACACTCTTTCCCCAGCCTCCTTACAGTAATCAGGGGAACCTCAGGGACCTGTCCTTTGGAACACAGACATGTGCTACCCATGCTCCTGCCGCTGGCCTCAGCCCCCGTCCCCACCCTTAGAGTCCTGGAGACCCACACATGCCACGCAATGCTGCCTTGCCCAGAACCCTGGAGTGGCTCCCCACATGCTTTCTGTTGGCCTTCAGGGTCGGGGGCCTCCTCCAGGCCACTCTCACTTCTCCTGCAGATGACCTTTCTGGCTGCTCTGATTGGCATGTGGCTTCCTCTTCTGAAAGGCATTCCATGACTCTTCACTGAGCAAGTCCTCTGATGCTGAGGCTGTGTGCTGGGCTCCAGGAGAGGCAGCAGGGGTAATCATGGGCCAGCATTCCAAGACGTCTTAGGCTAGTGCAGTGGCAAGATCCTGGAGCTCAGATGTAAGGTGTGCTAGAGAGAGGTGAGCTTGGTGAGGGGTGAGAGCTTCCCAACAGGAATGCCCCCCTCTATCTCACCCTGAGAAGCATTCTTGTCTTTGAGAGTCCCTGGCACAGCCCCTCATCTGGTTCCCCAGCGGAAAGGATGCCCTTCGTCCCCCTTGACCCCTTGCACCTAGTAGATCCCTTTCCTCTTAGGACTAATGGTTTCCCATCATCAGAGCTTGGCTCAGCTGGCACGAAGGAAGGAGGCCAAGGGCAGTCTGACTGCAGGGGCAGTACCCTTGGGAGACAGGGGCTGGGGGTCCTCTGCCCTCTAATTGTCCTTTCCCGGCAGCTTCCCTCAATCAAGCCATTGATTTGAGGGCCACCTCTGTGCTTCCCCTCCAGTGGAGCTTCTTCAGGGCCATGCTTTGATTGCTGCGGAGCAAGTGAAGCCTGTGTGAGCATCCCCTCTGAGCATCTCTCACCACCTGCCCTGCGTCTCTGCTTGGACATCTCAAAGGCACTCAGCCCCAGCTGGCACCTTAGGGTGCCACTTCCGTGAGCTGGAAACCTGTGGGGTCCCTACCGACTCCTTCCTAGTCACCTTTCCTTTCCCCTGCCTGGTCCATGGCCCCATTGTGCAGATTCACCACCTAAGCATACCCAAGCCCTCTTCTCTCTGCCAGCAGCCTGCCCTAGGCCATTGTCATCACCACCTAAGCTCTTCTCCTTATGTATGCCCTAGCCCTCACCCTTCAATCTGTTCCACATGTGAGATCTACAATTTTGATCATGGCACTCTCCTGCTTAAAGCCATCAATAGCTCACCATTGCTTTTAGGATGACTCCTGCCCTTCACTTGGCACACTAACTCCTTTATCCTGCAGGTCTCGGCTCAACAGCATATCTGTAGGGAGGCCCCCTTGGACCTCACTCCCCTTGCCCTCTACCTGTGCCAGGCCAGGTCCTCTTGCCATCTGTTCTGCTCAAGCTGGGAACCCTCCGCACTTGCCAGAGCCCAAGGGCAGCTCCTCCTGACTAAGTGCTATGAGGCAGGGGCAGGGGGAGGGGCAAGGACAGGGCTGTCCACACGTTGTCCTCAGTGCTAGCAGTGAAGTGTTGTGTCTGCACAGACATGGAGCCCAACAGACGTGTGCTGAATGAATGCATGAGTAAAGGGCACTTGGGCACAGTCTCTTCCTCCTCCTCCCACTCCTCCTCACCCAAGTAGTCCTGGGTCAGCCTGCAGAGCCCTTCAGAGGACACAGCGTGGACACCCTGATGGTGATGCTGATTCTCCCTGTCAGCTGCCTTGTACAGTGTTGCACGTGCTGTTCCCTCTACCTGGAGCATTTCTCTCAGGCACATAGCTCGTTCCCTCTCCTCCAGATTTGGCTTCAAGTGTTCTCACCTTGAAGAACCCTTCCCTGAACACCATGTATAAATTAGACCCCCCAACACCCAGTATTCCCTATCATCTCCTTTTGGCTTTTCCTTCCTGGCACTTATCACAATGGAATAGTCATTTATTCATTCATTCATTCATTCATTCATTCATTCATTCATATGCTTTCTCATTATCTGTTTACCCCACCAAACTCTAAGCTCCCTGGAGGCAAGTTCCTCCCCACTGTTGACCCGGCACCCATCAGAGCCTGCTGGCACACAGTGCGTGTTCATTATGTGTGTAAATGAAGGATTGCATTATGTAACTTATTTTCCAACCCTGTCAGGGATCCACTCTAGAGATGAGAAAACTGAGGACCAGAGAAGTGAAGAAACTCACTAGTGGTCACAAAACTAATGAGAGAGGTGGTGTGGAGGTTCCCATCCAGATTTGACTGATCCTATTTACTCTCATTCATTCATTCATTCATTCATTCATTCAGCACCCGCTCTGTGCAGGGGCCCTGTGCTGGGAACAGAGGCACAGAGATGGGATCATCACAGCTGCTGCCTGGATGACAGCTCAGTCCAGAGGGGAGGGGACTGAAGACAGTGGTCAGGAGGAGGCCCTAACGGACATTGTGGGCCCTGAGGAGACACCATGGAGGAAGGGCTCTTTGAGTAGGGTTTTGAGGGATGAGTAGGCTCTCGTGGCTGAGTGGTACGTATTGTACAGCAGAAAGAGCACTGGACAGGGAATCAGGAGGCCTGCGTTCCAGTCATCCCCACTCCCTGTCACTTTGGGAAAATCACATTCCCTTGCTGACCCTGTTTCTGCATCTGCAAGGCCGGGCAGGCCCTGTGCTGACAGTCTGTGGGCTGAGGTGGCTGACTGGCAGGAACATTCATTTCCCTTCAATGCTCCTCCCCACAAGACAGAACCCACCTGGCAGAGGTCCTGGCTGTTTGGCAGAGTGGGCAGAACATGGGGCAGCTGCCCTCTACCTGCCCTGCCTCCTGTGGTCCTCCCGCCCCTCCGCCCTCCACCCTCCTTCTCTCTGCTTCTTCCCTGTTCCCCCCATTTCTGCCCTCTCCTCTCCCTCCTCCTCGTCTTCCTCAGACCTTTTCATCCTCTTCTCCTTCTCCCTCCCCCTTTTATTCCTCCTCTTCCTCACCTTCTCTTCTTTCTCCCCCATTATTTTCCTCCTGCCCTGCCCAAGGGGGAGAGCACAAAGGGTAGTCAAAGTTAATTTAGGCTCAAGTACCTGGTCACCTAGAAACAAGGCCAGTCCCCCAATGCAGGGCCTCAGCCGTGGCCTCATTAATCTGCATGCGACCAGCATTGCCAGTTCGACATAAGTAGGACAGAAGCCATGCTGCCGAGGAGAGGGGGCCTCGGGCTCTGGCCACTTGGTCCCCCAGCAGTCACATGGCCACCCCCAAGTGTGCAGTAGAAAGAAGACAAAGGAGAAGGAAGGAGAAACAAAAGACCCCAGGGCATCTGCTGTCCCTTCTTCCACATGTCCTAGATTTCGGCCCAAGGACCCCTAAGTATTTGCTGTCCCTTGCTGGTATTGTCCTTGATCGTGATCACTCTTCTTCACCCTGAGTCCCGGGTTCTGTTGGTCCTTCCCTTCAGAGGGTGCTGCCAGACTTGGAGTCACTAGTCTCAGTCTCTGCTCACATGTCCTGACCCTCAGAGGACTCTAATGTCCAGCCCCCTGCTGTAAGCTTCTGCAGCAGGTGACACTGAACAGCTTGGCCTCCTGGCCCAGCCAGCTCCTCTACAAAGCCAGAAAGACAAAGGTCATTTGCATGCTCCAGACCTTCTCCTTTCCTGGGCCCTGCTCTGGGAAAATTTCCCTTTGGGTCTGAGCACATTTGTTCCACCCTAACTCCGCTAACATTTAGAAAAACCTGGGGCCCCAGTCTGCAGCAGAGGCTGCATCATGCCCCACCCCAAACCCTCCTGCCCCACTCCAGACCCTCCGCTCCCCGTTGCTGTAACTTCAGAGGCTTCTATCATCCCAGAGGAGTGAGTGTAGAATTGGTAGGGTGACAGCATGTGATCACTCACGAGATCAGCTCCCGCGCAAATCACGAACCTCCAAAGCCACAGTTCTGCTCAGCTGCACAGAAAACATCAAGTTCTCAACAAGACAGTTTCTAAGAATAAACAAACAGATAAATCGCATGTAGCCTCTTGCCTTTACCAAAGCAAGTTGTGCAGCAGGATGTGGGTACCAATTGGGCCACAGTCTCTGTGCCTCTGCTGTGTCACCCCACCATCTGCACAGCCAAAGACTGGCTTAGCCAAGCCCAGAGCATGTTGTCCAAAGGCCATTCCAGCTTCATCTTCCTGAAATCTGATTTGTCTGGGAGTGTGGAAAGATGGGCTTAAACATTGGCCACAACCTAACTGCCAATCTGTTAGGATTTGTCAAATAAATTATGGAGCATCCACATTTTATTGGAAAAATATTATTTTATAAATGGAGAAAAGCCTGGAAAGACCTCTACCAAAATACTAAAGGTGCTTTTTCTGGATGGTGCATTTATAAACGTTGTTAACTTCTTTATGTTATTCAATGGACATGCATTTTGTGAGCAGGAATGATTATATTTAAAAATCTGAGTTTGAATGCCAATTTGATCGTGTCTCAGCTGTGCTATCTTTGGCAAGCCACTTCTTTTCCAGAGTTCCAATTTCTACACTTCTAGGACTGGGGTAATAAAGTCATTTTCATTGCATTGTTCTGAGAAAGAAAATGAGATCATGTGTATGTGTATTGTGTGTGTGTTGTGTATGTGTGTACCCTGAAGCTAGATCTGGCACACTTTTAGAGCAACTCCAGTATGATGGCCACACACAGACACTCTAGAGCCAGGTGGCCTGGATTCAAATCCTGGCTCTGATATTTACCAGCTGTGTGATTTTGGGAAGGTTGCTTGACCACTCTGTGCCTCTGTTTCTTCTCTGTAAAGTGGGGTTGTGATATGAATTAAAAGAATTAGGGCCAGGCGTGGTGGCTCATGCCTGCAATCCCAGCACTTTGGGAGGCCGAGGTGGGCAGATCACCTGAGGTCAGGAGTTCGAAACCAGCCTGGCCAACATGGTGACCCCCCTGTCTCTAATAAATATACAAAAAATATTAGCCGGACATGGTGGCACGCACCTGTAATCCCAGCTACTCAGAAGGCTGAGACAGGAGAATCACCTGAACCTGGGAGGCGGAGGTTGCAGTGAGTCGAGGTTGCACTATTGCACTCCAGCCTGGGGCAACAGAGCGAGACTCAAAAAAAAAAAAAAAAAAAAGAAAGAAAGAAAGAAAGAGAGAGAGAAAGAAAAAAAAAGAAAGAAAAGAAAGACATGCAAAGTACACAATAAGAGCACAATAAAGATGTTATTATTGCTCTTATTACTTTATTATTGAGTACATGTTCTTTTGCTTTCTTTCCAGGCTGTTGGGATTGAAAGCCCTCTGTGAGCTGTGGGTCTGCCTTCTTGGGGAGAGCTCTGTCCATATTTGGCTGTTCCAGAGTTGAAAGAGACAGAGTGAGGGCCCTCTAGTAGCTTCAGTAGGGGGACTGGAGGCCACCATGAAAACTAGGGTTCAGTGTAGAGCTAGGATCAGAGATCAGAATAGAGTTTAAGGTCAAGGTTCAGTCTGGATCAAGATCAAGATGAAGTTGAGAAAGGAACCAGGTCTGTGTCTGGGGCCAGGGCCCAAGTTTGTCTCTTGCTTTCTTGTGGAGCCAGGCAGGTCCTGGGGCCTGTTCCACAGTGCAGGGCTGGGTTGTGCACCTGGATGGCCTTTCCCTGGGTCCCACCTTCACCCTGGGGCCTGTTTCAGCCTCCCCATAGGCTGCGTGCTGCCCTTCTTCCCAGGCAGTCTGAGCCACCCAGCAGTGCCCTTGACCCCTGCTCAGGGAGTCCCCAGGAGCTGCGCTTGGTGCCCTGGTCCCTGAGCGTCTTCTAGCTTGAGGAGCAGCCAGCTCAGACCTGGCAGGAGGGGGCAGCCTCCACAGCACCTGTGCCAAACCTTAGCTGTATTTTTAGAATAGCTCCTGCCTGTCCACCTGGCGGGCAGTGGGCTGGAGGGCTGGAGGGCTGGAGACAAGGAGGCCAGGCGCTCCTTCCCCCAGGCATTGACAAGCTGTTGGAAGGCCCAGCTGAGCTGACCTGGGTTCCTGCACTGGGCCTTGCTGGTGAGGAGCCGGCATGGAGCTGTGTGCACAGATGGCCCTACATGCGCTCATAATTTGCCAGAATAAGTAGTTATTATTGATCTCCCCTGTGCTCTCCTTCTTCCCCTTCCTCTCCCTTTTTCTGATTTTCCCAGGTTGATTGTGAGGTGCATGGAGGCAGGGGTTGCCTCTTTCTTTGATGCTCAGTGCCTTGTTCAGGACCTAGCACACAGTAGGTGCACTGTCAGCAGGAAGCCAGGCACATAGGTTCCCCCTCCATCTTAGAAGCTCATCCAAACAAGATCTATACACAGTAGGGCTTCAGCCAACTCAGATCAGCACACAGGAGGTGCTTTCTCAGCATGGAGCCTGGCACGTAGTAGGCCTCTCCCAGTACAGGATCTGGCACACAGTAGAAATTCCTCCAGCATTGGCACATAGTAGGGCGTCAGCCTTCCTAGAGTGTGCTTCAGAGCAGGCAAGTTTCAGAAAAATGTCCCCTGGGTCAAGTTTTCCTTCTCTCTTCACTGTGCTCAAGAAATATGTACTGAGTACCTAGTACTGCCCCAGTTTGATACCAGGTGTTGCATGGGGGAGCAGAGTAAGGGAGACACAAGCCTTTTATTCTTATTTAAAGAACCGACAGCCAAGTGATGAAATACCACCCCTTTACAAATAACCTATGACTGAGGCAGGGGTAAGGAGTGAGGCTGCTTGGAGGAGGTGGTCCTGGAGATGAGTCAAGTTTCTCAAGTCAGCAAAAGTGCAAAGGCAAGTGTAGAGAGTGAGGGTGACCCATGGGGATGGCCATGAACCATCGCTGATCACTGCAGCAAAGTATCATACTGTGGAGGGGGTGGGGTATCATTCTCTCATTCAACAAGTATCAGGAGCTGTGAGGGGCTGGCATGGCTCTAAGCTGTGATGCTACAGCTCTGGATAAAACTATCCTGCTTCATGGGGGGGGCAGGAGGATAGAAAATAGCAGCATATTAGATGTCAGCTGCTGATAGTGCTTTGAAGAAAAATAAAGGAGGGGAAGGGTGAGGAGCTCACTGGAGGGGGTGAGCTCTTTCCACATCTTCTCTGATAAGATGACATGTAAGCTGAAATCTGACTCCAGGAAGGGAGAGGGCATGGTCACGGGGAGAGGAGAACCTGACAGGCAGAGGGAAGGGAGGGCAGGAAGGTGGGGGCCAATTGCCAAGAGCCTTGAATTCCAGGGCAAAGAATTTGGATTGGATTTTGTAGCAGTGGCCAGGCTCTGAAGGCTTTTGAGCAGAGGACGGATGGGATGAGAGCTGCAGGAAGGAGAAGATGGCAGAATTGTGGGCAGCTGAGACCAGCGTGGAGGGGTGGCAGTGGTCCAGGTGGGAGATGCCAGGCCTGGGTGCAGGTAGTGATGGGGGCAGGGCAAGAGGAGGGGCAGATGCCAGGGCTGTGTGAAGGTGGCATTTTCTGGTGTGAGGTTGAAGGAGGATGAAACAAAGGCATGTGAGGGTGAGTTGGGTACCACGATCGGAAATGCAAACACCAGGCCCAGGAGTGGGCCAGGAGCAGATGGTCCATCCCTTCTGAAGCTGTTGTTTTCCTCCTGCTTGTCCGTCTCCTCCCCTTGAGCTGCCTGTCTCCCTTCCCCCATGTCCTCTTTTCCCTTCTCCTCCTCTAGCACCTCCCGCTACAATCTTAGAAACTCCACGGTCCAAATCCCAAGTATCTGGGCTTCTCCTCTGCTTTCATCTCACATGTGTTTCTTTCTCCTTCTCTGTCCTTTCTTACCGCTTCTGAGCCAGTGATCCTTAGAGGGTATAATACAAATCAAATTGTCCAGGTCTTCCTGGGGTACCTGACAGCCTGTTGGGGTGGAAACAGTGTCGGGGTAGTTGGATGCCCTGGTTTTTGTGTCTCACGGAATAAGGTTTGCATCTCAACCCTGCCGTGTATAAGCAGCACCGTGATGTGTGAGTTATTGGATGCACCTGTGCCTCCGATCCCTCATCTGTGAAATGAGAAGGTGCATGGGCTAGCACGGGGCCTGGCACAACATAAGGGTTGTGTGGGTGGCGGTTGCCGCTATGATTATTACTGTTTGTGGTATTGTTACTTATTCGCCAAATGTGAGGCTATCCACCCAGATAGATCCTTCCCATGCCAGAGCCACCTTCAGAGGGGAGTGTGTGTTCCAGAATCCGGCTAGACTACCCAAGTCCTTCCTGATAATGGGCGTGCCCGAGTGTCCGTAGCCCCACTCCAGAAGGGCTGTCCAGCAGCCCCTTGGAGCATCCTTCCTGCAGCCTGAAGCAGCCACTGAATGCTCCGTGTCCCTGTGGAAGGTGCAGTGGTCACTTGCAGACTCCTGCTGGAGCCAGGAACCCTGGGTTGCCCAAAGGCCAGGACCCCAGTCTGCACTGCACGACCTGTGTTCACATAGACCAAGGGCTGGCGTCCCAGGTGTCCCATCTGCTCTGTCCCGGTGCAGTCCTGCCTCCAGCCCCAGGCTCCAGGTGTCAGGGCTTGCCCAGGAGGCTCTGGATACCCATCGCTCTCCTGTCCCTGGCCTGGGCCTCAACTTTAATGGAGGAACTTCAGGCACCTGGCTTTGCACTGATCACAGGCCTGGCCCCTATCCTGGCTGCATATCCTCGGGCTGCCTCTTGCAGTTCTGCCTTCTCTCTCACTTTCTGTCAGTCATTCTCATGGGTGTCCCCTGGCTCTTCACCTTGGACAGAGATTTCCTGGGGGGCCAAGAGTTTGTCATCCTAGGGAAATCAGGATGCTTCAGAATGTAGGTCCCCCTTGGAGCACAACAGGGCTTCATCTGCAGGGATCCATGGGAATGAAAGACACTTCCCTGTCCAGCATGGGTGGTAGGAAGAGCAGAACATCCAGAGTCCCCATTCATCAGCTGTGTGACCTTGGGCAAGTCACATAATCTCTCTGAGCTTCTGTTTCCTCAATTCTGAAGTAAGACTAGCAATTCTATCCTCTCAGGGACAGCGTGCTGATCATATGAAATTACACACACCAAAAGAACCTTTGAAGCCTCCAGGTGCTGGAGAATATTGGTTACCTTTTCCTACCTGAGTCAGGAGGCTCAGATTGTGCCTCTAAATTGAGAGACACTCTGAGCTATCTGTATTCTCTTGTACATCTCCGGTGTCTTTCCATCTGTTCCAGGAAGGATCAGTCTAAACGATGTTGCAGGATCAGTCTAAATGATGTCGCAAGTCTCTGCCAGGTCTGAAAGCCTATGATTGACACTTGGGTTTTTCCATGCCCTGGCAGAAACCCAGAGGCCTGAGAGCCCATCCCTGACCAGGCAGAGGCCCCAGGCCTGGTCTTTCAGACTGGCTCAGGCCCCCTCTAGCTGCCCAGTCCCACTTCACTCCCCACAACCTCCACTCCACTGTTTCTTCTACCCTAAACTGGTGCTTTGTCCAGAAACTAATTGCTGTGATTCCACTGTTTATCTGGAGACAATACAAGTCAATTGAAACTGCCGCATCAGGAGAAATATGTTCCACTTAGATCATTAAATTAGCTGGACACCGGCCTTTGATGAGGCCTGCTTGAGAAAGGCGTCCGCCCTTGTGCTCCAGTGATCATTGGCCACTGTGGGCCATTTGCTTAATGAACAGTGTGGCCGACGGCCAGGGGGTGGAGCCAGCTGGGCACACCTGCTGCCCACAGGCCAGCATGGCTGGGGCAGCCTCTCTAGGTCTTGCCTTGCTACCACCAGGCTCAGCAGCTGGCCCTTCTGAGAGGGCACCAGGGTCAGCTCAGCCACTGCTAGAGACCATAATATAAAGATGGCACAAGCCACTGTTCACTAGACTCTTCCTGTGTCCTCTGCCAGGTGTGGACTGAGAGCTCTGCAGACATTACCTCGCTGAAAATACCAGCAGTCTTGAGACATCAAGGTGGTTGTTCTCCCATTTTAAAGATGAGGAAATTGACATAGACCCACATCTCTCTGACCCCAAAGCACAAACCCCTAACCACCACACTCAGTGGCCCTGGGAGATCACAGGGAATGGGGTGCGGTGGAGGACTGAGGTGCAATATGAGGGGAGACTGCAAGAAATGGAAAACTCCAGCAACCCTTACCCCAAGTCTCCAAGGCCCCATTTCTCTTCCCTTCTGATCTGGCTCTGGCCTCTCTTGTGCCTTTAGTCCTCCAGAGAACTGAGAACACTCTCTTCCCTCTCTTCCTCCCTCCTCTTTTCTTCTTCCCTCCCCTCTTCTCTGGTATCTTGCAACTCTCAATTTCCTGCTTCCTCTCAAATTCCAACACTTGGGGGACTACAGAGATGAGTGGGAAGCCTGCAGCCCCTTCGGCCTGAGGGGATGCCCCTGTGCCATCTCTGATATTTATCTCCAGGGCACAACGTTCTTCAACCAAGTTCATCCCACTTTCCCAAGGCTTGCTCTGCTAGCAACAAAACACCTTCTAGCTATTTCTTTACTAGCAGAGGAAGCCCTGGGGAAGTTGTTCTCTCTCCTCTCCTCCCTCCACCCCTTTTTCATTTCCCCTCCTCCTTTTGGGGAATAGGATTTATAAGACAGGTTGCAGGCTTTTGAGGAGCACTCAGTTTGAGCTATATGTATCCCAGGTAGAAGGCTGAGTGACAGCTTCAGGTTTCCTCAGATGCCCTGTGTGAGATGCCATGTCCTGAGCTGGTCAAGAGCTTGGTAAGAAGCTACCAAGGGCCAGGGGCATCTTTCTGCCAAGCTAAAGTCCCTGTCTGGAATGAAGCTCCCACCCATATGGAGATACCTGGCAGGTACCTGCAGGACCAGGAAAAACAGGGTGAGGCCAATGCTTGCAGCAGACCAGCTCATGGCTGGGCAGCACGGGGCAGAGATGGGTCTCCCTGGCTTCCCAGGGCTTCTCCCTAGAGAGTAAGCTGGGAGAGCAAGCACATGTGCCTTGCTCATCCTAGAGCCCAGTGACTGCTGTGCCCACAGGATAAGAGTAGACCATAAATTAATGAATGAGTGGTAGCTGGCTATCATTAATTCTGCTACTATTCATTCATTTTCTTTTATTTACTTGCTCATTTATTGTCTACTTTTGTCAGGAGTTTTCTGGTTCAGATCTTAACATATAATTATCTCCAGGTCCAGGACTAGGGAGAGACTAATGAGATGCCTCAGGCACAATATTTAAGGAGACATTGCTCTCAGGGTCATGCTAGTGCCTGATTAGCTCAGCTCCTGAAAATAACCTTGCTGGTCGGTATTCTAATTTCCATTGTGTAGAGCTGGAAATGGAGTCAGAGGAAGGCTACTTTACATCCTCTAGTCACCTGGCTGGTAATATTTGTTCCCAGATCTATGTGGCTTCAATGCCTTCCTTCTCTCCTTGGTCTCAGTTTCTCTGCCTTGCTTGACCCCTCAGCCAGGGACCTGGGATGGGGGAGGGAGGAGGAGTTGCAGCCACATGCTTCTTTTCATGTTTTATGTGCTGCCCCAGCCCCCCCAACCCCCAACAACCACCCTCATCTCCTGCACCCTGCGCAGAGGCTACCAGGTGTCTAGGTCTAGTCCAGTCTCCTCTGTTTAGATGAATGTGACCATGGGCAAGTTACTTAAACTCCTCATGCCTCAGTGTCCTTAGCTCTAAAAAGGGACACCATAGTCATCCTTATGTCATGGGGTGCAGGAGGGATGCTGGTGAGTGGGAATGTGTAGTGGGTACAACACTTAGAACAGCACCTGCCACATAGCTTCATGTAGTTGTTATTGTTTTGCATAGCCTTGTAATCTGAAGGTGGGGGGAGTCTGCAATGAGCCCCAAACCCTCAGTCCACTGAGCTGCCCTATCAGGAGAGTGGTGCCCCACTTCCCCAGGGTTAGCAGTTCCCTGGGCTGCCAGCTTCACCTCAGTTCTCCTGGGATGGTTAGTGCCCAGGAGCCACTGGGAGGTGGAACCATGGGGGCGGGGTTTGGCCCCTGACTTCCTAGTTCCCCTCCAGCTACAGGCAAGGCATGGGGGTGGGTTTTGGCCCCTGACTTCCCAGTTCTCCTCCAGCTGCAGGCAAGGGTTGGGGGTGGGGTTTGGCCCTTGACTTCCCAGTTCCCCTCCAGTCAAGTGATGAGGTGGAGTTTGACCTCCACCTGCGGTCAAGGGATGGAGGTGGGGTTTGGCCCTTGACTTCCCAGTTCCCCTCCAGCTGCAGGCAAGGGAACAGCCTCCCTGGCTCCTTCTAGCTTGAGCTCTCCTGGAATTCACAGGAGGTTTGGAGAGAGAGTATTCACACTTCACTGAAAACGTGTTTCAAGCAATTAGCAGGTCTTTACCAGAGGAGCCTTTGAAGTCCAAGCCCAGACCCATCTCTGTGAAGGGTTTCCACAGAACTGACAAGCTGGCAGACGCTGCCATCAGTTCGGCCCTTTCCTAAGTGCCAGGGGCTCCTGGCTCTGGACTGGCACCACAGGACTCATGTGAGTCCCCCCGCGGTGGCAGCACCAGCATCATCACCAGCACAGAGACCTGCTCGACGGAGAATTCAATGTGTGCTGCTGCAACTGCAGGTAGTGCCGTGGAGTTCGGCTTCCAGTGGGGTCCTGTGTCAAGTCCATGGGATTTTCCTGCCCTCCAGGTCTCCCAACCCCAGGCTGGCAAGTGGAAGCCTGGACTGAACTTGGAGCTCCTGCATCCTCAAAGAGTGCTTGGCCCTGTAGATTATTATTCATTGAATAAACAGATGAATTCCTCTAACGATAGTGCCATGGCCTGGAGTTAGCCTCTATTCCTGCATCTGCAAGGTGGAAACAGGCAGGGTGAGGGGGGGATAGGCTACCTAGTCTCCAGGATTCTGAGCTTGAACTCGCTTTCCTTGGAAGGGCTTATATTGCAGTGGAATGAAGATTAGGTCATAATTCTGCTCCCCTTTAAAAGCTGCATGATCTTGAGCAAATCAATGGATGCATCTCAGTTTCTCCGTCTGTGAAATGGGTAAAATAAGCTTGATTTTGCAGGGCAGTTGTGAAGACAAAAGGAGATAATGCCTAGAAAGCGCCCAGCACAGCAGGTGCTTGTGGTCTATTGAATACAAGCCACACCTCTTACTGTGTCTTTTCTGACTGCCTCTCACAGTGTCAAAGTAGACCATAGCCACGGTGGGAGGGGCCCCTTTATACAGCACTCCCCCCCTCCACCCCACTGAAGATGGAGAGAGAGAGCCAGCCAGCATGGGAGCCAAAGGCAGCTGTCCCCACTCTCCTGTCCCGTGAAGCCACCCCCAGCCCGGGCCTCTGGGCTTCTGTTTAATTCCCTTTCCCTGACATTCCATCAATCATCATAATTTCTTCTCCCGAAAAATGAATTTGTAGTTGATTTCTTCAAAAGAGGGAATCAGCCAACAGATAAAAAGGTTGTTTTATTTAATTTGCATGAAGAGGCTGCCTGCTGCTGCCCAGCTGTGTGTCTAGCGCTTGGAGTGGGCGTGCACAGGTAGATGCAGGCTGTGTCCTGGCTCAGGGATCATCTTGCCAGGCTGCCTGGATTTTTGGTCACAGAGACTGGGTCATGAGAGTCCATCCTGATCTGAAATCATTCTATCATGGGAGACCTGCACCTGCACCATACTTGTCATTTTTGGGATAGAGAAGGGCTTCTAGCCCAGGAGACTGAGACCCAAGAAACCACTTATGGGGGCAGAAACTCAGGAGGTCAGGGAGTCTAATAGGCCAGGAACCCAATACACATGGCAAACATCATCACATTTTCTTGGGAAGGGAGGTGGACATTTAAAATACATGTGTGTTTGGGTCTGATTGGGAACCACAGGCTCCTCTCTGAGATATATTTCCCTGAAGAATGTTGTGTGTCCTCTCCAAGTCAGCAAACAGTGGTGCTCCCTTGTGCTGGGGATGTGGCTGGTTCTCTCCAGAAGCTTCTAGTGCCGTGAGTGTGAGCTCTGTTTTCAGGAGAAATCCTTTGCAAGGGGCGAAGATTAACTAGCAAGGCAGAGCCACAGCTTAGGGTATCAGAAGTGGGATCAGCCAGGGAGAAGCATGTAACGGGATACCTTCTCCTCTGCCAGGCCCCTCAGATGCTGGGCAGTGCCCGGGGAGGCAGGCCCCAAGGTTTTCTGAGGCACAATGCAGCAAGACTCCTAGTGTTGTGCAATATCTCAAGAATATACCAAACACTTCATTCTGGCATCAAGATGCTCCAGAGATCCAGGTCCCCCATGAATATTTACCATCCAAATCTGGGGTAAAGTGGGTAAATGAAAGTGGGTTGTATTAGTAATTACTTCTAAGAACGGGTATCAACTAGGACTGTCCCTAAGACAGCAAGACATATGATTACTCTGATCATGTATCAGATGCAATAGAGACAAAGACAGGTAGAGTATCCTTCCAGAAGTTGCCCAAAAGAGCATTGGACCTCTCTGGATAGAGCCATAGGGCCTCTCTGGGGCTACCAGGGCCACAGGATGGAGGTGGAGACACAGTTGGGTTGTACCAGTTGGGGGTTGGGCTGCTTCTGCTCGGGCAAGTCCTGTCCCATCTCTGGGCCTCCATTTCCTCTCCATGAGATGCTGAGCGTCACAGTATCTTGTATAATTATTACATTCTGTAATTGCCTCGCTCCTTTATTTTCCTTGCTTATTGCTTGTGTTCCCACCTGTCATGGAAGTCCCTGAGGACAGAGGGACTGTGTTGTCTTATTCACAGCTGTGTACCCAGCTCCTAGAATAGTGCCTAGGACCAGTAGATCCTTGATAAATGGGATATGGATTTGAGGGGTCACTGAGGGACCTCATTTGCAGACACTTTTCAGGTATGATAGAGATGACTGTGTCAGGAGGGCCCAGGGACAACGGTAGTGGTAGTGGACCAGGCCTCCTCTGGCAGCCCTTCCTGAACAAGGGTCCGCCTCTGATTCACATGGAATCCTACCCACATTCTCTGAGAAATAGCAACATTCAGACTTGGGCACACTATCTTGGTTACAATTATTAAGGGAGGTTTGGAGTGGTGTTTGGAGGGGCTTCCACAACTTAAAACTTTATGAAGTTGACAACAGGATTATTGACAATGATTAAATACCCTTTGTAATTTTCTACCAGTTAAATCAAAAAGCATTATCCTTGTAATACACATTTCTGCTTTTTCTTCCTTAGGGGCTGATGACAGCCCTGGCCTCACATGCTGTGTTGTGCCATCTCATTTGCTCTTCTTCCCAAATGATCCCTCCTAGGAGGCTCCCGTCTGCCTTCTGCATGCAGTTCTAGTCCCACCTCTTCTAAGCGGGGATGGCTGGTGCCAGCTTGTGTCAACGTAGCTCTCCTTACTATTTGCAGAAGGGGTTTGTTCTTTGCTTGTGAGTATGCAAAGCCAAGTCCAGGGTCTTTCTCTGTTGCTTTGTTTGAGAGAGTTTCTTCCTCCAGCACCCTTGCAGCACCCTGCAGGAGAAAGGCTGCTGTTCTGATGTTGCTACTCCCCTTGGGGGCTGCACCTCTCCGCCCCGCTCCCTCTGGGGGCACATGATCAGCTTTTCATGTTTCACTTCCATGCGTTGTGTGGTGGAAGGATATTAGGCTTTGATTGCCAGTAAGAGAAGCCTCGTATCAAGTAGCTGATGTGTCAGTAGTGATATTTACTGACTCATACAGCCAAATGCGGGAAGGGCAGTGTTGGCTTAGCCTTAGGGACAGCCAGAGCCAAGGACTCAAAGAGACGAGACTCAAAACTCTCTCTCTCTCTTTCCGTCTTGTGCTGGCTCCTGTGTCCTCTGCTTTTCCCGGTGAATCATCTTCAGCCTCTCAAGTTGGCTTCCCCATGAGGCCAGAATCATAGCCTCTGGGAGCTCCAGGCTTTCATTTGTTGTAGTTTTATGTCAAGAGAGAAAATGTCTTCTCCCTCCCCTCTCTTGTTTGAAAGGACTCCATTGGCTAATCTTGGGTCAGCTGTCAACCCCCCAACAGTCACTGTGGTCAGGGAGTTGGGCTCAGGTACAAGAAGAGCAGCTCCCATTCAGAACACAGGTTGAGAGTGGGAGGATGAGAGTCACTGTCCTAAAAGAGGTGGGGCTGGGGGGGTGACAAAAACACTGCTGCTGGGGGATGGTTTGAGCTGGGAAAAGTCACTCTGGGTTGTGACTGACATAAGTGGGGGCTTTTCATCTCCTGGCCTTTCAGCAGGGAGATCTTTTAGAGTCAGTCCAGGCTGAAAACACATTTCTCCAATGAACAACAGAGATGCAGCATCACGGCATTTCTGACTGACACTACTGGTTCCCTCCCCGGCAGTAGCAGGTCAAGGTTTTACTGTTTAATCATTGCAAACCCCTGCTATGTGGTCATTCAACTCTGGGTTTCAGAGGTGCTGGATTTCGCTGAAAGCACCCTCATGCTTTTTATGGGAATGTACCTCCATTGCCTGACCTGGAACGGGTCCTACCTCCTCCATCCTCTCTCTCTGCCTGGTCTGGGTTGGAGTCACCTGCAGTGGACCCAGGGTATGGTGCCATCATTTCCTACTTTAGGGAGGCCATCCACCACTTCCTGCCCCTGCCCTTCAGACTCAGCACTTGCCCTTGATCTCCATGCTGCCTTTTCTGCAGGTGCAGATTGCACTGAAATTGCATGTGTCTTTCTCTCTTACCAGTCCATGAGTGCCTGAAGGGCATGGACTAGGTCTTATGCATGGGTTTGTTCCTAACACAGGACACAGGGCTGGACACCTAGTATATCTTTAAGGGAATGCTTATTGATTAACCAAAAGAATGTATAAAGGCTTGGCATGTACACTAGCAGATTAGGTTAGCAGAAGGCTGAGCTGTCCAGCAGAGACCACTCCATGCAGTTTGGCCATTATTTATGTGAGAGCCCTCCAGGTTGACTACATAAGGGTAGTTTCCTCTGACTGGCTTAATTCATGGATATAGTGGTCCCTGTACTATTATGAATTGATGGGACACTTGATTGTTCATTATAAACCTGAAGCAATCGCAATTGGAATGGCTGTTTCCAAAGAGTTCATTTATTTTCTTTTTTTTTCTCTTGAGTCTCTTATTTCCTCAACTAGATTGTCAATTCCACAAGGGCAGGAACTAAACCTTAGTCACCTCTGCTCCACCGCTGCTCCCTCCCCGTAATCATTTAGGCATGTGAGGCATGGGACTTTAATTCTGGGGTTGTTTCTCTCCACCGAAATTTCTGTTTCACTGAATCACAATAAACTCAGGCTGAAAATCTGTGATGTCTTAGATAGTCATCCCGTAATGAGAAATAGCTCACAGGCTGATTATAGCTTCCATCATCAAATTTTAGACCGCAGAACTGAGTCCAGTTCCATCCTTGCATGCAGAGTACAACAAGAGATTGCCTTCTCCCTTCTCAACTTTCCCACTTCCATGAACATGATGGCTGTCCTTAGCCATCTAGGAAGCTGATTCACACCGGGCTTGTTGTTCACTCGAGGGCGTGGCACCATGCTGTGTCCCCCCATCCCACTCTGTGCTCCAAGGATAGGACTTCCGTTTACTCCAGGGACAGCTCATCTTTTCAGAGTTAGCCCATTGTTCCTGCTCGCTGAGGGTCTTCCATCCTGCTCCACAGTGCCATCCTTCTGGCTGTGTCACACACTACAATTTGAAGGGCCCTGTCTTCTGAATCTTCAGCTAAGCCAACATGAAAACTGGTGGAGAGGACAGCCCGATATCCTCCACCGCGTGTCCATTGACCACCCAGGTGTGATCATTCACTCTGTGGGTGGCGGGGATCCTACCCCCTGCACCTGTTCTTGTATCCAGCTCCCAATTCTTCATCTTTTCTACAATAACATCATGAGATAGTTAAATTCTCTTATAAAATCCCAGATCTACTGAATTTACCTCACCTTCTCATCCCAATGTTCCATCAGAAAAAAAAAAAAAAAAAAGAGGTTAAAGTCTGACATTCCATTTGTTCACACATTCACTTAACAGCCCCTAGCATGCCAGGCTCACTTGGCAGAGGACAGAATAGACAAAGTCCCTGAACTCATGAAGCTTACATCCCCGTGGGAGGAGAAGAAAATAAACAAGTACGTGTGTGAGTGCTGGATGGTGTTAACTGCTTTAATAAAGCCGGGGAGTAAATAAAGCTGGAGAATGGGAATGGGGTGGGTTAGGGGCAGGACAGACAGTGCTATTTTATGTAGCAAGATCAGGAAAGCATTCATCAGCCGAGGTGCGCTTTCAGCAAATATCTGGCTTCTGGTGAACTCATACTGGCTCTAACTCATCACTCCCTGCTTTCCTAAGATCTTGCAAACTATAACTTTTCAAGAATTGAACCTGAGAAGTTTCTTTGATTATCATCAAATGCTTTGGGATTTCTAGACTCCATCTTTGGAAAACCGTGCCATCTTGTTTTCCATCTCTTCCTAGTGACTCTTCCACCTCATGAAACCCATTAGTGAGCCCCCTTGCCATCCCCTGATTTTCCCTGGGTTGGGATTCCTCCAGGATGGGGGGATGATTCTAGCTTGGACCAGCAAAGCATATTTTTGTATTTTCTTCACTCATCTCAGGCCTCAGTTTCCTCACATCAAGGCTCACTTTACTCTTCAGTCTGAGGATGATGCTCTTTGACAAAGAAGGGGTGGGAAGTTCCTCTTTGCGTTATTTATCTCCCCCTGTGGCCAAAATAGCCCCATTCCCTGTTTCTGGGATTTGTTTGTAGTTTTCTGTTTTCCCTGAGACTTGAGTATCTAGGACAGCATGTTTAAGAAGGGAAGACAAGAAAAGTGCACGGCAACAGCATCTTCTTTTCAAATTTTCAGAAAGCAATCTGAGGGAGTCGGGGCGGCAAGTCTTCAAGCGCACCATCAATTTGCGATTAATTGGTTTAGAATCCATTAACCACATTTTCCTGCCTGCCTCTGCCTGTCTCTGGAATGGTGCTTGAGTTTTCCAATTCTTTGAGTTGCCAAACTAATAATTCACCTACTTTATTTCCTGACTCGCAGTTAGTTTGTTTTAGTCTAAATAATGCATATTCAGCTTCATTAGCATATATTTGGATCATTTCCGACTTGAATGTATTCAATCCCATCAATTTACCATTAGTGAGATCATTCAGGAGGGAAGTTTCCATAACTCTAATGCTTGTGTCAGTCATTCTCATCTTTGCTGGGTGTGGGGGCAGGGTGAGGAGAAGAGATGGGGGAGGGGAGGAGAAGGGAAGGCTGCTTTCCCCAGATACAGAGCCGTCATAGGACCCCAGTTATCCCAGATTCAGAGGACTCCCGGCCTGAATAGGACAATGGTAATCCAAATGTGGTGGAGAATTCTGGATGCTAATGCATGTATTTGGATATTAAGAAGGTCAGGCAATGTGTTCACAGTCTATGGTGACCTTCTACCTGGGTATATGGGTACCCAGGATTGCATATCCAGGGACCCAGATGTTTAAATTGAAATTAAAAAATGAGTTGCCTTAGAGAACCATGATATGCATTTATTCCGCCAATATTTATTGAAACCCTACTATGTGTCAGGCACCATGCTGGGTGCTGGGTGTACAGTGGTGAATAAAACATTCATGAGGTCATGTGAGTGTCATGAAACTTACAAATGGTAGGGGCAACAGTTGCTGAACAAGTATACCTAAGTGCATGTAACAGAATAGAGTTATTAACTATTCTCCTACTCCTTTTACATCCTTTGATTGGCTGGTGGGCAATGGGGAGGAAGGGATTGGAAGAACTAAGAAAGAGCTAAATTACTCCAAATACAACAGGGAAGTGGAAATCAAGGCCTGGAAGGAAAGGTGCCAGATATGGAGAAGAAAAGTAGACGTAGGTGCCAGAGAGGGGAGCCAGGAGGGAGGCTAAAGAGATGAAAGAGAAGAGAAGAGAACTGGCAGTTGCCTTGGGATTGGAACTTTGGGGAAAGAGATGTCGAAGAGATATTTAGCATGATCTTGCTGGGTGATGTATGCTGAACTCCCCTGCTCCATCTTCCCACATTAAATGTGTTTCCATTGTGTCTGGCAGGTGTGTGCACCTTAATACAGGGATAAGTGAGGCCACAGCAACGTGGCACTGGGAGAGATCTCTCTGCTTTCCAGTTTTCACATCTAATTACTATTTGTAATAAGAGTCATGAAGGAAAATACTGAGGACTGGGAGGTCGGGAAAGGCTTATCTGAAGATGTGACATTTGAGTTGAGACCTGAGAGATAAGAGTTGGCTGAGAAGAGTGGATGAGACAGCATCCCACCAGAGGGGACAGCCTTGTGGACCCCTGAGCTGCTGAAGAGTTCTTTGTTTAAGGAAATGAAACAAGATCACCATGACTAGGGCAGAAGGAACTGCGGGTTTAGCATAAGGAAGATGAGATTCAGAAAAGTGCTTGGTGACCAGGAAGAGAGAGCAATGTCATGGGAGTCTGCACGCAGGAGAGTAGGCAGGCAGAAAGGTCTGGGCATCTGTCTGGGCTGCATGCGAGCCAGAGGGAGGGAGGCCCAGGAGATCAGGTCAGCTGTACAGACTGGATACAGACTCTCACCCAGAAAATCCAGGGTAGAAGAGCCTTGTGTCCTTACCACCCTGTGCCATCCAATGCTACCAGGACCTCAGGGAAGACCTGTCCCACCTACTCACTCACCCTCAGACAGAAGAGACACTGGAAGAGAGAGTAGAGGGCAGCCCCTTGTGACCTTACTGCTCAGGCCCTGGTCTCTAAGACACAGTATCCCTGCCCACTGTAAGTGTGGTCCAGTGGTCTCTGACCATGCAAATTCACAATTCCTTATCCCACAGTGGGGCATAAAGATGAGGTGGTGGGGGGCGAGATGCTCAAGTGGAAGTTCTCCTTCCTCTGGGGAAAAGCAGAAGGTCGAAGAGAGGGCAGTGAGGTTCCTGCCACACACCCAGGACTTACCTGGTCTACCCAGCTGAAGAAACAGAGAAGGGACATGACCTCCGTCACACAGCAGCATCTGACTTTCAGCCTTGTGTGCCTTCTATCATACCTTGCTGCTGTCCTTGAACTTGGAAGTAATGTTGGAAAAAAGTATGTAAGACACATGAATGGCTTCCGCTGCCTCAAGCCAACCAAAGCAACTAGAGATAGTGTACCTTTGATTATGATCTAGTCACTCAGTTGTCAGTGAGTGGATTAACAGGCTGGCAGGTAAACCATAGGAAAACAAATAATTCTAAGGAAAATAATAGGAAAAGCAGATGTGGTGGTGGAGGGGGGATCAAATTGATTACCAATCAGAGATAACATCTTTATTTAAAAAGATGCCAACTGTTTGAAACTACGTAGTTACCATTAGGTCCACTTCATGTCTCTGGCTGCATGAAAACATCCCTCCCCATCAGCAGTCGGTTCAGGCAGCACATGGAGTGGTGAGCACCTTGATGAAAACACCTTCACGAGTGACTTTGCTGTAATGCGTGTGAACTGAGGTTTGACACCTTGAGCAAAGTGAAGTCACTTGGCAGAGAGGTGGGGAATGGCAGGGGTGGGGGGCACAGAATCAAGGCTCTGAAGCTGCTGGGCTTAGTCACCTGGCCCGTGCGGCCTGCCAGACTGTTTAGAAAGCAGAGAGTTCAGCTTGCTCAGTGACAAGCCGCTTTAGTGTAGGCTTTGTTCTCTATTCACAAAAAAAAGATAGCTCAGATAGAAACAGACAATGTAACAGACTGCAGAATGAATGGTAAACGTGGTTCTACATATTGGGCAATTGTAACAGAATCAGTTCACATTAAATCTGTTATTCGGCATGTTTTGGTTATTAGCGTTAGCAGTGATTTGGGGTTCTCCATGACCTCTTCCCCCCTCCATTATTCCAGTACGTGCATTTGAAATAGATTTATGTGCCAGGCCCTGGGCTAGAGATACTACAGCAAGCAAATAGACGCGGTACCTAGCCTCAGGGTGTTTCCAGGGGTGAACTGACTGTAGATACACTTGTGACAGCAACCAGGTGTAACTGCCTCTCTATCCTCTTCAAAAATGTACAGAATGAAAGAAGAAGAAAATCAAGTTCATTTAGGAGGTAGAGTGGACAGATTCCAAGTGGCAGTTTGGAAAATAATAGCAATCTTATTTTATCCAAGAAGCTTCTTAATAGAAGATGTGCCACTGGCTGTAAAAGTGGTCATCTTGGCTGCGGACCCTTCATTGGAAATGGAAGGCCTGGGAGTGTTGCCTCTGTGGTCTCTCACTTCTGAACCCAGAAGGGGAAGGATGCAGAACTCCCAGTGTCCCTGGTAGCAATGAACAAAGAAACGAAGGATGACCTTGGAAGTGCTCGGTGTTTCCTACACCTCCTACTCTGGTACAAGAGGGGACTGTGGCACATCCAAGTCCCACGGGGCCAGAGTGGACTGTGGCTGTTGCATGCTTGGGAGTGGCATTCACCAGGTTTCTAGCGATTGGGCACTAACCAAAACCAAGGGCCAGTTTTCTACACCTGGAAGCTCTACAGCATGATAAGAATTAAAACAAGCATCGAATGAAGTCATATGATGACTAAGATCAGTCAAATTGGAGTTACGGTCAATCAGCAGGAAATTGTCAACATCGGAATTCACAGCCTTGCCCTAGAGAAGGAAGAAGGAACAAGCTGAGAGGCCAGCAGATCTGTGGGATGTTGCCCCTCAAGGAAGCCACAACAATAGAACAAGTTTATCCAGGAAGGGGAGAGGGTAATGAATCCAGGCCGTCACAGCAAGCTTCAGGTCAGATAGGGGGCAGGACAGGATGAGGAGGACGGAATGGCTTGGCTAAAGAGTTGATGCAGAGCTGGGTCCTCTGGAAGATCCAGCCAGGATCAGTAAGGAGAAAAATGTGATGGACAATTTCCTCTGGAGAAACAGAGGCTGACAAGAGAGGGGTCACAAAGTCAGCCCCAGCCAGGCAGCTGGGGAGCGGACAGAACTCCTCACCAGATGCCAGAGACACAGCATTGAGACCCAGACAGAAGGGGCTGCACACGCCACTCTGTGGGAGTGGGTTGGAGAAGCTCTCATCTAGTCCTGATGCCAAATTAGGAAGATGGACTCTCCTCCAGATGTCTCCACTCTCAGGCATATGGCAAAGAAAAACACTCTTCTACTGAGGCGAGAACAATCATTTATTGAATGCCAGCATTGTGCTGGGCGCTCAATACAGACTGGGGAAATAAAACAGTCATTGTCCATATCCTCATGAAACTTGCAGTCTTTTAGGGGATATAGACAACAAACAAGTAAATAAATACATGTATAATTACAAAATGTGTTAAGGATGAGGAGGGAAACAAACAGGATTCACAATGAAGAATAAATAACAGAGTGATGAAACCTCAGAAAAGGTGATCAGAGAAGGCTCTTTGAGGAGGCAGGGTTTAGGCTGAGACCTGGAGTGATGAGGACCCATTTGTGCCTCTCTCCAGGGGAGGCTGGGCTGAGTGGGAGCTGATGTCAGTAGGAAGGGCAGGCAGATATTTCTACTTCTATTCCGTCATGTTCCTTATTGAATTTCCCTGTTTATCCTGCTTTTATTAAGAGTCATCTCAGGTCTCCCATAATAGTTTGACAAATTTACTTTACAGAGAAAGAACTTGCTGGTATGAAGACTTGTGATAAATACTTTCTAGTTCCAACCGACTGAGTGAAGGGGAGACTCTGCTGAGCTTGACTCCATCAGCCACTGCAATGGTGACCAGAAAGGCAGGCCCCGCACCTAGAAGAACATAGTCCCTGAGACTATGCTGTGCACCTCCAAGCTATGCCAGAGATGTAGGGTCAGCAGGTATCTCAGGAGCATACACTCAGCTTTCCTACCTAAAAGCATAGCTAGTTCCACTGCCTGTTTCGTTGGCTGAGCTCATGCTGGCAGATAAGGGTAGCTCTCAAGATACAGGTTTTGAGGGAGACAACTCCTCGTTCCTATTGTTCCCTTGGATAGTGGTGACAAAGTCACTCAGGGAAATGGTACTATTCCAAATGGGGCTATAAGGAGCCCATTCCGTAATATTTCCCCCATACCCCACTCCAAAGGCACCACTCACACCATCCCTGGCCTGGAGTCCACCTACCTTGGCCCATTGTGGTCAGGCCTGTGGACAGTTCAAGGCTTTGGGTAGGGATGTAATGCCCCATGTGGAATTTCAGGCTACTAGACTTACATTCATGTCTCATCAGGCATGTGTGATGGACCAGAGCACAAGAACTAAGGCATGGTGATGCTGGACAATTCCTTTGCCTGTATTGGCCTCCATTTTCTCGTCTATAAAATTAGAGTTTGGGCTGGGTGGTTTCCAGCTCTGGCACTTAGGATTTATGATTCCACAAGGTCAAGGGATTGAAGAGGTCAAGAGAGGCAGCTGATGAGAACAGAGTATAAAGACCAAATCACCACTGGGGAAATATGGTGGCTGAGGTCATTCAACGTGAAGTTTGTGTGCACCTGCAGGTCTGAAGAGGGTGCACACACCTATCACCAAGTTCCAGAAGCTGAAACCAGAAGGCCAATCTCAAAATCCAGCCTCCAAGAAGGCCCACATTGATCCTTCCCCCTGGTATTCGTGTCCTTATAATTCCTCTTCCACATTGTATTAGGGTCATCCTGTGTGACCAATAAAATATAGTGGGACTAACAGGCTGTGACGCCTAATGCCAGGTCATAAAAGACATTGCCACCTCCACCTTGCTCTCCTGGATCACTCATTCTTGGGAAGCATGTCATGAAGACACTTAAACAACTCTATGGACTGTCAGGAATGGAGGCCTCCTGCCAGCAGCGAGCGCCACTGTGCCAGCCACATGAGTTAGCCATCCTGGAAGTGGATGCTCCAGCTCCAGCCAAGCTTTCAAAAGCCTGCAGCCTAGGCTGACATCTTGACTGCAGCTCCTGCAAGACCTTAAGCCAGAACCATCCAACGAAGTTGCTTCTGAATTTCTAATTTTATAAAGAAACTTTGTGAGATAATGTTTATTGTTGTTTTAGGTCACCAAGTTTTGGAACAATTTGTTACACAACAATAAATAGCTAATACACCATCCCTGAAATTCCAAAGGCAGGGACTCGAATATGGTGCTTCCCAAACTTTATTTGCTGGGTCTCTGGCCCCAGGAGATATTCACTGAGGAAAAAAACTTGAAAATCCCTGAAATAAAGAAAGCTATTTAATTTTGTTTAACCCAGGGTTTCTCAAACCCACATGATGATGGACACCCTTTGTGCCTGACATTTCCAGGAATTCATGTCCTATGGAATGTGGTTTGGAAATTACTGTTCTGGGATAAATAGCACATTTGATTTTTACCAATATACTATAATCTTATGTGCTTATTAACCCCAGGATCTATTGGGGTTGAAAATATATCTAAATTTATTCATGCATCCATCAGTACCTTCACCCATTTATTCTACAATGTTCACAGATGCCTCTCTGCTGGAGTATAGATTCACTCCTATACTCCTGGTGCTCACAATGAGCACCTTCGAAGATGGAGATAGAGTCTCCATCTTCAACGGCTCAAAGCTGAATGGGGTTTAGCAGAGTGGTTAGAGTGTGGCCTTGGATGTTGTAATGCCTGACTCTGAAGCCCAGCTTCATCCCTTACAAGCTAGGTGACCTTGGGCAGGTTTCTTCACCTCTCTATGACTCAGTTTCCTCATCTGTAAATCAAAACTAGGAATAACTGTACCTATCCCATAGGAAAGATTTTATGATTCCACAAGGTCAAGGGATTCAAGTAACATAATAAGTGTTCAATAAACATGAGTCATTCTCATTATGTATATTACCCATTCTTTAGGATTCAGCACAGGTGCTATCTCCTCCAGGACATGTTCCTTGACACCTGTACCCCAAGGCTGACTAAGGTGCCCCTAGTCCTCCTTCCTTGAGAACATCCTGATCTTACCTCCATCTGAGCATTTTCCTACTGCATAACTGGGGACAAAGAGGGGCCTAATATGACCAAAGCAGAGAATACAAAAGAATGAGGCTGAAGAAGTTTGGGGGGATTTTCTTTTCTTTTGCCACGCTGAAGTCTAGGCTGGATTATTGGATTGTGGGAAACCAGGAAGGGTTGCAAGGCAAGGTGTGGCCATTTGGCCCTTTATTGCCAGGCCTGGCTCAGCCTACTGTTGGAATGACATACCATTAAGCTGAACCTACATGCATGCAAGCAGAATGCTGTTCTAAACACTGCGTTGGCAGACAGTGGTTTTGCATGGCAGGGAATAACTCCAAAGCTAAGGACATCATAATTTCCACCCCCACCCCAAACACTTGCCATTGCCACTTTGATTCAGACAATCTGGTATACCAGGTCACACCATCCTTTGTTCACCTGGGCAGCCACGATGAAAGGTGAAAGTGGTAATATGGCATCCTCAGGCCTGGAAATCTGGGGTGGAGGTAGCTGTGGGCTAAAGCACAGCTATAGGAGTTCCTTTTCTTGCTACAGCTATCTCGCACACTCAGAGAGATTTTGCAGAATAGAGCTGGTAAATTTAATTCAGTGTCTACCTCTCCAGTCCCTGCCTCCACTCACCTCTTCCGTTCCTCACCCCATTTCCAAGTTAGTGGCTACCTCAAAGGAGCCTCAGAGATGACCCAAGGGCCTTCCCAGCTCTCCAGAGGCAGTTCACAGCCAACAGGCCTGGCTCAGAGGCTTCCTAACCTCCCTCCCAGCCCACTATCTTTGAGCAGGACAAGTGGTCACGTGACGGCAGCTCCAGGGAGGGCCAGTCAAGGCCTGGTACCCCCCACCTCTGCTCTCCTTCCCTCTCATACACAATTCTGGAGGCGGAATTCTAGACAATCTTTTTTTCTTCTTAAATCTGTGAAATCAGGAACCACAGGGCAAGCCAGGGCTCTGGGTCTCCAATTATCTCTCTCCCCCTGCCTCTCGGGGAGCCTCACACTCTCTCACTCAGCTCCAAGCAGTCAACAGCCTCTCGGAACCTGTTGAAATCTATTACCGACCTTTGGTCTCCTCCACCACAAAGGAGCTTTCTGCAGCGCGGAGATGGATTAAACAGAAATGAATTGGCCGACAGAGGCTTTTCGACCCTCTTCGTTCTTGCCTCCCTTTTCCCTCTTTTTTCCCTCTATCTTACTTTTATATTTTTTTCTAGAAAGCCAGCTGGGCAGAGCCAAGATAAGGCGACATGGAGTGTGGCCTGAATGAACGGAGGTCACAAACACCTGAATGAAATTCACTTTGTTCGTTTTGCAAACTAGGACACTGGCAGTTCCTTGACAGAGGGCCTGTTAGTGCTAAATTCATCACATCCGGCAAAAAAGAAAATAAAACAAAATGAAAAGCCCATAAAGTCGAACAGTTAAATATTTAGGGCTCGTGATGAACAGCATGTCATAATATTTGTTGAATTGCATTTGCTATTCAATGCATCTTTTCCACTTAAGGCCCCAGTTTCTGGAGGTAGATGGAGAAAACGAGAAGAATTAGGTTGCGTCAAAAATGAAACGTGGGCTTTAATTTAACCTCAGAAGACAAATCTCACTGTCTGCACACCCTGGGCTGCATGGCTGTTAGAGCTCTTGAACGAGGGTCTCTGTCTCCCCTGGAGCCTCCCTCTTAGTGTTCACACTTAGCTCCATGTCTAATTAAGCAGATGCTCTTTGACGCTCAATTTAAATTATCAAATGTCAGGATATGACACTTTATTTGTGTATGTTTTCCTTGCTTAGCAATTCAGGCAGTAACTGGGGAAGGGAGATGTGTCTGTTCAACTTTAGAAAGGAGCTTCACCGTGTAGCTCTATGACGTCTGAAATTCTAGTATTAGAGGGTCACTTCTTTGGCATGTTACTTCTTTTCATGCGAATTCCCCAGAAGAACTCTACAGACTCAATTACTTACCTGATCAGAGGTTGAGCTAATAATATCTTTTCTTGAGATCAAAAAGTGGGAGTGATTATAAGAACGTGGGTTGCCTAAGAGGCAGGATGGTTCTGGTCCTGGAGCTGGAGACAATAGCAGATTCCTTTTCAACAGTCCTGGGAGATCCTGCTTAAAAAGTGGGGAGTAGGGCCGGGCACGGTGGCTCACGCCTGTAATCCCAGCACTTTGGGAGGCCAAGGCGTACAGATCACGAGGTCAGGAGTTCAAGACCAGCCTGGCCAATACGGTGAAAGCCCATCTCTACTAAAAATACAAAAATTAGCCAGGCATAGTGGTGTGTGCCTGTAGTCCCAGCTACTTAGGAGGCTGAGGCAGAAGAATCGCTTGAACCCAGGAGGCAGAGGTGGCAGTGAGCCGAGATCATACTGTTGCACTCCAGCCTGGGTGACAGGGCGAGACTCCATCTCAAAAAAAAAAAAAAAAGTGGGGCGTAGAGGGGATGAAGGGAGAGGGAAGGAGGGAGGAACCTCAAGTACATGCATTGTTCGTGAACTGTGAAGCTCACCTGAAGCCTTGGACTTCACCTCCCCAATTGCCTTTCCCCTGTCTGCCCTCCCACCTGCTTTGTGGTGCTAACCACTGCTCAGGGAGCGCCTAACTTTTTGTCAGGACCACAAACAGTGAGGGCAGAGGGCAAAGGGCAGGGCCGAGCCTTCCTAAAGTAGAAGCAGGGCCCTAAGAATTCTTGGGACTGGACTGAGGAATCACTGTGATCTCAGGGATCATAAGAAAATGGTCCTGATGACCACTGGCCAATGACTACCAAAATCATCATGCAGTGACCTTGGGAGTTAGTGAACAATGACCTTGAAAATTAGTGAGGCGTTGATCTAGAGCATCAACCTTGGAAATCAGTGAGTAGAAATCTGGTGAATTAGTGAGTGATGACTTTCAGGGAAGAGCACTCAGGCTTGGGGCCTACAGGTCAGGCCCAGGTCCCCACGCGGACCAGGCCAGTGGGGACCAAGATAATTGGTAATGTTCAAGGTTCCTTAGCCACGCTCCCACTACACCAGCACTGAGCACCCTTGCCTCCCCAAGGATGCAGGGACCCAGACATTCCAAATGGCCTTTTGCTGCCCAGAGCTCTGGAGAAATCTGGACCTCAGAGCTGAGCTTTCTTTTTCTGTTGCCAGGCTCTTGTGCCATGCTCAGCCTGTGGCAGTGGCCACACTGGCTGCACTACCAGCAGAGCCCCAGGCCCTGGGAGGGCCACACTGCAAGGCCAGGCCAGAGACAAGTTCTTGGTTTCAGCAGGCTTGTCTGTTTCTACACAACATCTGGGGCTTACCGCTACCATCTGGACTTGCTCCTGATCAAAGCTCACTCTCTCCTGGTGGCTGCCAATGCTGTTATCAACATCAACCAGGCGGCCTGACCAGAAGCTGGGCAGCTTTCAGGGGAAAGGCTCCGAGGGCACGAACTGGCTCACTGGGGCATTGTATCTAGGCCCCTGGGGGCTGGGACAGAGTACTTCTGCCAGGAGGGATGTGCACGGAGTATGCTGTTGTGGGTTTGGTTGTGCAATGTGTGTGTGCCGTGTGTGTCTGCACATGTGTGTATTCCGGTATGTTTCTGTGAATATTCACATGTGTGAGTTCAAGTTTGCCTCTGTGTGCTAGCATGTCCATGTTTGTGCGTCTGTATCTAAGAGTACTGCCTTTGGGTGGGTGAATGTATGTCAGGGTAGTGAATGGTAAGAGCTCTAGCTGTGGAATCTTCCTGCTGGAACTTCATTTGTTATCATCTGAATAATGGGTGCATGATACTGTCTACCATTTTGGGTTGTCAGGAGCATTAGATTTAATAATGCATATTCACCATTTGTAAATACTGCCTTTCACATAGTAGACGCCTGATACATATCACATGATTCCATTATCCTGAGAGTGTGGGTTTTCGTGTGCATGTCTGTGTGTGTCTGGGTCTCTGTGGGTGTTGAGAGTAAGTCTGTGCAGATGTTTGTATCCATGTGTTGGCATGCTGTGTCCCCTGCGAGTAGGTGTGTGCACGTGTGCTCAAGTGCCAGGCGTTTGCTAAATATTTGCTTTGCTGGGCCCTGGGGAGCACAGTTGGCAGAGCTGCCAGCACTGCCGTGCAGTGTTTCTGACAGCTTGAGCACGGCCTCTGGAAGTGTGAACTTTCCCAGGGTAAACAGCTAATGATACTGCAAGGCCAGCGCTGACCCCTTCGTGGCCCTCCTCACAGGCTGGGAGGCATTAGGAGGCTCTGGCTGTGCCTCCCTCCTACTCCCCCAACCGGGTACCCAGCAGCAACAGCGACTGTGTGTGTGATAGGGGCTCAGCACCCAACCCACTCTCCCTCCCCTCCCCACAGCCAGCCTGTAAGCAGCGGAGAAAAACAACTTCTCTTAGCTAATCTCTCCCTACCCTCAGCCATCAGCACCTTGGAGAGCTCCCAACGCATCACTAGGGAGGCGGGGCGGAGGATGCCAAAATTGCACAGCATCAGCCCCTGCTTTCGTCCAGTTGCACCCGATGAAGCCATGACTGGGGTTGTGGGACTCCAGCCACTCCAGGGCTCTGCATCAAAGGAAACCCTAGTGGAAATGCGATTACCTGGTTAATTTATGCAAAACTTCAGTCTTGCTTCAATTGGGTCATAGCCTCTGGGAGTTCCTGAAACCCTGGCACAAAACCGATTTTGTGGATTAAAAAACTGACCCTTGATCCTCTGCCCTAGCAGTGCCCTCCCTGCCCCTTAGCCCCACCGCTGTCTCTGAACTGTGTCTGACATCCTTCTGCCCTTGCACAACAGGACTTCACTTTCTATGCAGCTGTGTGTACACATGTGTGCACTCATGTGTAGAGCTCTGGGATGTATGTGTCTTGGTGCAAGCTTGCTTGTATGTGTGGGCCCTTGAATGCAGGTGTGTGCGTGTGTGGGTCAGCCAGTGCATGTGTGTGTACATGCATGTGTTTACAGCCAACCAGATAGACACATAGGAGAGTGCCTTTGGGACTTGAGTTAGAACAGGTGTTTCCCAAAAGCCATGCAATGGAGGTGATCTCTGGATACACCCCCGATGGGGCTCAGCTTCTCACTAGGTTATGGGATGAGAATAAGGACAGGGTAAACACTAGGATTTATCCTAGAAGCCTATGATGTGAGACAAGGAGTTGGGAGAGAGCACGGAAGAGTGTTTCATTCACCTCTCCAATTTACTAGTGAGGAAACAGAGGCCCTGCCAGGAAGTCAGCTTGCATAAAGTCTGCAAGGATAGAGCTAGGGCCAGCATTCCATGATCCTCATTCCCATGCAATGGTGTCCACCTCACCCACCCACCCCATTTGTGGCCTGCTGCTTCTGCCTTAAGCCCCCACTGCAAAATTTGGCTCCAGCAAATTAGGGGTCAAAATGCCAGATTTCTAGGGTCTCCAGTCAGACCTGGGGATGCCCCCTTGGGTCTCTCTTCCCTGCCCTTTCCCTGTTCCAATCAGTAGAGGTCCCTTTAACAGATGGATTAGGCCTCCCACCCCTCTACCCCCTGCTGCTGCCTCTGAAGAGAGCGAACCTTTCCAGACAGCCTCTGTCTGTGTTTCATTACAAAGACACAGCCATATTCCATTAATTCCTCATTTGCTGTGGGCAAAGCGCTGATACGTACATTTTTACCTGGGGTGGTTTTAATCAGTTAATTTAACCAGAAACATTAATAATGTATTTCTTTGCCACTCGACTGCCCATCTGTTGAACAACTTACCTGTTGGAGAGCAATGTCACCTCCTGTGACTCAGAGCCCTCGGCTTCCCAGGAACAAGATGAGATTCTGCATATTTAATGGCTTTGCAGACCAAGGGTGAGCGCTGGGGGTGCCACTGGCCAGCCTGGTGTGGGCTCCCAGGCTGCAACCCTGCAGTACAGCCTCCCTTTACCCTGGGCTCCAGACAAGGGCCATCTCCTGCCCTTGCCTTTGATCATTGCTTTTATTGTTGGATTCTGGGTTGCAGGAGAGGCTGGATCCCTGCTTAGGGGTTTAGGGAGTGGAGGGAGCTGTGAGAGAAGGGAGCCGCAGCAGACAGATCTGAGCCCTGAGCAAGCAGCCTCACCTCCCGGAACCTGTTTCCTCATCCTCCTCTTGGATATTTTGAGGATTCAGGGAGAAAGTCTACGTGAAGTCCAAGCACAGGCATAGAGTGGATACTCAACATAGGAAGGTTTTCTTCCTTGATAAATAAGCTCATGGCCCCCTGTCTTGGGGACCAATCCCAGTGATTCCTGGTGAACATCTGGATCACCTTGGGGGAGTGAAGGGTGATATTCTGCATATGTAACCACCAGTCCTGAGGGGAAGGGTGGCAGCCAGTAAAGCCCCCTGTATGGCCAGGCATTAACCATTTAGATGCTGGCTCATGGGGAGTTCAGGGAGGGGGTTCCCCAGGGAGGGAGTTGAAGCAGCTGAGGCAGCAGCAGAACTTCCAGGAGCTTGGGGATGCTGCTTAAGGGGGCGGAAGGTACCTGCCACAGGGCAGAACCCACCGCCTGACCTCCCCTACATTGTGGCTTTCCTGGGGTTCTCATTGTTCTCCTCCTTCCTCAGGAACCACGAGGAACCCAGAGTTCAGGGTGGCCTCTCTCACTGCTGAGCCTGAACCTCTGAGACTGATGTCCACCCACTCAGCTCTGTGTCCCGTTTTCCCGTAGCTCTGGAGGTCACTGGTGCAAAGCCACTGTGCACCCTCTTAGTGGCACGACAGGAACTGGATCCCAGTGTGCACTCTGCCCAACACCCACCTCTCAGCCTGGTGCTGTGGTCATAGGGGCCTACCCCTCTGTGGGGCCCTGATGAGCAGCATAAAAGCAAAACAAATGCCTCTCTAAGGGCTCCCAGCATTCCTGTCTGGGAGAACATTGAGAGCTCACTCCTGGGGAAAGGAGAGAGGTGGGAGGGAAGGAGCCACTGGACCCCAGGTGACCCGCGGGATTTGTCCTACAATAGGAGCAGGGCAGGTGAGACACCCTCAGGACAAAGCAGGGCCAGGTCCTCAGTGGAAACTCCTTCTCCTGCCTTGGTCTGCTTTGATTTCATAAAATCTAAGACACATCAACAGTAATATACATAATTTTATGTACTTCCCTAAGAAAGAAAAAAAATGCCACCGATTATACTATGACACAGTGCTTTCTTATCATCTACTGCAAGACCCATCTCAATTTCAGGGATGTTAAAATGTGAAAAAAAAAGTGTGATTTGAAATCAATGAAATATGGTAATAAAAATAGCACTAGCTGCCATTTATCAAGAGCTCTTTACGCACCCCACTATCTCTGAGGGCTGTGTGTGCAGCATCTCACCCGATCCTCAGGGAACCCTGTGAATCGAGATATTGTTCAGAGGTTAAGCAGTGTTAAAGGTCACGCAGACCATCATAATCATCCTTCAGTAGTGTTTGAGAATGATCATGTGCTAACAAGGTCATCCCCCAGATCTGTAGTAAGGACATGGAGTAAGGCACATGGAGCTTGTGTGTCTGAGGTCAAATGCAGCTGGTAGGTGGCAGAGGAGCTGGGATCTGAACCTCTGCAGAGCCTACTTGGTTGGCCTCTCCGCCATCCTGTCATCAGCTAGCAGGGCCAGAGCTGTGCTTCAAACCCCGTTTCATCTAACTCCAAGCCATGCTCCTAACCACTAGGCTTTATTGCCTCTTTTCAAAAGCAAAGGATGGCAGAGGAGGAGATTTTGGCATCATTGTCCACCCACAGGACTTGCCCTCTCTCTGGCCCTCCCAGCCCTCTGGAGGCTGCCCCGCCATGCCCACTCTCCACCTCCAGATGGGCACTTGCTTTCCATGCTGGCTTCCCAGCAGAGGGTGATTCCCACCTCTTCGGCCTCCTCCAGAATCCTAACAGCCAGTATGCATGGAGGGGGCGGGAGGCAGCAGGCATGCAGGGATGAGGCAGAAACTGAGAGTGAGAGCTGCTGCTGAAAACTCACAAATTGGTCCCAGAGAGAAATGGAGCCTCTTTTTGCCCATCAGCTCACTCCCCCAACCATTACCAGGAAAGCAGTGCGAGGGCCTTGGCTGGAGTGAAACTCAGGTGTGGGTGTGGGGAATGGCACTGGGGCCTCCACAGCTCCCTTCTGGAGGGGCACGGAGGCCTTGGAGGCCAGCCTGGGCTCATCCTCCTCAGAGAACAGGGCTGGAGCACAGGAGCTGGTGCATGGGGGAGGTGGCAAACAGTAACTGTAGGGGTCTTCAGGTGGACACGAGACGCCAGAGCCCATGGGATATGGGGCATGGGAAGCAGGTGTTGAACAGACAGACCCAGGGCTTGGTGGGAGGTGCAAAATCCACCCCAAACAGCAGACGGTGGCTTCTGGGGGTCCCGGGATGGTAAATTCTGGATCAGGCTTTACCCTGGGCCTCAGGCAGAGAGCAGCAGGGAGGGAGGATCTGGAGCAGGTAAGGCACACCCAGGCCCTGGGCCAAAGGATTCTTGTGCATCAGCCTCTAACCTGTCCAGCAGCCCTGGGAGGCAAAATTCCCATTTCACAGATGGAAAAACTGACAGGCAGAGGGGTTGAGTAACAGCTAGTTAGTTTCTGAGCTGGCACATGAACTGCACCACAATAGTCTGGTTCCAGGTCACTAGACTCTGGTCCCTCTAGAGAAGAGGCATTAGATAAGTGAGCCAGACATGGCAAGATGAGCTCACAGAACGAAGGCCGACCAGCTTCAGGACAGACCAGTTTCAGGGGTCAGTCTGCTACAGCTCCTTAATTCCATGCCATTTCTTCTCAGCCGTGGTCCTTGGCCCTTGGCAGAGCTGAGCCTGGGGTGGGACACACACTTTGCTTTTGGCAACTGGGAGCCATACTGCATCCAGTGAGCATCCGCAGCTGCAGCTTGCATGCATCTGCTGATGGCAGGGATGGAGCTGGCTCTCCAGGCAGGAGGAGCGTCTTCCTCTTCCCCCACACCATGCACCTCTCTCCTGAAGATGAGGATATGCACCTGCCACGGGTAGGGCCCAGGGGCCATGGGCACTGAGCTCTCCTACAAAACTCTCCAGTCCTCCACTGCAGGGCTCGCTGGCAGAGCCAGCACTGTGGGAGACACAGTGGAGATGCCATCACCATGTGTCCACTGACAGCCGGGCGCAGCAGTGCCGGAGATGGGAGCAGCAGTTCCTTGAGGCAGCATTTCTGTTCTGAGACAGAGAGTGAGAAAAACTGATACCTGGAAGGAGATGGCTGGCAGGGTGTGACTTAGCCAGGCATGACCATGCCTGACTCCTGCCTGTTCGCCAAAACCAGCAGGCTCGTTCCTGCTGCTCCAGCTGCTCCCTCTGCATGTCAGGTGCTTTTACTCTTCCTCTGCTCACTCTTTAAAGCAGCGCACCAGCATGGCACATGTATACATATGTAACTAACCTGCACATTGTGCATATGTACCCTAAAACTTAAAGTATAATAATAATAAATAAAATAAAATAAAATAAAATTTTAAAAAAGCCTAGCCCAAATATCACTTCCTCTGAGAGGCCTTCTGGGATTCTTCCAGGCCATTTTCTTCCCCTTGAACACTGAATTTATCACAGTAGAGCACTCATCACCCTGATTGTTGGTTATTTCTCCATTTGACACTTTCCTTCTTCAGTTTGTGAACAAACCAAGGCAAGGACTGGCCCTTACCCATTTTTCTACCCCAGCACTGAGAAGGCACCAGTGGACATTGGCTGCATTGAACCTCCCTTGGGAGAGCCATAAAAACAGTCCCCTCTATGGGCTCCTCATCATCTCACCCTTCATAGATCTCTTCATAGCTTTTATCAAAGCAAGGTTGGTGCCCTAAAGGCAGGGAGCATGTTTGCTTAGTTCAGCGCTGTATCTCCAGTGCCTGGAACAGTCCTTGGCCTGTCATTGGTGTTCCATGAATAGTAATTGAATGAATGAATGAGTGAATGAATGAATGAATGAATGAGAGAAGGGCTGCTCAGAGAGGTCAGAGGGCTGCTCACACAGGGCCAAGAATGTGGGGTTTATTCCCACTGGCTCAGTTTCCAGGCACTGTGCAAGACTAGGCAGCACATCTCTTGAAGGTCACACAATCTAGGTGGGAGACAGACGTGGAAATGGTGACAGGGCAAATGCTGAATGAAAGATGAAACCAACTGGCATTGTCTGGGGGAGGACACAGCTGGACACACCTGGCTGCAAGGTGTGAACCATAGGGAGGTTACGACTCTGTCTGAACCTCAGTTTCTTCATCTGTCATACAGTGGGAATCTAATATTAATATTTAGGGGTGTGTCAGAGATTAAACCAGATGATGCACATAAAGCATTTGGCACACTACCTGATGCACGAGAAGGGATCAGATACTTTGTCGCCATTAATAATAAATGTAATGTCATGAGCAAAGACATGGGCAAAGATGTGGCAGTTTATGGGCTTGCTGAGGGGCTGTCTGATACAGCAAAAATGCACACTGCATAAGAAGGTTAAAGGGACATAGGGCAGAAAGGTAGGTGGGGTCCTGATATATGAAAAAGGAGAATGATATCAGAATCTACCTGCTAGGGTTGCTGTGAGGATTAAATGAGATAATGAAGGGAAAGGCTTGGAACATATGTTCTATAGGTGTTAGTGATACTTCTTGTTTTTATGACTTCAGAGCTGCTTTGGGTTCCCCTGCTAACTAACACCAGAAGGTTACACAGAAAGTCCTGTCTTTGCATTGTTCAAAGTGCAGAGTTTAGAGGAGTACAGTGTCTTTAAACCTATATTTTTAAAATTCAAGCTACTTCTTTTCTCCATGGCTGCTGACAGCTCATGCAAATTTTGAGATTGCAACTTTGCTCCAGTTCTGCAAATGCAGCTGCTGGCCTCCCATTATAAACCTCCTTGGAGTTTCTGAGTGGCTGTGACTGGGGGTGGGGGTATGAGTCCTTCTGGCTTTTGACAAGAGCAGCTTAGCTTTCTGCTCTGGATGCTCCTATAAGGAATCTCTCCCCACTGCTTAAAAGGCCTGAATGACATTTTCCTGTGGTGTCCTCTTCAACCTCCCTGTATTAGTCCGTTTTCAAGCTGCTGGTAAAAACATACCTGAGACTGGGCAATTTGCAAAAGAAAGAGGTTTAATGGACTTACAGTTCCATGTGGCTGGAAGGCTTCACAATCATGGCAGAAGTTAAAAGGCACATCTCACGTGGTGGCAGACAAGAGAAGAGAGCTTGTGCAGGGAAACTCCTCCTTATTAAAACCATCAGATCTCGTGAGACTTATTCACTATCATGAGAACAGCACAAGAAAGACCTGCCCCCATGATTCAATTACCTCTCAGTGGGTCCCTCCCACAACACGTGGGAATTCAAGATGAGATTTGGATGGGGACACAGCCAAACCATATCATGCCACCCCTGGCCCCTCCCAAATCTCATGTCCTCACATTTCAAAACCGATGCCTTCCCAACAGTCCCCCAAAGTCTTAACTGATTTCAGCATTAGCTCAAAAGTCCACAGTTCAAAGTCCCATCTGAGACAAGGCAAGTCCCTTCCACCTATGAGCCAGTAAAATCAAGAACAAGTTAGTTACTTCCTCGATAAAATGGCGTTACAGGCATTCGATAAATACAGCCATTTCAAATGGGAGAAATTGGCTAAAAAAAAGGAGGCTACAGGCCCCATGCAAGTCTGAAATCCAGCAGGGCACTCAAATCTTAAAGCTCCAAAATGATCTCCTTTGACTCCATGTCTCACTGGACAGATCACACTGATGCAAGAGGTGAGTTCCCATGGTCGTTGGCAGCTCCACCTCTGAGGCTTTGCAGGGAATAGTCCCTATCTTGGCTGCTTTCATGGGTCAGCATTGAGTGTCTGTGGTTTTTCCAGATGCACAGTGCAGGCTGTCAGTGGATCTACCATTCTGTGGTCTGGAGGATGGTGGCCCTCTTCTCACAGCTCCACTAGGTGGTGCCCCAATAGAGACTCTGCATGGGGGCTCCAACCCCACATTTCCCTTCTGCGCTACCCTAGCAGAGGTTCTCCATGAGGGCCCCACCCCTGCAGCAAACTTTTGTCTGGGCATCCAGGTGTTTCCATACATCCTCTGAAATCTAGGCAGAGGCTCCCAAACCTCAATTCTTGACTTTTGGGCATCTGCAGGCTCAACACCACATGGAAGCTGCTGAGGCTTGGGGCTTCCACCCTTTGAAGCAACAGCCCGAGGTGTAACTTGTCCCCTTTTAGTCACTGCTGGAGTGGCTGGGACACAGGGCACCAAATCCCTAGACTGCGTGCAGCACTGGAACCCTGAGCCCGGCCCACAAAACCATTTTTCTCCTGGGTCTCCATGCCTGTGATGTGAGGGGCTGCCATGAAGACCTCTGATATTCCCTGGAGACATTTTCCCCATTGTCTTGGGGATTAACATTAGGCTCCTCATTTCTTATGCAAGTTTCTGCAGCTGGCTTGAATTTCTCCTCAGAAAATGGGTTTTTCTTTTCCATCACATTGTCAGGCTGCAAATTGTCCAAACTTTTATACTCTGTTTCCTTTTTAAAAATCAGTGCCTTTAACAGCACCCAAGTCACCTTTTGAATGCTTTGCAGCTTAGAAACTTTTTCCACCAGATGCACTAAATCATCTCTCTCAAGCTCAAAGTTCCACAAGTCTGTAGGGCAGGGGCAAAATGCTGCCAGTCTCTTTGCTAAAACATAGCAAGTCAGCTTTGCTCCAGTTTCCAACAAGTTCCTCATCTCCATCTGAGATCACATCAGCCTGAATTTCATTGACGATATCATTATCAGCATTTTGGTCGAAGCCATTCAACAAGTCTCTAGGCAATTCCAAACTTCCCACATTTTCCTGTCTTCTTCTGAGCCCTCCAAATTTTTCCAACCTCTGCCTGTTACCCAGTTCCAAAGTCGCTTCCACATTTTCAGGTATCTTTTCAGCAACGCACCACTCCCAGTACCAATTTACTGAATTAGCCCATTTTCATGTTGCCAATAAAGACATACCCAAGACTGGGCAATTTACAGAAGAAAGACGTTTAATGCACTTACAGTTCTATGTGGCTGGGAGCCCTCACAATCATGACGGAAGGTGAAAGGCATGTCTTACATGGCGGCAAACAAGAGAAGAGAGCTTGTTCAGGGAAACTCCCCTTTATTAAAACCATCAGATCTCATGAGACTTATTCACAATCATGAGAACAGCACGGGAAAGACCTGCCCCCATGATTCAATTTCCTCCCACCAGGTCCCTCCCACAACACATGGGGATTCAAGATGAGATTTGGGTGGGGACACATCCAAACCATATCCCTCCCCTAGGCAGCAGCTTTGGTTAAAAACCACTTTCCACTTGTTCCCACCCTGGAGTTTTGCTGTTTAGCCATTTCATGCTTGTTTATACTTGTATGTTTGTGCATATTTATTTATATTTGAGAAATGTTTATTGAATGCCAATTATGTGCCAGCTCTTGTTCTAGGCACTGGAGAGAAAGAGATGAACAAGCTGATAAGATCTGCAGGCCCAAGGAACTTCTAAGTGCTGAGGGTGGGGAGCAGAGGTGGACTGTACACTAGACAGCAAATAGATATTTAAGGTCATTTCAGCTGCATGAAGAACTTTGAGAAAGCAAGAAAGGTGTCACAGTGGCAGAGGTCTCCCCTACTGTTTATCTGCTGTATGCCCAGTACTTGACACATGGTGGGTGCTCCCTGAGTGTTTGTTGAGTGAAGGAAGGGCTGAATGGAGGAACATCTTTTTCTGGGATGTTGGTAAAGGACAAGGTCGCTCAGAATTCCTTTGCACGAACTTATGAAGATCCAAGCAGCCTCATGTGCTAATGATAATAATTAAGTCAGAATCCCTTATTTGAACCAACTACCTCAGGGAGAGGCACAAAGCACCAGGCTGATGAATTGGTTCCCCAGCCTTCCCTCCCGTTGTGCCCTGCCCAGGTGAGATGTGTGCTCACACCTGCCCAGGTGCATACACATGCATAAATGAGAGTCTAGTGAAGTAATCACACCTCCAAGGCTGTGTTAAAACAACCGGTCTTTAAAAAGCAAAATCCATCATTTGGTGGGGCCCGTTGGGCTGAGTAGATCAAATAGTTTCACCATTGTACTTTCTTATTCTTCTTGTGTGTCTCTAGTGCACAGGGCTGGGGAGCCCAGTGTGTGGGGCTGACTGAGATGTGGAGGATCTAGCCCTGGACATCAAATAGCTCACACCTCAGAAGCAGGATAAATAACTTTTGCCCAAGTCACTGTAACACAGCGATTTCCAGAAGCGTGTTTCCAGTAAGATGCTCTGCCAGAAAAGGTTTCCCCGGTTGTCAAGTAAGTTTGGGAAATGTTGCTACCCACCTCTCAGAGGCTGTGCATGTGAGCAGAGCAAATGCCCAGAGAAGTCCTGCAGAAAAGAAAGAAACCTGCTCAACCTTGTTCAACTTCTAGTTTTCTCAACTTAAAGAAGACTTTAGCTTCTCTGCACATTGACTGCAGTTTCCTGGGGCCACTGAAATAGCAATGACACAATTTTCCGTCCAGCCAAGCCAGAGGTGTCCATTCTCCATTCTACCCCAGGCAGCATAGTAAGTGGAGTCAAAAGCTGAGCTGAGGGGAGAAGAGGAAGCAAGAGGACACATCTTCCCAAGCGGGAGGGAGAAAGGATACAGCCCCATTCTACTATTGCTAGATGAGAAAGCTGAGGCTCCCACACCTGCCCCGGCACCGTGGGGCTGCAGTGTGGGACCTCCCTGGTAAACAAGGAGCTAGAGACAGGGACCAGAGCTGTGCCAAGAACAGAGCTGTGCTGTGCCTTTAATTCCAGGTGGCCGGTGACAAGTCAGGAGCTGAGACCCCAGAGGAGGTCAGAATATGTGAGCAGGAGTAGCTTTGGCAGCATTTGTGTTGGTTTTGGGAGAGTTGTGGGGATTTGGGAGAGGAAGGTAGAACCTGCAGGATGGGTGGCCTGAAGGCAGGTGACTTCAGTGGATTCTGGCCGATGGTGGACGGCAGTGATATTTTCAGCATCTTAGAGTCATGCCTCTGGGAGAGGTTTGCCTGGGAGAGCTCCTCCCAGAAAGTCAAAGGCCCTGCTGTGATTGGGGGTGGGGCTGTGGGGCGTGGTGTTGCCGCCTGATGAGAATGACGTGTGCTTTCTGTGTCTGCTCCACCAGGCCCCTTTCTGTCACTCCAGCAGTATTGTTAGAGAAGAAACAAAACAAAACAAAATCGAGAGTGGAAGTTGATTATATAATTAGTGCAATTTCTTCACTGTTGATTCAGGATCTCCAGAGATCAATTAGCTTGCTTTTAAGCTAAAAGGCATCTGAATAAGTATTTAACCTGCATAGCAATTGATATTTAAAACAGAAGAGGATGGAAGTAATAACACAGAACAGGGGGCTCTGTTCTCCTCCACTAATTTTCCCGGTCTTGCTCCCCTGACCCTCGCCTCTGCCCACTCTCATTTCTGGAGTGACCTTAGATTGGGCCTTCTGGCATTCTCAGGGCAGGTCTGTGGGTGGGCAGGCTGGCACAGAGGGGCTGCTGGTGGCAGGGTTCTCTCCCTGATCCTGGCATTGCTATGGAGCAGGTGCCCGGGTTTGGAGATGAGCCCAGTTAGGATGGTGGTGGGACACGCCCCCATCCAGGGAGAGCCAGGCCCTCTCTGTGCAGCTGCCTACTCATGCCAGGCACATGGCCCCTATCCACTCTTGTAAGGGACAGAGTGTCTACTGAAGGTCCATCAGCCTCAGTCTCCCTATCTACAAATAGCGGATCCCTGCTGGAGCTGGGGTAGCGGAGGGCTTGAGAACAGGAGGAGCTGGTGTCCTCCTGGCTGTGCATAATCATTACAGATGGTCTGAGAGATATTTGTGTGTTCTTTGATTTGTCACGTAAATATCAAAGTCCTGAACTCAAATTAGCTTCTTAAAACAAGCAGCATATGTGTTTTAAGCACACATACATATACATTTATTTAACAAACATGTTGACATCCTATCTGTGCTAGATAATGTGTCAGGCACTGGGGGAGGGAAGGAGATGCCAGGATGACAAAGGCGTGTCCTCACCCTCTAGATGACCTCAGCCTAATGGAGAAGCGGGAGAGTGGGGCCCAGGACTCAGCACAGCACAATGCAGCCCCCCACCATGTGTGAGGATACGGAGGAGGACGCATGGGGAGCTCAGGAAAGCTCTTAGTCAAGGACCCCCAAATGCAAGCCCTGCGAGGAGGGCTAGGGTGTAAATAGTTTATCTGGGAGGCGGCTCCAGGAATCAGGACCATGAGGGAGCAGGGAAGAGAGACCGGTAAGCAGGGGAGCCAAGCAAGGGTGTGCAGGCAGGTGGGTTACACTGTGGGCAGCAGAGGTGGGAGGAGGGGGGTTCTGTTCTGCTGGGGCCTATTGAGAAACTGCATAGAATCTGCGTCCCAACGGTGCCTGCAAGGGGCGAGGAAGCTGGACGTTTATCCACCAGCTCCCAGGCCTCCCTAGCCTGTCCCATGTGCTGGCCAAATCCGCGCCTCTGCCAGAGAGTATCAGAGATCGTGGAAGCTGAGGGCATGCAGAGGAAGTGTCTGCATGGGATCAGGGGACGAGGATCATGTCTGTTGCACAAGGCTCAGAAGAGAAAAGCGTGACTCAGGACGAAACCCAGAGAAAGAAGGAAAAGCGAGACGCAGAGGAAGGTGTGCGTGAAGGGAGTGGTGAGAAACAGAATGGGGCGAGGACACCCTGCCTGGAAGAGTGGACGCTGAAGAGAGGCTGGGCTGGATGGGGAAGGGCCCCAAACACCAGGCTAAGGGAATTGTCCTTTCTGCTGCCAGTGGGTGTGCGTGAAGAGGGGGCTGTGGAATTGCTCTGCTGACTGACCGCGGAGGTGGGACAGCCCCGCCAGTGTCTGGGGGAGGCCCGCATGGCGGCTCTAGATCTCCATTCCTTTGTCCCCTCCAGCAAGGACAGGCACTGCTCACAGGGCCCCTCCACAGCCCCCCGCTCAGTCCTCTGCCCACATTGTACTCCTGCTCCTCCTGCCTGATGACAGCCCATCCCTCATCAGGGTCTCTGGGCAGCACAAGAGCCTCCAGCCATCCTCCCAACACGGTCGATTCTGCAATATTTGACTTGCATGTCCCTGAGTTGTACAGACAAAGCTCCTCATAGCACTAGATCAATTAAAACAACTGCCACCAGGCCCCGGAACTCAATCAGGAGTCCCCCTGGGACCCCAGGGAAGTGCACATCCTCTGCTCAGATCTGCCCCTTCTCTGGATGCCTGGCTACAGCTCCGTTGAAGGCCCTCCAGCCTTCCTATCACCTCATAATAATTTCTTATTCTTATCAAAGGCATACAATGTGCTTTAGGTGATTTATGCCATTTAAGCCTCAAAATACCCCTATGTTGTAAACACTATTAATATCTCTGTTTCACATGATGAAACAGAGACACAGAGCAGTAAAGGGACTTGCCCAAGGTGACATAGCTGGGAAGTGGTGCCTTCTGGCTGCAGAGCCCACATGCTTAGCTGAACCTCATCCTCATTCAAACACTGGGGTCATGTTGGATGCACCCTCTCCCAGACCCCCATCTCCCTCCCTCAGTTTATTATTGACCAATCCTAGAAAAGCCAACCACGCAGCTCCCCTCCGGCCACCCCCTCCCTCCCTCTCTCCCCAGTGGGTCTGTACAGGTCCTCCTCACTGTGATAATCTATCCAAGGCCAGTGCCCCTGCTGGTTGCTGTGTTCCTTCCACAGCTCAGCTCTGAGCAGGTCAGGTGCTGCCTCCCCCATGAAGACGTCCGCAAGATGCCCTCTCCTCTGAGTCTCCCCAGTGTTTAGTCCATGGTTATCACATGGAGCGTTCTCACCTTGACAGCGTTTTGAGTTATGCCCCCCCACTCACCTCCTGTTCTGAGCTAGGAGTTCCTGAAGAACAGGGCTGAATCTAATCTCTCACTGACTCACCTAGTGCCCAGCATAGTGCCTTGTTCCAGATTGTAGCCAATTACCTGCTTATGGAATGAGTTAATGAGTATATGAATGAATGAAGAACTGAATGAACAAGAAGGGGGACACACATCCCTCGTCTCCCTTTCCTCTCCCAGGACATTAGAAAGCCCATCCCTGGACCATTTCACTGGGTGCTGCTCTGCCTCTGTAAACCACATGCTGTGTCCAGCAGGGGAAGCAACTGACTTGTCCCCGTCCCCGCCCCCCCACCACTGCTGCTGAGAGAGGGCACAGAGGTGCCTGAGAAGCAGGTTCAGAGACACCACCAGTTCCCCCAGAAGTCTGGCTAAGGCGCAGCAGAGAGCAGAGCCTGGATCTTCCAGCCCACGGCTGCACTGAGCTGTGGGGGCCCTGGCAGGAAGCAAAGAGAACCCTGATCAGAACAGACAGGGAGGCGGGCCCTGAGAAGAGGCTGTTAGCAACAATCTCGCTGATCCACGTCTCAATTAATCTCCACAACACCTTGGAAACTTCAGAAAAAGTACAAAGCAGTCTAGAAAAGAAAGAGTGGGCTCAGGCCCCTGAGGACAAATGGAGCCTGGGCCTGGTGCTGGGAGTGTGAATGTCTTCTGGGACTCTTCATAATGGCAGCAGGCCTTAAGTCCTGCCTGAGTCTCCCAGGCTCACTGCACTCTGGGCCAGGCCAGCTGGGCTGCTTGGCTAAATTTAAGAGCACAGAGTTATTGAAGAGAAAGGAAAAAACCTCAACGGGTTCCAGAGGACACCTAAACAGTCATGAGGTCAGAGGGCCAAGCTTAAGCAAGGAGCTTCCCCCTGGTTTTGGAGGTCACATTCAGCTTGACACAGGCCACCATAGCGTCCTCACCTGGGAGGCAGAGGAATTCCACCATTGGGCACGTTTCTAGAGGTATAAAAAGCAATTTTAAAAATATAGGCACTAATGCTTAGGGTATTCAGTATGTTTCCCGAAACATATAACAACATATCATAGTAGAAAGATGAAGAAAGAAGTTGGTTGCAGTTGACACAGCCAGTTCTACCCCTCCTCCCCAACTCTGGCTCTCAGTTAGGGGTTAGATTTGAGCAGTGGTTTTCTTGCCACACTCAGAGCCCAGGAAGCTACAGAGCCTTCTCAGAAGCTGTGACATCAAGTCTTTCAGAGCCCAGTGATGCAAATGGGTTTGGGCAGGGGCATGCTGATAAAAAAGAAAAAAAGGCCGGGCGCAGTGGCTCACACCTGTAATCCTAGCACTTTGGGAGGCCGAGGCAGGCGGATCACTTGAGGTCAAGAGTTCGAAACCAGCCTGGTCAACGTGGTGAAACCCCGTCTCTACCAAAAATACGAAAAAACTAGCCAGGCATGGTGGCGTGCACCTGTAGTCCCAGCTATTCAGAAGGCTGAGGCAGGAGAATTGCTTGAACCCAGGAGGTGGAGGTTGCAGTGAACCGAGATTGCGCCACTGCACTCCAGCCTGGGTGACACAGCAAGACTCCATCTCAGGAAGGAAAAAAAAAAAAAGACCTGATTTGTAGTATCTGCTTATTTCTATGGTGCAAATACTCTCACTATGGCTGATTTCAGGCTGCCAATGGTTTAATAACTGGTTTTCAGAATTCCTGAAAATTTAACAATTGGCTCCTGAAAGCTGGTACTAGCTGGCTGCAGCACATCACTGGCTTTGGTTGCAAAGAGAATTTTGCCACATTGTAGTTTTAACAACATCCTTAACTTCCCTGGACTTCCGTTTTCTCCTGTGTAAATTGAGGCAATGTTACTTCCTCTCTAATAGGGTTGTAGAGGTTCTCATGAGTGTTAAATGTAGTGAATGGAAGGCATGCAGCATCATCCCTGGAACACAGTCAGTTGTTATTACTGTTGTTGTTGTTATCTGTTTTACCCGTTGGGCTTCCACACAAGGTTTTGTTTGAAGAAAATATTCCAGCTGCACCCTGTTCCACCCCTGCTCACGTCTTCTGGGACTCATCTTACTCACACACCCCTCCCTACACACACACACACACACACACGCACACACGCACACACCCTATCCCATTTCTTAGCGGTCTCAGTGTCTCTGCTCCATTTTATTAAAGCAGAAAGCAGTGACAATTATTTTCATAATGAACTGGCTCTTCAAATTAATGCCAATTACACTATGCAATCATGATTAAGATTATGCATTAATCAATGGTGCCAACCTACTTATTAGCCTCTTTAAATAACGATCATGAGGAATGTATGGGAAGGCAGAGAATGGAGAGGAGCCAGTGGAAAGGGGGGCAGCCTCCAGCGGGGCAGGGAACTCTCTCCAGAAGCTGAGACCCAAAGCAGCCCTTCTTGCATGGGTGGAGCTTGGATCAGAACCCAGGACAATCAGATGCCTGAGCTCCCAAAGCTACAGGCTCTCTAGAAGGGAGAGGGAGCAGGAGGACCCAAGAGGGAGAGGGTAGTGGAGAACCTTGGCCGTTTAGCAGTTAATGAGGTCCAGCGTCCCCTTCCCCATCTCCAGCAACACTAAAGTAGTGCAGTTGACACTGCCCCCCAGTAATGCCACCCCTGTCTTAGGTCAGGTCCCCTGGAAGCAGAGCCTGAGGCAGGGATTCGGATGCATGGGGTTTATAGAGGGGAAGAGTGCTCTTCAGGAAAACCCTGTAGGGGAATGAATAAGGCAGGGTTGGGAAGGGGACGGAGTTGGGCAGAGATGTGCCTCTGCCAAGATCTAGCCTTTGCCTGATGCAAGGTGGGGAGTGTGGGGAGGGGCTCCAAAGAATATGTCATACTGCAGATTGTCCCCACCCTGAAGCAAGGGACCGCCCAGTCTTTTGAGCCCCATTATTAGTCGCTTATTGATGGCAGGCTGCTTCCAGGAGCCCAGGTGAATGACCCCTCCTCCTGGGCAAGGGGGCCTCTCTCACTGGGAACAATTCCCTAGAGAAAGGGGTAGCCTGTGAGTGGAACCAAAATTCAAATCGAGGTCTGCCTGTGCCTAGAACCCACTCTCTGAACCTCTGTGGTGCCCCTCAATATTTGCTGCCTGGATGTCCCATGACATTCAGCCTTTGCAGCCACCTAGCCCTTACACGCTCATTAGAACACCTCCCACCCTTGTACTGAGTTTGGGGGTGGAGGGGCAGCCTCTCACCCACCATGTCTCTGAGGATGCTCTAGGGCTTCCTGTTTCTCCTGATGACCTCATGCTCCAGTGTCTTCTGCTGAGTCTTCTGTCTCCTCTCATCTCGCCTCTTGTGCCTCTTGTCCTTTCTCTGCCCTGACTCACTCTGTTTTGGACCATGCCCATCTTCTGTCGCCTTCCTCCAAACAGCAGGAGCTGGTGTCAGTTTTCTGTAGCTGACTTTTCTAACGATGGGCCTCCTGGAAAGAAGGGAGGCTCAACTTAAAACCCAGCATCGGACATCACTGTATGAAAAATGCATGGCCCCCTCCTGCCGTGGTGAATTTCTTACTTGACTCGCCCACCTTTGGGCCTGGGTTCTGTCCTTTGGGGTCCACTTCCTCTCTGTTCCCTTTCTTTTAGGCCTTCCTCCTTGTCTCACATCTTCTCCACTCAAAACTCCAGCATCCCGTCTTTGTTTCTTTTGCATCATCATTTGGTTCCGTCATAGTCTTAATTCTTTACCCAGGCCCTGAGGTGCTTTTCCTAAGGAAACACTCACTCACCTCTGAAATAAACGCTGCCCACTCCCAGAACAAGTACAGACTACAGCCCAATAGCCAAATCCAGCCACTCACCACCTGTTTTTTTAATTAATTTTATGTTTTTATTGATACATAATAGATGTACAGAGTTTTGGGGTACATATGATAAAGTAATACATTCATATAATTTGTAAAGATCAAGTCAGCATACTTAGGATATTCATCATCTTACATAGTTATCTTTTCTTTATGCTGAAAACCTTCAAATTATTCTCCTCTAGCTATTTTGAAATAAACAATAAGTTATTGTAAACTTACATTAATAGTCACCCCACTGATCTGTCAAACACTAGGTCTTATTTCTTCTACCAAGGTATATATTTGTACCCATGAAACATCTCTTCATTCTGTATTTTTGCAAATAAAGTTTTATTGAAACACAACTGTGCCTACTGTGACACATTGTCTGCGGCTGCCAGCGTGCTACAGTGGCAGAAGTGAGTCCTTGCAACAACAACCATCTGGTCCACAAAGCCAAAAATATTTATCATCTAAAACATTTACCCTCCGATCCTTTGCAAAGTTTGTCAACCCTGCCCTAGAAGATGTGGAAGCTCACAATTCACTTTGTTTTTCTAAATGGCATGGTAGCTTTTTTTTGCTGTTTTCTAAATAGTATAGTAGCACTCATTGTTTCTCTCTTTCTTTGATAGCTACTGTGTATTAAGTCCTCGCCATGTGCCATGCAGTAGCTCCATTGTTTTATGTCTTCCTTACAATAATCAGCCCTCTGAGATGTGTACCCCATCTTGCAGGTGGAGAAACTGAGTCTCAGAGAGAGTGAGTAACTTCCTCCAGTGGATAGAGCTAGGTTTGGGACTGAAGCATGGCTGTCACTGAAGCCTGAATTGGGAACCTCCCCGGTATTGCACCTGAGTGGAGCGCCACACATGTGCTAGTTGTCTGTTCTTCTCGGCTGCCCTGCGGGGTTCAGCATTCCTTGAAAGCAGGAGCCTGGTGCTGACTTCTTTTGGTATCCCAGGGCCCAGTGACAGGGTGGCACAGGGCAGAGATTAGTGGGTATTAATGGAGCTGTTTTATATAGGATAAGACTGAGGCTCCATCCCTTGGGCTTAGGTCTTAATGGCTGAGACATGTCACCATCCTTGTTGAGATCATGGCCCCTCTCTTTCCCCTCCTCCCCACCTGCCAAGGTCTGAGAGGCCAGGAAGAGGGTGTGAAGCCCTATGGAGATGGCTTTGTCCCCTGACTTTTTATCCCCATTTGGGATGGGTAGAGGTATCTTTCTTCAGATCTGTAATAACCAGACCTCTTTCCAGGCTTTTTTTGTTTTTTTGTGTGTTTGTTTTCACATTTTGAAGTAATAATACATACTTGTAAATAATTTTGGAAAAATCAAGAAAACACAAAGAACAAGATAAAAATTATTCATAAACTTCTATCCAGAGATATTCACTGGTAACATTTTGGTACAAATCCTTCCAGTCTTTCTTCTGTAAATATGCTTTTTGTTTGACAAATAATTATCATACTGTAATATTATTTTGTAGCATTGGGGAGCAGGGAGAGGATGAAAATTTTCTATGCCATTAAGTATTCTTTAAGAACGTTTCGCTAAAGCTTTGGTTTTTTTTTTTCTTATTACCAAAGCTCTATCTCAATGCAGAGGGCTTGGAAAACAAAAAAAAAAGCACCAAGCAAAAGCAATCCATTATCTTTTTACTTTCTAGAAAGAACTTCTGTTAACGTTTTAGTGTGTGTCCTTCTGGTGTGTCCTTTTTGATTTTAATTGGAATTGCATTAAATTTATAAATTAATTTGAGGAGAAATGACATCTTTACAATATTGAGCCATCCCTTCCAAGGAGTAAGTTATGTCTCTCCATTTATTCAACTCTTCTTTTATGTCCTCTAGTAAAGTTTTGTAGTTTTCTTGATATAGGAATTGCACATTTATGGTAAGGTATTTTATTTTTTTGTTGTTGCTTTTGTGAGTAGGGTCTCTTTTTTTCCCCTATAATTCCTTGCTGTTTATTGCTGCTATGTGGGGAGGCTATATGTTTTTCTATATTTGTATGCTGGCCTCTTGATGAGCTCTCTGTTTACTTTCTGCTAGGTTTTCACCTGATTCCGTTGTGTTTTTAAGAGAACCATAATAAGCATCTGCAAGTAGTATTAATTGTGTCTCTTTTCTGATTGCAACAACATGATTTGTTATTTTTGTCTCATTCATATCATGATCTTAAGGAATATTTTATTATGGAGAATGTCTGCCATACACACATAGAGAGAGTAGCATAATGAATCCTCATGTGCCCGTCATCTGGCCCCAGCAAAATCCATGGCCTCTTCTACCCCATCTGTACCCACTTTGCATCATGTGAGTAAAATTCTTCCCACATTTTGAATCCAATTTCAGTCACTGTACCGTATCATCCTATGCTTTGATTGATAATGCCTACAAGTTGTTCTGCCATATGGGTGGGTTTTAATATATTGAGTAATCTCTTGCTTTTGGACATTAAGCTGTTTCTATTTCTTTCAATATTATGTAAAAAAACCTTATCCATAAATGTGTTTATATATCTCCAACTTTCTCTAAATTTACATTCCTAGAAATGGAATTACTGGGTCATATGGTATTTTGATCATTTATTTCCCTTTAAACACATACACACAATCACGATGGCTTTTCTGATGAGAAATGTAACACATGTTCACTGCAGAACTTTTTAAAAATACAGAAAAACACAAAGAAGGAAATTAAATTTACCCATGAGCCTACCACTCAGAGAAAACCACCCTTAACTTTTGGTATGAATTCTTCTTGTCTTGTTTTATGCACGTGCTTGGCATGTCGATGCACACCTGTGTGGATGCACACGCATACACACTTAAGTGTTACAAACTGTAAGCATGCTGGAGTACTCTGGAAGGGACACAGTTGTGTGTTCACGTGTTAAAACATTACCCTTTTTTCTTTTTAATAGATTTTATTTTTTGGAGCAGTTTTAAGTTCACAGCAAAAACTGAGTGGAAGGCACAGAGATTTCCCATATACCCCCTGCCCACACACATGCATAGCCTCCTCCATTATCAACATCTGCCACCAGAGAAGGTACATTTGTTACAATAAATGGACTTATACTGACACATCATCATCATCCAAAGTCCATAGTTTACATTAAGGTTCACTCTTGGCAGTGTACATTCTGTGGGTTTCGACTAATGTATAATGACATGTATTCACCATAATAGTATCATACAGAATCATTTGACTGCCCTAAAAATCCTCTGTGTTTTTACCAATGCATCTCTCCCTCCTCCACCCGCTGGAAGCCACTGCTTTTTTTACTATCTCCATAGTTATGCCTTTTCCAGAATGTCAGTAGTTGAAATCATATAGTCTGTAGCCTTTTCACATTGGCTTCATTCGCTTAGTGATAGGCACTTAAGTTTTATCCTTATCTTTTCATGGCTTGATAGCTCATTTCTTTTACGTGCTGAATAATATTCCATTGTCTGGATGTAGCCAGTTTGTGTACCCACTCACCTACTGAAGGATATCTTAGTTTCTCCCATGTTTGGGCAATCATGAATAAAGCTGCTATACACATCCCTGTGCAGGCTTTTGTGTGGATATATTTTCAACTCCTTTGTGTAAATACAAAGGAGTGCCATTGCACTTGTGTGGTAAGAGTATGTTTAATTTCATAAGCAATTGAAAAACTTATCTTTCAAAGTGGCTGTACTGTTTTGGATTCTCACCAGCAATGAATGAGGGCTCCTGCTGCCCTGCATCCTTGCCAGCCTTTGGTGTTGCTAGTGTTCTGAATTTTGGCCATTCCAACAGATGTGTAGTGGTATCTTGTTGTTGTTTTAATTTACGTTTCCCGAATGACATATAATATGGAGTATCTTCATATGCTTATTTTCCATCTGTATATCTTCTGTTAAGGTCTTTGGCCCACTTTTTAATAAGGTTGTTTGTTTTCTTATTGTTGAATTTTAAAAGTGGTTTGCATATGTTGGATAATAGTCCATCATCAGGCCGGGCGCGGTGGCTCACGGTAATCCCAGCACTTTGGGAGGCCGAGGCAGACAGATCACTTGAGGTCAGGAGTTCAAGACCATCCTGGCCAAGTTGGTGAAACCCTGTCTCTATTAAAAATACAAAAATTAGCCGGATGTGGTGGTGGACGCCTGTTATCCCAGCTACTCAGGAGGCTGAGACAGGAGAATCACTCGAACCCAGGAGGCAGGGGTTGCAGTGAGCCGAGGTTGTACCACTGCACAGCAGCCTGGGCAACAGAGCAAGACCCTGTTTCAACAAAAAAAAAAAAGTAGTCCATCATCAGGTGTGTCCCAGTCAATGGCTTCATTTTTCATTCCCTTTACTGTGTCTTTTGCAGAGCAGAAAATTTTAATTTTAATGTAGTCCAGCTTATCAATTATTTCTTTCATGGATCATGCCTTTGGTATTATATCTAAAAAGCCATTGCCAAACCCAAGTTTGGCAATTTATAGTTTTGCATTGTACATTGAGGTCTCTGATACATTTTGAGTTCATTTTTGTGAAGGGTTTAAGGTCTGTGTCTAGATTCTTTTTTGCATGTGGATGTCCAGTTGTTCCAGCCCTTTTGTTGAAAAGTCTTTCTTTTCTCCACTGTATTGCCTTTGTTCCCTTGTCAAAGATCGGTTGACTTTATTTATGTGGGTCTGCATCTGAATTCTCCATTCTGTTCCAATGATCTATTTGTCTGTCTATATGCCAATGTCATGCTGTCTTGATTACTATAGCTTTATAGCAAGTCTTGAAGTTGAGCCGTGTTGATCTCCCAATGTTGTTCTTCTCCTTCAATATTGTGTTGATTATTCTGGTCTTTTGCCTCTCTATGTACACTTTAGAATCAATTTGTCAATAGCCACAAAATAACTTGCTGAGATTTTGATTGGGATTGCACTGTATCTATAAATCAATTTGGGAAAAACTCACATCTTGAAAATAATTGACTTTTCTTATCCATGAACATTGAAGGTCTCTCCATTTATTTAGTTATTCTTTGATTTCTTTCATTAGAGTTGTGAGTATTACCTCAAATATATCTTGTACATATTTTGTTAGATTTATAACCCAAGTGTTTCTTTTCTTTGCATGCTAATGTAAGTGGTCTTGTTTCTATTTCAAATTCCATTTGTTCATTGCTGGTATATAGAAAAGCAATTGACTTTTGCATATTAACTGTATATTCTGCCACCTTTCTATAATTGCTTATTAATTCCAAGAGGTAGTTTTCTCTTTTTTTCCTGATTCATGTGGATTTTCTACATAGAGGATCATGTCACCTGTAAACAAAGACAGTTTTATTTCCTCCTCCCCAATCTGAATTTCTTTTGTTTCCTTTTCTTGCCTTATTGCATTTGCTAGGACTTCCAGTGTGATGTTGAAAAGCAGTGGGAGAGGGGACATCCTTCTCTTGTACCTGATTTTAGTGGGAAAGCTTCAAGTTTCTCACTATTATGTATGATGTCAACTGTAGGGTTTTTGTAGATGTGCTTGAGAAGAATGTGTATTCTGCTATTAATATTCTTATGAAGTTGAGGACATTCCCCTTTATTCTTACTTTACTGAGAGTTTTTATCATTAATGGGGTGTTGGATTTTGTCAAATGCATTTTCTGCATCCGTTGATATGATCATGTGATTTTTCTTCTTTGGCCTGTTGATACTGATATAATGGATTACATTAATTGATTTTTAAATCTTGAAACAGCCTTGCATACCTGGGGTAAATCCCACTCGGTTGTGTTATGTAGTTCTTTTTATACATGATTGGATTCAATTTGCTAACATTTTGTTGAGGATTTCTGTGTCTGTATTAATGAGAGATATTGATCTGTAGTTTTATTTCTTGTGATGTCTTTGTCTGGTTTTGGTATTAGAGTAATGCTGGCCTTGTAAAATGAGTTAAGAAATGGTCCTCTGCTTCTGTTTTCTGAAATAGAATGTAGAGAATTTGTATTATTTCTTTCTTAAATGTTTAGTGGAATTTACCAGTGAACCCATCTGGGCCTGGTGCTTTCTGCTTTATAAGGTTTATTATTAATTCAATTTCTTTAATAGAGAGAGTCCTATTCAAATGGTCTCTTTCTTCTTGCATGAATTTTGACAAATTGTGTTTCATTCATTTCATCTAGGTTAGCAAATTAGTGGACATAGAGTTATTAATATTCCTCGATAATCTTTTTAATGTCCACGAGACCTGTAGAGATGTCCCCTCTTTCACTTCTGATACTAACAATTTGTATCCTCTCTTTTTTATTCTTAATTGGCCAAATTAGAGGCCTATCAATTTTATCTGTGTTTTCACATGACCAGCTTTTGGTTTCATTGATATTTTTATATTGATTTCTTGTTTTCAGTTTCATTGATTTCAGATCTAATTTTTATTATTTCTTTTCCTCTGCTTACTTTGGATTTAATTTGCTCTTCTTTTTCTAGTTTCCTGAGGTAGAAACTTGGATTATTAATTTTAGATCTTTCTTCTTTTCTATTTTATGCATTCAGTGCTACAAATTTCTCTCTATGCACTGCTTTCACTACATCCCACAAATTTTGATAAGTTTTGCTTTCATTTTTATTTAGTTCAAAATATTTTTAAATTTCTTCTGTGACCCATGTGTTATTTGGAAATACATTGTTTAAGCTGGGCACAATGGTATGTGGCTGTAGTCCCAGCTACTCTGGAAGCTGAGGTGGGAGGATCACTTGAGCAGAGGAGTTTGAGTCCACATAGCAAAACAAGGAGGAGGAGGAGAAGGAGGAAGAGGAGGAGGAGGAGCAGGAGGGGGAGGAGGAGCATTGCCTAATCTTCAAGTATTTGGGGATTTCCCTGATCTCATTCTGTTATTGATTTCTAGTTTAATTCCACGGTGGTCTAAGAGTAGACATTATATGATTTCTAGTCTTCTAAATTTGTTAAGATGTGCTTTATGGAGAGAATGTGGTCTATATTGCTGAATGTTCCATGTGAGCTTGAGAAGAATGTGTATTCTGTTGCTGTTGACTGAAGTAGTCTATAGATGTGCATTACATCTGATTCACTGAGGCTGTTGTTGAGTTTAACTATAACCTTACTGATTTTCTGTCAACTGGATCAGTCCATTTCTGATAAAAGGGTGTTGAAGTCTCCTAGTAGAATAGTAAATTCATCCATTTTTCCTTGCCTCATGTATTCTGATGCTCTCTTTTGAGCACATACACATTAAAGATTGTTACATCTTTTTGGATAATTGACCCCTATATCATTATGTAATGCTTCTCTTTGTCTCTGATAAAGTTCCTTGACCCAAAGTCTTCTCTGTCTGAATACAGCTACTTTCACTTTATTTTGATTGATATTAGGATGGCATGTCTTCATTCATTTACTTTTTTATTGTGGTAAAATACAAATAACATAAAATTTGCCATCTTAACCATTTTTAAGTGTACTGTTCAGTGGTACTAAATACATTCATAATGTTGTGCAACCATCAGCACCACTCATCTCCATAACTCTTTTCATCTTGTAAAACTGAAACTCTATAACTCTATACTCATAAAGAATAACTTCACTTTCCCCCCTTCCTCTAGGCCCTGAAAACCTCCTTTCTATTTTTTGATTCTCTGATTTTGGCTACTCTAAGTACCTCATATAAGTGGAATCATACAGTATTTGTCTTTTTGTGACTGACTTATTTCACTTAGCTTACTGTCCTCAATGTTTATTCATGATGTAACATATGTCTGAATTTCCTTCTTTTTTGAGACCGAATAATATTTCATTGTGTGTCTGTGCCACATTTTGCTTATTCATCCATCTATCAATGGACACTTGTGTTGCTTCCATGTTTTAGCTGTTGTGAGTAATGCTGCTATGAACATGAATGTACAAATATCTGTTTGAGTCTTTGCTTTGAATTCCTTTGGGTATATACCCAGAAGAATTGCTAGATATATAGTAATTCTAGTTTTAATCTTTTGAGGAACCACTACACTGTTTTCCACAGTGGCTTACCATTTTACACTTCCACCAACAGTGCACAAAGCTTCCAATTTCTCCACATCCTCTCCAACACTTATTTTCTTTTTTTATATAGTAATTATCCTAGTGGGTGTGAGGTAGTATCTCACTGTAGTTTTGATTTGAATTTTTCTAATTATTAGTGATATTGAGCATCTTTTTATGTGTTTATTGGCCATTTGTAAATCTTCTTTAGAGAAATGTCAAGTCCTTTATATATTTTTAAACCGGCTTGTTTATTTTTTGTTGTTTTTGAGTTTTAAAAGTTCGCTATATGTTCTGGATATTAATTCCTTATCAGGTGTATGATTTGCAAATATCTTCTCGCATTCTATAGGTTGCATTTTACTCTGTTAATAGTGTCTTTTGATACACAATTTTTTGGAAATTTTTTATTAAGCTCAATTTGTCTTTCTTTTCTTGTCTGTGCCTTTGGTGTCATATCCAAGAGATTATTACCAAATTCAATGTCATGAAGCCTTTGTTCTATGTTTTCTTCTAAGAGTTGTATAGTTTTAGGTCTTACATTTAAGTCTTTGATCCATTTTGAGTTAGTTTTTGTATATGGTGTTAAGTAAGGATCCAAATTCATTCTTTTACATGTGGATATTCAGTTATTCCAGGATTATTTGTTGAAAAGACTATCCTTTCCCCATTCAGTAGTCTTAGCACCTTTGTCAAAAATCATTTAACCATACATGTGAGGTTTTATTTCTGGACTCTATGTATAGTTTTTCTTTATGCCAGTATCACACTGTTTTGATTACTCTAGCTTTGTAGTAAGTTTTGAAATCAGGAAATGTCTTTCAACTTTGTTCTTCTTTTTCAAGACTGTTTTTGGCTATTTGGATTCCTTTGCAATTCCATATGAATTTTAGGATTGGTTTTTCTATTTCTGCAAAAAAATGTCATTGGGATTTTCATTGACATTGAAATGTCATAAGGATTTCATTGAATCTACAGATCACTTTGGGCAGTATTGACACCTTAACAATATTAAGTCTTCCAGTCCATGAACATGGGATGTATTTACATTTATTGATGTCTTATTTAATTTCCTTCAACAATATTTTGAAGAGTTTTTTGCATTTTAATTTTATTTTTTGTGGGTACATAATAGGTGTATACGTTTATGAGGTTCATGAGATGTTTACCTGTATTATTTTCCTTCTCTCTAAAGAACATATTTTAATATTCCTTGTAAGGCATACAGGCATGCAATATGTAATAATCACATCATGGGAAATGAGGTAGCCATCCCCTCAAGTATTTATCCTTGTGTTACAAACAATCCAATTACACTCTTTTAGTTTTTAAGTGTACAATTAAATTATTATTGATTATAGTCACCCTGTTGTGCTATCAAATACTAGGTCTTATTAATTCTTTCTAGTTATCTATTTTGTACCTATTAAGCACCCCCACCTCTCCCCACCCAGCCTACCACTACCCTTCCCAGCCTCTGGTTACCATCCTTCTACTCTCTATCTCCATGATTTCAATTGTTTTGGTTTGAGAGTGTGTGATGTTTATCTTTCTGTGCCTGGCTTATTTCACTTAGTATAATGACCTCCATTTCCATCTATGTTGTTGAAAATGAGAGGATCTCATTCTTTTTATGGCTGAATAGTACTCCATTGTGTATAAGCACCACATTTTCTTTATCCATTCATCTGTTGATGGACACATAGGTTGCTCCCAAATTTTGGTTGTTGTGAACAGTGCTGCAACAAACATAGGTGTGCAGATATCTATTCAATATACTGATTTCCTTTCTCTGGAGTATATATCTAGCAGTGAGATTGCTGGATCATATGGTAGCTCTATTTTTAGTTTTTTGAGGAACCTCCAAACTGTTCTCCAAAGTGGTTGTCCTAATTTACATTCCCACCAACATGGTATGAGGGTTCCCTTTTCTCCACATCCTCAGTAGCATTTATTATTGCCTGTCTTTTGAATATAAGCCATTTTAACTGAGGTCAGATGATGTCTCACTGTAGTTTGGATTTGCATTTTTCTGATGATCAATGATGTGAGCATCTTTTCATATGCCTGCTTGCCATTTGTATGTCTTCTTTTGAGAAATGTCTATTTAAATAATTTCCCATTTTATTTTGTAGTTTTCATTGAGCAGGTACAAGTCTTTCATCTCCTTGGTTAAGTCCTAAGTAGTTTGTCCTTTGTGAGATTATTAGAAATGGAATTATTTTGTGATATCCTTTTCAGATTGCTAATTGTTAGGTATAGAAATGCAACTGATTTTGTGTATTGACTTTGTATTCTGTTACTTTGCCAAATTTTATTAGCTCTAACTGATTTTTTGTGAAATATTTGGGGTTTTCTACATATAAGACCATATTATCTGCAGACAGATACTTTTACTTCTTCCTTTCCAACTTGGATGCCTTCTTTTTCATTTTCTTGCCTAACTGCTCTGGATAGAACTTCCAGTAGAATGTTTAATAGAAGTGGTGAAAGTGAACATCCTAGCCTTGTCACTGATCTTAGAGGAAAAGCTTTCAGTCTCTTACCATTGAGTATGACATTTGCTGTGGGCTATTCATAAATGGCTTTTATTATGTTGAGATAGTTCCCTTCTGTTCCTAGTTGTTGAGTGTCTTTTATCATGAATAGTTGTTGAATTTTGTCAAATGCTGCTTCTGCATTGATTCAGATGATCACATTTTTTTCCTTTATTCTGTTAATATGATGTATTACATTGATCAGTTTTTTTGAACCATCCTTGCATTCCAGGAATACATTTTTCATTTGTTCATTTACTTTTATTTTATTGCACCTGTATAGTTAAAATAGGTTTATTGTAGACAACATATAGTTGGATCTTGTTTTTTGATCCACTTTGACAATCTCTTTTAGTTGATGCATTTAGACCTTTGATGTTTAAAATGAGAATTGATATAATTGGATTAATATCTACCTTATTTGTCACTGTTTTCTATTTGTTGCCCTTGTTCTTTGTTTCTATTTTTGCCTTCCAGCCCTTTTCTGCCTTTCATGATTTTAATTGAGCATATTTTATCATTTCATTTCCTCTCCTCACTTATCATGTCAATTGTACTATTTTTTTAGTAGTTGCCCTAGAGTTTGCAATATACATATGCAACTAATCCAAGTTCATTCTCAAATAATGTTATACTGCTTCACAGGTAGTGTGAGTATTTTATAGTAACAAAATAATCCTAATTCCTCCCTCCCATCCTTATATCATTGCTGTCATTCATTTTGCTCATATATAAGCATACATAAGTGGATATTTATGAATACATTGTTGCTATTATTATTTTGAACAAACTATTGTCTGTTAAATCAATTAAGAATAAGAAAAATACATTTTTTAAAATTTTACCTTCACTTATTCTTCCTTCAGTGTTCTTCTTGTATGTAGATGGAAGTTTTTGACCTATATTATTTTCCTTCTCTCTAAAGAACATCTTTTAATATTTCTTGTAAGGCAGATCTACTGGCAACAAATTTCATTGATTTTTATTTGTCAGAGAAAGTCTTTATTTCTCTCCTCTTTTGAAGGATAATTTCTCAGGATACAGAATTATAGGTTGGTTTTTATTTTCTCTCAATACTTTATATATTTCACTTCACCCTCTTCTTGCTTGCATGGTTTCTGAAGAGAAGTCAGATGTAATTCTTATCTTTTTTCCTCCATAGATAAGATGCATTTTTCTTCGGGCTTGTCGGGATTTTTTTCTTGATCTTTGATTTTCTATTGTTTGAAAATGATATGCCTCAGTGTCATTTTGGGGACATATTTCCTGCTTTGTGCTTGGTGTGCTCTAAGGATCCTAGATCAGTGGTTTGGTGTCTGACATTAATTTGAGGAAAGTCATTATTGTTTCAAATATTTCTCCTGATCATTTCTCTCTTCCTTCTCCTTCTTGCATTTCCATTAGGCATTTTTACAGCCACAGTTTTTGGATATTCTGTTTTCTTCTTCCAGTCTTTCTGCTCTTTGCTTTTCAGTTTTGGAAGTTTCTATTGAGATATCCTCAAGCTCAGAGACCCACTTCTCAGCTGTGTTCAGTCTACTTATAAGCCCATCAAAGGCACTCTTCATTTCTGTTACAGTATTTCGTTTTGTTTTGCTTTTTATCTCTAACATTTCTTTTTTTTTTTCTTAGAATTCCCATCTCTTTGCCTATCTGTTCTTGCATGCTGTCCTCTTTATCCATTAGAGCCCTTAGCATATTAGTCATAGTTGCTTTGAATTTCTGGTCTGATAATTCCAAAATCCATGCCATATCTGAATCTGGTTCTGATGCTTGCTCTGTCTCTTCAAACTATGGTTTTTATGCCTTTTAGTATGCCCTGTAATTTTTTCTTGATAGCTGGACATGATGCTCTGGGTAAAAGTAACTGCTGAAAATAAGGCCTTTAGTGATTTAGTGGTAAGGGGTGAGGAGAGGGGGAAGCATTCTATAATGCTATGATTACATCTCAGTCTTTTGGTGAGCCTGTGCCCCTGGGCTGTGAACTTCACAGGTGCTTCTCCCCCACCTCCCCCACAACACACACGTGTAGAAGGGATAGGATGGCTAGGGTGGGCTGGAGTTGAGTATTTCCCTTCCACCAGGTCAGTTAGTCTCTCATGAAACCCCAGCAGGTTAGGCTCTGGCTAACTAGTTTCCCCTGAGGACAAACGTTGTTAAAAAGAACAGAATGCTCTGGCATATTTTGAAATGATTCCTTTTCCCCTTCCACTGCCAGAAGCACATGGGGATTTTTCTCCAATATTCACTTAAGAACCTGGTAGAATTCCAGGAGTAAAACTCACAAAAGCGTGGGGGCCCAGTGAAGGCCTCCCCTGAGGTTTTTGTCTCTCAGACTTATCCACACTGAGCCTCCAGCAACTAATCAATTACACTTTCGGTTTTCCTACCTGCACACCAATTCCCATGGAGGTTTCTGCTCCATCAATTTGTAATTCTCTCTATTTACCTATCTCTCCAATTCTGGGGGCAGTGGTTTGCCCTGTGACCTCACTTCTCTTACAGGTCTAAGAAGAGTTGTTGATTTTTCAGTTTGTTCAGCTTTCACTGGTTGTTAGGACAGAGTGGCAACTTTCAAGCTTGTCATATGCCAGACCAGAGACTGGAAACCACTACTTTTTAGAATTTTCAAAACAATTAAAACAATCCAAATACCCATCAGCTGGTGGATAGAAAAATAAAATGTGGTACGTCTATACAAAGTAATATTATTTAGCAATAAAGAGGAATAAAGTACTGATACATGACACTAATATGGATGAACCGCAAAAGCACACGAAATACAAAAAGCCAGATGAAAAGACCACCTGTTGCATGATTCCATTTATATGAAATGTTCAGAAAAGACAAAAAGTAAATTAGTGGTTGCCTGGGAGTGGGAATGAAAACTATAATTGACTGTAAATGGGCACGGGGATTCTTATTGGGTGATGGGAAGGTTCTAAAACAGGATTGTGCTTATGGTCATAGAACTCAGTAAATTTACTAAAAATCATTGTACACTTTAAAACAGGTGAATCTTGTAGAATGTAATAATACCTCAACAAAATCAATTATTAAAAATAATAAAGGTTTAATTGGAAAAAATATAGAAAGGCATTAAGAACAAAACAAGAAATGTCTTCTATTCTTATGTTAAAGACATAAGTTCCTCTTCTTCTTCCTCTTCTAAAGGGAATTGTGCTGCACCTCTGCCAGAAACCCTCACTGTTCACTTAAAAATATATCATGGGTATTTCCTGTGTCATTAAATTTTTGTGATTATATGCAAATACATAGACAATAGTTTACTATTCTCTGGTTGAACGTCCCTAGATCTCCTTCCCCATACATGATCCATGTGCCCACTGTTGTTGTTAGAGTCCATTTCTAGATATCAAAGTCCCGAGTCACAGGCGTGGACATTTTTAGGGCTTTTGGTAAATTTCTAATGTCCATCTCAACAGGCTGGGTATACATTTCCCCCTCCACCCACAGTTAAGCAGGTATCTCTTTCTAAACAACTATTCCCGCACCAAAGCTGGAGCCATGGTTTATTTTGTATCTTTACCAACTGGATAGGCAAAAAACGGTATCTCATTGTTGGTTTAAATTGAGTTTATTTTAATTATTAGGGAAGTTGCACACTTCTTCATACATTAATAGCCCCTTTGTATTATTTTCTTTTCTTTTGTTAAATGTTCATACTCGTCCTTTGCACATTTCTCTATGGGAGTATTCGTCCTTTTTGTAGAATTTAAGTGCTTTTTATAAAATAAGAGCATCCATCTTTATGCTCCCACATATGTTACAAATATTTATTTCAAGTTTGTGTTTGTAATTTAATTTTGTTTATGGTTTTTATTGGGTAGAAGTTTTATGTTATTTTTGTGGAGCTATCAAACTTTCTTTTATGGTTTCTGATGTTTTTGAAAGGCTTAGAAAGACCTCCTCTACCCAATATTGTATAATATTCACCTATATTTTCTTTTTTGGTACTTTTATAGTATTTTTTCTGCTCCTCCCCTTACCCATTTTCCATTAATCTTTAATTTATCTGGAATTTATTTTAGATTAAGATTGAATTCTAACTTAAATTTCTTCCAAATAATTGAATAATTGTCACAGCACAGTTAATGAATAATTCATTTACTTACTGATTGGAACTAGCCATCTTTCTCATGTTTTAAATACTTATCTCTACTTGAGTCTCTTTATGGGAGCTTTTATCCTGTTCCTTTGATCTATCTGTGTTTTCATATGCTATTAGAACATGAATTTAATTATTTGGCTTAATGATATATTTTAAAATCTGGCAGTACGAATCACCTCTCATTCTTTTTAAAACATGTTTTGGTCATTAGTTCATGTTTAGTCTTCCAGATACATTTTAGAGTCATTTTATCAGGAAAAGAAAAATCCTTTCATGATTCTGATTGGAATTAAACTGAAAAATTAATTTGGAAAAACTGACACCTCTACACGTGAACTTTACCATTCAGAAACACACCATGCCTCTTCATTTAAGGCTATGTTTATATCTCTCATTAAAGGTGTTTTTTTTATTTGTGTTGGTCATTTTTAATTTTTTTCTTTTCTTTTTATTTTTGTAAAGACAAAGTGTCACTATGTTGCTCAAGTTGGTCTTGAACTCTTGGCTTCAATCGTCATCTTCCTGCCTCGGCCTCTGGAAGTGTTGGGATTATAGGCATAAGCTACTGCTCCCAGCCTGTTTTTGTCATGTTTTAAAACTGGAATTGCAGTCCGGCACAGTGGCTCACACCTGTAATCCCAGCACTTTGGGAGGGAGGCCAAGGCAGGTGGCTCACCTGAGGTCAAGAGTTCCAGACCAGCCTGGCCAACATGGTGAAATCCCATCTCTACTAAAAATACAAAAATTATCCAGGCGTAGCAGCATGTGCTTGTAGTCCCAGCAACTTGAGAGACTGAGGTTGGAGAACCGCTTGAACCCAGGAAGCGGAGGCTGCAGTGAGCAGAGATTGTGCCATTGCACTCCAGCCTGAGCGACAAGAGTGAAACTCCATCTCAAATGAATAAATAAATAAATAAATAAAACTGGAATTGCACGCTTCTCATTTGGTTTATTATTAGTTATTTAATGTTTTTGCTGATATTGTAAAAGGAATTCATTTGCTATCAAGTTTTTTTAATGATTGTCACTGATATGAAGAAACACTATTAATTTGTGCTAACTGGTCATTTAACTTAACTCTCCTACTAGCTCCTACTTGTTTTCATGTTTAGGGATTATTTTAAGGGTTTTTATATCATTTGCAAATAAGAATTTATTTCTTTACAAATGTTGTGGCTCTAAATTATTTTTCTTTCTTATTTCATTGGTTAATGGTGTGATGCAAATCCTCCCCCATGCCTCCTATTTTTCTTTAATGAGAATGCCTCTAGTTTTTCACCATTAGTATGATATTAAAGGCTGATTTAAGCTAAAAAAGCTTCAAGGAAGTATTTCTTCTGGTGCTATTTTATTATGCATTCTTAACAGCAATAGATATTGGATTTTATTAAATGCCATCTTGCATTTTGTGAGTTGATTATATATTTTTTTCTTATTTGAACTATTGATGTGATGGAATGATATTCATAGATTTCTTTATATTGAACCAGTCTTAGATTCCTAGAATAAAACTCTGCGTGGTCATGGTATGTTATCCTGGTAGATTCTGCTTGCTATAGTTCTATTGAGAATTTTCACAGCAATATGAATAAGTTGGTAATCTTATTTTGGCCCTGTCGGGCTCTGTTATCAGGAATTTGCTGGTTGACTGAAATGAATGAGGAGGATTTTCGTATTTCTTGTGCTCCTGCACACTTTCTAGGTATGGCAGTTACCTAGGATATTATTGAACATTTCAGGGAGCAGGCAGCTTGTCTATAAAATCTTTTGAGCCAAGCATGCTTGCTAGAGCCCCATCCCTCCTCCCAACCACACACAATTTTACTCATCTTTCACAGGAGGAATCTTCGAGTATGCGGATGGCCCCAACGCCCAGGTCATGAATGCCGAGGAGCACGCCTTTCGATTTTCTGCCAACATCATCAACAGGAACAGGACTCTGCTGCCCAACACAACCTTGACCTATGACATACAGAGGATTCACTTCCATGACAGCTTCGAGGCGACCAAAAAGGGTGAGTGTGCAGCTCCTGCCTCTGTTCTCTTCCCAGCCTGGGGAGGGGAAGCGCTGCATTTGCTGTCCAAGATCCTGGGAACGGGCCAGAGCTCCAAGTAGGTTCAGAGCCTTTTCTACCTGGTTTGGGCTTGGAGCCAGACTGCCTGGACTTGCATCCTAGCAACTCTGATATTAGTTGTGTGACCTTGGACAAAATACCCTGTGCCTCAATTTTCTCATCTGCACAATGGATGCATTTCTGTAAAGTGCTTAGAATAGTAAGCGCTGGCACGTAGGAAGTACCATATAGGACTTTACTCTTATTGCACTTGGCTTCTTTGCCCTCCACATACTGAGCCACCAGGTCAGAGACCCAATTTCTGTGTCCCACCCACCTGCTTCTCCTTGCCTTGTATTCTGGCAGTCAGAGTCCCTGATATCGAGAGCAGTTACTGCTGACATTTTTTTTTTTTTAGACAGAGTCTCACTCTGTTGCCCAGGCTGGAGTACAGTGGCGCGATCTCCGCTCACTGCACCCTCCGCCTCCCAGGTTCAAGCAATTCTCCTCTCTCTGCCTCCTGAGTAGCTGGGACTACAGGTGCATGCCACCACACCCAGCTAATTTTTTGCATTTTTAGTAGAGATAGGGTTTCACCATGTTGGCCAGGCTGGTCTTGAACTCCTGACCTTAAGTGATCTACCCACCTCAGCCTCCCAGAGTACTGGGATTACAGGCCACTGTGCCCGGCCATTCTGACATTTTTGAGGCCACTCTGCTGAATCTCAGAGCTGATCTGCAGACAGACAAGAGGTGCCCCACCCTGGTTTAGCCTGGATCATCCGAAGAGTGATCCTTCACCCGTGACCCCTCTCTCTGCTGTTGTGCCTACTCCCTGCCTGTGTCCTCCCACTCTTTTCCCAGCATGCCCTGCAGCCTACCCTGTGCAGTGAAGTGTCCATCTCCCTGCTGAGAGTCTATGCTAACACCCTCTGCCCGGCCTTGTCCAGCTAGAAAATGACTGAACTCAACCAAAACTGCTCAATAAAAAGGTCAGGACACAGAACAAACGCCTGGAATCAGAGTGCAGAGGCCCTCGTGGGTACAACCACCCACAAAAAGCTAGACTGGGTTTTCTGTCTATGTTTGCTAAAAATTGCTAAAATAATACAATGACTCCCTAGTGGTACACCTGTGATTCAGCACAGGGACCTTCCCCAGCCAGGCAGGGAACCCCAGGGCAGAGTTTCCGAGCCCTCCCGGAGTTACTTCCTCCAGGAAATTATAGTCCTGCCCTATGTGAAACTGCCAAGTTGTTGGTGAGCAGGCCCAAGACAGAAACCTCCTAGCTCCTGAAAATCTAGCCCTGGGCTTCCAAGTGACCAAAGCCACAACCCCTCCACTCCCCGCCTCCCCCCAACCAGATGACATGACTTGCTTTCTTAAATTCTTGGATGGAACATCTCATGGTCTTTCCCCAAATCGTCATCAGAGCCCATGAGGGCCTTTCCAGTCTAGCTCCAACTTGGCCTTCCAGCCACATCCATACCATCTGCTCCCTTAGGCCCTGGGTTCTAGCCACACCTGCCCTCCTCAGGGTGCCATGCTTCCTCCCACCTCTGGGCTTCCGCACATGCTGCCCCCTCTGCTTGTAATTCCCTTTCTCCAGCCCACCCTCTCCTGCCCTTTGCCTGGCCAACTCATCCTTCTCTTCTCAAACTTCCAGTCCTCAGGGAGACCCTCCCCTAACCCCTAGACAAGGTCAGGTCTCCTTGCTTTCATCTTATAACACTCTGAACTTTTCTTTCACAAGCCTGACCTGTGTGTGTGAGAGAGAGGTCATGTGATTATTGTACATTTCTTCCACTTGTCTGCAAGCCCCCGTGTCTTTTTACTGCTCCACTATAGAACCTGGCATGGGCCTGGCACGCAGGAGGCACAAAATCAGTCCTGGTAGTTTGATCAGATGCACAAATGAAAGTGTGTCAAACCCACTTAATGAACATTGTTCCTTACAATCCCTGCAGGGAAAAAGGCCCTGCCCTTTATAGGTCCTGCCCAAGGAAGCTAGGTCATAGGACCAATAACTATAACAACCAGAAAATGAGAGAGAGCTACAGAAGTGTTGTGGTACAAGCAGGAAGGCTTCCTGGAGGAGGAGAGGTTTGAGTTGAGTTTTGAAGGATGGTGGGAAAGAGTGAGGAGTGGGATAAGGCAGAAGGTGGAGTGGAAAATGCAAGTTGTTTGAAGGAGCTAGTTTATGCACTTGAGAAGTCTGTTGAGCGCCCACTGTGTGCCAGGTGCTGGGGATCCCAAAGTGTTTAAGACAGAGGTGGCTGATTCCTGCGACCATGGAGCTTATAATCTAGTGGATGAAGCAACAGGTACCATACTGGGAGTTGCAGGAGAGAGTGCAGGAAAGGGAGGATGGAACGTTAGCTTGGTCAAGGAGCATGAGTTTATAAGAAACAGACACCTACTCAAGCTAGATCAAGGAAAAAGGAACTGCCACCCAAATCAAGATATAGACCATGTGAGCCCTCCAGAAGCCCCCATGGCCCTCCCAGTCATTCCTCTCCCAAGGTCACCACCGTTCTGACTGCTGGTGCCCCACACTGGGTTTTGCTGTTTTTGAACTTTACATAAATGAAATCATTCAGTGTCTACTCTTTTAAGACTTGCTCTTTGCTTTGTCTCGTATCCGTGAGATTGTCTACGTGGTTGAATATACTGGTCTTCATTGATGTACAGTGTTCTGTTACATGAATATGCCCCATTTTAAACAAATCCGTTTCACTTTTGTTGCACTTATGTGTTGGTTTCTGCTTGGGGCTATTACCTGCATTCCTGCTGTGGACGTTCGTGTAGATGTCTTGTGGTGCACATGTATACTCATTTTTGTTGGGTATATACTTAGGAGTGGAAGTATGCGGGTCACAGTATGTGCATATGTGCAGCCAAACTGTTTTCCAAAGCTGCTGCACAGTCTGAACTCCCCACAGCTATGTTTGAGAGTGGCACTTGCCCTACATCTTCACTAGCACTTGGTAAAGTCAGTTTTATTTTTAAATTTTGGCCATTCTGGTGGTTTCTGTAGTGAGTCTCATTATATATATGTAGTGAATCTCTGTCTCTCTCTCTCACTCTCTCTCTCTCTCACTATATATATATATTTTTTTTTTTGAGGTGGAATTTCACTCTTGTTGCCCAGGCTGGAGTGCAGTGGTGCCACCTCAGCTCATTGCAACCTCCGCCTCTTGGGTTCAAGCAATTCTCCTGCCTCAGCCTCCCAAGTAGCTGGGATTACAGGCATTCACCACCACACCCAAATAATTTTTTGTATTTTTAGTACAGGTAGGGTTTCATCATGTTGGCCAGACTGGTCTCGAACTCCTGACCTCGTGATCCACCCACCTCAGCCTCCCAAAGTGCTGGGATTACAAGTATGAGCCACCACGCCCCGCCTATATTCTTGATTTATATATTCTTGCGTCCTTTGTTGGAGAGATATCTCTATTGCATATATGCATTACATGTGGGCTTCCCTTTACATTCTCTTAACAGTTTCTTTTGAGGAGTAAAGTTCTTAATTTAAAGAAGTCCAATTTATCAATATTTTCCATTATGGTTAATGTATTTTGTGTTGTTTGAGAAGTCTTTGTTTAACCTAAGGTTATGAAGATATTCTCTCATTTTTTTCCTAGAAGTGCTGTTGTTTTATCTTTCATAGTTAGCTCTGTGATCTATCTCACACTGATTTTCTGTGTATGGTGGGAGGTAGGGGTTTGGGCTTATTTTTTCTATACAATGCTGATGGGAGTAAAACCTTCCATTTCTTAGGAGAACTATTTGGCAGTATCTACTAAAGCTTGTGCCTATAAGGATGTTTCTAGCCACTTTAATGATAATAATCAAAAGTTAGAAGTAAATTAAAGGTCCATCAGTAGGAGAATGGATAGATTCGGATATAATTATACAATGGAATTTTAATCAGCAATTAAAAAAAAGAATAAACTTTCTCCACTCAACATCATAGATGAACCTCACAGATATAGTATTGAGTGAAAGAAAAGAGATTTCCTCTGGGAGAGGGAGTAGTGTGCAGTGAGTGGATATTGACTGGGAAGGAGCAAGACAGACCCTTCTTAGGTGTTGGAAACGCTCTGTAGCTTGACTGAGATAGTGTAGCATACATGAGTGCATGACGTATGAATGAAATTATATGTGAAAATTCATAACAGTCATGTGCTTAACATTAATGCACTTTACTATATTTTATATCTCAATAAAAAAATTAAGTGCCATCTTTCTGCAACCCTCAATGTCCCTGTGATGACATGCCTAAGACAGATACCATCCCTCTGCTATGACTGGCAACACCACTGTCACACCTTGACCCATTCCTGCTGTTGGATCACACTCCCCTTTGGGTACCCTCCATCCCTCAGGGAGAGCCCCATGTTCCCATGATCTTTATTTTTTCTTTTCATCTTTGGTTTTTTAAACAGCATTCTCCTGAGGCATCTTTAGGACTCTTCCAAGGAACTTGCGGCTTGGGGAAAATTCTAATTAATCCAGCGATAATTCATTTTCCCTAGACAGAGGTCCTCGTCATTGCTTTCTTCCCCTCCAGCTGGATCCAGCCACCTCGGGCCCTGTAGGGGGAGGGGACACAGAGGCATAAAGCCTGGCACCACCTGCCCTGCCAGCTCTGCTTGAATTAGTCCTTCCCTCCACATGAGGCCGGGGGCCTTTCCCTGTTAAAATGGACTTTCACTTATTGTCTTTATCTTTACATGTTTTGTGGAAATTAAAAGATGAGTGACTTCCAGGCAGCGCCAGAGGCAGCAGCAGCGCAGAGAGTGTCTGTGTTTTCTTCCAAGGCTGACCGGAGTGGGCCTGGAATCGACCCAGGGCTCCCCAGGCTCCTCCGCCTTCACTTATTCTCTGGGCTGCTCAATTCCTTTTAAGACACAAATTGATTGGGATAATTTTTGCCATAACTACAATTGCCATGGAAAGGGAGTGGGGAGACGGCATTCAGGCTGTGGACTCCTGCAATGACTGTGAACCATTGAGTTACTGTAAAATGACCAGAAAATGGATTCAAAATTGAAGCCACAAATAATGTAATTACTGCAGTGTGATCAGGGCTACCAGAACAAGAGTTGGCTGCTGCCCTGGAAACATCTGGAAGAAAAGCTGCTGCTGCTGCTGCTGCTGCTGCTGCTGTAAGCCCTGCCCTGGTCCCTGTGGGGGCAGCAGTGTTCTTCCCAGCTGGGAAGTCCTCAGAGGGTGGAAGGAACATGGAGGAGACAGGAAAGGGGAGGTGGAGAGAGGCCAGGGAAAAGCAACAGGTGAAGGCCAGGACTGATGCTTCCTGCTATGCAAGAGTAAAGTCTAATCACTGCATCTCTTGCAGAATGAAACCCAGTGTGGTCGTCATCATCATCACCACCATTGACTCTACTATCAACACCAGTACACCAGCACCACAATTACTGTTTTCACGAGCAACAATGGTATCATCTCCACTCTTAATATCAGCACCACCAACACCACCCCTACTGTCATCACCTCCATCACTGCCATGACAGCAACATCTTCATCATCACCAGTCTCGTCAGCAACAACATCTCTGCCACCATCCCACTGATACTGTTAGTACCATCAACGTTGTGATCACCTCCTCTCTCATCAATGCTGACATCCCGTCATCCCCTGTCATTATCACCATTACAGTGAAGGCACTGACACATTTATCATTGTCAGTCTCATCAACACCAACATCAACATCACCATCCCGCCATTACTATCACAACATCAACATGATTAATTTCACCCTCAGCAATGCCGTCACCATTATCATCATTGGCAGCCTCACAATATGGTCTTTAGTATCACAACGATTTCAGTTGTCTTTGTCATAATCCTCACAGTCTGTGTCAAAATAAAAGTCACTTCTTTGAAGAACACTCTTACAATCCTCGGCATCATCAGACTTTGTGTTGGTCCACTCTCCCTTGCCTTGGTCCAACAACATGCCCAGACCTTGGGCATTACCTAAGAGGCCAGGCCGTGTAATGGTAGCAGTGGCAGGGAAGCCTGGACCTGACTGCTTCAAGGCATCAATCAATGAAGGAAATCTAAGAGGCAGATGCTTAGAGGTGGTGGTGGGAGGGAATGAGACATTCAAATCATTCAACCAAGTCTTCAAACTGAAGGTGTTCCGGGAAAAAAATAGACAGATAATATAGTGGGACAGAAACCAGAGGCATCAGGGGAAAGCTAGAAGGGTCAAAACAAAGGTAGGAGAGAGTATGAGGGAAACCTACAGGGTTTACAGGGTGCCCACGGCCTCAGGCTTGGGCAAGCCCTGGACTGCTGTCACTCACTGTTACCATCTCTTCCATGTTGGTACCCAGCTCCCATGGTTGCAGAGTGACTCACACATAGCCTCCTTCCTCAGGAAGTGCCTAATCTGAAGGGGACAAGGTGGTCGGGGAAGATATGCAACACCCCCAGACGGCAGAAGAATAGCACGAATGGGCAGTGAGGGTGCAGGTCCGAGCATGGCCTCCTTGGGGAGATGGAACTGAAAAAAGAACTAGTCCTAAATTTGACAATTCACCAGCAAACCCAGAGTTCCTGTTTTTAAAGCATTTATTATCACTGTGGTTTGTCTCACACACCTACTCACACCAAGGGCTACCCTAGGCATGTTGACTCAAAGGTGACAAGAGCAGGAACAAGATGGTGCTTCCCCGACTTGGCTCCCAGTCCCAGAACAACAGAAGCACCAGGAGGATGCCATGCCTCTGTTGTATGTGCTCTCCTGCACCTGGCCTTGGCCACAATGAATCCTGGGTTGCCCAGGAGATACCCTCTGTGCTGGCACTGCTGCTGTTCTGCCCCGTGTTACAGGGGGCTCCAGCAGACCCCTAACAAAAACTAGCCAGCTCATCACATTGCTATATCTTTCACCTTGCCCTTAAGTGGCAATCTCTGGTGTTCCTGGTAGAAGTACAGATTTCAGGAAAAATAACTTCTTTATATAAAATCTCCCATTTCCAGGAGGCAGTGGGAGTGGTGGATGTGAGTCAATAGGAAAAACACCCCAAGACCACATATTCTGATGGATTCAAAACTACCCTGTATCTCTGGATCAATCTGGATCAATCTGGACCATCCTTAAGCCCAGGCGAGAGGGACCCTTTCCCAGGGCCTGTGCTTTGATGTCTTGCCCTCTGCCTCCTCTGGTTGGCCTCTCCTCCCGGGACAAGGATTCAGTGGGACCAGGGGACATACCCACCAGGAGCCTGTGCCCTGCCCTTCCAGACTTTCCTCTAAGGATCTAGAACCCTGAATTTCCTGCCCACTTGCCCCTGAGCCCACTTCTAGGACATGCATGGGCCTCTTCCTTGGGTCTGTCTTCCAGAGGGAAAGCCATACTTGCAGGAGGTGCACTTTTACGCCCTAGGGGTGACCAAGGGGCAGCTGTTTGCAGTGGGTGTAGGCAGTGTTTGGACATAAGGGCTGGGGTTTCCACAGAGAATGCAAGGCCCCTTATGGTTCAGAATGGAGCCAGTGGTAAAAGAGAAAGGGGGAGAATGGGGTCCTGGTGCTACCTCCCCCCATGTCACTGTGTAGGAGAAGTCTCCATTCTCACCTGACTTTCCAGATTGTGATGAAGGTACATTTGTCAAGGTAAGAGAAAAGGACATGTTTCATTTAACAGTTTTTTAGCTTGACTAACAGCATGTAACTATTTAGCCATATGGTACGTAGACTTCCACTTATACTCTGGCCCCGGGCCCTGCAAATCTTAGGGGTAGGCCTGTGCCCAGTGGATCATTCCCAGAGGCCCTTGAGACAGCCAGGCCTCAATACACTGAATCCAGTGTATTCATTCCTGCTTCGGTGCTCTGTCCTGCCTCCTCCTGTGTGCATCAGATGTCATATGTGTGCACATAGTGTCATTCCCCTGTCCACAGGTAGGTGTGCTTGCTCATGCTCTGTTGGTGGATCTCCGATGGTTGCAACTGGCGGAAAACTAAAACCTAAATGGCGTAAGTCTTGGTTCATGCAAATTCTAAGTCCAGGGTTTTGCCTGGTGGGCGACTCCTGTGTTTTCTCTCTCTTGGCTCTGCTCAACCCACACTGACTATGTTCACAGACAGGCGCCCCTCTTTATGAGCACAAGATGGCTACTGCAGCTCCAGCTGTTACTTCCTTGAAGGTTCACTTAAAGAGGGAGGTGCCCCTTTCTCAGTCCAGTGGATCTCATGGCATCCCACTGGCTCTGACTGGCCCACAAATGTCCTCTAAACTCATGGCTGTGAACTAGGAAGGTCAGTGAGTGGTTTTCTGGGTGCGAGCCGCATTCTCTGCACCAGTGGGTTGACAGTGGAAAAGAGGGGTGAAGCCCCAAGGAAAATTACAGACAGTTGAGAAAAGAAGAGAGAATGGCTTCTGGGGAGCTCTCCCACCTACCCCAGAATGACTCTGAGAGGTCCCCTTTCTATGGATCTTTTAGGCAGAATCCCCCACTTTGAGCCCCAGCTGCCTTGGGTCTGCTCATTTGATGCTCTGTTGTGCCCACTGATGTTCTACCATCCCAGGCCGGTGGAAAGCATCTGCTGCCTCACCTGCCTGAGTTTTTGGACCTCCGCAAGAACCTGAACTGTTTGAAGGCAGGGATTCGGCATTCATTCAACATTCAGATGATGATTCGGCACTGTCGATACAGCAGTAAACCACATAGATCAAGGCCCTGCCTCTTTGGAACTTACATTCTACTGGGAGGAGAAAGTCAACCAATGGACAAGACTTCCAGTGATCGTTTAATAAAGAAGGAAATAAACAGGGCATGGGGGGACAGGGATTGCGATTATAAATTGTGCGGTGAAGGTCTCCCTAGTAAGACACAGACACAGAGGCCTCAAGGAGGAGGAGGAGGGAGTCTTGAGGCTCTATGAGGGAAGAGCATTCCAGCCAGAGAGGACAGCACGTGCAAATAGGCAGGAGTGCACTTAGCATGTTCAAGGAGCATCATGGAAGCCAGAGGAGCTTGAATGCTTTGAGGGAGGGAAAGAAGGATGGGAGACGAAGTCAGAAAAGTGGTGGTAGGGACAGGGAAGGGAGGAGCTGCAACAAGCAGGATCTCTGGCCACTGCTATGACTTTGGCTTTTGCACTGAGGAGCCCTTGAAGCAAAGGAGTGACGTAATCTACCTTATACTGTGGAAGTCTCACCCTGGCTGCTGAGTGCAGAATAGACAGGAGGGAGGATGACTGAGGAAGCTTCTGCAATAATCCAAGCCAAAGATGATGGCGGCTTGGACCAGGATGGGAGTCGGGGCTGGGAGTGGCGGGAAGTGGTCAGGTTGTGATGTATTTTGCAGGTGAAGCCAGAGGAGTTGTTGATGAATTGGGGTGTGGGATATGAGTGAATGAGAAGAATCAAGACAGAGCCATGGTTTTTGGCATATGGGTCCAGGGACCATGGAGCTGCTGTTTATGGAGGTGAGGGAGGTTTGGAGAAGAGGGGATCCTGTGCTGGACATGTCAGATCTGATATGCATGTCAGATATCCAACTGGTGATGTTGAGTAAGAGGTGAGATGCACAGGTCCGGGGTAGGGAACAGGCCGGGCTAGAGGTTGAAGTTGAAGCACCATCAGCCAGTTTGATTCTATTTGTTTCTCAAGTCCCCCCAAGAACAGAACCTGGCACAGAGCTGGTGATGCTAATCCCAGGATGACAACATTGAAGGTGGTGATCACTTTTGTCATGGGCACTTCCTAAGGAAAAGGGACGTACCCTGGCACTGTGCTCCAGTCTCCCACAACCATGTCTTTCCACCGTCATGTGGTCTTGCAAGGCAGGGACTGTTAGAACCCCTGTTTTCAGATGAGGAAACTGAGGTTCAGAGAGCTCATCCATTGTGCACCCACCGAGGGTTCCAGTTGCTGTTTTCCCCACATGTTTACAGGATCATCAGCATCACTGTCCCCATACCCACAGCCCCCATGCTGACCCCTGCGCTGCCCTACCCTCTGTTGCAGCCTGTGACCAGCTGGCACTGGGCGTGGTGGCGATCTTCGGCCCATCACAGGGCTCCTGCACCAACGCCGTCCAGTCCATCTGCAATGCCCTGGAGGTGCCCCACATCCAGCTGCGTTGGAAGCACCACCCGCTGGACAACAAGGACACCTTCTACGTGAACCTCTACCCCGACTACGCCTCGCTCAGTCATGCCATCCTCGACCTGGTCCAGTACCTCAAGTGGCGGTCGGCCACCGTGGTCTATGATGACAGTACAGGTGGGTGGCCAGGCCTGGCTAGGCTGGGGGCAACGGTTGAGGGGGGCAGAGGCCCAGGATCAGGCTCTTGTCTGTTTGTTCAGCACAGCTGCCCCGGGGGAAGAGGCTGTGTTCCATACCCCAGTTCCACTCGGTTATGCTGATGTTCACCCCTGCACCCACTCACACCCTGTGCACCCCAGCCGCACTCATATCTCACTCAGCCCCAGCACACCTCACCCCTGCCTCACACTCACCTCCTCCTCTAGCAGCACAAGTGTTCAAATCTGCACTGAACACCCACCCTAGCAGCAGCACACACATCTGCAAGCCACACCGACACCTGCCCATGCCCTTACGCTCACACATTTCCATCTGCTGCAAAACACATCCACCCTCACACTTGCACACTCACACACATAGCTTATGGCGTGGCCTAGTGTTAAGTGTGTACACACTGGAGCCAAACCACCTGGGTGTAAATCCCATCTCTATCACCTGCTGGCTGAGTAGCCTCTTTGTGCCTCAGTTTCCTATAAAATGTAAATCTGTAAAATGTGGGATTACAAGATGACAGTGACAAGCACTGACATGCAGTGAGCACTGAAGGTTGGTTCTTCTCATCCTCCTCACACCTGCACCCACCACACACACAATCTTCTCTACCCACACTCACACACAGAGACACCTGCACGTGCCCAGCTCTGCTCACACACACACCAGCCCCTGCCATACCGACTTGACCGCTGATCCCAGCCAGTGCCAAGCTTGCAGATGTCAGCACCAGGCTGTTGTCTCATCCTGCCAAGACAGAAGGAGGAGATGGGCTCTGGGGCCCGTGGCTATGAGCTGCGGGCCCAAAGCTGGGCTCCCTGATGTGGCTGCACCTGTCCCACATGCTCTGCCAGCTGGAGCTAATGCTGCCCACATTTTTCTGGGTAGGACCCACCTGACCCACTCCTGCCCTGCCTTCCAAGTCCAGCCTGGGCTCTGCCTTCCAGAAAACCCTTGCTCCAATGTGATACCCCCTGCCTCTCAAGTCCCAGGCCCTTAGAGAGGGCCCAGAGCACACACCTAGCAGATAACCACCAACAAACCCAGCAAACGCACTCTGGCTTTTCCTTTGGATCTCATTCACTGCTAGGAGCTGGAGATACTTGGATAAACAAAACCCACTCTTTCTGTCACCCAGGCTAGAGTGCAGTGGTGCCGTCACAGCTCACTGTCACCTCGACCTCTGGGATCAAGAGATCCTCCCACCTCAGTCTCCCAAATAGCTGGAACTATAGGCATGCAGCACCACACCTGGCTAATTTTGTATTTTTTTGTAGAGCCAAGGTCTGGCTACATTGCCCAGGCTGGTCTCCAACTCCTGGATTCAAGCAATCCTCCCACCTCAGCCTCCCAAAGTGCTGGGATTACAGGTGTGAGTCACCACACCACACCAAAACTCAGTTCTTGGTCTTGGCAAGCACTACATTGTAGGGAAACACAAACGGGACAACATAGCCATCTGCATGAACAGAGCCATCTCCATGTAGCTCTATGTACAGAGAGCTAATGTTCTGCCATAAGTCACAAAAAGAGCAAGCAGGAAAGGGAAAAGGGAAAGAAGAGCCACTGAGGGCACTGACCGCTGCCCGGTCCCTGCCTTCATCCTTAAGTCATCCTTGTGAGGATGTGTGGGGCAGGGACAGACCTGGAGAGTCCCCTGGAGATGGAATTCATACATGCTTCTGGATTCATCTGCTAAAGAAGGCTACTGTTTACCTGCTGCGAACCAAGTGGTGCAAGTGTGATCTTATTTCATTTCATGTAAATCTCATAGTAACTCCCTGGAGCGATGAATTAGAAATGAGGAAACTGAGTCCCAAAGAGGTGACATGCCCTGTGCACTGTCACCCAGCTAGTGAGTGCCAGAGCCAGCATGCACCTACAGGCCTGTTTGAGCCTAAAGTCTGTGCTGCTAGCCAGCATGGAGCTGTTTCTTCTCCTCTTTCTTTCCAAAGACTTGAGTCCCAAGACATTTCTTAGCCTGGCCTCTTAAGAGAGAGTGACCTTGGCAAGTCACTTAACCCATCTGGCCTTGCTCTGCCCACATGTCAAGAGCTGCTGCATCCAGCCTTGAAAGAGCCCTCCAGCTCTCAGCTGCCTGTGATTCAATGTCAGCTTTTGATTACCTCCTAATGGGGACTGGAAATAGTAGGGAGAGACTCCCTCAGAAAAGACAATTGGAAAGCTGTTTATTTAACTCAGGCTTCTACAAGCATCTATTGAGTTCCTGCTATTTCCAAAGCACCCGACAGAAGATCCTTGAGAGCAGGGATCCCCAGCCCGGCTTATTCACCCCAGCATGAAGACCTTGCCATTGAGGGGCGCCCCTGCCCACCTCCCAGCCACTCCAGTGTTTCTGCTGCATCGTGGAGTTGTTTCTTAATATACCACTGTGAATCATTATCTGTCTGTGAGTCTGTGTCTGCTTCCAGGCCAGGAGCTTTCAGTGCCTCCAGGATTTAACACAGGGTCTGGTACAGTGTAGATGTTTTTCATTGTTTGTTGGCACCGAGTTGGATTGGACTGGATTGGATTAGTTTGGATTGAATTGGAAATCAAGTTGAATTAAACCCTAATTAAATATTGAAGGAAAGAGTATACGGGTGAAGAAACGAAGATGTTGTTATCCTGTCTTCTTTTGAAAAGTTAATCTTAGCATAGAAGAATGGGTGCCTGCCCAGAGGTCGCACATAATTCTAGGCCATCAGAGCTAAGAATGAAACGGCATATACATTTAGTCAGAGCCACACCACTTGGGGAGTGGAAGCTCTATGGCCTTGGCTGGTCTGAGCTGACTTACCAGAGGAGGAGAGATTGGAGCAGGATAGGTGAATGAGGAGAGGATAGATGAATGAGGAGAGGAATCATGAGGGAATTACAGGTGGAGGGAACAGCATGAGCAAAAACTAGGTTGGACTGTACCTAGCAGCTTAACCAAGAGGACAGCCTGGCTAAGGGAGAGGATTCAGGTATGAAAGGTGGGAAGAAAAAGTCAGATTAACAGAGTGTAGCTGGCTATGCAAGGTCTCTGATGTCCAGCCTCAGAGTTCAGGTTTTATCTTTAAAGCAGCCAAGGATCATTGAGTATTGCTGAGCAAAGGAGTAGAATAATCAAAGCAGAGTTTTAGAAGGTGGTTCTAAGAGCAATGCACAGGGAGGGTTGGAAGGAGAGCCTAGAGCAAGGAGACTAGAGCACAGCCGACTGCACTGGTCCAGACAGGAGCAAAGGAGGCCAGAATTCAAGGGGTGCTTGGAAGAGAACATGGGGCCAGAATGGAAGAGAAGAAAGGGATGTGAACAGGGTAATGTTGAAGACATGTAACTGGAATGTCATGGGTACAGAGTGTCAAAGCAGACACTGACATAGTCTAGATGGAGGGTGGAGGAAGTGGCTTCGCATAGGAAAAGGTGCTTTATCATGATGATGGATACCATCCTAGCAAAACTGGCCAGAGCTGATGCTCAGGTCTGCAGCTCTTACCCACAAGTGCCTTTAGCTCTGGCTATAAGTACATGTCACTTCATTCTCAGCTCTGATGGCCTGGAATTACCTGTGATCACTGGGCAGGTACCCCCTCCTCTGGAATACAATTAACTTCTCAAAAGGAGGTAGGATAGCAACATCTTCATTTTTTCATCCTTATACTCTTTCCTTCAATATTTAATTAGAGTTTAATTCAACTTCATTTTCCATTTGATTCAGTTAAATTCAACTCAATTCAGTTCAACAAATATTTAAAACATAGGGGAGTCAATGGGTCAGTGAGTTTGATCAAGAAGACAATGAGCACTAGGGGCTCAGGGTTGGCGTCAGCCAAATAATATAACTTTGATGATGTATAGTGGGTAGAAAGAAGTGTGCTCCCAGAATCCGGATATGTCAAAGGGCAGGACAATGTATGGGTCATCAAACCCATGGAGTGGGAAGTACTCCACAGTGGGATTTGGCTGTTTGCTTTGGAGATTGTGTCCATCAGGATGTTTTGGCTGCAAGTAACAGACAGCCCAACTCACATTGACTCAAGCAATAAACTGTTATCTCACTGACAAGAATTCTGGAGATGGGCCTTTCCTGGGATGATTTAGCAGCTTGACAAAGTCAGGGTGCTGGGTCAGTATTGCCACAGCTCTCTTGGCCTTCAGCTCATAGTCACAATAGGGCTGCTGAAGCTCGGAGCATGCAGTAGGTGGCATACAGAAGGTAGAGGCCAATGGGATTTTCTTCTTCATTATTTTTTTATTTTAGAGACAGGGTCTCACTCTGTCACCCAGGCTGGAATGCAGCGGCACAATCATGGCTCCTGGCAACCTTGAACTCCAGGGCTCAAACGGTCCTCCCACCTCAGCCTCCCAAGTAGCTGGAACCCAGGCACATACCACCATGCCCTGCTAAGTTTTAAATTTTTTTATAGAGTCAGAGTCTTGCTGTATTGCCAAGGCTGGTCTCAAACTCCTGCTTTAGCCTCTCAAAGCACTGAGATTATAGGTATGAGCCACCACAACCAGCCCAATGAGATTTTTCTTAATGTGACTCATGCCTCTTATCAAAGAGGAAGATCTGTCTCAGAACCTTCTAGAAGACAATCCTGTGTAGCTCACTGGGTCCATACCTATTATTCTAGACATTGTCAGATGGGAATGGGATTGCCACTGATTGGCTCCTGCCAATCACGGGTCGTCTCATGGGACTGGTGCATTTTCACCCAAACACAATCACAGTTCTTTTAGAATGCTGGAAGGGAGTGCAGTTGTTATCTCTTTCTATAATAATGCTGTGTAACAAACCACCTCAAAAACTCAGTGGCTTAAAATAATAAGCATTTGTTTAACTCACAAGTCCGCAGGGTCAGTGATTTCTTGAACTTGGCTAGGTCGTTTTTCTGGGCTCACCTGGATCACTCACCTGCTTGGGGGTCAGCTGGCTGTTGGTTGATCTAGGCTGGCCTTGACTGAAATGCAGGTGTATTCAGCTCTCCACCTGTCTCTCATCCTCCAGCAAGATAGCCCAGGCACATTGTCATGACAATTGCAGAGGGGCAAGAGAGCAAACCCAATGTACAATTCCATTTCAACTGTTTGCCTGCATGGTACCTGCCAACATCCCACTGGCCAAAACAATTCACATGGGTGAGCCCAATTGGAGGGCCCTGCAAAGTTACATGGCAAAGGGTGTGGTTATAAGGAGAGGTGAAGAATTGGGGTCATGGCTGCAATCTCCCCCAAGGGGAATGGCTATTGAGAAGGCAGCCAGTGTTTGCCCCATGAGCTTTGTGCCTTATCTATTCTATGCACAAAGACAAACTCATCTTGAAGGTGAAAGGATGGGATTAAACAAACAAACAAACAAAAACCTGGGATGAAGGAAAGGGCTACAGCCTAGGAGTCAAAATGTTATTGGGTCTCTAATTATGATTCCATAATCACTTAACCTCTGTGGTGTTACTTAACCTCTGTGGTCCTTGGGATTTTTCTCTGTAACATTGGAATGAAAATCCTTGTTCTATATGCCTTCTAGGATTGGGAGATGGTTAAATAGGGTAATGAATGCAGAAGCGCTTTGTGAGTGAAAAGCATGATTCCAACAACCATGATTCACTGCAGATATTTTAAGAGAGATTGATTAGGGGAGCAGCCAGTAAGGAAAGCTCATCTCAGGCAAACAAAGAGAGCCTAGTCCTCTGTTGGAGTAGGCTGAGAGGAGCCTCTGGTCTCCTTTGGGAATACACTGATGGGAAGGAGGGCTGACATTTGCTGCTGGAGAATGTGGGTCACCATGCATTACATGGGGCGATGTGCTTGGCTGACAAGAAGGCCCTGGTGGCCTCTGCTCCAGCATCCAGCCTGTCCCAGTCCTCATAGCCTGGGTCCCCAAAGCCCACGTGCCTGCTGATGCTGCACATAAGTCTCAAAACCAAACAGGGAGGAGCAAACTGTGCACCCTGGACCTCACGGGGTAACAGATATGAAAGGGAAGCATCATTCAACCTAATCAAGAATTTCTGGGATACATTGGGAGGCGGATAGCCTGTGTGTGTGTCTTGGGATAGCTTGTGGCCTCTCCCTTCTATGTGAAGGTCAACTGATAGCCTCTTCCTCGTCCCCATCAAGTCTGGTATTAGGAAGCACAGGGCACCTGTTTGATCCAGACCACTCTGGGACTACATAGCCGTCTCCCAACTCCAGCACATGGGTTTGAGTCTTCAGTGGGCTGGGGGTTCCTGATGCCAAGTCATGGCAAAGCTTGTGTGGAAGCTCTTTAGGAGGCTTAGGCTACGAGCATACATTTCTGTCCCCGAAGCAAAGTGAGATGATGGACACCAATCAGATTGCTTTCCTGATGTCCAGCCCTCAGGAATGGGAATAATTGCTAAACAGACTCAGGGGTGTGTACCAGAGATTGTTTTGGAAACTGGGACTCTCTGCCGGAAGGCTTTTGGAGAGGGCTATCTGAGTGGGGTCAGGGGGACTCTTTCCAGATAGAGTAACAGTTGATTGAAAACTTTAATCCAGTGCAAACTGGCTTAAGCAAAAAAAGTTGGGGGGCAGCAATTTGGTTTCCTTTACTGGAAAGTTTGGAGCTAATTTTAGCTTCAGGCACCATTTGATCCAGAGGATGAAGTGAAGATCATTAGGACTTCTTTGCTACTTGTTCTCTCTGACATCTGTCCTGGTGGAATCCTTCTCGAGGTCCACGTGGGGACCCTGGACTTACAACCTCCATATTTGAAGTTGAGTGAAAAAGGGAGTGTTTCTCACCCTCTTTTTGTGCCAGTTGTTCTAACACAGTTTCTGAGAGTCGATGGTATTGTACCTATCTCTGAGTCAATACCTATTGCCAGGCTGGGGCCATGTGCTTTGCCCCTAGAGCTGGCGATGGACCCCTCCTGAGTCACAGAAACTAAGAGTGGGGGAGGAGTTTTTCCCCAAAGGAAAATTGAAGTGCCATTAGTGGTGGGGGGCAGGGGTGGGACATGCTGTGTGAACTGTGTCACCAGGACCAGACACTGAGTCCTGGGGATGACTAGGGACCAAGCAAGCAGGAGGGGATGGCCCTCTTGGGACCTGGTCGTGTGCTGGCTCAGCTTCTTCTTTGGAGGGGAGGAAGGGGCGGGAAGTATATACAGAGTAACAAGCAGGCTTGCTCCCAGGCTATGCAGAAAGAAGTCAGCAAAAATGGACCTTGAAATAGGAACAGAAACGAACTTAATTAGACCTAAGTAAGCCATTTGTCTCCAGAAAGTGACATTCAGTTTTCCCTGGAAGTCCTCAGATTAAGTGGTTTTACAAAAACGCCAACCAAGGTAGAGGATAGATTTTTCAGTGTGGGAGGAAAAACAAAAAACAAAAAACAGTAAGTCAGTCCAATTATGGAAACTTTTGTTGAGTACCACCTGAGTGCCAGGCCCTGTGCTGGGGGTGGTGGGAACCCAGCCCCAGATATCAACGTGCTGGTGGCAGAATGAGGGGAATGAGGTGGGGCCAGAGGAGGCCATTGCTGAGGGAGGAGGCCACTGAGTTGGAGGAGAGGGTGATCTTTTCTGGACAGAGCAAAAGAGGAAGGCTTCATGGAGGAGGTGGTTGCACTAAACCTGAAAAAGTGGGTAAGGTTTACCAAGGCAGACTGCCCTTAGTGAGGACGAGGGCGGAGACACAAATACCTCCTGGCCTTACCCAGCCCAGTGGTTGGTACAGGTTAGTACCACTGAGGCTGGAGCTGCCTTTTGTGCCCATATCCTGGAAGCAGCTCACTGGAGATGTTGAGGGAAATCATGTCCCATGTCTCACAATGTTGGGGGTGGGTACAGAAGAAGAGGGGTGAACTCTGATTTAGGCCCTGAAGGCTTTACACCCATTCTGGGTTAGAGAGAAGCAGATGGGTGTGGTCAGTGGGAATTTGCTATCTGTGCCTACTTTTGAATCTACATATGTGTGTACTGCACCACTGTGTGCACAGGCCTTAATCTACATATACACACGTGTTGATAAGCCCAAGTGTATTCCTGCCCATATCGACATGCACGTGCGTGTAGCCATGTGTTTGTATGTGCACACACACCTGCTCTCCAGTGTTGTCCATGCACGTGCACAAGTCTCTGTGGGCCACGTTTCTGTCCGTGTATGTCTGCAGACCTGTGGCCATGGGCATGTGTGTGCACACAAGTCCAAGTGGATGCCTGGAGCTGTGGATACATGTGGTACACGTGTGTCTTTTGTGCTCCATGGCCCCTCAGGGCTCATCCGGCTGCAGGAGCTCATCATGGCCCCATCAAGATACAACATCCGCCTGAAGATCCGTCAGCTCCCCATCGACTCTGACGACTCGCGCCCCTTGCTCAAGGAGATGAAGCGAGGCCGGGAATTCCGCATTATCTTCGACTGCAGCCACACTATGGCGGCCCAGATCCTCAAGCAGGTGCGTGAGTGCTGGCCACCGGGAGGGATGATTGGGGTCTGCTGGCCACTTCTCCCACATCCCCTTCCCAAATGTGGGTGTGATGCTGCCAGATCTAAGTTTGACTCCTAGCTCTGCCACTTTCCTGCTGTGTGACCTTGGGTGGTCACTTTGCCTCTCTGAGCCTCATTTTCACCAGTAGCAAAACGGGCACTGCAGTATTTACTCTGTGAGTTGGCGTGAGGTTGGATGATCCACCCAGCCCAGCCTGACACAGGGAGAGTGCTGAGTAGACACGAGTTTCCATCCCACCTCTGTGCTGGTTGGAGGCAGAGGCTGCCGGGAGGTACCCACAGCCACACAGGGGCAGAGCACTCCAGGAAGCAGAGAGGCCTCAGATTCTCAGGAACAGCCCCCAGAATGCCTCACCGCCTCTTCCAGTGACTAATTCCCCGTAGCCCACGGCACTTGGTGTTACTCTCCTATTACTGGGAGGTTTATCAAGGCTCTCGTACCATCTGCTCAGTTCTGCAGTGACAGAGGGGGAGGAGAATGGCTCTCAGTCCTGGATGGGCCTTCGTTCCCAAACACAGCTCACTCAGCATGGCCTGCTGGGGACGAGAGCCAAGCTCCGCCAGTCACCTAAGAAAATAAACAGTGAAATCGCCTACCACCCACTCCAAGGGTGCCACAGCTGAAACCAAAAACTGATTTGAGCTGGCGCTTTGTGTAAAAGGCAATTATGTCATCCCAGAAAGCATTTCTGGTGACTGGAGGAGGCATTCTGTGGGGCTTTGACACATGACCCCTCAGGGTCCAGGTGATTTAAGGGGTGCAGGAGGAGACACGCTGAGCCGGAGTGTTCTCGAGGCCTTGAGGGGCTCAAGTCCCATCCTCCAGTTGAGCCCCATCGGGGATGCCAGGCCTGAATGGCAGCCTCTATCCCTGGCTCCTCACAAAGGAAGCTTCTTTACACCGCACTTCAAAGGCTCATTTGAGGGTTTGAGTTCTGCTTCTGCCCTTTCACGTTGTGTGCCCTGGAGCAAGAGGCCCAGGAGTCATTCCCCTCCTCTGTAGATGAGGTTCATAATCCCCATCTCATACCATTATGGAGCCTTCAGTGCAACAAGGAAAACATCAGGAGTTTCTTCTGACACCCAGCAGGCAGTTGACACCCAGCGTTGGGCATCTTTAAAGCTGCTGTCAAGGAAACACACACGCCCCAGAAAGCCCATAACCCCCAGCCTCCCGATCAGCTGTGCCCAGTGCCTCTTCTCCCCCCTACCCCCACCCCCGCCACCCAGACAGCATGTGTAACAGAAGAATGGTGACAATCATGGCTTTGGTTTACTCAGCAGTTGCTCTCTGCCGGGTCCATGTAGCTCCTCATTTATCACCACACTGGGAAACAGGGAGAATTCTCGTGCCCAATTTATAGGTAAGGAAACTGAGGCTCAAGGGGAAAGTAACGGACCCAAGGTCATCCAGGCAGGAAGCCAGAATGGACTCCCAGGTCTGTCTGATTTTTAAAATTCTGGAATTAGAAATGAAGATTCTGAGCTGAGCCAAAGCCAGATTTAAACGAAGTTAAGCCAGTCAGCTTCTTGCAGGACTTCTCTGAGCCTTTAACGTGCTGAGGTGGGCTGTGACTCTTCAAAGGTGGGAGGGAATGGGCAGCATTTGCAAAGTGTACTTGAACCAGTGACATTTTCCCCAGAGCCCTCTGTGGGCCCAGCATTCTGAGGAACTCTGTAGAAAATGCATTATAGTCATTAGTAGAATAGATTACAGGCTTCTAATAAAATACATAAACTATAGATAATGTAGACTTCATGATGGCAGACAGTAAGAATTCCACAGTGGCCATGTGGCCTGCTTTGTGGTCAGCCAGGACTAAGGGAGCAGGGATGCCTCAGCCCTTCTTGGGGAGGCTGAAGACAGACCTCCCAGCTCAGGCCTGACTGGGCCAGGGGGTTAGCAGGGTTGGGGGGAAATGTACTGCCTCTGGATCCAGGACAGGGAGCTCAGCTGAATGGAGTCCAGGGCACTTGAGAAGACAGCCTCAGACTGACGCCATCAGCATTTCTCTAAGTGTGGCAGGCCGGGAGACGCTTACTCAAAAGAGGCAGCTAGACCCCACGGGCCCTGCAGAATTTGGAATCTTTGAAGAATGTGACCCAAAAATCTGCATTTTAATCTGTCCCAGGTGACTTTACAGCACACTCCAGTGTGAAATCCACTGCTGTCTGCCAGGCAGTCATTGTCACTGTTCAGAGGTGGTCTCAGAGGTCACCTTACTCCAAGCAGCCAGCCTTCCCCAACCCACTGCCAGTCCCATTCTCAGTCCTAGGTGGGGATGCGGGGAGGGCTGCTCAGGGGTTCCCTGCTGATCACTAACACTCTGCTTTTCCGCAGGCCATGGCCATGGGCATGATGACTGAGTACTACCACTTCATCTTCACCACTCTGGTAATGTACCTCTGGGTCCTGGCACGGGAAAGGGGTGGGACTCTCATGGATCAAGTTCATTGTGGCTTAGCCTGGGCCAGCCCACTGAAGACAATTGCTGCAGCTTCCTCAGGCTGTAGGGGTGGCCCCAGGTAAGGGCACAAATATGTCTTTGTGACCTGCCCACTTGTGAGAGGCAGCATCATGTTATAATTAAGGATGTGAACTCTGGAGCCAATGTGAACACCAGCTCCTCTGCTCACCACTGTGGTTCCTTGGCTAAGTCACTTAACCTCCCTGCCTCAGTTTCTTCCTCTGCAAAATGGGCTTCTGCCTCCTAGGATTACTGTGAGCACCAAATGAGTTAGTAAGGTAACACGCAGTGCCTGGTACATGAGGAGCTCTGGAAGTATTCACTATTATGATTATCATGGCCCTCGGTTCCTAGCCCACACTTCCCCACGCATATCTCGGGCCTCACGGGAATTGTCGCTTTGGATTCTGTCCACATTCATACTGAAGTCTGCCCACTCACTGTCAGCTAGCCCAGCCCACCTACAGGCTCCAGATGGGTCCTGTCCAAACTCTGAGAACATTTAGGGCCATTTAAACCCATTAGGATAATTAGCTGTGGCCTGAGTTCAGCAGAATAAAGAGATTCCTGTGCCAAAAGGGCACCCACCCTGAGCCTCACTGCCTTGCAGATAGACACCTTCAGACCCTGCTGGGGCCCTGGGCAGACTATTCCACCCATCCCAGGTCTGGGGTGAGTGACAGCCTCACTGACAATCCTGTCGCTTTTCAAAAAGCCTCCTGCAGTATGTGTCTGCCCAGCCACTGCAGCCCTGTAGGCCTCTAACCATATTCATTCATTTATCCAGCACCCAGCTAGCTCTCCCTACCCAGCATCTACGACCCCGTAGGTTCTGAGGGTCTGGTGGAAGGCGGGAAGTTTGAGGCAGTCTTACAGAAAACCAGATACTTGAACTAGGCCTCGAAAGATCCATAGGAGTTCACCAAGGGAGAAAGAGGAAGGACATTGTATGCAGAAGGAACAGCATAAGCAAAGGCCAAGAGGCAAGTTAGCTCTTCATGGTATGCAGGAGCTGGCTTGATCCAGCGGGCGAGAGCCAATTGCATTATCTCCTCCTAAGTCCATGTCATGTTGGTAGCTTGAAATCACTGTGATGGGAATGCTTACACAATGGAAGTGAGCAAATGCTACAAATAAGAGCCGCCTCCCCCAGAGAGCTGGTTATTAAGCACTTATCCTCCCTACAGTCCCTCCCTCTGCACCCTGTGCCCACAGCAGAGCTCAGGAGCCACCCTGCGATTCTCCTGATCCAGGGCTCAGACCTGGAGACCTGCCAGGAGCCATGCTGGGAGAAAGGAATCCTGGAAGCTGGCGAATGAGATCAGGCAGAGTGAAGCCAGCTCCCCTGAATCCCTTCTGGATTTCCGCCCACTTAAGCTGGCTTCTTCCTGCCATGCTGTCTCCTGGAAAGTCAATGGAGGCTACCAGACCCCTGAAACTCTACCTCTGTCCAGAGCTGGGAGCAGGGCAGAGGAGCAAGACTGGGAAGGTGGGGTGGGGCACATTCCAGGGGTCCACAACTTTCTCCCCACTCATGGCAGCCCTCCCCATCCCATCCTGAGATCTTAGGGTGCTGAGAGCAACTCCTGGACCCGGGGACACTAGGATCCTCTCTTTAAGACCTTCGATCTTGACCCCAGTGGCCAATGGCATTAACGTGGAAGGTACTGGGGTCACTGGGGTGGTGCCTTCCCCAGAGTCTTGTCCTGGAAGGTCAGCCAGGCTGCAGGGCTGAGGGGCCAAAGCTTCAGGCCCTGCCATTTTACCAACTCAACAACCCCCCACCCTGGCCTTGGAATGAGGCTTGAGCCAGGCAGAGATGCTTTTAATAGGATATTTACAGCTGGGACTTGGAGCAAGGCCCAGAGGGGGTTTAATCACAAGCCCTGTGCAGACAGAGTGGGTGGCGAGGGCAGTACTCAGGGTGGGTGAAGGAGATAGGAAGATTTTGTTCCTGCTCTGACCCCAATTCTACTGGAACCTCCCAATGTCCCAAGGCTTTCTGCTTGGTGGCTCTATCTTATATTCTGTGTTGGATCCATCTCTGTACACCCCTCCCACCCAAGTGCCTAGCTCAGTGCCCAGGACCTTAGAGAGCATTCTTTCTCTCTACCCATGGGCAGACCTCAGCTGATTGGCCAAGAAGTAGTCGTCGTCTGTCCCAAGGGTGGTTTCTGCAATCTTGCTGGTGACACAACCCTCACCCTGGGAGCATTTAGCTATGTGGGAGCTAGTCATTTATTTGTCACCAAGACTGGAAATTAGTGAGTGGGGATCAGGGATGCTAGACATTCTATGATGGGCAAGATTCTGGAGATGAGTTGTCCAGCCCCAGATGGCTATGGTGCCCCATTGAGAAACATTGACTGATGCTCAGCCAGTCCACAATTGGACCTGGGAAAGTGGGTGATAATCAGAGAAAGAGATGGTGAGAAGAGGCAGAGGAGGAATGGATGGTCAACTGGGATATGATGTACCCAGGGTAGCTGTGGTGTGCTAAAGTCTCTAGGGAACAGAGACTAGCCCCGGCCAGTGTCCATTTTGCTTCATTTTCTTAATCATCCACTGATTCATTTATCCAGCAGTCATATACAAATGCTCTCCAAGGTCCTGGGCACTGCACTAGGCACTTGGGTGGGAGGGGTGTACATAGATGGATTCAACACAAAGCTCACAAGCTGGTGGCTTCCTTCATGTATATAAGAAACAAGAACTGTGCCCAGTTAAACTCTCTGTCCCCAGCACCCAAATAGAAGCTGGCACATAGTAGGTGCTCATTAATGTCTGGATGGATGGAAGGATGGGTGGACGCACGGCTGGATGGATGGATGGATGGATGACTGCAATGCAATGTGGAAAGTAATCCGTGAAATTGTCAACACATCATCATAGCAGCAGTCAGTTAAAACCACTCCGATCCCAGTTGGCCTGAGTTAGAATTGAGACTCTTCCACTCCCTTGGGCAAGTTACTTAACCTCTCTGTACCTCATTTTCTCATCTATACAATGGTGACAGTAATATTACTACCTCACAGGATTGTTATGCTGAGTGCATTGACGTCATAAAATGCTTAGAACAATGCTTGACACTTATTACTGTGTAAGTGTTAAATAAACTAAATATCCTGCTTTTGTTTTCTGTGTGCTCAACATACCCCATCCCATCCAAAATTCAGAACAACTTTCCAAGGGAGATAGACTCTCCCAGTTTTATAGAAACGTGGAAACTGAGGCTCAAAGTCACTCTGCAAGAAAGGAGCAGAGCAAGGATTTTTTCGCAGCAGGGAGCTGTCCAGCTCCAAAGCCCTCTGCTGAAACCTATCACGCTGAAAGTCCACACCAAGTGTTCCCTGGCCTCCTCTGGCTGGCTGAGATTCCACACAATGCCTGACCATGTTGGTTCAGGTGTGGTAATTGAGGTCAATGGGGAAACGGAGCCTCCTGAAATCCCAGCAGCTCCCATGCTACACCAGTTCCAAAACCCTCTGATTTTAGGGCTGGACATTGTGGCTCACACCAGTAATCCCAACTGTTTGGGAGGCCAAGGCAAGGGGATCACTTGAGGCCAGTACAAGACCAGCCTAGGCAACATAGTGAGACCCTATCTCTACAAAAATAAAAATATTAGCCAGGCATAGTCGGGCAGGCCTGTAGTCCCAGCTACTTGGAAGGCAAACTGAGGCAGAAGGATTGCCTGAGCCCAGGAGTTACAGGCTACCGTGAGCTATGATTGCACCGCTGCACTCCAGCCTAGAGGACAGAGCCAGACCCTGTCACTTTAAAAAAGAAAGCAAGAAGAAAGCCCTCTGATTTTCCTATTTACACATTTGAGGCCAGCAACAGGGCACTTTGCACTCCCCATTGACTGGTGGGGAAACCTGGCATCAGGCACTTCCTGAAGTTTCATAGCAGCTCAGTGACAAGAGGCCTTGGCTCCTGACTCCTGGTCCTGTCCTTGGCTGTTCCAGCTGACTGTCCTTCCTCCCCACACAATCTGAGGGTCGGGAAGAATGGACCCTTCCAGGGAGGCACAGCCCTTGCAATACACACAGTTTTGCAGTGGAGTATGGGACGGGTTCTCCCACAGTATCTCCCAGCAGAACCCCATCGGTTGGAGCACAAGCTGTGTCCCCCTGGTCCTCTCCCTCAGTCATATCCTGCTTCCGGTCTTCAGGATCCACTTCCGGCCCTGTTGCTGAGGTCTCTACCTCGTGATCCTCCCTCTTTGTGCCCATTGGTCAGTTGTGGCTTATTTGGGGGGACAGTGGCATCTGGCATTTATCTCCTTCCCTTTAGGAAACCCACATCACCAACTCTTTGCCTCCAAAAAAAATTCTCCAAATTTGTTTCTTCCATGCAGAAGACATTTTAATTACCCCAGCTGCCATTATCTGTTCCAACCAGCTTTGAGCCATTCCCAGATAACCTCGCATTAATCAGCCCCAGCTGAGCCCCTGGTACATGTCATGTGAAGGTAAAAGCCTGGAGGTGAAAAAAGAATTATAATAAATTAATAGATAAGCAATCACAATTAATGCCACTTCCTGGCAATAACAGTGATATCATGGGGAAGATATTTTCATCTGTCATTCCTTAAGGCGATGTTTTCCAAGCTTCAGCTCCTACCCATTCAGACCCATGGGGTGCTAATGAATTAGTCTATTATGTTATGCTGAATGTTTCTAAAAGGTCCCTCGTCGATACTGAATTCAGTGTGTCAACATTTGGCATCGAGAACACAACTTTTTGCCAAGCAGCAAGGTTGCACACAGTTCACAGTGTACAGCACTTGGGGTCTTGGCCCTGGGCAGTCTGAATTAAAAAAAAAAAAAATTGGAGCTGGACAAAAGAGCCTCTTCACCAGCTCCCCATTGTCATTGTCCTCGTGTCACGGGGATGGGGGCACTCCGTGCCACAGGCCCTACAACACTTTGCAGCTAAGCCCAGGCTCAGGGGTGACAGGGAGGAAGGTCATCCCAATCACTGCCACCCCAACCTTCCCCCTCCAGGGCTGTGATCAGCTGCAGCCTCTGTGTCAGTCTCAACAGACCAAATGCTGCCTCTGGAGACCAGAAGGGCTGGTTCCACCAGCACCAAAGCCCCCACCAAGGCCAGAGATGCTGCCCTTCACACTGAGTCAGGTTGGCCTCTGGTTACCTAGATGAGGGTAAATCGAGTCATGGAGGCCCTGGGCAGTCTAAAGCTTTGGCATCTTTCAAGCCTTAGATATCAGGTCAACACTGAATTGGAGAAGAGACTGAACGCCATGCAAGGAAAGGTGAGGAGAGCGCCCCCTGTAGGCAGAGCTCAGCTTCTCTTCCATGGTCGCAGCAGGTCAGCCCTGGCCCCAAACTTGCATAACACCGCTGTCCAAAACGAAATCCTTCCAGCTCCCCAGACCCTCCTGGTTGAAATGCGTTTGGGGAAGATCTCATCCTCCACCCCAGGCAGTTTACCAACCCTCTCCTAAACTTCCAGTCTGTAGATAACCCTGAGTTAATTAGCCCCAGCTGAGCCCCTGTTACATGTCACGTGTAGGTAAAAGCCTGGAGGTGAAAAAAGAATTATAATAAGTTAATAGATAAACAATCACAATTAATGCCACTTCCCGGCAATAACACTTATATCATGGGGAGGGTATTGGGTTGGTGCCATTAAAATAATAACAAAAACCACAACGACTTTTGCACCAACCTAGTATTTTCATCTGCCCTTCCTTGAAGCTGCCCCTGAGAGGATGTGAAACACTTGTCGCTACATTCCATGCTCTTCTCAGTGATGCTTAAGTGCCCCAGGAGCCACTCAGCTGGCTGACCCTTCTTTCCACTTTGGGTAACAGGAATATTCAGCCCATAGCTCATAGGGGAGACAGACCCAGACACAAGCAGTTGTTACCAGTGGCATGAAAGCCCAGAAGTCTCAGGATAAGAGCAGAATCGCCTCTGACCCACTCTGTTGTGCATGTGTATAGGAGCAATCAGGAGAAGCTTCCTGGAAGAGGTGATGCTTGAGCTGATTCTTGGAGAATAGCTCACCCAAGAGAGGTCAAGAAGACAAGCATTCTTGCCTGGAAATAGAAGGCATACAAAGGTGCTGGACAGAGGGACGAGAAGCAGGACAAAGGGGACAGGGGCCAGCGAGACTGGGAAAATTAAGGCCTGAACTTGCATCCTGGGACAAAAAATTTGAGAGGGTAGGAGGGAAAGTGAGGCTGGAGGGGTGGAGAGCTTTGGAAAACTCTACTAAGGAATTTGTACTGTATTCTGAAAAGACTACAAGGAGTCATGGAAGTATTTGAAGTGTGGAAATGACAGGCTTGGATTTATACCTTAGAAAGATCCCTCTAGTCCCTGCCCGGAGGGTAACTGCCCTGGCAGTGGGCATGAGTTGGGGGCTGGGCAGGTAGATCCTCTGGGTAGGAGGAGATGCGTCATCATAGGGAAGAGGGAGGGCTCTGGAGCTGGGTAGCCTGGTGTTGACTCTGTCACTCCCCAGTTACGGAACCTTGAGCAAAAGGCCTAATATCTGTGTGGTTCAGTTCTTTCCTCTAAAATGGGGTGATAATAACACCATCCTAGTAGTGTGCCTATGTGAATCAATGAGTTAATACAAGTAAGGTACTTTGAACAATGCCTGCCATTCTGAGATTTGTAGGTGCTCAGTAAATGTGAGCTGACTGTGCTTGTTCTGATATTGCCAAGACGAGTAAGGTAGGAAGACCCCAACCTATGTCTGCCCTGGGGGCTGTACCCAGTAGCTGTCACAACCTCCTGCCAGATGAGGCAGAACATAAACATGTGTCAAACACATACATGATGTTTGATATGTCCCAGACATGTTCTAAGGGCATCTACAAACTCACTTCTTTTCCTTGGCAACTCTATATGGTAGGTGGCACTTTCAACCCCATTTTGCAGATGAGGCAACTGAGATGAGGAGAGAGGGTGAAACTCGAGCCCAGGTGGTCTGGCCCATTCTGGCCGCCTCAGGGAGCCGCCCTGGAGGAGCTGAGGGAGGGAGACCTCTTCTGGGATGTTTATTCTCTCCCCTCTTTGCTGCCCTTCTCTGATTCGAGAGGCATCCTGATCTAAACCCAGACCCATCTGTGTGTGTTTCTCAGTCACGAGTAATCGCTCAGTGGCTTCTCAAAACACAGACTCCAGGCTCCACCACAGACTATGCATCAGAGTATCTAGGTGTGGTTCATACTCTACAAACATAAAATCCCCAAAGACAGCTCTGATGCACGTCTTGTCCTGGACACCCACCGAGGACATAGAACATAGAGGGTTTGGAGTAAGACAATCAACGATGCATCAGTCAATGTTTAACAACCAGCTCTCTGAAAGGGAGAAAAAAGACAAAACACAGAAATCCTGATTTGTAATGCTTGCAAATGTCCATGGCACAAATACTCCCACCATGGCCAATACCAAGCTAGCCATGTAATGTCACTGAAGGCAGAGTAGGGAAGAAATGCTAACATTCAGCTCCCACTAGCCAGTGTGAGCCAGTGGCAGCACACCATTGAAATAGACCTGGGTACAAATTCAACTCTGACTTGTATGAGCTATGTGACCTTAGGTAAGTCACCTCACCTCTCCGAAACTCTCTTTTCTCATCTATAAAAATAGAATAGAGTGCTATTCAATGCCTCCTTCACAGGGGGCTGTGAAGATGAAGCCATGGAGTCCTTGTGCAGGGCTGAGCACTGCCACCCCCCCCCGCCCTACTGAAACTGGGGCCACAGAGACACCCTCTGGCCATCTCAGAGGGAAGCCCCCATCTGCTGAAACCCCTCCCTCCTCTGTCACCCAGCCCCTTCCCCGTCCCAGATTCTGACCTTGAATCAAGGCCATATTTATTTGGGCAAGCTTGGGACCAGACTTTCTTGCCAGGGCTTAAGTCTGCTCCAAACCCCTTCCCTACTCCCCAAATCATTGAAGAGGAAACCAACACAGTGCATTCCAGAAGGAGGCCACTTTGGGGATGCAGGAGGAACAGGATAAGTTTAGTGCCCATTAGAGACATCTCAGAGACCAGAGGAAGCCAGTCCAGAGTGAAAGGTCTCTAGGCTTTATCACTCATCATCCTTCCATGAGTCATTGTTGATTTCGCCAAAGCTGCGGCTGTGATGGGGCTGGATGCTCCCCATGACGGTGGCAGTCACAGAGAGTCAAGCACAGCCCAAGTGTGTCCCCAGCCTCTCCCTCCCAGCACCAGATGGAGTGACTAAGTGGGGGGCTCAGGGGAGAAGACAGGCTGGGGGCCAGAAGGAGGGCAGCTTAGTGAGGGGAGAGTGTGGGAGAGTATAGACAGTAGATGAGGAGGAGCTCAGACAGTGACCTCAAGACTCAGTTTCCCCACTAGTGGGATAGGGCCAATCTAGACTGTGCAAGTATATATTTCAAAAACTCAAAACCATGAGTCTTATGCAAATATAGAAGGAACGTGCGTCAGAGATGGATTCAACTCACAAACGAGGGAACCAGTAGGATGGAAAAGCTGACTCAAGGAGCATTTGAGGAATTGGGTATTTATAGGTATTTCAGGTAGGGTTGCGGGGAGCATAGACTAAGACTTCTAGGTCGGATAGAAAATGGAATAATGTCCTGTAAGGCAATAAAACCACAACCTTGGGGAGTATCTCCTCTATTTGACAAAATTCTGCAAATTAACCCAGAGTCTGAACTTTTAACAAGTAGCTGACAATGAAGTCAAACCCAGGTGCATTCTCCAGAAGAATGAAGTAATACTGGGGGGCCTGGTAAACTATGTTTCATTGTCATGTTGGAAAAACGCACCGCTACCCTTCTGCCTGATTTCCAGGTTTGGGTGGTTTTCAGCAGGACAGAGCTCAGCTTTGTTCCTCACTCCCACCTGCCACGTCCTCTGCCGCCATCTCTCCTAGCTTAGGGACACCTGGCTTCTCCCTCCACCTGCTTCCCCTCTCGGCCTCCTTCCTTCACCAGCCCACCCTGCCCCCAGAGCCAGAGCTGCAGGGCGGGGCTACAGCCAGCCTTGCCTGCATTGAGACCCTGTTCTCCTGGACCCTTGGCAGGACCTGCCTGGCCCACGACAGACAGGCTGACCGCTGCTCAGCTGCTCCTAGGAGGCAAGGGATGAGGAGGTCCTGGCTGGGATCGGGGGGAAAGGGGGAGAGAAGAGGGCCATACTTTTTGACTCCTAGGCAGAAAAGACTATCTTTAAATATCCTCTTCTAGGGGATAAAATGCTCCCTTCAGCCTCCCTCTATGTAACAAGATGCCCAGAACTAGTAGGTCTCCCCTTTTGAAAGGAAGCAGCATCATTAAGCTTCCTCTGCATGTGAGGCTGGGTATTTTATGTGAACTATTTCACTGGGTCCTAGAAAGGGGATTGAACCCCATTTGTGGATGAAGAAACAGGCTGAGATCCCCTGGTTAGCATGGAGGATCAGTTGCCCAAGTTCTGAGTCAGACTCCAGGGGCAGTGGTCCTATGGGTGCTCCTGTGACTACCCCGATATCCCGCACCCCCTCTGCAGGGCTTTGCCGGAAGCTGCGACCTCAGGCCCTGGGGCGGCCCTGATTAGGGAGTGGGTAGGAGGCGGGGCTGGAGTTCTCAGCAGTGAGCATGCCTTGGTTTACACAAACCTCTCTCTATCCAGGATCTCTACGCTTTAGACCTGGAGCCCTACCGCTACTCAGGCGTGAACCTGACAGGATTCCGGATTCTCAATGTGGACAACCCACACGTCTCGGCCATTGTGGAGAAGTGGTCCACGGAGCGGCTGCAGGCAGCTCCCCGGGCCGAGTCTGGCCTGCTGGATGGAGTGATGATGGTAAGGCGGCTGGTGAGGTGAATTCCAGGGACTTCCCACCTGCCTCCCTTCTTTTCTTCTCTCCTTCCTCGTTTCTTTCTTCCCTCCACCACTTCTCTTCTTGAGACCTTCCATGTGTCAGCCAGACCCCAGGCTAGGGATTGGGGACACAAACGTGAAACAGACAGTCCCTCCCCAAGGGACCCATCTGATGGGGATCCAGACATGTAAGCAAAAGGTCACAAAGAACAGGAATAAGGCCCAGAGATGCAGGTCACAGAGGAACTCAGGCTGTGACACACAGGCGTGAAGGCCGAGAAGGCAGAAAGAAGAAGGTGTGGTCAGGGCCTAGGTAGCAGGGGTGGGGTGGGTGGGCAGGAGAAGGTCTAAGCTGCAGAGGGGGTGCTCAGGATGTTTGTAGAGCAGCAGAGTCAGCCAAGCCTGGCCACTCCTCAGAGGCGTAGACAGAGTCACCTCCAGGGCCTCCGGGCCTGTTCGCTCACCAGGACATCATGTACCTGTGGCAGGGGAGGAGAAGGGGGACAGGACAGGGTGGGCTGAGGACTGGAGGGCCTTGGGAGCCGCTCTCAGGCAGGCCCTTCCCTGCAGACTGATGCAGCCTTACTGTACGACGCCGTCCACATCGTGTCCGTGTGCTACCAGCGGGCACCACAGATGACCGTGAACTCCCTGCAGTGCCATCGGCACAAGGCCTGGCGCTTTGGCGGCCGCTTCATGAACTTCATCAAGGAGGTGAGTGCCCCACAGCCCCCACCAGGGTTGTCTCCCCAGGGCTGTGGGCCCTGCAGAGCAGCAGAGTGGTCTGGGAGTCAGGAAGGATTGATTCTCATCCATGTGACCTCGGGCAAGTTGCCTCATGTCTCTGAGCCTCAGTTTCCTGTGTGAAAATGGGCTCCATAGGACCAAGCTTATGGCATGATTGAGGGGCATACATCTTGGGCACGTGGTAAGTGCTCAGCAGCTGGTCAGCATTGCCAGCAAGATGCAGTGTGGGCTTGAAAGTACAACCGATGAGGGTGTTTGCTTCCTCGCTGTATGACCTTGGGCGAGCTGGAGAGCCTTGCTGAGCCTCAGTCACCTCATCTGTGAAATGGGTATATGAAGCATAACCTACCTCGTGGGCATGTGAGATGAAGTTAGACATTGCGTGGAAAGTGCTTAGTGCAGGAAGAGGGTCAATACATAATAATCAGCCCCACAAACTCATCTTCACATCATGGGCCCACTGACCAACTTCCCAGCCAGCACCCCCACTGGGACCCACCTCTCCTGGTACCAGCTCTCCTGTGGAAAACCCCATCAATGGAGCTGATTCTAGAGAAACCAGAGAATATGGAAACTGTCCTGCTGCCTAGACCATGGAACACACAGTGCCTACTTTTATTTCAAAGGCTTCTCCATCGGCCACTGTCCTTGTAAGCTTTGGATGGCAGGGCTTATTGTCCCCATTTTATGGATGGGGAAAATTAAGGCCTGAACTTGCATCCTGGCTCTATTAGAACTAGCTGTGTGACTTTGGGTGAGCTGATTAACTCTTTGATCTTCAGTATGGTATAGTGAATGCCTGCCTCAAGGCGGTGTTGGGAAGACAGTGAAAAACTATGTGCAAAGCACCTAACCCAGGACCTGGCCAGAGTCAAATCCCAGCAGATGATAGACAAAGAAAATTGGGGAGTATGAGATCTAGGCAGAGTCATCCTGGGCCAGAGGGAGCGACCATGTCCAAGGCAACACCAAGGGCAGTGGGGGAAGCCCTCTAGAAGGACTCCAGATAGAAAGGGCAAATGAGCTCTCTGTAACAATCACAGCGGGCGGGAAATGAAGCCGGCTGCCTTCTTAGGAGCGCACTCATTTATTCAATCCCACTTTGTGACTGGCAGCTGGGTTCCAGGCTCCTAGCTATGCCCTGGGGGCCCAACAGAGCTAAAACAGACTCGCCTGTGCACACGCAGATCCTGGAGAGGGAGGCATCAGGTCACAGCACTAAAGGAGAGAATCCCATATGTAAATAAAGGCAGCTCTACGAGAGCAAACAGCACAGAAACTCCCCACCTTGGATGGGGGTCGAGGGAGGGCAGCTTCCCCTGACGTCCCAAGTTCACCATTGCTGCTTCCAGATGAGGCCAAGTACAGCTCCTCTCACACAGTAGAACAATAAATGTGGATAAGATACAGGCTTTAGGGCACCACACATGTGCCTTTGGATCTCGTCTCTACCTCTTCCCAGCTGTGTGGCTTCAGACAAGTTATGGGACATCTCTGAGTCAGTTTCCACACCCGGCAAACTCCACCTCACAGTTATTGTGAGGGATGAATTCAGTGCCTGGCTGTAGTTCCTTCACCCCTAGAAGGGACTCCAGTCCCAGATGTTTTGGTATAGGAGGGCCTGATGATCTCTCCTCATCCAGCTTCCCATCCCTCAAAACTGCACAGGACATCCCACTGTCCAATGCCCTGAGCAGGGCCCTGGCTGGGCGATCATCAGCTTGCTCTCAGGGAACTCTGAGACCTGACTTCCAGCCCCCTGTACCCCCTTCCTCAGCAGGCCTCCAGCTGAGCAGCCACTGTGCGAGGGCACTGTGAGGGTGTCAGTGTCCCAGGCCACAACTCGATCCTGTTGCTCCTCTGACTCAATCGGGAAATTTGGGAGCCTTAGGAGCCAGACAAAAGTGACTTGGAAGCTTCACCACTTTTTAACTGGATAACCTTGGACAAGCTACTGAAGCTTTCTGTGCCTCAGTGTCCTCCTCTGTCCAGTGGAGATAACAATAGCACCTTATCATCAGGTTGTTCTGAGGATTGGTGAGTTTTGGCACGTGTGTCGCACGAGGGACAGCGCCTGGCTCGTAGCAGGTGCTGAACAGGTTGGCTGCCATCACTGTTACTTCCACTATCGCTACTGTTATCACTGTGCCTTCCTGTTTGCTAATGGGTTTCCACTACCAGGTCTCCAGGCCACATTGTTTCAGGGACACCCACCCTGTTTACACTTCGCCCCTCAACCCTTGGAAATTTTGAGGCTCAGCCGTGAGTCTCTGAGGGGAGCAGATTCACCACTGCCCACCATAGAAAGAGGAGCTCCATTCTCCTTCCCAGGCCCAACGAGTGACCCTCACTGCTCACACTCCCTCACAGAACCCTTTCAGAAACATTTATCCTATCTCCATTTTACATCCATGGACATGGCTAAGGCCCAGAATAGCCCCGTGGTGCCTGTGGTCCCACAGCTGGCCACAACCGAAGCTCAGATGCCTGCCTGAGCCCAGCACAGTCCTCCATCAGACCATTTCCAACTTGCCCGTCTCCCCATCTGATTGCATGATAGTAAATCATTTTAAAGACTTGGCATTTCCGAGAGGAGCTGGAAAATACCAGGCCGGAGTTCAGAGCGTGTGAAGCATCTTTCATTTAGCAAGTCCTGAGCGGTGGCTAGAGGGGGCGGGCAGCGCAGGAAATGTCACGGGGAGGAGCTGCCTGCACTCCCTGGCCTGCCCTGCCCACCCGCCCACAGACAGGCCGTGCACCTGCTGGCATTTAATACCTCTGTAGCTGACAGGCAGGGAGGCTTCCCTCACAGTGCAGGTTTGAAGGCACCTGCTGTGATTTCCCCTGGGGGCCAAGAGATAGCCTGAGGGCGTGAGGCCCACACAGGAGAGAAGGCGGAGGGACTGGGGAGCCAGCCTGAGGGAAGCTGAGTTTCCCTGTGAAGTCATAAACAGTGGCTTTTACCTTCTCTGATGCATCTTTTAATCTCTGTTCCCGACCCCTCGGTCCCCAGCTCCCTAGGCACCATGTAAGCTTCCCTGACTCCACCTTAGGTGCCTCGACCCCAGGACTTAAAGCGCTGCTACTGCAACGAATCTGTCTTGTCCCACCCAATACTTGAGACCTGCATCATTCAGTCCCTCTTTGAGCCTCAGTGTCCACATCTGCAAAATGGAGGCAATGCTGATGCCCACCTGGCAGGGTCACAGTGAGGACTGAATGCGCTCATGTGGGGAAGGATAATAGCCCTCTGTGACCAGCTTTCTACTGGAGCCTTGGGCCAGGGCCCAAGTGACTGGTCCTCCCTTCCCAGCCAAGGGCCAGCCCTAATCTAAGGGAGCTGCACAGATGGAAGCCACGAAGGAGAAATAATAACCTCTGTCACATCCTTGTGATTGTGTATGCAGGCACTGTGCTCAGCGCTCTATATGCCTTTTTCTACCTGTGAAGTAGGTAATTTCTCTCTTCCTGAAGCTCAGAGTGGTTGCTCTGTTTGTGCAGAGCCCACTTTCTAACCACTTTGGTTTTATAGCCTCCCTCTCGTCCAAAGCACGGCCCCACTGCCTGAGTTTGCATATGCACATTTACCCAACTACCCATTTACCTGTAAAAGTACCTTAGAGCTGCCCATGTGCTTGGAGATGTCTAAGGGTTTTCATTTGGGATTTGTCAATAAAACTCCAGGGAACTGTGGACCCATGACCTTGTGGGTTGAACTGTGAGTGTATGCATGGGTGCTGGGGGCATTCCGCAGGGAGAGGCTGTGGAGCCCGATTCAGAATCTGCAAGGGAGCATGGCTCGGAGTGGTTAGGAACCCAATGTGGCAAAGCAAGGACTGGGAGCCAGGCTCCCACTACTCAGACCTTCCATTGCCCCATGCCTCTTCTCCGGATACCCTCCCTCCCCTACCCTCTCTCTGGCCCAATCTGGCTGTGTGAGCTCCCAGATTTTCTCCCCTCCTCTTGCTCCCAAGTGCACATTTGTTCCCAAGGACTCCAGGATGTGTGGGCCTTGTTCTTGCCCCTGACACAGAAAGCTCGGATATTTAACTGTGCACCAGCTGCCGTCCTAAGTTCCTGGAGGAGGGAAACAGGTCCAGACCGAGGGGTCCTGGGATCACGGGTTCTAGTTTGGCTCTGCCTCTTGTTCACTCTGTGAGCTTGGGCGACCCATGGCCCCCTTGAGGTCTGCTTACTCGTCTGTAAAGTGGGAACCATGATCCTTGTATGGCCACCTCCCACGGCTGCTGTGGAGGTTGCACGGCATGAATAGTGTGAAAGGACCACGTAGACTCAATGCTCTCAGCCAGCAGGAAAGATGTTATCTAGAATCAAGTTAGCAAACTTTCTCTGTAAAGGGGCTCATAGAAAATAGTTTAGATTTTACAGGCCACACAGTCTCTGCTGCAACTAGTCAACTCCATAGTTGCAGCACACAAGTAATATATAAACATGGGGGCATGGCTGTGAGCTAATAAACCATTTACAGAAGCAGCCAGGGGCCAGGTTGACCCGCTAGCCATAGTACGCCAACCCCTGATGTAGAACATGGAGCTTTTCCCACTTTAGGTCTGCCCCAACCTCTGCCTGCCTCTCTCTGTGTTAATGATGCTAATGACGATACAAAAATGACAAAAAAGCTACCATTTATCCAGTGTTCATCTTGTGCCGGGACCGTTCTCAGTATTTTATATGACTTATCTCATTTCACCCTTATAGCATTTGGTAAAATGGACACAATGATTAGTTCCATTGCACAGATGAGGAAACTGGGGCAGAGGGGTAAAATGAAATACCCAAGGTCGCACGGCTAATTGTGGTTGGACCCAGCATTCAGACCCCAGAGTTCTTAACCACAGCACACATGGGGCTGGAGCCGGGAGGTAGGGGGGTGATTTCGGTCTCCCCTGCCTTTCGGGGGGCTATGCCAAACGTCTGGTTCTACAGCCAAGGCCAGCTTGGCCCTTTGGATTTTCTGCTTCTTGGCAGGCCTCGCCTGCCCTACCTCTGCCCGCCTGCCTCCCTACCCATCTCCCAGGATCTGACATGGGCTCCCCCTTCCCATGACTTCAGGGCGGGGGCTCATTTGAGCGCATCCAAGATCGATGTTGTACACGAGAAGGTGCAAATGTAAAGCTGGCTAAAGAGCATAATAGAATTTATGGAAATCGCTGGCTCACACCGCAGCCCGAGCAATGATGGAGGTGATTATTAATTAATCATGGTCTTGGGGGAACAGTATCAGTGCAAGGAGTAATTAAAATGAAGCATTGTACAGTTGTACCGAATGATGATTTATGAGCCCGAGGAATTGCCGCTCTGCCCTCTCCCCTCTGCAGGCTCAATGGGAAGGATTAACTGGACGAATTGTTTTCAACAAAACTAGTGGCTTGCGGACGGATTTTGATCTGGACATCATCAGCCTGAAAGAGGATGGCCTGGAGAAGGTGCGTGGTCTCAGGAGAGGGAGGGCAGGCGGAGGAGCAGGGGCTTCTTAAATCTCCTAGGGCAGACCTCAGTCAGAGGCCCAGAGGCAAGGGGCAAGACACAGTCCAGCTGCCCCTCAGAGATTGACTTGGTCCAGTGTAGCCTGTAGCTCTTGGGAGCCCATCAGAGAACAAGAAGGCCTGGTTGGACAGGAGGGTACAGAAGCCAGTGGCCTGGCTGCAGCAGACACCCACACTGTCACTCTGTGAGTAAGGGTCATTGGGGATGCCTAACCTGGGAAGCATAACAAAGGCCCATGGGGTGGATGGACTGTCTCTGAGTCCCTGCAGGGCTGTCATGGAGCAGAAGGACAGGCATGTTCTTGGGTAAAAATTTAAGAATACAAAAAACATAAAACCTTTCTAACCAGAGAGTGTCTCCCCTGTGAGTAGCGAGCTCACTGTCACTGGAGACATTTAAGCAAAGATAGAGCAGTTGCTTGTCTGGGAGACTGAAGGTGATTCTTTCCCTTGGAAAGAGGTTGAAGCACATGGATTCTGAGCTCCTTCGCTCTGGGCTTCTAAGGCCTCTGCGATTCCAGAGAGTTTGGACCAGGAAAGCGGGCCTGCCTGGGGCTGGGGCCTCCCATCTGGCTAACATAGAGATGTTTCAATGAGGCCAATCCCAGTCCCTGGGAACCTTCAGCATATTCTGTCACTGTCAGGCTGCTGGGCCAAGAAGGGAGATTTAATACGAGCCCTCAATTCACAGCATCCCCTGGGACCTGGATTCTGGGGGCTCAGCCACACTCTGTCCCCAGCAAGTGGGTCCCTGGGAGCCACAAGGGCACCTCCCCAACCCTGCAAGTTGCTGTGTATGAAATGTAGTGAGCAGAAGCCAGCAGAGTGGAGGGGCCACTTCGGATGCCTCTGGGCCTCAAGACTCTGATTTCTGTCCTCTCCACCCAGGCAGTGCCCTGGTTCAAGCCTTTTATGTGGGTTATTTTAACATGCCACCCTGGTTCTTGAGCCCTCCAGCCATCCAGAGTGTACACACAGATGAGGCTTCCCCAAGCACAGCTCTGCCCTGCTCTGAAACTGCCCATGGCTCCCTAGTGCCAAGTCATTAAACTTCAGCTCTCCAAGAAATGCACCAACTGGCCTCTCTGGGCCTCATTTCCACATTTCCCTGAAACATACCCCATGGCCCCATCATGCTCCCTCCCTCCTGGACCTCCAGGCCATTGCCCACACAATTGCCCTGGTTGTAGGATGTGACCTCTGTCCCTCAGGCAAAGGCTGGCTCTGCCTAGCTCAATGCTGTCCTCCTTGTACCTGTGGCCACAGTTATTCCAGTCTCTCCCGACTTTCCCACCTACTCATGGGAGCCACTGTGCAAGGGAGGAGGTGGCTGGGGAAGCCTCCCTATTACTCTGTAATTATTTCACACCATATATAGCATCAGTCCCTTAATAACAGGGGCTGTGGCCTCCGCTCCTAAGATCACAGGGGCCAGTTTGCTCAACCCTACACAAACTCCATGAGTTCTCATCAAGCGATCTTCCGGCTTCTATTTAAGCTCCTGCAGTGATGGAGAGCACCCTTCCTCTTCTGGCAGTGCTAGAGTGAATGCAGTATTCACTCAAGTAGCTGTCCCACTTTTGCTCTCTCAGCTACCCATCTCTAGGGATAACCTAAAATTCTAGGGAGGGCAATTAGGTGGCATATATGCCACTACTTCCCACCCCGTGCCATAAAAGGCGTCAATAATCCGTCATTTGAGTACTCTTTCCATCTGAGCCCACCTGCAACATCCTTCTCCAAACAGCCCTCCAGGCAGCTGGTTCAAATTGGCCGTAGCTAATACTCAAGAAAAACTCTATTATCCCTGGGCAGAGGTTAGCCTGCCAGAGGCACTCACCAGAGGCACCGGGTCACAGCCACCCGGATTGTGAGCACAGAGCCTCCACAGGCTGGGTCCTCCTCAGTCCTAACTGGCCTCACATCTCCATAGCACCTGGTATCTAACAGAGCATGCAGTTGGAGCTCAAGTGAGGGTCTGTGCTCTTCATGTGGCCTCTGAACAGATGTTTGCCAAGCACCTCCTGCACCCAGGTGCTCTGCTAGGCACGCTCAAACTGAGCTTGGCTCTGAGCTCAACCCACTTAAGAGAAGAGCCTCTTCGATGCCGTCTACCACTTTCCTCTCCTCAAGGCCCTGGGTGGTCTATGTAGGCAGGGATCCCGCCCTGAGAGGATCCTGAGCTCCCAAACACAGCTACTCTGCCTCTCATATTATCACTTGTTTGCTAAGCCGGGTCATAGCTGATCCAGCCAGCTCCAACCGGTGGCTTTGGGAGGATTAAGGCAGAATTACCCAAGCATAATTACATGTCTCTCTGCTATCTGCTCTGCGCAGCTCTCTTAATGGGATGTTTGCATTCAGCCTCTCTGTTTGATAGATTAAGTGTCCTGAGTAGCCCCCCCAACTGGGCCAAGGACAGAGTGGGCATGCAGAAGCCTTCCTTGAGTGAGAGGAGCTGAGACCAGGCAGAGCTGGCCAGAGTTGGGTCAAAAAGGATCTTCAAGAGGCCCAGGGCTTTAGGATGATTTCTAAACTTGACCTTTCCTTCTCTACCTCTAGCCTCAGGCCCGATATCCACAAGGACGCTGTAGGGAGAGAGATTATTCCACCTTGGTCTGTGTGTCTGCCAGTTTTAAATGTAAAACCACAAAGCAAACTGCCTTCAAACCCAGCAGCATTTCCCAGTGAGGTCCATCCCCTCCTTGTGCTGCCACCCCAAAACAGCCACAAAGACCATGTCCCAGGGCAAGACCTGGCACTGACCACAGACCCCTGATTCCCTCCAGCCCCTGATTGGCATCTGCTCAGCCCTGAGACCCCTGGGGCTGCCTTCGCATTTGCTGTCTTTCTCTGCATTTTCCCCTTCAGCTGTGATGGGTTTGCCAGCAAGGGAGGTGGCAGAATTCAGGGATTCGACACCTTGGGACCCTCGTCAGGAGAGGAGAGAGAGCTGCAGGGATGTTGTCCAGAACGGTTATAACTGGAAACACAATGGCAGTGGTGATGATGATGATGATCATGACAATGAGGCTCATGATGAATGGGAATGAGATGAAGGTCTTGTCGATATGGAGGAAGATGGGTAGACCAAGGACTCGGCACCCTGTTTTCTGTGTCCATCCAGGTTGGGGTGTGGAGTCCTGCCGACGGGCTCAACATCACTGAGATTGCCAAAGGCCGAGGCCCTAATGTCACTGACTCTCTGACAAACAGATCACTCATTGTCACCACAGTGCTGGTAAGAGCCTGCAGCCCCTGCAGGAAGGACTGTCCGACCTGGGGGTGGGGTGGCCGTTTGGGGTGGAGAGTCCCCTCTATCCCCTCCACCCAGAAGATGGAGGCTGCAGGTAGGTGGAGACTTTTAGAGTCAGCAGGAAGCTCTCAGAGAGCAGCTGGAGCACAGCAGCGCTGCTCGCTGCCACGGGCGGAAGCCGCTGCGTTTTTGTGTCTCACTCCCACTCACTCCCCAAGTCCTTGATGTCTGAGTAGGAACCATGCTGGATGGTGGAATTAAGGGGGTTTGACTGCCCATTGCAACCTGAGTGAGGATCCGCCTCTCCCACCCCAGTTCCCAGGCAAAAGCCTTTCCCACAAGTCACCCCAGCTGTGGTGGGTGCTGTGGCCACACCTCGAGAGCCCAGCAGGTGCTGGGAGCCTGTACACATGCCGCATTCTGTAGTGGCCCTTCCGAGAGCCGTCAGCCACTGCCACACCCCCTGCCTGGAATCACACCCCATCTTCTCTCTATTCCCCAACTGAATAGCACAGCCTTCTCCTGACCCATTTCAAACCAAGAAGCAACTCTGGGGGCCTCCCATGGGCTCTCTGCACCTTTAAGCTCACGCGTGGGCAGGAGGACAGACCCAGGCTGCTGGCCTCCTTGTGCTGCCAGTGCTGTGCCCACTCCACCTGTGCCTGTCCCTCCTGGAAGGCCTCAGAGGTGTCCAGAGACTCAGGACAGATCCTCTCAGGGACACAGCCCTGCTTTTGGGGGCTCAAGCCGAGCCATCTTGGGGAGAGGCAGCCCAGTCACAGCCTGGTGAATTATGACTGAAGACCCTTTGAGGACAATGCTAGCTCTAGTCAGCTCCGACTTATAATAAAGCAAATATATTTATAAGGACCATATGCTGGGGTCATTCCTCTACACCAAAGGGAGTTCAACCCGTTTTGGATATAGCAAGGCTGCCTTGGAGCAGAACCCAGGACAGGCTGGTCACCCTACACCTGGCCCCTTCCACGGTGCGCAGATGGAGCTTGTTCTCACCCATGTGCCCTCAGAGGCAGCTGAACCAGGCCCTACTGGGTGGCCCTACCTGGGATGATTCACCATATATGTGCTTGGTGGCTGGGTGGCAGATGTCATGGAACAGGAAGGGAAGTAATGGGGAAAAAACCATTCTTCCAGGTAGCCCAGTGAGTGGCAGATACCAGGCATCCTGTCGGCATCCAGAGATAAATGTTAGCCTGTGAGTCTCACCATCAGCCCTCGGGGTTAGGATGATTGAGAGAATCTGAGCTAAAGATGATGGAGATCTCACGGTGGCTCCAGACAAGCTGCCCACAGAGCCTGAAGAGGTGGTCTTAGGGGACACCTGTCCCCCTCTTTGGGGCAAGACCCCTACTATCTTCTTCCCTAAAACCTCACATTCTGCTGGCCTTTATTGATCAACTTTTTGTTAACTAAACAAATATAAAAATCAGTCTGCTAAAACCAATAAGCAAAAATATCTCAAGAGGAACAGGGTTAAAACAAAAAAAAACCTGTGATGTAAAAATGTAAAGGATGAAAATAAACAAATAACAAGAGCAAAGGGATTAGGGGGAAGACTAATGGGCAATTAAAGGGATATTGATGTGGATAAAAATAGAAAAGATAAAGGAGGGTTAAAAAGAGAACAAAATAAAAAGGTTAAAAGGAAAATAATAAAGAGAAAATGAAGATAAGGAATGAGATAAAAAGGAAAGATAGTAAGAAAGATGAAAAATTAAATAATTTATAGCTCTGACTAGACAAGGTAAAAAATGTAACACCCAAATGTCAAAAAGCAAAAGGATAAAAGTGTGACAAAGCTAAAATATAAAAGGGTAAAAATAAAATAATAAAAAGGTGCTAAAAGATTAAAAGCAGAGCTGCATAAAATGTGAGATATAAATAAAACACTTTTCACAAGGCAAGATTAAAAAAAGGTAAAACTAGGATGATTTAAGAGATTAGGAAGAGAGATGATTAAATGAGCTAAGGTGAGTCAGTCACAAAACAATACTCTGAACAGTAAGAGGCAAGCTAAAGATAATATACCAAAAGGATACAAAATATAAGCACCTTGAAAGATCATGGGGTTAAATTTTATTAAAATGGTAGCAGCCTGATTTCAAGGGCATAAAGCCCTTCTGCAGGGGCACAGGGGATTTTTGCTACATAAGCAGAGGCAGAATCCAGGAGACACCCCATGCTCTCGACCTGTGAGTGCTTACAGCTTCTCTGTCAATACTTGCAGCTTCTTGCAAAGATCCCCGACCTGCTGTGCTCACTGAATCCCCAGAGGTTGCATTCCCAGTATCCTGCTGGTTCCTAGGTAGCCCAGGGCTAGGAAAGGAGAGAACCCCTCTTGGCTCATAGCCTGGTCACAGCTCCATCTGTCCCACAACCTCTCAGCTGCAAGGCATCTGGGCAGATACAACCCCAGAGATCTTTGGGACATGCAGTGCCACCAGGACATGAGGAAAGAACAGTTTGATGATCAAAAGCACAGACCTTTGGGGTAGAGTCCTGGCTTTGATGTTGATTTGCCATATGACCCTAAGAAATTGCTTACCCGCCCTGTGCCTCAGTTTCTCCACCTGAAAAAGGGAGGTGTTAATAATTGCACCTACTTCATAGAGTTCAGAGCATGAATGATTAATTAAGTGGCACAGAGTGCGGTCTAAGTGACAGCTGCTATTGTTATTCATTATTATTGATTACAAATCCAGTCCCCAGTGAGCTCAGCTTGAATACAGCATGCTGAGTGAGAGATCTTGAGAAAACCTCCACTTCTGTCCACAGGCAGAGCCCTGAACTTCACCAAAGACCCCTACCCATGGCCACAGAGGTGATCTCTAGCACAGGCTGTTCCGTTACAAACTTAATTTGCATTTGAGTGCCTTCCAGGTTCATGGCCATTCCCTGGCTCACCATAGTCCCCCACTCTGCCCCCCAGCCCTCCCTATTTGTTTACACTGGGCTGCTTCTTATAGTTGTGTTTCTCAGCTGGCCATTGGAGGCATTAGGGTTTGCAGCCTCATGGGTCCCTCATAGTCCTAGTCTCCTACTGAGATATAGAACTCCAGATCAACCACCACCTCACCTTCTACCTTGGCCACAGTCTCAGCTCCTAAAGCAGATATCCCACCGCCTATGGATGGGGCCACTGACCATCTTAACCCCATCATGTAGTATCAAATACTCACATGGCCTGGGGGTGACTGGTGATTCAGCTGTCTCCATCCCCACTGCCCAGAGATCACTGGAGGGTGAGGTGTGCTTCCCCCTATGGGGCAGTGAGAGAAGCCTACTGTTTCCTGGAGGCAGGAGAATGGAGGGAATGACCTCTGGAGTATCCCTGATGGGGATAGAGGATGTGACACAGTCTTTACATGGGCTTCCAAGAAAGTCTGTCTAGCCAGAAGTGTCCTTGGAGTCTCCTGAGGAGAGATGCTCGCTCCCATGCAAGGACTGGCCTAGGGCCCCCTGAAACTAGAGCTGCTCCAGATGCTCCAGAGAATGTTCCCAAAAGGCTCTGCATGGTCTGCATGTCTTGGAGCCCTAGAGGATGCTCTCAGGCTTGGGCTGTTTGGGACAGCTAAAAGGTGACAGGGAGTGGCCCAGCCCCAGCCACTGTGGCTGAAAATCCAACCCCATGCTTCGCAGCCTGAATGTAGGGCTAGCACCTCCTGCTGAGAGCACAGCCCCAGCCTGTCTGGGAGGATGTTGTCAGGGCAACAGTGCTTTGAGTGACAGGCAGGTCCCAAGGTACCAGTACACAACATCAAACTGCTCTGCCCCTAGGGAACAGGGCCTGGATCCAAGACCCCTGATAAGGGGGAGTTTCTCCTCCCCTTTCTTTCCCAGGAATCTGGTGTGGCAGAAAGCAGCAGCTCTGTGTGAGCTGCCACCAAACCTACCTGCTATTCTCCCCTCTCCTAAACCCCCAGCGTTAGGTGCTAAAGATGCCTTACCCTGGACAGACAGATGGACAGAGCCCTGGCACTGCCCTTTCTGGCCCCTCAGAGCCACTGGCAGCCTTCCCCATTCCTGAGATCGAAACAGCAGCAGCAGGAGACTGGATGCCTGCCCTCCCCCGCCCTCTCACCGCCCGGCCCCAGCCTCTGTTCTGGTTCCGCTCTTCCACGAGCTCATGAAAAATTCATCTGCCCAAACCTCAGCTCACACACTGAGAAAACATACCCGGCCCACTCTTGGGGGCCCAGCTTTTGAAGGTTCAAGACTCGTTTGGCTGCCGATGTGAGCCACGGTGTGGGCATGCGTGCGGGTGTGTGGGTGGGTGTAGGACCAGCTACACATGGGTATCTGGATACTCAGTGATGGGTGAATTTGTGCCATGTGCACATCGTGACCCACATAGCCTCAACTGCCTGCCAGGCAAGCCCAACACTCAGCACCCAGCAGCAGGAGAGGGGAAAAAGCTGGGACTAGAGTGTTGGCTGGGAGAACTATCCCAGGCTGGGAACCATTCTAGGCCCCTCCTGCTGGAAGAACAGGACTCCTGATACTGTGTGCTGGTTCTAACTGGTTAAAGCCAAGGCCTCAGGTCCAAGGTCCTTGGCCTCTGTGTCTGAGAAGGGCTAGGCAGACAGGACATCTGAAAATGTGGTGCATTTGTGCCAAGGACATTGTATATACTTGTGCGTGCATGTGTGGCTATGGGCTGATATTACCTGTCAGAAAGGAGCTTCAGAACCCAGATAGCAGGTAGCTAATCCCTGGATCCTTCCCAAATTGGGGATAACCCCCAAGACTCCCTCTTCCAACTCCATGGACCCTGTCACTGGGAAAGGCTTAGCGCTAGGCCTGGCTTGCACGCTGGGGTAAGTGATCGGAGAGAAACCGGACCAAGAGCCCTGACAACGGAAAGTCAGAAACGGTTATTTTTCTGGACCCCTGTTTTCCGTGACTTGTTGAAGAGAAATATTACCCCTGTTCCTATGGCTGTTCTCCCAGAGCAATAGGAGAGCGTGAAGTTATGAAATTGAGGGCACCTTCACTGAGCAATCGATTAGCAGCCGAGAGAGCTTGTGAATTGGCTGTCTGGACATTTCCAGTAATAAATTGTGAAATAGTCCATGAATAAGTAGTTGGCGGAGTTCAGAATTACCCCCTAGGAAATGTTGCAGGTCTAGAGACACATTACTAAGGCGAGCACCATTTTAATGCTCTGGGCTTTGGCTGTTAAATATGTATGCCATCCGCAAAGCACTTCCCGAAATTAATGGCATTTTACAGCTGCTCTGAAGGCAGCGTATTTATATGGAGATGTATAGATTCTGGGGCTGTGGTGGCTTCACAAATGAAGTGCTAATTTTAGAGGATCAGGCCAGGGAGGGGCGTGAAGACAGGGTCAGGAAGTGAGCTATCTCAGGGACCTTTCCTGAAATGGTTTTCCACTATCAGCCATGAGTTTTAACCTTTGATGACATTGGGCGTGGCCTCTAGGCTGCAAAGGTCACTGCAGTAACCCGCCAAATAGCATACAAGAAAAAGATAAGGATGATAATGATTAATAATAATAATAATATTGGCAGCTAACAGTTGCCAGGCACTATTCTGAGTGCTTTTCGTAGACTGACTCATTTTATCCTCACAACAACCTTGTAAGGCAGGTTCTATTATTTTCCCCATTTTACAGAAGGAGATAAATTTTGCCTAGGATTCTGTGTGTGGTTGGTGGATCCTCTGGGAAAGATGGTACCTTCTCTCTAATCCTTTCCATCAGCTAAAGTCAGGGCCACCAGGTGCAGTGGTGCAACTTGTCCATTGCACAAGAGCATCAACCAAAAGACCCTGCTCGCCAGGCCCCATGCCAGGGTGCAGGATCATTGCCCAGAGATGAATTTGCATGAAGGCAGTGTGTGGACCAGCCAATGTCCTCCTTCCTCCAGCCTCAGCACTTTTCCCAGGCCCCACGTGGACTCTTCTCCAACCTTGTTGAGCTGCCTACTTGGTTGGAAGGCGAGTGAGAGAGGCACTGAGATTAAGCATGGCGCCTAGCCGAGGGTCCAGCTTCCTACCCAGTTAGACTCGGAATCCCTGGATAGTCGGGAATCCCTTGGGTATTCAGAGACCGCCCCACCCCCACCAGTTCTTTCCCTGAAGCATCCCAAGGGACTGTTGAAAAGCTCCAGTGGATCAAGCATGGGGCAGGATGGGATCTAGAGAAGTAACACCGCTGGGAGAGAGGGCCAAAGGCTCAAGCCTGCTGCCACAGCAGGAGCCCAGCAGGAGGCTACTGGTGAGCATCTGCTCCTAGGACCTCTGACAAGGGTCTTCACCGGGTCTTCCACTGCCCATCCCACCCAGGGGCTCATGAGGTCAAGGGAATGGCCCTGCCAATTGAGTGAAGGATGAGGCACCTCCATAGTTAAGCATGTGTCTTAATCTGGGCATGCGGACATGAGCTTCCTGGTTTCCTTCATTCTGTCAGCTAACCATGGTCACACAGCCACTGCAGACTTGAGACATTCTGTCACGTTGGGGTGCTGAGGCAGGTCTGGGGACGTTTGGCTGACAGAAAGAGGCCTAGGAGCTATAGGCAGGAACAGGGCAGGGGGCGAAGGAAGGAGGCTCAGGCGAGTCAGAAGAAGACTAGAGTTGTCCAGGAACAGGCTCTGGGATGGCAGCCCTTTACCTGATTTGGGGATCTGGAAAAGCAGATTAACTCCGGAAGGTCTGACCCCAGGGAACAGACAGGAGAGCCAAGCCAGACAGAGGTGCAGCTGACTGGGAAGGATTGGAACTGGATCCCATCACTGTAGTTCAGTTCCTGTGTGATTTTGGGCAACTTACTGACCTTCTCTGAGCCTGAATTTCCTCATCTATCACATAGGGACAGTGTTACTATCTTGCAAGCTAGTGAGGCTTAAGTCAAACAGTCTGGGACAAAGAGTTTAAATCAGTGCCTGGTGCAGAATAGGAACTCAATTGTGTTGAATTTTCTGGGAGTTCAACGCATCCATCATGGACACGGGATGGGGCTTTGTGAGTGAAGCCAGATAGACGGTGCCGGCAGAAGCGTGGACTTGCGTGTTGACCTGGATTTGGACTTGCTGCATCAGAGCCCACAGTTCCTCACACTGCATATCTCGACTGGATGAAGTGGATCACCTCTCTCCACTGGCTCTTCTGCCTCTTCTCCCAGTTATTCTTTGCAGGGTTGCCAGGGGTTTGTTTCTAAATGAGAAATCAGACAAAGTCATGCTCTGTTCAAATCCGGTCCCAGGCTCCCTATCACCCAGAAAGAAAGAAGCCTGTGGCAGGTGGAGGGGGTGGATGGTGGGGGGTCTGGCATGGGACAGGCATCTCTGACCCACAAGCACCTTCCTGGGGATCACCTGCCCCTGAGGGAGGAGCACCATGGGCCTCAGGCACAGAACTCACACTCTGGGGTCACACTAACCTGAATTCAGATCTTCTCTCGTGCCGGCTAGGGGTGCTTGCACAAGTCACATATCCTCATGAACTTCACTTTCTGCATCTATAAAATGGGATTATTCATACTCACCCCAGAGGGCTGACATTAAGGTGAAATGAGGCGATACCAGCTCCTGTCTGCTGAGCTCTGCTGGACTCTGTGCTAGGCCCCCCACGGGCATAAACTCATTTGCTAACTGACCAGTGCCCGGCACAGCTACCTACCGATGAGCTGTCCCTGTTATCAGTAATCACTCCCCTGGGATCCTAACACAGGGGACTGAGGAGGTTCTTGGAAAGAGAGAACGGCATCCAAGAGCATGTAAATCTAATCTTTTAAATTGGAGTTGGAAGAGAAGTTAGAGCAGACGGCTTTCTGAAGGGCTTTTTACAGCAGCGTCCTCAGACTTGAGTGGACATCAGAATTCCCTGGAGGGCTTCTGAAAACACAGATCGCTGGGCTCTCCCCAGAGTTTCCGGTTCAGTTAGGTCTGGGGTGGGGCCTGAGAATGTGCATTTCTAACAAGTTCCCAGGTGATGCTGATGCTGCAGGTGCAGGGACCACACGCTGAGCCTCTATTACTAGTGCAGCAAAGAGACCATGGGCCTTGGGATGGGTCTCCAGTTCAAAGCCCTGCTCCACCGCTCACTAGCTCTGTAACCACTGGGCCGTTAAATCAGTAAGTGCCTACTGAGCTCCCGCCCTGTACCAGGTAGCCATTCATGAGGCCCCCAGCTGGCTCTCAGGACATGTGCTTTCCCGCTCCTGACTTCACGGGCCCTTTGTCTAAGCCACTCCAAGGGGTTTATAAAAACATGAGCAGAGGTCCTAGCCCTGACTCTCCAGTGCAAGCCTGCCTCCGCCCTAGCTGCTCAGTCTTCGTCACACCCTGCCCGTCTGTCTCTGCAGGAGGAGCCCTTTGTCATGTTTCGGAAATCAGACAGGACGCTATACGGGAATGACCGGTTCGAGGGCTATTGCATTGACCTGCTAAAGGAGTTGGCCCACATCCTCGGTTTCTCCTATGAGATCCGGCTGGTGGAGGATGGCAAGTACGGGGCACAGGATGACAAGGGCCAGTGGAACGGCATGGTCAAGGAGCTCATCGACCACGTAAGCATGGATGGGAGCACGGGAGGGTTCAGGACCCTGGGGAGACTTGGCCAAGCACTGTCTGCACCACAGGGCTGGGCAGCCTGGCAGAGGAAGGCCCTTGGGACAGGAGTGATGGAGATGACTGCTGCTGCCTTGCTCATACTCCCAACGCCATTCCCCTCTGTACACACACAGATGCACTGGCCTCCATCTGATTCAGAGCCGGCCCCACTGGCATCTTTGATGAACTTGCTCTGGAGGAGGCCTGCGGCTTCTTGGTATCTTCTGCTCCTTTAAAAACCACCAGAGGATGCCCCAGCTATGGGGCAAGGCACCCACATGAGACACTTCACCAAATTCTTGGACACAGAGAGAAACCTGTCACTGCATTGAGTAACTCGGGGTCTAGTGGGAGTCCAGGAAGCTGAGAGCTGGGAAGAAGGGATGAGCAGGGCCTGGCTGGAAGCACCAGGGAGTCAGCCTCTTCCTCTGCCTGGGATCAGGAGAGGACTGAGGACAGCTGGGAGCCCAAGCAGGCAGGTGAGGGGGCAGGGGGTGTACCTGGGCTTCTTGAGACATTGGGAGGAAGAGGGAGAAGCCACAGGCTGGGGACACCACCACAAGGGAGGAATCAGGAGGCCCTGGGCTCGAGTCCCGGTTCTTCCTCATTAGCTTTGTGAACAGGGGCAAGTCACTCAACCTCTCTGAGCAGTTTCTCCATCTGTAAATTGGGCATGTTGACACCCCTTCCTCACGCGATTGTTGTCATAGTGGCACAAGACTGGGCCTAGAGTAAGTTCAGTAAGAGGGTCCCTGGTAAGATGCTGTGAGCAAACACATCATAGCTCTCAGACGCCCAGGCTGTGGCCCAGCAGGTCTGGGTTCAAGCCTCAGTTTTGTTGTGTGACCGGGTAAGTTCATCAGTCTCACTAAGGCTCAATTTCTTTATTTCTAAAATAGGAGTAATTGTTGCTGTTGTTAGAGACAGAATCACCCAAGCTGGAGTGCAGTGGTGCCATCACAGCTCACTGCAGCCTCAAACTCCTGGGCTCAAGTGAGCCGCCTGCCTTAGTCTCCTGAGTAGCTGGGACTACAGGCACAAGGCACTGTACCTGGCTAATTTTTTATTTTTATTCTTATTTTTATTTTTATGTTTTTATTTATTTATTTTTTGTGTATGTGGAGAACAGGGTCTCACTTTGTTGTCCAGACTGTTCTCAAACTCCTGGATTCAAGTAATCCTCCTGCCTTGGCCTCCCAAAGTGCTGAGATTACAGGCATGAGCCACCATGCCCTGCCTAAAATAGGAGTAATTAGCAACTATCGTAGCTCCTGTGGTTGTTGGGGGAATTAAATAAGGCACCATTTCCACAGGCTTACCTGGCACACAATAAACATGACCTGCCTTCCAGCTCAGGGCCCTCAACTTGACTGAAGCATTTTCTATCAAGGAGCTGCTGCGGAATTCAAGGACCTGATCCATACTGGACCCCTTAGATTCCTTCTCTCATTTATCCTTATAAAAGCCCAGTGAGGTAGGTACTGTTATTAACACCCATTTTACAGATAGGGAGACTGAGGCAGAGAGAGATGAAGTGGTGGAGCCAGAATTTGGAGCCTCCCTGCCTCGTAGCCCTGTGTTCCAGCTTCTGCAAAGAACCATCCTGACCCCAGGGGCCAGGACAGAGGGAGGTTCATGCAGAGATCTTTGCAACCCACAGAGTACCAGCCAAAGGTTTTTATGACTTCACCTCTCCAGGATGAGAGCAGGCAGCATTGGGGACTTCGGTTAAGCCCCCTTGCCTCGGTCTGAGAGGAGCTGCCTACAGAGACCTTGGAGGTCGCAAGTGGAGAGGGAGGCTGGAGCTCAAGGCATGAAGGCTGGAGCCTGGCCCAGTGGAGTCACTTCCTAGTCCCCAGCAAATTGGGCTCCTGTGGAAGTCTAATAGGAGACTCAAATGGTCAAGAGCATGAACTCGAGCTCGGTTTGATTCAAACTCTTCCACTTGCTAGCTGTGCATTCCTGGACAAGTTTCTTAACCTCTCTGTGCCTCAGTTTCTGCATCTGTAAAAGAGAAATGATATTAATAGGACCTACTTCATAAGATTGTTAGGAGGACTAAGTTAACATAGTGTATTACATGTCATCACCATGTCAGTATTTACTATTATTATTTTTATTTTTATCCTTACAACTATTCCTTGGAGGCTGGGGAGGGGGCTTCAGGAAGTCCCCTTATCTCTCTGAGCTGCACTTTCCTAACCTGACAGTGAGAATAATAATACCTGCTCCACATTTTTCACAGCTTGTTGTGAGCCTCAGAGGAGACAACTGGTGGGGAAGCAGCTTCTAGATTGTAGAATTCAATATAAACGGAAGGGAGTGGTGTTGTCACCGTTATTAGTAATAACTATAATTATTATGGAAATTAGTCAGCAGGCCCCAGAGGCATCTCCATCTTATCCACTCCCCTGCGTTTATGAGTGGGGCTTGGAGTCTGGGGCTCCGGGTAGGCTCTGAGGCTGTCATTTGCAGAGGCAAGCTGGAAGGGGAGAAGGAAGATCACGTGGAAGGTGGAGGCTGTGTGCGGAGGTGAGCGGGGCTGGGCCACCCTCACCACTCACAACATCTCCAGTGGCCCCACAGCTTTGAAGAGCTGTTTGCAAGCGAATGTGATCAGAGAAGCCCAGCATCAGCCTGACCTCCCTAAGCTGACCCTCAGCTGGGAAAAGGAGGGAGTGTCGTCCACGGCCTCCGAGTAGCCAGGCGGTGCTTTGGGAAGCCCAGTATTCATCAGGGTTACAGGCCTGATGAGACATGCAGGGGACCTTGTTAAGCCCAATTCCCTACAATTGATGAGCCTATTAATCCTAGCTTGGTGCCATTTTTAATAACATCATAACCATTTATTAGTGTCGTCAGATAATTAGTCTTCTCACTAGCCCATAGAAAGCATGTAAAGGCTTGGCAATATTATTACTTCCTTATTAGGGATCTGAATGTAGGCGTAAAGATGATGAATGCCCACCTTTGTAAGTGTCCGCCCCCCGGGGCCCATTTGGAGGCCCTGGGTGGAGCCTCTGACCAACAGGACTTAAAAAGCCCTTCCCAGATACTCCCTGCTCGCCTCTGTCCCATGCCACATGGTCTTCCAAGGGTTACAGAGGAAGATGGGGTGGCTAGAGGATGCATCGCCTTCTGCTGACACACTCGCCTGCCGCAAGTCACCTTGAACTATAGGGGCAACAATAAACACGATCAGACAGAGCAGTGATTATATCCTCCATCCCCCATCTCTCTTCCAAATTTCCCTCTCTCTATATTTACTGCCTACTTGTCTGTTTCCTCTTTCAAAAATCTTCTACTCACATCCATGCCTTAAATTATTCCCATGTGTTTTGATGACTCTGGAATCTAACCGAAATGGGTTCAAATTCTGAGTCTAGCACATTTCAGCTGACAGTGGGAAAGTTATTCCATTTCTCTGGCCTCCATTTCCGTGTCTACAAAATGGGGATAATAAAAGAGCCTCCTGCCTGGCATTGGTAGGAAGATTTAATGAGATATGGCACCAAAATGCTTCGCCAAGTTCCCGGTGCTCAGTAAATGCTCACTACACAGAAGCTGTCCCTCTCATCACTGTTCCTTCCAGGGACAGCCTCCCTGTCTAAAGTATGTCCATGATTGAATGCAATGGTCGTGGGAGGGTGGCCCCTCAGCCGTGGTCATCCTGCCAGGCCGCAGTAGTCCAGGACCTAGACCTTACCCCCACTGGATCCAAACAGGGAGCCTCGAGGAGCTGACTCACATTGATCAGACACACAGGGAACTGAGGCACCACCAAGGTGCCACCTTCTTACTTTACTTGGGGCATTGGCCTTTTCTGACACTGGGAGTCCCCATCTGCCATCCAGAGCTTCTGTGTCCTGGCACCAGGTGCCCAGGAGCCCACTTGGGGAGTGCAGAGGCAGAACCCCAAGAGTGGAGAGCCTGGAGCCAAGAGGAGAGCTGCTGCTGGAGAAGGGGGAAAGAGGTAGGCATTGAAGAGTCTCAGGTGCTGAACCGAGGAACTGGACTTTAATCCCGAGGGCTATGGAGAATCTGAACCCACTGAAGTGGAGCCAGGGGGTGACATCGACTTGGCACTTGAGGAAGGTCACTCTGCTGCTGTGCCAAACCTGAGCCAGTATGGAGGCCATCGCTGGGACCCAAGCAGGGCAAGTGCTGCTCTAGGAAAGGAGGGAAGTAGATGCACAGCCAGCAGACAAGCAGGAGAACTGATGAGGCTGGCGATTGGTTGGATGGAGGAGGTAGGGGAAAGCAAGGAGTTGCGGACAGGGCATGGAATTCTACTCTGGACAGTTAAGGAGGTGATGGTGTCCTGCTCACATCAAAAGCCCCCTGGAGAAACTGAGGATTTGGGAAACATAGTGAGGTCCATTTGGGATGTGTTGGGATTGGGGTCCCTGTAGATGGTGGCCCTGTGGCTGGGCACTTGGAGGAAGGAGCAGGGCTGGAGGCTGAGCTCTAGGAGTCATCAGCACATCCTGCAGGGAGCCTGGGAGGTGGAGACGACAGCTGCTCAGGGAGAGCAGAGATGAGGACCAGGGGTGGGACCCTGAATGGCACAGATGAAAGGGTGGAAGCCACAGGATGCCTGGGCTGGCAAAGCTGGAGGGGAAGGAAGAGAATCAGGAGAGCATGGGGTGAAGAAGGCCCAAGGAGGAGAGGCTACTAGAAAGGGGGGAGGGTCAGTGGCTGCAAGGAGGTCAAGGGAGGTGAGGAATGAGCATCCACGAGTTGGCACAAGTGTGACCTCCTGGGGGTACAAGGTCAGCCCCAGCAGGGTCCTTGAGTGCTCCTATTCTCAAATTTCACCCTCGGAGACCCAGAATTCTGTCCTGGCTGCTCTCCCAGCCCCCTGCATCAGAGCAAGAGGGAGGCTAACGGGGATGCATAAAAGCTCTGCAGGCCACGGGAAATTGATTCTTTTCTCTCTAAGTTGTTACATCTCACTGCAGTATGGATGGCTAGATAAGAAGTTTTCCCTGCCTCATAGATGGGGCTGGACCAAGATGAAGTATGGAACACAATGGAGACAAAGAGTCATCACTGGTAGCCTTAGCATATTGTATACTTTCCTAGGGAGAAGTTGCACCACCCACACATCCGCTCTGCTTCCCAGTAACACTGAGTGCAGACCAGGGAGGGTGGCACAGCTAGAAGTGCCAATTTCCCTGTGTGACTCTTCTTACCGACGGGGAGCACTTGATGGGCTAAACTTGGCTGCTGCCCCAACACCTGGCATGGGCTGGACACGCACAGAGCAGCCTTGCTGAATGAGGGACACGTGGGTGAACACACGGACTTGCATGCTTTGCCCAGAGGCATGGTTGTTGTGGGGTCGTGACTAGCTGGCTTCCCAGCCATGGTGTGTGAGAGGAGGGCCTCATGTCAAGGCCATGACCCCATTGCCCACCATGTCCACCATCTTCCAACCAGAAGCAGATCTGAGTTCTGGCCCGCAAGCATGGGTGTCAGGAGGAGCCTCATACCCTTGTTTGTGTGGCCAGGAAATGCTCTGCCCAAGCTACCTCCTTTGGGCTGGGCCAGCACAATTGCAAGTAAAGCATGCTGGGAGCTCCCCTAGGGCAAGTCAGAATCCTGGAGGGGACAGGGCAGTTGAGGGCAGGGGAAACTGCAAAGCTGGACTCTTGTTGGAGCAGCCAGGTTGCCCAGAGCAATGACTGTGGAGCCCTGGGGGAGCTCGGGATGTCTCCAGGGTCTGTCTGGGGAGACCAGGGAAGCAGGTGAGGGGTGCAGGAGGCACTTGGGGCCCCATCGAGAGTCACTGCAGAACTGTCAGCTCCAGAATTCAGTGAGCAGAGATCAACCTGGGGAAAGGCTTGGAAAGAGCCTGGCAGGGGTCCAGGTCCGGACAAACAGGTGTAAGAGAGCAAGAGGGCTTGAGGGATGAAGGGAGTATTGGGGGAAACCGAGGTCAGAAGGAGCAGCTGAAACATGCAAGCTCCCCTGCTGAGGATCATTCCTTCCTTCATCAATTGCATGAAAGTTGATTGAGCAATGTCTCAGCCTGGGAGCCTGCAGAGCAGAGCCTGAGGCAGGGGATTATGCCATTACTCAATTAGGGGTTGTGATGCCAGGGAAAGAATGAGGGGAAAGGGCAAGGGATGTGGAGCAGGAAGGAGGAAGGCAACACAAGGATGTGTTATTGAGCTGGTTGCCATAGAGGGTGACTAATGTCTCAGTCTGTGAGTCTGCACCCTGGAAAAACTTTACAAAGTGTGTCTCAGGACCATCTCTTGGGGTAAGCAGAGGAAGGGAAAACAGGTTTATCCACCAGCTCCTGACTCCCATGCATTCTGGGTTTGGCATGGTGGCCATGGGAACCAATTGGGATCTTGCAGCAGCGTCTATGAGAAACCACAGGGCTGGAGGCCAGAGGTGGCCAGTTGGGCAGGCATTGAGATGCTGTCAGATTGGACCTGCATGAGGTTGGCCAGAGCCAGAGGATCTGAAAGGCTGCCTGAGAGGGGTCTGAGCCCAGACCCAACTGATAATGTGCCAGACCCAGAGCAGTGACTAGGGAGTGAGGGTGACCCAGGCAGACATGGTCCTTACCCTCCGGGGGCAAACAATGAATCAGACAAGTGATATTTCATTAAGATTTTGATCAGTGCTGCAACGGGAAAGATAGAGGGCTTTGAGAGTGTACCCCGAGGAAAAGGCCTCAAGCTTCCCTGAGGAAGTGACTATTAGGCTGCGACCTGAAGAATGAGGAAGAGATGTCCCAGGCAGGTCTAAGACACATGTCTGGGTGGATGGCAGAGGCTGCTGAAGTCTCCACCTGGTCAGGGCCTAGCTGGGGCTGCAGCTGAGTGCGTGGAGTCCCAGAGCACTGGCAGGACTGTGCTAGGGCTAGCCCTGGACAGACAGCACCCTTGTGGACATGCAGGGGGTGGGGACAGGATTCTTTTAGAGATGGCGATAGAGATTGTGATGCATCCTTTGGAGTGCGCCCTGAAGCAGGGAAATTCCACTGAGCCTTCCTAAGAAATAGGCACAGGCTGGTCCCCGTGGGGACTCAGGAACCAGGCAGTTCTCCCAGGCTTGGGAGAGGCACACCCATCCTTTCTCACTGTCAGACATCCATCAGCTCAGGAGGCCTGTGTGCCAACCACAGAGACATGACCCACTGGTTGATACTTACGAATTTTCTAGCACCTGTTCCCCATCTATTTAAATATATGTGGGCTTTTCATGGTGCTGTTTTCCAAGGTTATTGATGGCCACAGTGCCAAGTGTTAAGATTGACAGCTAGCTGGCAGGTCATCCACAGATATTCTCTCTGACTTGTTATCCCCCCACCCCTGCTCCCCTTTCCCTGCCCCCACCAACTGCAGGATGGCACTCCTGAGACAGCGCTTGCTGGGGGATCTCTTTTAAACCTCCAGTGCTCCCAGTGACTGATTTATTCATTTCTGCAATAAATCTATCAAGTCAGGCCCCATGCTAGCAGCCATGGACACAGCAGTGAACAAAACAGGCAGGATCCCTTCCCTGATCCTCAAGATCCTACATTCTAGTGGAAGAAATGGGCAATTATGTATGAACACAGGAATAGATATAAATATTCAATGAGAGCAAGTGTTCTGGGCAAGGAATGTGGCTGGGTGGAAGAGCTTCCCTGGTTCCCAGACTGGAGCCTGGGCTGACAGGTCCTGTAGATCAGAGAGCAGTGGGGAGTCACTGTGACCCATCCCAGGAAACTTTGGGGGAAGATCGTGGGGACTCGAGAGGTCAGGGCTAGCCATGCCCTGTTGCCTTCACCAGCAGCAGTCAGGGGAAGCCAGGAAGGGCATCTGGTTATGCAGCAGAAACTGGTGATGAGGGTTGGGTGAAGGAGGACATGGATTTGGGAAGCTGTCCCCCAACCCCAGTTATGGCCGTGGCACTATGAACTCTGGTTTCCCAGCCTCCAGGTGGGTTGGCAGGTGTGATGGGAAGATCTGTTATCAAAGACACACTACCATTGCCCCCGCTGTGTCTCATCTTCCTCCCAACTAGGAACTAGACCTTGGTTCTGGCCTGCATGTGTTGGCCCCAACCTCTGTCTACAATGCCAGGGATGGTTCCGCCCAATCCCACTGCCCCAGCCTGGAACAGGGCTCTTTGGAGCTGGACATGCTGGGAGCTCACCTGCGGGCAGGGGAAAGAGATGGGCTCCAAAGGTGGAGCCCAGCCCTCCCCCAACCAGCCAGGTTGCCCAGGGCAGTGACTGGAGAGCTCTGTGGAGCTGAGGATTCACCAGGACCTCTCTGAGGTGGGAATGAGGGCAGGTGAGGGCTATCGGTGCTAGGGTCCACTGACAGGTCAGAAGGAAGAGGGGTAGCAACGTTCAGGTGGGTTCATCCGGGGCCAGGGCACAAGCAGCAGGCTCTAAACTCTGGAGAGAGGCAGGCAGGGGACAGGATCAGGTGAACTGGCAAGAGTTAGTGCAGGAGACCTGATGCCAGAGCTTAGCCCATTAGGCTGGGGTAAGGAGTAAGCAGGACTCTTGGGGGTATTTTGATGCTCATTCTTCCAGCAAAATTTGATTGAGCCCTTACATTGTGCCAGGCTTTGCGTTAATCCCTACAGACACATCAGTGAGTGAAACAAGCTCATTCCCCACGCTCCTGGGCTGTATATCCTGGCAGAGGAGCTGGGCGTCCCACAGTGACTTACAAATAAAAATTCCTTAGTGATAAAGACACAGAGGAGCAGTGCGGGGGCTATGGGAGTGTGTAACCAGGACCTAGCCTGAGGGCAAGGGGAGCCCACTGCCTTCAGCTCCGTTGGGCTGTGCTAGGTCAGGCCCTGCCCTGTCTGGGCTAATACAACTGTCAGGGTATGAGGTGTGGGGAGAGAACTTGACTGAAGGGACACAGAGTCCACGGTGCCTCAACCTGGGGACCCCTATGGGGTCTATGAAGCAGGGAAGACCTGCCCATCCTTCCCAAAGGACAGAGGCATAGGGATGGAGCTTGCTGGGCCTCAGAAATTGGGCTGTCCTCTCAGGCCCAGGAAGGGTACACACATCTTTCCTCACTGTTAGGCAGTGAGGCTGCTGTCAGCTCAGGAAGCTGGTGAATGAATCACAGGTACTAGTAGTTGACCCATCGGTTGACACTTATGAATGGGCTAGCACCTGTTTCCCCTCTGTTCAAATTTGTGGACCGTTCAGGGTGTTGGTTTGTCAGGTTCATGTCCAAGGCCCTTCAGGAACACAGGGTTTTCTTAAGCTTGGAGGCTGTGGCTCAGCAGCAGACACCGTCTGTGACTTGCTTTATCCTCTTGTAAACGGCCATGTCCTCTGTCAGCTGACCCAGAGGACACGCTCGCTGGGTGCCTCGTCTAAACCAGCAACATCCTACTCATTCATTCCCAGAGGCTCTATGAAAGGCCTACTATGTGCCAGACACTGTGCCAGCCATGGGGCACACAACAGTGAAAAGGTGACAGGCTCCGGCCTCACTCTCCTGAGCTCATGGTCTGAGGGGGTGGAAACACCCAGAGAATCGGCCAATGCCTCTAAAATCACAACTGTGATCAGTGCTGGGAGCGACAAGTGCCTGGTGCGATGAGAGCAGTCGCCAGGGAGTTCTGATTTCCTCTGAGGCTTGTGTCTGTGGAAGTGATGATTGGGCTGAGATCTGAAGCAGAAGTCGGCATTCACTAGACAAAGAGTTTGGGGAGGAAGAGGTTCCAGGTGGAGACCAGTTCATGTGCAGCATTCGGAGGTAAGAGGAGGGGCTGGATGAACATGGATCGGAGGGGCTGCAGGAAGCCTGGGAGGAAGAGAGATGGGGAGGACAGTGTAAGAAATGTTGGAGAGCCTTTCAATGCGGCAGCCACCAGCCACACGGGGTTATTTAATTTTAAGCTTTAATTAATTAAAATTCAATTAAAGTATAAATTCAGTTCCTCAGTCTTACAAGACACATTTCAAATGCTTGACAGCCACGTGTGGCCCACAGTTGCCATATTGGGCAGTGCAAACAGAGAACCTTTTCATCGTTGCAGGAAGCTCTGTTGGACAGCACTGGACTATATCACGCATGACTGTAAGCAACCCTAGTAAGAATTTTTTATCCTAAGGGTATTAGGAAGTCCTGACCTACTTTAATTAGCACCATGGATAGGGATAGATTCAAAGTGGTGATTCCCACCACTTTGGGGAAAGAGCAGAAGGTGAATTCCGTGATGCCACATACCAAAGATGTGGGCAGGATGCCAGCAGAGTCCCCCGGGAATAGTCCCGTATGCATGGCAGGAGTGAGGCTGGTTTACTTAGGCAGCTGTGGAAGCAGCAGAGGGACCTGGAGGTGGCAAGGGTGTACCAGCAGCTTTCTGCAGCTGCAGGGCTCCCAAGCCAGGCAACGTGAAGTATATGCCGGGAAGCCCCATGGTCAGGGGCCAGAGTCAAGTTCACGTCTCTGGGAATGCAACACTGGGCTCAGGACAAGGCAGGGTGGGTCCAGCCATGATGCTTGCTCTTCAGAGTGAGACAGGTGCTGGGGTGGGGACAGCAGCAGGCTGTGGAAGGAGCCCCATGCGTCCTGCACAGGGTCTAAGTGGCAGGAGTGTTAGTTCCCTAGAGCTGCCACACCAAATGGCCATGAACTGCCAGTGCTGGAGGTCAGAAATGAGAAATGAAGGTGTCAGCAGGGCTGGTTCCTTTTGGAGGCTCTGAAGGAGAACCTGTTCCATGCTTCTCTCCAGTCTTCTGGTGTGGCCGGCAGTCCCTGGTGCTTCTGGCTTGTATCTGCTATTCCGGTCTCTGCCTCCAGCATCACATGGCCTTCTCTGTGTGTATCTGTGCATCCTCTTTTCCTCTTTTTTTTTTTTTTTTTTTTTTGAGACAGAATCTCGCTCTGTCACCCAGGCTGGAGTGCAGTGATGTGATCTCGGCTCACTGCAATCCCTGCCTCCTAGGTTCAAGCAATTCTGCCTGCCTCAGCCACCCAAGTAGGTGGGATTACAGGTGCATGCCACCATGCCCAGCTAAATTTTGTATTTTTAGTAGAGATGGGGTTTCACCATGTTGGCCAGGCTGGTCTCGAACTCCTGCCTTCAGGCAATCCACCCACCTTGGCCTCCCAAAGTGCTAGGATTACAGGCATGAGCCACTGCGCCCGGTCTCCTCTTTTCCTCTTCTTATACGGACACCAGTCGTTGGATTTGGGGCCCACCCTCATTCAGTATAACTTCATTTTAACTCGATTTCATCTGCAAAAACCTTATTTCCAAATAAGATCATACTCATAGGTACCAGGGGTTAGGATTTGCACATAATTGGGGGTGGGGGGGCATAATTCAATCCACTACATGTGGCTTGCATGGTAGAGTGGTAAAATGTTGGGCTTTGAGATCACAATGAACTGGGTCCAAGTACTGGCTCAGCCACTTACCAGTTTAAACAAGCCTCCTAGCCTGATTAAGCCACTTGTCCCCATCTGGAATATGACGAGGATGTTGACCACCTGGCGGGGATACTGGGAAGATGGCATAGGCATAGGCAGCATACGCAATACACTGAGTCATGCTTGGCTTGTCTGATGGGGATCCCAACTAAGAGGTGGAGAACGGAGATGAGGAAGCTGGTGGGAACTATACTTGGGAATCCAAGCAGGCAGCTTCCAGCAGGGACACCAGACACAGGCAGCAAGCTGGGAGTCAGAGGCCAGATCTCAGACCTTTGGGAGGACCCCTGTCCTAAGAGAAGACTGATCAGAGACAAGTTGTTAGAGCTGAGGCCACAGTCCCAACCCCATTCCTGGTAGGAAGATGTCCAGGTTTTAGTCTGGAGTACAAGGCAGGAGTCAACCAGCAACCAGGGCATCTGGAGACTGAGGAACAAAGGATGGAGCTATAGCAGGTTAAATTGTTCTTACCTTCAGTTTGGGGAGCTGGGGGTGTGGTAGAATGGGTGGGGGCCTGGTGACCTCATGCAAGGATAGAGGACACTGGGAGGAGGAGAAGCCAGGAGGGTCCCAACAGATTCTTGGTAAGTGGAAAGCTGCTTATGGGGATGAAGTAATGTCCTGGGAAGACCATCCTGCCTGGTCCAGAGGTTTAGAAATAGTACAGAAAGGTCCTTGGTGAGGCAGGAGGGCTGACAAAACACTCGTTAGACCAATGAAAGTGTTGCACAAGTCAAGGGTTTGAAGTCATTCAAGGACATGATTACTATAAATATTATAGCAAAGACCAAGGAGCTTCTCTCCGAGCCTCAGTTTCCTTCTGTTAAAAAAAAACAATAAACAATAAAAACCATGGGGTTGGAATAGATGTATTCCTCGAATAGACTTGAAGTTCTCTCATCCAGCTCTGACAGCCTATGATTTTATGAATCATCCTCAAAGAAAACTTGCACAAGTGGGAAGAGCCTGCCAAGATTGGGCCTTTCATTCTGAGTAATGAACCGAAACAGCAAAGGCTTGACATCTGTTCCCATCTTTCAAGGGAAGTTGGACAAAATAATGCCTTTTTCAGGGAAATGTAGTATTTTCTGCCTTAACCAGAAACGCAGTGGAGAACTCCAGCCTTCCTGAAGACCAAGGGAGAACACAGATCCAAACTCCCAGTAAAGGTCATATTGGCCAGTTGTCTTGCCACCGTAGGTATAGAATGCTGCGGATGCCTTGGTCTCCTGACCCCATTAAAACCAAAGAGCAGGAAGAATGGCAGGGAGGTTTCAAAGGCTCTGAGAGGATCTGGGGGAAGGGCTGGCCAGAAGGCCAATCACCTGTGGCCATGTGATTAGCTTTCTCACCAGCCCTTGGAATAATCATTGGCTACAAACAGCTCAGCCCCCCAGCCATAACTCTCTTATCCAACTTGCCATCAAAAGTTAAAGGAAGATTCATCACCGCCATTGACTTTGAGGTTCTTCCCAAGAATCCACTCCATTTCCAGAGACCAGTTCCAAAGGCATTTTGAGCAATGATAATGACTTTGGAGTAAGAACAGAACCTCCCAAAGCAATATAGAGTAAAGCGTCACTTAACAACAGGAATACATTCTGAGAAATGTCATTAGGCATTTTCATCGTAGTTGGAACATCATAGGCTATACTTCCACACACCTAGATGATAGTGCCTACTACACACTTCAGCTATATGGTATGGCCTATTTGCTCCTAGGTACAAACCTGTACAGCATGCTACTCTACTGAATACTGTAGGCATTTGTGTATGCAAAGTTATCTAAACATAGAAAAGGTGCACAGCAAAAATAGTACTATAATCTTATTGATTATAGTACTATTGAATACGCAGTCCACTGTTGACCAAGAGAGTTAGGCAGCACATGACTGGACTTTGAAGGGACAGGACTTGGGGACGCCAAGTTCTGGAATCAAAGACCTTCTACATCTCTCTCACGTCAACATTACAGAGAATCCTAGAACTTGAGGACTGAAAGGAACCTTTCAGGGTATCTCACTCAGGCTCCCACCCCACCAAGGGATCCTATCTACAGCCCCAGCAGGGGCTCACTCAACTGGAAGCTGCATGACACCAGGGACTCGGTCTCTTGCTCACCACTCCACACCCTCCCTGATAGTTTTGTTTTTTTTTTTTTTCTGCTTTCTTTTGTATGTACCCTGAACTGAAAGGACTCTGGGAGCTGGGGTGGCGGCAGCTTGCCCCGTTCCTCCTTCTGCCTTCAGCCAGGCAAATTCCAACTCACACATTCAGACATTTACAAAAGAAAGACCATTTATAATAGGCTCCTCCTCCCTATCTTTCCCAGGTTCTGAAGGTCATCAAATCCTTGGACTCCAAGTGTCAGTGATGGGGTGTGGGGGCTGCCTTTAGAAGGAGAAACATTGGGTGGGCAGTGTCAAAGTTGTATTTCCCAGCTGCTCCCAGCCAGGAGCACCTGCAGAGCTGTCCAGAAGCTGTGATTCCATCCATACTAGCGCTTCCCTCCTTGACATCTGATTTTGACTGGATTGCTAGTTCCTGTTCTAAGATGAGTGAAGTCAGAGCTAGTGTTAGCAGGTACCCTTTAGTAAATAGTTTGATTAATGCCCATCTCCCCTACTAGACTGTAAGCTCCATGAGGGCAGAAGTCATGTCTGTTTGGGTCCGCTCTGTATCCCTGGTGTCTGTTGGAGTTCATGACACAATGAGTGGATGAATGGAGTTGGACCAAGTTAATGGATGGACACCTGGAGGCATTGCCTTGGAAAGAGGTTTCAGAGGGAGGTCCCCCCTTGCCAGAAAGGTCTTTAATGCTGGTTGTTAGGCCCCAGCCTCCCTTTCTGTCCTCTCCTACTTGAGGAAGGGAAGTGATAACTTAGTTCACATTCTGAGATGTAAATATCCCCAGAAGCCCCAGGGGCAGCCTCTCAGAGGGGAAGGTTATTAATTAACAAATATTCCAGAGGCTGAGATGGGGCTTGGGGATGGAGAAAAGAAGCAGAGACTCCGCCCCAGCTCCAGCCACACTCAGAAATTCAAAGGCAAATAAGCAGATCAGACACAAGGTCGCATGGAGCACAGACCGCCATTCAAGCAGAGCAGAGCTGGCTTCATGGAAGTTTAGAGATGGAGGCTGCGAGGGAGGGTTTCTGGAAGAGGCAAGATGTGCAGAGGAAGGCAGACAGTGGTGGGAATGAGACTATAAGAAGAGGACATCCTAAACAGTGTGGAATGTGCAGAACATGGGGCTGAAGGAGGGACTGTAGTAAGCAGGAAGTGGTTTCATTGGGGCCTCATGGGGGAGGATGCCAGTGGGGTCCTGGAAAGATGGGATGGGAATGAGGGAATCTAGATTTTTAATCAGGAAAATCTCAGACCAAAAAATTGAACTTTAATTCTTCCGCTTATTAAAATTGTGATGGGCTAAAATTTATTAACACAGCATTCCTAGAATTACCCCACCCCCTTCTTTTCCACTCCGCACCACCTCCTATTAATAAAGGCCCTCCTGGATTTGCTTCTTTTGTTTCTTTTCTTTTTTTTTTTTTTTTTTTTTTGAAACAAGATCTCACTCTGTTGCCTAGGCTGGAGTGCAGTGGCACGATCACGGCTCACTGCAGCCTCTACCTCCCAGCCTCAAGAGATAGAGATCCTCCCACCTCAGCCTCCCAAGTAGCTGGGACTACAGGCACGTCCCACTGTACCCAGCTAACTTTTTAATTTTTTGTAGAGATGGAGTCTCACTATGTTATGTAGGCTATTCTCAAACCCCTGGGCTCAAACTATCCTCCTGCCTCAGCCTCCAAAGTGCTGGGATTGCAGGCATGAGCCACAACGCCCAGCCTGCCTGTCTAGTTTCTCCAAAGGAGGGTATTATCTTTGCCCAACTTGCATTTGGAGGGCTTTTAGGATATATAGAAAATCCAGAATGTGGTGAAGCAGTCAAGAAGTGGATGGGAGAGGAAAGCAGAATTAAATAAGCATTGTGGTGCATTCTGTGTCCTCTTTGTGGTTTTGAAAGACACAAATAAAAAGCACGAGCTATTTTTGAATGTTCATAGGTTACTGAACTGCATTTATTTGACAAAGCACCATTTTGAGAAGGGAGCACATGGGTTACAGCTTTAATAGAGTTCCATTCTCTGCATGTTTATTCCACCACCCTCTTCTTCAAGACCATGAGCTCTCTTAGAGAGCAGAGGTTAAATTGAATTCATCATTGTCTCCCCAGCACACTGAGTTGGCCCTGAAGGAGGGGTAGTAAATGTGGAAACAGAAGAGCGGTTAGTGACCTGGGGCTGGGACAACTGACTTCACCCTCATCTCTCCTCCAGCAATGGTGTTCTGTCTCCCGCTATTCTGAGACTTTGCTCATAGTCTGTCTTTCTCTCTCTGTCTGGTTGCAGAAGGCAGATCTGGCCGTGGCCCCCCTGACCATCACCCATGTTCGAGAGAAGGCCATCGACTTCTCCAAGCCCTTCATGACACTTGGTGTGAGCATCCTGTATCGAAAGCCCAATGGCACCAACCCCAGCGTCTTCTCCTTCCTCAATCCCCTGTCCCCAGACATCTGGATGTATGTGCTCCTCGCCTACCTGGGGGTCAGCTGTGTCCTCTTCGTCATCGCCAGGTAAGGCAATTCCTTGGCCAGACGTCGGGCCCAAGGTTGAAGGTCTAGGGGTTAGGCAGGTCCTCATCTCCTCAGCCCCTGGCACAGAAAGCCCAAGGCTCAGGCCACTGCTGTACCCACTCCTCTTCCACTCCCTATGGCTCAGATTCCTTTGTATCCCTCAAGGAACATTCCATGCCTTGGCCCTCCCCACCCCCATGCTTGAATCACCTGGTCCTCACCCTCGTCTGTGTCTATAACTCTGAGATGAAGCAGTTGCACCTCAGGTCCCATTAGCAGGCTCGAAGAGGTCAAGTGGTTGCCCAAAGTGGCACCACATGAGCTAGGCACCTGGTGCAGCAGACTCAGGACATTGGGTGGCCCAGTGGATGGCTTAGAACTTGGAAAACAGGGTGTGTCTATCCAAGCCACAACAGCAGGGGGAACAGTGCCCAGTAAACTCCCACCCATCCCCACATGCAGAAACACCGCACACATACACACATCCCTGTCTGGGCTCCCTGCTAGCAACATGCTTGCACATTTGGTTGTTCACATAAAGTAGACATAGCGCACCCTTGCTGGTGGGTGGTAGGAGGAGGTCACTAGGGGACAGGTTTCGCCCAGTGTTTGGCGAACACCTAGTGCTCGCCAAGCACTGTGCTCTGCACTTTACAGCTGTTATCTTATTTAGTTCTTCCAGCCTCCCTTAAAGAGGAGACACCTGAGGCTCAGAAAGTCTCACCACTTGCCAAGGTCATACAAGCAATAGGTGACCTTACAGCGTTTGACCATGGGGGTCACCAAGCCTTTTATCTATGACCCACATCTCCGTCCGGTGGTCCGCCCCTACCCCGGGTTGGTGGCTGCTGGGGCCCGCTCCCCACCCCTTTCCAGCGGAACCCTCTGCCTTCTCCCTCTGGGCTCCAGCCCCAGCCCCTGATCTGGTCCTTTTTTTTCTCTAAATCCTAACAAAGTGCAAAGAGAGACTTCTCTGGAGAGGCAATTTGAGATCCAATGACTTGGCGTTTTCAGCCTTTTTTTTCTCCAGAGCCTTCTTTAAAAGCCACCCTCCCCCCACTTCACTCCCTTCCGCTCCCTCCTCCCACGCTGTGAGAGACCAAAGGGAAGGCTGTGAGTGATGAAATGTCCCTGCTCCCCAGGCCCTGTGCTGCCAGAGGCCTGAAGCTGCGGTGGCCGCCCTGCCTGGTCGGCGCAGCAGCAGCCGAGCCTGCCACAGAGAGGCCTTCATTTATGCCTCTTGTCTCTAATGGTCTAACAAGCCTTTGAAAGCCAGGAGCCACTCTCCAGAGCTCACAGCATGATTTTAGCGGCTCCAGGGGTCTCTCAGCTCCCACCTTCTCGGGCTTTTCCGGCATCCGCTCTGCCCTTTTGATGTGTGTCCCATCCCCCTCTCATTCCTGGCCCTTCACCAGCAAGCCTTCTTCCCACTCTGCCTCCAGGCTCGGAAGGTGGGAGCCTCCTTCCCAAGGTTAGGCTGGGAGACTTTCTAGAAGAGATGGGTTTCCTAGAGCTGCTGTAATGATAGGAGACCCCTGAGAAGAGAGGAGAGGGACAAGAGTTTTGGCCGCCGAGCTAGGAAGAGCATCAGAGTGCACTTGTCACCTCGCCCAACACCCTCACAGCACCACTCACACCTCTCTTGAGGTGGGTATAATTATCCCCAGTTTATAGAAACAGAAACTGAGGGTTGGAGAGGTTAAGTCATTGCCTAGAATCAGAAAGCTTTTCTTTGACAGAGTTGGGCTTCAAACCCAGACCAGATATAAAGTTCAAATTGGGCTTCAAACCCAGACCAGATATAAAGTTCAAATCCAACTTTATATCAAGGGTGACAAACGCAAGTACCTGCCAGGACCAAAGGGAGTGAAGCAGGCATAGTGATAGGCAGTGGAGAGTGGTAGGGACTAAGGCACCCTGGAGAGCTCACCTGACTGAAGGGGGCAGCTGCTGCTCAGCTCCAACAGGTTGTACCAGGCAGAGATGCAGGGCCAGTGTTGCAGAGCTCATGATTCTGAGAGAGATTTGGATTTTTATGTGACATCTCACAGTTTTTCTGTGTGGCCACTTTTTGAGACGGAGTCTCACTCTGTCACCCAGCTGGAGTGCAGTGGCATGATCTCAGCTCACTGCAAGCTCTGCCTCCCAGGTTCACGCCATTCTCCTGCCTCAGCCTCCCAAGTAGCTGGGACTACAGGTGCCCACCACCACACCTGGCTAATTTTTTTGTATTTTTAGTAGAGACGGGGTTTCACTGTGTTAGCCAGGATGGTCTCGATCTCCTGACCTCGTGATCCACCCGTCTCGGCCTCCCGAAGTGCTGGGATTACAGGCATGAGCCATCACGCCTGGCCGTTTAATTTTGTATAACACTGGCAGGGTCAAGCACAACATATCTGTAGGGTGAATGCGGCCATCTCCCCTTCACTCCTGGTGACCATGCTGGCTGCTGGAGATCTGGACACAGCTGCCCACAGTTCCAAGAAATGGGGCCTGGGAAGGGTGGACAGGTCCCCAGGTCCACTCTGGGGCAACTCCAGGTTGGCATAGGACTGTCCATCTTGCACACTGGCCTGGCCTGGCCTGTTTGGCCCACACCAGGGGACCAGGCATTGTGCAAGGCCTTTCACTGCCACCAAGATATTCTGCTTCATGCCTGGTGAGGTAGGAGGAAACAGGAAGGGAGCAGGGGGTGCTTTCTCACCACAGAGATCAGGACAGTTGGCACTCGTGACAGGGGATGATCCTAAGTGCCTGACCCAGGAGGCAGGGCTGAGGGTGAGCAGCCCATCTACTTCCTGGGGGCCACATTGCAGCCAAATCTGGGTTGAGTATCCCAAGGAAGCAAGAGCTTTGGCCATAGTGGATGCCCTGTCTCCACCTCCACACTCCAGCTGGGGATGGAATGTAGCCTTCTCTGTGGAGACAGAGAGTCTCCAGGTCAACTTCTGACTCCTATTTACTCTCAAGACTGGAGAAGCCTTTGCAACCGCAAGCTACAAATCCAAGATCTGCCATTAACTCCAGATGACACCTTCCCTCCTCATCCTGCGACCATCCCACTCCTCTTCTCTCCTGTGGCCGAGGAGGGTTAGAGCCTGGACGCTCTGTCCCACTGACTGCAGGATCCTCGTGGCCTCCACATCTGTAAAATGGGCACCGTGCATGCTTTCACCTCTCGGGAGGCGATGAGGACCCCAAACTGTAACAGCATTTGATAGCCAAGAAGCCCATTCTAGAAGCAGTTATTTTTATCATGATAAGCAGTCCCACCCCTGGAACTTCATCCTGTTGAAACATCACCATTGAGCCACACTTTAGCATTCTCCCAAATCTAGAAAGGCTTTGCAGCCAAGCCCCAGAAGACAAGGCCACCCTTGGGCATCAGGGCCGACAGAGTTGTGTCCAAGGATGCTTTTCCAGCAGAGTGCACCACAGTTGGAAAGAGAGGACAGCTTAAGTGCCCATCAGTCAAGGCATGGTTAGAAACACCTGCGGAGTGGTCACAGAGCATGAGGTAGATCCGGAAGAACTGACCTGAAAAGAGGTTGGTAACATTAAATGAAAAACCAAGTTTTCGGACAGTATAGTGGTATGATAGGGGATTTTTTGGGGTTAAAAATATCATATATGTTATATATTTGTGTATGTGTGCCTGGTACATGTAAAGAGCAGGACTCGGGAGATCTCACCAGAAATCAGCTTTATGTTGTCTCCCTCCCACCTTCCAGGTTGTTCAGAGGTGGGTGCTCTTCCAGTGGCCCCCTCTGGCAGGGCCTCCCTTCATGGCCCACTCCCCACTCAGCCCCTGGTCCTCCAGCAGCCTGTGCCCCATGGCATCTCCCTGTTGGAATCCCATTGCCTTCTAGGATGGGAGTCAAAGTCGGCCTGGGCTGGATCTGTCTTCTGCATGGGTCCATCTGGTCCAGGGGAAGCACTGTGGACCGAGCGTCCTGGGACCCGGTGGTGTCTGGGCCTGCAGGCCAATGTTGTGCAGCAGGGACTCTCCTGGTTCCACCGACAGAGCACCCATCAGCCCGACCCCTGCCCTTCACACTTCCCAAGTCCATCCGCTCAGTTACAGAGCCAGGCACTGAGCTGCCTCGCCCCCTGGGAAGCCCCTCTCCCTCGATGTGGTAGAGGAAGCGGGGGCTCTGGACACCCAGCTCTCCAAAGACTCTCTCCAAAAACCCTTCTCACAATAGCCTCTAATCTCTGCTTTCTCCATTCTAGATCTCTTCCCTGTGGATTTTAGAGCCTCTAACCAGTTTGTGGTCATTTCCTTTGAAGATCCCTGTCTTGGTTTGAAACCTTTCTTTAGAATTTCCTATTTGAGGGATCTTCCCGCTTCATGAAAATAAAATTCTTTCCACATGACCACTGGTAATCAGTGTATAATATATTACAGGTTTTAGAAGGGAGACAGAAAAGAGAGGTCACAACATCACACTTAAAGGGCATTGCACTTTAAAAAATGAAACAAAATTCCACTGGACTTCTCTCTCCTTCCAGATGTGTCCTCTCAGCATCCTAAAACCTCCCCCACAAATCTAGAGAAAATGTCCACCAGCCTGGGACTTTTTCCAGGGTCCCCCCAACCTCTCGAGCTTCTTTAAACATACATATCCTCAACTGGAACTCACGCAGTGAACAAAAACTCCCTTCAATTCAGTAATCAGGACTCCTCTTCCTTAGAAGGCAGTAGGGGGCTTTAAGTAATCATTTTTTCCCTGTCATATATATATTTGTATATTCAAAGACAAAAATCTAAAAAATTATATAACGCATTGTTCTCTCCGGGGGATAGGATGCTGGAGTACATTCACTTTCAGATTGTATTCATCTATACTGTCTGAATATTTTATAAAATGTGTCTTCTGCTTTTTTTCCATTTTAAGGTTTTTTATTATACCCAAAATTCAAAAGCATGTTCTCACTTTTAAAAATGTATATAATGCAGATAGAGCAATAGGCTCCTGAAATTCCTTCTGCTATTTTGATGCCCCTCCCCAGAAGTAAACACTGATATTTTTTATCTAGAGACCCTTTCAGACCCTTTAGTATGCATTTGCATATGAGTATACATAAAGCACTGAATAGTTATGTCTTTAGGAGTCTGTTTATTTAAGTGTGGTCATATTGTTCTTATTTTCTATTGCTTTTAATACATTGCTTTTAATATTTTTATTGCTTAGATCTTCAACAATATGTGTTGAAGATCTTTCCCCACCAGCACATCTCAAGTATCTCATTCTCTTTCAACAGCTGCATAATATTTCACAGTATAGTTATGGCATCATTTATTTAATCATTCCTTTATTGAAGGACATTTTGGTGGTTTCCAGGTTTTTTTTGCAATTGCAAACAATGCTTTGATAAACACCCTTGTGTGCTTCTCTTGATGCTCCCGTAAGAGTGCTTTTTCTGGGATGGATAATGAGTTGCAGACTGGGAGACTGAAGGGCATGTGCACTTTTAATTTTACAAGATGCTGGTGAATTACCTTTATAACCAGAAAAGGGCACTAACGATAAAGAACAAGAAGAAATTCCCCTGCCCTGCCTCCCAGCAGAACCATGAGGATATTGATGCTGAGGTGGCTGGCACAGCTGTGTTTGCTAAACCACTGCCTGCTGGGGCGTGGATGCCCCTTGCTTCCCAGGCTGACTGTCCCTCTCCTCCTGTGGCAGGTTCAGCCCTTATGAGTGGTATGATGCTCACCCCTGCAACCCTGGCTCCGAGGTGGTGGAAAATAACTTCACTCTGCTTAACAGCTTCTGGTTTGGAATGGGATCCCTGATGCAGCAAGGTATGCACCCTCTCCCAGGGCCTCCCCTTCCAGGGTCTCCTTTCCCCAAGGGGTCTTCAGCCTCTTTGGCATCAGCAGAGCCAGCCCACACCTCTAGGGGCAGCCTCAGACCCTGATGAGCCGGCAGAAGTTTGGAGACATCGAGAAACCCAGGTGTGTGCCCTTGCCCCAGACCCCTACCTTCCACCTCCACTCTGGCTGGAGCTGGCTCAGGGTCTAAAGCTAAGAAAACCACCCAGCCCAGGGCACGCGGGACGCATCCCCCACCTCCTGCTCCAGCTGAGGTGGACATAGAGCACCCTGCCGGCTGCGGCTGACCCCGCCCATGGCCTCATCACCACACAATCCAGCTGAGCAAGTTGGGCTGTGGATGGAAGGAGACCAGAGGCAGGGAGTCTGGGTGGGAGGCCACTGCAGGAATGAGGTGATGAGACCTGAACCTGGTGGTGGCCCTGGGAGTGGAAGGCAGAAATGGACTAAGAGAGCTTCAGGATACACTGTGGATGGGACTCCGTGGCTGCTTGGCTGTGAGGTGCCTGGGAGTAGGAAGGATCATGGCTGAGTTGGGGACTTCAGCCCGAGTGCTTCAAAGATGAGGTACACAAAAGGATGCAATTCTCTTACATCCTCTGGAGGGAGGGCCAATGTGCTTTGGAACTATCTGCAGCAGAGCACCTGCTCTAACTGCCAGGAGTCAGATGCAGAGACAGCAGGGAGCAGGAGGGCAGGCACAGGGAGAGGGGACCACCAGCCAGGAAAGGACACCGCCCCCTGGTCCTGCTGGCCACCAGCCATGTGCTCACTCCCTCTGCAGGTGGAGTCCCATGTCCAGAGTCTTGTATCTTAGGGAGTGCAGACAAGTTTCTGCTGTTAGAGTTTCACTGAGGGACCTGCTTAGGGGGCAGGCAGGGAAGGGGCTTCCAGGGACAGAGAAAATGTCCTTGTCCCTCAGTCTTCTGTGTATAACCTTCACAAACCCTGGTCCTCAGTAGATATCCATCAGTAAACGCCAAATGAATGAGCAAATGGCATTATCCCAATGTGTTCTGGGCACCCACTACATGCCAGGCTCTGTGCTGGGCACTTGAATGAAGGAGGAGAGGAAAAAAGCAAATCTGTCCCACATGCGAGAAACCTCTTGGCCATGGCAGAGGCCAGGGCAGGGACTTGGGCAGAGGTCTGGCAAGCCTGGCAGAACTCAGCAATCAAGTGACTCAAATAAGCTGCTCTCCCTCTAAGAGCAGCCCAAAGCCTGGTTTGGAGCAACCTGGGGAGGCTGGGAGTGGCCAGTTGGGGAGGGGACACAGAGCCCCAGTGGTCTCTAGCAGCTAGGAAGTGACAGGCAGCTTTCAAGGGAAGTGCCTCAATCTGTCCTTGCTATTAATGAGTGTCCTGGAGCCTCACCTTGTTTTTTTGTCCATCGTCTTTGTTCGGTGACAGTTGGGAAAGACCTGGAAGCCCCTCAATGCAGTAATAGCTTCTCCTCTTCCACCTCCTGCTGCTATTCAAAGCACTGGCCCTTGATGTATTCTCCGTGTGGTTTTGATTAGGAGGGAGAAAAATAGTTATGTATTTGAAAAACTCTCCCTTGAGTGACTTCTTTGAGAAAAAAAAGACATCCATATCAAAGCAGACAGTTTTCAGATTGCAGGTCCAAATATTCTGGAAAGTTCAGGAGTCACTTGCAATTTAAATCTCTTGAAAGCCACCTAGTTAATTACTTCAGTTAGAAGGTGTCATCTCTATTGTGCTCCCCACCTAAGGTCGGGGAAGAAAAGTCATTATTTCGGCAAAGAGCTTCAAAAAGTGTTGATTTTTTTTCCCCTCCTGCAAAGCACTGCATAGCAATCTTGTATTTGTATACCATTTGTATTTCCAATGCAATTTCTTCTCAAATTATATCGTTGCAGCACCACAGTATTTATGTGAGGCTGGGACAGAGGAAGGACAATTCTTCATGTTTTGCAGAATCCCAGAGAGGGGAAGTATCAGGCATAAGATCACACTGAGAGTTGGGAGCAGGATTCACTCGAGAACCCAAGGGTCCTGACTCCCAGGTGTTCTTAAGCTGGGACCACATAAGTGGTCCATGGTTAGGCATCTGAGGTTTTGATGAGCCTGTGAAATGTGAATGTATATGTTGTTCTAGAAGAGCGATTCTTAAATTTTAGCCTGCGTCAGAATCATCTGGAGAGCTTACTCAAAACATATTGCTGGTTCCCACCCTCAGAAATTACTGATTCAGTGAGTGCTGGGGCAGGGCCCAAGAATGTGCATTTCTAACAAGTTCCAGGTGATGATGTTACTGCCAGTCCAGGGACCACACTTTTGACAACCACTGGTCTTGGGAAAGGGCCTTAGCTTTCTTTAGAGTATCAGAGGAATCCATGACCCAGGGGACTTGAGCAGCGCTAGTCTGGATGTTGTAAGGGACTGCCTATCTCCTCTCTTCGTCCAGGGTCTGAGCTGATGCCCAAAGCCCTGTCCACACGCATCATTGGTGGCATCTGGTGGTTCTTCACGCTCATCATCATCTCTTCCTACACGGCCAACCTGGCTGCCTTTCTGACCGTGGAGCGCATGGAATCACCCATTGACTCTGCTGATGACCTGGCCAAGCAAACCAAAATTGAGTATGGGGCTGTCAAGGATGGGGCCACCATGACCTTCTTCAAGGTGAGGCCCTCTCCCTCCTATTGCAGCACCATGAGCTGATCCTCTGCGGACCCTTTACTGAGCAGAAGAGGAAAGGGGGTCTCTGTCCTTCCCTAACCACGCATGGCCAATGGGTCAGAAGCCCCCTCAGCCCCACCTTGTTTGGACTAGTTGACTTTGGGGAGCTGTGGTGATGTGGGCCAACTGGGTTGGCTTCAACACAAATCCTAGAAGTTTCTGTGCCTGAGATGAGCAATGTGAATGTGTTATGATTCCTTAAGTCATCAGAGGGAGACAGATGGAGAGAGGGGCCTGGAGAAGGGGGAAGGAGGGGAAGAGCCACCCAGACACACAGGCCCTAGGGGCTTCCCGCCCTTGGCTTCAGACCTCAATGCCGTCCATCTCAAGGAAGCTAGCCTGAGGTTGGGGAGACGGCAGCAGGGCCAAATCTTGAGAGGAAAGGAGGAGGCTTAGAACTTGAACAAGTGTTTACAGACATTACTGAGCATGTTACACTCTAGGAATGCTGGTGTCAGCAGATAAAATCCCTGTCACCTGCTCAAGTGACTGCTCTAATGGGTATCTGGCCATGATTTCATTGCTCCTCCTGCTCTGTGAAGTGTTGGCTGAGTGCCCTAATGTTTTCCACTTTCTACTGGAGTAGCTGAGGGCTTAGGAGACTCTGGCTGGCCCTGAGAACCAGAAGCTGCAAAGGTTCTCCCAGAAATTGAAGTAGTAATAGCAGTAGCAACTGCCACTGAGATCTCACAGTAGGCCAAGAGCTGTGCTAAATGCTGGGCCTCATTTAATCTTCATGACAAATCCTGGGAGGCTGGTACTCGAATTATTTCTACTTTACACGTGTGGAAACTGAGTCCCAGAGCAGCTAAGTGGCTTGTCCAGGGATGCCCAGCTGGAGGAACCAGGTGCGACCCAGGCCTACCTTCCTGGAGGGCCCTGTTTTAAGCCAGTGGTTCTTAGATCTGGGTGTGCATTCAGATCATCTGGAGGACTTGTTGAAACACAGCTTGCAGGCCAGGCACGGTAGCTCATGCCTGTAATCCCAGCACTTTTGGAGGCCGAGGTGAGCTGATCATGAGGTCAGGAGTTCGAGACCAGCCTGGCCAATATGGTGACACCCCATCTCTACTAAAAATACAAATTACAGGTGACGCACACCTGTAATCCCAGCTACTGGGGAGGCTGAGAAAGAAGAAAGGCTTGAACCTGGGAGGCAGAGGTTGCAGTGAGCCAAGATCGCGCCACTGCACTCCAGCCTGGGTGACAGAGTGAGACTCCATCTCAAAAAATAAAAAAAAAGAAACACAGCTTGCAGGCCCCACCCTCAGAGTTTCTGACTCAGGAGGTCTAGATGGGGCCGAGAATGTGCATTTCTAAAAAGTTCCAAAGTGACGCTGCAGCTGCTGGTCCAGGTTCTGTGCTTGGAGAACCACTGTTCCAATTGTTTCCCAGAAATGATTAGGATTTAGGAACTCTGTGGCTGCAGGCCCACTTATTTATATGTTTATCTATTAATCAACTGCTCTCAATCAACCTGGAATGGAAGCCTGGGGTATTTTCCTTTCCTCTGGGCTCTGATTCCCCATCACCCAGCCCCTGCCTCCTCCTAGGCTAAGCCTCCAAATGATAGATGGAGCCTCCAGTGGGGCCTGAGTGAAGAGAGAAGGAAGGGGTTGGGTGGGAAAGCCTTCTACCTCCTGGGCACTGCAGCCCCCCGGCACTTTCTCCCCTCCCCGCTGCCCAGCCCCCGCCATGTCCCTCCTTGAGGTTGGAAACAGCTTTGTAGTGAAGAGACAGTGAGTGAGGAAAGGAGCTTCCCTCTTGGATGTTGCCAAGAGGGATGTTGGTTGACTTGCCTAAGAGGTCACTACTGTGTATTTAGAGTGAGGGGAAGACAACGGCATTATCAAAGGCATGTTGGGAACACTATGGGACTCTGTATGTGTTCCTGCCTATGAGTGAGTAGGTGAGGATGTGTATACATGCATGGCTTCACATGTGCATGTAGCAGCATATAATATGTGGGAATGTGCACGTGTGTGTATGTGCACACATGTGCCTGTGCACAACTCTGCCTGTGTGGGGACATGTGTGTATTTGTGCTTGGACACGTGTCTGCATCTATGTGTATGTGTGCTGAACATATGTGTGATGCATCTCTGTGATCTGGGCATATGGACATGTGCCTGTGAATGTGTACACGTGTGTACCCGAGGGTCTACCTGTATATGTGTACAGAGAAAATACATTTGTCTGTCTGCTTGGATATCCTCATGGGTATGTCTAGATAAGTGGAGGGCAGATGGACCTGTGTGTGTGTAATGGCCTGTGCATGCATGTGTGTGTATACTAGCCTTTGTGTGTGTATGCCTGTGTAATGGCCTATGCATGCATGAATCTGAGTGTGTGTGTGTATAATGGCCTGTGCATACATATGTATCTGTGTGTGCATGTATAATGATCCATGCATGTATATGTGTCTGGATGTATGTGTGTATAATGGCCCATGCATGCATATGTGTCTCTCTCTGTGTGTGGGGGGGGGTCTATGTATGTGTATAATGGTCCATGCATGCATACGAATGTGTCTCTGGGTGTGTGTATAATGGACTGTACATGCATATGTGTCTGCATGTGTATGTGTGTGTATGTGCACACATGCCTGCCTGCTCCTGCCTATCCCCAGGCTGTGGCCCAGCCCTTTGTGCCAGAGCATCTCTCATGCATAACGCATGAACCCATCTCTAAGCAGGGCTCCCGATCAAAGTGAAACGGCATAAATAAGCCTGGTGCAGGCTCATTGCCGCTGATTGGATGTCCCTGCCTCCCTCCATGCTAAGATGCTCAGATTGGCTTCCAAGAAGCTAGCCCCAGCTCCCCACCGAGCTGCTGCCCTCACCATCAAGCAGCACCTCCCACAGCCTCCTCTGCCCTCACCCACCTTCCGTGCAAATGGCACAGCGAGGAGGGCAGAAGAGACGTACAAATGCTGTCACCTGTCTGGGATGCTGGGGCTTTATGGGCCCATGCTCACAGGAGTCTGTGGGTCAGAAACAACAACTCCACACCCCCTGCATAACTAACTCCACTTTCTTCCTGTCCCTATGGTCAATTAATTCCTCTTTATGCCTGGCCACATTGTCTCCTGCCTTAATTCAAGTGAAGTTCTCCTTGCCCAGACTCCCTGTCATCAGCAGCAGCAATGGGACTGTTACATATTGGAGAAGAGCCTGAATGTAGATACATTAACTGCCCCCCCACCTCAGATGATGAGCTAGAAGCACTACCCCCCGCCCCACCCCCGCTGAAGGTCCCTGGATGAACCAATTCCCTGCCTTGCCACCCCTCTGCCCTCTGTAGTTGGACTTCCTAATTAGACCTTCCCCCCGGGCCAGGTGATAGCCTTCTGGTTAGCACAGAATGTTTGCAGGTTAGAGCTGGAAGGAGACCTGAGATTAACCCAGAGAAACAGGCCCAGCCCATTATCACACAGCACATCAGTGGTGGAGCGGGGTACAAGGTCAGACATGCTGTCTTCATGCACAGTGCCCTCTCCCACATCCACTCTAGGGTCTTCTCCTAGAGAGGTGGTCTTCCCCTGCCCATGAGAGTATATGGCAAGGCTGCACTACTGTTGAACAGGAGGCAGCTCCAGGAGGAGCCATCAGATGTCTAGGAGACATTGGCAAAGTCAACAATAACAGTAACACTTAATGAACACTTACTTTGTGCCAGGCACCATTCCAAGCACTTTACCTGTATTTGTTTATAACATCCTCAATCACAGCCCTGGAAGGTAGATTATTATTATCATCTCCATTTGAAACATGACGAAAGGAAGGCCCAGAGAGGCTAACTGACTTGCCTAACATCCCACAGCTAGTGAAATGCAGAGCTGGGATTTGAACCCAAGCAACCTGGCTCTAGTGCCTATGCTCTTGGTCACTGTGTTCATATGGCTTCTCTAAGGACCCAGCCACAGTCCTCAGGAGGCAGTTGGGGAAAAGTGAAGCCACAGTCAGTTGACCACATACCCAGCCCTGCACAGCCCTGGCACGTCGTAGTTGCTCTAATAATACGTGTTGAGTGGATGCTGTTGTTGAGTGAAAGGATGGGATTTAAAGATGGCAGCAGCCAAGTGGCACAAGTGCAGGAGATAATATCGAGGACTAGGAACTGAGTGGGCAGCCTGTATTGAAGGTCCAGAGTGCAGGACAGATGAATTTGATTTCTGTGGTTAGCATGTTCCTGATTAGGAAGCACACAGTCTTAAAAAAACGCCCTGACTGAGAGTAGAACTCACAAGGGAGGGAACCTGTTTCTGTCCAAAGACGACAACAGCAGGAAGCGGGATGCTGGGCTCTCGGGGGGCTCTCGATCCCTCGCCCCCACCCTGCAGCCCCATCATTCCAGAGGAAATTTCATTTGAAGAGTTGTCAGGGAGCAGCAGACATCACAAACAGCGTCTCCTGTGTTGTCCTCCCTCCGTCTTGGAAGATAAAAATTAATTAGGAGATGAAAAAAGAGGCCTTTGAAAGCACTGTTTGGCTGTAAAAATATGTAGGCAAAATGTAAAGGAGAACGTTGGGAAAGCGTGTTCTTTGCAGGGAGGGCTGCACAGCTTTGAAGAGAGAGGACATCGGAAGACAGCTTCTCCAAGCACTTAGACCTTTTTCAGTGCTGGGGGTGGGAGAGCACATAACAGATGAGAGGGATAGCGGCTTAGGAAAGGAGTGGGAGCTGGGGGCCCGAGAATGCCAGGTTCCCTGGGCCCCTGGTCATTGTCAGGCCATCCCCCTTGCACAGCCTCGGTTCCTAGCATCTGACCTGGGCATGCCATCAGAGAGGTCACCTGGCCCACACCCTGCCTCCCAGCTGCATGACAGACCCTTCCCTGAGCTGGAGGGCCTAGGAAGATGCTCCCCAAACTCAGCTTCCAGCTTCTCCTGACCCGTCTGCTGGCCTCTTTCACATACAGTCTTAGCCCTGCCTTCAAGCAGAAGCAGGTAGGGGGACCAAAATGTAATGCCCAGGCAGAATTCAATGTGGTGCCGCCTGTCGTCGTCAAGTTACATCAGTTTTAAAGTCAGACAGACCAGGATTTGAGTCTGGGGTATGTCTCTGCTGGTGACCTTAGGCAAGTCACTTCACTTATCTGGGCTTCCATTTGCTCCCCTGTACAACACAGATACTTATTTTCACCATGCAGCAATTAGCAAGAGGGTTCGGTGAGCTCCTGTATGTACAGTGGTTAGCCCAGAGCCAGGCATACAGGAGGACTTAGGTCAAAGGCTTTCTCTTCCGCACAGCCCTCCAGTTGGCTGAACAGAAACCAAAGAGACAGGCTGGACCCTTTCCTCTTGCCCCGAAATTCCCTCCTGGGGCAGATTACTTAACTGGAGCACACTGGAGATGACCAGCTAATGGGCACCCACCTTATGGAGCCATTGAGATGATTAAATGTGATAATTCATGTATTCACCTCACAGCATTACCTGGCACAAAGTAGGCATGCAGTGAACGCTAACTTTTTATTGTTTATTGTTGCAAACTGGTGATACACAGGCCTGTGCAGCCCATAGACGTGATTTGGAGGGGCCACACATCGCTTATTTATATATGTATATTTTTTTAAAACATCAATTGCAGCAATTCTCAGCAGCTGAGAGGCAATGTTTATCTCCAGTTTACAGACTCCCACCCAGCCTTCTTTAGTTACTTCAATACCCTGCCTGGGCCCTGTCAGCATTTGAGTTTTTACCCCTTTAAGTGCCATAGCAACTCAGCACTATAGAGATTTTTCTCCCCAGTTTCTAGATGAGAAAACTGGGCCTTACAGAGAATTAAGGAGCCTTAAAGGGAAAGAGTGACTCTGGCCACCTATGGGAGCCTTAGGGGCACACTCTGTGTTAAACACTTCACACACCTTGTCTTGTTGAATGTTCACAATAACACTAAGTAGCACGTACTCTTACAACACCCATTTTACAGATATGGAAAGTGAAGCTCAGAGAGGTGATGTCACTTGCTTGTGGTCACAAAAGGAGCTGGCATTTGAGTCCAAGCTGGTGTGACACCAGAGTGCAGTGGAGCTCACCCCTCTCACTACCTCCACCCCCAGCCTGCAGCCCCCCACAAGCAAGCCTCAGGCATGTGCTGCCGGGATGGGGGTGGGGTGAACTAGGAGCTAGACTGTCCTTACCAGGGAGCCTGTAGCAGTGGGCAGAGGCCGTGGACTCCAAAGAGGCCTCCTGTCCCCACAGAAATGACCCAAGAAAAATGATTAACTGCTCAAATCCATGGATCCAGTAAGGCCAAAGATTCCACACTCAGAGATAAGAAAGCCAATTAATATGGGAAAAGGTCTTCTTTCCAGTATGGAAAACAACAAAGGTCTTGTATGCAATCCCATTGCTACTGCATCTCTGCACACATTCTCTGAAATTCAGCTCCCTTTGGAATTGCTATATATATATAGACTTACATACATTCTCTTGTACAGAAATGTTAAATTCTCAAGATTAAGTATCTTCAGTCAGGGAAAATCAATTTGCTTCTTTGAGGAGGCTGGAATTGAAAGTCGTGAGCCTGAAATTTACTTTCTTGCCAATTTTGCTGATAAAAAAAGCATCTCTGTCCTGGCACACCGCCGTGTATTGGTTGTTCCAGATGATTCCACTAGTTGATTTGGGTGACTAGCCCTGAAACAATCTTTATTAAGGTTCCCACCAGGGCCGGGACAGGCAGGATGACACAGGAGCTGTAGGTATGTGAGACTTCATTCCCTAGGGTGGTGATGATAGCTCTGGCCAGTGATGGGAACTCAAGCCTGTGATGGGAACTCTCCCAGAGATGGGAGAGAGGGACCTGAGAGTCCATGAAGGGCTCTGGATTTATCTATCCCTGCTTAGACAAGCCACAAGGAACCTTTACAGGGTTGTGCCCCAGAATCACTCAACTGCTCAAGGACAGAAGGATAGCACTTAAGGGGAAGCAGAGACCATGAGGAGATGGGGTTGAGAATGGGGGCCCCAAGACAGAAGACAAGGACAGTGGGGACCATTCTAAGAAAGCAGATTTCAGACACATCTACCTGAAGGTGATGGAGGTAATAATTTAGTTGGTGCTGGAGCCAGGAGGCTCCAGAACCAGGAACCTCTTAAAATTAACGTCACAGCCAGCTTCATGCCTTGTTTTCACCTTGCATCTTCACTGGCCCAAGCTCTCTGGTGTCCTTTCCCATCTTCCTCATTCAGTTCCTTTACACACTGGTGCCTTTCTTGTGTCTTTCCTCAGAGCCCATCTGCCTCAACACTCCCTTCAGCCCCCAACTGAAATTTCTGTCTCCATCTATGGTGTTGTGTTACTGGAAAGAGCATATGGTTTGGTGTCAGGCAGGCCTGTATATAGGAGGAATAAAGTGTCGGGGTGTGGGGAGGATACAAGGAGGAGTTTAGAGAAAGAGAAGAAGTTCTTATCCCATTCTGAGACAGAAGGAGTAGGTGGGGCTTCCTGAGTGATTCATTGTCAAGTTACTTTTCTCAGGACTTGAGATTTATTGGATGGATGACTGAGAGGGTGGGTGACATAGGAGAGGGGGTGGGTAAGATGGGTGAGGAGGAGAAAGGGATGGATGATTGGGGGATGGATAGGTGGGTAAGAGAACAGATGGATGGATGGATGGATGGATGGATAGATGGTTGGATAGATGGATAAATGGATGGATAGATAAGTAATAGATAGGTGGATAGTCAGATTAGTTGAATTAACTAGTGTGTACAAGGTGTGTGGATGATAGCATGATCAGATACAATAGTGGATGGGTGGGTGAGTGGTTGGATGGATGGATGGATGGACGATGGGTGGATGGATGGGTGGGTGGATGGATGGATGGATGGATGGATGGGTTGATGGGTAATTGGAAGGATAGATTAGATGGGCAGATGCATTAGGAGGTCTGATTGCTTCATCTACCTTTGGTTCTCACCTCTAGTAGTAGAGGGAGAACTGGGAAAGCAGAAGAGACAAGGATGGAAAGGAACTGAAGAGCTGCAATCACTGGAGGGAGAAAAGTATTTAGGTTCCAATAACCAGGATGGTAGAGTATCAGGAACACGTGTATCTGGCAAAGCAGAGATGACTGGACTAGGATACTTTGATTAGAGGAATAGTTGGAATTGATGATTATCTGAAAAAGCAACCATACTGGGAGCAGAAGTCGCTTATGTGACTATGTGGTTGAGAGGGTGTATAAGTTATCTATTGCTGCATACCAAATTACCCGAAACTTCATGTTTTAAAACAATATTTGCTATCTCACAGCTTGTGGGTCAGGAATCTAGGCAGTTTCGCTGAGTCCTATGGCTCAGGGTCCCTCATGGGGCTGCAGTCAAGGTGTTGGCTAATGCTACAGTCATTTCAAGGCATGTTCTCCAAACTCACTGCGTGCTTGTTGGCAGGACTCAGCTCCCCTCAGGTGACTGAACTAAGGGCTTCAGTTTTTCACTGATAGCTGGCCAGAGGCTGCCCTCTGTTTCTTGCCCTGGGAACCTCTCCATAGGGCAACTCACAACATGACAGCCAGCTTCCATCAGAGTGAGACGAGCCAGAGAGAGTACCAGTCACAGTCTCTTATAACCTAATTTTGGACATGACATCCCATCATTTTTGTGGAGAGTTAAAAGCAAGTCACTAGTTTCAGCTCACATTCAAGAAGAGGGGATTACACAAAGGTGTGAATACCAGAAATGGGGATCTGTAGGAGCCATCTAGAAGCTTTCTACAACAGGAGAATCTGGGGAGACAGCGTAGCAGAGTGAGAAAGGAACAGAGGGAGTAAAAGAGGTTGGAGGTGGGAGAATCTGCTTATCAGAAATTTTCTAGAAAATAAGAAACACTGGGGGAGGCAGAAGAGCTGAACACCAGGAAGATTTTTAAGGGCAAGAATATTGAGTGGGGCACAGCCTGGGCCACAGGAAGCACTGAGGTGGAAGAATAGCTGAGGAAGTGGGAGAGCAGAGAGCACAAAAGGTTTGGAGGCAGGGATTGCAGAGGTAAGAGAGTCCTGCAGAGCTGGAGTAGCTGGAGAGTAGCAATGGCTGAAAGAAGGGCAGGCTGAGGACCAGGAGGGGCTGGGAGAGGCCAGTGAGAGCTGCAGGCATCTGGGCCTTCCATGCCTTTGGCTTTGGGGCAGGTAAATTTGTAGGTTGGGGAGTGGCTGCTTATCTGTGAAGGTGCCCCCAGCCCTGTGCCCAAAGAAGGCATCACTGGCACTCAACAGATATGGTGCTCAGATGTAATTCTAAGGGGTCCTGCCTGTGGCTTTGGGGCCCCTTCCTGTCCCCATTGCTCTTCCTCAGGACATGTTTGGGTATCTAGAAGCCAGTTTAGGAGGGGACAGCCCTTGCCAGATCTAGGAAGCCTCTGGAGAATAGAAAGTACACTTTCCTCCCAGGCTCCTTAGCTCCCTCCCAGCAGGCACGGCTTCTTCCCCATCCCCCTGCCCATGCCCCAGTCCTGCGCCAGCCTGTTCAATTGCACCCATGACATCAGGCATACTGGAGCTGGGCCAGGTGCCAGTCAGACAGGTTGACATCACAGACAGACACAGCTAGACTTGGAACCAGCCGGGCTCAGTGGGGCCTGCAGAACCACCTGTTCCCCTGAGATCAGCCAGGACAGGGCTAATCCCTGCTGGGAGCAGGCAGTTGGCAAAGCACTAAGTTCCCAAGAAATCTCATGAATGCCGTGCACCCTGGTCTGCACAGTCTCCCCAGGCAGCAAAGGACACTCAGCCCTTGCGCTCCTCTCTCCTGGCCCCAGTGACCTCTCTGTGTCTCCCCAGCATAGGCATAGCATCCTACCCACTGGACCTGGTCTTAGGGATTCTGATTCTGCTCAAGCAACAGTGTTCAGCCCAGGACCCTACAGCCCTGGGCTCTGGTGTAGATGAAGGGGGTTTGCAGACCACCTCCCCTGACTGCCCTTACTTTTCTCCCCCTCTGCAATTCGCACCCTGCTCCTTCCTCACAGTAATGAAGTAGAACATGTCTGAGGCAAAATCTTCCCCTGAAACAGGACATAAAAGAGGCCTCCATTGGTTGAAGTGAAAGGGGAGGCCCAGGACCCACTCAGCTTTGCCCCGATGAGCAGCCGTCTCTCCCCCTCCACTCTCACAGTGGTTTCTGTGAGGCAGGGCAGCTGAGGGGTTAGGGGTATGGACTCTGGAGCCAGATGGCCTGGGTTTGAAGCCTGGCTTTGCTACTTAGTACCTGGGTAAACTTAGGCAAGTGACTTAGCTGTGCCTCAATCTTTTTATCTGTAAAATGGGGCTCGTGATGGTGCCTGCCTACTGTGAGCGCTGTGAAGAATCAACGAGTTAATGCAGGTAGAGCACTTAGAACAAAGCCTGAACGTGCTAACTTTTAATAAATTTTAGAGAAAGAAAATCCATGTTTAAAAAGTCAGCTTGAAGACCACTTGTGCCATGGCCAGGGTTTCCAGGAAGCAGGCCTGAGTCTGCATTTCCGTTTTATCATTTGCCAGCTGCGTGTTTGGGGACCTTTGCTCCAGGGCCTCAATTTCTATATCTGAGCACCGTGTAGCACTCCCTTTCTCTGAAGATTGTAGACCGAGTTCAAGGCCCCAACCCCCATTGAGCAGGGTATGCGGTGCTTGGTCCCTGGTGTGCCTAGTAACGGTGTGTGCATCACCCCTTCCCTCACGGCCCAGAAATCCAAGATCTCCACCTTCGAGAAGATGTGGGCCTTCATGAGCAGCAAGCCCTCGGCGCTGGTGAAGAACAACGAGGAGGGCATCCAGAGGGCCCTGACGGCCGACTACGCGCTGCTCATGGAGTCCACCACCATCGAGTACGTCACACAGAGGAACTGCAACCTCACCCAGATCGGGGGCCTCATTGACTCCAAGGGCTACGGCATCGGCACGCCCATGGGTGAGCGAGGGGCTGCGTGTGGGAGGGGTGGGTGTGTGGGCAGAGGGAGGGCTCCACCCCCGCGTCCCCTCATACTCCGTCTCACAGCTCATTCCATGGGGCTGATAAAGGTGACGCTTTCTTTTTTTTTTCTGTTCTTTTCTTTCCTTTTTTTCTTTTCTTTCTTATTTTTTTTTTTTTTTTTTTTTTTTTTTTTTTTTTTTGAGGCGGAGTTTCGCTTTCGTTGCCCAGGCTGGAGTGCAGTGGCATGATCTCGGTTCACCGCAACCTCCACCTCCCGGGTTCAAGAGATTCTCCTGCCTCAGCCTCCCGAGTAGCTGGGATTACAGGCATGTGCCACCATGCCTGGCTAATTTTGTATTTTTAGTAGAGACGGGGTTTCTCCATGATGGTCAGGCTGGTCTCGAACTCCCGACCTCACGTGATCTCCCCACCTCAGCCTCCCAAAGTGCTGGGATTACAGGCGTGAGCCACCGCACCTGGACAAAAGTGACATTTTCTCAGCCCAGAAGCAGAGGGATGGAGCTGCATGCCTTGTGAGGGTGGCCCTGGCCTGAGCAATGAGAGCTGGGACAGACGCAAGGTTTGGGGACAGTTCCCAGAGGCCATTCCTGCCTTCCCTCTCCTGCCCCTGCCCCTGCTGATGCAGCTCAGGGGCACTGGGACTTCAGGGAGCCCACAGGGACTGATACACAATGGGCACAACCTCCCTGCTCAAACAGGACATTTCCACTCACCCAGATACCATGCGTCGATTTAAAGGGGACTCACAGGGATAGGGACCCCCTTTCATGAGCTGATCCAGAGGGCTGGTGGTGACCTGACCAGGGTGTTGGCAGAGCCAAACACAGAATGGGCCACACGCCACTGATGGCTAGGGGTCCCTTCTCCCTGCTCAGGCTCCCCATACCGGGACAAGATCACCATCGCCATCCTGCAGCTTCAGGAGGAGGACAAGCTGCATATCATGAAGGAGAAGTGGTGGCGGGGCAGCGGGTGTCCTGAGGAGGAAAACAAAGAGGCCAGTGCCCTGGGGATCCAGAAGATCGGGGGCATCTTCATTGTCCTGGCCGCCGGGCTGGTCCTCTCTGTGCTGGTGGCCGTGGGCGAGTTTGTGTACAAGCTCCGCAAAACAGCAGAGAGAGAGCAGGTAAGCCTTAGAGCTTGGAGCCTGCACAGGATGGGAAATGGAGATTCGCGCTGATTTCACTCCTGTATGTGCCAGGCACACAGTGGTGTCTCATCTCAGCCTCACAACAGCTCACCCTGCATCCAGTCGGCCAGCAAGCCCTGCCACTCTACCTCTGTCCTGACCTAGCACTTTTTTCCATCGCCGTTGCCCCACCCCAGGCCAAGCCCCATCACCTCCTGCCTGGATTATGCCGCAGCCTTCAAACTGGCCCTCCAGCCTCCATGCTTCCCCAACACCATCCACAATTCACACAGCAACTGGTGCCTTGTTTAAAACTTAATTCAAACCATATCATTTTCCTGCATAAAACCCTCCAGGGTAATTGTTGAAGGTGGGTGATGGTTGCATAGGGTTTCATTATACTGTTCTCTCTACCTTTGCATATATTTGGAAATTTCCATAATCAAAAGTTTAAAAAGGAAAAGTTAACAGGGTTGGCCCAAGCATATAGACAGTAGAACTAGGCTCAGGCCTTCTGATTAATTCAAGCATGGTTGGGCAGTAGTTCTGGGTCCCAGTAGCAAATTAGAATCACAGGGAGAAAGTTTTCAAGTGCTAATGCCCTGGACTCACTCCCAGAGACTCTCTGTTTTAATTGGTCTGTGGTGGAGCCAGCATTGTGCTTTTACAAAACCCTACAGGGTGATTTAAATGTGTGCCCGAGATGAGGGCCGCTGGGCTTGGGGAAGCACAACTCACAGAGAAGTTCAAGGATATTGCAGTTAAATTATATATAGAAGCGCCCATTATAAACAAGCAACTTACATATCCGTAAAAAACGAAATGGAATCCTCTATAACCAGCAAGCTTTAGTCAACAAAGAGGAGGGGGAAAGATAATACTCGATGTTGGAATTTGCAAGGGTGTAACCGAAGGGACGCTGTCCAGCATTGCTGAGGGAAGTCTATGCAGGTACTTTTCTGGAAAGCAACTTCACGGTATGTTCAGAGTCTTCCACAGCATCCATACATTTTGACCTGTCAATTTCCACTTTTAGAAATGTACACTGTGTAAGTGGTCAAAGATAGACACGGTTTTATTTACAAGGAAATTTGCTGAAGTGTAAATTATAACACGAAGAGATGGGAGAGAGGGGTAAACACCTAAATGTCTAACAACAGAGAATGGTTCTCTGTTGATACAAAATTATGATACATCAAAAAAGAACAACAATCAAATTCTCTGAGAATTCCCATTACAGTTAAAAGGAGCTCCCAGCCAGGTGCGGTGGCTCACGCCTGTAATCACAGCACTTTGGGAGGCCGAGTCAGGTGGATCATGAAGTCAAGAGATTGAGACTACCCTGGCCAACACTGTAAAACCCCGTCTCTACTAAAAATACAAAAATTAGCTGGGCGTGGTGGCTTGCACCTGTATTCCCAGCTACTCAGGAGGCTGAAGCAGGAGAATCACTTGAACCTAGGAGGCGGAGGTTGCAGTGAGCCAAGGTCACACCACTGCACTCCAGTATGGAGACAGAGACTTCGTCTCAAAAAAGAATAATAATAAATAATAAAAAAATAAAAATAAAAAAGAGCTCCTCATTCCACCAAAAAGCCTAAAGGATCTATCTACTCCACTTCTCTGCCCACCTCCTTCCCTCACTCTCCTCCCCTACTCTGCTCCACTCCTGTTCAGTCCTGAACACACCAAGCACATTTCTACCTTAGGCCCTTTGCACATGCTGCTTCTAAAATGCTCCTCCCCCAGAGGGTGTGTTCTTGACATCTTCTGGTCATTCTTGTTTCAGTTCCAATGTTACCTCCTCAAGTAGCCTTCCTCACCTGCCCCCATTTCCAGCCCCTCTCTATCCCATTTCACTGCTTGATTCTCTTCCTAATGGCTGTCACTGTCTGAAATTATTTATTTGTTCACGTGTTCATTATCTATTCCATCTCATCGTTAGACCGCAAGCTCCCTGAGTGGGCTGTGGCCTTATCCGTCTTCTTCACTGCTGCATGCCTAACACCTGGAACAGTGCCTGGCACATAGTAGGGTTGCATTAAGTATTTGTGGAATGAAGAAAAGGAGGCAAGGAGGGATGACATTCTGCATGTAGTAGGTGAGGAAAGGGAAGCCTGGAGGGGTCACAGCTGGTAGGAGGCAGAGCAAGAATTCAAAGCCTAGTCCCCAGCCCCTGCACACAAGTGGTCCTGGTGCTAGTGCCCTGGCCTCACTAGGTAAGTTGAGATATCAGCATCCCCCACTGCCTTCCATGCAAGCTGCAGGACAACCTCTGGAAGCCACCATCATCAGATACCTGCGGGAAACGCTGCGCTCCTGATGTTCCTCTTGGCTATGTGCAGGGACCCAGGCCAAAAGAAGGTCACTGCCACCCAACAGCCCTAGAGGGACCTGCCTCCCAGTTTTCCACCTTGAGAAACATGTGCTGGACTTCCCTGAGTGGGAAGACACTGATTCTTCCCCTTAGTTGGAAGCCCTTCCAGGAGAAAGTTTATCCATACATTCGTCAAATGTTTCTTCAGTCCTGACCCTGGGCCAAAGGTAGTGCTTTGGTCAGGGCTCAAAAGTTGGGCCCATGGGGATGAAACTGGCTGGTTCCTGCCCTCCGAGTCTAGTGAAGAAAAATGGCACAGGTAAACCAGAGCTCCTCAGACGTTAATGTGCATGCCATTCAGAACCTCAGTTTGCTCATGTATAAACGAGGTTAAGATGATGCCCCACCTACCTTAGTCTCCAAACAAGAATGTCAGGTTTTGTAGACTGCTGCACAAACTAATCATCTTGCAGGTGGCAGAGGGATGGGTGGGGTGAATGTGTGAGAAAGACGGGTAACCTTAGCACAGACTCTGGGAGAAAGGGGAGGAACTGGCTGGAGTTGCAAGACCGGGCATCACTCTGTGCCCCTTTTCCGACCCCTCTCCTCCACCCTCCTGCAGCGTTCCTTCTGCAGCACCGTGGCCGATGAGATCCGTTTCTCCCTCACCTGCCAGCGTCGAGTCAAGCACAAGCCTCAGCCTCCCATGATGGTCAAGACTGACGCCGTCATCAACATGCACACATTCAATGACCGCCGGCTTCCCGGCAAGGACAGCATGGCCTGCAGCACATCCTTAGCCCCTGTGTTCCCCTAGGCACAGCTGGGGTGGGGACCTCAGGCCTGGGGGCTGGGCAGAGGAAAGCAAAGGAGATTGGAAGGAACGTCCCCTGTCCCCACACTGGGCTTGGGGACCAGAGCTGCCACCTGCCTGTTGAGCCAGGAGCCTCCTGCCCTTACCTGCCAGGAAGCCAGCAGGCTCTCAGGCCAGCTGCTTGGGCTTCATCCTCCTCAGATCTTCTGTGGGTTTCTAAAGCTGCCAGCCGAGATAGCCAAGGCCAAAGGAAGCACATGCCTCTCTCAGGCCAAACTCACCTGCCCCTCAACTCTCCTCCAGAGTCAGAAGTTTCTGCCACAGCCCTGCAGAGGGCACAGAAAATGGAAGACAGCTCTTATATTGCCATTTCTTCCGCAAGAGCCCAGGCCTCCTACAGCTTGACCGTGAGGCCAGAGACACAAGCCTTCGGCGCCTTAAGGATGTTCTAGCATGGCTGCCAATGGGAGCTCATGGTGAGGGATACCCATCCCATATGCCTGGGCAGAAGGAAGACTTCATCCCTCTGGGGCTGTTCACGTGGTCCTAATCTTCTGAACTTGGCGCTGCCCCTGGCAGCCCCTGTTCTGACAGAGTTGAAGACAGAGCTACACAGGGGAAAAGAGGAGTTTGGGGTATGGGAGAGAAGAGAATGCACAAACAGAGGCCGCCATTTTGGATTCTTATGGACAATGACCCAGTGGTTCCTAATCCTCTAGGAGGTCTCTAAGAATATAAGTGGGGGAGTGACCACAGAAAATTCTTCTCCACTTTCTAGCCAGAGGAGAGAGGACCCCCTGAATTTCTCACAAAGGATGCCCAAAGATGCAGCCGGTATTTGAAGCCCAGCAGAGGAAAAGCAGATTCCACGGAAGTCCCACCGGCTCTTGTGCCAATGGATCTCACTTTCCTGGTTAGCAAGCTGTTGTCTAAACCCTGTTCACATTTGGAAACCTGGGCTCTTTGCCATCTTCTCATCAACAACTCCCCATTCCTGGCTGGTTGACCTTGGCCTCACTCTGTCTTTTTGAAAGGAGAAGAGTTGGTTGAAGTGAAAGTCAAGTTGTCCCTCCTCAAAAAAGGAGTCAGTGTCCTACTACACAGACTAACTTTGGGCTAGGTGAGGGAAACCAGAAGAGACCAAAAGAACTTCTGGTCTCCTGGACTTACCAAACCTAGGGATGCTCCCCAGGAAAAGAAAGTTTCCAGGGACATAATATCATAGCTGGCAGAGGCCCCAAGGGTGGGGAGGAAGAAGCTGCCTCCTGGAGAATTAACCAAAGACCCCACACAGAGACATGAGGCCATCCTGGCCCCTTGTCTGTTGTCCAGAGCAGCTATGGCATTGTGGGGCTTGGGGAAGACAGCAGAGAAGTAGCAGCAGGTTGGGTACCAGCCAGGGGATGGACCTATGAGTTCCAGCTTGCTGTGATGAATGCTCTAGAGGTCTGTGACTTTAAGAGTCTTGGAAAAGAATGAGACATGAAGGATTAGGAACAAAGTGTCCTTAAAGAGAACATGATGGGCCAGCAGGTTTACCGTGGCCAAGGATGGAGGGGCAGGCTTTGAACAGGGGAGGGAGGTTCTGGGGATTCTGGATGAGAACTGGGGCATACCAGCCACTCCCCTCCCACCTCTGTCCCATGCTGCTTGGGAAGCCCGGTTAGGGAAGAGCTTCATTTGGATCTCAAGGGCTTTCTCATCTGGGTGAAGGGTAATCTCTAGCAAAGCAGGAGACCACAGTGGGCTCATGTGATAAACACTGTCCCTCCTCCAGACTGTGAGCTGCAGGACCAAACCAGCAGGTTCCCAGAATCCTAGCAGCTCTGACTGGCTATGTACATTGGACGAGGGAGAGGAGGGCTAGACATACACCAAAGCCCCATGCATGTAATGTTAGGAAAAGCCATGCTGTCATAAGCTTCAGGGTACAGAGGGCGTGTGCATGTGTGTCTGTGTCTTTGTGTTTGTATGTGTGAGCTTCGGGGGCTGGGGCACAGGACAGATCTGGACATATAACATAGTCCAGGGCATGCAATAATAGGTGAATCCTTGGGGATCTGATGTGTGCATATGCGTGCATATGTGTATCTGAGTGAATTGGGGACGAGGGAGACAAATATGTGAAGCAGCAAGGCCCCATATATGTAAAAACAGGAGAAGCCATGTCATAATGGGGCCCTGGTGAGTATGCATATGTAAGCATGCATGCATGCATAGGTGTGTGCATGCTGGTGTGTGTGTGTGCACATGTACACTGAATGGCATAGGATGGAGATCAGGATCTTACCTGCAGCTAGCCAAATATGCGTAAAAGGAGAAGCCATGTCACCAAGGGGTCCATGTCTGAGTGCATGTGAACACATGTTTACAGGCATGTGTGCACAGTGGGGAGCAGGGGGAAGGCCAGGACCAGAGAGTTGTGTGACATGGGTCAATGCATGCTGTAGACAAGAAGCCACGTGGAGTTGAAGTTTCCGAGTGTGTGGGACACACACATATGTTCCAGGTCACAGTGGAAGCAGAGACAGACAATCAGGAAGGCCGGGCACCAGGGTCTGTTTGCACTTCTGTCATGGGAGAGATCATTTGTCACAGAGAGGTTCCAAGGTTGCATGGGCACACTTGCCAGGAGACGGGGGCACAACCCTTCAGGGGCTCATGCTGCTGATGCCTTTGCTGTGGACATCATGTCCTGTTTAAAGGGAAAACTCTTTTTTGTAATTCCCAGGTAACAGGATTCTAATGAAGGTATTTGCCAATTTGCTGTCAGCAAACACAATCATTAACCGCCGTCTTACTTTGTCCAGTATAGTTTCAGAGCATGTGCCTCATTCTTGCTCTTGTCTCACACATGTGTTGTGTGTGTGATGCTACATGAGCATGTTCTTCAGAGGCTATGCATATATGTGGATTGTGACAGGAGGAAGAAGAAGTGGTGAGAATTTTTATAAAACGAACAAAGAATAGTGGATAAATAGAGGCAGAATTCAATTCGAGAAACCCCCCAAAATGTACCGACTGGTCTTTAGACTCCTGTGTGGAAGCAGGAGGGCATGCTGCCTCATCTCCTCTCCCAGGCAAACCTTGCGTCCTGATGTTCAGGTATTGTCGGTGTGGCTGATATTTGGCTTCTGGCCAATATCCTGCATTTGTCCTAGAGACCAGCCTAGTGTTCAAAGTGCAGTGGGGACCACTGCTGCCCAAGCATGAGCTCTGTCTCTCCCGGGGCACTGAAAATGATGCTACATCTGTGAGGTGGGACGGAGTGGGGAGGTGTTTTCAGTGAGGCAGATCTTGTGTTTTTTTAAGTTTAGGTCTGTCCTGCCAGTGGGCATGGAGCTGAGCTGGGGCAGGTGCATGCGTGTGTGTGTATGCACGTGTAGTGCGTGTGCACACACGCAGGCACTGAGAGGTGATGGGAAGCATGAAAGCTTGATTGGATGGAGCAGAAGAAGGAACCTGCCTGAGCAGATGCTGGACTGTCCCTGCGTGGTGCCACATGCCAGCCCTGAACAGAAGAATGTCCCCACTGCATCCCCAAATGCAAGTGCTTCCTCTCCACCTGCTCAAGCTGGCCAAGTTGAGGGGCAGTGGTAAGAAGCCACCAACCCCACCACCCCTGCCGAGGCCCTGGGGCTTAAGGACAGTGAGCCGTCCCGATCACTCTCCCCTTGTCCTGCTGCTGGTTTCTCTGCTCTGGACAGAAGAAAATCCTGAAAGCGTTGTCAATGTTCAAGTGGCCCCATGCTGCAAGAGTCTCTCGCGAGGGGTGACGCCCCCTTGGCCAGTGTGCTGGACTTTGAGTGTCTGAGGGGTAAGAGGGCCACCCCCTCCTCACAGCCGAGACTCTATCTAACCTGGAAGCACACTCTGGCTCCACCCCCAACCCCTGCCATGCCCTAGGCCCTGGAAGATGGGAATCCTGGCCCAGGCCAGGGTAAAGGGCCAAACAGGTTAGAAGTTGCTCCCCTCCACCAGGCGTGCACTCACCAAGAACGATCAAAACTCCCTTTCTGCCTACTTTTCCAGGGGTACTGGGTGTGGGGGGTGGGTCACAGCTCCTGCTTCATCACTCAGCATGAAGTTGGTCCCTCCCTGAGCCACTCACAGCTACATGCACAAACATCTGAAAGTAGGCTGGCCTCTCTGGCTCACATCTGGAGTGGTCCTGTGTGGATACCCATCTGCAAAGGGGCTAGAGGTTTGGACAAACAGCTGCATGGACTTATCATCTGGGATGGGCCCAGCCTCATGGACAGATACAAGAAATGAGCCCAACTCTGTGGGCAGGTCTCTGGATTAGACACATCTGAAAGTTGCAGGTCAAGTGGACACATCTGGAAGTGGCCCGGCTGCTGGCTGCCATGGAAGGGCCGTGCCCTCTGTCCCCATGGCAGTTTAAATCAGGCCTTCCCTTCAGTCCTGGATTTGCCCTGGAGTAAAAATTTCAGAGCTGAGGTCATACATGAGTCACAAAACTTTTAGGTAGAAGGTTAATGTTCTGTACAATATATATATGAATGTAAAATATATATATATACTGTATATATATATATATATATGCACAGTGTATATATGACCTGTAGCCCATGTGTATACAACCCTTTCCTGCACGTCTGCACACGGAGTGTACATAACCCAGCCAGCACGGGTGAGGACCAGATGAGAGATGGGGGCTGCAGCAGCAAAGTCTGGGACGGAGGTCTCAGAGAGCCCCTTGGGGTGGGGAAGGCCCTCCACACATCAGAGCTCCAGACCCTGAAGAAGAGGGCAGAGCTACATGGTGCTGCCAGGTGAGTCCTGCACCGCCAGGGCCTCCTGTGGGAGGGGCAGGAATGGCCAACGGACCTCATCTCCATCCGAGCCTGTCTGAGGCAGGACAGCTGGGTGTGTCTGAGAAGCAATGTCATGCTAGTACTCGGCCCCTGTGCCAATATTACATTCTAGTTCTGGGGCAATTCATCAGGAGCAGAAGGGCTGGGAAAGAGCAGGCCACTCCCCAGGCCTGTTCTCACACCTGCCTGCAGAATCACAGGTAGGTTTCAGGCTCCATCTAGGATACCCTAGAAGGCGGGGCTATTCTAGGTAGCAAAAGCCTCTGCCTCTGATTCTCACCCACATGCAGAAGCAGTCACAACTTGCACACAACACAGCTCACAACTAGGGAAAGCACTTGTTAAAGAGAATGCCCCCAGGGCATGGCCAGCATGCCGATACAGTGTTCCCATGCCCCTGTTACTGATCCTGTCCTCCTGCCTTCTAGAACAGTGGACCTCACATCACCTCCCAGATTGTCTCCATTTTATGGATTGAAACTCTGAGGCCTCCAGACATGAAGAAGCAGCCATAGATTCAGTCAAATGCCAGCCAAGGGTTTGCCTTGCCTCAGACAACCTCCCCAGCCCCATTTGACCCAGAGACCAGCTGTCAGGGAGCGACCTCAGAGCCAGAGGGATGAAAGATGAGAGGCAAGAAGGTAGCTCCTATCCTAGCACAGCCCAGGCTCCATCTGTCTGCCTTTCTCTCCCCTGCGGCATCCTGGCAGGGCAGTTGGCAGAGTGCCCCCTCCCCAGGAGGCTGCAGACCTCTGTCCCTGGCTCACCCAGATCGGTCTGTTCTCTGCAGTTCCATTCCTTTAGCCTCTTTCGCAGGTCTGAGCATCTCTGGAGCATGCAGGGGAGGAGATATCTGAGGTGGGCTTCCGTGCAGTCAGCAGCCTGCCCCAGCTTCAGCCTCAGGCGTCAGGCTGGTCTGCACTGAACTCTGGGTCTGCCTCTGGGGCCCTGACCAAGCACGCCTGACTCCAGCCCCATGAGGAGCATCCTGTCTTGGTTCCATAGGGATCATGGGTCCTCTTACCACTGTGCGTCAAGCCCCCAGCCCACCTCTGCCTGGGCCAACTTCCTGGTTGGGCCTCCCATGGTAGGGGCCTCAGTTCCCAGGCTCTGGGCTGAGCCCCCAGGGAGCACCATGGGCCTCTGAGACCCTAGACCTGTCCCACCACCCAGACCAGAGTGCCTGGATGCCCCCCACTCCCACTCAACATGGTTCCCACACACTGGTCTCTGGGCCATTCAGGGGATGCCCTTTGTGGACATGCAGAATTTCTATGAATATAGTTTTTTGTAAACATTTTGTAACAATTTGGGTTTCATAGTAACTGTGTTACTTGCCAATCATTCTAGGCTGATGTAAATAAATTTCCAAACAAATCTGATTATTTTCCTTTTTAAGACACTGTGATATATCAAAGTGCACAGTTTGCTGTATGAAGTAATATGGTTTTAAATTTTAAATAAAATGTTTCTAGAAAACAGGGCTCCCTTGAGGCGTGTTTTCTGTTTCTCTTCTCTCCTTAGAACGAGAAGGTGCTGGGCGACGAACTTTTGTCATCTTCCCCCAGGGATGACTGTGTCCCAGGCAAGAGACCCTGGTGCCCAGCAGGTGGGTGGCTCCAGCCAGGCTCCTGGTTCAGACATTGAGGATGTGAGGTCTGTCCTTGAGACTGTCTGACCTCTGTCTTCCCTTCCCTTGGCAACACCCCTCCCTCATCTCCATCCACACACTCCCTTGGGAGTTGCCACATACTTACTCACGTGGCCCTGTCCCTTTGGTCACAGCTAGTGAGGTCGGGTAGACACCTTATCCCAGCTTGGCCACAGTCTCGCCTGAGCTTTTTCAAACTGGAAATGAGAAAGCTCTATGTCAACTGCCCTCTGGAGACGGAAACTGCTCATACAATCAGAGTACAGGGCGGGACATTTCCAGCAGGAAGGGATTCAGTATGGAGGTTTATAAAACCAGTGGAAGAGATGAGGGAGCCTGGCCAACTTGGTCCTCCAGGAATGGCTCCCGGAATAATACAGAACTGACCCACCAGTGCATGACCACCTCTGAGCCTTGTGCCAGAGCTGGGAGGGAAAGACACACCCTAGAGCTGCAATCCAGGGTCCAAGAAGTCTCCATCAAGACATGGGGGCTGCCACCACCCCACATCATAGTGCTCCTCGGCACCCAGGAAGTTGGAGATGAGTAGTGGACTGAAGCTGCTGAAAAACCTCATGTTCCCATGACAGAAACAGCCCAAAAGGGAGTGGGAAGGTGGCCTCTGCCTCACCTCTGCCTCCAACTCTCATTCAAACACATTGAATTGGTAGAGACCTCTTTCCAACCAGAACCCTCCATGTTCTCCTATGACATCATCTTAAAAATAGCTCATGGTTATTGAGCACTTTCCATATGGCAGGTGGTAGGCTAAGCTCCTAACACATATGATCTATTTTGAATGAGAGATGTCCCTCAAACCCTGACACATCTCAGACCCTGACTCTGCGTGACTTTTCAGTCCAAATGTCCACCACCCTTGACACGGGCTTAAGTGTCCCAGGCCTAATTACCAGGAAAGTGGCTATGATTGCACCAGCTTGGGTCAAGTGGCCGCTTGTGGTCCAATTAGCTGTGGCCCGAGGGAGAAAGGGGTCACGTAATACAATTATGGGACCCAGGATCCCTGCTTTAGGAGGGTTGAGAAAACTGGAGAAGTCAAAAAAAAAAAGGCAACATGGGTTGGCAGGTCTCCTAAAATATGCACCTCCCATTCCATCAGCTGACAAGTGCCAGGGAAGCCAAGCCACGGCCCCAGCAGTAATCTCTGCAGAATGGAGAGGAGGTCGGGGCCCAGTAGGCCACATTGTCTGGGAGCTCTGGTCTAACCTAGAGCCACAGCCCAGGAGGAGACTTTGGTCTGAGCCAGGTAGGAGGTGAAGAAAGGCCCTGGGTTGCAGGTGTCAGCCATTGAGAAGCATGGTCGGGACTATCCCTGGAGAGGAGCACCCTGGGGGTCAGGTTAGGCTGCAGGTCCAGCAAGGAGTGGGGGGATATGGACAAGAGAACTGGTAGAAATGAGGCCCACAGTGGGGGTGAAAGCTTATAGGTAGAGGACCCATTCATCCATTCATCCATCCATCCATCCGCCCATTCATCCATCCACCCATCCATCCATCCACCCACCCATCCATCCACGCATCCATCCATCTACCCACCCACCCATCCATCCATCCACCCATCCATCCATCCACCCATCCATCCACCCATCCATCCACCCACCCACTCATCCATCCATCCGCCCATCCATCCATCCATCTATCCATCCACCCACCCATACATACATACATCCACCCATACATCCATCCATCCACCAACCCATCCATCCATCCACCCACCCATCCATCCATCCACCCATCCACCCATCCATCCATCCATCCATCCACCCATTCATCCATCCATCCATCCATCCATCCATCCATCCATCCATCCACCCATCCATCCACCCAGCCATCCATCCACCCACCCATCCATCCATCCACCCATCCACCCATCCATCCATCCACCCACCCATCCATCCATCTACCCATCCACCCATCCATCCATCCATCCATCCAACCACCCATTCATCCATCCACCCATCCATCCATCCATCCACCCATCCATCCATCCACCCATCCATCCATCCATCCACCCATCCACCCACCCATCCATCCATCCATCCACCCATCCATCCATCCACCCACCCATCCATCTGTCCACCCATCCACCCATCCGTCCATCCACCCATCCACCCATCCATCCATCCATCCATCCATCCACCCATTCATCCATCCACCGATCCATCCGTCCACCCATCCATCCATCCATCAATCCACCGATCCATCCATCCATCCATCCATCCATCCATCCATCCATCCACCCAACCATCCACCCATCCATCCATCCACCCATTTATCCATCCATCCATGCACCCACCCATCCATCCAAGCACCACCCATCCATCCATCCACCTATCCATCCACCCATCCATCCATCCACCCATCCATCCACCCATTCATCCATTTATCCATCTACCCACCCATTGATCCACCCATCCATCCATCCACCCATCAATCCATCTGCTCATCCATCCATCCATTCATTCATTCACAGACTTAACTAAATATTTTATGTATGAGTCCCAGCTCTACCAGCTACTAGCTGTGTAACTTTGAAGAAGCAACTTCACATCCTTGAGCCTGTTTCCTCATCTGTAAAATGCATGAGTGTGAAAGCCGCCCCCTCATGGAGTGCTTGTGGGGATTAAACGACAAAAAGCACACTGCATATTTAGCACAGGGCAGGCACATCATAAGCCAACATAAATGCCAGCTATTTTCATTAAGAAAAGGGAGAAAGATGGGGAGAAGAAAAATTAGGAGCTACTATGGTCTGAGTGCTCTCTGGATAGACAGGGGGACTCCTCCCTCCAGGACTAACCCTAACTCAGAAGCCTATCTGTGATATCCTCGGCTCTGGATGGGGGCCAGCCAGGCCTCTCAGATTACTGACTGCACAATGGGTGCAGGAGTAGTGATGTAGCTGTCCTGGCTCAGGCTCCTGTTTCTATAACCTCAGCCATTTCTGCCCCAGCCTCTCCTTGGCTAATGCCTTGTGCTCCTCTCATCTCCAGGACATACATGGGCTCCTAGTTCTAGTGCACCAGTCACCAGAAGCAAGACATTCAAGGAGGCCCCTCAGTCAGGAATTGCTGTGGCAAGAAACAGACACCTACTCAAACTCACCCGGGCAAAAAGGGGGCTTCATGATAAGGGGTCTGACGGAAAAAAGTCAAGTTTCTCTCCCTCTATCTTTCTCCCTCTCTCTCTTTCTATCTCTCATTCCCTTCCTCCCCCCTCCGCTTCCTTGCTCAAGGCAGGACATGGCCACCCCCATCTTGGTTCAGGTCCCCCCAGCTTCAGGGCCCATGTCAGTGAAAATGTCCCAATTCCAAACCGTCCACCCACTCCTTCAGCAGAGAGAGCTGGATGGTGGAGTTCTCAGAGAACAGGTATATCTGACAAGTCACTGTAGATCCACACTTCTGAAAATGCCCTGAGGATCTTGTTCAAATGAAGGCTGGGGTCCACTCGTCTGGGACAGACTTGGGTGTCTGCACTGGCCACAACTCGCAGGGGCTGCTGGGCTTTTGGCCTGCTGCCAGCACAGCAAGTGGCCCGGCTGTGGTGGGATGACGGTGGGGGGGGGGTGGTCACTGAATGCAGCACAGGCCTCGGAACCCTCCTGCTCCATGCTCTGAAGGCACAAGCCCCACTCACCCCATTCAACAGCATCATAGAAATGAATCCTCCCTTGAGTCCTTAGTTCCCCATCAGAAATGTTGATTAACTGAGCATCCCACTTCACTTCCATATTTTTCTGTCTTATCTAGCCCCAGAATATCTATGCTGGCAGGAATGCCCCAAGTCCTTCAGGATTCAAGTTCGCTCAGGACCCCTCTGCTAGGACTGATGGGCAAACCTCCCCAAGCAGTAAGATCAGGGACCCTGGAGTCCAGCTTCCTGGGTTCTGCTTCTTGCTCTGTGTCTTCTTTTCTCCCACACCTTTTTTGGAGATTGGGTCTCACTTTGTGGCCCAGGCTGGAGTGCAGTGGCACAATCATAGCTCCCTGCAGCCTCGACCTCCTGGGCTCAGTGATCCTCCCACCTCAGACTCCCAAGTAGCTGGGACCACAGGTGCTCACCACCATACCTCGCTGAGGAGGGTTATAGGGATTTGATGAGATTGTCCACGCCAGGCACGCAGTCTATCTCAGCCAACGTTAGCTATTACTGTGGAGGGAAGGTAAAGAATGACTTGACCCCTCCCAAATATGCCAAGGGGGAAACTAGCCCAGGCACAGAGGAATCAGGAAACAAAGGTGGTCAAATACTCAGCTTTAAGTGCAAAGTTGTTAGTCCCAGTCTACGACCCAAAACATCTGGAAGTTTCCTCTCCACTACCTCTCAAATTTGGCCAAAGATTCCACAGGCTGGGAGGGAACTGGGGAGGGACCACCAGACAGAGATGGAGCCCACTGCAGAGGCCTCCCAGGTTCTGGCAGAACATGCAGGTTCAGTTGCCAGCCCCAGGGAGCCCTGAGGAATGGACCCACCATCTCTACCTGCATGAGTCCAGTACAGAGCCTGGAGAGGTGCCTCTCTAGATGTCTTGCTTAGTGGCTTCAAAATGACACTTGCCTTAGCATCCAGGTGACTCCCACTGGCCATCTTGCATGAGTCAGGACCATCTGTGCCCTGAAAACTTGCTCCGTTCCCATTCTCCCCAACCCATGCAGCCAAGCCCTCATTCACTGAATCAGGAAATCAGGACTCTGCCCCAAACACTTAGAGGAAAGGAGGTGCTATGGCAGGGAACCCCTGACCCTGGCCAAGTGCAACTAGACTAGAGATTCTCCTCTGAGCTGGGGAAACAGTGCCCATGCCACTATTTTATTCATTACTATTATTATTGTCATTAGTTCTGCTTCCAAGGCAGTCATTGCAGAGCCCTGGTGGCTTGGAGGTAAGAGGACAAAATATTTCTGAAGCACACTTTGATATGGTTATTTTTGTTCTCTAGGTCTGGGAGAGTCCCATCCCACAGTGGCCCCTTTCTTTTGACCTTGGTCATCTCACCCTGCTCAAGGAACAGGGGTCTGAGACCTGTGGAGATGGCTCCCACCTCCCACAGGTCCCCCACCTCCCTCTAGGTCTAGGACCTGCCCTCTCCCCAGCCATTCCCAGTGAAAAGGGCCTCCTGTCACTCATGGAGGTGCCCAGACAGGAGACACGGACTAGGAATAGGGGGCAAATTCTAAGATCCCTCTACCATCTTAATTTAAGCAGATGGCCTTGGACAATTCACAAGCCTCAGTTTACTCACCTGTGCATTGGGAGTGCCCATTTTGACTGTAACAGGGAGCTCATGTGAGAATTTTTAAAATGACATGTGAAAGCATGTGTTAAGTGTGAGGCATTGGGCTGTTTGTGAAGCTCCTTCACTCTTCAGTCAGTTCTCCCCTCTCTCCCTTCCTACCGCCCTGCCACTCAGGTCCATCTGGAGCAAGCCAAGGAGCAGCAGGAGGTCAGGGCTGGAGCCCCCAGGGGCTGCAGGCCCCTATTCCAAGAACCACGCTGGGCCAGGGTACATGGCTCCCTTGGAGCTTTGATGGCACTTCCTTGGGAAACAGAAGCTGAATGTTTAAGAAGCATCTGTCATTATGGAAACAAAGTTGCCAGGCCATTTTTTCTTTTACTATTTTTACTGCGGTTTCATTATCTTATGCAAATGAGGCCACTGATGAAGCCTTTCTGCAGGGTGGCCCATGCTGGGACCAGCTCTACCAAGGGGATTTATTGCCTGCCTCGGCCTCCAGAAAGGATCCGAGATGAGGAGTGCCCACGGAGAGGACTTCCGGAGCAGCCACCACACCTGCAACACTCGGCTTCCCACCAGACAAGCCCCTAGCTCCTGCCTCCATCCCAGGAGTGCCCTGGCCCATTATCTGCAAAGACCTGAATGTCAGCCCACTTGGCTCAGGCCTCTGTCCCTGATTCCCCAATAGCCAGAGCCCCTTGAAGACTAAGTTACCTGTACCCAACAGGATATAAGGGAAAAGATGGGAAGCGAAATATGTTAGCTACTTGATTCACATCATGCCCATAGTGCTAGGAGAAAAGCATGATATTATCCCCTTAGTTTGAGATCCCCTGGAAGAGGCCCCTGAGACAAGGGCTTGAATACAAGACAAAAATAGGGGAATAGGGATGTGAGATGCCAAAGGGAAGCCAGCTTATAAGGGGTACAACATCAAGCCAGTCAACCCTGTGGGCAGCTGGAACTTAACTCCATGAAGAACTCTGGGAGCCAGCAGAGAACATGCAACTCAAGAATCTCCCATTGAAGGAGTGAGGGAGCTGGGGTATGTATACACCAAGTCCTATCAACCTTTGGTTTAGGACTGGTCCCCCAGAGACAGCCAATCCCAGGTACTTCTGGCATGCCACAAGGGGGCAAGGTGGACTCTGGGCCAGGACAAAGCCTCAGGCAGAGCAGTGCCCATCTTTGCAGTGGGAAGTTAGGCAGCTTGCCCAGAAGGGGTAAGGGCAAGACACTGACAGCATGTGCTATGGCCCCACGTCAGAGATGAAGAAACGGAGGCTCACAGAGGCCAAATAACTTGCCCAAGGTCCAGGGAGTATGTGGTAGGGCAGAGTCTAACCCAGGGCTCTCTGCCTCCCAGGCTTTAAAAGCCAATAGTGCCTCACTGGACCTTGGGCAAGCTCAGGCTCCCAGGGTCCCTGCCCAGACTCCCACCTGACCCCAGATCCCCCACACTCCTTCCTGCAGCTCTGGCCTCGCTGACAGCCCCTACAATGTCTTCCTGCTCCAGACTACCTCCCAGATCATCTCCTCCCAGCATAAAATGTGTTGGCAAAGCACACCCTCTTCCCGGTGAGTTCAGCAGCTCGCAGATGTGGAGAGGTTTTTCTTCAGGAGGTAGCAGGCCTCTGTACTGTCTGTCTAGCCCAAAGACTTACTTGCAGTTTGCTGTGAGAACCAGCTTCCCCTCCCTCCCCCTAATTCAGCCTCAGATCACTAAGAATTCTCTAAACTCCAATAACACATCCTCTGGGACAGAGCCAAGCATTTCATGAGAGCCTTCTAAGCACCGTGCCCTGTGCAGGCACTCTCCTCTCTGTAGGGAGATTTAATCCAGTGCCGTATTTCCCAGGAGCTGGGCAGTGGTAAAATTAAAGATGTGGAAAATCTGAAGCTTCCCAGCCCCACTTGCCTGCAGGTAACGATGAGGCCACAGCAGTCACCATAATCCAAATGTCACTGCTTCTGTGTCCTCTTGCACCATCCAGACCCCTCCAGCCCCAGTGAAGTCCAAGGGACAGGCCTCTTCTGCACTCAGAATCATCCTCCCATCTGAGACCGAAGGCTTCAGAGCTCTTAGTGCTCAGGTCTTTTCCAGGAGAAGTTGTTATCAATAATAAGAAGAATATCAATAATGATAATGGGCTGGGTGCAGTGGCTCACTCCTGTAATCCTAACACTTTAGGAGGCCAAGGTGAGTGGATTGCTTGAGTCTAGGAGTTCGAGACCAGACTGGGCAACATGGTGAAACCCCATCTCCATAAAAATAAAATAATAATATTAATAATGCTAATAACAACAGGATGCAGCTAACTGAGTGACAATTCTAGACCTGGCACTGTGCTTGGCTCTGAGCATGCCCATCTCATAGGATTCTCAGCATAACCCTATACGCTAGAGATGTCATCTCCATATTACAGATGTGAAAAACCAAGGCTGAAAGAAGTGGAATTACTCTCCCACAATCACCCAGTAAGCAACAAAATGAGGGCTCCAGTCTAGGACCTCTGTTTCATAGATTTGGGAAATGAACAAATGAATGAGTGAATCAGAAAACAGTCAATATCAATGCTGTTTACAGACACTGGGGAACGTCTATGCTTATGGAAAACAAACATCCAAACTTGATTGGGCCAAAACCGAGAATTACTAATTATAGTCACTCACAGGAACGACCTACCATTTATGCCTAATTGCAGTGCAGTCCAATAACAATTATGCACATCAATAAATGTGTCGGATTAACTTGGTTGTGAGTTTTATTTGATCACAACCCTAAACTCTGCTTGTGGTTGCTCAGACCTGGGAGGCTATGGTCACACTGCCTGGACCCCCTGGTCACTTCCGGCTCAGTGCGGAGGACCATTGGTACTGGAAGGGAAGTGGAAGATGGGAGAGGAAGGAAATGTTTTCTCCTCCTTCCTCTGCCGCAGCGTGTCCGCACTGGCAGGCTCAGGGAAAGCAGTTTGGCAGGGGGTCTTTGCAGGGCGTGTGGAACATCACAAGCCTCCCCTCCCTTCCTCAGTGCCAAAGGCAGCTTCCTAATTAGAACATCCATAACCCTCAGCATCTGCTCCAAGAGAATTCAGCTGCTCTAAGATGGAGAAGTCCATTAACTTTATTGCACAAAGCGTCAGACGTGCTTTTAGACAGAGGATCGCTGCCAAGTGAGATAAACTGCCTGGACCTGCCAGCGGGATGGGCCAGAACTTCCTGCAATCCCCAGCTGTGTTCCTGGGACTCTCTCCCCTCTCTGTCCAATGCCCTGGGTGGTACCGTGTCACCCTGGGAGGCTGGAGCCAGGGAAACGGTATCTTTCAAATGCAGGTGCAGCCTGAGCACCCACCCTTCATGGGGCAAACCCGCAGCCTGGTGGACGCCCAGCACCAGACAGGCACCACCTGACTCCCAGAATGCATCGGGACTCCCACCCCACAGCCAGGCAGCTCATTCCTACATCAGCAGAAATTGGAAGAGCTGGTGTCTTTAGAAGCAGTAGAGCATGGTGGCTAAGATGGAATTTCATCTTTGTCGCTTAGGAGTCACTCTCTGATCTTGCAAAAGTGCCTTAACGTCCTGGGGCTACTCCATAAAAGGGGCTGAGTACCCCCCACCTGTAGGAGGGTGAAATTAGACAATGCCTGGAACTTATAGCGCAGTGCCTGATGCATAGTGAGGGCTCCATAAATGAGAGCACCCTGCCTAAGTCTCCAGTGTGGAAATGGAGAGGGAACAAAAATCCACCAGTGTGGGGGTGAGAGTAAACACCAGTTTGGATTCAAACAGCCCCAGGTTTTAACCTTAGCTCTACCATGTGACTTAACTCCCTAGGCCTTCAGTTTCCTCATCTGGAAAATGGGGTTGGTATTCCCTGTCCTCTTTTCCTCACGGGAGAATCAAGAAGGCATAAAAGGCTGTGGGGCCACTAAGGGATGTTCTGACATGCAGCGTTGTGGCTCCCATTACTGTGGCAATCAACCTCATGTCTAGTGTTCCCTGGATACACCAATCCCAAGGCTGGCGGCTGGCTGGGCCTCCCTCAACTCCCAGTCCTGGAAGTCATCTCTGCCCAAGCACCTCCACCACAGCCCTCCCACCTCCTCCCAGGTGGCCCAACTCCCCACAGAGAGCAGCCCCAGACCTCCCAGCCCTGATGGATGTCTCACCATGTGGGCCTCCCAGGCCTCTAGTCTCAGATTCAGATCCCTTCTTAATATGAATAATTAGAAGAAACAATCAGAGGGGGAGGCAGCAGCAATAGCAGTCGACCCCAGTGATTTCCCAGCCTTGGGGAGAGCCCAATTCTGCTCCAATCCAATTGCTGTAAATTCCCATCAAGCTAAGAAAATATAGTGCAATTTAGAAACACTGATACGGCAATAAAACACAGATCTCCAGCAAATGGAATTCGGCAACATCTAAAAATGGAGCCATACATTACTCGGCCTGAAAACTCCCTCCAGGGACGTGATGCTGGGAGAAGTTAGGGCAGTTTTATGTTCAAGATGATCTTTCCTTTCCAGATGAAGGCAGGGCCACCTACAGCAGGGCCTCTGGTAGCCCTCTCAGGCCTCTGTCCATGGCCCAGAGAAGGATTCGAGGAGGGCTCCCAAGTCAGAGAGGACCCATGGTCTGCCTTCCATCCTCCAGGGGCTGTTGGAGGGAGGGAGAGGATCTTCCTGTGTGCCATTTAGTCCTCATAAGTGGCCTTCGAGGGAAAGGTGGTTGTTTCCATTGATCAGATGAGAATACTGATAAACAGAATGAGATTTGTTCAAGGTCACTCATAGGGAAGTGGTAAAAGCTGGATTTGGACTCACGCTTGTCTGCCTCTTTCTAGTCTACATGCCGTCTTACATCCAGCTCAGGACTCAGCCCTTGACTCTGCAAAAGCTAAAACTAAGCCAAACAAGGCTGCTCCCTGCCTTCTGAGCAGGTAGCCTGACCCCTGGAGTGGGGACAGGACCATAGTCCACGAAGGAGTTCATCACTCTGCTTCCTGGGACCGTTCGCCTGTTCCTGTAGCTCCACTCTGCAACCCTGAAACAGGAAGAGGTCCCCTGAGATGCAGTCTCCTGCCTCCTCAACAGAAAGCAGGGGGTAGGGGGTCCTCTTGGGAAGGATGGAGCTGGAGAGCAGGAGGGCTTTGGGTGAGTGGAGGGCAGACCCATGCGCCCATTCAACCTAACATCTCTACTTCTCTCTAGAGAGGATGGGGATGGGGCTCCATTCTCTCTCTCTGGCCTGGTACATACCCTCCTCCCTCCTCATCAGCATGCCAGGCTCCTTGCTAAACCCACCTGGCCAGCCTCCTTGCTGAACCCATTCTATCAAATTCTTGCTCATGCATGCACCCACACGGGGACACACACCCCACCCAATACTCATTTCAACCTCGACATTTGCTTAGCCAGTCCCTCCTCCAGACTATGAGCCCCACAGGAGCAGAAAGTGGTGTGCTCGTGGCTCATGACTGACTCCCACCCACTGGACTAAGCACAACTCAGGGATTGACTCCACTGACATTTGGAACACACTGGGGATTGCTTTCACATGCTCCTGTGTGTCCTACCAAGCCCTGGCACCAGGAGCCCAATAAGGGCAGAAAACCCAAGGTGGCCTCTTTAGAGTTTGTGTGTTAAGAATTACGGCTCAGGACGCAGGCCTGACTTCCAGCTCTGCCACCTGCTAGTTGTCTGACTTGTGGAAGTTACTTAATCCCTCTAAGCCTCAGTTTCCTCATCTGTAAAATGCAGTTAATAGGAGGTCCAGCATGGAAGGCTGCTGCAAGGATCTAGTGAGATGATACATGGAAAGCATACAGCACTACACTTGGCACATAGTAAATGATCAATGAACGGCAATTGTATTAGTTAGCTTAGGGCAGGCCATGCTGTGACAACAAGCCCCAGTGTCTTGGTGCTTTACACAGCGAACTTTATTTCTTCTGCACTTTGATTCCTCCGTGTGTCAGCTGTCGTCCATTGTGAAAATCAGTGATTTAGGCTGCTCTGATCTTGTGATTCCATCATCTCAACAAGAGGTCTTCTCATAATTGCCTCAGCTGAGGAATAAAAGGGCTGGAGAATCATATCAGTGCCTTTTGCTGCCTCAGCCTAGAAGCCACACACATTCCTTCCAGTCACATTTTAGAGGCCAGGGCTAGACATGTGACTCCACTTAGTTACAAGTGGAAGTAGGAGTGCATCTTCCCCATGCCCAGGAGGGAGAAGACAGCCAGATCCTGGTAAGCACTAGTGATGTCTTCCTCCGTAAGCGTGGTTACTGGCCCTTTTCTGCACCCACGTCCACTTCGTCTTCCTGGACCCAGAGCCAACTCACACCCTGCTGGCAATTTTCCTATTTCCTCCTTCATTTCTGTCATGTCTCCTCCCAAAGAGCGGCAGAGGAAACACAGGCCCCCGCTGCCCATCAGCTGAAGCCCAGCCGTGGCCCAGGGGAAATAGCTCCTTACAGAAGACGGACTATTTCTAAAGTCCTCCCCTACCCTCCTCCAGCCCCTTTCCTCTGACTGAAGGGCCGTCATCAACTCAGTGACAACCCAGAATTCAGGCCTCCAGCATCTGATTGCAATTGTGCCTCTGACTGTCAGGGATAAATGTCTGTTGTCTTAAGGAGGATCTGCGTTGATGGAGGTGTCAGCACAGGCAGTGGTGGTGGAACCAGGCTCCCTGCGAGATGTAATTTGTGGGCAAGTCATGTATGTCCAGCTCCTGCCAGAACTCGGGCCCCTGAAGGTGGGGTAGGCAGGACCAGGGGGGTGGGGGACAGATAGGTGTAGCTGTGTAGGGGGAAGGGCAGAGAACCAGAAGCCAGAAATGAGTGACTTCCGTGGGTGAGGACAATATATCAAGTGGAACCATCAGCCCGAGGGGAAACTGTAGAGGATGCTGAGCAGTTGGGCAGGAGATAATGAGGGTCCCTGAAAGTGGAGTCTGGGAGGACTAACAGACACAGGGACAAGAACACGGGGCCAGCAGGGGCTTTGGAAATTAGATTTGAACCCTGGTTCTACCACTCAACAGCTGTGTGACGTTGGATTCATTGCTCAACCTCTCTGAGCTTCCTCAGCAAAGAAGCGCTCAGAAGCCCTGCCCTGTGAGCTTATAAAAGTGCAGTGAGGTGGATCCGAAATGTTCATCCCCTTGGGGTTTGGCCCCCAGTGGGTAAGCCTGGTGGAGGAAGGCAGAGGCCCATTCTGGAGATCCTGGGCCACTGCAGTGGACAAAGGAGATTCCCCACCCAGACCCCTTTGATTGCATGGTGCACGTGTCTTTCCACTGCTGGGAATGTTGGCTGTTCATGGCTCCCAGTTGTCCCCTTCTCATGTGCCTTCTTACCCATGAGGTTAAGATTCTCATTTTCTACCACCCAGAGCAGGTCACAGCCAGTAACCTATGACGTGGTCAGAAAAAGGCCATCCCCTTTTCTTAAGATGGGACCAAGTCTGTGGTACTTTGCCTGAAGCTACCACCTGCCCAGATGAGACCTCATCCTTGCTCACTCAGCCTTTGCCCCAGCCTTATCCTGATCCCTCACTTTCCTTCTGAAAGCAACACATTCCTTCAACACACTTTGGGCACCTAAGTCCCCTTCTCAGGCTCTGCTTCTAGAGAACCTAAGACCGACACCAAGCAGGGCTCCAAGAAATAGAGTCTAAGGTCTAGGGGTGGCCCTGGAACCCGGGCATGACCTGGGACTGGCCCAGGCTGAGTAGACAGACAGGCCTCACACCCAGACACTGAGCTTCTAGCTGTTGGGTGAACTTTGAACCCCTGCCTTGTGGGGAATGGCCCTGAGCTACTGTGAGTCAGGAGGGGCGTTTGGTACCAGCTTCATGGAGAGAGGGACTGAGCAGAGAAGAGGAAATTCACAACTCTTTTTATTTCTGTTTATTGCTTTATTCATTGAAGTCTTATCCCCATGTACTTAAACAGGATTTGAGGAGCTTAAAACTAAATGCATTTAAAAGGGAATGATTGTAAAAGCAAAACAGTGGAAAAACCATGTCAAAGGAGTGAAATATTTTTATTTCCTCCGAGGCTAGCTGGGATAATAAAGGCAGAGCTTCTTATGTAGACCACCAGGAAAGAGGATTGTCAGAAACAGGGTCCCTGAAGAGTCAACAGATCCCCACAATTCACTGGGAGCTTCTCCTGAAGTTAAATGTCCCTCTAGGATATCCTCCCTGTCTAACCCCAGAACTATGTCCCCTGCCAGAGAATATGGGTACTACCCCCTGGCACTTTGCAGACCCTTGGGAAGTCCCTTCTCTTTCTGAGCACTCAGAGCACCCCCTCTGCTCAGTGAGGGGGCTGAGCCTGAAGATCCCTGGGGCAGTTTCCACCTCATATGTTCGAGGACTGCCTAAGAAAATTGACACTCGGCAGCTCCCAGGGCCTCAGGCAGGTGGAATGTGAATCCACATCCCTAGGCCCCAGGTGGGAGATGCAGGTACTAGGAGAGTCAGGAACTGACGGGCAAGGGCAAGGAGTGTGGATGCAGGCTCGAGGTGGCCCAGGGATGAGGGAAGCACAGGGGAGAGGGATCCAGGCAGGAGGACAGAGGGGCAGTCTGCAAGCTCAGAAGAGGACCGGAATAACCAATGAGCCCATATCCAACCGGGAACGTTCACCCTGAGCTGGGTTTAGAGGTACGAGAAAGGAGCAGGAGCAGAGAGACCACCCTGTCCTGGGCCGAGGGGGCCTGGGGCCAGGGAGTTTTGGGCTCTGGAGCTTGGTGTCCTCAGGATCTCAGATGACTGTCTGTTATTGGTCCCTTACTAAGAGGCAGGCACTGTACTAAGCATTTGAGGTGCATTCTCCCATTTAATCCCCCCAACACCCTTTAAGATAGATTCCATCATTTGCTTCATTTTAAAGTGAAACAAGGGTTAAGATCCCGGCCCAAGGTCACCCAGCTGGTAGGAGGCAGATCAGGCTACACCCTGGGTTACCTCTGATTTCAAGCCAGCACTGCTAGGAACCCTGTTTCCGCACCTCCCTCAGGGGGACTCATGGTGTTCCCAGTCCTGAGAGGTCCCTAAGGAAGCCAGGCCCTGCTTTACTAATGTCTCATTCATTTTAGATATGACATTTGTATTCTAATAGGGGCCTTCGGGAGCTAGGCCCTTTATCCTAAGGGCACTGATGGGGAAATGTAAGCACCACGTCAGGACTGGGATAAGGGAGACTTTGGCGGGGTGTGCCCTTTCGGTATCCATGGATGCCACCTGTGGTCAGCAGGGACCCCTAGCTGCTCTAGAACCCAGCCCCACCCCATCTCAAGATACCCTAAGCATTTGCATCTCCCAGGACTCATGAGGCTGTCTCCAGGTCTGAGGGCGGCCGTCAGCGTTGGCAGCAAGTGCTCCTGTTGGCACAGGGGAAATATAAGCTGCATCTGCCACTTAAAAAGCATTTCTGAGAAGTGCAGAGGCGGCAAGAGTGTGCAGAATTGTCAGCGTGTGGGGATTAGCAGGCCGGCACGTTTCCTCCTGCAGGCAGCCCTGTTCCGCGGTGCTCAGAGACATAAGGCATTTCAGGAGAAGCATCGTCCAGGCACCGAGCAGCCGTTAAAAGGAAACCCAGGGAAGGCCATGGGAAAAGAGTGGCTGCTCTCTAGGAATGATAGGCTCCACACAAAAGGAGCAGGGTCCCTGAGGACCCAGAGTGACCAATGCCCAGCCCGGGCTGGGGCCTGCCATCAGGGGCCAACTGCTCTACTGGCATTTCAAGAACCCCAGAGAAATTCTGCAGTTACCACCACACCAGTCTGTGAGGTTGGTACTGCCATGATCCCCCTTCTACAGCTGGGGAAACTGAGGCTTGAATGAAAAGAAATCATTAAGAGTGTGGTTAGAACTTGAGCGCTGGACCACACTGGTTCAAATCCCAGCTCTACCACCTTCTGGCTGTGTGTCCTTGGGTAATTCCCTTGGCCTCTCTGAACTTCAATTTTCTCACCCATAATATGAGAGAAATAATAGTACTTCTTCTCCCAGAGGTAACTATAGGAATTAGAAGAAAAATGTAGCTAAAGTGCCAGACTCATAATAAATCCTCAATAAACAGTAGCTTTGATTATTATTAGATTATTCAGGTCAATTCAGTTCAATATTTATTGACTACTTGGTTGAATGTATTAAAGTATATTGTCAAAACAAGCCAGTTCTTTTCTCCCGGTTGATGATAATGTAGAACTCTGCCCTCTTCAGCCGGTTGCTCTGCCATTGTGTGGTTGCAGCTACTGGACCATGTAAAACAGGGGGAATGACCCAGCAATGCCATTACAGGGTATATACCCAGAGGAATATAAATCATTCTACCGTAAGGACACAAAGACACACGCACGTGAATGTTCATCGCAGCACTATTCATAATAGCAAAGACATGGAATCAACCTAGATAACCCATGGGGCTGGGTTCTTAATCAGCTAGGGGTTCCTGCTGACAGGTGGCATCCATGGATACTGAAAGGCCTCACCTTGCCAAAGTCTTAAGAGACGATGCTTCTCTGAAATGCCTTATGTCTCTGAGCGCCGAGAAGCAGGGCTGCCTGCAGGAGGAAACATGCCGGCCTGCTAATCCCCACACGCCGACAATTCTGCGCACTCTTATCACCTCTGCACTTCTCAGAAATGCCCATCAGTGACAGACTGGATAAAGAAAATGTGGTACATTTACACCATGGAATACTATGCAGCCATAAAAAAAGGAGCAAGTTCATGTCCTTTGCAGGGACATGGATGGAGCTGGAGGCCATTATCCTCAGCAAACTAATACAGGAACAGAAAACCAAATACCACATGTTCTCACTTATAAGTGGTAGCTAAATGATGAGAACTCATGAACACAAAGAGGGAAACAACAGGCACTGGGGCCTACTTGAGGGTAAAGAGTGGGAGGAGGGAGAGGAACAGAAACGATAACTATTGGGTACTAAGCTTAGTACCTGGGTGATGAAATGATCTGTACAACAAACCCCCCATGACACGAGTTTACCTATGTAACAAACCTACACACGTACCCTGAATATAAGTTAAAAATAAATAAATAAATAAATATAAATAAACACAGGCAAGCAAAGCCATCCCAAAGGCACCTGACCTCTCACTGAATGTGCTGGGCTATAGGGGGCCCATCTGGAGGTCTAAGTGGGAGAGGTCCCAAGGACTGAGGAAGCGGGAGGCTAGAAGACCAGATGTTGGAGGGGGGACTTTGAGGAGTGAGAAGCTGGAGGTGAGCAGTGCGGATTGGAGTTCGGAAGTCAGCCTCAGGAGCTGAGAGATAAGAGGTGAGTATCAGGGATATGGCGTCAGAGAGGAGACTCAAGGTGTCAAAGATTAGCGTGAACCCTGAGAGGTCAGGACTGGAGGTGAGAGTTGGAAGTTAGAGCCTAGATGGGACTCCTGGAGGTCAGCTGTTGGAGGAGAGGCTTGGCAGTTCAGAGAATCAGAGGGAACATGGTGGTGAGAAGCTGGGTGTGTATCTCAGGAGGTGTGTTAGTTTCCTATTGCCGTTGTAACAGATTATCACAAATTTAGTGGCTTTAAAATAACACACATTTTAATGACTTGGGATGTATTCCTTCCTCTAAAAAAATAAAACTCAAATTGATCTTCTTATCATTCCGGAGACCAAAAGTCCAAAATCAGCTTCATGGGGCTAAAGTCAAGGTGCTGGCCTTCTGTATCTATTTCTGTCCCTCCTCTTGGCTTTTCTTCCCTTCCCCCTTCCCTCCCCTCCCCTTCTCTTTCCCTCCCCTTCCCTTCTCCAGGATGACCTGGTGGTGTCCCTGGCGGATCCAGGCAGTGGCGGGGCTGAACTGTTTGGCTTTGAATCAGTCCAGCCCCTGGAGAACACTATTGTAAAAGGACATTTCCTGCCACCTGTTATTCATAAACTCAAGAAACATTTATTGAGCGCTGAACACTGAGCTGGGTGAAAAGGATCCAGCAGTGAGCTAGACAGAGGGACGCTCCCAGACCTGTGCCAGTGGTTGCAGGTGCAGGCTCGTAAGAGTCTATCGCTAATTTTTCAAGAATGTGCAAGCCAGCTGTTAAACACAGCCAGACACAGCTATTATTAAAAATTAAATTATATTAACTTACAGTTAAATAAATTATATTGAAACAAAGGTAATGAATGCTCAAAACTCATCATGTCTTAATTATTGTGCTATATTTTGCGCTCGTCGATGCTCCTGTACGTTATTTATGTCTACTGAATCTGTATGGTGGAAATACCACAATGGTGCACTGCTGTGTATCTCTTCCCAGCTCCACTCGGTGGCACCAACCTTGGTACTCTGAAATTGTTAGTATTTACATCATGGAGCCTAGCAAATGCTACACATCATGCTTTTTTAAAGAGAGATATATATTTTTTATTTTATTTTATTTTATTTCTTTATTTTCAGATGGAGTCTCGCTCTGTCGCCCAGGCTGGAGTGCAATGGCATGATCTCGGCTCACTGCAACCTCTGCCTCCCGGGTTCAAACGACTCTCCTGCCTCAGCCTCCTGAGTAGCTGGGATTACAGGCGCCCACCACCACGCCTGGCTAATTTTTGTATTTTTAGTAGAGACAGGGTTTCACCATGTTGGCCAGGCTGGTCTCAAACTCCTGGCCTCAGGTGATCCACCCACCTCAGCTTCCCAAAGTGCTGAGATTACAGGTGTGAGCCACTGTGCCCAGCCACATCATGCTTTTTTTTTTTTTTTTTTTTGAGAGCCAGTTACTAAACATGTGTAGCACACTACTGTCTGTTCCCCACTGCATAGTCCAGCTCATCCTGAATCTTAATTGTCTTAACTTTCAGCTGGAAGTTGTTTTGATGGGGTTGGAGTGGAAGGTGGGTCCTTGTCGGGGAACATTCAGAACCTCTTGTTCCTCCTCAGTGGCCTCTGGGTGAGTTACAGACATGCAGGCCCTCAGTTCTCCCTCTCCCAGGCAGGGGCCACTTCTCTGAGGTTCTGGCCTTACCTCCTCCAAATAAAATATAAGCCTGGCTGTTCCATCAGAAAACAGCTGTTCCCACAAAGCTTGCAGGGCTTAATTCCGATTATAGACACAGCTGGACTGCAGCCCACATGCCAACATGTAACTAACTTTCACTTTACTCACATTCTCGGAAAATTGATGATTTTCTGCCATTTTATTATACTTGATGATAATTTAAAAGGCAGGTTTAGTGCATCCATAAAACTGACTTTGCAACAAGCTTGTGATGTTAGAAAAATATATTTGGCGGGGCCTATTGTTTGGAGTTATAAAACAGAAGCCAGGAAGGGCTTTCCAAAGGGACTGTTCATACCAGCATCCTTTGCCTCCAGAACCCCAGCCCATCATTGTCCCACTTCTGGGAGGTAGTGAGTTGGCCTGGGTCTTTTTCCTGCACATGCCCACCTCAGTCAGACTGAGTAGGATGATCTCTGCCTCCATCCCTGACAATGCTCATTGACCATTGACACTGGGAATCATCACCCAAGTTCTGGGGCAGACATGCACCGAACACGCTGCTGGGGCCCTCCAAGGGCAATGCTGGCTTCCGAAAGGGAATTTATAGCTGGCTAATCAAAGCTTAATTACAGCAGCTCAGCGGGCTCCAGCAGGAACTCAGGCCGAAATGGTTTTGCTAGGAAACTTTTTACGAGCTTAAGCAGAAGCAGCAAATTAGCAGGAATGAGAGGAAAATCATCCCGTCTTAACCATGTCCCTGAGCTGGGAATCTGCAGCGTCACCTTGCAGAGTGCACCTCTGGGCAGCCCAAGAGGTGAAGATGGGGGTGTGGGAGCAGCCTGGATGCAGTCCCCTGTAGTCCATGGGCTGGGGCTGCATGACTTATGCTCCCCAACCCCGCCCCCCAAACCCCTGCCTGCCCGCACTGCAGTGAGGACCAGGAGGCAGCCTCACATCTCTTCTCACCTCTCACCTCTTCTCCATCTCCACAGCCCCCCGCATGGCTAAAGGACATCACACAACCTCGTGCAACCATGTGGTCTGGAGAGTCTCCTCATTCTTAGACATCTCCCTCATCTGAACTCTCAACTCCTCCTAAGTGCATCTGATCCATAAACTCTTCCACCTCTCCTCTTCCATATTTTAAAATTTCTTTCCTCTTCACCAATCTGCATTCTGCCACTCAACTAACTCCTTATCTCTTGTTCAGCCAAGGACCTGCCTTCCAATTCCCCTCCCACTCCCCCGCAAAAAAACAGCCTCCAAGAATTATCAGGAACGTCTCCAAATCCCACGTCTCTACACCTTTGCACCCACATTTTCCTGCATGCACATCCCACTTTCTCCCTCCCTCCCTTCTCTGAGGAAAAGCAACTTTGTAGCCATTAAGAGCCACACAAAACCTGGAATCCTGTTACTGCCACTAACTAAAATGTACTTTCTTAGGCAAATAATGTAGCCTCTCTGAGCCTCAGAGTCCTTATCTGTAAAACGGGAATAAGAAAATCAATAATATGAGGTGGCTGTAAGCCGTTCCATTAGCTAATCTAAGTGCAGTTAAACACCACACCTGCACGTTGTCACACTCAAGAAATGATAGATATCCTATATTTAATTGTAAAATGGACAGCAGAAATCCATAGAGTTTACAGCTACCCCCTAAAAAGAGAATCTGGTTTCTAGAAAGATGAATGACAGTTTCCAGATCCCTATGTCTATTATCAGTGGTCACACCCAAAAGGGACTGGCTCTGCAGCCAGACTGGGGAGAGGGTCCAAGGGAGAAATTGCATGAGGCCAGCATGGAAGAAGAATAAACAGAAGCTGGGGCCTGGGGACAGCAGGGAGCCTAGGGCTGGCCAGGGCGGGAGCTTCCTGCAGAGACTGGAAGACAGAGCAGAACTCCCAGGGGTAGAGAGCAGGTGCGGGGGTGTACAGGGCTGATTTCAATTGTCAGTGAAAATAGGCTTCTGGAATTCATCATTTTATTCACAAATTAAGAAAGGACTGAAACATGCTTTGTGCTGTTCTAGCCCATGTAGATGCTTTCTTTCAACTTTATTAACTTCTCTAACAATGAATAAAACCACTCTGGCGTGACAGGCACCTGTATTATTCTGTGTGGATTCCTTATTCCTAATGTCATCAATTACAATAATCAGATCACTGTAACACCGGTTTGGAGCAGGGCCGTTGCTGAGGAGCAGGCACGCGAGACCGCGGCTGTTCAGAACCACTCGCTCGTGTTTCTAAGGCACTGAAAGACAACTGGAAAATGTGATTGCCCTTAAGTTTTAAATTACCTGCAATCATTAAAATAATCTAGTTCATATTCATAAAGCTGTGATTATATTTTACATGCCCAGTAAACACTTTATGAGAAAAACCCACAATTCTGCAGTGAAACAGAGAGGCTCAATCTGGTGAAGTCAAAATGCAAAGACGTGTTGGCGTGAAATCAGCCCAAAACACTGAGGTGGGGGTCGAACATTGACCATGGAACATGTTCCCTGCCTCTGTGGTGGGCGGTGGGGTGAGTTTTTGAAAGGTTATTAGACAGATGAGGAACAGAAGAGACAAGGGGGAAGGGAAAATAGCCCAATTCCAGCACTTCCAGAGTTTTCCGAGGCCCATAGGTATCTCTTGGTTACCTCCATCCATCCCACCGTACACCAGCGGTGAAAGCTCATGGTGCTCTAAGCTCAGCACCATCATGTGCACCCTGGGACCCCTGGAGGAAGAATGCTTCTTACTCTCATTTGATAGATGGGGAAATTGAGTCTCAGAGAGGTTAAGTGATTTTCCTAAGATCGCACATTAAGTGGGGAAGTCAGACACCACCCCCAGGTCTGTGTGACTCCAAAGCCCACACCCCACATTTGTTGAGGTGTCTTGTCCAAGGACACACGGTAGTGAATGGCAGACTGGTGCCCTCCTGGCTGGGTAACATGTGGGCCTCACCACGCAGCCTCTTCCAGATCCAGGTACTTCCTATTGTGCCATTCAGTTACTTTTTACTGTGACATGATCTGGTCACCCTCAGCATTCAGCGGAGCCCCCCAGGTGAAGCACTGAGGGCAACGCCCACTGGACACTGCGTCTGAAGTGAAGCATTTTGCAAAAACCCTGACTTAAAAAAATATATATCATCCATTTCCTTTTTTAGCACGATACATTTTTGACACCAATGAGGCTTAAGAAAGCCCAATATAACATCCCTCACTTCCCACCAGAATCAGACAAATGGAGATCAAAACTCCAGCTTCGGTGCACAGGAGAACACAGAACCTCCTCCCCAGAACTGCAGATCTGCCTCGCCCAGGCAGAGCCCGCTCCGCTAGTGGAAAAAAGATGCAGGGAATTTTCTGCAGGCAGGCAGAACCCAGAGAGAGGCAGGGCGGGAGCTAAGCATGTTCAGTGCCTTCACCCAAACCCACTAACCAGAGGAGTTCCTCCTCTTCCCAAGGGGAGGCGGGGGTGAGCGAGTGAAGAGCTAGGTCTGGAAGATGTTTCAGTGGAAATGCTTCTCCCTGCGAACCGGAGCGGTGGTAAATGATCACTCCTCCTGCCCCACAAACAATAAAGACTCTTTAGATAAAGAGAGAAAATCATTTCTAATCACTTGGCTCTTCACTCTTCCCTTTTGTGAGTTCCTTTGGCTGCCCTGCACATTTCGTATGATTGCATCAGTCATTGGGCACTGACGCCATTCAGTGCCAGCTGTGGCGGGGGCCTCCCAGGGCTGCTCAGTAACCATCATGGCCATATCCACCAGGTAGGAGAGGTTCCATGGAGCAGGAGCCCATCATTGAAGCACCCTCCACTCCTTACTGATGGGCTGAGGGCTGCTTCCAGATGGGTCATCACAAATAATTCTACAGCCATCATGGTGGATATATAGCTTTTAGCCTGGCCTCAGCCATTCTTCCCCAGGTGTGCTGTCTACCCAGACTCCCACTAAGTCCTAGGATGACTGTGGTTGGGAAATATACAAAGAACCCAAGGAAAGCCCATCCCCTGAAAGTTATAGAGACAGAGGTGACTTTTTCAGGTGTGCACTCTGAGGACCTTAGCAAATAGTAGGCATTCGTGGGAAAGGGCCAGGGGATCCGCTGGGCATAAAATGGCCAGCACTTTAAGTAGCTTCTGTTTGCCCCACTGTGGTTCCAGAGCCACTCAGGGAAACTTCTCACTCATTAGGCATCACCCCTCATACCTGGAGCCTGCTGTGAGATCCAGGGACCCCGGAGTTGGCATCCCACAGCCCCAGAAGGTGGACAGGGCAAGTGATACCTGGTGCTATGGTTTGAATGATGGTGTCCCCCCAGAATTCATGTGTTGAAACGTAATCACCAGTGTGATAGTGTTAAGAGGTGGGGCCTTTAGAAAGATGATTAAGTACTGAGGGCAGAGCCCTCGTTAGGCTCCTTACAGAAGAGGTGTCACCCAGCCTCTCTCGCCCTTCCGCCTTCCACAATGTGGACATGAGAGCACAGTGCCATCTCCAGAGCAGAGAGCAGCCCTCCCCATTCAACAAGGCCAGCACCTCAGCTTCTCACTCTGGGACCCACGCAGACAGAGCACAGCCACCATCTGGATCGTTGCTGGTCCCTGTGGCAGAGGGAAGGAAAGCATGGTGAATTGCTCCCTGGCTCTTAAAGATTCACCTACTATGTCCACTCCTACTTCCCTGGCCAAAGCAAGTCATGTGATCACCCCCACCTTCCGGGACTGAGCAAGTTCAAGCCTACTCTGTGCCCAAGAGAACTGGAAAGATCTGGTGGGTAACACTGCCAGGCCACCCATCCAGCCCCACTTACCCACCCTGCACCTGGCCTTGTATTGGTACTGGGCAGAGACATGAAGCCCAGATTGCCTTCTGGAACTGTGCTGTCCAATGCGGTAGCCAGCTGTGCCTGCTGAGCGCTTGAAATGTGGCTAGTGCAAATTTAAATGTGCTCTAAACATAAAAGCACACACCCAATTTCAAAGGCTTGGCATAACAAAAAGAATGTGAAATATCTCATTTATGTCTTTTCATTTTGATTACATATTGAGATGACATTTGGGATCTATTGGGTTAAGTAAAAGATGTTACTAAACTTAACTATACCTGTTCCTTTTTTTTTTTTTTTTTTTTTTTTGAGATGGAGTTTCGCTCTTGTCACCTAGGCTGGAGTGCAATGGCATGATCTCGGTTCACCGCAACCTCCGCTACCTGGGTTCAAGCAATTCTCCTGCCTCAGCCACCCGAGCAGCTGGGATGGCAGGCGCCAGCCACCACGCCCAGCTAATCTTTGTATTTTTAGTAAAGACGGGGTTTCACCATGTTGGCCAGACTGTTCTCAAACTCTTGACCTCAGGTGATCCACCCACCTCAGCCTCTCAAAGTGCTGGGATTACAGGCGTGAGCCATCGTGCCTGGCCCATTCCCTTTTTTTGATGTGGCTACTAGAAAATTTTAAAATTGCATTTGGGGCTGACATTAGATTTCTATTAGACAGCGCTGCTCCAACGCCTCTCATCCCGGCCAGTAGTGAGACACTGCTTGCAAATGAAAGCAAGTGGATCCAGCTGTGAGTCCAGCAGTCACTGGGGGTGGGGGTGGGGTCCTCTCAGACTCAGCATCTGCCCAGCCACGACTTTGACTCCTTGACAAAAACCTCATGAGCCCTCCCTGAAGATGGAGCCACTGCCTCCACCCTGGGCTGGGACCTCATTTTCTGCGCTCCCTGGGGGCCCCCTTGCTGTGTGACACAGGCAAGCTGTGGGGTATGGCAAGGAGCATCTCTGCCACAGTCTGATGCCCAAGGAGCTGCAGCCAAGAAGGCGCAATCACCTGCGGAGAAGTGTTAATAAATATTTACCGAGCCCTTTGACAGTGCCAAGCGAGAGTACAAATCAGTCCCAGCAGGCGCCGAAACGAGTCTCCTGAGGGCTGGCAGCCAGAGGCGCCACCACACAGGGCCGGAAGCCCACTGACCTCCGGCTGCTTGTACCTACCCTGAGTGGCCAAGGCAGCCCCGTTTACAGAAGCCATGAAAGAGGACAATCTCTTACTATTGATTTTGTGCCTCTCCCCACGACCGCCGCCCTGGATAACTCACAACTTATGGATTTTTCTATAAACCCCAAATTAATGTCTGCAGCAGGTGGGAATATACTGCTGCCTGATGTAGTGAAGCCTCCTGGCCCCACTGGGCTGAGGATTGGAGGACACGCAGCCTGTGACTGTCCCTCCCATGCCTGGGTCCACAGGCTGACCTCTGCTTTTAGCAGTCAGCAGGCTGGGGGCGTAGAGGCTGGCCTGCTGGGCTACGCATCCACCCCCCACCCCCTAGCTGGGATTCTTGTGTTCTCTGTGTTTGAATGAGGCTGTGCATACAGGAGTTGTGAATGCCGGTCACCCCAGGACCCTCCATTCATTAAGGAGAGACTCCCTGCATGGCAAGGAAAGAGCGGGAACTTTGCATTTACTGAACTTCAGTTTACTCCCAGCTCCACCCCCAGCCTGCAGTGTGGCTTCAGAAAGTTACTTCATAACCTCTCTGTGCCTCTGTTTCCCTATCAGTAAAATGGGGATAATATCATATTAACATGACAAGATTGATGTCAGGATCATTTACTTGTACAGCAAATGCAAAACAAGATCATTTCACTTGGATAAGAGCTACCAAAGAAATAAGCAAGGTGACTTTGGTAGGCCCCTTGAGGTAGGGTAGTCAGAGAGGGTGTCCCTAAAGAGGTGACATTTGGGCATAGAGCTAGAGGGTGGGAAGGCACCAGCCACACCAAGAGCTGGGGAGAGGGAACAGCAAGTGCAAAAGCCCAGAGGAGGGTAAACATAAAGGAAATTTGATTACGGAAATGTACACAGCATTTTCCCCTGCAGGGAGCAGAAGCCCAGGGATGTGAAGTTCCCACTTTTGCTCTGAGGAGAGGGACCCCTGCTAGGGCAGCAGGTAGGAGTGGGGGGCGACAGAAGAGAAGGGAGAGTCCATTCTTACAGATCTCCAGCCCCCATCTTCTGGGTCCAGTCACAGACCTGCTGGGAGCCCTGTCTCCTAAGCAGGGAGACAGAGAAGCAAGGCACTGCCCTGGGGGTGGAGAGAGAGAGCTCAAGCCAAGTAAACGTTTGCTGCAAATACTTCTAATCCTATTGTCTTTAATAAAACTGCTAATTGGGTTTGGAAGTCTCCTCAGGGCCTGGCTGAGCCAGTTGGTTGCTTAGCTTCTTTCCAATCCTTCCCCACCCAAGATACCTCCTCTGCTTCCATGAATTAATTCAACCTGACATTTCAGGGTATACAGAGAGAGGAGACTGTGTTATGCGTATCTATCTATCATTCATTCACTCACATTTATATTTAGTGAGCATCTACTATGAACTAGACGTTGCCCAGGTTGCTGGGGATACAGCAGCAAACCAAAGAGACAAAACTCCCTGCCCTTGGGAACTTCCGTGCTAGAGGGAGGAGCTAGGCGAAGAGTAGGTAAATGGGGTGGTAAGTGCCTAGGGGGAAAACAACCAGGGCAGCAGGATGGGAAATAGAGAGGAGGGTTGTAATTTTAGATCAGGTGGCTGGGAAAGGCTTTGTAGAGTTGGGGACATGTGGTGAAGAGCAGCATCCGCCGAAGGAGCCAAATGTGTGGACATCTGGAGAAGGGCCTTCCAGGTAGAGGGGACAGCCAATGCAAAGGCCCTGACGTAAGAGTGAGCATGGCATGTTTGGGGAACAGCAAAGAGGCCACTGTGGCTGCAGCAGAGTGAGTCAAGGGAGAGGACTGAAAATGAAGCCAGAGAGGTGATGGATCTCAAAAAAACTCCTCTACCATACCACAAGGTACGTACGTACCATCAGCCCCCTTTCACAGATGAGGCATGAGAGGGTTGGGGAAAAGAAGTGCTTAACCCACCCTCAGGTTGCAGTATGCCTCAGGGTCCGTGTTTAAGCGCTTAATGAGCACATACTCTCTATGACATCACTGGATGTCATCAACAGGGAGGGACAAGAGCATGGATGCCTCCCTCACCATCCAGTAGCACCAAATATCAGCCAGGTGATATTGTTCTAGTATCATCCCGCTTCATAGAGGCAGAAAAGGGTGAAGTCAGTTGTCTGAGGCTATGCTGCTAGAGAGCTGGGCTTCAAACACAGGTCTGACTCCAGGGCCCACACTCACACCAGGCTGCCACACTGATCGATCCCTGCATTTGGACAAGAGAGGCACTCAGCCCAGGAAGAGGGGGCTAGTAGGAGCAGAGCAAGGCACAGATCTCAGCCTCCTGGGATGTGGCCTGAGATTCCATCCATCCATCCATCCATATTTCTGTTCATCCGTTTATGTATTCACCAATCCATTCATCCATCTATACTTGTGTCCATCCATCTATCCATCCATTCATCTATACTTTTGTCCATCCATCTATCCATCCATTCATCTATATTTTTGTCCATCTGTTCATTCATCCAGCCAGTCAGCCTCCTATCCACCAACATGTTTGTCTGGCTGTTTACTGGGAACCTGTTCATGGACCACAAGCAAAAGTCTTCCCTGCAGCTCATGGGGCTGGCAATGGGGCTGACCCTTTGACTCACCTCCCTGCCACACTCCACACTCCAGAGCCCACCAGGTAGCCTCACCCACCAGTTGCCCGTCGGAACGACACATCCTGGGACTTCTTGTCATTTCCTGTCCGAGATTCCATTATAAGGTGTGATTGCTGAAGTAATAGACAGATAACGGATCAGTCCGAGCCCCGCCTGGCACACCGGGCAGCTGCCAGGTTTTTCCCATTAGCCACAGGGCTTGACGGACAGTAATGGATTTCATACTGATGCTGGAGCCTGCGGCAGATAATTCCGTGATAACAGTTTATCACCCACTGACGGGAGGTAATGGGTAATCACCAGGAAGAAAGCAAACCCATCAGGGAGCCCTGGCCTCCACCCAGGCTGGCCCTAGCTTTGTTGTGCCAACTGCCATTTTCCAACTCGAGGACCAACTCCCGTCTGTGCCCTGAAGGATGGCAGAGCTGCTGGTCCACTGCGCATGTATGTGTCCAGGCCAAGCCTGGCTGGGGTGCCCAAGGACTGTTTGCAAAGACTCTCACAAGAGATTATTTTTTCTCTTTCAGCAAGCCCCAGCCACCTTCCTTCCCACTGAGACTTGCAGCAAACTTGAGAGAAGAAAAAGTGGGGTTTCAAGGACAAAGCAACCCAATACATCCTCTAGTCCAGTCCTCCTATGCACAGCCCCAGGCTCCAGGCCAGGATATCAGAGGAAGACTTTGGCCACAGTGTATGTGCCCCGGCCATGTTCTCTGCATCCTAGAAACCACTTATTGGAGCCAGGGTGGTGATGACCCCTTGCCACCACCTTCCATCACCTTGCAGGGTTCCCCTGCCCCCATCTTCACCTTTATAAACACTTGAGTATGCCATCAGTCCCTCACCAGGACTTCCCCCAGTAGACACTGTCTCTTCCAAATCTGCAGGAAAAAATAAAATGAGTGGATACAATTTTCTCCCATTTCAGGATTTTCCCCTTTTTAATTTTGTTTTAAACATCCAGGTCCTCCTTGTCCCTCACTACTCAGAGAAAATAAAACAAATGAATAAGAACCAAATGATGATTAGTGAGAATCTTACTTGCTCAGTTCTGCCTGGATTTTCCTTGAACTTGTGTGTCCTTGGGCACGACTGCGATTTCCCAGTTTTTTAGAGGGTGTACATCTCATTAAATTGAACATTTCTAAGTCACTTCAACTAAAAATTCCTGAATTATAACCCCAGTTTCCTTTGCAGAATTTGTATCATTGGAATCTTAGCAGTTTCTGTGGGTTCCCAAGACGCTCCCCACAAAGGACCAGGTCTGGGATCTCAGATCTGGGCATGGGGGGCAGAAGCGCTGTAGTCACTGGCTGTAGACAAGAGGCTCCCTTCTAAAGACCAAAAGAGGGTCCAGGAGGAGCTGCCTATGTTCAGGGGATGTAAGGAGCCTGGGCCCAGGGGATGGGTGCTCACAGGCAGGTGCGGCTGCAGTGGCCTTGAAGGATAGTTAGAAAGGAGGCCTCTTCACTATTCACAATAGCAAAGACTTGGAACCAAGCCAAATGTCCAACAATGATAGACTGGATTAAGAAAATGTGGCACATATACACCACGGAATACTATGCAGCCATAAAAAATGATGAGTTCACGTCCTTTGTAGGGACGTGGATGAAATTGGAAGTCATCATTCTCAGTAAACTATCGCAAGAACAAAAAACCAAACACTGCATGTTCTCACTCATAGATGGGAATTGAACAATGAGAACACATGGACACAGGAAGGGGAACATCACACTCTGGGGACTGTTGTGGGGTGGAGGGGAGTGGGGAGGGATAGCATTAGGAGATATACCTAATGCTAAATGACGAGTTAATGGGTGCAGCACACCAGCATGGCACATGTATACATATGTAACTAACCTGCACATTGTGCACATGTACCCTAAAACTTAAAGTGTAATAATAATAAAATAAAAGAAAAAAAAAGAAAAGTGGGATATTGAAATTTACAACTATTACTGCTGAATCTAATTCTTCCTCAATTCTATTAATGATTCATGTATTTTGGGCCTCTGTTATTAGGGACATACATGTTTGTAATTGTTATGTTTTCCTGATGGAATGGTCATTTTATGATTATAAAATGTTCTGTTTATCTCTAGTAAAAAAAAAAAAAAAAGAAAGAAAGAAAGGAGGCCTCTTTGTTGAGGGCACCACCAGGGCTTATTAAACATGGATTGTGTGCCAAACACCTTTCCAAGTCCTCTACAAACAGTGCCTGATTTAATCCCGACACCATTTCAGGAAGGGAGTTATAATGATCAATATCACCCCTTTTTCACAAATGAGGAAACTGAGGCACGGTGATGTTAGCTAACTGCCCTCAGTCATACAGCTAATCAGCAGAGGAGCCAGGACTCAAAGCCGGGCAGTCTGGGTCCAGAGCCTGTGTCCTAACCATGACACTGTGCTGCTTCTCCCAACCATCCATGGCCGCTTGAGGCCCATCTGGGCCATTCACAGCCCTGACCAGACTGTAGGCCTGGCTTCCTCTAACAATAGAGTTTTTCAGGGAGTGCTGGCTGGAGCTGCCTTGTTCAGCTTCCAAGGGCTGACTGTGCACTTCCTCACCCAATTCTGTGTTCAGTGATGGCAGGTAAGTAGCTTCAAATTGGCCATGGTGAGCAGGCATGTTTACTTAGACAAGCAAATGCCACAAAGCAGGGCTTTTCCCCCTCTGGAGAGCTGGCTGTTACCTGTTTGCCAGCACAGCACCAGTTCCTGGGGCTGGGGAAATGACAGATTCTGTGCAGGTCAGTGAACACACAAAGGAAGGAGTGGGTAAATCTATTGGCCCCAAGCTCAGTCAGGACTGTCTTTATTCATCACGGAGGTAACACTTGAGCCAAAACTTCATTCAGTTATACACTCATTCACTCACTCACTCACTCATTCAACACATTTCTTTAGCACCAAGGTGGGCACTGAAAAGACAGAGACAGATGCAAGGGGAGCCTCGGACGTGGGAACAGGCAGCCATGCTGCCTGCTCCGTGGGCTGTGGTGGGTGAGGACAGGGAGGTGCTCCCCCTGCGAGGTGCCCAGGAAGGCAAGGTGTCTAGGGCAGCATTCCAGGCAGAGAGGGGTTTGATCTCCACACTGCAGACAATGCAGTCTCTTCCCATGTAAATCTGACCATGCAGCCCTGCCTGGAGCCTGGAAGGGCTTCCCATTGTTCTTGGGTTCAAAGACTGAGATGGACTGGATACTGAGGAAGCCCAGCCTCCTGCCCCTGCTTCCTCTTGGCCTCACCCCGTTCCCCATTCCCAAACACACAAGCCTTCTACTGGGTGTGCAGGGGCACCAGCCTTCCTCACCTCAGGGCAAGTGCCCAGTGTGCAATCTGCTTGGAATGTCATGTGTGCACACATGCGCATGTACACATACACACATGTGTGCACACACACACTCTCTCTCAGCTCATTCCCCCTCACCTGGCTGACTCCCTATCGCCCTTCAAATCTCAGCTCAAATGCCATTTCCTCTGGAGTCTCCTCTAACCCTTCTATGTCCCCCGCTACTGCCAGCCACACTGAGCCCCGACATTCTCCCAACAGTGTGCAGTTCTCTACAAACACATTTCAGAGTCTGGGACTGAACTTCCTTTTGTGTGATTATTTGGCCAATATCTGTCACCCATTCCTAAATCAAAAGCTCCAGAGGTCAGAGCCTTTGTCGCCTTTGTGCCTAGAACAGTGCCCAGCCAACAGTAGGTGCTCCATAATTATTAGATGAATGAATGAATGCAGTGGCACACACAGGCACAGGTAAAAGCATGAGGTGTGTGAAGGAACTTCAGGTGGCTCCCTGCAGCTGGAGCCTACTGCACAGTGGGGAGAAGCAGAGGGGAGGCTGTGGAAGGAGGGGCTCAGGTCCATCCTTCCTGGGGGACAGGCAGAGTGAATCCTCACACCCGCTCCTGTTCTTTAACTCTTGAGGGCCCAGCACAGTGGGGAGGAGGACAGGGACAGACAGACAGACAAGGGCTAGCCCAACTGCCTTGGAGAGGCCAGTAACTGAGCTGGAAGAAGGCCACCACCCCCTCCCCCAACCCGTCCCCACCCCTGCCGGGCTAAGCACCAAGACTAATTAAACTGGATTTGCTCAGCCAGGCCCTGGAGGGGACAGCTCCGAGCATTCCAGATGGGCTGTATTTGTCAATTTGAAAACTAATCTCTGACTATTTAAACAGAAGCTTATCTGGGTCCAGACCAGGATTAGCATTTGGCACCTTGGCTGAAGAGGGTGGGTGGCACTCCCCAGGTGTTAGGAAAGGATTTGAGGGTGAATTTCTTTCTAGAAAGAAGAGCTCAGAGCTTCTGCTCCCAGCCCACCAGCCCTGAAGGCAACTCCTGGGACTGACCAGTAACTTGCTCAGCAGGGGCCTCTCCCCCAGCCTTCCTTATGTCTGGGGTACACCCCTGTCCTGAAGCCACCAGAAGCTGGAAAAAGCAAGAAAAGATTCTTCCCTGGACCTTCTGGAAAGGACACAGCCCTGCAGACACCTTAATGTTGGAGCTGGGCCTTCTGGAACTATGAGAGAATAGATTGCTTTCTCTTAAGCCAGCAGTTTGGAGTAATTTGTGACGCCAGCTCTAGGAAATGAACTCAAGCCCTCTACTAGTCCTGACCTCAGAACCAGCTAGGGACAACCAGATAAGAGTGACGTCCCAGAAGCAAGCAGAGATGTCTGGGGCTCAGGCCTTGGGCTTCTCTCTCCACCCTCTCTCCCTAGGTGAGGTCATCGAGGACAAAGCAGTGCTAGATGCCTTCTGTAAACTGAGGATGCACGAATGTGGGTCTCCAGCCATAACCCTGTCTCCCAACATGAAATTCACACATACAACTGCCTGTTAGGCATTCCATTGGCCTGAGAGGCACCCCAAATTTTATACAACCTAAATGAAACTCAGGCTTCCCTTGAGACCCATCTCCTCTCCCGCCTTGGCATCTCACTAAGCGGCACCCAGCAGCTCAGGCCAAAGTCATTGCCTGCTTTCTCTCATGCCCCATATCCAGGCAAATCCCACTGGTGTGACCTTGAAACTATATCCAAAAACCAACCCCTTCCCCACTGTGACTGCTCCTGTCCCAGCCCCAGCAACCGTCATCTGCCTGGACGGCTGGCATGGCTTCCGGCTTCCACACACCTCCACCCGCTGTCCACCACCCACGGCAGCCAGAGGGAGCCTGCTAAAGCGTGACTCAGACTGCGCCACCCCCTTCTTAAAAAGTCTTCAGTGCTGCAATGAACATACGCATGCACGTATCCTTATAATAGAATGGTTTCTATTCCTTTGGGTATATACCCAGTAATGGGATTGCTGGGTCAAATGGTATTTCTGCCTCTGGGTCTTTGAGGAATCGCCACACTGTCTTCCACAATGGTTGAACGAATTTACACTCTTACCCAATGTAATAGCGTTCTTATTCTCTGCAGCCTTTCTCTGCCAGCACCTGTTGTTTCTTGACTTTTTAATAATCTCCATTCTGACTGGCGTGAGATGGTATCTCATTGTGGGTGTGATTTGCATTTCTCTAATGATCAGTGACGTTGAGTTTTTTTCATATGTTTGTTGGTCACATGTATGTCTTCTTTTGAGAAGTGTCTGTTCATGTCCTTTGCGCACTTTTTAACGGGGTTGTTTGTTGTCTTGTAGATTTGCTCAAGGTCCTTGTAGACTCACAATAGCAACGACATGGAATCAACCCAAATGCCCATCGATGATAGATTGTATAAAGAAAATGTAGTATGTATACACCAAGGAATACTATGCAGTCATTAAAAGGATCAAGATCATATCCTTTGAACTGAAAGGCGTTATCCTCAGCAAACTAACATAGGAACAGAAAACCAAACAGCGCATGTTCTCACTTATAAGTGGGAGCTGCGTGATGAGGCCACATGGACACATGGCAGGGAACAACACATACTGGGGCCTGTTGCGTGGCAGGGAGAGAGAGCATCAGGAAGAATAGCTAATGGATGGTGGGCTTTAATACCTAGGTGACGGGATGATCTGTGCAGCAAACCACCACATGTTCCACTTTGTAACAAACCTGCACATCCTGCACATGCATCCCTGAACTTAAAATAAAAGTTGAAGAAAAAAAAAAAAAAAGCCCTCAGTGGCTTCTCAAAATCCTGTATAGTTCCCTGTCCTCACTGGGACCTGAAAAGCCAGGGCTCCTCCCCTCACTCACGGCTCCCACCCAGCCTGGTGGCTCACCCCATCCCCTCCCCTGTTCCCTCTGCCTAGAATGCCACACCCCTCTCCCAGAGTGTTCCTTCCACTCATTCAAGTTCTTTCTCAGATGTAGACTCCTCAGAGAGCCATTTTCCAACCATGCAATTGGAAACTCTTTATCCCTTTCCCCAGCATCAATTCCCCCACCTCTCTGTTTCGGTTTCCTGTGTGTCTGTTTCTGTCTATGTCTGCGTGTGTCTGGTCTGTGTCTGTGTGTATTTGTGTTTGGGTGTCTATATCTGTGAGTGCGTGTGTGTATGTGTGTGTATGAGTGTCTGTGTTTCTCTGTGTCTGTGTAGGAGTGTGGGTGTGTGTGTGTTTGCGTGTCTCTGTCTGTGTGTCTGCGTTTGGGTGTCTATATCTGTCTGTGTGTGTATGAGTGTCTACGTTTGTCTGTATCTGTGTGTCTGGGAGTGTGTGTGTGTGTCTGGGTGTCCACGTCTGTGTGTGTGTATGAGTGTTTGTGTTTGTGTCTGTGTGTCTGGGAGTGTCTGTGTATGTGTGTGTGTGTCTGTGTTTGGGTGTCTGTGTGTGTGTGTATAAGTGTGTTTGGGTGGCTCTCTCTGTGTGTTGTGTATAAGTGCCTGTGTTTGTGTGTCTGGAAGTGTCTGTGTATGTGTGTGTGTGTCTGTATCTGTGTGTCTGTGTGTGTTTGTGTTTGGGTGTCTATGTCTGTGTATGTGCATCTATGTGTGTCTATATGAGTGTGTGTCTGGGAGTGTCTGTGTGTGTGTCTGCCTATGTGTGTGTTCTACCCACCTGTCTCCACCGCCCAGGGATAATATAACTTCAAATTGGTCTTATTCACCGCTGGTCTCTAGAAAAGTATGTGGCACATATTAGGAGCTCAATAAATATTTGTTGAATGATTCAAGGCAGATAAGAAAGGATGTCCCTAGGCTGGGCGCGGTGGCTCACGCCTGTAATCCCAGTACTTTGGGAGGCCGAGGTGGGCAAATCACGAGGTCGGGAGTTCGAGACCAGCCTGGCCAATATAGTGAAACCCCATCTGTAATAATAACACAAAAAATTAGCCAGGCATGGTGGCAGGCGCCTGTAATCCTAGCTACTTGAGAGGCTGAGGCAGGAGAATTGCTTGAACCCGGGAGGCAGAGGTTGCAGTGAGCTGAGATCGTGCCGTTGCACTCCAGCCTGGGTGACAGTGTGAGACTCCGTCTCAAAAAAAAAACTGAGAAGTGACATTTAAGCTGTGGCCTGGAAGATGAGGAGAGGATGGCAAGGCAGAGTGTGAGGGTGGAAGGAGTTTTCACGCAGGTGGAACAGCATGTGCAAAGGCCCTGGTGCCAAAGCTGCCAGGCACAGTTCAGAAAAGAGCAGGCCAGGGTGGCCGGAATCCAGTGAGCTGAGCAGGACAACATGGTGTCACCCCACTTAGCTAGGCCTCAGTCTTGCAGCCCTTCAGCCTCCTGTGCTGGCCAGAGGTGGTCCTGAGGCTGCCCCATCTGCCCTCACTCATGAGTCCCTACTGACCCTTGGGCCTGCAGCCTCTGTTTACTACTAAGACCAGGGGCTCAGGGTTTGCCTGGTGGATCTCAGCCACTCCTTAACCTGGGTCAGGTCCAACTACCATGGCTTCCTGTGAGTCAGGTCTGGGCCTTCCTGTCCCTCCTCTGTGTGTAAACAGAGCCTCACACACTGTCCCACCATGCAGGGTGAGGTCAGCTGCCTCAGTAGAAAGCCCAGGTCCTCGCTGCTGAAGCATCTCCAGTGGCAGTCACTCCCTCTACATGTGACTTTGCCTCTCTGGGCCTCAGTTTCTCCATCTAAACAGTGATGAGTTGGGGCCTTCCAGCCAAGACAGCCAAGTTCTAAGCATTTTCCCCAGAGTAGAAAGGTATTATCATTACCAAGGCCTGAATACCCAGCCCGAGTTTCAGGACCCTCACCAACACTGGTGCTTTTCTGTTACAAATGAGAGAAACCCCAACCCAAACTGGCTGAAACATATAGACTATACATTGCTTCATGTGACTGGAAAGTTGGTTATACCTAATCACATATGGCTTGATCCCGTCTCAAGCAACTGTCCAGATTTTCTCTCTCTCTCTCTCTCTTCCCCCTCCCTCTCCCTCTCCCTCTCTCCCTTTCTCTCTCTCCTCTTCCCTCTCTCTCTTCCCTTTCTCTCCCTCTATCTCTCCTCATTTCCACTTTCTCACTCCCCTCCCAGGCCTCTTATGGTTTCAAGATAGCTACAGCACTTCAACCTCCATGTCTTCTCAGATAAACAAAAGTGTGGCCAGAGAAGAAGGCTAGGAAGAAAAGCAGGAAATGCTGAGGGGTGAGGCTGCAGAGCAGGCAAGATCAGCTCCCGCAGGACTTCAGCCTGAGTGCAATAGGAAGCCATGGGAAGTTTTCAGCAGGGGCAAGATGGCCTAACCACATTGGAGTCTCCCAGGCTGGCAAGACTGTGCTGCCTTAGAGCCCCCATCAGCACTGACCCAGGTGGACCCTAACTGCTGCCCACCTCCATTGCCAGCCTTCACTTGTGGGTTTCTCCTCTGAGCCACTGTGCTGCCCTGTGGGTCGGCCTCATCCCCTGCCAGGACCCCCATGCCAGTCCAGGGCAGAGCTGCCAGGCAGGCTGGAGGCTTGTAGCACAGGCAAGGAAGGTGAGCAAAGAAGGGGAGAGAAGGAGGCTGCTAGGGAGAGGGGCACAGAGGGCCAGACAGTTCGACCCTGCTGGCCAAGCTCAGGGCTCTGAAGGCTGAGGAGCAGAGGAATGACTAGCCCCTGGGTTTTCTGAAGTGAAGAGGAATCACAGGGAAAAGAGAAAGCTTCTAAGGGAAGGTGGACATGCATGTGGGGAGTGGGTTAAACACCAGGGCTTGGGAAGCAGACAGACTTGGTCTCTGTGGTAGATTTAAGACGGCAATAAATTATTTGACAAGCCTCTCACTGGGAGGTGAAGTCTGTTCCTCCTCCTTGCATTAGCATGAGCACTGTCATAACTTTGAGCCACAGAACATGTTGGAAGTGATGCTGTGCCAGTTTCCAGACTCAGGCCTTAAGGGACTAGTAGCTTTCACTTCCTCCCTCTAAGAACAGTCACTCTTAGATCCTGAGTGTCCACATAAGACGTCCAATGACTCTGCTTGGAGAGACCACATGGGGATGCCCTGAGACTATAAGGAGAGGGAGAGAGAGACATAGCTGGGCTCACCAAGACACCAGCCACATGAGAAAAGTTGTCTTGGACCCTCCAGACCAGTCCAGCAATCAGCTGAGTACCACCGGTGACTCCAGTCAATGTGGCATGGAGCAGAAGAACCACTCAGCTGAGCCCTGCCTGAATTCCTCACCCACAGCATAGTGAGATATAATAAAATGGCCCTTGTTTTTTTTTTTAATTATACTTTAAGTCTTAGGGTACATGTACACAACGTGCAGGTTTGTTACATATGTATACATGTGCCATGTTGATGTGCTGCACCAATTAACTCGTCGTTTAGCATTAGGTATATCTCCTAATGCTATCCCTCCCCCTTCCCCCCACCCCACAACAGACCCCAGTGTGTGATGTTCCCCTCCTGTGTCCATGTGTTCTCATTGTTCAATTCCCACCTATGAGTGAGAATATGCAGTGTTTGGTTTTTTGTCCTTGCGATAGTTTGCTGAGAATGATGGTTTCCAGCTTCATCCATGTCCCTACAAAGGACATGAACTCATCATTTTTTATGGCTGCATAGTATTCCATGGTATATATGTGCCACATTTTCTTAATCCAGTCTATCATTGTTGGACATTTGGCTTGGTTCCAAGTCTTTGCTATTGTGAATAGTGCTGCAATAAATATACGTTTGCATGTGTCTTTATAGCAACATGATTTATAATCCTTTGGGTATATACCCAGTAATCGGATGGCTGGGTCAAATGGTATTTCTAGTTCTAGATCCCTGAGGAATCACCACACTGACTTCCACAATGGTTGAACTAGTTTACAGTCCCACCAACAGTGTAAAAGTGTTCCTATTTCTCCACATCCTCTCCAGCACCTGTTGTTTCCTGACTTTTTAATGATTGCCATTCTAACTGGTATGAGATGGTATCTCATTATGGTTTTGATTTGCATTTCTCTGATGAAAATGGCCCTTGTTTTAAGTCCGTAAGTTTGTAGGAGTTTGTTACTCAGCAGTAAGTATCCAGAACAACCCTACCAGTTTTGTGACCTTGGGTAAGTGACAATCATTTATAAAGTGAGGAGGCTACCTTGTAGGCTTATGATAATCATCAAAGAGGTGATGAAGGTAAAGCAGTCAGCACCGTGTCTGACACAGAGTTAAAACCTGGTAAGTTATAACTCTCACTGTTTTTCTTGCTGTTATCACTGTGAAAGAATGCAGGAACAGAACCACCAGCAGGAACCAATTGCAAGTTTGGACTGAGTTGACAGTCTCAATCTAATGGTGTCATTTGCACCACGAAAAGAGCACAGGAAGCAAACTGCCTGGGTTTGTATCCTGGTTCTACCACCTCTTAGCTATGTAAACTTCATCCATTTATAACCCTCTCTGGTCTTCAATTTCTTCATTGGTAAAATAAGGATAACTGTATCTACCTCATAGGACAGCTGGGAGGATAAAATAATGCATTACATGTAAAGCTTTTAGAACTGTGCCTGACATGAGTAAAGGCTCTATAAATGTCAGCTGTTATTATTTGTGTTATAAGTATTTTTAATTATCTAGGATGAGGATAGCCTGGGTCTCCCAGACTAGAGGAAGGGAAAAATAATCACCAGGAAGGAAAGCAAAAAGCTCTCCTGCTGAAAAAATGTAAAGAGTTCCACTGCCCCACATTGGTGTTTCAAGAGACTATACCTGTAATGGGGAGCTCCTGGTGCCGTGGGGTGCAGATCCTATGCCTCTATGTTGCAGCAGAGGTGCAAGATCTTACCCTTTGAACAAGCCAAGATGAGAGTTTGGAGGAGACCTCCTTGAGCTCTTAAAGTGTCACTAGTTGTGACACCTTTTGGAACTTCTCTTTACAACTACCCCAGCCTGCCTCACAGGAGATGGGGAGAGAATTTACATTTACCCAGCAACATAGGGGATGTTGTGGTACGCTGCCCAGATCCCACCTTCAGAAACAAGATACTCATTCTCCCAACTGCCTGGAGTGTTGGCAACTGATGGCTCACAGCTGAGTCCCTCTCCAGGAATTGCCCTCAGCCAAAGAAAGTCACCCTGCCCGAGGTTAAGTTCCCTCCTTCAAGGCAGCTCGCATCCACTGAGACATAAAGGTCCAGCCCCTTTGCCACAAGCAGGACACCTCTGCAGGGTAGGGTAACCAATTCATCCCAGTTTCCCTAGGACTTTTCCAGTCTTAGCACCAAAATCCTGCATCCCAGGAATCCCCTCAGTCCTGGGAAAACTGGGCCAGCTGGTCACTATTGCAGATGCATCCTAGCTCCAGAGTTCCTATAGGGCTAAGGCCTTTGTTGCAACTGACCCACCACTGAACTGCTTCCTCTGCCCAATCCTACTTCCTTCCCTCCTCTATATACTGCAGTAAACTTCCTGGGACCCCCATCTCAAGAGCATGCCCCCCTGGGAATCTGACTTAAGCAAGTACCTCTTCTGTGCCAGGCACCATGCGGGCCCATGCCTTGCCCTGTTCAGTCCTCATCCACAACATTGGAGGTGGGCATTGCTATTCCCTTGAGAAAACTGAGAATCATAGATGCCAAGTAACTTGTTCAAGTCCGCATGGCAAGTTCAAATCCTTCCCATTGCCATAGAAGACCCAATGCCTTTGCAATCTTTGAAAATAAATCACACTGCCTTGGGACTAAATTCTCTCTTTAGGCCCTTTGGCCCAAGACGGGCAAGCAAAGCAAGAATTTGCACCTGGCATGCAGAAAAGAGCAATGGCATGTGCCTAGTGTTGCTTGCAGGAGTGGCCTGGCTGGGGAAGGCCGTGCAGGCTGGCAGCCAACTCTGCTTACTTGCAAGGCTACTGCAAACTCAGATTCTTCTCCATGGCCTCCTGACTTATGTTTCTTTCTTCCTTTCTTTGAAGGGAAGATGATGCTCTCAGCCTTTGGCAGGAAATACACTCCCTGCTTTTCCATTTCTCTAAGGGGCAGCTGCCCTCACAGCTAGAAACAGTTACCACCTTTGTCTAACTCTCATTTCCTCTGAAGATCTAAGGCCAGCTGCTCTCAGTGGGAGAGAGAAGCACCTCTCCCTCTCCTCGTCCCCCTTCCCCACCCACTCCCCCTTGCCCTTGCCCTAACACTACCTTCCTCCCTTCTCTCCTTTCCCTCTCCTTCTCCCCTCCTTCCTGCCCCACTTCCAATCCTCCCAGCCCCCCTCACTGCTGCCACCCTTCTTTGCCCTTCCCTCTTTCCTCCTGTCCTCCTCTCTCCTCCCCTGGTCTCTACCCTTCCTTCCCAGATCTGTATTACCAAAGGCCACAGTGCCCTGAGAAGACTTGAGGCTTACATGTCCAAGTTCAAACACCTTGGGTTCAAACCCTAGCCCTGATGCTGCTTCAGTTTTCTCACCTATAAAATGGAGGAAAATGAGGCCTACTTCTCAGGGTTGCTGTGGAATCTGATGTGAGCATGCAGGTGGCAGGCTTGCCCTAGCATGGGGCAAATGGGAGGTGCGCCATCTAATTTTATTCCGATTTCTCCAAGGGATGTATCACAGATTGGCATTTCCTCCGAGAGGGAGAAGGAGATGACCCAGAAAGCCCCCATCTTCTCATTAGCACTTTTCAATTTGCTGAAAGTGAAGCTGCCCCCAGGACTCAATCCCACCCCCTCCCAGCCCCTCCCAGCCCTTCTCCTGGGGTTGGGAGCGATGTCTGGCACCAGCTCCTCCAGCACGAGCCATCAAAGTGCCACCAGTACCATCTGGTCTGCCCACATCCTCATGCGGGATTTATTACCTATTCCCTTCCATTAGCATAAATAATATGGAGCTTGGGTTTCATGATGGTTTACATAATAAATAAAACAGGTCAATTGCCCACAAAACTAGTCTCTGTGAACAGTAACAGATTTAATTAGATTTATTTTATCTTGGGTTTTCTGGAGTGAGGCGGATGTCTCTTGTGCCAAGGATAAACTTCTCCATAAACTCCTATTTCTGGAAAGGCAGCTCTCCACCCTCCAAGGAGACAAAAGGGATGAGGGAATAAAGGGGAGGGAGAGAAGAAGGAAGACAGGCCAGAGAAAGGAGAGGCAGGAGGGGGAGAAAGAGAGACAGCTATGGTCCCGTGTTACTCTTCATCTTCCACAGGTCACCTGGCCCCCTGGCTGCCTAGGTGCAGGCCCCCATGTGAACCACCCCCACTGTCCCAGACCACACACACCTGCATGAGCCACTCTTGCACTCACAACCCTTTACTGTCCTCCCATTGCCCAGGATCAAGCCCAAGCCCTTGGCAAGGACCTCCTTCCCCATTAGTTTTCTTTACCAAGCCCTTGGGCCTCAGCAGACACCATCCCTCCCCAAGGCCCATCCCCACTTGGACCCTCCAGCCTCACGTGTCCATCGGAAGTTACTGAATGCCCTCTCTTCTCCTGGATCTCTGACCCTCACTGGGCTGTCTCCTCTCTCTGGAACATCCCACCCCCAGTCATCCTTCCAGTCTTAGAGCCCAGCCTTATCTCCAGGCACCCTCATGCCCAGGCTCACCTCCACTCCCACCAGCCTAGGTGCCCAGCCACAGTGCTTTCGGAGCACCCTGTGACCTGCTAACTCTGCTCATCCATTATCTCTGTACACACATTCTCCCACCCGGAATGAAAGCCCTCTGAGACAGTAACCAGGGGGTTCACTCTGTAACCCCCTGGGCCCAGGACAGCGCCTGACTATGTAGTCATTCTTCCTCCAGAGCTCCAAGCAGCTGCTGACATGCAGCAGCTTTCAATCTATAAAATAAATAAATCCAGCAAATAAATGACTCTCTCAAGGATTTCTAGCCTTCCTTGATCCTCTGCTCCAACAGGTTTCTCTTGCCATTGAGTGATTGCTGAAGATAAAATCTGATGAAGTATCGAGAGGGTAAGGAATGGCCCTGCTGGTAATGGACATCTGTGGAGTTTGCTGTGCAACTTCTCTTGGTAGCAGGATCTTGGTTTTCCCTTGGGAAGTGCATCCACTGGTTTGGGTGGGCACTCCCTCCAGGTTCCAGAAGTAGGTGCAGGACTCAAGACTCACCAATGAAGGCACTGCCCCTCCCAGCCCTGTGTCCAATGCAGGGACCCAAGCTGGTCCAGTGGGACTTAGCCCAGGTCTTGCGTAGACTGAATCAAAGAGAAAGATTCTCTTTTTGTGCAGATGGCTAAGCTGGCAGGAGATAAGTCTGGAGCTTCCAGGGGTTCCAGCAGGGAGAAGAGCCTGCCTCAGAATAAGGAAATTAATTCCTTTCAGAGGAAAGCTGAGCAGAGAGATGAAGGGAGAAAGGATGAATCCCAGGGTGATGGATTGAGTCCTGGGTCCCACCTGACGGAATCCGTGTCTCTCCCCAGGACTTGCCCACGCCAAGTGAGCCAAAACAACCCCCACCCACACTTGTCTCATTTAGAGAAGTCAGCTTAGGGGGGCTTTTTGGCCACTACAGCAAAAGAATCCTGATGAATGCCCTATACTGGGCACAGAAATTTCACTTCTAGGAATTTGTCCTAATGAAATAGCCTGAGAAACAGAGGAAGGTACATGGACTAAGACGATCGCTGTTGTGCCCTCTGAGAGCCACTCCAACAGCCCCTCTGGAAAGCTTTCTCCCCGCCCAAACTGAAGGACACACTCCTCCCTTCCAAGGCGCTTCTGTGGCACCTCGTTCATGTCTCTTCCCCAGAGTTCGCGGAGAACGGGAATAACCCATCACCAGAATGTCCCCAACTTCTAGGGTGGATACTGCAAAAGGAGGCTCCATTCCCAGGAAGTTTTTAATTAGAGTACACTAGACTGTCCAGCACCATCTGCCCTCACAAGGAGGCCACCTGAGCAAATGTCAGACAGCACGCTGGGGACATTTTGAGACTTAGGAGAAGGGCCTTTCCCAAGATCACACACAAGCCAGGACATGCTGGAAGCTTGATCCAGGAAAGTGAGTGGAGTTTAGGGGTGAGGGAGTCAAAGCTGCAAACCTTCCCCTAGAGCCCCTTCTGCACATGGCCACACCGCCTCATCTCCCCCCACTGCCGTGAGGCACCAGCCTCCTTTCAGGTCCTTGCTGATATTCCAAGGGGGCCGCAGCAGAAGCAAGGCCCACAGCCCCTTTATCACTCTGTCCCATAAGGGGAGGACAGCCTTTCATATGTCCCCCAGTGCATCTGAGTCTCGGCTGTGACATTTAACAAGGTTGCTGAAGGTTCAAGAATAACAAAAGAAAAGCTCAACATGGAGTAACCTACAGGTAAAATTGTCTGTGACTTCTCTCTGAATCTACAGGCCCAGTACACGTGTCAGGTCCCTTGGTGAACATTGTCCTGCCTCGCAGAGGCCAGCTCAGCTCAGTCCAGGCCCAAGTGACACAAGCCCAGCAGCAAAAGTTGACTTTCCCTCCCTCAGTCCAAGACCCACCACCCATCACCCCAGTGCTTCCTTCTCCTCCCAGGATGAGTCACTTCCCTGAATAATTGAGAAGGGCCTCTCCCAAGATCACACACCAGCCAGGTCAAGCTGGAAGCTTGGTCCAGGAAAGTGAGTGGAGTTCAGGGGTGAGGGAGTGAAAGCTGCCCTCCGGGGCACGGTGGGGGTGGGGTGGCAGCAGGCCCTGCTCTCACCCTGGCTGGGCCCTCTGGCTGCCCCTGCCCCATGGCATCCCCCAGGCCAAGCGTCAGCCCAAGGAGACCAGCGGGCTTCCTGCATGCTCACAGCAGACCATGCAGTGGAAGGAAGTCACTGATTGCCCAGAGATGATTTCAGAAGCAAGAGGAAGTGGCCAGGAGCACCAGCCAAACCACCAGCTTCCTTTGGGAGCTGATCTCTGCAGAATTAGGCAGGCTTCTTAGCCATAAATCTACTAGTTATTAATGCACACTCTGCCTGCTGGGGGGCTGAGATGGGGCTGATGGAGGAGGGTAAGGAGGGTTTCAGTTAGAAAAGAAACTATGCAAACTGAGGAGCCCAAGGGCAGGCAAGCCTGGATAACACCTGGTTCCTCTGCCTTCACCACACTCCTGACCCCTCTTTGGGGCAAGGTCAGGGGATGGAATAAGTCCCCGTAACTTCTTCAGGCTCAGCTGTCACCTAGCCTAGCAAGCTAGAGGCCTGGGTCTCCTTTGTCCTGGGGCCCCTTTCCTGGGCAGCCTTCTCTAAAGGCATCACACATCATCTCCTAAAACTGGATTCCCTAAGTCTAGGACATGCCCCCTGGCATGCCATATGATGCCCCTTGGACACTGTTTCTGGTGCCAGCATAGCCTGCAGAGATGCTAGCTGAGCCAGGCCCAGCCATGAGTGACAGAAAAACCAGTGTAGAAACTGACCTTCTTGTTTGAAATCAGATAGAAAAATTACAACGAGGGAGAATGAGAAGAACCAAGGAGGAGTCACCTTCTCCAATTAGGGTTAAACACTAGATGTAGATAGAAATTTTTTCATTCAAAACTAGAGAGGAGGCCAGGCACAATAGCCTGTAATCCCAGCACTTTGGGAAGTTGAGGCAGGCAGATTACTTGAGCTCAGGAATTTGAGACCATCCTGGGCAACATGGTGAAATCCTGTCTCTACAAAAAAAAAAAAAAAAAAATTAGCCATGTGTGGTAATACACACCTGCAGTCCCAGCTACCTGGGAGGCTGATGTAGGAGGATCACCTAAGACTGAGAGGTCAAGGCTCGCACCACTGCACTCCAGCCTAGGCAACAGAGTGAGACCCTGTCTCAAAACAAACAAACAAACAAACAAAATGACTAGAAAGGGGGAAAATCCAACAACACAGGCTGCGAAATATGCTGCAATATAAAACAGAGGTTATAGCAGTGTATGCCAAGGAGAAGAGCCTTCTTATGAAAACAATTTACTAAAGGAAACAAAGGGCATTTTTAGAAAGGCCTCAGCTTTTGTTTGCATTCATTGTTTGAATTGACTCATCTGTTCTCTGTCACTATATAGTCTTTCCTTTGTTGGAATGACACAGTACGCAGCCTTTTGAGTACGCAGGCTTTTGAATCTCGCTTCTTTCACTTAGTATAAGTTTTCATCTCTTTTGAGTAAATACCTGGAGGTAGAATTGCTGGGTCACATAGTGGATGTATATTTAGCTATAAACTCTGCTGTACTGTTTGCCAAAGGGCCCGTACCATTTTGCACTTCTACCAGCGTTACAAGAGAGTTCCAGTTTCTCGGCATCCTCACGAGCAGCATGGTCAGTTTGTTACTTTAGCCATCTTAGTAAGTATGTAATAGTATATCATCATGGTTTTATAAATTGACTCTATTTTTTTTTTTTGAGACAGAGTCTCGCTCTGTCACCCAGGTTGGGGCACAGTGGCTCAGTCTCCGCTCACTACAACCTCCTCCTCCTGGGTTCAAGCGATTCTCCTGCCTCAGCCTCCTGAGTTGCTGGGACTACAGGCACGTGCCACCACGCCCAGCTAATTTTTTGTATTTTTAGTAGGACGGGATTTCACCCTGTTAGCCAGGATGGTCTCGATCTCCTGATCTCATGATCCGCCTGCCTCAGCCTCTCAAAGTACTGGGATTACAGGCAGAGCCACCATGCCCGGCCAAATTGACTCTTTAAAACAAGTGATGAAGGGTGAAGTGACAAAGCTCCACCGGATTGATTTTGAGTTTGGTCAGATGATTAGCTGTGGCCAATGGTATGTGAGTGGAAGTGATCCTGTGTGAGTTTTGAGCCTCACACTTAAGCATCATACAGCGTTTCTTCTTTGGCTCTCAGGGAGCTTTGAATTCCATTGTGAAAATAACATGTCTCAGGTGGACTGGCCCAGAGTGAGTCGTGGAGCAGAGCCAGCCCAGTCAACATGCAGGCCACAGCCTCAGGCAGAACGCTGCAACCAACACTCAGAATCTAAGTATTTATTGTTGTTTATCACAGTGTTTTGGGAGACTTGTTATATAGCATGATTGTGGCAGTAGCTGACAAACACACTAGACAGTTTAAAGATAATATTTTAAGGTTTTTCACAGAGGTTTAAGTGAATAAACTTATTTTTATGTTGCATAAATTGAATTTAAAATGGGAGGAAAGTAATTGATAAGTCAAAAGGTTTATATGAAAAGAACTCATTGGCAGAGGGGCAGGAATAAAAAGAGGGCTATATAAGGAAATATTGTAAATAATACAATATCTTCATTAGAAGCCTATAAAGATTTTTTTAAATAGCATAAAAATGGAATTAGTAATGTGAAGAATAAGCTTTAAAAGTTTCTCCATAATGCAAAAGAAAAAGGGGTCAAAAAACAGGTAAGAGAAATAATTGAGACCCAATATACAAATAATTAGTGCTGCTAAAATATATATAGGAAGAGAACCAAAGCAATAATCAAGGATATAACAGAAGAAATGTGTTCTGTGTTAACAAACTGAGTCCACAGTTTGAAAGCAATCTCTAAATAGCAGACAAAAATATTGAAAGAAATTAAACATAGTCTACTTAAATATATACTCATTAAATTTAATTTTTTAACAGAAAATAAAAAGACTTGGTTTCTGCAAAGAAAAAATAAAATTGGGCTTAGACTTATGCTCCAGAACTACACTGTCCAATACAGTGGTCACCATCCACATAGGATTATTCAGTACTTGCAATGTGGCTAGTCTGAACTGAAACACTGAAAGTGTAAAACACACACCAGATTGTGAATACATACTGAAAAATTAAAATTGTAAAATATCTCAATAATTTTTATGTTGATTATATGTTGAAATGATAATGTTTTGGATATGTTGAATCTAATAAAATATATTCATTTCATCTGTTTGTTTTTACTTTTCTAATGTGGGTACTAGAAATTCTTACATTACATATGTGGCTTGCATTATATTTTTAATATAAAGTACTGCTCTAAAATAGAGGTTGGCAAACTATGGCCTACAGGCCAATTTGGGCCGACCACCTGCTTTTGTAAATAAAGCTCTCTTGGGATACAGCCATGCTCATTTGTTTACATATTATCTATGGCTCTTCCATACCACAATGGCAGAATCGAGTGTCCAGCACAGCACAAACCATAAAGCAGAAAAAGCATTAAATATTTGTTATCTGACCATTTTCAGCAAGTTTGCCAACCTTTGCTTTAGACTCATAAGATGGTGTTGAAATTTCAGGCAAGTTTTGAGATTAAAAGGTAACATAGCCGGGTACAGTGGCTCATGCCTGTAATCCCAGAGCTTTGGGAGGCTGAGGTGGGCAGTTCACGAGGTCAGGAGTTCAAGACCAGCCTGGCTAGCATGGTGAAACCCCATCTCTATTAAAAATACAAAAATTAGCCAGGTATGTTGGCATGCACCTGTAATCCTAGCTACTCGGGAGGCTGAGATAGAAGAGTCGCTTGACCCCGGAGGCAGAGATTGCAGTGAGCTGAGATCACACCACTGCACTTCAGGCTGGGCGACACAGCGAGACTCTGTCTCAAAAAAAAAAAAAATTAAAAAAAAAGTAACGTAATGTCTAAATAAAGCTAAATTCTCAATTATATGTGTTTCCCCCTCTTTCAGATTGGCAGAGATTTCTTTCCTTCCTTTCTTTTTTCTTTCTAACTTTCCTTTCCTTTCCCTCTTTTTTAAATGATAAAACCTGATCTAGGTAACAACCTGAGGGAAGTGGACACTTTTATAGCCTGTTGAGGGAGTATAAATCAGTACTATCTTTCTAGATGGCAGTTTGTTAATAGGTATCAATACCGGATCTAAGGTTCATGGGTGGAATTCAAGGGCAGTCTATGAACCTGAGCAGAAAATTTTTGCATATTTATTTCTACTAAACCCTAACTGAAATTTAGCATTTCTTTTAGTTATGAGTATAGGAGTGGTTGGCAGAAAATGGTCCCCAAAGATATCCATGTCCCAATTCCTGGAATCTGTGACTGTGGAACTTAACAAGGCAAAAAGGACTTTGCAGACGGGATGAAATCAAGGATCCTGAGATCGGGAGATGATCCTGGATTATCCTAATGGGCTCAATGTAATCACAAGGGTCCTTATGAGAGGGAGGCTGGAGAGTCAGAGTCTGAGAAGGAGACGTGACGGCAGAAGCAGAGGTCAGAATGATGCGGGTCCATGAGCCAAGAATGCAAGAAGCTTCCAGAAGCTGGAAAAGACAAGGAAATGGAGTCTCCCTTTGGGCCTCTAAAGGAAACACAGCCCCCCACACACCTTGCTTTTAGTCCATTGATACTGACTTCAGACTTCTAACCAGCAGAAATGTGACATAATAAAGTAAGTTTGTGGTAATAAATGAAGCAGCAATGGGAAATGAATACAGCTGGAGACAAAAAGTGGAATTAGCACCTTGTCACCAACAGAAATCACAGATATTTTTATTTCAGATTACAGTTATTGCAAATATCTCAAAATATTATTTACATTCATCTTAACTTGAAATTTTTAGTAGTTAATAGACCTGCTGCTAAATCTTGATCTTAAAAGAATACATATATCACCATGTCTGAGTTTTATAAGTTTGATAATTACATTCCATATAATTAGCTTCTTTTGTAATCTTATCTATCTTATTTTATGCACTAAAAACATTATTCTGAGAGGGAATCTGTGGGCTTTACCAGACTACCAGTGGGGTTCATGGCACAAATATGTTAAAAATTCTTACTATGAATATTCCTCAGTTTATTTCATCATTCTTCCATAAAAAGATAATGAAGATTTTTACAATTGTTTAACCTCACAAAGATGGAGAAACATCTTATAGCTGCCTTTTTTTGCACACGTGAGAGTAATTCTTAGGGAGGGTAAATACCAAGGAGTGGAATTGCTACATCCAAGGGCCTGCGTATTTTTTATTTTAATGGATCTGCCCAACTGCCTTCTATGATGCCAGTTACACTCACCTCTGCCCTGTATGGTTGTACCCCTTCCCTATGTCCTAGCCAACCCACTGCTTGGTATTTTCTAACCAAATAAGTGATGATTATCTCACTGTCATTTTAGTTTTTATAACCCTGATTATCAAAATATTTTAAACTTTTTTTGGCCATTTTTCCCCTCTGTGAATTGCCAATTCATATCTTTTGCCCTATTTTGTACTAATTTTGCTTTATTTTTCTTTTGACTTGTGGAATTTCATTTATTCTGATTATTGTCTATTATACATATTGCAAGTATTTTCTCCTAGTCGGTTGCTTTACCTGGCTTGGTTTATGACATCTTTGTCTTAGGGAAGTTTTAAACTTGGAGGTAGACAGAATAATCCACCTTTTTTTGTCGCTTCTGCATTTTTATCTTAAGGACTCTTATCTACTCAACTGTTATAAACACATCCCCCAACATTTTCTAATATTTGTTTAGTTTATTTTGAAGATTGAATGTTTAATTTATCTGAAATTTGTTTTGTGCATGATATAAAGTAAGAATGTACATTTATTTATTTTCTGGATAACTAGCCAGAAACATTACTTATCCTTCTTCACTTAAATGGCCACTTCAATCCTATACTAAATTCACATATACCTTAATTTAATAAGCATTTATTGAGTTCCTGCTCTTTGCCAGGCATTATTCTAGGCAATGAAGATACAGCAGTGAACAAGACAGACACACACACAAAAGCATTAAAAAGAAAAAAAGCATTAAACTCAATGAGAATGCAAAATTATATAATCAATTTTGACAAGAAATACAACTGAATTAAATTTCCCCATGGAAAAAAAAGGACTCATGGTTTGGGTTTTTTAATTACATTATTGTCCAAAAATGATCAAATAGACTGGAGGAACCTAACAGAAAGCTTAGAAACAGATCCCAGCACTTAAAAAACTTCAGTAGGTGATAAGGTACTCTTCCAAATGAGTGGTAAAATAATTTATTTTTTTATTTCAATAGATTTTGGGGTACAAGTGGTTTTTGGCTACATGGATAAGTTCTCTAGTGGTGATTTCTGAGATTTAGTGCACCTGTCACCCAAGCAGTGTACACCATACCCAGTATGAAGTCTTTTATCCCTCACCCCTCTCCCCACAGTCCTTTTTTTTTTGAAACAGGGTCTCGCTCTGTCGCACAGGCTGGAGTGCAGTGGTGCGATCTTGGCTCACTACAACCTCCACCTCCTGGCTTCAGGCAATTCTCTTGCCTCAGCCTCCTGAGTACTTGGGATTACAGGCACACACCACCATGCCTGGCTAATTTTTTTTTGGATTTTTAGTAGACACGGGGTTTCACTATGTTGGCCAGACTGGTCTCGAACTCCTGACCTTGGGTGATCTGCCCGCCTCGGCCTCCCAAAGTGCGGGGATTATAGACATGAGCCACTGCACCCGGCTCCCATAGTCCATTATATCACTCTTATGACTTTGTATCTTCATAGCTTAGCTCCCACTTATAAGTCAGAACATGTGACATTTGGTTTTCCATTCCTGAATTACTTCACTTAGAATAATGGTGTCCAGCTCCATCCAAGTTGCTGCAAACAGTGTTGTTTCATACTTTTTAATGGCTAAGTAGCATTCTATCATATATTTATACCACATTTTCTTTATCCACTCATTGGCCGATGGGCACTTAGGTTGGGTCCATATCTTTGCAATTGCAAATTGTGCTGTTATAAATATGTGTGTGCATGTGTCTTTTTCAGATAATGACTTCTTATCCTTTGGGTAGATACCCAGTAGTGGAATTGCTGGATCAAATGGTAGATTTACTTTTAGTTCTGTAAGGAGTATCCATCCTGGTCATATTAATTTACATTCCCACCAGCAGTATAAACGTGTTCCCTTTCACCACATCCATGCCAATATTTTTTTTTTTTTTTACTTTTTAATTATGGCCAAGAATAGATTTTTTTTAACACATGGTGTTGGGACAAATTATTTACCATTTGGAGGGGGAAATAATCTGATCCTTACCTCACCTCCATCAAAATAAATTCTAGATGGATAAGGAAGTTTAATCTATTAGATTTTAGACGAACAGGAAGAAATCATGGGTGAATATTTACCTGACTTTGGAGTGAGGAAAGTATTTCAAAGCACTCTTTTCTTTGGAAAGAAGAAAGCACAAAAAAAGAATAACTAATCTAAAAACATAAAAATCAGGCCGGGCACGGTGGCTCACGCCTGTAATCCCAGCACTTTGGGAAGCCGAGGCGGGCAGATCACAAGGTCAAGAGATCGAGACCATCCTGGTCAACATGGTGAAACCCCATCTCTACTAAAAAAATACAGCCGCGTACTACGCGTGCCTGTAGTCCCAGCTGCTCAGGAGGCTGAAGCAGGAGAATCACCTGAACCTGAGAGGCAGGGGTTGCAGTGAGCAGAGATCACGCCACTGCACTCCAGCCTGGCAACAGAGCGAGACTCCATCTAAAAAAAAAAAAAGAAAGAAAGAAAAGAAAAAAAATCAAACCATTACATATATCAAAATATCGTAAACAAAATTAAAAATCAAACAACACACTAGGAAACTAGGAAATAATATTTGTAACATACATCACAGACAAGGTGAATAACTCTTACAAATCAATAAGAAAATCCAGAAACCCCATTTAAAAAAGGAGCAAAGAACATAAATAAGAAATGTACAATAGAAAACTACAAATAGCCAATAAATATATGAAAAATTTCCGTATCACTAGTAATAAAAGAAATCAAAATTAAAACAATGAGACATATATTTTGCCTGTCATCTTAACCAAGCTTTTAAAAAATCATAGTACTTAGGGCTGGCACTGGTTCAGAGGAAAGGAAACTGTTCTACCTTATGGTGGGAGTATGAATTGTCACAATCATTCTGTGAGGCAATTTATTTATATGGATCAAAGGCTTTAAAATGTACATACTCTTTGATAAGGCAATTCCATTTATAACAATTTCTCCTAGGGAAATCATTAGAAATGTACACAAAGATTTATTTCCAAGGAGGTTCCTGGCAGCATAGTATACAATAACAAAAAAAATTAAAGCAAACAAAAAATATGAAGACAATTGATTTACAATCTCCAACACTAGGGGTTTTGTTAAGTAGATTATGTTAGATTCATATGATGGAATGCTATGTGGTCATTAAAAATCATGTTCTCCACTCATATTTAATTTTAAGGGAAAATGCCCTAGGTGTAAAGGCAAGTGGAAATAAAAAGAATACTAGACTGCATCAATTGTATGTACGTATGATAGATTTCACCAATAAGACTGCTCAATTCTGTGCCCACTTCCACCCACCCCCAACTTTCTGCTGCTTCTGCCGGGTACTGCATCTTCCCCAGCACTGCCTTCTCTCCTGGGTGTCTCTGCCATTTCTATGAGATAACACCACCTTTGCTGGGCATGGCCATTCTCAGCAGGTGCCATTACCCCCAACCAGGCTCCCAATATGTTCAGCCAAACTACTATCAATGCACGTGGAATCACCTAGTACTACAGGACCTTCAAGTTCTGGAATCCCAACTTGAGGTAGCCAGATGAAAAGAAGAGCATCTTGGGTGACATGTCCAAACCATGGGAAGTAACGGGGTGTAGTTGGAGTACAGGAACGACCACAACCAGGATTTGAATGCCCTCTAACAACCCCCACCACTCCATTTCTCACCTCCACTTGTCTTGATGGATTAGCTCTGCCTCCTGCTACTCAGATTGCTCTCTCCCACAAGGTAGGGGAGGTCCACCAAGCCCACAATAATTTGGAGGATGACAGCTCATGCTGTTGCCTTCAAAGGATTGGCTTTCCCCTGTTCATTCCAAATAAAAATTCTCAGGGAAAGTTCCTGATTGGCTGGACCTGGGTCATGTGATCACTTGTGTGACTATAAGGGTGAATGGCTTTTCTGTTTGTTCCAAATAAAAATTCTCAGGGAAAGTCCCTGGTTGGCTGGACGTGGGTCATGTGATCACTTGTGTGACTATAAGGATGAATACCATGATTGGTAGCTCCCACTCAAACCACAGGGTGGCATGGGATAGGAGATGAAGCAGCTCCTGGAAGAAGGGAACAGGTGCAGGCAGGCAGGCTTTTCGTCTGTTCTTCTCTTGGGGAAGGGGGTATGCCAAGAGCTCTGTCAATGTCCCCAAGGACTTATAGAGCTTTTAGTCAAAGTGTTCTTTCCATTTTTGCTTAATTCCCCTCTATCTTCCCAAGGGCATACATAGGCATTCATAGGTCAGGCCCATGGGAAAACCTGAGTTATAATTCCCACTATATGCTCAGCCTCACCTCTCCCATCTGGCCCTACAGCTTATAACCACTTCTATTCATTGTATACATTTTGTGTGCCAAGCCCTCAAAGTACTTAACCTGCCTATTACCAGCAAGGGCCCAGCTCAGCAGGTGGGGGTAAAAATGCAGACACATCTGTTAGTAAGTTTCCAATTATTTAAATGCCCACCAATATTAATCGCACAGTTCAGTGACTCCATCTCAAGGCCTCAATCCTCATTGCCTCTGTGTTATTCAAAGCCCTAAGGAGTCAAACTTGCTTCCAAACACCAGCAGAGTGAGAAACAGAATGTTCCTGTTAAAGACCAGACCTGCCTGCCTGGCGCAACCAGTCCATGCACAGGTGTAAATCCTGCCAGCACCACCTGAGCATCCAGGGTACCAGCTCTTTTATTATGCAACACACACACACACACACACACACACACACACACACACACACACACAAATGTCTTCCTACCTCAGTAAGTTTGCCTGCTGGCCTTAAGTTTGCATTACTCTGAGGAAGCCTCACATAGATTGCCCATACAGCTCTACTCCATTTCTGTCTCTGGTCTATACAGAGAAATCGCTGATAGCTTCTAGATATGAAAATGCTGTCACTTGTGCCTTGTAACAGCTATTGTTATTTCATGCAACCATCTTAAACAGCTGGTGAATTGGGCTCCACTATTATCCCACATCTTATAGATAAGGAAGCAGGAAAATGGGCCCAAGTCCACCCACCCACCCACGGTGGAGCCGATATTCAGACCCGGAGCTGGCCCTGCCTGGCTGCCTCTTACCGCAGGATAAGTTTTCTTCCAGGAGGCACTTCAGTCCCAGAAGAGATGGTGGTGGCCCTGTGTCACCAGCTCATCAGCTATGCCAGAGCATGGCTGAATTCCAGAGCAGGACACACTCTGCACAGGCTGAGAAGCCCCCTGCGCGCTGCATCGTGTCTAGGGAAAGAAGATGGGAAAACACAAGGCAATGTTAACCATACATGTTTCTAACTGGTGAGACTCTGGATCATTTTTATTTCCTTCGTTATGCTCTTCTAAATTTTCTGGGCTTCCAAAAAAAAACGTGGATTGCTTTTATCATCCAAATAATGTGAAAGGGTATACACATGTACCCTTTCATGTTAGATATGTATTTAAGTATTAAACTTTCTGCACCCTAATACTAATAAATGCTAGTGCTTCTCCATCTCCTCCAAATCTCAGTGCTGTCCTTCAAAAAACCCTGTCTGTCTACCTGTCTGCCTGTGAACGCTGATTTAATCTCTGCTTTCTGTGTGTTGGGATGATTGTCTGGAGCCCTCCGCAAATAAGAGCCATCCTCTCAACCATGCAGCACTTCACACCCATGGACTATTTTCACGGACCCTCTGGAGCAGGCATCAACATTTCCCTTTGACAGATAAGAAAACTACAGCTCAGGGACATTAAGTGCCTTCCACAAGTTCACCTTATTAATGGGGCCTCTCTATTCCTTCCCACATCAAAGGCAGTCTGCCGTTAGTAGAAGTGGGATGGAGGGCAGCCTTGTGAGGAAGGGCCTTGGTTTTGGAGTCAGCAGACCTGAGTTGAGATCCTGACTTGGTCCTCACAAGCTGTGTGTCCTGGACACATGAACTTCCCTTCTCCAGATCTCTATTTCCTCATCTGTAAAACGGGAGTAATTAAAAGTGCTTGCTTCATGAAGTTATTGTAAGAAAGAAAAACTACACTGTCTTTCATATCAAAATGGCTACTAAAAATACAAAAATTAGCCAGGCGTGGTGGCACATGCCTGTAATCCCAGCTACTCAGGAGCTGAGGCAGGAGAATCACTTGAACCCGGGAAGCAGACGTTAGAGTGAGCAGAGATCTCGCCATTGAACTCCAGCCTGGGCATCGCAGCGAAACCCTGTCTCAAAAAAAAAAGTCTATAATAATTTTCTAAGCAGAAAATCACAGGTGTTGGCAAGAATATGGAGAAACTTGAGCCCTCATACATTGCTAGTAGGATTGTAAAGTCATGCAGCTGTTACGGAAAACAGTTTGGTGGTTCCTCAAAAAGTTAAATATAGAATAATCATAGGACCCAGCAATTCTACTCCTAGATATATAACCCAGAAAATCAAAAACAAGTGCTCAAAGAAAACTTTGTACATGAATGTTCATAGCAGCACTATTCATAATAGCCAAAAGGCATTAAAAAATATATGTCCATCAACTGATGAAAGGATACACAGAATGTGGTATATCCATACAATGGAATATAATTCAGCCATAAAAAAGGAAAGGCTGCTACATGCCACAACATGGATGATCCCCAAAGACAGTATGCTAAGTGGAAGAAAATGAACTCAAAAGGCCACATATTACATGATTCCTTTCACATGAAATACCCAGAATAGGCAAATCCATAGAGACAGAAAGCATCCTAGTGTTTGCCAGGGGCTAGAGGGAAGAGGGAATGGGGAGGGATGGCTGAATGGGTATGGGTTGATGAAAATGTGGTAGAACTTGATATTAGTGATAGTTACACAATTATGTGACTGTATTTAATGGCACCAAATTGCACACTTAAAATGGTTACAATGGTAAATTTTATATTATATGTATTTTACCATAATAAAAAATAAGAGACAATGTCAGTGGAACTCACAGTGCTGAACCTGGCCTGTAGTAAGTGCAATAGGAGCTAATGTTTCAGGCAGATGGTAGAGACAGAACTTCTGAACTCCAAGCAGCCAGCTTCTCCCATGGGCTGGACAGGAGGGGATGATGAGGGACTTCCTGAGGCTGAGGCTTCAGCCCCAGACCCCAGCTGCTGTCTGAGGGCCTGGGCTGGACAGGAGGGGATGATGAGGGACTTCCCGAGGCTGAGGCTTCAGCCCCAGACCCCAGCTGCTGTCTGAGGGCCTAAGCTGGATCAGGAGGAGCTCTGGAACCTCAGTCTGCATCCTGGGTGGCTCTGAGCTGAAATCAGCAGACAGACCTGGCAGCTTCCTTGGCACCTTCCCCCACCTTTGCACCCCAAATGCCTGCCCCTAAAGCTCAGGCAAGAACAGGAGACAAAGAAAGAAGTAGAAAAGAATGCTTGTCCCAACACCTGGTGCAGAACCGGCCTAACCATCCACCTCTTGCTCTCCAGGAGAGGAATAGCCCCTGACCAAGAGGGTCAGACCTGCCTCAACACATTGGGTGCCCTGGAAATGCTCACTTGAGATGAACCCAACAGCTCTAGCCTCCCAAGAGCCTAAAGCCATAGGTGAGTGGGGGGAGAGAGAGAGGCCTTGAGTGGAAGACTTGAACCTCTGTCTCTGGCAGGTGAAGCACAGTGGCCAGTAAGTGTCATTGCCCTCAATCCCAGCCCACCCTGGGAGAAGTGGGCAGAGGAAGCAATGCAGTGAGTCATACCACATGGGTCTTCGTTCATGCCGGCAGCACCAAGCACAGCATAGGAGAGGCCCTCCTGACAGAGTTCACCCCAGGAGATCCTCAGGGCCAGGACAGGACAGCCACTCCTCCTGAGACCTCCCAGGTTAAGCAGGCTGCCCAGGGCCCAGAGTTTGCCTGTTTTCTTCCCACCTTCCTTCCTTCCAACCTTCCTTCCTTCCTTCCTTACTTCAAGTACACTGCCCCTCCTCCAAAAGAGAGATTCAGGATGCTGGAGGGAGAATGAAATCATTGAGTCAGGAGCCCCCTTCCTCTCAGCCTGCAGAGCCCATAAGCAATTCCCATCTGAGTCCAGGGGGCAAGCAATCCTGCACTCAGAGAGTGAGGCTAATGCTCCGTATTCCATTAACCTGGTGCATGGCTGGCAGGAGGCTGGCAGGGTGTCCGGGGGTGAGGTAGAGGAAAAAAACCTCCTGATTTTCTTCCTGGCTTCAAAATGAAGGAAAGTCTACAATTCTCCACCAGGAGCCAGAAGCCCTTTTCTTACCTGTGATAATGGTGAGGGTTTGTTTTCTTTCATTTAGACGCTCCCAAACTTAATTTAAAGTTTCTCTCTTTTAAATATGTCCTGGCTGCAGAGTGAACAGCAAGGAGCTGCCAAAGGAAAGTGGAGAGGGAGAGATGATTGCCGGAGCAGATATTGCAGCAGCTGAAATGAAAAACTGTCCCTTGGAGAGCTTGAGGGAGGGAGGAGAGCGCTCAGGGACTGGGATGGGGAGTACAGGGTGGAGGGGGACCCCAGGGAAAAGGGAAGGCCCGAAGAACCCTAGCCCCAGTATTTATTGGATGTTGATTCCCCAAAGCCCATTTTCTAACATCACCCGGATTTGAGGGGTGGGGGCAGGGAGTGACCTCTCCCACCTTGAGTATTGTCTCAGCAGGAAGAAGATTCCAGGTAACTACTTTCTGGTCTGAAAGCTGAGCTTTTCTTTCTCCTGACCCTAGCACAGCCAGGGAGTGGACATGGGGCCTCAGTTCCCCTCCCAGGTGACTCTTGAGGGATGCTGGCAGAGCAGGAGGCTGAAGGTCAGCCTTGGCCACAGCTGCATACCCCCAGCCTGTGCCAGCCTCAAGACCACCTTCTGCTTCCCGGGCTCACCATCATCATCTTAGTTCCTGCCTGTGCCTAAGGCCAGTCCTAATGTCTCCTCCTGGGTCTGGGATAACTTCAAAGACTTCCAGTCAATGCCCTTTTGCTTAAATTGACCACAGTTCATTTCTGTTACTTTCAAGCAAGAACCAGGTTGACCCGGACTCACCCAAGGACCAGATGTTCCGTCTCCATTTGACAGTCTTCCATTCCAACAGTCTGTGCATTGATGAGATAAGTGGAAGTTAACACGCAGAGAGCAGGGCCCTGGTGCTAGGTTTGTTTTGAGAGCATTGATCTCCTTCCCCTGTTGCCACCCTGGAAACACTTCTCACCACCCCCAATTACAGCTCATCTCCTCCTTTCACAGAAGAAGTGGGGCCGTGTGTGTCCTTGACTGCTCCATTGCGGCTTCCCTTTGCAGTCACTCAAAGGCCCCTCCAGCTTTGCTTTGTCCTGCAGAGAACTCATTGGTCCCCATCGTCTCCCTCCAGCAGGTTCTGCTCACCTTCGGGTCCTCCTCGCTTCTCCTCTCCTCCTCCTGACCTGGATATGCCATGTAACAACCCAGCTCTGGGGATGTGCATGGTGAGGAAAGCCCTCAGCTGGAGTCTGGGGGCCCCAGCTCTGGTCCTTGCTTGCTCTGTGATGTGGCAAACCTCAGTCTCCTTGGCCTCAATTTCCCTATCCATAAAAAGATGGGGCTGATGTCCCACCCAGATCTCATCCCTGGTGAGGAGGGAGTGCTGCCAAGAAACAAACTGCAGTAAGATGGTCAGATTTTCCCCCTGGGCTGTTGACCACAGAGCCTCCTAACTCCCCCTCTGCCTCCAGTCTCATCCCACCTGCTCCATCCTCTGCAGTCTCCACGTCAGGTTTTGCTACTCCTTTGCTACCACTCACCATGGCCCCATTCATCCAGACTGGCAGTGACATTCCAAATATTTAACAATCAGAGAAAGACGCCCTGGAGCAGATCCCGGAGGCTCCCTGCTGTGACGGGGTGAACGCTCTAGTGACTGGATTATGGGGAGGACGGGTGGGGGAAGCACCGGGGGAACGGCGGCTCTTCACCAGCAGGAACATTTCAATAGATCACCTACCAAAGCAGCCACACTGTTCGGCTCCTCCACCCTTCTGCTGTCGGCAACCAAAGCCCTGCATTCAATCCCTTCTGTCCTAAACGTTTCAAGGTTTCTGTTTTCCTGGCTGGATCCTGGCTGATATAACATCCAACACCAGATTTCCTCTTAGGGAAGCAAATGTTTTTGTATAAGAAAATACCTTGATAAGGCACTTGAGGTAACATCCTAAGGGTATGATTTGACAAGAGACAAGGAACTGAAAGAGATAGGTAAAATGCTCTGCATGGGAAACAAGCGAGAACTGGGAGGTAGGGGAGAGAGGGAAAGAGCAAAGGAGAAAATAATAAAACAATGTAACAGGAGGTGGAAGCTCAGGTGGTGGAAGCTGAGGGGCTTCTAGGAATGGAAATATCAAAGATGGACTTTTACACTGCTGGCGGTTTTGCAATCTATAAATCCCTTCTCCCATCCTTTGGAAATGTCTGCTACCCACAGAGACTTTGTGTGCCCAGCTATGCTTTGTTTTAGGGGTGAGGCTGATTTTTTTAATGAAACACAAAGGAAAGGATTGAGGTCCATGTCTGGGCTGACTCAGGGTGGAACCGACAACACCAGCAGGAGGTAAGAAGATGCATAAACTGCATTAATTCAATGCAAACAAGAGCTGAGAGCTAGAAATGACAGTGAGAATAAGAGCTAATCTTTCATAGTGCTTACCATGCACCAGGCTCCGCTCTGAGCATTTGCACAGGAACTCACTCATTTAATTCTCACAACAACTCGATGAAATCAGTACTATTATTATCTGCCTTCTACAGATGTGGAAACAGAGCAATTGAGTAGCGTCAGTTGCTCTAGCAAGAGATAGAGCTAAGATTTGAACCCAGGCAGTCTGACTAGAGTCTGTGCTCTTAACCACCACCTGTGAGAAGCCCTCCAGGAATGTGCGGGAACCTCAGGAGATTTTTGGTGTACAGTCTGTTGTATGAGGGTTTGAATCGAGCTGACCTGGATCTTAAGGGCAAGAAGAGTCTAACTGGCACCTGGGTTTATCTATTCTACCATCACTCTCTGGGACTAGCTCTGAGCTCCCCGAGGGCAGGGACCACATTTTATTCCTCTGTGACCTCAGATCTTCCACAAGGCCTGGCACAGAGTAGGAAGTAGCTCCAGTTCATTTTGCTTGGGTAAATAAGGGAAGGGAGGGAAAGAAAGACCCAAAGGAAGCCAAAATGTTCATCTGGACCAGGCCAAGGCTGAAACCAAGGCAAGGGAGATATTTGTCACCTTGTCACCTCCCCTCCCCCAGTGCTAATTCCAGCGCTGCCACCTCCCATGCAGGCGTGAAGCTGTGGATTTTTCCTAATCGAGAAGGAAAACATCTTCTGTCTAGTCAAGGCAGCAACATCAAGGCAGGGCTGTGAAGGCGGTGCCGCGCGGGCTGGCACCACACACTCGCCACATTTCAGAGCTGCTTTTCTTGCTGCTGTCGTGCGTTTAACTCTTCCCGTGTTTTAAAATGTAAAAGCCATGACACCCGCTTTGAAAGCCCCAAGGAGAGGGAGTGATGGTATCTCAACAGGAACAGCTCTACTGGGAGGTGTGGAGGGGACGAGGGGTCTCTACAGCAAAGAAGTAGTCATCTCTTCAATCTTGCCTCTTCAGGATCTATTCTAGTGTTCTTTATTTCATTTTCATGTGATAAAAATTGAGATGTACAACTCTTGTCTCAGCTAACATGGGCGGCAGTCAGCCAGAAAGAGTTTTGTCCTCCCACGTGGGCAGGCTGCGGGCAGGAGACAGGCTCTGGGGAAACATCTTTGGGGGCTGTGGGGATAGGAGTTCCTCCTTTTTTTTTTTTTTTTTTTTTTTTTTTGAGACAGAGTTTCACTCTTGTCACCCAGGCTGGAGTGCAATGGCGCGATCTCGGCTCACTACAACTTCCACCTCCCAGATGCAAGCAATTCTCCTGTCTCAGCCTCCCGAGTAGCTAGGATTACATACGTCTGCCACCACACCCAGCTAATTTTCATATTTTTAGTAGAGATGGGGTTTCACCATGTTGGCCAGGCTGGTCTCAAACTCCTGACCTCAGGTGATCCACCTGCCTCAGCCTCTCAAAGTGCTGGGATTACAGATGTGAGCCACTGCACCCAGCCAGGAGTTCCTCCTTGATCGTCCCTCTTCTCCTGCACATACAAACACACACACACACTACCCACACAGTGCAAGCACACACACACATACACAGTCGTACTCCTTACCCCCAGAGCAGGCCCTGGTTCACAAGGAGCCAGAACTCCAGATTTGCCCAGGTTCAGCCAAGGTCCAAGAGATAGGAAGGCTAGAGGCCTGTCCCAATGACCTCTCCAGACACCTCACCTCCTCCCTAGGGCCAAGCACTGCTAGTGTTGCTGGGATCAGGGAGTAAATGAAAGCCGAGGCACCAGTAGGGGTCTGTGTCAGTATCCAGGCAAGGGATACTGCTGGCCTGGACCAGAGCAATAGTATTCACAAATAGAAAGGAAAGGGCACAGTCAAGAGATATTTGAAAGTAGACCTGGAAACACCTACTCATTGGAGGGAAGTAGAAGAGCAAGAGAAATGAAGGAGTCGATGGGGGACCACAGGCTTGGGTGATGGCTGATAGGGGTGACATTCCCTGACACAAAGAGCCCTGGGGAGGAAGACAATGAACTTTGTATTGGACATGGTGAGCTTGAAGGACATCCAAATAGAGACGTCCAGTGGGCAGTCGGATATGAGGTCTGGTGCTCAGGAGAAAGGTCCTGGCTAGAGATGGAGATTCAAGAGTCCGTGGCATACAGATGCAACCATGGTCACCCACTGGATGGTCTCATCCATGGAAAGTGTGAGGAGCAGAAAGAAAGACCAAGTGCATCAATATTGAAGATACTCAGCTATGAGAAAGATGACCTGAGAAGCTAGGGCCAGATGTTGGGCAGAAATCTGGGCAAGAGTGGTGTCTTCAAAGCCAAAGGCATGTGCACAGAAAGTGAGTGTGATCGCCAGTCCCAAAAGCTGCAAGGAAGTTAGGCAAGATAAGGACCAGAGGGTGTCCAATCAGGCCTAGCATCAAGGATGTCACCTGATGACCTTGGAAAGGTCTTGGTGGGAGCAGAAGACCAATTACACAGGTATGGGAGAAGAGAAGTGTGGACTGCTCAAGAAGCCTGGATTCAAGGCAAGGGAGAGACAGGGTCAGAGCCAAAGGAGCCACCAGGCCTAGGGAGGGAGGTTGTTGTATGTCTGTTTGCTGGCTTCTTTCTACAATGGAAGAGCCTTCAGGAGGTTTCTGGGCTAAAGGGGGCAAGGCAGTAAAGAGAGAGAGATTGTGATACAGGAGAGAGGAGTTCCTCATGGAAAAAGGCCCATGAGAGAAGGTAGAGGCATGCAGACAAGGGTACAGGGGCTGGGGGAGGAGTCAAGGGTGCAGGGAAGGTTGACCAAATAGTGAGAGGAAGAGCAGCTCGTCTGAGGAACAGTGTGAGGACAGAGACAGACATAGAGCAGTGTGGTGGGACAGGGAGCTGAGGGAGACTCAGTCCCAGGAAGACCTCAACAGAAGGAAAGTAAGAGGCTGGGCCTCTCCCTGGAGAGACCGGGACAGGAGGGAGCTTGGGACAGTAGCGAGGGCTTTCAGCTATCCCTGAGAACAGGAAAGGTGTCTGAGCAGGGACAGGAGGTTAGCTCGGGCCCTTCTTTCATTGCAGCTGTTCACTGCTCTGTTTTGTGATGTCCATTTCCTGCAGCCTCAAGGCCAGAAGCTTCTTAAACCTTCTCAAGCTTGTCTGGGGTCAAGAAAGCTGAGGGGTCAGTGGGGAAAGGAAAACCCACTCTAGCATGAAGGAGAGTTCCTATCAGCCCCTCTGGCAATGCCATGGCGTACTGTGGGAAGTGGTGAGTTCCACCTCAGTCAGGAAGTTGAAGCCAAGAATCTCAGCTGGGGCCAGGCATCATGGCTCATGTCTGTAATCCCAGCACTTTGAGGTCAGGTGAACTCAGGGGTTTGAGACCAGCCTGGGCAACATAGCAAGACCTTGTCTCTACTAAAAATTAAGAAAAAAAATTAGCTGGGTATGGTGGTACACACTTGTAGTTCCAGCTACTTGGGAGGCTGAGGCAGGAGGATTGCTTGATCCTGGGAGATTGAGGCTGCAGTGAGCTATGATCGCACCACTGCACTCCAGCTAGGGCAACAACACAAGATCCTGTCACAAAAAAAAAAAAAAAAAAAATCTCAGCTGGGGTCTGTAGTGGGGATTCCCACATACAATGGTGGGCCATTGGACTACTGCCCTCAATGTCCTGTCCTGCCCTGGGTTCTAAAGGCATGGGACAGGGTGTGACTGCTGCCTCCAGGTTGGGAGGGATAATGCTAGATCTGGCCAGGCCAGTGTCCTGTTGACAGCTTCCTCCATCCCCCATGGCTCCCCATGGCTCTTGGGAGCACCTATGACCCTACCCCCTACCCATCCTGTTATTCTGAGAAGCCTTGCCCACTCAGGTTCATTTCCTGTTAAACTCAATCAATTAATGCCTCTTTTATCTTTAGAACATCTACCAGAAGGATTTGGCCATTTTTTTCCTATTATTTTCAAATAGAGAAAGTAAGGGTCAGAGAAGTTAGGACTTTTCCCCAAAATCACAAAGACAGTGGGGGAGCAAAACTATACCCTATGGCTCTGGGCTTTGTCCCATCTATTCCACTCTACAGCTGGGGCCACTGCCGCTACCATGAAGACCTCCTGCCCAGCCCTGAGCAGGTGCATCAATCCTCCAGCCACGTCACTGAGTAGCTGTCATCTGGAGCCTGCCAGGATGGACCCTGGATGGCCAAGAACCTCAACTATCTGCTTTCTTCTCCCTCTACCTCAAGCACTGAGCCAGAGAACCCCAAACCCAGTGGAGTGTCCTGGCCCTTTCAGCCAAGGGACACTGCTCTTCCCAGCTCCCAATAATCCTCATGAAACCTCATAAGGGAGGTGTCCCTACATTACAGATGAAGAAATTGAGGCTCAGAGAGGTGAAATGACTTTGCACAGCCAGAAGTATCCAGGTTAGATCAAGACCTCAAATCTCCTAATTCCCAAACTTGCATTGGTTCCCTTCCACCCCACTCCCTCACTGGATCCCCAAAAAGCCAGGCATTATCCACTCTCTAGTTAGGTGGCAAATGTCCAGGCATGAGGACAGTCCAAGGGGCTCAGCCCCCACTCAGGATGAGCATTCATCTGCAGATGCACGCTCTCTCCTTCCTTTCCTCTTGAGATCTCTTGAGCAGCACCTTAACTAAGCTGTGGGCAAGAGCAGAAGGGCTTAGGTTGCTTGGTTTAGAGCTGGGAAGACAGAATCACTTGCTGGAGATCTCTGAGGGCTGTCAGGGGACACTGGAGTGACCACATCATAGGTGGTCTCTGGGGCCAGAGCTAGGAACACTGGGGGAGACCAATGAGGGTAGCAGTGGAGAGATTTTAGCTCAGTCTAAGGAAGAATTCCCCGGGGCAAGGATTGCTGCCCCATGATGGAAAGTCTCATTTTAGGACAGAGTGAGCCTGGTGAGGAGGGTGCCCACCATCAGGAATGCCATAAAGAGATTCTTACCACAGGTAAGAGTCAAACTAAATGATCCCAAATACCCTTTTTCACGCGGAGATTCTGTGGTTCCACAAAACGCCGCATGTGGATCTCATCCCTCTCTCCCTCCCCTCCGCCCCAGCCCACCAGTCTCACACTTGCATCTGCATCCTCTTTTATGACATGAATATTTAAATGTCATCTGATTGCATTATGCATCATGAGTCAGGAAAAAAAAAATGGGTCCTGAAAGCCTTCCCTCTGCCTGTCTCCCCCCGATCCCCACTGTCTTGCAGGAACCAGAAAAATAAACCCATTCGCAAGTCACGGGTCCTGGAGCTCTTCTCTCCTACCTGCACCCCACCTCCCCTCTCCTGGTGGCCACAAGTAGACCAGGAGCAGGCACCACCTGATCCTGAGCAGCAGGGGGCAGTTCACCAGTCACAGGCAGTAGAGCCTGGCAACTCGAGGTTTTTGTCACACAGAAGGCCCCACGTCAGGGCCATGCGCCTCCTTTTTATGATCCCTTCCCCACTACATGCCCCAAACATGGCCCCATGGCCATCCACCTGTGCCAGCCCTTCCTCTCTTCGTGGCCATCCCAAGCTAGAAGCAGACAGTAGCATCCTGTCCCAAAGGCTTACCCCGTCTTTAGTGACGTCACTTCAGCATTTCAGTAAACAAGCCTGGCTGAGCCAGGAGGAAGGAGGCAGGACTGTGTGCATAACCATAGTCAAGGGGGTCTCCACTGGGGGGCCTGTGACCTGCAGCCAGGCAGGAAGGGAGGCAAGGAGTAAATGCCCCACCTCTCTCTCCTCCCACCCTCTGATCTCCTGTCAGTGCTGCCTATTGGCCAAACCCAACTGAAGGCCAGAGGCAGAGGAGAGCCCTGAGGTCAGAGGTGTTCACACAGGTCAGGCCAGGGGCCCAGATCAGGGTGGACAAGGGTGGGCACAGGACCTGGAGGGACGAATGGAGAAGACCCAGCACCCCAGTCTCCTACTCCTTCCTCGGCTCTCCCTTGACCTCCCCGCCCCCACTCCCAGCCTTTCTTCTCTCTCCCATTTTCTCTGCAGAAAAACCAGTTCCTCTCACCTTCTCATTCAGAACAGTTGAGCCAATTAGTTGTTCTTATTGCCTTGGCTCTTGTCAACTTGCTGCCCTCAGGACCTCACCTTCTAGCCCAGGTAGCTTAGCAAGGTATTTCCCTAAACAAAGACCCTAAAAGGAATTGTGCTGTCAAGCTGTTAAGTAATCTGTGTTTTTTCCACTTTAGCTACAAAAGAATGGAGAGAGGGAGGTGTTCCCAAAGGGAGGAATGACGGTCTTGTCCCAGAAACCTCTCTGCCTAGGTCTGGAAGCAAAGAGATGGGCCTCTGTGGCCCCTGCCAGGCCTCTGTAGTGCTAGGTGGCAACTGAATCCCTGCCTTGCCTCCTCCCACCTCCTTCCCAGAAAAAGTGGGGAGTTCCCTTAGGCCCCCCACCCCCAGGATCAGCACCTATAGGGCTACCATTGCTTCCCATCTAGAGCCTTCTGTGATCCCAAATGGCCCCACTCCCGCACTTGGGGGTGTGTCCCCCCAGCTCAAGGGGCAGCTCGACCCTGGAGGATGGAGCCTCCTGCTCCTCCCCACCTCTCAGACTCAGGGAAGCAAATGAAGGTGAAAATAAAGGCTTCCCGCTGGGGTCTGAGGTCTTCTCCAGGAGCTGCTTCACCAGCTAAATACCACCCTCTCGATGTTTGGTAATGACCTTTTTAAGTCTCCACTTTCCTGCCTTGGTATTTAGAGAGCAACCTGGTCTCTGGGGAGGAAAGGCAACTGAATTCTTATTCATGGCACTTCAGAAGGCTGGTCCCAAAAAGAGAAAAGAGAAAAGACTCACCTCTCCCCTCCGGAGGCTGACGCAACCAGAGCCATAATTCTTCCTGCCCTGCAGCAGCGACTCCGGAAGGTGCCCACAAAGCCGCATTGTGACAGCTGTCACTCAGGCTTTCCAAACTAGCATGCAAAGGCGTGTGCCCGCACCAGTACATGAGAATGTCTGTGAGTGTCCTTGCACATGTGTGTGTACCAGTGAGAAAATGGGCCTCACCTGTGTGGGCCAGGGCAGATGGGGTTTCAAGTGCGGACACAGAGCCACAGGTATGTACGGGAGTTGCATGTATGTCCATCCATGTGCATGCGTGTGGGGAACATGGATGTGCTTATGTGCACGCCTCTGGGGGAATCAGAAGTATCATCATGTATGTGTGCACAGTGGGCTCAGGTGTGTTTGTGGGCACCTAGATAGGCACAGGCTGGCCCTTCTGAGGCATTGGGGACTACAGGTCAATTTCTGCAGCTGGGGAGCTGGCCACAGCAGAGAAGTGCCTGTGGTTCTCCAGGGAGCCAGACAGGGGTTGCGTGGGGTAGGAGGCACCCTGCTCCACTTCCCCCAAGCCCTGCACACATCTGACCTGTCGTCCAAGCCTCTGCCCCAAGCCCTCAGACTAGCTCCTGCTACCACCCCCCTGGATCTTGCTTTCCCCCTCATCCCACTGCTTGGACACAAGGAGGTTTCAGAGCCAGTGAGCCTGGCCCTGCCCAGGTCCTTGTGGACTCTGCGCCACCCACCCTGCCTTCCGTCAATCAAGAGCTGCCTACTCAGTCTCCCTGAATGAGACAGGTTGACTCTAGCCCAATAGCTGAATTCCAGTCAGCCAGCCCCTGGCAAGTGCCCCAGGTCCTAGCACAGCGCCTGGCAGGGGTGCACTTCCTAAACACATGTAGAATGGATAAATATAGCATGTGAGTGCACATCCCAGGCAGAGGGGAGAGACTACGAGGAAGCCGCGGTGTGAGCAGCAGGCTGCGATTGGGGAGCCATTGCAGGGCGGGAATTACATTCAGCAGAGGCGGATAGGTAAGCCTAGTGCTTGCTCAGAAAACGGTCAGGACTATAAATTTAGACTTGGGATTGTGTTGTGGATCCTCTGACTCTGCCCAGATCCCCCGATCAGGACGGAAACAGTCATTTCCCCAGCTGCAGGCAACATGGGCTGCTGTCAGTTGTAGCTGGGCCAGTCTTAGGAATTCCCTTTGGTAAAAGGAAGCAGCCGCACCCAAGGTGATGCCCCCTCCCTAGGGGCAGCTCACATCCAGTGACTGTCTGCTGCAGGGACACAATAGCTAAGTTCTGGCCTCAATTCAGGAGATCCCTGAAGGACCCCCCGAGGTCCAGGGTCCCCCTGGCCTATCACCAAGGCCTTTGGTTGAATTACATCTCAGTGTAAACCCGCCCTTGCTGTCCTGGCCCTTCATCCCCCTCAGGTGTTGTTCCCATGAATGCTCCCCACTTAGCTTTCTGCCAGCAAATCTCCATCTCGGAGTCTGTTTCTGAGGAAGCTAATCTAAGTCAGGCATCACCGCTGCATGCATGTAAGATAAATGTAGGGAACTGGAGAGAGAGCCTGGGGACCGTGCACACAGTGAGATGAGAAAGGAAGGGAAGGAGAAAGGAGAGGGAGGCAGGGAGAGGACCAAGATGAGGAACAAGGGCACATGAGCTTCAGACCAAAGGACTGCCCTGAGATACGGAGGGAAAACCAAAAGATCCTACTGTCAGGAAGTCAGAAGAGCAGAATATTCAAGGAGGGAGTGGCAGTAGCACCAAACTCCGCAGAGAGGTCCAATCACATTAAAAAACTAAAAAAAAAAAAAAAAAAAAAAAAAAAATCTGTATCAGTCAGGGTTCTCTAGAGGAACAGAACTAACAGGATAGATGTATATATAAATCAGAGTTTATTAAAGAGTATTGACTCACATGATCACAAGGTGACATCCCACAATAGGCCATCTGCAAGCTGAAGAGTAAGAAAGCTGGTCCAAGTCCCAAAACCTCAAAAGTAGGGAAGCCGAGAGTGCAGCCTTCAGTCTGTGGTCGAAGGTACAAGAGCCCCAAAGCTGAAGAACTTGGAGCCCGATGTTCGAGGGCAGGAAGCATCCAGCACAGGAGAAAGATGGAGGCCAGAAGACTCAGCCAGTCTAGTCTTTCCACATTCTTCTGCCTGCTTTTATTCTGGCTGTGCTGGCAGCTGATTAGATTGTTATTGGGTTAGCACCCAGAGGTGGGTGGTGATGTTGGCCAGAGTGGCCTCCAGGGAGTGGTGGGGGTGGAAGCAGATGCCACTTAGGTGAGGAGACCAAGGGAGGGGAAGTGATGGGGAGAAGGAGCTGAGATCACTCTTGGGAGAAGAGAAGGCAAGAAGGAAGATGGTGTCATGGCTGGAAGCGACGTTAGTATCATCATCATCGGTTTTAAGACTGGACAGACTTGAGCATAAACCTTGCGAATTTTCCAACCAGAAGGCCGTCTTCATTCACAGCCCCCAGAGACATCTCAATATCTATCATGTGGGTTTTTTCTCTTTTTTTCCTTTTCGAGATGGAGTCTTGCTCTGTCTCCCAGGCTTGAATACAGTGGCACAATCTTGGCTCACTGCAACCTCTGCCACCCGTGTTCAAGCAATTCTCCTGCCTCAGCCTCCCAAGTAGCTGGGATTACAGGTGCCTGCCACCACATCCAGCTAATTTTTGTATTTTTAGTAGAGATGGGGCTTTACCATGTTGGCCATGCTGGTCTCGAACTCCTAACCTCGTGATCTGCCTGCCTCGGCCTCCCTAAGTGCTGGGATTACAGGTGTGAACCACCATGCCCAGCCTCATGTGGGTTTTTCTTGTCCAAGAGCAAAATTAATAATCCCAACCACTTAAGCAAGAGAGATCCATTACTTTGAACTAAAAGGACACTTGTCACTACAGGAATACACTATATATTAATAAAAATAAGGTAGCAGCTGGTGACAGCCTCGGCAGACTGTTGGGGTCTCCCTGAAGAACCCACTCCCTTTTGGTTATTGTTTATCTGTCATTTGGCCTTGGAGGGCAGCCCAGAACAGAAGCTCAGAGGCTATTGTTCTTATAGTGAGGTGACATATGGAACTGCAGTTCCCAACCAAGAACTCCCAAACTGCCCTTGTTTGGGTCAGTTTTGTAGTTTCTGTAGAACTGGAAGACTGCTACTTGCCATTAGCCAGACCAAGCATGTGGTTCAATTGCTCCTCCAATACCAGTAGGCAAAGAAGAGGGTGGTTAGGCCAGCTTCAGGCAATAGGGAATGTCTGCGATTGGCTATTACTGCAGTGCCTAAGAGCCCAGGCAATGGTGTCCGGCAGACTGAGTGTGAATCCTGGCCTTACCACTGTATTAGTTACAGTAAGCAAGACTTGACTTAAAACACACATGGTTTATTAGCTATCATGAAACACACAGGTCAAGACTGGTGTGGTGGATCCACGCATTCATCAGAAAATCCAATTCCTGTCTTTCTGCTCTGAAATTCACAGCTTCCATTCTCAGAGTCTCTTCATGACCCAATATAGCTGACAGGGCCCCAGCCATTAATTATATCAGCATTCCAGGCATGAGGAATGAGGACAAAAGGGGAAAGAATACATCTCCCTCCAACTTAAGATGCCTTTTTTTTTTTTTTGAGATGGAGTCTCGATCTGTCGCCCAGGCTGGAGTACAGTGGTGCCATCTCAGTGTACTACAACCTCCACCTCCCAGTTTCAAGCGATTCTCATACCTCAGCCTCCCGAGTAGCTGGGATTACAGGCATCTGCCACCATGCCCAACTAATTTTTTGTGTTTTTAGTAGAGATGGGGTTTCACCATATTGGCCAGGCTGGACTTGAACTCCTGACCTCAAGTGATCTGCCCACCTTGGCCTCCCAAAGTGCTGGGATTACAGGTGTGAGCCACCACACCTGGCCAGGATGCTTTTTCAAATGGTCCTTATAATGCTGCCTACATGTCATTAGCCAGAACTTAATCACCAGGCCACACTGGGTTGTGAGCTGGGCACTGTGGTGTGAACCTGTAGTCTCAGCTACGTCGGAGGCTGAGACAGGAGGATCGCTTGAACCCTGGAGCTCGACCCAGCCTGGGGAACACAGGAAGAGAGGCTGTGTCTCAAAAAGAAAAAGTCTAATAGAGTTCTGTGAGTAATGAGGAAGAGGAGGATGCATGATATGGTAGCCAACTAGTAGTTCCTCCCAGAGCCTGTGACCTCAGGCAATTTATTTGAGCCCTCTAAGGCCTCAATTTCCTTAGCCATAAAGCAGCAATAATAGGGCCTTCACTGTTTCTGTCCTCCATTGCTATCACTAGCAGAAATCAAACACTCAAATATCTATGGAGCTCAAGAAGATAATCTACATAGGAGACGACTGGGAGTGGTGGTGACTGGGGTTAACTGGAGTAGCAGCCTCCGTCTAGAGGGAGGTCCCTACTCAACTCCAGCCTCCTATGAAGATCTTTCAATTTTTCAAAAGAAATGGAAAAATCAGGATTATGTGTAAAATCTTTCTCATTTTAAATTTTACAATAATTCACTTTTTTAACGTATAAACATCAAAAAACCACACGTGTACTCATGTACCTGTTGGTACATGACCCTAAATATGACCCTGGAGTGTCAGTGGTCCTGGCCTCAGGACAATAAGACCATCCTGTTCACCTTTTCTCAAGACATCTTGATTTATTTTGGGTGTGCTATATACCTGTTCCCTGGTGACAAAGTCACTTGGGCAAAGGACAATGTGGATGTGCCATGCAATGGTTTATAATGACAAAATCTGGATCTTGTGGGTCTGTGTATACTGGTGCTTCCTAAGTGTTTGAAATAAGGCTTGCAGATCACTGCATTCCACCCCGGCTTTTTACAAACATCCAACACTGGGCACAACCAAATAAACATCGTAAGGAATAGCACGATTCTGCATCTTAATCTCTTAAGCAATTATTGGAACAAGTTGACAAAAATTTGGATCGGAGACCTAGGTGCTGGCCACATGTAGGTGTGAGCCTCTGGCCATGTGACTTAATCAATATCTCTCAGTAAACCATATGGAAAAACTGATGGTGTGCCTTCCAACTTCTTCTGGCACACTTCACATTAACTTTCATTTTTCAACAGGCTTATGGACTCAGGCTCGTTTACAGACTTGGTTTGTGCCATTTGCCCGTAATTACTGACTTTTATGCTTAGATTGTCCCTGCTTGGGCATACTAACAGGGGGTAAGAAGGAGTCTCTTTGGGCTGGCTGCTCATTCTAATTTTCCTGTAGGCATCTTTAAAAGCATCACTGCCTTCCTTGTCCCAGCTACTTGGGAGGCTGAGACAGGAGAATGGCGTGAACCCGGGAGACAGAGCTTGCAGTGAGCCAAGATCACACCACTGCACTCCAGTCTGGGTGACAGAGCGAGACTATGTCTCAAAAAAAAAAAAAAAAAAAGAAAAGAAAAAAGCATCACTGCCTTCCAAAACCAAGACATCTCCTCTCCAAGATCCAGCACACCTTATCCTTCAGGAAGCCCTTGCTTCCTTGGGATACAAAGTGACTTAAAGGACTAATCCACGGTCAGTGGGACTACACAGTTATGTCATGACACCGGGACCCCATGCATCAGCCCAGAGGCAACCTGGGTTATTTGGGGGATTAAGCAGAATGCTAACATCCTAAATTCATGCTGTTCTTTCCAATTCGATTCCAGGACACTGAAATTCCTTCCTATCATGCTCTAATACACATTTCTCAATTTTTAGTCTCCTTTTCCTTTCTAAGCTCTGGGCTAGCTCTTCTCTCTTTTATATATGACATGCTCATCTCAGATTCAGCATATCACACTGGGCGTTGTCACACCAAACCATGTGTTGAATTATGATGCTGCCCAAAGCTCGACAAACATCAACACTCAAATGCCAATCTGTTAATATCCCTTTGAGCCAATGGGCCCACGCTTCTAAGGTTCTTGCATTTAGCTTCCCTACTTTACTCAATTTATTAGGAGCAGTTTTTGTAACCGATGGACTCAGGATGGTTTGTAATGGTGCCAATTTCACTCAAGGCTCTGTATCTTGCTTGGATAAGATTGGTCCTTGTCCACATGTCTCATAAAGAAATACTCATGAGATATGTGTCTGTGTACAATGACATTAATACAAAACTTTACATATTTAAAATCATTTTAGACACAGTGCATTCTATATGGTCAGAATGGCACCAGGACAAATAGCATTGGATATTCTAGGCAGGCTGTGTGTGTTGTCAGCTGGAGAACTCCAGCAAGTTTGAATTTTGCTAGTGGCATCTGCTCTAATGAAATCAGAGTGATCATTTCAAAACATATATCAAATCTTGCCTCTCCCCTACTTTCAATCCCCAATAGCTGCCCATCCCCCAGTAGTCAGGATAAAACTCAAACTCCTCATGCTGACTCAGGCCCTGTGAAGAAGTAGCCCTGGCCTTGTATCCTGTGCCATGTCCCCAGCACGTGTTCCACTCTAGCCAAAATGCCTTTGCTCTCAAATTGGAAACCTCTGAGCTTATTCCTGCCTTCAGCCCTTTGCATCAACTGTTCCCTCTGCCTACTGGGCTTTTCCCTGAAACCACACATGGCTGGCACTGTGTTATCTTTCAGTGTCACTTCCTAAGAGACACCTTCCTGGTCACATAAAGTGGCTGCTTGGTCACTCTCCCTCACCACTCCAAATTCTCTGCATAGGCCTCGCAATTCCCTGAGGTGTCTCTCGTCTCGTAAGGTGTTTGTTGGCTTCTGCCCCCATGTGACTCTAAGGACAGGGAGATTAGGTGTCTTGCTCACAACTCTTTTCCCAGAACCTAGCACAGTGCCTGCAAAGGGTGCATGTTCCATAAATATTTGTCACTGGATCACTGGAAGATCATTGGAAGAAAGCAAGAGAGCAAGAGAGAAAGGAAGCAAGAGTCATGCCCTGCTGTTGTTTGCTGTGCAGGGACGGAGTGGAAGCTGTCAGGGGGCAGCCGGGAGCAGCAGACATCAAGCTCACAAACTTCAAGCCCCCTTCTTCCATCCTGGGCAAGGTCACTGCACTCACGCCCAGCCCTGCCCACCAAGAAAGTGGTCCCAAAGGTGTTCAGAGGCACATCCTGCCCTCTGCTTCACTCCCCAACCCACTGAGCTGGACTAATCTCTGACAGCAAGTGGTGGAGCCCAGGCTCAAGGAGCTAGATCCATCCATCACTCAGAGGGAAGAGCCACAAATTCTGAGGTCTCTATCTGCACCTGTCGCACTCAAGGGTAAACTTGCCATGGCCACCATGCAGAGCCACTCCTCCCCATTGACAGCTGTGCTGGCTCAGGGACTTGCCCATTGACAAATCTGTTGTCTGCTCAGCAGCATCCACTGGCCAAGGCTGGGGCCAGGGCCGGGTAGCTGCAGAGTTGGAAAAATTTACAGTCACAAACTCCTTGGATAAAATTCGATGGGGACAAGACAGGGAAATCCCACTGTGAATGCCCAACCAAGGGTAGGTGCTGCTCAGCAGAGAGCACTGTCACCATCCCCCTAGAGTGCCACCCCTGTCCTTCAATGCCCTGTGGTTAGTCTGCCTCCCCCACCCCATCTCCCCCGTATGGATTGGGATTCTCTGGGGCAAGGTCTGGTCCCAGGTCCCCTATTCCCCATCCAGCGCAGACCTACAATTCTAGGAACTCCTCATGTCATACTCCTCTGTCCACCTGAATTAAAGGGGTGACAATTTTGGTTCCATTTGACCTTGAGTGGCGGTCAAAAGCATCTACTTTGCAGTCAGGTCTACATCTGGATTCCAGCTGTTCTCTGTACTCACCACATGCTCCTGGGCAAGTTGTACCTCCATCTCGTGCTCCATAAATTGGGGTGACAATAGGGTCCTTGTGAGCATTACATGAAACGCCCGTGAACTGCTTACACAGCACCTGGTGGGAAGTAAACACTCAGCAATGGCATTTGATGAAGACATTGTCAAGATGTTGTCATTGTCATCACTATGTTTGTTGTTTATACTACAATGTACCTCCTCAGCACCAAATGCACTAACTGGGAGGAGGTGGCATGGTCACCTTTGATGTTGCCAGTGCCGGAAAATGTAGGAGCCCTTTTCCTTGGTCACAAGCTCCTGAAGCCAAAGTCTGCTTTGAAAGAAGGTAATGGAGGAAGAGCCACAATCCTAGAGGACTCTCCCGTATGCCCCGAAGAGCAGCTCCATGGCAGCATCTAAACGTCTCAGGAGCACAAAGTCTTCTCAAAGTGTGTCAGTCATTCAGAAAACACCAGACAAAGAGGAGGCTTCAGACCCATCCCACGCCACCCTCCTCTGCCCCACACCCCTGTCCTTCAATGCCCTGTGGTCAGTCTGCCTCCCCCACCAGCCTCCCCACTTATTCCCCCCAGTTTGGGCCACCTCTGCCTCCAGCACATGCTGCCCACCATGATCAGGCGGTGCCTTTTGCTCACACCAATCTCTCTTCTTCCATTCCCCCACTCACTCATCACAAGTTACCCCTCTCATGTCCCAGCCCCTCGGAACCCTGCAGTAGGCACTCTCTAAGTGGCAGCAGTTAATTTAATCGGGCAACACAAAACAATGCCTGCCCTCTCTAAATAATGTGGATACATTTTCACAGGGCTCTTCCAGAGTCACAGCTTTAATCAAAGGCTTGACCCCAATGGTAGAATTCCAGGTACGGTGGCAGGGCAGTGGAGTGAGATTTAGAGACAGGCAGATGGCCATTGCTGCTACAATCACTGGCACAGGCCACCCCCTTGAGCAATGTATATGGCCATGAGCTTCTTGAATAGGGGTTTTCTGTGCTTCCCCTCCTTCGTCGTGTGAGATACAAGTCAAAGAGCTCCCCAACTCACCACGGGAGCTGAGGTCAAGGCCAAGTCACACCCTGGCTCAGATACATTAGGAAATCATGGGTCGCCACCTCCTTCGGCCCCAGAATCCAGGGCCATAGTCCATCCACTCAACCCTGCCTCCGTGGGGCCTTTCCCTGTGGAACATCAGAGGCAGGAGGGGTGAGTGGAGTGAGGGCTGGGCAGCTACAGGCCTAGGGGAGCTACGGGCTGGATTCTTTCCTAGTCAGTGCTGTCTGTCCCCTGTGGGGCAGGTCTGGGGGCTTTAATGAGGATGTCATGCCTTCAGAGACTTGATGGTCACACAGAAGAAGGGAAATGACCAGCTTTTCATGCAATGGGAACAATTAATACCTCTGGAGCAGACAACCCTGTGACACTCCCCAGTTCCCACCCTCCCAGTCCCACAGCCTGTCCTCCTTCTTAGAGTGGGCACAGGGGTCCCTCTGGGCCAGGCATTGCCACAAGGAGCTGTTTCTGAGCTGTGTCCCTCACGAAGAAGCCCTCTGTCCAAATGACCCAGGAGAGGTCAATCAGTGCACCTGCTACCTCCAGGCGAGCACCACACCATACCCCAGCCCCAGGGGAAGCCTGAAGACAATCGCCGCTTTGTCATTCACAAATTTATTAAGAAGCCACTGTACTTCCTGTGGCTAGACAGACCCTTCCCTGACAACCAGACCTCGGTCTCTGCCTTGGTGCAATGGAGGGATGATGCAGTTTGATAGTCTGAAGTCTTTGCAGCCCTGACCCCGGAGAGCCACTCCACAATCCCAGGTCCCCCTTGAATTTATCTTAACCCAGTTCCTTCCATCACTCCAGGGCATCCTCCTCCCACACCTCCACCACCATTCTAGTGTCTGAGATGTAATTGTTCACTCCAGCTCACTGTAGCAAGCCTTATTCTGATTTCTGTAGCCACTGACACCATTTATTAAGATTTTTTGTCACAATTCCATGCTTGGGTTGTGCATCTTATTTAGAATGACAAAGGTAAAAAAAATACTGCCAATTACTGAGTGCTAGACAGGATGTGGAACAACTAGAATTTTCATACATTGCTGGTGGAAATGCAAAATGGTACAGTTATCCTAGAAAACAGCCTGTTAGTTTCTCAAAATGCTTGTGATATGACCCAGCAATCTCACTCCCAGGTATTTATTTCCCAGAGAAATGAAAACTTACATTCACACAAAAACCTGTGCACAGATGTTGATAGCAGCACATAATTACATAAATTACATAAATTTTCATAATTACAAAAAACTGGAAACACCCCAAATGTCCTTTTTTTTAAAATTTTCTTTTTCCATAACCAAATGTCCTTTAAACAAGTGAATGGATAATCAAAATGTAGTACAGCCATACAATGGAATATTACTCAGCTGTAAACAAGAACGACCTATTGATACACACAACACCATGGATGACTTTCAAATGCGTTATGTCGAGTGAAAGAAGCCATCCTCAAAAGATTCTAAGCTGTTGATTTTATTTGTACAACATTCTGAGAAAGGAAAAACTACAGGGGCAGAGAACAGATCAAGGGTTGGGGATGGGGAGAGGTTGATTACAAAGTCCCAGCATGAGGAAACTCTTCAGACAGGTGTGGGAATTGTTCTAGATCCTATTTGTGGAGCTCTTCCATCTTAATCCTCTCCTCCGGGATCAGCTCCCCACCCCACTGCTGCATTCTCAGGTTGCTATGGAGCTGCCATGCTGGGCCCCCAAGTAGGGGTGGCTCTGCCAAGCCCATTTCCCCACGGGAGGAGCAGTGAGCTGTCATGCTGGGTAGGTGCTTCAGGGCTGGGTGGGACTGGCCACCGAACTGGGAAGGCCTGGATCACCCCCCTGGTAGAGGAGAAAGAGCCAGAGACTTGGAGTCAAACCCAGATCCTTCACTGGCAACCCCACATGGCTTAGGACAAGTTTCTGCTCCTCCGTGAGCCTCAGTTTCCTTCTCTGTAAAGTAGAACTCACAGTCCCAATCCTGTAAGACTGTCTTGGGACTTAATGGCATTTTCTGGGCACCTGCTGTGTGGCAGGTCCTGTGATGGGCATTGGAATGCAAACATGAACAAGCCATAGTCCCTTTCTTCTAGAGTGCCTAGTCTCTTGTGAGGGAATGTAGGGGAGGAGATGGGAAGTTCTACACTGCTCCCATGAGGACCTAGACTCAGTAATAACTGTAACTAACATATATTAAGCACTTAGTACATACCAGGCACCATTTTAAGCCTTGCAACAACCTTACAGGTTAAGGTACTACAATTATCCTCACGTTACAGATGAGGAAACTGAGGGCCAGAGAGTTTAAGAACTAGGCAAGTGATAGTCCGTCTCTGAAGTCCCTCTGCAATTCTGCCTTCATGATGGGGTTTGTGCCCCCTAAATATTTCAAATGTTTTCATTATTATTATATGTGTTATGGTGATCTGGGATTAGGGATTTTGATGTTACTATATTCATCGTTTTGGGGTGCCAGAAACCATACCCATAAAAAATGGCAAACCTAATCGATAAATGTTGTGTGTGTTTTGACTGCTTCACTGACCAGACGTTCTCCCATCTCTCTCCCTCCCCTTGGGCCCTAACTCTCTTCAATTCTATGAAGGCTGAGAGAGGTGAAGCAGCTGCAGAAGAAAAGTTTGAAGCTAGGAGAGGTTGGTTCATGAAGCTTAATGAAGGAAGCCATGGCCATACATAAAAGCCAAGGTGAAGCAGCAAGTGCTGATGTAGAAGCTGCAGCAAGTTCTCCAGGAGCTCTGGCTAAGATCATTCATGAAGGTGGCTACCAGATTTTCAAGGCAGTTGAAACAGCCTTCTGTTGGAAGAAGATGCCATCTAGCTTTCGTAGCTAGGGAGAAGTCCATGCCTGGCTTCCAAGCTTCAAAGGACAAGCTGGTTAGGGCCCAGTGCAGCTGGTGACTTTAAGTTGAAGCCAATGCTCATTTGCCATTCTGAAAATCCCAGGATTCTTAAGACTTGTGCTAAATCTCCTCTGCCTGTGCTCTATAAATGGAACAACAAAGCCTGAATGACAGCATATCTGCTTACAGCATGGTTTACTAGCTATTTTAAGGCCACTGTTAAGAACTACTGCTCTGGAAAAAAAAAGATTCAACATATTACTGCTTATTGACAGTGCACCTGGTCACTCAAAAGCTCTGATGGAGATGTACAAGAAGATTAATGTTTTTATGCCTGCTAACACAACATCCAATCTGCAGCCTATGGATCGAGGAATAATTTTGACTTTCAAGTCTTATAATTTAAGAAGTACATTTTGTAAGGCTAGAGCTGCCATAGATAGTGACTCCTCTGGTGGATCTGGGCAAAGAAAATTGAAAACCTTCTGGAAAGGATTCATCATTCAAGATGCCATTAAGAACATTCATGATTCATGGCAGAAGGTCAAAATATCAACTTGTACAAGAATTTGGAAGAAGTTGGTTCCAATCCTCAGGGATGATTTTGAGGGGTTCAAGATTTGTGTACAGGAAGTAACTGCAGATGTGGTGGAAATAGCAAGAGAACTAGAATTAGAAGTGGAGCCTGAAGATGTGACTGAATTACTGCAATCTCATGATAAAACTTTAACGGATGAGGAGTTGCTTCTTATGGATGAGCAAAGAAAGTGGTTTCTTAAGATAGAATCTACTCCTGGTGAAGATGCTGTGAACATTGTTGAAATGACGACAGTGGATTTAGAATATCATATAAACTCAGTTGATAAAGCAGCAGCAGGGTTTGAGAGGACTGAGTCTAATTTTGAAAGAAGTTCTACTGTGGGTAAAATGCTATCAAACAGCATCGTATCCTACAGAGAAATCTTTCATGAAAGGAAGTGTCACTGGATGCAGCAAACTTTCCTGTTGTCTTACTTTAAGAAATTGCCACAGTCACCACAACCTTCCGCAACCACTACCCTGATGAGTCAGCAGCCATCAACATCAAGGCAAGACCCTCTACTCCACCAGCAAAAAGATTACAACTCGCTGAAGGCTCAGCTGATTGCTAGCATTTTTTCAGCAATAAAGTTTTTTAAATTAAGGTATATCCATTGTTTTTAGACATAATACTATTGCACAGTTAATAGACTACAGTATAGTGTAAACATAAGTTTTATGTGCACTGGAAAACCAAAAAATTCATGTGAATTGCTTTATTGCAATATTTGCTTTATTGCAGTAGTCTGGAATTGAACTCACAATATCTCCGAGGTATGTCTGTACATGTATCATCTCATTGGGTCTCCCAAAACCCAGAGAGGTAGGTTCTAGTTACTATCCCCATTTGATAGATGAAGAAACTGAGGTGCTTACTTTTCTTACGTCCCACAGTAAGTCACAGTGGAAACTGAGGTCAAATCTCTTGTCACCTTGCTCCACCTGCCGATGCCATGCCCAGGATTTAAAGGATGTGAGCTTTGCTCTCATTTTAAGCTCACAGAATAGTTAAACACAACATTTCCCAGGAAGATTGGAGAACTCTCTTTAGAGACAGTGCCAAGGGATGGCTTTGACCCACCAAAATCTTCACCAGTAACTCACCCTCAGAGCTACTGTAAAATAATAATAATAGAAATATTCTCCAACAGGGACAATTGATGTTCTCTGCCTCATGTGAATTATAAATAAAGTCATCTTTAATACAATCTAAGTTAAAATTGTGTGCTTTCCATAAAAATGTAGCTGCAACACAAATCCCCTAGCCCTACCCCAAACTGCTTCCAAACACGTTGTTAACCCAGTCCTTTCCATGAAGAAACTTGGAGCTACCCTATGGGTTTTCTGCATGAGATGGAAGCCTCCTGAGGCCGAACCAGGCTAGAGTCGCAAACGTGTATTACCCTAGCCTTCTGAACATCTGAAGCCACCCCCTAGGGTTTTCTGTCTTACCCATTTGGGTAAGAACACTGGAGAAGCCCCTCGCTGTGGGCAAAAGTAAGGCAGGGACAAGGTGCTGGGGAAGCCTCAGGCCAAGAGATGTCATAGCAACATTCAGAGGCGTCCCCAGCAATAACTGTGAGCTGGAAACTTCCATTCCTTCTGCTAGCTCAGAAATGTATTGCTGCTTTCTTTGCTTGACTTTGTTTCTTGGTAGTAGCTGGTATTTATGTGCCCTTAAGAAAACACCAAAGAGGGACACATTGTCTCCGGGAATGGTGTCTTAGGTCTTTGTGCTCTCGGGGACTTGCACAGGACTTGACACATTGTAGGTGCTCAGAATAAATGAGGATGGATTGAGTTGAGCAGGATGAGAAGAAAAGCTGGGATAATCCCTCCCACTCTGCAGTGGTGTGGAGAGGACAGAAATGAGGTTGGAGGGGGCAGTTCTCAACCAGGGCGGCACATCAGACACCTGAGCAGCCTTTACATTACCCTTGCACAAGTCCCAACCCCAGAAACTCAATTGTCTGACTGGAGCCTGGCCGTGGGCATTTTTTAAAACTCCCCTGGGTAATCCAAGTGAACAGCCAGGATTGAGAAACCCTGGGCTAGATGAAGGAAATGGAGCTGCCAAGAAGAACAAGGGCCTGGTGAAGTTGGTCCCTGAATCCCCAGCAGGCGGGACCAATGGTGCTGCCAAGAAGAACAAGGGCCTGGTGAAGTTGGTCCCTGAATCTCCAGCAGGCGGGACCAACAGAGGATTAAGTTAGCAACTGTGTGGCTGGCTGGCCACCATGTGAAGGACCAGGGATAAAATGGTGAGTAAGGCTTAGGATCTGGTAGGAAATGAAGACATTAGTCAAATAATCTGTCTCTGTGTGTGTGCACGTTCACATAAACATGCTAATAGGGGCAAATGTTCAGAAGGAAAGAACAAGGAGTGATGTGTTGACATGGTTTGGAAGGGCATGGAATGTTCCTTGAGAGATGGAGAGGGTGGAACAAGCGTGTTTCCAGCAGAGCGAACAGCCAGTGCAAAGGCGCAGAGGACGGTGGGAAGCCTGGCACATTCCCTTCGTATTGAAGGAAAAAAGGCTGGAATCCAAAGGGAAGGGGCCAGTGGGCTGCAATGAGACTGGGAGGTGGCAGGGAACAGCACAGTCAGGCCTCAGAAGGGACAGGAAGCCAGTGACAGAGTTTCAGGCAAAGGACTGACACGATCAGGTCATTTTTCTTGTACTTTTCTTTTGCAATTTTTAAAATTGAGATAAAATCCACATAGCATAAAGTTCACCATTTTAACTGGTTTTTTTGGGGGGTTGGCAACAGAGTCTTGCTCTATCACTCAGGCTGGAGTGCACAGTCACAGCTCACTGCAGCCTCAAACTCCTGGGCTCAAGTGATCCTCCTGCTTCAGCCTCCCAAATAGCTGGGACTATAGGCACACACCACCACACCCAGATAATTTTTTTTTTAATTTTGTGTAGAGATAAGGGTATCACTATGTTGCCCAGGCTGGTCTCAAACTCCTGGACTCAAGGATCCTCCCACCTCAGCCCCCCAAAGTGCTGGGTTGCCATTTTAACCATTTTTAAATGTATAATTCTGTGGGGGAGGGGCTTGTATATTCACAATGTTGTGTAACCATCCTCACTTTCTCATTCCAAAACATTTCCATCACTCCGAAAAGAAACCCCATACCTGTTAGCAGTGTCTCCCAACTCCTCAATCCCTCCAGCCCCTGGCAACCACTAATCTACTTTCTGTCTCTATGGACTTGCCAATTCCGGGCATTTAATATAAATGGAAGCATATAGTAGGTAGTCTTTCATGTCTGGCTTCTCTCACTTAGCACAACGTTTCCAAGGTTAATCCATGTTGCAGCACGTATCAGTACTTCATTCTTTTTACTACTGATGAGTATTCCATTCTGTGGATAGACCACATTTTGTTTATCCATTCATCATTTGATGGACATTTGGATTGTTTCTACTTTTTGGCTATTATGGGTATTGCTGCTATGAATATTCGTGTACAAGTTTTTGTGGAAACATATGCTTTCAATTTTCTTGGATATATACCTTGGAGTGGAATTGTTGGATCATATGGTACCTCTATATGTTCAACTTTTTGAAGAACTGCCAAACTGTTTTCCACAATGACTACACCATTTTCCATTCCCACCAGCACTGTATGAGGGTTCCAATTTCTCCACATCCTTGCCAGAACTTGTTATTTTCCACTTTGTTTTTTATGAAGCCATCCTAGTGGGCGTAAAGTGGTATCTCATGTGGTTTTGATTCTCATTTCTCTAATGACTAATGATGTTGATCATTTTCTCATGTGTGTATTGGCCATTTGTAAATCTTCTTTGGAAAGATGTCTATTCAAATCCTTCACCCATTTTTAAATTGGGTTGTTTGTCTTTTTGTTGTTGAGTTGTAATAGTTCTTTATATATTCTGGATACTAGACTCTTGTCAGATATATAATTTGCAAATATATTCTCCCATTCTGTAGGTTGTTTATTTACTCTCTTGATAGTATCCCTTGATAGACAAACATTTTTAATTTGTTGAAGTCAGTTTATCTAGTTTTTCCTTTGCTGCTTGTGGTTTTAGTGTTGTAATTAAGGAACTGTTGCCTAATCCAAGATACTAAGATTTATACTTTTGTTTCCTTCTAAGAGTTTTTATAGTTTTAGCTCTTACAGTTAGGTCTCTGCATTTTGAATTCACTTTTTTATATGGTGGGAGGTAAGGGTCCAAATTTGTTCTTTTGCACGTGGATAATCAATTGTCCCAGCACTATTTATTAAAAAGACTATTCTTGGCAGGGCACAGTGGCTCACACCTGTAATCCCAACACTTTGGGAGGCTGAGGCCGGCAGATCACCCGAGGTTGGGAATTCGAGACCAGCCTGACCAACATGGAGAAACCCTGTCTCCACTAAAAATACAAAATTAGCCAGGCGTGGTGGCACGTGCCTGTAATCCTAGCTACTTGGGAGGCTGAGGCAGGAGAATTGCTTGAACCCAGGAGGCAGAGGTTGTGGTGAGCCGAGATTGCACCATTGCACTCCAGCCTGGGCAAAAAGAGGGAAACTCCATCTCAAAAAAAAAAAGACTATTCTTTCCCCCATTGAATGATTTTGTCACCCTTGTCAAAAATCACAGATGTATGGGGTTGCTTCTGGACTCTCAATCCTATTCTATTGATCTATGTGTCTGTCCTTGTGCTAGTACCACATCATTTTGATTATTATGCCTTTGTAGTAAATTTTAAAATCAGGAACTGCGAGTTCTCCAGCTTTGTTCTTTCTTAAGATTGTTTTTGGCTACCTGGAGTCCCTTGCATTTCCATAGGAGTTTTAGGATCAGTTTGTCCATTATGCTGGAAGAACAAACTAAATCACCTTCAGAGAAAGATCCCAGAGTCCTCTTCTCTCAGACTTGAGCTCTGGCAGGAATTTTAGAGAAACGGTTGTGGTTATGTTTGGTTATGTTCTTTGATGTTGGATTTGAATTTGTCTTTCAAAATTGAAGCACCACAGCCCAACAAGTGCATGGCTAACTGATCAAGATTACAGATGTTGGATCCAGACTGTCAGGGTTTGAATCCTAGTTCTGTTACTTACTAACTATATAATCTTGAGCAAAATAGTTATTACTCTGTATTTCAGTTTCCTTGTGTGTAAAATGATGGTAAATACTGTACCTACGTCATAAGATTCTGTGAGAAAATAAGAGAGCACGTGTGAAGTGCTTGCAACTGTGCCTGGCCTTAAGGTCACCCGACCTCAGATCCCAACAAGTCTGGATCCATTGCTTACCAATGTCTCAGTGGGCAGTATCTTATCAATCTGGAGCGTTTGACCCTGTTCACTCTCCCCTATCACAACTCCTTCCACCCTAAGCTTTTCATCACACCTCATAGTGAATCAGTGATCGATAAATGCTAACTACTACTGTCTTCTAGTTTCTTTTATAAATATCAAGAAGAAAGTACTGATATAGTGCTTATTCTATGCCAGGCATGGTTCTTAGAACTTTACAGTATTTACTTAATCTTTCTTACAATGCTTTCAGAAGCTAATACTATTATCATCCCATTTTACAGATGAAGTTACTGAGGCACACAAAGTTACACAGCTAAGAAACAGCAGAGCCAGGATTCAAATCTATGCAGACTGGCCCCAGAGCCTGTGTTATATTAGTAATAGCTGCACAGGCAGAACTCTAATCCAAGTTGAGGGCATGAAACCCGACCTGCCAGCCTGTCCTGTCGGTCTTAAATCAAACACGAGCTGCCTCCTCTACACTTCCCAGACTCTCTGTCCCTGGGCTTCATGCTCTGCAGCGGCCAGTGCCATGTTCCTCCTAAGCCTTCTTCCTCCCAAGCTTGCTCCAAGCAAGCAGGACTCACACCATAAAGTGTGGGGCCACCTTGCCCAGCTGAGCTAAGCCCTAAAACTGTGTCCCTAAGAATCACAGAAGGAGGAAGGGAAGGAGAAGAAAGAGGAGGAAGGGAAGGGAGAAGATGGCCGTGTCATAGACATAGACACCCAGGACATAGTCACCCAGGACAGTAGTCATAGACACCCAGGACGACAACCAAATGGTGTGAAGTCCCTTGAAATAAAACCCCAGGGAATTTTATCTCCCGGCTCACGGTTGACTTGAGATTGCTAGAGAGAATTTGGGCTCCTCTGACATTTATTCCAAGCTTAGGACAGAAATATTAGAAATTAAGAGGGACCGGAGAATACAGGATTAGAAACAGTCCCCAACCTTTGGGAGCAAGTGTTTCATCCCAATAGAAGCAAAAGTGCAAAAACAATTCCAAGCTCCTCCTCACAGCTTTCTGTTTCTCTCATTTCCATCTGGGCCCCGACTCCCTGCGCCCCACCCTGCCCCCCAAATACTCCAGCTATGCCTCTCCTGGTAAACACAGTCAAGCAGACAATTGGGGCAGCTTCCTGCTATGTGTCAATGACAGTTCCTTAACCCTGCAGGATATGGTGACTGAAACCCCTGCCTCCAGTGGACTCCCAGTGAGCCGGGGAGAAGCTGTGGACCCAGTCACTTCCATTCTACCCTACGACTCTGGTTCACTTTCTCCTCTGTCTTCATTCACCAAAATCTGCAAGCCACTTTTCTCTTTTTTCCTTTCTTTAAAAAAAATAAAGAAAAAACACTTCGTCTATCATTTCAGCAGGCAATATGGGGGGACCTGCCAAGTTGATAGCAATTCTTGGTGCTAATAAAGTGTCAATTAAGATTGATTGTGCTGCCGAGAGCTCTGAGAGGCTGGTGGTTTATGCTAATGTTTTAAAAGTCTATTTCATATGCCTTTATGTTGAGTCGTTTCATTAGGTTTATTAAGAGCCCAATTGATACATTTCTTGTTGACTCCAAATATTCCTGAGGTGATTAATTCTGAACAATGGGGTTAATTAGTCTGCAGACTTTGGAACACTTCTTCAGGCGGGAGCTTAAGAAACCAGTTTCCAGGGAATGTAATCTCCAAAAGAATTACGTTCCTTTCTTCTAAAGGAACGGGGAAGAAAATTCTCCCCAGGGAAGATAGGATGGCTGTGATCTCACGGAGAGTTAAATGAGTGTTAAACTCCAACGAGTCTCTGTGGGTTGTTTTTGTTATTTTTTTTTTAGTGTCCCCTTTTTCTACTTTCTGACTAGTAGGTAAATAGCTTGAATTTGGCATGTGGGTGTATCTGGGGACAGGACACGTGGTCCCATAAGAAGAGTCCGGTCAGGAAAGCAGAAAATGGGGATTCTTTTTCCTGCCCCCTAAATAGATGCGTGACCCCCCTCCCCGCAGCAGAGCCTTTATTCCTTCATCTTGGGGCCTCATTCCTTCATCTGTAAAATGGGGACAATGACACCTGCCCTCCCCCAGCACTCCAAGCTTCTGTGAGGTTGAGATGAGATCATACGTGTGAAAGCCCTTTGAGAATAAAACCATTTTCTTTTCTTTTTTTAACCTTTGAGAGGTTAAAAAAAAGGGGACCCATTTTAGAAGTGGGCTTTTTTACACTCTTTTTTTATATTATTATTCCTTCATGAAAGGGTTTCTTCTTGTAGCTGGGATTTTTCATCTCGTGTTAAAGAGAGAGAGAGAGGGAGAGAGAGAGTTTTAAAAATAGCTATTTTAATGAAAAGAGCCGCTCCCCTGAAGAACTGGGCAGCCCTTTCTGCAGGCTTTGCTGCCGAAACTCACGGTCCAAATTGATTTTTTTTCCCCTCTTCTTTAAAGGTAAGTGATGAAATACTGTGGGTTTGAAAGGGCTGACATTTGGGGTAGCAATTAAACTCAGCCCCATCTAGCCGCGTGGCAGCTGGTGGCGGGCCGGCTCGTTATGGCGGAGAGGCAGGCAGAGGATTACACGGTGGGCAGAGCCAGCTCTCAGAAGAGCTCGGGCCGGCTGTCTGGAGCCAGGTAATTAGGTTTAACAAGCTGGCCTGTCCCCTTCCTTCCCCACCCACTCAGGGCAGGGCAGCCAGGCCCTGGGGATCCAGCTCACACCCCCTCGCCAGTGAGGCACCCCGCAAGTCCAGGATCCTAATCACCGCAGTGATGGATGTGGGGGATATTAATGTTGAGTTGCTAATGACTATAACAGAGGCAGCAATAGTTAGCAATTCATGGCAGATGGAGATGGCAGGGCCTGCTGTATCATTAGAATCTGCCGAAGGGTGAGGAGCCTCCGACAGGGCATGGGATGGGATTGGAAATGTGCAGCTCAGCAGGTCTGGGCTGGGGTGTTTGACACACGTGGCCCATCCCTGCCCTCGTCATGTGCTTCCTCAAATACAGCTATAACAAGTCACACTTCCAGCATGTTCTTCTCAGACTCCTCCTCCAGGAGGACTTTGTGATCTCCTCATGGAACCCTGAGGACCAGGCTGGCCCAGAGGGAGTCGCCTGTAGAGAGTGGGTTTCACAGCCCTGAGCTGGGCTGGGCATCTTTCTTTTGTTCTGCTCTCCGGTGACTCTGACATGCAGCCAGGACTGGGGACATCCAATCCAGAGGCAGGCCCACGGTTCAGCTCAGTATCCAGACTTGAGGATGGCACAACACCGAGCAGACCCCGGGATGTCTGTGTCATAGGCCGAAAGGGCCCGTGCTCACCCAGGGGCAACAAGACATGAGGCAAAGACAACCCATCTGTCCACTATTGTCTCTCAGCAATGCCTCCCCACTCAGAAGGCATCCAATCCTTCCCAGGGGCAGCAGGATCAAATCCAGTGCTTTAGCTGGGCATTCGAGGCCTCTGGAATTGGAGGAATCGGGAGCCATGGATCCCAGTTCTGAGCTGTCCAATTCGCTGTGGAGCACTAATGCCCCTGCCCCTCTCTGAGTCTTGGTTTGTTCATCTGTGAAAACAATGAGTTGGCCACATTGAGCTCTCCAGCCTCCCTGGCCTGAGATGCCAGAATTTCTGCAAATCTGCTCTCCCAAGGAACCTCATACATCAACCCACATGCCTCAATGCCCACCTCTAGGTAGCGCCCCCTCAGCCTGCCAACCTCCACATGAGCCTTACCCCTGGCATGAAATGCCTCCATCTCCGCTTGTTGAAATCCTGACCCTCCTCCGGGCCCAACCAGCGGGTAGGCTTCTTCCACAAAGTCCTCCAGGGTGCCCCAGATAGAAGCCCTGTCCTTGCCCTGGGTACCTGACTCAGCTGTCTTCCAGAATGTCAGAGGTGATGACTGGTGAGAATTGCCAGTCCCTAGTGTCAATGGCAATTGCAGAGCATCTGGCGCTCCAGGGCTCCTCTCAGCCATGCTCTCATCGGTGGACCCTGCAGGGAGTCATTTGGGCCACAGGCACCCATTGCACAATGGGACAATGACGCCCCACAAGGTGAACGGGCTTGCCCAAGGTCATACAGTTACTAACTGTCAGAGCCAAAACATGGTCAGACATCTGACTCTAATACTCTAAGTCCAGGAATCCCCTCTCACTGCCCGGGTGGTTCTAGATACTATTAACTGGTCAGCTTAGGGGTCTTCACAGATTGTGGCCCCACCCCCAACACACATGCCATCAACAAGTTCTGCTCAAGTCCTTCCTCCCAGGAACTCGTTCATCGCTGGACTTTGTCCCAGGTCTCTGAATGGCAGTTAAGACCCCTTGTCACTGAGAGGCATGAGGGAAAAAAGTGCCTGGCTGGCCGCGTGCGGTGGCTCACACCTGTAATCCTAGCACTTTGGGAGGACCGAAGCAGGTGGATCACTTGAGGTCAGGAGTTTAAGACCAGCCTGGCCAACATGGTGAAACCCTGTCTCTACTAAAAATACAAAAATTAGCCAGGCATGGTGGTGGGTGCCTATAATCCCAGCTACTCAGGAGGCTGAGGCAGGAGAATCGCTTGAACCCGGGAGGCTGAGGTTGCAGTGAGCCGAGATCGCGCCATTGCACTCCTCTCCAAAAAAAAAAGCTTACTAAGCAGGTGATCACCGACCTCACCAGCACCAGCAGTTTTCCAGAGAATAGGTCATTGTGAACATACTCAGATTCCAGCCAGGTCAGGAAGTCGGGTGGGCATGTGATGTGGAGAGCTGAGAAGGAGGCCAGTCGAGAATGAGAGAGTTGAGGCAGGGAGAGCCAAAGGGGGCCCAGGCAGGGAGAGCCAAAGGGGGCCCAGGCAGGAAGACGGGGGGCCAACAAGACAAGTTCAGCCCATCCCACGTGCTGGGTCCCTCACAGATGTACTCCTAATGCTCTTCACAGAGGGGAAGAGAAGATGGAGGAAGGGCAGAAACTTGCCAGTCTCTTAGAATCTATTATCTTCCCCACACTCCCTGCCCTAGGAGACAGAGCTGGTCCAGTGAGAATAGAGATCCCATTTCAGAGGACTCCAGGAGATGGGGTGGGAATAAATGAAGTGGTGTTGCAGAACAGTCCCTAAAATAAATAAATTAAAATCAGAGGAATTAAAGATGGCCAGTTTCAATTCTCTCCAAGCCACCAGCACGTGTTCAATGAGTTGAACTCTCACTTCAAGCCCTTTCAAAGGAGGCTATTTCTCATTTTCTTATTTCCTAGTCAGTGATGTGGGAGTCTAATCACTGTTCTCTCAACTTCTCTATATCATCTGGGCAGGGAGGAAGATACTAATACTTAGAAATCATTTACATTTTTACTTTACAGCCAGGTCTTGCTCAACCTTGTGGGGTCAGGAAATGCAATCCTACATGTGTCCAGGGGTATCGAAGTAGAAAGATCCCTATTGACGCAATAGGGAATGATTCATCTGATGGGAGACTGGGGAGAAGGAACGTGCGAGGTGGACTGGCCCCTGAGACTACCCCCTGGGAGAGACCTGCTGTTGTCCAGTTCTGCTTGTTTCTGGATGCTAAGTGTGGAGAAGGAGGTCTTGGAGGCCCAGTTATGACCACACTTCCAAGCCACATTCTCCGTGACCGTAGCCAGGAATCCCCTCTCACTGCACAGATGGTTCTAGATAGTATTAACTGGTATTGATAGTATTAATGGTAAAGTTGATACTTTGAACTCCATCTGCCCCATTCCTATGTAATTGTTTAGTTGGTCCCTAATCAGCTGGGGAAGGGGGAGGCGAGTCAGAGTATGATTAATTATCACCCCAAACACTAAAATAAATAAAATTCACTCTCTTGTTTCCTCGTCCACTCAAGGTAAGACAGTAACAAACAAAACTTGAAGAAATGTCCTGTACTGATAAATACGGGTGGGAGATAGGAAAGGGAGAGAGACAGGATGGGAATAGAAAGATGCAGACTGATGTTGGATGGGAAGGGATGGGGTGGGGGAATCAGGCCAAATGGCAGAGGCTCCTCCGTGCAAAGCTAGATTCTCATCCCAGCACACACCCTCACAGCCCATGTCGCTGGCCAGACTGGCTACAACCAGGCAGCCCCTTCCCCGATTGCTCGGCAGGTGCCAGAGCCAGGAGAGAGGGAAGGAAGTGGATGCCTCTTCAGGAGGCTGGCACAGGTCCCAAGCAATCTGTTCCCAACTTCCTCCTGCGTGGGTGGTGGCAGCACGTCCCCAGCCGGCCCCCGCGCCTCTCACCAGCCATCAACGCACCCTCACTCTCTCCTTGTGTGTGTTGTCAAATCTTCCCAATATAGCAGCCTGGAGTCTGTCAACAGTTCTGTTCCGTGCTCACTTTCCCTCATCAAAGGATGCCAAGTCTGCTGCCCCCTCCCCACTGGGTGCATCTCTCCTCGTGCCTCAACCTCAGCACCGGCAAGTGGAGACCCCTGCCATCTCCTGGGAAGAAGTTTGCTTGGAGAAGCCCTTCCAGCTTCCATGGTCTGGCTTACCTGGCACAGGATGGGACCTGTGCCAGGGTGTATCTGAGTGATATTAAGGAAGAGGAATGCAGGAGACTTGATGATTAACTGGATTTAGGGCAGACAGGGAGTGGAGCTTGAGGGTAATGCTCAGATTTCTGACTTGAATGATTTGGGGGAGATGCCTTTCACAGAGAGGGCAGACCCCAGAGAAGGAGCAGTTTGGGGGAATGGAGGAAGAGTTGACAGGTTGAGAGGTAGGGAGTGTGAGCTGCCTGCGGGCTTTCTAATGGGGATGTTCCAGATGCAGATGTAGATTGGAGCTCAGGAGATAGACCTGGGTGTGCAGAAGGTGCCCAAAGGCAGGATGCAATCCTCCGCAGGAAAAGTCAATACACACCCATTTGCTCCAAGGGCATTCAGCAATGGGGAATTCTCAGTGTGGCAGCCCCAGGGACTCACTTTACAGAGCTCCCCTGCGCACCCTGCAGTGTGCTGCAAGGCCTGGACCCCGGTGCCGCCTGCTGGATGACCTCCATCCCCAGATGTCTATGCTTGTGTCCCAGCAGCTGCCTTCTTTTTTTTCCTGTTCCAGCTGCCTCTGTTCCACCCTCCAGAGAACAAAGAGCGACCTGGTTTGGGCACCAGGAAACCTGAGTCCCAGTCCTAACTCTGCTGACTGACTTTGGGATTTCTAAACAAGTCTTTGTCTCTCTCTCTCTCTCAGTCTCCTCAACAGTAAAATGGAACCAAAGGCTGGTAGGGTCAAACAAGGTGGTGCATTTGAATGCTTTACACATGTAAGGAATCTGGGTAAAAGCTGCCCAAAGTTCTGGCCAGGTCCCTCAGTCCTCTCTCCCCACGCTTCCCCAACCACCAGACTCGTAGCAGATCCTGCACCCAGATGTGTGTGGCACCAGTCTCCCCATCCTTTGTTGCCTCCTCCTCTGGGGGCTCCAGGACACTACTCGGGTCTCCTAAAATCTCCACAGACCACCCCCCCCCCCACCCCGTCATCTTTGACTCACCAGATAACCTGGCAGGTCAGAAGACACCACTAATAATGTTCAGGTGGTGACATTTATTACAATGCTAAGCAGCCCCTGCTTAGCTTTCAGGGCTATCAGGAAATGTCAGGCACACAGTGAATCGCTCTATACAATGCATCTTGCAGAACATTTGCAACAATCTCTTATTTGCTGATCCTAATTGAGGCCTCGCTGAGGTGCTCAGACCCCTCCTCTCCTCTCCTGCCCTTCAGCTCAGGCACTCTCTCATGATGACCCCTTCCTTGAATCCACTTTCACCAAGGCAACCGGCAGAGAGGTGAATTTAAGATGGAGAGGCACAGCCAGATGCGGTGGCTCATGCCTGTAATCCCAGCATTTTGGGAGGCCGAGACGGGCAGATCACCTGAGGTCAGGAGAAACGCCTGGCCAACATGGTGAAATCCTGTCTCCACTAAAAATCCAAAAATTAGCCGGGCGTGGAGGCACGTGCCTGTCATCCCAGCTACTCAGGAGGCTGAGGCAGGAGAATAGCTTGAACCCGGGAAGCAGAAGTTGCAGTGAGCCGAGATGGCACCACTGCACTCCAGCCTGGGTGACAGAGAGAGACTCCGTCTCAAAAAACAAACAAACAAAAAAAAGATGGAGAGACACACTGCGGTCCTCCTAGGACACTGTCCCTTCATTTCAGGAAGAGTAGGGGTGGGTGAAGTTGCCACCCTGATTTCTAAAAGTCAGTTCACAAATCAGAGACATAGGCTGGTGCCGTTGTGCCGAAGGGAAGGTGTTGGACACCGCCGCAGGCTGTGTTGATGTGAATGGCACCCATCTATTCCTTCTCAGAGAGAGCCCTGCATCCAGTGCTCCGGATGCAGCCCTGGCTGCCAGTCAGAGGACGCCACCCCCAGCCACAGGGGAGAGCATGACTGCACTACGCTGAGACTATGGAAGGTCCTCCCCTGAGGTTTGTCCCATCAGAACTGAGGGAAAACAACAGATCACAGAACATCTGAGCCAAAAGTTGCTGGTGGCAGTGGTTCTGGTCCCTGGAAGGAACCAATCTGCAGGCGGAAAGGATAAATCCAACACAGAGAGAGGAGGGAGATGGTCCTGATAGCATTGGAGTTCCTGGTTGCAACTGTCCCTGAAACCCGGGCTCCGTGAGCCATAGTCTTCTTTTTGCCTTGTCTGGTTCAAATTGAGTCTGTCACTTGGAACCACCATGTTGTCACACTGTTACCGACATGTTCTCTCCAACGGCCTTCTGGAAACAGTTCCCACGTCTTTGCTGTCTAATCCAGGCCAGTCCAGAAAGTGTGGCCTGGAGATCTGGGGCAGAGCAGACCCAGTGGCCACGCGTTCGACCCGGGGCCCCTCACTGCAGCTGCAGCACCACCCGGCCTCTTTGCCAGCACTTCGTGATTCCTGCTCTGCTGCCCTCTGCTGCCCCCAACTGGCCACAGGCATCGCTGCGCTCAACTCCTCCCGCCCCTCATAGGTTGGGGCCTTTATCAGAGGGACTCGAATCAGGAAGCAGAAGAAGCCGCAGGTCCGAAGAGAAGCAGCCTCTCCCAACTCCAGTCCCAGGTAAAAAAAATGTATCTCCGGAAATGGGAACTCGAGAAAATCTTTACTATTACATGTGGGTTAAAAACACTCTTGTCTTCCCTAGGGGTGCGAATACTCATAATGTACAATGGGAGTTGCTGCTGCAGGTATTTTCTTCCAAGTGTGGACTCTAGGCAGGGTTCCCAGGAGGCTGGAGCAGTGGGAGAGAAAGACGGAGACCGGAGGAGAGAGCCTGGAGAGTTTAATAGAGAAACTAAGTCAATAAAACAAGAGGAACTATGGGGACAGCATAGTAATTCGGGATGTAAAAGAGCCGACGAAGAAGTAGGATTGAGCCCCAAAGAGCAGCGCAGCCTCTCTGGGCTCATATTTTCCATAAATACTATGCGAGGAAAGAACCATTTATGTGTTTATAGTTTCCAGGATACTTTAGCACATAATATTGCATTTGATTTCACACCACCTGAGACAGTTGGGATGTGTGTTCCCTCCAAATCTCATGTGGAAATGTGACTCCCAATGCTGGAGGTGGGGGCCTAGTGGGAGATGTTTGAGTCACGGGGGTAGATTCCTCATGAGTGGCCTGGCGCCCTCCCACACTAACGAATGAGTTCTCACTCTGTTAGTTATCGTGAGATCTGATTGTTAAGAAGAGCCTGGCACCTCCTCCTCTTTCTCTTGCACCCTCCCTAGCCAGCCAACGCACTTGCTCCGCCTTCACCTTCTGCCATGAGTAAAAGCTTCCTGAGGCCTCACCAGAAGATGATGCGGGCGCCATGCTTGTACAGAGTGCAGAACCATGAGCCAAACAAACCTCTTTGCTCTATAAATTATCCCGTCTTGGGTATTCCTTTATAGTGACACAAAACGGACAAACGCACCTTCCAATATGGTAATACTGTTGTATTGACACTTTTTTTTTCTCTCACAAGGAAATAGATATTGTGAGAGATTTAGTGGCTTGGCTGAGGCATATTTTTTGCAAACAGCGGAGCCTAAACTCAAGCCCAAGTCCAACTCCAAGTCAGGGGCTCTCTGTCTCCACATTGGTTGAGGCTGTATTGTACATTGATCTAGCCATGCAGGTTACAGTCACACCACCCTGAATGTGCCTGATCTCATCTGATCTAACCATACAAAGTGAAAGCACGGGCTTCTCCAGCGTCAGGGAACCAGGGTGCAAAATTTGGCCCTCCTATTTACAAGCTGTGTGCCTTTGGACAAATTACTTAACTACTCTGAGTCTCCCACATGGGTGTGTCTCATGGGGTTGTTTTAAAAAGCAAACATTAGTATATGTGCATCACCTGAGCCGGGGCATGACACATAATAGGTACAATTATGATGGTCACAAGACTTACCACGTGCATATTTCCCAATGCAATTCTCCCATAATGTTTAGTCTGATTTTGTGTTTTCCTAGTAAATTCAAATTCAGCCCCATTTCATTATTTCAACTGTAGGAGAGAAGACCCCATGGACACCTCATCACCAAAGCAAGTTAGTTGCTTTAATCCTTATTCTACAAATGGGAAACTGAAGCTCAGAGAAGGTAAGTCAATTCTTCGAGGTCACGCAGATAATACATGGTAGAACCAGGATATGAACCCAGGTTTTTCTGACTTTGAAGCCCCCACTCTTTCCAAATCCCTGTGGTCTGTGGCAATGGGAAGAATTACGGAGGAAAGTAAGGAAACAGGGACCAGTTTGGATGCTGTTGCAGTGGTCCAGATGAGAGATGACAGTGGCATGATAGCAAAGATGGCCAGAAAGGGGTAGATTGAGGCTATGTTTAGGAATACAGCTTGCAGGCCTGACTGATGGATTAACCTGCTGAAGGGTTTTTGGCTTGAGCGACTAAGTGAGTAATGATGCCGTTTTCTGAAATGGAAAGACCAGAGAAGAAACATATTTCAGGGAGGGGATAATCAAAGATCCTGCTTTGGTCTTGTTAAGTTCAGGTGCCTATTAGTCACCCAAGTAGAGCTTTTGGATCGATAGCTGGGTAAATGCATCTGGATCTCAGTGGCGAGGGCAAGACAGGCGATATCCGCAGAGAGATGACACGTAAAGCCAGTGGATTCCATGAGCTCACTTGAGAGGGAATGAATACAGAAAAAAGGTCAGGGACTGAGCCCCTGGGCCCTGCAACATTTGGAGATCCAAGGTCGGGGGGGTACCAGTGAGCCAGAATGTGGTATCCTAGAGGCCCAGAGGAGTCAATATGTCAGGAAGGAAAGAGTGGACAGCTCTGTTCAATGTCCATTAGAGGCTCTGTGAGGGGAGGACCTAGAAGTGGCCAGTGGAGTCTGGCCTATGACCTTCATTAAGGCAGATACTATATGCAGCACCCACTGAGCCTCACCTCATCCCCATTTTCACCCCATTCTTTGACCTTTTATGTACTCTTTGAGGCTAGGCCATCCCTCTTGCTACTGTTAAGACTGAAAAAACATTTCCATTTTAACTCTCCTTCATGCCCTTATTCAGCAAATAAACATTATGCAAATAAACATGTAGGTCCTATGTCGGTCACTGGGGACACGGCCATAAGATGTGGCCTTGACCTTGACACTGGGAACTTTAAAGAGAGAATAGATATGTCAGCAGTTCCTTACAGTAGATTCTGGTCATGTTCTGGTAGAAAAACATCCTGGCGACTCTGGGAACACAGAGGAAGGCCAGGGAGAGCTTCACAGAGGAGGTGATACTTGGTCTTGGCCTTGAGGGATGAATAGGAGTTCAGCCAGCGGGCAACAGGGTTCCCTTTGCCCTGACAGAGGGAATGGAGGCACAAGAGAGCACAGTGATTGGGAAACTGTGCTTCATTGGGCAGCTGGAGCACAGAGTAAATGTAAAGGGCATGGAATGGTGCAGGGCCCAAGTCTTTAGGGACCTTAAGCATGAGGCTAAAAAACTTGGACTTTGTAGGCCAACATTTCCTCCAAAATTACCTCTAACCTTAAATCCCAAGTTTCCTATGCGAAATCAATAAATCCCAGGGTGAAATACACAGGGCCTGCTGCAGAGGAGACCCTTCCTCCTGGAGACGCACTGTGTTCATTAGCATTTAAAAGGCCAGACAAACACTACAGGAGAAAGAAAAGAAAAGAAGAGAAGAGGAAAAGAAAAGACAAGAAAAGAGACAAAGAGGGAAAGAAGGAAGGAAGGGAGGGAGGGAAGGAAAGAAGGAAAAAAGGTAGGGAGGGAAGGAAGGAAGGAAGTAAAAAGGAAGGAAGGACAGAAGGAAGGAAGGAAAGAAGGAAGGAAGGAAGGAAAGGAGGGAAGGAAGGAAAGGAGGGAAGGAATTTACCTTCTGATTTTCCAAACGTACATCCCATGTGACCCTTGGTCATGGAATGCATACTGGCATCCCCACACAAGTAATGTTGCCCAGTCACACAGTGGGAAAAGTTGTGCCAGGGCTGGGGATCATTCACAATTTAAGCAGGAGAATGGCTCCCCTGGAGGCTGGACAATGGCAAGATGGCCATTAAGGGGCCTCATTAGCCCTGGAACCCATAGATGGGGACCAAGTTCATCCCTTTACCCAGGGACTAAGAACACCTTCATTTATTTCTTCAGCAAATATCTGGTGAGCACGTCCTCTGGCCAGCTGTGCTGATGCCGGCAGTACAGTGCAGAAAAAACTCAGGCATAATCCCTGCCTCATGGTGCTTTCTGGCTTACAGACGCTATTACTATTCACATAATCGCATAGATTGAGATTCAGAGGAAAATACACAGTTCTGTAAGAAAGGAACCTGGCATCCAGAATGGTTTTCCTTAGTAAGCTATGCCTGGGCTGAGATCTGAAGGATGGGCAGGAGTAGGCAAAGAGGAGAGGTGTTGGGGGAATGATATTCTGAGCACCATGTGCAAGGGCCCTGAGGCAGAAAGGAAAATACTGCAGCTATAACACAAAAGGGAGAGCCAAAAATGGTTGCCTCCTGATCACTTAGCAACTTTGATTCACAGTCTTATCTATGACTGTATATGCCTGGCCACACATTAGAAATCAAGTGCCCCCAGTATCTGAGATTTGAATGTTCTAGAAAGAACATCCAGAAGGATAGCCAGAGGAACAGCAGTCTGCACTGGCATTTTCTGCTTAACAAAGGAAAGAGTGAGGAGTGGAGAGGGCTCCCAGAGACCTGGCAGATTAGCTCAGCTGCTTCAAATTCAGCTCTCCGAGGCCAAGCGTCCATTCCCTTGTGAGTGCCTGGCTTTGCACAGAAAACCTCCTTTCTCGGAAGGGGCCTAGCCAAGCACTGTGCTAGGTGCCTCCACACATAAACTCAAGTTGCCAGGCACCAGATGTCCCTACATGATCCGGTCCTAAGGCTCACCCTTCATGTAATATTTGAGTAAAACGGTCCCCGCAAGCATCCCACATATGGTAGGAAATCCGGGAGCCCCAACAAGCCCTGAAGAGACATGTTTCTCCTTAATGTCATTCACATCCAGTTTCTCCTTTGGCTGAGTCTCTATCTCACTGGGATCTTGCCTCCTGTCAGTAGAACCTTGATTAACTGTTACTTTCCTGGGGCAGAGGCCATGCCATTCTTGTTAACCATTGTTGCTCTGGTCCACAGAAAAAAAGCCCAGTGCATGGTAAAAATGGTGACAATAGCTTACATTTGTTTTACTTTTACAAATAAAAGTCGCTGTTCTAAGGGCATTAGACACAGTAACTTATTTATTCCTAGTCTCATTCCTATGTGGAAGGGTTATTTTTAGTTCCATTATATGGATAAGCGTAACTGTGGCTTGGGGAGGGGATGTCACCTGCCCGGGTTCACACCGCTTGTAAATAGCAGGAGCAAGATTTAAACTCAGGTCTTTGGCTCCAAAGCTTGCATTCTTCGTCTCTATTGCCTCAATGAATACGTGCTCGGTAACTAAATGTTGAGTAAATGAACGATCCCTTCTTTGGGGTGGAAGCCTGGCCTTCCTCACCTGGACACCTTAGGGCAGTCCCTTGGTCAGAGCTTGCTGCAGGAATCCATTTTGCACACAAGTATAGCAAGGATGGTGGTCTGGCTTTACAGCTCAGGACTGAGAAATCTGTCCAAGCTGGGGAGAGTTCTAAGAGGCAGTCATTCTGTGACAGTTGGCAGCTTGATGGGACATGGCTGGAAGGGGTGATGACTCCGGAAATCAGAGCAAGACTAAGCAACCCCACCCCACCCTCACCCCCACCTCTGCGGGCTCCAGGGCAATTGCTAGGTTCTTCTCACTTTGGCGATGTGCATTTGTTGGTGAGCACCATGTCCAAGCCAAGTTAAATGAATTCTTGTCAGCATCCTGTGTGTGGGTGTATGTACAGGAGGAGGGGGGAGGTAAAGAGAGAGGGGAGAGATAGATAGGAGTGTGATACATTTCAGATTTTTAAAAATCAAAATCAGTTAAAATCAAAATAATACTTTGGTGCCTAAAGGAGATAAACTTCAATTATCTTGAATCTTTCCTTCTGAGCAAAGCCCACTGCTGATAATGCTAAATAAATGAGGTGTTACCGTATTAATGTTGTCAACAATAACAAACATTTGCATAGCATTGTTCAGGCTACAAGACATTCATTCATTCCTTCACTGGTCACTGTGTCAGATAGGAATGCTTACAGCTGCAAGCGTCTGCATAGGAACTAGAAGTGGCTCAAACTTAGTGGACATTTATTGTTAACTAACTAAAAATTTCATGGTAGGAGTTCCCAGGGCTGATTTGGCAGCCCAGTGTATTATAATATCATTGAGGATCCATGCTCTTCTCTTTCTCTCCTGCCATCCTCAGATGATGGTGTTCTTTCCAATTGTGGTTGCCAGTTGGTTACTTCGTCACCAAACCCCTCACTCTCCTTAACAATCTTGACAGCAGGAAGGAAGCTTCAAGAGCAAGCATGCTCTCCTCACACACCTCCTTTCTTTGATCAGGGATGGAAATCTGTCCCAGAACTCCCAGTAGACTTTTCCTTATATTCCATTGGCTAGAACTAGGTCACACACCCACCCACCCCACCCACCCCGCCCATACCAGTCACCACAAAGGGACACAGGGTTGCCATGACTTTTCCAGAGCCATCAGGCACAGTTGTCATCTGGCCTGAATTGGGGCGCTGCTAGCAAGAATGAAGGCAGAATGGCCATCGGATTGGTTGCATTCATTCATTCCACAAACATCTTTCCCATGCCCTATTCTTTTATTTTATTTTATTTTATTTTTTTTTTTTTGAGATGGAGTCTCACTCTATTGCCCAGTCTGGAGTGCAGTGGCGCTATCTCAGCTCACTGCAAGCTCTGCCTGCCGGGTTCATGCTATTCTCCTGCCTCAGCCTCCCAAGTAGCTGGGACTACAGGAGCCCACCACCACACCCAGCTAATTTTTTGTATTTTTAGCAGAGACAGGGTTTCACTGTGTTAGCCAGGATGTTCTCGATCTCCTGACCTCATGATCCACCAGCCTCGCCTCCCAAAGTGCTGGGATTACAGGCGTGAGCCACTGCACCTGGCCCTCCCATGCCCTATTCTAGGTGTAAAGGATATGCAAATGATTAAGATGGAGTTCCAGTGACATCTGTGCTATATTATCTCCATCTTACGGATAAAGAAACTGGCTCAGATCGCTGAATCGGCTTGCCCCTTCCAATGAAGGATCCCATTCCAAAGCCCTTGCTCCTTCCACCACGAGTTGCCTTTTTGATTGCACAAATCTTCCTGGAGTTACCCTGAGTGGCATGGCCTGTAGAAGGATGCTAACAGGATTGTGTTTTATGCCTTGGCCCTTTGCTGGCAGGTGCTGTTCTGCCCAACCTGAGATTTATGGAGTCCTAAGATGCTCCCACAGGATGCAGATGGAAGATGCCCCCTCTCTAACAACCAGGCAGGCTCCCTGCAGATGGGCCCCAGATGGTGGCATTATCTGAGCAGTGGGATGGAGCCAGGAGAGGGGTGCTGAGAGAGGTGGGCCAGGCTTGGTCAGCCAAGTGTTCAGTGGAGAGCGTGGCTCAGGCTGGAGGGATGGTGCCTGGTAGATTCAGAGCTGCCGGCCTGTGACAGGTCTGGCTGAGGTTGGCACTGTTGCCCCAATCCTGGCACTTGTTACTTCACATGGATCGGTGCCTAGTAGGGAGTGGTGCAGACCCTGAGCTCACTGGAGCCTCTGATTGATGCTGAGCCCAGAGTCAGGAATATGAGGGCTCCTGGCTGGGTTATCACCGTTGTGCTGTGACCATGCCTGCAGACCTGAGATGAGGCAGGCTCGGGGGGCACTCTCCTGGAAGCCCAATGTGGCTCTCTCCCATTGGTTCTCCTCACGAAGTAATAGGAGTAATGGCTAAAAATATGGACTCTGGAGCTGGACTTTCTGGGTCTGCCTCATGGCCTCACCAGTGGTTAACTGTGTAACCTTAGGCAGGTTGCTTAACCTCTCTGGTTTCAATCTGTAAAACAAGACTAATAACGGTGCCAACCTCATAGGATTGTTTTGAAGCTTAAATAAGAAAGATCACGTGTGTAAAATGCTTTGAACAATACAGGCATGTAGTGAGTATCAGCCGAGATGATTATTACACCAACGCCTTGACACTGTACAAACCTCACTAGCTTGTATAACCCAAATGCCAGCTGGGTGCCTCCATGTTCTTGCATTTGAGTTATGACTTGGGGGAACTTTCCAATCTCTATGACTTGGAGAAGTCCCACTCCCTCCCTGGGATTGCTATGAGATCTGGGAGACTTGAGGTCTCTGGTTCACATCCCTTTCCTCTGAGTCCACCTGGGTTGAAGAATTCAGCTGCTACTTCATTGGTTTTTACAACAAATCCGATCTCACCAAGCATTCAGGATGTGCCCACACTTGAGTGGTGGTGGGAGTGGGGTGTCGTGGGGGGGTCCCTCAGCGCATGGTGCTCTCTCACTGCTCCTTCCCCCATTGTCTCCCCTCCTGCTTTCCAACCCTTCCCCATCTGTTCCCCTCCTCCCTCGGCTAAGCAGAAGAACGTCTCCCTGAGCCACACCAGTAGCTGCCATTTATCAAGCACTTGTTATGGGCCAGGAGCTGTTCTAGGTACTTTATAGAATCACCACGTTTAAACTTCATGAGACATCTGCAAGTACAAGCTTTTGCTGTCCCCATTTTGGGGACCAGGGAAGAGGCCACACAGCCAGGAAGCAGCAGATACAGGGTTCAATCCAGGCAGTGTGGTCTCCGAGCCTGGCATTCTACAATCTACTGCACTCTTTGGCTTCTTCTGTAACCTTAGCTCCAGGCTTGGAGGCTAAACTTACATCTACATGAGTTTATGAAAAATCTCTTCCCAACAAACATGTAATCTCTGCTTAAGGGCAATTCCTACTCTAATCTGCTCCTTCTTTGTTTGTCTCTCTGTGCACACAGGGAGACAGAAAAGTGTTGAAGGAAAAAGGTGGACTTTGATGCTGCTCAGGTTGGAATTTCAGGCTTGGCTCTTCACCTCTCTGAGGCTCAGTTTTCTCTCCTGTGAAATGGGTTAATAACAGTACACAAGGCATTGTGATGGTCAAAAGAGTTATGACATACACGCCTGGGTCAGTGGGTGGTCAGTAATGGGTGCCCGTTATCATCGGTATCTCTCCCCGCCAGCTCCCAGCATGGGGCCTTCCACAGGTAACATCAGAAAGACCTTGTTAGGTTGCATTTCTAAGTCTTCTGGGCTGGCTTCTGGTGCAGTTTCTCCATGGTCCACCCTGTTCATCTTCCTGCCTCCAGCTGGGTTCTCTCCCACCTCGAAGCCCCCTCTTCCCTTCTGTACCATCTCTAGCAGTAGAGGGTCCCCTCTTTCCAGTGTCTCATAACCCCCTGTAAAGCTGGTCCAAGAGCAGAATTCATCCAGGCTGGTAGGGGACAAGACTGAGTGACTGGGTGTGCCTCCCACTCACCTGCCTTGCTGGCAGTGACAGCCTCACCCAGCCTAGAGAGCACCTGGCCTGAGACAGGCCGAGAGAGGGCCAGGCTGCACTCTTCTCAGGGTGCAGTGGGTCCGGGCTCCACTTGGCTGGGACCTGTGCTGGGGGTTGGAAAAGAAGTTTCTCCTGGGAGAGGGGTGTGAGTAGCAGGAGACCTCCTGTGCCCACAGCCTGTCCAGTTCCCACTGCAATCCCTGAAGCCGCAGAGCCAGATGGAGGCAAGGATCAGGTGCCCCAGGCTCCAGGGCCAGCCCCATGCAGCTAGGCTGAGGGATCCTGGGCAGGTCCCTTTACTATCTGTGCCTCCTTATCCTCTGCACAAAAGAGCTTGGGGACAGCTCCACCATGATGGGTGCTTGGACTCGGATCAGTGTGAAACTGTTTGGCTAGGGATACCCTGCATCCTGCGTGGACACACCCTCTAAAGCGGAGGTGGGAAGTTGGGTTGACCTGGCCTCTGTGACTTCTGTGGAGGAGAAGAGAACCCTCATTCCAGACCACAGACAGGTTTGAGCCTCCCCTATAGTGGGGCTATTGAGCCACTCAGCCCCTGAAGAGCCCGTGTGTCTGTGTTGATGTGTGTGTCTGTGTTTGCATGTGTGTATGTATATGAGTGTGTCTGTGCTGTATGCATGTGTATGTGTATGTGTCTATGTTTGCTTGTGTGCATGTGTATCTCTGGTTTTCTCTGTGTGTGTCTACATTTGCATGCATGTGTGTGTGTGCGCGCCTCTGTGTGTATATCTTTCTCTGTGTGTGTGTGTGCATGCGTATGTATACGTATATCTCTCTCACTGTGTGCGTGCATGTGAGTGTATTTGTGCTGCTTGTGTGCTAAGCTGTAAGTGCTCTTCCTGCTCCCCCACCTCCCTGGAAACCAGCCCCTCCTCTGGTGCACTGCAGGCCATGTCTTCCCTGTCTTCTCTGCATAGAGTGTAAAAACCCGCGTTTTTGTGTCTCAGTCACTTCTAATGGCAGGAATGGACTTCGGCAGATGAGTCGCCTTCAGGGTTGCTGCCTTCTTCTGTTCCAGCCTTTCCCTTTCTCTATATCTCCCCCTTACCTGTCTTATCCTCTCCACTTCCCCTTCACGGGGCCTCTGACTCTCTCTCTTGCCCTTCTTTCCCAGCCCCTGTCTCTGCCTTCCTCCTTTTGTCTCTCCTCTCTTCATCTCTCCCTTCCTTGCACTGCATCTCTCCCTGTCTCTGTCTCCCCCATCTCCAGCACCAGCTGACAGCTGATCCTCTGGGAGGTGTGAAGATGGAGTTGGCAGCTGAGGAGCTGTGACGGTGCCGAGCCAGGCGCTGGGTGGAGCTGCTCCACATTCAGGATGGGAGATGGCGGCTTCCAGGAAGGCAGAGGAGCCTCTCAGAGGGCAGGAAGAGGAAGAGGAGGCAGAGCTGCCGGGAAAAACTGTGGGGTCAGGGTGTCAGTTATTCCCAGGAGGGGACCAGGGTCTTCAGGGAGGTGGAGACGGGGTGGATGGGGGATGAGGTTCTGAGGGTGGCAAGTGTATGTGTGCATGAAGCCTGGAAGCTCCTAGACAGGAGAAGCCCGCTATTCTGAGTCTTGTCCCTGACTCCCCCTAACCCAACGTGTGCCTGGCACTGACACATAAAACCCTAGCCGATGGCATGGGAGCCCATTTCGTGGGAGCTCTGGGGCAGCAGACCAGGAGAGAGCTGCTAGTCTGGGAGCAGAAGGTGCCCAGCATGCCTCACTGCGCCATCAATTATGCTGAGCGTTGTGAAGGAAAACCAGGAGGCAGAGAGCAGGAGTGAGATCTCAGGGCTCCTTGCTCTCCAGTGCCCTGACCATGCTGCACAGCAATGAAAGTGGCCTGAAGGACAAGGACTCAGAGTCACCTTGTGCTCTTCAGAGAGCTCACAGCTCACAGAAGCAGACTATTCTGTTTTCAGAAACCAAGTCTCCTAGAAAGAACACACAAACAAAGTGACAAACTCCTATTCATCCTTCAAAGCCCAGCTCAGATGTTACCTTGTCACAGGAAGCCCTTCATGACTCTCCACCTACAGGGACTCTCTTCCACAGCATGTCTCTACCTCAGACCTGTTTCTTTCAAGACACCGAGCCCACCACTTGGTAATATTTGTATATCTGTGTGTCTTCCTCATGAGACTTAGAGCTCCTTGAGGGTGGGGCAAATATCTGATCTATTTCTCTAATGTCTAATATGAGGCAGACCGAGAGTGGGTTTCTGAGTCAGACACACAGATCCTCAGATGACGGACTAGGCTAGAGAAATAGGGTTGGGCAGGAAAAGATGCTTCAAGTCCAGGGACCTATTCTGAATGTCCCAGGGAGGGGCAGGGTGATGGAGTAAGTGTAGCTGCCCCTCCTGAGAATCAGGACACCACATCTTAATGGACCATTTGATGAGCACTATGGACTGAGGCCCCATTCTTGGTACTGTTTTCCCTGGGACCCCGGGGCAGAGAACAATATGGAGGTGAGAGGAGGTGGTAGGAACTCCACTCTGAAGAAGAGACATGGCCCTGACCCAGAGACCTTCAGTCTTAGGAGGATGAGCATGGCTCTGTCCCTCGAATTGGAGGGAGCACGTGCCTATAGAGACGGTGTCTCCTCACTCTATAGGCTGGTTTGTCACAATCCAGGTAATGTCTATCTGTCTGTCCTGTAGGTAACGTCTATCTGTCTGTCCTGTCTCTCATTCAGTCTTAGAGCAATTCCTCCACTCCCCATCCTGTGTCTAATGAACCTGACATTCAGAGAAAATGTCTTTGGTAAAGGTCACAAGAGGGAGGTGGCATTCTTGCTGACAGCACCTGTCCTTCCTGTGCCAGCACTCCCTCCTTCAAGACAAAGTGCCAGGACTACATCCCTCAGAACCCGCACCTGCCCCACCAGTCACCACCTCCAAGCCTCCCAGTCTTCATAAACCCTCTCACTTGGAAAGACACCGTGCAGGTTATTCATTCTCCCTGCTGGCCATAGAAGTTGCAGGGATGACTCAGATCCGGCCCTACCTGGCAGGGTGCTAGGGTAGGCATATCCTAGGAGCAGCCAAGCTGAATTCCTAGCTCCAGGGTGTATCTGTAGTGGGAGGTAAGAGATAAGGCCAGCAAGAGAGGCAGAACCTAGGTGGTGAAAATTACATACTCCAGCCTCAGAAGCTTGGCCTTGATCCTGAGGACACTGGTGAGTCATGAAAGAGTGTGGGCAGGGAGATGTTCACATTTGTGCTTTGGGAAGATCCCTCTGGCTGCAGGATGAAGGATGGATGCAGATGGAGGCAAGAGATGACCGTGGCTTGGTCTAGGGTGGTGGATGGATTGGAGAGAGTTTTTTGGCCAAGGGAGAGGAAGTGGTGGAAGATGGGGTGCAAGTTTTAGCCCTGGTGGCTCAGCGGAAGGTGATGGTGTTTACTGAGATGGGAGGAGCAGGTTGGAAAAAAGATGATGAGTTGGTTTTGAATATGTTGAGTTTACTTGGGAGATGGAGATGTCCAGTGGACAGTTCGAAAGAGGATCTGGAGCTCGAGATGGAAGTCTGTGCAGGGGAGGTGGACTTGGAAGGGCCTGTGCTGCAGTTGGTAATTGAAGCTGTGGTGCGGACATGGTGTGGACACCGTTTCAGAGGTATGGTGGGAGACCAAGCAGGGGGGAGGGCCCAGGACAGCACCATCAGGGATGCTGGTATTGAGAGGCAGGGCATGAAGAGGAGGTCATGCTGGAGTCTGAAAGGGAGCAGTCAGAGGAGAGGACTTCAAGGGGAGAGTGGTCACCAGGGCCACCTACTCGTCAACCCTCAAAGGAAGCCTTTGCCATTCTTGTTTCACAGGTGTAACGGCAAAATAACTTGCAGTAGAACTGGGAGTCAAATCTGGCTCTATCAGATTCCAAAGGCCGACTCTTGGCTATGCTTACACTTCTACCTACAGAGGCTGGTCACCCACAGGACATCCATGTTCAGTTCTCAATCCAGGGGTGCCCTTGGGGAGGGAGGGCTTAAGGAGGCCTGTCCCACTAGGCATGAGCTCTGCATTAGTTATACTGCTCTTAACCGTGTGCCTGGGGAGGTCCCAACCATTCTCCCCTCAACCTTACTCTCAAGTTAACTCCATATGACCTGTCTTCTACCTCAGATTCTCTGCTTAGCCCCCACGATTCCCAAAGGGACTGGAGTCTACCTTGAATACCAACTTAATAATTGCTAATAATTCCATGGCACAACCTACATTCTAGCTTCTCTCTATACATTAGTCTTCCAGCAACCCTTGAGATAGCATTATCTTTGTTTTATAGATGGGGAAACTGAGGCATTGAGCATTTAAGTACTTTGCCCAAGCTCACACAGCTGGCAGATGGCAGAGCTGGGATTCAAACCTAGGCAGCTTGTGCTCTTCACTGCTCTAAGCCCTTCCTCTTGGCTCATGGCCATCTCTTCTTCAGATCCTATTTCCTTCTGTGAATCTAGTGAGTACTCAACAACATAAGGCTAGGCAGTGCCTGCCACTCGTGGATGATGGGAATGAGGGTGGTGATGGTGGAGACACTTAGGATGGCACCCTGCCTGTTGTCTCTGAAGATCACGCCTCTCTCTGATTCCCCTTATGGTGCAGCTTTGATGGTGGGGACGGATTTGCCTGGAGCCATCAGCACTTGGAACCTTGTGTTTCAAGGATGTTAAAGGGGGCAGTTTCAACAACTTGTTGTCAGACAGACTTGGTTCAAGTCTATGGGAACTTAGACACATGACTTAAAACTATCCATGCCTCTAGTTACTCTTCAGTAAAATGGCCACGACAAGAGCAGCCCCATTCCCCCTGCACACAGGATGGGGGAGAAGGAGGTGATTATAAATGGCAAAGCTTTGTGCGTTCGTACACTTAACCCAGGCCCTACTCCCAGGCCCCATGGAGCAGTTGGGAGTGCGTGTGGTTATTCCATTAGGAAGACCAGAGTTTGAATCTTGGCTTTTGTTACTCTCTGTCTGCCTCCCTTGGCCTCAGTTACCTAATTTATAAAGTGGGGGTAATAATAGGATCTACCTCATGGTATACAGAAGCAACTGCTTTTTTTCAAACCACCACTGTGTACACACCCTTTGTCTTTTGGGAAAGAGGCATAATTTTTCTCCAGGGTAGATTGTTCTTTGTTTAGCAACATGCCTTGATGGCTGTTTTTAGAGGGAAAATTACCTCCCCTTCTCCAAGAGCATGGACTCAGCAGGCTTGGCAAGATAGCAACCCTGCCTGCTCCACTGGAACAGATGCTGCTGGTGCCCTTGTGCCCCTGCCCTCCATGCTCAGCCTCTGCGAGGTTCTGAACCCCTCCAAATGAGAGCTTTCTCAGGGCCTGCCTGAGATGCAGGTTGGACCTGCCAGGGAGTCACTGCCACTGGGAGCAGCCTTCAGCCAATAGCAGACGGAAGTTGGAGGCTAAACACAGCTTCTTTGACCCTCAGGTGGGCCGACTCTGAGGTGTGTTCCACACCATCTCACAGAGGTCCCAGTGAAATGGAGCCCCTGTTGCCCACAGTGATGGCTCATCAGCACTCTGTATTGGCTCACTTCCCTTCCCCTTCCCATACCCCTTCCCCTTCCCACGCCCCTTCCCCTTCCCATACTCCTTCCCCTTCCCATATTCCTTCCCCTTTCCCTTCCCACACCCCTTTCCCTTCCCATACTCCTTCCCCTTCCAATATCCTTTCCCTTTCCCCTTCCCACACCCCTTCCCCTTCCCCTTCCCCTTCCCACACCCCTTTCCCTTCCCATACTCCTTCCCCTTCCCATACCCCTTCCCTTTCCCATATCCCTTCCCCTTCCCACACCCCTTTCCCTTCTCACATCCCTTCCCCTTCCCACGCCCTTTCCCCTTCCCATACCCCTTCCCCTTCACACACCTCTTCCCCTCCCCACACCCCTTCCCCTTCACACACCTCTTCCCCTTCCCACACCCCTTCCCCTTCCCACACCCCTTCCCCTTCCCATACCCTTTCCCCTTCCCACGCCCCTTTCCCTTCCCATACTCCTTCCCCTTCCCATTTCCCTTCCCATACTCCTTCCCCTTCCCATTTCCCTTCCCATTCCCACACCCCTTCCCCTTCCCATACTCCTTCCCCTTCCCCTTCCCACATCCTTTCCCCTTCCCAAATCCCTTTCCACTTCCCACACCCCTTCCCCTTCCCATACCCCTTCCCCTTCCCATACCACTTCCCCTTCCCACATCCTTTCCCCTTCCCATACCCCTTCTCCTTCCCCTTCCCACACCCCTTCCCATATCCCTTACCATACTTCCCACACCCCTTCCCCCTTCCCCTTCCCACACCCCTTCCCCTTCCCATATCCCTTACCCTTCCCATGCCCCTCCCCCTTCCCATACCCCTTCCCCTTCCACTTCCCCTTCCCATATCCCTTCCCCTTCCCATACCCTTTCCCATATCCCTTCCCATACTCCTTTCCCTCCCCATATCCTTTCCCCTTCCCATACCCCTTCCCATACTCCTTTCCCTTCCCATATCCTTTCCCCTTCCCATACCCCTTCCCATATCCCTTCCTTTATGAAGAAACATAAGTCTCTTCAGGGCTTGTCGGGGCTCCTGCCGTCCCCTCCCCTCCTCCCTCTCCTCCCCTCCCCTCCTCCCTCTCCTCCCCTCCCCTCCCTTCCCCTCCCCTTTTTCTCCTTCCTTTTCCCTTTCTCTTCCCTCCCTTCCCCTCTCTTCCCCTTTTTCTCTTCCTTTCCTTTCCCTCCCCTTCCCTTCTGTCTTCCCTGTTCCTTTACCCATGCTTCCTGGGAGCACCTCCAAAAAAATGACTTGCACTCATATCCTTACCTCAGGTCTCCTTCTTGGTGAACTCAGCTGAAGACATCCAAGATGATGAGAGTCTCCCCAAGATATAGGAGAAGAGATGTAAGAAGGGCTTTGAGAGACCAGGAGTCTGAGCAACGTGGTGGAAACTGATAGGCTTGAAGATAGGACATAGCCAGTGAACATTACCAGGAATGGCTGAGGCTCAAGAGTGTGGGTTTGATTTTAAGTCATGTGCTGGCCTGTGTAACCACTCTCATTATCCTCAAACCCCCAGTGAAACTCACTCATCTGGGACAGCGTTGTGCTCCTGGGAGCTTTGGGGAATCAGAGAGGCTGCAGATTTTTCTGGGTTAGCTCAGGGGAGAGAGAATCAGATAGACAGATGTATTTCTAACACATACAAATACGTTCTAACAGGAGAACTTATACCTTCTTCACCTGCCAGGGAGAAGCCCAAAGGAGTGGCTATGCCCCAGACTAGAGAGGCCAGAGGTGGCTTCCCAGTGGTCCAAGTTGGGGCTAAAAATGTTAGTGTGTACTTTAATTTCCTGGGGCTGTCTTAATAAACTGCCCCAAACTAGGTGGCTTACAAGAGATATTTAGTCTGTCACCACTCTGGAAACAAGAAATCTGAAGTCAAGGTGTCAGCAGGACTGTGCTCCCTCCGAAAGCTCTAGGAGATGAGAGGCCTCTCCCGGCCCCTGGTGGCTGTTGACCTTCTTTATGATTGCATCACCCCAATCTCCACCTTCGTCTTCACATGGCCTTCTCCCCTCCTCTGTGTGTCTGTGTCTTCTTCTGTCTCTTATAAAGACATTGATCAGATTTCGAGTCTGTCCAGGGCAATCCAATATGATCAATCTCATCTTAAGATCTGTAACTTAATGATGTGTAAAAAGACCCTTTTTCCAAATAAGGTCACGTTCACAAGTTCTAGGGGGCAGGATGTGGACATTTCTTTTTAGAGACCACCATTCAACCCACACAGTGGGGGTCTGCCAGGCAAAGAGAAGCAGGATGTGAGCTCCCATGATAGAACCCCCAGCAGACAATGAGAAGGGCCATGTGAGAGGGGATGCTGGGCAGAGAGGAGCTTGCCTGGTCTGGGCAGAGACAACATAGAGGCAACAACCTGAAGTGTCAGGACTCAGAGAAGACACTGGGTGTTGGCACCAAAGTCCACAGGGAACCCCAGACCAGACCAGTTATCAGAGGTAGGCATTGGGGAGGGCTGCAACTTGGTGGGCACATGAGTGCTCGGGGTATGTCTTTGGACACTGAGGTTGCCAGTTTAATTCTAGATTCCTTTCCTTCCCCAACACCTGGAATGGGATTGGACCTCTGCTTTCATGACAGTCCTGACTGTCTCCCTGGCACTGAGCCTTGATGTCTAACTAATACCATGGAAGCCTGGTGGCTTTGACCCGCCCTGCCCCAGGCAGCCCTCCAAGCATCAACAGAGCTCTCCCCTCCTCAGCATCTACCAGGCACCAGCTCCACAGGTGTCCACATCCCAAACAGTTTTTTCCAGCCACCCCTGCCAGTTCTTTTAAAATGGGTACATGCTTGCATTTGGCATGTTTATTTATAAAGTATATTTCTGTATCACTGCACTAATGTTTTACGTGTATTGTAAAACATAATTAAAATGATTTAGATTTAAATTGATAAGATAAAGATAAAATATTTTAAATCATTTTATTGTACATAGTTATTAATATTAATGGTTCAAAGCATTTTTGTTCTCACTAAAAGATTAAACGAAGGCCAGGCACGGTGACTCATGCCTGTAATCTCAGTACTTTGGGAGGCCGAGGTGGGTGGATCACCTGAAGTCAGGAGTTCGACAACACGCTGGCCAACATGGTGAAACCCCACCTCTACTAAAAATACAAAAATTGGCTGGGCATGGTGGCAGGTGCCTGTAACCTCAGCTACTCGGGAAGCAGAGGCAGGAGAGCTGCTTGAACCCGGGAGGCTGAGGTTACATTTAGCCGAGATTGCACCATTGCACTCCAGCCTGGCTGACAAGAGAAAAACTCCATCTCAAAATAAATAAATAAATAAATAATAAAAATTTAAAAAAGATTACATGGGAACCATGTGATTGAAAATGTTTCATTTTTAAAAAGCAAAGCTGTGTGATACGGCAAGTCAAAGGCCTGGTTCTTAATTCAGATTATTTTGATACTTGGTTTTAATTACTGGAGGTGTCAGGGAGGAAGATTACTGGCAAAGATGCATTGTTCTAAATGGAAAAACAACAATGCTGGCTGTGCTTACTAAATACTCATAGTTATTTTTCATTCTCATCCACCAACTATGCAAAGTTTTTTGTTGAAATTCAGCAAGCAAATTTCCATCTTCCCTGATGCCAATCAGTGGTTCTTGCAAACTAATCAAAAGGTGTTGTATTTTTATATTTTTAGCAAATCAGTTCTGAAACACTTTGGAAGATTTTTTTAAACAGGTTAAAATATTGTTTCCAAGTTTTTAAAGTTTTCATACATAGGAGTTGTTATGGGTGATATATGTACAACATTTTCTATCACAAAAATCACCAAACAATGACATTTCCAAATGTTTGTTTTAAAAAAAAAATGCTCTCTCCATAGCACTAGTTACTTTCAGAAAGTAATTTCTCTTTAAGTCATTATTCACATGTCAAATGTACCATGGAGAGACAGAGAAAATGTGTGTGCTTTTTTTTTTCTTTCAACATCTCTGTCGCCTAAATGCAATGTGGTATCCTGAATTGGATCCTGGAACAGAAAAAGGGCATTCGTGGCAAATCTGGTAAAATCCAGAGTCTGGAGCTTTGTTAATAGCAATGTACAGTGTTAATTCTTAAGTTTTCACAAATGTATCGTGGTTACGTAAGAAGTTACATTATGGGAAACTGGGCACAGAGCATACAATTACTCTCTGTACTATCTCTTCAACTCTTCTGTAATATAAAATCATTTCAAAATTTAAAAATTCACGTAAAAAATGTTTGGGCCAGGTGTGGTGGCTCCCACCTGTAAATCCCAGCACTTTGGGAGGTCAGGGCAGGAGGTTTTACTTAAGCCCAGGAGTTTGAGACCAACCTGGCCAACTGGTGAAGCCCCGTCTGCACTAAAAATACAAAAATTAGCCGGGAGTCATGGCGCATGCCTGTAATCCCAGCTACTCAGGAGGCTGAGGCAGGAGAATCACTTGAACCCCGGAGGCAGAGGTTGCAGTGAGCCGAGATCACGCCACTGCACTCCAGCCTGGGTGACAGCGGGAGACTACATCTCAAAAAAAAAAAAAAATATATATATATATATATATATATATATATATATATATATATATATTTATTTATTTATTTAATGTTTGGTTGTATAGCATACTTTTGACAGCCATTTATTTAAACGGTCAGCAAGTTTAAAACACTTCTTTTTTTGTAAAAGAAAAATGTATGGCCGGGCACGGTGGCTCACGCCTGTAATCCCAGCACTTTGGAAGGCCGAGGCGGGTGGATCATGAGGTCAAGAGATCGAGATCATTCTGGCTAACACGGTGAAACCCCATCTCTACTAAAAATACAAAAAATTAGTCGGGCATGGTGGCAGGCGCCTGTAGTCCTAGCTACTCGGGAGGCTAAGGCAGGAGAATGGCGTGAATCCGGGAGGCACAGAGCTTGCAGTGAGCGGAGATCACCCCACTGCACTCCAGCCTGGGTGACAGAGCAAGACTCCATCAAAAAAAAAAAGAAGAAGAAGAAGAAGAAAAGAAAACAGGCAACCTACAGAATGGGAGAAAATTTTTGCAATCTACTCATCTGACAAAGGGCTAATATCCAGAATCTATAAAGAACTCAAACACATTTACATGAAAAAAACAAACAACCCCATCAACAAGTGGGCGAAGGATATGAACAGACACTTCTCAAAAGAAGACATTTATGCAGCCAAAAGACACATGAAAAAATGCTCACCATCACTGGCCATCAGAGAAATGCAAATCAAAACCACAATGAGATACCATCTCATACCAGTTAGAATGGCGATCATTAAAAAGTCAGGAAACAACAGGTGCTGGAGAGGATGTGGAGAAATAGGAACACTTTTACACTGTTGGTGGGACTGTAACTAGTGCAACCATTGTGGAAGTCAGTGTGGCGATCCCTCAGGGATCTAGAACTAGAAATACCATTTGACCCAGCCATCCCATTACTGGGTATATACCCAAAGGATTATAAATCATGCTGCTATCAAGACACATGCACACATATGTTTATTGCGGCACTATTCACAATAGCAAAGACTTGGAATCAACCCAAATGTCCAACAATGATAGACTGGATTAAGAAAATGTGGCACCTATACACCATGGAATACTATGCAGCCATAAAAAATGATGAGTTCATGTCCTTTGTAGGGACATGGATGAAGCTGGAAACCATCATTCTCAGCAAACTATCACAGAGACAAAAAACCAAATACTGCGTGTTCTCATTCACAGTTGGGAATTGAACAATGAGAACACATGGACACAGGAAGGGGAACATCACACACTGGGGCCTGTTGTGGAGTGGGGGGAAGGGGGGAGGGATAGCATTAGGAGATATAACTAACGTTAAATGACGAGTTAAAGGGTGCAGCACATCAACATGGCACATGTATACATATGTAACAAACCTGCACATTGTGCACATGTACCCTAAAACTTAAAGTATAATAAAAAAAAGAAAAAGAAAAATGTATAACATCTTAAAATTCCACATTTCAGTATTTTTCCACAAGATAACCATCAAACTTCTATATCTCATTAAAAATAATCAAACCTCTATATCCTCAATATAAAATACTGTAAGGATTCTACTATATGTTAAAGATCTTATTTTGATAATATAGTCTCATCAATAACATCCTGCATTATTTTGTACACTTCTGGCCTCAATTTATTTGCTTCAACAGTTAGTTTTTTGATGAATTTTACATTTGGAGTACTCTCGATAACTTTAATCCAGACTACTTCATGTATTTCAGTTAAGCACCCACTCTCTCAGTGGCTATATTTATATTGTTTTTCATTTAAAAAAACTTTTCATTAAGTAAGTCATTGGTTATTAAAACTGTATCTTCTTGAGTACATCTCATAAAAAAGTAATTCTTTGTGTATTTCATTATTGAAACCCAAATCCAGTGTATACCATAAGCTGAGACATGCTAGAAATATCAGTGCCTTCATTTGATGGTAGAGCAGATCTCCTACACTGCATAATTTGTTCTAGTACTTGTTTCTTCACATGTTTAGCAGTACTCACTTTGTGTCTTCCAACTACATTTGCTGACAAGGGAGTGCATTTTAGTTTGTCCATGGATTGTGTTCTGTGGATTATTTCATCCATTTTTTTCTGAGGCAGGAAGAACAAGCATTTTCTTGATGATATGTGGCTTTTTATCTTTCACTGTTTAAAAAAAATCTCAAAAGAGGCATCTAAACATTTGCCACAAAGTATCAGAACTGATGTAAAGAACCAGCGGGAGCATCACATAACCTTAGATATCATCGGAAAACAATATTAGAGGTTTGTCTTTGTGTTCTGGATGCTTCATTTTAAAGGATATTATTATATTAGTTAGGAGAGACTTGGTTTTGCTCTGATAACAAATATTCCCACTAACTGTGGCTTAAAACGATAGAAGCTTGTTGCATGCTATGTGCACATCACAGGTCAGCTATAGCACAGCCTCACTCTGGGACCCAGACTGACTGAGCTTCTTTCCAGAACATTGCCAGTCCTTGTGGCAAAGGGAAAAGAGAAGATGATAAATAGCACATTGGCTGTTAATGCTTCTGCCTGGAAGTGACATCTGTCACTCCTTCTCATATTTCAATGACCAACACAAGTCACATGGCCACACTTAACTCCAAGCAGGCCAGGAAGTCAATCAATCAAAAAGAATCAGAGAAAATGTGGTATATATATTCCCTGGAGATATATAGATAGATATAGATATAGATATAGATAATGGAATACTACTCAGCCATAAAAAGGAAGGAAATAATAACATTCGTAGCAAGCAAACTGGATGGAGTTTGAGACCATTATTCTTTTTTTTTTTTTTTTTTTTGAGACGGAGTCTCACTCTATCACCCAGGCTGGAGTGCACTGGCTCAATCTTGGCTCACTGCAACTTCCGCCTCCCTGGTTCAAGTGATTCTCCTGCCTCAGCCTCCTGAGTAGCTGGGACTACAGGCACCTGCCACCATGCCCAGCTAATTTTTTGTATTTTTAGAGAGATGGGGTTTCACCGTGTTAGCCAGGATGTCAAGACCATTATTCTAAGTGAACTAACTCAGGAATGGAAAACCAAACATCGTATGTTCTCACTTATACATGGGAGCTAAGCTATGCGGATGCAAAGGCATAAGAATTATACAGTGGACTTTGGGGACTCGGGAGAAAAGTGGAAGTGGGGTAAGAGATAAAAGACTATACATTGGATACAGTGTACACTGCTCAGGTGATGGGTGCACCAAAATCTCAGAAATCACCACTAAAGAACTTATTCATGTAACCAAACACCACCTGTTCCCCAAAAACCTATTGAAATTTTTGAAAAATGAAACAATCTTTAAAAAAAGAATCAGAAATATCTGGTGCATGGAGCCAATGACATCCACACATGCTAACTGCAGACACTTCACATTCTCATTAGCTAATTTCTCAAGGTTTATCATGAATGGTCACATGTACATAGCAAAGTCTTCTTAAATTTTTCCTCCTTTTTTTGCTAATTTCTTGTTGGGTATGATTAAATAATCGTCATTCATCCAAAACTTTCTATTCGGAGTAGAAATATCATCCTTTCCATTTTCTGGCTGTTTGATGGGCTTGCATTTATTAGTATTATCTTCAACTCGTGATATTTTTGCAGAAAGTTTTTAAGCCATCTTCCCATTTTGTGAGGATTATTTTAGTTAAAATTACATTTTCTCATAGAAGGACATGCATAAGAATGTTCTTAGTGGCACTATTTATAATATCCAGGACCTGGATACACCAAAAGTGCTCATTAACAGGAGAATGGATGTGTGCATGCAGTGTAACGTTGTGCAACAATGAGAATGAACAAACTACAAAACAATGTGATTGGATGAGCCTCACAAGTGTAATGTTGAATTTAAAAAGTCATTCAAACACATGATTTCATTTATCCAAAGTTCAAAAACATGTAAAACTCATAGATGGTGCTAGAAATCAGGATAAGGGTTACCGAGGGGTAGGTAGTGATGGTAAGACGTCATAGAAGTGGCTTCAGGGGTGCTGGAAACTTTGTTTCTAATCTGGATTATATGATTATAAGAGATGTGTTCACTTTGTGAAAATCTATTGACTTGTACCCTTAAAAGTTGTATACCTTTTTGTATATAAATTATCCTGCAATTAAAACTTTGCTTAAGGTCAAACTAAATTTCATAATCCATGAATCCCTTAATCAGCCACATGTAAACTGAAATTCCATGGCTAGGAGTGGCATATGAAGGTAGATACCACCATTAATCTTATTGCTCTGTGAAACGCCACTCCTCCCTCAGCACACGTTGGCCCTTCCATGTACCATGACTACCCAACATATAACAGGACACCAATATCAATCCACATATTAAATACTAGTAACACTGAACTTGGGTCTTTTTAAATAGATAAATCATCATTTTAATATTTTCTTTGCACTTCCAAAGGATCATCTTGAGAACCCCACACTGAAGAGAGCTGCTCCTGTAGGGCTTGAGTCCACATCAGGAGAACAGACACAGCCTGCAGTCTCAGGTGAGGAGAAGCACGCAACGTAGACCCTTCCCCAATTGGCATATAACAGGGGTACCATGCTACCCAATAAGCATCAGAAACCTGTGAACAGATACTCTGATAATTTTAAGTATATGGGAAACATGGACTTCAATAATGCAAAACTAGGGGTCCTCATTAAACACCATGCACTGGGAAACCTCTGGTATCTCAGCAGATCATGAAATCTATGTTCTGGTGAAGCACATATTCTGCACACTAGAATGTATATGCATGGATTATCTATTAGTTTTAAAGAGCAACATGAAATGCACTTTAATACCACACTAGTCAGGGAAAAAAATGTTTTGGACGATGCATAAGATACTTCAGAAACTTGTAGTGCTTTAAAAGACACAATTCATAAGAAATTGAGTTCACATTTGAATCCATGTCTTTCTGGCTCCAAACCTCATATTCTTTTCTATATTATGCTGTTTTTTACATAAGTATTAAAAATAGAAAATTCAGAGGACTCCAGAGAAAGAAGGAAAGGAAAATATGCCGATAAATCTAGGCTAATATGGTTCTTGTTTCAGTTCATGTTTCCTCCAAAACAGATTCTGAAACAACACTTTGGGTACAAATAATTTATCAGAGGTGATCCCAAGGAGTGTGTGAGGAAGTAGGAACACAAGGAGGGAAGAGAACCAATAAAGATATGTTCATGAGTGGGTTTTGCTGTGAGCAACTGGGATTCAATCCTGCCGGGGATCCTCTGTGAGGCTGTAGAACACACCTTAGAATTGTCCCATAAATGGGACAGGGGAGCTGAGATACATATTGTGGCAGGCTGTTTAATAGCCCCTCCCAATGGTGTCCACATCTTAATCCCCAGAACCTGTTATTAGGTTACCTTAGATGGCAAAAGGGACTTTGCAAATGGAATTAAGTTGATTTTATTTAGAAAGAATAATCTCAGAATATCTCAGTAGGTTCAATATAATCATAACTGCTCTTACAAGAGGGAGGCAAGAGGATCAGAGTCAGATATAGAAAGAGATTGAGGGATACTATACTGTTGGTTTTGAAGGTGTGAGAAGGAACCATGAGCCAAGGAAAGCAGGTAGCTTCTAGAAAAGGCAAGATAGCAGATTTTTCCCAAGGAGACTCCAGAAGGAATGCAGCTCTGCTAACCTCTTAATTTTAGCCCTTAAGAACAATTTTAGATTTCTGACCTCCAGAACTGTAAAATAATAAATGTGTGTTATTTTAAACCATTAAGCCTGTGATCGTTCATTGCAACAATGGTAGCATATATATATGAAATCAATATCGGCATGTTTGGCAACTGTCAGCAAGTGATTGAATGGTAAATTTCGGTGTGAGCTTCCATGAAAAACAAAATAGAAAGGATTGAGTTTCAGAGGCCCCTCTCTCATAAAATGTTCTTCATAACTTTTACCTATCACTGAACTCTTAGAGAAATTTATCACATAGGCTCTCATGTAGAAGACAATGTTTTCAGCAAGAGTGTAAAAGAAAGTGTAGAAATTCTTTTCAGGTGTCTGTTTCTCAACCAGTCCTATATAAAAGTAAAAGGCAGAACATTCACCCCTAGTTTAGGGAAAATCATCTTTGTGGTGGGTGAACTACGTGGCTCTCTCCCAGAGGTGGAGCTTCAGGAACATTCAGGAATGAATGTCAATCACTTTCTTTTGCAAATATCAAGTGTCTCTCTGATTTGGGGCAGAGGCTAGACATTGAAAGCTAATTATTTTGAGCCTGGGCTGTCAGCAAGACCCAAGAGATAAAATGCTCTGGGATGTATGGGATGGATGCCAGCAAGCTGGGGTCCCCCATGGAAGCTTTGTCTGGCCTTCTCCCCTAAAGGGGATCCTTAATCAACAGTGTTCGGTTACAAAGAATAGAACCCCCGTCAGGCTTTCTCAAGCAAAAGTGAGGGGCATATTATAAGGAAACAGAGCTTTCACTGAATTCAAGGACAGAAAACAAAGTTCAGGCAAGTTTTCTGGAAACAGGAAAGCACCTGGGGATAGTCCACTTCTCTCTTTGCCTCCTTTCTGTATTTACATGGTCTCTCTCTTCTGTATCTCTCTCTGAGAGTCTGCTCTGCTCTCTCATCATGATCTCTCAGTTTCCACCCACCACTGACTCTTCCATCACCTCTGGGCCCAGATTTCAAATTCCCAGTAGAGAAATGTGGTGGCCCACCTCATTGTTTGGAGAAATCCTGCAAGGCACAGATCACTAGAAGCCAGTAGATAAGCCCTTTTGGGTCAGATGTTCCAATCACCCAAGAGAAGGAGGGATTTATGAGGGTTTGAGACCAGAAAATGGGCCCCACTGCCCATGTGGAGCCAAGTCTGAGGTGTGCAGGGTCAGAAATCAGCCCAAGATTCAGCTTTGGCTCTGCTGAGGGATCCAAAGGAGGACTTGGCAGAGGCCCCAGCAACTCTCCCTGCAAAGCAGGTGTAGTTGTTCCCCAATCCTCCATTCTTCTCTGTACCAAAACCTTTGCAATTTGACTTTCCAGCTCCCTCCATCTGTAATTGGGGTCTGTCTTCTCACCCCTTGGGTCTCAGCTGACTTCGTAACTTGTTTTGATCAATAAAATGCAGCAGGAGTGACAGTGCCCCAGTTGAAGCTGTGGCCTCAACAGGCTTGCACACGCAGCTCCCTCCCTCCCTCTTTCTCTCTCTTTCTCTCAGAATCCTGATGCTGCCTTGTAAACAAGCCTGCTAGAGGGACGTGAGGGATACATGGACAGAACACCTATTTGAGCCAGTTCTCCCAGCCAGGGTCATCCGAGACCAGCCAGTTGACTGTAGAGGTATGAGTATGTCCAGCCAAAGCCAGCCAAGCCTATCCCAGATCAGAAGAACCATCCACTTGACCCATAAATTCATGAGCAATAATAAATGTGTATTTTTTAAGCTCTGGTATATTTTGTTACACAGCAATAGCTAACTGATATAGCAAGTCCAGGGGAATGTAACTATGAAGAAGGTGGTCTGTCAGTTTGACTTTAGTGGACACCAGCTGCCCCTAAATAATTACTCATCTTCCACTGCAGCCCCAAGCACCAGCCAGGTTGCAACTGCCACCAACATCTCCATACAAAAGGACTGAACAGCCTATGCATAGGCTGTTTGGAACTGACTTTTTTGGGCTTTGCAGGATATTGGTCAAAAAGGACTTTTGCTCAGGGAAAGATGATCTCCTCAGCAGAAGTCAGATTAGCCAGCAGGAGCAGCTGGACCTCAAAACCACGATCAAAAAGAGATGCCCTCTTTGCTCCAACAGTACAGAAGAGTGGGTCACCTAAAAAATCAAATCAAATCAGAGTCCAGTAAGCAGGAATAGACTATGCCTGGATGTGGACAGAAGTCTGATCTCTTAAGAGATTATTTCTCCTTGCTCTGATTCTCAAGTATTTGAATCTGGGACATCTGAACACTAAATATCGGACCAGAGCTAGGGCTACACGGATACAGAATTTTGCCACTTATAAATGCATTTGGGAAGGTTTTTTTTTCTAAGAAGAGCATCCATAGCTTTCATAAGAGTCTCAGAAAAACTGTAACCTGAAAAACAACTGTAGAGAGAATGCTGGAAGCAACATTGCCTGCTCTTTATCAATGTTCCTACAGGTCTGACTCTGTGCATTACTCTATCCACATGTTATTGGATGTACACATTATAATTCCTATAAGAAAATTTAACCATATTATAGGATCTATGTATTTCTGTAGTTATCTATATCTTATAGGGAATGTCACTCTGCCTGTGACTTACCCTAAGTATTTTCACTCTAAGTTGATGCATCTATATATTACTGTAACATATATATATTACTATAGTTGTGTGATACTGTATATTGATACTGTAGCTGTTACTTTGTTATGTGTCATCCTCAGTATAGCTAAAAGTTATTGTATGCATATGTAACTGTGGCTATACATTATTGCAATTACACTACTACATTTGTATGTTACTGTTTCCATGCAACGATTCTGTTATTGTGTGTAGGACTCTAACGGTATTACCGTAAATCTGTGTTACCGTATTTATGTTATTGTGTCAGGTGTTAAAGCACTTATTACTGAAGTCAAGCTTAACTGCAACTAAATGTTACTGTGAATATGCATTTACTCCAATAATAAAACTGCAATAGCTACCATTCCTTAAGCACATTCTAGGTGTTGGACCCTCTTCTGCTGCATGGTTTACATACAATTACCTTACTAATCATACCATATGACATTGTGCAGGTCTGTATTATTATACCCATTTTATAGGTGAGGAAACTCAGGTGCAAGTAGGCTAAGTTACTTGCCCAAGGTCATACCACCAGCATGCAGCAGTGGAGGGCAGGGGAAGAACTTTGAACCCAGGTCTGTCTGACTAGCTATTTGTGACAGCAGCTGTGTAACTCTATAGACTGTTCTGTGTTTAGAGGCCAAGTACAGAAAATGGCTCATTGTTAACGATAGGGAAGGTACTTGCTGGATGTAGAATAAGGTTTTTTAAACTATCAACTTCATTTTCTGACATTTTTGTTGAGTTAGGAGCAATACAGAAACAATTAAGTTGCTAAAAGAACCTTGATTGAGTTGGCAGACAATAAATTTAAAGAAGAATAAAATTCATTCTCCTAAATTTCAATGAATTGACAAAGAGGGAAATGGTTACATGAGCTAATTGTTGATGAGCTCTGTGCTTTTGAACTTTATCGATTCTACAACTGCCTGCAGGCTGGGAAACCCTCAGGCCTGTGAATGCCCTCCAACAAAACCATGACCACCAGGAATGGAGCCCCTTACTCACACCTGGCTACTCACCTCCTCCCAACCTTGAACAATATAAGGACTCAGGTTTCCAAGGAGACTCAGAAAATCACCTTCCACTTTCGGAGCTTCCAATGCTTCTGATTCCAGCCAATTCCTCTTGGCCTTTGCCTCCTGCCTGTTTTCTACGTCCAGTTCTACATGAGTTCTGTCAGGAGTGAGGCCAATACGGCCGGGGCCTTCAGCTGGAGTCTATAGGAAGTAGTAGTTCCTAGGGAAGAGGCTTCCTGTGTCCCAGCCCCAGCACTGATCCTACTCTGGGCAGAGCCTGCCCCAGGCACACTTGTAAGATTGTCTCCCTTGATCTCATTGACTACTCCCCCTCTGGCCTTAAAACTCACAGATGATCCACCCATGCCTGGCTGCTCCACAGCATCTCATCATGCTTGCCACCCTTACCACCTCCCTGGCTAGGCATCACCCCTCACATGCTTCCCAGTCCCCTTCTAGGTTCCACTCTCTAGAGCCAACATCTCTCACCCCTTCATGGTGACCACCAGCTATATTTACAGGTATTTGGGACAGAGCTATAGAAGACCCCTCTCCTCCTCAAACCCAGGTAACACTGAAGCTCAATGAGCAGGGCTTCCTGGAACTAATGCCAAGATCATGTCTGGATTGTTAATGAGTCTCATTCTGAACATGCACAACACTGAACAGCTTTAGATCAAGGAGGACCCCTTAAAAATCAAGCATCTAGCTTAGGGATGGCAAATACAAGAAACGCTGCCCATCACTTCTCTATCCCATGTCTGTTGCAGATATCACTCATCAATCACAGACACTCTTTCCTACAGAGCCTGGGCACAGCTTCAGAATCCTTCTCCATCCACATCTCCAGCTACCACCAGTTGATCTGAAATGGCATGTGAAATAAAATCCGTCTCCTTTCTAGGCCAACTCCTTCATTGTGCAGATAGAGAAACTGAGGCCCAGAAGGAAAGCAAATTGCCCAGGTTCACACAAGTCAGATGCAAAATCTGGATAAGAGCCCAGAGTTCCCAGCCTCTAATCACAGCCACTTACGCAGGACATGCAGCTACACAGCAAGGCATAGCTGGGGATATCTGAGTCTCACCTCCTTTTTTTTTGTTTGTTTGTTTTTGGTGGAGTTTCGCTCTTGTCCCCTAGGCTAGAGTGCAGTGGCGCGATCTTGGCTCACTGCAACCTCCGCCTCCTGACTTCAAGCGATTCTCCTGCCTCAGCCTCCCAGGTAGCTGGCATTACAGGCACCTGCCACCACGCCCAGCTAAATTTTGTATTTTTAGTAGAGATGGGGTTTCACCATGTTGGCCAGGCTGGTCTTGAACTCCTTGAGTCTCACTTCTAAGGAGCCCCCAAACCACTGGTCAAAGAGCAGCCAATGAGAGCCTACTCCTCCACCCCATGCTTTCCATAGCAAGCCTCTGGTCTCCTAGTTCAGGGTGAGGAGAGGGAATATAGCTTCTAAAGTGTTTCAGTTCAGATAGAGGATGACGGAAACCAAGCCTTTACATATATTAACATACCTGTCCCCATAATAACCCTGTGAGTAGATACTATCATTATCTCTACTTCACAAATGAGAAAACTGAGATATGGAGGAAACGAATGACTTGCCCAAGCCCACACAGCCGGCAAGTGCCAATGCTGGGATTTTAACCCAGTCTGTCTCCAGAGTTGATGAACGTAACCACTCATACTACCAAATTGCACGCACACACACATGCACAGACACACACACACACACACCAACTACCACATGAGAACCCCTTTCCTCTGCAGCACTGCTACGACCAAACCTTTTCCAGTTTTTGTCTATGTGGTAGGTGAGCAGAGGCCATCTGTGGAAGATTGGTCCTGGTCTCAGTGTACACTGAGGGCTCACCTGGGCAAAGAACCCCCACCAAGGGTACAATTCCCAAGGCTTAGTGGTTCATCTACACAAGAGAAGGGGACAGAATGTTAGTGGTTCATCTACACGAGAGAAGGGGACAGAATGTTAGCGGTTCATCTACACGAGAAAAGGGGAAAGAATGTTCCTGCCCAGTGGGGTGGGGGTGGATTCTGCATCTGCAGAGAAAGGCCAGTTTTCCAGAGACCTGAGCTGGGAACAATAGATCATCTGCTCACTGGGATTAATGAGGCTTCCCCATGTTTGTGAAGAGGTGATTAAGGAGCTTGTAGCTGCTTCGCCTCCTGTCAATAGAACAAAAGCCTCCATAGCTGCTGTCTTCAGAGGCTTTGCAGGGACGGGAGCACAGGCAATAAGGTTCAGGGGTGCACTTTGGTTTACTTTGTGCTTTCCCACGTGGGCACCTAATGCCGGGACATTTTTCCCACCTCTTCCCAATCTAGAATTCCTCCCTACTGCTGCCTGGGCACTCCACAAGTATTTGTTGAGTCCCTAACATGTATCAGTTACCATGCCAGGTATAGGGACACAGAGATAACCAGGAGAGAGACAACCCCTGCCTTCACAGACCCCACAGTCTGGCAGGAAGATAGACGTTAAATAAATACATATATGATGAGTTATTTAATTGCAAGTGTGATGAAGTGCTGCCCAGGAGAAGTACAGTGAACTGCAAATGCTTAGGGGCCAGGGATCCTGCCTCTGTAGAGGTCAGAGAAGGTTCCTGGGAGATGTAGGAGAGAGAGGTGAGGTCTCAGCCAGGTATCTTAGGAAGGTAGACTTGACGGAACTTGACAACGGATGATATGTCAGAGGCAAAGATGAGATTTCTGACCCCAGAAATATGATGAACTGTCCCACTAGCCTGCGTACAGAGCACAAATGGCAGAGCAGGTTAGGAAGAGGCAGGACGGGGGGTCTGGGCACCCCACAAAGCGCCCAGTGGAAAGTTGTCTAGATGGGCCTGGGGCACAGAAGCTAGGTCTGGGCTGAAGACACAGATCTGGAAGGCAAGGTAGAGGTCACACAGGAGTTAATGTTGTATGGCTAGGTGTCATTCCAAAGAAGAGGGCCAAGACCAATCCCTGAGGGGAGCTGCCGGAAGCAGAGAAAGGGACTAACAAGAGAGGTGGGGGAAATCTGGACAAAGTAGACATTTCAAAGCAGGGGAAGAGAGAGGCAGCAGAGCAAAGCAGTTGACAGTGTCAGCTCCTGCCAAGAGATCTAGTAAGATAAGGACCGAGACGTGTCATTGGAATTGGTAAGTGGGTCACTGGTATCCTTGACAAGAGTGGTTTAGTGGAGACGGAAGCCGAAATGGAGCTGGTGAGGACAGCAAGCACGGTGAGGAACCAGGAAAGGAGCATTGCTGGGAAGTGGGGAAGAAAATGGGGCAATCGCTGAGGAAGTATTTAAAGGGCTTTCCAGTTGGGAAAAGTGTGAGCAAATATGCAGACTGAGGGCTTAATGCAGAGTTGGAGAAAGAGGAGAGATGTTGAATGAACGAGTAAATGAACAAAGAAAGTAAGACGTACGAAGCTAATTGATGGAGAAGGGTCTTGGAGCCAGTTGGAGGCATTATGATTTAGCACACTCTGGAGAGGTGGGAGGATGTGACAAGAGGATGGAGCCCCTCCCTCTGAGGTAGGATTGGGGAGGACACTGACAGAGATGGATGGAAATCTAGGGACCCCACATCTGATGACCTTGATCTACCCAGTAGAGGGCAAGTTGAGGTTGTCTGCAGAGCATGACTGGTATAAGGAGGATGGAGGTGGGGGAGGGTGGAAAGGTTTGGTGAGGGCAACTGGGAGATGTGATAGGCTGACAGAGATGGGTATAATGACAGCCAAGGAGCAGTGAGGGCCCAGGTGGCGTTGGAAATCATTCTTATTGCCCACAACAACTACAATAGCTCCCATCTGTTGAGTGTCTGCCTATAAGTTACTTCATTCTCTTAAGAGTCCAGTGACAGGGGCCCCATTATCCCTTATGTGCAGACAAAGATACTGAGATTCAAAGAAATTGAGTAACTTGTCCAAGGTCACGCAGCTGCTGAGGAGCTGGTATTTGAACATGAGTCTGTAAGTGCCGAACCCCATGATCTTTTCACTGACCTGGGAACCATACTCTATAATTATCCTCAGCACCACTTGGCAGTCCTAGAGTGCAAGGAGAGGCAGCAGGTGTAGAGCCTGCTTAGGGCCAGGGACTGTGCTGGCCAGTGATGTCATGGGACCAGGAAACCGGAGGAGCCGTGAGATCAGGAGAGGATGGCTGCCCAGGGGGTCTGGGACAGTGGGGCAGCAGGGGATGTGCTGCTGGATCACGAGGGACTATGAGAGCAGGGGTTAGCAGAAGGGCCTTTGGCCACATGGACAGTCATGCAAAGGATGGGAAGGAAGGAGAAAGAAGCAATCAGCACCAAAAACCTTGGAGACAGGATCAAAGCATGTCACACTATAAAACTGAGGCAAACAGACTTGACCCAAGGGGAGGAATTCAGACAACCATTTCATGGCTCAGACAGATTTGGGGTCTGATGCCACTCCGTCACCTTCCTGTCTCTGTAACAGTGGTCAACTTGCTTAAGTTCTCTGGGAATGTAAAATGTTTTCTCCCATCTATACAATGGTATCAATAACCCCTACCATATCCTATACCTAGAAAGTAGAACCCTTCAAAGTCTTCCCATCCAAACTCCCGACCATGCCTTGACAGATGCTGCATAAACTGGCCCTGCCCACCTGTCCAGCCTCATCCAAATCCCCAGTCCCCAAGGCTCCCTCAGCTTCCATGGGTCAGTTTAGTCAGGGCCACAATAATGCCCCAAACTCAGTGGCTTACAAGCATGTCTGTGGGTTCGCTGGGGTTTTGCTCATCTAGTTGGGCTTGGCTGATCTTGGCTCCTGGCCACTGGTTGAGTTCAGGTCTCCTATGCATGTCTCTCACTCCTTAGTGACCAATGTGCCACTGGGGCATCCTGGGACATGTCCTTCTCTGAGCAATAGCAGAGCACAGGACCACAGACCCAACCACACAGGAACAATCCAAGTTTCTACAATTCAAGGTGTCTCCCAACATCTCATTAATCAAAACAAGTCACATGGTCAAGCCCTAATTAAAACCATGGAGAAGTGTGCTCCTGCTAACGTGAGGCCATGGCAAGTATGTGGGTGTGGAATGCAACAACAGGGGAGTGATGAGTTGGCATCAACAATTCCACCAAACAAATCCAGTCATCTTGGTCTCTGTCCGTCCCCACATCCAGCTGTTGCCCCTTTAGAGCTTTGATCCAACTGTTCCCTCTGCCTGGAATGCCCTCTCCCACCTCCTCCCACTCGTCACTTGGCTGGCTTCTTTTCATCTTTTGAGCCCCAACTTAAACATTATCCCTTTTAACAGGCTGGGAAATGTAGTCTTCCAATTTACCCAGGGAGAGAATGAAATAGGATTTGATGAACATATCCCATTGTCTCTGCCACAGCCCTCTGATCATATAGAACAGGGGCCTCCATCCGCTGAATAAAAAACAGCCACCAAAAATGGACAGAGGATGAGGCAGAGCCCCCAAGAAAAAAGTCTGGAAGTTAAAGACCAAGAAACACAGCCGTGAGAAACAAAGGTGGGGGGCGGGGGGGGGCGGGGACAACGGGAGGATGCTCAGAATGTAGAGTGACAGACACAGGCCAAGGGAGGCCCAGAAAGAGAGAGCGGCCAAGAAAGGGTAACAGAGCAAGTGGCAGAGGCCACTGCAGACAGAGAAATAAGACTCAAGGGGCTGTCGGAGAGAGGACGAGCGAGCGCTTCCTCGCACAAACGTGGCGTCTGCAGCTTCCTCCTTGCTGTTTCATTCCCCTCAGCCTGTCACCCACACACAGCTACAGAATCCAAAATCTAATTTGGCCTTTGTCAGCTCCATAAATGGTGTTCTTTAGGGGTAATTCCCTGGTAAATGGACAGAAATTCTAAATTGGAAATCCACATTGGCCGTCCGGGACCCGTTCTCCTGAACTCCGGGCATGAGAATGCAGTGGACAGGTCATCCTGCGAGCTCTAATGCTGGTGACAAATGGGAAGGTGCCTTTACTGTTTAGGCAGCAACTTCAGACAGCCCAACCGCTGCTGGCCTGGGAGGTCTAATCAGCTCAGTTCTGGCCCCCACTGCCGCCACCCCACACCTCATTACTGCAGCAGGGAAATAACTAGGCCCCAGGAGGACAAGAACCTGGAACTAATTATTAGAGCAGGGGAAGGGAGGAATGTGGCCTTCAAGGGGCTTGGGGGTTCGGACAAGGCACTTCCTGCTCTCTCTTCCTGGGGCTGGGGCAACAACCTCAGCACCACTGCTCACTCTCTGACCCAGTCCTCACCAGCTGCCAGAAAAAAAATCTCCAACATGTAGAGGCCCTTTCTGTTCAAGTCTTGATAGCAGACACCTTTCAGCCCAGTGTCACCTCCTATCGGCCCACATCTGATGGCTGTGAAGGGCAGCTGTCTGCAAGCTTCGACTCATCTTGCACTGCAGAGTTCCACCTCAAAGAGCCATTCTGGATGTCTTTCTACTTCTGCCCCAAAACCTTCCAGGAGCCTGGGAAATAGCATGGTTGTAGGGAAAGTTCAATTTAGAAATGCAAGAAAGAGCCAGGTGCAATGGCTCACACCTGTAATCCCAGCACTTTGGGAGGCCAAGATGGAAGTTTCGCTTGAGCCCAGGAGTTTGAGACCAGCCTGGGCAACAAAATGAGACCCTGTCTCTACAAAAAATATATAAAAAATTAGCCAGCGTGGTGGCATCCACCTGTGGTCCCAGCTACTCAGGAGGCTGAGCCAGGAAGATCACTTGAGGCGTGATCATGCTAGTAAACTCCAGCGATAGAGCCAGACTCTGTCTCAAAACCGGGCGTCAGATCCAGGCCCTATCTCGAAAAGAAAAAAAGAAGAAGAAAGAAATGCAAGAAAGCTAGCACCCCCAGGGGCATCCTTCAACCAATGGGGTTGGGAGTTGATGGAGAAATGCCTCAGCTCTCAATGTTTTGGGCAGAGATTCTGGGGCATTCCCAGGAGGTTTGGTGGGATCATGATCCCATAATGCCCAGAAACAACCCCAACAGCTTACTCTTACATTGGCTTCTCCTCCTCCCTGTCTCACCTCCCTGCTCCCTCATTCCTGCTTCCTGGGGTCAGGTAAATCACCTGGACCCAGGTCCTTGTCTCAGGCTCTACTTTCAGTGTTTTTCATGGTGTATTCCTCGGAACCCCAGGGCACCTTAGGATGTGTCTACCCCTCTCTCACCTGCATTTGATTTAATGCTCTGTTGGCATCATCTTGAAATGTTTAATAAATTTTGAACAAGGGGCCCCATATTTTCATTTTGCATTGTACCCCACAAATGACGTAGCTGGTCATCCTCTGAATTTCTAGCACTTTGTACCAAGCCTGGCACTTGGACTCAGTCAAATCGAATTGAACTGAGCTTTGAGCCTCTGTCCCTCCCTCTCTCCTCTCTTGCTCCTAGCTCCTTCCCTGCTTCCCTCCTGACCTGGGTCTTAAAAGTTGCAAACAGCAACAAGAGCAGCTCCTCTGTTTCTCCCCTGGGGCAGAAAGGAGCGGGAGCCTGTGGCCTGTGTACTTGATAGTCCCAAGACCCCCTCAATGAGACTCCATCCCTTACCAGATCAGAGATTCCCCACGTCACAGCTCCCTATGAGGAAACCATACGTTTTCCTTTTTAAATGTCATTACACAGTTCTCATTATATTTTAAAAAGCTAAGTCTGACATAATTTGGTATTGCCCTAACTCTAAACCCTGGTAACAGAGAGCAATGTTCCACAGAGAAGAGGTCACATAAGCCAAAGTATTACAGAGACATGAGGTCAATGGATGACCTCAAGAATTAGAAGCAAACAGATTTTAGACAAGATATAGCTCCAAAGGTGGCAGAGAAGAAGGGGTCAGGGTGAGAAAATGCTTTTCTTAATTGGAAAAAAAGACAGCCCTAGGAAAATATGCACACACGTAGCATGATCTCTCTCTCTATTGAGTTTCTCTGTGAAAAGGAGAAGATGTAGGGGCTGCAAGCACAGACAAAGGGGACCAGGGGATTTGCAGAAAGCAATCACAGATAAGGTTCTTTCACTGGGGCAGTTAAAGCCCCAGAAAGGAAAAGCATCAGGGTTTAACACCTCATCTAGCTGACCAGAGGTCTCAGGGGGCTCAGAGAAGCCTCCAAGAAGCCAAAATTAAATTGCTCTGAGAATGAGAGAAGTTAACAGTCAATGTAAAATTAAGCTTAATTATTAGCAGTTAAGGGCTAATGAGGATGCCCGATTTACCTAAATGTTAGGCTATTTCTACATCTTGCTCTAAATTAGATATCACTTTTTATATGTAGTCATTAATTAGATTAGCTCATTATGCTTTGTTATTTAATAAATTCTACTACACACACATTCTATATGTCTATAGGTTATATATGTAATAGGTATTGCATACATATATTCGGGTTTCTGTCTTCTGTTTTTGCAATGCATGTATTTGAGAAAACATTAAAGGTCCACAATTATCCACAACCACGGAGAGGCTCTTTGTTCAAGGTGACTCTAGCCCAGACACTACAGTTCACCTAATGGCAGCTATCCAGATTGTATGCGTGATGACTTGAAAGACTAGAACAGCTTCTAATGGGGGAGGTGGGCATGAAAAGACAGAGGAAGAGGGAAAGGCACTGATCCCGGGCTGGAGGGGAGCATGAGGTAGTCATCAGGGATGACGCTTCATGGTTGGTTGTGGAGGGTTCTTGGCAGCCAAAGAGTTTCCAGTGACTATGAGGGATCAGAGGCAAAGAAGCCATCCAGAACCAAAAGAGCCTTCCTTCTCCTGGGCCCAGGGGCCAGAGTAGGGGCCCTGGCTGAGCAGCAGGGAAAAGGGAAATTGTGAGATCCCAGAGCCCAGGCCCAGCATAGGGGAACTGCATCTCCAGGAGGATTCTGAGGAGCCAGAGGGAGGAGAGGTACAGGGAGGACTCCTGGAAGGGGCAGGAAAATGGCCTAAGCCAGGCCAGGGGGAGGCAGGAGTTGGAGGAAACTAAGTTCCTACTGACTTCGATCAGTCAAAGTGTGTTCCCAGGCTTGGTGTGGATAGACAGGGAGGCCCCTTAGCCATCAGGTGAAAGAGAGTGGATAACACACCTGACCCAGTGAGGCCCTCGCTCAAGGCCCCCAACCTCCCATGCTGTCCACATCCAATAGTAGATCTAATCCCAGCCACAACCAAAGCCACCAAAGTGCAAAGATTTGGGGGCACCTGGCTTCCTGGGTGGGCACTACTATCCAACCTGAACTTGAGTCACTCACGTAGTGGCTCATTTTTGAATTTCAGTGAAGATGACTCTCTTGACTTGATCCCTGAACTGGGTGGGAAGCACAATGGTTGGCAGCTTTGAGTGATTCACAGGCAGCAGAGGAACCCAGGGGAGGAGGAGGAGAGTCTAGGTACCAACTGTGGAAGTATCTTGGAGCAGGGGCCTTGTCCCACCTGGCATCCCAGCACAAAACCTCCCACGGAGGTGTCCCTGGTTACAGGAGGCCCCACGAACTAGACCAAAATTGTCAATGTGTGTTTGGGTCAAATGCAGCGAGCCAAGGGAAAGGCAGCCTCTTCCCAGCCTCTAAGCATAGCTGGTCTGCATGCACCTCAGAGTCCTGGCCTGGGGGAATCACAGCCCTTGCACCCATCAGAGAGAGCCAGACCATGAGGGTCCACACCTGGATGGCTGAAGCACTTCTGCCAGGTTCCCAGATCCCTCCCAGAGGCCTATCCCTCGGCCACCACCACTGCTGCCATCTCCAGTCACTGCACCTTCGACTCTTTCCCCACACTCAGTGCGAGGTGCATGTCTTGCCTGTGGTTCCACTAAGCATTTCGGTTCCTTTCTTGGCAGCCTTTCCAAGTGCTGAAGCCCCACCCACAGCAGTGTTCCTCTCCCCAGAATGACCAGAGTGCAGGGGATGGACTTGAAGGCCCCTAGTGAGGCACCTAGGCCAGCCCTGACCTGCCTGTGTTCCTCCAAAAGATGAGGGGGCTACACCAGGAGACCTCCAAGCAGCCTGTGCTCTGGCCAGACCTGCAGCAGGCTGGAGGCAGGAGGCTGCTTCATTGGCTGCGCTATGCTCTGGAAGCCCAAGGGCCAGGTACCCAGGCAGATGCGTGGGCAGGTAGGACAGTCCACAGCCAGCATGGATGAACCCTGAGCTGGCCTAACCTACCCCATCCAACACCCCCTCGCCAGCTCCCAAAGCAGCCTGGGGGCAGATTCTAGAAAGTATCTTCTCCATCAATCCAAGGGCCATTTCAAGACCCAAGAACACAGGCTGGAGTCAGACCCGAGTTTAAGTTCTGTCTCCGCCACTTCGTAGTTGTATTATCTTGAGCAGGTTATTGCACCTGGCCACTATCAGTTTCCACATCTGTGCACTTAGCACAGTAGTTGGTAGAGAAGAAATCGTCTATCATAGTGGCTCAAAGGTGAGGGGGAGAAACAGGAAGTGGGGAAAGATTCAAAGATACCCAGAAATGAGCATCCTGAGGACAGAGGCCTCAGACAGCAATTTAAGCCCCCAAGACTGAGGCAGAGGTGGGTTTGCCAAGGAGGAGGCAGCAGGAAGTTTTCGGGAGGAGACAGCAGACTGGGGAGTAAGTCAGTTCTCACGGCCACTGAATAATTCACAGGGCAGCCGGGATGGCATATGCTTCCTCTAAGCCCTCAGCAGCAGGAATGCCAGCCTCCCTCCCTCTCCCACACTCCCCGCTCCTGTCGTCACCCAGGAAACCAGCTACCTCCTCACGAAGGAAAGGCCACCCGGGGTCAGAAAACAGGGCAATGGAGGGGGAAATGGAAGCGGAGTCATGTCCCCCAACATGCCAGGCAGGTCCCAGTGGCGAGAAAGTCAGTTCTGCTGATGCTGCCAGGCGACAAGGCAGGAAAGCCTAGGTAAGGAAGAGGCAGAGATGCTGGGGACCCTCCCTCCTCAAAGCCACCAGAGATGCTATGAAATGAAATAATAAAGGTACAGATGCAGGGACTGAGGAGAGTGAGAGCCCAGAATTGAGGCCTATTTGGACACATCCAGGGACAAAGGTGTGTTCAGGGATGTTGGTCTGTTTGATCTTGGCTCCCTTCCACCCCTTGTGTCTGGCTTCCCCCTGGAGCTGGCTTTCTCCTTCACCTAGAGCTTGGCTCTAGCCCCTTGGAGAGCCAAGTCATCTCTTAAGCTTAGAGTAGGTTTTCAAGAATAGATCCTGCCTAGCTCACCCCTGGCACACATCCTGCGTCATCCTTGGCCTTTTATAGACTAACACAGGCAGCCCCTGGCCCAGGGATTCAGTACCTCCTCTGTGTCACTCCCTTCCAGCCGCCTTCCCCATGGTCCCAGGGCCCTACCTACTACCTGAGGCCTGGCTTCCCTTGTCTTGCATCCTCACACTGCTTCCCAGGGCCCAAGACCACTGCCTTGTCCCTACGCTAGTTCCTGTAGGGTCCCTAGGTACCCTCATGTTCTCAGCTTACTTCTTAATGCTGAAGGAAACCACAGTTGCCTCACACAGTAAACAACACTAAATCCAAGGAACAGAAACTTCTGTGGCCTGGACAGTGCTGATGACAGGAGTCGATCTTTATTAATAAGTGAACTGAGGTTCAACTCTTCATGCATCTGAGAACAGCCAGTTACTCGTTGTAGAACCTTGCGCAAGTGGCTTAACCGCTCTGATCCTCAGTTTCCTCACTGTGAAATGAGGATATTTTAAGGATTAAGTGAAAAGGGAATATAGCAGGCACCTAATAAGTCATAGATGTGTTGTTTAGTAGTATTGCTAATATTAAATATGTCACTTTATTGTGTACAACATACACGCATGTGTGTGCTTATGTGTTCATCATTCTTCTTGGTTCACTGATATTGCTTTCTTTCTTTTTTTTTTTTTTTTTTTTTTGAAATGAGTCTCGCTCTGTCACCAGGTTAGAGTGCAGTGGTGCCATCTTGGCTCACTGCAACCTCCACCTCCCGGATTCAAGCGATTCTCCTGCCTCAGCCTCCTGAGTAGCTGGAACTACAGGCACGTGCCACCACGTCCAGCTAATTCTTGTATTTTTAATAGAGACAGGGTTTCACCATGTTGGCCAGGATGATCTGGATCTCTTGACCTCGTGATCTGCCCACCTGGGCCTCCCAAAGTGCTGGGATTACAGGCGTGAGCCACCGCACCCGGCCACTGATATTGTTTTCTGCTCATCTCAGTGGAGCTCATGCTTAAAGTGCAGCTGCACAGAGTTCCATTTATTACAAAGCCTAAAACATTGAAAACTTCATTCAATTAGCAAATTTATCATTATTGTCTGAGCAAGCTATAATTTTTGATTGAATTTGCCAAACATGATAATTTTATTGAGCAAACCAAATTACATAAGGTTGCATTTGCACTCCTAAATTAAGAGAGTGACTTTAGATATGAAAAGGGTGCTACAAAAATAAGTATTGCATATGTTTCAAAATTTCCCAAACTTTCTATTTTTCCCCATAAAGAAAAATAAATGGTTTGGGTTATTCTTTTTTAACCCAAGCTTTTCAAGTTCCCAAAAATGTTGTATTTCTCAGCCCCATAAGGTGAGGAAAATATGCCAGGAGCACAGGATTGCATTTCTAGGACACCCTCAAGCTTGGCAGCCCCATCTCTGAGTCATCCTACCCATTGCTGAACTGTGTGGGGTTGAGCTAGAAGCCCTAGTCCCCTCACCCCCAGGACAGGACCTCACAAAAGAAGCCAAATTTTGCCTGGCTCCTGCCTCAGGCAGGCCCTGGTCTTCCCTCCCAGTCTTCAGTTCTAAGCCTTTTCCTGTCGTTGTCCCTTCTCACATCAACTGTAGTTGGGTGAATGGATGTTCCCCAAAAAGAGATACTGAAGTCCTAACTCCCAGCACCTGTGAATGTGGCTGTATTTGGAAATAGGGTGTTTACAGATGTAATCAAGTTAAGATTAAGTCATACTAGATTAGGGTGGACCTTAAATCCAAAGACTGTATCCTTATAAGGAAAGGAAGATTGAGAGAGAGAGAGGCACTCACGCACAGGGAAGAAGGCTAGGAGAAGACAGAGGCAGACACTCGAGTGATGCAGCTACAAGCCAAGGAATGACAAGGGCTGCTGGGAGTGACCAGAAGCCAGGAAGAAGCAAGGACAGATTCTTCCCCAGATCCCTCCAAGGGAGCATGACCTTGATGACACTGATTGCAGACTTCCAGCCTCCAGGACTGTGAGAGAATAAGAGTGTGTGTGTGTGTGTGTGTGTGTGTGTGTGTGTGTGTGTAAGCCACCTGGTTTGTGGTCATTTGTTACAGCAGCCCTAGGAAACTAACACACCAGCCAACCCCCAAGGAAGGCAGGCAAGCATGACTTCCCCTCCATTACTGATGGACAAACAGAGGCTGGGAGGCTGGGCACATCCTCCAGAGAAGACTTCAACCCAGGTCCACTAATCACCTTGGGGGAGATGACAGAAGCAATAGACTTCAATCAAAAGAACAGAGTTTAAGTTCTGCTCTTTCTGCTGATTTGCTATGATCGAGAGAAAGCCACATCCCCTCTTAGAGCCTTGAAATTTAGGCTAAATAACCTCCCCCTTCTCTAGCCTAGGATTCCACCAGACAAACAATAGAAGCCCCAGGATCCACTGCCCTTAGCCTAGGGGTTCTTCCCTTCCACCTAACATATACAGAGAAAGATCCAGGTGGACTGGTGGGTGGAGAAGAGGTCTGTGGAATGGGTATACCCATCAGAATTTCCCCAGGAACCAGTCTAGAGACAGAGAGGCATGCAGGGAGTTCTGTGCACTGGCCTGAAAAGCCCGCTGAGGGTGGTGGCTCACGCCTGTTATCCCAGCACTTCGGGAGGCCGAGGCGGGCAGATCACTTGAGGTCAGGAGTTCATGAGCAGCGTGGCCAACATGGTGAAACCCCGTCTCTACAAAAACTATAAAAATTAGCCAGGCGTGGTGGCTCGCACCTCTAGTTCCAGCTACTTGGGAGGCTGAGGTGGGAGGGGTGCTTGAGCCTGGGAGATTGAGGCTGCAGTGAGCCATGATCTTGCTCCTGTACTCCAGTCTGGGTAACAGGAGAAGGCCCCAAAGGCACACTTATCCATGCAAGAAGCAGGAGGTTGGGTGATAAAGCCCAGAGGAGTCAAGCAACTTGTCCAAGGACACAAAGTGGGAATGTGGCTAGGTCCTCCTGCCAGACCTCTAGCTGAACACTCTCAGATCTTGCAGAGAATCTTCCACACACTCACCTGCACACTAAGTGGTTGGAGACTCACTCCCCAAGGTGCCAATTTTCTTACCATGGTAACAAAACCAACAAAGAATTACTCTGCATGTTATTATTATCATGCACAGAGACCAATCTAAAAATGTCAGTGATAAAATATATCTACCTCCGAAGTAGACCACTCCCCTGCTGCCCTCCTTCACCAAACCACTGCTGTAGGTATGCTGATCTTTTCTCTGTTCCTAGTTCACCTCTGCCTCAGGGCCTTTGGACCTCTAGAGCTGGCTCCCTGTCTGATTCAACCACTGCCTCTCCAGTAATGCACTCTCTGACCACTCAGCTTCAATTAGCCACCACTCTGCTCCTATCCAGTTTCCAATGCATCGCCCTGTGATGTTTTCTTCACGGCACTTTCATCTCTTTAAAATCATCTTGTTTGTTCTGTCTCTCCCTCCACTAGAATGTAAGCTCATGCGGGCAGGGATTTTTGTCTGCTTTTGTTTACTGCAGTACCCCAGTACCTTATCCTTAAACAACAGTTTGCATATAGGAAGCCCAAATAAATATTTGTTAAATGAATGAATTACTCTCTCTGCCAGGCTTTGTCAGGGCTACAGGGACACATTAGACATGGTCTTGAGCTCCCAGACAGTGGGTGAAGCTGACAAAGACACCGATCATTATGGCACCCCATCATGCATGCTCTGGCAGAGAAAAGAATGAGGTGATGCAGGGCTCAGAGGAGGAAGCAGGCTCTACTGGGATGGGGTCAGGACAGCTTCACCAAGAAGAAGACCAATGAATGGACCTTAAGGGATAAATAGTAGCTCCCTGGACCCAGTGTGGTTTCCCACAGTGTATGCCATGCAAAAAATGGTTGGCCTTGCACTGGAAGGAGATGGGGAGCCACCAAGAGTTTCAAGCAGAGGGGTCATAGCAGGATTAGATTTGCACTTCAGAGCCGTCTTTCTGGTTGCTGTGAGCGCAGGATGGTTTGGAGAGAACTGCCAAGGGTCTGCAGTAGCAACCCAAGTAAGAGATGATGAGGCCGGGACTGGGGTGTGTTGTCTGGAATGGAAAGGAAGGGACAGATTCAGTTGAACATGTGGCCTGTTAGACATTGGAGAGAGTGAAGGGGAAGGGGAAGAAGTCTAGATAACAGGGCAGAGCTGATGGCATCATGTCCAGGAGCCTACTGGGATGAAGGTGGGCCCCAGGCTCAGATGTATCCCGATGGGCCCTTGATTTGACTCATGCAGGTGTGTCAGAACATCACATCTCATCACCTTCCCAGCTTCCAAGTTGGGCAATTTGGGAACATAATCTTCATGCCAACATGGGAAAGGAGAGAGGGGTTTTGCTTTTGGCAACCCTCAGCCCAGGGGACTGGGTCTGAGAAGTTACCATGGAGGTCACTGGTGAGGCGCCAGGAGCAGCTCACCATGGAGGGTGGGAACAGAAGGGCAGAAGATGCCATGAAAATGAGTGCAGTTTGCCTGTGAAGGAGAAGAGGATGGAGAGGATGAGGGAGAAACTTTGATGCACTTTTGGACTAAGGGAAAGAAACAATAGAGAGGAAAGAACTTGTGGCACCTCAGGGAAGTCTGTGGAGAAACGGATGGGAAGGGATACAAGGCAAAGGTGGGGATACTTGTCTCGGACAGAAGGAAACAAAAAATATGAGAACAAAGAGATGAACTGTGTCTGGGTGAGAAAGAGCACAGCATTAAGGCACATTCCCAACTAACAGCCTCTTTTTCTAAGGAAGCTGGAGGGGGGTGTGTCTTCTGAGAGTCAGGGGAAAAGCAGGGACCAGGGGGTTCGGGAAGGTCAAGGTGGTTGGTGCAGCCAGTGAGAAGAATGGGCTGCCGGGAGGAGGCAGAAGGGCTCTGATGGTGGAGGTCCTGAGTAAGTGAATCCTCCACCAGTGCCCAGGGACCCAGGGTACAGGGTAAAGGAGGTATTGCTGGATTGATCTAGGCTTGGTCCTCTGTCCTACAACCATGCTTGGACTTGTCGGGATGTGTGTCCTGATTTTTGAATGGGAAAATCTGTTGCCTGCTGTATCAGTTAGGGTCTCAGCAGGAAACAGATGGCACACTCAAATTGGGTAATTGAAGGAGAGTTTATGAAGGGTCTATTTACAAAGGTGTGGACAGCGTGTAGGGGAGCCATGGGTTACTGCAGCTCCCTCAGGCTTGTATGGGGAAAGGGGATCATGACTCTGCTGCCACCCTGGGGCTGAAGGAGCAAGGGGACAGACGGCCATGGAACCCAGAGAGAGCCTCGTGGAGAAGGCTGGCCATGGAGACCGAGACCTTTGGTCAGCCAGCAGGGAGGAGCCAGGAAATAACTACCCCAACCCCCATTTCCTCCCTCCCTCCAATCTCCTGCTAGGCTCCCTATTGGCTGAACCCCACAGAAAACCAGAGGGCAAAGGAGCTCATTGTCAGGGCCAGACAGGTCAGCAGGGTGGACGGACCAGAGCAGAGTTGGTGGGGGCAGAGAATGGGTCCAGAGGGGCAAACAGAAGGCACCAATCAAACCCAGCTCTAGGGATCCCTGCCTTCAGAGCCACTGTCCTTCCTGTGCAAGAGGGAACAGACCAGTCCTTGGGGCCCCAAAGGCTCAAAGGAGGAAGGTATGTTTTTGTGTGTGTCAGGAGGGGAGGGTGGAGTGACAGGGAGAGGAGAGGCTTCTCATCTTCTCTTCAGTATCATAACCTGTCCCCTCTCCCTGCCCTCCCCAGCACCTGATTTCTAAAGTGGAGGCACTCCTGTTTAGAAAGAGGTGGTGATCAGATTCTGTGATTAGGAGGTTAGGGTGGGAGCCAGAGAGAGAGAAAAATAAAATGCTATAGGGGGTCAGAACCTCTGGGGCTCAGCAGACAGCCAGATGGACAGGCAGATGGACCAGGGCCACCCCCCACTGACCCCTGCCTTGCTTCTTGTTCCATCGAGTACAATTGAGTCAAAGGTGCTAATAGATCCCTGAGAAAGATAGATGGAGTAATCAGGGTAAATGAAATTAACATGCACAGGGTAATCAACACTCATTAAGCCAATTTAGTCAAGTGATGACCTCAGTCAGCTTTTATTTAATCATATACTTAAATGTCAAATCAATATGCAAATTTCACTCAGGCCTTTTCCAATTATAACCCATTAAAAACTTTCCAGTAAATCAATGCCATCAGGCAGGGCGAGGACAGCGAGGCAGCGAGAGCAAGCTGCCCAGATGACTGGACAATGGGCCTTTTGTCTACAGCAGTCCCTCTCCCCTTAGGCCCTTTTCCTAGCCCCCACCTTCTACCATCAAAACTCATCCAACCAGGCTGGGCATAGTGGCTCATGCCTATAATCCCAGCACTTTGGGAGGCCGAGGCGGGTGGAACACCTGAGGTCAGGAGTTCCAGATCAGCCTGGCCAACATGGTGAAACTCTGTCTCTACTAAAAATACAAAAATTAGCCAGGAATGGTGGCAAGTGCCTGTAATCCCAGCTACTTGGGAGGCTGAGGTAGGAGAATTTCTCGAATCCAGGAGGCAGAGGTTGCAGTGAGCTGAGATTGCACCACTGCACTCCAGCTTACGCAACAAGAGCAAAACTCCATCTTAAAAAAAAAAACCTCACCCATCCTATGTCCCCTCGCCACCACCACTATGACTCTAAGGAAAAGCAGGCCACAGACCCAACACTTCCCCCAACAATCACATAGTCACCTCATTCACACTCCTGGGCACACAGCACCTTGTTTTTTGCAATGAACATTAGTGCTTGCTATCTTCTTGAAGCCTACCAAAACTCCTAGCAGGTAGACATCAATATCCCCCAAAATTACAAATTACAAATGACCAAACGGAAGCTCAGAAAAGTTTGGAAGCTTCTCCCAGGATACCAGCTCATCAGGAGAAAATGGGGACTGGAGGCAGTACCCTGAGGCCATGCCCTGCCTGGAGGCCAGTCTGCCACCCACATTTAGGCAAAAGGAAGAGGTGAGGGTGTGAAAAGAGGCGTCTCTTCCCTTCCATGACTGAGTCAGCCAAAGCCCTCAGGCCCCACCTCCAATGCTCTAATGAAGCTGGGATGTGATTGATCCACATGTAAAAGGCTGTGTTGGAGCTGGGGAGAATCCATTCAGCCCAGGAGTTCAAATCTAGCCTGGGCAGCGTGGCAAGACTTCATTTCTAAGATAGATGATAGATAGATGCATAGATAGATACACAGATAGATAGATAGATGATAGATAGATAGATAGAGAGATAGATAGATAGATAAAAGGCCATGTCAAATTAGGTTAACTTGTTCCAGGCCTTGGAAAAAAAAACTCAAATTATGACTGTCTTTGCTTATTACTATCCCAACTACACTTGATGCTGGCAGATATGGTAATACCAGTGAGATAAGAAACAGACAAACAACCAAAGTCCCACAGAAAAGGAAATAGGGAAAGAAAGGAGCAGCGCTTACCAGATTCTTGCCTGGCACCACATTCGCACTGTGCTGGGTGCTCTTCCTTTGGTGATCTTGTTTTCAAGGTATGACCACTTCATAAATAAGGGAGCAAGATCAGAGAGGGTGGTGAATGTCCCTGAGGTTGCACAGTGAGTATATGGCAGACTTGGGAATAAAAACCAAGTCTTTCTGCATCAAAGGACTCAAAACCCACAGGTCGTTCATGCCCAGGGGAGCCCAGGTACCTGTTCACATAGACTCTTTCCCCAGGAGCTGTACCATCAGCAGGTACAGGCCAGACCAGTGGGCTAGGGGCCTGGCTTCCTGATATGAATGGTCCAGGGGAGCAGCCTGAGCCCCATGCCTGGCCCAAGAGGCCCAGCCTCAGGCTGGTGCAGCAGAAATGACAGCTGCCTCTCAGAGACCTGCTTTCCAGGACCAGCCAGGAGCTGGCAGGGAGAACACTGGAAGAGTATTGATTCTATCACAGCAGACCCAGACTGAAGATGAGTTCCTGGGGATATGCATAGGAACTGACTTGCACATGGCACCGTGGTGTCGGCGACTGCTGGAAAATGATTGGGAGTGTCAGTAACCAGTGGTGTGAAGGAGTCAACACCGGTGCCTTTGATAGTTTCAGAGCCACTTGCCTGCAGCTCTGAACCACTCCCAAAGAAGTGAAGACGGGAGGCCTCTGACTGAGTAGGGGGTAGGATAGGAACACTAAGCTTGCTGGCAGAGCCAAGAACTGCTGTCCCTTGCCAAGGCTAGAACCATCAGATTTGGAAGGCACCACCTACATGCCCCATGCAAGGTAAGGTCAGAAATAGTACACATGGAGCCTGCTCCTGGCCTCTAAAATGATGAGGGAGAGGGCCAGTAAGTAGGGTGACAATGCCTTCTGGTTTGCCTGGGATTTTCTGAGGAAAATCCCATGATTCAGGAAGCCCCTCAGTTCTAGGCAAACCCAGATGGCTGGTTCCCCTGTAGAAGAGCCAGCCGGAGCTGCCATGGGAGAGAAGGGCATCACCCTCCATCCTCCACCCAGCAGCTTGGGCAAGACGTAGTTGACTCCTGTCAGTTTCATAACTCACAGGAAGAGGAAGAGAGGAAAGGAAATGCCAGGAATCAAAGGGAGGCAGGGGAGGGTGAAGAGTGATGGGCTTTATTCAGTGCCAGCTCAAGGTCAGGAACGGTGCTAGGAGCATTCAAATATATCATCTCATTTAATCCTTGCAACAACTCTAGCAGGCAGGTGCTATCATTTCCATTGTATATGGAAGCGAAGAAGATTCAAATATATCATCCCATTTAATCCTCACAACAACCCTAGCAGGCAGGTGCTATCATTTCCATTGTATATGGAAGCAAAGAAGATTCAAATATATCATCTCATTTAATCCTCACAACAACTCTAGCAGGCAGGTGCTATCATTTCCATTGTATATGGAAGCAAAGAAGATTCAAATATATCATCTCATTTAATCCTCACAACAACCCTAGCAGGCAGGTGCTATCATTTCCATTGTATGTGGAAGCAAAGAAGATTCAAATGTATCATCTCATTTAATCCTCGCAACAACCCTAGCAGGCAGGTGCTATCATTTCCATTGTATATGGAAGCAAAGAAGATTCAAATATATCATCTCATTTAATCCTCACAACAACCCTAGCAGGCAGGTGCTATCATTTCCATTGTATGTGGAAGCAAAGAAGATTCAAATGTATCATCTCATTTAATCCTCGCAACAACCCTAGCAGGCAGGTGCTATCATTTCCATTGTATGTGGAAGCGAAGAAGATTCAAATATATCATCTATTTAATCCTCGCAACAACCCTAGCAGGCAGGTGCTACCATTTCCATTGTACAATGAAATGAAGAAGCCCAGGCTCAGATCAGTTAAAGAATTGACAAGAAAAACTGTTTTTCTGGAGAGACTTTGGCCAATAACTCATCCCTGGGGAAACAAAAGTGAGTGGAACAAAGGGACTTAGCCATGCCGGCCCCTGTGGGGCCAGAAAGGAGAAAAGCAGAACTTAGTCTGACAGATGCACCTCCTCTAGAAAAGGACAGATTTTAAAGAATCTTCCTGATAGAGAGATGCAAGCCCCTGTCTGGATCTTCAAAGGGGAAGACAGCTCCAGAGCGGTGAACAGAAATGTCACAGTCAACCAGGACCTGGAGTAGTCCCAATAGGGAAGGACAGGCAGATCTGAAGGGGTCTCAGGAAGCAGCTCCCTGGTAAGCCCAGATGTAAAGGGTGTCTGCACAGACGGCAGGGGAGCGCTGGCCAAGCAGAGAGCTACACAGACCACAGGAACCCCCAAAGCTTCAAGGGGAATGAAATGTAACAGGCAGGTGCTTAAGACATATCTCCAAACCCCAGAAAGATTCCTGTCTGAGAGGATAAGAAAGCCAAGAAATCCTAGAGGACAGAAGAGGGCAAGAAAACTCCAAACAAGCAAAATGTCTTCATTTTGGGAAACGTAGAAAAGGAGCATTTTCCTAACTTGGTCTTCATCCCAGCAAGAGCCTAGGACGTCAGTTTGTGTGCACAGGGAAGGCAAGTCTTGGAAGGAGGCCTGCCAGACCCACCTCATTTCCTGTTCTATCGAGTGACCGCCAACCTAGTGAAACTCCAGGGGTTTGGAGAATTCTCCCAAACTCCTGTGGACCAGACAAGTAAGAGGGAGTTGGATGGCAGAGCTCAGGGCATTCGTAATGACTCAGTGGGTAGGGTCAGCAGGATTTATCCTTGTGGGTCTGGGATGCAGGGGTTCACAGGGAATTCCAGACAGAGGAAATGGCAGGAGCAAAGGTGTGGCAAGTGGGAAACAGAAATGATTCCTGATCATTCCCTCCTGAGTTGTAACAAGGCAGCTTCCCGCTCACAGGCTGATATACTCAGATCTCTCAGCAGCTTGAACTTCCCGCATCCTATGACACTCATTGCTCTCATTCCTCAAATGAGCATGTGTGGAGCAGTTACTATGCCAGGCATTGTTCTAGGCACGGGCAAGCAGCCATGCACGAGGGGGCAGACAAGGGCCTTGCTTTCACAACACTTAGAGGCTAGCAGAGAACATGACACTGAGCAAAAGAAACTCCATTCTCTCAGGAAATTCTCACCCAGCCATGCAGATTTAAATGCTCGAGTACGTTGATGACTCCGAATTTGTATCTCCAGCCCAAACGTCTCCTCTGAACACCAGATGTGCACTTTCAACAGCTTCCTTAATATCTACATTTGCGTTTCTAAAGCATTTTAAACTCACAGTCTTTAAGACAAAAATGAGTCCACAAACTTCCCCCTCAGCAAAACTTGTTTCTGCTCTTCCCTCAGCCTCTCTTCCCAGTTACTCAGGTGAAAACCTGGAAGTCATCCTACATTCCTCTCATCGTGCATGTGCATGTGTGTGCACACAACTCACACACACATGCACACACACACACATGCATGTGCACACAATCCAATCCATAGCCAATTTCTTCTGGTCCTAATGTAGAAAACAAAACAAAACAAAATCCCAAATTGGCCGCTTCTTCCGGCTGTGTACTTCCACAACTAGCACCCTGGTCAGAGCCACCGTCATCTGTCTCCTGCACCGTCAAGTTAGTCTCCTCACTGGTCTCCCTGTTTCCCACTACTTACCACCCTAGGATATAGTAGCCACACAACATCCCGAATGATCTTTTAAAAAATCTAAATCAGGTGGGGCACGGTGGCTCATGCCTGTAATCCCAACACTTTGGGAGGCCGAAGTGGGTGGATCACGAGGTCAAGAGATCGAGACCAGCCTGGCCAACATGGTGAAACCCCATCTCTACTAAAAATACAAAAATTAGCTGGGCGTGGTGGTGCGCACCTGTAGTCCCAGCTACTCAGGAGGCTGAGGCAGGAGAGTGGCTGAACCCGGGAGGCGGAGGTTGCAGTGAGCCAAGATGGCACCACTGCACTCCAGCCTGGTGACAGAGCGAGACTCCATCTAAAAAAAAATAAATAATAAAAAAAAATTAAATTTCTAAATCAGACCATTTCTTTCCCTTGCTCAGAACCCTTGACAACAAGCCATGCTCAGGTCCCTCCATCATGAGAAAAAGCACTGTCCCAAGCCCACGCTTCACCTGCCCCCCTCACATCGGGGTGTTCCTTAACTGTCACTCTCCACTCCCTGCCCCTCACAATCTCCCACCAGCCAGCCTCCAGCCTCCAAAACCTCTCTCAGCAAAGTGACCCATGACCACATCCTGGGCTTACCCCTCAGCCTCCTGGGTCTTCATCCTCCCTGGCACTGTGCCCACAACCCTGCTGACCATTCATTTCCTCCCTGGGGTTTCTGCAATCTAGCTCCTCCCTGGTTCTCCTGTCTCCTCTCTGACTGTTTCTCTATTACCTTCCTGGACTCTTCTTTCTCCAGTTGCTCCATAAATGGTGGAGGTTCCCAGGACCCAAAACTCACCCTCTTTTCTGCTTATTGTAAACACTTCATCTACTTTTATTAACTCATCACTAGTTCACTATCACTAATTCTCTGATGGTTCCCTAGTCTGTGTCTTCAAGCCCCAGACTTGTAATTGTAACTTTGTCCTGGCAATAGCACTGCAAACCAACACAAAAAGCTTGTCATTACCTTATCACTTTATCCACATGTGTACCTTATTCTGATGCAATTTCCAATGCCAGAAATCTTGGCATCTTCCAAATCTCCTCCCTCCTTTGACCACTCTAATGTGTAATTTAGGTTTGTTGTATGGTCTGCCTCCTTAACACTACTCGTATCTGTCTCCTCCTTCCCCTGCTCCTGCCTTAGGGAAGGCCCTCACCACCTCTCACCTGGATCTCTGCCTGCAGACTCACCTCCTGCAATCCATCCTCCAGCAACTCAACGCCAAGGAGGTTTTCCTAAAGTGCAGATCTGGCCATGTCACACTCTTCACTCTTCTATGAACCCTCATTGATGCGTCAATCAGCTGCTGTTGCTGCATAACAAACCACTCCAAAACTCAGTGGCTTTGAAGAGCTGTCATTTGTTTTTATACAATAGCTCATGCATTTGTGGGTCAGCTGCATCAGTTGACCTTGGCTGGAGTCATTAGTGGTCTGCAGGTGAGCTGGGGGCTTGTCTGTAGTCTGGGCTTCACTGGGGCACAATCCCTCCTGGAACCAGCAGAAACATGCAAGGTCCCTTGAGACCTAGGCTCAGAATTGTCACTTGGTCAATCCACATCACTCTATTGTCCAAAGCAAGACACATGCTGAACTAGTATCACAAGGCAGAAAAATATACATCTCACCTTGATGGGAGAATGTACAAAGACACCTAGCAACAGCCTGGGTACAGGAAGGGCTGAAGAATTGGAGCCATTCATGTGATTCACGACAATAGCCTCCCATTGCCCTCAGGGTCAAGTCTCAACTTCCTGACCTGAAGACCCTCCATGAGCTACCCTGGCCACTTTTCCGGCCTTATCTCTTATTTCTCTGAACTTCGGTCCACTCCCTAACTTCCCACAGCTCCCCAAATATGCCTTGTTATTCCACACTCCAGGTTTGCCTTTGCACCTGCCGTTCTTTGTTCCTAAAGCCCTCTCCTCCTTCCCTTTCCACCACTGCCCATCTGGGGAACCCTTACACATTCTTTGCAATATAGCTCAGCAAGCAGCGCCTCCTCAGGGAAGCCTTGACAGCACCTCCCCAACCCTGCAGGGTGGATCACATCCTCTGTTATGCCCCTCCCCCTCCCACTGTACCTATTACAACACCAATCCCTGTGCAAAGGTCCATTTTCTCCCCTAGTTGTTGAGTACCTTAAGACAGTTATATTAGTTTGCTATGGCTGCTGTAACAAGTTGCCACAAACTTAATGGTTTAAAACACCACCAATGTATTCTCTTGCAGTTCTGGGGGTCAGAAGTCTGAAATCAATCTCACCGGGCTAAAGTCAAGGTGTTTGCAGAGTTGGGTCCTTCTGGAGGCTCTAGGGGTGAGTCTGTTTCCTCGCCTGTCTCAGCTTCTAGTGGCTTCCTGTTTTCCTTGGTTTGTGGCTTCTCCCTCCATCTTCACAGAGCAAGGACATCGCTTCAATCTCTGCTCCCATCATCATCTCCTCTTCTGTGCCCAATCTCCTTCTGCCTCTGCCTTTTAAGGAGCCTTGTGATACCACTGGGCCCGTGTGGATAATACAGAATGATTTCCCCATCTTAAGATCCTTAATCACACCTGCAAATTCCATTTTACCATATAGAGTAATGTTCACAGGTTCCAGGGATTCGAACATGGATATCTTTGGGGGCCATTATTCAGTCTATTTGGCAGTTTTCATGTTTGTTCTTCTGGCCTCTCCTATACCTGGCTTGGGATCTGGCACGTGGTGGGTGCTCAATACATTTGATGAGTGGGAGAATGAATGCAGTACCAGGGTGGCCACTAGAGGTGCTAGAGGTCCCCAACAGGCTGGCTGCAAAGTCAGCAGGAAAAACTGAGGCCGCTGGAACTCCCTCCCACTACACTCACCATAACAGAGAATATTCTCTGTAATAAATAAGAGATCAAACCAGGCAACTCTGTGCAATGCAGGCGCTGGGCTGCCTGAGCTAAAAAGGAAAAAGATTCCTCCCTGGAAGTGCAGAGATGGAGTTGTGTGCTCACTCCATGGGAGCATTAACCCCTGCTCCTCCTCATAACTACACAGACGGGTCGGAGCTGGTTCCATGTGAACATTCAGCCCTGTCCCTCTGTTAATCCTCAACAGACAATTGTGGATACTACTCTGCACTCATCAAAGGAAACGTGGTCCTGGCCCTCGAGGGGGTGCCAGTCCAAATTCCTTATGAACATCTTCTGAATGGCCGAGTTTCAACCCAGAACCAACTTCCAAACACGTTGGCACTCATGGGAGCCTGGTTCCTTGACTTTCAGAGCTCTTCCTGGGAGGGCCCATCTGATCATGAGCAAACACTGAGCACCAACAATGTCCCAAGCCCCGTATCAACTTCTTCATTCGTGTGAGGCTGGCCCGTGAGCTTCCCACTGGCCACAGATTGACATTCCCCGCAGGACTTCTGTGGGTCTTCAACCTTGTCCTGATCATTCCCTACCATATCAAATATTTCAGAGAAGCTGGGAGGGTGCCTGGGAAGTGAGTGGCCACTGGGAAGTCATTGGTGATTCAAACCAGTGTCAAATATTGCAGAGAAACTAGGAGGATACCCGGGAAGGGAGATGGGGAATGGCCACTGGAAAGTCATTGGTGATTCAAACCAGAGAGGGTTTTTGGTCAGGTGATGGGTGTGGCAGGAGAAAGCCAAGCTGTAGCTGATTGAGGATAACATGGAAGGTAAGGATATAACAACAAAAATAATAGTAGCAACTAATGATTCAGTTAGCTCTAATTATTTAATTAGCCCCTACTGTGTACCAGACTGCACTATGTGCTTAGCATGGATGAGCTAGTTAATCTTCCTAACATGCTGGTAAGGTAAAGGATAGTAAGCCCACTTTACAGATGAGGGAACTGAGACACAGAGAAATGAAGGAGCTTGCCCAAGACACACAGCTGCAAGTTAAGCCAGAATGTGATTAACTACCTCTAGGCTATTTCTTCTAGATATTTGACCCTGAGGGAAAGCTAAGCTATGTATGAGGGGGCGGTGCTATGTTCAAGAAACTTTGTGTTTGAGGGAAATTGTTTTATAGGTAAAGAACATAAACATGGCCGGGTGCCGTGGCTCACGCCTGTAATCCCAGCACTTTGGGAGGCCGAGGCGGGTGGATCACCTGAGGTCATGAATTCAAGACTAGCCTGGTAAAACCGCATTTCTACTAAAAATACAAAAATTAGCCGGGCATGGTGGTATATGCCTGTACTCCCAGCTACTCGGGAGACTGAGGCAAGAGAATCGCTTGAACCCAGGAGGCGGAGGTTGCCGTGAGCTGAGATCGCACCACTGCACTTCAGCCTAGGCAACAGAGCAAGACTGCGTCTCAAAAAAGAAATAAAATAAATTTTAAAAAATAACAGACTGGAGATGCACTGATGGGTGGAGGCTCAAATGATGGAGGGAGCAGGATCCAGGACATGCATGGGGGCTGGGCCAAGCCCAGGAGAGAAGGAGGAGAAGGTGGTTAATGACCAGAGGCCAGTAAGGTGGTCAGAGGGCCTGGGGGCAAATGCAAGATCAGGGGCAAGGGGCTTTACTAGTCAGCATTTATAAATGGCCCTCATACACTCTCTTTCTTTTTATTTCCATAGGTTTTTGGCAAATAGGTGGCATTTGGTTACATGAGTAAGTTCTTTAGTGGTGATTTGTGAGATTCTGGTGCACCCATCTTCAAGCAGTATACACTGAACCCAGTTTGTAGACTTGTATTGCTCACCCCCTTCCCACCCTTTCCCCTGAATCCCCAGTGTCCATTGTATCATTCTTATGACTTTGCATCCTCACAGCTTAGCTCCCACTTATGCTCATACACTCTCTTGATAGATCTTCACAACAAACTAAGAATACATTTAAACAAAAAAACAGAGGTTCAGAAAGGTGATATGATTTGTCCAAGGTTGGAAAGTTGGTGGCAGAGCTGAAACTCAAACCCACAAACACTACTCTGACCCATGTCAGACCCTGTGCAGAATGAGGCTGGATACAGGATAGCTCAGACATAGCCTATCCCCTGGGAGCCCCTGATCCAGCGACATGAAACCACTTCCCCTCTGAGAAGGAGTTCCTCATAGATGAGTGATGGATCCCTGAGCAGTTCAGGGGTCCAGGCCCTAACCCAGCTCAAAGTGGAGCGTGTGACTGTGTGGGATGCACAGCAGCCCCTGCATGCACTTTGAAGTCTGTAAAGTATCTTCTACACCTCATCTCATCTAATGCATGGGAGGCATGATCAGCCACACCTACAAATGCCCAGAAACATTAGGCAAGCTGCCCAAGGCCATGCAGCCCTGAATCCCTGAACCTGACTCTAAGTTCAGTGCTCATTCACCAGTTCCAGGTCTTCCTCAGGTTGGCCCAGGGACAGAAAGGTAACAGACAAGGGGTCCTAGGGTGTGGAAGAGAACGATGTGGCCAATCTTGAGACAAACACCTGGTCTGATGGACCCTGATTAGGGGCAGGGGGCACATTCAATGACTGCAGGCCCCCAAGAGACATCTCTAGGAAGTGAGAGGGTAAGAGACAAGCTCTGCTCAGAAAGGGGGGTTATAGAACCCCAAACCTTGAAAGTGGAGCAGCTCAGGGTGAAGGTAGAGTTCACTGGGCATGAACTCTGCAGTCACACAGGCATGGGTTTGAATTGCGGATCTCTTGCCCTCTCTGTGTGGCCTGGACCATGTGACTCCATCCTTCTGAGCCTACTGGGGTCTCACAGCAACCCTGTGGGGTGGATACTGCTATTCCTGTCTCTGTTTTGCAGATGAGGAAACTGAAACTCAGATTGGCAATGGAACTGGCCCAAGGTCACACAGCTAATACACAGATAGCTGAGTTTAAAATCCAGGATTCCAGGGTTGCAGGGGGTAGATATGGGGCAGTGAGAAAAGGCTAAAAGAGACACTAAAGTCAGTATAAGAAGGAGACTAGCTGGGGGTCTTTCCGTGGCTGCAGACAGACTCATTCCTTACTTCAGGGAAAAGGGGATTTGTTGAAATTACACAAGTGATGGATTTGATACCAAAACAAATACTTGGGTCTTTGTCACAGCTCCTGGCACACAGCTCCCAAAAGCCTTGGAATCTCCAGAGTGAAAGGAGTGTCTTTTGTATGCTAATTAGATGACTGGTGGCTGGAGACCCCTAGCTAGCTTCAGAAAGGGGCTGGTCCCCAGAAAGACCAAGGCATAATTAGAAAGTTGGAAATTTCAGCCCGACCCCCGAACTCTGGGAAGGGGAGTTTAATCACCAACTGCCATGATTTAATCAATCATGCCGACCTAATTATACCTCCATAGAAACCCCTAGATGACTGGGTTTGGAGAACCCCAGGTTGCTGGGAGATGCCAGGACAGTGGCACACCGGAGAGGACATGGAAGCTCCATGCTCCTTTCCTCCATACCTTGCCCCATGCATCTTTTCCATGCAGATGCTGTATCCTGAGTTGTATCCTCTATCATAAGCTGGTAAACATAAGTAAAATGCCTTTCTGAGTTCTGTGAGCCATGCTGGCAAGGGATCAAACCTGAGGTGGAGGTCAAAGGAACCCCCAATTTATAGCCAGTCAGTAAGAAGTACAGGAGGACCAGAACTTGCAACTGGCATCTGAAGTGGGGCAGTCTTGTAGGAAGGAGTTCTTTAACCTGTGGGGTCTGACATTAACTCCTGGTAGATACTGTCAGAATTGAATTAAATTGTTAGACACCCAGTTGGTGCCCAGAGAATCAGAGAAACAGTTACTGGTGTTGGAAGACACCACGCATTTGGTGTCAGAAGCATTGTGACTAAAAGCAATTCAATGGGTCATGACCAAACTATGGAAAGGCCTCTCTTACATAAAGTGCCCATTTATGGCTGGTTGTGAGCCGGGGCAGCTCCTGTGGCCCTCTGCATGCCCAGCAGGCGATGGGGGCGAGTGCTTCCCCAGAAGGTGGTGTGAGCAGCCTGAGGCTTGTCTAGTGTACTGGGGCCTCATGGGGGCACTTAGGGGGAGGGAGTGGGGACATGGCCTGAGGGGGTGGGAGCAGGATGGGGCAAGGTCCGTGCAGAGGGCTACAGTGAGGACAAGCAGAACGGATTATGGGTGGTGGGCAGGCAGCTGGAACAGTTAGTGACACACGGAGAAAGAGAGATGAACAATATGCTCATTAGTCAGTGAAATTGAAGGGTTGACCAACCCTGACGTTCCAAAAGGAAGGTTAGCATGTGGAGGGGTCAGTATATTCAAGCCCCAAGAGCATCCAGGGGGCAAGACGCAGCGTGGCAGGATGCAGCTGCGGCCAAAGTCTGTTTCTCCATGTCAGTTCCGTGGAATTTTGCTGTGGCAAAATGTTAGCGAGGAGGACGGCTGGCACATCAGAATGACAGGGTGGCAGAATGCCTGTGTGTCAGAAGGGCAGCGTGGTGGAAGAGCTGCATATTGGAGTGTCAGTTGGGGGAATGCTACTTTGATGGGCTGTCGGTGGATGGGATGTCAGCAAGCCTTGACCTCTATTCCCTGGGACCAGGGCCGATAACACAGAGGTAGGGGTTTGCTGTGATCCTAGCATCGGGGAGGTAGCCCAGGAGGCATTGCCCTCCCATCCAGAGCAGGGGTTTGAGAAAGGGAGAAGGCAGTGTCTTCATTTGCTAGGGCTACCATAACACAGTATCACAGACTTAAACAACAGAACAGACATTTATTTTCTCACAGTTCCGGAGGATGAAAGTCCAAGATCAAGGTGTGGGTAGGGCTGACTTCTTCTGAGGCCAGTCTCCCTGTCTTGTAGAGAGCCATCTTCTCCCTGTGTCTTCACAAGGCCTTCCCTTTGTAGGTGTCTGCATTCTAATCTTCCCTTCTTATAGGGTCTCCAGTCATACTGGATTAAGGCCCACCCTAATGAGCTCATTTTACCATAATAATCACTTTGAAGACCCTATCCCCAAATACAGTCACATTCTGCAGTTAGGACTTCAACATGTGAATTTGGTTGGGAAGAGGCCACAGTTCAGCCCATTACAGGAGGCAAGTAGCAAAATAGGGCCAGGGAGCTATTTGATGTCAGGACTGGGCAGAGAGACAGGCAGCCACCAGGTATCAAAGGCTCAATCAGGAAAGACTTCTTGGGGGAAGCAAGATGGTAGACAGACTTTGGTGTGGACCTGCAGAGACTCCAAGCAGCCCAAGGGTGCATGGTCCATGGGAAAAAAAGAACCCCTAAATGTGGAGAGAAAGGGAAAATTCAGGAAGAAGCAAGCACCCAGAAAGTTCTACTCTAGGAGTTACCTTCCAGAGGAAACCATGGGGGACTGAATTCAAATCTCCCCAAAGTGGGGCTAGGTGTAAGAAATGGTAGCTCTTTTATTCTCATTTTCAAGAGACTATGATGTATTAAGAGCATAGGATTAGGGGTCTGACCCATCTGGATTCCAATCAAGGCTCAGTCTGTCACCTCGAACAGACATGTGACCTCCTCGAGCCTCAGTTCCCTCTTCTATTCAATTGGAATAATCCTACTCCGGACCTCCCAGGGTTATCATGAAATTCTTGAGACAGCATTGCGGAGATGTTTGGAAAAGATCATGGCGGGTAATATCGCTCAGTACATGGTTGTGAGACGATGAATCTGTCGGTCTTTGATTTTATCACTCACTCCCCAACTCTAAACCCCCAACAGAGGAGTCTCACCTCACCATGCGCCCTCAAGCCAGGGGAATCAGCCAGCACCCGCCTAGCCCTCTCCTCCCCTAGGAACCTGCACAACTCCCTCTCGCTTCTTCTTTGAGTCCTGGCTCACGTCTCTTCCCTGGGCCTTGCTAATTAAAGTTGCAACACTTAACACTCCCTACCCTGCATCCCAGCTTCATTTTTCTTCCTGAAACTTGTCACATCTCACATATTCTCTATTTCACTTATTAATTTTTGTAGTCCATCTCCCCCGCCTCCCAGAATGATGGCTCTAGGAGTACAAGGGTTTTTATATGCTATGTTCCCCAGCACCCAGAAAAAGACCTAAATCAAAGGAAGTGCTTAATAAATACCCATTGTCTGAGTGAGTAGAAGTGACATGCTGATGCCCTGAGGTGGGGGCTGCCCAGGTCGTGGGAGGCCACAGGGTCCTCAGGTCCGTGGGAGCTGGGGGATGGGATGCTGTACCTGTCCTCATTTTTCCCAGGGCTTAGGGATGAGCAGGGGGCTGTGTGCCTAAGCCTGCCCAGGCCTCCCTGGCTCAGGCCAGCCAGCATTTTGGGTAGGGTGGGGAGCAGTGGCTGCTCAGGTGCATAGCCTGTGGCCAGAACAGATGTATCTGAAAAGCAAATCACCCTCCCTGTGGTTTGCCCATTTCTGGCTCAGGGAACTGAAACACCTCATTTCACGGCTTCTGGTTACCAGGAAACAGCTCAAGATGGGAGGCCACAGTGGTCTTAGCCCAGGACACACTTCATCCCCGCCCACAACCCTGAGCTGGGTAAAGAGAACTGCCCTCTGTACCCAGAGCTGGTACAGCTCAGCGACCATGGAGCCTGCCCTCCACGGTGCCCAGCGTCTTCCTTCTCTGCTCCCTCCCACCTCTTCTCTGGGTACACTCCAGTCTCCCCAGAGACTGTGTGTGTCCCTCCTATGGCTGGGACTCAGGAGTAGACAGTAACCCAGGTGTGCGCTGAGCAGTGCAGGTGCAGAAGCACATGCAGACACGACATAGACGTGCACACATTCAGGTCTTCGCATCCACACCCACACACAACCCAGGCACCAGTGCTGCCCTGGTCGTCAGGGCAATATCACAAGGCAGCCTGCTGCCGATGAGAGGTGACCTTCACACCAGGAGGATGCCCGGACCAGCTCCAGCCCCTCCGCCCGCAGAGAAGGCTGGGAATCTGAAAGCACCCTGGTAGAGCTAGCTGGAAGCGGTCTCAGGGTGCACAGACAGACCCTTGCAGGGATAACACAGCAGTCAGCAGCAGTCTCCTGTTTGCAGACTTGGCTGCTGTGTGGTGGGACTGAGGAGGCAGAGTGAGTCCTCAGATGAACCCAGAGAAAGTGAGCCCAAGGTTCTTGGGCTACTGTGGCCAGAGATCCCGGAGCCATCAGACCCCTGGAGGCTAGAGATGGACTGGGCCTGGGGCTGGGGATGGAACTGGGTTGAGCTGACTTTGGAACTGGGACTGAGATTGACACCAGGGCTGGGGCTGGTGCATGGCCAAGGCCCTGAGCATATCCTAGGAAGCAGACAGAGGGCCCTGAGGCTGCTAGCAGAGCTAGCAGAGCTGCAAACCCAAACAGCAATGACTTGGTTGCAATTGGCCCAGCTACACAGTAAGTGGAAGCTGATCAATGACTTGGTTTTTTTGGTTAATGAGGTGAAATAAGACTGAAGCAATGACAACAATCTGAGCCTGGGGTCTGCCCTGAAACATCAACAGCAAAGAAGCCAGCCCCTAGCCAGCCCACCCCCTTGCCTACCCCGAAGCGCATGGGTGGGGGCAGTTAGGCCCCTGGAGTGCCTACCCAGGAGTGTCTGTGACTGAGAGCAGCCCAGTGTTCCTAGACCCTCCCCACTGAAGTCTGTGGGAACAGCCTCCAACTTTCCCTATCCCAAGCACCACCAGCCCAAGACTCATTTCTCTCTCCAGGAAGAGATCTGGAGACTGGGAATCCACAGTCATGGGGCAGGAGAGGGAGCTGGACAGAACAAGAGTCAGAAAGACCTGGAACTAAATCCTACTTCCACCAAGCTGTGAAAATCCCATTCAAATATAAATAAATACAAACAAACCAGCCATGTGACCTCTGGCAAACCACTTCACCCTGCTGAGCCTCAGTTTTCTCATCTACGTAATGGGAACAATACTCCTCACCTCTAAGACCCTCAATGCTCCTGGGGTAGAGGGCCACATTCAGATCAGGAACCCCGGATCCCGCCACCCCAGCTGGTCCTCAGAGAGTGAGCTTGAGTCTCAGGAACAGACAGCCACGGCTAGGACAGGGGTCAAAGTGGAAGAGACGGAGCGACTCAACTGCTTTTCATCTCCTTTCTCTTTTTTAATTGAATTTAATTTGATTTAATTTAATTTTGAGACAGGATCTTGCTCTGTTGCTCAGGCTGGAGTGCAGTGGCACAATCACGGTTCACTGCAGCCTCTAACTCCCCGGCTCAAGCAATCCTCCCACCTCAGCCTCCTGAGGGACTACAGGCATGCACTACCACTCCCGGCTAATTTTTCATATTTTTTGTAGAGATCAGGTCTCGCTATGTTGCCCAGGCTGGTCTCGAACTTCAGGGCTCAAGGGATCTGCCCGCCTCAGCTTCCCAAAGTGCTGAGATTACAGGTGTGAGCCACTGCACCCAGCCTCATCTCCTTTCTCTAAAACATCCAAGATCTGTGAAGGAAGAAGGCAGGGCCGAGTTCAACAGAAACTGCCCCAGAGTCTTGCTTAGAGATAAGAATCTGTGTCAAATCCATACAAGCAGCATTTACTGAGAATGCCCTGAGCCTGTCCTATGGCGTACATGGGGAACTCAGACATAAACAAGACAGGTCTGCCCTGTAAGAGCCTCAGGAGAGAAAGGACAGGCACAGACTCAAATGACCACCACACAAGAAAGACCAAGCAATGCGAGCCATAAGGTGGACAGTTAAAACACAGGACATTCAGTTAAATTGGAATTCCAGATAAACAACAAATAACTTTCTGGGATAAGTATGCCCCATGCAGTATTTGGGATATAATTATGCTAAAAAGTTATTCATTATGTATCTAAACTTCACATTAAACTGAGCATCCTGTATTTTTATTTGCTAAATCTGGCACTGTAGTCATGAGTGAGATAGCTGTGATGTGATGAAATCATGCACCTGGGCCAGACATCCTCAAGGTCAAATCCCAGTTCTCCCTCTAATTGGCTGTGTAACCAGGGGCAATCACTTCACCTGTCTGGGGCCCATGTTTCCTCATCAATCAAATAAGTTCTTTTTTTTTTTTTCTTTGAGAATCTTGCTCTATCGCCCAGGCTGGAGTGCAGTGGTGCGATCTCAGCTCACTGCAACCTCCACCTCCAGGGTTCAAGCAATTCTCCTGCCTCAGCCTCCCAAGTAGCTGGGACTACAGGCATGTGCCACCACAACTGGCTAATTTTTTATTTTCTGTAGAGACGGGGTTTCGCCATGTTGGCCAGACTGTTCTTGAACTCCTGACCTCAAGTGATCCTCCCATTTAGGCCTCCCAAAGTGCTGGGATTACAGGTGTGAACCACCATACCAGGCCAAGTTCTATTTCTTGACCTGGGTGGTGTTTACATGGAGAGTTTCATTATCATTACTTGTTATATTGTACATTTACATATTAGGAATTTTTTGTGTATGTGTTGAATTTCTCAGTCACAAAAATATTAAATGAAAAACATATATTAAATGAGATAAAGTACGTAGAAGTCCCCTGGATGAGGCTTTATACAGGATAAGTGCTCAATTTTTTAAAAAGGAACACACATAGTCTACTAGACATTCCAAAGGTTGTGACAGCACAGAGTAGACAGAGTCCTTCCAGCTGGAAAATCCTTGCAGACTTCATGGAGGTGGTGATATTGGAACTGGACTGTGAAGGGGGAGCTAGATTTCACAAGAGGAAGGCAGGAGGAGGGTACTGCCAACAAACAGGCTGCATGGGCAGAGCCTGGCTGGGTTGACAGGCACCAAGTTCTCTAAGCATTGGAACATAAATGTTGGTAGGTGGGACATGAGCTCTCAATAGTTTGCTGTAGTCACTGCCACTCCCTGCTGCCATACACCCAGCCTGCTTCACCCCTGCAGACCCTGAGTCTGTTACCCTGTTAGAATCAAGGAAAGGAAGGAATGCACGAGGCTCCTGCATGGGCAGATGGAGGCCTGGGAGAGAACATTCTGGAACCCGAATCTGGAGAGGTCAGCAGGGACAGGCCATGCTGGACCTTGTACATCAGACTGAGGAGTTTGGGCTCTCCACTAGAGACACTGGGGAGCCAGTGAAGGCTATTAAGCTGGGGAGAGACATGATTGAATTTGCATTGCCAGTTCAGTGCAATCAACATTTACTGAGCACCTACTAAGTGACTCGGGCAGGATCCTCAGATCTCACCCTCCTGAGCTCAGACTACAGAGGACATCAACTGGTGAGCAGGTCGTGTCAACATGACACTTGTGCAGCATGAGAAGTGCTGCAACAGGGGAGTTTTGAAAGCCTGTGCTGGCAGCATGAGGGGAAAGAGTTGGCCTGGAGCGAGCAGAGACAGGAGCTGGAAAACTTGCTGGGGAGCTGGATGGGAGAGATCAGGGACGGCAACACTGGGTTGTGCAGGGAGCAGGCCAGAGAGAGGGGAGAAGAGCTGCGGGAGTGGAGCCAATGCGATGGGGGTGACAGAGAAGCCGGGGGATGCACGCATCAGGACACGAGTGCCCAGAGAAGAAATGCCAGAGGCAGAAGGGACCTATCCTGCAATAGAGCAGATGTGGCCAGGGCCCTGTCCATGTTCCCCCAGCTCACTGCAACCCCAGTGACCAGCTGGCTGGTGGATGCTCCAACCATACACAGGGCCGGGTGGAAGTGCTCAAAGTGAGTGATGGCCAATGACTGATGTGAGCTGGTGAACAAACACCCCAGTTTCTTCGCCCCTTGATTGGGACAATTTCAAGACATGTTCTACATTGTGTCCAGCAGAATTAAGCTCCAAGTGCCCACAGCGGCAATGTACCTGCATTGTACTCTGTATTGGCCACAAGAATCCAGGCACGCCCCAGGAAGTGGGTGCTGGGAAACAGTCACAGTCTTGCTATCTTTAGAAGTTAGAGCCAGCAGGATTTGGTGACAGGTCAGACACAGGGACCCAGGGGCTGAGAGAAAGGAGAAAGGGATGACACCAAGGTTTGGAGCTGAATGACCAGAAGGGAGCAGCACCATTAACTGTGATGGGAAGGTTGCAGGAGCAGCTTGTTCCAGGAGGAAGCCAGGATTTCCCAAGAAACGAAGGAAGGCAAGAGCATTTTAGGCTGAGGGAATAGCAAAGAAAAGGCCCGAACACATATGATGTGGCCTGGGGGCCCCATGTGACCATGAGGGTTTGCTAAAGCCTGGAGAGCATGGTGGGGCAAGGGTGGGAAGTGGCTGGAGATAATGCTGGAAAGGTCAACTGAGGCCAATTTGGAAACAAACCTGAATGCCACAAAATGCATTCTGGATAGAGCCCATGGGAGAGTGGGGAGCCCGCCAAGCTTCTAAGCAAGACGGTAAACATGGTCATATTTGCTTTTCAGAACAATCGCTCTGGCCACTGTATAGAGGCCTCACTGGGGAGGCTGGGGACAGCAGCTGAGTAGCAGGGCATGGCAAGGCTGGGTGGGCAGGAGATGGTAAGGCCTCAACTAGGGCAGCAGTAGCGGAGGGAGAAGAGGAGCCAGAAGCAAGCTGGGTGTCAGAGGCCTCTCTGTCGGGGACTCTGGAGGGCCTGGTGGTCTGAGACCATTTAAAGGAAAAGGAGGAGATAAGCAAGCCATTGGGCATCACAGGTCACGTGTGTAGGATGGCTGGGAAACTGCATGGCATTTCCCAAGGCAGGCATCCCACGGGGCTGAGCAATGCCAGCTTAGAGCTCTGACACAGGCAGACCCAACCGTCCCATGCTGCACCCCTCCTGGAGGAGAGGATGCTGAAGGGGCGTTGGTCAAATGGACCCTCGGCCCCAGAAAGTCCAGGCCTGCAGGGGATACCAGATGGCCACCCAAACAGTGTAGAGGTTCCATTTCCAAGGTCAATTCCAGGCCCTGGCAGGACCCCCTCCCCTGTTTCCATTTCAGGGAATGTAAAACTAAATGGTGCTGGGCCTGTGTGCTCTTCACATCAGCACAACAAGATGCTTAGTCAATAAAATAGTTGAGCCAAGTGAACCCAGCATGCGACTCCAGGAGGAGTTTTTTTCCAGGGGAAATGTTATCATTTTCCATTCCTGTTTAATGAATCATGGGAATTATAGCAACATTACAAATGGCTTTCTGTGCAGGCTATCACTTTGTTTCTGCAGGGTTCTAATGGCAAGCCTGCTTCAGTGAGGGTTCAGCCTGCCCCCGGCTAAGGAGAATAATGGTATTGTTATCAACGGTCCCCTTACAAGGCTCCAGCCCAGGAGGGGTGGTGGCCCTGGACCTTACAGACTGGGTCTGAAGTGGGAAGCCCCCAGTGATTGATTCGGGAATTTCCTGGAGAGTCCACACAGCCATCCCAGGCACTTTCTGCTGAAACCAGGCACAGCTAAGCCAAGGCTCCCAAGGCTCAGGCAGGAAAACCCAGGGTTTGGAAGAGAAGGGGGAGCAAAGGACCTGTGAGCCTCCTTTCCGAGCTGCAGAATCAGGGGAGGGCCAGTGAAATAAACAGATTGGGTCCCTAGGGGTATGGGATGGTCAGAGATGGAGTGTGGGGAACAGACACGTCACAACCCTCACCACGACTGCCCCTGGGCTGGCTCTTGCCGTGGCGGACAGCAGAAAGAGCAAGCCTCGTCCCTGTCTGTGGAACCTTCCAGTCAGGGCAGGTACAGAGGACACCGGAAGGGGGAGAAGTCCAACCCTCTCCCACAGGTCCTGGAGAGGCAGGTCTGGTGCAGGGAGAAAACTGATGGTGTGGGAGGACCTTCCCCAGCCCCACTCCTCCTGCTTAGAAGTGGAGGATCCAGAGAGCCTGGGGTACACGGGATGAACAAGCTGCTCCTGGGGAACACCCAGGCTGCCCAGAGCAAATGCTTGCTGTCTCGGTGACTGAATGGACTCAACCATGCCTTGTTTCTCAGAAGCCCACTGCCTGCCTTCTGCAGTGTCAATCAAGAGCTGATCTGTGTCTTAAAAAGCTATTTGATCATTGTAGTGGAACCCACTCCCAGGTCATGAACCCCACCTGACCACAGCCAACTGGCTTAGAGGTGGACACCTAACCCAAACCGAGCCAATCAGATTCTACCCCCACTACAACGTAGGATGCAAAAGAAGTATTTTTGTCTCCTTGGATCACTGCTGTATCCTTAGTGCCCAGAATTCTGCCTACCACACAGTAGGGGCTCAATGAATATTTAATGAACAAATGAACGAATAAATGGGTCTCTATGAGAAATTTGGAACTTTTCACTTGAAAACACAGAGACTTAGGGTTATGGGAACTGATTCTCACTACTGATTCTGTGACCTCTGCAGTTGGTCAAATGGACCCTCAGCCCCAGAGGGTTCAATGAATATTGAATGAATAAATGGATCTGTATGAGGAATTTGGAACTTTTCACTTGGAAACGCAGAGACTGGGTGTTATGGGAACTGATTCCCACTAGCTGCATAAGCTGAAGACCCACCCTTTTCTATTTCTGGATTCCTTGGGGCTACCTCAGTCCTGACTCTTCCCAAGCTGGTTGATCTCCTCTTAACTTTGAGACAAACAGCCCAACATCCTGACCATAAACCCTCTTTCTTGCTTATGTCCATTTCTGTTGCAACCAAAAATCCCTCACCAACATGAGAAATTTTGCGGCCTGATAAGTCATATTTCCTCACCCTGTGAGCTTCTCTGGGAGTCACACAGACTCTTGGCAGTGCCTTGGGCTATACCCATGTCTACCCCACTGCCACCATCACCAGTTCTGGTAGGCTTTGGTTCTGAAGGACCCAGAGGCAGGGAGGGGTGGCATGGTGGAATACTGGGTCCTTTAGGGCAGGGGGAGGTGGGAAGTATTGTGCCCTCTCCTTTCAGGGCCCCTTATCCCACCCCAGCCTCAGGTGTAGGCTCTTGGGTCCCTCATTCAGGCCAGAGAGTCCTGATTCCTCATCCATTCCCACCCGACACACACAGAGGGGAGGTGGGTGCTGGTGGAATCAGAGCCCTGAGAAAATCTGAGTTACAAGCTGGAGCTGGAGAAAGTGGTGCCCAGCCCCCAGCCCTACAAAGGCTGCTCTCCGCCTGGCTGGATCAACTCTTCCTTTCCTTCCTTCCGCCCTCGACCTGGGTGCCCGGATACTAATTATAATGACCTGGTGAGTTACAAGACGGTGAAATTGCTTCCACCTGAGGTTGTCACGGGCTAGGAAGAAATACCAGGGCTGGAAATTAAACTGTGCCAGCAGGCCTAAAGGGGTGGGAGCAGCAGGGAGGGCGGGGAGGAGGTGGGGAGAAGTACCTGCAGCTTATAACGTAGTGTTTAGGAGTGTCGGCAAGAAGCGTCCTTGGCCAAGACACAGAAATGATTGGAGGCTGCCCACGTGTGGCTGGTCACTGGTCACAAAGTGCCACAGCAGATGGTAAAATGACCGTGAAAAGGCAGAGCCCTCACGACCACCTGGAGACCCAAAGACAGAGAGAACAGCAGGCTACCATTGTAGATGGTGGGTTGGGCAGACCCAACTACCCGGAGAGGGAAGGTAGGTAAAGGGTGCTCAGAGCCCAGCCCAACCTCAGCAGTCTACCATACACCTAAGGCCAGCCCGAGGAAATGCTCTCCTCCAAATCCAGCCCTATTTGCCCTGGGTTGTGTCTGCCCACCCAGCTTCACTGTGCCCTTTTCATTTGGAATGTTTGTAGGCCCGCCCAGCATGGAGATCCAGGATGGTGGGAGAGAGGACCTGGGAGTCTGCACCTCTGAAATTGGTCAGCACCCCTGAAATTGTCCTGCTGGACCAACTGCAGAGGTCACAGAATTATCTGAGTCATCGAGACCCACTTCCCAGGTACCAGCAGCAGGTTGAGGTTGGCACCCTGGAATTCAACCAAATCTTTAAGGGATGGATCTCTCTAGTGCTATTTAAACTGTTACAGGGCACAGAAAAAGAAGGAAAGTTTCTAGATTTTTTATGAAGCTAGTGTAACATTAATACGAATACCCAACTGAAAGAATGCATGCACACACACACACATGCACACACACATACACATATATACACACATACACACACGCACACACACACGCATACATACACACACATAAATACACATACACACATACACATATATACACACATACACACACACACACACACACAAAAGAACAATCTCACTTATAAATTTCACTGCAAAAACTCTAAGTAAAACAGTAGCATACAGAATCTGGCAGCGCAGAAAAAAATAATATATCTGTCAAGTGGAGTTTAAGAAATGCTAGGAGGTTAGTGTCAGAAAATCTATTAATTTACCATATTAGAGGATTTAAGCATAGATTATCTGCATAAATCAGCAATCATTCTTAATTTCTTTAAACTCTTATGAAATAAGAACAAACAGCTACTTCTTAACATGATAAAATATATCCATCTTAACTCCTAATGAGGAAAAACTAAAAGCATTCCCATTAAAGTCAGGAACAAGACTGGGACATCCAATATCTTCATTATTACATTGCTTTGTTCTGTAGGTACCAGCTGCTGCAATAAAGTAAGAAAAAATAATTTAACTATATAAAAATTGAGAAGGGAAATTAAAATTATTGATTGCAGAAGATATGACTGTATACCTTGTACACCAAAGAGAATCAACTAAAAACTATTATCAAAAATAAGATAATTCAATGATGTGACCAGCTATAAAATTAGTATGCAAAAATCAATGGCCTTCATATTTTACAGTGGCAACCAGTTGGGGCATATGTTGGAAGAACAGATGATGAGAAAGATAAAATGCCTACGAGTATACAAAATATTTTTTAAAAACCCTAAAATGCTGCTGAGGGACCCAAAAGATGACTTGAGCAAATGGAAAGGCATATCGCATTCTTAGATAGGACTAATCAACATCATGAAGTTGTATCAGCATTCTCTTATTCTATGACACTTACATTTTCCAATAAAAATACCAAAAGGAATTTTTTTTTTTGAGACAAGGTCTTGCTCTGTCACCCCGGCTGGAGTGCAATGATGATCATGGCTCACTTCAGCCTCAAAATTCTGGGTTCAAGCAATCCTTCCACTTCAGCCTCCTGGGTAGCTGGGACCACAGTCTTGCACCACTATGCCTGGCTAATTTTTTTTTGTAGAGATGGGATCTCACTATGTTGCCCACGCTGGTCTCAAACTCCTAGGCTCAAGTGATCCTCCCACCTCAGCCTCACAAAGTGTTGGGATTATAGATGTGAACCACTGCACTCATCCCCAATAAGAATGTTATGTGTAATCAGGTAAGTTTGAAGTTCATATTTAAAAACAAGAAAATGAAAAAATAGCAAGGAAAATTCTGAAAAGTAATGAGAGGGGAGACTAGCCCTATCAGATATTTAAACTTATTATAGATCTGCAATAATTTGAATAGTATGGTAGTAAGTTGTGAGCAGACAAATATGTCAATGGAACAAAACAAAAAGCACAGAAAAATTTTTAAATGTGAGCATTCAAAATCATTAAGGATCAAAAGAAGATATACAATTGGTCAATGGGTATATGAAAAAATTCTCAACATCACTAATCATCAGGGAAATGCAAATTAAAACCATAATGAGATATCACTTTACATCTGTTAGGATGACTGTTATCAAAAAGACAAAAGTAACCAGTGTTGGCAAGGATGTGGAGAAAAGGTAACCCTTGTACACTACTGGTGAGAATGCAAATTGGCGTAGCCATTCATTACGGAAAACAGCATAGAGGTTCCTCAAAAAATTAAAAATAGAATTACATAGGATCTAGCAATTTCAAAGAAATTTGGATCTATCCAAAGGAATTGAAATCAGGATCTTGAAGCGACATCTGCACTCCCATGTTCATTGCAGCATTATTGCAATAGCCAAGATATAGAATCCATATAAGTGTTCATCAACAGATGAATGAATAAAGAAAATGTGGTATCTGGGCGGGGCACAGTGGCTCACGCCTATAATCCCAGCACTTTGAGAGGCCAAGGTGGCCAGATCACTTGAGGTCAGGAGTTCGAGACCAGCTTGGCCAACATGGTGAAACCTCATCTCTAGTAAAAATACAAAAAGTTAGCTGGGTGTGGTGGCACACACCTGTAATCCCAGCTACTCAGGAGGCTGAGACAGGAGTATCGCTTGAACCCAGGAGGCAGAGGTTGCAGTGAGCCGAGATTGTGCCAATGCACTCCAGCCTGGCGACAGACCGAGACTTCGTCTCAAAAAAATAAATAAATAAATAAGAAAATGTGGTATCTGTATGCAATAGAATACTAGTCAGCCATTAAAAAAGAAGGCAATCCTGACATTTTTGGCAATGTGGTTGTACCTGGAGGACATTATGCTAAGTGAAATAAGTCAAGCACAAAAAAGACAAATACTGCATGGTCTCATTTATATGTGAAATCTAAAAAAGTTTAACTCATAGGAGCAGATTGTGGAATGGTGGTTGCCAAGGTTTGGGTAGGGAGAGGGAGGAATTGGGAGATGTTGATTAAAGAGTACCAAGTTTCAATGAAATAGGATGAATAAGTTCTGGAGATAGACTGTGTAGCGTGGTAGCTATATATTTAACAATGTATTGTGTGCTATTGTATACTTGAAAATTGCTAAGAGATTAGTGCTTAAGAGCTCTCACCACCAAAAAAGTGAGGTGATGGATATGTTTATTAGCCTGATTCAGTCATTTTGAAACATATCAAAACATACACCATAAATCAAACAATTTTTATTTGTCAATTATACCTCAATACAGCTGTTGAGGGGGGCAGGTCATTGAAGAGAAGATGAACTATTCAATCATGTTATTAGGACAACAGGGCAGCCATTGACAAAAAAATTAAAATCAGGCCCATTTCTCACCCTTTATACCAAGATAAATGCCAGATGAATTTGTTTAAATTCAAGGATTTAAATATTTTTAAATGAAGTAATAAGCAGCCTAGAAGAAACCATGGGGAAGTTTTTAAAAATAATCTTCATGTGAGAAGGCCTTTGACAAGACACCCAGAAGCCAAAAAAATAAAAGCGCTGCTAAATGTGTATATATAAAAATAGAAAATCTCCTCATGGCAGAAATCACCATTAGCAAAGTCAAAAGACAACAAACCAAGAGAAATATCTGGTGCTTATCACAGATAAAGGATTCATTTCCCACTTGTGTAAAAACGTCTTACAATTCTATTGAGAAAAAGACCAGTAACACAGTAGAAAAATGAACAAAGGATATGAAAATAGTTCCCAGCAAAGAAAATAGATAGGTCTTGAACATTTGAAAAGATGCTCAACCTCACCTCTAAGAAAAATGTGAAATAAAATCACCTGATACACCTTTTACCAATCAGACTGGCAAAGATCAAAAAGCTTACTAACATACTGTGTTGGTGAAGATGAGAGGAAGTTGCCATCTCACATTGCTGCCTGTGCAATCTCTATGGAAAGATAGGCAATTTGGTAACATCTATCAATATACCCTTTGCCATAGCAATTACACTTCTAGGAATTACACAAAAAGATATGCATGCACGTGTGTGAATTGGTGAGTGTGCAAAATTACTCCTAGTATCATTATCGGAAAGAATTTTTTAAATGAGAAAAACCTCAATGTCCATCCATAGGCGATTGCTTAAATAGTGGGGTGTGCATCCAATGAGATATAGGTAGCCATTAAAAAGAATGAGAAGTGAACCCTCCCTCTGTCTCAAATGCCTCAAAAAGATGAGCAGAGAAAGCAAAGGGGTGTAGGGCACAGAGAGACCTGGGTTCAAATTCCAGTCTACCACTTTCAGACTGTGAGAACTTGAGCCAGGCAATTCACCTCTCTGAGCCTCTGTTTCCTGCCCATCAGCTAGGGATGTGAAGAGAGGCCATCTCACAGGACTTCCAGGAAGACGAATGGGGTCATGCATATACAGGCACCTAGTGGTCACCACACTTATCATTACCCCCATTTTATAGATGAGAAAACTGATCTTGAGAAGACAGAAGGGAAAGGCCGAGGATCTGCCACCTATGTCTCCTAACCCCTAGTAGTGAGGCTCTCCCTTTGCCCTGAGGTTGGGCCAACCTGCATAGGCAGGAAAGCAGCCTTTGGAAATCCAGGCAACACACCTGTTTCCATGATCTCTGTACTGATGAGCACTTTGGGAATACCCACAGGAGCACTTTTTTTCCTTGCTGCAAAAAGCTTTATTGTTTCTATTTGGTCCACGGCTTGGACGAGGGGCTCCAGGATGGCTAAAAAGCTGCCTAATGGCTGGAGGAAGCAGCTCAGGCAGAAGCCCTGCTACCAGAGGGGTGCAGAGAGGCCCCTGAAAGGCCTCTGGGCTCCAGAAGGTCCCTGTCCTGCTTGAGGGTGAGCCTTTTGCCTGCGGAGGTGGGTTAGGTGGTTGCTCATCTTCTTGATAAGAAAGTGGCTCTCCAGGAAGTCAGAGAGGTGGGGCCTGTGTGGACAGAACCCAGGGAACACAGATGTAAAAGGGCCTGGTTCAGGTTCTTCTACAGAGCCAGGGCATCTACTATGCAGTCCAGGGTTTCACCCCTCTCATCATGGGATAGCTTCTGCATGTCCTAGAAGAGGGTACAGCCAGGGTCCTGGTTTGGCACCACAGGGCTGGTTTTGCATTTCCAAGAAAATTTCAAATTTTCAAGTTTTCAGAGCCCTCAGGCTTCTCCTCCACCAACTCGACATTGTCCCACACCCTCTAAGCCACATCATCAAGATTGAAATGAAAGCCCAGAAAGAGGTAGGTCCGGGAAGCCTGCAGATGTGGGTGGACCAGGCGGTTGCTGGCGGCCTCCACATGGGTGAAATAATTCTAATGAATCTGGGAGCTCACCACAGAAACAATGTTGGCTGGTCCAGGAAGCAGAGAGTGGCCAAGAAGATGGTCCAGAGGTTGTGACTGAAGAGGCGATTGGGAGCAATCGAGGCTAGAAGAAGGGGAGTTCCGGGTCTGCTCCATGAAAATACTGTTGTCTGAAGCAGGAGACAGATCTGCGGGACTGCCAGTCACGCTTAGGTGCAACCATTTGGAACAAGGATGATATATTAGTCAGGATCCCAGCAGGGAAGGGATGTCACATTCAAATTGAATAGAAATTAGTAAAGAGACTATTTACAGGCCAAGCACAGTGGCTCACACCTGTAATCCCAGCATTTTGGGAGGCCGAGGCAGGTGGATCACCTGAGGTCAAGAGTTCAAGACCAGCCTGGCCAACATGGCAAAATCCTATCTCTACTAAAAATGCAAAAATTAGCTGGGCGTGGTGGCAGACACTTGTAATCCCAGCTACTTGGGAGGCTGAGCAGGAGAATCACTTGAACCTGGGAGGTGGAGGTTGCAGTGAGCCGAAATGGGGCCACTACACTCCAGCCTGGATGACAGAGTGAGACTCTATCTCAAAAAAAAAAAAAGAGAGAGACTATTTACAGAGGCATAGGCAGGAAGCAAAGTCAATAAGGGGTGGTGTAGGATCTCAGGGCCTGCAAGAGTGGAGAGTTTTCACAGCCCAGGCCTAAAAGGGAAGGGAACCTGAAGACTGTAGCTATAGGGGGAGGGCTGCATGACAGCAGCTGTGGCCTCGGTAGAGGCTTGCAATCAACCCCCAACCACATGGCAGGGAAGGAGGGAGGGGATGAAAGCTATGGTCACTCTTCTCCTCCCTGCCCATGTCTCCCATTGGCCAAGCCAACCAGCAGAGGGACAAAGGAGCTCCCTGAGGTGTGGGCACGGACCAGCCTTCTGCAGCACAAGATGGGGAGAGGGTGGATATGGAGAGGCACATGGAGGATGTTCAGTCCTGACCACCTAACACTAGTATAATTTCTGGCCCTTGGTCTGTGAGCTCCAAGCACTCAGGCTTCTTTTGAGAACAGGAGCAAAGGCAAGCCCAGGCACTTGGAGACACTGAGGCTGATTCCAAAACACACCAGCCTGGCAACCCATCCTTCCCCAGCAGACCAGCCAAGGTGACCCAGGGCCCAGCTGCCTCCTCCCCTGGCACTAGGACCCGGTCTCCTGACTCACAGCCCTCTCCGATCCCCCTGTCAATCCCATATCTGGGCCCAGGACTCATTTTCAAACCAACCAAGCATCAGAAAGTCACACATCAGGCTTATCTCTCCTGCCACTCATCTCCGGAAAGCCCTTCTCCCCGTCCCCGTCATTCTCAAATAGAATCCCTCCCCCCAACCCCCAATCCTAATAAACATCTGAGCTCAAGGAGCAGCACCAGCTGTGCAGAGCCCCCCAGCTACCCCAGCTGTGCTCAGTCTAGATAGCAAATCCAGAGCAGGCCCAGATGAGGTAAGAAGCCCAGCTGAATGCAAAGAAAGTCATCATTCCTCTCCCAGCCCCCTACCTCCACCCTAGCTACTCAAAACTAGTCTCTGTCTCTATCCACTGACCACAGAAGGGGCTGGGGTGGGAATGTTAGCATCTCAGATTTAACACTGTTCATTCCGTGGCTGCCATCGAGCTGAGACAGATTCACTGGGACCCCAGGCCTGAGGCTTCCTCTACATGGGATGACCCCTCCTCTGGACACTGCTTTAGCCTTGACAGAGACAGTCAGTGTTGCTGCAGGGGCCACAAGCAGGTTGTAGGGTTTTTTGTTTGTTTTTGTTTTTTGAGACAGAGTCTTGCTGTGTCACCCAGGCTGGAGTGCAGTGGCGCGATCTCAGCTCACTGCAACCTCCGCCTCCCAGGTTCTAGCGATTCTCCTCCCTTGGCCTCCCGAGTAGCTGGGGCTATACATACGTGCCACCACGCCCGGCTAATTTTCGTATTTTTAGTAGAGACAGGGTTTCACCATGTTGGCCAGGCTGGTCCGAACTCCTGACCTCAGGTGATCCACCTGCCTCAGCCTAGGTCGTGTTTTTTGAACCGAACAACCCAGTTGGAATCCTTGCTCTGTCCATATTAGCTACGTAGCATTCATTCATTCAACAAATATTCGTTGTTTGAGACACACAAGGGAACAGGACAGACAAGGTCTCTGTCTTCATGCAGCTTACACTTTAGTAGGGGAGGGAGATGATAAACAAGGAGAAAATAAAAGAAAATGATGAGATGGGGAAGGCCAGGGGTGGACTGGAATAGGGGATAGAGAAATAGGCAGTCAGGGAAGGAGTCTCTGAGAAGATGACATTTGAAAGAAGACCTTGAGCAGTTACCTACCTACCTACCCTAAAAGTTAAGGTAATTTTAATCATGTCTGTCTTTCCAGGTCGATAAAGAATTAAATAAGTTAATATACATCCAGTGCTGGCCCAGGGCCTGACACATAATAAATGCTCAATAGATTGTAGCTCCATGTCTAGTTAAGAAGAGAGGGACTTGTGAAGGCCCTGCAGGCCCAGTTATCACTCCTAGCCCAAAAGGAGGCCTCGGTGGCCTGGTTGCATCCAGACAAGCTTCCTGGAGGAGGCTGTTGGCAATGGCCAGCTGCAGTCCTGAGGCCAACCCAGAACTCTAAATTAATAATGTTCTTGTTAAGGCAGAGAGGACTGCCACAGCCTGGACCCCTGAAATCCATGAGCCCAGGAGGCCTGAGTCACAGCCTCTGCTTACCTGTTCCTAGACCCGAGCTGCTGCATCAGTTTCCCATTGGGACTGGAGTCTGTCAGGAGCCCCCATGTTCCTGCTGTGAATGACACAGAGCCACAGAGTTGAAGGAATCCAGAATATTAATGACCTGTTTCAGGAGCACCTGCTTATACAAAACTCAGTGCCCTTTTGAACGATGGCCCCCGCTGCCTTGCCACCCCTGCCCCCGGCTCAACCCCTCCATTTAGCCCAGCCCCACCTCACCTCGTCCCCTCATCTCTCCTCATCCTCCTGGCGGCAGAGCCCCAGCCAGAGAGAAGAGCAGACAGACTTGAAGGATGGAGGGCAGCCCAGAACAAGCAGGCACAGAGGAAAAGCATGGTGGGTCCCTCCTTCCCCTCCCAGGCCTCGGCGCTGCCCTACAAATGCCACCCCTTCTGACTGATAGCAGGAAATTGGTCCCCGCTAAGCCTATCGCAGGAGGACTGATAAATCCTCATGGAGAGGGGAGCAAGATGCGGGGAGGGGAGCAAGATGGAGCGAGGGGAGGGCTTAATCGGGGAAGGGGCACAACACCCTCTTACTGGGGCCAGGGGCTTATGGGGCTGATGGGGAGGGGAGAGGCCCTGCTCTACTAAGATAGGCACCCCCATCACCCCAGTCCTCAGAGCCTCCCCCTCTTCCTCTACCAGGACTGTGGTGGGGATAGTGACAAGCAGCCAGCCAGGTCCTATGCCTCTCTTCATAATTATGAGCATTCCCTCACCCTCTCCACACACTAAAGTCCTTTGCATCCTTCATGGCCTAGCTGGCATCCCCACCTCCTCCCAGAGCCCTTCCCACATCCTGCAGTGGGATGCTAGCTCCACTACTGAGCACTTGCTGTGCACCAAGCCTGATGCCAACCATTTTATATAACAGTATCTCATCAACCCTCCCAGCTCCCTAAGCAGCAGGAATTGTTACACCCATTCCACAGATGAGAAAGTGAAGCTCAGAGAGGTTAAGTGACTCATGCAAGGACACACAGCTGGTACATAGGTGGAAAGACCAGGCTTTGAGCCAGGCCTATCTGAGGGCATCACCCTGACCTTCTCCTGCCCTTGGTCTCTTATCAGCACCTTTAGTCTCTGTTATAAACCCTGGACCCTGGACATAGACTTCATTATGTTTACAAGTTGTCATGTCTCTGTCTGCCTCCCCCATTAGACTGTGAGTTTTTCAAGGATGGGGCCATGTTTCACATCACCCACACCCCAAAGCCCCAGAGGCCAGTTTGAATCTTCGCATCATAGGTGGCATTCCTTCTTCGTTGGAGTGGATCTGACCTAGGACAGCAGGGGTCAGCACAGGGCAGAGATTGCAGGTGCACACGGCCTCCGCCTAGCCTCCACCCTCCCCAATAGAGCAGGAACTTCCCCCACCCTCAGCACTCCCCCAACCTCCGTCTCGGTGCCTGCTAAACGTTCCTCCTGGCTTCACTGAGACTCTCCTTACAGTGTTCCAAAATCTCCACAAGCCTTTGCATTTTAAGCAGACACAGTTGTATCAGATTTCCCCCGTCTTTCCAGTGGCTCAGCTCTTCCCAAATTTGATGAACTGATCTCAGCTAGATAAATCGCATCAGCTGTCGGCTTTGCTGAGACTCAGGGAATGACATTTCCCTGGTTTGCTCAGGTTTAATGCAAAGGCGCCGTTCCGGCTGCAAACCTTCAAGGCCAGGTGAGATGAATAAAGAGTTTTATACAAATGGTCCCACTCCACCAATCTAGGCCGTCCCAGCTAGCTCCTTAGTCCCTGTGGTTTCTGGAAGGCTGGGAGCCTGCAGACAGCCAACTGGGGAGGGCATGCCAGGGGATGCAGCCTCCTCTCTTGGCTTAATGGTAATTGGCATCATTTCCATGCATTTCCATGCGGGATTATGCCATAAATTTACTGGGCTCCAAATAGGGTTGTTCCCAGCAGAGACTGCAGTAGGGGAGTGGGGACGGGGTGATAGGGGAGTCCCCCCAGACTCTATGCCTAAGCATCTTTAGACACCCCCAACCCCTTCACCACAAAACTGTACTTCTCCCCAATCCCATAGGTGGCCTTGTTGCTGGCTGATTCTCCAAAGAGTGGGGGTAGGGGTAAGGATGGGGGTAGGGGTGGCAGCCTGAGGATCTGCAGCCCAATCAGAGGAGCAGAGGGGCCCCAGGTGGAACAAGGAGGGGTGGAGGCTCCAGGCACGAGGTGATGGCACACAGATAAGGCAACACCTGACAGGCTCTTCAAATCCTCAGACTGGACCCAAAGGATGGCCCAGTAGTGGGGGCACTGCTATTCCCTGGCTCCTCAGCTGACCAGGGCACTGTCCTTGCCACAAGACCCAGAGCTGGGGACACTAGGCAAGCTGGTGCTGAGCAATGGGCACCAGACAAGCAAAACACCAGGGCAGAGGAAGGTTGAAAGCCTGATGTTTCCCTGCAATTTGGCTCCATTAGAAATACTGACTTGTGAGAAAGGGAGGAGTAACCGGCCTTGTGGGGACCCCTGGAGATGAAGAGGCTGTGTGAGCACAGACACAACACGGCACTCACACATAGGCACCTTCACAGTCGCTGAAACCCACACGCACAAGCACACCCCCTCGCACTCCCACAACACACCCTCCCTCAGCACACACTCGTGTGCTCACACGTACACACACGAGCACAAAGACAAACTTAGCAAGGACCTGTGTTTCGTCTCTGATGAGTTTAGGTTTTTTAAATGCAGATTTTTTGCAAAACTAATTAAGAGGAAGCCCAGAGTAGATCTAATGAGCTATGCAAATATCCTGGCATCAACCCCACTGGTGAGGTTCAGGATGTCTTCAGTCAGTCAGAGGAAAGAGACCCGCATCGTGCGCAGGGTTCTCTGTAGCAGGGAGATTCAGTATAGGCCTTGCAGCCCCCTCCCTTGGAGGAGCCCCCAGCTGTGAAGGAGGGGGAACCATGTGGAAGGCGTAGCAGTTCTCACATTTCGCATCAGTATCACCTGGAGGGGAGGGCTGGCCACAATGCCTGAGCTTGATTCACAAGGTCTGGGATGGGGCCTGAGAATCTGCATTTCTGAAAAGCTCCCAGTGTATGCTGCTGGTCCAGGTCCTACTCTCTAAGAACATCTGCCTTCAAGGCTTCTAATTGCAGCCTCTTTCTAAAAACATGCCTACCTGGGACTTGTGTTCACAGGGTTTGTGTGAACAAGGGGCTGGCACCAAAGACTCTGCAGACCCTACCCTTGATAAGAAAGGGCCCATCCCATCAAAAAGGATTCAGACCCTTCCAGGAGTCCAGTGAGCATAGAGACCCTCCACTCTTGCCTTCATGGCCCATCCCCACAGCAGCTGAAACTCATCCACAGCCATTAGCTCATCTGAACTTACACAGCCCTGGCAGCCTGGGATCCCCCTTCAACCGATGAGGAAACTAAGGCTCAGAGAGGTAAAATAATGTGCCTAAGGTCACCCAAGGAGAGCTGGGATCTTCACTAAGGTCTCTAGCTCTCCTTTCCAATGAGCTGCCTGCTTTGTCTTACAGGAAGACAACACGTACAATGAATTTCTCTGGAGGGTTCAGAGTATAATGATGAAATACACTCCCAATCCCCTAAAAACGTGGCATGAGTAGCATGAAGCCCAAGGAACACAGCTCCCAGCTCTTCTCACTTTGTCCCTCTAAGACCCAGGATGAACTGTAGAGGAAAAGCCCAACTCCGCACCACCTGCAGCCAGGCCGTGGAGTCACCGTTGCGCACATACGCCAGGGAGGGAAGCTGATACGGAGTCAGCACAGAACCTGCCCAGCAAACCCAGGCAATTTCCTCTCCAACCACCTAACTCGCCCTCCGATGACCCACCCTGCCCACCACATGTGTGAGGCATTGATCTCTTCCATCCTAACACCTGCCTGCAGAATGCGGCTCTCACCAGGGCCAGCAGAGCAGGCCAGCAGGGCAGCGATGGGGCTGACAGGAGGGCACTCAGACAAGACTCATCTCTGCGGTTCTGAGACTCCCTCAGATGGATGTCAGTTGCCCATAGAACTGACTTGGGGACAGCAGACAAGGGAGAGAAAACCACCCCCTCCTCACCTGCTCCCTCAGCCGTGCCTCCAGCCTGAGCCTGGCGGGAACCCAGGTTCCTCCATGTGTAAGTTAATCATTAGTGGCTAGTCGAGTCAATGACTGCAGTGAATTTGGCTGGGCTGAGGCAGGATACAGGAAAGAACTTGAGCTCCGTGAACATGACTGAGCCTATAGAATTGCCATCCATGCTCCCCACACATCAGACCTTTTCAGGGCCAGACTTCTGAACATGGGTGCCTGCAAACAAGGATTTTGGCTTACTGTGTATTGAATACCCACAGCCTGCCAAGCACCTCATATGCACAATCGCCAGTCTTTACAATAACCCGGCGGCATCAGTGGTTTTATAATCTCTAATTTACAGGTAAGGAAACAGCCCCAAAGAGAGGAAGTGACTTGCAAAAGCTCACACAGCGAGTAACTGAGCCAGAATTTGAACTTATGTCACTTTTTACTTCAAAGCTTGTATTTTCCTACTTTGCCCCACTTGCCTCATGAATTGCCTTCCTCAAGAACTTCTATTCCTCTTTCAAGACCCGATGTTACAGTGTTATTTCCTACGCAAAGCCCTCCCTGGTTTTCTCTCTCTCCCCCTCACCCAGGCAGAGTTAGTCATTCGCACTAGTATTCTAAATGAAGTTTTGATTTAGTGGGTGGCGTTTGACTGGAGGGCCTAGGAATGCATACATTTTGTTCTGTTAATTATCCCTTCCTTAAACTACACACCCAAGGAAAAACAGCAAAATGGCCACTTATTCTTAGCTGGGTCAGTGTCCAGTGTCCTAACCCTAAATCTAAACCCTACCACATTAGTGGCTGTAGTGGTTTTTTAAAATGTCCAGCCAGGCGCAGTGGCTCACACCTCTAATCCCAGCACTTTGGGAGGCTGAGGCAGGCAGATCACAAAGTCAAGAGACCAAGACCATCCTGGCCAACATGGCGAAACCCTGTCTCTACTAAAAATACAAAAATTAGCTGGGCATGGTAGCACACGCCTGTAATCCCAGCTACTCGGGAGGCTGATGCAGGAGAATCACTTGAACCCGGGAGGCGGAGGTTGCAGTGAGCTGAGATGGCACCACTGCACTCCAGCCTGGACGACAAAGAGAGACTCCATCTCAAAAAAAAAAAAAAAAAAAAAAAAAAAAGTCCAAGAAATCCTTGCTATTCCTTCCTTCAAGAGATGAAGCCAGCCAGGCACAGTGGCTCACACCTGCAATCCCAGCACTTTGGGAGGCTGAGGTGGGTGGATCACTTGAGCCCATGAGTTCAAGGCCGGCCTGGGTAACACGGCAACACTCTGTCTCTACAGAAAAACCTGGGCATGGTGGCACACACCTACAGTCTCAGCTACTTCGGAGACTGAGATGGGAGGATCGCTTGAGCCCAAGAGGTCAAGGCTGCAGTCAGCCATGATCGGGCCACTGACTCCAGCCTGGGTAACAGAACAAGATCTTGTCTCAAAAAAAATAGAGAGATGGAGCCAGATTTCTTTCCCCTTGAGAGTTGGCTGGACTCAGTGACTTGCTTCTAATGAATACAGTGAAGTGACATTGGCAGTGAGCAACTTCAGAGACTAGGTCACAAAAGGCACTGTGGCTTCCTCCTCACTCATTCCTTCTGGATCACTTGCTCTGGGAGAAGTTAACTGACATGTCATAAGGACATTTAAGTATCAAGAGGCTTGTGTAACAAGGAACTAAGGCCTCCTCCCAATAGCCAGTGAGGACTGTGGCCTCCTGCCCACAGCCATGTGAGTGAGCTGTCTGGGAAGCAGATCTTCCAGCCCCAGCTGATGTCCTGACTGCAACCACATGACAGGCCTGGGCCCAGGGCCACACCAGCTAAGCCAGGGCTTCCCAACCCCCTGGCCTGTTAGGAACTGGGCCACACAGCAGGAGGTGAGCGGCAGGCACGTGAGCCAAGCCTCATCTGTATTCACAGCCACTGTCCATCATTCACATGACTGCCTGAGCTCCACCTCCTGTCAGACCAGCAGTGGCATTAGATTCTCATAGGAACACAAACCCTATTGTGAACTGAGCTTGCAAGGGATCTAGGCTGCACACTCCTTATGAAAATCTAATGCCTGATGATCTGTCACTGTCTCCCATCACCCCCAGATGGGACCATCTAGTTGCAAGAAAACAAGCTTAGGGCTCCCACTGATTATACATTATGGTGAGTTGTAGAATTATTTCATTATATATTACAATGTAATAACAGAAATAAAGTGCACAATAAATGTAATGCAGTTGAATCATCCCAAAACCATCTCCCTGACCTATCTGTGGGAAAATTGTCTTCCACGAAACCAGTCCCTGGTGCCAAAAAGTTTGGGGACCACTGAGCTAAGCCATTCCCAAGTTAATGAACCCCAGAAGACTGTAAGATAAAAAAAAGTTTACTGTTTCAAGGCCACCAATTTTGGGGTCATTTGTGATGCAGAATAGACAACTAAAACAGTGGCCAAGCCCCAAACAACGGAGACTCTGTAGGAGAATTGTTTGAAAAGAAAGTGAGGCTTGGCCGGGCGTGGTGGCTCACACCCATAATCCCAGCACTTTGGGAGGCCAAGGTAGGTGGATCATGAGGTCAAGAGATCAAGACCATCCTGGCCAACACGGTGAAACCCCATCTCTACTAAAAATACAAAAGGTAGCTGGGCGTGGTGGCCTGTAGACCCAGCTACTTGGGAGGCTGAGGCAGAAGAATCGCTTGAACCCGGGAGGCGGAGGTTACAGTGAGCCGAGATCGCACCACTGCACTCCAGCCTGGGGACAGAGCAAGACTCCATCTCAAAAAAAAAAAAAAAAAAAAAACTGAGGCTTGATGCCTCGCGCCAGCCTTGGTTCCAGGATTTCTACATGGGTTAGGGTTGACATCTCAATCAGAACAGGCAGCTGGAGGACTTATTCTGAAGGCATGTTTGAATAATAAGCACACGTTTTGATTTCAAATTTTATTCCATGCCACTTCAGAGGGGAAATGCTGATGGAGATGGGGGGTGCTGAAGTTCCCCCAAAGCCACCCCATAATGCTGACACTGCTCAGCTCAGCTTTTAATCCCACCATGAGGACCAGAGGAGAGAGTTTGTACCATGCACCTGGCCTCCCATTTACAGGAACCCTGCCTACTAGTAAGCAGGACACAGCATGTGAGTCTAGCCGAGTCAGCACTTCTTTCGGGGAAGTCATGTTGGGGATAGGACATGTTCTTCCCCCACAGTTCTCTCCCCACGGTTCTCCGCTCCACTGTTCCTTATTCCATCCACTGCCATTGTGTCCTTTCTCCTCGTCCAGGCCCATGTCTTACCTACCTGCATGTCCTCAGTGTCCAGCCCAGAGCCTGGCCCGATGGAGAAGAGACAGGGCAGATTTCAGGGGATGGGGATCAAGAGATCTGGGTAAGAGGTGGAGGATCCTTCTAAGAAGTTAGAACCAGCATCTTCAAAGGCCATGTGGAGAGAAGGACAGAGAACAGACTGGGGATCAACATGATTGGAGAGGATAGGTCGGAAGCAAGCAGGGCCTTTAGGCAATGAAAAGCACATGCTCTCTATCCCTGTAGCTGGGAGTGGCACCATCAGATTCATGTTGCGGAGATCGCAGTGGCTCTTTATAGGAAATAGATCAGAAAATGGCTGGGGGATGCAGGGAGACCTGAACACTTCTGCATGTCCCAGTCAAGGCCAGGAGAGAATCAGGGGCCAGGAGTCGCACAACAATGTGAATATATTTAATGCCACTCTATCAAACACTTAAAAATGTTACATTTTATGTTATGTATATATTACCACAATTAAAAAATAAGCTCCTAGACTCTGGAGCCCACCAGACTACTGTATTACTAGCCAGCTAATTATTAGCCAGCTAATTTTTTGTAGAGACAGAATGTTAGCATGTTGCTCAAGCTGGTCTCAACCTCCTGGACTCAAGCGATCCACCCACCTTGGCCTGCCAAAGCACTGGGATTACAGACTACAGTAACAGAGGCTCACCCAAACTCTAATATGGAAGGAGGCTCTCCAGGCAGCAGCACAGGGTGGCTGGATCAAGCTGTCCAGTCCTTCCATGAGGTTCCCCTTCTCCTCCTAACCTCGCTCTTAGGTTCCCTCTGCTTCACCACCAAGCCCCAAAGAGCTCCACCTGCAGAGCCTGGTCCTCCTGCAGTTCCCCAATATTCACTGTTCAGTGATCATAAACAACAGGGGCAAGGCACAAGCAGCAGAGGCCAGTGCGACCCATCCTTTCCCAAGGATGCACAGCCCCTCAGACGGCTCCAAAGCACTGGCCCTGCTTCACAGGCCCCCAGGTTCTGGCCTGCTGCTATTAAGGATAACAGCCAACTCACAAAGCATGTGATACATTCTTAACACTGCACATATATTAACTCATTTTATCCCCTCAGCAGCCCTTAAGATAGGTACTATTAAGGTATCCATTTGACAGATGAGATAACCAAATCAGAGAGAGGCCCAGCAACTTGCCCAACATCACACAGCTTGTTTGTGAGACAGCTGGGATTCAAATACTAGTAGTCTGGTTGCTCCAGAGTCTAGAATCTTATTTTTTAAATGTGGTAAAATATACATAACATAAAATGTATCATTTTAGGTGTTTGATACAGTGGCATTAAATAGATTCACACTGTTGTACAGCTGTCACTACCATTTATCTCCAGAACTTTCCCATCATCCCAAAGTGAAACACGTATTCACATATTCACTAAACAATGGCGCATCACTCCTCCCTCCCCCCAGCCCCTGGTAACCTCTATTCCACTTTCTGTCTCTATGAATTTGACTACTCTAGGCACTTCATTGAAGTGGAATCATACACTTGTCCTTTTGTGTCTGGCTTATTTCACTCAGCATAATATCCTCAAGGTTCATCTATGTTACCACATGTGTCAGAATTTCCTCCCTTTTCGAAGCTAAATAACACTTTTTTGTATGTCTGCACCACATTTTGTTTTTTCCATTCATCTGTTAATGGACATTTGCTTCTATCTTTTGGCTGTTGCGAATAATGCTACTATGAACGTGGGTATACAAATATCTACTCCAGTTCCTGCTTTCAAATCAAAAGATATATACCCAGAAGCAGAGTTCAGAGTCTTAATGACCATGTCCAATTGTCCCTAAACAGTGGACGTTGCAACCAAGGCAAAGAAAGGCACTCCTCTGTCCCCAATCTACTCACCAAAGCTGGTTTTCCTCCCAGTTCTGGTTTCCACTCTACATAAACCCCTGTCTCCAGCTTAACTTCCTTCCTAACTCCAGATTTTTGTTTACAACTGCCTCCTGGACATTTTTACCCCTGTGTCTCAAATGCATCTCAAACTCGACATGCCCAAATTAGAATTTTTCACTCCTCCCTCCATCTAAGCATGTGCTCCTCCTCTTGCTTCACCATCTCAGCCACTGGCACTTCCAACAAGCCAGAATCCAGAACCAAAACCCTGCAGTCATCCTGGACACCTCCCTCTCCTGCCCTCATATGTGCCACCCACCACCAATGCTTGTCAATTCTAACCTCAAAATAGCCCTTGAATTCTCTTTACTTTTCTCCATCTTCACTACTTCCCACCACTGGGCAAAGCCAATGCCACCCTTGCCTGGACCAATGCATCGGCCTCCTCTCTGATTTTTTTCGCTTCCACTATTTGCAGCCTGACAACCAGCTCTCAGCACAGCAGCCAGGATCACATGGGAACTCTCCCTGCCTTCTGTTACCTGTAGGAGTCCCAAGCCTTTGTCATGACCCAGAAGGCCCCAAAGATCTGGTGCCTGCCACTTTTCCAGCCTCCTCCCTGGCCTTCTTGCAGTTTCTCCAAGAAACTTGCTCTGTTACACGTCAGAGTCTTTTCACATACTGTTGCCTCTTCCTTAACACTCTTCCTCCCCACACCCATCTACTATACCCCTTTGCCTAGCCAATTCCTATTCATTCTTTAGGCCTCAGCCTAAATGTTACTTCCTCAAAGAAGCCCTTCTTAACCTTTGCCCCCCACAAGCTAAATGAGGACCCTTAAGGTCTCATACAACCCTGACTTCTTTGCCTTCATAGAAACTATCAAATTATGATAATGTAATTATTAGACTATCTTATAATTATTATTTCCTCCCTGTCTTTTCCACATGACTACCAGCTCCAGGAATGCAGATTCTTTGCCTGTTTTGTTCCTCACTGTATCTCCAACATCAATGCTCAAAAAAATATGTTTTGAACGACTGTTATTGCACACCCAAGTGCCCGACATCAGAAATGACCTCCAACTATGAGTAAATTCCACCACCACCACGCTGCCTTAACAGGGGTATGGCTTCTCACCAAAATACACAGCATCAGGCCCACACAGGGGCCTGGTGACATGCACACATACGCACACACACTTTGGTGGCAGGCACACGTACACACGCACAAACACTTGCACAGGCACAAGAGACATGCTGTCATACACAGGCATATGGAGCCACTTGGCCATACACAGCACATAGAGCCATGTGGTTCTCCCCAGTCCCACACACTCACATTCATAGGCATGCATGTGCATGAACATATGTAATCACCCACAGAGAACCACGCAGGACAGTCATGCGTTGTTACATGGGTGGTCATGCACCCACAGCCATAGTCACACACTCACATGTAGACACTGGTACACATGTGCCCCCACCTGTAACACACAGTGCCACTCACACCGTCTCACACCCATAGACACAGCCTGCGCATACAGGACGGCACGCCTCACCCACTCACTCTCCTAGATCCCCACTTGCACTTGTACACACACAGCCAGGCCAGCTGGTTTTGGGTGATCTCTGGGAGGTAGTTTCTAGGAACCTGAGGACTAAAACAACCCTTCTCAGCTCTTTTTGTGTTTGGTTGTTTTCTTTTGCGACACTTTCAGAAGCCTTCTGGCTCCTTCCAGCACATTCTGCTCCTCCCTTGCCTGTCTGCCCAGCAGCCCAGTTCATCCAGCTCCCGGTTGTAGGTTCGAGGCTGGAGCGGATGGACGTGAAAGGCATAGCCAAGCATGGATAGGACCCACTCAGCAGAATTGTTTACTACTCCACACCCACTGGTAATTATTGTTTTTTTATACATTTCCATATAAAATTACTCATTCTGATTCCTTGCGAAGAATTCAAATCAGAAAAGCCCACAAACAATTAAACTGGATGGATAATGAGGAGCCACTGTCATTTATCTGGATGTGAGCACTTCTCACCCCCAGAAAACATGGATGTAATTACACCCAGGAGCCTGATGTGGGGGGTGGGGGTGCTGGAAGAACTGAAATCAGACAGGGACCCAAGTGCCTGTGAGAGAGAGAGAGATGTTCTTGCTCTGAGTGTGTATCTGAGCATGTGTTTGTGGTGTGTGTGTATCTGAGCATGTGTGTTTGTGGTGTGTGTGTGCTGATGTGAGTATGTGTCTACTCCAGTTGTCTGTTGCTGTGTAACTACTCCAAAATTAAGTGGCTAAAACATCAATCATTTAATCACAGCTCATGGTTTTGTGGATCGGAAATCCAAGATGGGCTTGGCTGGAAAATTCTCCTGTGTTCTATGGAGTGTCAATAGAAGTGGCAATATTCAGCTGGAGAATTGTATAGTCTGGAGGGTCCAAGCTGGCTTCACTCACACTTCCAGTGCCTTGGCAGAGATGAGGAAAGCTGGACTCAGCCAGAACTTTCAACTAGAACACCTGAGCATGCCCTCTCCAGCAGGACAGTCTGATGACTTTTGGCATGGTGGCTCAGAGAGACAATTTCCTAATGGAATAGAAGCTACAAGGCTTTTGATCGCCTAGCCTTGGGAGTCTCTAAGCCCAGCCCAGATTCACGGAGAGGGGAATTAGACTCCACCTTTCAACCGGAAAAGTGGTGGAAATTTTGCAGCCATCTTTCGTCTACCACCATGTGTATCACACTGACAGTATAGTGAAAAAACCCGGGATTTGAGAGGGTGTTAGAGATGAGTTTGAATCCCAGTACCTCCATTCACAAGCTGTGTGGCTTTGGGCAACCTAAATAACTTCTCTGAGCCTCAGTTTCCTGATCTGTCAAATGCTGTTGTTGTGAGCATTGTATACATAAAGTTCAGGATACATAAAGTCTACACTAAACTTTATGTATACGGCTTGTATACATAAAGTTCAGTCATCAACAGCATTTAGTGAGCACCTACTGTATGCTAGGTGCCCCATGCATGTGCATCTCCTCCTGCTTTCCCCTGCCCTCCTGCCCTGGGGCCACACCTTAGGAGACCCTTAGGATGGGGATGGGTAGGAAAGACAGACCCTCCCTTGAGGCACTGACAGCCTTCTGCAGTCACATCAGGACCCAACCCACAGCAACCTGCCTCTGCCAGCCTCCTGGTGATCCTGTCTACACCAGCACCAAGGCCCAAGGTGAGCCCAGCAGCCTCCACCATCTGCTGCAGCTGGGCTGGCTAGAGGCAGCTTCCTCAGCTCAGGAGAATTCCTGGCTAACAATGGCGTTAATTTTTCATGTGTTTGTTTGATTTTCTGCAGCAAATGAGGAATGTTGGAACAACATCTGGAGCTGCCCCAGGCTGAGATATGCAGAGCACAGTGGCAGCGATGACAGCTCAGAATACAGCCCTCTCATGCTGTGCACATCCACACCCATAAACGTACGCAGACTTTGTACACACATCTATGTCGGCATGCACATGCACACACCTATGCATACATAGATGCTCCTGCAATATACAAACACATCAAACCTATAAACATGTGTGTCTGCATGCATATAAACATGTGTGTTTGTGCATGTGCCTTCACATGCGTAAACCTATACACCTGTGGGCATACCTACATACATATACACACACACGGACCCACAAACACACACGCATAGATACACAAACTTGCACACACATACACTAACACAGCCACATCACCAGGACCAGGCGAAGGACTCCTGGTTCTGGGTAGGAGTTTGGGAAGGCCACAGCTCCAAGGAGGCTCCTGCAAGCCCAGATTCTCTGTGCCAGACTCAGGCCAGTGACAGCCAGGCTTGATTGACAGCCTGCAGCAGGAGCCCAGCTTCCTCAGGTTCTACTGCTCCCAACCTGCCAGGAGCCTTGCCATGGCCCCTCCCTGTCCTGGAGCCCACTCACCACACACCATGCTGGAGACCAGTCACCTCCCTCCTCCCCCATAATTCTTTCCCCAATTGTAAAATGAGAGGATCACCAGACAACAACACCTGGGGGCCCACCAGCAGGACCCCCTCTACCAGGACCCCCTGTGCCATCAAGCTCAGCTCACGCCAGGGCCCATGGCCATGTCTGCATGGAGCTGTGTGTCTGCGCATGTTTGTGTGCCTGGGTGCACCTGCACCTGTGTGTTTATGTTCATGTATCTGTGCTACCCATGTCTGCCTTGGCATTCAGTGAAGGTCTGCACATCTATCTGCATGCATCTGTGAATGTCTGGGTATCTGTGACTCTATGCATATCTGTTACTTGCATTTGTGTGTCTGTGCATTTCTGTGTCTGGGTTTGTATATTTCTGGATCATCATTTCTGTGGGTGTTCTTATACATTTGTGTGAATCTACAAAGCTGTGTATATTGGAGCTGTGTCTGCATATGTATGTCTCTATGCTTTTGTACCTATGTGTGTCTGCACCTGTGTATCTGTGTCTATGTGTGTGTGTGTGAGCATAGCTCCATATATGTCACTGTGTGTGTGTATGTGTGAGCATGGCTGTGTATGTCAGTGTATATGTGTGTGTGTGCACAGCTGTTTGTATGTCAGTGTGTGTCTGTGTATGTCGGTGTGTGTCTGTGTCTGTGTGATGACTACATTAATGCCTGTGTATGTCAGTGTATCTGTGTGTGTGTCAGTGTGTGTACGTATGGCTGTGTGTATGTCGGTGTGTCTGTGTGTGTCAGTGTACCTGTGTGTATGTCGCTGTGTGTATGAGTATGTCCGTGTGTGTGTGTCAGGGTGTATCTGTGTCTGTGTGAGTGTGTCTGTGTGTATGTCAGTGTGTCTGCCTGAGTGTTGATGCATATATGTATGGCTGTGTGTATGTCAGTGTGTCTGTGTGTGTGTGTCAGTGTACCAGTGTGTATGTCACTGTGTGTATCGGTATGTCTGGGTGTGTATGTTGGTGTGTGCCTGCGTCTGTGTGGTGAGTCTGTGCATATGCCAGTGTGTTTGCCTGTGCAGATGTCACTGTATCAGTGTGTCCGTGTGTGTATGTTGGTGTGTGTCTGTGTCTGCATGAGTGTGTCTGTGCATATGTCATTGTGCCCATTTGTGCAGATGTCTGGGGTCAGGATGATGGCAAGAGACAGATCAGTGTCTGGGCTCAAGCACGGGTTTCTCTTCTGCTCCAGCTCCATGCAGCTGAGGCCATCCAGCCAGGTGGATGGGAAGGAGGCAGCCAGAGAGAAGAAAACCTCCCCAGACTGGAAGTGGACCTCTGCCCAGCTGGGCCCTGTGGCCACAGAGGCAGAAAGGCACAGGGGCAGGGTCTGTCTGAGTCACCTGCTATAGCCTGGCCATCTACAGACCCTTCGATCCCCACAGGTAGCAGGCGGGCAGCCTCTGGGGCCAGTGGGCAATGGGGAAAACCTTGTACTTTTATTCTCTGTGTGCCCCAGCGGTGTCCTCCGTGGGTCTCCTTGCTGCTCCCTCTGCTGGGGGCACGTATCTTGCCTTTCCCTTGTTCTCTCTCCCTCTGCATGTAGGTGTGTGTCATTGATAAACTTTACGTCTCTCTCTCACTCACTATTTCTCTGTCAGTGTGTGTGTCCATGTCTCACACACAAACATGACCCACAGACTATTGATCTCTTTGTCCTACTCACACTCCTTGTAAAACACCCTGTCACACACATTTGATTGGGCCTCCGTTACTGTCTCTTTCTGTCCCTGGCCCCTTCATCCTCCTTCCCCTCCCAGTGCTGGCAAGGGCAGGAGTCTCTCCTAACAGCGGCATGAAAGGGTTTTGGATGGGTAGAAACAGAACCTGAAGGACACGCACAGGATTTTTTAAAAGCAGAGTGTTATCAGATATAGGAGTGTTTTATGAAACCCCAGGACAAGACCAGAACCCAGCCTCAAAAGGACTGCAAAGCTGATGGGAGCCCTGACCTTCTCCTTCTGTCTTCTTTCTATCTCCCCTTCCTTCTCTTTCAGCTTCTACATGAACAGGTCTAACCAAAGATGGCTGCCTCCACTCCTGAGCTTAGAGTGCCTCAGTTCAAAGAGCACCCCAGACTGACCAGTATCAATCATTTCCAAGACTGGGAGAGAAATCTGAGTGACCACACTTGAGTCAGTTGTCCAAGCTGGTCCAATCAGCAATGAATGGCCGTGGGGGCGGAGTCACACAGAAACCCACTCTTCGGGTATGCCTGGCAGTTCTCAGACAAACGAGTCTAAAGGACAAAGGTCAGCATCGGGCTGGTGAGTGAGGCACCCCGAGCCAGCCAGGTGTGGTGTCCTGTTGGACTCAGATGTGCAGGCCTGGAACTCAAGAATGCAGCTGATGTTGGGTCAGTCTGTGTCAGAGTCATCGTAAGGTGAGTGATGCCAAAGCTACAGGAACCGTGGGATCACCAGGGCTGAGGATGGGACCTGGGGGAGCGCACCTTATGAGCCCCATCCCCAAGAGCACCCCTAGTTCCTCATTAGACTCGTACCCTCCACAGCTTAGAGAAGCCTTGGATGCTGCCCCCCACAGCCCCATTCTCACCTGGCTGCCTCCATCCTAGAATTTGGCGCCCACCATCCCATACCCTGCCCGTAACAGCATCTCTTCCCCATTGAAGACTGCGGTCCACAGAGTCTTCTGGCTTCATTCAGCCCCTCGTCTCCACCTACCCCAGCCCCACCCTCCTGCATATCACCATCTAAGAAATCTCCCAGACTGGGGACCACAGATAACTGGGTTGAAACAGTCACTCGTGCCCTCCCAGGCAGGTGATCCTGTTAATGGGATCTAGAGCCCCAAACCATGGCGAGAATGAGAAGAAAGGCTTCTCGCATTCAGAGGTCCAATCACTGAATGTCCTTCCCTTAGATGAAACAAAACGGTGAGAGACTCAGGGTCCTGCTTACAGCTAGGAGCACAAGCACATTGGTTCAGGCCCCTCCACCATACATGCTTCAAGACAGACAAAGACCTCTCAGCCTCAGAATCCCCAAAAGCAAGCTGACTGACAGAAAACTTTCAATGTATCCCTGAGAGCACTTACTTTAAAACACATGCTTTCTCCAGCATTGGGTTAAGAACTGTGTTCACTGGTTTGCCATGAATCATTCTGGCAACTGATAATAATAATTATTATAACTGATATTTAATGAGCACTTACTATGTACCAGGCACTGTGCTAAGCACTCTGCAAGCATTATCTTACTGAATGCTCACAGCTGCCCTGTGGGTAGGTTTTGTTATACCCATTTTTTGATAAGAAAACAAAATCAAAGGTTAGGTAACTTGCCTAAGGACTGCCAGGATTCAAGTAGAAAATCTGTCCAAATTGAAAGGCAAAACCCTGGACCAGGACATGCATAAGTGGCTGAGATAATAGTTAGGGACAACTACACATTACTGAATAACCCACCCTCTGTTGCCAGCAGCTGACAACTATAGGTACTGAAAAGACAGAAGCTACCCAATCCCTACAAGAACAGACAAGTTCCAAGATTAATCCAGAGCCTGCCCTTACCTATTCAATGATTCTACACAGTCTTCTTCCCTGCTTTACACTTTTTGTTTCCAACTGAACTATAAGCCCCTAGAGGGCAGGACCTGTGTTCTTTTTCACCCACATTCCCAAGGCTGCACAAAGAATTTAATACAGACTTTCTGCATGGTTTTCTACTGGTCGGTTAGGTGGGTGATGGGTTGGTTGCTTGGATGGTTGGATGGACCAATTAGTCAATATTGGTTGCTAGTTGGATGCTGTCAGAGTGTGGGGTGAGGTAAGGGTTTTCCCTGAGTGGCAAACCTACCATGTAAAACCCAGTGGGGGTTCTCTTTGGTTTCTAAAAAAAACTCTCCCAGGGAATAAAGAACCCTTCAAATGCTTCTCCCTTCCCTTTTTCCCTCCCTCTGCCAAGCGAAGCCAGAGCTTCTGAGGACCAAGGAGGTGCTCCTTTCCCATCATCAGCCCCAATGAGGAGGACCCAGTCCCTGGGAGGAGCATTGAATAGCCCATTATGGTCACCCTTGGGAAGCACACAGGTAACTGCCATCCTTGGTTGATTGTGTAGGTCATTGGGTGGGTACCTAAAGGCTAGGATGCTGCAGTGTGGAGAATAAGGAGTCCAGTGCTTCAGAGCAGCTCGTTTCATCCTGCCCAGGAAAAAGGTCATGTGCTCCGATATGAGTAATTAATTTTCTCCGAGCCGCGTTGAAAAGGTTAACCTGATTTATAGGACGCAATTGAGTGTAGAATGGGTTGTGTATCTTGTAAAAGGCCCGTTCCAGCATCTGAGTCTACAGACTCACCCGTGGCTGGGCATCAGCTGGGAGCTGGCCCTACCTTTTATTCCTTTATGTAGAATCCAGGTGAAAATCCCAAAGAGATCCCCACTGACCAGGAAGTTGCTTCCTGAGCTCCAAACCCTAGGGTTCATTGGAGCATGCCAAGGAGGGTGTCTCCTGCTCCTGTCACAACCCCCAACTCAACAGCAGCCTCAGCCTTTATCTCCATACAATTCAGGGCCCAGGGAGAAATGCCCTGCGCTAAACTTAAGTTCTGAGTTCAAGGTCAGGCTCCTCCACTGACTCTCTGGGATTGGTACTGGGCTATACACTTTCCCCATCTCTAAAATGGGATGAAGAATCCTTGCCCTGTCCCCTTCCCTCTCATCAATTACTAGCTGTGTGAGCTTGGGCAAATTACCTAACCTTTCTGTGCCTCAGTTTTCTCATCTGTAAAATGGTAATAATAATAGTAACTATGTCATAGGATGGTTACGAGGATTACATGAATTAATATTTGTAAAGAACTTAGAACAGTGGCTAGGCCACACGATATGGTGCATAAGGGTTTGTTAAATAAATTAATAAAATCTGGATGTCCTCAGCAGGGTGTCAAGCAAAGCCAGCACCTGATCAGCACTGTCACCTGAGGCTTGGCTCCTGGTTGAGGTAGACACCAATGGTCCTAGGGCTCCAAGAATATATTGAACAGATGGGGAATGGGGGTGTTATGGCCAGAAGTTTTTTCTTTCCTGTGTCTATTCTTCATCCATGGTTAAGCTCTGCTCCCCAGAGCCGGCCAGGACTCCACCCATCAAGCCCACAGATGCTAGTCTAGCACCACCTAGTGGAAAGACTGCAGTGCGCATGTGGGTGGCTTCCAGGCCCCTCCTGGCAGAGGGAAGGAGAGTGAAGTTGCTTGGACTTACCCACCAGTCAGGCACTAAAGGAAGAAAAAAAGAAAAACACTCTACCAGAAACCTCCCTGAGAAACTGACCCAGCTGAGAGCTCTTCACTTCGTGCCCCTGCAGTATATGGTGGTGTAGTATTTTGCAGAAGTTCGGTGTTATGCAGGTCGGCTGCATATATCACACATGTGCACGTCTATAGGATTACCAATTAAGTGAGTTAATAGGTATGAAGAACTTAGGCAAGTGCCTGGCACATAGAAAGCATTCAATAAATGTTTGTCCTCATTATGATTATGTGTATAATATGTGCATATACCTGTGCCTGAATATTCATGTAAATGTGGATGTATAGATTGTTTACATGCCTCTGTGTTTATGGATGGATGCGTGTGTATATATATGTGTGTGTGTGTGTGTGTGTGTACCTAAGAATGCATATGTGCTTATGTCTGTATACATATTTATGTATGTAAATATAAGTATAGTGAGTGTGGTGTACATGTAAATGGAAGTATGTGAATGTCTGCATGTATATACACCTATGTACATGTGGATATCTTTGGGTATATTTGTGACTTTCACCGAATGGAATGCTTGCGCATTAGTTTTCTACTGCTGCATAGCAAATCACCGCGACTTAGCTGAAAACTACACCCAATTATTATCTTACAATTTCTGTGGGTTGGGAGTCCAGACACAGCCTAGCTGGTCCTCTGCTTAGGGTCTCACAGGCTACAGTTAAAGTGTTGGCCAGGATTACAATCAAATTTGAGGCCTGGGGTCCTCTTCCAAGCTCACGTGGTTGTAGGCAGATCATGTTTCCTTATAGCTGTAGCCCTCATGGCAGCTTTTTCAGGGGCAGCAGAAGACACTCTCTCTCTGACCTCCAGAGCCTCTTTTAACAGCTCATCTGATTAGGCCAGGCCCGCCCAGGAGAATGTCCCTCTTGATTAACTCAAAGTCAAATGATCAGGAACTTCAATTTTATCTGAAAAATTCTTTCACCTTTGCCATAAAGCATAACCTAGTCACAAGAGTAATATCCCATCCTGTTCACAGGTCCCACCCACACTTAAGGGGAGAAGATTATACAGGGCATGTACACAAGTGGGTAGGACTCTTGGGAACCATCTTAGAATTCTGCGCTCCACAGTGTATTTTATATATATATATATATACATATATCACACACACGTATGTCTGGGTCTATATGTACATGTGGTTGTATATTGAGGTGCATATATGCATGTGTGTATGTCCATGAGTGTGCTTTTCTGTGGGCTGTTTTCTTCCCAATGGGATTGCAGGTTCCTTAAATAAAGATTGGGGCCCCTGAAGTCCAGAACTCCATCAGACCAAGGACTTTTTAATGTAAGGATTTCAGCTCTCCTGCTGATGGGCGTTTCCCAAGATGGGGTCCTGTACTCTCCACCACATGCCACATGCAGCGTCTGGTCTGCATCTCAGAGGTGCTGAGTTATCATTGTACATGGCTCACATGTGCACATACACACATATGTGCATGTACACACACACAAACACACACACACTGGTATGACTCACTCCAAGGCAAGATCAGCCTAACTAGGGACAGAGCTCACTCCTGCTCTTTAGAAGAAGCCACTCCCTGGCATCTCCCCGCCCCAACCTGTCATGAGATTACAAAGTCACTGCTCTCTCCAAAAGGAGGTCCGAAGGCTGAGACACCTCTGCCCCCCAAGTTGGGCTGAGGTCCTGTTTGGGACCCAAATGGCCTTGCAATCAGGTAATGAGCTTACAGGCCTCATACCAACATTATCCAAATGGAATATTAGCCCAGGAGATGCTGAGGCCAAGATGAACTATGGCTAGAAAGTTGCCTATGGCCAAATAAGTCTGTGAAACCCTGCCTGCTTCAGCCCTCCTTGGAATTTTGCATTATAGATTAGCAGAGCAAAGGCTCTGAGAAGGCCTGCAAGAAAGTGGGGCAGGAATAACATTTAGCACAGATACAGATGGTAAACAGATGCCCACTATTACTAGCTCCAGGTCTGCAGCTGTTGCAGAGAAATTGGCCTCTCCAGACTGTTTTCCAGCCAAAAGTCTATGCCTCAATGGACAGCAAAGTTAAGATGGCTCATGCCTTGAAGGTGGAGGGCAGGAGAATGTTCCAGCTCCTCCAGGGACAGACAGGAAGAGTGCAGCAGCTGAGCTGAACCAACAGAAATACTTCGAGCTAATTTCTTGTGTGCAGAGAATAAATCTGTGGGTGGAGCTGTGAGCCAGAGCTGGGGTGTGGGGTCAGGATGCAGAAACCACATCTGTGCATCTCCCCGTCGCCCCGCATTTCATATTTACTTCTGTTGATGAGATTTTGTCATGCTCGATTACAATTCATAGACTCGTGTTTCCAGATTTTATGCATTAAAATGCTCTGATTTACAGAGTCACCCTAAGCCTGACGCCAGCCCCTCAAGGTGCTGTTGCTAAGCATGGGCACTGAGGCTTGTCCTGGGGTCACCCAGGGGCCTCATTTCTGGGTACAGTGGCCTCTGAAGAGCCTCAGGAGGCAATGCCTGAGAGAAGACCTCCTGGTGTCTATGCAGGGAATGTAGCAGGGTGGGGACGGATACCAACATTCATGTCTGGCCCTTGCATGGGGCACAGGAGCAGCAGGACTGTGGGGGCGGCCTCTGGCAGCCATGGATAGGCCCACGCTGACCCTGCACCTCACCCTCCTCTCCTTCGAGCCCCTCCCCAACAAACCTCCACCAACAGAACCAGGAACCTTCCACAGTGGGGTGTGGGTCAGCTGGCCCAGGAATAGAAGCAGGTCTCTGAGCCCCCATTCATCACCCAGAAATGCTCCCATCCCCCACTGTGCAGCCCCATCTGGAGGAGATGTGAAAGAGCAGCCACTTACTGGGGTGGGCCAGCCTAGCTCAGCCAGCCCTGTGCCCAGGAATAGTGCACTGCTGCTTGGCCTTGTCTCTGCACATGCTCCACTCCCTAGTGGATGGGTGTGTGTGTATGTGTTTCACACATACACACACACGTTTGTTTCTCTGTGTGGATGTGCCTCTCTGTGTGTCTGGTTGCATTTCTCGCTGTGCTGCCTCTGAGTCTGGGTTCACGTCTGTGTTTCCTTGTGTGAATTGGGTTCTATGTCAGTGTGTGCCCATGTCTGTGTCTCTGCAGTTTCTCTCTCTGAGTGAGTCTTTGTCCCCTGTCAGTCGTGTGTCCCTGTGTCTTCCTGTGCATGTCACTGTATGCGCATATACACAGTGTGTGTCACTCTGTTCTGACCTATTTCTGGTTGTTCCTCTCTCCCCCTCCTTCCATCTGCTTCTCTGTCTCTGTGTTTCTCCATTTCTCTCTGTCCTTTGTCTATAGGTCTCTCTGCTTCTGCATCTTTTAGCTTTGGTTCATGGTAAGAAACCCCTGTGCCTGCCCCATCTCTGCCTCCCTCTCCTGCGTACTGGGTCCTTGGGCCACCCGAGTTGCTGCAGAAACTCCTTCTCCCACACACACTCCCACCTGTACTTGCCCATCTTCAACCACTCATCCTCACTCCTTCCGACTCCTCTAAGAGAAGAGACATACAGTGAGTGATTTTCTCATTTATGGTTAGGGAGAATGTTGCTCCAAAGTGCACCGATGCTGCTTTCAAAACTCCAGCAATCTCTAGGTCCATGCAGCCAGCTGGTGCAATTCAGAATCATGTGGACTGGGCTGGGATATCAATCCTTGGGAGACCAAGGCCTAAGGCTCTGGGGTGGGTGGGTGGGTGTGTGTGTGTGTGTGTGTGTGTGTTTGAGTCATGGAATCTTTCTTTCCTTTCTGTACCAGGGTATGAGAACCAGCAGGGCTAGTCAGAGCCATGGAACCTGGCCCCACTAGGGACCGGGGCAGGGCAGAGCCAGGCCCCACACAGCATTAGGCAAGTAATCAGCAGACTAACAATACAACAGTAATAACACAACTCCTTACGGAGCACCTCCACATGCCAGCACTGGACTCAGTGCTTTACAGACTGTTCCTCGCTATATTCGTCTATTGCTGTGTAACCATATCACTACAAACTCAGCAGCTTAAAACAACACACATTTATTCTCTCATGGGGTCTGTGGGCCAGAAGTGTCACAAGGCTGCAGTAAAGATGCCAGCCAGGACTGGGCTCTCACCTGGAGGCTGACTGGGGAAGGATCTACTCCCAGCCTCACATATTTGTTGGTTGAATCCAATTCCCTGAGGTTGCAGGACTGAGGGCTTTGATTTCTTGCTGGCTGGTGGCTAGAAGCTGCCCTCAGCTCTTTGCCACATGGGCCTCCCAACACAGACACTTGCTTTGTCAAAGCTAGCAAAGGAAAGAGTCTCAGGGCAAGATGGCATTACCGCCTTGTGATGTTAAATACAATCACAGAAGTGATGGCCTATCCATTTCACATATTCTCTAGGTTAGAAGCAAGTCATAGATCCAGCTCATGCTCGAGAGTGGGGATTATAGTGAGGGCATGAACACCAAAAGGCAGGGATTATGGCGGCCACTTGGATGAGTGTCTGCCACACTCAATTCTCATAGCAACTTTGAGAATTGGTAACACCACCCCCATTTTACAAGAAAGGACACTGAGTCTTATCAACATTAAGGACATTACCCAAGGTCAAACAAGTAGAAAGAGACAGCTCTAGGACTTGAACCCTGGTCTGTCACTTCCACAACCTGAGCCCTTTGTCACAGGGCAATGCCACAAAAGGGAAACCCAGATGTAAGCCCACAGCTACCTACTTGGCAGGAGCAGGTCCTGTCATTTAGGGGTTATGCAGCACCCTCAGCCTGCCCCAGGACACAAGGTTCTGAGTCTTTTTGAACAAGAAAGACTCAGTCAGGCACGCAGGTCCTCAGTCACTGATCTGACTTTGACACCTAAGAGTGCAAAAGGCTGCTAAAGCCCAGAACACCAGGGCTGAGGCTGCCAAGCCCCAGAGGAACAGGGGACATTTTCCTCCCCATCCTCAGGTTGGCATCTTGACCATGGCTGCAAGGATGGGCCCCTCAACTTTGCTGACTTGGAGCTCTTCTTGTCAGCTCTTCCTGGAGACAATATGAGTCTGTCCCTTGGCTCCTGCCTATCTCTCTGCATTCCAGATCTCACAGCAGATCCACTTTTCCACTCCTGGATAGGCTTGAGGACATTTGTGAAGGAAGGTGACCTTGAAGGAATTGAGGATGCCACCTCTACTGAGCACCTATTTTTTGCCTTGACACACATCAGCGTATTTAATCCTCTCAACATCCTTTCAAGATAGGTATTATTATTTCCAGTCTATAAAGGAGAAAACAAAATCTCAGGCTAAGTAACTTGCCCAAGATTATACAGCTAATAAGAATCTGTATTCATACCCTGGTCTGTCTGGTTGCCAAGCCAATGCTTGTTCTACTTTCCCAGTCATCTCACTTTGAGTGTCCTCTCATCTACTGCTTGGGCTCTCCATCTGGGTTCAAGGCTCCCCTTCTTTCCAGCGTATTTAGGGCCAGGTTCAATGCTGTTAGGATCTGTAGACTCCCTCCCCCTACACCCACCCTCCCACGCACTTATCTATTATTTTGGGGAACCTTGAGTTTGTCTCCACGGGGTGGGATTTCTCCATTCTACATTCTGCTTTAAGCCAAACCACACAGATAGATTGTAATAAAGCCATGGGTTTGATGGGTCCCTATCCATCATCATTGTTCTCTGTCCATGGTGCTAATCTGTATTTCTCTAATTCCGAAAGCCCAACCAGAGCATCTCCCTGACCCTTGGATATGGTGAAGGAGTCTGGTTTCCAGTCTCTTTTATAATTGGTCCTTGGAATCCCTGTTGCCTGCTCAGCTCCCTGCTTGGGATCTTGATTCCATCTGAGCTGTTTCCCACCAACAGCAGGGATCCAAGCTTTGCCTTCTTATATAATTGATCCTTGGATTCCCTGTTGCCTGCTCAGCTCCCTGCTTGGGATCCTGATTCTGTCTGAGCTGTTTCCCTGGGATCCAAGATTTGCCTTCACAGACTTGCATGCCCCAAAGGGGCCTTCAACACCCCTGGACTGCTGAACTGGTGACCCTCTTCCTAGCTTTAGCCAGTCGTACCTAAAAATGTCTCCTCCCACCATGGACAACTCATAGGCTTAAAACTGGCTCTGCCTTGGCCATCCCCCATGGGTCGTAACCATCACACTATAGTTACTACCACCAACATCACCTCTCACATCCCCACCACTGCCACCATCACTACCAACAAAACTGTCCCTTTAGTCACAATCTCCATCACCTTCACTACTCCCAAAACATCAACATCATCACCTGTAACTCCCCATAATCATCACTACCACCTTTTCCTCGAGTCACCTCTGATGGCAGCGTAATCCCCAACACCACCATTCACCTCCTCATCCCACTGTCACTCAATCCATCACTACCTTCACCACCCCTAGCACCACCACCATCCTTGTCACTTACCAGAGCACTTAGTGTCTCGATATCTTAAAATGGGACCTGAACTAAGTGAGAAAGGTGAGAGGGGCCCATTTCAGATACTTCCTAGGCTGACGCTCATTTGTCACCAACCCAAGATGAGTTGCCCACTCCTGTGCTGCATTCACCTGCATCCCCCACACTTCCATACAGACCCCTCAGGCTTCTTCCTTATCCTCAAGCTAACAAAATGCTCATCCTTTCTGATGCCACAGCCACCCTCTGCCTTTACATCTTTCAGAGAGGTAGTTGCTTAAATGCCAACCTCCCAAAATCTCCCCTATCTAAGTGGGAGGCAGGAATCCCAAATGGGGCAAAGCCATTCCTGGGCCAGGCCCTCCTGATCCCGGCTGTCACTACCACTTCCAGTTTTTCCTGGAGCCCAGGAAAAACCATACCTATGCCACTCCCACCCTGGGCAGCCAAGTGTCTGGCATTGATTACCAGCCCCATAATTACTCTGCAGGCACTGGGAGGGATTTCAAGGCTGATTGACTTCAAATGAGAAATCCATGGGGCTTCGGAGAGGGCGGAGGATCCTTTGCTGTGGCGGGGGTGGGGGCAGGGGGAGCTGCCTTCACCTGCATGGGCCTCTGTGTTTAGAACCACAGCTCTGACAAAGGAGCATCCACCCACTGGGTTGATACCTCGGAGGCCCCACCTAGAGGCTGCAAGGAGAGGCTGTAAAATCCTCCTAACCTTGCTTCCAGCCTTCCTAGGGACCCATGCAGAGTGCTGAGGATGGCTGGGCCAGTGGATCAACCAAAGAAGGCTCCGTGTCCATTGGCACATCAACCCTTTGAGAGAAGCCATCCCGAGGGAGGCAGGGCAGGCTTCAGGGAGGTGGTTGGGGAGACTCTGGAGAAACCTATCCAGGGCAAACAAATGCAGGATCTCTCCTCCATGGGCACAGGTGAAAGCTAGAGGGGTAGGATGAAGGCTTAAGGGGTAAGAGGCTGCTCCAGAAGGCCACTCAAGGCATTAAAAGAGACTATTCCTTGCCCAGGAGAATTCGGAAGTAAGGCCCCATTGGGAAATGTCCTCTGAAATAAGAAACATAAATACTCATAAATCCTCTGATCTCACACATATTTACAAGCCTATGAATTTACTCTGGGCACCTGCACACACACATTTATGCTCATGAACACACTCTCATCCACCTCCCTCATCCCTATGTTCTCAATCTCAGAGGCAAAAACAAAAACAAAAAGAAGGCCATCGCCATCACACTTGTATCCAGTCATGCATGCACACACACGCACACACATGCATACACACACCTAAATCGACATCCGCATCCCCCATCCCCACACATGCACACCAACACACTTCACGCCATCAAACACTCACGTACTCACATACATCTAAGTTCACACATCTTTAAACACATTCTCACATACTCCAAAGCCAAATACCCCGAGAAAAAGAGAGACATCACTTACACACTCATCTGCTTCTCGAGAAATTGCAGAGCAAGGTGAGCCACTTGTTCTTTTCTCCCTCTCCCCCCTCGCAGAGGGGTTTTCATTTAAAAGTTGCCTGAGCCCAAGCTTCCAGATTGCAGTCTAGACTGTATAGGTTTCCTAAAGATAAGGCTGAGAAATTGATTTCAATTACCAAAGTAGAGAGGCTGCACTTCTCAGCCTCTGAGCGGAGCATTAACCCTGGAGAGCCAGGAGCTGGAGAAGAGGAATCCAGCAGGGCAGGCACTCATGGAGCCAGCAAACCTGCACATGCAAAAGCTCATTTACACCCAGCCTGAGCAAACAGCCCGGGTTTAGGGTCAGAAGGCCTGGATTCTAGCCTCAGCTCTGCCAATATCTTGCTGTTAATCTTGGACAATCACCTTTCTCTGCTCTAGACTTCTCTTCTTGGGCCATATTCCTGCTCCCCAGGGCTCATGAGACCTCAGCCTCACTGCTGATTGAGAACTTTCTCTGTTGAAACTCCCAGGAGGCCTGAACAGGCATTCAGATGCCTTAGAACCCAGTTTCTTATCCATTCTGCCTCCAGGATGGAGGTCCCTGCACCCTGGTAGACACAGGGCCTGTGTTAGTCAGAGGAAGCTTCATTAGCTACTTCAAGAAGCAAGCTATGATATCTCTCTGGCTTAAAAGACTTCTTTTTTCTTTTTTTTTTTTAAGAGACAGAGTCTTATTCTGTCACCCAGGCTGAAGTGCAGTGGCATGATCATAGTTCACTGCAGACTCAAACTCCTGGGTTCAAGTGATCCTCCTATCTCAATCTCCGTAGTAGCTAGGACTACAGGCATGCACCACCACACCCAGCTAATTTTTTTAGAGTCCAGGTCTCATTAAAGAGAGACCAGTCTGGTCTTAAACTCCCAGCTTCAGGTGATCCTCCTGTCTTGGCCTCTTAAAATGCTGGGATTACAGGTATGAGCCACCATGCCCAGCCAAAAGATTTTTTCTTATGCACACAAAGTCCTAGGTGGGTGTATTAGTATTCTCTTTCTGCCATAACAAATTACCACAAAAATTAATGGCTTTTAAAACAATATTCATGCATTATCTCATAATAGGTGAAAAGTCCAGGCTGGGGTTTGACTGGTTCCTCTACTTAAGAGTATCACAAGGCCAAAATCAAGGTGTCAGCCAACAGGGCTTGTATCAGAAGTTTCTGGGAAGAGTCAGTTTCAAGCTCATTCAGGTTGTTGGCAGATTATAGGGTTAAAGCCCCCATTTCCTTGCTGGTTGTCACGTAGGAGTCAGGTTCAGCTTCTAGAGGCTGTCTATATTACTTGGTTCATGGCCTCTTCCATCTCCAAATTCAGCAATGGGGTGTCATATCCTTCTCACACTTCAAATCTCTCTGACTTCCTCTTGGGCCTCCCTCTTCCTCTTTAAAGGACTCATCTGATTACACTGAGGTTACCCAGATAATCTAGGATAATCTCCCTGTCTAAAGTCATCTGATTAATAATCTTGATTACACATGCAAAGTCCTCTTTGCCATGGAACATAACATATTATATAAAATCAAGAGCAAACATCACTGGGGCCAAAATTCTGCCTAACCCAGTGGGTTGAGTGGCTTTCCTCCAGTGGCGACTCAGGGATCCAAGCTTCTCTGTCATGTAGCACTGCCATCCTCAAGGTGTGGCCTTCATTGTTGCCACAGAAAGGGAAAAGAGGACTGGATAATTTCATGAGATGTTTTCAAAAGCCATCCTGGAGGAAACTTACATCAGTTCTGCACTCATCTCATTAGCTAGAACCAGTCGCATGGCCCCAACCTAACTGCAAGGAAGGCTGAGAATAAGCAGTAGCATGTGGGTATTTGGAGCACCCAACTGGTCTCTGTCATATGGCCTGAGTTCTAGGGACTCAAAAGTCAGGGAATCAGGAGGTAGAGAATAGCCTGCCTTCTCTTTACAAAGAGAAGCCACAAAAACTAGTCTCAGAACATTGGTCTCTGCTTCTCCTGTTAGGGTTTCCCAGCAGGTTCTTAAAAAATGTACCAGTCTGCAAATTTGCCAATTTCCATGGGCTGAAGGTTCCTGAAAGGGAGAGAAGAGAGGCTAGCTCCATACATTGCCATCCTCTCCTTAGTTCAGCAGATGGAATATGAAAGATGTACAAACTCAAGGCCACATCCGAGGCATAAGACAGAATTGAGAGAACTCCTAGGAGCACCTGATGTGGAGCATCTGGGAGGTTCCTGATGGTACCAATCCCCTGGGTGGCCCAGTGGGATCTTCTCAGACAGTCAGCCTGCTCCTGGATGGAAGGTTGTTCTACTGACCATAACCATTTCTCTCTCCTCCCTGTGTCTTCCCTCGGGGTCTTGGTGACCATGACCTCTTCTTTCTTCATCCTTCCTTCCATCCCCATCAAGGACTGATGACATGGGGCAGATAACTCATGGAACTGTGTGGGTCAAATGGACCTGGCCCTAGTAGAGGGACAAGTAGGGGAAGAATGCCCAGCCCCCTTCCACTCTGGCCCAATCTAATTTTCATGGGGCATGACCATCTCAAGGAGAAAAGCACAAGGACCACCATAGCTACTGTTCATGACCCAGTTCATTAGAAAGCTCTCCAACCTTCACCCAATCTGCTCCATTAAGTGCAACCCATGGAATTCTGCTAACAATGAGAAACTGAGTCACAGGTCAGAACATTCAACAATCAGCAACATATCAGTGGGCAGAGTTTGAGGTCAATCAGGACCAATGATTTGGGTTAGAAACTGGAAACAAGATGATGACATGTAAAATCTGTTTAGGGGAAGGCTGGCCAAATTACTTAGGATGGTACCTTCAGCTTTAAGGTTCCTGGGTAGCTGTGATGGGGGAATACTATAGAGAAAATCGATCACAAGGAGAAGACACAGGTAGTGGTTATACTTGCAAATGGAAACTGAAATCAATCATAGAGGAAAGTTGCTAGAATAACAGGCAAGAGACTTGCAGAGAGTACCCCAGCCAGAAGATGTTCTTTTTGCTGCCTAAATTGACAGAATATTTTAAAATCCTTTCCACTTCTACAGAAGGTGTTCCAAGGCAATGCAGGAGTCATTGCTTTGGGAGGACTCTGTACAATCACAGCTAGACACAGAAATAAAAACCAAGGGAATAAAAGCAGAGAGATGGCACATCAGGTAGGCAAATATAGTCTGTACTTAAAGAAATAGTCTTAGCTTGTGCCCCTACCCACAAAACTAAAGTCTGAAACAAAGGTTTGCATCCCATTCATTTATTTTGGAAAGTATGCCAGGAAACAGGAGTGGGAGGCTGAAGAGAATAAAACAGAGAAATACGAAAATTCAAGACAAAGGTCACTATCTGACCAGACATTGCTGTGGGAAACTGGAGCTCGATTTTGCGGGGGCCTTCTGAGACCCTTCTGTGCTGTGTAGAACACACCTCAGAATTATCCATCTGAAGAATGAAAGGGGAGAGTATTTATCCACTACCCATTGGTGAAGGGTGGCCCCAGAGGATGAGTGGTCATGCCGTCCAGTAGTGTGCTGGTAAATCGGCTCTTGGAGTGAAGGGGAGACTGATTTGTATTATTTGCCAATTGCCATGGGTGTAAATACTCCCACCATAGTTCATTTCAAGCTGTCGCTGGTTTAGCACCTGTCTAGTAAATGTTCTGAATATCTAACAATCAGCTCTTGCAAACTGGTATGAGCTGGCTCACCGACTCCCACGCCCAGGTTTGTATATACGTGGGTGCTGAGTGTGTCCCTACAGGAATCTCAAACTCTGCACAGGGAAGCCCTGGGGCAGGAAGTGAGAGAAGTGTGGTATAGCTGCCCCAGGTGCTGTTAGGTACAATAGCTTGAAGTTGGTGGTGGTAGCAATGGCTGGAGTGAAAGGTGGACATGGGAGATGCCCATACAAGATTATACCCAGAACAAGAAAAGGCAGGCAGACAGCAAGGCCCCTGACGAGTTTAGCAGGAAGCAGCCCGGCCACATCAGATGGGATGCAGGAGTGAACAATGTAAGAGAGAAACCCACACCCCAAGAGACAAGTGGAGGGGAGGCTGAGATGGGCACTGGGAAGGAAACTAGCCTTGAGACCTCTGACTAAGGCTCAGCCCATACCCTGGTGAGGAGGAATAAGAGGTCAAGGTCAGAGCTACACTGTAGTTACACCTGTGGGTGACCAGCAGCGGACAACAATTCTACACACCACACTCACGTTAATTTTAAAACTTGACAGGGCTCATCCCCTGGGATGGGATCAGTTTTCCATTCCCCCTTTTACTGCTTCAAAAAAAAAATCAAATTAATAAATTATCTCAAAAAACTTTGCTCTCAGGGGCGCACCGACACTGAGGACTCTCCCCTTGGGAACATCCCCTTTGGTCCCATTGAGTAGATCCACTAAGCCTGGCCCTCATGGGTGACGAGGAAACAGGGCCCACCCTGTGGGAACAGTCAACTTTCCCCCAGCTGTGGCTCAAACACCCTCAGTTCTCCACCACTGAATCCCTGGAGTAGGCAGGGAGGGGTGGTGGCTACAGGTGGACCTCAGGCCTCCCAGGGAAGGGCAGAACAGGACTGCTTGGCTGGGGACCCTCCATCCAAGCTCCGGATCCTCTGGAAATGACTCTCACCCCATCAGTACTCCCCCTGGGGGCAGGACTGTCTGGGTCACGGGGCCAAGAAGGTGCCACCCACTGTCCTGGAGCTGGATGTGAAAGGCTAGAGGTGTGATGAGAGTCACCTTTGGAAAAGCCAGAGGCAAGGATCACATCTAGGCCAGGCAGCCACAGGGCTTGTGAAGGCTGACAGTCTGGCATCAGTCAGGACAGAAGGTACCAGGAGCCAAGGAGGCAAGAGATGCCCGAGTGTCAACAGCCAGGTTCCCAGAGGAGAGAGTCACACAGGATAGCAAGGAAGAACCTCAGGTGGCAGAGGGACTTTTGAACAGCCCAGAAAATTCTGGCAATAGGTCTTCCAAGTGCATGATGCTTTTACATGTGGGCACTCACCTTCCCAGTGCACGGAGGGCTGTTTTTAAGTACTTCCCAGGGCCTAACGGGAAGGGAAATGTGGACCCTGAACCAAGCTGCTTTCTCTCTGCAGCACAGAAGAGGATCTCCCTCCTGTAAGCGTTTATAGTCATCAAGGCACATAAAGCCAAGAAAGCTTTCCTTAGCTGACAGAATACACTCTCGTGGAGGAAATTTAGGCCCCGGAGGGCACTTTCAGGCAGGATGCTTGCTGCTTACTACCCCTCCTCACTGTCCACAGCCAGGGCCGTGCCTGCTTGGGATGGCAGTGGGCTGGACAATAAAGAATGGGGGCCGGGCACCGTGGCTCATGCCTGTAATCCCAGCACTTTGGGAGGCTGAGATGGGTGGATCACTTGAAGTCAGAGTTCGAGACCAGCCCGGCCAACATGGTGAAACCCCATCTCTACTAAAAATACACAAATTAGCCAGGCGTGCTGGTGCGCACCTGTAGTCCCAGCTACTCGGAAGGCTGAGGCAGGAGAATCGCTGGAACCCGGGAGCTGGAGGTTGCAGTGAGCCGAGACTGTGCCAATGCACTCCAGCCTGGGTGACAGAACGAGACTCCATCTCAAAAAAAAAAAAGGGGGGTATTTGCATTTGGGGCAAGCTGTAGCTTGGGCCCAGACATTAGGGCCCCCTGTAGTTCTCAACTTCAACACCTCTTCCTCGGCCTCCTGCAGCTGGGGCTGCAGCCTGAGCAGACGAGACTTAAGTCTCGTGGACTCTGCAGCTGCCCGCTGCCTTCAGAGGGGAGATACGGGAGCAGGGAGGACGCAGTGTTCCCTTTCCGCTCCTCTGCGCCTTAATTAAGTGCTTTCATTTCCCTCCTTCCTCTCTACACAGGCCCGACTGAGATAAGGCATTGATCCCCTCCCAGAGGAGGAGGAAGCCGGCGGGAGGCTTGCAGCTCTCTCTTTATGGGACAAGATGGATGGCTTATTAGAGAGCCCTTAATTGTGTGGTTTGTAACTTGGGGAAGTTCAAAGAGAAAAGAAAAGAAGTCTGAACTAGGGGCTGCCTGGGAGTCCAAGAAGTGAGCCATTTCTCCCCTCAAGGAGGGTTCTATTCAGCCTCCCTTACAGGAGAGCCTAATCCAGATCAGCCCAGCCCAGCCCAGCCCAGCCCAGCCCCACTACAGAAGAGCGCTCAGAAGTGATCTCACTAAAAGGGGCCAAGGAGATCATCTCACTTAGCCAAAATGATGCTCCATGTCCCCTGATGCAGCCAAGGATGTGGCCCTGAGCCGGGAGTCCAGAGCCCTGGGCTTAGGTGCCAGCTCTGCCACTGGGTTAAATGAATGACCTTGACCAAGGCTCCTCACTTCCCTCTTTCAGCAGATGAGAAAGTTGACCTGCATCCACAGTGCTTAAACTACGTGCTAGGACTATGTGGCAGGGAGGGGTTAAAGGGAAAGCTGGAGCCCCAGTTTCTTTTTTGAGGCCCGTTTAGATCCTCCTCATGTATCAGAATTTCACATAAGCTCTGTGACATGGTTTTTTGTTTGTTTGTTTATTTGTTTGTTTGTTTGTTTTGTTTGTTTGTTTTTTGGGGGGTTTTCTGAGGTGGAGTTTCTCTCTTATTGCCCAGGCTGGAGTGCAATGGCACAATCTCGGCTCACTGCAATCTCTGCCTCCCAGGTTCAAGCAATTCTCCTGCCTCAGCCTCCCGAGTAGCCAGGATTACAGGCATGCGCCACCATGTCCAGCTAATTTTTTGAATTTAGTAGAGATGGGGTTTCACCATGTTGGTCAGGCTGGTCTCGAACTCCTGACCTCAGGTGATCCACCCACCTTGGCCTCCCAAAGTGCTGGGATTATAGGCGTGAGCCACCATGTAGAACGGCTGACATTAGGAACATTCTTTAACCTCCTGAAGCAATTGCTTCAGCTGCAAAATGGACATAATGGTAGAATCACAGGATATTTGGGAGCTAAAATTGTTCCCATAGTAAGAATTCCATCATTATTACTTATTTTTACAAACAGCTTCTTGCTTTAAAAAAAAAAAAAAAAGACTTGAAAAACCAATGGACTCCATAATCCCTTTTTGCTCTGGTAAGAAGGGGCTGAGGACAAAGAGGGAGGGCATTAGCACAGGTACGAGCAGCAGGGGCCAGGAACCCTGTGCAGCCCCACCTCTTCCAACCAGCAATCATTCCAGCCAGCTCCGTAGCCTTAGCAACCAGCCCAGGGCCCAGGGCTTCAAATCAACATCTGTTGAATAAAAAATGAACACGTGAAGTTAAGGACTAACAATTATAGAGCACTTCTTATGAACCAGGAACTTGGTCAGTCACCTGTATGCCCTTTCGCTCACTGAATCATACAACAACCCAGGTCATGTCGTCGTGCCTGTTTCAGAGGTGAACAGGCTTAGCTTAGAGCAGTGAATTGCCTTGCCAGCAGACACAGCTGCCCCCAACAGCACAGGACTGAGAACCCAGGAGTCCTTTCCCCTTCCAGGATCCAGAGGAGGGGAGGCAGTCCCTCACAGACTGGCTCCTACTGCTCACCGAGAGGAAATGTTGACCCTACCCAGCTAGAGAGAAGTCAGGTCCCAGAAGAAGATTCCATCCCATCCCACTCAGACACTTTGTCTCTTCTTGACCCTTTCTTCTGAAACTGAAGGGCAGCTTCCCCATCGTTTCTTTTTTTTTTTTTTTTTTTTTTTTTTTTTTTTGAGATAGAGTCCTGCTCTGTCACCCAGACTGGAGTACAGTGGTGCGATCTTGGCTCACTGCAACCTCTGCCTCCTGGGTTTGAGCAATTATCCTTGCCTCAGCTTCCCGAGCAGCTGGTACTACAGGTATGCACCACCACCCCAGCTAATTTTTTGTATTTTTTTTTAGTAGAAACAGAGTTTCATCATGCTGACCAGGCTAGTCTCTAACTCCTGACCTCAGGAGATCTGCCCACCTCGGCCTCCCAAAGTGCTGGATTACAGGCATGAGCCACCGCACCTGGCCCTGTCCTTTCTTAGCAAATGCTCACGGGGAAGGAGAGGCAACAAAGCAGAATCCCAAAATTCTGGTTGTTTTCAAAAAGACTAGAGTCCAAACCTCCAAATGTTCTTCCCCAAATGCAGATGTTGAGAATCTGCAGAATTTTTTTAACTGGGTGCCATAGAACCCTAGGGTTCCTTGAATGAGTTTCAAGGGCCAACCAGGGTGTGGGAGGACACTAGGCTGAGCTCCTGCCCCTCTGCCAAACACACTTCAACCGGAGCATCTCTGCTTTATCTGTTTTCTGTGTTGAATTTCTGTATTAGATTCTGCAACTTTTTTTTTTTTTTTTTTTTTGAGACGGAGTCTCACTCTGTCGCCAGGCAGGAGTGCAGTAGCGCCATCTCGGCTCACTGCAACCTCCGCCTCCAAGGTTCAAGAGATTCCCCTGCCTCAGCCTCCCGAGTAGCTGGGACTACAGGTGCCCACCACCATGCCCAGCTAATTTTTTGTATTTTTAGTAGAGACGGGGTTTCACCATGTTGGCCAGGATGGTCTTTATCTCTTGACCTCGTGATCCACCCATCTCAGCCTCCAAAAGTACTGGGATTACAGGCATGAGCCACTGCACCTGGCCTGATTCTGTAACTTTTTAAAAGTTTGGAAACCTCAGTTTAGTGGGAAAGTATGGAACAGGAAGCTGGGAAACCTGTTTCTAGTGCTAGCTCTGTCCTGCGAACTTGGGCACATCCATCTTCGTCTGGACCTCCGTCTGTTTCCAAGGGGCTTTTCCACCTGTGGGTCTCTAACCCAGCTTGACTCTCTGGGTCACTCTGCATGGGTAGGGGGTGAGACCAAGGAGGAGGGGAGCCACACTCCCAGCAATCCTCCACAGTCTCACCCAAGCTACCAGAAGATTCATAAAGCCTGGGGTTGTTTTATTTGTCATATCACTCTGGAAATATTGATACTGGCTTGCCAAACAGAAAAGCAATTCTTCTCTTTTTATGGCAAGAGGAGGGTACAGAAAATGATCCTGCTCATTAGCAAGGCAGGCCCGAGACGCAGCTCCCCTGTTCTCCAGGATGGCTTGGAGAGTCGGAGTAAAACACAGATGAGAGATATCCATCTGTTTGCATTTAATTTGAGGCTGAGTTCCCAGGTCTTGACCATGGAGAGCTGCATTCCAACATGCAACACCAGGACAAGGGCAACGGAGGAGAGATTCCTGCCTGTGAGGTGCAGTAATTCTCAATCAAGGGCTTCTCAGTGATATCTGGGTCCCTCCACTGTTTCCTTGGTGATTAAAGTGGCACAGATAAGTCAGGGCAGAGTGGCTGATTTAAAGGGGCATCGGTGAGGACTGGCACTTCCTAGAGCTCTGGGAAAACCCAGTATCCCGTCAGTAATAGAATACAATGGCTGCGCTTTATCAATTACCTAGTATAAACTAAATTCTGAGTTCAGAGCATTATCAACTTTTTCTCAATAAATCCCCACAACAACCCTGAGGCAAACTGGGAGAGTGGCAGCCCATTTTATAGCTGTGGAAACTGAGGTTCAGAGAAGGTTAGTAATTTGGCCAGTCACAAAACTTGAGCCAGAGTCTAACCAGATCTGTCTTGCTCCAAATTCCATAGCCCATGCTCTTACTATTCCCCACTTCCCCCCAAATTCCAGAGTATGTAGATAATAAGAACAATAATAAATTGTTACTTGTTGATATTTACTATGTGCCAAGCATCTTGCTCGAAGTATTTTTGGTTGTCTCATCTATTCTTCTCCACAATCTATGAGGTAAATACTAGTGTGCCCATTTTGCAGATGACAAAACTGAAGCATGAAGAAGCCACATCATCTATCAAGGTCACACACCAAGTTGAGGATAGAACTGGGGTTCGATATTCTATAGTTTACTCAGATTGACAATTTCCTATCAGTCTTATTGCCTGATGGCCAATGTACAGGGAAGGGCTGAGGGGGGCGCCACAGGCAGCTGGATATGGCTGGTTCTGGACAACCTGTTACCAACCCTCTGTCGTAGGCAGGAGGCGGAACTGTCCTCTGACACATGTAACGCGTTGGGATTTTAAAAAGAAGTTTTCACGGAGGCACCAAGATGCAACAGACACTGCCTAATGAAGTGTGGGGCCTGACTAAGACTCCATCCTGGGGTCTAACTCCTACCATAGGCAAGAGACTATGGCAGAGGAGAAGCAGCTGCCCTGGGGGTGTCTGCATGCCCAGTGCATGAGGGGACAAAGGCTGTGTGCTCACTGCAGAGCCCAGAAAGAGAACAGCTCGGGACCATTTTGAGTCATGCCCACGGGGACTTCCAGGAAGAGCTGGGACTCAACAGCAACAGTCTGTGTGGAGAGGGTCCATTAGAGACGTGGAAGCTGAGGGGAAACGGACGGAGATGCGTATCGTCAGTCAGCACCCAAGAATGAATGAGAAAGGAAGTTCACTGCCCTCCTCCCTTCCTCCATCCCCTTCCCCAGCCCTGGAGGACTCAGTTACAGCATGCCCTGTCCCCTACAATCTGTCAGCTGTTCTGGTCACAAGCCAGATTCCCTCCACAAGAGGGAAAAGATTCGACTTTAAATCAGATGTGAAATGTGGATTATCGTCTGGGACTATACATCCTTATTTTGTAATTGAAACCTATTTTATGCCTAAAAGTGACTTTTTAATGGCCTTCTTACCTGAAAGTGAACCAATAAGCCATGAGGATAAAATGCAAAAGCACAGTGGGAGAAAATAATAATGCTGCATTTTGTTTACACCCCGAAGTTGCAATTTGCCATTTTTCATTGTATCAGTCACCCTGCCAAATCCAGGATTCTGTGGGATAAGGCAGCCAAAAGTACAGAGAAAGGGACTCTGAAGCCCAGTCCATAGGGGAAGAAAGGAAGGGATTCATCCCCTAATGAACCACACAAATAAGCCTGCCCCTATGGCCAGGCCTTGAGTGGGTGTGTGTCCCAGAGAAGTAACAATGTAACCTTGAATACCTCCATAGCGACACTGTCATGGGGCCCTGGGAGGCTGCACATTCCCAGCCCTGTCCCAGCTCTTCCCTTGAGACTCCTTGTACACTGACTAGCCGCAACAGGCTAAGATGAAAGAACTTTGGAAATCAGATGGAGCCCAAACTGAGCTTTATTCTGCAGGCAATTACAAATCATTGAAAATGTTTAAGCAAGAAAGTGGCCTGGGACTTCAGGTACCTGAGACTCCGGGGGACAGGAGGGCTGGAGAAGGCTCTTTGGTCTCTCAGGATAGTGTCTTTCAGCTGTCTGTTTTGGGGCCACACCCACCCACCCTCCCTCCAGCTCCGGGTTAGGAACTTTTGTCATATCCCACAGCCAGCTTGAGGTCAGATCGAGATTTGCCTTGGCCCAGGAGTAGGAGATAGGGCTACCCATGACTGAGAGTGTGCTATTCCTGATGTAAATGCCCTTGCAGCTACCAGCCCCTTAGAACCTTCCCTGCAAGCCCAACCCTCTCCCACCAGCCCCCTCAGAGCAGTGCACAGCCCAGACCTGAATATCTCCTCCCAAAATATCGGAGAAGCAGACTCTGTCCTGGGCCTCAGCACGAGTGAATGGTCAACCATCCAGGCAGGGTGAGCCAGGAGTGGTAAAGGTGGACCATCTCTCAGACCCCCATCCCTTGAGACTCCAACGAGAGGAAGGGATCCCAGGAATGTGAGCTCCATGTCTCCCCCACAAGCCTACTGGACACAAAGAAGAATAGGAAGTGTTCTCTGCAGGCATGAGCTCAGGCCAGCGCCTGTCCACACAGCTTCAGCCAGGTCTCAACATCAGCACCAGCTCCTGGTTGTATCCACTTCCTGATGTAGTGCCAGGTGCTGCTCTACCTTGCAGCACTGTGGTAAGCAGTGCTGCTGGGATGCCAGGCTGCCTGGGTTCGAATCCCTGATGCCCCCACTTAGTGGCCCTGTGACCTTATGCAAGTGGCTTAACCTTTCTTGGAGTCTGTTTCCTCATCTGTCGAATAGGCATGATAATAGCACCTACCCGATAGGCCGAGGTGAGGCTGATCCCTTAGACTACTAGGACCAGGGCTAGCACACAGTTTGCTCTCTGGAAGTGTTTGCCTTACCACTGTTCTGGTGCTGCCTCCAGCCCTCTCCAGGTTTCCTGGCTTCCTGGGCTCAGACGGCTGATTTAGTGCACTCGCCTTCCCTCTCCCTCTTCCTCTCCAGGGTGGATTGGTTTGAATGCGATCTGTAATCTCCTGAAAGGCCCCGGAGGGACCCATCGGCTCCTTCTAAGGAGCATTAACTCAAACCATAACCAGCTCTCCAAGCGTGTTGGGGAGGCCAGGTCCTCTGGGAGCCCTTCTGACTGCTGCAGAGGAGCTGGCAGCTCCCTCTTCCAGGTGGGGAGGGGGAATTGCATGGCCTCTGCCCTCAACCCAGCTCCATGCCTGCCCAGGAGGCCCCTACCCTTCAAGGGCCCCTTGCCCTGTGTCCAGCTGAGTCCACCTCCCAGGGATGCTTTTCTGTGAGGGGACATGACTGCAGGGCCACCTGAGCAGGGACCATGGCATGGCCCAAAGCCTTACTGGGGTTGGAAGCAACCCTCAACCTCCCAGCAAACTGATTCCCTATGGGTTTGACTGCAAATCCTTGACCCCTGCCCAGGAAGCTCTGCTTCCCCTGTCCTCCTCCTGGGATGGGGACCTCATGTCCCCAGGAGCAGGGACAGGGTTCTTGTCTGGAATAAGCTGCTGGGGCCTGCGAGAATCCCTCGAGGGACCCAACAGGAGCACAGGGCACAAGGATGAGCAGGGAGGATGGGCAAGGAGAGGCAGGGATGGGCAGGGAGGATGGGCAAGGAGGGGCAGGGACAGGCAGGGAGGGGCCTGCAGCACCAGCCCCACCAGGGCTGACTTGGAAGTCCTCACTCAGCTTTGTGCTAGGTTTGGGACTGGGCTCCAAGAGAGGTCAGGGGTGATCCATCTGGGAAGTCAGAATGAGAGAATTGGGACCAGAAGTTTCTGCCATGTCTCTCCTCAGCCCGGGGCTTTTCCAGGTTTGGAACACGGCTCCCCTCACACCAGGACTCCTTCCCTTAGACTGGGGCTCCCTGAGAACAGAGCTGGGTCTTCCCTCAAGCAGAGCATCTCATGCCCTTTACTCACTTACTGGGGACGGGCGTGCCCTTTATCACTTACCAAATGCCTACTGTGTGCCAGGCCCTGAGCTGGGGCCTGGGATTTGATAGCGAGCGGGGCAGATATGGCCCTGCCTTCGTGGAATGCCCCCTGGCTCCTCCCTCCCTCTGCATACCACAGGGGGAAAGGGTAGCAAACACCCCGTGGCCCTCACCCTGTGCCAGGCGTGGCTTCCATTCAATCCTCCCCACAACCCTCCATGTCCATACCTCATTACTATCACTCTCGGTTTACAACTGAGGCACAGAAAGTTCAGGAAGCTTCCTAAGGGTGCCGGGCTAATAAGGACAACACCAGAAGCAGGGTGTGGTTCTCACCTATGAAGCCCTCCCTGCGCCTCATAGGGCTTTTACAGCCTCACCAGAAGCAGGGTGTGGTTCTCACCTATGAAGCCCTCCCTGCGCCTCATAGGGCTTTTACAGCCTCACCGTCACTGATTCCTCAAACCTCCCGTGTGGGGAGCACTGTTCCTATCACTGTGAAACAATGAGAAAGCTGAACTGAAGCTAAGGAACAAATTCCTATGTAAACTCCATGACGGCAGCTCCTACTCCAGTTAATTCACCCTTCTATTCCCAGGCTCCTAAGCCATACCTAGTATTGAGTAAACACTCAAACACATTTCTTGTATGAATGAATGAATGAACAAAGAAACAAATGAATAATTGCCTCTGGGGTCAGCAGTTGGCCTCATTGCAATCATCCTGGTTGACAGATTATCTCCCGTTAACCCCAAGCCTCAGTAGCCTGCACAGCCAGACACAGAGGCCCAGCCTATGGCCCCAGAAGGTCTAGAAAATGAGAACATCTAGGCTGAGCTGGGGCCTCTCTGGGATTTGATGAGTGTGGCTGAAAGAGAAGGAAACGCAGTCAAATCAAATGCCCTGAAAGTCAGTCTAGCAGAGAAGCATTGAAAGCAAGGCCCCTTAGCCTATCTTGTTTGAGAGCGGGGAGTGGGGATGGGGACACCGCCCACCAGCAGGTAAGCCTGTTACCTGTCTGCCGGCCTGTCCACTGACTCCTTGGCCAGGGCCTGCCAACCCCTCGCTCAGCTCCCCTCAGAAGGAGGTCAGAGGCTGGGCCTGGGGAACCCCTGCAACCAGGCCCCATGGTGTCCAGAGCCCCCTACCTCTTACCCCAGGCCTGAGCCAGGGTCCTGCCTGGCCAAGAAGGGACTGAGCCCCAGGGAGGAGAGAGAATAGAGAAAAGTAAATGAAGTCCTGCCCCACCCCCTCCGATATGCACAGATGCAGGTTGCCACTCAAAAAGCAATCTCTCCAAACGTTTAAAAACTGCCTGCAATTTATATCTTGTGCTTGACAGAGCATCTCCAAGTCATTTCCTGGTGCAGAGAAGTGCAAACTCCCAAGCCAGGGGGCTGTTCCACCCCCAGCCTAGGTCAGTATGTCGGGTACCTCCCCATGGGGGAGAGGAGGAAACAAAGAGAGCAAATTCTCTTTCTTCCCCCTTCAGCCTCAGGGAGAGTCAGAGAGAGATCCCAAAGGTGACAGCTGCAACCCCAGCCAGGAGTCCCCTCAGAAGTTAAAGAGCCATAGACAAAAAAGGGACCTCCTTCTTGGACTCATCAACAGACACTGATGAATAGGGCCCACCTCCGGGAAACAGTGGTTTTACTGCAATGTGTCCTGTGCTCTAAGAGAGGGAGCCTTGGGATGGAAGGATTCAGAGGAGGGGGTGTCAACCCTCTCTGGGAAGGTGTCGTTTTAGCTGTGTCTAGAAGGAGGAGCAGGAGTTTGCCAAGCTGAAACAGAGAGGAATTCCAAATGGAAGGCATAGCTTGGGCAAAGGCACAGTGGTGTGAAGAGCCTGAAGTCTGGAGTGCAGAGCCGAGAAAGCAGCGGCAGGTGAGGCCAGAGGGCGGACATGGGGACGAGGAAACCCTGGTTCCAGGAGCTGGCTGTGACCCTCAGGGTGCATCCACAAGACCTTCAAGCAGAAAAGGACATTGACAACGGAGACAAAGACACGCAAAGAGGCCAACCTGGGGAGGAGCAAGGCTGCTCAGAGAAGAGGTAGGGTCCCTACTCCCACCTCATCTCCTTCTCCCCTCCCCTCACCCGACACCCTCCAGCCATGCCCCCATGCTGTCTCCCCTGCCTAGATGGCCGGCTCCTCCAGCTGCAAGTCACTGATCAAATGCTACCTCCTCTGGGAAGCCTCCTCTGACTTCAACATCTAACAACGCCTCCCCAGTCCCTCTGCCCCACCAGCCTTTTCTATTGTCTTCAGAGCATTTACCATCTGAAATTAGCTTCATTGTCATCCCCATGGGATTTTAAACTCCAGGTGAGCAGAGACTTTTTTTAAGACAAGCAAAGGCTTGTTCTTAGTGATAGCTCCAAGCACCTAGAAAAAAACCTCGCACATAGTGGGCACTCAACAAATATCTGCCAAATGAATGAACAAGTGCTTTGTCACCGCGCTGAGGCTCCGGCTCCCTGTTCAGAACGGGCCTCTCCGCCTGCAAACTCCAGCCCTAGCTGTTGTCTGTGCTGTTCCTTCTGCAATTAATCATGTTCTGTCAGGTGATACCCTTTGTGTTGTCATTGGAGGCTGCATCTCATTCATCTCTGTCTCACCCCAGGGCCCAGCGCGTAGTAGGTGTTCAATCAGGGGTTCCCTGTCGTTAACCCTCCCCACCTTCCCGGCAAGAGTGATGTGCTCAGCAGAAGACATTCCTGGGGCAGAAGCAGCCACCATCCCCCACCCCCACCTCCACAGGTCCCTTGGGGCAGAGAGGAGGGGCCAGAGGGAAAGCTGAGGGGAGCAGCTCAGAGAGGAGCATCAAGGACTTCGCCATCCTTCTCTGAAAGAAAACTCCCTTCCTGGGCAGGAAAGCAGTTGGTACAGACAGAAGGACACCTGTCTTGGTCTCAAAAAGACCCGATTCCAGCTCAGGAAAAAGTTTTACCACTCAGGAGCTGAGTGACCTTGGGCCAGCCAATTCACCTCTCTGATCCTCATGTCTCTCATCAGAAAAAGTGCTGTGTTGTTGGGAAGATCAAATGCTGTCTTGAATGGAGAGTGTCTAGCACAACACACCTAGTGAGGGTGCAATAAATGCAAGCAGTAAAAAGAATCATAATAACAACTAATGCATGTCAAGGTGCTCACTGGGTTTACACTCACTCAATGTTCATCACTTTGCTCTCAGTGCTGTATTTAGAACTCATGATAGCCCTGATATAGGTACGATTATTAATACCATTTTGCAATTGAGGACAGGGTGATCCAGAGAGGTTAAGCAACTTGCCCAAGACCACACAGCTGGCAGGTGGAAGAGCAAAGATTCGAAATCAGGAAGTCTGGCTTCAGAGTCCACCCTTTTAAGTTTACTGTTATTATTGCTAGAACAGTAGAAAACTAAAGCATAGCCTCACCTCTCTAAGCCTCAGTTTTCCTGCCCGTAAATGGGTGGAATAACACTGCCTACCAAGAATTATGAGGGTAGGCAGAACTAGGAGGATTCAATAACATGTAAACAAGTGTCTGGCACACAGTGGGAACTCAGTAATTGCTGGTAGCCTCTCCTTCTTACGCCCAGAGGGACAGCAGGCCACTTGGAGCGCTCTGCACAAAAAGCTGCGTGGAGAAGGAGCCAGCTGATAAAACAAGTGTCTGCTGCTCATTTGGTAAATGAGATTTGGTTAGAAAGATGAACGCTGCCACTTCTGGCTAATGTGTCATGTAAATTCTAATGATAATACAGCTCCCGAGCCTGCACCCACCCCGTGCCCGCCGCCTCTGCCTCCGCCGCTCAATTATCTCCCGAGGCTCCTGGCAGAATCCATGCTTCACTGGGATCCTCGCCCCAGCCTGCCTTCCCCAGCCGCAAATAATGAAAACCCGCCTCGTCCGCGAGATTGCTCACTTACATTTTCTATTAATTCTTTCCTTTCAGAGGAAAAATGAGAGGAGCTGGGGAAGGAGGAGGCAAGGTGGGGGGTGGGGCCGAACTGCAGCCTTTCAAGGCCAATCAGCTCTGCCCCAGGGACCGACACACGAACAGTCTGGAGAGGGGTGGTCAGGATGGGAGAGGTTCCCACGTCAGGGCCTCAGTCATCCAACCCTTGAGACAAAGGAAGCCCATGGGTCAGTGAGGCCCAGAGGTCAGAACCAGGACCTTTGGTGGGGAGAGGAGCAGGGATTCCAATCCTCTATTCACTTGCCGTGTGACTTCGAGCAAGTCACTTAACCTCTCTGGATGCAATGCCTTCATTTGTGAAAGGTGGGGTGAGCTGGTTGGCCAGCATCCAGGGCCCATCCTGAGCTGACTGGATGTGATTACCAGTATCAGGGACAGACTTTGGCTCCTTGCAAGGAAGGCTTTCTTAGCAGACAGGAAGGGGTTATGTGAGTGGTGGTGAGTTTCCCATCCAAAAAGATGTTCAGACTATGACAAGGATATGCAGAAACTCACCACTCTCTCTGACAAGGTTCTGAGACCACCTGGATATCTATGCAAGATCTGTTGGCTGGGACAGGATGGAAAGTGGGGGAAGGCAGTTAGAGTTGTCCCCATTCTAAAGAACGCAGGGCCTGGGGAGGGGAACCTCCCACTCTAGGTCCCATCCTGAGTCCTGAGTCTGTATGGGGCTAGCGGGAAGCTGCACTCATTTTTGGAGCCAGTGTCTTCCATGTGCTAGAAATGGTAGGTACAGATTTGAACCAGACCCCAATCTTTGTCTTCAGGGAGCTGTTTACAGTCTGCTGGGAGGTGGGAGGCACGAACAGGCCATTGCTCTGAAGGGGGTACATACAGGAGTGAAAAGAGCACAGGAGTTCGCAGCAGCGAGAGAAAGACCAGCACTCACCCCCACCCAGGGAAGCCTCCCTGGAGGAGGTGGCATTTAATCCAGGTAGCACTAGAATGATTAGAAACACGTAAGAAATCATCTGGTATACGGCAGGCACTCAGTAAGAGATAGCAGTGCCCTCCCCGTCAGCTAAGCTAGGGAATCCAGGGAGGTAGCCCCACAGAAGAGCCCTAGGGACCAATGCAGGGTCAGACATGCAGCAGGGGCTCAGTGCATGTCTTCAAAGTGAATGGGTGAGTGGGCGACTGCATTAGCTGTGGCAGGGGGGAAAGGGAGTGAGTGGGTGGGTGGGGGAGTGAGTGAGTGGGTAGATGGGTGAGTGGGTGAGTGGTGGGTAGGTAGGTGGGTGGGTGAATGAATGAGTTGGTGGGTGGGTGGGTGGATGGGTAAGTGGGTGAGTGATTTGCAGAACTCTGTGTATAAACAAAAACATGATCCCATTTTTATAAAGATGGATCCTAAAACCTTCTGGCCTCATTTGTATGTATGTGGAGAAAGGCCTGGAAGAACACACACTGAGCTGCCGACTCTGGTTGCCCCTGGAGGATGGGCCTGGGGGAGGGAGGAACACTCACTCTGTTCTCTACACACTTCTGTGTGTTGTTTTTTATAGTGAGAATGTATTATTTTTGTAACATTAAAAACAAATTTTAAAAATGTAAGAAATGTTTAAGCTTTGTAGGCTAATTAAAAATTAAATCTATATCAGAAAAGATTCCCTTGTCCTCCACTCCCCCGTGCAGCCACTGCCTCTGCCAGGAAGCCCTTTCAGACATCAAATCTAAACCCTTCAAGATATGAAGCTCACTTCTCGGGCTGTCTCCAGGTGAGCGGGAGAGGGGAGCTGCCAGGATTCTCTGCCCAGCCGCTAGTCTGGTGCACTGGCCAAGGCTCCCTTGCTGGCTGCCTTGGGACCTGCCCCCACTCCCATGGACATGATGAGGAGGAGAGGGAACAGGCTTGGCCTGGCCTCATTCTGGGGAGAGCTCCCCACCTTCAAGAAGGAATTTTCCTGGCAGAAGCAGCAGCCCCTTCAGCTCCCAGGACGCGTAGGATGCCTTCAGGCCCAACATATGTGGGATCTTCTAAAACAGGGACAGGAAAGGAGGAAAAATAAAGTCTGTTCCCCTAGGTCTGTTGTCTCAACAAGCAGCGGCCTCCAGAAACGCTTTCCACAGAAGCAGTGGGGGCCAAGATTCACAGGCAGAGTCCCAATGTGCAGATGGGCAAACTGAGGCCCACCAGATGAGAAAAGACCCATCCTGCGTCCCCCTGCACAGTAGGTTAGAGGCAAAGCCAGGACTGGAATGTAAAACCCCTGGATCGGAGCATAAGATGGAGAAGGTGGACCTAAGAGGAGATGAGGAGGGAAGGGAGGAGACAGAGACAGAGACAAAGCTGGAGAGGCTAGCACTGACTTGAAGAGGGGAGGGGAAGGGTTGCCCCAGGCTGGCTCTCTAGACAGCTCCCATCAGGGACATAGTGGGGCTCCTGGACCCCAGGGTCACGTGCAGTTGGCAGAGACTGGACGTGACTGGTGCAATACACCTAATATTTCCAGTTCTGCCCCTTCCTGGCAGGTGGTGAGATTCACTTCCTGTAGGTGGAAGTGAGGCATGCAGCTAGTTCTGACCAATGACTGGGAACAGAGTGGTGTGGTCTTTTCTGGGCCAGAGCATTTCAGTGCCGACGCACCCTTCTGAGTGCATGTTCCCTCTGCCCCAAAACTGACAAAAGGCAAGCCAGGTCCTGAGTGACTAAGATGAGCAGAGATTCTGCTGACCCTTGCTGGACACATTGCAGGAATAATAAATAAATCTTTTTTGTTTTAAACCACTGAGACTTGGGTATGTTTGTTAAGGCAACATACAATCTGGCCGATTCTGACCGATGTACAAAATATGAGCTTTGGAATCAGATAGCTCAGATTCAAATCCCAGCAACTCCACTGACTCTCTGATGACCCTGAGCAAGTCCTGTTTCCTGCAGGTCTCTGTCTTCCCTTTTAGAAAATAAAGGACCCAAGAATGAGATTACCTCCAGCTCCCAGAACTCCAGGACTTTCTACCCTTTTCTTAGAAAGCTCCCCACTCCTGGCCAGGATCACACAGAGTCTTGAGGATACCAGAGAGACAGCACATCTCTGGGGATCCCCAAAGAGAGAGGTCTTTCTATGGAAGTGCAGTATTCTCTACTAAGGTTCCCAAACCTGGCTGCTTATCAAAGTACTAAGGGAAGTTTAGAAATGCAGATTCCTTAGCCTGATTCACAGAGATTCAGATGCAGCAGGTCTGAGCTAGCGCCCAGAGATCTGATTCAGGTCTGGAAGCCCCACATCAGAACATCCCAGATGGATCTCATCAGACCTAGCAAGGGAAGGCTGGGCTGAACAGGCCCAGCCCAACCCTGAATCCCCACAAAGCCTGCTCCCCTTCCCCTTCCTTTTTTTTTTTTTTTTTTTTTTTTTGAGACAGAGTCTCACACTGTCACCCAGGCTGGAGTGCAACGGCGCGATCTCGGCTCACTGCAACCTCTGCCTACCGGGTTCACGCGATTCTCCTGCCCCAGCCTCCCAAGTAGGTGGGATTGCATCCCCTTCCTTTTTTGGGGGAGTCCCTCCCCCCACCACCCTCCTGGCCCTCCCAAAGGGCCACCTTCTCAGCCAGTCCTTGCTACATTTTAGATAAAAGTGGAACAGGGCACTCAATAATGCAGCTCAAACCCAGCTCACCTGCAGCAGCCACATGTCTCCCCAGCTGGGTGCCAGCTAGATGAATCTAGCCCCAGGCCTGACTCCTCCCACCGGCTCCCTCCCCAGCCTCCCTCCTCCCTCCTCATCATCCTTCCCAATCCCCCAGCATGCCAAGGTGAGAAAAACACCAAAGGGTGAATTTCTGATTAAAAACCAGCCTCTACTTATTGCCTTGGCTGTTCTTGCAGGGGGGAAAGGGTTCAGCTTGTGTATGTATGCACGTGTGCGCTCAGGTATGTGTGAGTTACTGATGGGCATGTGTGCCTCTGAGTAGACATGTGTCAGCCTGGGAGTGTGAGAATGTGCGTACACATGTGTCTGTGTGTGAGTATGTGGTTTGGGTGAGTGCATGTATCCATGGGTATATATGTGTGTGCAGGGTTGTAAATGTGCAGGGGTACATATGTGTGAATGTGTGTACATGGATATGCTTATGAGGGTGTGTGACTCTGTGTGTGTGTGTGTGTGTGTGTGTGTGTGTGTACTAATGTGTACTGACAGAAAAAGCCTTCTGGTTAAACTAATACCATTAAGTTTGGGTAGCAGGATAATCCAAAATACTGGTTCTGGGGGAAATCATTAAAAAATACACAACATCGGGGCCAGATGTGGTGGCTCACACCTGTAATCCCAGCACTTTGGGAGGCCAAGGTGGGTGGATCACGAGGTCAGGAGATCGAGACCATCCTGGCTAACACGGTGAAACCCTGTCTCTACTAAAAATACAAAAGAAAAAATTAGCCGGGCGTGGTGGCGGGCGCCTGTAGTCCCAGCTACTCGGGAGGCTGAGGCAGGAGAATGGCGTGAACCCGGGAGGCAGAGCTTGCAGTGAGCCAAGATCGCACCACCGCACTCTAGCCTGGGTGACAGAGTGAGACTCCATATCCAAAAAAAAAAATACACAACATCAACATTTTATTTCAAAAAGCATATACGTTTTTTGCCTTTTGAATTTTCTCTAAAGCAGGACAAAGTCTTTGGTTTGCCTGTGGTTCTAATGATTGGAGCTGTGTCCTCTTTCTTGGGTAAACCAAACCCACAACACTTCATCCTCAATTTCCTATTTCAATTTCTCTAAAGTGGAGCAAGAAGGTAAAAAGACTCTTGTAAAGTGATATGAGTGCCACATCTTCTAGGTCTTCACAATTTTGTTCCCAATCTTATCTTAGAGTTGCTTATCCACACCTAATTTGACAGCAATTTTTTTAAGCAATTCACCTTTATAGAGTCTTTCTAGAGACTTCAATTTCATTTTATACAAACAACAACTTTTTGTATGCTCACAGTATTGTGGAGTACTTATTATTTAATTAAATTGTAGAATTTCAATAACAAGGGCTAGTGGCATAAACCAATCTGGAAACAAATACAACTGACTCTTTGTAAGCCTGTAACTCAGCCTGAGGGAGCAGAGGCCCGCAGGCTAGTTCATTAGAGAGCAGCTTTGTGGATGGCAAGGTCTGCGTGGGAAGGACGTCAGGCTGTGTGTTTCACAGAGAAAAGGCGAAGCTCAGTCAGGCGAGGGTCGAGAGGAGATGTGTTAGAGGAGCCTCCTGTCTGTGTGGGTGTGTGTATCTCGTGTGTGGGCTGAATGCGTGTGGATCTGTGCCCAGGTATTTATGAGAGCACATATGAGTGTCCCCATCACTTACCCCAGCAGACAAGCCTCAGCCAAGACCACTACGAAATACGGATTATCCACCCTATCATCCATCTGCAGCAGATGAAGGTGACAAGTGAGTTGGGCCTGACTGTTGGTTATGTGATCTGAGTCCCTGGCCACGAGATAAAGCTGGGGACAGGGCAGAGCCAGTGTGTTCTGAGTGTCTACTGTCTGCCATCTCTCTGGACTCTCACAATGAACTCGGAGATGTCCATCCTTTTCTCCCACACCACAGTTGAGGAAACTGAGGCCCTAAGAAGTGAGGGGCTTCTCCAGCTGGACGATGGTGGCATTGGGCTGAAAACACAGGCCGCTCAGGCCTATCACTGACCAGGGCTCCCCCACACACAGGAGGTTTAAGTGATTACTGATTTCCTGTGAATCGTAAGTGAGAATCCTTCATGGACACCAGCCTGCCCCGTGGGCCTCTGTGGAGCTGGGGGTGATGGTGGGCAAGGAGGCTCACCAGTGGGTGCTTAGGAGGTGGAGACAAGGCTGGGTTCAGGGCTCATCTTGGCAAGGCTGTCTGGATTATTCAAAGACACTCACAACTAACTGGGTGTTGGATGCTTATATCATCCCTTAGGAGGGCAGAGGAGAAGGTCCTTCTTCCCATTTGACAGATGAAGGAACTGAGCCCGAAGAGGCAGCCCTAGCAGTGAGTGGCAAAGCTTGGGTGTGACCCATACACATCTCTGCTGTCTTCCACCCAGCCCTCATCTCCCAATCTCCAGAACAATTCCTGGAAATTAGTAAACGCACAGTGCAATGCATTCTACTGACCAGGGTTGCCAATAAACAATATGTAATTCTTTAGTATAGGTATGTCTTAACTATTGCATGGAACACACTTATAAACTTGTTGTTTGGCATTCAAATTTAACTAGGCATCCTGGATTTTTATTGGCTAAATCTAGAATTCTACGATAACCACTCTTCCACTCACCCACTCCTAAGCCTCCTGGAGAGACGTTAGGATAGGAGTTTCGAGGCCAGGCACAGTGGCTCACACCTGTATTCCCAGCACTTTGGGAGGCCAAAGCAGGCAGATCATCTGAGGTAAGGAGTTCAAGACCAGCCTGACCAACATGGAGAAACCCTGTCTCTACTTAAAATACAAAATTAGCCGGGCGTGGTGGCGCATGCCTGTCATCCCAGCTACTCGGGAGGCTGAGGCAGAAGAATCGCTTGAACCCAGGAGGCAGAAGTTGCAGTGAGCCGAGATCGTGCCATTGCGCTCCAGCCTGGGCAACAAGAGCAAAACTTCGTCTCAAAAAAAAAAAAAAGGAAATGTGTGTCAGCCCTCTGTCCCCACCCACCAGAGAAAGAGCAGACAGCCCTATGGAAAGGACAGGGGAGGAGCGAGGCCTTGACTTCAGGCAGTGCTGAGTCTGATTTCTTGCCCCGTGGTGTGTGACCTTGGCCAAGTCACTCACCCCCTTTGAGTCTTCATTTCTCCATAGGGGAGTTGTGAGCATTAAATAAGATAATCCATACAAAATGTTGTATCTTGTGTAAGTGTTCAATGGAAGGGAGCCATTATTATTATTGTTATTATTATTATTATTTACCAGATGGTGAAATTAAGGCTTAGAGAGAGAAAATGAGTTGGTGAAGGTCACCGGGAGTTGGTAGCAGACCAGACACCCGCACTCAGGCCTCCTCTGTCACTGCAGCACTGCAGCACTGAGGCACTGCACCGTGCAGCTGCTTCAGTGTTTTGTGGCCAAGACACCAGAGGCTAGCTGGGCAGTCAAGGCTCAGTGACCTATCCCAAATATCCTCCTTCTATAAACAGCTGCCTGCCGCAGCACCTGGGGCCATGGCAGGTGGCTCAGGGCCCACAGTCTAGACTCACCCACTGTTTCCTCCCCAGAGCACCTGCAGACCAAAGATGGTCTTCAGTCCCCTCTCCCTTGTGATCTGGGGGTGCTGTAAGTTCCCACCCTATATCAAATCTATCCCTAGCCTCCCAGAGAAGTTGAGAGCTGCCCTGGAATGACAGCGGTGAGGAGGAGCACTGCCATCCAGCCCGCACCAGCAGGCCAGGCCCTGGAAAGAACAAAGGATGCCTGTGAGCTTCTCAGCCCCCTGAACCCCCATCTCACCTTCAGATTACTACCAGATGCAGCCGCCAGGAGAGCCTGGGATTTCTCCCAGGCCTCTCCCCAGGTTGGAAAGGAATTGAGAGGAAAGACTAGAGTGGTGCCCTCCCACAGCGGGCCCTGCTTGGGACTCCACAGGGACCTGGCCAAGAACTCTGCCCCCTCCAACTCCCCTCCTCCCTCCCCCGCCCCAGCACCCCATCTGTAACCCTAACGAGTTGCTGACAGTTCCCATCTGTTCCTCTCCGGCTTCCTGGGGAAAGGGAGAGGAGGGGATGCTGAGAAGGGTAGAACAGAGCAGAAGGTGGTTTCCTCACACTGGGGCTGCTGGGCATCCTGGCCGCATGGTTGTCCACTGCCCTGCTGCAAAGAAACCCTCATGCCCACACCCCTGGAGGTCCCACTCCTTAGGGTGTGAGGGTCTTTAAGAGAAGAGGTTCCAGCCACAGTGTCCTGCCCAGCTGCTGACTTCCAGATTCAACAGCTGGAAATCCAGCTCTCAGAAGGACCATCTCAGGAAGAGAAAGGACCAGCCTGACTCCCCAGTCCAGGAATTCCCAAGGTGCCTTCTTCCCTCACCCCACCCCCACCCACGTTCTGCTCTCAGACCATGGGACGAGGTGGGGGCTTAAGGACAGGAGCTGCAGTCTTAGCCCACAGGCCCAGCCCAGCCCACCCCCATCATCTCCTATCTGGCTCCCGCTCGCCAATGCTGCCATCTAGAGGTCATCCGGGGCACCTCAGGAACTGATGCGCTGCCCAGGAGCCCTCTGGGATCCCCACCCCCAAGGCCCACCATGGAAGGCTGGACCAAGGATGGAGTGCCCAAACGCCTTGCCTGGAGGCGCTGGGAGCGTCACCTCACCCGCCCCCTACTTCCAGGAAGCTGTATGGCCATGAGCTGTTCCCTGGCTCCTTGCTCATGGAGTGACCCTCTTCACGGAAGCTCAGGGCCTGTTAGAAAGGAAAACGAAGTCGCTATAAGAAGGGAAAATGAACGGGAAAGCTCAGGGCCTGTAAGAAGGGGAAACGAAGTGCTGTGCCACCACGTCTCACACTCACTGAAGCTGCCATGTGGATAATAGTGCCCCATTTAAAAGTCGAGGACACAGGCACAGGTAGGTAGAGGGAACCGTTCATTTAGAGTGATAAACTTCCTGGCTTGGTTTTCTGGAGGGGATCACTTCAGTCCTCAAAGGTTCGCTAATTCGTGTGCCAGTCCTGTGCTGGGGGAGGACCTACTGTGTGTTGGGGTCTGTGCCAGGTCCTGGGAAACTCAGGGACATATCAGACGCTGCCCAAGGCACACTCACCAAGGGGTTGGGGGGCATGGGCAGGACTCCTGGCTACACCAGGAAGTCCCTGCGAGGCGAACCATGAGGTCCCTGTGAGAAGTCACCAGCCGTGACAGCAATGCCAACAGAACCATCCTCAGCCAGGGAAGGCCATTTGGCAGCCCATGCTTCTTAGACGGGACCCTGTCCTGAGCACTGCTTCAGAGACTTACCCATAAGGGACTAGGAGAGGCCACCATCCACCAGTCACCACAGCCAAGCAGCCCTCTCCCCCAGAGGAACCAACCTCTCTCAGAGCCAGCTATGACAACCCCCAGTCCCCTAGACAAGCTAGAGAACCCACAGGGCTAACACATAGCAGGTGCTCAGCCTATGTTAGAAGAATGAAGAAATTAGATAATTAAGGGGTTATTCACACGGGAGCTTCCCAGCCATATAAAATCAGATCTACCACTCCTTCCACCCCTGGCTGTCCTTGTCCCAGTGGCCAGCAAGTCCTTAGAGTAGAGGAAACCCAGGAGACTAGCATTCTCGTTCCAATGCTGCATCTCACCTGCTGCGTGACCCATGGCAAGCCTCCCCTCTCCAGGCCTCAGTCTCCCCATGTGTATAAGGGGGAGTTGGACTAGACAGGTGGCGTCTAAGGCCTTGGTATAGGGGAAGGTAACCTAACCCTACCCAGCCACCCTAACTCTCTTACCCTTTCCACCCCTCCTCCCCCAGAATCAAAGGTGAGGCCATAAGCTGGTACCACATGGAGACCTAGAGGAACTGCTGCCCAACACACCTGTGTGTCCCCCCAACATACACAAAGTATGCATATGCACATACAAACATGCACACATGTGCGTGAAGCCACATACATGCACGCATGCATTACAGGCACCCGTGTATACACATACCTGTGTCTGCACATCACACACTCAAACACATGCCCTGTGCTCAGTGCTGCAGAGCCTCAGAAACAAGCTTAGGGACACACTGAAGTTATGAAATTGATTTCTCTGGGAACAGTTGGAATTAGTTTTAATTATCTTTATCTTTCTTCCAATTGTGCTCTCAGCCTTCCCCTCACTGTGTAATCCATTGCTATTGACTTCCCCGCAGGCGCTGGGGATGGGGGAAGCTGGGTGGGGTATGCAATGTGTTCATTTTTGGTACAAATAAACAACAGCAACAATCACCTCCCACCCATGTCTTCCTCTGCACCAGAGGAATCAGCCTCTTCCAGAGAGCCAGCAGGACTTCCTGCTCACACAAACACACTCACAACATCCAAACCTTATTCTTCAAGGAAGCCCCTTCCAGGAAGCCCTCCCTGGTTGGGATGAGAGAGGGCTGAGACATGCGATCTGTTCATATCTCTACATCTCACAAGTTTGGGCTTTCAAAGTGGTCCCCTGAGGAGGCTGAGCTTCATTCAGGAGGCTCAGATTCCCTGCTGAAAAGCCCTTTCTATCTCATTCTCCAGGATCCCCTCCCTGAGCTCCCACCAGGCCCTAGCATATGGGATGTCCCCTGTACAGCATCTAGTATAGTGAGGGCAGGACCTGGGTCTGATTCATCTCTGAGATCAGGCACATAGTAGGCGATCAATAAATATTTGTTGAATGAATGAATGAGTCAATGGAAAATTCCTTTTTGAAACCTGCCTTTAGAGTCTAACACATCTACTCATTCATTCAACCAATACTGAGCACCAATGCTGTTCCAGGCACTGTGCCAGGCGCCAAAGATACAGAAATGAATAGGAGCTGGTCTGATCCTTGTGCAGCACCCCACCTAGGAGACAGGACAGGGGGGTGGGGTCCTCAAGCAGAGATGGGGTGAAAAGTGTATCTGAGTGAGAGAAACAAAGGCAGAAGCTTTTATTTTTAAGAAATCTTAATGAAGGCAGATCGGTTTTGAGGAGCTGGTTGCCTCTAGAACTGGGTGGACTGACTGGTAGGATGCTCTGTCCTCCGGGGGCTCCCACGCTGTGCCCAGGCCTGGGCCAATTCCACACCAGGCACGTGGGAGGCTCTGCTGCCCTGGGTGTGTGTGCAGGGGGATATCGGCCCCTCCTCCAAGGGGTGCTCTCCTTGGAGCCGTGAAGGGGAGGAGGCCATCCCTCACCAGCAAGGTGCCAGTGCTAAGTGCCCTGCAGCACTAATATTTTATGATTAAAAACCATTAAGGTTTAGACCGTGAAAATCCGAGGGACACAAAATCAATGGCCCAATATTGCTTCCCCCGGTAAGTTGTGTAAATATTGTGTCTTTTATTGTTTGGCCGATGGCAAGAGCAGAGATACAGGTGCAGATTATACTAACGCATCCCCTCCTGTTCCAGCCCTGACCTGGTGGAATTAACATCCTGGCTGAGAGGGGCCAGGACAGGCCTGGTGAGCTGGCCACAGGGAGGTCCTGACTGGCCCGTGGTGGAAAGTCACCCCATTTCCTCGTCCACCCTTCTCCCACACTCCCCATCAGACTCCCCAGAGGCAGCAACACAGCCCCAGGCCCCTCCCCCACACAGTGTCCCCACACTAATCACACAGACACATGTCTCATGGTGACGTGCTCTCCTGACAGCCCGTCCATCACCCAGCTCCGCCATCTGCTTGAATTTGCATATTGAATCAGGATCTGTCTTTTCTCCTCTGGGGGTTCCGATGAGGGTGGAGAAGATGATTCCAGGAGTTGCTCCCGTGGCGATCGGGCAGGCGATGTTGGGGGGCGCCTCTCATATCTGGAGTTGGGTGACTGTGGAATGCCTGGGCTCCCTCCTGCTGCTCTGGGAATGGGGTCATACCAGGTACACCCTGCCCCCAGCTTCGAGAAGGACTGGGGACAATGCTGGGGTCCCTCCTGTCTTTAGGGGACAGGGATGCCTGAACCCTCCTTTCTCCTTCCAGTCTTGGCTGCTTCCTCCCCGTACCCTGTCCCTCTCAGGGAAGAGCCAGGTATGACTCTAGGATTAGACACCACAACCCAGGACCCTGGCCCCATGTTGAGGAAAGTAGGGGTGGAGCAGGGGTCACTCTCTAGCAATGCCAGAGAAGCTGCCGGGGGGAACCCAATAAAGTCTTTTCACTGAGAGGGTGCCCAGAAAAGAGAAAGAGTGCACTCATGTAAGGGGAGAAGCTCTGGCGACGGAGACAGCGTGACTGATGTGATGGGAGAAGAGCTGCGGAGATGTGGAAGGCAGCGCTGAGGCTGACCTGAGGAGGATGAGCTCGGCTGCTGGCGGAGAGCAGCTGAGCAAAGGGGCGGGAATGCCTGGCCTGGGGCAAGAGCAGGGCCACTGGCATAACAAAGGGAAGAGCTGGCGGGCACAGGAAACCCCTGAACTGACGGGGGAACAGGTGGGTGGATGTGAGAGAATGCCAAAGCTCCTGTGGGGAAGCCACCGGGCTCCAGGTTCCTATGGGAGGACACTGTGACTCATGTTCAGGAGCATCTAGGCTTATACTGAGAGAGGAGTTGGATAAAGCGGGGGAGATAGCGGGCTGAGGTGGGGGACAGCTGGGCCGAGGTGGGGACAGCTGGGCTGAGGTGAGGGGACAACTGGGCTGAGGTGGGGGATAGCTGGACTGAGGTGAGGGAAGAGCTGGGCTTAAATGGGGACAGCTGGGCTGAGGTGAGGGGACAACTGGGCTGAGGTGGGGGATAGCTGGACTGAGGTGAGGGAAGAGCTGGGCTTAAATGGGGACAGCTGGGCTGAGGTGAGGGGACAGCTGGGCTGAGGTGGGGGACAGCTGGGCCGAGGTGGGGACAGCTGGGCTGAGGTGAGGGGACAGCTGGGCTGAGGTGGGGGATAGCTGGACTGAGGTGAGGGAAGAGCTGGGCTTAAATGGGGACAGCTGGGCTGAGGTGAGGGGACAGCTGGGCTGAGGTGGGGGACAGCTGGGCCAAGGTGGGGACAGCTGGGCTGAGGTGAGGGGACAACTGGGCTGAGGTGGGGGATAGCTGGACTGAGGTGAGGGAAGAGCTGGGCTTAAATGGGGAAAGCTGGGCTGAGGTGAGGGGACAGCTGGGCTGAGGTGAGGGGACAGCTGGACTGGGATGGGGACAGCTGGGCTGAGGTGAGGGGATAGCTGGACTGGGGTGGGGACAGCTGGGCTTAGGTGGGGACAGCTGGGCTGAGGTGAGGGGATAGCTGGACTGGGGTGGGGACAGCTGGGCTTAGGTGGGGACAGCTGGGCTGAGGTGAGGGGACAGCTGGACTGGGGTGGGGACAGCTGGGCTTAGGTGGGGACAGCTGGGCTGAGGTGAGGGGACAGCTGGACTGGGGTGGGGACAGCTGGGCTGAGGTGAGGGGACAGCTGGACTGGGGTGGGGACAGCTGGGCTGAGGTGAGGGGACAGCTGGACTGGGGTGGGGACAGCTGGGCTTAGGTGGGGAGAGCTGGGCTGAGGTGAGGGGACAGCTGGACTGGGGTGGGGACAGCTGGGCTGAGGTGAGGGGACAGCTGGACTGGGGTGGGGACAGCTGGGCTTAGGTGGGGAGAGCTGGGCTGAGGTGAGGGGACAGCTGGACTGGGGTGGGGACAGCTGGGCTGAAGCGGGGAACAGCTTGGCTGAGGTGGTGACAGCTAGGCTGAGGTGGGGGACAGCTGGGCTGAGATGGGGACAGCTGGGCTAAGGTGGTGACAGCTAGGCTGAGGTGGGGGACAGCTGGGCTGAGGTGAGGGGGCAGCTAGGCTGAGGTGAGGGACAGCTGGGCTGAGGTGGGAACAGCTGGGCTGAGGTGAGGGGACAGCTGGGCTGAGGCAGGCAGGACACCTGGCTAATGGCACAGCAGTAGAGACACTGGCAGTGGACAAGTCCCCATGTATTTTCTGTTTGGGACCACATCCTACTTTTCAGAAATGCCTTGGGAAGGCCTGACCAGACTGTGACCCTGCAGCCTCCAGGCCACAGTCAGGGGAGGGTCACAGGTGGAAGCACTTTTTCCCATCCTAACCCCCCGCCCCCGACAAATCCACAGGCAATGGAGCAGGCGGGCAGGCGACGGGAGTTGTGGGCCTCGCCTTCCACCACTGCCCTCAGAGACTCCCCCAAGGGCTGTGAATGACCCTGAACTCTCGGGTCCCATGGTGTCCAAATGGAGCAGGCCCTTGGAGGGCGTCAACCCAGGCCCCCAATTTACAAGTGTGTCAGATGACCTTCTTAGCTCCATTTTTCAGATGGGGAGACTGAGGACTAGAGAACAACCTGCCTGCGGTCAGGCAGAAGTGGTCCGGGCTGAACAGGGATTGAATGTGATCAGGCCAGTCTAGTTCCCGGCTCTTTGTCACTGCAGCTGCACCTTTCCAGAATGTATCTGAAGAAGCAAGACCTCGAGGCCCAATTCACTGCTGTCTCGATTCCTGACTCACTTTCCCCTCTTCTCTGTTTGAGAAAATCTGTTCCTTGGCAGTGTTTCTCCCCCAGGCCCTGGTCCCTGGGAGAACCCAGCTGCAATAAAGCAGCCATTGCTTGGGATGTGGAAGAACGTTCTAGAGCACAAGCAGAGGAAGGGGGACCGGTCGACTGAAGACAAGGCCCAGGAGAGCTGGCCTCCTCCATGGGACACCTGCCGGCCCAGGCATCCCCTCCCCTGGCAAAGAGTTCCCAGCCCTGCTGCTCAGAACTCCTCTCCAGGGCTTTTTCCAGCATGAGCTGCCCCTCCCCTCTGGGGTGGGTCATAGTAAAGTCCTGCAGGCACGCAGCCGTCACAGCAGAGTGACCAGGTGCCAACCGGGGGTGGATTTCCCTGGGTAGTTCACTCCAAATGGGCCACGCATGTACTGTGGGTGTGTGTCTGTGTGTGCAGGTGGGTCTAGGCCTAAAACAGTGGCACGTGGGGGTTTTTCAGCCAGAATCAGGTGTGATGAAACGGTCTTTATAAAAGTTACACTGAAGACTCTGGAGCCTGAAGGCCTGAGTTCAAATCCTAGCTCTACCACTTCAGAGCTGTGCAACTTTGGGCAAGTCACTTAACCTCTCTGTGCCCATGTCCCTCATCTACAAACTGGGGCTAATAATAGAACCTACAGCCAAAAGTTGTTGTGAGGATTTGTGTTTTCTATGTGAAGATTTGTGTTTCAGTGAGGGGCATATGATAAGTGCTGTAGATGAGTCTGCTGTAATTAGGATGTGGCTCTATATTCTATGTGAGCACCCCTCCTCCCCAACTAGAGGCAAAGCTGCTCAAAAGCTGAGACCGAGGTTTACTCTCCTTTCCAGGCCCAGCACCCCCAGGACAAAGCAGGACTAGCGATCCATGATGATCAGGCATTGAACACAGGAGGCTGCCAATGTGTGCAAGTGTGTGTGTGTGTATGTGTGCACAGGTGTGCCTCAATATTATGTATAGGTGTGTGTTTTGTGTGTGTGCATCATTAACTTATGTGTCAGTAATAGGTGACAAATTTCTATGCCAGTATCACTATTGTGTTTGTTTCTATTGGCATTAGGTTACCAGCATGGCACATGTATCTCTTGGGTGTGGATGCTGGTGGGTACTGGGTGTGTTTGCAGTATGAGGCCCAGTGAGCGTGTGTTTATGTATGGAACAGTGTTAGGAGGTGTTGGTACTGTGGATATATGTGTGTCAGCATCTGTGTGTCAGTGCTGTGCGTACATGGTATCAGCATCTGTATATGCGTGTCTGTGTTGGCATTGTGTGTGTATGTTTGTGTCCACATTGGGCATATATGTGTGACAGCCTTGGCTGTATATGTAGGTCCATGCTGGGTAAGTATGTGTGTCAGTGTTGTGTGTATATGTATGTAGCATCATATGTGTATTTTGTCAGTGTCAGGTGTACGTGCGTCAGTTCTGTTTGTGTAGATTTTTGTCAAAGTAGGTTCATATGTGTGTCAGTGATGGGTGTATGTGTTGCTGTGTGCCTGCGTACTCATGTAATCAGCATCCGCATTCTATGGTTGTGTATTGTGTGTGTATACGTGTGCATCAGTGTTGTATGAGTACACAGGATAGTGGTGTGTGTGTGTATATCTGTGTCCGTGATTTGTATAGATAGGAGTCAGCACTGTGTGCATGTGTGTGTCAGTGTCGAGTGTGTATGTGAGTGTGCCCATGCCAATACATATACACGTGTCAGCACGGTGTGCTCTGTTTAGGCATTGTGTGTTTGGATGTGCCAGCATTGTATGCATATGTGTGTCAGTGTTGGGTGTGTGTGTGTGCTGGCATTGCATGAGTGTGTCTATCAGTGTTGGGTGTGTATCAGTGTTGTGTGTCTGCACGTGTGTCAGCATTGAGTGTGTAGCTGTGTGTCGACAGTGGGTTCGTATGTATATCTGTGTCAGTGATGGGTAGAAGTGTTGCTGTGTATCAGCATGCTTGTGTATATCTGTGTCAGCATTGTGGGTGTCAGTATTGTGCGTATATGTGCATCAGCATTGGGTGTATGTGTGCATCAGTGTTGTGTGAACATGCGTGCTATTTGTGTCATGCACCTTTGCACCTTTGTCCCCCTATCTGCCTTGAGGGAGGAGGGAAGGAGAGGCTCCCTCAGATGCTAGGTCTGAGCCTGGCTCCCCAGCACCCTAGAGGCCTGGCTTGCCAGCCCTGGCGCCTGCGCCTGCCCAGCTCCAGCCCCCACCCCAGCCTCTCCCTGACTGGCACCCAAGTTAATAAGTGTTGCTTTTCTCCTATTCTACTCAGGCCTGTGACGGAAAATCCTCGGGCTGGAAGTGAGCCCCGAATCAATAGTCCATTCCATTTATCAGGGTGGCTGTCACCATAACGAGATAAAAGTGGATTAGCTTCTGTGCCGCTGCCGCTTCTACAGGGAGCCCATCTGTTCCCTGCACAGCCGGCCTGGCTCAGAGTGGCCACGCAACCCAGCCAGACCTGGCCATGGGGGCCCCCACCAAGGTCTGGGATGGGAAGGGTAAGGGACAAGAGTGGGATCCAGATGGGGCTTAGAATGGGGCTCAGGATGGAGTAGATCAGGGTGTGCTCAGGATGGAGATGGGACAGGGAGGAGGACAGCCTGAGATCAGGCCAGCTGTGAGCCTGTGCGTCCAAGCTGACAATCTGGTGTGTCCTTCTGAGAAGTCTGTGCCCTCTTGGACCTCAAGTGTGGCTGAACCTCTGACAATACATGCAGGTGCCAAGACATCCTGGTCTGGCCACCCTGGAGGCCACACATAGTGCTTGAAGTTATTTCGAGGAAAAGCCCTCCCACTCCCCTAAGAACTGAAAGAGAGAAGAGGCTCTTGTTGCCAGCAAGAGGAAGGCAGGCTGGACATCAGGAAGAACTTCCTCCTCATAAAGGTAAGCACTTTGACGAGCAGGTGACCAGATGTTTATTTGCCTCTTCAGGATATGTTCTAGATCTTACTGATTTTTTAAGTATTTGATACTAGGTGCCCCGAGCAAACGAAAACTAAGGTTGATTCACCTAAACCCCATTCTATTGATTTTTGTTGTTGTTAATCTGCAGTATATACTGCCAATATATCTCCCACTTCATCTGCCTTTTCACTTCGAGATTCTTTATTTTTATTTTGTCAGTTCTTACAGGCTTATCTGTGATTTTTCCCCTCGTGTTTATGCTTGGAAAAGCCCAATTCATCCTGCAATAATCACCTGTTTCTTCTAGTTCTTTTATGATTTCATTTTTAATGTGAACATTTTGATCCACCTGGAATTTGCATGAAGTAGATGAGTTTAAAATAGTTAACCAAGTGTCCACCATCATTTCATGACTAATCTGTCTTTTCTACACTCATTTGAAATGCCACTTTTATCATTCATTAGGGTCCTATTTCTGGCATATCTGTTAATTGGTTAATTTTTGTGCTAACCAGTACAAGTTTTGTTGAGCATAGCTTTGTGATATATTTTGATATGAGAATATATTTTCTCTTTAACATGGATGCCCTATATCTTTATTATTTTATAGCTGTGTTAATGCTAAACTTTATTTAATGAAAGTACCAGAAAAGCACACCATTTGAGGCCTGTGGCAATTCCTTTTCAAACGTAAATAACAGTCCCCAAATACTTTCCATAGTCAGGTTTTCTGGATCGAGGCCCATGGGCATTAGGAAGACCTCCCTTTCAGAAGCAGCAAGAGTTGAAGCATTAGGGACACCCCCCACCCCACCCCCAAACCGCAGAGTCCTGAGAAGAGCCTGGCAGAGTCGGATGTGCACGCAGGACAGACAGAGACTGAGTCCTGTCTTCGTTTGAGTCCCCCTAGAAGCAGATTCTGAGACAAGGATTTGAGTGCAAGCAGTTTGCTTGAGAGGAGATCCTAGGAAACACCAAGAGGGACAGGGAAAGAAGGCAGCAGGCCAAAGGGGCCTTGATCAAGCTGGTTGCAACCATGGGAATGGAGCTTCACTCCACAGAGACTTCAGTGATCCACAGGGTAGACCATGGGCCTCGGAGCTATCCTACCCAAGTACTCCCAAGTACTATCCTACCCTGGTACTCCCAGCAGCCATTGGTTGAGAGCCGTAGATATCCTACCCAAGTACTCCCAGCAGCCATTGGTTGAGAGCAGCCCTGAGAAGCAGGGAGGGGCATTAACTCTCCAGCACTTCCTGCCTGCCTGGGTGGAGGGAGCAGCTGCAGCCCCAGAGAAAGGCTACAGGCATTTGGCGTGGGACAGGCAAGCACTCTGATGGGAGGGCCCAAGGGAATCTGAGCAGGACATCTGCCAGTGAGGAAACAGATGTGGTGGCCCAGCACGAGAGGGTGAGCCCTAGATGGGGTCAATGGGGGTGGGGAGGAGAGAGTAAAGTCAAGAGGCTTTTAGGAAGCAGAATAGACAGGGCTAGGGGGCCTGAGCCCCTGAGGTCATGGAAGAAGAGGAGACCAGGGTGACGCTTGGATTTCTGGCCTGGGGAATGGGATGGATGATGGAGCGGGGCATCAGATGAGGGAGTATTGCACTCCAGAGAAAGAAGCAGGGCGGGGCAGGGGGAGGGGTTTGGTTTGGGTCATGCTGGGTCAGGAATACTGAGCATCTATCTGACAGATGTCCAGGAGACAGCTGTGTGCCTGTCTGGGCTCAGGAGGCAGAGTTAGGAGGTAGGTGGAGAGCAGAGAGTCGTCACTGAAGCCATTGATGCTGGGGGTGTACACGAGGTGTGGCCGATGCTGAGGAAGTTTCCAGGTTAAGAGCAGAGGGGTCACAAGGAACATTCCACAGATGTGCAGAAGTGACTGTGAGTGAAGCTTGAGCGACTTGTCTCTTCCCAGTTCCCCAGTGACTGAGAGGCCCCTCCCATCCTTATGGGTTGGGGGAGGGGGAAGGTGAGGGAAAGGATGGGAGGGAAGGGAGGGGACAGGGTAATGGAAATTCTAAAGGAGCCGACAGCTGTCAAATAATATAAAACCTCATATGTTAATAATTCTTACAGTTTTGCCAAAGACTTAATGGCTGGCCTGTCAAGAGCGGTGACAGAAGCTATTATGGAAACAAGATGGGAATATTTTGGAGGCAGCATCAACAGCACTGCCCATTGCCAGGGCTCCAAGGACCAGGAGGAGGACAGTCATACCTCCTGCCTGCCACCCCCAGGAAGGCCATGTGCTCTGCCAGAGAGGTGCTGGGTCATTGCGGATTCAAGCCACTGACTGTGGATTGATCGCCTCTGAGGACGTTTTAATTAACCACCAGTTCCCAGAGCTGCCCCATCCTTCCTTTCCCCACCCCCTCCCTGGTCTGCAGCCACTATCATCCCCAACACAGAAGCAAGAAGCAACCAGCCAACAGCGCAATACAGTGAGAGGGACCGCTGGAGGACTGTAGATGGGGGACAAGCAGAGGAGAGGTTCCAGGACCCCGGTGGCAGCCTGATCTGGCAGATCTAGATCTCTAAGGGATCTTGCACTGGTCATGGACTCAGGGCCTGAGAACCAGACCCAGTTCTGTAGCTGATTGGTTACATGAGCTTGGACAAACCCTTGGTTTTGAAATGCCTCAACTTCTCACTCTATAAAATGGGAACAAGGCCAGGCGTGATGGCTCATGCCTGAAATCCCCACATTTTGGGAGGCCAAGGTAGGAGGATAGCTTGAGGCCAGGAGTTCGAGACCAGCCTGGGCAACATGGCAAGACTCCATCTCAACAAAAAATTAGCCAGATGTGGTGGCACACGTCTGTACTCCCAGCTACTCAGGAGGCTGAGGTGGAAGGATCTCTTGAACCCGGGAGTTCAAAGCTGCCGGAGCTACAATGACACCACTGAACTCCAGCCTGGGCAACAGATCAAGACCCTGTCTCTACAAAATAAATAAAATAAAAATAAAGTGAGGTGGGAACAATAGCAGGAAGTGCACATAAAACATGTGCAAAGATGCTTTCAGAGCTTCAATATCTCGGAATCACTTTCCACAATCCTCTGAAGCACCTTCTGCTTAATCTTATCTAACTCTCAAATCAACTCCAAGAAATGGCATAATTATCTCCATTTTAATAGACAGGGATCAGGAGACAAGGAGGAAGGCTGAAGTGGGCACACAATACTAATTTGCAGGAACAGGATTGGAGCCCACAGTCTTCTCTCCACAGCCAGAACCTGCCTTAGTATGAGGGATTCTTATTAGACTATCAGTCGTGACAGCTACCATTACCTTATACCAAAAGTTACACTAACCCAGAGCTTCTCAAACTTGACTGCACATAGGGAACTCCTGAGCATCTTGTTGAAATGCAGATGCAGATTCAGCAGGTCTGGGATGGGGACTGAGATTCTGTGTTTCTAGTAAGTACCAAAGTGATATTGATGCTGCTGGTTCAAAGACCACACCTTGAGTATCAAGGTGCTAATGCTTTATCTCATTTGGTTGGCACAATAGCCAGTGAGACAAGCATTATTATTATCATCCTTGCTTCACAGAGGACACTGAGGCTTAGAGAAATGGACTAAGTTCCTCACGATCACAATGCTAAGCAGAAGAACCAGGGTTGGGACCCAGGTCACCTGGCCATAGTCTGCCCACTGGGCCCCAGTGCTAGACCATCTATCTCTCCAGCATTTGCCTAAGAAGTCAATGACCTGGAATTATGTGAGCCACACCAGGAGTGAGGTCCTGAGGATGGGCAGGAGGGCTCAGATGATACAAGAGCAGAGGGCATTAGGAAATACAGGTTTCTTCAAGAGAAACCTTGGCCTCAGCAAGGGAGGAAACTGTAGTTTGGAAAGCAGGTGTTGCCATATCTAGAAGAGAGAGATGCTGGTTCTGGAAAATTCTCTCGCTTTGATGGGAGCGCTCTGAGCTGGGGATGGTTAGCTTGGAAGAGAAGAATTTTTAAGTGGACTGGCAAGAGGCCCTGGAGCCAGGATGAGAAGGAGGAGCTCCAGCCTCGGGGACGGGCAGCTGGGAGGACTTGCACTGGCTTCAGGCTCAGGGGATGACCTCACAAGGGCCACAGAAGAAAAAAATACAAATGTGAGAAAGTGAGCAGGCCTAGAAGGGGTGCAGGGAGAGGAAGACAAGAGCAAGGGTCACGCACTCAGATGCCAACAGGTGCCAGGTAGGTGTCCAAAGTGAGTGAGGTGGGCCCGTGTCGCCAGAGCTGATTCTTCAAGTGAAGTGGGAAGTTCACACTCAACGGGAAATCCCCCATTTTTTTCAATGCTGCTTACCTTTTCCAAAAAAAAATCCACTTTTTTATATTGCCCAGTATTTCAAAAAATATATATGTAAGATTGTTCAGACCTAATAAGATATGTCTATGAGCAAGATAGGCTCTTGGGTCACCATTTTGCAACCTCTGGACCACAGCCAGCACAGGCTGGATTTGGTGGGAAGGGGGAGTTTGTGGGAGTCCTGAGAGAGGAAGGGGACAGGTTTGAGGGACAGCAGCCATGCATGATAGATATGAGAGAGAGAGAGAGAGAGAGATGATAGCAAAAATTAGGGTTTTGCTGGCCGTGCGCGGTGGCTCACATCTATAATCCCAGCACTTTGGGAGGCCAAGGCAGGAGGATCACTTGAGGTCAAGAGCTCGAGAACAGCCTGGCCAACATGGCAAAACCCCATCTGTACTAAAAATACAAAAACTAGCCAGGCGTACTGGCACACACCTGTGATCCCAGCTACTCAGGAGGCTGAGGCAAGAGAATCACTTGAACCCAGGAGGCAGAGGCTGCAGTGAGCCAAGATTGTGCCACTGCACTCCAGCCTGGGCAACAGAGCAAGACTCTGAAGACTCCATCTAAAAAATAAAAATAAAAAAGATGCAATGCTGCTTCTTATAAACAGAAACAGAATCTTCTTTAGTGTTCTTCAGAAGACTTTGATAAACATTCAAGGGATTTCTCCATGTTTTGGCTCCCGGACTAGTGTGTCTTTTACTGTGACAACGAGCAGAGACTGAAATGCAGCTGCTCACTCTTATATGGGTTCCACAAGAAGGACAAACCACAGGAGGCTGCAGCCCAGAGGAACCACAAGCTTGCAGTGGAGGCATTCCAAGGGCACCAAGAAGCATGTCAGGACCCTGAGCCACCAAAGACCCACAGACACCAATGGGAAAGGCCATTAGGACAGATTCCCAGTGACGGCTGCCCCCAGGTGGGGCAAGCAGGCCCCTCTTTGCAGGTACAGATCTAAAGCAAAGGATCTGAGCAGACAGAGTGGCAGGTATAGGTGGGAAATTCACCTTACGGATAGACATGCAGGAGGAGGAAGAGGAGGAGAAGAGGGAGAAGGAGCAAGAAGAGGAGAAGGAGGAAGGAGAGCTAACCATTGTTGAGCACCAAGCACTACTTGCATTGTTTCATTGAATCACCATAACATTTTTAGCACTTGATCTTATTATCCCCACTTTGCAGATAAGGAAACTAAGTCTTGAGAAGATAAAGTGGTTTAAAGGCACCTGCTGGAAGTGGCAGAATAGGACTGTGATTCCAGGCCTGTCTGGATACAGAACGCAGGCTCTTAACCATTTATGCGACAGAGGCCCTCAGCCCCTCCCCCCCACGTATAGCCACCTGCACATCAGGCCACAGACTTGGTGCCCGATGTGCAGGTGGCTATACTTGGGGGAGAGGGGCTGAGGGCCTATGTCTCATAAATGTTCATATGACAAAACTGAGGCCACCATAACCAGTTTTACTCTAAGCTGCCAGGCCCACCAAGTAGGGCCTATAACAGCCAACCACTGAAAAGACCCTGTAGCCTCTGTTAGGTAAGGGCTAGAGTTTGGGGCCCTCTCCTGGTACAGGACTAGGGTGCTTCCCATACATGATGCCCCCAGGGACCTCTTTCCCACAAAGAACAAAACCATAAAGCTCCAGAGAGCCCAGGGGCCTCTTTCACGTGGCCAGGAAATGCTGGAGAAAAACCCTCACTGGGTCCTCCCAGTCCCCATCTGTCCTTGTCCCCGGCTCCCACTGTGCCTATTCCCAGGCTACTGGGCTGCTTGAGCCCACACTGCCTGTAGCCACCCGCCTAGGAGCATTAATTGAAAATTAATCCGCTCGGTACGTGCCGGCGTGCAAATCAAAGCTAAGTGTCTCAATTAGGAAGAGAAATGGAGTCAGGCACTCTTCTCAGATGCTGGCTTATTTATGGGGATAATATCATTTTTAATGAGGGAAGCTACTAAAAGGCACAACAAATGCAACATTTAATAGAAAAATATTACAGCATTCTATCAACAGAACACAGCCAGGAGAGTGGGTTCCAGGGATGCAGGAGCACGCGGGTGTCTCTATGGTTGTCCAAGCACCTTGTACAAGCATGTGTGTGTGCACACGTGTCCCCATGAGCCCTCGTGTCTGCATGCACACTGTACACGGACGGCTGCATGCATCTCCTTCTCTGGATATGTGTGTATGTGAATATTAGTGTCTGGGTCTGGTCTTTGGGGAGTAGTGAAGCTTTCCGGTGTTTTTGCTGCAAAAGATGAATTTCCCATCTGCCGCCTAAAGAATTGTCATTCTGGGCCCTGGGCCAGCCAAATAAAAATCTAAGGTATTTTCCAATACTAAGGAGTCCCGGTCCATTTGGTCCCCGGAGAAGTGCAGGTCTCTGGCACCAGTCTCCATGGAGGGTCTTCACGTGCAAATCAGACCCCTGGGCCCCAGCCTCCTCCACACTCCTCTTGCCACACATGGGCTATGGTTGTCTCGGCCCAGCACATCGCTAACAACTGCAGGACAAGGCCCTCTTGTCATCATCCCACTGCCCCAAGCTGGCACTTGGGCTAGCTACCTGCTTTTACCCTTGGTCTCAGCTTCAAAAGTCAAGGACTTTACTTCCCAGGCCAAGTCCACGTTCCTGGGCCTATTTTCCCATTCCTCCGCCTAGGTGCGGCACATCCGTAGACCCGGGCTCTGCAGCTCCAACTCAGGATGGTCTCGGCTCTAGCAACTGTGGAATGGAGAAGTGATTCCATTGGGGTGGCCAGCTCAGAATCTAGACCGGCCTCACCCTAGCCCATCAGAGAACACTTTTCCAGCCCGCAACACAGCATCCACACGTCCGTGCCTTTGCTCCCGTGGGACCCCTACTAGAAAGCACGTCCCTTATCCTGCCTTCACTCCCATGCTCAGAGCAGCACCTCACTAACCCAGCACTCCCCAAGGAAGCTTAGGTGACCACCTCACCCTCCTCAGACTCCTCCCGAGACCCTGGTGCCATGCCTCACCCATGGGAATAATAACAGGGCCTGCCTCACTAAGTGTGCTTGGTGCATCTGCATCAGCACAGGGCATGGCCCAGAGTGGCTCACTGTTAGGACTAGTTTGACCGCGATTATGACCAGGTTATAATATCCACCTCTGTTACCTCTTCCCACCCCATACAAACCCTGGGAGGCACAGAATGAGGATTCTTCTCTACGTTTCTCCAAACCTTTTTGAAGGAACCTGAAGCTCAGAGAGATTGAGACATTTGCCAGAGGCTGCACAGCAGATCTCATTTTGAATGAGGAGTAACATCAAAAGATTTGCAGAGGTTCCCCAGGGCACCAGATCCCAAGTGTCCTGGACTCAAAACCCGGGCTCTCCCATCACAGAAGAGGCTGGGGACTCTAAGCCAGGGACTCAGGTGTCACCAGGTTCTGTCTCCCATCAGCTGGGTGACTCTGGACTTGTTACTTACCCTCTGTGTGTCAGTTTTTTCATTGATAAAATGAAACAGGTGATAACAGCACCTACTTCATGGGGATTTCTTTGTCAGGGTTAAATGAGCTAATACTCACAAAGCACTTAGAATCAAGCCTGGCATATGATAAATGTTCAGTACGTATTGAGATGTCGTTACTAACATTAGGCCACCCTACCCCCAGATCATTCTCTCCCTGGCCAGGCAGCAAGAATCATCCATCAAACAGTCTGTGAAGGTCCCCAAGGCAGGGCCTTCCCCTCCGTCAAATCCCCAGCACGGGAGCCAGTGTTACATTCCTTAACCCGGAGAGTGCGTATTCATACAACGGTCATCAGTCATTGAGCTGTGGGCTTATGTTTTATGCACTTTACGTTTGTGCATTTTACTTGAATTTTTTAAGCAAATAACAATAATCGTCAGGTAAACCAAGTGGAGGTCGGGGTGCAGTGCTCGGCAGAGCACTCACTGGGCAGTGGTATTGGTGGCTACTGATTTCATGTCTGCCTCCTTCACATGACCTTATGCACCACGTGGGCAAGGATGACATCTGGTTCCTTCCCTGCACTGTCCCCAGCACCTAGAAAAATGTCTGCGCATGGCAGCTGATGAATTACCATTGAAAGTGGGAGGGAGTTGATGGGTACCGAGGCACGAATGGAGAGGAGAAGATATCACACCTTCAGAGTGGCCACCTTGCTGCCCCCATAGCTGGGGAGAGGTGGGCTCTTTGCTAAGTGGAGATCTGAGTCCTTGAACCCTCAGTCTCAGGAGTGGAGACCCCCTAGCCCAGACCAAGAGCCTGATTGGAGGCTCCCCCTCCCTCTCAGACCCCAGTACCTCCAGATTGACGACATTTGAAAGTTATCTTCCTACAAAAGTCACTCTCCAGGATTAATATTTATTCCTTATGAAATTTAAATTTTTCAGTGTAATTAAATTTTTATTCATTGTGAGTTATAGATACAAATATGAATTTCCCCTTCCCGCCACTGAGGAGGAGGCTTGGTTGGAAACAATTGCCCAGGCCTCCTCCTGGTTACTGTTCTGGGGTTGGGGGCGGGGGTGGGAGGCTCAGAGGGGCTGGTGGTGTGAGAGGTGGCATCTGTCACCCCAGCGTCCCCACCCACGCAACCCCAATGTCCGTCTGCTTCCTGCATTTAAGCAAGAAAAGTCATGGGTAAAAAAGGAGGGCCTCAGACCCAACCCACCCCCAGTGTCTTAGTCCATTTGAACGTCTATCACAAAAATCTCATAAACTGAGTGGCCTATAAACAACACACATTTATTTCTCACAGTTCTGGAGGCTTAGAAGCCCAAGATCAAGGCACCGGCAGACTTGGTGTCTGATGGGGCACACAGCTGGTCTTCCATTAATGGTAGAGAATCCCAAGTGTTCTGTCCACTGACAGGGAGCTCACTACCTCACAAGCCTAGTCAGCTTGGTTGGAAAATCCATCCTCTCACTAAATCTGAAGCCTGAGCTCGTAAAAATGGGGCTAACTGGACCCTCTCTGATTTCATATGTGTATCTCTGGAACACAATTCTCTCAGGCCCAAGAAGATCAGAACCCACCCTCCAAGCACTCACCACCGATGCCATCAACAGGACTTCAGATATGCCTACAAACTCACTGCCTCCCTAGAAGCCTACTTGGCTCCCACATGGCCCTGGATGCAGTAATGTTAGAGGCCACACAACAGCCTTCCCCGAACAATTACATGGGGGACACACCATCAACAGGGTTACATTAACAGTCAAAGAGGGCCGGGCATGGTGGCTCACACCTATAATCTGAGCACTTTGGGAGGCCAAGGTGGGAGGACTGCTTGAGCCCAGGAGTTCAAGACCAACCTTGGCAACATAGTGGGACCCTGTCTTTATAAAAAATTTAAAAGTTAGCCAGGCGTGCTGGTGCATGCCTGCAGTCCCAGCTACTTGGGAGACTGAGGCAGGAGGATCACTTGAGTCTGGGAGGCTGAGGCTTCAAGAAGCTGTAATCATGCCCCTGCACTCCAGCGTGGGCAACAGAGCCAGACCTGGTCTCAAACACAAACACACACACACATACACACACAAAATCAAAGAGACACTTGCCACACCCTTCTTGCCCCTTCCTCCCATGTGCCAGTGTCCCAAGATCTGGGCTGGATGAGGACTAAGGACTAAGACTCACTCACCTCTCTAATGCCACGGGGGCAGAGACCAAGCACGCACTTCCTCCTCACTATACTTGGAGCTACAGTTCGTGCTCACTAGTTAGACCTGTCGCCAGCCCTGAATCATTCCCAGGCCAGGCTGGGGAGGTCATTAAGCCGGAGATGGATAAGTGCTAAGCTGGCCCGCTCCAGAGATTTACAAGGCTCAGGCTGGGGAGGATTTATAAGGTTTGTTAAATTTCTAATTGAGTTTAGAATGCAGTGCCATGGTCTCAGTGACCAAGCTGCACGGGTGAGAATTAAAACAAGTGCACCCATCCCTCATGTTCCCGGAAGACTCCAGGCATGGAGGCCTCCCCACCATCCCCACACACCAGCCTGGCTGCACAGACCAAGGCCTGCCAAAAGGCAGTGTGGTCTGGTGGGCAGCCCTGATCAAGCCACTCAGCACCCCCTGCCCAGCTCCAGGCCCGCAGACCAGCCCAGGACAGAGCTGCAGGCCCAAAGTCTGTTTGTGGTTGATTGGTTGGTTGCTTGGTCATCTGGATTTGTTGCATGTTTGTTCTTTTGGAATAGTTAATACACCCATATGGCTCGAATTTTTAAAAGTACAAAAGAATACCCAGAGAAAATCTCTCTCCCACTCTGCCTTCCAGCTACTACCCAGTGGAGAAAACCAATGATGTGATCATTTCCTGGCAAATCCTTTTAGATTTGCACACACAAGCAAATTACACATAATATGTGTATATTCTTTCATGTGTGTGTGTATATATACATATATATATTCTTTTTTCCCTTTGATATGTACCCTAATGCACCTTACTTTTATCACTTAATAGCAGATCTTAGGAATCTAGACAGAATGCTGATTGGTCAGGATCAAACAGACTTGGGTTTGCCCCATGATGTGCTGAAGCAAGCTCTTACCCGCTCATAAGAGCCAGCTGTGGGCATCTCTTCCCAACTCCAAGTTCAGTGATGTCATGTTGATAACTTGAAATTCTGTGGAGCATCACAGAAATTAGTAAACTCCACATATGGAAGCTTGTACGTGTTTGTTTGGAGAGCTGATTATTCAACATTTACCAGCACACCACCAGCTTTACCACTTGTGAGCCGTGTGACCTCAGGCAAGCTATTTCATCTCCCTGAGCTTCAGTTTGTTCATGTCTAAAATGGGTATGAAAATAGTATCATAGTGTGGCCGTGAGGACTGGGTGAGATAACACACGTGAGTGTGTGGCACCATGCCTAGCACACAGTAAGTTAGGTGCTGCTGGTGATGTTATCTCACTCTGGGCAACCCTACTGATGTGGTAAAGAGGGCAGGGATTGCTAGATGAGGAGTCCTGTTGGGGTGATGAGGATGACAAGTTTATCCTGAGGGATCCTTGAGCAGAGAAATCAACCCAGTCTCAGGGACCCAACTCACTCGGTATCACCACCACACCTACGGTGTGCCATCCCCATGCTGGGCAGGAAGGATGAAGAAATGAACAATGCAATTGCCGGCCTGCCAGGGTCTCCAGCATCATGGGAGGGAGTCAGACATAAAAACAGACAACACCAATGTGCTGTAGATACAGGCAGAATAGAGAGACCCCAGAGGAAGAGGAACCTGAACCTCCAGGTATGGGATGGGGATATAGCTTCCCAGAGGAGGGGCGCTTTATACTGGGCTTTGAATGGTGACCAGGAACCCTAGACAGAAAAGCTGAACCTGGGAGGGTGGAGTTTCAGAGCTAGTCCCAGGAAAACACAGTTCTCAGAGTTCATTTCTTCTTAACTCAGAGAGAGGAAGTCACTTGTCCAAGGTCACACAGCACAGAAGTGACTGAGCCAGGATTCAAATCCAGATCCTCTTGGCCCAAAACACAACTCATTCTCCTGCTGCATCCATTGTCTGCTCTCCACCCAGTCACCAAGCCATCCTGCAAGTCAGCATTCTTGGCGCTTAGGAGCACTTGGCACTCACACATAGTGAAGTGGATGCCCTCTGCAGCTCCTCGCAAGACAGGTCCTCTGACCATCTCACAGAGGGCAGTCATTATGGCTAGACAGTCCATGCACACACTTAGCCTGAGTTTTGAAACACAAAGGCATCAGCACCTCTGCAATCACAGGTGTGGCCAACTGTATCCCAGATCCTGGAAGCTTCACTCTCCAGACCACCATAGGCTGCAGCCCACCCTCAGGGTCCACTGCTCCCCTCCTTCCTTCTCCCACATCTTGGTTTTGGCTGTTCTTAAATCAAACACTCCATGGTTGCCTGTCTGAGGAGCATCCCTCTCATGGGGGTGCAGACGGGGAAGGAAGAACCCCAGAGAGAAGTGGGCACAGTGTCCCCAGAGCATCATGAAGCCTGGACCTTCAGGAAGGGGTCAGGTGTGACTCTGTCCTATTGAGACCTTGTCTGGGGACCCGCATGGGTGACAGGCAACTCTCCCTCCCCCTCACTCACTCATTCAATATCCATGGGTCTCCTCATACTGTGTGCCATAGGTGAAATGTGGCCCACTGGGAACGCGTTTGGGCAGGGTCCTTGTCCCAGTGAAGCTTTCATTCTGATGGGGAAAACATAGCATAGACCAGAAACCAGGAAACTGATTAATTTTAGATGGTGCTAAGTGCTCTAGAGGAAATAAGACAAGCTGGTGAGATAGAGAGAGACAGGGTATAGTCAGGGAAGTCCTCTCTGAGGAGGTGGCATCTGGTCTGCTGCCTGAGTGACATGAAGGAGCCAGGCACCTGAAGATAGTGGGGAAAGATGTTCCAGGCAAAGGGAACAGCAAGTACAAAGGCTCAGAGGCTGTGTTTGAGCTGGGAAAGATAACTCTCTGGAAAGAGAATGGCCCAAAGAGGCATTGGGCACACCCAAAACAGAGGGAGCAGTGGAACCAAATGTGCCACATGCTGATATGTGACCTCTCACTGTCTTTCCTACTTTCTGGGCCTCGGTATCCCCATTTGCAATGTGAGTCAATAGCAAAAACACTGCGACTAATTGAGAGAATGAAATGAGCTTGCTCACAGGTGAGCCTCTCCACTCAGAAGGCATCTCCTCACTCCTGCCTGAGATTGCCCTGCGAGAGCCCTGGGATCCTGAGAAACCATCTACAGTCTGGGGAAGAGGGTCTTCCTTGACCTGTGGAGGGACAACGAAGGACTCAGCCCTAAAGGCGGCTGGGAGGCTGGGCCAGGCTTGCCAGGTTTCTGGCTCCTTGGAGGGACCCCAAGGACAATAGGGCCACCCTGCTCAGTGATGCCAGGAGGTTTACTTGTCTTACCCAAAGCCACAAGGAGATCTTGGGATCTAGGACATGTGGAAAGCCACTGAGCACCCCCCAAACAGTTTCCATGCTAGTGGACTCCGTTTTTTCCTTCCCCAGGAAGACACAGGTGAAAATTTTCCCCAGGGTCTGTCTGTGGGTGCGGAGCAAGCATGGGAGGGTGAGCTGCAGAACTGAGACCCCACATCCTGAACCCCAGAGTCAGGACTCCTAGAAATGCCTCCCCATTCCCCAACACATTTACACCACCTGTATACCCAGGTCCTAAATACAGTCTCAGTGACGCGTCTACCTACCCAGAGCCCCTGGTCCGTAATCTGAGCATCGAGCGCCCTCTGGTGGTAATCGTGACTATCCGAAGCCCAGAGCCTCCAAGCGCGGGATGGCCAGCATCGCCCAGCCCCTCCAGTGTGGCGCCTACCGTGGTGGGGAACTGAACAGCAAAGGCCAGGGCTTTCAGCCAGCACCCACCTAAAAAAGACATGCCCTGAGATGGCAAAGGACTTGTCCAGAGTCACACAGCCTGTCGATCGTACCTAGTGGCCAAGAAGAGCACTCATTCATTCACTCAATCTGCTTCATTGAGCACCTACTTTACCCCAGGCATTGTAATAGGCACAGGGAACTCAGCAGTGACCGAGACAAAGCCCTCACCTTCATAAAGGCTACATTCCACGGAAAGAGGGATAATAAATGCACAAACAAGTAAATATGTAGGGTGTCAGGTGGAGAGAAGTTCTGTGATGAAAATCAAGCAGAGTAGGGGAGAAGCAGCAGCAGGGAGCGAGCTATCTTAGATCAGACAGCTATAGGAGAGCTCTCTAGGGGGATGACTTTGAGCAGAGATCGATGAAGAGATGGGGAAATGTGTAGGGAGAAGCAATCTGGCACTGGGAAAGGAAGTGGCCCCTGACACAGGAGGGTCCTTGGCATGTTCAAGTGACAGCGAGAAGGCCTGGGTGGTCAGAGTGGAGCAAGCAAGAGAGGCGGTAGAGGCCATATCAGATAGTGTCCTGTGCACTACGACAGGGGTCTAGGGCTTTGTTCTAAGTTGTGTTAGGAAGCCAGTGGAGGGTTTTGAACAATCACGAGGGGGCTAAAAGTTTTAAAGGCTCACTGGATTCTGAAGGAAAAACAGACGGCAGGAGGGATGAGGCGTGAATGCAGTTGGTTCGGAGCTAGAAAGCTATTGCAAGGTTCAAGGTGAATAGTGACAGGAGCTTTAACCAGTGGTAGGGGTAATGGAAGGGTCTCAGATTTGAGATGCATTTTGAAGTTCAAGCCAAAAAGAGCTACTGAGGTAGTGCTATATAGAATGTGAGAGAAAGAGAGGAAAAAGATAAGTCCAAGGTTTTTTGCCTGAACATCTAGGTGATGTTTCCTGAGATGGGGACGGCAGGAAGGAAAGATTTGATGAGAGGACAGTGAAAAGTTCCATTTTGGGCATGGTGAGTTTGAGGTGCTGGCCATGACTATCCCAGGTTGGATATAGGAGTCTGAAGTTCAGGGGTGAACTTGGCAGTCATTACCATATAGATGGTGTTTAAAGCCATGGAGAGAGGCACCTACTTCTATCCAAGATGAAGCAACAGAGGCCAGATTTATCCTCTCGCCTGAAACAAACAAATAAAACACACACAAACTATATAAAACAATGGTTTTCAAGATACTGGACATCAGAAAACAAAGGATAGTATCCCTTAGAGATAGAAAACAAACAAGGTGAGCCCTAAAATCATCTCAGCATACTGTCTTGGTAGAGTTTCTCTGTTGCATCACAGGAAGTAGGAATGGAAGTAGTGCCTGGGAAACATCCTAAATTGGGAAGATAGAGCTAGGGGTCCAGGAAGACAAAGACAAGAATTTGCAGGACAGAGCACTCAATAGGAGAGAGACCTACAAAGACAGCCAGAACCCCAGAAACCTGCAGAGGGTCCCCTTCAAGTATTCATCAGAGTACTGATCAGCACATGTGTATATGGAAAATACCCAAGGCTGAACAAGTAATCATCCAGAGGTATAGAGGAAACAGTACCCAGCAATCACACAAGGCCTGGAATAACATCTGTTCTCACCAGGACTAGAAAACCTCATAATTAGTGCAGGATGGGGTAGAATACTCAGAAGATTCTCGCCTCAACAATGAAGAATAATTAGCCCTAAATTCAAATGCCGCTCTGGTCCCACCTAACAAATCTTCAAAGCAAGACCTAAAAGGATCAAACTCTTCCTGCAAATAAATTAATTGCATTCCAGAACAAAGTTCAGAATATTTGTAGAAATGCAAAAATAACCAAGAATATAAAGAACTCCTAATGTATATGTAATTGGAGTATCCAAAGGAATGCAAAAATACTCAAAAAGGTAAAAATTACAATGTCTGGCATCTAATCAAAGATTATCAGGTATGCAAAGAAGCAGGGAAATATGCTCTATAATGAAGATTAATTAATTAATTAATTGAAACTGACTCGGAATGTACATAGATGTTAATAATAGTAATTAAGTGGAGGATTGAGATATTAAAAAGACATAAATCAAACTTACAGAGATCAAAAACAATCAGAGGGGAAAATTACACTGGATGGGAGGAATGGCAGATTGGACATTGCAGAAGAAAAGATTAGTGACCATAAAGACACATCAATAGAAACTACCCAAAGTGAAACACACAGAAAGAAAAATCAATTTTTTTTTTTTTTTTTGAGACAGGTTCTCACTCTGTTGCTCAGGCTGGAGTGCAGTGGTGCAATCTCAGGTCACTACAGCCTCCACCTCCCAGGCACAAGCAACCCTCCCACTTCAGCCTCCTGAGTAGCTGGGACTACAGGCACACACCACTATACCCAGCTAGTTGTTTGTATTTTTGCAGAGATGGGGTCTCGCCATGTTCCCCAGGCTGGTCTCGAGCTCCTGGGCTCACGAGATCCACCCACCTCTGCCTCCCAAAGTGCTAGGATTAAAGGCATGAGCCACCGCGCCCGGCAAAAAATCAAATTTTTTAAAAGGGAACATCAATGATCTGTGGTTCAACATTAAACAACCTAATATATGTGTGATTAGAGTGTCAGCCTGTAATTCCAAACCCAGCAAAAATAACTTTCAAAAACAAAACCAAAATAAGACTCTTTCAGATATACAAAGCATAAAGAATTCATCACCAACAGACTTTCATCATAAGAAATATTAAAGGAAGTCCTTTAGGCAGAAGCAAAATGATAACAGTGGGAAATATGGATCCAAGGAATGAAAAGCACCAAAAGTGGTAACTACGTGCGTAAATATGTTTTATTATTATTTCAAGCACTTTAAAAGATAAGTGACTATCTAAACAATAACAATATATATTGTGGGGGGGTTGTTTTTGTTTTGAGACTGAGTCTTGCTCTGTCACCTAGGCTGGAGTACAGTGGCGCAATCTTGGCTCAGCACAACCTCCGCCTCCCAGGCTCAAGTGATTCTCCTGCCTCAGCCTCCAGAGTAGCTGGGATTACAGGCACGTGCCACCACTGCCTGGCTAATTTTTGTATTTTTAGTGGAGACGGGGTTTCACCATATTGGCCAGGCTAGTCTTGAACTCCTGACCTCAAATGATCCACCCGCCTCAGCTTCCCAAAGTGATGGGATTTACAGGCATGAGCCACCATACCCGGCCAGTTTATTTTTTATATATGTAAATTAAATGTATGACAACAACAGAATACTGAATGAGAGAGGAAGAGTAGGGGTATGCTATTGAAAGATTGTTACACTATACCTGAAGTGGTATAACATTATTTGAAAGTAGACTGTGATAAGTTAAAGATCCATACTATAATCCCTAAAATTACCACTAAAATAACAATATTAGAAGTTATAGCTAATAAGTCAACAATAGAGATAAATTGGAAACACAAAAAATACTCATTTTCCCCAAAAGAAAGCAGAAAAAGATAAAAAGGGGAACAAAGAATAGATGGGACAAATATAAAACAAATCACAAGATGATAAACTTATACCTAGCCATGTCAATGATCACATTAAATGTAAATGATCCAAACTCCCCAATTAAAAAGTAAAAATTGTCAGATTGGATAAAAAAAAATCAGGACCCAACTATGTACTCTTTCAAAGACATATATTAAATATAAAGACAGAAATAGGGTAAAAGTAAAAGGATGTCAAGAAGTGTAGCCTACTAACACCAAATAAAAGAAAGCTGTAATAGTTGCACTATATCAGACAGAATAGATTTCAGATTATAAAAATATTACTAGGGATAAAAACAGTTCATTTCATAATGATCATAGGGTCAGTCAACGAAGAGGGCATAATTCAAAATGTTTATGCATCGAATTAAATAGCTCCAAAATACATGATGCAAAAATGGATAGAACTGCAAGGAGAAATAGACAAATCTGCAAATACAGTTGGAGATTTCAAGACTCTTCTCTCAATAATTGATAAAGCAAGCAGACAGAAAATCACTAAGGATTTGGGAGATTTTAATAACACTATAAAACAACTTGGCCTAATTGACATTTTTAGAACACTCCACCCAACATCAGAATACACATCATTTTCAAGGGCGCAGAGAATATTTTTAAAGATAGATCATATTCTTAGCCATAAAAAAAGGTCTCAATAAACTTAAAATAATTCAAGTCATACAAATGAAGTTCTGACTATAATAGAATTATATTGGAATTACAGAGATATGTAAAAATCACCAGCCAAATACTTGGAGATTAAAGAACACACTTTTAATAACCCATGAGGTCAAAGGAGAAATGAAAGGGGAAATTATAAAGTATTTTGAACTGAATGAAAGTGAAAATAAAACACTAAATGAAAACACAAAATTAGTGGGGTGCCTCTATAACAGTACTTAGGATATTGATAGTAATAAATACCAATAGTGGAAAAGAACAGTCTCAAAGCAAAGACTTCAGCTTCTATCTTAAGAAACTGGGTGGGGGGGCGGGGGCGGGGAAGAGCAAATTAAACCCAAAGTAAGCAGAAGAAAATAAATAATAAAGATTAGAGCAGAAATCAATGGAATAGAAAAATAATCGAGCAAACAAAGACAAAAGCTGATTCTTTGAAGAAATCAATAAAACTGACAAAACTCCAGCTAGACTGATCACAGAAAAAGAGAGAAGACACAACATTACCAATATCAGGAATGAGAGAAATTATAACACTACAGATTCTAAGAATATTGAAAGGAATAAAAGACTATCTATTAAATACATTGAATTTGTAGTTAAAACTTTCCCACAAAGATACTTTCAGAACCAGGTGACTTCACTGGGGAATTTTAGGAAACATTTAAGGAAGCTGTGATATTGTAAAATATATATTAGTCTTTGTACCATTTCCTGTCACTTAGCTCCTAAAACCCTTGGAATCTCCAGAATGGCAAGAGTGTCTTTCGTATGCTATCTCAGTCCATTCTGGTTTCTATAATAAAATACCTTAGGCTGGATAATTTATAAATAGAAGAAATGTATTTCTCACAGTTCCGGAGGCTGGGAAGTCCAAAATCAAGGTCCTGGCAGATTCAGTATTTGGTGAGGGCTTACTCTGTGCAGGACAGATGGCACCTCGCCGCTGTGTCCTCACACGGTGCCAGGGGCAGGAGGGACCTGGCACCTCCCTCCAACTTCTTTAATAAAGGCACTAATCCCACTCACGAGGGTGTAATCTTCATGACTTAATCACTTCCAAAAAGGTCCCATCTCTTAGTACTATCATCTTGGAGGTGAGGTTTCAACATATGAATTTTGGGGGTACACCAACATTCAGACCATAGCATATGCTAATAAGATGACTGGTGGCTGGCAGGCCCTAGACAGCTTCAGAATGACAGCTTCAGAAACACCAAAGCATGATTAAAGGGTTGGGACTTCAGCCCCAACCCCCAATCTCCAGGGAGGAAAGAAGGCCTGAAGGTTGAGTTAAGCACCAATGGAATAATGGTTTAATCAATCATTCCTGTTTAATGAAGCCTCCATAAAAATCCAAAAAGATAATGTTTGGATGAGCTTCCAGACTGCCAAACACACGGGATTTTTGGAGGGTGGTATATCCAGAGAGGGTATAGAAGCTCCATGCCCTTCGCCCATGCCTTGCCCTATGCATCTCTTCCATCTGGCTGTTCATCTGTATCCTTTGTAACATCCTTTATAGGCCTGATGCAGTGACTCATACCTGTAATCCCAGCACTTTGGGAGGCAGAGGTGGGAGAATCGCTTGAGTACAGGAATTCGAGACCATCCCGGGCAACATAGTGAGACTCTGTCTCTACAAAGAAATAAAAATTAAAAATTAGCTGGGCATGGTGGCATGTACCAGTGCTCCCAGCTACTCAGGAGGCTGGGGCAGGAGGATCACAGGAGCCCAGGAGTTCAAGGTTGCAGTGAGCTATGATCACTTCACCACACTCCAGACTGTGTAAGTGAGACACTTGTCTCAAAATTTTTTTTAAATTTAAAAATAATTTTAAATTTTCAAAAATTCATTAAAATAAATTGGTAAATGTAAAGTGTTTCCCTGAGTTCTGTGAGCAGCTCTAGCAAATTATTCAAATCTAAGGAAGGAATCCTGAGAACCCCTGGGTGGCCAAAAGCACAGGTCATACCTGGGGTTTGCAATTGGCATCTGTGGTGAGGGGGAGTCTTGTGGGACTGAGCCCTTAACCTGGGGGGTCTGAAGCTATCTCCAAGTAGACAGTGTCAGAATTGAATTGAATTAGAGGACTTCCAGCTGGGGTCCACTGGAGAATTGCGTGGTGTGTGGAGAAACAACCCACACACATCTGGTGTCAGAAGTATTGTGTTGAGTCGTGTGTGAGAGTAGGAGAAACACTTTGGGTTTTAGCCATAACACCAATTCAACACAAACTCTCCCAGAAAATTAAAAAGGAAAGAACACTTTCCAACTCAGTCCATGAGACCAACATTACTCTGACGACAAAGCCAAAGACATTACAAGAAAGCTACAGACCAATATCCCTCTTGAACATATATGTAAAATTCTAAACAAAATCTTAGCAAATCAAATCCAACAATATATAAAGTGGATAATACATGATGACCAAGGAGGTTTATCCTGGGAATACAAAGTTGGTTTCACATTCAAAATTAGATCAATGTGATTCATATTAATTTCCTTCTGTTATAGAACAAATTACCACAAACTTTGTGGATTAAACAACAAAAAATTACCTTACAGTTTGGGAAATCAGAAGTCCAAATGGATTTCACTAGGCTAAAATCAAGGTGATACACGATTGCGTTAATCCTGGAAGCTCTAGAGGAGAATATATTTCCTTGCCTTTGCAAGGGCTGTCTCCCTTCCTTGGGTCATGGCCCTGTCCTCCATCTTCAAAGCTAACAGCATAACATCTCCAAGTCTCTCTGTCTCTCTCGCACACGCTTTCTTCTTCTTTTTCTTTTTCTTCTTCTTCTTTTCTTCTTCTTCTTCTTCTTCTTCTTCTTCTTCCTCTTCTTTTTCTTCTTCTCCATCTTCTTCTTTTTCTTCCACCTATTAAGGATTCTTGTGATTACAGTGGGCCCACCAGGATAATCTAGAATACTCTCCCCATGGCAAGATCCTTAATTTAATCATCTAAGCAAAGTTTTTTTGCCATGTTAGTTTCACAGGTCTCAGGAATTAGGACATGGACATCTTTAGGAGGCCATTATTTGGCCTACCACATGAAAAAAAGAAAAAACATGTGATCAGATCAATAAATGCAGAAAAAGAATTTGACATAATCCAATATTCATTTATGATTTTAAAAAAAAAATGAACAAACTAGAAGTAGAAGAGAACTTCCTTAGGCTGGTAAAGGCGATCTTCAAAAAAATCTACGGTATCGTTATTCAATGGCTGAAGGCTGAAGACTCTAAGATTGGGAGCAAAGTAAGTATGTCCACTCTCTTCACATCAACTCAACATTGTACTAGAGATGTTAGCCAGTGCAATGAAGCCAAACAAAACAAAGAGTTTAGGAAAAAAAAAAAGCATTCAGATTGAAAAGAGGTAAATACTTTATTCACAGATAACATGATTATCTATGTGGAATATACAATGAATCTACCCCAAAAAGCTACTAGAACTAATAAGTGAGTTTAGCAAAATTGTAAGATAAAAGAAAAATATAGAAGGCCAGGCATGGTGGCTTATGCCTGTAATCCCAGCACTTTGGAAAGCTGAGGTGGGCGGATCACTTGAGGCCAGGAGTTTGAGACCAGCTTGGCCAACATGGTGAAACCCTGTCTCCACTAAAGATATAAAAACTAGCCGGGCATGGTGGCACATGCTTGTAATCTCAACTACACGAGAATCACTTGAACCCAGGAGGCAGAGGTTGCAGTGAGCTTAGATTGCACCACTGCTCTCCAGCCTGGGTGACAAAGTGAGACTCAGTCTCAAAAAAAAAAAAAAAAGAAAGAAAGAAAAATATAGAAAAAAAGTGTATTTTTATGTACTAGCAACTAACATTTGGAAATTGAAATCCAAAAATCAATACTACTTACAATAACATCAAAAATTCTTAAATAACTAGGGATACATCTGACAAAAAAATATGCAAAACCCATACCTTGAAAATACAAAATATGGGTAAGAGAAAATAAAGAGGATTTAAATAAACTGATATATCTTGTTCATGGGTTGGAAGATTCAATATTATTAAGATGGCAATTCTCCCCCCAAATTAATCTAGGAATAGAAGGGAACTTCCTTAGCCTGATAAAGGGCATCTACGGAAAAACCTACCGTACCATTATACCAATGGCTAAAGGCTGAATACTTTCTCCCTAAGATTGGGATTAAGGTAAGGCTGTCCCCTCTCAAAATCAAATCAACAGGATTTTTTGTAGAAGTTGAAAAACTGATTCTAAAATGTATATGGAAATGCAAAGGACCTAGAACTGTGAAAACAATTTTTAAAAAGAACAAAGTTGGATGACTAATGCTATGTGATTTCCAGATTGATTATAAAGCTACAATAATTAAGACAGTGTGATATTGGAGTAAAGATAGACATATAGAACCAAGAAACAAAATATAAAGTCCACATATATAATATATACATATATAATATATACACATATATCTAATATATGTGTATATAATATATATTATATATGTGTATATATAATATATACGTGTATATATAATACATATATATATTTTTTATATACACATATATATACATCTGCAGGGGCAATGATAGCTGCCAAGAGAGTCCCTGAAATAGGAAGTCTTCCAGCTCCCCGGGGTCTCCAGCATCCCCTGAGGGCAGATGAGAGATGGAGGAGCCCCAACCCCAAGGGACATTTAGCAGAATGGTTAAGACTCTAGCTCAGGACCCCAGTTTAAATCTAGGCTTCCCACTTACTAGCTGTGAGACTCTCAGTAAGCACTTTGCCTCCCTGAGCCTCCATTTCCTGTTCTCTAAAATCACATATATATATATATAAAATGTATATTCCATATACATTTTAGAATATATATATAATGTATATGCCATATACATTTTAGAATATATATAATGTATATTCCATATACATTTTAGAATATATATATAATGTATATTCCATATACATTTTAGAATATATATAATGTATATTCCATATACATTTTAGAATATATATATATGGCAGATTATATTGTGCATATATATATGGCAGAATTATATTGTGCATATATATATGGCAGAATTAAACACTCCATGTTTGTTTAATGAGAGGAATGAGCCAGTAGTAAATAATGTATCTATAAGGATGAGCTTTCACTTGGTCCAGCTCCCTGCACCCAGGAAAACATGTACACAGACCCCAAAATATAACAGTCTGAGGACTGAACCCAGAGCCATCCACCAGCCAGAGGTTAGGAGGAGGAGGACCTCCCAGAGACTGAGAAGGGGCAGCCAGGGAGGTGAAAGGACAAGGGGGAGAGGGATCCCTGGAGGCTGAGTGAAGAGAGTGTTTCAAGGAGAAGAGGATAATCAGCTCTCAGATGCCACCAAGAATTGAGAACTGATGACTGAACTGGCAACTTAGAGGCCACTGGGAACCCAATGGACCGATGGGGGACAAAGTCTCACTGGAGTGGGCTCAAGAGAGAATGAGAAGAAGGAAGTGGGTGATGGAGAGGACTGGTGATTATTTTCAGAGACTATGCTGAGAGAAGAGAAGATACAGCGCCAAGGAATTTTTTTAACAACAGAATTAATCCCATACCATACAGGTCAGACAGACCTGTAGATCATAGAAGAGAGCGCAGAGTGCCCCCACTGCTGCTGGGGCTGGAGTGATCCCCCAGGGCTCAGGCCACTACTCAGAGAGCCAAGTTGGGTCAAGGGCAAAAACTGTGGGGCCAAAGCGGGGGATGGTCTAAGAATGTTCCATTAAATGTTCTCCTGCCCCAGAAGAGTCCCAGACACCCAGGCACTGCTTAGGGACCACTGTCCCTCCACGTCACCCCAGCCTCAGCTCATGCTCCACCTTCTGGTGAAAAAGTAGATCCTCCTTTGAGAACTTGCCTTCCAGGGGCAGTGGGATCCCAGCAGAAACAGCTGGTGCAGAGAAAAGTATCCTGGCTTTAGAATCATAAGGACCCAGACCTGGACTCAAGTACCAGTTCCAGCTCACTGGAGGACCCTGGGCAAGTCCCATCACCACTCACAGCCTCCAGTTCGTCATCAGTAAAATGGGAGTAATAATTCCATCCTCCCAGCATTGTGGTGAGGACAGCAGGAGAAAATCTGAGTGCAATGCCAAGCACGGGGGACAGCCCGAGGGATGGCCCAAAGCATAGGTGATCCTTTCGTTCTTTCCTTTCCAGCCTGTTCCCTGGGACTCCTGAGGGGCTCTCCTCCCACTAGCTTACTCCCATTGTGGGTCCCCATTTGGCCCTGGAGGTCTCCAGCTCCTCTCCTGCTTCTGCCCTGATGTGACAGAGTTTCATGGCTGGGGCCAGCCAACCCACGACAGCTGCCAGGGCAGCAATAGCTGCCAAAGGTGTCCCTGAAATAGGAAGTCTTCCAGCTCCCCAAGGTGTCCACGACCCCCTGAGGGCAGATGAGAGATGGAGGAGCCCTGGCCCCAAGGGATGTTTAGCAGAGTGGTTAAGACCCTAGCCCAGGACCCTCAGTTGAATCTAGGCTTCCCATTTACTAGCTGTGAGGCTCTCGGAAAGGCGCTTCGCTTTCCCAAGTCTCCGTTTCCTGTTCTATAAAATAGCATCTACTTCACAGAGTCACCATGAGGATTAAATGACATAATGCATGAAGGTGTTTACCCAGCACCGGGTCCATGGGGTGCACAGTACATATGGGCCATGCTGCCATTACTGGCTCTCACCCAGCTTTCCCAGGGGCTGGTGCCCCCACCCACCTGGAGCCTGAGTTTCCTGTGAGCCAAGCCGGGGTTGAGAGAGCCAGGTAGAGGCAAGGTCAGAGGCTGCTCCCTCCCCTAACACAGTCCCACCTGCATCCACAGCTCAGGCAGGGGCTTCATACTAATAGAAATCCCCTAATCACCTGCTCATCACCTCTCCAGTATCTCAGACCTGCACCTCTCCCAGCCAGGGCCGCTCCTGCATTATCCCTGCTACTCCTGGCTTGGGAGCAAGATGGGACCCCATAGAGGGGCAGACACCACCTCCATCTTCCTCGGATGGTATAGTCCAGCAGTTGAGAGTGTAGACGGCCTGACTCTGCCTCCTCCTAACTCTGTGACTTCAGGCAGGTTACTTGGCCTCTCTGTGCCTCAGTTTCATAATCTATAAAATGGGGCTAAGAATGGTATCCCCTCATAGGGTTATTGCATAGATGAATCAGTGTGAAGTGCTTGTAATGGTGCCTGGCACCACTAAGTACCATTCAAGTATTTGCTGTTCTTCTTGCCATTATTATATTTATTCAGTACATGTCCAAGTGCACAGTAGGTTTCAGGACATGCTTGTTGCATGAATGGATAGATGGATGGATGAATGAATGAACCAACTGGCCTCTAAGGGTTCCTTAGTTCACTGATAACTGATAACAAAGGCTATGGGTTTTGAGCACCAAGTAGGTGCCAGGTGCTTCATGCCACATGATCTAACCGAATCCTCACCACTGCCCAATGAAGTGGGTATGATACACCCATTTCTCAGATAAGGAAATCATGACTTAGAGGTTCACTTGTCCACAATCCACAGTGATTTTTCCTCCCATTTAATTTTTAATTATACATATGATACAAAATCGCTGATGAAAAAATTCTGAAAAGAAGCAAAATAAAAACAATAAACATAAAGTCACCTGAGATTCCACACCCAGAAATTACCATTGTCAAGTGTTTGCTGACTAACCTCTAGACTGTCTTCGTGCAAATGTATATATATATATATATTTTTTTTTTTTTTTTTTTTGAGACGGAGTCTCGCTCTGTCACCCAGGCTGGAGTGCGGTGGCATGATCTCGGCTCACTGCAAGCTCCACCTCCCGGGTTCACGCCATTCTCCTACCTTAGCCTCACGAGTAGCTGGGACCAGAGGTGCCCGCCACCACACCCGGCTAATTTTTTTGTGTTTTTAGTAGAGATGGGGTTTCACCGTGTTAGCCAGGATGGTCTCGATCTCCTGACCTCATGGTCCTCCCACCTCGGCCCCGCAAAGTGCTGGGATTACAGGCGTGAGCCACCGCGCCCGGCCTGCAAATATATTTTTTTAACAAAGATGGGCTCACATTATGCATACACTGCACTGCAACAGAGTGTGGCTCTCTCTATGTCAATAAATATGTACCACCGGCAGCAGCTAGGATTCCATCGTAGAGTCAGACCACAATTTATTTAACCAATTTGCTTTTGTGGGATATTTAGGCTGAGCCAATTTCTCACCATTTTATGTGATGAATATTCTCCTCATCCATACAACTTTCTGAACTTGTTCAATTATTTCCTTAGCATAAATTCCTAGAAGTGAAATTTCTGAGTCAAAGACAATATACTTACTTAGGGCTTTTCATATACACATACTGCCAGATCATCTCCCAGAAAGGTTGTACCAATTTCCACTCCCACTGGTGGTGAATGAGACACAGGCCACTAATATTGAAGATATGAAAAACAGATCAGAAGTGGTGTATTAGCTGGAATGGCTGGGCCAAGCTGCAGGAACACATCTACCCCAAAATCTCAGTGGCATAACACAACAAAGATTTCTTTCTGGCCCACAGTGCAGGCTCGACCTGGTTCAGCAAGAGAGCCTCTGCTTCCCATAGTGGAATTCGGGGACCTGGGCTGACAGAGTGCTACCCTGCCATTATAGCTGTGCCATCTGGAACGTGGGACCTCCAAGATTGCCCTGGAGTGGGAAGAGTGAGCGCCCAGCTTCTTAAATGCCTTGCTCAGGAATGAGACACCTCCTCTCCACTCAATTCATTGGTTGGGACTATCTCGAGGCCCTGTCTAACTGCACGGGGGCTGGATAGTGTGGGGTTCCAGGCGTGGAGGAAAGAAAGACAAACCTGATATACACAAACCTCAGTGATGTCTGCTACAAATGGTAAAGGTTAACATCATGGAAGGCTTCCTTGGGCAAAATAAACCTGAGTTGAATCCTCTTGTGACCTGTACTGGCCCCAGTGTCACCCACTCTGGTGTGGCTTTTCTTAGGAAAGAATTGTTTTGTCTCAGTGTAATGAAGACAAGGGGAGGACCAGGCTAGTGAATCGGGCAGTGAGCTGGTGACACCTTCTCTCTTCCCTGCAAGGCAGCTCACCTCCAGTGCTTGTCTTGGGATCCTCACCAGAGCGATGTGGACTCCAGGAAGGCTAAGAGTGAAAAGCCATGCAAGGCAGTGCAGGAGCAAAGTCCATGAGAAGTCCTGCCTTTTGTAGGCCACTCAGCCAGCCCCTGACCTGACCACAATAGAGAACAGCATGAGGTCAACCCACGCCAAGATCAGGTGCAAACAGAAAATAGTGGTAAAAATGAGAGATCTGGAGTGAGGCTGCCTGGCTTTGCAAACCAGCTGAGCCCCTTACCATTTCTGTGGCCTTGAGCAAGTTGCTTAACTTCTCTGCATGTGTTTCCTTATCTCTACACGGGGATAACAAGGGTAACTACCTTCAAGCACTAGCATAAGGCTTAAATAAGTTCAGTATTCATTTCTTCATCGAACAACCACACACAGACACTCTTATATCTGGCACTGGGGATACAGAGATTAGCAAAACAAAACCCCTGCCCTTAAGAAGTTTAATTCTCTTAAGGAAACAGGCAACATGTAAACAACAACAAATAGCACAGTATTTCAGGCGGTAATAAGTGCTCTGAAGAAAAATGAAGCAGGAGAAGGGAGGTAGACAGTGATGGGAAGTGCTTATATTTTGTCCAGAGTCTTTACCTCTGTAACGTGACATTTGAGCAAAGATCTAAATGAAGTAAAGGAGAGAACCATGTGGCTATCAGGGGAGTAATGCCCAGATGGGAGGAAGGGTGGGTGCAAAGGCCCTGGCGCAGAAGCATGCCCACAGTGTCTGAGGACCAAATATTGCTGAGGAAAGTGAGCAAGAGGCATGCCAGGAGACTAACCTAGAGAGGTGCCTGTGGCCATGAGAAGGACTTCAGAGTTCATTGCAGACAAGATAGGGAGCCACTGGAGGGTTTTTCATGGTGTTTAAAATACCATGTGACCGGCCAGGTGCTGTGGGTCACACCTGTAATCCCAGCACTTTGGGAGGCCGAGGCAGGTGGATCGCCTGAGGTCAGGAGTTCGAGACTAGCCTGGCCAATATAGTGAAACCCCATCACTACTGAAAATACAAAAAACAATTAGCCCGGCGTGGTGGCGGGCGCCTGTAGTCCCAGCTACTCAGGATGCTGAGGCAGGAGAATCACTTGAACCTGGGAGGCAGAGGTTGCAGTGAATCGAGATTGTGCCACTGCACTCCACCCTGGATGACAAAGTGAGACTCAGTCTCAAAAATAAAATAAAATAAAATAAAATAAAATAAAATAAAATAAAATAAAATAAAATACCATGTGACCATACAACACCAAATGCCTGATACATACATGCTCAATAACTATTTTCATTGATACCAGTGATTGTGGTGATGATCATGATGATGACCATCATGATGGCCAAGGGGGGGTGTGGTTAGGGGCAGGTGCTGAATCTGCATATACCATAGAGGTAGAGACAGAAATCTGGGAAAAGTATGTTTCCGTGAACTCAATCATTCTCTGTCCCTCCCATCCTCTACCCATCCCCATCCTGTCCTTCCTCCTGATCTCAATCCCCTAACGTAAGTTGTTATGGGATGAGAGGAAAATAAAGATTTCTCTTTGGGCATTAAAAGCTATTTGCAGTGGGATTCAAACAGTGTTGAGGGGGGAGACAGACACAGCCAACACCAGACATCTGACAAGATGGAACTCCAGATGGCAGTTTCCCTTTGCATTACTTAGGGGACTAGAGGCAGGGGAGAAAGAACAGGAGGAAGAAGAGAAATGGGAGGCTGTACAGGAAGAAAGGGGAGGGGCGAGCGGTGGTCTGGGGGAGGGACCCCAAGACCAAGGAGGCTGGCATTCTCCAGCCACTTGGAGGGCACCCATGCCCAACAGGGGCAAGGCTGTAGGACCTTGCCCAAGGTCATCCAAGTGATCTGGGCACAGTCTCCTCCCCACCTGCAGTCCCATCCCAACTGTAGATATTTGTTGGGCGAGAGGGGCATTCCTAATGTCTGCCTCTCCCCAATGCCTAGACAAAGAGTAGGACTAGGAGTGTTCCCTTGGCGGCTGGGGATGCTGTTCCTTCATAAAGTTTCCTGTCCCTCCACCCACTGGATTTGCTCTCCTTGATCTGCACATGTGCACACACATGTGTGCACACACAAACATGCTTACAGCTGTGAGACAATGGAGTCTGCCAGTGAAAAGTGAAACCTCTGAAGGCAGACTAACCTGGGTTAAAATCTCAATTCTGCTTCTCATTGCTGTGTGACCTCATTGGGCTAGTTTCCTCTCCTCTCTGAACCTCAATTTACTCATCATGGGTTTTTGTGAGGATTAAATGAGTTAATCTGTAATAGAAGAACATAGAACAGTATCTGGCACATAATAATAAGTGTGTGCTGCCATTATTATACATATTGACACAGGCTTTCATACAGACTGCCTGGCTTTGCAAACCAGCTGAGTCCCTTACCATTTCTGTGGCCTTGAGCAAGTTGCTTAACTTCTCTGAACGTGTTTCCTTATCTCTGCATGAGGATAACAAGAGTAACTACCTCCAAGGGCTAGCATAAGGCTTAAGTAAGTTCAATATTCATTTCTTCATTGAAAAGCCATATATAGACAACCTTAAGTTTGGCACTGGGGATACAGAGATTAGAAAAACCCTGTCAGTGTGCTCATGGGTTAAGTTTTTGCTCTCATATGGGAGCAAAAACTTAATCCATGTGCACACTCAGTTATGCAGACATGCACAATGGACACAAATGCCATCAAAACCCAGCACATCTGCACACCCCAAAGCAAGAAGTCAGAAGGAGGTGTTCCTTCTGAGCCAAGCAGGAATTGTCCCTTATCAGCCTGCAGAGACCTGGCCCACAGGGCACTCTCCCAGTGGCCCCTCAGCCAGCACCATGGCCCAAATCCCCCAGCCCCACCCAAGGGCCTGCCATCCAGTTTTCTTTCCACTGGTAGAATGACTCCAACCCAGCCCCCACACACAGACAGAAGGCCAGGAGCCCCCGGTGGGCCTGGAAGCAGCAAGGGTGAGTGCCTTAGTTTGTCTTCTGCTACTTAGAATACCTAAAACTGCAAAATGTATAAAAGAAAGGAATTTATTTCTTTCAGTTATGGAGGCTGAGAAATCCAAGGTCCTCACATCTGGTGAGGGTCTTCTTGCTGATGGGGACTCTATGTAGAGTCCCAAGGTAGCACAGGGTATCACATGGCCAGGGGGCTGAGGTGCTAGCGCAGATCTCTCTTCCTCTTCTTATAAAGCCACCAGTTCCACTCCCATGATAATCCATTAATCCGTTAATCCATGAATGGATTAATCCATTCATGAGAACAGAACCATCATGACCCAATCACCTCTTAAAGGTCCCATCTCTCAATACTGCCACATTGGGAATTAAATTTCAACATGAGTATGGAGGGGACAACTATTCAAACCACAGCAGGAGCTTCCTCTGGGCCCACCCCTTAAACCCCTGTTCCAGCACAGGAAGCCCTTGATCAAACTCCCCTCCAGCCCACCTCCATCCTTCCCACATGCCAGATTCGCCTTCTCGGATCCCTACTGTGACCCTGTTCCCTGTCTGCTCAAGAGCCTGCAAGGACTCCCCAAAGAGTGGGAGTAAAAGCCACATTTTTAACGTGGTATTCAAGGTCCTTCAGACCCGCTCCCAAACTGTCCACTAGCTTGGTGTCTTCTATTCTATGTAGTTGCTCTTGACACCTGCCGTAGTTCCCCACCTCCTGTTCTTTCTCCCTACAGTCACCTGTCACCTCCCTACTCACCTTAACCTAAGGAAGCCCTTAAGGACAAGCTCAAAATCTACTCACTCTATGGAGCTTCCCATAAACAATGAAGGCCTTCCCATAAACATCTGCAGCCCTTAGCCACCTGCCTCTGTGCTCCACCTGCCCTAGGCACATCATTTACTTCTCCACAGCCCACTGCCTGCATTGCCCTGTAAATACACAGGACAGGGACCTGGTGCCCTTCGCTCCAAGATCCCCAATCTGGCAACAAGGAGAAGGTACAGAATCATCATCATTATTATTAAATAGTTGTATGAGGAAGAAAAGAAGGGATAAAAGAGGCCAGGTGCGATGGCTCACGCCTATAATCCCAGCACTTTGGGAGACCGAGGTGGGTGGATCTCTTGGCCCCAGGGCTGTGAGACCAGCCTGGGCAACATGGTGAAACCCCATCTCTAAAAAAATAAAAATTAAAAAAAAGAAGAGAAGAAGGGAAGAAAGCAGGTAGAAAACAGACCATTATGGACATAGATCTAGAAGCTGGCCTTCAGGGAGAATAACATTTATTGAGAACTTAGCTGCCAGGCACTGTTCTCATTGCCAGTCCTATGAAATGGGTGTTGTTATTCTCCCAGTTGTATAGAGGAGGAAACTGAGGCACAGAGAGGTCGTCTGAAATCACTCAACCTCTCTCAGTAGAGAGAGATAGAGACAGGATTCAAACTCAGGAAGACTGGCTGATTGCCTGTTGAAAGGCAGATTTCTTTTTAAAAACTAGAGAACTGGGATCTCCTGGCCTCTTAGCAGGATCTCTAGATGAGCAGCAGGTTAGTTCGCTGGGAAGGCGTACCAGGCTAAGCTGGGTGACCCAGCGGGCCGTGCCCGGGGCCAGCGTGCTTGTCCTCCACAGCACAGAGAAAGCCACTCTGCTTCTGTCTGACTCACAGCTGCCCTAACTGGCCAATCTACACAGGGCTGAACAAATAAACGTGACCTGGAGAGAGGAAAGATGGAAGCTCAGGTAGAAAGTGCAGCTGGAAATGAGCTCCTCTCCCCAAGCCAGATGAATGCAGTCTCGGGTCTGAGTGCATGCAGGCTCAAGCATGGCTGGTGTCAGCAGCAAAAGGACTCAAGCCTGGAACGGGTGGTGGCCTTCTCATATGGGGCTGCAGATGCAACTCTGGCTCTCCCAAAGGGACATGGATTCTAGAAACCATAGGCCAGGGGCTTACAGTCCTTGGCACCATCAGCATCAGCAACGACCTTGCCCACAAGGGCACATTTGCCACCTTGCATAGACCCAGAGTGTGCTGGGGACTTTGGGAGAGACAAAACCAAGTGTTGCTCACAGAGACACTGCTGACGGCCCCTTAAAGTCATCAACTAGGACAAACCAAATTCGAACAAGGATCCAATCAAGGCTGTGGTGGGAAATCCATACAGAATGAGAGATTGGCTTTAAAACATTTCAAGGCAGTGAGCTGGCCTGGTGAAATAGCAACCTTCGCCATCAGGCTCAGGGTAGGGAAGAGTCCCTACCAACATCAAGGTGCCAGAGCTCAGCTAAAAATCCATGACTAAAGGGAGCCAGCCATCACTCTTCCCCCCAGCTTTGGGCCAGGGTGGCACATACGAGTTGATGGGAGAAGACCAGAGAATAAAATAAGCAGAAATAGATGTTCCCGCAGAGCACCGTGGGAGCCCAGAAGAGAGAGAAGTTAATCCCGCAAAGCCCCAGCAAACTCCAAAGTGGATCAAAGAGCTCGACTGCGAGGACTCTGAGACGCTGTGACCACAGCTCAGCCAGTGACTTGCATTTGCTATTTTGGAGCCACCCAGCCATCAGGCAAAGCTACAATCTTCAGGTACATGGATTGCAGAGCGCTTTTAACACAAAACCTCATGATCTCCTATGGGAATAGGATCACAAAATGGAGGTGGTGAGAAAAGAAAACTTTTGATGACTCTTTTTCTGGTGAAGCACCCTATGCTAGGCTCAGGCTGCATGGGTCATCACATGTGGAACCAAGTCATCCACATGTGGATATAGCCACAGCTTGGATATAGCCAGAAAAGGTACCCTAATTATATCCCCAGGGGAGAGAAAAATATGCCCGCAACAACAGTGCATGTTGGCAGTGGTCTGAGAATCACCATTTGGCTATGATAGCCATGTCCCAGTTGGGACTGCCAGTGCTGGCCTCACGGAAGTCCCAATACACCAAGTTATCTGGTAGCAGAGTGGTGTTTCTGCTGTGTGTGAGTTCAGCTGGGATATTTACTGGCGGCATTTAGCTGACAAGTGGATTCGGCTGGAAGGTCAAGGAGATCTCATTCATGTGTCTAGTGCCTCAAAGTTGTTCCACATGGTCTCTCTCATTCCATGTGGCTAGCTTAGGCTTCCTCACAATATGGCAGTAGGATAGTCAGCCTTTTTACATGGCAGCTGCCTTCTAAGAGCAAGTGTTACAAGCAACAAAAGTAGAAGTCGCAGATCTCATAAGATTTGGCCATAGAAATTACACGGCATCACTTTTGTTATTGGTAAAAGCTGTCAGGGGCCAGCTTAAATTCAAAGAGAAAGAAAATACATTCCACCTCTTATGGAAGGAGTGGCAAAGAATGCATGGCCATCTTTAACCCACCATAGAGACCCAGACACTTGATGGGGCCACATTCTAAGCCCAGAATAGCTGTTCAAAACCTCAACTTGTCCAGTCCAGGGTAAAGAAAACTGACTAGGGAAAAACGCACGTGAATGCTGGGATAAAGGGGCATGCATATTACCCAGATTCACAGCTGGAGCCTTAGAGAATGGGGGAACCCAGATGACTTCTCCTTCCATAGCTTCCCAGACCATGAGAGCAGGAACTGACCACCTATATCTTCCAATGCACCTGCCCCCAGGGCTAAGTCGGGGTTGAACACAGGGGGCCAGAGATGGGGTATGCAGTGGGCAGTGGTAGTCACTGGCTTTAGGATCCTTCCTGGGCCAGGCTTTTCTTCTCTGCCCAACTTTTGGAGACTGCTGAATTGGGAAGGACTTTTACTCTCATTGCTCAAAGCCTGGAGTGACCCACTGTGATGGTTAATTTCATGTGTTAACTTGACTGAGCCATAGGGTGCCCAGATATTTGGTCAAACATTATTCTGGGTGTGTGGGGGTGGAAAGGTAGGTGTTTTCTTAATGAGATTAACATTTTAGCTGGTAGACTGAGTGTTTGAGATAGGAAAAAACCAAACTGTGTTTTCTACTCTCACACACAGTTAACAAAATACTCTTAACACAGAACACTGCACCTCTGGTCATCAAAAATCCCCACACACAACCATTTCTGCAGTGGAGTCCTCTTATTCAATTCAATTCTGACACCATCTACCTGGAGACAGTGTCAGATCCCACAGGTTAAAAGCTCAGTCCTACAAGACTGCCTGAACTCCAGATGTCAATTGCAAGCCCCAGATCGTTTCATCTGTGCTTCTGACCAAAAAGCCATAAATCAAGGTTCCCACAGTCCCCTCCTCAGGTTTAATTTGCTAGAGTGACTCACAGAACTCAGGCAAATACCTTACTTATGTTTACTGATCTATTATAAAGTATATTACACAGGAGATGAACAGGCAGATGGAAGAGATTCATAGGACAAGGCATGTGGGAAGGGCTGCAAAGCTTCCATGCCCTCCCAGGTGCACCATCCTTCACATGTTCAGCTGTCTGCAAGCTCCCCACACCTTGTCCTTTTGAGCCTTTATAGAGACTTCATTACTTAGGCATGATTGAGTAAATCATTGGCCACTGGTGACCAACTCAACCTTCAGCCCCTCTCCCATTCCCAGGAGGTTGGAGATGGGACTGAAAATGCCAACCTTCCAATCATGTGGTTGGTTCCGTGGCAACCAGCCTCCATCCTGAGGCTATCAGTGTCTGAACTCCCAGCCACAAGACATCTCATTAGCATTCAAGGAGGCACCTATCACCTAAGAGATTCCAAGGGTTTTAGACGTGTGTGCCAGGAAGCTGGATGAAGAGCAAATCTGTATTTCACAACATCATGCTGAGTAAAGCAGATTGCCCTCCCCAGTGTGGTGGGCCGAATCTAATCAGTTGAAGGCCTGAAGAAAACAAAAAGTCTGCCTCTTCCTCAAGTTAGAGGGAACTCCTACCCAACTGTCTAGAACTGGGATGTGGGTCTTTTCCTGCCTTCAGACTCCAACTAAAACACCAGCTTTCTCTGCTTTGTTTTTGTTTGGTTGGTTTTTTCTGAGCCTTCCAGCTTTCAAACTGGAACTATACCATCATCTCTCCTGGGTCTCCAGCCTGCTGACTGCAGATCTTGGGGATTCTTACTCTCCATAATCACACAAGTCAATTACTTATAATAAATATTTTTACATATATGATTACATATATCTTTATAAGTCTCTTTATGTACCTCTATATATTTATATTTTATATTATATATGTCTATACATAAAATAATCTCATGTATTTTTATTATATATAAAATAATCTCTATGTATAATATATATTATATATAAAAAGATTTATTATAAGTAATTGGGGCCAGGCGCAGTGGCTCACGCCTGTAATCCCAGCACTTTGGAAGACCGAGGCGGGTGGATCGCCTGAGGTCAAGAGTTTGAGACCAGCCTGGCCAACATGGTGAAACCCTGTCTCTGCTAAAAATACAAAAATTGGCTGGGCATGGTGGCAGAGACCTGTAATCCCAGCTACTCAGGAGGCTGAGGCAGGAGAATTTCTTGGAGCTGGGAGGCAGAGTTTGCCGTGAGCCGAGATCACGCCACTGCACTCTAGCCTGGGCGACAGAGCAAGACTCTATCTCAAAAAAAAAAAAAGTAATTGTTTATACTTACATAACCAGTTGGAATTATTGGTTCTGTTTCTCTGGAGAACCCTGGATGAAACACCCACCAACCCATCCAGAGCTCACTACTGCACAGACCTCTGACCCCAGGACCCCCAACTCTTAGAGCCCAAGGCCCCATCTCTCATCCCAAGTCGCATCACCAGAATTGCCCAGCTTCCCAGTTACAGCCCAGAGCCCAGCCCAAGTCTTTGTATAAATCAAGATCTCTCTCTGCCCAACACTTGGAACCCAAAGCTTCCTCCTAATGGGACTTTTCAGGACTCCGAGGCCAGATGCCAGTCAGGGCAAAGCATTCTGCCCGGAATTCACCTGGAGTGTCGTCCCAGGTGTGGCCTCCAAGCTCCAACCCCAGCCTGCTGCTGCCTCCTCACTGGACACGGAGATGCCAGGCCCCTGGTGGGCACCCGCCCTCATACTGGGCGAGGCTGTATCCAATTAGCATTGCCCCCAGCCCATCCCCCCCACCACACCACACACACACACACACACACACACACACCCTTCCCTGGCTCAGGATCATTCTGGCAGGTGTGTTAATCAGGGCTCTGGCTGGGAACAGACTGCTCAGGGCTCCAGAGAGAGGGTTTCACACCTGCCCTGGTTGCAGAGGTGTGGGCAGGGTTAAGGGGGCAACAGGGATGGGGAAGCCTTGGGCTGCCCCCTCACAGAAGCCTCCCATTAGCCAGACCCAACTGGAAGCCAGAGGGGGCTCTGCCCTCCACAGGTTCTGCCTCCCAGGGTACGCAGCAGGGCAGAGGAGGGGTAGGAGAGCTGGCGGCAGGGCAGGGGTGTGGCAAACCCAGGAAGGGTGAGGGAATTCCTGCTTCTGAGCCCTCCCGTGCCCGCCCTGCTGTGCACTCAGCACTTTCTGGGCATTGTTGCCTCTTCCTGGGCATTGTTGCCTCTTCCTGGGCTTTCCTGGACTGGAGACTGAGGCAGGGCGGGGGCGGGGAGGCCTGTGCAGGACCAGCCCGGGGATGAGGAACAGGGGAAGTAGGGGTTCTTCCCAGGACTCAGGGTGGGGTCGCTCCTGACCCTGATCTTCAGAGGAGGTTGGGACCCTGCAACCATGTGCCCCACCCCCACCCCCTGATGGGCCACCCCATCCTATGACTCAGGACTCTCCTCCATCACTGCATCCCTGGATCCCTCTCTCTCCCAGCCAGACCCCACCCTCACTAGCTTAATGAAGTTCCCAGCTGACATTTCCTAATTCCCTAATGATTAACTTCCAGTGGATTAGAACCGGGACAGCTATTCAATTAACATGCAGGTCTGAGATTACTCAGGACTCATTAAGACTCCGTGATTGACTTGTTAATGTGCAAGAATTCAATTACTTGCCTGGCACTGAACTTTCGGCCAGGGCATGGGGGAGCAGCCACAGGGCAACAAATGCCCCACCCTGGGAGCCCTAGTCTGAGGGAAGAGACAGTCCAGCCCAGAGGTAACAGGCTGGGGAGGTCTAGTCTGAGGGAGGAGACACAAGTTGATCCCAGGGGAACCCCAGTTCCTCTGAGGAAGACACAACCCTTGTCTCTGGAGAGCCCCAGATTGTGGAGGAGAAGCTACAACCTCTCTTTGAGCATCTCAACCGTGAAGGGAGAGATACATTTCTGACCCTCAAGGAGCTTCCTAAGGGGGAAGACCCAACTCATGTCCTGGTCTGGGGAGGCACAGCCTCTCTTTGGGCACCCCCCATTCTGACAGGGACAGCACAGCCCTGCCCTGGAATAGCCCCTGTCAGAGGGGGCAGCCTTGCATGTGTTCTGGAAGGCTCTGTTGAGGGGAGAGGCCTTGTCATTGGAGGCCCTGGTCTGAGTGGAGGTAAAGTCAAGGCTGGAGGAGTCTAGTCTGAGGGACATATGGTTCCTTCCAAGGGATCCCCTGGTCTGAGAAGGGGCCAAGCAAAAGGCCAGTGTCTCCACAGGACAGACACAGAAGCCCAAAAAGACCACACAGTCACAGTGCCAGCAGGGGTGCATCTGGGAACCAGTCTCCTTTGGAAGGGGCCAGGGAACCCCCCTTCCTCAGAGGACAGAGCAGGCCAACGCAGACTTCCTCTCTCTGGGTCTCAGCTCCCCCATCTGTCACTGCATCGGTCTCTGGCTGTCCCACCCCAACCCACACCAGTAACCTCAAGGGTGGCCAGTAACCAAGCCCACCCACCTATCCAGCACCAGCAACGCCCTGCCCAGTCCAGAACCTGAACTGTGCCACTGGAGAGAAATTAATTGAGGAAATTGGTAAGAGAGGGGGTCCAGGCCACTGAAGTCTGATGAATGAGGCTGGGATGATGGTGCATTTACAGAGCACCTCGTTGACACTGGCCATTTTCCACACATCGTCTGTAATTCTCCCCACTGTAGAGATGTAGAGACTGGAGTTCAGAGAGGTTAAGTAACTTGTCCAAGGACACACAGCAGGAAGGGATGGAATCCAGCTGGAATCCATGAGGCCTCACCCTGAGCCTGTACTCTTAATCATTACCCTTTACTACACTATCCCCAGTCCCCGTAAGTCCTGTTGGCTGTGACTGCCAGACTCACACCTGCTGCTGCAGTTCCAGTGAATTAAAACTCTTTCCACAAAACTGCCCTAAGAAGATTCACCAGGGAGGAGTGTGGGCCATTCAGCGAGTGAAGCGCCCTCTGGAGCCCAGTGAAGAGGAGACTCCATCAAGAGGCCTGGATCACTGTGCCAAGCAGGCCCGACAAGATGGTGGTCGTGCCTGGGGCAGAACCTTCAGGCCAGTCCCTGGCAGAACTCTGCAGCACATTATTCTGCTGATGTGATAACACTAGCAAAGCAGCATGGCTCTGCCTCCTACAAGCTGTACGGCCTCAGGCAAGTTACTTCACCTCTCTGAGAGTGTTTCCTTACCTGTAAATTGAGAATGGCAATAGTACCTTCCTCATAAGGTTGTTCGCCGGGGTAAACAACATAAAGTATGTAAAGATTTGGAAACCTTGCCTGGCAGGTGGAGAGCACTCGCTGTGTTCACCTTTGGGTGATCATCGTCATTTGTTAACACCTCAGGGAGAAAAGAGAAATCACCAGGAATCAACAATGGTTCACTTTAAAAGGTTACATCCTGCTAATGTCCACTTCGAACAACATTTCTGGAATGATGAGTCCAAGAGCACTAGAGACATTTCAGAAATGCATTTGGCACTCTCCCGAGAGAGCAATGTTGATTTCTGTAAAATGCAGGCTGGGTAAAATATGATCATATGTTGATTGAAGCTGTGCTGTGTGTTGATTAAATGGTTCAGAGGCGGTGTCATTGGAAAGGGTCGTTGCGGATTTGCATGACAAATACATCTGAAGATGAAAAGATGCCATAAAGCTGGAAGGGCCAACAGAAGAATGGAAAATGACCCCCAAATTCCAGAACAATGCATTTAGACCAAGAGCATGAAGGGAAACAGCAAAGGGTAAACAGTCTGCCCTTTGAAAACCGATAGAAAGAGTTCTGGCCGGCCGTGGTGGCTCATGCCTGTAATCCCAGCACTTTGGGAGGCCGAGGCAGGCAAATCATGAGGTCAGGAGACTGAGACCAGCCTGGCCAACATAGTGAAACCCCGTCTCTACTAAAAATAGAAAAATTAACCAGGCGTGGTGCATGCATCTCTAGTCCCAGCTACTCAGGAGGCTGAGGCAGAAGAATCGCTTGAACCCAGGAGGCGGAGGTTGTGGTGAGCCAAGATCGCGCTGCTGCACTCCAGCCTGGGCAACAAAGCAAGACTCCATCTCAAAAAAAAAGAAAAAAGAGAGTTCAGCCATATACTGTTTAGCAAACAAGGGGGCAACCACAAGTGAGGGCTGGGGAGGGAAGAGAGAGAGAGAGAGAGAGAGAAAGAGGGAGTCCATGTGTGCGTTAAGATAGCCTTTAGGCCGGGCACAGTGGCTCAAGCCTGTAATCTCAGCACTTTGGGAGGCCGATGTGGGTGGATCACTTAAGGCCAGGAATTTGCGACCAGCCTGGCCAACATAGGGAAACTCCATCTCTATTAAAAATACAAAAAATTAGCTCAGTGTGGTGGTACATACCTGTGATCCCAGCTATCCAGGAGGCCTCCTGTGCAGGAGAATCACTTGAACCTGGGAGGCAGAGGTTGCAGTGAGCCAAGGTAATGCCATTGCACTCCAGCCTGGGCAACAGAGCAAGACTCCATCTCAAAAAATAATAACAGGGCTGGGCGCAGTGGCTCACGCCTGTAATCCCAGCACTTTGGGAGGCCGAGGTGGGCGGATCACGAGGTCAGCAGATCGAGACCATCCTGGCTAAAACAGTGAAACCCCGTCTCTACTAAAAATAAAAAAAAATTAGCAGGGCGTGGTGGCGGGCGCCTGTAGTCCCAGCTACTCGGGAGGCTGAGGCAGGAGAATGGTGTGAACCCGGGAGGCAGAGCTTGCAGTGAGCCGAGATCGCACCACTGCACTCCAGCCTGGGCGACAGAGCGAGACTCCGTCTCAAAAAAAAAGAAATAATAATAATAATAACAATAATTTATTTAAAATCTTTTAAAATAAACATAATATCTTAAAAGATCTTAAAATAGCCTTCCATATCTTAAAATACCTCTGGAAATATACATAAGAAATTAAAGACTTTTTAAATCTGTGGGGAGGGAAACAGGCCAGAGAACAGAGATGTGGGAGGAAATTTTTTCACTGAATAATACCCTTTTATAATTTTTAATTTTGAACCCTGCAAATGTATTGCCTATTCAAAAATTAAATTAAAGAACGTGAACCCTGGTTATCTCTGGTTGCTGGGGTGATGGGTGGTTTTGCTTTCTTCTTCTTTTCCTGTATTGTCTGAATTTTTTAATGACCATGTATTACATTTTTAAATCAAGAGAAATAATAGAGTTGTTCACATTTTTCTTTAAAAGTCTGCCTCGCTTGTATAGGCTGGGCTACAACTCATGTGACAAAAGAAGTAGTGGAGGCTTGCTGGTAAAGGGAAAGAGCTGGCCGGGCGTGGTGGCTCACGCCTGTAATCCCAGCACTTTGGGAGGCCGAGGCAGGCAGAGCATGAGGTCAGGAGTTCAAGACCAGCCTGCCCAGCATGTTGAAACTCCGTCTGTACTAAAAATACAAAAAAAAAAAAAAAAAAAAAATTAGCCAAGCAGGGTGGCGCTTGCCTCTAGTCCCAGCTACTCGGGAGACTGAGGCAGAATTGCTTAAACCCGGGAGGTGGAGGTTGCAGTGAGCCAAGATCACACCACTGCCCTCCAGCCTGGGCAACAGGGTGAGACTCCATCTCAAAAAAAAAACAAAAAAGGAGGCTGGGGAAACAGTTTAGAAATGGGAACAGGTTTGCTGCTGTGTGGCCGCAGAGGGCAGAAGGAGAAACCATGGGCAAAATGACTTGAGGCCAACTCAGGGCAGCAGCCAGAAAGGGCATCTTGTCAAGGTCACTCTGGGGGAAAATGAGCTCCCCATCACTGGAAGTGCACAAACAAAACCTGGCAAGTGCTTGTCAGAGGGTTATGGAGAGAATTCCTGCTTAGCAAAGGGGCTGGAGAGTCTAGGAGTTACCGGTTCAGGGTCAGCTCCTTCAGCGCAGATGTGGGGTTACTTTCTTTTTTTTTTTAGACTGAGTCTTACTCTGTCACCCAGGCTGGAGTGCAATGGCACGATCTTGGCTCACTGCAAGCTCCGCCCCCCGGGTTCATGCTATTCTCCTGCTTCAGCCTCCTGAGTAACTGGGATTACAGGTGCCCGCCACCGTGCCCTGATAATTTTTATAAGTACTTTCTAATCTCATCAGTGCTAAGCAGAAAGCCCACCTCAGGGGCTTGGGCCTCACTCACTGTCCCTGGCTGCCTGGGCCCACCATTCATTACAGGTGCAGCCTCAGAGCTGCACGTGCCCGCACATGTGCCGTATGGGGACATGGAGGTGAGCATGCACTGAGTTGGGTGCACGTGTGTGAACACAGGTATGACATTAAACCACAGATGTGGCCATGTAGGGGGGTACATATGGACACCCAGGTGGGTGCAGTTGTCTATACACAGGCGTGTGTTCATTCAGCCCGGCCTTGAAACAGAGAAAGACGCTGTGCTGTGCACACACACACACACACGTGTGCACATCCACAGTGGCCTCCCCTCCTGTGTGCCAGGATGTCTTGGTGTGTAAAGCACTTCTGCACGACCCTTGCATCTAATACCGATCCTGTGGAGTAGCCAGAATGAGGTTTGTTATCCTGGCGCATAGTAAGCACTCACTAAACATCACTACAGTTATCGCTATCACTTTTATCACAGTTCGCAGATGAGAAAATAGGCAGCAGGGCCTGCTCAGTGTCACAGACATATTAAGTGTGTGGTAGAGATGGAAATCAGACTCACAGGACCCAGTTCTCAGTCACGTGCTGTTGGCTTATGTTCTGCCCTTTCACATTATTCTACTATTTCACTATGTGAATAGTACGCACTGTTTCACATTCATACCTCCACGTGCACAGACATCCTCCCGTGCTGGCCCCTCACAGCTGTCCATCACATACACACCCACGCGTGGGTGCCTGTCATGTGTACACACACACGGAGGTGTCATACACATCACAGACCCATACGCACAGGTATTCATCACATGCGCACACATAAGTCCATCACGACACACACACAGGCAGTGTTCCTGACATACACACACACGTGTCTGTCACATACACACACAGAGTCATCCATCACATACACACACACATATCCATGTACACATGCATGTGTTCATCACATACACAAATACACACAAATGTTCCTCACAAACACACACACGAAAGCATTCATCACACACACACATGCATGCAGACACCTGAATGTAACAATATAATACTAGCTAATATTTTGCCCCACGATGAACTGAACACTGTATATGCATAATCTCATTTCATACTCAAAAGCCCTGGAAGTGCCATTCTTGTCTTACAGATGAGGAAACTGAGGCACTGAGTGGCCGAGTCCTGTGCCTGAGGCCGCCCGCTGTTCAGCGGAAGAGCCAACATCTGTGCTATCGACTCCTCTGCTCCCCGCCTCCCCGTGAGCACTTTCGTTCTGTCTTCCCTTCACTCTGTTGAGGTACGTAATTATTCATCATACAATGGTGTAATATTAAAATGAAATTAGCAGCGACCTAGGCATGGGCAGACACTTTCAAACGTGGCTTCCTCCCCCATTCTCTTCCAGGAAAGCCAGAGCGGTTTTAAACGATCAGACATTTGCATAATGGCTTCCCTTTGTTCTGACTAAATTGGCCAGAATACACACCTCTGTTCCATCTAGAGGCCTCCAGACCGAGGCTTAATGATGACACCCTTGTCTGTAAGCAAGGCTATGGTTAGGGGAAGTGGTCACGTCCATTTCCCTCTCTCTGTTATCCATAGTCTCAAATTCAGGAATATTCAAGTCAAATGTCAGCTGCTGGCCTATTTGGAAGATTCAAGGTTGGGCCAAGACACTTCAGGATGAAGAGCAAAAGCTATAGCTCCAAACTGTCTCTCCTGCCCAGAAAGTCATATGGAGATGGAGAAGAAATCGGTAGGAGACATGGAAGTTTTTGTTTCTTTAGGGCTTAGAAAAGTTGTGTGAAAACCTTTCTTTGCTAATCAGTCTGGAGCCAGGACTGACCCCTATCGCGTGGGATATGTTACCTGTCTATAAATGCTCCAGAACATTCTACCAGCAGCCATGCAATCTCAGCCTTAATGTTTGTCATGACACACACAATGCTAGAAGCCACAGATGCTGATGGATGCTGTATCATAACACACTCATGAAGCAAATATTTATTGAGCAGCTATTCAGTGCGAGGAAGCAGGGATGTCGCTAGGAAGAAGCCACGGTCAGGGCCCTCATGGGGCTCACAGTCCTTGCAGGCTCTTTACAGTGGGGGTCCCACTGCCCGAGGACAGGTTGTGGCCTCCTTAGGAGATGAGATAGGTTTTGTCCCAGTCCACAGCCCCTCCTGGGGCTTGCTGCTTGAGAGGCAAGACAGATGGCAAGAGCTTCCCTATGTGTATACAGTCTCTGCACATGACCTAGAATCCCCGAGCACAGAGAGAGATGCAGGAAGAGTCCCAGAACGTGCGGTGGAAGGCCCGTGACGTCTCTGACAGAGAACCGAGAGGACCTAGCTTGACGGACAAGGAAAAGGAATAGTCTCTCTCTGTGCCTTCTCCACAGCCCTCCCCTGGACAGCTGTGACTACCTCACTGAGGTCACAGCTAGTGAAGTTAGCAGCTGTGGGATTTGAACTCAGGTCTCCAAAGCTAAGGCTCATGCAAACTTCACTCTGCAACCTCCCCTGCCTGTGCACATGTGCACACACACACACACACTTCAACCTTTGGCTCTAAGAACAAGTGTGTCACCCAAAAAGATAAAGGGGTGAAACAAAGATACCAAAGTGTCCCCCATGCAGCTGGCAGACCCAGAGAGGACCCTGGCACTCACTGCCAGCACCAGGAGACCTGGCAGAGGTGGTGTTTGGCTCCATGGGTGCTGGAAGCGGGCCAGGCACTGAGCAAGCACTTTCCACGGCACGCCACACCCTCTGTGCAGGGCCATGGTAGCCTGCCCTGCTATTTGGGGAGAATTTAACAAGGCACCCCTGGCCTAACTATTAGAATGAGGTGCCACCTGGGAGGGCACATGGCTTAACGAGCAGAAGGCACTTTTGTGACTGAAAAAAAAGAAAAAAGTGTCCTGTCAGCCCCTAACCAGAGCCCTAAGCAGTGCCCTGACTTTGTGGAAGCTGTTACTACCTCCCTGAGATCATGGCTAATGAAGTTAGCAGGTGTGGGATTTGAACCCAGGTCTCCAGAGCTAAGGCTCATGCAGACAGCTCTGCAACCTCCAAATCTGCAACCAGATATGCATGCATGAGTGTGCGATACACGCATAAACCAAGCAGAGGGTGCTCAGGGGCTCGGGCCTCACAGGGAGACTCGGCCCTCTCTTGAGCGGTCTCCCAATCTTAGGAGAAACATCCCCGCTCAAGGGAGCCCCGGAGAGGAAGGCAGAACTCTGCCCTCTGGAGACCCAGTCTGAGGGGGGAGACAGGGCCCTGTCCTGAGAAAGCCCAGTCTGAGGGGGGAGACAGGGCCCTGTCCTGAGAGAGCCCAGTCTGAGGGAGGAGACAGGACCCTGTCCTGAGAGAGCCCAGTCTGAGGGAGGAGACAGGACCCTGTCCTGAGACAGCCCAGTCTGAGGGAGAAGACAGGACCCTGTCCTGAGAGAGCCCAGTCTGAGGGAGGAGACAGGACCCTGTCCTGAGAGAGCCCAGTCTGAGGGAGGAGACAGGACCCTGTCCTTAGAGAGCCCAGTCTGAGAAGGGAGACAGGGCCCTGTCCTGAGAGAGCCCAGTCTGAGAGGGGAGACAGGACGCTGTCCTGAGAGAGCCCAGTCTGAGAAGGGAGACAGGGCCCTGTCCTGAGAGAGCCCAGTCTGGGGGAGGAGACATGGCCCTGTCCTGAGAGAGCCCAGTCTGAGAGGGGAGACAGGACCCTGTCCTGAGAGAGCCCAGTCTGAGGGAGGAGACAGGGCCCTGTCCTGAGAAAGCCTAGTCTGAGGGGGGAGACAGGGCCCTGTCCTGAGAGAGCCCAGTCTGAGGGGGGAGACAGGGCCCTGTCCTGACAGAGTCCAGTCTGAGGGGGGAAACAGGGCCCTTTCCTGAGAGAGTACAGTCTGAGGGGGGAGACAGGGCCCTTTCCTAAGAGAGCCCAGTTTGAGGGAGGAGACAGGGCCCTGTCCTGAGAGAGCCCAGTCTGAGGCGGGAGACAGGGCCCTGTCCTGAGAGAGCCCAGTCTGAGTGCATATGACGGGGATGGGACACAGCCCTACTCTGGGCACTCCACCTGAAGAGAGCGATGAGACAATGGTGAAGGGATGGAGCCCTGCCAGGTCCCCTCTGCCCTTCACTCCTCACAGGCTGTGGAAGCCGGTTCTCCCGAGTCTTCCAGGCTGTGGTCAGGATGAGTGTCTTCAGCCCCAGGGTCTCACAAGGGAGAGCCAGGCAGAGAGGCAGGAGCCAGCACGGGGCTGTCACTCAGCCACACAGCTCCCCAGGGAACACTTTACAGCTTCACCTATTCTGCGTCGCCTGCTTGACGGAGCATCCAAAGCAATTCCAGGACTATATTTCATTGTCACATTTATTTGCAAGGGGTGTCAGTCAGGCCCCAGAAGCCAGCGGCCCTGCTGCTCCTTGCATTTTGTCACATGTAAACACACATAGGCACACACTCACTGGCACCCACCTTCAGGTACACCTCGAAACACACAGAGGACACCCAGAAACACAGAGTCATGCACACATCACGGACATGCCAACTTGGGGTCTGTGAATCAGGGCTACCACATTGCACAATTCCAGGGGGCACCATTCATATATCACTGTTATATATATGGTCATTTATATGCACACAGCATGGTTCAGAGTGTCCCTTGTGCACGCGCACAGACACAAACACACACACACACAGAAGCACACCCTCAGTCACACACACATTCCTAGAGAGCCACAGGCCTCAAGCTAAGGGCACCACAACCAGGTTCTTCCCAGGCAGGCTGGCGGGAGACCCACCACACTCCCAGCCTCCTGGAGCCCGTAAGATCAGGAGACAGGAGCAGGAGAAGACTGGGGAGTTCTCAGAAGCCCCTCTCCACACCCCATAAGTTTCTGGAACTGAGAAGGCCCTGCTACCCACCCCCTAACACACATACACACACAGACACGGAGCAGGAACCTCTCCAGCCTCTGAGTGGAAGCCAAACCATTAGCACTAATTACCACACTTGTTGGGAAAGGGATTTAATTAACTCTCCGCTGGGTCTCGGAGGGGAGACAGGGACCAAGGCAGGCCTGCTGAGGCTGGGCCTCTTCCTCCATCCTGTGGCTTTTCAGGTTTGGGGGAAGAGCCTTGGGAGAGGGGGTGGGAGGCAGTCACAGGTCTGTACATCTGAATATGTCCTGACACCCATCACACACATTCCAATTATGCATGCATGTGCACAGACACACCTGGAAGTAGCCACACACCTGTGACCCCACACTTAAAAACTGATGATGGGCTGGGGCGCAGTGGCTCACGCCTGTAATCCCAGCACTTCAGGGGGCCGAGGCAGGCGAATCACATGAGGTCAGGAGTTCGTGAACAGCCTGGCCAATATGGTGAAACACTGTCTCTACTAAAAGTACAAAAATTAGCCGGGTGTGGGGATGCACGCCTATAGTCCCAGCTACTCGGGAGACTGAGGCAGGAGAATTGCTTGAACCCGGGAGGCAGAGGTTGCAGATAGCCAAGACTGCATCACTGCACTCCAGCTTGGGAGACAGAGACCCCATTTCAAAAAAAAAACAGATGATGGATGGACGGGCCGACAGATGGATGAACATGAGTGGGTAGATGGGTGATGAAGGCGTGGATACATGAACCTACAGCCAAGTACACGCAGGACACTTGCAGCTGTGTACCACACACAGTCCAGCCCAGGGACACGCATTAGACGTGTTCACATCTTCCTATGTGCACATTCTCGCCCTCTCCCTGCCTTCTTCCTTTTCTCTTTTCCAGTGAAGAAAAGCTTTATAGAGTCGTGGTTGAGAACTGAACTCTGGAATTCAACTACTTGGATCTGAATGGTTGAAATTTCCCAGCTATGTGAACTTGGGCATGTTTCTGAAGCTTTCTGTACCTAAGCTTCTTCAGCTACAAGGAGAAGATGGTACCTAAATACGGGGTTTGTGTGAGGAATAAAAGAGATGAAAAGTCCTTAGAAGACATGGGAAGTACTTGGAAGAGTATCTGGTACATAGTAAAGCCTCGGTACACCCTGGCTATTATTGCTGAAGTGGCTATTTCTCCTACAGGGAACAATCTGGAGATCCCAGAAGTATCCAGAAAATGCTCATATCCCCAGGGAAGGAGGTTGAGACCTCTCTTCTCCTCCCCAGCAGCCCCTGCACGTGAGCACACACACACACACACACACACGAGACCAGATCCCAGACCGAGCCCCGAAGTCTGGGAGGGAGTTCCCCTGGAGATCCCCCGGAGCCTGCAATCAGGCTGTGTGCAAAGACGGGCTGAGCCAGGCCCAGGAATAAGCCAGGGAGAGCCAACCTCCAGGGCCCCTGAGCCCCCAACCCCAAACAATGATATATATTTTCAATTTTCTCAAAGATTATATATTTTTTCCTCCAGACGTTCATCTTGTGTTTTTTGACCAGGATAAACTGAAAAATAATAAAATCCAGATGGGAAAGATACTCATTCGTCCTGTACGGATTGTGGCGCTGGCATCAGCCCTCCCTCGACTAGCTTCACCCCAAGGTGAAGGGAGCTAAAGAGCAGTTGGTCAGACTGGAACAGAAAGGCAGATTAGGGTGCGGGGCAGCTTACAGCCCCCACTGGTCTCACAGCCTGGTGACATGGGAAGGTCTGGGGTCCGAGCCACAGCACGAGGGCCTTGTCTCTGTGTGACCTTGGCTGACTCACTCCCCTCTTGGAGACTCATTCTCCCACCTGCAAAATGGGGATAATAATTTCTCAGTTGTCTGCCCCAACAGGTGGATGGGAGATTTAAATGAGCTGCACATGGGAGGGCTTTGTGAGCTGTGACCCCCTGCCCACACGAAGCAGCGTCTATAACTGAGTTGACTCAGTAAACCAACCCCGGCCTGAAGGGCCCTGGCTTCCCCCACCCACACTGGGCTTCTGACCTGGGTCTAACATATGAGCAGGGCTCTGGGCTTTAGGGCTGGGTCTAACATACAGGCTTCCTTATCTCTTCTGCAATTTACCTTGTCAAGCCTCCCTGACTCCAGCATGTTTCATCCTCAAATTCCACTGGATGGATTCCATAGCACCAGCACCTTGTCTAGCTTAGAAAGACTGCCAAGAGGGTCCCTCTTGTTGTGAAAGACCATCCAAGGAAGAAACTACAGACTCTCAGTCATCTATTTTAGAGCCCACTCCTTTGGGAAGTCCTTCCTAGTGTCTAACTAAAATTCACTTTGCTGCAATGTGTTTTCACTGCAACCTCTGCCTCCTGGGTTCAAGTGATTCTCAAGCCTCAGCCTCCCAAGTAGCTGGGATTACAGGTGCTCTCCACCACACCCGGCTTATTTTTGTATTTTTAGTAGAGATGGGGTTTCGCCATGTTGGCCAGGCTGATCTCAAACTCCTGGCCTCAAGTGATCTGCCCGCCTCGGCCTCCCAAAGTGCTGGGATTACAGGTGTAAGCCACCATGCCTGGCCTTGTTTACTCTTTTTGGGGCCCAGTAGGATCCAAGTCTAGTTGACCAAGGACTATCATTTTCTGGCAAACAAAATAATTTCTCATGCCCCGTTCACAGAGGGGAGGCTGCCTAATGAATTTTTAAAACACTGGAGTCTGGAGTTCAAGTACCCACTCTGCCACTTACTGGCTGTGTGACCTTGGGCAAGTTACCTTGGGGGCTATATGGCAGCTCCAGCTCTTTCCCCTCACCCCAGCTCCAGCCTCCCCGCCAGGAGTGAGACTTTATCTCCCAGGAGCAGGAGGGAGGTGATTTGAAGGAGAACAGAAGCGCTGCTCACTCTGCCCAGAGTAATTGGTGGTAATCCCACAGCCGGGCCTATCACCTCACTCCCAGCTGTGGGGACGCCGTGGCCTCATCATCCGTCATTAGTCGGGCTCTCCTGGCGGCTCAATTGTAGAACATGATTTTAATAACTCTGGCAGGAGGGGATCATTTTTCTTTTGTCACTTAACTCCGATTCTGTTGGAGAAAGACGAGACACGAAAAGAGAGAAAGACAGGCTGACAGAGTAAAAGAGGGTACTAGGGACAGAGTCAGGGAGGGAGATGCATCTAGACAGCTGAGGAAGGGGAAGAGGGCAGAGCTAAGGAAAAGCAGGGTGAGGAAGAGGCCCGGTGTGAAAAGAGCGGACAGAGAGAGGAGCTGGGCACTCCTTTCCACCCTGTGGTTCCCAGGGTTGCTCTCTCGTCCTGGTCCCCGTCCCCTGCACCCACAGCAGAATGGAGTGGTCAGGTTGCGACACTCCCGATCACACAGGCTTAGACTGCTCCCTGGGGCTCAGCTTAGGGCCTTGAGTGGGTGGACAAAGAATCCCAGTGTTGGGGTGAGGGAGGCTAGGAGAGTTCCTGATTTGGGACTTTTAGCCTAAGAGCTATAATTCCTCTGGAACGCAGCTACAATCCAGTGCAGGGGTTGACAACACACGTGGGCGTCCAACAGGCCTGGGAGGCACACCCAGCCCTGCCACATGCTAGCTGAGTGGACTTGCTGGCCTTTCCTGACCTTGGTGTTCTCATCTGTACAACGGGCACCCACTTCACACAGTTGCTGGTGAATATAGGAGCTGATGGGTGTGCCATGCCTAACACAGTGCCCACTACAGAGAACAGACAACCTGGGCAGCCAAGAGGCTTCTCGGGACAGCATGAGCTGGGGCAAGGAACACGCCAGGAACCTGTTTCAGACTTCTTGAGGCCTGGGAGGCATCTCACCCCACCAGATACCACCAGCAGAGGCAGGAAGGGGGCCACAGAGGAACTCTGGCAGCATTCAGGGGGCCCTCCAGGACTGCAGCCCAGCCCCCGGCCTGGGCAAAGCAAACTTGCAGAACCAGGACCTGAGGCCTGCAAAGCTGGGGGCACAGCGCCACCTGCTGACCATTAGGAGGAAGATACAAGAGACCTTTGTCTCTTTCTCCCAATGGCCAGCTGGGATGTGGAGACTGGAGCTTCAGGAAGGCATTAGATTGGAACCCTGGGTCCTTCTTCCTGTCTCAGACCCCACCAGAATCTCCTGGACAGGCCCAGGGGAAGGTGGTGACCAGGCTCATGGGGCAGGTCACAGCTCTCCAAGTCTACATGTTTCCCTCCAAGCCCCAGGGTCTGGGCCCAGCCCTGGAAAAGAAACATCATTCAAGTCTGAAAGACTTTTCTGTGGACTGGGGACCTCAGAAAAGAGGGGATCACCCAGTTTCTAACATGGGGAGTCACAGTCTGGTTTGGGAGAAGCTAAAGGCAGTGCCTGAGGGTCAGGGGGTTCTAAGGCATGCAGGCCGGGGAGCACACAAGAAAAGGCCTGCCCGGAGGAAGAGCCTGGACTTGGGGCAGTCGGGGTGTAGCTGGGAACGTTGCAAGGAAGAGGGACCCCTTCGCGAGTCACTAACTCAGGGAGACTCATTTCCTCCGAGGGCCAGGTCTGTGGATGGGTTAGCCCCAGCACCATCTGGTGACCTGAAATGACATCCCCTCTCTAGGTCTGTGAAATGGGTGTGATGGGACAAGGTGGAGGCCCAGGTCTGTGTCCTGGGCCCAGGGCTCATAGTCCAATGGTGCCATCTCTGATTTCTGCTTTCTCACATCCAGGAGGAAGCTGTGCTGCCCTCAGACCTACTGGTAATTCCTCTTTCCCAGGAAAGGCAAGCAAGCCCTACAGTGAGCGGAGAACCTGGGCAGGGAAAGAGACAGGTCACGAGGGGAGTGGCTCTAATGTCCATCAGGGCCAAGGTCTGAGCAGGAGTGGAGAGGGACTGATCAGCATAGCTGCAGATCAGGCAGCAAAGGCTCAAGGCCTACAGACCAGTGGAGTGGGGTCCCTGTGCCTGAGGAGCATGGGTCAGGGTGTCCTAGGATGCTGGAGAGCTTCAGGGACCAGACCGGAGCACAGGCGTCTGGCCAGCTGAAGCCTTCATCCCCAGACTCAGGCCAGTGGCAGGCTTCGCCCTTGTCAGACTGGGCGCAGAGCTCCAAGGGCTTACTCACACCCTTCCACCTGGTGTGGGGCTCCTCTGGGCACCCCCACCTGCCCCCTGACTTCAGGGATCTGGCAGCCCAGAATAGGGTGGGAGGCAGCCTCCACAGCCCCACTTGGCCCTCCCCCAGAGCCTGCTCTCCCTGCAAGCTTCTCTGAACCAGGCATGATGTGTGACATAGGGACTTGCCCCTTAGAAGCTCCTGGGGGTGTGGCTGCCCACATCACACATGGGTACCTGGGACCATCATTATTTCCTCCTCCTATCTGACGGAAAATGTATCCCATGTCATGTTCCCCTGGTCGCATCCAATCAGTGTCTAAGTCCTACTGATTCTCCCTCCTTGAAATCTCTCAGATCCATGATTTTTTCTCATCCTATGGCCTGGGCCACCTACAATCGCCTCTGTGTGTTGTCCACTGCCTCCCTCCACATCACTAGAGAGGTACCTTCCAACTGCTGTGCCCCTCTCCAGCCACAAAGGCAGCTCCAGGAGCACCTCTGCCACCTCTCCCAGACCCACCAGGTCCCTGTGGTCCCCTGAGGGTTTAGGGCATCCTGGAGGATCGCACACTCACAATAGGTAAGGACTGCGTGCCCCAGAGGATCACACGCTCGCGGTGTGTGAGGACTGTGTGCCCTGGAGGATCACGCGCTCGTGGTATGTAAGGACTGTGTGCCCAGAGGATCACATGCTCGTGCTGTGTAAGGACTGCGTGCCCAGCAGGGAGCTCATCCCCTACCAGGGAGCAGGGCACTCACACGACACCGCGGACACGGGGCCAGGTCAGTCCTCTGGTCCTAGGCCTTGGCAGGACACTCCAGCAGCCCACAGGTAATGCCCTGCTCTGCAGCATGGTCGGGAGATAGCCCGCACCCCCAGTCTCCCTACCAGCTTCTCCTCCTGTTTCTCCCCATGTCAGTGCCAGACCTGTTGGCCCACAGAACCCCTCCTTGCCCTTCCTGTACTCTGCAGTGGGGGGCTGACCCCTGCAGGCTGTGTGTCCCAGGGTCCTGGTCTACGGGCTTCTGCCTGGATTTGGCCAATCAGAAAGAGGCCTTGGTGGGAGATTGGAGGATGGGAGGAAGGGCCAGGGCATGTCCCAGCTTCCCTCCCACCTCAGGTAGCACCTCTGACAGCCAGTGTTTTCCTCCTCGCTGCCAGGCTCACCACAAGGCTAACTCAGCCCCTGCGTTCCAGGAACCTGGCCTCCTCCCTTTGTCTCTCCTGCCTAAGAGTGGTCATGGCTTCCAGCTGTTCATGGCCTCTGGGTTTGTCTCTCTGTCCCCTGATTGGTCCTTCCCTCTGTAGAGCTGCCCCACACACAACCCTAGTTCTGCTTCTTTCCTCTCACAAAAATGCCCAAAAGAGAGAATTTAAAGGACCATCAGAAACCCCCACAACCCCCACTCCTCCCAATATGGGTGTGCACGCGCACACACTCGCTCCCTGAGTGCCGAGGGAAAGCTGACCCTTAGAAACAGGAAGGGTCCTGGCTCCTCGGTGGAAGTAAAGGAATATCTTTCCATTTCTTCCTGCTGCTTCTCTACCGCCGCTGCTGCCACCACCACCCGACCAGGACAGGTGAAAGGGCTCTGGAAGAGAAGAAAAATGCTCCCACCCTGTTAGACTGTCTGCAAGATATCATCTCAGCACCTTGCACAGAATGTCCACTGCCTCTCCCATAGGCCCTGGGAGGAAAGAGCAAAAAGGGGTGGTCGTCCAGGCTGGACACCAGAGTCCCTGTTCTCAGCTGAGTCCCCCAAGACATCACTGCCACCCAAAACAGAGGACCTCGCAGTGTGGCCACTCTGCCTGGAGGCCAAGGGGAGGAGAAGGATCCTTGCTGGCTTTTTTGGCTCCCTGATCTGGAGGCCTTTCCTCATTCTCACTGTGAGGAAAGACTCCCCTACCAGCCGTGAGTTCCCCTATTTTCCCATCCACCTAGGTGGGCACTTCCGTTCAAAAGGGTTAAGCCATCCAGGCGCAGTGGCACACGCCTGTAATCCCAGCACTTTGGGAGGCCGAGGCGGGCAGATCACCTGAGGTCAAGAGTTCCAGACCAGCCTGGCCAACATGGTGAAACCGTGTCTCTGCTAAAAATACAAAAAAAAAAAAAAATTACCTGGGCGTGGTGGCAGACACCTGTAATCCCAGCTACTCATGAGGCTGAGGCAGGAGAATCACTTGAACCCAGGAGTCAGAGGTTGCAGTGAGCCAAGATCACTCCATTGCACTCCAGCCTGGGCAACAAAAACAAAACTCCAACTAAAAAAAAAAAAAAAACAGGAGCCACGCTAACTGTTCCACAGACTCTTGAAAAGGTTAAACAGGTTAATACCTGGAAAGGGCTTAGTTGGAATGACTAACACATAGCAAGCAATATATGAACATCACATGAATAAAAAATGTGGCAACAGGTCCCATTGTTCTTTTTGTTGAATATGTCTTCTACCTATTTATCAAAATTCCATTAAACTCGCCCAGTTGACACATGTGCTCTCCTCCCACATAAAACCCACATGTCCCAGACTCCCTTGCAACTAGGTCTGGTCATGTCACCATGCCCCTGGATCTGAGTGTTTTGTTCTTTGGGGTTTTTTGGGGGGGTTGGGGGAAGGGTCTTGCTCTGTCACCCAGGCTGGAGTGCAGTGGGGATGATCATGGCTCACTGTAGCCTCTAATTCCTGGGCTTAAGTGATCCTCCTGACTCAGCCTCCCAGATGGCTGGGATTACAGGTGCACCACCCTGCCTGGCTAATTTGGGGAGTTTTTGTGTTTTATTTTTGCAGATATGGGGTCTCACTATGTTGCCCAGGCTGGTCTTGAACTCCTGGCTTCCAGCAATCCTCCTGCCTCCGCCTCCCAAAGTGCTGGGATTACAGGTGTGAGCGACCATGCCCAACCTGGATCTGAGTGTTGTGTGGCAATTTCTGGAACCTTACTGCAAAGAAGGCTGGGGCTGGCCTTTTGCACCCCTTCTGTACCCTATCCTCCAAGCTGTTTCTGGAGTTGCCATCTGCGACCACAGGAATGAGGCCGCACCCTGGGGATGAGAACAGTAAGCTGGAAGGAGCCTGTGCCCCGGACACTGCAGAGCCCCTCTCCAGCCCCGGGCTGCTCCAAATGGGCTTCTACATGACACAGAAAGAAACTTTCCTTTTGTTTAAGCCCCCAAGCAAATACACTTTCCCAGTAGCCATGAAGATGAAAACAGTGGCCCCAGACTTGGGCACTCCAGCTGAGAATGCCAGTCGGGAACCCACACACCAAAGGACGACTCTCTCACACCACAAGAGGTACTGCACATGCCTTCTGAATCCCGGAAGGACAAGCCTGGGCATTGTAGGCAAGCAATCCACCTCAACCCATGGGCTTTGACTCTCACAGATGAGAAATGTAAGGACTCATCCTCTGTGGCTCACTCCCTCAAAGAGTTTCTCACGTGGGCCTCTGCCTTTAGAAGTCAGGTTTTGGCTGGGCGCGGTGACTCATGCCTGCAATCCCAGCACTTTGGGAGGCTGAGAATGGGAGGATCGTTTCAGCCAGGAGTTCAAGACCAGCCTGTGCCACATAAGGAGACCCCGTCTCCACAAAAAATAAAATAAAAATAAAAATAAAAATTCCCTGTAAGTTTTTGGGATCCAGGTGGTGTCTGGTTACGTAAGTTCTTTAGTGGTGATTTGTGAGATGTTGGTGCACCCATCACCCAAGCAGTATACACTGCACCCTATTCATAGTCTTTTATCCCTTGCCCCCTCCCACTCTTCCCCCCAAGTCCATTGTATCCTTCTTATGCCTTTGGGTCCTCATAGCTTAGCTCCCACATATCAGTGAGGACATACGATGTTTAGTTTTCCATTCCTTTTTAAAAATTAGCCAGGTGTGGTGGCATGTGCCTATGATCCCAGCTGGGGAGGCTGAGGCAGGAGGATCATTTGAGCCCAGGAGGTCAAGGCTGCAGTGAGCCATGATTGTGCCACTGCACTCCAGCCTGGGCAACAGAGCAAGACCCTGTCTTAAAAAAAAAGAAAAAAAAGAGGAAGTCAGGCTTCTTCCCATTTGTGCTTGACATTCTCTGCCACCTGGGAACAGAAAAACTGAGGCTGAACTCACTGGAGTTCTGTCCCTCTTTAGATGGTCAAAGTCATCTTGTGGGGCTCATAAGGTCAAAGGATGGTATTTGGGGGCATCTCCATTGTTCCCACCACCCTTGGCACAGTTTCTCATTGTGTGACTTTGTCTGCCCCAGTGCCCACAATGACATGGCAGTGCACCTAAGGAGGGTCCTGAGCCTTCTAGCGGGGCCCCTGTCCCTCCTCCCTTTGATCCGCACACTGAGAACAGATGGGAGCACGAGGGGGTCTGGCAGCTCTGAGCAGCTGCTGTCTGACCACTCCTGAAACTCTCGCTTTTTCTTTTTTTTTTTTGAGACAGAGTTTCTCTCTTCTTGCCCAGGCTGGAGTGCAAATGGCACGATCTTGGCTCATGGCAATCTCCACCTCCCAGGTTCAAGCAATTCTCCTGCCTCAGCCTCCTGAGTAGCTGGGATTACAAGCATGCTCTGTCACACCCGGCTAATTTTTGTATTTTTAGTAGAGACAGGGTTTCACCATGTTGGCCAGGCTAGTCTCAAACTCCTGACCACAGGTGATCCACCCACCTCGGCCTCCCAAAGTGCAGGGATTACAGGCGTGAGCCACCGTGCCCAGCCAACTCTCACTCTTTCAAGAGCCCCATTTACCCTGGGGATTCCATAAGTGGCCTGTGAATGAGTCCAGCAGGACAGAGCGGTGGCGCCCCCATTCCCAAGCCTACACTGACATGTTTGACAGCCCAGGAGCTTGCTGGACCTAAGAACCCTCAGTTCCAGTATGCCCATGAAGTGAGTGGAACCATCACCCTTCCATCCTTCTAGTCCTCACTTGAGTGGAATCCACGCTGTCTGCATGTGTCAAGTCCCTGCTGCTTAAGCTCTTTGGCCTCCCTAGAGGACAGCCTGGCAGGACTCGCCAGGCACTCATACCCTAAGGGTATCAGCGGCCACTTGGCAGGGTGGCTGGAGGGGAGGATCACTGTATCCATCACAGGTGCCACAGTTGGGCTGTTAGGGCACCTGAGGATCCCGGGGGCCATCCAAATGACCATGAATGTGCACATCTTGCCACCACCCCTTCTCCTGCCCATAGTGTCCCCTGCATGGAACCATCCTCCTTGCTTCCTTCAAGCTGGGCCTTTGATCACTAGAAGATGGGCAGGCAGTGGGGATGGCATTATTCATGCTGTGCTGGTGGCAGGGAATCAACTAACGAGAATCATGTCTGGGAGGGAGTAGAGACGTGCAAACTCTCCACTGGAAGTAGCTTGTGGCAGGAGGTACTAGCCACTTAGTGACTTGCAGGGCTCTATGTGAGGTGTGTCAGGCTATTGGCCCCATAAACCTACCCAGGAATCTGTTAAATGGGAAGCCATGAAAAATGAACTACAAACTCTTCCCTGTTGAGGTGGTGATACAGTCTGGCTGTGTCCCCACCAAAATCTCATCTTAAGTTGTAGCTCTCATAATTCCCACGTGTTGTGGGAGGGACCCAGTGGGAGATAACTGAATCGTGGAGGCAGTTTCTCCCATACTGTTCAACGGTAGTAAGTCTCTGGGCTGGGCGCAGTGGCTCACTCCTGTAATCCCAGCACTTTGGGAGGCCGAGATGGGCAGATCACGAGGTCAAGAGATCGAGACCATCCTGGCTAACACGATGAAACCCCATCTCTACTAAAAGCACAAAAAAAAAAAAAATTTGGCCGGGTGCAGTGGCTCACACCTGTAATCCCAGCACTTTGGGAGGCCGAGGCGGGTGGATCACGAGGTCAGGGGATCGAGACCATGGTGAAACCCCATCTCTACTAAAAATACAAAAAAAATTAGCCGGGCACAATGGCAGGCGCCTGTAGTCCCAGCTACTCAGGAGGCTGAGGGAGGAGAATGGCATGAACCTGGGAGGTGGAGCTTGCAGTGAGCCAAGATCATGCCACTGCACTCCAGCCTGGGCGACAGAGCAAGACTCCGTCTTAAAAAAAAAAAAAAAAGTCTCACGAGATCTGATGATTTTATAAGGGGAAACCCCCTTTCGCTTGGATCTCATTCTGTCTCTGCCTGCTGCCATGTAAGACGTGCCTTTTGCCTTCCACCATGATTGTGAAGCCTCCCCAGCCAGGTGGAGCTGTGAGTCCATTAAATCTCTTTTTCTTTATAAATTACCCAGTCTTGGGTATGTCTTTATCAGCAGTGTGAAAACTGACTAATGCAGGTGGTCCACCTAAAAAGGGTGATTTCATTTCTGGCTGATAGAGGAAGTTTTGTTGTATTAATTCATAGTTGTTCCAGTGGAGACACCACTGCACCAAGACCTCCCTCAGAGAAATTATTCCTCTTGACTTCTCTCCTCACACGGAGAGATGTTTGTGGGGAACATTGAGGCTATTTTCTTTTTTACCCTTCAACTCCTAGTCTGTTGCTTGTCTTTTAACTTTGTTTATGGTGTTATTTGTCTTATTGAAGATTTTTATTTTTATGAGGTCAAACCTAAAAGTACTTTCCTTTATGGCTTCTGAGTTTGTGCCTTGCTTAGAAAGGCCTTCTCCATCCCAAGAAAACATTTTTCAAGAAGCATCACTCCAGGTCCAGGGGAGGCCACCTGAACCCTGTCTAGGGCAGACAGGCTACCAAGATGCTGCAGGGGGCTCCCCCGGGACATTGTGGAGGCTGATGGAACATCTCAGTGGCCTAGAAATAATGACAGTGATTGTAGCAAAATGTGCGCTCTTCTTTTCAAAAAACTTTTTATTATGGAAAATTCCAGACAGCAGGGTAACAAAGGACTCTGAGCTCCTATGTTATCCCTGCCCCCACAATTCTCTGGGCAGGTGAAGTCCTCCTCATGTTACACACCCTGCCCCATGCTCCCCCTCACTGTCTTTCTGCAGTGCAGTGGCTCACACTGCTCAGATCCACTCTGACACCCAGCTCTATTTCTTCTCCCCTGTGTCTTGCCCTGGAGCGCCCAATCTCTGCCCCAGCAAGGACCTCTCTGATGGTTTTGTTCCCCACATGTCACCTGTTGGAAAAATTCTGCCTTCTCAGTACCAGGCTTGGGCCCAAAGGGACTCCTGATCCCATTCTCGATTTCTCAGAGTTACTCCACCACCCCCTACCACTCCCACCCCACCAGGCTGCCAGTCAGAGGAGTGTCCCATGCTGGTCTTCCTGGTTTCTCTAGATCCCCATCCACCATCAGACCATGAAGAGCTTGCAGCCATGGGGAGCCATTGGAAGGTCTGGGGCATGGGACTGAGCCCCTCCGCTGGGGCACTGGCAATAGGGGAGGGACTGTTGAAACAGGAGCAGGATGATGTAGGCCTAGCTCTCTCTGTCAGTCCTCAACTTGCCCTCCCCAATACCAGCAATCTTTCTAAATGAACCCCTACCAAATGGGGTTCACAGTCCTCCATCTCAGTGCTCAGCAGATTCGAAGGGCACCTACTCTGGGCCACACACTCAGGGAGCAGGGACCACACCCCAAACTGCCCCTGAAACAAATCACCTACCCCATCACCACAGCTTTTTTGTCCCCTCTGAGCCTGGCGTGGACCACTCCCCTCTGTTCTACTGCCCCACATGCTCTCCCACCTGTACCAGAAGCCTTCCTTCAAAAAGCCAGCTTTGCTTAGCTGCCCGTCTCCTCCAAATCCTGAGGGCACCTAGGGACTCAGCCTATGGTGTCTGTTGCTTGGTCCCTCCAGGGACTGCCTTGGGTCGCCCAGTGAGACTGCAGACTGCCCTCAAGGGCAGTGACTGCCTTCTACCTTTCCATGTACCTGTCCCCCCAAGTCCATCCCCTCCACCACCCCCACATATCTTGGCCACACCACTGAAAGAGCCATTGGTGCAGCTATAGCAAAACCAAACACCAAACCCAAGGCCAGATGAGGAGTCACTGACTCTCCATTATCCACCCCCAGCAAGAAACAGTGGCCCAGCCAGGAGTTCCAGGAGGGCTGAAGGGCACAGGCTGGGAGGGGCAACTCACTCCAAATGCCCACTCCCCACACCCTGTCTAGCAGGAGCTCTGGACTTTCTCTCTGCCTCTCCTTCCCCTCCCTCCCCTGCCCCACGAGGTCAGCACCTGTGACCCCTGATTCCTCCCCTTCCGTGCCCAGAAATAGCTCTTGCCTAAGTCACTTGCTCCTCACCAAAGGCTTTCTCTTTGTCTTTAACATCCTTTGCTTCACTTCAGAATTCTAAGAACTCATTTTATAAATGTACTGAGGCCCAGAGGGGGCTGCAACTAGTTACTTGCTCCCTGGTACATTAGCTGAAGGGTTGGGGCTCCACCAGACACTTGCACACAAGCCCTAAGTGAGTGAAAGGCAGAGCTAGGATTTGCACACAGTCATTCTGGCTCCAGAGCTGCAGCTCTCAATAGTATCCTACATGGCTTCCATTGACCATGCTGTTGTCATAATTTTGAAACATATGTATGCTTCATCTTTTTCCCAAAAGGACATGAAATGGCATTATAATAGGAAAGATTCGTTCATTCAATGGATTCTTATTGCTCAAGAGAAAAAATAGCAATCTTAAGGGTTGCCATAGATGCTGTGATTAATCTGGAAATTTGGACTTGAGCTTCCTGGCAGCCGGGGCAAAAACTGAAACACTCTTACTATCAGAAAAGAGGAAGCAGATCAGTTCCTCCACAGGGACAAATATTTCCAGGAACAAATTCTGAAAGAGGCTTCTCACATGGGGCTTCATATCGGGACATGGTGTGACATCATAAAATCTTCTAAATCTTCTAAACAATTTGACAAAAAGAACAGATAGAGAATTTTCAGTGTAAGCACAGGGTAGGCACTGTGTCAGGCGAGCTTGGAGATAGCAGACTCAGGGACCCCAGCATATGGACTGCCTGTTGGCTAGAGCTCAGAAAAGCTAGAATTTTCTCTACATGTTTCAGCTCTTGGCTAGATTTTATCTTCTGAGAATAGACAACTGTAGTTGGTCTTCTGACAGCTTTCAAAGTACTTCCAGGGGCGGGGTGGGGGCTGCAGAACCCTAGGCTATGGAAACTAGAAATGCTCCAAGAAGGGTAGTTCTGTTTGGAAAGGTGAGATGTCATGTACACATTCACTTATCAGATCTCTATTAAGGGTCCCTTTGTGCCAGGTGTTGCACTAGGTGGAATGGAGACCAGTGAAATAAATAACACAGAATTCTGGCCAGGCGCAGTGGCTCACGCCTGGAATCCCTGCACTTTGGGAGGCCAAGGTGGGTGGATCACCTGTGGTCAGGAGTTTGAGACCAGCCTGGCCAACATGGTGAAACCTGGTCTCTACTAAAAATACAAAAATTAGCAAGGCGTGGTGGCGTGTGTCTGTAATCCTGGCTACTCGGGAGGCTGAGGTGGGAAAATCACTTGAACCCAGGGAGGCGGAGGTTGTAGTGAGCTGAGACTGCGCCATTGCACTCCAGCCTAGGTGACAAGAGTGAAACTCCATCTCAAAAAATAAAATAAAAAATAACAGGGCTCCTAACCTCAAATAATTCAAACCTTAACAGGAAAAAAAAAAAACATATTTTTTGAGCAGCTACTATGTGTCAGGCATCGAGCTGAGTGCTTTGCATCTAGTATCTCATTTATTGTTTCTTTTTTTTGGGCGGGGGACAGAGTCTCACTCTGCCATCCAGGCTGCAGTGCGGTGGTACAATCTCGGCTCACTGCAACCTGCACCTCCCAGGCTCAAGCAATTCTCATGCCTCAGCCTCCTGAGTAGCTGGGATTACAGGTGTGCACCACCACACCCGGCTAATTTTTGTATTTTTAGTAAGAGATGGGGTTTCACCATGTTGGCCAGGCTGGTCTTGAGCTCCTGAGCGCAAATGATCTGCCCTCCTCGGCCTCCCAAAGTGCTTGGATTACAGGAGTCAGCCATCATGCCCGGCCCTATTTAATATTTCTAACAATCCTATATAATAAGCACTATTATTGCTACCCACAACATAGCACCAGGCAGCAAACAAAGCCTCTCTGAAGGATAGCATCCCCAACTTAGGCACTCAAGATTGCCAAAGAATATACAGTTATCCCTTGGTATCCATGGGGAATTGGTTCCAGGACCTCTACAGATACCAAAATCTGTGGATATTCACGTCCCTTATCTTAAGTGACAGTGGGGTAGGCATGGTGGCTTATGCCTGTAATCCTAGCATTTTGGGAGGCCGAGGTGAAAGGATGATTGGGCTCAGGGGCTCAAGACTAGACTGGACAACATCGTGAGACCCCCATCTCTAAAAAGAAATTAGACCAGGCGCAGTGGCTCATGCCTGTAATCCCAACACTTTGGGAAGCCGAGGCGGGTGGATCAGGAGGTCAGGAGATCAAGACCATCCTGGCTAACATGGTGAAACCCCGTCTCTACTAAAAATACAAAATAAATAAATACATACATACATACATACATACATAAAAAGAAATTTAAAATTAGCTGGATGTGGTGGTGTGCACCTGTGCCCCTGTAGTCCCAGCTACTTGGGAGGCTGATGTGGGAGGATCACTTGAGCCTGGGAGGTGGAGGCTACAGTGAGCAACTGTATTGTGTCACTGCACTCCAGCATGGGAGACAGAGTGAGAGTCTGTCTCAAAACAGAACAAAACACCATAGTATTTGCATATAACATACACACACCCTCTCATATACTTTAAATTATCTCTAGGTTACTTATAATACCTAATACAATGCATACACATCACTTTGTTCTAATGGATTCAAAATAGTACTTGGCACACAGGAAAATAGTACTTGGCACACAGGAAAATAGTACTTGGCACACAGCAAATTCAAGTTTTGCTTTTTGGAACTTAGCGGAATTTTTTCTCCAAGTATTTTCCATCCTTGATGGGTTAAATCCAAGATGCAGAACCCACAGATACAGAGGACCAACTATACATATAAATCCACAATAAAAAAAAAAAATCACCAAACGCACAAGAGGCAATTGTTAGCAGAAATAACATACAGTAGATATAGATCCCTAAGGATAACAGAAATTGTAATTATCATAATTACAGTAAATGAAATAACTATAATTGAAGATTTTAAAGAAATAAAAAATGAAATCTCAAAAGTGATCAAATCACAAGAGATAATTTTTAAAAATAGATCTGGAAAAGAACAGCATAGAACTTTTAGAAATGAAATAACTTGTTGAAACCAAAAATTCAACAAATGGGTTAAACAGCATATTAGACACAGTTGATGAGACAGAGTGAGCTGGAAGATTAATCTGAAGACATTACACAATTTTCAGCACAGAGACAAGCAAATGCAAAATATGAAAGACAGGTTAAAAGCAATAGCAGGTAGAATAAAAGTCCCAGAAAGAGGATAGAGAGAGAAAGAGGGAGAGGCAATATTTGAAGAGATAATGGCTGAGAACTTTCCAGAACTGATGAAAGGCATGACTTCACAGACACTGGGAACGTAACATACATCTAACAACATAAATAAAAGGAAATTCACAGCTAATCACAGTGTGGAGAAACTGCATAACACCAAAGACAGAGATCTTAAAAGCAGCCACACAGAAAAGACATGCCACCCACAAAGGAAGGATAATTAGATGACAGCACACCTCTCAAAAGCAACAGTGAAAGCCAGAAGACAGGGACGAGCTTCAAAGTTCTGGGAGAAAATAACTGTCAACCTAGAATTGTGAACTTAGCAAAACCATCTTCCAAAGCTGACGGTGAAATGGAAACATCTGGATTTTTTTCAGAGAAAGAAAAGCAAAAAGCATTTACCAACAACAAATCTTTACTGAAGAATATGCTACAAGAAAAAGGGAAATTACCCCAGAAGGAAGGACTGGTATGCACAAAAGAATAGTAAGCAAAGAAATTGATAAACAGATAAATCTATACAAATATTATATAAAATAATGACAACAGACGGGAACAGTAAGGAAATAATTCAAAAACTGCACCAAAAAGAGTATGTAAACCTGTAGGGGAAGATCACAGCCAAAGGGTTCAAAGGTCCTTCTATTATTTAGGAAGGTGGTTGAGAAACTCATAATCTGAGATTTCTTTAGGTATGCAGGATAGAATTTCAAAAGCAATCAATAGAATCTATCTATTTCAACAGAAATATAGAAGCAATCTATCTATTTCAATAGAAATATACAAGTAGGGTATATAAATTCCAAATCAATAAAGGAGGTAGAAAAGCATAGAGTAAGAAAATAAACAAACTCAATAAATCCAAAGGAAGAACCAGTAGGAAGAGAAAGAATAGGGGGAGGGGGAATAGGATAAGAAAGATAACAAAAATAACTCGAGATGTATCTATAATCACAATAAACTAAAAGTCTATGTGTGCTATTTAAAATACATATTGTTAGATTGGATTTTTTAAAATCCAGCTCTATGCTGCATATGGTGGCATATCTAAAACACTGAAACATAAGGAGATAGATTGAAAGACCACACAAACACTAATCAAAAGAAAGCTGGAGGCCGAATGCAGTGGCTTACACTTGTAATCTCCGCACTTTGGGAGGATGAGGTGGGAGAATTGCTTGAGGCCAGGAGTTTGAGGCCAGCCTGGGCAACATAGCAAGACCCCCATCTCTACAATAAAAAATAATTAGCAGGCATGGTGGTGTGTGTCTATAGTTCCACCTACTCAGGAGGCTGAGGTGGAAGGGTTACTTGAGCCAAGGAGTTTGAGGCTGCAGTAAGCCATGATCACACCACTGCACTCCAGCCTGGGTGACAGAGCGAGCGAGATCCTGTCTCTAAAAAAAATTTACGACATTTTTTAAAAAAGAAAGCTGGGAGAGCTACACTAAAATCAGAAGAAAAACAGACTTTAAGATGCAAAGCATCTTAAAAGGGATAGAAAAGTTAGCTTTTTCTGGAAGACATAATTCTTAATCTACATGTAAAGTAGCCTCAAAAATTATAAATCAGCAGTTGATGAGACTGCAGGGAAAATACAAAACCCACCCTCATGGAGAGAGATTTGAAGACTCACGTCTCCGTAACTGGCAGGTCAAGCAGACAGAAAATTAGTCAAGCAGGATTTGAATAATATATCGCAAGCAAGGTGGAATGGAAGTTTATGGAACGCTGTATCTAGAGACTAAACTTCTCAAGCACACATTTTTTTTAATTTTTTTAATTTTTTTTTTTCTTAGAGACAGAGTCTCATTATGTCGCTCAGGCTGGAGTACAGTGGCACAATCATAGATCGCTGTAACCTTGAACTCTTGGGCTCAAGCAATCCTCCCACCTCAGCCTCTCCAGTGGCTGGGACTACAGGCACATACCACCATGCCCAGCTAATTTTTTTTTAGAGACAGGGTCTCACTATGTTTTTGTTTTTGTTTTTGATACTGAGTCTCCCTCTGTCGCCCAGGCTGGAGTGCAATGGTGTGATCTCAGCTCACTGCAACCTCCGCCTCCTGGGTTCAAGCAATTCTCCTGCCTCAGCCTCCCAGATAGCTGGGATTACAGGCACGCACCACCACGCCCGGCTCATTTTCATATTTTTAGTAGAGACGGGGTTTCGGCAGACTGGTCTTGAACTCCTGACCTCGTGATTCGCCCACCTCAGCCTCCCAAAGAGCTGAGATTACAGGCATGAGCCACCATGCCTGGCCAGGGTCTCACTATGTTGCCCAGGCTGGTCTCAAACTCCTGGTCTCATGGGATTCTCCCACCTCTGCTTCCCAAAATACTGAGATTATAAAAATTATTTTAATTGATCATGTACTAGGTTATCAAGCAAGACTCAATTCCAAAGAATCATCATCACACACATCATTTTCTCTAACTGTGCTGCATTTAAATTAGAACTCAGTGAGAAACAGATAAATTTAAAATTCACATACATTTGAAAACTTTAAAGCTTTCTTCTGAGTAATTCATAAGTCAAAGAAATAACTATATATTTTAAGGCACTTAAAGCAGAATGATAATGGAAACAGTGCTAATCGGCCAGACACAGTGACTCATGCCTATAATCCCAGCAGTCTGGAAGGCTGAGGTGGGCAGATCACCTGAGGTCGGGAGTTTGAGACCAGCCTGACCAACGTGGAGAAAACCTGTCTCTACTAAAAATACAAAATTAGCTGGGCATGGTGGTGGGCACCTGTAATCCCAGCTACTCAGGAGGCTGAGACAAGAGAATCGCTTGAACCAGGGAGGCAGAGGTTGCGGTAAGCCGAGATCACGCCATTGCACTCCAGCCTGGGCAACCAGAGTGAAACTCCGTCTCAAAAGAAAAAAAAAAAAAAAGAAAGAGAGAAAGAAAACAGTGCTTATCGAAACAGAGAGAGCCAAAGCAGCACTTCTAACAAAATATAGAGCCTTGAAAGTTTAGCCCAAAAATTAATAAATGAAGCCCCAACTTAAGAGCTTATAAAAAGAACCATAAAATAAGTCCACAGGAAGTAATAATAAAACTAAGAAGAAAAATTAATTACATCAAAGTGAAGATGCAGTAAAAAAAAAAAATGTACACACACAACAAAGTCAAAAATTGGTTTCTCAAAAAGGCTAATAAAAGACAGACCTCTGGCAAGATTGATGGAAAATAAAAGAGAGAAGTCACCAAAAATTCTTATTAAAAAATTTTGAGGCAACATATTTACAGATCCAGAAGATACTAGAAAGATAGAAAGTGAAATACTGTGATCAACTGTGTATCAAGGCACAGATCATTCCAACTTAAAAAGCCCTTACAGAGAATAGAAAAAGACAGAGCACTCCCCAGCCCATTCCATGAGGACAGTACAACCTAGATTCCAAAATCTAACAAAGAGAGTGTGAGAAAGGAAAATTACAGGCCAATTTCACTCAATAGCATAGACACCAAAGTCTTAAACAAGATAATATCAACTTGAATCCACCAGTACATAAAAATGACAATATTTTATGGCTAAGTTGGGTGTATCCTAGAACTGCAAGGAAGTTTCAATATTATAAAGCTATAAATGTACTCATCACATTAACAGACTACATGAGAAACACTACATTATTTTTTCTTTTTAAAAAATTTTTAAATGTTTTATTGTAAATTGACAACTTATAATGGTATATATTTATGGAGTACAAACTGATATTATGATTTATAAATATAATGTGGAATAATTAAATCAAGCTAATTAACATATCTATCACCTTAAATACATATCATTTATTGTAGTGAGAACATTGAAAATTTACTCTCTTAGCAATTTTGAAATGTGCAATACATTATTAACTGTCATTTTAATAGATGAAGAAGTATTTTATATGATTTAACCTTCATGATTTTTTTTAAAAACTCCTGGAAAACTAAGAATAGAAGGAAAATGTCTTTTTTTTTTTTGAGACAGTGTCTCACTCTGTCACCCAGCTGGAGTGCAGTGGCATGATCACAGCTCACTGCAGCCTCCATCTCCTGGGCTCCAGCAATCCCCCTGACTCAGCCTCCAGAGTGGGGGCTGGGACTACAGGCACACACACCACCACACCCATCTAATTTTTTTATTTTTAGTAGAGATGAGGCCTTGCTGTATTGGCTAGGCTGGTCTTGAACTCCTGAACTCAAACTATCCTCCCACCTCAACCTCCCAAACTGCTAGGATTACAGGCATGAGCCACCATGCTCAGCTTGAAAACTTTATTCTTAATGGGAAACATTATCATTCCCTTTAAAATAACGAAAAGGCAAAGATGCTCACCACTGCTGCTTCTCTTCAAAGCCAGACTGGTAGTTCTAGCCAATGCAGTGAAACCAAAAAAAAAAAAAAATGAAATAAAACATATAAAGGTTGGAAGGGAAAAAATGTGCATCATTCATGGATTCTATGTTTATTTACCTAGAAAAGCCCAAAATCAGGCCAGGCATGATGGCTCATGCCTGTAATCCTAGCACTTTGGGAGGCCGAGGCAGGCAGATCATCTGAGGTCAGGAGTTCTAGACTAGCCTGGCCAACATGATGAAACCCCATCTCTACTAAAAATACAAAAATTAGCCGGACATGGTGGTGGGCGCCTGTAATCCCAGCTACTTGGAAGGTTGAGGCAGGAGAATTGGTTGAACCTGGGAGGCAGAGGTTGCAGTGAGCCAATTTCGTGCCACTGCACTCCAGCCTGGGCAACAGAGCGAGACTCCATCTCAAAAAGAAAAAAAAAGAAAGAAATAGAAAAACCCCAAAATCTACAAATAAAATGTTAGAATAAGAGATTTAACAAAGTCGCTAGATTTTAAAAACAATATATAAGAGGAAAGGAGAAAAATACCTTTAGTTAAAGCAATTATATTTAAGAGATGCATTTTAAAAATACATATCATCTACAATTTCAACAAAAAATAAGGTAACCAGGAATAAAGCTAACAAAAGATATGTGAGACCTGGATGGAAAGAATTATAAACCTTAAAGACACAGCTGGGCGCAATATCTCCTGCCTGTAATCCCAGCACTTTGGGACGACAAAGAGGGTGGATCACTTGAGCTCAGGAGTTGGAGACCAGCCTGGGCAACATAGCGAGACCTCATCTCTAAGCTGCAGTGAGCTGTGATTATGCCACTACACTCCAGCCTGGGCGACAGAGCAAACCCCATCTCAAAAAAAGAAAAAATAAAGAGACAATAAATAATAACTTTTAAAAATCCTTCATGAATAAGGAGACTCAGTATTTGGATATATCTATTTCCTCTAAATTGATCTATAAAATCAATGCAACTCCAATCAAAATCACAACAGAATTTGTGTGGATCCTGACAAGCTAATTCTAAAATACCTTAGGGAGAGCAAGGGCACAAGAATAGGCAAAACTGGGGAGAAAAACAAGGTGGGATAGCATGCCCTATCAGATATCAAGACTTATAAATGTAATGTAATTGAGACAGAATGAGATTGACACAGGGATGATGAAGTAGACCAATGGAATAGAATGAAGAGCCTCAAAATGAGCCACAAATATATGGAAATGTGATATATGACACAGAGGTAGCACTGCAGATCACTGGGGAAAGGAAGAGCTATTCAATAAATGAATTGTTCAATATCTACACAGAAAAGCATAAAATCGAATCCTTTCACCAAATCATAAGTGATATCTATTCCAGGTGGATTCAAAACAAACAGGAAAGGCAAAACTTTTAAACTCATAAAAGAAAATATAGAAGAATATCTTTATGACCTCAGAATAGGAAAGGCTTTCTTCAACAAGATAAAAAGTACCAACCATAAAGAATATATTCATAAACTCAATTACATTAAAACTAAGCAATTTTCTCTGTCAAGACATAATAAAGAAAATGAAAAGGCAAGCCACCAACTGGGAGTAGTTATTTGCAACATACACAGCTGACAGCCCAGCTGAAAACATGAGCAAAAGACATGAACAAGAGCATTTCTCAGAAGCGGGACACAAAAGACCAATCAACACATGAAAAGAAGATCAACTTCATTAATAATCTGAAAACTGCAAATTACGACAACACGAGATACAATTTTACACCCAATAAGTTGGCAAAATGAAGAAGGCGCTGACACCACCAATGGTTGGTAAAGATCCGGATCAATAGGAACTTTTATACCCTGCTTGGTGGGAACATAAATAAGCATAAACAAACATCTTGGAAAACAAGATGATACCATTTGTAAGTCTGAACATTTGATATTCTACTTGCCCAGCAATTCTTCTTCTAAAGAAACTCATGAACTTATGACACCAGAAAAAAATGTACAAGAATGTCCCCAGTAACAAAAAATGAAAACCATCCCAACAGGCATTAACAGAAAATGGGTAAAACTATATTTTGGTATAGGTACACAGTGAACCATACAGGGAAGAAATGTGAGTAAGCTTCAATTACCCATCACAAGATGGCAGAAATGTAAGTCAGAATGAAAAAATGCAAGTTGCAAAACACTACGTACAGAATGATAGCATTTTTATAAAGTTCAAAACCAAATGTGATAATTATATGTTGCAATAGAAATGGAATGATAAACACATTCCATTGTTGTTGCCTCTGGGAGTGAGGAGACAGGGAAGTACAATAGGAAGGAGTTTACGAGTGGATGAAAACATACAAGTGACATTCTAGAACTATGCTTTCCAATATGATAGCATTAGCCACATGTAGACATTTTGACTTAAATTTACATTAATTGGCCAGGTACGTTGACTCACATGTGTGATCCCAGCACTTGGGGAGGCCAAGGTGGGAGGATCACTTGAGTCAAGGAGTTCAAGACCAGTGTGGGCAACAGGGTGAAACCTCATCTCTACAAAAAATACAAAAATTAGCTGGGCATGGTGGCACATGCCTGTAGTCCCAGCTACTACAGGCTGAGGTAGGAGGATCAATTGAGCCTGAGAGGTCAAGGCTGCAGTGAGCCATGATGGCGCCACTACCCTCCAGCCTGGAGGACAGAGCTCAACCCTGTCTCAAAAAAAATAATTAATTAGTCAATTAATTAATCTAAATTAATTAAAATTAAGTACAATTTAAAATTCAGGGCCAGGCATGGTGGCCCATGCCTATAATCCCAGCACTTTGGAAGGCCAAGGCAGGAAGATTGCTTGAGCTCAGGAGTTCAAGACCAGCCTGGACAACACAGTGAGATCCCCGTCTCTATTTTATAAATATAAAAAAAATTTTTTTTAATTTTTTAAACAATTAAAAAAATAAAACTCAGTTCCTCAGACACACTAGTACATTTCAAATGCTAATCACATGTGGCTAGTGGCTACTGCATTGGACAGCACAGATTTATAGAATATTTCCATCACACAGAAAGTTCTACTGGACAGCTCTGCTCTAGACCAGAGGTTGGCAAACTTTTTTGTAAAGGGTCAGGTGGTAAATGATTTAGTTTTATGGAACATAAGGTCTCTGTCACAGCTACTCAACTCTGCAGCTTTGTACCTCCAAAACAGCCATAAACAAGGTGTAAATGAATGGGTGTGACTGTGCCACAATACCAGGCAGTGGGCTGGATTTAGCCTGCAGACCATAGTTTCTTGACCTTGTTCTAGATCTTAAGTTTGGTGATTGGTTGACAGATGACCATTTTATTATTACATTTCATCGTTTTCAAGCATTCTTACATATCAAATGTTACATAATACATTTTAAAATCTATATCTAGGACAATCTGAATAAGATCTGAAATCTGAATAAAATCCGTAGATCAGCTAGTAATATTGTAGCAGTGGTAACTTCTGTACTGTGGTCATATGTAAGATGATGTCCTTGTTTTTTAGGAAACACGCAATGGAAGAACTTGGAGTAAAGGAAGATCACACATACAACTTACTCTCAAACAGTTCAGAAAAAAAACTACCTGTGAACGCGTGTATACACACACACAGAAAGAGAGAAAGCAAATTTGATGCAATGTTGGTAACATTTTAAGGATTTGGGTGAGGGGTATACAGGAGTTTTCTCCCACTAGTCTTGCAATTTTTTTGTTGTTGTTGTTGAGACGGAGTCTTGCTCTGTCGCCCAGGCTGGAGTGCAGTGGCACGATCTCAGCTCACTGCAAGCTCCGCCTCCCGGGTTCACGCCATTCTCCTGCCTCAGCCTCCCGAGTAGCTGGGACTACAGGCGCCCACCACCATGCCTGGCTAATTTTTTATATTTTTTGGTAGAGACAGGGTTTCACCATGTTAGCCAGGATGGTCTCAATCTCCTGACCTCGTGATCCACCCGCCTCAGCCTCCCAAAGTGCTGGGATTACAGGCATGAGCCACCGTGCCCAGCCCTTGCAAATTTTATATAAACCTCAGTTATGTCAAAATTAAGCACTTAAAATCATATGTGTATATAGTTATATACACTTATGGTAAGGTTAAAAATTGCAATTAGAATTTTACAATGGTGTATATACATCATTTGTCAATAAAAAGTTTACCTTAAGAATCCAATCCAGGCCAGGCAAGATGGTTCACACCTGTAATCCCAGCACTTTGGGAGGCCAAGGTAGGAGGATTGCTTGAGTCCAGGAGTTTAAGACCAGCCTGGGGAACATGGCCAGACCCCATCTCTACAAAAAAAAATTTTTTTAATTTAGCCAAGCATGGTGGTGTGTGCCTGAGGTCCCAGCTACTCAGGAGTCTGAGGTGGGAGGATCACTTGAGCCAGGGAGGTCGAAGCTGCAAGGAACCATGTTTGTGCCACTGCACCCCAGCCTAGGTGACAGGATGAGACCCAGTCCAAAAAGAAATAATCCAACCCGTGAAGCTCTGCTGGGCAGGGAGATGGATGGACAGGACTGCACAAATCCTGGAGCACAGGTAAGAGAATCTTCAGTGAATTAATGCTGGGATCCCGAGGGGGAGAGAAAGGAAGGGAAGTGAGGAGGAGGTGATAGATGAGGAAATAGAGGGAGCAGAGCCTGGAGGCCTCTCCGAGTTTAGAGAGCAGGAGCTGTGGGGGTGAGGGGGTGAGAGATGGACAGAGGGAGGCCCATGGACAAAGAGGAGGTGTTGGAGTGGAAGGTTCTAGAGGTTGAGCAGATCCAGGTGATGGCAAGGTCCATGATGTAAACAAGATATTGGGTGTCTAAAATGGAAAAGCCCTTAGAGATAACCCAGTCAAGGAATTGAAAACCAGTGGGTCAGCACAGCACACTTGTGGCCAGTAAAGTTCCCCCAGATGGTGGCAGGATGGGAGTAGAGAGAAAGACTGTGAGGGGCTACTCATGTCAAGAGACAGAAGCCGACCGGGTGCCATGGCTCACGCCTGTAATCCTAGCACTCTGGGAGGCCGAGACGGGTGGATCACCTGAGGTAAGGAGTTTGAGACCAGCCTGGCCAACATGGTGAAACCCCATCTCTACCAAAAATACAAAAATTAGCCAGGCATGGTGGCAGGCACCTGTAATCCCAGCTACTCGGGAGGCTGAGGCAGGAGAATCACTTGAGCCCGGGAGGCGGAGGTAGCAGTGAGATGAGATCGTGCCACTGCACTCCAGCCTGGGTGACAAGAGCAAAACTCCATCTGAAAAAAAAAAAGAAGCCAAGCAACTGGAGGCCAGCAGGAGGGTGATGGGGAGTCGTAGAAGGTGGTGCAGCTTCATAGAGCAAGAGCCTTAAATGAGGATACTGGAGTCACATCTGCAAGTAACACATCTGGAATCAAGAGGAAATCCAACCACATTTCTGGATCCTGTCATTTCTGGTTCCTGGAGTTTGGGAGAAGGAGCTGCCTCCATTCATAAGGGCTGCAGGGTGATAGTGTGGTGTCCTTAGGGATGGCAGACATTCAGAGGTCCTGTGAGAAAGTGTGCTTGCCACAGACCATTACAGCCTGGGGTTTTATTTACACACTACCCTAAGGTCCAAGTGCAGGGCCTGATTGGTAGTAGGTGCTCAAAATTTTTTACTGGATTAATGACTGAATGGGTGGATAGGTGAGTGCATGGGTGGTGGCTGGATGAATGAATGGATGGGTATGATGGGTAAATGGATGGATGGATAAGTGGTGGGTGGATGGATAGACTTATGGACAGATGGATGCATGGATAATAAATGGATGAATTAGTGGGTGAATGGATGGATGGTAGGGTGGATAGATATATGGATGGACAGATGGATGCGTAGATGATGGATGGATGACTGAGTTGATAGATGGTTGGATGGAAGGATGGATGGACGGATGGACGGACAGATGGATGGACAGACAGATGGACAGACAGACGGACGGATGGATGGATGGGTAGGTGCATAGATGAATGAATGGGTAAGTAGATGGGTGAATAAATGGGTGAGTGAGAGGGTGAATAGAAAGAAGAGCTCATGGGGCACGGGAGTGGGTGAATAAATAAGTGCATGAATTGAATAAACTGGACATTCCAGGAAACATAGAATAGCCTGGGAGGTCAGAGATGTGATAGAGATAACACATCCAGCCTCACCTCAGCAGTCTAGACCACTCATAAGAACAGTATAACCACAAGGAGGCTGCAAAAGCCACCATCCCTCTACTCCCTTGTGCCCCCCAACCTAGAGGCTTATCTATGGGCAGGAGCCCCCATCTGTATCCCCTGGTTCCAGGCTGCAATGGCAGAGGACATGGGACCAAAGGAGCAGACTGGCTACCTCTGGAAACTCCTCTTCCTTCTCAGGATCCAGGTCAGACTCCCCAGGAAGCAGGGGAGAATGCTGGCCTTAGGCTCTGATCCCAGAATCTCTGAACCTGCCTTTGCCTCTCTCTGTCCTTACACAGGTCATTTGACTTCTCTTGGCCACTCTTCCTGGCAAGAATTTTAGGAAAAATGGCCCTGTCTTCTCCCTTCCACCTGCCCACCCCAGTGCTGTGGGGACATAAACCAGCTGCCTGATGGGAAAGGGGACCTCAGACCCCAGAAAGATGGGTCCAGCTCCCTCACCCAAGGAAGCCCACTAATAGGGCAGTAACTGGCCTGGCCTAGGGACTCTTTCCTGCACCCATCCCCATCCTCCAGCCACAGGGTTGTAGAGGGAATAGGTTTCCTCTGAGCCAAGATAAGCATACGAGCTTCATCTCCCTTCAGTCTCTGATTCCGCATCACCCCGACCACCAGGACCATGCCCCTCCCCAGCCATACCACGGCAGGCCAGGCCCGGAGAGCAGACATAAGGCCCTCCTGACCAGAAGACCACAAGCAGGGGATAAGAGGGAGGGGAAGTCTTCTCTTCTGCCCACTCAAAGCTAGAATTCTGCTTCCTTCCCCAGAGGCAGGCCCCAGGAGAGCATCTGGGCAGCCATCCCAGCCTCTCTGCAGCCTGGGGAGAGAGGCTGGGGTGTTTTGCCCACCAGTATTCGGTATCAACGACGTCCTAATTAATTCATTTCTCATTTTGGGGCACCAATCAAAGGAAGGAAATCCTGCTCAGCTGAGCACCAGGGAAGCAGGAGAATGCAGTGCTGGCTGCCACGTGTTGGAAGAGACCTCCAGACCTCTCAGTAGGTAACTGGATGGCCACAGGGGCCCCAAGGCCTGAAAATCCAGGTCCAACATCCAAACTGTACAGCAACCTTTTATGGACACCTCCTCCATGCCAGACCTCATGTTGGGTACTGAGGTAACGGATCCATCCCAGGCTTCACAGAGCATCTCGGAGTAACGCCTAATGCAGCCTGGGAAATCTGGGAAGCCTTCACAGAAGAGGTGACATGCCAGCTGGATTTTGAGGGATGAAAGAGATTTCTTCAGACATAGAAATAAGGGAAGGACATTCTGAAGCAGAGGGAAACTATGAGAAGAGGCCTGGAGCCATGAAAAAAGCAGCACATGATTAGACGATGATGGTAACTGGAATGGTTGAAGTGTCAGGTTCATGAAGAGAAGAGGGCCAGGCGCGGTAGCTCAGACCCGTAATCCCAGCACTTTGGGAGGCCAAGGCGGGCAGATCACGAGGTCAGGAGATCGAGACCATCCTGGCTAACACGGTGAAGCCCCATCTCTACTAAAAATACAAAAAAATTAGCACATGCCTGTAGTCCCAGCTACTTAGGAGGCTGAGGCAGGAGAATCGCTTGAACCCAGGAGGTGGAGGTTGCAATGAGCCGAGATTGCACCTCTGCACTCCAGCCTGGGCAACAGAGCAAGACTCTGTCTCCAAAAAATAAATAAATAAATACAAAACTACCAGGGCGTGGTAGCACATGCCTGTAATCCCAGCTACTCGGGAGGCTGAGGCAGGAGAATCGCTTGAACTCAGGAAGCAGAGGTTGCAGTGAACCGAGATTGAGCCATTGCACTCCAGCCTGGGCAACAAGAACGAAACTCCGTCTCAAAAAAATAAAAAATTAATTAATTTTTTTAAAAATGAGGAAGAGGAGTTGGGAAAGGGAGTATCAAGAGATGAGGCTCTTGGATCTACCCAGATAATCCAAGATAATCTCCTCATCCCAACATCCTTAACCTTGATCACATTTTCAAAGTTCTTTTGACATGTAAGGTGACATATTCACAGGTTCCAGGGATTAGGACCTGGACAAAAAAGAGAAAGAGATGAGGCTGCAGGGTGAGGAAGGATTCAGGGTCTGGTTTTGAAGGGCCTCAGAGGACATGAGGAAGACTTAGAAGTTTAGCCTATGGACAGCGAGGAACCAATGAATGGATGATTTTCTTTTTTTTTTTTTTTTTTTTTTGAAGGAGTTTCGCTTTTGTCGCCCACACTGGAGTGCAGTGGCACAGTCTCAGCTCACTGCAACCTAAATACAACAGAAATTCCCTATAATTCCCAAGGACAGGCCATAGTTGAAAGAACTAATACAACACTCAAAACTCAATTAGTTAAACAGAAAGAAGGGGAAGACAGTAAGGAGTGTACCACTCCTCAGATGCAACTTAATCTAGCCCTCTATACTTTAAATTTTTTAAACATTTGTAGAAATCAGACTACTACTTCTGCAGAACAACATCTTACTGGTAAAAAGAACAGCCCATATGAAGGAAAACTGATTTGGTGGAAAGACAACAAAAATAAGACATGGGAAATAGGGAAGGTGGTAACGTAAGGGAGAGGTTTTGCTTGTGTTTCACCAGGAGAAAATCAGCTTCCTGTTTGGAGACCCACTAGACATTTGAAGTTCTACAATGAACCCATTGGAGATGCAAAGAAAAGCACCTCCACGGAGACGGAGACACTGCAATCGAGCACCATCAATTCACAAGATGAACAGAATGGTGATGTCAGAAGAACAGATGAAGTTGCCATCCACCAAGAAGGTGGAGGCGCCGACTTGGGCACAATTAAAGAAGCTGACACAGTTAACTAAAAAAAAAAGCCTAGAGAACACAAAGGTGACACAAACTCCAGAGAACATGCTGCTTGCAGCTTTGATGATTGTATCAACTGTGGTAAGTCTCCCCATGCCTGCAGGAGCAGCTGCAGCTAATTATACCTACTGGGCCTATGTGCCTTTCCCGCCCTTAATTCAGGCAGTCACATGGATGGATAATCCTGATGGGAGATAGGCTCATGAGCCTAGAACATCATTTCCAGTTACAGTGTGACTGGGATACATCAGATTTTTGTATTACACCCCGAGTTTATAATGAGTCTGAGCATCACTGGGACATGGTTAGACGCCATCTGCAGGGAAGAGAAGATAATCCCACTTTAGACATTTCCAAATTAAAAGAACAAATTTTCGAAGCATCAAAAGTCCATTTAAATTTGGTACCAGGAACTGAGGTAATCGCGGGAGTTGCTGATGGCCTCACAAATCTTAACCCTGTCACTTGGGTTAAGACCATCGGAAGTACTACTATTGTAAATTTCATATTAATCCTTCCCCAGAGGCAGGCCCCAGTCTGCAGGTGTACCCAGCAGCTCTGAAGAGACAGCGACCATCGAGAACAAGCCATGATGACAATGGTGTTTTTGTCTAAAAGAAAAGGGGAAAATGCTGGGAAAAGAAAGAGAGATCAGACTGTTACTGTGTCTATGTAGAAAGAGGTAGACATAACAGACTCCATTTTGTTCTGTACTAAGAAAAATTCTTCTGCTTTGAGATGCTGTTAATCTGTAACCCTACCCCCAACCCTGTGCTCACAGAAACATGTGCTGTGTCGACTCAAGGTTTAATGGATTTAGGGCTATGCAGGATGCACTTTGTTAAACAAATGCTTGAAGGCAGCATGCTTGTGCTTGTTAAAAGTCATCACCACTCCCTAATCTCAAGTACCCAGGGACACAAAACACTGCAGAAGGCCACAGTGACCTCTGCCTAGGAAAGCCAGGTATTGTCCAAGGGTTCTCCCCATGTGATAGTCTGAAATATGGCCTCGTGGGAAGGGAACGACCTGAGCGTCCCCCAGCCCGACACCTGTAAAGGGTCTGTGCTGAGGAGGATTAGTAAAAGAGGAAGGCCTCTTTGCAGTTGAGATAAGAGGAAGGCATCTGTCTCCTGCTCCTCCCTGGGCAATGGAATGTCTCGGTGTAAAACCCGATTGTATGTTCCATCTACTGAGATAGGAGAAAACCGCCTTAAGGCTGGAGGTGAGACATGCTGGTGGCAATACTGCTCTTTAATGCATTGAGATGTTTATGTATGTGCACATCAAAGCACAGCACCTTTTTCTTAACCTTATTTATGATACAGAGACATTTGTTCACATGTTTTCCTGCTGACCCTCTCCCCACTATTACCCTACTGTCCTGCCACAACCCCCTCTCGGAGATGGTAGAGATAATGATCAATAAATACTGAGGGAACTCAGAGACCCGTGCCGTCGCGGGTCCTCTGGAGCACCAGTCCCCTGGGCCCACTTTTCCTTCTCTATACTTTGTTTCTGTGTCTCTCTCTTTTCTCAGTCCGGTGAGAAACACCCACAGGTGTGGAGGGGCAGGCCACCCCTTCAGGGTCTGGTTTTGAAGGGCCTCAAAGGACATGAGGAAGACTTAGAAATTTAGCCCATGGACAGCGAGGAACCAATGGATGGATGATTTTCTTTTTTTTTTTTTTTTTTTTTTTTGAAGGAGTTTTGCTTTTGTCACCCACACTGGAGTGCAGTGGCACAGTCTCAGCTCACTGCAACCTCCACCTCCCGGGTTCAAGTGACTCTCCTGCCTCAGCCTCCCAAATAGCTGGGATTACAGGTGCCCACCACCACGCCTGGCTAATTTTTGTATTTTTAGTAGAGATGGGGTTTCACCATGTTGGCCAGGCTGGTCTCGAACTCCTGACCTCAGGTGATCCACCTGCCTTGGCCTCCCAAAGTGCTGGGATTACAGGCATGAGCCACAGCGCCCAGCCAATTTTCTGTTGGGTGGTGACATACTGGAATTCACAATTTGGAAGAAGCACTCCAGCTAAGTATAGCAAGGGTGTATCCCAGGAATGAAGGCAGGGAGACCAGGAGGAAGCCGAGACGTCATCCAAGGAGACAACAATGGTGGCCTGGCTTCCTGCGGGGGCCATAAGGTGAGAGAGAAGGGACAAATCCCACTGGAAGGAGCGACAGACTGGATGTAGGGGGTGACCGGCAGGGAGGTGTTCAGGACCAGTTTAAGTTTCTGGATTCACCAGGACAGAAAAGCAGGTTTTCAGGAGAAAACATGGAGGAGCTCAGCTGGGAGGCGTGTTTAGTTTTGATGTGTGTGGAGCTTCAAGGGGAGCTGGGGGTCTGAGAGGCAGGACTATGAGGTGCTGCTCAGGGTCATGCAGCATCAATGTCATCTGTGGGTCTAGAATGCAGGCCTTCCCTCCCCACCACCACCACCACCGTCATTCCCAGGCCTGGGCCACCTTCTACCTCTGTTATGGCACCCATTCCAGCCTCCATGTCTTGGTTATCACTGTTCCCCTGCCCAGCATACCTCCCCTCTTCCATACAAGTCCCACCCAGCCCTTCAGTTCCCACCTCAACCAAGTGGTTAGAGCAAAGGTCCGAGGTCAGAGGTGGATGGGGCCTGAAAGAGTGGTGGTGAGTGTGGCAGAAAATGCAGAAGCCTGATTTAGAGCCCAGCTCACCCTCAAAATGGCTGTGGGACATGGGCAGGTCACGTTCCCTCTCTGGGCCTCAGCTTCCCAACCTTTCAGGGATGAATAAGGAAAGATCCTTGAAGTTACAGATCTGGAAAGCACCATAAGGTAAAACATCATCAGGACACTGAAGGTATACCACAGGACACACTCTACAAATGAGGAGAAAGCTTATGAAAAAAGACTTAGTGGCCCGGTGCGGTGGCTCATGCCTATAATCCCAACACTTTGGGAGGCCGAGCAGGCGGATTGCCTAAGGTCAGGAGTTCGAGACCAGCCTGGCCACCATGGTGAAACCCTTTCTCTACTAAATATACAAAAATTAGCCAGGTATGGTGGCAGGCGCCTGTAATCCCAGCTACTTGGGAGGCTAAGACAGGAGAATCGCATGAACCTGGGAGGAAGAGGTTGCAGTGAGCCAACATCGCGCCACTGCACTCCAGCCTGGGCAAGAAGAATGAAACTCTGTCTCAAAAAAAAAAAAAGAAAAGAAAAAGAAAAAAAGACTTAGTGGCATTTTCTCTGAGCCTTGAAGAATGAGTAGAATTTCAGCAAGTTGAGGTGGAGGTGAGGGAGGGCACTCGAGGCAGAGAGAACAGCCTGAGCAAAGGCCAGGAGGCGGAAAGTTCAGGGTGGGTTCAGGGAAGAAGGAGTGTCCAGTTTCTTTCTAAGTCAACAGCTCAAGGGCTTTTTGTAAGTGGGCTGCCCAAGCGGAGCAGCCTCCAGTAAACACCTGTTTGCACAATCGAGGTCACACACAGGGGCGCGTTTGCACAATGACCTGTTTGCACAATCTTAGCTGCCTGCTGTATTCCAGCCAACCCCGGCCTTGGCAGCTGAGCACCACAGCCTCAACTTCCGGGCACTCACCCCAGCTTGCCCACCTGGACCCCGCCCCGGCCCCTCTGAAACAAGCTGCTCCTTGACCTACCCAGAAGCCCCACACATCACAGGCAGTAACAGAAACAGAAACAACTCGGGGCTCAGTAGCTAGGCTGCCAAGAATAGGGTTCCCTCACCAGCACTCCCTTACCCAGGGTTTCCAACACACAGAGGCCTTGTCTGATGGGGGAGGGGCGGGAGGCAGGACAGCTGGAAGAGGAAGTATCCACAAAGCCGACACTGGGTGCGGGTAGAGGGGATGACTCCTCGTCTGTCTTGTGCTCTTCAATGCACCATAGTAAACACTTATTAAGCATTTACTGTGTTCCTGGCTGTGTTCCACAAGCCTTACGATCACTGATTTCTCTCAAGAATCCTATGAAGCCAATACTGTTAGCCCCATTTTACAGATGACAAAACCGAGGCTTAAAGAGATTAAACACTTGTTTGGAGTCACACAGGCAGCAAGTGGCAAATTGAAGCAGCCTGACTCCTCAGCTCATCATCTTAACCTCAGTACACTCTAAAGAAAGCTCTTCCTTAAATCTAACTTTCATTTCCTTAAATCTAACTTTTATTCTGGCTGCTGCAGCTCCATTTCCTGGTGCAGGTCCTCAACAGAGAATGGAGCACAAAGGAGAATAGTAGAATCTCCCTCCTAAATATTGAATTATGCAGAAGGGAACAAAGGAAAGCAACTTTATTGAACACCTACTATACGCTGGTTACCATACTAGGCATTGTATTTCTGATAGCTAATTTAATTATCACAAAATCCCTGGGAGGAGTTATTATCACTGTGACAGATTAGGAAACAGAGGCTTGGAAAAGGTAAACACCATCTCCAAGGTTCTGCAGCCCAACAGATATGCATTGAGTATCCTCTGTGTGTCCGGCACTGTACTGAGGCTAGAGAGGCAGAGGTGAGAATACAGTTTCTGCCCTCAAAGAGTTCACAGTATAATGGAGGAGGCAGGTGGCCAGCAGCCTACTACAGTATTACAGGATGAATGGGGAGAAGGGCCCCTAATTCAGCTTGACTAAGGTGTGGAAGCCCAGAGAGATGCTGAGCTCAGGCTGGATGCTTGAACTGGGTCAGGAACAGGACTCAGCCAGCAGGAGGTGACAGGCACTCCGCAGAAGAAAGGCACAGGGTTGTTCCAGAGCCTGGGGCCGGCAGGGAAATACTAGTGAATTTGGCATGACCGGAGCATGACGGGCTGGATCTGAGGAAGCAGGGGCTGGTGAGGCAGGAGAGGGAGGCGAGGGTAACTTGCATGTCCGGTTCAGGAGTTAGGATGTGACGACGGGCCTCTGAAGAAAGACAGGGAGAGGAGAAGGATCGCAGGGCCATTGGCAAGGCTGAGACGGGAGCTCCATAAATGCAGGAACTAAAACTGTGTCTCACCATTGTGTCCCTGCACCTGCTCCAGGAGCAAGTTCTCTGAATGATGAACAAAAGGCCCATTCTCCTTCATTAAGAACTGACTGGGGCCAGGCGCGGTGACTCATGCCTGTAATCCCAACACTTCGGGAAGCCGAGGCAGGCAGATCATTTGAGGCTAGGAGTTCGAGACCAGCCTGGCCAACATGGCAAAACCCCGTCTCTACTAAAAATACAAAAAAATTAGTCGGGCGTGGTGGTGCATGCCTATAGTCCCAGCTACTCAGAAGGCTGAGGCAGGAGAATCACTTGAACCTGGGAGGCAGAGGTTGCAGTGAGCCGAGATCGCGCCACTGCACTCTAGCCTGGGTGGCAGAGCGTGACTCCATCTCAAAAAAAAAGAATGAAAATAAAAATAAAAAATAAATAAATAATGACCAGAAGGCCAGGTGTGGTGGTTCATGCCTATAAAACCAGCACTTTGGGAGGCTGAGGTGGGCGGATCACTTGAGGTCAGCAGTTCAAGACCAGCCTGGCCAACATGGTGAAACCCCATCTCTACTGAAAATACAAAAATTAGCCAGGCATGATGGCAGGCATTTGTAATTCCAGCTACTTGGGAGGCTGAGGCAGGAGAATCACTTGAACCTGGGAGTCAGAGGTTGCAGTGATCCAAAATCGCGCCACTGCATTCCAGCCTGGGTGACAAAGTGAGACTCTGTCTCAAAAAAAAAAAGAAAGAAAGAAAAAAAAGAACTAAAAGAACTGACTGGACATGGGAATGTGGAGAAAGGGTTGTAAGGAATGACTCCTGAGTCCCTGAGCTGCATGACTAGGGAGAGGAGGGGATGGTGGTTAATTCACCATGACAAGGTACGTGGGGATTAGAGACAGATTTGGTGAAGTGGGGGAAGATTCATCCAGTTGATCATTCATTCAACAAACACGCATGGAGGCCTTACTCTGTGGCAAGCAGTGTTATAGACACTGGAGATAAAGTTTTGAACAAAACAGATAAAAACTGTTGCTCTTATGGAACTTTCAGTCTAGTGGGGATTGAGACAGCCAATATCAGATGGTGAAAAGGGATTTGGGGGAGAGAGAGATAGGGAGTGGGAGGGAAGGGGCTTGCAAATTTTGAAAAGGGTGCTCAGAGAAGGCCTCAATGAGAAAGTGACATTTGAGCAAAGACCTGAAGAAGGGGAGGGACCAGCCCATGTAGCTATTTGCGGGGGAAAGAGTCCAGGCAAATGAAACAGCAAGTGCAAAGGCCCTGAGGCAAGAGACAGCATAACAAGTTCAAGAAGCAAAGAATACAGAGTAGCTGGAGCAAGGCAGCAAGGGGGAGAATAACAGGAGAGGGATCCAGGAGGTAACAGGGATACCAGGTTTTGTAGGGCCTTGTAGACCATCCAAAGGGCTTTGACTTTGACTCCGAATGAGACAGGAGCCATTGGAAAGGTTGGGACGAGGATGGCCTGATCAGACTTCTGTTTGATTGATATCACACTGGCTGCTGAAGGAATTACAGACAGGTGAGGGAACAAGGATGAAATAGAAGCAGGAGAGCAGGCAGGGGGCTATTGCGATTATCTAGGCAAGAGATGAGGGTAGCTTGGAGCTGGCTAGTATTGGTTTCAGTTATATTTATATTTTCCAATATATTATCATAAAAATATTCAAATGTAGAGCCAAGTTGAACTTTACAGTAAATACCCAGGATTCTGGTTATATTTGGAAAGAAGAGAGTCCATGGGACTCACTGAGCGAGCAGAGCCTGTGGGATATCTTGGGAGGGTTGCAGCAGGCAGTCAGGTCATTTGACTTGGAACTAGAACTGCAGCCCTGGTCTGCAGCATCACACCAGACCCAGACACCTCAAAAGGATTATATGTTAAGGACAGTCTGCTGGTCTGTTGGTACCTAACCTTTTTTGGGTTGTGAATCCAATAAACTATGAGCAGTTTGAACCTTTCTCAGAAAATGCAAAGAAAATTATTTGTAGTTTTAGAAGAATCATGAATACAGACAATAAAAGACATAAAATATAGTCTATTTCACTCAATTACAAAATATTCAGTGTTGCAGAACCATTGTGGGTAAACATTCCTAATTTTTAGTGAACATATAAAGACCCCGTGCCTCACCAAGACATCCTCCTGTCTTGCCCCCAGAATTCCTGTTTCTCCATCTGCCTGGTCTATGGGCAATGCACAGAATACGTAATGAAGAGGGGAGCAGTGAGTATTGGGTTACACAATTCCCTGGAACCTGGAACACACCCTTCTGAGTACTGTGAAGATGTGGTCCCCAAGGCTAGAGCTGAAAAGAGGCTTAGGGCTGGGTGAGCCTTCCAGCCAGGGTCTGCCTCCAAGTGATGCTCCCCCAGGGCGGGGGGCATAAGGATGGCACCCAGCCAGGTGGGAGCCTGGGCCCTGCCCAGCCTCAAAGCTTTGAGCTCAGGAAATCCGGAGGCAGGGGAGGGGGACATCATTGCCACATTCCCCAGCCCTTTAAGACCCCCAAGGCAGGAAGGCTGCCCGGGCCTCACCAGCTTCCCTCACAGGCTCCTTCCTGGGAGGAAGGGGCTGCCTGTGCCCTCGAAGGCGCAAGGGAGGGCAGGAGGGAGGCTCGGAAGGTGTTGCAATCCCCAGCCCCCGGGCCTGTCAGAGGCTGAGCCATTAACGACAGAGCTCGGGGAGAGAAGCTGGACTGCAGCTGGTTTCAGGAACTTCTCTTGACGAGAAGAGAGACCAAGGAGGCCAAGCAGGGGCTGGGCCAGAGGTGCCAACGTGAGTAGGGGATCCCTAGAGAGGGGCTGAGCCTTGGGCTTGATGGAGAGCTGGAATCCTGGGGCCACTCCCCACAGCTCTGCCAAGTGTTCATGTCCGGGGTCCTAGGCCTGGGGCCAGGGATTCGTCCTTTGGAACCCCAGCCCTGGACACTGAGTCTCTTTTCACAGGATGCCCCTACTTTTGGGGGTATTGCACCAGGGAAGTCACTCACAGCCAAGTATCTCCTTGGGGACACTGAGCTGGGCTGGGGACAGGCATAATCATTCTCCCCTCCCCATGCCTCTGTCTCTCAGGACGTGTGTGTCTGTGAGTTCCAGCCGCGCAACCCCTCCCCGTCTGGGTCTCTATTTCACTCTCTGTTTCCATCTTTCCTCCTCAGCTTCTCTCTGGCTTGCTATCTCTCTGAGTTTCTCTGTCTCGCATATTTCCTGCTATCTCTTGAATCTTAAACTCTCGGTAACAGACGCTTCCCGGGCTCCAGGCCTCCGAGTGCCCCCCTCCCCGCTCTCTGGGTTGGCGTACATTGGGCCCTTTTTCTCTGTCTCTCGACATCTCTCTGGCCTCAATCGTCCTCTTGGCGAGTCTCTCTGTCGTTTCAGTCTGTGTGGATTTCAGTCACCGCCTCACTCTGTCACTCTTCCTGTTGCTCTCTCTTTTTCTTTATCTGCAGCATATCTGGAAATGCCTCTCCCCTCTGTTTATTCCCAGCCCCCTCCTCCCTCCCCACCCTTCCCACAGAAAGAATCTCGAGGTGAGAGTAGAAACAGCAAGGGAGCGAGGGGTGTGAACTGGGGAAGAGAGTGTGAGGGGAGAGGGTTGAGTGTGATGAGGGAGAAACAGAAAGAGGGAATGTGAAGCCAGCCCAGGAGGCATCGAGCTGTGCTGGGCCACAGGAGTGAGCACCTGCAGAGCCCAGCAGAGATGGCCGCAGTGACAGGAGGGCCAGGGGGCCCAGGAGTTAGGAGGAGAGGATCCAGAAAGGGGGCTTTGGAACTGCGCAGTGTGGCACAGACAAAAGCAAGGTGGCAGTCCTGGGAGGTGTGACCACACAGGCTGTGAGGGAGGCAGGGGTGAGGGGAAAACTGAACTGTGCTGGATTCCGTGAGCTGCTGACCTGCTTTATGGCTCGTGAAAATAACCTATGGTTGCTGAGTGCCAACTCCATGCAAGGCACAGGGCTAACTGCCTTTACCAAAATAATCTCATTTCATCCTCACAACAACCCTGAGGAGTGAGTGCTAATGTTATTTCTTTTCCACAGATGGGGAAACTGAGGCTCGGCTCGGAAAGGTGAAGTAACTTGTCCAAGATCACAAAGCTGGTAAGTGGCGGAGCTGGAGATCAAGTCAGGTGACCTGAATCTTAGCTGGGCTCCAAACCTCTCTGCATATCGGCCCCCCAGAGAGTGAGACCATGCTCCAACAGGTCCTAGGCCCACTTAACCAGGCTGGGGGATGTCCAGGGCTGCAGTGGAGGACCACAGACTGAGGCCAAGCAGGCCAACACCCAGCACCCAGGGGAAGGATGCCGGGGCCTCTTGGGGTTAGGTTGTCTACTCTGGACAGGAGCCAGTGGAGGCAGATAGGGTGGTACTGCACGGGGCATAGGCTGGGCCTGAAGCTGACCCTGGCTAGGGCAACAGGGCTGGGATAGGATCAAAAGCACATGGAGATGAAAACCAGTGTCCCAAAATCTGGGCCTTGGAGGCTAAATCTTCCCCAACCAGTGTTGTGGGGGGATAATCAAACTGGTATGCTATAGTAAGAAGGTTACCAACCACCGATGGGTAGACAGATGCTCGGGATAGTTGTACAGGTTTCTCACTGCACAAAACTGAGGAGTAACTGGAGCCGAAATCCAGGCTGTTCCCTAGTTGCCAGGTCCTAGTGTGGTGCTGCATCCATCCAGAGGAAGGGGTGCTTTCTTTCTGATTTGCACAAAGGAGACTTACGGGCTAGCAGTCACTGGGTATTCCGATACTGCAATATATACATGGATAGACTGGGGGTTTGGGTAAGGCCCCTGTGAGCAGTAACAACCTTGGGTATCTGGGCAGTTCTTATCCACACCTCTGTCTGGGAGGAAGAGAAAAGGATTCTCCTACCCTTCTCCCTGCTGAGCACAAGGGATCTGCTGGGACACCACCTGCGTGTATGTGTCCAGATATGTACATGCAAGCTGACCAGTGATTCCCACTGATCTGCCACCAAGAGCACCAACTCGTGCTGGAGGATCAGGTGTTGGCTCCAAGACCCCAGTGGGAGCAGGGTGAAGATGAGGCTGGACACCCACCCAAGTGGTAGAAACCTCTGCATACTTCCTAAGACTGGAGCCAAGGCACCCTCCATCCAGGTGCTATGGCCGTGACCTCATGATGCCTGACCCCAGAAGGCCACCAGAGGTCTGTGCCCAAAATTGGGGGCATACTGGACCCTTCGGGTGCCCCACTTGATATTCTCTCAGCCCACATGGCTGAGGCAGCCAGCTTCCTGCAGGCATAACCTGACAGCCCCTTGCCTCAGTTGCTCCATAGAGTTCTCCCTTTCTTCCAGGGAGCGTCCCTGACAACACTGGCATGGCTTCCCCAGGAGAACCTGCCTAGTACTCATGCATGCCCAACCTGGATGTGCCAGGGAATGAACACCCCAAGAGACATCCCTTGACCAATGGGGGGCAGGAGTCAGTGGGTAAATCTTCCCATCTTCCCTCCCATCCAAGGGATAAATTGACCCTCCAGTGGACAGCTCTGAGAAGTGTTCTACATGGCTCTTTGGAAGGTTCCAGCAGGATAGAGCCCCAGTTGTCCATAGAGGTGACCAACATGATGATGTAACTTTGTGTTGGCTTTCTCTCCTTCCCTGTTTCATTCTCCCCAGTCCCTTATCTGCTGCTAGGATCTTCTCAAAATAAACTACCAGCATGCAATTCCTCATCTCAGGTTCTGCTCTCTAGGGGTAGCCTAGCTTAGATAGCTGGGAAGGCAGAAGAATGCTCTTCCTCACTGCTCCTTTCCCTGCTCTTTCCTGGAAGGCAAGTATAATAACAGTGGCTGTCACTGTCATTTCCTATGTTCCAGGCACTGTGAAAAGCCCTTGACTTGCATCATTTTGTGTCTTCCTCTCAAAGTCTCATGCAGTATAGGCTGCTGTTACTTCCATTTTGCAAAGAAACTAAGGCTCAGAGAAGTGAAGCAACCTAGTCAAAGCTGCACAGTGACAGACAAGGATTAAGATCAGCTCTGACTCCAAAGCCCATGGTCTTAAACAACCCTTCTGCCTCCAGGTGAACATCAAGTTGGTGCTATGGCAAGGCTGGGAACCTGCAGCCTGACTTGGGCTGCCCTGATCATCCTGCTGCTCCCCGGAAGTGAGTATGGCCAAGGATGAGGGTGCAGTGGGGAGGGGAAGCTACAAGGAGAGATATTGGGAATTTCCTTGCACTGCCACATGGCTCCTGGGATTCCCAGAGAATCCCAAGAGACTCAAGACTGAGCCACAGATGTGGGGTAGCTGGTCTCCCACCCACAGACTTCCACAGGCAAACCACCACCCAAGAGGAATGGTGAGACGACCCGGGCTGGTCATCCTGGAAAAGGCCAGTGAGGCGCAGATCTTGTCCGCAAATCTCTACCAAGCTGTCAGAAGCAACCCATGGGTCCTATGCAGCCTTGGTGGGCAGCAAAGGGATCAGGATGGAAGCTACAAGGGGACAGGTTTCATCCTGAAACAAAGAAGCCCAGGCAGAGCTTGATTTCCAACCATGGAAACTCTGTCTTGAGAGGTACAGAACTTCCCATCCCCAGGGGTATGCAAGCTGAAGCCAGGATTGACAAAGATGCTGTGCAGCAGGGGTTGGCAAACTTTGTCTGACAGTAATGTTTGGGCTTTGCAGGCCACATGCTGTCTCTGTTCCTTGTTTGTTTGTGAGACAGGGTCTCCCTCTGTTGCCCAGGCTGGAGTGCAGTGACACAATCGCAGCTCACTGCAGCCTCAACCTCCTGGGCTCAGGTGATCCTCCTGCCTCAGCCTCCAAGGTAGTGCAGGGCATGCCACCACACCCAGCTAATTTTTTTTTTTTTTTTTTTTTTTGTAGAGATGTAGTTTTGCCATGTTGCCCAGGCTGGTCTCAAACTCCTGGGTTCCAGCAATCCACCTGCCCTGACCTCCCAAAGTATGGGGATTACAAGCATGACCCGCCATGCCCTGCCTATTGCATGTTTTTTGGTTTTTGTTTTTTTGTTTTTTGAGATGGAGTCTCACTCTCTTGCCCAGGCTGAAGTACAGTAGCGGGATCTCAGCTCACCGCAACCTCCGCCTGCCGGGTTCAAGCGATTCTCCTGCCTCAGCCTCCCGAATAGCTGGGATTACAGGCACCTGCCACCAGGCCCCGCAAATTTTTGTATTTTTACTAGAGATGGGGTTTCACCATGTTGGCCAGGCTGGTCTCAAACTCCTGACCTCAGGTGATCCACCCACCTCGGCCTCCCAAAGTGCTGGGATTACAGGCATGAACCACCACGCCCAGCCCTGTGGCATGTTTTTATTTGGTTTTTGCTTTGCTTGTTTTTAACTCTTTAAAAATGTAAGGAACATTCTTAGTTGTTAGGCCATACGAAAATAAGCCACTCAAGCCCTGCTGTAGAGGGCAGACCATCAGGTAGAGTTTTGAAGCAAACAACCTTGTAAAGTTTCTTCCAGCCTGAAATCCTGAGTCTGGGCCGGGCGCGGTGGCTCACGCCTGTAATCCCAGCACTTTGGGAGGCCTAGGCGGGTGGATCACAAGGTCAGGAGATCGAGACCATCCTGGCGAACACAGTGAAACCCTGTCTCTACTAAAAATACAAAAAATTAGCCGGGCATGGTGCCGGGTGCCTGTAGTCCCAGCTACTCGGGAGGCTGAGGCAGGAGAATGGCGTGAGCCCAGCAGGCGGAGCTTGCAGTAAGCCGAGATCACGCCACTGCACTCCAGCCTGGGCGGCAGAGTGACTCCGTCTCAAAAAAAAAAAAAAAGAAATCCTGAGCCTGTGAAGCAGTAGAAGCCCTTTGTTGAGAATCATGAACTTGCTCTGTGACCCTGGGCAAACTGCCTCTCCTCTTAGGGCCTTCGCATCCCCATCAGTAAAACGGGCCTAAGAACACCTGAGAGAGGACAGAAAGCATTGCGGGCAAAGTGTATGTTGATTTGTTTGTTTATTTATTTATCAAAAAAAATTCATCGGCCGGGCACGGTGGCTCATGCCTGTCATCCTAGCACTTTGGGAGGCTGAGGCGGGTGGATCACGAGGTCAGGAGATCGAGACCAGCCTGCCAGCATGGTGAAAACCCATCTCTACTAAAAATACAAAAAAAAATTAGCCAGGCATGGTGGTGCGTGCCTGTAGCCCCAGCTACTCAGGAGGCTGAGGCAGGAGAATCGCTTGAACCTGGGAGGCGGAGGTTGCAGTGAGCCGAGATTGTGCCACAGCACTCCAGCCTGGGTGACAGAGCGAAACTCCTTCACAAAATAATAATAATAATAAATATTCACCAAGGTCCTACTCTGTACTAGGCACTGGGAATACAGTAATAAGCAAACAGCCAAGGTCTGCTGGCCTCACAGAATTTATAGTCTAGCTGGAGTGATAGATAAGTAAATAATCATAAGACTCTATAATTATGAAGGATAATAAGAGCTTTGAGGAAGTACAGGGACCTTGGCCTCCTCCAGTTCGTTAGTGCCTGGTCTGGTTTCTTCAAGATGCCTAAGCGTTAACCAGGTGAAACAGGGGTGGGAAAGAGAAAGAAGAGTCCCTCCAAAAAGAACAGCACGCCAGGCACAGTGGCTCATATCTGTAGTCCCAGCATTTTGGGAGGCTGAGGCAGGAGGATTGCTTGAGCCCAGGAGCTCAAGATTAGCCTGGGCAACATAGTGAAACCCCATCTCTACCAAAAAAAAAAAATCAAAAAATTAGCAAGGTTTGCTGGCATGAACCTGTAGTCCCAGCTACTCAGGAGGCTGAGGTGGAAAGATCACTTGAGCCTAGGAGGTCAAGGGTGCACTGAGCCGTGATCGTGCCACTGCACTCCAGCCTGAGTGACAGAGCAAGAACTTGAAGAAAAAAAAGAAAAGAAAAAGGAAACCAAAACAAAACAACAACAACAACAAAAAAAAACAGCAGGTACAAAGATCCAGAGATTAGAAAGATTTTAGAGTTTTCAAAGAATAGCAAGAATGAGCCAGAATAGCTGGAGCTGAGAGAACGGTAAAAGCTAGAACTGAGAGGGTCAGGCAGGGGCCAGGCCACAGGAGCTATTGAAGGATTTGAGTGTTTATCCTAATGATGGCAGCAAATACTCACATGCCAGACACTGCTCTAAATGCCTTCCATATGTTATCGCATGTAATCCTTCCAGCAACACTAAGGTAGGGACGATTTTTATCCCCATTTTACAGATGAGAAAACTGAGGCACAGGAAGTCTCAGAAATATACCAGGATCATGTAATTAATAAGCAATAGAACCAGAATTTAAACCTAGGCAGTCTAGTTCCAACATCCACACTCATCCATCACACCATACTGCCTTTCAGAGCAATAATGTGCCATTGAAGTGCTGCGATGGAGATGGGGTAGCAGAATCAGATTTGAATTGTGAAAAGATTGCTGTGGCTATGGGTTCTTATCACTCTAATCACTGCTTGCACCATCCTTGGGGAGGGCACTGGGGAGTTAACAGTCTCCATCTGGTGGTGTGCTGGTGCTGGCTTGCAAAAACTAATTGTGCACCTCTCTTCCCAACTCCCCGATCAATGTCACATCAATAGGCTGAAATCAGCTACGGTGAGAGCACTTACACCGCGGAAAGGCACACACTACAAACCAGGGTCTGCTTTTCTCTGCCAAGCTGGCTGATAAACAGTTACCAGCACATCACTATCTCTGTCTCACCCCCGTAGCCTCTCGAAGTCTCCATCCCCATCCTTCCATTTCCAGCCCCCATATCTTGAAGGGTGAGACAGGAAGGTGAGGCCTCTTGAGTCTAGGAGTACAAAGGCCTAGATTATAGCCCAGCTCTGCTAGGCAGAGGCATTGTTCCTGGCCCATTCTCTTCCACCCCAGGTCTGGAGGAGTGCGGGCACATCAGTGTCTCAGCCCCCATCGTCCACCTGGGGGATCCCATCACAGCCTCCTGCATCATCAAGCAGAACTGCAGCCATCTGGACCCGGAGCCACAGATTCTGTGGAGACTGGGAGCAGAGCTTCAGCCCGGGGGCAGGCAGCAGCGTCTGTCTGATGGGACCCAGGAATCTATCATCACCCTGCCCCACCTCAACCACACTCAGGCCTTTCTCTCCTGCTGCCTGAACTGGGGCAACAGCCTGCAGATCCTGGACCAGGTTGAGCTGCGCGCAGGCTGTAAGTCCTTCCAGCCATCCAACTACTCTGCCTCCAACACCCTCCTGCCGATACTAATAAGAATATTACCAGCCGGGCACGTTGGCTCACGCCTGTATTCCCAGCACTTTGGGAGGCCGAGGCAGGCGGATCACCTGAGGTCAGGAGTTCATGATCAGCCTGGCCAACAAGGCGAAACCCCGCCTCTACTAAAAATACAAAAAAATTAGCCAGGCATAGTGGCGGGTGCCTGTAATCCCAGCTACTCGGGGGGCTGAGGCAGGAGAACTGCTCGAACCCAGGAAGCGGAGGTTGCAATGAGCTGAGATCACGCCACTGCACTCCAGCCTGGGCAACAAAAGCGAAACTTGGTCTCAAAAAAAAGAAGAAAAAAAAAAAAGAGTACTACCTATTGAGCTCTTATCTAATAAGCACTTTATGGGCATGATATCAGGTAACAGTAGTACCAGTTGGTACTACTATGTAGCCTCACTTTGCAGATGATGAAACTGAGGTTCAGGGAGGGTAAGTGACTTGCCCTTATCACACATTAATAAGGATGGAGGCAGTGTGGCTCTAAAGCCAGTGTTGTGACCACTACTCTACATAGCCCAAGTCCTCAGCCATCAGAGGGTGTCTCCAGGGAGAACATCCTCTACCAGCTGGGCTTGTCCCCAGCTTGTCCCCCACCCCAGTTTCAAAAACTTCCTTTCAAACTGAGCAGGATGGAGTTTGTGCCAAGCTGAGGCATAAGGAAAAAACAAAGACCGAGGTTCTTGTTTAAGAATCAGTAATGGGCCAGGCGCAGTGGCTCACACCTGTAATCCCAGAACTTTGGGAGCCTGAGGTAGGTGGATCATTTGAGGTCAGGAGTTTGAGACCAGCCTGGCCAACATGGGGAAACCCCGTCTCTACTAAAAATACAAAAATTAGCCGAGTGAGCCGAGATCACGCCACTGCACTCCAGCCTGGGCCACAGAGTGAGACTCCGTCTCAAAAAAAAAAAAAAAAAAGCATCAGTAATGGCCACTGCTAACACTTACATAGCATTTCCTGTAAGTTAGGCACTGTTCTGAGCACTTCATGTAGAGTGAGTCATTTAGCCCTTGTGATAACGCTAGGGGGCGGGATTTTACCATTATCCCCATTTTACTGATGAGGATGCTGAGGCACGGAGCAGTGAAATAACTTCAAGATCACAGGGCTAATGAATGGCAGGACCAGGATGAAAACTCAAACACTACACTGTCACTGACAAAGGGTCTGGAGTTGGGGGGCTTGGAAGTGGGCCACCACTGGGCTGCTGGGAGTCTGTGATGCTTGCCCCTGTGCGTGCCTGCAACTTAGCTTCCCCCAGGGCTGCCCTTCCAGAGCCACTCTGCCTGGAGACAGGGGGACAGACAAGGTGACAACAGAGCAACCAAGCCAGGGCAAGGCGACAGGGCCAGCTGGTCCCAGAGGAAGCTTTTTGAGTGGTCCCACCCAAAGCCCTCACACTCTTCCCACCCACATGCAGACCCTCCAGCCATACCCCACAACCTCTCCTGCCTCATGAACCTCACAACCAGCAGCCTCATCTGCCAGTGGGAGCCAGGACCTGAGACCCACCTACCCACCAGCTTCACTCTGAAGAGCTTCAAGTGAGGAGGGGCCCCCACCTTGGTCCCCTCCCTTTGGATTCTGGGGTAGGGCATGGGTAGGATGCTGGGCATGCCTCTGGGAGGGAGAAGGGAGCCTCGCTTTCTTCCTCTGCTTGGCACCCAAGCCTGGACTATTGGCAGGAGCCGGGGCAACTGTCAGACCCAAGGGGACTCCATCCTGGACTGCGTGCCCAAGGACGGGCAGAGCCACTGCTCCATCCCACGCAGACACCTGCTGTTGTACCAGAATATGGGCATCTGGGTGCAGGCGGAGAACGCGCTGGGGACCAGCATGTCCCCACAACTGTGCCTTGATCCCATGGACGTTGGTGGGTGATGCAGGGGAGGGAGGGGATCCCCAAAATGGGCAGACACTGAGAGGAATGGAGAGGGAAACACAGAACTAGCGACAGACAAGAAGACACTGGAAGACCTAGAGACAGAGGCACAGAAGAGGGACAGAGACAAAGAAAGGTGCAGCTGGAGACAGAGAAATGGGGACACAGACCCAGAGACAGGAAGAGACACAGAGGCAAAGAGACACATTCAGTCATGCTTTCAGCGCGTTTCCTGAAGCACCCACTACATGTTAGGCACTGCTCTAAGTACTGGGGATACAAAGCATCAAAAATGCCCTCAGAATGTTAGATTCCAGTGGGGGGAAAAATAAGATAGAATTTCAGATAGCAATAAGCAGAAAGGAGAAATTCAAGGAGGAGAAGGGCATAGAGAGAGAGAGGAGAAGGAGAGCACTGGCTATTTCAATATGTTGGTCAAGAAAGGCCTCACTAAGAGGGTGACAATTGAGCAGATCCTTGAAGGAAATGAGGGAGCAAGCCGCTGGATATCTGGAGGGAAGACATTTCAAGCAGAAGTAACAACCAGTGCAAAGGCCCTGGGGCAACAGCGGAAACAGAGACCTAGAGAGAAACAAAGACACATAGAGACCGAACCACAGAAACGTGCCATTGGCAACGTGGACAGATGGTGAACCACAGAAAGGGAGACAAGAGGGAGCTAAGGCAGAGCCCTCTAGGGTGGGATAGGGAGACCTTCTGACAGCCCCACTCCTTGCAGTGAAACTGGAGCCCCCCATGCTGCGGACCATGGACCCCAGCCCTGAAGCAGCCCCTCCCCAGGCAGGCTGCCTACAGCTGTGCTGGGAGCCATGGCAGCCAGGCCTGCACATAAATCAGAAGTGTGAGCTGCGCCACAAGCCGCAGCGTGCAGAAGCCAACTGGGCACTGGTGAGGCAGAGGGCAACCTGGAGAGCCTGAGGTGGTGGGGGCAGGGGGCAGGGTAAGTCGGGCTCGAGCTGGCCCTAGAATGGCCCAGCGATCCAAGGCTCAAAGTCATGTCCGCCCCTCACCAGGTGGGCCCCCTCCCCTTGGAGGCCCTTCAATATGAGCTCTGCGGGCTCCTCCCAGCCACGGCCTACACCCTGCAGATACGCTGCATCCGCTGGCCCCTGCCTGGCCACTGGAGCGACTGGAGCCCCAGCCTGGAGCTGAGAACTACCGAATGGGGTAAGGAGGTGATGAGAGGCTGGGAGCAGCCAACAGTATCCAGTCCAGGCCCCAGGCCCCTCCCCAGCTGGCACCCCCTCTTCTTGTTCCATCCACAGCCCCCACTGTCAGACTGGACACATGGTGGCGGCAGAGGCAGCTGGACCCCAGGACAGTGCAGCTGTTCTGGAAGGTGACTCCCTCTGAAGGCCATCCCTCCACCTCGACACCTCCTCCAATCCAAACAGATCCCTACAAACCGGGGCTTAGGACTCCAACAGGTCCGGGAGGCATGGATGCATTTATATGTGATTTGCATGCACTTTGCATGTGCCTAGGGAGCTGAGTTAGCTTTTAGACAGACTATAACGCAGGTCACAGTGCGGTTCAGTGAATAGTTAAGAGCCTGCTGTGTCCACCGACTTGTTTCTTCCTGCCCTCCTTCCTAGAACCTAGCACAAGGGAACGGAGGGAAAAGGGGACGGGGGTGAGAAGCCTGGACCCCAGCCTGGGGAGGCTCCGTTTGTATGATCCATCCACCCCACCTAGAGGCTCCCTCAACTCAAGATGAGCTGCACATCCCCTTCTCTTTTTCCTCCTGTGCCCCACAGCCAGTGCCCCTGGAGGAAGACAGCGGACGGATCCAAGGTTATGTGGTTTCTTGGAGACCCTCAGGCCAGGCTGGGGCCATCCTGCCCCTCTGCAACACCACAGAGCTCAGCTGCACCTTCCACCTGCCTTCAGAAGCCCAGGAGGTGGCCCTTGTGGCCTATAACTCAGCCGGGACCTCTCGTCCCACCCCGGTGGTCTTCTCAGAAAGCAGAGGTAAAGGGGGCTGGCAGCCAGAAGAGCACAGAGGTCAAGCGCATCAATTCAAAGGCTAGACTGCCTGGGTTCAAATCTAGTCCTATTGGCTGGGCGCGGTGGCTCACGCCTGTAATCCCAGCACTTTGGGAGGCTGAGGTGGGCAGATCATCTGAGGTCAGAAGTTCAAGACCAGCCTGGCCTACATGGTGAAACCCCTGTCTCTACTAAAAATACAAAAATTAGCCGGGCATAGTGGCGGGCACCCGTAATCCCAGCTACTCAGGAGGCTGAGGCAGGAGAATTGCTTGAACCTGGGAGGCAGAGGTTGCAGCAAGCTGAGATCACGCCATTGCACTCTAGTCTGGGCAACAGAGGGAGACTCCGTCTCAAAAAAACAAAAAAAAACAAAAAACAAGTCCTATCACTTGCTAACAGTGTGACCTGAGCAAGTTACCTCCCATCCCCGGCCTCTGTTTACACATCCAGCAGATGGGGATGATAACAGCACCTACTGAGCGGTGCCATGGGGTGTACATGAGTTAAGACAAGTGCCTGGCACAAAGTAACTGCTCTACATCTGTCTGCTGTTGTTATTATCATTAGCCAGAACCAGGTTAAGCTCTCTCTCTCACACACACACACACTCACAGCCCATTCTGCCAAGAAAGCCAAGAGAGAAAGCCCCAGGCTTTTCCACCTGGAACATGGTCTGTGAGTTAATTGCTCATTCTCAGGAAATCAGCTGCCACCACCCATTGCTTTCCCTAAACATTGGTCCTCGCAAGGTGGGACTAATAATCACAATAACAATAGTCATAGCTAATATTCCCACTTACTAGCTGTGTGATCTTAGACAAGTTTCTTAACCTCTCTGTGTCTCTCAGTTTTCTCATTAGTAAAATGGGGAAAAGAGTAGTACTTCCTGGGTATGACTATTAGAGGACTCAGTGAATTAAAATGTATCAAGGAGTCCAGTATGGTGGCTCACACCTGTAATCCCAGCACTTTGGGAGGCTGAGGCAGGCGGATCACCTGAGGTCAGGAGGTCAAGACCAGCCTGGCCAACATAGTGAAACCCCATCTCTACTACAAATACAAAAATTAGCCGGGCATGGTGGTAGTTGCCTGTAATCCCAGCTAGTCGGGAGGCTGCGGCAGGAGAATCACTTGAGCCTGGGAGGTGGAGGTTGCAATGAGCCGAGATGGCGCCACTGCACTCCAGCTTGGGCGACAGAGCAAGTCTCTGCATAAAAAATAAAATAAAGTAAGGTAAAGTAAAGTAAAATAAAATAAAATAAATCAAGGACTACGCCTGACACATACCAAGAACAATAGAGTGTTAGCTGTTATCACTAACAAGAACTACTCCATGCCAGGCACTATGCCAGGCTTGTTTCGTGCATCAAGTCATTTAATCTGCACTAAGACCCTATGAGGTAGGAACTTTTATCATCATTTCCACTTTACAGATGAGGAAACTGAGGCTAAGATGTTGACCTACCAAAGGTCACCCAGCCTGTAAGTAGCAAAGCCAGGATTTGAACCCAGGCTTCTGGCTCAAGGGCCTGCATTCTTTTCACCTTCATTCCACCATTTCCCACCCTGTCTCCAGGCCCAGCCCTGACAAGACTCCATGCCATGGCCCGAGACCCTCACAGCCTCTGGGTAGGCTGGGAGCCCCCCAGTCCATGGCCTCAGGGCTATGTGATTGAGTGGGGCCTGGGCCCCCCCAGTGCGAGCAATAGCAACAAGACCTGGAGGATGGAACAGAATGGGAGAGCCACGGGGTTTCTGCTGAAGGGTGAGGCTGGCCTGGAAAGTTGGGCAGGGCCAGGGACAAAGGGAGGCAGTGCTTATCTGACAATAGGCATGGGACAACCTGAACTGCCCAAGAGACATGGATTCTCCAGCCTTTCTTGATCCTTCGTTGTTCTCATTTCATATCCTCATAATCGGGAAGTTCTTCCTACAGTCTAACCTGATCCTTTTTCTATAGCCCTGACTCTGCCACCCTTCTAGCTCTCTCTTCCACTTTTCTTCCCTAATTCTCATCAAATGATCTAAAGAAGATATTGTGGAGGTTAACCCTGAATCATGAGGCCAGGTTAGCCCTCACTAGAGGTCTGAGGCTAGCTCCTGATCATTAGCACAGGTTAGGCCCTAACAGAAGTGCCTACCCCATTTTCTCTCTACAGAGAACATCAGGCCCTTTCAGCTCTATGAGATCACCGTGACTCCCTTGTACCAGGACACCATGGGACCCTCCCAGCATGTCTATGCCTACTCCCAAGAAATGGGTTTGTCAACTATCAGGCCCCTTTCCAGAATCCTCTCCTCTCTCTCCCAAGGCTCTGCCTGGTCCTGAGCAATCAGAAGTATAGGGAACATTGCCTTCCTACCATACTTCCAGTCCTGGAGAGGATCTCTCCCAATCCCCTGGCTTACACTGGATCCCTACAGCTGGACAGAAATCAGGTGCTGGGATAGAAATTGAGTAGGGAGTTGGCACAATTCAAGGAGCAAACCTGGCAAAAATCAAACCATTTCCCAGACAAAAATAAGGTGTTATATGTAACAGAAATTGGACAGAGGGGCCGGGTGCAGTGGCTCACACCTGTAATCCTAACACTCTGGGAGGCCAGGGCAGGCAGATCCCCTGAGTTCAAGAGTTTGAGACCAGCCTAGGCAACCTTGTCTCTACAGAAAAATAAATAAATAAATAAATAAATAAACAAACAAACAAACCAAAAATTAGCTGGGTGCAGCGACACATGCCTGTAACCCCAGCTACTTGAGAGGCTGAGGTGGGAGGATTGGAGGGCTTGAGCCCAGGAGGTCGAGGCTGTAGTGAGCCAAGATGGCGCCACTGCACTCCAGCCTGGGTGACAGAGCGAGACCCTGTCTCAAAAACAAAAAGAAATTGGACAAAGGACCTGGCATAAATTCAGAGAGTGAGTGGCAGAAATCAGAGAGTAAATCAGATGAAATCAGGCCTGGTAGAAATCAGAAAGTGAGGCTTTAGAGTCAAGCAGAGCCAGGTTCAAATCCTGGCTCAGACACTTATTAGCAGTACATGGAATCTGGATTAAATCCCTGGGAAAAATGAGGCTTGGGCATGAGTCCCCTTGGACTGACTCTTTTCTCACCCACCCCACAGTGTCTGGGAAGCCACAAGAAGTCCAATCAGGCTCTTGCTCTGCCCCACTCCCTTCAGCCCCCGCACCTCTCTCTTCCCACAGCTCCCTCCCATGCCCCAGAGCTGCATCTAAAGCACATTGGCAAGACCTGGGCACAGCTGGAGTGGGTGCCTGAGCCCCCTGAGCTGGGGAAGAGCCCCCTTACCCACTACACCATCTTCTGTACCAACGCTCAGAACCAGTCCTTCTGTGAGTCTATCCTCAGTTCCCCCACAGCCCCAGAAGGCCTGGGAGGGGGTGCTCAGCTGCCACGGAGGCAGCTTTACCACCCAGGCCTATGCTGACCGTACACCCCTCCCAGCCGCCATCCTGAATGCCTCCTCCCGTGGCTTTGTCCTCCATGGCCTGGAGCCCGCCAGTCTGTATCACATCCACCTCATGGCTGCCAGCCAGGCTGGGGCCACCAACAGTACAGTCCTCACCCTGATGACCTTGACCCCAGGTAAGGGGAGACGGGGGCTGGGCAGAGATGGCTGTTTGGAGGGTACCCCACCCAAAGGATGCTGATTTTGAGAGTAGCTGGGGACTGACTTTGAATCCCCTGGTCGGAGGGAGGAGACCCAGCCTTCCCAACATGCATTCTAACTTCTTCCGGCCCTGCCCTCACTGCAGAGGGGTCGGAGCTACACATCATCCTGGGCCTGTTCGGCCTCCTGCTGTTGCTCACCTGCCTCTGTGGAACTGCCTGGCTCTGCTGCAGCCCCAAGTGAGTCCCTTTGAGAGACCTGAGATCCTGCTTCCCCCACCCACAGGGAACCTCAGGTCCAGGTGGGCCCATCTAAGTCCCTTCCAGCCTTCCCAAACTTTGGGGCCCATGTCTGAGAGTCCCAGCCCTCAGCTTCTTCTCTCTGCACTAAGGGCAGCTGCACCTCTTCAGGTGGGGTGGGTGGGACAAAAAATGGAAAGATCGGAGGGTGTGTCTGACCCAGCCTCCACCTGCCCCCTTCTCCAGCAGGAAGAATCCCCTCTGGCCAAGTGTCCCAGACCCAGCTCACAGCAGCCTGGGCTCCTGGGTGCCCACAGTCATGGAGGAGGTGAGAATCCAGGAGGGAGAGGGAAATGAGATGGGGATGTCGGCCCAGGCTCAGTGAAGGGACACCTTCTGAAGCCAAGTACTCAGGCCTTCCTGTCACTTCCGGCAACATCTCGTCCCTTTGGACTGAAGCAGACCCAACTTTGAATCCCACCTCTGTCCATCTCAAAGCCTCAGTCACCTCCCTGTGATATGGAAAAACTGACCATGCTGAGTCTGAACGGCGCATGGCATGTGTCAGGCATGTGTGATGAACATACTAGTGCTTTGCAAGTGGAACCCTTTGTGTTCCACCAGTAACAACAGTTGAATGTCCCCACAACTGCCCGGACCCAGACAGGGACGGTGGCTGGGGCAGACATCTGAAATGAGCCGTGCTCTCACCCCACATCCTTGTGTGCAGGATGCCTTCCAGCTGCCCGGCCTTGGCACGCCACCCATCACCAAGCTCACAGTGCTGGAGGAGGATGAGAAGAAGCCGGTGCCCTGGGAGTCCCATAACAGCTCAGAGACCTGTGGCCTCCCTACTCTGGTCCAGACCTATGTGCTCCAGGGGGACCCAAGAGCAGCTTCCACCCAGCCCCAATCCCAGTCTGGCACCAGCGATCAGGTCCTTTATGGGCAGCTGCTGGGCAGCCCCACAAGCCCAGGGCCAGGGCACTATCTCCGCTGTGACTCCACTCAGCCTCTCTTGGCGGGCCTCACCCCCAGCCCCAAGTCCTATGAGAACCTCTGGTTCCAGGCCAGCCCCTTGGGGACCCTGGTAACCCCAGCCCCAAGCCAGGAGGACGACTGTGTCTTTGGGCCACTGCTCAACTTCCCCCTCCTGCAGGGGATCCGGGTCCATGGGATGGAGGCGCTGGGGAGCTTCTAGGGCTTCCTGAGGTTCCCTTCTTGGGCCTGCCTCTTAAAGGCCTGAGCTAACTGGAGAAGAGGGGAGGGTCCATAAGCCCATGACTAAAAACTACCCCAGCCCAGACTCTCACCATCTCCAGTCACCAGCATCCCCCTCTCCTCCCAATCTCCATAGGCTGGGCCTCCCAGGCGATCTGCATACTTCAAGGACCAGATCATGCTCCATCCAGCCCCACCCAACGGGCTTTTGTGCTTGTTTCCTATAACTTCAGTATTGTAAACTAGTTTTTGGTTTGCAGTTTTTGTTGTTGTTTATAGACACTCTTGGGTGTACCTGAGTCTCTGTTATTTATTTTTCAGGGCCCAGCAGTCAGGGGGAAACTTCTCAGAGTTGGTCCTTTCTTCCTCCCTCCCTTCCTTCCTCCCTTCCCTTCCTTCCTTTCCCTTCCTTCCTGCCCTCCTTCCTTCCCTTGCTTCCTTCTGCTAGCTCTCAGCATCTAGGCCCTATGCAAATGACTCAGCTCAGTTCACCCTCAGAGAGCTGCATTCTAGTGGTGGAGACTTGAAAACTGATCCTTAGGGCACAGTGGCATGGGTTACATCGGGGGAGTGACAGTGCGGTGGGACACGGTGAAGAGACTTTGGAAAAACTAACCCCTGTTGGGGAAATAAAATTAAAGACAAAATCCCCTGCCAACGCAGAAAACCTCTTCACAAGGGTAGAAAAGAAAGAAAACAGTGTTATTATTGAATAAGCATTAAACCGGAATGTGATACACTGGTGATCCACTAAAGAGACTGCAAAGAGACAAAAATCTTACTCTTTTATGTAGCCAAGTGAATACAACTTATTGTATCCATTTTCTCAAGATAAACAATAACTGGTCCTCAAGCAAGAGGACTTGGCTGCACCTCACTCTAAATTTACCTGGTAAGTGGGAAGCCACCTGTCTGCTAATTGCCTTTATCCAAAGGAAAAATCGATTTCCCCTATCTTTATAACAAAGGGTAGGTTGCAACTAAGAGCTAGGCACCAACTGAAGTTAGGCTCCTACCCTCCCACAGGAACTGAGAGAGAGAGAGCACTATCTTCCTTAATTATTACATTTCAAAGGGTTGGCCCCCAGGTCCTTGAGAAAAACATTCCGGGGTTGTAAAACTGGCAAGAGGTTTATTTACCTTTTAAGAAGATTTACATTCATCGCAAAGCAGTAGAGAAAGTATTCACAATTACAAGTTTTCTAAAGTAAATGCTCTCAGAAAAGTGAGGGGAAGGAGTCTTTTCCCTTTTTGCGCCAGGGAAAATTAAATTTTCTTTTTCTTACTTCTAATTTGTATTCACCCTTACACCACTCATTTCACAAATAACATCACCGTAAAGATTTACTAAATGCTCACTATATACCAGGTGGTCTGCATACAACTGCCTCAGTTAATCCTCTCAACAACCTAAAAGAGAGATATTGTTATTACTATCCCTACAGGGCCCACAAAGGTTAAGTGACTTGCCCACAAGATCACACGTTGAGTAAATGGCTGAGTTAGGATTCCAGACCAGGACTGTGCGATTCCAAACTCAGCGACTTTAGTCTCCGGGCTACGAGGCTGCCAGAGACATGGCTGAAACCCAGTAGTAGTTCTTACACGGTCCCATCCTTGACTAAGGGAGGGGTGAGGTGGGGTGGAGAGGGGATTGGGTTGGGGGTAGAAGGCTACCGCAGGCGCCATGGACCTCCCAAAATAACCCTGGCCCGAGGGCCAGGAATGAGATTAAGGACGGAACGCATGCCCTCCAAAAAGTGGCATTTTAGAATTTATACAGCACCCCAGCACGCTGCTAAACGTGGGCACACAACCACCACGGCCCGATCACGCGCAGCGGGAACCCGGTCTCTGAGCTCCGCCCCGTGCGTTGCGGCATCAGAGTCACGCCACCTAATCCATTCTCTCGGTCTTCGTCTGCTCCGGTATTGCAACTGCCTCGATTGGTCGATCCTGGGCCAGCATGGCGGCGCCCATGTAACCCGGTCCGTGCCGCAAAGCGAACGGCGGCCGCGGCGCGGGCCCCGCGGGGGTTAGAGGTCACCATGCTGAGGGTCGCGTGGAGGACGCTGAGTTTGATTCGGACCCAGGCAGTTACCCAGGCCCTAGTACCCGGGCTGCCGGGCGGTGGGAGCGCCAAGTTTCCTTTCAACCAGTGGGGCCTGCAGCCTCGAAGTGAGGAGCTGAGAAATGGGACGGCGGGCGTAGGGAAACAGGGTTCGGCGAAGATAGGGAATAAGGAAGCACAGGAGTAGGGGAGAAGGAAGCACAGGAGTAGGGGAGATATACAGCGGTCAGGATAAGGGGGAAAGGGCGGTGGTTGCGCAAGAGGTGAAACAAGATGTGAGAGACAAGGGGTAGGGAAGAAATGGGGCAGCGGTTAGGTTCAGAAGCGCATAGACCATGGCGGACGGGCAATGCGAGGGGCACAGAAAGGAATTGAGGGTGGACTATTTAAGGAGATGGGCCTCAGCCCTCTCTTTTCTGCGTAGGTCTCCTCCTCCAGGCGGCGCGCGGATATGTCATCCGGAAACCAGGTAGGAGTTCCTAAGGTGGGACTTGGGGCGGAAGAGAGACCTCCTGGAAGGCTGGGGTGGGTAAGGGGACCGATGTGGCGAGTTAGAGCCACTAGATGAGGTGAGCCAGAGGTCCTGAGCAAAAGACCCCACGTCCACCTTACACAAAGCCCTAGGCCTGCAGCCTGTATGGGGACAGAGGGGTGTGAAGGGCGGAAGCAGGAGCTTTCCAGGTGAATGAGTGAAAATGAGCTTGCCAGAGGGAGTGCATGGCTGGCACCACCCAGGCCTACCTAGAGTATGGCACTTTGTGTCTGCATTTCTGAGATGCAGGATGTAATTTCCCATTGCAACTCAGTATGCGTAGTAGTTAAGATCCTTCTTATTAGGTAAATGATATGGGGCAAGGTACTTCCTCTCTCTGATTCTTATTTCTAAAATGAGTGTGAAAGTATCCATTTGCAAGGATTGTTAGGATTCAGCGATAATACACGAAAAGCATCCTTAACACTGTGCTCAATTAAATATATTGATAGTATATATTAGAATTTATTATCTGGGGCCGGACGCGGTGGCTTACGCCTGTAATCCCAACACTTTGGGAGGCCAAGGTGGGCGGATCACTTGAGTTCAGGAGTTCGAGACCAGCCTGGCCAACATGGTGAAACCTCGTCTCTACTAAAAATACAAAAAAATTAGCCAGGTATGGTAGTGCGCGCCTGTAATCCCAGCTACTCAGGAGGCTGAGGCAGGAGAATCGCTTGAACCTGGGAGGTGGAGGTTGCAGTGAGCCGATCATGCCACTGCACTCCAGCCTGGGTGACAGAGCGAGACTCCATCTCAAAAAAACAAAAAAGAAAGATGGACATGGCCCCAACATTTTGGGAGGCCAAGGCTGGAGGGTCACTTGAGGCCAGGAGTTCAAGACCAGCCTGGGCAACATAGCAAGACCCAGTCTCTACAAAAAATAAAATAAGTAGAATTTATTGCTATTAATATATTTTTAATATAATTCTTTTCTGCCTCCCTGTCAGAACCAACTTGAGCTGTTACAGACAGAAGAGGCCCATTAATGTTATTTGCATAGCAGGGTCTGACTGGAGAGGATAAGTCCATCTACTCTATTCCTCTTCCTCATCTCCAAGGGATAGCAAGGGTGCACACACCAAGACTGAGGTTTTCCTGTGATCTGTACTTGGTGCTTACATTTCAGGCATCGTACAGCTAGCTGCCTTTCCTCAAACCCCTTAATTCATACATGCAGTCAGCCAGCAAGTGTTTGTTGAGTGCCTAGTCTAGGCTGAGCCATGGGCCAGACTATGGTGGATTCCAAGGGAGTCAAACTCTGTCCTATCCACAGGAGGACCCATCCTAGTGGGGGATCTGAGAACTGTAGAGCCAGATAGGTATGTGAAAGGTGCAGGCACAGTGTAGGGTCTTGGGAAAAGCCACCTACTCCCAGCATGAAATATCAAAGCAGGTGCCCACAGAGTTTGCAAAGGAGAAACTGAGCCGAGAGATATCCAGTGCTTTGCTTGAGACCCTGGATGTCCCTTCTGGAATTGGAGAGTGGGTGAAAAGAGCCAGGTCTGGGAGGGTGGGCAGTGAGAGTTGACTCTGGGTGTTTTCTATCCCCATATTTACTTGACAGCCCAGTCTAGGCTGGATGATGACCCACCTCCTTCTACGCTGCTCAAAGACTACCAGAATGTCCCTGGAATTGAGAAGTAAGCAGGAAGAAACCTAGTAGAGGAGGCAGGGGGCCCTGGGAGGATTGTCGGGGAGTGGGGAAAGACAGTGGCTTTCAGACTTGGCTTGCTGTAGCTGAAGCTTGATCTTGAAGGAGGCAGGGGCCCAGGTGTCCAGGTGTGAGGGTGGGTGGTCAGCAAGGCAGATGGCAATCATGGAGCTCGGCTACTTGGGGTTTTTTTTGTACTCTAGATGAACACCCTGTACCACTAGATTCCAAGGAGCTAACATACTTCACAGGTCTTTGTAGAAATCTCTCATCTCTTGTTCCTCACAAAAGCTGTATGTCCCCATTTTATAGATTTTTCAAGCTGTCCAGTGTCATACAGTTCTAAAGGGCAGAGCTAGAGTTTGAATCCAGGGCTGACTGACACCAAAGCCAGAGGCCCTCTGCTCAGCTCCTATGCAGTGTGGTGGGAGCTGGTCAGTCCCTCCCACTGTGCAATTTAACTTGAAATGTCTCAAAACAGATTGAACCATGTTGTAGCTAAAATGGAAATCCTCTCCTTGCCCTCCCTGTGATGAGACCGGAACAGTCGAGCTGACAGCCCCAGTTTCTATAGTTTTCAGCCCAGCAAGCCAGATCCACACTGACTTTTAATCCCTGGGAAATGGCTCCCCACCTCCAGGGAGATTCATTTGCTACAGAAGGAATTTTTCAATCATCTTTGCTTTTCAAACTAAAATGAAACCAGCATTGCTTTCCTCTCCTCTTCTCCCCCCATGTCTGTCTCATTGCTGTGGTTTATCCACAGGGTTGATGATGTCGTGAAAAGACTCTTGTCTTTGGAAATGGCCAACAAGGTGAGCAGCCTCTGCCAAGCCTCAGCCTCCCGCAGTCTTCTCCTCTGGGACTCCCTTCTACCCTGATTAGCACCCCGCATCTCATGCTTCTCCAGTCACAGCACTTAGCCCACTGTCATTCTGCCTCCATTTGTCAATATCCCTAGACAGAGCATCTTCAGGGCAGGGACACTTTTGTTCCCCCACCATACCCCTAGCACCTGACAAACAGGTGCTCAGTGAATGAATGAATGAGCATAAATGAATGAGCAAGCTTTGGGGACATTCATGCAACAAGTCATTTCCTCTGTCAGTGGCTTTGGCTTTGGGCTCACCTGGATGTGGATAGCCATGTGGTTGGTCAAGGCCACAGTGAGCAGAGTGAAGTCAGGCCCTGAGCCTTATGGCCCTAGTTGCTATAACTGTAGCCAGGGCCCTTGGGGGGAGGAGGGCTAGTTCATAGAGGGTGGCAGACTCCACAGAGTTTCTCTGTCTCTGTCTTCAACAGAAGGAGATGCTAAAAATCAAGCAAGAACAGTTTATGAAGAAGATTGTTGCAAACCCGGAGGACACCAGATCCCTGGAGGCTCGAAGTTGGTCGGGGACCCTTGGGGAGTGGGGGTGTAGGGAAGCCTGCTAGCTGGGACCTGATCTAGGGCTCTTGTCTACAAGCACATGCACATGGGCTGGGGAAAGGGAGAGACATGAAGGACCTAGGGCAATGAAAATTGGACCCTGTATCCCAAGCTCTGATGCTGGAGTCAACACCCAGTTGGACCTTGTACCACTGTGTGAGCTTGGGTAAGTCACCAACCCTCTCTTGGAGCCCCTGCTTCCTCATCTGGAAATGGGGGAATAAGGGAGAGCAGAGCAGAGGTAATGTTACCCACCTCATGGCAGCATTGCGAGAGGCAGCTAGGGGATGTAAACACACCTTGGAAACTAAAGCTCACGATGTGTGATAATAATAGTAAGACTAGGCCAGGCGCGGTGGCTCACGCCTGTAATCCCAGCACTTTGGGAGGCCAAGCAGGCGGATCACGAGGTCAGGAGATCAAGACCATCCTGGCTAACACGGTGAAACCCCGTCTCTACTAAAAATACAAAAAATTAGCCGGGCGTGGTGGCGGGCGCCTGTAGTCCTAGCTACTGGGGCTGAGGCAGGAGAATGGCGTGAACCTGGGAGGCGGAGCTTGCAGTGAGCCGAGATCGCGCCACTGCACTCTCGCCTGGGCAACAGAGCGAGACTCCGTCTCGAAAATAAAAAAATAATAGTAAGACCAACATTTTGAACCCTCTTGTGCCAGACAGACACCATGGTGCATTCCCAAGGGAATAATGTTGCTACTTTGGTTCGGGCTAGAACTGGCAGTAGTCCTCATTAGATGTGAGTGAAAAGCGCCACCATTTCCCCCTCTCTCTGGGTGCAGTTTCTCTTCATTGCCCACTGAGAGCAAGTGAGGTAGACTAGTGGACCTGCAGAGGATCTGCACACTTTCTCTCCTTTGCCATTGGCCTATATTACAGCCTCCTCCTCCTCTTCCACCCTCCTGCCTTCATTCTTCTCCCTTCATTCTTTTCTTCTCCCTCTGCCAGGGATTAAAGTCTGGTGAGTTCATCTTGGATACTAAAACCCCACTGAGAACTGGACTCAAGGGTCCTCCATAGCCCCTTTTGAGAAGATGAGTTTCAGCTTCCCTTGCCCTGCTAAAGCCCTGGGCTAGGGACCAGCTCGGCCACAAAAGGCCTGCTTATCTTTCCTCACCTGTTTCTGCATTATCACTACTGAAATCCCCAGGTTGGCAGGAACAAATGGCCTGGACTGGCAAGGTGGTTACTGGGGTCGTCTTTAAGCACAAGTTTTGATTCTTTTTTTTTTTTTTTTTTTTTTTTTTAGACCGGATCTCACTCTGTCACTCAGGCTGGAATGCAGTCAGTGGCAGGCGTGATCATGGCTCACTACAGCACAACTTCTGGGGCTCCAGCAATTCTACCTCAGGCTCCCAAGTAGCTGGGACCAAAGGCATGCACAACCATGTCAAGCTAATTTTTGTGTTTTTGGTAGAGACAGGATTTCATCATATTGCCCAGGCTGATCTCGAACTCCTGAGCTCAAGCAATTCACCTGCCTCAGCCTCCCAAAGTGCTGGGATTACAGGCATGAGCCGCCACGCCCAGCCCACAGATGTCACTTCTGCCTTTCCATTATTACTCAGTTTTCTGAATGCCAGTTGCTTCTAGCATAGTGCCTGCTCTAGAGAACCCCTCAGGAACCAAGGCCCATCTTTCTGTGTTGTTCCACTCAACACTTAAGTTGCTGTGATGGAGCCATGTGGTCGGGGTCAGGGTTCCCACTGCACTTTCCGCAGTGCTCCCAGAACTCAATATGTACTGGGAAGGGCCTGCTGTAGTGACAGCCTCTCTTTGGGGCCAGCTTCTGCTTTTGCCCCCATCTTTGCAGTACAGGGGGTAAATTAAACAAGAGGATGCCTGAATGAAGGATATCCTGGGTTCTTGAGAGACAAGTGGGAGCTGATAATTCTGAAAATTCATTAGTCAAAGCATGGAGATAAGGGTGGCAGCAGGAAGGGCAGAGGCAAGGAGTAGACCCATGACAGTTTTAGAATCTTATTTGTGCCAAAATACTTTACTGCATTGGCTTGGACCTCTAATACAATGTTGAATTGTTAACCATGATAGCACTGTATCCTGGTCTAATTCCTGAATTGAATGGCTAGTCTTACCATTAAGAATGCTATTTGCGGCCAGGCATGGTGGCTCACACCTGTAACCCCACCACTTTGGGAGGCCAAGGCAGGTGGATCACTTGAGGTCAGGAGTTTGAGACCAGCCTGGCCAACATGATGAAACCCCGTCTCTACTAAAAATAGAAAAATTAGCCGTGTGTGGTGGCGGGCGCCTGTAATCCCAGCTGCTCTGGAGGCTGAGGCAAGAGAGTCACCTGAACCTGGGAGGCAGAGGCTGTGGTGAGCCGAGATCGCACCACTGCACTCCAGCCTGGGCAACAGAGCGAGACTCCGTCTCAAAAAAAAAGAATACTATTTGCTATGATTTTTGGATGATATCTTTATAATATTAAGGGATGTCCCTTCCTTGGATTTTGCTTTTTAAGGGAAGGTAATGTCTAAGATAAGCCTTTGAAATCTTGAAATTCAGAGTGATTTGGGATTTATAGAGAGCTGTACAGAGCATTGGTGATTGTTATTCCTTGAGTTCTTAAAACGTAAACCAGGCCTGGGCCCTTCCTTCCTCTGTGCCCAACTCTCATCCTCTGTGGTTTGTGGTTTCAGTTATTGCCTTGTCTGTCAAGATCCGCAGTTATGAAGAACACTTGGAGAAACATCGAAAGGTAAACTCTGGACGTCATTCACAGTTAAACAGCAGCAGCCTGGGGGAAAGGGGTCCGGAGGGGAAGGGCTCTGGGTCCAGAGAAGGAGGCTTAGAAGCCATTGGGCTGTAGCACCAGAGTGCCCACCCCTCAGCTCCCGTGGGAAAAATGCTTCCCTCCTGCCTCCAGAGGACTTGGAGCCTTACAAGGCCATGCTGAGTGTCACCAGGGGTTAAGAACACAAACTTGAGAGCATGATCACTGTGTCTGGCACATGCTGAGTGCTCAGTAAATATTTGTTGAATGCATGAATGGAGTCAGATTGCCCTGGGTTCAAATCCGAGCTCTGCCACTTCCACTTAACTAGCTGTGTGATATTAGGGAAGTACAGGTCTCAGCCTCAGTTTTCTTTTCAATAAGATGGAGATCATACAAATACTTGCTCACAGGATTGCAAGGATTCTGTGAAATAATAATAACAGCCAATGTGGTGCATATAAAGTCTTTAGGCCCTGTGCTAAGTACTTCACATGCATCTTCTTATTTGACTCTCATGACTTTTTTTCCCATCTTAATGAGGAATAATCTAGTCATGGAATGATTAAGTTATTCCTTAAGGCATAGCACTGGGAAGTGATGTACTGAGACCTTGAAACAAGGCAGTCTTGCTCCGAGACCCATATATATATTTTTTTTTTTTTTTTTCCTGATACAGAGCCTTGCTCTGTCACCTAGGCTGGAGTGCAGAGGTGCGATCTCGGCTCACTGCAGGCTCCGCCTCCCAGGTTCAAGCAACTCTCCTGCCTCAGCCTCCTGAGTAGCTGGGACTACAGGCGCGTGCCACCACGCCCAGCTAATTTTTTGTATTTTTAGTAGAGACAGGGTTTCACTGTGTTAGCCAGGATGGTCCCAATCTCCTGACCTCGTGATCTCCCCACCTCGGCCTCCCAAAGTGCTGAGATTACAGGTGTGAGCCACCATGGCCAGCCATATTCTTAACCATTATACCATATCTCAGCACAGTGTCTGGCACAGAGCTGCTGTAATTAGGCAAATGCTGTTATTTTTAATAAACACATGATTGTGAATACAGACTGGTCCAGCACCATGCCTGGCACCTCAGTGTTCCCTGGAGCCTGCTTCTTAAAGATCACAGTTTTGCTTATTTGAGGTGTGGGACAGCAGCCCTACTGCAGAGGTCCTTCACAGGGCAGCAGCCAGCTGTGGGTAGGCATTTCCAGGAAGAGCACAAGGCCTTCCTTCCTCTCTACCCCAGCTGACAGTTTGCTAAGCTATGGAGAGTCTGAGTGGGTAGTGTAGGAGAAAGAGCATGAGGTTTGAAGTCAGACCAATAGATAGAGATTCAAGACCCTATCTCAGCACTCACAGTTCTAAAGACCTTTTGTGAATCAGATAACATCTTTAAACCTTTGTTTTCTCATCTGTAAAATGGGAATAACAATGATAATACCTCCTTCAGAATTGCATTAATATTTGCATAAGATTACTGAGAAATTTCAGTGAAATAATAAAATGACCATTGTTTGTTACTGTGAACAACAGTAACACTTATATAATACTAAAAGTAATGAGAATCTCTTGCAGGACAAAGCCCACAAACGCTATCTGCTAATGAGCATTGACCAGAGGAAAAAGATGCTCAAAAACCTCCGTAACACCAACTATGATGTCTTTGAGAAGATATGCTTGGGGCTGGGGATTGAGTACACCTTCCCCCCTCTGTATTACCGAAGAGCCCACCGCCGATTCGTGACCAAGAAGGCTCTGTGCATTCGGGTACGAGTCAGAATTGCTGCTTTGCTTGGCCCCACTCAGGGACTGGGATGGAGGAAGCAGAAGGGAGGGATCATCTGTTTCTGTTAGAGGCATGGAACTGGCCCCAGGCCCTGGAATGGATCCAGGGAGGTCACAGGCCACCAACCCCATGGAGAAAGGCTGGGGTTACCATCTGGGGGAAATAGTTCCCATCCCACTTGTTCCAAGTCTGAGGTTTTGCACAGGATTACCAGGTCTTTTTCTGCCCCTTTTCACCCCCAGGTTTTCCAGGAGACTCAAAAGCTGAAGAAGCGACGAAGAGCCTTAAAGGCTGCAGCAGCAGCCCAAAAACAAGCAAAGCGGAGGAACCCAGACAGCCCTGCCAAAGCCATACCAAAGACACTCAAAGACAGCCAATAAATTCTGTTCAATCATTTCTTTCTGTCTTGAAGAATGATAGGAGAGATGATGGGGCTCTTTTTGGCCTGAGGAGGAGAAGGAATTTATTCTTTCATTCAGCTCTGAGATCCCAGAGTTTTCTGAGGCAGAGTCCCTGCCTCACCCACCAGAGGATACACACTCATGACATGCCTCCCACACACTCATACAAACAAGTACCTGTCATCCAGGTGATGTGTGTCAGTGGAGGCAAGACAGAGCACGTGACAGCACAGTGGAAGTGTGGCCGGCTGGGTGGGAAGAACTGCTGTAGGAGCTGCCTTCTGGACTGGGTCCTAAAGGATGAGTAGGAATTCACTATATAGAGACAGGAAGGGAAGGCCTCCTGGGCAGAAGGGATTGCAAGTACAAAGGCAAGGAAGTCTAGAGAGGCATGCTGTATTCAGAGAACGGGGAGAATGAGAAATAAAGCTTGAAAGGTAAGCTGAAGCTGAAGTGTGAGAAGCTTTATATGCTAGGCTGAGAAGATTGTACACTGTCCACTAGGGAGTGGGGAGACAGTTCAAGTTTTAAAACTGAAGGAATGATGGCAATTAACAGGTCTGTGTTTTAGATAGTTAAGCAACAGCTGTGTGGATGGTAGATGGAAGGAGGAGAGATCAGAGCAGTGTACTGGGGCTGGGGGATATCGGTGTTCACGTAGAGAATCTGATCAAAACTACAAGTCCTATCCCCAGGAAGCATATGCAAAGCATTGCTTATAAATTCTAGGGAGTTATGGATCCCCGTTCCCCATAAAGCCCATCCATTTACACCAAGTTAAGTGCCAACACCTTGAAGCCTGAGCATGCTTGGTATGTTTGAAGAACCCAAGGAAGACAATGTGTCTAAAACAGAACAAAGAGAATAGTAAGAAGACAAGGTCAGAGGGGTAGGCAAATACCAGGTGATGTAGAGCTTTCTGGGTGTCTCAGCCTGCCATAACAAAATACCATAGATTAGGTGACTTCACAGGATTTTTATTTTGAGTTCGTTTTTTCACAGTTCTGGTGGCTGGGGATTCCAAGATCAGAGTACCAGCAAATTCAGTTTCAGGTGAGGACTCTTCCTAGCTTGGAAAAGCCACCTTCTCAATGTCATCACATGGCCTTTCCCTTGGTCCATGCAGTGGGGAAAGCTCACTCTCTTACAAGGCCACTAATCCCGTCATGAGGGCCGTACTCACGACCTTATGTAACCCTAGTTAACTCTGAGAAGCCCCATCTCTAAATACTGTAACATTGGAGTTAGGGCTTCGACATATGAATTTGGTCAGGGACACATTCGGCCCATAACACTGGAGAAATACATTGGACTTCACTCTGGGAAGGGAAGCCACTGAGGAAAGCCAAAAAGGGAGAAAGGTGTGCTAAAGTGCTATCCAAAGAGCAGTTGGAAGTTTAGATCTAGGACTCAGTAGAGAGGTCTGGACTAGAGAGGTTTGCGAGTTGTTGGGTGATTGAGCCCATGGGTATAAGTGAAACTGCCCAGGGATGGAGTATATAAGAAAAAAGGACCATGTCTGGATGGGAAGGATGATCCCTGAGAGCTTAGCCTAAGTCAGAAGGAGCAGCTGAGCTGGAGGAGAAGGTGAAGTAGGGGTAGAACAGAGCCTGGGTGTCTGCAGAAGCAGAAATGAGAGGCTCAGAACTGAAGATCCACTATTCAGATATCACTTCCAGGAACTGTAGGGAAAGCCTTTAATGGGCCAGGACTTCCAAGTGGCCACAGCTACTTAGAGGTAGTGTGTCAGAGGGCCAGGTACTAACAGTTAAGGGGGCTAGCCAAGGGGAAGGAAAGAAAAAGGAACACATTTTAATGGATCAGGCCCTACTGCAAAGGCATTTGTGTGTTTTTCGGTTGGTTGGTTGGTTGGTTGGTTGGTTTGGCTGGTTGTTTTTTTAGAGACAGGATCTTGCTCTGTTGCCCCAACTGGAGTGCAGTAGCCTGATCATAGTTCACTAACTTCAAATTCTTGGGCTCAAGCAATCCTCTTGCCTCTGCCTCCTAAGTAGCTAGGACTATAGGTGTAAGCCACTGCGCTTAGCTAATTTTTTTTATTTTTTGTAGAGAGGGTCTCACTATGTTGCCCAGGTTACCCAAACTCTTGGCCTCAAGCAATCCTTGCCCTCCCAAATGCCTTGGTTTCCCAGAGTGCTGGGATTACAGGCGCGAGCAACTGCATCCGGTCAAAAGGCATTGTTTTAACTGCTGCCTTAGGCACATTATCTAATATTCACAGCCACCTTTACTCTGCATATTGGCTAATTATCCTCATTTTAGCCATGAGAGATGAGACTCATGAGAGAACTGAGACTCAGAGAGGTTAGGTAACTTGTCCAAATTCATATAGCTGGGAAGAGAAAGGTCTAGGATTCAAAGCTGGCTCTGTCTTGACTCCAGAGCCTATGTCCTGTTCACTATACCACACTGCTTAGAGACCAAGAAAAAGGTCTGAGAAGCTAAGGGAAGAGTCTACACTACAGCAAACTCAAATGCTTTTGGGAGCAAGGCAGGTAACAAAAATGCATGAAGGCCTAACATGAAGTAATGATGCTAAGGTGTTTATTACATTCCTATCCTAGTTGTATTCCCTTTTATTTATTTATTTTAATTTTTTTGAGACAGAGTTTTTGCTCTGTCCCCCAGGCTAGAGTGCAATGGTGTGATCTTGGCTCACTGCAACCTCCCCGTCCCAGGTTCAAGCGATTCTCCTGCCTCAGTGTCCACAGTAGCTGGGATTACAGGTGTGTGCCACCACACCCAGCGAAGTAGAGACGGGGTTTCACCATGTTGGCCAGGCTGGTGTTGAACTCCTGTCTTGAACTCCTGACCTCAAGTGATCTGCTGGCCTTGGCCTCCCAAAGTGCAGGGATCACAGGTGTGAGCCACTGCGCCTGGCCTGTATTCCCTTTTAAAACAGAGCACAGAGCAGGAAAAATAACCAAATTAAACAAAGCCTTGGGCTGCCAGCAATGGGATTCTGTATAGTCCTGATGCTGAGATATCAGTTAAGGGAAGGACCAAAAAGTATTCATGGTGAAGCAGTTTCAGTGGGGTTCAGGGAACATAACACCAGTTGCAGTGAGGTGGGGAGTGAGGATGTTAAGGAAGTTCCAGTTGTGAGTGTTGTCGACTCGTTCAAAACACTTCACTGGGAAGGAAAACAGACTAGCAGGGATGGAAGGAGAATGTTAATATGGGAAGGACTTGGGCTCAGTTATGGCAGGACAAGACTTTTCACTGGTGTGGTTATGAGGAAGAGGCAGCCTGCTGACGAGTTCAACTGGACTGGGGGAGAGGAGGTGGCCAGGTGCAGGAGATGGCTTTAAAAAGGTAGTTGGCCAGGTATGGTGGCTCTCACCTGAAATCCCAACAACTAAGGAGTCTGAGGTGGGAGAATCACTTGAGGCTAGGAGTTCTAGGCTGCAGTGAGCCACCAGGGTGCCACTGCATTCCAACCTTGGGCAACAAAGTAAGACCCCCATCTCTTTAAAAAAAAAAAAAAAAAAGAAGGTAGCTGGAGCCTGTGGAGAGCCTGGAATGCCATGCCAAGGCATCTAGACTGAGATCTGGCAAAGAGTAGGAAACCACTGAAGAGATGTGTCATGTTGAAAGTGATGCTGTCCGGGCGCAGTGGCTCATGCCTGTAATCCCAACACTTTGGGAGGCCGAGGCGGGCAGATCACCTGGGGTCAAGAGTTCGAGACCAGCCTGGCCAACATGGTGAAACCCCATCTCTACTAAAAATACAAAATTAGCCGGGCATGGTGCCCTGGTCCATGCCTGTAATCCCAGCTTACTCAGGAGGCTGAGGCGGAAGAATCGCTTGAAACCAGGAGGTGGAGGTTACAGTAAGCCGAGATCGTGCCATTGCACACCAGCCTGGGCGACAAGAGTGAAACTCCATCTCAAAAAAAAAAGTGATGTCTTCTGACATTTAGCTTAGCAGCCAGTGCAAGGTAGAAGAGAGAAAAGAACAGTGATACAGAGGAACATAGCAATGCAGACAGAAAAACAAATGAAGGAATGAATGTAAGAAACGTGTTGGAGGAAAAAGCATAATATGATGACTGATAAAGACCCTGGGAAACAGATTTGGAAGCCAAGGCCCAAGTTTCAAGTTTGAGTAGCTGGAGGGAAAGATAATTAGTAGGTTTTGGAAGTACTGAAATTTACAGAAATGGTTGTTCATCAGAGTAAAAATACGCAGCAGATGGCAAAAAGTAATCCTGGAGCTTAAGATGGAGGTGAAGAAGGGAGTCGCTGCCCTCAAAGAAAAATGGTTGGGGCCGGGCGTGATAGCTCACGCCTGTAATCTCAGCACTTTGGGAGGCCCAGGCGGGCAGATCACCTGAGGTCAGGAGTTCCAGACCAGCCTGGCCAACATGGTGAAACCCCGTCTCTACTAAAAATACAAAAATCAGCCGGGCATGGTGGCGGGCGCCTGTAATCCCAGCTACTCGGGAGGCTGAGGCAGGAGAATCGCTTGAACCCTGAAGGCGGAAGTTGCAATGAGCCGAGATCGCGCCACTGCACTCCAGCCTGGGCGACAAGGGCAAAATCCGTCTCAAAAAAAAAAAAAAAGAAAAAAAGAAATGGTTGGGAGGCCTTCGGAACAGCGTCGAGGAGGGAACTTCCCAGAGCCCCCAGCGCGCATCCTCTGGGAACTGGACACACGGGGACGGACGGGACTGGTTTGCTTCATGGAGTATGAAACCAGGAGGGGCTTCACTTCAAGTAAACTTTTGGGAGGCGATGCAAACGACTCAGGACTTCTGATCCTTCCCTCGTCTAAAAGAAAAGTCAGTTACCATTTTTATTGAGTGCTTTCGGGGCCTTTCCATGATCTGACTGATTCCTCTCAGCCGCCCTGTGATGTGAGTGCCAGCTCCATGTTACCTAAGAGGAAGCCAAGGCTCAAACCCTGCCCGAAGTCACACAGCAAGAAATCACAAGCCGTGATTCCAACCCAGGTCCGTCTGACCCGAGCCTGCTCTAATGCCGTTCTGCCTGGGCTTTCCTCTGTTATAGCAACCTGAGGCCCCGCGCCAGCGGCCGGGGTCCCAAGCGCCGGGCTGGCTGTGTCGAGACCACCCCCAGCCCTGGCCCGGCTGTGTCGAGACCACCCCCAGCCCTGGCCCGGCCCTCGCCCTTTGGAGGGAAACCTAGTCTCAAAAGCACAGCTCCCCAGCCGGGGCCAACGCCGCGCCGGCCTCTGGCTCGGACCAATCCCCTCGGGACGGTCCACCACCAGACCAATTAGCTCCCGTCCTCTGGGCACCTCTCACCAAACCGCCTTCTGATTGGCTCGCTCTTCCCGTCACGGTGTTGCCCCAGCAACCAGACTATTGGGACGCTGCGGCCTGGCCTTCAGGCCACTGGCTACCGAACTCCGGGGCTCTTCACCAGTCCAGCTCGTTTCCAGCACCATGTCGGTGCGGACGCTACCGCTGCTCTTCTTGAACTTGGGCGGGGAGATGCTTTACATCCTCGACCAACGGCTGCGGGCCCAGAACATCCCGGGAGACAAGGCCCGCAAAGGTGAGAGGCCCCCGGCCCGCTCAGCCAGACCCGCAGCCAGCAGCCCGGCCCTCTCATCATCGCCCTAACACCCACAGCCAGACCCGCACCCCTACACACTTCACTCTTATAACCAGGGACCTTTCTTACAAGCCACATCCATTTGGAGCCCCTCGGGAATCAAATCCCCCAAAAGCTTTTTTCACAGCAGAGGAACTTAATACTCCCAGTGGACACTAGGGTGCCTGACCTCCCTAATTTCCCCATCTCTTCAAATGGGAGAGGTGATTTCCCAGTGTCTCTTGTCAATCAGTGCCTTCCAAATGTAGGAGTCCCAGCTGCCCACCATCTAGTATCATACCCCTTGCTAGTCCAAGCATCCTCTTTACCCCCAAGGAACAGGTTCCGATTTTTTTTTTTTTTTTTTTTTTTTTTTGAGACAGAGTCTCGCTCTGTCGCCCAGGCTGGAGTGTGTGGCACGATCTCGGCTCACTGCAACCTCTGCCACCTGGGTTCCAGCGATTCTCGTGCCTCAGCCTCCCAAGTAGCTGGGATTACAGGCATGCACCACCACGCCCAGCTAATTTTTGTATTTTTAGTAGAGATGGGATTTCACCATGTTTCCCAGGCTGGTCTTCAATTCCTGGACTCAAACGATCTGCCCCCCTCGGCCTCCCAAAGTGCTGGGATTACAGGCGTGAGCCACCGCATCCAGCCCAGGTTCTGATTCTTAATTCCTTTATGGTAGTATCTTACCACATAAGCTGGAGATTGGTCTTACTCATCTCAGAAGTATTTCTAGAAATTTGGTGTTCTAAAATAATATAGATAAATATGAAAAAATAAAGTTATAAATCTCCTCATAAGTGTTGGAGGGGAATACAATTGTGAAAATAATTATATGAGAGCTTCGAAAATGCAAAATCTGGCTCCCATGGACACCACACTAATCCCCAGAAAAATGACGACTCAGAACACTCTCCACTCTGTTCCTTTTCCTCTTTTCCTCCCTTCTCGGCAAACAACTTGCTTATACCAAATTTCCTAGGATTAAGTATGAAGGAAATATTATATTTCAAAGTAGAGGAGGAAAAGTGGAAAAGGCAATTGACATGGCCACCAATTAAAACATTCTCTCCATTAATCTTTGTATGCTCAATTGATGTTCAACATACATATTCAGATGCTAAGCATACATATTCAGATATTAACTATTGTGTGTGTGTGACTGAGTGCAAGTCCATGCATAAAGAGCTAAAAATAACTCCCTATAACATACCCCCTCCATTCATTCTGCACATTGCCGCCAATGAGCTTTCTAAAATGTGTATCTGTCCATACTTGCCCCTGCCTAAAACCCTTTGTCAGCTTTCCACTGCCATCTGGGTTAAGACCAAGTCCTTGCACAGGCCATTTCAGGGCCCTTCCTGATCTGATCTCTGTCTTCCTCTGCAGTCCCTTCTTCCACCACTGCCTGCCTCCTGTTTCCCAATAATACCAAACTGCTCATAGATCTCCGCTTAAACCATGTTTGTTCGTATTTCTGTGCTAGTAATTCCCATCCCTACATTCATCCCCTTCAATCCTGCATTATTCGGCTTAAGAATCATCTCCTTCAGGAATCCTCCCCATATGCAGAAAGGGCCTGTGCATGCTCTCATAGCAGCCTGTGCTCCCATAGCACCCCATGCCTGCTCCTCACTACCTTATCACTGGCCATGCTATACTGAAATGATCTGTGTATATGTCTGTCTCCCGCTTGATTGTCTTATTCATCTTTGTACTCCAGCACCTACCATAATTCCTAGACCAGAATAAATTAGTGATCACAAAATGTTTTTTGAACTGATTATCTAAATTGGCAGTTTTATATAGCATTGTCATTTTTCCTTTGAGAGGGTTCTGTTTTCCTTGGTGCCTGTGTGATCTGATTTCATTCAGGCTAGTGGCACCAATGAGGTGACATGCTGGAGTCCTCAGACTGGTAGGTAGTCTGCATCTTGGAAGATAATGTAAATTAGCAATTAAGAACATACTCTCTAGAGTCTTACAGACCTGGGTCCCAATTCCAGCTTTACCGTTTAACTAATTGCATGACCTTTGGGTGTAACCTCTATAAACCTGTTTCTCCATAAAATGGTAATAATACATATATGTTAAAGCAAAGTTGTAAGGATTGAATGAAATAATGTATTTATTATGTTTAACACAATGAGTAAGAGGTATCTTTCAAGAGGAGGTCTGGACAAGGCCCTTGGAATACTAGGGGACAGCTTTACCTTTAGGAGTTATAGCCTTTTTTCTGCTTTTGCTAAATATGGTTTTGGGAGTTTCGGCCATCTTTAGTAATTTACATTCGCACACTCATTCATTCCACAGATTTTGACTGAGTGTCAAACACTATGTGAGATACTGTATGGAGCCTGATGCAGCCCTTCTGGACATTCACTGGAGGTAGGGCTATTGATCAGTCCACTCCAGTAACTGATTCTAGTGACAGCAATCAACAATAAAACAATGAAAAATCAAGCACTTACTTTGTACCAAGGGCTCCTCTTAAACACCTTAATCCTCCCAACTATTGTAACACATAGGTAATATTACTATCCCCATTTTACAGATGGAGAAACTAAGACTAATTTGCCCAGAGCTACATGGCTGGTAAGAGGAAAAGTAAAGGATTTGAGCCCAAGGCATCAGGCTCCAAAGCTCATACTCAGCCAATGTCCCCTTACTATAACCAATGTCCCCTCATATAACCAATGTCCTCATACTCAGCCAATGTCCCCTTACTATAACCACTTAGTCCCCTTACTATAACCACTATACTCTGCTGCCATACCTTGGGGACTATATCAGAATCTTAGTGGGGGTTGGTAGGTCAGGATGAGAGGGAGGAGTTTGAAAAATATATATCCAATATACCCACTGATTTTATCAAATAAATGACAAAATAGTTGGCTGTTGGAGATCTGTAGAAGATAGAGTGAGAAAACAGGGTAGAGAGCATAGGATTCAACGGGCTGAGAAACACTCATGTCTTCCACCTATTCCACCATTTAAAGTTGTTGTGGCCGCAGGAGCGAGAGCCCCTGTAACAGATCCCTGTACACAGGAACCTATAAAACACTAGACTTGGTAAACTAGTCCTCTTCGAAGCTTTGAGTGGAAATCATATTTCTTCTAGATGTTTTCATTATCTTATACGACTAACTGGTCTCCTGGAGGCCATCCCTGTTCCCACAAGGCCAAGGCAGATGTTGCAGCTTCCCCCACAACGCAGCCTCTAGTTTAGCATTCAACAGAAAGGAAGTGCTCTCTCTATGAGGCAACTATCGAGTGTTGCATATTGAATGTCGTCTCCTGTTTTAAGCAATGGCGAGAATAATAAAAGCTACCTTTGCCTCTTAAAAATATTTATAAATAAGACCTTATTATTTTTTGCTTACATTCCTCATTTTACAGGAGAGGAAACTGAGGCATGTGGCCACAAAGTGATTTTTCCAAGACATGCCAAGCACAGTGTAGCACGAGCAACCAAAGGGCAGTGAGACTTTGGTTTTATTTTTCTAGTTCCAGTTTAACGACTAGCTCTGAATAGCCTTGGGCCTGCCCCCACTCAAAACAGAACTAAAGTGGAGTTGTCACAAATAAGTCATCTGGAGAAATAATAGAAAAACAGGGTGTTTCTCTTCCCTGTATTCTCAGGAGGAAAGGAGTAGGGGAGCACACAGCACTACAGAGACCCCTGCTGGCGTTCAGCCTGCCTGCCTTCGGGAGCATCTGCCAGTTCCATTTTATCAGCAAGAGTCACTGTCCTTCAGAGATGACCCCCTTGCAGCACCACTATTCCCCAAACACATCTGCAAGGGGATTAAAACTCCACCTCCTTGAATTCCCACAAGTCTATCACACTATACCACCAGTTAAATAAATGCTGCAGGGGCCGGGCGCGGTGGCTCACGCCTATATTCCCAGCATTTTGGGACGCCAAGGTGGGTGGATCACCTGAGGTCAGGAGTTCGAGACCAGCCTGGCCAACATGGTGAAAACCCATCTCTACAAAAAATACAAAAATTACCCTGTTGTGGTGGCAGGCGCCTGTAATCCCAGCGACTCAGGAGGCTGAGGCAGGAGAATCGCTTGAACCCGGGAGGCAGAGGTTGCAGTGAGCTGAGATCGCGCCACTGCACTCTAGCCTGGGCGACAAAGCAAGTCTCCCTCTCAGAATAAACAAATAAAAAATAAATGCCAGGCCGGGTGTGGTGGCTCACACCTGTAATCCCAGCACTTTGGGAGGCCAAGGTGGGCGGATCACCTGAGGTCAGGAGTTCAAGACCAGCCTGGCCAACATGGAGAAACCCCATCTCTACTAAAAATAAAAAATTAGCCGGCATGATGGCAGGTGCCTGTAATCCCAGCCACTCGGGAGGCTGAGGCGGAAGAATCGCTTGAACCCGGGAGGTGGAGGTTGCAGTGAGCCGAGATCGCGCCATTGCACTCCAGTCTGGGCGACACAGTAAGACCCTGTCTCAAAAATAAATAAATAAATAAATAAATGCCACAGAAAGATAGATGTGGACATTGTGCCAAAGAAAACAGTATCTGCCAAACTTTTGGTGCTGCTCTCCCAGTATTTTCTTTTCAAGAGCCCATGACTCTTGGTGGGGGAAGATGGTGAATTTTCCCAGAGGAGTGTGATCTTGCAATGGAAACCCTTTGCAGCCGGTTAGGACATGGCACTGGGCATGCTTTCAGACTGCTCTCTTGGGAGCTTTTGGTATTATGTATTGAAGCCATGTGTATACTTTGATTATAACTTCAGAAATCACCCCTAATACCACAATCTAGTGGCAAATGTTTCCAAAAGAAACTATTAATTACAAAATGGTTTTGGGGTTTTTGTTTGTTTGTTTTTGTTTTTTGAGACGGAGTGTTGCTCTGTCGCCCAGGCTGGAGTACAGTGGCATAGTCTCCACTCACTGCAACCTTCACCTCCTGGGTTCAAGCAATCCTCCTGCTTCAGCCTCCCAAGTAGCTGGGACTATAGGTGTGCACCACCACACCCAGCTAATTTTTGTATTTTTTGTAGAGATGAGGTTTCACCATGTTGGCCAGGCTGGTCTCGAACTCCTGACCTCAGGTGATCCGCCCACCTTGGCCTCCCAAAGTTCTGGGATTACAGGCATGAGCCACTGTGCCTCGCCAAAATGTTTTTGAAATACAGATGTGTATAGAACTTTTTTATCTAGGGGTGGTTCTTCTAGATTGAAATCTCCATCAAAAATTAAGGAAAGGAAAAAAGTCATCTTCCATCCTTTATGGGTGGTGTCTAATACCCCTCAGTAGAGGAAACAGAACTCAAAGGGAAGCCAGCTAAGTATTTGATGTGTGTTATGCTTTATCCCCACAATAGGCCTGTGAGATAGGTGCTATTATGATCCCTATTTTACGAATGAAACTGAGGTTAAACAAGTTGCTTGAAGTTTATATAGCCAGTAAGTAGAGCCAGGTTTCAACCCATAGAGTCTTGATTCTCACCGATTTCTCTAGCCAGCTGCATTTTTCCTTATTTGGTCTCCTCTTGGGATCTCCCCAACTGCCTTTGCCTCAGAAGCTTTCTTCATAGTGGTCCCATCATTATTCGCTTCTTTTTACATGGAAATCATGCATCTATATATATATAAAGTAAAACAGAAACAAATGCTGACATTTTCCTTTTAATTCACATTTCAAGTTTTCTAATTTGAGCAGTTCCATCTGTCCTCTAGAAAGGGAAATCTTACATTAATAAAAAAAGAAAAGAAAAGAAAACTCAGATTGTATACAAAGAAACTCTTTCCTCTGCCTGTTCTTGGAATTATTCTTCCTCATGGAGGCTAGCGTCTTTAAAAGCCTACTACTGAATGATATGTATTCTTGTAGCATTAGAGAGCGGGGCTTCTTGGGCCTTTCAAGATGAACCACAGGATAGCTAATCCTCCTCAGTTTACTCTCTTCTTAGGCCAGTCTCTGTAAGACATAGCCTTTCTTGAGCTTTTTTGAAATATGTTGTTTATCCATCATCCTTTTAAAGGTTTCAAATAGAAGGCAGTGTGCTCACATTAGACATTAAATGCCAACGTGAAAAGTAAAGTTTCATAGATAAGATCATTGGAATTGGTATGTTTAAAGCCTCCTTGAAAATAATGTTCTTGCTTCATGAACTGGTGTTTTCTTTTTGTATGCTTCATGTAGATGAATGGACAGAGGTGGACAGAAAACGAGGTATGCTATCTCCGGGCTGCATGTGTTCAGTGTGCATCCACAGGTTCACTCAGGCCTTTATCAGCAGGGCTTAAAATGGGACCGCTCGAAACATTTCAAAGTCAAAGTAAGAAAATAGGCATGAGTTTGTCTTTAGCTGAGATATTGGTTATACATTTGAATCTTTTACTTAAGAGGAAGAAATACAGCATGTTAAGATGAAAACTAAGCAAACTCTGACCAAAAAGCCACACTGTACTTGAGGGATATGTCTCCTTTTCTCAGTTCCAAGCTTTGCTGGGACAGCTGGGGCAATAGCCATACTTTGGGGTGTGTCATCCTATTTGGTAGTCCTTAAAACAACTTTGTTTTGTCATGTAACCAAAGAATTGTGCTTCAACATGAGTGACCCTCCCTGAGCCATTCTCCTGAGCTCACAGAGCAACCGAGAAAAATCGAAGCATGTAACTGCATGGCTGCCAGGACTGTGGGCAGAAGGCATGACATCATGCATGCAGTGTGGCCTCATCATGCAAAAGCTTCAGTTTCCCCTTACCTACTGCAAGCAGGAAACCTGAAAAAGTTGTCGACTCCTCAGAATAAAGCCTTAGACTTTCTCAGCCTTTAAATAAATCTCAGGTACCTTCTGTCATTTGACATTTGGGTGTGGTGTGTGCCTATCATCAGCCATCCTCCTCAATATTTTAAATGCTCTCACCACACCAAGTATGCTGGGAAGACAACCTGTATAATATTTAAGAGGCCAGGTGCAGTGGCTCACACCTGTAATCCCAGCACTTTGGGAATCTGAGGCAGGAGGATCACTTGAGGTCAGGAGTTTGAGGCCAGCCTGGCCAACATGGTGAAACCCTGTCTCTACTAAAAATACAAAAATTAGCTGGGCATGGTGGTGGGCGCTTATAATCCCAGCTACTTGGGAGACTGAGGCAGGAGAATCACTTGAACCTGGGAGGCAGAGGTTGCAGTGAGCCGAGATCATGCCACTGCACTCCAGCCTGGGCGACAGAGCGAGACTCCACTTCAAAAATAATAATAATAATAATATTTAAAAGCACAGGCATTAAATCAAACAGACCTAATTCTAATTTCAGCTCCATCACCAGCTGTGTGACCTTGGACTTTAAACTCTCTGATTCAGTTTTCCTCCTTAATAGAATGAGGATAATATAAAACGATAAGTGGTCCGGCAGGAAAAAAAAAATGAGGATAATAATTCAGAGTTGTCTTGGAGTTTAAATGAGATAATGCATATAAAGTTCTAAGCCCAGTGCCTGGGACATAGAGAGGATTGAAACATGGTAACTATTCAGGAGGGTTTCCTAGCCTCTCTCTAAATTCTTGGCTCCAAATTTCATATTCCCATAAACAAGTCAATTTAGAGCAGAGGTAATTGGTAAAAACTTGATTGCTTTCATCAAGATAATTATTTCATCAGACCAGGCTCGAAGAAAAGCCCAATTGAAGTACTTGGTACACTTTATTACATTTCACAACCATCCTTTGACACTTCTTGAGCAATTTTTGACCCGTCCCTCCCTTGATGCATAGCAGAATTTCAGGTATGAAGTGTGGATTTTGAGAGCTTTTCATATACATAATTGAATCATTGAAATTTATTTTAACATAAATGTTCAAAAGTAATGAACAGAAACTGGCTTCATAATCTGAACCCAAGACTAGAAGCTTGCTATGTTGAGAACCCAATTACCAACTTTCTGAGGCTCCTGTGAAAAATCCCTTCCCTCCCCTGCCTTAGCCTCCTTTTTTTTTTTTTTTTTTCTTTTTTGTGACGGAGTTTCGCTCTTGTTGCCCAGGCTGGAGTGCAATGGAGCGATCCCAGCTCACTACAACCTCCGCTCCCAGGTTCAAGCAAGTCTCCTGCCTCAGCCTCCTGAGTAGCTGAGATTACAGGCATTTACAGGCATGAGCCACCATGCCTGGCTCATTTTGTATTTTTAGTAGAGATGAGGTTTCTCCATGTTGGTCATGGCTGGTCTTGAACTCCCAGCCTCAGGTGATCCACCCACCTCGGCCTCCCAAAGTGCTGGGATTACAGGAGTGAGCCAAGGCGCCCGGCCCCCCTTAGCCTCTTCCTATTGAAATCCGGCTCCTAGTATATTCCGGCCTCGTGAAAAGTATGCAGAACTCATTTGCATGCCAAAAACCAACACTTAGACTAATGGGCGGGTCTGATTAAAACTATTTCTTCAGGGATGTTAGGATGAAGGGAAAAAAATAAAAAACAAATTACTTTTTTGTTGTTGTTGTTTTTTTTTTTTTTGAGCTGGAGTCTCGCTCTGTCACCCAGGCTGGAGTTCAGTGGCGCGATCTCGGTTCACTGCAAGCTCCGCCTCCCGGGTTCATGCCATTCTCCTGCCTCAGCCTCCCGGTAGCTGGGACTGCAGGCGCCCACCATCACGCCCGGCTAATTTTTTGTATTTTTTTTTAGTGGAGACGGGGTTTCACAGCGTTAGCCAGGATGGTCTCGATCTCCTGACTTCGTGATCCGCCCGCCTCGGCCTCCCAAAGTGCTGGGATTACAGGGGTGAGCCACCGCGCCCGTACACTAATTAATTTTTTTTTTCTTTTTTCTTTTTTTTTTTTTTTTATTGATCATTCTTGGGTGTTTCTTGCAGAGGGGGATCTGGCAGGGTCACAGGACAATAGTGGAGGGAAGGTCAGCAGATAAACAAGTGAACAAAGGTCTCTGGTTTTCCTAGGCAGAGGACCCTGCGGCCCTCCGCAGTGTTTGTGTTCCTGGGTACTTGAGATTAGGGAGTGGTGATGACTCTTAACGAGCATGCTGCCTTCAAGCATCTGTTTAACAAAGCACATCTTGCACCACCCTTAATCCATTCAACCCTGAGTGGACACAGCACATGTTTCAGAGAGCACAGGGTTGGGGGCAAGGTCACAGATCAACATGATCCCAAGGCAGAAGAATTTTTCTTAGCACAGAACAAAATGAAAAGTCTCCCATGTCTACCTCTTTCTACACAGACACGGCAACCATCAGATTTCTCAATCTTTTCGCCACCTTTCCCCCTTCTTTCTATTCCACAAAACCGCCATTGTCATCATGGCCCGTTCTCAATGAGCTGTTGGGTACACCTCCCAGACGGGGTGGTGGCCGGGCAGAGGGGCTCCTCACTTCCCAGTAGGGGCGGCCGGGCAGAGGCGCCCCTCACCTCCCGGACAAGGCGGCTGGCCGGGTGGGGGGCTGACCCCCCCACCTCCCTCCCGGACGGGGCGGCTGGCCGGGCGGGGGGCTGACCCCCCCACCTCCCTCCCGGATGGGGCGGCTGGCTGGGCGGGGGGCTGACCCCCCCACCTCCCTCCCGGACGGGGCGGCTGGCCGGGCAGAGGGGCTCCTCACTTCCCAGTAGGGGCGGCCAGGCAGAGGCGCCCCTCACCACCCGGACGGGGTTTCACAGCGTTAGCCAGGATGGTCTCAATCTCCTGACTTCGTGATCCGCCCGCCTCGGCCTCCCAAAGTGCTGGGATTACAGGCGTGAGCCACCGCGCCCGTACACTAATTAAATTTTTTAAAAAAACTATTTCTCAGGTTTAACCTAAAGATGATGTGCTGCTTCTCTAGGGCCAGGATAACATCTCCTTCCTCTTTGTGCCTGTGGTGTTTATTTCACTGTCTGGTACCTAATAGGTCTGCCTCAACCAAGGGCTGGGTGAAGCAAATTGTAAGACAAAAACATGTTAACGTGTGCCTCCATCTTATTTCCAAAGAGTGAAACGAGAAGAGGGAGCCCTAGGTGTCGTGGCCCAACCATTAAACTGCCATTTCCTCTTTGGGGGCATTTGTACTCACTGCTCTGCCCACAAGGACAGACCCTGCCATCCTCTTCCCAGCAGGTGAATTGTCTGGATGCTGGCGCCAGGAGCCGTGGTGCTCCAGAGCTTCTTCACTTCCCACAGGGAAAGACTTCATTTTGCTTTTCACTTTGCCCGAGTAGCTAACAATCACCTTGGGGTATTCTTTCGTCCAGAACTGATTTATCTGGGTGTAAGCTATTTCCCTAGCTCCTAATAAGGGCTCAAAGACCCCAGAGAAATGACTCAGCACCTAGGTGAATAGCAGCCCTTTGTAAGCATTAACCTAACCAGAGTTGATGTGATGCTTCAACTTGAATTCTTCTTTGGCACTCCTCCTCCCTGGCTTACGTAAGTCTGTGGAAAATTCTTCATATTCTCTCTTTTGAGGACTTATGTGTGGCTTTTCAGTTGTGCCTGTTTCCTTGCAAATGCTACATTTTATGTAGGCTATGGTAAGAAAAAGGTTAGAAAACCCAGTTCATTGCAGGTTCTTTCTTGTTTCAGTCCAATGGAGGTGGTCAGGCATGAGGCAAACCTGACAGAGTTCTATGTCTCTCCGAGCTGTCCACGGTGGGGAAATGTTAGGGCACATCAAGGGCAAGCTGGGATGGTTTGAAATTGTCAGATGTCAGGGACACCCTGTGTTGGTAATGGATTTGGTTCTCCCTCACTGAGTAATAGGATCAAGTCTAGAGTAAAATCTAAAGGTCAAGTGTGAGTTTAGCATTTCTGTATGGAGCCACAGTCAGTTCATTTGTGTCACTGGGGGTGTGTGTGTTGGGGATGTATCCCCTCTCCCCTCCCCCTGTAGCTCTTCCATTTAAGATTTAAGTACAACCAGCCCTCAGCTCCCCCTTCCCCCATAAAATGTGTTGAAATGCTTTAAAATGCGGGCCTGAGCCCTCCGGGTACTTCTGTCAATTACTTACAGGTTGAGAGTGCCTAAAATAATCACTTCACTGCTCTACCTTGCCTCTGCTCTAAAGAGACATGGCCACAGGCAGTCATCTGGAGTGTCCTTTGTGTTCAGCAAAAGAAGGAGGAATTTCTATATTTCAATAATAACCACTCATGTTTAATAAGTGATTTTGTATAATTATTTTAAGTAACCCAGTTTTCTTTCAAATTTGAATTTCTATAAGTGTATGTTCTCAGTATCCACATATGCTCACATTTAGGCCAGGATAACTGGTTTAATTAAGGATAATCTATGTTCAACCATACCTCTTCCTATTTCTCATACCTGAGGGTTTTCTTGGCCCTTAACTAGTGATATTTCATTTCAGTAGTGCAAAATATCTAGATGAACGAAGATCTAAAACTATAGACACTTTAGTTTGTACACTTCTTTCTCACCAGAGGGAAATTTTCCATTTGAACAGCAGTGTGAGATATAGCACTACACTGTAGTATCAAGATTATAGATCAAATGTGGAAATTAAGGCATTCAAAAATGGTGCTATTCAAAGTACATGTCTTATAGCAACATTACAAGTGTTTTAATCTCTAACCAGTGGGTAGACTTGTCTATTTTCAGGAGGTGTTATTAAGAGTCAATTACCATTGTTGGTCCCATTTTTATAATATTTAATTTTAAGTAAAAATGTTTAGATTTGCTTTTAAAAATTATAGGAATTTTTATTTTTATTTTATTTTATTTTTTTAGACAGGATCTCCTTCTGTTGCCTAGGCTGCAGTACAGTAGCACAATCAGAGCTCACTGCAGCATTGAATTCCTGGGCTCAAGTGATCCTCCTGCCTCAGCTTCCAGGCCCGCCACCACACCCAGCTAATTGCTTTCAATTTTTTGTAGAGACAGGGTCTAACTATGTTGCCCAGGCTGGTCTCAAACTCCTGGCATCAAGTGATCCTCCAGCCTTGGCCTCCCAGAGCGCTGGGATTATAGGCGTGAGCCACCACACCCAGCCAGTAATCTTTTTTAAAGAAAGAAGAAATATTCCCGTTATCATCAAGTGAGATAATATTTATATAAGGAGTTTATAATCTCTGAAGCACAACACATTAGTGCCTTGTCTTCATTTATATCTTCCCTGAAATGGTGTCATAAAGCACTCTCAGAGCCCTGCTTTCTACCGGGACACCTGTGTGGTCCCCTCAGGGAGCTGATCTCACCAAGCATACAGCATCCCAATTCTGTACTGTACACGCTCAGCTCCTGTACCTGTACACAAAGAGCATTTCAGGATAGGCTTGCTTCAGTACTTTGCTCAGCTGTGTTCTCTCTTGTCTCTGCAGTTCTGAATGACATCATCTCCACCATGTTCAATAGAAAGTTTATGGAGGAATTATTCAAGCCTCAAGAGCTCTACTCCAAGAAGGCCCTGAGGACTGTCTATGAGCGCCTGGCTCATGCCTCCATTATGAAACTGAACCAGGCCAGCATGGATAAGGTGAGCAGACAGCTGCCTTTGTCATCTTGGTTGCATTTTTTTGTACCTTTTGTGGATGATCATAGACTGGGGTCACATGAGATGATGTATGCAATGGTTCCTTGCAAGAAACAGGCATGTGTAAATACTAGTAGTTGTTGAGTTTCAGAGTGGGAAAGACCTCAGAAATCATCCACAACAACCCCTCTGTTGTTTATGTCATTCCACCTGCCCAAAGAGAGTGCTGGGTTTTATTTGTTTGATTTGTTTGGGTGTTTTTTTGTTTTTGAGATGGGGTCTCACTCTGTTGTCCAGGCTGGAGTGCAGTGGTACAATCATAGCTCACTGCAGCCTTGATCTCCCAGGCTCGAGCAATTCTTCTGCCTCAGACTCCCAAGTAGCTGGGACTACAGGCACATGCCATCACACTGGCTAATTTTTTTTTTTTTTTTTTTTTTTTTGAGATGGAGTTTCGCTCTTGTTGCCCAGGCTGGAGTGCAATGGCGTGATCTTGGCTCACCACAACCTCCGCCTCCCGGGTTCAAGCGATTCTCCTGCCTCAGCCTCTCAGGTAGCTGGGATTACAGGCATGCGCCACCACGCCAGGCTAATTTTGTATTTTTAGTAAAGACAGGTTTTCTCCATGTTGGTCAGGCTGGTTGCGAACCCCCAACCTCAGGTGATCCACCCGCCTTGGCCTCCCAAAGTGCTGGGATTACTGGCATGAGCCACCGTGCCTGGCCACACTAGCTAATTTTTAAATTTTTGTAGAAATGGGGTCTCACTTTGTTGCCGAGGCTGGTCTGGAACTCCTGGGCTCAAGTGATCCTCCTGCCTCAGTCTCCCAAAGTGCTAGGATTACAGGTGTGGGCCACTGTACCCAGACAAGAGTGCTGGCTTTCATGCCCATATTTATGAACCCCAGGAATACATGCCTTAACACAATAAAAGCACTCAACCCTGACTGGGCATGGTGGTTCACACCTGTAATCCTAGCACTGGGAGGCCGAGACAGGCGGATCACTTGATGTCAGGAGTTCGAGACCAGTCTGGCCAACATGGTGAAACCTCATCTCTACTAAAATTACAAAAATTAGCTGGGTGTGGTGGCATGCACCTGTAATCCCAGCTACTCAGGAGGCTGAGGCAGGAGAATCACTTGAACCCAGGAGGCGGAGGTTGCAGTGAGATGAGATCACACCACTACACCCCAGCCTGGGCGACAGAGTAGGACTTCATCTCAAAAATAAATAAGTAAAATAAATAAACAATTTTTTAAAAGCACTCAACCCCAAAACTTTAATTCTGCCTCATTCTTCACAAATCTCAGCTCTGCAATGTAGAAACCAGATATTTTTTAGAGCAAGTTCAAAAACAGTCTTTACTCATAATGTGAACATATCTATTTCTTTGGGAAACAAAGTATTGGGATGCTGTGATTTTTTAAATAATAATTCCTTCAAGAATATATCTGCCTCTGAATAATAATGATAATAATAATAATAATAATAATTCCACATAAATAAATGGCAGAGGACAGACAAGTCTGTTTAGAAGAATTCCAAATGATTTATGTAGATACTCTGCCCTCAGGGAGGGAGAGTGTAACTCCCCCTCCTTAGGTGGGGGCTGCACTTTAAAGAGTACAGTATGGAAAGGAGGAAAGAAATAATTAGCTTTACAGTAGAGAAACTTGATAAACTACCCCAGCCGGATGGTCAAGGTAACATCAACAGTGATGAGTCATGTTGCCAATATGTACCCTGACATGATGTGATGAAAATGGAACTTCACCTCTGTGGTCTTCCTCCCCGAAACTCCAAACCCCAGACTAACCATAAGAAAAACATCACACAAATACTGTTGGTTGGTCATGCTTACAAAATACCTGACCAGTACTCAAAACTATCAAGGTCACCAAAGTCAAGGAGAGTCAGAGAATCTGTCCAGCCAAGAGGAGCCCAAGGACACAGGACAGCGGAATAGAATGTGGTGTCCTGGATGGGATTTCAGAACAGAAATAGGATGTCAGGGGGAAACTAATGAAATCTTTAAAGTTTGGTCTTTAGTTAATGTAAAATATAATAATAATTCCTTTACAACTTCTCCCACCATGTGAAAGAGGACTACCAGGCACAGTGTCTTGCAGCTCTAATATCAGTGCTTTGGGATTGAGGCCAGGAGTTCAATACCAGCTTGGGCAACACAGCAAGACCAAATCTCTACAAAAAAATTTTAAAAGACCAGGTGTAATGGCGTATGCCTGTAATCCCAGCACTTTGGGAGGCCAAGGCAGGAGGATCGCTTGAGCCCAGGAGTTCAAGACCAGCCTTGGCAACATAGCAAGACCCTGTCTCTAAAAAAATAGAGAGAGGGCCGGGCGCGGTGGCTCACGCCTGTAATCCCAGCACTTTGGGAGGCTGAGGCGGGTGGATCACGAGGTCAAGAGATCGAGACCATCCTGGCTAACATGGTGAAATCCCGTCTCTACTAAAAATACAAAAAAAAAAAAAAATTAGCCCGGTGTGGTGGTGGGCGCCTGTAGTCCCAGCTACTCGGGAGGCTGAGGCAGGAGAATGGCGTGAACCTGGGAGGTGGAGCTTGCAGTGAGCTGAGATCACGCCACTGCACTCCAGCCTGGGGGACAGAGCAAGACTCCATCTCAAAAAAAAAAAAAAAAAAAATAGAGAGAGAGAGAGAAAGAAAAATTTTTTAAATCATGATGACTGATGGTGGGAGTTAGATTTGCAGAGTCAGCACTCACTTATTACTGGTACTTAGAAGACTCAGGGAGACAGACTGCCTTTAACTGGGCCCTCTTACCTCTTGCCACTTACCTTTGGAAAGTCACTTTAACTCGGCCAGACGCGGTGGCTCATGCCTGTAATCCCAGGACTTTGGGAGGCCGAGGCAGGTGGATCACGAGGTCAAGAGATCGAGACCATCCTGGCCAACATGGTGAAACCCCGTCTCTACTAAAAATACAAAAAATTAGCTGGGCATGGTGGCAAGTGCCTGTAATCCCAGCTACTTGGGAGGCTGAGGCAGGAGAATTGCTTGAACCCGGGAGGCAGATGTTGCAGTGAGCCAAGATCGCGCCATTGCTCTCCAGCCTGGACAAAAAGAGCAAAACTCTGTCTCAAAACAAAAAAAAAAGTTCCTTTAACTCTCTGAGCCTTCATTTTCTCATCTGTAAAATGAGGATAATAAATGCTACTTCATCAATTATTAGGAGAATTAAGTGAGAAACATACATAGGCCTGGCATATAGCTGTTCAATAAATATTAATTATATTTTCAGTTCTGCTTGCTCTTCTCTCTCTGCCTTTAAAAAAGTTTAGAGACTGAGCACAGTAGCTCACACCTGTAATCCCAGCACTTTGAGAGGCCCAGGTGGAAGAATCACTTGAGCCTGGGAGTTCAAGACCAGCCTGGGCAACATAGCAAAAACCCATCTCTAATATTTTTTAACATATTAAAAAAAAACCATAGTGAGACCTCATCTCTACTAAAAATTAGAAGAACTAGCTGGGCACAGTGGCACACAACTGTAGTCCCAGCTACTCAGGAGGCTGAGACAGGAGGATAGCTTGAGCAGGGGAGGTTGAGGCTTCAGTGAGCTGTGTTCACGCCACTGTACTCCAGCCTGGGTAACAGAGTGAGACCCCCATGTCAAAAAAAAAAAAAAAAAGAAAAGAAAAAGAAAAGAAAAGAAGAGGAAGTTTAAATTTCCATAGAGGAAGGACACAGAACTTAGAATTAAAAAAACTGAGTTTAAGCCTTAGCTCTACCAGTTACTAGCTGTGAGACCCAATTTACTGAATTACTCTGAACTGGCATTCCTTCATCTTATACCTGTTTTTATTCTTTATTTCTAGCATGGTTTCCTATATACGAGCATTTAATGTTCAACAATGATGGCAGAGTCTCAAATCTGTATCTCCAGTATTGTACTTTCCCAATCCCCATGCACACACACCAGCCTATTCCTGTTTTCTGGGGCTTGTTTTAATTTTTTTTTTTTTTTTTTTTTTTTTTTTTTTGAGACAAAGTCTCACTCTGTCACCCAGGCTAGAGTGCAGTGGCACTAACTCGGCTCACTGCAACCTCTGCCTCCCAGGTTCAAGCAATTCTCCTGTCTCAGCCTCCTGAGTAGCTGAGATTACAGGCACGCACCACCACACCTGGCTAATTTTTGTATTTTTAGTAGAGATGGGGTTTCACCATGTTGGCCAGGCTGGTCTCGAACTCCTGACCTCAGGTGATCCACCCACCTCGGCCTCCCAAAGTGCTGGGATAACAGGTGTGAGCCACTGCACCTGGCTAGCTATTCTGGTTGTATGCCACCTTCTAAGTGGAAATGTTTGGCTGCAGGTAGGAGAAATGGGATTGTGTAGCAGGGTCCTGGCAAGTGCCTTAGAATCTGATAGTCTTGAGGTCAAATATCATTCTGCATTTACCAGCAATGTGAAATTAGGCAAGTTTCCTCATTATTAAACTGGGCTAATACCTACCTCATAGAGTTCTTGTGAAGAATAAATGGGATCAAATGAGGTAATATATATACACGTGCTTGGCATGACACTCAGATGGTAGTTGTTTATCGTTTCAATCCTGCCCCAGACATGTCCTTAAGTTAACCGTCCATCTTCTCTCCTGGCTCCTCCGCTCCCACATCCCTCAGACGTCCTTTCCTCCATCAATAGCATCATCCCTCCCCACCTGCACTAGGCTGAAAAGGCTGCAGTCCTTCTGGATAACCCTGATCATCATCCCCCAAATCTAGGCAGTCACCACCTACTGACAGCTTTTCCTTCTAAATATCGCGTGATCTTCCTTTCCCTGACTTCTCCGTTCCCACTATCTTTTTTCCAGGCCTTAAGTCTGGATTGCTCCAACAACATTTCTTTCATTCATGCAATCAGTAGATATTTATTGTAATCTTTTTAGGAACCAGGTGCTAGCTACTCCCCCTAACTAGTCTCTCCTTTCTGTCACAGCTCATCATTGCCAGATCTCGTTCCGTCACCACTTTGATCATGTCAGCTCAGAAAACTTTAACCCCCTAACTTCTACTACATCTAGTCTAAATTATATTGTGTATCTCCCCAAAAACTTTATTCTATTTTTAATAATTCAGCTTTTATTTTATATTCAGGAGGTACATGCACAGGTTTGTTACATGGGTATATTGCGTGATCCTGAGGTCTGGGGTACAATTGAGCCCATCAGTCAGGTAGTCAGCATAGTACCCAATAGTTAGTTTTTCAGCCCTTGACCCCTACCTCCCTCCCTCCCTCCCCATTCTTGCAGTCCCCAGTTTCTATTGTTGCCATCTTTATTTGCCATACTTACCCAACTTTATTACCTGCCATCCCCAACACAAACTGTCCTCAGGCCATTCTCCTCTTTCTCCCAGAAAAATAACATACTCATTGCTGCCTCCAGGCCCTCACATGTACTGTTTCCCTCAACTGGAATGTCTTTCCTCTGCCCTCAGCCAATTTAAATCCTGCAGCTGCCTCGAGGGCTATATAAGGCCACTTGTGCCACAAAGCCTGCCTTCACCACTTTGGTCCCCACCAGTTCCTCCCTTCTGATCTTTCATGTATGGTCATACCACACCTATGTGGAGATGGCTTGTTGATATCCACATAGTTCATCATTTAAAATGATTCTTATAAAGTTGTAGAACTCTATACTTGCCACTTGCACACATATTGCCTCATTTATTGCTCTCAGCACCTCTGCAACATTGGGAAATTAGAGAGTATTTTTTTACAGATGAGAAAACTCAGGCCCAAAGAGGTTAAGAAACTTGGCCAAGGTTATACAATAAGTTAGGAGGAAAGGAGTACTTAAATTTGCATTTTCTTTCTCCAGATCCAGTGCTCACTTTGGGACTCCGCTGCTGCCAATATTATTTCAGACGTATCCCATTAACAATACACATCAGGTGACCAGAAATCCTGGTTTGCCCAGGAATGTGCTGGCTTACTCCTGTTTTCCTGGCTTAATTATTAAAAGCACCCGCTTTGACTCTCAGAAGTGTCTTGGTTTGGGTGATAAGTGATATGGTCCCCCGAGCTGTATGGCAAGCCCAGAGTTGGTTTTCAGTAAATGCTTGACTGAATCACTGTTTGGAGATTCTCACACCTGATTTTGATATGATCCCATTTCTTTTGCTTGTGTGTGGGTTGGCAGCTCTATGACCTGATGACCATGGCTTTCAAATATCAAGTATTGCTGTGTCCCCGACCCAAGGATGTGCTGCTGGTCACTTTCAATCACTTGGATACCATCAGGGGATTCATCCGAGACTCCCCAACCATCCTGCAGCAAGTGGATGAGACTTTCCGGCAGCTGACAGAAGTAAGAGTGCCATCAGTGTCTCGCCTCTCAGCCCCAGTACTTTTTCTCATCCCTCTGTTAAGAACAGGTAGATCTATGACAGAGACAACAGAATGAGGAATGGCAAAGCCTGCCACTCTCCCAGAACATTCTGAAAAGCAATCCGTGTCCATTTTGGTAATATAACAGGGATCATCATCTTATGTCCTCTTACTGACGCCTTCACAATTGGAAAAGCAATATACAGAGCATAGCCATTTTCTCCTCACTTTTCGGAAAGGGATTTGGTGGTGGATGTTCTGCTAAATCTTGGGGAACAGGCTCTCCAGGTGTGTGGAGAATGGGAGACAGGAAGTGTACCCCTGCTCAGGTGTGGGGTAACAGGCTTTGTCACTGTGGAGAGGGAGCACTGCTGGTCTCCCCGCTGCCCCTCCTGCCCAGCAGCCCAGTCCTCTCCTTACCTATCTGGCTCCCATCCCTGAGTACCCATCTGCCCTGCCGGTGCGTACTACTCATCCCTCTTGGAAAGTGAAGTGCTGCTTTCTGCTTGCCTTTGGCAGATATATGGTGGTCTCTCTGCAGGGGAGTTCCAGCTGATCCGGCAGACACTCCTCATCTTCTTCCAAGACCTGCACATCCGAGTAAGTCAATGGGCAGCCCCGGGAACACTCAGGAGCTGCTGTACCAGGGAAACAACCCTGGTAGTCATGAGGGCAAACAAGGACGGAGATTTTGCCCAGTTAGTGATGTCCTCAGGGTTTGCCTCTCTAATGATAAAGATATTGATAATACATCTCAGCAGTTTTTAAATGGACCAAGGAAGACAGTGATGCTGCCATTCTTTTTTGATTACCTTGTGAGTTTCTTGGAAATATAGTTTCTTCTGTTACTTCTCCAGAGGAAATATGCTGTCAAGTCAACAGCCTGATCTCAACTGCAAAACCTTTTGTTGAGCTTTATCCTCCTTGACCTCTCCAGTACTGACACTGTCAGAAGGCTGCCCCTACTCCATGGAACTCTCACCTTTCCAGGTCTTTCATGGCTCTGTACCATCCTGGGCTTCCCTTCCCTTCCCTCTCCCATCTCAATGCCTTTTACTCCTTCCTCTCCCGCCATCTGTCTCCAAACCTTCCTCCTGTCTGTACCCACCTCCTGCTAATTAGGCATCTCCTTCCTCACCCTTTTGTCTACCAACTCCTCTGCCTGTGACTCCTGAGTCTAACCTCTACTCTACCCTGGCCCCATCCCTGCCCTCCAGACTCACATCTCCACCACCTTGCTGAAACTTCCCACCAGGATGCCCACCAGTGCCTACAACTTGCTGTCTGTAGCTAAACTAATCTCCACAGTTCAGGTGCTGCCCTGACTTTCTCATTTCTTTTGAGGGCACCACCACCATTCTCCTACTCACTTGACTCAGAACCAGAATGTCACCTTTGATTCCCCTTCCCTGATCTTCATCCAATTGCTTCTAAGACCCATAGAGTCGGCGGAGCGCAGTGGCTCATGCCTGTAATCCCAGCACATTGGGAGGACAAGGTGGGCAGATCACCTGAGGTCAGGAGTTTGAGACCAGCCTGGCCAACATGGTAAAACCCCATCTCTACTAAAAATACAAAAATGAGCCGGGCATGGTGGCAAGCACCTGTAGTCCCAGCTACTCAGGAGGCTGAGGCAGGAGAATTGCTTGAACCCAGGAGGCGGAGGTTACGGTGAGCCGGGATCGCACCACTGCACTCCAGCTTGGGCGACAGAGGGAGACTCCGTCTCAAAAACAAACAAACAAACAAACAAACAAAAATAGAGTCGGCCTTGTCAATATCTACACCCTCTTTTCCTTTTTTTTTTGAGACAGTGTCTTACTATGTTTCCTAGGCTGGTCTCTAACTTTTGGGCTCAAGTGATCCTCCTCCCTCAGCCTCTCAAAGTGCTAGGATTATAGGTGTGAGCCACCATGCCCTGGCACACCTTCCTCTCCATCCCTGTTGCCACCATCCTGGCTCAGGCCCTCATACTCTTGGGGGCTATGCTTCCCAACTGGGCCCCTCTCCTCCTGCCTTGCCTACATAGCCAGGCAATTCTACATCCTAACTTTTAAAAACACATTTTCTAGCCAGGCACAGTGGCTTATGCCTGTAATCCTAGAACTTTGGGAGGCCAAGGTGGATGGATCACTTGAGCCCAGGAGTTTGAGACCAGCCTGGGCAACATGACAAACCCCATCTCTACCAAAAATACAAAATTAACTGGGCAAGGTGGTGCGTGTCTGTATTCCCAGATATTTGGGAGGCTGAGGTGGGAGGATCACTTGAGCCCAGGAGGTCAAGGCTGCAGTGAGCCAAGATCATGCTACTAGGCTGGGCGCAGTGGCTCACGCCTGTAATCCCAGCACTTTGGGAGGCCGAGGCGGGTGGATCACGTGGTCAGGAGTTTGAGACCAGCCTGGCCAACATGGTGAAACCCCGTTTCTACTAAAAATACAAAAATTAGCCAGGCGCCTTTAATCCCAGCTACTCGGGAGACTAAGGCAGGAGAATCGCGTGAACCTGAGAGGCAGAGGTTGCAGTGAGCCGAGTTAGTGCCACTGCACTCTAGCCTGGGCGACAGAGCAAGACTCCATCTCAAAAAAAAAAAAAAAAATCATGCTATTGTGCTCCAGCCTGGGCTGAGACCCTGTCTCAAAAAAATAAAAAAATAAATAAAAATAAAATAAAAACACATTTCTGAAGCCTGGGCAACATGGTAAAACCCCATCTCTACAAAAACAAAAATTAGCCAGGCATGGTGGCGCATGCCTATAGTCCCAGTTAGGAGGCTGAAATGGGAGGATGGCTGCAGTGAGCCATGATGGATCCATGATTCAGACCAGGTGTCAGAGCGAGACCATGTCTCAAAAAAAAAAAAAAAAAAATCTGAGCTTCTGAATTTTGAATCTGTCTCTCTTGGACAGGGCTTTGTTTCCTGCCACAATTTAACCAACTGATGTGGGAAAGATGGTATGATATGGTAAAACAAGCCCAGGCTCTGGAGCCAGACATGTTTCTCTTTTTTTTTTTTTTTTTTTTTTTTTTTTTTTTTTTTTGAGACAGGTTCTCATTTTGTTGCCCAGACTGGAGTATGGTGGCACAATCATGGCTCACTGCAGCCTCAATCTCCTGGGCTCAAGTGACCTTCCCCCTCAGCCTCTCAAGTAACTGGGACTACAGGAGCATGCCACCACGCCTGGCTAATTTTTTGTATTTTTTGTAGAGACAGAATCTTGTTTTGTTGCCCAGGTTGGTCTTGAACTCCTGAGCTCAAGCAATCTGCCTGCCTTGGCCTCTCAAAGTGCTGGGATTACAAGTGTGAGCCACTGTGCCCAGCTTCACCTTTCTCTTTGAATCTCAACTCCAGAGCTGGGCACAGTGGCGAGTGCCTGTAGTCTGAACTACTTGGGATATTGAGGCAGGAGGATTACTTGAGCCCAGGAGTTCAAGACCATCCTGGGCAACATAGTGAGACTCTGTCCTTAAAATAAAATGTTTTGTTTTTGAGACAGAGTCTCACTCTATCTGGAATGCAGTGGCACAATCTTGGCTTACTGCAACCTCCACCTCCCGGGTTCAAGCAATTCTCCTGCCTCAGCCTCCCAAACAGCTGAGATTACAGGCGCCTGCCACCACACCTGGCTAATTTTTGTATTTTTAGTAGAGATGGGGTTTCACCACGTTAGCCAGGCTGGTCTCAAATTCTTGACCTCAGGTGATCCGCCCGCCTTAGCCTCCCAAAGTGCTGGAATTACAGGCGTGAGCCACCATGCCCAGCCAAAATAAAACAATTTTTAATTAAGAAAATGAATCCCAACTATAGGACTAGCTCCATGACCTTGGGCAAAATAACTTCTCTTAAGTCTTAGTTTCTTCATCTGAAAAATGAAAATTATAATACCTAATTTTGTTGGATTAACTGAAACAGCATATGTAACATATATGTATTTGTTTGTGCATATACGGAGAGAGTGCTTCTGGAAGCATATGCAAGAAACTGTTCACAGTGCAGTGTTGCCTTCCAGGAGTGGGGAACTATATGGAGGACAGGAGAAGGAGACTGACTTTCCATTATGTATACCCTTTTGAGACCTTTGAGTTTTGTACCTAGGCAAAATAAAATTTTTAAAAGGGGAAGAAATGCAATGTATTTAGTGCCTTATTGTATTTCCCTTCCATGGACAAAGGAAGATAAATAGATTTCAATTCTGATGCCAAATTTTTTTCTTTTTTTTTTGAGATGCAGTCTGGCTCTGTCGCCCAGGCTGGAGTGCAGTGGCACCATCTCAGCTCACTGCAACCTCCACCTCCCCGGTTCAAGCAATTCCCCTGCCTCATCCTCCCGAGTAGCTGGGATTACAGGTGCACACCGCCACATCCAGCTAATTTTTTTGTATTTTTAGTAGAGACGGGGTTTAACCACGTTGGCCAGACTGGTCTTGAACTCCTGACCTCAGGCAATCCACCCGCCTCAGCCTCCCAAAGTGCTGGAATTATAGGCGCGAGCCACAGCGCCCGGCCTTATTTTTAACTCTCATGAAGAATTGTATTTGCTATGGATGAAGCAATAATAACATTAATATAAATTAAGATCTCTGTCATTGATTAAAATAAAAAATATGAAAGTACAAATAAGATTAAGTTTTTCATTAAATTTAAAATAACAATTTTGAAATATTAAAAATTCTGTATCATATTGTTATCAGGGCTGCATATTTGGGTATTATTTTATGGATTGGTAGTAACATAAACAGCCATATTGATTTCCCAGTTCCGACAAGATAAAATTCATTATAATGAAAAGGCTTTCAGCTGGGTGCAGTGGCTCACGCCTGTAATCCCAGCACTTTGGGAGGCCAAGGCGGGCGGATCACAAGGTCAAGAGATCGAGACCATCCTGGCCAACATGGTGAAACCCCGTCTCTACTAAAAATACAAAAATTAGCTGGGCGTGATAATATTCTGCCACTGGGAGTGATGGCTCATACCTGTAATCCAAGCACTTTGGGAGGCCAAGGCCGGAGGATTTGTTGAGCCTAGGATTTCAAGTCTGCAGTAAGCTATGATCATGTTCACTGTACTCCAGTCTATGCAACAGAGCAAGACTCTGTGTCAAAAAAAAAAAAAAAAAAAAAAAAAGGCCAGGCGCCATGGCTCACGCCTGTAATCCCAACACTTTGGGAGGCCAAGGCAGGTGGATCATGAGGTCAGGAGTTCGAGACCAGCCTGGCCAAGATGGTGAAACCCCATCTCTACTAAAAAATACAAAAATTAGCCAGGCGCGGTGGCGGGCGCCTGTAATCCCAGCTACTCGGGAGGCTGAGGCAGGAGAATCGCTTGAACCCAGGAAGCAGAGGTTGCAGTGCGCCGAGATCATGCCACTGTACTCTAGCCTGGGCGACAGAGCAAGACTCCATCTCAAAAAAAAAAAAAAAAGGCCAGGCACCGTGGCACACACCTGTAATCCCAGCACTTTGGGAGGCTGAGGCAGGCAGATCACTTGAGGTCAGGAGTTCGAGACCGGCCTGGCCAACATGGTGAAACCCCATCTCTACTAAGAATATAAAAATTAGCTGGGTGTGGTGGCACATGCCTGTAGTCCCGGCTATTCAGGAGGCTGAGGCAGGAGAATCACTTGAACCCGGGAGGCAGAGGTTGCAGTGAGCCGAGATCGCACCACTGCACTACAGCCTGGGCTACAGAGCAAGACGCTGCCTTAAAAAATTAAAATAAAAAAATACAGCAGGCGAGAAGGAAGGCAGGGAGACCAGACAGGAGGCTTCTTCAGTGGGGCAGGCAGAAAACAGTGAAGGCCTGCATGGGGAGCAATAGTTGGGGTGGAGAGGAAAGGCTTGGCAACTGAATAGATATGGGAAGGGTTGAGGAAGAGACAAAGATGGGCCCTGTTCTGAGCAGGGGGAATTTGAGATACATCCTAGGGGACCCGTAGATGGAAATGTGTGACAGGCAATGGGATGGATGGGTCAGTGCCAGGGAAGGAGCTGGAGTGGGACCTTGAGATCTGGGAGCCATGAGCTCAGAGGTGAGCCCTGGAGTACGGGAGGAGATGAGATCACCTGGGAAAGGAAAGGGTGGAGGGAGAAGAAAAGGCCAGCAGAGGGGCTGAGCAAGCAGACAGACCTAACAGTCCTCTCCAGCCACTGGCAGAGTCTCAGGCCAAACACAGACACACACATGACCTAAATTTGTACATTTCAGATCTACCATGCCATAGTCAACCTCATAAGATTAAACTAACAGAGGTTCTAGCACATATAAATATTCCCAATTCTCCCTCTAAATTTTCTTTCTCCTTTCTTGTACTCACATCCCTTGGTCACAGAATCTTGAGGTTAAAAATGTCTTAAACGTCATCCAGCAAACCCTCTGACCAAACCAGTTTATACGTTCCCCTGAAAACGTGACTCACACCTGCTCATCTCCATCTCTGAAGTGTCTCTACACCTACCTTCTTCCTCCAGGCTCAGCTCCAGACCCACAGTCACGCCTGCCTCCCCCCAGACTCCTGGCATGCCAGCAGTCATTCTCCTCAGCAAGCTTCTATGCATCTGCTATGTAGCATGTCCTGCTTTAAAGTGTTATTTTTCTCCATTTTATGCTTGTGTCCTGTGTCCAAATAGACTTGTAATAATAGGAGTATTGGCTACCATTTATTGAGCACATAGTCTATGTGTCAGCCTTTGCTTTTTTTTTTTTTTTTTTTTTTTTTTGCAGATAGAGTCTTGCTCTGTTGGCCAGGCTGGAATACAGTGACAAGGTCTCAGCTCAATGCAACCTCCACCTCCTGGGTTCAAGCGATTCTCCTGCCTCAGCCTCCCGAGTAGCCAGATTACAGGCACATGCCACCACACCCAGCTAATTTTTTGTATTTTTAGTAGAGACAGGGTTTCACCATGTTGGCCAGGCTGGTCTTGAACTCCTGACCTCATGATCCTCCCGCCTCAGCCTCCCAAAGTGCTGGGATTACTGGCATGAGCCACTGCACCCAGCCGGCTTTACTTTTTATACATTGTCTGATTTAGTTGTCACAGTAACCCACTGAGTTATCTATTATTATTACTATTATTACCCCCAGGTTACCAAAGGGAAAACTGATGCACAGAAAGGTTGTGTAATTTCCCAAAAACCCAGAAGTGGCCCGTCCAGTATTTAAGCCTTCAGAGTCTAACATCAGTATGCCAAGCTGCCAGCTCACACATTCTTATCGCTTTGCATTTTCACTGCCTTGCACACAACAAATGCTTATTCTTTCCTTTTTTTTTTTGAGACAGAGTCTTGCTCTGTTGCCCAGGCTGGAGTGCAGTGGCATGATCTCGGCTCACTGCAACCTCCACCTCTCTGGGGTTCAAGCGATTCTCGTGCCTTGTCCTCGTGAGTAGCTGGGATTACAGGCATGAGCCACCACACCCTGGTAATTTTTTTATTTTTAGTAAACACAGGGTTTCACCATGTTGGCCAGGCTGGTCTTGAACTCCTGACCTCAGGTGATCCACCCGCCTCAGCCTCCTAAAGTGCTAGGATTACAGGCGTGAGCCACCACACCCAGCCTGAGATACTTATTCTTGATTATATTACTAATATAACCTTATAGAATATTAGAGTTGAAGAGATCTTCAAGCTCATCTCTTATTTTACAGATAAGGAAGCCAAGACCCAGTAAAACTGATTAACTGCTACAATCTTTATGAGATTTAATCTGTGAGTGACCAAAACCTCTATACAGAGTACACGAACCCAGGAGAAGGAATAAATGTAATGTGTTTTCAGTCATCTAAAAGATCCTCAAACTTAAATGCCAGCTGGATCCCCCTGCCCCAGCCCCATCCTTCTTTCTAGTCCAGCATGTGGATAAGGCTCGGGCTCCAAAGTCAGAATCACAGGAGTTTGAATCCTCAGCTCTGCCCCTTACCAGCTGGCTGACCTTGAGGAGGCGTCTTAACCTCTGAGCTGCCTCATGTAGAAAGTGGCCATATGAGGTTCTTACAGCTCAAGGCCTGCAGCTGCATGGAAAGTAGGCAGGGAACCAAGGAATACGGGTGGAATTTGGAGTCACCTTTGGTTTTGAATCCTGGCCCTGCCTCTTACTGCTCTCTTTGGGCAAGTCACTTCACTCTCTACTTTAGCTTTCTCGTCTTTAAAATGGGGGTAATAGGACTCACCTGGAAGGTTTGCTGCGCTGCTCAAAAGTAGTTCTGTTTGTAGCCGAGCACGGTGGCTCACGCCTGTAATCCCAGCACTTTGGGAGGCCGAGGCAGGCAGATCACTTGGGCTTAGGATTTTGAGCCTGGCCAACATGGCGAAACCCCATCTCTACAAAAAAATATAAAAATTAGCTGGGCACGGTGGCTCACACCTGTGGTCCCAGCTACTTGGGGGCTATGACAGGAGAATCACGTGAGCTGGCGGGGCTGAGGTGGCAGTGAGGCAAGATCGTGCCACTGCACTCCAGCCTGGGTGACAAAGTGAGTCCCTATCTCAAAAAAAAAATAGTTCTGTTTGTTAAAATACAGTTAACTCTGCAAGTGTAATTTTTTCTCCCTTCTTTTTTTTTTTTTTTTTTTTTTTGAGATGAAGTCTTGCTCTGTCGCCCGGGCTGGAGTGCAATGGCACGATCTTGGCTCACTGCAACCTCTGCCTTCCAGGTTCAAGCACTTCTCCTGCCTCAGCCTCCTGAGTAGCTGAGACTACAGGTGCCCACCACCACGCCCGGCTAATTTTTTGTATTTTTAGTAGAGACAGGGTTTCACCGTGTTAGCCAGGATGGTCTCGATCTCCTGACCTCATGATCCGCCCGCCTCAGCCTCTCAAAGTGCTGGGATTACAGGCATGATCCACTGCGCCCGGCCTCTCCCTTCTTATTGTTATAAACTCATAGGTCATGTTCCCAAACCATTACGCACTTTCCACCCTCAGAATATTGATGTCTATGAAAATACACCAAGAAAAATGACAATAAATGTATTTTTTTCCAGGTATCCATGTTTCTAAAGGACAAAGTTCAGAATAATAACGGTCGCTTTGTGTTGCCGGTGTCCGGGCCTGTTCCTTGGGGAACTGAAGTTCCAGGACTCATCAGGTGAATTCCCAACAATGATCAGAGCTATGTTTGGGGTGCTAGGAAATCAGCACATGGGCCGCACACGGAATGCCGCACTGCCAAGCCACTCACAGTCTGCCCAGCCCTTCTCTTTCTTCAGTAAAACAGCTATTGAAAAAGTCAGGTTCTAATCCCCACCTTGTCACTTAGTAGAGGGACTTGAGGCAAGTTACCCAGTTCCCCAGGACTAATTTCCTCATCTGTTAAATGGTTACTGTGTGGATGAATAAGATAATAGTGCTCTAACGTGCTTACAAAGCAATTGGCACATACATATGCTCAATAAATATTATTATTGTATTATTATTATTATTATTATTATTATTACAACCAGCACCTTTATCTTGAAGGAGAGCATGTATTCCTTTTTTGTTCTGTAGTACAAAGAATAAAGAAGCCTCCAGGACTACCTAAGCTTGGAGAACATTCCATCATGTCATACTTTGTATTGTAGAATGTTCAACAACAAAGGTGAAGAAGTGAAGAGGATAGAATTCAAGCATGGTGGAAACTATGTCCCTGCACCCAAAGAAGGTTCTTTTGAACTTTATGGAGACCGAGTCCTGAAACTGGGAACTAACATGTAAGCAAATTCTTCTCTGAGTGAATTCAAGTCCAAGGGAGGTCACTTCATTTAAAAAAAAAAAAAGAAAAACAGCCAGACTTCTGCTATGAAAATCCCTGCCGACAATAGGAGTAATTTCCCCTTAGGTACACTGCATACAGAGGCCTGACATTTCAAAGGGCACCCAGGAACGCCAAACATAAGGCAACTCAACAGAATGAAAAGATACATGATGTTCAATAGCCATGCAAGAGAACTAGCCAAAATCTGTGTTGCAGTGGAAATCCAGAAAGACTTATCCATTCTGTAAAGCTGCATATCTTTTCAGTGATGCGTGTTACTCTTCACAAGAGGAGGCATTGCCACCCAGCCTCCCCAGGTGTTTTTCTTTAGGAAGAAGTGAAATGTGAGTGGTTAACACGCACTCAGTTGCATTCTGTACCCACAGCACCTTTCTGGATGCTATTTAATGTCTCAGAATAAAAACTACAAACTATGCTTACGAGTTAGAGAGAAGTCCGTGGAAAGGGGCTGGATAATGTCACCATTTTCTGTTGACACACCAGGTACAGCGTGAATCAGCCTGTGGAAACTCATATGTCTGGATCATCAAAGAACTTAGCCTCATGGACCCAGGTGAGCTGCTGCCTTCCTTGCCTACCCTCACAGCTTCTCTCTAGATACAGAAGTCTACATAAAGAGAGGTGAGAACGCTTTAGATTTCGGATCTAGCCAACATTTCCCCTGTTGTGTGCAATCTTCTCCATTCCACCTTATGAGTACACAGGTTTTAATTGTAGCTTTTCATGGAGGCTTCCAGTGATCTCACTAATTAGGTAATTTTAGGCTTGGCTCAGCCACCATAATTAAGAGGAACCACACACCAGGACATATGCAGTAGCGTAGTACCAGTGCCATTAGGTCCGTGATTGCTGGCATCAGCACTCGTGTGTATTCTGATCATTAAAACATTTCTTTTTAATGTTTCCCTCTATAGCACCGTGGTAGCTAAGTCAGAGTGGGGGGTTTTAGTTTCTCTGAATTCCATCCTTACAAGTTTTCGCTGCACTAGCTCCCAGCTAGCTGTAGGAGAGATCACAGAATATTAAATTATTCAGCAAACATTTATTAAACTGCTTCTATGGGCTGGGGACCCAGGGACACGAAGCTGACGTAGATGTGGTCCCATCTTGAAGGGGCCTGTGGTACACTGGGAAAGACGGCGAAAGAAACAACTCAAATGAGGTGGAGGAAGGGCTGGCTGGGGATCCTCAACAAAGTGCTGTGCCAGAGGAATTCATGTCTGTCCAGTGGACAGGGATCACAGGGATCAAGAAGGCATTTCAGAGGCGGGGATATTGAAGTGGGGCTCTAGAGTAGGTAAACTATGAAACAGCAGAGAGGGAGAAATGGGCACACGGACCAAGGTGACAGAGGGGCAAGAGTGTTCCCGGGAGGAGGATGGCAGTGTCTCCCACGAGGCTTACGTAATGGATCACAGTATCATGGAGGCTTGCTGGCAGAGACTCGCCTGAACAGGGACACTGGGGCCTGACCAGGAAGGGTGGTAAACAATTTGGGCTTTGTTCTTTCGACAGGAGGCAGAGGGGTTTGTTTCAAGCCAGGGAGAAATGAGACAAAAACTGCATTTAGGTAACTGGTGGTGGAGTGAGCGGAGAGGCAGAACAGGGGAGGCCAGGCTACAAGGAAGAGGGGTGCAGGATGAGGCAGGATGAGGACTGTGAGAGGAGGGAATGGACTCGAGGGTGTGTTCCCGGCCGTCACCACCTGAGAGCAGTGTGGCAGCGCCTCTGGAAGGAGACTGGACTGAGGCGACTTGTAAATGCTGAGGGAACCTGATTGACAGGAAAGGAAGCCATACACTTCTTCAAGGAGGAAGGTAGTGAAAGGAGAAACGTGGATCCCTGGGGCTTCCACTCTTGCGGACAGTATGAAAATCTCTGGTTTGCAAAGTTGCTACATTCCCTCTGCTACTGACGTGATTTTCTTTTGGTTAAGCCTGCTTTCTACACTTTATTTGGACCCAGAAATAATTTAAATAGCAATTGTTCCACCTTATTTTATAATACCTACCTGTGTCTCTGAGGTTTTAGCAGGAAATGTGATTGCCTTCATGTGGCTAAAAATCATGCAACTGTTTCTGCAGGAAAGCATTGCTCCAAACCCTCTTGCTAAAGAAGAGCTGAATTTCTTGGCCAGGCTGATGGGAGGGATGGAGATTAAGAAACCCAGTGGCCCTGAGCCCGGATTCCGGTTGAATCTCTTTACCACCGATGAAGAAGAGGAGTATGTTTTAAACCTGTTTCATTAAAGACATATAAAAATCCCAAGCATGACAAGAACACAAAATGACTATTACAAACCAGTGGCACTTATAAATATTTGTGCAAATATCACAAAAAAATACCAACAAATTTAATAATCTAAATAGCCCACCAGGATGAAATGGCCTGAAACTTCCACAGTCATTCAAAAAAAGAGATGGGGCCGGGTGCAGTGGCTCACGCCTGTAGTCCCAGCACTTTGGGAGGCCAAGGCAGGCGGATCACAAGGTCAGGAGGTCGAGACCATCCTGGCTAACATGGTGAAACCCCGTCTCTACAAAAAAAAAAAAAAAAAAAAATTAGCTGGGTGTGGTGGCATGCACCTGTAGTCCCAGCTACTCGGGAGGCTGAGGCAGGAAAATCACTTGAACCCAGGAGGCAGAGGTTGCAGTGAGCCAAGACTGTGCCATTGCACTCCAGTCTGGGAGACACAGCAAGACTCTGTCTCAAAAAAAAAAAAAAAAAAAAGAGACAGTGTGATGGTGCGCACCTGTAGTCCCAGCTACCCACGAGGTTGAGGCAGAAGGATCGTCTGAGCCCAGGAGTTTAAGGTTAAGCAAGCTGTGATCATGCCACTGCATTCCAGCCTAGGAGAGAGCAACACCCTGTCTCTAAAAAATGATAATAAACAAAACAAAAAAAGAGTTATAATGTTTTACTTATCAGAGAACAGCTGAATAAGCAGTGTTAGAAGCCAGGATGACCAGATTAAGACAGTGTGTTAAGAAACCAGAGTGAGGTTGGAGCTTGATTTCCCTGTATTAGACAGTATAACCCAAAACCAACAGCAATAGTAAATCACCCACGGTGATTTATACTACTTTACAGTTTACAGAGCACTTTTGCATGCATTATCTCATGTGATCCTCCTCAAAACCAAGTATTTGGCGTGAGTGTCACCTTTCATTGAACTATTAATAACTTCTTTTGTTTAATTCTGTGTGACAGGTACTATGTAAAGTCCTGGGAATGCAAAGATGTAAGACCTAGAGCCTGTCCTCAGGAAGCTCTCAGCTTAGTGGGAGAGTAAACATGTACAGATATAAGTTATTTCAGTGCTGTGTCATGAATGCGCTAATTGAGGACAGTGACTGACTTTGCACTGGCAGATTGAAGGAGCTGGCATTTGATCTAGGTCTTGGAGTTTGCCAAGCAGAGGAAGGGAAGAAACATTCTTGGCAGAGCTTATAATGTACAAAGTCACAGATAAAAGAACTTGACTTTCTAGGTCGTAGGGTACATTGGTGGGAGATGGGGTAGAAAGTTTAAGAGAAATGGCAGATGAGGAGGCAGAAAAAATAGGTTGCAAACTGATCAAGAGCCAGTTTGCCATGCTGGCAGGGAAAGAACCCTAATGTTGCACCCATTTTCTTTACCATCTCATCCAGACAAGCAGCGCTAACCAGGCCAGAAGAGTTATCCTATGAAGTTATCAACATACAAGCCACCCAGGTAAGTACAGGGGATTACACAGGGTCCAATCGTATTCCCTTCCTCATCTTTTTTTTTTTTTTTTTTTTTGAGACAGGGTCTCGCTCTGTCACCCAGGTGAAGTGCAGTGGCTCGATCTCAGCTCACTGCAACTTCCACCTCCCAGGTTTAAGCAATTCTCATGCCTCAGCCTGCCGAGTAGTTGGGATTACAGGTGCCCGCCACTATGCCCAGCTTTTTTTTTTTTTTGTATTTTTAGTAGAGGTGGGGTTTCACCAAGTTGGCCAGGCTGGTCTTAAACTCCTGACCTCAAGTGATCCACCCGCCTTGGCCTCCCAAAGTGCTGGGATTACAAAGGTGAGCCACCGTACCCAGCCTCCCTTCCTCCTTTCCTCATCTTATATAACGTTGAACTTCAGAGACCCTCTTTTCAAGCAGGATTCAGACTACAATATAGCTGTTAAGTGCTGTGTTGTCATTCCCCCTGCTCAAATTAAAGTTGCTTCTTAACTATACCCATCTGCTATTCTGTAGCAGCCAGGGATGCTTGGTCACATACATGTTGATTAAGAAAAAAATATATAGACCCTCTTCTTCTCTCTGATCAGCCTGTAACTACAATCCCTTTTCTGACAAACAGGTGCACAACTGAAACATATCAGTCGTGGGACAAAAAAACTAAGTGCCTAGTGCACAAAGAGGCGGCCTGCCAGCACAGCCTCTTCATGCCCTTTTACCTCTCATTTCCCTCATAGGACCAGCAACGGAGCGAGGAGCTGGCTCGAATCATGGGGGAGTTTGAGATCATGGAGCAGCCAAGGCTGAGCACCAGCAAAGGGGACGATTTGCTCGCCATGATGGATGAGTTATAGCTGTTCTGACCAGGCGTCCTCTGCCCCCAGGGAGAGGCTGCTGGATGGTGACCCCTGGGGAATGCCCCATGGCCCAGAATGATGCTGCTAGTTTTCTACTGAGTGAAGCCATTACGTCTATTTCTTGTTTATGTTGTAAGGAACTGTGTGAGTCTCCCTTGAGGAGCACTCACTCTTGAAGGCACACACATACACATATTTTCAGTGAAATACATTCTGACTTTTAAACTTGACCTTTCCCATTTTATTCTTAATTCTGTGGCAACCACCAAAAGCCTCCTGAGCCATAGGTTTGAGCCCCAGAGTGGGTAAGGGGTCACCCCTACTGTCATTTTCAGGATTACTATTTCAGCTTTCCTGTGGGGATCTACAAAGGCCTGTAAACATTAACAAAATCCTTGGCTTTCTGGGATACATTCTGCCTGTAGGCAAGTTTGAAATCAATGACTGTTCGAGGCAGTTGCCATAAACAGTGAGGGCTCAGTGTAAAAGACCCTCTTCTCCATGGCTCACTAGGAACTGTAACCTCAGAGGAAGAGTAAGCAAGGCCGCGACGGGGAACACTTAGCTGGCCCCAGGCAGGACATGCCAGCATCTGTACTTCCCGCACGTCCGTCTATCCATGCGGTGTCAGTTTATCCCATACTGACATGTATACCAAGAGAATATTTTCTTCTTTTCAGCATGACATGTACTCCTTACCCCCAGGGTCTTCCTCTACCCCTGAGTGTGCTTTGCCTTCTAAAGACACCCAGCATAGACCGGGCACAGTGGCTCAGGCCTATAATCCCAGCACTTTGGGAGGCTGAGGTGGGCGGATCATGAGATCAGAAGATCGAGACCATCCTGGCTAACACAGTGAAACCCCATCTCTACTAAAAATACAAAAAAAATCAGCTGGGTATGGTGGCAGATGCCTGTAGTCTCAGCTACTCTGGAGGCTGAGGCAGGAGAATAGCATGAACCTGGTAGGCAGAGCTTCCAGTGAGCCTAGATCATGCCACTGCACTCCAGCCTGGGCGACAGAGTGAGATTATGTCTCAAAAAAAAAAAAAAAAAGATACCCGGCAGGATGCACTGTGACATCGGTCTCCTCTGCGTCACCGTGAGTCACCAAACAGCACCCTAGATTGGGTGCATGGGAGGCACGTGTGGTATGCCCCTTTCCCTTCCGCATTCTAGCTGAGCCGCTTCCCTGGGCGGGAACAGACTTTGCAGGATGCAGCAGGAGGCCAAGTCTCACTGGAATCCATGTAAAATGTCTCCAGCCAAGGCTGCCCTTACTGCTTCAGAAAGGCGCAGCAGCCCTCTGCCATAGGATCCTTCCCAGGACTGAGTAACTGGCAGGTTCAGACCCATTCAATCCTATGGAAGGAATATCCAGAATGGCAGAGGGCTGGAGAGAAACTAAGTTGAGCTGGACATTGCCTGAGATTGGGCCAACTACAGGAACCTCTCCATCCCCTCACACCTGGGACGGATCAAGGTGAACATAATTCTAGAATGTAATGGAAGCTGCCCTTTGGCTTTTCCAAAGGCAAAGGGTTTAGATACAGAATGTAAATCACCAAGGGCTGGGCATGGTGGCTCATGCCTGTAATCCCAGCACTTTGGGAGGCCGAGGCGGGCAGATCACTTGAGGTCAGGAGTTCGAGACCAGCCTGACCAACATAGAGAAACCCTGTCTCTACTAAAAATACAAAATTAGCCAGGCCTGGTAGCGCATGCCTGTAATCCCAGCTACTCAGGAGGCTGAGGCAGGAGAATCACTTGAACCCGGGAGGCAGAGTTTGCAGTGAGCTGAGATGGTGCCACTACACTCCAGCCTGGGGGACAGAGCAAGACTCTGTCTCAAAAAAAAAAAAAAACCTCAATTGCATTAGGCCCGATGGAGCCACACACCACCAGCAGTGCCAGCAGTGCCAGCAGTGCCAGCAGTGCCAGCAGTGCAAGAGGCAGGCCGCAGGGCCTAGATGTGCACAATCACCTCAGATCACTGTGTCCTTCATTTTCTTTATAGAGCTCCCTCACTTCCTTTTGAAACACTGAGGCCAGCAGGTTTCCCAGCAGGGGGCCCCATATCAGCAAAGGACATTTGACCCCAGTTTTCTAGATATCCTCAAGACCTCTCAGCTTAGGTTACAACTGACAGGAAGCTAATATTTGTTTTATATTGATTAATATTGCATGTGTCCCTCATCTTTCCTCCCTACCTCAAGTATATTCTGCTTCAGGTGTTTATCTGAGTGGCTGCTAAGGCTCTCCTCCTCCTATACAAACGTGCCCAGTTGAGGCAGGAGGCAGGAGACAAGAACCTAAGGCCAATTTGCGCTGCCTTCCTAGAACTGAATCAAAACGAAAACCCCACCTCTCCACGCCCAAGTAAGGAAAGGATCAGAAGCTACTCCTTTTGCAACCTCCCCTTTCCACTGCCTCACAGATGAAAAATGGAAAGTACCTCTGATTGATCCCCTCCCACAACCAATCTGACTGGTCGTGGGGCAGGTTTCATTTACATAGGGTGTAACCAAGTAACCAATGGGAAACCTCTAGAGCATATTTAAACCCCAGAAAATTCTGTAACCAGGGCTCTTGAGCTGCTTGCTCGAGCCTACTCCCACTCTGTGGAGTGTACTTTTGTTTCAATAAATCTGTACTTCTGTTTTGCTTCTTCTCTCGTTGCTTTCTTTGTGCATTTTGTCCAATTCTTTGTTCAAAATGCCAAGAACCTGGACAATTCAGTCAAGACCCTCAACCAGTAACACAGGTACTCCTTCGGCCCCTACTTCTCCAGGCGCTGCTTCTCTCCATCTTCATTGTTCTAGCCATTATCCTCTGTTCCTCACCACGTATTCAACAGCTTCTCGGCTATGGGGCCAGCACTGCACTGCACAGATCTCAACTCTCAGGTCTCCAGGTGCCAACATTGCTATTAATAGATCCAATAGCCTTTTCTCATCACCATGCTCCTTGGCTTTTTGGTTTTCTGTTTTGTTTTTGAAACAGGGTCTCACTCTGTTGCTCAGGCTGGAGTGCAATGGCACAATCATAGCTCACTGAGCCTCCAAACTCCTGGGCTCAAGTGATCCTCCCGCCTAGGCCTCCCAAAGTGCTGGGATTATAGGCATAAGTCACCACGCTTGGCTTCTTGGCTTTTTGAAAGCTCTTGGCCCTGCTAGACACCCTTTTCTTCCTAAAACTCTCTCAACTGTTCACCTCTGTGGCTCTAATCACATCACTTTCTTTTTTTTTTTTTTTTTTTTTGAGAAGGAGTCTCACTCTGTCGCCCAGGCTGGAGTGCAGTGGCACGATCTCGGCTCACTGCAAGCTCCGCCTCCCAGGTTCACGCCATTCTCCTGCCTCAGCCTCCCAAGTAGCTGGGACTACAGGCGCCCGCCACCACACCCAGCTGATTTTTTGTATTTTTAGTAGAGAGGGGGTTTCACCGTGTTAATCTGGATGGTCTCGATCTCCTGACCTCGTGATCCACCTGCCTCGGCCTCCCAAAGTGCTGGGATTACAGGCGTGAGCCACCGCGCCCAGCCTAATCACATCACTTTCTGACCATACATCCTCTCTCTCCCTCAGTGCCTTCTGATTGAGGACTGCTCTGTATGATACAGAGTTCAACACAGCCATTTTATAAAGTCTGTCAAAATAGCCAAGTCAATGGCAGAAGATCATTATTTCATCCTTGGCTGTCTTTCCCATTCCTTTCCCACTCCTTTGCCTTACCTCTCACTCTCACTCAATTTCTCATCCTCAGCCTATTCCTTATTCTCATCCCATTGCTGATCCCAATGTCTGATGTGCCCGGCAGGGTTTACACCCCTTCTGAAAGTTATTCTGCATCACTTATTTTTCAAAAATGTCACTACCTTCAACCCTTACCTCTGTGTTGTCATCCCATGCCCACCTGTGCTGCAGGCTCTCTTTCCATGGATGGTCCACATCACCTCACACTCCGGTGTCTGAAAATGCAGTCATTTTCATTGATTTAGTACATTTACTTCACTTTCAAAAGGCATGAAGAGGTCAGGCATGGTGGTTCATGCCTGTAATCCCAGCACTTTGGGAGGCTGAAGTAGGCGGATCACCTGAGGTCAGGAGTTCAAGACCAGCCTGGCCAACATGATGAAACCCCATCTCTACTAAAAACACAAAAATTAGCCAAGTGTGGTGGCATACACCTGTAATCCCAGCTACTGGGGAGGCTGAGGCAGGAGGATTGCTTGAACCCAGGAAGTGGAGGTTGCAGTAAGCCAAGATTGTGCCACTGTACTGTAGCCTGGGTGACAGAATGAGACTCCATCTCAAAAAAAAAAAAAAAAAAAAAAAAAAAAAAACTTGAAAATTTCTTAATTAAATATAATACAAAATAGGACAGTTTTCCATAGAAAAGAACTAGAAGCAGCTGCCAGAATAAGTGTCTTTCTCCCTTCTTAGAACAAAAAAAAAATGAGAATGCTCACATTTGACATTTGTGCATTGGATTCCCTTCTGAATGAATAAAAAGGAAAGGGTTTGATATAATTCCTGATGGGTGTGTGTTGTTTTTCATGCCACCGTTTGTCATTGTGGTTTCCCATTTTACTGTCATAACTGGACAGACATTTTTGTAAATTCAATAAAAATACAAAAAAAAAAAAGGTTTTAAAAAACTGGAAGCACATGGGTAGAAGTTACCAAAAGCTTCCTGACCGTGAAGTAGATCAGCTGGCAAAGAAGCAAGTTGCTGTCACTGGAGTGGTTCAGATAGAGGTTAGGGGGGAGCATCACAGAATGTCATAAAGGGTATGTTGGTACTGGGTGGTAAATTGGAGCAGGTGACCTGGGAGTTGACCCTAACTCTCAGGATTTTGTGATCCTCTGACAATTGGAAACAGAACCACAACAGAGCTCACCTAAAGAGAACAGAGAGGCTGGGCACAGTTGTTCACGCCTGTAATCCCAGCACTTTGGGAGGCTGAGGCGGGTGGATCACGAGTTCAGGAGTTCAAGACCAGTCTGGCCAAGATGGTGAAACTCCATCTCTACTAAAAATACAAAATTAGCCAGGCACAGTGGCGGGTGCTTGTAATGCCAGCTACTCGGGAGGCTGAGGCAGGAGAATTGCTTAAACCCAGAAGGCAGAGGTTTCAGTGAGCCGAGATCGTGCCACTACACTCCAGCCTGGGCGACAGAGTGAGACTCTGTCTCAAAAAAAAAAGAGAGAGAATAGACAGGCCGGGTGTGGTGGCTCACGCCTGTAATCCCAGCACTTTAAGAGGCAAAGGCAGGCAGATCACCTGAGGTCAGGAGGTTGAGAGCAGCCTGGTCAACATGACAAAACCCTGTCTCTACTAAAAATATAAAAATTAGCTGGGCATGATGGTCTACTCCTGTAATGCCAGGTACGTTGGAGGCTGAGGCAGGAGAACTGCTTGAACGTGGGAGGTGGAGGTTACACTGAGCCAAGATCGCGCCACTGCACTGCAGCCTGGGCGACAGAGAGAGACTCTGTCTCAGGAAAAACAAAAACAAAAAAACAGAAATTCAAGGCTCCTGGAATGAACTCATTTCAAGTGCACCTTGTACTAGTTAGGGTTTTGGCTACAAAAAAATGAAACCAGTTCTAGCTATTTCAATAGAAAAGGAATTTACTGAAAGGACATCAGGCAACTCAAGAGTTGTCAGGAAGATGGGAGAACCATCAGAAAATGTCCAGGAACCAAGGAAGTGTGGGCAGTGGAGGGAATAATTCCAGCACTGGAACCACCATCAGGAATGCAGCTCTGGATGACGCATACACTAGGACAGAGCCTGAACAGTTCCTGCTGGTTTGTGTCACTTGCTCCGGATGTAAACTCCGATAATACTTGAATTTATGTCACAAGCCCACATCATAGCAGACAAGAATCAAAGACAATATCTGGCCTTTAAATCATCTGTTGTGATGAGATTCTCCCACTGAAGTCCATAGAATGTCAGATTTCCCCAAACATAGGGAAGGAGTTCAGTTGCTGAGTAGCCAAACAGTGAGATCTCCTCCACAGGCAGCAACCCCAACTCCGCCCCTCTTATTACTAACGATCTCTCTGGATACCCAGTGTTAATTTTTTTTTCTTTTTTTGAGATGGTGTCTCTCTCTGTCACCCAGGCTGGAGTGCAGTGGCGTGATCTTGGCTCACTGCAACCTCTGCCTCCCAAGTTCAAAGATTCTCCTGCCTCAGTCTCCTGAGTAGCTGGGACTACACCACCACCACACCTGGTTAATTTTTGTATTTTTAGCAGAGACAGGGTTTCACCATATTGGTCAGGCTGGTCTCAAACCCCTGACCTTGTGATCCGCCCGCCTCGGCCTCCCAAACTGCTGGGATTATAGGCATGAGCCACCAGGCCCGGCAATTTTTTTTTTGAGACAGAGTCTCACTATGTTGCCCAGGCTGTAGTGCAGTGGCGCAATCTCGGCTCACTGCAGCCTCGACCTCCTGGGCTCCACCGAGTGATCCTCCCACCTCAGCCTCCTGAGTAGCAGGGACACCCAGCTAATTGGCTAATTTTTAAAACTTTTGTAGAGATGGGGTTTTGCCATGTTGTCCAGGCTGGTCTCAGCCCCCTGGGCTCAAGCAATCCGCCCATGTCATCCTCCCAAAGTGCTAGAATTACAGGCATGAGCCACCGTGCTCAGCCTCAGTGTTAAAATTGATTCCTCCTCCTTCCACCCACATTCCAGATGTGATCAGCCTCCAAGGATTCTGACCGGCTCTTTTCATGGGTCTTTAACATTCATCCTTCCTTTCCATTCCCACTGCAACTGACCATCTTCATTTAGATCCTGATCACTTTTTCATCACATTCATAAAACTAGTGTTCCTCATACCACTGCAGTTTACAGTGTGAAGCATCTGGGCCTCCTAAGGTCTTCTCCCTGACCCAACATTCAGGAGACTAGCAGAGGAGGTATGATTTATGTATTAGCTGGGCATAGTGTTGCGTGCCTGTAGTCCCAGCTACGCAGGAGGTGGAGGTGGAAGTATCGCTTGAGCCCGAGAGGTTGGAGAGGTTGAGGCTGCCATGAGCTGTGATCATGCCACTGCACTTCAGCCTGGGCGACAGTGAGACCCTGTCTCAAAAAAAGAAAAAAAAAAAAAGATTTACGTAAACAACTATGGTGAATCTGCATGCAACAAGCAAACTAGGAAAGGTGTGAGCAATATGCTATAGGGGTCAGAAGAGAGACATCGCTCCCAGCTGAGGTAGCAAAGGCAGAGGCGAGAGTGTCGGGTTCCTCTGTGGATTGCTGAGTGGCTGAGTCTGACTAGAGAGTAGGCCAGTGGGTTTCAAATTTTAGTGCACATTGTTAGATGTGCAAATGCATAGGCCCTACTTCCGATTCCATAGGTCTGGGATTGGGTTAACAAGCATTCCAGATAGTGTTGAGGCAACCCATTCTCCTACCACACTTTAAGAAACACTGAATCCCAGCATTTTGGGAGGCCGAGGCAGACAATCACGAGGTCAGGAGTTCGAAACCAGCCTAGCCCAGATGGTGAAACCCCGTCTCTACTAAGAATACAAAAATTAGCCAGCCATGGTGGTGGGTGCCTGTAATCCCAGCTACTTGGGAGGCTGAGGCAGGGAATCGCTTGAACCCAGGAGGTGGAGGTTGCAGTGAGCTGAGATCACACCACTGCACTCCAAGTTGGGCGACAGAGCAAGACTCTGTCTCAGAAGAAAGAAAGAGAGAGAGAGAGAGAAGGAAGGAAGGAAGGAAAGAAGGAAGGAAGGAAGGAAGGAAGGAAGGAAGGAAGGAAGGAAAGAAAGAAAGAAAGAGGAAGGAAGGAAGGAAGGAAGGGGAAGGGAAGGGAAGGAAGGCAGGAAGGGGAAGGGAAGGGAAGGAAGGCAGGAAGGAAGGGAGGGAAAGAAGGAAGGAAGGAAGGCAGGAAGGAAGGAAGGGAAGGAAGGAAGGCAGGCAGGCAGGAAGGAAGGAAGGGAGGGAGGGAAAGAAGGAAGGAAGGGAAAGAAGGAAGGAAGGCAGGCAGGCAGGAAGGAAGGAAGGAAGGAAGGGAGGAAGACTGGGGAGTTTGGGCAGAGAACCTAACAGAGATCCAGCTAGAAGATAAAATCAAATTATGGAGGGCTTACTTAAATGTCAGCATTAGAATCTATTCTGCTAGTAAATTGAAAGTGTTCTTAGCAGGTAAATGATAGAATCAGAACTGCGTTTTGAATCTGTTGGCAAAAAATTGTAAGCAACACAAAGACCAGTGAGATGGTTTTGATAATAAATTAAGGCCAGGCGTGGTGGCTCATGCCTGTCATCCCAGCACTTCGGGAGGCCAAGGCAGGTGGATCACCTGAGGTCGGGTGTTCAAGACCAGCCTGACCAGCATGGAGAAACCCCATCTCTACTAAAAAATACAAAATTAGCTGGGTGTGGTGGCTCATACCTGTAATCCCGGCTACTCGGGAGGTGGAGGCTTAGGCAGGAGAATTGCTTGAACCCAGGAGGCAGAGGTTGCACTGAGCCGAGATTGCGCCATTGCACTCCAGCCCGAGTGACAAAAGCAAAACCCCCATCTCAAAATTAGCCAGGCATGATGGTGCGCACTTACAGTACCAGCTACTCAGGAGTCTGAGAAGGGAGGATCATTTAAGTCCAGGAGTTGGAGACGGCAGTGAGCTATGATCACTCCACTGTACTCTGGGCTGTGCAGCCGAGCAAGACCCTGTCTCTATTAAAAAAAAAAAAAAAAGTAAGTAAATGATGGCAGAGTTACTTCGAAGAATTTGCAGGGCTAGTGACTGAGTGATTGTGACAGGTGTGGGGGAATCAAGAAATTATAGAAGTTATCAGCTGGGTGAGGTGGCTCACGCCTGTAATCCCAACACTTTGGGAGGCTGAGGCAGGAGGACCTCTTGAGCTCAGGAGTTTGAGACCAACCTGGGCAACGTGGTGAAACCCTGTCTCTACTAAAAATACAAAAAAAATTAGCCAGGTGTGGTGGTGCATGCCTGTAGTCCCAGCTACTCTGGAGGCTGAGGTGGGAGGATCACCTGAGCCTGGGAGGTGGAGGTTGCAGTGAGCCAAGATCATGCCCCTGCACTCCAGCCTGGGTGACAGAACAATAACTTGTCTCAAAAAAAAAAAAAAAAAAGGCAAGGAAGAAAAAATTATAGAAGTTATCAAGGTTACTCAAGGTGCCCAACTTAGGTAGCTGAAAAATGGTGGTAGCAACTGCAGAAATGGAAAAATTCAGAGCAGGAACTGATTTGGAAGGGACTTGATGAATTTTTCTCATAGACCTACTGGGTTTTGAGTAGCAGTAAGACATCTGGGGAATAAGCAGTGTAAGACATGGGAAAATGGAGATCCAGAGAGCAGTGTGGGCTGGGGCACAGACCCGGACTCAACAGCATGGGAGGAGACAGCTCAAGACAGCTACCCTCAGGTAGAGGAAATACAGCCCCAGAGGAAACACGCACGTTAGGGGACAGGAGAATGAAGTGGGCTTAAAAAGAGAGAAAGAGAGAAATGGAAAAGAAGCAATCAGAGAAATGGGTGAAGATAAGTGACACAATGCCCAGAAAAAACAAAATACCAAGGAGGAGGGTGATCAGAATGCTCGAGCACTGAGGGGGATGCCAGAAGTGAGGACTACAAGAGGGGATATGGGTTTTAGGAACAGGGATATCATTAGCAACCTTTGCTGAAAAAGTTATTGGGGTCTTGGGAGTAGAAACCAGGTTCCAGTAAGCAGAGCCATTGGTGTGAGAAAGTGGAAGCCTCGGCCGGGCGCAGTGGCTCACGCCTGTAATCCCAGCACTTTGGAAGGCCGAGGCGGACCTGATTACGAAGTCAGGAGATGGAGACCATCCTGGCTAACACGGTGAAACCCTGTCTCTACTAAAAATACAAAAAATTAGCTGGGTGTAGCGGCAGGCGCCTGTAGTCCCAACTACTCGGAGGCTGAGGCAGAAGAATGGCGTGAACCCGGGAGGTGGAGCTTGCAGTGAGCCGAGATCCCGCCACTGCACTCCAGCCTGGGCGACAGAGCCAGACTCCGTCTCAAAAAAAAAAAAAAAAAGAAAAGAAAGTGGAAGCCTCACTGTACAGCAGCAGTTCTCAAGCTTCTTCTTGGTCTTGGAACCTCTACATACTTTCAAAATGATTGACAGATTATGTGGGTTATATGTATTTTCTGTCATATTGGAAATTAAAATAAAAATGTAATATTAATTCATTCAGAAATTAACTCATGAACATAAATTTATATTATATATAAAATATATAAACTCACTAACATATTTTATATATAAAATATATAATAAACTCACTTACAAATTTATATATATACATATATAAAATATATAAACTCACCAGCATTAGTTTATATGTATATAAAATGTATAAACTCACCAACATAAATTTATATATATATATATAAAATATGTAGGCCTGGCGCGGTGGCTCACGCCTGTAATCCCAGCACTTTGGGAGGCCGAGGCGGGTGGATCACGAGGTCAGGAGGTCGAGACCATCCTGATTAACGCGGTGAAACCCCGTCTCTACTAAAAATAAAAAAAAATTAGCCGGCCCTGGTGGCCGGCGCCTGCAGTCCCAGCTACTCGGGAGGCTGAGGCAGGAAACGGCGTGAACCCAGGAGGCGGAGCTTGCAGTGAGCCGAGATGGCGCCACAGCACTCCATCCAGCCTGGGCGACAGAGCGAGACTCCGTCTCAAAAAAATAAATAAATAAATAAACAAATAAATAAATAAAATAAAATATGTAAACTCACTAGCATAAATTTATATATATAAATTATATAAACTCACTAACAAACTCGCTAACATAAATTTCTTTATATATAAAATATATAAACTCACTAACATAAATTTGTATATATATAATATATAAACTTACTAACAAATTTATATATATAAATTATATAAACTCACTAACATTAACTCACTAACATAAATATGTATGTATATAAGTTACATAAACTCACTAACATAAATTTATATATATAATATATTAACTTACTAACATAAATTTATATATAAAAATATAAACTCATTAACATAAATTTGTATATATAAAATATATAAACTCACTAACACATTTATATATAAAATATATAAACGCACTAACATACATTTGTATATATATAAAATATATAAACTCACTAACATACATTTGTATATACATAAAATATATAAGCTCACTAACATACATTTACATATATATATATATATATATAAAATATAGGCTGGGTACAGTGGCTCATGCCTGTAATCCTAGTGCTTTGGGAGGCCGAGGCAGGTGGATCACCTGAAGTCAGGAGTTCGAGACCAGCCTGGCCAACATGGTAAAACCCTGTCTCTACTAAAAATACAAAAATTAGCCAGGCATAGTGGTATGCACCTGTAATCCCTGCTACTTAGGGAGCTGAGGCAGAAGAATCACTTGAACCTGGGAGATGGAGATTGCAGTGAGCCAAGATCACACCACTGCACTAGCCTGGGCAACAGAGCAAGACTCTGTCTCAAAAAAAAAAAAGTGTGTATACATATATATACATATATATAAATATAAACTCACTAACATAAGTTTAAAACTTATGTAAGTAGCAGTATTATCAACAATGAGGTTTATCTGAGGCACAATTCTCGCTCACTGAAAAATCCCAACACCCAGCCATGAAAACTTGCAATATAGTCGGCATTGGCAACTTTTGACAGTCTCTATGGAGACTGAATATTTAAAAGAAGAGAAGCAAATCCAGTCTCACATAGATAGCTGGAAAAGTGATCATACTTGAGGAAAGGCTGGCATAAGGGCCTTTTGAGAAGTTTGACTGTGGAAAGTAAGAAAACAGTAGATTGCATGGAGGAGAAAGACAATTTTATTTTTAGAATAAGAAGAGCCCAACTGTGATTGCTGATAAAAAGGGAAGCCTCCTAGGAGAGATGGAAATCAATGAATGAGAGAGTGAAGGAATGAAAGAAGCCTCTTTTTTTTGTTTGTTTTTTGTTTTTTTTTTGAGACAGGGTCATTGTCACCCAGGCTGGAGTGCAGTGTGCAGTGGCACAATCATAGCTCACTGCAGCCTCAACCTCCAGGGCTCAAGAGATCCTCCAGCCACAGCCTCCCACGTAGCTGTGATGGCAGCAGCGGCCCATCTGGAGCAGCCAGCTTCAACCACTTCATGCCAGGCAGAGGTGCAGCTGGGGCTGCATGCTCTGTGGAGCCAGCAGGGGCCAGAAACAGATGATACCAGCAGGAGCCCCACACCCTACCAAGTTGACGGGGCATGGAGCCCTCACTCCTGGGCACAGCTGCAGCAACCCAGCCATGGCTCCAGACCCGGGCATCCCTGTGCTCTTGAGGGCCCAGAAAGCCCCTGCTCCCGCAGGCTCAGAAGTGCTTGCTCCCACTCCCTGGCGTCTCCCCACTCTTGGTGCCCACTCCAGTGCAGAGCAAAGTTGTGGCTAAGCCCGGGCACTGTTGTGACCCAGCTTGATGTGCATGCACTGTGGGCGACACTAACACACCAACCCCCGCTGCCTCAGCACCCCCTCAGACTTTGGGTGCCAATAAGCATGGGATGGAGGCCAGGGGACTGAGGGTGGCTTGGTGCAGGCCTGCAGGCTCCCATCAGCACAGGCAATCTGGGCACCAGCAGACAGCATGTTAATAGTGCCAGGAGGCAGTCAGGTTCCTAGGCAGAAGGGGCAGATGCCCAATGAAGCCCCACCTTCAAGCCAGGGGTGGCCTGAAGCCTGGGGGTGGGGCTGCCAGTTCCAGGTGGAATCCAGGACAGGAGTAAGAACTTCATTGATGCCTTCCAGCCAATTGGATGGTACTTTTTCCAGGCCCACCCATGGCCACCCATGGGCCAACCAGCATGCACTTCCTCCATTCTTCGCACATGAAAACCCCAGACTCAGCCAGTCTCAGACACTCCACAGGACCTGCTTGCGGAAAGGAGCCACCCACTTCAGGTCTCCCGAGAGCTGTTCTGTCACTCAATAAAGCTCCCTCCAGCTTGCTTACCCTCCAGTTATCCACATAACCTCATTCTTCCTGGATGCGAAACAAGAACTTGGGACCTGCCAAACAGCGGGAGTAAAAGGAGTATAACATATTCCTGGCCAGCTCGCTGAGCTGTGGGTGGTGACACACTCCCAGACTGCAGGAGTGAAGAGTGGTGACCCTTCCGGGGGCCCACCCTCCACCAGCGGGTAGCTGTGCCACATGACAGGAAGCGGTGGCTGGGCCTAGCCAGCCCAGGAACCACGGGCCAGAGCAGGGCAGCACTCAGCGGTAGGACTGAAAGAGCTGTAACACATATGGACTGAAACACGCCCCCGCCCCCCAAGATGCCCCGCCCCTGCTCCTCGTGTGGTGAAGAGCTGCAGCCCTTCTTGGGGCCCAGACCTCCGGGCTCCACAAGCCAGGGCTGTGACACACTGTAACACCCTCTTTGTGGCTCTGTGGTTCCTGGTGTCTCTGAGCTTTCGGCCACCACTGTGTTCCCCTTGTCCAGATGCTGGTGCCCACAGCAGAAGCCACTTACCGTATGTCTGGTCCAGCCGCAGCCTTGCACAGAGCCAAAGCCTGTGCCGGCGCCTGGAGCTGCCAGTGCTGGCCCTTGGAGCTGCCCACCCGCTGCAGCAGCCGGCCTATCTGGCTGTGTGCAGTGGTCGGACCCTGTGCTCACTCGCTCACACATCCCTCACTGCTCCACACCTGGCACGCCTTTGGCAGGCGTGGGATCCGAGCCCGCAGTGCAAGCTGAGCCCAGCCTGCCAGACTGAGCGGGCAGAACGAGCCCAGCAGGCACAAGCAAAAGTCAAGCACAGGCGCTGCTAGCCACAGAGGTTTCCGGATGGCAGAGTGACACCCTAAGGTTCTTGTGACAGCTGGGACTATAGGCGCACCCATTACACCCAGCTAATTTTTTTGTTTGTTTGTTTGTTTGTTTGTTTTGAGACGGAGTCTCACTCTGTCGCCCAGGCTGGAGTGCAGTGGCGCGATCTCAGCTCACTGCAAGCTCCGCCTCCCGGGTTCACGCCATTCTCCTGCCTCAACCTCCCGAGTAGCTGGGACTACAGACGCCCGCCGCCATGTCCGGCTAATTTTTTGTATTTTTAGTAGAGACAGGGTTTCACCGTGTTAGCCAGGATGGTCTCCATCTCCTGACCTCGTGATCCGCCCACCTCGGCCTCCCAAAGTGCTGGGATTATAGGCGTGAGCCACCGCGCCCGGCCACACCCAGCTAATTTCTTAAAACATTTTTGGCCGGGCTCAGTGGCTCACGCCTGTAATCCCAGCACTTTGGGAGGCCGAGGCGGGCAGATCACCTGAGGTCGGGAGTTCGACACCAGCCTGACCGAGATGGAGAAACCCCGTCACTACTAAAAATACAAAAATTAGCCGGATGTGGTGGTGCACACCTGTAATCCCAGCTACTTGGGAGGCTGAGGCAGGAGAATTGCTTCAACCTGGGAGGCGGAGGTTGTAAGCCGAGATCAGGCCATTGCACTCCAGCCTGGGCAACAAGAGCGAAACTCCATCTCAAAAACAAAAAAAAATTTAGAGATGGGGTCTCACTATGTTGCCCAGGCTGGTCTCAAACTCCTGAGCTTAAACAGTCCTCTTGCCTTGGCCTCCCAAAGTGTTGGGATTACAGGTGTGAGCCACCACCCCCAGCCAAGAAGCCTAATTTACTGAGCTTCTTCTCTGTGCCAGATGCTTTCACACATTAATGAAGGTCACTTAAATCTTACAGTTCTCTGAGAAAGGCCTAATTTTTTGTTTTCATAACAAGCAAATTGAGGCTGAGGAAGAAAGTAATTTTTCCAAGGCTATACAGGGTGACTTTTAAAAAATGTAAATCAGGTGGGGCACAGTGGCGTGTGCCTGTAGTCCCAGCTATTCTTGAGGCTTGGGTAGGAGGATCACTTGAGCCCAGGTAGTTGAGGCTGCAGTGAGCTATGATCACATCACTGCACTCCAGCCTGGATGACAGGGTGAGAACCTGTTTCTACAAGTAAATCAAATCACGTCGCTCCCTTTCAATAGCCTGTCATAGCACTTCTAGTACTAGATGAGAAGACTGAGGCACAGAGAAGATACTAACTTGCCCAAAGTCACAATTAGCCAGGAGTAGATTTGAACCTAGGCACTGTATCCGGAGGCTGCACTCCTAACCATGAAATCTAAACTCCTTACCTTGGCTCACAAAGCCCTATATGCTCTGGCTCCTGCTTCCTCTCTGGCCTCTTGTTATACCACTCTCCCCAGCTTCCCTGGCCTTTCCTGTGTTCCTAAATTGTCAAGGTCAATTCCCCCAGGTTCTTTGCATGAACTGTGAAAAGAAAAAATTTAACTTTTAATTGGTGATTTGACTTTTTTTTGCCAAATTTGTTAAATTTGACTTTTATTTGCAACTCTAGAATCGGGCAACACTTCATTCTATAAAATGGAATGAGTGTTCAAATGAGCTGAGCAGAGGAGATTGGTTTTACAGACAGAAAAGGGCTGAGGAAAGCAGAAACAGAAAACAAAAAGATTGGTTGTTTCAAAGTTACTTTCCTTGTAACTCTGAAGGCTAAAGCAGAGGGGACTTCCTTATCCTGCCAGCTAAAACGGGATGGTTTGTAGATCTAGCTATCTCTCACTCTTCTGATTTATCGGAATATCAGATAAACAACTTAGTTTCCACCTGGTGATGTAGAACTTTAGCATGAGTGCCTCCATTTTGGTTCTGTCTGTTGGGCTTGGTGCAGGAGCCCTGTTCAAACCAATGGCCTCCAATTTTTTTTTTTTTTTTTTTTTTTTTTGAGACGGAGTCTTGCTCTGTTGCCCAGGCTGGAATGAAGTGGTACTTTCTGAGCTCACTGCAGCCTCCACTTCCTGGATTCAAGCAATTCTCCTGCCTCAGCCTCCCAAGTAGGTGGGACCAGAGGTGTACGCCACCACGGTGGGCTAATTTTTTCTATTTTTTGTAGAGACAGGGTCTCCCCATTTTGCCCAGACTGGTCTCGAACTCCTGGGCTCCAGTGATCCTTCCGCCTTGTCCTCCAAAATGCTGGGATTACAGGTGTGGGCCTCTGCACCCGGCCCTGCCTCCTATAAATTTTACTTAACAAACTGTTCCCTCTAATTGCAATGCTCCTACCAGAGTTTTCACAAGCTTGGCTTCATGTCACTAATCTCAACTCAAATGTCACCTTCTCAGGGCACCCCTGACAATCCAATAAAAGACCACCTTGTCACCATCACATCACACTTTTAATCTTCTGAAGAAATTTTTCCCGATTTTTCTTCTTTGTTTTCTTAAGACTCTCTCCCCTGCAGCGCCATCAGCTCAGGGAGCCACTTGATCTTGGTCACCGCTCTATGCCGGAGCCTGGGAAGGAGCCTGGCCCAGGTCGCCGGTTCAATGAATGCGTGCGGAATCAATGAACGACTCTAGTGAAAGAGACTCCAATGACGCAGGCCGGGATTTGCGGAGCACGAGCCCCGCGCCGCGAAGCATTCTGGGGATTGTAGTTTCTCCGTGCCGCGGTGACTCGCAGAGCACTGACGCACTCTGCGCCCGGAGGACAGAGCGGCCCGGTCGCCGGCATGGTTTCTCCGTCCTGCTGCAGCCGGCGGGAGGCAGCCAGTCCAGGCGCCCGCTAGCTTCGGCGGCGACCCAGACGCGGAAAGCGGAAGGAATGTCGCGTGGTGGGTCCGGGTCGGCGGTGCAGGGAGCCCCGGGGCGGAATGCGGGGGATGCCAGGACCTCCGGAAGGAGGTGCCGGAGCCCAGGAAGCGTTTTCTTCCCCATTTACCGAGTATAGCTCCTTTCCCCAGACCCGCTCCCGCTGCTCTGAGTAAGCAGTGCTCATCCCGTTTTACCGGTAGCTTAGCTAGCTTGGAGAAGCTAAGTGGTTTGCTAAGTGATCGCCCTCCTAGGAGGTGGCAAAGCCTGTTCTAGAACCCGGGCCTGACTCGAGGTCCGGTGACTGCTCTTTGCAGTCGCAGCAGCAGCCCCATACCTTTGCTTGATCGCAGATTCATCAGGCTGCAGCCGGGTGGCTGGTCGTTAGGCCATGCCCAGGGACCTAGCTCCCAGGCCCCCTCATCACTGGCCTAGTCTGGCTTGCCACGCTCAGTGCCACACTGCACAGCCCTGGACGGGATGCTGAGTGAGGTCGTAAAGAGAGAGCGTTCCACCCCCTTTAACTCAGGGTCTGAAAATAAGGGATAGGTAAGACATAGTGCACTAATACAGTATCAGGGCATGTTGAAATCAAAGGAGAGTACCTTCAGTGGAGTGTGATTCTGGTAGCTTTGTTTCGCCTGTAGTTTAAGAAATGTGGAAACAGGTTCAGAGACATTAACTTTTCTAGGTTTTCATAATTAGGGGTGGAGTGGGGATTCCAACCTAGGTTTCTCTACCTTCAAAACCTATGTACCTTATATAATACCGGTTGGGGGTTTTTTCCCCCAGTTCATTATCCAGATTTATTTTCTTTTTTTTTTTTCTGAGAGTCTCGCTCTGTCACCCAGGCTGGTGTGCAGTGGCACAATCTTGGCTCACTGTAACCTCTGCCTCCTGGGTTCAAGCGATTCTCCTGCTTCAGCCTCCCAAGTAGCTGAGATTACAGGTGCGCCCATGCCCAGGTAATTTTTGTATTTTTGGTAGATACTGGGTTTCACCATGTTGGCCAGGCGGGTCTTGAACTCCTGACCTCAGGTGATCCACTCGCCTTGGCCTCCCAAAATCCTGGGATTACAGGCGTGAGCCCTTGCACCCGGCCTCATTACCTTAATTTCTACTTACATAACAGCTGCATGGTGTAGACCAATAGTTCCCAGAGTGTGGGCCCCTGACCAGCAGCATCAGCATCACCTGGGAACATGTTCAAAATGACTTTATCTCTGGGCCTCACCTCAGACCTGAGTCAAACTGGGAGTGGGGCCCAGCAAGCTGAGTTAACAAGCCCCTCAGATGATTCTGATACACACTAATGTTTGAGAACTACTGGTGTCAACCAATGATTCTCAAACCTTAACGTGTATCTAATTCATGTAGGGGGTCATGTTAAAATGCAGTCTGTTTCCAGCCAGTGTGGAAGATGGCAGTGAGCCACTCAGTGAAGGAGTGGATTTTATCTCAGAACAGGCCTGGGGAGAGACCTGAGATTGCACATTTCTAACCAGTACCCCTCAGCACTTTGGAGTTATCTGGGGAGCTTTCTTTTTTCTTTTTTCTTTTTTTTTTTTTTTTGAGATGGAGTCACTCTGCTGCCCAGGCTGGAGTGCAGTGGCACGATCTCAGCTCACTGCAAGCTCTGTCTCCCAGGTTCACACCATTCTCCTGCCTCAGCCCCCCGAGTAGCTGGGACTACAGGCGCCCGCCACGCCTGGCTAATTTTTTTGTATTTTTAGTAGAGACGGGGGTTTCACCATGTTAGCCAGGATGGTCTTGATCTCCTGACCTCATGATCCGCCCGCCTCGGTCTCCCAAAGTGCTGGGATTACAGGCGTGAGCCACCGCGCCCAGCCGGGAGCTTTTACAAAATAGGATACCTGGGCCCACCCCTCTAACCAAACGAATCAGAATCTCTGGGTTGGGGAGGTTGGGTTAAAAACTCACCAGATGATTCTAATGCACACCTGGTGTGAGGTTCGGAGCCAGACGGCTATGGATTTTCTTTTTTTTTTTTTTTTTGAGACAGAGTCTCTCTGTTACTCAGGCTGGAGTGCAATGGCGTGATCTTGGCTCACTGCAGCCTCCACCTCCCGGATTCAAGCGATTCTCCTGCCTCAACCTCCAGAGCAGCTGTGATTATAGGTGCTCACCACCATGCCCGACTAATTTTTGTATTTTTAGTAGAGATGGGGTTTCACCATATTGGCCAGGCTGGTCTTGAATTCCTAGCCCCAGCGATCCACCCACCTTGGCCTCCCAAAATGCTGGGATTACAGGGGGGAGCCACCATGCCCGGCCTGTGGCTACGGATTTGAATTCCAGCAATTCCACTTATTTACTGTGACCTTGGGCAAGTTACCTCTCCTAGCCATATTTTTCTTTTTTTAAAATTATTGATTTTTTAAAATTAATGTATTATTAGGAATGATACAGACTTTTGTTGTTAGTCCTAATAATTTGTCTTGCATTCTCAATGTAGATAATCATATAATTGATAAACAAGGACAGTGATCTTCCTTTATAATTATTGTTTCTCTAAATTCTTTCCCTTCTTTCTGTAATCATTTTTTGAACATTGCATTGACCATTACCTACATTTTACTGTTGATTAGAAGTCATAAAAGGCATCCTTTTCTTGTCTCTGACTCAATAGAAATGCTCACCATTTTCTTTATTTTTTGAGACAGAGTCTTGCTCTTGTTGCCCAGGCTGGAGTGCAATGGCGCAATCTTGGCTCATTGCAACCTCTGCCTCCTGGGTTCAAGCAATTCTCCTGCCTCACCCTCCCGAGTAGCTGAGATTACAGGCGTGTGCCACCACGCTTGGCTAATTTTTTGTATTTTTAGTAGAAACAGGGTTTCACCGTGTTAGCCAGGCTGGTCTCGAACTCCTGACCTCAGGTGATCCACCCGCCTCAGTCTCCCAAAGTGCTGGGATTGTAGGCGTGAGCCACCGCGCCCGGCCAATGCTCACCATTTTCTTACAGGTTTTTTTTTTTTTTTGAGACGGAGTCACTCTGCCGCAATCTTGGCTCACTGCAAGCTCCGCCTCTCAGGTTCACGCCATTCTCCTGCCTCAGCCTCCCAAGTAGCTGGGACTACAGGCGCCCGCTGCCACCACACTCGGCTAATTTTTTTTGCATTTTTAGTAGAGACGGGGTTTCACCATGTTAGCCAGGATGGTCTCAGTCTCCTGACCTCGTGATCTGCCCGCCTCAGCCTCTCAAAGTGCTGGGATTACAGGCGTGAGCCACCACGCCCAGCCTTCTTGTAAGTTTTTTTAAAAAATTAGAGTTGGGGTCTTGCTATGTTGCCCAAGCAGGTCAGCAGAGCTCTTGGGCTCAAGTGAAGCTCCTGCCTCAGTCTCCTGAGTAGCTAGTACCACAGGTGTATCCCACTGCGCCTGGCCATCCTAGCCATATTTTTCCCATTCATAAAATGAGCATAAGTAATCCTTGGCTTGCAAGTTGGTGTGAGGATTCTACGAGACATGTGCGGGAAGCATCTGTGTCCACAGATACAAAAATTGCAGAGGTGGTCTGTGCTGGGAATTTTGTTTGAGAACCTGGTGGAGGTGAGTTGGCAACTGTACCCCCTACCCTGCTATAGCTGCCATCTGTGTGCTCCTGTCCACAGCAAGCAGGCAGCTGGTGTGGAAGAATGGCGGTGAGCCATTCAGTGAAGGAGCGGACCATCTCTGAGAACAGCCTCATCATCCTACTGCAGGGCCTCCAGGGCCGGGTAACCACTGTGGACCTGCGGGATGAGAGCGTGGCCCACGGACGCATAGACAATGTCGATGCTTTCATGAACATCCGCCTGGCCAAAGTCACCTACACGGACCGTTGGGGGCATCAGGTCAAGCTGGATGACCTCTTTGTGACAGGCCGCAATGTCCGCTACGTCCACATCCCAGATGACGTGAACATCACCTCGACCATTGAGCAGCAGCTGCAGATTATCCATCGGGTGCGAAACTTTGGTGGCAAGGGCCAAGGCCGGTGGGAATTTCCCCCAAAAAACTGTAAGTGAGGCCCTCAGCAAGCCCTGGCCCCAACTCGGAGTCCTCCAGTGATCTCCGGAGCCAGCTCCCTGCCCTCACACCCTGTCTGGAACCCGAGAAGAAAGCAGGGCCAGGCCAGAAGCTGGTGTCCAACAGACACCACCTGTCAAAGCTGCCTTTCACAGGGTTCCACCTCCCAGACTCACTCTGGGACCCAGAATCCTATCTGTGGCCTTGGGGTAGGTGACAATCCCCCTTTTTGATGATCTGAATCTCTGACTTATTGATTATGGAACCTGTCAAGTAGTTTTCAACTCTCCCAGTGAGGATAATTAAACATGCTCAGCCTGAGCCACCTCTAAGTGTCTCCATTTCTCTTGCAGTTGTGTTCATTTTCTCACGAAACCCAACTTGGATACAAACAGGTCCGTGCCCCAGGCTTTCTCTTCTGTGTGCTGCGCTCCCAGACCGTCCTGTGTAGTCGGGGGCAGACTCAAGCTTGGCTGCACATTGGAATCACCTGTCCCACCCTCAGAGATTCATATTTCATTGGTATGGGGTATGGTCTGAGGGCTATGAGTTTTTTTAATTTCCCAGGCAATTCTAATATGTAGCAGTTTTAGAATGGTAGGAGAGTACTTCAGTCTGGTCAGGTGGAAAATGGCTTTTCTATTCAGAGTCCTTGTTGAAGAGGCTGTTAGTCTCGTTGCTGTTTCCTGAAGCAGAGAGGTTGGAGTATCCTGGGCCCTCCTCCCCTGGGGTGTGGGAGCTCGGCACACACATTCCTGCACCTGTGGGAGCAGGAATTCCATCTCTAATCTGAGAGTTATTGGGTTCTCAGGGTTAGAACCCACATCCTTGTAGTAGCTGCCTTGTTGTCATTCTAGGCCTGCCACAGGCAAACAACCGTCTTAGTGAAAGTGGCTCACTTGAGGTCAGGAGTTCGAGACCAGCCTGGCCAACATGGTGAAACCCCGTCTCTACTAAAAATACAAAAAAAATTAGCCAGGCGTGGTGGTACACACCTGTAATCACAGCTCCTCAGGAGGCTGAGGTGGGAGAATCGCTTGAATTGAACCAGGAGGTGGAGGTTGCAGTGAGCCGAGATCGCACCACTGCACTCCAGCCTGGGCAACAGACGGAGACGCCATCTCAGGAAAAAAAAAAAAAAAAAAGAAAGTGACTTTCTTCTGTGGAACCAGAGAGTTTGAACTCATCAGATATCCACACCACACCTGCCATGTGCCAAGGCCTTCTGCTAAGCACACATCATCTTTTTGTTTTGTTTTGTTTTCAACAGAGACGAGGTCTCACTATGTTGCCCATGCTGTCTTGAATTCCTGGGCTCAAGCCATCCTCCTGCCTCAGCCTCCCTGAGTGGTAGGATTACAGGCATGAGCCACCGGGTCTGGCCAAGCACACATTATCAGGTGAGATTTGAACCTTTTTGCATAGGAGCTTATATCCTAGTGGGGGAGGTGATCAAAGAAAACAAAGATGAGGCTGAACACAGTGGTTCACGCCTGTAATCTCAGTATTTTGAGAGGCTGAGGCTGATGGATCACTTGAGGCCAGGAGTTTGTGACCAGCCTGGCCAACATGGTGAAACCCCATCTCTACTGAAAATAGAACAATTAGCCGGGCGTGGTGGCATGCGCCTGTAGTCCCAGCTACCCAGGAGGCTGAGGCACAAGAATTGCTTGAACCCAGGAGGCAGAGGTTGCAGTGAGCCAAGATCACGCCATGGCACTCTAGCCTGGGCAACAGAGTGAGACTGTCTCAAAAAAAAAAAAAAAAAAAAAAAAAACAAAGATGAAATCCAGCTTGAGAACTGCTGTGGCAGAGTTTTGAATAAAGCAGGGCCCCTGACCTTAAGATGATGTCATTCTTGAGGGAGATTTGAGAGGAATGTTCATGTGGACGTTAGCAGCCCAAGGGCACTGCATTCACATTCGAGTTCAGTCTGTGTCAGGTGTTGTCTGCAGACCACCTCATCAGGACCAACTGGGATGTGTATAGGAAATGCACTTACCTGGCTCCTCCTTACCCAAGCTTGAATTGGAGTCTAGCACCCAGGAATCTGCATTCACATCCACCCATCCACCGTGATTCTTTTGCATACTGTATTTATTTTATTGCCTACAGGTCTAGAAGCCCCTTAACTCTGCCCTTTGCCTTCAGGGAGAACGGAGGGTCCTAGCAGAGAAAACTTCTGAATTTTCCGGCCCCTCTGACAACTGGAGTTAAGAGGACTGACTGACACCACAAAGTGACTGCTGGAAAGAGAAACCAGAGGGCAGGTGCAGAGGGAAGGCCTTCGCTGTGGGAACGTCACCATACCCTCGCAAGTGGGGAGAGAGATGAGGAACTGGTGGGAGTCCCACAGCAGCTTCCCTTGCAGACCTCTCCCACATGTGTGCCCGTGTGTGAGAAATGGAAGAGGGCTTAGCTGGGGGTTCGGCTTAGGGATGCAGGAAAGGTCGAGCTCTGAGGCTGTGATGGCACACCAAGGGCTTCTCCGTCCTCAGCAGAGCAGCAAGGGAAGCAGTAAGGCTAGTGTGGGTTGCTGAGAAGACAGGCTCAAGACATGTTCCTTAAGTGTCGTGTGCCAGACCCCAGTGGCCCTCTGTCATTCCTAGGCAAGGTCTTGGGAAGACAGATGATAATGAGGGGAACCAGGCCCTGCAGAGACACATTTTTGCCAAGCCCCTCGGTTAGAGCACAGCTGAGACTTTAAACCCCAAAGGTGGGTCTTTTGTAATCTGGTCTTGGCTTGCTGGAAAAGGCTATCAGGGGCCCAGGAAGGGGTTGAGGGAGCCCAGTGCCCACCAGCCTGTGGGAAGCCAGGAACTCCCCAACTGCCACTGGTCAGCCATTCCACAGGTCATTCTTGAGCACCAGCTATGTACCAGGCACAGTGGTAGCAACTGGGGAACATCAAGATGAACAAGGGTCTTGCCTCAGGAAGTGAACATTCTAGTGAGGGAAACAGATAAACTAAAAAAGTAAAAATATTTACAGGTGCCCTGAAGGAAATAAACAGGGCCTTTTGAGAGACAATAACAGGTAGTTTTATTTTGGAAAATGTAGTCTGAGGAAGTGAAATCTTTTTTTTTTTTTAGACAGGGAGTCTTGCTCTGTTGCCCAGGCAAGAGAGCAGTGGTGCGATCATGGCTCACTGCAGCTTTGAACTCCTGGGCTCAAGCCTCAGCCTTCCAAGTAGCTGGAACTACAGGTGCATGCCACCACACACCTGTGGTGTCTTAATTTCGTAACTTTTTTTTTTCCCCCTAAGAGACAGGGTATCACTATGTTGTCCAGGCTGGTCTCAAACTTCTGGCCTCAAGCAATCCTCCTGCCTTGGCCCCAGTCACTGGGATTAAGGGCTTGAGCCACCCCACCCAGCAGGAAAGTAGTTAAACTGAGAAGAAGCCTGTCATTTAAAAAGCCAGGACAAGGCAGAGGAAACTGCCTGTGCAAAGGTCCTGGGATGGGAAAGCTTGGGGATTTGGGACAATAATAGTAACACTGTGGCTATTGGGGGAGAGGGAGGCAGATGAGAGTGGAGAAATGGGAGGGGGTGGGGCATATGACACAAGGCCTGTGGACAGAGTGTAGCTGGTTCCAGTTTCTGGTGTGCAAGAAACAGAACTTGAATTTTCTTTAACTCACTTGAATTCCTGTATTTTGCCCTACTCAGCCAGAGTGGCAGAAAGTTAATTGCAGTCAATTCACAGTTCCCCCATTTTCCTTGGCATTATGTTGGAATTCTAGGGCTCTTCCTTTCAAGGTGCCAAAGCATGGGAAGCATAGTCTGATTTGGTCATCCAGTCACACTAGCATCCACTGAGATGTTCTCATTTGGTTGTGACCTTTTGTCATCAGCCCATGAAGGTTGCTGCTGAGTTGCTCCCCATCCCCCCACCAAAAGACCCCTCCAAGTGTAACCCATACCCCTCTCAGGTGTGCAGAATTTTGTTTTGTTTTGTTTTTCTGCTTTCCCCAGGCCATGTTAGGCCTAGGAAATTCTTGAGTCTTAGGTGAGTTAGGCCCTGTTTGTCCAAAATGCAGCATGCAGCCATTTCTCCAGAGGGTTTTGTGACTTCCCTGGTGCCCCACCCAGGAAAAGGAGCACAGCTCCTCTCTGCTTCTCAATCCCTTGGACCCAGATGATATTCCCAGTTACAAGACTGAGGAGAAGCTTCTCTCTTCTTAGGGACCCCCCTCCTCAATCTCAGACTCCCAGATCCCCGTTATAGTTTTCTAAATGTGTGTCTGCACAGAAATTCTGTCCATTCCTCCCTGAAAGCTAAGCTTTTGGAATTCAGAAGCTAAAAATAGGCTCTGCATTCTGTTGTATCATTTGTTTCCCGAAGTAATGAATACAGAGTAACTTATCTGTGTAAGAGAAGGAGGGAGAACACCAAGGAAAAGATGAAAAACAATGCAAAGTGTTACTGTCCCACCAGATTCTGGATAGTGTGGAGGCAGAGGGAAAAAGACTAAAAAAGGCTTTGAAGGTGGGAAAGTTGGGAACTGCTGCTACTGACCCAGTCCAACTCTGTCATTTTACAGCTGAGGAAACTGAGGCTCAGAGAGGGAAAGGGGCTCTCCCCAGGTCCCATGGCTAAGTTAGAGGCAGAGTGCCAAGATGGGCACCATAATGGTCATGAAAAATAGCTACTGGCCAGGTGCAGTGGTTCACACCTATAATCCCAGCACTTTGGGAGGCTGAGGTGGGAGGATCACTTGAGCCCAGGAGTTCAAGACCAGCCCTGGCAACACAGTGAGACCCTGTCTCTATAAAATTTTTTTTAAAAATTAGCAGGATATGGTGGGACACACCTGTAAGTCCCAGCTACTCAGGAGGCTGAGGTGGGAGGATCTCTTGAGCCTGGGAGTTTGAGGGTACAGTGAGCTGTGATTGTGCCACTGCACTCCAGCCTAGGCAACAGAGCAAGACCCCGTCTCTAAAATAAAATAAATGAAAAATAGCTACTCTTTGTTGAATTTTACTACTTGCCCTGTGCTGGGTGCTCTGATGCTCCACAAGGGCAGAGCTGTTGTCTGGTTATGCCGAATCTCCAGCATCTAGCTCAGTGCTCTGCACATAGTGGGCACTCCATCAATCTTGTGGAATGAAAATAATCCTTTTTTTTTTTTTTTTTTTTTTTGAGATGGGGTTTCACTCTTGTTGCCTGAGCTGGAGTGCAATGGTGCGATCTTGGCTCACTGTGACCTCCGCCTCCCAGGTTCAAGTGATTCCCCCCGCTCAGCCTCTCAAGTAGCTGGGATTACAGGCACCAGCCACCACGTCCAGCTAATTTTTGTATTTTCAGTAGAGACGGGGTTTTGCCATGTTAGCCAGGCTGGTCTCGAACTCCTGACCTCAGACAATCCACCCACCTCGGCCTCCCAAAGTGCTGGGATTACAGGAGTGAGCCACTGCGCCCAGCCCTGAAAGTAATCTTATTATATCATTATAAAAACCCCATATATTAATAGCACCATTTTACATTTGAGCAAACCGGCTCAAGGAATTTATGTGGCCTGCTCAAGGTGAACAACAGAATGGGGATTTGAACTTAGGTCTGTGCGACTCCAACTCGATGATCTTAACTGCTGTGCTATTCTGTTTCCCAGCACTCTTGGCATCATACTGATGACAGAGTATAAGAGGTGACTTTGTTCACCACAGTGGTGGTACCTAGCCACAGGGTGTAGGTCTGACACTCAAAATTTGCCAGATTTAGGCCTTGCGATTTGGTGACAAAGAGAAGCCAGAGCCAACCAGTAATGGAGACGAGGGTTCAGAAGCCTGAGGAAGCCCCTGGAGGTTGAAGGTCTCTTTCCCTCCTTCTGTGATAGGCAGATCTGCCTATACCTTGTCAAGCCACCATCTCATGCTGTTGTGACAGCCGTCACTTTGTTATGGCAGCACCGTCTGCCGTAAGCCTAGAGTTGGAGAGCCAGCAAGAGTATGTCAGCGTGAGTGTGAGTGTGAGTGTGTGTGTGTGTGTGTGTCCCAGCGTTCTCCTCATGCTAGTGTCCTGATGACAGTTTCTCATTTCCTCTGGCTGGCACCTTTGGTTTCTATTCATTACTTCTTCTCCTCCTAGCTTTCTGTTCCTCCTCCTCTCCTTTGTTAAAATCCTATATTTTCAATCAGCTGAGAGTCTCCTGGGGGTAGGAATGGTGGTGTCAGCGCAGAGTGATTCATCTAGCTGATAATTAGAGCTCTGGAAAACCCAGAACTCATTTTTGTCAGAGTCAGGGCTTCCGGAATCCCTAGGCTTTTTGTTTTGTCAGAGAGTGGAGCTTGCTGGGCTGGGGCCTTCTTTATGCCTGTCTTTTGGTCACCCACCTCATTGAAGCCCTTCAACTGAGATGAGTATGAGTGCTCGCTGCGTCTTGCAAAAAGCTGTTTCTATAACTCCGAGTCCTCACAGTGATCCCCCAAGCGTTATCCCTGTTTGGACAGAAGGGGAAGATTGGGCAATTTGCACATAGTCACCCAGCTTGTAAGTGATGCAGCAGGGATTCAAAGCCAAGTTTTTTGGAATCCATCAGACTTGATTTGAATCCTAGCCCTGCCATTATTAGCTGTGTGTGTTTGGGCACATTAATTTCCTTCTCTGAGCACTGGCTTCCTCAGCTGTAAACAGCCTCCTACCTAATACTGTCTCAAGTGCTCCATGCAGAGTGTGGCACAACGGTGGGAGCTGTTCTGATTACTCTTGTTAGTCAGCCCCATCAGCAGCTCAGTGGGCACCAGACATTCAGAGACAAAGGACACAGGTAGAGGCAGCCAGACTTCACTCATATCAGCTCTTGTGTCCTGGCACTGCCTATGTGGAGATGACAAATGCACATACACACAAGTGGCCACACATCCTAGGAAAACCCAGCAGTGCACACAAGCTTAGACACGTGTGCCCACACATGGATATAGAGTGACCCAGGGGACAGCTGGAAAGACAGCCAAGAGTTAGACATCATAAGCAGCAAACACCCTGACTCACACCTCTGGGACAAGGGAGTGGGGCTACGGCCGCTGGTGCTGCTGCCACTGAGCCCTTCTAGCTGCTTCTGCATGCCAAGGGAGGGAAGCCAGGCTCTTAGAGGGCCCCAGTGAGTCACTTGCCTGATGCAATCCCTTTAAAGGGCTCATCTGCTGGTGCAAGAAGCTGATTCATGGAGGGCGTGGTTGCTGGAGGAGGAGGAGAAAGGGACCGAAACTGCAGCAGGAGGAACTGAGGTTAGATAGCTGTAGTCGCTAATAGGAACGCTTCACTGTAAACCTCCCTGGTCAAGGCTTCAGGGATCTCCAGGTTGAAGGTTGCCATCCTCGGGGTTTCTACAAAGGCGACAGACCTAGAGAGAAATGAATTATGAGCGCTGCGACAGGAATTTCTGTCTTTTATTGAGCCTAACTGCAGTGCTTTCCTCACAGAGTTCCACAAACCGGGAAATGAGGATCAAGGATGAGTCACTTTTCTGATAAATACACTACAATTGGCCGATCTTCCAACCGCTGGGGACTTCAACCTCGGCAGGGGGAGTGTAGGGCCCGCGAGGTTCTGTGGGGTCGGGCGGGGCGGTGCCTCCGTCCCAGCCTCGCCGCAGATATAGATCAGCAGTAAGTGCCGCCCCATTAGAGCCTCGGCCTCCAATCGTGTAACAGGTTTCGCCCAGACCCCACCCTGAACCAATCCTCAATCGGACTCTGGCCTCTTGCCTGAAGTCTTCCGCCCATCGTCAAGATGGCGCCCCAATCCGAAAGCCGTGGGGCTGGAGACGCAGGCGGAGGGCGGGGCCCGGGGGGGCGGGGCCGCGGCTAAGGCTGGGGAGGAGGGGGCGGTGCGTCACTTCCGTTGTCAGGTGGCGGCGCCGCAGCCATGGAGGGAGGCGGCGGCGGCGGCGGCGGCTCGGGTGGCTGCGCTGGGAGGCGGCGGTGAGAGACTCGCACGCCTCCAGCCCGGCCCCGGCCACCCGGGACGGAGAGCCGAGCAGCCCCGGCTCTGGGCTACGGACTATGGGCGAATAGCTCTGACCACCCGGCGAAGGTGAGGGCAGGGGTCCCGGAGCGGGGAGCCGGGTGGGGGTTGCGGGTAGGCGGGGCGGGCCCCGGCGGCCGCGGCGGTGGAATCGGAGTGACAGCCTGAAGCCATCTGAGTGCAGCAGAAATGGCCCCGGCGAATGCCCCCTCCTCCGCTGGGGGCTCTGCCCTTCCCCGGCGGCAGGGGCGAGGGCTGCCTCGCGCCGGGTACCGGGAGGCCGCGGGAGCTTCAGTCCCAGCCGCAGCTCTGGGAAGTGGGCACTGCCAGCTTTGCCTAGAGTCACCCAGCCAGTGAGTGAAGCAACCGGCGTGTGAATCCAGCCAGATCTTTCCAAAAAGACACCTTCTGCCTCTCCGTGTTTCCCTCCTAATCCCGAGGGTGACTTGATAGTTAGAACGAGTCCCCAGGGAGGGCCAGCCAGGGCTTCCTCCAAGAGCCCTCACTCTGGCACGGGCGCTACCGCTGCTGGGGAATTTTCATATCCCGGGCGGCGTTCAGGTACGAGTCACAGCTACCTGCTTGCCAAGGCCACGTTTGGCCGGCCTTTTCCAAGGAGAGCTTGCTGTGGTCAGTGTTTCACCTGCCGAGCCGGTCAGGCCCGCCCATTCCCACGCCACTTGGCCCCGCCTTCCAGCCAGTAGGTAGGGACATTCGGATTCCTGATGCCGAGTTCTCTGCCCACCCCAATCCCCAGGTTTGAAGCCCTTTTGTTAGCGGAAGGAAGAGATGACAGCCGCCCTCTGTGTGGCAGGATAGACTTTGCTCTGTTTTAAGTCACCGGAGGAAACCGGTTGGCTTTGCTTTGGTTTTGAGAACCAGTGGGGAAGAGGGTAGGCATACTGGGCTGGGCGCCTTTCCCTCTTTAAGTAGTTTTGCGTGAGATAAGGAAGAGCAGAATGTGTAATTGTAGGGCCAAAATAATCTTGTTTGTAAACAGTGCCTGTGAGCTCCTTTAGTGCTTCCTAATGGCCGTGCTGTGCAAGTTGTTGGTTGGGTTAATCTAGACAGTCCTCATTCATTCATTCATTCATTTCTCACATGACCACAACAAGAGTCCTTGCCTAGAGGCAAGTGCTAGACAGCATAGTGGTTAAGAGTAGGCTTTGGAGCCAGACTTCCTGAGTTCAAATTCTGGCTCAGCAACTTTCCAGCTGTGTGTACCTGGGCACATTGCTTAGTCTCCCTGTGCCTCAGTGTCTTCATCTATAAAACAAGGATGATAACAGAGAGAGATATTATGAAGAGTAAAAAGTCAACATGTAAAACATACAACCATGTTTGCCACGTAATAAGAATTCAATAAATGTTATCTATTTTTATTTCAAGGAGCATACAGTCTAATTAAGGGAAATTGACCTGTAAACAAATGGTTGAAATGTGGTCTAAAGAAGCTAGTAGTGGCCAGGCGCCGTGGCTCATGCCTGTAATCCCAACACTTTGGGAAGCCGAGGCGGGCGGATCACCTGAGGTCAGGAGTTCAAGACCAGCCTGGCTAACATGGTGAAACCCCATCTCTACTGAAAATAGAAAAATTAGCTGGGCATGGTGGCACAGGCCTGTAATCCCAGCTACTCGGGAGGCTGAGGCAGGAGAATTGCTTGAACCTGTGAGGCAGAGGTTGCAGTGAGCCGAGATCAAGCCACTGCACTCCAGCCTGAGTAACAGAGTGAGACTCTGTCTCAAAAAAAAAAAAAAAAAAAAAAAGAAGAAGAAGAAGAAGCTAATAGCAGCAGCAACAGAGTACTGTGGGAGCCCAGTGGAGAAAGGGAGAAAGCTGCGAGCTCAGCCTTGGGGGTGGGGTGGGGACGGGAGTGTGCCATGAAAAGGCTTGGCAGAAGTGATGCTGGAGCTGAGTCTAAAAGGAGAGGAGGGGAGGCTTAGCCAGGTGAGAATGAATACTTTGAGAGCGAGATAGACAAATAAACTCAGTTTATTCCAGAAATCTCAGATTGTTCAATCTAGTGGTATGGAAGTTGATATGGTGCAAGTGAAGCAGTATAGGTTCATGAAAGAATGCCATATTAGCAATTTGAGATATCATGCCCAGGGCAGCCGGGAGCAAGTGAAAAGGTCTGAAGCAGAGGAATGACATGATTGGTTACATATTTTAGAAAGATTTCACTGGAGTCCCAGTAGAGGAGGGAAGGAGGAGGACAGGAGCGACTGAAGGGCTGGAGAACTCTTCGGAGACAAACCTAGGCTTCTGAGAGAGGAGAGTTGGTGCTGGGGCGATGGATCTTTGCTGAGGAAGCATCATGTGCAACCAGTGCCAGATGGCAAGCTCCTGCATTGGCCTGGGCTTCTCTGCCTGGCGCAGAAGTGCCTGGCACATGTGCCCCTCTCTTCCTGGGATTGTAGGTTGCTAGAGCAGCTGGAGAGACAAGACTGCCCTCTCAGAAGGCCAGTTGTAAAGGGTGCTGTGTTTGCTAACTTGTGCTTTTAATCTGACCTTTGGGGAAGGCAGTAGATTGTAATAGTTAAGAGGTTATTTGAGGCCGGGTATGATGGCTCACGCCTGTAATCCCAGCACTTTAGGAGGCCGAAGTGGGCAGATCACCTGAGGTCAGGAGTTCAAGACCAGTCTAACATGGAGAAACCCCTTCTCTACTAAAAATACAAAATTAGCCGGACGTGGTGGTGCATGCTTGTAATCCCAGCTACTCAGGAGGCTGAGACAGGAGAATCTCTTGAACCTGGGAGGCGGAGGTTGCAGTGAACCAAAATCGCACCATTGCACTCCAGCCTGGGCAACAAGAGCGAAACTGTGTCTCAAAAAAAAAGCTTATTTGGCTCTGCCATCAGACAGATCTGTGTTCTACTTCTATCCCTGCTGGTCACTAGGGATTACTTATTCTCTCCACCCCAGCTTTCTCATCTGTAAAATGGGGACAATAAGAGTACCTTCCTAATAGGGCAGTTGTGAGGAGTAAGTAAGATGTTACAGGATGAGTACTAAACAGACACTGAGTAGTAAATGTTAGCTCTTATTACAGGCTACAGGAAAGAACTTTTAGGAATTAGTTGCAGCAATTCATGGCAACTAGAACTATGTCCCATTGAGCTGTCAGAAGTGTCCTGAGGGATCACAAGATCACAGAGTTTTATTTTATTCTTTCTGAAAAGAAAATCTAAGGGGAGTTTACCCAGTCTGTATGGGAGCCATGCAGATGATTCAGCTTGGCTCTTTAAAAGAACTATTTTTAAAAATAGAAGTAGGACTGCTGAGAAAAAAATAGTACTTTAAAGTATACATGGGTTGGCCAGGCGCGGTGGCTAATGCCTGTAATCCCTGCACTTTGGGAGGCCGAGATGGGCAGATCGCTTGAGCCTAGGAGTTCAAGACCAGTCTGGGCAACATGGCGAAACCCTTCTCTACAAAAAATACAAAAATTAGCTGGGCATGGTCATACGCACCTGTAGTCCCAGCTACTAGGGAGGCTGAGGTGGAAGGATCTCTTAAGCCCAGGAGATCAAGGGTGCAGTGAGCCGAGATTGCACCACTGCATTCCAGTTTAGGTGACACAGTGAGACCCTGTCTCAAAAAAAAAAAGTATACATGGGAGTAAATGTATTTAGAATTTCTTCTCTGTGTGTCCCTGCTAGCAACCCTAGTCTGGTACCTGAATAAGCAGCATCAAGAGGCATCACACACACTGATGAGTGTGGTAGCTCAAAATACAGAGCCCTGATTCCACATACGTGAGCTCCCATGTGTGGCTGGGGCTCTGCTGGGTCCTGGGGGCAGGAGGAGGATGGAGAGGCAGGCCCTACCATGGAGGAGGTTGTGATCTAGGGGCAGGCTCCTAACCAGTTAACATGTGCACAGTTTGGCAAGTCTCTCACAGAAGTCTATAGCATGTGGGGGAACCCAGTGGAAGAAGTGATCGAGCTCTAGGATGAGGAGACTGGGGAGAACTTCAGAGAGCCCTTAGAACTTGAACTGGGACTGGGCACAGCAGCTCACACCTGTAATCCCAACACTTTGGGAGGCCGAGGCAGGAGGATCGCTTGAGCCCAGAAATTGAAGACCAGCCTGGCCAACATAGTGGGACCCCATCTCTACAAAAATTAAAAAAGAAAAAAGTTAGTTAAGCGTGGTGGCATGTACCTGTAGTTCCAGCTACTTGGAAGGCTGAAGTGGGAGGATCACTTGAACCTGGGAGTTCCCAACTCCCAGTAAGCTGTAATCACACCACTGCACTTGAGCCTGGACAACAGAGTGAGACCCTGTCTCAAAAAAAGAACTTGAATTGGATCGTGAAGAATGAATAGAGTTTTCTGGGGGTCTATGAAGCCCTCCAGGCAGGGGGAGCAGCCTGGCACAAGCACGGATATGTGGTAATTTGTGTGGCACTTTAGGAACCACAGGAGTTCTAGCCCAGAGTGTGAAGGGACTGACTGCAGGATGTGCCTGAGAGGTAGGCAGGCACTAGGGCTCAGATGCTTGAATTTTGTATTCTGTTGGTGATGGATGCCTTGCATTAAGTGGAGGAAACATACCATTAGACCTGCATCTGCTTTGGAGGATGGAGTGGGTTGGGGAGAGGTTGGAGTCCCCATAGGAGGCTGTTGCAGTAATCCCAGCAAGGGCTGAGAGGGGCTTGGATCAGGGCAGAGGCAATAGGGTTGAGAAGAAGAGCAGAGATGAGCTGTTTGGGGGGAAATCAACTGGACTCTGGGAGTGTTTGGAAGTGATGCCAGAGGGAGGAGGAATGGTGACAGGTAACCTTGAGGTCCTTGGTTTGGGTGACAGAGTGAGTGATAGTGCAGAGATAGGGATGGCTCAAGGAGAAGATAATGGCCAGTGAAATCTGCCAGCTTCGTTCAGTAAACCCTGGGCACACCCTCTCGGGAGAGGATCAGTTGGAAGGTCTTGTAGACCCCTGTCTGGACTTGGGCCAGGCTTCCCTTTGCTTTCACCTGAATCAGCACCTGGGAGAAGGGCAGCTTTCCTTCCTTCACCTTTCCTCTGCCCAGATTTAACCAGGGAGGTGAACCTCTTCATGTTTCACATCTATAAAGCGATAAATCTTCAGCCTTCCAATAGCCCTAAGAGCAACCCTTCCCTCTGGCAATATCCACCCCGATTCAGCATACTACAGCCCAGTGATGGGGTCCTGAACAGCAGAGACCCTCAGGGGAGAGAGGCTTTCTCAGTGCCCCCTGGAGATCTTATCTAGAGAGAGGTCTGGAAATTGGATTTGCTGCCTGAAGCTGGCTCAGCAGATTCAGTCCTTCTTCTCAGGAAGGACTGATATCTGCCAGAGGCCACCCAGGACTTGCTCAGAACCTTCAGGGAAGGGAGAGAAAGCTGCCCAGTGTCCTTGACCCTTGAAGTTCTAAGGGAGCCAGAAGCTGTCCCTCAGCTGGATTGGACTATAGTGAGGGGTGTGCTGGTGGGCGGGCCTTCAAACAGGCCCTTTGGAATTTGGGAGATTTTTTTACATGATTTGTCCTTGGGTTTGTGGTGTAAAGAAAGTAAACGAGAAAATGATCTGAAACAAGAGCATTTCTTTCTCCTCCACCTGCTCAGGTGAGACTCTGACCTCGAAGGTAGTCGAGGGCCCACAGCAGCCCCCGCATATCCTCCCAGGCTCTGTAATCAAGATCCAAGAGGGGAAAGGATGCAATTGCTTGCTGTGATTTACTTACTATCTTAGAGATAGTTCCACTTTGGCACATGCAGGTCTGGGTCATTTGTGGCTATGATGTGTCCCACTGTGAGTGTAATTTATTCAACAAGCTCTCTGCTAACAAACACTTGGGTTATTTTCTGCATTCTACTCTCTAAACACTTCTGCTGAAGTGACTTTCTTCATACATATGATTTTGCCCACCTTAGGTATCATCTGCAGGATAAATTTCTAGAAGTGAATTGCTGCCTCAAAGACTATCCTTTATTATTATTATTGTTAAAGAATTTCTAGGTCTCCTTTTAATAAATTGGGGCAGCCTTATTTTTCCCCCAGCAAGTGAATCTGTTCTTTTGGGTTGAGGTCGTACGTCCTGAGGGGAACACAGGTGTTCCCGCTCCCTAAAGAGGCTACAACCCAGGCCGGGCACGGTGGCTCACACCTGTAATCCCAGCACTTTAGGAGGCCGAGGCAGGCAGATCACGAGGTCAGGAGATCGAGACCATCCTGGCTAACACGGTAAAACCCTGTATCTACTAAAAATACAAAAAATTAGCCGGACGTGGTGGTGGGCACCTGTAGGCCCAGCTACTCGGGAGGCTGAGGCAGGAGAATGACGTGAACCCAGGAGGCGGAGCTTGCAGTGACTGCCCTCCAGCCTGGGCGAGAGAGCGAGACTCCGTTTCAAAAAAAAAAAAAAAAGAGGCTACAACCCAACGGTGTTCATTCTCTCCTGGCCATGACAGTCAGTCTTGGGTGTGAGTTCAGGCTCCCTAGAACTTAGCAGTCTACAGGCCTGACGGTTTCAAAGGAACTCTAGTTGTTGGAAAGCACCAGAGGTAGAAAAACTGAGAAGGGGTCTTGGCATGCAGAATAAAGCTGTCCCCTCTAAATATGTTTACACACTGCCGCCTACTTGGCAAAAGAGATAGAAGATCTTCAGCCTTTAGGAAGTCTGGATGCAAGGGTCCAGAAGGAAGAGAGAGTGGACTGGTCATTGTAGTGGGAATTGGCAAGAGCAGGACTGATGTGCTTGTCATTTCTCTCTGGGGCAGAGCTGATGTGAGGTGTGTTGAGGGGACAGCAGTGCTTCTAGGGAGAAGCTCGGTTCAGCGCCTTGGGGACCTTGGGCCTGGTGTAGCCCAGCATTCCGTGGGGCTTTTAGAATCCTGTTGCTGGCATCTGCCAACCCTGGGGAGCAAGAGTCCTGCTACTTTTTGCAATAAGTATGGCGCTTCCAGCATTACTGAGTTTGGGGTAAGTTTCATAGTGTGTGTTCTTTTCTGACTCCTGGAGTGGTCCCTTCTGAAAAAACAGGAAGGAAACCAGCAAAAAAAGGAGGCCCGGCCGGCACGGTGGCTCACGCCTGTAATCTCAACACTTCGGGAGGCCGAGGCGGGCAGATCACGAGTTCAGGAGATCGAGACCATCCTGGCCAACATGGTGAAACCACATCTCTACTAAAATACAAAAAATTAGCCAGGCGTGGTGGCGCACGGCTGTAGTCCCAGCTACTCATTAGGCTGAGGCAGGAGAATCGCTTGAACCCAGGAGGCGGAGGTTGCAGTGAGCCAAGATCGTGTCACTGCACTCCAGTCTGGTGACAGAGCAAGACTCCGTCTCAAAAAAAAAAAAAAGAAAAAAAGCCCCACCACCTCCCAGGTCCTTTGTAATACTGCAATACGTTATTGAATCTAAGGAAGTAAGGGTTGTCTCTTATTTTACAGAGAACACTCAGGCTCAGAGCGGGGTAAAAAGACTGTCTACTATTACACAGCCAGTAAGGGCAGAGCTGGGATTTCCAACTCACATTTGTGTGACTCTAAAGCCCATGTTCCCTTCCTCCATCCTGGCTAAGCTCTGGTCCCAGGGAGTCCAGCCCACATAGAATCTTGGACTCATAGAGCCAGCCCCAAAGCTGAACCAGTCCCTTTTTTTGCCTGAAAAATGGAAACTGCCACTGCCTTGAGACAGGTCCCTCCCTGACCTGCCCTATGGGTAGTGGGCAAGGAGACTTGCAACCATGCAGTTAAGGGCCTAGGCTCAGATCAGATGTGGCTTCAGAACCTGAAGTGAGTGACCTTGAACAAGTCACTTCCTGTCTCCAACCCCAGCTTCCTCCTCTGTAAAATGGGCATAACAATTCTTGCGCTTAAGGTAGTCATGAGACACAGGGCTTTATGGCCTCTACCACGTTCAGCCTAGTGCATGGCAGGCAGGCAGGACCCAGGGGCCAGCTCCAGCAAGGCCCAGGTGAGCTCTTGCCAGTGAACCTGTGAGTGTCCCAAAAGAGGCATCCTGAGCCAGTTTTCAGCCCTTATGGATGCCAGGGGGCAGGCAGGAAGTTCCTTATAGGCATGTTTGCAGCCTATCTGGAGAGCTGCAGGGGTGTTGTCTTTGTCCTTCTGCCTCTCACTCTTTTGCTGCACCATTGCATTGGCACACAAGCTCACACATCCAGGGCACTTATGCTTACACCTCTTCCCAGGCCATACTCTCTCAAGTCTGCCTTCTCTGAGGCTCAGCCTCCCCTGATTCCACTACTACTTTTTTTTTTTTTTTTTTTTTTTTTTTTTTTTTTTTTTTTTTTGAGACGGAGTCTCACTCTGTTGCCCAGGCTGGAGTGCAATGGCATGGTCTTGGCTCACTGCAACCTCCGCCTCCCAGGTTCAAGCAATTCTCCTGCCTCAGCCTCCCGAGTAGCTGGGACTACAGGCGAGTGCCACCACACCCGGCTAATTTTTGTATTTTTAGTAGAGATGGGGTTTTACCATGTTGGCCAGGCTGGTCTTGAACTCCTGACCTCATGATACGCCACCTCAGCCTCCCAAAGTGCTGGGATTACAGGTGTGAGCCACCACGCCTGGCTCCACTACTACTCTTAATAATTCTAATGGGTTCAGAAAATCTTTAGATTTTAAAAAAGTATTGTTAGTTTAATAGTTTATGGTACAATAGTTAAATAATATGGGAGAATATAAAATAAAGCTCTCCCTCCCCTCCTTGGGCCTTTAGTTCTATTGACTGGAGGTGTCCACTTAAATTTCTTCTAGGCTGGGCACGGTGGCTCATGCCAGTAATCCCAGCACTTTGGGAGGCCGAGGCGAGTGGATCATGAGGTTAGGAGTTCAAGACCAGCCTAGCCAAGCTGGTGAAACCCCGTCTCTACTAAAAATACAAAAATTAGCCAGGTGTGGTGGTGAGCACCTATAATCCCAGCTACTCGGGAGGCTGAGGCAGAGTATTGCTTGAACCGGGGAGGTGATAGTTAAAATGAGCCGAGATTGTACCACTGCACTCCATCTCAAAAAAAAAAAAAAAAAAAAATTTCTTCTAGAAGTTTCCTATGCATATTCAAAGGTGTGTATAATCTTTTTTAACCCAAGTAGGATTATGTTGTACATATATTCCTGCAGTGTGCTTATTTTGGTAACATAGACATCTTTATCAGCAGGCGTGGACCTAGTCGGAAAGGCTGCATAGTATCCATTATCTAGCTGAACATAATTAGTTAACCAGTCCTCTCTGGATGGCCATTTAGATAGTTTCCTGCCTTGGGGGCATGTGTGTGTGTGTGTTGATTTTTATGGTTTTGTTTTTTGCTGCTACACGTGGCTCTATAGGGACTTTTGTTGAGCACATTATCTTTGTGAACCTGTGTGAGTATATCTGCAGGATCCATCCCCGGAACTGGCATTGCTGGGCCCAAGGCAGGTACATTTTCTTTTTCTTTGTTGGCTATGGTTTCACACCTTTTTTCTGCATACCTTCTGGGCTTGTGCAGAGCCTGGGAGGCCTGAGGTGGACCAGACCCTTCTCGAGACCTACATATAAGCAGACAGGTAATGAACACGCCCTCAATGCATGGACATAGTCTTTCAGTGGTGGCTGCTGGCCCCCGTGATCTGCCGTGTCCAGCCCTCGTGATCTGCCGTGTCCAGCTCTTGGTGATTCAGAGCAGGTGAAGCCAACAGAGGGGCACTCTGAAGGGATCGCCTGCTCTTGGCTTTTCTAATCATACCAGGCAGCCTGTTGCCCCTCTGAGCAGCCATAGCCCTCAACATTCAGTCAAACTTCAGAAAGTGAATTGTATTGTTCACTGTCAAAGTCGTGAATTTTTTTTTTTTTTTGAGATGGAGTTTTGCTCTTGTTGCCCAGGCTGGAGTGCAATGGCGCGATCTCAGCGCACTGCAGCCTTCGCCTCTGGGGTTCAAATGATTCTCCTGCCTCAGCCTCCCTAGTCACTGGGATTATAGGCAAGCACCACCACGCCCAGCTAATTTTTGTTATTTTTAGTAGAGACAGGGTTTTGCCATGTTGGCCAGGCTGGTCTCAAACTCCTGACCTCAGGTGATCCACCCGCCTCAGCCTCCCAAAGTGCTGGGATTACAGGCGTGAGCCACCGCGCCTGGCCTAAAGTTATGAAATTTAATTTAATTTTTAACAGAGGCAGTTAAGGAAAGGCAGTTTGCTGGCCCCAGTCCAGACTGCCTTTCTCACAGGATAATTGTGGTGATTTTTGCTGTTGAAAACAGTATAAAGAGAAGCGCAGCACCTAGGTCTGGCCTGGCTGGGCTTTCCTCTCTATCACTCTGGAAATCTGGGATAGAAAGAAGGAAACATAACATTTCTCTTTTTTTTTTTTTTTTGAGACAGAGTCTCGCTCTGTCACCCAGGCTGGAGTGCAGTGGCATGATCTCGGCTCACTGCAGCCTCCACCTCCTGGGTTCAAGCGATTCTCCTGCCTCAGCCTCCTGAGTAGCTGGGATTATAGGCACCCACCACCATGCCCGGCTAATTTTTGTATTTTTAGTAGAAATGGGGTTTCATTGTGTTGGCCATGCTGGTCTCAAACTCCTGACCTCAGGTGATCAACCTGCCTCGGCCTCCTAAAGTGCTGGGATGATAGACGTGAGCCATCACACCTGGCCAGGAAACGTAACATTTCTAAGTTAAGCGTCTAGTGCCTCCTATGTACTGGGCCCTGGCAATCCTGAAGGGAACCCTTTTTGGGAGTAGCGCTGTCCCTGTCCTCCAGATGAGAAGACTGCAGAGCAGAGAAGCATGTGTCCGGGTCACACAGTGGACAGAATGGTGGCTTTTAGAATCAACCAGTTGTTCTGCGGTTGCTTGCTGCTTTCTCCTTGCCTGATTTGGGCTATCATGGGTGGTAAGAACTTGAACTCCACATGGGACCCCATGGCAGGCCTTATTCCAGGACTGAGTCACTGCACAAAGCAACAACTGATGGTTGGAGCTGAGGGGACTCTTAGTCACATGCCCATGCCAGGATCTCCCTTGTTGCAATCTCCTCCTCTAGTCCAAATGAGCCAGAGCAGGCCAGTATGACAGGGAAGACCTGCCAGTGACTCAGTCTGCCGTCACTGCGCATGGCAGAAGGCACCCTGAAGAGCCAAGGGGCCACCGCAAACATCCCTAAGCCAGGGTGCTTGGCTGCTTTCCCAGGCTACCTCTCTGGATGGAGAGGCCAGGCCAGTACGGCCCAGAGAAAGAGCTTGTAAGTCTGTCCCTTCCTCCTCTGACACCCACACACAGTGACAGATTATTTGTTGTCACATCAGCTGCTTCCGGAGGCCCTTGGGAGGGGAGAGCTGGTGGCAGGGCTGGCAATGCTGCCCTGGATTCTGCTCTGGTGGCTCTCAGCGTGACTGCTGGTGAAGCCCTTTACTCCCAGGAGCAGCCGGCCTGGTTCAGGGCTATGGGGACAGGTCTCTAACTCCATGTATTTTTTCCCCAGGAGAGCCTGCAGAGAAAGCTTCTCTCTACCTCTGTGTGCACAGCCCTGAGACTTTTCTTCCAGAATTTCTCTGGGATGCACCCCCTTGGCCAGGGGCCTTTAGCTTCTAGGCTTTCTTTGCAGCCTCCAAAGGAGGTCACAGAAAAGCCCAGTGGGGACTTCCTCAGGGCAGTGGGGTGAGGAGGGATGTCACTGATTACGCAGTCTCCTTATGTGGGGCTAACTCATGAACCTTGCTTCCTGGAGGAGACTAGAGCTAGGTCACCAAGCTGCAGACCCTGGACTTGCAGGCCCTGCCTGGCCCCCAGGCCTGCTGTGCTCAGCACATTGGAGTCCTGCTGAGGAAAGGCAGCGGTGGCAGAGGATGTGCTGGGGGAGCAGGCTGGGCGCAGGGCCCTCTTGCTGACCGCCCCTCCCACTTCCCACTGGGCTGAGTCACTTCCTCTCTGGCTGCAGCAGGTACTCTCCCACAGGCTGGGAGCAGAGCAGGCCTCAGGGGGTGGGGTCATCCTATACAAAGAGAGCTCTGGTTAGAAGCAGCCAGTTCACTTATAACCCCCAAGGCAATAAAGTGCAGCATTTGGAGATGTGATATTATGCATTAAATGATGTGATATTATGTATTCTTGACAAATTGGAGCTATACATGTCCTGCGTTTTAAAAATGAACAAAATCATCGCTCTGTTTTGGAGCAGTGAAGATGACAGCACATGCATGAATCTTTGTCATCAGGGAGTCCTGGCTGAAATCGAGGGATTACTAATCCTCCTCTCTATCCGCCTCCCCAGCCTGTCAGCATCTGTCCTGAGCACAAAGCAAATGGCTTCCAATGGGTTCCTAAGGAGATTGCTCATAGCCACCAAGCTCCCGGGGAGAGGGTGCATGCCTTCTTCAGGGATGGCTGTCATTCAGACTCAGCGGAAAAGCCCTCACCAGAGCCTTGACCTGGGCCACAGTCTTTAGGCTTTGCTTTTTCAATAATAGAAGGGGAGAATCCACATCAGAAAGTGGTGCGAGTTAAAGAGAGAATCTGGGAAACACTGGGAATGGTTTCTGGCAAGCGGTGGGTGCCCATCAAATGATAATGAAAAAAAGACATACCTGCAGAGACTTGCCACAGGGAAGCGGCCTCAGCACGGAGCAGGGAGCACCCACCCTTCACCCAGCAAAGACCTGGTGACACCGCCAGCCACAGCATCATTCAGCTGTCCTGTGAAGGCATATTACCATCTCTGTTTTACAGATGAGGAAACTGAGGCCCCTGAAGGGTAGGTGACTAGTGTAGAGTCACAAAATAAGTGAGTGTCAGAAGTTGAAATTTGAGCCCGGACCTCCATGACCCCCAAATCCATCTTGCTATCCCAATTGGCATTTGCATAACTGGTCCATGGCTTGAAACCCTTGGTTCTCTGAGCTGTGAATTCCTCTGGGTTTCCTGGACTGCCTTTGTGGATGGAGAGCAGGTCTGTAGGTATCCCTGGTAGAAGCATCTACATGTGAGTATTAAGTGCATCAGGGGTGGCGCCCAGAGTGTTTGTGTCAGGGAAGGGTGGGGGATGCTGCCTGTTGGCTGGTGGAGGGATATCTCAGTAACCCACCTCTGACTCAGCCCTTTTCTCCAGAGAAGCCCCACTCAGCAGCCCCTGAAATGCCTCATTCTGAGGGAAGCATGACCTCTCTCCCTCCCTGCTCACCTGCAGCTTTCTGGCTTGACAGCACCCTGGTTCCAGGAGAATGATTGTTTATAAATAAGTCTGTGCTTGGCATGCCTGGAACCATGCAGACATTGGGTGGAGAAGGGGCAGTTGAGGAAGCAGTGCAGTCAGGGAAAAAGAATATGGGATTCAGCATTGAAAAAGCTGTGTTTATATCCCAGCTCTTCCAACAGCTAGCCAGGTGATTTCAGGCAGCTCTGAGTCTCAATTTCTTTTTTCTTTTTCTTTCTTTTCTTTTTTTTTTTTTTTTTTTTTTTTGAGACAAGGTCTCACTCTGTCCCCCAGGCTAGAGTGGTGCTGTCATGGCTCACGCAGCCTCAAACTCCTGCGCTCAAGCAGTCCTCCAAACTAAGCAAGCTAAAACTCCCAAGTAGCTGGGTCTACCAGCTGTGCCAGCTTTGAACTCCTGGGCTCAAGTGATCCTCCCACCTCAGCCTCCCAAAATGCTGGGGTAACAGGCATGAGCCACCGTGCCCGGGCTCAATTTCTTTTTCTAGAAAATTTTGTGTTTTGTGTGTGTGTTGTGGGGAGGTGATCAGTTATCATTATGTACCAGCCCTCCACATCCGTGGGTTCTGCGTCTGTGGATTCAACCAACTGCGGATCAAAAATGTTCAGGAACAAAAAAGGATGCTTGTGTCTGGACTAAACATGTACAGACATTTTTTTCTTTCTTTCTTTTTTTGAGACGGAGTCTTGCTCTGTCACCCAGGCTGGAGTGCAGTGGCGTGATCTCGGCTCACTGCAACCTTCACCTCCAGGTTCAAGCAATTCTCCTGCCTCAGCCTCCCAAGTAGCTGGGATTACAGGCAAACACTGCCATGCCCTGCTAATTTTTTTGTATTTTCGGTAGAGACGGGGTTTCACCATGTTGGCCAGGCTGGTCTCGAACTCCTGACCTCAGGTGATTTGCCCGCCTCGGCCTCCCTAAAGTGCTGGGATTACAGGTTTGAGCCACCGCATGCAGTCCTTTTTTTTTTTTTTTTTTGGAGACAGGGTCTTGCTCTGTCACGCAGGCTGGAGTACAGTGGCAGGATCACATGATCTGTGATTACACAGGCATGACCCATGGCACCCAGCCAGACTGTTTTTTCTTGTCATTATTTCTTTTTTTTGAGATGGAGTCTCGCTCTGTCACCCAGGCTGGAGTGCAGTGGTGCAATCTGATCTCGGCCCACTGCAAGCTCTGCCTCCCGGGTTCATGCCATTCTCCTGCCTCAGCCTCCCGAGTAGCTGGGACTACAGGCACCCACCAGCACGCCCGGCTAATTTTTTGTATTTTTAGTAGAAGCGGGGTTTCACCGTGTTAGCCAGGATGGTCTCGATCTCCTGACCTCATGATCCACCCGCCTCAGCCTCCCAAAGTGCTGGGATTACAGGCGTGAGCCACCACGCCTGGCCCTTCTTGTCATTATTTCTTAATACAGTATAGTAACTACACAGCATTTCCGTTGTATTAGGTATTATAAATCTAGAGATGATTTAAAGTATATGGGGCTGGGCGTGGTGGCTCACGCCTGTAATCCCAGCACTTTGGGAGGCCGAGGTGGACAGATCACTTGAGGTCCAGGAGTTTGAGACCAGCCTGGTCAATATGGTGAAACCCTATCTCTACTAAAAATACAAAAATTAACTGGGCATGGTGGCATGCACCTGTAATCCCAGCTACTCAGGAGCCTGGGGCATGAGAATCACTTGAACCCAGGAGGCGGAGGTTACAGTGAGCCGACATCTTGCCACTGCACTCCAGCCTGGGTGACAGAGCAAGACTCCATCAAAAAAAAAAAAAAGTGTAGTACGGGAGTATATGCACAGGTTATATGCAAATACTACATTATCTTATATTAGGGACTTGAGCATCCTTGGATTTTGGTATCTGTCAGAGGTCCTGGAACCAATCCCCCATGGATATTGAGGGATGATTATATTCACAAATGCTTTGTAAACTATAAAGCCATGTGTAAAAATTAGTTCTGATAGTTAATCTGAGAGTGTGAGCCGCCCTTCCGGGTTTTAAGTCTGAAATTCACCACCCAGAGAGGTGCGCAGGAATCTACAAGAGACCTGGCAGCCACCTAGTGTGCACGGGTGGTCTGCAGAGCGTGGGTGGTGACCTCAGTTGCATCGTGCATTCAGATTTCACATCACTCACCTAGAGTGTCATCATTTCACCCCAGGTGTAGTCAGATAAATGCATAGTTAGGCCAGAAGTTCTCTTTTCAGAGAAGCGCAAGTGGTTGGAATTCACACCACAAACCTGGAGTGGCCTGGAGGACCTGTCACCAGTGTGAAGGGACAGGCCAGGCTGCCACTCACACACTCCCCACATCTTGCCGCAGGAAAGCAGATCGTTTGGCTGGATTTGGGGGATTCTCCCGCACAGGGCCTGGTCCATCCCTTCATCAGTGAGGGTTTCTGCACAGCTGCAGGCATGTTATGAACAGGTTTAATTCTTCAGTAGGGGTTGCTCTCCAGCAGCAAATGCTGTCTAAGCAAAACCCCCGGTAATCAGCCAGCTTAGACCCCATTCTGCCTCATGCATTTCTGACATGGGACTTTTCCTGGACAGACTATCCAGTGCAGCCCCAGTTACCTACAGCTGTGGCACCCTGTCTCCAGCCATGACTTGGCAGATACTGGCTAGTCTGACCATGTGTACTTTCTTCAGGGTCCCACTCCAGCCACTGGCCCCTCCTTGGACAGAGTTGTCCTGTGAATGACACCTTGTACCTCTTTATTCAACTGCCTCTGTCTCCTGCCCCAGCAGGGACCATGGTGCCTTATAGATGCCCAGCAAACAGCCCCACACTGTGTTCTCTTCCAGCTTTGCGCCAGGCAGTGGGCTGGGTGCAGGGAGGCAGCGGTGGATTGGAGTTGCTCCCTCAGGGGAGCCCACAGCCTGAGATGGGGGAGTCAGACAGATAAACCAATGGTTGCAGCACAGTGGGAGGGGACGGAGGTGTGCTCAGGTGCTCTGGGGGTTGGAGGAGGAGCAGCCAGCTTTGGCAGGAGGCCTTCTGTGAAGACTTTCTGCAGCAGGTGACATTTCAGTGAGGACCAAGGGAGAAGGATGTGCCAACCAGGGAGAGTTGGGCGGGGCAGGGGTGTTCATGGCATACTCGGGATTGTGTCATTTGGTGTGGCTGGATTTAGGGTGCATATAAAGGCAGTGAGCCTGGAGAAGTATTCTAGGTCTGCTTAGGCTCACTGAGGAATTGGGGTTCTTCCTGAAGAGCATGGAGCCCTTGGAGGACCTCCACAGCAGGCAGAGAGACGGCAGCCTCCTGGGATCTGATTGCCCAGCCCCACTTACACAGGTGGCTGAGGTGAGCTCTTCCCATGGAGTGCATCCTTCCTGATCAGCCTGAGGAGAGCAGGGCCCCACCATCCTGCACCTGGTGCAGAGAAACCCTGTGAAGCTGCACTACAGAAAGACGCCACCAGGTGGCAGGCCTGGAGATTGCATGGAGGCCCCCCCCCCCCCGCCCCCACCAATTCTTTGATAATAGCACAGTGTTGAAGAGAGGGGGCCATAAAAGACTGAATTCCTGTTCATGCCAGGCTGGCTCTGCCCAACATATATGAGACTGCAAGTTCTGCCACTGTGGGCTGTGTACCCACAAGCCACAGGTCCCTCTGAACCTGTGAATCAGGTCTTGGGAGCTATTCGAGCAGGTTGGATTTTCTCCTCTGCCTCGGGGGACCTGAGAGTACGTTACAGACTTCATGACCCTTCACCCCAAAACACTTGAGTATGTATCACCTAAGAACAAGGGCATTCTCCTGTAGAACCACAATGCAATTTGCAAGTTCAGGAAATTTAACTGATACAATACTATTATCTAATGAACAGTCTATATTCAGATTTTACCAGTTGCCCAATCATGTCTTTTATACCTTTTTTCTCCCAGATCACCCATTGTATTTCTTTGTTGTATGTCTTTAGTCTCCTTTAATCTAGAATCATTCTTCAGCTTTTCTTTTAACTGTCTGACATGGATGTTTTTGAAACATACAGGCCTATTGTGAATGTCCTTCAATTTGGGTTTCTTTCATGATTAGATTCAAATTATATATTTTTGGAAAAAAAAAATAGCATGAGTAGATTGGGGGTGGTGGCTCACGCCTGTAATCCTAGCACTTTGGGAGGCCAAGGTGGGAGGATCACTTTAGCCCAGGAATTCGAGACCAGCCTATGCAACATAGCAAGACCTCCTCTCTACAAAAAATTTTAAAAATTAGCCAGGTATGGTAATGTGTGCCAGTAGTCTCAGCTACCCAGGAGGCTGAGGTGGGAGAATCACTTGGGCCTGGCAGGTGGAAGCTGCACTCCAGTCTGGGTGACAGAGCAAGACCCTGTCTCGAAAAAATATATATATATAGCATGAGTAGTACATGTTTATTAAGGACATCATGTTAGGAGGTGTGTGATGCCAGTTTGTTCTGTTACTGGTGATAGTAACTTTGACCAGTTGGTTAAGATTGCAGCTTGCCTTTTAAAAAATATAGGTATATTTACACACAGTGATTTCACATGTCTTTTAACTGTGCTGTTCAATTGTTTTGACCAGTGCACACACCCAGAAGCTATGTCCTTCGGCAGTAAAAGTTTTACAGCACAATATATGTGCTCTGCTCTCCTCCCGCAATCCTGCTCCAAGAGATCTTAAGCTGGAGGCACCAGGTCTGAATTCCAGACTCCTCCCCACCACCCACACTTCACCTCCAACTGGAGCATGACCACAGACCCATTCAGGGAGGCTGGCGGCCTCTTCATCCTGGACAGTCCCTTACTGTATGTCAAGTAGGTAATTGCCAGCATGTGTGCGCTCCTATGTGGCTGCCTGTGGGGATGCTTCTCAGTGTAGAGTGGGGGACCCTCCATGCCTTGGCCAGGCTTCAGCTCCTTTGTAGTTGGGTAGACATGAGGACAGACTGAGCTGGGGAGATCAGTGGTGGCGTTTCATCTGCTCAGTGCCATCTTTGTACCCCTCATCCCTTTGGAGATTGGTGTGTCTACCAGGTGGAACCATGGGGTAGAGCTATCCCTGACAGCTCTCCTGGACCTGGTCACACTATACCACTGGACTCCAGGCATCTTCAGCCTTGGAACCCTTATGTGGCTCTGATGGCCTGGCTTTCACTGCCTTGCTGGGAGATCTGGGCTCACGTTGCCCGGTAGCTTTAGGGTGAGTTGACTTTAGCCCCAAATTGACAGAGTAAGATCAGGTACCCCCTACTCAGGCCACGCAGTGGGAGCTGTCCCACAGGTGAGGCCCTCTCACACTGAGGCCCACAGTTGCTCCCCAGGCTTGGCAAAGCAATGGAACCCCCTGCTTTCAGAATCAGGCACAGCTACAGCCTGCGGACGGCGGAGTGCCAGCTGGGCTCTTGCTCTTTCCTGGCCTCCTCCCCTCACCCTCATTGTTGCCTCTCTCAGCTTCCTGTTGAGTTCAGGTTCTAAGGGGACTGGTGCTGACTTGTGAGGATAGAATGTAGAAGAGTTGGCCAGGTGTGGTGGCTCATGTCTGTAATCCCAGCACTTTGGGAGGCCAAGGCAGGCGGATTACCTAAGGTCAGGAGTTCAAGACCAGCCTGGCCAACATGGTGAAACCCTGTCTCTACTAAAAATACAAAAAAAAAAAAAAAAAAAAAAATTAGCTGGGTGTGGTGGTAGGTGCCTGTAATCTCAGGTACTTGGGAGGCTGAAGCAGAAGAATCATTTGAGCCCGGGAGGCAGAGGTTGCAGTGAGCAGAGATTGCGCCATTGCACTCCAGCCTGGGCAACAGAGCAAGACTCTGTCTCAAAAAAAAAAAAAAAAGAAAGAAAAAAGAAGAATGTAGAAGAGTTAACAGATTCAAAGCTCCGGAGACTGCTAAGCAAGGACTGTTGAGTTCCTGGGGCACCGAGTAGTGGACCATGCACCCCAGCCTGAGGACCAGGTGTCTGGGGGGACCTGGGCTCCCAGTCTTCCTGAGACCAGAGTAGCTGGGGCATCATCACAGATCTCACTGTGAAGCCGGGGTCCCTCTGAGCAGGCCCTCTAGAGGAGTGTTTGTGGACCACTTGCAGGCGTGTCTCTGGAGGGACGCATAGCCAGATGATTGGAGGATGGGGCAGGGAAAGGGGGGGTCTGTCCCTGGGAGCTGTGTCTTTGCTCACCCTACTAGTAAGCCTGCAGCAGCTTCCGGTTTTCTGGGCCTGCCTCTTCATGACGCTTCCTTTGCTTCAGTCAACTCTGGGTAGCATGAAGAGGTGGCAGGAAGGGAGGCAGCCTTGCTCCCTCTTCCCCCGCAAGCATCTTTTTCGTCTCCCTGCGCGTCTGCTGCCATCCTTCTGTCGGCCTGTGTCTTGGAGCAGTTCCCACGCCAGTTGCTTGAGTCGAATCCTGAGATGGGGGAGGGGCGGGTCAGGCTGAGCCCACTGATTGTCTGTGCTGCAGCTGCTCCCTGCAAACTGTTGTCTAGACCATGCCTGTGCGTAGGCGCGTAGGCAGCGTCTACACAGATGTTACGCGCCTCCATGGTGCTCTCCAGGGACCTGGGAAAGAAAGAGGTGGCTTACTGCTCCCGGGAAGACAGAGAACAGGATCAGAAGGGTGGTGATACCAACTTACTACTGGAAGCAGTGGGCAGCGCAGGACAGGCCCAGGGCCACCGACCCTGGCAATGACTGTCACCAGCTGGAGGGAAGGTATCCGTTCACTCATGGAGTATCTGCTGGGCCTGGCAGTGGGCTGCAGTGGTTTTATATATATGTTTATACATTTGTTTTTCCTTGTGAAATTTTTAGTTGTGGTGGAATTTTTCTGGTGGAGGGGGGCAGACATTGAGCATATAAACACAAATAAATACATAGTTACAAAATCTGGAAAGTACTATGGAGGAAAATTACAGACCACCATGAGTGAGACTAACTGGGACCCACTGGTCATGAGGTTATCAAGGAAGACTTCTCTGAGGAAGTGATACTTAGATTGAGAAGGATGCGTAGGAGTTAGCCAAGCAAAGAGCAGGAACACAGTGCCAGACACATTACTGCCCAGCTTTTAAAGATATTTCTAGAAGCAGTTTTACCCTTCTCTGCTTTTATGTGAATGACACTGAATCTGCTTCCAGCATGAGCCTCTTTGGCAGAAGGCCCAGCCAAGCCTAACTGTGGCTTCTGCTCCATCTGGGGACTGTTGGGGCTCAGTGAGTTACACAATCCTAGTTATTCTCAAAATTAAGTCATGGCTGTGCTCCCCAGTGGCACAGCTCTGAAAACAAATTGGGAGCCTGGTAGATTAGACCTGCAGTGCAATGGATCATCCCTCTTACTTTCTGGTGCACCACATATAGTCAGTCTCCTAGGGTTTAGAATAAGGGCCAAAACAGGCCGGGCGCGGTGCTCATGCCTGTAATCCCAACACTTTGGGAGGCCGAGGCGGGCGTATCGCCTGAGGTCGGGAGTTCGAGACCAGCCTGACCAACATGGAAGAACCCCATCTCTACTAAAAATACAAAATTAGGTGGGTGTGGTGGCACATGCCTGTAATCCCAGCTACTTGGGAGGCTGAGCAGGAGAATCACTTGAACCTGGGAGGCGGAGGTTGCGGTGAGCCAAGATCATGCCATTGCACTCCAGCCTGGGCAACAAGAGCGAGACTCCATCTCAAAAAAAAAAAAAAAAAAAGAATAAGGGCCAAAACAATAGCATGTGAGGATTTCACCTTACTGGTGAAGACACACCTGTTCTCAGAGTAGGAGACGGCTTCCAGGAGTATCAGCAAAAACAAACTAAAGGAAAAGACAGAAATATTTACATAAAAAGTCAACCTTATTTTTAATTTTAATTAAAAAAATTTAAATGTTATATTAATTTTATTGAGATGGGTCTCGCAACGTTGCCCAGGCTGGTCTCGAACTCCTGGGCTCAAGCAATCCTCCCGCCTCAGCCTCCCAAAGTGCTGGGATTACAGGCATGAGCCACCGCACCCAGCCCTTAACCATTTCTTTTTATTTTTTTAATTAAAAAAAAAAGATGAAAAAGCTATATGTCAGTTACATCCTTACATAGAAAGAGTTTCTAAAAATCAGTAACACTAATACATGGCAGTAAAAAATAGAAAAAGAATATAAAGGAAATTCATAAAAGAAATAATAGACACAGCCAGTAAGCATATGAAACAAATTCAACCTCAGATATAATGAAAGAATTATGGATTTTAAAATGCTATGCTTTTTTTGCCCACCCAATTAGCCATTTATAAGAGTAAGGAAATAACTCAGTCCTGGTGCAAGTTCTGGAACTCACTGGACTGTAAATTGGCACAGCCATCCTGGAAGCAGCCTGGCAGCATCTGTCAAATACCTTAAAAACATGTCCCCCTTGTATTAGCCTAATGGGGATTTTTTTAAAATGTGCCCCACTTGACTCTGCAATTCTGCTTCTTGGAATTTATCCAGAGGGAGACAGATAAGTATGACAAGATGTATACTTTTTTTGTTGTTGTTGTTTTTTCTTTTGAGACGGAGTCTTGCTCTGTCGCCCAGGCTGGAGTACAGCGGCGCGATCTCGGCTCACTGCAAGCTCCGCCTCCTGGGTTCACACTATTCTCCTGCCTCAGCCTCCCGAGTAGCTGGGACTACAGGTGCCCACCACCACACCCGGCTAATTTTTTGTATTTTTAGTGGAGACAGGGTTTCACCGTGTTAACCAGGATGGTCTCGATCTCCTGACCTCGTGATCTTCCCTCCTTGGCCTCCCAAAGTGCCGGGATTACAGGTGTGAGCCACCGCGCCTGGCTGACAAGATGTATACTTGTATGTGCGTGACTATTAATTCTTTTTTTTTTTTTTTTTTTTGAGACAGAGTCTCACTCTGTCACCCAGGCTGGAGTGCAGTGGTGCGATCTGGGCTCACTGCAAGCTCCGCCTCCCAGGTTCACGCTATTCTCCTGCCTCAGCCTTCCGAGTAGCTGGGACTACAGGTGCCCGCCACCATGCTCAGCTAATTTTTTTTTTTTTGTATTTTTAGTAGAGACGGGGTTTCACCGTGTTAGCCAGGATGGTCTCGATCTCCTGACCTCGTGATCCGCCCGCTTCGGCCTCCCAAAGTGCTGGTATTACAGGCGTGAGCCACCGCGCCCGGCTAATTCTTTTTAAATGGAAAGAACCTAGATGTCCATAAATAGGGAATGGTCAGAGAAATCACTGTATATTTGTACCAAGGAGCCTGTGTAGCTATTTCAAGTGATGTTGCAAAAGAATATTGTGATGCAGGGATGTTAATGGGTTTTTGTTTTGTTTTTTACAGCTTTATTGAGATGTATTTCACATACTATACAATTTATCCTTAATGGTTTTTGTTTGTTTTAAGATGGAGTCTTGCTGTGTCCCCTAGGCTGGAGTACAATGGCACCATCTCAGCTCATGCAACCTCCGCCTCCCCAGTTCAAGCGATTTTCCTGCCTCAGCCTCCCGAGACAGGCACCCACCATCATGCCCAGCTAATTTTTTTTTTTGAGACAGAGTCTTACTCTGTTGCCCAGGCTGAAGTGCAGTGGCGTGATCTCAGCTCACTGAAGACTCCGTGTCCTGGGTTCAAGCGATTCTCGTGCCTCAGCCACCAAGTAGGTGGGATTACAGGTGTGCACCACCAGGACCAGCTAATTTCTGTATTTTTAGTAGAGATGGGGTTTCACCATGTTGGCCAGACTGGCCTTGAACTCCTGACTTCAGGTGATCCACCCACCTTGGCCTCCCTAAGTGCTGGGATTAAAAGCATGGAGTCAATGCGCCAGGCCTCCCTTAATGTATTTTAGGTGGGAAAAAAGGAAACATAAAATAGCATTACAGTGTGGTCCACATGTTTGTAATAATAAAACTTTGTATAAGCATACACACAGTCACACACAGGAAAAACATGCTTGAATGTTAACAGCAGTTATATCTGGGAGGTAAGGTCATGGGTACCTTATTTTCTTATTTTTGCATATGCGTATTTTCTAATGTTTCTGCAGAGAACATCAGTTACTTTTATATGAAGAAAAATACAGGAACAGGCTGGAGTTCTGTGTTTTTGAGTCCATTATGGAAGGGTAAAGGCTACACTCCTAAGGTGGGTGTCAGGCCTCTATCCTGGGCCACCTCTCACCACTCCCTGCCTCGCGTTGGATGCTTCAGCAACACAAACTACCTGGCGTTGGTGGCTTGCATGCCATTTCTTACCTGGGCATGTTTGCTCACTGAGGCCCTCCTACCGTGAAGGTCCTTGCCCTTTGCCTGGCCCACTCCTGTATCCTTAGGGAAATTTTCCCGGAGCTCTGCACCCACACTGGGCATCCTGTGACCCTGACCTTCCCCATGTGGAACGCGTCTGTACACATCTGTTTCCTTGTCCCCCCCGGATCCTGCTTTGCCAAGGTGTTTGACTTTGGAGAGCTGGAAGAGACAACTCCTCTTTTGTGTTTTTATCTGTTATTTTTTAATCTGTGTCCAGAGGTGTCTTTTAGCCTCTGGCCCCAATGTCCGCCTTTCATTTTTACGCAGGAGGATCTCAGGATTATCAGGCAAATCAGAGTGCTCAGTGATCTTCAGTAGTGTTCTTTAACTGACTCTTAAATACACAATGAATTTTCTTTTTCTGAAAAGTAATTCAGGAAAAGTTTGAGTTTATGAGGGAAGAGAAAGTAAACCCTGCCATTGACAATTTTGGGGGGTTCTTTCATCTGAGAGGACCAGAGAGTCAAGGAAAGATGGGGAGAGGGGTTCTCAGGGCTGTAGTCATCAAACTCCATGGGCATAAGAAGCCCCCAGGCCTCGTGTAACAAGCATCCCATTCCTGGGGCCCACTGTCCAGATACGGGCCAGGAATGGGCACCTCGGGTCATTAGGCTGTAGGTATTTGGAGGGCAGGTCTCACTTTGGGAATAGTTGCTCACCTCAGGGCTGGGGTTCAGCTGGATGGGGCTGGCTCTCCTCTCTGTCTCTGTGGTAGTCTCTTGGGGCTCTGTTTGGCATTAGCATCTGCACAAAGCCCAGTTTTCTCCTCTCTGAATTTAACTGGCCACTTGGTGGTGGTGTGTTGGCTCCCTGCCTCTGTACCCTGTATATGCTGCCTTAAAGGATGTCCACCTTTAGCATCTAATTAATCCCAAGTAAAGGAGCTGTGGTTCTTTGTCACTTGGAGCCTTGGATGCTCCTCTGGGAGCAGGAGGAGTTGGAGGCAGCAGAGGCAGCTGTGTGACGCATCCCAAGTCAAAGACCTGCAGGCTGGGTTAGCATAAGGAAACTCGCTGACTTACTCAGTGAGAAGGGGTCTTTCTGTCTTGTCTAGAGCTGAGAATGAAGCGGAGAGCATCAGACAGAGGAGCTGGGGAAACGTCGGCCAGGGCCAAGGCTCTAGGAAGTGGGATTTCTGGAAATAATGCAAAGAGAGCTGGACCATTCATCCTTGGTAAGCCTCTGACCTTTGGGAAAAATGGGTGGGCTGGGAGGCAGGGGCAGGGCACATTGGCTCGCATGATCTGACCTACAGACATCAGAGTGAGGTGGCCCGCCCACAGCAGTGTGTGGTCCTGCCCTGCCCCAGGCCTGGTCCCTAGCTTCACTACTTGAAACGGAGTATGTTTATATCAGTGGAAGACCCAAGCCTTGGGTCACTCTGTACCAGGGGCTGTCAGTGTTTTAGCCATACCAGCCTTAGATCAGCCTTAGCCAATAGCTAGGCTCCGACTCTCCCCCCAGAGAATCCTATGTGTGCCCCTAGAATGGTGACGTGCTCACAGGAAGCACACCCATTAGAAGTCATTAGCTGCGTTAGAACCCAAGCTCTGGCCAGGTGCAATAGCTCACTTATGTAATCCCAGCACTTTGCGAGGCTGAGGTGAGAGGATCACTTGTGGCTAAGAGTTCAAGACTTCGCAAGCTTGGGCAACATAGTGAGATCCCATCTCTACTAGAAAAATATAAAAATTAATTGGGTGTGGTGTCACATGCCTGTAGTCTTAGCTACTTGGGAGGCTGAGGCAGGAGGATTACTTGAGCCCAGGAGTTTGAGGTTACAGTGAGTCGTGATCACGCCACGACTAGGCTGCATTCCAGCCTAGGCAACGGTGCGAGACTCTGTCTCTAAAAAAATAAAATAAAATGAAAACCCAAGATCTATCATCCAAGGCACTGCTTTATGCCATTTTTGGATGGCATAATTTCACAAAGCATTTTGTATAGCCCCCCAAATTTATTTAAATTGGCACAGAAATCCTGGCACAGGTGTTGGCAGTTGGCCAGAGGAGCAGCAGAGCATTTCTGCATGATGCATAAGGACCAGCAGTCCAAATTGCTTATAGTCAGGGTTGCGGCCAGAGACTGGGCGTGAGTTTTACTTTGGGACAGCATTTTGGACTTACAGGCACAGGATAGTTCCAGCTCCAGTCATTCAGTACATACTTAATGGTGTGTACCTACTACGTGCCAGGCCTGTGCTGTTTGCCAGGCATGCAGCAGTGAATAAGACAAGTTCCTGCCCTCACAGAGAAACAGAGTAAACAACTCACCAGTCATCACCGGTGGTGCAAGTGCCTTGAAGGAAGTTCCACGATGACGTGAGATGAGAAGGTCCCGTAGGTAGGGCAGGCAAGAAAGGCCTGTTTATGAGGAAGCACCATATGAGCTGACACCTGAGGAGGAGAAGCAGCAACTGTGGGGAAAGCTGGGGAAGAACATTGCAGACAGAAGAAACAGCACTGCAGAGGCCCAGCAGCAGGAAAGGGTTTACCATGTTGGGAACTAGGAGCCCAACATTAGGAGCTGGAGTGTGGCATGGGACAGGGAATGGAACATCCTGTTAGAAAGGTGGGCGGGAACTGAATCATGCAAGGCCTTGGGGGCCAGACAAAGGAGTTTGGGTGGTATGTTAAGAGCAGTGGGTCTGTGAACATTGCACTGGTAAAAAGGAAAACAAAGAGCCGCGGAGCTTCGTTAAGAGTTTTTTCACGCAGCAGTGGCACTGTGACATCAGATTTCCACTCTCAAAGCTTGGGCAAGGTGCTGTCACGGGACAGTGAGCACTGTGCATCTCCAGAAGTACAGAAAGTCCCCAAAGCTGGCACTTGAACAGGGGCCAGATGGCTGTATCAGAATCACCAGGGAACCTGTTGCGGCTCTAGTTTCCTGGATCCTCACCCTGAAGTTGCTCTTCAGGGGATCCAGGATCTCTTGGGTTTTGTTGATTTTTTTGAGGCAGGGCTTTGTTCTTTTGCCCTGGCTGGAGTGCAGTGGCACAAACACAGTTCACTGCAGCCTCAACCTCCTGGGCTCAAACGATCCTCCCACCTCAGCCTTCCAAGTAGCTGGGTCTACAGGTATGCTCCACCATGCTCAACCAATATTTTATTTTTTGTAGAGAAGAAGTCTCACTGTGTTGCCCAGGCTGGTCTCAAACTCCTGGGCTCAAGCAGTCCTCCCACCTCAGCCTCCCAAAGTGTTGGGATTACAGGTGTGAGCCACCACACCCAGCCTGGATCTCTTGTTTTTAATAGATGCTCACTAGAGATTCCAGCGTGCACCCAGGGTTGAAAACCTCTCTTTGGGAAATGTGTCTGCAAAAGCTGGATGTGCTCCAGGCAGAGCACACATACCCCTCTATTTTTGGAGGGGAGACCTTGAAAACTCTCCACCAGGAGACCTTGGAGGGTCAGTCCAGTACACGTGAGCTATGGTGCCCTCCTGAATAGAAGGTCTAGTAAAAGACCACGTGGTGACCTGGCGTTGTGACAGCCAGGGCTTCTGAAAAGTAGACCAGCAGCTCTCTGTGCCGTAGGTCCCCGTCTGGGCAACTCACCGGTGCCAAGCATAGTGCAGTGTTTGGCGAGGAAAGATGGCACGGATGACTTCTATCAGCTGAAGGTAAGTGAGACATGGGGGTGAGGGTGCCTCAGGAACAGGGCCTGTCATGCCAACCCACTCCTCCCTCCTCCACCTTCACACCTGCGTCATTGTGAACAAGAGTAGTGCCATTTCTTCCCGAGAAGCAATCAAGTTCACAGTCTCCCTCAGAACAACTTCTGATTTAAAGAGTTTTGTCTGTGCATAAATTACATCACCATCATATTAAGAAAAACGATTTCACTTGGTGTGTTTGTGTGTGCATTGTGCACAAATGTCATGTGGTAAAAAGCCCCCTGCTTCCCCCGTTCTGGTTGTTCTGCTGTGTAAAGTGAGGTGTTCTGGTTTTGGTTTTATTTTTATGCTTTCCTAAAGATCCTGACCCTGGAGGAGAGGGGGGACCAAGGCATAGAGAGCCAGGAAGAGCGGCAGGGCAAGATGCTGCTGCACACCGAGTACTCACTGCTGTCTCTCCTGCACACGCAGGATGGCGTGGTGCACCACCACGGCCTCTTCCAGGTGAGCGGCCTGCCCCCTCACCCTTTGCGCCCACCTCTGGCTGGCTCTGGGGGCTGCCACTTGCTGGGGCCACAGCCATACGAGCAGCTCACGTGACCCTTGGGTGTCCCTGCCATGCTAGGTACATCAGGACTTCCAGGGTGGGTGAGATGGGCTGGGCTGGAAGTCAGGCTGGGCCACACTAGCTGTGCTTCTGTGGGGATGGTTATAGCCTAGCCAGGAATGCACACAGTTTGCATCTTAACAGCAGCCAGGCTTTCTTTGAAGAGCCACTTTTCTGAGAAAAGAGGAAAGCAAGAAGTCACTTAAAGACACCCAGGCCCAGGCCGGGCACGGTGGCTCACAGCTGTAATCCCAGCAACTTGGGAAGCCGAGGTGGGCAGATCACAAGGTCAGGAGATCGAGACCATCCTGGCCAACAAGGTGAAACCCCGTCTCCACTAAAAATACAAAAATTAGCTGGGCATGGTGGCGCACACCTGTAGTCCCAGCTACTCGGGAGGCTGAGGCAGGAGAATCGCTTGAGCCCGGGAGGTGGAGGTTGCAGTGAGCCAAGATTGTGCCACTGAACTCCAGCCTGGGTGACAGAGCGAGACTCCGTCTCAAAAGGGCCCCCTTGTCCTTTTTTTTAAAATTTTTTTTTTTGAGACATTTACTGGACAAACTGAAATGCCTGAGCAGGCAGAAGAACAGGTGGTCAGATCCCTTAGGAAAGGTATTGATTAACAGTGTGTACCTGACAAGAACCATTCTTGGGGCAGCACTGAAGTTGTGTCTCCAGAAATGAAGAGTTGGGTTCAGAATGACTGGGAGGCCTCCTTCACAGGCCTGGGAACAGCCCCATTCCTCAGCTGAGCATCCACTGAGCCCTCAGCCATTTGCTGGCCAGGACCAGCTCTTGCTAAGACAGACCTGCTGTTTGAGAGGCACACAGTGCCAGAGAGAGCAGTCACATTTTGATGCTGACAGTCCTGGATTCAGCTAGTATGACCTTGGGCAAGTCACTTAAGGTCTCTAGGCCTCAGATTCCCCATCTATAAAATGGGGATAGTGATAACAGTACCTACCTCCAGTGGTGGTTGGGACGATGAATGAGATTGTGTCAAGCACTGAGCTGCTGCTGGAACACTGTCATCATCATTGCTGTTCAGGCATAAAAACTCCTTGTCAGCTTGAGTTCCTAAAATAAAACAAAGGGAAAACACTTCCCATCCCCATGTATACACCCCAGCAAGGTCTTTGTTCTTAGATTTGCAATTAGAGGTGACTCAGAGTATTTTTAGGCAACTCCAAAAATTAGAGTATCCCCATAAACATGAAATCAAATTGAGGGTGATTGTGGTTTCTTGGTATTTTGTCTGTGATATCTTCAGAAGCTTGGCCTTAGTTCATGTCATTTTGGATGAGAGAACCTGGGTGATCAGAAGTGTTTCTAGTGTACTGTTTGTGTGCCAGACACTGTGCTAGGAAAAGCAAATATGAGGTGTGGTCCTGCTCTTAAGAAGAAATGCGGAGGCCGGGCGAGGTGGCTTATGCCTGTAATCCCAGCACTTTGGGAGGCTAAGGTGGTCGGATCATGAGGTCAGGAGATTGAGACCATCCTGGCTAACACGGTGAAAACCCATCTCTACTAAAAGTACAAAAAATTAGCCGGGCATGGTGGTGGGCACCTGTAGTCCCAGCTACTCGGGAGGCTGAGGCAGGAGAATGGCATGAACCTGGGAGGCGGAGCTTGCAGTGAGCCAAGAGCGTGATACTGCACTCCAGCCTGGGCAACAGAGTGAGACTCCGTCTCACAAAAAAAAAAAAAAAAGAAAGAAAAAGAAGAAATGTGGATATTCAGTCCTTCAGGAGTTCCCCAGAGGGGACAGTCAGTCTACCCCGCATGACACCAAGGACTTCCTCAAGCTGGTCAGATGAAGTCCCCCTGTTTTTTGTCTTACTCGAAATACCTTTCAGCAAGGAAAATGGGTCTAGAGTTTGCTACCATTGTGTCCATCTCGCAGCCACAACATTGGTGGCAGTACCCACTTACTGAGCCCTGGCAGTGCATGACCTAAGCACAGGACATGGATTGTCTTATTTACTTCTCTTGGGCTGTGGGGGAAAGATTACTAGCTCCCTTTTACCGATGAGGAACTAGAGACCTGGAGAGGGTAAGCAGACTGCCCCAGGTCCCACAGCTAAGACAAGGTGGCTGGGGCCTGAACCCAGCAGTCTGAGGTCAAAGTCACTCTTAGCCATCATGTGACTGTCGGGAGTACTGCATCCCGACAGTCCTCTTTTCTGAGAAAAGAGGAAAGCAGGAAGGCACTTGAGGAAAACAGGTGTCCTGGATACACAGAACCTGTATGGCCTCTGGAGCCTGCCAAGATTGACCTCTTTCTAACTTCCACCATCTTAGATATCAAAAGGGGGTTCTGTTGGTGATTACTGGAATCTGGGTGCCATGGAGGGAGGATTCCCATTTTTGCTGCTTGAGCACTGGGCTAAGAGGGCCCTTGGGCTCTAAACGCCCAGACCTGATCTGAATCCTTTGCATTATGATCAAAGCATTAAGCCTTCACCTGAGATGTTTTAGCTTCAGCCTCTTGCTGGTCCTGGCATTTGGCACACAAGAGGCTGCACAGTGCCGAGCTGCCCCATGGTCTAGGCTGCCCAGGCCTCAGTCCTCTCTGGCCCGCACATGCAGGCTAATTCCAGGCTCCCTCACTGGTTTGAGTGTCCCACTCCAGAGGAGAGTCCCAGGCCCTGGCCTTGGCCCTGCCAAGTTCACAGCCAAGCCCTGCGCTGCCCCCTTGCCTCCCAGGACCGCACCTGTGAAATCGTTGAGGACACAGAATCCAGCCGGATGGTTAAGAAGATGAAGAAGCGCATCTGCCTCGTCCTGGACTGCCTCTGTGCTCATGACTTCAGCGACAAGACTGCTGACCTCATCAACCTGCAGCACTACGTCATCAAGGAGAAGAGGCTCAGCGAGAGGGAGACTGTGGTCATCTTCTACGACGTGGTCCGCGTGGTGGAGGCCCTGCACCAGGTGAGGCCACACCCTGCCGCTGCGCCTTCTGGCCACAGAAAGCCACCTTTCTTGCTGCTGCTGAGCAGAAGGCAGCTCTGTCCTGTGCACCCAGGTGTGCTTTGCAGCTGGGAGTGTCCAAAAGAAGAGTGACTGAGTGGCAGGTGCACAGGGTGAGGCACAGTGCCACCCTGCAGGCCACCTTCCTGGTGAGGGCTGACCTGCAGCCCAGCTGTGGTAATTACCACAGCCAACTGTGTTAATTCCCCATCAGTTAAGAGGCCTGGTGTCCACCCGCATGTAGTGATGACAGTGAGATACCCACCCAAGCAACTACAGCACATCTGAGCTTTTTGTAGGATTAGACGTGTCAGGCACGCTGGGACAAAGGATAGGAGAGCCTGAGCCTCTTCCCGGTGCGCCGCTTCTGTGGGCCGAGCCTGTGGTACTTAGTCACAAAGCCATGACAGCTCCTCCCCGACCCCCAGATCCATCCTGTCCATGGAATGTCTAATGGAGGGGAAAAAATGAGTGACTTTCGCCACCAGCCACTGCCCTGAGGGGAGAAAGAGCTAAAGAAGCTGCCACAGAAGGGGAGACACTGACTAGGTGCACATTCATTCCCCATCCAGACGCGCAGGTCACGCGAACTTAGAACTGTCCTGATCTGCCTGTGCTTGGAGCCTAAAGAGACACATCATAGAATTTTTCCCGCCTTCTCGAACACCTGGAGAGCCCCCATCTTACGGGTGGGCCCTGACCCCACCTCTCACATTGACAATGTAAACCATATGCCTGTTGTTTTACAGAAAAATATCGTGCACAGAGACCTGAAGCTGGGGAACATGGTGCTCAACAAGAGGTAAGATCCCTGTCTCTACATCCATACAGTTACCCCGGGGCTGGGGCGGGCTACACATTGCAACTCTCCAGTGCCCTGAAGTGTCCTCATGAGGATTCCGACTCAAAACAACCCACTTCCTCCAGGAATCCCAGGGCTCAGGGGATGGGATGAACATGGGAATTGGGGGCTTGCTGAGACTGGGAGTTTTGAGCCACAGAAAGGGAGCTCTGGGAAGAACTTCAGATCTCCCTTGTCCATTTATTTGTCACACCTGGCTCCTAGTGGGTACTCAGAAAATTACTATAAAAATGGACTAAATGGTCAGGTGCGGTGGCTTCCGCCTGTAATCCCAGCACTTTGTGAGGCTGAGGCGGGAGGATCACTTGAGCCCAGGAGTTTTGAGACCAGCCTGGGCAACATAATGAAGACCCCATCTCTACAAAAATATATATATTTTTTGAATGGACTGAGGTTTACGTGCAGAAGGTTTACTGTGAAGTGCTCTCAGGGTGAGGGGGTGGAATTAGGCAGAGGGAGAAGCTGAACCGCAGTGAAGTCCCAGCAGGGCCTCAGCCTGAAAAACTCGAGAGTGGGATGGCCTGCAGATGGCCCGCGCTTGGCCTTTGTGCCCCCACAGCAATCAGTCACTGAATGTCTGCTGTCCTTAGGGAGGGGCATTCCCTTAGGCAAGGCAGCTTCTTTTGGCTAAGAGGGCCTCCTGGAGAGGGATGCAGCTGTGAGTGGTTACCTGTAAAATGCCACCAGCTCTCTCAGCAGCAGGGAGAGCATGCCTTAGACTTGGAGGGGATCCGGTGGCCCACCCTTGTTGGGGTGAACCAGCAGCAGAGGGACACCAAGCGTGGCCCTGGTTTCAGGTTGTCATCCCGCCTCGACAGAGGGTCCTGGGCCTCTTTGGAGTGATCTGGGACAGTGCTACCACTGTCTCACCATGTTAGAGGGACCACCAACCATGTAGGAAGCCAGGACCAGCAGGAAGTGGGCCCACTCTGTGGGCTACCATGATCCTTGAAATGCAGGGCTGAGAAGGGCGCATCTCCCCCACTCCGCCCCCACCCATTATTTCTGAGCTCCCCTCTGTCACCTCTCAACTCGGCATTGAGCAGGTTGGAGGGCTTACAAAGGCAGCCTGAATCTCACAGCAGAAGTGTTGTGGTGGGTGATTCATTCCATGATGTGGCCAGCCCAGCCCAGGAAGGGCCCGAGGCCCACTGTCCTCTAAAGAAGCCAAAGCCACAGTGGTCAGAGGAAAAGAAGCTGCCTGGAGGTTGGCCTCCGGGGAGGGGGCATTGCCTTGTGCCCCATCTCAACTGATGGGGAATTACTGCTGGGGGCTCCAGATCCCATAGCTCCAGCCTGAGAGGCCATCGGGACGATGCTGTGCACCTCAGCTGCTAAGCGTTCTCCATCCTTCGACTAGCACCACCTGGTGCTGGGGCTGCAGACAGAAACGCTCAGTGGTTCCCACTACCCTCTGGAGCCCACCATCTGATGGTGTACTGACCAGAAGATGGTATCATGTGTGGAGGACTGGCGTGCAGAGGGCAAGGGACATGTGGAGGGACAGTGGCTGCCACCTGAGTCGATTTGTGAAGGATGAGTTGGGATTTGCCAGGCTGAGAAAGTGAAAGGATGAGAACCTTGCCCTGCTATGCTCTGCAGGGGGAAGGGAGGGAAACAGGAAATTCCAGAGCTGCTTGAACCCTGGACTGGCTGAGTGAGTGAGTTGAGGAGGACGGAAGCAGCACTGACATGGGGGTCAGACCTGGCTCACTTCCCAGTGCCACTTCTTCGTTATCTTGGAGACCATGAGAGTGTGGTCCTCTGGGTACTTATTGATTGAATTCATATATTGAGGTACCAAGCACTTCTCTGAGCTTCCATTTCCTCATCTGTGAAAGTGAAGGTCATCCTGGCTTCCTAGGAAGATTGGCCTGAGATGCAAATCAGTGGGTGTGAGGCTGCGTGATACGATGGGGTTTGGCGCATCACGGGCACACCCCAGTGCTAATGTAGCCAGGACTGGAGAGCCTGTGGCTGAGAGACAGGAGAACAGGACGCATGGGCTCACATCTCTGGAGATGAGGCCTGCTGCATGTTGAGTGGCCAATAAGGACACCCCTGGTGAGGGCCCAGCGGTCCCCTAGCCATAGCTCTGCATCATGAGAGGAGGTGGTGGGGAGCCCCGAGCAAACCAGCCCTGGGCTGTGGAGAGCCAGTTGTCATAAAGTTGGGAAATTGGGTCCTGCCCCTTCCCCTGGCCCTCTCTGGGGCCTTGGGCCAGTCCCATCCTGCTGTGAACTACAGGCTTACTGTTCACAAAGAGAGAGCATATTTTTTGGGCACCTAAATCCATCTGGCTGCAGAGCCCATGTGCCCTCCAGCTGGACTAGAGAGCTCCCAGGCCTTCCGCAGCAGCCATTCATTGGCTCTAAATGAACATCCCAGGGTTGTCATGGGAACTTGCCGGGCTCATGCCTGCTAACCACACCAGCACTCCTGGCCCTTTGTGTCACTGGGGGATTTGCTTCCAACTCTCACTTCCCCAGGCCCCCTTGGTCCTGGGAGTGTAGTCAAGGGGTCGCACCTCCCTGCATACGCCGGCGTGGCTGTAGCAGCTCTGCTGTGAGTGTGAGTGCGTGCTCCTCAGGGTGCAGAATGCCAATGCCTCACTCATACCCAGTGTCCTGGTTGTACTTCCTGAATCTGATAAATCCCCCTTTTTGTGTCTCAGGGCAGACAGAGGTTCTGGCTGCCTTTTACTTGAGTCATGGGCGCTCCAGAGTGGCAGGGTAGTGTGGTGCAGAGAGACTCACTGCTCCGTGTGTGTCCTCTGGCACACCCTCCGCTCTGGGGCCCCACTCTCACCTCGTTCAGTTGACCTGAAGGAGCTCCAGCCCACTCCAGCCCCTTCCCACCCATCATGCCAGGCTATAACTCCATTGGAGCAGTAGGCGGACCAGCTGGAGGCCTTCTCGGCAGAGCAGAGAGCTCCCAAGGAGCAGACAGGGGGAGGTGTTGGCAAGGCAGCTGCAACAACAAGTTCACCCCGCTTTGGATTTTAAAAGGATCGAAATTCGAAATCCTCTTCTGGGGTTATGTGAGGTGCTGTGGGGTCTTTTTGCTTCCTCCTTTCTTTTTGGTAGGCAAGCAACATACCAAGTTCCTAGAAAAGGAGAAAAACACTGTGGCAGCCCAGAGGGCCATAGCTAAAGCGTGACTCACTCAGAGCCCATCCTACTGACACATGTCCCCTCCCGCCGTCCCACTCTGCCCTTGCCCTCTCCTGTCAGGACCAGACTAGGGGGTCTGGGACTCCCAGGGAGCCATGTACCTCCCACTTGGGTGGTGGTGGCAGGGCAGGGGAGTGTTGCCAAACCTCAGGAGGACTTGGAGCTGCCCATGCCACTTCCTGTGGAGAGACTCCAGTGCGCCTGCCGCTCAGCCCTGCAGAGCCTCAGCTGTGCCTGCCCGTGCCCTGGCAGAGGGCGGGAAAGTCCCACCAGCAGTGTTGAGTTGAAAGCTCAGCCACACTGGTATGTGCTTTCCAGGGCCTGTTGTCACACCATGGCACCTCTCCCCTACCGCCTCCAAGACAGAGTCTTTTCCTACCAGGTGTGCCAACCATCGGGGATGAGAGGACAACACCAGCTTCTACTGTTTGCCAGGCATTGGGCTAAGTGCCCTCCATGAGATTATCTTATCTTGCTGAATCCTAACCCAGTTCTGGAGTTTGGTGCTGGGATTTCACTGTTGTACGCATGAGGAAATTGAGGTTTAGCAAGAGATTCACAGAGCAAAGAAGTGGCAGAGTCAGGACTAGGAACCTGACTCCCAAACCCACTGTACTCTCTCCTGAGCTGTCCTCCTCTCAGCGTCTTGAGCCTCAGAGACCCACAGGATGCATTTGCAGCTTCCGCGGCCATCTCTGACCAGGGGAGAAAACCCACAGTGCCTCTGCTCTGTGGGAACCTTCTGGACAAGAGTAGCCCCATATTCAGGGCAGCGGCACTGGAGCTTCAGGGCTAGAGCAGCCCACTCCTTGACGTGCAAGTGACCCTTCGCAGTGACCCTTCACCTGTGCACTCAGGCTCTAGCCGCCTGCGGGCCACCAGTCAGATTCCTATGGCAGCCGACAGGGCGGACCTATGTAGGCGCTGGAGTCGGTGTTTCCATGGGGAATCCAGAGGACAGGCTGGCCTTTGTTTTGCATCAAGCCCTTTGCCAGCAGAATTCCCCAAGATCACCGAGGGCTCTCAGAGCCTCCTGGATGCAGCTCCTGGGGAAATCCACCAGCAGCCACACATGCCCTGTGCCTCTGAGAGTTGATTGTAGGGAGAGGCAGCCCAAGGCCCCCATGGAGCTTTCCTTCCTGTTGTCCTCCCAGCTTCTCCCCCTAGCTTCTCCACCCAGCCAGCCGACACAGGAGCAGGGCAGTTGGGTAGAGAGGCATCCTTCCTCACTGCCTGCCCCAGTGGGCCAGGAAACCTTTCCCAGGCCTCTTAGACAGGGCCTGCCCACCCTCCCAGCCCCCAGTGTGGTGTAAGGTGTAAGAGTCCTCTCGGGGCACTTCCTTTTGTCCACATGTGAGTTTTCTCCAAAGGATCAGAGCCCAAAGCTGCCCTGCCCCACGCCTTTCAGAGGGAGGGTCTGTGATGTTCTAGCCAGGGCAGAGTCACAAGTACGAGGTAAGGGATGAGTCAGCTTTGATGGAACAGAAGGAAAAGTCATTCGGGGCCTGGGGCCCTGCCCAGGGACACATCTGGGCATGAGGCAGCTGTCAGTTGTGTGTGCAGCTCTGGGGCCCTGCAGACCTGGTCTTGGATCCTGCTCTTCTGCTCACCAGCTGCATGACCTTGGCCAAGTCCTTTCACTTCCCTGTGCCTTTGTTGTATCATCTGAAACAGGACAGTGAGAAAATCCCCCGCATTGGCCACTGTCAGTTTCTTCCTCTGCAGTGGTTGTGGGGCCAAGTGAGAACTGACATATTCCGTGGTGCGGAGGTGGCTCGGGGCCAGCCCTTGGGTCACCTTCCAAGGTGGAGTCACTCACCTCTGCTGGACTTCCTTTTCCTCATGTGTGAATGAGGAAATTGAACTAAATCTCAGGTCACTCCCAGTCTAGAATATTACGTGAGGCTGTTTTTGAGAAATCTCTGAAAGTTGTTCTAAGCCCTAAGCTGTACCCCGAGATTCAGCCCAGGCAGCAGGTCCGGGGATGGCCTGTGCAACACTCAGGTACCTGGGAGAGAAGCCGATCCCTGCTGGGACAGCTCGGCTGGTGGCCAGAAAAGTCTGGGGCCTGATTCCTCTGCTCTGCTCCCTGGAGAGGGGGTCGGGGCAGCTGCTTCACCCTCTGACGAGAAGCCTACCTCCTACTGTTCAGGATTGGGGGTTGGCCCAGCGAGGTGTGTCCTGCCCGCGTGTCTTGTGCCTGTTGCTATAGACACTGAGGTTTGTTCACTCTGTCTCCCACTCCTAGGACACATCGGATAACCATCACCAACTTCTGCCTCGGGAAGCATCTGGTGAGCGAGGGGGACCTGCTGAAGGACCAGAGAGGGAGCCCTGCCTACATCAGTCCCGACGTGCTCAGCGGTACGTGTGTGTGCCAGACATTGGGCCTCTAAGCTCAATACAGCCAGGCTCTGTGACAATCCACTCAGCAAATTTGTGGGCAGGCCCTGGGCAAGGTGCTGGGGCTTCACTGGGGACCCAGACCAGTACTGTCCCTCCCCATACAAAATGTTTGGTCTGTTGGAGGTGGAAGACGTAATGATAACATGAATGCATGTTTAATTCCTCTGAGGTTAGTGCTAGGGAGGAACGGGATTGCTGTGAGAGTGGATGAAGGGTGCTTGGAGGACTTTCCCCATGAGGTGACAGTTGAGCTATGATCTTAAGGGGAACTAGGAATTCCCTGGGTATGTGTGACTAGGCTGAGGCTGAGGGTCCCAGAGGCAGCACAGCACGTTGGAGCAATTGCAAGCTGCTCAGAAAGTGAGCCTGGTTCAAGGGGAAGCCAGAGAGGTGCGCAGGGGCCAGATCAGGCAAGGCCTGACATAGGCCTCAGTAAGAGGTGTCATCCTTTACTTCAAGTGCGAGTGGAAGCCATTGAACAGTTCTTAACTGAGTGTGCCGCTATGAGTTTGTGTTTCAGAGCCCTCTCTCCTTGTCTGTGTTCATTCATTGTTACTGTTTGCTGAGGGCCACCCAGGCCCAAAGCTCTGTTCTAGACACTTTGGAGACAACAGGGAACAAAGTAGACAAACATTGCTGCCTTCATGGAGCTGACTTTCTAGTGGGGATGAGACAGATAATACACAAAACAAATAAGTAACTCACAGGCCGGGTGCAGTGGCTCATGCCTGTAATCCCAACACTTTGGGAGGCTGTGGCGGGATCATAAGGTCAGGAGTTCAAGACCAGCCTGGCCAATATGGTGAAACCCTGTCTCTACTAAAAATACAGAAATTAGCCGGGCGTGGTGGCGGTTGCCTGTAATCCAAGCTACTCAGGAGGCTAAGGCAGGAGAATCGCTTGAACCCAGGAGGTGGAGGTTGCAGTGAGCCAAGATTGTGCCACTGCACTCCAGCCTGGGCAACAGAGCGAGACTCCATCTCAAAAAAAAAAAAAAAGAAAAAAAAAATCTCATAAAGTTACTGCCCACTGATCTGATTTCCAAGTTCCAGACACTGTGCTGAGCGTGACTCGCATTATCTGTTTAAACCACACAGCTACCCTGTGAGGCCAATATCTATCTTAAGTCCTTTTTTCACAGATGAGGAAATTGAGGCTCAGAGAGATGACATCTCTTGTCCAAAGTCGTAGCTAATAAATAGTAAACTGGAAAATGGAGGCGCAGCCCCAGGGCTGCCTCCCACTAAAGCCCATTCTTGCAACTCTTTCACTGTCGACTCTTGCTTTCTCTTTCCCCCTTGTCCTTGGCCCAAATCCTTTAGGGAACCGGGGCTTACACCAGCTCCCATCCCTCCAACATGGAGAACTTGGGGTTGTCTCCAAGATCCTTCATCCCCACCCCACACATGAGTGCGCCCTTTCCGTGCAGTGGCCGAGCCAGCCTCGTCCCAGCTCTTCACACACGTCCTGGTGAGCAGGCTGCTGTAATACAAGCACTTACAACTCCCTCGGAGGCTCCCCCAGCTGCCGCTTCTGCTGGAGAGCCAGGCCTGTCCCCAGGGCTGCCCGTGTGCAAAGACAGTAGCACCATTCCCCAGACCTGGGGGTTTTGGTTAGAGTCACTACAGCCTCTGCTAGAGGGAACTGGGTGCCAGGGGTATACCCTAACTCCTGGGGCACCACCCCCATGGCCCAGCACAGTCTGGCACCCTCTACAATAATCCCCAAAGCATCCCCATAGGAGATAGAGCCAGGCTCCTCCTTCCACCCAGCCTGTGAGTGGGGCTGTGCCTGTTTGCAGGGCTCGGGCTGTGGGCTAGCCCTGGTTGGGACTCCTCTCTTGCAGCACCAGCCTAGAGTGGCCTTCATTTGCAGTCTGAGGCTCTGTGGCCCTCCCTGCTGTTGCCAGCAGCCTATCCTTCTGGTTCTTCCAGACTCGTGCCAGTCTTGGAGGATGAAACAAAGGAATCTGACTGAATCAGAGAGAATCCTCGACTGGGAGACCAGAGACCTGGGTTCTCATTCTGGCCTTGCTGTTGAACCAGCTGTGTGATCACAGCCTCCAATCTCCTTCTGACTTCAGCCTCCTCCCTCCTGGGTTAGAAGCTGAAGTACCAGCCCTACCATGTGGGTTTCAGACCCAGGTCTGCCCTTTCATTTATTCTCCATGTGCCCAGCATGGGCATGGGGCATGGAGCTGTGAAAAGGCAGGCCTGGTCTGGCCCTCATGGAGGTGATAGTCTGGCTAATAACCGTGTGAATTTAGGGAAGTTACAGACCTCTCTGAGCCTCCATTTTCTCATCTGTAAAATAGGGATGGCAGTAGTAGTACTCGAGGGATTAAATAATGCCCTTAACCAGCCAGGCGCGGTGGCTCATGCCTGTAATCCCAACATTTTGGGAGGCCGAGGTGGGCAGATCACGAGGTCAGGAGATTGAGACCATCCTGGTTAACTCAGTGAAACCCTGTTTCTACTAAAAATAAAAAAAATTAGCCGGGCGTGGTGGCGGGCGCCTATAGTCCCAGCTACTCGGGAGGCTGAGGCAGGAGAGTGGCGTGAACCTGGGAGGCGGAGCTTGCAGTGAGCCGAGATCTCACCACTGCACTCCAGCCTGGGCAACAGAGCAAGACTCTGTCTCAGGAAAAAAAAAAAAAAAAAAAAAAAAAAAAATATATATATATATATATATATATATATGTAATGCCCTTAACCTAGTGTTTGGCATGATCGTTGCTGAAAGGGAAGCTTTCAGTGTCCCCTCAGAAGCCAAAGCCCAGGGAAGGTCGCCTGCCCAGGTCAGGCTCCCAGTGAGTTTGTCTGGGGAGGGGCCATTCATACCTCCAGGTCAGGACAGAGGCTCGGGCTGAGGGAACCCTACACAGGTCCTGGAAGCAGATCCTTCCTGCCTAAGCCAGCAGGACAGCTCAACAGGAAGCATCTTCCAGACACGGGAGGAGAGGCAGCACCTTTTTTGGAACCATACAGAGCTAAGAATGGTGGTACAAGTAATAGATTCTGTACTGGCAACCCCACTTGGTGGAGCAAGTTCTAGGAAAAGGGGGCTGTCCTCGAGTCAGCCATGGGGTCAGCCACACAGTCACCGCAGCTGCTCTTTGGCACCGGGCGCTGGAAAGAGCCAAGGATGACACAGCCTGGAAAGAGCTTGGGAGAAGCTCATCTTCCACAGAACTACCTGCTATACCAGCCAGGGCAGGTGCTTATTCCCCACAACAGCCCTCTGTTGTAGGCGGCAGTGCCATCCTGAAGGTGCCATGGTACCTTCTGAAGACGCAGGCTGAGGCCTGTAATGGCACTGCCATGCACACATGGCACACCCTCTCCCGGTTAAACTGCTTGCCCTTCACTGGGCCCTGGTTGCCCAGGGAGATGACGCTAGGGTGCCTGGCAGCGTCTCTTCCACACCCACGGAGAACAGAGTTGTGTTCTGGGGTCCAGGCTGCCACAGCCTGCTGGTATACCAGAGGGTGCATCGCAGGGAGTGGGCAGGGCCAAGAGCTTTCAAATGCTCCAGTGGTCTTCATATTTCGCATTTGGGGGAGTGGGTCAGACAATGACTGTATTGCTGCTGGGTGGGTGGACAGGTTGCCCCGAAAGCAGGCAAGCAGCAGAGCCTGACAGTCAGATGTGGGCCCACTGAGCAGCCATGTGGCCCTGGACAGAGCAGATCACTGGGCCTCAGTGTCCTCAAGCTGTGGAGCACAGTTAGTGAAATAAAAGTTTCTTCCCGTGCTGTCCTAAAGCGGGTGCTCCGTTAGATGCCTGCTCCTTTTCGCTTTACAGATGAGGAAACTCTCACAGAGAGGTGAATTAAGTGGCCATCCTTCATTTAGCAAATACTTGGGTCCGTGCTGGGCACTGGGGCTCAGCAGTGAACACCGCAGGGAGGCACCTGCACCTGAGAACTTCCCTTCTAGAGGGGAGATGGGGAGTCACAAGTAGACAAAGGAGGGGACCTGCAAGTAGTCATCCGGGCTGTGAAGGAGGCAGGCGGGGTGTGGGGACGGTGACAGGAGGAGCGGCCAGCTCATCTGGAGCCAGCTAGTTATCTGCTGTGCCAGCATTCTTGACCCCCTGCTTGTGAGCTGCTGTGCTGGGTGCTGGGGCTGCAGACCCATGCCTGGCTCCCAGGGGCTCGCCGTCTGGCCGGGCGGGGCAGGTGCTGTGAGCAGGTGCTGAGTGAGCCCTCTCCTTGGGGCAGGAGAGGTGCATCCTGAGGAACAGGGGAGCGGGGAGCACGGGCAGGAGCTCAGAGGACGACTCTGGGGGGACCGGAAGTGAGGGTGGCAGGTGGAGGGTCCCAGGTGGGATTCCAGGCTGGTGAGCCACGGTGGTGCTGTGGCCTGAAGACAGTGTGGTATGTGTGTGCCCATAGGCCGGCCGTACCGTGGCAAGCCCAGTGACATGTGGGCCCTGGGCGTGGTGCTCTTCACCATGCTGTATGGCCAGTTCCCCTTCTACGACAGCATCCCGCAGGAGCTCTTCCGCAAGATCAAGGCTGCCGAGTATACCATCCCTGAGTGAGTCCTGCCTCCCGGGGGGTGGGGGGGCAGCCAGCCTGATGGGCTCAAGGCAGGGAAACGGCACGGTGAGCCTGGGCATCCTGGCCACAGACCCAGCACCACCCACTGAGCCCTCCTCCCCAACTCCCTGCCTCAGGGATGGACGGGTTTCTGAGAACACCGTGTGTCTCATCCGGAAGCTGCTGGTCCTTGACCCCCAGCAGCGCCTGGCCGCCGCCGACGTCCTGGAGGCCCTCAGTGCCATCATTGCATCATGGTAAGTGGACAGGCACTTGACCGGGCACATGGCTGCGTCCTCAGGGCCTCTGCCCATCCTACCCAGAAAAGCAGCCAGTAGTCAGCCTGCTTCTCTGCCAGTTAGAGTCAGATTTCCAGATTCTCTGCATGGACAAGATTGGGAGGGCATAGGCAGAACTGAAGGTTGAGCAACTATGGGCTGCCATAGTTACCCAGGCCCTGCCAGCGGGGCATGGGCACTGCCTCACTGAGTTCTCACCACCACCTATAAGGGAGAAATTGTCCCCCTTTATGGGATAAGAAAACTGAGGCTCAGAGAAGCAGTCTCTCATGGCAGGAACACAACCCAGGTGTGTCTGACTCCAGTTAAGTCTGGGATCAATGGACCTGGTCTCTCTGGGGCCAGCCTGACCTGTCTGCCTCCCTGCAGGCAGTCCCTGTCATCTCTGAGTGGGCCTTTGCAAGTGGTTCCTGACATTGATGACCAAATGAGCAATGCGGATAGCTCCCAGGAGGTGAGTTGGGGAGGGCAGATGGGCCATTACCCAGCCCCAAGGGACAGGCTTCTGGGGGCAGGCAGGGCAAGGGCAGAGGTGGCAGCTCCGCGCAGGCCACAGAGTTTCCTTGGTCTTCTTCCCCAGCCTTGGGGTGGGAAAGGGAGACTTCAGTCCTCAGCCTGAGCTGCCTGGGGCCTGCCTTGGGCTTGGTGTAGCTGGAGATCTTTGGCCAGAGAGACCTGTGAGACAGCCGAGCTGGAGCCAGTGCCCAAGTGGCCCAGGCCAGCCCTCTCAGCTTCCTCCTGCTGCCCAAGTCACATTTCTCTGCCCCTCTGACTCAGAGTTCTCTCTCACCCTTCCTGCTTTTCATTTTTCACATGACTCATTTCTCCCTATTTCTTTCCTCCCCATTCCCTGCACTGGAGAAAGTGTTGGGCCTAGGCTGGGGGCAGAGACTTGGGCACCAGGCAGCAGAGGGCAGGTGATCTTAGGGTGCCCCCTGGAGGGCAGGGCTTGGCCGAGCAACAGCATTGCTGGGCCCTGGATATTGGAAGGACCTTCCCTCCCTGGCCCACCTTGGAGCTCCACAGTGAGCAGTGTGCAGGTAGGACCAGGAGGGGCCGTGCCTGGGAGAGCCTCCCAGAGCCTCCTGGCCCCCGAGGAAAGAGAGTTTCAGTCCCTACCCACCTCCAGCTTCCACCCTTTAGCTGTTTGGCTAAAATCATCATCACTAGCCCGCAGTGAGTGCCTACCCCGAGGGCACCTCATTCAGCCCTCACTGCGGGCCTGCGTGGCCTGTGTTCTTAGCCCCATGTTACAGAAGAGGAAGCAGGGTTAGAGAGGACTTTCCCAAAGCCACACAGCTTAGAAGTAGTGGAGCTAAGCCTTGAACCCAAGTCTCATCCTGAAGCCTTGCTGTCTCCTGTGGTGACTGGCATGGGGACACCACTTCAGCTTCTGTTACCATCTGCCTAGACCATCCCAGGGAGCTCAGCATGGGGCCCTGTATATGTGGCTCCTCCAGGTGCTGAGCCCCCAGCCCAGGGCTTGCTCGTACCTCTTGACGTGCATTAGCCGCCTCAGGGCTCAGAGAACCTTTGCGAGGGGCCAGACAGCTAAGGCTTCAGAGGTAAAGTGACCTCTCACGCAGCCAGTGAGTTAGGAAGCATGAGTCTGCGTCAGTCCCGGGTCCGTAGGGCTGCCTGCAAGGGGAGTTCAGGTTGGCTGGAGGGGGTCAGGGACCCACCCTCAGCGCCACTCCTGCCCCCGGCCTTGAGGCCTGAGGGTGTGGTGCCTGGAAGGGTGACTGCAGGAGCCAGGCTGCCAGCACTCTTGCCTGCCCTCCTGTCTGCTGCGCTGCCTTCATCTGGGTTTATCTTTGTCTCCTTCCCACCCTCCCCGCCTCAAAGGCGAAGGTGACGGAGGAGTGCTCCCAGTACGAGTTTGAGAACTACATGCGTCAGCAGCTGCTGCTGGCCGAGGAGAAGAGCTCCATCCATGACGCCCGGAGCTGGGTGCCCAAGCGGCAGTTCGGCAGCGCACCACCGGTGCGACGGCTGGGCCACGACGCACAGCCCATGACCTCCTTGGACACGGCCATCCTGGCGCAGCGCTACCTGCGGAAATAACAGCCTCAGCCGGGGCCACCAGCACTGCTGCCACTTCTTCCAGCCCCAGCCAAAGGCTTGGCTGTCAGGGCTGGGCCCTGTAGTGCTGAACTCTCCCGGGCCACAACAGGGACAGGGCAGGGACAGGGACAGCCCAGGTCACACGTGGGGTCAGCAGAGGTACCACGAAGCTACCTTTTGGGATGATTGCTCGATTGGTTTTTAAATCAGAAGCCTAGATAACTAATCTGCTTTTAATCACGATGTTTTAATCTACCTCTGTCTCTTTAACCATGCTGTCTCTGGACTGAGTGAGAGGGAGGAGGGAGCCTGCTCACCCCACTCCAGGGCCTTCCCCAGCGGCCACCAACTGACCTGGGGCGCTGCTCCCCACAGTCCAAATAAGCTGAAAGTGCAGCTCGCTGCAGGCCCCAGAGCGAGCATCCCCTCCTCCCTGCTCTCCCAGGCCCCTGCCACAGCCTCTTTCCGTCCCTCTCTTTCTGACCCAGGCCCCTCAGTCCAAGCTTTGGAAAACCTTCACCTCATCTTAAACCGAACTCAAATATATTTATTTTTTTACCATACCAACTTCTCTCCCATCTCTAGGTGGCTCAGTCCATGGCCACTCCCTGCCCCCAGCCTGGCTGGACAGCAAGGAGTCCACAGCCCACACGTGGGCTCCCTCCTCACCCCCAGGCAGGGAAGCCCCTCCTGCCAGTCCCTGTCCCCTTTCAGCCCACCAGTCCCTCTCTGCTGCCGGTGATGGGAGGCCTTTCTAGACCTGGCTCTTTCTCTCCCGTCTCAGTGGCTTCTCTGAGGTGCTGTACACGCGCATTAACCTGTTCCCTTCTCTATCCTTCCCCGTGGTACCGAGCTCACGTGGACTCCCAATGCGAAGGGGCCCATGGGTTGGGCTGCAGGCCTGGCCGTGAGCGGGGGCGGCCTGCACGCTCCCCTAGCCTACTCTTGTGTTTAGGGGATGGTGGGAACATATCCCAGTGCCCTTGCCTCATAATAGATGTGGTGACTCTCCCGATAGACCCTAGCAAGGGTCCTCCATGGTGGTGAGGGACTCAGGAGAATTGTAGGGATTGGGGGACCCTGCCTGTCTGGCTTGAGAACAGCCCTGCTGCCCTTTTGAGCCGAGATTTTGAAGTGGATGCCCGTCTTGCCAGAAATGCTGTTCTCACCAGAATGCCCCCTCCCCTTGCCCTTACTGGACTTGGCCCTGCCTGATGCCAAGCAAAGACCCTTCCCCAGAGGCCTACCCCCCATATGTCCTCAGAGAGGCTGAGTGTCCCCTCCAGGTAGTCATGGGCCCTGAGGCCCCTCCTGCCTGGCCCTGCTCCCCAGTGGGGAGGTGACTGTGTTTCCCAGAGTGTGAGCCGCTCTCCTCCCCCTAAAAAGCTGACTCACTGTGAGTGACCTTGGGCAAGTTCCCAAACCTCCTTGTGCCTCAGTTTCCCCATCTGGAAAAAATGGGGCCACCTCTTGCCAGCAGTAGCAGGGCTGCCCACGCCCCTTTCTCCCCATGCCCCATCCAGCACTTGGGCGCCTCATGCCTCTGCCTCAGTGGGCCTGTGGGAGCCTACTGGAGCCCAGCACTTACTCCCCCTGAGCAGCGAGCCTGCGTCTGTCTCAGCTGTCCAGCGCTGAGGGCCAGGGTCTTGTGCTGTGGGGCTGGGGGATGCCCTCTTTTCTATATTTATTTCATAGAAAGTCTCCTGCGGGAGCGGAAATGCAGTCCGGCCTAGGGCTCCCAGCCCTTGACTGTCCTCCTGTGAGGGCCTGAAGCTGGGCCAGGGCCCGTCGCAGCAGAGCCCCCTCTCAGCAGCCCACCGGGTCCCTCCAGGCTGCTGCCCGTGCGTGGTCTCTCTCCTCCTTTTCAAAGCAATAGCCGCCGGGTCTGCAAAGCCCTGTCAGACAGACTGGGCCCTTCCAAGGTCAAGCCATGTGTCTGATTACATTTCTGGTGAAGCAAAGGAGAGGAGGATGGGTCAGCCCTCACTGGGTGTCACACACTGAGAGAAGTCCTATTGTAAAGAAACGGAAAAAGTCACAAAAAAGTTTGTATAAAGACATATTTTTGTACTACATGGGGACTCTTCCTGCATGTCAGCAATAAAACTTCCTGATCTGGAACCGCTGTGGCCTGCGTCTCCTGCGTTCTTGCCTTCCCTGCCTACGTCTCGGCCTCTCCAGCCCCGACCCAGCCCCGACCCGGCCCCATCCCTCTCCATCCCAGCTGAGTGGTGCAGGATTCCCAACTGGCTTCCTGCAGCTCTGAGTGTGCCCCCTCCCTGCTCCCCGCAGCCAGCGGGTGGCACCTGGCACCACTGTCTTGGCGGGGGAGGGGAACCTGAAGTGCCCAGCAGTCTCTTGAGACCTGTGCATCTGCCCACTGCCCAAGTGGGAGCTCCCTGCTTGGCTTGGCCCACCCTCTGACCTTGCATGCAGGAGGTAGTGGGGCATCCCAGCACCACAGCAGCTGAAGGGTATTGATCCTCTCTGCTGAACTCCATCTGGGGTAGGGGAGCCTGCTGCCCCCAGACAGACTGCCCATGTGCCCATCCAGGGCAGCCAGGGAAGGAGAAGGCCCAGCCAGGCCTCTTCCTGCTCCACCCTCCCCCTCCCTCTCCTCAATAGGAAGCCAAGGGCTTCCTTCCTTCCTTTCTTTCCTTCCTTCCTTTGCTTAAATTTAGACTTTGGGCTGGGCACGGTGGTTCATGCCTGTCATCCTAGCACTTTGGGAGGCCGAAGCGGGTGGATCATGAGGTCAGGAGTTCAAGACCAGCCTGGCCAAGATGGTGAAACCCCGTCTCTACCAAAAATACAAAAATTAGCCAGGCATGGTGGCAGGTGCCTGTAATCCCAGCTATTCAGGAGGCTGGGGCAGAGAATTGCTTGAACCCAGGAGGTGGAGGTTGCAGTGAGCCGAGATCACGCCACTGCACTCCAAGCCTGGGCGATGGAGTGAGACTCCATCTCAAAAAAGAAAAAAAAATTAGACTTTGCAGATTGCACTTCATTCTAGCAATGAAGCTAGAGGTAGGCTGGCCCCTCCCCCGGCACACCACAGCACCCACGCGGACACACTTCTGTGTCCAGGAGCCCATACCCAGGCCACTCAAGGAACAAGATCTGTGCAGGCAGAGCCCCTTCCCAGTCAAGGGTCCACAGACCAAGAGGGGCACCTCCAAGATGTGAGAAGGCTCTGATCCTCTGCAGTGCTTCCGAGTACAGCCCCAGGCCCCTCACTCCTCCACCTCACAGTTCCACACCTGCCCCAGCAGCCAGCTGTCTAAAGATTTTGCCCATTACATTTGGCCCATGCCTTACCCATCCTGGATGCTCTGCTGGGAGGTGCCCCCGCTCCCAGCCCACCAGTGCCACTCTCAGCTCTGGACCTTGTCTCTATGTTCAGCCTCACTCCTGTCCCGCCACCCATTAAAGCCTCTGTTCAGGGCACAGATACCTCCTGGGCACCTACACGTGTCACTCTTACATTCAGCGAAACACTAGACAGCAAGCACCCTACAGGCAGGGGCTTCGTTTTGCTCACCCTTACCTCCTCAGCACCTGGGTCTGGGCCTGTACACTCTGGCACTCCTGAACAGTTTGGTGTATTGATCTAAACTGTTTCCTGGCTGTGAGTTGGTCAATTTAACAAAAACAAAAGTGAACTTCTTGGATTGCTGTTCCTCACAGGTTTCACTATGAGCCCTGTGGCAGCAAAGGAAAAAGAAAGTACCAGAAGGATGGGTGGGACCAGTGCGGCCACACTGACCACTCGCGTGCTCCTGAAAGGTCAAACCAAATGAGAACTGTGAAGCTGGCATCCCCTTTGGCCACCCTGGTCTCCAGTGTCCCTGGGAAGAGCCAGGGACACTGGCTGGACCTGTCAAACTAGCGGAAGTGGAAAGGGGGTGAGGAATGGTCTTGGTGGCTGGATTGTTCAGGCTCTGAAGCCAAGTTGACCTGACTTTCTCTGTCCCTCTGTCCCTCCTTCCCTCCCTCCCTCTCATCCTTCTCTCTCACACCCCATGTCCAATCCACTGCTACTCCTGTTGGCTGGCCCTACCTTCAGAACACGGGCAGAATCTGACCATTTGTCACAGCTCCACTGCAACCACGCTAAGCCTCCATCTCTGGCCTCCTGGTCTCCCACTCTTCCCCTGCCACAGTCCAGGCACCACATGGTAGCCAGAGTGAGCCTTTAAAAACCTGACTGTGTCCCTCTTTTGTTTACAACCCTCTGATGGCTTACCCTCCATGCAGGAGAAAATCCAAAGGTCTGTGTGGCTTGTAAGGCTCTACATCGTGAGTCTGCACACTTGGGTACCTCCCCACCTTCTCAGCCCTTCACCCCTCACTCTATTCCTGCTGCTTGGGCCCCCTGATCCTGAACAAGCCAAGCATGCTTCCACCACACGGCCTCTGTGTAAGGTTAGCCGAGAGAAAGGATGAGAAGGCTCAAAGTCAGGTAAGCAATTTTTATTCGTCCTGCCAGGCTGCTCCTTGACAGGCAGAGGAGGCAGCCCCACTTACAGACTGCAGCAGGGCTTTACAGGGCGAGGAACTGGGTCGGGGTGTGTGAACCGAGTTGGGGGTGCAGGTGTCTTGACTGCATCGTGGAGATAGTTTTGCCAGCTTTGGTTAGCAGGTGTTCTGACCGCATCTTGGAACTGTTTGCCAGTTCAGCTGAAGTCTTGTGGACAAACAGTTACTCTCGAAGGGTCAGTTGTGGCGGGGGGTTTGCCTTTAGCCCTGGGGGAGCTATGCGGAGGTCACAAAGGACTGCATTGTAAGACCTATGCGAAAGGAGGAGAAAAGTCTGGTCGGGGTGACCCTAACATTCCAGCTTTTAATAGTTGATAGAAAAGGGGGTGTTGTTCTCATCAGGCTGCTTCTAGCTGAGAGGGAGCGGTGGTTAGGGGGAGAGGCTGGAAGGTAGGGGTTGGTTTGGGTTCTGGCTTTGAAATTGTTGGTATTCTTGGAGTAGCATCATGTCTTGTATGGTTCTGTGGATGAAGGCTCGGATGCGCTTCTGTAAAAACTGGGTGAAGAGACCGGGCGCCGTGGCTCACGCCTGTAATCCCAACACTTTGGGAGGCCGAGGCAGGTGGATCACGAGGTCAGGAGATCGAGACCATCCTGGCTAACGCGGTGAAGCCCCGTCTCTACTAAATATACAAAAAATTAGCCAGACATAGTGGCGGGCACCTGTAGTCCCAGCTACCCGGGAGGCTGAGGCAGGAGAATGGCGTGAACCCAGGAGGCGGAGCTTGCAGTGGGCAGAGATTGCGCCAGAGCGAGACTCTGCCTCAAAAAAATAAAATAAAATAAAATAAATAAATAATTTTAAAAAACACTGGGTAAAGAGACATAAGAGGCAGGACCCAAAGATTAGGAGAAGGAGAATGATTATGACAGGTCCAAGGAGTGGGAGTAGCCAGGAGGCCCAGGAGCTGAAGGGCCATAGGGGCCAGGAGGACCAGGGGGAAGAACTGTTTTCCCTGATTTTTGAGCCCGGTCCTTTAATTTTTTAACTGCATCTTGAACCAGGCCTGACTGAAATAGAAGCAGCATTCTTCATCTAGGAAGACGCAGATACCTCCTTTGACCTACTGCGGCTAGGGAGTCTAGTTGGGCCTGGAGGGTTGATACAGTGGATGCTAGGTCATCAGTGTTATCAGAGAGGTCCTTGGATAGGGATTTGTAGTAATAGGTAGAGGTTGCAATTCCTGCGACTCTAGTTCTTGCAGCTGCCATAATGCCTAACCCTATTAGCAGGGGTATAAGCTGTACGGCTCAGCGTCTGCGGGATAATGTTTGAATTTGGAAGGGTAGGGGTCTATCCCCAGGGGCTATGTCTATTTTTGGACTAAGGAAGACTAGCATGCAGGTTCCTGTCCAGTTAGTGGGTAAGCAGAGCTAGGTGGAAGTGCCACAGAGAAAGAATGTGCCCTGGCTAGGAAGGCAAAATTGGAGGTCTTTGGCAAAGAGGGGCTTTAGGATCTTGTTTTCTGATCGCCAAGTGGAGAGAGAGGAAGACAGGGCCGCCCCGGTGAGTGGTTGGAAGGGATGGGTTGAGGTTAGTTGGCTAGCCCTACTGTTTTGCTTTCCCAGTGTAGGAGGAAATATTATGTGTCCACTGAAAGTTTTTCCCCAGTGGGGGCTCTGGCTACCTGAGTTGTGGACAGTTGGAGGCTGGGCGGGGGCTAGGGCATGGAGTCCATCCTGCAGTTATCATACAGGGTTTGTGTTGATTGATGCAGAAACCTGAGTTTATTGTGTTGAGATTAGTGGTTTGTATTTTTGGGGGACCAGAAATTTTGAGTATTTGAGTGGGATTGTATACTGTTAGCGGCTGGATACCAGCAGGTGGGCTGAGTTGTAGGGTGTAGTTACATGAGCCGGTGGGGAGAGTGCCTAAAGGGGTTCCTGAGGGAAGGTCGTGCTGTATACAAAGGGGTGCCTGTTGGTCTAATTTGGCATCAGATGTAAGTGTCCCTAAGATAAGTTTGCTCCTGGAGGTGTAGCGGGTGAGGTTGGTTTTATAACTTTTAAGTGCATTTACCCCTCCGAAGCTTCGATAGTGAGGATGGAGTGTCAGGCTGGTAAGGGTCCAATCTTTAAGTGGGACCAGGAAGGCATTTTTTGGTGTGGTTTCTGAGGAATGGACACAAAACCAGCAGTTACGTGCGAGGTCAGGATTGGTTTGATTAAGTATTGTGTGTGCCTGTTGGATGGTTCGTTGTAGATGGAGTCGTAGTGAGGAGGAGAAGGGAAGGAGGAGTAAGCAGGCAAAGGATAAGAGTGAAGGTGAAGAAATTGGTCTCACCTGGGCTAAACTCACATAGGGCTCTTTAGAAGGTGAGATCAGTTACCCAGTTAAGGAGTGCTGTGAAGGTGGGTTGTTCTGGGTAAGAAAGAGAGTGAAGTGGCAAGACAGGGCAAAGGCAGGACATTTAGGAGGGGCAGTCACTTATTAGTGGCCTTTATTCTGCTATGAGGAGGATTATGAAGCTAGAGTTCCACCCTGGGGGTGTTACAGTATCTCTTCCTACGGCAAAGAGCAGAGTAAGTAAGGCAACTCCTATAAGGGCAGCGCAGAAAATGATTCCCATTAATGAGGGTTTCGATATTTAACAGTAAGGGGTGGTAACTTATCTGTTATGTTTCTTGGCGGAGGGGGTGGGTTGGCGTCTTCTGGGATGGGTGTAAGGCTGAGTCAGGTTGGTCCAAGGAGGGTGCTGGAGTATTTACAGGGAACAGCTGGTTACAGTATTTACAGGGAACAGTCGGTGGCAGGTCAGTTGCCGGAGCCCTTTTTAACCTGGAAAGATGGTACCAAGAGTTACGTCCTGACAGCTTGGCTGCAGTGGGGGTAGTGAGAAGAACTTGGAAAGGGCCTTCCCACTTTGGTTTAAAGTTTGTTGGAGTGACGGTTTTTAGGAAGTATACTCTCCTGGGAGGAGAGTTTGGTCGGTGGGACCTTGGTGGGGTTTTGGGAGGGCCTGGTCAGCTTGCTCGCGGAAGAGATGACGGATGAGTGAGAGTATTGGGAGGTGAGAGTTAGTGGGGGTATGTTTTGTAAGAGGAAAGGGTGTCCATACATTACTTCAAAGGGACTGAGGAAGGAGGGGGCTTTTGGACTGGCTCTGATGCGGGCCAGTGCTATGGGTAAAAGGGAGGTCCGTGGTTTTTTGACTTCAAGAGTGAGTTATTTTGGTTAACTGAGTCTTGAGAATTCCATTTGCCCTTTCGACTTTTCTGGATGACTGGGTTCGGTATGGGATATGGAGGCACCACTGGATCCCAAGGGACTGAGAGACTTGTTGGGTGATTTGGGAGATAAAGCTAGGGCCATTGTCTGATTGTATGGACCGAGAGAGACCAAGTCTAGGGATGATTTCTGTTATAAGAATTTGAGAGACTTCTGCAGCTTTTTTCGACGGGGTAGGAAATGCTTCTACCCAATCTGAGAAGGTGTCCATGAGGCTAAGAAGATATTTGGGTTTTTTTTGACGGGAGGCATGTGGGTGAAGTCCACTTGCCAGTCTTCCCCTGGAAGTGTTCCTCTGAGCTGATGTGTAGGGATGGAGGGAGAGCGGAAGGCCCCTTGGGAGGAAGTAACAGAGCATATAGGACAGTTTGAGGTTATGTCTCTTAGTGAGGTGAATATATGGGGGGAGGAGGAATAAGGGCGAAGGAGCAGGTACAGGGGGTGCGCACCAATACGGAAGGATTGGTGAAGAGATGTCAGAATTAGGCCGGGTGTGGTGGCTCACGCGTGTAATCCCAGCACTTTGGGAGGCTGAGGCGGGCGGATCACGAGGTCAGGAGATCGAGACCATCCTGGTTAACACGGTGAAACCCGGTCTCTACTAAAAATACAAAAAATTAGCCGTGTGGTGGCGGGTGCTTGTAGTCTCAGCTACTTGGCAGGCTGAGGCGGGAGAATGGCGTGAACCTGGGAGGCGGAGATTGCAGTGAGCCAAGATTGCACCACTGCACTCCAGCCTGGGCGACAGAGCGAGACTCCATCTAAAAAAAAAAAAAAAAAAGTCAGAATTTCCTTGGTCTCCTCTTGGGGGAGGACGAACTCTTGATTTTTGATCAATCCTCTTGAAGGGAGGCTCCTTGCTGTAGTAGTGAAGCCTTTTCGGTGGGAGAGTACTGGGGTTGGATTGCTGGGGTAACGAGGAGGAGGGGGGCAGGGACAGAAGAAAGGGAGTCTTCTTTTCCTGCCTTGTCGGCCTTTCTGTTATTTCTTGAGATTTCATCTGATCCTGTTTGATGTCCTCAAAAGTGCATAACTCCTGCTTTAGTTGGGAGGTGTGCGGCCTGAAGAAGTTGGTAAATAAGGGGGCCGTTAGTGATGGGGGTTCCTTGGGCAGTAAGGAATCCTCTGTCTTGCCAGATGGCGGCATGAGAATGGAGGATGTGATAGGCATATTTGGAGTCTGTGTAAATGTTGACTCATTTGCCTTTGGAGAGGGTAAGGGGTCTGGTGAGAGCTATGAGATCTGCTTTTTGGGAGGAGGTTCCTAGGGGTAGGGGCTTAGCCTCAATTACTTGGTTTAAGGTAACTACTGCATACCTAGCAATTTTGGGAGAGCCGGTGGCTCCGGAAGAGGAGCCATCTGGGAATAGTTGGTCATCTGGATTAGTGAGAGGCTCAGAGGAGATGTTAGGGAAGTGTGGTTGCAGGTGGTCTAGAATTTCAGTACAGGAGTGGGAAGGAGGCGAGGAAGATACTGGAATTAGAGATGCGGGGTTAAAGGGGGGAACTTTTGGCAGGACAGAACTCGGGGTTGTCGAGAAATAGGGCATGAAAAAGCTGGATGTGGGACGGGGGAGAATGCTTAATGCTTGGGAGGAAAGGAGGTCTTATAGATTATGTGGACTGTGGATGGTGGTATCTTGACCGAATGTTAGCTTTTTACTTTCTATGGCCAGGGTGGCAGCTGCCGCTAGAGCTCTGAGGCAGGTTGGCCATCCTCAAATGGTATTGTCTAGCTGTTTGGAAAGGTAGGCTATGGGGGCAAAAGATGGAGGACTTCGTTCTGGTTGGCCAAGTATGCCAAGGGCTATTCCTTGGCTTTCAGTTGTGTAGAGGGTGAAGGGCTGGGAAATATCAGGCAAACATAGGGCTGGAGCGATTATAAGGGCAGTTTTAAGTTTGTGGAAGCTAGGGGCTATGTTGTTGGAGGGATTTAGGTGCTCCTTTAGGGGGCCTTTGGCTGCTTCATAGAGGGGGTGAGCTAAGAGGGCAAAGTTGAGGATCCATATTCTGAAAAAGCCTGCTAGCCCTCGGAAGGAAAGAATTTCACTTTTTGAGGAACATGGAGATAGGTTGCCCATTAAGGCTGCTCATGCTGGGGTCATGGCTTGGGACCCGGTAGAGAGTTGAACTTCTAGGTAGGTCACACTAGGGGTGGAAAGCTGTGCTTTGGACGGGGAGACTCTATAGCCTTTAACAGCAAGAAAATTGAGAAAGGTGGCGGTGTGGGCATGGGAGTCTTTTAGGGAGCAGCTGCAGAGAAGGTCATCTACATACTGGAGAAGGTGGCTGGGGGATAGGTTTAAGGAGGCAAGGTCTTGGGGTAGGGCTTGCCCAAAGAAATGGGGGCTATCCTTGAAGCCTTGCTTGAAGATCATTAGCATGTGCCTGAGATGTGAGCCACACTTTTTCCTTCTCTTCTGGGAAGATAGTGGAAAAGAGGACAATATAGAGATCATGCCAAGTGAGTTCTTAAGATTGGGTAAGGTATTTGAAGTCTTTAATATAAGTGTCGGGATCGGAGGAAAATGACCCGAGACGTTTTTCAATTTGGGACAGGTCAGAGAGGGAGAAGGGAACGTGGACACGAATGATTCCTTCAACTCTGGCAACCTCTCGGAGGGGAAGTATGGAGACTGGTTGTTGGACATGCCCAGTTCGAGAGCGGGTATGAGGTGGAGAGATGGGGAGGAATCAGATTCAGAAGCTGGGTGGTTAGAGAGGGGAGGGGAAAGAGATAAGGCAGGAGCGGGAGTGTATGGTGGAGGATCGTGATGATCTGATGGAGGATTATGATGTTGCCAGGAAGGTGGAAAGCCGGCGGGGTCAAAGGAGGAGTTGTCGCTTGCTGTGAAGGGGGGGTCTGCTGAGAGTAAATTGGGCTTAGAGCGGGTGAGGAGGATTTGGAAAGCGGAGAAAGATTGGCAAAGTGAAGAGCGGTTACAGAGGGTGACGAAAGCCTGAACATAAGGAATTTCAGACCATTTTCCATCGCAATGGCAAAAACTGTCTAAGTCCCTGAGTATATTGAAATAGAAAGTACCATTTTCAAGCCACTGGGAGCCAATGTCTAATTTATATTGTGGCCAAGCCGTATTACAATAGAAAATAAGCCTCTTGGGACGAACTTTTGCACAAAAACTGAGAGTCTCAAGGTTGCACAAGTGACCCCAGGGGGGTTGCTTTAGACAGAGTAGATTGATAGGCTCCCATGGTGAATGGAGGAGATGGTTGAGGAAGGAGAGAGACTGCCGGTGGCAAGGACCGCGGGAGAGGACGTCCCCAGTCCTGTGGGCCTTGTTTAGTATACAGAAGGCAACCACCGAGTCAGGCGTCCCTGAAACAGAGGAGTCGGAGGCCTAGAGGCCGGAGGGAGCCCTTGGCCCAGCACTGGGTCTTTTGGGAAGACAGAGACGGTCAAGGGTCCCGGGTAGATGGCAAGGGTCTCTCTTACTCACCCCTTTGCAGACTATAGTGATGGATGAAGTCACCAACAATGGGAGGGTCCCAGAAGTCCTCTGGGTCTTTGGCAGGTTTGGGAAGGGGAGTTCAGCCAAGGGAAGTGGGGGTGGTGGTTAGGAAAGAGGGAGAAAGGGAGGCCGAACTCTACCACCTTCCTGGGTTTTGGCACCAAAATAAAAGGTTAGCCAAGAGAAACGACGAGTAGACCCAAAGACAGGCAAGCAATTTTTATTTGTCCTGCCAGGCTGTTCCTTGACAGGCAGAGGAGGCAGCCTCGCTTACAGACTGCAGCAGGGCTTTACAGGGCGAGGAACTGGGTCGGGGTGTGTGAACCGAGTTGGGGGTGCAGGTGTCTTGACTGCATCCTGATGATGTTTTTGCCAGCTTTGGTTAGCAGGTGTTCTGACCGCATCCTGGAACTGTTTGCCAGTTCAGCTGGAGTCTTCTGGACAAACAGTTACTGGAAGGGTCAGTGCAGGGCGGCAGTGGGGGTTGCCTTTAGCCCTGGGGGAGCTGTGCGGAGGTCACAAAGGACTGTATTGTAAGACCTATGCGAAAGGAGGGGAACTGGTCGGGGTGACCCTAACACTCTGCACTGGTTATTCTTTCTCGAAGCCTCTTCTCCCAGGTATTTCCGTGACTCCCTGCCTCATTCAGGTGTCTGCTCAGAATACCACCTCCTCAGAGAGGCCTTCCCTCACCTGTCCACCTGGACTTCTCTAACCCCTTACTCATTTTTTTTTCATTGTGTTCATCACAACCTGACATATATCCAATTATTGATCATGCCCGTCTCCCCTGTTCAAACGCTGAGCTCCATGAATAAGGGCGGGAATCTTTCCTGTTGTGGCCACTGTGGGGGAAGGGATGAGGGGACTGGTCATCACAGTGACTGGCAGTTACAAGGGTGGCGCCAGGGACTCCAGACAGCCCTGGAAGGAAGGCAGATTCTACATCCTGCACAACATAAGTGAAAGGCTTGTTTTTTCATTACCAGAGCCAAGGCTCTAACTCCATTTTGCATATAAACACAAAGAGTGTATGCATTCTACTATACATTGAATTTTCCAGGAATGCAACTACTGTGTAAAGAGAGGAAACGTGCACTTCATTGTGTTCAGAACTTTACCAAATTCATTGTTTCAGACGCTGACACCACCACACTCGAGCGTCAGTCTGTACACAGAGCTGTGACCTCCCCAGCAACTGGGCACTTCACAAACACATTATCATTACCTTTTATTTCTTATATATTAATAAGGACAAAAAAACCATTGGATGATTTTTAATTAGATGTAAAGGCTGGCATATTAGCCATAAATTTCATTTCAGGAGCATAAAGGGAGCAACAGCAAGCATTATGAAAAGGCAGCTTTGGGTCTGAGGGGTAGAGAATCATGGCCTAGAGTTGCCCCATGGAAAGCGGTGGGGAGCATGGGCTCTGCAGTCCAGTCCAGGCCACTACTTGCAGCCATTTGACTCCACAGGCACTGCTTAACCTCGCTGAGCCTCACTTCCTTCTTGGCAAATGTGAGCCACGCTACAAACTGCACAGGGTTACTGGGAAGACTGAAGGGCAGGAGTGTGCACAGCATTTGGCAGAGTGCCAGGTGCCAGAAAGGGTACTCAATGTCCCTATTACTGTTTTCTTGTTGTTGCTGTTGTTCTGTTTGTTTTGAGACAGGGTCTTCCTCTGTCATCCAGGCTGGAGTACAGTGGCACGATCACGGCTCACCATAGCCTTGATCTCCTGGGCTCAAGCGATCCTCCCACCTTAGCCTCCTGAGTAGCAGGAACTATAGGTGTGTGCCACCGTGTCCAGCTAATTTTTGTAGTTTTCTGTAGAAATGGGGTTTCGCCATGTTGCCCAGGCTGGTCTCAAACTCCTGGACTTCAGTGATCTGCACACCTTGGCCTCCCAAAGTGCTGGGATTACAGACATGAGCCACGACACTGGGCCTATTATTGTCCATTTAGCAAATTTTTGCCAGTACCCTCTTTCCAGCAGCTGTCCCAGGTGCTGGGGTCGTGGGGACACTCAAAGGACTCAGGAGGCCCCCGGTGAGTCTCCCTATTCCCTCCATCCAAGACCTATCCCCGTGGTAGGGTGAGGCCCATGTCAACGGCAGAATAGCCAGGGCAAGCCTTCAGTTTGGCCACTGGGGCCGGGAGCAGAGCTGTGCTTGGGTTTGCACTGGGTCTTGAATATGCCAGCACTCACAAGTCCCCTCCCATAGGCTCTGGATCTCTCGGCCCCCCAACCTTCCATCAAGGCCTGTCCTTCCTGTATTTCATCTTAGCAGTACTCTCCGTGCTTTCCAAGGTGACAAATCTCTAGTCTCACAGGCAGATAGGAGGGCAGAGAAGCAGTCAACAAGCAGGCAGGTGAGCAGACAGCAGATAAGTCCTGGGCAGATAGGCAGCGAGGAGGTAGGGAGGAGATGGGCAGGTGGATAGTTGGGATGAGGGCCAGAACAGCAGGTGACACACGTGCAGAGATCTGAAGCAGGTGGCTGGGCTGACCCACGGACAGGCTGGTGGGCTGGGGAGCAGCAGGCAGTCAAGCAGCTAGGCAGGGGGTGGGGAGGGCATGTGGACCATGGGGACAGCCACATTGGCCAAAGGTTTCAGGGACCTTCCCCAGGGCCTCCAGGAGCAGTGCTTCTCAAAACCCTCCAGGGCAAGGCTGCCACTTCTCCCAACTGGCCTGGCTTGGCCACGGCAAGCCCCTGGAGAAGACAGCACTCTGGTTAATGTGTGTCCCTCTCTCTGAAGCGACCAGCAACCATCATCTCAACCCTCATCCTGCTCCACTAGGGCTGAGTCATACCTGACCCACTCCAAACACATATGTCACATACCAACCAGAAACAAACATACTTTTGCCTGCAGGCAGAGATACAGAGAGCTGCGTAGCACAGAGGTGCATGGAAACAGCTTGACAGAAACAGATCCAAAATTTTAGACTGCACATAGAGGAGCACACATGTGGACTCTCACAGACACAGGTCTGTGCCACATGAACTGAGGCACTGAGGCACACAACACACGTAGTCATACAAGCACACTGTAGCACACACCGATATTCCCGTGGATGGCAGGCATTAAACATGCTCATGCACTCCCAGCAATGCTGCACATAACTAAGCTACCTGTGCAAACAGTCAGTGACATACACCCCTTGAAGAAACAGGAATACAACCCACAGAAACTCAATATTGCTGACGGTCTTCAAATCTCGGCCAAGGCAGTGGGCAAATTCTGGCCTCATCTTCACCTCTCAGCCCAATCACACATGGCTGATCATGTCCCTGTTCTGGCCTGGTTCTCCTTGCTGACTTCACCTCCAGGAGACCCCTCAATGGGCTCGAGCTTCAGACCCTTCTCTCTCTGCCCCCTTAAGCCAGATGTTCGGTCTCATCCACTTCTGGGCTGGTAAATCCATCTTATGTGGTAAGGACTCTCAAATATCATTTTCAGCCAGATTCCTGGGGGTTCTACTTGCATTGCCAACACCTGCACCTGGATATCTAATGGACATTTCAAGTCTAACCTATCTACAGTGAAACTGACTACCCCCAAACCTGCTTCCCCACATGGGCTTTCCTCAGGTGCCCCAGCCCAGTATGAAAGTGTTCTAAACTCCTCTCTCCCTCACATTCAAGTCCAGTGCAGGAACTCCCTTCAGAACACCACCTGAGTCTGAGCCCTCTCGCCTCTCCACCGGCCCTGCCCTCACTGGCTTGGACAGCTGCCAGCCTACTCACCACCCTCCCTGCTCCCCTTCTTGCCCACAGTGGCCCACCCTACACTGAGCCACCACAGGGATCTTTCCAAAAAGCAGGGACCATGACACTCCCCTGCTCAACGCTCCAGGAGCTCCCCACCACACTTACATTAAAAACCAAGCTCCTGGCCGGGCACGGTGGCTCACACCTGTAATTCCAGCACTTTGGAGGCCAAGGTGGGCAGATCACCTGAGGTCAGAAGTTCGAGACCAGCCTGACCAACATGGAGAAACCCCATCTCTACCAAAAATACAAAATTAGCAGGGTGTGGTTGTGCATGCCTGTAATCCCAGCTACTCGGGAGGCTGAGGCAGGAGAATCACTTGAATCCGGGAGACAGAGGTTGCAGTGAGCAGAGATCGTGCCTTTGTACTCCAGCCTGGGCAACAGGAGCGAAACTCTGTCTCAAAAAAAAAAAAAAAAAAAAAAAAGAAAGAAAGAAAAAGCTCATCAACAAGGCCAGCAAGTCCCTGCACGGGCAGCCCCTGCCACTCTCCCCTGCACCCACACACCATCTGCGTGGCTTTCTTCCCTTGGAGGGAGGTATCCCAAGCATGTTCTTACTCCTGCCCAGACACTCTCCCCAGATCCTGGCACAGCTGCCTCCTCCTTAGGATTCAGGTCTCACTGTGGATGTCCCTGTGAGAGCCACTCCCAGGTGTTGTCCATCGCATTACCCTAACCTGTCATGCCCCCCAGCACTTAGAAGCATCTGAGATTATCTTCTATTGTTTCTCCAATTTAGTGTCAGCTCCATGAGGGCAAGGATTTGTGTCTGTTCTGTTTATGGTTAAATCCTCATTAAAACTATTCCTCAGGGCTGGGCGCGGTGGCTCACGCCTGTAATCCCTGCACTTTGGGAGGTCAAGGCAGGTGGATCACGAGGTCAGGAGATCGAGACCATCCTGGCTAACATGGTGAAACCCCGTCTCTACTAAAAATACAAAAAATTAGCCAGGCGTGGGGGCGGGTGCCTGTAGTCCCAGCTACTTGGGAAGCTGAGGCAGGAGAATGGCATGAACCTGGGAGGCAGAGCTTGCAGTGAGCCGAGATCGCGCCACTGCACTCCAGCCTGGGTGACAGAGCGAGACTCTGTCTCAAAAACAAAAACAAACAACAACAAAAAACTGTCCCTCAGTATTCTCAGGGGATTGGCTCCATGACCTCCCTCCCATAGACACCAAAATCCAAGGATCCTCAAGTCCTTGATGTAAAATAAATTGGTTCAGTATTTGCATTTAACCTATACACATCCTCCTGTATACTTTAAATCATCTCTTGATTACTTATAATATCTAATATAATGTAACTGCTATGAAAATACACTATTGGCCGGCACGATGGCTCACACTTGTAATCCCAGCACTTTGGGAGGCTGAGGTGGGTGGATCAGTTGAGCCCAGGAGTTCAAGACCAGCCTGGGCAACATGGCAAAACCCCATCTCTACAAAAACTAGCCAGGCATGGTGGTGCACGCCTGTGGTCCCTCCCAGCTACTTGGGAGAATGAGATGGGAGGCTCACTTGAGCCCAGGAGGTAAAGGTTGTGAATGAGCTGAGATAGCACCTCTGTACTCCAGCCTAGGTGACAGAGTGAGACCCTGTCTCAAAGAAAAAAAATTAAATATATCTATTGTTTAGGAAATAATGATAAGAAAAAAAGTCTGTACATGTTCAGCACAGATGCAATTTTGGTTTTGAATATTTTTGATGCAAAGTTGGTTAAACCCACAGATGCTGTGGACTAGACTAGGAAGTGCTAGGCATACACAGTATTTGTTGACTAGTGGCTGCACAGATTTATATACAGACATACCCGCCCCCACAACAATACTCAAATATATCACATTAATAGACAAATATACAGATGTGGGCAAAAATACCTGCCCGCACATTCACAGAACACACTAAACAGTCACAAAGACACCCAGGAGTCCCTTTTCCATCCCCATAGGAGTCAGTCCTAGTCCTCCCCCATCTAGATCTGCCCTCTACTTGAACCCAGTCTCGGGACTGGGGGAGTAGGGGTCTGCAGCCCGGACAGGGAGAGGGTCGCTGGCCCACAGGCCTCAGGCAGCGCCTTCAGCTATGTCTGCAATTTCCTCTCCCCCTTTCCTCCTCCTCCTCTCTAAGGCTCCCGCCAAGGCGGCCTCCCCCTCATTCTAGCTCAAGCAAGGGAGGGGAGGCCCATGATGGGGGACCCCGTGGAGACAGGGCAGAAAGAAGCCCCCCGCCACACACACTGATCACACACCACATTGCATGCACAAGCCCAGGTGGGAAATGCGTGTGTGAGCACAGGCAGGTTTAGCCTTGGGGTGGGGGGCGGGATGGGGTGGGATCTGCCACAAGCCTCCACAAGCTGCTTGGTGCACAAGAGCGCAGGAGCTCGCAGGCACAGAGGCCCCACGCTGGGGTCTGCGAGACTGCTGGCCGGGGCCTGGCTCAAAGCTGGAGTCCAACAATCATTAACCCTGCGTGACTAGACCAGAGCTCGGCCAGGGGACACATTCAAGCCTGAGCCCTGGGAGGAGGGGTGGACAGTCCCCTCCCTTCCAGTCCGGCATGGGTCTGGGGAAGAGAAGCAGCTTTCCCTGGAAGGGGACTCCTAGGAGGGGGAGCGGTGGTTTCTAGCTCAGGCTTTAGGGTCAGAGAGCAGCAGGTTCAAATCCTGACGGTTTTGGTAAAGTCAATTCAATCTCTCCAAGACTCCGTTTATTTGATCTGCGAAGTGGGGATAATGGTATCACGTCGCAGGGTTGTCAGGCGGAGTAAGTGAAAGAACCTGTCCAAGGTTTAGCCCTTGGCCCGCAAGCAGGCAGAGCTCCAGCCTCGCTGTTGTTGTTGTTAGTGGCCTGGGGGCGGGTCCCTGCCGCGGCCTCCCCGGCGGTTTCCTGTGGGGGACGGACGGCCCGCGGGCCGGGCTCTCCCTCCTCCCGGCTGCCCGCTCCTCTCCCCTTCCTCTCCCAGCCCTTTTCCTCCCCGCCTCCCCGCCCGCCCCGCCCCGTCCCTCCTCTTTCCTCGGAGGAAACTTTCCGCCGGCTGGTCCCTCGGTCCGTGTCCCGCCCGTGCTGCCGCGGCCTGGGAGCCCAGCGGGGCCGGAGGGACGGCCGGACCCAGTGTATGCGGCCGCGGGACGCGCTGGGGCCGGGCAGCCGGGAAGCGGGGCGCTGACGGTGAGTGGGCCTGGCCCCGGGCCGGTGGGTCCCCGCGGGGCGGCCGGGCGAGGAGAGAGGCAGCTTCCCTTCCCGGAGACCGCCTGGGGCGTGGAGGCTCAGCGTCCCTATCCTCCATCCCGCCCCGGGACGGCGGAACCGGGCCTCAGCTGGGGACCTCACCAGGGGGCGGGGCGGGGCCTCCCGCGGTCCCCGGCGCTGCTCCCAGGACTGGAGGGGCGTCCGCGCCCGGGAGAGGGGTTCCCCCCGACAGGGCCCCGGGCCGCCACGAAGTTAGGGAAGCGCTCTCTCCAGGGTAGAACCTGGGCCCGCGGCTCCCGGGAGAGGAGCTGCCCGCGGAAGGGGTCGGGGTGGGCTCCAGGCTGGGAGAAGGATCTGACTTTGCTGACCTCGCAGGCTGGTGGGGGAGCTGCCCCCCAGAGCAGCATGGATGCCCCGCGAAGGGACATGGAGTTGCTCAGCAACAGCCTGGCTGCCTACGCGCACATCCGCGGTGAGGGCGGGCGCCGGAAGACTGGGGGCCTGAACCCTTCCCTGACCACCATCCCCTTCCCTCCCCAGCGCCTTGTCCGTCCCCTCCGCCCCGCTCCCCGCCCTCTTGCCCGCTGGCGGTTCCCTAATGCCCTTCGAGTAGGGGTTACAGGCCTCGCCCCCACACCTAGAACCTGGGGTCTTTCGGAAGTGGGACAACCCCCACCCGTCCGGGCCCCTCCGTGACCCCCGCCCTGTGCCCCGCAGCCAACCCCGAGAGCTTCGGCCTCTACTTCGTGCTGGGCGTCTGCTTCGGCCTGCTGCTCACCCTCTGCCTGCTCGTCATCAGCATCTCGTGGGCGCCCCGCCCGCGGCCCCGGGGCCCGGCTCAGCGCCGGGACCCCCGCAGCAGCACCCTGGAGCCCGAGGACGACGACGAGGACGAGGAGGACACGGTGACTCGGCTGGGCCCCGACGACACGCTGCCGGGCCCCGAGCTGTCCGCAGAGCCGGACGGGCCCCTCAGCGTCAACGTCTTCACGTCGGCGGAGGAGCTAGAGCGGGCGCAGCGGCTGGAGGAGCGCGAACGGATCCTGCGGGAGATCTGGCGCACCGGACAGCCGGACCTGCTGGGCACAGGCACGCTGGGGCCCAGCCCCACGGCCACGGGCGCGGGCACCCTGAGCCGCATGCACTATTACTGATGGGCCCCGGCTCCCGCTGCAAGGCGCTCGGGGTACCGGACCTGCACATGAGCTCAGAGCTGCCCCAGACCTTCGGACTGCCTCGGCCCCCACAGCTCCCAGGTGCTACTGGGCGTGGACCGCCACCCCCTGAGAGGCTCCCTTCCCCAGTCCTGCCAGAAGACCCCGGGGGCGGGGAGGGGGCAGGATGCAGGGTCCCCACTCCCTCTCTGGGGTCGATGAAGAGGTGAAGTGACCAAATGAAAGAAAGCTGCATTCTCAGTGACTCAGTCTCTCCCTCTGTTACTCCTGCCCCCAGCGACCCCCAGGCTCCTGCCACGCAGGGGCCCCAGGACTGAGGCCCAGCTTGACTCCCTTACCCTAGCTGCACCACCCCCACCCACCAACCCGACGATACAGCACACCTGCCCGCATTCACTTCACAGCCAGCAGAAAAGCAGAAGCCCACAGGCCTGCACCCAGCCTCACACACAGAGCAAGTGCGCGCGCATTCCTTATTCAAAACGCATTCCTTACCGGCAAACGCCTGGACACACGTCGCCCTGTCCCCACAGTGCCCTGGGTTCATACATTGCAATGACAAACACACCACGCCTCAGGACCCTGACCTCGAGGCTAAGGTGCTGCTAGCCCCTGTGTAAGCATGCGTGCTTGGGCTGGACAGTGGACTTCACGTCTGCGCCGAGGTGCGTTCAAGCGAGAGGGCAGGAGTCCCTCTGAGCGGACAGGGAGGCCAGCTGGGAGGGGTCCGAGCTGGCGAGAAGGCCCGCCCGGCTCCTCCCCGGCGCACAGCTGGATTCCGGAATCTAGGCCGGGCGTCAGAGCCCGACCCCGCCTGGGCCCCTCCTGCCCGCCATTTCTCCAGTGCGCGGCTGGAGTCCGAAGGAGACACCCTCCCCCGCCCCTCACCATCCGGTGGATAAAAATAGCCGCGCGCAGGCCTTGGGAACGGTAATGGGAGCCACATGTTGGCCAGATGTGCCTGGGAGGGACCGTCAGGAATGCGGAGGCCCAGGCCCTGCCCCCGCGCAGGCCCCACCCCCAGCGACCAGACCGGCGTGGCGCCGTGCTAGGCAGAGTTTACTTTCTCGCGTTTCCCAAAGTCGTGTGCAAGGACGTGGGTGGCCCCAGCCAGGTCAGGCCGCGGTCCCTTCCCAGGCCCACCCTCAGTAGGTCTGCGTCTGCGTGTGGATGATGCGCGGGGTCTGGGACTTCTGGGTCCCCTGCATCACCTGGACCTGGTCGGGAGTGAGGTGGAGACTTTGTCAGGGGGCCACCCGCTGTCAGCCCCCTCCCGCCGGGACCCGCGCCTCACCTCCAGCCGCCGGCGCTGCTCCTTCTCGCTCTTCAGCTCCTCCCAGATGTCGGTCAGCTTCCTCCTGCGGGCCGAGGCGGAGGTGAGGGGCTGGGCAGGTGAGGGCTGGAGGTGAGGGGCTGCGCAGGTGAGGGCTAGGGGGAACCCTACCTTCCACAACCCCCGCCACTGCCCACTCACTCCAGCTGCACCTCCATCAGCTCCAGCGCCCTCCTTAGAGACTCCACCTCGCCCCTCAGCGACGTTACATCAACTCCTTCATTCTTGTTTTCCGTGTAGTTTTGCGGGACCAGGGAGGGGAGCGTGAGCGTCTCTTGGAAGTCTGGAGACGGCTTGATAGGACGTGTTTTTTGGGCAAAGGCTCTTTCTATAGGGGGCACCTCCTCTTTTGGAGCCACTTCCTCTTTAGGGGGCACCTCTTTTGGGGGTAATTCCTCTTTCAGGGTCACCTCCTCTTTGGAAGCCACTCCCTCTTTGGGGAGCACCTCCTCTTTGGAAGCCACTCCCTCTTTGGGGAGCACCTCCTCTCTCAGAGGCCTCTCCTCGTTGGGGGGCGCCTCCTCTTCAGGGGTCCTCTCGTCTTTGGAAGGTGCCTCCTCTAGAAGGGTTGTAGCCTCTTCGTGGGGGTGGGGCTTCTCAAGGGCAGGCCTGGACGCTGGCCCAGACTTCAACTCAGCCTGGCGTGGGGAGCTGTCCCCTCTAACTAGGGGACATTTCATCTCTCCCAGGCACCTCTCTGAGGAAGGAGGCTGGGGTGGGGGTGCCTCTGGCGTGTGGGCCTCCTCCTGGGATGATGGATCCTTTTTGGCTACAAAGTACTTGACCTTCTGCAGGGCTTCCTCCGAAGAGAAGTGATGGAATTCAATGTCATCTCTGGTGGACACCTCTTCTTCAGAAAGCTCTGGGGTCAAGACCTTTTCTAGAGTGGGGGCCTCATCCCCCAGAGGGGCCATCTTTGGATTAGGGACTTTATCCATAGGTGGGACTTCTAGGGCAGGGGACTCTTCCACTGAAAAGACCCTCTCTGGAGTGGAGGGTTTGTCCACAGTCAGGGTCTCCTCTGGGATGATGGAGTTCTCTGGGATAGAAGCCTTGTCCTCTGGAGTCACCATCTTCTCTGGGGTGGGGACTTTGTCAGGAGCTGGGATCTTCCCCGAGGTGGAGTTCCCTGGGATAGAGGCCTTGTCCCCTAGAGTGAGGGTCTTCTCTGGGGAGGGGACTTTGTCAGGAGCCGGGATCTTCTTGGAGCTGGGGGCGTTCTCTGGAGCTGGGGGCCTCTCTGGGGTGGCAGTCTTGTCCGGCATGGGGGTTCTCTTCACAGAGGGGGCCTTTACCGGGCTGCTGTGCTCTTCCTCCTGCCGTGATGGGAGGTGAAGTCTCAGCTGAGGTTGAGTCTGGTTCCCCTTGGCCTGGGAGACTTCACCCGTGCACACCACAGCTGGGAACCAGCCTCTGCCCAGCATCCCCACTCTCCCATGTCTCCCGCCCCTCACCTGACTGGACACAGAGCGTTGCTGGGGAGTCTGGGTTTTGGATCGCTTTCGGCCAGGGTGATACGAACCCCCACTTTGGAAGCCACCATTGGGGCCTAAGAGAGCAGAACCTCAGGGACCCAAGCCTACTCTGACCCTCAGTCTCTTCCCACCTCTGTCCCTCCGCACAGCCACCCCATCCCTGTCCTCCAGTCCTCCCCGCACTGGAGGAAGGCAGCCCTTGCCTGAGTCTCGGGAGGTGAGCTTCTGACTGTCCCTGCTGGGTGTCCGAGATGTCCTGGAACATATCTTCATCAGGCCCTCAGGGTGGGGCACAGGGAGGGGCGTTGCCTCCTACCCTCCTCCTTCCCCCAACCCCATCCTGCTCCTTACTTGGCTTTGCTGGGCCCAGTGGTGGCTGTTGCTAGCTTCTTGACTGTGGGGAGGGATGTTTTGGGCATCAACTTTTTTGGTTCCTTAATAGGAGCTGGGAAGAGAGGAGTGGAGCATTCATCCATCTGACAGTCGCTAGCCCTGTCTTGTGCTGTGTGCAGGGGACTATGGGTAGGAGGTTAATCTTGTTTGACTATGCGCCACCGCACCCGGCTAATTTTTGTATTATTATTATTATTATTATTATTATTATTATTATTTGAGAGGGAGTCTTGCTTCTGTCGCCCAGTGGTGCGATCATCGGCTCACTGCAAGCTCTGCCTCCCTGGTTCATGCCATTCTCCTGCCTCAAGCCTCCCGAATAGCTGAGACTACAGGTGCCCTCCACCACACCCGGCTAATTTCTTTTTGTATTTTTAGTAGAGATGGGGTTTCACCGTGTTAGCCATGATGGTCTCGATCTCCTGATCTCGTGATCCACCTGCCTTGGCCTCCCAAAGTGCTGGGATTACAGGTGTGAGCCACTGCGCCCGGCCAATTTTTGTATTTTTAGTAGAGACGGGGTTTCACCATGTTGGCCAGGCTGGTCTCGAACTCCTGACCTCAAGTGACCCAGCCTGCCTCAGGCCTCCCAATGTGCTGGCATTACAGGCGTGAGCCATCGCGCCCAGCCCACCCTCAGAATTCTTTATATTCTCTCTCATTTACTCTCTAAAAGATCTCACCCAGTCTTATGGGTTTAATTTTCATCAATAAGTCAATGACTCCCAAATTTTCATCTCTAGCTCCTTCCTCTCTGACTCCAGACTCATATCTGACTTCCCTCTCAATATTTACACTTGGAGAGCTGATGGGCATCACACTCTTAACATATCCCAAACCAATCTCTTGCTTCCCAAACCCATGCCCCTTGAACCTACCCCTTTCCCCACAGTCCCCATCTGGCTCATTTACCCACTTGTTTGGATGACAAATGACTCCTTTTATTTCCTTATGAGACATCCAAACCATCAGCAAATCCTGTCCACACTACTGTCCCAATATTTCCTGAAGTCAATCACTTGTCACCACCTCCACCACTAAGTGCTCTAGATCAAGTCACCACCACCTTCACCTGGACATTCCAACAGCCTCCAACCTGGGATTTGGCTGTACCCATCCCACCTAGAGTGTGTTCTTCCCACAGCAGCCAGACTGAACTTGTGTTCTATTGGGGAAGCAGATATAAATACAAGGAGTAAAATACATAGTGTGTTAGAGAGTTATTAAGCGTGACTGACAAGACTAGGCAGAAGGGGCCAGGCGTGGTGGCCCACACCTGTAATCCCGGCACTTTGAGAGTCCAAGGTAGGCAGATCACTTGAGGTCAGGAGTTCAGGACCAGCCTGGTCAACATGGTGAAACCCCGTCTCTACTAAAAATACAAAAATTAGCCAGGCATGGTGGCGTGCGCCTGTAATCCCAGCTACTCCAGAGGCTGAGGCAGGAAAATTGCTTGAACCTGGGAGGGCAGAGGTTACAGTGAGCCAAGATCGCGCCACTGTACTCCAGCCTGGGCGACAAGAGTTAAACTCTGTCTCAAAAAAACAAAACAAAACAAAAAAAACACTAGGCAGAGGAAGGAACCATTTTAAATGGGGTGGCCAGAGAAGGGCACACTAAGGTGACATCAGCATCACTTACTTGAAGGCAGTTACACACAGTGACATTCAGATCTATAGAAAAACAGCCACTCTGGCATGTGCACAAGTGCTGATGTTAACTCCTACATATAATCACACGCAGATACGTATACGAATCCACAAATCTGACAGTGGTTGGGGGCATGGATCCCACAGCCAGACACCAGGCTCTGAATTTCAGCTCCACTCCTTACTAGTTGTGTGAGAACTTGCTAAGTGATCTATGCCTCAATGTCCTCATTCATAAAACATGGACAACTAACACACACCTTATAGGGTGGTTGTGAGGTCTGAGTGACTTAATACATGCGAGGTGCTCAGAAGACTGTTTGGCAGCCAGATGGTCAAAGCTCAGTAAATGTTAACTTTGACTTCTTACATTCTTACAGTATGGCTGATTAGGTGCTCTGTAGGGTGCTCCCACTAGGAAGCAATTATATCCTGCTGAGGACACAATTTTGAGGCACCATTGGACTTAAAAGAGGTAAAGGAGGTCTACAAAAGAGAGGACTGGACTGGGTGCAGTGGCTCACACCTGTAATCCCAGCACTCCCAGTGGCTCACGCCTGTAATCCCAGTGCTTTCAGTCCCAGCTACGTGGGGAGCTGAGGCAGGAGAATCACTTGAACCTGGGAGGCGGAGGTTGCAGTGAGCCAAATCACGCCATTGCACTCCAGCCTGGGTAACAAGAGCAAAACTCAGTCTCCAAAAAAAAAAAAAAAAAAAAAAAGAGAGAGAACTGAAGCCAGAAAGGCGGAGGGAGGGAGGGCAGCTCTGCTCTGTGGCTACTGAGCCTGGGCCCTGTGATGTGAAGCCAAGGGCCTTGGGCTCTGCTCCCTCACCTCACCACAGGCCCCAAGCTCAGTACCACACAGCAGTGCTACCTTTCTTCAGGAGGACCGAAGCAGCTTCTGGTGGGTGGTGTTCTCTGGCTACTGGGAGAAGTAAAAGCAAATTCTCGGCCGGGCGTGGTGGCTCACGCCTGTAATCCCAACACTTTGGGAGGCCGAGGCAAGTGGATCACCTGAGGTCAGGAGTTCGAGACCAGCCTGGCCAACATGGTGAAACCTCATCTCTACTAAAACTACAAAAATTAGCCAGGCGTGGTGGCGCGTGCCTGTAATCCCAGCTACTGGGGAGGCTGAAGCACGAGAATTGCTTGAACCTGGAAGGAGGAGGTTGCAGTGAGCTGAGATCGCATCACTGCATTCCAGCCTGGGCGACAGAGCGAGACTTCATCTCAAAACAAAACAAAACAAAAAATAAAAGCAAATTCTCACTGGAAGAAGTCTTCTTCTACTAAGGCCTGCAAGAGTCCCACAGATTAAAATCCAGCTATCAGCTCATAAATAAAGGTCATAAAACACGCTAGAGGGCAGGTCACCAAGAATGGAGTCAGCAGACACAACACACAACAGATAGTGGAACTGTCAGGTAGAGAACACTGCATAGTTACGTATAAAATATTTGAAGAAATTCAGGATGTGCATGCAACAAAGGACAATCAGGAATAACCACGCAGGTTTGGAAAGTTATCACACAGAAAATGGAATTACTAGAGATGAAAAATAGCATTCTTGAAAAAGAAATGCAACATAAATCCACTTATTTACAGGTATATTGCTTATGTTACCAGTACAGGTTACAGAGCAGAGTAAACAGAGCCAAAAGGCTAGAGAATTTGTAAACTAGAGGTGCAGTGAGACAAGGAATGAACAGCGTGACAGCAATGTTAGGAGGGAGGAATGACAGAAGCAGGATTTGGCTCTGGCTGAATGAGGTGGTGGACAAATCCTCTCTTCACAAGGCAACTATGAAGCTGGACAAAAATGATCCAACAGGCCGGGTGCGGTGGTTCACGCCTGTAATCCCAGCACTTTGGGAGGCCGAGGTGGGCGGATCACCTGAGGTCAGGAGTTCGAGACCAGCCTGGCCAACAAGGTGAAACCCCCTCTCTACAAAAATAAAAAAATTAGCCGGGCATGATGTTGGATGCCTGTAATCCCAGCTACTCAGAAGGCTAAGGCGGGAGAATCGCTTGAACCCAGGAGGCAGGGGTTGCAGTGAGCTGAGATCATGCCATTACACTCCAGCCTGGGAGGCAGGGGTTGCAGTGAACTGAGATCATGCCATTACACTCCAGCCTGGGAGACAGAGCGAGACTCCTTCCCCCCGCAAAACAAAAAGAAAAAGAAAAATCCAACAACCATTTCAATGCTCTGGAAATTATCCAAAGGCATGAGATAATTTGCAAAGGATTTTTTTTTTTTGAGACAAAGTCTCGCTCTGTCACCTAGGCTGGAGTGCAGTGGCGTGATCTTGGCTCACTACAACCTCCACCTCACAGGTTCAAGTGATTCTTGTGCCTCAGCCTCCCAGATAGTTGGGATGACAGGTGCCCGCCACCACGCCCTGCTAATTTTTGTATTTTTTGGTAGAGACAGGGTTTCGCCATGTTGGTCAGGCTGTTCTCAAACTCCTGACCTCAAGCAATCTGCCCGCCTCAGCCTCCCAAAGCGCTGGGATAATTTGCAGAGCATTTTGTATGCTTGATAATGTTCTTGAGCGCTGGGATAATTTGCAGAGCATTTTGTATGCTTGATAATGTTCTTGCCTAGGGCCGTTTTCATCCCAGGCCCCTCAGCTTGGTCCACATGGATGTTCTGCAGGGTAGGGCAAACTGTGAGGATCAGCAGCTTAACTGGCTAAGTTGAAGGCAGCTCAATTTGGAGTGTAATCTTGGGATTTGACATTGGTTCAAAAGCACAGCCAACCAAAAAAATAGATAAATGGGACTTCATCAAAATTTAAAACTTTTGTACATCAAGGGACACCATCAAGAAAGTGAAAAGACAACCTAAAGAATGAGAGAAAAACTTTGGGAGGCCGAGGTGGGTGGATCACAAGGTCAGGAGTTCAAGACCACCTGGGAAACATGGCAAAACCCCATCTCTACTAAACATACAAAAAATTAGCCGGGTGTGGTGGCGCACGCCTGTCATCCTAGCTACTTGGGAGGCTGAGGCAGGAAAATCGCTTGAACCCAGGAGGCAGAGGTTACAGTGAGCTGAGATCATGCCACTGCATTCCAGCCTGGGTGACAGAGCAAGACTAAAAAAAAAAAAAAAGAATGGGAGAAAATATTGCAAACCATATATATATATGCATATATATGATTAGGGACTTTTATCTAGAATATATAGAGAACTCTTCTAACTCAATAGTAAAAAGACAAATAATCCAATTTTTTAAATGGGCAAAGGATCCAAACAGACATTTCTCCAAAAGAAATAAGCACATGAAAATATGCTCAGCATCGGGCCGGGCGCGGTGGCTCACGCTTGTAATCCCAGCACTTTGGGAGGCCAAGGCGGGTGAATCACGAGGTCAGGAGATCGAGACCATCCTGGCTAACACAGTGAAACCCCGTCTCTACTAAAAATACAAAAAATTAGCCGGGTGTGGTGGCGGGCGCCTGTAGTCCCAGCTACTCGGAGAGGCTGAGGCAGGAGAATGGCGTGAACCCGGGAGGCGGAGCTTGCAGTGAGCCGAGATCGCACCACTGCACTCCAGCCTGGGTGACAGAGTGAGACTCCGTCTCAAAAAAAAAAAAAAAAAAAAAAAAAAAAGAAAATATGTTCAGCATCATTAGCCATCAGAGAAATGCAAATCAAAGCCACAATGAGATACCACTTCATACCCACTAGGACAGTTGTCATTAAAAAGATAACAAAAACAGCTGAGTGAAGTGCCTCACAACTGTAATCCCAGTATTTTGGGAGGCCAAGGCAGGAGGATCACTTGAGCACAGGAGTTCAATATCAGCCTGGGCAACATAGCAAGACCTTTTCTTTACAATAAACTTAAAAACTAGCCAGGTGTGGTGGTGCACACCTATAGTCCTAGCTACTCGGGAGGCTGAAGTGGGAGGATCACTTGAGGTTTGAGGCTGCTGTGAGCTCCCATTGTGCCACCACACTCCAGCCTAGGCAACACAGCAAGACCCTGTCTCTCCAAAATAAAAGAGTATACTATGAACAACTTTACGCAAATAATTAGAAAACTTACATAAAATAGATAGTTAAAAACATGTAACTCCACAATTGATTCAAGAATTTTTCCCTGACTTTAACTATTAAAGAAATTGAAGAAGTTGTTTAAAATAATCCCATAATGAAAAAAAATATGGCAAGATGAATTTACAGACAAGTTTTACCAGCTTGCAAGGAAAGATGATTCCCATCTTATTTATTTATTTATTTATTTTGAGACAGAGTCTCGCTCTGTCACCCAGGCTGGAGTGCAGTGACGCGATCTCGGCTCACTGCAACCTCTGCCTCCTGGGTGAACAAGCAATTCTCCTGTCTCAGCTTCCCGAGTAGCTGGGACTACAGGCATGTGCCACCATGCCTGGCTAATTTTTTGTATTTTTAGTAGAGACGGGGTTTCACCATGTTAGCCAAGATGGTCTCCGTCTCTTGACCCCATGATCCACCCGCCTCAGCCTCCCAAAGTGCTGGGATTACAGGCATAAGCCACCAAGCCCGGCCCATTCCCATCTTATATAAGATCCACCAGATAGGCCAGGTGTGGTGGCTCACATCTGTAATCCCAGCACTTTGGGAGGCCAAGCCGGGCAGACCACAAAGTCAGGAGTTCGAGACCAGCCTGGCCAACATAAACCCTGTCTCTACTAAAAATACAAAAAAATTTAGCTGGATGTGGTGGTGCACACCTGTAGTCCCAGCTACTTGGGAGGCTGCAGCAGGAGAATTGCTTGAACCCGGGAGATGGAGGTTGCAGTGAGCTGAGATCGCGCCACTGCACTCCAACCTAGGCGACAGAATGAGACTCTGTCTCAAAAGACAGTAAAAAGAAGAAAAGGGAAAACTAGATTCAAAATCAGGAACATGACAATGATGTTCACCATCACTACTTCTATTTAATATTGTATGAGAGATCCTAATAACTATAATAAATTCACAAAATGAAATTAAAAGGCAGGAGTGAAGAGAATGACACAAAAATTATTATTCACAAATGATATGTCTGTCTTCACAGGAAACTTGTAAGAATCTACAAATGAATTGCTGGAAATAATCAGAGTTTAGCACCATGGCTGGCTATAAAAACAATATACAAAAATCAATGCATTTCTGTATTCCTGCAATAAACAGAAGAATGTCTATTTTTTAAAAGACACAATAAAAACTCTGAGATACCTAAGAATATCTGGGAATAAATCTTATGAAAATTATAGTCTTATGGCCGTGTGCGGTGGCTCACGCCTGTAATCCCAGCACTTTGGGAGGCCAAGGCGGACAGATCATGAGGTCAGGAGATCAAGACCATCCTGGCTAACATGGTGAAACCCCGTCTCTACTAAAAATACAAAAAATTAGCTGGGCGTGGTAGTGGGCGCCTGTAGTCCCAGCAACTCGGGAGGCTGAGGCAGCAGAATGGCATGAACCCGGGAGGCGGAGCTTGCAGTGAGCCGAGATCTCACCACTGCACTCCAGCCTGGGTGACAAAGCAAGACTCTGTCTCAAAAAAATTAAAAAAAAAAAAGAAAATTATAGTTTTATGTATAAAACTAAGCCAGGCACCATGGCTGACACCTCTAATCCCAGCACTTTGGGAGGCCAAGACAGGAGAATTGCTTGAGCCCAGGAGTTTGAGACCAGCCTGGGCAACACAGTGAGACCCCATCTCTACAAAAAGATTAAAAGATTAGCTGCACATGGTGTCTTGTACCTGTAGTACCAGCTACAAGAGAGGCTGAGGTGAAAGAATCGCTTAAGCCCAGGAGGTTGAAGCCGCAATGAGCTACAATTGCCACTGTACTCCAACCAGGGCAACAAAGACCCAATGACCCTTTCTCAAAAAAAAAAGAAACCCCCCAAATTGTATAAAACTCACATGTAGAACATAATAAATGATGCTGGAACAACTCATTGTCCATAAGGAAAAAGGTATAATTGTATCACTCATTAAAATCACTACATGAATAAAAGCACTAATGTAAAAAGCAACATTTTAAAGGTTTTAGGCCGGGCGCGATGGCTCACGCCTGTAATCCCAGCACTTTGGGAGGCCAAGGCGGGCGGATCATGAGGTTAGGAGATTGAGACCATCCTGGCTAACATGGTGAAACCCCATCTCTACTAAAAATACAAAAAATTAGCTGGGCGTGATGGCAGGCGCCTGTAGTCCCAGCTACTCGGGAGGCTGAGGCAGGAGAATGGCGTGAACCCGGGAGGCAGAGCTTGCAGTGAGCCCAGATTGCGCCACTGCACTCCAGCCTGGGCGACAGTGCAGACTCTGTCTAAAAACAATCAAACAAACAAACAAACAATAACAACAAAAAACAGCAAATCTCAGCCAGGCACGGTGGCTCACGCTTGTAATCCTAGCACTTTGGGAGGCCAAGGCAGGCGGATTGCCTGAGCTCAGGAGTTCAAGACCAGCCTGGGCAACACAGTGAAACCCCGTTTCTACTAAAATACAAAATATTAGCCGGGCATGGTGGTGGGTGCCTGTAGTCCCAGCTACTTGGGAGGCGGAGGCAGGAGAATCGCTTGAACCTGGGAGGCAGAGTTTGCAGTGAGGGGAGACTGTGCCACTGCACTCCAGCCTGGGCAACAGAGAGAGACTCTGTCTCCATAAAAAAAAACAAACAAACAAACCAAAAAAAACAGCAAGTCTCAGAAGACTATAAACATGCTACCATTTTTATGAAGCTCAAAAACAAAAATGAATTTAGTGATACAGTGTTTAGACACATACTTTTGTAAGAAAACTTAAAAACTTGGGGGAACCATAAACATAAAATTGAAGATAGTGGTTACCTTTGGGGTGAGGGAAGTGGTAGAATGGGAAAGAGGAGGAGGACACAAACAACAGGCAATGTTCTAGTCCTTAGGTTTAGGTGACATACCATGGGTGTTCGTGGGTGTTAATTTTTTTTTTTTTTTTTGAGACAGAGTCTCACTCTCACCTACGCTGGCGTACAGTGGCATGATCTCAGCTCACTGCAACCTCCCCCTCCCTGGTTCAAGTGATTCTCCTGCCTCAGCCTCCCAAATAGCTGGGATTACAGGCATGCCTATCAGGCCTGGCTAATTTTTGTATTTTTATAGTAGAGACAAGGTTTTGCCATGTTGGCCAGGCTGGTCTTGAACTCCTAACCTCAGGTGATCCACTTGACTTGGCCTCCCAAAGTGCTGAGATTACAGGCATGAACCACTGTGCCTGGCCCGTGGGTGTTAAATTTTATAACATATGTGTTATATATACTTTTGACATGTACCAAATATTACATTAAAAGATAAATAAGGCTGGGCGCAATGGCTCACACTTGTAGTCCCAGCACTTTGGGAGGCTGAGGCGGGTGGATCACGAGGTCAGGAGATTGAGACCATCCTGGCTAACATGGTGAAACCCCGTCTCTATTAAAAATACAAAAAATTAGCTGAGCGTGGTGGCGGGCGCCTGTAGTCCCAGCTACTTGGGAGGCCGAGGCAGAAGAATGGTGTGAACCCAGGAGGCGGAGCTTGCAGTGAGCCGAGATTGAGCCACTGCACTCCAGTCTGGGCGACAGAGCGAGATTCCGTCTCAAAAAAATAAATAAAAAAAGATAAATAAAAAGACATCCCACAGACACACAGAGAGCTATTCACTGACACATAAGACACGTGAACATACACAGTCTTATATATGAACAGACATATTCATATGTTTCCTTACACAATGAAACAAATCTATACCCACCAATAGCCACATTCTCAAGACACACAGAGCAACACTGACATATTAACACACACACGAACTGACCCACACATTGATTCACATACATTCCTACCCAGCTTTTGACCCACAGGTGAGGGGGCTCCTATAGGGGCATACTGGACCACTGGGGTGCTGTGTGTGTTTATAAGCAACGGGACTGGTGGGTCTCCCAGAGAACACCCCCCAATCCCAGGCTCCCCGGGCGCTCACCTGATTCCCGAGATACCACTTTCCGTGGGACCAGCTTCTTGATCTATGCCGAAAAGAAGTAAAGGTTGAGCATCCTTAATCTAAAAATCAGAAATCCAAAATGCAGACCAGGCGTGGTGGCTCACACCTATAATCCCAGCACTTTGGGAGTGGATCACTTGAGGACAGAAGTTCGAGACCAGCTTGGCCAACATGGCAAAATCCCGTCTCTACTAAAAATACAAAAATTAGCTGGATATGGTAGCATGCACGTGTAATCCCAGCTACTCTGGAGGCTGAGGCAGGAGAGTCGCTTGAACCTGAGAGGGGGAGGTTGCAGTGAGTGGCGATCCTGCTGCTGCACTCCAGTCTGTGCAACAGAGCGAGACTCTGTCTTCAAGAAAAAAAAAAAAAATCTAAAATGCTCCAAAATCTGAAACTTTCTGAGTGCCAACATAACGCCTTAAGTGGAAAATTCCACACCTGATCTAACTCATGTGACAGGTCTCAGTCAAAATTTGTTTCATGCACAAAATTATTAAAAATACTGCACAAAATCACCTTCAGGCTATGGTTTAAGGTGTATATGAAACATAAATGAATTTCGTGTTTAGGTTGGGGTCTCATTCCCAAGCTATCTTTTTTTTCTTTTTTCTTTTTGAGATAGAGTCTTGCTCTTGTCGCCTAGGCTGGAGTGCAATGGCACAATTTCGGCTCACTGTAACCTCCGCCTCCCGAGTAGCTGGGATTACACATGCATGCCACCACGCCCAGCTAATTTTTGTATTTTTAGTAAAGATGGGGTTTCACCATGTTGGCCAGGCTAGTCTTGAACTCCTGACTTCGTGATCCACCCGCCTCGGCCTCCCAAAAGTGCTGGGATTACAGGCGTGAGCCACGGCACCCAGCAGCTATCTCATGTATATGCAAAAATTCCCAAATCCGAAACACTTCTGGTCCCAAGCCTTTTAGATAAGCGATACTCAACCGGTATTAGAATCCAAAAGGAGCCCCCACATGTCTAGGTCCACCCTCATTTAGTGACCCTCCAGCTAGGTCCGGAGAGTGCCCATGATCCCCACCTTTGTCCAAAATAGCCTGCCCCTGCCACCTGAGTGTCTTGGCTCTGTACTCACTGGGGGTGGTGGGAGTACAAAGTTGTCTGGAAAAACTCCTCTTCGTCCTTGACACTCTCCTTCCCACCAGCCCTTATCCTCTGTGGTCTGGAAAAGAAACACGCCAGTGGGGAGGTGAGCCAGGTCCCCCAAGGTCCTTTCCGGGGTCCCACTCCTTCTTATAGATATAATTTCAACGTTTATTTTAGATTCCGGGGGTACATGTGCAGGTCCACCCTTTCTCAACACCCGCTTCCCTGGGCCCCCCCACCCTGTTCCTCGCACACCTTGCTGAGTACTTTCACCACGTCCCCCCTCCGCAGCGCCAACTCGTCTGGGGCCTCAGGCTGGTAGTCAAACAGGACCCTGTAGACCTCAGGGTGGGAGACTGGGAAGAGGTCAGTCCACTGTCCTCTGAAACCAAGCCTCCCCCATCCATCAGCAGCCCCCACCTCCATCAGCCTAGCTGGCCCACCAAGTCACAACCTTGGGAGTGGCTGAGGGAGTGGGGGACCCTTTGGATGGGTGCTCACCTGTCTGCAGGTAGTCTGGAGGGCTGTCATAGGCCAGGCTGCTCAGCTAGTGGGGGAAGGGGCAGGGAGGAACTAGATGAGCCTCCAACCACCCCAAGAGGAACTCACCACCTCTGTGCCCACTCTGAGCCAACTTACCTTGGGAGGCCGCTGGGGACCAGGGCTGACTGAAGGCATGTCTGGGTTACCAAGGCCTAGTGGGGGACAGTGAGGTTAGGGAGGGTGCTAATTCACAGGTTAGGTCATGGGAGAGGGTCAAAGGGGTCACAGGGTCAGGATATGTGAATCACAGGCTCATGCCACTGGGAGGGTCATTGGAGATTGCGAGTCACAGGGTCACAGAGTCGAGGTCTCACTTGGGGGCCCACTGTCCAGCAATTCCACAAAGTTGGATGGGAAGGCTCCCAGCTGCCCGTTCTTCTTCCCCAGCCACCAGCCGTCCTCAATCTGGGGAGAGGGGAGGACGCAGAGGCGTCTGGTTCTGCCCCAAGAGTCCCTAGGATAATCTGCCACCCTTGGTTCTGCCCAAGCGCCCCTTCCTCCCTCCTTCCCTCCCGCGCTTCCCCATATCTGCACCGTCGCCATTCCCACCGTCCACACCCTCACTTCCCACCCCGCTCACTAGGGAGGCGTGTTCCATCATCCTCCCCCAAACGGTCCCATCACCTCACCCCTCACCTCCTTTAGCATTTCCACGATCTCCCCAGCTTGCAGCTTCAGCTCGTCCGCCTGCTCTGGGCTGTAGCTGAAGTTCACTTTGCACCATCTTTGGGGCCTCGGGTGTTTGGCAGGATGACCTAGCACCGGACAAGCGCGGCTGAACTCCAGTCGGACGCCCCAGTCAGAGGAGCTGGGGGAAGCGCAAGGCGCGCACGTAGCCCTTGGTACCTCCAGCCCCGCCCCAGGGCGGAGCATTGCACTCGAGAACCAATCACAGACCGCAGGGCGGCCCCGAGGTCCCGCCCAGAGCCGCGCCCGTCACTAAGAGCCGGAGACGCCGGGGTCGCACTGGCTCCGCGCACCCGCCCACCGGCGCCCGTCCCCGCCCTTGCGCTCACCTCGGCGGCGCGCACAGCGCGGCCTCCGCGCCTCTCCGGAGCCCTTCAGGGTCTCTGGGATCTCCTGGGAATCAGGGCACGGGGAAGGCGCTCTCAGCTCCCGGGGGACGTGCGCTGAGACCCCACAGCCCGCCCCTGGCTCGGCCTCACCTGCACCAGGCGCTCGGGGAAGAGGCCATAGCGGCCCCCAAACTCTCCGCGAAGCCAGCCCCGCGCGGGCACCCAGTGCACCTGCCGGACCACGTCCCCGGGCGCCAGACTCAGCTCGTCCTCCTTCTGCGCGCGGTATCCGGCCAGGACGAGGACTTCTGCGGGCGGAAGACGGGGCCGGCGTGCGGCTCAGAAAGGCCCAGCCGGGGCAGCCTGGCTGGGGCGGGCGTGTGCCCAAGCACCGTAGAGGGTAGCGGGGGTCGGGGGGTGGTGTGGGCTCTTGCTATGTCCACGGTTGCAGAGAGAGGCCACCTCAAAGCCTCCGCACTTACCCATGGTTTCCGGGGCGCCCTCCAGAGCCTGGCAGCTCCCTCTGACGGCCGAGTACTGGGCCCGCGCAGGGAGCGACCTGAGGCAAGACAGTAGGGTAAAGTAGGCGTAGCCGCCAGCCGATAGGTCGGGCCAGGTGCTGGGAGTGGGTGTGGAGAGGGGGCGGCCCGGCTCAGCAGGTCTGGCCCCCAACCCCGGGGTGAGGAGGACTCCAGGGTCTCTGGCCTGTGCAGCGGTCACAGCTCCGTCACAGGTTCTTCCGCCCACCTAAATTTTAGGCCAGCCGCCTCTCCCTTTCCCTCAGCTTTTGCCCGGAGGCTCCCAGCTACAATTTGCACAGAGCCTTTCCAGGCCCACCTTCCCCCAGCTCACAAGCTTTTGGCTTGAGGGGAAAAGGTGGGGAGAGGCACATACCAGGGTGGGGCTCCCCAGCAGGTAGCAACCGCTCTAAACCGGCCTTGAGTGAATGAAGTGGCTACCCTTGTACCAGCAATAGCTTTGAGTGGACACTTCCAGTCTGCTTTCCTTCAAGGCGTACTCCTCTCTGGCCCCGTACCCACTCTCTACCCCCATATAGGAAGGACACAGCAAAGACCCCTGCTTTGGGGCCAGAGGTCTAGTTTGGTTTCAGAAAACACCTCCAGGTTTTCCCTGGAAGTTAGGCCGGGAGAATGAATTTTACCAGCTTCCAAGATTTCTGCTCACAGTTGAGTCCTCAGCCGGCAGGAGTCTGAAGGTTAGGGCCCACCCTATGGCCAGTCCATGTGGGATAGGCTCTTTCAGGTAGAAGGCTGAGCCTACTAACCACATCCCTTGATCCCTGCCCCACCACCACGAAGGAAGCCAAAGTCCTTGCCTATGACACCAGTGGAAAAAATCTGTTTCTCCTGGGGTGTCCAAGGTACACAATGCTCCTCCCAGGAACGACTGTGTCTGTCTGGGACTCCAGCAGCCTGCGCAAGGTCCCACAGGCCCTTTGTCTTTCAGGTTTTCTGAAACTGCCGTGGGAAGTTATCTACCACCCTTAACACACACACATACTCAGGATGACAATGAACAGAGCCCGTTTACATCTGCCACTTCATTTATTTTATTTGCAGGAGGAGTTGAAACAAATTTTAAGGGAGATTTTCATTTTCCCCCTAAACATGAATCATTCAAGTAAAACCAACTTAACTATAGAAATGTAGCAAAGTAAGGGGAAAGCAGCACAACAACCCAAGAGGCAAAGGCTGGGGGGGAGAGGTGGGTGCAGTCCGCATATAACATATGCATAAATGCCTTATGATTCACCTGCTCAGGACCGCCTCCCCAGAAGGCAAGCACAAGGACCCATTTTAAGAGGATGTTTCCCCCCAAACATCTGAGAATGCTTCAACTTAAACAGCTTAAGGTTAAAAAGACAAAGAAAAAAAAAAAAGAAACCCAAAAAAACCCCTGAACCACCCAGCCATAACCACCTTCCTTAATCGATCATAGGAGTTTCTTTTCATTTTATAAAAAGATTAATAAAAAATATTGAAAAAATTTTCTCATCTTATATTTGTAAAGATAATAGAATTCATAAGTTTCTTAGAAAACAGACCAGACACTGCCCTCCAGTTTCCACCCCGTTGCTGAGAGGATCAGCAGGACTAGAAAGTTTGGGATACTGGAGCTGCTGGTGGAGAACGGGGAAGTCCAGCCCAGAAGAAATCAGGAAATAGGGCTCAGGGGCACGTGAGGTGTGGTAAGGAGCAACTCCACGTGATACATGGCTGCGCAGAAAAGGGGAACACAAGGTGGTCGGAAAGGCCTTAAACTCCTCCTTGACATACAAAACCGGTTTTTACAAAGATCCAAGCAGTTTGGTCCCAAACTGAGGTGAACACTTCAAAGTTTATTCACATGCTTTTGTTTTCTCTTTCAAGAATCAAAGTTTCCCAAATTAAATGTTTCTAATATTACTACATATGCCTAAAAAAAGAAAAAAAAAAAAGGAGGGGGCTTTTAAAATCAGGACAGGGGAAAAGAGATAGAAAATCATCAAATTAGTCATCTTAGCTCCAAATGAAATGAAATTAGAACAAAACTGTTGGTTTCTAATAGGAAACAAAAATCCAAGCATCGCTCTCCCGCCCTACCCCTGCCCCCACCCCACACACCAACAACAAATGAGAAAAACAGCTAAAGCCCAATGCGTTGTATTCTGCTCAAAAGCTGGGCCTGACCCCCGGGCCCCACGGCCAGCCTCCTCTGTCCAGTGGGAGACAGCGCCAGGGATGCCTTTCACGGTGGTACAATCTGCGCGGCTGGTGGGGGGTGGGGGTAGGATTTTCAGAATCTTCTTGAGGTTCCTCTGTTAAGCTCCTCACCAGCCATCTTCCCAGCGCCTCTCTCCCCTGGGCAGGAATCCCGTCAAGGGTGGCCCCTACTCGGTTGTGGGCTGTATATTGTCCTTCTCTTCTCGGTTCTCTGTCCCACTCTCGTCGTCTTCAATCTCCCCTTCCTCCCCACTGAACTTGTCATGGGCCCACTTGGGGCTGGTACTTGATTTCCGGAACATGAACCGGCCCCGACCCCGAGGAAAGGCTCCTCGGCCCCGGCCCCGGCTCACCCACTTGTCACTGCCTTCACCTTCACGGTCATCATGCTGAGGGGAAAGAAAATTGCCATCAGTGCCAGAGTGAATAAGATGTGGCCAGAGCTCTCTTCTCTGCACGCACCCAAATGTGCCTTTCCCAAAAGAACCTGTGCCCTAACCCAGCCTTTTGATCCTTTTCTGCACTTCTCCCTGTCCCCCACTCCAAAAATGCCAGTGGTTCAGATCCACGAGAATATCCGTTGGGTGATTTAGGAATTTTAAGGTAACAGCTTGGGCATTGTAACGATGATTGACAATGATGATGATTCACTGAGCAAGAACCCTTAATAGTTTAAAGAAAATAAAAACGTCACTGAGCACTGAAGTAAGACATTTATGTACTATCTCATTTAATTCTCATATCTACCCTATCATTATCACCTCCCACTCTGCAAATGTGGAAACAGCTTAGGAACTTTAAGCAACTCCATATGATTTAGTATATCCTCTCTCAAAGGATGGGTTTGAGAAAGCCAATCACACCAAAACGTGCAACTCCATGTGAACTGGGTTGTTAGGCAGCTAAGAAAGGAGGCAATGCGGCTGGGTGCAGTGGCTCATGCCTGTAATCCTAGCACTTTGGGAGGCCGAGGCAGGCAGATTGTCTGAGCTCAGAATTTCGAGACCAGCCTGGGCTATACGGTGAAAACCCCGTCTCTACTAAAATACAAAAAAAAAAAAAAAAAATTAGCCAGGCATGGGGGTGTGCGCCTGTAGTCCCAGCTACTCAGGAGGCTGACGCAGGAGAACTGCTTGAATCCAGGAGGCAGAGGCTGCAGTGAGCCAAGATCATGCCACTGCACTCCAAATGCTCAGAATCCAATGTTGGGGCTGGGGCTTTCCTGATCCTCTACCTCCACACTCTCATTTTGTATCTCCCCTGTTTTATGCAAGGAGGCAGTGTGACGGGGTATGAAAAACACTTAACCTACATTTCATTTTTTCTTTTTCACTTAGTTCAAGGAAAGGATTAACCTACATTTCAAACAATGCTTGCTCTTACCATCTCATGAGACAGAAGGAAGGATCCAATCAAACAATGAATGAGAAAGCATTTTGAAAACCAGCAGTCATTACCTTATCAGCCCCATGACTTCAGAGTCTAAACCACCCCCCACACAAGCTAGGGTCTTAGGCTGTTGGAGCTCAGCTCAGCAGGTGTCAGCTTCTTCTGACCATGGCTGCTTGTTCACACTAAATGAATCAGGCTGGCAATACTCTCTCAGGTGGCAGATAGGAGCAAGGGAGAGGGCCTTTAATCTTTTCCCTACAGCAGTCCCACTCCAGAACCTAACCCGGGCCCAGCCAACTACAATTCCCTAGAGATAAGTTCAAAGGTCCTCTAGTAGCCTCAAAGCAGCTTCCAGCAGCAGCAACCCTAGAAAAGGGATGGTGGCCACGCATAGCCATCCACACACAACCTGTTTCCTAGCTGTCCAACTGACAATACAGATCCATTCCAGCCATTTTGGCAAGTGATGGAGATTCAGCTGCTCCTTTACCTTAGTTATAACACTCACACCAGCTTGGATCTTAGTCTGCTGTTACATATCAAGGCCAAGAGAGCTCACTCAAGGCCAGGTACTTCAGCCTATTAAAAGTATTAATCTGAGGGAGGCCCAGAGTGCACAGGAATGATCAACAGCCTAGATGAGAGAAGCCCCACTGGCATTTCATTTTGGAGAGACATCCCTTTCCTCAAAGAGATCCTGAGCGGTCTTTCTTGTCATTCTTGCATGAAGGAGTGGCAGAGAGGGACAGCGGCATCAGGGAAGGGTTATGGCTGTATCCACAGAAATGAGGGAGGCTGAGGGTGGTGGTGGGTGAGCAGTAAAACAAGTTCACAGACTAAAAAGACAAGACCAATGCTTCTTGCTTATCTTGGAATCCACAAACATCTTCAGTGATAAACCCTTTGAAGACCAGGACTGCCTCTCTAGAGGACACCCATCTAGTTAGCACTATGCAAGTACACATGGCCCAGTGCAATAATCCTGCACATACATTTAATCGCAGTTTTGGACAAACTAATTAAGGCCTGGTATCAGCTACTGTGTGTGTCAAAGGCCCTCTAACCCTTCCTGGTTATCCCCAGACACATACCAAGTAATACTTCTTGCTTTTGGGTGTGTACTCTGGGTCCCACTCCTCTTCCCGGTTTCTTTTTTGAAAATCATTGTTGCTGTTGTTGTTATTGTTCCCAGAGTAGTTGCCTCTGCCCCAGCCTCTTCCTCTGGCTCGAAACTGCTATTGCAATAAATGAGGGAAAAAGAACAAAGGATCATGCCAGGAATGGGGAACAAACCCCCCTGCTTTTTGTTCAAACATTTTTCTGGTGTGGAATAGACAGCTGTCTTCCAGTCATATGCTGGTCAGCTGGTTTCCAGCCATTCCCTTTCTGCTCATCTCAAGTCTGCAGCCTACACAGAGGACAAACCTGCCCCAAGGGCCTCCCTATAAACAGCAGTAGTCAAGGTTTAGTGGGGGAAGTTCTGAGACCAGAAGCCATAAGAGGCTTTCTAGCTAAGTGATTATGAACAGAAAAGTAACAAAAAATGGAAAGGCCAGAAAATGTGGGAAGGAGAACCAAAGATTCCAGGGTCTTTGGATTGGATTACTTATGTCAAAGGCAACAAAACTGGTATTCTGATGAAACGTAATCAGAGTTGGTAGGAGCAAGGGTCTCAGAGAAAGGGGGAGAGGGGAAGGTCTTACAAAGGTTCCTCGAGCTCTGCCACCTCCTCTTTCACTTGGACCCACAAAGTCTTTGGTCCCCAGTCTTGATTTGTCAAAGCCCGTGGTGCTCTCCTCTCTTTCCTCTGTCTCTTCAGTGTACTCTTCTGCTTTGTAGGAGTGAGATGACTGGGAGGAAGAGGAGGAGGATCTGGACCTGTCTCTTGCTCTCCGATGCTTCCTGTGAAAAGAGAAGAGCCAGGGTGATCAATCATCTTTCTAGGGGACACTGCTTGGCTGGGGCCTCATGGATAAGCACAGGGCAATCAAAAGTATGCCTGTGATGGAAGAAACTGATGATGAGTAACCTTATAAAGCCAGCTCACCCCCAACCTACCCACCCAAGATACTTCCTCTCAATTCTGTCAGTCATGTTCAGTGACACATCTATGTCTGAGTCTGTGATAAACATATGACATACACAGAAGCAGGAACAAAACACAGTCCATGGCCTCCAGGAGCTCAGTCTAAGATACAGGCATGAATTAATAAGGGAGAAGGAAATTAACACTATATTGAGAGCTCCAAAGTATCTGGTACTGGGCCAGATAAATAGCTTTGTATATTATCATCTGTTAGTGCTTTCTATTACTTTTATTTCTTACAGGAATGCTACCTGTCTTACAGGGTTCTCTAAATAAACACTGTGTTTAAACACTTTACACCAACATAGCTGGCATGCAGTAAAGGACAATACAACTCAGTATTATTTCCCTCATTTTACAGGTAGGAGGCTCAGGTGAAAGAAGTGAGCAGAGCTCGGATTCTAACCTAGCTCTGACTAATTATACCACGACTCCACATATTACCTCCCACTGAGCTCAAACAGGTTGTGTGACTAAGCCTAGGATCTGGCGTAACTCTCCCAGAGTTATTTCCCTTCCCTTTCCTTCATCTAGGGGAAATTACAGACTAGGGCAAATTAGCTTAATACGATGAGTCATTATCTATGTACTAAAGTCAGTACCAGCCCTGCCATGTGATAGTGGAGGTTACTGAATACCTCTAGGGGGCAGCAAGGCCAGGATCCCAGGAGTGGAGGAGTAGCAGAGCCAGCCAAATGTCAGTAACCTATCATTGTCTTTCCCTCCCTCAGTCTTCCATTATGAAAGGCATCATGCTCCCTGCTCCTCACCCACACACACTTACTCATACAAAGGGGAAATCTAAGTTACTGTCATAGGATTCATGTAACTTCAACTCTGACCCCACTAAACATCCGTGCTATTTCAAGAGGTTTTCAAAAATAAGACTCTCTGGCCGGGCGTAGTGGCTCTCTCCTGTAATCCCAGCACTTTGGGAGGCCAAGGCAGCTGGATCACTTGAGGTCAGGAGTTCGAGACCAGCCTGGCCAACATGGCGAAACCCCATCTCTACTAAAAATACAAAAATTAGCTGGGTGTGGTGGAAAGCATCTGTAATCCCAGCTACCCAGCTACTCAGGAGGCTGAGACAGGAGAATCACTTGAACCCAGGAGGCAGAGGTTGCAGTGAGCCGAGACCATATCACTGCACTCCAGTCTGGGCGACAGAGCGAGACTCTACCTCAAAAAAAAAAAAAAAAAAAAACGACTCTCAAAAGGCCTCAAATTTGAGTCTTTGCATTGTCTTTTTTTGTTGTTGTTGAGATGGAGTCTCACTCTGTCGCCAGGCTGGAGTGCAGTCGTGCGATCTCGGCTCACTGCAACCTCCACCTCCTGGGTTTAAACGATTCTCCCGCCTCAGCCTCCTGAGCAGTGGGGATTACAGGCACCCACCACCATGCCCGGTTAATTTTTGTATTTTTAGTAGAGACAGGGTTTCACCATGTTGGCCAGGATGGTCTCAATCTTCTGACCTCATGCTCCACCCACCTCAGCCTCCCAAAGTGCTGGGATTACAGGCGTGAGCCACCGCATCTGGCCAGCATTGTCTCTTATTAGCTGTGTGACCTGGGTAAGTCATTCTTCAGTTACATAAAAAAAGTTCTGGCTGGGCACAGTGGCTCATGCCTGTAATCCCAGCACTTCAGGAGGCCAAGGCAGGCAGATTGCTTGAGCCCAGGAGTTCTAGACCATCCTGGGCAACATGGCAAAACCTCAACTCTACAAGAAATACAAAATTAGCCAGGCATGATGGTGTACACCTGTAGTCCCAGCTGACTGGGAGGCTGAGATGGGTAGATCACTTGAGCCCAGGAGGTCAAAGCCACAGTAGGCCAGTGATTGCATCACTGCGCTCCAGCCTGGGCAACACAGCAAGACCCTGTCTCAAAACGGGCCAGGTGTGGTAGCTCATGCCTGTAATCCCGTGCTTTGGGAGGCCAAGGAGGTGGGTGGGAATCACTTGAGGCCAAGAGTTCAAGACCAGCATGGGAAACATAGCAAGCCCTCGTCTCTATAAAAAATTTTTAAAAATTAGCCGGGCATCATGGTGCATACCTGTACTCCTAGCTCAGCCTAGTTGGAAGGCTGAGACAGGAGGATCACTTGAGCCCAGGAGTTCGAGGATGCCGTGAGCTATGATCGTGCCACTGCACTCCAGCCTGGGTGACAGAGCAAGATCGTGTCTCCAAAAAAATAAAAAATAAAAATAAAAATAAATAAATCACAGAATACCGGGGTTTGCAGGGGACTTGTTCAAAGTCACATCGCAAGTCAGAGGTAGGCATGTGTTCCAGGGAGAGGAAATCAGAGTTAGTTATTCAGACTCAACTCTGAAATGCTTGAGGGGTTCATGTTCCACTTCTAAGTGGCGGCCCAGGCACTACTGTACTACCACTTCCATTCCCTGCTGAGGATTCGCAGGTTCTTTATCTATGGGCGGCCCCAAAAGCTGCCAAGGCTCCTAATGCATAAGTAACACATTGGAATGGGAGACAAAGTAGAACAAAAGATCCGTGTTTGAGGTCAGCTGATACTTGTGATTTTTTTTTTTTTTTTTTTTTTTTTTGAGATGAAGTCTTACTCTGTCGCCTAGGCTGGAATGCAGTGGTGAGAACTCAGCTCACTGCAACCTCCGCCTCCCAGGTTCAAGCGATTCTCCTGCCTTAGCCTCCCGAGTAGCTGGGATTACAGGCGCACGCCACCATGCCCGGCTAATTTTTTTTTTTTTTTTTTTTAGTAGAGACAGGGTTTCACGATATTGGCCAGGCTGGTCTCGAACTCCTGACCACGTGATCTTCCTGCCTCGGCCTCCCAAACTGCTGGGATTACAGGCATGAGCCACTACACCTGGCCAATACTTGTGATCGTAAGGCACATTATTCTAAGCTTGGCTTATCTTTCAAATGGGCAAAATGGATATCACACTAACTGTTCAATTTATCTCAAGGGGTTATGAAAAATTGATATAAAAACGCGGCCAGGCATAGTGGCTCATGTCTGTAATCCTAGCACTTTGGGAGGCCGAGGTGGGTGAATCATGAGGTCAGGAGTTCAAGATCAGACTGGCCAACATGGTGAAACTCCATCTCTAAACACAAAAAATTAGCTGGGCGTGGTGGTGGGCACCTGTAATCCCAGCTACTCAGGAGGCTGAGGCAGGAGAATCACTTGAACCCGCGAGGCGGAGGTTGCAGTGAGCTGAGATTGTGCCACTGCACTCTAGCCTAGGCAACAGAGCAAAACTCCATCTCAAAAAAAAAAAAAAAAAAAAAAAGCTTGCCAGCTAAAGTTCAAAATCAGCAGAAGTGTTGCTTCTTACCAGAAGGTATGGGGCTTCAACTGTGCTACTTTTCGTGACACATGATTAAAAAGTCATGGAACATTCAAAAACGTAAACAGAAACATCAGGACATAGGCATGAATGTTGCCCCACAAAGTTCAACAATGCCACCTTTGTTTAAGGAGTACCTGGAACACCTCTCTTGGAACTGTCTGTAAAACTAGTTTAAAAGGCACTTAAGATCAACAATCATGTACTATCTAGTTCCACCCTGTTTCTTTGACTAAACAGTGTTATTACTTGACAATGACTTTGGGCCATTTCTAAAATACAACTTCCCCATGAAAATGTGTGATGAAAAAGGCACATCTAAAACTGCAAAAGGAATTCCCAAATGATCCTAATGATTCTCCACACCATCCCTGTGGTCAATGTAACAGATTAACTTCTCTTATGAAGCCTTCTTTGGACAAAGATCACACTATTTTGATGTAGAAATTGTTTTCAAACTAGGGACCCTACTTGACATTTACATGGATTAAAAGAAGAAACAGGTTGCTATAATTACTAAACCTAAACTCCTCTGATTTGAAAGCTCTGGTGTATAGCCCAAAGGGGACAGACAAGAAACTTAAGAGTCTGAAAGGGGTAACAGGGGCTTACGTACTTCTGTTTCTTTGATCCTTTATGAGTTTTCTCTGTTTTTTCAGCTGACCTTTCCCTTGAGTGGCTGGAGTCTCGGGAATCCACTGATTCTCTCGATTTACCTCGTTTAAGATCTCTCTCCTTATGTTTTTTACGACGTTCAATATCAAGGCGGAGATCAACAGGATCATCTTTGTATTTTCCCTCAGCCTATCAAAAGATAAGCCAAAATTAAGGTTTCTGGGATTCAGAGCTGTCAACTCAACCATCCCACAAACTGTGGTTTTTACTCCAATGGAGGGGTGCAGAGGAAGCACTGGGAAATGTGAGGCATCTCACCCAAGCTTGGAAGGGATGCAGGACGTCCCACAGAAGTTACTCCATAAGGATCCCTCACAGAACCCACGCCAGTTCTCCAAAACAATGATGCTGGCCTTCTGAAAATGCTATGCATTGATCTCACTTTGTTTCCTTTCTGGCCCAGTAATGACTCTGGCTAGTTTAGAAGTTGAGAAGGCTGGCCAGGTGCAGTGGCTCACGCCTGTAATCCCAGAACTTTGGGAGGCCGAGGCAGGTGGATCACTTGAGCTCAGGAGTTCAAGACCAGCATGGGCAACAACCAAAACCCTGTTCTCTACTAAAAATACAAAAATCAGCCAAGCGAGGTGGCGTGTGCCTGTAATCCCAGCTACTAGGGAGGCTAAAGCAGAAGAATCGCTTAAACCCAGGAGGTGGAGGTTGCAGTGAGCTGAGATCGCACCACTGCACTCCATCCTGGCCAATAGAACGAGACTATCTCTCAAAAAAAAAAAAAAAAAAAAAGTTGAGAAGGCTAAAATTAGCTCTGGAAAGGTAGGTGGTTGGGCTGGCTCAGGATTAGCCACCACTAAGAGTAGAAAAGCTTACCTTCCCCTACCTATACTGTAGTATCCACCCATGGCTTATTCTCCACTTGGAATTATCTCTGAGTACTGAGTCCAAAGAGAGACAATGGAAGACTTAAGCAGCCTTCAAAACCCTGAGTTATACTGAGAAATTTCTCTAGAAAGGGAATATCAAAAACTATGGGGAATTCATAAACTGGTATTATCAGGTGAAAGGAAAGGGAAGGGAAGGGGAAGGGGGAAAGAAACCAAAGAAACAGGGAGAAAGGGAGGAAGGGAGGGAAGAAGGAAGGGAGGGAGGGAGGGAGGAAGGGAGGAGGGGAGGAAGGGAGGAAGGGAGGAAGGAAGGGAGGGAGGGAGGGAGGGAGGAAGGAAGGAAGGAAGGAAGGAAGGAAGGAAGGAAGGAAGGAAGGAAGGAAGGAAGGAAAAAACTTCTCTGCTGGCTTCCTAAGCAGTTCAGCTATGAAGGTATGTTTTGCAGCAGCAACAGCACACCTGCTCAGACCACTGCAGCAAAGGCTTTCAACAATTCTTGGGAAACTCAGTGGGGCAAAGGTGCATGGTAGTTCCGGGACATCCCACATTAAGATTTGTCTCATGGAGGTAACTCAGGGAGGAAGAAATGAGCAGTTCATTCTGCATTAATAGTTTACATATGTGAACTACTAAACTTAAAAAAAAAAAAAGTTTAACAGCAGGAGTGGCAGAAACTAGGTTTATTCTTTTTTTTTTTTTCTTTTTTTTTTTTTTGAGACAGAGTTTCGCTCTTGTTGCCCTGGCTGGAGTACAATGGCGGGATCTTGGCTCATTGCAACCTCCACCTCCCAGGTTCAAGTGATTCTCCTGCCTCAGCCTCCCAGGTAGCTGGGATTACAGGCATGCACTACCACACCCGGCTAATTTTGTATTTTTAGTAGAGACGGGGTTTCACCATGTAGGTCAGGCTGGTCTCAAACTCCCGACCTCAGGTGATCCACCCACCTCGGCCTCCCAAAGTGCTGGGATTACAGGCTTGAGCCACCTTGCCCGGCCGTTTATTGTTTTATCACTTAATTTGTTTCCTAACAGAGGGAACTGGGCCTCTGCATCCTCCAAAGAGCAAAAAAAGACAAAAAGACAAATGCAACACTGCTCCCAGGGGTAACACCTCCAATGAGTTGGCTTTTTTGGGGCATGGAGGACAAGATCTCTTCTGATGTTTTAAAGAAAACCTTGGGTTTTACATGGCTAGTACCAAGCTGGAGAAGGGGTACTCGGAGGAGGAAAGACGGGTGGGAGAGAAGAGAGACTGCCCAGAAGCGCCTCTCGTCACATTCAACCAACAAAACAAGTATTTTTTAGAAAAGGTTTCAGCAGCATTGGAATAACCATCTGTTATTTTAAATTTCAACTGTATATGTGAATGAAGATCAATAAATACTAAGATTTTTTTAAAGCCCAATTTAGTTATTTCACAGTAAAAGATTGTATACAAGCTTTAACCTCTTAATAACAGTGTTTACGTGCACATCATTGCAAATATAGCTGGGCCATCAAAGTAATCTTTAGCTTTAAAGTAACAGTAATTGACAGATGATAGATATGGTACAATGTTAGGAAAAAAAACTGGACCAGCTGTTTAAAAACAGTCTACTTAAGTTAAGACATGAATATTTCACTCTTCTCTGACATGCATGTCTTTCTGAAATCATGGTTGGAAATAGTGCATGTATACAGTTGATTTGATAATACTTACAAGCAGAAAAATATCACAAAAAGTTTCTTCTCTCATCATGGGCACTTGTTCCAAAACTCCTCTCTTTTTTTTCTCAAGCTCACCTCAATAGACTTTGGGGTCATTTACCATATTCTAACCACTTCACAAAGGTTGTTGATACATTTAATAAAAATTAACCCTTTGTAGTTCATTTTTAGAATTATGCCCATCCTTAAAAGAAAAACACAAACTTAAGTAGAGAGTAATTTAAACAAACACATTTCTGTCAAGTTCATGCCCAACGCACTCATTTTGTTGGAATTACTGATCAAATCAACAGTTCACCTTGTAGCCAGGTTCCCGGGGACTTTTCATTTCATCATGAGCCAAACCATGTTTTCTGAATGTACTGGGGGAAATGTCTATTCTCCTAAAATTGAAAATACAAAACGATATAGTATTCCATTGTGTGAATATGATACTGGTAATATTCTAGCTCTTAAGTTGGCTAATAGATTCACAGGCATTATTTTTCCTTACGTTTCATGACTTATGTATTAATTTTACTCTTATATACTTATACTCTCCCATAGGCAGACACACGCAGACACACACACACACACACACACACACACACACACAGTCCCAGGTTCCCACAGTGTAACAGAAGTTAGAGGTTTTTGTTCTCTCCTGGTTTCGCTACACACAGAAAGATGGACTCACCCATAGCCTCAAAGATAAGGCCAACTTTGTTTCTAGTCCCTATCCACTGAACTGACTCCCACAACCAAATGGAATAGTCTTTAAACCTGCTGGGCTTTAAAATTCTGTGAGATAATCCTACAAGCTCCCGCCTCTAGCCCCCAGGCAAATTCTTCCAGAAGAATCCAACTACCCATGATTAAACTACCATGAAATATTAATATACAGGCTTGCCTAAAGAAACTAGCATTAGGCTGGGCGCAGTGGCTCACGCCTGTAATCCCAGCACTTTGGGAGGCTGAGGCGGGCAGGTCACCTGAGGTTGGGAGTTCGAGACCAGACTGGCCAACATGGTGAAACCCTGTCTCTACTAAAAATACAAAAATCAGCTGGGCATGGTGGCACACGTTTGTAATCCCAGGTACTTGGGAGGCTAAGGCATGAGAATTGCTTGAACCTGGGAGGCAGAGGTTGCAGTGAGCCGAGATTGCACCACTGCACTCCAGCCTGGGTGGCAGAGCAAGACTCCGTCTCAAAAAAAAAAAAAAAGACAAGAAAAGAAACTAGCATTTACTCTACCTACAGAAACTCACAATAATTTCAGGCAACATTCGCCAGCTTCCAAGAATATAGGAGTTAATCTATGTCAAGAGAGCTGTTTTCCTCAGGCCCAATGTGAGAGACTGTTGTCCCAAAGCATGTCCTGTACACTCTCAAACATAAATGCCTATAGCTCTCTTAGAGTCTGAAGGATGTTACCGTAAATTTTGTATTAAAGGTGCATTAGCAGCAGAATTTAACAAGGTGAGTTTAATGTCTGATACAAAGTCTTTTATTACAACCTCCAGTATAAGGCCATGGTCCTTACCTGTGTATCTCTGGGCTTTTCTTGTTTTTGGCTGCCTCCTGCTCAGTTCCTCTCTTTAGGTATTTAGTAAAGCGTTCATGTAATGTCATTCCTGAGGACCCAAAGTGATGCTCTGTTGGGATTAAAAGAAACACATTATGGGCCGGGCACGGTGGCTCAAGCCTATAATCCCACCACTTTCGGAGGCTGAGGTGGGCAGATCACGAGGTCAAGAGACCGAGACCATCCTGGCTAACACGGTGAAACCCCGTCTCTACTAAAAATACAAAAAACTAGCGGGCATGGTGGCGGGCGCCTGTAGTCCCAGCTACTCCGGAGGCTGAGGCAGAAGAATGTCGTGAACCCAGGAGGCCGAACTTGCAGTGAGCTGAGATCCCGCCACTGCACTCCAGCCTGGGCGACAGAGCAAGACTCCGTCTCAAAAAAAACAAAAAACAAAAAAAAACAAACAAAAAAACACATTATGTTACCAAAGGCAGACACAATGTTTTAACTCTTTTGCAGGAACCGGTAACCACAGAGATGCACCTAAAGTAGTTAAATCCACACAACAAACATACTGAGAAGAGGAAGGAAAAATGGCTGGTTCAAACACGGTCCCATATTGGGCACTAGATTTCCACTGTAGCTCCCATGTCTTAGGACAGAGAAACTTGAAGTTTATTCTCCTCAGAAGCACAGCACCAACTCTTGCTTGAGTTTATATTCAGATGGAACCTGCAACTGGCCCAACCCAGCTTCTCCATCACTTCTCTTAGCCATTCCCTAACTTGCCCAACCACATTTGCCCAGGGGGATGATAGAATACTTTGGGGAAGAAATTCACACCACAAGGTCCATAAGAGATCACTTAGAGGGGAGAAGACAGAGATGCTAGAAAAGTCATTTTGCTATTGGCTTCTCAGTTTTCAACCATTTTAAATCTTTGTGTTAAGGATTTAACCTGTTCTCTTGGTCACAGGTTACTAGCATTTCAAAATGCTAATAAGCTCTGCAATTAAAATATGGAAACTGCTTCTTGAACGGAATTTCCTTCAAGCCAGCCCCTAGCTTCAAAGGCCCTTTAGATGAGATACAAGGTCCCCCAAAACTCCTTATCCACCCATCATTCATCCTTCTTCTAAGTGTGGAACACGAGCCTGAAGCAGGCCAGGGTCTGGACTCACCTTTAACATGGTGAACAATGGTCACTATATGTTGGGCAAACAGTTCTGAGGGGCTACGCTGAGACTGAGCTGATTGTATGTGCTGGAAAATGGAACGAAACTCCTGTTCCTTTTTGTTGCTATGGACTAGATCTCGGCAAAGCTTACGTTCCTGAGCCAATAAGCCACTGGGTCTGAAAAAGAAATATGGGGAGGCCCAATTAGAACACAATACACAGGAAGAACATTAAAACCATAAAAATACTTTTTTGAAGAGTTTTAAATCTATCTATAAACTTCTTCCTACCGAAGTTGAAAGTAACCTCAGTGCACTGTAACTATGGAAAAGTATATACAAAATCTCTCTCTTCTCTTTCTTACTGGAATCTTCAAGTGGAGTGAAGTGTTAAACCTTAGTCACTGCTGGTTTTAACACACCCAACAAATGAGAAAGTATTTTAAAAGATAAACTACAGCTGGGTGCAGTGGCTCACGCTTGTAATCTCAACACTTTGGAAGGCAGAGACAGGAGCATCACTTGAGCCCAGGAGTTCAAGACTCCGTTTCAATCAATCAATCAATAAAAAGATCAGCTAGCATGACCAGCCAAGGCCATTCAGGGAGGTGATGTCATGAAGCGGGAGTGGGGTGTGGCTGGAATGCTGTTCACACAGACTTCCAGCTGCCTGAGTAGTTTACACCAAGTAAAAAACCAGTCAGCCTTGGCCTCCCAACTCTTTCCTAAAGTTCAGGGGACAAGGGGTAGATGTGTTGCCTTCCTTAACCCTAAAATTGTGGCCAAGCACGGTGGCTCATGCCTGTAATCCCAGCACTTTGGGAGGCTAAGGCAGGCAGATCACCTGAAGTCAGGGGTTCAAGATCAGCCTGGCCAACATGGTGTAACCCAGACTCTACTAACAATACAAAAATTAGCCAGGTGTGGTGGCAGGTGCGTGTAATCCCAACTACTGGGGAGGCTAAGGCAGGAGAATCGCTTGAACCTGAGAGGCAGAGGTTGCAGTGAGTTGAGAGTGCACCACTGCACACCAGCCTGGGTGACAGAGAGAGATTCTGGGCTGGGTGCGGTGCTCACGCCTGTAATCCCAGCACTTTGGGAGGCCAAGGTGGGCGGATCACGAGGTCAGGAGATCGAGACCATCCTGGCTAACACGGTGAAACCCCATCTCTACTAAAAATACAAGAAATTAGCTGGGCGTGGAGGCTTGTGGTCCCAGCTACTCGGGAGGCTGAGGCAGGAGAATGGCGTGAACCCAGGAGGCGGAGCTTGCGGTGAGTGGAGATCGCGCCACTGCACTCCAGCCTGGGTGACAGAGGGAGACCCCGTCTCAAAAAAAAAAAAAAATGGAGAGAGAGAGAGAGACTATCTCAAAAATACAATACAATACAATAAAATTGCTATGTTATTTGATGGGGAAGGGCTGTACTATAGACTTTGGCAACCCAGCTAGGAACGAAGAAGTGGATCCAGGATGGCTTCACAGGCAAAGCTATCTTAAATACAAGAAACAGTATTGGACTTGGGGGTGCAGTGATGAACAGAGAGTGAGACAGTCACTAAGGACTGAAGAGATACTTCATCACCCCAGGGATACTGCCCCCCTTCAAAAGCACACAATCACTCTGTGACACATACTCTCCAGTGAACACAGATGGACATGAAAGTATCACCACTGAAGCTTAAGACAGAAGGGGGAATACAGCAGAATGTCCCCAGGGAGAAAGGCTAGGCGACACCACTTAGGCCACTAAAGCACTGAGGATCAAGAAGGAGCACATCTCACCGTGCAAGGTCCTCATCAAAAGAGTCCATCCGGACATTGACCTGTGCCTCTCGAGTAATGGAAAAGGAAGACTTTCCTGTGGGAAAATCTCCTTTCGCTCCCAGCTTGTCTCGGCTCTCAGAGGTCTTTCTTGGGGGAGGTGAGGAGCTTTTCTCCTGGACTGCTTTATAAGCAGTCACTCGGAAATTCTTCTCAGGCACAAAGCCCCTGTGCCCACCTTCGCTTCTCTTGCCCCGATCTTCCTTTTTGGATCTCTCTGGGAAAGACTCCTCCTCCAGCTCCTCTGTTTTTCTCTGCTTTTCCTTCCCTGGAGGTGCATATACCAGGCCCTCCCATTTGCCTGACTTCTCCTCCTCCTGGTTTTTGTTTGCACCTATGACTTTAGACATAAATTTGGGTTCATCATCAAACTCAGATTCCTTCCTTCCCTTAGCTTTGTCCTTATCTTGATCATCCATCTCCTCCTTGTGGAAGTCAGCCATCTTCTTCTCAAAGTCATCTCGGAGCTTATACCTTTTGGGAGACTGACTGCCCCGAAAAGGCTTCTCAGAATCAGTTTTGGGAGCAAAAGAATCAGATTTCATTTTTCCATCACCCAAGCCTGTGTCAGAGAAGCTCCCTTTCTCTTTTATTTTTTCTTTATCGGTATTTGTTTGTTTCTGTTCCTTATCTTTTCCATTCTCTGTCTTCTGCTCTTCTAGATACCTATTTATAAAAACACAAGAGAGAGACACAAGAGGCTTCTTAACAGCTTGCTCTAAAATAGCGCCTTATTGGTTTTTGATTCTCTGAAAAAAACATGTCTTATGGATTCCTGTATTACCAAAGGACTTTCTATGCGGTTACTTCGTAATAATTTCTGAAAACTGCCATTCACAGTTCTATGAACTTGGCAATTAGGGGAAAAATATATGATCCATGGAGTTGTGTCTTACAAAAGCAACCAAAGAGAACAACAAAAGTTATTTTTAGGATACTCAAAAACAAAAACAAAAACCTACTTACCTGTAATGTGATCTAGGGCAAAAAATAACTTAAGGTCTTACCCAACCTTCACTCAGTCACTTAAAATCTGCTTTCAGCAAAGTTAACATAGAATGTTCAACCTTGGACTGTTTTGCTTTTATACAACTCACATTTGGAAATACAAGTCTAAAAAGAGACTTCAAATTTGCTTCAAGTCACCTAGAAGATCTAAATACGAAATATACTGTGAACACAAATAAAAACAAAATACATGTTAATGGGGGAGAGGGTGACAGCAGCAAAAATCATCATTCTCTTTCTTATGGAAAAGCAGAGCTCATGCTCAAGTCTTCTAAAGAGATTCACAGTCCTGGCATGGAACAAAACTTATGTTTTAAAATAGACTTACTTGGGAGCTACACTATGAGGACCCAAAGGCATAAGAATGACATAATGAACTTTGGGAACTCAAGGAGAAGGATGGGAGGGGGTAAGGGATAAAAAACTACACACTGGGTACAGTGTACACTGCTCAGGTGATGGGTGCACCAAAACCTCAGAAATCACCATTAACAAACTTATCCATGTAACCAAACACCACCTATTCGCCCAAAAACCTATTGAAATAAATAAATAAATAAATAAAATAAAACAGACTTACTGAAGGCAAGTACAGATTCAAAACATCTCATCTGTACCATTAATGCAGAAAGCTTAATCAAGTCAAAGTTGTGTTAATACAGCCAAGAAGAATCAAGGGATCAAAAAATATGCTAAATACGATAAAAGAAAAAAAAAGGGGGGAGCCACTTGCTGGGTTAGTCCCTCTTGACCACAACCTGGTCCCAATGCAACTTCCCTGTAACCTCTCTGCCATCCCAATCCATCCAACCATACAAACAAAGATTCATGTTCCAACTCACCGTGTCCCCCAGGGGAGAAAGACGGAAGCACTGTCATGTCCTCTCCTAACACGCAGCCGTGTTGGCTTCTACTGGGACATACACCCACCTTGTGATTTTAAAACAAGGCCTTCCTGGACTATGCCTTGGCCTTTCCCATTCTGCCCAGTCTCCTCAACTGGAGGGTATTGAGGGTGCAGCTCTTCACCATGATAGGCTGATGCAGATCGAACATAGTAGATGGTGGGTGCTAGAGGGTCTAAGAGCTCCAATGGCCATTCATTTTGGCAAAGACCATACTTTTTTTTGATAGCTGACCCACAAATCTCTACTGTTCTTTGGCTTACATTGGTAGAATCCAAGGCAAATTTTAAATGTGAAAACATCATTGCAGAGTAGTCTAAAGAAAGTTTATGCTGCAATACAAATTCAGGAAGGTAGGAAAGCTAGAGTTAACCTAAAGGTTTCCTTGGGTGATGCTTTTAATGTTTACTAACGAAAAGTCTAGGAAATAGGGATTACCTTTTACCATTAATCAGAGCTCTAACTTAGATCACATTACAATTAAACTGCCAGCTAGTGAGATAAAAACACAACCAGGCAGGGGAAATGAGATACTTGCCTCTTTGTATAGGCTGCTCCTCCTGAAGCAGCACTCTCCTCCTTCTGAGATGAGCCATATGTGGAGCCAGTGGATGGTGGACTCTTACCCACAGGGCTCTTTTTGGATGGACTCAGGGACCCAGAACCATGGTCGAACTGACCTTGGTGTGTCCCAGACTGATACCCAGCACCACTCGGCAGAGTTGAGCCCATCTGGGATGTGCTGGAAAGTGGAGGACTAGGTTTTGGCACGGGGCTAGGACGGGGTGACCGCCGCCTCACCACCACAGACTGGAGGGGGCTTTTGAGAGCTGGGCTTCGCTCCCGAGGACTCAGCTCAGAAACTGCTGAGGCCCGTGATGCAGAACCAGTGCCGTAGGTGGCATCTGGCCACGGCTTCGAGCTCTCAGATGCTTTTGTATCTTGAGAGGTGCCTCCAGAGAATGTCTGCTCCTTGGCCTCATCTCCCTGGTTATCCCCGGCAGCCTGAGATGGCCGGCTATCCTTAGAAGAGGACTTTTTCTCCTTTGCAGACTTGCGCTTAGAAGATTCAACTCGGCTATGGTTGGAGGAAGAACGGGAGGATGAGGAGCGCCTTGACCGGTCAGAAGACGACTTATCAGAGTTTCTAGAATGGCTCCTGGACCTTGGTGAAGGGGACCTTCTCTTTGGGGACCGGGATCTTGAACGGCCTCGACGAGGACTGTATGCTTGCCGGTAATTCTGCCAATTTGAGCGGTAGTTTCCATAGCCTCCTCGGTTATATTGGCCCCATGGATAAAAGCCTCTGTTACGCCCACGGAAATAATAGGGCCTTCTATAGCCTCTGTTGTGACCTCGGAAATCCCGATTCTGATATACTCTTGGGTGGTTTCTTTCTCTGTTATGAGCTGGAGAATATGATCTGGAACGAGACCTAGAACTGGAATGGAAAGGAAAGAGACAAATGTTTGAATTTTTGACACAAGCATTTTTATTCCAGAAAAATCTGTTCTGAAATCCCTGCCCTTATGTGTCATTCACTTTCAGTTTTGTTTTCAAAGCAAGGGCACAAATATTTAATCCCACTACGTATGGCCCTTACTAAGTACAAAAACATGGATAAGAATCATTTGAACAAGTGATGAAACACAGGTCACTTCATTCATATTGCAGCACATTTAAAATGGAGGTGTACTTCTACAGTGACTGAAAAACTATCAACATTTTCTTAAGGTAGTAAACCACACAAAGACCATTTTAATATACCATAATAATAGCTTACAGTTTCACAGGCATGGGGATTTTAACAGGGCTCCAGGTCATTGGAAACGAGAGAAAAACTGCGAGCTGTGGTACCTAGACAGGTACTCTGACCCCTATCTACACTGTGGTAACACTCCACACCCTATTCTAGTCAGCTCTCACCCCCTTGTGCGGGATGAACTTCTTAGATACCACTAAGGCTTGGGATCGTAAAAGTATGGTTACAACAGGTACACACCAAAGAAAACTTGGGAGAATGCATCTGCTCAAAGCTTAAAAGAACTTACTAAAATCACATAAGCAAAATAAAATATTGTTTTTTTAAATGGAAATGGTCTGACTACTTAGGTCATATTTCTGTGGCTGAGCTACATGATCTTAACTAGGTGCCACAAGAGGGCACTATCTGACCATAAAGTACCCAAGGACACATGAAGTTAGCAAAGAGTAACTAAAAAACACCCCCACCCCGGTGTGCACAGAAGGCTAGTGTTGTGTTCTTCTCCATTTAACAATATATAACTCTGGTAGAGCAAGATGAATTTCCAGAACCACAGAGACTTGATAGTAACCTAACTGTACACTCCTGAGTGTCAGGCTTGTCAATGATGAGAAACTTTGTTTCCATCAAAAGCCAAAAATTACATATGTTGGTGTAAAAACCCATTGGGGTTCTTGGATCCACTTTTCCTATCTACTATGATATAGATCATTGACATTAACCACTACTCCTAAGCAGCTGGCTACAAATAAGTAAAATTTACTAGAAAACTCTTTCAAATAATATTTTCTTTACATATAGAATAAAAACTCTTCAGTTAATCAGCAGGCTTTCTCGTATCTGACTGGGAACAGATGCATTTTTGTTTTTCCAAATAACTCCAGTTAGCAAATATACTAGTTTCTTTTCAGGATTTAACAACTAAACAAAACAGTATTTTTAAGAAGAAAGTACATTCAATTTAATCTAAAGATACAGTGGGATTGGTTTTCCACTATTTATTGCCCACTGTACTCAGATTTTTTTATCTACACCATGAATAAGAGCAACTGGCAAAGATATATCTTACTGCTGGTTGTTATTGTAATTAAGTACAATTAAAAAAAAACTTACCTTCCACACTTTTCATTTGAAAACAGTAACAATATAAGAAAAGAAGGGAGAGGCAGATGCAGATTGTGAAAGTGAATACAACCCGATTAAAGGGCTATGCTTGAGGGAGGTGATCCACCACCAGCACTAAGGAGGGTTTAATTCATGTTCCCATCCTCACAGGCTACTGCTGCTTCTGTTACCAATTACTAGTGAGGGCCCTGGGCATACTGCATCCAAAACTCGCAGTCATTGCACAGATGCAGGAAAATGAGTCTCTGCAGATTGCAAATGAAGTTATTTAAGAGATGTCACTTAAAAGGATACAGTCTGTGAAATACAAGGAAATAATCAATTTTCTCCAATTCTGTAGAACTCAGCAGTTAGTTAATTTAAAGGCATGGTTTCTCAAACTCTCTGGATAGATACTTTCCTTGCAGGAGAGGGAAAACAAAAGAAAAAACCATGAAACAGATAAGCCAGAAATAAAAACTGAACATCCAGTGGCAAATTTATCTGTTTCTAAAAACAGAGAAGTCAGACTACAATCAAGTATAAAAGCATACTTTCTAGTGGAGAAATTCCTCCAGAAAAGTCTCTTCTAGGTATATGATAGCATGTAAAGTGTCTCTAGACCTACCCCAGCACATACTGCCTTCCTAAAATATTTTTTCCTCGTTTGCCAAGTCAGTGAGCAAGTGCCAAATGATTTGCAGAACAAGGAGAAAAGAACTGCCCAGAATTCCAGCTGTCACAAATACTTCAGAGTTGGTTAACATTTTTCAATTCAATTTTGTCTCTCAGTTTTGGTTGCATAGCCTCTTGGTTTTGAACCAATTATTTAGTTTCTTCTAGTTACTAGATTAAATTTTAAAAAGGTATCTTTCATAACCAAATGAGCTAAAACTGAGGTTTAAACTCCCTAAATTAAGATTCTGGGTACAGGGTAGGAGTTACTAAGAGTCTTGCTGGTCCCATGGCTTTAAAAGCAATTTCCTGAGGTAAGTAAATTTAGGGTTTCCCTTTTCAGTATTTATGCATACCTACTTTTTCAGGCTGGCTTCTCATAGACTCCATTTAATATCTACCTTGTTTTTGTTAAATGGTAAAAAAACAAAACCACTAATCCTTTGTTTAATAGACCCCTTAGAAGTACTATAGGGCTCTGGAAATCATCAAGAGTAAAAGTTTAATCACTGACTTCTGAGGTTTATTTTAAATGTCGTAATCAATTCATCTAAGACAAGGATTCTAATACTCATCTGAAATAAACAGCAGGGGTTCCAAGTGTCAAACATGACAAATCATCTCCTTGCTAATATACTTGTGGGAAAAAGAATGAAAATGTACAAAGATTCCTCTTTGGCACACCAATTTAAATACACCAATATTTCCCAAACTCACATATAGAAACCTGTTATTTACTGAAAGCTTCTTATCTATCCACAAAAGAAAGTTTAAACACTTTTAAAGAATGAAAAATCCAACTCACAACACACCAAGAGAGGAAAGACGCTGGAGGTTTGGCATCCTATTCCAAGACATAATTAAAATAGGGAAATCCACCTGAAGGTGTGAAAACTGACTGAATTAGGAAATACTGGCAATAAATTCAAAAGAACTGTTCTCATTATTCAGTAAGATAAAGTGATGTTTTCAATAGCGATTTTTAAAAAGTTTTAAGATACATTTACTAAACAGATGCAGCTTGTTAGTAATTGGCACATTGTATACAAATTACTCCTGGTAAGTTTCTGTAAGTTTATTTTAGTGAGTTGAAGCTTCTTTTCCTTGCCATGTTGTTCATATTATTAATCCTCTTAGCTATCCTTTCTTTGCAGTGATGCACATAAACTTTGGTTCAAGCCTTCAAAAATAATTTGGTGAAAAATAATCAGCTATAGAGATTTGAAGCAAGCAGCTCAAATAAAAATAAAATGTTCTTTCTTCCAAAGTGGGTGGGAAATACTATGTGCTGGCAGAGGAAAGGAATCAGGCAATCAGCATGGCAGTCAAAGCTGATCTGGATTTGTAGTTTAAAGAGACCTGGAGTATCCTATAGCCCAACCCTGCACCTCAAGCCAACCCCCCAGTCCATTTGACACTCACAGGAAAAGTCTAACAAAAGATCTTCAAACATCCACATCGACTGATGCAATGATTATCTCAATATACAAAGTCACACCCCCTTACCTCAGCCTGCGCTTCCTTGAACGAGACAGAGATCGGCTTCGGGACCGAGACTTCGAAAATGAACGAGAACGAGATCTTGATGCAGATCTTGAGCGAGAAGAGCGAGATCCAGACTTGGATTTGTTTGTTTTTGACATCTCTGAAGAGAGGATCACTTTTCAATTACACCTAATGTAAGAAAATGCATTAGAACAAATGAGTGAGTTCCTTTGCAAATGTGAACCTCTTTGGACATTTTAGAAACACATTTCTTTTAATCTGGGCAACTTGAGAAGACCCCATATCTACAAAAAAAAAAAAAATTTTTTTTTTTTAATTAGCCAGTCACGGTGGTGTGTTCCTGTAGTCCTAGCTATTTGAGAGGCTAAGACAGGAGGGAGTGCAAAGTTACAGTGAGCTGTGATCACACCTCTGCACTGCAGCTCTGGAGGAAAGAGCAATACCCTATCTCCAAAAAAAAAAGAGAAAGTGGCTGAGCACGGTGGCTCATGCCTGTAATCCCAGTGCACTGGGAGGCCAAGGTAGGAGGAGGACTGCTTAAGTCCAGGTGTTCAAGACTAGCCTGGGCAACATAGCAATATCCCGTGTCTACAAAGTTAAAAAAAAAAAAATTTTTTTTTTTTGAGATAGGAGTTTTGCTTTTGTTGCCCAGGCTAGAGTGCAATGGCTTAATCTCGGCTCACCGCAACCTCCGCCTCCCGGGTTCAAGCAATTCTCCTGCCTCAGCCTCCCAAGTAGCTGGGATTACAAGCATGGGCCACCATGCCCGGCTAATTTTTTTGTATTTTCAGTAGAGACAGGGTTTCTCCTTGTTGGTAAGACTGGTCTCAAACTCCCGACCTCAGGTAATCCGCCCGGCTCGGCCTCCCAAAGTGCTGGGATTACAGGCATGAGCCACCGTGCCTGGCCTACAAAGTAAAAACTTTTAAAATTAGCTGGATGTAGTGGTAAGGGCCTGTAGTCTTAGCTACTCCAGAGGCTAAGGTGGGAATGGCCTGAGGCCAGGATTTTGAGACCAGCCTAAGCAACATAGGAAGATTCCCCCACCTCTACCAAAAAACAACTGTTTAAATAAAATAAACTTTAAAAACAGAAAGTAACATTAAAAAAAAAAAGATGAAATGACTGATTTTTAAAAACCACTCTGCTCTTTCATCAAAAGGAATTTCTTAGTAGTACAAATCCCAAAGAGACCAAGCCACAGCAGCAAATGGAAAACCTGACATGTAACCCTAACTGGGTAATACTGTAAGAGATGACCAAGAATGAGGGTGCTTATTAATTTTGGTGCATGCAGTCTTTTCTCAGTAAGCAAAGAAGCTTTGAGACTAAAGTCAGCTGTTAATAAAAGTACTGAGGAGATGTGAGACAGGTTTCCTAGTTCCAAGAGAAGAAACCCCATGCAATTTAACTTAGTTACAGAGTATGTGGCACATCTAGTCATAAAGAACCATCAATTTGTTACTCTTTATTACAAAAGAGTCAGCTGGGGGCGGTGGCTCACGCCTGTAATCCCAGCACTTTGGGAGGCTGAGGCGGGCTGATCACCTGAGGTCAGGAGTTCGAGACCAGCGTGGCCAACATGGTGAAACCCCATCTCTACTAAAAATACCACAAATTAGCCAGGCGTAGTGGCAGGTGCCTGTAATCCCAGCTACTCAGGAAGCTGAGACAGGAGAATCTCTTGAACCCAGGAGGCAGAGGTCACAGCGAGCCGAGATCGCGCCATTGCACTCTAGCCTGGACGACAAGAGCAAAACTCCGTCTCAAAAAAAAAAAAAAATAGAGTCAACTTTCTTTCAGGGTCATTTTCCCACCAAGAAACAAATAGTCTTTTTCCTTTTTTCCCCCTCCAGGAAAGAAGAGCGCCTCTAAGTTGCCCTGAGAAGTTAACGCCTGGTCTACAAGGTATACTTCTCTCCTTTATACTCTATTAGCGCCTTGGACATCTTCCCAGCAGTAAAAACTTTAAGTGCTAAAGTACATGTCTATCAAAGACAGTAAGAGTAAGGAATCTATCAAAGATCACAAAGCTAATTAATAGCCAAACCAGGCCCAAACTCCAGGGCCTATTCTATCACACTTTGCTGCCTAGCAAGATTCTGCCAAGTAATGCTGCCTCTTGTCTGTGAAGGGAAAATAATAATCAAATATTTCTCCCCTCCTGCCCCTCAGAATTTGAAGATCTCAGCTCAAAAGCTATCTCCTCAGAGGTTCACCCTGACCACCCAGTCAAAAATAGCCACCAGTCACTCTCTAGGTCCAGTATGTATCTTATTTGCTTCTTCAGAGCAAAACTCAGTATGTGAAACTATCTTGTTTACTTGTTATTCTGTCTTTAATTAGAACGTAAGCTCTATAACAACAGAAACCTCATCTTTCTTTATGTAGTGCTGTATACCCAACGCCCAGAATAGCAAATGCTTAACCAGTGTTTTTATTAATTCATTTTATCCTTGAGGAGGGCATTTTTAATCCCGTTTTACAGATAAGAATTTTGAGGCATAAAGAAGGTAATTAACTTGCCCAAGGTCATACCGCCAAAATCCAAACCACGATCGACTTGCTCATTCATTAATTCATTCAGATGGGGTCTCCCTGTGTTGCCCAGGCTGGTCTCAAACTTCTAAGATCAATGGATCCTCCTGCCCTGGCCTCCCAAAGTGCTAGGATTACAAGCGTGAGCCACCCCGCCCAGCCTCACCGTTGGCACATTTAATCACTATGTTATATTGCTTGTCTAGAGCAGTGTCTGGCATACAAGGGGTACTAACGAACTTATGGAACCAATGAATGCCAAGTGTCCACCCTTACCAAGTTTACAATCTGATAAAGGTGACAAGATATAGATAAACCGAAAGGTAGTATTTATTTTTGTTATATTCAAATAAAATACTTGAATTTCAAGAACTTTCCGAAAGACAAAAAACGCCTAGGAAGCTGCTATAGCTCCAGCTCACAGGGGAAACAAGCAAAATCTTAAGAGACATAATTTAGAGGAGAACTGAGAAACTAATAAGAAGTCAGAGACAAAAGGTGATGAATAAAAGACTGCTAGATGAGGATGCCAAGAACCCACAGTTTTAATCCTGCCAAAAAGATCACACTGTTGCAAGCTCTAGCAAGGTCAAAGATATTTCAATTTGGAGCTATTTTTGGTAGTAGTGTCACTATATGAAGTCAGAATAAAGGAGTAAGTTATTCAGGAGTGGAAGGTGGAGGTATAAACAAACAATTTACAATGAGAATATTAAAAATAAAAATACACTTTGTTTTTTTGGTTGTTCTTAAGCATTATTTTGGGGTTCTCTGGGTTCACTCTTGCCAAATGGAGACCTTTATTTCTGTCACAAGTTCAGGGATATCTATCTATGTCTGCCTAGTAATAGACTGTCTAACATTCTATTTCAACTTGGGTCAGAAATAAAAATCCATCTAGATGACTTACACAACAGGTGGATATCATCAGACTTTAAAAGAATAAAAAAGGGCAACAAGTTAGTGGAAAAGGAAACACTCATTTCAACACTCAGAAACTAGAAAACTAAGAAGCTAATTTTCATTAAGATGAAGAAAAGCTGCCATGTAAATACAAACAGAGCCAAACTTAACAATTCTGCACATACTAAGCTTACCAGAATTGACAAGTGCACTCAAGAGCTGCAATACTGTGACACCCCCCGACTCTCATTCCCGGAGCTTCCTCTTTAATGTGATTTGAAACTAATTATTTTATTTATGTATTTATTTTATTTTATTTTTATTTATTTATTTTTTTTGAGACAGAGCTTTGCTCTTGTTGCTCAGGCTAGAGTGCAATGGCATGATCTCAGCTCACTGCAACCTCTGCCACCTGGATTCAAGTGATTCTCCTGCCTCAGCTTCCCAAGTAGCTGGAATTACAGGCGCCCACCACCATGCCCAGCTAATTTTTTTTACTTTTAGTAAAGATGGGGTTTCACTGTGTTAGCCAGGATGGTCTCGATCTCCTGACTTCGTGATCCGCCCACCTCGGCCTCCCAAAATGCTGGGATTACATGCATGATCCACCGCGCCTGGCAGAAGGACAGAATTTCAAACAGCCTTTTGAATTGATTTCAGATATAATTCTGTCACTAGGAGAAAGAATTTGTTTTCAAACTGTTCTGCAGAGACACTTGAGAGGGTAGCACAAGCCCATCATCCTTTTCAGAAGCCCAAGCCTTCTTGACTCAAACTACTTGTCTAATTACCAAGCAGATCAATGGTCCTTGATCTTGAAAACAGATGCGTTTTACTTAAAACACAATTGTGTTTAAAAAAATTTATCCTTACATTTACGGTCAAAACCCGATTGAAGCCTGGTGCAGTGACTCACGCCTGTAATCTTAGTACTTTGGGAGGCCGAGGCAGGCACATCACCTGGGGTCAGCAGTTTGAGACCAGCCTGGCCAACATGGCAAAACCCCGTCTCTACTAAAAATACAAAAATTAGTCAAATGTGGTGGCAGGCACCTGTAATCCCAGCTACTCAGAAGGCTGAGGCAGGGAGAATTACTTGAACCCGGGAGGTGGAAGTTGCAGTGAGCAAAGATCACGCCAGTGCACTCCAGCCTGGGCAACAAGGCAGGACTCCGTCTTAAAAAAAAAAAAAAAAAAAAAAAAAGGGCTGGGCTCACGACTGTAACCCCACTCAGCACTTTGAGAGGCCGAGGCAGGTGGATCACCTGAGGTCAGGAGTTCAAGACCAGCCTAGCCAACATGGTTAAACCCCCTCTCTACTAAAAAAAATACTAAAATTAGCTGGGTGTGGCAGCAGGAACCTGTAATCCCAGCTACTTGGGAGGCTGAGGCAGGAGAATCGATTGAACCTGGGGGGCGGAGGTGGCAGTGAGCCTAGATTGTGCCATTGCGATCCAGCTTGGGTGATAAAAGCTGAATTCCGTCTCAAAATAATAATAATAATAATTTTTTAAAAAACCCAATTGACCACAAATCTAAAAACTCATTTGGTTTTTCACCCTTTTCAAAAACCAACTGACCATAAATTTAAGGCCAGGCATGGTGGTGCATGCCCACAGTCCCAGCTACTAGGGAGACTTGAGGCAGGAGGATTGCTTGAGCCTGGGAGGTTGAAGATGCAGTGAGCCATGTTTGTGCCACTGCACTCCAGCCTGGGTGACAAAGCACGTTATCTGTCTCCAAAATAAATAAATGTGAGCCACGCATGGTGGTTCACACTTGTAATCCCAGCACTTTGGGAGACTGAAGCGGGTGGATCACCTGAGGTCAGGAGTTCGAGACCAGCCTGACCAACATGGTGAAACCCTATCTCTACTAAATATACAAAAAGTAGCCAGGTGTGGTGGCAGCTGCCTGTACACCACTGCACTCCAGCCTGGGTGACAGAGCAAGACTCCATCTCAAAAAATAAAATAAAATAAATGTGAGGCTGGGTGCGGTGGCTGATGCCTGCAATCCCAGCACTTTGGGAGGCAGAGGTGGGCAGATCTCCTGAGGTCAGGAATTCGAGATCAGCCTGGTCAACATGGTGAAACCCTATCTCTACTAAAAATACAAAAATTAGCCAGGCGTGGTGGCAGGCGCCTGTAATCCCAGCTACTCAGGAGGCTGAGGCAGGAGAATCACTTGAACCTGGGAGGCGGAGGTTGCAGTGAGTCAAGACCGTGCCATTACACTCCAGCCTGGGCAATAAGCATGAAACTCCATCTCAAAACATAAGAATAAAATAAAAATTAAAAAAAGTGTGGATACAAGTCCCTTATTGGATGTATGACTTGCAAGTATTTTCTCCCATTTTGTAGGTTTTCTTTTCACTTTTTTTCTTTATTTATGTTTTTTGAGATGGAGTCTCCCTCTATTTCCCAGGCTGGAGTGCAGTGGCGTGATCTCGGCTCACTGCAGCCTCCACCTCCCCGGTTCAAGTGATTCTCTTGCCTCAACCTCTCGAGTAGCTGGGATTACATTGGTGCAACACCACACCCAGCTCATTTTTGTATTTTTAATAGAGACGAGGTTTCACCATGTTGATCAGGCTGGTCTCAAACTCCTGACCTCAGGTGATCTGCCTGTCTCAGCCTCCCAAAGTGCTGGGATTACAGGCATGAGCCTCCACGCCCAGCTTTACACTTTCTTGATGCTGTCCTTTGAAGCACTTTTTTTTTTTTTTTTTTTGAGGCAGAGTCTGGCTCTGTTGCCCAGGCTGGAGTGCAGTGGCACCATCTCAGCTCACTGCAACCTCCGCCTCCCGGGTTCACACCATTCTCCTGCCTCAGCCTCCCGAGTAGCTGGGACTACAGGCGCCCACCACCACGGCTGGCTAATTTTTTGTATTTTTAGTAGAAACGGGGTTTCACCGTGTTAGCCAGGATGGTCTCAATCTTCTGACCTCATGACCCACCTGCCTCGGCCTCCCAAAGTGCTGGGATTACAGGTGTGAGCCACCACACCCAGCCTTGAAGCACATTTTTTTTTTTTACTCTGCTGAACTCTGTTTTTCTTTTGTTGCTTGTACTTTGTGTGACATGTCTAAGCAGGTTTTGTCTAACCCAAGGTCACAAAGATTTACTCCCAGGTTTTCTTGTAAGGGTTTTCTAGTTTTAGCACTATGTGGGTCTATGATCCATTATTATTTAATTTTTACGAATGTTGTCAAGTAAGAGTCCAACTTTATTTATTTAGAGACAGGGTTTCACTCTGTCACTCAGGCTGGAATGCAGTAGTGCAATCTCAACTCACTGCAGCCTCAATTTCCTGGGCTCAAGTGATCCGCCCACCCCAGTCTCCTGAGTAGCAGAGACTACAGGCATGTGTCACCATGCCTGGCTAATATTTGTATTTTGTAGAGACGGGGTCTCCCCATGTTGTCCAGACTGGTCTCGAACTCCTGGGCTCAAGCAATCCACCCACCTCGGCCTCCCAAGTGTTGGGATTACAGGCATGAGCCACCACACCTAGTCCAACTTTGTTGTTTTGCATGTGGCTATCTAGATCTAGCACCATTCGTTGAAAAGACTATTCTTATCATGCTGTTGCACTCCAGCCTGGGCAATAAGAGTGAAACTCCATCTCAAAAGAGAAAAAAAAAAGAAGACTTCTTTTTTCTTTTTTTTTGAGACAGAGTCTTGCTCTGTCACCCAGGCTGGAGTGCAGTGGTGCCATCTCAGCTCACTGCAAGCTCCGCCTCCTGGGTTCACACCATTCTCCTGCCTCAGCCTCCCGAGTAGCTGGGACTACAGGTGCCCACCACCACGCCTGGCTAGTTTTTTGTATTTTTAGTAGAGACAGGGTTTCGCCATGTTAGCCAGGATGGTCTCGATCTCCTGACCTCGTGATCCACCTGCCTCGGCCTCCCAAAGTGCTAGGATTACAGGCGTGAGCCACCACACCCAGACGTTTTTTTTTTCTTTTGAGACAGACTCTCGCTTTGTCGCCCAGGCTGGAGTGCAGTGGTGCGATCTTAGCTTGCTGCAAGCTCCGCCTTGCAGGTTCATGCCATTCTCCTGCCTCAGCCTCCCAAGTAGCTGGGACTACAGGTGCCTGCCACCACGCCCAGCTAATTTTTTTTGTGTGTGTGTATTTTTTAGTAGAGATGGGATTTCACCATGTTAGCCAGGATGGTCTTGATCTCCTGACCTCGTGATCCCCCTGCCTCAGCCTCCCAAAGTGCTGGGATTACAGGTGTGAGCCACCGCGCCCAGCCAAAAAAGACTATTCTTTCCCCACTGAATTGTCCTGGCACCCTTGTCAAAAATCAATTAATTGGCCGGGCACAGTGGCTCACGCCTGTAATCCCAGCACTTTGGGAAGCCAAGGCGGGTGGATCACGAGGTCAAGAAATTGAGATCAGCCTGGCCAACATGGTGAAACCCCATCTCTACTAAAAATACAAAAATTAGCTGGGCGTGATGGCGCGTGCCTGTAATCCCAGCTACTCAGGAGGCTGAAGTAGAAGAATCACTTGAACCCGGGAGGTGGAGGTTGCAGTGAGACAAGATCGTGCCATTGCACTCCAGTCTGGGTGACAAGAGCAAAACTCCAACTCAAAAAAAAAAAAAAAAAAAAGCCCAATTAATCATAAATGTAAGGATTCATTTCCAGACTCTCAATTTTACTCTACTGACCTGTCTGTCTCTCCTTATGTCAACACCACAGTCTTAATTAGTGTAGCTATAGTACATTTTTAAATAAAAAAAGTGAGTCCTCCAACTTTTCTCTTTTTCAAAATAGTTTTGGCTATTCTAGGTACATGTCCATATGAATTTTAGAATCAGCATACCAATTTCTGCAAAAAGACCATCTGGGATTTTGACAGTGTGTGTGCTGAATCTGTCGATCAATTTGGAGAATATTGCCATCTTAACAATAGTAAGTCTTCCAAATCCATGAACATGAAATGTCTTTCCACAATGTTTCAGTTTTCTGAATATAAGTTTTACACTGGCCTTTGTTAAATTTATTCCTAAATATATTATTTTGTTGCTACTGCAAATGAAATTACTTACGATTGATTTTCACTTGTTAACAATTTCATTTTCTTATTGTTCATTGCTACTGTATAGAAATACAGCTCATTTTGTCTGTGTGTGTGTGTCACACACACACAGTCTTTTTTTTTTTGAGGTGGAGTCTTGCTGTGTTGCTCAGGCTGGAGTGCAGTGGTGTGATCTTGGCTCACTGCAGCCTCCACCTCCTGGGTTCAAGCAATTCTCCTGCCTCAGCCTCCCCAGTAGCTGGGATAATAGGCATGCGCTACCATGCCCAGCTGATTTTTTTTTATTTTTAATAGAGATGGGGTTTCGCCATGTTGGCCAGGCTGGTCTCAAACTCCTGACCTCAAATGATCTGCCACCTCGGCCTCCCAAAGTGCTGGGATTACAAGTGTGAGCCACCATGCCTGGCCTCATTTTTGTATATTGATCTTGTACCTGCAACCTTGCTAAATTCATTTATTAGCTCTAATTGGTTTTTAGTAGAATCCTTAGGTTTTTCTATTTAAGATTATACCATCTGCAAAAAGAGATGATTTTACTTTTTTACCAATTTAGATGCCTCGTGTTTCATTTTCTTGCCTAACTGCTCTGGCTGGAACGTCTAGTACACAATGGTAAATAAAATGGTGAGAGTGGACAGCCTTGTCTTGGTCTTGTTCCTCATCTTAAGGAGAAAGCATTCAGTCTTGCACCTTTAAGTATGATGTTAGCTGTAAATTTTTCATAGATGCCCTTTATCGTATTGAGGAAATTCCCTTCTACTTTGTTGACTATTTTTATAATGAGAAGGTGCTGGACTTCATTGAAATGTGTCTACTGAGATTTTCTTATCTTAAAAGAATGGGAAAAGTTCCTGAGAACTGACTCCATGTGAGCCTGTGCTCCTTATCCCTCTAACCAGGCCTCAGGACAAAGTCTCCACTCTGCTGAGAAGACAGCATGCTTTTCCAGATTAGATAATGCTACATTCGATGACTGTTAGGTAACAAAAAAGAGTTAACTAAATAAGTTTAACAATTCAGGATACCAAACCCAGGAGGCTACAAAATGAACCAGAGACCACATCTGATTTGTTCTCCATTTCATCTTCAGTGCTTTGCGTTTAGCCACAGAGTGGACACTTTGTACTTGCTAAATGAATAAACACTCTTTCACACTTCCTCTTCAATCTCCATTCTCTTCACAAGAAGGAACAATAATTTTAAAAATCAGTTTATCAAATATTAACAATACAGTCAAGGAATAAAATTATGTATGTATCACAGTTCTGCTAACCTAGAAATTGAGATCATTCTCATCCCTTCTACACCTTATTCAAAGGCACATAAGACCAAACTGATCTCGTTAGGGAGACACACCTCATTTACTAGTGCCACGTTTGAACAAAACTTCACTGCCACCAACATCCAGTCAGGAGAGCCATGCTTTCAACAGTCACTAAAGGGAAGAAGTAGGAAATTCTTGGTGAACAAGCCATCAACTGATAGAGATAAGACAGACAAAAATACCAAGAAAGAAATACCACCACCCATAAAGCGTTTTAGACAAAGCAGTGGGGTGGGCCTGACTTGTGTTCTGAATGCCTCTGGACAGTTATGGGAGGAAAGCTGAGCTCAGGTGAAATATGAAACATGTTTACTATTTTACTCTTTTCTCTGGAGATCATCATCTCCTGAGTAAAAGACACAGAAACAGAATAGAGGGCAGCTGTGATATCTCTAGAGTAACACTCTGCCAAGGCCTCATACTCCACCCCATCCCTGAATAAATCAAATCAGAGACCCCTTCATGACATGTACTCTGCTATTAAGTGGCTCTCAAGTTATTAAGTAAGGTAAATCAGTAAATACTAATTTCAATTCTAAGGTCTTCAATTTATAGAAAAGAATATCCACATGTGCATTGGGTACTCTCCTAAAAAGTGGGGGTGATGTCCCTCTGGGGAGAATGGTCATTTAATTTAACTGTTTAAAACATTTAAAGATACAGGCTGGGCGTGGTGACTCAAACCTGTAATCCCAGCACTTTGGGAGGCTAAGGAAGGAGGCTTGCTTTTCAGTCCAGAAGTTCAAGGCCAGCCTGGACAACATGGCAAGACCTTGTCTCTACAAAAAAAATAAAAAATAAAAAAATTATCCAGGGCCAGGCACAGTGGCTCAGGCCTGTAACCCCGGCACTCTGGGAAGCCAAAGGGGGTGAATTACTTGAGGTCAGGAGTTCCAGACCAGCCTGGCCAACATGGTAAAACCCCATCTCTATTAAAAATACAAAAATTAGGCCGGGTGCAGTGGCTCACGCCTGTAATCCCAGCACTTTGGGAGGCCGAGGCGGGCTGATCACCTGAGGTTGGGAGTTCAAGACCAGCCTGACCAACATGGAGAAACTCCTTCTCTACTAAAAATACAAAAATTAGCCGGGTGTGGTGGTATGCGTCTGTGATCCCAACTACTAAGGAGGCTGAGGCAGGAGAATTGCTTGAACTCGGGAGGTGGGGGTTGCGGTGAGCGAAGACTGCACTGCACTCCAGCTTGTGCGACAGAAAGAGACTGCATCTCAAAAAAAAAAAAAAAAAAAAGATAAGAAAAAGCCTGGGCACAGTGGCTCATGCCTGTAATCCCAGCACTTTGGGAAGCCAAGGTAGGCAGATCACGAGGTCAGGAGTTCGAGACTAGCCTGACCAACATGGTGAAACCCCGTCTCCACTAAAAATACAACAATTAGCCAAGTGTGTTGGCACGCACCTGTAATCCCAGCTACTCAGAAAGCTGAGGCAGGAGAATCGCTTGAACCCGGGAGGCGGAGGTTGCAGTGAGCAGAGATCGCATCACTGCACTCCAGCCTGGGCAACAGAATGAGACTCCATCTTGGGGGAAAAAAAAATTTGCCTGTGTTATGAAAACAAAATTATCCTGGAACTTGGCACTGAAATTCTTAAAACTTTAAATACTGAATTCTGTGGAATTTGGTAGAACTTACTTTAAAAACATGAAATCTGTAGTTACAGATGTACATATAAGACATATCTATATAAGGACATACAGCAAACTGTTATCAGTGATTATTTCTGCAGAGCAGAAAGAAGCTAACAGGAAGGGAACAGGAGAAGGAGGGATATGAGGCGGGAAGAAAGGGCAGGAGCACTTGCTTCTTACTTTAATTTTTTTAGGCAGAGATTTCTCCCCCATTATTCTAAAAAAAAAAGTTAACATTCCATGAGTTGTGTACATTATTTTATTTTTAATATGAAATCAAACATCTACCTGCTTTTTTCTGATATTAAAAAAACCTGGCTGGGCGCAGTGGCTCACACCTGTAATAATCTCAGCACTTTGGGAGTCCGAGGCAGGCGGATCACCTGAGGTCGGGAGTTGGAGACCGGCCTGACCAACGTGGAGAAACCTCGTCTCTACTAAAAATACAAAATTCGCTAGGCGTGGTGGGGCATGCCTGTAATCCCAGCTACTCAGGAGGCTAAGGCAGTAGAATCGCTTGAGCCCAGGAGGCAGAGGTTGCAGTGAGCCAAGATCGCGCCATTGCACTCCAGCCTGGGCAACAAGAGCGAAACTCCGTCTCAAAAAAAAAAAAAAAAAAAAACCTAAACAAATAGAACTGTATTTTTAATTATTTAGAGTCCATGTCCATTTTGGAAATCTTCTCACAGTAAATCTACTTTGCCTTTTTATGACTTTAAAGAAGGTTTAAAAGGGCCTGTCTTATAGCTGCGCGAAGTGGCGTGCGTGCGTGTGCATGTGCCTGTGTGTGTGTGTGTCAGGGTCTCACTCTGTTGTTTCAGACTGGAGTGCAGTGGCTCGATTATAGCTCACTGCAGCCTCAACCTCCCCGGCTGGCTCAACCAATCCTCCCACCTCAGCCTCCTGAGTAGCTGGGACTACCGGCACGTGCCACTACAGCTGGCTAACTTTTCGTATTTTTTGTAGAGACAAGGTCTCGCCGTGTTGCCCAAGCTGGTTTCAAACTCCTGGGTTCAAGGAGTCCTCCCTCCTCAGCCTTCCAAAGTGCTGGGATTACAGGCATGAGCCAATGTGCCCAGCCTGTTTATTTTATTATAGAAGTATTGATTCAAACATACACAAAAGTAGAAAGAACAGTATAGGGAACCCAAGTGTTTCCGTCATCCAGCTTCAAACATTATCAATACTCTGCAGGCAGACTGTATTCTTGGTCAAAATCCGAACAAGTGTGGATAAATAAAGCCAGTTTCTGCAGCTCCTTTTGTGTATTTTCCTCCTTAAAAAAGACTTTATTTTAAAAAAGAGACATGCAGCTGTAAACAGTGGCTCACACCTGTAATCCCAGCACTTTGGGAGGTTGAGGGGTAGGACTGCTTGAGCCCAGGATGTCGAATCAGCCTGGGCAACATAGTGAGACCCTGTCTCTACAGAAGATCTAAAAAAAAAAAAAATTAGCTGGGCATGATGGTGAGCTCCTGTAGTCCCAGCTACTTGGGAGGCTGAGGTAGGAGGATGGCTTGGGCCCAGGTCCAGGCTGCAGTGAGCAATGATTGCTCCACTGCACAACAGCCTGGGTTATGTGCTTTTCCACGTGTGTGCTCTGCAAATACATCTAAAAAGAGAATCAATTACAGCAAATAACATTCTAATTCAAACTCAAACACATCTAAAGTAAACTCCAAAGTACAACCTTAAACTCTCCCCCAATTACAGGACATGAAGTAGTCCAAAATGTCATTCCCAGTGGAGGCTCTTCCATCAACTTGTTTTTAGACATGAGAATACTTCATAACCACTGAGAAAAGTATCACGAGAGGGGAGAAAATACATAGTAAACTACTTTTTTTCATTAGCAACCCCAAAAGGCTGCAGCTTCTAACTCTATGGTGTCCGAAATCCACTGTAAAAAAAGTGAGCTCGCTTCAACTGTTTGTTTGGCATCTGGAGAACCAGTGGAACCAGCCTGGCAAATTTCACCACCACCACCAACAAAAATCAGCAAAAACACTCCTGTGTGTTCAGAAATTGGAGGGTTAAGGGATGCCAGTAAAGTCCATGCCCTCAGGAAAAACAATACTTGGTCCTTAGCTCTTGTCAAGGTAACTGCCAAGACAAAACACCCAATTCTGTGTATTGTTTTCTCCAGATTAAAAAACTAACTCGGCTGGGCGCGGTGGCTCATACCTATAATCCCAGCACTTTCAGAGGCCGAGGCAGGTGGATCACCTGAGGCCAGGAGTTTGAGGCCAGCCTGGCCAACATGGTGAAACCCCATCTCTACTAAAAATAGAAAAATTAGCTGGGCGTGGTGGCAGGCGCCTGTAGTCACAGCTACTCGGGAGGGTGAGGCAGGAGAATCGCTTGAACCTGGGAGGTGGAGCTTGCAGTGAGCTGAGAATGTGCCACTGCACTCCAGCCTGGGTGACAGATAGAGCGAGACTCCGTCTCAAAAAAAAAAAAAAAATTAACTCATGTTGGACACATGGATTACTTTTCTAAGCAGCCATTAAGAAGTTTCTCTCCTGGGCACAGTGGTTTGTGTCTATGGTCCCTCGTACTATGGAAGCTGAGACAGGAGTATCGCTTGAGCCCAGAAGTTCAAGGCTGCAGGTGAGCTACCACTGTGTCGTTGCACTCCAGCCTGGAGGACACAGCAAGGTGGGTCTAGCCTTAAAAACAAAACAGTTTCCCCCAAAATAACCTCTGAAGTACTTTAAAGTACAGCAATTAAGGAATGGCAAGCCTGGTATAACACTGCCAATGTAACAAATACTGGACCAGCTCTTATACATGGAGGTTCAATTCCAAGCCCTCCAAAATGTCCAAAATGTCAATCTCTGTTCTTCCTTTTCTAGTCTAGTATTTCTTTGGATGATAAAAAGCACACTGAGTCATCTGATTCTCAGAAAATTCATACTAAACTGCACAGAAAAAAAAAATGATGCTGACCTTTTTTCTGCCACCTTCAATGCAAGAAAAAGGGTAATTCCTTTCTTTTTTTTTTGAGACAGAGTCTCGCACTGTTGCCCAGGCTGGAGTACAGTGGCACATGATCTCGGCTCACTACAACCTTCACCTCTTGGGTTCAAGTGATTCTCCTGCCTCAGCCTCCCGAGTAGCTGGGATTACAGCTGCGTGCTACCACACCCAGCTAATTCTTGTATTTTCAGTAGAGATGGGGTTTCACCATATTGGCCAGGCTGGTCTTGAACTCCTGGCCTCAAGTGATCCACCTGCCTCGGCCTCCCAAAGTACTAGGATTACAGGCGTGAGTCACTGTGCCCGGCCTAGGGTAATTCCTTTCTAAAAGTACTGCTATTCACTTTGGATGTTTTGGATTCCCAGTTGTAAAACAGACCTGTTCTAACAGAACTCAGTCTCCGAAAGCCCCCGGATACCCCGTATTCTGTGAGTGGGTGCGGGGAATATGGGCTCCTATCTATCCAGCAGGGAGCCCATCCTACCTCTTCTTGACTTACCTCCTTTCAAGCCCTAGTATCAGTTAACAAATAACAAAAGAAGCTGCTCTGGCCTCCTGTTTGACTATTACTAATTGCTTTCTTCCCTCTTTCTTCTCCCCACAAAGTATCAATACCCCTGGAATTGGGTGGAACTGATCTCACTACACTAGTAGGTAAGAAGCTGAAAAACATAACCGCTGCCAAACAAGTGTTCAGGCTCCCTAAATGAGAGAAATTTACCAAAACTAAGGCTCCTACTGAATAAACCACAAACTCTTATTTGGTGCATGTGTTTTTACCTCTATTTTTTCATCAGTAAAATGATGATTTGGAACAGCTGTATTGCTGACAAAAAAACTTAAAAATTATACACGAATAGAGTGGAACATTCCTTTTTTACTACTTCACCCATGTCCTAAAAAATGGAATTAGGTGGTAAAGAAACTTTGCTTTTAAAGGAGAATCACCCTCACCCACACATACACATACACTGTGACTCTGAAATTAACTGCAGAAGAAATTATTTAAGATTCTTATTACAGGCAGGGCGCGGTGGCTCACGCCTGTAATACCAGCACTTCGGGAGGCCGAGACAGGTGGATCACCTGAGGTCAGGAGTTCAAGACCAGCCTGACCAATATGATGAAACCCCGTCTCTACTAAAAATACAAAAAAATTTAGCCGGGCGTGTTAGCATGCAAATGTAATCCCAGCTACTCAGGAGGTTGAGACAGGAGAATTGCTTGAACCCAGGAGGCGGAGGCTGCAGTGAGCCGAGATCGTGCCACTGCACTCCAGCCTGGCCAACAAGAGTAAAACTCTATCTCAAAAATAAATAAATAAATAAATAAATAAATATTCGTATTATAATCTACTCCTTTTTTACAACAAGCCAATCTGCCTGAAAATAGGTATCAACTGTCCAGGGACTTGGCCACTTACCTTCTCTGACTGTACTTAAACTTATCACTTGCATCTGAGACAATCCAAATTCAGGTAGTACCAACCTCACTTGGAAATGAGAGGTTCCAGAGCAAGTTAGAGCTCGGCTACAGAATCCTACTGGGGTGAGGGACACTGTGCTGCTGGCTTCTTTCCATCAGAACCAGCAAGAGATCACATTTCCTTCCCCCTTTTCAGCGAGTGAATTAGTTTCTGCTCATATCATATGGCAAATTCCACTCCTTCCATCATTTACTTTTTAAAGGAACAGGACCACATTACTTCTCAGTAACTTAGAGAGGTGGAGAAAATTCAATGAGAAATGTATTTTCCATGGGTTCCAAAATACAGCAGGCAGAGGGGCACTGCTTATCTCAAGGATGATTCCCACACAGGAACTGGAATTTTTCTTGTTTGTTGTTGTTGTTGTTTGTCATTTTTGAGACAGAGTCTGGCTCTGTTGCCCAGGCTGGAGTGCAGTTGCTCAATCTTACTGCAGAGGTGACTGCAACCTCTGCATCTTGGGCTCAAGCAATCCTCCCACCTCAGCCTCCTGAGTAGCTGGGACTACAGGTACGCCACAATGCTTGGCTTTTTTTTTTCTTTCTTTTTTTGAGAAGGAGTCTTACTCTGTACCCCAGGCTAGAGTGCAGTGGTGCAATCTCAGCTCACTGCAACCTCCGTCTCCCAGGTTCAAGCAATTCCCCTACCTCAGCCTCCCGAGTAGTTGGGATTACAGGTGCATGTCACCATGCCTGGCTAATCTTTGTATTTTCAGTACAGACGGGGTCTCACCATGCTGGCCAAGCTGGTCTCAAACTCCAGACCTCAAATGATCCGCCCGCCTCAGCCTCCCAAAGTGTTGGGATTACAGGTGTGAGTCAACACATCTGGACCATTTCACAATTTTAAAAATAATTTTTAGGGGGTGGGGGGCAAGGGGAGGGGGAGCATTAGATTAGGACAAACAGCTAATGCATGCGGGGCTTAAAACCTAGATGACGGGTTGATATGTACAGCAAACCACCATGGCACATGTATACCTCTGTAACAAACCTGCACTTTCTGCACATGTATCCTAGAACTTAAAATTTAAAAAATAAATAATTTTTGCTTTCTCATTAAAGCAGATTTCACAATTGCTATACTTTATAGTTATTTGGTAAAATTGGAGTTTATGCTTCAAAAATACGGCCCAACAAGTACCAAGGGCATTCTTCTGTTCATCTCATCAAGATTTACTGAACACTTACTGCGCCATGTGCACTAGATGCAGCAAAAAAAAAAAAAAAAAAAAAAAAAAAAAAAAAGTTTCCTGTCTTGTACCTAACTGTAAGTAGAAAATTATTTTTTAATCTTTTCAGGCTCATACTGTGACTTTGGAGGTTTTCGTTTGTATTGGTTAACAGTGTAAAAAGGCACCAGAGTAAAGTCAAAAAGATTACTAGTAAGACCTTTTCCAAGTTGCTTCTCTTTGAACTAAAGTTTTCTTATGTGCTCATAACAAGGATGATACTTTAGTTAATAGTAAAGTTTCATACTGGTTCATTAATTGTGACAAATGTACCATACTAATGTAAGATGTTATTTACAGTGGAAACTGGGCATGGGGTACATAGGAACTGTTATGGGTCCAGTTGTGACCCATCTACCCATCCAAATCATATATGGGAAGTCCTAACCCCTAGTACCTCAGAATGTAACCTCATTTGAAGTTAAGGGTCTTTAGTGAGGTATATGATGCTTATAAAAAGGGGAAATTTGGAACCTGATATGCGGAGACACAGGGAAGCCAAGGAGAGGGGCCTGGAACAGATCCTTCTGTCACGGCTCTCTAGAAGAACCAATCCTGCCGACACCTTGATTTTGAATTTCTAGCCTCCAGAGCTGTGAGACAATAGAACTGCTGTTGTTGAAGCCTCCATTTGTGGTACTTTATTATAGCAGCCCCAGCAAATATAAACTCTGTATATCTTCACAATTTTCAATAAATCTTCAACTATTCTCAAATAGATATTAAAAAAAAAGATAAGGGTAATGTTACCAATATTTCACAGTTAAGACCAAAAGAGATAGATAACTAGCAAATCTGCACATAATCTCAACACACAATAAGCAACTGAGACTAGACGTTCCATTCTGGGCTGTCCGTATGTCCATAATACAGTGTTACTTCAAGAGGGGCACTAAGGTGGGTGTTAGGTGAGGAAATACACTAAAGCAAATTATCAATCTAAAATGCTCAGTCCTAAATGGACAAGTCACTTTGTAATACTGGGCCAGGTTCGGCAGTAAGTAGAGGCTTTGGTAGCAAAAACGAACTGGGTTCAATCTTGGCTCTGCCACCCATTCCTAGACAAAATACTTAACTCTCTCCATCTTCCAAATGTGACCTACACCTTACAGGACTGCCAGGAGAATTAAGGAAGTACATACACAGTGCCTGACACACAAGTGAGTAAACACCTTAAACTATGTTTAGCCACAGAACCAGAGTGGTTGGAGGGAGAGATTTAGGAACTTCCCTGGGAGTAAACAGATTTCATAACTGATTCTATTTTCTTGCTATTTATTAAAACCTGCCTACAAGAAGGAGAATGGCGTGAACCCGGGAGGCAGAGCTTGCAGTGAGCTGAGACTGCGCCACTGCACTCCAGCCTGGGCGACAGAGCGAGACTCCGTCTCAAAAAAACAAACAAACAAACAAAAAATCTGCCTACAAGTAATAAGTGATCAGGTATCTTCCTACACAGCAATAAAGCATTTTATATCTTTCCTGGCTAAATTAGCATGTGTCACACTGAAGAGGTGTGCTAGAAGGAAAGGTCGTATTATCAAGAAAGACCTAAGTCAAAAGGTCACATTCACCTTTGGAAGACAAATCTCTTCGATGCTGGATGTTAGCAGCGAAAATCAACAGCAAGCTAAAAGTTCACTTAGAACTTTTTCATCACAACATCCCCAGTGTAAGCAACTTGAGATACTCCTCTGAGAATTCAGTCAATGGGTGTCTATTAAGCTCAGGATCATCTATGCAATTAATCATTGGGGAAACAAAATGAATAGCACAGCTGGCGGCTTAAAAAAAATACTCAATTCACCCCAGAGGCTCCTCTCCTATGTCTCTCAGGGACGGTAACAGTAATTTTAGTCCCCATTTTAAATGAGTATGTTACCATTGGGGAATATTTTCTTCTCAATTCTTAAGAGAAATTCTCAGCTTTCCTAACTTAATAAAGACACTATAATCTATATTAACTAACGACCTGTGGTTTCCTTCCAGCTGTCATTAAGATAAATCTTTTCTAAGCTAAATTAAGCAGCCAATCATGACACTTAACTATTTTTAAAAATGGAATTATTGTCCAGGTGCAGTAGCTCACCCCTGAAATCCTAGCACTCTGAGAGGCCAAGGCGGGTGGATCACTTGAGCCCAGGAGTTTGAGACCAGCCTGGGCAACATAGTAAGACCTCATCTCTACAACAAATACAAAAATTAACTGGGCATGGTGGTTTGTGCCTATAGTCTCAGCTACTCAGGAGGCCGAAGCAGGAGGATCATCTGAGCCTGGGAGGTCAAGGTTGCAGTGAGCCGTGATCAAGCCACTGCACTCCAGCCTTGGCCACAGAGCCTCCAAAAAATACATAAAACAGGCCGGGCGCGGTGGCTCACGCCTGTAATCCCAGCACTTTGGGAGGCCAAGGTGGGCAGATCACGAGGTCAGGAGATAGAGACCATCCTGGCTAACACAGTGAAACCCCATCTCTACTGAAAATACAAAAAAAAAAAAATTAGCCGGCCCTGGTGGCGGGCGCCTGTAGTCCCAGCTACTGGGCAGGCTGAGGCAGGAGAATGGCGTGAACCCGGGAGGTGGACTTGTAGTGAGCCGAGATCGCGCCACTGCACTCCAGCCTGGGAGACAGAGCAAGACTCCATCTCAATAATAATAATAATAATAAATAAATAAAATAAAATAAAATAAAATAGAAGCATTACTATTAAAGCCTTGGGCTAAACACTGATAAATACTGTAATCACCTACAGAACTTTAAAAAAAAGTCCATCCATCAAGATTCTAATTGAAGAAACTGAGAATGGGATTCAGAGCCAGTGGGCCATGGACATTCTTTGCAGATCACCCCCATACTGATATATAGACATCCACTGTTTACAAAGAGTTCTACATAAAGCCTGGACAGAACTACAGTAGGAGAAATAAGCTGTTTGACAGCTTTTACAGACAATGGTCTTTTTAAGATCAAATCATCTTCCCAAAGATGATCACATGGAGGTTTAGAGGAGGAAAAAAACGTGTGTGTTAGATTTATTTTGTTTTATATTACTATGTCACTGTTTTGTATTATGTTTGGAATGCGGCAGGCCATTATTCATTAACTTAATCATACTAGTTTATCTGTTCCTTCAGAAGTATGAACTCTTAGAACTGTACCATCCAATACATATGTAGACTCAGCACATGAAATGTGGCTGATCTGAACTGGGATGAGCTACAGGTATAAAATAAACATGGGATTTCTAAGGCTTGGTATAAACAGAAAGTAAAATATCTCACCATTCTTTATATCACTTATACGTTGAAATAAGAATGTACTGGATATATTTAATTATATAAAACATATCGTTCAAATTTATTTCATCTGTTTTTTAAAATGTGACTACTAAAAAATATTAAATGACATGTGGCTCACATTCTTTTTTTGAGCAGCACTGTCCTTGAGAACAACGATGATTATATCTTCAAATTGAGAACCCAATCTAGTACTGTCCAGTCACTTTTAGATTTGTCATTTATACTTGCCATTTCTAGTCTCTACCCACTAAGCCTTTCCTGTTGCAGTAACTCTCCACATGAGTTTGGGGGAGCAGGCGGAGATGTCTTAAATACAAACACAACTCTACGTAAGAGACCAAAAATGATTTAAAGATCTACTACCATTTTGGATCATACTAATCATCTAAGTTTACATAAGAAATCAAGGAGAACCCGACCGGTTGCTTCCACTTAAAATTATTTAAAATACTACTCGAAGCTATCTAGAGACACCAACTCCACCGCAGGTAGATCCACACATTCAACCAGAACTTAGTCCAGATACCTGTGATCAGTGTAGTTCGTCTCTCTGGGATTTCCTTTTGGAATAGCATATGAACTGCTTACAGAAATGGCTCTAATTTTTTATTTTATTTTTACTTTTTTTGAGATGGAGTCTCGCTCTGTCGCCCAGCCTGGATTGCAATGGCGCGATCTCAGCTCACTGCAAGCTCCGCCTCCCGGGTTCATGCCATTCTCCTGCCTCAGTCTCCCGAGTAGCTGGGACTACAAGCGCCCACCACCATGCCTGGCTAGTTTTTCTGTATTTTCAGTAGAGATGGGGTTTCACCGTGTTAGCCAGGATGGTCTCGATCTCCTGACCTCGTGATCCGCCCGCCTTGGCCTCCCAAAGTGCTGGGATTACAGGCATGAGCCACCGCGCCCAGCCTAATTTTTGTATTTTTAGTAGAGATGGGGTTTTACCATGTTGGCCAGCTGGTCTCGAACTCCTGGCCTCAAGTGATCTGCCCTCCTCGGCCTGCCAAAGTGCTTGGCTTACAGGTGTGAGCTACTGCGCTTAGCCCAAGATAAAATTTATAATATAGCCAAAATGCTTAAATGTATTGTGGAAGATTTACACTTATGGTTAGAGTTTAGGGAGAAATTACTGATAAAGACATAGAAACTAAGCAAAATAGACAAAAAGGTTATTAAAAACAGAAAACAAATAGTTGTACAAAAAAGGAAAAGTAAACACAACATGTAAAATGACTGGGCTGTGAATAAGCACTATGTAATCATAATAATGTTGTAAACCATGATACTGCCATGACTAAAATTATATTGTAAACCATGATACTGCCATGACTAAAATTATATTATAACCAGAGTGCCTTTTTTTTTTTTTTTGAGACAGAGTCTCGCTCTGTCGCCCAGGCTAGAGTGCAGTGGCACGATCTTCGCTCACTGCAAGCTCCGCCTCCTGGGTTCACACCATTTTCCTGCCTCAGCCTCCAGAGTAGCTGGGACTACAGGTGCCCGCCACCACGCCCGGCTAATTTTTTGTATTTTTAGTAGAGATGGGGTTTCACCGTGTTAGCCAGGATGGTCTCGATCTCCTGACCTCGTGATCCGCCCGCCTCGGCCTCCCAAAGTGCTGAGATTACAGGCGTGAGCCAGGTGCCCGGCCCCAGAGTGACAATTAATGTTGGCATGTGAGGTGGTCAGGTAAGCCTACCAAAAACGACCACTATCTAAGGAGTGAAGTTAATAAATAATAACAAACACTGTAAAGCAAAAGAGGCTTATTATTTAGAGAGATATACCAAAAGGAACTGAAGAGTTGAAAATGACTGCTTCTAAGGGGCTGGGAAGGACTGCTGTTTTTCATAAAAAGCCCTAGGGAGCTGATGGTCTGGTATGTCTACTATAGTGTTTTTGCAAATATATAAAGCTTTTGTTTGTTTTTGTTTTTCTGAGACAAGGTCTTGCTCTGTTGCCCAGGCTGGAGGGCAGTGGCAAGATCTCGGCTCACTGTAACCTCTACCTTCTGCATTGAAGTGATTCTCCTGCCTCAGCCTCCCAAGTAGCTGGGATTACAGGTGCCTGCCACCATGCCTGGCTAATTTTTGTATTTATAGTAGAGACGGGGTTTCACTATGTTGGCCAGGCTGGTCTCAAACTCCTGACCTCAAGTGATCACCTGCCTTGGCCTCCCAAAGTGCTGGGATTACAGGTGGGAGCCACCACGCCCGGCCCCCAATTTTAATTAAAACAGGTATATATCCAAGTAACATAAGCATGAAAAGGGACTGCTTCCCAAAATATTAACAATGATTACAGATGTCAAGTTTACAGACAGCCTTTTTCAAACGAATACTGTTTCATAAGAACCCAGAACTTCCATTAACGAATCGTCTGGATAATCAATTCTTTTTCTTTTCTTTTCTTTTTTTTTGAGACAGGGTCTTGCTGTCACCCAGGCTGGAGTGCAGTGGCATGAACATGGTTCACTGCAGTCTCCAACTACTGAGCTCAAGCTATCCTTCTGCCTCAGCCTCCCAAGTAGCTGGGACCACAGGTGTGTATCACCAGGCCTGGTTAAATTTTTTTATTTTTTGTAGAGACAGGATCTCACCATGTTGCATAGGCTGGTCTTGAAATAATCAATTCTTAACATAAGATTGGTTTTACAAATTAGTGAAGCTATTAGTTTCTTTTACCACCATGCTTTTACCTTATTTGAACAATGATTCAACTCGTACTGGATCCCAGACACTACCCCAAAAGAACACCCGCAGCACCACTGGCTTCTTCACTTTACAAGTCAGCATACACTTCTGAAATGAGAGAAAATAAGTAGTGATAAAATGGCTACCCAAATGCAGATTCTGTTACTGATGCTCAAAATCTATAAACACAAACCCTACTTTAGCCCTCAGCTTTACTCCAAAAGGACCCAAGCTTTTCTCTCAAAGTATGAGATGGTCTGCCTCTGTCTGACAGGTTTTCATTCATCTAACCTCCTACAGTATGGAAAGCAAAAGCCTTCCTTACTGTAACCTGATACTTTCACTGGCAGTATTTCAGGTGCTAAGGTTTTCATTATGCAAGACTAATTCACAAGCTCCACAAAACTCAACCTGGTGAACCTGACAAAAATCAGATGTTTAAAATAAGAAAGCAATGAACAGAGGTATATTAAAATGAATTTAACAAATGCATTTCAAGGTAAAATAACTCTCCGTACCTACCCATAAAAGCACAAAAATTCCCTTCTGCTCCAGTTGTCTATTCCCAGATCTATGAACATGGTCATACATCAAAGCTATGTCCAGCGTTTTCCAAAACAAACAGGAAAACCAAGTTCCAAGACCAGCAAGCTCATGTAGGTAATTAGATGTACTCACTCCTGCCTTATCAAAACTTTGTTGTTATTCATATTACAGGGGCAGTGGCTCACGCCTATAATCCCAGCACTTTGGGAGGCCAAGGCAGGAGGATCACGAGGTCAGGAGATCGAGACCATCCTGGCTAACATGGTGGAATCCCGTATCTACTAAAAATACAAAAACAAAATTAGCCAGGCGTGGCGGCAGGCACCTGTAGTCTCAGCTACTCAGGAGGCTGAGGTGGGAGAGTGGCATGAACCCAGGAGGTGGAGCTTGCGGTGAGCCGAGATCGCGCCACTGCACTCCAGCCTGGGGGACAGAGTGAGACTTTGCCTCAAGGAAAAAAAAAAAATTACTAACAGGATAATACTGTTTTATCCAGATGAGGCTTAGTATTCAGATCCTTTACCAAATAACAATGTCGGTATGTGTTTCTTTATTAATATAAGTACAAATATAGCACTTTAAAAAACTCATTCAAAATACTTTTTCATGTCTTCTCGCTATGTATTCTTCTAATTCAGCCTAGGTTACATCAGTCAAAACTTCTTCCCCCGATTCCTCACTCCAGAGGCACAGAGGGCTCACATCAGTCAGCTCTGCCTAGCTAGTGAGGGAAATCCCATGTCTGCTACAGGACTGCAAACTGCTCTTACGCTGTAACATGTTGAATTTAAAAAACAACCTATTCCAAGCCGGGCGTGGCGGCTCATGCCTGTAATCCCGGCACTTTGGGAGGCCGAGGCGGGCGGATCACGAGGTCCAGAGTTCAAGACCAGCCTGGACAACATGGTGAAACCATGTCTCTACTAAAAATACAAAAAGTAGCCGGGCATGGTGGCACATGACTGTAATCCCAGCTATTCAGGAGGCTGAGGCAGGAGAATCCCTTGAACTCGGGAAGCAGAGGTCGCAGTGTGCCGAGATCGTGCCATTGCACTCCAGCGTGGGTGACAGAGCGAGACTCTGTCTCAAAACAACAAAAAAAACACAATCTATTCCAATACATCCATCTTTCCCTCTAATTCTAACCAGATGGCAAAAGTACACACACATAAATCTCCCATTTTATTACTCCATCATATTTCCTATTAATTAACCTCTTCTTGGATATTGGCAAGAATTTTATCATTCCAACAAGTCTTCAATTCCCCATTGTTGCGATGAGTGAATAAGCAAATCTGAGGCTCTGGCCTTTAGTTACTCTGTGACAGCAAAGAGACACCTGAAACCCTGAGTCACCCCCTGCCACCACAGTTGCCCTCCTCCTGCCTAGCCTGTCCTGCATGTCATCTGGCCAGCCACAGGCATACTTGTCAGCCTCTATCTCCTGAACCTCCTTTGGCCAAACAGCAGTGTATTAGCAAGGAGACTCCATAATAGACCCTCTTCCCTTCTACACATTACTAATTGTCCACTTATTCAACAAATAATTTATTAAGTACTGACTACATGCCAGGCACTATTCTACACACTGGAGGTTCAATAATTTAAAAGTCCCTTCATGCCTGGAACTGACATTCTAGGGAGCAGATGGGGGCACATGGAGGAGTAAAAGTTATACAATTTTATATCACGCATTAAGGGAAGGCCTCTCTAATGAGACAGCTGAGCAGAGATGGAAGAAAAAGAGTATACTGGGCCTTATCTGAGGAAACAGCAAATGCAAAGACCCTGGGGAGGAAACATGCTTGACTGTCTGAGGAAGAGACAAAAATAAGAATGTCTGCAATGTTGGCCAAGTGCGGTGGCTCACACCTGTAATCCCACCACTTTGGGAGGCCGAGGCGGGCAGATCACCTGAGGTCGGGAGTTCAAGACCAGCCTGACCAACGTGGAGAAACCCCGTCTTTACTAAAAACACAAAAAATTAGCCAGGCGAGGTGGCTGGTGCCTGTAATCCCAGCTACTCAGGAGGCTGAGGCAGGAGAATCACTTGAACCTGGGAGGCAGAGATTGTGGTGAGCCGAGATCGCACCACTGCACTCCAGCCTGGACAACAATAGCGAAACTCTTGTCTCAAAAAAAAAGAATGTCTGCAATGCAAAAGGTTACCAATGAGCTGTTGGTAGATCAGGTCAGAAACATGGCTGAATGGACAGGGCCTTGCAATCAACGTAAGGACTTTGGTTTTCCTCTGGGTAATGAGGGCAGCCACTGGAGTGTTTAGAGCATAAAATAGGAGCATAATTATGTTTCAAAATACCACAAACTGCAATGATACATGCTCGCTGCTGCGTGGAGAACAGATTTTAATGGGTCACAAATAGAAGAAATTAGTAGATAATGCCCAAAATAATCCAGGCAGGGCTGGGCGCAGTGGCTCATGCCTGTAATCCCAGCACTTTGGGAGGCCGAGGCGGGCGGATCACGAGGTCAGGAGATGGAGACCATCCTGGCTAACATGGTGAAACCCCGTCTCTACTAAAAATACAAAAAATTAGCCAGGCGTGGTGGCGGGCGCCTGTAGTCCCAGCTACTCAGGAGGCTGAGGCAGAAGAATGGCGTGAACCCAGGAGGCGGAGGTTGCAGTGAGCCAAGATTGCGCCACTGCACTCCAGCCTGGGTGACAGAGCAAGACTCCGTCTCAAAAAAAAAATAATAATAATAATCCAGGCAGGCCAGGTGTGGTGGCTCACACCTATAATCCCAACATTATGGGAGGCTGAGGCAAGAGAACTGCCTGAGCCCAAGAGACAGAGGCTGCAATGAGCCATGTTCACACTACTGCACTCCAGCCTAGGTGACAGAGCAAGACCTTGTCTCAAAAAAGAATAAAATAATAATAATAATGATCCAGATAAAGGACAACAGTGCCTTAGACCAGCGTGTCACTCAGAACGCTCCCATGTTCCACACATTAGTAGACCTTAACGATATAGTTTCCAAATCCAAACAAAGGGTAAACGCTAACATTCTAGGACCATACCATTTGTATCTCCTATGGTACACAAGACTGAATTTTTTTTTCCTTATCTCACCTCAAGTACCCCTGGCAATCTTTCTTTCTTTTCTTTTTTTATTTTTTTTTTGAGACGGAGTCTCACTCCCTCGCCCAGGCTGGAGTGCAATGGTGCGATTTCAGCTCACTGCAACCTCCGTCTCCTGGGATCAAGCAATTCTCCTGCCTCAGCCTCCCTAGTAGCTGGGATTACAGGCATGCATAACCACACCCAGCTATTTTTTTTGTATTTTTAGTAGAGACAGGGTTTCACCATGTTACCCAGGCTGGTCTCAAGCTCCTGACCTCAAATGATCCGCCCACCTCAGCCTCCCAGATCCGCCCACCTCAGCCTCCCAAAGTGCTGGGATTACAGGCATGAGCAACCGCGCCTGGCCTGGCATTCTTTTTTTTAATTAAATAGAGACAGGGTCTCACTATGTTGCCCAGGCTGGTCTCGAACACCTGCCCTCACATGATCCGCCAGCCTCAGCCTCCCAAAGTGCTGGGATTACAGTGTGAGCCACAGTACCCGGCCCCTGGCAGTCTTTTATTGAGAACTACAGAACATAAGGAAACACTTTGCCCATTCTTGTGAACCTGAGGTCAAAGACAGTCCTTTAAACCACCAGGCGTAACAAGCAAGCTTATGTAATACTTGAGGACTAATGTGTTCTTGTTTCAAAAGCATGATGATAGCAATTAAAAGCGAAAAAAAGAAGACAGTGTCAAGTTAACCCAAAGTATCTAATGAATAACAAAATGTAATCTCAGCCATTCCCCACTGTAAAAAAAAAAAATACTAAGCATAAGATGACAGCTTAGCAAATAAACCTTTAGTTTTTACCACAGAAAACTGTGCAATGTCTGCTCCAAGTAGGTTTCATGGTATCAGTGGAAACCAAGATTGATCCAAGACTGGTGAAATTACTATAAATGGGTTTGGAGAGAAAACAGATCACTTCCAAATAAGTCATGTATACAGAGCCTTCTGTAATAGGGGATGGCAACTAAGGCACACAGACCAAATCTAGCCCATTGTCTGGTTTTGTACCATCCATGAGCTAAGAATGGTTTCTGTTTTAAAAAAATTTTTTTTATCAAAAAAATACTTCATTAGAGGTTAAAATTATACAATATTCCAACTTCTTTTTTTCCCCCATATTAGCTGCTGGGCTGGGGAAATTCCAATTTACACACCCATAAACAATTTTATAGGAACAGTCACATTCATTTACATATGGCTACTTGCACACTAAGACAGGAGATCTGAGTAGCTGCAACAGGGACTGCCTTCAGTGGTCTCACTGCTTTGCTCTGCTACAAATTGCAGTGACACAGTTATAACTCAATAGCATTTCACATACCATGCATAGGCAGTATCACATTTTATTATTATTTTTAATTACCAGTGCATATCCATCACATCAAAACAAGAAAAGCAGATGTTGATGTTACCCTTTTAAGGCACAGTGTGAAGTGTGAATCATTTTGTTACTGAATTTGATAGCAAATCATTGTGTTTATTATGAAATGACACCACAGGTATGCCAGGAATATAACATACATGGATCTTACCAAACTAAGCACTCATCACAATATTCCCAACTTACAGGAAAGCAAATGACGGTAAAAAATATCTGTGGAGAAGAAAAGGACTTAGTTGGAAAAACTGGCAAACGTTGTGAAAATGTAAGGTTATTTATCAGCAGTTTCTCTGCAGACTTTTTTTCTTGAGACATGGTCTCCGTCACCTAGGCTGGAGTGCAGTGCTGAGAAAAAGAAGGTGAATATCCTGACTTGCCCTAACACATGGCAGTTTGATGAGTTAGAAGCAGAAAAATTTTATGTTTCTTGAAAAGCTCAGGGCTGAGTATGAAATTTTTCAACAAGAACCACCCTTAACCACTATTACTGTTGCGGATACCAAATAGCTTTGAAGTTAGCTTTTGCTGCAGAGTTGATAATGTTTCTTAATGAATTCAGTTTAAAATTACAAAGACCTGGCACAGTAGCTCACATCTGTAATCCCAACACTTTGGGAGGCCAAGGTAGGAGGACAGCTTGAGGTCAGAAGTTTGAGACCTGCCTAGTGAATACAGCAAGATCCGTCTCTACAAAAACTAAAAAAAAAAAAAAAATTAGCCTGACTCAATGGTGTACGCCTGTGGTCCCAGCTATTCAGGAGGCTGGGACAGGAGGCTCGCTTAAGCCCAGGAGCTTGAAGTTGCAGTGAGCTATGATCTCATCACTGCACTCCAGACTAGCTGACGGAGGGAGATTCTGTCTCAAAGAAATAAAATAAAATTAGAAGTCAAAACAGCACTTCTATGGGAAACACATATTGTAATAAAATAATACTAATGACAATAAATGTTTCAATTTCAAGAAATGTCAAATTACTTTATTCACTTCTCATACTATCAAAAGTTGAACAAGAAGTGATATCTCCATACCCACACAAATCTGAAGCAGATCTTCTGAGCTCAAACTACAGTTCCAGCATATTTCCAACCTTAATGCATGTGTAAAGTAAATCTCCATATTTCAAAATCTGTCTGTGCAGCTAAGGAGCTTCCATCTAATCTTCAATTGGAAGCAATTTATCTGCAATGTTATGGTATGCTAAAAGACAAATATCAAGAATCTAACACATTTCTGTGCCTTCCAAAAGATAAATCTGCTCAATTAAAATCACATGCTCAGTGATTAATGTATTTGGCAGTACCCATCTGTGTGAAGACATTTTCAAAGATGACACACATAAAACTTCCTGACAGATCAGCATTAACAAATAAATATTTGCCATCAATTTTGAAAGGCAATGCTAACTTGGAAACCCAATTAAGTGAAATTGTACTCCCCAAAAGCAGAATTCCATTCTTATAGACCTGTTACTACAAAAATTATACTCACTATTTACATATATATATATATATGCCTATCTATCTATATTTTTTGAGACAGAGTCTCACTCTGTCACCTAGGCTGGCGTGCAGTGGCATGGTCTTGGCTCAGTGCAACCCCTGTCCTCCGGGTTCAAGAGATTCTTGTGCCTCAGCCTTGCAAGTAGCTGGGATTACAAGCTTGCGCCACAATGCCTGGCTAATTTTTTTGTATTTTTAGTAGAGACGGGGTTTCGTCATGTTGGCCAGGCTGGTCTCGAACTGACCTCAGGTGATCTGCCCACCTCAGCCTCCCAAAGCGCTGGGATTGCAGGTGTGAGGCACTGTGCCTAGCCTGATTATTGTATTTTGAAATAAAAACTTTGTGCAAAGTTGTTTTCTCTCTTGTCATGTAAGTACCCACAGAGTAGCCTCAACTTTGCCTCTTGGCCAGCAAAGCCTAAAGTATCTGACCCTTTGGAAAGGTTATCAACCCCTTTTCTTCATCATTTGTCTAACAAATGCATTTAGTGCAGATGGCCACTAAGAATCAACCTTGGCCAGGCATGGTGGCTCATGCCTGTAAACATATACTTTGGGAGGCCAAGGCAGGTGGATCACTTGAGGTCAGGAGTTCCAGGCCAGCCTGACCAACATGGTGAAACCCTGTCTCTACTAAAAGCACACAATTAGCGGGGCATGGTGGCAGATGCCTATAATTCCAGTTGCTTGGGCAGCTGAGGCAGGAGAATTGCTTCAACCCGGGAAGCGGAGGTTGCAGTGAGCCAAGATCGCGCCACTGCACTCCAGCCTGGGCAACAAGAGCAAAACTCCATCTCAAAAATAAATAAATAAAAATAAAAATAAACCCTAATGAATAGTAATTCTCAAAACTGTAAGACTCCCAAATGGTAGGAACTGATATTTTTTAATATTTATGCCCAGCAACTCATAGTAAAACAAATAAAAGTCAGTAATTAGTCATCCCAAAGCAATTTCCAAAGCAACTGAACTCCTCAATAAATAATAAGAGCACATCTGGCTCTGAAGCCTATGTTTGATTCCCAACTCCACCAACTACTAGTTGTGAGACCCTGGATAAGTGACTTAATTAAATCTCACTATCTGTGGTCCCTTATCTATAAAACTGTTCCTACTTCACAGTGTTGTTGAACACTGAATAAATTAATATATGTATAAAGTTCTCAGAAAAGTGCTTGGTACAAAGGAGTACTCAATACATATTGTTAATTGGGCCAGTATCAAAATGACAGTGAAAAGACACGACTTCAACAAGCTGGTTTGGGTAGTCATGTGGTCATTAAACAATTACATTCTCATGCAAATTCAGAATTTAGCTTTATGGCAAACTCCGAACGTAAGACACTAATTCCATCTTGAAAACCTGTAAAAAGAGCAGTAGGCTCTGTCAACGACAAACCCAAGCCTATGCCTAATTCCAGGTTGAATGAGTCTGCTCCTCAAATAACCCTATCATTCCGTGCCTCAAGGTCTCAATGTACAACACAGAGAGGAATCAAACATGCCAACTGATGCACCTGAACGTTTCTACCTAGACCAATGGTTTTTTAAACTCATGCTCTCGGGCTGTGCAGAGAGGTTGCGGCAAAGTAACTTTCCCATCTGAGTTATCCCGGTCCAGTAGATCAGACTGAATTGTCAAGAACTCATAATGACTACTTTCCCAGAACTTATCTTTTTATCACATTACAAAACTTTTATAAGCTACCAGCATTTCCTTATCACTTGAGCCTCTATTTCCTTGAAAACCAGTGGTCATGCACTACTACTAAAGTAAACTACTCCTTGAGGGCAGGTATCAGATCAAATTCCTTTTTATATCTCCAGTGCCATAACATACAACTGCCCATTTTAACCATTTTTATATGTACAGTTCAGTGACATTAAGAACATTCAGGCCAGGTGCGGTGACTCACCTATAATCTCAGCACTTTGGAAGGCCAAGGTGGGCGGATCACTTGAGCTGGGACTGTAGGCGTGGTGGCGCACGCCTACAGTCCCAGCCACTCAGTAGGCTGAGGCACAAGAATCGCTTGAGTCCAGGAGGTGGAGGTTGCAGTGAGCTGAGATTGCGCCAGCAGCTAGGATTACAGGCGCGCGCCACCACACCCAACTAATTTTCTGTATTTTTAGTACAGATTGGGTTTCGCCATGTTGGCCAGGCTGGTCTCGAACTCCCGCCCTCAAGTGATCCGCCCGCTTCAGCCTCCCAAAGTGCTGGGATTACAGGCGTGGGCCACTGTGCCCAGCCTCTAAGGTATATTTTTTTAATGTGTCTTATAAAGTCAGTCTTAGAAAACATTCCTAAATAATCTCACTATTAGGTGGCTAAATTGTACTCTACTAGAGAACACAGAGGATGCTAAATCTCTGATTATAAGAATATACCGCCTGTAATCCCAGAACTTTGGGAGACCAAGGCGGGCGGATCACAAGGTCAGGAGATCCAGACCATCCCGGCCAACATGGTGAAACCTGGTCTCTACTAAAAATACAAAAGTTAGCTGGGTGTGGTGGTGGGTGCCTGTAGTACCAGCTACTTGGGAGGCTGAGGCAGAAGAATTGCTTGAACCCGGGAGGTGGAGGTTGCAGTGAGCTGAGATCACGCCACTGCCCTCCAGCCTGGGCGACAGAGCAAATCTTTGTCTCAAAAAAAAAAAAAAAGTATACCTAATTCACTAAGGGCCTATTTGGAAGGAAATTTCAGTCAGTAAAAAATTATTAGAGTTGGAAATGTCAATGATATATCCAGAGTCTACCTTATGTAATTGCCGAATTTTGTAAAAATTTTCATCCAAACTTGATTAATACACCATTTAACCCAAGGCATTACACCAGGATAACCAACTTGTCTAGATTGCTTTCGTCTATAAACAAGAGACCAAATTTGATGCCAGAATAACCTGTCACAAATATGATCATGTCATTCCTCCAATTAAAGGTCCTTCCTGCTTACTGAATAAAATTCAATACAAGCACATTGCAATCCCGCTCTACTCGCTCCACCTTCTACCACTGACTCCTATGCTTCTACCCTTAATCAAACTACATTTTTAGAATGAACTTTCCTGTTCCACACCATTAGACATGCTCGTCCCACTGCCTTGAATAGCCTCGTCTCACCAAACCACCACTCCTGTCTCAACCTCCACCACACACACACTCACCACCTGCTTGGCTTATTCGAAACCTTCCAGCAACAGGTCAAATGTAAATTCTTGTAAAACCTTCCCCTAATTCTCCCCAGAAGAAGTCAGTGAGCATCTCATTCCAGGTTCTACTATTGCCCTTATCATCCTGTATTGTAATTAACTGTCTCTCCCACTAAACGTGAAGGTCCCTTAAGAATAGGGACTGTGGGGCTGGGGGCAGTGGCTCACGCCTGTAATCTCAGCACTTTGGGAGGCAGAGGCAGGTGGATCACGAGGTCAGGAGATGGAGATCATCCTGGCTAACACGGTGAAACCCTGTCTCTACTAAAAATACAAAAAATTAGCTAGGTGTGGTGGCGGGCACCTGTGGTCCCAGCTACTTGGGAGGCCAAGGCAGGAGAATGGCGTGAACCTGGGAGGCAGAGTTTGCAGTGAGCGGAGCTTGCACCACTGCACTCCAGCCTGGGCGAGAGCGAGACTCCATCAAAAAAAAAAAAAAAAGAGACTGTGCTGGCTGGGTGCGGTGGCTTGCGCCTGTATCCCAGCACTTTGGGAGGCCCAGGTGGACAGCCTGTGGTCTGGAGTTTGAGAGCAGCCTGGCTAACATGGTGAAACCCCATCTCTACTAAAAATACAAAAACTAGCCAGACGTGGTGGTGCATGCCTGCAGTCCCAGCTACTCAGGAGAATCATTTGAACCCAGGAGAAAGAGGCTGCAGTGAGCTGAGGATCACGCCACTGCACTCCAGCCTGGGAAACAGAGCAAGACACTGTCTCCAAAAAAAAAAAAAAAAAAAAGAAAGAAAAAGAATAGGGACTGTGCCTTATATTTATCTTGTATCTCCTCCAACACCTAACGCAATGCCTGGTACATAGTAGATTTCATCATGTTTGCTCAATAGGTAAGTTTGAGCCCCAAGATAATAAACATCTAAGCAAGCATGGCAACAGTGAAGACACAAGTATAAATCAAGTGAGCCCTCACATACATAAGAATTTACTGAAACTAGCACGACTACAGAGGATACAAAGAAATACAAAACGCTGGAAGCCAGGAGTTCAAGACCAGCCTGGGCCATAAAATGAGTCTCTACAAAAAAATAAAGCATGCCTGTAGTCCTAGCTACTCGGGAGGCTGAGAATCGCTTGGGCCCAGGAGGTCAAGGCTGCAGTGAGTCATGATTGCACCACTGTACTCCAGACTAGGTGACAAAGCAAAACTGTCTCACAAAAAAAAAAAAAAAAAAAAAAGAGGCTGAGGCTGGGTGCAATGGTTCAGGCCTGCAATCCAACACTTAGGAAGGCCAAGGTAGAAGGATCACTTGAGGCTAGGAGTTCGAGACTAGCCTGGACAACAAACCAAGACCCCCATCTCTACAATAAAAGTATTCAAAACTCAGTCAAAGCCACCAACAAATAAAGATATGGCAGGGTCAGACCAGTTAACAACTGAGGAGATGAACAAAAATGAAGGCCTGAAAGAAAAGAATAATTTTTTTAAATATTAAAAGATGAAGGAGGCTGGGCACCGTGGCTCATGCCTGTAATCCCAGCACTTTGGTAGGCCAAAGTGGGCGGATCACCTGAGGTCTGGAGTTCGAGACCAGCTTGGCCAACATGGTGAAACCCTGTCTCTACTAAAAATACAACAATTAGCCGTGCATGGTGGCGTGTGCCTGTAATCCCAGCTACCTGGGGGGCTGAGGCAGGAAAATCGCTTGAACCTGGGAGGTGGAGGTTGCAGTGAGCCAAGACCGTGCCACTGCACTCCAGCCTCGGCGGGGCGACAGAGCAAGACTCCATCTCCCAAAAAAAAAAAAAAAAAAAAAAAAGATGAAGATGGGAGATGTGGTCAAAAGATACAAAATTTCAGTTAAGAGGAATAAGTTGGGCAACATGGTAAGTGCAGTAAATAATAATGTACTGTATATTCAAAGATCGCCAAGAGAGATTTTAAGTGTTCTCACCACACAAAAAAAATGAGGCAATACATATGTTGATTAGCTAGATTTAACCATTCCACAATGTACACATATTTCTTGTATATCATACTTGACAATTAAAAGTTAATTTTTAAGGCTGGGTGTGGTGGCTCACACCTGTAATCCCAACACTTTGGGAGGCTGAGGCGGGTGGATCACTTGAGGTCAGGAGTTCAAAACCAGCTTGGCCAACATGGTAAAACCCCATCTCTACTAAAAATACAAAAAATTAGTGGGGTATGGTGGCACACGCCTGTAATCCCAGTCACTGAGGAGGCTGAGGTGGGAGAATAGCTTGAACCTACGAGGCAGAGGTTGCAGTGAGCCAAGATCACGCCACTGCACTCCAATCTGGACGACAGAGCTAGACTCCAACTCAAAAAAAAAAAAAAAAAAGTTAATTTGTCTTTTTGAGATGGAGTCTCGCTCTGTCGCCCAGCCTGGAGTGCAGTGACTCCATCTCAGCTCACTGCAACCTGTGCCTTCCAGGTTCAAGAGCTTCTCCTGCCTCAGTCTCCCGAGTAGCTGGGATTACAGGCGCCCACCACCACACACAGCTAATTTTTGTATCTTTAGTAGAAACAGGGTTTCACCATGTTGACCAGGCTGGTCTGGAACTCCTGACCTCGTGATCCGCCCGCCTCAGCCTCCCAAAGTGCTGGGATTACAGGCGTGAGCCACTGCACCCGGCCAAAAAAGTAATTTTTTAAAAAAGACTAAGAAAGGCCCTTGAGAAAACTGAGGCCCTCAATATTTTTGCAAAAGTTATAATGTGAACAATGTATATTATCAATTTTTTCAGAGAATTAGAAAAAGAACCGTTGATACAATTTTGATAAATATGCAGTTATGCCTGTAATTTAATGTATTTATTTATTTGAGACAGAGTGTCACTCTGTCGCCCAGGCTGGAGTGCAGTGGCACGATCTCCACTCACTGCAAGCTCCGCCTCCTGGGTTCACGCCATTCTCCTGCCTCAGCCTCCCGAGCAGCTGGGACTACAAGTGCCCGCCACCACTCCCGGCTAATTTTTTGTATTTTTAGTAGAGACAGGGTTTCACCATGTTAGCCAGGATGGTCTCGATTTCCTGACCTCGTGATCTGCCTGCTTCAGCCTCCCAAAGTGCTGGGATTACAGGTGTGAGCCACCGCACCTGGCCCATGTTATTTATTTTTTAAAAAGAAAAAGGCTGGGCACAGTCGCTCACACCTGTAATCCCAGCACCTTGGGACGCCAAGGCAGAGAGATAACTTGAGATCAGGAGTTCGGGACCAGTCTGGCCAACATGGTGAAACCCCGTCTCTACTAAAGATACAAAAATTAGCTTGGCATGGTGGTGTGCACCTGAAGTCCCAGCTACTTAGGAGGCTGAGGCAGGAGAATTGCTTGAACCCAGGAGGCAGAGGTTGCAGTGAGCCAAGATCGCTCCACTTTTCTCCAATGACAAGGCCTTACTCTATACATATTCCTATATACTGTGCTTGAAATTCTCACAGATATAATACTGTTTATCCTCTCATGCACCAGTCTGCCAGTCCCAGGTGCCTTGGAGTTCCATGAAAAAATGGACAAAGATTTACATGCTCTACGACCAGACTCTGGGATTGAATCCAGCTCTATCCCCTTTACTAGCTGTGCAATCCTGGATCTGTTTCATCTTTCCTTGCCTCACTTACATCTGTAAAATGCAGATTATAATCATACCTCCCCCTAGGATTGTAGGGAATAATTAAATGGTTAATACATGGAATGTACTTAGAACGACTGTAAGCACAGATATGCATTCAGGTCACCTCTTATTATCAGATGTACTATAATCTTAAATTTATTCAAAATTGCTACTGACTGAAAGATACGTGATTTTGGTGGGTGTGGGGAGGAAATAGCGAAAAATAAAAAGTCCTAGCTGGAAAAGCAAATATAACTGTTCAAGGGCTATTAAAATGCAATGATCAAGAGACAAGGAATGAGAGACACATTTACCCAGGGGAAGAACCAAAACATAGCTAGCCTCAAATGCCAAGTAAAAAGAAAAGTGAACTTTATCTCTGCAAATGGGAAGCCACTGCATGTTTCTAAGCAGGCAAACTGTTGGGATAAGGGGATGGATCAGGATGGGCAAGATAAAGTTAGGAAGCTATCACATTTGAGGTGAACAGACCCTGGAACAGAATCATTCAGTCAGCAAGACATGCACCTATCATATTTAAGGTTTGTTTACCTGTAGGATTGGGGAAAGGACCCAGGCGTGGTGGCTCACGTCTAAAATCCCAGCACTTTGGGAGGCTGAGGTGGGGAGATCACCTGAGGTCAGGAGTTCGAGACCAGCCTGGCCAAAATGGTGAAACCCCATCTCTACTAAAAATACAAAAAAATTAGCGGGGCGTGATGGGGCAGGCCTGTAATCCCAGTTACTCAGGAGGTTGAGGCAGGAGAATCGCTTGAACCTGGGATATGGAGGTTGCAGTGAACCAAGATTGTGCCAGTGCACTCCAGCCCGGGCAACAGAGTGAGATTCTGTCTCAAAAAAAAAAAAAAAGATTGGGATAGGGGGTGTCACATGCAGAGATCTATATAATACATGTCAGAACTCAGCACCACCAGAGTGGTACAATGGCAAAGGCCACTTATAACTAGAGGAACAAAGTAAGGTTTTCAGGAGGAAGACTTAGTAGTTAACCTGGCTCTGGCCAGGCGTGGTGGCTCACGCCTGTAATCCCAGCACTTTGGGAGGCCAAGGCGGGTGGATCACGAGGTCAGGAGTTTGAGACGATCCTGGCCAACATCATGAAACCCCATCTCTACTAAAAATACAAAACAAAATTAGCTGGGCGTGGTGGCGTGTGCCTGTAATCCCAGCTACTCAGGAGGCTGAGGCAGGAAAATCGCTTGAACCAGGGAGTCGGAGGTTGCAGTGAGCTGAGATCGCGCCACTGCACTCCAGCCTGGCGACACAGCGAGACTCCATCTCAAAAAAAAAAAAAAACCCCACAAGTAAAATTGTACAGGTAGATATGAGAAAAGGAGCTTTCCTCACTAGGCATCCAATAGCAATGGAAATAGAACTCACAGGAGTGAAATCTGAAACTGCTTTACACATACATGGCATTCAACAAATAACTGACTAGACGTAGAAGTGACGAAGAGGAAAGGAATCAAGGTTTCAAAACTAAGTGACTACGAAATCTAAGAAATCAGTTTGTCACTAAGTATAGTAAAGCTATGAAGAAGGTATAATTTAGATGAAATTTTTAATTCAGTTTTGGATACTTTAGTTTGCTCATGCTGGAGAATCCATGAAGGCCCATTCAACCTTTGAAGACTTTTTCTTTTTTTAATTATAAATTGGAAGTAGCTACTAGATTTGACACAGAGTTCAGAAACTTATTTTCAATCAAACTTCCTAATTAGAAATAACATTACCAATTTTGGAAATCTTTAGAAAATTAAAAAGATGCCTATCCAAAATGTCCATATTATGATTCTCCTAGTTAAAGAAAATAAATTAGTAGCTGCTTTGCAGCTTATACTAATCCAACAGCAATTTATAAACACCATTAACAAATGGCAACCCTCTTCCTTCCCACAAGGCCACTTGGTCATTCTTAAGTAGAAAGTTCCTCACAAAATGCATCTTATTCCCAAACCACTTATAAAGCAACATTAGCAGCTTACCACAATCAGCATTCTATTTTTGTTTTTAGAGATGGGGTCTTACTGTCACCCAGGCTGGAATGCAGTGGCATGATCATAGCAATCCTCCTGCCTCAGCCTCCCAAAGCGGTGGGATTACATGTGCAAGCCACCATGCCCAGTCTGTCTTAAAATAAAATAAAATAAGCAATTAAAAAAAAACACTAACTGTGAAAAGCTTTAAAATTTTTAGAACAAAACAGAAGAGAATATCTGTATGAATTCAGGGTGAGGAAGGATTTCAAACAAAATTCTATAAGTATAAACCATAAAGGTAAAGACTGACAAATCTATCTATATGCCTTAGAAAATCAAAACAGAGGATGGGCATGATGGCTCACGCCTGTAATCCCAGCACTTTGGGAGGCTGAAGCAGGCGGATCACAGGTCAGGAGATCCAGACCATCCTGGCTAACACAGTGAAACCTTGTCTCTACTAAAAATACAAAAAATTAGCCGGGCGTGGTGGCTGACGCCTGTAGTCCCAGCTACTCGGGAGGCCGAGGCAGGAGAATGGCGTGAACCCGGGAGGCAGAGCTTGCAGTGAGCGGAGATCGCACCTCTGCACTCCAGCCTGGGCGACACAGCAAGACTCCATCTCAAAAAAAAAAAAAAAAAAAAAAAATCAAAACAGACGGCTCGCACCTGTAAGCCCAGCACTTTGAGAGGCTAAGCTGGGAAGCTCACTTCAGCCCAGGAGTTCAAGATCAACCTGGGCAATATGGCAAGACCTGGTCTCTACAAAATATAAAGAAAATTAGCCAGGCATCGTGGCACACACCTGTGGTCCCAGCTACTCCGGAGGCTGAGGCAGGAGGATCATTTGGGCCCAGGAGTTCGTATGTTCGTGCCACTGTACTCCAGCCTGTGGGACAGTGAGACCTTGTCTCAAAAAACAAATAAATGAACAAACAAAAAAATGAAAGCAGAATATATAACCTGAAAGTAGAATGTAGACCTAAATACCCAGAAGCTCCATCAGTTAGGTTTATAACAAAAATTATTATGAATGGAAAAATTAATTCCAGCGGGACTGTGGATGCATGGAGCATACCAGTGTTAGCAAAATGGCAAAATCCATACAGCATTAAAGTTGTACTTACTTCAAGAGCTAAGACATCTAATGACATCCAAAGAAAATAAGTAGCTTCCACAGCCACCAGAAGTAAAACCATGACAATTAATTTTAGCAGATCTTGGCCGGGCATGGTGGCTCACACCTGTAATCCCAACACTTTGGGAGGCCGAGGTGGGTGGATCACCTGAGGTCAGGAGTTCGAGGCCAGCCTGACTAACGTGGTGAAACCCCATCTCTACGAAAAATACAAAAATTAGCCAGGCATGGTGGTGGGTGCCTGTAGTCCTAGCTACTCTGGAGGCTGAGGCAAGAGAATTGCTTGAACCCAGGAAGTGGAGATTGCAGTAAGCCAAGATCACGCCACTGCACTCCAGCCTGGGCAACAGAGCAAGACTCTGTCTGAAAAAAAAAAAAAAAAAAATTTTAGCGGATCTTAAACTTAAGTCAACCTTCTACTCATGTTAATGTCTTAATTAAATATCACAATGCAAAATACCCACACATTAAGAATTTCTGCTGGTAAACATGACCTGGACATTTGTAAGAATATATATTTATTTATATATGTATATATATATATATATATATATACCCATTATCATTTCAGATAATGGGAAGAAAAATACAGCACAATTTTTTTTTCTCTTGTTAGGGCACTGTCATTTAAACATAAACCTGAAGTACTCTAAAGAGAATTCAGGTTTACAAAACAAAAGCGTGGTGAGAGGTGTCAGGTGTCAGTGGCACGTATTTCTGAAAAGTAAAAATCTTTTTTTTTTTTTTTTTTTTGAGACGGAGTCTCACACTGTCGCCCAGGCCCAATCTCGGCTCACTGCAAGCTCCGCCTCCTGGGTTCACGTCATTCTCCTGCCTCAGCCTCCCAAGTAGCTGGGACTACAGGCGCCCGCCACCACACCCGGATAATTTTTTTGTATTTTTAGTAGAGACAGGGTTTCACCATGTTAGCCGGGATGGTCCCGATCTCCTGACCTTGTGATCCGCCCGCCTCAGCCTCCCAAAGTGCTGGGATTACAGGCATGAGCCACTGTGCCCGGCCGAAAAGTAAAAATCTTAAGAAGGAAAAAACAGAAATGGCACACTTTACCTATTTTGCTTAGTGAAAAACTGCAGCCAAAATTGTTTAAAGTAGCAGGTAAAATAAATATTATCACAAATTATGTTAATTTTTGAAGTGGTGCAGGTGCTGACTTCTAGTAGTATCCAAAATACGCACAAGAAAAAAAAATCCAAAATATGTCCAGGATTATTTTGATACCTATATTTACACCAAAAAAAATGGTAAGGGCTGTGATGGTTAATATTAGGTGTCAACTTGACTGGACAGAGGGATAGCTATATGGCTGAGGCAATGCTCCTGGGTATGTCTGTGAGGGTGTTGCCAGAGAAGACTGACATGTGAGTGAGTGGACTGTGAGAGGAACCAGCCCACATGTCCAGCTGGACCCTCAATGTGGGTAGGACACCATTCAATCAGCTTTAAGCACAGCTAAACAAGGGGGATAAGCAGATTGCTTGCCGAGTCTGCTCTCTCTCTCATGCTGTGACAGATGCCTGGCTTCCTCTCCTCCTGCCCTTAGACATCAGACTCTAGGTTCTTCAGCCTTTGGACTCTAGGACTTGCACTAGAAGCCTCCCAGGGGCTCTTGGGCCCTTTCACCTCAAACTAAGGGCTGCACTGTTGGCTTCCCTGGTTTTGAGGCTTTTGGACTTGGACTGAGCCACGTGACCAGCTTCTCTCTTTCCCCAGCTTGCAGACAGCCTATCATGGAACTTCACCCTGTAACTGTGAGAGCCAATTCTTCCTAATAAACTCGCTTTTATTTATACATATATCCTTTGGTTCTGTACCTCTGGAGAACCTTAATGTAGGGGGGTTGATGAATTTCTGTTACAAGCTGTTCTTATGTGTTACATGTAACAGACATGGTAAATATTTATATTCTTTGTGTAACAAACCATGCCTTTATGTGAAGTCAACTAAAAAACAAACACATAGGGATATGTCATTCTGAGCTCAAGGTTTGTCTTAAAATGTAAATAAATTGTGAAATGTATCCACAAAAACAAATGATTAAGATGATAAAATTTTATGTTATACATATTTTACCATGAAAAAAGTAAAATGAGTTGATTAGTGGAAAGAAGTGACAAAGCAATTAAGCAAATGCTAACAAATGTAAAATCTAGGTGATGGACATATAGGTCTCACTGTACTGTACAATTGTTTCAACTTTTTTGTATGCTCGAAATCTTTCATAATAAAATGTTGGAGGAAAACAGAAATCAAAGATATTGCCATCCCTGCTAGAATACACTTGATACAGAGTGATTAACCTACCCAGAACCAGGGAAACAAAGGCCTTACAGGGATGATGAAATGTAAAAGCCAGTTTGGCCAGGTAAGGTGGCTCATGCCTGTAACCCCAGCAGTTTAGGAGGCCGAGGTGGGAGGATTACCTGAGCACAGGCATTAAAGACCAGTCTGGGCAACATGGTGAAACCTCGTCTCTACTAAAAACACAAAAATTAGCTGGCCATGGTGGCGCAAACCTGTAATCCAATCTACTTAGGAGGCTGAGGCAGGAGAATCACATAAACCCGGTGCAGGGGCGGTGGAGGTTGTAGTAAGCTGACATCGAGCCACTGCACTCCAGCCCGGGTAATAGAGCGAGAAGCTGACTCAAAAAAAAAAAAAAAAAAAAAAAAAAAAAAAGACCAGCCTAGGCAACACAGGGAGACCCCGTCTCTACAAAAAATAAAAAACAGGGCCGGGCATGGTGGCTCACACCTGTAATCCCAGAACTTTGGGAGGCCGAGGCGGGCGGATCACCAGCTCAGGAGATCGAGACCATCCTGGCTAATAAAAAAATTAGCCGGGTGTGGTTGTGGGCACCTGTACTCCCAGCTACTTGGGAGGCTGAGGCAGGAGAACGGCGTGAACCCAGGAGGCGGAGCTTGCAGTGAGCCGAGATCGTGCCACTGCACTCCAGCCTAGGCGACAGAGCAAGACTGCATCTCAAAAAATAATAATAATAATTAAACAATAAAGAAAGAAAGAAAGAAGGAACAGCCGGGCATGGTGGCATGCACCTACAGTCCCAGCTACTTACTTGTGAAGCTGAGGTGGAAGGATCACTCGATCCTCTCAGGATCAGGAGTCACCTTTCAAGCCCAGGAGTTTGAGGGGCTGTAGTAAGCTATGATTGCACCACTGCACTCCCGCCTGGGCAATGAAATAAGACCTTGTCTCCAAAAAAACGAAACAAAACAAAAGCCCGAAAAGCTCGCTCATTACACTAAATCTTCTAAAAGTGTTGCTGACTAAAAGTCCATTTTAGCTACATTCAATGAGATCATCACAACAGCTGTAATAACACTAACCAGTGGGAAGAGATCTGCCTACCATAGCCCCAAAATAGACATTAAACAAGCTTTAGCTCACTCATCATAAATATCCAGTATCCTGAAGATAACACTTGAAGCCCCAATCTAAGCAATAAATTAGTCTACCCCTAAAAAAATAATCTGGATAGGAATTAAATCTGAATATGATACGAATCAAAAAAGATTTTTCATATCACATATTTCCATTCCAATAAATGCCTAGCACTCATAGGCAAGTACTTAATGCCTAATTTCCAAATTTCCCACAAACAGAAAAATCAAGTAACATCAAATGTGGTACTTAATCTAAATTCTAGTTCAGGCTGAGCACGATGTTTTACCCATATAATCCTAGCACTCTGAGGAAGCTGAGGTGGGCAGATGGCTGGAGGTCAGGAGTTTAAGACTACCCTGGGCAACAAAATGAGACCCTGTCTCTACAAAAAATTTGCTAAATCGCCGGGCGCGGCGGCTCACACCTGTAATCCCAGCACTTTGGGAGGCCGAGGCGAGTGGATCACGAGGTCAGGAGATCCAGACCATCCTGGCTAACACAGTGAAACCCGTCTCTACTAAAAAAAAGAAAAAAAAAATTTTTGCTACATCACCAGGCATGGTGGTACACACCTGCAGTCCCAGTTACTCAGGAGTCTGATGTAGGAAGATCACTTAAGCTCAGGAGTTTGAGGCTACAGTCAGCTATGTTCATGCCACTGTACTGAGGCCTGGGTGACAAAGCAAGGTTGTCTCCAAAAAAACACAAAAAGAAAAAAAAAACCTATTTCCTACCTAGTTTTTTTGTTGTTGTTGTTTTGTTTTCAGACAGTCTCACTTTGTCACCCAGGCTGAAGTGCAGTGGCATGATCTTGGGTCACTGCAACCTCTGCCTCCCAGGTTCAAGCAATTCTCCTGCCTCAGACTCCCAAGTAGCTGGGATTACAGGCGCTCGCCACAATGCCTGGCTAACTTGTGTATTTTTAGTAGAGAGGGGGTTTCACCATGTTGGCCAGGCTGATCTCGAACTCCTGACCTCAAGTGATCTGCCTGCCTTGGCCTCCCAAAGTGCTGGGATTACAGGCATGAGCCATCGCGCCCAGCCTTTTTTTTTTTTTTTTTTTTTGAGATGAAGTTTCACTCCTGCCACCCATCCTGGAGTGCAGTGGAGCAATTTTGGCTAACTGTAACCTCTGCCTCCTGGGTTCAAGCGATTCTCCTGCCTCAGCCTTCCAAGCAGCTGCGATTACAGGTGCTTGCCAACACGCCCAGCTAATTTTTGTATTTTACGTAGAGACAGGATTTCACCATGTTGGCTAGGATGGTCTTGAACTCCTGATCTCAGATGATCCACCTGCCTCAGCCTCCTGAAGTGTTGGAATTACAGGTATGAGCCACCATGCCCGGCCCCTACCTAGCTGCTTTTTGTTTTGAGATGGAGTTTCACTCTTATTGCCCAAGCTGGAGTGCAATGGCACGCAACCTCCACCTCCCAGGTTCAAGCGATTCTCCTGCCTCAGCCTCCCCAGTATCTGGGATTACAGGGATGCGCCACCACACCCAGCTAATTTTGTATTTTTAATAGAGACAGGGTTTCTCCATGTTGGTCAGGCTGGTCTTGGTCTCCTAACCTCAGGTGATTTACCCGCCTCGGCCTCCCAAAGTGCTGGGATTACAGCTGTGAGCCACCACACCCAGCATTGTTTTTAAAGAACAGAAACTCAAAGTTATATATATGCATACTCCAGAGCTAAGAGGTTCAGTAAAATTGTCCCCAAATTGTTTACTTTCAGCATAGAGGTAACAGCATTCTCTCTGCCTTCTGAACATGTCCATTGTGGGCTGAGAGGTAGAGTTTAATTAGTTAATATGAAAATGGTGATACATAAATGACAAAGGAAATTCGGAAACTCTTCTGTGAAATCTAAGGATGGAAAACTGCATGTACTAGCAGGCCCCGGCAGAAGATGCTGACAAAGATATGAAGAGGCAAGGTAGACTGGTGCAGTGGTGGCTTAAGCCTGTAATCCCAGCACTTTGGGAGGGGGAAGTGGGAGGATCAGTTAAGCTCAGGGGAAGGGAGGGGAAGGAAGACTGGAGTGGGGAGAAGGAAGGAGGAAAAGGAAAGGGGGAAGAAGGAAGGGAAGAAAGGAAGAAAGAAAGGGCAATGTATACCAGCACTGTCTCTCTACTAGAACTTTCTGAGAATGAAATGTCCTATATCTATGTAGTTCTATATAGCTAGTATGACTGAGGAACTAAATTTTTAGAGCTCAACATATACTTAATAGACACTGATCAAGGAGGAAATGGAGAGACATAAAGGTTTGGTTTTTGCGCCCAGTCTGTCATGAAGGCTTTTTTTTTTTTTTTTTCTTTTGAGACAGATTCTCGCTGTGTCACCCAGGCTGGAGTGCAGGGGCGCGATCTCGGCTCACTGCAACCTCTGCCTCCCAAGTAGCTGGGACTACAGGCACCTGCCACAATGCCCAGCTAATTTTTTTTTTTATTTTTAGTAGAGACGGGGTTTCACTATGTTGGCCAGGCTGGTCTTGAACTCCTGACCTCGCGATCCGCCCACCTCGGCCTCCCAAAGTGCTGGGATTACAGGTGGGAGCAACCACGCCCAGTCCGACATAAAGGTTTTTAAACCAAACAAAAGCATTAATTCTGGACTTTTTTTAAACTCACTGTATTATGTCAATAAACATGACTTTCCTGTCTCCATCTCTTTTCTACCTAGCATTCCACTATATGAATGTACCATAAGCAGTCCCATGGTGGCATATATTTAGGTTGCTATCAGTTTTTCACTTACATAAATAATACCGTAATGATTATTCTTATCTTTAAGGACCTGTCCAATAGGAAATCCTTAAGGTGTGTTCCTTGAGGTACACAGTGTTGTCCTCTAGAAAAGGCTACAGCAATTTATACTGCTACCAGCAGTGTTGAGAATTTCCCCAAACCTTCACCAACAATAATCATCATATTTTTTTGTCACGGTGGATATCTCAGGAAGAAAATGGTATCTCAATTTCATCTGTATCTCTCTGGTTTTCATGAGACTTATTTTGTCAGTATTAATAATCTAATTTTCAAAATGGTCAACCAATTTTTCTAGAACCATTTACTGAATAATTACACCATCCTTCACTATCTTAAAATATTGCCTTTTTGGTATCCTTTGTTCTTTCCAACTGCTGTGGGGTTGAGGGTTCTGAGTGTTTCTCATTGTCTTTTCAGATTTAACTTCTTATGACTACTTTCCTTTTCCAGATAGCTACCAAACAACCTATCTTCTTGTTTCCATATACAATATTATTATCTATGGTGTCAAAATCTTCACAGAAAAAAGAAAATTATAATGATATTCATGTGCTGAATACCTACCACGTGCCTGTCATTGGGTTAATCATCTAACCATCACAATAACCCCCCCTGCAGCTAGACAGAGATTTCTACCTCCATTTAAAATTGAACAGGCTGGTCATAGTGCCTCACGCCTGTAATCCCAGAACTTTGGGAGGCCAAGGCGGGTGGATCACCTGAGGTCAGGAGTTCGAAACCTACCTGGCCAACATGGCGAAACCCCGAATCTACTAAAAATACAAAAATTAGCCAGGCGCGGTAGTGGATGCCTGTAATCCCAGCTACTCTGGAGGCTGAGGCAGGAGAATTGCTTGAACCGGGAGGCAGAGGTTGCAGTAAGCCAAGATCGTGCCACTGCACGCCAACCTAGGCGACAGAGCAAGACTCTATCTCAAAAAAAAAAAAAGACTGAAACAGAAATAAAGGAAGAGAAGAGGCAAGCTAGGTTCTACACTACGAATAAGACAAAGCATTCACCATTAACCCAAGAATTAATGTCACCTTCTAAATTTCCAAGGAAAAGATGAATTATCAAAACAGGCTTTTACAATTTAAGTTCTTCTGAAGCAAGATGCTAAATATTAAGCTTTCATAATAAACAAACCCAAGAAATGCATCCCTATTTCTCCTCCACGGTTCCCATCTTTACTATTCAGAAATACCTTCATCTAGTACCAAAGGAAAAAATATATATACATATGACATACCATAACAGTAAAAATCTCTTCTATATATCCAAACACTGGCCTGAAGAATGACATTATGAGAAACTTTTACTTTCTACATTACCTATTTCTGTAATGTCTGAATTTTTTCAACCACCATCTGTCTGTGAGCAGGGGGGAAGAAATGAAGACACCTCCCTGCCCCACCAGGGCTTTCACAAAATGTGTGCTCTGCTTGAATAAACCCTGGGGTAGGGTAGAAGGGTATTAGGGGACTTATCAGTTTTATCTTTTTAAAAATAAAATGTTAGCCGGGTGTGGTGGCTCACATCTGTAATCACAGGACTTTGGGAAGCTGAGGAAGGAGTTCGAGACCAGCCTGGGCAACATGGTGAAACCCTGTCTCTATAAAACTACAAAAATTAGCCAGGCATGGTGGTGGGCACCTATAGTCCTAGCTACTCAGGAGGCTGAGGTGGGAGGACTCCCTAGGCCCAAGAGGTCCAGGCTGAGGTTAGCCGTGATCACGCCACCATACTCCAGCCTGGGTGACAAAACAAGACCCTATCTCAAAATAAAAAGAAAAAGAAAAAATGAAATGTTAAGCAGAGCCTCAAAGTATAAAATATAAATGCACAACTGTTCTGATTGAAGGAGGAGGACAACTCAGAAAACTATCATTATCACAACCTACTTACTATAGTTACCTGCAGTTCTGCAGAATAGCCTTGATAGAATGGGTTTTGATACAAATTTTTATTTTATTTTTTATTTTTTTGAGACAGGGTCTCACTTTGTCACCCAGGCTAGAGTGCAGTGGTGCAATCTTGGCTCACCACAGCCTCAACCTCCTGGGTTTAAGCAATCCTCCTGCCTCAGCCCCCTAAGTAGCTGGGACTACAGGCTCACGTCACCACACCGGCTAACTTTTTATTTTATTTTATTTTGTAGAGGTGGGGTTTCATCATGTTGCCCATGCCCAGGCTATGAGCCACTGTGCCCAGCCTTAAATCAACTTTTTTTTTTTTTGAGATGGAGTCTCACTCTGTCACCCAGGCTGGAATGCAGTCGCACGATCTCCGCTCACTGCAAGCTCCCCCTCCCAGGTTCATGCCATTCTCTTGCCTCAGCCTCCCAAGTAGCTGGGACTACAGGCACCCACCAGCATGCCTGGCTAATTTTTTTATTTTTAGTAGAGACGAGGTTTCACCATGTTAGCCAGGATGGTCTCGATCTCCTGACCTCGTGATCCGCCTATCTCAGCCTCCCAAAGTGCTGGGATTACAGGCGTGAGCCACCACGCCAGGCCAAATCAACTTTTTAATTCACACACAATAAATGTACACATCTTAAGAATACAGTTCGATGGCCAGGTGCAGTGGCTCACGCCTGTAATCCCAACACTTTGGGAGGCCGAGGGGGCAGATCACCTGAGGTCAGGAGTTCAAGACCATCCCGGCCAACATGGTGAAACCCTGTCTCTATTAAAAACACAAAAATTAGCTGGGCGTGGTGGTATGTGCCTATAATCCCAGCTTCTCAGGAGGCTCAGGCAGTAGAATTGCTTGAATCTGGGAGGCAGAGGTTGCAGTGAGCCGAGACCGCGCCACAGCACTCCAGCTTGGGCAACAGAGTGAGACTGTCTCAAAAAAAAAAAAAAGATACAGTTCGATGAGTTTTGACAAAACATACTGTGTAACCACCACCACGACCAAAACAGAATATTTCTATCACTCCAGAAAGTACCCTTTTGCCCCTTGGCAATCTACTCACCTACCACTGTACAAATTATTTTCAACTGCTAACTTAACAGAACCTGAGTGAACTAGGACTTGACAATGGGAGCACTTCAGAGAATGCCACCAAGCCAGTTATTTACTTATTCCCATATTAACTCATCCTTTTTTCAATATTTACTATGCCTCTTCTACGTAACTCAATGTCCTAGGTAGTGACTAGATTCAACATTGAATAAAACAAATCCCTCTTACTCTCTAAAGACGTGAAGGATGAAACACGATAGATTAAAAATAAATATCATGTCATAGTAATAATGTAGGGTTGGGGAGGGAAACAGCAACAGTTTTTGAAGAGGAGTACTATTATAGAGGAGTCAAGAAAGGCCTCTTTCAGGACATTTCCCAATGTAATAGATACATGTGTACAAAGATACATCAAAACTGCCAAAGCCAAGGTGATACAGCAACTCTTTAACACTTAAGTAATAAGAACTTATGAGTATACAAAGCAAGGCCCTATGTAAAGGGTCATCTTATGCCTGAAACAAGAATTTCTTATATTTAAAAATTTAACTTTTTCTTTTTGAGACAGGGTCTCCTCTGTTGCCCAGGCTGGAGTATAGTGGTACAATCTCAGCTCACTGCAACCTTTGCCTCCCGGGTTCAAGTAATTCTCCTGCCTCAGCCTCCCAAGTAGCTGAGATTACAGGCGCACACCACCACACCTGCCTAATTTTTCTATTTTTAGTAGAGATGGGTTTCGCCATGTTGGTCAAGCTAGTCTCAAACTCCTGACCTCAAGCGATCCACCCACCTCAGCCTCCCAAAGTGCTGGGATTACAGGCGTGAACCACCACACCCAGCCACTAAATCTTTTTCTCTATTGGGCAACCCAACACCGGAATCTGACCAATTCCTCAATCACTTTCATATTAAAAGTTTTTTTCTGATAGCCGATAGTCTTTCAAGCCAAAGGAATTAGTCAAGACTCTAGGACATAGTCTTTAGATAAACTGGGACCATCTTCTGTGAAGCCCTGCTATAAAGGAAAGCCCTTGAGTAAAGAAACTTCCTCGTTAACTTTACAATACAGTCTCACCTCTATGCATTCCTCTATCAATCCTTTATTCATGCCATCCTTTTTACTAAAATCAAGAAAAAGGAAATTGAGTTAACCTCACATACACACAAAAAAATCACATGGCACTACTGAAAACAATACAATGGACTTCATAGTAGTATATTATTTTAAAAAACAATAGAATAACCTTAGTTGTTATGTCTCGGGACAAGAGCCAAAAGTCTTATTAATGAGACATTCAACAACTCTGCTTGGCCTTCTATCTTCTGAGACAGGCCAAGCTATGCAGTAACAACATTCCAGATGCTATAAAGCAAACCAAGCGGAACAAAAGTGAGGACACTGAACACATACCAGCTAAACAAGGCACCGACAGGGGTGAGACCAATGCTTCTATGCTCTCCAAAAGTCTGTTTTTCTTCAGTTTGGAAACAAAGTAATTCAGTGTTTTGGGGGTTCCCCCTGCATTGCTTCAACTCCATCTTTCAAAGCTGCCTAAAATCTTTTTTTTTTTAAGAAGAAACAAACGAAGGATATAAGGTACCAAGACAGAAAAAAAAGGTCAATGATAATGTAAGACAGCAAAGTGACTATGAATGGGAGTACCAGAGACCTCTATGATATATCCAGAACAGGTAATAAAAGATGGAAAATAGACAAGTAATAGAAAGGTATAAAATAGTAAATACCAACTAACACTCTGTCCAGGTCAGGGCTACATGTCAGACTGTTGGCAGGGTCTAGGGCAAATTGGAAATGACATGCCCCAACTATAAAAGATGGTTGCTGCAAAACAGAAAAGCATATCCATGGCTGCCAGATCTGCTTTTTGAAAAGCAGCCTGAATCCACATTTTTATACAAAATCTCCTTTTTAAATGTTGACAACTAATTCAAATTTACAACACTGTATGAGCCAAAGAAAATATATCTGCAGATTGGATTTAGTCCATAAAACTTTTTTAGGCAGAGGTTGAAAACATCTGCCTAAATACATGTACTTTCAGTGGTATAACTCAACTCTGTGGCAGAAAGCACATCCTACACTTCCAAAGAAACACTATTACCTGAAAAATACACTACAAAAGATATGAGTACACATCTGACAAAATAAACCACTGAAGGAAAGCACACTTAAAATGCTCCTTTTCTAGGCCGGGCGCGGTGGCTCAAGCCTGTAATCCCAGCACTTTGGGAGGACGAGGCAGGTGGATCACCTGAGGTCAGGAGTTCAAGACCAACCTGGCCAACTTGGCGAAACCTCATCTCTACTAAAAAATACAAAAAAAATTAGCCAGGGCTGGGCGCAGTGGCTCATGCCTGTAATCCTAGCACTTTGGGAGGCCGAAGCGGGCGGATCACCTGAGGTCAGGAGTTTGAGACCAGCCTGACCAACATGGAGAAACCCCATCTCTACTAAAAATACAAAATTAGCCGGGCATGGTGGCCCATGCCTGTAATCCCAGCTACTCGGGAGGCTGAGGCAGGAGAATCGCTTGAACCCGGGAGGTGGAGGTTGCGGTCAGCTGAGATCGAGCCATTGCACTCCAGCCTGGACAAGAACAAAACTCCGTCTAAAAAAAAAGGAAAAAAATTAACCAGGTGTGGTGATGGGCACCTGTAATCCCAGCGACTCGGGAGGCTGACGCAGGACACTCGCTTGAACCTAGGAGGCGGAGGTTGCAGTGAGCCGAGATGGCACCACTGCACTCCAGCCTAGGCAATAGAGACAGACTGTCTCAAAAAAAAAAAAAAAAAAAAAAAAGGCTGGGCGCGATGGCTCACGCCTATAATCCCAGCACTTTGGGAGGCCAAGGCAGGCGGATGACCTGAGGTCAGAACTTTGAGACCAGCCTGACCAACATGGAGAAACCTCATCTCTACTAAAAATACAAAATTAGCGGGGCGTGGTGGTACATGCCTGTAATCCCAGCTTCTCGGGAGGCTGAGGCAGGAGAATCACTTGAACCCAGGAGGCAGAGGTTGCGGTGAGCTGAGATTGCGCCACTGCACTCCAGCCTGGGCAACAAGAGCGAAACTCCATCTCAAAACAAACAAACGAACAAACAAACAAAAAGCTCCATTTCTGGAACACTTAAAATATGTACTGTAAACAAAATTCAATGAAAGAAAACATTAGAAAATGAATTTTTGTCAAATTGGACTCACCAAATTTCAGCTTCCTCACTATGAGCAAAACCAGCCCCTATCTTCTAGACAAAAAGAAACTAAGACTTCTACAGCACATCATTAAAACATACTACTTATCCTCAAAAAAAAACAAAAAACAAAAAACTGTAGGCCAGACACGGTGGCTCACCACTATAATCCCAGCACTTTGGGAGGCTGAGGCGGGCAGATCACGAGGTCAGGAGATGGAGACCCTCTTGGCTAACACGGTGAAACCCCGTCTCTACTAAAAATACAAAAATTAGCCGGGTGTGGTGGCGGGCGCCTGTAGTCCAAGCTACCTGGGAAGCTGAGGCAGGAGAATCACTTGAACCTGGGAGGCTGAGGTTGCAGCAAGCCGAGATCGCACCATTGCACTCCAACCTGGGCAACAGAGCGAGGCTCCATCTCAAAAAAAAAAAAAAAAATTAGTTCCCTTGAAAAATTAATAAAGTCAATCTTTTAGAAAGGGTACCCGTGTCTCTTACTGCCTTGGTAAGCCTTGAGCAATTACCTTTTTCTTCCTTAGAGACAGGGTCTGGTTCTGTCGCCCAGGCTGGAGTGCAGTGCTGCAATCATAGCTCACTAATACCTTGAACTCCTGGGGTCAAGAGATCCTCCCACCTTAGCCTCCCAAAGTGCTGGGATTATAAGCATGAGCCACCATGCCCAGCCTACATTTTTATGGATTATAAAGCTGCATTATACGGTCTAGAACATTGTTTCTTAACTTTTTTGAAACTCTAATGAATATGATAGAAGGAGAACACATTTTCCTTGAGAAAATGCACCCCTACTCAAAAATATTTTACAGAGTTCATGGGCTCCCTGGAGTCCACAGGCCATAGATTAAGAATGTAATGTCCTGCTGCAGGCTGGGCGTGGTGGCTCACGCCCGTAATCCCAGCACTTTAGAAGGCTGAGCCCGTTGGATCACCTGAGTTCAGGAGTTCAAGGCCAACCTGGCCAACATGGCAAAACCCCGTCTCTACTAAAAATACAAAAATTAGGCCAGGTGCGGTGGCTCACACCTTTCCCGACACTTTGGGAGGCCAAAACGGGCGGATCAATTGAGGTCAGGAGTTTGAGACCAGCCTGGCCAGCATGGTGAAACCCTGTCTGTCTCTACTAAAAATACAAAAATTAGCTGGACATAGTGGCGGATGCCTATAATTCCAGCTATTTGGGATGCTGAGGCTGGAGAATCGCTTGAACCCTGGAGGCAGAGGTGGCAGTGAGCCGAGACCATGCCATTGCACTCCAGCCTGGGTGACAAGAGAGAAACTCTGTCTCAGGAAAAAAAAAAAAATACAAAAATTAGCCAGGCGTGGTGGCAGGCGCCTGTAATCCCAGCTACTCAGGAGGCTAAGGCAGGGAGAACTGCTTGAACCTGGAAGACAGAGGTTGCAGTGAGCCAAGATAGTGCCACTGCATTCCAGCCTGGGCAACAGAGGAAGACTCCACCTCCAGAAAAAAAAAAAAAAAAAAAAAAAGAGGCCACGTGTGGTGGCGGGTGCCTGTAACCCCAGCTACTTGGGAGGCTGAGGCAGGAGAATCGCTTGAACCCAGGAGGCGGTGGATGCAGTGAGTCGAGATCGCACCACCACACTCCAGCCTGGGCAACAGAGCGAGATTTCGTCTCAAAAAAAAAAAAAAAGAATGTCCTACCATGCAGAATATGTTTACTTGTTTTGAATCCAGGTATCGCTCTGTTGCCCAGGCTGGCATGCAGTGGCATGATCATGGCTCACTGCAGCCTACAGAGACTATTAAACCTACTTACCCTCCAATCTCTGCTTCTTGCTCTTCCATCTCTATTTTCTTGCTCTGTCAGGTAACTACCATCTTCGGTCTCTTAACTAACATACCTCACAATCCATTTTCCATACTTCTGTGAAATGATTTTAAAACATAAATCACCCCTGAAACCCCTTCCTTCCTCCCTCCTTCATCTGTTGTAGGCTGGGCGCAGTGGCTTATGCCTGTAATCCCAGCACTTTCGGGAGGCCGAGGAAGGCGGATCACCTAAGGGCGGGAGTTTGAGACCAGCCTGACCAACATGGAGAAACACTGTCTCTACTAAAAATACAAAATTAGCCAGGCGTGGTGGCACATCCCTGTAATCCCAGCTACTTGGGAGGCTGAGGCAGGAGAATCGCTTGAACTGGGAGGCGGAGGTTGCAGTGAGCCAAGATTGCGCCATTGCACTCCAGCCTGGGCAACAAGAGCGAAAAACCATCTCAAAAAAAAAAAAAAAAAAGAGTTGTAAATAATGTTATATATGTATGTGTCTATACATATTAGAGAAAGAGAGAGACGGCAATCCTTCCTACCATCAGAAGGCTTCAATGGCTTCCCTAATAACCTTCTCTCTCCAACTCATCTGTAATCACTCTCCAAAGTGTCAAACACAATTGGCCTCCTTTCAGTTCTAAAAGCACACTAAATTCTTCCCATCTTCCAGTTTGTGCACTTACTGTTTCCTCTACCTGGATACCCTCTCCTTGACATCCTACAAATTGGTTCCTCACTCTCCCCAAAAAGAACTTCACTGACCACCCTTAGGTCTCCCCCTTTTCAGTGTCTATCAGAGTCCTGAACTGGACACCTCTATGTTACTTTTCTCAATTTGTAGTTTATTTGCTTACCTTTTGTGTTCCCCGCCCCCAACAATCCTGTTAAGCTTCCAAAAGACAAGACCTCATCTGTCATCACACCCTAATATATTCACAGGCCCACAACAGAAGCTGGTAAATGACAGGCTCTCAAGTACTATTTGTTGAATAAATTACCCAATCAACCAGAGTCAAACAGTGAACAGATCTTAGATGTTTATAGAATATGTGTGAAAAAATCCACCAAAACCCTGTATTTGAGAGAATAGCATTAACCAGACTTCCTTCCATTCAGGATGTCAATATGCCCTACAGAAACAGGGTAGCGCCCTAAAATGCTTAGTGGTTAGGACTATCCATTCTAAAAGCTTAATAAATCGTGGCCGGGCGCGGTGGCTTACGCCTGTAATCTCAGCACTTTGGGAGGCCGAGGCAGATGATCCCCTGAAGTCAGGAGTTCAAGACTAGCCTGGCCAACATGGTGAAACCCCGTCTCTACTAAAAATACAAAAATGAGCCAGGCGTGGTGACACACACCTGTAATCCCAGCTACTCAGGAGGCAGAAGCAGGAGAATCGCTTGAACCCAGGAGGCGGAGGTTGCAGTGAGCCGAGATTGTGCCGCTGCACTCCAGCCTGGGTGACAGCGCGAGACTTTGTCTCAAAAAAAAAAATAATAATAATAATAAATCGTATGTCTGTGTACCCTCCCAGTCATCAACATTTCCCATCTCCGTGCTAATCTCAGAAATATTCCAAGCTTCCTCCCTCCAATTCCTCGGAACAAAATAGATCACTCTTTTTGTAATCCATATTTTGCAGGCTAAACCAAATTCAAAAGTACCTATATACTTGGTATTAAATAAATACACTAAGGTGGTACTACTACTACCATCACCACTGCTAAAATTGAACTGTACCTAGTCTACAAAACTAAAAACATCAATCTCCAAAACTGGAGATCTTTCTCTGGTGCTAAAACGTTTAAAAAACAAAGAGATGGAATTACACTGGATATAGAAGTTTTTAATCAAATCACTTCTTACAGAAACCTCAACACAACTCTCTTACAAAATGCAATTAAGCCCAAATGGCTGCAGTAAAACTTATCATTAACGTATGAACATTGGTTCACAAAATACATCTCCCGGCAAAGAACAAACTGAGCCCGATTTGCTCCACAAGTTGTTCATGACAGGAGCCGGTTTTGGCTATTTAACAAGCTTCTAAATCATAATACACACGTCAGACTGTCTAGAATAACAGAACAGACTACAACAGTACTTCCACAAACGAAAAAAGTCAGGGTCATCTGAAACAGAAGAAAAATATCGGGGTGATACACGCCTTACCTCTCTCGGCGCACACTCTAAAAAAAAACCTATAAATGATGATATTACTTTTTAACAGTGGCTAAGTGATTTTTATTTTATCTCATTTAGTCTCCACAATAACCCTGTAAAGGGGTCACTGTTACTTGCTGCTGTTTTAGTGATAAGAAAACTGAGGCACCTGGAGATGAAGACTCTTGACCTAAGATCAAAAGATAGCAGGGCCAAGATTTAAACCCAAGCCAACTGGTTCAGGATACTTCTGTTATGCTCCCAACAGAAGCTTCACTGCCTCTCTCTTGCCAGGTCCTTCTATACTCTCAGAGGCTTTCCCTTCAACCCAATTAACAAATTCCCCATAAACACTGTACTGCCACTGATGGCTTCCAACTTCTGTGCACCATTGCTGCTCCCCAGCTTCTGCTGCCATGTTCCACCCCTAAGATTTGTAAAGTCAAAGACAACAGTTGATAAAAGTTGCTTAGGTGCTAAGAGAAGCAAAATAATTCACCTCATATAAGCAGAACTCACGCCGATTGCCACTGGAATGCAAGCCGGCCTCAGCTCCAGCCCAAGAAAAAAGTGAGAACTCTAATATTCCCGTAGGAGACAAATTTGGACTATCCCGTTTTTGGCCACCAGGCTGGAAAGAACGGAAGCGGTACTAACATTTACTGAGTGGCAGCCACATGCGCCCTAGGAGAAGACCGAACCAGGCCAATGGGGACTGGGTGGGGGGAAGGGCACTCAGGAGTTCCGGGAAAAGAAATCCAAATAACGGGGTTCATACGACCAAAACGGGACGAGTAGGGAGTGGCCGCCCCCAGGCCGACTGCAAGATAAAGCGGCGTAGGAGCTGCTCTGCAGAGAAGGCGACCAAGAGCCTCGGGAGCTAGGCCGGGGCCAGGGGAAGCCCTAAAGGGCGGGGAAGGGGAGGAGCCGGAGGGAACGGAGCCCGCTCAGAAGAGGCCAGGGTGTAAGCTGGGGGGAGCGACTCCACGCCAGGCCTTCCCCGAGCCCCTGACCAGCAGCTGGGGAAAAAAGATAAGAGACGAAACCACTAGAGCCGGTTAAGCTGCCCTAACTTCCATCAGAGGCGCTCACTCACCTGGGCCTACCACAGCGATCGCAGCTGCAGCTCGCAACGGCACAACCAGCCCGAACCTCGCCCCCGCCCCACAGCGCGCCCAGCGTCTCCGCTCTCCGACGGCGGCGACGGCGTAGACCCGCTGCCTCCTGGGAAATGTAGTCCTACGCCCTCCTCTCCTGGCCGACTTCGCTGCCATCAGAACTACGTTTCCCAAAAGACAAGGCGAGCGTTGGGCCCGCCTCTTTGCGTCACGCGCTCGGTTGTCGGCGGTCACGTGGGTTGCTCGGGGCCGTCCCCTCCCCCCGCCTGGGTGGCCTGGAGATGGAGGAGGGCGGTGGACGGAAGGGGCGGGGGCGTTGCTGACGCCACTGCCCCCACCATTTTGGAACCAGCCTGGAGGGAGAGTCTGAGCCCCACCCACTCCGGGCCAGCTTGCCTTGTTGAAAAGCTTCCGAGTTGGGAGTCGAGTCTCCCGGTTTTTGGTCTCTTCTGCGCTCCCTTCCGCTTTGTGACCTTGAGCAAATTCATCCCTCCTCTCTAAACTTGTTTCCTCCCCTGTGAAATGAGACTTGTAATTTCTACCCCACAGCGTTGTTGCGAGGCTCCGACAAAGTAAGGCACAGGAAAGCCTCAAGCACCCTGAAAGCGCAACGCAAATGGAGGGGTTGGTTTGGTTTCGTTTTTTTAATTTTAATTGTGTGACCTCATTCGGAGACCCAGAAGCCGCCTCTCCCCAGCCTGCCTTCTGTAACTATGATTTTCTGACTGTCGTCCTGGGAAGTTTGTTAAAATGGGTGCTACTGGGGTATTGAACCAAAAGTTTACCGGGGAGTGTCTCCCTGCAGTCTACATTTTAAACCGACCTCTCGGGTGATTCTTACCCACCTACAAGTTTTGCACGGGCTGGTTTCCTCCGGAATTTCTGCTCTAGTGCCTCTGAACATTTAAGACCCATCTCATAGGTCATCTGTGATGCTTTCAAAGTTGACTAGCTCCTCCCTATGCCTGTGTTCCCACAGTAAGTTTGCATCTTACTCTGTAAGTATCGGGGCCTTCCCCGACAAGACTGTGAGCTCTTTGAGAGCCGAGATCAGTTTTGATGGATTTCTGCACCTCCAGAGAAAAGTAGACACAGTACACATCAATTAATAAAGAAATCTAATGCTCTTCCTAAGAGAAAAGCTGCAAGGCTCAACTCAAGTAGCAGACCACGTCACATCAGCCCTTGCCCTTAGTGGCTTCGGCAGCATTCCTTGCACACGGCTTACTCTTTCTTCCTTCTTTGAGCACTTCTTGTGGTCGACGTACTGCGTAGTGCTTCTTAAAACGTTCTAATTTAATTGATTTTATTTTTATTTATTTATTTTTTGAGATTCTCCCTATGTCGCCCAGGCTGGAGGGCAGTGGTGCGATTTGGGGTCACTGCAACATCTGCCTCCCGGGTTCAAGCGATTCTCCTGCCTAAGCCTCCTGAGTAGCTGATTTTACGGGCATATGCCACCACCCGGCTAATTTTTCTAGTTTTTTGTGGAGACGGGGTTTCGCCACGTTGGCCAAGCTGGTATCAGACTCCTGACCTCAAGTGATCCACCTGCCTCGGCCTTCCAAAGTGCTGGGATTACAGGTGTGAGCCACGGGGCTGAACCAATGTAATTTTAAATTCAAAGATTTTCTGGGTGTCTACTGTATACAATGCCCAGTGTAAAATACTGGGAACACGGTAGTAAACTAGATGGATACCAAAATACATAATTTTGGCTCCACTTTTAAGAAATACAGGCATAGGCCGGGCCCGGTGGCTCACGCCGGTAATCCCAACGCTTTGGGAGGACCGAGGCGGGCAGCTCACCTGAGGTCAGGAGTTCGTGATCAGCCCAGCCAACATGGCGAAACCCGTTCTCTACTAAAAATACTACAGATTAGCCGGGCGTGGTGGCGGGCGCCTGTAATCCCAGCTACTCAGGAGGCTGAGACAGGAGAATTGCTTGAACCCAGGAGGTGGAGGTTGCAGTGAGCCGAGATCATGCCACTGCACTCCAGCCTGGGCGACAGAGCAAGACTCCGTCTCAAAAAAAAAGAAAAGAAAAAAAGAGCTCCCTCTCCCTCTCCCCCTCCCCCTCCCCCTCGTTTCCCCTTTCCACGGTCTCCCTCTCATGCCGAACCGAAGCTGGACTGTGCTGCTGCCATCTCGGCTCACTGCAACCTCCCTGCCTGATTCTCCTGCCTCAGCCTGCCGAGTGCCTGCGATTGCAGGCGCGCGCCGCCACACCTGACTGGTTTTTGTATTTTTTTGGTGGAGACGGGGTTTCACTGTGTTGGCCGGGCTGGTCTCCAGCTCCTAACCGCGAGTGATCCGCCAGCCTCGGCCTCCCGAGGTGCCGGGATTGCCGACGGAGTCTCGTTCACTCAGTGCTCAATGGTGCCCAGGCTGGAGTGCAGTGGCGTGATCTCAGCTCGCTACAACTTCCACCTCCCAGCTGCCTGCCTTGGCCCCCCAAAGTGCCGAGATTGCAGCCTCTGCCCGGCTGCCACCCCGTCTGGGAAGTGAGGAGCGTCTCTGCCTGGCCGCCCATTGTCTGGGATGTGAGGAGCCCCTCTGCCTGGCTGCCCAGTCTGGAAAGTGAGGAGCGTCTCTGCCCGGCCGCCATCCCACCTAGGAAGTGAGGAGCACCTCTTCCCGGCCGCCATCCCATCTAGGAAGTGAGGAGCATCTCTGCCCGGCCGCCCATCGTCTGAGATGTGGGGAGCGCCTCTGCCCCGCCGCCCCGTCTGGGATGTGAGGAGCGCCTCGGCCCGGCCGCAACCCCGTCTGGGAGGTGAGGAGCGTCTCTGCCCGGCCACCCCATCTGAGAAGTGAGGAGACCCTCCGCCTGGCAACCGCCCCCTCTGAGAAGTGAGGAGCCCCTCCGCCCGGCTGCCACCCCGTCTGGGAAGTCAGGAGCGTCTCCGCCCAGCAGCCACCCCGTCCGGGAGGGAGGTGGGGGTCAGCCCCCGCCAGGCCAGCTGCCCCGTCCGGGAGGGAGGTGGGGGGGTCAGCCCCCCGCCCGGCGAGCTGCCCCGTGCGGGAGGGAGGTGGGGGGGTCAGCCCCCCGCCCGGCCAGCCGCCCCGTCCGGCCAGCCGCCCCGTCCGGGAGGTGAGGGGCGCCTCTGCCCGGCCGCCCCTACTGGGAAGTGAGGAGCCCCTCTGCCCGGCCAGCCGCCCCTTCCGGGAGGGAGGTGGGGGGGTCAGCCCCCCACCCGGCCAGCCGCCCCGTCCGGGAGGGAGGTAGGGGGTCAGCCCCCCGCCTGGCCAGCCACCCCGTCTGGGAGGTGAGGGGCGCCTCTGCCCGGCCGCCCCTACTGGGAAGTGAGGAGCCCCTCTGCCCGGCCAGCCGCCCCTTCCGGGAGGGAGGTGGGGGGGTCAGCCCCCCGCCCGGCCAGCCGCCCCTTCCGGGAGGGAGGTGGGGGGGTCAGCCCCCCGCCCGGCGAGCTGCCCCGTGCGGGAGGGAGGTGGGGGGGTCAGCCCCCCGCCCGGCCAGCCGCCCCGTCCGGGAGGTGAGGGGCGCCTCTGCCTGGCCGCCCCTACTGGGAAGTGAGGAGCCCCTCTGCCTGGCCAGCTGCCCCGTCCGGGAGGGAGGTGGGGGAGTCAGCCCCCGCCCGGCCAGCCACCCTGTCCGAGAGGGAGGTAGGGGGGTCAGCCCCCCGCCCGGCCAGCCGCCCCGTCCGGGAGGTGAGGGGCGCCTCTGCCCGGCCACCACCCCGTCTGGGAGGTGTACCCAACAGCTCATTGAGAACGGGCCATCATGACAATGGCGGTTTTGTGGAATAGAAAGGGGGGAAAGGTGGGGAAAAGATTGAGAAATCGGATGGTTGCTGTGTCTGTGTAGAGGGAGGTAGACTGGGAGACTTTTCATTTTGTTCTGTACTGAGAAAGATTCTTCTGCCTTGGGATCCTGTTGATCTGTGACCTTGCCCTCAACCCTGTGCTCTCTGAAACATGTGCTGTGTCCACTCAGGGTTAAATGGATTAAGGGCGGTGCAAGATGTGCTTTGTTAAACAGATGCTTGAGGGCAGCATGCTCGTTAAGAGTCATCACCACTCCCTAATCTCAAGTACCCAGGGACACAAACACTCTACCTAGGAAAACCAGAGACCTTTGTTCACTTGTTTATCTGCTGACCTTCCTTCCACTATTGTCCTATGACCCTGCCGAATCCCCCTCTGCGAGAAACACCCAAGAATGATCAATAAAAAATAAAATTAAAAAAAAAAAGAAAAAAAGAAAAAAAGAAATACAGGCATATCTCAAATATTGCAGGTTCAGTTCCAGAACACCACAATAAAGCAAAGATTGCAGTAAAGTTAGTCCAAGTTTCCCAGTGCATATTAAAGTTATATAGTATGTTTACATCATACTGTAGTCTATTGTGTGCACTAGTGTTATGACCTAAAATATATATACTTTAATAAAGAATATTACTTAAAAATGCTGTCAGCCTGGCGTGGTGGCTCACACCTGTAATCCCAACACTGGGAGGCCAAGGCGGGTGGATAACCTGAGGTCAGAAGTTTGAGAGCAAGGCCAGGCGCAGTGGCTCACGCCTGTAATCCCTGCACTTGGGGAGGGCGAGGCTGGTGAATCACCTGAGGTCAGGAGTTCAAGACCAGCCTGGCCAACATGATGAAACCCTGGTCTCTACTAAAAATACAAAAAATTAGCCGGGCATGCTGGCGGGCACCTATAATCCCAGCTATTCAGAAAGCTGAGGCAGGAGAATCGCTTGAATCCAGAAGGCAGAGGTTGCGGTGAGCCGAGATCGTGCCACTGCATTCCAGCCTGAGTAACAAGAGCAAAACTCCGTCTCAAAAAAAAAAAAAAAAAAGTTCAAGACCAGCCTGACCAACACGGTGAAACTCCGTCGCTACTAAAAATACAAAAGAATTAGCTGGGCGTGGTGGCACATGCCTGTAATCCCAGCTACTCGGGATGTTGAGGCACGAGAATCGCTTGAACCCAAGAGGCGGAGGTTGCAGTGAGCTTAGATCGCGCCATTGCACTCCAGCCTGGGCAACAAGAGCAAAACTGTCTCAATAAAAATGCTAACTGTCATCTGAGCCTTCAGCAAGTGGTCACTTTTTGCTGGTGGAGGGTCTTGCTTTTATGCTGATGGCTGTTGACTGACTAGGGTGGTAGTTGCTGAAGGTTGGGGTGGATGTGGCAGTTTCTGATAATAAGAGAGCAATGAAGTTTGCCCCATCCATTTACTCTTCCTTTCTTTTTTTTTTCCCTTTTCATCCACTGAGAAAATGAAAAGTTGACTCTTTCTTTCATGAAAGATTTCTCTGTAGCTTGCAGTGCTCTGATAGCATTTTAACAGCAGAACTTCTTTCAAAATTGGACTCACTCATCTCACATACTGCTGGTGTCTTATCAACCAACTTTACATAATATTCTAAATCCTGTGTTGTCACTTCAACAATGTTCGCAGCTTTTTTTTTTTTTTTTTTTTTTGAGATAGGGTCTCACTCTGTCACCCAGATTGCAGTGCAGTGGCCCACAATATGTGCACACTGCAACCGCCATCTCCCAGGCTCAAAGGATCCTCTCGCCTCAGCCTCCCAAGTAGCTGGGACTACAAGTGCATACCACCATGCTGAGCTAAAATTGTAAAAATTATTTTGTAGAGATGAGGTCTCACTATATATATATATATATATATTTTTTTTTTTTTTTTTTTTTTTTTTTTTTTTTTTTTGAGACAGTCTCACTCTGTTGCCTGGGCTAGAGTGCAGTAGTGCGATCTCTGCTCACTGCAGTCTCTGCGCCCCCAGGTTCAAGCGATCCTCCTGTCTCAGTCTCCCGAGTAGCTGAGATTACAGGTACCCGCCACCTCACCCAGCTAATTTTTTGTGTTTTTAGTAGAGACAGGGTTTCGCCATGTTAGTCAGGCTGGTCCCAAACTCCTCACCTCAGGTGATCCACCCGCCTCAGCCTCCCAAAGTGCTGGGATTACAGGCGTGAGCCACTGTGCCCAGCCGAGGTCTCAGTATATTGCCCATTCTGGTCTCAAACTCCTGGGCTCAAGTGATTTTCCTGCACTGGGTTTCTAAAGTGCTGGGTTCATTTATTCATTCTTGTCATTCATTTACAGATATGAGCCACTGCACCCAGCCTTCACAACATTTTCAACAAGAGTTGGTTGTATCGTAAACCATTTTTTGACCAGGCTGGTGTCGAACTCCTGACCTCAAGTAATCAGTCCACCTCAGCCTCCCAAAGTGCTGGGATTATGGGTATGAGCCACCACACCTGGCCACAAAATGTATTTCTTAAATAAGACTTGAAAGTCAAAATTACTCTTTTATCCATGGGCTATAGAACGGACATCATGTTAGCAGGCATAAAAACAACATTAGGGCTGGGCACAGAGGCTCACACCTGTAATCCCAACATTTTGGCAGGCCGAGATGGGCAGATCACTTGAGGTCAGGACTTTGACACCAGCCTGGCCAACACAGTGAAACCCCATCTGTACAAAAATACAAAAAATAACTGGGCGTGGTGGTGTGCACCTGTAATCCCAGCTGCTCAGGAGGCTGAGGCAGGAGAATCACTTAAACCCAGAGGTGAAGGTTGCAGTGAGCCAAGGTCACGCCATTGCACTCCAGCCTGGGTGACAGAGTGGGACTCCATCCCAAAAAAGAAAAAAGTTCTGTCATCCAGGCTTTGTTGTTCCATTTGTAGAGTATAGGCAGATTAGATTTAGCATAATTCTTAAGGGCCTTGGGATTTTCAGAATGGTAAATGAGCATCGCCTTCAATTTAAAATCACCAGCTGCATTAGCCTGAAAAAAGAGAATCAGTCTGTCTTTTGAAGCCTTGAAGCCAGGCATTGACTTCTGCTCTCTAGCTATGAAAGTCCTAGATGCCATCTGCTTCCAATGGAAGGCTATTTCATCTACATTGACAATCTGTCAGGGGCCGGGCACGGAGGCTCACGCCTGTAATCCCAGCACTTTGGGAGGCCGAGGCAGGCAGATCACCAAAGGTCAGGAGTTTGAGACCAACCTCGCCAATGTGGTGAAACCCCGTCTCTACTTTAAAAAAAAAAAAAAGTTAGCTGGGCATGGTGGTGGGTGACTGTAATCCCAACCTCTTGAGAGGCTGAGGCAGGAGAATCGCTTGAACCCAGGAAGCAGAGGTTACAGTGAGCCGAGATTGCTCCACTGCACTCCAGTCTAGGCAACAGAGTGAGATCCCATCTAAAATAAAATAAAAAAGAGAAAATTTGTTGTTTAGTTTAGCCACCTTCATCAATTATTTTAGCTAGATCTCCTGCAAAATTTGATTCAGTTTCTACATCAGCACTTGCTGTTTCACCTAGTACTTTTATGTAATGGTGATGGCATCTTTCCTTAAACCTCACGAACCAAACTCTGGTAGCTTGAAACTTTTTTTCTGCAGCTTCCTCAATTCTTTCAATCTTCACAGAATTGACAAGAGTTGGAGCCTTGCTCTAGATTAGGCTTTTGTTTATGGGAATGCTGTGACTGATCTGATCTTCTTTGTAGGTCACTAAAACTTTCTCTGTATCAGCAATAAGGCTGTTTTGCCTTCTTATCAAATTCATTTATTCCCTGGAGTTGCACTTTTTTTTTTTTTTTTTTTTGAGATGGAGCCTTGCTCTGTTGCCTAGGCTAGAGTGCAGTGGCGTGATCTCAGCTCACTGCCACCTCCACCTCCTGGGTTCAAGCAATTATTCTGCTTCAGCCTCCCAAGTAGCTGGGATTGCAGGCGCCCGCCACTGCACTTGGCTAGTTTTAGTATTTTTAGTAGAGACAGGGTTTCACCATCTTGGCCAGGCTGGTCTCGAACTCCTGACCTCGTGATCCACCCGCCCCTGCCTCCCGAAATGCTGGGATTACAGGCGTGAGCCACCACGCCTGGCCTGGAGTTGCACTTTTAATTTCCTTTTTTTTGAAACAGAGTCTGGCTCTGTCGCCCAGGCTGGAGTGCAGTGGCATAATCTCGGCTCACTGCAAGCTCTGCCTCCCGGGTTCATGCCATTCTCCTGCCTCAGCCTCCCGAGTAGCTGGGACTATAGGCGCCTGCCACCACGCCTGGCTAATTTTTTCTTTTGTATTTTTTAGTAGAGACAGGGTTTCACTGTGTTAGCCAGGATGGTCTCGATCCCCTGACCTTGTGATCCACCCACCTCGGCCTCCCAAAGTGCTGGGATTACAGGCGTGAGCAACCGCGCCTGGCTTTTTTTTTTTTTTTTTTTTTTTTTTGAGACAGAGTCTGGCTGTGTTTGCCCAGGCTGGAGTGCAGTGACGCGATCTCTGCTCACTGAGTGATGCAATCTCTGCTCACTGCAGGCTCTGCCTCCTGATTTCAAGCGATTCTCCTGCCTCAGCCTCCCGAGTAGCTGGGACTACAGGTGCCTGCCACCACGCCTGGCTAATTTTTATATTATTTTTTAAGCAGAGACAGGGTTTCACCATGTTGGCCAGGCTGGTCTCGAACTCCTGATCTCAAGTGATCCACCCACTTCGGCCTCCCAAAGTGCTGGGATTACAGGCGTGAGCCACTGTGCCTGGCCTAATTTCCTTCAAGAACTTTTTCTCTGCGTTCACAACTTGGCTAATTGACACAACAGGTCTAGCTTTCTGCCTGTCTAGGCTTTTGACATCCCTTCCTCATTAAGCTTAATCATTTCTAGCTTTTGATTTAAAATGAGAGACATGAACACTTAGAGGCCATTGTAGGGTTTTGTAGGGTTATTAATTGGCCTAATGTCAATGTTGTTGTGTCTCAGGGAACAGGGAACAGGGAGACTGGAGGAGAAGGAGAGAAACAGGGAATGGCCAGTTGGTGGAGCAGTCAGTACACACACAACACTTACTAAGTTCACCACTTATATGGGTGCAGTATGTGGCACTGCCAAACAATTACAATAGTAACATAACTGATGTTAATTGATAGGAATATCACTGATCACCATAACAGATATAATAATAATGAAAAAGTTTGAAATATTGCAAGAATTACCAAAATGTGACAGGGACACAAAGTGAGCACATGCCTTTGGAAAAATTGTGTCAATAGACTTGCTTGACACAGGGTTGCCACAAACTCGCAGTTTATAAAAAAAAAAAATGCCATATCTACAAAGCACAATAAAACAAGATCTATCTTGGATCTCTTCCAACCTTTCTACCAACCGCTGCCCCTTCCCTGGCCCAGAAACTTACCCCAAGGTTCCAGTCTCTGCCCTCTCCTCTCCTCATTCAGCCTCTCTCCCTGAGTGACCTCTCTCCTTGAGTGACCTGGCATACTCAGGTAGCTTTACATCTCTTTTAAGCATCTTATTCCCTTATCTACATCTTAGAGTCAACTCACTTAGTTCCAGATATATAGGAGCCACCATACCCTGATTTCCCACTGGTATCTCAAATTCACCCTGCCAGAAACCGAACTCTTCTTCCCTCCAGTACAGCATTACCTAGTTAAGTGTGTAGTTAATTGTTTGTATGTCTGCATTCTCCATGAGGCTTTGAGTTCCTCTCAAAGCAGAGAAAACTGTATCACTTCATTCATTTGGTGGGCACATACCATGGGTCAGGCCCTGTACTATGATGATCAGGAAAAAAAAGAGTAAACAAAACAGATGTGGTCCCTTCCCTCACAGAGCTTACCTCCAACTGGGGAGATAGCATTAAGAAGTCTATCACATGCATAATTAATTACTAATGGATGAGTGCAATGCAGGAAGAGTATATGGTATATGCTATGATAGCACAGAACAGAGGTCAGCAAACTACAACCTGTGGGCCAATTCTGGCCCATCTCCTGTTTTCATATGGCCAGAAACTAGGATTATTTTTACATTTTTATTTACTTATTTGTTTTTGAGACAGAGTCTGGCTCTGTCCCGCAGACTGGAGTGCAGTGGCGTGATCACAGCTCACTGCAGCCTCCTGGGCTCAAGCAGTCCTCCCACCTTAGCCCCCAAGTAGCTGGGACCACAGGCATGCACCACCATGCTCAGCTATTTTTTTGTTGTTGTTGTTGTTTTTGGCCAGGCTGGTCTTGAACTCCTGACCTTGTAATCCACCCGCCTCGGCCTCCCAAAGTACTAGGATTATAGGTGTGAGCCACCACACCCGGCATTTTTTTTTTTTTTTTGAGACGGAGTCTCACTCTTTCACCCAGGCTGGAGTGCAGTGGTGCGATCTCCGTATCCCAGTTCAAGCGATTCTCCTGCCTCTGCCTCCCGAGTAGCTGGGATTACACGCCACCAAACACAGCTAATTTTTGTATTTTTAGTACAGACGGGGTTTCACCATGTTGGCCAGTCTGGTCTTGAACTCTTGACCTCAGGTGATCCACCCACCTCAGCCTTTCAAAATGTTGGGATTACAGGCGTGAGCTACGGCGCCCAGCTGTTTTTTTCTTTTTAATTTTTTGTAGAGACACGGTCTCACTGTATTGCCCAGGCTGGTCTCAAACTCCTGGGCTAAAGCAATCCTCCTGCTTAGGCCTTCCAAAGTGCTAGGATTTCAGATGTGAGCCACTGTGCCCAGCCTATTTTTACATTTTTTAATGGTTGGGAAAAAAGAAAATTTTATTGGCTGGGCGCTGTGGCTTATGCCTGTAATCCCAGCACTTTGTGAGACTGAGGCGGGCAGATCACCTGAGGTCGGGAGTTTGAGACCAGTCTGACCAACATGGAGAAACCCTGTCTCTACTAAAAATACAAAATTAGCCGGGCGTGATGGCACACACCTGTAATCCCAGCTACTCAGGAGGCTGAGACAGGAGAATCACTTGAACCTGGGAGGCAGAGGTTGCGTTGAGCCGAGATCGTGCCGTTGCACTCCAGCCTGGTCAACAAGAACAAAACTCCGTCTCAAAAAAAAAAAAAAGAAAATTTTCTTTTTGTGACATGCAAAAAGTATATGAAATTCAAAGTTCAGCATCCATAAATGCATTCATGTTATTGCCTATGGCTGCTCTGACTGCAGAGTAGAGTGGTTGCAACAGAGACTCTGTGGTCTGCAAAGCCTACAACATGTACGATTTACCCCTTAAGAAAAGGCTTGCTGACTTGGTATAGAATCCGGAGGTCCTGTTCTAGGCTAGAAGTTTAGGAGATGCTTCCTTAAGGGAATGACCCATAAACAATATAGTTAGCCAGGCCAAGAATTGGGGAAGAGCATTCCAGACAGAAGGAAAAACACAGGGAAAAGCGCTGTGGCCTGAAGGAACGTGGCACATCCTAAATGTTGTTAGGTCTGCCATTGACTCTGGAGTGTAATAGGAGGAGAAGCACAATAATGTCAATGAGGTCCTAAGGAGCCGGATCCCACTGGGTCTGACAGTCCAGATTGAGGAGATTGGATTTTATTGAGACCAATGGGAAACCATTAAAAGGTTTTTTTTGTTTTGTTTTTGTTTTTTTTTGAGTCTCGCTCTGTCGCCCAGGCTGGAGTGCAGTGGCGCAGTCTCAGCTCACTGCAAGCCCCGCCTCCCGGGTTCATGCCATTCTCCTGCCTCAGCCTCCCAAGTAGCTGGGACTACAGGCGCCTGCCACCATGCTCGGCTAATTTTTTTTTGTATTCTTAGTAGAGACGGGGTTTCATCGTGTTAGCCAGGATGGTCTCTATCTCCTGACCTCATAATCCGCCCGCCTCGGCCTCCCAAAGTGCTGGGATTACAGGCATGAGCCACCGCGCCCAGGCCATTGAAAGGTTTATAAGCAGGGGAGGGACGTGATTCTCATTTCCTTTTTTATTTTTATTTTATTTATTTATTTTTTTTTTGAGACAGAGTTTTGCTTTGTTGCCCAGGCTGGAGTGCAATGGCGTGATCTCGGCTCATTGCAATCTCCACCTCCCGGGTTCAAGCGATTCTCCTGCCTCAGTTTCCTGAGTAGCTGGGGTTACAGGCATGTGCCACCACGCTCGGCTAATTTTTTTGCATTTTTAGTAGGATGGAGTTCACCATGTTGGTGAGTCTGGTCTTGAACTCTTGACCTCAGGTGATCCACCCACCTCGGCCTTCCAGAGTGCTGGGATTACAGGCATAAGCCAATGAGCCTGGCCCACATTTCCTTTTTTAAAGGATTACTATGGTACAGTGTGAGAACGGATTAGGGCAAACCAGAGTGAAAGTGGGGAGACCAGTGAGGAAGTTATATCACAGTATTCCAGATGAGACGAGACAATGGCATGGTCTAGTGTATTCTCAGTGGGGATGAAGAAAAGTGGGAAGATTCAGAAAACAGAGGACATTTAGGAGATGATATCTACTGGTCTTGGTGACTGGCTGGCTGAGAAAGGGCAGGAGTCAAAGTTGACCCCCAGGTTTCTGGCTTGAGCAGCTAGGTACTACCTCCCTAGCCCATGCTGCTTATACAGGTCTCACCACACTCATCACAAGGTGTTGAAATCACCCATCTGTGCCACCTACAGAGAGCCAACTCCTGAAAGGCAACAACTAGTTTGTTCTTTGTCTTCCTAGAACCCAGCAGTTGGCTAAGCACGGAATTGACAGCAGTAGGTGTGTCATGTATGGACTTTCCTTAGTTTTTTCCTGTTTCTGTTAGGAGTTGTCTTTCTTTCTTTCTTTCTTTCTTTCTTTCTTTCTTTCCTTTCTTTCTTTCTTTCTTTCTCTTTCTTTCTTTCCTTCTTTCCTTTCCTTCTTTCTTTTTCTTTCTTTCTTTTCTTTCACAGAGTTTGGCTCTTGTTGCCCAGGCTGGAGTGCAATGGGGCAATCTCAGCTCACTGCAACTTCCACCTTCTGGGTTCAAGCGATTCTCCTGCCTCAGCCTCCTGAGCAGCTAGGATTACAGGCGCATGCCACCATGCCCGGCTAATTTTTTGTATTTTTAGTAGAGACGGGGTTTCACTATGTTGGCCAGGCTGGTCTCGAACTCCTGACCTCAGGCGAACCACCTGCCTCAGCCTCCCAAAGTGCTGGGATTACAGACGTGAGCCACAGCGCCCAGCCAGGAGTTCTTCTGTCTTTCTGATCACCCAGCTTCAAAATCTCAGAGGAATCTTGGCTTCCTCCTTCTATCTTATCTGCCATATTGCATCAGTCACAACATCCACTGTATTCTGCCCCCAGAACATCTACTGAATCTTCTACCATCCTGTTTTAGGCCTTTACATGTCTCAAAGAACAGAACATGTCTTAGAACAGTGCCTGGGCCAAAGTTAGGAATATGAAGTGTTGGCTATGATAAGATCTCCCAGGCCTCTCTCTCCATCCAAGCAGAGAGGCATCCTACAAAAGGTAGTCAGAGGGTTGTTCCTCAAGTACAACTCTGATCCTATCAACCCCTGTCTCCAGTGCCTTCAGGATCAAACCCTAAACCCTCAGTGTAATCTACAAGGCCCTGCATGGTATAACCTCTGATGATCTCACCAGCTTCACCATCACCTTCCAAGGCCCTCCATTGCCATCAGAATGAAGGACAAGCTCTAAACCTCTAGCATCTGGCCTCCATGTCGTACCAGCCTTAGCTTCTTCACACACAATGTTCCAGTCATGTGTTCTTGTCTTGACCATACTCTGGACTTCCTGCTTCCTCATTCCTGCTCATGCCCTTCCTCCCCAGCAGCCCCACCTATCAAAGGCCTATCTCATCAGTTCAGAATCTGCTTCTTTTAGGAGTACTCCAACACCAACTGCGTTTGTCAGACTCTGCCTTGCATTGTTGTAATTTCTGCACATGGTATCCCTCTGCTGACCTAGGAGCAGAGTGGCATCTGTTGCTCTGCCAGTTCAGCACCTTCCACTCCTCTTCTTCTGGTAGCAGCACTCTGATAATCCATTGTAAAGTTGTCCCTGCTGGGTGTGGTGGCTCATGCTTGTAATCCCAGCACTTTGGGAGGCCAAGGTTGGTGGATCACTTGAGGCCAGAAATTCGAGACCAGTGTGGCCAACATGGTGAACCCCATATCTACTAAAAATACAAAAACTGGCCGAGCATGGTGGCACGCACCTGTAATCCCAGCTACTCGGGAGGCTGAGGCAGGAGAATCGCTCGAACTCAGGAGGTGGAGGTTGCATTGAGCCGAGATCGCGCAACTGCACTTCAGCCTGGGCGAAACAGCGACTCAGTCTCAAAAAAAAAAAAAAAAAAGAAAGAAAGAAAAGAAAAAAAGAAAAGCTATCGCTCCCCTACTCTCACTTCAAGGTGAGCAGGTGACTGGCTGATAAGTACATTTCATTTCCTTGGCCCCCAGTGATTGGCAGGTGGCTTAAACTGGGATAGCAGATGGAATGAGCATTAGCCTGAGACCTTGGCTGAACCACTGAGGAAAGGGCCCTCTCTTTCTCCTGGCATTGCTAAACTGGAAAAGCACCAACCTGGACTTGTTAATGGTCATCTCTGCCACCATTTAGAGGCAGCCATCCTGAGAATGAAGCCAACACAGCTGGAGAGCAGAGCATGAGTTGAGAAACACATAATCCCAGCTATACCAGTTAAGCTCTTAGATTCAGCCACGCCTGACATTAGCAGCACCTATGGACTTTTCCATGCCATGAGCCAATAAATGAGTTGGTTTGGGTTGGGTTTCTTCTACACTGAAGTCATGACTAAGAGAGGAGTTGTTAGAGCTATCTCTTGTGTACAAGAGGCTCTCAGGACAGAAAGGAAGCTGGAAAGGGAAATCAATAGAGACTGGAACCGGCAGCATTGTCTGACCCTCTATGCTTGAAAGGCCACCTATGGAAGAGAGGAGCAGTTAACTTTGCCATTGCTCAGACTGACCAAGGGGGCGTCACCTCCATCTCTGCTTTCCAGAAGCAAACCAAACACTCTAGTCAGGGGAACAGTGGCTTGTTTGCTACTGATCATTGGCAAGAAGCAGCCCCTCATTGCTGAGCTTGAGCAGAAAATGGTTACTCCCTCACCAGTCAGTGGGTATCCACCCTCAGGAATACCCTAGTCTAGCGGTTACTAAGCTTGTTTTGATATTGGAGTAATCTCAGGATGTTTGCTTTTTTGTTGTTTGTTTTGAGACAGGGTCTGGCTCTGTTGCCCCAGCTTTAATGAAGTGGTAGAATATGGCTCACTGCAGCCGCCACTTCCTGGGCCCAAGTGATCCTCCCACCTTAGCCTCCCAAGTAGCTGGGACTACAGGCATGCACCACAAAGCTCTGCTAATTTTTTAATTTTTTTTTTTTCTTTTTGAGACCTGGTCTCACTCTGTCTCCCAGGCTGGAGTACAGTGGTGTGATCACAACTGACTGCAGCCTTGACCTCTTAGGTTCAAGCAATCTTCCCACCTCAGCCTGCCTAGTAGCTGGGAACACAGGCGCGTGCCACCAGGCACAGTTACTTTTTTTTTTTTTTTTTTTTTAAATAGAGACAGAGTCTCTCTATGCTTCCCAGGCTGGTCTCGAACCCCTGGGCTCAATCCTGGGCTCAAGTGATCCTCCTACTTTGGCCTCCCAATGTGTTGGGATTACAGGAGCGTACCACTATGCCCGGGTTTTTAATTTTTTTTTTATGTGGAGAGAGGGTCTCACTTTGTTGCCCAGGCTGGTTTCGAACTCCTGGGCTCAAGCAATCCTCCCTCCTCGGCCCCCCAGAGTGCCAGGATTACATCATGAACCACCACACCTGGCCCATCTCAAGATGTTTTTAAAATTCCAACACTTACACCACATCTCAAACTAAGCAAATCACAGTCTCTGGATGGATCACAGGCATCACTATTTTTTTGAAGTTGATTCAGGTGATTCCAGTGCACAGATAAATTTGGGAACCACTGCCAAAGGCTCCCATCTTTTTGTTTCCAAAGCTGACACTTTATATATATGATGTATACATACATATATATATATACCTTTTTTTTTTTTTGAGACAGAGTCTTGCTCTGTCACCCAGGCTAGAGTGCAGTGGAGCAATCTGGGCTCACTGCAACCTCCACCTCCTTGGTTCAAGCAATTTCCCTGCCTCAGCTCCCGAGTAGCTGGGATTACAGGCGCACGACACCACATCCAGCTAATTGTTTTGTATTTTTAGTAGAGACAGGGTTTCACCATGTTGGCCAGACTGGTCTCGAACTTCTGACCTCAGGCAATCTGCCCACCTCGGCCTCCCAAAGTGCTAGGATTACAGATGTGAGCCACCGTGCCCAGCCTATAATTTTAAAATAATTTTTTTCTTTTTTTTTTTTTTTTTGAGATGGAGTCTTGCTCTGTCGCCCAAGCTGGAGTGCAGTGGCGCGATCTCCGCTCACTGCAAGCTCCGCCTCCCGGGTTCAAGTGATTCTCCTGCCTCAGCCTCCCGAGCAGCTGGGACTACAGGTGCCTGCCACCATGCCCAGCTAATTTTTTGTGTTTTTAGTACAGACGGGATTTCACTGTGTTAGCCAGGATGGTCTCGATCTTCTGACCTTGTGATCCTCCCGCCTCGGCCTTCCAAAGTGCTGGGATTACAGGCGTGAGCCACTGCGCCCGGCCAAAAAGAAGTTTTTAAACACTCTCAATTCACTGGGGACCAGAAAAAAACCAGTATATGGACCACACTTTGTTTTGAGTAGCACTGTTCTAGAAGATACTTGCAGCCCTTCCCACTTCCCTCTCTACCTCCACCTGTGGAAAAGCAGGATGTGGCATCCACTAACTGTTGCCACTCTTTTTCCACGCTTGACTCCAAGCAAGTTCCTTTTGCAGTTGGGATGTCCCCTTTGGGGTGGCAGTGAATGTAACATCACTGACTCCTCTCAGAATTAAATTGGATAGTGGTAGGCCCCTGCAAAGCCAGTTATTCCCAGGAAAGTCAAAGGTCAGTCCTCAGAGGATCCATCCAGGCCCTGCTGAGGACTAGGATTCAGATTTTAGAAGCTGCTTCCCCAGCCCCTCTTGCATCAGAAGCAAGAGCCTGGACCTCACTGATCTGTCTCCTCCAAGCTACTTGCTGGCACGTTTTATTTACTCCTAAGACCTGCTTTGTTGAAACAGGCACTTTATTATCTGGTCTAATTCAGTGTTTCCCAACCAGGGACAATTCTATCCCCCAGAGGATATTTGGCAATGTCTGGAGACATTTGTGGTTGTCACAACCCCGAGCATGGGGGAGTAATGCTGACATCTACTGGGTATTGAGGCCAGGGATGCTGCTAGACATCCTACAATGTGCAAGACAAATCCCTCACAACAAAGAATAATCCTGCTCAAAATAGCAGTAGTGCCAAGGTTGAGAAACTCTTTATCTTGCTTAGAGAGGAAAAGTTCAGTAACACTAAGCTTTAAAATATGATTATATTAGGCCAGATGCAGTGGCTCACTCCGGTAATCCCAGTGCTTTGGCAGGTCAAGGTGGGAGGATCACTTGAGACCAGGAGTTTGAGACCAGGAGTTTGAGACCAGCCTGGGCAATATAGCAAGATCCCATCTCTACAGAAAATTTTAAAATAAGCCAGGCATGGTATCAGTGTGCCTGTAGTTCCAGCTACTTGAGAGGCTGAGGTGGGAGGATCACTTGAGCCCAGGAGTTCGAGGCTGCAGTGACCCACGATTCCATCACTGCACTCCAGCCTGGGCAACAGAGCAAGACTGTCTCTGAAAAAAAAAAAAAAAAAAAAAAGGCTGGACGTGGTGGCTCACGTCTATAATCCCAGCATTTTGGGAGGCCAAGGCGGGCAGATCACTTGCACTCAGGAGTTCAAGACCAGCCTGGCCAACATGGCGAAACCCCGTCTCTACAAAAAGTACAAAAATTAGCTGGGCATGGTGGTGCATGCCTGTAGTCCCAGCTATTCAGGAGGCTGAGGCGGGAGAATTGCTTGAAACCGGGAGGTGGAGGTTTCAGTGAGGCGAGATCGTGCCACTGCATACCAGCCTGGAGTAACAGAGCGAGACTCCATCTCAAAACAAAAAAAAAATTATTATGTTAGTTACATGGACATGCCAAAAAGAAAACTACACAATAAAAAGAGTATATTACTATGGTTTATTCAGTAATAACTAACATAATTTTGTTGTTTTGCAGTTCATCAATAAATTCGTGCTTTCCTTCCCCCACCTTCTTTACACCGGGGGGCAGAGGGGTGATGGAGATAGTGGTGGGGGAGGCTGCAAAAGGTAGATTGGGGTGAGATGGAGATGAGAGGTGAGGTCAAACAGCCGGAAAAGCACACAGATTTTGATGCCAGATCTGACTTCACATTCCCACCCTTGACTACTGCTTTAGCTGTGTGCCTTCAGGCAAGTGACTTATCCTCTCTGAGCCTTAGTTTTCTCATCCATATGACAACTCTTACCTTACAGGGAAGGTCCAGTCACTCAGCCACTAACAGGACTTCATCCTGAGGCAGTGGGAACTATGAGAGGAAGCTCAGTGAGCGTGGGGGAGGCTGTCAGCTTTGGGTGCTCACATGGGCAGCCTGGAGGGGAGCCGACTTACCCTCACAGTGCCTGTGTTTAGTCTCCTTCCAGGTAGGCTAAGAAGTCTTTCTTGGCTGGCTGCGGTGGCTCATGCCTATAATCCCAGCACTTTGGTAGGCTGAGGCGGGTGGCTCACCTGAGGTCAGGAGTTCAAGACTAGCCGGGCCAACATGGTGAAACCCAGTCTCTATTAAAATTACAAAAATTAGCCAGGCATAGTAGTGGGTGCCTGTAGTCCCAGCTAGTCAGGAGGCTGAGGCAGGAGAATCGCTTGAACCCGGGAGGCTGAGGTTGCAGTGAGCCAAGATGGTGCCACGGCACTCCAACCTGGGCGACAGAGTGAGACTCTGTCTCAAAAAAATAAAAATAAAAAAAGTCTTCAGTCTTTCTTGAAGTCTAGCCAGAATCTCTCCTTTCCTAGCCTGAACTCTTCTTTTTGTTTAGTTCAGAGCCTCAGGTGGTTGTTGCTACTAGCCTGGTCTGTCAATGCAGCAGAGAAACGTCCTGAGGTTGTAATTTGCATTTTGGTCTCCTTGCTGCGAGTGTTTACTCCTTCCTGCCTGGGGGTGGGGACTGCGGTTGTTACAGGCTTTGGGATTGCCAGGCCAAAAGCAGAGGTTGCCAGGCACCAAAAGACATCCCCCAGCCAGGGCTCTTGTTTACCAAGGCCCAGCTCCAGGAGCCGGTTACTATGCTGGGTTACTCCACAGCACAGGGCTCCCAGCTTGGGAGGGGCGGAAGCAGGACCTATCAGGAAGCCTTGATGAGTCTTCCCAAGCCAGAGAAAGTGAACATGGGTCTGGGTGTCTTTGCTGCTGCTGTTGTCTTTTCTTGAATAATAGCAACTTTGCACCACTCCCATTCAGATCTCCCAGGACCTCTGCTAGGCATGAAGTTGCTGTTTGTGGGGAGGGGACGGATGTGGGAGCACGAAGTGGTCTTGGGAGTCACAGCAACAGGCCTCTATGGCTAAGCCAAGCCGATCCAAAAGGATAGAATTGACTGAAGACCAGCGAGTCTTTCTCTAAATATTCAAGACTGGATAACTCCCCAGGAATTATACTCAGGGCTTCAAAGGGGTGGGGGCAATATAAAAAATTTAATTATGGCCAGGTGCAGTGGCTCATGCCTGTAATCCCAGCACTTTGGGAGGCTGAGGAGGGCAGATCACTTGAGGTCAGGAGTTCGAGACCAGCCTGGCCAACATGGTGAAACCCCATCTCTATTAAAAATACAAAAAAAATCAGCTGGGCATAGTGGCGGACACCTGTAATCCCAGCTACTCGGGAAGTTGTGGCAGGAAAATCACTTGAAATTGGGAGGCAGGGATTGCAGTGAGCCCAAATCGCACTGTTACCGGTTGGAGGTGTCTAGGTTCTTGGCGTCTTGAACAAAGAATTGGATAAAACACACAAACAAAGCAAGGAAAGGATGAAGCAACAAAAAAAGAGATTTATTGAAAATGAAAGTACACTCCACAGTGTGGGGGCAGGCTGACAAAGGGGCTCAAGAGCCCTATTACAGAATTTTCTGGGGTTTCAGTACTCTCTAGAGGTTTCCATTGGTTACTTGGTGTACCCCTATGTAAATGGAAAGGATATTTCCTGTCATAGCTGAAGTGTTTCCATTTGATTTAGCTCTAGGAAGTCAGTGTGAATCAGCCTTAGGTTTCCTGCCTCTAGACCCTATTCTCCTGCCTCAGCACCACTGCACTCCAGCCTGGGAAACAGAACAAGACTCCACCTAAAAAAAAAAAAAATTTAATTATAAACTTAAAATTTAATATAGCATATTCAAGGCCACTAACACTCAAAGTGCATCATGTCCTAATTACTTTCCTACATTTTACTTTTTTTTTTGAGACGGAGTCTTGCTCTGTTCCCAAGCTGGAGTACAGTGGCGCCATCTCAGCTCACTGCAACCTCTGCCTCCTGGGTTCAAGCGATTCTCCTGCCTCAGCCTCCCGAGTAGCTGGGAATACAGGTGCACACCACCACACGCAGCTAATTTTTGTATTTTCAGTAGAGATAGGGTTTCACTATGTTGCCCAAGATGGTGTCGATCTCTTGACCTCGTGATCCACCCGCCTCGGCCTCCCAAAGTGCTGGGATTACAGGCGTGAGCCACCAAGCCTGGCCTTTTTTTTTTTTTTTTTTTTTGAGACAGAGTCTCGCTCTGTTGTCCCGGCTGGAGTGCAGTGGCGCCATCTCAGCCCAGTGCAACCTCTGCCTCCCAGGTTCAAGCAATTCTGCCTCAGCCTCTCGAGTAAGTGGGATTACAGGCATGTGCCACCACATCTGGCTAATTTTTTTTTTTTTTTTTTTTTGAGACAGAGTCTTACTCTGTCGCCCAGGATGGAGTGCAGTGGTACCATCTGGGCTCACTGCAACCTCCGTCTCCCAGGTTCAAGCAATTCTTCAGCCTCAGCCTCCTGAGTAGCTGAAATTACAGGCGTGTGCCACCACACCCAGCTAATTTTTGTATTTTTAGTAGAGACGGGGTTTTGCCATGTTGGCCAGGCTGGTCTTGAACTCCTGACCTCAGATGATCTACCCACCTCAGCCTCCCAGTGCTGGGATTACAGGCATGAGCCACCACACCTGGCCCAGTTTACTATTATCAATCCTTTTAAAGTTGTTGGCATCTGCCGGGTGAATACCCTGTGTGACAGTGTGCCATTGCTCACTCCTCCCTGCTCCACCTGCACTGACATTATGTTGGCAGCTTGAAATTGGCCATGGTGGGAGTGTTTACATCATGGAAGTCGGCAAATGTGACAAATCAAGTCCCTCCCTAATGCACCCCAAGCCATTTGTAAACATTCACCAGCACACCACTGGGTAGAGATTCCCAAAACATGACTGTGATTGAATTTCTCACCAGCCAGCCTGGCAGGGGGTTTTTGGAGCAGATCATCTGGTTTAGAGAATTAAATATATGGGACAATTCTTTTTTTTTTTTTGAGACAGAGTCTTGCTCTGTTGCCCAGGCTGGAGTGCAGTGGCGCGATCTCGGCTCACTGCAAGCACCGCCTCCCGGGTTCATGCCATTCTCCTGCCTCAGCCTCCCGAGTAGCTGGGACTACAGGTGCCCGCCACCACGCCTGGCTAATTTCTTGGCATTTTTAGTAGAGACGGAGTTTCACCATGTTGGCCAGGATGGGCTCAATCTCCTGACCTCGTGATCCGCCCGCTTCAGCCTCCCAAAGTGCTGGGATTACAGGTGTGAGCCACCATGCCTGGATAAACAGGACATTTCTTACATCTAAGCATCATGGAATAAAATGCATACTTGTTACCTGTATCTTGTCCAGACATACTTGGGGGCCCATCTCTTCTTCCTCCCTTAGAGACGAGAGTGCACACCCACTCATGAAACACCCCTAGCACATCCCAAAACACACCTGGGATGCCTTTTGGGTGGAATAAGAACAAAAGCTCCAGGCCGGGCGCGGTGGCTCACGCCTGTAATCCCAGCACTTTGGGAGGCCGAGGCGGGCGGATCACGAGGTCAGGAGATCGAGACCATCCCGGCTAAAACGGTGAAACCCCGTCTCTACTAAAAATACAAAAAATTAGCCGGGCGTAGTGGCGGGCGCCTGTAGTCCCAGCTACTCGGGAGGCTGAGGCAGGAGAATGGCGTGAACCCGGGAGGCGGAGCTTGCAGTGAGCCGAGATCCCGCCACTGCACTCCAGCCTGGGCGACAGAGCGAGACTCCGTCTCAAAAAAAAAAAAAAAAAAAGAACAAAAGCTCCATGAGGGCAGGGACTTCGTTACTGCTGTACCTAGACTGCTCTTCAGTCTCAGTGGCTCTCCTAGTTTCCCCGGCTTCTGACTTAGGGCAACTTAAGCCATGCTAGAGCCAGGGGGCCCTGTGCACACGGGCCGAAGGGAGAACCAGCCAGACACCCTGGGGTAGCCTCTTCTCAAGAACATGAACCTACCTGGGGGACAGTTCTCAGTCAGGAGCAATCCCTTCCCAGGAAACATCCGGCAATGTCTGGAGGCAGTTTGGATTGTCACAAGAGCAGAGGAGTTGGGGGAGTGCCAATGGCATGTGGTGGATAAGGGCCAAGGAGGCTGCTAAACATCCTACAGGGCACAGAACACCCCCCACCCACCCACCCCCACCATCCAAGATTATCCTGCCCCAAATGTCAATAGTGCTGAGGTTGAGAAAGCCTGGGATAGGGACACAGCGGGGAGGAACTCAGACAGGACAGGGTCAGAGAAGAGACAGGAAAAGGTCAGCCTGCCCTGTAGCTACTGATCCCTCCCTCCCCACAACCCCCTTGCTCTGTGTGGGCCTTTGGTCTCTTCTTTTGTCTCCCACCCTGCTTCTCTGCTCTATCTCTTTGGTGTTGTCCCTGATTATTTCTGTTTATCTCTTGGTCTCCATTTCTCACTCAGTTGTGCCATCCACTCTGGCTGGATCCCTGTGTTCTGAGACGTGAGACAAGCCTTTGGCATTCGTACTCCTTCACCCACACTAATCACTCCAGCTGCCTCGGCCTGGGAGCGGAGCCAGGAGGTTGACAAAGGGGGAGGGTACAAAGAGGGGGGTTGGGGGTAGGGGGTAGCACACACTCCCTGCTATCCTCACCACTCTTCTTGCCCTAGTTCCTGGGGCCCCACTGTCTGCCAATGAGAGCCCTAGAGATCCAGCCACTGTCTTTCTCTCGCCCTCCAGGGCCTGGGACCAATCAAGCATGCCCGAGTGGCCTTGCCCTGCCCACTGACCTCTTCCTCCTTACCTCACCCCCTGGTTCCTTAAATTTCCCCTCCAGCCCAGTCCAGCAGCTGTTACAAAACAACTGGGGGCTGGGCATCTCCTTACCCTCGGCCCTGCCCTGGGTGACTGCCACTTAGCCCAGCACCCTCCGCCCAGAGATAAGGGACCTATGGTCTCTGCTCTGGTCCTAGTTTTTAGGACCCAGAGATCACTGCCCTGAGCCAGGAAATGATTTCTTGTGTTAGGACCCAGTGCTCAGTGTCCAGATTCAATTGCCAGTGCCTGTCCCCAGGACCCAGGACTCAGCCCTTTGTGCCTGAGGCCAGAGCTGCCTGCCCTGTTCCTACCACACACCTCGCCTGGCAGAACGTGGTGGCCTAGGCTGCTGTGTTTTAGGGGTGGGCATTGTGTGAGACCAGGAACCCTTCAGGTGACATTGCAGAAAAGTCTGGTGGCAAGTTTTAAAACAGAAAGTTGAGGGACTTTTGGCCAGGCATGGTGGCTCATACCTGTAATCCCAGCAGTTTGGGAGGTTCAGTCAGGAGGACCACTTGAGGCCAGGAGTTCAAGACCAGCCTGGGCAACATAGTGAGATCCTGTTCCCATCACTGTTTTTTTTTTTTTTAAGATTCCATTCCTTTTGGGAGGCTGAGGTGGGCAGACCACTTGAGGTCAGGAATTCCATATCAGCCTGACCAATCATGTTGGTTTTAGTCTCTACTAAAAATACAAAAATTAGCAGACATGGTGGCAGGCGCTTGTAATCCCAGCTACTTGGGAAGCGATTCAAGGAGAATCACTTGAACCCAGGAGGAGCAGGTTGCAGTGAGCCAAGATCGCACCACTGCACTCTAGCCTAGGCGACAGAGTGAGACTCCGTCTCAAAAAAAAAAAAAAAAAAAGTGTTGTAATCCCAGCACTTTGGGAGGCCGAGGCAGGCAGATCTCCTGGGGTCAGGAGTTCGAGACCAGCCTGGCTAGCATGGTGAAAACCCATCTCTACTAAAAAATACAAAAATTACCTGGGCATGCCCGGGCGCAGTGGCTTACACCTGTAATCCCAGCACTTTGGGAGGCCAGGGCTGGCGGATCACGAGGTTAGGAGATCAAGACCATCCTGGCCAACATGGTGAAACCCCTTCTCTACTAAAAATACAAAAATTAGCTGAGCGTGGTGGCATGTGCCTATAATCCTAGTTACTCTGGAGGCTGAGGCAGAAGAATTGCTTGAACCAGGGAGCCGGAGGTTGCAGTGAGCCGAGATCGCGCCACTGCACTCCAGCCTGGCGACAGAGCAAGACTCTGTCTCAAAATAATAATAATAATAATTAAATTGAGGGACTTTTTTTTTTGATCCTGTCCCCCAGGCTGGAGTGCAATGGCACGATCTCAGCTCACTGCAACCTCCACCTCCCACCTTCAAGCGATTTTCCTGCCTCAGCCTCCCGAGTAGCTGGGACTACAGGCGCCCACCACCAAACCTAGCTAATTTTTGCATTTTTAGTAGAGACAGGGTTTCACCATGTTGGCCAGGCTGGTCTCGAACTCCTGACCCCGGGTGATCTGCCTGCCTTGGCCTCCCAAAGTGCTGGGATTACAGGCATAAGCCACCACACCCGGCCTTTTTTTTTTTTTTTTTTTTTTTAATGGAGTCTTGCTCTGTCACCCAGGCTGGAGTGCAATGGCATGATCTTGGGCTCACTGCAACCTCTGCCTCCCAGGTTCAAGTGATTCTCCTGCCTCAGCCTCCCGAGTAGCTAGGATTAAAGGCCTGTGCCACCAGGCCTGTCTAATTTTTGTATTTCTACTAGAGATGGGGTTTCACCTTATTGGCCAAGCTGGTCTCGAACTCCTGACCTCAAGTGATCTGCCTGCCTTGGCCTCCCAAAGTGGAGAAATTTTTAAAGTAATATAAACCATTCTCCAGCCTGGCCAACATGGTGAATCCCCGTCTCTACTAAAAATACAAAAATCAGCCGGGCATGGTGGCACATGCCTGTAATCTCAGCTACTCAGGAGGCTGAGGCAGGAGAATTGCTTGAACCTGGGAGGTGGAGGGTGCAGTGACCCGAGATCATGCCATTGCCCTCCAGCCTGGGTGACAGAGTGAGACTCCATCTCAAAAAAAAAAAAAAAAAAAGGCGTGGTGGTGCATGCCTGTAATCCCAGCTACTCCAAAGGCTGAGTGAGCCAGGAGAATTGATTGAATCCAGGAGGTGGAGGTTGCAGTGAGTCGAAATCATACTACTGCACTCCAGCCTGGTGACAGAGCGAGACTCCGTCTCAAAATAAATAAATAAATAAAAGAAAAGAAATCATTCAAGATAAAATTTGGGGAAGAGACTAGCAGTATAGTCAGAAGAAGAAAAGTCAGTGGGTATAGTTGCCAGATAAAATACAGAATGCCCAATGCAAGGTGAATTTCAGGTAAACAATAAATAATTGTTTAATATAAGTATGTCCAATGCCATATTTGGGACATACTAAAAAATTATTTATTGGTTTTCTGAAATCCTCCTTTATAACAGGGACCTGTGTTTTGATGTTTGCAATCCAGCAGCACTGTCCAGATATATCTTCCAGGTTATTTTCCAGTAGCTTTAAGTGGGGAATTGGAGTGTTTCTCTTTTTTCCCCCTTTTTCTGTTGAGACAGGGTCTTGCTCTGTCCCCCAGGCTGGAGTGTAGTGGCAAGATCTTGGCCCACTGCAGCCTCGACCTCCTGGGTTCAAGTGGCTCAAGTGATCCTCCCACCTCAGCCTCCTAAGTAGTTGGGACTACAGGTGCGTGCCACGATGCTGGGCTAATTTCCTGATTTTTTTGCAGAAACAGGGATTAGCTATGTTGCCCAGGCTGGTCTCGAACTCCTGGGCTCAAGCGATGCTCTCGCCTCAACCTCCCAAATTGCTGGAATTACAGGTGTGAGCCACTGCGCTCAGCCCCCAGTTCTCAGTGTTTCCTTCCAGGCACTTTTTACTGCCACAGCTTCTTAACTGGCTCCCTGTCTCCAATCTTGCCCACCTGCCGCCACACTCTGGCTGGCTGGTGCTTCACCTGCAGTCATATTACCTCCCGACTGAAAACCCTTCTGTGGTTTTCCATTCCACAGGAGGAAGAACAAGCATCCCAGCCTATCAGGATACAAAGCCCTCAGTGCCTGATTCCTGCCCAGCTTCCGGGACATTTGGCAACATCCCTGCCTGCCTCACACTGCACCAGAAAAATGCTTCTTCCCTGTTAGTCTCCCCAACTCCTGCGATAATTCTGGCTCCCACGTCTTGCATTTCTCTCCATCAGCTATGTATTATACACAGACAGCACCTACTGCATGCCAGGCACTGGGCTAGGGAAGGACACAGTGGAGAACACGACAAATATTCCTGTTCTTCTGACTCATATTTTGGCAGAGGCGCATTTAATAGATAAACAGTTACAATGAGGTGTTTGTTGTGCTAGGGTAGGTAAAGAACACGGGGGTTTAAGAAGGTCTCCTGGAAAACATGATATTTAAGATTTGAACAGTCATTAGCCAACTAAAGTCGGACAGCAGGAGAGAGCGTTCCAGGCAGAAGGAACAGCTTGTGCAATGGCCCTGAGGCTCGGAGAGGAGGTGAGGAGGCAAGTCCAGGAGGGTGGGAATACAGAGAAGAGAGGAAGAGAGCGACAGGGTGAGGAAGCCCCCAGGAAGCCGCCAGACAGAATGTGCCTTTTATTCTAAGAGCAATGAGAAGGCCCCGGGAGGAATTTAGGCAGGGGAGTGTCCTGAACAGGCTTGTGGCTACTGTACGGAGACTAGATTGAAGACCTTGTTTCTCTTTTCAGGATGGCAGAAATGATAGCAGCCTGGGTTAGGGTGAGGGCACTGGGGACGGAGTCATAGATATGTCAGAGATGTCAGTTTTGGACTTGTTGAGTTGGTGACACTAGCAAGACATCCAGTTGATATGCTGTCAACCTCAGGAAAGAAGTCTGGACCTGAGAGATTCTTTTTTTTTGAGACAGAATTTCGCTCTTTTTGCCCAGGATGGAGTGCAATGGCGTGATCTTGGCTCACTGCAACCTCTACCTCCTGGATTCAAGGATTCTCCTGCTTCAGCCTCCGAAGTATCTGGGATTACAGGCATGCGTCATCACACCCAGCTAATTTTTTGTATTTTTAGTAGAGACAGGTTTTCACCATGTGGGTCAGGCTGGTCTCGAACTCCTGGCCTCAGGTAATCCACCCCCACCGCCCCACCACCTCAGTCTCCCAAAGTGCTGGGATTATAGGCGTGAGCCACCGTGCCTGGCCTGGACTGGATGGATTCTTATTTGAAAGCCTAAGATGACATCAGCTTAAAGATGACAATGAGGCTGGGTGCGGTGGCGCATGCCTGTAATCTCAGCACCTTGGGAGGCCGAGGCGGGTGGGTCAGGAGTTCGAGACCAGCCTGGCCAACATGGTGAAACCCAGTCTCTACTAAAAATACAAAAATTAGCCAGGTATGGTGGCGCATGCCTGTAATCCCAGCTACCTGGCAGGCTGAGACAGGAGAATTGCCTGAACCCTGGAGGTGGAGGTTGCAGTGAGCCAAGACCATGCCATTGCACCCCAGCCTGGGTAAGAAGAGTGAAACTCCATCTCAAAAAAAAAAAAAGACAATGAATGCTATTTACCACTTATTGAGAACTTACTGTTGGATCTTTATATATATTTACTTATTGATTCCTCACAACAACCTTATGAGGTATGTGCCTTCACTCTTGCCATTTTACAGATGAGGGAACAAAAGGTTGTGTGCAGGTCGGGTGCAGTGGCTAATGCCTGTAATCCCAGGCAGTGCCTTGGACAACATAAGACCAAAAAACAGTTGTGTACAGTAATCAAAGTTACACAGTTACTAAGTGCCAGAGCTAAGGTTCCAACTCCAGTAGTCCAGCTCCGGATCTATGCTCTTAACCACACCATACAGCCTCTCACCAAGGCAGTAATTTAAGTCCTCAGAATTGATGTGATTAATTTCAGAACTGTGAGTAAAAAGAGAAAATGATCAACCCTGAGGAATACCAGCATCTAGCCGCGTGCGGTGGCTCGCACCTGTAATCCCAACACTTTGGGTGGCCGAGGCAGGTGGATCACTTGAGGTCGAGAGTCTGTGACCAGCCTGGCCAACATGGTGGAAACCCAGTCTCTACTAAAAATACAAAAACTAGCCGGGACTGGTGGTGTGAACCTATAATCCCAGCTACTTGGGAGGCTGAGGCAGGAAAATTGCTTGAACCCAGGAGGCAGAGGCTGCAGTGAGCCGAGATTGCCCCACTGCACACCAGCCTGGGGGACAGAGCGAGACTCCATCTCAGACCAAAAAAAAAAAAAAAAAAAAAAGCATCTAAAGCCAAGGTGGCAAACAGGTGGCTCAGGGGTTGAATTCTGCTCTCTTTGTTTTGAGATGGAGTCTCACTCTGTCACACAGTCTGGAGCACAGTGGCGTGATCTCAGCTCACTGCAACCTCTGCCTCTGGGGTTCAAATGATTCTCCTGCCTCAGCCTCCAGAGTAGCTGGGATTATAGGTATGTGCCACCATGCCTGGCTAATTTTTGTATTTTTTAGTAGTGACTGGGTCTCACCATGTTGGCCAGGCTGGTCTCGAACTCCTGACCTCAAGTGATCTGCCCACCTTGGCCTCCCAAAGTGCTAGGATGAATCCTGCTCTTGAACAAGTTTTCACAGAAGTGAATTTTTAAAAATCAATTGCCATACAAAAATGAACCCAAAATGATCAAAGACCTAAACTTAAGAGTTAAAACAATAAAACTCTTAGAAGAAAACAGGGGAAGGCCAGGCATGGTGACTCGTGCCTGTAATTCTAACGTGTCCGGAATTGGTGGGTTCTTGGTCTCACTGACTTCAAGAATGTAGCCGCGGACCCTCACGGTGAGTGTTACAGTTCTTAAAGGCGGCGTGTCCGGAGTTTGTTCCTTCTGATGTTCAGATGTGTTCGGAGTTTCTTCCTTCTGGTGGGTTCGTGGTCTCACTGGCTCAGGAGTGAAGCTGCAGACCTTGGCGGTGAGTGTTACAGCTCTTAAGGCTGTGCGTCTGGAGTTGTTCGTTCCTGCCGGTGGGCTCGTGGTCTCGCTGGCTTCAGGAGTGAAGCTGCAGACCTTCCCGGTGAGTGTTACAGCTCATAAAGGCAGTGTGGACCCAAAGAGTGAGCAGTAGCAGGATTTATTGCAAAGACTGAAAGAACAAAGCTTCCACAGTGTAGAAGGGGACCCCAGCGGGTTGCCACTGATGGCTGGGGCAGCCTGCTGTTATTGTCTTATCTGGCCCCCACCCACATCCTGCTGATTGGTAGAGCTGAGTGGTCTGTTTTGACAGGGCGGTGATTGGTGCGTTTACAATCCCTGAGCTAGACACAAAGGTTCTCCAAGTCCCCACCAGATTAACTATATACAGAGTGTCCACACAAAGGTTCTCTAAGGCCCCACCAGATTAGCTATATACAGAGTGTCGACTGGTGCATTCACAAACCCTGAGCTAGACACAGGGTGCTGATTGGTGTATTTACAATCCCTGAGCTAGACATAAAGGTTCTCCACGTCCCCACCAGGCTCAGGAGCCCAGCTGGCTTCACCCAGTGGATCCCACGCCAGGGCTGCAGGTGGAGCTGCCTGCCAGTCCCACGCCATGCCTGAGCCTCCCACCCCCTCTGTGGGCTCCTGTGTGGCCCGAGCCTCCCTGATGAGTGCCACCCCCTGCTCCACGGTGCCCAGTTCCATCGACCACCCAAGGGCTGAGGAGTGCGGGCGCACAGTCTTGGCCAGCCCAGAAAGGGGCTCCCACAGTGCAGCCGTGGGCTGAAGGGCTCCTCAAGTGCTGCCAAAGTGGGAGCCCAGGCAGAGGAGGCGCCGAGAGTGAGCGAGGGCTGTGAGGACTGCCAGCACGCTGTCACCTCTCACTAACACTTTGGGAGGCTGAGGCGTGAGGATCACTTGAGCCCAGGAATTCGAGACAAGCCAGGGTAACATGGTGAAACACCATCTGTACAAAAAATACAAAAATTAGCCAGGCATGGTGGTGCATGCCTGTAGTCCCAGCTACTCGGGAGGCTGAGGCAGGAGGATCACTTGAGCCTGAGAGGTTGAGGCTAACGTGAGCTGTGATCACACCACTGTACTCCAGCATGGGCGACAGAGTGCGACCCCATCTCCAGGAAAAAAAAAAAAAAGGACTATCAAGAGAGTGAAAAGACAGCCGGGCACGGTGGCTCATGCCTGTAATCCCAGCACTTTGGGAGGCCAAGGCGGGTGGATCACGAGGTCAGGAGATCGAGACCATCCTGGCTAACACGGTGAAACTCTGTCTCTACTAAAAATACAAAAAATTAGCCAAGTGAGGTGGCAGGTGCCTGTAGTCCCAGCTGCTTGGGAGGCTGAGGCTGGAGAATGGCATGAACCTGAGAGGCGGAGCCTGCAGTGAGCTGCGATCGTGCCACTGCACTCCAGCCTGGGCGACAGAGCAAGACTCCGTCTCAAAAAAAAAAAAAAAAAAAAAAAAAGAGTGAAAAGACAACACACAGTGTAGGAGAAAATATTTGTAAATCATATCTGATAAGCAATTAATATCCACACTATATAAAGAACTCCTGAAACTCAACAACACAAAAACAACCCAATTAAAAAACAGGCAAATGACAATTTAAATAGGCATTTCTCCAAAAAAGATACACAAATAGCCCATAAACACAGGAAAAGATGCTCAGTATCACTAATCGTTAGAGAAATGCAAATCACAGGCTGGGGGCGGTGGCTCATGCCTGTAATCCCAGCACTTTGGGAGGCCACGGCAGGCAGATCACAAGGTCAGGAGCTTGAGACCAGCCTGGCCAACATAGTGAAACCCTGTCTCTATTAAAAATACAAAAAAAATTAGCCGGGCATGGTGGCAAGCACCTGTAATCCCAGCTACTCGGGAGGCTGAGGCAGGAGAATTGCCTGAACCCGGGAGGCGGAGGTTGCAGTGAGCCGAGACCATGCTACTGCCCTCCAGTATGGGTGACAGTGCGAGACTCCACCTGGAAAAAAAAAAAAAAGAGAAATGCAAATCACGGCCACTATGAGAAACCACTTCATACCCATTAGGATGGCTATCATCATCCCAAGGAAACAAAAACCAGTGTTTTTGAGGATGTGAGGAAACTGGAATCTTTGTGCATTGCTGGTGGGAATGTGAAATGATACAGCCATTATGGAAAACAGTATGGCAATTTCTCAAAAAATTGAAAATAGAATTACCATATGATCTAGTAATTTTATTTCTGGATGGATGCCCAAAAGAATTAAAAATAGGGACTTGGACAGATATTTGCACACACATGTTCACTGCAGCATTATTCACAGTAGCCCAAAGGTGGAAACAACCCAAGTCCCCACAGACAGAAGAATGGAAAACACGATATGATATATACGTACAATGGAATGTTATTCAAACTTAAAAAGGAATGAAATTCTGACACATGCTACAACACCGGTAAACCTTGAGGACATTATGCTGAGTGAAATAAGCCAGTCATAAAAAGACAAATATTGTATGATTCCACTTACATGAGTTACCAAATTAGTAGTCAAAGTCATAGAGACAGGAGGCTGAGGCGGGTGGATCACTTGAGGTCAGGAGTTCTAGACCAGCCTGGCCAACATGGTGAAATCCTGTCTCTACTAAAACTATAAAAATTAGCCGGGTGTGGCGGCAGGCACCTGTAGTCCCAGCTATTCAGGAGGCTGAGGCAGCAGAATCGCTTGAACTCGAGAGGCGGAGGTTGCAGTGAGCTGAGATCGCACCACTGCACTCCAGCATGGGCGACAGAGCGAGACTCCATCTAAAAAAAATAAATAAATAAAAATAAAAAAGTGAAAAAATGAAAAGGATAACTTTAACTTTTTTTTTTTTCAAGACGGAGTTTTGCTCTTGTCACCCAGGCTGGAGTGCAGTGGCGCAATCTGGGCTCACTGCAACTTCTGCCTCCCGGGTTCAAGTGATTCTCCTACTTAATCCTCCCAAGTAGCTGGGATTACAGGCGTCTTCCACCACGCCCAGCTCATTAACTTTAACTTTTAAATATATTATTTAAATTTGGTAAAACACTTCATGTTTGAATTAAAATTTGCTCTTTCTTTTTTTTTTTTTTTTTTGAGACTGAGTTTTACTCTTGTTGCCCAGGCTGGGGTGCAGTGGCGTGATCTTGGCTCACTGCAACCTCCACCTCCCAGGTTCAAGCAATTCTCCTGCCTCAGCCTCCCGAGTAGCTGGGATTATAGGCATGTGCCACCACACCTGGCTAATTTTTTGTATTTTAGTAGAGACAGGGTTTCACCATGTTGACCAGGCTGGTCTCAAACTCCTGACCTCAGGTAATCCACCTGCCTTGGCCTTCCAAAGTGATGGGATTACTAAAATTTGCTCTTAGCAAACAAAAATATTACACTTTTCAGTTCTCACTGTTTTCAATTTTAAACACAAACTTTTGGTCATCATTGAGTTTTTTTGTTTTTTGTTTTGTTTTGTTTTTATCTTTTTTTTTCCAGGCTGGAGTGCAGTGGCAGGATCTTGGGTCACTGCAACCTCCGCCTCCCGGATTCAAGTGATTCTCCTGCCTCAGCCTCCCGAGTAGCTGGGATTACAGATGTGCGACACCACGACACCATACCCAGCTAATTTATGTATTTTTAATGGAGACAGGGTTTCACCATCTTGGCCAGGCTGGTCATAAACTCCTGACCTCAAGCAATCTGCCTGCCTCAGCTTCCCAAAGTGCTGGGATTACAGGCATGAGCGACTGCGCCTGGCCCATCACTGAGTTTTAATAATACTTGTAAGTTTTAAATTAGCACAAGACCCAGGCATGGTGGCTCACCCCTGTAATCCTAGCATTTTCAGAGGCCGAAGCTGGAGGATCGCTTGAGCCCAGGAGTTCAGACCAGCTTGGGTAACATAGTGAGACCCTGTCTTTACAAAACATTTAGAAATTAGCCAAGCGTGGTGGCACGTGCCTATAGTCCTAGCTACCTGAGAGGCTGAGGTGGGAGGATCGCTTGAGCCTGAGAGGTTGAGCCTGTGGTGAACTATGATCACACCACTGCACTCCAGCCTAGGTGACAGAGTGAGCCCCTGTCTCGAAAAACAAACAAATAAATAAATAAATTAGCACAAGTGGTCACATAGAATTGAAGTAACTTAAGGTTTGTTTCTTTACCTTTAAAATCACTGTGTCATCATTGCTTATTCTGCAATAACTGCTTAATCTCAGGAATATGTTGCATCATGGAGTTGGAGACCCCAACAGAGCTCAAAGCCAGCTTGAATGATTCCAAACTATGAAAAAATTACTTTCAAAATGAATATGTGTAGCTGAGTCTGTGTGTGTCAAGAGGCCAGTTATACAAGTGGGATTTCTCCCAATTGACTTTGGCACACATGTTTATTAAAAGCTAAATACAGGCTGGGCGCAGTGGCTAATGCGTGTAATCCCAGCACTTTGGGAGGCCAAGGTGGGTGGGTCGCCTGAGGTCAGGAGTTTGAGACCAGCCTGACTAACACAGTGAAACCCCATCTCTACTAAAAATACAAAAAATTAGCTGGGCATGGTGGCATGCGCCTATAGTCCCAGCTACTCGGGAGGCTGAGGCAGGAGAATCGCTTAAACCCAGGAGGCGGAGGTTGCAGCGAGTGGAGATAGCACCACTACACTCCAGCCTGGGAGACAGAGCGAGACTCCATCTCAGAAAAAAAAAAAAAAAAAAAAAAAGCTAAATACAATTGGCCCTGTGTATTCGGGAGCTTTGCATCGGTGGATGCCACCAACTGTGGATAAAAAATATTTGGGGCCAGCCGGGCGCGGTGGCTCAAGCCTGTAATCCCAGCACTTTGGGAGGCCGAGGCGGGCGGATCATGGGGTCAGGAGATCAAGACCATCCTGGCTTACACGGTGAAACCCCATCTCTACTAAAAATACAAAAAATTAGCCGGGCGTGGTGGCGGGCGCGGTGGCGGGCGCCTATAGTCCCAGCTACTTGGGAGGCTGAGGCAGGAGAATGGCTTGAACCCGGGAGGCAGAGCTTGCAGTGAGCCGAGATTGTGCCACTGCACTCCATCCTGGGCGACAGAGCGAGACTCCGTCTCAACAAACAAACAAACAAACAAACAAAAAACAAAAACATATTTAGGGCCAGGCATGGTGGCTCATGCCTGTAATCCCAGCCAAGGGGTTTAATTGGGAGGCCGAGGTGGGTGGATCCTGAGGTAAGGAGTTCAAGACCAGCCTGGCCAAGATGGCGAAACCCCATCTCTACTAAAAATACAAAAATTAGCCGGGCATGGTGGCAGGCACCTGTAATCACAGCTACTCGGGAGGCTGAGGCATAGAATCGCTTGAAGCTGGGAGGTGGAGGTTGCAGTGAGCCTAGATCATGCCACTGCACTCCAGCCTGGGTGACACAGCTATCTCAAAATAAATAAATAAACAAATAAATAAACAAATAAATTAGCCAGGCTAATGGTGACATGTGTCCATAGTCCCAGCTACTCCAGAGGCTGAGTCAGAAGAATTGCTTGAACCAGGAGGCGGAGGTTGCACTGAGCCGAGATAGTGCCACTGCACTCCAGACTGGGCAACAGAGGGAGACTCCGCCTCCTTTTTTTTTTTGAGACAGAGTCTCACTCTGTCGCCAGGCTGGAGTGCAGTGGCGTGATCTCGGCTCACTGCAACCTGTGCCTCCCGGGTTCAAGCGATTCTCTTGCCTCAGCCTCCCGAGTAGCTGGGATTACAGGTGCGTGCCACCACGGCCAGCTAATTTTTGTATTTTTAGTAGAGACAGAGTTTCACCATGTTGGCCAGGGTGGACTCCTCAAAAAAAAAAAAAAAAAATTGGGGAGGGCTGGGTGTGATGGCTAACACCTGTAATCCCAGCACTTTGGGAGGCCACGGCAGGCAGATCACTTGAGGTCAAGAGTTCGAGAACAGCCTGGCCAACATGGTGAAACCCCATCTCCACTAAAAATACAAAAATTAGCCGGGCGTGGTGGCACACACCAGTAGTCCCAGCTACTCAGGAGGCTGGGGCAGGAGAAACACTTGAACCCTGGAGACAGAGGTTGCAGTGAGCCGAGATCATGCCACTGCACTCCAGTCTGGGCAACAGAGTGAGGCTCCACCTCAAAAAAAAAAAATGGGGGGAAAAAACTGAATAAAATATAACAATACAACAATTAAAATAATACAAATTTTAAAAATAATACACTATTTACATGGCATTTACATTGTATTAGGTATTATAAGTAATCTAAAGATTACAAAGTATACAGGAGGATATACATAGATTATATGCAAATATGAAGCAATTCTTTTTTTTTTTTTTTTTTTTGAGACAGAGTCTCACTCTGTCACCCAGGCCGAAGAGCAGTGGTGCGATCTCGGCTCACTGAAATCTCCACCTCCCAGATTCAAGAGATTCTCCTGCCTCAGCCTCCTGCATAGCTGGGATTACAGGCGCATGCCACCACGCCCAGCTAATTTTTGTATTTTTAGTAGAGACGGGGTTTCACCATGCTGGTCAGGCTGGTCTCGAACTCCTGACCTCAGGTGATCCACCCGCCTCGGCCTCCCAAAGTGCTGGGATTACAGGCGTGAGCCACCGCACCTGGCATATTAATAAATTTTCTATCAGAGACTTGAGCATCCAAGGATTTTGATATCCCTAGGGTCCTGGGACCAATCCCCTGAGAATACAGTGGGACAACAGTAATAAATCTGTGCTAATTTTTTTTTTTTTTGAGACAGAGTCTCGCTGTATGCCCCAGGCTGGAGTTCAGTGGCACTATCTCAGCTCACTGCAACCTCTGCCTCCCAGGTCCAATAGATTCTCCTGCCTCAGCCTCCCAAGTAGCTGGGATTACAGGCCTGCACCACCATGCCTGGCTAACTTTTTGTTTTTTTAGTAGAGACAGGGTTTGGCCATGTTGGCCAGGCTGGTCTTGAACTCCTGGCCTCCAGAAATCAGCCTGCCTGGGCCTCCCAAAGTGCTGGGATTACAGGCGTCAGCCACTGCGCCTGGCCAATCTGTGCTAATTTGAAGCTTACATATATAGTATTAAAGCTCAGCTGTTTCCGGGTGCGGTGGTTCATGCCAGTAATCCCAGCATTTTGGGAGGTTGAGGTGGGCAGATCACCTGAGGTCAGGAGTTCGAGACCAGCCTGACCAACATGGCAAAACCCCGTCTCTACTAAAAATACAAAAATTAGCCAGGTATGATGGTGGGCACCTATAATCCTAACTATTCGGGAGACTGAGGTAGGAGAATCACTTGAACCAGGGAGGCGGAGGTTGCAGTGAGCTGAGATCACGCCATTGCACTCCAGCCTGGGCGACATCGTGAAAGTCCGTCTCAAAAAAAAAAAAAAAAAAAAAAAAAAGCTAGGCTGGGTGCAGTGTCTCACGCTTGTAATCCTAGCACTTTGGGAGGCCGAGGTAGGCAGATCACTTGAGTCCAGGAGTTCGAGACCAGCCTGGGCAACAGGGTGAAACCCCATCTCTACAAAAATATACAAATATTAGCCGGGTATGGTGGCGTATGCCTGTAGGCCCAGCTACTTCGGGGGCTGAGATGGCAGATCATTTGAGCCTGGGAAGTTCAGGCTGCAGTGACCCATGATTGTGCCACTGCACACCAAGCCTGGGCAACAGAGCGAGACATTGTCTCAAAAAAAACAAAACAAAAAACCAAACAATTCAGCAATAAATAGAGCCACTATTTAGAACTCAGACGGTGAAATATTTTTTTCAAGAAGTATTTTTTTAACATTGTTTAGAATGTCAATGCAAGGTAATAATAAAAAGCAAACTGACTTTTAGTCATTTTTATCTTGGTTCTTAAATTCTCTACACATGATGCACTTTTATTTCACACATCTGGGGCAGACCCTGCCCATCATCCTACCCTTGGTAGGCCACCGCAAGCCATACTGGAATCCAATTTGACCTGGCAACTGTGGACCAGAGGGGAGTGACAGGGGCTGCCCCTTGGGAGTCGTTCAAGTTTTTAACCCTTAATTCAGAGGATATTCTCAGGTATTACCTCCTACAGGAGGCCTCCCTTTGACAGTCTCTCCCTGCTTGAACCCAGGTCAAATATTTTTCCTTGTCAGGTATGGTGGTATACACTTGAAGTCCCAGCTACTAGGAAGGCTGAGGCAGGTGGGTCCCTTGAGCCCAGGAGTTTGAGTCTAGCCTGGGCAACTTAATAAGACCCTCATCTCTAAAGATTTTTTAAAAAAATTATCCTTTATATTCCCAAAGCACTGTGTGCTTAATTATGTCACTGACCTCGCAGTGTATTCTATTTTTTTTTTTTTTTGAGACAGAGTTTTGCTCTTGTTGCCCAGGCTGGAGTGCAACGGCGTGATCTCGGCTCACCGCAACCTCCGCCTCCGCCTCCCAGGATCAAGCAATTCTCCTGCCTCAGCCTCCCAAATAGCTGGGATTACAGGCATGCACCACCACACCCGGCTAATTTTTTTGTATTTTTAGTAGAGATGGGGTTTCTCCATGTTGAGGCTAGTCTCGAACTCCTGACCTCAGGTGATCCACCCACCTTGGCCTCCCAAAGTGCTGGGATTACAGGCGTGAGCCACCGCGCTGGCCTTGTATTCTATTTTTATGTATTCTTCCACTTCTAGGCTGAATGCACTGAAGGCAAAGACCATGTCCTTAGCAGCCAAGGGCGGTGGCTCACACCTGTAATCCTAGCACTTTGGGAGGCGGAGGCAGGAGGATCATTTAAGGCCAGGATTTCAAGACCAACGTGGACAAAAAACGAGATCTGTTTCCACAAAAAAATTAAAAATTAGCCAGGCATGGTGGTGTGCACCTGTGGTCCCAGCTACTTAGGAAGCTGAGGTGGGAGAACCACTCAAGCCCAAGGGGTCCAGGCTGCAATGAGCCATGATCATGCCATTGCACTCCATGCCCTGTTGGTCAATTAGAGCTCAATGTTCTGGCCACACTGGGACATGTCTAATACGGCTGTCCCAAAGTGGAGTGGTTTGGGGAAGGGACTGGCAGTACACAGGAGGTGATGTTGAGCTACCTCAGGATATCATGGCCCCTCATGGTGGGAAGGGGACCTTGCAACTAAGACTCTTATTCTGTGTGTTTGTTCAAGGAATACCTTACCCATATCACTAGCCCTAATTTGCAGATGAGGAAATTGAAGCTCACAGAGGTCAGGAGGGTTGCCCAGTTATAGAGTGAGTCACTGGCCAAGTCTAGAGTAGAGCACACATCTCCTGCAGCCAGGACATCAGCCATAGGCCTGTGGTCTGGTCCATGGTGGACCTGGCAGTTCCAACCTCAACTGCCTTGCCAATGTGCTCATGTAACCACCAGGTGGAGCGAGATCGCCATTCATTGGGAAGCAGGGCACAGGCTTCGGGTTGGACTGAATGTTCCTTTGAGAGGGCCCACGGGCACACACAGTGGAGCTGGGGAGTCCTGTTAAAGAAAGATTGTGTGTGTGTTGAGGGGCGGGGGTGTTGTAACAGAGCTGGAGTTCAGGAGCGTTGGCGACTGGGATGAAGAGAGGAGGAGGGAAGGGCATTTTGCTGCCTTCCTCTGGCCCTGCCTAGTCTGGCCCTACTGGGGAAAGGGCAGAGCTGGGGAAAAGGAGGGATCTCCAGAGGGGATGGCTTCTGCCTCCACCTCCGCTCTCTTCAGGCTCAGTCAGGGCCTGGAACAGACCGGACATTCCTCAATCTCCAGCTGGAAACCAGGAAATCAGACCTGGAGGCTACCTCCCTGCAGCCTGGGTCAGTTCTTCCAAAGCCCTCCCTGCCCTCTAGGGCCCTGCTGCCTCAGAGGAGCCACACTCCAGGCTCCTAAAGGCTGAGTCTCTCCTAGAACTTCTGTGTTCTTCCCTCCTTCCCTCCTGGCTCCTCTTTCCTGAGCTATGGGATCAGACCCTTCCTGTGAGCACCACATTTGCAGAAGAAATTGCTGTCCTGGCTCACACCTGTAATCCCAACACTTTGGGAGGCTGAGGCAGGAGGATCACTTGAGTCCAGGAGTTCAAGACCAGTGTGAGTAATATAGCAAGATCCTGTCTCTACAGGAAAAAATTAAAAATAATTAACCAGGCATGGTGGTGTGTGTCTGTATTCCCAGCTACTCAGGAGGCTGAGACAGGAGGATCCCTTGAGCCCAGAAGGTTGAGGCTGCAGTGAGCCATGATGGTGCCACTGCACTCCAACTTGGGTGACAGAATGAGACCCTGTCTCAAAGAGAAAAAAAAAAGAAGAGGCCTGGTGCGGTGGCTCATGCCTGTAATTAATCCTAGCACTTTGGGAGGCTGAGGCGGGAGGATTACTTGAGGCCAGGAGTTCAAGACCAGTCTGGGCAAGATGGCGAAACCCTGTCTCTACCAAAAACACAAAAATTAGCCAGGCATCATGGCATGTGCCTGTAGTCCCAGCTACTTGGGAGGCTGGGGTGGGGGGATGGTTTGAGCCGGGGAGATGGTGGTTGCAGTAAGCCAAGATCTCATCACTGCACTCCAGCCTGGGAAACAGAGCAAGACTCCATCCTCCCCACCCCCCGAAAAAAGAAGAAAGAAAAAAAAAAGGAAATCGCTATCCACAGAGTGCCAAGTCAAGTCAAACTCATGGCCTGTCCCCATCTCTCACCAGGATTGGTGCTCCTGTCTGGACTTCTCACTACCACTCTTGCCCTCTTTCCTCAGTCCCTTCTCCAGGTGGTAGTCCTGATCATCTTTTCTCAAATTGTTAATCTGACTATGTTGCCCATCTGCTGAAACCTTTCAGGCACTTTCCCAGCACTCTTGTAATAAACTCTTACTTAGCATGGCACATGGGTCCTTCGTGGTCTGGTCCTTCCCACCTCTCTGACACCATGCTCCCTCTCAATCTCTAGGTTCCGGCTACACTGCCCATGCTCATCATGGGGACTTCACGTGTGCTGTTTCCTCTGCCTGGAATCTCACAACTCTTTAAAAAAATTTTTTTGGAGACAGAGTCTCGCTCTGTCACCCAGGCTGGAGTGCAATGGCATGATCTTGGCTCACTGCAACCTCTGCCTTCGGGTTCCAGTGATTTTCATGCTTCAGCCTCCCGAGTAGCTGGGATTACAGATGTGAGCCACCACACCCAGCTAATTTTTGTATTGTTAGTAGAGACGGGTTTTTCTTTTTTTTTTTTTTTTTGAGACGGAGTCTCATTCTGTCACCCAGGCTGGAGTGCAATGGCGTGATCTCGGCTCACTGCAAGCTCCACATCCCAGGTTCACGCCATTCTCCTGCCTCAGCCTCCCGAGTAGCTGGGACTACAGGTGCCCGCTACCACGCCCGGCTAATTTTTTTGTATTTTTAGTAGAGACAGGGTTTCACCGTGTTAGCCAGGATGGTCTCAATCTCCTGATCTCGTGATCCGCCCGCCTCGGCCTCCCAAAGTGCTGGGATTAGAGGCATGAGCCACCGCGCCCAGCCTAATTTTGTATTTTTAGTAGAGATGGGGTTTCACTGTGTTAGCTAGGGTGGTCTCGATCTCCTGACCTCGTGTTCCACCTGCCTCGGCCTCCCAAAGTGCTGGGATTACAGGCTTGAGCCACTGTGTCCAGCTTATTCACTGTCTTTTAAAATTTTAGTTTGGTTTGGGTTTTTTTGTTGTTTGAGACAGGGTCTCACTCTGTTGCCCAGGCTGGAGTGCAGTGGCACAATCACGGCTCACTGCAGCCTCAACCTCCTGGGCTCAAGTAATCCTCCCACTCAGCCTCTTGAGTATGTGGGACTACAGGTGTGCACCACCACATCTGACTATTTTTTTGGTATTTTTTATAGAGACAGGGTTTCGCCATGTTGCTCAGGCTGGTCTCAGGCTCCTGGACTCAAGAGATCCCTGCTCTTCGGCCTCCCAAAGTGCCGGGATTGTAGGAGTGAGCCACTGTTTGTCATAATTGTAATTGTAATTGTACATTTGTTTGTAATATTATTTAATTAATTACTAATAAAGTTCCATGAGGTAAGAACCATGTCAATTTTTGCTCATCTAAAAATCTCCAGCGCCTCTGAGCCTGGTACATAATAGATGCTCAATAGATATTTGTTGTTTGTTGTTTTTGTTTTTTGTTTTTTTTGAGACAAGGTCTCACTCGGTCACCCAGGATGGAGTGCAGTGGCGTGATCTCAGCTCACTGCAACCTCAGCCTCCTGGGCTCAAGCGATCCTCCCATCTCAGCCTCCCGAGTAGCAGGGACTACAGGCATGCACCACCACACTGGACCAATTTTTGCATATATATATATATACGTATATATACACGTATATTCTTTTTTGAGACAGAGTCTTGCTCTGTTGCCCAGGCTGGAGGGCAGTGGCATGGTCTCGGCTCACTGCACTCCACCTCCGGGTTCACACCATTCTCTTGCCTCAGCCTCCGGAGTAACTGGGACTACAGGCACCCACCACCATACCCGGCTAATTTTTGTATTTTTAGTAGAGACGGGGTTTCACCGTGTTAGCCAGGATGGTCTCGATCTCCTGACCTTGTGATCCACCCACCTCAGCCTCCCAAAGTGCTGGGATTACAGGCGTGAGCCACCGCGCCCGGCTTATTATTATTATTATTTTTTTTTTTGAGAGGGAGCCTTGCTCTGTCTCCCAGGCTGGACTGCAGTGGCACAATTTCGGCTCACTGCAAGCTCCGCCTCCCGGGTTCATGCCATTCTCCTGCCTCAGCCTCCCGAGTACCTGGCACTACAGGCGCCCGCCACCACGCCTGGCTAATTTTTTGTATTTTTAGTAGAGACGGGGTTTCACCGTGTTACCCAGGATGGTCTCTATCTCCTGACCTCGTGATCTTCCCACCTCAGCCTCCCAAAGTGCTAGTATTACAGGCGTGAGCCACCATGCCCAGCCCTGCATGTATATATTTTTTATTGAGGCAGGCTTCCACCTGGTTGCCCAGGCTGGTCTCAAACTCCTGAGCTCAGGCAGTCCACTCATCTCAGCCTCCCAAAGTGCTAGAATTACAGGTGTGAGCTACTGTGACCAGCAAGATGCTCAATACATGTTCTTTGAATGAATAAGTACATTTATGTTACACACTCCTCTCCATCTCTATCTCCCGAGCATGAGCCTCTATCATCTCTTATCTGCACCTCAGCAATCACTTCTTGGTTTGTCTTCCAGTTTATAATCAAGTTTCTGTCGATCAGTTTCCCACCAAAAAGCCAGAATGGTCTAATAAAATAGCCTATTTGGCTGGGCGCGGTGGCTCACGCCTGTAATCCCAGCACTTTGGGAGACCGAGGCAGGTGGATCCCCTGAGGTCAGGAGTTTGAGACCAGCCTGACCAATATAGTGAAACCCCATCTCTACTAAAAATACAAAAATTAGGCCAGGCACAGTGGCTTACGCCTGTAATCCCAGCACTTTTGGAGGCCGAGGCGGGCGGATCACGAGGTCAGGAGATCGAGACCATCCTATCCCGGCTAATACGGTGAAACCCTGTCTCTACTAAAAATACAAAAAAATTAGCCAGTCATGGTGGCTGGCGCCTGTAGTCCCAGCTACTTGGGAGGCTGAGGCAGGAGAATGCCGTGAACCCGAGAGGTGGAGCTTGCAGTGAGCCGAGATCGCGCCACTGCACTCCAGCCTGGGTGACAGAGCGAGACTCCATCTCAAAAAAAAAAAAAAAATACAAAAATTAGCCGGAGGTGGTGGTGTGTGACTGTTGTCCCAGCTACTCGGGAGGCTGAGGCAGGAGAATTGCTGGAACCCCGGAGGCAGAGGTTACAGTGAGCAGAGATCACATCACTGCACTCCAGCCTGGGCCACAGAGCAAAACTCCGTCTCAAAAAAACAAAACAAAACAAAAAAACTGCCTATCTGATCATGCCACCCTTCCACCCCCTGTTGAATAGCCTTCAGTGGCTTCCCATGGCCCTTGGAATAAAATCCAAGCTCTTGACCACAGCCTTACAAGGCCTTGCATGGTCTAGCTCACCTCATGCCAAGCTCCACCTCCTCAACTGACATTTCTTAATTCAACAAATATTGAGTGCCTGTTCCACCAGGCTCTGGGGTGAGCAAAAACAGACTCCTTCAGCTCTGCTTAGTCCTCTAGATACTTGAACATACCTCCTTCCCATCCACAGCCTGTGCATGTGGTTTCCCTTGTTCTGGAATCCAGTCCTTTCCCTCTCCTTCTTTCTCTACCTTCCTGACTTTGCCCAGTCAACACCTACTCACCCATCAGATCTGATTACACACCATTCATTCAGGGATATCTTATCCGACCTGAAGCTAGTTTAGGTCCCCCTGTATACGCTCTTAACTGCTCCCTATGTTTGACTTCACAGCACTCACCACATTTTCTATTTTTACATTTGTTCCTGTGGTGATTTGATGATTTGGTTTATACCCATCTTCCTTGCCAGGAAGCGCCAGGAGCTTCTACGTCTGGTTTTTGCTTACCATCGTTTCCCTCCGGTGCTCAGCTGGTGCTCCACAGGCAATTTACTGATTGACTAAATGAATGAGTAAACGATTCCCCCATAAGAGTATTCAGAGTTCTGCCCTTCAGGGAAATGTTGGCACCTCTGCCTCACTGTACATAGGAGCTGGTGGGTGATGGCTGAGGAGGGGAGGCCGGGAGGGGCATACATAGGAGCTCTCACCAAGCAGAGAGCTGAATGAGTGTGCTAGTCCCTTCCTGCCCCTTACTGTCCCTAGAGCGCTGTGACTTAGCCCTGCCCACCTCTCCAACCCCATCTAGCACCTCTCCCCTTTGATGCTCCAGCAAGAGGAGCTCCTGCTCCTTTGTCCCTGGAATTCCCAGCCTCCTGCATACTGACCCCTCCATCTGCAACTTGCCTCCTCCTTCCTTTCACAAGGCTGGCTCCTCCCTATCCTTCTTCAGGTCCAGTTTAAATGCTGCTTTTTTTTTTTTTTTTTTTTTGAGATGGAGTCTCGCACTGTTACCTGGGCTGGAGTGCAGTAACAAGATCTCGGCTCACTGCAACCTCCGCCTCCCAGGTTCAAGCGATTCTCCTGCCTCAGCCTATCGAGTAGCTGGGACTACAAGCGCACACCACCACACCCGGCTAATTTTTTGTATTTTTAGTAGAGATGAGGTTTCACCATGTTGGCCAGGTTGGTCTTGAACTCTTGACCTCGTGATCCGCCTGCTTCAGCCTCCCAAAGTGCTGGGATTACAGGCATGAGCCAGCATGCCCGGCCTAAATGCTGCTGCTTTTTTTTTTTTTTTTTGAGACAGAGTCTCCCTCTGTCGCCCAGGCTGGAGTGCAGTGGCGCGATCTCAGCTCACTGCAACCTCCGCCTCCCAGGTTCATGCCATTCTCCTGCCTCAGCCTCCCGAGTAGCTGGGACTACAGGTGCCCGCCACCACGCCCGGAGAAGTTTTTGTATTTTTAGTAGAGACGGGGTTTCACTGTGTTAGCCAGGATGGTCTCGATCTCCTGACCTCGTGATCCGCCCACCTTGGCCTCCCAGAGTGCTGGGATTACAGGCGTGAGCCACCACGCCTGTCCTGTTTTTGTTTTTTGAGATAGGGTCTCACTCTGTTGCCCAGGCTGGAGTGCAGTGGCACAATCAGGGCTCACTGCAGCCTTGACTTCCCAGGCTCAGATGCTTCTCCCACTTCAGCCTCCTGAGTAGGTGGGATTACAGGCATGTGCCACCACGCCTGGCTAATTTTTGTATTTTTGTTAGAGATGGGGTTTCACCATGTTGCCTAGGCTGGTCTTAGAACTCTTGGGCTGAAGCAATCTACTGGCCTTGGCCTCCCAAAGTGTTGGCATTACAGGCATGAGTGCAGTGTTTTTTATACCTAATCTCAGATGTGACACACCATCACTTCTGCCGTATTCTATTGGCCACTCAACCCAACCCTGATACAACATAGGAAGGAACTACACAAGGGTGTGAATACTAGGAGGCAGGGGACATCATCGAGAGGTCATCACAGAGGCTGACGACCACATTGTCAAAAATGAGGATGCCGGTGGCTCACGCCTGTAATCCCAGCACTTTGGGAGGGCGAGGCAGGCGGATCACAAGGTCAGGAGATAAGAGAACATCCTGGCTAACACGGTGAAACCCCATCTCTACTAAAAATACAAAAATTAGGCAGGCGTGGTGGCTGGCGCCTGTAGTTCCAGCTACTCGGGAGGCTGAGGTAGGGGAATCGCTTGAACCTAGGAGGTGGAGGTTGCAGTGAGCTGAGATTGCACCACTGCCCTCCAGCCTGGGTGATGGAGCCAGACTCCGTCTCAAAAAAAAAAAAAATGAGGATACCTTTCCTGAAGCCCCCAGAAGGCTTCCCTTCATGTCTACTGGCTGAAACTGTGTCACATGTCCATGCCTACACCAGTCAATCATGAGGGGTTTGGGACCATTGTTTTTGGTCCCAGTCACAATCACGATTCACCCCTGCGGCTAAGATCCACCTCCACTGAAGCACAGGGTGCCATCTAAAAGAAAGATGGCTACCTGAATAGAGATTATTTGGAATAAGGAAGGGGCAATGGGAATAGATGTTGAGTGGGCAGCTCACAGTGTCCACGACACTCACCCACTAGACTATAAACTGCACAAGGACAGAGATTACATCCTTTCTGACTATTGCATCCCCAGTGCATAGCCTACTGCCTGACACAGAGTAGATGCAACAGTATTTGTTGAATAAATAAATGAATGAATTCATGACTAAACTGGAAGACCATAGGGCAGGGGTTCAGGACTAATACCACCAGCCCGAGGCTTCTTCAGTTCTTAGAACTCAGGAGGCCACCTGCTCCCACCTCCGCCACCAGCTCCAAGAACAGGCAGGATTGGCAGAATTATTCTTTATTTCTGGAGACATTTAATCAGATGCAGTAACACTGATTCCAGGCGAGGGCAGGGGGCATGGGTACCCCTGAAGCAACCAGTATCCTGTGGCCCAAGGTGTCCCCCATCCCCAGACCTGGGATCCCCCTCAGTTACAGTTAAATAGAGAGAGGAAGATCTCCCCAGGGGGCTTTGGGGGGAGGGTCTGCCTCCTGCACCCACCCTCTCCACGCAGAGGAGTCTGAGCACAAGCTATTTACAGTATTCACATCCACTGTACCCCACCAAATCAAGGCAAATACTACAGGTGGCCCCTCCCCAAGGGAAGAGGCCAGAGAGGCTGTGAGTGTATACGTGTGTATGGGGGAGAAGGGATGTCTGCGCGTGCGAGCACACGAATGCACTGAGGGGCAGATCTGGCTCCGGCCAAAGAGACATCAGTCTATAAGGTGCAGATTAAAAACAACAGAGAGGACCCGCCCCCAGGGGCCCAGGCCACTTCCATCTTTGTTCTGTCTTTTTCTCCTCCAGACATCCTGGTAGGTGATGCAGAGGAGCCCTCACAACTGTGCCCGGATCCAAGGCAAACCCTCTTAAAGGACTTCTGGGGAAAAACAGGAAGGGAAACAGTCAGGGCAAACAGCACTCAAGCCCAGATAGCTGGGGGTCTTCAGGGTGGAGCAGGAGAGGGTGCCTGGCAGAGCCAGAAGAGAAGGCAGGGCTGAGGAGTACAGGGAAGGCTGCTGGGAGGAATGGAGCTGGGTCCAGGAATCAGGAGATCTACCTGTGACCTGCGGGGACTGCACCACAGCTTTCTTGAGGAAGGCTTCTGCCTCTGCAAAGGGCAGGAGTGCCTCTGGTGTTCGGCTCAGACTCTTGTCCCCAGAGGGTCCCTTGGTGGAGAAGCCATTCTCCTGGTGTGCTGGGAGAGGCTGCAGGCCATTCACCAGGGACGCTGGCAACTCCTTGCTTGGGAGACTGTGGATGCAGAGGCCAAGGCTCAGCACCTCACCTCCCAGGAAAGCCCAGGCCACCCCGCAGCTCCAGCTGCAGTCTGCCTCCCTGCTCAGGGACCCTGGGATTGGAAGCTGGTACCTCCACTGAGGCTCCTGTGGGATGGGCTCCTCTTTCTGCACAGCCTCCTTCTGCAGCCCTGGGGACCGAGCCTCCACAGCTTTCACAGGCTCTGTCACAGGGAAAGAGGGGCCATCAGCCAGGGGCTGGCAAGAGAGGTGAGGATGGAGGAGGAGGAGGATGGCAAAGGGAAGGGAGGCGAGAGGAATGGGGGCTTTACCTGGGCTGGAACCGTTGGCGTTGGCCTCCTTGCTGTCCTGCTTCTGCTTTGAAGAGGAAGAGCAGTCAGGCTCAAGGGACAGCCGGCCCCAGCCACTTCGGACTGAGTTCGGCCCTCCCCTTGCCCGGGCCGCAGCGGCCTCCCTGACAGCCTCGCTCTCCGTGGCCATGGATGCCTTTCCGCAGCCTCCTTTTCACACCCTGCCCCCCACGCCCAGCACTGCCCTTCGGGGGAATTCTGACCTTGGTTTCAGAAACTTCTGACTTCCGAGTCCTCTTCATGATCTCCTCCAGACGCTGTTTGGAGGCCGCATATCAGTTAGGCTCGAGCCCCGCCCCTAATCCTAAACCTCCCACCAGCCAGACCCGGCCTCGGAGTCTTAGGGCCTCCCAGCTCATAGCAGCCCTCTCCAGGACAGGAACTAGAATTTGCCCCAGCGCTTTCCCGTCCCGTCCGCTCTAAGCCCAGGCCCCGCCCACCTGGCCCGCCCTGCCCAGGCCCCGCCCACAAATCCCCGCCCAGGTCCGCACACCTTTCTGCGCTCTTGCCGCTCTTGCTCCTGCTGCTGGAAGTGCTTTTCCCGCTCCAGACGCTGCCGCTCCGCCTCTTCCCGCGACCGAGCTTCGGCCTCCTCTTTCTGCCAAAGACCCCCATGAGCGTGGGGCACTTGACTCCAGCCTTCCCTCTCGGCCCGCGGCGCCCGCGCCCAGCCGCTTCCCGCCCGCCCGCCGGGGGCACCTGCTTCTGCAGCCGCTCCTGCTCCTCCTGCTCGGCCTGCGCCTTCTCTCGTGCCTCCTGCTCCTCCCGCCTCCGGGCCTCCGCCTCCCGCTCCGCCCGGGCCTCGGCCTCCCGTGCCAGCTGCTCCTCTCGCATTCGCCTGGGGGACGGAGCAAACGGCTCAGGCTCGGCCTCTGCTTCTTCTCCAGCGCCCACGAGGGCCCCCTCAGTCCCCGAGGCGCACTCACTTGTCCCTTTCTGCCTGCAGCCTCCGCTCCTGCTCCTCGCGCTCCCGCTGCTCCCGGGCCTGGCGCCGCTTCTCAGCCAAGAGCCGAGTGGCTTCTTCTCGGTCTGTGGTGCCGGCCATTGGTTTGCTAGGGGTCACCGGGGGAGCAGGGGCTGGGGGTGAGGTCAAGACAGCAGCGTCTGGAGGGGGATCCGGGATCAGGCGTCAGCACACCCACGCAGGCACCGCCGTCATCTCCCAGCGGCCTGTGTTCTGGGCCTGGGACTGCTGAGGGCAGGAGTCTCCTCTTTCCGTGTCCCACTCCCAGTCCTCAGGCATCTCTGGCGGCCCACACCCCCACACAGGAGAAGCTGGCTTCTCTCGCTCGGCCCACCCCTCCCCTCTCCATTCCTACCTGTAGGGGTCTCCGCGGGGGGCTGCTCCTTCTGGGGCGGGGCTGGGGTGGGCGAGGGCGCCGGTGAAGGTGCCGGTGAAGGTGCCGGTGAGGCTGGGGCTGCTGACTCCTTCTCGTTACTGGCCCTGCGCTTGCTCTGGCTCTTATCCTCGGGCCCTGCGGCGCTGGGGCTCTCCTTTGCCTCCTCCTTCCTCCGAATCCGCCCCTTGGGGGATGCAGTGGTGCCTCGGGGGGACGGTGGCTTTGGAGGCAGAGTGTGGCCTGGCCCTGGGCTGGGGCAGGGGGAGGCAGGCCTGTGCCAGGATGTGGAGGGAGAGGATGGCCTGGCCTTGGATTTGGGGCTAAGAGAAAAGGGAAAAGGGAAGGGTTAGGAGACACACACACCCACACGCTGAGAACTTGTTCCTTCCTCTGGGAGGTGCCCCCTCCCCCAGGCTACATCAGCGCTGCCCCCCACCCCCTTGCTCTCACAGAAACACACCATTCCCTTTTAGAGCATACACCCCAGTTTGTAATGACATGTTTCTGTGGGATTCTTTGATTATTGTATGTCCCCCGCCAATAGCCTGTAAGCTTAATAAGAGAAAAAACCACGCTTGGGTTAGCTCAGCAACGTGTCCTCAGCACCCTGAGTGCTACCTGACAGGTCCATTCATTCAGCAGGTTTTGTTGTTGTTGTTGTTGTTTTTAAGACAGAATCTGGCTGACCCCCAGGCTGGAGTGCAGTGGCATCATCATACATAGCTCACTACAGCCTCGACCTCCTGGGCTCAAGCAATCCTCCCCTTGGTCTCCCAAAGTGCTGGGATTACAGGTGTGAGGCACTACCCTGGCCCTTCAGTAGGTATTCACTGAGTGGTTACCAGGTGCCAGGCACTATTTTAGGTGTTGGGGTACTTCAGTAACCAAAACACTTAAAAAAAAAAAACAACAACGAACAAAAAGAAAAATGGAGGCTGGGCGGGGTGGCTTACACTCACACATGTAATCCCAGCACTTTGGGAGGCCAAGGCGGGTGGATCACCTAAGCTCAAGAGTTCGAGATCAGCCTGGACAACGTAGCGAAACCCCCACTCTACCAAAAATACAAAAAATTAGCCGAGCGTGGTGGCGCGCCTGTAGTCCCAGCCACTTGGAAGGCTGAGGTGGGAGGATAGCCTGAGCCCGGGAGGTCAAGGTTGCAGTGAGCTGAGATTGTGCCACTGCACTCCAGCCTGGGTGACAGAGGGAGATCCTGTCTCAAACAAATCAGAGAGAATCTGCCCTCAAGGAAGTTGCATTCTAGAGGTGGGTGCCCAACAAATATTTGTGGGTGATGAATAAATGACCCGGTGAGGGGCAGGGTCCCTCGCACCGCCCGCGCCCACCTGAGCTCAGAGGCGGTGCTGGCGGAGAGGCGGGCACGTGGGGAGGCGGGCAGCGACTGGCGCTTCTTGAGGCTGCGCTCCCGGGCTAGGGCACTCTTCTCCTTCTCGTTTTCCCGCTCCTTGTCCTTCTTCTCCTTTTTCTGCACCTGGCAGGGAAGGAGGAACGGAAGAGGAGAGTAGAGGTCAGCAGCGCCCGCGTTCCCCAGTTCCAGGCTGCCTGTCCCCACCTGCGCGGCCACTCGAGCCAGTAGAGCCACTCACCGGCGAGGCCTCCGGCCGGCGGCGCACCGGAGCGGGGCTGCCCCCGGCGTTGGGCTTGCGGCGCTCCCCGCGCTCACCGGCGGGGGCGCAGCGGTGCACGCTTCGGGGGACGCTGCACGGCGTCAGGGGGCTGGCGGAGGCCGAGCGCGGGCACACCGGCACGGCTGCAGAGGGATGAGTGCGGTCGGGTTGCGGCCCGCGCGCCAGGCTGGCCCCTGCCCGGCCCCACGTGGGGCCTCTCCCAGGGTCGCAGCCCCTACCCTGGTCCCGGCCGTTGCGGGGCAGTGTGACCGCGCTGCGACTCCGAGCAAGGAAGGAGAGAGTGGGCGTCATCAGACGATCCACGATGCTGCTCTCCCATGCGCTCAGCTGTAGGCTGCGATCTGGGGGTAGAAGGCCAGGCGAAGCCAGTCACCGTGGGGGCCGTAGGAGGCAGGAAGAGGCAAGGGGGCAGACCAGGCACCATCCCCATGCCAAGGCCAAGGCTTCTCACCCGGGAGTCCTCTCCCCACAATCACACCGGGGCCACACTTGTCCTCCCTATGATCTGGACTTCCACTGCAGACCCAGGCAACCAGACACTTCCCAGGGCAACATCCTGCATCGGATGAGGGTCCCCGCCAACAACGCTCCCCAGGTGAAGGGGCCCTGAACGGCGCATATAGGAAGGAGCCATCCAGGATTGGAAGAAAACCCAATTGCCCTCTGCCATGTCCCAGTGTAAGGTCTTGCCCCTCCTGCTGTCAGAGGGCTGACCCAGCCGAGGCTGTCCCATGGATTCAGGACAGTGAGGGTCCTTGTGCTGCTCTGACCCAGCTTTTAGCAGTCCTGTGCCAGGGAGAGGCTGCTAGGGTGCCTGCCTGCCCTAGGCCACCCTGCTCTGTCCCCTCAGCTGCTGGGCTATTTTTAAGCCTCAGTCAGGTGGGGTTGGTACAGCAGCTGATTTGGTTGCTAGGCAACAAAGCAACCAAACAAATGCAAGAGAAACTTATAAATAACTCCCACCATGGCTCCTTCACATATGAGCACCAGGGCATGGTGGGAATGCAGGGGCTATGCCACCTTGGTTGGCTCAACTCTGGGACCAGCCAAGGCCATGGCTGGGGCTCTGAAGACAGAGAGGGCAGCATTGCATGGGCCCTCTAGGGTGGAGCCAGAATGAGGGACCCCTCCACCCCACAGCACCCAGGCCAGTCTGACACATGGGGACAATGCCACCTGGCTAAGGTTGGCCCAGACCAGCTGGCTGTGGTTGCAGAAAAGGCTGCCTGCCTGTCCCCACCCCCAGCCACCACCTCCAACTTGCTCTTGAGGCCCCTGCCAGGCTTCCTGCCCTCTGCGGCATTGTGCTTTGTCTCTGTTCTCCTCTCCTACAGGGCAACCTCTGTCCTCAGGGTCCAGACCCATATGCCGGCTCCCCCGAGGGGCACAGAGCCCTGGGTAAGGTAGAGTGGGGATGGGGACCTGGAGTATGTGAGGGCTCCAGGGACCTGGTGTTCTTGCTGAGCTCTGGAGGAGGCTTGGTGGGAGCTACAAGGGGCTCTGGAGGGGGAAGGGCTGGGCCTTCTCTTACTTCTACTGGGGGAGTTCCAGAGCGTGGCAGAGGACTTTGAGAGCCGCTTGTTGATTATAGAGTCCACGTGTTTGGGCAGGTTAACTGCCGACACGGAGCACCTGCTCCCACCTGGAGGGGGAAAAGACACGGCATTAGGGCCGGGCCCGGCAGGAGCCAGTGGGGGGCACCGAGGCCTTCCATGCAGGATGCTCCGAGGGCGGGGTGGGAGAGGGAGGAGTGGGCAGGCTAGGATGAGGAGCAGGAGGCAGCCTTGGCCCTGGGAGAGGGAGGGTGGGGGGTAGGTGACCAGAGACAACCTGGGTTGGGGGAGCCGACGGAGAAGGAACAAAGGGAGGAGATGAGTGAAACTAGAGAAACTACAGCTTTCCTGGCCAGACCAAGGAAGCCATTCCTTACGGCTGAGTACTGCAACCCCTCCCCATAACCACCCAGCATTAGCACTTGCTGACACTGCCCAGCCAAGACGTTTGGATACAACACCCCCGTACTGGGATAAATGCAAAAACCCTCCTAAACAGGACCTACACAGTCACAGTCACTTGCACAAATCCACGTATTCATCCAGAATCACAAAAAGACATGCAGACACAGGCATATAGAGTGGCAGATACTTCAGCATGCACACGTGTGCAGACATGCACAGGGACAGAGACACAAACACTAACAGATAGTGTGTCAGACCCAGATGCACACAAGCCACAAACAGATCGAAGCAACCTCATCATGACATTTGTAGCAGCTCACATTTGTTGATGCTTACCATGTGCCAGGTACTGTGTGGGGCACCACACACATGTGACCTCATTTGATCCTTCAAACATCTATCTACCACCTCAGGGGCAAGTAGTATCACTATCCCCAGTTTATAGATGAAGAAAGTGAGACTTCGAGAAGTTAAAGGTTACGCTGCAAGTGCCAGAGCTGGAACCCAAGTCTGTCTGACTTAGGAGCCCTCACTGAGGTACACAAGGTCACAAACACGCCAAGGCAAACACATATTAAGACACACAATGCACGGGTCCAGGAGCACATAAACGGAAGATACACAGCTAGAAATACTGAAACTTGCCATTGCATAAAGACATCCAAGCACAGTGGTACATACATGCCAGCAAAGAATCAGACCAAAATCCATGGTGGCCCTACGCGGAGAAAACTCAGAGACAAAAATCTACCTTCTGAGACAAGGAGTGACAGTTTCTTTAAGATCCAGTGTCTGTAGGGCATTAAAGTCTTTTATGTATCAACAACTAATAATAATTGACAGGCGCAAAGAAGGCTAATCCTAAAATGACAGAGGTTTGAAGAGCAAACCAAATGGAGAGAATCCATCTCTGATTTGATAGTGGAAGTCCTTGGGAAGGGACAGTTTGGCTTACAGACCATTCTAGAAGACACAAGTCACATAAAGCAAGGCACACCTGCTGCAGGGAGCCACCAGCTTTTTGTAGGGAAGTTGTTCCCTTCCCTTACTTGCCATCCCAGCCTTGCCCACCCACTCCCCAGCCCCTCCAGCCTACTCACTGGTCTTATGTCCTGGAGAGCTGTGGTGCAGGGCCCCTGCCCAGGACCAGCGCTGCTGCCGGATTTCGGCCCACGTCTTCTTCACTGACCGTTGGATGGCTGCCTCATAGCGCTCCTGGGGGAAGGTGGGGAGAAGAGAGAGATGTGGACTCAGAACATTCATCGAATTTGGGATAGAGGCCCTTCTTCCTCCTGTGACAATGCCTCCCCCACTCCCTTCCCTTGGAGTCTTTTCCTGACTCATTGCAGGTAACCAAGGTTACCAAATCCTTGCTATGATTAAGGACCAAGATCCCTTTCAACTTGTTCTTGGGGAGCTTTTCACTGTTCTTGAGTCATTTCCTGAGTGCATGAGTTGATTCTCTGAGGATTGGGAGGACTCCCCCTACCTGGGGCTCCCAGGCAAGGCCACATCTCAGGCACTGAGGGTCCTGACCTTGGGGCTATGTGTTCCCTCTAGCCTGAGGCCCTCCCAGGTAGGGCCAGGTGGCCATTTCCTTCATTTCCTCACCAGCACTCAAGCTAGGGCTTTACCCATGTCACAGAGCTAGGCACGCTCACACAGATGCATACCTGCATACATACAGACACATGGGGTACATGTACGAACACCGGTACTGACAGTAAACAGTTACAGGGGCCTACAGTGGCACATTCAGAAGCAAATGTGCCTGCAGTTGTACAGGTGCCCAGATATTCTAACACAGGTACACAACTGTAGATGTGAACACAAATAGGACCACATAGACACAGATAAGGCAGAGCCGTGAACATGGATGTGTGTACACACTGCACCAGTATGCAGACGGTGAGCACACGTGTACATGGATTCACGGAGACCCATCCCGCACCTTGTTTTTCTCGAGCTTCTGCCGCTGACGTTCCTCCAGGGCTGCACGGCGTTGCTCGGCTTTAAGACGTTGCTCCTCCAGCCGGCGCCGGCGCTCCTGGAGCTGCTTCTCCCGCAGCGCCTTGGCCTTCTCCTCCTTCTCCAGCCACACTGCCTTCTTGGCCGCTGTGGAAAAAGGAGCCCAGTGGCGGGTGTGAAGGGTTCTGCAGAAGGCCTGGGCCAAGGACATTTCCTCCAAGTGGCCAGCCCTGCTACCCATGCCCTGGTTGGGTCTTTCTCCCGCCTGCTTAGGTGGAGCTTTCAGTCTGAGACAACCCCCTCAAATTGAGAGGCTTACTGAAGACAGGACTCAGGAGAGGCCTATTTCTCCTCCATTGGCCTTATGGGCTCTCAGGGCTGAAGGAGAAATGAATGCTTTAGTGCAAGATCCCCATCTGACCTGGGGGGCCTACCAGACAGATGTCCACATACTGTGATTAAGAGCATGGGATTTGGGGTGGCAGGAGGCTTCTGGGTCTGAATGTCAGCTACTCTACTAGCTGTGTGGCTTAAGCAAATGATTTCATCTCTCTGAGCCTCTGTTTCCTCCTCAAAATGGGTTGAGGATTAAATTAGATGTGTCCTGCTCTTAGCACAGTGCACATAATTAAGTGTTGCAGAAGTGTTGGGTTTTTTTTTTTTTTTTTTTTTTGGAGACGGAGTTTTGCTCTTGTTGCCCAGGCTGGAGTGCAATGGCACAATCTCGGCTCACCACAACCTCTGCCTCCCAGGTTCAAGCAGTTCTCCTATCTCAGTCTTCCGAGTAGCTGGGATTACAGGGATGTGCCACCATGCCTGGCTAATTTTTTGTATTTTTAGTAGAGACAGGGTTTCTCCACATTGGTCAGGCTAGTCTCAAACTCCCGACCTCAGGTGATTCGCCCGCCTCGGCCTCCCAAAGTGCTGGGATTACAGGCGTGAGCCACTGCGCCCCAGCCTGTTGGTGTTATTAATAGGATGCTGATGATGACGATGAAGAAGATGATGAGGCTTCCTGCTCACTCACCCAGGTACTTGGCCCGCTCTTCTCGCCGCTCCTTTGCCAGCTTGTGTCTCTCTCCTGCCTTCTTCACCTCTGAGCAGAGGGAACAAGAACAGACAGGTCAAAAGGCTGTCCCCAAAGAGGAGTCAGCCTCAGATCCCTCCCTCCGGGCCTCACCCCATCCTTTCTTTATCTCCTCTAGGGCAAACAGGACTCTTTCAGTTGGCATGATCCAGGGCCAGGACCCTGAGCCAAGAGGTTTAGGCCCAGGCCGGGGTCATTACACACACCTTGCTTGGTGGGAGGGCTGTCGGAGGCTGGCACTGCTGTTGGAGATGGCTGGCTGCTCCTTCGAGGAGGTCTGGCATCCCGTGGGCCCGTGGCTGTTGGGGTGGGTCCTCTGCTCTTTGCTTCAGAGGAAGGGGACTCTTCCTGCGGGGGGGCTGGCCTAGGCCCGACCTGCCCTGAGGGGCTCTCTGGTTCCAGTGGGAGCTGCTTAGAGCTAGTGGCATTCTTCATGGCAGGAGGGGTGTCCGGGGGAGTGTCGGGGACCAGGGCTGACATCGGTGGTGGTGGGGGGGAAGGGTCACCTTCTGGAGAAGGTCTTGGCTCTGGGGGGGTCCTGGCGACCACAGCTGAAAGACCAACACAAGAGAGGAGAGAGGTCAGATTGCTCATCTGTGTCATCAGCCCCATATGTGGCCCTCTCCCTTGTTCAACCGACTTCTTCATTCACTTATGTTTGAGTTATTTCTATGTGCCGGGCCCTGTTCCAGATACTCATGATATAATGGTGAGAAAATAGCCATGATCCCTGCCTCTGTGGCGCTTACCCTCTAGCAGGGCAGACAGACAAATAGCTAGGCAACTACAGTAGAGAATAAATACTATGTCTGGGGCAGCAAAGCAGAGATAGTTAACCTATATGGGGAGGGCTTGCTGAAGAAGTAACAACCAAGCTGAGATCCGAAGGATAAGCTGGAGTCAGCAAAGCAAGGAGGAGAGGTGTTGGCAGAGAAGAGTATATGCGAAGGGGCAGAATGGAGCAGGGTGTGTTGGAAAAGCTGAGAACAAGCTTGTAGCACTTATTCGTGCACCAAATGCACTGATTTGTTTCCATGTCTGCCTCCCTCTCCTTTCTGCTTTACTGGGTGACTGTGCCCAACCCAAGGTCTGTTCACAGAGGGTGCCAGTGCTGGGCACATGGGACTGACCAAGAGGAAGGACGTAAGTATGGGCTCTAGTGGAATGCTTTGCTCTGAAGATTCCATTGGCAACAAGCTACGTCCACTTTATAATCTTTTTTCCCCAAGCCACACCGAAATTTCTGCTTTTAAGACATGACTATTGTAGGAATCCTGTAAAAGACATCGAAGTGAAGTAAGGAAGCCACACGATTTGACATATACACATGTGGGGCAATTGAGAGACAGGCTTCAGAGTCAGTCAGATGAGGAAGATGGGAAGAGAGGGCTTGTTTCCCCAGCAGACAACCATGGACAAGCCAGTCAACCTCTCTCAGCCTCAGGTTTTTTTGTTTTGTTTTGTTTTGTTTCCCCCCAAGTCTACTTGCTGCTAGTGAATTTTTCAAGGGTCTAGTTAGTTCCTTTAAGTCTCTTTTTTTAAATTTTTATTTTTTAAGAGATAGGGTCTTGCTATGTGGCCCAGGCTGGATTCGAACTCCTGAGTTCAAGAGATCCTTCTGCCTCAGTCTCCCAAGTAGCTGGGATTATAGGCCCATGCCTGGCTCAGCCTCAGTTTTGATACCTGTAAAATGGGGATAACAAGCCCAAGCTAGTAGGGAATGTCAGCAAGGTGCCTGGCACTATCCACATGCCAGCCAGCAAACAGCACTCCCTGTTGGTCTTATGAAGCCTCCTGGTCTCCCAAACAGAAGCTTCTGTATGTTGAGCCCTGGTGCCATCTGCTGCTACCATCCAGGCACTGAGGAGATCAATGGGAACACAGCTACCAACTTGCTTAGGGAGCAGGGCCAGCATCTGTGGGAAGCTTCATCTAAGGAAACATTTTTCATTTTTTTTTTTTTTTTGAGACGGAGTCTCGCTCTGTCACCCCGGCTGGAGTGCAGTGGCGCAATCTGGGCTCACTGCAAGCTCCGCCTCCTGGGTTCACCCCATTCTCCTGCCTCAGCCTCCCGAGTAACTGGGACTACAGGCGCCCGCCACCACGCCTGGCTAATTTTTTGTATTTTTAGTAGAGACGGGGTTTCACGGTGTTAGCCAGGATGGTCTCAATCTCCTGACCTCATGATCCGCCCGCCTCAGCCTCCTAAAGTGCTGGGATTACAGGCGTGAGCCACTGCCCACCGCACCCGGCCTTTTTTTTTTTTTTTCAAGACAGAGCCTTGCTCTGTTGCCCAGGCTGGAGTGCATTGGCACGATCTCGGCTCACTGCAACCTCTGCCTTCCAAGTTCAAGTGATTATCCTGCCTCAGCCTCCCAAGTAGCTGGGATTACAGGCACCTGCCACCATGCCCAGCTAATTTTTGTATTTTTAGTAGAGCCGGCGTTTCACCATGTTGGCCAGGCTGGTCTCGAACTCCCGACTTCAGGTGGTCTGCCCGCCTCGACCTCCCAAAGTGCTGGGATTACAGGCATGAGCCACCATGCCCAGCCTCAGAATTTTTATACACATTAGTTCTTTTTTTTTTTTTTTTTTTGAGACAAAAGTCTCACTCTGTTGCCCAGGCTGGAGTGCAATGGTGTGATCTCGGCCTACTGCAAATTCTGCCTCCCAGGCTCAAGTGATTCTTGTGCCTCAGCCTCCCGAGTAGCTGGGATTACAGGCATGAACCACCATACTCGGCTAATTTTTGTATTTTTAGTAGAGATGGGGTTGTGCCATGTTGGCCAGGCTGTTCTCGAACTCCTGGCCTCAAGTGATCTGCCCACTCAGGCTCCCAAAGTGCTGGGATTACAGGCATGAGCCACTGCACCCGGCCTTATATGTTATTAGTTTTAATCCTCACTGACAATAGTTATGAAGGAGTCCTCATATAGAGGAGGACAGTAAAGTAAAAAAAGATGAAGCAAAAAAAAGAGGTAATTTGAGATCATTCAGCTGGTCAGTCAGGGAGCCTGGACTTGGACCCAGTAGCTATCATCAGAGCCTGTCCTTACCCATTATACCCTCCTGCCTTGTTGAAGACAATATGAGGGAATAGGTGTTACGCAATAAATTATCTGAGGCTCACACTATTTTCTCCCTCATTCCTTCCCATCCAGCTTTCTAGGATCCAGGCAAGAGCCCCAGCTGAGGCCCTGTCTTCCCCATTACCCCTCCAACTCCACCAACTCCTAGGCTACATGACAAGCCACCCATCTCTTCCCATACCAGCAGGAGATGGCTGCCTGGTCACTGCTAATCTATTTCCCAGCCAACTGCAAACTCCTTTACCAATTCCAGTAGTCAACAAAACCAGTTACTCACTCTAGTGAGTGCTTACTACTCACTAACAGTGGTGCACCCTGTGTCCTCGCAATTCTGAGAGGCAGAGATTCTTATCCCCATTATACAAGTGTGGAAACCAAGGCCCAACCTGCTAAGTGATCCACACAGAGTCATAGAACTAGTATGTGGCAGAGTTGGGCTTTTTTTTTTTTTTTTTCTGAGATGGAGTCTCACTCTGTCACCAGGCTGGAGTGCAGTGGTGCGATCTCGGCTCACTGCAACTCCGCCTCCCAGGTTCAAGCAATTCTCCTGCCTCAGCCTCCAGAGTAGCTGGGACAACAGGCAGGCACCACCACACCCAGCTAATTTTTGTATTTTTAGTAGAGACGGGGTTTCACCATGTTGGCCAGGCTGGTCTCCATCTCTTGACCTCATGATCCGCCCTCCTCAGCCTCCCAAAGTGCTGGGATTACAGGCGTGAGCCACCGCACCCAGCCTAGAGTTGGGATTTGAACTCAGGACTGTCTGAAGCCAAAGCCTGGGTGTGTAAGTATTAAGCTTGAAGGTTGAGGGTGAGGTCTGTTTATTGCCATTCTCCAAGCACCTGTGCGTGCTGCAGGTGTTGCAAGGAAAACTGGTAGGCGGGTGTTTGTCTACACCTAGGCAAATCACACCCACCAGGCAAGACAGTCAGTGAGTCCCCAGCAAGGTCCCGACTCGCTGTGTGAAAGGAGGCTGGGAGGAGGTAGAGGAGTGAGGCTTGGAAGAACCTGCACCCAGGCATCAGATGCAGTGGAGCAGAAAGGTCACAGGCTTCAGAGTCTGACAGGCCTGACTGAGGACCTCGGCTCCCGGCGAACCTCGGGCAAGCCCTGAGCCTGTGTAACCACAGTTCCCTCATGGAGTTGTTGGCACACATGGGGAGTTGGTACAGACGGGTACATCATCGGTGGCACCTGGCAGGGGCTTGGTAAGCAGCACCTGCCCCGAAGAATATATCCACGTCTCCTCATCTCTGCCAGGAGGAAATGCTTCAGCCAGGCCTTACCCCCACTGCTCTGCAACATTGCACTTCTCAAGGACACCCGTGACCTCCATGCTGCTAAATCCAGCAGGCAGTTTTCCATCCCTCATCTTCCTTGGCCACTATGCAGCTGCATCTGCCACAGTTGATTTGACTGCTCCTTGAAACACTGTCTTCACCTGGCTTTGAAGACAGCACATTCTCCTAGTTTTCCTTCTACCTTGCTGACTGTCATTTCTCAGTCATCTCTGCTGATCCTGCCTGAACTTCCCAACCTCTCAGCGCTGGAGTGCCCTAGGGCTGAGTGGAGGACCTCATTTATTTTCTATCCACACGCACTCCCTTGGTGACCTCATCCAGACTCACAGATTTAAATACCATCACTGCTGACGACAACCAAATTTGTGTCTCCAGCCCAGGCCTCTCCCTTGAGGTCTAGTTTCACTCATGCAACTCCCAGCTGCTTGACACCCCTGTGTGTCTCAAAGATGCCCCCAATTTAACACATCCCAAACTGAGCTGCTGATCTTCCCCCAAAAGCCTGCTTCTCCCCATTTTCCCCATCTCAGTTAATAACAACTACATCACACTCCATGTCTAATCTCTCAGCAAATCCTTCTGCCTTTATCTTCAAAACAGATCTCAAATCTAATCATTTCTCACTATCTCCACTTCTATCACTTGGATCAGAGCTACTATCAGCTCTAATAAAAGATTGCCTGCTCCAGTCTTTGTTCCCCCTGGGTCTTTTCTCAACACAGTAGCCAGAGTGATTCTGTTTAAAAATAAGTCAGATTGGCCAGGTGCAGTGGCTCATGCCTGTGATCCCAGCACTTTGGGAGGCCAAGGCAGGCGGATCACAAGGTCAGGAGATCGAGACCATCCTGGCCAACAAGGTGAAACCCCGTCTGTATTAAAAACACAAAAAATTAGCCAGGCGTGGTGGCAGGCGCCTGTAGTCCCAGGTACACAGGAGGCTGGGGCAGAATTGCTTGAACCAGGGAGGTGGAGCTTGCAGTAAGCCAAGATAGCGCCACTGCACTCCAGCCTGGGTGACAGAAGGAGACTCTGTCTCAAAAAAAAGAAAAAAAAAAAGGTCAGATCACGTCACTCCTCTGACAAAATCCTGCAATGACTCCTCATCTGAGGGGAAGAAAAAGCCAAAGTCATCATGATAGCCTATTAAGGACTCCCCAGGATCCTGACCTCTTCGACCTTGTCTCCTCTTCTCCCCCTGCTCAGTTTTTCAGCCACCGTCCCTTAAGGGTGTGGGGAGATTTCTGCCTCAGGGCTTTGTACTGAGGAAACAATATTTCCTCAGTGGCTGTTTCTCTGCCTTGAATTCTCTGCCCCCAGATTCTGCATGCCTCATTCCCTCCCCTCCTTCAGGTCTTTATTTTGATGTCACTTTTAAATGGAGCCTTCCCTTAGCCCCTATTTAAAACTACAAACTGGGCTGGGAGCGGTGGCTCACACCTGTAATCCCAGCACCTTGGGAGGCCAAGGCAGGTGGATCACCTGAGGTCAGGAGTTCGAGACCAGCCTGGCCACAATGGCGAAATCCCGTCTACTAAAAAACACAAAAATTAGCTGGGTGTGGTAGCATGTGCCTGTAATCCCAGCTACTCGGGAGGCTGAGGCTGGTGAATCACTTGAACCCAGGAGGCAGAGGTTGCAGTGAGCCAAGATCGCGCCACTGCACTCCAGCCTGGGTGACAGAGTGAGACTCCGTCTCCAAAAAAAAAAAAAAAAGCTACAAACTGCAGGCATGGTGCGGTGGCTTATGCCTGTAATCCCAACACTTTGGGAGACCCAGACAGGAGGATCCCTTAAGGCCAGGAGTTTGAGATCAGCCTGGACAACATAGTGAGATTCCATCTCTAAAAAAATTTTTAAAAATTACCCAGGCATCATGACATGCTGAAATAGAGACTGAGGTTACAGTGAACTATGATCATGCTGCTGTACTCCAGCCTGGGTGACAAAGCAAAACCCTGTCTCTAAAAAAAAAAAAAAAAGAAAGAAAAAAAAGAAAAATTTTAAATAAAATTAAATAAAGGCCAGGCAAGGTGGCTCACACCTGTAATCCCAGCAATTTGGGAGACTGAGGTGGGAGGATCACTTGAGGCCAGGAGCTTGAGAACAGCCTGGGCAACACAGCGAGACCCTATCTCAACTAAAAAATAAAAAACAGCTGGGCATGGTGGTGCACACCTGTAGTCTCAGCTACTTAGGATGCTAAGGCAGGAGGATACCTTGAGCCCAGGAGTTTGAGGCTACAGTGAGCGATGATTATACCACTGTACACCAGCTTGGGCAACAGAGTAAGATGCTGTCTCAGAAAAAGAAAAAAAATTAAATAAAACTACAAACTGCAGTTGAAGTCTCCCTCCCAGTTCCAACTGTAGATTTTTCTTTCCAAGTCTTCTTTTTCTCCATAGACATTAACACCATTTTAAGTCTCCCACTGCTAGAATATAATCTCTATGAGGGCACAAATTTTTGCCTATTTTGTTAGCTGGTCTATCTCTAGGGCCAACAGAGCCTGGCACATAGGTGCTCCATAACTATTTGTTGAATGAAGAAATGAATGAACTACACCCAGGCAGATATCATCACCACCATCATCGCTCTCACCTGGATGACTACAAAGTCCTCTCACTGCTCGCCTGTACCCATTCCCACTCTCTGCTCCACTGAGCAGCCAGAGCAAATGCAAATCTGATCACGGTGCTCTTTGCCACTTGAAACTTGTCAGTGGCTTCCCCTTCTTGAACTCACCCTACTAGTCCAGTATAATCTGAAGTTCCTGACTCCCTCCCCCTACTGCTTGGATCTCCTCTCCTACCCTGCTCCCCGCTTGCTCTCTGAACTCCAGCCACACTGACCTTCCTTTAATGCTGATGACCATCCACACTCCCTCCTGCCACAGGGCCTTTGCACATACTCTCTTTTCTTAGCTAACTCCTATTTGCCCTTCATATGTTAGTTCAGTCATCACTTCCTCATGGAAGCCTTCCTTGGCTTCTCTGATTAGGATAAATTCCTTTGTTGTATATAGTCATGGTTTCATGTGCCTTTGGAACACTGTCACTGTTATGATTTTAAACTTCCTTGCATGGTTCTTTCCTTATTGTCAGCCTCCTCCTAGAAGGTAAGGGAGCCCCACAAGAGCTGGCCATGTCTACTTTGCTCACTGCTGCATCACCAGCAGCTACCACAGTGCCAAGTATACGGAGATAGTCATAAAATATTTGAATAAACAGTATAGCACAAATAAAGTGCTATACTATGAGGCTGCCCTAGCCTAAAGCATATAGAAGGAGATTTTTACTCTAATAAAGAGTAGATCCAGGCTGAGCGCAGTGGCTCACGCCTGTAATCCCAGCACTTTGGGAGGCCAAGGCGAGCAGATCATTTGAGCCCAGGAGTTCGGGAGCAGCCTGGGCAAATGGCAAAACCCCATGTCTACTAAAACTACAAAAATTAGCTGGGCATGGTTGTGCACACCTGTAGTCCCAGCTACTTGGGAGGCTGAGGGAAGAATCCCTTGAACCCAGAGGTGGAGGCTGCAGTGATCTGAGACTGCACTACTGCACTACTGCACTCCAGCCTGGGCGACAGAATCAGACGCTGTCTCCAAAAAAAAAAAAAAAAAAAAAAAAGTATATATCTATGTGGCAACTTATAGCAAAAAGATAAACATTTGAAGAGAAGCAAAGCAAAACAATTCCATCTCAATAGTGTTTGGGCAGCTTCCTGGACTAAGCCACACAGGTAGAAGTTAATAAAAATAATAATGAGTGTTTACTCCAGCAGCTCAACAAGAAAAACTTCTCAAGAGGCAAACAAGAAGTCTGGAACTCCTCTTGTGACCTGGCACACTATTGACCCTGAATACAAATATTTTCTTCACAATTATGCCAACCCTGATGAAATGTCATTGGCACAGTGTTATGTGGAGCAAATCACATTAAGCCAAAACTCCTTGGTTAGTTTTCTATACAGTATGGTTAATCTATTTATGATCATTCTCATTTTTTGTTATGTGGAGCAAATCACATTAAGCCAAAACTCCTTGGTTAGTTTTCTATACAGTATGGTTAATCTATTTATGATCATTCTCATTTTTAACCATCAAATATGATCCTTCGGCTACTTAATTTTATCTTATTTTTGGTCTATGCCAGATTGTGAGGTTTTGCCACTGTCGGTTTTATTTTGCTACACTAATATCTACCAGAAGTATTTGTTAAGAATGAGATAAGAGACAAATAATTTGTATTTATTTCTTGGCACAAACAGCATTAGCAGGGCAAAAGTGCAGTGGTGGGTTGCATTGTGGGGTCAAAAAGTCCTGTCTTCCTAAGAGCTCCAAGAGGGGCTGTGCCTGGGGTCTGCAGAAAGATCAGGGCCAAGTCCCTCAGAGAGACTGTCACATGTCTCAGAATACTAACACCCCATCTCCACCCTCTGAGAGCTGGCAGTCCTTTCCTTTTGTCTCTCCCTCCTCCCACCCCAACAACTCTTGTTGGGCCAAATATTCCTCTCACAACACTGATAACTCAGTCTAGCTTTTCTGTTTGCCTGCCACCCCCTGCCCTTGTCAGTGTGAGAGCTTATCAAGAGAAGAAACTCAGTCTTAGTCCTTTTTGCAGCCCCAGAGTCTTATACAGGACCTGCCTGGCACAGAGTGGGAGTTCTGTGTCTGTTTAATGAATGTCTGATGGGTGGGTGGGTGGCTGGGTATGTAGATATGTGGGTGGGGGTACTGTAGAAAGCTACCTAGCTAGTGTGTATTTAGACCCTCAAGCTGCTCCAAAGCTTAGTCTCTCTAAACACTAAATGTCATGTTCATCTCAGAACCTGCATGTCCCCAGCCAGTTTCCAGGCCCAAACTAATTTACTGCAGCTCTAACATAAACCAAGCACTTTCCCTATCCCATTTGATTCTGATGACAATCCTAAAAGGAAAGTTCTATGATGGCCCCCATTTCACAGGTGAGAGAATTTACTCAGACAGATTAAGTGGATTGTTCATGCCAGTGTCAGAGGTAGGATTTGAATCCAGAGTTGTCTGATGACAAAACCCTTAAAACCCTTATGTCATGCTATTTCTGGTAGGCAGTCACATCACCCCGCCCTGAAGCTCCTGCGTGTTCTCTGAAGAAGGAAGTGATTCCGTGGTTCCCCCAGGGAGACTTCCCCCACAAAAGTGAAGGGTGCAGGTGGGGCAAGCAGGCACTGAGCTCAGAGCACAGGAATGTAGGGAAGGCAGGCTCCTGCCCAGGCTGGCACCCAAGAGGCGGGAAGTGAGGTAGGGGAGAACAGCCCACCTCCAGGGGCAGCGAGAGGGAGTGCCTGGGTGAGGGCTGGTTGTGGCATGGGGGGTGCACAGACAGCACCTCAGGCAGGAAGCATGGGAGAGGCAGAGGCATGAGGCCGAGAGAAGACAGAACAGAGATCAGCACCTCTAGCAAGAGCCCTCCTGGCCCTCACTGCAGATTCCTAGGTGACAACACTAGAGCAGGCGAAGACAGAGGCAGGCAGAGGGCAGAGACACACGGGAGACAGACGTGCACACAACAGAGACAGACACCAGACAATGTAAACAGGGCCTGCACAATGGCAAGAGACAAGACATATTCTCTCTCTCTCTCTCTCACACACACACACACATACACACACACACACGCAGAGGAAACAGACTTACTGGGATTCAAAACTCTACATATATCTGAGACACACAGACGTACCCACAGAGTACGGGGCCAGGTACCTCCTCTAAGAAACAGACAAAGCCTCAGAGACACACACAGCACACAGAGACACAATGTCCCCGGAATATTTATACAGCGTCATCCAGGTCACTTCTGCTCCTTCTGAGCAAATTATTTCCCTAGGCCCAGAGAAAGTCCGATTAACAGGAGCAACAGCTAATGCTTTTGTCAGGCACAGCTAAACATGTTAAACTCATTAGTTCATTTAACCTTTGCCATAATCCTATGAGGTAGATATTATTACCCCATTTTACAAACGAGGAAACAGGTTCAGAGATTAAGACACTTACTTAAGCTCCACAGCTAGTGAGTAGCAAAGCTGGGGTTTGGACCCAATCAGCATGACGGTCTTTACCCTGCCTGCATCCCAGTGGGGACAGCCTCCTGGGTTCCCTCTCCTGGAGAGATCTGGGCTGGGAGAATAGGAGGTCGGTAGAAAGGGCAAACTCTGGGGAATGCCTAATTGTGGGGCCGGGAGAGGAGGGACCCTTAGGGGGCAGCATTATCCCTGGCCTGGACAGAGCTAAGCCGGCTCCGAGAGGGAGTGCCCTAGGAGAGGGCAGCGTGCTCGAGCAGTTGGGCAGTGGGGCACTGGGACCAGGCCACCGGCTTCTGTGGGTGATAAAGCCGGGAACCCGACTGAGACTACAGATCTGAAGGAGCTCTCTGGCCCGGCTGGCGGCCATTGTTCCCAGCCTCCAATCAGGAGCACCCACTTCCTGTTATTTTAGGCGGCAGGAAATGACCCCATCCCGCAGCCTGGGCCCCACCACATCCCTCCCTCAGCCCCAGCAGGGCTGCCCAGGCTGTTGCCCAGATGCCGAAGGCAAAGGCCCAACCTCAGGCCAAGGCCTGGAGATGCCCCCCCAGCTGGACTATTACCACCACCTGGGTCCGGGGCCTTCCTCCTGGTTCAACTGCTTAGGCTCCAACCTGGCAGGCTTCCCAGAGGACCCTGGGCTCTGCTGGGGCTACCTCTGCCAGCCAGGGAAAAGATTATGGGGTCCCCAAGACCAAGATGCCCACACAGGCCAGTCACGGGAGGGAAGCCGGCCAGACCTTGTCACTGGATAGCTTAGCCATGATAATTCAGCTTAGAGGTTTAGGGCACAGACTTTAGAGTCAGACATATTTGAGTTCAAATCCTGCCTCTGCCAGTTGCTAGCTGTGTGACTTTAGGTAAGTGATTTCATCTCTCTGAGCCTCATCTGTAAAATGGGGATAATGCTAGTCCCTACTCATGGGACTGTGGTGAGGAACAAATGAGACAATGCCCGTGACATGCTGAGCATTGTGCCTGGCACAGAGAAGGCCCTTAATGAATAGGAGATAATAAGTCAGAGATAATTAATGGGAAATAACTTGGTTCACCGGGGAGTCTCTACCTGGCTCACATCATCTCTTACAACTGCTGAGGAGCGCTAGTAAGGGCAGCAGTACCATGTTCCCTGCGCCCTCCCAGGCTCTCTGCTCCCCTCAGGGCAGAGCTGCAGCTGAGAAGTGGTGGAGGAAACACTGAAGGCTGTGCCCCTGGGTGCCAGGCAGAGCTACCACCAGCCAACAAAGCTGCATTATCTGGGTCTGGCTAGTTGGCTCCCTCACTAGCCCCAAGGCCCAGCAGGGACCTAAGGACATGGGTCCCAGCTGCCTGTGGCCTAACTTCCAGCCTGGGTCAGACCTGAGACCTGACCTGATGGCCCTCAAGTATGGCCATTCTAGTCTGGGCCCAGCTTTCAGTCCCTTCCCTCAGCCCTTCCCCACTATCATGTTGGGAAAGGGGACCTGAGCTGGCCTAGTGTCCCTTCCACCTCATTTGCATATGCGTGACTGCACATTAGGGGCTCATTAGAGGCCTCATTATTGGGCCCACCAACCCAGGAAGGGACTAGGAAGCTGTCATTGGGAGGTGCCAGCCAGCTGGCTGCTGGATGTATGGCCACAGCCCACTGCGCCAGTCTCACCAACGTCTACTCATCCTTTCAGATCCACCTCAAATGCTGCCTCCTCCGTGAAGCCTTCCACAAGCACAGCCCACTGCACACTATCACCATTATACCTGGTTTCCCTGCAGTGAACACATCTGCCTTCCTCGCCAGGTTAAGAGCTCCCCAAGGGTCAAAACTCCATCTGATTCACTTCTCTGCCGTCCACATAGACTACACCGAGCTGGCATAAGGTGGGGCATCAGCATGGGTGTGCTGGATAGCCGGTTGCACCTGTTTCTTGGGTCTTCTCTCCTGTTCCCACTGTTCCACTTCAGGTATGGGGCCCCTCAGTTCCCTGGATACACCCTAGCTCATGTCTGCCTAGAACTCCCCTCTCCGCTGCCTTCTTGTCCTATACTTACCTCCTACAATTCTAATCAATCACATCTCAGGCTTCTGGTGGAATTAAAAATAATGACAAAAAACAAATAGCTAGGCTGGGGGTGGTGGCTCACGCCTGTAATCCCAGCGCTTTGGGAGGCCAAGGTGGGAAGATCACGAGGTCAGGGGTTCGAGACCAGCCCGGCCAATGTGGCAAAACCCTGTCTCTACTAAAAATACAAAAATTAGCCGGGCGCGGTGGCAGGCGCCTGTAATCCCAGCTACTCGGGAGGCTGAGGCAAGAGAATCGCTTGAACCTGGGAGGCGGAGGTTGCAGTGTGCCGAGATCGTGGCATTGCACTCCAGCCTGGGTGACAAGAGCAAGACTCTGTCTCAAAATAAATAAATAAATAAATAAATAAATAAATAACAAATGGCTAGCACTTATTGGGCACTGGCTATGTGCCAGGGCCTAGTCTAAGTGTTTTCTGTTTTCATCTAATTTAAGGATGCCAATGTCTCTATGAGATAATTTCTAGCATTATTCTCATTTTACAGATGAGCAAACTTAAGACTTAGGTTAAGCAACTTACTGAGGTCACACAGAGGTAAGTTACGAAGTGGAGACTTAAACCGTTTAATTCCAGAATCTACACTCTTAAACAAATTGACTTCCAATTCCTGCTCCCACCCTCCCCTATATTTCATACCTCCCTGCTGGCACCGGTTGCAGAAGCATAACCACAATAATGGTAATAACACTTTATTGCAGGTGTCTGGTGTCTGCGTGCCAGATTCCTTGAGTTAAATCATCTCTAACCCTCACATTAACCCCACAAGGTTGACAACACTGCCCCCATTTTCCAGGGGCAGAAACTGTGGCTCCAGGAGGTAAGTCACTTGCTCCAGTCCAGTAGCCAGTACATGGCTAACTGGGATTTCCATCCAGGTTTTCTGACCTGAAAGTGGTCCCCACACTTGTCCTCTACTCCACGCCACCCCCTGTTACTGCTCAGTGTCCAAGTGCAAAAAGGAACTCAGAGGGAGCAGGGTTCGTGTCACATGCTCTCGGATTGTCAGGCCCATGCCTCAGACTATCACAGGGCACATGCTGTGAGCACATTTACTCCCAGAAAGCCCCACAGAGGACTCCTGTCACCTTTGACTATTCTGTGTGGGGAACTGCCACCATCCTGATCCAGGTTCTTATGTGACTCCATCTAGATCCCTGTGTATAGAAGAGTCCTCCCAATGCAAGAAGCCTATATGCAGTCTGCCCACCAGCCCCTGACGCAGCCCTCCCCGCCCACCGAACATCCCCCCTGCCCCTAGGAGAGCCAAGCATCTCACCCATGCTCTCATATTCAGTCTAGGCATCCTACCCAAGTACCCTAATTATAAACTAGCCACCAGCTCAGGCTCTGTATCCCAGTCACCACCCCCATTCAGGCCCCCAACTATACACCAGTGCCAGAGGCCCTCAGGTGCAGAGGGCCAGTAAGCTGAGGTTGGACTCAGGCTGGGCCTCCCTGGGTGTCCCCTCTCAGGTTCAGTCAAACCAGGACAGACCCAGCCACCCTTGTTTCCAGCCCAGCCTACAAGCCTCCTGAAACCCACCAGTCTGATGGTAGCCTCCCCTCCCTGTTCTCCCAGGTCCCACACCCAGACAGTCCCCTAGAAGCATCCTCGCTGGCATGGGGAGGAGCCCACCCACAGCCCATCGGCCCCACCTTATCCTGGGCTCTCCGCACCCACACGAACTGTTTCATCCTGTGCCCACACCCCAAGGGGCAGGGAGGTGACAGGATTAGGCTCAGGACTCCATGGGGGTGTGGGGATGGGGCCACCTCCCCCCTGAGTCAATGGGAACAGAACTTGGGTCCTCAGTAATCATGTTCTTCCCTCCCCTTCCAGGAAGAAAGAGAAATCGCCTCCCTCCAAAACCAAGCCCAACCAGAAACCTGTCCCCACCCCCTCATCAGCTGCTCCCAGATCCGAATGGGATTTGCAGAAGTCCTGAGCACTGGTGGTTGGTGGGGTGAGGGAGGGGAGGGGAGCTTTGGTGGTCTAAGGTGTGGGCAGAAAGAGAGAAAAAAAGAGAGTAAGGGGGGAGGTATCAAAGCCTCAGGCTGGGGAATGATGTGGCAGGTCCAGGGAGTGCCGGCTTGGAGCCTTTACCTCATTCTCGAGTGGGAGATTCGGGCCCAGAGAGGCTGGGAAGGAGGGCAGGCAGGAGAAGCAGATTTTCTTCTGTCTCCCTCCTCCCCGAATCAGGCTGGGTGGGCTCGAGTAGGCCTGGCTGCAGGGGAGGCGGCCCACTCCCCAGCTCCCGCCCTCGCCCCAAACAATGCCGCCTCCCCCTCCCCCTCGCCTTTATCCGGCGGGTTACTTGGCAGCAGCGGCTAGAGACCTCCCTCTCCCCTCCCCTCCCTCCTTTCCCCTCCCCGCCGGCCCGCAGCAGCAACAGGCCCTTTGCGCGGCAGCTGGACGGATGGGGTGGGGGTGAGGTCTGGGCCAGGGCCTGAGGGTACGGGCACTAAGGCCGAGGCGTCGGTATGCAGGGCCCAGGCCTGAGAATATGGACCCCCGACACCCTCAGGCTGGGGTCACATGTGCCACGGGGGATGGGGAAGGGGACGGAAGCCCTAGCTCAGTAGAAGAGGATCTTCAAGGCCCGGGGTGGATCGGGAAGGGACGTGGGGGCGGGGAAGCTGAGATGGCACTAAGCTGGGGCAGAAGGGTCACCCCAACAACTCCCGCGCGGGGTCCCTGCGGCTCCCGACGCCCGATGCGTCCGGCACCCGGGGTGGGGGAGGGGGCAGCTGTCAGAGGATGCATCGCGAGCCTGGAGCCGCCGCCGCCGCAGCCTTTATTTTTAAACTTCCAAGTGGTCAGAGGGCGCGGCAGCGGAGGGGTCCCCGCCCAGCCGGCCGGCCTCATCCTCGGCCGCCCTGCAGCCCCTCCATCTACCCCCATCTCGCCTCCGCGTGGCTCCCGGCATACCTGGGGGTGCGCCCGCCCCCAGCTCCGCACGCGGGCCGCTCTCCATGGCTGCGGCGTCACTGGGGGTCTCGGGGTCTCAGCGGCGGCGGCGGCGGCGGCCAGTGGCCAGGACAGGGGTCCCGCGGCGCATCACGCCCGGCCCGGCCCGGCAAGTAGCGACTCGGAGGCGGGGGCGCTCCGGGGAAGGTCGAGGCAGGTGGCCCGCGAGGCTCGGAGGTGCCGGTCGCCCGGGGTCTCTCGGCTGCGGTCGCGAACCAGTTCCCTGCCCGGCGCCGGCCCAGTCCCGGCCTCGGCCCAACCCTATTGTACCGCCCGGGCTGGGCCTGGCCTCTCGCTGGCGCGTACCAAGTTCGAGGCGGGGGGGTCCACCCCAGCAGCGCCCCGGGACCCAGCCCCCCGCGCCCGCGCCGTCCGCGCCGTTCGCGCCGCCCTCGCCCCGGAGCCCCGCGCCCGCAGCCTCCCGGCGCCTCTCCCACGGCCACGGCCGAGCGGGTTCCACGGCTCCAGGAGTTCGCCGCGCTAGCTGCCTCCCCCTGCGTCCGCGTCTTGGTACGCGCCGCAGCGCCTGAGGACTAAGTAGGGAGCGCTCGGGTGACTCACCCGCCGCGGGGACTGGGGGAGAGGGGGAGCAGGGCTGGGACTCCCCTTTCCCACCCTGGAGTTTGGGGGCTCTGGCACTGGGGCTGAGAGGGCAGCTTCGAGTCCAAATTCTCGCTCAAACCCACCTAAACCAAAGCGGCCCGGGGGACGTCGGGAGGCATGAAGGAGAGTCACAAGGAGACCCCTGAAAGGGTTTCGCTTTCTCTCCCCTGCTGATGGCTGGGCTGGGGACAGGTCTGGGAGCCTTGCTGCCGCCCTTGCTCCGGCATTCTGGGCTTGTGTCTTCCCTGCTCCTCTGGGGGTAATTACAGCCCTGCGCAGCTGCCTTACCCAGGTCTCTAATCTGCTGGGTCCCTCCCGGCTCCAAACTGGGTGGTCCTAGCCCTGGACCTCGCCCACCCCCACCAGACGACCCCGCCAATCACCCCAGAAGGATTTTCTCCCCGTGGTCTGTCGATGAGGGGGTGGTGACCCCCTCCAGAATCCACTCCCCAAAGTAGCCCTGCTTCCCAGCCCTCCAGAATGGACTCCCAGCCCCCTTGTTGGTGCCAGCTGGGGTGAGGGCTTCAAGCCAAGCCAGGCCCAGCCCGGGGCAGAGTGGGGAGCTTGCTGGGAAGGTGGATGGATGATGGTGCTGCTGCAGGGACTTGGGTTGGGGGGGAGGAGGAGGGGCAGCTGTGCCCTGCCCACCCTGACCCTGCCCTTTGTCCTGACTTCTAGAAGGTCAGTTCTCTAGTTCTTCATTGTCCAGAGATTAGGCCCAGTGAGATACTGTCCCCCTTGCCCCCTTCCCTCCAGTGTCTCCTTCCTTTAAGCAGCTCCAGAAAGCGGCCATTTGGAGGGATAGAGTGGGAAACAAAAGGGTCAGGGGCTCAGGCAACCTGGGAGCAGCCTGTCCTGGGATGTGTGCGTATCTGGGGGCTTGGACACTCTTGGGAAGGCCTGGGAAGGGAATAGTGTCTGGCCCAAAAACGTTAGAAAAGGATGATGATAGAAGGGCGGCAACTGGAGCCAGTAACCTTGAGCTAGTGACTTAACTTTTCTAAAATCTAATTTGCTCTCTTACAAAATCAGAAAAATAATAGTGCCATGAGGTATCTTGGGGTCTTTGTAAAGATTAAATAAGGCAATGGAAATGAAGTGCTGAGCACAGAACCTGGCATCTAGAAAGTGCTCAGTAAACAAGTATAATGGTGATGAAGGCATTGATGAGTAAAAGTGGAAGGACGAGGAGCAGATCCCCCATCTTTGTGTCAGTCATCTTATCTGCAGGGTGGGGGGACTGCGGGGATGACGGAGTTCATGACAGTCCTTTGTGAGATCAGGGGCCTCACAGCCTGCCTCTTCCAGAGCTGGACAGGCCAGACCTGACTCAGGCAGTGACCAGACTCAGGAGAATTCAGGAACACGTATGGGGAGAGCCCTCTGGGATGGTTCTTCTCCCACCTCCCACCCCTTGTCTTGAGATTACTGCAGGGATGGAGATGGATGGATGGATGGATGGGAGTCGCGAGATACCCACATTGGCTACGGCTCAAGACTAGTGGCTGGCTGTGGTGGCTCACACTGTAATCCCAGCAATTTGGGAGGCCAAGGTGGGAGGATCCTTGAAGTCAGGAGTTCGAGATCAGCCTGGCCAACATGGTGAAACCCTGTCTCTGCCAAAAATACAAAAGTTAGCCAGGTGTGGTGGTGGGTGCCTGTAATCCCAGCTACTCCAGAGGCTGAGGCAGGAGAATCGTTTGAACCCCAGAGGCGGAGGTTGCAGTGAGCCAAGATCATGCCACTGCACTTCAGCCTGAGCAACAGAATGAGACCCTGCCACAACAAAACAAACAAACAGCCAAACAAACAAAAGGAATAGTGGAGGTGGAAATGGCAGCTAAAAATGAACAGATAGGCCAGGGACAGCCCACGTAGGAGGACTTGAATGCCAAATGCTTGGAAACGAGCATGGGGAGCTGTTGAAGATTATGGGGTTTTTCAGTAGAGGAAGGGTGAGCAGACTTTAGAACTGGAAATCTATTGTCTTTGGGATTGACTGTGGGGAGCTCACTAAAAAGAGCGCCTGGTATTAGCCTACGTCAGGGGGTTCTCAACCAAGGGCAATTTTGCCCCCCAGGAGACATTTAGCCATGTTTAGAGACATACGGCGGTGGGCGGGGGGTGTGTCTCTAAACATGGCAGCTACCGCGTAGAAGCCAGGGATGCTGCTTACCATCCTACATTGCGTAGGACCATCCTCACAATAAGGAATTCTCAGGTGCAAAATGTCAGTAGTGCTAAGGTTGAGGAACCCTTCCCTAGCTTGAGGGTGAGGCACTCACAAGATGTTGGTGCTAGAGACCAGCAGAGCATCTGGGAGTTAGGCAGCTTAAACGACAGTTCTCCTGGCCAGACCCGAAGGTTTCCTGTGCTGCTGATGAGTCCACAGGGAGTGTGGGGAGGATGGCTGAGGAGGGGCCTGGAGAGCACCCGTGTTCCGTGATTGAGGCAGTCGGTGGACAGAGGAAGTGGACTCCTCTCCATTCTCCTCCTCACTGGCCAGGATCCCTGGCAGATTCCAGGCCCCAGCAACCAAGAGGGTTAAGAGTGTCTCTCTCTGAGTTTGGGGCTAGGTAACGCTGCATGGGGCACCACAAATAGACATCCCAGAGAAGGAGCAAGTAGGGTACTTGCTGAAACCCTAACGTAAGAAGCTGAAGTCCCAACAGCATTCCCTGCAGTCTTTGGCGAGCGACAGGGACCTCTGGACCAGGGCAGTCTCCTCAGGGCAGGAGGAGATCGTGGCCCAGGGCGGTCTCCTCCTTCTGCACGGAAACAGGCATGAGTGAGCTGTTCCTTTCACCGCAAGGTTGGGCTGGGGCTGGGGGAAGCCCACAGAATGGGGATCAGAAATATGTTCCTATCCTGGCCAGGCACAGTGGCTCACGCCTAATCCCAGCACTTTGGGAGGCCAATGCAGGCAGATCACTTGAGCTCAGGAGTTCGAGACCAGCCTGGGCAACATGGCGAAACCCTGTCTCCACCAAAAATACAAAAAATTAGCCAGGCATCGTGGTGCGTGCCTGTAGTCTGAACTACTCAGGAGGCTGAGGTGGGAGGATCACTTGAGCCCGGAAGGTCAAGGCTGCAGTGAGCCATGTTTGTGCCACTGCACTCCAGCCTGGATGACAGAGACCCTGTCTAAAAAGAGAGAAAAGATAGTAAAAAAAAATCTTATAAAAAGAGTATACTAAAGAAATTTTTGGCCAGGCGGGGGTGGCTCACACCTGTAATCCCAGCACTCTGGGAGGCCAAGGTGGGCAGATGACCTGAGGTCAGGAGTTCACGACCAACCTGGCCAACATGTCGAAACCCAGTCTCTACTAAAAATACAAAAACATTAGCCAGGCATGGTGGCACAGTGCCTGTAGTCCCAGCTACTCAGGAGGCTGAGGCAGGAGAATCACTTGAACCTGGGAGGCGGAGGTTGCAGTGAGCCAAGATCACACCACTGCACTCCAGCCTGGGCGACGGAGCAAGACTGTCTCAAAAAAAAAAAAGGAGGACAAAAAAAAAAAAAAAAGAAAAAGAAATATGTTTCCATCCTGTTTCCCCTAGGGAAAGAAAGGCAAGGATATTTTCAGCCTCCTAGTTTGGTGGGGCAGGATCCAGGATGAACCTGATGGAGAGATGAAGGAAATCACTGGGAGAGTTAAGAAAGTTAACAAATCTCTCAGAACTGAGGCCTTGGATGCTGCTCCCACACCCACAAATTACTGCAGGAAGTGGGAGGGGCCTCACAGTGGGGGCAGAGGAGAGAATAGGCACCCATTCTCACTCCCACCCCAGCCTCAAGGCACTGCCCCAGCCTCAAGGGACTGCAGCAACACGGGGTCTCTAACCAGCACCGGCCTTCCTGGGGGGCCTCAGCTCCCAGGGCCCACTCCCTGGGGCTGGTGATGCCAGCTGTCCCTCCCCGTCCAGCTCTTGGGGAGGCGGGGAACTCAGATACAGGACTAAATAGGTTCAACCCTTTGGGTTCCCAGGAGAGAGTCTTTGTCTAGAGCCCCTGATAGGAACAGAAAGCTATCCCTTGTGTTGTTTTCTAGGGAGAAGGAGAAGAGGGTGGTGAGGGGACATCTGGTGTTCCTAAATGTCTTGGCCCCTAGAAGTGGTAAGGAGGGTTGGGATTTGGGAATGATGGAAACCATACTGAGAATCCTTGGAACAGCTGTCTAAGGAGTTTTGTTGTTGTTGTTGTTGTTGTTGTTTTGAGACAAGGTTTCAGTTCTGTCACCCAGGCTGGAGTGCAGTAGTGCAAACATGGCTCACTGCACCCTCCACCTCCTGGGCTCAAGCAATCTTCCCACCTTAACCTTCCTAGTAGCTGGGGGCCAGAGGCGCACACCACAATGCTCAGCTGGTTGGTTTTTTTTAATTTTTATTTATTTTTGTTAAAAAAGTAAATAAACAAAAGAGTGGCTATTTCATAACAGAACAGCCTTTTTAAAAATTATTTTTTATGGAGATGGGGGTCTCACTATGTTGCCCAGGCTGGTCTCAAACTCCTGGGCTAAAGTGTTCCTCCTGCCTTTGCCTCCCAATGTGCTGGGGTTACTGGCATGAGCCACTGTGCTCGGCCTAAGAAGCCTTTAAGAACCTATCTGAGTGAGGAGGGGATCATATAGATCAACCTGAGATGGCCCCCACCCCCACTGTTAATTCAGGACTAATGACACTGCAAGTCCCAAAGAGAAAGAGACGCCAAGAGGAGGAATCCCAGGCAGAGAGAGGCAAAATCTCAGAGGCTGTTGGACAGGCAGGGAAAGGCTCCACCTCCAGTCTCTCTAGAACCGCCCTGCTTGACAGCAGGCAGGGTGGGGTCGGGTGGCTGGCTGTGAGTGTGACTCAGGTTTCTGTGGGCAGCCAAGGGCAGCCGGCAGGGAGGAGCCCAGACCGACAGACCGGCTGGCCAACTGCAGCTTTCACCTCAGCTGTCCTCTGTCCTGGGAATGCAGAGGGCTCTTGTCTAGCTGAGCTGGCCCTTGGGGGCTAGTTGACCCCTGCTTTCCTCCCCCAACCCCAACCAACCCTCAAGTTCCTTCCCAGAGCCCTCGGCCCTTGGCTCCCTCCCCTGTGGCATTACACAGGATGGAGAGTGAGGGGTCACTGCCTCTAGGGAGGAAACAGAATGTCTGGGGAAAAGGGTATAATAATGATTGGTCCTGCACCCTGAGGGAGGGACTGGGGGAACCCTGGGCACCAGCTTGCAGCCTCAGCGGCCCCCCAGCCCTCCCTAGCCTGGCAGGCTCGTGTCTGGACAGGCTGGTTGTCATGGTGAGGGCTAGGGGCCAGAATGCAGCTGCTACAGTCAGGCTACCAGGCCTAAGTGAACAGAGAGTGCTCAGGGACCCCCCAGCCCAGCTTCCTCAGAGTTGACCAGCTGAGAGACCGCGGGAGCTGAAACCAAAGAGCTGTGGTCAGGGACTATAGACTTCCCCTTGGTGATGGGTGAGAGTTCAGCCAGCACATTCCCTTCGTGTTTCTGGTGCCTGTTTGTTGGCTTGTTTTTGGAGGGTGGCTGGAAGGGAATACACGTTTCTTTTATGCCTTTTATGCGCCCAAGTGCTGGGCATGCGTGGCTCACCAGTCTTTACAACAACTGAGAGAGATTTAGCAACTTGCCTAAAATGGCAAAGCTGGGATTAGAACTCAGAACTGACGGCCACGACAGTTAGTGATCTTTGTTTTCTGGGAACCAGGCAGTGTAGCTGTTCTAGGGGGAGGGAGGGGGAGAAAGTGACTTGAACTTTATCTAAAAGACTGGATATTCCATCACGAGGCCACAGGTGGTAGAATGCAGGTGCTGGCATCATTTGGGGTTTGGCAGTCTGAAGAGAAAGACACTAGCGAAATGCTTGGCACATAGTAGGTCATTAAATATTTTTCTAATGAAGAAGCCAATTCTGTGTGAGTCATTGCTAGTTTTCTGGGACATCTTGGGAGCTTCTGGAGCTGAATCGCAACAGCGGAAGACGCTAGCTCGAAAGAGGGACTTTCCAAGACCAACCCCGGCGAGAGAGGAATTTGCGGAGCATCATCTCTGAGCCGGGCGCGGGGGGAGGGGGACAAGGGGGAAGCGTGTGTATGACCCAGGATTACCGAAGGCTGCGGACGCCACCCAGCGGCCGGGATGCTGCCCAGGGCAAGCTGGGCTCTACCAGGCAGGCGCGCGCGGAGCACTCCGGGAGTTGTAGTTGACTGTGTTAAGAGGCGGTGCTGCCAAAGGGGCTGTTGGGTGTTGTAGTCTGACGTTTGTTGGGCGGGAGTTGCCCCCGTCGGCCGGACCACTAGTCCCGTGGTGCCCCGCGGGAGGCCGCGCAGGCGCAGTGAGTCAGTGCCGGTCGGTCCTGTGGGCTGAGGGGCAGCGGCTTAGGCTTCGGCGTCTGCAGGGGTCGCCGAGCTAACCCGTGGCTAGGCGAGTGGGGCGGGGCGGCCGGCACCATGTCGAGGCAGGCGAACCGTGGCACCGAGAGCAAGAAAATGGTAACTTGGAGCGCGTGACCTCGGCGGGCGGGGCGAAATTGAGGCGTACAGGGAACGGGCCCGGCGCCGAGCGCGAGGCGCGTTTGGAAAAGGGCCTTCCTGTGAGCTCTGGCAAGGGGAAGCCTCTTGCTGGGTCACTCCGGGGGCGTTCCAGGCAGGTGAGGGGACCGTCGGAGAAGTTCCCCGGAGGAGACCCCGCCCCCAAGGCCTGAGTGCAGCTCTGTCCTAAGCCAACAACAACGACGGTAATAAATACCAATAACTGCCACTTACTGCTCTCTTACTATGTGTTGGGCACCGGGCCACGCACGTTACAGCATCTCAGTTAATCTGCAGAGTAGCCCCTATCAGATGGATAACATTGCCGTTTTACAGCTTGGAGAGCTTACGTAATTTGCCCATATTTACACCTGGGAAGTTAGGATTTGGACCCGTGTTTAACTCCAAAGCTAATGCTTCAGACTGTTAGGCTTTACTCTTAGGCTACAGTGTCTCGTACTGTGGCGTGGGTATTGTGAGAGATGTTCAGATACTGGTCGTGCCAGAAAGGAACGTTTTATTCAATGGAATAAGAGATGGGCCAGAGTAAGCAGTGAGTGGTGCCCCTCTAATGGAGTGGGTGGCTCCCTTCTTTCCCAGGGAATAGTTTGGACACCATATGGTCCTATAAAGTTGGACTAGGGGCTGGGGCTGCAGACTTAGGTCATTTTTCTTTTGTTCTTCCCTCCCTCCCCCCGCCCCCAGACGAAATCTCCTCTGTCACCCGGGGTGGAGTGCAGTGGCACTAACTTGGCTCACTGCAACCTCTGCCTCCCAGGTTCAAGCAGTTCTCCTGCCTCAGCCTCCCGAGTAGCTGGGATTACAGGTGCCCACCACCACGCCTGGCTAATTTTTGTATTTTTAGTAGAGATGGGGTTTCACCATGTTGGCCAGGCTGGTCTCGAACTCCTGACCTCAGGTGATCCGCCTGTCTTGGCCTCCCAAAGTGCTGGGATTACAGGCGTGAGCCACTGCGCCTGACCAATTTTTGTATTTTTAGTAGAGACGGGGTTTCACCATGTTGGCCAGCCTGGTCTCGAACTCGTGGCCTTAAGTGATCTGCCTGTTCGGGCTCCCAAAGTGCTGGGATTACAGGGGTGAGCCACCGCACCCGGCCAAAAGACAAGAATATTTTGTTAGGAAACAATGTCAGGTAAGGGGAAACACATGGACCTTGGTTGGAATTCTGACTTACTTGATTGATCTTCAATTTCTTTATCTATAAAATGGGGATAGTAATGTCTACCTAATATTAAATGGGATGGTGTAAAATGTGAGGGGCATGGTAAATGTTTCTTTCTGCTTTTCCTATGAGATGAGTAGAGGTCTTCCTGGTTAGTTTTTGTACTTTGCTCTCATTTTATCCATTTTTTAAGCCTGAAATCAATATTGAAATCTTTAACAAAAACCTGCAGACTCTACCCCCAACCCCCAGTATTCTTCGTTTCAGTGAAGTAAGGTAATTAGGGAGGGGCAGCAGCATACTCCTGCCCTCAACGCTCTTGGAACTCCCTTCCTCTAGATAGTCACTTAGCCCACTCCTGCCTTCATTCATAGTTACTCAAATGTCACCTCCTTTGAGAGGCCTTCCCTCCTGATTACCTGCCTAATTCTCTAACCTCTAACTCTATGCTGGTTGTCTTCATAGCACTGTCTATTTAATTTTAAATGATATACCCAGGCTGGAGTGTAGTGGCATGATTGAGGCTCATCCAGCCTGACCTCCCGAGTTCAAGCAGTCCTCCCGCCTCAGCCTCCCAAGTAGCTGGTACTATAGGTGTGCACCACCATGCCTGGCTAATTTTTTTTTTTTTTTTGTAGAGCTAGGGGTCTCCGTGTGTTGCCCAGGTTGGTCTCGAGGTCTCGAACTCCTGGGCTCAAGCAGTCCCTCCAACTCTGCTTCACAAATTACTGGGATTGCATCTGTGTTCCATTTAAGCTTTCCAAGACCTAAATTGTTTTGTTTTGTGTTTTGAGACAGAGTCTCGCTCTGTCACCTAGGCTGGAGTGCAGTGGCCCGATCTCAGCTCACTGCAGCCTCCACCTCCCAGGTTCAAAAGATTCTCCTGCCTCAGCCTCCCGAGTAGCTAGGATTACAGGCACGCACCACTACGGCCGGCTAATTTTTGTATTCCCGGGTTGGTCTCAAACTCCTGACCTCAAGTGATCTCCGCACCTCAGCCTCTCAAAGTGCTGGGATTACAGGTATGAGCCACTGCACCCAGCCTTCATTTTTTGTTTCTTGAAGCACCAAAAGCACAGATTTATTGAAATGAAAGTACACTCCACAGAGCAGGAGCAGGCTCAAGCAAACGGCTCAAGAGCCATCTAAATTGTTAGTATGCCCAAGTAACTAGATTTTAGTCTGTGCAAACAGAAACAGCCCTTTTGTCCAATAAACTTTTCTTTAGCCCCAACTATATGCAGAGCTCTGTGCTAGATGCTGTGGGAGATGCAAGGATGAAGTCCTAGTCCCTAACTTTGAGAAGCACATACTCTGTGAGGGAGACAGAAATGTATACCATATATACTGTGTATCTTCTAGCAGTGGAAAAATAAAAAGAAATGTTTGCCATACAGAGGTGTAGTACCGCCTGCACCTGAGTTCTAGTTTCACCACTTACTTGCCGTGTTACCTTGGGCAAGTTTGTTCATTGTTCTAGCATCAGCTTAATCATCTTTTTTTTTTTTTTTTTTAATGAAGTAGGCTGGGTGCGGTGGCTCATGCCTGTAATCCCAGCACTTTGGGTGGCCAAGGCGGGCAGATCACGAGGTCAGGAGATGGAGACCAGGGTGAAACCCCGTCTCTACTAAAAATACAAAAAATTAGCCGGTTGCGGTGGCGGGCGTCTGTAGTCCCAGCTACTCAGGAGGCTGAGGCAGGAGAATGGCCTGAACCAGGGAGGCGGAGCTTGCAGTGAGCTGAGATTGCACCACTGCACTCCAGCCTGGGTGACAGAGTGAGACTCCATCTCAAAAAAAAAAAAAAGACCATCCTGGCCAACATGGTGAAACCCCATCTCTACTAAAAATACAAAAATTAGCTGGGTGTGGTGGTGCACACCTGTAGTCCCAGCTACTCAGGAGGCTGAGGCAGGAGAATCGCTTGAACCCGGGAGGCGGAGGTTGCAGTGAGCTGAAATGGCGCCACGGCACTCCCGCCTGGCGACAGCAACACTCCATCTCAAAATAATAAATAAAATAAAAAGGCCGGGTGCTGTGGCTCACGCCTGTAATCCCAGCACTTTGGGAGGCCAAGGCGGGTGGATCACGAGGTCAGGAGATCGAGACCATCCTGGCTAACACGGTGAAACCCTGTCTCTACTAAAAATACAAAAAAAAAAAGTTAGCCGGGCGTGGTGGCGGGCGCCTGTAGTCCCAGCTACTCGGGAGGCTGAGGCAGGAGAATAGCGTGAACCTGAGAGGCGGAGCTTGCAGTGAGCCGAGATCACGCCACTGCACTCCAGCCTGGGCGACAGTGCGAGACTCTATCTCAAAACAAAAAATAAAAAAATGAAGTAATAATAGTACCTATATTATAGGGTTGTTCTGAGGATTAATTGAGAGAATGCATGTAAAGCTAGCAGTGTAACGGTGCACTCAGAACACAGTTGACACCCAATAAGTGTCCTCTAGATGTGTTATTAGTAAAGCTAGTAGCCTTCATGTGCCTGTACGGGGGTTGGCTCTGGAATCCCATGGACAATGAGACCTGCCCTTCTCTTGCGTTGGCTTACTGCGACCCAACCCAGTGTCTATTCCCCTGAGCTCAGGTGAGCCATTACTTAAGTAGTAGCACTTGGAGTCTCCATGACAGAAGGCTGGAGGGTAAGAGAGTTGGCTGGATTTAGTCTTGCTATTGATCCTCCTCCAGCTGCTAGAGGGGATTCACACTGGATTACCTATTTTGACAAAAATAGTATGAGTCTTGGAGCATTGGCTCTAAAGATCAGCCTCCTGGCCAGGCATGGTGGCTCACACCTGTAATCCTTGCACTTTGGGAGGTGGAGGCGGGTGGATCACGAGGTCAGGAGATGGAGACCATCCTGGCTAACACGGTGAAACCCCGTCTCTACTAAAAAAAAAAAAAATACAAAAAATTAGCCGGGCGTGGTGGCAGGCGCCTGTAGTCCCAGCTACTCGGGAGGCCAAGGCAGGAGAATGGCATGAACCCGGGAGGCAGAGCTTGCAGTGAGCCAAGATTGCGCTACTGCACTCCATCCTGGGCGACAGAGCGAGACTCCGTCTCAAAAAAGAAGAAAAAGATCAGCCTCCTTAAGGAGATTTGACATTTTGTTTGGGGCACTAACGGGAAGAAAGGCCTCCTGAAAACTGTCAAGTGGTGTCTCACCTGAGTGTAGAGCTGGTTTCATTTACTTTGTTCAGGTTGTGCCTGAAGTACTTGGAGATCATGTTAGCATAGCTGCTATAAATCCTGTGGTTTCTTGTCTGCAAAGCACATTCAGGTCCATTATCTTACTAGATCCTACCAACAACCCTGTGAATGGCATGACAGATTTTACTGTTTTACTGTTACTTTTTTTGAGTTAGAAGATTGAGGCTTAGCCCAGTGAATTGATTTACCTAAGTACTCACAGCTGTTAAGCAGCAAGTCCAGACTCAGAATTAGGCTTTCAGGATCTTGCTGTGTTGTCCAGGCTGGAATGCAGTGGTGTAATCACAATTCACTGCAGCCTTGACTTCTCAGGCTCGAGCCATCCTCTCACCTTAGCCTCCTGAGTAGCTGGGACTACAGGCATGCACCACCATGCCCAGCTAATTTGTTCTATTTTTTATAAAGATGGGGTCTCACTGTGTTTCCTAGGCTAGTCTCAAACTCCTGGGCTCAGGTGACCACTTCCGACCCCTGCCTCCGCCTCCCAAAGTGCTGGGATTATAGGCATGAGCCACATGCCCAGCCAGAAAGTTGTTTATATTGATTCAAAATCTTCTTTCTTTATGACTTGCCCTCTTTTTTTTTTTTTTTTTTTTTTTTTGGAGACAGGGTTTCGCTCTTGTCTCCCAGCCTGGAGTGCAGTGGCATGATCTTAGCTTACCGCAACCTCTGCCTCCTGGATTCAAGCAATTCTTCTGCCACAGCCTCCCAAGTAGCTGGGATTACAGGCACCTAGTACCACGCCCAGCTAATTTTTGTATTTTTAGTAGAGACGGGGTTTCACCATGTTGGCCAGGCTCGTCTTGAACTCCTGACCTCAGGTGATCCGCCCGCCTCGGCCTCCCAAAGTGCTGTACTTGCCCTCCTTGAACCTAGTTCAGGGTGTGATCTAGCACCACACCACATGGAACCAGTTTAAGAATAAAAATAAGTATGTATTTCTTGAGTACCTGCTGTGCAGCAGGTGCTCCACAAACATTATCTGATTGGAATTTCATTGGAATTACACAGTAACTCTGAAAAGCAGGTAACATTGTCACCATTTTACAGATGGGAAAAACTAATGTTCAGGAAGATTAAGCAGTGGCTTAGGATAACAAAGCTTTTTACAGGATAATGCTCAACTATAAGAAGGCTGTTGAGTCTCAGTTACTTAACCTGTCATCTGTAAAATGGGGATGAATAATAATTGTTCTGCTAACCTCTCATGGTTGTTATGAGAAACTGTTACAAAAATAGATGTGTTGCAGAAGCGATTCATGTTTCTGGTGGTAGCGGAGATGCGGTGCTTATGTTCAGTGAAGAGATTGGGCTGGTTGACCTTTATGACCTTTATGATCCCATGAGAACTTTTGTTTTAAAAGTCACAAGGGCTGAAAACCCAGGTCTTCAGACTCTGTAACCTCCCGTCACTTATCTGATTTCCTCTTCTGTTCTCTCTTGCTTACTCCTCTCTAAGGCCAAGAGTCTCCCGCTGTTTCTCAAACACACCAGGCATACTTGTACCTCAGGATCTTTAGAATTAGTGCCTAGAATTTTTTCTAGACCAGCTATCTATCCAGATATCTTCATGGCTTACCAAATATCACCTTAGTGAGGCCTTCCCTGATTATTCGATTAAAATTAACCACCCCCCCAACACACACACACGTAAATACCCCCAATCTGTTTTTGTGCTTTATTTTTCTCCATAGCACCTATCACCATCTGGCAAATCATGTATTTTATTTGGCTGTATTGTCTCTCCCCCTCCTGTTAGATAGCCTGGTACACAGTAAATGTTGAATCAGTGATTTGTTTTCATTATACCATAGCCCATTCCTATTTTATTTGTTTATATTTATATTTATTTTTATTTTTTGAGACAGAGTCTCACTCTTCTACCTAGGCGGGAGTACAGTGGTACAATTACAGTTCACTGCAGGCTTGACATCCCTGGCTCAAGCCATCCTCCCGCCTCAGCCTCCCAAGTAGCTGGGACTATAGGCATCCACCACCATGCCTGGCTGATTTTTAAAATTTTTTGTAAAGTTGGGGGTCTCACTATTTGCCCAGGCTGGTCTCAAATTCCTGGGCTCAAGTGATCCTTCCGCCTCAGCCTCCCAAAGTGCCGGGATTACCAGTTTGAGCCACTGCACCTGGCCATCCCTTCTATTTTTAAAGCATAAAGGCCTTTAAGTTATACATTTATGTCACTCACAGTTCCACAGAGGCTTGGTTCGTAATTGAAGATGAAGATAGACTTGCAAATCAAGAGAGGGTATGGAGAGCCTAACTCAGGGATCCCATTCCGAGATCCCAGGTATATGGATTCCATGACCACCAACAGATCTGTCCAGGACCTTGATTGTTCTTATTGGTAAATAGGAGGTAGCTGCATGTATAAGGTGCTTGATAACATGATGATTTGCTTGTTACTTGGCATCATGGTGGCCTGAGGCTCTTGGAGTCTCCATCCAAGGGCTCATTAATAATGGAATGAAAGCTCTCCTGATTTAATGCAGTGGTGCCAATTATCTGGACTGGTAACTGCTGGATTGTTTCCATCCATTCATGCTCAAACCATTCTAGTGCCAAGCCCTTGACTTTACTAAAAAAACGTTCCCCTCCTTAACAGCTTCCCCTTAATTGCCATATTTGGTAAATAGTCTCTTGGAGACACTGATCTGACTGTTTATTTGAGTTCAAAGGGCCTCCTGATCCTGAAACTGATTTTCTTTGACTCTAGTGCAGCTAAGTTTTTTGGGTGTTTTTTTTTTCTTCTGTTTTTGTTTTTATTGAGGAGGGCTTATTAATACTGCAGTTGTGGGGAAGAGTGGATAGGTTGACCATTGGCTTGGAAACCTTTGATTTTTTTCTCCCCAAATTACTTTTGTCAATAATTAGCTGTTTGTCCTTGGGCACGTTCTTTTTTTTTTTTTTTTTGGAGACGGAGTCTTGCTCTATTGCCCAGGCTGGAGTGCAGTGGCGTGATCTTGGCTCACTGCAACCTCCTCCTCCTGGGTTCTAGCGATTCTCCTGCCTTAGCCTCCTGAGTAGCTGGGATTACAGGCACGCGCCACCACACCCAGCTAATTTTTGTATTTTTAGTAGAGACGGGGTTTCACCGTGTTAGCCAGGATGGTCTCAATCTCTTGACCTTGTGATCTGCCCGCCTCAGACTCCCAAAGTGCTGGGATTACAGGCGTGAGCCACGGCGCCCAGCCTCCTTGGGCACATTCTTTAACCATTCTGGGTCTCAGTTTCCTCATCTCTAAAGTGGGGTTAATTCCTGCCTTTCCTGGATTACTGTGTTATCATGGGATAGATAATGAGATACAAGTAGAACGCAGTATTTAAGCAAAAGGCATTCAAATTATTATTCTTGTAGTGCCCCCATCATCAGGCCATGGGGATGGCGTGAGGAGCATTGGGTCCTCAGAGCCTGGGCTTTTACATTTCTTAGACTTTCTTCCCCAGAAAACTTGAAGAGAGGAAGGTTCTTTGCTTCAAATCTGACAAATCTCCATTCAGAAGGAAGAGTGTGGGTGGTTATCCTGATTTTTCAGCCTTATTTCTGAGTTAATTCATTGGTCCAGTTGTGCTGTTAATATGTTTCTCACTTTAACCCTGATAATGCCTTTCCCCCTGCCTGCTGCTTTCATTCTGTAGTCTTGGTATTTGTCACTCATTTCACCTTCTACATCAATTTCTTGGTAGATAAGTGACAGAATTCTTTTCTTTTTTTGACAGAGTCTCGCTCTGTCGCCCAGGCTGGAATGCAGTGGCACAATCTCGGCTCACTGCAAGCTCCGCCTCCCGGGTTCATGCCATTCTCCTGCCTCAGCCTCCTGAGTAGCTGGGACTACAGGCGCCCGCCACCACGCCCAGCTAATTTTTTGTATTTTTAGTAGAGACAGGGTTTTGCCATGTTGGCCAGGTTGGTCTCAAACCCCTGACCTCAGGTGATCCACCCGCCTTGCCCTCCCAAAGTGCTGGGATTACAGGCATGAGTCACTGCTCCTGGCCCCAGAATTCTTTATGTGAGAAGGAGTTTCTGTGATTTTAACTGCTATTGTAATAGAAACCAGTTGATTCTGAAGAGTCACCTCTTTTCCTGGAAATATTTTGGCTGTGAGTTAAGAGGAACATTATTTTCTCCCATGCTGGTGACTTTGGAAAGGGGTTGTCATCAGTGCAATGAACTTGGTCTGGGACTTCCTTCCTTCCCCATGGACTGGGCCCCTGGGTCCTCTGTTGCTTCTGGGAGGGGCCTTGGGAGTACAGTTTACTCTAGGCCAGGACATTCTAAGACATGTGGAAACCATTGGTCACACCTTCCAGCAACAGAGATTAGTTTGTAAATGTCTGTTTCAGGTGTTTCACAACATCTATTGAATGACCATTGCTCCCATACCAGATTCTGGTGACCTGATCTTAGGCTTGACAGCTGTGGTGGAGACTTGGGTTGGCAGAAGCCTACCTTGGTGTGTTGGAAGAGTGATTGCTTAGTGCATGAGGTGCCTTTTACAGCCCATTTTGCAGTAGTTCTGGCTGCAGCCCTGCTGCTTTGACCTTGCAGGCCAAATTTCCTGGCTCCTCCAAAGGGGATGATGTTCTTTCCCTCCAGACACAGTTAGAGGGAATCCTGACAGTTGCATCAAGGCTGGTCCAGACTGTCACCACACTTTCTCTTTTGTGCTGCTTGGTCCTGACTGCCTTTTGAATCTCTTTTAGAGCTCTGAGCTCTTCACCCTGACCTATGGTGCCCTGGTCACCCAGCTATGTAAGGACTATGAAAATGATGAAGATGTGAATAAACAGCTGGACAAAATGTGAGTGAGCTCCTTCACAGGAGAGACAGAAATGGGGCCTCCCAGCACACTGAGTCTACATTGTCCTTTAGAGCTTAAAACAGGGTTCTCTCTCTTTCTTAGCCAACATTTTGGGTACATTTCTCACTAAACTCATTTACTGGGATGTTTTTGAGATTATCCCCATTTTCCCTTTACCACCACCAACCTTATGTTCAAACATAAGACATTTAGACTCCATCATAGTCTCTTCTCTAACTTCCTTCCCAGGGGCTTTAACATTGGAGTCCGGCTGATTGAAGATTTCTTGGCTCGGTCAAATGTTGGGAGGTGCCATGACTTTCGGGAAACTGCGGATGTCATTGCCAAGGTCATTATTCTGGGCCACCTGTCCATGATGAAGAATTGCTGCTGAGAGGCACTGCTTACCACTCTTTCTGTCTCCCTTAGAGAGGCCTTTAATCTCCCAAAAGACTGGCTAGGCACCTCTTTGGGTCAAAAAAACATTCCAGGTCGTTAGGGAATAGCATAGATTATTTAATCCCTGTGGATTAAAGCCCCACTGAAATAAAAGCCTGAGCTTTTCCACTGTGAAGGTGTAGCAGAGTAGCATGGGGGTAAAGAATACAGACTCGGTCGGGCGCGGTGGCTCACATCTGTAATCCTAGCACTTTGGGAGGCCCAGGCGGGTGGATCACAAGATCAGGAGTTCAAGACCAGCCTGGCCAAGGTGGTGAAACCCCATCTCTACTAAAAATACAAAAGTTTGCTGGGCGTGGTGGCGGGCACCTGTAATCCCAGGTACTCAGGAGGCTGAGGCAGAGAATTGCTTGAACCCAGGAGGTGGAGGTTGCAGTGAGCCGAGATCACATCACTGCATTCCATCCTGTGTAACAGAGCAAGACTCCATCTCAAAAAAAAAAAAAAAAAAAAAAAAAAATACAGACTCACAAACCTGGCTCCAGTACTTACTAGTTTTGTGTTTTTAGATAAGTTACTTTAAATTTCTTTAATTACCAGTGACCTCATCTTTTTTTTTTTCTTTTTTTCTTTTTTTTGAGATGGAGTCTCACTCTTGTTGCCCAGGCTAGAATGCAATGGCGTGATCTCAGCTCACCACAACCTCCGCCCCCCGGGTTCAAATGATTCTCCTGCCTCAGCCTCCCGAGTAGCTGCGATTACAGGCATGCACCACCATGCCCGGCTAATTTTAATTTTGTATTTTTAGTAGAGATGGGGTTTCTCCATGTTGGTCAGGCTGGTCTTGAACTCCCCACCTCAGGTGATCTGCCCACCTCGGCCTCCCAAAGTGCTGGGATTACAAGCGTGAGCCACTGTGCCCGGCACCAGTTACCTCATCTTTAACATGAAGAAAATAAGAGCTACCCCCAGGGCTGTTTTAAGGAGTAAATGAATAATGGACATGAACATTTAGGTAAAATGCTAGTGTTTAGCATAGTGTTGTGCATATAGTAAATGTTTACTATTACTAGTATTAGTGCTATCTATTATAGTATTAATAAATGACATAGCACCCATAACTTTGTGGTGTCAGTTACTTAAAAGTTGGTCTTTCTGTTGTAAGCTTGCTGGTCATACCCAAATCCTAAAGAGGATTGACAGTGGAGAGAGCTTTGTGAGAGTTTGGAATTAGGAGGGTGGATAGGGTAGGACTTTTTCTCTGCCCAGTAATGTGTATTCAGTTTCAAGAAGGTGCATTCAGGTAGCACAGACAGAGGACAGAGAAGTGGGTTAGGGCCTCTGCACTCAGGCAGCCACCGTGTCGAAAGACTAGTGCTCCCTTCCACTGAGAAGTACAAGCACACAGTGAGTGAGTTGTTGCTTACTTGTATGATGCCTAGGAAAGAAAAATGTTTCTGGGAAAACAAAACAAAACAAAGAGACAGGCAAAATTGTATGATGCCGTGAAGGAGAGGGGTGCAGCATCATGTACAGATGCTTCTCCTTTGTTGTCCTGAGTATCTGAAGTGTCATCTTGCGGAGGCCACAGGTTTGTTCCTGAGCCACTTAATTCCCCTTTGCCAGTTCTGTCACCTTCCCTGTGGTACAGTTCCTGCTGCTCTTCCCCAAAGTGCTGTTGTGTGTCCCCTGACAGGTGGCGTTCAAGATGTACTTGGGCATCACTCCAAGCATTACTAATTGGAGCCCAGCTGGTGATGAATTCTCCCTCATTTTGGAAAATAACCCCTTGGTGGACTTTGTGGAACTTCCTGATAACCACTCATCCCTTATTTATTCCAATCTCTTGTGTGGGGTGTTGCGGGGAGCTTTGGAGATGGTGAGTGCAACTCTTTATCTTCTGGGACACCCGAAATGCAATAGGGACTTGATAAGTGTTTAAATGAATGAAAGAGAGAAAAGAAAGGGCTTTGGCTCACCCCAGTGCTTTACTGCCTGAGATGGTGATGCTGCTGAGGTAGGATCCAAGTCGGACATCTTTACATGGTGATACTCCTCCATACCAGGCTGGAAGGTGGTGCTGTCAGTCCCCAAAGCCCAGGAACACCCATTCTCAGATAGGCTTATTTGGTGACAGTCTCATTCTTGGGTATTCTTTGCTAAGTTTCTCCTTAAGGGTTGGAGCCATTGTCTTATGCAACGGAATGTTGGCGCTGTCAATCCTGTCCTTGTGGGAAACCAGCCCCCCTTTTTTGGCTGCTGTGGATGAGTCAGTTATGCCCCATCCCCACTGGTTCCCTAGAGGCTGTGGCCAGGCAGCTACCCCTTCATTTTCCCACTGTCCCCCAGGTCCAGATGGCTGTGGAGGCCAAGTTTGTCCAGGACACCCTGAAAGGAGACGGTGTGACAGAAATCCGGATGAGATTCATCAGGCGGATTGAGGACAATCTTCCAGCTGGAGAGGAATAACCATCCCTACAACTCGAGGATAGCCATCAGGAGCACTGTTGGAATCAGCAGGCCTCTGTGCTCCCTCTGCCCTCCAGAACTCAGTGACTCTTGAACATGGATGTTATATATTCTTATAACCTGTTTCCATTCTCCATTCAAATAAAGAGCAGACTGCGATATAGTCCATTTACCCCATGTGTGCACATTCAGGAGCGACAGTCTCTGCCCCCATTCCCTTGAAAGGGGCTGGATGTAATCACCCTTGGTTGGACTAGAAAGAGCTCAAACCATTTTACATTCCTGTTTGAATTTTTCCAAAGCAAAACTCACTTTGACCCCATTAAGAGGCAAGCCTGGCACATCTATCCCTGGGCCTTTAGAAAGCCATTTGCCTCAAATGGCTATAGGGTTGTGGGGTGGAGGGAGGAAGGGCTGGGAGGGAGTGGGGAGGGATTGCTAGCTGTAGTGTGACACATTGTAGTGTTTGCCAGGAAAGGAGCCAGTCATGCCGGAAACACTGACTTCTGGGAAGCCACCCAGGTCTCATTCCTCCCTGCTGTTGGAGGCAACATCTCCTCTTTTTACAGAGGGTACATCCTTTTTTCTTACAAATTCTTCAATAAAGACACATTCTTGAGTGAAATCCCAATCATGTCCTGTTTTCTTTCTGCTTATCCCCAGGTGTTTTGTTACAATGGTGTGAGGAGACCAGGTAGGTTCATGGGCCCTGTCTTTCTTTGACTTGGTTTAGCAGTGGCTTCTCTCCACAGACGAGAGTGTCTGGGAAACCTGGGAGCCAGTATAAGCAACTGAAGCCCCTTCAGAGTCGCTTTTGGCTCTAGTGTGTGCAGCAAAATCTAGAAGCAGACCGTTATTCCAGACATACCTAAAATGAACTATCCTGGGCACTTGGCCACCAAGTTGGAAGGTTTGGCTAGAAAGGCCATATAAACCCTGTTGTTGGGGTGCTATTTATTGAGTGCTTACCACTTGAAAGACACTACTGAACACTTTGCATGCATTAGCCAGCTCACAAGAATTCCATTTTTAGAGTGGAGGCCACAAGTTGCCCAGGTCATATGGTGAGTAAGTGGAAAAGTTAGGGTTCAAAGCTGGGCCAAAGGGCAAAACCCATGCTCTTAATGAAGATTCTTTTACTGCCTGGTTAACACTATGGGGGAAAAAGGGAACAGGCCACAGCTCCCTCTCCCAGGCTTAGAGAGCTTGGGATAGATCTTAAAAGGAGGAAGCAGAGATTGTGTCAGGCTGTATTTGGTAGCACTGCTTGGGGATAGTCTAAGGCCCTGAGGTCTAGACACTCAGGTTGTTGGAGGGAAATGGGGTCCCAGGCCTTCCCTAAAGTATGTGTGCAGGCCTGAGATGGGGGGAGCCAGTTTTAGATGCATTGTGCTTGAGATGTGTTTTGGTTGTGCAAGGGTAGGACCAGGGTTTTGAGACCCCACTGAGAAGGGCAGTTTGCAAGGACTTACCGGCTCTAGCTGGATTAGGCCACCAAAGAGGGATGGTCAGTTTCGTGTCCCCAAATATAGGAACATCCTCTGAGCCTCTTTATGTCCCCCTCCATATTATAATTTGGGGTCCCAGGGCAGTGATTCAATTTTGGTCAACTGTGTCCTTAGCACTTAGTGTGGGTCTCAGTCCAGTCACACCAGAGTCTGAATGAATGAAAGAGATTAAGGGAATGAATGTTGGGGCCCAGATGTGGAAAGCTTTATGTAGTGTCTGAACCCTGCCAAAAAAAGCTACACCGCCCTTTCCCTTCTCCAGGGGGACCCTCGGCCCTTCCTCTCCTCCGGGTACCACAGCCTACTTTTGAGCAGCGGTTTGTATGTCGTGAGGTTTTGGATATTTCCTTTCCCAATGTTAAACTTGGGCAATATTACAGGATTAGGGAACTGTGGAAACAAAGCTCCCTTAGTGACTTTTCCCAGTTACAGCCCCACGATTGGGGCTGAGGGAAGGAAAGAGCTGGGGACTGCGGAAGTATTTGGAACATACAATCCCCAGCAAACTAACTTCCTGGTCCCCACCCATGTCATTGATTGGTTGTAGATTACACATTCCTCTCTTACTATGACTGTGAGGCTGAGACAGCCCCCTAAGCTAGGCCATTCCCTCCCAACAAGATGGGGCAGGTGAGCCTGGCTATATGGGAGAGGCTGACTAACAATTTTTGGGTAGTCTGACTCATGGCAGAGTTCTGGAGCTGGAGGGTTGATGCTGGTGGCCTTTGGGCCTGGGGCTGGCTGGGTGGAGCTCTAAGGAAAGGTCTCGGTCTTCAACCTTTGGCCACCAGGGGTCTCCAAATCACCACTGTACTGTCCCAGAGAGTGACCACCGGACCCCTGGTTTTCAGAATTTGCTAGAAGATGCACCTGATGGAGCAAATCTTAGAGGCTGACCGGAGGCTGAGAGTGCTCCCCTCCTCCAGCCACCCCTACAGGACCTGAAAACAAAGCTTACATATAGCTGCCAGGCTAAGCGCCTGCCTACTGGAGCCAGAACATTAGAAGAGAGCGTTGGCCAAGGATGTCTGGCCGCATACATACTTCAAACTCCCATGCTGGCCTCCTGAGTTGTGTACAAGCTACCTCTGAGCCCTCCCCTAATCAACCCCCCTTACTTCCTGAGTGGAGGCCAGAGCACCAGCCCCATTCCCCTGATGTAACACTGTCCCTTTCTGCCCCAGACCTCCAACACCAGTGAAATTTCCATATTCAGGTTTCACCTTCTCCTAGGGGGTTGGCCTCCCCTACATTTGTACTGGGCATCCCAGGCCAAGAAGCGGGTGGCAACAGAAGCCTCAGGAGCAGAAATTGCATTCAGTAAAATTAAAATAGTCTCCTAACAAGTAGTTCATTGTGGCTAGTAGGGGGTGGGGGTGCAGGAAAAATGTCCTCCCAGAGCTTAAGTGCTACCATGTGCTGTGTTTTGGAAGCCAAAGGGCCGGTGGGAGGGTAGGAGAGAGGAGGGGAGGCTGGTGGCAGGCAAGGAGCTGCTGTTACTGATCCCCAGCCTTTGATGTAGGGCCAGGCCTGACCCCAGGACAGCCGCCGGCCACTGCCAGGGGAGTGGTGGGACTCACTGCATTCCTGGGGGCAATTTACACTCCGGCAGGGGGAGAGAGGAAAATTTCTACTGTGGGAAGGGGGAGTGGGGGGAGGGAGGCCGCTGCAGCAGAGGTTGGGGGAGAGGGTGTTGTAAAGAACAATGGAGGTAGCCAGGACACAGAGTAGCACTCTCCTGCTTTGCCCTGGCTCCCTCACCCACCTTGGGTCCAGGCCTCCTCCAGGAAGCCATCTCTGATGGAACCCAGAGCTGGTGAGGAGCTCACATGGGCTGGCTCAGGTACAGCCCAGGGGATGCAGAGAAGCAGTTGCTCTTTCCTCTTGGCTCTGGGAGCCTGGACTGTCAACCATGAGGGCATCTATGACTGAGCTAGGCTAGAGGAGGGGTGGGAGGGTGGTGCGCATGGGCAGGAGGACATTTGCCAGTGAATGTGGATGAATGTTAGTCATAGCAATAGCTAATCTTTATTGCAGAGTGGCCATGTGCCAGCGCTAGTCATGTGATATGCCAGTACTTCACATGTATTTCTCATTTAGCCTTCACCACAGCCCTACTACTATCTGCAGATGAGGAGACTAAGGAGCACAGCTAGTACACCGTGGATTCAGCACTTGAACCCAGATAGTCAGGACTTGAACACAAAGCTCTTATCCAGTACATTACACATTATGTATGTATGTTTTTGTGTTTCAGTGTCTGCCTGTTTCCTGATGTTCCTTGGGGACTGTGTCTGTGTGTGAATTCTTTTTTTTTTTTTTTTTTGAGACAGAGTCTCGCTCTGTCACCCATGCTGCTGAAGTGCTGTGGTGCCGCAATCTTGGCTCACTGCAACCTCCGCCTCCCAGGTTCAAGCGATTCTCCTGCCTCAGCTTCCTAAGTAGGTGGGACTACAGGCGTATGCCACCACGTCAAGCTAACTTTTGTGTTTTGTTTTGTTTTTTGAGATGGAGTCTTGCTCTGTTGCCCAGGCTGGAGTGCAGTGGCACGATCTCGGCTCACTGCAAACTCCGCCTCCCGGGTTCAAGCGATTCTTCTGTGTCAGCCTCCTGAGTAGTTGGGACTACAGGCATGCATCACCATGCCTGGCTAATTTTTGTATTTTTAGTAGAGATGGGGGTTTCACCATATTGGCCAGGCCAGGCCAGGTCTCGAACTTCTGAACTCATGATCTGCTTGCCTAAGCCTCCCAAAGTGCTGGGATTACAGGCATGAGCCACTGTGCCCTGCCTCAATTTTTGTATTTTTTTTAGTAGAGATGGGGTTTCATCATGTTGACCAGGCTGGTCTTGAACTCCTGACCTCAAGTGATCCACCCGCCTTGGCCTCCCAAAGTGCTGGGATCACAGGCATGAGCCACTGCGCCCGGCCAAATTATTTATTTATTTATTTATTTTTTGAGATGGAGTCCTGCTCTGTTACCCACGCTGGAATGCAGTGGCGTGATCTCAGCTCATTGCAACCTCTGCCTTCCAGATTCAAGCAATTCTTTGCCTCAGCACCCCCAAGTAGCTGTACAGGCGCCTGCCACCATGCCCGGCTAATTTTTGTATTTTTAGTAGAGACGGGGTTTCACCATCTTGGCCAGGCTGGTCTTGAACTCCTGACCTCGTGATCCACCCTCCTCGGCTTCCCAAAGTGCTGGGATTACAGGCATGAGCCACTGCACCTGGCCTGAATTCTTTCATTTAACAAAAATGTAGCTCTGTGTTAGGGGCTGGGGACGTGGAGCTGACCTAGACTTCAGCCCTACCTGCTGGGAGCTTCTGCCCATGGGGAAGCAGCTGAATGCAATGTGGGGTCGGGGGGAGAGATTGAAAATGAGGAAATAGGACAAGTCCTGGCTCTTCTAGTTATTAGCTATGTGACACTGGACAAATGATTTGACCTTTGAGCCTCAGTTTTTTTCATCTGGAAAATGGGAATCATAATGCCTCCCTTGCTGGCTGTTTTAAGGATGAAACAAGATAATATATATAAATTTCATGGCATATGATGAGTATTCCCTAACTGGCAGTTATGATTAGCTTGATTGTTATTGGGGAACATCTTGCAAAACCACTGCATGGATGGATAGATGAATGTCTGAATGTGTAAGGAGGGTCAGTTTATGAAATCAGGGCATGTCTATGTTGTTCCTCACTGTAGCCCCAAGCATCTGGCACAGCTTGTCAGCACAAAGTAGGTGCTCAATAAATGTTTATTGGCTGGGTGCAGTGGCTCACGCCTGGAATCCCAGCACTTTGGGAGGGCAAGGCGGGTGGATCACCTGAGGTCAGGGGTTTGAGACCAACCTGGCCAACATGGCAAAACCCTGTCTCTATTAAAAATACAAAAATTTGCTGGGCGTGGTGGCACACACCTGTATTCCCAGCTACTCAGCAGGCTGAGGCAGAAGAATCGCCTGAACCCGGGAGGCAGAGGTTGCAGTGAGCTGAGATCACGCCATTGCACTCCAGCCTGGGTGACAAGAGTGAAACTTCATCTCAAAAATAAATAAATAAATAAATGTTTTTAATTTTTATTTTATTATTTTTTTAGAGACAGGGTCTCGCTCTGTTGCCCAGCCTGGAGGGCAGTGGTGCGATCCCAGCCCACTGCAGCCTCAACCCTCCAGGCTCAAGTGGTCCTCCTGCCCCATAGCTGGGACTAATTTTTTGTAGAGACAGAGTCTCACTTTGTTGCCCAGGCTGGTCTCAAACTCCTGGACTGAAGTGATCCTTCTACCTTCCCTTCCCAAAGTGCTGGGATTACAGATGTGAGCCACTGAATCCAGCCTTGACTGGGTATTGACTGTGAGTACAGGGTGGGGAGAACTCACAGAGAGAGAGGTGTGAGTGCAGGGGAGCCCTCCACCAGGATATACTTTATGGGGCTCAGTGCAAAATGAACATGGAGCCCTTAGTTCAGAAATTATTATGAATTCCAAGACAACCCAGGGGAGTGTTAAGTCAGGCCCTCGGGAGTGGGGAGACTTGTGTGACTCCTATGAAGCCAACCCTGACCTCCGATTGCCTGTGGAGCCCCACTGCCCCTGGCCTCCCCCAGCCAAGTTGTTAGGGAGAGAGAGTATAAGGCCTGGGGCTCCCTGGGCTGTCTAAGGGAAGGCGAAGAGGGGAAGGACGGCCTAGTGTGGGCAGGCCTGGAGAAAGCTGAGGGAAGGACCCAAAGACCAGCAGACCTCTTCCCAGGAAGCCCCCCAGAGCCAGGCCCATGTCTGAGAGCAGCCCTCTGTCTTCTGTCCCCCCACACCAACCAGGCTGCTGGGTGGTCTAGACACATGTGGTCACATTTAGATGTTGATTGAAGCAAAATTATTATAAGATTAGAATATTTAAGGTAACTTTAATTTCCACTGCATTGCTGGGATTTTTGAGGATGAGGCCAAGAGATCCCCTGGGGTGGAGGTAGGGAGAATGGTGGGGGATGCAGGAGGGGTCTCCATCACCCCTGCCTGAGAGGAGAGGCTGCTGGCAACTCAAAAGAAGGAGGGAGAGCTAGACAGAGGGGAAGACTTCCCAGGAATCTTAGAAGCAGGAGTTCAGCCCTCCAGCAGATGTGGGGAGTGAAGGGCCGGCCTTGGTGGAACAGGAATTCACCAGCACCACACCTCCTCCCCAGACTATCTGAACATCCTGGACCACACATCTGTGCACATATCCCTCCCTTCAGGTTGCCAGACAGACAGAAAGGGGGGCCAAAGGAGGGTCCCATCCAGGACCTCCCAGGCTCCAACCTGGGGTGGTTGGGACCCAGAGGGTTTCTTATTGGCAGATCAGTAGAAATTTAGAAGGAATAGGAAAATAGGATAATAGTAATAAGGATTACTAACATTATTATTATTATTTTTGGAGACGAAGTCTCGCTCTGTCACCCAGGCTGGAGTGCAGTGGCACTAACTCAGGTCACTGCAACCTCCGCCTCCCAGGTTCAAGCGATTTTCCTGCCTCAGCCTCCCAAGTAGCTGGGATTACAGGCACCCACAACCACGCGCAGCTAATTTCTGTATTTTTAGCAGAGACGGGGTTTTACCACGTTGGCCAGGCTGATCTCAAACTCCTTACCTCAAGCGATCTACCCACCTTAGCCTCCCAAAGTGCTGGGATTACAGGTGTGAGCCACTGCACCTGGCCAGATTACTAACATTATTATTTACATTATTATTATAACATTACATTATTAACATTATTATTATAACATTATTACTAACATTATTATTATCATTATTAGAGACAAGGTCTCACTTTATTACCCTGTCTAGAGTTCAGTGACATGATCATAGTTCACTGTAGCCTCGAACTCCTGGGCTCAAGCAATCCTCCCACCTCAGCCTCCTAAGTAGCTGGGATTCCAGGAGTGTGCCACCACATCCAGCTTATTTATTTATTTATTTATTTGAGACAGAGTTTCGCTCTTGTTGCCCATGCTGGAGTGCAATGGTGCGATCTCGGCTCACCGCAACCTCCGCCTCCCAGGTTCAAGTGATTCTCCTGCCTCAGCCTCCCGAGTAGCTGGGATTACAGGCATGTACCACCACGCCCAGCTAATTTTGTATTTTAGTAGAGATGGAGTTTTTCCATGTTGGTCAGGCTGGTCTCGAACTCCTGACCTCGTGATCTGCCCGCCTTGGCCTCCCAAAGTACTGGGATTACAGGCTTGAGCCACCGTACCCGGCCTCATTATCTCTTCTTCTTCGTCTTTTTTTTTTTTTTTTAGATGGAGTCTTGCTCTGTCGCCAGGCTGGAGTGCAGTGGCACGATCTCGGCTCACTGCAGCCTCTGCCTCCCAGGTTCAACCAATTCTCCTGCCTCGGCCTCCCGAGTAGCTGGGACTACAGGCACATGCCACCACGCCCGGCTAATTTTTGTATTTTTAGTAGAGACGGGGTTTCACCATATCGGCCAGGATGGTCTTGATTTCTTGACCTTGTGATCTGCCTGCCTTGGCCTCCCAAAGTGCTATGATTACAGGCGGAGCTCACTATCTCTTCTAAGAGACCTGACAGCACAAATAGGAAAATGGAAGAGGGTGAGCCAGCTTGCCTGGAGCCACAGCCCAGCTCTCACTTCCCAGCTGTGTGGCCATGAGTGAGCGAGTGATTTAAGCCCTCTGTGCCTCAGTTTTCCCATCTACAAAGTGGGGACAATAAGGAGACCAACCTCAAAGAGCTGTTATAAGGATTAAATGAGTTAATCCACATAAAGTGCTCAGAATAGTGCCTGGCATGAGGCAAGAGCCCTGTGAGTGTTTCCTGTTCATCATTAGGGGCTGTTATCCACCTTTCATAAAGGAGGAATTTGAGGTTTTAGAGAAATGAGGTCACTTGCCCACAGCTACAGAGAGGCAGTACTGGGATCCAAACCCAGGTCTGCTGGACTCCTCAGCCCACTGTCTGAACCACTAGGCTGGTGCCAGAGCTGACTCTGCCAGGGGCCGGGCTAGAAAGTTACATGTTGCGTCTGGTTCAGTTTAACTACCCACCCCATTTGATACCCCTGTCCAGGCCTAGAACAGTCCTTGAAGCCTCACTGGCCAGCTTCTGATTGTCGTGGCTGAGGGAACTAAATCCCAGAGAGGGGCAGCAACTTGCCCAAGGCCACACAGCAGATGATCATAGGCAGAGCTGACCCATCGATATCCAGACACCACCAGAGACAGGCCAAGGTGGAAGCCCCTGGCAGGGGCGGGTAAGGAGTCTGGCTGGGAGTTTGGCCTTGTCAAGAGATAAGCCTTGGTGTGAGAGTCCACGACCTCTGCGCAAATAGCTGGTGGATAAGGAGACAGCGGCCACAAGATCATGGCACAGCTGTCAGCCTCTACTGGGGGATGGGGAGCTGAGGCCCCCTTGGGGTTGGGGAGGCGCCTGATGGCCAATGAACACCAGGGCCACAGGATCTGGCCAAGGGACAGGGCCCAGACTTGGCGTCCAGGGCTGGTTGAAAGGAGAAGGAGCTGCAGCCCTCCCTCCCTGCAAGGCACTGGGCAGGGGCAGGTGGGGCAGGGGTTGGGGGGAAAGGGAGGGGATTGGGGACAGGTGTGTACCTCATAGAATCAGGCCTGAGGGCCCCAGGAAAAGTGTAAGGAGTGAGTCAGGAGACCCAGGGGTGGGATCTGAGTGGGGGACCAGCTGAATTTGTGTCTGAATGTGGGTGTGAAGCCCATGGGAGTCCCTTTCCCACAAAGCATGCCCCTCCCTTGCCCGTTTGTGTCACCAGGCCCCACTTCATGCAGCGCTCCCTCCCTTCTCTCTAAACAGCTCACACTCAGAGTGAAGTGCTCTGCATGGATTGACTGTCATCCTCACAACATGCCTATGAGAGCTTCCCAGATGGAGAAACTGAGGCATCAGAGGTTAAGTGTTTGCCCAATGGCATGTGGCTGGTAGGTGGTGGCACTTGGATTTGAACCCAGGCAGTCTAACTCCAGGGTCTTTGCTGTCAACCTTTAGTCCCTGCTGCCTAGCTCCCACCCCCTCCCAGCCCGTCCCCATGCACACTCAGCCCCCATCAGATCCCCATGCAGGGTCTGGTTTCCACACCAGCTTCAGGGTCAGAACTCTGCAATCTCCCCTCAGTCGGTGTCCTCCTAGGCACCCTGCCAGCCAGGCCCCCTCCCTTCTCTGGGCAGTGCCCCAGCCTGGCTCCCCTGTAGTTCAGGCCAGGAGGCCAGACCTAAAGACCCCTGGCAATTGCCCCCAATTCTGACGGGTGGGATGGAGTGGGCCAGGCTCTGACGGTAGGTAAGGGTGAGAGGCCCCGTTGTGGAGTGGCGGGGCTGGTGTGTACCTTGGCAGGGGGACAGAAAAGTGGGAGGCCCTCAGAGGGCAGGCAGCAGGAGGGGGAAGGTTGAGGGGGGTGGGCCCTGACCCGAGACAGCCTGGGGCCCTCCCTGCTCCTTTCCTGGACCTGGTGAGGGCTCTGCTCTTTCCCACTGAAAATACACACACACACAGCCACACTCACCCCCACACACAGCCACCCACACCCCCCCCCACAGACACACAAACACACACACACTCCCACCCACATTCACACAGCCACACACACCCACACCCACAAACACAGAGCCACACACACACTCCCATCCCCACACACAGCCACACACACACCCATACCCACAAACACACAGCGGCACCCACACACCCACACACACAGCCACCCATACCCCCCCACACAGCCCCTCCCACACACACTCCCACTCACACCCCCCCACACAGCCACACACACAAAGCTACAATACACCCACACAGCCACACACACCCACACAAAGCCACATAGCCACATCCACACACCCACAGGCAGCCACACCCCCCCACACCCCCCCACGCACACATACCTCCCCACACGCACACAAATACACACCCCCACCCCTCCACACACCTACACACATGCTGACCCCCCACCCATGCGCGCACACACACACTCGCACACCCAAGCACACATACCTCCACATATGCCCACACCCACCTACACGCATGCACACACACACACAGGCATGCACACACACACGCATGCACACACACATACACACCCACCTACACGTACACGCACAGGCACGCGCACACACACATGCACGCACACACACGCCCACACCCACCTACATGCACACACAGACACCCACACTCACCTACATGCACACACGCACACAGACATGCACACACACACACCCCAAAATCCTTTCCTGACCTCATCTCCCCTTCCCTCTGCACTTGCTGCCTCCTCCTTTCTCCCCTGCTGCCTGGCTACTGCCCCTACCCCCACCCCAACCTCCAACCCTTAATTGCTGTCCCTAAGAATGTCCTTCTGTGACAGCCCATCCCGTGGGCCTCCCTGGCCTTCTAGAAGCACTCTGCCTTTGCCTTCTGGGACACTGCTCTCCCGGTCCCTGCCACCTTCTCAGTCTCCTTTGCCGACCCCTCTCCCTGGGCAGCCCCGTGAATGCTGATGAGTGTCCTGCCCGCGCCCTGCCCGCCTCCCTGGGCCCGCTCCTTATTCTATGGCATCAGTCGCCATCTGCAAACCGTGGATTCCTCCTCGCTATCCCAGAACTCTCACCTCCCTTCCGGATCCATGGAAGTCCCACAGGCTCATCCAATTCATTACATCCGTCCTCCTTCTTCTCCTAGACCCTGCCGCCCCCAGGCCTAGCCCAAAGCCTGCGCACTGTCCTTGACACTGCCTCTTCCTAGGCCCCTCGCCCAAACTCTGCCTAGTTCGCCTCCTCACTCCCCTCACACTGGGCCCTCCCTTTCCTTCCCCCTCACTGTGCACCTCATGGGACCATGCCAGGGTATTCCCGCAGCCTCCTCGGTGGCCTGCCTCTATCTTCCTCCACACAGCTTCGGGAGGCTCTTTCCAAAGCACAAATCCGACCACGTGACTGCCCTGCTCCAGAGCCTTCCGTGACTCCCCATTTCCGGGGGACGAGGTCTGGCCTGCTCCCGCCTGCCTCTGTGACCCCGGCTCAATGCCCTAAAGCCTGAATGTGCGGGCCACGACTGGCCCCTGTGAGTCCTCCGGGCTCAGCCTACCGAGGTCACGTCTGCAGGCAGCCTTCTGGGGACTCCTCACTGGGGGCCACCAGCCCGAGCTGCCCCTTCCCTGCAGGACCACGCCTGGCCGTCCTTCTCAGCAGCCGCGTCCGTCCCCACAAGCAGGTGGCCCCTCGAGGGCAGGGGCTGCGCGGACTCCCTGGCGGCCGAGCCGCGGGTCAGGTGGACGGGGAGGGATGGGGGCGGGCCGCCCGGGAGCGCGTGTGTGGCGGGGGCTCGGCGTGGGTGTCGGGGAGGGAGGCAGCCGTCCGAGTCCGCGCTGGGCGCGCTGGGCCGGGCGGGGCGCGGGCCTTGGCCGTGGCTGTGGAAAGAGGAGGGCGGAGGCCCCGCCCCGACGCACCCCTCCTGCCGCCCGCCCACTCCGGCAGCCGCGAGGGGCGGCCGGCAGAGCGACGCGGAACCCCGCCGGCGCGGACCCCGGACCCCAACGCCGCCCGCCCAGCCGCGGACGCCCCTGCCCGGAGCCCTCGCCGCCCAGGCCGCCCTCGAGGGCCGGGAGCGGCGCCCGGTGGCCGCGCCCGCAGGTAAAGGCGAGGAGGCGGGCACCGGGACTCGGGCTGGGGGGCTCCGAGGGCAAGACCTGGGCTGGGCTTCCCCCAACACCATGCGGGATAGCAGGGCCGGCGCCTCGGACTCCGGGGTGGGGACGCGGTGGGGGACTCGGGCCAGGGGGTCGCCTTAGAATGGGGGAGACCATCCCGTTCCCTGTGCCCCGTTCCCTCCCCGGCAGGATCCCAGTAAAGCCCCCTCCTCCCTTCCTCTCCCAGAAGCGAGGGCTCCAGCATAAGACAGTGCCGGGTGCAACCCCCGACGATGTGGCTCTGGGCGCGCCACCACCTCCCGATCTCCCGTCCCACCTGTAAAGTGGGGATAAAAAAGCCGCCTTCACAGGGTAGTGGAGGAGAGAGGAGGGAGTGAGGGGCCTTAGCATCCCCCCGCTCTCACTCCTGCCCCTATCTCTCTGACATTGCTGATTTGCTGGAGACCTTCCAGTTATAAGGTTTTTCTGCCTTAGCCCCCAGGTTCCTCCTATTCTAGGTGCCCTGTCAGTCCCCTCGCCCCAAACTGGAGACAAGTTCCCAGGAATGTTCCTGTCAGGGGCTCAGCATCCCCCCAGCTCCAGACTGAGACTTGCAGGGGGTGAGGGGCCGCTGCCTGGCCAAGAGGGACTGGGGTCCCAGGGCCCCAGAACAACCTCCCAGTGTCTCTGCCCTGGGTCTGGAGCCACCCTAGCCCCGGAAATCCTCCAGGTAGAGAAATGCTATTCAGCCAGAGAGCCCAGGAACGCTATTGCCATGGGGAAAACTTTGCTGGTTGTATGTGTGCACGCACGTGTGTGTGCCTGTGTGAGACCATGCTGGGTTCCTGACACAGACGTGCGGTTGACCTCCTTAGGGGTGCCGGAGCAACCAGAAATCATCCCTCCTATCTGCTATCAGTACCTCTTGCTCAGGCTGGCAGCAGGGGCCCATCCACTCCTCTTAGCAGAGTCCCCTTGGCAAGGACAGCCTCCCAGCAGCTGTACTGGGCATTTGAAAAATCTGGGGGCCATGGAGCTGGATGGCTGGAGGGTCAGGCAGCCTGGGGTTCCTCTCTGGGGACTGAGCTAAGATCGACTGATCCTTACTGCCCCAAGCAGATGGGGCCGCAGGGCAGGAGTTGGTGATCTCTGGAGAGACACCATGGTTGGTGGTCTGCATCAGGGCACAGGTGCTGTCACTGGCTTCCCAGTGGACTGGTGAACACCTACAAACCCTTGGACACACAATGACCCTAGATGATAATGAGGAGAAACCACAGACATGCTCACCCAGCCACACACAGCCTTGCACCCTTCTGAGAGCCATGCACAGTCACACACCGACCCAAACATTCATTAGATTCATGCGGACACCCTCCTCTAATGAAACATACACCACCACAAGACACAGGCAGACACATGCACACACACCCAAACTCCTACAGACACATGGCAGGCCCCACGTGGCCCAGCCAGACATACTCAGACAGGACGGCACACACACACATACGCTCACACCCAGACACACTCACCAGGGTCTCTTTCTCTGGTTTCACTTCGTCTACCACAGTGAAAATGAGAATTTCCGCTCTTTGGCTCAGAGGAAGGGGAAAGAAAATATGGAAGTGAATGTGTCTGTTAGCAAGAGGGAGGAGAAAGATACTAAGCAGGGCTGTCAGCCTGAGCCCCTGTACTCCACTACCTTCTCTGCTCCTGCCTGAGCCGGAACAAAGGACGCACAGCCCCAGCTTCCTTGCCCTGCTGGCCCCCCAGCCCGCTCCAGAACTCTCAGTGGCAGGGATGGGGCACCTCTTACAGGGAAGTGGGGTCTCAGATGCGCTGGTCCCATCCGTGGCAGGAGGAAATTAGTGTCGGGTCGGAGGAACGAGAGAGACACAGCAGCCTCTCCTCTGGGGTGTGGCTGTGGTCTCACGGTGCCCTACTAGGTACCCGAGGAGGGGCACCATGCGAGCCAAAGTGCAGATCAGGGAAGGTGGCACCTAAGAGGTAATCTGGCCAGGGCTTTCGAAGATGATAATTTTGACAGGTGCAGGGGGTGGAAAGGATGAATGGGAGGGTGTTCCTGGCTGAGGGCACAGCTCGTGCAGAGGTGTGGAGGGGGAAGCTTCAGGGTTCTCTCAGGGACAGTGAGTAATGGGAGTAATGGGCACTGTTGGATCACACTGGGGAGTGGGAGGGACTCATGACTTTGAGGTCAGATTTCTAAGGGCCCTGTCCAGAGAAAGGGTGTGAGCTGCAAATGATATAATCTGGGAATCACTCTGGCTGCTCTGGGGAACAAGGATGAAGGGGGGATCTTCGAGGCAAGGGAGATCACAGAGGAGGCTGGGCAGAGTTTAAGGAGAAAGGTGACGGGGGATGAAGTGGGCGGTTGCCATGGGGATGAGAGGAAGAAGTAGATGGAAAGGAGTAAGCCAGTTGGCGATGGGGCCAGAAGCCTTGCACTGGATGGCTGTGGCCTGTCCCCAGAGAAGGCAGGTGCAGGGGAGATGTGGGTTTGGCGCTGGGGTCTGATAAATTGAGATGACTGGGAGCTGGAGGCTGAGTGTAGCCTTGAAGGCTGGGTGGGTTTGCGAGGCCATATGTGGACACACATGTGCCCAAGTACCAGTCATGGAAGTCTGACTCCCAGAAAGAGAATTCCAGGCCCACTTTGTTCTGAGGGCATTTCCAGAGTGGGTGGAGTGTGGACAGCAGATCTTGAGTAAGGCAGCATGTGCTGTGTGGAGATGAGCTGGCATTGGGAGTCAGACAGATCTAGGACTTCCCAGCTCTGTGCCTCAGTTTCCCCATCTCTAAAATGGGAATGCTGTACTGGTCTCCAGAGTTGTTTTGCCTGCAGAGAGGTGAGGAGTAGTTCCAGGTCACACATGCAATGGGGGCACAGCACCTAGATCTTCCGATCAGTGTCCATTCCGCCTCTCTGGTTGGACCCTGGGAGTGGACTGGGGAGGACCTGGCCGTGCTTCCATTCAGATTCTTGGAAAGTTCTGAATTGGAGGCTGACTATCCCCATGCAGCCTGGATGGGCTGGGATTCCTGGCTTTTGAAGGGGAAGAAGAGGTCACATGTGGGGGTGGCGGAGGACTAGTGCCTCATGGGGAGAGCCAGGTGACACTGCTGGCCCAGCTCATGGATGGGGTTATGGAGACTCAGAGGGGAACTCACCTGAGGTCACACAGCAGCCAGAGGCAGAATCGAAACAGAGGCCAGGATCCCAGGCCCAGGTGCCCTTCCTCACAAAGGCTGCCCTCCCTCAAAGGACATGGAGCAGAGGGAACCTTACTGGGTTTTGTGATTTCTTTCTTTCTTTTTTTTTTTTAATTTTTTTTGAGACAGAGTCTGGCTCTTGTCACCCAGGCTGGAGTGCAGTGGCACGATCTTGGCTCACTGCAACCTCCACCTCCCAGGTTGAAACGATTCTCCTACCTCAGCCTCCCAAGTACCTGGGATTATAGGCGTCCACCACCATGCCCGGCTAATTTTTTGTATTTTTAGTAGAGATGGGGCCAGGCTGCTCTTGCACACCTGACCTCAGGTGATCCGCCGGCCTTGGCCTCCCAAAGTGCTGTGATTACAGGGGTGAGCCATTGTGCCTGGCCAATAAGAAGGAATTAGAACAGCAACTTTTTTTTTTTTTTTTTTTTTTTTGAGACAGAGTCTGGCTCTGTCGCCCAGGCTGGAGTGTAGTGGCATGGTCTCGGCTCACTGCAACCTCCGCCTCCCAGGTTCAAGCCATTCTTCTGCTTCAGACTCCTGAGTAGCTGGGACTACAGGTGAGCACCACCATGCCCAGCTAATTTTTGTATTTTTAGTAGAGATGGGGTTTCACCGTATCGGCCAGGCTGGTCTCAAACTCCTGACCTCATGATCTACCCGCCTTGGCCTCCCAAAGTGCTAGGATTATAGGAGTGAGCCACCGTGCCATGCCTGGTCTTTTTTTTTTTTTTTTAAGACGGAGTCTCACTCTGTCGCCCAGGCTGGAGTGCAGTGGCGCGATCTTGGCTCACTGCAACCTCCACCTCCTGGATTCAAGCGATTCTCCTGCCTCACCCTCCTGAGTAGCTGGGATTACAGGTGTGCACCACCAGGCCCGGCTAATTTTTGTATTTTTAGTAGAGACAAGGTTTCACCATGTTGGCCAGGCTGGTCTTGAACTCCTGACTTCAAGTGAGCCACCCACCTTGGCCTTCCAAAGTGCTGGGATTATAGGTGTTAGCCACCATGCCTGGCCTTTCTTCCTTCCTTCCTTCCTCTCTATTTTTTTTTTTTTTTTTTTTTTTGAGACGGAGTCTCGCTCTGTCGCCCAGGCTGGGGTGCAATGGCATGATCTCGGCTCACTGCATCCTCTGCCTCCCGGGTTCAAGTGATTCTCTTGCCTCAGCCTCCTGAGTAGCTGGGATTACAGGCACACGCCGCCAAGCCTGGCTAATTTTTATATTTTTAGTAGAGATGGGGTTTCACCACGTTGGTCAGGCTGTTCTTGAACTCCCGACCTTGTGATCTGCCCGCCTCGGCCTCCCAAAATGCTGGGGTTACAGGCGTGAGCCATTGTGCCCATCCTCTTTTTATTTATTTTTTTGAGATGGAGTCTCTCTGTCACCCAGGCTGGAGTGCAGTGGTGCAATCTTGGCTCACTGCAACCTCCACCTCCTGGGTTTGAGCAATTCTCCTGCTTCAGCCTCCCTAGTAGCTGGGATTACAGATGTGTACCATCACTTCTGCTAATTTTTGTATTTTTAGTAGAGACGGGGTTTCGCCATGTTGGTCAGGCTGATCTTGAACTCCTGACCTCAAGTGATCCGCCCGCCTGAGCCTCCCAAAAGGAATGGAATCTCAATTGTCGTACATCTACAGTGTGTGGGGCATTTTCATAGCACAAGGGGTTTTTTGTGGAGGGGGAAAGAGGAATAGCAGGCATGAGAAGGTCAGACCCAGAGAGAGCCCAGAACCGTGAGGGCTGGGATGGTATTTTCTATTATCTAGGAACCCTTGGTGGTCCCTGGTGGGTCCTGCAAGGGAGGGAAGCCTCTGTGAAGAGGCGGGGCCTGAGCTGGGGGTCCTGGCCTCTGGTCTCAATTCTGCCACTGGCTGCTGTGTGACCTCAGGAGAGTTTTCCTCTGAGTCTGTGTAACCCCATCCATGAGCTGGGCCAGCAGTGCCAGCCTGCCTCTCCTTACAGCCTGTGGTGAGGAGAAACCTAGATTGCGGGGTAGAGGGGTCAGTTCTCTCCTGAAAGATCCCAGGTGGCCAACTCTTTGGTCTCCACACCCGTCCAGTGTCCACAGCCCCCACCACCTGGAAGTTCTCCTTTCTGGCTAGCCTCCTTCCTTCCCACTGTGCTGGCTGCCACCAAGCTCTGCGTGGGCACTCCAGGCCACGCTCCCTGACAGGCGACCACGGCTCTGCTCATGGCAAGCATTCTTTTCATAGTTCCTGGAGCACAGCAAATCCGGCTGCTTAGCCAGGAATGCAGAGCCCCCTCCTGCAGCAGCAGCAGGGGCTGGATTGGGGTTGGAACCCCTGGGGGTCAGGCAGGAGGGACTGAGGGGGTGCAGGGGACCGACCTTCACCCCAGTACACACCATGCCTCAGCTTGGGGGAGCCAGAAGGTTGTCCTCATCTTTGGACTTGCTTAGCTTGGGGCCAAGCTCTGGGACCATCCTTCCCTGGCTGGGGGAACTTGGGCAAATGACGTCTCTCTGAGCCTCGGTTTCTGATCTGTAAAATCGAGTTTATAATACTAACCTCACAGGGCTGTTGAGAGGTGTCATTGTGATTTTATTTATTTATTTATTATTTATTTATTTATATTTATATATATATATTTTTTGAGACGGAGTTTCGCTCTTGTTATCCAGGCTGAAGTGCAATGGCACGATCTTGGTTCATTTTAACCTCCACCTCCCCAGTTCAAGCAATTCTCCTGCCTCAGCCTCCCAAGTAGCTGGGATTACAGGCACCCGCCACCATGCCCGGCTAATTTTTGTATTTTTAGTAGAGACAGGGTTTCTCCATGTTGGTCAGGCTGGTCTTGAACTCCCGACCTCAGGTGATCTGCCTGCCTCGGGCTCCCAAAGTGCTGGGATTATAGGCATGAACCACTGTGCCAGGCCAGTGATTATATTTATAATAGGGCATATTTATTTAGGATTCCTATATGCCAAGCACTGCTCTGAGTCCGTTACACAAAATTAACTTGTTTAATCCTCACAAATGCTCTGTGAAGCTGAGCTGGGCAGCTTTATATGGGCTGGGCAGAACTGGATTCAGATTCCACCCCTTTCACTTCCTAGCCTGGTTACCTTGGAGAATGGATGTGACCTCTCTGGGACCTAGCACTCTTCCTCAGTAAAATGGGACAGCAGTTCCAGCCTTCCAGGGTTACGGGAGTAAATAATGCCTGGAGTTCCCATTTCATTGATGAAGAAGCTGAGGCCCAGGTGGAGGTCTCATGCTAGTAAGAGCTAGGGCTGAGATAAGGATGCATGCAGCTGGGCTCCAGAGAGGTCCTCTTAATCCGACATGATTTTTAAAGCAAGACTCTTAGTCCAGAGCCTGCCCGTAGTAGGAGCTCAGAAATGGGAAATTTTCCCATGAGCCCCATCTCTGGCAGGAGCCAATTGTTCACCTCATGGCCATCAGCACCTCAGTCTGGAAAGTTGGAATGGGGAAGCGGGCCTGAGGCCCTGGCCAGCCTCTCTGGAACCCTGCAGCTCTCAGAAGCTGGTTGGGGGTGGGGGGCGGGGGTGCAGACTGTCCCACCCACATCTGGTCTGGGATTTAGCCAACAGCGGCAGGCTCTGTGCAAAGGGGAGACGTCGCCAGGGGAGGGGCTCCAGGAGGGGATTAGGGAAGGCAGCTGGGGGTGAAGGTTAAGAACAGAGTCCCATTGAAGTCGGCTCAGGCACCGCCCTGGCTTACCCACTCACCCCAGCTTCCTATTTGTAAGACAGAGGGGGCCTTGGCCCACTGGAGTGGACTCCTGAGGCACCTGATAGTAGCTGCCCACTCTGCTCCCAGCCTTGCCTGTCCCTGGTGCCATCTAGGTTGAGGCAGCACAGGTGGGGTAGAGCAGGAGTAGGGGGCAGGGCCCGTGGCTGAGGTCTTCAGGGAGCCCAGGTATACAGGGCTTTAGCCACCTGGGGGCCAGGCAGAGCTGGGTTCAGATCCCACCTCCTTCACTTCCTAGCCTGGTTTCCTTAGAGAATGGATGTGACCTCTCTGTGACCCAGTGCTCCTCCTCAGTAAAATGGGACAGCAGTTCCAACCTTCCAGGGTTACAGGAGTCAGTAGTGCCAGGAGTGTGCCTAGTGCTATGTCCAGTGCATACAATGAACTTGGGATGCAGACACCGTTGTTCTTAACGGTTAACATCGGGGAAGGGAATGGGGAAGCAGCTTTAGGTAGGATCTGCATCTCTGATCCTGATATTCAAGGCATTTCTCAGTCTGGCCCCAGCCAGGTCTCCTCTCCTCAAATCATCTGTATGGTGAAAAGCCTAGGCTTTGGAGCCTGCAGCCAGGGTTCAAATTCAGGTTCTACTTTTTTTTTTTTTTTTTTTTTTTAAGAGATGGGGGTATCGCTATGTTGCCCAGGCTGGACTCAAACTCCTGAACTCAAGTGATTCTCCTGCCTTGGCCTCCCAAAGTGCTGGGATTACAGGTGTGAGCCACTGTGCCCAGCTCCAGGCTCTACTTTTCATGAGCTGTGTGATGTTGGGCCAGTTACTTATCCTCTCTGTCCCTTAGTTTTCTCATCTGTAAAAAGGGAAGATGAAATACTTTTGTCACTGGGTTGTTGTGAGGATTAAATGAGATAATTCATGAGAACACCCAGAACGGTACCTGGCACACAGTAGGTACACAATGAATATTAGCTATGATTAGTTAGTTCATGTGTTTGTCTATTTTATTTGGATTCTCTCCATCCCCTGAATATATTCAGGGCTTTTACACTCTCACACATGCTGTTCCCTTGGCCCAGGACTGATCACCTCTCTCCACTACCAACCAGTTAAATCCATGTTCATCCTTCAAAGCCCAGAGCCAGCTTAAGTCATTTCTTCTCCCAGAGTCTCATGGTGCAGGGAGGGGGCTGGGGCCAGAGAAGCTGGGGCTAAGCTGAGCTGGAGGGTCCTCCTACCTGGGCTCCATCATCCAGGCTGTGGCCCCATGACCCAGCTCTGGGGTCATAGTGTTCAGAGTGGCAGGATGGAGGCAGGGCTCAGCTGAGTTGGAGAGAAGGCCTAGGAGCTGCTGGCTCCGGCATCTGGCTGCTTGTGCAGCTACAGACAGGACTGGATGTCAGAGTTTCCATGGGAGCAGGCAGAGGCAAGCAAGCAGCTGGGGGAGAGAGTGACGCGGCCTGCAGGCCTCCCTGCCAGGTGGGCTGGCTGGGCGTCCCCTCCCCATCTACCCTGGAGTCATGTCTGGGTCTGGACTTTAGCTCCGGATCCTCTGCGTACAGCTATGTGACCTGGACTACGACTTTTGTTAGATCCTGGCACCACACCTGATTGAGGCAGAAATGGGGACCTAGCCATCCAGGGCTCTGACCACATCACTTCCCCCACTAAATAACCCTCCATGGCTCCCCATTGCTCTCCAGAGAAATGCAAGCATGGCATTCAGATTTCCTCACCATGTTGCCCCAGCCTCCCCATCCCACAGCACTTCTGGACCTTCCCTGTATATTACTACCTGAAATTCCTTCTATCACCTCATCTGCCTTTCAGACTCCGACTCATCCTTCAGGACCCAGCTCCAGTGTCCCTTTCTCCATGAAGCCTTCAGGGGAAGCTTAAGTCGGCAGTATTCCCTGCTTCATGCTCCCACAGCCCAGAGGTCTTTGCCAATTGTGTGATGACCGCTTGTCTGATGCCCCCAGCCCTTCAGGGCAAGGCAGGGCAGGGTATGGGGTTGAACCATTTCTGTGGTCCATGGCCCAGGCTTGGGTCCTCCACATAGTAGAAGCTTTCCCAGCAGGGATCCTAACCCAAAGTAGGGGCCACCCCAAACCAGAGCTGACGTATGGGAGGGACTTCTCCAGCATGGGAACCCGGGACACAGAAGGGGCGTCCTCAGCCTGGGCCCTAGGACAGGAGGAACTCCTTGAATCCAGGGCCAGGCACCCCGTGGGTATTGCTAAGTGTGCACTGAATGAATGGAGTTGTGGAGTATGGGGCACACACCCTGCTTCCCTCAGGAGAGGAGGGAACTGAGAAGAGAGACTGAGATTGGGGCCGGGTTTCCAGCAGGGGGTTCTGGTAAGAAGCCCGGGGCAGGCACTGGTGTGGCTGTGGGTTAGGGCAGGAGGCTTCCCAGGCTCCTGATGTCATCATCTCACTGTTCCTCCTTTTTTTTTTTTTGAGACAGAGTCTTGCCCTGTCTCAGGAGTGCAGTGGTGCAATCATAGCTTACTGCAGTCTTGAACTCCTGGGCTCAAGCAATACCACCCCCCTCAGCCTCCTAAGTAGCTGGGACTATAGGCGTGCACCATCATGCCCAGCTAATTTTTTAAAATTTTTAGTAGAGACAGTGTCTCCCTATGTTGCCCAGGCTGGTCTCAAACTCCTGGGCTCAAGCAGTCTTCCCACCTTAGCCTCCCAAAGTGCTGAGATTACAAGCTTGAGCCACTGCCCCATAGCCTCACTGTTTCTCTTGTTCATCCTCAGGCCCTGCCTCTGCTGGGACCTTCCCAGGCCCCTCCGACCTGAAAGGTAAGCTAGGTTTGGGGATGGGGTTTTCTGATATCTCAGGCCAGATGAGGCCTGTGTTCATTGCTGTCTAACCTCACTCCCTCCTGCTGCACCGGAAGCCCCTCCCAGGCCCAGAGAGTCCTGTGAGCCACCCCTTTTGTATGTGACCTCAGCTCCCTGCAGCCCGGGCTTTAAAACCCTGGCCCAACTCGGAAGCAGCTTTTTCTCATTTGTGAACTATTTCGCCTGGCTCCTTGGCGGGGCCGTGTTTGCTTGGCCCAGCCTGGGTGCAGTGGCCTGGCTGTGCTCCCGCCAGGCCCCCTCCCTGCCCAGCCCAGCCCCTCCTGCTGCCGCTGCTGCCGCCACCACGCAGGGTAGCCGCAGAGGCCCAGGAATCTTGGCAGGCGTGGGGAGGCAGCGGGTGGCGGGTGGCGCTCCGGAAAAGGCTGCAAATGCGAACCAGAAGGTGAGGGATTGGAGGCTGAGGAGGCCCTGCCTGCCCCTGCCTGAGGCCTGGGGGTGGCTGGGTCTGTAGGGGCCCTCGGATGTCCAGTTCCCATCAGAAGCTCAAGGCCTCTGCTGGGAGGCAAGCGACGGCCCCAGCTGAGGCCGGAGCCCCTGGGTGGGGAAGGGCCAGCTGCCTGGCTACCTGCCTGAGGGTACATGGCTGCCCTCAGGTCTGCCCACTGCCGGGCCTCTTCTAGTCCATCTGCCCCTGCCCGGCTGTTCTTACCTTCCTGGGCACTTTGTTATTCTGAGATGCTCCTCCCTAGGGGAGCAGCGGAGAACCTAGACTCAGAGATGGGCAGAGGCCAGGGGCTTGGTCACCTGCAGGAGGGAGGTTCGGTCCAAGCCCCCTCCAGCCCAGAACCAAGAAGGACTCAGGAAGAGCAACAAAGAGAAAGTGGCCCTGTGATAAGCCACCTGAGGGCTTGGCTGGACAAGGGAGGTGGGTTTTTCAGAGGCCTGGACCTGGAGCCCCCAGGCTACAGGCTTCATCGAGCACATGCCCTGTGCCCGCCTCAGGCAGAAGGGAGGTGTGGGTGGGGAAGAGGTGCTTTCATGCAGGTGGGTGCCCAGAAGGAGCTGTTCTGCCTGAGGGAGGCAGGGAAGGCTGCTTGGAGGAGGAGGCTTTTGAGCTGGGTCTTAAATGAGAACTAATATGTTTCCATGGAGGAGAAAGGTAGAAAGGGCAACCCAGCAGAGAGGATCATGCAGGAAAAGGCAGGGACAGGGAGGCAGTGAGACGTCTGGGTTGTCTGGATCCTAGTGTGTTGGGGGAGGAGCCCAGGGCTGTGGTGGGCTCCACTCACTCCCTAAATGTAGGCGTGTTCCCCAAGGGGGAATCCATGGGCCTCCTCCAGGCTGCAGCAACCCCGCCAACGAACCTGTATTTTTTTTTTTTTTTTGAGATGGAGTCTCGCTCTGTCGCCCAGGTTAGAGTGCAGTGGTGCGATCTTGGCTCACTGCAAGCTCCGCCTCCCAGGTTCCCGCCATTCTCCTTCCTCAGCCTCCCGAGTAGCTGGGACTACAGGCGCCCTCTACCACGCCCAGCTAATTTTTTGTATTTTTAGTAGAGATGGGGTTTCACCATGTTAGCCAGGATAGTCTTGATCTCCTGACCTCATGATCTGCCTGCCTCAGCCTCCCAAAGTGCTGGGATTACAGGCATAAGCCACCGCGCCCAGCCACGAACCTGTATTTTTACCTCTAGCCCATGTCTCTCTCCCGAGTTCCAGAGCCCCAGGTTCACTGCTCCTTGGTTGCCCCCCTACCCTGGAAGCCTTCCTCATCCAGTCATTTGCTCTGATTTCAGCTTGGACCGTCCCACCATCACCTGCCCCCGTGGGCCTGTTGAACTCTGATCTCTCCTTCAAGCCTCCTTCCGATGCTACTTCTGAAACTGAGGCCACTTGTGGTCTGGGAGCCTCACTTGCAGGGGTGAGGGATGTTGGGACTGTTAGGTGGAACTGAAGTCTGGTAGGGCAGACCAGGTGGGCAGGTGGCAGCCCTCCTCTCCTGCCTTCAACCTGGGTGAGAAGGTGGCCCCCAGGCAGCCCTGCCCTGATCTGGCCACCTCCCTCCACCCTCCAGCTCCCAGATTCTGAGCTCCTCTTTGGCTTTGGGGCAGTCCTCATCTGCACAGTAGACAGAGAGCTCAGCTCGTGGGCACTGGACCCCCCGCCAAGTCCCTTCCCAGACCTCGCGGAGCTGCTCAGGCATTGTCCAGGGAGGTCAGACCCAGACCTGACGTTAACAGGAGCAGGTGTGGACTGTCAGTGCTGGCCTTCCCAAGGGTCCCACCCAATGACCAACAGCTAGAGATTTACAGAGCCTGGAACCCAGAAAGTGACCTAGGCACAGGACATGGGAGAGGACAGAGAAGGACAAACAGTGTCAGAGATGGGTGGATAGGTGGGATAGTGATACAGAGACAGGATGAGAGAGACGCACAGAGACAGAGATGTCAGAGACACACAGGAGGCAAAGGCCTGGGTTCAGCGACACACAGCGATGGACTGAGGGATGCAGAGGGCACAGCACACACTCCGGCGGCTCCTGCATTGAGCTGGTCCCTGGCCCTCTCCTTACCCCCGTGACTCTTAGACCTAGAGTGTGTGCCTCCAAACGTGACCTCAGGGCTTTGCTGGGCTCAACATCCATCTCTCTACCCCCTCCTTCCTAACTGGTCCACATTCTACTGAGTCTAAAGCATGCCTCCTCCTCCAGGAAGCCATGTGAATTGCAGAATAACATGGAATTTGTCCAGGAAGCCACTGGAAGATCCAGAGCAGGGGACAGCCATGGGCAGAACTGTGCCAACGTGTGGCTCACAGATGGGCAGGGTCAGCGTCCTCTGGGAGCTTGCTAGAGAGGCAGATGTTGGGCCCTATCCCACACCAACCGAATCTCGATGGGGCCCCAGAACCTGCATGGTGATAGGCTGTCCCAGTCATCCAGATGCAGCCTAAAGTGTTAGAAGCATTGTGGGAGTCTCCATAGGCTATGTTGAGAAAACAGAGAGAAACTGGGGCTGGGGGACTGGGTGAGAGACTTTTATGATCATCCAGGAGAGAATGTGGCCATTTAACACACTTTTACTTAGTGACGGGGGTGTGCCAGGTGCTGGGCTGAGTTTTGGGGGAATGCAAGGTCTGCCTTAGGGTGAGGCTGTGGGAAAGCAGGGGAAGGAACAGAAGTGAGAGAAATAGAGCAGGCAGAGTCCACAGGATAAGGCTGGAAGTTTGGGGGAAAGGAAGAGAGATGTCATGTACAGTTGTGCAGGTTGGCTACTGTACAAAGGCACCCAAGAAAGGTGATGAGTAGGAGCTGAGTTGGCTGAAAAGAGGGGTACACCAAGGCATAGAGGGTTTCCTGTAAGGAAGGAGGGTCAGAAGTGATGTTCACCCTTAAAACAAAAATAGGCCGGGCGCGGTGGCTTAGGCCTGTAATCCCAGCACTTTGGGAGGCCGAGGCGGGCAGATCATGAGGTCAGGAGATCGAGACCATCCTGGATAACATGGTGAAACCCTATCTCTACTGAAAATACAAAAAAATAGCCGGGCGTGGTGGCAGGCGCCTGTAGTCCCAGCTACTTGGGAGGCTGAGGCAGGAGAATGGCGTGAACCTGGGAGGCGGAGTTTGCAGTGAGCCGAGATCGCACCAGACTGCACTCCAGCCTGGGCAACAGAGTGAGACTCCGTCTAAAAAAATAAATAAATTAATAAATTAAATAAACAACAACAGAAGTGATGCTCAGATTTTTGGCCTTGGCACCTGGGGGTACAGGGCACTTGGGCTGGGGAGAAGCATGTAATGAGGGAGAAGGTAATGACAGCAGTTTGGGTGGGATCTCTGAGGGACAGCCAGGGGACATGCTCGGCTGATAGTTGAACACAAGAGTCTGAGGCTCAGTTGGGAAGCTGAGGTGGGAGGATCACTTGAGCAGCCTGGGCAACGTGGCAAGACCCTGTCTCTTAAAAAACTTAAAAATTAGTCCAGTGTGGTGGCTTACACCTGTAGTCCCAGCTGCTCAGGAGGCTGAGACAAGAGGATGGCTTGAACCCAAGAGTCTGAGGCTGCAGTGAGCTGTGGTCATGTACACCACTGCACTCCAGCCTGGGTGACAGAGCAGACTGTCTCAAAAAAAAAAAAAAAAATGGCTCAGGGGAGACATCGTAGTTGGAGACAGATGTGGGAGTCCTCGGTGATGGAGTTGGCACTGTGGGAGCTGGTGGGAGCTAGACACTATAGGAGAAACATCCAGAGAGAAGAGATGAGGCCTGAGCCAGCTCCTTGGGCAAGCCTGGGTCTGGAGAGTGGGCAGAGGAAGTGGGCGGAGAAGATTCTGAGGAGGAGCTTTTCAAACAAGGAGAAGAGCAGAGTGACAAGGTGGAGCACCCCGAGGTGAGAGGGTGGAGGGGGAGTGAGTGGGGCCTGAGGGTGGAGAGCATTCTTTCAGGAGGCTTGGCTGAGAAGGGCTGGGGAGTGATGAGGGTGGCTGGGGAGGGGTCAGGCCCATGTGGACATATGGATGGAGAGGCTGGAGACTGGGGGCAAGGGCAGCAATGGCAGACAGTGAGGGGCCCCCGAGGAAGAGGTGTGGAGGGGCCTGGGCCTTGCTCCTTCTTCCGAGATTCAGGAAAGGAGGATGGGAAAGGGCTCCCCAGTTTCTACCAGCTGGGAGAGTAGTGGGGCTCAGGAACCCTGGAGAAGTCTGGAGCTGCCAAGCTGGGCAGTTGGGCTGGGTGTCATGCCCAGAGGGTGAGGAGGGTTCCTCTGCTCCTCCCCAAGGTCCATAACTCAGTCCTAGTCCTGAGCAGGCTTTGTGGCCCCTGGTCAGTTTCATCTCAGGAATGGTTGGGGAAAAGGTCAAGAAAGCCAGAAAATTGACTTTAGAAGTTTATTTTATAGGCCAGGCACGGTGGCTCGTGCCTATAATCCCAGCATTTTGGGAGGCTGAGGCAGGTGGATCACTTGAGGTCAGGCGTTCGAGACCAGCCTGACCAACATGGTGAAACTGCATCTCTACTAAACATACAAAAAATAGCTGGATGTGGTGGTGCGCACCCCTGTAATCCCAGCCACACGGGAGGCTGATGCAGGAGAAATGCTTACACTCAGGAGGTGGAGGCTCCAGTGAGCCAAGATCTCATCACTGCACTCCAGCTTGGGTGAGATCACTGCACTCCAGCTTGGGTGAGAAAGTGAGACTCCATCTCAAAAAAAAAAAAAAGTTCACTTTACAAGATCCTGACCTTTGGCAGCAAGTAACCTGAGCTTTTGAAGAGATGGAGGAAAGAAGTTGCTTTGCAGCAGGATGAATTGAAATTAGAGTGAAGAGAGGACTTCCAGGTCATCAGGGTAGCAAGTTGGGCAGCACACATGGAGGGACTGGTGGCTTAGATCATCTCAGTTAATCCTTTTTTTTTTTTTTTTAAATGAGAGCAAGCTCATTAAGACAGTAAAGGAATAGGCCTGGCTCGGTGGCTCACGCCTGTAATCCCAGCACTTTGGGAGGCCGAGGCGGGTGGATCACGAGGTCAGGAGATTGAGACAATCCTGGCTAACATGGTGAAACTCCCTCTCTACTAAAAATACAAAAAGAAATTAGCCGGGTGTGGTGGCGGGCCCCTGTAGTCCCAGCTACTAGGGAGGCTGAGGCAGGAGAATGGCGTGAACCTAGGTGGTGGAGCTTGCAGTGAGTCGAGATCGCGCCACTGCACTCCAGTCTGGGCAACAGAGCAAGACTCCGTCTCAAAAAAAAAAAAAAAAGGAAGTAAAGGAATAAAAAGAGTGGTTACTCCAAGGCCTGGCGCAGTGGCTTACACCTGTAATCCCAACAGTTTGGGAAGCCAAGGCAGGCGGATCACAAGGTCAAGAGATCGAGACCATCCTAGACAACATGGTGTCTACCTAGTAGAAACCCCGTTTAGTAGAAACCCCGTCTCTACTAAAAATACAAAAATTAGCTGGGCGTGGTGGTGTGTGCCTGTAGTCCCAGCTATTCAGGAGGTTGAGGCAGGAGAATCACTTGAACCTGGAAGGCGGAGGTTGCAGTGAGCTGAGATCGTGCCACTGCACTCCAGCCTGGCTCTGTCTCAAAAGAAAAAAAAAAGAGTGGTTACTCCATAGGCAGAGCAGCCCCTGAGTTAATCCTTTTGCAGATGAGGACTCTGAGGTTCAGAGTGTTTAAGTGACCCATCCAAGATCACCCAGCTGGTAAGTAGCTGTGCTGAAACGGGAGTCCAGGGGCTGCCTGGAACTAGGAGGGCCTTAGAGGTCTCAGGGATGGGTCCCTGATAGGCAGGACCTGAGCCAGAAGTGCTGTTCACCTGTTGTGATGACAGAGACAGAGCCAGAAGGAGGAGGGGAGAGAGGAGTCAGGGGTAGAGACCCAGCAAGAGCGCAGAGAGCAAGGCTGGGGAGCAAGGAGACAGCACGCGGGGCGGGTGAGCAAGCAGGGCAGCCGGATCCCACAGCAATGTCTCCACAACAGGAAGCGTCTCATAACATACCTGTGGTTTGGCCAGGCCCTGGAGCTGCCTGAGTGCCCCCACCGCTCCCTCAGCTGCAGTTGCTCTGTCTGGGGTGGGTGGGGGGCTTGGAGCAGTAGGGGCCTGCGCAGGGCTGCGTTTCATCCACCCACCCTGTGGGGGTCTGCCGGTCCGTTGGGAACCTAGCGGGTGCCTGGGGTCCTGAGGCACCAACTCTCAGGCCCCCCTTTTTTATTGAGACCTCTGATCGCTCACCTGTGAAATGGGATGGGAGAGTGGGCAGGTCTTTCAATTCCATGCTACCACATAGCCCTCCTCTGCTGGTCGCCTCTAGGAAAGGACTCTTTCGGAGACCAGGACTGCTGGGAAGGGTCCCTGCTAGCTAATGTCCTTTCCCCTCTTCAGGCATTTCTGGGGGCAGTGAAGGGGTCTGCTTCTTGCCAATTATTTCTGCTGGGGCCCATTTGCTGCACACCACCGCCACTCTGCCACCATTGGTCTGAAAGACCCCAGAGTACTCCCCACTCCCAGCCGGTCTCCTTGGCCTCCCTGGGAGGAGGCCCAGGCTGCCACAAAATGCTGACTTGGACAAAATGCTGTTTTATGGGGATTTGCTGAAAAGGGGGGAAATCCCCGTTAAGGACTTGCAGCTGTCCAAACACTGCATCTACCCGAGGCCGCCACTGCGCCGTCCTCTGAATCAGCGTCTCCTGTGTGCGTCCCACCTCGGGCTCCGTGCCCCTGCCAGCCCTGCCTTCTTTCTACCTTCATTTCCCAAGAGGTCACCAGAGAGGGTGATGGCTTACCCAGGGTCACACAGCCAGTCATGGGCAGAGCCAGGCTTGAGCCTCAGGGCCCAGCCCCTTACCCTTGACGGCCCTGCTTGGCCACTGTTCCCCATGGGGAGAGCAAGGAACACACAGATGAAGTGTCCTCCCCTGCACACCTCTAATCCCAGAGCACATGGTTCTTAGTTGAGGTCCTATGATTGAGGCCATGTGAATGTTCCTTGCTTTTCCCGTTCTAGCCCAGATGAGCCCCTTGGACCTGGGGAGTGGACTCCCTGGGTGAATGTGACATTTATCTGTGCAAAGCTGAGGAAAGGACTGAGTGTGTTATTGGTGTGTCCTTTAAATTTGATGGTGAATTGAGTTCATCAAACACTGGAGCATCACTGTGTGCCAGCCAAGCCCTGTACAGGGCAGAGTGGGGGAGCGTGGTGGAAAGAGTTGGAGAGCTACGGGGGGAAACAAGAGCGATGACGGGGACCCGTGGGTATCGGCAGGCCTCAAGGGAGGCGTCCAGCCAGTTTCCCAGGTGTCGAGAGGGCAGAATGTACAGAGGCCAGAGAGCCCCAGGGAGGCCCGGCATGTGTGCAGGAAGCAGGGGAGGTCAGGGGGCAGGGATTGCAGTGAAAAGGAGGCAGGTGGGCAGGGGGCTCAGAGGTGCCCAGGCCCCTGTGGCTCTGATGGTGCTGGGGTGGGGGCAAACCGTCGTCCCTGGGCTGCGGGTTTCACCATTCCAGGGGGCATCATTTCTTTTGCAGCCCCTTGAATAGGCTGCACACACCCTTCTCACCGCTGTGGCCAGTGCGCACTCCCCAGCTCCACCCAGATGGGCGCATGCCAGGTTCCAGCTCTGAGAGCCAGGGTGAGCCTCCTCTCAAGCCCACAGGCCCTTGGAGTTGGAAGAGAGACTCCTCTGTTTGCGTCTGTCTCTGCTGTTGCTCTCTGCCTTACTCTCCCTCCATGGCACTACATCAGAGTGGTTAGGAGCTCGGGGTTCTTTTTTTTTTTTTGAGACAGGGTCTCACTCTGCCACCCAGGCTGGAGTGCAGTGGTGCAATCATGGCTCACTGCAGCCTCAAACTCACAGGCTCAAGCAATCCTCCCACTTCAGCCTTCCAAGTAGCTGGGACTACAGGTGTACCACCATGCCTGGGTAATTTTTAAAATTTTTAGTGGAGATGAGGTCTCACTACATAGCCCAGGCTGGTCTTGAACTCTTGAGCTCAAGTGATCCTCCCGTCTCAGCCTCCCGAAAGTGCTGGGATTACAGGCATGAGCCACCGCACCCAGCTGAGCTCAGGTTCTTAACGGGCCTCTCTGGAAATCCCTGAGTCTCCTCATTTGTGAACTAGCACCTCTTGCCCAGGGACGCTGTCAGAATTAAGTCACGTATTGCGTGTAAACCTTGTGGCGGTTCCTGACACCTGGTCTTCCAGCTGCAGTCCTCACTCAGACCCTCCTCACTCATACCCTCCTCACTCATGGCGACACCTCTTTGGAGTCCTGGCATCAGACCTGACCTCAGCGAGCAGAACGCAGTGCAGGATGGAAGGGTCTGGGATGGGGCAAATTCAGGGAGCCAAGAGGGTGGGTCAAGGACACTTGCTGGAGGACCCCCATTACCAAGGAGGAAGGAAAGGTGGGCAGCTTGCGGGGGTGCTGCCTGGGCTCCTGGCTACACTTGGGGCTGTTCCTTTGGCGCCCTGCTGCCTGAGCTCCTCGAAGTCCTTTTTGCCCTGAGCACCCTCCCAGCTGCACCCTCCATCACTCCCAACCCCCAGAAGCCAGGGCTGTTCTGGATCCTCTTGTGGTGGTGTCAGGACCTTGACCATAGGCCAACCAGGCCAGAGCAGCCCCTCCCCTCCCTCGGCTTCCTGCCACACACTCTGCCCCTTCCATCTGCTCCCCCATCCCCCTGTCCACCCACCAAGCAGAACATTCTGGTTCTGTGCACATGTGGGCAGCCCCCAAGCTCAGGTGGCCAGTGCAGGAGGGCCCTCCCCTGCGCAGGAGAGTGGGGATGGTGTGGTGGTTACGGGCTGGAACTCAGGACTTGGACTGCCTGGGCTTAGGCTCTCACTGTGGTGCTCTTGGCGAGTGGCCCCCTCAGGCAGTTTCCTCATCTCTTGTTTTTTTTGTTTTTTGTTTTTTTTTTGACGGAGTCTCTCTCTGTCGCCCAAGCTGGAGTGCAGCGGTGCCATCTCAGCTCACTGCCACCTCTGCCCCCTGGATTCCAGTGATTCTCCAGCCTCAGCTTCCTGAGTAGCTGGAATCACAGCCACCATGCCTGGCTTATTTTTGTATTTTTAGTAGAGATGGAGTTTCACCATGTTGGCCAGGCTGGTCGTGAACTCCTGACCTCAGGTGATCCGCCTGCCTCGGCCTCCCAAAATGCTGGGATTACAGGTGAGCCACCGCGCCCTGCCTCCTCCTTATCTCTCTCTCTTTCTCTTTTTTTTTTTTTTTTTTTTTAAGTGAGACAGGATCTTGCTGCTGCTTAGGCTGGAGTGCAGTGGCACAAACCCGGCTTACTGCAGCTTCTACCTCCTGGGCTCAAGTGATCTTCCTGCCTCAGCCTCCTGAGTAGCCAGGACTACAGACCCGCGCCACCATCTGGCTAACTTTTTAATTTTTTTGGTAGAGACAGAGTTTCACTATATGCCCAGAGTGATCTCAAAGTCCTGGGCTCAAGCGATCTTCCTGCCTAGGCCTCCCAAAGTGCTGGGATTACAAGTGTGAGCCACCATGCCTGGCCAGTTTCCTCATCTCTAAAACAGGGATAACATACCTCACAGGCATGTATGAGGATTACGTGTAAAGCATGAGGCCAGTGCCTGGCAAGGTACCCCAGCAGCATTCCCCGGTGGGTCAGGCCTGCGTAACGTGGCCTTGATGGGTTCTGCCATCAATCAGAGCAAGGTGAGGCGGGCAGCCTGTGCTGAGGGGAGGCTCTGGGCGGGCCTCAGCTGACACTTAGACTCTTACAGTTGGAGCTTCCATTTCCTACCTCTGTAAAATGGGGGTAATAACTGCAGGATCTTCATGGGTTCGTTGAGGGGATTAAAGTGAGCTATGGCCTTTGAAGCCTGGATCACTCCTTGGCACACAGGGACAGATGTGGCAAGTGTTGCTATGATACTGAAGCTCAGGAAGGTTAAATGGCCCATCTGAGGTTACAGAGTGGGTTGGTGGTAGAACTGGGATTCGAACATGAGAGCTGACAGGTCCATGGATCTTCTCTGGAGCCCTGCATTAATTCCTGCAAAGCTCCATGTGATCCTAAGCTTGGAGGAGCAGGGACCTCAAGCCCAGACCTAGCCTGGCCTGAGGGAGGCCTTCTCCCCACACACATCCCCAGACGCGCACAACCCACCCTCAAACTCCACTTGTTGCCAGGCAAAGATGCAGAGAGGTCCCTGCGTAGGGTGAGGGGAACCCAGAGCAGGGATTCGAGGGGAAGTGGGACTTTCCTCGGGTGTGAAAAACACCAAATAGAACCTCCTTCGAATAATGGGAGCCCACTCTGAGCCAGGTGCAAAATCTCCACTTATCACAGCAGCCCCAAGAAGCAGGTTTTAACCCACTTTATTTTTATTTTAATTAATTAATTAATTTATTTATTTATTTATTTTTGAGATGGAATCTCGCTCTGTCACCCAGGCTGGAGTGCAGTGGCACGACCTCGGCTCACTGCAAGCTCCGCCTCCCGGGTTCCTGCCATTCTCCTGCCTCAGCCTCCTGAGTAGCCGGGACTACAGGCAAGTGCCACCACACCTGGCTAATTTTTTGTATTTTTAGTAGAGACGGGGTTTCACTATGGTCTCGATCTCCTGACCTCGTGATCCGCCCGCCTCGGCCTCCCAAAGTGCTGGGATTACAGGTGTGAGCCACCGCGTCCGGCCTATTTGTATTTTATTATTTATTTATTTATTTATTTGAGGCGGAGTCTCACTCTGTCACCAGGCTGGAGTGCAGTGGCACGATCTTGGCTCACTGGAACCTCCGCCTCTCTGGTTCAAGCGATTCTCCTGCCTCAGCCTCCTGAGTAGCTGGGACTACAGGTGCATGCCACCACGCCCAGCTAATTTTTGTATTTTTAGTAGAGATCAGGGTTCACCATGTTGGCCAGGATGGTCTCGATCTCCTGACCTCAGGTGATCCACTCGCCTCGGCCTCCCAAAGTGCTGAGATTACAGGCACGAGCCACTGCGCCTGGCCCATTTTTTGTTTTTTGAGGTGGAGTTTTGCTCTTGTTGCCCAGGTTGGAGTACAATGGCATGATCTCTGCTCACTGTGAGCTCCGCCTCCCAGGTTCAAGCAATTTTCCTGCCGCAGCCTCCCAAGTAGCTGGGATCACAGGTGCCTGCTGCCACGCCTGGCTATTTTTTGTATTTTTAGTGGAGATGGAGTTTCACCATGTTGGCCAGGCTGGTCCTGAACTCCTGACCTCAGGTGATCTGCCTGCCTCAGCCACCCAAAGTTCTGGGATTACAGGCATGAGCCACGGTGCCCAGCTAACTCACTTTAAAAAAATAACAGGTGGAGGCTGGGTGTGGTGGCTTACGCCTGTAATCCCAGCACTTTGGGAGGCTGAGACGGGTGGATCACCTGAGGTCAGGAGTTTGAGACCAGCCTGGCCTACATGGTGAACCCTCATCTCTATTAAAAATGCAAAAATTAGCTGGGCATGGTGGCATGCACCTGTAGTCCCAGCTACTCAGGAGGCTGAGGCAGGAGAATAGCTTGAACCCGGGAGGCAGAGGTTGCAGTGAGCTGAGATTGTGCCATTCATTGCACTCCAGCCTGGGTGACAGAAGCAAAACTCTGTCTCAAAAAAAAGAAAACAAAAAACAAAAACACAGATGTGGGCCTCACGCCTGTAATCCCAGTACTTTGGGAGGCCGAGGTGGGCAGATCATGAGGTCAGGAGATCGAGACCATCCTGGCTAACACATTGAAACCCCCATCTCTACTAAAAATACAAAAAATTAGCCGGGCGTGTTGGCGGGCGCCTGTAGTCCCAGCTACTTGGGAGGCTGAGGCAGGAGAATGGTGTGAACCTGGGAGGCGGAGCTTGCAGTGAGCCGAGATCACACCACTGCATTCCAGCCTGGGCAACAGAGCAAGACCCTGTCTCAAAAAACAAAATCAAAAAAACTTTCTGGCTGGGCATGGTGGCTCATGCATATAATCCCAGAACTTTTGGAGGCCAAGGTGGGAGGATTGCTTGAGCCCAGGAGTTTGAGACCAGCCTAGGCAACACAGTGAGACCCTGTCTTTACATAGGCATGGTGGCATGTGCCTGTTGTCCCAGCTACTTGGGAGGATGAGGTGGGAGGATTACTTGAGCCCGGGAGGCCGAGGCTGCAGTGAGCCATGATTGTGCCAACTGTATTCCAGTCTGGGCAACAGAGTGACACTGTGTATCCAAAAAATAAATAAAATAACAGCTTTAGGCTGGGTGCAGTGGCTCATGCCTGTAATTCCTGCTCTTTGGGAGGCTGAGGCAGGCGGATCGCTAGAGGTCAGGAGTTCAAGACCAGCCTGGCCAACATGGTGAAACCCCATCTTTACTATAAATACAAAAAATTAGCTGGGTGTGGTGGCAGGCCCCTGTAATCCCAGCTACTCAGGAAGCTGAGGCAGGAGAATCTCTTGAACCTGGGAGGCAGAGGTTGCAGTGAGCTGAGATGGCACCACTGCACTCCAGCCTGGGCAACAGAACGAGACTCCATCTCAAAAAAAAAAAAAAAACCAGCTTTATAGATATAATTCACACATCATACAATTGGCCCATTCAGTGTACAATTCAGTGTTTTTTTTTTACTGTATTCATAGAGCTGTGCAATTATCACCACAATCAATTTTTGAACATTTTCATCTTCCCTAAAAGAGTTTGAGACCAGCCTAGGCAACACAGTGAGACCCTGTCTTTACATAAAATAGAAAAAATTAGCCAGGCATGGTGGCACGTGCCTGTGGTCCCAGCTACTTGGGAGGCTGAGGTGGGAGGATTACTTGAGCCCGGGAGGCCGAGGCTGTGCCCATTAGTCGTCACTTCCCATCTCTTCCCCACCCCAGCCTTAGGCAACCACTGATCCACTTTCTGTCTCTATGGATTTGCCTATTCTGGCCATTTCAAATAAATGGAATCACACAACATGTACATTCCATATCTCACTTTTCACCGTTTTCAAGATTCATCTGTGTTGTAGCAGGTGTCAGGACTTCCTTCCTTTTATATATATATATTTTGAGACCAGGTCTCACTCTGTCACCCAGGCTGGAGTGCAGCTCACTGCAACCTCCACCTCCTGAGCTCGAGTGATCCTCCCTCTTCAGCCTCCTGAGTAGCTGGGACCACAGCACGCCCACACCCAGCTAATTTTTTGTTTGTTGTTTTGTAGAGATGGGGTTTCACCAGGTTGCCCAGGCTGGTCTCAAACTCCTGGGCTCAGACAATTCACCCACCTCTGCCTCCCAAAGTACTGAGATTACAGGCGTGAGCTGCTGTGCTTAGCCTATTTATAGATATATTTTTAAATTTGGGGTTTTGCTATGTTGCCCAGGCTGGTTTTAAACTCAGGGCTCAAGCGATCCTCCCACCTCAGCCTCCTGAGTAGCTGGGACTACAGGTATACACCACCATGCCCAGCCTGTACTTCATTCATTTTCATTGCCGAGTAATATTCCATTGTATGGTGATACCACATTTTATTTGTCCATGGACATTTGCGTTGTCTCTACTTTTGGCTGCTGTGAATATCGCTATTATGAACATTCACATACAGGTTATTGTGTGGACATCCTCTCTCATTTCATGGATGAGGAGACCTCCTGCCCAGGCTCCCACAGCTGGGAAGGGGAAGGGGAAGGCTGCCTGGCTGGTTCCAGAGCCTGTGCTTCTTCCTCACCCAGGCTTTGTTCTCTGAGTTGAGCCAAATGCTGTGACAGGCATAGGTCAGGGCACAAAGAAATGAGGCTTTATAGAGGAAGGGATGACAGCTTCCCAGGGCCATAAAAGATGAGTAGAGGAGGAAAATAACATTGCAGGCAGAGAAATAGCAGGCGCAAAGGCCAGAAGTGTTAAGGTGCCCGGTGCCTGGGAACTTCAAGTTCTGGTTTACTGGGTGGAGGTGTGGGGAGGTGAGGGGCAGAGAAAGGGATAGCAGGCAATAGAGTTGGAGACACAGGCACAGAGTAGGTTAGAAAGGCCTTGAATGCAGGCCGGGCGCGGTGGCTCATGCCTGTAATCCTAACACTTTGGGAGGCTGAGGCAGCCGGATCACCTGAGGTCAGGAGTTCAAGACCAGCCTGGCCAACATGGCTAAACTCCATCTCTACTAAAAATACAAGAATTAGCCAGGCGTGGTGGCACACACCTATAATTCCAGCTACTTGGGAGGCTAAGGCACGAGAATCGCTTGAACCCGGGAGGCAGATTTTGCAGTGAGCCAGGATGGCGCCATTGCACATTGCACTGGGCGAGCAAAACTGTCTCAAAAAAAAAAAAAAGCCTTGAATGCTATGCTAAGCGCCATAGACTTGATCCCAAAGGCGAGTGGCAGGGAGTCCAGAAGGGCATCAGCAGAAGGTGCAGTCAGACAGACCTAAGACAAATCCCATCTCTGGCTTCCTCAAGACTTTTGCTTTAGTTTTATCATCTGGAAAATGGAGATGACAATAATAATAACTTGTTAAAGTGTTCTGAGCATTAAGTGAATTCATGTCCCTAAAGAGCTCAGCCAAGTGCCTGGCAGAGAGCTGGCCCAGCAATGGAAATGGGTGTTGACATCCAAGAGTTTTTAGCAGGGGAGGTCAGGCTGCTCTAAAAGGCACGCCCGGCTGCAGAGAGTGACTGGCTGGTTTTGAGGAGGCTGCTGTCCTGGGGAGGCTGGGCCCTCGGAGATGGTGGGGGTGATGAACAGCCACAGGCAGGGTCTGAAGAAGTTTAGGAGGTGGCTTATGCAGACCCCCGCGACTTTGAAAATTGCTTGTGAATAATATCTAAATTCGGAATTGCTTCTCAGCCTTTTGACTGAAATCTCAAGTGTAATCTCTAAATTCTGATCTTTTGGTGACCCCGGGCCTGGTGCCAAACCACCCAGGGCTGGCTTGATGACTTTCTCTGTTCTTCTTTGCAGCACGTCCACGGACGCCATGCGGGGGACTCTGACACCCCCGTCTTCGCTGCTGCTGCTGCTACTGGTGCTGGTGCTGGGGTGTGGGCCGCGGGCGTCCTCTGGTGGCGGGGCCGGTGGGGCAGCGGGCTATGCCCCAGTGAAGTACATCCAGCCCATGCAGAAAGGACCTGTGGGACCGCCCTTCCGTGAGGGCAAAGGCCAGTACCTGGGTGAGAGCCTCCTCACCCCACAGTGCCTCAAATCGCTCCCAGCCCCCAAATCCCCTGCCTCCCTGACAGCCATCAGATCCTCAGGCGCCCCCCACAGCTCCTCATTCCCCACCAATCTTCCTACCTTCAGTGTTTTTCCTAATACCCCAGAGGGCCTGGAAACGGTGCAGTTAGCTGGCACAGGTGGTCTTCCAAGGGGGAGATGAACTGGGAAGTTGGGAGGTGGGGCTCTGCTCCCACGGGCTCTAAGGTGGGCTGCTGGTGCCACCTGGTGGCCACTCCACCTTCAGGTCATGCAGGGATGAGAGGTGAGAATCAGCCAGGCTCATGGAGGAGGCCCAGCCTAGGTAGGTTGGGTGTTAGGAGCCCTTGAGGAGGACACCCTGTTGCCCCCAAGATGTCCCCTGGACCACCCCCAAACCCCATCTTCCATGAGAGCAGGAAGGGGCAGCCCCATTCTTCCTCTCCCGTGTACCTCATACTGGAATGGGGGAATGGGTAGATGGGGTCCCCTGTCCCCACAGTTCAGGCCCCTGACTGCCCCCTTCTCTTTCTTTCTCAGAAATGCCTCTACCGCTGCTGCCGATGGACCTGAAGGGAGAGCCCGGCCCCCCTGGGAAGCCCGGGCCTCGGGGTCCCCCTGGCCCCCCTGGCTTCCCAGGAAAACCAGGCACGGGAAAGCCAGGACTCCATGGGCAGCCTGGCCCTGCTGGCCCCCCTGGCTTCTCCCGGATGGGCAAGGCTGGTCCCCCAGGGCTCCCTGGCAAGGTCGGGCCACCAGGGCAGCCGGGGCTTCGGGGGGAGCCAGGAATACGAGGGGACCAGGGCCTCCGGGGACCCCCAGGACCCCCTGGCCTCCCGGGCCCCTCAGGCATTACTATCCCTGGAAAACCAGGTGCCCAAGGGGTGCCAGGGCCCCCAGGATTCCAGGGGGAACCAGGGCCCCAGGGGGAGCCTGGGCCCCCAGGTGATCGAGGCCTCAAGGGGGATAATGGAGTGGGCCAGCCCGGGCTGCCTGGGGCCCCAGGGCAGGGGGGTGCCCCCGGCCCCCCCGGCCTCCCTGGTCCAGCTGGCTTAGGCAAACCCGGTTTGGATGGGCTTCCTGGGGCCCCAGGAGACAAGGGTGAGTCTGGGCCTCCTGGAGTTCCAGGCCCCAGGGGGGAGCCAGGAGCTGTGGGCCCAAAAGGACCTCCTGGAGTAGACGGTGTGGGAATCCCAGGGGCAGCAGGGTTGCCAGGACCACAGGGCCCATCAGGGGCCAAAGGGGAGCCAGGGACCCGGGGCCCCCCTGGGCTGATAGGCCCCACTGGCTATGGGATGCCAGGACTGCCAGGCCCCAAGGGGGACAGGGGCCCAGCTGGGGTCCCAGGACTCTTGGGGGACAGGGGTGAGCCAGGGGAGGATGGGGAGCCAGGGGAGCAGGGCCCACAGGGTCTTGGGGGTCCCCCTGGACTTCCTGGGTCTGCAGGGCTTCCTGGCAGACGTGGGCCCCCTGGGCCTAAGGGTGAGGCAGGGCCTGGAGGACCCCCAGGAGTGCCTGGCATTCGAGGTGACCAGGGGCCTAGTGGCCTGGCTGGGAAACCAGGGGTCCCAGGTGAGAGGGGACTTCCTGGGGCCCATGGACCCCCTGGACCAACTGGGCCCAAGGGTGAGCCGGGTTTCACGGGTCGCCCTGGAGGACCAGGGGTGGCAGGAGCCCTGGGGCAGAAAGGTGACTTGGGGCTCCCTGGGCAGCCTGGCCTGAGGGGTCCCTCAGGAATCCCAGGACTCCAGGGTCCAGCTGGCCCTATTGGGCCCCAAGGCCTGCCAGGCCTGAAGGGGGAACCAGGCCTGCCAGGGCCCCCTGGAGAGGGGAGAGCAGGGGAACCTGGCACGGCTGGGCCCACGGGGCCCCCAGGGGTCCCTGGCTCCCCTGGAATCACGGGCCCTCCGGGGCCTCCCGGGCCCCCGGGACCCCCTGGTGCCCCTGGGGCCTTCGATGAGACTGGCATCGCAGGCTTGCACCTGCCCAACGGCGGTGTGGAGGGTGCCGTGCTGGGCAAGGGGGGCAAGCCACAGTTTGGGCTGGGCGAGCTGTCTGCCCATGCCACACCGGCCTTCACTGCGGTGCTCACCTCGCCCTTCCCCGCCTCGGGCATGCCCGTGAAATTTGACCGGACTCTCTACAATGGCCACAGCGGCTACAACCCAGCCACTGGCATCTTCACCTGCCCTGTGGGCGGCGTCTACTACTTTGCTTACCATGTGCACGTCAAGGGCACCAACGTGTGGGTGGCCCTGTACAAGAACAACGTGCCGGCCACCTATACCTACGATGAGTATAAGAAGGGCTACCTGGACCAGGCGTCTGGTGGAGCCGTGCTCCAGCTGCGGCCCAACGACCAGGTCTGGGTGCAGATGCCGTCGGACCAGGCCAACGGCCTCTACTCCACGGAGTACATCCACTCCTCCTTTTCAGGATTCTTGCTCTGCCCCACATAACCCGCGGGGGGCCCTGCTGCCCTGGCCTCCTCCCCTTTAGTCGTAGAGCGACCTTTTCAATTACAAAGAACCTCCTGGAAAAAAAAAACAAAAGCTGAACAGAGGCGGCCGTGGCCTTGGCCCGAGGAGACTAACTTGCTTTCTCCCTGCATGCAGGCTGAGATTGTTTCTGGAAGGGGCTGGCCTGAGTTTCTTTCCCCCAAATGTCTGTGCAGTGTCAGGGCTGCACCCCATGGGCCCTGAGGCACACAGCCCAGCCCCCTGTGAGTCCTGGCCTCTGCTGGGCCCTGAAGGAGCCGAGAGGGAGCTCAACTCCCCACCCCGCCACGTGGGGAGACAGCCCTTCCCACTGGCTCCCTGATGGCACCTGCTGGAGGAAAGGGGCACGGCCTCCCTCACAGCCCTTGGCTGGGGCTCCTCCAGCTCCCCCTGGGACCTCCAGCATATGACAGTGGACTAAGGACTGTGGGGTTTTCCTCCAAGGGGAAGGGAGAAGAGGGGACCATCGAGGTGGCGAGTGTGGACACCCTGCCAGGACTGCAGCCCCCATGGTGATGCTGCGGCATCAGACGTGTCCATGGTGGGCACAGTGCCTGTTGCCCTGGGAAAGGGCAACCCCCTTTCACTGCTCCAGTGGCAGCCATGGGGAAGGCAGTTTGTGAGGGCTTGGGGCACAGACCTGGGGCAGGAGGCAGCTCTTCACGTTCATCCCCGTCTCTCCCGGGCTGCCCCGGCCAGCTCTGGCTGTTTAGCTTGAGGGCAGCACAGAGGCCCCTGGGACACCTACAGGCCAGAAAGATCAACCTCTGTGAAGTGTCTAGAAGTATCTAGTGCAGATGGTGGCGGAGGCAGAATCGACCATCAGCAAACATGAGCACTCTTCCCTTTCTCCCCTTCCACCTGCTGCGGGCTGGGCTGGTTTTCTCAATACAAAATTGTAAGAGGATCCTTGCCACCCCAGCCAGGTATCCCCAAGGCAGAGCACCTCTCGTTTGGCCTTCTGAACAAGGTGCACGCGAGCCGGGGGATGAAGACGGCTCCCACTTCCTTTTCCTTAATAAGAACCATATGGTGGGTGTATGTGTGTACGAGAGGGGTTCATCTGTGGGGGCTTCCTCTCCTTCCACCCTCTGGTTCCAATTTCCTGTTCTAAGCAGGACTAGGGCCCAGGAGGCTAAGGCTGGGAGAGAAAGGGTGCCAACAGGTCCCTTTGGAATGAGTTGGCTCTGGACGTTTCTGCCCTTTTCCCCGATCAGAGCTCCTCTGCAGGAAACAGGCAGGATGCCCCTCCCAACCCCTCAGTCCCTACGTCAAGCGGAGTGGATAAGGCTGAGATGAGTGCTGGGAGTGGTGGACATTCCTGCTCGTGCAAAGATGGCCACTTTCCCCGCAGCTGCAGGGCCTCGCGCTCGGCCCTCGCCAGGCCAGCCCCACTCCTTGTACCAAGTGTGAACTGGGGTCATTCGGTCTGTGATCTCGTTGCACTGCTCCAAGTCTGGCTGTGTCCAGGCGGTCCATGTTGAAAATGGAGGATGGCTGCTGACTTCTGACTGGCTGAGCAGTGGGTTCCTTCAGGCTCCTTGCCAACCCTCCTCCCCTGCCCACAACTTCTCCAAACAAAGCAGGCTGTTTGCTCACTTCTTCAAAAGGAGAAATGATAACCCAAATCTGCCCAAGTGACACTTGAAAAGGTTTTGGCTGGGGTTCCTGGTGGATTTCTTACTACCTAACGCCCAAGAAAACCAACTAAGGACTCTCAAACCATACCTGGTGGGGGTTCTTTGCTCAACCTCTTCTTCCCTAGGTCAAAGCCACTATCATCTGATGTGTTAGGGATGGGTTCTGATTGGCAGAAATTAATCAGCTCCCAATGGGAGCCCACGGAACTAAGTAGGGTCCCAAGAAAAAAAACGGGAGCTATTTCACAGAGCTGAGCTTCTGCCAAATTTCATTCCTCAAACCTTTCAGGAGGGGTGGTTGGCGTTTCTAAAATGTTTATGGGATTTGAGTTGCAGGTGTCCACTTAACTGACTAGCTTTGATAAACAATGTCAGATTTTAACTATGAAAACGACATTACCTTGTGCATTTTTATATTGATTCCTATTTTTTTTTTAAGATTAAAGTTTAAATGTTTTCCACTAGTCATTTCACTTCTAACTTGGTATAGGAAGCTTAGCTCTCTACATACCGTACTATCATGTGCCCTGTATCACAGAAGATTCAGGAAAAATGCACTTGGGAATCAAAGAAAATGGAACTTCTTTTTGAAAAGACAAGCAACCATGTTAACTGTATTGACACATCCTCAATAAAACCTGTTGTATAAAACAGCACTGTGCTGAAATTGATACTGACACAGAGGTATCTCAAGCCTCTGGGTTCTGTAAGGTGTCCAGGAAGCTCTCTGGGGCTTGTGTGCCTGCTCTTAAGGATCATGCACTCCTCACCAGCTCCCTAACCTGGATTTCTGTCACCACCACATCACAAATGCCTGATGCTCGCAAGCTGCTGAGGCCATGCGCCAGGCAAATGCCAGGAGGCATTTTAAGAAACCAAAGGCAGGTAGTGGCTGGAGCTGGGGGCGATGGCTCAATCTTTACTGGAATATTCCTGCAAGCTCTCAGGGCTAGTGGAGCATGACAGCTGGCTCAGTAGTCCGAGGGCCAAGTTTCAACATCTGATACAAATTATGAATGAAATCATGAATCTTTGCTCCTAAGGGCTGGGCTAGTGTCAGGCCCAGTGCTGAAGACAGGCTGGGGGAGCTGTCCTGGGCGGAAAGCACCTGCTCACAGCCTGCCATCTCAGCCACGAAAGATCTGTCCCTGGCGCCGGGGGTCTGGGTGGCAGACCTGAAGCAATCTGTGTCTTGAAGAGTCCTCAGCCTAGCCAGAACCCTATCTTCATTAAAACAGATCTGCCCGAGAGTGCTGAAACCGCAGGGCAGCTGCAGACTGCACATGCTCGGCTAGCCACTGAGGCTGGATGCTCAGAGAATGTCCCTGGAGTTTGAGGGGAGGCATCTTCCCCCTTTCAATTTTCCCTTCTTCAGAATGGATGCTAATCTCAGATACTTGGGAACCCATGTGGGAGGATCGCCTGTGCAATAGAGTGAGACCCCATCTCTAAAAACATGCTGTGTAAAACTTCCTTGCAGGGAAAGGCTTTTGATTGGTCCCAAGATACAGGAGGAGGCACACAGCACTCAGTCCACCCGGGGCCCCTGTGATGTGCCCTCCCCACCCAAAGGTTGGTAGTCTGATGATAGCAGGGCCCTCTGGATCCTTCTACAGGGTTCCTGTTCCTGGCCCAGCTGGGCCTAGCTCCTGTTTGGGGAAGTCAGGCTCTGAGAACAGAAAAATCTGGCTTGTTCCTACCCGCTGCCTCTGGCAAAGCACTCGGCCCAGCAGCCTGGGCCACTTTGAGTGATCTCTAACAGGAAAAGCCACCAGACCATGCCTGCTGTGCCCTTCCTGGCTGAACACGCAGCCAGCTGGAGTGCCTGGCAACACAGCAGCTCATGGCCTTGGGGCCCCAGCTTCTATGACAGTGCAGCACAGACAAAGGCACTAGTCTTCAGAGATCAGGCTGGCAGGGGAGAATCCATTCAGGGCAGGAGAAACAAGAAACAGTGGTGAGATTTACCAAAAACTGTTTATTGCGACTTCCACTGGAAGCTGTTAATAAGCCACATGGCAGCCAAGAGCCAGGTGTGACCTAGATCAGCTGGATGCAAGTGCCTGTCCCTTCATCCACACAACCTGCTGCTCGGGGACCCTGCTAGGATGCGCTTGCTGGCAAACTGGCTAAAACCCAGCAGGGAGAAATGATGCTACTGCTCATCATTTCCACCTCCCCACATCCCATGTCCAAGACAATACAGGAAAATGCCACAAGTACCCCTCCAAAATAAACCCGCCTGCGTCTGTCTGTCCTACTGAGGAGCCAGGAGTGTCCTACGGCTCTGCAGCAAACCAGAGACCCAGCACCAGCGAGGCACCAGTCCCTTGCTCACTGTTCCAGTGACCTCCCCTGAAGAGACCCCAGCCTCACCGGTGTACTCAGTCAGCTCCACAATGCAGGAAAAGTGGGAAGCCACACTCAAGGAAGCTCAGGGTTTCTGATTGGAGCTGTAGTTGGTCCCAGGGGACCTGGCAGAGCCCCAACAGCTGTAGCCCTCATAAACTCTTCTGGAAGACACGGTGCAGGCTTTGGGCCAGGATGTCTGTCTCCTCGTAGCCTTCACAGCTTTGCTGCCAGCTCTCTGGCACCTGATCCATCCCATAGTAGGCACCAGCAATGGCCCCAGCCATGGTGGCAATGGTGTCTGTGTCCCCACCAAGTGAGATGGAATAGATGAGAGTCCTTTGGAGGCTATTGAAGGCAGAAGGGATCTCAGGGTCTGGCTCCATGCAGCGTAGGAAGCAGTAGATGGCGGTGGGTACCGACTCAAAGGCAGCAATGCCATTCCCTGTGGGGAAGCCAGGTTAGAGGGGCTCCATGCTTCCCCAGGCCTCCTACCATTTGACACAAGTCAGCACTCTCGGCTTCAAGCAGGCTGTGACTAAGATCTCAGGCTCTACAGTTAGACCACCTGGGCTCAAATCCTGGCTCCACCACATACTGGCTGCGTGACTGGGAGAGTTACCTAGGGGACCGCTAAGCTTCCTGCTCCCAGATTCAACTCCTTAAGCAGACAGGGAGTAACGTTAGCAACTCTCTGACAGGGCTGTTGTGAGGATGAAGCGAGATCGTGTCTGTGAAGCATTCTGCACAATGCCCAGTATAGATGCTAGACAAATAAAATCCATTATCAACATTTTTACGACTAGTGGTCAGCTGCCATTTCTGGGGACACTGGTCCACAAGGATGAGGGTGCTGTAGCTTCAGAGCAAGAAGCGCTGAGCTCAACCCTGCCATTGACTCCGTGTGTCACAGCAGCCCAGGGTACAATGCGACGGCAGGCATGACTCCATGCTCCCCTGAGCCCAAGACCGACCCTGAAGGACGACAGAGGGAGAGACAATCCCAGGCAGACCCACTCACCTAGCTCAGACACCACTTCCTCCCTGGTCACCGATGCCTGGTCTAGAAGCTCTCCAATCTTCTTCAGGCGGCTGGAGTATGGACGCTCCTCCATGCCCAACCTGTGGTTTAGGGGAGATTTCAGGGAGGTCAGAGCTAGCAGGGTGGTGGCGCGGGCAGGGGAGAGGGCTGCATGTGAGAACGAGCAGGGATGTGGTCAGGCTGGCAGCCAGGCACAGGTGCCCTGACAAGAGGTGGGAGAGGGCTGGGGTGAGCAGGTCGTTTTGTTCTCTGGGACCCTGAGAGCCTTGAAACATAGACAAGATAAAGGGGCTTCTGCCCATGCCTCTCTAGGGTCTGCAATTAAGGAAGGTTTACAGTTTGCGGCAATGCCAGAGGCCCCCTGGATCACCCACATACCCACACCACACACCTCCAGCCCCATACTCACTCCCTGGCATCCAAGACGGACTGGGCATCACCCTCCAGATCCTCCATGTAGCCCAGGAGTTGCTTGAGAAAGTGCTCGCTGGAAGACTCGCCCTGCAAGGCCAGGTGCACAGCCAGGGCCTGCAGGATGGCGCCATTGTAACCCAGGGAGGAGGCATGTGTCAGCTGGGCCGAGAGCCGGGCAAACTAAGGAGGAGGAGACCTGCTGTCACAGAAGCCCTGCTGCAGAAGAGGAAGGGGACAGCCCAGAAGCCAGCCCGCCCTGAATACCTTCTGCACATCCTGGACACTGCTATAGGCCAGGGAGATGCCAGCCACCCGCATGGCACCTCCATTGCCATAGGAGCCTTTCCCATTAAACTGGGCCCGGGCAGGCTCAAAGACATCGCGACATTTGGGGTTCAGGAGCTTCTTGAAGACAGTGACTACTCCAGCACCATAGCCCCTGTCAGGGTCTTTCTTGTACTCCTGAGCAAATCTAGGGAACAGAAGGGGAGACAGAATTCGGATTTACAAGATGCCTCTAAGGGTTGGGAGAGAAGAAATCGAGGCTGGTTTGGAAAAAGAGAAAGCCTCGGGGGCCTAAGGAGCCTGCACCAGCAGTGCTGCTGTTTTAGCTTGGGAAGCTGTGCCAGCCTGACACAGGCTTCTGTGGAGGGTTGGGGGCGTGGACATGCACAAATGTCATTCCTCTGGTCAAGGGGTGCAATAACTTTCCCACCTGGTTTGCCTCAGCCCAGGACCATCCCCCTCACCTGTGAGCCATGTCCACCTCGTCAAAGGCCTCCTTGGCTAGCAGGGACTGCACCAGGGCCCTGGCCATGGCTGTGTCATCTGTGTAGTACAAGGCTTCTGTGGGGAGAGGAGGGAGGATGAGAGCCTCCTGCTCACCTTTGTTTCTTTTGTTGTTGTTTTTTGCTTTTTTTGGAGACAGAGTCTCGCTCTGTTGCCCAGACTGAAGTGCACTGGTGCAATCATGGCTCACTGCAGTCTTGAACTCCTGGGCTCAAGCTATCCTTCTGCCTCAGCCTCTCAAGTAGCTGGGACTATAGGCATGCATCATCACACCCAGCTACTTTTATTTTTTTGTAGAGACAGGGTCTCACTCTGTTGTCCAGACTGGTCTTGAATTCCTGGGCTCAAGCAATCCTCCTGCCTTGGCCTCCCAAAGAGCTGGGATTATAGGCATGAGCCACTGTGCCTGGCCCTGCTCACCTTTTATTTTAGTTTATATTATTATTTTTTTGGTACAGGGTCTCACTCTGTTGCCTAAGCTGCAGTGCAGTGGTACGACCATGGCTCACTCCATCTCGACCTCCCAGGCTCAAGGAGCCTCTTGCCCCAGCCTCCCGAGTAGCTGGGACTACAGGTGCACACCACCGCACCTGGCTTTTTTTTTTTTTGTAGAGATGGAGTTTCATCCTGTTGCCAGGCTGGTCTCAAACTCTTGGGCTCAAGTGGACTCTCCCAAAGCGCTGGGATTACAGTTGTGGCTACGGCACCCAGCCTCTACTCATGTTTCAGAGTTACCACATCTAAAATGACCTCAAATCAGTTTCTCACTCCCATTCACTTTCGTGGGCCTGGGAAGCCTTAGGATCTCAGCAATGGGATTTTCAGCAATTCTTTATTCCAAGTCAGTCCTGCTGCTTTCTATTTTATGTATTTATTTATTATGAGCCTACATCATGCTTTGATCTGCTGATTTCTGAAAGAAAACTTCCATCCCCTTGTGGCTGCCATCCTTGCAGCTCCAGTCTTTTTGTTTTTGTTTTGTTTTTCTTTTTTATAGAAAGGATCTTGCCATGTTGCCCAGGCTAGTCTCGAACTTCTGGACTTAAGCAATGATCCTTCCACCTCAGTCTGCGGAGTAGCTGGGATTACAGGTGTGCGCCAGATTGAAAATGATAGTTTCTGGATCCAGATCTCCTCCTACTTCACTTCTCTGTAGCACACCACCAGTGACCAGTGTCTTCATCTTGAAATTCTTTTCCTAGGTTTCGTTGACAGCCACTCCTGCTTCTCCTCCTATCAAACTGTTTCCTTCCCTAGTCCCCTTCCCTCCCTCCCTCCCTCTTAATTACCGGTGTTCTCCAGGGTTCTGACCATGGCCCTTTCTTCTTACTATGCTACCTGCTCTCCAAGAAGATTCACCTCCTCTGCTTGACCTCACACCTGCTACCTGAGCCGGGATCTGAGCGCACAAGGGAAGGGAAGTTAGTTTTACAGGCGAGACAGCGCATGCAAACGCCTGGCCTAGAGGAATCATGGTGTGAGGAACCGAAGAGCAGAAAGCAAGGCCAAGGCTGGCGGAAGACGAAACTGCAGACGTGTGGGAGGGCCGGACCACGTCGGACACGTTAAGGAATGTGGCTCTGTACTAAGGGTAATGGGAAATCACAGCAGGGTTTTAGGCAGGGGAGGACGCGATTAGAGTCAGGCTTCCAAAGCACGCCTTGCGGGGTGGAGAACGGGCTGGTGGTATACTGACTCTAGAGAACCGGGAAAAACAGGTCAAGTCGGCAAGGGTGGACAGACAGTCCCCGACTTAGGTTGGTTCAACTTAAGTTTTTTTTGGCTTTCTGATAACGCTGATACGCATTCATAGGCTCCTCGACGTCCGATGGGGCTGCGTCCAGATAAAACGGTCGTCTAAGCTGAAAGCGCACTTTCCACTTCAGGTATTTTCAACTTACGATGGGTTTATCCACACCCTGCACGGTTGAGGCCCCGGTGCTGCCACGCCCCGAGCACGGGATGTTCGGGGCGAGACGTCTAAGGCCGGAGATCGCACTGGCACTCGCTGAGCTCAAGCTGTCTGCGGGTCATCCGGCTCTGGCCCCGGTGCCCTCGGCAGCCTCATCCCCGCGCACCCCCGACCCGTCGCCCCCGGAAGCTCCGCGCCCCTTCGGCCTCCCTCCCGCACGGCCTCTGACTTGCGCCCGGCCCCGCCCACCTGTCCGCTCACTCCCGGGCGTGCCGGGGTCCGGCTCCAGGCTCTGGACATGACGCAGGACTGACGTCAGGTCGACGGTGTCGTGGGCCTCGTAGAAGGAGCCCACGCAGTCCCCGAGCAGCGCGCCAGCCAGGCAGCCTCGGAAGCGCGAGAGGGAGCGGGCCGCGCCAGCCCCTCCACCTGCCGCTGCCGCCATCGCCGCTGCCGCCATCCGCGCGCAGACTGCTCGCCACTTCCGGTGCCACCCTCGCAGTTTCCCTACTCCCGTCCCGCAGCGCTCCCTGGGGCCTAGAGTTTCCGCTCCGCCGCCAGGCCCACAGCGCCGCCCAGCGGCCCGGAGTCGCGGCGCCACGCACTTCCCGCCAGCCTGTGCTTTGAGTCTCGGTTCTTTCCGCTCCTCACCACTGGGCTAACTGGGTGGGAAGGCCACTATGGGGTCCCCGGGGGATGGGCACTGAGCCAGACCATTGGATCACTGCAGCCCACCCTGCCTTCCGCAGGCGAGCAACCCTAACTCCGCACCCCCAGCCGGCCCTCCCCACCGAGGCCGGGACCACCCCCAAGCCCTCCCACCGGGCCCTTGCCCCCTGTGGGCCTCCCTTAAGCATCAGGAGGGCGGACCAGGGGCCAACTGGGACACAGCCAGGTAGAGGCCGCGCTGCTGGAGCCCAGGAGTGCTGACCCAGCCCAGAGAGGGGTGCCCTGAGGGGAGGGAAAGAACTGGATTTGGTACATGGAGTTCAGGGGAATAGTGTTCCCCATCTTTGCTCCTCCATAGACAGGAGGGTGTTCAAGAACCGTCTCCCTGCTGGCTACATACAGTGGGGCAGAGAACAGCCGGCCTGAGATCCTCTGCATTTATTCCATTCATTTCTCTCCTCCCTCCTTCCATTGCCCACCCAACCCTGCCCTCCTCCTGCAGTCCTCCAAGGCTAGGCCAGCTCCAGCTGGCAGCTTTTGAGTGGACTCAGGGTGCTATTTGTGGTACGTGTGAAGGTGTCCACCTCAGGCACGAACCTCTCAGCAGGCACGGTCAGCTTGCGCCGCGTGTCCATGCACTTGGTGTCCAGCAGCATGGAGTTGGCCTTGCAGGCAATGTCAGCCTGCAGCCGGGCCAGGTGCTTGCACAGGGCGTCCAGTGCGTCCCTAGGGAAGGACATTGACAACCCCCCAGCCCCCATGAGGCTGGGAGGCCTGGGCTGCGTGCACAGCCTTCAGTCAGGAAGACAGCCCCAGGGAGCCAGCAGCCAGCAAGAGGCCCCATTGGTGGGCAGCGTCTCACTGCTCCTTCCGCCCACTCCCCAGACCTACTGTGCTTGCGCCAGCTTCTGCTTCAGGGCAGCGATGGTTGCCTCTAGCTGGTGAACCTCGTCGGTGAGGCCGTACTGTGCCTGGAGGCAGAGGGGTTGGGAGTTCCAAGTCAGCCACACTGTCCTTTACCTGAGTGCTGCCCCGGGACAGCAGTGCCCTTGCTCCATCAGGAATATGAGAAAACCTTGGCTAGGGGGCCCGTGCGCCACTGGGACACCCTCTCACCTGGTCCCGGCAGAGTTCCACGTTGGGCCGGTAGGTTCTGGCCTCTAGCCGGGTATGGGACAGCTTCAGGCTCAGGAGCTTTGTGCGCAGATCCTCCTCCAGGTGCCGGATGTCCTCCTGCAGCTCAGCGATCTCCTCCAAGGTCTGCAGGGGACAGAGTGACTGGTTTCCACCTGCTGGACTCACGTGCGTGACTGGTCCAGTGCCTCCTGGCGGGGGCATGCGGCTTCTCATCCCACAGCAGGAAGTCCAGGCCCCTGGAGATGCTCACATTCTTCTCTTGCCACTTGAGCTCACTGTACACTTTCTCCATCTCCCGCAGCCGCTTCCTGAAGGCAAATTCCGTTGCAACTCTCTGGGCTTCAAGCTCGTTGTTGGTCTGAAGGAGAAAACACAGGGCAAGGGGAGGGTCTACACTCAGGGCTGCCTGAGGATATTACTCAAGCGAGGGGCAGGGGGCCACATGCACAGCAGGGAACAGAAGATAAGGGCTGAGCGCACACTGGGACCATCCATTAGCTGTGGGTGGCCTGTCACCTCAGCAATAGTTAGAGCAATGGCCTCCCTCAGCTCTGTGGCTGCCTTCATCTCAGCCTCCGCTCGGTCCTTGTTGAACCGACTGAAGTCATCCCACTGCTGGAGTGTGGTGGAGCTGCAGGTGGCAGGGAAAATGGGGGTCATGAGGGTGTGGCCTGGGAGGGGAGGAGAAGAGACTGGCTGAAACACTCTTCTTACCCATCAGGGACACGTGTGGGGTCAACCTTCAGCGAGATGTTTGGGGATCTGAGGTTGAGAGAGAGACAGCCTCTGTCGATCTCTAGTGTCTCCATTTTGCCCCGATGGTCGGAGTTGAGCTGCTGTCGGACTTCCTGCAAGAGGCTGGGGAAAGCGCAGACTCCATCAGGACCATCCCCCAAGGGCCAGAGGCAGGCCTCACCATACTAAAGGGACACCACAGGAAGAGGAGGCTGGGGTGACCCTTCCCAGCAGAAGACAATGGAGCTTCAGCCACTGAGACCAAGAGCAGCACAACTGGATGAAAATGCTGCCCCCACATGCCCTACACACCGTAGGATAAAAATGCTGCCCCCATGTGCCCTACACACCCGCAGGATGAAAATCGGATGAAAATGCTGACCCCATGCGTCCTACACACCCGCAGGATGAAAATTGAGTGAAAATGCTGACCCCCATGGGCCCTATACACCTGCGGGGCACACGGATGTAGCTGCGCTCACAAAGGCTCATACACACACACAGGAGCTACTCAGGGGTGGTGGCAAACGGGTGTCACCTCTCATGCTTCCAATCAGTGGATACCGGCTGCCCAGGGCAGGGTCGTGAAAAGTATTCTGAGCCCATGTCCAGGCAGTGGGAAAAGTGCTACAATTGATTAGTGGTTTCTGTCACAGGCACCAGAGGGCCAAAATGTAGCACGAGAGCCAGTTGCTCCTCATCCACAATACCTGTGTTCCACATTGAAGGCACACAGCCTCCAGGGGCCCATGAACATGTGGACGACCTGCCTCTCCCTTACCAGAGCTGCTCGAAGGCCTGGCTGACCTTCTGTTGCAAGGCCTTCTTGGTGGCCTCGATGACCTCCACCTCTTTATGCAGCTCATCCTCCACAGGGTCCTTCACCACATCAATGTCTCGCCGGCTTTCCCGCAGGGTCAGGCACTCAATGGCCACATCCAGAGGCAGGTTCTTGGCCTGCAGGTTTTGCTCTGCTGACTCCTTCATCTAGAAAAGAGGGCGCGGCCGGGCACAGTGGCTCACATCTGTAATCCCAGCACTTCGGGAGGCCGAGTTGGATGGATCACTTGAGGTCAGGAGTTCGAGAACAGCCTGGCCAAAATGGTGAAACCCCGTCTCTACTAAAAATACAAAAATTAGCTGGGAATGATGGTGCACGCCTGTAGTCCTAGCTACTTTACTCAGGAGGCTGAGGCAGGAGAATCGCTTGAGCCCAGGAGGCGGAGGTTGCAGTGAGCCACGATCACACCACTGCACTCCAGCCTGGGCAACAGATCCAGATGCTGTCTCAAAAAAAAAAAAAAAAAGAAAGAAAGAAAGAAAAAAAAAGAAAAGAGGGGGCGGGTGTGCTGGTGGGGCCATCCATGGGGAAGTAGCGCTTGTCCCCACTTTAGCAGGGGGCCAGTGACTCGGATGGACATGCCACTCATGACCCCCCATCAAGGACTTCTCAACCTAGCTGTGGGGAAAGAGGGGAGGTTTTGGCAGCAGCCCCCGGGCACCCAGTCCCGGATCCCTGCCTGTGTCAGGGCGTCGATCTCGGCATCTAAATCTGTCAGACACTTGTCCAGCATCTCCTTCCACCGGTTGACAGTATCAATCCTCTCCACCAGTCGAGTCCTGTTGTCATGTTCATCCCAAATGGTCTGAGAGAGACAGAGCCAGATAAAGAGGGTGTCAAGGGGTTGGGGGCTATCCCTTTGCCCACCCAGCTGAGTTCCCATCCCCAACCTGGTTGTTGGTCTCGTTGCGGAGCACCCGGGCCTCTTGGCGGATCTGATGGGAAGCATCTCGCTGCAGCTGGGCATTGGTGGATAGCAGGTAGCTGTTAGTGTGCCAGTCGGGCAGCTGGAAGCGCTGACTTGGCTTGACGCTCAGCGTGGCCATGGCACAAAAACCAGAAGGGCCAGAAACCCCTAGGCCTGTTCACAGACACCACCTGCAGAGGGAAAACACTGCTGCGGGAGACCTTTCCGGAGACCGTCTCCTGGATCACACGCCCCCTGCGCAGGACTTGTTCCTGTCCATTTTGCTCTGAGCCCTGTCCTGCTGGAAGCCTGCTTGGAGACAGCCCTTGCTTTACTCAACTTTGTGTGAGGTATTAACTAAGTTTCCCTCCCTCCTGTCCCCAGGCGGACACAAACCCCTGGACCTTGCAGGTCCTGGAGCAGGTAAAAAGGAATAATGGAGTCCCGGAAACCTCGAAGTGTGTGTGAAGTGCCAAATGCCTGGGGGGTAGGAGGATGGTAGAAAAAAATAGCCCTTAATGCATTTTCCACACCTGCCCCCAGCCAACCATGCCTTGTTGATCTTCCTTTCCTTTCTTCCCCAGGCTGCGGGCCAGTCCCCGTGGGGGATCTAAGGGCAGGAGCCCTGTTCTCTCTCCAGGGACGCGTGCCTATTGGCACTGGGGAGCTGGGGGGCGGCCCCCTCCCCGTCTGGTAGCCGCCACGCCCTCCCGCCCCTCCGCCCTCGCCTACTGTTGGAGGGGAAGGCCGGACAGGGAGGGCCCCGTGGGAGGAGCTGGGGTCAGTCCGGTTCCCCGTCAAACCCCTTTCTTCCCCTCCGCAGGATGATCGCCTTTGGTTTAGATCAGTACCCCGGTCCGGCGCGGAGGAAGGGGGCGCCCCCGCTTCCCTAGCTCCCTTACCTCCTTTCCCGCTTCGCTCTCTGCGTCCCTCGCTCTGAGCTCCAGTGTTTGGCACCACCGGTTGCTAGGCAACCACCCCTCCCCTACCCCCCACCCCCCCGCGGCCAACGCGGCCTGGGCGCTTCGCTTGGCAACCGCGGCGGCGTCGGGCGGCGTCCCCGGAGGCCTTTAGGGTAGGCGAGGGGCGGCCGGCCGAGCCTGGGAGAGGTGGGGGGCATCAGGGCAGCGCTTTCACTTGATTTACAAATTAAATGAACATTTGTTGTCTTTTCAGACAGGATCTCGCTCTGTCGCCCAGGCTGGAGTGCTGTGGCTCAGTCTCGGCTCACTGCAGCCTGAACCTCCCCGACTGAAGCGATTCTCCCACCTCAGCCTCCCGAATTAGCTGGGACCACAGGCGCGTGCCACCACACCTGGCTAAATTTAAAAAAAAAAATTTAGTAGAGACAGGGTTTCACCATTTTGCCCGGGCTGGTCTCAGACTCCTGGCCTCAGGCGATCCACCCATCACAACCTCCCAAAATGCTGGGATTACAGATGTGAGTCACTGCCCCGGCCTAAACAATTTTATTTTGATAAAGGTATGCATAGACATGATAGAAAATACGAAACCAAGTGCAGTGGCTCACGCTTGTAATCCCAGCTACTCTAGAGGCCCAGGCGGGAGGACCGCTTGAGGCTAGGATTTCGAGGTCAGCCTCAGAAACATAGTAGTTGCCAGCAAACGAACAGTACATAGAAAAAGTAGGCTGGGCGCAGCGACTCAGGCCTGTGATCCCAGCACTTTGGGAGGCCGAGACCAGGTGGATAGCTTGAGTCCAGGAGTTGGAGACCAGCCTGGGCAACATGGCGAAACCCCATCTCTACAAAAAATACAAAATTTGGCCAGGCACGGTGGCTCACGCCTGTAATCCCAACACTTTGGGAGGCTGAGGCAGGTGGATCACCTGAGGTCAAGAGTTGGAGACCAGCCTGGCCAACGTGGTAAAACCCTGTTTCTACTAAAAACACAAAAATTAGCCAGGTGTGGTGGCAGGTGCCTGTAATCCCAGCTACTTGGGAGGCTAAGGCAGGAGAATCACTTGAGCCTGGAGGCAGAGGTTGCAGTGAGCCGAGATGGTGCCACTGCACTCCAGCCTGGGTGACAGAGTGAGACTCCATCTCAAAAAATAGATTAATTAATTAAAATTAAAATCAGGTGCACTCCCCAGCAGGTCCCCTCCAGCAATGGATGGATAGTTAATGTTGTTTACAACATTTCTTCTATTCTGTCTTGCCCAACAACTTTGCCCATCTTGAAGGTCATACAAGGAATGATAAAGGGATGATAATCATGTTTGGAGAGGGCACAACCCTGAGAGAGGTAACTGGGGTATGAGAAGCAATGCTCTGGTGGCGCACGCCTATAATCCCAGCTACTCGGGAGGCTGAGGCAGGAGAATTACTTGACCCTGGGAGGCGGAGGTTGCAGTGAGCTGATAACACGCCTCTGAACTCCAGCCTGGGGAACAGAACGAGACTCTGTCTCAAAAAACAAAATGAAACAAAACAAAACAAAACAAAAAACAAAACACAAAAAAAACAGAGAAGCAATGCTCAATATTCAACCATTTCTTCAAAAAAAGAAGGGAAAAAATCATGTGTGTCTTATTGTCTAGTACTGTATTGTCTGGTATTGCCTAGTACTTCTAGGGGTTGGAAAAATATTAACATTTAATCTTCACAACTAATAGGTGAGGTGGGCATTGTCCCCACTTTCTTAGGTAACAAAAGAGACACACTGCTAAAAAGCAGGGAGGGAAACCCAGGTGTTCTGGCCCACCCAGAGGACACTCTACTGTGCTCCACACTGCCTCTCATGGGGGGCTGGGATACAGAGGAAGACAGGTGTGCAGGCCTGGTCCTGTTCTGAGGACTCTGCTGAACCGGATCCTATGAGGTGGGTACTGTTACCATCTTCACTTTATAGGCAGGGAGACTGAGGCACAGGCCAGTGAGGACGTGCCCAGGTCACGTCACTAACAAGTGGTACAGCCTGGATTGAAACCCAGGCAGTTGGGCCCAGGGGGAAAGAAGTCCCAGAAGGGTCCTTCAGTTGTAAAACGTCACTGGGGGGATGGGAAGAACAGTAGAGAAGCAAGGGCTTGGTAGGCAATTGGGGGATGAGGTTGGCTTTTGAGCAGTTTTTGAGCAGTTTGAGGTGTTCACAGTGGATCCAGCTGCTGCCTAGCAGGCATTGGGGTTGTTTTTTTTGTTTTGTTTTATTTGGGTTTTTTTTTGACAGAGTCTTACTCTGTTGCCCAGGCTGGAGTGCAGTGGCATGATCTTGGCTCACTGCAACCTCCCCTTCCCGGGTTCAAGTGATTCTCCTGCCTCAGCCTCCCGAGTAACTGGGACTACAGGCATGCGCCACCACACCTGGCTAATTTTTATATTTTTAGTAGAGACGGGGTTTCACCATGCTGGCCAGGCTGGTCTCAAACTCCTGACCTCAGGTGATCTGCCCAGCTTGGCCTCCCAAAGTACTGGGATTACAGGTGTGAGCCACCATGCCCGGCCTGATTTGTTAATTGCAAGTCTGTCGTTCAGCAGGACTGAAGCCGGAACACTATTTCCCAAACTCCCTTCATTACAGAGTATTTTTTTCCACAGGTTATTTTGTAAACCCTAATATATGACTTGTAAACTGGACATGAACAAGAATTTGTGATATAGCCTCTTTACCAGGATTGAAGAAGACAGAAAGAAAAAAATCTTGGACAAATTAATTGCAGGAAGAAATGATCAAATTTTGGCTTACATATTTTGCAACAGTGGTATAACACAAAGAAGTAAGCAAATATGGCAGAAGTGTGGTGGCTTTGGCGTCTACTTTTGACCGTAGTGGTGGCCCTGTTATTCGTGGCTCCCGGGGTTCCTACACATCCTTCCCGATGGAAGAAGGCATTGGCCAAAAAGGTCAGCCAGCTGATGGATTGGACCAAGAAAGACAGAGTGATAAGAATGAGTGACACCATGTTCTATCATTTTGTATTAGATGCACCAAAAAACTATTCTGTTATTGTGATGCTTACTGCTCTCCAAGCGTTCAGTTCATGTGTCATGTGCAAAGGTGCTGCTGAAGAATTTCAGATCTTGGCAAATTCCTATCAACGCCCTGGTGCATTCACCACAAAGGTATTTTTTGCAATTGTGGATTATGATGAAAGCCCTGAGGTCTTTGAAGCGCTCCAGGTAACGTCAGTTCCGAGTTTCTTCCACTTTTCTGCCCAATGGAAATTTACAACAGATGACATTTATAATTTGAGAGGAAGGGATATTGTTGCTGACCAAATGGCTGAATGGGTAGCAGAAAGAACACATGTCAGCGTCAGAATCAGACAGCCTGCAAATTATCATGGTCTCCTCAAGCCAGGGATACTTCTGGCTCTCATTGGTGGACTTGGGTATTTCTTGAAATGGAATAGGAAATCTATTTCTTGCAGAATTTTGTGCGAAGTTTTAACTCTGTGCTTTGTGATTGTGATGACGTCTGGTCAAATGTGGACTTATATAAGAGGAGAACCATATGTCCAAAGGGACCCTCACACAGGACATAAACATTATATCAGTAAATTTAGTCAGGCTCAGTTTGCAGCAGAAACATTCATTATTTCCCTGTTTAATATGTGTGTTAGCCTGGGAATGGTGCTGTTAGACAAGGCTGCCACCTCTATGATGAACATCATAAAGAGAAAGATGATGTGTCTGGCTGGTATGTGTCTTGTTGCCATATTCTTCAGTTGGCTGCTTTCCCTCTTTAGATTTAAAGTACCTGACTATCCATACAGCTTTGTCTGGGATTAAAAAGGATCCTACAGACATAGACAATGAAGCAAGAAATTTGAAAAAAAAATGTGAAGCAGAAAAATGCAAACTCATAGCTTTTTAAAGTAATTGAGATTTCACCAAAAGAGACCATAAGTGCTTTAAGTGCTTTCAAAATCTGTCAAGTATTATGGTATGTATCTTCTCTGTTCTTAATTTTTCTCCCCGAGTGTTATAGATTACCTCAAGTCCAATTATTAAAATCTTTAGAGAGTACAACTTTCATCGAATCAGAACAATGTTTTACAATGTTTAAAAGTACCTTAGTTAATATTAATATTTGGTCAGCTGATCTTATTCTAATATGAAAAATAATCTTTTTTCTTTTCTTTCTTTCTTTTTTTTTTTTTTTGAGATGGAGTCTTACTCTATTGCCCAGGCTGGAGTGCAGTGGTGCAATCTTGGCTCACTGCAAGCTCCGCCTCCCGGGTTCACGCCATTCTCCTGCCTCAGCCTCCCGAAAAGCTGGGACTACAGGCGCCTGCCACCAGGCCTGGATAATTTTTTGTATTTTTAGTAGAAATGGGGTTTCACCATGTTAGCCAGGATGGTCTTGATCTCCTGACCTCATGATCCGCCCACCTCGGCCTCCCAAAGTGCTGGGATTACAGGCGTGAGCCACTGCGCCCAGCCAAAAAATAATCTTTTTTCTTTTTCTTTTGAGGCAAGGTCTCCCTCTGTTGCTCAGACTGGAGATCAGTGACACAATCTCAGCTCACTGCAACCTCCGCCTCCTGGGTTCAAGCGATTCTCCTGCCTCAGCCTCTTGAGTAGCCGGGACTACAGGCGTGTGCCACTACGCCCGGCTACTTTTTTGTATTTTTAGTAAGGACGGGGTTTTGCCATGTTGGCCAGGCTGGTCTTGAACTCCTGATCTCAAGTGATCCACCCCTTTGACCTCCCAAAGTGCTGGGATTACAGACATGAGCCACAGTGCCCGGCCGAAAAATAATATCTTGACAAGGTATTCCCACACCTGGCCACTGAAGATAATTATTATCCCTCTATGGCAGTGTACATTTGCAGTCTGTTTTGTGGGCAGTGTACATTTGCAGTTGTATTATCTTGTCCCCTGAAGTTTAAATACCTATGTTTAGAGTACACTTCCAAAGCTCAGAGGCAAATACATAGTTCTTAGTACTACTACATATCCGTCTCTCCTATTGGAATACACTAGTATGTTTCTTTTTGTTTTTTTCTTTTACCTTGCTTTTTTTTTTTTTTTTTTTTTTCTTAAGACGGAGTTTCACTCTGTCCCCCAGGCTGGAGTGCAGTGAGTGGCATGATCTCGGCTCACTGCAACCTCCGCCTCCCAGGTTCAAGTGATTCTCCCACCTCAGCTTCCCAAGTAGCTGGGATTGCAGGCACACGCCACCAAGCCCAGCTAATTTTTGTATTTTTAGTAGAGATGGGGTTTCGCCATGTTGGCCCGGCTGGTGTTGAACTCCTGACCTCAGGTGATCCGCCCGCCTCAGCCTCCCAAAGTGCTGGGATTACAGGCGTGAGCCACTGCGCCTGGCCCTTTTACTACGCTTCCTGATAGTTGTAGAAATTACAAACCAGTTAAACACCAGATTACAATTTATCTTTGATTATTAACTACCTTTTATCTGGAAATATTTCAGATATGTTATCTTTTCTTATTTTTCTTTCATGGGGCCAATCTCTAACAAAATAGTATTTCCTATTTCTGTGTTGACTTTGTTGACTTGAGGTTGTTTTCCATTTACTTTAAATCTAAGAGAAAAATAGGTATAAAGACAGTTGAGAAGATAAATAATAATTTCATTCACCCATTCTATTTAGGAGCCTGCTAAAATATCAAGTCATTTCCAAAATGCAGAAATACAAAGCTGAACACCCTAATAGTATTTTTGTAATTTTAGTAAAATCTGTTCCATTTCAGCCTTTCTTCCCTCTTAGTGGAAAAACAAAGTACAAATTTAAAGACGTTTTCCCCCTTTATCCTCCTTCTGTCATATGTAGATAAAGTCCTAAACATCTTACTAACATACTTGGCAAATTATAGCAAAGATTTAAGTGGAGGATTTTTTTTTGTTGTTATTTATTTATTGAGATAGAGTCTTGCTCTGTGGCCCAGCCTGGAGTGCAGCGGTGTGATCTCGGGTCACTGCAACCCCTGCCTTTGCCTTCAAGCGATTCTCCTGCCTCAGCCTCCCGAGTAGCTGGGATTACAGGCGCCTGTCACCACATTGGCCAGGCTGGTCTCGAACTCCTGACCTCAGGTGATCCACCCGCCTTGGCCTCCCAAAGTGCTGGGATTATAGGCGTAAGCCATCGTGCTGGCCTGTTGTTATTATTTATTTATTTATTTATTTTGAGATGAAGTTTCACTGTTGTCGCCCAGGCTGGAGTGCAATGGCACGACCTCGGCTCATTGCAACCTCCGCTTCCTGGGTTCAAGCTATTCTCCTGCCTCAGCCTCCCGAGTAGCTGGGATTACAGGCGACCGCCACCATGCCCAACTAATTTTTGTATATTTAGTAGAGACGGGGTTTCACCATGTTGACCAGGCTGGTCTTGAACTTCTGACCTCAGGTGATCCACCCGCCTCGGCCTCCCAGTGTTGGGATTACAGGCGTGAGCCACCGTGCCCGGCCCTGGCCTGTTGTTATTTTTAAGGCAGAGTCTCACTGTGTTGTTGCCCAGGCTGCAGTGCAGTGGTGTGATCTTGGCTCACTGCAACCTGTCTCCAGGGCTCAAACAATTCTCCTGCCTCAGCCTCCCTAGTAGCCGAGATTACAAGTGTGCACCAACACGCCCGGCTAATTTTTTTGTATTTTTAGTAGAGATAGGTTTCACCATGTTGGCCAGGCTGGTCTCGAACTCCTGGCCTTAAGTGATCTGCCCGCCTCGGCCTCCCAAAGTGCTGGAATTATGAGCCACTGTGCCCGACCTGAGGTTTGTTATTAAATCAAACTCCACCCTTCTCTCTGGAAACTGCCATTTTAAGAAATGTGAGAACTGTCCATGTGAAAATGTTTTTCAAGCAACAACAATATAATGTCACATTAGAAGGATTCTGTCTTAAATTGGGACTGGCTTGGCTATTTACAGTCAAGTAACCCTCTTTCAAGGTCTGGTAGAAGATTTGAAGGTTTTATATGAGTGTTTGCCAAGGGAGTTGAGTTTAATTATTATTATTTTTAATATTTTTATTAAAATATTAATAATATTTTTATTAAAATATTAATAATATTTTTATTAAAATATTAATAGTATTTTTATTAAAATATTAATAGTATTTTTATTAAAAATACTATTAATATTTTTAGCAGGAGGTGACTGGGAATAGTTGACCTCTCTCACAGACATTTTTTGTTGTTCATTACTCCAGAGGAAATTGCTTAACTTTGACCTTTTTTCCAGCTTGCTTTTCTGCTGGTCCTGTACTTGTCTCAGGCCAAAGAAATTCGTGCTGAGATTGTCAAGGCCGAGATTTGGGTGAGGCTAACTCATTTTGCATAGCATACTAGTCAGAGAAATAACGGCCCACTTCAACTACACGGCTGCAGATGATTTGCTCTGGAGGTTAAAACAATGATTCCTACCACCCCATCTGCCCTTCTTATCTTCAAAACCCACTCTTTTTCCATAAGAAAGAAAAGTCTTCAGGGTAAAGTAAATGGCAAGTAACTTTGCTGCATTCAGTAAAGTGATATACTTTTGTGCAGATTTTCAGATTAATATCTAAAGAATCTTAGACAACAGTAATAGTTTTATGAATGGTCTAGATAGCACCTATGAATATGTATTTTTAAATACGATTCAAAGGGATACCACAGATGGCAAACTTTCATAGTCTAAAATCTTTATACAAGCACAAATATAAATTGGAAAAAATTAAGATTAAACTTATAAAACAAAATATAAAAAGATGGTTAATCTTTTTTTTTTTTTTTAAACAGAGTCTCGCTGTGTCGCCGAGGCTGGAGTGCAGTGGTGCGATCTTGGCTCACTGCAACCTCTGCCTTCTCGAGACTGCCTCAGGCAACATGGTGAAACCCTGTCTCTACAAAAACTACAAAAAGCAATTCTCCTGCCTTGGCCTCCTGAGTAGCTGGGACTACAGGTGTGCACCACCACGCTCGACTAATTTTTTTTCTTTTTTCTTTTTCTTTTCTTTTTTTTTTTTTTTGAGACTGAGTCTCGCTCTGTTGCCCAGGCTGGAGTACAGTGGCGGGATCTCGGCTCACTGCAAGCTCCACCTCCTGGGTTCATGCCATTCTCCTGCCTCAGCCTCCCGAGTAGCTGGGACTACAGGTGCCTACCACCACGCCCGGCTAATTTTTTTGTATTTTCAGTAGAGACGGGGTTTCACCGTGTTAGCCAGGATGATCTCGATCTCCTGACCTCGTGATCCGCCTGCTTCGGCCTCCCAAAGTGCTGGGATTACAGGCGTGAGCCACTGTGCCCGGCCATTTTTATATTTTTAGTAGAGACAATACAAATACATTTTTGTATTTTTATACAAATATAATTATATAAATACATTTTTGTATTTTTAGTAGAGACAGGGTTTCACCACGTTGCCCAGGTTGGTCTCGAACTCCTGACCTCAGGTGATCCACCCGCCTTGGCCTCCCAAGTGCTGGGATTACAGGTGTGAGCCACGACGCCTGGCCAGTTAATCTTAATTTTACATGTGTATAAAATACATGTGAAAACCATCTGAATGCTGGTGCTGACTGAAATCCTGTCTGGTGCAGCATCAGACCATTCCTATGTTTTTTTTTTTTACTTTTGCTTTGGAATACAATATGCAAATTCTATTTAGCAACATAGTTACAGTAAAGGAAGAGTAATATTATACATTTAATAGTTTCAAGTGCTTTTGGTTTGTTTTTGACACTGGGTCTCACTCTGTCACCCAGGCTTAAGTGTAGTGGCACATGCAGCCTCCATGTCCTGGGCTCAAGTGCTCAAGTGATCCTCCCACCTCAGTCTCCCATGTAGCTGGGACTACAGGAGCATGTCGCCATGCCTGGCTAATTTTTGTAGTTTTTGTAGAGATGGGGTTTCACCATGTTGTCTGGGGTGGTCTTGAACTCCTGGAGTCAAACAATCCACCCACCTTGGCCTCCCAAAGTGCTGGGATTACAGGCATGAGCCACCATGCCCAGCCTCAGGTACTTTTGAATTGGCCTATTTTTAAAATCATTTAGCAAAGCCTATTAAAATTTGTTTCAGTTGAGAACTGAACATATTGGACTTCATGATACTAAGCCACTAAGGTATCTGTTTTGTTTATAATTATAAATTTTGAACCCCAGCGTTATTCTTAAGAAAAAAAGTCTTTTTTTGAGACTGGGTCTTGCTCTGTCACCACGCTGGAGTGTAGTGGCGCAATCTCAGCTCACTGCAACCTCCATGCACTGCAACCTCCGCCTCCCAAGCTCAAGTGATCCTCTCACCTCAGCCTCTCGAGTAGCTGGGATTATAGGTTCACTACGATGCCCAGCTAATTTTTTGTATTTTTTGTAGAGATGGGATTTCATCATGTTGCCCAGGCTGGTCTCAAACTCCTGAGTTCTATCAATCTACCTGCCTCGACCTCCCAAAGTGCTGGGATTACAGGTGTGAGCCACTGCACCCAGCCCAAGAAAGATATTTTAATAGGGAAAAGTACAAGAAAAGTACTACTTTATAAAGGCATTGTAGCTGGGCGCGGTGGCTCACGCCTGTAATCCCAGCACTTTGGGAGGCTGAGGCAAGGGGATCACTTGAGGTCAGGAGTTCAAGACCAGTCTAGCCAACATGGCAAAACCCCATTTCTACTAAAAATACAAAAATTAGCTGGGTGTGGTGGCACACGCCTGTAGTCCCAGCTACTTGGGAGGCTGGGGCATGAGAATTGCTTGAATCCAGGAGGTGGAGGTTGCAGTGAGCCAAGATCATGCCACTGCACTCCAGCCTGGGTGACAGAGCAAATCCCTGTCTCAAAGAAAAGAAAGAAAGAAAAAAAAGGCATCATAAAGATCTTCATAGACTGTAGAAACTGGAAGCAACAGAAATGACAGGAAAACAGTCATCTTTCTTCTATAGATAAAACTAAAGATTTCAGTTCCCTTCATAACATTTAGTCAAATATTGTGAAAACGTACACATCCTTTCCTGGCATTGACACATCAACCTAATTAATTTCCTGAAAACATAAGCAAGGTATGCAAGTATCAGCAGCTGAGATAAATCTGTCAAATAACCAGACAAATTAAACATGAAAACTACATTCAGATGTATGCCCCTCACTGGCCAGGCACAGTGGCTCACGCTTGTAATCCCAGCACTTTGGAAGCCAAGGTAGGTGGATCACCTGAGGTCAGGAGTTCGAGACCAACCCGGCCAACATGGTGAAACCCCGTCTCTACTAAAAATACAAAAAATTAGTCGGGCGTGGTGGCGGGCGCCTGTAATCCAGCTACTCTGGAGGCTGAGGCAAGAGAGTCGCTTGACCCCAGGAGGTGGAGGTTGTGGTGAGCAGAGATCACGCCACTGCACTCCAGCCTGGGCGACAGAGTGAGACTCCGTCTCAAAACAACAACAACAAACACTTAGAATTTTACCTTAGACTGCCACCTCATTTCTGATGCTTAAGTGTGGTGTTCTGAGCACCCTTGCTCTGAAGAAAGTCTCAAGCAGTTGAGCTCTAATGTCACTGGCGATTTGTTTGGTTCTAGCGTATCTTACTATTTTTTGTTTTGGAGACAGGGTCTCGCTCTTTTGTCCAGGCTGGAGTACAGTGGTATGATCGCAACTTGCTGTAGCTTCGAACTCTTGGCCTCAAGCAGGCCTCCTGCCTCAGCTTCCCAAGTAGCTAGGATTACAGGGGGATGCCACCACACTTGGTTCTTATTTTTAAAGAGAAGATAAAATCTGGGCCAGGTGCAGTGTCTCATGCTTGTAATCCAAGCACTTTGGGAGGCCGAGGTGGGAGGATTGCTTGAGGCCAGAAGTTTCAGACCAGCCTGGTCAACATAGTGAGACTCCATCTCTACAAAAATTTTAAAAACTATCCGAATGTGGTGGTGTACACCCGTTGTCTTAGCTACTTGGGAGGCTGAGGCAGGAAGATCCTTGAGCCCAGGAGGTGAGCTGTGATCCTGACACTGCATTTCCACCTGGGCGACAGAGTGAGACTGTCTCTCTTAAAAAATTTTAAACAATTGGCCTGGCATGGTGGCTCATGCCTGTAATCCCAGCAGTTTGGGAGGCCGAGGTGGGCGGATAATGAGGTCAGGAGTTCAAGACCAGCCTGACCAACATGGTGAAATCCTGTCTCTACAAAAAATACAAAAAATTAGCCAGGCGTGGTGGCATGTGCCTGTAATCCCAGCTACTCAGGAGGCTGAGGCAGGAGAATCGCTTGAACCCGGGAGGTGGAGGTAGCAGTGAGCCGAGATCGCGCCACTGCACTCCAGCCTGAGTGACAGAACGAGACTCCATCTCAAAAAAAAAAAAAAAAAAGAAAGAAAAGAAAAGAAATAAAAAAATTTAAACAATTAAAAATTATTTGCAGACTGAAACTGGCCTGCCAACTTGCGACTTCTGGTATTAGTCCAACAACTTTAATTATAAAATGAAGAGCTATACCTGAAATTATGCAGTTAAAGAGGGTTGAGAGCTGATTTCCAAAATCTTAGTCCAGTGTTTTCTTGCATCGCATACCGGGGCTGTTTATCCACTTTTGGGCCTGTAAAGATTCCTCCAGTTCATTTTGGTTCCTTTTTTCCCTACATATTCTTAATTCTTTCACCTCCTGGCAAAGTTTGGAAGCCTAGCGTCGTCTCCCCATTTTCACTCCACTCACTGTCTTTTATTTAAGAAGGTGAAAAATGGGTGGGGTAGAGGGGAGGTAGGCAGTCTTTGAAAAACCCGAGCTCCAGCCACATGCCCAGCACTGGAAACATTCTATGTATTGTCTCATTTAATGCTCCAACAGTTCTATTTTCTCCTTTCACACTGGAGGAAACTGAGATTTAGAAGCATCAAGGAACTTGCTCAGAGTGTCACATAATCAAGGTTTGAACCCAGGACTTCATGACTAAAGCTTAAGTGCCTTCCACTGTATCACATGGGTCTCGTTCCCTAGTCTGAAGAGCTGTAATGATGACCACACAAGAGAAAGTTTAAGAGCAAAGCTTTTCTTTTTATTGCAGTTATGAGTGAAAGTTATACTTCAAACTGAAGCTAAGCAACACTAAAACCATTAATATTTTTAAAATCAAGGATTAAAAACAAATACAACATAGAACTCTCCAGTAGGCAGAATGGCAGAAAAAAGAGTAGTGGTTCTGTCACAGAACATTTCGTGACAGTTTGGCTCAGAAAGAATCATGACAATTTCTTTTGTTGTTGTTGTTATTTGCCTCCCAACAGGAAACAATGACACTTTCTTTAACACAAAATATTATATGAGCTGCTTAAAAACCAGCTTCTTCAAGCTTCTCAGTCTCACTCATAACTTGTTCGTAGTATAATAATTTCTGTGGGGAAGATAGTTTAACTGAAGTATAATATTTTTTGTGGGGAAGATAGTTTAACTGAAAAAGAAAATATATTACCAAATTTTAAATACTGAAAACAAGGACTTTTGTTCAAAAACTTTATTTGCCTTCTGCTCATTATAATTACATATAATCTTCAAGGAGTTTAAATGACAACCAAATCCAAGGCCTGGCCCCCAAGAACACAGTGATAGGATTCAGCATTTGGTGTTTCTAATTATACAATGACTACATATATATCATAGACTTGCTCTCATCCATTCTCCACCATAAAGTTCCAATTTCCTCTTAAAATATGGCAGTCAAGTTTAGTCTCATTCAAAATCTTATCTGGTCCTACAGCATATTACAGACTTAGACTCACTCTTCTGTTTTAATTGATGTTACTGTGTAGCCGAAGATTTTAAAAAAAGATTTATAGATATACACTTGAAATTCTGCAGTCTTGAAATACTACAATAAATTTTTCTTACTTATGAAAAGCCAACAACAACAAAAAAGGCCAGGCCAGGCATAAGACAGAGGGGAAGGGAAGATGAGGAGGGAGGTTTGAGAGTCCCATCATTTTGCCTTGCTGAAACTGGGTTTCAGTAGAAATATTTGGCAAGAATAGTGTGGAAAAGGAGGATGGAGAAAGAGGTTACTCTGATTTTATGTAATAATTCAGTTTCAAAACATACTGATATCAACCTCCAAAAATAGTAGTTCACATCTGCAATACAAATAGGCACACACGGTAAAGATGGTTAAAAAGTAGAATTTAAAAGGCTATTTGTCCATCTTCAGGACATTTTGCAGGCGGCCCCACCCTCCCCACATGTCCTGTATTTACATTTTACTCTTCAGAAAAGCCCCTTTTAAAAGAATGCTATTTCTTCCTCCATTACTTAGGGTTTTTTTTTGTTTTGTATTGTTTTGTTTTGTTTTGTTTTTAGCAGCAATTATCTAGTGGGAGCAGTTAGCTACGCTTTAGGGGTGTATGTTTGTATGTGCATTGTGTATAACAGAAGTGTTCTCTAGAGTGAGCAGTCAGATTACACTGCAATGGTCATATTACCATTAAGTCCCCCAAACACTAAAGAAAGACATTATTTTTTTCTATATAAACTTAATACGCAGAGTTATAAACATAAAATATTGATATAGACACACATACGCACACCACTGCTTCCCAAAGCCTATGAATGCATCCACGTACTAGTCCACAAGAATGATCTTTATTCACAAGATATAGGAATACTTTTATGGGTCCATAACTGAAAAGAGACATTAAAGCTACACATTACAGCAAAAATAGTTTAAAATTATTCCTGATATATCAGCGTTAGCTATCTCACTGCACAAGGTGGATTTTTTGTTCATTTTTCAAACATGAATCTCCCCAACTTTTCATCTTCAGTACTTGAAATTCTCATTGAAATTAATGCAGATGCCAGCTTTGTTAGCAATGAGTTGGAAAAGCCCAACTGCCTGCAACAAGGGGAGGTTGGCATCTGTGGAGATAAAAGTAAATGTTGAATGCGTCCATACCCTGTGTACCTAAAATGCATCCTTTTTTCTTTTTTTAAAAAAAATCTTGTCTGTTGCAACAAAGAATTGTTTACACTCCCTGCAGTGGTGTGCCCTTTGTAATTTCCTAGAAACAGAATCTCTTCCCCCCATGGAAATGCATAAGCCTGTTGAAATGTAAGGACCTGCCACGATCCATAAAGGTAACTGCATCAGACACCTGATATGACCTGCAGGTGCTCAGAATTGAATTCACATGAAGCAGAAACTTTCACTATATTTTAACCTTTACAGGTACATGATGATTGGAATTTTTAAAGTAAAGCAAAGTTAAATTCTGCAAAGACATGAGTGAAATAAGCACACTTTCTTTCTTAAAATCTAACCCTCTTCTTCAAAGAAAGGTACCAAAAATCGGCCAAGAAACAGGGAATAACCATCTAGTTGTACAATAGCCTCTGATGCTAACATGTAGCAAAAGTGCCTGAAGGCAAAGGCGAAGTTAATTTCTAAGTATTTGTATTTTATTATTATTATTTTTTTTTTTATTGAGACAGAGCTTCGCCTTGTTGCCCAGGCTGGAGTGCAGTGGCACAATCTTGGCTCACTGCAACCTCTGCCACCTGGGTCCAAGCAATTCTCCCACCTTAGCCTCCCGAGTAGCTGGGATTACAGGCACCCTCCATCGTGCCCAGCTAATTTTTGTATCTTTAGTAGAGACGGGGTTTCGCCATGTTGGCCAGGCTGGTCTCGAACTCCTGACCTCAAGTGATCCACCTACCTCGGCCTCCCAAAGTGCTGGGATTACAGGCATGAGCCACCGCACCCAGTCAATTTCTAAGTATTTGATGGTTTTCACCACATTAATCTAACTCAAAACTGCAGCTGCCATAGCACCACTAAAATCATTTGGTTTTTGAAAAGTTATGCTTTTGCCAAGGATTATTATAAAGAAAAATTCAGCCTGTGTGCTGGATATCTTGCAGGGAAGAAACAACAGGATATGTTTGTAAGTGAACACTACACCATGATAAGGCCTATGTTTCTCTTATTCCTATTTCATAAAATGATCTACAACAAAGACATTTTCACAGAGGCAAACTGGAAAGGAATCCTTCACACAACACTATTATCTTGAAAGTCTGAATAGCTTTTCCTTTGGAGAACTCAAATGCTTCCGCAAACATTATCTTATTCTTACAACAATTTAGTGATCATGCCTATAATCCCAGCACTTTGGGTGGCTGAGGCAGGAGGACTGCTTGAGCTCAGGAGTTAGAGATCAGCCTTGGCAACATGTGAGACCCCATCTCTGCAATAAAAGAAAATAATTAGCCGGGTGTGGTGGCATGTACCTCTAGTCCCAGCTACTTGGGAGGCTGAAGCAGGAGGATAGTTTGGGCCCAGGAGTTGGAGGCTGTAGTGAGCTATGATCACACTACTGTAGTTCAGCCTGGGCAACAGAGTGAGACCCTGACTCAAAACAAAAGAACTCCAACAATTTAGTGAGGTAGGTGAGGACAGGTATTACCACTCTTATTTACAAGGGGAAACTAGGCACACAGAGATTAAAAGAATTGCCTAAGGACACGGAGCAAATCAGTGGGAGACCTATTACTAAATTCCAAGTCTCTGGCTCATATTCTAGAGCCCTTTCTACTCTCAAAGGCAATAAATTCTCAATAGGCTTTTTCCATTTGTGATCTTTCAAAAGTTCCTCCATTAAAGAACACCTTAAGCCTTCTCTCTTACAGCCCACGCTTGACTAGGAACTGGGATGAGTTTTAAACTATTTTTACACAATATTTTGCACATATCAAGAAGGCAGATGTGAGACATAAGCTGTATAATAAAGTCAGAATAAATACATAAATTAAGAGAAATGAACAGGTTAAGTATTAATTCATTCAATATAATTTTTTACATATTTTAGAAGCCATGTATCAGAATAAAAGTCATAACATTTTAAAGTTTAAATCAGAGTCAAATTTATCAAAACCATAAGCTATATTAATTTTCTTTAAGAATATGAGGATCTCTGTTGGTTGGCAGAAGGTTAGAATATTACTTTCAAGAATAATTCTTATTTATTTATTTTAAAGATTGGGGTCTTGCTGTATTGCCCAGGCTTGCTTTAAACTCCTGGGCTCAACTATCCTCCTGCCTCATCCTCCTGAGAAGTTCAGACTACAGGTGCAAACCACCACATCTGGCTAATATCAACAATAATATTATCACTTTGCCATAATACATCATATTCCTGATATATATTCTGTTCACATTAGCATTCTATAGCCAGCAAAAAATTCCATGGCTAGAGATAATACTTGCAACACTAATACTTTCAATCTTAATTCTCACTTAACTGAGTTAGAATTTCTCTTCATATATGTTAAAGTTACATTGTAATAATCATCATTCTATCTATTTTTGTTTTATCCTTCCCCTCTTTTATTTTTAACAGTGTGTGTGTTTGTGTGTGTGTGTGATGGGGAAAAAAGAACAATTGTGTGATTCACAAATGGCATAAAACACTGATTGTATTACAAATAAGAATGGTGGCACTCTCGTAAGATAATGGAATGTCAAAGGAAACAAACTTTAGAATACAAACATGGAAAACATGCTAAAATATTAATCAAGCTATAGCTTGTGGCATGTGATTCTTCTTTCCCAAGTATTTTGAGAGTGTCATTTACCCCCAGTAGAATTCTGTATCAACTGCCTCTAAGTCCTTTTCCTATTCCTTCTTTTTTTTTTTGAGACGGAGTCTCACTCTGCCACCCAGGCTGGAGTGCAATGGTGGGATCTCGGCTCACTGCAACCTCCGCCTCCTGGGTTCCAGACTACCTTGTCCGGAAAGGCCCTGCTCGGTGTTTTCTATTTAAAGGGGAAAACCAAACATGTTATGTTGATAGCAATGCCTGGCTCTATTAAAGATAAATCCTTCATTTAATTTCCTTATTGTAATTCAGACTAGCAGGATTCTCCTGCCTCAGCCTCAGGCACCCGCCACCATGCCTAGCTAATTTTGTATTTTTAGTAGAGACAGGGTTTCACCATATTGGCCACGCTGGTCTCAAACTCCTGACCTTGTGATCTGCCTGCCTTGGCCTCCCAAAGTGCTGGGATTGCAGGCATGAGCCACTGCTCCCGGCCTATTCTTTCTTTTTTAAAGAGGGAATGGGGTTGGACCCTGGGCTAAGAAATGAGAAAGCTCCTGGAAAACCTTAATTGCAATTAATTACTATAGAAGATCAAGTCTGTTGCTAGCAAAACCAAAGCTTCCTTTTGTTAAACTCCCTGGGATCAAACTGTATCCATGAACTGGGTCGGACTGTCTATGCCAAAATTCTTTCTTCATTACAAACTAACCAGTGTTTTTACCAAATCCCACACCAAAACCATTTTCTTTACAGGAAAGACTACATTGTCTGGAAAGGCCCTGCTTGGTGTTTTCTATTTAAACGGGAAAACCAAAGACATTATGTTGATAGCAATGCCTGGCCCTATTTAAGGATAAAGACTTCATTTAATTTCTTTACTGTAATTCAGAAGCAACTTCCAAGACTTCTCTAAGTTACTGAGAATAGGTGTGCCTTTGGGTCTGGGACAACATTATCATATAAATTTAGATTACAGAGACGCTCGTCTTAGGTCTCTTCTGTAGGTTCAAATAGCAATAGCTGCTCTTTTACTCTGCAAATATTAAACAATTGTAAGGTTTCTGTCCAAGGATCCCAGCAAGGAAGACTTATCCTAAATCCCCCCTCACTATATATTCTCACAATCCTACTAGTCTATTTCTTTACAAAGACCTCCAGTTTCTACAGATTCTGACAATAAAGAGTCACGTATGCAACATTTTTGCAGTCTTTCCTTCTTTGGTTCTAAAAAGACTATTAAAGGACTAACTTAAGAGATTTTTGTTTGTTTTCCCAACCAAAAATGAAATAAAGATGAAATAAAGTTATGAAATAAAGATGAAAGTTTTGTCTTTTATTTTTAAAATTATTATTATTTTTTGAGACGGAGTTTCACTCTTGTCGCCCAGGCTGGAGTGCAGTGGCATGATCTCGGCTCACTGCAACCTCCGCCTACCGGGTTCAAACAATTCTCTCGCCTCAGCCTCCCGAGTAGCTGGGATTACAGGCGCCCACCACCATGCCTGGCTAATTTTTGTATTTTTAGTAGAGACAGGTTTTGCCATGTTGTCCAGGCTGGTCTCGAACTCCTGACCTCAGGTAATCAGCCTGCCTCGGCCTCCCGAAGTGCTGGGATTACAGGTGTGAGCCACCGTGCCTGGCCAAGATGAAAGTTTTAGGCACTAAATATCAGAGTAATCTCCCTCTCTAGTCTCTGGTGTTGCCTCTTCAACATCAAACATGAAATTATAGATAGCATACCGCCAATTTTTGGAAAGAATAAAATTTAAAAAGCAAGGCTCTAATGACCAACACTTCCATCTGTTTTCTACGCATAATGCTGTTCATGGCAATTCTTTTTGGGGATGATCTATTACTGCACAACGATTTTTTTTTTTTTTTTTGAGACAGAGTCTCACTCTGTTGCCCAGGCTGGAGTGCAGTGGCACGATCTTGGCTCACTGCATCCTCCGCCACCACACCCGGCTAATTTTTGTATTTTTAGAAGAGACAGGGTTTTGCGCCATGTTGGCCAGGCTGGTCTTGAACTCCTGACCTCAGGTGATCTGCTCACCTCAGCTGCCCAAAGTGTTGGGATTACAGGTGTGAGCCACTGCACCTGGCCACAAAGCTTTCTTTCTAAAGAGGTGAACTAAACATGAACAAGCCATCAAGTACTTCACTGCGGTCAAGCTGTACTGATGTCAGGTAGCGGGATTTGTGGAGCCAACCAGTTAAAACAGCAAAATAAGCTCTATATGCCAGGTTTCTATGAACTTTCAGAAGGAAAAAGAAAACACAGGACCAGAGGCACCTTTTTTTGTTTGTTTGTTTTGAGATGGAGTCTTGCTCTGTTGCCAGGCTGGAGTGCAGTGGTGCAATCTTGGCTCACTGCAACCTCCGCCTCCCAGGTTCAAGTGATTCTCCTGCCTCAGCCTCCCAAGTAGCTGGGACTACAGGCGTGCGCCACCACACCCAGCTAATTTTTGTATTTTTAGTAGAGATGGGGTTTCAGCATGCTGGCCAGGATGGTCTCCATCTCTTGACCTCGTGATCCGCCCACCTCGGCCTCCCAAAGTGCAGGGATTACAGGCGTGAGCCACCATGCCCAGCCCAGAGGCAACTTTTAAAATGTTGGTCTTCAGGAACTACATGTCTGCTAACCTTGGACATGTTGAAATGTAATGAATACAACTATTAAGGTTATAAGCGCAATAAATATCCTTAAAAGGGGACATACACTCACAGCAAAAATATTTTGCTTTTTTTTTTTTGAGACGGAGTCTTGCTCTGTCGCCCAGGCTGGAGTGCAGTGGCATGATCTTGGCTCACTGCAACCTCCGCCTCCTGGGTTCAAGCCATTCTCCTGCCTCGGCCTTCCCAGTAGCTGGGATTACAGGCACGTACCGCCAAGCCCAGCTAATTTTTGTATTTTTAGTAGAGACAGGGTTTCACCATATTGGGCAGGCTGGTCTCCAACTCCTGACCTCGTGATCCGCCCGCCTCAGCCACCCACCCAAAGTGCTGGGATTACAGGTGTGAGCTACCACACCCAGCCCCATTAATTTGCTTTTAATTAGTAGTAACAAATTCTTATAATCAGAGTACAAATCTGTACTATCTGTATACAATTAGTACTTGATGTGTGGGGGGCTGAAGTATCTCAGAATAGTATATCATAGGGCAAACTAATGTAACTGGCAAAAATGCAAAAAGAAATGAAATGGCTAATCTCTACAAGAAATCACATGCTGATCTATTTTAAACTGTAAAACTTTACATCATATAAAAATAAAATTTTCCCATTTATAATTACCTGACACTTTCCCATTTCCTTGCCTCTCAGTGGAATACACTACAGTAAAATGTCATACATTGAGCTCCAATAATTTAGAATTGAAAACCCAGAGGATGGAATACAGTTTATCTTTTAACCACTTATAGAAAAGAAATTTCTTAACAAGCAAATTCATGATGTAAAAATACAATGCAAGTATTTTACCTGCTTAAGGGAATATACTTTTTTCATGTACTTTTATTTATTTTTATTTTTATTTTCTGAGATGGAGTTTCACTCTTGTTGCCCAGGCTGGAGTGCAATGGCGCGATCTTGGCTCACTGCAACCTCCGCCTCCCAAGTTCAAGTGATTCTCCTGCCTCAGCCTCCCGAGTAGCTGGGATTACAGGCATGTGCCACCATGCCCAACTAATTTTTGTATGTTTAGTAGAGACGGGGTTTTGCCATGTTGGCCAGGCTGGTCACGAACCCCTGACCTCAGGTGGTCTGCCTGCCTTGGCCTCCCAAAGTGCTGGGATTACAGGCGTTAGCCACTGCGCCCAGCCCATGTACTTTTATTTTAAAAGTTAACATACCAATATCCATAATCTTGATCTTGGCCAGATGCAGTGGCTCATGGCTGTAATCCCAGCACTTTGGGAGGCTGATGTGGGAGAAGCACTTGAACTTAGGAGTTCAAGACCAGCCTGGGCAATATAGTGACCCCCATCTCTAAAGAAAAAAACCATTAGCTGGGCATGGTGGCGCATGCGAGTAGTCCCAGCTACTTCAGAGGCTGAGGTGGGAGGATAGCCTGAGCCCAGGAGTTTGAAGTTATAGTGAACTATGATAGTGCCACAAAACAAAACAAATAATCTTGATCTATTCACTAGGAAACTGGACTGTCTATATATAATTGAACTTAATATTCTATAATCATTCTTTTTACTGCCTTCCAATTTATTCATATTCATAAATTATTACTATTTAAATTTTTAATTAGCTGAAGTACTCTATTAATCAGTCTTTATACCTGGCTCTCCCTAGCCACTTAAACTCTGATTTCTTCATTGATACTCAGGGATTCAATCAACTTTAGAAGTATGCTAGGGAAAAGATCAGGGTAGCAAATCTTCCATATAACAAATTATGGGAGAAAAGTTTCATTTCAAAGTCAATTCAATGAATTTTGAATCATGTGCTATTTGTTTTCCAGGCCTACAAAAATGGTATCTTAATCCTAATGCTGAAAAATGTGACCATTTAAGCAGTTTCAATGTGCTTAAATTAAAAAAAAAAAAAGGCATGTAACAATTATTTATTTGACAGGTTTCCCCAAAACTGTAGTCAGGTAAAATAAATCCAATCTGTTATGTTAGTTTGCTACTAAAGGGGAAAAAAAGGATCAAACTTACAGGAAAGCCCCACCTCCCCTCCACATGTAGAAATCTGTCTAAAGACTGTCTTTAATGCCCACTATATAAACAACATTAAATATTCTAAGTTACAAAATAGTGTTAATGGTTTATTGGTAAAAATCCAAACTCTAGAGTTTATGGAATTCGTAGTTTGGTTGGTATATTAACACTCCATCTTAATCTTTGCTGCTATTACAAAGAATGAGGAAAGCTAGAAATATCTATAAAAATAAAATACCTTAAAACCGACAAGCAAAATATAAAAGTTGCACACAAATTGCCAATAAATATAAACATCACAATAGAAAAATTAATCTTAACAAAAATAAACTCATAATTGCTATTAAGACATTATAAAAACAAAAAAGTTTAATGTGCATGTATATTTGCAAACAGACACAGTACACTCCAAACAATATAATTTTACTATCATTATTATATAATGCAGCATACAAGGTTACTGAGGTGTGGTATTTTTTGTTGTTGTTGTTGTTTGCTTTTAGTCTTCTTTTCTGGAAGAATGCTCACCAAATTCACAGGAAAGAAGTGCCTAGGTGATCATTTACTGCTATTTACTGCTTCCTGGTATGGAGCAAAATTGCCCTCTGGTAGGTAACTACATTTCTAATTAGTATGAAAGGTTCTACTATTTTCCTTTCTTTTGCTTATTTCCCCTTAAGCACAATTTGCAGACCTTACTTCTATTTAACTGATCATACCCTTTTAAATGCCTTGTCATCATTTTTCATAGTTCCTGCATCCTAGAAAAAATAAAAAATCATTTAAAATATTCCTTGGTGTCTAGAAAAGAAAATTTCTCTAACAATAGAGATCATCATTTTGCTTTCTCACTTAAGCTGATCTGAATGATGATTTGGTACTGCCTTTATGAGCAGTCCTCCTTAATAATGACTAATTAGGCCGGGTGTGGTGGTGCACGCCTGTAATCCCAGCTACTTGGGAGGCTGAGGCACGAGAATCACTTGAACCCGGGAGGCGGAGTTTGCAGTAAGCTGAGATCGAGCCACTGCACTCCAGCCTAGGTGACAGAGCAAGACTTTGTCTCAAAAAAAAAAAAAAAAGATTAATTAGAAAATGTTGCCTATAATTCCAGGCAAGTTACATTTCCCTTTGGACATTGGTACTATACCCATAATCTTGTTAAAAAGTTAAGTAGGTTTGCTGTTTTATGTGCATTATGGATTTCCTCCAACACAGTTGGGAATTAAAAGAGGTAATTCTACTAAATATTTTGTTTTCAAATTTACAAAATAAATTTGGTGAGCATTTACCTAGATACTTTACTGCATAAAAGCTTTCCTTGGTTCCCTTGGACGAGATTCAAGACAACAACTAACATTATTTTTATGAAACTGTCACACTCTTGGAGTTCTAAAATAATTTATCTTTAAAATTCTTAGCTTCGTGCTACTTGAAAAATAAAAATCTACAGCACCATCTTCTGAAAAGGCACTTTCTAAGAACCGCCTTGCTTTAAAAAATGATTAAAAAATTTAACTCAAGAGTCTACGCCCTGACAAACGTCTTTGCTTTACTGAGACCCTAACATAGATACATTAGATTCTGGTTACCTTAGAAATTAGTCTAAAAAAGGAAGGGACCCCGATGGCTGGATAGGTGATTTGACAGGATTCTAATTTTGTCACACCATTTACCTGATACTTCAACAGGGTTTCTCACTGGTAAATCTCAACCCTCTACATTGAATTTACCATCCTTCTATCTTTAATTCAAATTAAAATCTTTAACTTCCATATTTTAAGAACAAAAGATTCTTGAGATTTAATCAATGATGTAAACATCTGGAGTACTAGTTTTGATGGGTAAAGTAATATAAATTTCAATGAGTAGTAGGTAATACTAGCACAAGCCTTGACCATTATACCTTAGTTTAAAAAATTATGTTGACTGAACATGGAAAATTATAAACTTAAATGTACCATTTTAAAAGTAGGAAAAAAGTCAAAATAATTTTTCCCTTTGTGTGTGTGTGAGATTATATATATACACACTCATACATATACACACACACACACTCCCCCTCCCTGCTTCCTGGGACTCAGCTTGGCTTTCACTAATCACAGTGTCATTTCTAACACTGCAACTGATCAAGAATGTTCTTAGTATAAGCAGGACTTTTTTAAAAAGATTTTTTGGAGAAAATTCTCACTTTCTGATTTCTGTGCTGACTGACTTACCTACTCTTGGCTGATTTTTTGACTCCTATAGAATCACAAAAGTGCTTTTCTATGATCAAATATGAGGACTGAAATAGGAAAACAAGAGTTCTAAATTAGGGTTATACTGCTACACAGGAAGGCGTTACTTGATGTCAAACCTCCCAACAATTCTTACTGAAGCTTTAAGACATTTATGAATTCTCAAAAAGAATGAAAATAATGAATACTTCATATGGACAAAGCCAAAATAAAGATGCCACACTAATGATATTTTTGCAGCTTGACTAACTAATAAAAGGTAATTTAAGTAGCAAGTTACTGTTAAGGGCAATCTGCCTGTTCAACAGAAGAACATCTAAGAGGATAAGCTAAGCAAACATTTAACTCAGGTTTAATGATACTGAATGAAAATTTTGCAGAGTTGTCAGTTAAACTTCTTGGTAAAAATATTAAAATCAAGTTTGAAATAGGAAGACTGCAACATATTCTAGCTGTATCGAAGTCGTTTGCTTCTTGAATTTCATAAAAATCACTGCCCTTGGCAAATTCATGTAGGTCTCTAAACAGATCCATCAAGTTCCTTGAGTCACAAACGGTCTCTAATTCCTGGTCTGCAATCCATCTAAATACTTAGGATCCATCACTGGCATGCTTAGCGCTCACCCTTTCCTTGAACACAGAGATCCGCTGCCAGTCATTCCTGCTGAAGGGCAAGTCAGCTTTTATTTCCCTAGACATGCCTTAAGTCCTTCATGACTCTGTCTGTCAGAAGGCCTATCCTCCTAAAATCCATTAGAGAATACACAAGCAAACACTAGGCAGTGGTGGGCTGTGGAGAAGCTAGCTTGGAAACTGGTCTAGATCTTTAGAAGGCTGAGAATCCCTGTGCTGGAAAGCAGAGATGCCTCTATCAAGTGCCTTCCAAAACACTCAGTAATTCCTACTAGAATCCCTGCTAGACTCTCTTCTAGGAATAGAAATATATTAATAGGTTATAAACAGGGATTTCCCTTAGAATGATAGTTTTTCCAAGAAACTTGTTAGAAGATCACTATTAAGAAAAAGAAAGGGAATCTAATATTTCTGTTGAAATGTGCCAAAAAACCGGTACTGAAGAGGCTGAGGTACCCTTTTTCAAACTGTAAAAGTCAAAATCTACATTTCTAAAACAAAGAATATCCTGATATTAAATTGAAACTAAAATGGCAGCACCCTTTGTTACTTTGATATTCCGTGTCCTTACTCTTAGGGAAAAAAAGGGCCTAACATTAGCCTTGAATCCTGCTTATCTCTTTACTGTTTAGTGCAGTAACTGTCAGAATCTACTTAAATAAATATAGCAGCTACAATATTGTAAGTGTATGGTCCTCCATGCCAGTAACCTGATACTGTAATATAATACATGTATCAGCACTTTATGTAGACACATTAACCATCAAGAATATACATTAAACTCCCAACTCTTCTTCATATGAAAATCAATTATCTAGTTGCCAGACTGATATTTTACAGTCAGTCTTGTAAGATACATCATAGAAAAAAGAAGACCAAAATTTGGCATTCATGATATAGTTAGTGAGCAAGGGCAGGAGCAGAAGGGTCACTGTGAATTTCATGTTTAACTTAAAAAAAAAAAACTTTTTTAAAATAAAAAAGATTAGAAATTCTACACCAGAAGTGCAACAATAAATAGGACAAATTTCAAGAAGCATTTGTCACTTAGCCTTTTATCTTAAAATTCTAAGCACAAGTTTTCTTGTAATTAAGAACCAATGGTAATTAATATACCAATTTGTTAGCAAAATAGAAATATAGTATACATATTCTTTCAAGTTAATCAACTTTAAACTAGCAATGCTGACTAGTGTAAGAGCACTCTAAAAAAGAAATCACTCAAAAGGTAAAGCTTTATAATTTAGAAAAAATATTTTTCCTCTTAAAAAAGTCCTTCCAAATAGATTTAAATTAAGGGCTCCACTCTAGCATATATGAGTGACTGAAAATTAGGTGAGAGAGTACATAGAGAAAGGGTATCTACAGTCATTCCCTAAAGTTTCCCACATGAATCTGTGCAGCTCCCATGATAAAGGAAGATGTTTTACTCACACTGATCAAGCATAGACGAATTAAATTTTTATCATCTTGAGTATACTATTTTCTTCTCTTGCCCATGATCCTGACTATATTCAGTAAAATTTCAGTGTAAAAAAATCCATCTTTATAGGAAATTTTTCTGGAGGAGATGGGAGAAGGCTGGGAGAAAAAATGTATATACGATACAAATATTACCTTTTGTAAAGTTCTTTGCAACAGTGTTGTAAATTGCATTTCAGACACTTCAAAATAATAAACATAGAAAATACAGTACTTTCTTAGTTTTCTGGCAGAGGGACAAAAGATTTCATGCCTGTCAGAGGACATGGGCTCAGATTTTAGGCTCAAAATACAGTGAATTGGCAATAATAGTGGATTACAGGTAAGAGAGAAACTAAAGATCTAAATCCATTAGGTTTCACGTGCAGATGGAATTCTGAAAGGCTAACAACAATGCCCACTGGAAACAATCTGTAGTATCTATACTCTGAACCAGTGCAAAAAAAAAAAAAAAAAAAAAAATCAAAATGCAATTTTCATGAGTTACAAAGTGCAAAGCTCCCCTGAATCCAATGTTACTGATAAACTCAGTTTTGATAGCTTTATAGTACTTTTTAATACCTTAAAGTGTAATCAATAAAAGTTTTGTAAAACAATTTCCCACATTTCAGTGATTTAACTGATTTAAAATGATCAAAGTCCTAACTTCCTTTGTTACTATCACCTTAATTTTAAAAGGAAAGTTATACTGGTGATACATTAGCAAAAGTTTTAAAATATCATCTTGCATTTTCCTGATTCATTTTAGTAAATGAAAATGGGCATCTAGCCAATATGATTCTTCAATAAACACAATCTATTTGCAAATAATTTAAATATGTTAAGCTATTCACAATTATATAAAAGTTCAACTTTATTTCTAATATTCAAGTTGGACTCATTTAGGCAATTTCACTTCATTTTCATTATGATTTTTTTTTCTTTTGAGACGGAGTTTTGGTTTTGTTGCCCAGGCTGGAGTGCAATGGTGCAGTCTTGGCTCACTGTAACTTCCGCCTCCTAGGTTCAAGCAATCCTGCCTCAGCCTCCCGAGTAGCTGGGATTAGAGGTGCCCGCTACCACGCCCAGCTAATTTTTGTATTTTTAGTAGAGACGGGTTTCACCACGTTGGCCAGGCTGGTCTCAAACTCCTGAGCTCCGGTGATATACCTGTCTCAGCCTCCCAAAGTGCTAGGATTACAGGCATGAGCCACCGCGTCCAGCCTTTTATCATGATGAATTTTAAAAGATATGCTTTAAAACTGAAAATTACAAAACTTTCCTTCTGAAATTAAGGCTGTATTCTTTGCCCTTTTAAACTATGGAGGTGCCTGTTCCTCCTACTATCCATGGTAAAGATGCAGACACAACTTTCCTTTAAAACTGCTTATTGCACTAAAAGATAGCAAAAACAAGTTGTCAGTTCTTAAAATAAACATGATTATATTTCTATAAAAGATGCTGCCAATACAATTCTATAATTATTAAAGCACTATTCTAATAAATAGAAAAGGAAGCTATACTTCCAAACACATACATATGTGTTTATATACACACACATACATATATATATAAAAAATATATGAAAATCACATTAAGGTATGAGAGGCAGCAAGTAAACTATCAAAAAACAAAACAAAAAATCCCTCAACAAACTCTTCTCTCTCTCTCTACTCAATTTCAGAGGTCTCAACCCTACAGAGCTCTAATCTTTTAAAAATATTTACCCTTTATAAAACCTTTAAAGAATTTCCATGTATAACCCATAGAAACAGAAGGCTTCAGAATACACATCACTTATCAGAGAGAAAGTTACAACTTCTGACAGGTTTTATATTTATAGCAGCTTTAACAAACTCACTAAAGAAAAAGAATAGTAGGCCGGGTGTGGTGGCTCATGCCTGTAATCCCAGCACTTTGGGAGGTCGAGGCGGGTGGATCACAAGGTCAAGAGATCGAGACCATCCTGGCCAACACGGTGAAACCCCGTCTCTACTAAAAATACAAAAATTAGCTGGGTGTGGTGGCACATGCCTGTAGTCCCAGCTACTCGGGAGGCTGAGGCAGGAGAATTGCTTGAACCCGAGAGGTGGAAGTTGCAGTGAGCCGAGATCTCGCCACTGCACTCCAGCCTGGTGACAGAGCGAGGCTCTGTCTCATTAAAAAAAAAAAGAAAGAAAAGAAAAAGAAAAAAGAAAAAGAATAGTTCAGGTTGCTACTGCTTATATACAAATTGCGCAAATGGTAAATGTATGTTCTGAGTGGGAGGGGAGAGACGCACTCTCACAGAAAGTTATTTTATGTATATATATATGTGTGTGTACGTGTCTGTGTATGTATGTATACATATATATATAAAATTTTGTTTCTTAAGACAGCAATATCAAGAGTTGAGAACTCAGAATTGTGTATGAGATAGGAGTCAGGAGTAGGGTATGCAAAATAAAAGTAGAATTCTAGTTTGCCATATTTTATATTCAAACGAACCAGATACATCAACATTTGAATGTCATTGGTAGGACTGGGAAAAAAATGTAGGTGATGAAGGCAAGGGAAATAGAGAAATAAAGGCGGTAGTGGGGGTAGAATAAAAGGGAAAGAAAATTCCCCAATGGAATGAACTCTAAAATATATAACAGACACATATATATCTATTATCAATCCAGATCTAGATATATATGCATATGAAGTATGGATGTATATATTTTAAAAATACACAGACACCTTTTACAAGAATATATGAATGCACATTAATTTTTTGCACACATAATTCTGAAAAATCACTTTGATTATTCATGAAGGTGTGTATTTTTTAAACCATCATTTACTTTTTCTTTACTTTTTTTTGCAAAGATAGTTGTGCTGCCAAGCAACTTGAGGTAAAGGCATTAAAAGGGTTAGACTACAAGAAATGAAAACAAAACAACTGCGATACTTCCTATAGGAGACCGCACAAAAAGCAGTTGGCTGGTTTCATATTGCATAATGATGCTGTGTTCCTTGATGAAGTAAACAATCTTCCTTGTATTAACATAAGGATCAGACCTTGGCCCCCACACAGTGTTGGTTTCTGTATGGCTGGAGGTGTCCTTACTCAATTGACTTCACTGGAAACATACGTTGTATGTCAATTCATCTTTCAGTACTTCCTCTCAGAGAATATACTTGGACTATTTAAGCGAAGTACATTGTGCGTAAGGTATCTTGGTGAATCTGTACAGCCTTGGCAAGAGCTTGTGGATCTCGCCCATTGCTTTGTCCTGAAACGTGACTTCCTTCAGCACTGTAAGAGAAGTGGCAATGAAAACAAAAACAAACTTTCTATTCTGATGTAATAATTCCGAAAAATACTATTTGTTGTAGAAAATTTCAAAATTATTAACAAATAAGAGACTGGTGTAACAATCTATGTGTCCATCACTCAGCTTCAATCACTATTAACTCAAGGCCAATTTTGTTTTACTTCTCTCACCTCCCCATAATTAATTAGAAGCAAACCTAGATATCGTATCATTTTGTCTATCTGTCTGAATGTATCACTTTATTACCAATAATCTCTCCTTTGAATTAATGTGGTAAAACAACTAAGTTACTATATGATTCTATTACTAATGAGTCTAGACAATATATTTCAATAGGAAACCTTGGGCAGTCAGTTCTGTCATCATTTTTCACATGGATCACTGACTCCACTAATAGCTTGTGGAACTTGAAAATCCTACCATGCAGACAATATTTGGATTTGGGTGAGAACCTGTTATGCTTTTATATTACCTGTCATGTTCTTTGTCCACAAGATGATATCTGGCTCTAAATGCTACCAGGTGAGCATAATACGCTGGTGCAGGTATAGAAACAGATCGTGTACAGCGTACGTAAGTGTGGCAGAGCTGGTAAGTTAGCAGCTGAAGTTCATCTGCAGTAAAGCAGTTATCATCCCATAAAACATGATAGTGTGAAGGACGACTGGTACCCTATAGAGAAGGCAATGACATACACTGTTGAATTTTGAACTTTTTGTTTTGTTTTGTTTTTTGAGACAAAGTCTTGCTCTGTCGCCCAGGCTGAAGTGCAATGGCGTGATCTCAGATCACTGCAACCTCCACCTCTGGGGCTCAAAAGATTCTCGTGCCTCTGCCTCCCCAGTAGCTGGGATTACAGGCATGTGTGATCATGCCCAGCTAATTTTTTGTATTTTTAGTAGGGACAGGGTTTTGCCATGTTGGTCAGGCTGGTCTCAAACTCCTGACCTCAAATGATCTGCTTGCCTCAGCCTCCCAAAGTGCTGGAATTACAGGCGTGAGCTGCTGTGCTGAGCCCAATTTTGAACTTTTTAATAAATATTTAATATCAAGTCACATAAAAAACAGGTTTGGCACTTTGGGAGGTCAAGGTGGGAGGGTAGCTTGAGGCCAGGAGTTCAAGACCAGCCTGCACAACACAGTGAGACTCCATCTCCACAAAAGGTAAAAAAAAAATTAGCCAGATGTGGTGGCATGCACCTATAGTCCCAGCTACTTGGGAGGCTGAGGCAGGAAGATCACTTGAGCCCAGGAGGTCAAGGCTGCAGTGAACTATGATCCCATCATTGCACTCCAGCCTGGGTGACATAGTGAAACTCTGTCTCAATAAATAAATAAATGAAATGAAATAAAATAAAATAAAATAGAAAAGTAAAGCTGGGAAGATGTATAAAGAACAGTTTTTAGTCTCTGTGAAATATTATTGGTTATTTGCTGACTACAGCAGAAGTTTCAAACTGATATCCTAAAGGAAATCTGTTCAGGCTGGGCATGGTGGCTCATGCCTATAGTCTCAGCACTTTGGGGAGGCTGAGGTGGGAGGACAGCTCAAGCCCAGGAGTTTGTGACTAGCCTAGGCAACATAGGAAGACCTCATCTCTACAAAAAGATTTTAAAAATTAGCCAGGTGTGGGCCAGATGTGGTGGAGATCAAGACCATCCTGGCTAATATGGTGAAACCCCATCTCTACTAAAAATACAAAAATTAGCTAGGCGTGGTGATGCGTGCCTGTAAGCCCAGCTACTCAGGAGGCTGAGGCAGGAGAATCGCTTGAACCAGGGAGTTGGAGGTTGCAGTGAGCCGAGATCGCACCACTGCACTTCAGCCTGGTGACAGAGCGAGACTCTGTCTCAAAAAAAAAAAAAAAAAAAAAAAAAAAAATTAGCCAGGTGTGGTGGTGTGGACCTGTAGTCCCAGCTAGTTGGGAGGCTGAGGCAGGAAGATTGCTGAGCTCAGGAAGTCAAGGCTGCAGTGAGTGGTGATTGTGCCACTGCACTCCAGCCTGGGCAACACAGCAAGACCCTGTCTCAAATAAATAATAAAACAAAAATAGGCTGGGTATGGTGGCTCACACCTGTAATCCCAGGTGTGATTAATCCCAGGTGGGAAGACAAGGTAGGTGGATCGAACAAGAGTTCGAGACCAGCCTGCCCAACATGGCAAAACCCCCTCTCTACTACAAATACAAAAAATGAGCCGGGTGTAGTGGCATGTGCCTGTAGTCCAGCTACTTGGGAGGGTGAGGCAGGAGAATCGCTTTAACCTGGGAGGTGGAGGTTGCAGTAAACCGTGACTGCACCAGTGCACTCCAGCCTGGGTGACAGAGCGAGACTCCATCTCAAAAAGTAAATAAATAAATAAAAATAAAAATTTTAAAAGTTAAAAAAAAAAAGGAAAACTGTTCCCTAAGGTTTCTGATTAAATATATCGGAGAAATATTTCTATCTTGAAGATTCATAATGGTCATTTGCATATCAATGGTCTTCAAAAGTTCCGTAATAAAAAAAATCTGTTTAACAGCATTTCTAAAACTTAACTTGAAGAGAGAATCTTTCTCCTCTGTGATTTTTAAAATACAGTCATCTGGATGCAATGTGGTATTTATTAAATACGGGAGGAAACACTAGGTTAAAATATATAATCCAGTCATATAGGATTTATTTATTTATTTATTTAGAGACAGGGTCTGCAGTCTCGACCTCCCAGGCTCAGGTGATCCTCCCCTCAGCCTCCGGAGTAGCTGGGACTACAGGCACCTACCACCACACTCGGCTAATATTTTTATTTTTTATAGAGATGAGGTTTTGCCATGTTGCCCAGACTGGTCTCCAACTCTTGGGCTGAAGCAATCCACCCGCCTCGGCCTCCCAAAGTGCTGAGATTACAGGCCTGAGCCTGATGTATATAGGTTTTAATCTCTAGAAGATACTATTAACTTTTTTTGGCTTTTGTTATTTTTCATGGACACATAATAATTACACATATTTATGAGGTACAGTGTAATATTTTGATACACATATAAAATGTATAATGATCAAATCAGGGTAATTAGGATATCTATGCCTCAAACATTGTGCCAGGAAAATTCCAAACCCACTCTCCTGGTTATTTGAAAATATACAATAAGTTGGTAATTACAGCCATCCTATAGTGCCATAGAATATTAGAACTTATTCCTCCTATCTAGTTGTAATTTTGTATCTGTTAACCAGTCTTTGGTAATCCCCCTCCCTTTTCTGCCTCTAGTAACTACTATTTTACTCTCTACTTCTATGACATCAACTTTTATAGCTTCCACCAGTGAGATCATGCAGTATATATCTCTCTGTGGTTGGTTTATTTCATGTAACATAATGTCCTCCAGACTCATCCATGTTGCCACAAATGACAGAATTTCATTCTTTTTTTGTGGCTAAATAGTATTCCATTGTGTATAAATACCATATTTTCTTCATCCATTCATCTGTTGAGGGACACTTAGGTTGATTCCATATCTTGCCTATTGTAATAGTACTGCAATAAACATGGGGATGCAGGTATCTTCTTGACACACTGTTTCCTTTCCTTTGCATATATACTCAGTAGTGGGATGGCTGGATCATATGGTAGTTTTAATTTCAGTTTTATGAGGAACTTCCATACTGATTTCCCTAATGGCTGTACTAATGTACATTGCCACCAATAGTGCATATGAGTTCCCCTTTCTCTGCATTCTTTGTCTTTTTGATAATGACTATATTGAGTGAGATGATATCTCATTGTGATTTTAATTGGCATTCCCCTGGTGATTATTGATGTTGAGCATTTTTTCATATACCTCTTGGTCATCTCAATTACTCTCTTCAGACATTTGCCTATTTTAAAATCAAATTATTATTATTATTTTTTGCTGTTGAGTTGTTTGAGTTCTTTGGATATCCTGGATATTAATACCTTGTTTTTTTGAGACAGAGTCTTGTTCTGTTGCCCAGGCTCATTGCAGCCTTGCCCTTCTGGGCTCCAGTGATCCTCCCACCTCTGCCTCCTGAGTAGCTGGGACCACAGGTGCATGTCAGCACGTCCAGCTAATTTTTTTATTTTTTGTAGATATGAGGTCTCACTATGTTGCCCAGGCTTGTCTTGAACTTGTGGGCTCAAGCAGTCCTCCTGCCTCAGCCTCCTGAGAAGCTGGGATTACAGGCATGTACCATGTGCCCAGCCGTTTCTATGTTTTTGATGTAAATGTTTATTGCTATAAACTTCCCTCTGAATTCTGTTTTTGCTCTATCCCACAGGGTTTGGAATGTTGTATTTCTATTTTCATTTGTTCCAAGAAATTTTAAAAATTTCTTCTTAATTTCTTCATTGACCAGTCACTGGTTGTTCAGGAGCATACTGTTTAATTTCCATGTAAAAGATATTTGAGGCCGGGCATGGTGACTCATGACTGTAATCCTAGTACTTTGGGAGGCCGAGGCAGGCGGATCATTTGAGGTCAGGAGTTCGAGACCAGCCTGGCCAACATTAAATCAAAAAAATAATTGAGGCTGGGTGCAGTGGCTAACATCTGTAATCCCAGCACTTTGGGAGGCCAAGGTAGGTGAACTGCTTAAACTCAGCCTGGGTAACATAGTGAAAAACCTTGTCTCTACAAAAAATGTCAAAATTAGCCAGGCATGGTGGCATGTGTCTGTGGCCCTAGCTACTCGGGAGGCTGATGTGGGAGGATCACTTGAGCCCAGGAGGCGAAGGTTCCAGTGAGCCATGATCTCACCAGAGTGAGACCCTGTCTCAAACAAAACAAAACAAAACAAAAAGAAAGAAATCAAATCAAGTATCTTTTTTTTTTTTTTTTTTTTTTTTGAGATAGAGTCCCACTCAGTCACCCAGGCTGGAGTGTGCAATGGTGTGATCTCGGCTCTGCAATCTCTGCCTCCTGGGTTCAAGCGATTCTCCTGCCTCAGCCTCTTGAGTAGCTGGGATTATAGGCGCCCGCCACCACACCGGGCTAATTTTTGTATTTTTAGTAGAGACGGGGTTTTGCCATGTTGGCCAGGCTGGTCACGAACTCCTGACCTCAAGTGATCCACCTGCCTCAGCCTCCCAAAGTGCTGGGATTACAGGCGTGAGCTACCACACCCGGCAATTATTTAATTTAATTTATTTATTTTGAGACAGTCTCACTCTGTCGCCCAGGCTGGAGTGCAGTGGCGTGATCTTGGTTTACTGCAACTTCCACCTTCTAGGTTCAAGCGATTCTCTTGCCTCAGCCTCCTGAGTAGCTGGGATTACAGGCATGTGCCACCACTCCTGGCTAATTTTTGTATTTTTAGTAGAGGTGGGGTTTCATCATGTTGGCCAGGGTGGTCTTGAACTCCTGACCTCAAGTGATCCACTCACCTTGGCCTCCCAAAGTACTGGGATTATAGGCATGAGCCACCGCACCTGACCGCCTCCATTATTTTAAATTTGTTGAAATTTGTTTTGTGGCCTAACATGTGGTCTATCCTGGTGAGTGTTCCATGTGCTGAGAAAATAATGTATATTCTGCAGCTGCTGGATGAAATGCTTTGTATATATTTGTTAGGTCCATTTGGTCTAAAGTGTATTTTAAATCCAATGTTTCTTTGTTGATTTTCTGTCTAGATGATCTGTCAAGTGCTGACAGTGGGGTGTTGAAGTTCTCAACTACTATTATTGGAGTCTCCTTCTTTCTTTAGAGCTAATAATACTTGCTTTATATTATATATCTGGATGCTCCAGTGTTGGCTGCATATATATTTACAACTGTTATAGCCTCTTGGTAAATTGATCCCTTTAGCATTATATAATGACCTTCTTTGTCTCATTTTATAGTTTTTGACTTAAAGTCTGTTTTGTCTAACTTAAATACAGCTACTCCTGCTTGCATTTCTTTTCCGCTTGCATGGAATGAATGACTTTCTCCATCTCTTCACTTTCAGTTTATATGTGTCTTTACAGGTGAAGTGAATTTCTCATAGGCAGCATATATTTGGATTGTTAAAAAATTCAGTATTTTAAATATAGGAGGTACATGTGAGATTTGTTACATGGGTATATTACACCCAGATGGTGAGCTTAGCACCCAATAGTTTTTCTTTTCTTTTTTTTTTTTTTTGAGATAGAGCCTTGCTCTGTCGCCAGGTTGGAGTGCAGTGGCGCAATCTCAGCTCACTACAACCTCTGCCTCCTGAGTTCAAGTGATCCTTCTGCCTCAGCCTCCCAAGTAGTTGGGACTACAGGTGCGTGCCACCATGCCTGGCTAATTTTTGTATTTTTAGTAGAGATGGGGTTTCACCATGTTGGCCAAGACAGTCTTGATCTCTTGACCTTGTGATCCACCGGCCTTGGCCTCCCAAAGTGCTGGGATTACAGGCGTGAGCCACTGCACCCAGCCCCAGTAGAATTTTTCAACCCATCCCCCCTGCCCTCCTCTCTAGTAGTCCACAGTGTTTATTATTCCCATGTTATGGCCACGTGTGCTCAACGTTTAGCTCCCACTTTTAAGTGAGAGCATGCAGTATTTGGTTTTCTGTTCCTGTGTTAGTTTGCTTAGGATTATGACCTTCAGCTCCATCTATGTTGCTGTAAAGGATATGGTTTCATTCTTTTAAAAAATTCATTCAGTGGCTGGGCTTGGTGGCTCATGCCAGTAATCCCAGCACTTTGGAAGGATGAGGCAGGTGGATTGCTTGAGCTCTGGATTCAAGACCAGTCTGGGCAACATAGTGATATCCCGTCTCTACAAAAATACAAAAATAAGCCAGGTGTGGTGATGCATGCCTTGTGTGGTGATGCATGCCTGTAGTCCCAGCCATGCAGGAGGCTGGGGCAAGAGGATCGCCTGAGCCCAGGAGGCAGAGGTTGCAGTGAGTTGAGATTGCACCACTGTACTCCAGCCTGGAAACCAGAGTGAGAAAAAAATTCATTTAGCCAGTCTACATCTTTTCAGTGGGCAATTTAATTTGTTTACCTTGAGAGTTACTACTGATAGGTGAAGGCCTATTCCTGTCATTTTGTTAATTGTTTTCTGCTTGTTTTCTATATCCTTTCTTCCTTTCTTATTATCATGGTGGGTTGGTGGTTTTCTGTAGAGCAACAAGGTTTGAATCTTTTCTGTTTCTTTCTTGTGTATCTGTTCTACCAGTGAGTTTTATACTGTTGTTTCCATAATAATGATTATTGACTTTTTGCCTCCCTCGAACATTTCCTATAGGTCGAATCTAGTGGTGATAAATGTCCTCAGTTTATGCATGTCTCGGAAATACTATTTCTCCCTCATTTCTAAAAGTTAGCTTTGCTGGAAATAGGATTCTTATTGATTGATTGATTGATTGAATGATTGAGACAGGGTCTCACTCTGTTGCCCAGGCTGGAGTACAGTGGCACAATCATAGCTCACTGCAACCTCTGCCTCCTGAGCTCACATGATCCTCTACTGGGTACAGCATTCTTGGCTGACAATTTTTTTTTTCAGCCCTTTGAATATATCATCTCAATCTCTCCAGGCCTATAAGGTTTCTGTGGAGAAATCTGCTGTTAGTTTAATGAAGATTCTAAGTGACTTGATGCTTTTCTGTTGTTTTTAGAATTCTGTCTGTCCTTGACTTGACAATTTGACTACAATGTTCCTTGGGAAGAACCTTTTAGGGTTCGATCTGTTTGGAGACTTTTGAGCCTCCTAGATCTAGATGTCTATATTTCTCCCCAGATTTGGGAAGTTTTCAGCTATTATTTCTTTTTTTTTGAGACAGGGCCTCACTCTGTCATCCCAGGCTAGAGTGTAGTGGTGTGATCTCGGCTCGTTGCCGAGGCTTGAGCCTCAACCTCCCAGGCTCAAGTGATCCTCCTGCCTCAGTCCCCTGAGTAGCTGGGACTACAGGTGCATGCCACCATGCCTGGCTAATTTTTGTATTTTTTGTAGGGATGGGGTATCACCATGTTGCCCAGGCTGGACTCAAAACTCCTGAGCAAAAGCGATCTGCCCACCTTGGCCTCCCAAAGTGTTGGGATTACAGGTGTAAGCCACCATGCCCAACCTAATATTTCATTAAGCAGATTTTTCTACACCTTTCCCTTTCTCTTCTCCTTCTGGAACTCCCATAATACAAATATTTAATTGCTTACTGGTGTTCCATAAGTCTCAGAGGCGCTCTTCACTCTTTTTCATTCTTACTTCTTTTTTTTTTCTGACTCCGATTTTTTTTTCAAATGACCTGTCTTCAAGTTCAGAGATTCTTCTGCTTGATCAAATCTGCTGCTGAAGCTCTCTATTGTATTTTGTATTTTCCATTGAATTCTTCAGCTGAAGATTTCTGTTTGGTTCTTTTTAAATTTCTATCTTTTTGTTGAATTTCTTTTTCATATTGTGAATTGCTTTCCCGATCTTTTTTTTTTAGGCAGAGTTTCGCTCTTGTTGCCCAGGCCGGAGTGCAGTGGCATGATCTTGGCTCACTGCAACCTCCACCTCCCAGGTTCAAGCAATTCTCCTGCCTCAGCCTCTCGAGTAGCTGGGATTATAGGCATGTGCCACCACCCCAGCTAATTTTGTATTTTTAATACAGACAAGTTTTCTCCATGTTGGTCAGGCTGCTCTTGAACTCCCGACCTCAGGTGTTCTGCCTGCCTCAGCCTCCCAAAGTAATGAGATTACAGGCGTGAGCCACTGCGGCCGGCCTGCTTTCCCGATTTTGTTGAGTTGTCTATTGGTATTTTCTTGTATCTCAGTATATTTGGGCTATCCCAATATCTATGGGATACAGAGCTGCTCAGCTCTTCCAGGGCACCAATTCCCCAGTGCCAGTTCAGCTCAGGCATGGGGCTATGCCTGTCCTGGGTGGCCCAGACATGGTTTCCCTGATATGCAGGGCACTGCTTCAGCTTAGGTACTGGAGTGTGTGACTTCTCTGGATGACTAAGGCACTGCTTCTTGAGATGCAACGTACTCCTTCAATTTAGGCACTGGAGAGGTATGACCTCTTTTTTTTTTTTAAAATAGAGACTGAGTCTCGCTCTGTTGCCCAGGCTGGAGTAGCTGGGACTACAGGCGCACGCCATGACGTCCAACTAATTTGTTTTGTAGTTTTAGTAGAGACAGGGTTCCACCATGTTGGCCAGGCTGTTCTCAAACTCCTGACCTCAGGTGATATGCCCGCCTCGGCCTCCCGAAGTGCTGGGATTACAGGTGTGAGCCACCGCACCTGGCCGAGGTATGACCTCTTTACATGGCCAAGGCACAAGGTGTAACAGGTGCTTGCACCTCGACAGGGCTGTCAGGCCACTGGGCTGGAGTAATTTGGTGATAGCATAGCCTTAACAATAAAGAGGAGTCATGGCTACTTGCCCCTGGAGCAAGACATATCCCAGCTATAGTTCCACTTCCAAGATGGAGTAGTGCAGTAGCTGCTTGGACCACAGTGGGTGGAGCACAGTATCAGCTCCTTTTCTCGGGTTGGGAGGGTACACTTATGTGGACTCCAGGCAACTCCCCAAGATGGGATTAGTGCCTAAGAACAGTGCTGGGAACCCCAGTGTAGGTGTCCAAGGTGTTGATGGGGATTGCTGGGATCCTCTTGCTTATCTGTTCACTGTAGGGAGAAGTTCCTCCTGGTTCCCAGCTGATCCTGATTTGGAGATGGAGTAGTGGAGGCTCAGTGTTTCTTTCTGTTCTCTGTGTGGTCATCCCGAGTTTCTGTGCTCACCAGGGTTTCTGTTACTCCTCTGATGCACTCCAGGGCTCTCCCTCAGTTATTTTCATTAAAATATAGTTGTTTGGCCCAGTGCAGTGATTCATGCCTACAATCCCAGCACTTTGAGAGGTTGAGGCAAGTGGATCGCCGGAGGTCAGGAGTTCAAGACCATCCTGGCCAACATGGTGAAACCTCATCTCTACTAAAAATATAAAAATTAGCTGCGTGTGGTGGCAGAAGCCTATAATTCCAGCTACTCCGGAGGCTGAGGCAGAAGAATCACTTGAACCTGGGAGGTGGAGATTGCAGTGAGCTGAGATCACGCCATTACACTCTAGCCTGGGATCACGCCATTACACTCTAGCCTGGGCGACAAAAGCAAAACTCCATCTCAAAAAAAAAAAAAAGGTCGGACATGGTGGCTCATGTCTGTAATCCCAGCACTTTGGTAGGCTGAGGTGGGCGGATTGCCTGAGGTCAGGAGTTCGAGACCAGCCTGGCCATCATGGTGAAATCCCATCTCTACTAAAAATGCAAAAATTAGCTCGGCATGGTGGTGGGTGCCTGTAGTCCCAGCTACTTGGGAGGCTGAGGCAGGAGAATTGCTTGAACCTGGGAGACAGAGGTTGCAGTGAGCCGAGATCACACTACTGCACTCCAGCCTGGGCGACAGAGTGAGACTCCGTTAAAAAAATAAAAAATGTAGTTGTTTATCTGTTTTTCTGGCTTTCTTTGTGAGGGGAGCAAGCACTAGGGGCTTCTAGTCAGCCATCTTGCTGACATCACTTCCTCTGGACCTCCCATTAACCACCAACCCTGAAAATGTACAACATTAATTGTAAAGAGGAGCCGATATAAGAACATGGATAAATGAGTCGGACAATAATTTAAAGCCATGAATCTGAAACAGGTTTGTATATGTGGGACATATAAAGCTATAAGATACAGAGCTGTATGGTAAGGTACATCTGGAAATTTCTATATTAATCAATAATGGCAAGTAACCTAAAATAGTTTTGGGTTATAGACTCTCAGACATCCTGGGAATGTCAGTTTACTTTTTGTTGTTGGAAAGTTTGAGATGCACTGATTTAAAGCTTATGTTCCACCAAGTAAAGCTAACACATTAATGAAAAGGTTTTCTGGAAAGAGTAAGAAAAACTTTTTAAATTATTTAACTGAAACTTAAGGCCAGGTGCAGTGGCTCAAGCCTGTAATCCCCGCACTTTGGGAGGCCAAGGTGGGCGGATTACTTGAGGTCAGGAGTTTGAGACCAGCCTGGCCAACATGGTGAAACCCTGTCTCTACTAGAAAAAATAAAAATAAAAAAATTACTGGGTGTGGTGGCACCCAGTAATCTCAGTCTGTAATCCCAGCTACTAGGGAGGCTGAGGCATGAGAGTCACTTGAACCCGGGAGGCGGAGCTTGCAGTGAGCCGAGATCATGCCACTGTACTCCAGCCTGGGCAACAGAGTGAGACTCTGTCTCAAAAACAAACAAACAAACAAAACAAAACAAAACAACAACAACAAAAAACTAAAGCTGTAATTCTACAATTAAATTTTTTTTTATCTTTTGAGACAAGGTCTGGCTCCGTCACCTAGCCTGGAGTGCAGTGGCATGATTTTGGCTCATGGCAACCTCCCTCTGCCTCCGCGCTCAAGTGATCCTCCCACGACAGCCTCCTGAATAGCTGAGACTACAGGCACGTGCTACCACGCCTGGCTAATTTTTATATTTTTTGTAGAGACGGGGTTTCTCTATGTTGCCCAGGCTGGTCTCAAACTCCTGAACTCAAGCAATCTGCCCATCTCAGCCTCCCAAAGTGTTGGAATTATAGGCGTGAGCCACCATGCCCAGCCCAATTAAACTCTTTCACATGCTTAATACTACTAGTACATGTCAAAGTTTTCTATAAAATGTTATCGTCATTAGCTGAGTGTGGAGGCCTGTTGTCCCAACTACTTGGGAGGCTGAGGTGGGAGGACTGCTTGAGCCCAAGAGTTCTAGTCTAGCCTGAGCAAAATAGTGCTTTCTCTTTCTCTCTCTTTTTTTTTTTAAAGATGCATATGCTAAAGGAACAATCAGGTACTTTCACATTTTTTAACATTTTAGTGAAATTAAGGGCCTGTTTTAGGGAGATTCATTCTATTAAACTACTTATATTCTGGTATTTTCATAAAAATAAGTTCCTAAGCCCCTCTCAAGGTAAGGAAAGGGAAGACATTTGTTTACTGAAAATTTCATCTAATTTCACGTGGAAACAATTTGGAATGCAAAGAGTATTTCTTTATCCTTTTTCTGAGATTTAAAAAATACACGTAAGAATGACAGTTCTTGAATTAAAATATTTTACCCAAAGTGTAGGCTTACCTGTATTCCAGCATGGCTACAGAGGTAAAAATCGAACTCATATGGGTGTGTAATGTCTGTATCAACTGTTGTTCCAGCTGGGATATTGCCACTTCTTCCAACCTAGATTTGTTTGGTTAAAGTTTAAACAAACAAGAAAAAGGTAAAAATATATCTGAAAGCACTTTAAAAAATGTATGAATACATAGGCTGATCCTACATTTCACTACTTTCACCTTGAAATATGACTTAAGCAGTCATTCAGAGCAGACTACGCAGGTCCTAGTTCCTATTCTTACACGTTGCTGAAAGTGAGCGCTGATACACAACAAAACCTAATACAGTCTCTACTACTGCTTAGCTGATAGTTGACCCCACTATGGGTGGAAGACACTAAAAAAATTTTTTTTTAAATTAACTTAAAGTGCTCCAATTTATGGTACCTGTGCATAGTAGGTATTCTTGAACGTGTGATTTATGAAGATCAGCATTTACCTTGGAGAAAACTAGATGTTTAGAGAGAGAGAATGCTGACAAGATCAACAACAGTCACACCATTTGTTAACCATTTATGGATCAGGCACTTTGAACACATTATTTCTAAAACCTGATAACAATCCTGCAAGTTAGGGATTATTTCCATTTGTTTAGGGAAATAAAGGCTCAGGAATACAAAATAATTTGCTCAATAGCACACAAGGGCAGAACTGGGATTCAAACAATGAAATAATTGCAAAGGCCTTATTCCTTTTATTTCATACTATCAGTTTCAACATCTTGTAAGAGGACATCATGATTTTCTCTGAGTGGATATAATATAACTGAAATGACCCAAAATTCTTGATGATACAAGCTCCTTATAAAACACTTAAAAATGTTTATTATACCCACCTCCACCGCCTTATCCCAACACATTTAAAATCATTAACTGTAAGTCTAGGTTTACAAGGCTAGCAAATCAGAAACTATTTTACTGACTCAGATAATATTTTTGCCACATGAGTGACTGTTATAAGGTAGTACCTTGAATTATAGTGGTGTGGACCAACCAGCTTCACTTTACCAAGCACAAAACAAAACAGTTCATAATCTACTAAATTATGCCTGGTCCTAAAAAAATACTTAACTCTAATAAATTAGCACACGTAAATCTTCTAATTAATACATACAAAAAGTTGTAGGCTGGGTGTGATGGCTCACACCTATAATCCTAGCACTTTGGGAGGCCGAGGTGGGCGGATCATTTGAAACCAGGAGTTTGTAACCAGCCTGGCCAACATGGTGAAATCCTGCCTCTAATAAGACTACAAAAATTAGCCAGGTGTGGTGGCACATGCCTGTAATCCCAGCTACTCAGGAGACTGAGGCCTGACAATCACTTGAACCCAGGAGGCGGGGGCTGCAGTGAGCCAAAGTCATGCCACTGCACTCCAGCCTGGGCAACAGAGCAAAACTGTCAAAAAAAACAAAAACAAAAAAATAAAACTAACTCATAATCTTGTTGGTGAGGATTAAATTGATTAAATTTATAAGCAATACTTAGAACAATATCTATTATTATTTCTTCTTCTCTATTCTACCACTATCACCACCACTCTACAGCTAGCCAAACTTTATTTATTAATTTTTTTTTGTTCTCATCACTCTACTAATGAGAGCTAGCCAATCTTTACTGAGTACTTAGTGTGGGCCAAGCCCTGTTCTAAGTGCATTACGTATTTTATTTAATTCTCCCGACAACCCAAATAAGGTAGATATTAATATTATCCAATCTTGCTAAGAAATAAACAGACACAGAGATGTTAAGTTGCTTGCCCAAAGGAATACAGTGAGTATGTATGGCAAAGAAAAACACCCCTCTCTTAGTCCTTTCTATCAAATCCCTTTCTCAAGGGGAAACAACACTTGGTATCATTAGATTTCTCTGCTCCAAGATTTACAGGATGGGGGCAGATGTGATCAGAGCACTGAAAATGACAGTAAGACTGCTGTCTTGCTGCACACAGATAAGAAAACATATTTCTGGCCGGGCGCAGTGGCTCACACCTGTAATCCCAGCACTTTGGCAGGCCGAGGCGGGCAGATCACAAAGTCAGGAGATCGAGACCGTCCTGGCTAACACGGTGAAACCTGTCTCTACTAAAAATACAAAAAATTAGCCGGGCATGGTGGCAGGTGCCTGTAGTCCCAGCTACTCAGGAGGCTGAGGCAGAAGAATGGCGTGAACCTGGGAGGCGGAGCTTGCAGCGAGCTGAGATCGTGCCACTGCACTCCAACCTGGGCGACAGAGCGAGACTCCGTCTCAAAAAAAAAAAAAAAAAAAACATATTTCCTTAGGTATTTATACCTCTCTTTCCTAATTATAAAAAATATACATTCACATTATAAAATGCATAAAATAATTCTGTGAACTTTAAAGGAAACATGGCTAAAAGTTAGTTTGTATAAATTTCCACTTTTTTTTTTTTTTTTTTTTTTTTGAGATGGAGTTTTGCTCTCTTGCCCAGGCTGGAGTACAGTGGCACCATCTCGGCTCATTGCAACCTCTGCCTCCTGGGTTCAAGTGATTCTCCTGCCTCAGTCTCCCGAGTAGCTGGGATTACAGATGTGCGCCACCACACCTGGCTATTTTTTGTATTTTTAGTAGAGACAGGGTTTCACCGTGTTGGCCAGGCTGGTCTTGAACTCCTGACCTCAAGTGATCTGCCTGCCTTGGCCTCCCAAGGTGCTGGAATTACAGGTGTGAGCCACTGCGCCTGGCCTGAATTTCCACTTTTTTAAAAAACTAATTTGTATGAGATATTTTAAAAAGAGAATGTACTGTTTTTTCTGAAGATTTTAGGAAAATATGAATAGAAGAATAATTTTAAAACCATGAGTTTCTTCACAACAAAAAAGTAGAATGAGATTTTGAATATTTGGAGTGTGTAGAAATTCTAGAAAGTTAAAAATAATCTATTTTGATGCTTCTATACTCATAATGTAATTGTTGAAATTTGCTACTATATATTGGAAACCCTGCTGTTGGCAGAGGGCCCTTGTTGAATGCTCTATGAACTATGTTGGATAAGCTTGGTTTATAACAGTATTACAACAGAGGTGAGATTACCCTTTCTGTCCTATCAGCACAAAATAATCGAGTGTGATGTCTCTTCTGAACTACAATGTAGGTTATTCCAGGTTGATAGTCTTTCTCCAAACTGATGCAGGCTTCTCGAATTGCTAGTAGTTCATAATATAATACCTAGAGAATATGAAATGGAAAGATTCAATATAGTCAGCTATTTGTTTTTATATACTTCAAAGTAGGATAATGATTTAATCTCAGGATTCCTTAATTTCACCGCTCTATAGCTAATATGCTTCTTGATTCCATTTTAACGATTATTAGAACATGGTCTTAGCAAGCAAGGCATACACATTCGTAGTGAACATTTTCAAAAAGACAATCTAAGAAAACACCAAGTTTTGACTTGGGGAACTCTAACAAGGTTTTTAACTCTAGAACTAGACACCATATTATAAACACAATATCTGATTTCACCATAGTCTGATGAGATTCTAGGTAACCAACCTGCCTAAACTGCCCCTCTGAAACACCATCCCGATAAAAGATGATACGAGTAGGCTTGAACCGAGTTGACTTATAAAATTGAATAAGAAGTTCCCGGACCATGGAGGCCAAGTCCTGGATGATCTCCTGTCGGGGTCTCTGAACTCTTACTGTGGCACAGTATCTGCTTGGGTGTGCATCCATACTACCTACAACCTAGGTTAGAAAAAGTAAAAAAATAAAAATAATAATAAATAAAAATAAATGATAATCAAAATTACATGAATTTCATTTACATTTTTATTTTACTGTAACCTGTTTATCACTGTTTACTTTGAAAGTAATCAAAAATAGTAATTCTGAGTTGGGTATGATGGCATGTGCCTATAGTCCCAGCTACTCAGGAAGCTGAGGCAGGAGGATCACTTGTGCCCAGGAATTTAAGGCCAGCCTGGGCAAAATAGCAAGACCCCATCTCTCTCTCTTTCTCTCTTTTTTTTTTTTTTTTTTTTTTGAGACGCAGTCTTGCTCTGTCACCAGCCTGGAGTGCAGTGGCACAATCTCGGCTCACTGCAACCTGCACCTCCTGGGTTCAAGCGATTCTCCTGCCTCAGCCTCCAGAGTAGCTGGGACTACAGGTGCACACCACCACGCCCAGCTAATTTTTATATTTTTAGTAGAGATGGGGTTTCACCATGTTGGCCAGGATGGTCTCGATATCTTGACCTCGTGTCCGTCTGCCTTGGCCTCCCAAAGTGCTGGGATTACAGGCATGAGCCACCACACCCAGCCTACCCCATCTTTTTAAAAAAATAAAAAGAATAGTACTTCCCATTGAAGAACAGAATAAAACACCTAGTATAGGGTAAAAAACTATTTTCCTATAACTAGGCTGAACTATACATTTAACAATTAGATTCTTTGTGTTGTTGGTAGACTTAAAGATTAGTGAGGAAAGAAAAAGACAAAAAGATGTGTATAAGAGAAAAGAAATAAGTAAAAACAAGGACCAATTCAAACCACTGATTTTTCTTCCTATCTCTTCCACTTTAGCAACCTATCTCAGAAGCCATACTTAAGACTTTAGCTTCATCTTAGAACTGTTACGCTTCATAAATTTTAAAATCAGAATTTTCCCTCTTGGCCTGAATCTATACAGTCTTATTGAGCTGCATTTGTGTTCTGTATCTGGTCCTCAGAGAAGTTAATCTTGGTTTTGAAACTAGCTATATTAATTTCTCTTTCTGTGTCTAATATTGTTATGTCTTTGGAGAAGAGACCTCAAAGCATGAACTTATAACATTATTCTGATCAGAGCCTAGAGCTGGTCACTGCCTCCAGACCCTTTCTTCCAGTTAACCTATACCAAAGTCATGCTTCAAAAATGGAACTTTGACCATTTCTTTCCCTTGAAAGGTATCTCGCTACTTAAGAATAAATCCAGGCTGGGCACGGTAGCTCACGCCTGTAATCCCAGAACTTTGGGAGGCCGAGGTGGGCGAATCACAAGGTCAGGAGATCAAGACCATCCTGGCTAACACAGTGAAACCCCGTCTCTACTAAAAATACAAAAAATTAACCGGGTGTGTCAGCGTGCACCTGTAGTCCCAGCTACTCAGGAGGCTGAGGCAGGAGGATGGCGTGAATCCGGGAGGCGGAGCTTGCAGTGAGCCAAGATCGCGCCCACTGCACTCCAGCGTGAGCTACAGAGCGAGACTCTGTCTCAAAAAAAAAAAAAAAAAAAAGAAGAAATCCAGACCCCTCGGATGGAACAAAATGCCTCACAAAGGCTTCCTAGCCTCATAGCCTGCAGTATACTATGTTCCAATTCCTTGTATTTCTCAACATTCCCAAAACACACCAGGTTCTTGCAACTTAAATGTTGTTACTTGGTTATCATGATAACACCTATTATACTATGTGGCACTCATTACTTACTTAGTTTCTCACACTACTCTCTAAGTTCTTGGAGATAGAAGCCATATAGTGAAAAAGAATCAACCAATAAATTCTATTTACAAGACTTCTGAGAACCATAAAAGAAAGTGGGTATTTGGTAGAAACGGATTTAGTAGAAAAAGACAATGACTACCAGAAGTCCAAAGGAATTAAAATATGCTTAAACCTTGGTGGAAAATGACCCAAAGTAGCAAATCCAAGGAAGTCTTTTGAGTTCCTTTATCATTTTATCATCTATAAGAACACTTTAATGAATGTTAGAGATGACTCAATACAACCACTGAACATTTAAAGAAAATAATTCATGTATAACATTAAAAATACAAAAGCAAGAGAATTAATAGATAAAAATTAATTTCCTTTACTAATGAAAATAGCTTTGAAATCATGAAGTGGAAATTTAAATATTACTATCATTTTCAGGGATGAATTAGATTTATCAGATTCATAAAACAAGATTTATGTGAAGATTATAATGGATCATAGAAAAAATATTAAATCTTTTTTTTTGTTTTGAGATGGGGTCTCCCTCTGTCACCCAGGCTGGAGTGCAGTGGCATGATTTCAGCTCACTGTAACCTCCGCCTCCCGAGTTCAAGTGATTCTCTTGCCTCAGCCTCCCGAATAGCTGGAATTAAAGGCACCCGCCACCACGACAGGCTAATTTCGTATTTTTTATAGAGATGGGGTTTCACCATGTTGGTCAGGCTGGTCTTGAACTCCTGACGTAAAGCGATCCACTCCCGCCTCAGCCTCCCAAAGTGATGGGATTCTAGGCGTGAGCCACCGCGCCTGGCCAATTAAATCTTAGTTTAATTTCTGAAGTTTATTAAATATGCCTAAAAGATGTTCATATTTTCGAAATGTTGGCTATTTGTTAAAATCAAGTGATTTTCAAAATAGGTAAAATATTATCAGGCTTTCTCAAGTTTATAAGAAATACACTTAAACTGAGACAAAAAGGTTACAAATACAGAGAGAGCAAAGAAATAACAGGCAGATGCTAAAAACAGGAGTGGCAGTAGTAAAATAAAGAATTTGGCTGGGCACGGTAGCTCACACCTGTAATCTCAGCACTTTGGGAGGCCGAAGCAGGTGGACTGACCGAGATCAGGAGTTCAAGACCAGCCTGGCCAACATGGTGAAGCCCCGTCTCTACTAAAAGTACAAAAAATTAGCCGGGCATGGTGGCAGGTGCCTGTAATCCCAGCTACTCGGGAGGCTGAGGCAGGATAATCGCTTGAACCTGGGAGATGAAGGTTGCAGTGAGCCGAGATTGTGTCATTGCACTCTAGCCTGGGCAACAAGATAACTTTGTCTGAAAAAAATAAATAAAATAAAATAAAATAAAAGAATTCAGGCGCAAAGTATTGACCTGGATGAAGGTGGGAGACATTTTATATATAAAAAATGTAATCCACCAAGCTTATATGTAGTGTATCTTTCTATGACAAAGACATTACTGAAATATACAAACAAACTATTCAAAACAACAAAAAGTAACTAAAAATGCATAATCATGGAGAGGTCAAGTAGACAAATTAAAGTATAATACAGAAGATTTGAATAATATAACTAGCAAACTTGATTTAATAGATACATATGGAACTTGCAAACTCCAAACCAGAGAATAATCATTCTTTTCAAAAACCCAAAGAACATTTATGAAAGTTGGCTACAAAGAAAATATTAAAATTCAAAAAGTTGAAACTGCAAAATTGATACTGGTCTGTCAACCTTAGGTAAGATAAACCTGGCTAACACTCACAGCAGCAATAGAAGGCTTCTTTCCATCACCAGCAGGTGGATGAGTGACATCGGCTCCCAAAAAGATCACTGGTTGCTGGAACACAGAAGGTCTTAAACACATTTTGAAAAAGGGTTAGATATTTCATTTTTTCAGTATCCATTTATCTGTTTCACACAATTGCAACGTAACTTCAAGTTATTGACAGCACAGAGGAAGTCCTATGTAATCCAAATTTTTTTTTTTTTTTTTTTTTTTTTTTTTTTTGAGACAGAGTCTTGCTCTGTCACCCAGACTGGAGTGCAGTGGCACGATCTCGGCTCACTGCAAGCTCCGCCTCCCAAGTCCATGCCATTCTCCTGCCTTAGCCTCCCAAGTAGCTGGGACTACAGGCGCCCGCCACCACACCCGGCTAATTTTTTGTATTTTTTAGTAGAGATGGGGTTTCACCATGTTAGCCAGGATGGTCTCGATCTCCTGACCCTGTGATCCACCTGCCTTGGCCTCCCAAAGTGCTGGGATTACAGGCATGAGCCACCGCACCTGGCCAATCCAAAGTTTTATTCACAGCAGAATTTTATCTAAAATAGTGGTGCTGGTGGTTGAAAAGGGCTGTATTAATATTAACAGATGCTAGTATTCTCCAACATGGGCACAAAATTATAAACTTCCTTATGATCCACAAATCTTTATCACTCTTTAAAAATCGACTTATATTTTAAACCTATGTAATCTCTCAAGGGAAAAAGGAATCATTACACTTTAGACTGGAAGGGATTTTGGGAATCCACTACTCCCACTCCCTGGCCAAAAGTATAAATTTGAGTAACATATATTCAATGGTCATAAAGGAGATAGGACTTCCTTTTATTTTACTTTATGTTATTATTGTTTTTTTGAGACAGGGTCTCACTGTGTTGCCCAGGCTGGAGTGCAGTGGCGTAATCACAGTTCGCTGCAGCCTTGACTTCCCTGGGCTCAGGTAATCCTCCCACCTCAGCCTCTGGAGTAGCTGGAACGACAGGCGCACGCCACCACACATGGCTAATCTTTCTATTTTTTTGTAGAGATAAAGTTTCACCATGTTGGGCTTGTTGATAAAATTCTTTATTTATCTCATTTACGGATCTCATCTCATATTTAACAGGGGTAGAAAGTAGAGATGGCGTGGAAAAACAGGAAAAGAAGGACTTTTGTGTCAAACAAACATGGGCCAATTCTTATTCTAATGTTTATTTGTGGTGTATAGTTAACTTTTTTGAGGCCTAATTGCTTCAACTATTAAAAGGGAACTTGTTCAATTCTCTGAAAAATGGCCTCTTCCTCAGTGACTTGCACAATAAGCTACCTCCTGTTTCTAGGTCATGTTGTCTCTTACTTCCTAAGAGCTCCAGCTCTAAGAAGGGTGATCTAACAGTAATGTGTTTTCTTACTGACTATAGCAGGAGGGCTGATATGGCTTACTTAATTGACTAATCTGGGCTCCCAGTTCCTTCTCTCCTTCACATTCCAGGTAGGTGAGTAGTCTCATGAAACCAGGTTGAATTTGATTACCAAATAAAGTGAAAATTCTTCAAGCTGGGCTCTCCAGTGAGAAATAAAGCACTGGATACTTTCTGGCTAGGTAAGAGGTACTTTGCATACTAAATGAAAATTTTTGGGGCTCGAGCCTGCTCCCACCCTGTGGAGTGTACTTTCATTTTCAATAAATCTCTGCTTTTGTTGCTTTGCTTCATTCTTTCCTTAAAAAATAAGATAAAATAAAATTGTGGGGGGCATTTTCAGAAGAGAATCTCTGAACCTTGCCAATACAAATTATTTTTTTACCAAAATGTCTACGAATCTCCCACAGTAGGAATTATTAAGGGGGTCTCTTACACAGCCCTTATAGTAGTTAGATATGGTCATATATAGACAAATGAAGATATAAAAATAATATTTTCATAAGCGATTAGCATATCTTACCTTTGATGAGGTACAAGAATATTATTGATCCCTCCGAGTTTAACATTTATCTTTAGGCACAAGTTTGAGAGAGTTTGAGGAGATGTTTTTATTACATTCTTGACTTGAACACATTGTGTAGCCATACCCAAAAGTGTGTCTCCTACACGTTTCACTTCCGCTATGGAATAGATGCAAAACCTCTAGTCAGAAAAAAAGACCTGAAAATAATTTTACATACTGAAAATAAAGCTACTATGTTTCCCCCTTAACATCCATCATTGTATTACAGGATACCAAAAATTATGCCAATACAGTACTAAGGCGATGCTGTTAAAATTGAAAGTATACTGCTTTGAAGACTAGCTTAAGTATTTAGTGACAATTTTTCTAGTTGTTTTCTTCTTTGTATAAAAAGGTATATTTTTGCCATAGCATAACTGCAATAACTGAAAAGCATAAAGTGAAACATGCACATAATCCCTTGTTATCGTTTTATAGTACTCTCTTCCAATAATTTTCTCATTTATATTATTTTAATCTACTTGTAATCACAGTACACTTACAGCTTTCAATCCTATTCTCTTATCTTTAATTTAAAAATTCAGAGGTATTATAGCACAAAGAACAAAAGTCCCCTGTTCCTTTCCTCTCCTCTGCCATTATAACCATCATAAATATTTCGGTGTATATAACTTTTTTTTTTTTTTTGAGAGGATCTCACTCTGTCACCCAGGCTGGAGTGCAGTGGCACGATCATGCATCACTGTAGTCTCGACCTCCTGAGCTAAAGCGATCCTCTTGCCTCAGCCTCCCAAGTGGCCGGAACTACAGGCATGCACCACCACACCAAGCCTTTTTTTTTTTTTTTAAGTAGAGATGAGGGAGGTCTCACCATGGTGCCCAGCCTGGTCTCAAACTCCTAAGCTCAAGTGATCCTCCTGCTCCAGCCTCCCAAAGTGTTGGGATTACAGGCAAGAGCCACTGCACTCAGCCATAACTTCTTTTTTTTTTTTTTTGAGATGGAGTCACATTCTGTCACCCAGAGTAGAGTGCAGTGGCATGATCTCAGCTCACTGCAACCTCTGCCTCCTGGGTTCAAGCAGTTCTCCTACCTCAGCCTCCCGAGTAGCTGGGATTACAGGTGTGCACCACCTCACCTAGCTAATTTCTGTATTTTTATTTATTTTTTGTTTTGTTTTTATTTTTTATTTTTGAGATAGAGTTTCGCCCTTGTTGCCCAGGGCTGGAGTGCAACGGCACAATCTCGGTTCACTGCAACCTCTGCCTTCTGGGTTCAAGCGATTCTCCTGCCTCAGCCTCTTGAAGTAGCTGGGATTACAGGCACCTGCCACCATACCCTGATAATTTTTTTTTTTTTTTTGTATTTTTAGTAGAGATGGAGTTTCACCACATTGGCCAGGCTGGTCTTGAACTCCTGACCTCAGGTGATCCACCCGCCTTGGCCTCCCAAAGTGCTGGGATTACAGGCATGAGCCACTACGCCCAGCCAATTTCTGTATTTTTAGTAGAGATGGGGTCTTGCCATGTTGGCCACGCTGGTTTTGAATGCCTGACCTCAAGTGATCCACCCGTCTTGGCCTCCCAAAATGCTGGGATTACAGGTGTGAGCCACTGCACCCAGCATAACTTCTTATATATAAAAAACATAGAAAAATGGGTGCAATGTCTCACACCTGTAATCCCAGCACTTTGGTAGGCTGAGGCGGATCGCTTGAGCCCAGGAGTTAGAGACCAGCTTAGGCAACAAATCAAGACCCCATCCCTGCCAAATTTTTTTTTTAATTAGCCAGGCATGATGGTATGTGCTTTTAGTTCTAGCTACTCAGGAGGCTGAGGCAAGAGGATTGCATGGGCCCAGGAGATGGAGGCTGCAGTGAACTATGATCGTGTCATTGCACTCCAGTCTGGGTGACAGAGTGAGACCTTGCCTTAAAAAAAAGGACAAATGACAATACACATTTCTCTAAAGAAGATAAACAGAAAAATGACCCATAAGCACATGAAAAGATGCCCAACGTCTCTAATCATTTAGGAAAATGCAAAATCAAAAACATTATGAGATACCACTTCACACCCATTAGGATGGCTACTATCAAAAAGCCAGAGAATAACAAACATTGGGGCAAGGATGTGGAGAAACTGGAACTCCTGTGCGCTGTTGGTGGGCATGTAAAATGGTGCAGCCACTGTGGAAAACACTGTGGAGGTTCCTCAGAAAATTAAAAATAGAATTACCATATGATGCAGCAATGCCATTTATTAGATGTATACCCAGAATAGCTGAAAACAGGGTTGTGAAGAGATATTTGTACACCTATGTTCATAGCAGCATTACTCATGATAGCTAAAGTGTAGAAGCAACCCAAGTGTCCATCAACAGAAGAATAAACAAGATGTGGTGTATACACACACACACACACACACACACACACACACACACACACACATATACAAACAATGGAATATTATTTGGCCCGAAAAAGGAAGAAAATTCTGACATATAGTACAACATGGATGAACCTTGAGGATATCATGCCAAAAGCCAAATATTGTAGGACTCATGTACATAAGGAAACTAGAATAGTCAAATTCATGGAAGCGGAAAGTAGAACAGTGCTTTCCAGGGGTTACGTGAGGTTTAATGGATATTAAAGTTATTGGTTAATGGATAAAGAGTTTCAGTTTGGGATGATGGAAAAAAGTTCTGGAAATGGATAGTGATGATGGCTGCACAACATGTGAATGTTCTTAATGTCAGAATGTAAGAATTCCAGAATGACTTAGTACTTGAAATTATGTGAGTGAATGATTTGCAAGTAAACATTAAATCATTATGTGGCTCAAAAAAAAAATGAAGGAGAAATAAAGATTTTCTTGAACAAATAAAAACAGGGTATTTGTTGCTGGTAGAAATGCTTGGCAAGAAATATTAAAAGAATTTTCCAGAGAGAAGGAAAATGATACAGATCAGAAATCATAAATGAAGGAAAAGCAGGGTACAGTGTGGGTCATGCCTGTAGTACCAGCTACTGGGGAGGCTGAGGTGGGTAGAGTACTTGAGCCCAGGAGTTTGGGGCTGCAGTGCACTATGGTCATGCCTGACAATAGCCACTGACCAGCATGGGCAACATAGCAAGACCTGTCTCTAAAAAACAAAACAAAACAAAAGTAAGGAGGAAGGTTGAAGGTCAGCAAATAAATAAAGGTAAAATAAAATCTTGTATTTTCATATTCTTAATTGAGCTAATAGATGATTATTTGTTCAAAATAGTAATAGCAACAGTGCATTGGGTAGTTATAGCTTATGGATAAGTGAAATAAATGACAGAAATATAAGGTACAGAAGGGAAAAATTGGGAGTATTCTGTTACAAGGTATCTCTATACTATCTAAGAAGTGGTATAATGTTACCCAAAAGTAGACTCAGATTAGTTGTAAATATATATTAAAAAGTCTAGGGAAAACACTACAAAAATTTTTAAAGGAAGTCTAACTGATATGTTAAAAGAGAATGAAAAATAGAATTAGACAAAATGCTCAATTAAAACCAGGAGGGGCCAGGAGCAGTGGCACATGCCTGTAATCCCAGCATTGGGAGGCTGAGGCGGGAGGATCACTTGAGGCCAGGAGTTCGAGACCAGCCCAGGCATGTTTACAGTTTTGATGAAAAAGGTAATATCAATTTATACTACCATCAGCAACGTATTAATACACTGCATACTCACAAGCACTAGGTATTATAATATTTGCTAATTTAGCAGCACAAAATTTTTCCCTTTATTGATTTGTACTTTTCTTCTCTCTCTCTTTTTTTTTTTTTTTTTTTTTTTGAGAAAGGGTCTCGCTCTGTTGCCCAGGCTGCTGGAGTGCAGTGGCATGATCTTGGCTCACTGCAACCTCCACCTACTGGCTCAAGTGATCTTCCTATCTCAGCCTCCCAAGTAGCTAGGACCACAGATGTGTACTACCATGCCTGGCTAATTTTTCTTTTTTGCAGATATGAGGTTTCGCCATGTTGCTCAGACTAGTCTTAAATTCCTGAACTCAAGCAATCTGCCCACCTTGGCTTCTCAAAATGCTGGGATTACAGGCATAAGCCACTGCATCTGGCCTGTATTTTTCTTTAACTATGAACAAAAACAAACTTTTTATCATATATTTACTTGCTTTGTTTTTACTAAATTTCAGTTTATATTCTTTTCTCATTAATCTAAAAAAAGAAGGTTTTTATTTAACTAATAATAAACTATTTGTTTATTGTTTCTATTTGCTACAAATATTTTCCACACTCTATTGGTTTTCTTTTCATTTTAGTACATCCGTGACATGTAGGAAATTTAGGGGCCAGGTGCAGTGGCTCATGCCTGTAATCCCAGCACTTTGGGAGGCTGAGGTGGGCAGATCACCTGAGGTCAGGAGTTTGAGACCACCCTGGCCAACATGGTGAAACCCTGTCTCTACTAAAAATACAAAAATCAGCCAGGCATGGTGGCACGCGCCTATAGACCCAGCTACTAGGGAGGCTGAGGCAGAAGAACAGCTTGAACCTGGGAGGTGGAGGTTGCAGTGAGCTGAGATCATGCCACTGCACTCCAGCCTGGGCAACAGAGGGAGACTCTGTCTCAAAAAAAAAAAAAAAAAAGGGCTGGGCATGGTGGCTCACGCCTGTAGTCCCAGCACTTTGGGAGGCTGAGGCGGGAGGATCACAAGGTCATGAGATTGAGACCATCCTGGCTAACACGGTGAAACCCTGTCTCTACTAAAAAATACAAAAAAATTAGCTGGACATGGTGGCAGGTGCTTGTAGTCCCAGCTACTCAGGAGGCTGAGGCAGGAGAACGGCGTGAACCCAGGAGGCAGAGCTTGCAGTGAGCCGAGATCGCACCACTGCACTCCAACCTGGGCGACAGAGCGAGACTCTCTCTCAAAAAAAAAAAAAAAAAAAAAAAAAAGAAAGAGAAAATTTAATGTTTACTCAGTACTCAGTCAAATCTGACAATTTTCTTTTGTGATTTCTTCTATTATTTCTAAACCTACATGATTTTACCCCGTTCAGTGGTTTGAAAATTATATTTTCTTTGTATTTTTCTACGATTCAATGATTTATATTTAGCTTATTAATCTCACAAAATTTTGTTTATAATAATAGTTAACATTGACTGTTTACTATATGACAGGTGCTATTCTAGGCCCTTTACATATGTAGACTCAGTTAATCCTTACAACAACCCTATATATGGATTAGGTATTATTAGTATCCCCGGGTATGTGTGCTATATATCAAGGAAGTATAACTGATACACTAAAAGAGGAAAGAAAATAGAATCATATAAAATGCTCAATTAAAACCAGAAAGAGGCTAGGCGCAGTGGCTCACACCTGTAATCCCTGCACTTTGGGAGCCCAAGGTTTAAGGATTGCTTGAGCCCAGGAGTTTGAGACCAACCCGAGAAACATAGTGAGATCCTGTCTCTACAAAAAAATAAATAGACTAGTTCAACCATTGTGGAAGTCAGTGTGGTGACTCCTCAGGGATCTAGAACTAGAAATACCATTTGACCCAGCCATCCCATTACTGGGTATATACCCAAAGGACTATAAATCATGCTGCTATAAAGACACATGCACACGTATGTTTATTGCGGCATTATTCACAATAGCAAAGACTTGGAACCAACCCAAATGTCCAACAATGATAGACTGGATTAAGAAAATGTGGCACATATACACCATGGAATACTATGCAGCCATAAAAAATGATGAGTTCATGTCCTCTGTAGGGACATGGATGAAATTGGAAATCATCATTCTCAGTAAACTATTGCAAGAACAAAAAACCAAACACCGCATATTCTCACTTATAGGTGGGAAGTGAACAATGAGAACACATGGACACAGGAAGGGGAACATCACACTCTGGGGACTGTTGTGGGGTGGGGGGGGGAGGGATAGCATTGGGAGATAAACCTAATGCTAGATAACGAGTTAGTGTGTGCAGCGCACCAGCATGGCACATGTATACACATGTAACTAAACTGCACATTGTGCACATGTACCCTAAAACTTAAAGTATAATAAAAATAAATAAATAAATAAATACAAACAAAAAAAATAAAAAAATAAAAAATTAGTCCAGTGTGGTGGCACATGCCTGTAGTTCCAGCTACTTGGGAGGCCGAGGAAGGAGGATTGCTTGAGCCCAAGAGGTCAAGGCTGCAGTAAGCCATGATTGCACCACTGCACTCCAGCCTGAAAGAGTGAGTGAGATCCTATCCCATGCATACACACCACATACATACATAAATATTGTCCCAATTCCAGAGATGAGGAAACTAAGGGCTAGTGTGATTAAGTAATTCAGCCAAATCACACAGGTAGTAGAACCGGCAGTACCTGAATATTGAGCAACACAGTTTAATTTGATAGCCTGTGCTTTTAACCACTACATTATACTGATACTCAAATTATCTCAATGCCATTTTTATTCAATAATTCTTTCTTTAGCCATTGTTATGTGATGCCTCTTTTCACTACTGAAACTCTTTTTTTTTTTTTTTTTGAGACGGACTTTCGCTCTGTCGCCCAGGCTGGAGTGCAGCGGTGCGATCTCGGCTCACTGCAAGCTCCGCCTCCTGGGTTCACGCCATTCTCCTGCCTCAGCCTCCTGAGTGGCTGGGACCACAGGCGCCCACCACCACGCCCAGCTAATTTTTTGCATTTTTAGTAGAGATGGGGTTTCACCGTGTTAGCCAGGATGGTCTCGATCTCCTGACCTCGTGATCCACCCACCTCTGCCTCCCAAAGTGCTGGGATTACAGGCGTGAGCCACCACGCCCAGCCCGGAAACTCTTTTTACAATGTCTCATCTTGGACTATTTAGTTTGCTATATTAATTTGTCTTCAAGTAATAATACATGGTTTTAAATACTGTATCATAAAATATATTTTAATATTTGAAAGTTTTAGGATATGTTTCAGTATAATCCTAAAAGGACATCAAGTACTTGAGGAAAAATGCAGTCTTAAGATATCCTTACCATACACTGGTGTCTTCCCTGGCAGGATGACGATAATAAGCTGTAGGCCAGAATATGTGTTCTTGAGATGCCGGAACATGGGCTCTACGCTGTCTGCCCCCTGTGCATATTTGCAGAAGCATGGCTGGCCCTGGATGGGCATCCCTGCATCCTTAGAAATCTTACGCAGCTGGTCTGTGAAACCCCTAGAAGGAGAAACCACTAAATATAAAACCTTTGTCTAGTCATGAATTCCTACAAAGTAGTAATGGGAAGTTTGGGAAGGGAATGGAAGGATGAAGCAAAGATTTGTGTGCTTCATATATGAGAGGTCACCAGACTACTGATGTTAAGCACAATGGTCTGTCAGTAATCCATTTTGCAAATGAAGAACATTCTATACAGTTATAGGGCATTCTGTAGTTTACAAGGAGCATTACTAATAGTATATGCTGGTTAAGAGCTCAGCTCTAGAGTTAGTATGGAGAGTTCCATTCCCAGTTCTGCTACATACTACTATAAAATTTTAGGCACTTACTTCAGTTTTCCTCATCTGTAAAAGGATTGCTTCAACTATAGGGTTGGTGTGAAGATTAAATGAGATCATATATGTAAAGCACTTAGCACACCATCCAGGACCATGGTAAAAACTTGATACATTTTAGCTATTGTATATTTTCTAATTTGATCTCACAAGATTCATAAGAAAGAGGCACGGCAGGTATTATTCCTGTTTTACAGATCAGAAAACAGTTTCATAGACATTACATATTTGGCCAAAGTTCAAATGATTAGACAAATGGTAGAGCCAGAATTTCTATAGTATTACCTATCTCACACTAGGATAGCAGGAAAGATTATGCCCTCAGAGGATTTTTTTAAAATATAAAAACAAAATTTAAAAACAGATGAGGCTGGGTGCAGTGCCTCACACCTATAATCCCAGCAATTTGGGAGGCTGAGGCAGGAGGATCACTTGAGGTCAGGAGTTCGAGACCAGCTTGGCCAACATGGCGAAAACCCATATCTACTAAAAATACGAAACTAGTCTGGTGTGGTGGCAGGCACCTGTAGTCCCTGCTCCTTGGGAGGCTGAGGCAGGAGAATCACTTGAATCTGGGAAGCGGAGGTTGCAGTGAGCTAAGATTATGCCACTGCACTCCAGCCTAGGTGACAGAGTGAGACTCTTGTCTCCAAATAAACAAACAGATGAGGCAGGCAGCATTTTAATGTACTTTGATTTACACTGAAAAACCCCCAAAACCAATTTCTTTTTTTTTTTTTTTGAGGTGGAGTCTCACTCTGTTGCCCAGGCTGGAGTGCAGTGATACAATCACAACTCACTCCTGCAGCCTCAACTTCCCAGGCTCAAATGATCTTCCCACCTGAGCTTCTCAAGTAGCTGGGATTATAGCCATGTGCCACCGCGCCTGGCTAATTTTTGTATTTTTAGTAGAGATGGGGTTTCACCATGTTGGTCAGGCTGGTCTTGAACTCCTGACCTCAGGCCATCCACCCACCTCGGCCTCCCAAAGTGCTGGGATTACAGGCATGAGCCACTGCTCCCGGCCACCAATTTCATATTTATAGAAAATTTTGAATTCAGTATAAATAAGCAATAATGAGCAACAATCGCTTCACTGGTTTTTAAAACAATTGAGGTCCTAAGTCAAGGATCTGAGTGATCTTTGCCCAAAACACTCTGATTCCTTCAGGATAGAGATGAAGTTTCTCCTATTCCTTATCGGTGCTTAATTAAAGAAGTATGAAATTGAGTATTTTCACTTAGCCTAACAAGAGCCACAAGCCCAGTGATTCTGAGACATCTATTCAAGCTGCGAATAACAAATATAAAATGAAAAATAAAAAAGCTCAAGTTTGAAAAACATTGGAAATGGTTTTGTTTTGTTTTTTTTTTTTTTTGGCCTTTCAAGGCCAAATAAGATAATCATAGCATTGTAATAAGACATCCTTGTGACATTTCACTTGAAAGCAGGGGGATAAAAACTCTGGAGGAAAAAAATACATTAAGTGATCATTAAAGCATCCATTTAGAGATTTGGGATTAATAAAAAGGGATGAACAGAATTAAATAGAAAAAAATTTTATTTCTCATATTCTAATTTCTTCTTGCCATGAAGAAGGCAAGGCAAATTCTGAAATGGCCTGAGGTAAACTGGTCTCTGTATCACTCAAGAATGTTTCATTGTTGACATACTTTATATAAGTAGAGATTTAAATTAGATAAGGATCATTTCTTCAAGAAAATTAGATTCCAGAGGGATGATACATTTACAAAATCATTATAATACAATTGTATTTTGCACAAAAACTGACAAGCACAAATAGAGAGGATACTGATGGGTAGAGATAGGAAGGAGGCATTCTCAGTAAAGGGCAGCATGAGTGGAAACAGGTAAAAAAGGCCAGGGAGATAGAAGGAATACAATGCTTCAGTTTCTTTGGCCAGAATATATGAAAATGGAGTAATGATAAAGGACTTAAGAGACTGGTGAAAGATATGAAATGTCATACTGATTTTACGCTTGAACCTGGGAGGCGGAGGTTGCAGTGAGCCGAGATCACGCCATTGCACTCCAGCCTGGATGACAGAGTGAGACTCTGTCTCAATAAAATAAAGAAATAAATGTCATACTAATTTTGAATGTCACTCTTAGTCAAAGAGAAGACTAAACATTTCAGAGTAGGTTTAGTCACAAATAGAGGTGGTGTTCTTTCATGACAGCCGAATTTCTCAAACAAGCGTGACAGCAGAAACCCCTGAGACTGTGTCAGAATCCCAAAGGAGAGCAGATAGATAATGAAAAGGAAAAGAAGCCAGAAAACGTAAACTAAAGAACCAGAAGGCAAGAGAGGAGGATGTCAAGAAGGTCGGCAGAGTGCGGTGGCTCACACCTATGATCCCAGCACTTTGGGAGGCCAAGGCAGGAGGACTGCTTAAGTCCAGGAGTTCAAGACCAGTCTAGGCAACATAGTGAGATCCTATCTATACAAAAAAACAAAATTAGCTGGGCATGGTGGCATATGCCTGTAGTCCCAGCTGCTTAGGAAGCTCAGGTGGGAGGATCGTTTGAGCCTGGGAAGTTAAGGCTGCGGTGAGTTGTGATTGTATCACTGCACTCCAGCCTGGGCAACAGAGTGAGATCCCATCTCAAAAAAAAAAAGGAGTCAGTCAAATTTTGAGAAAAATAATGGCTAAGAAGACACCATTGAACTTGCTAAGCATAAAGGTACAGGAAATCTTCCAGGAATCAGTTTTAGCAGAGCACTACGATTTCAAGGGAGGGGAGAGAATGGAGGTCTGGAAGCCTAAGAGATTGTTAGGTAATGTGAAAATTGCTGATTAAAAAGAAACTGAACTGAAGATTTTTGCACACTTAGAAGTTGAAGGACAGAATCTGAAGAAGAGAGAAAAAGTGGTGGAGATGAAAGGCAAATTTTGGAAAGTAAGGAAATTGAAACAAGGAGTTTAACCACTCCTTCAACATCCTCAACAGAAAAATAAGGATCTTAGTTAATCCTCACCTGGTAGGTAGTGTTACATTAAGTTTCACCTAAAGCTGTCTCGTTACATTTTTAAAGTTTGGCCTAAAGGTTACTCTGTACATAGTGAATGGTAATCTCCGGACGTGTAAACAAGCTGTAACCTATTCTTGTACCAATTGCTGAGTTTCAGCCAATAAAAGGCAGCCAACTATTGAAACCATGTTCAAATAAGGTAAGTATCAAGCTGTAAGCAATCCAGCTGTTTCTGTACTTCACTTTCATTTTCTGTACATCACTTTCCTTTTTCTGTCCATAAGTCTTCAACCATGTGGTAGTGCCAGAGTCTCTTTGAACCTATTCTGGTTCTAAGGGCTGCCTGATTTGTGAATCACTGTTTCCTCAATTAAACTCTGTTAAATTTAATTTGTCTAGTTTTTCTTTTAACAGATGGTGTCAGAAGTGGGATCCGAAGTAGAGCCTCTAGCAATCCCCAGAAGCACTGAGTGACGAAGCATGGTACCAGTCAGACTCGCTGTGTCCATTCCTCTCTTGCAGCAACTGGGGATTGTGGGTAAGCTCTCAGATTCTGAAGCTCCATGGATTTGTGTTTTGAGTTATCTGAATTTGTTTGAGCAAATTTTAAAATCTGAAATGGGTTCAGAAGTCATGACAGAAACTGGACCAGGTCCAGAATGAGACTGGATCTGATAATTAACTGACTTGGATTCAGTTAGAGGCCTTGGATGTTTAACTGAGTCAGGAAGAAACTGGCAGTTAATGGCAAATAAGAAGGTGTGAACTTTGGCTTTTGGAAATTCACAGAGATTTTTGTGCTCTATGTCTATGCCCTTTGTTTCTCTTTTTTTTTTTGTTTTGTTTTTTTTGTTTTTTGTTTTTGAGACGGAGTCTCACTGTTGTTGCCTGGGCTGGAGTGCAATGGAGCGATCTTGGCTCACTGCAACCTCTGCTTCCCAGGTTCCAGCAATTCTCCTGACTCTGCCTCCCGAGTAGCTGAGATTACAGGTGCCCACCACCAGGCCCGGCTAATTTTTGTATTTTTGGTAGAGATGGGGTTTCACCATGTTGGCCAGGCTGGTCTCGAACTCCTGACCTCAGGTAATCCACCCGCCTTGGCCTCCCAAAGTGCTGGGATTACAGTCGTGAGCCACTGCGCCCAGCCTATGCCCTTTGTTTCTTTTTCTTGTGTGTTTAGGCAGGGAAAAATCATTGGCTGATCAATGGGATCTGACAGCCAAAGCCAAGATTCAAGGGAAAATGGGATCCTTAATTTCTGAAGAACTGAGTATTCTACCTTACAGCTATGCCTAGCTATACACTCATAAATGTTAGGACCCTAAAGCAGCAAACACTTACTGAAATGGTGAAATCTCACTTTATGTAATTTAAAATTATAGTAGAACATTCAAAATGAATAATACTGCACTTTAAGAAGTCTATTTACAAATGAGGGCTCTAGGTTCATGCCTATAATCCTAGTACTTTGGGTGGCCGAAGCAGGAGGATCACTTGAGTCCAGGAGTTTGAAACTAGCCTGGGCAACATAGTGAGATTTTGTCTCTACAAAAAAAGAAAAAAAGTTAGCAGAGCATAGTGGCAAGTCCCTGTGGTCCCAGCCACTTGGGAGGCTGACATAGGAGGATCACTTAAGCCTGAGAGGCTGAGGCTGCAGTGAGCCATGGTCACGCCACTGCACTCCAGCCTGGGCAAAACAGTGAGGCCCTATGTCAAAAAAAAAAAAAAAAAAAAAAGGGCCCCAACTTAGTTTCATCCAAGGATGCGGATGCCTATTAATGTGCAGAAGCTTCTAATAAGATTTCAATATTTTTATTCCCTCTTTTAAAAGATTTTCTATAAAAGGCAAATAAAAAGCTTCAGTAACAGCAAAATATTTTTGTTCACCTTTTGAGTAAACTGCACACAAAAAAAGAGAGAGGAAAGAAGGAGAGATAGATTCTGTATCATATTGTCTTTTTCAGGTCTGTTGACTAGAAAATTGAGTCTCCTCTCTATCAAATAATAAAGGTTTTGCTTTTTAAAAACCTTTTAATGATCACCTTGGCTAAATGAATGACTTATTTCACAGTGACCTGTGATCCTATTTGGGCCAAGTGTTTTCAATCTTTGACATATTGGACAAGCTTCCCCAAATCACATTTCAAATTCAAAATTAAGTCTTTTTTTGACCTCAAATTAACTTTGGGATGTTACAGAGGTCCCCTACAACAGTCAAAAGAGATAATAAACAGGCTTATTTTATACGTAAAATTACATGAGAAACAGTGTCAAATAAGAAGTGATGTTTAAACTTCATCGAGTTATATTTTTATAAATATTAATATATATTCCAAAATTGTATAAGATTATGAAAATTCTCATGTATCTCAGTATATGTTATCAGACATAATTATGGTTATTACGTTAAACTATTGTAGGCCACAGAAATAACCAAATTTCCTTCTCAATGTGTCTTTATGACCATTTAAAGTCATTTCCACAGTTAATTACTTAATTCTAAAGCAGTTTCTAATATTAGGTTGGTGCAAAAGTAATTGCGGTTTCTGCTGTTCACAGTAATGGCGGCTGGGCGCAGTGGTTCACTCCTGTAATCCTAGCATTTTGGGAGGCTGAGGTGGGCAGATCACAAGGTCAGGAGTTCGAGACCAGCCTGGCCAACATGATGAAACCCCATCTCAACTAAAAATACAAAAAATTAGCCAGGCATGGTGGCACACACCTGTAATACCAGCTACTCGAGAGGCTGAGGCAGGAGAACTGCTTGACCCTGGAAGGCAGAGGTTGTAATGAGCCGAGATTGTGCCACTGCATTCCAGCCTGGGTGACAGAACGAGACTCTGTCTCTAAATAAATAAATAAATACATAAATAAAGTAATGGCAGGCTGGGTGCAAGTGGCTCACCCCTGTAATCCCAGCACTTTGGGAGGCCAAGGTTGGTAGACCACTTGAGGTCAGGAGTTCGAGACTAGTCTGGCCAACAAGATGAAACCCATCTCTACTAAAAATACAAAAAAATTAGCAAGGCATGGTGGCATGCGCCTGTAGTCCCAGCTACTCGGGAATCTGAGGCAGGAGAATCGTTTGAACCAGGAAGGAGGAGGTTGCAGTGAGCCGAGATAGCACCACTGCACTCCAGCTTGGATGACAGAGCGAGATTCTGTCTCAATAAATAAATAAATAAATAAATAAATAAATAAATGGCAGTTATTAAAAATAACTTCACAAGCAAATAAAATCCTATTTTGTCTTCAAGGAGGTTCATGGAAAAGATGAAATGGACCTTGGTAAGCACTCCTGAAGATAGGTTTCTGGTAACTTTAGGATCATATCGTTTGGACTGAGTAAGAATTACCAGAACCACATTGAAGAGACAGAGTGATATATAAAACTGCTAACTCAAGCAGCACAAGAATTAAATGAATACCAAGAAAATACTTGGCCAGATTTTCATGCTAACTCAGTCAGTACTGAAACTATTAAGATACATAATTTGAATGAACTCCATGGTCCAGGTCAAACTACCTATGATAACCCATCTAATAAACAGTGCTGTGCACCTCCATTGGAGAAAGAAAATTGCTATGTAAGAGGATACAATTCCAGTGTTAAGCATGGACTCATGGAGAGAGACTGGACAGTCGGCTGCCTGCTCCTTCCTGAGTCCTTAAAACTTCCATTACTAGAAGCTGTATTCCATGATTCATCAAGGAAGAGATAAAATGTATATACTGGCCGGGCATGGTGGCTCACACCTGTAATCCCAGCACTTTGGGAGGCCAAGGTGGGCTGATCACCTGAGGTCAGGAGTTTTAGACCACCTGGGCCAACACGGTGAAAGCCTGTCTCTACTTAAAAAATACAAAAAATTAGCTGGGTGTGGTGGCAGGTACCTGCAATCCCAGCTACTTGGGAGGCTGAGGCACAAGAATTGCTTGAACCCGGGAGGTGGAGGTTGCAGTGAGCCGAGATCGCACCACTGCACTCGAGCCTGGGTGACAGAGTGAGACTATGTCTCAAAACAAACAAACAAACAAACAAACACCTTATATATATATTGGTGGTGTGACTGTTCTAAATTGCTAAAATGGTTTATGACCAATGTGTAGTTTGTCAAACCCATAATCTTGAGAAGACAACCAAAACTTCAGGTACCTTTCTGCTACATCTGAACACTTTACAGAGGGATTTCATTCAATTGTGATTTTCAGTGCATATTTTCTGGTTGTACAGGAGCTTTCTCATACAAGTGGGCTGATGCTATAACAGTAGCTAAAAGGTTATTAGGAAATGTGTTTCTCTCATAGACATTGCTGAAGAAATCTCCAGTGATAGAGATACTTGCCTCACTGGACTGGCTGTAAAACAGTTAAAATAAGGTATTACAGATATAAGAGCATTAGGCAAAACTAACTGAATAATCTGGATTGTCTTGGTCAAAGATGTTTCAGATTGATGACAAACAGATCCACTTCCATGGGAAAACAAAAGTTGAACCCTTATGAAATAGTCACTGGAAGGCTTATGCTCCTAATAACAGAACCTTCTGTATCTTATGCTCCTAAACTTTAACGTGACTAAATGCTGCAAGGCTGTAATGTATTATGCCAAAGTGTATTTTCACCAGGTAAAGAAAGCTTTTCATGGACCACTGACTCAGGACAAGCAAACCCTTCATGATACAGAATTCAGAGGCTGGATCTTTTGGAAACACATCAGAGAAAGACTCCCCCTGTCACCCACACTGCAGCGAAACTTCAGGACCCTGAAGCTTGGGTTTGTAATCTTACAACTTAGAAAGGCCCACCCAGACTCTTGGAACCACACACCCATCAGAGGGAGAACTTAAGGTAAAGCTAACGAGGTAAGTTTCTCCCGAGAAGCAGATGGCCTCCTAGATGTGGACAGATTTTCCAAGATTGTGGATCAAGACTTCTCTGCTATCATGAGGCTTTTGGCTCTCAATTTTTTCCAAGTTCATGCCTGTTATGAACAACTAAACTGAAAAAGGGGTCTCTTGTGTACACTCACAAGGTATACTTTTATTTGTGAAGGATAAAAAAAACCTCATATTGGCCAGGTGTGGTGGCTCATGCCTGTAATCCCAGCACTTTGGGAGGCCAAGGTGGGTGAATCACGAGGTCAGGAGATCGAGACCATCCTGGCCAACAGGGTGAAACCCCATCTCTACTAAAATACAAAAAATTAGCCAGGCATGGTGGCACATGCCTGTAGTCCCAGCTACTCAAGAGGCTGAGGCAGGGGAATTGCTTGAACCCGGGAGATGGAGGTTGCAGTGAGCCAAGATCACAGCCTGGCGACAGAGCAAGACTCCGTCTCAAAACAAAAACCAAAAAACAAAAAAAACAAAAACCCTCACACACAGAGAAGTTTACGCCTTGATAGAGGGAAGATGAAGGGCCAATGTGGGTGAGAAATTGTAATGGTACCTTTTTTGCTTCATAATCAGTCAGAAACAGAGCACTGGTCAACTCCTCTTAACCTACATCATAATTTAAAGAGAAAATTGTCGGCCAGGCATGGTGGCTCACAACTGTAATCTCAGCAGTTTGGGAGGCCGAGGTGGGCAGATCACGAGGTCAAGAGATGGAGACCATCCTGGCTAATGTGGTGAAACCCCGCTCTACTAAAAATACAAAAAATTAGTTGGGCGTGGTGGTACGTGCCTGTTCTACTTGGGAGGCTGAGGCAGGACAATTGTTTGATCCCGGGAGGCAGAGGCTGCAGTGAGCCGAGATCACGCCACTGCACTCCAGCCTGGGTGACAGAGCGAGACTCCATCTCAAAAAAAAAAAGAGAACATTGTCAATACAGGTTAAAGAGAATAGTGCCAGGAGGCCTTCACTCTTCTGGATGGGCATTATTTGTTAGTTTATTTTTCTATGGTGTGTTTTTTTCTTTTTGGAGATAGGGTCTGGCTCTGCTGCCCAGGCTGGGATGCAGTGGCGTGATCTCGGCTCACTGCAACCTCTGCCTCCTGGGCTCAAGCAATCCTCCCACTTCAGCCTCCTGAGTAGCTTGGACCACAGGCGTGCACCACTGTGCTCAGATTATTTTTGAATTTTCAGTAGAGACAGGGTTTTGCCATGTTGCCTAGGCTGGTCTTGAACTCCTGAGCTCAAGCAATCTGCCCACCTCAGCCTCCCAAAGTGATTGCAGATTACAGGTGTGAGCCACTGCGCCTGGCCTATGGTTTGGAGTTAATGAGGCAATGATTAGAAATTTATCTCTCTAAATTTTCTAGCCTATTAGAAATTTATAGGCTCTTTAGCAGATTCTACTGCAAAGACTATGGTTATACAAGAGACTTTAAATTATCTTGCTAAAGTTGTGCTAGATAATAGAATTGCTCTAGATTACTCACTGGCTAAACAGAAGTATCTGTGCAGCTGCTGCTACTTCTTATTGAACATGGAGGAATACATTGGATATTAACAGATTCAGTCGTAGGGGATTAACAAACAGGGTGCTTGGTTGAAACAAGTAGACTCTTATTCTAGCTTATTCTTCGATCTATTTGATTTTAGGTGGCTTGGTTCATGGGGACCTTGGCTAAGGAGCATACTCCAAACTCTTAGGGTTATTCTCCTGAGAGTCATAATAGTAGTCTCCCTGGGATACTATATTCTCTCAAAAGTTTTAAGTGTTTGCATATGGCCATCTGTAGGATGTCAAATGGTCTCTCTTGAATTGGAACAGAAACTCAAAAGAAATGCGTGAGCATGAGGAACACCATACTTATGAATGACGTACTGAGACCAGAAACCCAAAATCTTGGTAACAGAGTGGTGCTAAGGTCCTAAGTTTTGGTCACACTCTTACCTAAGTGAGGACCTAACCAAAAGGGAGGAATTTTTAAACAAAATTGTGGGAGGCCATTGTTTTGGACTAAGCTCATGCATGAGGCCCCAACAGAACATACCAAACCAAAATGGAGTCACTCATGCTAAGTGTGAGACAATTACACTGAAACATTAAAGAAAGAGATAGATCCTAAAATAGACCAGGTTTTGTTTTTCTCCTGAAAACAGGAAATTTCAGCACAAGGAGGTCCCCTCTACTCTTACCCTTAGGAAAAAGTAACCTGAAGTCCTTGTTCCCATTTTACAAAACCCATTGTTCTGCTATTTCCCAGTGGGATTTGAGACCAAATAAGTAAGTTTATGATGGTGACTGACATCAATGCCAATCCATTAAAAAAAAAAAAATTGGGGGGATAGATCAAAGGGGATAACTGTTAAATTAAGTTTTGCCTAAAGCTACCTCCTTACATCTTTTAAGTTCAGCCTAGAGGTTTCTCTGAACATCGTAAACTGTAACCTAGGCCAGGCGCAGTGGCTCACGCCTGTAATCCCAGCACTTTGGGAAGCTGAGGCAGGCAGATCACCTCAGGTCAGGAGTTTGAGACCAGCCTGGCCAACAGAGTGAAACCCCATCTCTACTAAAAATACAAAAATTAGCCGGGCATAGTAGTGCAGGCCTGTAGTCCCAGATACTCTAGAGGCTGAGGCAGGAGAACCGCTTGAACCTGAGAGGTGGAGGTTGCAGTGAGCCGAGATCACGCCACTGCACTCCAGCCTGGGTAACAGAGCAAGACTCTGTCTCAAAACAAAAACAAAAAACTATAACCTAACTGGATGGGTAAATAGTGGATAAGCTACTTGTGTACCAAACACTGAGTTTTAGCCAATCAATTACAGCTAACTGTTCAAATCATCTTCAAATAAGGCAAATGCCAAGCTGTAACCAATCCATCTGTTTCTGTACTTCATTTCCATATTCTGTATGCCACTTTCCTTTTTCTGTCCATAAATCTTCTTCAACCATGCGGCTGCTGGAAGTCTCTCTGAACCTGTTCTTGTTCCAGGAGCTGCCTGATTTGCAAATCATTCTTTGCTCAATTATAAACTCTGTTAAATTTTATTTGTCTGAAGTTTTTATTTTAACAGAAGATATGATTAGCTCTATTTTACAAAGGTGAACATTGAAGAATAATGAGATTAAATAAATTATCCATGGTAATAAATCCAGGTAGTGGCAAATCTGGGAATTATACCTAAACTGTCATCGAAAGACAATGATGCTTGCTGCTACCATCACACAAAAAGTAGTTGTGATATTGTGAAATATGCATTTGTTGGCCATTCCCATTTCCTAGCAGACAACTCCTAAAATCCTTAGAAACTCCTAAGTGTTATCTTTTTTATATGATACTGATTGCCTAACGGCTGGTAGCCTATAGGTAGCTTCAGGATGGGGTCTGGTCACCGGAAAGGCAAGGCAGGATTAGAGGGCTGGGACTTTCAGCCCCACATCCCCAACCTCCAAGGAGGTGAAAGGGGCCGAAGGTTAAGTTGATAACTAATGGCTAACAGTTTAATCAATGAGGCCTATGTAATGAAGCATCCATAAAAATCCAAAAGGATGGGGTTTGGAGAGCTTCTGGCCAGCTGAACACACAAAGGTTCCTGGAGGGTGGTGTACCCAGGGATGGCATGGAAACTCCACACTCCATCCCCATACCTCGCCCTATGGATATCTTTACTGCATCCTTTGGAATATCTTTTATAATAAAACAGTAAACATAGTAAGTGTTTCCCTAGTTCTGTGAGCTGCTCTATCAGATGAATCTATCTTGAAGAGGGGGTCATGGGAACCCATGACCAGAGGCCTGGACTTGCTACTGGCATCTGAAGCAGAGTGCAGCCTTGTGGGAGTGAACCCTGAATCTGTGGAATCTGATGCTATCTCCAGGAAGATAGTGTAACAACTGAATTGGAGGACACCCAGCTGGTGTCCACTGCAGAACTGATTGTTTGCTTGGTGTGTGGGGAAACCCTCCCCACATTTAGTCACAAGAGTGTTCTGTGTTGATTGCTGTGGTGTGAGAGCAGAGAAAAAACATGGTTTGAGCTTGTGTTTTTTCCATTCACAGTAGTCTATAAGGATGTCTAGTAGAATGAATCAAGGAATTTACTATGACTAACAAATTTTTTCACCAAACTATTGAGAAGTTTTTTTTTTTTTTTTTTTTGGAGACAGAGTCTCACTCTGTTGCCCAGGCTGGAGTGCAGTGGCACAATCTCGGCTCACTACAAGCTCTACCTCCTGGGTTCATGCCATTCTCTTGCTTCAGCCTCCCGAGTAGCTGAGACTACAGGCGCCCACCACCACGCCTGGCTAATTTTTTGTATTTTTAGTACAGACGGGGTTTCACCATGTTAGCCAGGATGGTCTCGATCTCCTGACCTTGTGATCCACCCACCCTGGCCTCCCAAAGTGCTGGGATTACAGGTGTGAGCCACTGTGCCTGGTCAATAAGAAATATTTTTAAAGGTTCAGTGACTAGGCCAGGCACAGTGGCTCATGCCTGTAATCCCAGCACCTTGGGGGGCCAAGGCGGGCAGATCACCTGAGGTCAGGAGTTTGAGACCAGCCTGGCCAACATGGTGAAACCCAATCTCTACTAAAAATACAAAATTAGCTGGGCGTGGTGGCACACACCTGTAATCCCAGCTACTCGGGAGGCTGAGGCAGGAGAATCGCTTGAGCCTGGGAGGTGGAGGTTGCAGTGAGCTGGGATCACGCCACTACACTTCAGCCTGGGTGACAGAGTGAGACTCTGTCTCAAAAAAAAAAAAAATGGTTTAGTGATTACATATACTTCATATTAAGGCAACATCTGTTAGAACATTAGATGAGTAATTTAAAGTCTAAACACAAAAAAGTCCCAAAGCCAAGGTAATGACATGCCTTACTTCAATATTTCTTCTCTGCACTGCCTCTGTGTGGCAAAACAAGCAATAGCCCACATTTTGATTTCAACTCCTGTGTGGAATTGTTTCCCTCGCATGTCCCATACTCCGTGGCTCGGTGTTGCTACTGTCCGATTCTACACGAGGAGAAAAAAATAACATGGTGAAAAAGAACAAAAATTTTCAATAAACAGAAAGTAAACATTTCAAATCGCTGAATTGAAATATTTCTGATATGCCTTTCTCTTCATACTTACAGACAATATGTGTATGATTAAAACATTAACAAGAGACTTTACCCGTCCTCCATACTGGAGCATAGGTGCTGGAAGTACGCGTCCAGTTACATGAGCCATTTCATCCCGAACTTTAAATTGAAACTCCTGAACAAATGGATCTGTTTCATAATTTGCACTTCTTACCTAAAAATAGAAAAAGTTTGTAGTTACTCTCAAAATTCCCCCAAATCCCCTACTTTAATGCATTAGAACCCTCTTTTTTTTCTTCACTGTGTCCATAATATATTTTCCAACAGGTCTAATCAATGGTGCTCTAACTACAGAACAGCGAATCTTAACCTGGGGACCATGGGTCATGAATGGACTGTAGAAATTCTGTGACCTCCTGGTAATTTATACAAAATTTGTATGTATGCATTAGGTTGAATAATACATTTCGGCCTGGCATGGTAGTTCATGCCTGTGATCTCAGCATTTTGGGAGGCCAAGCTGGAGGATTGCTCAAGCCCAGAAGCTTGAAACTAGCCTGGGCAACATAGTGAGACCCTGTCTCTACAAAAAAATTTAAAAATTAGGCTGGGCGTGGTGGCTCACATCTGTAATTCCAGCACTTTGGGAGGCTGAGGTGGGAGAACTGCTTGAGCTCAGGAGCTCAAGACCAACCTGAGCAACAAAGCAAGACCTCATCTCTACAAAAAATTAAAAAGAATTAGCCAGGTGTGGTGCTGTGTGCCTGTGGTCCCAGGTATTTGGGAGGCTGAGGTGAGAGAATCGCTTGAGCCTGGGAGCTCAAGGCTGCAGTGGGCTGTGATTGCACCACTGTACTCCAGCCTGGGGGTCAGAGCAAGACCCTGTCTCAAAAGAAAAAAAAAATCCATGAAAATGATAATAAAACTTTTTTTTTTTTTTAAAGAGATGGAGTCTTGCTATGTTATTCAGGCTGGCCTTGAACTCCTGGGCTCAAGCCATCTTCCTCTCTCAGCCTCCTAGATAGCTGGGAACATAGGCATGCACCACTATGTACTACCCAGCTGAAAATGGTAATTTTGTATGATTGAATCTAATATGCTTTTGGATGGAGAAAGAAATATCTCACCTAAAAAGAGGTTAAGAACCTCTGACTATGGGAGATCTGGATACATTCTATTAAAATTTATTTTGTGTAGAGTTTGATAGGAAATATTAAAAATCTTAAGGCTTTTAAAAATTATTTGATTTATAATTTATATAAAATTTACTTGACTATTTTCAGTGCCATATTATAAAATTTATTTAATGGAATACACTTAAAGACAGATAAGAAAGCCAGTATGAGTCACAGGTTATAATTTTTATATATTCCCATACATATAATCAAAGAACTTCAGGTAATTCAGTGTTGAATCTCACTGAAATTCATGCTTAAAGCATGCTGCTATATAGAATCTCTCCACAATAAGCAGGAAAAGTCATTTTCTTTTCTTTTTCTTTTTCTTTTTTTTTTTTTTTTTTTTTTGAGACAGGGTCTTGCTCTATCATCCAGTGGTGCAACCACAGCTCACTGCAACTTCAATCTCCTGGGGCCCAAGCGATCCTCCCACCCCAGCCTCCTGAGTAGCTGGGACTATAGGTGCATGCCACATACCTGGCTAATTAACATTTTTTTTTGTAGAGATGGGGTCTCACTATGTTGCCTAGGCTGGTCTTGAACTCCTGGGCTCAACTGATAGTCCTGCCTCGGCCTCCCAAAGTGATGGGGTTACAGGTGTAAGCCCCATTTTCTAAATTAGGCACCAATGGGGCATCTCTTTCAATCTTATTTGCCATTCATTTCTGTACTTCAGTGTATCCTGTAATAAGGTTACAGCGAATAACGACGACTATACTATAACAACTAATATACTATGACTTGCTGCATGATGTACTTGGTGCTAAGTGCTTAATGATACATTTTCACAAGTATTTTATAGCTACAAAAACAGTTCTTTTATAATCTGTATTTTACAGAGGATACAACTAAAGCTCAGTAAAGTAAAATGATTGCCAAAAACCACACAGCTAAGTAAGTGATGTAGACAGAACGTGAAACCATGTATATTCTGATTCTAGAGTGTCTACTCTTAATCACTGCATTATCTTTCCAGATACTATAAATATAATAATAGTAACAGTAACAGTAAGTAAGTGGAGAAGCCAGACTTCCAACCCAGGGTTGTTAGACTCCAAAGTCTGTTTTATTTTTTTTAAACTACCATATGATACTTTCTGAACAGTTAAGCTGTAATAAATGAATTAGAACAGTGAGTTATTGAGACTTTTATAGACAAAGTAAGAGGTCTTAGTCTCTGATTTTGAGAGTTTTTAAAATCTTATAGTAGAATTAGAGAAAAATCCAAGATGAAAACCAGCATATATTTTCCTAATTAAATATCATGTAATAACTTTCTTTGACTCTTTACAGAAGAGTCAATAAGGAAAAAAAAAAAGTATTTTTTCTGCAGTTGGCTTACCAAATAAAAGAGCCAGTTTTTGCCAAAGGTGAAATTACTAAGGTTAAAAAATAAATTAAAAGAGCCAGTTTTGCATCCCTATTTTCAATAATCTTTAAAATTGCTTTTGGAAGTATTATTAAGTTGTTTTGGGAAATATTCATATTTCCAGATTTTTTTCTCTTTGCTTGGGCAGTTAAAATGGTATTCGAGAACAGAGCCAGATAAGATTCAGATGCCCTTTAATCTTGAGTTTTGCCTTATTCTATGAGTTTTATAAAGCAGTATTGGTAACGCCTTCCTTCCCCTCATTTAGAACAATGAGACAGCACAGAGACCTTACGTGGTTAAAGCTATCTTCTATTTCCTTTCTTTCTTTTCTTTCTCTCTCTTTTTCTCTTTCTTTCCCTCCCTCCCTCCCTCCCTCTCTCTCTCTCTTTTTTTTTTTTTGACAGAGTTTCGCTCTTTTTGCCCAGGCTGGAGTGCAATGGCACAATCCCGACTCACCGCAACCTGCGCCTCCTGGGTTCAAGTGATTCTCCTGCCTCAGCCTCCTGAGTAGCTGGGATTATAGGCATGCGCCACTATGCCTGGCTAATTTTGTATTTTTAGTAGACATGGAGTTTCTCTATGTTGGTAGGCTGGTCTTGAACTCCCAACCTCAGGTGATCCGCCCCCCTCGGCCTCCGAAAGTGCTGGGATTACAGGCATGAGCCACCGCACCCGACCTTCTTTTTCTTTTTTTTTTTTTTTTGAGACAGAGTCTCACTCTGTTGTCCAGGCTGGAGTGCAGTGGTGTGATCGGCTCACTGCAGCCTCTGCCTCCCAGGTTCAAGTTATTCTCATGCCTCAGCCACCTGACTAGCTGGGATTACAGACACATGCCACCATGCCCCACTGATTTTTGCGTTTTTAGTAGAGATGGCATTTTGCCATGTTTCCCAGGCTGGTCCCAAATTCCTGGCCTCAAGTGATCCACCCGCCTTGGCCTCCCAAACTGCTGGGATTACAGATGTGAGCCACTGAGCCCAGCCATTTCTTTATTCAGACTGTACAGCTGCCACTCTGATACTGGGGACTAAGCAATCTTAGACTGAGTGTTAAAAATTTTAGTATTGGCCGGGCGCGGTGGCTCACGCCTGTAATCCTAGCACTTTGGGAGGCCGAGGCGGGCGGATCACAGGGTCAGGAGATGGAGACCATCCTGGCTAACATGGTAAAATCCTGTCTCTACTAAAAATACAAAAAAATTAGCCAGGCGTGGTGGCGTGCGCCTGTAGTCCCAGCTGCTGGGGAGGCTGAAGCAGGAGAATGGTGTGAACCTGGGAGGCAGAGCTTGCAGTGAGCCAAGATCATGCCACTGCACTCCAGCCTGGGTGACAAAGCAAGACTCCGTCTCAAAAAAAAAAAAAAAGAATTTTAGTATTGCTAGTCATAATTCTTTGACTTTTCCTCCTATTTTCCCACCTCTTTTAGGTGGAGGTTCCAGTTTACTAAATTGAAACATTTCTTCTGAGAGGATCTGTTCCCTGGATCTACTTAAAAAGCTCAGGGTTAAATGAGAAGGACCTAACCCTTCTCATATAGCCCACCAAGGCTTGTATCAAGAACATTAGATTACTTCCATGGTCGCTTTTAATTCTGACAGTCCATGAAATGGTCATAAGGTATGGGTTGATAAGGACATGGTTCTCTAGTATTATAGTTCACCCTAATATGTTTTAAATTCTCATTTCTAAGGTTAAGTACTAACCAATCTGCTAATTTCCTCTTGTCTATCTGGTGCAGATCTTGCTGTTGCCTTGATCATAGTGGAAGTCTGATTGTCTGTTAGCTTCTTGATACATCGTTGCCCTGCCACAATATTACAGACCTACAAATGGAAAAAAGTTTTGTACTACATGTATATATCTTTTTTTTTTTAGCTCTTACTTAGTGCCAATTACATGTAAATAAAAATTTAAAATCAACTTCATTAAACCACTTATTTTCAATATGTTAAGTAAAAAAGTAGTAAACAAGACAGCTCTACAGTAATTAAGTATAATTAAGTAAAATGTACACCAGATGAAGACTGAAAGAAGTATAGTATACCAAAATGTTAACAGTGGTTACATTAGAGTGGTAGGATTATGGATGACCTTGTTTCGTGTTATTTCATTACAGAAAATTTAGAATAAATTAAAACTTAAAAACAGTTCATATTCCAAAATAAATGTTCTGTATGAGGTAAGTTATCGGCCATAAAAGACCCCAAGAATCATGAACAACAGGGTATTAATTAGCAGTGTGAAGGCATTACTTCTAGTGGCAGGTAGGTGTGTTTCTGCTCCTGCCCGACTTGCAGACAGGGAAGGTGCGGGTACTTCAGCTGAAGAGTATACTTTTCTCTGAAATACTGCGCTACTGTTCTCTCCACAGTTTGGCCGTTTTCTAACTGTAAAGGAAAGCTGAGGAAAAAAAAGTACACATGAACAATTCTTGCCCATTATGAGCCAGAAAAACTCCCAACCCCACTAACTAGAGCAAGCTGCCTCACACCATCGCTGCTCTGACAAACTTTTCTTACGTTTGATGACTGGCAGGCCTCCTTGTTACATTACAAACACGGTATTTCCGTCTCATTGTTCCACAATGAGTCACTTCAACCTTCAAACCTGTTCCCAACAAGAAAAATGGAGGTTACAGAACTGTCACATGTAAAATATTTATACTTATAAAGCCCGTTCATTACCATAGAAACTCAATTCTGAACAGACAAAAAATTCTGTGATACAGGCAAGATGATATAAACACCAGATTTTACATATAACATTGCTAATAATGGTCACAGTCATGACAGACCTAATGGCAAAATTTTTCCTTACCCCATCAAGCTCTACACATTAAAAAATCAAATCATAAAATTTGCAAAGCCCATAGATCAAGGGCCAAAATCTTCCATTAATAAAAAATCCTGTTTATAATAAATTCAGGTATTTATGCTGGGAGAGGGAAGGAGGAATGAAAGAGGAGATCCAATAATTCTCAAGGTATTCCATAATTTCAAATTATGTGATATTTACCTAGCCCAGTCATCACATACTGCTTGAAGATCAGAATTTTGTAAAGCTCAAGAAAGAAGCCCTTTAAAGATTTATAAAGCAGGAGAAAAAAATTCCAGGCATTTTTAACAGAAGCAAAGTGACACTTTTACAGAAGTATAATATAGTGACACAGCTCTTTTCCAATACTATTAAAAATCAAATGTAACCAAAATAATTCCTAAAGTAGGTGATCCCTACCCTCTTATGGAGTCAAGATCCCTTTGAGAATCTGATGTAAGCAATAAACTCTCAGCAAAATGCACATATACATAATTTAGCACATGATTTTAGGAGTTCTTGGATCCCTGCCGTCCATCTGTGGACTCTAGGGGTTCAAGGATCCCAGGCCTGCTCTAGAATGTGAAGAAATGGGCTTTAAGCCGTTGGCTGAAGTTCTTCGAGATGAATTTTCTGAAGCAGTGCTGTCAAAGAGAATTTTCTTGAGGTGATGGAATGTTCTACATTTATGCTAATATGGTAATCACTAATAACATGTTACTAAGCATAAGAAATGTAGCTGGTGTACCTAAGAAACTGAAAATTTAATTTTATTTAGATTTTTTTTTTTTAGTTTTTCGCTCTTGTTGCCCAGGTCAGAGTGCAATGATGCGATCTTGGCTCACTGCAACCTCTGTCTCCAGGGTTAATGTGATTCTCCTGCCTCAGCCTCCCAAGTAGCTGGGATTACAGTACCCGCCACTACGCCCAGTTAATTTTTATATTTTTAGTAGAGATGGGGTTTCGCCATGTTGGCCAGGCTGGTCTTGAACTCCAGACCTCAGGTGAACCACCCACCTTGGCCTCCCAAAGTGTTGAGATTACAGGCGTGAGCCACCACACCCAGCCTTTATTTTAATTAATTTAAATTTAAGTAGCTACATGTGGTTAGTGCAGTCTTAGCCTAGAGAAGAGTTAACAGGTACACAGAGGTCACAGATAAGCAACTCCTTTCTAAAGTTTGGCCTAGACTCCAAGGGATAAAGTCCAAAATGGGGTAGATGGAGAACAACTTTTAGTTCCCTGATAATACTTATGGTTATTACTCTTTGTCATATTTCTCTTTCATATTTGTGATTCCTATACTGCAGTGATTCTTAGCCAGAGGGCAATCTGTCCCCCAGGGGACATTTGGCAATGTCTGGAGACAAACTGATAGGCATGACTAGAGATGCTACTGCTTTCTATTGAGTAGAGGCCAGGGATAGTATGAAATATCCTGTAATGCAGAGAACAGCCCTACAGATAATTCCCAACAAAGAATTATCCAGCCCAAAATGTCAATGCTGCTAAGGCTGAGAATGCCTGCTATGGTAAAATTTATTTTCTTACCTAACTGCTACCTGCAATTAGGTAAGAAAATTAGTACCAAACACAAAGCTCAATCATATAAATGATATTTTCTTCTGATAGATCAGAACAAATTAAGATGTTAAATGGACACGGTATCCATCCCTGTACCAGATTGGTATGGGTTTGTTTTTCTTTGGAAGTGCTCCTCCTTGAATCAGTGAGTAGTAATTTTTCATTACAACTACCTTTATAAGACAAAAATGTCAGATCAACTAGAGAATTACTATGTCTTTATATTATAAAGGAGACTAGAAAATAAAATACTATCAAAGGAGGATCTTAAAAGAAGGAAATACTAGTAACATGAAGAAACAAGACGTAAAAATATTATGTTCAGGGGAGAACACAATAGAAAAGTCTAAAACAAATTTCTGTTATTTGCACCACTTAGCAATTTATTTTCAACTCTTCCCCTTGAATTAAAAAAATATTAATAAGGTTCTCCAAGCCTATAAAGCTTTTACTAAAAATAAGTTGGCACATATATAGATATCTATATATGGTACTTATACATTTTCCCAGTATTTCTGCTGTTTAACTATCATGAGTTACTGGATAAAGAAACCACTCCAAAGTTATTATTAAATATTTAGGTACAAGTTCAACTGGAAAAAGATGAATATACTAAGAAAATCTATTCTTTATTGCACACTTTGTGTCATTATTTAACAGCTAGCATCAAATTCTTCATACCAGCTAAAAAACCCATAGATACAGGAGAGAACACAAAACTCTTATTCTCTTGGGTTACTGTAGTAGGAATACATGATGTACTTTAAAGAGCCTTCTTTAAAAAAAAAAAAAAAAAAGCCCTATTTTACTTGGAATGAAGAAAAAAATAATCAGTTTGTCAATTGGATCCAACCCAGATTTTTCCACCCCCAAACTAGGATCATAAGTACCTAAGAATTAGACCAAAATCTAGGTGCTAGCAAAAAGTTGAAATTTTTAAAAAGTGGACTAGATAATTCTCTGCCCAGGTCCCTCCCCAAACCCTCCATCCAACCAAAAAAACACTTTTGGCTTTAATAAATATTTAACCTATAAACTTGGCTTTACCTTCACTATAACATCAACTTTATTATGCTTTCTAGTCATTTTTTCAGTCATTTCTTTGGGCCCCTGAGCAGTTGAAGTTAAGATCGAGTCCATGCTCTTCGGGCAGCAGTTGAATCCTTGTTCTGTACATCTTGTATTTTCTGTGATAGAGTGGTGATATGAGTTGATTGCATAGTTACCGCAAAATAATGTAAGTGACTTCATGATATCAGAGGTGGTAACTAAGCAGCAACTCCACTGGAAACCATGGCATTTAGATGATCACATATTAATGGTAGGTAATGCACTAACCTCCTGACAATGCTAGCTGTGCAGTTAATACAGATCATGAAAGGACAATGGTATGGTTGCAAAACAGTTACATAAACAGTTTCTTACTTTGGCATTTAAATAACTTGAGATAAATGGATGCTTATTTTCAAAGCAGGGTGGATCTTCCTTTTAATATTTTATTACAATGACTATCTCTCTCTTGGTTACTGAATGGTGAAGAATGAATTATTACTGGAGCAAGCAGAATGTATTAAACTACTCTAATTGATTTGGGGGAACTGAAAGATGTTCAGTGAACAAACTTAAATGCTTCATTCAAACCACAAGCTGAAAATTATCTGCAATAAATAGGTAAAATCTTAAAAACAACATAATTATTTCTGGCTATTTAAGATCTAACAATATAAATAGAATTTATCCTATTCATTCTGATTAGAGAGTATCAGACTAAATACATATAAAATACAGATTTCAGAACACTATAAAAATTATTTTTATTTTTATTTTTGGGCAGCCACATAGAGATGAATTTATCTGAGTTAAATGTACATATGATGCAACAGCACTGTACAAATTTTAGTTACTAAGTATAATAGATAAGATCAACAGTCAACTCTATAACTTATATTAAATAACTATAATTCTAGAACAACACATGAAACAGGCTAGCCCCACATTTATACGCTTTTAAAGGACTAAAATAAATAACTATCATTTCAGAAAAATAAGGAAGTCATTATATTAGAATATGTTCTAGTTCTATAATTCTAGTTATAAAATATAACAAATATTTTTGGAGTGAGCTTCCTACTTTTAACAGTATTACTAAAGCATTTTCCCATGAGACATTCTTATCCCTTCAGCTAGTAAGGGAAAGTATTAACAAAAAATTAGCTGGTAGTGATACTAACTCCATTACTTGGCATTTCTTTCAAATACCACCTAAGATGTTATAGTAAGGAATTTAATGTAATATTTTATTTTATAATTGATGTATAGTTTCACTGGTTATGTTACATAGATTTTAATTATATAAGAAAACATTTTAATAAAAGGTTGTTATATCCATGCATTTTATAGTTAAGTTGTGCTAAATGCTAATTAATTCACCTTTTATCTCTTTGGTGAATTTTACCCGATGAGAATCAGTCAGAGGTCTTGGTTGCTCATCAATATTATGAATATCAAGAACTTCACACATGAACTGAATTACAGGTTGTGCTTTGTAGAAGGCAGTGGCAGAAACTAAGAAGAAAAACACAAACAATACAAATTAATGTTTCCCTAAAAAATTCAGAAACTTCATCTTAGGCTCCAGGATAACTATCTATAGGGTCAAAATGATCCTTTATGCACATTTATGTACATACAAATTTCCAAAATTAAGCAGTTTTAATTTGACCTCTGAGGCACAAATACAAAATGGCCAAATACTACAGTTTTTATAATCTATCTCTTTCATCGTAAGTAACTGATTCATTCCATTCTCTATAGAGAAGTGTTCTGGGTGAGACAAGGCTTATAAGAGACAAAGAAGGCTGGAGCCCCGTGGCAGATGAGATGGTTAGGTATTATTTCTTTTTTTCTTTTTTTAATAGAAACAAGGTCTCACTATATTGCTCAGGCTGGTTTCCAACTCCTGAGCTCAAGCGATCCTCCCGCCTCAGCCTCCCAAAGTGGTAGGATTATAGGTGTTAGCCACCACGCCTGGCCAGTATTATTTCTTAAACAAGGCTTTCTATGCCACCCTAGACTATCTATTCTAAAGAGAGTTTTCCCTGTCTTGTAATGATTTGAAAAAACAGTGGTATTAGTCATTGGTGCTAAATCTAAGCTATAAATATACATATATATATGTATATATATATATATTTTTTTTTTGAGACAGACTTTCACTCTTGTTTCCCAGTCTAGAGTGCAATGGCACAATCTTGGCTCACTGCAATCTCCGCCTCCTGGGTTCAAGCGATTCTCCTGCCTCAGCCTCTCAAGTAGCTGGGACTACAGGCATGCACCACCACGTCCGACCAATTTAGCACTTCTAGTAGAGACGGGGTTTCTCCATGTTGGTCAGGCTGGTCTTGAACTCCTGACCTCAGGTGATCCGCCTGCCTCAGCCTCCCAAAGTGCTGGGATTACAGGCATGAGCCACTGTGCTCAGTCTACAGATAGTAATATTTAGGGTTATCTGTCCAATATTATTGAGCAGTGGGTGGTTTTTTAACAGTCAACCAGTATGATTTCTTAACCATGGGTTTTGGAACTGGAAGAGTTTCACCAATGGTTAGCAGATCACCATCACTCATTTCTCAGATACATACTTATTAATGGCTATTATGTGTTATATAGGCACTGGGGATACAACAAAAAGTAAAACCATAAGACAGTAAGTTGCATGTTATCATGTCATTTTTCTACTCCAAAAAAAAAAAAAAACATGCCCACTGTCTGTTCAGCTAAGTGTAAACTTTATTTATCTATTTATCTATTTATTTATTTTTTAGACGGAGTCTCACTCTGTCATCCAGGCTGGAGTGCAATGGCGTGATCTCGGCTCACTGCAACCTCCCCCTCCCAGGTTCAAGCAATTCTCCTGCCTCAGCCTCCTGAGTAGCTGGGACTACAGGTGCCCACCACCACACCCGGCTAATTTTTGTATTTTTAGTAGAGACAAGGTTTTACCACGTTGGCCAGGCTGGATGGCTCATGCCTGTAATCCCAGCACTTTGTGAGGCCGAGGCGGGAGGATCACGAGGTCAGGAGTGTAAACTTTTTATGTGGGGATCTTTCTTTTGCTTTCCTTGGTTTAGCATTAAATGTCCTCCATAAAATGTTCCTTACCTCTGGGAGGATATTTTCAAAGCTTTAACAGTAGTTATCTCTGGATAAATGTGGGTGGTGAGGCTACTGTGGGTATTTTATTTTCTTCAAAATATTTTTGGCCGGGCACGGTGGCTCACACCTGTAATCCCAGCACTTTGGGAGGCCGAGGCGGGTGGACTGCCTGAGCTCAGGAGTTCAAAACCGCCTGGGCAACATGGTGAAACCCCATCTCTACTGAAAATACAAAAAAATTAGCCAGGCATGGTGGCATGTGCCTGTAATCCCAGCTACTCAGGAGGCTGAGGCATGAGAATCGCTTGAACTTGGGAGGCCGAGGTTGCAGTGAGCCGAGATCATGCCACTGCACTCCAGCCTGGGTGACAGAGTGAGATTCTGTCTCAAAAAAAAAAAAATTATCTTGGCTGGGTACAGTGGCTCACAAGTGTAATCCCAGCAGTTTGGGAGCCCAAGGTGCATTGATCACTTGAAATTAGGAGTTCAAGATCAGCCTGGCCAACATGGTGAAACCCCATCTCTACTAAAAAATACAAAAATTAGCTGTGTGTGGTGGCGCATGCCTGTAATCCCAGCTACTCAGAAGGCTAAGGCCAGAGAATCGCTTGAACCCATGAGGCGAAGGTTGCAGTGAGCCGAGATTGCGCCACTACACTCCAGCCTGGGTGACAGAGCAAGACATTTCGTCTCAAAAAAAATTTTTTTTAAATATATTTTTTACTATGAAAAAACATTTTTATCTTTATAACTTCATTTTTTGGTACTGAGTGCATACTGTTTTTTACTTCTTCATTACACAAATAATACATGAATAAAGTTTCATCATAAAAACTCAAACAATACAGAGATATACAAAGTAAAGACCCTCTCCAGTCTGAACCTCCTCGCTCCAAATAGCTCTAATAAGTAACCACTGTTAGTACTTAGGTATGTATACATCCTCTCCTTTTAATATGCACTTAGATTTGTCAGAAAGGTGATTAAAAAAACAAAAATACTAATTTACAAAGATAAAAATGTAGGAATAACTTTTTAGATGAAATCAGATGATAAATGTTCTATGACTCATTTTATCATGATTTTAAAAATTAACAATACATCTTAGAGATCTTTTCATGTCAGTACACCCTTTAATTGCTGCACACTATGTTACAGTATGGGTGCATGATAATTAAGTAAATAGGTACTCCCTTCCCCTCTTAATAAAAAAGAACACAAATGGTAAAACATTAGAAACACTATACTGTGCCTTGTATGTACTAATATGAAACTATATCATTCCTTCTCATAGCTGCAAGATATCCCACTGTATGAATGTACTTCATGTCCCCTGAGGGAGAGTTATGGGTTGTTTTTTACTATTACAAACAATATTCCAATGAATGTTCCTGTGCACGTGTGTGTGTTTGTGTACGTATGTGTATGTATTTATTTTTTTGGTATACATCCATGAGTACTTATTTTTTATTTTTATTTATTTATTCATTTATTTTTGAGACAGAGTCTCCCTCTGTCACCCAGGCTGGAGTGTGGTGGTGTGATCTCGGCTCACTGCAACCTCTGCCTCCCAGGTTCAGACAATTCTCGTGCCTCAGCCTTCCAAGAGCTGGAATTACAGGCACGTGCCACCACACCCGGCTAATTTTTTTATTTTTAGTGGAGACGGGGTTTCACCGTGTTGGCCAGGCTGGTCTCAAATTCCTGGCCTCAACTGATCCACCCGCCTCGGCCTCCCAAAGTGCTGGGATTACAGGCGTGAGCCACCGCGCCTGGCCCATGAGTATTTCTGTGGAAAAGATAAGAGAAATCAATATTCACTTCTAAACTTCCATCCAAATAAACTTTAGAAACATTTCCAGTTTCTAACTAATTAAAAAAAAAAAAGAGACTGTTAAGATTGTAACAGTATTCTGGGTATCTTACTCAAATCCATAATAGTTTTAAATATATATATATATATTATATTCTTCTACTGAAAAATGTTGGAATATTATTGTGCACAAAAAGGAAGGCTGACAGGATACATATCAAATTTAAGTTATATGTTTATAATGTTTAAGTTCTTAAGCACATATTGATCTGGGTTAATTTTTAAAAAGTAAATGAAAGATAAATAGAAAGTGAATAATATGCTTATTTTGCCTTTCTTTTAATCCTACAGGTAAAATTTATTCACTGGATTGCTATAACACCAGCCTTCACAACTAATATTTCAGATACCACAAAGTTGTAATTACTTGTAACTACTAAACAAACATGCTAGAGTTATTTCTCTTGTTTAATCCTCTTCTACTATTTTTCCCTGTTTATTCCACTACACTCTGAATCATTTTACTATTGACCATCTTCTCTACAGGAAGGTGGGCATTTGAGGTAAAAATTAAATTTAGTAATAAAAAACTCATAAAGAATGGGTTGAAATCAGCAAATATAGTTTTGAATTAGGAATATGTTTCAATGATCAAATGTTTGCTTTTCTGTCCCTTGGATGAATTCTTAATATTTAATAAACCTACATATATATGTAGTTTATTCCTTCCTTCCCTTTCACAAATTAGCTAATTATTACTGAAAAATGTTTACATTTAACATTTTAAAAATCTATCAATAAAATATACTACATTAACATGTTACAGGAAATAAGCATATAATCATTTCCATAGATGGCAGTCCCCAAAAAGCAAGCATTTGATAAAATTCAGCATTGAAGCAAATACTCTTATTGTACCAGGACGAGAAGGGAACTTCCCTAATCTGGTAAAAGTTATTTACCAAAACTCTATGGTATTACAACCTGGCAGATACATAAAAAAGAAAAAAAAAAAACTCCATGGTAAATTCAACTTCATTTTATAGGAAGTTCTAGCTAGCATAGCAAAGCAAATTAGGAGAATAAAAAGTTAAAAGGTTGGAAAGAGAGAAACAAAATTATTACTCTTCACAACATTAATTGTGTGCATAGAAAACCCAATAAAAATCTATGGACAAATTACAGAATTAATAATTCAGCAATGTTACTAGATTTAAGGTCTACATATAAAAATAAATTATATTCTTATACACTAGCAACCTACTTAAAATGTAATTTAAACATATACCACTTATGATCACAACAAAAAACATAAGGCATTTGAGATGAAATCTAAACAAAAGGTGTATAAGACCTATGGAAGTAATAAGTATCTCTTTTATTGAAAGATACTATAGGAGATCAAATAAACGGAGTTATAATACACCCTATTCATGTAAATTATCCCCAAATTAATCTTCAATCGTAATTTCAGTCAAAATATCAACAGGATGTAATCCTCTCTCCCCCTGGAACTTAAGATACTATAATTAACATGAAAGCACAATGAAACAAGAATAGCCACAACAAGTCTTTATTTTTTTTAGATGGAGTCTTGCTCTGTTGGCCAGGCTGCTGGAGTGCAGTGGGGTAATCTCGGCTAACTGCAACCTCTGTCTCCTGGGTTCAAACTATTCTCCTGCCTCAGCCTCCCGAGTAGCTGGGATTACAGGCATGTGCCACCACGCTCAGCTAATTTTTTTGTATTTTTAGTAGAGACGGAGTTCACCATGTTGGCCAGGCTGGTCTCAAACTCCTGACCTCAGGTGATCCACCTGCTTTGGCCTCCCAAAGTGCTGGGATTACAGGCATGAGCCACCGTGCCCAGCCAACAATTCTTAAGAATAAGGTCTGCTCTAGCATTCATCAAGATTTGTTATAATCCTATTCAAATAAAGAGACTGTGGGGCTAGACACACAGAACAGGCTTGAAAGCCTACCTCATACTATATACATAAACAAATTCCTATTCAGAGAACTAAATATGAAAAGGAAAACTAACATTTATTGAAAAATGTAGAATATCTTTATGGTCTTAAAGGTAAGGAAGAATTTCTTCAGCACAATACAAAAACTATAAACCATGAAAACTATAAGAAAAAAGACACCATAAATAAAGAAATAAAGCTAAAGATTGATAGAGGATATAAACAATATGTTTAACAAATGCTTAGTATCTAGAATATGTATAGAGTTCCTACAAATCAAAATAAAACAATAAAAAGTGGCAAAGGACATGAGCAAACATTTCATAGAAGACAAAGAGAAATATATACTAAAACAATATCAACCTACCATTTTATACCAATCAAGATTGAAAAAACTTTAAGGGTAACAAGCTGAAAATAAGCCAATGGAAGAATGAAAGCTCTCAGACTGTAGGAATATAAACTGATAAAGTCACTTAGGAAAGGAAGTGGAATATATAATAAATTGGAAGCTGTATATAATTTTCAACCCAGCACTTCTGTTACAGTGGAATATATACTCTAGAGAAATTCCCTGTCTCCAAAAGAAGACATGAATAAGAATGCTCATATCCTTATTGTAGCATTATTTGTAAGAGTAAAAAGAATGGAAACAACCTAAATATGTGTCAACATATTTGGATATTTTGTATTATAAACTGGATTGATAAATTGTACTATACTCATATAATTAAAATTAATGAGCAGCCACTAGAATTCAGATAAATAAAACAGAAAGAATGGAGGGGAGTTTAGGGGAAAATGTATCTAGATAACTATAACTAGGGAAAAGAAATTTACCAAAATAGACTAATGTTCAAAATATCAGTGGAATAATATTTCAATTCATAAACATAGTATATCTCTGAATGTATTAAGGTCATTTAAATTCTACTAAGGTTTTATAATATACTCTAAAACTCATATATCTTTTATTAGATTTATTTATAATTGACAAACAAATTTCTGTTTCTTACTTTGGGAGGCCGAGGCGGGTGGATCACCTGAGGTCAGGAGTTCGAGACCAGCCTGGCCAACATGGTGAAACCCTGTCTCTACTAAAAACACAAAAATTAGCTGGGCGTGGTGGCAGGCGCGTATAATCCTGGATACTCGGGAGGCTGAGGCAGGAGAATTACTTGAACACAGGAGGAGGAGGTTGCATTGAGCCGAGATCACGCCACTGCACTCCAGCCTGGGCAACAGATGGAGACTACGTCTCAAATAAACCCCAGAGAATACAGATGCTCCTTGACTTAAAACGGGATTACATCCTAATAAACACATCATAATTTGAAAATATCGTTAAGGCGAAAATGCTTTTAATACATCTAAACTACTCAACACAATAGGTAGCTTGGCCTACCTTAAATGTGCTCAGAACACTTATATGAGCCTACGGTTGGACAAAATCATCTGGCAACACAGTACACTGTACCCTTGTGATCACATGGCTGACTAGGAGCTGTGGTTTGCTGCTGCTGCACAACATTTTGAGAGAATATTGTACTATAAATACAATTTCTACTGAAGACATACTACTTTTGCACCATCATAAAGTTGAAAAATCGGAAGTCAAACCATTCTAAGTTGAGGACTGGGTTTAACTTTAAAATAAACTGCCAAACTATTTTTCTTTCTTTCTTTCTTTTTTTGCTGAGATGGAGTCTCACTTTGTCACCCAGGCTGGAGTGCAGTGGCATGATCTCAGTTCACTCCAACCTCCACCTCCCAGGTTCCAGCGATTCTCCCACCTCAGCCTCCCGAGTAGCTGGGATTACAGGCACATGTCACCACACCCGTCTAATTTTTTCTATTTTTAGTAGAGATAGGTTTTCACCATGTTGGCCAAGCTGGTCTTGAACTCCTGACCTCAAGCGATCTGCCTGTCTAGGCATCCCAAAGTGCTGAGATCACAGGCGAGAGCCACTGCGTCTGGCCGCCAAACTATTTTTCAAAGTACTTGTACCATTTTACACTCCTAAATTTCTAGTTGCTCCAAATCTTTGTCAACATTTGTTATTTTCAGTCTTTTAAATTTAGTCAATCTAGTACGTATGGGTGGTATCTCACTGTGGTTCTTTTTGAATTTCCTGAACGGCCAACGATGTTCTGCATCTTCTCAAGGGCTCACTGACCATTCACATATAATTTTTTTTTTTTTTTTTTTTTTGAGATGGAGTTTTGCTCGTCGCCCAGGCTGGAGTGCAACGGTGCAATCTTGGCTCACTGCAACCTCTGCTGCCTGGGTTCAAGCAATTCTCCTGCCTCAGCTTCCTGAGTAGCTGGGACTATAGGTGACCACCACAACACCTGCCTAATTTTTGTACTTTTAGTAGAGATGGGGTTTCGCCATGTTGGTTGGGCTGGTCTCGAACTCCTGACATCAGGTGATCTGCCCGCCTCGGCCTCCCAAAGTGCTGGGATTACAGGTGTGAGCCACTGTGCCCGACCACACATATTCTTTTGTGAAGTATGTGACTTTTACTACTACTTTTTTTCTATTTCTTACTGAGTTATGTACAATTTTCATATATTCTGGACCTAAGCGTTGTTCTGTTACGTTTTGCAAATGTGTTTTCTCAGCGGTAGCTTGTGTTTTCTTTTCTTTTTTTTTTTTTAAGAGTCAGAGTCTTGCTCTGTTGCCCTGGCAGAAGTACAGTGGTGATAATAATTACTGCAACCTCTAACTCCTGGGCTCAAGTAATCTTCTCACCTCACCCTCCTAAGAAGCTGGGAATAGAGGCATGCACCACCACGCTCAGCTAATTAAAAAAATTTTTTTTGCTATGTTGCCCAGGCTGGTCTCAAACACCTGGCCTCAAGCGATTCTCTTGCCTAGGCCTCCCAAAGTGTTGGGATTATAGGTGTGAGCCAGTGCGCCTGGCTGCCTTGTCATTTTCTTAACGGTGTTCTCAAAAGGAGAAGCTTTTAATTGCAATGGTTTTCAATTTATTAACAAATCCTAGCCGGGTGCAGTGGCTTATGCCTGTAATCCCAGCACTTTGGGAGGCCTAGGTGGATGCATCACTTGAGGTCAGGGAGTTCGAGACCAGCCTGGCCAACATGGTAAAACCTCGTCTCTACTAAAACTACAAAAATTACCCAGGCGTGGTGGCATGCACCTGTGGTCCCAGCTACTCAGGAGGCTGAGGTGGGGGAATCACTTGGACTCAGGAGGCAGAGGTTGCAGTGAGCCAAGTTCAAGCCACTGCACTTCAGTCTGGGTGATAGGGAGATCCTGTCTCGAAAGAAGAAAAAAATCTTTGCCTCGTCCAAGATCATGAATATTTTCCCCATTTTGTCTTGGAAATTTACCAGTTTTAATGTTTTATCCTGGGATAAACTCTGAATTAAATTTTCTGTGTGGTGTTAAGTAGAGGTTAATTTTTTTAATACAAATACCCAGTTGTTACATCATTTATTGAGAAGACTAACCTTTTTGGCATTCTATTATGTTGGGCCCTTTGCCAAAAATCAACCAGCCACATTAGTGGGTCTATTCTGGTAGCTATTCTGTAACCTGACAATCTTTACCCCAGTATCACTGTTTTGATTTCAGTAGTTTTATAGCACGTCTTGAACACAGGTAGTATAAATCCACCAACTTCGTTCTTCTTTAAAAGATTTTTTGGCTCTTCAAAATAGAAATGTTAAGTTCTTTGTACCAGCATATAAATCTTAGAATCAGCTTGACAATTTTATATAATATATATATATATATATGTATGTATATATACTTTTTTTTTTTTTTTAGACAGTGTCTTGCTCTGTCGCCCAGGCTGGAGTGCAGTGGTGATACCTCGGCTCACTGCAACCTCTGCCTCAGGGTTCAAGCACTTCTCCTGCCTCAGCCTCCCGAGTAGCCGGGACTACAGGCACACGCCACCATGCCCGGCTAATTTTTTTTGTATTTTAGTAGAGATAGGGTTTCACCGTGTTGCCTAGGCTGGTCGCAAACTCCTGAGCTCAGGCAATCCACCCACCTTGGCCTCCCAAAGTAAGCCTGATGGGATTTCTATTGTATTGAGTTTATAGATCAATTTGGGGAGAATGAAATTCTTAACAATTTGAGACTTCTGGTCCAAGAACACCTCTTTACCTTCCTTGCCTTTCTTAGTAATGCTTTGTAGCTTTCAGCGTGGGGGCCATGCACATCTTTATATTTATTCCTAAAAATTATGTTTTATGTTATGAATGGCACTTAGATTTTTTTTTTCATTTCAATTGTTGAATGCTGGTATTATTTGTTTATGCAGTTAGCATCCTGTGACCTCACTAAATTCATGTACTAATTCTAATAATTTTAATGGGGTTTGTTTTGGTAGATTCTTTAGAGTATTATGTCTTCTACAAACAGAGATAGTTTTATTTCTTCCTTTACAAATTATGCCTTTTATTTCCTTTTCTTGCTTTGCCACTGCCTGGGACCTCCAGTATGATTACCAAATAATGAGAGCAAGCATCCTTGCCTTGTTCTTGAATTTAGGGCAAAAGCGTACAATCTTTTCACCACAGAAGTATGATGATGCCTGTATGCTTTTCTAAGTGTTTTTAATTAGCTGAAGAAATTTCCTTTTATTGCTAGTTTGTTGTAAATTTTTATCATGAGAATGTTTAAAATGTGTCAGTTTTCCTGTTGAGAGGATTATATTGTCTTTGTCAGGGGTTAGTACCAGGTTTACCAGCCTCAAAAAATGAACTGGGGCCGGGCATGGTGGCTTATGGCTATAATCCCAGTGTTTTGGGAGGCCCAGATGGGAGAATTGCTTGAGCCCAGGAGTTCAAGACCAGCCTGAGCAGCATAGCTCGGGAGGTTGAGGCTGCAGTGAGCCATGATCACACTACTGCATTCCAGCCTGGGTGACAGAGTAAGAACCTGTCTCAACAACAACAACAACAACAACAAAAAAAAAATCTGGGCGCAGTGGCTCACGCATGTAATCCCAGCACTTTGGGAGGTTGAGGTGGGCAGATCATAAGGTCAGGAGTTTGAGACACGCCTGGCCAACATGGTGAAACCCTGTCTCTACTAAAAACAAAAATTAGCCGGGCATGGTGGTGCATGCCTGTAGACCCAGCTACTTGGGAGGCTGAGGCAGGACAATGGCTTGAACCTGAGAGGTGGAGGTTGCAGTGAGCAGAGATCTCACCATTGCACTCCAGCCTGGGCGACAGAGCAAGACTCTGTCTCAAAAAAAAAAAAAAAAAAAAACCAGGGGGTGGTGGTGGGGGAAGCCTTTTCTATTTTCTGAAAGAATTTGTGAAAGATTGATGTTATTTTTCCTTACATTATAGAAAAAACTCCCTAGTGAAATCATTTGGGACTGGAGTTTTGTGAGGAGGAATTGTGAATTCAATTTCTTTGATATAGGGCTATTCAGGCTTCTTTTTCGAGTCAATTTTGGTAAAGGTGTGGCTTGTCAAGGAATTTGTTTCACCTATCAAATTAATTGGCATAAAGTTGTTCATACCATTCCCTTATTAATCTTTCAATTCTGAAGAATCTTTAGTGATACCCTCACTTCATTCCTGATACTGGTAATCTGCTTTTTCCTAATTTCCCGATTAGTCTTGCTAGGAGTTTATTAATCCTACTAATTTTTTTAAATAACCAACAGTTGGCTTCATTGATATTCTGTACAGTTTTTTAATTAAATTTTGCTCTAATCTTTATTATTTCTTACTTTCTGCTTACTTTGGATTTAATATGCTCTTCTATTTCTAGCTTAAGTCAGAAACTGTGGTAGCCAGCCTTTGAGATGGTCCCCAATGAGTCTTGACATATGGGATTCACAGCTTTGTACAGTCCCTTCCCATACTGAATATTAAGTAATCTGAGTAACCAATAGGGTATTATAAAAATAAAAGAATGTAACTTTCAATGCTAGGTCTTAATGTTATTATATCCTCTGCCTTGCTCTCTCATGAATTCCTGCTCTGGAGGAAGCCAGCCACAATGTTGTGAGGATACTTACCCAGCCTTATAGAGAGGTCCACATGGCAAGGAACTGAGACCTCCAGAACTAAGTTGTTACCAATTAAGTGAGTCCTACTGGAAGCGAATCCCCCCAGGCCCTGTAAGGACTTGAGATGAATGCAGCCTCATGAACTAGAACCATCGAAGTCACTCCTAACTCATAGAAAATGTGTGAGATAGTTTATTGTTTTGAGTCACTACATTTTGGAATAATTTGATATGCAGTGGTAGATAACTAACACAGATATAAAATAAGACTTAACCATCCAAACATTTATTAAGTATATGCTATGTCACAGATTCCTTTATGGGTTGAAATTTAGAGATAAACCAGACAAAGCCCCTGCCCTTTAATAACAGATTCTGGGTTAAGATGGCAGATTAACAATGAGCATCTATTATCATTCTTCATTTCATTCCTTTCTCAAACTCCACTGTAACTATGAATTTAAAAAAAAAATTTAAGGTACAAACCTAGAAGGAGAACAGAACAGGGGATATATCAACATTCTGAAAGATGAAAAGCAAGTGAGCAAGTTGGTGATAAAAGGATGGGAGTGATGCAGAAAAATAAAGAGAAAAGCAGTCTGAGAAGCAGGTAGAGTCCTATATCCTCTGTCTAGCTCACATTGATGAACAGCTGCCTCTTGTTCATCCTTGCACAGATCTGCAGGCATACTAACTGGAAGAGATACAACAGAGGCTCCCTGGAAGAAGGATGCCAGACACAGTTGAGAGCACAAGATTATACCAAAAACAAGAGATTAAATGACTTTAACATATTAAATGCTGAATACAGAAGTTCCCCCAGCTAGAACTCCCAACTAGGCTTCCAGAATGCAGGCAACCACACTGCTATCCTTTAGGCAGGAGTTTAGAAGACTCACCTTTGGACAACCTGACCAGCCAAGAGAAGAGACCTAAGGATCCTAACATTGTAGATTCCCCAACCTAAGCCCTCTGAAATCACCCTATGATGAGGCTCACAGTCAACAAACCCTATCCATGCCTTCAGAGCATTCAGTGTTTTTAGATTAACACTGAATAGACAGCAATCAAGAATACTAGATATTGGATGAAAGCCTCCAAAATGGAAGACAGAGATCAAAACAAACAAAAAGGAATTTGAGGGAAGCATAAGCATGTACAGGAAGAACTCCAAAATAAATTATGCTCAGAGAGCTAAGAGAGGATACTGCATCTGTGAAACAAGAATAGCATGCTATGAAAGATAACACTTAGGAAATAAAACGTGTGAATTTTATGGTATGTAAATTAAACGTCAATACAGCTATTTTAAAAATGGAGTGATGCTTTCGAATTTCTGAAGAAAAATTATTTCCACCACAGAAAGAGCTAAACTATCATTTTAAGTTTGCTGATAAATACATTTTCTAATATATACATATATTATATATATTTTATATATATATATAAAATTTGCTCCCCAGGTACCCTATTCTCATGAAGATTCTGAAAATTTTTTAAAAAGAAATAGGATTATAGAACAAAGACAAAAGGAATTCCCAGGGCAACAGTGAAGCGTGATCTCAAGAAGACAGCTGCGCACCAAACACAAAGGGCATAACCCAACCAGACTGAAACAGTGAGAATCAAGAGACAGATCTCATGAAGACTGTCACTGAGATTCCTGCAGCCATTACTGTTTTTGTTTTTGGAGATGGAGTCTCACTCTGTCGCCCAAGCTGGGTGCAGTGGCGCGATCTTGGCTCACTGCAACCTCTGCCTCCTGGGTTCTCCTGTCTCAGCCTCCCGAGTAGCTGGGACTACAGATGCACACCACCATGCCCGGCTAATTTTTTGTATTTTAGTAGAGACAGGGTTTCACTGTGTTGGCCAGGCTGGTCTTGAACTCCTGAGCTCAGGCAATCCGCCCACCTCGGCCTCCCATAAGTGGTAGAATTACAGGCGTGAGCCACCGTGCCCAGCCTTATACTGTTTTTCTAATGTGAAGATAGCCCGCCTGGGTAAGCCTGATCCAGATATCTTTAGTTGGTCTTGTTTGACCTCATGTTGCTAAAGTTCTTGCCCAGATGCCTGAATCAGCTGATAACTCTCATTCCACCCGAAAGAAAAGTTCTGCTTTGATCTACCTCTGAAAGGACTAATTTGAATATTATAAAATCAAATTATTTCTCAATCTTAGCAATCTTATACCTGAACTCAAGACAAATACATGAAGTAAGCAACACTAATACTGTGATTAATAATTTACTAGAATTTTTTATTTACTAGAAATTTTTATTTACTAGAAATCTGTTTTCCTTGCAAAAGCAGCAGTGTGAACTTCTAACTACTTTGCAGAAATAAAATTATTAAATTCTACAACCATTTACATATTCTGCCTACTTTTTACTAAAAGCAAAATGGGATAGTGAATGTTTTACGGACAGCTACATTTTACTGAAAAGTAACAGTAAACAAAAATAAAATTTTTTGTTTTTGAGATGGAGTCTCTGTCGCCCAGACCGGAATGCAGTGGTGCAATCTTGGCTCACTGCAAGCTCCGCCTCCCGGGTTCACGCCATTCTCCTGCCTCAGCCTCCCGAGTAGCTGGGACTACAGGCGCCTGCCACCACGCCCAGCTAATTTTTTGTATTTTTAGTAGAGACGGGGTTTCACCGTGTTAGCCAGGATGGTCTTGATCTCCTGACCTCGTGATCCACCCGCCTCGGCCTCCCAAAGTGCTGGGATTACAGGCGTGAGCCACCGTGCCTGGCCACAAAAATAAATTTAACTAATGTGTCTAAGATCTGAGATTTGCCTGCCAGGGATCTTGCTTCTTAAGGGATGCAGTACAGAGCTATGTTAAACGTATAAGCACTGGAGTCAGAAGAGTTGAACTTCTCCCGCTTTAAATATAAACTATGTGACTTTCTGTCTCTAAACTTCAGTTGATGATACTACCAACTTATACAACTGTGGTGGAATTTACATGCAACACTGTAATATTAATAATTAATATAAAATGCTTAACATTCTATCTGGTACATAATAAGAGGTAAATAACATCTTAAGGGAGATATAACTAACAAACATCAGATTGACTATGATGGTCTTTTTATTTTTTTTTTGAGACAGGGTCTTGTTCTGTCACCCAGGCTGGAGTATAGTGGTGAGATCATGGCTCACTGGAACCTCCACCTCCCGGCTCAAGTGATTCTCCCACTTCAACCTCCTGAGTAGCCAGGATTACAAGCTCACGCTATCACGCCTGGCTAATTTTTATATTTTTTGTAGAGACAGGGTTTCACCATCTTGCCCAGGCTGGTCTCAAACTCCTGGACTCAAGCAATCCACCCACCTCAACCTCCCAAAAATGCTGGGATTACAGGTGTAAGCTACCATGCCCAGCCACTATGATGGTCTTAAAATCTGTGAATTACAATAATAAAATGCAAGTTGCAAATGGGCTGGCCTCAAAACAAGCTATAGAAATATTCTTCATTTCATCAAATCTAAGATGCCATTGATGGTAAGCTGCACCAGTATTTTATGTATTCTTTAAAAAGAAACCTGCCAACTGAACTGTGACAAACCATCAATTGTAAGATATCTCCCAATTTCAGAGATGTTGAAATGTAAACAAAAAATTTTGAGTCTTAGATTGGTAAAATACAGCAAGTTTAATTACATAGTTGAAAGTTAGGCTATTAAATGCCAATAGAACAATCATTCTCAAGACCAATCACACAATTAGAGAGAATTGCTCCCTTTCTTAGAGTACTCTTCCATGCTTATTTCCATCACCAATTTCACCTAGCTCCCATCTGTCACTTCCTGAGGGAAACATCCCTCAACCAGTGAGACTACAATGGATCCCTCCCTTTTATGCTTCCATTGCACTTGGTATTTTCCTTTACAGTACTTATGATAGTGCTCAATTACCAGTCTTCTCCAGCTGATTTCAAGTTCAATAAAGGCTGTTTAGTTCAGTGCATATACCACGTACAAGGCTTGCAAAATCAAAATCACGCAAAAGCAAAAAGGAAATGTAAGCAAGTAAGATGGTCAGTGCAATATTTCTCATTATTTTTCATAGCATTTTATTGGCAATTAATAAACCCTTGTTGCAGCCTTTATGGAAAACAGTATGGAGGTTCCTCAAAAAATTAAAAATAGAACTACTATATGATCTAGCAATCCCACTTCAGGGACTACATGCAAAGTAAATAAAATCACTATCTCAAGGAGACCCCTGCACTCCCATGTTCACTGCAGCATTATTCACAACAGCCAAGATATGGAAACAACCTAAGCGACCATCGACAGACAAATGGATAAAAAGAATGTGGTATATACATAAAATGGAATATTATTTAGCCTTTAAAAGAAGGAAGTCTTGTCATTTGTGACAACATGGATGAACCTGGAGGATATTATGTTAAATAAAATAAGCAAGACACAGAAAGACAAATACTGTATGATCTCACATGTGGAATCTAAGAAAGTTCAACTCACAGAAACAGAGGTTAGAATGGTAGTTACCCAGGGCTGAGGGCTGAGGCAAATGGTGAGACGTTGGTCAAAGCGTATAAACTTTCAGTTATAAGATGAGTAAGTTCTGGAGACCTAATGTACTACATGGTGACTATAATTATTATTGTACACTTGAAATACGCTGAGAGTAAATTTCATGTTCTTATGTCTCTCACATAACTATGAGGTGATTGTTATATTCATTAGCTTGATTGTGGTAATCATTTCACAATGCATATGTATTATCAAAAATCACACTGTATACCTCAAATACATGTAACTTTTACTTGTTAATCATACCTGAATACATTAGCTGGGGAGAAAATAAACCAACTTCAAATGTTAGGCTTTATTTCCATTTCATTAAGTTACCATAGGTCTTTTTCTTTTTTTTCTTCTTTGAGACAGAGTCTTGCTCTGTCACCCAGGCTGGAGTACAGTGGCAAGATCTCGGCTCACTGCAACCTCCGCCTCCCGGGTTCAAGCGATTCTCCTGCCTTAGCCTCCTGAGTAGCTGGGATTACAGGTGTGCGCCACCATGCCCAGCTGATTTTTGTATTTTTAGTAGAGACGGGGTTTCACCATGTTGGTCAGGCTGGTCTCGAACTCCTGACCTCGTGATCTGCCCACCTCGGCCTTCCAAAGTGCTGGGATTACAGGTGTGAGCTACCACACCTGGCCCATAGGTCTTTTTTTTTTTTTTTTAAATCAATCTTATTTTTTTGCCTCCCAATGGCACAAGTTATACTTTGCTCACATAAACATACTCTCACATTTTTCTTAAATCTTTTTGGTCTATCTCTTCTCCCAACCCAGGCACCTTATTCCATTTCTCTTTTTTCTTCCTAAAAGGATCCAAAATCTTGAAATTGGTGTGTATTTGTCCCATCTGTTTTATAATTTTACTTTATTTGTATGTACCTAGTACATACTTTTGTTCTAAGTTTATATAAATAATAACATATCCTTTTGCTTTTTTTTTTGAAACAGAGTCTTACTCTGTTGCCCAGGCTGGAGTGCAGTGGCGTGATCTCGGCTCACTGCAACCTCCGTCTCCTGGGTTCAAGAAATTCTCCTGCCTCAGCCTCCCTAGTAGCTGGGATTACAGGCACACGCCACCATGCCAGGCTAATTTTTTTTTTTTTTTCTGAGACAGAATCTTGTTCTGTCGCCCAGGCTGGAGCGCAGTGGCATGATCTCGGCTCGCTGCAACCTCTGCCTCCTGGGTTCAACTGATTCTCCTGCCTCAGCCTCCCGAGTAGCTGGGACTACAGGTGCGTGCCACCACGTCTGGCTGATTTTTATATTTTTAGTAGAGATGGGGTTTCACCATGATGGCCAAGCTAGTCTTGAACTCCTGACCTCAAGTGATCCACCTGCCTTGGCCTCCCGAAGTGCTAGGGTTACAGGCATGAGCCACCGTGCCTAGCCCCTTTTGCTGTTTACTCACCCCCAACATTTTCTTTCCTTTTTTTTTTTGAGACGGAGTCTTACTCTGTCGCCCAGGCTGGAATACAGTGGTGCAATCTCAGCTCACTGCAACTTCTGCCTTCTGGGTTCAAGTGATTCTCCTGCCTCAGCCTCCTAAGTAGCTGGGATTACAGATGTGCACCATCACGCCTGGTTAATTTCTGTATGTTTAGTAGAGACAGGGTTAAGCCATGTTGGCCAGGCTGGTCTCGAACTCCTGACCTCAAGTAATCCACCCACCTTGGCCTCCCAAAGTGCTGGGATTACAGGTCTGAGCCACTAGGCCCAGCCCATTTTTTTTTTTCTTTTTTCTTTTTTGAGGCAGAGTCTCAGTCTGTTGCCTAGACTGGAGTACAGAGGTGTGATCTCAGCTCACTGCAACCTCCACCTCCTGGGTTCAAGTGATTTTCATGCCTCAACCCCCAAGTAGCTGGGATTATAGACGTGCACTACCACACCTGGCTAATGTTTGTATTTTTCGTAGAGATGGGGTTTTACCACGTGGACCAGGCTGGTCTTGAACTCCTGGCCTCATATGATCCGAAGGCCTCTGCCTCCCAAAGTGCTGGGATTACAGGCATGAGCCATGATGTCTGGGTACAACATTATTTTAATAATTCACATTGATACATATAGATCTGGTTCATTTATTTAACTGTTATGTAGTACACCACAATATTATGTAACTATTTATGTGCTGTTTATTCATTCTGCTACCGACAGGAATTTAGGCTGTTTCCAATTTTCTGCTATTACATATAATGTTTCAAGCACACATGCAAGATATCTCTTTATGGGTTTTAAGTTATGCAATTTCATCTTTACTTCATCTCTTCTAGTTGAGAACTGCTCTCCGGGGTAGTTGTACCAAATGGTACTACTACAAACAATGTGTGAGAGTTCCTTTTACTTCATCCTCACCAACATTTGGTATTTCATAAGATTTTTCTTTTCACCTTGCACTTTTTGCAAATCATAAGGCTTTTTAATTTTACAAATCTGATGCGTAGAAAATGGTAACACTGATTTCACTTGCAAGTTCTTGATTATTAATGAATGAGAATCTTTTCATGTGTTTACTGGCTATATGCATTTCCTATTTTGAGAACTACCTATTTTTCAATTTATCTGTTCTTATATTTTGTAAAGTTCTCAGTTATATGAGTTACAAATTTTCTAATGTTTTTAACTTTATTGTTTCTTTTGCGATACACAAGTTTTAAATTTTGGTCAAGTTTATCAGTATTTTCCTTTGCAGTTTATACTTTGTACTTTGTTTGGTGTTAGGAATATTCTCTCATTTTTATCCTAAAAGAATTCTGAAGATTTGCTTTTCATATTTGGGATATAATTCACCTAGAAATAAATTTTGTGTCTAATGTAAGATGGATCTAATTTTTTTAAAGTTAAACTGTGTAAACACAATTTATTAAATATTCTACTCTTTCCCTACTGATCTGAAACACTACATCAGATATTTACAGTTTCCATAAACACATATGTGGCTCGTTTCTAGACTCTGCTTCATTAATCTGCCTGTTCCTGCACCTGAAGCCATGTGGTATAACTGTTACAGTTTTATAGGAAGTAGGGCAATTTCTGCTTTATTTTTCTTTAAAATTCTATTGGTTTTTCTTAGTCACTTATTCTTCCATATAAATCTTAATATCGACTTATCAAGTGTTATACTATACCCTATTGGAATTTTATTTTATTTATGTTTTTTGAGACAGGTTCTAATTCTGTTGCCCAGGCTGGAGTACAGTGGTGAGATCACAGTTCACTGCAGCCTCGACTTCTGGGCTCAAGCGATTCTCCCAACTGAGCCTCTTGAGTAGCTGGGACTACAGTCACACACCTCTACGCCTGGCTAATTTTTTTGTCTTTTTTTAGCAATAGGGTTTCACCATGTTGGTCAGAACTCCCAGGCTCAAGCAATCCTCCCACCTTGGTCTCCCAATGTGCTGGAAATACTGGCATACCCACCGTACCTGGCCCCCTATTGGAATTTTAATTAAAACTACACTTATAGATTCATAAGGATAATGTGTTTCATTAAATTTTCTTAGATCTTTCAATAAAGTTTTATAATATCTTAGAGACCTCAGAAATCGTTTATTCCTGAGTACCTCATTTTCAATCCAAACTCTTGATCTCATTATACTTGTTAAAGCTCAGCTAAGATATCACATACTACTACAAATATTTCTCTAATTTTTCAGGCTCATTTGGATGCTCCTCCTCCTATGCTCTTGGATTTATTTATTCATTCTTTGTTTAATATGACCAAAAGTTGTGCTGGGCATAGAGGGCACACTGGTGAATAAAATGACAATCCCTTCATGGAGCTTTCGTTCTAACAGGAGAGACAGAACAATAAACACTCTTAATTCAAGGTGATACATGCTATTATAGGGGAATTACACTGTGCTATGGGAATACAGAAGAGAAATACCTAACTCAGACTTGGGGGATGGCTGGATTGGGGGAGAAGGGTGTCAAACACTGCTTCTCAAGGAAGTAACATGTAGACTGAAACCTGTAAGAAGAACAGAAGTTAGCAAACACAATAGTGACTAAAAATCATAGCACTGATATCCTTGTCTCTTGATTTTATTGAAAAAGCTCTCATTGTTTAACTGTGAAATCATCTACTTTTTGTTTCTTTTTTTAGAGATAGGGGTCTCACTCTGTTGCCCAGGCTGGAGTACAGTGGCTCAATTACAGCTCACTGCAGCCTGCAACTCCTGGGGCTTAGGCTATCCTCCTGCCTTAGCCTCCCAAGTAGCTGGGACTACAGGCATGAGCCCCTGTGCCCAGCTCATTTATTTTTTGGATATGTTTCCCCTCTTGGCTTTTTTGACATCATATTTGGTGTCTCATATTGCCTTGTATAATCATTACTTGCTCACTAGTTCTTTCTTTCTTAAATGCTAGTATTCCTCGACGGCTTTATCCTTCTCTTTCCTGTTTCAATCTAAATACTATTCCTAAAGAGTTTTTCCACTTCTATAGTTTCAAATATGGATTTACGTACTGAAGAGTCCCAACACTCTTACTTTCAGCTCCCACCATTATAGATTTTCATACCTAAATTTCTAAATATACACTAGATATGTCTATCTATATGTTCCATAGAATCCTCAAGCTTTGAACATGTTAACATTGATACATGGTGTATACTGCCAACTAACCAGCAATAGCAGATCTACCTCCATATTCAGTTGACAGTACCACCATTCATACCTGGCAGAAAACTCTGAGTCAGTACTCTGAATGTACATTGGAGAGTATGACCTTCTTGGGAGCCAGTTTACATTATGGCAGTCACTGTACCTGAAAGTTGTTTCGAGGGCTGAATAATCACAGAAAATTTCAGACCAGGTGTGGAGGGTTGTTTTTCTTTTTATTTATTTATTTTTGAGATGGGGCCTTGCTTTGTCACTGCTGGAATGCAGTGGCACAATCATGGCTCACCACAGCCTTGATATCCTGGGCTCAAGCCACCCTCCCATCTCAGCCTCCCTAGCAGCTGGGACTACAAGTACGCACCACACCTAGCTAATTTTTTTCTTTTTCTTTTTTTTTTTTTTTTTTTGGTAGAGATCAGGTCTCACTATGTTGTTCAGCCTGATCTCAAACTCCTGATCTCAAGTGATCCTCCCGCTTTGGCCTCCCAAAGTGCTGGGATTACAAGTGTAAGCCATCATGGCAGGTGTTGTTTTTAATGTGTTAACTTGCTAGGCTACCAGCTGCCATTTGTTTAATCAAACACTAATCTAGGTGTTGCTATGAAGGTATTTTGTAGATGTAATTAAAATCCATAATCTGTTGACTTTAAGTAATGGAGATTATCCTGAATAATGTGGATGGGCCTGATTCAATTAGGTGAAAGGTCTTAAAAGTAGGGCTGAAGCTTCCCTGAGAGCAAGAAATTCCACTTATAGATAACTGCTTCAGCCCATGCCTGAATTTCCCTGCCCTTCCTGACAGCCTGCCCCCAAAATTTCAGACTTGCCTAGCTAGCCCCTACAATTGCATAAACTCTCTCTCTATACTTCGTACTGGTTCTGCTTCTCTAGGTTCTGAACCTTGACTGATATGCCAGGCTTGTAGTTTATTTGCAAAAACAATTCTTTCAAAAATCTAGTAAAGCTCTGGTCTATTTTTTTCCAATCCGTTCCATGTACCAGTACTACACCCAAAGTTTTTTTTTCTGGACATGGTTCTTAAACCTATTTTTTCAGCTTAATCCTTCCTCTCCATCCCACATTAGACCATCACCATCTCTTACCTGAACTAGTGATTGAAAAGCCTCCTAACTGGCTTCTCAGATTAGTTTTTTCTCCTCTATCTATTCTCCACACTGCTGCCAGAGGTCTCTTTCTGGAAAACAAATATGATCATGTCACTATCCTTCTTAAAAACCTTTGAAGTATCCCTATCTAAAGGATAGAGAGAAGTTTTTCTATTTCATTGATTTGTTTTTATCTTTTATTTCTTTCTATTCTCTTTGCATTTAATTTTCTGTGATTTTTCTAACTTGTTGAGAATGAATGCTTATGTCACTGATGCTTTTTTCTTTTAAAATCGGCATTTCAAGCTTTAAATTCTCTCTAAGCATTGCTTTAGCTGATCATACCAGTTCTGATATGTATTGTATTCATTGTCCTTCAGTTCAAAATTTTCTCTGTGATTTCTTTAAACAAGGGGTTATTTAGAAATCATTTCTTTATTTTTTAATAGAGATGGGGTCTCACTATGTTGCCCAGGCTGGTCTCAAACTCCAAGGCTCAAGTGATCCTCCCACCTTGGCCTCCCAAAGTGCTAGGATTACAGGCGTGAGCTACCACACCCAGCCTAGAAATTATTTCTTAATAATTTTCAAAGCTGGACTTCAAGTTCTAGTAGGAACATAACAGCAATTTAGTTCCAAATTTTCCCATCTTTCTCCTAGAACCTGTACAGAGCAACAAAAACAATGTTAAAAACAAAAAATACCATATATCTTTAGTGAAACTAGGGGATAATAAAAACCTAAAAATGCCAACTTATAAGTAAATATGACCCAAAGTACTTGAGACTAAAAGAAGCCACATCTGAGCATGAGAGAATGACAAGAAGTATAAAGGAATTTGGTGGGGGAATAGCACATATTTACTCCCAGAAAGAAAGGAATCTATACCAAGTGGGAACTACAATGTTTAGAACTGAGATTAAATGGGGGATTCTCAGAAGGAGGTAAGGAAAGGAGGTGTAGAAAGTGGCAGAACAATAAGTGGAGGGTGGTTTGGAAGTGACAGATCTCGGAAAGGACCACCCTTTTACAAGTGAGGCATGCTCTTTTGTAATTTCTTCTTTTGAAGTAGTTTCGAACTTACAGAAAAGTTATAAGAATAGTACAAAAAACTCCTGTATACCTGTCACAAATTCTTTAATTGTTAACATTTGAGGCAGGCAATTTAAAGGGTAGGAGGTGCATCCCTTGGTAGCAGAACTAGTCAGGACCTGGGGAACTCATGGCTGGTAGTTCATATTACTTAAACCCCTTAAGTTACTGAGAGGCATAGGAGATGTGGCTGCATTTTGAAGAAAGAGTCCACCAGAACAATGGAGGAGAGAGGCCTTGAGCACAGAAACCTGGAAAACTATCTTGCTCCGAAGGTGTTCCTAATGTTCCTAACACCCTTAAGTCCCTTCTAACAGATGGTTTGGGAAACTCATCTCATGCCAATATAAGCAACAAAAAAGTGGTAAGTATCCATACAATAATACCATAGAAAAAAATGTAAAAAGGCACCGCGACATTTCTGACAAAGAAAACTCAACAGACAATATCATCACAAAGCAGAGGAAAATTAAAACCCTACTTTTTACTCACACTGAAAAATTCCTAATGCAGTTATGAAGAAAAAGTTCAGAGGAGAAATTTAGAAACTCAAGGAGGAACTAACCAGTCAACAGGAGTTGTAGTGAAACAAGCATGGCAGAACTCAGAAAAGAAATGGGAGAAAAAGAATTTTAAGAATTAAAAAGATGAAGACTAAAATGCAATGAGCACATGGTAAAAATATACAACACCAAAGGCACAGTAAGAAGCATGTAGGATAGAAATGTTTTAAAAGTAAATAAAATGATGGATATAAAACTGACCCAAAATGGTCAACTAAGAAAACATCTAGTAATTTTACTGATGTCACTTAATAAAATAATTTCTAAATTATTTGGTATTTGGAAGAAATACTTTCAGCAATCACACACAAAAAAGCACACTCCTTCTAAGAAAAATAAAATCAAGCTGGCATCATACTTCTCTATTGAACAGTCAATGCCAGAAGACAGTGGAAAAATACCTACAAGGTACTCAAGGAAAAAGTGTGAGCCAACAATTCCACATCTAGCCAAACAGTCCTTCAGGAATAAGGCTACAGATAACTCAGGCCTTATTCATATGAGCATTTCTTGAAGAAACAACTTGAGGACAAACTGAAACCGACAAATAACCAGAAAAATTTCAGCAAAAGGACTGGCAGTGAGCAACAATACATTTAATTGCAGATTTAAGATTGAAAACAAATGGAATGAAACTGTTACATGGTCTAAGAATGTAGGAATTCAAATCAATGAATATACACAAATGGATGTTAAGAGTAGAATATATGAAAAGTAGAATAAGCTCAATGACTGCACCTCATGTGCAACAGGTAGGAGTCAAAGTTGAAAGTCAATCAGTAAAAACTTAAGCAACATGACAGAATAAAATTATAAAGGGCAATAAAATAATACTATATTGGCTAAAACTAGCAGAAAGAAGGGAAGAGAATAAAGCTAATGTAATTGTTACTCAATTAAGGGAAACAAAAGACTGCTTTAAAACAGAGGAAGATAGGTATCATACGAAGGTGTAAGTATAAAGATAACCACTGGGGGGAAAAAAATCTCCCTAAGATGAGGACTACCATTTAAAAAGCACAGAAAACACAACACTCAAAGTTTCAAAATATATACAAATGTAAAAAATGGCATAAAATAATTTTACAAAACCATGACCAATGGTTGTGTCTTGACAGAAAGATATGTCCTTCCTATCTATATCTGGCTTAATTCATCCACTAAACAGAAAAAAAGCTTTAAACTGACCCACAAAGCAAACCATTCTATGCTGTCATCAAGATATACCTGAAAAAAAAAAGTTAAAGGCTAGGATAAAGTTCACAAAAGCATGAAGTGCAATCTTTTTATTAGATAATGTAGAATTTTGGTCAAAAAGTACAAAAAGAAAGTCACTTATATAAAGGTTATAATTCATAACAAAAACAGATATGAATATATATGCTCCTAATAATACAGTAGCAACATTCAGAAAATGGAAATTACAGGAGATAAAAGAAGAAACAGAAAGATATTAATAATAGGAAATTTATTTATCCTAGTCTGAGAGAACAAAAAACAAAACTAAGGAAATAAATGACATAAGCAACATAATCAAACTGGTAGCTCTGATGGATATTTCACTCTAACCTAATATATGAATATATCTTATTTTCACATAGCCATAGAACTATCACAAAAATTGACCGTATATTGGGCTACAAAAAATACCTCTGCAAACTCTAAAAGGAAAAATACAAACCACATTTTTTTTTTTCTGAGGAGTCTCACTCTGTCCCAAGGCTGGAGTGCAGCGGCACGATCTCGGCTCACTGCAAGCTCCGCCTCCCGGGTTCACGCCATTCTCCTGCCTCAGCCTCCCAAGTAGCTGGGACTACAGATGCCCGCCACCACGCCCGGCTAATTTTTTGTATTTTTAGTAGAGATGGGGTTTCACCGTGTTAGCCAGGATGGTCTCAATCTCCTGACCTCGTGATCCGCCCGCCTCGGCCTCCCAAAGTGCTGGGATTACAGGCATGAGCCACCGCGCCCAGCCACAAACAACATTTTTTAACAACACAATGAAACTAGAAATTCACAACAAATCCAGAAAACAAAAAGATCTTCAATCTGAAAATTTGAAAAGTCTCTCAAACAATATTTCAAGCACAGAGGAAATACAAATGAAATTTGTGGAGTTTCTAGAAAATAATATTACGTATTTCTAGTTTCTAGAATATAATAAAAATACTACATATTAGAAGCTTTGTAATACGGCTAAAACAGTGATCACCAGAAAAATAATTGTTTTAAATATTTCCACCAACAAAATGAAAGTACATGTTACTAATCTAGCTAAAATAGATAGAAAAATAACTTTTAAGAATAATTCCCATTGTCAGCAAGGCCTTACTTTCCTCAACATCAGTATTGTGTCCTAATAACGGACCAGAAAACTGAGCCTCCAGAATCCCCAGGAAGCTGCTCTATCCTCAAAGAATAGTAAGACTGTTGTAACTTGCTCTGTCTGTAAACACACTTCAGGAAGGAAGAGGAAGTTGGCAGATATATTTTCAAATGATCTTCAACACAATTCTTGAGAGTTTCCTAGTGAGTTTAACGTTAATAAAAAAAAACAAAACTGTTTTCAGGCCAGGTGCGATGGCTCACGCCTGTAATCCCAGCACTTTGGAAGGCGGAGGGAGGCGGATCACCTGAGGTCAGGAGTTCGAGACCAGCCTGACCAACATGGTGAAACCCCATCTCTACTAAAAATAGAAAAAAATTAGCTGGGTGTTGTGGCATGCATCTGTAATCCCAGCTACTTGGGAGGCTGAGGCAGGACAATCGCTTGAACCAGGGAGGCGGAGGTTGCAGTGAGTCGAGATCGAGCCACTACATTCCAGCCTGGGTGACAAGAGCAAAACTCAAAAAAAATTGTGTCAAGAAATTTGGATACCTTACTTCTCTAGAAAGAGTTCATCAAGATTTTATTTCATTGATTCAAGCATTTAAGTTTAAGTACTAAATATACACCTGAGCTAGAATAATAGAAAATATTCTTTATTATAGGTTTCAGTAATTCATTAATTGGGAAGACTATGTTACCAAAAAAGAAGTCAGGGCATAGGAAAAAAGGTTAAGGATTAAAGTATTTAATTAAACAATCAGCATTCATTAACTATACTTTGTTCTTAATCAGAAAGCACTCAATAAATACATTTTGTTTTCTAAAATAAATATTTATGATGCCATACCGTCTTTTTTTTAGTTTTTTGATAAGAAGTAATAGATGCTTATTGTTGAAAGCTTGAAAAAGATGGAGAAAAATAAATACCACTGAATTTCACTATCTGAAAAAAAAGTAAAAAGAACAAAGCATACATATGCAAAATAACAAACTGGGAAAACCACAAAAATACACAGAATTTCAAAAACTAATAGAAACTAGCCGGGCACGGTGGCACATGCCTGTAATCCCAGCACTTTGGGAGGCCAAGGCAGGCAGATCTCTTGAGACCAGGAGTTCGAGACCAGCCTGGGCAACATGGTGAAATCTTGTCTCTACAAAAAATACAAAAATTAGCCAGGTGTGGTAACATGTGTCTGTAGTCCCAGCTGCTCAGGAGGCTGTAGTGGGAAGATCACTTGACCCTGGGAGGTGGAGGTTGCAGTGAGCCAAGATTACACCACTGCACTCCAGCCTGGGTGACAGAGCAAGACCCTGTCTCAAAAAAAAAAAAAAAAATCATAATAACGATAGAAACTACTTTGTAAAACTCTGTATAATTAAATTACATATGAATAAAATAATTTTCCAGTAAAATGTGAGCTACCAAAAGTGAACCTAAACAGCTTGAACAGACTTTTTTTTTTTAATTAAAAAAAAATTTTTATGGGTACATACTGGATGTATATATCTATGGGTTACACGAGCTTTTGATACAAGCATATAATGCATAATAATCAGATCAGGGTAAATGGGGTATCCATTACCTCAGGCATTTATCCTTTATGTTACCAACAATCCAATTATATTTTTAGTCATTTTTAATTGTACGATAAATTATTAGACTGATTTTCACAAAATAAATGAGGGAAGTTTTAAAACAGCTACCTAGCAAACCAAACCAAACCAAACAAAAAACAGCAGGTCACAAGGTTTTATAGGGGAATTCTACGAAATCATAGAAGAGCTGATAATATCAATACTATTTTAAAACTGTTATACATTTTAGAAAATGGAAAACTTCTGAATTTTTTAGGAAATAATACCAAAACTTGACAAAGATTGTACAAAAAGGGAAGGCTGCAGATTAATATGACTTTTGCATGTTAATTTATAAAAGGAAAGTATTAGCAAACAGAATCCAGCATCAATTAAAAGAGTCTAGGAGTCCTGGTTTGGTTCAATGTTTGTTAAAAATAAGAGAAATATCACATCATCAGCTCCATAGATGCTGAAAAGGCATCTGACAAAATTTAACACACACTTGATAAACGTACTTAATAAGAAACAGATATTCCTTAATATGACAATGTATACATACAATGCTTAATGCTTCTAGAGCAAGAAAGAAAAAGGACGCACATTAATCACTACTATTTAATCCTACCCTGTCTAATTAGTCTACATAATCTGATAAAAAAATTAGAGGTATAAAAATCCAAAGGAAGAGGTAAACTTATCACTAGTTGCAGGTGATGATTATAACCTAGAAGCCCCAATAAAATCGCTTGAAAAAATACCACAAACAATAATGGAATTCAATAACACAGAAAGAGAGAAAGTATACAGAAATCAAAAGCCTGAATATATATAAGCAATAACCAGTTAGTATCTATAAACCCATTTAATAGCAACAAAAAGGAGAAAATATCCTGGAATAACAAGAAATGGCCTGGGTGCAGTGGCTCACGCCTGTAATCCCAGCACTCTGGGAGGCTGAGGTGGGTGGACCACCTGAAATCAGGAGTTCGAGACCAGCCTGACCAACATGGTGAAACCCCATCTCTATTAAAAATACAAAATTAGCTGGGTGTGGTGGTGCATGCCTGTAATCACAGTTGCTTGGGAGGCTGAGGCATGAGAATTGCTTGAACCTGGGAGGCGGAGGTTGCCGTGAGCCGAGATCACTCCATTGTACTCCAGAGCGAAACTCTGTCTCAAAAAAAAGAAAGAAAAAAGAAAAGAAAGAAAAAAAAAAAGAAATGTGCAAAATTTATGTGAAGCTTTAAGATCTCTTGAAAATGAAAGTAATCTTAAACAAATAGAAAGACATAGTATATTCTTTGACAGAAAAGACAACACCTTAAATATGCCAATTTGTCCTAACTTAATTTATAAATCTAATAGGATCTCAATAAAAATAACAATCTGTCCTCTCCCACTCACTGGATCTAAACAAGGAATTCCTAAAGCTTATACATAAGAATGGTCTGGAAAACCCTGAAAAGAGAAAAATGGGACTAGTCCTATCAGATATTAAAAGTCATAAAAGAAATGACTGACCAATACATATGTATGTGTGCACACACCAACATACAAACAAACTTCTGCATGGCAAAAACAAAAACAAACAAACAAAAAATCACAATACCAAAGGTCAAAAGACAAATAGCAACCTAGGTAAAATATCTGCAACTCATGACAGATGAACAGCTAACTTCCTTAATTTAGAAAGCATTCTCAGTAAATAAGAAGACGAAAAATCCAATAGAAAAAAAAGGGCAAAAGATATAAACTAACAGTTCATTAAAAAAGAAACACAAGTGGCCCTTATATTTGTGAAAAGGTAGTCAAATACAAATTAAGAAGACACAAGAAAACTGTTTCTTGCAAATCTGATTGAAGAAAATCTAAGAGTTTGATGATTCTAGTGGCAAAGATATAAGGAAACTGGTACTCTCATTCATTGATGCAAAATATTTACTATCTCTATGGAGTGCAATCTGGCAACAATGATACAAATTACAAATATTAATACATTTGCCCTTAACTCATCAGTCTAACCTCCAGGAATTTATCTTACAGACATATCTTAATATACATAAAATGATGTAAAATAGAAAACAGTTAAAAATAACCCTAGTATACATCTAAAGAAAACTGGTTAAATATATCCCCTCCTCAATCATATATTACACAATGGTAGGTGCAGCTGAAAAAATGAGGAAACTATACCCTAATCTGGAAGGATCCAGGGATCCTTGGAGGAATGTCTAATTTCAGGTACTGGGCAGGAAATATAAGATGAGCAAGGAATATCCTGCTGTGCCCGAAAGCAAGAAAGCTTTCAAACATTTACTAATTTTCAATAGGACACTGAGCTTTTCCACAGAAAAATTCCACCTAATGCAAAAAGAATAACAGAAAAATTACCAGTTCGTAATCCCTAGTGAAATAAATAATTTGGGTCACAACGATCAGTGAACAGAACATTAGCAATTCAAAGGTTAATTAAGAAATTTACAATAGAGAGATCTCTGAATCTACTGATTAATCTCTGAACCTAGAGACTGATTTTTGAATCACTAAAATTGGGACCACTAGATACTGTGTTTCCTAATATGACACGACATAAAGCACTTAAGCATTTTGAACCAGAATGGAATGAAACTTCTAAGCTAACTTTCATTTTCAGAAAAAACAGGGGATAGAGGAACAAGGTAATAACACAAGAAAACAAAAAGACAAAATCAGATTTGAACATATTCTACAGAACAAGTGACCCAGTTTTTGTAAAATGTCAATGGCATAAAGAAATAAGAAAACAGGGAAGGAAATGGGACTACTAGATTGCAAAAGGCACAATAATCAAATGTGATGTGTGGATCTTGTTTGGATTCTGATTAGAACCAGCTAACAAGAAAAAGGCATATTTCAGACAATCAGGGAAATCTGATTGTGGACAGGTATTAGAGGGTACAAATAAATGCTTGTTTATAATTTTCCTACATATGATAATGCCATTGCTGCTATAAGAAAATATCCATAGTTTTAGAGGTACACATTGAAGTAATAGGGATAAAATAACATGCTGTCTGGAATTAGATTAAAAAACACTACTGTAGAGGAAGAAATGTACTCGGATTACGCAAAGGTAGAAAAATTCTGACAATCTGAGTAATGGCTACCTATGTGGTAGTTCATAATACTACTCTCTCTGTTTTTACATAAGCTTGAAAATATTTTGTAAGAAAACACCTAAAAACAAGAATGCAATTAGCATCACATTAAGACCAGCAGTGGGTATAACATCTGGGGGTCACCATGCCCAACAGAATTATCTTTCTTAAAATATATATTTCATAATAAAATGTTGGCTTAGAGTTAAAAGGGCAAAAGTGAGTTATAATAGAAGATTGCTCAGATAATCATCAGGGCTTTTAAATCTGTCTTCATGTGCTTGCTTCATGTTTAGCAGCATTCCAAGGTAAATTCTACAGGCTTTCTAAATGAAATGTAATAAAAATATAAAGGTTTCTCCAGTAGATCATAATACATGTCCAAATATTACTTCGAGACACCAGTATGTATAATTATATATAAAATTTATGTACACACATCATACAGAAATCCACCACCCAATACAGAATATGGCTTTAGTTCCCTTACCATCGATATTAAGCATCATTTTCCACATGGCAGGCCGAACAGACTGATGGAATCCAAACCACACTTCCCTGCCCCCTCCCAGAGGGTGGTCATATCCTTCTGGAGCGGAGAAAAATGAACGCCCCACAGGCGTGTATCTACAAAAATTAAAATGGCATGTTCAATCCTTTCCTTCTCATGCAAGTATTTAAATCTGCAGAAAAGGGGAGACTAGAGCACAATTAACATAATGATGCTTATCATTATGAATATATGAAACTAAACATGTTCCAAATTTGAGAAAGCAAAAAGTATCCACTCTAAATGGAAAAAAATCTACTTAAATTTTCCTTTCTCAAAATTGTTGGTTGAAATAAGAATAAATTTTATTTAAAATAATTTCTTAAAAATAGGTTTTAAAAAGTGAACAGTTCCGACCTTAAAAATGTTAACAAGTAAATAATTATTGAACAAAAAGGTATTTCTATAAATGTGTTTGCAAGACATACTATTTTTCTTTAAAAAAAAACATACTGAGTCAGGTGTGGGGGCTCACACCTGTAATCCGAGCACTTTGGGAGGCTAAGGTGAGAGGATTACTTGAGTCCAGGAGTTTGAAACCAGCCTGGGCAACATAGGGAGATTCCATCTCTACAAAAAAAAAAAAAAAAAAAAAAAAAATTTTTTTTTAATTAGTCAGGCATGATGGTGCATACCTGTGGTCCCAGCTACTCAGAAGGCTGAGGTAGGAGGATTGCTTAGGCCTGGGAGGTTGAGGCTGCAGTGAACCATGATTGTGCCACTGCACTACAGCCTGGGTGACAGAGTGAGACCATGTCTCAAAAAAAACCCAACCAAACAATAAAAAATACACGGGTACACATGCGCTCACACACAGGAGCATACCCTACACATGTGAGGTCCTAGGGTTATTAAAAAAAAGCAATTCAACACAATTTGATATTGTTGTATAAACAGTGAAATTACTTTTAAAACAAGATAACTAAATAAATACATCTGAAAATAGATCTGTTAAGACTTTTAGATCCTAAGAGAAAGGGTGAGATATTTTTCTATAAAATTATTCATGAGACTAGCTAAGCTAATGACGTATAGTTACTTGCAAAAGCCAGATAATTTTCTGTAACGTACTCCTGTCAATGAATTTGTATGGATGCTATTCTTGTTCAACATTTCAGTTGAACAATCAAAATATATGACAAATAAAGGTTTAACCAAGGGAAGCCTGCACAATTCATTCTTGGGAGTTTAAAATCTAAAGAGAAAAAAAGCAGAAGCACCCACTTCATGGAGGGCAGATGTCGTAGCACCACATCAACGGCATGGACAGGGTTAGTGCTGATTGGCTTGTCTAATTCCAGTGGCTCAGGCAAGGTCCGTCCTGTCAGTACTTCATGCAGTAGGTGCCAACTCACCCGAGAGACAAATTTGATTGACACCTTGAAAGGTCGATCTTTTCCACCTTCCCCAGGTAAAGTAACGTCTAAATCTACCTGTTGATGGGAAAAGAGTCAACTGGTAAATGTTGAAAAAGATAAATACAATTATTTTAGATTTAACTTATAAAAATATCTAAGAGAAAACATGGCAAAAATAAAGTCAATAGACTAAAATATACCATTTATTTTTTTTTGTAGATAAAATTTAAATAACATACTTACTCGTGCCAGCATTATGTGTCATTGCAAAATACTGGAAACTACCCTAAATGCTCTAACATTTATGCGGCTATGAAAAAAGAATGAGGAAAATCTCTTGAAACTGCCATGGAATAAATTTCCAAGCTATACTATTAAGTGACAAAAGCAAAGTACAAAAGATTACAAATATTATGACATCTTTTGTGTGAGAAAGGAGGAAAATAGTCACATATCTGCTTACTTCTGCAAAAAGAAACACAGGAAGCATGAACCAGAAACAAAGAAACTAGTTACTTTCAAAGGATGGGAGGGAATGGACTGGAAAAAATAAGGACAGAACAATTCTGAGTATATGTTTTGGTATACTTTTGAAATTTGGAAGCATATTAAAGTTCTACATATTAAAAAAATATAAAAAAAAGGCCAGGCGCAGTGGCTCATGCATGTAATCCCAGCACTTTGGGGGGCTGAGGCAGGCTGATCACTTGAGGTCAGGAGTTCGAGACCAGCTTGGCCAACATGGTGAAACCCTGTCTCTACTAAAAATACAAAATTAGCTGGGTGTGGTGGTGCATGCCTGTAATCCCAGCTACTCGGGAGGCTGAGGCACGAGAATCATTTGAACTCAGGAGGCAGAGGGTGCAGTGAGCCAAGATCACACCACTGTGCTCCAGCGTGGGCAACAGAGTGAGGCTCAAAAAAAAAATAAATAAATAAAATAAATATATATTATATATTTATAAATTTATAATTTATAATATAAATTTATATATTATTTATAATTCATATATTTATAATAAATATATATATATATATTTAGGCTGGGTATGGTGGCTTACTCCTGTAATCCCAGCACTTTGGGACGCTGAGGCAGGAGGACTGCTTGAGCCAGGGAATTTTAAACCAACCCAGGCAACAGAGCAAGACCTAGTCTCTACAAAAAATTAAATTAGCCAGGTGTGGTGGTGCACACCTGTGGTCCTAGCTGCTTGGGAGGCTGAGGCAGTAGGATCGTTTGAGCCTGAGAGGTTGAGGCTGCAGTGAGCTGTGAGTGTGCCAATGAACTCCAGCCTGGGTTACAGAGCAAGACCCTGTCTAAATAAATAAATAAATAAATAAACAAAGGGAGTGAGGGAAAAAATTAAAACAGAATATCATAAACAGAATCAAATGAACCCAAATAAATTTCAAATAAATAACATAACCACATTGAAAAAAAAGAAAAAGGAAGCACTAATTCAAGTAACTCTTGAACACAGTATGTATACTGACAATAGTCTTAATTCTAGGGGTAGAGAAAGGGTGGATTTAGAAGAATTGCAAACAAAATAAAGCCTTGAATCATTAGTAGGTTTGTTTTCTCACAAACTATTTTATATGTACTGTAGGACTGAGCAAATGAGAAGGAGTGGTGATGTTTTGAGGAGCCAGGAATCTAACTAAAGAAGAAAGATACAAATATGGAATGGAGTGAGGAAAGGAAGAATCCCATGGGGCACGGACTAGAATTGGAAGAATCGGGTGTGAACTCACGATTTCCTATATATATGTGTTAGATTTACCATATAAAGTGTAATATGTTTTTATTGTCTGTTTTATTTATTTATCTACTTATTTATAAATTTCCTACCTCTATCCATTGAAAGGGCTTAGAAGCACATATACCCCAGCAGCTGTGAACATACCAGTACCCAGATTTTCATTTCAAAATTGCATTTGCCAACTAAAAGAAACCAGAGATCCTCAGAGAAATGGTTAGTTGCAGGACTGCAGCAGAGAAAACATAAAATAAACCAGGAACATCCTGTGCCAGAAAGTAATGAAGTAGAGTCATGCACCACATAATGATTTTTGGTCCACAATGGACCCCATATACACGGTGGTCCCATTAGATTATCATGAAGCTGCCTTATACAGGTGTACCATTTAAACAATCTTTTACAATGTATTTTTACTGTACCTTTTCTATAGTTAGATACGTTTAGATACACAAATATTTACCATTGTCTTACAAGTGCCTACAGTATTCGGTATAGTAACATCCTATATAGGTTTATAGCAATAATAAACCATATTATATGGTGTATGTGTGTAGTAAGCTATACCATTCAGGTTTGCGTAAGTATACACTGTGATGATAGCACAATGACAAAATTGCCCAAGGACACATTTCGCAGAGCATATCCCCATTGTTTTAGGTGATGCAGGATTGTATTCCCCAAAAAGTGTCATTTCAAAAGGACACAGGAGTCAGCTTAAAAGAGTTCCCACTGGCCAAATCTGGGACAATCTGGGCAGTGAAATCAATAAATAGAGTAAAAGAAAATATACTCCCTTACAGCAGATTAATGAACATATGGAGAATGAATGACAGAATTAGAAAATCACCACTTCTACATAGTAATAATCCTTTCAAGCAAGAATAATCAATTGCCAAGCAAGAATAATCAAAATCTAATGAGCAACAGGATCCTTAAAAGTATCTCCCATTTCAAAATTAAAAACTTCTGTGTATCAACGGACACAACATAGTGAAAAGACAACCTGTGAAATGTAAGAAAATATTTGCAAATTATATATCTGATAAGAAGTTAATGTCCAGAATATATATAGTTAATATCCAGAATACAGAAGTTAATATCCAGAATATATATAAAGAACTCCTACAATGGTATTGATCAGTTTAGCTAAAAAAAATAAAAAATCTAAAAATAAAGAACTCCTACAACTCACTACCCAAAACCCAAAACAAACAACCCAGTTCAAAAAATGGGCAAACAACTTGACTACAGATTTCTCCAAAGAAGATATACAAATGGCCAATAAGCCTACAAAGTTATACTCAACATCACTAATTGTTGGGGGACATGCAAATCAAAACCACAATGAGATATCATCTCACGCCCATTAGGATGGTTACTATTAGAAAACGAACAAAAAAAAAAAAAACAGAAAACAAGTGTTGGCATGGAAGTGAGAGTTTGGAACTCTTGTTCACTGTTGGTGGGAATGTAAAATGATGGAGCCATTCTGGAAAACAATACAGCAGATTCTCAGAAAATTAATAATTATCACATGACCTGGCAAATTTACTTCTGGGTATATATCCAAAGAACCGAAAGCAGAGTTCAATACTTTTACATCTATGTTCATAGCAGGATTATTTGCAATAGCCAAAAGGTGTCCATTGATGCATGAAGGGATTAACAAAATGTGTTACATACATACAATGGAATATTATTCAGCCTTGAAAAGGAGATTCTAACACATGAAACAATGTGGATAAATTGTGAAATAAGCCAGTCATAAAAAGACAAACAATCTATGATTTCACTTACATGAGGTACCTAGAATAGTCAAATTCAGAGACAGAAAGTACTATGGTGGTTGCCAGGGCTGAGGGGAGGGAGCAATGGATACTGTTTAATGGATATGGAGTTTCAGTTTTGAAAGATAAAGACAATTCTGGGGATGGAAGGTGGTAATAATTATACAACAATGTAAATGTGCTTAATACCACTGAAATATACCTTAAAAATGGTTAAGACGGTAAATTTTATGTTACATATGTTTTATCACAATTACAAAAAGAATCTCCCTACAAGATGCTTATTAACTACAAGGAGGAAAAGAATACCCCAATAGGAGAAAACTGGCAGACACCAATTTAATCAACTGACCAAAGTTAACATCACCAATAATCACCAATAATGGAACAAATACATACTGCGTGCTTCCTGATATGATGCACTGATAAGGAAAGAATGGTTATATAATATTCCTGCCAATAATACATAACCAGAATGTAATCAAGGGGAAGTATCAGACAAACCCAGACTGAAGGACATTCTACAAAATAATTTGCCGATAATCTTCAACTACGTTACTGTCATGAAGGATAAAAAAAGGCTGGGGAAAGAACGACATGGTATCTATATCATGATCCTGGACTGGATTCTGTAACAGAGGAGAAAAATAATACTAAAGGGCATCACTGGAAAAACTGGTAAAACTGGAATTTGTGTTGTTGATTAAATAAAAGTATCATATCAATGTTAAATTTAATGAACTTGATAACTGTACAAGGGTTTTTATCATTGTTCTTAGGAATATACATTAAAGTATTAAATACTGGCAGAGCGCAGTGGTACTCCCAAAATCCCAGAACTTTGGGAGGTTGAGCTGGGTGGATTACTTGAGGTCAGAAGTTTGAGACCAGTCTGGCCAACATGGCAAAACCCCGTCTCTACTACAAACACAAAAAAATTAGCCAAGAGTGGTAGCACGTGCCTGTAATCCCAGCTACTCAGGACGCTGAGGTACAAGAATCACTTGAATCTGGGAGGCAGAGGTTGCAGTGAGCTGAGATCACACTACTGCACTCCAACCTAGGTGACAAAGCGAGACCCTGTCTCAAAATAAAATAAAATAAAATAAAATAAAATAAATATTAATGGGGCATGGTATGTGCAACCTACTTGTGAATGGTTCAGGAAAAAATAAGTATGTATGTACAAGAGAGAAAGAAAAAAATAAAACAAAGGTGGAAATGTTCAGAACCTCAGTGAATCTACATAAAGGGTGTATGAGAGTTCTCTGCATGATTCCTGCAACTTTTCTTTAAGTTTGAAATTATTTCAAAACAAAAAGTTAAAAACAATCAGTGATAAATACTCACATATATATGGACTGTAATAAAAATGGTAATAAATGCGTGTAAAAGGAGACACTTCAAAAATATACCTTTCCAATACAGGAATGCATATCTTACCCCTGTAGTTGCCACAGGAAGTGGATTGGCGGTGTAAAGACTTCTTTTTCCATCATAAACTGGTCTACGGTCTCCAAATATAGTTACTTTAAAATGCTGAACCATTGAGTCAACCACCTCCCTAAAGAAGGGAAACAATATATTCACATAATCCTCTGTAAGATGAAACATAAAAATATTAACAGAAGTAATTTCTGCCACTGTATAAAGCTGTCAAAATTCTAAAAAATATTCATATATGATAAAGATTTTGCTTTTAGAACCTTGGCTTAAGACACCAAAAAGATTGATTATTGCCAAAAGATGACATATATTTCACTAGACAGAGAAGAATGAAGCAAGCATATTACTTAATCATTCCAGGATACATCTGACCTGCAAAATATTCTTAGAAAGTGATTCAAAATCTCTTTTACCATCTCTAAGCACTCCCTAACATATTAACTTCTTTCTCCAAGAGTACTCTTTCCTCTGTGCCAAGAAGACACCTAGTACATATCTCTATTAGGACACTTTGTCTATTATAATGATTATATATTTTCAATTCTTCTAACTGTGAGCCTCCTGAGAGCAGCAAACATACCTGTGTTCCTTTCTCCTCCCATCCTTACAGTACCTAGCTAGTAAGGATATTATAAAACCTCCATTTTTACCCAGCAAACATCTGAGCCAATGTAACTGACACAGAAAGATATTCAAGACTTATATATTCAAAACTTACAGACTATATAGGAAATACCAAATTTTCACAAATCAATATGTATTTTTTGTACACACATTTGTAAAAGCAGAGAAACTGAAAGGATATATTCCAAATGGTGGTTACCTCTAGAGAGGGAAGTGACAGGATTACAGGGTCACTTTTATTTTGTTTATAAAATCTAAATATATTACAATGAGAATGTACTCACATACTATTGATATAATCTAAAACTAATTTAAAAGATTCAAGGCCAGGCACAGTGGCTTACGCCTGTAATCCCAGCACTTTGGGAGGCCAAGGCAGGTGGATCACCTGAGGTCGGGAGTTTGAGACCAACACGACCAACATGGAGAAACCCTGTCTCTACTAAAAATTCAAAATTAGCCGGGTACAGTGGCGCATGCCTGTAGTCCCAGCTACTTGGGAGGCTGAGGCAGGAGAATCGCTTGAACCCAGAAGGCGGAGGTTGTGGTGAGCCGAGATCACGCCATTGAACTCCAGCCTGGGCAACAAGAGCAAAACTCTGTCTCAAAAAAAAAAAAAGAGAGAGAGAGATTCAAGTCTACCTCAGTTAAGTGGGGCAAGAACCCAGCATTTTCTGGAACAATAAAAACATCAAGCTGACTGGATACCCAGAGCGATTTTCTACATGGCACAAAGTTTCTATTTTTTCCCTCCCTTTTCAATTTTGTTTTACTGAAACTACTGAAAACAATATCAAGCCTCTTCTAGAGTAAATTTTACAACAAAAATTTGATTCACCTATTCATTTTTGAGTTCAAAGCAAATTTCAATAATTTTCTGCCATTTTAAGTTTTCCTTTGTGGCCACTATTACTAAATCTGGTTTCTTTCTTTTTCTTTTTTTTTTTTTTTGAGATAGCGTCTTGCTCTGTCACGCAGGATGGAGTGCAGTGGTGCGATCTCGGCTCACTGCTACCTCCGCCTCCCAGGTTCCAGCAATTCTCCTGCCTCAGCCTCCCAAGTAGCTGAGATTACAGGCATGCACCATCACGTCCAGCTAATTTTTGTATTTTTAGTAGAGACAGGGTTTCACCATGTTGGCCAGGCTGGTCTCGAACTCCTGACCTGGTGATCCGCCCGCCTTGGCCTCCTAAAGTGCTGGGATTAGAGGCATGAGCCACTGCGCCCAGCCAAAATCTGGTTTCTTAGGTGAAATTTTACAGATCTAATTTGTTGGGATGTTTTAACCATTTTGTCATTTTTTTTTTTTTTAACTCAACAGTAAACTGGTATAATTTCAACCTTACGAATTCTGGGAAACCCAATCAAATCACTCTAAGGATCAAAATGGAGGAGACTGAAATACCAGGGCCAAAACATCTTAGGAATAAAAAATATCCTGCTTTAACTTAAACAGAGTTACAAGAAAAAAAAAACCCATTAAAAAGTGGGCAAATGACATGAACAGACACTTCAAAAGAAGACATACATGCAGCCAACAAGCATATGAAAAAATGCTCAATATTATTGATCATTAGAGAAATACGAATCAAAACCACAATGAGATACCATCTCATGCCAGTCAGAATGGCTACTATTAAAAAGTCAAAAAATAACAGACGTTGGCAAGGTTGTGGAGAAAATGGAATGTTTATACACTGTTGGTGAGAGTGTAAATTAGTTCAACCATTGTGGAAAGCAGTGTGGCAATTCCTCAAAGACGTAAAAAGAGAACTACCATTTAACCCAGCAATCCCATTACTAGGTATATATCCAAAGAAATATAAATTGTTCTATCATAAAGACACATGCATGTGTATGTTCACTGCAGCACTATTCACAATAGCAAAGACATGGAATCAACCTAAATGCCCATCAATGGTACACTGGATAAAGAAAATGTGGTACATATACACCATGGAATACTATGCAGTCATAAAAAAGAACAAGATCATGTATTCTGCAGAACATGTATGGAGCTAGAGGCCGTTATCCTTAGCAAACTAACACAGGAATAGAAACCCAAATACTGCATGCTCTCACTTAATAAGTGGGAGCTAAATGATGAGAACATATGGACCCATAGAGGAGAACTATAGACACTGGGGTCTACCAGAGGGTAGAGGGTAGGAGGAGGGAGAGTATCAGGAAAAATAACTAATGGGTACTAGGCTTAATACCTGGGTGACAATAAACCCATGACACAAATTTACCTATATAACAAACCTGTACATATACCTCTGAACTTAAATACATATATATGTTCATATATAAATGTATACTTATATATCAAAGCAGGATATATACATACACATATACAATTTTTTGCTACAATTTTGGCAAAAAATATATATATATCCTGCTTTGATGCCTAACACATAGTATATCCTCAATAAATGCTCTAACAGTGAATAACCTACCTCAGTGAAATGCTGGAACTTTCAATGGAATATATCTAGAGCTGAATTCAACACATCTTGTCAGAGTTACATGTGGTTATCTTCTGTTCGCTACTCCTCTTTAATTAATAGTATCTCCATCTTCCCAGTTACCCAGATTCAAAACTTGGCTCATCTCTTCACCCAACTGGTTGTTGACACCACGTCTTTGCAGTATTTCTTATACTAGTCCTTTACTTTCCATTCCCGATTACCACAATCCTAAAGAAAAGCCTCATGTCCTTGTACCTGGATTATTTTAAGTTTTTCTTTTTTATGTTCATAGTTTTTTTTTTTTTTACTCCAACCCAATGTACATTCACTGTTAAATAATTTCCCAAGCCCCATTTTTATTCCTTGGGTACAAAAAATTTAATCATACTCCTCAGTTCATGGTGTGTTATCATCATCTGTATAATATCCCTCTTCTAACTGATTTTCTTTCCATCTCCATTTCCTAACCCCATTCCCCTTCCCAAGAAGTTATTCTTCTAATTTGTTTGATGAACATTCTTCTATTTCTATGTATACCTACTTTTACCCTCTGCATTAGATGTTTTAAAACCTATTCACGTTGCTGTGGTATATTTATTATGGTATATTTATTTTTATTATTTTTAAAAGATTTATCTGTAAAAAATTGGTTGTATACAATTTCAGTGACTTGGTTCATTGTTTCTGATTGATGCAAAGTACTCCACATGTTGTCTATCCACTCCCCCAGCATTGCAGATTCACAGTATCTTTAATTGCAACACCCAAAAACAATGTTGAAATGAATTATCTCCTTACATGTCCCCTTATGAACCCATGTGAGAATTAATCTCTGCTTACAGACACAGAAACAGACTGTTAGGTCAAAATGAATCTTATCAAGTAAATGATGAACTGCCAAATTGTTCTCAAGAATGACTACACTAACCTGCACTCCTTGAGGCTCCTATTTCCCTGCGTCCAGCCAATATGTGGCATTATCCAGCTCTGCTTTCTAATTTTTGTTAGCCTAATCGGTATAAACTAAAAGCATGTTTTAATTTAGATTTCTCTTATTACTAATGAATTTGAGAACATCATCAAATTAAATTTCACCTTATGACTTCAAGCTTTTGAGGTATTAAGAAATACTTTCCTAATACAAAGTCAAAAAGATAAATTATGTTTTATTAACTTTACAGTTTTGTCTACATTTTTTGGTTCTTCTTTATAAACAGCAAGGACCCAATTTTATTTATCTCCATCTAGTGAGCAGGTTTCTTCATGCCACCTACTAAACGGCTTATACTTAACTAATCAATTTGTAATGGCATTTTTATCTCATTCACTTCCCATATATAAATCAATCTGAGTTCTCTATACTGTCCCAGTGTTCTGTTTGTCTGTTCTTGTGCCAGTACAAGATGTTTTCTTTCTTTCTCTTTTTTTTTTTTTTTTTTTTTGAGAGGGAGTCTCGCTCTGTCACCCAGGCTGGAGTGCAGTGGTGTGATCTCGGCTCACTGCAAGCTCCCCCTCCTGGGTTCACACTATTCTCCTGCCTCAGCCTCCCGAGTAGCTGGGACTACAGGCACCCGCCACCATGCCTGGCTAATTTTTTGTATTTTTAGTAGAGATGGGGTTTCACCATGTTAGCCAAGATGGTCTCGATCTCCTGACCTCGTGATCCACCCGCCTTGGCCTCCCAAAGTGCTGGGATTACAGGTGTGAGCCACTGCGCCTGGCCAGTACCGTATGTTTTCACTAGAGTGTTTATTATGGGGCAGGGTAAGTTTCCCTACTTTTTCTAAGTATACTTGAACACTGGAATAATTTTCCACCTTAGAAAACTATCAATACCATATGGAAAGGAAACATATCTAGTGCCCTACATATAGTAAGTAATTAATAAATATCTGTTGGTTAAGAAACCTCCAACAACACATACTTGGAAGACATGACTAGCATGTTAAAAACATAAATTACTATGTTAAAAGCTACTAACAACTACAACAATGAACAAAATAAAGAAGAAACATAATAAGGGTAACTGTAATACCTAAACACTTAACGTCCAAACACTTCAACTGTAATAAGAACAAATTAGAGAATCTCAACTTACCCACTGCTGCTGTGGAAAAGGGTACAAGCCCCAAATGAGCTAACAGTATGATGTAGCTTCCTCAAAAGTAAAAAACTGAGGTTGCATATATTTAAGTACTCAGATAACCCACTTAATAAGGCAGGTAACTATCCCACCATATATTAAAACAGATCATTTTACATCTTGGAGTACTCTGTTCAATTTGTGAAAAATTTAAGACCCTAAAAATTCAAATATAACGAGAAGGAGGCAATCCTGATAGGAAATCATGTAATATGAGTAAAAATAAATCAAACCAAGTCTGGTTTGGAATAGGAAAGTCTTAGTCTGGAATAGGAAAAACTCAAAGAAAATTACAGAATAAGTTTTTGGCTATTTTGATAGATTGTCATGTGAAAAACTGAGTAGAAAGAACTAGGAAAAATAGTTGGAACATTAGACATTTTGGAACGAAATTTTCAGGATTTTCTAACCACCAGAGTTATTCAAAAGTAAATTACACTACCTTATAAAGTACCTGAGTTCATCTTTGCTAGAACTGTTCAAAGAGCAGCTATATGACCAACTGTCAGGGAAGATATAAATTTAAGATTAAAATGAAATATCTGCGATACCCTCTTATAGTAAAATTTAATTTAAAAAATACCAAACAATGGCCAGGCGCGGTGGCTCACACGTGTAATCCCACCACTTTGGGAGGCCGAGGCAGGCGGATCAAGAGGTCAGGAGATTGAGACCATCCTGGCTAACACGGTGAAACCCTGTCTCAACTAAAAATATTAAAAAAAAAAAATTAGCAGGACTTGGTGGCGGGTGCCCGTAGTCCCAGCTACTCGGGAGCCTGAGGCAGGAGAATGGTGTGAACCCGGGAGGTGGAGCTTGCAGTGAGCCGAGATCGCACCACTGCACTCCACCCTGGGCAACAGAGCGAGACTTCATCTCAAAAAAAAAATAAAAATAAAAATAAAAAAAGAAAAGAAACATTGTAGATTTTATCATGGTAAATCGTATCATGGCATTAGATATTACTTTTATGAATAATTACACTTACATTTGACAATTTAGTTCAGAGCCTTAAGGAAATAGCATTGGAATTCTATAGTATACGGGTCAATTTTTCCACTTGACAGTTTTTTAAGTTCATAACTGACAAAACCTATGCTACAAAGAGAGTCATCTTTCATGAGGGCCAAGAGTTATATTATTTTTTTAACCTCTCACTAATATGACACAATTAATTCATATATTTAGAATTTTTTTTAAAGAGATGGGGTCTCACTATGTTGCCCATGCTGGTCTCCAACTCCTGGGTTCAAGCAATCCTCCTGTCTCAGCCTCCCAGAGTGTTGAGATTACATGTGTGAGCCACTGTGCCTGGCCAAATTCATATATTTAGAATTTTAGCGAAAAAAAAAATTTTTTTTTTTGAGACCAGGTCTTGCTCTGTTGCCCAGACTTGAGTGCAGTGATGTGATCATAGCTCACTGTAACCTAAAACTCCTGAGTTCAAGTGATCCTCCTGCCTTAGCCTTCTGAGTAACTGGGAATATGGGCATCCAGCAGATTTTAGTATGCAAGCTAACAAAATGGCAAATCTAGGGACAGTAAATTCTCATTTCTTATCTCAAAGGATATTATGGAAAAGGGTAGTTTATTAGAATCTTTAATAGGTAGGCATGTGGAGCTAGAGAAAAAACACTCTTTAGAACAGTAATTTATCTAGTTTCCTAAGCCATCTAGTCAGCTATAGTAGCAAAGGTGCTATTATATTACGATGAAACTTGGAATTGGGAAACTACCAGCCTGAGAAACCTTTAAAATATATGATAATGTAAGTACCGAAATAAGAAGGCATGAGTTTTTAGTCCCATTCTGTCACTAAGTTGTTAAGAAAGTTATTTAACTTCTCTGACTTGAGTTTCTTTATCAATAAAAATGAGATAACAGTCTCAGGAACCAAATGAAATATTAGTGAAAATAATTTGAAGATTAAAAAAGCAAATATGTATAATAATATTTTTATATTAAAATTTAAGCATAATTATCTCACAAATATATTTTAAGAATTATACTGAAGTCTTCCAAATAACAAATGAATACACTACAATGTTTTAGCATCAAATATAGTAAATTAACACAAATAATGAATAATTCTGGTAATTAACATAAACTGATAACTGAGTTTCCTCTATATTTTATGACACTAGTCTTTTATTATAACAATAGGGTTAGGAGTGGAATCTTTTGTTCAAATACAGTACTTTTAGCAAAATATTTAAGTGTATATTGTTAAACAAGTTCTTAGCTTACCATAAGTAGTAAAACTAGACTAATAAAAATACATAAAATATTTTAACTTCTAAAACAGTGCTTGGGAAAGTAATTTGGGAAATAAAATCTGAGTAAACACAGATAAGAATGTCTAACCAATCTTTAGTGGCTTCCTTTCACTAATAACCTTAGTCTGAGAAGAAAAGAATTCTTGCAGAATTATACTGTGATGCATTTTTTAGAACGTCACGCGAGAATTTAAGAATCCTTAAGAATAATTGGTAATAACTCCAAAAATGAAATCTACCTGAATACATTAGATCTTCTAAAGGGGTACAGCCTATCCTACCACTCTTACTTCAATCACTACTTCCTACATTCTGATACCAACTCTTTTGACTCCATCATGCTCTGGTGCACAGATTATAAAGTAAAATTTAATAATAATTTCATTAAGTCCCATTTTACCACCTGACTTATACAGCAGAAAAATGGGAAGAGAGAAACTTTAATGTAAAAAAGAGGAGAGCAAATTATTTTCCTGTGAGTTGTAATTACAATAAGCTTATAGAGATCCACCTCCATCTCACTTTATTAGGTACCTCTTAATTCTCTGCTCCCAAAAGACAGAATGAAAAATATTATTCTAGTCTACAGAAGACAACATGAAAGAATATTTTCCCCAAAAGTCTACTGACATTATCCATGGCTACAATAAACGAATGTGTCACTACAGTATAGACAGAAAGAAGATTGCTAAGGTATAACAAAATGTCAAAATCATCCAGAGGTTTATAAAACACAACTAAAACAGCTGGCAGTCTCTCTTTGTATCCTTCCAATCTCTAACTTATCTTTATTACTCTGTGGTTACTAGCAGAGAAGGTAGCCAATAAATACTTGTGCAACAAGATAAAGTTTAAGGTATGCAAAACAGAGAAGAGAGGGATTATATTTTAGATCTTTTTTCTTTTTTTTTTTTTTGAGACAAGGTCTGGCTCTGATGCCCAGGCTGGAGCGCAGTGGTGCAATCTCAGCTCACAGCAACCTCTGCCTCAAGCCATCCTCCTGTCTCAACCTCCCGAGTAGCTGGGACTACAGGAGTGTGCCACCATGCCCAGCTAATTTTTGTATTTCTTGTAGAGACAGAGTTTCATCATGTTGCCCAGGCTGGTCTTGAACTCCCAAGATCAAGTGATCTGTCCACCTCAGCCTCCCAAAGTGCTGGGTAGAACAAAATTTTTTTTTTTTTTTTTTGATATGGAGTCTTATTCTGTCGCCTAGACTGGAGTGCAGTGGTGGATCTCGGCTCATTGCAACCTCCACCTCCCGGGTTCGAGTGATTCTTCAGACTCAGCCTCCTGGGTAGCTGGGATTACAAACGCACACCACCATGCCTGGCTAATTTTTTTATTTTTAGTAGAAACGGGATTTCACCATGTTGGCCGGCTGATCTCGAACTCCAGACCTTGTGATCCGCCCGCCTTGGCCTCCCAAAGTGCTGGGATTACAGGCGTGAGCCACCACGCCTGGCCAGGACAAATTTTTAATACTTTTTTCTTTTTTTAAAGATACAGATCTTGCTCTGTCACCCAGAGGATGGAGTGCAGTGGTGCAATCATGGCTCACTGCAGCCTCCAACTCCTGAAGTGAGCAATCCTCTCACCTCAGCCTCCTGAGTAGCTAGGACTATAGGTGTACACCATTATACCTGGCTAATCTTTAAATTTTTCATACAGAAGGGGTCTCCCTATGTTGCCCAGGCTGGCCTTGAAATTCTGGCCTCCAGCACTCCTCCTGCCTTGGCCTCCCAAAGTGCTGGAATTACAGGCCTCACATGTGCCACTGCACTTGGCCAAAATTTTAATAATTTATAATATAAAATCGATACTGAGCATTTTTGTTTTTTTGAGATGGAATCACACTCTGTTGCCCAGGCTGGAGTGCAGTGGCACAATCTCTGCTCACTGCAACCTTCACCTCCCAGGTTCAAGCAATTCTCATGCCTCAGCCTCCCGAGTAGCTGGGATTACAAGCGCGTGCCACCACGCCCAGCTAATTTTTGCATTTTTAGTAGAGACGGGGTTTCACCATGTTGGCCAGGCTGGCTGGTCTCAAACTCCTGACCTCAAGTGATCTGCCTGCATCAGCTTCGCAAAGTGCTGGGATTACAGGCATGAGCCACTGAGCTCAGCTCATACAGAGCATTTCACTATACACTATGTTTGTAGTCATTTCATATGTGAATTATTTTTATCAGGCCACTGACTTCTTTTTTTTGTTTTTGAGACAGTCTCACTCTGTCGCCCAGGCTGGAGTGCAGTGGTATGATCTCAGCTCACTGCAACCTTCACCTCCTGGGTATAAGCAATTCTCGTACCTCAGCCTCCCAAGTAATCCAAGCTGGGATTACAGGCATGTACCACAATGCCCAGCTAATTTTTGTATTTTTAGTAGAGATGGGGTTTCACCATGTTGGCCAGGCTGGTCTCAAACTCCTGGGTTCAAGTGATCTGCCCACCTTGGCCTCCCAAAGGGCTGAGATTACAGGCGTGAGCCACTGCACCAGGCTGGGCCACCAACTTCTTAACAACCATGTGTAATGGCGCATTTTCAGTCTCTATACGCCTGGCTTTGTTTAGTATTTGCCACTGTAATCAAACTTTGTTCCTTGAAAATCATGATCCTTAAGGCCAGGTGCAGTGGCTCATGCCTGTAATCCTAGCAACTTTGGGAGGCCGAGGTGGGCGGACTGCCTGAGCTCAGGAGTTTGAGACCAGCGTGGGCATCACAGTGAAACCCTATCTCTACTAAAAATATAAAAAAATTAGCCAGGCATGGTGGCATGCACCTGTAGTCCCAGCTACTCAGGAGGCTGAGACAGAATTGCTTGACCCTGGAAGGCGGAGGTTGCAGTCAGCCAAGATCACGTGATCATGCCACTGAATTCCAACCTGGGCGACAGAGCGAGACTCCATCTCCAAAAGAAAAAAAAAACAAAACAAAAAAAGAAAATCATGATCCTTACCTTGCCTTCTCTGAAATAGCTTCTACTTTGTCCTGGTTCTCCTATCTTTCCAATCCCTGTGTGTCTTCACTGGCAAACCTGAAATAATAGTATCTCAGAGATCTAGTCTCAGTTCTTTTATTTTTACATACTTCCCCAGTTTTTAACTATCACCTACATGCTGACGAATCACAATCTCCATTTTGACTTATCTCCTGACACTTAGCTAGACACTTATTTCCAATAACCTATTGAACTTCTGCCATTTTGATGTTTCTTATGCAATTCAACCTCCAAATATTCAAAATAGTATACTAAAACCTGGTCCCTTCAGAATCTATATTTCTGTTAAAACCATTACTAATGCACCAGCTAGGAACTATGAAGCCATTCTTATCTCTATCCTTTCCTTACATACCTAAATTGTTCATTCTTTTTCTAAATCTTCCATCTATGCCCTCCGTCATCACTATTGCCACTGTGTCTTTGAACATATTACCTATAATCCAGAAAAATATGTACCAGAGGTGCCAAGGGGTATGCTGAAGTATGAGGAAAAATTAGACATATTTATATTTAATTTTCAGTGAACAATTAGGAATTAAGATTTACTAATATTCATGAGTATGGATTGATACTGGTGCCTTCAGTTATTCCATATTAGATGGTCAGGTGCAACACACGGTACACCAGGAATCCTAGGAGAGTAATGGGAGTTCTGCAACACATAAGAGTTAAGGTCTGACACAGTGGCTCATGCCTGTAATTCCAACACTTTGGGAAGCTGAGGTGGGCAGATCGCTTGAGACAAGGAGTTCAAGGCCAGCCTGGGCAACATGGCGAAATCCCGTTTCTATAAAAAATACAAAAATTAGCCGGGCATGGTGGTATGTGCCTGTAGTCCCAGCTACTATGAAGGCTGAGGTGGGAGGATTGCTTGGGCCCAGGAGGGTGAGGCTGCAGTGAGCCATGTTCACGCCACTGCACTCCAGCCTGGGTGACAGAGTGAGACTCCTGTCTCAATTAAAAAAAAAAAAAAGTTAACAGTGTACCTCTCGTTCATTCATTTTCAGCACACTGCAACTTTCTGTAGTTCAAGTGTGTGACACATATTCAGTCAGGGTTTTTTGTACCATTAATCTGAAAAGTTTAAGTTATTTAAATATATTTTTAAATAGTTCATTTCAAAATTTTCTTTCTCATCTTTAATTTTTCTACAGTTACATATTAAAACAGTAGTACACGCCAATAAATTATAGTTTTTGAAATGTGTGTGCATTTATATCTATATGTATTTTTTGGTCAAACAAATTTTAATTAATGGGGACGTGTGATCAATGGTTTGAAGACCGCTAACCTAGACTACTACAACAGCCTTCCAAATGTTCTCCAGGACTCAAGTCTTTCTCATCTCTCATTCACCACACTGTCATCAAGTATGGTCCTAAATACCGATATTCTTCATTTGTTTAAAAGGTTCCATTGGCTCTCTACTATTTCTGAATTCACAAGCCTTAGCACGGATTTCAGATTCTTCATAACCTACTCCCTAGCTAACTCTTCAGACTCATCTCTAGCTACTCTATTTATACTGGCCTGTTTCTGTTATACCAACATGTCATACCTTTGCTCATGCTGTCTATGTGGATTATTCTTTCTCCCTGTCCACTGGACAACTTCATGTCGTAGCATATATCAGCACAGGCAGGTGCTGCATAACTTTTCAGTCAATTACAGACCACATATATGATGGTGGTCCCATAAGATGATATATTTTTACTGTACCTTTTATGATACAATTATTTTGCTCAAATACCATGTGATACACCACATCCTCCTCCTTACCCAAAGGCAGGAATCATTACTCTTTCATCACAGTACATAATGTGCATATCACAGAATTTGTCACTCCATATGGAATTTAAAACTTTAAAGAGATCATGTTTTATCTATCGTGTTATTGCTAGAACCTAGCACAGTGCCTGACACAAAACAGGAGTAAACAGTTACTGAAAACATAGAGAAGATTCAAAAATGATCTTTAAGTTTCCGTATATCCTGTAAATCTAGTACCAATAGCATAGTACTTTGGTATAAACATGTGGTAAGTTCAGATAAATGGTTTAAATAGATTTAAGTTAACCTAACAAACTGGAGCAGGTTAAAGTAAACAAATCAAGGTACATTCATATAATAGAACACTATACAGCTATTGTAATTTATATCTACACAAATAGATAGATGTTGGTAATAATACCTTATGTACTAGTCCCTTGTGTGTAAATATTTGTTAATTTATGAAAGTATCTTCAAATTTCAAATATATTATAGGAATATTAGTCAAAAGGCTAATTTCTACTTAGTATTGTATTTAGATGCCACTCTAAAAGAATTTTGAGATGTGAAATAATTACCATCTGTTAACTTTCCTATCTTCCAAGTGATTAAAAGGAAAATAAAACTTATTTATTAGCTGACATATTTTGTATAATAGTTTCCCCAAGATCACTAAACACTCAAAACTATACCATTTGGTTTTTACTGGTAGTGTTTTCTGAAGTATGTTGTCTAAATCATTTTAATATAGAACCCTTCTATAGATATGACAACAAAATCACAAGCGACAAAAGAAAAAATAAGTTAGACATCATCAAAATTTTAAAAGTTTGTGCTTCAAAGGACACCATCAAGACAATGAAGATGCAACATGTATAAACAGAGAAAAATTTTGCAATCATATATCTAATAAGGGACTTTTATCTAGAACATATAATGAACTCCTATAACTCAATAACAAAAAGACAAATGACCCAATTTAAAAATGGGCAGGCAGGCACAGTGGCTCATGCCTGTAACCCCAGCACTTTGGGAGGGTGAGGCGGGTGAATCACCTGAGGTCAGAGGTTCGAGACCAGCCTGGCCAATATAGTGAAACCCCATCTCTACTAAAAACTACAAAAATTAGCCAGGCATGGTGGTATACACCTGTATTCTCTGCTACTTGGGAGGCTGAGGCAGGAGAATCGCTTGAACCTGGGAGGTGGAAGTTGCAGTGAGCTAAGATCGTGCCACTGCACTCCAGCCCGGGCAATAGAGTAAGACTCTGTCTCAAAAAAAAAAAAAAAAAAAATTAGCAAAGGCCTAAATAGACATTTCTCCAAATAAAATATACAAATGACCAATAAGTACATGAAAAATGCTCAACATCAGTCATCAGGAAAATGCAAGTCACAACGACAATGAGATACAACTTCACATCCACTAGGATGGCTATAATTTTTAAAAAGACAAATAATAACATATTGGTGAGAATATGGGAAAACATCTTCATACACTGCTAGTGGGAATGTAAAATGGTGCAGACACTGCCTTCTTTTTTTTTTTTCTTTTTGGTAGAAATGATGTCTTGCTACATTGCTCAGGCTGGTCTTGAATTCCTAGACTCAAGTGATCCTTTCGCCTCAGCATCCCAAAGTGTTGGGATTACAGGCATGAGCCACCATGTCTGGCTGGTGCAGCCACTTTGGAAAAGAGTCTGGCAGTTTCTCAAAAGGTTAAATATAGAGTTATCATATGATATCACTCTTAGGTATATATCCAACATAAATGAAAATGTATGTCCACACAAAATCCTGTACATGAATGTTTATAGCAGCATTATTTGTAGTAGTCAAAAATGGCAACAACCCAAATGTCCACCAAATGATGGATAAACAAAATGTATTATATCCATACAATGGAATATTATTCAGCAATAAAAAGGAATAAAGTACAGTTATGCATCACTTAACGATGGGGATATGTTCCAGGAAATGCATTATCATTTTGTTGTGTGAACATCATAGAATGTGCTTACACATACCTAGATAGTAGAGCCTACTACACATCTAAGCCATATACACATCTAAGCTATATGGTATGGCTTATTACTCCTGGGCTACAAACCTGTACATCACATTACTATACTGAATACCGTAGGCAACTGTAATACAGTGGTATTTGTGTATCTAAACATAAAAAGGTACAGTAAAAATACGGTATTATAATCTTATGGGACCACCATCATACATGTGGTCTGTAATTTACTGAAAAGTTATGCAGTGCCTGAATATACTGATACATGCTACAACATGAATGAATCTTGAAATCATTATGCAAAAAGAAGCCAGTCACAAAAGGCCACATGGTATATGATTCCATTTATAAGAAATATCCGGCCGGATGCAGTGGCTCACCCCTGTAATCCTAGCATTTTGGGAGGCCGAGGTAGGCAGATCATTTGAAGTCAGGAGTTTGAGACCAGCTGGGCCAACATGGTGAAATCCCACCTCTACTAAAAATACAAAAATTAGCCGGGCATGGTGGCAGGCGCCTGTAGTCCCAGCTACTCGGGAGGCTGAGGAGAACTGCTTGAACTCAGGAGGCAGAGGTTGCAGTGAGCCGCGATTGCGCCACTGCACTCTAGCCTAGGTGACAGAGCGAGACTCTGTCAAAAAAAAAAAAAAAAAAGAAAGAAAGAAAGAAAGAAAGACCGACCCAGAACCGAACCGACAATCTACAGAGAAAGAAAGTAGATTAGTGGTTGGCAAGGACTGTGGGGAGGGACTAATGGGCAGTGACTGCTAATGAGTATGGGGTTTCTTTTTGAGAGGATGAAATGTTCTAAAATTAGATTGAAGTGACGGCTGTACATCCTCTCTGGCAATATACTAAAAACCACTGAGGTGTACATTTTAAAATGGGTGACTTACGGCATGTAAATTATATATCCATCAAGTTATGCAAAATGAAATATGCCCCCTCTTGGCATACTATCCAACTATAATACCATAAAAATGACATTCCTAACAGCAGAAAAGAAGTTTCTTTAAACACATTGCTGCTCTGAGATTTCCACTTAAAAAGCCAAAATTGGATCAATATAGATTTACTTTTTTCTTTCTAAAATTCAATCATCTGTCTGGGTGCAGTGGCTCAAACCTATAATCCCAGCACTTTGAAAGGCCAAGGTGGGTGGATGTCTTGAGCCCATGAGTTTGAGACCAGCCTGGGCAACATAGCAAAACTCTGTCTCTACAAAAAGTAGAAAAATTAGCCAGGCATGCTCCTGGTCTCAGCTACTCAGGATGCTGAGGTGGGAGGATTGCTTGAGCCCAGGGAGGTCAAGGCTGCAGTGAACTGTGATCGTACCACTGCACTCCAGCCTGGGTGACAGAGCGAGATCCTGTTTCAAAATAAATAAATAAAATAAAAATCATCAGCATTAAACATTATATCAATATGAAATATGCAGAAATATTTGGCATGTTATTAATCATCATAGAATATTAACAGTAACAGTAGTAAAAATGATGTTTCATTTGTAAAAGAAAACTGAGCCAAAAAAATGCAACCACAGCTGGGTGTGGTGGCTCACGCCTGTGATCCCAGCACTTCGGGAAGCCGAGGTGGGTGGATCACCTGAGGTCAGGAGTTCGAGACCAGCCTGATCAACATGGCGAAACCCCAACTCCACTAAAAATACAAACACTAGCTGGGCATGGGTGCCTGTAATCCCAACTACTCGGGAGGCTGAGGCAGGAGAATTGCTTGAACCCAGGAGGCGGAGGTTGCAGTGAGCTGAGAATGTGCCATTGCACTCCAGCCTGGGCAACAGAGTGAGACTCTGTCTAAAAAATAAATAAATAAAATAAAAATGCAACCACAATCTACTACTATTTTAAGATTCCTTCAAATTTTTATTCATGTTTTAAAATAGATATTGCAGTTATAATCATGTTGTATACATAATTTTTAACATGTATCTATTCCATTATTTAATGGTTTTGAATAAATACATATACTATCTATTCAAGGTGTATTTAGAGGTTGGACAAACTAGCATAAAATCTCAAGTTACAGAATGTATACTCTAGGTCATAATGTTTCTAAAAAATATTTGTTTTTTAGTCATTGAGACCATTCACCTATTAGAAACTAGTAACGTTTGAAATATACTTAACATACATACTCTTTTAACAAAAGCTTACATTCAATCAAAATCATTTAATAGGGGGAAAAGAAGGAAGGAAAGAATCTCCTTCCCCCACTTGGCCCCCCAACACAAAAGGGGGTGAGGAAAGGACAAAAAAAGCAATGGACAGAAAATCTAAAGAATAAATTTGTAGAAAGGTTGACCCACAAAATGATTCACTAGCATTTCCTGGATATTGTGTCTAAGAAGACTCCAACTAAAGTGGCAACTGTTTGGCTATAATACATCTTTCTACTATTATGATTAATGCCTTAGTGCCAAATATTTGTTCATGTGGCATATGGACAAGAAAAATTTCATGCACGATAATTTAAGTATTAAAACATTTAAGTCACTTAGAGGAGAATCACTATGACTTTATAGAAGGCAACAATATAATTTTTTGTTTTTGTTTTTTGAGACGGAGTCTTACTCTGTTGCCAGGCTAGAGTGCAGTGGCACGACGTCGGCTCACTGCAACCTCTGCCTTCTGGGTTCAAGCAATTCTCCTGCCTCAGTCTCCCGAGTAGCTGGGATTACAGGCGCCCGCCATCACATGCAGCTAATTTTTGTACTTTTAGTAGAGACGGGGTTTCACCATGTTGGCCAGGATGGTCTCGATCTCCTGACCTCGTGATCCACTCGCCTCAGCCTCCCAAAGTGCTGGGATTACAGGCGTGAGCCACCATGCCTGGCCAATATAAATCTTTAATAAGAAACGAAATAAGGCTGGTCATGGTGGCTCACGCCTGTAATCCCAGCAGTTTGGGAGGATCACTTGAGCTCAGGAGTTCAAAACCAGCCTGGGCAACATAGGGAGAACTCGTCTCCTGTAAATAAAAATTTTAAAAAATGATCTTGGTGTGGTGGTGCCTGTAGTCCTAGCTACTCAGGAGGCTTAAGTGGAAGGATCACTTGAATCCAGGAGGTTGAGAACACAGTGTGCTATGATTGTGCCACTGCACTCCAGAGCCTGGGAGACAGATTGAGACCCTGACTTTTAAAAAAAGAAATAAAACAACTTGTTTTGTTTTAATATTTTGAATAAGTTAAATTAGACATAACTGAACCACTGCATTTTGTCCCTTAACTGTTTTGCTAATATTGAAAAGGAATTGTTAAGTTCTATCTAGTTCCTTCTAACGCCTAGAATTCCGGTTGCTGAAGCACAGGAACTGAGCCACCACATCAATTTCAGAAGACCACCAAGTTTCAACTGACTAGTCATGCAGTAATACTGTAAAAACTGAAGACAAAAGCAAGTCAGCTGAAGAAAACGGAATAAGTTTTGCAGATGTTGACATTAAATCAAAGCAATATTATTAACAAAGTATAAAGCTGATTTATATGATTTTTAGAATCCCAAACAAGTCCTACAGTTCCTATAAAAACTTGGGCCGGGTGCGGTAGCTCACGCCTGTAATCCCAGCACTTTGGGAGGCCGAGGCAGGCAGATCACCTGAGGTTGGGAATTCGAGACCAGACTGACCAACATGGAGAAACCTTATCTCTACTAATAATATAAAATTAGCTGGGCATGATGGCACATGCCTGTAATTCCAGCTACTCGGGAGGCTGAGGCAGGAGAATTGCTTGAACCCAGGAGATGGAGGCTGCAATGAGCCGAGATCGTGCCATTGCACACCAGCCTGGGCAACAAGAGCAAAACTCCATCTCAAAAAAATAAATAAATAAAATAATAATAAAATAAATAAAAACTCAAAAACATGATAAAAATGACTAAAATTTTACATCACAAAAATTTAAAAACTTTCCACTTGGAAACATTTAAATTACAAATCTAAATTATTGGTACTGTCAAAAAAATGTAAGATAAAGCAACCTAAAGATGTAATGTAATTAAGGATGTCAAAAGAATCGTAAGTTAAAACCAGAATGCACCACACCAATTTATGACACATATTTTTCTCACAAACTTAATACATTGAGCATATACACATGAAATTCTATGCTACACAACTTTATATACACATATATAATTACACATATATAATACACAAATTTTCCTTTACCCACACCCTACCAAAAAATAAAACAAAAATGTTAGGCAGGAGAAAGAATAAATCTAATAAACAATTCTGTTCCGGCCGCGCACAGTGGCTCACGCCTGTAATCCCAGCACTTTGGGAGGCCGGCGGCGGGGTGGGGGAGGGGGGTGGGGGGACCACAAGGTCAGGAGTTCAAGACCAGCCTGGGCCAACATGGAGAAACCCCGTCTCTACTAAAAATACAAAAAATTAGCTGGTCGTGGTGGCAGGTGCCTGTAATCCCAACTACTCGGGAGGCTGAGGCAGGAGAATTGCTTGAACCTGGGAGGCAGAGGTTGCAGTGAGCGGAAATCGCGCCATTGCACTCCAGCCTGGGCAACAGGGAGAGACTCTGTTGCAAAAAAAAAAAAAAAAATTCTGTTCCTTTTACTTAATATTTTTGCCACCATATCATTTCCTTGTAACTCATCTAGCATACTAAAAAAACTTGAATTGACATCCCTCAAGCCCCAGATCTTTACTTAGATTAACTAATGCCTTTTTATTTTTATTTATTTATTTTTTAGATATGTGGTCTCACTATGCTGCCCCGGCTGGAGTGCAGTGGCTGTTCACAGGCACAATCACAACACACTGCAGCCTTAACTCCTGGGCTTAAGTAATCCTCCTGCCTCAGCCTTCAGAGTAGCTGGGACTACAGGCCCATGGCTCAGCTAATAAATGCCTTTTTAAAATGTAAATATCTACCAGAAGGGTCAGGATTATCCTTCACTCAAATCTATATATTAATGAACCAGTTTTGAGAAACAAGAAAAAGGGAATCTCTATGAGAGTACAGCATGAGTCAGTTAAGTCCCCATAAGTGGATGACGGCTCACAGAAAGACATACAAGAGAGTGAAGGGAGACCAAAACCAAGACTAGCCTGAGATCCTAGGAGATAAGAGTATGGCACTGAAAAACCCATGTTCAGGAAAACAGCCCTCTAGAACATCCAGTTTTCTTTCCTGTCCCCCACCATCACACTCATGCCATTTTATAAACATTTCATTCACTTTACTGAGTATTATGTGCCAATCACTGAGCTGACATGGGGTGACAAAGATGATAAAAAACACTACTTTTCATGAAGGGGTTATACTGGAGAAAGGGAGAAAAATAACCACAATGCACTAAAAACACCACAATGGAAGCGTACATCAAGTACTACGAGGTCACAGAAGAGTAGGGCACTACTCTTTTGACTTGTGTTGTTCACTTTAGGAACATTTGGGTGTCAATCTGAAGTTTAGGAAAGAGGTAGAGGCTACAGCAAGATTAGGAGTCATCTATTCAACAGATAGTATCTTAAAGCAGTATCTGATAACATGTTAAAAAAAAAAACCACCTATAGGAATGTTGTAATTAACATGTAATGCAAAGAACCTTCCCCTTAAGCCTGGTTCATACTCAATACACCTGGTTCTTCTCAACCATTATGCTTTTGTTACTGTTATCCTTCCTTCAAAAATAAATAAATAAATAAATAAATAAAATTATATGTATGTTATTTTTACTACAGCTAACCAAAATTTTACCAATTGTTTTAGATTAACTTCTTCCTTTACAAAATACTTCCTAATGACTACCAAGTCAGGATTCTGGAGTTCTGGTTTCACCTTTCCTACTTGAAACATGTGTTCTTGACTAAATCCCTTAACCTTTCTGGATTTCAGCTATAAATAAAAAAGGTATTGGATTAGTTAACTTCTTAAGAGGTTCCTTTCAACTGTAACACTCTACGAGTCTTCCTGACCTCACAAAGAACCCTGCATTACATGTTAATTACAACATTCTTAGAGGTGTTGTTGTTTTTAACATGTTATCACAAAGTCTTTTAGTGCTCATTCACTTTCAGGTATAACAGAAATACTAACAATTAGGATGACAAGTCCAAGAAAAAGACCTTCATACTTCTTACATGTCTTATTTCCTCTACCAAATTACAAATTTCTTGAGAGAAACAACATTCTTTTTCTTAAATGTCTTAAATGAAGACTCTTAATAACATTTAATGAATAAGAAAAGGCTGGGATCATAGAAACCAAAATGCTAAACTGAATATCACATTTTTTAAAAATGTGTTGTCTTTGTTTTTAAAAACAAAATCCAAATAGACATAGTATATATCCAATCATAAATTCCTCTTATATTTCCTGTATTACCGAAACCACATCCAAGAATATAAATGGCATTTGGGGGAGGCGAGAGGAAGCTTACTGAAAGCAGGCTGATAAATCTTTATATACCATCTGTACTTATTCCTATATAATGGTAAGAAATAGTTGGGAATTGGGAAAGGAGAAAAGAAAGCATGAAACCAGTATTTCTACCCCCAACTGCTATCATCACCACCATCATCTTAAAGGGAACATTATGAAAGTGGTACATAAGAGAGGTGAGGAGAAAAAAGCAAGCGTGGACAGATTACCTAACAGCAAGGAAAATGATGTGCTCATGATGTGCAGCCTGATTTCAGGAGCATGTAAAAATAACTTGAACCTTTTCTATTATCACAGGGAAAATGTGAGCTCGTGTTATAACAAAATAATTTCAAAGGTTTTTTCCCCACTATCACACCCCTGAAGTACAATCAGTTTTAAAACAAATTACCAGATGTTTTTGGTCAAACTGTTACACATTATAATTGTTATTCAGATATACAAAATAAACATGGATAATTACTAAGGAAAAAATTAGCAAAAGATCCTTGCAGTTTCATGATTCTTACCTGTTCACTCTCCTAGGACACTTGTCTGGTTTAATATCTACCTCATAGAGGTAGACATCAATCTTTGGGATTTCAACTTGAAAACAGTTAGCCAGCAGTTTAATGGGTTTGCCCATGGTGCCATAGCCAGGTCTTCTGGGCACCATGAGTAGGGGCTGGGCCCCAGCGGGTCCTGCCAGGGGAAAGGGGAAAAAAAAAGAGTCACAGTTACAAGCTGTATTCCAAAGCCTTGTCAACCAGAGTATATTAGAATTATAAGTACAGCTGATAATGGCTAAAACCTAGTTCTGCAAGATGACATCATTTCTAACACTTCAATTTCTGTCACCCCAGATTTCCTCTCTTCATTAAAAATAAACACAGAAAACCGTATGCCTCTGGAAAACTGTTCTGGAAAGGGCAGAGAGAAGGAAGAACAATCACACAAACCAAGCTGACCATGAGCAAGCACAAGTCAGACCTAAAGAGTGTGAGACCAATAGCAAAGTAAAGTTAAAGAAAGTAGAAGAAAGGGCAGGGCATGGTGGCTCATGCCTGGAATCCTAGTGCTTTAGGAGGCCAAGGTAGGAGGATCACTTGAGCTATGATAGTAACACGACGCTCCAGACTCAGTGCCAGAGAGAGAACTTGTCTCTATTAAAAAAAAAAAAAAAGAAAGAAAGAAAAGGAGTAAAATAAGAAGCAATATGTAATAAAAAAGAATCAAGAAAGTACAGAATCAATTATTTGATTATTTGACAAGGTAAGTATCTCAGGCCAAGCATGGCAGCTCATGCCTGTAATCCCAGCACTTTGGGACTCTGGGAGGCCAAAGCAGGTAGATCGCCTGAGCTCAGGAGTTTGAGACCACCATGGGCAACAAGGCAAAACCCATCTCTACCAAAAATACAAAAAATTAGCTGAGTGTGGTGGTGCACACCTGTGGTCCCAGCTACACAGGAGGCTGAGGTGGGAGAATGGCTTGAGCCTGTGAGGCAGAGTTTGCAATGTGCCAAGATTATGCACTCCAGTCTGGGTGACAGAGTGAGACCTCGTAACAAAAAAACAAAAAAAGATAAATGGGCTGGGTGCAGTGCCTCACGTCTGCAATCCCAGGACTTTGGGAGGCCAAAGCGGGCAGATCACCTGAGGTTGGGAGTTCAAGACCAGCCTGGCCAACATGGTGAAACCCTGTCTCTATAAAAAAAAATACAAAAATTAGCCAGGCGTGGTGGTGCAGGCCTGTAGTTCCAGCTACTTAGCAGGCTGAGGCACCACTGCACTTCAGCCTGGGCAACAGAGTGAGGCTCTGTCTTACCAAAAAAAAAAAAAAAAAAAGTAAATAAAATTGATAAAATCTAGGCAACACTGATTTCTTTTAAAAAGGAGGAAAAGGGCTTAACTAATAACAAGTGAAAAAAAATCACTACAGCTACTGAAGACATTACATTGTGTCAATAAATTTGACAGTTTGATGAAACAGACAAATTCCTAGAGAAATAAAACTTACTGATACACTAAAGTACTATATAGCCAGGCACAGCATCTTGTGCTTGTAATCCCAGACACTCAGGAGGCTTAGGAGCTTAGGAGTTTGAGACTAGCCTGGGCAAAATGGCAAGACCCTGTCTTAAAAAAAAAAAGTATTATTCATCAAATTTGAAAAGTCCTCTGTTGGTGGAACTATAAAATGGTACACTCACTTTGAAAAACAGTATGATGGTTCCTCAAAAAATGAAAAACAGAATTGCCATGTGATCTAGCAATTCTACTTCTGGGTATACACTCAAAAGAAGTGAAAGCAGAAAGAACTGATTGAAGAGTTATTTGTACACCCTAAGTACCCACTGATAGATGAATGAATAAACAAAATGTGATATATACATACAATGAAATATTATTCAGCCTTAAAAAAGAAATTCTGACACACACTAAAACATGATTAACTTTGAAGATATTATGTTAAGTGAAATAAGACAGGCCGGGCATGGTGGCTCACACCTGTAATCCCAGCACTTTGGGAGGCCGAGGTGGGCAGACTGCTTGGGCTCAGGAGTTTAAGACCAGCCTGGGCAACATGGTAAAACCCCGTTTGTGTCTACCAAAAACACAAAAAATTAGCCAGGTGTGCACCTGTAGTCCCAGCTACTCAGAAGACCGAGGTGGTAGAATCGCTTGAGCCCCGGAGGTGGAGGTTACAGTGAGCCGAGATCATGCCACTGCACTCCAGCCTGGGTGACAGCGCGAGACCCTTTTATTTAAAAAAAAAAAAAAAAGGGCTGGGGGTGGTGGCTCACGCCTGTAATCCTAGCACTTTGGGAGGCCAAGGCGGGTGGATCACCTGAGGTTGGGAGTTCAAGACCAGCCTGGCCAACATGGTGAAACCCTGTCTCTACTAAAATTCAAAAATTAGCCAGGCATGATGGCAGGCGCCTGTAATCCCAGATACCTGGGAGGCTGCGATGACAGAACTGCTTGAACCTGGGAGACAGTAGCTGCAGTGAGCCGAGATTGTGCCACTGCACTCCAGCCTGGGCAGCTAAGTGAGATTCTGTCCCAAAAAAAAAAAAAAAAAAAAAGATGGGCATGGCATGCCTGTAATCCCAACACTCTGGGAAGCCAAGGCGGGAGGATCATTTGAGGTCAGGAGTTCGAGAATAGCCTGGCCAACATGGTGAAACATCATCTCCACCAAAAAAATACAAAAAAATTACCTGGGTGTGGTTGTGTGCACCTGTAGCCACCAGCTACTTGGGAGGCTGAGGCAGGAGAATCACTTGAACCTGGGAGGTGGAGGCTGCAGTAAGCTGAGATCATGCCACTGCACTCCCGCCTGGGTGACAGAGCGAGACTCCGTCTCAAAAAAAAAAACAAAACCAGTCACAGAATGACAAACACTATATAATTTATATGATTCCACTTACATGAGGTACCTAGAGTAGTCAATTTCATAAGAAACAGGAAGTAGACGTGTGGTCACTGGGAGTTGAGACATGAGCAAATGCGGAGTTGTTAAATGGATATAGTTTCAGTTATAGAAAATGAAAAGAGTTGTGCAGATTGGCTGCACAACACTGTGAATGTACCGAACACTACTGACTATACACAAAAATGGTTAAGATGGTAAATTTAATGGTTGTATATTTTACATTTTTTAATCAAAAACATTTAAAGAAATCCTGTGATGTCCAGCACTAAATTTTTGAAGCTCAAAATACAGCTTTGTTAATCAAAATTCAAACAATAAATTAATAAACTATTATCTGAATAAACTAAAAATTACATTAAAAAAATCTTAAAAGTCCTCCAAATAAATTAAATCCACAATTTAAAATACTTCCACATACATACAAAAAGATTCCAGATCCAGATGGCTTCACTAGAGAATTATACCAAACATTTAAGGAAAAAAATAACACCGATGTTATACAAACACTTCCAGAGAACAGAAAAGAAGTAAACACACCCCAATACAATTTATGATGCCAGAAAAATTCTGGTACTAAAACCTGACAAAAACACTATAAAAAAGGAAAATCATAAGCTAATCTAATTCACGAATATACATGCAAAAATCCTAACAAAATGTTAAATTAAATCCAACAATATATCAAAAGAATGAGTTTGTATCAGGAATAAAAAATTGGGCTAACAATAACTTTTATTCAGTGTAGACGAAAAGAGACTAAAATGCTGCCTGAATCATTTGTTTTTAAATTCCGCTTTGTGTTTTTTTAAAAATCTCTTCAGAGGGCATAATCTTTCCTATCCTAGCCTGAGATAAGTAATACTGTACAAATTCCGTACTAGCCCTTAGTACTGGCTCTGCCAATTATCTAATCATTTGACTGTCACCAAATGAATTTGTTTCCTGATCTAAAAAATGAAAATAATACTTGATCTGCCTCTTTCTTATGAAACTTGTCAAGATCAACTTAGAAAATCCACAAATTCTAAAATTTATCAAGTTCTGACTATGTCTCAGGCAATGTGCTAAGTGCTTTTATTTTACACCATGCAGGGCTAAGTTTTTGTATTTCTGGTAGAGACAGGGTTTCACCATGTTGCCCAGGCTCGTCCTGAACTCCTGAGAACAAGTGATCTGCCCACCTTGGCCTCCCAAAATACTGGGATTACAGGCATGAGCCACCAAGCCTGGCCTGCTAGGTGCTTTTACATGCATTATCTCATTTAATCTTCATACCAACCCTATAAAGGAAGGAATCATTTTACAGATGAGGAAAACTGAAATAATTTGCCTAAAATTTTTATAGCTAGTAAGTAGGAGAATTGGGATGGTAACCTGCCATGCTGGACTCTCTGTTCTGTTCCATTAGTTGTTTCTTTCACCAATACCACATTATCTTGATTACAGTAGCTTTACTGTGAGTCTTGAAGTTAGTTAGTGTCAGCCCTCTGAGTTCTGAGTGAAAAAGTGTTATGATCTGACTTAAATTTTTTTTTAAGTATCACTCCAGCTGCTGTATGAAAAATTATACATAAGGGTACAAGCAGGGAGACCAGTCAGCAGACTATGTGGCTGTCTAGGTGAAAGATAATGTTGGCTAGGACTACAGTAGTACAGTTAGGGGAGTGATGTGGATGTGGAAAACATTTAGAAGGTAGGCCTGACAGGAATTGTTAAATGGACTAGATGTGGGGTATGAGGAGAAACATTCTCAAGGTTTTTTGGTCTGTACAACTGAAAGAACAGAAGTGTCATTTACTGAGACAGGAAAGACTCAGTGATAGTAGCAAGTTTGGAGGGGAAATCAAGAGGATTTTAAGGATATGCTAAATTTGAGGTGTCTACAAGTAGATGAATAGTAAGCAGTTAGATGAGTGTGGAGTTCAGAGGAGAGGTCCAGGCTGTAGGTGTAAATGTGGGTGTCCTCAGCATAGAAGTGTTATTTAAAACCACTGGATTAGAGATCAGACAGACTGTGGCATGGATACAGAATACTAACCCCAAGGATACTCCCAATATTTAGAAATTAGGGAAATGAAAACAGCAAAGGAACTGGAAAAGTAACAGCCAACAAGGTTGGAGGAGGACCTGGAGAGAGTGGTACCCTGAAAACCAAATGGAGAAAAATAGTGTTTCAAGAAGAAAATGTCATTAGATGTGGATGAAATAAAATGAAGATCTGGGAACTATTGGGTTTAGCTAAGTCTTTGCTGACCTTGATAAAAACAATTCCAGTCAAGTGCTAGGGACAAAAACCCAACTGTAGTAAGTTCAAAAAGAATGGCCTGAATTTGATCAAGCCCTTGGATCCACTAGCAGTTTACAGGAAATTCAAAGGATTATGTTAAATTAAATTGTAAAGATGGAACCAGCAAAATCCAGATCGTGAAAAATTCTAAAAGGACAAACAGCCCATAAATTGCAGAGGAGAAAAACAAGGAGAGAAAACTTACTGATTAAGACACTTAAAAGACATATCGATCAATCACAATGTGTAGAACTTATTTGGATTTTGAATCAAAAATTTTTTTTAGGCTGGGCGTGGTGGCTCATGCCTGTAATCCCAGCACTTTGGGAGGCTGACGCGGGCGGATCACCTGAGGTCAGGAGTTCAAGACCAGCCTGGCCAACATGGTGAAACCCCGTCTCTACTAAAAATACAAAAATTAGCCGGGCGTCATGGCGCATGCCTGTAATTCCAGCTACTCAGGAGGCTGAGGCAGGAGAATCGCTTGAACCTGGAAGGTGAAGGTTGCAGTCAGCCAAGATCATGCCACTGAACTCCAGCCTGGGCAACAGAGTGAGACTCCATCTCAAAAAAAAAAAATAAATTTTTTTTTTTTAAGGCAAACAGTTTAAAAAATAATATGTGAGACAAGTAAAAATTTGAACAATGATTAGAAAATTTTATAAGTGATTATTATTTTGCTGTGATAATGGTACTATATCATGAGTCCATAACTTTTATAGTTACTACTAAATATGAATAAAATCATATTATATCTAGAATATGCTTCAAAAATATAAAAGAGGGAAAAGTAGAAGAGAAGCGATTGGACGTGGGTTGATGACTGCGTTTGGGTGGTGGGTACAATAGAGTTTATTATACAGTTCTGCCTATATGTATACATCCTAAATTCTCTATAGTAAAATATCATAAAAAAGAGAGAAATGGCCATTTCCTTTGCATGTGTCATCTCTTCTTACTATCCCATTGTACAGATAAGAAAATTAAGGTTAAGGAAGATTAAATGCACTGCCCAAAGTAGCAGTTAACTTTTTCTGATAGACTATTTTAGGGAAGTTTTAGGTTCACAGCAAAATTGAACAGAAGGTAGAGATTTCCCATATGTCCCAGGCCTCCTGCCCTGACATACACACAGACCCCCTACTATCAACATCCTCTACAAGAGGAGAACATTTGCACTCAAACCTATACCGACACATCATTAATAAATTTCAGTTAATTTAAGAGCCAGAATCTGTCTCTAAAACCCATGCTTTTTACACTATATCACACTGTCAATTTTTTTCTCCATGGTCATTACTTTACCTGGTGCTTTTTAAATAATTTGGCACAAAGCAAAATTCTGTTGCATGAATAAGCAATGAACAGAATTCTATATATACTAATCAAGTTTAGTATCCAGAAAATATTCTGGATATTTTCATAATATCCAGAATATTATGAAATATTTACATTACATAATAATGTAAATTAGCAGATGAAACAATTCTGTCAATACAAGGAATTATACTTCCAATGAAGCATATTTTAGTTATTTAACAAATACATACTGCCCACTAGAGTTGGAAATATAACTACACAGAAATACAAAGCACTATCTGGACTTTCTCTCTATATCAAACTTTTCTTTCAGCAGTTATTGTATGTACTGGATAATAACTAACCAAACTAAATTTCAAACATAAAACCATACATTTCCAAAGCATACATGTGTCCATGTTGTTCACTCATCTAGTAATCCAATGTGTACCAGTTGGAAAGTCTAAAGCTAAACAATAGCCTACAGCAAATGTGACTGATGAAAAAAAACAAGCAGTGAATAAATCAAAATCAACTATAACATATACTATAGCCAATTACTAACTTATAGATTTTCACTGGAAACATTTTCTTTAATATTCATGGAATACTGTTTCAATAATTCTACTTCTAACAATTTATCCAAAAGCAAGCACTGGACCAGTATACAAAGACATATGTACTAGAATACTTACAAAGTTTTAGTCATAATAACAAAAAACTGGAAAAAATCTAAACCACTATCAATGAGACTGATCAATATACAGATAAAATTAAATGCTATGTACTCAGTATAAATTATTATACTGTTATATAGATGTAAGTAATGATATGGGAAAGATATTTACGACACATTACTAAGTGGAAAAAGGTTAGAAACAATTCGTATGATAAATATATGGACAGACGGATGGATGTCTGGGAAGATATACAAGAAAGAGTTAACAATGGTTTCATCTGGAGGATAGGATCATACTTTCATCTTCTATTTGAGACATTCTTATATCGTTTGTTTTTTAAAGTAATAAACATGTAGTTATTATTTTATAATCGGAAAAAGAATGCATTTTTGGGCCGGGCGCAGCGGCTCATACCTGTAATCCCAGCACTTCGGTAGGCCAAGAAGGGTGGATCACCTGAGGTCAGGTCTGGTTCAAGACCAGCCTGACTAACATGGTGAAACCCCATCTCCACTAAAAATACAAAAATTAGCTGGACGTGGTGGCGGGCACCTGTAATCCCAGCTACTAGGGAGACTGAGGCAGGATAATTGCTTGAGCCCAGGAGGCGGAGGTTGCAGTGAGCCGAGATCATGCCATTGCACTCCAGCCTGGGCGACAGAGCAAGACTCCGTCTCAAAAAAAAAAAAAAAAAGAATACATTTTTGTTTTGGAAAAAGAAATATATTGTGTTGATCTCAAAATCTGACTTAATGAAATGTCTCTGATTTTATACATGTTAAGTCTGCAAAGCTACGTAGTACACAGCATGGAACTTCAGGAACCTCCTACCTGCTAATTCCACTTTTTCATTCAATGAATCTGTCCAAACATACCGCACTTATTATTAGGCTCACTACAATTAAATAATCACTTATAGAACATCCAGCCAGTTGAGGGTTAAGCTTATCAGGTGGCAGTATGGGAAACAATTTATTTCTTTTTTTGAGCAGAATCTCGCACTGTGGTCCAGGCTGGAGGGCAGTGGCGCAATCTTGGCTCACTGCAACCTCCGCTTCCCAGGTTCAAGCAATTCTCTTGTCTCAGCTTCCCAAGTGGCTGGGATTACAGGTGTACGCCACCATGCCCAGCTAATTTTTGTATTTTTAATAGAGATGGGGTTTCACCATGTTGGTTAGGCTGGTCTTGAACTCCTGACCTCATGATCTGCCCGCTTCAGCCTCCTAAAGTGCTGGGATTACAGGTGGGAGCCACCACATCCGGCTGGGAAACAATTTTTTTTTTTTTTTGAGTTGCCCAGGCTGGAGTGCAATGCCATGACCTCAACTCACTGCAATGTCCACCTCCCATGTTCAAAGGATTCTCCTGCCTCAGCCTCCCGAGTAGCGGGTATTACAGGCACCCGCCACTATGCCCGGCTAATTTTTTGTATTTTTAGTAGAGACGAGGTTTCACCATTTTGGTCAGGCTAGTCTCGAACTCCTGACCTCAGCTGATCCACCCGCCTCGGCCTCCCAAAGCACTGAGATTACAGGAGTGAGAAACAATTTTTAAAAGGCATTTCCTCCCTTGAAAATAAAAGGGGACATTTCCCTTGTTATTAGTAAGAGCCCATTTTGCAATCTATTCTTTCATCATTTTTAAAGTTCACAGAAATACTATGTCTCTCTCATATTGTTAGAAGATTCAGAAATCAGTTAAAATACCAAGTATTAGTAATGACTCAAAAGTAGTATTATGTAAGCTTACAATTGAGAACACATTCTTGTAAAATTTCTTCTACAAATGAAAAACCTAAAAATATGGGTGGGCATGGTGGCTCACTCCTGCAATCCCAGCATTTTGGGAGGCTGAGGCAGGAGGATCATTTGAGCCTAGGAATTCAAGACCAGCCTGTGCAACATAGTAAGATCCTGTCTCTACAAAAAATATTTTTTTAATCTAAAAATATTTCACATCAATAGACTGTAGATACCACGTTCTGATTTCCCAAGAACTTGACAATTTGGAAATGATGTATAAAATAACAGGCTGATGTAAAACAAGGAATTCTAGGGCAGGTGCAGTGGCTCATGCCTGTAATCCCAGCACTCTGGGAGGCCGAGGTGAGTGGACTACCTGAGGTCAGGAGTTCAAGACCAGCCTGGCCAACATGGTGAAATCCCATCTCTACTAAAAATACTGAGCCAAGATCGCACCATTGCACTGTAGCCTGGGCGACGAGAGCAAAACTCTGTCTCAAACAAACAAACAAACAAACAAAAAACAAGGAATTCTTCATTTCCTTAAACTGACATTTCAGACTAATGCACACTTTTTTTTATTATAACCAAACCACAAAATGCCCACATTTTAATGTATAAGAGAAAGCATCAGTTGTGTGACAAGGTTTTGCTGAATCTCAATAGTTGGTTTTTTTTTTTTAAGCAGTGGCTAGCCAAAGAAAGTCATTAATATTAACACAGATAATGGCAGAAAACCACAGAAACTCCAAATACAGAAAGGCTGTTCATGTATCCTAACAGCATAACCATTATGGCTGAAAAACCACACAATATTCTTTCTCACATCTGTTTTGTTAATGAGCCAAGAATGAGGGTCTATTCAGTATCCAAGACAACTGAATTAGAAGGTAGGAATGTCTGGTAAATGCTGTTCATCTCAACAGTCTGAGACTAAACAGGTCTGGAAAGGATACTGATCTTAAATAAATTATCTTTTTAGTTTTACCTTCCTGAAAACAGAATTATCACTTTGGTCTTTTTTCCCCTACCCATTAGCAACAACAAAAATTTATAAATTACTTTTTAAGATTCTAGTTTTAAGTACTATAAGATAATATGTTTTGTTAGATTAATAATATTTTAATTCATCTTTCAGGTAGATCCTCAAGTATTTTAAGAATATAGAAACCGATGTGAAACTAGATGGCTATATTATAAAGCAAAATGGTATTCAACTAGAATCCATCAGCTTAGACAATTTGGCAAGAAATCTACTCTGAGCCAGGGTTTTTCCATATACAACAGAGAATTCTTCCAGGAAATGTCCCCTTTACAGGGCCCCAGGCCTCTTTGCATACTGTCAGGCCAGGCAGTAACTAAAAAACGCAATGTTCCCATTGGAAGATATAAACTAATACAAATTAATTCTAAATTACCAACTTATTACATACAATTCTCCAAAAAAGCAAAATGAAGTAGCATGTAGATATCTTTTCATTCATTCTAATGGCTTTCCTAAATAACTTAATTCCTTAAGTTTTAAAAAACTAAACAGATTAGTTTAGAATTTGGTTTAAAAATGTAAAGAATGGTTATATGAGGCTGACAGAATCATGGGTAATTTTGTAAATGTCTTCATGTTAACTGAATTATATTTGAAGGTTATCTATATGTCTTTTCCCTTAAGTCTTTTTTTAGAAGGAAAAATTTATTTTATGTCTCATTTTTTGTTTTCCCTCGGAGTCCTTTCATTGAAAGAGAAATTCTAAACCAAATATCAAAACAATCTTGCACATTTTTAAAAGTCCCACTGCCAGTCAAGTGCAATAAATATATTTTTTTAAAGTCATAATGGTCACTCCAGGGCAGCATAAGCCAAAATTTAAGTGACAACCCAGTAGAAAAACCTTTATCACTTTCAAAATTCATGCCCACAGACAGAGCAGTAATTTGATTTTTTTCCTTCAAGGCAAAGAACTACAAGTGAGAAAATTTATATAACGACAAAAACATTTCTCAAAGTTATTAAAGAAGATTGTTTTCTGGGAGGCCGAGGCAGGCAGATCACCTGAGGTCAGGAGTTCAAGACCAGCCTGGCCAACATGGTGAAACCCCGTCTCTACTAAAAATACAAAAAATTAGCCAGGCATGGTGGTGCGCGCCTGTAATCCCATCTACTCAGGAGGCTGAGACAAGAGAATCACTTGAACCCAGGAGGCGGAGGTTGCAGTGAGCCAATATCATGCCACTGCACTCCAGCCTGGGCGACAGAGCAAGCAAGACTCCATCTCAAAAAAAATAAATAAATAAAAAGAAGATTGTTTTAAATACTAAATTGGGACCCTGATGGCACTACATATTTTAGTAGGTATTTTTGACCCATAATTTTTATCTACATCATTCAAATCCCAATCTTGATTTAGTTCTAGCTTCCCATATATGCAACTTTTATTCCTTTGGAACTTGGTTCCAAATAACTTTTCTAAAACTTTTATTATTAAATAAACACAGAACTCTAAAACAACTATTTTCAGACATGAATTTAAAAGTGTAAATAAGAAAGAAACAGTCTATTCACTTTTGCAAGACTGTATAAAACTTCCACCAAACATCAAACAATTTGCATGTCATTAATTTAAGGTAAAAGTAAATGTTTTTCTTCCATTATAAAGTGTAGTTCCTCTGTCCTAAACGGTAGTCTAACATTACCTGAAAACACAGACTAGAATAGTATGGACCTAAAAAATGAGTACTCAGGAGAAGTAACATCATCAAGCATTTCTGCAGCTCCCTATTCCCACTTTATTTAGAACTGAAACATAACCTATACTCTTAGTTCAGCAGTAATTAGACCATAAAAAACGGTGTTTCATCAGATGTTCCCCAACTAAAGAGTCACAGACACAGATGTTAAACTGTTGATTAATTTTTAACTAATTTCGCCTTTTTTTTGTTAAATCAAAGTTCTGATGGTACTAAATCAGTAGATTGCACAAGATATCCTTAAAAAGCATTTAAAATATTTCATATGAAAGAACAAATACTAACTTATATGGTATTTGTGTTCGAGGTTCCCTAAACAAATTTAACAGTTTTCTGTGTATCCACTGAACAACTAGAATTTAAAATATCCTATCATAAGATGATTCCTGAGAATCTCCACAAAAAAGAAAAACTTATGGCAGAATTGGAAAGCCAAGATTCAATACTGACTCAATAGACTTTTTGAGAACATTCATACTAAAATTTTAAAATCAAAATACGTGTCAAATGATGATTTTTTTTTTTTTTTTTTTTTTTTTTGAGACAGGGTCTTGCTCCGTCACCCAGGCTGGAGTGTAGTGGCGCGATCATAGCTCACTGCAATCTCTGCCTTCTGGGCTCAATCCATTCTCCTGCCTCAGCCTCCCAAGTAGCTAGGACTGCAGACATGTGCCACAATTCTCGGCTAAGTTTTCTGTTTTTTGTAGAGGCAGGTCTCACTATGTTACCTAGGCTGGTCTCCAACTGCTGGGCTCAAGCGATCATCCTTCCTCAGCCTCCCAAAGTGCTGAGATTACAGGCATGAACCACCACACCCAGCCTAAATTATGGATTTAAAATTTAGTTGCACAGCTATGCTTTCAACTTAAAGCTAAGCATACCAATTATATACAAGTCTCAGGAATAATGAAAATTTTGTTTCTGATGACAATCTTGAGCCAAAGTATAGCTTATCTTCATTATTAGGCTACATTCAATCATGTATAAACTGTACTGAAGAAAAAACTTTACTTTTCAAGAGACCCAAGCATATAGTTGATAATCTAACTACACACTTCCCCAAATGTGAAGACAGCTAAATGGGTATCCATTTCAGCAATGGGACACCCAAAAAAGAAGAGGTAAAATGTATTTTCTGAGCTGTACTTGGCTTAGTTGTACCAGTTGACTAGGTGGTTTGATGTTAACAAATGTTTTCTAAGACATTTCCCATATATATGGGCACAATATCATATGAAAAACCCTCAGGAGAAAAAGAAAAAACTTTAAAAACTTTTTTGAAATATCTTTAAAAGTTTTGGGATGATTAATAAAGGGTCTGACCTTCATGATTTGTTTTCCAGACTTGACAACAGGACAGTTATGTACAAAGATCACCTATGGTCCCAAATAATCACATCTCCTGTACAGTAAAACAGTAGTATGGTAATTTTTTAAAAAGGGCAGGACAGTTTCAGAAATACACAAATCAAAACTGAATGAGAGTCGAAATCTTTTCACAATCCAGACAGACTTTCTGTTTTTAAGACGATATGGGGGAAAGCGAAACAATGGAGCAGGAAAAAGATATGGTCTAAATTGATTAGAGAAACTTCCATGTAACAAAATTTGTAAAAAAAAAAAAAAATTTGTAACTCTCTCCCCATCTCACCTCCCCAGTTTGAGTGCTTTTTTGCATCCATTTGACACGTAATCTATTCAACAAAGTTCTTAGCTATCGTTATGTCACTGGTTTCTTTTACGTAAGTTTTTCTTATATCAAATTGGCAAAAAGAGATATGGAATTCAGGAACTTGTAACACCATTAGTAACAAGACAGCCCCGCAAATATTTTGAAAATTAATTTACGAACTTGTGATCGTCTGAAGCATACTTTCAAATTTAATAAGCCAAGCATGATCATTTGTTAGGCAAACCGTTATGCAACACCTTTCTGTCCCTGAATTAATTACTTTAGAACCATAAACAATACTTTTCCTTTTTTAAGGACAAGTACTATCCATGTTGCAATTTTCTCTTAAGACTGCAAAACTGCTGCTCTTGCCCCCAGAGATAAAGCAGTTTTCTTAAATTCCAAATTTCCAGGAATATGACAACTACTTCTCTAAGGAATAGAGAATGAAAAAAAATATACTGTCAGCAATTTTAAGATCCACCTCCTCGTATAAGCAGGGATCCAGGCTGCTATGACATTTCCAAGCTCCTCAGAAACTATCTACCATGCTGCCACAAACAACAGAAAAGAACTCGAGGGTAGGAGCAATGCCATGTTGAATTTAACGTTGCACCAACACCTCCTTCGAACTTAATCTGAAGTTATCCGTTATCTCAGCCTATCTTCACAACTATCCTAAGAGGTAGGTAAGGGAGCTGGCTGGCTGCCCAGCCTCTACGGAACACACAACCTGGCTAAAGGACACGCACTCCAACTAGACAATGGCAAACCATTCTAAAGTCTAGAAGAAGGGTACTCCAGCAAAGAGTAATGCCGCCTAGATAACCCCAAACTTAAATCCTCCAAGCGTTTCCCCGCCTCGCAGTTTCGCCGACTCAGGGGCCCCCGGGGAACTGGGGCTGGGCTGCGGGGAGGTCGCGGAGGAGCAGGGCGAGGGGCGGGAGACCGAGCGATGCCCGCCCGACGCTCACCTCGCGCACCTGGGCCGGGCGGGAGGAGCAGGGATGCTCAGAGGACAGTAGCTGGGTGACATCCCCTACCTGGCCCAGCGACTCTGACTCACCTGCGGAGCCGATTTCCATTCATGGAGCTGGGGGGAGTGCTTCGAGGGAGAACGGAGCCCGCCACTGGGGGCAAGGAGGCGGCCCGGGGGGCGACGCGGCGCGACGCGACGGGCACTCTCACTCGGCCCCGAGGCGGGGGCGGCGACGGCTTCCCCTGAGCAACCGCACTCCGAAAGCTCTGGGCCGGAAGAGTCGCGGACGGAAAACGGCACAGGACTAGGCGAGAGGAAGGGGAGATGTGAGGCGCGGACAGAGGGGAGTCCCGTCCGGAAGTTGCATCGCCCGCGGCCGCCGACGCTCCCACCGCTCCTCCACGACTGCGGGCCACCGCCGCCGACCTGCCCGGGGCCGCCCCGGAAGCTCGCCGGCGTCAGTTCCGCTGCCTGGCTTGCCCGGCGTCCTCGCCTCGCCTCTGGGCCCCGAGCCGTGCCGGAGCGACGTCGGGGCGGGAGCGGCCGGCGCGGAGGACGCCGGGGAGGTGTCCGGGAGCCGGGCCACATGCGGCGGGCTCGGCCGTCCCCCGCGGGGCCGTGCCGGCCGGAGACAACGCGGAGGGGCAGGACTACTCGCGCCGCACGAGTGGGGGCGGTACCTGTCTGCGACGACGTCGCGGCTGGCGGCGGGGCTTACCTGAGGAGTAGCCTACCTGGAGCCGGCGGGTGAAGGACCCCGACCTGCCGCGGAGGCCCCGAGCCGAGCCCGCTGGGGTAGGGCCACCCTCCTTCCTGAGCCCCCGCCACGCCCAGTCCGATCCACCCCACGCGCCGCCCCCTCACAGGCGGTCAAGTGACCACCGCAATTGACCTAAGTCCTAGGCTGCTTTAACGACCATTTTTAGGAAAAAAAAATGTATTATAGTTTGGAAAAGATGACTAACAAACAGGACACTACACAAACATCAGATCGAGTAATTTCCATGTTTAAAACTCTTTAATAGCGCCTCGTCACACTTGGAAAACCCAAACTCCTTTCCAGGGTGAAAACGCACGGCGTAAATGGGCCCCGCCTGTGCTACAGCTATACTGGTTGGCTTCCAATTCCCCCAACGGGCCAACCGCTGCTTTTTTCTGACTTGGAGCTTCTCTGCTTTTGGTTCCCTTGGCCAGGAACCCTCTCTCTCTTCTCCACCCTCCCTTTACGCCCTACCCCACAGCTTTTTTTTGCGTCTCAACGAAAGACATCTGAGACGCCTTTTCCGGACCACCCATCTATGGTGGGGCACCTGTTAGTCTACTACAGTATTGCCTTGGTAGCCCTTTGCCCAGTCTGTTATTTATTTACTACTTGTGTGCCCCCCACCCCACTTGAATGTCAGGCAAATATTAGGTCCTTAATAAATATTTGTTGCCTTAATGAAACATACTATTTTATTCAGGCTGAGGAATCATTCATAATTTCTCCCCATGTCCCTATGCTTCAGTAATACGGTTTTTTTTTTAATCAAAATAATTTTTTAAAGAGGAAAAGGAGAAAGAATATCCTATCTTCAGTTCCCCTCACTGTGGGACTTTGGATCAGTCACTTGATCTCTCTGGGCTTCAATGTTCTTATCTGAAAAATTGAGAGAACAGCATGTACCTTACACAGTTTGTAAGGTTAGGTAATATACATAAAGCACAGAGAAAATCCTCCCCAAATGTTAGTGAATAACAGAAGTATTTACTATTTACCATTTTAAAGTACTTACCATATAATATTAAACACTTAATAAATGTATGGGACTCAAAACCACATCTGACTCCAATTCTTACTTTCTTCTTCTTTCACATCCCTACCCCCATGGCTGAAAATACCCTCCCCAATTTTAAAATATCAAATTAAATGTCACCAGATGAAACACTGCATCTTAAAAGTCATTTTTAATCCTCGACTGTACACAATCCAAATCTTGGTAGCAGCATCTGACAGGGTAAATACCAACTCTTGTGCAAGGGTCTTTTATATCCTCAACCCCTCTGATTCTGGAACTGGTTCCCTAAACAAAGACAGACTTCTTCAGCTTCTTCCAGAATAGACATTAGACATGGTGACAGTGATAAACCTTTCGGGTGGGCTAGTCTTTTTCAACATTGATGGAGCAGAATTTACACCCTCTGATTCAGTCCATCTCAGTAAATGTCAATGACGCCTTCCTATCTACTTCTGCTATCCAGGAACCCACCTCTTTAGAGTCAATGCATGTGAAAGGCTCATTTGTAATATCAAGAAGTAGGAAGACAAAGAGGTTTGAAGGATTCTGCCAAAGGCAAAGCTGTATGAGGCTCTCTCCTGACTACATGTACACCCTATATTTGGATAACTCATTCCCAACTGAGTCTGCTCTTAAGGGTACAGAGCAGGGTCATTGGGTATTATCTTAACTGTCATTGCCCCAGTACCTAGAACAGTGCCAGTACCTGGCACATAGCAGCATTCAGTATATTTGTTGGATTGATGGATAGATAGGTGAATAAATAAATGAGCTTCAAGAATGGGGCTCAGCAAACAAGCTAAAACTCTGCCCTCATACCTGGTGACACTGGTTGTTCTGAGAAGAAAGAAATACAGAAATAGTACAAAATCTCAGGTGCAGAGAAATCAGTGCGCTCTGAAAGTTGAACCTCCTCAGGAGCCATCAAATACCCAGTGCAAAATTTCCTAAAATATGATACAAAAGTATAAACTAGAACAGAAAAAAGCAACAAACAGAGCTTTAATAAATTCACAAAATTTTAAACTTTTGCTCTTCAAAATGAAAAGGCAAGCCACAGACTGGGAAAAATAGATGTAAAAGATATATCCAACAAAGGACTTGTGTTTAAAATGAATAAAGAACTCTTACAACTCAATAAAACTCAATTTTGAAACAGGTAAAAGAGGCTGGGCCCAGTGGCTTATGCCTGTAATTCCAGCACTTTGGGAGGCCGAGGCGGGAGGATAGCTTGAAGCTAAGAGAGGCCAGCCTGGGCAATACTAATGAGACCGAACTGCTACAAAAAAAAAATTTTTTTTAATTAGCTGGGCATGGTGGTGTGCGCCTGTAAGCCCAGCTACTCAGGAGGCTGAGGTGGGAGGATTGCTTGAGCCCAGGAGGCAGAAACTGCAGTGAGCCGCGATCATGAGACTGCACTCCAGCCTGGGTGACACAGTGAGACACTGTCTCAAAAACAACAAATACAATGGGTAAAAGATGCAAACAACAAAGATATGGGGATAGTAAGTGAGCACATGAAAAGATGATCAATATCACTGGTCACTAATGAGCTACCAAATACTCAGTGCATGCAGGAAAGACAGAGTGGCCAGCTGCCGCTTTAAGTGTCATGTCCCTGCCCAGTAAGTCAGGCTCAGGGACACACAGTTCACACTTCCCTCCCTGCTGCCGCTATTATTCTACTCTGCTTAGGACTTTCTACTCCTAGGCTTCTTGTGTTAGACAAGAAACATCACTGGATGAGGAGAGCAACTGAGTACAATCCTCTCACATGGGTCAAGATTAGAGTCAACTGGGCACCTGAGTTCAAATCTCTTCTCCTAGACCATCAGTTTCTACAAGGTAGAAAGTAAGTTACTTTATACTCTAGCAAGATACAATATAAAACATGGGCTTTAGGGACAGACACAGCTAACACTGAAGGCCCTCTCTTACTTGCTGTGAGCCTGGGAAAGTCACTCTGATTCATGTTTCTCATCTGTAAAAGTTGAAGTACCTTTGAGACCAGATGCTGCTTATCCAATAGCCCTTATCTCCTTTCTTGCTAGTAGACATGACTGAACTTTCTAGTCTACACGACTCAAAGGATAATTCATTAATCTAAGCCACTCCTGATGGATGATCTTACTTGCTTTGCCAATGACAGGAGTGAGATGACCCATTTCTAGCAAAGCCATGAGGCCGTATCTGCTGGAGCTTCCAGGGGAAGACTTCCTTGCTTTAGAAGGACACAGAAAAATTTGTCTCTCTTTTGCCAGACACGGTTCTGTCAGTATTTCCTTCCCGGAATTACAGTAGCCATATTGGGACCATGAGGCGAACTGGCGTGAGGATAAACATGGAGGATGGCAGAGCAAAAAAATTTCAAGAAACTGAGTCTTTGGTGTTATCACTGAACCACTGAATTAACCAACCTTGGAGTAACATTAAATTAGGATTTCTTGTCATATGAAATGATAGTTTTCTTATTTAAGAAAAATTTAATCAGAATTTTGTAATATGCAATTGAAGATAACTGATAAACTATTTCGCATGTAAAGATGCTGTAAGATGCAATTATATAAGATACTGTAGAAAACACCTAGCCAAGTACTTCAAAGTACCCAAACAAACCCTTCCTCCTTTTGCAGCTCACTCTCATTAATAGCCCACAGGCCTTTTCCAAAAACCTGGCTAAAAGTTCCCACTATCTCTTTTAAGAGGAAAGTTCCCTCCCTTTGGAAAATGGGGACAAAGGACCAAAGGCTCCCTAGAAAGGTCCCTCAATATTATTATACTTTGTCCAAAAAAAAAAAAAAAAAAAAACCCAAACAAAAAACCATTGCCAAGAGGATGGTGGTGAAGATGCTACAGTCCAGAACAACAGGACACAGTATGTTCCTGCAGGGTAAGCCACAAAGGCCTAAAAAACCTTGGTATGATATACTGGAGAAGGCAGTTGTGCATAAGTGGAAAACTAAATGCATCTAATTCCCCAGCAAATCCACTTTTCCAGCTCTTCCTTCTTGACACAGCTGCTTTGAAGGAGTACTTCTGTCATGCTGTGTGCCTTCTAAGCCGGCCTAGGCATTTCTCAGCCTATCATCAGAGGAATAAATGTCTGCAAAGCTAGAAACAAAAAAGGTGAGCTAATTTTCCAATTCGACATTACTTCCCATTCAAGCAGTAGACAGCAACTTAAGGATGGCCCAGACTCAGAAATTCCAACTAGGCTTTTCCTTGCACTAACTCTTTCGTTTAGCCACCAAATCCTAATTGCCATGAGATTCTGGGGTCTGCTACACCAAGAGATACCAAACAAATACCCAACCTGACTACCCCAAGGCAACTGCTAGTCCAGAATGTGCTCCAGCATATTTTGCCAATTGACAGAGCAGAAGGAAGGATGCTCAACCAGTAATGAAAAGGAATGCCCAGAGGTGCCAGGACAAGCCTTCACTGAAAACCTTGAGCTCCAGGACCAAACAATGCAGGCTCCCAGTCTTTTTAACTTGAGTAGCAACCACAGGCAAATCCTGAAGGCTTTTCAATATCAATCTTTTCTAAAACTAAAGTTTATAGCAAAATTTGCCATAATCATCCTCCTCCTATTCCCCCTGCTAAGTTCCTTATTTCTGCCTCACTCGGGGTCATAAATTTATGTCTTATTTCAACTGGTCAAAATCTGCTCCATGTCCAATCTGCTCTTCAAGTTCAACCAACCTCCCTAACCCTTGCTGCTGAAAAGAAGCATGGGGCTGGCTGGCTCTTTCCCAAGGGAGTCTGCCAGATGATAGCCACAGGCCAATTTACAACACTTGGCCTCCAGAGGAATGCTAGGTCCACGTATGTACACACTGGCTGCCACTGATGATTTCTCACTGGGGTATCCGCCAGGATCCTTCTCTGAGCCTTCTTACCCCCATGCATAGAAATAACAATGCTCTAGCAGTACCAGGAAGAATGCCAGAATTTACATGCTTGACAATTATACCACCAGCTTAAAGTACAAAACCATAGAACCTCCAACTTGGGGTGAGTGGCAAAAGACAATGATAATGTGGTTAAGTATCTGCTTACCTGAAGATTCAGGAATTCTGAGTTCATCCTGTGTACTCCTATCACTTCTTGATCCACTGCCCACCCAGCCCATATCATAAACCACAGACTACTAGCCTATTTCAATTATATTTGCACATACTGATCTGTTGGTATATGCCATGACCCTGAGATGACAAAAATGAAGAGAATATAGCTTCTGCTCCTAGGAGTTCATAGGCTCTAAGGAAGACAAATTATGGAAATAAATATAGTATGCTACTATTATCTAGTATGCTGGAACATGGTTTATAATATTGGCTAGGAACAAAATTAGGTTTTGTTTATTCTTTTACAATTATCTCCTAATTGGTGGTAGTTGTGGTGAACTTGAAAGTCCTAGTTTTAGCCATTTTAGAATTGGTCTTTCCAATGCTCATTTTCAAGAAATACTGGAGAATAACATAAGTAAGTCATAGAGTTACAAGATCCCCAAAAGATGGGGAGTAGAAAGGTAAAACACACACACAAAAAAGAACTCCCTCTCTGCAGCAGTTCATGTTGTTAATCACTCCCTTCATGAACCTTCTTCTACTCTGATTTCTTCTCCTACCTCACTAAACTGGTTAAACAAAGAAACAAAAAACCCACAAACTGTCTACCAGTGATCTGTCACCTTAAGATCTGCTTCCTCCCCCGAACCTTTAAATTGAGTTTCTTAGGGGGCTGTATACTATGTTTCTCTTCTCTTTTTCTAAGCTATCTCATTCATGCCTATGGCTTTAACTACCATCTATAAGACTCCCATATCTATAAATGCAGTTTTACAGTCTTACCTGAGCACCAACCTGTGTTTACTGGACACCTTACCCTTACTGCCCCACAAACACCTCAAAACTCAGTCTATACAACATTGTATTTCTTCAAAAACTCCCCACCTTCCTTCTACAGTCTCCCCGTCATCCCCATCTTGACTGGCAGAATGTCCCAACACACTCCTATGGTCAAGGAGAAACCTGGGAGCTAACCTCTACTCCTGTCTTCTCCTCCCACCAGCCATCGAATCCTATTAATTCTACCTCGTCTCTCAAATCTGTCCCTTCCTCCCTATATTCGTTGTTGTAGCCTTATTCCACTCCCTCATTATCTTCCTCCTATGCCAGGGGACTATTTGGCTAATCATATCCCCCACCAAACTTAATTCCCTTAATGAGACGGACACTATTTTCCTCATTTTGAATTGTGCCTCCCCTCCCCACAATACTGCTGGCACAGTGCTTTGCATGTTTGTTGAATGAAGAATAAATGAAGGCTCTGTGAAGTATTCCTGCATAACAATCTACAGTATTATTCTCACCTAAAATCTATTAGAGATGTAATCAGTCCCAAAAGTTTGTTTTGCTGGTAGGAAAAAAAAAGAGAAAGACCGCACTTTAGAAATAGAAGCCACTGTTGTCTTTATAAAACACAGAATTGTGCTGCTGCTGCTGCTGCTGCTTGCTTCAGAAGGAACTGTACATTACAGCTGCTGGGATAATTTCACAATGGACTGGACAAGGTACAGCTCAAAGCAGGACACAAACACAAATCTCAAAGGGAAACAAATGCAAACAAGTACACAGCTGTGGGGATCCAGAGACATTTCCCCATCCATGCTGGACTTGAGAGGGATAAAAAGTTTAGAAACTAAAGTGAAAACCAGAGTAGTCACACATGCCCACCACATGGCTGCTAAGTGCAACATCACATACCAATTAGGCTGGACTGTGTGCACAGGAAAGTAATTTCATTTTTCCTTATTGCTACTACACCAAGGGACTCAGTGCATTCAACAAATGTCTTTACTTGCACAATTCTTGGAGGGTTTCCTATTTTCCCCTGTAAAGAAGAAAATCTCCCTTTCCCACCTCATTCTGTTTTGTTTTTGGCTCATTCCTTCCCCTCCCTTTCTTGGACGCCCAAACAGCAGCCAGAGGCTCTAAGTCAGTATGAATAGAGTAAGGGGAGAGCACCAACCCAGCCTCTCTCCCTGCCCAGGGAGAAGGCAAGTCCTACTAAGTCGGAGGAAAGTGAAAACCAGAAAATACCTCCTTCCCAATCTGCTTAGAAGGCCAAATAGTAAAAAGTGCCCTGCATATCCCTGCCATGATCAGATTTTAAGAAGGAAGGTATTCCAGCTACCATCCTGGATTGGCCTAGGCCCCATATATAAATAAAAATAACGTCCCCCAATGTAGTTTCCAAAACTGCCTTTTGGCTAGTTTGAGATGATTTTTCTACCCTGATGGGGAAGAAACGTCCAACCTTGTTAGTTACACATGATTCCAGGTCCAAAACTGTCCCACCAGCCTTACAGATATCCTATGGGCCAGCTAATAGTCAGTGCGCCCTTGGCTGCCCATCTTGAGTGCTGGCCTTATTCACAAACAGAAAAAAAAAGTATCCAAAAACACTGCTGCTTAGCTAAATAGGAGGCCACAGAGAAGCTATCTAGCAGGTGGGCATTAGGAGCTTTTTAGGGAAGTTTCAAATTTCTAGGTACCTTCTTCGGCTTTATGTTAAGCCTAAGTTACCAGCAACAGTAGCCCCAGGCTTATCCCTGGAGGCCAGTGTAGCACCTCAATCCCTAATGGATCAGGTTGGACTGGATAAACAATCAAAGAACAGTGCTCTCCTTTCCCACCTTTTATTCAAATTCTCTCCATTCTCTTCTCATCACTCTTTTTCCTTTATGTCCATCCCCTAACACTCAAACCCAGGATACCCAAATAGCTCAACCCTAAGACAATCTCAGAAAAGCCAGGCCCCAGTTAAAGAGAAAAAGAACCAGATTTAGAAAAAGCAATGAGAGAAACCAGCTCCAAGGAGTGGACAGGTGTGGAAAATGCCAGAAACCCTCCTGACTTCACACAAGTTGGGCAGGTCAGTTGCTCTTCTCTAGTATAAGCTTGAGGGCAGTCCAGCCCAGGTGGACATCTCTGGGCTTGGGGAACAGGTTCTTGGTCTTCTGCAGTCAAGGAGCTAAGCCTGACCCTGCCAGCTAACAGTGGGATCATTGCAGCCATGCAGAGATTTCATCATCACATAGGCAGACAGGCAGGCAGGCAGGCAGGCCGGCCAGCAAGCAAGCAGAGTGAATAGAAGAAAAGGGAAAGGAAGCCAGGCAAAGAGAGAAGAGGAAAAGGAAGGCAAAACAGTGGTACAAAGGGAACAAGAGACCCAACTAAGAGGATGAGGCTGGGGGTCCCCCAAGCACTTCCTTGAAGCTGGGGTAAGAAGCACCACTTAAACCAAATCCACATGAGCCAAAGCTTGCTGCCAACACCACTTCTCCATCTGCATGCACCACCTTTCAAACAGGAATAATCTCAAGGTCGGGGTATTTTTCAAGTCTCAAAAATTATCTTTTTACAAAAAAATCAGAGTAAGAACTCATTTCTTGTCATTGCCCAAAGCTGATTCTCTTGCTTTTTATTTCTTGAATGGCATATGCCACATCAAAGGGCTAAAAATGCATTTCAAGCCCCAGCTGAAAACCAACTGGAGAGAGTGAGGCAAAGAGAGAAAAGGAGAGAACACAAACTTGTTGCTGGGAGTAGAGGCTGCCACCTGCTCCCTATGGACATTTGCAAATGCTGGTGAATGACTGGACCCTCCAGGAATAGTGCCCTGATCCTAGCCCCAAAATGTATCCAAGTGGAGAACATGCAGAGCCCACTGTCCCAGGAGAACTCCCCTCCCCAAAGGGTGACAGAACACGAAGTAGACTGTATATGAAGGCAATGGACAGGGCAGATGGAGTGTTAGCATCACTCTCTTTAGGCACTTGTGTAAGGAATGTAGGCTCTCCAGTGAGCTGCCTCCTCCCAGAGCCCTCCATTCTGTTCTTCAGCTGGGCTTGTGCCTATAGGGCACCCCATGCTGTAGCCAGCAGGAAAAAAGTAAAGGAGGAGTTACTCAACAGTCCTGATGCTTTCTCCATAATGAATGTTTGTGCTACGTTTTGTGAGCTGCTGAACAATGTAGCCAACCAGAACAGAACCTGGGATAGATTGTTTTGCATAGCAAATCCGGGTCATACAAGGGCAGCTAAGGGGAGGAAATGGTAGTTCTAACTCTACAGGCCAGGATTTAGACCCTTCTTCCTCCAGCTGGCCTCCAAGCCTGGGCTAGGTCTAAAGTAATCATGGCTTCATCACCAGATCAGGATAGATCCAAGCCCAGGCTCCTCAAAGAGGAAATTCCACACTGAAGTTGCAACTCCCCATCCCAAGCAGTGGGGCAGGAAAAAAATGAACAGTCAAGGAAAAAGGGCAGGGGGGATGCTTGCTTCAAGGCCAACAGAGACCAAGCTAGAACCACCACCTTCTCCAGTCCTGCAAGACAGCCAAACCCCATGTCTCAAGACAAAAAAAAAAAAAAAAAAAGCCCATGCCACCCACCCACATGCCCTAGTGGGAAACCAGGAAAAATTCATTTTTGTAAACAGAAGCAATAGGGAGCAGCAAAATTCCCCAGCCTGTCCACAGGACACACTGCAATCTAGGATGAGCCAAAAGGGTCAGAGCACAGTCCAGGGGAAGGAAAAAGATGCACTTGCAAGAAAGAGTGCAGGACAGTGCAGAGGAGGGAGGCTATAACAAGAAAAAGGTATTATCTGCACAGAGGAAGGATGGAGCCTGGACCCCATCTTGGGGCGATAACCACCCCCTCCCTACCTATCCAGGTCAGAGAACGAATCAGGTACACAGTTCATTCTGATGGCTCAATGTTTCTGGGATATAAACTCATCAGGCATGGGAAGGATTTCCAAATTTTGGCAATACACTCAAGTTATGGTATAAAAATAACATTTTGTTTTCTCTCTTTTTTCTCATTTTAGACCTAAGAGTTTTTTGTTATAAGAGACCCCAGTTAAGAAATATTGAAACAAGAGACTTGACCATCAAGGGAGAAAAGAAGCCAAGAGTGAAAAATGCTATGAAAGTAACTCCAGACCTGGGCGGGGCGGGAGGTAGGAGGAACAAGGAGAAAAGGAGGCATAAGTGGAAAGGCCAGGGGCCAGTCATCTCAGCAGCTCCGAGACTTGTCATGTTTGAAAGTGCAAATGTCAATGGATTTTAACCATCTTGAGGTTGTGATCTTTTAAAAAGCTCAATGAATGAGGAAGTCAATTCCTTCAAATGCAAAATAGCTGGCTTTCTGGCTGGAGGTTTGTTGGGTCTGGGGTATTTCTTCCCCATCTACCTCCTCTCCCACCCCCACCCCATTCCCCAAAGAAAGGTACAAAAGGTTGCAGTTCTGCAGCATTACCGTTACAGGGAAGGCACTGGTTACCCACCAGCGGGCGGAAGGAAGACAGGGTCGTGTCACTTCAAAGCTAAGTGCCATAGTGCCTTAAGTATTACTAGGGGCTGGATGTCTGTCAGGGAGGAGAAGTAAGGTGGGGCAGAAAATGTGGACAGAGAGGAATAAGGGTAAGGTGGGGGGTGGCAGCTGGGGGAGGAGCAACCAAAACCATTAAAAAATCTTCCTACAAACTGGATTCTGAACCCATTAAAACATCTAGTATCCTAAAATATTGATCTGGGTCTGGTTTCATTTTTCTTCTTAAACAAATCTAGTCCTTTTCTGATTAAGGCTCCTAAAAAATCCTTCCCTCCTCCCACCCACTTTCTCAAGCCCCTCACTTTCCCATCTAAAGTATCAAACTCAAACCTAACCAGCTTTTGTCTGCAGGGCTACAGAGTTGACCTTACCAAGCTGTCAAGCATGAGTCTTTAGCACTGTGAGTCACATGAGACACCTGTGTGTATGGTGGGCACCAGTGCTGCCCCTTTTGGTCCAGTGGGGTCAGGGCCAGATGTGACAAGATGGGGTAAGGGGTGGGGGACATGAGGTTGATATCAGAGATTTCTGGCTGGTGGTCTGTCTTGCTGGCCCTGTTCCCCACTCTTACACCACCTCTATAGAAGGAAACAAGGCATCCTACACTCCTCCCTACCCCACCTCCCTCCTCCTTGCTTCCTCTGGATTTGGGTGGCACAGCTCCTGGGGCTTGGAAAGCTTTCTTCTATCCAGTGAGGTAACAGCGTTCTGCCTTCAAGCGAAGTACATGGTGCGCAGAGTATCCTGGTGAACCTGCACGGCTTTGGCCAGGGCCTGGGGGTCCCGCCCATTGCTCTGCCCCGATATGTGGCTCCCCTCTCCACTGAAAAGGAAAAAATGAAAGAAGTCCTTCCTGGTGAACTGAGAGCTGCTGCTAATTCCCTCGCCCAGCCCTGGGATGCCAATTCCCATACCAACTTAAGAGAGCAACCCAACCCAGGATTGGGCAGACGAGCCCAATGACACCAAATTGGACAGCACTCATTTCCTTCTACCCAAGGAAAGTTAAGAAGATCTGGCACAATAGGCTGAAGCAAAAAGGAGGCCAACCTGATCCCAGGCCTCACCTGTCATGCTCCTTGTCCACCAGGTGGTATCGTGCCCGGAAAGCCACAAGGCGGGCATAGTAGGCAGGTGCTGGGATAGAGACAGAGCGTGTGCATCGTACGTAAGTGTGGCACAGCTGGTACGTCAGGATCTGGAGCTCATCCGCTGTGAAACGGTTGTCATCCCAAAGAACATAGTAATGGGATGGTCGGCTGGTGCCCTGGGAAGATAGGAAGGTGAGGGGTCCCAGGCTGGGCAGAGAAGATGGCTGATAATAGGGGAACAGGATCACTGTTAAGAATATGGCTGGGTAGATAATTCACCCATGAACAGGCAGATGCAAAACTACCAATGTCATAAAGCACTCTTCTTATAAGCAACCTGCAAGTGTACTCAGGGCTTATTACGACAGCAGTCCTGGCCGGGCACAGTGGCTCATGCCTGTAATCCCAGCACTTTGGGAGGCCAAGGTGGGTGGATCACTTGAGGTCAGGAGTTCAAGAACAGCGGGGCCAAAATGGTGAAACCCTGTCTCTACTAAAAATACAAAAATTAGCTGGGTATGGTGGCGCATGCTTGTAATCCCAGCTACTTGGGAGGCTGAGGCGGGAAGGCAGGAAGACTGCTTAAACCCAGAAGGTAGAGGTTGCAGTTAGCTGAGATTGTGCCACTGCACTCCAGCCTGGGGGACAGAGTGAGACTCCGCCTCAAAACAAAACAAAACAGAACAAACAGAAAAGAGAGCAATCCTAATTTGGATGTCATTCAGTGATGACTGATACATTCTAGAGGCAATATGAATGAACAACTCATCTTTGACCCATTGGAACCACAAGATAAAGCCCAGCTACCTGGATGCCTGCGTGGCTGCACAGATAGAAGTCAAACTCAAATGGGTGGGTGATGTTGGTGTCCACTGTGGTCCCAGCTGGGATGTTACCACTCTTCCCAATCTGTATAGAGACAAACACAACCAAGATCCCAAGACCTGCCTGGCCCTAACCAGGACCCTGGCTCAATTCTACTCTGATTTCACCAAAATCCCAAGAACAAAGCCAAAGTTGCTATTCCCTGAGGGTACTGAATCTTAAAATAATATGCTTCTAAAGTCACACAGACCTGTGTTCAAGTCCTATTAGCTGTGTGATCTTAGCAAGTCGTTTAACCTTTCTGAGGTTAAATTGGAGATAATAATAATACGTACCTCACAGGGTTGCTGTGAGGAAGACGCCTTGTACAGTATCTGGCACATAGGAGGAGTTCAATAAATGGTAGTTCCCTTCCCCTTCTCTAGGAGCTGGTCTATATATGGGGTCTAGGCCAGGGAGCTAGGAGGAGGGAAAGGAAGTATAAGGGAAGGACGGGAGGAGGTGGACACTAGTGAAGGCGGTGGCAGAGGAAGGACCACAAGAGCTAGGAGGAGGGAAGGGGCCAGGGAGGATGGATAGGACAAGGACTAAATCCCCAGCCTTTATCTCAAGGGCTTCTTCTCTATTAAGATAAGGGAGACAGAAGGAGGGGATGGGAGGCCTCAGTCCCTCACTCACTCGCTCATTCTTGTCAGCACAGAAAAGGCGGGTGTGATGGCGTTTCTGCACCACAATATAAGTGATCCCAGGCTGGTAGTCCTTTTCCAGTTTGATGCAGGCATCACGAATGGCCAGTAGCTCATAGTGGAGTATCTAGGCACAAAAAAATGGGGAGGGAAACAAAGAAATACACAGTTCCTCTTAAGTTCACATACCCTTCTGAACTAAGGAGTTGCCACTTGTAATATAACTTTTGCCTCAGTCTCCCTTTATATGCTGATGCTCAACAATTAGAGATGATAGGCCCTTCTTGTCAAAAGCAGCCTTATGCTCAGTTCACTTAATATGCTCCTATAAAACCTTGGCCAGGAGGCTTGGCATCAGAAGACAACACTCATCTGGTTCCTGTCTATAAAGAGACCTAATACCAAGACACAGAACCAAGGTTCACAGAGAAATCACTAAAATCACAATGCCCAAAGTTAGTTTCACTCAGGATCAGGTGACTAATGAGAGTTCTCCTTTGGGCTCCAAGAGCAGACAGGTTGTGGACCACCAGAGAAGAGCAGACATATAGTTCCATAATGGGTGCAGAGAGAGTAGGTGAATTCAGTCCTGCAAAGCAGCAGGATTATAAGAAAACAGGCTAGCTAAGGGAAAAGCTAGAAGTAAATAATCATAGGCAATAGTTGCCTGTGGCCGTGGATGTCAGATACAGAGGGTCAAAACTGTATGATAGAGAAGGATAGACTTTGGAATCAATTAGATTTAAATCCAAGCTTTATCTAGTTGTATTACATCAGGCAAGTTATTCAACTCCACTAAGTCTCATTTTCTCCACGTCTGTTAATGTTACTAAGACCTGCTTCACAAAGCTGTTAAGAAGACTATGATAAACAATTAAGTAAAAGCATAGAAAACCTAGTAGGGCTTAATAACTACTGATTGCTTTGCTAAGCAGTTTGAATTTTAACCCAAAGCTATGTGAAGCCACTAGACATTTCTGAACAGATATGTGATATGATAAATGTGTCTGTTATTTTAGAAAATACTGGATGACTTAGAAATTGGGCATAATGGCCGGGCACGGTGGCTCACGCCTGTATTTCCAGCACTTTGGGAGGCCAAGGCGGGTGGATCATTTGAGGTCAGGAGTTTGAGACCAGCCTGGCCGACATGGTGAAACCCCATCTCTACTAAAAATACAAAAATAAGCTGGGTGTGGTGACTCATACCTATAGCCCCAGCTACTTGGGAGGCTGAGGAAAGAGAATCGCTTGAGCCCGGGAGGCAGAAGCTGCAGTGAGCTAAGATCACACCACTGCGCTCCACCCTGGGCAAGAGCGAGACTCTGTTCCCCCCCCAAAAAAAGAAAAAAAGAAACTGGGCATAACAGTTAAGAGCATAAACTATGGAATCAGACCAATGTGTCTGAATCCCGGTTCCACTCCTAATTATCTTTGATGACATTAAAGATCATGTAACATTTCCAAGCCTGTTTTCTCATCTGTTAAATGGAAATACACTATTATTCCAAAGGACTATTGTAAAGCATTAAATAGAACATATGTTTCCACTCAAATTTAGGAAAAAAAAAAAAAAAGTGAAGTGCTTAGGACAGTTCATGGCACATAGGAAGTTCATTGGAACAGTAGTTATAATACTATTAAATGGTAGTCAAGGATACCAGTTCAGCATAGAAGTTAAAAAAAAAAATGAAGGCTGGCAGTGAGAATGAATAGGAGGAATATTATGAAGGAGGGTCAACAGCATTAGTCCTCAAATGTAGTCTCCAGACTATCAGCATCGCCTAAGAACTTGTCAGTATTGTAAATTCTTGGCCCTCATCCAAGACTCACTGAATCAGAAACTCTAAGGGTAGAGCCCTTAAAACTGTTTTAACAAGCCCTCCAGGCGATCTTAATGTAAGCTAGCATTTGAGAATCACTGGTCTAAACAATCAGTCTCCAACATGAACCAACTACTTAAATAGGCAGTGAGGGTCTTCTTCTATGAGAAGAAAAATATACAGATGCTTGTACACTCCATCCCTCAGTTGCGATCCTTGCCCTCAAGTCTACTCCATTTAGCAAAGCTCACTAAGAAGTGACACACCTCTCAGTGCCAATAGCTTAGAAAAGGTAGTAGCACCTAGCTTTCCAGCCATGATGTGAAGGTTTTCTCCACCTACTGTGGGCCCTACCTGGGGTAGCTGGCCTTCAGGCACCCCATCTCGGTAGAAGATGATGCGGGTAGGCTTGAAACGGGTGGACTTGTAGAATTGGATGAGGAGCTCACGCACCATGTAGGACAAGTCTTCAATGATCTCTTGCCGTGGTCGCTGTACCCGCACAGTAGCACAGTATCGGCTGGGGTGGGCATCCATACTGCCTACCACCTGACAGTCAGAGAGAAAGGATTAGCTCCTAGAACCTTCACCTTCACTGTCAGGCTATGGGTTTGTGGAAAGGCTTCTTAGCAAGAAAACTACAACTGAATGACTAGGGCTTGAGACTCAATGAGCCCTGGTTTCAATCTCTATTCTATCACACAAGCAGAAGTTACTCAATCTCTCTGATCTTTTTTCCTCTTCTCAGATGGTGATAAGAACACCTGCTTGCAGTGCTACTGGGGTCCATATTAAGCACCTTACACAGGACGTAGCCCACAGTAGGTACTTGATAAACTGATTTCTCTCCCCTTTGCAGAGGAGCATGTGAAGGTTTAGCACTATTAAATCAAACAATGGCCTCATCCAGTCCCAAGTTTATCCTTTTTCCCATTCAAATGCTAATCTACCCAGGAATCATGACCATAGTAACAGTGTTCTTGTGGTTGATGGAAGAAATGCCATTTACAAAGGAGACAGCAGCCAAAGCCTAGGAGGGATGGCCACAAGGAAAACAGGGATAAGCATATTATAGGGCTTCCCTGCACTTACTGAGGTTAAGACCAGTGTGCTTACAGAAATGTGAGGGTTTAGGAAATATACGTGGGAAAGAAGGTCTAACCCCTAGCAATTTGGAAGCCCCTAAGAGACAAAGAGCAGAAAAGTCAGGAGAGAGATAAAAGAAACATCTAATCTATTATATAGATCGGGGTGAGGATGGGCAGAGCAAAGGATAGTCCTGGCAACTAAGTAACTCCCTTTAAAGGGATTTCAGAGAAGATATAGTCCCTCCCCTACATCCCAAAAGCAGGCATGGGGAAAGAGAGACATTCAAATGCAGAGCAAGAGTGATGCAGAATGAGTCAAGTCTCTGGCTACACTCTCATTACTCTCCCTGAAAAAAGACACCATACAGAGCTACCTTTATGAGATATCAAGGGAATGGGAATTGGGAATAGCGAGCTAAATGGACATCTTATGAAGGCTCAAGAGCCAGAGCTGAGGGAAGGAAATCATGGGCAGTTTTGAGGACTCAGAGCGAAGAGGAGAACCTTATGAGGCAGCTACAGAATATCACTCACTGCTGTGATAGAAGGTTTTTTCCCATCCCCTGCTGGGGGGTGTGTAACATCTGCTCCCAGGAATATCACTGGCTGTTGAAAAACGGCAGAGCTGAGCAAGGAAGAGAAAACAAAATGGTGAGGTGCTGGGTCTTCTCTAGCTGGCACCATCCAATACCCACTCTGCTCTTCTCCCCCTTATGTCTGATTCAGTCTGCCTGGCCAGGGTCCTATCTCTTCATCAATTCCCAGCATGGTACCTTGACAAGGGCAAGTGGACAACAGAGTTCATACCGCTGGTGTGGGACTAGGATGTTGTTAATGCCACCAAGTTTGACATTGATCTTGAGGCAGAGGTTAGACAGAGTCTGAGGTGAGGTCTTGACCACGTTCTTCACCTGCACACACTGCGTAGCCATTCCCAAGAGTGTATCTCCGACACGTTTCACCTCAGCTACGGGCAGGGAGAGAAATAATTAGTGCATTCAACAAATATTTACTGAATGCCTACTAGATGCCAGGCAGTGTATGAGGTGCTAGGGAACACAATAATGACAGGAAACACATAAGGTCCTTACTCTCAAAGTGCTTACTAAATAGGGACTAATTTTAAAAATCGTGAAAATTACAACGCTGATAAATGACACAACAGAAAACTTCATGGAACAATAACAGCATAAAATGGGAAATAAAAACCTAGTCAGGAAAGGATTCTTGAGTAGGTAATGATTGAAATGAAATCTGATGACAGCAAAGGACTTAGAGGAGAGGGGGAGTTTGAGAGACAGCATTCCAGGCAGAAGGAACAACATGCAAAAATGCACCCTGCTAGAAGATAGCAAGATGTGTTTGAGAAACAGAAAGGCCATAGCAGCTAAAAAGAAGAGCAAGGGGAGCATGTTGTAAGGAAAGAATGTGGTCATTAGACTGACCTACCAGAGGAGATAAGGGTAGCCTAGATTAACAAGACCGGTGAACGCCAGGCGCGGTGGCTCACGCCTGTAATCCCAGCACTTTGGGAGGCCGAGGCGGGTGGATCATGAGGTCAGGAGATTGAGATCATCCTGGTTAACATGGTGAAACCCCATCTCTACTAAAAATACAAAAAATTAGCCAGGCATGGTGGCGGGCGCCTGTAGTCCCAGCTACTTGGGAGGCTGAGGCAGGAGAATGGCGTGAACCCAGGAGGTGGAGCTTGTAGTGAGCCGAGATTGTGCCACTGCACTCCAGCCTGGGCGACAGAGTGAGACTCCATATCCAGAAGAAAAAAAAAAAAAGATGGGTGAGTTGTTGAGACGGAGAAAAACAAATGGATTCCACAGATATTTAAGGGACTCAAGTTATAGACTACATGTGTGAGTAAGGGAAAAGAAAATTTTTATGGATAACTTTTAAGTTTCCAGCTTCTGTAATAAAAATAGGCCAGCCGGGCACGGTGGCTTACGCCTGTAATCCCAGCACTTTGGGAGGCTCAGGTGGGTGGATCACGAGGTCAGGAGTTCAAGAACAGCCTGGCCAACATGGTGAAACCCTGTATCTACTAAAAATACAAAAATTAGCTGGGTGTGGTGGCATGTGCCTGTAATCCCAGCTACTTGGGAGGCTGAGGCAGGAGAATCACTTGAACCTGGGAGGCAGAGGTTGCAGTGAGACGAGATCACACCCACTGCACTACAGCCTGGGTGACAGAGCAAGACTCCGTCTCAGAAAAATAAATAAAAAAATAAAATAAAATAAAAATAGGCCATAAATTATTTGTGAGACATTTTGAGTCTGAAGTAGTTTTTTGGTCATCTCAGTGAGGATATCAACTAAGCAAATGGGCCTCATGGTTCGATGCTCAAAAGAGTAGTCTGAAATGGAGATGCAAATTTGTGTGATAATTAGGTACAGGTAGTAGTTGAAGGCATGCTTTTTTTTTGTTTTGTTTTTTGAGACAGAGTCTCGCTCTGTCTCCCAGGCTGGAGTGCCGTGGCACGATCTCGGCTCACTGCAAGCTCCGCCTCCCGGGTTCACACCATTCTCCTGCCTCAGCCTCCTGAGTAGCTGGGACTACAGGTGCCCGCCACCATGTCCAGTTAATTTTTTGTATGTTTTTAGTAGAGATGGGGTTTCGCCATGTTAGCCAGGATGGTCTCGATCTCCTGACCTCATGATCCGCCTGCCTCGGCCTCCCAAAGTGCTGGGATTACACGCGTGAGCCACCGCGCCCGGCCGAAGGCATGATCTTGAGATCACTAAGGAAGATAACATAGTAAAAAGAGAAGACAACCTAGATCTGAATCTTGAGGAACTCCCAGTATTGGCAGAACAAGAAGATGAGTCAGCAAAGGACAAAAAAATCCAGAAAGCTAGAAGGAAGACTAAGATAGTGTTGTATCACGAGTGCCAAGGGAAGAAAGAGAGTGTTTCGAGAAGGAGCAAGTGGTCAACAAAGTGAAATGTGTCTAAGAGATGAGGTAAAATCAGGACCAGAAATGTCCTCTGGAGTTAGTGATATTAAGGTTAAAAAAAAAATTAGTGTATACAGGCAAAAATTGTTGTGGTGATTTAAGGTACCAGGAAGAAGATGTAGGACTGACCAAGAATTTGGTATGCTTTCAATGGAAGAGATTTGAGCATGTTTAAAAAGATCATATCTACTTCCAAGAGAGATGGAATAGCGGCAAGCCAGTTCTACAGACGACACTCAGAAAAGCCAGATAAAATATAAAAATCATCTTTTTAAAGGCAGCAGAGAATGCTAAGAAAACAAGAACTAGAAGGGGTAAAATTCCAGAGAGGGAGAAAAAAAAAAATCTCAGAGGTGAGCTATCTTCTGCAGTTGCTTTTACCCTGGGTACATTTGTTGAATCTAGGTGTGGGTAGGAAGCTAAGAGTCTAAGCTCTGCACCACTGCCATGGAAAAGAAAAGCAACAGTTTTTGCTCTGTTTAGAGATAAATTAATTCTAAATATGAATGATTTTTTTAAATCATTCAAAAAAACACTTCAAATAGTATCTTCATGACCCTGGGATTCTTTTTCATTTTTCTTTTTTTTGAGACGGATACCAAGTTTGATAAGGATATGAACTATCTAGCACTCTTATACACTGCTGGTGAAAGGATAAATTGGTATACTTAAAATCCACTCCTAGATATACTCCCAAGAAAAATGGTTATACATGTTCAAAGGACACATAGAAGAGTGTTCACTGAAGCATTATTATTATTATTTTTTTCTTTTGAGACAGAGTCTTCCTCTGTTGCCCAGGCTGGAGTGCAGCGGCACGATCTTGGCTCACTGCAACCTCCATCTCCTGGGTTCAAGCAATTCTCCTGCCTCAGCCTCCCGAGTAGCTGGGATTACAGGCGCCCGCCACCACACCTGGCTAATTTTTTGTATTTTTAGTAGAGACTGGGTTTCACCATGTTGGCCAGGCTGGTATCAAACTCCTCAACTCAGGTGATCCACTTGCCTTGGCCTCCCAAAGTGCTAGGTTTACAGGCACGAGTCACTGCACCCAGCCTGAAGCATTATTTTTAACAGTCAAAAACTGGAAACAATCCAAATATGTGTATTAACAGAATGGATAGATGGAAATGGTGTTATATTCATATGATGGAAAAACTATAACAAACCACAACTTTATGTTGCATGAAAGAAGTCAGAAACAAAAAAAGTATATACTATATGATTCTATTTATATAAAGTTTAAATATAGGCAAAACTAACTTATGGTATTAGAAGCCAGAATAGTGGTTACCACTGGTAGGAGGTTGTAGTGACTGGGGCTGTGGTAAGGTTCTGCTGCTGAACTGGGTGCTGGTTACGCTGTGACACTTTATGAAATATCACTGAGCTGAACATGTAAGATTTCTATATATACAATTTAATAAAAAGTTTACATTAAAAAAACAATAATATCAGTTTAGTGGAGAGGAAGCAATTAAATATACTAAAGACAAGATAGGTATAGTACCTGATCAGAACAGGGCAAATGTGACACTGTCCTTCTACGCTCTCAGGGCAACCAAATGCCAATGGGACCTTGCTTTGACCATCACTAGGAGGATGCCATTTTACCCAGCCTCCCAGGAGGGATGGTGAAGGGTCTTTAGAAGAATCTGACTGGTACTCTTTTCTGCTGGCTTAGTTCCTAGGCAAATGACTCCATTGCCTAGGAACTAAGCCAGCAGAAAAGAGTACCAGTCAGATTGTCCAGGTGGTATAATCAAGGAACCGCATGTAAATGAAAGAAACTCGAAGTCCCAATAAAATATTTGAGGCTAGAGAGAAGTGTAACATAATTGAGCCCAGGAAAGGGAAAATTCTGAGTAAGTACTGCCTTTCCGAAGCATGCTGTACCATTCCCAAGCCAAAACATTGGATTTTCCCTTTAATGGAGGGAAATCAGAAACATGAATACTTATTCAAGGAAGTTCTCCTAAAAAGCATCCTTATCCATACAAGGGTCCAAGAAAGACAAGGACTGAAGATCAAACAACTTCTCTCCATAAGTTAATTACTGAGTATTGTATCAGTGAAAGGCATTACCTTAGGTGTGTATATAGAGAGGAAAGATTTCAGAGCAGAATCAGATCCACTCCACAACAAAGTATCAAGTAAGGTAGTAACTGATCAGTGGCCTGATAAACTAGAGGAATCCAGAAAAAGACAAGTTCACTCTCCAGGTGAAATGTCAAGAATAAAAAATAAGTAGTATTTAAACTGGGTATTAAAGGATGGAGAGAATTTTAAGTGCAAGGTGGGGGACAAGAAGAAGAGGATGCAGATACTCCAGGCAAAGGCAAATGATGTGTACAACACCAGAGACTGAAAACCACAGACAAGAAATGAGCACTCAGAGTGTCAGCTACATGCCAGGCACTGTGCTAGATTCTGCTTTTTATATAATTAATTCATGATGCTTAGAAAGGTTAGATATGTGTCCAAGCCAGTTGACTGGTATAGCCAGGATTAAATTCAAATTCAGCTCTCTTCAACAATTCCAGAACCAGCAATCATTCCAGTATGAGTGGCAAGTGAACAGTGCAAGATAAAGCTGAAAACATTAAACTAAAATCAGGTCCATGAAAACCCTTCATGCAGTGAATAATAGGAACCAATGAAGGTTTTTTTGATAGTAGAGTCACAAGAAGTCTTACTTGGAACCCATTCAAGAAAGTCTTAAGGCAGGGCACAGTGGCTCATGCCTGTAATCCCAGCACTTTGGGAGGACGAGGCGGGCAGATCACTTGAGGTCAGGAGTTTGAGACCAGCCTGGCCAACATGGCGAAACCCCATCTGTACTAAAAATATAAAAATTAGCGAGGCATGGTAGTGCGCACCGTCATCCCAGCTACTTTCAAGGCTGAGGCACGAGAATCACTTGAACCTGGGAGGTGGAGGTTGCGGTGAGCTGAGATCACGCCACTGCACTCCAGCCTGGGCAACAGAACAAGACTCCGTCTCAAAAAAAAAAAAAAAAAAAAAAGGAAGGTTAGAACTCAGTTGAGAAGTGTAGATCAAGAGCAGGGCATATTATCTTGAGAAAAATTTGAAGAAGAACAATGAAGGTGAAGTGAAAAGACTGTCTCCGAAGTTTGAATGAAGGTACTTAGAAGCAACTGTGATGTCAAATACAGAAGTAGTAAAGACAAAGGTTTGTAGAGAGGACAAACTACTGAAGAGATGGTCCAACAAAACACTTTCTAAGAGCAGAGACTATATCTGTTTTATTCATCAATATATCCAGATGTTGGACAGTGTTCCATACATAATAGGTGATCAATAAACTCTTGAAGAAAGGGAGAGAGGCCAAAGGGACAGACAAAAGTTGCAGAGGGTTCAAGGATTGAATCAAGATTTTAATCACATATAATAGCAATAGGTGATGATTGAAGCAACTGAAATGAATGGGAATTTTAATAAAATGTAAAGGCAGAATGAGAAGGCAGACAATAGGAACCTGTAGAATACCAAGGATTCCTGGTAATGACAAAAATAATAAGGAGAGATAGAAGAAAATATCCAGAAGTCAAGAGGACAACTGAGAAAAGTCATTGGCAATCCTGTGCAGAGGAGATTTAGGAGAAAGGTAGACAGAAGGCAAGGTGGCTGAAAGAGGCTAAAGAATAAGTGGCTGGTGAGGTATAGGGCATAGAGAATATAGAGAACTCATTCAAAAAGTTTTTTTTGTTTTGTTTTGAGACAAGGTCTCACTATGTTACCCAAGCTGGGTAACTGCAGCCTCAACCTCTTGGGCTCAAGAAATCCTTTAGCCTCAGACTCCCAAGTAGCTGGGACCACAGGTGCACAAGATGACTGGGTAACTTTATTTTTTTGTAGAGATGAGGTCTTGCTTTGTTGCCCAGACTAGCCTCGAATTTCTGGGCACAAGCGATCCTCCCACCTTGGCATTCCAAAGTGCTGGGATTACAGGTGTGAACCACTGTACCAGGCCTCAGAAGGTTTAATGAAGGAAATAGGAAGACAAAAGCTAAAAGAGATGGTAAGATTGTGGTAATGTGCATTAGGATGGGGGATCTGAATATATTTGAGGGTTGAAAGGTATAAAGTCCCAAAGGTAGCAGGATGGGTTGGGAATAAGAGCACAGAGGAGTTAGTTGAACAAGGTAAGAAAAACTCTTATTGCTTTGAAGCAGGAGAGATGGAGACGGAAAATGGCATAAAAGAAAAGTGCTGCGACAGAAATTTATATAATCATTCTTATTCTAAAAAATGAGAGGAAAAGAGGAGAGATAGCAAGCCTCTCAAAAAGTCCAAGTAATTACCAGGCAACACGATACTAACAGGACCACCTATTCTGCTTGGTTGTGCTGCACGATGTTCAGATAAACAATGCACTCCTGAGGACAGGAACGCACTCCTAAGGACAGGAATCTAGACCAACCCGTCTCTGTACCTGGCCCAGCGTAGCCTGGCATGAGGACCAGCACACAAAGGACCCCAGTAAATGTTGCTGGGAAGGAGTGTGTGCAGGTAATTAGGATCTGGGACAACTCAATGGCTCAGGCATGCTATTTCTCCTATAAGAGGAGCACTGACATTAAGTAACAGCTCTGGTCAAAGCCAAGAATCCAGACTGAGTCCTTCCCAGGAGACCCCAGGGAACTACGCTGAGAAGAGTCCTATCACCATTATCACTGTCCCAAGAGAACTGTACCATACACCGGCGTCTTCCCTGGCAGGATGACAATAATGAGCTGCAGCCCTGAGTAGGTGTTCTTGAGATGCCGGAACATAGGCTCCACGCTGTCTGCCCCCTGTGCATATTTGCAGAAACAAGGTTGACCCTGGATAGGCATCCCTGCATCCTTGGAAATCTTCCGCAGCTGGTCTGTGAAGTTCCTGTACACACGCATGGTCACAAAGGAGGCAGTGAGTCTCACTTGAATTCTTCTGACGAAAATCCATCCATCTTAGGTGCTTAGCACTGTAAGAGGCACTGAGAGATTGGTTTTTTTTTTTTTTCCTTGAGACAGGGTGCTCTGTCATCCAGGATGGAGTACAATGGCACAATCTGGGCTCACTCAAGCCTCGAGCTGCTAGGCTAAAACAATCATCCCATCTCAGCCTCTTGAGTAGGTAGGACTAGAGGAATGCCACCATGCCTGGCTAATTTTTTTTCTTTTTGGTAGAGATGGGATCTCACTATGTTGCCCAAGCTGGTCTCAAGTTCCTGGACTCAAGTGATCCTCCCACCTCAGCCTCCCAAAGTGCTGGAATTACAGGCATGAGCCACCGCACCTAGCTAACACTGAGATTCTAACATGAATGATACATAATAATAGCTAATGTAAAAAATATGTTTATAGTTGAGTAAGGTAAGAGAGTACTTGCTAAGTGTTCGATGGTACAAGCAAGGAGATGAGGAAGCCCAGAAAAGGGACCCATGGAAATTCTCAGGGTTCCCACCTTGCCCCGCTCAAGCAGCTGATTCCTGTGCTTCATTACATGTCCAAAGAAATAGGCAGATGCCCACGTGTAAGGCCTTTCTGCTCAAAGCAAATGAGGTTCCAACAGTGATGGGAGTACAAGAGATGCTCAGTAAAAATGAGTTCCCTCCTTCCCAACTGGTTCTTTGAAACCTAAGAGCCAATTATTAAGCTTCCTTTGGCTTTAGGGCTTTACCCTGGAAAGGAAGACAAAGTTGCAAGAGAGGACACACATGCAGTAGAGTAAAAAAATCAAGCTACATAAAGATACTCAAAAACTGAAATAAGCAGCAGGAAATTTAATTTGTGATAATCTTCCATTTAAATTTAAAAACAATGTACAAGAAGAGAATGGAAGCAGCAGTTTAGGAGATGTTATTATTATATAGCATACAAAAAGCAATGTGATAGTTTTGTGAGAAAGTATTTTTTCACATATTTAGTAAAAACACACAAGAAAAGAAAGAGTCTGATATTATTATGCAAAATTTAAAATCATTTATATATAGGTATATAAATTGAGTAGGCTGGTTACAATAATTCATAACAGTGGCCTCATCAGAAGGGAGGAATAGGGCCGGCGCAGTGGCTCACACCTGTAATCTCAGCACTTTGGGAGGCCAGGGTGGGCGGATCACTTGAGGCCAGGACTTCGAGACCAGCCTGGCCAACCTGATGAAACCCTGTCTCTACTAAAAATACAAAAAAAACCTAGCCGGGCATGGTGGCGAGTGCCTGTAATCCCAGCTACTCAGGAGGCTGAGGCAGGAGAATCACGTGAAACAGGAGGCAGAAGATGCAGTGAGCCGAGATTGCGCCACTGCACTCCAGCCTGGGCAAGAGCGAGGCTGTCAAAAAAAGAAGGGAGGAATGAGACTAGGGTGGAGGACATGAAGGAGCATCAAATTTATCTGTAATATTTACATTTAAAAAAGGATAAAGTAAATATGACAAAAATGGATACATGTTATTCTCTACATTTATTATCTTAAAAAAATTTTTCAAAATGAATGTTAGAATAAAAAAACACGACCTAACCACTGTTTCATGTAAATAACAGCTAGGGCTTTGACCATTAATAGTATGTTTTCCATTTCTCTGCCCTGTATACAACTGCAATGTAGCTATTAAAAAGCCAGTATGTTACCAGATTTCATGAATAGTGGGTCTCAACTTCAAGGAAAGACGTTATTTCCAATCTTCTCTCTACTACCAGACTACACTTGGAATACTGTGTCCAATGCTGGGGGCCACAAAGTATTGTGAGATGTTTAAGATAAGGAAGGTCCTAAAATCCCATCTTAAAGGTGATATAGCTAAAGTAATAGGGCCTCTTTAGCCAGAAAAAAATTGAGGGTTGCATCTAGAACTCTCTCATCCATCATCCCCCAACTACTAGTTTGTCAAACCCCATAGCACCTTCATGTTTTCCCCCACTTTCTCAGTGGAAAGGATGCCCTTTCTCAGTGCCCTGGATCCCATCACCTCATCCACACTTAGGGACTTTGCTCTATTTATTTTCCAGTTTCTCTGAGTTATATCTTCAATCTCTGCTTACTATGTACATTCTCCCTGGACAATCTCAGCCACTGCTATAGATGACTTGGAAATATTTACCTTTAGCCCAGTCAGAACCACAGATTTAACTGGCTACTACTGACCCAGATGCATAAGCCACATTCTTACCCCTTACAACTAGGTGTCACTGATAAACTCTTCCAAGTTTGAGTTTCTGGGTTTACTGGTGCCCATACCCCAAATGGCCAAAACAATAGATCATCCCAAAAGAAATGGACAAGGGAAGGACATGGGAGAATGACAAGAGCACATAGAGAATAGAACTACAATGAAGTGACTATGGCACAAAGGCAAAAAGCTGGGAGCCTTTCCAATGTTGCCAAGCAGCCTGGCTTAAATGGGGGCTAAAGAACTCAGAAAAAGGCCAGGCACGATGGCTCACGCCTGTAATCCCAGTACTTTGGAAGGCCGAGGCGGGCGGATCATGAGGTCAGGAGATCGAGACCATCCTGGTTAACATGGTGAAACCCCATCTCTACTAAAAATACAAAAAATTGGCCAGGCGTGGTGGCAGGTGCCTGTGGTCCCAGCTGCTTGGGAGGCTGAGGCAGGAGACTGGCGTGAACCCGGAAGGCGGAGCTTGCAGTGAGCCGAGATGGCGCCACTGCACCTGGACGACAGAGCGAGACTCCGCCTCAAAAAAAAAAAAAAAAAAGAACTCAGGAAAGGAGACAAGAACCCATTTGCAAGAACTACAACTATGATGGTGTTTGTGTATCTGTGAGGGGTAAGGGAAGAAGAGCAAGGGCAGGTCCCATAGTCTCCAGATCCATCAGGAGCTGTTAGAACTTTTTTTTTTTTTTTTGAGATGGAGTCTCGCTTTGTTACCAGGTTGGAGGGCAGTGGCACAACCTTAGCTCACTGCAACCTCTGCCTCCCGGGTTCAAGCAATTCTCCTGCCTTAGCCTCCTGAGCAGCTGGGACTACAGGCACGCGCCACCACGCCCGGCTAATTTTTGTATTTTTAGTAGAGACGGAGTTTCACCATATTGGCCAGGCTGGTCTCAAACTACTGACCTTGTGATCCGCCCGCCTCAGCCTCCCAAAGTGCTGGGTTTACAGGCAGGAGCCACCGTGCCCAGCCTAGAACTTATAGGATCTATATTGCCCAGAAAACTCCTGGGCTCAAGTGATCCTCCTGCCTCAGCCTCCTGAGTAGCCAGGACTACAGGCACGCACCACTGCACCCCAGCTAAGAACGAATTCTCATGATGACTCCAAGGTCAGCTGAATTCGTCATGGCATACTTCCCCATTACCCTTGTCTAGCCAAAATGGTCGGCTCCATCAACTCCTCCTCATCCCTAGAGTGCATTGACCCCACTCCAGATTCAGAGAATATGAGAAGCAATCACTTCAAAAGATGGCAGTAACCAACTAACTGTATGTTGTATCTATGAAACAACTAACTGAGTTTTGTGGCATTTTAAACCTATCTCAATAAAACTTAAAAAAAAAAGGCCGGGCACAGTGGCTCATGCCTATAATCCCAGCACTTTGGGAGACCGAAGCAGGAGGATCACGAGGTCAGGAAATCGAGATCATCCTGGCTAACACACTGAAACCCCATCTCTACTAAAAATACAAAAAATTAGCTGGGCGTGGTGGTGGGCGCCTGTGGTCCCAGCCACTCGGGAGGCTGAGGCAGGAGAATGGCGTGAAACCCGGGAGGTGGAGCTTGCAGTGAGCCAAGATCGTGCCATTGCACTCCAGCATGGGTGACAGAGCAAGACTCCGTCTTAAAAAAAAAAAAAAAAAAAAAAAAGACTCCAGGTGAGGGGTTGTTGACTTCTTAAGCCATTACTGCCTGGTTTCTTTAAACCATTTGGCTATAACACTTTCCTCATTGGTGCCATCTACTCCCAGCTACGGTGGCACAGAGGCCCTGACAACCAGCTAAACAAGCTGCTCTATTTTGTTTCCAATTAGGAACACAAGTTTTGAAGCTCAGATCTGATTTGCTTCCAACTCTGACACTTTCCTGACGATGTGCAAACTTTGGACAAGTTACTTAACCTCTTTTGAGCCTCAGTCTCCTGAAAATGGACATATCACCACCTACTCACTGTAAAGATGAAATAAGAGAATATAAATTAGGTACTTAAGTATAATTTTGGCGTAAACATTACAGTCATCACTACTACTATTTATTACCAATGATAATAATTATAACAATAATTCAGGCCTCTCTTAGGAGATTCATGCCCTAAAATCATCATCTTTGACATAGATATGGCTCCTTATTAACTTCCCCTGATCACAGATGGATAGAAAAAGAATTGGTAGAAGTTTGAGCCAGAAAGCACAATGCAGGCAGAGTCAAGACAGAACACATTACTGATCAATATCAGCCCCTGTGGACTACAGGAAGGTAGGCAGCTCCAGGGTCCTTCCCACCCTTCCACCCCTACAGCGAACCCTCCTTACTTGAGCACCTCTTCTCGACACTGTTTTTGGGGTGCGAAGCAGGCGATGGCCCAGACTTTGATCTCAATCCCATTGTAGAACTGTTTCCCCCGCATGTCCCAGACACCCTGATTGGGTGTGGCAATGGCCCGGTTCTGGGGATAGGTAGAGGGGGCGCCCAGGTGAGCCTCAGTAGAGTCAGGTGGGTAGGGGAGCAAAAGCCCCTGGCTATACAACCCAACCACCCCCATATGCCCCGAGATGTTGTCTGGCCCTGACCCTGCTCACCCGGCCGCCGTACTGCAAGATGGGCGCCGGCAGCACTCGCCCTGTCACCTCCGTCATGTCATCCTTCACTTTGATCCCAAATTCCTGGATGTAGGGATCTAAGTTGTAGCTGGCATTCTTCATCTGCAGGACAAAAGAGAGCAATCTCAGGAGAACAGGAGCTTGGCAATACTGCTCACCCTCTGGGTATCAAGGAGAGAACCCTAAGGAGAAGCTGGGGTTGGTACGGAATAGTCCTAAAAAGAGAGAGAAAGTGGAAGATGAGGGAAGTGAGGGAATAACACAGCAAAGTAATACAGGAGAGAAAAAGAGACAGAAAGCAAAGTAGCTATATGGTCAAGAAGCAAAAGCAGCCTTATACAGTCCTAGGCAACAAATCTAGACTTGGGTTCTCCTGAAGGAAGGTCCTGCTGGGGCATTAAAACATTTATGCTACCAATGGCCCCAATGACTGAGCAAATGAGTAGGCCCACTGACCAGGCGACTGATCTCCTCCTGTCTGTCTGGAGCAGATCTAGCTGTGGCCTTTATCATGGTCGAGGTCTGGTTGTCGGTCAGCTTTTTAATACAGCGCTGCCCAGCCACAATGTTACAGACCTGAGGAAACAAGAAGGACAGGTAGCTCTGGCTTGAGTACAGTCCACTCTGTACCCAGAGCCCCACAATAAGGAAACATACCTTGGCTGTCAGCCATGGGGAAGGGAACTGCAAAATCCGTTGTGCATACATGTATTCTCCTCTTGAGTATCATTTGATAGGTAAATTAGAAAATATTCGTGTGCATTGTAAAAGGCGATTCAGGCCAGGCATGGTGGCTCATGCCTGCAATCCCAGCACCTTAGGAGGCCAAGGCGGGCAGATCACTTGAGGTCAGGAGTTCAAGACCAGCCTGGCCAACCCAGTCTCTACTAAAAATACAAAAATTAGCCAGGCATGGTGGCGTGCGCCTGTAATCCCAGCTACTCAGGAGGCTGAGGAACGAGAATCGCTTGAACCGGGAGGCGGAGGTTGCAGTGAGCCCAGATCACGCCACTGAACGCCAGCCTGGGTGACAGAGTGAGACCCTGTCTCAAAAAAAAAAAAAAAAAAAAGGGCAATTCAACCGCTTGTGATCCAGAGCCAGATCTGGGCTCAGGTCTCATATTTTATTTATTTATTTATTTTTTTGAGATAGAGTCTCACTCTGTTACCCAGGCTGGAGTGCAGTGGCACAATCTCGGCTCAGAGACATCTGCCTCCCGGGTTTAAGCAATTCTCCTGCCTTAGCCTCCCAAGTAGCTGGGATTACAGGCACCCGCCACCATGCCTCGCTAATTTTTGTATTTATGTATTTATTTATGTATTTATTTGTTTATTTTTGAGAGGGAGTTTTGCTCTTCTTGCCCACGCTGAAGTGCAATGGCACGATCTCGGCTTACTGCAACCTTCACCTCCCAGGTTCAAGCGATTCTCCTGCCTCAGCGTTCCAAGTAGCTGGGATTACAGGCATGTGCTACCATGCCCGGCTAATTTTGTATTTTTAATAGAGATGGGGTTTTGCCATGGTCTTGAACTCCTGACCTCAGGTGATCCACCCACCTTGGCCTCCCAAAGTGCTGGGATTACAGGAGTGAGCCACCATGCCTGACCTTCATATTTTAAGTAAGGATAATAGTAACAATCTAAGAGTTGTCTCAAGATTAAATAAAGCACTTAAAGGACTGAGTATAGTTCTGGAACACAGTAAACAATAAATTGTAGCACAGATTATTATTTACCAAAGGACCATATATAGAGTTCTTCTGAATACTGAAAAACTCAATATACACAAATTAGATTTCTAAGGCAGCTGTCCAATGGTGACAGGTTGCTCCATCCTGCAACCCACCAGGACTAGGGTTGGTTCTAAACTCCTGAGCCCCCAGCCTACAGCTATCACTGTCTCTGTTGGCTGACAGTGTCCTCTGCCGGTGTGAGAAACATCCTGCCATTTACTTCATCTGTTCTGGGCCCAACAGAAAACAACAGAGATCATAAAAAGCTGTCTAGTGACATACAAGACAATATACTATATTCAGGATGCTGTGAACAGAAAGGCTTCTAGAATTGAGAGAGCCAGTAGGTCTGGAAATACTTCTGTTTGAAGTCCAGCTTTGCCATTTCTAGGTGATGTTACCTTAAACAGGACTCTTAACCACTCTGAGAATCTTCTTCTTTAATCTCAAACATGAGAAAAAAAAATACACTAGCTGTCTCATGAGTTTGTTGTAAGGATTTAGATGAGATGAAATGAGGAACTTGCTCCCATAGGGCCAACATTCTTTACATACTAGTTCTCGTCCTAATTCCCAGAGTTCATGGTAAACAATGGGAAGGAAAACCAGCCCAAGGTCACCTGCCTTCAAACTCCATATTCCAGAGAATAAACAAAATAGTCAATTCACTTAATGAAAATCCAAAATTATTGAAATTTGTGAGATTGCTCTCTTAAAGGTGTCTTAAAGTTGTAGCATTCTCTACAGGTGGTTACAGATACAGAATTAACACTAGCAAAAGACTAAATCAGGGATGTGGTGAAATTAGAATACTTGTACAACGCCAGTGGGAATATAAAATGGTATGGCAATTTCTCAAAAAATTAACCACAGAATTACCATATAAACCAGCAATTCTGCTTCTGGGTATGTACTCCAAAAAAATGAAAACAGGAACTTCAACAAATATTTTTACATCTCTGTTCACAGCAGCATTATTCACAATAACCAAAAGGAAGAAGCAACCCAAGTATCCATGGATAGATGAATGAATAAACAAAACATGATATATACATACAACGGACTATTATTCAGCCTTAAAAAAGAAGGGAATCCTAACATGCTACAACACGGATGAACCTTGAAGACATTGTGTTAAGTGAAATATGCCAGTCCAAAAAGGACAAATACTATGATTCCACTTATTTGAGGTACCTACAGTGGTCAAATTCATAAAGACAGAAAGTAGAATGGTGGTTGCTAGGGGTTAAAAGGAGGGAGTTGCCATTTAATGGGTATAGAGTTTCAGTGTGGAATGATGAAAAAGTTCTGGAGATTGGTCATGGTGATGGTTGTACAACTGCATGAATGTATTTAATGCCACAGAACTGTATACTTAAAAATGGTTAAAATGGTAAATTTTACATTATGTATATTTTACCACAATTTGAAAAAGACGGAAGAAGGAATGAACTGTGATTTGAACATGAATAAATGACTTTGTGGACACTCAATGACCTACATAACTATTCAAGGAAGACACAGAGGTGGACTGGAGGCACTACTTCTAGTTTCTAATTGAATCTTCACAACTAGGAACTAGAACAATAATCCATATCGTTCTTCTACTTAAAATTTTCCAATGGATTCATATTATAATTAGAATAAAATCCTACCTGGCCAGAAATTACAACTGTCATTCTTTGCTGATGGGATTGTAAAATATCATAGCTACTTTGGGAAACAATCAGGCAGCTCATCACAATGTTAAACATTGGCCAGGTGCAATGGCTCACGCCTGTAATCCCAGCACTTTGGGAGGCTGAGGCGGGCGGATCATGAGTCAGGAGATCGAGACCATTCTGGCTAACACCGTGAAACCCCATCTCTACTAAAAATACAAAAAATTAGCCAGGCGTGGTGGTCGGCGCCTGCATTCCCAGCTACTCGGGAGGCTGAGGCAGGAGAATGGCGTGAACCCAGGAGGCGGAGCTTGCAGTGAGCCGAGATCGTGCCACTGCACTCCAGCCTGGGTAACAGAGCGAGACTCCATCTCAAAAAAAAAAAAAAAGATGTTAAACATTGTTATATATTATATCACTCTTAGGTGTATACTCCAGAGAAATAAAAACTTATGTTCACACAAAAATGTGTACATCAATGTTCACAGCAGCATTATTCATGATACCCAAAAAGTAGAAACAATCCAAATGTCCATTAACTGATAAATGAATTAACAAAATATGACATATCCATCTGATGGAACGAGGATAAACCTTGAAAACATTATGCTAAATGACATAAGCCAGTCAAAAAAGGCCACATATTGTATTATTTCACATATATGATATGTCCAAAATAGGTATACCCAGAGACTGAAAGTAAATTAGTGGTTACTACAGGCTGTTGGGGAGAGAACGAATGGTGCATAACTGCTAATGAATATAGGCTTTCTTTTAGGAGTGATATGTTCTGGAATCAGATAGTGGTGATGGCTGTTGTACAATTCTGTGAATATACTAAAACTACCTAATCATTTTAAAATGGTGAATTTTATGGTATGTGAATTATATCTCGATAAAGCTGTTTTTTTATTTTTTTTTGAGACAGGGTCTCCCTCTGTTACCCAGGCTAGAATCCAGTGGCACAATCACAGCTCACTGGGTTCAAGCAATCCTTCCACCTCAGCCTCCCAAGTAGCTAGGACCACACCACACCTGCAGTCAAGCGATCCTCCTGCCTTGACCTCCCAACGTGCTGGGATTACAGGTATGAGCCACACAGCCAACCTGGATAAAGCTTTTCCAAAAAACAATAATAAAATGCCACGTGGTTTCAACAGGCTATATTATTTGACCCTCTGCAGAATCATATCCTACTGCTTTTCCCCTCACACAATACATTCTAGCCACCATAGCCTTCTGTCTATCCCTCAAAAGATCCAAATTCTCTTCTGCTTTAGAACCTTTGTACTCCTCCTGCCTGGAAGGCTCTTCTCTCAGGTTGTTACAAGGTTGATTCTATGTCATAATTTGGGACTTAGCTCAAATGTCTCCTAAAAGAGGACCTCCCTAACAACTAAAATAGCTCTCTACCCTCTTCCTCCCTTACTTCTATCCCCTTAACCTATTTTATTATTCTTATAGCACTTATCACCATCTGAAACTACTTTATGTGTTTATCAACTTATTGTCTATCTCCCCCTTCTAGAATGTAAGCTCCATAACAGCTGGGACCTTGTCTGTCTTGTTAATCTCCATGTTCCTAGCACCTAAGAGTATATGACACATAGTAGGACCTCAATAAATATATGTTAAATAAGCAACAACAGAAATCAAGGTCTAAGTCATAACATAAATTATACCCCTTGGAAACTACTGTTTAAATAGAAATAATGTTAATTTGCTAACAAATCTCTGCTTACAGTAAATATCACCTACTATCTACTTAGCTAAGATTGTCCCTAAAGACCTCTGTTTATACCTCAGAGAACATGTTGCCTTCATGTGCATCAGTAGCTATTAACCAAGTCAGAGTTCTTGGTTTTGGGGATCTCTTCTCCCTTCAGCCTAACTCCCTCAGGTTAGTTCTGAAATCCTAGAAGCTCACCAGAAGACTAGAGCTTTGGTCTGGGCTATCTGACTTCTGCTGTTGGATAAAAGTAAGAGGGTAGGCCAGGCGTGGCAGCTCATGCCCGTAATCCAGCACTTTGGGAGGCCGAGGCAGGCAGATCACTTGAGGCCAGGAGATCAGTGTGGCCAACATGGCGAAACCCCATCTCTACTAAAAATACAAAAAAAACTTATCTGGGCACGGTGGCGCACACCTGTAATCCTAGCTACTGGAGGCTGAGGCATGAGAATTGCTTGAACCTGGGAGGCTGAGGAGGTTACAGTGAGCCGAGATGGTGCCACTGCACTCCAGCGAGACTCTGTCTCAAAAAAACAAAAAAGAAAAAGAGGGTAGTCTAGTATAGTGCTTCTCCAACGTTAATGTACATTCCCTTTGGATCTTGTTAAAGGACAGATTCTGGCTGGGCATGGTGGCTCACACCTGTAATCCCAGCACTTTGGGAGGCCAAGGTGGGCGGATCACCTGAGGTCAGGAGTTCGAGACCAGCCTGACCAACATGGAGAAACCCCGTCTCTACTAAAAATACAAAATTAGCTGGGTGTGGTGGCGCATGCCTGTAATTCCAACTACTCAGGAGACTGAGGCAGGAGAATCACTTGAACCCGGGAGGCAGAGGTTGCAGTGAGCCAACATCATGCCATTGCACTCCAGCCTGGGCAACAAGAACGAAACTCCATCTCAAAAAAAAAAAAAAAAAAAAGATTCTGATTCAGTCGGTATGGGTGGAACCTGAAATCTGCATTTTAAGCAAGCTCTCAGGTAATGCCTATCCTATTGGTACACATGACCACACTTTTTGAGTAGCATTGGACGAGACAATGAAGCAGTAGGCAGTAGTTTCTCATTCAATATTTTGGCTAGTATATACCAAACAAAATATAGCCCAGTGATTCTGTATTTGTATTCTATAACTTAGTGTTAGTTACTATTCCTCCTCTAGTTGCAGAATTCCAAAGGTCTACTGACTTATAAAAGTATGACAATCTTGGGGCTAAAACTTTTTCAAAAGGAACACATTAATCCTTGGAGAAACATGATTTACATTATAGGTAGTATTTATCACCAGTTTGTGTAGAATAAGGTAGACTTATATCTTCAGGTCACTTAGGATCCCAGCTCTAAACAACAGGGGAAGAGAAATTAAGAGAACATGAGTGTGGGTATCTAAAATCTCTGTCCTCTACGAACTAATTACTTATTAAACAGTAAATTCAACTTGTCTCTGCCTGGCAGCCCTGAAAGAACATGAGAGTAGGATGGGGGATAAGGAAACAACTTAGCAGGTAAGAACGAGGCCTCTATTTCACAGGAGAACTACCTCATACCTTCTCAGAATGTCAGTTTTCCAAACTTCAAAATGAAAGAACAGACATCTGATGAACAGCACGCAGGTATATACAATGCCTATTCCCCAGCCATTACTTGGCAATCTCACCTCTAGGGGAAGGTAGGTATGCTTTTGTTCCTGGCCAACTTGTAGGCAGGGCAGATGGGGATACTTGAGCTGAAGGTTATATTTCTGCTTGAAATACTGTGCCACTGTGCACTCCACAGTCTGTCCACTCTCCAGCTGTAAGGGGAATCTGTTCAGAAGAAGGGAAGGAAGGGGGTGTCATAACTCAGCATTCAGTCCCACTTCTCTAGACCCACAACCATGGAAGCCTCAGATTTTTTCCTTTTTCATTTGGCCCCAATATGATGTGCAGGAAGGAAGTCCCAGACTTTGCTTCATCCTATCCAACTTCTTTGAGCATTGCCACTCATGGGAAAACAGGACATACAGGGCTCCAAGAGAGAAGCCAAAGGTTTGAAAGGCAAGTTCCACAAAAGTCAGAAGTCAGGACACTATCTGACTCATTTATTTCCAATGTTGAGCATAAAGCCTGACACAGAGTAGACACTCATAATAATCAGTATAGCCTAAGGTCAAGAATGGGAATGGAATCAATGACAGCTTCCCCAAGGAGCCCAGGAGCCTCGCTTTCTTTTTTCAAGAGAAAGAATAATTTGAGAGAGATTCTAACATTTGCCTAACCCTAACAGGAATCAGAGAACACACTTGCTCTCAAGTAAAGAACCAAAGAGGCGAGGAGATCAAGAAGGTAAAAATGGTAGGGAGAGTATCAACAGATCAGAGAAGGTTGAGAAAGGATGCCAAATTCCCACAGCTTATCTTCAAAAACAGGGCCAGTCCCCAAGGCTCATTCTCAAGGCCAGTGGGGGAGGGAGGGAGGGAAAGATAGTTTTAAATCTCAGCCCTTCTCCACCAACAAAGTATGACTCAGCACCCCTGCCAACTTACGTCTGATGGCTAGCAGGGCGACGGGTAACATTACACACGCGGTACTTCCTCTTCATCTGTCCACAGTGGGTGACTTCCACCTTCAGGCCTGAGATACACACACTGCTTGTCAGGGCTAAAATAGGTTGCTCATGTGCCCAGGCTTGGTCTCTCCCCTGAGCATACCCCAAGGGGATTTCCTCTTAGGGCTAAAGTGGCGCTGTTTCCCTTCCCCTCCTGTTGGGTCCTCACCCTTGATCTCCTTGGTGAAGCGAACGCGCTGAGAGTCCGTGAGGGGCTTGGGCTGCTCATCTATGTTCCTGATGTCCAGCACCTCACACATGAACTCAATCACTGGCTGTGCCTTATAAAAGGCAGTGGCTGAGACTGTGGGGACAGGGTAAAGACAGCTCAGCTCAGGTTCTGTCTTCCACAATACATGGAGGCACAACAATTTATACCCTCTTCCTTAAAGGGCATTGGGATGGGGGAAGGGGGTGCCAGGGCTGTAGGAATTAGACTAGGAGTGTGGTTGCAGAGCTGGGAGGGATGAGGCTGGGAGTGTGGTCACTGGACTTGGGGTGCCCCTGGCTCCATAGCTCTCCCCACTCACCATCAATGTTGAGCATCATCTTCCACATGGCAGGGCGCACAGACTGGTGAAAGCCGAACCAGACCTCGCGCCCACCCCCCAGCGGGTGGTAGTAGCCCTCAGGCGGTGAGAAGAAGGAGCGGCCCACAGGGGTGTACCTGGCAGGGACAGGCAGAGAACTGGTCCCTCGGGCACAGGCCCCCACCCTGTGAGGCATCCTGGGCACGGAGGAGCCCTGGCCTGAAAGGCAGGACACCGGGGCTTTAATGCCAGCTCTGATGCTTTACTAGTTGTATGACTGACCTTGTACAAGTTTCTACCTTCTCTCTGCCCTGCAGGGACAGATGGGATGAGGCCCAAAGATATCTAAGAAGTTCAGGGCCAGGGCTTTAAACCATCTAAATATAAATACACATTTGCCTGGCAAGTGGTAGGGCTTCAAATAATTTTTTTTTTTAATGGCACTCTGTGGGACCTTAATATGTGCTCCCCCTCCTCCCCTGACAGCAGTTCTGCCAACACTAGTAGCCCAGATACTAACTACACCCAATACCTCATGGATGCCAGGTGCCTCATGGCCACATCCAGGGCTTGCACAGACTCCAAGGGAACAGGGATCTGGCCGCTGACCAGGGCCTCATGCAGCATTCGCCAGCTCACAATGGCTAGCCACTTGATGGAGACCTTAAAGATTCGATCCTTCCCTTCCCCAGGGATTGTCACCTCAAAGTCGACCTTCAGGAGGGTGAAAGAAAGGGATGAAGGATTGCCATTGCTCTGCGAGAATGACCCCTAACTCCATGGATTTGCTGAGAACATGTTCTTCAAGTTGATAGGGGCTCAAAATGAAAATCCAGAGTAAGTCTAGCCCCTTAGGTTCTAGCCACCTTGGCTCAGTGCTTCTGTTCCTCTCAACTACCTCTCAGCCTAGCAGGAAGCCCTTAGGTCTATTTTAAGTCTAATCTCAATCTGTTTAGGACACGGACAGGCACATGATAGACTAAATAAACATCAGCACCTACCCACCCCTCACCCTAAAACATACTTTCTCAGCACAAAAGATGAAAAGGATCTCTGGATCTCCAAAGAGGCTTACATGAGCTTGGTTCTACCCCAGACCCCTGACACAGGCCTAGCCTGACTCCCAACCTTACCCGTTCGTTGCCAATGGGCAGTGCTGTGACAGTGTAAATGTTCTTCTTTCCATCATACACAGGCTTGCGATCACCAAAGATCTGAGGCTTGAAATGCTGGACCATGTATTCCACCACTTCCCTGTGGGGGATAGGAGTGGCCTGTGGAAGCTGAGAGACTACCACCACTTCAAGTTTTGGAAGTAATTCAAAGTCCAGGCAATGTCCCATCTATTATACTCACTCCTAACATCTACTCTATGACAGTGCTTCTCAAACTTTAATATTCCTATGAATCACCTGGAGATTTTATTAAAATGTAGCTTCTGATTCAGCAGGTCTAGAGCGAAGCCTGAAATTCTGCATTTCTAGCATGCTCCTAAGTGACACTGCTGGTCCTCAGATCACCAAGGCTGTAATGGACCTGAAAGAGTGGTGTGAGTGCCTTCTGAGAAGAGGGGGAGGCTAAAGGGAGAAAAGCTTGACTCCAGGGTCTATCAACAATCAGGAATAGGGCTAAGTATGGTGGCTCACACCTGTAATCCCAGTACTTTGGGCAGCCAAGGCAGGAGGATCACTTGAGCCTAGGAGCTCAAGGCTAGACTAGGCAACGGAGTGAGACCATATCTTCTACAAAAAAATAAAATGTTTGTAATTAGCTGGGTACGGTGGCATGTGCCTATAATCCCAGTTGTTTGGGAGGCTGAGGCAGGAGGATCACCTGAGGCTGGGAGTTTGGGGTTACAGTGAGCTATAATCACACCACTGCACTCCGGCCTGGGGGACACAGCGAGACCCTGTCTCAAAAAAAAAAAAAAAAAAAAAAAGGATGGCCAGGTGCAGTGGATCATACCTATAATCCCAGCACTTCGGGAGGCCAAGGCGGGCAATTCGCTTGAGCTCCCAAGGTTGAGACCAGCCTGGGCAACATGGAGAAACTCCATCTCTACAAAAAATACAAAAATTAGTCAGGCAAGGTGGTGTGTGCCTACAGTCCCAGCTACTCAGGAGGCTGAAGTGGGAGGATCACTTGAGCCTGAGAGGCAGAGGTTGCAGTGAGCCGAGATCATGCCACTGCACTCCAGCCTGGGCGATAAAGTGAGACTCCATCTCAAAAAAAAAAATAAAATAAAAAATAAATTAAAACAAAACAAAACAAAAAAATCAGGAACAGAATCTAGGCTGCTCCAATCTAATCCCAGATCTCTAATCCCAGATCTGATAAGCAAAAAAGGTAGAAGAGATGTGAACTGGAATAAGAATAAACTGTGGAAGAAAAATCTCATCTCTTCCATCTCTCTGAAGCACTTAGTCTCACCACCCTATTTTTTCTCCATTACCATCTCTTACTTCCTGACCTCTGAAACTTAGACCCCAGGGTGTCCATTATTCCTTCAAAATTCCAGTTTATCTGACCAACTGACCTTCACACTTTCTAGATCAAAATTCTTGAATACTACTGGATAACTCAAAATGGTACATTAGCAGCACTGTGATCATATGGTTTCAATCCCAATTAGGCTTCAGTGCTGCCTAGCAATCTTTTTCATGTCCCTGATTACTTCTATCCCTCCTACACTATGTAGACTATGTAGAACTTTCTCCACTAGCCTCTAACTCCAGACCCCATACTTGTCTCCTACCAGGAAGCAGCTCTAATATTGAAAAAGGCAGAGGATAGTACGCAAGGCCACCCTCGAGTTTCCAGACATATACACAAACATATTTATATGTGTGTGCATCAATTTTTCTCCTTTCTTCTTATACTCAAAATGCCCCTTCCATACATTATTTTTAAACATACAAAAATATATTCAACTTCACTTATTAGAAAAATACAATTTAAAATTAGACCAAGATCAGAATGCCAAAGATCAAAAAAATCTGAAATATTAGATTGGTGCAGGTATAGGAAGAGACACTCTGATGCCTTATTGATGGGAGTATAAGTTGATACAACTTACCTTTAAAAACAAGTTGCAATATCTGAAAACTCTGAAATGTATTAGGCCAACAGTCCCACTCCTAGCAATTTATCCTACAAATACACTCATATGAGTGCAAAAATGAATCTATATATAATAATATTCAACAGTTTCATTTTTGTAGCAGAATTTAGACTCAAATGTTCCTCAATAGATTTATTACATAAGTTATATTACAGCCACTCAACCTATGCAAAAGAATGAGGCAGATCCATATGCGCTGGTATGTAGTATCTTCAAAAATATATTGTTAAGTGGAAAAATGCAAAGTATAGAACAATGTATAAAGAACCCTATGTTTTGGGTGTTTAAAAATGTTATATGTGCATATATGCCTGTATATATGTAGAAAAGTATCTGGAAGCATATTCAAGAATGGTAACAATTGGCCGGGCATGATGGGTCATGCCTGTAATCCCAGCACTTTGGAAGGCTGAGGCGGGCAGACTGCTTGAGGTCAGGAGTTTGAGACCAGCCTGGCCAACATAGTGAAACCCTGTCTCTACTAAAAATACAAAAATTAGCCAGGCGTGGTGGTGGGTGCCTGTAATCCCAGCTACTAGGGAGGCTGAGGCAGAAGAATCGCTTGAACCCGGGAGGCAGAGGTTGCAGTGAGCCGAGATCACGCCACTGTACTCTAGCCTGGATGACAGAGTGAAACTCCGTCTCAAAAAAAAAAAAAGAGAATGGTAACAATTGGTCAGGCACGGTGGCTCACGCCTGTAATCTCAGTACTTTGGGAGGCCTAGGTAGGCAGATCACTTGAGGTTAGGAGTTTGAGACCAGCCTGGTCAACATGGTGAAACCCTGTCTCTACTAAAAATACCAAAAAATTATCTGGGTATGGTGGGGAGCACCTATAGTCCCAGCTACTCAGGAGGCTGAGGCAGGAGAATCGTTTGCCTGTCATCCCAGCTACTTGGGAGGCAGAGGCACGAGAATTGCCTGAACCTAGGAGGCAGAGGGTGCAGTGATCTGAGATGGCGCCACTGCACTCCAGCTTGGGCAACAGAGGGAGAAAGAAAAATCTAATTTTTCTTTCTCAAAAAGAAAAAAAGGTAACAATTAATGGTACTGGGGGACTAGAGACCAGGATAGTAAGGAGACATTTTTCACTATTATTCTTTTTGTAATATTTGAATTTTTTAATATTATACATATAGTTTTCAAATAATAAAATTAATTAAAGAAATATCACAGAGGCCAGGCACGGTGGCTCACGCCTGTAATCCCAGCACTTTGCGAGGCCAAAGTGGGCAGGTCACCTGGGGTCAGGAGTTAGAGACCAGCCTGGCCAACATGGTGAAACTCCGTCTCTACTAAAAATACAAAAAAATTAGCCAGGCATGGTGGCAGATGCCTGTAATCCCAGTTACTCAGGAGGCTGAGCCAGGAGAATAGCTTAAAGCTGGGAGACAGAGGTTGCAGTGAGTTGAGATAGCGCCATTGCACTCCAGCCTGGGCAAGAGCAAAACTCCCTCTCAAAAACAAAACAAGAGCAAAACTCCCTCTCAAAAAAAAAAAAAAAGGAAATATCACTTCTTCTAAATAAGGCTAATCCCTCCAACTGTGCATCCTACAATGTCCTTCTGCCTCATCAAGGACATCCCATTCATTTCTCCCCTCTGTCCTTCTGCCTCATCAAGGACATCCCATTCATTTCTCCCCTCTGTCCCATACCTTTAACCTCTCCCTCTTTACTAGCTCCTTCTCCTTAATCTGTAAACATACCCATATCTCATTCTTTAAAACTCTTTATTCATTCAACTAATATTGAAATGTAGTAGGTACTGTACTTATTTCTTAACTCAATGTAGTTAGATTAACTAGCTCAACTACTTTCTGCTGGAATTGCTCTGGCAAAAGCCACTAATAATCTTCCAATAGCGAAGTCCAATTGGACTATTTTTCAGCATTTACCCTACGTGGCATCTCCCGTTCAAAAACTTCCTTAGATTTGGTGATACTACCCTCTACTCGTTTTTCTTTTACCTTTCTGGCCCCTCTTTCAAGGTTGGTGTCTTTCAGATTTGGTGGCTTAGGTGTGCATCACTTACCGGTTGACTCTACGGGGACACTTATCCGGCTTGATGTCCACCTCGTAGTGGTACACGTCGATCTTAGGGATGTCCACCTCAAAGTAATTGGCCAGGAGCTTGATTGGTTTCCCCACAGTGCCAATGCCAGGCCGGCGAGGTGCCTGGAACACCTGCTGCAGGGGGGGCAGGTAAGCGCCCGCAGCTACAAGACAAAGAGGCTGGTGAGGGTAAAGTCTGGCAATCTCCTAACTACTCTTATCAGAGGAGGAACAAGGCCTCCCAGAACAGGAACACGAGAGTATAGAGAATGCCTCTTTCCTGCTACCCAACCCAGCCAAGGGCTTCCAGGGGACATCTCAAGCTCATCTGTGTTTTTTCTCTTTTTTCTTTTTTAATCACTCTCCAGTTAGGAAAATTATCCTTATTGTCTATTTTTAATTCATTAAGTTAATATATAATAAGTTCCTATTGCATGTTAAACAGAGAGACTAAATCTGGCTCCTAGTAACAAAACCCTTTCTTTCTTCTACTAGAGTAAGACACTTGCCTCCACCAGGTATCTAGCAGACCAAGAATTTCTATTCTCTGCCAGCCAGATGCTCACTCCATTCGCCACCATGCTGAATACAAAATGGCATAACCTTGATGTTCCTTTATAGGTAGGCAGGAAGAAGATCCAGACAAGGCCAGGCTGGAGAGGGCAGGGTCAGTGTTTGAGGCAGAATTAAGGCAACTGAATGGCGAGAGTTGGAGACAGGGAAAAGGAGAAAAGGCTCAAAGGACAGAGTTTGGAGACTAAGGAAAAGAGAAAGGGGGTTGGAGAAGAGGACAGAGCTGAAGGTCACAAAAGAAAAAGGCCAGGAGAAAGGGAAGGCTGGAGTCAAGGGGTGGGGCAAAAGAGGTTAGGGTTGGAAGCTCAGGCAGGAAGAAACAAAGCAGCAACTGGGGAGACAATGATTAAAAAAAAAAGCTTGAATAAAGAAAGAACTAACGGGTTTGGGAAGAAGAGGTGGCAATTAGAATGCTGGAGAAGAGACACTGGCTCCGGGAAGAACACAAGATTCTCTCCATGCCCCACAGATCCTTCCACACAGAAGGTCCAGACAGCAGCGGAAGAGATCAATTTCAAGACAGAGGAGGCCCTTGGGAAAGGGATAGGGTAAGGCCAGATCCAGCTACTTTACCCTCTTTTGCCAGTCTGGCTGCTGTCTCCAGTCTTATTTTCTAGCTCAGGGGGAAGAGAGAAAAAAAGGGAATAATATGCTACTATTGTTCTTGGCAGTAGAGAACTAGCCCAAGTGGGAGAAGAGAGGGATAAACCAGCCCAGAACCTCCCATTATCAGACTTCTGCTTTCACAGTCAGACAAGCTGGGGGGATGGGGCATATCCTCAGCTGGGGGTCAGGAAGAGGTCAGAACCATTCATGGGAGGGGCAGCTTCCCAGAGCTAAGCTGCTCTGTTTCCCTCTAACCACCTGTCCAAGCCCAGTCCCACTCTGCAGACAGGGAAATGAAGGCCCAGCCTGGATGGAAAAGGTCTTCAGAACTCAGCTACATGGGGAAGGGAAAACCTATCTACTAGCACCTGGCTGCCTACCTCAGAAAGTGCTGGACAGAAATTGCACACAAGCTCACGGACAGACAGACACACATCCCCATCACACACATCCAAACACACACTTAGACCTTGGCAATTTACACTTACACACATATCCTTCACTGCCCTAGACTGAGTTCTTCAAAGGCAGGGACTATATCTGCCTTGGTCACTGTTTAATTTCCAGTGTCTGACACACACACAGGAAGTATTCAACATACTGATATGAAATGAATGAACAAACATATCCATAGACACACCACAAAAACACACAAGCACACACAGCACACAGACACACGAACACCTGCAATTGCCCAGAAACAATGATAAACACTACACAAGACAAATATGCACGTTTGTGGGTGTAGCCAGTAAGAGACATCCTTTCCCTCCCCAAGTTCTTATATTTCATTCACCTTCTTCCCCTCCCAGACTGAATAATCATTTGGGGCCTTCGGAGAAAGATAACTCCTAGATCTGGGGGGCTAGTTAGAAATGATGGGGGATGGGACAGACACTCTAGCCTCAAAGCCTTCTCTTCCCCAGAAACCCGACTACATACCACACATAGCCTTAGAGCACCTTCCTCTCCAAAGAGGCTTTGGGAAAACAGGGGAGCCCACACCCCCACTTCATCTCCAAACTAGGAAAGACAGCAGGAAGCAGGAACCTCTCTCCCATTACATCCCCCTGAAAGCCTAACAACAGCACAGTCTCCTCCCCGCCCCCCTTACCCCAGCTTTTAGTCTGAGAAAGGGAGACACTTCCCTACAGACCCAGACAGGGACAGACGGCCACTTTGTGATGCAGATGAGGGCCCCAGCACAGAGGACAAAGCTTGGGCCTAGGGGGAAAGGGGCGGGGCCCTTCTCTTCAGACAAAAGCAAGGAGGGAGGGGCCCTGAAAAGGACACTCCCCCTCCCCCATCCCCAAGGAGCCCAGAGAAGGAAAAGTAACAGAGCTGAAAACCCTGGCTCAGGATTCCTTTCTTGCAGTTCTGAGGCCCACACACCTCCCAAGGAGCCAGACTGCCTATTCAAAAGACACAAATTCAAGGTTAGGTTAGGTTAGGTTAGCTGGTGGGCAAGCAAAGACTAACAAGCCAATCTCTCCAAAAAGGATCTGTTCCATGTGAGTATACACTTTATTAAATATCCACATACGTGCTTAACCATTTATGTTCACACTTGAATGTGATTTGATTTAATTAATAAACATGTATTCTGTGCCAGGGCCTATACACTAGGCACTTGCTAGTTCTACAAATAAACCAGACACTGCTTCTACCCTCAGGGAGCACCCAGTCCACTGTATGTGCTTGGAACACACCTGAGCACAGAAGGCAGACCTGGGCATAAGCCCAGTGAGGCTAGCAACAATGCTTTAGTTTTTTGGGGGTTTTTTGTTGTTGTTTTTTACACAACGCTTTAGTTTCGTGTATTATGTCCTCAGGCCACCTTGGGACACCACTCTAACTTCTTATAAGAGAACAGTCCGGGCCTAGGAAGGAGGCAGTTATGGGGTCCCTCAATTTGCAGCTTCCAGACTGAATCTCAATTATACCCTTTACTGAGGCAAAGCCTGTCCTATTCGGCTTTTCCCAAGGCTTTGGCTGACTCCAAACAGCAGGTTCTAGCTCCTTTCCTATAAGCTTATTTTTTGTAACAAATTTTTAAAAAGTCAATTTTTCATCACTCCAGAGCCTACTAGGAATTCATCAGGATAAAAATCATTAGTCTAGAATGGGTACCAGCAACCAGCAATCCATGTGGACCTCAATGACCTACCCCACTACTCTAGTTCATGGGTTGTTGGAAATAGTCCCCAGCCTTGAAAAACAGGAGTTCCTGGGATGGAGAGAGGGTCCTGACAGAGAGGAAGTACTCAAGTCAGTTGCTCCCTGTGCTTATCCTTATGACTACACAGTCTATACAAGGCTGGTTGTTAAGAGGGAAAACAGTCACTAAGTACTTAGAGATCACTAAATGGATAACTTGAGTGAGGTCGTAGGAGCTATTTCCTTGGGAGGGTGGGAGGGAGTTAGGTCTGCTACAAAAAAACCAAAATAATTCCACTAGGAAAGTAATGAAGTTCATGGCCTAAATGGAAATTTGATTCCCATCCCCAGACCAAATGTAAGGAAGTGGTGAGAGATGACCTGAAGGATTCCCAGGTCCAGGCTCCTCGTCCCATCACAGGGTAAGACACTTAAGACACAAGAGGTATCACCACCCCACAGCCCATCCTAAGGACTCCAGTTTTCTTGAGGCAATCCTGCCTCAGTTTATCCTCTGTTCCTATGTCTTTTCCTCCTCATTGCCTGCAAATAAGAAGTTAAGGCTATCACCTAGGCCTCACCAGGATGAAGGCTATGAACTCCCCCATCATCCAACTTGTTTGTAGGGTTTAGATCTTGGCTCTAAAGACAGCCCTGACAGTTTCTGGGGAGTGGGGAAAGGAAAACGGAAAGATATCCAGTGGAAGATAGGAGCCATGAAAATATTAAGAAATATTAGAATAAATGTTATAAATGTAGAGTGTAACCTTAACAGACAATTCAATGGAAAATCTTTGGATTAAAAGCCCCCATCACTACTCAGTATTGGAGCAGAAACTTGCAAACCAAGCAGACAACTCCTTCCAGGTAGCCCCTGCCCTGTCCTTGATTCCTCCGTAACCAATACCTTTCCTAAGGCCTATCTTCAGGAGGACCCACCCCCAGAACCCATTGCTTCGGTCCCAGTCTTTCCTGTGGCAGAAAAATGCACTTTGGCAGCTTCCCTCAACCCATTCTTAGCAAACTGTGACTGAGGGCCAAGTGTAAGAGCCCCTAAAATGGGGGAGGGGACCATAACCATTTGCACTCCGCCAGCATAACCTAAGAGAGAATGCACCCCATCAGCGCGCTCCTTTTTCCAAGCCAAACGGGGCGGGGGGGGGGTGTGGAGAGGTGGGGGTATTCGGACAGCCACGCCCCCACCACGTCGGGCAGCCCCTTCCAGCTGCCACCTCCGCGCATGCTCTGGAGCCTCCGCTCCGACTCCCCAGACCCACGGGGGGTAATCCCGGGACTGGGTCCCCACCCACCGCCCCCTGACCCTCGCCCTCGCGTCAGGCCCGGTGGGGCGGAGCTCACAGTCCAGCTCTGGCGCCTTCTCCCAAGAGACATTAGCCTATTCCAGCCCAGCGGAGCCCCCGCCCCCGGCATGCGGTAGCTCCAGGCCCATCTGTGTCGCCCCCTCCTCTCCTGGACACCTGGAGCCCGTCCCCTGCCACCTGCCGGGCCTCTCCGTAGGCCTCCACGGATGTCTGGGAGTCCTTCCGTGCGTGCAGGCCCTTCTCCCAGATTACTTCCAACCCGCAGGACTGTATACAGCCTCCTTGGACAAACAGCCCCCATCTCAGGGCTCTCTTCACATGGTTCTCCCCCGGAACTGCACACAGCCTCCTTCAAACTGGGCCCCCATCGTGGGAGAGCCCTTCTCCTCACTCAGGAGCGCTTCCATCACTTGGAAACCACGCTTTTCATGCGGGATCCCCCAGTCCCTGGAGCATGCACAGTTCCCCCTCCTGGGGGCCCTTACCTGCTCCCGAGGGTCCCGCTTCCATCCCATATACCCGTGCGGAGGTCAGGCGGCCCGGAGACTGTGAAGTCCAGCGTGAGGGGCCTAGGTACCCCGCACTCTCGCTGCTCGGGATCCCGGGCCGGGCTCGGCTCCCCTACCAAGCCCGGCCGCTCGCGCCGCCGCCCCCGCAGCCTCCGTTGCCGCCGCCGCCGCCGCGGAGCCTGCAGCAGCTCCCACTGCGAGCGCCCGGCCAGCTGCCAGTGCGCAGGCGCGACCGCCGGGCCCAGGGGGCGGACCGGAACGAGTCAAGCGGGGCGCTCCGACGGCAACAAAGGCCAATGGAGAGGGGCGGGGGCACCGGGGACCCAAGGCAGCGGCCCCTGGCGGTCACCCGTCGCCATGCAGCCCGGCGGGAGGGCGCCAGTAGAGGTGCCTTGGAACCGCGCAGTGGTATAAGTGGGGCAGGGCGAAGGGACATCCCGCCACAGCAGCCTTCAGCCCTGTGTCTTTTCCCCAAATAGGTCCCTCCAAACCTACACACAGCCCCCGCCTGTCGCGCCGAGCTGCGCGCACACATTATGGGAACCCCACCTCATTCCCAGACCCCCTGGCACTCCAGCGCCCAGGGGCCCTGCCTCCCACCTCTCCTCCCAATCACCCTCATCCTTCAAGCCTTGGCTGCAAAGCGACTGCCTCCACGAAGCCTTTCTCCGTCCCTAGTCACTGAACTCACTGACGCCACCCCCTCTTCCACGCCGTGTGCTGGACGCTGAGACCACAGATAAGTAGAGACGCGGCCTACCCTGGAAGATGTCACAGTTTGAACTTAAGTGCAGCTACAGAGCTCCATCCGCCGGACCTGGGAAGCACCTGCCTCCACTTTCTCATCTACAGTTCATGCCTGAACTGTCAATCAGCTTCTGCCCTCATCACATCACTTAAATGACTTTTGGGGTTGACATCCAAAGGATACTTTTCAATTATTTCTCTGCAGCATCTGTCACTGTGCCTCTACTTCCCTTCTGAGCCTTCTAATTGGCTGCGGCATCTTCTGCAGTCTCCTATTGCCTAAGTCCTTTTCAGTCTTTCTAAAGGGCCCCTTTTGCTTTTGCCTCATTAACTGTTCACTGTGGTTCCAAACCCAGCTCTCTTCTCATTCCACTCTCCCCTTAAAGGTCTCATCCACTCTTACGGCCCAACTATCCTTCCAAATCTCTGTTTCCAACCGTGTCTCATACTCACATTTCCAAGTGTCTGCTGGACAGCTCCACCTGGATATCCTACCAGCACTTCAAATTTAAGAAGTCCAAACCAAACACTTTATCTTTCACTCACAAACATACTTGCCCTGTGCTTCCTATCTCGGCGAACAGCACCTTCATGTCAGAAATGACAGTTCCTCTATCCCTTGTTCTTTCCATCTATTCAGCTGTTCACCACGTCTTGACATGTTTACCTTCTGAACTGCTCTCACATGATTCGCTGCCATTCTGATGGTTTCTTATGCTGGTGCAGACTCTTATCATATCTTGCTAGACGTATCACAACCACTTCCTTGCTAGTCTCAAAGTTTCTGGGAACTCCCATTCTCCCTCCTATTCGGTCTGGTGCAGTGATAGGCGGGGTAAGAGACCCAGCTCAAACATCACTTTCCCATAAACTCACACAAATTTTTGATGCCTGCTTTACACTAGATGCCATGCAGAGGCTGGGAACTTAAGGGGTGGACCATAACCAGTCCTTACTCATGAGGAGATTAATTTCTGACACTTATACCATGCCTTGCTTCTAGAGGTTCTCAAACAGCAACCATCAGAATCACCTGGAAAGCTTGTTAAAACTTGGATTGGTGGCTGGGCGCAGTGGCTCACGCCTGTAATCCCAGCACTTTGGGAGGCCAAGGCGGGTGGATCACCTGAGGTCAGGAGTTCAAGACCAGCCTAGCCAACATAGTGAAGTCTCGTCTCTACTAAAAATACAAAAAATTAGCCAGGTGTTGTGGCAGACACCTGTAATCCCAGCTACTCAGGAGGCTAAGGCAGGAGAATAGCTTGAACCGGGGAGGGGGAGGTTACAGTGAGCTGAGATCACGCCATTGTACTTCAGCCTGGGCAACAAGAGTGAAACTCCGTCTCAAAAAAAACCAAAAACCAAAAAACAAAACTTGGATTGGTAAGCCCTGCCTCTAGAGTTTTCGATTCAGTAGGTGTTGGGTGGGACCCAAAAATGTGCATTTCTAACAAGTTTCCAGATAAGGCTGATGATGCTGCCAATCTGGGGACTATGAGAATTACTGCTCTACATACGAAGTAGAGGTGAAGAACAAAGACTCTGGAGCCAGACTGTCTCGGTTTCAATATTGGCCCTGCATTTACTAGACATGTAATAGTAGGCACATTATTTAACTTCTCCGTGTCTCAATTTCCTCCTCTGTAAAATGGCAGTGGTAATAGTACCTACCTCATTCGGCTGTTGTGAAGATTAAATGAGTTAATACATAAAAACACTTCAGTGGCCGGGCACAGTGGCTCACGCCTGTAATCTCAGCACTTTGGGAGACCAAGGCAGGCAGATCACCTGAGGTCAGGAGTTCGAGACCAGCCTGGCCAACATGGTGAAACCCCATCTACACTAAAAATACAAAAATTAGCTGAGCATAATGGCACATGCCTGTAGTCCCAGCTCCTCGGGAGGCTGAGGCACAAGAATCGCTTGAACCTGGGAGGCAGAGGTTGCAGTGAGCCGAGATCATGCCACTGCACTCCAGCCTGGGTGACAAAGCAAGACTCCATCTCAAAAAACAAAAAACAAAATGAAACAAAAACACTTTAGAACAGTGCCTAAAAAGAATGCAAGCAAAGTATCAGCTGCTATCATAATCATTACTTGCCTCTCACACTATATTCTTTTTTTGAGACAGGGTCTTACTCTGTTACCCAGGCTGTAGTGCAGCTGCACAATCTGGACTCTGCAGTCTCCACCTCTCAGGCGCAAGTAATTCTCCCACCTCAGTCTCCCGAGTTGCTGAGACTACAGGCGCATGCCACCACGCCTGACTTTTTATTTATTTATTTACTTACTTATTGTAGAGATGAGGGTCTCGCTATATTGCCCAGGCTGGTCTTGAACTCCTGGGCTCAAGCAATCCCCCTGCCTCAGCCTCCCAAAGACTCTTCTTATGGAATGCTGAGGTCCCAGCTCAGTTACACTAGGGCAAAGGTCCCAGCTCAGTTACACCAGGGCAAAGGTGAGCTACCACACCTGGCTCCACACTATCATCTAAGTTCCTTAAAAACAGGGACAATATCAGATACATTGCTGTCCTCCTTTAGTGCTTGGCACAAGCTGTGCCTAGAATGATCAGTAAATTTGGGTTTACCTGAATCAACAAGATGGCATCAAAAAGCACTCAGAAAAACTCTCAAAAAACTCTCAAAGGTCTCAGAAAGACCTCTGCCCTGATGTAACTGAGCTGGAATCTCAGCATTCCATAAGAAGAGTCTGACTCCCCTGTTCTAAATACTCAACCTCATACTTAACTTTGTGCAAAGGCAGTAGTCACTATTCTGACCCATCTCCAAAGCAGCTAGTGAAGTCAAGCCTGGCCCCAGCCTCTCAAAGTCCTTCTGTACAGTGCACCTATAATCAGGGACTTCACTCTCAGCTAGGCAAAGTGGCAGAGTAAAATGGAAATCCAGATAGCATTTTGCTTTTTTTTTTTTTTTTTTTTTTTTGAGACAGAGTCTCACTCTGTCACCCAGGCTGGAGTGCAGGGGCACAATCTTGGGTCACTGCAGCCTCTGCCTCCCAACTTCAAGCAATTCTCGTGCCTCTGCCTCCCGAGTAGCTGGGGTGACAGGCACATGCCACCACACCCAGCTAATTTTTGCGCCATGTTGGCCAGGCTGGTCTCAAACTCCTGACCTCAGGTGATCCGCCCACCTCAGCCTCCCAAAATGCTGGGATTACAGGCGTGAGCCACTGCGCCCAGCTGCATTTTCCTTTTTTTTTTTTTTTTTTTTTTTTGAGATGGAGTTTTGCTCTGGTTGCCCAGGCTGGAGTGCAATGGCACGATCTTGGCTCACAGTAACTTCCACCTCCCGGGTTCAAGCAGTTCTCCTGCCTCAGCCTCCCGAGTAGCTGGGATTGCAGGCATGCACCACCACACCTGGCTAATTTTGTATTTTTAATATAGACAGGGTTTCTCCATGTTGGTCAGGCTGGTCCAAACTTCTGACCTCAGGTGATCCACCCGCCTCGGCCTCCCAAAGTGCTGGGATTACAGGCATAAGCCACTGTGCTCAGCCCCTGCATTTTACTTTTTTATGCTGATAAACTTCTTTCAGTAATCCCTGATATATGTTCCACCAAACCTATTGGCTCCTTCTGTTTCCATTTCATCCTTGCATCTCAGTCCATAGCTAACTCACACCTAAGGGCCTCTGCTGTGTGGGCCAGAGTCTTTTACTTAGATATCTTCTCTATACAAAGAATTTCCTGGAGCCAATATAATAAGAATGGCCTGAGAAAAGTTTGCATCCCAATCTACATTTTCCTCTTTTAATGTTAAAAAAAAAAACTGAGGAAAAAAAGAAATCAATGTAGTATAATTAACAGATTAAATAAGTAAAAGGATTAAAGGATTCAAAAAAATAACCAAAAATCTGTAGCATTCACTGCTGGTACCAGTAATAACTAATTAGAAACTATATGGTAAAATATCCAATTCAAAATTCTTGGAAATAAACTTCATGAGATGTTTGTGATTTGTATGAGAAAATCTATAAGAACCAATAAGAAGAAATACAAAATAACCTGAGTTAAGAAGAGAAAGAGGCCGAGTTCCTGGACGGAAAATAATGTAATAATGTCTATTGGACATTTGCTACTCCAGCCTGCAAGTTCTGAGGATGAGCATCAGGTATCCCTACCCATCCCCACGTAGTGTGCCCCAGAAATTCAAAGATACAAGGATGTAATTGAGCCAGTCCATACCGCTAAGAAGAAACAAATACATATATCAGTGCTGTCCAACAGGAGTATCATATGAGCTAAATATGTAATTTTAGAATTTCTTTTAGCTATGTTATAAAAATTAAAAAGGAGCCGGGCGTGGTGGCTCACACCTGTAATCCCAGCACTGTGGGAGGCCGAGCCGGGAGGATCATGAGATCAGGAGATTGAGACTGTCCTGGCTAACAAGTTGAAACCCCATCTCTACTAAAAATACAAAAAAAATTAGCTGGGCATGGTGGTGGGTGCCTAAAGTCCCAGCTGCTCGGGAGGCTGAGGCAGGAGAATGGCGTGAATCCGGGAGGCAGAGATTGCAATAAGCCGAGACTGCACCACTGCACTCCAGCCTGCGTGACAGAGCAAGACTCCATCTCAAAAAATAAATAAATAAATAAATAAAAATAAAAAGGAAACAGGTGAAATTAATTTTAGTAATATATTTAACCCCCCAAATCAACATAGCAATATAAAAATTACTAATATTGGGCCGGGTGCAGTGGCTCACCCCTGTAATCCCAGCACTTTGGGAAGGCGAGGTGGGCAGATCATGAGGTCAGGAGTTCAGGACCAGCCTGGCCAATATGGTGAGACCCCATCTCTACTAAAAATACAAAAATTAGCTGGGCGTGGTGGCGCTCGCCTGCTACTCAGCTACTGGGGAGGCTGAGGCAGAAGAATCACTTGAACTCAGGGGGCAGAGGTTGCAGTGAGCCGAGATCATGCCACTGAACTCCAGCCTGGGTGACAGAGCAAGACTCCTTCTCAAAAAAAAAATTACTAATATTTTATATTTTTATGTAAGTCTGAAATTCAGTGTGTATTTTACACATAACACATCTCAATTCAGACTAGCCACATTTCAAATGCTTAATACATGTGGTTAGTGGCCACTGTACTGGACAGTATAGATGATAATTTCAATGAAACTTTAAGTGTAATGACAGAGGCACATGGGCGACATGGGAACTAAGAGGAGGTATGTCTAATCTAGTCTGGGATAATCAGGGTAGGTTACATAGAAGAGATATCTACTTAAACAGGCCTGTGAGGATGAGCAGGAATTAGCCAGGCAAAGGAAAGATGGGAGAAAGGTGTACTAAGCAGCATTAACAGAAAGTATGAAGTGAGAAATAGCACATTACACCAGGAACTATCAGTAGTAATATTCTTGCATAAAAATGGAAGGAAGAAGCACTGAGAAAAGAAGCTAGAGAAGTATACCATCACGAAATCTGCCCATTCGCTCCCTAGCCCAAGCCAGGGGAAAGGCAGCAAAGGTGACAGGAGGAGCTGTCCCTGGTTCTGACACTCTATGCAGATTCACGGTTCAGTTTCACCCAGCCTGAAACTGAACTGACCCAGATCAAGCCTATTTTCCTGCATCTTCTCTAGCACACACGAAGGCCCCAAAACCCTAAACTTGGCCTGGCAGAACAGGAAAGCCTAGCAGCTTTGGACAGGCTGCCCTGGATGAGCACAGGCAATAGAGTAAGATCCCCTCTCTACAAAAAATAGAAAAATTAGCCAGGTGTGGAGGAGCATGCCTGCAGTCCCAACTACTCAGGAGGCTGAGGCAGGAGGATCACTTAAGCCCAGCCCAGGTGGTCGAGGCTGCAGTGAACCATGACTGCACCACTGCATTCCAGCCTGGGGGACACAGCCAAAGCCTGTCTCTTAAAAAACAAAATTCTCTATAGCATGCAATACTGTTTGATAGCATTTTACCCACAGTAGAACTTCCCTCAAAATTGGAGTCAATCCTCTCAAACACTGTCACTGCCATATCAACTAGGTTTATGCAATATTCTAAATATATTGTTGACATTTCAACAATGTTCACAGCACTTTCACCAGAGTCAATTTCACCTCAAGAAATCACTTTCTTTGTTCATCCATAAGAAGGATTTCCAGCCAGGCACAGTGGCTCACACCTGTAATCCCAGCACTTTGGGAGGCCGAGGTGGGCGGATCACGAAGTCTGGAGATCAAGACCATCCTGGCTAACACGGTGAAACGCAGTCTCTACTAAAAATACAAAAAATTAGCTGGGCATGGTGGCGGGCGCCTGTAGTCCCAGCTACTCGGGAAGCTGAGGCAGGAGAATGGTGTGAACCCAGTAGGCGGAGCTTGCAGTGAGCCGAGATCGCACCACTGTACTCCAGGCTGGGCAACAGAGTGAGACTCCGTCTCAAACAAAAAAAAACAAAAAACAAACAAAAAAAAAGGATTTCCTCATCTGTTCAAGTTTTATCATGAGATTTGAGCAATTCAGTCACATATTCAGGCTCCACTTCTGATTCTAGTTCTCTTGCTGTTTCCACCACATCTGCAATTATCTCCTCCACTGATGTCTTGAACCCCTCAAAGTCATCCATGACAGTTGGAATCAATGTCTTCCAAACCCTTATTTTTGTTGATATTTGGACCTCCTCCCATGAATTATGAATGTTCTTAATGGCATCTAAAATGGTGAATCCTTTCCAGAAGGTTTTCAATTTACTTTGCCCAGATCCATTATGGGAATCATTGTATATGGAATGTATTTCTTAAATAATGACTTAAAAGTTGAAATTACTCCTTGATCCATAGGCTACAGAATGGATGTTGTGTAAGTAGGTATGAAAGCAACATTATTCTCCTTGTACAACTCCATCAGAGCTCTTGGGTGACCAGGTGCACTGTCAAGGAGCAGTAATATTTTGAAAGAACTCTTTTTTTCTGAGCAGTAGATCTAAAGAGTGGACTTAAAATATTTAGTAAACCAGCTGGGCACGGTGGCTCATGCCTGTAATCCCAGCACTTTGAGAGGCCGAGGCAGGCAGATCACTAGGTCAGGAGTTCAAGACCAGCCTGACCAACATAGTGAAACCCCATCTCTACTAAAAATACACAAATTAACCATGCATGATGGCATGCACCTTTAATCCCAGCTACTCAGGAGGCTGAGGCAGGAGAATCACTTGACCCCAGGAGGTGGAGGTTGCAGTGAGCCAAGATCGCACCACTGCACTCCAGCCTGGGCGACAAAGCGAGACTTTGTCTCAAAAAATAAATAAATAAATCAGTAAACCATGCTGTAAAAAAAAAAAAATGTGCTATCATCCAGGCTTTGTTGTTCCACTTATAGAGCACAGGCAGAGTAGACACAGCATAATTCTTAAAGGCTCTAGGCTTTTCATAATGGTAACGGAGGACTGGTTTCAATTTAAAGTCACCAGCTACATTAGACCCTAATAAAAGAGTTAGCCTGTGCTTTGAAGCTTTGAAGCCAGGCATTGATTTCTCTCTAGCTATGAAAGTTCTAGATGGCATCTTCTTCCAACAGAAGGCTGTTTCATCTACACTGAAACTCTGTTGTTCAGTGTAGCCACTCTCATCAATTATTTTAGTTAGATCTTCTGGCTAATTTGCTGCAGCTTCTACATAAGCACCTTCGACTTTTATGTTATGGAGATGGCTTCTTTCCTTAAACCTCATGAACCAATTTCTGCTAGCTTCAAACTTTTCTTCTGTAGCTACCTTACCTCTGTTGGCACTCACAGAATTGAAGAGAGTTAGGGCCTTGCTCTGGATTAGGCTTTGGCTTAAGGGAATGTTATGGCTGGTTTGATCTTCTTTCCAGATCACTAAAACTTTCTCCATATCAGATAAGGTTATTTTGCTTCTTACTATTCATGTGTTCACTGGATTAGCACTCTTAATTTCCTTAAGAACTTTTCCTTTGCATTGGGAACAATTTGGTTAGTTGTGCGGTGCAACAGGCCTAACTTTTGGCCTTCTCAGCTTTCTATATGTCTTCCTCACTAAGTTTAATCATTTCTAGCTTCTGACTTAAAGCAAGAGATGTGCAACTCCTCCTTTCACTTGAATACTTACAGGCCATTGCAGGGTTATTAATTGGCCTACTTTCAGTATTGTTGTGTCTCAAGGAATAGGGAGGCCCAAGGAGAGGGAGAGAGATGGTGGAGTGGCCTGTCATGGAGCATTTAGAATACACATAAGGTTGGGCACATTGGCTCATGCCCATAATCCCAGCACTTTGGGAGGCCAAGGCAGGAGGATCACTTGAGTCCAGGAGTTTGAGACCGGCCTGGGCACTATAGTGAGACTCCATCTCTACAACAACAACAAAAAACTTTTAAATGAGCCAGGCATGGTGGTGCATGCCTGTAGTCCCAGCTACTCAGGACGCTGAGGTGGGAGGATCGATTGAGCCCAGGAGGTCAAGGCTGCAGTGAGCCATGATCATGCCTCTGCACTTCAGCAACCCCGGTGACAGAATGAGACCCTGTCTCTAAAACAGTAACAAAGCCCATGACATTGATAGATCAAATTTGCCATCTTATTTGGCCATGGTTCATGGTGCCCCAAAACAATTGCAATAGTAACATCACAGGTCACTGCTTACAGATTGCCATAGAGATACAGTAATAATGAAAACATTTGAAATATCATGAGATTTACAAAAATGTGAGAAAGACACAATTTGAGCACATGCTGTTGGAAATTTGGCACCAACAGACTTGCTTGATATACAGTTGGTAAAAACCTTCAATTTGTAAAAACAAAACAAAAAAAACACAGTATCTGCAAAGTGCAGTAAAGCAAAGCATGATAAAACAAGGTATGCGTATTTGATATAAGTGGTCAAGAAGTATGGAGGGATATTTGGAGAGCACTGAAGAAGCTGACAAGACTAGATTTGAAGCTTTCCTGCAATTAGATAAAAAAAGGATTGCAAAAACATCACTTTGATCTAGGAAAAGTACTCTTTCACGAGAAAAGAGGTGAAGCTGATCGGGAAAAGAGAGGCTTTTGAAAGAACTGTCAAGACAGACTGAAAAATCAGGAAGACTGATTGGTCATACCCCTAAGTTATATCACAGTGCTCTCAACAGACCAGAGGGGGCAACAAGAAACTGAAAGAGGAAATTTGCCTTTATTGTAAAAAGCTTATAGCTATGAAACCAAGAGTTGGTATGAAACAAAACAACTGAAGGACTATCACCACGATATAAGTTATCTCAACTCACCACCATCATCGAGATGAGTGAGATCTACTCTTGACCAATACGGCCCATTAAGAACAGCTTCCAGGACATCCAGTGCTACCAGTAGTCTGAGGTGTTAGAGTAAGCAATCAGTTTTGACATATCCAGTGGCCTGCTGCTAAGACCTAAGCCCCCTAATGTCCATACAGCTTGGTTATAAAACTTTTTTATACCAAAAAAAGAGAGAGAGATTCTTTTTTTAATGGGACAGAACTAAAATACTGGTCAACAGCATGTAAGTTGGGAGATGGGGTGATCAGAGCTAAAGTGTTCTAGAGATCCTTGTACTGTTTAGGACAAGGATAAAGGTATTGATTAACTTTAGACTTTGCTAAGCATAGACAGTAATACTCCAATTAAAAAAAAAAAAACAAGTAACCAGGGATGGTGGCACAATCCTGTAATCTTAGCTACTTGGGAAGCTGAGGTGGGAGGATCACCAGAGCCCTGAGTTCAAGACCAGCCTGGGAAAAATAGCAAGGCCCCCATCACAAAAACAAACAAACAAACAAACAAACAAACAAACAAAAACTGAAAAGAACAGAAATAGACCCAAGCATGGTGGCTCACACCTATAATCCTAGTGCTTTGGTGCTTTGGGAGACTGAAGTGGGAGAATCGCTTGAGGCCCAGAGTTCAAGACTAGCCTGGGCAACATACCAAGACTCTGTTTCCAAAAAAAAATTAAAAAATTAGCTGGGCACAGTGGTACATCACTGTAGTCCTAGCTTCTCAGGTGACTGAGGAAGGAGGATCACTTCAGCTCAGGAGTTTGAGGTTACAGTGAGCTATGATCATGTTACTGCCCTCCAGCCTGGGCGACAGAGCCACACCCTGTCTCTAAAAGAAAAAAAAAGAATAGAAATAAAATTAAAAAGAATAGAAATAAAACTTTCAAACCATTCTAAAATGGCTTAGCTAGGATGATTAAAGAAATTGAGTCGGGCCAGTCGCGGTGGCTCACATCTGTAATCCCAGCACTTTGGGAGGCCAAGATCGGCAGATCACCTGAGGTCAGGAGTTCAAGACCAGCATGGCCAATGTGGTGAAACCTTGTCTCTACTAAAAATACAAAAATTAGCCGGGTGTGATGGCGCATGCCTGTAATCCCAACTACTCAGGAGGCTGAGGCAGGAGAATCGCTGGAACTTGGGAGGCAGAGGCTGCAGTGAGCCGAGATCATGCCACTGTACTCCAGCCTGGGTGACAGAGCAAGACTCCATCTCAAAAAAAAAAAAAAGAAATTGAGTCGTTAGTTTAAAATCTTCCCACAAAAAATAAAATTCAAATGGTACAGGTGAGTTCTGCCAAATGTTCAAGGAATAACAGAACACTTCAGTCTTTTTTTTTTTTTTCTGAGATGGAGTCTCGCTCTGTCGCCCAGGCTGGAGTGCAGTGGTGCAATCTTGGCTCACTGCAAGCTCTGCCTCCCGGGTTCATGCCATTCTCCTGCCTCAGCCTCCCAAGTACCTGGGACTACAGGCGCCCGCCACCACACCCGGCTAATTTTTTTGTATTTTTAGTAGAGATGGGGTTTCACTGTGTTAGCCAAGATAGTCTCGATCTCCTGATCTCGTGATCCACCCACCTCAGCCTCCCAAAGTGCTGGGATTACAGGCGTGAGCCACCGCGCCTGGCCAGAACACTTCAGTCTTATACAAACTTTTCCAGTGAACAGAAGATGGAACACTCCCCAACTCAGTATAATTTTGATATCAAAACCAACGAGAACTGTACAAGAAAGAAATATGACAGGCCAGTCTCACCATGTAAAAATCCTAAATAGCAGGAAAATAAATCTAGGCCAGGTGTGATGGCTTGCACTTATAATCCCCATACTTTGGGAGGCTGAGATGAGAGGACTGTTTGAGACCAGGAGTACAAAAACAGCCAGGTCAACATGGTGAGACCTTGCTTCTACAAAAAATAAATAAAATAGCCAGGTATGGTGGTACACTCCTGTAGTCCCAGCTACTCAGGAGGCTGAGGCCAGAGGATGGCTTGAGCCTGGGAGGCAGAGGTTGCAGTGAGCCAAGATTGTGACCCAATGCATTCCTGCAGGGATGACACAGCCAGACGCTGTCTCAAAAAAAAAAAAAAACTTAAATTCAGCTGGGTGTGGTGGCTCATGCCTGCAATCCCAACATTTTGGAAGGCCGAGGTGAGAGGATTGCTTCAGCCCAGCAGTTCAAGACCAGCCTGGGCAACATAGTGAGGCCTTGTCTCCACAAAAAAATTTAAAAAGTTAGCTGGGTATGGTGCCTCATGCCTGTAATCCCAGCTACTCAGGAGGCTGAGGTGGGAGGATCACTTGAGCCTGGGAGGTGGAAGTTGCAGTGAGCCATGATCACACCACTACACTCCAGCCTGAGTGACAGAGTGAGACCCTGTCTCGAAAAAAAAAAAGAACGAAATAAAAAAGGTCGTCAAAAGAGGTTACAAATAAAGCAAAGACAAGGCAAAAACTAGGAACAAGTATTTGCAATACATATAACCATCAAATGATATGTATTCAATATATAAATAACTACAACTCAAAAGAAAAACCATCATATTGTTAAGATGTGCTTAAGAAAAATAAAAAGAATAACAATTTTTTTTTTGAGACGGAGTCTTGCTCTGTCGCCCAGGCTGGAGTACAGTGGTGTGATCTTGGCTCACTGCAACCTTCACCTCCCGGGTTCAAGCAATTCTCCTGCCTCACCTCCCCAGTAGCTGGGACTACAGGCACATGCCACCATGCCTGGCTAATTTTTTGTATTTTTAGTAGAGGTGGGGTTTCACCACGCTGGCCAGGCTCATCTCCAACTCCTGACTTTGTGATCCACCCACCTTGGCCTCCCAAAGTGCTGTGATTACAGGCGTGAGCCACAGCACCCAGGCAACAATTATTTTTTTTTTAAGGCAAAAGTCATTTACAGCTCTTTCACAGAAGAAAAGGGCAAAAATCATTATTTATTTATAGAGATGGAGTCTTACTATGTTGCCCAGGCTGGTCTTGAACTCCTGGACTCAAGCAATTCTCCCACCTTGGCCTCCCAAAGTGCTGGGATTGCAAGCATGGGCCACCACACCCAGGCTAAAAATCATGTTTTTAAAGTTTTTTTTTTTTTTTTTGAGACGGAGTCTTGCTCTGTCGCCAGGCTGGAGTGCAGTGGCTAGATCTCTGCTCACTGCAACTTCTGCCTCCCGGGTTCAAGTGATTCTCCTGCCTCAGCCTCCTGAGTAGCTGGGACTACAAGTGTGCGCCACCATACCCGGCTAATTTTTATATTTTTAGTAGAGATGGGGTTTCATGTTGACCAGACTGGTCTCGAACTCCTGATCTCGGGCGACCCACCCACCTCGGCCTCCCAAAGTGCTGGGATTACAAGCATGAGCCACCTCGCCCAGCCTAATCTCATTATTTATAAGGAAAATACAAAGACCACAATGAGACATCAATTTCACCCACTAAATCAGGCAAAAGTTAAGGAGGTAGAATAATGAGAACTATTAGATACTGTTGGTGAGAGTGTAAACTGGTACAACCAACACTCTTTGGTAAAGTTGAAGACGTGCACACCCTGTAAAACAGCAATTCCACTACAGAAAATCTTCTGCATTGCCAAGAGGAGATAGGCACAAGAATGTTCTTAGCAGCACTGTTTGTAATAGCAAAATATTGAAAACTACACTAAATCCATCCATAATAGAACAGATACTTGAATTGTGATATACATAAATCTCAGAAACATGATACTGAGTGACAACAAACAAGCTGCAGAAGAATGCTTATGGTATGACTCTTAATTTGTAAAATTCAAAACTATGCAAAAGTAAACTATGTGGTTTAAGGATACAAATATACATATTAAACAATACAGAAAAAGCAAGGGTAAACTCAAATGACAAGATGGTAGTTACATCCCAGAGGGGAAAGAATGGGAATGGATTATGAAGTAGCACACAGAATATCTCAAAAGATAAAGGTAAAAAACCAAAATAAGGGTAAAAATAATATTCATTTTCTCTCTCAGTAGGGAGGAGATAAAATGAATAGTGGATAATAGGTGTCTGTTCAAATACTCTCCTTTATAACATACATATGGCCAGGCGCGGTGGCTCACGCCTGTAATCCCAGCACTTTGGGAGGCGAGGCGTGCGGATCACGAGGTCAAGAGATCGAGACCATCCTGGCTAACACGGTGAAACCCCGTCTCTACTAAAAATACAAAAAATTAGCTGGGCGTGGTGGCGGGCGCCTATAGTCCCAGCTACTTGGGAGGCTGAGGCAGGAGAATGGCGTGAACCTGGGAGGCGGAGCTGGCAGTGGGTCCAGATGGCGCCACTGCACCCCAGCCTGGGCGACAGAGTGAGACTCCGTCTCAAAAAAAAAAAAAAAACAACAAAAAATGTTATATTCTTTTTCTTTTGACGACAAAAAGACCTAGATTTGAATCCAAGCTCTAACAAGCAGTGTGACCTGAGATTAGTCGACCCCTTCAACAAAAACATATGGACTCCCAGCCACAGGCGGAGGGGTACACGTAGGGCAGGAACGCTTGGGTGATAAATATGAGGTCCTTTCCCTCTAGAGTCCACGGTTTAAGAGAAGGCTGACAGGAAAAAAAAATTAAATAAATAAAAATTAAAAATTAAAGAAAAATATATAAATATCTCCACAGCCTGCCAACAACAGGTCGTTCCCCACGCTCTTGAGCCCATTTTCAACACAGCTACAAACTGCTGCTTTAAAATGCACACCGGATTAAATTACTTGCCTGAATATAGTCCTCCAATTATTCCCCTATGTCCTCAGGATAAAAGGCTCCCCGAGTTCTGCGTGGGCCTCACGCACTCCTGAGGCGCTTGCCTCACGGGCTTCCCTCTCACGTGGCGCCCTCACAGGTCCACATTTGGCTCCACCCACGCCATCACGCAACTAGCATCTGATTGGTGAACGTAGAGGAAGGACTGAGCATGCACGACCTAGCTCCTCCCTCCGTCCGTAAATTTAGATCCTCGAGTCTGCCGGAAGTTTGAGTTCTTCCGCTACCCAAGGCCCCAACTTCTATTAAGGCATAACTGACATTCGATAAACTGCACATGGCCGGGCGCAGTGGCTCTCGCCTGTAATCCCAACACTTTGGGAGGCGGAGGCAGGTGGATCACCCGAGGTCAGGAGTTGGAGGCCAGCCTGACAAACATGGCGAAACCCTGTCTCTAGTAAAAATACAAAATTAGCCGGGCGTGGTGGCAGACACCTGTAGTCCCAGCTACTCGGGAGACTGAGGCAGGAGAATCGCTTGAACCCGGGAGGCGGAGGTTGCAGTGAGCCGAGATCGCACCACTACACTCCAGTCTGGGCAACAAGAGTGAAACTAAAAAAAAAACTACACACGTTTAAAGTGTGCGGTCTGATGAGTTTTGAAACAAATATACACACATGAAACCTTCACAACAATCAATATAACGACCCTATTCATTCCCCGCCAAACTTTAATCCTGCCTCTTTGTTTCCTGCCTCTCGTCCCCCTCTGCCCTTCCCTCTGCAACTGCTAATCTCTTTTCTGTCGCCATAGATAAGTTTTCATTTTATAGTATTTTATATAACTGGAATAATTTGGGGGAGAGGGGGTCTGGCTTGTTCCACTCACTACAAGTATTTTGAGATTCACCTATGTTGTTGTGTAAATCAATAGTTCTTCTCCCTGGACCTGACCATCACTTTTCCCAATAAGAAAGGAGAAAAAAAAAGTTGGTTCCATTTTACTGCTGAGTGTGCTCCATTGTATGGATATATGACAATTTGTATATTCATTCACATGTTGATGGACATTTGGGGGGTTGTTTTCAGCTTGGTGCCATTACAAATGAAATTGCTATGACCATTTGTCTATAAAAGTCTTTTAAACATTTCCTTTTTTTTTTTTTTTTTTTTTTTTTGGAGAAATGGCTCACTCTGTCACCCAGGCTAGAGTGGAGTGCAGTGGTGCCATCATAGCTCACTGCAGCTTGCAGCCTCGCCCTTCCAGTCTCAAGCCATCCTCCCACCTCAGCCTCCAGAGTGGCTGGGATCACACCACCACTCCTGGCTAATTTTTTTTTTTTTTCCGTACAGATGGAGTCTTGCTATGTTGCCCAGGCTGGTCTTGAACTCCTGGCCTCAAGCATCGGCTTCCCAAAGCGCTGGGATTACAGATGTGAGCCACCATGCCCAGCAAGTCCCTAATCCATTTCCAGCAAATTTTTGTGTATGGTGAAAGGTAAAGATCAACATTCAATTTTTTGCTCATGGCTATCCAATTGTTCCAGCATCATTTGTGGAAAGCATTGCCTCCATTAAATTGCCTTAGCACTTGTGTTGAAAATCAACTGGTTATGTATGTCTGGGCCTATTTCTGGACTCTCTATTCTGTTCCGCGTGTCTCTTTATGCCAAATACCATACTGTCTTGATTACTGTGGCTATATAATAAATCTTGACATCAGATAGTGTAATTAGTTATCTACTGATGCATAACAAATTACTACAAATTTAGAGGCTTGGCCAGGTGTGGTTGCTCACACCTGTAATCCCAGCACTTTGGGAGGCTGAGGCGGGTGGATCACTCGAGGTCAGGAGTTTGAGACCAGCCTGGCCAACATGGAAAAACCCCGTCTCTACTAAAAATACAAAAATTAGCCAGGCACAGTGGCTCATGCCTGTAATCCCAGCACTTTGGGAGGCGGAAGCAGGCAGATCACGAGGTCAGGAGTTTGAGACCAGCCTGGCCAATATGGTGAAATGTTATCCTGACTTAAAAAAATAAATAAATAAATATAAAAATTAGCCGGGCATGGTGGCACATGCCTGTAGTCCCAGCTACTTGGGAGGCTGAGGCAGAAGAATCGCTTGAACCTGGGAGGCGGAGCTTGCAGTGAGCCGAGATTGCATCACTGCACTCCAGCCTGGGTGACAGAGTGAGTTTCTATCTCAAAAATAAATAAATAAATAAATAATACAAAAATTAGCCGGGCATGGTGTCGCAAGCCTGTAATCCCAGCTACTTGGGAGGCTGAGGCAGGAGAATCACTTGAACCTGGAAGGTGGAGTTTGCAGTGAGCCGAGATCGTGCCACTGCACTTCAGCGCCTGGGCGACAGAGCGAGATTTCGTCTCAAAAAAAAAAAAAAAAAAAAGAAAAGAAAAATGTAGAGGCTTAACACACACATATTTATTATCTCATAGTCTCTGTGGGTCAAGAGGCCAGGCATGGTTTAGTTAAATCCTCTGTGAAGCATCTCAGAGACTGCGGTCAAGGTGTATATAAGCCAGGGCTGGACTCTTATCTGGAGACTGGACTGAAAAATAATTCGCTTTCCAGCTCACATGGTAGTTAGCAAACGGAAACTGAGAGCTTCAGTTTTTTGTTGTTTGGCTGTTGGTGGGCACCCTTAGCTTCAAGGGGCCTCCCCAGTTCCTTGCTACATGAGCTTCCTCAACATGGCCAGAAAGGAGAAGAGGAAGAGACTCTAGAGTGGATCTGCTAGCAAGAGAGGCTTTTATAACTTAATGCAATCACAAATGGCATCCCATCACCTTCACCATATTCTATTGGTTAGAAGCAATAGATGGTCATGGGGCCATCTTAGAATCTGCCCTCCACAGGTAGTATAAGTTATCCAACTATGTTTTTATGTTTTTCTTTCTAAAGTGTGTGTGTGTGTGTGTGTGTGTGTGTGTGTGTGTGTGTGTCTATTGTAGGTCCTTTTCATTCCCATATAAATTTTAGAATCAACCATACATTTCTACCAAAAAAAAAAAAAAAAAAGCCAGCTGACTTTTGATTAGGGTTGTGTTAGATCTACAAATCAATTTGGGGACAAATAACACCTTAACAATATTGAGTCTTTTCATCCATGGACATAGTGTATTTTTCCATTTGGGTAGGTTGTCTTTCAGTTCTCTCAGTAATGTTTTCTGGTTTTCAATGAACAGATCTTGCACATCTTTTTTTTTTTTTCAAACTTATCCCTAAGTATTTTACATTTTTGGTGCTATTTTCTTTTTTCTTTCTTTTCTTTCTTTCTTTTTTTTTTCTTTTTTTTTTTTTTGAGACTGTCTTGCTCTGTCACCCAGGCTCAAGTGCAGTGGCACAATCATGGCTTCAGCCTCCACCCACCAGGCTCAGGTGATCCTTCCACCTCAGCCTCCTGAGTAGCTGGGGCTACAGGAGCATGCCATGCCTATTTTTTTTTTCTTTTTTTTGTAGAGATGGGGTTTCATCATGTTGTTCAGGCTGGTCTTGAACTCCTGAGCTCAAGTGATCCACCCACCTTGGCCTCGCAAAGTACCAAGATTACAAGCGTGAGCCGCCACAGCTGGCTGGTGCTATTTTCAATGTTTTGTTTTGTTTTTTTTCAATTTTATCCTACCGTGCTTAGTCAGTAGGCTTAGAGAAGCAGGCACCTTCACTGTGTGGAAAGCCAAGGTTGTCCTGCACTTACTGTGACTAGGTAGGTAGGCAAAGCACATGAAATAAAGAGGAATACTAGCATTACCATTTGCCTTCACTTTTTTTTTTTTCAGGATGGAGTCGTGCTCTGTCACCCAGGCTGGAGTGCAGTGGTGCAATCTTGGCTCACTGCAACCTCTGCCTCCCAGGTTCAAGCAATTCTCCTGCCTCAGCCTCCCAAATAGCTGGGATTACAGGCACCCGCCACCACACCCAGCTAATGTTTGTATTTTTAGTAGAGAGGGGGTTTCACTGTGTTGGCCAGGCTGGTCTCAAACTCCTGACCTCGTGACCGGCCCACCTCAGCCTCCCAAAGTGCTGGGCTAACAGGCGTGAGCTACCACACCTGGCCTGTGCTCACTTCTAAACATGCCCTCTTATCTAAGTCTTATTAGCAAGTAAGCCAACACCTTGCTCTTCAGCCAATTTTTTTTTTTTTTTTGAGACGGAGTTTCACTCTTGTCACCCAGGCTGGAGTGCAGTGGCACAGTCTCGGCTCACTGCAACCTCCACTTCCCAGGTTCAAGAGGTTCTCCTGCCTCAGCCTCCCGAGTAGCTGGGACTACAGGTGTGTGCTGTGCGCCACTACACCCGGCTAATTTTGTATTTTTAGTAGAGACAGAGTTTCACCATGTTGGCCAGGCTAGTCTCAAACTCCTGACCTCAGGTGTTCCACCCGCCTTGGCCTCCCAAAGTGCTGGAATTACAAGTTGAGCCACCACACCCAGGTTTTTTTTTTTTTTCTTTTTTTTGAAGTAGAGTCTCTTGTTGCCCAGGCTGGAGTACAGTGACATGATCTCAGCTCACTACAACCTCTGCTTCCCAGGTTCAAGCGATTCTCTTTCCTCAGCCTCCTGAGTAGCTGGGACTATAGGTGTGCACCACCACATCTAGCTAATTTTTGCGTTTTTAGTAGAGATGGAGTTTCACCATGTTGGCCAGGCTGGTCTTGAACTCCTGAACTTAAGTGATCCTCCCGCCTCGGCCTTCCAAAGTGCTGGGATTACAGGCGTGAGCCACCATGCCTGGCCCTTCCTCCAACTTTTTGATATCTACTTTTCAATTCGTTCTGAACTGGTACAGAGAAGAGGATATGATTTATTAACACCCTGTAACTTCAACATCTCCATCTGACTAGTGAAACCCACTCGTATTTCAAAACTCAGGTCATGTCCTTCTGCCTTCATGACAACTTCCTGACATTCCCTCCCATGTGTCCCTTCCTGCTTTTCCTGTGGTGCAATATAAAACACTTTGCTGGTGTCCTTTGTTGACATAGCCTTCTCTTCCTCATCCTCTTTCTCCCACTAAACATGTAAGTCTCAAAAGCATGAAGAAAACCATATATTATTTATCTTTGTAGCCCCAGGGCCTACAACAGTGTCAGGCAGGACATAGATGTTCAGTAAATACTTGCCAAATAAATTATGACCACATGATTTCAGTCTTGAAAAACAATGACTGCTCATTATGTGACAGTTAATGCAAATATCAGAATATAAAATCCTAAATGTATTAACTTTACAACTATATAAAATGTTATGTATTGAAAGGTAATATGTAAAATAAATTGTCATTGCATTTGGGATCTTTTTTAACAAAACATTTTAAAACTCTTCATTATTATTAATGTGTGAATTCTCTGCCCCACACCCTGACACACACTTGGAGTTGGAGGGTTAATATCACATGGGACACTGAGACTCTGAAGGCAGTTGGAGGAAGAAGACTAAACATAAGAGAAACCAAGCCCAAATGCCAAGTGCAGGGGCCAGGGGGCAGGGCAAGGAAAGAGATCACAAGGCCTGGAGTTCGGGGTTAAATGAGACAGTATTACCAGGACAGCAAGGTTTAGGGCAGAGAGAAATTCGAGCATTGCTTCTTTAAGTATCTGTGGGAGCCTCTGGATTTTGTTTACCATACATTAAAGAGCACCTACTATATGCCAGACACTGTGTGTTGGTTTCACAAAGATGAATGAGACAAAGTCCTCAGAAGGATAATACAAAAACACTTAGGCCTATTATAGTAAAAGTGTTGCAAATCAAAGACAAGAAGAAGATACTAAAAATAGCCATAGGAAAAAGGGAAATGACCTTCAAAGGAGCTGATAGTTAAATTTCCAACAGGACAATAGAAGCTGAAAGACAACAGAATAACATCTTCAAAGTGCTGAAAGAAAAAGTCATCAAACAATATTACTTATCAAAATTGTCCTTCAGAGATTAAGGAACTAGAGCCGGGCATGGTGGCTCATGCCTGTAATCCTAACACTTTAGGAGACCTAGGTGGGACAATCACTTGAGCCCAGGAGTTCGAGACAAGCCTGGGCAACATAGTGAGACCCCTATCTGTACAAAAAAATACAAAAAAATATTAGCTGGGGGTGGTGACATGCACCTGTACTCCCAAATACTTGGGATGCTGTGGCAGGAGAATCTCTTGAGCTCAAGAGGTTGAGGCTCCAGTGAGCTATGATCATAGCATCACAGTCCAACCTGGGAGACAGAGAGAGATCCCATCTCAAAAACAAAATGAAACAAAAAAACAAACAAAAACAGGCAAAGGACTTGAATAGATATTTCTCCAAAGAAAACATACAAATGGCCAGTAATCACACTAAATTACACTCAATATCACTAACAATTAGAGAAATGAAAGTCAAAACCACAATGAGATACCATTTCACATTCATTAGGATGGTTATTATTAAAAAATAAAAACAACAGAAAATAACAAGCATTGGTGAGAATGTGGAGAAACTGGAACCCAAACTACCCTACATGCTGGTAAGAATGTAAACTGGTGTAGCTGCTATAGAGAACAGTATGGCAGTTCCTCAAAAATTAAACCTAGAATTACCATATGAGCCAGCAATTTTGAGTATATGCCTTAAAAAAATGGAAAAGCGGCTTTGAAGAAGTATTTGTACACCCATGTTCATAGGAGCATTACTCACAATAGCCAAAAGATAGAAACAACCATGGTGCCAAAACCTGGTTAATGGATTGTAGTCTATTCATATAATGGAATACCATATAGCAACAAAAAGGAATACATCTCTGTTATATACAACAACATGGTTGAATCTCATAAACATAAAATTGAGCAAAAGAAGCCAGAAACAAAAGGTTCTACTTATATAAATTCAAAACAAGCAAAACTGCCTGCGGTGTGACAAATCAAGATAGTGTTGTTTTGCTTTTGTTCTTGTTTTTTTCATGCACAGCCTTGACCTCCCAGCTCAATCGATCCTTCCACCTCAGCCGCCAGAGTAGCTGAGACTACAGGTGTGCCTCACCATACCTGGCTAATTTTTTAATTTTTTTGTGGAGACAGGGTCTTGCCACGTTCCCCAGGTTGGTCTCAAATTCCTGAGCTCAAGGGATCCACCCACCTTGACTTTCCAAAGTGCTGGAATTACAGGCGTGAGCCACTGCATCCGGCCTTTTTGTTTGTTTGTTTGTTGTTGTTGTTGTTTAATAGACAAGGTCTCACTCTGTTGCCCAGGCTCAAGTGCAGTGGCTATTCACAGGTGTCATCACAGTTCACTGCAGCGTTGACCTCCTGGCCTCAAGAGATCCTCCTACTTCAGCCTCCCAAGTAGCTGGGACTACAGACTTGTGCCATCACACCCAGGTCAAGACAGTGGATATGTTTGATTATGGTGATGCATATGTTCAAGTCCATTAAATTGTAACATTAAATATGTGCAGCTTTTCTATATCAATGACACCTCAAAAAACTGTTTTTAAAAAAGATAGTGGTTATCTTTGACCAGAATAGGTTCAGGTAGTGACTCAGAAGGGGTCCTGGAGGGCTTCTGTTTTTAAATCTGGGTGGAAGTTACATGGATGTCTTTGCTTTGTGACAAGTTGGGCTCCACACTTAAGGTCTGTATATTTTACTATATGTATACGTCAAAAAAGTTAGAAAAGACAATAGTCTTCTTGCACTTTCCTCTTCTAGTTCTTTTTCACTTGTACATCAGATCTCATTCCCTCCAACTTCCTTCAACTTTGCCCTCTATTGCGCGTCTTTTCTCTTTCCAGTATTTCCAATTCCTCCTGCTTTACTGACTCCTTCCCTAGTGTGTAAATATGCTCAATCTCTCCCATTCTGGAAAACGAACCATTTCCCACCCCAGCTAATATCAGAATTCATTCTTTCCCTTTATATCCAACCTACCAACTATAGTACTATAGGTTCTTCAGATCTCTATAGTCAACCTTCTTCCTTCTCCAGCCACAGACGTTGCTTTCACCAGGGTCACCTATAACTTCCTTGCTGCAAATTCCAATGGAAACTTTTCAGATTTTGTCTTTTTAGATCACTATTGGATAGTTAGCCACTTCCTTCTTTGTAGCTTATGTGTATGTGTTTCCAAGCCTTTACATGTATGATTGCATTTAATCCTTCCAACCCTGGGATGTAAGTACTAGTACTATCTCCATTTTACGAATAAGAAAACTGAGGCTAAGAGAGGTTAACTTGCCCAGTGTCACACAGCTAACTCCTACATAGCCGATCCTGTACATACTTGATGAAATGCTCTTTTCCCTTGATTTCTAAGACAACTTGTTCTTTTTTATCCATTTGTCCATGGGGTTTGTTTGTTTGTTTGTTTGTTTTGTGAGACAGAGTCTCCCTCTGTTGCCCAGGCTGGAGTGCAGCAGCACAATCTCAGCTCACTGCAACCTCCACCTCCCGGGTTCAAGTGATTCTCCCGCCTCAGCCTCCTTAGTAGCTGGGATTACAGGCACCTGCCCCCAAGCCCAGCTAATTTTTGTATTTTTAGTAGAGATGGGTTTTCACCATGTTGGTCAGGCTGGTCTTGAACTCCTGACCTCGTGATCTGCCCGCCTCGGACTCCCAAAGTGCTGGGATTACAGGCATGAGCCACTGCGCAGGGCCATCCATGTTTTATTTCCTTTAGACATCTCTCTCCTCTGTCTACCCTTTAAATATTTGTGTCCCCTTAGGACTGTCTGTTTTTCATCTCTTCTTGGCCTGCATGATCTTTCTGGGCACATATTTGAATGGTTTTAATTACCACCTATATATTTATGGCTTCCAATTTCTTTCTCCATTCCATAGGCATCAGCTCTCATCTCCAGCTTGTACAAAAGTGAACTTACCACCTTCCTCCTTCCTAAAAATCTGCTTCTCCTCTGTTCATTCTCTCAGTGGCACTATTTTTTACCCAGCTGCCCAAGCCAGAAACCTGGGAGCCCTCCTAATGAGTCTGCCTCCTTCCCTCACTCTGTGTATCCATTTTGTCACCAAGTTCTGCTTTTTCTATTTTCTGACTACCTCGTGTTCGTTCCTTCTTTCAACGGCAGTATCATTGCTCAAATTCAAGCCTCATCATCTATTGCTTGGCTATTGCAATAAAACTTGAACTTCTCTTCAGCAGAACTTCAGCTTCAACCTACTCACAATACTGCTGGCAAAATTAACACAGATTAGAGTCTGTTATTCCCCTGTACCTATGTGATAAACTCTAAACTCCGTAAAATGCCATTTAACTTCTGTCCTGTCCTTTCAGAACTTGGTGCCTACCTTGGGTCCAATTCCTCCCTCATCCCCTATAATCAAAAATTACTAAGATTACTTGTAATTCAAACATATCATGATCTTTTTTTTTTTAACTTCTGTCTTTCATTTTTGTTTCCTAGCATGTCATAGAAATTCCAGAAATGTTTGTTAAACTAAATTTATTTTCTTCCTTCTTCAATTTGTAATATAGTTGCTAGTTTTCTTCCAACCCACCTACCCCTGATTTTGTCCTTCTTCTCCTTAAAGATTTGCCACTGTCTGGGCATGGTGGCTCGCACCCTATAATCCCAGCTACTTGGGAAGCTGAGGACGGGGGATCATTTGAGGCCAGGAGTTTGAGGCCAGCCTGGACAACATAGCATGATCTCATCTCTTTAAAAAATGTCAGCCTGGTGGCTCTATGGCTTAGTTGGTTAAAGCACCTGTCTCGTAAAAAATGTCAGCCTGAGCAACATTTCTACAAATTATTATTTTTTTAATTAGCTGGGAATGGTGGCACACTCCTGTAGTCCCAGCTACTCAGGAGACTGAAGCAGGAGGATCGCTTGAGCCCAGGAGTTTGAGGTTCGGTAAGCTATGATAGCACCACTGCACCTTCAGCCTAGACAACAGAGCAAGACCCTGTCAAAAAAAAAAAAAAAAAAAAAAGACTTGCCACTAGCTTCTGGAGAATAGTCAACACAGAAGAAATCAGAGGCAAGAGACAGAGAAAAAGAAACAGAGAAACAAAAGGGACACACGCCTTGTGATGGTGCTGATCAGTCTGTCATTCCCCTACTTACTGGCCACCGTCCCCCTAGGACGGTGGAGTGGGCCCACAAGCCATTCCTGACTGATGTAACACATCCCCGAGAAATTCAGGGATGGACATGAGTATGACACAAGTGGTGGGGGGTGAGGTGGGAATAAGGCCATTTGGACACACGTGAATCATACGAAATAATGAGGGTTCTGGCTGGGTGCGGTGGCTCATGCCTGTAATCCCAGCACATAGGGAGACTGAGGTGGGTGGATCACCTGAGGTCAGGAGTTCGAGACCAGCCTGGCCAACATGGTGAAACCCCGTCTCTACTAAAAATACAAAAATTAGCTGGGTGTGGTGGCACACACCTGTAATCCCAGCCACTTGGGAGGCTGAGACAGGAGAATCGCTTGAACCTGGGGAGGCGGAGGTTGCAGTGAGCCAAAATTTCGCCATTGCACTCTAGCCTGGGTGACAGAGTGAGATTCCATCTCAATAATAATAATAATAACAACAACAAATTTTCTATAATAAAGAGGGATCCTATCTCCCAAAGAAGGAGTAAGGGAAAGCATTTGACCCAGCCTATCAGTCACTTTTTATTGATATCTTTATCCCAGCAACACTGTTTTTTTCTATTTTCCAACTACCCCATGGTTTCTGACTATAAAATGACTAATCAATAACAAGATCTTTCCTTTAATTTTACAAGGAAAAATTCTTGGAGTTGAAGCAGTATTGATACAATGCCCAGCAACACTCTGTTCCTGGGATAAAGATATCAATAGAAAGTGACTGACAGACCTGGTGTGGTGGCTCACAGCTATAATCTCAGCATTTTGAGAGGTCAAGGCAGGAGGATCGCTTGAGCTCAGGAGTTTGAGACCAGCCTGGGCAACATGGCAAAACACCATCTCTACAAAAAAATACAAAAATTAGCAGGGCATGGTGATGCGCACCTCCTGTAGTCCCTGCTACTCAGCAGGCTGAGGTGGCAGGATTGCTTGAGCCTGGGAGGTCAAGGCTGCAGGGAGCTATGATCGTGCTACTGCACTCCAGCCTGGGTGACAGAGTGAGACCCTGTGTTTAAAAAATAATAATAAAAAAATAGGCCGGGCATGGTGGCTCACGCCTATAATCCCAGCACTTTGGGATGCCAAGATGGGCGGATCATGAGGTCAGGAAATTGAGACCACCCTGGCTAACACGGTGAAACCCCAAATCTACTAAAAATACAAAAAATTAGCCGGGCGTGGTGGCGGGCCCCTGTAGTCCCAGCTACCAGGGAGGCTGAAGCAGGAGAATGGCGTGAACCCAGGAGGAGGAGCTTGCAGTGAGCCGAGATTGCGCCACTGCACCTGGGCGACAGAGCAAGACTCCGTCTCAAAAATAAATAAATAAATAAATAAATAAATAAATAAATAAATAAAGTGACTGACATATAGTAGGCACTCAGTGTTAATCTTGCTGCCTCTTCCTCCATCTCATGCCAAATTAGAATGAATTCTTTGAATAATTTTTTACTCTTCTGTGTTCCCAGCACCTAGGCAGTACATGGCATGTACCCAGTTCATGATAAATGTTTGATAACTGATAAATATGGTGGAGATAGTTATCTCCACAGATGGAAAAAACAACCGCCTTCTAGTAGAGTTATATGCAGAACTTTCTCCTCTGGCAAACTATAAATTCCCTAAGGAATTGTCCCTGCCATGACTTAGCAAAAGGACTTCCTGGTGAGAATTTTTCTAAAGATGAGACTGGATAGCCCCAGGTTGGATGAATTTGAGCAGCTTCTCCTCTGGAGAAGTTAAGTCTCATAAAGTGTGTGGCCACACTGCCCTCTGGAGACTGCAGACTCTTCTCAAGCATTGCTTAAATAGATCTTCCCATTAAGAGCCATATCCAGAACTCTGATCAATTTTGTAAAAGTTTTCATAAGTGAAGTGTTGCTGAAAAGCTCTTCTAAAATTCTCAAATAGAAATTTTTTTAAAAAGTTTTATTTTAGTTTTAATTGACACATAATAATTGTATACCAAATAGCAATTTTTAAAAATAGGGAGACCCAAGAGTTAAAAACACAAAGTTTTTCCACTGTTCTTTGTAAAATTTCTCATACTGAGGAAATTGTTTTTAAAAAGCAACCATGTATGTTGCCATTACAGTGTACTGCATACTTATTAGACAATTGACAGGAAAAACAACTTTTGGCACAAGAATGCCAATTTATTCCTTTTTTGGACACATAAACACAAAATATCCCTGCAGGCCAAAAAAAATTGCAAAATTTAAACGACCATCATCTTATCTCAACATGAGGATACAACCCCTCCCTTAATAGTTTAGAAAGTACCTCGTATTGCTAGAGACATACATCCAGTCCAAATTTAATAAAATACATTTTAAAACATTACAGGTCTAATAATATAGAAACAAAAATCACACCATTAGTCAAATGAACAAATGCAAACATTTTCAGCCACTAGACGTAGAAAGAGCATGAATATGTCAATAGCAAGGCATAAGAAAATGGTTAATCAATAACAAGATCTTTCCTTTAATTTTACAAGGAAAACTTCTTGGAGTTGCAACAGTATTGATACAATGCCCTCAGCCTCCACTTTCTTAAAATGAAAGCAGAGCTACCACCTTGCTATTGAGCAAGAAAATATCACAGCACATTCACAAAAGGTCGTCAGGACAGGGTGGAGAGGGTGAGCCTTGTTAAACAGTGGATTATATTTTCCCACTTGAAGGGTAGGCAGCTTTGCCAGGTAGGCAAGCTCTGATAGAGGCTGGGCACCAGATCCTAAAACACAGACCATATAGAACATGTCTGCTTGAAAATCATCACCTTTGGAAGCAGCAAATAGAATTTACAGTAAGAATGAATATGTTCTGCTGCCCAGAACGCTGGCTGCATTAAGCCAGCTAGTTCACTTTATAAACCATTCAGGATTCAACAGCTAAGAACACCACCACCAAAACATAATTGGTTCAACATTTGGGTCATCACCACTCTCTTAATGTCCCCCCGCCTTTTTTTTTTTTGAGACAGAGTTTCGCTCTTGTTGCCCAGGCTGGAGTAATAGCTCACTGCACTGTCCACCTCCTGGGTTCAAGCAATTCTCCTGCCTCAGCCTCCCGAGTAGCTGGGATTACAGGCATCCACCACCAGACCCAGCTAATTTTCTGTATTTTTAGTAGAGATGGGGTTTCGCCATGTTGGTCAGACTGGCCTCGAACTCTCGACCTCAGGTGATCCGCCCACCTCGGCCTCCCAAAGTGCTGGAATTACAGGTGTGAGCCACCGCGCCCGGCCAATGTCCCCACTTCTTATCCCCAAATTATTACTCTTTAGCGTTGCTACATTTAAATCTTTCACACCACATGACAGTGCCTCAACAGGCTGCATTTAAAAACCAAAACCAAAACCAAACCAAACAGCCTAAAACTACTTCTAGAGAATGCACACCTCCCATTGATTGACACATGCATAACGACTCAGTCAGTCCCGAGGGGGTTACCTATTCAAATTGTCAAGCCGAATTAAAGTAAAACTATGCATTCAGACTTGCTTGCAATCATATTGCTGCAACTCTGATTCTGCAGTGATTAGCTCTAAAGATTCACCCCTCAGCAAGTTTTTGCCAATAATCCCAGCTCTTCCAAATTTCTTTCCTTTTGTCCAAAATGACAGCATTGCACCTTTAATGGTACTATTTTCCTATAAAAATAGGCCTCCCGGCTTTTCTTCCACCACCACACTGATTTACCCCAGTGTACCAGGACTGACTGAGGTCTTACAAGCTGTATTGTTCGAGGTCGAGCGTAGAGCAAGACAAGCTAATCAGGGCTTTCGGGAACATAGCCTTGCTCCCTGCTCCATACATGCCAGGAGATGGTGAGAAGTGATGCTTCCTCTGTGCGTTATTAATAAGCAAGCCCGAGGCACTCAAGTGCAGGTGTGGTGCCCGCTGGCCAGCCAGCCAGTCACCAAGAGTTCTTCACATCTTGGATTCCAGCAAGTCCTCCTTCTCCTAAAAAAGCTTCCGTTTTTTCCTCCTCTTGGGTCCAGAGTGGCCATGCTGAAGGGTATTCTCTGTGCTCTCCCTGAACAAGTGTGAATAAAAGCAGCAGCCAAGCAGCCAGCCCCTCACCAACATGTCCTGATTTGTATTATCCAAGTGAGGTATTTGCAAAAAAAAAAAAAAAAAAAAAAAAGGAAAATTTTAAGAAATTAACATCTGCCATCTCTTCACTCCTGGCTATGTTGTGCTTCATTTTACAGAACTTGCTTTCATCCCACTATCTGCAGGGATTAAGGATGTCTGCACTCAGCTTAATGAGCAACAGGCCTCGATCGACATAAAACTCTCTCAGAGACCAGTCTCAGCAAACACAGGTGGCGCCGTTGATCAACAGCACATGGAAATGTAAACTTCAATGTATTTACAAGTTTATTTAAACGACTGAAGAAAAACAGTGCTTTATATTGCTGGGATTTTGAGAAGGCTAGTTTATGAGATTTGGACCGTCTCATGAGTTCAAGCAAACACGCTTCACCATCATTTCCCCACCAGCAGTTTCCAGGCAGGGGCGGCAAAATTGTTTTCACCCCATTGTGTCTATCTCTTTCCCTAGCTCCTTCCTCAGCCATATAGAGTGTGGCTCCAGGCCTTTTATCCCCTTTTCCATCCCTCACTCCTGATGTCCTGGATAGAGAATTACAAGTCAGTAAACTCTGGGCTGGGAAACACTGGCTGGTGCTACCAAGACACTATGTAACTGTTGTCCATTCACAAAGTATTATCTACACTACATACAGAATACATTTTCCCCTACATTTTAACTGATGCTCGCTTTAGAGCAACTCCCTCTGTTTGGACAAGAAAGGAATCCCATCTCCCTGTGAGTGGAATCCAGAATCTATGAAGAAAAATCAACCTTTTCCACACAGTTTTAGTTTAATAAAAGGAAGGAAAACCCACCAAGTACATTTCATGTCGAAAGAGAAGCAAAAAATTTGTACTGCAAGTAGTCGTGTGAGTTACCTTGATTCCCAGGAAAAGAAATTTTAAATGCTGGTACATTTTTGCAAGTTGCAGCATCACTCATTGTACCTTAAGGACTGGCAAAGCCTTTCCAATAAGGAAGCATCCTGGTTCTAGCTTATTTTAAAACAAAGTGACAGGACACCAACTGTGAATATAAAACAGGTAAAAATAATTCTTTAAAAAGGCATGGAAATATATGTCTTTTCTGACTGGTTTCAGAAATTGCCAGATTATGATATATAAGAAATAGCTGATAAAATCATACTGAAATCTCATCTAGAAAACTACATTGTTGGGGAAGGAAGAGGAGAGACCTTAAAAAATGTTTATTGCCAAAGTTAAGTTTCTATGAGAAAAGTTTAAAAATCATTTAGATTTAACAAACCACACAGCAGCATAAAATGGGCACTTTTGAAAACTTGGAAAAATACTAAAAGCAATTTTTTTTTCCAAATAGGGGAAACATGAGTACTTTTATCATGGCAGTGTTATCTCCGTCACTGTGACATGCATTACATCTGTTTATGTCACACATTCACAAAAGTCGACCAAATAAGAGAACTGCCTATTTGAATCTGCAGCCAAATATAGTGCAAATTGCCTGTCAGCATGTACTTGCACCAGCACAAGTCTGCAGAGATCAATAAGATAAAGTAGTAAAACTAATAAAACTCTGTAAAACTTTCAAAAATTAATGCTCATTAAAGGCATTTACAGTGGCAAAGTCAGAAATCTTCATTAAAAAGTCTATGGACCCACACAATTAAATAGTTACACTGAACTGAAGTAGATTGTTTGGTTTTTCTCTCCCACTTATGCATATACCCCACTCAATGACTACAGAAAAAAGGAATAATCTTCTCTTCTAAGACTAGAGGGATGCGGTGAACACCACAGCTAGCAAAATATTCCATAGAAACCCTTCTTGTAAAGTCCTTTAGAAAGTTCAGGCTGATCAGCCTTTGCACATTGAGGTAAAAATTCAGTCCAGTGCATCAGAAAAGATAATCTATGAGTATCTATTACTTTAAAAAAATGGCTCAATTTTGTTGACGCATCAGACAGTGCTGCAAAGTATAGATTCAGTGCAACTATTCCGAGCTGCTGGTAGAAGACCACCTGAAGTCAACTTGGCTCGATCTAGAGGCGGTAGGCATTTGAAACATTTTGAGGCTGCATGGGGTGCCAAATTGGTTGAGTTCTTTTTCTGAGACTCTCAGGCAAAATACATCGTGTGCTGGGTATCATGGTGGATTTGCACAGCCTTAGCCAAGGCCTGAGGATCCCGGCCGTTGCTCTGTCCTGACACATGACTGCCTTCCGCACTGTAAAGAGAATAAAACAAAACAAAACAAAGCAAAACAAACAAAAAACCAAAAACAACAACAACAAAAAACAAAAAACAGGTGTAACAGAAGACCACTTCAAACTTCACACGTTTCAAATAGCACAAACAGTACTAGATTCTAGAATATCTTAGGCTTAAGCTTTAGCTTCTTGAATAATTTGTTATGTCCTTCTAAATATCAGTTGACTCAAATGAATTTCTTTTTTTTTTTTTTTTTTTTTTTTTTTGAGACAGAGTCTCGCTGTCTCCCAGGCTGGAGTTCAGTGGCGCAATCTCGGCTCACTGCAAGCTCTGCCTCCCGGGTTTACACCATTCTCCTGCCTCAGCCTCCCGAGTAACTGGGACTACAGGCGCCCTCCACCATACCCGGCTGATTTTTTTGTATCTTTACTAGAGACGGGGTTTCACCATGTTAGCCAGGATGGTCTTGATCTCCTGACCTCGTGATCCGCCTGCCTCGGCCTCCCAAAGTGCTGGGATTACAGGCGTGAGCCACCGCGCCAGGCCAACTGAACTTCTTTAATGGGCTGCTGCAAGAATTAAATAATATAATGTCTGCAAAGACACAATCCTTAACAGTATCCATATAAAGATTTCCACTGCCCACTATGTCTGGCTAATTTCTTTAGGCTTCAGTCAAATGTCATTTTTCTGCACAGAAATCTTCTTTGACTTTAAGGTCCAGGTCAGAGCCACCTGGAACATGCTTTAACAGAATCCTATATGTTTCTTTCATGGTACTAAACACAATTGAAATTAAATTATTACTTGGGTAATTATTTATTTTCCCACTGGGATATAAACTCCAAGAAAGCAGCAATTTTGTCCACCTTGCTCACCACTGTATCCTTGGTGTCTAGCACATAATACAACAAAGTCTCAATAAACCATTAGTTGAATGAATGCATCTATGTACCTAGCATAGTGATGGAACATAGGAAATTCCCAGCAAATGCTATTGTGCCACCAGTCTCTTCTTGTCTTCCCTTCACTAACTATATAACCTTGGACACATAATAACTCCTCTGAACTTTGGTCTTTCGGAGTAACAACAACAACTTCTAAACATACTACTTAAGGATACCATGTGATATAAAGGGCTTGACAAGCTGTAAATCCCCATCCCTCTTCTGACTTTCTCTTTAAGTGATTATTATCCTTATCATCTAGGCTCAAAATCTTAGCCATCTTTTACTTCACCCTCTCCTCTGACATGCATATCCAATTAACTGTTAAGTCCTATCTATTCTATCCTAGGAACAGCATTTTACATTTAACAAACACGGTCTTGCTTTAACATACTTTTCCAGCCTCATACCTGCTTGTTCCCCTTTAATATCCTCCAGCCAAAGAAAATTTGCTACTGTACAAACATGTCACTTGCTTTCTCCCCTTTGTGTCCCTTGTTCTCTCTGCCCTGAAAATTCTTTTCTCTTTTTTGTAGAGCCATTCTATCCATCCAGCTATGAAATCTTCTCTAAAAGCCTCTCCTCTCGTGTCCCATTGCACTTTTATCTGTACTGACTTGGGCTACTTGTCAGTTGTATATTTGCCTGTATTGTCTCCCATACTGAAACATAAAATCCCCGTGGACAAGAAACATGTCTTACTCATCTTAGTATTTCTAGCACCTAGCACAGTACTAGGCACACAGTCAATACCTAATAAATATGCCAAATAAATGAAAGCACATTACAGAATGGAAGGTACAAAGCCACAGTTGGACATTTTCCATAATAGTGTATTTTCAACCCTCACAGAAATAGACTTGCAGTGGAATGTCTACTATTTAGCAGCTGAATTCAGACTTGGGGAAGAGCCCAGAAACTGCTACACTTCACAGATGGTCATTTGGAAAAGAAAATTAATGCAGAGAGCTTGTGTAACTATTTAATAGTAGCTCAGGAATAGGTCAAAATAACAGATTCTCTGATTCTCCTGAGATGCCTATTTGAGAGTGAGAATCATCTGTGCCCCCACTCCCACACACACATCCAGGTTCACTCTGGGGTATTTTTCCAGAATGTACCAAAAGCAAAGTGAACTGGTCAGGCCTCCTCACTTGCATGAAGTGGAATCCACAGCCCTGTGACTGCTTTGACCGGAGCCAGGGTACTGTGTTGACCACTTTTTGAGGCTACTTAGGACCTGAGCAGAACTGAAATGCATTTGGCTCCATGGGAGAACCACAAGCAGCTCCAAATTAAACTCCTTTAGAGACACAACACAAGTATAAACAAGCCTGAGCACTTCTTGGACCAAAAGTCACATTACAAGCTCTCAGAGGCACATGCAATTTTATTTGCTTCTTACAATTTAAACTCTGAAAGTTTAAATCCTTAAAAAAGTTTTCTATTGTAGCTCATTTTTTTTAACATGCTACTAAAATATAAAGAGACTTTATTGTGCCTAAGAAACTTGCCTGTCATGATCTTTATCCACCAGATGATACCTTGCCCTAAATGCTACAAGCCGGGCATAATATGCAGGGGCTGGAATAGAGACTGAGCGAGTGCACCTCACATAGGTGTGACACAGCTGGTAAGTCAGTAGCTGGAGTTCATCTGCAGTGAAGCAGTTGTCATCCCACAAGACCTGGTAATGTGAGGGACGGCTGGTTCCCTGGGGAGAGAGTTTTATGATTAATGTTTTTTGTTTGTTTGTTTTTTGTTTTTTTGTTTTTTTGTTTTTTTGAGATGGAGTCTTACTCTGTCACCTAGGCTGGAGTGCAGTGGTACGATCTTGGTTCACAGAAACTCCCGCCTCTGGAGTTCAAAGAATTCTCCTGCCTCAGCCTCCCAAGTAGCTGGGACTATAGGTGCACGCCACCATGCCCAGATAATTTTTGTTTTTTTTTAGTAGAGATGGGGTTTCACCACATTGGTCAGGCTGGTCTCAAACTCCTGACCTCAGGTGATCTGCCCATTTCGGCCTCCCAAAGTGCTTGGATTACAAGCGTGAGCCACCGTGCCTGGCCTGATTAATATATTTCTGACATGACACGAGAAGAGAAAATAATTGAAACCTACTCCTTAAACTCAGAAATACTTCTGCCTAGCACACCTACAAGCAGATACCTAGACCAAAAGATAATTCTAGGATACAAGCATTAACAAAGTTAGGCACGGTGTTAAATAACAAGTCTACTCAAGCTAGTTGCTGAATTTGCAAACATCTCCCTATCAAGTCAAAGATCTGAACCAGCTTCCAAATTACCTGAATTCCTGCATGACTACAGAGGTAAAAGTCAAACTCAGATGGATGTGTGATGGTACTATCCACTGTAGTGCCTGCTGGTACATTGCCACTTTTCCCTACCTACAAAAAACAAAAAAAAGTAATTAGTCATCAAAGTGCCAAACTGTGGTCAGGCCATTTTTTTCTTTTGTGTGTTAATTGGGAGCAAGTTGGTAAATGTCTCTTAAGTCTTGAAAATCACTTTCATTCAAGATGTTGAATCCTCTGTAACTTTCCCTTAGCCCAACCATTTTAACCTATAGTATTTTCACAAACAAATATGTTCCAGGATCTCTTCAGGAGGATACGGACAAAAATATTTTACCCGTGGCTTTGGGCTACAACATTATTATGTATTTACAGATGACACAGTGGTATGTTCACAAAGGGAAAAAACATTTAATATTTAAGATAGATAAACTTTCTGAGAAAAAAAGTTTTATTCCTTACTTGGAGTAAAAAAAATTCACAATTTTCAGTAAAAGATTAAGGAATCTTTAAACTGGTTTACCAGGTTCAACATAACTAGTACTTTTTTTTTTTTTTTTTTTGAGACAGGGTCTCACTCTGTCACCCAGGCTGGAGTGCACTGGGAGGATCACAGCTCACTGCAACCTTGGACTCCTGGACTCAAGGAATCCTTTCACCTCAGCCTCCTGAGTAGCGGGGGCTATAGGCACACATGCCATCATGTCTGGCTATTTTTTTTTTTTTTTGAGACACGGGGTCTAATTTTGTTGTCCAGGCTGGACTCAAATTCCTGGGCTCAAGCAATTCTCCCACCTTGGCCTCCCAAAGTGCTAGGACTACAGGTGTGAGCTACCACATCTGGCAATAACAAATACTTTATTAATAATAAAAAAAAGTCACTGGCAAATGGTTATCAGGAAGAAAGCACTGAAATGGGAACTAAAAAATCAGTTTCAGATCTAGGCCTAGCCTTGCAACTATATACCTTGAACAAAGCTTATTATCTTTACACCTCAATCTAATCATCTATAAAATTAGGTGATGTTCTCTTACCCTTTTAAAATTCCAAGCAAAAACTCTACAGACAAAATTTGAAAATCAAATTTCTAGGAAGGCAAGAGGGGAACTTCAGAAATGGATTACAAGGGAAGAAATTACATCTTGCTATTTGGTCACCCTCTTCTGCTGTACAGCAGAGTTCAGTATGAACACATTTCTTTAGCATACAGGCACAAATTTGATGGGAGTTTATTTGGCTCCATTTTAACTATTGTTACCTTAAGCTGAAGATCATACACCTATGCATACATAACTCTATGAGTATAGAAAAATCTCCTTCCATCAAATGCATATGTGATCTTGGGTTCCTAGCTGGATCAGAAGAAATCTAGTTGGTTCTAGCATTTTTTTTTTCCCCAAAGTGTGTTCTTTAGGAATATTAGCTTTGCAGGATGTGTTTAGGTATTTTATGGTGAAACAAACCTGAGAAATATGGGATCAAATTAAAGTTAAAAGTATTTTTCTACTGTATGACTTCTCAAAACCTTTATTTAGTCATGTATAATCTTTAAAAGGGATATAGAGTATATAGCATTTTCTAAATTTATTTTACCCTTAAAAAAAAAAAAAAAACTCTCTGGTTCTACATATGACAGCCTGAAGAGGTGATGCCTCGGAGAAAAGGGAATCCAGGCCTTTTCAATTCACCAGTTATTGCAAGGGAATCCAGGCCTTTTCAATTCACCAGTTATTGCTTGAGCACCCATATGACTGCTAGGCTCCGCAGCAGATGTTGGGGATGACACCCAGGGGCATCAAGAGAATTAATAAACTTGCCTTCCTGACTTCATGAAAAGTGTATACAATAAACTGTAATACAATGTCATAAGGGCATATGGGAAGCATTGGGAAAAGCTGATGAGGAGGAAATAGGTGAGCCATGCCTTATAAGTAGGAGCTGAAAAGGGAAGTTGGGTAAAAAACAGGAAACACTCCAAATACCCCTAAACTCAGAAATGGATAAGCAAACTGTGGCTCATCCACATTATAAAATACCACTCACAATAAAAAAGGGGCAAATTACTGATATATACACAACTTGGATGAATCTCAAATGCCAGACTCAAAGGCTATGATTCTATTTATATGATGTGCTGGAAAAAGCAAAACTGTAGGAACAGAATACATATCAGTGGTTGCCAAGGGCTGGGAGTGAAGGAGAAAGGTTAACTACAAAAGGACACCTGAAGATTTTTTGGTATGACAGAATTATTATACAGTCAGCCCTTGGTATCCACAGGTTCTGCATTCAGGAATTCAACCAACTGTGGATATTCTTTAAAAAGGTTTGGATATTCTAATTATACCCTGATTTGATCACTGCACATTATTTGTATAAGAATTCCTATGTAACCCATAAATGTGTATCATTATTATGTCAATTAAAAATAAATAAAAATATAAATTTTAAAGACCTGACACAAATACAGAAAATTGTTAACATGTTTAAAAATTTAATTTTAATATGAAAAAAATTAAAACAATAAAACATAGCATTTACACCATATTCGGTACTAAAGCAAACTAGAAAAATATTTAAAATAATTCAACAGTAAAAACTTATACACATTTTAAAATATAGTATAACAACTATTTAAGCCTTTACATTGTATTAGGTATTATAAGTAATCTAGAGATCTTTTAAAGCAAGCTTGTCCAACCCGCAGCCCGTGGGCTGCATGCAGCCCAGGATGGCTTTGAATGTGGCCCAGTACACATTTGTAAACTTGGGCCGGGAGCAGTGGCTTTCATGCCTGTAATCCCAGCACTTTGGGAGGCCAAGGCAGGCAGATTACTTGAGGTCAGGAGTTCAAGACCAGCCTGGCCAACATGGTGAAACTCCATCTCTACTAAAAATCCAAAAATTAGCTGGGCATGGTGGCATGTGCCTGTAATCCCAGCTACTCGGGAGGCTGAGGCAGGAGAATCACTTGAATCCAGGAGGCAGAGGTTGCAGTGAGCCGAGACTGAGCCATTGCACTCCAGCCTGGGTAACAGAGCGAGACTCAGTCTCAAAAAAAAAAAAAAAAAGACCAAAAACAAATTTGTAGACTTTCTTAAAACATTATGAGATTTGTTTGTGATTTTTTTTTTTTTAGCCCATCAGCTATGGTTAGTGTATTTTATGTGTGGCCCAAGAAAATTCTTCTTCCAATGTGGTCCAAGGAAGCCAAAAGATTGGACACCCCTGTTTTAAAACATATGGGAGGATGTGCGTAGGTTATATACAATTACTATACCATTTTTGTTTTTTGAGATGGAGTCTTGCTATGTTGCCCAGGCTTGTCTCAAACTCCTGGACTCAAGTGATCCTACTGTCTCAGCTTCCTAAGTAGCTGGGACTACAGGTATGCACCACCACGCCTTGCTTACTGTACCATTTTATATCAGGGACTTGAGCATATGTGGATTTTGGTATCTGCAGCAGGTCCTGGAACCAATCCCCCATGGATTCTGAGGGATGACTGTGTATTTTTATTGTGGTGATGCCTACAGAACTGTATGTATTTGTCAAAACTAGGGCCAGGTATGGTGGCTTATGCCTGTAATGCCAACACTTTGGGAGGCTGAGGTGAGAGGACCACTTGAGTCCAGGAGCTCAAGACCAAACTGGGGAACAAACTTAGACCTTGTCCCTAAATATATATATATATATATATATCTTTTTTTGAGATGGAGTCTCACTCTGTCTCCCAGGCTGGAGTGCAGTGGCGCCATCTCAGCTCACTGCAAGCTCCACCTCCCGGATTCACGCCATTCTCCTGTCTCAGCCTCCCGAGTAGCTGGGACTACAGGCGCCAGCCACCACATCCGGCTAATTTTTTGTATTTTTAGTAGAGACAGGGTTTCACCGTGGTAGCCAGGATGGTCTCGATCTCCTGACCTTGTGATCCGCCCACCTCAGCCTCCCAAAGTGCTGAGATTACAGGTGTCAGCCACCGCACCTGGCCCACAGAGGACTATTTTCTAAATGCGTATGGAGGGACTGGAAATGGGGCAAAGAATTTAAAGACAACTCTGAAGTTTCTAGCTTGGCTGACTTAATATACAGTGATGCCAAGTAATAGAATAAAAGGAAAATTGGGGAGGAATAGGTTTTGGATGGGGATAAAACAATAAATAGAAGGTTTAGACATGCTTTGCTTGAAATGCCAGTGGTAGATTGTATTACTGGTGCCAAACATTCCCATGCCCCTGCCTGGGGGAGGATTATACATCCACACCCAATTATCTCAGGGGTGACTTGCTTTGGCTGATAAAATGTGGCCTGAAATGTGTTACTTCTGGGCCAGCACATGGCTTGTCATGTATCTTTTTTCCTCTCTGCCAGGATGACTGGCAATGTTCCAGATAGATGCTTCTTTGTCAGCCTAGGTTCCAAAGGGAGGACAGCAGGGTCACAGCTGCAGCAGAGCCACAATGAATGTGTAATATGATCAAAAAACAAGTCTTTGTAAGCCACTACGATTTGGGTTTTTGTTGTTGTTTTTGGCCTATCTTGACTGATGCAGTGCCTATAGAGAATCTAAGCAAATATGTCTGGTAGATAACTGGGAGTACAGATCAGGAGCTGAAGAGTAGATTGGGGCTGGAAATACAGATTTAGGAATCTACAAGCAAGGGAATTCGCCCAGAAAAGTGGATGACACTATAGAGAGGGCTGAAATTGAGAAGAAAAGAGAGAGAAGTATGAAATGTCGGGAAATATCAGTGTTTAATGGAGAGAGGGAGAAAGAGGAATCAAAAAAGTCTGATTACAGGCCGGGCACAGTGGCTCACATCTGTAATCCCAGCACTTTGGGAGGCCGAGGTGGGTGAATCACTTGAGGTCAGGAGTTCGAGACCAGTCTGGCCAACATAGTGAAACCCTGTCTCTACCACAAATACAAAATTAGCTGGGCATGGTGATATGCGCCTGTAATCCCAACTACTTGGTAGGCTGAGGCAGGAGAATTATTTGAACCCGGGAGGCAGAGATTGCAGCAAGCCGAGATCATGACAGAGTGAAACTCTATCTTAAAAAAAAAAAGCCTGATTACAGAAACTCCATTTCAAAAAAAAAAAAAAAGTCTGATTACAGAAACTCCATTTCAAAAAAAAAAAAGTCTGATTACAGAAACTCCATTTCAAAAAAAAAAAAAAAAAAGTCTGATTACAAAGGTGGGTAGTAAAGCTGGAAAGTCACTTTGCTAAGGCCAAATAAGGCAATCATTGTCTTAAGTGCTACAAAGAAGTCAGTGTGGGAATCTGACAAAGTATCTCTTGATTTGAAATGAGCAAGTCATTGAGACAACAACTTCAATGGAGTCACTGAAATTGAAGTTAGGCTACAGAAAATTAAAGTTTGATGTGAGAAAGTACAGATAGAAAGTCAAGTGATTGTTTTTCTCAAAGTTTAGTCGTGAAAGGAAGAAAATATAAGGTAGCAGTGAGACTGAGGGAGAAGCAGGGTGAGGTGAACTCAGGAAGATTTAAACCACCTTTATAGGGCGAGAAGGAGGCAACAGAACACGAAAGAGTGACGTTTTGAAAAATAATGCGTAATTGACCAAGTAAGGCTCTAGAGAAGTCAGGAGGGATTAGGATTGAAAGCACAGGATGGGGGCAGGAAAGCATAGGTGGAGAGATATGAGGAAGGAGATAGGAAAATACAAGATGTAACTGAGTTTGAAAGTAGAGGAGAGGCAGCTGAGAAAATTCTTGCCTTCTAGATCTTGTTTTTGGAGGGAAATAGACGATAGGACTTTGTTGGCAATAGAGTTATTATGAATAGGGTAGGGGACTTGAGAAGAGTATAAAGGTGTGGAACAGATGCTATGGGGAATAGGGTAAATGAAAAAACGGCAGCATTCAAGGCCTGGCTGAGATTTGCTCTCATGAATTTGTAATATGGTTCTTTATTAAACAGACACTTTTGGACAGGTGTGGTGGCTCACGCCTGTAATTCTAGAACTTTGAGAGGCTGAGGTGAGCTGATCACTTGAGCCCAAGAGTTCAAGATCAGCCTGGACAACATGGTGAAACCCCATCTCTACAAAAAATACAAAAAAATTAGCCAAGAGTGATGGTGAGTGCCTGTAGTCCCAGCTACTTGGGAGGCTCAGGTAGGAGGATCACCTGAGCCTGGGGGCGTCTAGGCTGCCATGAGCCATAATCATGCCACTGCACTCCACCCTGGGTGACAGAGTGAGATGAGACCCTGTTCCAAAAAAATAAAATCCACCACTTTTCCCCCAGCAATTTCTATCAGCCTAAGAGTAGAGGCAAAATAAATGGGCAAGTGGATTGGCAAGAGGCATGCATAGAGAATTGAAGATATTAGTAAATGTCAGGGTACAAAGTAGACCAAGAACTGGAACTGTCAATTTTGAAAGGTTTAAAGAATAAAACTATGAGATAGCTTAATAATAGCTTAATAGATAGTTTAGGAAGACAAGCCTGAAGAAGAAGATCTTAAATCTATATGGATAACAAGTTGACAGACAGGTGGAGAGATGACAACAGTTAAGGAGAAGGTGGCAGGAGGTTTTGGGCCCAGAGGTCAGGCAAGAGTTCAACAAATTTGTATTAGCAAAGTCTAAGAAGTACTATTTTTTTTTTCACAGCATATCTTTTATTTATTTATTTTATTTGACATGTGCTGGTCTATTTTTTATTTAAATTTTTATATATTTTGGGGGCACAGGTACAGATTTCTTATATGTGTATGTTACAGAGAGTTGTAAAGCCCAGTTGGTAAGAAGTACTATTAACTCATGGTTTCAGCAATTTAAAGACAGCCCTTTTAATTTAAAACAGCCCTTTTAATTTAAGACAGTCCTTTTAATCTAAGCTGATTGGATCTGGGGCCCAATGAGAAAACAACCTTGATTCAGAAAACAAAAAGAAACAGTTCAGGCCAAGCACGGCGGCTCACACCTGTAATCCCAGCACTTTGGGAGGCCGAAGCAGGTGGATCACCTGAGGTCAGGAGTTCAAGACTGGATTGGCTAACATGGTGAAACCCCGTCTCAACTAAATATACAAAAATTAGCTGGGCATGGTGGTGGGCGCCTATAATCCCAGCTACTCAGGAGGTTGAGGCAGGAGAATTGCTTGAAACTCGGGAGGCAGAGGTTGCAGTGAGCCAAGATTGTGCCGTTGCATTGCAGCCTGGGTGACAAGAGCAAAACTCGGTCTCAAAAAAAGAGAAAAAAGAAACAGTTCATCCTCGGATTACAGACAAAAAAACTAGAGTGTACTTGAAAATAATGGGAGTGGCAAACAAGATTACATGATTAGGCAACAGAAAGATCTGGTCTTCCTAGGGGTGGATCAGAGAGGGCCTGGACAAGATGAAGTAAAGTCATTAAAAAATATCAAAGAAGCAAGATTATCTATTGATAATATAGGTTGGGCATTCTCTACCTGAAATGCCTGGGGATTAGAGGTGTTTTGGATTTTAATTTTTTTTTTTTTCTTTTAGGCAGAGTCTTGCTCTGTGCAGGCTGGAGTGCAGTGGTATGATCTCGGCTCACTGCAACCTCTGGCTCCGGGGTTCAAGCGATTCTCCTGCCTCAGCCTCCTGGATACCTGGGACTACAGGCGTGCACCATTACGCCCAGCTAATTTTTGTATTTTCAGTAGAGATGGAGTCTCACCATGTTGGCCAGGCTGGCCTCGAACTCCTGACCTCAAGTGATTGCCCGCCTCAGCCTCCCAAAGTGCTGGGATTACAGGCGTGAGCCACAGCACCAGGTCAGATATTGTTCTTAACCACATTTTACAGATGAGAATATTATGGCTTAGAGAAGTTGAGTAATTTGACTGTGGTTTAAGTGCGACACTATAAATATTCAAAGTCTGTGCCCTATGAATCTTCTATGCCAGCAGTCCTCAACTTTTTTGGCAGCAAGGACAGGTTTCATGGAAGACAATTTTTACATGGATGAGGGTAGGGGAGCGGTGGGGAGATGGTTTTGGGATGAAACTGTTCCACCACTGCTGATCTGACAGGAGGCAGAGCTCAGGTGGTAATGATCATTCACTGACCACTCACCTGCTGTGCAGCCTGGTTCCCAATAGGCCACAGACTGTTACCAGTCCACAGTCTGGGGGTTGGGGACCCGTGTCCTATGCGGATATAAAATTATTTGGAAGATAAATTCTTCTTTATACCCTAGAACTGTGCAGCAAAAAGTAACAAATAACAAAAGCACCCCTTAGAAGGTTGCCTATATCATCACAATGTACCTGGCATGTTTCTGACCTACTCCCCCCGACACAAAAACAACTCGAGAAATCAGCATTTCTGTTATACAAGAGAAATAAAATATTCAGTCTCAAAACTCGTATCATTCAGACTTGGTCATCTAAACCCAACTGCAGTTATTGTATTTATTAAATTATTATCAGGCATTTCTGCTTTTAAGAAAAAAATTGTATAAAAATGGTGTATATATATATGTGCATATATACATCTCTTGCCAGAGCCTCAGATAACAAAGCTTATATTATATCTTCTTACCCTTTCTGTTTTATCTGCACAGAAGAGTCGTGTGTGATGTCTTTTTTGCACCACAATATAAGTTATTCCTGGCCGGTAATCTTCTTCCAAGCTAATACATGCCTTTCGAATTGCTATTAGTTCTGGCCAAGCTACCTAGAAGACAGAAATGGAATTATGTTTAATTGAGAATTTGCCTAGTATCTCTCAGATCTACCCAGAATGGTAGATGAGAGGAATCTCCCTCAGACTCCTAGGGGCCCCGAAGGGCAACAGGGATAATGAGAGTACCTGTTTCATTTGTCCCTCAGATACCCCTCCACGGTAATAGATGATCCGAGTGGGTTTGAAGCGTGTGGATTTGTAGAACTGAATCAGCAGCTCTCGAACCATGTTAGTCAGGTCCTGGATGACCTCTTGACTGTAGAGGAGCTCTTGGGAGATCTCCTGCCGGGAAGTCTGCACCCGAACGGTGGCACAGTACCGGCTGGGGTGGCCATCCATACTGCCAACCACAGCAGCAATGGAAGGTTTCTTCCCATCCCCTGCTGGGGGGTGTGTGACATCCGCTCCCAGGAAGATGACAGGCTGCTGGAACACCGAGGGCCTGCTCAGATTTAAGGAGATGTTGCCACTCAGACATATAAGTGAAAATGTTTGAGTTTAGCAAGATTATATCACCACATATAATCAGATATAACCTTATAAGAGAGAACAAAGACTTAAGCCCATTGGGAAAGAACACTACGGACCACTGAATATTGATGTCACCCAGTACAGTGACTCTGGACTGACTGAAGAAGTGAACATGGCTCTTCTATAACAGTAGGAAGAGAAGATTTAAAAAACAGGACCTAGGCTGGGCACCTTGGCTCATACCTATAATCTCAGCACTTTAGAAGGCCAAGGAGGAAGGACTACTTGAGCCCAGAAGTTCAAGGCCAGCCTGGGCAATATATCAAGACCCAGGTCTCTACAAAAAATAAGAAAGCCCAGCGTGGCAGCGCCTGCCTGTAGTCCCAGTTACTTGGGAGGCTGAGGCAGAAAAAAACATTTAAGCCCAGGAGTTTGAGGCTGCAGTGAGTTATGTACTATACTACACTGTACTGTGTCACATCACTGTACTCCAGCCTGGGTGACAGAGTAAGACCTTGTCTTTAAAAAAAGAAAAGAGGCCGGGCGTGGTGGCTCACGCCTGTAATCCCAGCACTTTGGGAGGCCAAGGCAGGAGGATCACCTGAGGTCAGGATTTGGAGACCAGCCTGGCCAACACGGCGAAACCCTGTTTCTACTAAAAATACAAAAATTAAGGTCGGGCATGGTGACTCACGCCTATAATCCCAGCACTTTGGAAGGCTGAGGCAGGCAGATCACTTGAGGTCAGGAGTTTGAGACCAGACTGGCCAACATGGTGAAACCCTGTCTCTACTAAAAAATACAAAAATTAGCCAGGTGTGGTGGTGTGTGCCTGTAATCCCAGCTACTCAGAAGGTGGAAGAGGCAGGAGAATCACTTGAACCAGGAAGGTGGAGGTTGCAGTGAGCCGAGATCACACCACTGCACTCCAGCCTGGGTGACAGAGCTAGACTGTCTCAAATAAAAAAAAAAAAATTAGACGGGCATGGAGGCGCTCACCTGTAATCCCAGCTACTGGGGAGGCTAAGGCGGGAGAATCACTTGAACCCAGGAGGTAGAGGTTGCAGTGAGCCAGGATCACGCCACTGCACTCCAGCCTGGGTGACAGAGGAAGACTCCATCTCAAAACAAAACAAAACAAAACAAAACAATACCCTTTTTTTTTTTTTTTGAGACAGGGTCTCACTCTGTTGCCCAGGCTAGAGTGCAATGGCATGATCTCAGCTCACTGCAGCCTCAACCTCCTGGACTCAGGTGATTCTCCCACTTCAGCCTTCCAGATAGCTGGGATAAATTCTTAAAGGTAGGATTTGGGACTGCGAGTGTTAATTCTTCAAGTGTAATTTAAGAGGCATCCCATACTTGACAACCTCATATAATAGGTACTAAAGGTGAGGTCCCATGGGAGAAGAGGCTGTGTCCCATTTATCTCTCTGTATCATCACAGAACATAAGCCTGGCACAGAGAAGTTAATAACAGTGGACATATATAGGCAACACACATATACATAACATAACAGCTTACATATACAACGTACCAGCCACTATGCTAAGCACTTCACACGTGTTAACTCATTTAGTCCTTAAAATTTTATGAGGGTGGTACAATTATTGTCTCAATTTTTCCAGATAAAAAATAATACATAAGAGGATAAAGAATGTTCCCAAGATCACACAGCTAGGAGTGGAAAAGCTGCAATCCAAACCAAAGAAGTTTAACGCCAAAGTATGCACTCTAAGCCACTACACTATATTGTCTCAAATGTTTGGGTTAAAATTAAATGAAGACAGACTTTAGGTTAACTTCCCCTATGGCCCATATATCTCATCACTAATGTTTAAGGAGGGATTTATTTACCTAGAAGTTTCATCCAAGGACAAAAATGAGAACTGTGTTGGGAGGCTGAGCGGGTGGATTGCTTGAGCTCAGGAGTTTGAGACCAGTGTGGGCAACATGGAGAAACCTCGTCTGTATGAAAAATACAAAAAATAAGCCAGGCGTGGTGGTGCACGCCTGTGGTCCCAGCTAGTTGGGAGGCTGAGGTGGGAAGATTGCTTGAGCCTGGGAGGCGGAGTTTGCAGTGAGCCGAGATTGTGCCACCGCACTCCAGCCTGGGTGACAAAGTGAGACACTGTCTCAAAAAAATAAATAAATAAGAAATAAGAAATCAACTAATCAAGTTGACAAAATATGCTAAGATTAAATTTAAAAAAAGAGAACTGTGATATGATTGCATAAGAGCAAGGCACTCAATTTCATCTTCAAGTATGGCAATGACTAATACCACAGCCCCAAATTTAACTCTTCAAATCACTTTCACACATAGTATTTCACAGAAAAACAACACTTTCAAGTTAACAAGGCAGATATTATTATCTGGATAGATAAGGAACTGAGGCCCAGAGATATTAGAAATTCACATGCGTAACAATACTCAAATCTCCCAATGCCCAGCCAGCACTTTGTCTATCATATCCCTGTCTTGCCTTGGTGTTTGCTTACTCTAGAGTCAATCTGACAAACTCAAATTTAAACAACAACAAAAAAAACCTATGAAGGGAGGGACAGACAGGGTTTCTTAAAAGGACATAAAAAGATTGATTCAACTCAGTCCTATTAACATTTTCTGTTCATCAAAAGCCACTGTTGACCAGGCATGGTGGCTCACGTCTATAATTCCAACACTTTCAGAGGCCAAGGTGGAAGGATCACTTAAGCCCAGGAGTTCAAGACCAGCCTGGACAACATAGCAAGACCTCATCTTTAAAAAAAAATTTAAGGCCGGGCATAGTGGCTCATGCCTATAATCCCAGCACTTTGGGAGGCCAAGGTGGGCCGATTGCTTGAGGTCAGGAGCTCAAGACCACCAGCCTGGCCAACATGGTAAAGCCCTGTCTCTACTAAAAATACAAAAATTAGCCAAGTATGGTGGCATGAGCCTGTAATTCCAGCTACTCGGGAGGCTGAGGCAGGAGAATCGCTTGAACTCAGGAGGCGGAGGTTGCAGTGAGCCGAGATTGTATCACTATACTGCAGCCTGGGTGACAGAGTGAGACTCTGTCTCAATAAATACCTAAATAAATAAATAGGCAGGCATGGTGGCACATTCCTGTAGTCCCAGCTACTCAGGAGACTAAAGCGGGAGAATCGCTTGAGCTGGGGAGATTGAGGCTGCAGTGAGTCATGATTGCCCCACTGCACTCCAGCCTGGGTGACAGAGTGAGACCTTGTCTTAAAAAGAAAAAAACAGAAAACCCACAATTTAGGAGAGTGAAAAGGCAAAGCACAGACTAGGAGAAGATAATCTGCCTATCCTGTTTGCCTATAGGATATCTGTATCTTGTGAAGGACCAGAAACCACAAAGAACTACTACAAATTAATGAAAAAGACTCACAACCCAATATAAAAAAAAGAGCAAAGGACTGAACAGGTCCATTATAAAAGAAGATGTTTAGGCTAGGCATGGTGGCTCATGCCTGTAATCCCAGCACTTCGGGAGGCTGAGCCAGGAGGACTGTTTGAGCTCAAGAGTTCTAGACCAGCCTGGTCAACAGGACAAAACCGTCTCTATAAAAAATAAAAACATTAGCCGAGCATGGTGGTATGAGCCTGTAGTCCCAGCTACTTGGGAGGCTGAGGTGGGAGGATCAGTTGAAGGCCAGGAGTTTGGGTCTTCAGTGAGCCATGATCACATCACTGCACTCCAGCCTGGAAGACAGAGTGAGACCCTGTCCCAAAAAACAAAACAGGCCAGGCGTGGTGGCTCACGCCTGTAATCTCAGCACTTTGGGAGGCCGAGGTAGGCGGATCACTTGAGGTCAGGAGTTCAAGTCCAGCCTGGCCAACATGGTGAAACCCTGTCTCTACTAAAAATACAAAAAAATTAGTGGGGCATGGTGGTGTGCACCTGTAATCCTAGCTACTCAAGAAGCTGAGGTGGTAGCATTGGTTGAACCTGGGAGGTGGAGGTTGCAGTGAACCAAGATCATGCCATTGCACTCTAGCCTGAGTGACAGAGCAAGACTCCATCTCAAAACAAAACAAACAAACAAAAAAATAAAGATGTCCAAATGGCTAATGAGCATATGAAAATGTGCTTAACATCATTACTCATTAAGGGAAGGCAAATTAAAACTATAATGAGATACTATTATCCCCAAGCAAAATGGCTAAAATTAAAAGGACTGATACTACCAAGTGTTGGTAAGAATATAGAGCAAGTAGAACTCTCAGTGTAAGTGTAAATTGGTACAACCACTTTGGAAAACTATTTGACTGTATCTATTAATAGTAAATATATGTATTCTCTGTAACTCTATTCTCTGTAACTCAGTAATTACACTCCTGGAATTCCACACAACAGAAAGAGTGTTTCAGTTCACCAAAAATGTAGAATTGTATAATGAATGTATGAAAATATCCAAGGCCGGGCACGGTGGCTCACGCCTGTAATCCCAGCACTTTGGGAGGCCGAGACAGGCGGATCACGAGGTCAGGAGATTGAGACCATCCTGGCTAATATGGTGAAACCCCGTCTCTACTAAAAATACAAAAAATTAGCCGGGTGTGGTGGCAGGTGCCTGTAGTCCCAGGTACTGGGGAGGCTGAGGCAGGAGAATGGCGTGAACCCGGGAGGCGGAGCTTGCAGTAAGCCGAGATCGCATCACTGCACTCCAACCTTGGGGGACAGAGTGATCAATAGTAAAATAAATTAAAATTGTGTGGTTTATTCATGAAATGAAATCATACACAACAATGAAAAAGAATAAACTACTCCCAAGTGCAACAACACAAATTAACCTCACAGACATAATGTTGAACAAAAGAAGACCAACACAAAATAGTACATCCTGCATGATTCCATTTATATGAAGCTCAAAAATGGGCAAAAGTAATCTGGATAGGTGATAGACATCAGAATGGTGGTCACCTTTGGGGGTTATCTATTTGGAGGGGCCATAAGGAAGGCTGATGGGGTGCTGGAAATGTTCTATATCTTTATCTGGGTATTGGGTATATGGGTGCACATATATACAAGAGAAAAGGTAATCTAGATGCATATATAATATTTGTGTGCTTTCCCATAAATTATGTAAGTTAGATCTTAAACAAAAGTGGAGAAAGCATTCAGAATCTTACCTTTGATGAGGCACAAGCACATTGTTAATTCCTCCAAGTTTTGCATTTATCTTCAGGCAAAGATTGGAAAGGGTTTGAGGTGAGGTCTTCACTACATTTTTTACCTGGACACACTGTGTGGCCATACCTAGAAGGGTATCTCCAACACGTTTCACCTCCGCTACAAAAATAATTTATTAATTTTAACATGTTTAAATGGTCTCCTAATTACTAAAAGCAAAAGGAAAAAAACCCCACACATTAACTTTATAACCTACTATATACTGTACACTGTGCTAGATGCTTCTCATGTGTCTTCCTTTTATCTGCTAAACCCTAGGGCAATTTTTCCCCCTGTGTTTGGATAGGCCCTCCCTTCTCTCCTTTTTTCCCTCCTGCAGGCCCTGCAGCCAGTCTGCTTCCTTTATTCTCTGTGCTGCCTGCCACGACTTGCTTAGCTCCTTGATGCTCCTCTTCCCACATGACTGATTTAGCAAAAGAATCGATCTTCCCAGCTCCTCCCTCTCAGTACACACACCGGCCCTTTGAATTTTATTTTATTTTGGTTTGGTTTTTTTTGCTTCCTTTTTCTTTCTTTAAGTACTAGAGATAACTGTAGAGAGAAGGTTAAAGACATTTTATAAAGTTTAAAACTGGGGCCAGCCACAGTGGCTCACATCTGTAATCTCAGCACTTTGGGAGGCCAAGGCGGGTGGATCACTTGAGGCCAGGAGTTCAAAACCAGCCTGGCCAACATGGTGAAACCCCATCTCTACTAAAAATACAAAAATTAGCTGGGTGTGATGGCACGTGCCTGTAGTCCCAGTACTTGGGGGGGCTGAGGCAGGAGATGGCACGTGCCTGTAGTCCCAGTACTTGGGGGGCTGAGGCAGGAGAATCACTTGAACCCAAGAGGCGGAGGCTGCAGTGAGTCAAGATTGCGCCACTGCACTACAGCCTGGATGACAGAGCAGGACCCTGCCTCAAAAAAAAAAAAAAAAAAAAAAGGTTTAAAACTGGCTGGGCGTGCTGGCCCATGCCTGTAATCCCAATGCTTTGGGAAGCCCAAGGCAGGTGGATGGCTTGAGCCCAGGAGTTCAAGACCATCCTGGGCAACACGGCAAAACCCTATCTCTATAAAAAATACAAAAATTAGCTGGGCGTGGTTGTGGGCACCTGTATTCCCAGCTACTCAAGAGCCTGAGACGGGAGAATCACTTGAGCCCAGGATTGTGAGGCTGAGATGAGCAGTGATCATGACACCGCACTCCAGCCTGGGTGACAGAGCTGAGATTCTGTCTCATCAACAATAATAGTTCCTACATCCTTTATTTAAATGATAGCCAAAATAACTTTGTATCATTCTTCTTATAATAGATACAAAGTAAGCAAATCCTCTTCTGGAAGTGGCACTCTTCCTCACTCTCATATTCCTAAGTGCTTTTCACCAAATATTTCCAGTTCTCTCAGCTTCCAGGCCTATGGTAGTATCACACTACATTCTCAATGCCCATCCCCACTGCTCCCACGCAAGTTGGGTAAGGCCATATGGCTGGTTGTGGCCAAGGAGTTGCAGAGAGAAAAAAGAATGTGGGGCCAGCAACATTCCAAATAGCAGCTGCTCTGCCAAGCTGGGTCCCCAAATGGAGATGACATGATGACACAGAGCAGAGGCCGCGTCTACCTTCAGTGGACGCATAACAGGAGCAAGAAACAAATCTTTGTTTTTGTGAACCACTGAGAGTTTGAGGTTTGTGACTGCAGCATAACCTAGCTTATCCTGACTGTTATATCTACTGCTTGAAATCATCCCTCATTCAGCATTAAAAGGGTCCATACCATATACTGGTGTCTTTCCAGGCAGGATAACCACTATTAGCTGTAGGCCCACATAAGTCATTTTCAGATGTTTAAACATAGGCTCCACACTGTCTGCACCTTGTGCATACTTGCAGAAACATGGCTGACCCTGGATGGGCATTCCTGCATCCTTAGAGATTTTACGCAGCTGGTCAGTGAAACTCCTGTTAAAATAGAACCAGTAACACGGTTTTTTTCATTTCAGAGTACATTTCTAGCATTCATTTTCCTCTGAAATACTTCCTTCAGTTTTGTAAATTCTTAGCCAAATTTAGAAACAAGTAAACAAATAAATAAAAATCTTTAACTGGTTGCCAAAAATGGACTGGCAATTGCAATTAAACTTGCAATTTAACTTGCAGTTAAACAGAAAAGAATCTGTATTACTAAGCTATCAGATTATCAACTGAAATTTTTAAATAATTATGCGCAGCTGAACTAGATAGAATAGCATTGCTGTTCAAAGATCTTTCAAACATTCGAATCAATAATTCTGGACTGAAGAAAAGCAGGGTCAAAATTTCAGGTAACGTGCATTTTGGTAAGCCTGGTACAGAAATAGCTGGGTAAGCTTGTGCTCAACTGAGAACACAGAAACATGCTGTTACAAAATCAGTGTATTTAGGACTACATTCAAACTTGGAACAGATTTGGTTCAATAAAAATGTCAAAAGAAATCATCACTTAAAAAAAGCAAAATTCACTTTGAAGTTTTAAATTTTAGATTTAAGAAGTTACTTCAATCTATGTATAAAGCTTTCAGAATTCCTTTGGTGCATTTGCCAATATTTTGTAGAATTCCTTTCTTTCACTCTAGTTCCCTTTTCTTAATTTTTTTTCACTCTTCTCCCTAATTTTATTTTTTTATTTTTATTTTTTTGAGACGGAGTCTTGCTCTGTCGCGAGGCTGGAGTGCAGTGGTGAGATCTTGGCTCACTGCAACCTCTGCCTCCTGGATTCAAGTGATTCTCCTGCCTCAGCCTCCCCAGTAGCTGGGACTACAGGCGCGTGCCACCATGCCTGGCTCATTTTTTGTATTTTAGTAGAGACAGGGTTTCACCATGTTGGCCAGGATGATCTCGATCTCCTGACCCCATGATCCACCCACTCGGCCTCCCAAAGTGCTGGGATTACAGGTGTGAGCCACTGAGCCTGGCCACTAACTTCTTTTATATAGATAGCTGCATCTGTAAGATGCGAACCTACTCTTACCCAGAGACCTTGCAATAAAACAAGCTCATTAGTAAATTATAACGATTAAAAGTAAGCTAGTTTTTGATCTTAGCTGAAAAGATACAATTAATACCAAAGGAAGCTTCAATAAGAACTCAAGAATTTGCCAACCAACATTGTCTCCACCTTGTTACTCACAAATTTCTGCTCTACATGTAAGGAAGCTGAGTCAGATTTTTAATGTAATTCCCAAGTTTGCAAATTACTATAATACAAGGTCTTTTTCATATAGCCAGATGGTGTCACTATGGGAGTCAGGGATTTAGTGCCAGTGTACACAGCACATTCACATAAAGACAGTATTTTCATATCTGGAAGGGATATTACTAAGCTGAAAATATGAAGATACTCACTTTAGTAAATCTTCCCTACATTGTTTCTGAGGTGCAAAACAAGCAACTGCCCAAACTTTAATTTCAATGCCAGCATAAAACTGCTTTCCTCGCATGTCCCAGACACCCTGGTTGGGTGTGGCTACTGTTTTATTCTTTGAAAAAAAAAAAAAAAAGAAGAAGAAGAAGAAGAAGAAACAAAAGAAAAGAGAAAAGACATTACAATCTAAGGCCATTTTACTATTGACGAGTGAATAAACAAAATTCTATTAGGTATGAGCCAGAACACAAAAGGCAATAATGAACAAAACTATGGGTAAATTCAGCAGTGGCAGAGTAGAGAAACCCTGGATTATTCTCTTTTTGACTGGTTGTGGAAGAAGCTTGCTGAATAAAATAAAAAGCTTACCCGGCCTCCATATTGCAGCATTGGTGCTGGAAGTACCCTGCCTGTGAGCTCTGTCATTTCATTGTGGACAACAATACCAAATTCTTTAAGGTATGGATCAGGTCCACCCACCATACTGTTGCTCTTCACCTAAAGAACAGGAAAGCCTGCATATATAAAAACCAGAGAGTAACTGTGTCCCAGGAGGAGTTTTCTATTCTTTTGTTTTTTGTCATCTCAAAGCTAGCTCATCTTGAAGACCATGCCTTACTGACCAGTCTACTGATCTCTTCCTGTCTGTCAGGAGCAGATCTTGCTGTAGCTTTGATCATTGTGGAAGTCTGATTGTCTGTGAGCTTCTTGATACATCGCTGTCCTGCCACTATATTACAGACCTGCCAAGAGACAAAGAGAAATTGGTTTGTGTAAAGGGTTCCACATCTTAAACCTTTGCCAAACCATATCTTATATCCTCTATTTCCAGAAAAATTAAAATTTGGTTATATAGTGAAATCATCTGCCAAAAATATTTTAGAAATTAACACTAAATTTCACCACTAGTTTAGAACTCTACTTAAAAACATATACTCATTCAAGAGATCAGCAAATTGGCAAAAGAAAATTTAACTTACCTCGAGTGGCAAGTATGTATGCTTTTGTTCTTGTCCCACTTGGAGACAGGGAAGATGGGGGTATTTCAGTTGCAGACTATACTTTTGCTTAAAATATTGAGCTACTGTACATTCCATAGCTTGACCGTTTTCTAGCTGCAAAGGAAAACTATAGGAGAGAATGTCTTTTTTAGAATATTTCTTCAAGTTCTTTCTTTTCTTTTCTTTTTTCTTTTTTTTTTGAGACAGTGTCTCACTCTGTCGCCCAGGCTGGAGTGCATGGCGTGATCTCAACCTCCGCCTCCCGGGTTCAATGGATTCTCATGCCTCATCTTCCCAAGCAGTTGGGATTACAGGCGTGTGCCACCATGCCCAGCTAATTTTTGTATTTTTAGTAGAGACAGGGTTTCACCACGTTGGTCAGGCTGGTCTCGAACTCCTGACCTCAAGTGATCCGCCCACCTCGGCCTCCCAAAGTGCTGGGATTACAGGCGTGAGCCACTGTGACTGGCCAAATTCTTTCTTTTCTAAACAATAAACAAACAAAGCCCACTAATAATTCCTACCTTCATCAGTCACTTAAAAAAACAAAGGTCAATCTTTTTTTTTTTCTTTTTTTTTTGTGAGACAGAGACTCACTCTGTTGCCCAGGCGGGAGTGCAGTGGCACCATCTTGGTTCACTGCAATCTCCATCTCCCGGGTTCAAGCGGTTCTCCTGCCTCAGGCTCCCGAGTAGCTGGGATTACAAGTGCGCGCCACCACCTATAATTTTTGTATTTTTAGTAGAGACAGGGTTTCACCGCATTGGCCAGGCTGATCTAGAACTCCCGACTTCAGGTGATCCACCTGCCTCATCCTCCCAAAGTGCTGGGATCACAGGTGTGAGCCACATGCCCAGCCAAAAAACAAAAGTTAATCTTTATTTGAGCATTTTCACTTAAGTAAGTTTAGTATTTAACCAGAACAATGATTCCATTGAAATTTTCCATGTTTGTTAAAGCTTGGATGAGAAATTTTTTTAAATTAAAATTTAAGAAGAATTTTAAAAAAATAACTTAAAACAAGAAGATACTGCAGAACCAGAACATACATAGACTCACTTGAGGTCAGGTAACACCTACAGGTACAAATACAACCTCTTGCTGGCTTCAAATTAACATAAAGATTTGGAGTAATCCATGTAGGTGTTTTGTTCCCTTAAGATAACTTTATGTAAAATGAGTGTAGCATAGTTATTGGGGCCACATTTTTAGATTCCCAAATTTTTAGATCCTAAAACTAGAACAAATACATGTGGATCTGGAGACAACAAGACCAAATACATGAATCTGAGACTGTGCCAGAATATTTGGCATAATTAAGATACTCTATTTGGCTTTTCCAGTAGGCAAATTATCTCAAATACTTAGTACAATGATAACTTTAATCTTGCTTTTTTTTTTTTTTTTTGAGACAGAGTCTCGTTCTGTCACCTAGGCTGGAGTGCAGTGGCATGATTTTGGCTTACTGAAACCTCCACCACTTGGGCTCAAGCAGTTCTCCCACCTCAGCCTCCCAACTAGCTGGGACAAATGCCTGGCTAATTTTTTTGTATTTTTTATAGAGGGGTCTTGCCACATTGCCCAGGCTGGTCTCGAACTCCTGGGCTCAAGGAATCCTCTTTCCTCAGCCTCCCAAAGTGTTGGGATTACAGTTGTCAGCCACCATGCCGGGTTTTAATCTTGCTTTTTTTTTTTTTTTTTTTTTAAGATGTTGTCTCACTCTGTTGCCCAGGCTAGAGTGCAATCTCGGTTCACTGCAACCTCTGCCTCCCGGGTTCAAGTGATTCTCCTGCCTCAGCCTCCCAAGTACCTGGGATTACAGGCGCCTGCCACCATGCCTGCCACCATGCCCAGCTAATTTTTGTATTTTTAGTAGAGACAGGGTTTCACCATGTTGGCCAGGCTGGTCTTGAACTCCTGACCTCTAGTGATCTGCCTGCCTTGGCCTCCCAAAATGCTGGGATTTAGAGGCGTGAGCCACTGCGCCCAGCCCGTTAATCTTGCTTTCTTAAGTGCCACAGCCTTACAAAGTAGTGGTGCAGTAAGGGTCATCTATGTGATATTTAAATATATGAGTTATAATCTTTCAGCAAAGATTATATACGTCTATAAGTCTAATTATTCTAACAGGGTTATGTGAAATAATTAAATAATGAAAAGAGCACAGTTCTTGAACAAATGCTACAATTCTCAACAGTGACTTCATAAGGTTTTGGTAACTTTTTTTTTTTTCTGAGAAAGAAGTCAATGGTATAATACAAATAATACATGAAATACCAATTTACCACTCTTAAGAAATTCATGTAGTGTGTACATGAGGTCATACTGAAGAATTTATTCCAATCAGACTGAAATAATGCACTTTATTTATCCAGAAGCCATCTGAAAATTTCAACTATCTAGACAAAGCCCTCTGGGTGATTTTGATATGCACTAAAGTTTGAAAATTAAGAATCATGAATCTAAAACAAAGTCAGATTTGAATATAAGCAAAAAAAGGTGTGTGTGTGGGGGGGGGGGCTCTGAGTAACCAAAATAATGTAAATGTAGTAAAGTGTATACTGTATATTTAACTCTTTATTTAGAAGAGCCAATATTTATGTTTATGTCAGACATGATCTTGATTACAAGAATAAGATACAGATATAATTTTTAAAGCACTTTCACATATAGTGTCTCACTGAGGCACAGTTTTCAGTAGATTAGAGGTGTTGGGTGATGGGCTGGGCGCAGTGGCTCATGCCTGTAATCCCAGCACTTTGGGAGGCCGAGGCGGGTGGATTGCCTGAGGTCAGGGGTTCAAGATCAGCCTGGCCAACATAGAGGAGCCCTGTCTCTACCAAAAATACAAAAAATTAGCTGGGCATGGTGGCAGGTGCCTGTAATCCCAGCTACTTGGGAGGCTGAGGCAGGAGAATCGCTTGAACCCGGGAGGTGGAGGTTGCAGTGAGCAGAGATCACGACATTGCACTCCAACCTGGGCAACAAGAGCAAAACTCTGTCTCAAAAAAAAAAAAAGAAGTGTTGGGTGATTAGGAAAATGAGATTGGGGAAATGGAAAGGAGTATGCTGCTGGAGGATGCCATAGACACCAACAGCTGTAAGAAGTGACAGCTACCTACACAGGGAGGGAGAGAAATCCACACAAAACACAAAGCAATAGATGTCTTCTCCCAGCCTGGGCAACAAAGTGGGACCCCATCTCTATTAAAAATACAAAAATTAGCCAGGCATGGTGGCACGTGCCTGTAGTCCCAGATACTCAGGAGGCTGAGGTGGGAGGATTGCTTGAGCCCAGGAAGCTGAGGCTGCAGTGGGCCATGACGGTGCCAAGCACTATATATATATACGTGTGTCTGTATTTTTTTTAGAAGATACATACATACATATAAAATGTCTTCTCATATATTTTATTTACATGTATGTCTTCTCCTGACAGCCTTATATGATATCTAGGCCTTAATAGACCTTTTGAGCCATGTATTAAGAATTACAACAGTAGGCTGGGTGTGCTGGTTCACACCTGTAGTCCCAGCACTTTGGGAGGCTGAGGCGGGCAAACTGTTTGAGCCCAGGAATTCAAGACCAGACTGGGCAACATAGCAAAACCCCACCTCTACAAAAAAAATTAGGCGAGTGTGGTGGTGCATGCCTGTAATCCCACTACTTGGAAGTCTGAGGTGGGAGGTTCACTTGAGCCCAGAAGGTGACAGAGTGAGACCCTGTCTCCAAAAGAAAAAAAAAAAAAAAAAAAAAGAATGACAACAGTATAATAAAAAAAAGCTTATAATGACTCTGCATCATTAAATAAAAAGATTAAATAAAACATAGATTAAATAAAAGTTAATCTATGTTTAACATACTCTACTTAAGAGGTAAATTGAATTAAAGGCAAGGAATGTGTTTTATAAATACCTCTACCAAAAATATTCAGAAAATGTTTTAAAACTTTGGTGTTAAAAGCAAAGATTCTGGTGATCTTGAAAATTTCAGTATAAGATAACCAATTTCTTTCTTTTTTTCTTTTGAGATGGAGTTTCACTCTGTCACCCAGGCTGGAGTACAAGGTGTGATCTTGGCTCACTGCAAACTCTGCCTCCTGGGTTCAAGCGATTCTCCTGCCTCAACCTCCCAAGCAGCTGGGATTACAAGCGCCTGCCACTAAGCCTGGCTAATTTTTATAGTTTTTAGTAGAGATGGGGTTTCACTATGTTGGCCAGGCTGGTCTCGAACGCCTGACTTCAAGTGATCTGCCTGGCTCGGCCTCCCAAAGTGCTGGGATAACAGGTGTGAGCCACCATGCCCGGCCAAGATAACCAATTTCTTTTTATTTATTAATTTTTTTTGAGACAGGGTCTTGCTCTGTTGCCCAGGCTGGAGTGCAGTGGTGTGACCTCGGCTCACTGTAACCTCCACCTCCCAGGTTCAAACAATTCTCTGCCTCAGCCTCCCGAGTACCTGGTGTTACAGGTGCCCGCCACCACGCCCAGCTAATTTTCTTGTATTTTTAGTAGAGATGGGGTTTCACCATCTTGGCCAGGCTGGTCTTGAACTCCTGACCTCATGATCCACCTACCTCGGCCTCTCAAAGTGCTGGGATTACAGGTGTGAGCCACTGTGCCCGGCCAATAACCAGTTTCTTAAAACAATTATAGTAGCTCTCTCTGTTACTAAAAATGTAATTGTATTACTTTAGATGTGGTTAACATACGTTTGATGACTGGCTGGCCGTCTAGTCACATTACAAACTCGGTATTTTCGTTTCATCTGTCCACAGTGGGTCACCTCAACTTTGAGACCTGAAATTTTTTTTAAAAGGCAAAACATCAGTTAATTAAAATCACAGTGGCAAAAACAGATTCAAATGTTGTCTTCAAAATGTCATGACATTGTACAGGATAAAAATTGCAAGAATATGGGGACAATTTCATCGTTATAGGCAAAAAACCTGAGTTAAGCAGAATAAATTAGAACTCAGATGACCTAAGATGCTCAATCTCCTTTAGTTTATTATTTCATCCAATAAGTATTTATTAAGCATCAACTATGTTCTGATGCTTATTTTCAGGTCTGGAGACAGCTTTCGTGAAGTTTATATTCTAGTGAGGGAAGCTAACTAATAACAAGAAGAAAAGAAATCCCAGAAGGATAATAAATGAATTTATCTTATTTTATTAAAATGGAAGTTCTTAAGTGGGTAAGCGTAGCATTTACTGAGTGCCTGATATGTGACAGGTACTATGCTAGAAAGCTTTATAAGCCTAATTGCATTTAATTCTCACAACAACTCTACAAGGTATATATTATTATCTTTACCTTAGAGATGAATACACTAAGGTTCACAGTGGTTAAGGAACTTGACCAAGGTCCCATTGATAGAAGTGGTTAGCCTGAGACCGAAGCCCAGGTCTGTGTGACTCCAGAGCACAGGCAACGTGCAGCATGCTGAGCTGCTTCTCCAAGACTACATTAATGCAAACACTTACCTCTGATTTCTTTGGTAAATTTGACACGCTGGGAGTCTGTTAGAGGTTTGGTCTGTTCATTGATGTTCTGAATGTCTAAAACCTCACACATGAACTCAATGATAGGCTGAGCCCGGTAGAAAGCAGTTGCAGATACTAACAAACAGAGAAGGATACTTCACTTCAGGGAAAAGGGAAGGGCCAAAACAAACAAACAAACAAAAACCAGCCCAAAGAGTTATTGGATAAAGAGAGTTCCATCCTACCATCAATGTTGAGCATCATATTCCACATGGCAGGTCTCACAGACTGATGAAAACCAAACCAGACCTCCCTGCCCCCTCCCAGAGGGTGGTAGTAACCTTCCGGGGGTGAGAAAAAGGAACGGCCCACTGGGGTGTACCTGAAGAAATAAGAGTTTGCATGTGTCACATTAAACATGTGAAAGGTCCTTCATTTCACTCTCAACTCTGGGAGCTGAAATCAAATTTGAACTATGACTTATGCAGAAATTTTTCAATGGCTCCAGTACAACCTACCAAAAAAGTCTGACATTTGTAGGAAATAATCCAAACCAAGGTACTAACCTCATGGAGGGAAGGTGTCTTGTGATAACATCAAGTGCTTGTACTGAGTCATCTGGGACTTCATTCAAGTGCCCAGCCAAAGCTTCTAAAAGCAACTGAAGGCTCACAACTGACACCCACTGAACAGACACTTTAAATGTTTGGTCTTTACCCTCGCCTGGAAGAGTCACCTCCATATCAACCTAAGGAAAAAAATACATGAATACAAACACAAATGTTTACAATGGCTGTGGGAAAGATCCCAAGAATATGCAGTATGATACATGCATAAGGATATTTAACTTTTTTTTACAATTGCGTAACATTGGAAACAACTTAGTGTCCATGAGTAGGGGTATAATTTAATATGTAACATTATACAATAGTGAAAAAATAAGGTAGATGTTATAACATGGATGACGGTTGAAAACATTATGCTAAATGAAACAAGCCAGATACAAAAAGGCAAATATTTCATGATTCTATTTCTATGAAGTACATTGAATAGTCAAATTTAAAGAGACAGAAAGTAGAATAGCGGTTCTCAGGGACCAGGGACAGTAGGGTATGGGGAATTATTGTTTAATAGGTACAGAGTTTTCATTTGGAATGATGAAAAAGTTCTGAAAATGGATAGTGATGATGGATGCACAACAATGTGAACGTACATAATGCCATTAAACTGTAACATAAAATCATAATTTTTTTTTGAGACAGGGTCCTGCTCTGTCATCCAAGCTGGAGTGCAGTGGTGCAATAATAAGTTATTGTAGCCTCAAAGTCCTGGGCTCAAGGGATCCTCCCACTTTAGCCTCCCAAGTAGCTGGAATTACAAGTGCACACCACCATGCCTGGCTAATTAGAAATTTTTTTTTTGTAGAGATGGGTCTCCCTGTGTTGCTCAGGCTGGTCTCAAACTACTGGCCTCAAGCAATTCTCCCACCTCGATCTCCCACAGCACTGGGATTTTTGGCTGGGTGAAGCACTACACCCAGCCAAAAATAGTAAATTTTATGTTATATATTATTTTACAACAATAAAAACTTAAATTTGAAAAAAAAAATAAGGTAGATATAAATGTATAGAAATGGAAAGATCTTTCAGGCATATTGTTAAATGAAAAGCAAATCATAGAGTGACATGCAAAACAATAAGAATACACATCAACATATGTATAAATAGCAGCTAATATACATAACATATCTAAAAAGATACATACCAAACTACTATAGTAGTTTCCTTTGGAAAGGAAAATGGTAGTGAGGGTGCAGATAAGTGGTGGAGGCAGTAAATCACAGCATTTCTAGATTGTCTGGATAAATTTATTATGAGCATATGTTCACACAGTACTTTTCTAATTTAAAAAAAATAAATGTTTAAAAAAGTATTGTGCTATTATAATCTATTTTCATAAGTGAGTATTATATAGTTTTCTATAATTTATAAAACCCTGTTGTTCAGATTCAGGTAGTACTTTGTTAAAGTACATGGTTAATGTGAGAAATTACGTAAAGATGACATAATCAACCTCAATCCTAATGCTCATCTCATTTTCAATTATCAGTTAACTAAGACAAGAGAATATGGACAGAATAACAAATCTATCATCACTATAAAAAACAACTCTCGCTGGGCGTGGTGGCTCATGCCTGTAATCCCAGCACTTTGGGAGGCTGAGATGGTGGATCACCTGGGGTCAGGAGTTTGACACCAGCCTGTCCAACACGGTGAAACCCCATCTGTACTAAAAAAAAAAAATAATAATAATAATAATAAAAATTAAGGCCAGGCGCAGTGGCTCATGCCTGTAATCCCAGCACTTTGGGAGGCTGAGGCGGGTGGATCACCTGAGGTCAGGAGTTCGAGACCAGCCTGGCCAACATATAGTGAAACCCCCATTTCTACTAATAAAATACAACAATGATCTGGGCGTGGTGGCACACGCCTATAGTCCCAGATACTTGGGAAGCTGAGGCAGGAGAATCGCTTGAACCCAGGAAGTGGAAGTTGCACTGCGCCAAGATCGCGCCACTGCACTCCAGCCTGGGCAACAGAGCAAGGCTCCGTCTCTCAAGGAAAAAAATAAAATAAAAATTAGCCAGGTGTGGTGGCACATGCCTGTAATCCCAGCTACTCAGAAGGCTGGGGCAGGAGAATCACTTGAATCTGGGAGGCAGAGGTTTCAGTGAGTGGAGACCAAACCACTGCATTCCAGCCTGGGTGACAGAGCGAGATCCCATCTCAAAAAAAAAAAAAAAAATTTCTAAGAATTGATGTGTTATTACAGAAACTTTTCTTTCTGCTCACATACAGATTTTTAAAAATTGATATATGACAGTTGTACATACTTTTGGGGTACATGTGATATTTTGATATCTGTATGCAATGTGTAATAATGAAATCAGGTTAATTAGGATATCATCACCTCAAACATTTATGTTTTTTGCGTGTGTTGGGAAGAAAAGGAAATATTTTTGTCATGTATAATTACTACTAAATGAACTAAGTATTTCTTGCTCTTAACACTTACCCTATCCCGTCCAATTGGTAGTGGATGTGCTGTGTACATGTTTCTTTTGCCATCATACCCAGGCTGCCGATCACCAAATATTTGCATCTTGAAGTGCCGCACCATTGTATCTACTACCTCCCTTCACAGTAATGGAGATAATGGCAGTTAGCTTTCAGAAATGGTGAACAGTAAGAAAAGCATCATCATACTTTAATCATTTAAATTCGGTTCAGTATTACTTGGAAAAAGTAAGAGTTAAGGTTACAATTGATTCGAGTACTTTAAAAAATAGTTAACTAAAGAAAGGTAGCAACAAGTGTACAAAAACAACTGTAAGATGATATCAGAAATGGGGAATAAAAGAGAGAATAACATTTATGGTATCCTCTCAACCTCCTCTTTCCAAAATCCTCTCCTGTGATAAACACAGCCTTATAAGAATAACCTGGCTGGGTGTGGTGGCTCACGGCTGTAATCCCAGCACTTTGGGAGGCTGAGGTGGGTGGATCACTTGAGGTCAGTATTTCGAGACCAGCCTGACCAACACAGTGAAACCCTGTCTCTACTAAAAATACAAAATTAGCCGGCATGGTGGCACGTGCCTGTAATCCCAGCTACTCAGGAGGCTGAGGCAGGAGAATCGCTTGAACCTGGGAAGCGGAGGTTGTGGTGAACCAAGATCGTGCCATTGCACTCCATCCTGGGCAACAAGAGTGAAATTCTGTCTCAAGAAAAAAAAGAATAACCTATCTTGGATATCTAAGTTTGACACGGAGGTACATCACTGAACGATGATAAGTTTGTCATCAAATCAATATCCTGGCTGGGCGTGGTGGCTCATGCCTGCAATTCCAGCACTTTGGGAGGCCGAGGCAGGTGGATCACTTGAGGTCAGGAGTTCGAGACTAGCCTGGCCAACACAGTGAAACCCAGTCTCAACTAAAAAAAATAGAAAACTTAGTCAGGCATGGTGTAATCCCGGGTACTTGGGGGGCTGAGGCACGAGAATCACTTGAACCCAGGAGGCAGGGGTTGCAGTGAGCTGAGATCGTTCCACTGTACTCCAGCCTGGGCAACAGAGTAAAACTCTGTCAAAAAAAAAAAAAATCCTTATTCAAGTATATTGGTTTTGAGAAAGAGAATCAGCAGGAATTTAAAAATCTGAGGATCAGTAAATCTAAGATCCATGATACACAAACAAATAAGTCAACCCCTTTGCCTAATGCCAGTGATTTATTATTCTGTATACCGTCTTGTCTTATTCCAAAGTGCTTGTCTTATTTCAAAGTGCTTATTCCAAGCAGTGTAGACAAGGGAATGTTGTAAAATATTCTCTTTCCAAAAAGATTATTAATATAGCTTCTTTGTTTTTAGAATAAAAGTCTTTTTCTCAATCAAGCATGCAGAACTTTACTTAAGTGTTCTTGCATATATGCCAGATCACACTGTATGCAGGCTGTGGAATAAATGCAGTGGCAAAAAAACTGGTGTATAGAGTTTAAGATATGGACAGACCAGGGTTTGTGAGATTTTTGAATGCTAGAGTCAATGAAAAGTTAGGTGCTTTAACTTAGCAATGTTTGTGAGTTTCATGTGTGGGAACAATATCTTAAAAGCCAAAATACATCACAACTAGCTAATACATTTATATTACTACAAATGAAATCTGTGGGAAAGTCATGTTTACAAACCAAATCATGCCACTGAAAAAAATTGATGGAGAGACGTGGTATCGTACAATCTCCATTTTAAAGAGCTAACTTAAGAACTATACGTTTTCATACTAGAAAAGAGTAATTTCTCATCTTACATTCTTAAATTCTGACCAAAAAGTTTTAGAGTAAAGAGCTACTTTCACCTCTATTCTCATTTAATCTTCACAGCAACCTCGTAAAACAAATAGGAAAATGATTATGGTCCTCATATTAAAGAAAAGAAAAAAGAAAAATTCAGAATGGGCAAGTGGCCTGTCCCTGATCACACAATGATTAAGTGGCAGTACTGCATGACCTTGGACAAGTTACTTAATCTTTCACTTGTCTGTTTCTTCATATGTAAAGTTATGATAATAATAATAATAATACTCCCCTTGAAAAGTGGTTGTCTTAATTGAGCAAATACACAGAGTATTTATTTATTTATACAGTGTTAGGTAAAACACATAGAGTATTTAGAATGGTGCTTGTCCCACAATAAGCCTTTGTACTCTGATCTGCTCATGGATATCATTCCAAGAATTGTCTTCTCTCCTAAATCATCAAATTTTTCCTTTTTACTGGATTATTCCCTTCAGCATACAAATATGCTCTAATTTCTCTCATCTTAAAAAAAAAAATCAAACTTTCTTGGGCCAGGCGGGGTGGCTCATGCTTATAATCCCAGCACTTTGAGGGGCAGAGGCAGGCAGATCACTTGAGGTCAGGAGTTTGAGACAAGCCTGACCAACATGGTGAAACCTCGTCTCTACTAAAAATAAAAAATTAGCCAGGTATGGTGGTGCATGCCTGTAATCCCAGCTACTCGGGAGGCTGAGGCAAGGGAATCAGTTGAACCCCAGAGGTGGAGGTTTCAGTGAGCCAAGATCGCACCACTGCACTCCAACCTGGGTGACAGAGTGAGACTCCATCTTAAAAAAAATACATAAATAAAAAATTAAACTTTCTTAATCTCAGTTTCTCCCCGTCTGAACATTCTATTTCTGTGCTCCCTTTTGTATCAAAATCCCTTGAAGGAGTTGTCTGTAATTCCTCTTCCCCTTTCTCCCTTGAACTTTCTCAAGTAAGGCTTTTTCTCTACCAAACTACTGTTATCGACGTCCTCCAGTGGGCTCCATATAGCTAAATTCAATGCTCCTTGAACATTAGATAATCCATCCTTCCAACTTAAAACATCTTCTTCCTTTGCCTCCAGAGTACCACTCCCCTGGTTTTCTCCTATCCCAGTGGTCTCTCCATGCCAATCTTCCTGCTGATACTTCCTCATCGCCTTTAATCTTTCAGTTAAATCTTTAAATATTGGAGTGCTTCAAGACCCAGTGTAGGAGCCTTATTTTCTCCACACACACTCACTTTCAACATAATCTCATCCAGTCTCATGGCTTTATCATCAATAAGCTCATGATTCTCAAATGTTTGTCTCCAGCCTTGAACTGTTCCCTGAATCCAACCTTAATACTGTATTCAACCTCCTTTTTTTTTTTTTTTTTAAGACTCAGAGTCTCACTCTGTCACCTGGGCTGGAGTGCAGTGGTGCTATTTTTTTTTTTTTTTTTTTTTTTGAGACAGAGTCTCACTCTGTCGAACAGGCTGACGTGCAGTAGCACGATCTCAGCTCACTGCAACCTCCGTCTCCCGGGTTCAAGTGATTCTTCTGCCTCAGCCTCCCGAGTAGCTGGGACTACAGGCACACACCACCATGACCAGCTAATTTTTGTATCATTAGTAGAGACAGGGTTTCACCATATTAGCCAGGATGGTCTCAATCTTCTGACCTCATGATCCACCCACCTCGGCCTCCCAAAGTGCTCACATCCAAAGATGTGAGCCACCGCGCGCGGCCTTTTGTTTTTTTTAATATAGACAGAGTCTAGCCATGTTGCCTAAGCTTGCTGCAAACTCCTGGCTTCAAGCAATCCTCCCACCTCAGCCTCCTAAAGTGCTGGGATTACAGGTACGAGCTACCACAGCCGATCTCCACTAGCATGTCTAATAGTCATCTCAACCCTGATGTCCAAAACGCACAGGTCTCCTGATCTGCTACTCCCTGCTTCTGCTTCTCTTGCAGTTTTCCCCATCTGATAAATGACAACTCCTTTTTTTCCAGTAGCTCAGGACATAAACCCTGGAATTAATCATGACTAATTTCTTTCTTTCACACCACATGTTCAATCCATCAGTAAATCTTATTAACACTAGTATGAAAATATTTGCAGGATCTGACCACTTCTCATCACTATCAATTATACTACTCAAGTCTAAACCACCATTACTTTTCACCTGAATCATTCCAAGTGCCTCTTAATTAATTTCCATGCTTTTCACCCTTACCTGCTAGGGTCTAATTTCAGCACAGCATCCAGGGCAATCCATTAAAAATATAAGTTTGTCATGTCTTAGATTTATTTAGTCACGTTGTGGGTTTAGTATTTAAAACTCACCTAACCAGAATAAATGACAAAGTGTTATGAATGTCTACAAGTTCTGCATGATAGAGGCCTTCTGAAATTTCTCCAACCTCATCTCCTATCACTCTCCCCCACTCACTCACTTGCTCCAGCAATCCAGAATTATCTGCTGTTTCTTTCTTTCTTTCTTTTTTTCTTTTTGAGACAGAGTCTCCCTCTGTTGCCCAGGCTGGAATGCAGCGGCATGATCTCCACTCACTGCAACCTCCATCTCCCAGATTCAAGTGATTCTCCTGCCTCAGCCTCCCAAGTAGCTGGGATTACAGGCACGTGCCACTACGCCCAGCTAATTTTTGTATTTTTAATAGAGACAGGGTTTCACCATGTTGGCCAGGCTGGTCTCGAACTCCTGACCTCAAGTGATCTGCCCGCCTCAGCCTCCCAAAGTGCTGGGATTACAGGCATGAGCCACCACGCCCGGCCCGCTGTTTCTTGAACTCACCAAGCTTCTGACTTTGCCTGGGACACTCTTCATGCAGATATCCCTCACCTCCTCTAGGTCAAATATCACTTTTCAGTGAGACTTTCCCTAGGTATTTGCATACATATATACATATACATACGTGTGTGTATATCTACATATGCATGTATATGTATATATAAACATATATATTCATTCATATATAAATCTCAGTGCTCATCCTATCCCCATTTCCTATCTTCCATCTCTATTTTCTTTTTCTTTATTGCATTTATTACCAACTAATAAAATACATGTTTTGTTTGCTTCTTCATTTATTGTTGGTCTTCCCCATTAGAATATAAGCTCCTCAAAGGTAGAAACTTTTGCCTGTTTTGTTCATGGTGAATTCCCAGAGCACAGGGCAATACCTGGCACAAAATAAACATTCAATAAAATATTCGTTGGATGGATCAATGTTATCCATTACCACCACTTCTACTACTATTGATCTCAGTTACACAATAGCCAATAATGGGTTTACATGAGAATGAACTATACCAGAAAGCCAAATTTTGATCCATAATGAGAAAAATATCAAGCGGCACAAAATATTTAACTTGACAGCAAAGAGCAATCTTAAAAAAGCAAGAATCTTAATATCAAATATTGCCTGAATGTCACTGCATAGAAACAGAGAAAACAAAAGTGGATGTATACTCAGCACACTGTAAGAATATTTGCTACAGGGCTGTCTTCACACCAGGTAAATTCCTGCTATACAGACCACAATACTTACATCCTCTCATCAGGACCACTCTTAGATAATGCTAGAAATAACTAGAGCTTCTCTCTGTGCTTAGTTTTCTCAGTACTCCAAGATGACTTTTCTGTCTTTCTTTTCCCCCAAGAAAAAATCTGCAAGTAATCTTCTGTATTGATATTATATATATATACATCTTTCTCATGTCCAAAGCCAACATATAATAATAAAATTTGAATTTCCAGATAGTTCTATTTCCCACAGACACTAATGTCTTCACCTATTTTAGTAAATTTTTGCTACCCTTGGTCAATGAAAGAGCGACCTTTCTTTTTCATAATTAAATAAGTGTTTACTGATTGACTAATAATATATCCAGCACTTTGCTAGAGCCTACAGAGGATAACCAAGCATGAGACAGCAAACCTGCTATTAAGAAACCTATCATCTTAGAGAATAACAAAGCCTACATGTTGGATGAATTTAGAGAACAATATGATACATAAATAAATTATATGCACTTAAATATACAGAAAACCACTGTTTCTAATCCTTACCTGTTGACTCTACGAGGCCGTTTTTCAGGCTTAATATCCACATCATAGTGATACACATCTATTTTAGGAATCTGAACCTGAAAATGATTGGCTAACAGTCGAATTGGTTTTCCAACAGTTCCAAGGCCAGGACGACGAGGTGGCTGAAACAGGCTAGCCGGAGGTCCTAAAGAGATTGAAAGACATTTGCTGTGCTATTTTTTTTTCTTTTTTCTTTCTTTCTTTCTTTCTTTCTTTTTTTTTTTTTTTGAGACAGAGTTTCGCTCTTTCACCCAGGGTGGAGTGCAGTGGCTTGATCTTGGCTCACTGCAACCTCTGCCTTCCAGTTCCAAGCGATTCTCCTGCCTCAGCCTCTCCAGTAGCTGGGATTACAGGAGCCTGCCACCAGGCCTGGCTAATTTTTGTATTTTTAGTAGAGACAGGGTTTCACCACATTGGCCAGGCTGGTCTAGAACTCCTGACCTCGTGATCCACCTGCCTCAGCCTCCCAAAGTGCTGGGATTACAGGCGTGAGCCACCGCACCTGGCCTGCTGTGCTATTTCTTCTTCTTCTTCTTGATGATGATGATGATGGCTACAATTATTGAGATCTTATTATTCACTGTATGTACTCTAATATAAAGAATCTGGGGTGTCTTTCGACCTAAGGTTCTCTAGATTTCTAAATATTTTGCCAAGTTGCTATTATTTTTAACATAAGGACATCAAAATTAGAATGATGAATTCCTCTCAAGTATAGGCTACAGTATAAAATCTTGCATGAGCATTAGTAAAGCTCTATAGCTAGACTTACAAAATTATATGCATTTTAAAAACTATCTCTAAACTCTGGAGCCACCACCCCCAGAGTTGGAAATGACCTATTAATCTCTCACAAATTAGCCTGCATCATTATAAATTGTACATATAGGAGAAGATTAAACCGCAGCTCTATTTATCAATTTATTTGCTAATTTCGATAGTGAAACAATACCAATAAAGCTAGACCTTCTCGTTTATAACTTGATATTTTTAGAACCTGGACAATCTGAGATTTCTTGCTCATAAGATCTAGTTTATTCCACAGACATTTATTCATTTATTCAGTTATAACATGCCTAACCTGTACTATGGACTCAGAACGAAGACAGAGCCCCTTCTTTCAAAGAATGTACAGTCTAGACCAGTGGTTCTCAACCCGGGGCAAATTTGTTCCCCAGGAAACATTTGGCAAATATCTGGACACATTTTTGGTTGTCACAACCTGAGAATTGCTGCTGGCATCTAGTGGAAAGGACCCAGGATACAGCTACGCATTCTACAATGCATAAGACAGCCCCCCACAACAAAGAATTACCCAGTCCAAAATATCAATAGTGCTGAGAAAGAGGTTGAGAAACCCTGGTGTAGATAGAGTAATTTAATTTCCAAACTATTTCAAAAAAGAAAAGATTCTATAAGTTAAAGAAACCTTGCATACTCTCTCCCCTCTTAAAATTTCAATGCATATTATCATATTAAATTCTCTAAAAAGTCATGTAATAAATAAACCTGGTTAATTTTACCTCATCATTTAGCTAACTGTTTTTTTTCCCCACAGAACTCTCTCTCTCTAAGATTTGAACATCTATTAATACTCAGCAGAAAAAGATCTTGTGGAGCACAGTCTGGGAGACACTCGTTTAGAGAAAATCTTACTCCTTTTTGATGACAATATCAAGTGGATACTGGCCTAAAAAATGAACATCTTTTCTGCTATGAATAGGCACTGAGCAAAGTGGGCTGTGGTTACAATGGAAAGTTACAACAGGTTCTGTTACTGCAATGGCATTTCACTGAGAACAAAGACTTCACTAAGGAGAGAAAACTTGGAAGCAAGAAGTTGTTCTGGGCCAGGCGTGGTGGCTCACACCTGTAATCCCAGCACTTTGGGAGGCCAAGGCAGGCAGATGACCTGAGGTCAGCAGTTTGAGACCAGCCTGGCCAGCATAGTAAAACCCTCTCTACTAAAAATACAAAAATTAGCCGGGCACGGTGGTGGATGCCTGTAATCCCAGCTACTCAGGAGGCTGAGGCAGGAGAATCGCTTGAACCCGGGAGGCAGAGGTTGCAGTGAGCTGAGATTGTGTCACTGCACTCCAGCCTGGGCGACAGAGGGAGACTCAGTCTAAAACAACAACAAAAAGAAGTTGTTCTGTTCCAACATCACTTAGGAAAATTAGAGCAAATACTTTATGATATTTATGGTTACAGATCACCATATTCTAACACTTAAAGTATTAAAAATCATTTTACATATTAATTATTCATTTTCCCACTATATTCTACTTATCCTTCAGAATTAGGTTTAGATGTAACCTCCTTGGAAAGCCTTTCCTGATTCTCCCAGACTAGAGGATCCGTCCTCTGTGTTCAAAAGACTCTCTCTACAGGGGAACCCATAGAGCAAGTATAAGAAACCACTTGTTAAGTTACTCTGTCTCCTTCACTAGATTGCAAACTCTTATAAACACCGCATGTTCTCACTCATAGATGGGAATTGAACAATGAGAACACTTGGACACAGGAAGGGGAACATCACACACTGGGGCCTGTTGTGGGGTAGGGGGAGGGGGGAGGGATAGCATTAGGAGATATACCTAATGTAAATGATGAGTTAATGGGTGCAGCACACCAACACGGCACATGTATACATATGTAACAAACCTGCACATTCTGCATATGTACCCTAAACTTAAAGTATAATAAAAAAAATTAAAAAAAAAAGAAATGAACCTCCTGTTAATCTTCTCAATATCTAATGCAACAGCCATCATGTTATAAGAATTCAGTAAATGTTGAACTGAACAGTATCAATAATCCCAGATAGAATCTAAACACAAAAATTATAATTATCTTTCTTTCTCTCTCCTTCCTTCCCTTCTGTCCTTCCTTCTTTCCTTCCTTCCTTCCTTTTTTCTCTCTCTCTTCTTTCTCTTTCTCTCTCTTTTTTTTTTTTTGAGATGGAGTCTCACACTGTTGCCCAGGCTGGAGGGCAGTGGTGCGATCTCGGCTCACTGCAACCTCCGCTTCCCGGGTTCAAGAGATTCTCCTGCCTCAGCCTCCCAAGTAGCTGGAATTACAGGCACCCGCCACCATGCCCAGCTAATTTTTTGTATTTTTAGTAGAGACGGGGTTTCACTACATTGGCCAGGCTGGTCTCAAACTCCTGACCTTGTGATCCGCCCACCTTGCCCTCCCAAAGTGTCTCTCTTCATCTTCCTTCTTTCTTCTTTCTTCCTTCTTCCTCTTCCTCTTCTTCTTCTTCTTTTTTTCTTTTTTTGAGCCAGGGTCTTGCTCTGTTGCCCAAGCTGGAGTGCAGTGGGTCAATCATGGCTCACTGCAGCCTCGACCTCCTGGACTCAACTGATCCTCCCACCTCAGCCTCCAGAGTAACTGAGATACCACCCCAGCTAATTTTTGTATTTTTGGTAGAGACAAGGTTTGGGGTTTTGCCATGTTGCCTAGGCTGGTCTTGAACTCCTGGGGTCAAGCAATCTGCCCACCTAGGCCTCCCAAAGTGCTGGGATTACAGTCATGAGCCACCACGCCCAGCTGACAATTATTTTTCAATGAAGCAAAAGCACATAATTTATACTAAAAGTATTCTTTTTTTTTTTTTGAGATGGAGTCTCGCTCTGTCGCCCAGGCTGGAGTGCAGTGGCGCGATCTTGGCTCACGGCAAGCTCTGCCTCCCGGGTTCACGCCATTCTCCTGCCTCAGCCTCCCCAGCAGCTGGGACTACAGGCGCATGCTGCCATGCCCGGCTAATTTTTTGTATTTTTAGTAGAGACAGGATTTCACCATCTTAGCCAGGATGGTCTTGATCTCCTGACCTTGTGATCTGCCTGCCTTGGCCTCCCAAAGTGCTGGGATTACAGGCGTGAGCCACTGCGCCCGGCCCACTAAAAGTATTCTTATTGCTTGGAGTTGAGTTCTACTTCTAGTGTACAAGGGGACCTATCAATACAATTGATAAGACAATTACAAACAAGGTAACAAGGTAAGAAGTAAATAGTAAATAATGTGAGAGGTGATAAACATACTGAATTAACCCAATTAAATCATATAAATAAGTCAACTCTGCATATTTCAAGATACACTTAAGCAATCACTGTATCATTCATAAAGTTGTAAGAGGCCAGGCACAGTGGCTCATGCCTGTAATCCCAGCACTTTGGAAGGCTGAAGCGGGCAGATCACCTGAGGTCAGAAGTTTGAGACCAGCCTGGCAAACATGGCGAAACACCGTCTCTACTAAAAATACAAAAATTAGCTAGGTGTGGTGGTGGGCACCTGTAATTCCAGCTACTCGGGAGACTGAGGCAGGGGAATAGCTTGAACCTGGGAGGTGCAGGTTGCAGTGAGCCGAGATCACGCCACTGCAATCCAGCAAGGGTGACAGAATGAGACTTGTCTTAAAAAAAAAGAAAAAAAATGTTGTAAGAAATATAGCTTTATAATAGAAATTTGAAAACAGAAACTTGGATCAAATGACTTGCTTAAGGACATACGACTTTGAGTTTAAATACTAACTAGAATCCAAATCTCCTAACTCCTAGCCTAGCACTTTTTCTTCCCAATATACTTCATAATCTTGTGATATGTATTATTATCTGAAGTACTTGAAAGTCAAAGAGGCAGAGGCAGAAGAATTGAAAGAAAAACGATTAAGAAGTGGCAAAAAGTAAATATTATTTGTATCTCCTTTCCTTGGCAAAGAGAAAAGTTAGATGGTGAGTGATAATTTCTTTTAATAAGCTTAGAAGATTTAGTTTGAAAATTATAACTTTTTTCATTCTGGAAGTTAATTTCTTTTTTCTTCTTTTTTTAATTTGGGCTAAACAACAGAAATTTATTTGTACAGCTCTGAAGGCTGGGAAAAATCTGGTTTCTTTGAATTTAGCCAGCTATCTACTTAATGAAGCAATAAAGCACAGTGGCTAAAGCTCTGGAACCAAATTACCTAGGTTTAAATCCTGGTCTCACCACTCCCTAATTGCATGACGTTGGGCCAGTTTCTCGGCCTCTCTGCATCTCGGTTTCCTCATTTATAAAATGGGCATGTGTGTAATAATAATGGCATCTATCCCATGAGATGATGTGTATTCAAGGTTTAACATAAAGGCTGGGTGCAGTGGCTCATGCCTGTAATTCCAGTACTTTGGGAGGCCGGGGCGGGTGGATCACAAGGTCAGGAGTTCAAGACCAGCCTGGCCAAGATGGTGAAACCCCATCTCTACTAAAAATACAAAAATTAGCCAGGCGTGGTGGGTGCCTGTAATCCCAGCTACTCGGGAGGCTGAGGCAGAGAACTGCTTGAACCCGGGAGGTGGAGGCTGCAGTGAGCCGAGATGGCGCCACTGCACTCCAGCCTGGGCGACACAGCGAGACTCTGTCTCAAAAAACAACAACAACAAAAAACGTTTAACATAGTGCCTTGCAATAGTAAACGCTCAGTAAATGTTAGCTATTATAATTGCATTTGTAAATGTTATAATCATAGTTAGTGCTCAAAGGTCCCTGAGGTGGTTGGTTTTTGTTTTTTTTTTGTTTTTTGTTTTTGTTTTTTTTTTTGGATGGAGTCTTGCTCTGTCACCTAGGCTGGAGTGCAGTGGCGCAATCTCGGCTCACTGCAACTTCCGCCTCCTGTGTTCAAGCGATTCTCCTGCGGCAGCCTCAGACTACAGGAGCACACCACCACACCCATCTAATTTTTATATTTTTAGTAGAGACGGGTTTCACTACGTTGGCCAGGCTGGTCTTGAACTCCTAACCTCAGGTGATCCACCCACCTCAGCCTCCCAGAGTGCTGGGATTTCAGGCGTGAGCCACTGTGCCCAGCCCCTGAGGTGTTTTTTTGTTGTGGTTTGGTTGGGTTTTTTTTGTTGTTTTGTTTTGTTTTGAGGCAGGGTTTCTTTTTGAGGTGCGATCTCAGCTCACAGCATCCTCTGCCTCCCAGGCTCAAGCCATCCTCCCACTTCAGCCACCAGAGTAGCTAGGGCTACAGGTATGCCACCATGCCCAGCTACTTTTTATATTTTTAGCCAGCTAATTTTTATATTTTTAGTAGAGACGGAGTTTCACCATGCTGGCCAGGCTGGTCTCGAACTCCTGGCCGCAAATGATCCGCCCACCTCAACCTTCCAAAGTGCTGGGATTACAGGCATGAACCACCACAGTTTTATTTTCAGGGTATCCCAAAAATGTGGTGACAAAGTCAGATAACTGCATTCTCTGAAAGGGCAACTGATATGACAACATAGAACAGATGAAGTCAGCCTTAATGAAGAGGAGATGATTAGATTAGAAGTCAAATGACCCAAACTCAGGTCTTTATTTCACCACTTGACCCTTTGAAACCCTAATGAAGTCACTTCATCCTCTCTGAACCTCACTTTTCTCATCTGTAAAATGGGATAGCTACCTGCCCTGCCTACCTCCCAGAGGATCAAATGAGCTAATAGTTATAAAAGCACTTTACAAACTATAAAGTACTGCAAACAACATATTACCAAAATAAGTGGAAATCTAATTAATTATATTTCTGAGTATTGGCAGAAACTGAACTAGGTTGCAGGGAGGCGGTGGGCAGGGAGGGATAGAACAAGACTAGAAGGCTTCAGGGACTGTTCAAGTGAGGAGGGCACAAAGCACTAGATCCAGGTGTGCTCTGCCAAAGAAGCAGGGATGATTCTCTAGGTTCTAAAACAGCCTGGATGAATCATCCCACAAGACGATCAACTCCCTTTGCTCTGATTCTATGCTTAGCAGGCAGCTACTTATTAGTTGGGTTTCCAAGGTACTGCAACACCAAAAAAGGAGTTTGCTAGAGAGCAGACAGGAAAATATTCCACACAACAGAAAAGATCCATGTGACATTTTGGCTTATTCATTAGTGTCTTATAAATGTGGTTAGTGAGAATTAATTTTCCACAATCTGAACAATCCTGAGTGAACCACTAAGTCCTCAAACCTGCAAAAGCTAAAATCAAACCAAAAAAAAAAAAAAAAAAGAGTCCCTGGGCAGTGCCTAATATCACCAGGTTGATCCTTTCCATGAAATTCAGTTTATGCCCACAGTTACACAATTTCTTTCGATATCAGATCATAAATGCAACAGTTGTTTCAATTATGAATTACTAGGGGGAGGGAAGAAACATCTGTTGAGCATCTATAGGCACTAGTCTCTACAATAAGACTTATCATACTTATCATATACTCTCATTTCATTCTCTCAACAATCTTACAGAACATAATTATTATTACCCTCAATTTATAGACGAGAAAATGAAAGTTCAAAGGAATTGAGTAATTTGCCCAGGGTCATACAACTATTACATTACTAGATTGAATCTGTTACATTCCTAAAGACCTGAGCATGTCTTTAGCCAGGGGACATATCTGAAGTTAACCTGGCATAATACACTGAAGTTTATCAAACAATATTAATGCGGCAAGCCAATTTATTTTTAAAAGGCATATGAAATTTGATTATGAGGGCCTTTAAACAATACTTTAAGAAGCAAATTAGGGTGGGGTTTAATCACTCAGCTATGCAAACAAGTGCTAAGTAAACAAACGTGCCAAGTTTCCAAACTCAAATGGCAACTCGAATTTTCTACGCACTAAAAAGATGAAACACTCTACGACTAAGTTCATTATGTAGGTAAAGTTTGAATATTAAAGTGAATTCCACCACAGCCCCTAAACACTGAGCTACTTAGCCAAGGCATTAGAAACCTGTTGGGCTTTGAGGTGGAAGCACCAGGCCCCAATACTCAGGACACTTGTTACAGCCTGGAATGGTTCCTCTGGTTTGGATAGAGAGAAATAACCAGAGGCCATCCATATCCACAACAAATTACAGTTTCCAAAGCACTTTCTCCTTCATTTGATCCTCACAACCACTCATAACCCAATTAGAAGAGAACTCAGGGCATTGAAGCCTGTGGTGGAGCAGACTGACTGGCAACTCCTGTGTCACTCAAAGGCTGGCTCAGACCACTCTGGGACTAACACACAGACTGAGTGACAGAGGCACAGGACCATGTTCTTTGGGACATCAGGGCCTTTCAGAAAGGGTGGGCATTTTGTCCCTTGACCTTCAGAGATCATGAGAGGTGTTTGGATGAAGTTCTTCTTCCTCATCTGAAGGCTCTGGACCGTCTGCCAGTGCAAAGAAAAATAGGGGCGCGGCCCCAAACCAGGACTACCGGCTGGTAGTAGGCAGCGGGGCCCTTTTCCCGGTCTGGGCCAGGCCTCCGCGCGCACTGGGTAGCGGATCGCCCCCTTCTGAGGCCCAAACTACCCTCGTCGCGACCCCGGGCACATATCGTCTCCCCGAGGTGGGGCTAAGAGTGGCCTCCGCCCGGCAGCGCCGGTCACCTTCCCGAACCTCCCCCCTGGACCTCGGGATCCACCCAACGGCCGGCTGGGGCGCGGTCACCGCCCCCCAGGCCCGGGTCAGCTCCCTCCGCTTCGTGCTGCGGGGCTCGGGTCCCCTTCCCCGAGGCCTGGCGGCCCGAACCCGGCGAGGCGACGGGGCAGCGAAAGTCCCGGCCGCCCGCCCCGGGTCCCGGGTCCCGCCCCGACCCGAGCTCGCTCCTCACCGGGTCCCAGCGCCTCCATGGCGGCAGCGGGGGCCGCCTCGCCCCGGTCCCCGGCGCCTCCCGCTCCGGGCCCCGCCGCCGCCGCCGCCGCCGCCGCCGCCGCCGCGTAACGCTTGATCTCCGGAATATTGGCGCTGGGGTGGCGCCGCGGAGACGCGGGCGCTGGGCAGGGGGCGGCGGCGGCGCCCGGCCCGGGGACAGGGACCCGGCTCCGGCTCTTCCGGCCTCAGCGACAACAAAAACAATCCCCGCCGCCGCCGCCGCCAACGGGAGCGGGAGCGGGAGCCAGCGCGCGCGCCCGCCTGGAGGGAAGGGGGCGCGGGGTGCGCGGGCCCAGGGTCCCGGCGGGCGGAGGGGGCGTGCGCGGCCCCGGGCGCGGGGTCCACAGAGCCCGGCAGGCGGCGAGGCGGGTCGGGGGACGAGCGCGCGCCCGGAGGGTGCAGAGCCCGGTGGACGTGTCGGGCACGCGCCCGCTGGCCCGCTCTGCCCCGTCCACCCGAGGAGGCCGTCCGGTGGCCAACGGCTCTGGGGGCTACGTGCCATCCCCCCAGGGCGTCCTGCAAAAGATCTGGATTCCAGTTCCGCTGACCCACAGATTCAGTTTTCCACTTCTGTGAGTGGAAAGTGTACTGAGATTCACAGGAGCCACCTCGCCTCCCTCCTCCCTCCTCCCACCCCAGATCGCTTCTGTCATCTCGTCTTTTAGGGTCACCTTAGACGCTAGCAGTCCTCCTTCATCCCTTCATTCAGCACCACACACCCAACTGCGCGTCCCTCTCCGTATAGCCGGAAGGCACCACGGGAATGGACCCTGATGAATGATGCATTCCCTCCCTGGTCCCATGACAAGCGCCTCTGGTCAGCAAATCACCAGTCACTTTAGAAGAGAAAGGTCTTGGCCGGGCGTGGTGGCTCACGCCTGTAATACCAGCACTTTGGGAGGCGGAGGCGGGTGGATCACCTGGGGTCAGGAGTTTGAGACCATCCTGGCCAACATGGCGGAAGCCCATCTCTACTAAAAACACAAAAAATTAGCCGGGCGTGGAGGCAGGCGCCTGTAATCCCAGCTACTTGTGAGGCTGAGGCAGGAGAATCGCTTGAACCCGGGAGGCAGAGGTTCCAGTGAGCCGAAATCGGGCCACTGCACTCCAGCCTGGGCGACAGAGCAAGACTCTGTCTCAAAAAAAAAAAAAAAAAAAAAAAAAAAAAAAAAAAAAAGAGAGAGAGAGAGAGAGAAAGGTCTTGCTTTCTTGGATGCCTTCCCCTTAGCAGACAAAAGCCAAGGGAGCAGCACCACCTCCAAGGCAGCATGGTCAGCCCAGCAGGCACAGCATCTTTAGGGCTTTCAGTAAGGACTTTGAGTGGGAGAACACTGGACAACAGGCCAAGAAGCAGTTTCTAGTCAGCAGAATGAAGGAGCCCCTTGTCCACCAACTGAAAAGGTACGATGAGTTTGTGTGTGTGTGTTGTATTCCTTTGCTACGGCATAACGTAACAAAGTACCACAGACTGGGTGGCTTAAACAACAGAAATTTATTTTCTCACAATTCTGGAGGCTGGCAGTCAGAGATACGATGTAGGCAGGGTTGGTTCCTTCTGAGGCCTATCTCCTTCACTTGGTAGATAGTGGCCTTCTCCCAGTGACTTCACATGGTGTTCCCTCTGTGCATGTCTGTGTCCAAATTTCCTCTTCTTATAAGGACAGCAGTCCTATTAGAGTAGGGCTCACTCTAGTGACCTCGTTTTAATTTAATTACCTCTTCAGAGACCCTGTTTCCAATTACAGTCACATCCTGGGGTGCTAGAGTTAGGACTTCAATATACAAATTATTGGGGTGGGGGATAATTTAGGCCCCTAGCATGTGTGGTGGGATATTCATTTGAGCACCTGCCATGTGCTGTCATAGAGCCAGGTAGTTTTTTTATGTAATGATAAAAAATATTAGCATCACACCCTGGCCATGCACTCTGCTATGGGCTTCTCATTGTCACTCAATCTTTACAACCACCAGTAAGGTAGATATTGTTAAGAAAGGTATTTGTACAGATGATGACACCAAAGCTCAGGGAAGTTAAGTAAGTCGGGCTTTGCATTACATGATGCTGAAGTGAAGCATGGGAAAAATTGGAGTTCAAATCTTGCATTTAAGTCCTGGCTAATTCTCTCCCTGATTGGCTATGGAACTAGGACTTTTATTTTTTTATTTTTTATTTTTTGAGACGGAGTCTCGCTCTGTCGCCCAGGCTGGAGTGCAGTGGTGCAATCTCGGCTCACTGCAAGCTCCTCCTCCCGGGTTCACGCCATTCTCCTGCCTCAGCCTCCCAAGTAGCTGGGACTACAGGCGCCCGCTACCACGCCCGGCTAAATTTTTTTTTGTATTTTTAGTAGAGACGGGGTTTCACCGTGTTAGCCAAAATGGTCTCGATCTCCTGACCTTGTGATCCGCCCGCCTCAGCCTCCCAAAGTGCTGGGATTACGAGCTTGAGCCACCGCGCCCGGCCGGAACTGGGACTTTTAATCTAGTGCCTATATTCTTGTCTACTGATACCATACCCTATATTCTTTTATTTTTTTTGACCCGGAGTCTCGCTCTGTCGCCCAGGCTTGGGTGCAGCAGCGCGATCTCGGCTCACTGCAAGCTCCGCCTCCCGGGTTCACATCATTTTCCTGCCTCAGCCTTCCGAGTAGCTGGGACTACAGGTGCCCGCCACCACGCCCGGCTAATTTTTTGTATTTGTAGTAGAGATGGGGTTTCACCATATTAGCCAGGATGGTCTCGATCTCCTGACCTCGTGATCCGCCCGCCTCGGCCTTCCAAAGTGCTGGGATTACAGGCGTGAGCCACCATGCCCAGCCACCATGCCCGGCCACCATACTCTATATTCTTTTCACAGCATCATGCTACCTGTCTGTTAAACCAGATAGTAACTGGAAATAGTAATAGGGGACAGAATGTTCAAAGGGGAGAAAGTATTTACTAAACGATCAGACTGCTGCACAGCTAAGAAAAGAAAAACCAACTAGAGTTGGCCGGGCGCGGTGGCTCACGCCTGTAATCCCAGCACTTTGGGAGGCCGAGGCAGGCGGATCATGAGGTCAGGAGATCGAGACCATCCTGTCTAACACAGTGAAACCCCGTCTCTACTACAAATACAAAAAATTAGCCGGGTGTGGTGGCGGGCGCCTGTAGTCCCAGCTACTCTGGAGACTGAGGCGGGAGAATGGCGTGAACCTGGGAGGCAGAGCTTGCAGTGAGCTGAGATCAGGCCACTGCACTCCAGCCTGGGCGACAGAGCGAGACTCCGTCTTAAAAAAAAAAAAAAGGAAAAAAAAGAAAAACCAACTAAAGTTCAAGTTTTTCACTTCACGCTAAGTTCCACCTACAGTTTAAACAATGCCGGTGTCTCCAATAGCCTGGTTTGTGGCTGACTCTCCCAACCCCACTTCCTAACAAAATTTCTCCATATTCTATTTGCTACCCTGAGCAGAGACCACAGCTTGTTCCCTGGACTGAAAATAGTTTTTCCACTAGCTTTAGAGACTGAAGTATGAAATTTATTCACCCCATAGTTCCAGTTGGGACCGAAATGTCTCACTCAACAGAGTGATTCTTGATTACTCTGATCATCTACCTTCTCATTTCAAAACTAACTCTCACTCAAACACCCACTGTTCCTTTTCCAAAAACTATTCCTACAGAACCCTCCCAAACCAAATTTCTGTAGTCAATAAACTCCTCTAAACCTTGGCCTGCTCAGCAAGCCCTCCCTCCACTTCCTGCTGTGGCTGAGAAGCCATGACCCAGAATGTCACTTCCCCTGCAGCTCTCTCTGATGGTGGTTGCTCATTCTTCCACATCGCACATGCCTCCAGGACAGGGTAGGGCATGAGTAAAGAATTGACAACATATTTGCCCCATCATACGAAACTTTGAATTCTTATTTTCATATTAAAACCATTTGCCGGTCGGGCGCAGTGGCTCACGCCTGTAATCCCAGCACTTTGGGAGGCCGAGGCAGGCGGATCACGAGGTCAGGAGATCAAGACCATCCTGGCTAACACGGTGAAACCCCCTCTACTAAAAATACAAAAAAATTAGCCAGGCGTGGTAACACACGCCTGTAGTCCCAGCTACTTGGGAGGCTGAAGCAGGATAATCACTTGAATCCTGGAGGCAGAGGTTGCGGTGTGAGCCGAGATCGCGCCACTGCACTCCAGCCTGGGTGACAGAGAGAGACTCCGTCTCAAAAAAAAATAAAAAAAAAAATAAATAAGTAAATAAAACCATTTGCCATCTAGCCACACCATCACAGAGCCTCCTTTGGGGGTGTAGTTAACTCAACTCTTGGTCTTATGTTTCATTCCAGGCCTGGCTCCCATGATAGTGAAAATCCTTGAGGGCAGGGCTCATTCAAGCATTCAGGTTTGTTCTCTGTTGTCTACCAACCTACCAGGCACCAAATGACTATTTGTGGACATTTATGGAGTGAATGAATGAATAAGTGAATGTATAAATTGTGGAAGCTAAAAATGGTCCAGTAGAGGGGCCAAGGTGAAAAACTCTGGGTGAGGTGCCAGCTTCTCTAGAGCACAGATTTTCAAATCAGATGGTCCTGGGTGCAAATCCCAGTTCCTTAATGCACAAGCTCTGAGTGTCTCAGGTATGTCTCATCACCTACTGCTTAAGGATGTCTTGAGGAGGAAGTTAAATTATATATGTGCCTGCTCCTGTGTATCTGGCACAGAGATAGTTACTAGTTCTCCTTCCTTCCTACTGTTCCCCCTGCAAAAAGTCACAATGTGATGTCTCTCTTCTCCCATGCTGCTGTCATGCTGTCCTTTGAGAGACACTGAGCTCAAGATCTCAGCTGAGTCAAGAAAGGAAAGCAGCCTGTAATCCCAGCACTTTGGGAGGCCAAGGTGGGCAGATCACCTGAGGTCAGGAATTTAAGACCCGCCTGGCCAACATGAAAAAACCTCTTCTCTACTAAAAATACAAAAATTAGCTGGGCGTAGTGGCGGGCACCTGTAATCCCAGCTATTCAAGGAGGCTGAGGCAGGAGATCACTTCAGCCCGGGAGGTGGAGGTTGCAGTAAGCCGAGATCGTGCCACCGCACTCCAGCCTAGGTGACAGAGTGAGACTCCGTCTCAAAAAAAAAAAAAAAAAAAAAGAGGAGAGCAGAGCCCTCAAGAACTGAGCATGTTTACATGTCTTATGCCTGAGCCACCTGAAGACAGGGCCTTGGCTCACCCCTCTTGGGGTGAGAGCCAGGCACAAAGAACATCCTTGATCAAGGTGTATAAGTGGAACTGAACTTCTTGAATATATCAATGCTTGCCTGAAGCTAGGCCTTGCCAGGGGGAGCCTTACTAGTGGATGCTGTTTTAGAAAGCTGTTTTAGAAAGCAGGGCTCCAGCTACCAGTGCTGCATGGGGCACTCTGAGCCACTGGTCTCTGTCAGTGCTTTGACTCCCCAGCCTTTCCTTACCTCAGCTTTCCTCAAAGTGTGGAGCTTAGGAGTTGAGGTGGAGCTTCTTTGGTTTATCAGTTGGGCCAGGGGTTTTAATTCTTCTTTAGCTGGGGAACCCGTTATTCAAATAAAAATCTTCAATGTAAACTGAAGTGGAGCCACTCTGTTAGAGATGGACAGAGACCTTCATTGAACACTACTGAACTAGACCAGCTTGCCACGAGCCACCACCTGGCATCTGAATAGAATTTCGGCCCACCTGCTCCTACTCAATTGGCAGCTTTGCTCTTTTGCATCTTTCTTTTAAGAGATGGGGGTCTCACCATGTTGCCCAGGCTGGTCTCAGACTCCTGGGCTCAAGTGATCCTCCTGCCTTGGCCTCCCAAAGTGCTGGGATTACAGGCATGAGCCACCTCGCCTGGGCTTCATTGCTTTTTGTGGCTGAATAATATTTCACTGTGTGGATATGCCACATTTTATTTATCCATTCATCAGTCGGTTGACATTTGGGTTGTTTCACTGTTTGGCTATAATAATACTGCTATGAACATTCATGTACAAGTTTTTGTGTGGACATACATTTTCAGTTCTTTTGGATATAATCCTAGAGGTAAAATTCCTGGGTCATATGTAACTATGTTTAACTTTTGACAAACTGCCAAACTGTTTTTCCTCAGTAGCTGTATCATTTTACATTTCTACCAGCAATGTATGAGAGTTCTAATTTTTCCATATTCTTGCCAACACTTAATTTTATTTATTTATTTACTTTGAGACAGGGTCTCCCTCTGTTTCCCAGGCTGGAGTGCAGTGGCACAATCATGGCTTACTGTAGCCTCAACCTCCCCAGCTCAAGCAATCCTCCCACCTCATCCTCCCACCTCATCCTCCTGAGTAGTTGGGACTACAGGCGTGCACCACCACATTCAGCTAATTTTTGTACTTTTTGTAGAGAGTAGAGACAAAATCTCACTCTGCTGCCCAGGTTGGTCTTGAACTCCTGGGCTCAACTGATCCTCCTGACTTGGCCTCCCAAAGTGCTGGGATTATAGGCATGAACCACTGCACCTTGCCTACACTTATTTTTAGATTAAAAATATTATAGCCATCTTTCTGCATGTGAGGTGGTATCGCCTTGTGGTTTGCATTTTCCTAAGTACTAATGATGTTGAACACCATGTACTTACTGGCCATTTGTATGTCTTCTTTGGAGAAATGTCTATTCAAATCTTCTGTCCTTTTAAAAATTGGATAATTTATCTCTTTTGTTATTGAGCTGCAGGAGTCCTTTATACATCCTTGATACCAGTCCCTTATCAGGTGATTTGCAAAACTTTCCTACGTTCTGCTGGATATTTCACTTTCCTCTTTTTGTTTTTAACGTTCCTTCCTGCACACTGAACTATTTCACTTTTTTAATGGTGTTCTTTGAAGTACAAAAGTTTCTCATTTAGATGAAGTCCAGTTTATTTTTTTCTTTGGTTTCTTGTGCTTTTTTGTTATTATCTAAGAAATCTAATCCATGATCATGAAGATTTATTCCTATGTTGTCTTCTAACAGTTTTAGTTTTAGCTCTTACATTTGGGTCTTTGGCCCATTTTGAGTTAACTTTTGTATACAGCATGATGTAGGGGTTCAAAATCATTCTTTTGTATATGAATACTGAGTTGTCCAAGCACCATTTGTTGAAAAGACTATTCTTTCCCCTAATGAATGGTCTGGCACCCTTGTTGAAAATTAGTTGACTGCTGGGCGCGGTGGCTCACGCCTGTAATCCCAGCACTTTGGGAGGCCGAGGCAGGTGGATCACCTGAGGTCAAGAGTTCTAGACCAGCCTGGCCAACATGGTAAAACCTCGTCCCTACTAAAAATACAAAAATTAGCCAGGCATGGTGGCAGGTGCCTGTAATCTCAGCTACTCGGGGGGCTGAGGCAGGAGAATCTCTTGAACTCGGTTGCAGTGAGCCGACATCGCACCATCGCACTCCAGCCTGGGGCACAAGAGCAAGACTTTATCTCAAAAAAAAAAAAAAAAAAGAAAAGAAAAAGAAAAGAAAATCAGTTGACTGCTGGGGGTGGTGGCTCACACCTGTAATCCCAGCACTTTGGGAGGCCGAGGCAGGTGCATCACCTGAGGTTGGGAGCTCGAGACCAGCCTGGCCAACATGGTGAAACCTTGTCTCTACTAAAAATACAAAATTAGCTGGCATGGTGGCGGGCACCTGTAATCCCAGCTACTTAGGAGGCTGAGGCAGGAGAATTGCTTGAACCTGGCAGGCAGAGATTGCAGTGAGCCGGGATTGTGCCACTACACTCCAGTCTGGGTGACAGAGTGAGACTCCATCTCAAAAAATAAATAAATAAATAAATAAATAAAAAAGAAAGTCAGTTGACTATACATGTAAGGGTTTATTTCTAGACTGTTAATTCTATCCCGTCAATCTTATGTCTATCCTTATGCCAGTATCACATTGCCTTAATTACTGTAACTTTGTAGTAAATTTTGAAATCAGGAAGTGCAAGTCATCCAACTTTGTTCTTCTTTTTCAAGATTGTTGTGGCTATTCTGGGTCCCTTGCATTTCCATATGAATTTTAGGATATGCTTGTCCATTTCTGCAAGAAAGGCAGTTGGAACTTGTGTGTGTGTGTGTGTGTGTGTGTGTGTGTGTGTATGTGTGTGTGTGTGTGGTTTTTCTTTTCTTTTTTTTTTTGCGACAGTCTCACTCTGTGGCCCAGCCTGGAGTGCAGTGGCGCCATCTCACGATCTCAGCTCACTGCAACCTCCATCTCCCGGGTTCAAGTGATTCTCATGCCTCAGCCTCCTGAGTAGCTGGGATTACAGGCACGTGCCACCATGCCTAGCTAATTTTTTGTATTTTTAGTAGAGACGGGGTTTCACCATGTTAGCCAGGAGTTCAAGACCAGCCTGATCAACATGGCTAAATCCCGTCTATACTAAAAATACAAAATTAGACGGGCGTGATGGCTCATGCCTGTGATCCCAGCAACTCCGGAGGCTGAGGCAGGAGAATCGCTTGAACCCGGGAGGCAGAGATTGCAGTGAGCAGAGATCGTGCCATTGCACTCCAGCCTGGGCAACAAGAGTGAAACTCCGTCTCAAAAAAAAAAGTCATTTCTCCTCAAATTAATCTATTAATGTGTTTTTTAAAGTGAAATTAAGCAAGCTGACAAGAAATGTTAAAATAGCCAAAAATATGAACCAAGCAGGAGGAGAAACCCTATCAGATATCAAAATGTGTAATAAAGCTATAATTACTCTAATAGAATTATTTTGGCTTAAGTTAAATAAACATAAAAAAACAGTTAAATCTCCAAATCCAGATTATCTATCTACCCATCTATCTATCTAGCTAGCTAGCTACCTACCTACCTACCTACTTTTCTGGTGGACTTTAGTACATGATAAACATGGCATTTCACATTAGAAAGGAAAAGAATGACTATAGTAAATATTGTTGGGACAACTGGTTATCCGTTTGGAAAAAATTATATGTTCCAGTCATTCTTTATATCATATACAGAATAAATTCCAGTTTGATTAAACAAAAACAAAATAATAATAAAATAATAATAAAATAACAAAATAATAAAATAATAGTAGAAAATATAGAATATTTTCAAGTTTAGGGTAGCAGAAGGAGAGGCATTTTTGAACAAGACCTACAATTTAGAAACCATAAAAAAACCTAATATATTAATTACACGAAAAATTAAAACTTCTCCCAAAAACCGTCATAAAATTAACTATAAAGAGTTACTACAAGTCCATAGTAAAAGATTAACAATGCAGTAGAAAAAATGGGAATTCACATAAGAAGGCATGAAAAGGTGTGCAATCAGCAATCGAAACTACAAAGAACAAAAATGATACTTTAAAAAAGTTCATAGTCCAATCTCGGCTCACTGCAACCTCCGCCTCCCAGGTTCAAGCTATTCCTGTGCCTGAGCCTCCCGAGTAGCTGGGATTACAGGTGCCCACCACCATACCTGGCTAATTTTTGTATTTTTAGCAGAGATAGGGTTTCACCACATTGGCCAGGCTGGTCTCGAACTCCTGACCTCAAGTGATCCACCCGCCTTGGCTTACCAAAGCGCTGGGATTATATGCATGACCCACTGCATCCAGCCTACCGTTTTATTTTTTAAGACAGGGTCTCACTCTGTTGCCTAGGCTAGAATGCAGTAGCATGACAATGGCTCACTGCAGCTTCTATCTCCCTGCTCAAGTGATCCTCTCACCTCAGCCTCCCAAGTAGCTGGGACCACAGGCATGCACCACCATGCCTGGCTAATTTTTTGCATTTTTGTAGATATGAGGTTTCACCACGTTGCCCAGGCTGGTCTTGAACTCCTAGGCTCAATCCATTGGCTCACCTTGGCCTCCCAAAGTGCTGGGATTTCAGGCATACGCCCAGCCTAAAAATATTTTTATAACTGATTATATCTAGATTTATTTGGTATGTATGGAGGTGTTATTACTAGACTGCATAATATAGATTAAAGGCAATAAGTACAAATTTGTGCAATAGAAATGAAAGTAAAACTAAAGTCCATTGGTACAAATATTTAGGTTATTATCTGAAACATTCGTATTTTCATATTAAGATAATCAGGCTGGGTGTGGTGGCTCACGCCTGTAATCCCAGCATTTTGGGAGGCCGAGGCGGGTGGATCACTTGAGCTCACAAATTTGAGACCAGCATGGGCAACATTGCGAAACCCTGTCTTTACAAAAAATACAAAGATTAGCTGGGCATGGTGGCACGCTCCTGTAGTCCCAGTTACTCGGGAGGCTGAGGTGGGAGGATAGCTTAAGCCCAGGAGGCAGAGGTTGCAGTGAGCTGAGATCACACCACTGCACTCTAGCCTGGGAGATAGAGCCAGACCTTGACTCAAAAAATAAGTAAATAAAATAAATACATTGTGAATTAGCTGGGTTTGGTGGCACAAGCCTGTAGTCCCAACTACTCAGGAGGATGAGGTGGGAGGATCATTTAAGCCAGGGAGGTAGAGGCTGCAGTGAGGCATCCAGCCTGGGCGACAGAGTAAGACCCTGTCAGGAGTTCAAGACCAGCCTGGGCAACATGGTGAAACCTTGTCTCTACTAAAAATGTAAAATCAGCCAGGCATGGTAGTACATGCCTGTAATCCCAGCTACTTGGGAGGCTGAGGCAGGAGAATCACTTGAACCCGGGAGGCGGAGGTTGAGGTGAGCCGAGATAGCGCCATTGCACTCCAGCCTGGGCAACAAGAGCGAAACTCCATCTCAAAGAAAAAAAAAAACCAGCTAGCTGGGCATGGTGGTGTGCATCTCTAGTCCCAGCTACTCGGGAGGCTGTGGTGGGAGGATTACTTGAACCCAGGAGGTCAAGGCTGTGGTGAGCTGTGATCATACCACTGGACTCCAGCCTCATCCTGTCTCAAAAAAAAAAAAAAAAAAAAAAGTCGACTGGAATTTTTGTGTATACAGGAATGGCTTATTTTCTGGTGGGCTTCATTCATAAGATTATCTGTTTGGATACTATCGTTGGAGAACTCTCAGCTATCTGAGTTTGTACGCATTTCTCTTGGCTTAGTAAGTTTCCATAGGGAAAGATTCTCCAGTCTCTAGATTGAAGATACAAACTTGGCTGGTAACATTGTCAGAACTAAGTGAGGGAAGAGGGCTGAAGGTATCACCACTCAATATATAGACTTTCACTTAACTCTCTGTTTGATGGTGGTTCACTATGGGATTAACAGGAACAGTAGGGACAGTGGACTGAAACTGAACAAGGAGAATGATAAGAGAGGAAGTCAGAGAGAAGATGATGAGTATGCTGACAATTAGGGCCTTGTAGACCATTTTAGGAATTAGGAATGTTTCTCTGAATTAGTTAGGAAACCACTAGAGGGTTTTGAGCAGGGGTAACATAATCTTACTTGAGCTTTAAAAGGACCACAATAGATTATGGGGGGTGGGAGTGTCATGGGTTAAATTGTGTACCTAAACAAAGATATGTTGAAGTCCTAGTCTCCTGTAGTTCATAATGTGATTTTATTTGGAAACAGGGTCTTTGCAGATGTAGTCAAGATGAGGCCATTAGAATAAGCCTTAATCCAGTAGGACTGATGTCCTTATAAAAATGGGAAATATGGACACAGACACAGGCATGCATACAGGGAAGACTATGTAAGGACACAGAAGGAGATCACCATGTAAAGACAGATGATTTGAGTAATGCATCTACCAACGAAGGAGCACCAAAGATTGCCAGCAAACCACCAGAAGCTAGGAAGAGGCAAGGATTTCTCTAGAGGTTTCAGAAGGAGCATGGCTTTGCCAACCCCTTCATTTCAGACTTCCAGCCTCCAGAACTGTGAGACAAAACTTTTTTTTTTTTTTTTTTTGGAATCTCCCTCTGTCGCCCAGGGCAAAGCTCAGTGGCGCAATCTTGGCTCACTGCAACCTCTGCCTCCCGGTTCAAGTGATTTTCCCACCTCAGCCTTCCCAGTAGCTGGGACTACAGGTACACGCCACCCTAACTGGCTAATTTTTTTTTTTTTTTGAGACAGAGTCGTGATCTGTCGCCCAGGCTGGAGTGCAGTGGAGTGATCTCGGCTCACTGCAACTCCTCCCTGCCAGGTTCAACCGATTCTCCTTCCTCAGCCTCCTGAGTAGCTGGGATTACAGGTGCCTACCACCATGCTCGGTTAATTTTTTGTATTTTTAGTAGAGATAGGGTTTCATCATGTTGCCCAGGCTGGTTTCGAACTCCTGAGCTCAGGCAATCTGCCTGCCTCGGCCTCCCAAAGTTCAGTGTGCCCGGCTTAACTTTTTTTCTTTTTTTTTTAAGAGACGGAGTGTCACTCTTGTTGCCCAGGCTGGAGTGCAATGGCATGATCTTGGCTCACCACAACCTCTAGCTCCCAGATCCAAGGGAATCTCCTGTCTCAGCCTCCCGAGTAGCTGGGACTACAGGCGTGCGCCACCATGCCCAACTAATTTTTTGTAATTTTAGCAGAGACGGAGTTTCACCATGTTTGCCAGGATGGTCCCGATCTCCTAACATAATGATCCACCCGCCTTGGCCTTCCAAAGTGCTGGGATTACAGGCGTGGGCCACCACGCCCGGCCTAATTTTGTATTTTTAGTAGAGACAGGGTTTCTCTATGTTGGTCAGGCTGGTCTTGAACTCCCGACCTCAGGTGATCCACCCGCCTTGGCCTCCCAAAGTGCTGGAATTACAGGTGTGAGCCACAGCACCCGGTCTGACAATATATTTCTGTTGTTTTAAGCCACCTAGTTTTTGGTACTTTGTTACACAGTCCTAGGAAACTACCCAGGGAGCGAGAGTGAAAGCAGGGAGACCACAAGGCCGACTAGTGCTTGGCTTCAGGTCAGTGTTGATGGTGGCCTGAGTGAAGGTCGTCACTATAAATCTAACTACATTTTGAAGGTAGAATTTGATAACAGACCAAATATGGGGTACGAGAAAAGGGGAGGCATTAAAAATAATTTAAAAATTTCAGTGCTGTCAGTGCCCCAGACATCTGCATTTCTGAGCCTGAGGTCTTTGCCAGAAGTACAAAAGGAAAGCCACTCTAACAGTTCCTACCTTAGACTGAAAGTGCTGAAAAATTATCCTGCCTGGGGGAAGCCCTCAACCAGTGATTCTCAGGAGCTGAGGTATAAATACTCCTGGCTCTCTCTCCCTCAGGTGGGATAATTCTGAGGCATGTGTTCTACACTATTTCCTAGAGTTTCCCTGCAGGACTGAGATCCAGTCAATCAGTGGTAGCTGGCTTAATAACACACCCTTTATTGGCTGCTGTCCCTTCCACATGTCATTTCCCACTCTCCTTCAAGTGGTCCCTATACTTCTAAAATAAATTACTTGAACACTTTTAGGGGAACAAACTAATAACATTTTTGGCTTGAGCGACTGGAAAGATATTTATTAATATTTATTTATTGGTCGGGCGCGGTGGCTCACGCCTGTAATCCCAGCACTTTGGGAGACCGAGGTGGATGGATCACAAGGTCAGGAGTTCGAGACCAGCCTGGCCAACATGGTGAAACCCCATCTCTACTAAAAATACAAAAAAATTAGCCAGGTATGGTGCTGTGTGCCTGTAATCCCAGCTACTCAGGAGGCTGAGGCAGGAGAATTGCTTGAACCCGGGAGGCGGAAGTTGCAGTGAGCCAAGATTGTGCCACTACACTCCAGCCTAGGGGACAGAGAGAGACTCTGTCTCAAAAAAAATTATTAATAAGTTGACATTTATTAAGATGAGGGAGACTTTAGTAGATACAGATTCTTGGAGAGAAGATTGGTAATACATTTTGGGTTTTTGTTTTGTTTTGTTTTGACACAGTGCGTTACTCTGTCGCCCAGGCTGAAGTGTAGTGGCATGATCTCAGCTCACTACAACCTCTGCCTCCCAAGTTCAAGCATTCACCTGCCTCAGCTCCCCCAAGTATCTGGGATTACAGGCATGCACTGCCACACCGGGCTAATTTTTGTATTTTTAGTAGAGACGGGGTTTCACCATGTTGGCCAGACGGGTGTCGAACTCCTGACCTCAGGTGATCTGCCCACCTTGGCCTCCCAAAGTGCTGGGATTGATTACAGGCATGAGCCACCACTCCCAGCCGGTAATATATTTTGAACACATTAGTTTTGAGGTGCCTGTAAGGTCACCAAGTGGAGAGGCTGAGTACGCATAGAGATATACAGTCTGGAGTCAGAAGATAAATTGCTCTAAAAATATACATTTGGGAGTCAACTGCATATAAAGAATATTTAGGGCCACGAGGCTGATAAGCTTACTAAAAGAGTGAGTGTAGATGGAGAAAAGAAGAGGTCCTTGTGTCCTGGGCATTGCAACATGTAAAGGTCAAGGAGGTGAGGGAGATCCAGCAAAGGTGATTGGAGAGGATCAGCCAGGGAGGTAGAAGGAAGAGAACAGTGTGGGAAACCCCAGAAACAAAGGGAGTTACATGTTCTATTAGTCTTTTTCTTTTTCTTTTCGTCTCCCTCATTTATTTTCGGGCTTTCCTTAAAAGTCTGGTGATCCTTTTTTGTCCATTCACATCAAAGAGGTAGGTATTAAAAGACTGATTTGAATTCTGTATCTATGTATGAGGTTTGTCCGTTGGTAGCTTTTCATAATGGAAGCCCCAACTTTAGGTGATTTCTCTGGGGCTGTTTAGTTTCTCCTGAAAATTCCCCCATTTGCATGCCTAGGGAGGGAGCAGCCTAGCCACCAGGATAAGGAGACTGTGGGGGCTGGGGTAGGAATGGACAGAGAAGGGTGTGTCTCATGGTTCAATATGTAGACTTCCAGTGGCTCGCTCTCTCTTTCTCTTAAGGCTCCCCTTTGGTTCAGTTGCTCCACAGACTAAACCTCTAGACTCCTGCCAGACTCCTGAAAGGTTCTAGATCATAGAGGGCTCTAGAGGCTACCTAATCCTTATAGAGACTTCCTTTTTTTTTTTTTTTTTGAGAAGGAGTCTCGTTCTGTCACCCAGGCTGGAGTGCAGTGGGGCGATCTCGGCTCACTGCAAGCCCCGCCTCCCGGGTTCACGCCATTCTCCTGCCTCAGCCTCCCGAATAGCTGGGACTACAGGCGCCTGTCACCATGCCCGGCTAATTTTTTTTTTTTTTTTGTATTTTTTTTTAGTAGAGACGGGGTTTCAGCGTGTTAGCCAGGGTGGTCTCGATCTCCTGACCTCGTGATCCACCCGCCTCGGCCTCCCAAAGTGTTGGGATTACAGGCGTGAGCCACCACACCCGGCCTAGAGACTTTCAACCAATCCTCTTGTCTTTCACCCATTCTTCTTCCTGGGTTCCTGGATCCCCTAGTATTTGAGCCTAGCTGGAATTCTGTGGCAGGAAATGGCTAGCTTCTCATGAGCACCACCTCTGCAGACACTTGGTATACAGCTTTCTCACCACAGCTGATTTTTCCACTTAGCTTTCCATCTTCTCATCCTCTGATGTTTTTCTCCCACTCTCTTTGTTCTTGTGGGTTTATTCTGGTTTTATTCATTTGCTCTCATTTTTTCTGGGGCTCCAGGAAAGGAGATAAATATATGTGTTTAAACCACCGTTGTTCCTCCTTCACAGGAGGAATCAAATATCCAGATTATCAAATATCCAGCAATTTTTAAAGTTCTGGGACCACAATTTCAGGAAAGATATAAGTTCTTCCCTGTAGAAGCCACATTCCTTGGAGTTCTTGGTACCTCTGGAGCTCCACAGTATTCCTTGTTTTCTTTTTCCCAGAGGCTAGAAATGGTCCAGAAGCATTTCTGCCTGGTCCATCCATCTGTTTTCCAGCTATCTGACTGTGGAGGCATGTCCTACTTCCCGAGGAGCCAACTGAGGTTGTCTCCTCCCTGTTGCCAAGCCTTATGTGTCTGAGATCCACATAGCAGAAATATATGTACAACTGTATTAAGTCCTTAAAGTGAGGGTAGTTAGGAAAAGTCATCTTTAAGTTATATGGAGAAAATATTTGGAAACTTTGGGCTGAGAACGTGTGTATGGAGTGGGTGAAGGCAATTTGGGCCACAAAGCTTTTTTTTTTTTGAGACAAGGTCCCTCTCTGTCACCCATGCTGGAGTGCAGTGTCGCCATCTCAGCTCACTGCAACCTCTGCCCCCTCAGGGTCAAGTGATCTTCCACCTCAGCCTCCCAGGTAGCTGGGACTACAGGCGTGCACAACAGCATCTGGCTAATTTTTGTATTTTTTGTAGAGATGGAGTTTTGTCATGTTGCCTAGGCTGATCTCGAACTCTTGACCTCAAGTGATATGCCCGCCTCGACCTCCCAAAGTGCTGGGATTGCAGGCATGAGCCACTGTGCCCGGCCCTGGGCCCCAAATCTTAACTTACATTATTGTATACACATCCTGGTGTTTCTAAATCTGCCAAAGTTAGTGCTGATAATAATTTAAAACATTTTCATAATGCTTGTTATAAGCCAGTAATATTCTATGTGCTTGTCTATTAATTTATAAAATAAATAATTATAGGTTAACTATATAATCTTCAATAACCTTATGAAGGAGGTACTGCCATTATCTTCAATTTATAGCTAAAGAAACCAAAGCACAAAGGAGTTAAATACAAGCCTAGGGCAAGGGGCTGTCACTCCAGAGTCCATGTGCGTAACCCCTAATCTATGCTGCCTCTCTTCTTAGGTTGTATTTTGTTTTGTCTAATTCATAAGATGAAATTTTAGGATACCAAGTCTCAGAAACCAATCAAAGGCTTTTATATACTATTTATTTTCTACATATTTAACACCTATACCATATCTCGATAGTACCCTCACTGATTTTAGCCCTCTGTTTAAAAATGAGATTCTTCCACTATCTGAATAGTTCTGAATCCCAGAGGTCGTATTGCTTCTTTGTAGTTGGGGTTAGTGATAGAGATGCCTGCACCCTTGCAGAAGAGTCTCTGAGTACTTCAGCGCTTGGTCTGAGTTGTGGTACCAACTAGAAGGAAGGGTCATTCTCATTTTCATGATTTTCCCAGTGGACAAAGTCTGTGGGTCCATAGTGAATTCTATTACAATTTCCTTTTTTTCTTATTGGGGATATGAAGGAAAAAGTCTTAATCTACTTATGGATGCATCTGTTAAAAAATGAAAGGTGGCCGGGCACAGTGGCTCACGCCTATAATCCCAGCACTTTGGGAGGCTGAGGTGGGTGGATCACCTGAGGTCAGGAGTTCGAGACCAGCCTGACCAACATGGTGAAACCCTGTCTCTACTAAAAATACAAAAATTAGCCAGTCCTAGTGGCGGGCGCCTGTAATCCCAGCTACTCAGGAGGCTAAAGCAGGAGAATTGCTTGAACCTGGGAGGTGGAGGTTGCAGTGAGCAGAGATCATACCACTGTACTCCAGCCTGGGTGACAGAGCAAGACTCCATCCAAAATAAATAAATAAATAATGAAATAAAATAAAAGGTGGGGCTGGGCACAGTGGCTCATGCCTGCAAATCCAGCACTTTGGGAAGCCAAGGTAGGCGGATCACTTGAGGTCAGAAGTTCGAGACCAGCTTGGCCAACATGGTGAAACCCCGTCTCTACTAAAAATACAAAAACTGGCTGGGCATGGTGGCGTGCGCCTCTAGTCCCAGCTACTCAGGAGGCTGAGGCAGGAGAATCACTTGAACCTGGAAGGCAGAAGCTACAGTGAGCAGACATCGCGCCACTGCACTCTAGCCTGGGCAACAGAGCAAGACTCTGTCTCAAAAAAGCAAAATAAAATAAAATATAAAATAAATTAGTAGGGGCACTGCAGGCATTAGCCAGGGGTACAGAAGCTACCTTGCAAAAGCTAGATGCAGGGCAGCAAGGTGGAGAGGGATTTCCTGAGGCACAGAAAATTGGGGGTGAGAATAAATCTCAGGTGATCCCCAAATTTAGCAGCTGAGCTATAAAGTAGAAAGAGATCTTCCACAGTTCAGAAAGTTGGCGGCCTGTTGGTTTTTTTGTTTGTTTGGTTCATTTTTTGTTGTTGCTGTTTTGTTTTGAAATAGTCTCACTCTGTCACCCAGGCTGGAGTGCAGTGTCGCAATCTCGGCTCACTGCAACCTCCGCCTCCCAGGTTCAAGTGATTCTCATGCCTCAGCCTCCTGAATAGCTGGAATTACAGGCACACACCACCACACCTGGCTATTTTTTGTATTTTTAGTAGAGACGGGGTTTCTCTACGTTGGCCAGGCTGGTCTTGAACTCCTAATCTTGGGTGATCCGCCTGCCTTGTCCTCCCAAGGTGCTGGGATTACAGGTATGAGCCACTGTGCCCGGCCCTATTTTTTTTTAGACACAGGATCTCCTCTGTCACCCAGGCTGGAATGCAGTGGTGTGTTTATAGCGCACTGTAACTTTAAACTCCTGGGCTCCAGAGATCCTCCTTCCTCAGCCTCCCAACTAGCTAGGACTACAGACTCATGCCACCATGCCTGGCTAATTTTATAAAATTTTTTTTAGAGATAGGGTCTCACTATATTGCCCAGCTGGTCTTAAACTCCTGGCTTCAAGCCATCCTCCCACACAGGCAACCCACTTTAAAGCATAAAGAGTTTACTAGAATATTGCTGGTGCTCAGAGTCTAAGCCCTGCTGAAAGGAATCCTGATATGCCCTCAAAACATGTGAAGCCAGTGGTGAACTGAATCTAACTAAAGCTGCAACAAAGCTCAGATCCAGCTCTACTACAGATCACATTGACTAATTTCCCCCACAATAGTGATCTGACAAAAAGGGGCTTCCCTTTTTTTAAAATTTTTGTTAGTTTCTACAGTTCTTTTACATGAAATATCCCAGCATATAATAAAAAACACAAAGAACACACAAAGACACACAAAGGACAAAAAAAAGTATGGCCATGTCAAGAGAGAAAACAGTACTAGAAGCAGATGAAGTGATAGCTGAGATTTTAAATTATCAGAGAAGGACTTTGAAATAGCTCTGATAAATATGTAGAGGTTCTAGTGGAAAAGGTGGATAAAATGCATGAACAGATGGGGGAATTTCAGCAAAGAGGTAGAAACTATAAAAAAGAACCAAATGGAAGAGCTAGAAATGAAAAATTAGAAAGGAAATGTTTTTCAATGGGCTTAGCAGACTGAACACAGCAGAGGGAAGAATCAATATGCTTGAAGACAGGTCAGTATAAATTATCCAAACTAAGGTACAAAGAGAAAAAAAGAGTGAAAATATGGAACAGAGTGTCCAAGAATGGAGACAATATTAAGCATTCTAACATATGTGTAATTGGAGTCCCAGATGGAGAGGGGAGAGAAAAATCAGCAAAAGAAGTATTTAAAGAGATAATGGCTGAGATTTTTCTAAAATAGATGAAAGACAGAATGCACAGATCTAAGAAGCTTAGCAAATCCTAAGCAGGATAACTACATATAAAACCACACCTAGACATATAGTCAAACTACTGAAACCAAATATTAAAAATAACATTTTTAAAGTAGCCAGTGAAAATGGACATAGTGCCTCTAGGAAAACAACGATACAAAGAATGAATGACATCAGAAATGGAGACCAGAAAACTGGGGTCTGGGAGGAAGGGAGACAGAGGAAAAAACAAGGGAGACCAAAGGACAATGGATAACACTTTTATTTTTTATTTATTTTATTTGAGACAGAGTCTTGCTCTGTCACTCAGGCTGGAGTACAGTGGCGCGATCTCGGCTCACTGCAACCTCCACCTCCCGGGTTCAAGTGATTCTTCCACCTCGGCCTCCCAAGTAGCTGGCATTACTGGTGCCCGCCACCATGCCTGGCTAATTTTTGTATTTTTAGTAGAGACGGGGTTTCGCCATGTTGGCCAGGCTTGTCTTGAACTCCTGGCCTCAGGTGATCTGCCTGCCTTGGCCTCCCAAAGTGCTGGGATTACAGGTGTGAGCCACCAGGCCCAGCCTGGATGACACCTTTAAAGTGCTAGAAGAAAAAAAAAATGCTTCAAAAATAAAATAAAAATATTTGCAGATAGACAAAAGCTAAGAGAATTTGTTCCAGGCAGACTTGTATTATAAGAAATGTTAAAGTAAGTTCTAGAAACTGATAGGAAATGATACCAGATGAAAGTCCAGATTTGCAGGAAGAAATGAAAACTTGAAATGGTGAATATCTGAATAAATATAAAAGACCTTTTCAAAAATGATCTTTAATAAAGTATGTTTTATATATTTATATATGTATATTGTGAGATTTACAGAATAAATATATAACAAGGATTCAAAGGACAGGAGGTAGGTAAATAAAATACCACTGTAAGGTTTCTTATATTATTTATAAAGGAGCACAGTATTATTTGAAAGTAGACTGTGGCAAGTTTTTTTTCATAGAGACAGGGTCTAGCTATGTTGCTCAGGCTGGTCTCAAACTCCTGGGCTCAAGTGATCCTCGTGCCTCAGCCTCCCAAAGTTCTGGGATCACAGCTGTGAGCCACTGTGCCCAGCCAAATATGAGAAATTAAAATGGCTATTATAAGAAGTGTAAGGCCGGATGCGGTAGTTCACACCTGTAATCTCAGCACTTTGGGAGGCTAAACCAAGATGATCACTTGAGCCCAGAAAGTTGAGGCTGCAGTGAGCCATGATTATGCCACTGCTCTCCAGCCTGGGCAAGAGAGTGAGACTCTGTTTCAAAAAAACAAAACAAAACAAAACAAAACAAAATATAGCTAAAAATCAATAGAGAAAATATGTGGAATATTAAGTTCACCCAAAAAAGGCAGGAAAGGAGAAACAGATGAAACAAAGAGAAGACAAATACCAAGATGACAGACTTAATTATCCTGATTTGATTATTACACATTGTACTCTTGTCTCAAAATACCACATGTACTCCATAAATATGTACAGCTATTATGTACTCATAAAAATAAAAAAGAAAAAGGCTGGGCGCGGTAGCTTATGCCTGTAATCCCAGCACTTTGGGAGGCCAAGGGAGGAGGATCCCTTGAGCTTCGGAGTTCAAGACCAGTCTGGGCAACATGGCAAACACCCGTCTCTACAAAAAACACAAAAATTAGTCAGATGTAGTGGTACATGCCTGTAGTCTCAGCTACTTGGGAGGCTGAGGCAGGAGGCAGGCTTGAGCCCAGGAGGCGGAGGTTGTAGTGAGCCGACATCGTGCCACTGCACTACAGCCTGGGCAACCCTGTTTCAAAAAGAAAAAAATGAAAAAAAGAAGGGCATTTGCATTCATTTATCCTTCTCTCTCAATACAGACGTGTAGATATAAGAAATGGCAGAGAGGTTGTGATAACAATACCGTATTTAATGGTCACAATATGTAAGTCTCATTTGGTTCCATTAGAAGGAAAAATTATAGCATCATTGTGTCAGGCATTACATTTGGTGATTTTCTGAGTATTACTGGTAGCGTCTGGGCTTATTGATCAAATACATAGTCTTATATTGGGAACTCTTATATCTAACACCTTTCTAAAACTTGGCATTCCTAACAAGAGTTGATATCTATCTTTTAAGAAGATAATAGGGTCATGCATCTGTAAATACAGCAAAGAAGCATCCTGGAAGAGTGAAAGGAGCACTGGAATTGGAGTTAGAGAGGTGAGATTCAAATCCCAGCTAAGCTATTAATTAGCTCTGTGATCCTGAATAATAAACCCTCTCTCCTACTCTGGACCTCAGTTTCCATTTATAAAAATGGGGATAGTAAGAGTTACCCACTCTATAGGTTTGTTGTGTCAGCTAAATAATATATATGGAAGGCCTCATTCAAACAATGTCTAACCCATGATAGGAGCGTCTTTTAATTATCCATTACTGCATAACAAACCATACCAAACAACAAACAACAATCATTTATTTGCCCATAATTCTGTAATTTTTTTTTTTTTTTGAGACGGAGTCTTGCTTTGTCGCCCAGGCTGAAATGCAGTGGCACTATCTTGGCTCACTGCAACCTCTGCCTCCCAGGTTGAAGCAATTTTCCTGCCACAGCTTCCCAAGTAGCCGGGACTACAGGCATGTGCCACCACATCCAGCTCATTTTTGTATTTTTAGTAGAGACAGGGTTTCACCATGTTGGCCAGGCTGGTCTCGAACTCCTGATCTCAGGTGATCCGCCTGCCCTGGCCTCCCAAAGTGCTGGGATTACAGGCGTGGGCCACTGAGCCCGGCCCATAATTCTGTAATTTGGCTGGGCTTAGCTGGTTGATTCTTCTCCTGGTCTCATCTTTGGTCACTCACATGGTTGTATTCATCTGGTGGCTAAATGGGGCTGGGTGGTCCAGGATGGTCATGTCTGGCAATTAGCTGTTGGCTGAGGTGTCTTGATTCTCTTCCATGTGGCCCATTCAATGGGATAACTTGGTTTCTTAAATAGTGGCCACAGGCCAGGCGTGGTGGCTCACTCCTGTAATCCCATCACTTTGGGAGGCTGAGGTGGGCGGATTGCCTGAGGTTGGGAGTTCAAGACCAGCCTGACCAACATGGAGAAACCCCGTCTCTACTAAAAATACAAAATTAGCCGGGCGTGGTGGTGCGTGCCTGTAATCCCAGCTACCTGGGAGGCTGAAGCAGGAGAATTGCTTGGACCCAGGAGGCAGAGGTTGCGGTAAGCCAAGATCGTGCCATTGCACTCCAGCCTGGGCAATAAGAGCAAAACTCCATCTCAAAAAAAAAAAAAAAAAAAAAAAAATAGTGGCCGCAGTGTTCTGAGATAATGAAACTGAAAGCTGCAAAATCCCTTAAGGCTTAGCCTCAGAAACTATACAATGCTACCTTCTTTTTGTTGTTGTTGTTTTTGAGACAGAGTCTCATTCTCTAGCCCAGGCTGGAGTGCAGTGGTGTGATCATAGCTCACTGCATCCTTGACCTCCTGGGCTCAAGCGATCCTCCCACCTCAGCCTCCTGAGTAGCTGGGATTACAGGCATGAGCCACTGTGCCCAGTACAAAGCTACCTGCAATATATTCTGTTGATTTGGAGGGGCAGGGGAGTGGGGGAGAGGGTCTTGCTATGTTGCCCAGGCTGGAGTGCAGTGGTGCAATCATGGCTCACTGTAGCTTGACCTCACCGGGCTCAGGTGATCCTCCTACCTCACCCTTCTGAGTAGCTGGGGCCACAGGCATGCACCACCAGCCCCAGCTAAATTTTGTATTTTTTGTAGAGATGGGGTTCCACCACGTTGCCCAGGCTGGTCTTGAACTCCTGGGCTTAAGCTGTCCACCTACCTCAGCCTCCTAAAGTATTGGGTTTACAGGCATGAGCAACCATACTCAGCCTATTCTGTTGATTAATACAAATAACTAGGACAGCCCAGATTTAAGAGATGTTGAATTAGATGGGAGGTACAGCAAAATCACATTGAAAAAGGGAGAGGGCACAGTCACCATTATTCTCTCAGTCTACCACAATGTTCAATAAAGGTTTGTGTGGTGAATGAATGACTGTATGTCTTATAGTTCTATTCTTCATATTCAAGGTCTGCTATGATCGTGCTTCTGGAGCACAAATCTCATATCTTTTCTATAACACTCATCACAATCTACTTCACAATTTATTTATTTGTAATGATATTTTATCCTCAGAGAAACATAACTTGTTTTGTTTTCTCTTATATCTCATGAGTCTAGCAGATATTCAGGCTCCAAATAGACACTCTGTAGATGCTTATTGAGTTGAATTTAAACAATCTTTAGATCTTATTCCCTACTTTCCTTACCATCATCACCTACTAGTCCCCTCTAAAGTCATTAGTTGGACATTTCCCTTAATATCTTACTATTATTCCTGTCTCCATGACTTTACGCATTCTATTTTCTCTGCCTAAAATACTTCTCCTTCTCTTTGCCTATTGTAATGTTTCTCACTGACATTTAGCAACCTTGGTCTTATCCACAAAATGCCAAGAGATTCTGGGCCATTCTGACAATCATGATAAATCCCCTGGTTGAATAACACTGGTAAAACCATCCTTCGGGCCTATAGTAAGCACAAAATTATATTGTCTGTCCAATAACACCTCCTGTCTTAGAAGTTCCTAAGTGTTCCCCTATGCCAACTATATTGTGTTTGAAGGAGTTACTGTATTCTCATAAGGCTCTACCCTTCTAGGTATAGTTGAATTATCTGGCATTCCTGAAGGGGGTCAAATATTAGCCAATCTATAAGCGGGAGCTGAAATGTAATAGAAAGTAGGAATGGGCCGGGCGCAGTGGCTCATGTCTGTAATCCCAGCACTTTGGGAGGCCGAGGTGGGCAGGTCACCTGAGGTCAGGAGTTCAAGACCAGCCTGGCCAATATGGCAAAACCCTGTCTCTACTAAAAATACAAAAATTAGGCTGGGCACGGTGGCTCACGCCTGTAATCCCAGCACTTTGGGAGGCCAAGTCGGGCAGATCACGAGGTCAGGAGATCGAGACCATCCTGGCTAACACGGTGAAACCCCGTCTCTATTAAAAATATAAAAAATTAGCCGGGCGTGGTTGCGGGCGCCTGTAGTCCCAGCTACTCGGGAGACTAAGGCAGGAGAATGGCGTGAACCCCAGAGGCGGAGCTTGCAGTGAGCCGAGATTGCGCCACTGCACTCCAGCCTGGGCAACAGAGCGAGACTGTCTCAAAAAAAAAAAAAAAAAGAAAGAAAAAGAAATATGCGAATGGAATACAAAAGAGTTCAGGTTTGGGGTGCTGTAGGGATAGCAGTTTGGAAATAGAATGGAGAGAAAGGCTGAGCCTGGGGACCACCTCTTTAGTCACCAGAAGTGACTCCAATTTGGACAATGAGTAGACCGGGGAGAGCTAGGAAGGAGAAATCTTTCATTCTACACATTAATTTGCACCAAGCTAAAGTGAGTCTGTATTTGGAATTAGTGACCTGCATTCTTAATTTTGGTGAATGGCATCACAATCCATCACTCACCAGTACAGAAATGTGGGTGTCACTGGAGTCACATTGGCTCCACTGTCCCTCGCCCCTCAAAGTTAATCATCCATCAAGCCCTGTCAGCTTTGCCTCTTTTCCCAATCCATCCTCTCCTCTCCATTGTTACTACCATTGACCTAGTTCAGGTTTCCATAATCTCCCACTTAGACAACTGGTCTTCCTGCCTCCAGTCTAATCCCCTTCCAATCCATGCTTCATATGCTGCTAGAATAATCTTTCTCAAGCATATATCTGGTCATATCGCTCTCCTTAACAAAGTCCCTCCCCACACCCCATCTGCTCTGTTCATACTGTCTAAAAGCTAAACTTTTAGGCATGGCATTACAGACCTTTTGTTCCTGGTTTAACCTTCATTATCTAACCTGTTCATAACCTGTTTAGCCTTTATTCTGGCCACACCTCTACACCATGCTCTAGTCATACTGACCTACTTTTAGTTCCTCAAACACAACATGCTTTTTCAAGCCCCTTCACATACCTGGAAGGCCTTCTCCTCCCTGTACCAGCCTGGAGAACTTCAATTCATCTTTGAAACTCAGTTCAGGAGTCATCTCCCCACTTACTTACCCCAGGCACAGTCAGTTGTCCTTCCCTCAAGGACAAATAGCTCCCTCCTGAAGCTACCTGTACACACTTCCATATCACACATGCTTGTTTGCTTGCCTGTCTCTGACTGCAGTGGGAAGCTCTCTGAGAACAAGATTGTATTTTATTTGTCTTTATATTCTTTGTATCTAGTAGGGGCTTAAAATAGGTGCTCAAGTGGATGAATATTTTATAGGTACTTTAGATTTCCCCAGTGTCATGGGAAGGGAGCTTCTGCATACAGACTAGCTGACGGTGTGTGCTTATATACCTTGGGAAAAGGCCCTGGCATTATTTGTTTTTGTTTTTGTTTAGTCCCTAGTATCTTAACCACTTATTCAACAATCATTTGTTATTTGTTTATTCTTTTTTTGAGACAGAGTCTCACTCCGTCACCCAGGCTGGAGTGCAGTGGTGCAATCTTGGCTCACTGCAACCTCCGCCTCCCGGATTCAAGCAATTCTCTGCTTCAGCCTCACAAATAGCTGGGATTACAGGCACCTGCCACCATGCCCGGCTAATTTTTTGTATTTTTAGTAGAGACTGGGTTTCACCATCTTGGCCAGGCTGGCCTTGAACTCTTGACCTTATGATCCACCTGCCTTGGCCTCCCAAAGTGCTGGGATTATAGGCGTGAGCCAATGCGCCTGGCCTTAACAATTATTTATTAAGCACCCACTATATATCAGGCCCTATACCTTTAAAAAAAAATTGAGTCACGGTCTCGCTCCGTTGGCCAGGCTGGAGTGCAGTGGTGCGATCATGGCTTATTACAGCCTCAGGCTCAAGTGATCTTCCCACTTCAGCCTCCTAAGTGGCTGGGACCACAGGTGCTCGTCACCACTCTCAGCTAATTTTTAAAAAAATTTTTAGTAAAGATGAGGTCTCACTATGTTGCTCAGGCTGGTCTTGAACTTCTGAGCTCAAGCCTCCTCCTGTCTCAGCCTCCCAAAGTGCTGGGATTACAGACATGAGCCATTGTGTTCAGCCCTGTGCTGTTTTCTTTTATTCTATTATTATTTCCTTTTTTTATTTTCTTTTTTTTTTTTGAGACCGAGTCTCACTCTGTTACCCAGGCTGGAGTGCAGTGGCGCGATCTTGGCTTACTGCAGCCTCTGCATCCCAGGTTCAAGCGATTCTCCTGCCTCAGACTCCCTGAGTAACTGGGATTACAGGCACCTGCCACCACACCCGGCTAATTTTTGTATTTTTAGCAGATACGGGGTTTCACCATGTTGGCCAGGCTGGTTTTGAACTCCCGGCCTCAAGTGATCCGCCTGCCTCGGCCTTCCAAAGTGCTGGGATAACAGGCATGAACCACTGTGCCCAGTGTCTTATTATTTTTTGAGACAGAGTCTCACTCTGTTGCCCAGGCTGGAGTGCAGTGGTGCAATCTTGGCTCACTGCAACCTCTGACTCCTGGGTTCAAGTGATTCTTGTGTGTCAGCCTCTGGAGTAGCTGGGATTACAGGCATGTGCCACCGCACTGGGCTAATTTTTGCATTTTTAGTACAGACAGAGTTTCACCATCCTCTCCTCTTCATTGTTACTACCATTGATCTAGTTCAGGTTCCCATAATCTCCCACTTAACTGGTCTAGCTCCTATTATTCTGGTCGAACTCCTGGCCTCAAGTGATCCACCTGCCTCAGCCTCCCCAAAGTGCTGGGATTACAGGCTGAGCCACTGCACCGAGGCCCTGTACCATTTTAAAAGTCAGAGGCTACTATGATAAGCAAGAAAAACAGCTCTGACCTTCAAGCAGGGTACTCTCTAAGAGAAGCTTCATAACTGTATGGAATGACAATATGATTTTGTTGTTGTTGTTGAGACAGAGTCTCGTTCTGTCTCCCAGGCTGGAGTGCGGTGGTGTGATCTCGGCTCACTGCAACCTCTGCCTCACGAGTTTAAGCGATTCTCCTGCCTCAGCCTCCCGAGTAGCAGGACTACAGGCACACACCACCACGCCTGGCTAATTTTTTTTTTTTTTTGTATTTTTAGTAGAGACGGGGTTTCACCGTGTTGCCCAGGCTGGTTGTGAACTCCTGAGCTTAGGCAATCCACCAGCCTTGGCCTCCTAAAGTGCTGGGATTACAGGCGTGAGCCACCTCACCTGGCCGAAATTATTTTTAAAATAAGATACTGGGAGATGCAGTTATTTTACCCCACCAAAGGAACAATTAAATAACTTGAATAATCTTAAAATGACCCCCACGTCTCAAATGGTTTTAGGATAGAGTGGCATAACCAAGGTCTGCCACACAGTGGCAGTGTTTCCCCAGGGACAAAGGTAATTTAGCGGCCCAGGACTTTGGAAAAGCAGGTAGTTTTAAACTTTACTCCAGAGGAATAGCAGTACTAAAAATGTAACATGGTAATCTTCCTCAATTTGCAGAAAAAGAAATAAAAGACATAATTCAGTCAATTATCTTCCTCCAAACTTTCTTAAGCCTTTGGTTTCTGCTTTTGTCTGCCAAGGAGCACAATATAAATAGAGCACTTTTAGAACTGGCTGAGCATGTTAAGTTCCATGGCTGATTTTTTCCCAGACTTGTAATGTCAGAATTGCTTTTTAAATATTTTTTTGTAATATAATAATATATCCTACTAGTTAAAATGTTTCCGCATTCAAATGACCAGATTAACAGCATCAGTACTGCAAAATGCTTCCTATGAAGTGCTATACTTTCGGGTGCCCTACTCATTAAACCTATTTGAGAATCATGATCTCATCCAATGTTTTCTAGTTACAAAAAAGAAGAACAAGTTTCTTTTCTTTTTTTGAAATGGAGTCTTGCTCTGTCACCCAGGCTGGAGTGCAGTGGCGCACGATCTCAGCTCACCACAATCTCCGCCTCCCAGGTTCAAGCAATTCTCCTGCCTCAGCCTCCCAAGTAGCTGGGACTACAGGTGCCCGCCACCACGCCCAGCTAATTTTTGTATTTTTAGTAGAATCAGGGTTTCACCATGTTGGCCAGGCTGGTCTCAAACTCCTGGCCTCAAGTGATCTGACTGCCTCAGCCTCCCAAAATTCTGGGATTACAGGCATGACCCACTGCACCCAACCTCCAAAAAAGAACACGTTTCTGAGAAACTAAATTAGTTACCTAAGTTTATGAAGCCCTCTATGGGACAGGTTCAGACTAATCTCTGTAAAGTGAGCACTCCAGATGTTTCCTTTGTTGCCATTTATCAACTTGATAAACAAGGATTGTTGGATGACTACAACAATGAAGGGACAGAGAGGTCAAGGTGATTCACAGGTTTCTAAACTGGTGAGTGGATATGGTTCCATTCACCAAAATTGAGAATACAGGTTGCTAATTCTAAATACAGACTCACTTTATCTTGGCACAAGTTAATGTGTAAAATAAAAGTTTCCTGGGGATGGGAGGAGTATGAAGTTGTTGCTTAATGGGCATAGAGTTTCAGTTTTGCAAGATGAAAGGAGTTCTAGGCCAGGCCCGTTGGGTCACACCTGTAATCCCAGCGCTTTGGGAGGCCAAGGTGCATGGGTCACTTGAGGTCAGGAGTTCAAGACTAGCCTGGCCAACATGGTGAAACCCCGTCTCTCCTAAGAATACAAAAAAGTAGCCAGGCGTGGTGGCAGGTGCCTGTAATCCCAGCTACTTGGGAGGCTGAGGCAGGAGAATTGCTTGAACCCGGGAGGCAGAGGTTGCAGTGAGCCAAGATAGCACCATTGCATTCCAGCCTAGGCAACAAGAGCAAAACTCCATTTCAAAAAAAAAAAGAAGAGAAAAAGAAAAGAATTCTGAAGATTGGTTACATAACACTTTGAATGTACTTCTGAACTGCATACTTTAAAATGGTTAAGATGGTAAATTTTATGTTATATATGTTTTACCACAATAAAAATTGAATGAAAGGTTTTCCTTTCCTAGCTTACCCATGTCCACCCGTTGTTCAAATTGGAGCTTTCTCTCTTAGCTTCTGTGATGAGTGAAAAGGTGCTCCCCAAAGATATTTTAAAATACTAATATAAGGAATATTATTTCACTCATTCACTTTCAGAGGGAGCTCAAGAAGTTGTCAAGTGAATGAATTAATTAGTTCAACAAATATTTATCAGTTTTCCTACCTTGAACCTGGGATGTTCTAAGTCCTTTGTTCTCAAAGTGTGGTCTCCAGATCAGCAACACTAGCATCACCAGGGAATTTGTTAGAAATATACATTCCTGTGGGGCACGGTGGTTCATGCCCGTAATCCCAGCACTTTGCGAGGCCAAGATGTGCAGGTTGCTTGAGTCCAGGAGTTTGAGACCAGCTTGGGCAACATGGTGACACCCCGTCTCTACAAAATAAAAAATTAGCTGGGCATGGTGGTGCACACCTGTAGCCCAGCCACTTGGGAGGCTGAGGTGGAAGGGTTGCTTGAGCCTGGGAGGTTGAGGCTGCAGTGAGCTGTGATCATGCCACTGCACTCAGGGAGAAAAAGAAAAAAAGGAAAGAAAGAAGTATACATCTCTGGACCCCACTTCAGACATACTGAATCAGAAACTTTGGCACTAGGACCCAACAATCGCTGTTTTTACCAGCCTTTCAGATTATTCTGATGCATGCTCAAGTTTAAGAAAGACAATTCTAGGTTGCAATGATACAGAGGCCAAGAAAACAAAACGCCTGTTCTCTTGGAGCAACAACAGACAAACAGATATAAATAAAATTTCAGGCAAAGGAAAGTGTTATCAGGGAAACCAGCATAGGATAAGGAGGCAGAACACAGAGGATGCTCAGGCAGGGTCTTTCTGAGGGGTATGAGCTCTGAAGTCACATCGAGTCTGAAAATTGGCTCCACCAGTTTCTAGCCTTTTAAAAGTCTGGTTTCCTCATCTTCTAAGAAAGAGATAATAATATTACAAGTTTACTCTGAAGATTAAATAAGATAACACTTATAAAATCCTTGCAACTGTTTCTGCCACTGAGTAAGGCTTCAATAAACGTTAGCCCTCCATATATGATGTGGAGTGCCATAGATGTATACCTGGGAATCGTTGATGTAGAAATTAATAGTAAATGGATGAAAAGGTGGATAAACCAAGACACAAAAAGAGAAGAGGATGGATGATGGGCTCTTGTTGGTGGGGACAGAAGTGGATTGAGAAATGGTGGGGAAGTAAAGAAATGAAGATGTGGAGAGGGAGCTTTTTTCTGAACCCAGCTAAAGCTGGAAACTTGGAAGAGGAGGCCAGTGGATTGGGTGAAGAACCAACCATTTGGTATACCTGTGACTGAGGAGGTTCTCAGGATGCAGGACTTTTAGTGCTAAAACTAGGAAAGTCCTGGGCAAGCTGGGCCAAGCTGGCCACACTGGCAGTGGATATGACCATGGAGGGTGAAGTGAGCAATAAATACTCTGACCTTTCTTTCCTGGTGGCCTCTCATCTCCTTACAGTAACCTTATAAGGTGTCTTTACAGGGGCCTGACCCAACCAGAAGGGCAAGGGAGCTGGGATAATACAGTCTAGAGAGGTCAGCCTTGCCTTGACACACACCAGGGTAAAGGAAGGACAGAAAATTGACCTGGAGAGGCAAAAAATAATGGCCAGCACAGTGGCAAAACTGGGATTAGAATTGTCTGGGATAGGCCAGGTGCGGTGACTCACACCTGTAATCCCAGCACTTTGGGAGGCTGAGACGGGCGGATCACGAGGTCAGGAGTTCAAGATCAGCCTGGCCAAAATGGTGAAACCTTGTCTCTACTAAAGTTACAAAAAATTATCTGAGCGTGGTGGCACACGCCTGTAATCCTAGCTACTCAGGAGGCTGAGGCAGGAGAATCGCTTGAACCCGGGAGGCGGAGGTTGCAGTGAGCCGAGATCATGCCATTGCACCCAGCCATGGTGACAGGGAGAGACTCTGTCTCAACAAAAAAAAAAAAAAAAAAAAAAAAAAAGAACTGTGTCTGGGATAAACCTGATTTCAGAGCTTCAATTCTTTTTCCAGCCTTGTTTAAAGGTAGAATGCCCTCTAGGAGTGATGAGTGCTTTCTACATCCTCAAATTAACCCTACAGAGAATTATGAAGATTACCCAACCATATTCTTTGGTATCTGAGCAGCCCACAAACCTTTTTTCTTTAGAGACAAGGTCTCCCTCTATCGCCTACGCTGAAGTGCAGTGGTGCGATCACAACTCACTCTAACCTCAAACTCCTGGACTCAAGCCATCCTCCCACCTCGGCCTCCCAAAGCGTTGAGATTACAAGCGTGAGCCATGGCGCCCGGCCCTCTTTAAAAAATAAAAGTGGGCCGGGCACAGTGGCTCATGCCTGTGAGGGGTATGAGGCCTCCCAGCACTTTGGGAGGCCGAGGCGAGGATCATTTGAGATCAGGAGTTCGAGACCAGCCTGGCCAAAATGGTGAAACCCCGTCTCTACTAAAAATACAAAAATTAGCCAGGGGTTGGTGGCGGGTGCCTGTAATCCTAGCTACTCAGGAGGCTGAGGCACGAGAATCGCTTGAACCCGGGAGGCGGAGGTTGCAGTGAGCCGAGATCGCACCACTGCATTTCATCCTGGCTAACAGAGGGAGACTCCATCTCAAAAAAAAAAAAGTGTGTGTGTATACATATACATGTGTATGTGTATATATGTGTATGTATATATGTGTGTACATATATGTGTGTGTGTATATATATGTGTGTGAGTGTATATATATATATATATATATATATATATATATATTCAGTGGTAAGTGTCATGTACAAGAGGCAGACAGGATCTAGCTGCTCCAGAAATGAAGTCAGTGGAGAAAATCCCCACGGGAACCTTGGAATTCCTCTAAAAAGTTCAGGTACAGGACACTCCCAGGTGCCCAGGAACCGTTTCCCAGCTCACTTCCCCCCGAAAGACTCACCCCTCCAGTCGCACTCGATGCTTTGGCAAGTGTCAAAGGTCAAAGACCACGGCTCGCCTGGTACCGACTGCCCCGCCCCCGTGCACCTCCAGCTCCCCCAGGCTCCGCTACCAGCAGCTGCGACCCGCCAACTCAGCCTGGGTAATAGGAGATTGGGCGGCCAGAGGCGCTGCGTGATTGGTGGGTCGGAAGGGGGCGGGGACTCGCTGGAAAGCCCCCTCTGGATTGGTGCAAACCATCTGGGTGGGACCTCCACTCTGGCTGGGCGGGAAAGCAAGAACAGCACTGCTGGGCTGTAGACGGCGGGAGCCGCTGCTCTCCGGCTGAGGGAATCAGAGACAGCTCCGTCCCTAGTGGAGCGCAGGGGAGGCAGAAGTCATGACAGGCGAGGTGGGTTCTGAGGTGAGTTTATGCACACGCCCCCCACGGGGGCTTAGAAGGCCGGGCACCGAGAGGTTAGGTGGGGCCGGGGTAGACCCCGCTGACCCAAGGCGCCCGGGCGGGAGGACTGCAGCTCCCGGCGTTCGCCGCGCCGGCTCCCGCGGCCTCGAGACTCGGCCGGGATGGGTTCCGACCGGGCATCCCGTCCCGCCGCCGGGCTTCCCGCGCTTCGGGCTCCGTGGCCGGAGAGCTCCAGGTCTCTGCGGCGCGCACTGCCGGCAGCCCAGCCCCTCTTCAGCCGGTTCCTGCCGCCAGCCCTCCCCTTTGGCGCGTTTCCTGTCGCGGAAGCTCCTCCCCTCAGGGTGCTCTGAAAGCCGGGAGGCTCTAGCCGAACCCGGCCGCAGTGGTGCGGGGGCATTCTCCGCAGAGAGAGGGCGAGCGAGGGTGTTAGGGAGTTCCACACTGGGCCTGGGAGGGGCCCTGGAGGTCATCGCGCGCAGGCCCTTTGCGTTTTCCGACCGGGCCCCGAGTGGGGAAGTCACTGTTGGGGCTCCTGGCTGGTGGCTGGCAGCTCCCTGGCGAAATTGGGCATAGAAAACAGATGTTTCCAGAGCTGTGTCCTTTCTGGGGCCGAATTCGGGCAAGGCACTCCCGCCTTAGGAGCAAAATTTAAAGGGGCGCCAAAACCCTCAATCAAACTCATATTTTAATGCAATATTTTTTAAAAACCAAAATTAATGCAAAAACTTTTTATGATTTGATATTGAACAAAATATCAGACGTTTAAACAAAGACGAGATCCGACCAGTCATTTGCACGACCTTGCCTCAATCACCTCACCCTAATTCCATCCCTGTTTCCAATAAACTTTATTTACAAAAGCGGGCATATTATTTACCTCATGAGCTGTAGATTATTGATTTAATTTTTTAAAAAATATTGCATTAATGTTATTCATTTTGATTACTGAATTTTTTGAGACCTCACCCCACCCTGTTCCTGGCCCTGCCCTTTGACGTTGCTGCAAATTGCCTAGAAGATAATCGTCATTCAAAGCAGCCCTATTCCTTGAGCTGTCTGGTTACCTAAATTCGGTTTCCACATTCACAAACAGAAGTAATAGTTTTACTGCTTTGGATTGTTGAGAGGATCATCAGTGCATACATATTAATTCTCAGCAATCCCAGCACTTCGGGAGGCTAAGGCCGGCAGATTGCTTGAGCTCAAGAGTTCGAAACCAGCCTGCGTAGAAAACATGGCAAAACCCCGCCTCTACAAAAAAAAAAAAAAAATTAGCCGGGCGTCGCCTGTGGTCCCAGCTACTCGGTCCCAGCTACTCGGGAGGCTGAGGTGAGAGAATCCTTTGGGCCTGGGAGGTCAAGGCTGCAGTGAGCCATGATCCTGCCACTGCACTCCAGCCTAGGTGACAGAGTGAGACACTGTATCAAAAAAAAAAAAAATTTGTACCTTGCATTCAAATCAATTTAATAATTTTTTTTTTTTTTTGAGACGGAGTCTCGCTCTGTTGCCCAGACTGGAGTGCAGTGGCACAATCTCGGCTCACTGCAACCTCTGTCTCCTGGATTCAAGCGATTCTCCTGCCCCAGCCTCCTGAGCAGCTGGGACTACAGGCACACACCACCACGCCCAGCTAATTTTTGTATTTTTAGTAGATACGGGATTTCACTGTATTGGCCAGGCTAGTCTCGAACTCCTGACCTTGTGATCCACCCGCCTCGGCCTCCCAAAGTGCTGGGATTACAGGCGTGAGTCACCATGCCTGACCAATTTAATAATTTTTTGAGAAACCACTCAGCTGAGGCCTTGTGCCCTGTTACATTACTGATGTTCATATTTCTCCCTTTATTAATAAGTTGATTCAGAGCCCTGAGAACACTAAGGAGGTAGACTTGGCATCTAGGGTTAGCTTTAAGGTCACTAACTGATCAAGTCACCTAACACACCCCTCCTCCTTAGGTTTTTATTTGCGACTTTTTAAACTGTCTTATTTACAAATTTTCAAACCTATACAACCGTAGAAAGGATGGTATAATGAACCCATCACCTTACTTCAACTACAGTTTGAATATCTCTCGTCTGAAATGCTTGGGACCAGAAGGGTTTTGAATTTCAGATTTATTTTGGATTTTGGAATATTTGCATACACATAATGAGATATCTTGGGGGAGGGACCCAAGTCTAAACATGAAATTCAGTTATATTTCATATATACCTTACACACATAGTCTGAAGGTAATTTTATACAGCATTTTAAAATAATTTCATGCATGAAGCAAAGGTTTTACTGCAGCTCATCATATGAGGTCAGGTGTGGAATTTTCATCTAGTGGCATCATGTCAGTGCTCAAATATTTTGGAATTGGGAGCATTTCAGATTTTCAGGTTAGAGATGTTCAACCTGTATTTTCAAGTCATGGCCAATCTTGTTTTATTCATACAGCTACCCATTTTTCCTCTTACAGGATTATTTGGAAGAAAATCCCAGATATCATATTATTTGAACCACAAATATTTTAGTGTGCATATCTAACAAACAAGAGCTTTCCAAAAATAGATACTACGATATTATTACCACACCTAAGAAGTATCTAGTCAGTGTTCAGATTTCTTTGACTCAGAGATATTTCATTTATTTTTATATGCCACTTTAGCATAATTATTTACATTTTTAGTTTTTTGAATCATCATCCGAAGTTGGCATTTTGTAATTGTTTATATTATATATGTGTATATATGCATATATGTATGTATTTTAAGATATACATACATATATAAAGCATACATTTATGTATATAGAAATATACAGGGCCGGTTGTGGTGGCTTACGCTTGTAATTCCAGCATTTTGGGAGGCTGAGGCAGGTGGATCACCTGAGGTCAAAAGTTCGAGACCAGCCTGGCTAACATGGTGAAACCCCGTTTCTACAAAAAATTAGCCGGGCATGGTGGCACGCGCCTGTAATCCCAGCTACTTGGGAGGCTGAGGCTGGAGAATCGCTTGAACCCAGGAGGCGGAGGTTGTAGGGAGCCAAGATCGTGCCATTGCACTCCAGCTTGGGCAATAAGAGCGAAACTCCGTCTCAAAAAAAGAAAAGAAGAAATATACATATAGCCGGGCGTGGTGGCTCACGTCTGTAATCCCACCACTTTGGGAGGCTGAGGCGGGCGGATCACCTGAGGTCAGGAGTTGGAGACCAGCCTGACTAACATGGAGAAACCCCATCTCTACCAAAAATACAAAATTAGCCAGGCGTGGTGACACATGCCTGTAATCCCAGCTACTCGGGAGGCTGAGGCAGGAGAATCGCTTGAACCTGGGAGGCAGAGGTTGCGGTGAGCCGAGATCGCGCCATTGCACTCCATCCTGGGCGACAACGGCAAAACTCCATCTCAAAAAAAAAGAAATATACACATAGCATATAGAAATATACATACATGTATAAATATATAGAAATATACATACGTACACACATATATACATTCACTTATGTGTTAACTTTCTTTATAGGTTTCTCTCCCTCTCTTTTTTTTTTCTTTGCAATATATTGTTAAAGAAACCGGCCGGGTGCAGTGGCTCATACCTGTAATCCCAGCATTTTGGGAGGCCGAGGTGGGCGGATCACCTGAGGTCAGGAGTTTGCAACCGGCCTGGCCAGCATGGTGAAACCTTGTCTCTATTAAAATAGAAAAAATTAGCTGGGTGTGTTGATGTGCGCCTGTAATCCCAGCTACTCAGGAGGCTGAGGCAGGAGAATCGCTTGAACCCAGGAGGCAGAGGTTGCAGTGAGCCGAGATTGCACCACTGCACTCCAGCCTGGGTGACAGAGCGAGATTCTATCTCAAAAAAAAAAAAAAAAAAAAAAAGAGAGAGAGAGAGAGAGAGAAAGAAACCACCCAGTTTGACTTGTAGAATTTCCCACATCTAGATTGCATATCTGTGGTATTATTCAACATGTTCCCCTATTCCCTCTATTTCCTATAACTTGCTAGTTAGATCTAGAGACTTGATAGGATTCAAATTTGATTGTTCTGTCAGGAATACTTTATGGCTAGTATTGGGTACTTCTATTAGGCAGCACATAATGTCTGGTTGTTTCTGTTTTGGTGATGTTAGCAGCCATTAATGATAATTGCCTAGGTCTGTTATTTAATTGAGGGTTGATAAAATAGTGATAATCTAATTCTATCATTTATTAATTCATTAGGATATTTCTCTAAATAGAAACTTCCCCTCATCAATTGTATGGATATATTGGGGAACAGTTCACACAGAAAAGGCATAATAAATGCTTGATTCTTTTCATTTTTTTTTTTACCATTACTAAAAGAGTTGGTTCTGTTAGCATCCTTCAAAGGTGAAAAATGAACTTTTGTTTGTTTGTTGTCCAGTAATTCTAAATGTCATCCCTTCAAGGAACCATCGTATTTGGTTCTTTCCTTAGTTCAGGTTGATGATCCCACGATGATTTGTGTGTCATTATGTACTTGGAGCTTTCGGTCACCTGCTGGTTAATATAAAGTATATTGTCATTTTCTAGGTTCACCTAGAAATCAATGACCCAAACGTCATTTCACAAGAGGAAGCAGATAGTCCTTCAGATAGTGGACAGGGCAGCTATGAAACAATTGGACCCTTGAGTGAAGGAGGTTTGTAATAGTATTTTTATTTTTAGGAATAGGTTGCGGGAGCCTCAGTTGTAAGTAGATTGGATTGATTTCATTATTCTCTTGATTTATTACATTATTAATGCCCCATCCTTATTGTTTGTTTTATTATAAAAGCAAAATAACAGTGCTTGTACCTTTTTGAAACTATGTTATATTGTTGAATGTCTAATAGCTACCATATTGCCTGGTTAATTGCATTCATCCTATAATAAAAGGAATTTTAACACCTGCCAGAGGTTAGAACAACTTTACACATTGTAAATATACGTAAAATTACATTTCCCAGTAAGAGACATTTTTCCCAGGGAAAATGTTTTTCAAAATGTATTTTTAGATTTGCTTTGCTACAATCAGTTCTTAACAGTAGTCACGTAATTTCACAATGTTATATATCACTTGTATAAAAATATATTTTTGAGGAGTAGTGGGACTAGGAGGAAGATCAAATGATGGTATAATTAAAAGAAAATTGTTTCCTCCAGATTCAGATGAAGAGATATTTGTAAGTAAGAAGTTGAAAAACAGGAAGGTTCTACAAGACAGTGATTCCGAAACAGAGGACACAAATGCCTCTCCAGAGAAAACTACCTATGACAGTGCCGAGGAGGAAAATAAAGAGAATTTATATGCTGGGAAAAATACAAAAATCAAAAGGATTTACAAAACTGTGGCAGACAGTGATGAAAGTTACATGGAAAAGTCTTTGTATCAGGAAAATCTTGAAGCGCAAGTGAAACCTTGCTTAGAGCTGAGTCTTCAGTCTGGAAACTCTACAGACTTTACCACTGACAGAAAGAGTTCCAAAAAGCACATACATGATAAAGAAGGAACTGCAGGAAAAGCAAAAGTAAAATCAAAAAGAAGACTTGAGAAAGAGGAGAGAAAAATGGAAAAAATTAGACAGCTAAAAAAGAAGGAAACAAAAAACCAGGTACATTTTAAAGAATAATTTGCTATCGCTTGGGTAGGTTAACATTTTAGAAAAGGTTGCTGTTAGTACTTGAGGTTGTTTCTGCTCTCTGACTATTGCTTTGAATTGACTATTTTGTGTTGAGAATTATTCTCAATAGGTATGTGATTTAAAACTAACTGGTCTTGGCCAGGTGCAGTGGTGCATACCTCTAATCCCAGCACTTTGGGAGGCTGAGGCCAGAGGGTCACTTAAGCCCAGGAGTTCGAGAACAGCCTAGGCAACAGAGTGAGATCCCATCTCTACAAAAATTTTAAAAATTAGTTGGGTGTGGTGGCCGTAGTCCCAGCTGTAGTCCCAACTACTTGGGAGGGTGAGGTGGGAGAATCACTTGAGCCCAGGAAGTCGAGGCTGCAATGAAGCTGTAATTGTACCACTGCATTCCAGCCTGGATGACAGAGTGAGACCCTGTCTCAAAAAAAAAAACAAAAACAAAAACCAAAAAAACAAAACTTATTGGTCTTATTCTATTTTGGGTATGCAGAGGACATTTCCAAATAAATGGGTTTCTGATTTTCTTTATGAGCACATGGAGTAATTCTTTGCTGTCTCTGAGCTGATGAAAATTAACTGAAAGAAGGCTTTTTTATGCATCTATCAGTCAGTAGTCTTGTTTGCTAACTAGAAAAACCATCCTCAAATTTATAAACTAGTTGCTTAACAAGTATTTTACTTCAAAAAAAAATTACTGTTTATTAAGTTAGTTTTAGACAGTTGCATAAAATCACAACTTGGACTTCAAAGGATACATGTGAGTTAGGAACCAGTGAGAATGTTCTAGATTTTATATGCTTGTCTGTTGATGAAACATGGGCTTTTTCTGGCCTGATCCAAATTGCCATATGATGTTGTGAAATACTGGATTTTTAAATGATTGGATTATGCTTTTTGTTTATGTATTACTTAGGAAGATGATGTAGAACAGCCATTTAATGACAGTGGCTGTCTTCTTGTGGATAAAGACCTTTTTGAAACTGGGTTGGAGGATGAAAATAACTCTCCATTGGAAGATGAAGAGTCATTAGAATCAATAAGAGCAGCTGTAAAAAACAAAGTAAAAAAGCACAAGGCAAGTAAAGCGTGATTGCGATAAGAGTTAATCAACTGCTTCTGACCTTTGCTATATTTTTAATTTACTGTTGGAACCTTAATTTTTTTTTTAAACTGAAGAAAAACTTGTGTCAGTTGACTTAAGTTTTTCAGCTGTTAATTTTGGAGACTTGCAGTACAAGTGATAGACATGCTAACTTCTTTGGAAACTAGTGTTTTGTTATTACCCTTTTAGGAATGCTGAAAAAAAAAAAACACTAAGATATTTGATGGTGTAGTAAGATGCAGGTAAATAATAGGGAAGAGATGTAAATTTTGCAATCCTGTAGCCTTTGAGAAATGAACCCTATAGGGTTTCAGGAAGGGTATCAAAGAGAGGCATCAGTCAAAACATTGTTGTCCCGAGTGTTTGGAAGCATAATTTTTCTTCCTAAGATTTTTTTTAGCTTCCTGCGAGTTATTATCCCTCTTTAGGGAAAGATGTAAGCAGAGGTAAAAGAAATAAGGGTCCAGACTCCATTTGAGGTATCTGTTTTCTAAGCATAATAGGATGCTGTGTGTTTAATAATTTCTATTTGATGATTATTGATTTATTAATGTAGCATGATGTGGTGTTGGACTACAAAAGTCTTCAGCTAAAGCATCCTCTTATTTGAATTTCGTTTTTGTCCTAATAATCAACCTGCCATTTCTTTTAGAAAAAAGAACCATCTTTGGAGAGTGGGGTCTATTCATTTGAGGAAGGAAGTGAGTTATCAAAAGGAACCACGAGGAAGGTGAGGTAGAGCCCTGTATATTAGTCACACTGATCTCTTTACACAGGAGATTATAGATTTCTTAGGGATAAATATTTTATTTTGTCTATCATATTTTTCTGTTACCCATCATATTGCTTTGTACATAGTAGGAACAAAATATGGATTGGATTGAACAAATTCTCTGAGACTTGGGAATAAATGAATTCCTTGAGTTTATACTGCATTTGGGCTTACTCATGCTTACTATTTCCTTTCCTCTTTTCTTGGAGAGAGCAAACTCTTGAGGGATGAATATCTGTCTTTCTGGATATTCATATAATTAATGTAGTCTCACTTCTTGTTTTCTTTAAGGAAAGAAAGGCAGCCAGATTAAGTAAAGAAGCATTAAAACAACTGCATAGTGAGACTCAGCGCCTTATTCGAGGTAATGCAACCCAGTAAACTTTGAGGCAAAATCACAACATTTCTTTGTAAGCTCAACTTGGATGTTGGGGACTTTTATCTTTTTAACACTTCTAATGTGAACTCAGGTTATAATATTAAGTTTAGAATTGATCTTGGTGAAAGGCCATTGTTCTAAAGCCCTTGGAACATTAGTATAAACTGAAGAAATTTTCAGAACTGTAGTGCAGGTAAGGAGGAAATTTTTTAATGGTTGTCTATGGACTGATTGTGTCAGGATTCTTTGGAGAGGTAGTAATCCCTCCCTATTTGCAGTTTTGGTTACCTGTGTCAGCCATGGTCCATGGAATTTAAAAATATCATCCCTTTGTCCAGAGTATCACGCTGTATACATTACCTGCCTGTTAGTCCGTTAGTAGCCCTCTCAGTTATCAGATCAAAAAAACACTGCATGGTTTAGTACCATCTGCAGTTTCAGGCATCCACTGCAGGTCTTGGAATATGTCTGTCTGTATAAGCGGGGACTACTGTATATAAATGTTTAGGTCCCACAGAGATTCTGATTCAGTAGATTCGAAATGGGATCCAAGAATCTGTATTTCTAAAAAACTTCCTGGATCATTTTGATTTCACATCTAGGTTTAAAAGCCACTGGTCTTCAGGGAGCTTTTTTGTACTTAGCTCCTCTGCCTTTGTTAAAGGGGAGTTTTCTATTTCTAGTGATGGCTTTGGTTATTATGCTTAGTTAACTGAATATGAAGTGACATTTCAGAATATACAGTATATATATTTGCTTGTTTTATTCCATTTTATAGAGTCTGCACTGAACCTTCCATATCATATGCCTGAGAATAAAACCATTCATGATTTCTTCAAACGTAAACCCCGGCCCACTTGCCACGGAAATGCCATGGCACTATTGAAGTAAGAACTCTCTTTCCTTATTATAATTTTCATGAACATTTAGTTTTGTAGCAAACATCTGGCATAAAAAGTTCAGATTTCTCACTCCCTTAAAACTGATTTAACTGATATATACTAAGGGATGAGAATGTTTCACATTTAGGATAATTTTCAACTCCAGCTCATTTTCTCTTCTCTAGGTCATCTAAATATCAGTCAAGCCATCACAAAGAAATGATAGACACTGCAAATACTACTGAAATGAACAGTGATCACCATAGTAAAGGTTCTGAGCAGACAACAGGTGCAGAAAATGAAGTGGAAACTAATGCACTCCCTGTAGTTTCAAAGGAAACCCAGATCATTACTGGATCAGATGAGTCTTGCAGGAAGGATTTGGTAAAAAATGAAGAGCTAGAAATTCAGGAGAAACAGAAGCAGAGTGACATTAGACCTTCACCTGGGGACAGCTCAGTGTTGCAACAGGAATCCAACTTCCTCGGGAACAATCACAGTGAGGAATGTCAGGTTGGAGGGCTTGTAGCATTTGAACCTCATGCCCTGGAGGGTGAAGGCCCCCAAAATCCAGAAGAAACAGATGAGAAAGTGGAAGAGCCTGAGCAGCAAAATAAATCATCAGCAGTTGGGCCACCTGAAAAAGTGAGACGGTTTACTCTGGATAGACTTAAGCAACTGGGAGTAGATGTTTCCATTAAACCACGGCTAGGTGCTGATGAAGATTCCTTTGTGATACTTGAACCTGAAACCAACAGAGGTAATCCTTTACATTGTGGGGAGCCTCCCTGGAGTGATTATCCTGGTAGCTTTTGATTATTGACTGCTGTCGAGGACAGAGAACACAGGAGGAACCAATAACCACATTTGATCTTATCCTGCAGTTGTTCCAGATATGGGCAGAGTCTTTTTTTAGAGAAATTTGGCAGGGTATCAGAATGATCTAAGCCATGTTTAAAATGGAAGTCTGTTGGCTGGGTGCGGTGGCTTACGCCTGTAATCCCAGCACTTTGGGAGGCCAAGGCAGGCAGATCACGAGGTCAGGAGTTTGAGACTAGCCTGGCCAATATAGTGAAACCCCGTCTGTACTAAAAATACAAAAATTAGCCGGGCATGGTGGCACGCATCTGTAGTCCTAGCTACTCGGGAGGCTGGGGCAGGAGAATTACTTGAACCCAGAAGGCAGAGGTTGCAGTGAGCTGAGACTGCACCATTGCACTCCAGCCTGGGTGAGAGAGCGAGACTCTGTCTCAAAAAAAAAAAAAAAAAAAAAAAAAAGTTTTTGATAGTTAATATAAAAAAGAGGTACATTGCTACTGTGTTATGGTATTTAGGAATTTATTATTTCTGCCTTTCCAATCTGAAATTAAGTTTTTTCTGTAATCCTGAGTCAAATCTTAAGACATTGATGAAAACATCATTTAGTTTTTTACTGCTAAAGAGAAACATTTTGGTTCACTTAAATTATCTGTGAAACCGAATTTCTTTTGTTTTCACTCATTCAACAAATATTAAAGTATCTACTATGAGTAAGTTGCTGTGGGGCATACCAAGATAAATCTGACATTTAAGGTATACTTAAGATGCTTTTACTCTAATGGGCGAGATAAGAAGTATGCAAATAAGAAGTACAAAGGAGAAAATGGTAAATGATGTCTTTGATAATGAATATGTCATTGATAATTGGAAAATAACATGAAGAAAAAGGAAAAGTATTTTCTTAAAGAAATACTTTGAATTTAGAATAAAGTACTGTGGGAATTCAGAGAAGCATAAATTTCTTCCAATGAATAGTTAAAAGACAGCCTGAAGAATAGGTGGATTAATTACTTGTTCACTGCCTTCCCTTTATACTGTGAGTTGGTATCTTCTGCCTTGTTCCCTACTCTATCCCTAGTGCTTCCTCAGTGGATGACACATTGTAGGCACTTGTATTTATCAAATGAATGAATGATCCCTCAACACTGAACTCAAGTATTACCACATTGAATAAATTTCCTGACTCTTAGATAGAGCTGGATGCTCCCCACTCTGCCTTGAGGCAGTATGGAATGGTGGTTAAGAGCTTAGACTTTGTAGCAAGACCAGGATTTGAATCTGAACTATCATAGTAATTGTTTAACATTGTATACGCCATTTGACCTCTTCAAGCATCTTTTGTTTAAAAAAGAGAAGAAAGCCAGGCACAGTGGTGCACACCTGTAGTTCCAGCTACTCGGGAGGCTGAGGCACAAGAGGGTCACTTGAACCCAGGAGTTTAAGGCCATCCTGCGCAGCATATGAAATCCTGTCTCAAAAAAAAAAAAAAAAAGAAAAAGAAAAAAGCACTATATGACTTGTGGGCTATGGTGAAGATTTGTTGAAATAATGCATGCAAATGGATAGTATAAAGAAGCACTCAAAAAGTTGTTGCTGCTTCTACTATTATTAGTGAAATGGTTCACATCAAGACTTTTTTTTTTTTGAGACGGGCTTTCACTTGCTCTTGTCACCTAGGCTGGAGTGCAATGCTGCGATCTCGGCTCACTGCAACCTCCGCCTCCTGGGTTCAAGCAATTCTTCTGCCTCAGGCTCTCAAGTAGCTGGGATTACAGGTACCCGCCACCACACCCAGCTAATTTTTGTATTTTTAGTAGAGACAGGGTTTCACCATGTTGGCCAGGCTGGTCTCAAACCCCTGACCTTAGGTGATCTGCCTGCCTCGGCCTCCCAAAGTGCTGGGATTACAGGTGTGAGCCACTACACTCAGCCAAGACTCTTTCATTAAACCAGGCACAGTCAGTGGCTTATGCCTGTAATTCTAGCACTTTAGGAAGCTGAGGTGGGAGGATTGCTTGAGCCCAGGAGGTCAAAGCTGCAGTGAGTTGTGAGCTGAAATTGCACTCCTACACTCCAGTCTGGGAGACAGAACGAGACCCTGTCTCATAAAAAAAAAAAAAAAAAAAAACACAAAAAAATTATCTTTCATTAAACATCTTGTTGTTGGCAGGTGCTATGTCAGTGACTATATCTGGTGTGTAAAATATGCTTAGTGAGTCTGTTAATTGAATGGGTTGACTTTGGAGATGGAGAGGATAGAAAGAGCACCTTGTCTCATTAAAACAAAAAGAAAAACAAAACACACACAAAAAAGATTCTGTTTGATTAAACAGCTTATTGTTGGCAAGTGCTATGTCAGCCACTGTATCTGGTGTGTAAAATATGCTTAGTGAGTCTGATAATTGAATGGGTTGACTTTGGAGATGGAGAGAAGGACAGAAAGAACTCTGCATGGTGGTGCGTATTGGGAAGATGCGAAAGTCAGTTTGACCAGGGCTGGAGGTTCAGGTGGCAGAGTTGTATAACAGAACTAGCATAGCTCCATTAGCAAAGAAGCATGAGAATAAGCTGTTGTCCGGAACACTGAGGGAAAGTTTTTGTTATATGGGACTAAAAGTTACCTAAACAGTCCTAGACTGATAGGAAAGGGAGAAACATTTTTTGAGTACCAACTATATTAGACACTGGTACATTCTTTGTTAGTTGTCTTTCTTAATTCTCACAGTGCCAGGTATTATTTTGCAAAATGAAGAGACTGAGGCTCAGAGAGGTTAGGTAATTTTTCCAGCATTATACTTGGCTTATAAAGGGACCTACACAGTGGCTGGCATATAATGAGCACTTATTTTTTAACTTGGAACATGTTTTCCTTTAGAAATAATTGACACGAAATTTGGGTTTCCAGACCAGCCATAATATACATGAAGTTAGAATCAACATTCATTCATTCATTCATGCAATAAACTTTTATTTAGCACTGTGTTGGGTGCTGTGTATACACGTAAAACACTCCCTGCTCTCAAAGAAATTGAAGTGTAATAGGAGTGATAGACAGGCAAACAGACCATTACAATACTGGATGGTAAGTGCTGCGATCAAGGTATATAATTGAGGGTGCATTGGGAACCTAGAGGAAGGGTACCTTACTTGGAGCCTAGAAGTCAGGGAAGTTTCTGAAATGAGCTCAGTAGAGATACCAAGGCAGAGAGGTGAGGGAGGGCTTTTTTGGTGGAGGGGTTGGACCTGCAGATGTCAGAGACAATGGAAAGCACAGGGTGTTCTCCCTGGCTGAAGTGAAGATAGCAAGGACATTGGTGATCAGAGCCCAGATCATTCAGGGTTTTTATGCCATGCTAGGAGCTTGGACTTTAGCTCTTTGTAAGTAGAGGACCACTGAAAGGTTTTCAGCAAAGGAAATGTTCAATCAGATACTCACTTTAGGAAGTTAAATCTGGTAGCTGTTGTGGTGGATGCATTGGAAGGGGTTAAGAGTAAAAACAGTGGGAACAGCTCAGTTTCTTTACCTCATATAGAATAAGGTTTCCATGAGAAAATGCATGTAAATTTAAATTTTGTGATGTCAGAAATACATTACTTCTGTTGCTTGCAATAGCATATGGAATAATCCCTGCCTCTAATTCCTCTACTTTCTGGACAAGAGCAATGTGAATGAGAACAGTTCTTATGCTGCTGATAGAGATAAGCTAGGAAAGAGACTTTTCACTTAAGAGAGGAGATGAGAGGTGATGGAGGATGAGAGGTGATGGACTAATAGAGACGAATGGAGGGAGAGGAACTTGAACAGGGGTTTTAGGATGAAGACAGTGATGGTTGCATCATGTAATAAAGGCCAAAGAAAGTGGTTGCTCCAATGGGTTGGGGGAGGAAGAGCTTTGAGGATCCTAGCTTTCTCCAGTTATGAATGAAGATACCTCTTGCCTGACTACTATTTTAAGTCCCAGGTAATCTTCCCACCCAACCATTTCTCTTACCCTAGTGGCACCCATAATAACCTGCCTATTTCTGTTCCCTTTTCCCTGCTACCACCTGTTGCTTTCAGCTTTACTGAACCACTGCAAAATAGGAGGCAGACTTACAGCTTGTCTCTCTACTCTTTTGTTTGCAATGTAAACATACCATCCTTTAGAGTTGGGTTTTTGCTGCTAATAATGTTGGGGTTTCAGGATAAAAAGATTTCCTTCATTTTTCTCTTTTTCTAGTAAGACCGTCTAGAGGAAAAAAACACATCTAGATGCTAGTCACAAAAACACCAAAGTATGATTTGAGTGCATTTTAGAAAATTAGCCAAAGTTTCATGCCTATAGTCCCAGCACTTTGGGAGACTAAGGTGGGAAGTTTGCTTTGAGGCCAGGTGTTTGAGACCAGCTTGGGCAACATAGTGAGTTCCTGTCTTTGCAAAAAATAACAAAGCCAGATGTGGTGACATGCACCTGTAGTCCTAGCTACTTGGGAGGGTGAGGTAGGAGGAATGCTTAAACCCAGGAGGTCAAGGTTGCAGTGAGCTGTGATCACACCACTGCACTCCAGCCTGAGCAACAGAGCAAGACCCTGTCTCTAAAAAGACAAATGAAAAGTGGCTGGGCACAATGGCTCACACCTGTAACCCTAGCACTTTGGGAGGCTGAGGAGGGTGGATCATTTCAGTCCAGGAGTTCAAGACCAGCCTGGACAACATGGCAAAACCGGTCTCTACAAAAAATATAAAAATCGGCCAGTCGCAGTGGCTCACTCCTGTAATCTCAGCACTTTGGGAGGCCGAGGTGGGCAGATCATCTGAGATCAGGAGTTCAAGACCAGCCTGGCCAACATGGTGAAACCCCATCTCTACTAAAAATAAAAATAAAAAAATTAGCTGGGTGTGGTGACGCATGCCTGTAATCCCAGCTTCTAGGGAGGCTGAGGCAGGAGAATTGCTTGAACCCAGGAGGTGGAGGTTACAGTGAGCCGAGATCATGCCACTGCACTTTGGCCTGGGCAACAGAGTGAGACTCCGTCTCAAAAAAAAAAAAAAAAAAAATTAGCTGGGTGTGGTGGTACATGCCTATAGTCCTGGCTATCTTAGGAGGCTGAGGTGAGAGGATCACCTCTAAGCTTGGGGAGATTGAGGCTACAGTGAGAGCCAAGATTGCACCACTGCACTCCAGCCTGGGCGACAAAGCGAGACTCCATTTAAAAATAAACCATTTTATCATGGACGAGAAGGCCGCCTGAAAATATCCCGTGTGCATCAACTCCAAAGGAACTTTCTCTTTAAAACTGCCAGCTCTCATCACAGATTCCATTATGATATGAAGTGTTAAGCAGAGTGAGTAGGGATTGGTTCCAGGTAACAGCTAGCTGAGGGAGAAGGAAATTCTAAGATATTGCAGTGGGGAAGAGGGGTAAGTTTATATCACTATTGGATTGCTGAACTTACTGTTCCCAGTATATATATATTTCCGTTTGTATACAAGTTGAGCATGTGGTACTGGGGCTGCAGTATTTTCTTTCTCATTGTACCAATTGTACTAGTGTAACAGTTTTCACCAAAAAACTTTTTACAGTCCTGCTGCTTAGTTATATCACTGACTGGATTGTCATTTTATTTTCCCTTCTTGAAAAAAATTGACTTTGCCTATATTTAGTAAGATTGCCAATAATGAAACATTCAAAATAGGGAATTTGATCCCAGCATTCTGGAAGGCCAAGGTGGGCTGATCATTTGAGGTCAGGAGTTCGAGACCAGCCTGGCTAACATGGTGAAACCCTGTCTCTACTAAAAATACAAAAAAATTAGCTGGGCATGGTGGTGCTCACCTGTAACCTCAGCTACTCAGGAGACTGAGGCAGGAGAATCGCTTGAACCCTGGAGATGGAGGTTGCAGTGAGCTGAGATCACATCACTGCACTCCAGCCTGGGCAATAGAGTGAGACTGCATCTCAAAACAAAAACAAAAAACAGCAATAACAAATAGGGAATTTTAAAAGGAGACCAAAACCCATGAAAAATTAAGCCCTTAAATAGATGAGATTATAATCTTTTTTCCTACCAGTTTAATACTTTTAAAGAATTTTTAAAGAATGTTCAAAAGAATTGCACATATTTAGAAATTTCAGGTATAAATTTCTGTCTGATTTTTTAAAGTCTGATTTTTGAAACGTTGAGGAAGAACAGTTGTGGCAGTCAATTAGTTTGGGTTAAGTTGTATGAATTTGACTCAGGAGTTAGTAGCAAGGGGTTTTTGGTTTCTCTGTGTATGTGTGGTTTCCCTCATCATTGTTGAGCTAAAAAAAACTTAGCTTATAAGTCTTAAAGGAAAGAGTTTTGAGCATGGCAAACTGACACACTGGTTGGCGTTTGGGTTTAGAACTGGAAGCCTTGAAGCAGCGTTTCTGGAAGCATGCTAATCCAGCAGCCAAACCCAGGGCTGGTCAGACAGTGAATGTGAACGTCATAGTGAAAGACGTGGGCACTGATGGAAAGGAAGAGCTAAAAGCAGATGTGGTACCTGTGACTTTAGCACCTAAGAAGTTGGATGGAGCAAGCCACACAAAACCAGGTATTTGAGCCCACAGGTTTTGTTTTTTGCTTTTTGCTTTGTATTCTAACAGATCTTCAAGGCTATTGAAAACCTTATAATGAAAAGTTATAGAATCTTTTTCCTTGGAGGCTTTGCAGAGCAGTATCTCTGGCATGATTCACGTGTAGCACACCTAGAGGTGTGGGGTGGACAAGCTGGCTTTATTTTTTTTTTTAGATATCATTTGTCTTATTATAAAAAACCCCATTATAGACAAATATATAGAATAAATGAAAAACTTAATCTTCTATCAGAGACAGGTTCTATAACCATATTGTGTATCCTTTTAAACTCTCTTCTTTGCACATATGTATATGTATTTAAACAAAAACAGGCTGGGTGCAGTGGCACATGCCTGTAATCCTAGCACTTTGGAAGGACAAGGCAGGAGGATCTGTTGAGCTCAGGAGTTGGAGACCAGCCTGGGCAACATAGTGAGCCCTCATCTCTACCAAAAAAAAAAAAATTATCCAGGCATGGTGGCCTGCACCTGTGGCCCCAGATACTTGGGAGGCTGAGACAGGAGGATCATTTGAGCCAGGAGGTTGAGGTTGCAATGAGTCATGATTGTGGCACTGCACTCCAGCCTAGGCGAGAGAGTGAGACCCTGTCTCAAAACAAAAAACCCAAAACAAAACAACCCACCTATAATGTGATCATAACATGCATTCTGCTTTGTGTTTTAGAAATGTATTAAGGACAGCTCTCACCCCTCCCTTGAAATCACAAGTAATATATCACATGGAAAACAGTTTTAAACACTGAAAAAAGGTATCAAATGAAAAACTAGTCTCCCCAAAGATAACTATTAACAATTTCTTGTATGTCTTTATTGGAGTATTTTTATCCATATACCATTTTTTGTGAATGTGTGTGACATTGAACATTTACTCCCTGTCAGGCATTGCTCTAGGTGCTTTATATGTTTTATCTCATTTAATCCTTACAACCCTATGAGGTAAATAACATTAGTATCCTTATTTTATATATGAAGAAACTGATATGCAGAGCACTTAAGACACTTGCTCAAGTTTACACAGCTAATAAATGGTAGGACCAGTGGTCTAATCCAGACCACCTAACTCCAGAGCTCAGATCTACTACTTTATATTGCTTTTGAGGCTCTTTTTTTTTTTTTTTTCCTCTAAGACAGAGTCCTGCACTGTCACCCTGGCTGGAGTGCAATGGCACGATCTTAGCTCACTGCAACCTCTACCTCCTGGGTTCAAGCGATTCTCCTGCCTCAGCCTCCCGAGTAGCTGGGATTACAGGTGCCCGCCACCATGCCTGGCTAATTTTTGTATTTTTAGTAGAGATGAAGTTCGCTATGTTGGCCAGGCTGGTCTCGAACTCCTGACCTCGTGATCTGCCCACCTTGGCCCCGCAAAGTGCTGGGATTACAGGCGTGAGTCACTGCGCCCAGCCTTGAGGCTTTTTTAAAAATGGCTGCATAATACTCCATTGAATGAATACAACATGACTCATTAAACCATACTCGTATTGACAGATGTCTTGTTTGTTCCAGTTGTTGCTATTGCATACAGTGTTATATTACAGTGCCAGATATATGGTGGTATATTAGATGCAAAATTCCTTACAGTGGAATTGTCATGATATATATCACATTTTGATATATATCATCCAGTTGTCTTTCAGAATGATTTTACCACTCTGAATCACGGTGTATGAGTTCCTGTTTCCTCTCAATAATAGGTATTATCAAACCTTCTAATTTTTGCCAGACTAACATGTCGAAAATGTATCTCGTTATTTTGATTTGTAGCTCTTTAATTAGAAGTGAGATTAAGCATTACTTTTAATTTATTAACAATATATGTTTATTTTTCTGTGAACTGCCAGTTCATATCATTAGCTCATTTTACTCGAGTCGTTTCTCTTTTTCTTTAATATAGGTAAATTTATCAATGTTTTTCTTCATGGCTTTTGAGCCACAGACTTGAAGCTCTACTCCCTACCCACCTTTTCTCTCTTTTGAACAATTATTTTATAATCCCTGAGTAGTATACTATCCAGGGTGCAGAAGTTCTCTTTGATACTTCAATTCATAATACTCTTGTGTTCAAATAACAAAAAAGCCCAGAATACTAGAGTCTCAGATTTTCCTTCTGGGATGTGACTAGAATATTTCTGGAGTTGCCTAAAATGCATACCTAATTATTGTATTATGTCTAAAGCATTTCTACATATTTCTGTTCAGGTGAAAAGCTTCAGGTGTTAAAAGCTAAACTGCAAGAAGCAATGAAACTCCGAAGGTTTGAGGAGCGCCAGAAGCGCCAAGCACTGTTTAAATTAGATAATGAAGATGGGTTTGAGGAAGAGGAGGAGGAAGAGGAAGAAATGACAGATGAGTCTGAGGAAGATGGAGAAGAGGAGGTAGAGAAAGAAGAGGAAGAGGAAGAACTAGAGGAAGAGGAGGAGAAAGAAGAGGAGGAGGAAGAAGAAGGAAATCAGGAGGTTTCTGGCAATTACGTTGTTTTGTTACCTTGTCATGGTGAACATGAGAGAAAAAGTCAGACTTGAAAAAGAGTATAATAAGCATGTTCAATTGTATAAGAGGTTTTAGGGGCATGATGAGGGTAACTACCTCATATATCCCTAAATCTTAGGAACTTCAGTTCTGTCAGTACCACTGAATATCTGTAGATCGTCATTATATATCTGAATACAGATATTCAGTGGTACTGACAGAATACCATTGCCTGGGCTTCCACCTGTTTATTTATATATTTTAATATAATAATGCTAATATTAAAAATGGCTTTGTATTCGTAGGAAATTTTATCTTTGTTGTTTATTTATGTTTCTCTATCAGATTAAAAAGCAGTCCTAACCTTGGCTAGATTGAGGCCTGGAGTAAATTCTTAGGGAGGTAGAGGCCTTTCTGAGTTATTTTCGTTCTTTGTAGAAGAAGTCATTTGTAGAAGGGCCTCTTGCCCTTGTTCCGTAGTACTGTTTTTTGCCTAGGGAAAACAGGTGATGATACGATTGTTAAGTATTAAAAAACTTTCCTTTTTGGGCCGGGCAGGGTGGCTCATGCCTGTAATCCTAGCACTTTGGAAGGCTGAGGTGGGCGGATCACCTGAGGTCAGGAGTTTGAGAACAGCCTAGCCAACATGGTGAAAATCCATCTCTACTAAAAATACAAAAATTAGCTGTGTGTGGTGGCACACACCTGTAATCCCAGCTACTCAGGCAGGAGAATTGCTTGAACTCGGGCAGTGGAGGTTGCAGTGAGCCAAGATTGTGCCACTATACTCTAGCCTGAGCGACAGAGCAAGACTGCATCTCAAAAAAAGAAAAAAAAAAAAAAAAAAAAAGCTTTCCTTTTTGTATGCTGGGATCACTTTATTTTATTTTATTTTATTTATTTATTTAAATTTTTTTGAGATGAGGGTGTCACTATGTTGACCAGACTGGTCTCGAACTCCTGACCTCAAGTGATCCTCCCATCGTTGTGGCCTCCCAAAGTGCTGGGATTACAGGCATGAGCCACCATGCCCAGCAACTTGAGTTAATATTTGATTTTGGGTAAAGGGGAAAGAAAGCAATGGCTGAGCTATACAGCCTGTCTCAGTCTGTGCTTGGTTTGAGATCAGTAGTCAGCCTGCAATCTTAGACTGATTAATTAACCTCTTACTGCCTCAATAAAATGATAATCCAGTCGTCCTTTATAATCTTAGCAATTTCGGGAGGGTAGAAGGTAAAAAAATATATATATACAAAAAAGTTCTAGACGTGTCAGGGAAAATTATGTTGATAATGGTCCTATGGAACTTCCTTCAAGTTTACCTTTTTGAATTTAAGATGTGATCTGTAACCAATCAGCCATATTTCAGGCTACCAGTGTATTTGCTTTTAAATGTTTTGACTTGTATTTTTTGTTTTGTGGTGGCCTGATTGGTAAAGACTGCAGAATTCCTTCTTAGTAGTGAAGAAATAGAAACAAAAGATGAAAAAGAAATGGATAAAGAAAATAATGATGGCAGTAGTGAAATTGGCAAGGCAGTTGGCTTCCTCTCTGTTCCCAAGTCTCTCTCATCAGATTCTACTTTACTTCTGTTTAAGGACAGCTCTTCCAAGATGGGGTAAGTGATTCTCTCTAAGAAAACTTAAAATTGCCTAGGATTTGCCCCTCCTGTAAAAACTAGGAACAGATACTGAACCAATTTACTTTCTTATTTTGCAGTTACTTTCCTACTGAAGAAAAATCAGAAACAGATGAAAACTCAGGCAAGCAGCCTAGCAAACTGGGTAAGTAGTGATTCTTGTGCAGAACTTAACATTTCTTTTGTCCCTCAGCTTTGATATTTAAGGACTGCAGTACGGTAAGTTTCCATGTTTTTAAATCTAGTCACTTCCCAGTTTCATATGTAGCTATGAAAAGGGTTTATGAATTAGAATATTTTTCTTGGTCTATTTTTTGCAGTTTATTTATAGTAGACCATGGTACATAATGTCCTTAGTGAATGTGTGTTGATTGAGCAATGAAATATTTCTGTATGTAGATCAAAGGAAGACGTATAATTGATTGGATAATGAAGAGTGTGATCATAGGCATTAGGAAGGATAAGAGAAAGAAGAGAACTTTCGGCCAGGCGCAGTGACTTACGCCTGTAATCCCAGCACTTTGGGAGGCTGAGGCAGGCGGATCATGAGGTCAGGAGATCGAGACCAGCCTGGCTAACATGGTGAAACCCTGTCTCTACTAAAAATATAAAAAATTAGCCAGGTGTGGTGGCACGCACCTGTAGTCCCAGCTACTTGGGAGGGTGAGGCAGGAGAATCGCTTGAACCCGGGAGGCGGAGGTTGCAGTGAGCCGAATTCGCGCCACTACACTCCAGCTGGGGTGACAGAGCGAGACTGTCTCAAAAAAAAAAAAAAAAAAAAAAGAACTTTCAAGTGTCGCTTAGCTCAGAGTAATAAGCCCTGATTATATAATGCTATCTTAGTACTGTAATTTACCTTTAACTTAATGTTTTGGAACATATAACTTGAGGGGTTTGCCTATGAATTTTATCTGACAGTTTCATCCTCAACTCTTTTTCCTAAACAAATCCACCTTATTTCTGTAATCATGTGCTTAAAAGGTGTTTCTCTTTCTTTAGATGAGGATGATTCATGTTCATTGCTAACAAAGGAGAGCAGCCACAATAGCAGCTTTGAGCTGATTGGCTCCACGATTCCATCCTATCAGCCTTGCAACAGACAAACAGGCCGTGGGACCAGTTTTTTCCCTACAGCAGGAGGATTCAGATCTCCTTCCCCTGGGCTATTTCGAGCCAGCTTGGTCAGCTCAACTTCTAAGGTAAGATGGTAATGGTTTTTCTAATCTCCTCCTCTCTTTGCTTCCCACATTGCTAAATAAAGTTTGTCCCAGCCAACCAACTCCCACCACGTTGGTACTGAGCTTATGTGTGTTCAGTTTAAAAAATCCACCCCCTTTGTGTATTAAAAACAAGCTTCATCCAGTATTCTTACTTTCTTGGAGGTATTTTTCTTTATGCTTCTCATGGCTGTGTATTGTCCCCCTCAACTACAATTTCCTGAGAGTAGCTTAAATATTGCAAATAGCAACTTCTGTTGTTGTCATGACAATGAATGACATTTGTAAAATGTTTTGTTATTGTTTGTTTTTGTTTGGGTGCCAGAGTTCAGGGAAACTGTCTGAGCCTTCACTTCCCATAGAGGATTCCCAGGATCTGTATAACGCCTCCCCAGAGCCTAAGACACTTTTCCTAGGAGCAGGAGACTTCCAGTTCTGTTTAGAAGATGACACTCAGAGCCAACTGTTGGATGCAGATGGGTAGGTAGTTTTGTGTTTCTGTGGGCGGGAATGGTGCTGGGTACTGCTTAATTTTGTTTAAAAATAAGTGAGCTTCTGTCACTCCATCTGTGCTTTCTCTTCTGAGAAAGAGAAGGTGTACAGACCATTAGTATTACATTCTATAAGTTTGAACAAAGTCTGTCCAGAAAATAAACATAAATAGCTCTTGCTAACATTCTGGTCCTTCAATTCTGTCTTATTTGAAATGCATAGATCTTGTATTGTAAGGTCATCAAATTTCCCTGTATCCATCCTGCTATGTTATTATTGTTGGGTAAGGTTGAGAATTCACAGACTGGTGGCACATTACAGGACATAATGCCAAGCCCTGCTCTAGCATCATCTGAAGCTAAAAGTTATCCTTTACACTTTACCTTCTGAGTAACATTTTATTCTTTCACAAAACTTTTCCCTCCCTCTTTAGATTAACACAAGCCTAAAGTTTGAATCTTTTGCTTTCTGGTTTGAGATTCAGCTTTTAAATGGTGTAGGAAATGAATTCAGAGGTTTTTCACCCCCTACTTTGCCATTTCTCTGAGGAATTTTTTTAAATTTTTTTTTGAGGCAGAGTCTTGCTCTGTCGCCCAGGCTGGAGTGCAGTGGCGCGATCTTGACTCACTGCAAGCTCCACCTCCTGGGTTCACGCCATTCTCCTGCCTCAGCCTCCCGAATACCTGGGACTACAGGCGCCCACCACCACGCCCGGCTAATTTTTTGTATTTTTAGTAGAGACGGGGTTTCACCGTGTTAGCCAGGATGGTCTTGATCTCCTGACCTCGTGATCCGCCCGCCTCGGCCTCCCGAAGTGCTGGGATTACAGGCGTGAGCTACAGCGCCCGGCCCTCTCTGAGGAATTTTTTACACTATTCGTTGTGCTCATTGGTTCTTAGGTTCTTAAATGTTAGAAACCACAGGAATCAGTACCAAGCTTTGAAGCCTCGATTGCCATTGGCCAGTATGGATGAGAATGCCATGGATGCCAACATGGATGAGCTGTTGGATTTGTGTACTGGAAAGTTTACATCTCAGGCTGAAAAACATCTACCCAGGAAGAGTGACAAGAAAGAGAACATGGAGGAACTTCTGAACCTTTGTTCAGGAAAATTCACTTCTCAGGGTAAATATCCAACCAAGAGTATCAGGCTTACCACACCCAAGTATCAGTGCCCTTGAAAAGAATTCCCTGGGCGGGTGGGGTGGCTCATGCCTGTAATCCTAGAACTTTGGGAGGCTAAGTTGGATGGATGGCTTGAGCTCAGAAGTTTGAGACCAGCCTGGGCAACATGGCAAATCCCCATCTCTACGAAAAAAAAAAAAAAAAATTAGCCAGGCATGGTGGCACGTGCCTGTGGTCCTAGCTACTTGGGAGGCTGAGGTGGGAGGATCTCTTGAACCTGGGAGGTGAAGGTTGCAGTGAGCTGAGATCACACCAGTGCACTCCAGCCTGGGTGGCAGAGACCCTGCATAAAAACAGAAAAAAAGAAAGAAAGAAAAGAAGCCCCTTACCCTCAGGTGAAAAGTTCACAGAAAACAGGGCTGTGATGGAATCTGTGTATAAACTGAATTCACTGCTTAGTGCCCTGATATTTAGAACTCTTACTTTCTTAGAGTGGTAACGTATCAACTTAAGACTACTTTAGGCCGGGCGCAGTGGCTCACGCCTGTAATCCCAGCACTTTGGGAGGCCAAGGCGGGGGATTTCCTGAGCTCAGGAGTTCGCCACCAGCTTGGGCAGCACGGTGAAACCCCGTCTCTACTAAAATACAAAAAATTATCTGGGCATGGTGGCCCGTGCCTGTAATCGCAGCTACTTGGGAGGCTGAGACAGGAGAACTGCTTGAACCCCGGAGGTGGAGGTTGCAGTGAGCCGAGATTGTGCCACTGCACTCCAGCCTGGGCAACAGAGAGAGACTGTCTCAAAAAAAAGTCTCGAAAAAAAAAAAGACTGCTTTAGCTTTGCCCATATGATACATCATTTATGATTAATGTATGTACAAAGTTTAGAACAGTGTCTGATGTATAATAAATTTCATATAAATGTTAACTTACTTCCTGTTCCCTGCCCCCAATGCACACAACTGCTAGATCGAACATAAGCTCTATGAGACCTGGGATAGTGGTTTGTTCATTACTGTATCCCTGGTGGCCTGGCACATATGGCACATAGTAAGCACTAAATAAGGATTTGTTGAATGAATAGATGGTAGGCTCTTCTTGGCAAGCTTACCTTAGAACTGTATCGAGCTGGCATGACTTTAGATGGCTGGGAAAAGAGTATAAAGCTATCATTCCTTGGTGACACATCTTTTCCTTGTTGTGATGTAGATGCCTCCACTCCAGCCTCATCAGAGTTAAATAAACAGGAGAAGGAGAGCAGCATGGGTGATCCAATGGAAGAAGCACTTGCTCTTTGCTCAGGCTCTTTTCCCACAGACAAGTAAGTCTCAGATTGCTGGGAATTTGGGAAGGCCTGGCCTTTTGATAAAATCAAAATAACTGATCATCTTAAGGGCTTTGCACCTTTTCTGAGAATCTTGCAGTGGATTTGAGTCTCATATATGCCTAGTAAGCAAATTATAATGCTTTGGTGGAGAACAGGGTAAAAAAGGCAAGAATTTGAAAGCTATTTAATATCATTAATAGGGAAATGCCAATCAAAACCACAGTGAGGCACCCATTAAGCTGACTTTTATCAGAAAAACCCAAAAAGTGTTAGTGAGAATGTGGAGAAATTGGAAACCTTGTGTACTATTGGTGAGAATGTAAAATAGTGCAGCTGCCAGGGAAAGTATGATGGCTCCTCAAAAATTAAAAATAGAGGCCAGGCACGGTGGATCATCTGAGGTCAGGAGTTCGAGACCAGCCTGACCAACATGGTGAAACCCCGTCTCTACTAAATACAAAAAATTAGCTGGGCATGGTGGCGCATGCCTGTAATCCCAGCTACTTGGGAGGCTGAGGCAGGAGAATTGCTTGAACCCGGGAGGCAGAGGTTGTAGTGAGCCAAGATCATGCCATTGCACTCCAACCTGGGCAACAAGAACAAAACTCCGTCTCAAAATAAATAAATAAATAAAAATAGAATGACCATATGATCCAGCAATTTCACTTCTTAGTCTGTACCCCAAAAAAGTGAAAGCAGGACTTGAACAGATATTTGCACCCCCATGTTCAAAGCAGCATTATTCACAGTAAGTAGTCAAAACATGAAAGCGACCTATGTTTATTGGCAAATGAATGGGTAAACAAAATGCGGTATATATGCAAAGGAATATTCAACTTAAAATGGAAATTCTGGCTGGGCATGGTGGCTCACACGTGTAATCCCAACACTTTGGGTGGCTGAGGTGGGTGCATCACTTGAGCTCAGGAGTTTGAGACCAGCCTGGATGATATGGCAAAACCCCATCCCTATAAAAAAATACTAAAATTAGCTAGGCGTGTGCCGGCAGTACCAGCTATTCAGGGGGCTGAGGTGGGAGAATTGCTTGAGCCTGGGAGGTCAATGCTGCATTGAGCCATGATTGTGCCACTGCACTCTGGGCATCAGAGCGAGACCCTGTCTCAAAAAAAAAGAAGTTCTGACACTTGCTACAATATGGATGAACCTTAGGATGTTATGCTAAAAGAAATAAGCCAGTCACCAAAAGACAAATACTGTATGAGTCCACTTACATGAGGTACTTAGAGTAGTCAAATGCATAGAGACAGAAGGTAGAATGGTGGTTGCCAGAGACTGAGGTTATAAGGAAATGGAGAGTGTAATGGGTATAGAGTTTTAGTTTTGCAAGCTGAAAAGAGTTCTGGAGATTGCTTAACAATATGAATGTACTTAACACTATAGAACTATAGAAAGATCGTTAAAAAGGCAAATTTTATATTATGTGTATTTTACCACAATTGAAAATTTAAAAAATTTTCTTCCTGTTTATTGAAGAGATTATTGGTGATAATAAAAGTTTTAAATTTGGCTGGGCGAGGTGGCTCATACCTATAATCCCAGTACTTTGGGAGCCCAAGGTGAGCAGATTGCTGGGCAACATGGTGAAATCTGTCTCTACAAAAATACAAAAATTAGCTGAACATGGTGGCTTGTATCTCTAGTCCCAGCTACTCAGGAGGCTGATGTGGGAGGATCACTTGAGCCCTGGAGGTGGAGGTTACAGTGAGCTGAGATGGTGCCACTGTATTCCAGGTGGTGTAAGAGACCAAGACTGTCTCAGAGAAAAAAAAAAAATTAACACACACAAAATTTTTTTAAAATTCCTAACTTGGCTGACTACTTGTAGTTTGCTTTCAACAACTTATTTATTGATTCATTGATTTACATTTTAGGGAAGAGGAAGACGAGGAGGAGGAATTTGGAGACTTTCGGCTTGTTTCAAATGATGAGTTTGATAGTGATGAGGTGAGTATGAAGGGAACAAAGTAATCATAACTGAGCTCCATGTATTGCTGCCCTCAAGTGTTTTTTTTCCCTCAGTTCTTGAGAATTCTAAGTTTGGCATCTTATCAGAAACAATTTCCTAGAATGAGGTATTTGGGCAGATGTTTATAAATCCTTTTTTCATTGAGGACGCATTTTATTCTGCTTAATTTGGATATGATGCTGATTTTGTAGGATGAACACAGTGACTCTGGTAATGATCTGGCACTGGAAGACCATGAAGATGATGATGAAGAAGAACTCCTGAAGCGATCTGAGAAGTTGAAAAGGCAAATGTACGTGTTATTAATATGTCCATTCCTTCAGGTGTATTTAAAATTTGGTCACTAGGCCAGGTACGGTGGCTTGCGCCTGTAATCCCAGCATTTTGGGAGGCTGAAGCAGGCGGATCACCTGAGATCAGGAGTTCAAGACCAGCCTGGTCTTGGTGACACAGGTCAAGAGATCGAGACCATCCTGACAAACATGGTGAAACCCTGTCTCTACTAAAAAATATAAAAATTAGCCAGATGTGATGGCGGGTGCCTGTAGTCCCAGCTACTCAGGAAGCTGAGGCAGGGAGAATCGCTTGCACCCAGGAGGTGGAGGTTGCAGTGAGCCGAGATCGCACCACTGCATTTCAGCCTGGGTGACAGAGCGAGACTCTGTCTCAAAAAAAAAAAAAAAAAAAAAAATTGATCACTTAATATGTCCTGTGTGCTAATAACTGTGCTTTACAGGCATTAACATATTATCTTATGCCAGGCACAGTGGCTCACGCCTGTAATCCCAGCACTTTGGGAGGTCAAGGCAGGCATATTACTTGAGGTCAGGAGTTTGAGACCAGTGTGATCAACATGGTGAAACCTTCTCTACTAAAAATACAAAATACAAAATAAAATACAAAAATTAGCCAGGCATGGTTCTGGGCGCCTGTAGTGCCAACTACTTGGGAGGCTGAGGCAGGAGAATTGCTTGAATCTGGGAGGCGGAGGTTGCAGTGAGCCAAGATTGCCCCATTGCACTCCAGCCTGGGTGATAGAGCAAGACTCCATCTCAAAAAAAAAAAATTATCTTATGAGTGGGTACTATTATTCTCCTCATTTTACAGTTGAAGGAACTGAGCCTCAGAAAGATTAAATTTACCCAAGATCACATAGCTAGAAGGCAGCAGAGCCTGGATTCAACTTAGATTAGGTGAAATCTCCCCTAACAGTCAGTTAATAGTTTGCCACTTTTTAACTTAAATCCTCCTGCCTCAGCTTCCCAAGTAGCTGAGACAACAGGCATGTGCCACCACACCTGGCTAATTCTTTCTATTTTTTGTAGAGATGGGGCCTTGCTTTGTTCCCAGGCTGGTCTTAAACTCTTGGCCTCAAGTGATCCTCCTGCCTCTGCTTCCCAAAGTCTGGGATTACAGGCATGAGCCACCATGCCCAGCTTTTTTTTTTTTTTTTTTTGAGACAGAGTCTCGCTCTGTCGCCAGGCTGGAGAGCAGTGGCATGATCTCGGCTCACTGCAACCTCCACCTCCCGGGTTCAAAGCGATTCTCCTGCTTCAGCCTCCCGAGTAGCTGGGAATATAGGCACGTGCCACCACACCCAGCTAATTTTTGTATATTTAGTAGAGACGGGGTTTCACCATGTTGGTCAGGATGGTCTCGATCTCTTGACCTCACGATCCACCCGCCTTGGCCTTCCAACGTGCTGGGATTATAGGTGTGAGCCACCCCACCCGGCCGGCCCAACTCATTTTTTTGATATGTTGTTCTGGTCATGAAAGTAAAATATTTATTTTAGGATATTTAAAAGAATACAAACCGGGTGCAGTGGCCCACGCCTATAATCTCAGCACTTTGGGAAGCTGAGGCGGGTGGATCACCTGAGGTCAGGAGTTCGAGACCAGCCTGGCCAACATGGCGAGACCCTGTCTCTACTAAAAATACAAAATTAGCCAAGCGTGATGGCCAGTGCCTGTAATCCCAGCTACTCAGGAGGCAAAGCTGGAGAATCGCTTGAGCCGGGAGGTGGAGGGTGCAGTGAGCTGAGATTGTGCCACTGCATTCCAGCCTGGGCGACGAGAGAAACTCCATTCCCCCCTACCCCCGCAAAAAAAGAATACAGAAAGATATAAATAAAAACTTATCCATGTCCACCATCCAGGATATAAATGAAAGTTAGTTCCCCTTAATCTTTTTTATGCATATATTTTTATATAGTTGAGATTTGTACAATCTTTCTATATGTATAATTTGCATCTTTTTTTTTCTACTTAGCATATCCAGAAACACTTTCCTATGATGTTAAAAAAAAAAGGTTTTATAAAGATAATTCTAATAGGTATTTAATATTATATTGTATGTGAATGATTTGGAATTCACATATAGGACATCATATTGATCCCTATTAGATTTATATGGTTGCTTTTATCCCATCATTTCATTCTATTAAGATTCACTTTGGGTTCTAATTTATCACCTATCAAATTAACTCTCATACAGCTTTAGGTTATCCATAGATTTTTCTAAGGTAGTGGTTCTTATCTGCAGAGCTCTTTGTTCAAATAAAATCTTTTAAAGAATGACAGATAAAAGTTGAACTGTTCAAAGATGGTAAGTGGGAAGTTTGGGAAACTTAGTGACTAGTGGCCCCTGAAGGAATTTTCCAGGAACCCTAGGATTTAGAACAACTTAGCTTTAAGAAAATACAGTATAGGCTGGGCGTGGTGGCTCATGCCTGTAATCCCAGCACTTTGGGAGGCTGAGATGGACAGATCACCTGAGGTCAGGAGTTCAAGACCACCCTGGCCAACATGGTGAAACCCTGTCTCTACTAAAAAAACAAAAATTAGCCAGGCATGGTGGCACGCACCTGTAATCCCAGCTACTCGGGAGGTTGAGGCATGAGAATCACTTGAACCCAGGAGGTGGAGGTTGCAGTGAGCCGAGATGGCATCTCTGCACTCCAGCCTAGGCGACAGAGCGACATTTCATCTCAAAAAAAAAAGAAAAGAAAATACAGTGTAGGTCTTCGATAAAAATCAGTTTTCAGAAAGCCACCAAACTTCTGCCATTTTGGACCACATGGGACCAAGATGACTTTGAATCCAGGGTGACACCAGATTTATTCTCCGGGGGAGCCGAAGTCAGAAGAAGTAACTAGTAGTCGTTTTGATTACCAGGAGCTCTGAGCCTTAGTCTTCCTTCTGATGTGGGGGTCAAGATTTGTTAGGCTGTAAGAAGATCCCAGTTTATTACCTTTCTACACCACACCATCTCTAGTTTGTCTCTTAAAGCTGGTGTGCTCAAATGCAAAATGAAATAGTTTGAACCTTCCAGCAGGTATTCTAATACATGTAGAAGAGATTAAGAGTTTTCTGGCTTTCAAATCACCCAATCTAAGTTGAATCCAGGCTCTGCTACCTTCTAGCTATGTGACCTTGGGTAAATGTAATCTTTCTGAGGCTCAATTCCCTCAACTGTAAAATGAAGAGAATAATAGTACCCATTCCTATGATAATATGTTAATGCCTGTAAAGCACAGTTATTAGCACACAAGACATATTAAGTGATCAACTTTTAAATACAGATGCTCCACATCTTACAATGGGACTATATCCTGATCAATCCATCATAAGTTGAAAATGCACTTTCATATTATCCAGATATAACTCCATCGTAAATCGAGAAGCATACTAAGTGCGTATCACATTCATGTCATCGTAAAGTTGAAAAATCATTAAGTCAAACCATCAAAAGTGGAGACTATTACAAAAAAATTTAAATATTATCAAATATATTATGTTTATTATTATTAGAAGTGACTCTGTTCTGCTTTTCTTTGCTTCCATATTCTGTGAGTATATTCATTGTTGCATTTTCTAATCCTCAAAATTCTTCCTAGGAGGTTGAGGAAATACCTGGAGGATGAGGCAGAGGTGTCAGGAAGTGATGTGGGAAGCGAAGATGAGTATGATGGGGAAGAAATTGATGAATATGAAGAGGACGTAATTGATGAAGTACTTCCTTCTGATGAGGAACTGCAGAGTCAAATCAAGAAAATACACATGTCAGTATCCCAACAAGCCCTTCTGAGTAATAGGGTACATCTTAAGACAAGCCCTATAACCAGCCAGAATGGTCCTTGTTTTGAACACCTTATTTCTCCTGTTGCAGGAAAACTATGTTGGATGATGATAAGCGACAGCTACGTTTATACCAAGAGAGGTACCTTGCTGATGGGGATCTGCACAGCGATGGTCCTGGGCGAATGAGGAAGTTTCGATGGAAAAACATAGGTATCTTGGTTGTTGTCTTTAAAAGCAATCAGTTACGGGCTGAGCGCAGTGGCTCACGCCTGTAATCCCAACACTTTGGGAGGCAGAGGCAGGTGGATCACAAGGTCAGGAGTTCAAGACCAGCCTGAACAACATGGTGAAACCCCGTCCCTACTAAAAGTTCAAAAATTAGCCGGCTGTGATGACACGCGCCTGTAATCCCAGCTACTCAGGAGGCTGAGGCAGGAGAATTGCGTGAACCCGGGAGACGGAGGTTGCAGTGAGCAGAGATCACGCCATTGCACTCCAGCCTGGGCGACAGAGCGAGACTCCATCTCAAAAAAAAAAAGCAAACAGTTACAATGCATATTTGTCAAGTTTCAGATGGCAAATGGCAAGCAAAACTATAACAGGCTATGTGAAGACCTAGTTGTAACTGTTTTCTGTTAGTGGATGGGAAAAGTTTACATCATTATATAGTAAATGATAAGGGTTTATTTTTTGTCTGTCCAAGCACCCTCTCCTGTGAGGACTGCCGAATGCTGATTACCTTCACTCTTTGTTTAGATGATGCTTCCCAGATGGACTTGTTCCACAGAGACTCTGATGATGATCAGACCGAAGAACAGCTTGATGAGTCAGAAGCCAGGTGGAGGAAGGAGCGAATTGAACGAGAGCAGTGGCTTCGGGACATGGTAGGAGTTCACCTACTCTGACCCTAGTTTATGAGACTGTCCCTTAGCTTGTCATGATAGTTTCAAAATCTTAGCTTGTCATGATAGTTTCAAAATCTTAGGCAACATATTGCTATCTCTTTTAATCTTTGAGCTATCTTTTGTGTTTTGAGAAGGCTATACCATAGACAGTTCTCTTCATGTTTAAGATTAATTTTTTTTTTGTCTAAAGCAACAAAGGCTGCAAAAAGGAAAACAAATACCCCAGGAACTCTAGTTTCACAATCCAGGCCATGCTAACTATTTAGGAAGGCTATAGACTTTTAATGCTGTATATATATATATATATATATATATTTTTTTTTTTTTCAGGCACAGCAGGGGAAAATTACAGCTGAAGAAGAAGAAGAAATTGGGGAGGACAGTCAGTTTATGATACTGGCCAAGAAAGTTACAGCCAAAGCACTGCAGAAGAATGGTGAGCTCTTGTTTCTCCTTAGGGTCTAGCCCCCTGGATTGTTAGTGGTAGAGCTTTGGAGGTGACTCTAACCTTCAGGAGCTGTTGCAACTTAATCATAAGCTTGTGTCTAATACTGTCTTAAAGAGGCTTCACAGAGGTGGTGGGAGACAGTGTACTTAGATCTTAGACTATTGGGCAGTAGAGACTGTATTCATGAGTATATGTGGCTGGTATTACTTTATGTTCTAAGGCTCAGAGTAGTTAATTCTGGCTTTCTCTAGTTGCCCAGGATTGTATACCTAAGTGTTAGAGGTAGGATTTGAATCCAGGAATATTTAACTCCAGAAATGAAGCTCTTCACTATTCCCTACACTGACCACTTCTGTTTTTCTTAAATGATTACTGTTCAACTTAGTTGTGTCTCTTCTTGGAGCCAATTATTATAGTTTCAAAGTCACCATTATATAGAACAGAGTTCCCATGGCTTTAGCATATTGATTTAGTTACAAGATTTCTTAGCTTGTTTAGATTTAAAAGTAATTCTAATCAGCTTTTCCCAGAATAGGCCTCTCTGTCTTTTCTTTCCAGCCAGTCGCCCTATGGTTATTCAGGAATCAAAGTCTTTGCTCAGAAATCCTTTTGAAGCCATCAGACCAGGAAGTGCTCAACAGGTTGGTTGGGAACCTTGTTAATCTGACATCATAGTCTACAGGTTATAAAGGCCCAGGTCCAGCTTAGAGAATAGTCTCTGTCATTAGAGGAAGGAGGTGGCTGCAGGGAAAAAGTTAATGTCAAAGGAGTCTGCTATTTCTTTTCTATTTGAATAGGGTAGGCATATGTACCCTCAATATCTAGGGGGAAGCAGGGAGGGAAGGACTTTTCATTCTTTAGTTGGCACTTGGGATTTGATACCAGATGACTCTTCTTTCCTCAGGTGAAGACAGGCTCACTGCTAAACCAGCCCAAAGCTGTGCTTCAGAAACTGGCTGCTCTCTCTGACCGTAACCCCAGTGCTCCTCGAAATTCAAGAAACTTTGTCTTTCATACACTTTCTCCTGTCAAGGCTGAGGCGGCAAAGGAATCGTCTAAGTCTCAGGTATGGAATTTGAGAACTAATATGGTGGCTTCCCAAACCAGAATTTATTCATTTATTTAAATTTAAAAACAAAAATTCTGGCTTAACCTCTATGCTGCAATGTTGAAATGTTGCACTCCCCGATAAGGTACAAGAGAATTGCTACCCCAGTAGGTAATCAACTTTTAAACTTGCCGAGAAAGTTTATCTTTCTTTCTTTTTTTCTGTTGTTAATCATCCACAATTTATGAGTTGCTTGAGAGCTAATTGAAGGTAAATACTTGTATGAAGGTCTTTAGCTGGCCCTGACTCCCTCTCTGCTCTCTAGGTGAAGAAAAGGGGTCCATCTTTCATGACTTCTCCTTCACCTAAGCACCTCAAAACAGATGATAGCACTTCAGGATTGACGCGAAGCATCTTCAAATATTTGGAGAGCTAACACCATCAAAGGTGCCAAAATCTACATTGAGACTGCTTTGAGAAGTTTCTAGCACTGAAAGTTGGAATTGACACTCCAGCCAATGATCCTTCCTTCTTTCATAATCAATGCAATAAGATTGCAGACAGAAATTCCAGTGATTTCTACTGCACAGCTCTGGACATCTCTTTTCCTAGTATTATTCCCTGAATTGGCCACTGATTTCAATTCTGCAGTATTTACAACATCAACAACTCATGGAATACTTGGGTGAGGTTTCCTTTTTTTTTTTTTTTTTTTTTAAGATGGAGTCTCACTCTGTTGCCCAGCTTGGAGTGCAGTGGCGTGATCTCGGCTCACCACAATCTCTGCCTCCCAGGTTCAAGCGATTCTCCTCCTTCAGCCTCCCGAGTAGCTGGGATTACAGGCATGTGCCAATACGCCCAGCTAATTTTTGTATTTTTAGTAGAGACGGGGTTTCACCATGTTGGCCAGGCTGGTCTTGAACTCCTGACCTCAAATGATCCATCCACCTCGGCCCCACAAAGTGCTGGTCACATGCATGAGTCACTGCACCTGGCCTTGGGTTAGGTTTCACTTCCTCCATTAGACATTTGACATTTTATCATAGCAGCTTTCTGGGTTAATATCTCTTTGTGATTGATAGAAGTGGTTGGAAGAGGAAGAGTAGGGAAAAGTGTGACATTACAGATTAAACAGTGAAAATCAGTACCATAATGACTCCTTTACACCCATGAGATACGTACCATGATGACCGGGGCTCGGTGAAAGAAAGATACCTTTTTTTTTTTTTTGAGATAGTCTCACATTGTTGCCCAGTCTGGAGTGCAGTGGTGCAATCTCGGCTCATGGCAACCTCTGCCTCCCGGGTTCAAGTGATTCTCCTGTCTCAGCCTCCCAAGTAGCTGGGACTACAGGTGCATGCCACCACACCTGGCTAATTTTTGTATTTTTAGTGGAGACAGGGAGTCACCATGTTGGCCAGGCTGGTCTCGATCTCCTGACCTCAAGTGATCCAGCTGCCTCAGCCTCCCAAAGTGCTGAGATTACAGGCGTGAGCCACTGTGCCCAGCCAAAAGAACGATTTCTTAGATGGAGGACCTAGGAACCAACAGATGGGCTGCTGTATTACTCTTACCCCTTTCATTTTCCTGTATGCTTCTTCCCAAGGCAGCATCAAATTTTGAATTAATTTTTGCTGCTTAATAAGGACTTAAACTGGTACCCAAGTCAGAAAGACTGTGCCTCTAATTTTCTGGGGCTTGGGGATGAAGATAAAGTGTTACACCCAGTGTTTGTCCACCATAGTCTGTGGGGCAGAGAGACCCTTCCTGGGACTGAATTCTCAATTTGAAGCACTGTTGTTCAAAGATCTCCCTTCTGGGTCTGACAAGAAGAAACATAACCCTTATTTATTGCATTCTCCTGGCTTACATACATTGCCCTCACTAATCAATGGACATTTCAGCATTTCATTACTAATTTTGAGAGAAGACCACCATGGAATTTAATTAAAATATTATTGAAGAGAATTGCCATCATTCTCCATTTTCCCTGAACTACCACAAGCTTCTCAGAATTTTAGACAAATGTTTTTCCCCTCAGAACTGAGCATCAGTGCTGCTTTGGAAAAACATTCCATGTGAATACTGTGGTTTCAGTGTCAGGACCTGGACTTGGGCAGTTGGAAGAGAGTGTGCCAGTTTTTTATTGGGAGATGGGAACACCAATTTAATTGATGCAATTAGGTTGTAGGTTTTTTACAGTTTTTCTTTTCTTTTTTTTTTTTTTTTTTTTTGAGACATAGGCTGGCTCTGTCACCTAGGCTGGAATACAATGGCACGATCTCGGCTTATTGCACCCTTCGCCTCCCAGGTTCAAGCAATTCTGCCTTGGCCTCCCAAATAGCAGGGATTACAGGCAGCTGCCACCATGCCCAGCTAATTTTTTGTATTTTTATTAGAGATGAGGTTTCGCCATGTTGGCCAGGCTGGTCTTGAACTCCTGACCTGAGGTAATCCACCCGTCTCGGCCTCCCAAAGTGCTGGGATTATAGGCATGAGCCACCGCACCCGGCCGGTTTTCTACAGTTTTCTAATACTCAAGATGTTGACTTTGACAATACTTATGTTTGTATACTTGTAATCTTATAATGGGGAAAATGTGTATAAAGATGTTTTAATATGTATGTAGTTTTTCAATAAATCTTAATGCCTTGAAGGGAAGATTTGCTGTCCAGCTTGAATGCTCATTCATAGGTCAGTACCTGTCTAACCTTGAGGAGCATTTCATTTTCAGGTTATCTCCATCCCAGGGAAACCCTCTGGGTCTAAACTGAGAGGCTGCTGCAATTGTCCCCTCACTGGCTTCTCAGTCCTAGTGAATTGATCAAGTTAACTTACCAAGTGGTTTGGGTTCAGCTCAGGTGAAGAGGATAATTGAGTTTACATAAATAGTACTTTCTATTATAGCTCTTTGTTTAAAAAACTTATTTTTTAGAGACAGTCTCATTCTGTTGCCCAGGTTAGAGTGCAGTGGCACAATCATAGCTCACTGTACCCTTGAACTCCTGGGCTTCAGCATCCTCCTTCCTCAACCTTTGGAATAGCTGGGCCACATTACAGGCATATGCCACCATGCCCAGCTAATTATTTTATTTTAGTAGAGACAGGGTCTTGCTGTGTTGCCCCAGCTGATCTTGAACTCCTGGCCTCAAGTAATCCTCCCACCTTGGCCTCCCAAAATGCTGGGGTCACAGGCTCAGCCACCATGCCCAGCCTGTTACAGCTTTGATTGGCCTTTCTCTTTAGCTAAGTTTGTATGTACTTCATTTTATCCATGGGTTCAAGATACATGTTTTTGCCTCTTTCTTTGAACTCTCTAAACAGTTCCCAAGGCAAAGTAGCCCTTGCTGGGCAAAAGAGAACTGAGCAGGAAGGCTAGATATTTCTTCCCTCTTGTTTCCCTACATGTCTTTTGAGGAGAGATAGAAAAGACAATTGGAATTGACAACTGAGGATAAGAAAATTCAGCCAGGTCCGGTGGCTCACGCCAGCACTTTAGGAGACTGAGGTGGGTGCATTGCTTGAACTCAGGAGTTCGAGACCAGCCTGGGAAACATGGTGAAATCCCAACTCTAAAAAAAAAAAAAAAGAAAATTAGTGCCTGAGAAATCCAGGGAGAAAATGGTTTCTGGGCTGGGCGTGGTGGCTTATGCCTGTAATCTCAGCACTTTGGGAGGCTGAGGCAGCTGGATCACCTAAGGTCAGGAGTTGGAGACCAGACTGACCAACAAGGTGAAACCCCGTCTCTACTAAAAATACAAAAATTAGCCAGGCGTGGTGGTGGCAGGTGCCTGTAGTCCCAGCTACTTGGGAGGCTGAGACAAGAGAATTGCTTGAACCTGGGAGGCAGAGGTTGCAGTGAGCTGAGATCACGCCACTGCTCTCCAGCATGGGCGACAGAGTGAGACTCCCTCTCAAAAAAAAAAAGAAAGAAAGAAAATGGTTTCTGATTGAGGCTCCTGGGAGAAAGCACTCTTTGGAGAAAGAAAACTTGAGTCAAACTCTGGGTTACTTTTCCTTATGCCAGGATGGCTGCTATAAAGTAAGCTAAGCCTTGATCTTGGTAACAGGATTGACATGGACAGTTTCGATCTGACCCATATGCCCTTTGCCCAAAGCACTGAGCCAGCAGCATCAGCTATGTTTTAATGAAATTGAAGCCCCAGGACCTGCCACTATGGCTCTGAGGAGGACTCAGCTTCACTAGCTTGGAAATTACATATTTGGAGGGATGAGAGCCCATGAGTGTGGGAGATAGGGTAGGCTCAGTGTCAGTGTTTTTGTTTCTTCCTTGTTCCATACACTTGAGTAGGGATACATGGTATTAACCTCTTTAAACAGGTCTCTAATTTCATCTCATTAATTCACAGTTGCACAGCCATACTAGGGTCTCTTCTATAAACCATAAGATTTTATTCACCAAAGCTCTAGAGACAAGGTACTCAGATCTCTGTGGCATCCCTCATTTTCTCAACTGCTTCTCTACAAACTTCTCCTCACTTTGAGAGTTTCTAATGCTCAGGCTGGAAGACTTTTTAGGGGGTGTTTTTGGTTTTTATCTCCTAGGGTTATGTCTAATCACTCTTGTGGCATCCTGTCCTGGGATTTGTGCTCCTAAGGATAGAGGAGAGTATTTCTGGGAGGAGTGTTCCCATGATACTATTTGATTATGTCATCCTTGAGATGGTATTGTATCTTCTACCCTTATATCCTACTCATCGCCTGGCACACAGCTTGGAATGTAGTGGTACCTACCACAGTTTGAATAAATAACACTACACCTTTCAGAGCCTCTGTTTATAAAATGAGGATACTAAGTCATGGCTGTCTCAGAGTTGCTGGGGGGCTTCAGTTGGAAAATGTATGTCAGTGCATTATGTCAAGTGCCACTCTGTAAGCATAAGAAATTGCCAGTAGCTCCCAGAAAAAAGAAATTCACCTCCTTTGAGAATGAAAGAAATTACCAGTATCACAATTATATCATATATTGTAGGCCACTTCTGAAAGGCCCATTGTTTCTCAAATATCTCAAACTTAAAATGAAAATGTGATTTTCTCTAAAAACCTGCTCTTCCTCCTGTATTTGCCATTTCAGTAAAAGGTACCTCCATATATCCAGTCACTCAGACTGGAAATCTGAAGAGCATTCTTGACCTGTTCTTTAATCCTGTAATCAGACAATTTCCAAGTTCTGTTATTTCTACTTCCAAATTGCATCTTGAATCAGCTCATTTCTTCCAGCTCTATGGCCAGCCCCCTGGTCCAAGATTCCACAATTTCTTTCTAGGGTCCTACCGTAGCCTCCTGGCCCCCCCACTTCTGTTTTTGCTTCCCTTTCATCCAATCTGCACAGCAGCCAGAGGCGACCTTTATGTAAATATACTTTGGAGGATGACACTTCCCTACTTAAAATCTTTTAATGTCTTTCGCTGCACTCAAAGTTCAAACTTCTCATGGCCGATGCATGACATAGCTCTGCCTCCCAACCTCCTGTCTACTCTTCTTTCTCATGACATGCAGCCTCAGGAGCATCTAAAGTGTCCTCTTTCCCTGGAATGCCCTCCCCTACACCCATCCTCCTTCTTTGTCTGACTAATGCATAATTCTCAAGGTGTTAGCTTAAGCCTAATTTCCTCAGAGAAGCCTTCTCTGACCATTAACACCCCTTTCTTTTTTCTTTCTTTCTTTTTTTTTTGAGACGGAGTCTCGCCCTGTCGCCTAGGCTGGAATGCAGTGGTACGATCTCGGCTCACTGCAACCTCCGCCTCCCGGGTTCAGGCGATTCTCCTGCCCCAGCCTCCCAAGTAGCTGGGATTACAGGCATGCGCCACTACACCCAGCTAATTTTTGTATTTTTAGTAGAGACGCGGTTTCACTATGTTGGTCAGGCTGGTCTCGAACTCTTGACCTCGTGATCCGCCCGCCTTGGCCTCCCAAAGTGCTGGGATTACAGGCATGAGCCACCAAGTCCAGCCTAACACCCCTTTCTTAATTAGGTTACCTTTGTATAAGTTTCCTATTCTTTTTTTTTTGAGATGGATTCTCGCTCTGTCGCCCGGGCTGGAGTGAATGCAGTAGCACGATCTCGGCTCACTGCAAACTTTGTCTCCCCCGTTCAAGCAATTCTGCCTCAGCCTCCCAAGGGGCTGGGGTTACAGGCACGCACCATCACACCTGGCTAATTTTTGTATTTTTGATAGAGACAGGGAAGGAGTTAGCTTAAGCCTAACTTCTTCAGAGAAGCCTTCTCTGACCATTACCACCCCTTTCTTAATTAGGTTACCTCTGTTTGAGTTTCCTATTCTTTTTTTTTTTTTTTTAATATGGATTCTCACTCTGTCACCCAGGCTGGAGTGCAGTGACGTGATCTTGGCTCACTGCAACCTCGGCCTCCCGGGCAATCAATTCTCCTGCCTCAGCCTCCCAAGTAGCTGGGGTTACAGGTGCGCACCACCACATCTGGCTAATTTTTGTGTTTTTAGTGCCCAGCTAATTTTTGTATTTTTAGTAGAGACGGGCTTTCACCATGTTGGCCAGGCTGATCTCGAACTCCTGACCTCAAGTGATCCAGCTACCTCAGGCTCCCAAAGTGCTGGGATTATAGGCATGAGCCACCACACCCAGCCTTAGGTTTCCTGTTCTTTTGGGTCTATCATCATGATGTGTTACCTTAATGTTTGTTGAGGCTTGCTTTCCCTACTAGACTGTAAGTGCTGTGAAAACAGACCATATCTGTTTTGTTGAAAAATGTATGCTTTGGGTAGCACCATGCCTGGCACATAAAATAATTCAATGAATTTTTTGAGCAGTGAGTGATGGGAGGCCTGGAAGAGCTAATGGTGAAAAGCATAGAGCTGAATTATATACAGAGGAGCTTTCTAGTGTAGGACAGAATAGAGGTGTAGAGCTTTAGTCCTTGCTCTTTCTGCAGCTTGTAAGCATCATGACTTTGGGTAAGTCAGTCTCTTTTTTCGTCAACTGGAAAATGGGGCTCATGTGAAATGACTTGGTTTAGCTCACAGGGTATGGTTAGGATCAAAGGTACAAATTAATGTGAAGTGAATGTACATATTTAAGAGGCTGCACTAATGCAGGCTAACTCACTGCTGAGGAATGGGTAGAGCTGAGTGGGAAGGAGAAGCCAAGCCCCAACAAAGCTCCATAGTCCACCATTGGTGGCTAGCTATGTGCTGAGACTTGTTATAGCAGTAGAAATGGAGGCCTGTGTGTATGCCTGGACTCTCTAGTGCGCTGGGGAGATAGACATGGCTTGTGTATGGCTGGTGTCACCTCAGATTTTACCTTTTGAGACCAAGGTGCCTGGTTTCTGTCCCCAGTAGTTTTATTGTCTTGGTCTGTATCATCCACGTCCTTCCCATCCCCTCTTTTTGTCCTCTCTCCTCTCACCTTAAAGGTTTTTCATTTTCAGTTTATTGATTTAGTTCTTCCCTGTGGTGGGATTCATAATGGGAAAAGGGAGTTTGAAGTAGCTACAGCCTAAGGGTGATTGGAAGGAGTTGGGGTGGACACCTGAGTTCCTTCCCTTCATTTTAGAGAGAACCGTAGTCCGCGGAATTCTTGATGGCTGGTGGGCTAGATGTAGGGTTGAAGAGGCAGCTCCCAGCTCCAGGCTGGAGAATTATTGCCTAGTCCAAGGGGTAGAAAGTGCTGGGGCAGGGTTGGGAGTGAGCCGTGGTTTGGGTTTTTTGGCCCTCATCTCTTTTTCTCAGAGGCTGAGGGAAGGAAAAAGGCTGACTGCCCACCCTTCTGTTTGTTTGTCTTGTCTAATTTAACTTACGTTATTTATCAAAAAGACAGGTTATTTGGAAAACCAGATGGACCTAGGCAAAAATCATCTGGGTTTTCCAAACATGAAAAATTAGGTTCTGGGGGCCCAGCAGGAAAGGCGTATCTGTGTGTGTGTGTGTGTGTGTGTGTGTGTATGGTTGAGGGGAGGGTGAGGTTGAGTGAATGTCTCTGTAGTTAGACCCAGAAATTGTTCCATGACTTCCAAGCATACTCCCTCCTTCATTTTCCTTCAAGTTCTTTATGATTAGAATCTAAATGAGAAAATTAAAATCTTCATGTTGGTTGCTGGATGTCTTAATTGACCAAGGATTAGAACCCATCAGGGCTATAGAAGAACAGCAGCTGACAGTTTTCTCTATCTTTCCAGCCCTCAGTCCCTTACACAGAGTGGGCAGGTTAGTGAGAGGTGCAGGGTACTGAGAGTTTTCTGAAACAGAAACCTGTGCCTCTTGTCCCTTCAATGTTATTGTCCCAAAGAGTTGCAGCAAATATGGAGGTTAGACATTAGGGAAGAACTTATCATCAACTTTCTGATGATCAAATGGCTAAAAGAACACTGAGGATCCAGGGCTGTCTCTCCATTGACTATCTAGGGAAGGAGCTAGCCCAGTTTTCTTTTGGGCAATGGTGGCTTGCTCTGTAGCTACAACCAGGAATTTGTAAAACTTGTGGTTTTGGGCCAGGCATGGTGGCACATGCCTGTAATCCCAGCACTTTGGGAGGTTGAGGTGGGGGGATTGCTTGAACTCAGGGGTTTGAGACCAGCCTGGGCAAAATGGCAAAACCCCATCTCTACAAAAAATACAAAAATTAGCTGTGCATGGTGGCATACACCTGTGGTTCCAACTACTTGGGAGGCTGAGGTAGGAAATCACTTGAGCCTGGAGGTTGTGGCTGCAATGAGCCAAAACTGCAGCATTGCATTCCAGTCTGGGTGACAGAGTGAGACTGCCTCAAAAGAAAAAAAAAAAAAAAGCTTGTGGTTTTGTTACCTTGAGCAGCAACATTTTTAGGAAGGAATTAAAGCAGGAGGCTATTGAGGCATAGCTCTTGGCTGCCATAGAGGAAATGTTCTGGCTGAAAGCAGAAAGCAAGCCATCCCGTTCATACACATATGCACACACACAGAAGACAGCCAAGACCCTTTCTGGCCTGAGAAATCTTTGGCGGCAGCAATAGCACTTGTCCCATTGTGAGTGGCATTTTTTTCAAAGTGTCATTGGACTGTGAAAGCTACTTAATAACTTGATCTCATCTGAATAATCTGAGTTAATACTAGCTTCACAGTTGTGAGGATTAAATAAAAAAAATTGTAAAGTGTCTGCCTCAAGGCCTGGCACAGAGTAAATCTCAACAAATGCTCGTTGAATGAATGAATCCATGAATCCGAGCATTAAGGCCCCCCTCACCGTTTCCAAGGATCAGTGCATAACAGCCCCGGTAACTGAGACTTGTAGACTGTCCCAACTGAGCCTGCAGCCTGAGGCATGATCTAAACCTGCTGTTCCTTTGACAAATATTTGATGAGTTATGGTGTGGAGGGTGGACCCTTCCATGAAGGCCTTGTTGGCCTAGCTGTTGGAAGCACTATGCAGACAGCCTTCCAGGGTGGGAATTGCCTCAGAGAGCACCTTGCCCAAGGTCAAGGATAGCCCACATTCAATGGCAACAGGTGTATAAAGGCCTGGCCTTCTTAGCTTATTTTGGGTCAACTCTGAAGGGCCATTCTAGCTTCAGAGCTCCCTGTGGGGTTGGCTGAGGCTGTCACTGGCTTGTCTTGTCTTGTAGATCAGCTTCTTCCTCTGCCCACTCCTGCTCATTCTCATTCTTCCACAGCTGTTGATCCCAAAGGAGGTTCTTAATAAACATCCGGCACATTAAACAGTCTCAGAGTTGGCTTCCAGGGAAATCCAAGCTATGAATGCACTAGTCCTGGTGGCCAAGCCTTTAGAACAACAAAGAACGGAGACTCCTTTGCAATGGATTTCCAGCGTTGGAGGTGTGGATACTGTCTCTTTATGCCCACCAGAGGGCAGCAGCATCCTAGCCACCTGCCCTTCTGAAGCTCCAGGAGTGGGCTTGAAGCCTTTTCCCCGGCAACTTCACGCCCCACACCAGTATTGGGCAGGATCACCTCCCTTAGGGTGTTCACCCTCCTGACTAAAACAACAAAACTTTCTTAAACTGTCCAGGCCTTAGTTTTGTTAGTCTCAAGCTCCTGCACCACCATCACTGAAGGCCAATCAGTCTTCCTACTGTGCCCCTTCCCCTGCTCCCCGGCCGGCAAGTTCCGTGCCTGGGATCCCCCACCTCTCACACTTACCACCCACAATAGATTTGTTTTCTGTGTGACAAGGTAATTACAAGCTTGGGGCCAGTAGGCCCATGGGCCAGTCTGAGGATGGTCACTTCATTCTGGCTCTCCCTGTTCTGCTAACGGTATTGATTTTCAGTTTTATTTATTATGATGATGTGTGTGTGTGATCTGGCCCTGGTGACATGACATATGGAGGCAAGAGGGCGAGAGCAAATTTCCTTTTGTCACAATTTGACTTCTTGAAACCGCACCCCCACCACCACCACCCAGCATTGTTTATTTACAGGTTTTAGCATCTTTGCTTACCTGTCTTCATTCTGTCCCCTCATCCCCAAAGATTTCTAAGAGATTCTTCTGGGAATTGGAGCCAGATGGATGTGACTACAAGAAGGAGGAAAGGGTCTGGGAAGAGGAGTGAGAGCAGCAAGCGCACTACCTTTTGTTAGCAGCCATTAACTCATCCAGCAAACATTTACTACATTCCCATCACCTGTCAGTTACTTCTAGGCTAAGCTCCCCAACTCCCTGCTGGGGGCCATCCTGGAGACAGGTTTTGCTATGTGCTTTTTTTTTAATTTTTTTGTCTGCATCTGTTTCTCTGGGTGTGTGAGGAAAACCTGGCCAGAAAGCTTTCAGAGAGTGAGATTGAGTTTGGGTGCAACCAACTCAAAGAACGATGCTTGCCAGAACTTAAGGCTACTTAAGGCCTCCCGTAATGTAGTCTACTTCCTTACGAGGAAGAGGAAGGGCAAGCTTGAGGCAAAACATTACAAGTGGGAGGGGGTACTCTGAACTGCAATGATTGCCGTGGGAATCAGCTGAGGCTGAGGGCGATTTGTAGGGCCATGTTTCCCCAGCCTGTCTTCTCTGTGCGTGCCAGGAGAATGAATAAATCATTGTTCAGGGGCGGGATGCAGCTGCCGAGCTCCTCCCCTCGGCACATGCCCCAACTCCAGCTCCTCCATTGAGGGCTGCTGGAGCAGAGCGGTTTATACACCCAGCTCCCCAAATCCTATTGAGGCCTCCCCCTCCGCACGAGCCACCGGCTCCAAGCCCGTTCAGGCTGGCCCTTTGTGCTGGGGGTTAAGTGGTTACATGTGGGGGGCACCCAGAAAGGAACTGTCAGGCCTTGAAAGGCTGTGCTGATACAGTGCCCTCCTACTGATGAATGGGGTGGGTGGAGGAGAGGTGGGCGGCCGGAGGGTGGGGTGGGGGAGAGGGCATGGGGATTATGGAGCCCACAGAGGCAGCTGCTAGGAAGGGGGTGGAACAGGCACCCCCTTCTCTCTTTCCTCCTTCACTTCAGCTTCTCCGTCTAGCTTACTCCCTCTGTTGTGGGCACTGGATGATCAAGAGCCTTGGGACCTTGGATTTGGCTTTTCTGATGTCCTGGTGACCGCTTGAGTGCACTGGAGAGAAAGAATTTATATTACCTTTCATTCTTCCAGCAGCTCCGAAAAGACCTGTTTCTCCCTTTTCCCTTGGAAGGGGTGGGTGAGAAGGGGAACAGGGTTGGGGACAGGGGGAGGATTCATTTCCTAGGTTCATCTGGTGCAGTGGATTTGCAGCTGTGCCCTGCTGAACTTTTAAAACTTCTCTGAAGTTCCCTCGGAGCCCTTAGGTGGAGGGTTTAGGGGAAGACAGATCTCAAACTGGATATATTGGAAAGATTTTGTTGAGGAAAAAGAAATGACTTCAAGGCTCTAAAAATGCTTTAAAACTTCTAATTGAATGTACCGCCTTGTCATTTTACAGCTGGGAAAACAGCCAAAATGGAAGATAGGGGAATGGGCATATTTTACCTAAGGTAAACACATAGTAATTTCTTGATAGACTAAAGAGGCACTTTACCTTTAAGAAGCAGTAGAGAAATGGATGAACAAAACAAGTAGGTCATCAGCTTCCTAGGCCTTCCTTTCCCAAGATGAACCAATTCTGGGGAATAATGTTCGTTCCAATCTGCCTTAATGGCTCTTTGGCATGTCAAAGGTCCTCTGGGGTTGTGCCTGGTCTTGGGAGCCCAAGTGACAATGTTCACCACTATGTTATTGAACAATTTTTAAGGCATATTATTTTATTTAGCCCAAAAAGGTTAAAATGATTTGATTTGCCTAAGTTCCCAAAGCCATGTGGGGAAGTTGACAGATGATGTGACCTCAGGAAGAGAGAAGAAAGCAGGTTAGCAACGTAGTTTGTAATCCAGGATTGTGCTTTGTTCTGATATGGAAACTCTGAGGGCTTCCTCAGTTATTTCCCTGCTGCCGCCAGGATGGAGCCCAAGCTCCTTGGGATGGTGTCAAGAACTTTCACAACTGGGCCAACTTTATCTTCTAGCCTCACCTTACCTCCATTTCCCACCGAGCTCCAGCCACACTGGCCTACGGGGTGTTTCCTGAACTCACTCTGAAAATGCAGTCTCCTATGCCTTCTCTTGCTTTCTCTTGGTGAGCTCTTATTCATCCCTCAAGGCCTGGCTCAAATATCACCTCTGTGCTAGCTGGGTGTAGTGGCTCATGCCTGTAATCCCAGAATGTTGGGAGGCCAAGGTGGGAGGATCACTTAAGGTTGGGAGTTCGAGACCAGCCTGGGTAACATAGCAAGACTCCCATCTCTTAAAAAAAAAAAATCACCTCTGTGAAGCCTTTCCTTACCCTTTTTTGGGCTTACTACTTTTGCCTCCTGGCTCTGTTGCAGGGCCCATTACATTGTTATAGCCCATTCTTCTGTCTATTCCTTTTCTTTGAGACAGGGTCTGGCTCTGTCACCCAGGCTAGAGTGCCATGGTGTGATCTTGGCTCACTGCAACCTCTGCCTCCCAAGTTCAAGCAGTTCTCGTGCCTCAGCCTCCCAAGTAGCTGGGATTACAGGTGTGTGCCACCATGCCTGGCTAATTTTTGTATTTTTAGTAGAGACGGGGTTTCACCATGTTGATCAGGCTGGTCTCAAACTCCTAGCCTCCAGTGATCTGTCCGCTTCGGCCTCCCAAAGTGCTGGAATTACAGGCATGAGCCAACACACCATGACTTCTGTTTCCCTTTCTAAACAAGGAGCTCCCCAAGACCACGACCAGTTCTGATTCTGCTCTGAATTCCCAACACAGTACCTGGCACAAAGTAAGCACTCTGTAACTGTATGATACATGTAAATGAATGGGTGGGAAGGGACAAGGTCTTTGAAGCTGAAACACCTTGATCTTACCCACCCCTTTCTTCCTGAGAATACTGATATTGAGAAATTATCCACCTATGAATAACCCTTAGGCCTGTCCTATTTCCTGGATGAGAAATTCCTCTCATCTTCTCTGGTCTCCTTGCCTGACACCCCAGGCCCTGGGACCTGGATCTGGCTACTCACTGCTAGCCTCTCTTGGCTCTGACATCTGTTTGCCAAGAGGCTTACCCGCTGTCCATCATTGGGTCTTGATGGCATGGCCTTTTGTAAAGCCCTGTTCAGGCTGATACTGGCCATCTCTGGAGGTTTCTGTGTCCTTGCCACTTAAGTTCCTGGCATATATGTGGGTAGGTGAACCCAGCCACAGATACCCTTTCACTTGGGGGTGAATTATTCTCTGGTGTCCTCACTGGAAAAGCCTCTGGCAAATGAATAACAGGCATCTCTATAGCTGCTTTTTTGTCTTCCTGTGGACATGGACATCCCTGCATTTGGAACTTTTTTTTCTTCAGGCTTTGAGCTCTGAAAATTATGGAGTGACCAGGACTGCTGTGTGAGCACTGACTGTATTAATTATACAGTGCTAGAGTATTCCATACAACACTGCCCTTGATTAACAAAACTGGCTACAGGCTGGGTATGGTGGCTCACGCCTGTAATCCCAACACTTTGGGAGGCCGAGGTGGGCAGATCACTTGAGGCCAGGAATTTGAGACCAGCCTGGCCAACATAGTGAAACCCTGTCTCTATTAGAAATACAAAAATTAGCCGGGTGCAGTGGCACACGCCTGTAGTCTCAGCTACTCGGGAGGCTGAGGCATGAGAATCACTTGATCCTGGGAGGCGGACGTTGCAATGAATGGAGATTGCACCACTGTACTCCAGCCTGGGCAACAGAGTAAGACTCCGTCTCAGGGAAAAAAAAAAGAAAGAGGCTACAATCTGATTTCCTTCAAATGAATTCACTTGACTTAGCAGGTATTGTATTATTTAGGAATAACTAGCTTTAGGCCAGGTGTGGTGGCTCACGCCTGTAATCCTAGCACTTTGGGAGGCCAAGGTGGGCAGATCACCTGATGTCAGGAGTTTGAGACCAGCCTGGTCAACATGGTGAAACCCTGCCTCTACTAAAGATACAAACATTCACCAGGTGGCAGGCGCCTGTAGTCCCAGCTACTCAGGAGGCTGAGGCAGGAGAATTGCTTGAACCCAGGAGGTGGAGGTTGTAGTGAGCCAAGACTATGCCACTGCACTCTAGCCTGGGTGACAGAGAGAGACTCCATCTCAAAAAAAAAAAAAAAAAAAAAAGGAATAACTAGCTTTTTAGAACAATGGAATTGATGACTCAGCTATCCAGGCTGGGGTGCTGCCCTGTAGAGCACGATATAGGCTTTATTTATTTTATTTTTATTTTTATTTTTTTGAGACAGGGTCTTACTCTATCGCCCAGGCTGGAGTGCAGTGGCGCGATCTTGGCTCACTGCAATCTCTGCCTCTTGGGTTCAAGCGATTCTCCTGCTTCAGCCTCCTGAATAGCTGGGATTACAGACGCGCACCACCATGCCTGGCTAATTTTTGTATTTTTAGTAGAAACGGGGTTTCATCATGTTGGCCAAGCTTGTCTCGAATTCCCAGCCTCAAGTGATCCGCCTGCCTCGGCCTCCCAAAGTGCTGGGATTACAGGTGTGAGCCACCACACCAGGCCCAATATAGGCTTTAAATCAATGTATATAATGCTTTGTCCTTTGTGGCCAGAATGCATAAGAAGAAGAGGTAGCGGTGGTTGTGGCACCTTATATGATTTACCTAAGGACTAAGAGTTTTCTTCCTGTCTCTGAGATTCTGGGTATTGCACGTCAGAAGGTGATAGCATCAGCCAGGCACAGTGGCTCACACCTGTAATCCCAGCACTTTGGGAGGTCAAGGCGGGCGGATCATTTGAGGTCAGGAATTTGAAATCAGCCTGACCAACATGGTGAAACCCTGTCTTTACTAAAAATACAAAAATTAGCCGGGTGTGGTGGCACGCGCCTGTAACCCCAGCTACTCGGGAGGCTGAGGCAGGAGAATGACTTGAACCTGGGAGGCGGAGGTTGCAGTGAGCTGAGATCGCGCCACTGCACTCCAGCCTGGGTGACAGAGTGAAACTCTGTCTTGGGAAAAAAAAAAAAAAAAACATGGTGATAGCATCATGGGAGGAATGTTTCTAACCAAGAAACACAAAGATGATTCCCTGGGATTTCGGCTCCTGGTAGCACTAGAGGAATAGGAGAAGGGGGTGGTCTCAGTGTAGACTGGACTGATCATGGCTATCAAGGAGAAAGGGAGTTACTGTTACTTAATAAGTGTTGAGAGATGCGTGAGTGGAACCCAGAGACCCTGGGGTCACCACCTTGTGCTATTGTATTAATCAGCATTCTTTCGATTGTCGGTGAAAGAAATTCCACTCAAGTTAGGCTTGGCAAAATAAGGCATACAAAACTATAAGTTTAGATGCAGGAAACAGGGTCTGCAACATTATCAGAACTTCTGTCTCTCATCTCTGTTTCTTCCCTGCCTCGTCTTCCTTTAATTTCGTTTCAGAAGATCCCAGAGAAGGACTCTGACTGGCTCACCTGGAGTGGAACTCCTATCCTTGGATTCTTCAGGCTTTCATTTGACCCACATGGTCAAGCTGGGAGAGACAGAGTCCAAAGAGAGGCGGAGAAGGGCTATTCTGGGCAGAACAAACAATTGATGACTTTATGGCTCTGTGGTCTGGGCAGAACTGCATAACCCTAGATCACCAAAGCTGAGAGCCTTTAGGAGTGAGGATTTGGGCCAGGCATGGTGGCTCACGCCTGTAATCCCAGCACTTTGGGAGGCCGAGGTGGGTGGATCACAAGGTCAGGAGATCAAGACCAACCTGACCAACATGGTGAAACCCCATCTTTACTAAAAATACAAAAATTAGCTGACGTGATGCATGCACCTGTAATCCCAGCTACTCAGGAGGCTGAGGCAGGAGAATCTCTTGAACCCGAGAGGTGGAGGTTGCGGTGAGCCGAGATTGCGCCACTGCACTCCAGCCTAGGCGACAGAGCGAGACTCCATCTCAAAAAAAAAAAAAGTGAGGATTTGGGTCACCCCAGGCTGAAGGCCAGGGGAACCTGAAGTGGATAAGGGAAGGGAGAAGACTTAGGCCACAGGATCTGATGTAGAAATGGGGCTGACGTCTCCACCTGTATTTTCTTAGCTGGAGGAGTGTGCAAAGTTTGAATTACTTCTGCCTTCTCCTTATTTCCTTTTCCCTCTTAAAATAGTCATCATAATCATAAAAATTTCTTTTCCGTTTTCTCTTTTTGCATATAGGATTTCTTGGTGTGATTTAATTTGCCAATTAGTCTCTAGGTTGCAGAATGGTGACTTGGAATCAAATTGAAACTGGAAGAGGGCACCTCATATATTAGGGTCAGCAATTACTGAACTCTGTTCTCTTTTATTCCAAACAGGGCCCCCAACTTCACATTTCCCCAGGATGCAAAAGAGTGAGGGGGATCAAGCTTCAGTAGAGTGGAGCTCTGAGAAGAATCCACTGGAGTTTGGAACCCAAGACCCTTTTTTATCACGCTGTTCCTCCTCACCTGGGCAAAAGCACTGGTACCCACTTCACGGCATCATGGGTGGGCTCTGTGTCCTGCAGAGAGCCCCCGTCCTGGGTACAGGACATCAGCCCTGAGCCCTGTCCCAGGCTTGGATCTTCTTTCTCTCTCTCTCTCTCTCTTTTTTTTTTTTTTTGAGATGGAGTCCCACTCTGTTGCCCAGACTGGAGTGCAGTGGTGCAGTCTTGGCTCACTGCAACCTCCACCTCCCAGGTTCAAGCGATTCTCCTGCCTCAGCCTCCCAAGTAGCTGGGATTACAGGCGCCTGACACCAAGCCCGGCTAATTTTTGTATTTTTAGTAAAGGTGGGGTTTCACCATGTTGGCCAGGCTGGTCTCGAACTCCTGACCTCAGGTTATCCGCCCGCCTCGGCCTCCCAAAGTGCTGGGGTTACAGGCGTGAGCCACCGCACCCGGCCTCAGTGACTTTAGTCAAGTAAGCACAAAAAGGAATATATAATTCCAAATTGTGATAAATGCTATGAAGAAAAGGAATGTGCTCTGACATAAAGGGGGGAACGAATGTGATCTAGGGAGTCAGAGATCTCTCCGAGAAGAGATCTGAAATAGGAGTAAGTCGAGAGGGGGAAGAGAATGCTAGACCGAGGGAACAGTGCGTGCCAAAGCCGCGTGGCGGAAAGGGGCGTGCGGGAGGGTAACTGCGGAGAGGGAGGGTAGAGGACGAAGCCGGAGAGGCAGACGAAGGGCAGGACGCACAGAGCCCCGCGGCTGCCGCCTTAGGGTTTGTCCCGGCGGTGGGGAAGCCATTGAGGAGTTTAACGCCGGAAGGTGGTGACTAATCAGATTTCACTTGAAAATGGCACGGTGTCTGCAGCGAGGCTAACTGATGGGAAGGGCCCAGCGAATGCCAATAGGAGAGAGCACCGGACCTGGAAGGCCTGGGTCAATGCGGCCCCGCGCGGGGGCGAAGCGGTTCCGGCGCAGGGGCCTGGCGCGCGGCTCCGCGGAAAACCGAACCGGCCCACGTGGGACCGGCAGCTCCGCCCAGCTGCGCAGACGCCGCCTGACTCCGCAGTCCGGGCCTGGGGCTGGGCGCGCTGCCCGGGATCCCCGCACCCACGCCTGGACCGCGGAGACGCCCAGGCCGAGGAACCCCCAGCCCAGGGACTAGACACCACCAGGGCCGGGCGGAGCCAGAGCCAGACGCGCCGGAGCGGGCGCCTCTACGCCGTGAGTCCGAGGCGGGGGCGGGGGGGCTTGGGGCCCAGCCGCGGGAAGCGGGGAGTCACAGCGGCCTCCTTCGAGGAGACTAGGGAAGGATGGTCTCTGTCTCCTGGGGTGGTCTCTCACTCCCGCAAGGCCAGAAAAGGAGGCTGCCTCCTGTTTGGGCGGAGACCTAGTCTTGGCGTGTCGGGGTTCCCATTTTACTATCTCTGAGAACCCTGTGATCCCTAGCGCCACCCCCACCCCATCCCAGCTTCTTCACGGCCCCATCCAAGTATAGGAAAAATAAAAAATTGGGGCGAGGGGAGATCTCTAGGCACCTTCCCACAAGCCTTGCTTAGAGGGCGATTAGAAAGGAACTGTTCTTACACCCTTCTCCCCAGGACTTCTGCCCATTGCTGGGGGTGGGGAGGGTCCATGCCACGTATGGAGCGCCTTCCAGTGCCGGCTCCACTTACAATATCCTTCCTCTTCATGCTCTTCAATTGTTCTAATCCCAGTGCTGTTTGGTCAGTAGAATCCCTTTGTCAGTTCAAACCCTAATTTTGGTTAGAAGCAGGTTATGGAGGAGAGAAGAGTGGTGTGGTATGCCCTCCCTCCAGGGCCTCAGGATGGAGCAAGCTAGGGACGGGGACGCAAGATAGTGGCCGTGTTCCAGAGGCATTGGGAGGGAACGGGGCAGGCTCAGAAGAAAAGCTTGTCACTGGGGAAGGCGGGGCTCCCTGGCTGGGGTAGGAAAGGGAACCAAACCCAGCTCTTCCAGAACCCAGCTCTTCCAGCCCTGGGGAGTCGAGAGTGGATTCCTGAGCATGGAAATTCACTGCAGTCTCTTCTCCCATTCACTCACTTAGCAAGTACCTGTATGCACAGACAGCCTGGTTCAGGGCTCTATGCTGGCTGACTCTGGGGAATATGATGGAGGATATATACAGGAGGTCCAAGCCAGATTACAAACTGCTATTACAAGATCATTACCACAAACCAAAAATGCCAGTTGAATAGACATTCACTGATCGTCGACCATGTATGCCAGGGACGGATGCAAAGTTGGATAAGACAGTGTATACCCAGCGCAGTGGGGACCCAGAGGAAGGCATAACTAACCATGCTTGTTTATGTAATATTGATTGGGGCAGTATTAAGACGGCTTCAGAGACATGGGGACATGGAAACATGGGGATATTACAGCTAATTTTGAAGTACAAAAAGGAATTTGCTGGGTGGAGAAGGGAGGAGCTTTGAGGGGAGGGGAGAGGAAGGATATTGTAGGCCAAAGGAATACTGTAAGAAGAACAATGGTATGTTTTGAGATCTCTGGGCAGTTTGCTATGATGGGAGGGGGAGAGTGGCAAGAGGCAGGTATGGAGGGGTGAGCAGGAGCCAGATCAAACAGGGTGTTGTAGGCCAGGTAGAGGTTTAGCAGGAATTCAGGGAGGGCATTAGGAGTGGTGACAAGTGAAATTTACATTTTTAACTGGAGGCAGAGAGATCAGTGAAAAGGCCGAGGCAATAATCCAGGGCAGAAATGGCCTGGAAGAGGAAGAATGGTCAGAATGTGGTTATTAATGAGATGGGAGAAGGAAGGATAGTGAGGAGCCCAGGATTCTCTCAGCTTTCCGGATGGAGTACAGAGCCATCTTGCTGAGGATACTGAAGGAGAGCTTGTTTGGTTGTGTAGAATTTTGGCGGGGGGGCGGTGGTGGAGGGGGATGATGTCACTCTGTCACCCAGGCTGGAGTGCAGTGGCGCAATCTCGGCTCACTGCAACCTCTGCCTCCTGGGTTCAAGTGATTCCCCTGCCTCAGCCTCCCAAATAGCTGGGATTACAGGTGCCTGTCACCATGCCTGGCTAATTTTTGTATTTTTAGTAGAGATGGGGTTTCACCATGTTGGCCAGTCTAGTCTCGAACTCCTGACCTCAGGTGATCTGCCTGCCTCGGCCTCCCAAAGTGCTGGGATTACAGGTATGAGCCACCATGCCTGGACTGGTTATGTAGAATTTGAGGAGCCTATGGTTGGTTGCAGGGTTGGATAGCAGTTGGATCTGGGCTGAAGACAGATCTGAGAGTCACCAGCATATGATGGTCCTTGAAGCTACAGCAGAGAATGAGGTCCTCTGGAGAGAAATGCACAAAATCAGAAGACAGCCTGGCTCAGGACGGAGGAAAACCCTCTGCAGGAGACTGAGAATGAACAGGTAGACAGGGAGGACGAAAACCACGAAGGGAAGTGTTACCAGAGTCAAGAGAAAGGGCTTGACAGGGAGTGGCCAGGCTCTTGCTTGCAGCCTTGTCCCTGCAGCTAAGTTGCCCTGACTTCAGGCACCCCACCCTGTCCTACTGTGACTCGGTCTCCTGCTTTCCCTTTACAGACTAGATGTTCGCCATCCAGCCAGGGCTAGCTGAGGGGGGCCAATTCCTGGGGGACCCACCTCCTGGAGTATGTCAGCCCGAGCTCCAACCAGACAGCAACTCCAACTTCATGGCAAGTGCCAAGGATGCTAACGAGAATTGGCATGGGATGCCAGGCAGAGTGGAACCTATCCTGAGGAGGAGCTCCTCTGAGTCACCCTCTGACAACCAAGCCTTCCAGGCCCCTGGATCCCCTGAGGAAGGGGTGCGCAGCCCCCCAGAGGGGGCAGAGATTCCCAGGGCTGAGCCTGAGAAGATGGGTGGTGCTGGCACAGTCTGCTCCCCTCTGGAGGACAACGGCTATGCCAGCAGTTCCCTGAGCATTGACAGCCGTAGCAGCAGTCCTGAGCCTGCCTGTGGGACCCCGCGAGGCCCTGGCCCTCCCGATCCCCTTCTGCCCTCAGTGGCCCAGGCTGTGCAGCACTTACAAGTCCAGGAGCGCTACAAAGAGCAGGAGAAGGAAAAGCACCACGTGCACTTGGTGATGTACCGTCGCCTGGCACTGCTCCAGTGGATCCGGGGCCTGCAGCATCAGTTGATTGACCAGCAGGCCCGACTGCAGGAGAGCTTCGACACCATCCTAGACAACCGGAAGGAGCTTATTCGCTGTCTCCAGCAGAGGGCAGCACCATCCAGGCCCCAGGACCAGGCCTAAGGGTGTGCCTCCACAAGTGTGCAAGGGTATATGTATATATTTGCAGGCATGTGTGAGGCGCACTAGTAAGTACATAATTTGCTGGCATGATTGCAGGTAGGCATGAGTGTGTATGTGCTAACATGTAGGCTGGTGTGTGTAGGCATGTGTGAATAAGCATGTATAAATGAGCTTAAGTGTGCTGTGTGCACATGTGTACACACAGCTAATTTATCTGCAGACCTATATGTGAGCATGTAAGAGTGAACATATGTGTGTGTGTGTAGTATGTAAGAATGAGGAACTCTGTATGTGCATGTGTAGACAGGTACCCAGCAGTGTGTGTATATGCACATGAGTGAGGATGTATAGGCAGAAGATGTGTGTGTCTATGAGTGAGTTTGAGTGTGCAGGCTTGTATTAGGTGTATGTGAGGAAGCCCTTGTGTGTGCAGGGGTGCACATGTTTGGCCACAGGCATGGGAGGTGTATGTTAGGAGCATGTGTGTTTGTAGGCAGACTCATGAGCAGGTGTGTGCAAATATATATCCAGCTGCACTGTGGGTGTCCACCCACACCTTGTGTTCCTCATGGCCTACCCCAGCCTTTCTTCTCCACTGGGTCCCACTGTTCCCTGGAGACAGAGGGCTAGCATGCTGTCATTTATCTGAAGGTTGTGGCTGACCCATTCTCCTGGGATTTCCCAGGCCACCTCTCCTTTCCCTTTCCCTCACTTAACCCAGACTTGCTCAGCTGAGGCTATTGTCCCTGATGTTGGCTTTACTTGTAGGAGGTTTAGTGGCTGCTCTGGCCTGCCATGGAATTTTGGCTGCAATTTTGGCAGTGTGTGGAGAACTGGTATCAGGAAGGAGAACCAGGAGTAGTGATGAAGATGATGGTGGGGATGGGGACAGAGGACATAGGGGACTGTCCCTCTTGAACTCTGCCTTTGGGCACATGGGAGATGGGGACAGGAAAGATGATAACAGTGGAACCCTGTGAAGAATAGGAGAATGGGAATTCTAAAATACCAGTTCCCAAACAAACCATCTCTCCATTGGAAAAGGAGCTGTTGCAAACCCTGTTTATTTAAGCTTCTGATGAAAAGCAATGTATGTTTATAAGCTTGCAAGTAACAGACAAGATGTTCCAAGGCCGATGAGGAAAATATCGCTTCCCTGTCTCTGCCTCTACCTTGCTGTGCCTCTCTGGCTTTAGCAGCATTGGATGTTGAATTGGTTTGGTTCATTTCTCTGAAGTCGGACTGTCAGGAGGAGCCAGAGGTTGGCTTTCTGGGATGTGAAGGGGACGGTGTCAGCCTAAGCCTCTGGAAATGCTTAGGATGCTGAATTTTAACCCCTTCTTTCACTGCATGGCCCTTCAAACAGGGATTGGCAGGCTCCGTGAGTTACAGAGTGGGTGAGTCTTGGAGAGAACCAATGAGTAAGGTAGCTTAGCTCTCTGCTTTGTTCTTGGGAGCCAAGAGAATGCAAGATCCTGGTGGGTGAGCAGTGGTATGAAGAGGGGACACTGGTGGGTGAACAGTGGCATGGAAGTCACTGATGCAGCCTCTGGCCCTCCGTCTCCCTATCGGCAAAGTGGGGGGCTCTTCCTATCTCTAAAGAGTTTCATCCCTGACAGGTGGATGGATGAAAGATCCAGAGAGTGGGGGTGAGGGGTGGGCCCTGAAGACTTTTTGTCTGTAGCTCTTGCATATTGAGTGTATAAACCCGGCTTCTGGACCAACCCAAGATGAATAAACTGGGGCAGAGAATTACATTTCTTGAGTATGTGTTTTTCTTCTACCTGTTGTCTGATGGCCTCTTTTTCATACCATCTGAGCTCCCCTTTTGAGTAGGGTCCTGGACTAGGAGCTAGGGAGGTGGTTTTGGGGAAAGACACTGAAGAATTTAGACTGCTGTGCCTGGCGATCCAATGGGGTGGAGAAGTCTCTCAGGGGCCATCCAGTGTGACAGAGGAGACTTGACTTCTACCCTGAGAGCCCCATATGGGATTGTCCTTGTCCTGTGTCACCTTTGGGCCTAAATGAATTGCGAGGGACACATACCATATACACTCGTACATACTCAACTGTACCCTGGGCAGGGCATGGTGGCTCACACCTGTAATCCTAGCACTTTGGGAGGCTGAGATGGGTGGATCACCTGAGGTCAGGAGTTCAAGACCAGCCTGGCCAACATGGTGCCTGTCTCTACTAAAAATACAAAAATTAGCCAGACGTGGGGACGGGTGCCTGTAATCCCAGCTACTCAGTAGGCTGAGGCAGGAGAGTCGCTTGAACCTGGGAGGCAGAGGTTGCAGTGGGCAGAGATCGTGCCACTGCATTCCAGTCCGGGCAACAAGAGGGAAACTCCATCTCAAAAAACCAAATAAAACAAAAAATAAAACACCAAGTACCCTGGTGTCATCACTTCCCTGAAGGGCGCTCTGACTATGACTATGATTTCGGGTCCTTAGATGGTTTTGACACACATGTAGTTATAATATACAGTCATCCTTTGTTATCTGAGGGGATTGGTTCCAGGATCCCCAGGGATACCAAAATTCACAAATCTGAAATACTGTATTTTATTTTTATTTGATTTGATTCTTTATTTTTGGAGACAGCGTCTCCAAGATACGCCCAAGCTAGAGCGTAGTGGTGCAATCATAGCTCACTGTACCCTTGAACTTCTGGGCTCAAGTGATCCTCCCACCTTAGCCTCTGAGTAGCTGGGACTACAGGCACACACCACCACACCCAGCTAATTCTTAAGTTTTTTTGTAGTGATGGCTTCTTGCTATATTGCCCAGGCTGGTCTCAAGCTCCTGGCTTCAAGCCATCCTCCCACCTGAGCCTCCCAAAGTGCTGGGATTACAGGTGTGAGCCACTGCGCCTGGCCAACATTTTTATTTTATTTTATTTTATTATTATTTTTTGAGACGGAGTCTCACTGTGTTGCCCAAGCTGGAGTGCAGTGGTGCGATCTCGGCTCACTGCAAGCTCCGCCTTCCAGGTTCACACCATTCTCCTGCCTAAGCCTCCCGAGTAGGTGGGACTAGAGGCGCCCGCCACTGCGCCCAGCTAATTTTTTGTATTTTTAGTAGAGACGGGGTTTCACTGTGGTCTCAATCTCCTGACCTCGTGATCCGCCCGCCTCGGCCTCCCAAAGTGCTGGGAGCCACCGTGCCCGGCAACATATTTATTTTAAACCTCACAAAGTATACTTCTCACTGAAACAGTTAGTAATTCTTGTCATCTCCACACTTGACACTTAAACAGAAATAGTATTGAACCAATTTTTACAAATTCCACTTACTAAGAGATGTTTTGGCAAAGGGCTAAGGCTAAATTTGAATGGAGATTTCTGACAATAAGACGTCTGTCAAACCTTCAGAGCATAAGAGGGTGAATTTTTATAAGGAGCATTTTTTTTGGAGACAGTCTCACTCTGTTGCCCAGGCTGGAGTGCAGTGGTGTGATCTTGGCTTACTGCAACCTCCACCTCCTGGGTTCAAGCCATTCTCCTGCCTCAGCCTCCCAAGCAGCTGGGACTACAGGCACATGCCACCACGCTTGGCTAATTTTTTGTATTTTTAGTAGAGATGGGTTTTTGCCGTGTTGCCCAGGCTGGTCTCAAACTCCTGAGCTCAGGCAGTCGGCCCACCTCACCCTCCCAAAGTGCTGGGATTACAGACATGAGCCACCGTGCCCGGTCAGGAGCCCCTTTTCTAAATGTGTGAGGGCTCTTTTGAACACAGCCCCTGGTGAAGGACAGAGACCCTGAAGCCAGACACCCTGGATTTGGACCTTGTCCCCATTGTTTTATGTTTTTGTGACCTTGGGCAAGTCAATTAACTTTTCTGTGCTTTAGTTTCCTCATCTTAAAATGGGAATAATAGTAATAACTACTTTGCAGGGTTGCTGCAAGGATTAAATAAATATGTAATATATAGAAGACTTAGAACTGTACCTGACACATAGTAAATTACATTAATGAGTTATGATTATTATAAATCATACTTTTTTGGTACATACAGCTTTTTCATAGAAAAACATTTTTTCTTACGAAATTGGAATCTAAAAAAAAATTTTTTTTTTTTTTGAGACAGGGTCTGGTTCTGTCGCCCAGGCTGGAGTGTAGTGGTGTGATCTTGGCTCACTGCAACCTCCGCCTCCTGGGTTTGAGCAATTCTCATGCCTCAGCCTCCCGAGTAGCTGGGATTACAGGTATGCACCACCACGCCCGGCTAATTTTTTTGTATTTTTGGTAAAGATAGGGTTTCACCATGTTGGCCAGGCTGGTCTCTAACTCCTGGCCTCAAGTGATCCGCCTCAGCCTCCCCACCTGCTGGGATTACAGGTGTGAGCCATCGCACCTGGCTGAATCTAAAATTTGAATGTCATCTTTAAAGGGGAAGGGGACTTTTAAAAAATAAAGCTGCCTAATATTCCTTTCCAGAAAAGAACTCTTTGAGCTGAGAAAAAGAAGAAGGTGAGACCAAGGGAATGTGTCGTGAATTGTATGTTTACAGGACCCCTGCCAGTCACTGAAGGTCAGGGACTCCCTGGGGGATGATGGGTTTGGGAAGGAGATTGGCAAGAATAGAGCCACAGCCAGGACGGCAGAGTTTGGGGCAGGGAACCGGAGGCAGGACTCCAGTGGCTGAACCAACTCAGCCAAGAATTGTGGTTCTCCATCAGGTCCACTGGCCACGAGGCCTAATCATGGGAAGTGCTGAGGTGACCACAGTACCTCCCATAGGCAGATCTGAGCTACACTCTCTAGACTCAGTTTCCTCACCTGTGGCAACTATAAGGGCTGAATGAGGAAATGGACATGAAGATGCTCTGTATGGATTAAGAAGATTGTGTGCCTCCCCTGCATGAGGCCCTGAGGAGCCTGCTCTTGTCTTTGAGAGCTGTGGTGTGCACAGGTAGATGAGACTTGCATCCAAAAGCCTAGTGCAGGCTGGGCACAGTGGCTCATGTTTGTAATCCCAACACTTTGGAAGGTTGAGGCAGTAGGATGGCTTGAGCCAAGAGTTTAAGACTCCATCCCTACAAAAAGGGAAAAAAAATTAGTCAGTCATGGTGGTACATGCCTGTGGTCCTAGCCACTCAGGAGCCTGAGGCTGGAGGATCACTTCAGCCCAGGAATTTGAAGCTGCAGTGAACTATGATCCCACCACTGCACTGAAGCCTGGGTGAGAGAGCAAGACCCTGTCTCAACCCCCTCCCCAACAAAAAGACCCCAAAAGCTTAATGCACAAGCCACTCGTAACCTAGGAGAGGGGAATGCAGGACTGGCTGTCTGTCTAGTTTTCAGTCAGGGACTTCTATACGTGGTTGTTGTCTTAAAGTCATTGGGCCAGGCGCGGTGGCTCATGCCTATAATCCCAGCATTTTGGGAGGCTGTGGTGGGTGGATCATTTGAGGTCAGGAGTTCGAGACCAGCTTGGCCAACATGGTGAGACCCTGTCTCTATGAAAAATATAAAAATCAGCTGGGCATGATAGTACATGCCTGTAATCCCAGCTACTCGGGAGGCTGAGGCAGGAGAATTGCTTGAATCTGGGAGGTGGAGGTTGCAGTGAGCCGAGATCGTGCCGCTGCACTCCAGCCTGGGTGACAGAGTGAGGCTGTCTCAAAAAAAAAAAAAAAAAAAAAAAAAAAAAGTCATTGGGGTAGGAATTCCTTAGTCCCTGGGACAGTGAGGAGAGTAGGAAAGGTTCATGCACTTGGTAGGAGTTTGGCCAGTCAGCTACCTCCACCCCTTCACCTCTCTCACCAGAATAAAATCCCAAGGAAGTCTAACCTAGGTTTTGGGTGCGACATGAGTCGTCTTGCTTAGTAGGAGACATAGGGATGAGATTGGAGCAGAGACCCAGAGACCAACACGGGCAGGGCACACAGCAGAGGCCTGAGTAGGCTGCAGGTACAGGATGGAAAGCATGGAAGGGATTAGCAGAGAGGCCTGTGAGGCTGGGTCCACTGAGAACTTGCTTGCTCTCCAGGGACACCAACTAGGTCAGCCCCATCAAGTATGATCAGAGTAAATGGGGTTAAAGCCTGAGTGCAGGGAGGCAGAAAATGAACTGGGAACTGAGTAAGAGGGTAAAGCATTAGAAGACTGCAGAAGAAGTCTTCAGAATATCATAGGTGGGCTCCCCGGTGGGGGATCTGGCTTGTTAGGGCTCTATATAATGGCTATCTCTAAGGAGACTGACTGCCCCCTGATGGCAGCCTGTGACCTGTCTACCTGCCTCTTAGCCTTCAAGCCTCACCGGAAACCCTGTGTAGGTAGGTTTGCTCCTACTCTCAGCATGAACAGGTGACAGGAACAGGAGAGAGGCGAGATCTGTAAGGGCCTGGTCAAGGAAGGCTTCCTGGAGGAAGAGGAGCTTGGAGACCCAGTAGAAGTGGAGGCAACAGAGGATAGTGATTTCTAGTGCAGAGTGGACCCAGGTGTCTTGGATCCTCCACTTATTACTTGTGCCTCACTTTTCTCAACTGTAGAATGGGAACAATGGGAGTACTTCTCTTACAGGGTTACTTGAGAGTTAAATAAGTTAACAGATGTTAAGGGCTTAGACCTGAGCCTGCCTGGCTCACAGGAAGTAGTCTACAAATGTTAATTGTTTTTATCTGACTAGGAGAGGACAAGAAGGCCCTCACAGGTAGGAGACGCATGTAGCATCTGGAATCCCAGGCCCAGGAGTTAAAGGATGCAGGTGGTGAGAAGAGGAGCCTGAGATGGGGATGTTCTGGGATCTGAGCCAGACCTCAAATCCACACTGGTATACCTGCTCATGCCCACCAGGCACCTGCAGACGCGCAGGCACCAGCCCCCACACCCGTTCACACACATACACATGCACCATGGTTCGTTCACACTCACAAATGCACACTCCGGGACACAGAGCCACATACATACTCCCTCCTCCTCCCCACCCCTGGCAGAAATGACTGGACCCAGCCTGGGGAGGTTTCCGCACTCCAGCCCTGGCACCAGACTGCCAGAAATGCGGCTGCATCTCCCCTCCAGCCCTGTAAGCTTCTCCAGCCCAACCTTATCCTTGCCCAGATCCCCCCTCCTCCCAGCCCTACTCCTGCCCCCAACCCGTAGGCTCTGAACCAGTCGATCCCCTAATCGCTCCATTCTCATTTATCACCCATAGATTTGAGAAGAGATTCTTCGGGTGGAGACTGGCGGGAGGGGGAGAGGGTGGCGTTGGAGAAAGGGGGGTGCGTACATCCTACTAAGGTCTTAGATGTCGCTGCCGGGAGAGGGCTGGGTTCCCCGAGGGCCTCCTCGCCGTGAATGAAAGGGGGCTCGGGCTGTGGGATGGGAGCCGTCCGAGGGGCTCGGGCGTGGCGGGGGGCCGCTACCTCGCCCCAGGAGGGGGCTCCAGGCCTCCGCGCCGGGGAAGAGGTAGCCGGCGGGAGCGCGGCGCTCAGCTGGTGCTCGGCGCTCCCCGGGCGGGGCTCGTCCCCGAAAGGCGCAGACAAAGGGGCGGCCTCCCCGGAGCCCCGCGGCGCCTCGAGTGGCGCGGGCCGGGGGCTGCGCACAAAGCAGGGGCGGGCGGGGCCAAGCCCGCCCCACGCGCCGCCCCGCACGGACTGTTGATCCGCACAGTCCCGAGCGCCCTTTACTGCCCCTAATCCCAACAAGCATGAAAACGGTTGGGGCCGGCCCGCCAGCAGGCCCTTTGTCCCCGCGGGTACGGGGCAGCTGCAGCCTGGGCCCCTCCCCCTTTTGTGTCTCCTCCCCCGCGGCCCCCGCCCCGCCACCTCAGCTGCCGGGAGCGCCCGCGCCGCCCAGGGCTTTGGCCTCAGGCGCGAGGGCGCACAAAGCAGGGAGGGGAGGATTAACCCGGGTCTGCAGGGCGGGGTGGGACCACGGAGGAGAGGGCTGCTGGGGGTAGGGTGTTGGGGTGGGAACCTGGTGGTGGGACTGGGTTTGTGGGTGTGTTCTTGAGTGGTGCGAATTAGCACCGGCCCCCAACATTCAGTGACAGCTGTCAGGGTGAGGGCCGCTCCCTAGACCTTGATGTCTCCCTGGGCTGTCGTGGGACCGCTTCCCTCCACACTCCTGGGATATCCTCCACCCCGAGGCCTCAGTTCTCACCCACTCTCGGGGCTCCCCAACCTCCGTCTCCAGCAGGGGCTTTGCCTTCCGCCCCACCTGCAGCACATCCTCCCGCCCACCGGACAGCTCCACCCACGGCACCCGCAAGCACCTCAGGCTTCCCACGTTGGAAGCCGAGCTCGTCTTCTCCCCAGCCACAACCTGCTCAGTCTGCTCATCACCTGAAGTGAGGCGAGCCTCAGGCCCTCCCACCTCACTCCGTGCCAGTCAGGTGCTAAGCTCTGTCCCATCTGCCTCCCAGCCCCTCTCCTGTTCATGCCCTCTTGGCTCAGGCCACCGCCAAATCTCATCTGGACACGTGGAAACGGTTTCTGTCTGACCCCCTCTCATCCACGGGACACAGTATTCTAGAGTGGGCTTCTGAAAGGCAAATATGGCCCCATCCCTCCTCCAGTTTAAGATCTTTCCAAGGCTCTCCAGGGGCTTAAGTTACTCAGCTTGGCTTGCAAGGGCTTTGCTGGCTGCTTCCTGCATCCCCGCTGGCCCAGTCTTCCCCAGGGTCTGATGTTTTACAAATCCACAAAGACCTTCCTTAAGAGCCTTCGTGGCGGGGCGCGGTGGTTTACGCCTGTAATCCCAGCACTTTGGGAGGCTGAGGCAGGCGGATCCCTTGAGCTCAGGAGTTCGGGACCAGTCTGGCCAAAATGGCGAAACGCCGTGTCTACTAAAAATACAAAAATTAGCCGGGCCTGGTGGCGCAGGCCTGTAATCCCAGCTACTTGGGAGGCTGAGGCAGGAGAATCGCTTGAACCCGGGAGATGGTTGTTACAGAGAGCCAGGATTGTGCCACTGCACTCCTGCCTGGGCGACAGAGCGAGACTCTGGCACGCGCACGCACACACAAGAAAGAAGGGGGTAATGAAAATAAGTATCATCTACTTTACAGAAGCAATGTGAGTATTAATAAATAATGCTCTCGAAATTGCTTTGTAAATTGCAAAATATTTTACTACCAAATGTGTTGTTTTTTGTTATCTTTTTCTTGATTTTTTTTCACTCTAGGAGCAAATATTTTTATTTCAATAATTGACCATTTGTTTTCTAAACAGTGTTTGTTCTCTTTTGGATTTTGTTTGTTTGTTTGTTTTAAGACAGGGTTTCAGTCCGGGCGTAGTGGCTCACACCTGTAATTCTAGCACTTTGGGAGGCCAAGGTAGGCAGATCACCTGAGGTCAGGAGTTCGAGACCAGCCTGGCCAACATGGTGAAACCCCATCTGTACTAAAAATACAAAAATTGCCAGGCATGGTGGCACATGCCTGTAATCCCAGCTACTCAGGAGGCTGAGGCAGGAGAATCGCTTGAACCTGGGAGGCGGAGTTTGCAGTGAGCCAAGATTGTGCCATTGCACTCCAGCCTGGGTGACAGAGTAAGACTCCTTCTCAAAAAAAAAAGGGGGGGGTCTCACTGTTGCCCAGGCTGGAGTGCAGTGGTGCAATCATGGCTCACTGCAACCTTGAACTCCTGGGCTCAGGTGATCCTCCTGCCTCAGCCTCCTGGGTCCTGGGTAGATGGGACTACAGGCAGGTGCCACACACCCAGCTAATTTTGTTTGTTTGTTTGTTTGTTTGTTTTGTAGAGATAAGAGTCTTGCTTTGTTGCCTAGGCTGGTCTTGAACTCCTGGCCTCAAGGGATCCTACTACCTTGGCCTCCCAAAGTGCTGGGATTACAGGAGTGAGTCACTGCACCTGGCCCTGTTGTGCTCTTTTGAAACTAATTTTGATGGAGGCCACTGAAATGGTAATCTTTATTATTGTGATTATTACTAATTTAAAAGAAAGTAAAAGTTGCTTATGTTAACAAAATTGGCAATATTTTCCACAGGATGTCGTACCTCTAGATTCCCTCTTTTATTTCCCAAAAGCCATTGTGAGCATTCCTAGAATGCTCTAGGACAGGATGGGAGGAAGATGTGATGGGAATGGGAACTGAGAATGGAGAAGTGGATGGGAATGAGGTGGAGACAGGGGCAGCTAAGGGATACAGGGTAAGACAAAAATTGACAACATGTGTCAGAGCGTTCCTGTTTCACCCTCGCAAACTTCCCATGAGGGAGTTTCTCCATTGTCCTATTTTACAGGTGAGTAAACTGAAGTTGCTTTAGGTGAGTTCCATTTCTGGAAGGACAGACACACTACTCTCTGTTTCCACATTCCCCCAGAATAGCTAGCAGCTGCTACCTATTCTGCTTCCTGTGCCTGGGGTGTGTGAAATCCTCATACAGCTTTCCAGGACTCACAAACCACCCTAGCCTGAATTTATTCCTACCCCCATACTCACCCAGATAGAAGCAGATCCTTCTAAATAGACTTGCTTGTTGCTCCCACTCCCTGCATGCCTTAGGTACAATCACTGTGTTGATCTCCATAATGAAACTTATTATTTTCTTTCTCTCTCTTTCTTTCTTTCTTTCTTTCTTTCTTTCTTTCTTTCTTTCTTTCTTTTTCTTTCTCTCTCTCTCTTTCTCTCTTTCTCTCTTTCTCTCTTTCTCTCTTTCTTTCTTTCTTTCTTTCTTTTGAGGCACAGTCTCACTCCGTTGACCAGGCTGGTATGCAGTGGCGTAATCTCAGCTCACTGCAACCTCCACCTCTCCAGTTCAAGCGATTCTCATGCCTCAGCGTCTCGAGTAGTTGGGATTACAGGCACGTGCCACCATGCCCAGCTAATTTTTGGCTAATTTTTGTCTTCTTGGTAGAGACAGGGTTTTGCCATGTTGGTCAGGCTGGTCTTAAACTCCTGGCCTCAAGTCATCTACCCACCTCAGCCTCCCAAAATACTGGGCTTACAGGTGTGAGCCACTGCGGCCACCATAAAACTTCTTTCACGTGAGACGCTAAGATACTCCCCTAATTCCTAATGAGACTTTCTAGCTTGTGTGTCTGTGTGTGGGCTCATGCACATCGGCGTTTTGGGATGGAGAAGTTAGAGTGAATATGTAACCATCTAACAGACAGAAGACTAAGGCAGCGGGAGGAGAATGGGAGACTGGAAATGACAAATTACGTTATGGAGTTTTCTAGTACCTTGCCTCTTCATCATATTTAACATTTTCCAAGTTAATTTCACTTCTGTTTTTTGGTATAAAGTAGGTGCAACCCCATTTTTCAGAGGAGAAGGTGTTGCCACGGTCAAACAGCATTAACTGTGGAAGCTGACCTTGTGAATATAAAGCCCTCACCCAGTGAGGCAGGAATGGTTAGGGTCACCATGGCCTTATAAACCTCTCACAGAGGACAGCTACCTTCAGGAGCCCCTTACTAAACCAGCAGCCTAAGGCTCTGCTCCCCATTCTAATAACATCCCCTGTGTGTGCGCCAGTTTTTTTTGTTTGTTTGTTTTGTTTTTTGGTTTTTTTTTGGGACGGAGTCTCGCTCTGTCACCCAGGCTGGAGTGCAACCTCCACCTCCCGGGTTCAAGCGATTCTCCTGCCTCAGCCTGCTGAGTAGCTGGGATTACAGGCACGTACTACCACACACTGCTAATTTTTGTATTTTTAGTAGAGATGGGATTTTGCCATGTTGGCCAGGCTGGTCTCAAACTCCTGGCCTCAAGTGATCTGCCCGCGTCAGCTCCCAAAATACTGGGATTACAGGCGTGAGCCACTGCGCCCAGCCATGTGCTCTAGTTTTATGGTTTATAAACCCCTTTCCTTCTATTATCCCATTGTTTTCTAGAGGCTATCCTGAGAGGTAGGCATTGACATGTCTGTTTTATTTCATTTTATTTTTATTTATTTATTTTTTGAGACAGAGTCTCACTGTCACCTAGGCTGGAGTGCAGTGGCACTATCACAGCTCACTGCAGACTCAACCTCCTGGGCTCAAGCAATCCTCCCACCTCAGCCTGGGACCAATCTCTTGGGCTCAAATGATCCTCCCACCTCAGCCTCCCGAGTAGCTGGGACCGCAGGAGTGCCCCACCATGCCCAGCTAATTTTTGTATTTTTCTGTAGAGATGAGGTTTTGCCATGTTGCCCAGGCAGGTCTTGAACTCCTGGGCTCAAGCAGTCCATCTGCCTGGACCTCCAAAAATGCTGGAATTACAGCCATGCACCACCATACTCAGCTGAGATGTCTATTTTATAAATTGGGAAATAGAGACTCAGAGAGGATAAATGAATTGCACAAACTCAACAGCTTGTGATGAAGCAGGGACCCTGTTTATTCAACTATTTGACCATCCAGAACTCTGTTAAGTCCCTAGTAACACAGAATGGCAGGGCTTAAAGGAAAGTCTGATTTGTGCGCGCGCGCGTGTGTGTGTGTGTGTGTGTGCGCATGTGTGTGTGTATGCACGCCTGCACTTGTACAGAAAGGGTTAGCCCAATGGGAGTGCCTTTGGCATTTGGATAATTCTTTGAGTGAGCTTATCCTGGGCAATGGAAGGTCCCAGTTAGCATCCGTGTCCCCTAGACAGGAAGTACTAATAATAGCACTGCCTACCCAATTATTGAGAACACCAAAACATCTCTTTCACATGTTTAAAAGCCCCCTATAGGGGTAGTATCTCCCTACACTTCCCCACATGGCCACCCCCACCACTTAGAACCACAGGGCTAGAGTCCCAGCTTTGGACACTGGTCCTTGTTCTATTGTCCCACCCCCTTCTGTCCTTCTTCCTGCCCAGGGCAGTTCCTCCTATCTCTCCGGCTCTCTTAGCAAGAAAGAGTGGAATTACAGAGGCTGGAGTCTCAACCTGCCTCTGAGGCCAAAGGGCTGTTCCTTTAGGGAGGCTGGTTCCCAGGATTGAGGGGTTTCCAGGGTGGGTTAGTAGAGGTAAGGGAGGGAAAGGACCCCACCCCCTCCCCCTGCAGGCCTCACCTAATCGCCACACTCTGCATTATTACCCGCCTAATGCAGCGTGCTTTTAAATAAAATATGCAAAGATTTTCCTCTCAAATGATCTCCCCAGGCAAGCTAGCTCAACTCCAGCTTGTTAATGGGAAAAATGCAAATAGGGCCTCCCCCCTCTCCCCCAGCCCCTAGGCTCTGGACAGCTAATGCGCTTTGCTTTCCTTCTTTCTGGAATTTCTGTTTCCCTTGAAACCATTACTTCGGGGGGTGGGGGGGGGCAGTCGGGGGAGGGGGTGGTGGCGAGGAGGTTTTTCCCAGGTGCCATCCAAAGGGAGACTCTTAGAAGGGAGGAAACAGCCTAGGCAGGAAAGGTTTGGGAAAATAGCGCTGTTATGACAAAAGCGCTGCCCCTTTCTGAGCCTCCTTTCCCCCATCTGAGATCTCAATTAGTCCTTCCCGGGGCTGCTGTGAGGCTGAATAAAGGCAGAGGCATTAGCCGGCACATGCATTTGCAGGTTCGATTTTCCAGTTTAAATTTGCTATGCTTGAGGGATACAAAGATGGAGATAACAGACATGACTTCTGCCCTCATCAAGCTCGCAGTCTAGCAGAAAAAAAGCCCCAGATCATTTGAAATTTAAAAAGCAATTATAGGACACCTTAAGCAATCAGCTTCATCATGATGAAGCAATGGACATCTGCCTCCCGATGCAGCCTTTAGGACTCCCCTAGGTACCACTCCTGCCCATGATGTGGAACCTGAGGAATGCAGAACCAGGAGGAAACCATCAGGCAAGCCTAAATTCAGGGTCGGCCTACAAAACAGCTGGCAGGTGCTCTTCAGAAATATCAATGCCATGAAAGAGGAATGAACTGTTCCAGATTAAAGGGCACTAAAGAGACAGGAGGCTGGGTGTGGTAGCTCACGCCTGTAATCCCAGCACTTCGAGAGGCCGAGGCAGGAGGATCACTTGAAGCCAGGGGTTCGAAACCAGCCTGGGCAACATGGCAAGACCTTGTCTCTACAAAAATAAAAATAATTATCCAGGTCAGTTGCCTGCATCTGTAGTCCCAGCTACTTGGGAGGCTGAGGTGGAGGATCACTTAAGCCTAGCACTTTAGTCCAGGTGACAGAGTGAGATCCTGTCTCCAAAAAGAGAGAGAGAGAGAGAGACAGGACAACTAAATGCAATGCATGATTCTGGATTGGATACTGGAGGATTGGAAAAAAATTTCTGTAAAGAGCTGGGCGCGGTGGCTCATACCTGTAATCCGAGCACTTTGGGAGACCAAGGCAGTATGATCGTTTGAGCCCAGGAGTTTGAGACCAGCCCTGGCAACATAGCAAGACTCTGTATCTACAAAACAAAAAAATAATATATTTTTTTAAAAATTAGCTGGATGTGGTAGCATGTGCCTGTAGTCCCAGCTACCCGGAAGGCTGAGCTGGAAGGATCACTTGAGCCTGGGAGGTCGAGGCTACAGTGAGCTATGATCACACCACTGCACTCCAGCCTGGATGACAGAGTGAGACCCTGTCTCAAAAAAAGAAAAAATTTCTGCGAAACTGTGGTTCCCAACCTTTTTGGCATCAGGGACTGTATTTGTAGAAGACAGTTTTTCAACGGACTGGGGGAGGAATTTTTGGTTTTGGAAGGAACTGTTCTACCTCAAGATCAGGCATTACTTTCTCATAAGGAGCACACAACCTAGATCCCTCACACGCGCAGCTCACAATAGAATTCGCGCCTCTATGAGAATCTAATGCTGCTGCTGATCCAACAGGAGGTGGAGCTGCTGTGCAGCTTGGTTCCTAAAAGGTCACTAACCTATACAGTCCGTGGCCCAGGTGTTGGGGACCCCTGTTGTAAAGGACATCATTGGGACATATGGCAAAATTTGAATATGGATTTTATTGTAGATCTTTTATTGTATCAACCTTAAATTTCCTGAATGTGCTCACTATATTTTGGTTATATCAAAGAATTTCCTTGTTTTGGGGAAATATATGTGGAAATGTTTAAGGATAAAAGATCATAACATATGCGACTTAGTCTCAGATAGTTTGCAACTTTTCTGTAAGTTTAAAATTTTTCAAAATAAAAAGTTGAAAAAGAAAAAAACAAGTATAATTGGCCTTTTAAAAGCATGATAATGATATTGTAACTATGATTTTAAAAGTGCTTATCTTTTAGAGAAACTTGCTAAATAAAACATTTACAGATTAAATAAAACGATCTGTTTTATTGTTTAAAAATAAGACAGGAGGAGGGAAGTAGATGGGGGGTTAGGTGAAACCAGATTGGCTGTGGGTTGATAATTGTTGAAGTTGGGTGATTAGAATACTCTTCTTTTTTTTCTTATGTTTGAATTTTTCCATAATTAAAAAAAAATTTTTTTAAGAAAAGCAATTACAAAATGTAATTCATGTCAAGAGAAAGGTATGTGTTTAACCAGGGAACACGATCCAATTAAGGGCTTTGAAGACTTTCAAGATAGAAGACAGGAGTGTACTTTTTGTTTTTGTTTGTTTGTTTGTTTGTTTTTGTTTTTTTTTTTTTTTTTCTGAGACGGAGTCTCGCTTTGTCACCCAGGCTGGAGTGCAGTGGCACGATCTCGGCTTACTGCAAGCTCCGCCTCCCGGGTTCACGCCATTCTCCTGCCTCAGACTCTCCGAGTAGCTGGGACTACAGGCGCCTGCCACCATGCCCGGCTAATTTTTTGTATTTTTAGTAGTGAGGGGTTTCACCGTGGTCTCAATCTCCTGACATCGTGATCTGCCCGCCTTGGCCTCCCAAAGTGCTGGGATTACAAGCGTGAGCCACTGCGCCCGGCCGAAGACAGGAGTGTTTAAACAGAGACTTAGAGTGAGCAGGGCCAAAGGACAATGAGCAGGGGTGAGGTAGGGAAAAGCTCTCCAGGCCAAGATACAACAGGTACAGGGATGAAACAGAGCAGTGGGGTTTGCAGGACCTGAAAGAACTGAGGCAGAGAGAAGTCAGGCCAAGAGTAGAGAGACAGGGCAAGAGATGAACTTGCATGCCAGTTACGGGTTTGGGGATTTTATCCTGAGTGCGACAGAGAGCCTTGCAGGAAAGTGACAGGATCAGATTTGCATTTGAGAAAGAACTCTCTGGTGCTGTGCGGGGAAAGAGGACTGTGCAAGGCTGGGGACAGTTGGAAGCTCCAATCTTGTGGGTTGAAGCTGAATCACTTTCCCTGTACTCCCCAGCTTTTCTGACTTTATCACTTCCTGTATTAGTTTCTTTTGGCACTGCTGATAAAGACATATGGAGACTGGGTACTTTACAAAAGAAAGACGTTTAATGGACTTACAGTTCCACATGGCTGGGGATGCCTCACAATCATGGCAGAAGGCAAGGAGGAGCAAGTCACATCTTACATGGATGGCAGCAGGCAAAAAGAGAGCTTGTGCGGGGAGATTCCCCCTTATAAAACCATCAGATCTTGTAAGACTTATTCACTATCATGAGAACAGCACAGGAGAGACCTGCCCCCAGGATTCAGTTACCTCCCACTGGGTCCCTCTCACAACATGTGGGAATTCAAGATGAGAATTGGGTGGGGACACAGCCAAACCATATCACTTCCCTTACCCATTTTCAAATGAAGGATGAAGCTTAGGTGACAGATTTTGAACATGAGACCAATCCACCCACAGAGCTGGGATGGCTGGCTGTCTCATTTTTAATTCCCTCCACCACTAGCATGATGGGAAAACAAGATGACTGATGGTTCAGCATTCAGACTCTGGATCCAGGCTACCTGGATTCAAATTCTGCCTCTGCATCATTACTAGCCAATGACCTTGGACAAAACGGATGGTAATAATATTACCTACCTCACAGGGAAGTTGTGAGGATTAAATGCTTTGCTATGTGTCAAGTGCTCAGAATAGGGCCATAATAAGGACTTAAATGAGTCTACTCTGGACTGAGCACCACCCTGGAAAGATGTAGGTGGATGGAAAGGGAAGAAAAGACAGATTCTTCAAAGATCTGAGCCTTATTGGACAAATGGAACACAGACATTAAAGAGCAATATCAAAGCACCGTGTTACTGCATTATTCACAATATTAAATACAGCTGGACATAACCAAGCATCCATTCATAAGGGAATGGCTAAGGAAATTGTTATATCCAGTAATGTTCAGGAAAAGGTTGGGGAATTGCTATTTTATTATATGAAGTGAAAAAGCCAGAAACAAAATTGCAAATGTCACATGAAAGAATAGGAAAAAAAAAAATACATTAGAAGGAAATGCACTGAAATGTTTATAGTAGTTAGCTCTAGATGGTGGTATTTGTGTGTGGCTTAAATTTTTTTTTAAGTCTTTTGGATTTTTTTCCCCCAAATACAGAATAATATGCAATAATTACTTTTATATGGGAACATTTCAATCTTATTTTGTTAAAAAAAAACTGGTTTGGGTTAAAAATGAATAATAGTGGCACAGTGGCTCATGCCTGTAATCCTAACTTTGGGAGGCTGAGGTGAGAGGATTGCTCAAGCTCAGGAGTTTGAGTCTGCAGTGAGCTGTTACTGTGCCACTGCACTCCAGCCTGGGTGAGAGAGCGAGACTCTGTCTCAAAAAAAAAAAAAAAAAAAGAACAATGGTGAACATCATTAGCCATCAGGAAAATGCAAATCAAACCACAATGAAATACTCCTTCACACCCACAAGGATGTTAATAATCAAAAGAACAAATAATAACAAGTGTTGGTGAGGATGTGGAGAAATTGGAGCCCTCATAACTGGCCGGTGGGAATGTAAAATGTTGCAGCTGCTTTGGAAAATAACCTGGCAATCCCTCAAGTGTTTAAACATAGAGTTACCATGCAACCCAGCATTTCCATTCCTAAGTACATATATACCCCAAATAATCAAAAACATATTCAGTAGTCACACAAAAATTTGTACACAATGTCATAGCAGAAATATTTATAGTAGCCTAAATGGAAATGACCCAAATGTCCATCAAATGATGAACAGATTTAAAAATGTGGTAAATCGTACAATAGAATATTATTTAGCAACAAAAAGAAGTGAAATACTAAGGCATGTTATTTATTATATCATAATTATATTGTATTATATATTATATGTTATGTTATAAAGCTACCAATTACAAGTTTGAGAAGTAGGGTTATGGAATTACTCTGATCATAAGAGGGGCTTGGGATAGCAACCTGATCAAAAAGACTGAATCTTTTTTTTTTTTTTTTTTTGAGATGGAGTCTCGTTCTGTCGCCCAGGCTGGAGTGCAGTGGTGCGATCTCGGCTCACTGCAAGCTCCACCTCCCGGATTTATGCCATTCTCCTGCCTCAGCCTCCCGAGTAGCTGGGACTACAGGTGTCGGCCACCGCGCCCGGCTGATTTTTTTTATTTTTAGTAGAGACAGGGTTTTACTGTGTTAGCCAGGATGGTCTCGATCTCCTGACCTCATGATCCGCCTGCCTCAGCCTCCCAAAGTGCTGGGATTACAGGCGTGAGCCACTGCGCCCGGCGAAAAGACTGAATCTTGAAGCTGCACTTCCAGAGTGCTTTACATACTAAGAAGACATTGTTGTCAATATCAGAGAAAGAAAGACCAATGATAAAAATTACCATGTGGGGAGCGGGGCTGAAGATACCAGGGATGACTTTTCTTTTTTTCTAATATAACTCTTAGCATGCTGGTGTATCTTCTTTCACATTGTTTTCCCTAATAATACTTTTTACGTAGTTGCAATTATAGTGCATAAGCATGATGAATCCTAACTTTTTGACTTAACATTGCAATAATTTTCCATGCTGTTACATAGCATGGAAACCATTATTTTTAATAGTTTCATCATGTTCCATTGAACCACCCATTCTTAAATATCTAACAAATTCCCTATTATTAGATATTTAAGCTGTGTATAATGAATAATGTTAGAATGAACATCTTTGTTCATATTTTTTCTCATATTTCAAACTATTTATTTGGGGTAGGTTCTCAGAATTCCCAGATCAAAGTGTCTTCATGGCCCTTGAGAAATACTGTGAAATCGTTTTCCCAAAGATATCCTTGCAAATGTAATAAATATAAAATTAATAAGTAGACATGATTGTATAAATATAACAATTAACAAAACATACTGTGTGGTGTTATATATATTACAATTAACAATATTTGTTATTAAAATCGTTATCCTTCCTTCTTTACTAATTCCTAGGCGGTTGAGTATCACACACTTTCTTTTTTTGGTTTTTTTCTCTTACAGTATCCCAACAGACTTTTCATGTAGCACCTGCTCTGCCTGTGCCGTGCTAAGAGGCTCTTTCCACTGAATCTGTTGGATGGTCATTGAAGTACGATGCCATAACAAGGTGCTGAGGGCTGAGCCAGGTCAGTGGTGGGGAAAGAGGAGATGGGAATGATGAATTCAAGGGAGTTTAGACAAAGCCTAATATCCTCTATGGGATGAAGTCTTGGTTGGATATAGGGTAAAGGAGAAGGAGTTGTTGAGGATAATTGACTCAGCTACCAAGCCTAGCAGATTGGTCATACCATCAAATAACACAGAAAAGGAACAGATTCAGTTCAGTTTCGGGCATGTTGAGTTTGAGATGCCCGAGGGCTTCCAAGTGGAGATGATCAGCAGGTGGCTGGTAGGAGATGATGTGATACTTCACCCACATCCCCCTTTCAGAGATAAGGCACTCATTGCCCTATTTCTAGGAGTGTTGGTAGCTGAGGGCTCTCAGCTGAGTGCCCCTCTGCCTTTGCCCTCAACAGAAGAGAGCCACCTGGCCCAAGGTCACACTGCCTTCCCAGGCAGTCAACATCCAATGACTGACCAAAGTAGGGGTATAAAGGCTGGGTCCCTTTGCTTAAGGAGAAGCATGTCTGAAGGCCACTCAGTTTCCAAAACTCATTTCAGGTTGTTTGGGGCTTTTGTTCTGACCATTCAGTTACTTCATCTGCGCAATCCTCCTTTCTTCCCTCCCCACTGTGTTGATCCCAAGAGCATTCCTCAATACAATTCCTGCCCGCAGGTCTCCACCTAAGAGTGTTTTCAGAAAACCAACTTTAGACAGTTGGGAAATACATGCCTAGGCTAGGGAGGAAAGTCTTTCTGGAAGATAGAAATTTGGAGATTATTTGTCCTAGCAAGGTTGGTGGACATGGGGTGGTGGGCAAGATAATGGGAGATGAAGAGCCAGAGAGTGGAGGCTGCATCTTAGGAAAGGAAGGCTTTAATTTACGGGATGGGAAAAAGAAGAACGGGCAGAGGAGGGAGCAGAAGCATGACAATTACAGTGAAGCACCGAGGCGGGCATTTTCAGGAGGGGCAGCCATTTAGGGCCTCTCGTAGGCTGTCAGAGCCCAGGTCACCTTTGTTTATCTGAAGGTCCAGAGCACATTTAAAAAGTGTTGCCGGGGCTGGGTGTGGTGGCTCATGCCTGTAATCCCAGCACTTTGGGAGGCCGAGGTGGGCGGATCACTTGAGGTCAGGAGTTCAAGACCAGCCTGGCCAATATGGTGAAACCCCATTTCTACTAAAAATTAGCTGGGAGTGGTGGCACACGCCTGTAATCCCAGCTACTCAGGAGGCTAAGGCAGGAGAATCACTTGAGCCCAGGAGGTGGAGGTTGCAGAGAGCCGAGATTGCGCCACTGCACTCCAGCCTGGGCAACAGAGCTAGACTCCATCTCAAAAAAAAAAAAAAAAAAAAGAGTGTTGCCAGGCCCAGTGACACTTGCCTATAGTGCCTGCTACTTGAGAGGCTGAGGTGGGAGGATCACTTGAGCCTGGGAGGTCTAGGCTACCATGAGCCAAGATTATGCCACTGCACACCAGCTTTAGTGACAGAGTCTCAAAAAAAAAAGTGTGTAATGCCAAAACAATGTTTTTGTTTGTTTGTTTGTTTTTGTCATCCAGGCTGGAGTGCAGTGGTACAATTTTGGCTCGCTGCAACCTCCACCTCCTGGGTTCAAGCAATTCTCCTGCCTCAGCCTCCTGAGTATTTAGGATGACAGGCGTGCGCCACTATGCCCAGCTAATTTTTGTATTTTTAGTAGAGATGGGGTTTCACCATGTTGACCAGGCTGGTCTCGAACGCCTGACCTCAGGTGATCCACCCACCTCTGCCTCCTAAAGTGCCAGGATTACAGGAGTGAGCCACCACACCCAGCCAACAATGTGTTTTAAGTATGGTATAGATTAAATGCTTACTTTGTGTCTTAGTCACAAAGTAGAATGATCATCTCTCATCTCTCTCATGTCTCTTTTTATAAGGGCACTAATCCCATTTGTGAGGGTCTATCCTTATGACCCAATTGCCCCCCAAAGTCCTCCCCTCCAAATACCATCACATTGGGGATTTAGGCTTCAACATATGAATTTTGCAGGGACACAAATATTTAGTTCATAGCACCTTAATAAATTACTCCTTTTAACAATTTTTTAAAAGTCAGATGAATCGGCCAGGCTTGGTGGCTCACACCTGTAATCCCAGCACTATTGGGAGGCTGAGGTGGGTGGATCACCTGAGGTCAGGCATTCGAGACCAGCCTGGCCAACATGGTGAAACCCTGTCTCCACTAAAAATACAAAAATTAGCTGCGCTTGGTGGCATGCACCTGTAATCTCAGCTACTCAGGAGGCTGAGGCAGAAGTATCGCTTGAACCCGGGAGGCAGAGTTTGCAGTGAGCCGAGATTGCACCACTGCACTCCAGCCTGGGCAACAAGAGTGAAATTCCATCTCAAAAAAAAAAAAAAAAGTCAGATGAATCTATGTATAATTTAATTGGAAATAAAAGTATAAAATGTAGGCTCTTCATGAATATGATGCCTGTGCCAAAAGTCTCTCCTAGCCACTGGTTGTCCCACCTTTCCCTGCACTAGGCCCTGCAGTTAGCAGAGTGTGACCTAGTCAGAATTTGGGAAATGCCTTTAGGCAATGAGGAGGTGACCTTGATTTCAGTCATGTCCGAGGGGGCCTATGTTAGAGCCATACTGTTGAAGATAAGAATGTCAGCTGTAATCACGGCATCATTCAGCTTAAACCTCTCTCTCTCTCTCTTTTTTTAAAGACAGGGTTGCCCAGGCTGGAGTGCAGTGGCATGATCATGGCTCATTGCAGCCTTGATCTCCTGGGCTCAAGTGATCCTCCCACTTCAGCCTCCCAAGTATCTGGGACCACAGGCATGTGCCACCATGCCTGGCTAATTTTTTTATTTTTATTTATTTTTTTTATTTTTTTTGAGACAGAGTCTTGCTCTGTCACCCAGGCTGGAGTGCTGTGGCACAATCATGGCTCGCTGCAACCTCTGCCTCCCGGGTTCAAGCAATTCTCCTTGCCTCAGCCTCCCAAGTAGCTGGGATTACAGGCGCCCACAGTCACGACCGTCTAATCTTTGTATTTTTTAGTAGAGACAGTGTTTCACCATGTTGGCCAGGCTGGTCTTGAACTCCCGACCTCAGGTGATCCGCCCGCCTCGGCCTCCCAAAGTGCTGGGATTACTGGCGTAAGCCACTGCGCCCAGTTGGCTAATTTAAAAAAAAAAAAAATTTTTTTTTTAAGATATGAGGTCTTGCCATGTTGCCCAGGCTGGTCTCAAACTCCTGGGCTCAAGCGATCCTCCCGCCTTGGGCTCCCAAAATGCTGGGATTACAGGTGTGAGCCATCAGGCCTGGCCTTAAACCTCTCTCAAGCTGGCTTTAGGCTCCCGGGGCAGTCAGAGGCTGATGGCAACCATCTGTGGGCTGAGAAGAGGAGCCCATAAAGGAAAGATGGAATATGTTGGACAGAGATGGCCCGCTGCTGCCATCAGGATGACCCAGCTCAAGCAGCGAGGCAGGAAAAAGAGCAACAAATTCCTCCTTCCTCTGCCTTTTGTTTTATTCAGGCCCTCAAGTGAGTGGATGATGTCCAATCACACTGGGGAGGGCAACCTACTTTAGGGAGTCCACTGATTCAAATGCTAATCTCATCTGGAAACACTCTCACAGATACAGAAAACAATGTTTAATCTGAGCAACCACATGTCCACTCAAGTTGACACGTTAACCATTACAGCAAGGCAAGGCTCAGTAGACTGATAGAGATGGGAGCCCAATTAGAGAGACGGATGGAGTGAGCAGAACTGAAGGAAATGAAGACTGTGAATGTTGACCACATTCAGAAGTGATTGCCCTACTTTACTAAGGCAATCTAGGATGGCTATTGTCAAAAACAAATAAACAAAAATCCAGAAAATACCAAGTGTTGACAAGAATGTGCAGCATTGAAACCCCTGTGCATTGCTGGTGGGAATATAAATAGTACAGCAGCTGTGGAAAATGACATGGCAATTCCTCAAAAAATTAAACATGGAATTACCATATGATCCAGCAATTTCACCTCTGGGTCGGGGTCGGGATTATTGTTATTTGATTGTAGTTACATTAGGGAGCCTCCAGTTTATGTGTGGACAGGTGTGTATTTCCTGGATACCAACGCCAGCTCCTCCTCAAGCAGAGGAGTGGAGGAAGCGGCTTTCTCCCTAGTGCCAGGAGTTGGCTGTATGCCCCTGGTTCTTAGAACAGTTTTGAGACAACTCTGACTAGATGTAGCCACTCTTCTGGAACAGATGTGAGTTTTGTTGGGGCTATGAGGGCTGGAATTGCACCTAAGATGCTGACCTCAGAGGCAACTCAGCCTCTCCCTGGCCCAGAGGTTCAGCTGAGCATTCCCACTGTCCCAATTTGGAGTAGGAGAAGGAGAACCCGGTGTGGCAGTATTTATTTATTTATTTATTTAAAGATGGCGGGGGGTGGTCTCCCTATGTTGCTCAGGCAGGTCTCGAACTCCTGGGCTCAAGCAATCCTCCCGCCTCAGCCTCCAAAGTTGCAGGGATTACAGGCACAAGCTCCAGTGTAGGAGTTAACAGCTCTGGGCTTCGTGAGTGTCTGTGGGTGAAGAGGGTTCCTGTAGCCCTGTGTGTGTTGGGGTGGGGAGGGTTCTTGAGAAGTCTTCTGGGCTGCAGCTAGGCCTCCTTTGAGGGGTCAACCTGGGGCTCCAGAGGCTTAGGGTTCCGGCCCAGTACCTGCTCAAGTGTGGGGCACCCTGCAGCCTCCCAGCCTTGTTCTTGCTTCTTCGACCCTCCCCCACCCTCACCCTAGCTAGCCCAAGCCCACGGGACTGGCTGGGTGTCCCCCAGGCAACTGCATTGACAACTGCAAGTCCCAGCGGAGGAGGCAACCCCATGCCTTCCCCTCTTTACCGACTTTACAACCTCTCTCCAGGGGTCCTTTGTAGAAATGGAGTGAGAGGCAGAACAGAGGCAGGCTCCAGCTCTTTATTGAGAGAAAGAGTGTGTGTAAGGAGAGAGAACTGTGCTGAAAAATGAACGTGTCCCTTTTCCAATTTCCCTCCCAGCCCTGCTCGTCTGTACAGGTGGACCCAGGGCTTGTCATTAAGTCTCTACCTCTGACACCTCTGCAGCTTTCATGCCCAGGGCACCCTGCCTCTGTCTCCCCCTCCTCCCCTCGGCCTCAACTGCATACAGGGGCCCAGCACCCTTGAAGCTGCCCCCCCACCCCAGCGCCAGCCCTCAGAACTAGCCCTTCACAAAATAACCCCCAAGCCGCACTTCAATCTTGGCACTGAGCTCCTTGATAACAGGAGACAGAGGGAAGAAAGAGAGGAGAAATGCAGAGAACAGAACTGAGTGTAGGTCGGGCATGGTGGCTCATGCCTGAAATCCCAACACTTTGGGAGGCCAAGACAGACAGATTACTTGGGCTCAGGAGTTTGAGACCAGCCTGGGCAACATGGCCAAACTCCATCTCTACTAAAAATACAAAAAATTAGCCGGGCGTGGTGGTGCGTGCTTGTAGTCCCAGCTACTTAGGAGGCTGAGGTGGGAGGATCGCTTGAGCTTGGGAGGTGGAGGTTGCAGTGAGCTGAGATCGAGCCACTGCACTCCAGCCTGGATGACAGAGCAAGACCCCATCTCAAAGGAAAAAAAAGAAACAACAACAACAAAAAAAGACAGAACTGGGTCTAGGCCAGGAGCAGTGGCTCATGCCTATAATCTCAGCACTTTAGGAGGCCAAGGCAGGAGGGTCACTTGAGCCCAGGAGGTCAAGACCAGCCTGGGCAACATAATAATAACCTGTCTCTACAAAAAATACAAAAATTAGCTAGGCGTGGTAGCACATGCCTGTATTCCCAGCTACGTGGGAGGCTGAGGTGGGAGGATTGCTTGAGTCTGGGAGGTCGAGGCTACAGTGTGCTGTGTTCATGCCACAGCACTCAGCCTGGGTGACAGAGCGAGACCCTGTCTCAAAAAGAAAAAGAAAAAGAAAGGCCAGGTGCAGTGGCTCATGCCTGTAATCTCAGTGCTTTGGGAGGCTGAGGCAGATCACTTGAGGCCAGGAGTTCGAGATCAGCCTGGCCAACATGGTGAAACCCCGTCTCTACAAAAAATACCTGGGCATAGTGGTGCACACCTGTAATCCCAGCTACTTGGGAGACTGAGGCATGAGAATTGCTCAAATCCAGGAGGAGGAGGTTGCAAGATTGCAGTGAGCTGAGATCAAGCCCCACTGCACTCCAGCCTGGGTGACAGAGCAAGACCATGTCTCAAAAAAAAAAAAAAAGAAAAAAGAAAAAAGACAAAAGAAAAAAAGGGAAAAGAATTGAGTCTAGAGGGACCAAGTTTAGGGAGTAAGGAGTCAGTCTGTCTGTCCAGCTGTTCTTTTTTTTTTTTATTTTTTAAGAAATGGGGTCTCACTACATTGGCCAGATTGATCCTGAACTCTTGGCCTCGAGAAATCCTCCCACCTTGGCTTCCCAAAATGCTAGGATTACAGGCATAAGCCATGGTGACCAGCTAGTCCAGTTGTTCTTATATTCATCTATTCACCTAGCCACTGCCCACGTGCGTCTCTCTGCCCCGCTTCTCTCGCTATCTTTCATTTTTTTTCTTATTTTTTATTTTTTTGAGATGGAGTCTTGCTCTGTCCCCCAGGCTGGGGTACAATGGTGTAATCTCAGCTCACTGCAACCTCTGCCTCCTGGGTTCGAGTGATTCTCCTGTCTCGGTCTCCCGTGCATCTGGGACTACAGGCACCCACCATCACGCCCGGCTAATTTTTTGTATTTGTAGTAGAGACGGGGTTTCACCATGTTAGCCAGGATGGTCTCGATCTCCTGACCTCGTGATCCGCCCGCCTTGGCCTCCTAAACTGCTGGGATTACAGGAGTGAGCCACCGCCCCCAGTCCTCTCGCTGTCTTTTCTTTTTCTTTGATCTATTGTATCTAGCATTCATTCGTTTGTGCTTCATTTACAGGTCAAGTCCCAGTCAAATAGACCTGCAAAACAATTTACATATAAGCAAAATTTCCCAAGCTCCACTTTTGGAAACTTTTACTTTCACACAATATTCACACTCTTACTTCCATTCTCTCTCGGGGTGGTTTGCCCCATCCCCCTTCTCTTTCTCTTTCTCTCTCTCTCTCTGAAAGGAGTGGTTTGCCCCATTCCCCTTCTCTCTCTCTCTCTCTCAACATTTACTCCATCCAGCCTCACCTGGGCCACTGTGCCTTCTCACCCTCGGCCCAGATTTCCTCACCCTTGGCCCTCTGCTGCCTGACTTGTACCCACTCCATGTTGGCTCAGGGTCGTGGGAGGGATTCCCACGGCCTTTCTGCTGTCAAAGGGAGACTCTCTCTCCTCTTTTCCACCTCAGCTGCTAAAGACCTTCCCCACTCTCCCTCCTCAAGCCTCTATCTATTCTGCTCCTCCTCATCCCTTCAACCAGGGCTATTCCCTGGCTCTACCGACTCCACAGAGCCAGGAATGTGAACTTCCTCATATGCACTCCCTACTCTAAGTCAAATGATGTCCGTGCTCTTCTCATCCTTCTTCTTTTCCCCTGGATTCTGATTTCTCCTTCTGGGAAAGGCCAGCAACTCCTTTGGGGTTGACCCTTGCCATCTCTAGGTTTTGCGGGACATCTCTTCCTTTCTGCATCTTCTGACTCTTCCTGCATCTTCCCTGCCCGCAGCCCACAGACACCTCCCTGACCCCTGTCCTGCTGCCACCAGCTCAGCCTCCTTTCTACACAGCCACCTGTCAGAAGGAGGACCTCCCACCTGTCTCTGTCCATCACCTCCTTTCCACTCTTCAGTTAGGCTTCTGTCTCCCACCACTCCACGAAGCAGCTCTCACCAAGGTAATTGATGCCCTCCACATCTTCAAATTTAACGATGTCCATTCAGTTCTTTTTTGTTTGTTTGTTGGAGTCTCACTCTTTCCTTCAGGCTGGAGTGCAGCGGCATGATCTTGGCTTACTGCAACCTCTGGCTCCCAGGTTCAAGCGATTCTCCTGCCTCAGCCTCCCAAGTAGCTGGGACTACCAGTGTGCACCACCACGCCTGGCTAATTTTTTGTATTTTCAGTAGAGATGGAGTTTCATCATGTTGGTCAGGCTGGTCTCGAATTCCTGATGTCAAGTGATCCGCCCGCCTCTTGGCCTTCCAAAGTGCTGGGATTATAGGCGTGAGCCACCGCACCTGGTTCACAATGCAATTTTTGATATAATTCAGTTGATTCCTTTTCTTTTTTAAAAAAAATATTTTTTTTTAGAGACAGCATGTCTGTATTGCCCAGGCTGAATGCAGTGGCACAATAATAGCTCACTGCAGCCTTGAACTCTTGGGCACATACAATCCTCCCACCTCAGGCTCCTGAGTAGCCGGGACTACAGGTGTGCATCACCATGCCTGGCTAATTTGTTATATTTTTTTGTAGAGACAGAGTCTCACTATGTTGCCCAGGCTGCTAACAAACTTCTGGCCTCAACCAGTCCTTCCACCTTGGCCTCTCAAAGTGCTGGGATTATAGGCATGAGCTGCTGTGCCCCATCCTGATTCTTTTGCTTGAAATTTTTTTCTTGCTTGTCTTCTGGGACATCTTTGTTTCCATGTTCTTATCATATCTTTATTTATTTTTAATTTTTTACCTATTTATTTTTTTGAGACAGTGTCTCACTTCTTTTGCCCAGGCTGGAGTGCAGTGGCATAAGCAGCCTCAACTTTGCAGGCTCAGCCTCTTGAGTAGCTGGGGCTACAGTTGCACACCACCACGCCCAGCTAATTTTTGTTATCTCTTCGTAATAATTTCTTCCTAGTACTTCTGCTAAAGATGGCAGACTGAGCTGGCATTTTGCTCCAAACACATAGAAATGCAGGATAGAAGGTTTTTGGGTTTTTTTGTTCAATTTTTAAAAATGTATAGCCGAACTAAAAGCAACAATGGTAAAATTTCAGATTTTCAGATGCCAAAGCAACATTGTGGATTCCTTCAGTAATGAGTGGGAACTGAAGCCATGGAGCCCATAAAGATGTTGAGATCTAAGCCACAAAGCTGGGCTTTTAATGTTTTTTTTTTTTTTAATTTTAGAGACAGGTCTTGCTCTGTCACCCAGGCTAAAGTGCAGTAGCATGATTGTAGTTCACTGCAGCCTTGAACTCCTAGACACAAGTGATCCTCCACTCAGCCTCCCAAGTTGCTAGGATTACAGCCATAGCTGGGGCTGAGCTTTTAATACTAGATGCCAGGGCAGGAGTCAAGATTACAGGCTAGAACTGGGCTCCTTGCAAAAAAATGAGGAGGTGGGAAAAGGGCTGTCCTGTCTGTTCATTTAGGCTTACAAAACTGTACCTGCTCATTGCCTGGGAAATATGGACAGAAGTGAAAGTGGGACACTCAGCCCAGTCCATGAGAAGTATTCTTGTCAGTCCTGAGATGTCAACCTCTGTCCTGGGCAATGTGTGACTAGACAGCTACTATTCTGCACTATCTTCTTGATATAGAAACCCCAATATCAAAATAACCCCAGCCCAAGATCAAAACTGATCCAGAGCCAGTGAATCACATTGGTCAAAGCAATTCACAGTTAATTCAAAACCCAAGGAATTAATAGAATCCTATAGAGGAAAACTTCCCGGAAGGTGTGTTCACAAATAAAAATTACAAAACAAGTGAGGAAATCTAATACTATAAGAGACAATCTGCAAATCATAGATAATAGTGTAATCTAATAGGATAACATTTTAAAAAATTTTATTGTGGTAAGAACACAACATGATTTCCCCTGTTAAAAAAATTGTTTTTTTGTGGTTTTTTTTGGTGTTTTTTGAGACAGCCTGGGCTGGAGTCCAGTGGCGCAATCTCGGCTCACTGCAACCTCTGCCTCCCAGGTTCAAGTGATTCTCCTGCATCAGCCTCCCAAGTAGCTGGGATTACAGGTGCCTGCCACCATGCTCGGCTAATTTTTTTTTTTTTTTTTGTATTTTTAATAGAGACAGGGTTTCACTATGTTGGCCAGGCTGGTGTCGAACTCCTGACCTCATGATCTGCCCGCCTCAGCCTCCTGAAGTGCTGGGATTACAGACCTGAGCCACCGCGCCCGGCCCCCTCTTAACACATCCTTGGAGTGCAGGAATGAATACCATTTGGTTGTGTTTTTTTGTTTTGTTTTGTTTTGAGACAGAGCCTCACTCTATCGTCCAGGCTGGAGTGCAGGGGCTCCATCTCAGCTCACTGCAAACTCTGCCTCCAGGGTTCAAGTGATTCTCCTGACTCAGCCTCCCATGTAGCTGGGACTACAGGCATGGGCCACTACACCCAGCTAATTTTTGTATTTTTAGTAGAGATGGGGTTCTATGATGTTGGCCAGGCTGGTCTCAAACTCATGGCCTCAAGTGATCTGCCCACCTCATTCTCCCAAAGTACTGGGATTATAGGCATGAGCCACCGTGCCCGGCCCCAGCCTCTTACTTTAGAGAACAGAAAACATGTTCATGGAAATTAATGCCACCTAGCTAAAGTCACATAGATTTCTGATTGAAGACCTCAAGCTCTTAACCACTGTTTACACTGCTTCACTTACCACATGCTATTTTAATCATATACAAAGGCCTCTATTTCCTTCAAAGGACCAGGAGCAGCTTAAGGTCAGGACAGGATTGGATTTATTTCTGTGTTATCAATAAATATTTGCTTCATTGGATCTTATTGACAGCTTTGAGGATGGAGTTGATATTGGGTGGGTGTCCACAAGAATTAAAGATGGAGTTAGTTTAGAGGTTAGTGGGTAGGAGTGTGTTTGTGGGCAAGTGGTATCTTTGAAGCCTTATGGAAAGAGGAGCTTGATGAGTGAGGTACCTGAAGGATGCTGACTAGGAATCTGAGTCTCTGGGCCTGAAGCTGGTCCTCCTTGGATGGTCCTTCTGTTTTTTGGGGTTGGGGACACTGGATAAGGTAGGAATGCACGGGGTGGATGTGATGAAGGGGCCACATTACACGCATCCACACTCCTCACTGGACTTTTGGATGCAGAAGAGAGAAATTTGGAGCTCATTCCTGAGGGAAAAAAAATTTCTTGATTCAAAAATCAAGTATACAATGTCAGATTCTCAGTTTTGACCAAGGTACCATGGTAACAGAAAATGTCAACAGTGGAGACATTGAGTGAGGGGTATAAGGGAACTTTCTTTGCTGTCCTTGTAACTTTCTTTGTAAATCTAGAATTATTCCAAAACAAAAGGTTTATTAAAGACAGAAAAGCAAGTTACAGCTGAACTGATGGCTGGAATCCCAGAAGAGCACAGCCTCTGAACAGAAGGGAAACGTCTGCTGTCCTTAGACAGGCTACTTCCCTGCTCTCAACTTCAGTTTGTTCATCTGAAAAATGGAGAACTATCTTTTTGCAGAGTACCTGCTGCAGATATGACGATAATGAAATGAGAGGAGGAAGAGGAAGGTGGATCAGGGTCCCACCAAAGCAGTGAGCTTCAGGACCAGGTCCAACAGGAAAGCAAGTCCTAGTTCTGGGCAGAGGCATTGAGGAGGTTGGGTCTGGTTCAGCCCAGCACACTAGACACTGAGGCAGACTGGTTCAAGATCCTGCCCTGAGACATAAGGCAATAACTCCTGACAGACAGCTTGATGGGACAGGAGTAGGCTAGGATTGACACTTCCTCTGAGATGATGTCCCCAAAGCCTTGGGGCCTGGATGGTTGATCTCTGGCTGGTCTTGTCCTCCTGGATCTCCTGGGAGAGATAGACAGTTCAAAAAAGGCTGAGAGTCCAGAGCCCAGTAAGAGTAGAAGCCCTGGGTGTGACCTCAGAGGACAGGTCATTCCTCCCCATCCACGGAAGTAGGAGGACAGGCAGCAGCTCGTAGCCAGAGGGACAAAGTGGCAGCTTTAGTCTGGGGGCAATGAGTGAAGCTGGGCTCTGGCAGGTAGAGGCTGAGCATTTCTGCATGCCTTAGTCCTCCTTTGCATTAATTACCCACTGACATGGTTTGTGCTGCTCTCCCTTAGTGCTATTTTAATTAACGGAGATCTCCTCCGAGCAAACCAGCTGCTGTGTAAGTTGTCAAACTGTCAGCGGGCACAGGATGGGTATCATGGGGACATTAAGTGTGGGAACTACCAATGGGCTCCCCATCTTCTTGGCACATTAGAATCTCCCCTTAAATCTATCCCATAGTAAAAGTGGGCAAAAGAATGTCAAGATCAAGAAGTTGGCTTTGGGGTCAGATAGATTTAGGTCTGAACTTTGACTCTGGCACTAATTTACTGTGAGACTTCCGGCAAATCTCTGAATCTTCCTCATCTGCAAAATGGGGGAGAGCAATACTTATTTTGTCACAAGCAATGCAGTAGATGATGTACAATAACATGCTCCACTCAGTGCCTGTAGTGCTCAATAAATGACTTGTTATTAAGTACATTTTCCTGGTCATCTAAGTGTTCCCTATTAAGCCCTTTGTAAGTTTATTATGGCCTGAGAAGAACGTTTAACTTAAACATACATGAGAAAAATCCCAAAGTTCTCATTATTAACTTTCTGTTTTTCTGTATATTATTACTCAGTGTTCAGAGAACCCTTATTTTCTCAGTAGCTTGGCCTCTCAGCTCCCACCCTTTAAACCATGAAGACCCTACATTCCTCTTCCCCCTGTTCCTTCCCTTTCCAGCTGGTCCCTGACTGGACTGAGCATTCTCTCTGAGGCTCTTAAAGTTTACGTGCAGCTGCCCCCTCTGAATAAATGAGCAAATGTGTAAACGGAGGAAATGGCTGAGTTGAGCTCTGAAGGATGAATAGGAGTTAGGTAAGGGGAGGGAGAGCGGGGAGAGGAGGGTGTTCTGGGCAGAGACAATACCATGTTCAAATGCTCAGAAGCAAGAGATAGTGTGCTGGATTTGGGGAACTGAAAGGGTTTAGCTGAACTGAAAAGGCTTGGAGAAGGCAAGGGGGTAGGTGTGAGAGACAAAGCTAGAGAGGAAGGTGGGGTCTGACACAGAGGGCCTTGGAAGCCCTCTTTCAGAGTTTGAAACTTATCCTATAGGCAGATAGTGAAAGAAGACAATGAAAAATTTTATATAGCAAAAGGATGCATTCAGTTTTTTGTTTTGTTTTTTTTTTTTTTGAGATGAAGTCTGTCTCTTGTTGCCCAGGCTGGAGTGCAGTGGCATGATCTTGGCTTACTGCAACCTCCACCACCCAGGTTCAAGTGATTCTCCCGCCTCAGCCTCCCGAGTAGCTGGGATTACAGGCACCTGCCACCACGCCTGGCTAATTTTGTATTTTTAGTAGAGACAGGGTTTCATCATGTTGGCCAGGCTGGTCTCAAACTCCTGACCTCAGGTGATCCACCTGCCTTGGCCTCTGAAAGTGCTGGGATAACAGGCCTGAGCCACCACACCTGGCCCAGATTTGTATTCTATTCTATTTATTTATTTTTAGAGGCAGGATCTCGCTCTGTTACCCAGGCTGGAGTACAGTGGTGCAATCATAACTCACCAAAGCCTCGACCTCCTGGGATCCTGACTAGCTAGAACTAAAGGTACGTACCACCATGCCTAGCTAATTTTAAAATTTGTTATAGGCCAGGCATGGTGGCTCACGCCTGTAATCCCAGCACTTTGGGAGGCTGAGGCAGGGGGATCACTTGAGGTCAGGTGTTCCAGACCAGCCTGGGCAGCATGGTGAAACCCTGTCTCTACTAAAAATACAAAGATTAGCTGGATGTGTTGGTGTGCACCTGTAGTCTCAGTTACTTGGGAGGCTGAGGCAGGAGGATCACTTGAGGGAGGCTCAAGTGATGTTGTAGTGAACCAAGAGCGTGCCACTGCACTCCAGCCTAGGTGACAGGAGTGAAACCCTGTCTCAAAAAATAAAATGAAATTTGTTATAGAGATGTGGTCTCCCTATGATGCCCAGGCTAGTCTTAAACTCCTGGTTTCAAACAATCCATCCTTCTCAGACTCTCAAAGTGCTTGGATTATAGGCATGAGCCACTGCACCTGGCCTAGATTTGTATTTTATCTATCTATCTATCTATCTATCTATCTATCTATCATCTATCTATCCATTTATTTTTGTTTTTACTACACCCACATTTCAGCAATATGGTTTTGTATTTTCTTTTTCTTTTTTTTTTTTTTTTTTTTGAGATGGAGTCTTGATCTATCCCCCAGGCTGGAGTGCAGTGGTGCGATCTCAGCTCACTGCAAGCTCCGCCTCCCGGGTTCACGCCATTCTCCTGCCTCAGCCTCCCGAGTAGCTGGGACTACAGGCACCCGCCACCATGCCAGGCTAATTTTTTTTTTATTTTATTTTTAGTAGAGACGGGATTTCACCGTGTTAGCCAGGATGGTCTCGATCTCCTGACCTCGTAATCCGCCCATCTCGGCCTCCCAAAGTGCTAGGATTACAGGCATGAGCCACTGCGCCAGGCCTGGTTTTGTATTTTCTTTTCTTTTTTTGAGACTGAGTTTCACTCTTGTTGCCCAGGCTGGAATGCAATGACTTGATCTCAGCTCACTGTAACCTCTGCCTCCCGGTTTCAAGCAATTCTTCTGCCTCAGCCTCCCAAGTAGCTGGGATCACAGGCGCCCAGCTCTACGCCAGGCTAATTTTCATATTTTTAGTAGAGACAGGGTTTCACCATGTTGGCCAGGCTGGTCTGGAACCTTAGGTGATCCGCCCACCTCAGCCTGGGAAGTGCTGGGATTACATGTGTGAGCCGAAATTGTGCCACTGCACTCCAGCCTGGGGGACAGAGCGAGCCTCCGTCTCAAAAAAAAAAAAAAAAAAAAAAAAAGAGCTCTTTAGGAGGTAGAAGCTACATAACTAATATTAATTGGATCTGGGAAGGGGGCAGAGAAAGAAGGAGGCAACAAGTGGTAGTCAGAAAGGTAAGGAGACAAGAGAGCCGAGACTTGTCAGGAGAGAAGACAACCAGGGGGAGAGAGTTCCAAGAAGAAGGGAATGGTCAACAGTATTCACTGCTGCTAAGGGGTCCCTACTGGAGGGACTGAGAAGTGAACATTGTGTCTTGCTGGGACCCCTGGTGAACAGTTGTGTGTGTGTGGGGGGTGGGGTGCAGGAGACAGATTGCAGTGATTTGGGGAATGAGGGGGTGATAGGAGGAGAGAGGGAGTAGAGGCAACTCTTTTAAGAAAATTGGCAATGAATGAAAGGAGAGAGACTGAGTGGCAGATAGAAGCAAATGTTGTATAGAAGAAGACTTTTATTTATTTATTTTTTGAGATAAGGTCTTGCTGTGTCACACAGAGCTGGAGTACAGTCATGCGATCATAGCTCACTGCAACCTTGACCTGTGGGATTCAAGTGATCCTCCCACCTCAGCCTCCCACCCCAGCCTCCTGTGTAGCTGGGACTACAGGTGTGTGCCACCATGCCTGGCTAATTTTTTAAAATTTATTTTAGTAGAAATGGAGCCTTACTATGTTGCCCAGGCTGCTCTTGAACTCCTGGACTCAAGCAATCCTCCCACCTTGGCCTCTGAAATTGCTGGGATGACAGATGTGAGCCACTGCGCCTGGCCAAGAGAACTCATTTTTTTAAGATGGAAGAGACAGCACCATATCTGTCTGTGAAGGGAAGGATCTAGTAGAGACCAAGAGAGTGAAGACGCAGGAGAAAGGGGAGAAATTGATGATGGAGCAAGTTTTCAGGTGATGTGGGAGGGGCGGGATGTAGAGCATCAGTGAGCAATCAGCCCCACACCCTTCTGAGATGAGAGAAGACAAACATGAGACAAATGTGAGTAGCTTCTCCTGATGGTGGTGGTGGCTCAGGAAGTTATAAGGGTCTCCTTCTGATTGTCCCTAATCTATTTATGTTCTCTGTAAAGAAAAAGGTGAAGTTGGCCGGGCACAGTGGCTCACGCCTGTAACCCCAGCACTTTGGGAGGCCAAGCCGGGCGGATCACGAGGTCAGGAGATCAAGACCATCCTGGCTAACACAGTGAAACCCCGTCTCTACTAAAAAAAAAAAATACAAAAAGTTAGCCGGGTGTGGTGGCGGGCGCCTGTAGTCCCAGCTATTAAGGAGGCTGAGGCAGGAGAATGGCGTGAACCCGGGAGGCGGAGCTTGCAGTGAGCTGAGACTGTGCCACTGCACTCCAGCCCAGGTGACAGAGCAAGATTCCGTCTCAAAACAAAAAAAGAGGTCAGGAGTTCGAGACCAGCCTGACCAACAGGGTGAAACCCCATCTCTACTAAAATTACAAAAAGTAGCTGGGCATGGTGGTGCAGGCCTGAAGTCCCAGCTACTAAGGAGGTTGAGGCAGGAGAATCACTTGAACCTGGGAGGTGGAGGTTGCAGTGAGCCGAGATTGTGCCACTGCACTCCAGCCTGGGTGACAGAGCAAGACTCCGTCTCAGAAAAACAACAACAACAACAACAAAACTCAAACAAACAAACAGAAAAAGGTGAGGTTTTGTGCTGAAAGCGATGCCAGGAGGCCTAGAGATGAGGGGGTTTGAAGCAGCTGTTATGGGGAATGGCAGGACACCTACTGGGGGCTTGTGAAAGGCTGAGACCCTCATGAAAGAACAATTAACACATGCCACTCCTTGGATAAAGCTCTTCCTTTCCCTGAGCTCATTTTAAAAATCACCCAAGTGGGGACCCAGCTGCGTATTGCTCACCTGTGGGGGATGCATCAGAGAAGCCAGGAGGAGGGAGGCAAGGGGCTTGGGGCAGCTGATTTTGTGCAGACATCCTATGAGATGTATTTGATGACTGGCATTGGTCTCAGGGATAAGGGCTCTCTAACATCAGGGACAGCAGCTCAGAGGATCCCCAGCTTCTGCTCAGGAGGGTGAGAGTGGGAGCCCCTGGGCATCTGTGGAGAGGCAGACCAGGAGGGAGAGATGAGAGTTCTGTTCTTTCAAACCTGCTCCCTTCTCTCTCCGCCTTGGCCCCAGACACATTGATTCTCTGCTGAAACAAATGTCCTGGAGCAAAGCTGCAGGTCTGCGGTGAAATCATTTGCTAACCAAGGTATTCTCCCTGGCTCATGGATGTTCAGTCAACTCAGCCCTCCTTAGGCTGGAAGATTCTCAGTTTAATTGTGTGTCGGCACATGTGCCTCTGTGAGTGTGAGAGAGTCTGTGTGTGTGCATACACACATACTCACATGAGCCTAAATGGCAGTGTATGAGTATGCTTGTAAGAGTGTGTTTGTGAACTTGGACATGTGTGGGTCTGTCTGAGAATGTGGTGGACAGTGTGTAAGTGTGTGTTAGCCTGTAAAGATTTGTGTGGGCCTGTAGGGGAGTGGGTGAGTGTGTCTTAGTGAATTCATGAACTCGTGTGGACACATAAGCCCTAGCCGAACAGTAGGAGCAAGGTGGACCTATGAGAGCCTCTGCATATGTGCATGGGCTTCTGTGTGTGTCATGCCTGTAATGCCAGCACTTTGGGAGTCCGAGGCAAAAGGATCACTCAGGTCAGGAGTTCAAAACCAGCCTGGCCAACATGGTGTGGAGCCTGTTTGTCAATAATAGTAAGAATTATTAATTAATAAATATTAATTTTTAATATTTGTATCATTTATATTTTTACAAAGCATTTAGATATGCTTCTTATTTGATCCTCACAACCTTGTGAATAACATAGGAGAGAACATTCTATAAAAATTCCACATACCAGCCAGGCGCAGTGGCTCACGCCTGTAATCCCAGCACTTTGGGAGGCCGAGGTGGGTGGATCACCTGAGGTCGGGAGTTTGAGACCAGCCTGACCAACATGGAGAAACCACATCTCTACTAAAAATACAAAATTAGCCAGGCATGGTGGCACATGCCTGTAATCCCAGCTATTTGGGAGGCTGAGGCAGGAGAATCGCTTGAACCCAGGAGGTGGAGGTTGCGGTGGGCCGAGATCACACCACTGCACCCCAGCCTGAGCAGCAAGAGTGAAACTCCATCTCAAAAATAAAATTCCACGTACCTTCATGATGTCTACTATAAATAGTGTGTTAGAAAGGGTATATGTGGTTGGGCTCAATGGCCCGTGCCTGTAATTCTAGCATTTTGCGAAGCCTAGGTGGGACCTGTAATCCTAGCACTTTGGGAGGCTAAGGTGGGAGGATTGCTTGAGCCCAGGAATTCTAGCCCAGCCTGAGCAAGATAGTGAGACCCTGTCTCTATTGAAAGAGTAAAAAAGTTAAAAAAAGAAAGGGTATATATGAGTCTAGGGGTGGGAATGAGAGTGTATGTGGATAGTCTCAAGTGTGGATGATGTAGACCTGGACACTGAGGCACACCCTTTCACATGCCCTCATCTGCCTATATCAAAGGGCAAAGGGGCCCCCTTTTAGCACAGGCAGAGCCTGAATTGGTCTAGGCTGTCTCACTATGCACACAGAACGGACAAGGAGATGCCCAAAGGGAGGCTGGAAATATCTAGCTCTTGGTCAACCCTTCACTCTTCTTCAACCTGTATCCTCACCCTTCTCCCAATCTACTGAATCCTTCTTTTTTTTTTTGAGATGGAATCGCTCTGTTGCACAGGCTGAAGTGCAGTGGTGTCATCTCGGTTCACTGCAACTTCTGCCTCCCGGGTTCAGGTGATTCTCCTGCCTCAGCCTCCTGAGTAGCTGGGATTACATGCACACACTGTCATGCCTGGCTAATTTTTGTATTTTTAGTAGAGACAGGGTTCCGCCATGTTGGCCAGGCTGGTTTTGAACTCCTGACCTGAAGTGATCCTATTGCCTCGGCCTTCCAAAGTGTTGGTTTTACAGGCGTGAGGCACCGTGCCTGGCCCTGATTCCTTCTTTTGCTTAAAAATTTGCTTAGGTTTTCTCCATTCCAAAATGGGCTTGCCTCTCCTTAAGCTATCATTGAAATCCTTTTCTTTCCTTCACTAACACAATTCTTGGAAGAATAGTTGCAGTCAGTGGATACACTTCCCCTTCATTGTCTCTGCAACACACTGTGGTCTGACTTCCACCCACACTCTTGATAGAGCTGCCCATATATACAGATGTTGATCCCAAACCCAATGGGCTTTCTCACCGCCTGTCTGAAACACTTGACCCTGCAGACCCTCTTCTCTCCCCTGAAACCCTCTCCTTCCCTAGCTTCTGCGATAGCACTCTCTGCTCCTCTTCTTCCTCTCTTGTGATACTTGTTCGGGGTCCTGTGCTCCTCCCACCTACCCTTTAAATGCTGGCGTGGGCTCCAATCCTCTTCTGTTTATCTATGTCTCACCTATGCCTGAGTCATGTTCTCCTAACTCACTCATCTCTGTCTCCAGCCCAGATGTCTCTCCTGCAATCTAGACACTTTTAGCCTGTTCCTATTGGACACCCTCCCCCATCATCTTTCTCACAACTGAGTGTGTCCAATACTGGTTTCATCATCTTGTCCCTAACCTTCTTCCCCTTCTCTTTCTCTGACCCCACCTGGTACCATTACCAACCCAGTTGTTACCCAAGCCAGAAACCTAGGAATCATCCTCTACTTCTCTCCTTTCTTAAACCCCTGTATTCTTAGGCACCAAGTCTTGTTTATTCTACATCAACACATTTTATTTTATTTATTTTTTTGAGACAGAGTCGAGACGGGTTTCACCATGTTGGCCAGGTTGGTCTCAAACTCCTGACCTCAAATGATCCAACCGCCTCGGCCTCCCAAAGTGCTGGGATTACAGGCATGAGCCACTGCACCCGGCCTACATCAACACATTTTAAATTTAACAAATGCTTACTGAGCCACCACTAAATGCCAGACAACATCTTCAGAACAGCTCTGTAAGTCAAGTATTATTATTCACATTTGATAGATGAGGAAATTCAGAAATGTATGCATCTTAAAAATGTTCTTTTCTCTATATTCCCAAGACCACTATAATCTCTCTCTCTGTTTCCCTCATCAGGCTAGGAGTTCCTTGAGGTCCGGAATGAAATTATGCCCCAGTGCCCTGGCAAAGTGCCCAGTATCCTATGTAAATCTAGTAGGGGATCATTAATGGAAGGAAGAGAGAAAGGAAGGAAGGATGGAAGGAAGGAAGTATGGGAGGAAGAAGAGAGGGAGGAAGGAAGGAAGGAAAGAAGGAAGGAAGGGAGGGAGGGAGGGAGGAAAGAAGGGAGAAGGGTAGCAGATTCACTGTGCATTGGTTACCAACTTGTCTGAGTCTGGTGAGAAAGAACACCCACACACACAGCAGGTTACATGAAGCGGAGTTATGACTTACAGATAGGCAGCAAGGCATAACCAAAGCCTATGATTCATTGGGAGCTGGTCCCCCAAGGCTCAGGAAAGCTGCCCAGGGTGGATGAAATCTCATCTGTGCAGGCCTCACTTGCACTGCAGCTGAGGAACCCCAGAAAGCAGCCCACCCTGGGTTTTATACCCCAAGGTTGATGATTCACAGGACTGAAGCATTGAAGGCTATTCTGTTTCTAAGGAGCAATGGAACAAAGTCTGGGTTGTTCTGGCCAGTTCCTCCCTATCTCAGGATGTTGTATTCCCAGCATATTCTACAGTTATTCTTGAGAACTACAGGCAAAAAAGGGAAGAGAACAGGGTTGATTCAAGGCCACCCAGAGAACTGTACTGCAGTAGAGAGGAAAGCATTCACATTCACCCTCATTCATTCCTACCCTCTCCTCTGACTTTGAGCTCCATTGTTTGATGCACATGTGTGTGTGACAGCAATGGAAAACTAATTTTGACAAGATCCCCATTTAGACTCCGTGTATCTAATGACAGCATTGTCTAAGAGATATTAAGCACAGTCGCATCCCTGTGTCAAGACCCAATTGCAATTTTTTTTTTGAGACAAGGTCTTGCTTTGTCACCCAGGCTGCAGTGCAGTGGCATGATCACCACTCACTATAGCCTCCACCTCAAAGGATCCCCGCCCCTCAGCCTCCCAAGTAGCTTACACCACCATGCCCAGCTGATTTTTAAAAAACTTTTTGTAGAAACAGGGTCTCACTATGTTGCCTAGGCTGGTCTCGAACTCCTAGGCTCGAGCGAGCCTCCCACCTCAGTCTCCCAAAGGTCTGGGATTACAGGTGTGAGCCACCATGCCTGGCCCCCATGCATTCTTTTTTTTTTTTTTTTTTTTTTGTGAGACGGAGTCTCACTCTGTCACCCAGGCTGGAGTGCAGTGGCACAATCTCGGCTCACTGCAAGCTCCGCCTCCTGGGTTCATGCCATTCTCCTGCCTCAGCCTCCCAAGTAGCTGGGACTACGGGTGCCCGCCACCACCACACCTGGCTAATTTTTTGTATTTTTAGTAGAGATGGGGTTTCACCGTGTTAGCCAGGATGGTCTCGATCTCCTGACCTTGTGATCTGCCCAGCTTGGCCTCCCAAAGTGCTGGGATTACAGGTGTGAGCCACCGCGCCTGTCCTCATGCATTCTTTTTTGTTTGTTTTTGAGATGAAATCTCACTCTGTGGTCTGGGCTGGAGTGCAGTGGCATGACCTTGGCTCACTGCAACTTCTGCCTCCCAGGTTCAAGCTATTCTTGTGCCTCAGCCTCCTGAGTAGCTGGAATTACAGGCGTGTGCCACCACACCCAGCTGATTTTTTTTTTGTATTTTTTAGTAGAGATGGGGTTTCACCGTGTTGGTCAGGCTGGTCTCGAACTCCTGACCTCAAGTGATCCACCCACCTCGGCCTCCCACAGTGCTGGGATTACAGGTGTGCACCACCGCACCAAGCCCCCATGCATTCTTTTATTTAATTATTACACCTGTGCTATGAGATTGGTGTAATTGGTCACCTCATGAGAAAAAAGGCTTGAAGAAATATCTTGTGCAGCTGATAAACAACAGAGCCACATTGGAACCCAGATCTGCTGACTCACTGTTACTCTAACGCCTGTGTTACTCTATCTAGAAAGTGAGGACTGAAGACCAAACCTATAGCAACTATAAATGTATATTTCATGGAAATTGTTTGAAAATGATAACAAATGAGAATGGAGGGGCTTTTATTGTGGTGGAGGAGGTCCGTTGAGGTCCCCAGAGCCAAGTGCAAAAGTGTCTGTGATACTAATAGTGTCACATTTCTTCAGAGCTTTGCAGTTTACATTTTGTTTTTATTGCTTATTTTTAAATTGTGGTAAAATATATGTGACAGGAAGTTTGCCATTTTAACCATTTTAAGTGTACAGTGTTGTAGTATTAAAAACGTTCTTATTGTTGTGCTACCATTACCACCATCTATTTCCAGAACTCTTTTCATCCTGCAAAAATAAAACTCTATACCCATTAAACAATAACTCCCCACTGCCCCTCCCACAACTCTGGAAACCATCATTCTGCTTTCTGTCTCTGTGAATTTGACTACTCTAGGTACCTCCTATAAGTGGAATCATGCAGGCTGGGCACGGTGGCTCATGCCTATAATCCCAGCACTTTGGGAGCCCGAGGCAGGCAAATCACCTGAGGTCAGGTGTTCGAGACCTGCCTGGCCAACATGGTGAAACACCGTCTCTACCAAAAAATACAAAAATTAGCCAGGCATGGTGGCGGGCACCTGTAATCCCAGCTACTCGGGAGGCTGAAGCAGGAGAATTGCTCGAACCCGGGAGGCAAAGCTTGCAGTGAGCCGAGGTCGCTCCACTGCACTCCAGCCTGGGCAACAGAGCGAGACTGTTTTTTTCTCAAAAAAAAAAAAAAAAAGAAAGAAAAGTGGAATCATGCAGTGTTTGTCCTTTGTGACTGGCCTATTTTGCTTAGCATAATGTCCTCAAGGTTTATGCAGTAGTATGTATCAGAATTCCCTTCCTTTTAAAAGCTGAAAAAGTATGTATATACCACATGCAGTATACATTTTTATATACTTACTTGGGTGTATAATTTCATACAGTGGAGATTATGTCCCCATTTTTCAGGTAAAGAAAGAGATTTAGAAGGGAAGTGGCTTGCACTAGAGACAGACCCAGGGCTAGGACCCAGACCCCATCTTATTTTCTCTCCTCACGCATTACTTCATTATAAGGCTTCCCAGGCACAGGCCTCACACTCCTCTGTGTTTGAGATCCTCAGACAGTGCATGGTGGTGAGGGGGTCTGACCATGCCCGTCATCATACAAGCCATCGTAAGCTAGACCTAGCTATAGAAGACACAGACTGCGACAGGGACTCAGACCCCATACGGACCTCTACGGACAAACCAGGGAGAGCCTGTGGCTGTCAGTAAGGAGGGGGCTTGTTAGGCAGAAACTTTGAGCTCTGGCAGAAGGCAGTGAGAGCTGGCTCTGACCTGAAGGACAGGATCATCAGAAGGAGGTGGGATGATGAGATGTGGGGGTGGATTTTTAGCATGGACCAGCAGGGGCCCAGAGAAAGAGGGTTTTGTAGGATTTGGCCAGGAGGTTCCCTATGCATTTGCCAGACAGGCTAGCAAGCTGCTCGCTTGCATTCCTATGAAGCAAATTGTTCCAGATGGAACTTTCAAGGTGGGTGGGAGTAGGAGGAGGGAAACACACATAGATAGGGTGGCTTTACTGAGCCTGGCACATAGGAATAGGTGTGTTTGAGGGTGGACTCAGGTATGAACCTGCATGGTAGAAAGTGCAATGCCATGTGCAGGGTCATGTACCAGGTCCAGAGAAGGGTAGGGGACTTCCAAGTGATCTCAGCCGCTGGGTGAGGACTCTCTGTGTTTACTCCCAGCCCCACCCTGGACTTTGTGGAAGGGAGGCATCAAGAGGACAGATCACATCACGTCAGAACCTGGCACGAGCTGGCTCCCGGCATCCTTTGGCTAATCTTGCCCTGGTGTAGGCCATCACAGAAGCCCCCTGGATATTGCCTGGTGCCTCATTAATGGCATTGCTGAGCTCATTAATTTGATTTTTCTCCTCTCCTCAGTCTTCCAACTTGGAGCTGTCACCTCAGTCACTCCCAGCCTGGGGCTGGGTTTGCATGGAGGATCCCTCAGAGGTTGCTATCGGTCTCATGACACAGATTCAGAAAGACCCGACTGGAGCTCCCTTTGGGGGTGCAGTATTTTCCTAGGGGTGTTGCAGCAGAGCACCACAAACTGAGTGCTGAAATTACAAAATGTATTATCTTGGGCTGGTGCAGTGGCTCACACCTATAATCCCAGAAGTTTGGGAGGCTGAGGCAGATAGATTACATGAGTCCAGCGGTTCGAGACCAGCCTGGGCAACATGACAAAACCCTGTCTCTACTAAAAATACAAAAAATTACCTGGGTGTGGTGGTGGGTGCCTGTGGTCCCAGCCACTGGAGAGGCTGAGGGGGGATGATAACCTGAGCCCAGGGAGGTCGAGGCTGTAGTGAGCTGAAGTCACACCACTGCACTCCAGTCTGGGCAATCAGAGTGAGACTCTGTCAAAAAAAAAAAAAAAAAAAAAAAAAAAAAAAAGGAAAGAAAGAAAGAAGGGAGGGAGGGAAAGGAAAGACAGAGAGAAAGACAGAGACAAGGAAAGAAAGAAAGAAGAAAAGAAAGAAAGAAAGAAAGAGAAAGCAAGCAAGCAAGTAGGGAGGGAGGGAAGGAAGGAAGGAAGGGAAGGAAGGAAGATGCTGAGTGCAGTGGCTCACGCCTGTACTCCCAGCACTTTGGGAGGCTAGATGGGTGGATCACTTGAGGTCAGGAGTTCGAGACCAGCCTGACCAACATGGTGAAACCCCATCTCTACTAAAAATACAAAAATTAACTGGCTGTTGTGGCATGCACCTGTAATCCCAGCTACTTGGAGGCTGAGGCAGGAGAATCACTTGAACTCAGGAAGCAGAGGTTGCAGTGAGTTGAGATCACGCCACTGCAGTCCTGCCTGGGTGACAGAGTGAGACTCTGTCTCAAAAAAAGAAGAAAGAAAAGAGAGAGAGAAGGAAGGAAGGAAGGAAGGAAGGAAGGAAGGAAGGAAGGAAGGAAGGAAGTTTTTGTCTTACAGTTCTGGAGGCTTGAAGTCTGAAATCAAGGTATTGACAGGGTTGGTTCCCTCCTAGGGCTCCAGGGACAATGGTTCCCTGTTAGGGCTCCAGGGAAAATCTGTTTCATGCCTCTCTTGCGGCTTCTGGAGGATAGCTGGTGTCTTTGGTGTTCCTTGGCTTGAGGATGCATCCCCCCATCTCCGCCTTTATCTTCACATGATGTTCTCAGTGTGCGTGTGTGTGTGTGTGTGTGTGTGTGTCTGTGTCCAAATTTCCCCTTTTCATAAGGACACCAGTCTTATTGGATTAGGGCCCACCCTAATGACCTCATTTTAACTTGATGGCATCTGTAAAGACCCTATTTCCAGTTGAGGCTACATTTTGAGGTAGTGGGGACTTGGAATCCAGCATATCTTTTTTAGGGGACACAATTCAACCCATAATGTGGGAATCTTTTGTTCTTCAAAACCCTCCTCTGAACACCATGTGTCTTTAGGAAACTCATAAGCCTTTGTATCCAGAATGGCATGAATTTAAGCTCAGGAAGAACTTCCTAATAGGATGTAGTGAAAGTCATGACTATGGCCAGGGGCAAGAGCAAGGAGAGGAGGGGGAAGAGAGGAAAAAGGAGAAAGTAGAGAAGGAGAGGGAATGAAGGAGAAAAATCATATCCAAACTCTGTTTTTTTTTTAGGGGGGGAGGTGGTTGGGGAGGACAGGGTCTCACTCTGACGCTGAGGCTGGAGTGCAGTGGTGCAATCACAGCTCACTGCAATCTCGACCTCCCAGGCTCAAGTGATCCTCCCACCTCAGCCTCCAGAGTAGCTGGGACCACAGGTGTGTGCCATGATGCCTGGCCAATTTTTTGTAGAGGTGGGGCTTTGCCATGTTGCCCAGGCTGGTGTCGAACTCCTGAGCTCAAGCAGTCTGCCCACCTCGGCCTCCCGAAGTGTTGGGATTACAGACATGAGCCTCCAAATTCACTTTCGATATGCTTATAGGAGGAAACCATGTTAAAGTCTTTCTAAGAACATGGGTTGAATCTCTCAGCTGGACCCAAACCAAAGCCTTGGCCAGAGAATATGATTTATATTAAAGACCCCTTCCTCTCACAGCCAAAATGTTGAGGGAAAGAAGTTTCACATAAAAGAATGTATTGGCCAGGCGCAGTGGCTCACGCCTGTAATCCCAGCAATTTAGGAGGCCGAGGAGGGTGGATCACCTGAGGTTGGGAGTTCGAAACCAGCCTGACCAACATGGAGAAACCCCGTGTCTACTAAAAATTCAAGATTAGGCCAGGCACGGTGGCTCACGCCTGTAATCTCAGCACTTTGGGAGGCTGACGCGGGCTGATCACGAGGTCAGGATATCGAGACCATCCTGGCTAACATGGTGAAACCCCGTCTCTACTGAAAATACAAAAAAATTAGCCGGGCGTGGTGGCAGGCGCCTGTAGTCCCAACTGCTCGGGAGGCTGAGGCAGGAGAATGGTGTGAACCTGGGAGGCGGAGCTTGCAGTGAGCTGAGATCATGCCACTGCACTCCAGCCTGGGCAACAGAGCAAGATTCTATCTATCTCAAAAAAAAAAAAAAAATTAGCCTGGCGTGGTGGCACAAGCCTGTAATCCCAGCTACTCGGGAGGCCGAGGCAGGAGAATTGCTTGAACCCGGGAGGCAGAGGTTGCGGTGAGCCGAGAGTGCCATTGCACTCCAGCCTGGGCAACAAGAATGAAACTCCATCTCAAAAAAAAAAAAAAAAAAAAGAGAACATATTGCAGATTCCTATTTACATAAGAGTGAAGACTAGAAAAACAAATCTATGGTGATAGAAGTCAGAAGTGGTTACTGTTGGGAAGGATAAGCTGGGAGTGGGCATTACAGGGCCTCTAGGGTACATTGACTGGGTGATGGTGTAGGTATATGTGACAATTCACAGAGCTTGATATTTAAGACGACTTCAGTTTACTATAATTAAATCATATCACAAAAATCAATCAATAAAATAACCCCTTTCTTGCTTTTTTCACCCCACTGATCACCCCAGGCCACTCTGTCCAGTTCTCAGGCTGTTTCCATATTCTGTGCTCACAAATGTGAAATAAAATAGAAAAACAACTAGCATGATGTTCAGCACATAATAGTACTCACAAAATTTAAATTTCCTTTATGCACCTGTGCACATCATGTTCTGGGGATACAGAAGGAGAGGTGTCCACAGATGACCTGAGATTCTTCTCCATCAGCCATCCGTGGAATGTGGAGGCCCTGGGAGTAGAAGCATGTTCAGGCTTTGGTGGAAGACTGGTAAAAAAATAAATAAATAAATAACGTCCCCTGTCCTCAGGAACAGAACACAGCCCAGCAGAAACCCCAAATCATAATTAAAAGATGCCCTGCAACTCTCTTGGCAGCATACATTTTGAAGATGAAAGTAAATGATTAAAATAATTAAACACTTCAAGCTGACAAGCTGGAGCAGAATCTTGCCAGCGGACGTTTGTCAGTAATTAGCTAATTAATCCTGGCACAGATTATAAGCCATAACAAACCAGTCAGGTTGAACAGAGCCGGCTGCTCAGAATTAGACTTTTAAAAAAGAAGGGAAGGGTTGGGGGAGGAGAGGACAGATAAGAGGGAAGGAGGAAAAATAAGAGAAGAATAAGACAGGCATTTGGGGCCACCTGGCTTTACCCTACCAGACAGGGCAGGCACAGCCTAGAGGGGGCTTCCTGGAGAGTTTTGGGCCTGTCTAGGCTCAAGGCCCAGCCCATGCTGGTACTTCAATCCAAATGGATACTGGGGTTGTGGGGGAGAGGGAGGGCTCTGTACCTCTGGGCCCCAAACCAGAAGGAACAGTGGGATGGATAGGAGTCCTCTGACCATCCAGGTAGGAGGTGATGTCCCCATCAGGTGGATACGGCATTATTCCATTTCTTATTCCATTCAACAAAGGACTCTAAGAATGACAAGGGTCTCATTTCTGTGGAAAGAAATGACAAGATCCAAATAGGGAATCAGGGCCCAGTCAAGCAGTCTGGCTCACGGCAGGCTATAGACCAGTGCCGAGCAACACAAATACAATGTGAGCCACAAGTGCAATTAAATAAAGAGAAGCAGATGAAATTCATTTTAATTATATATTTTATTTAACCCAGTATTTCCAAAATGCAAGTATTTTGTCATTATGGTTAATATGAAAACATTTTTTTCATGAGCTATCTTACATTCTTTTTTCCTAAGTCTTTAAATTCCCGTATGTATTTTATACTTTTAGCCCATCTCAACTCAGACTAGCTATATTTCAAGTGTTCAATAGCCATGCATGGCTAGCAGCTCCTGTATTTGACAACACAGCTCCAGACATAAAAAGAAGTAGGGGAGAGGGATCCTAAGCCCTGGGACAATCTGCAGCGGGGGTAGGGGAAATCAGAGTGGCATGACCTCCTCATTGTCTGTGTTTCTCTCCTTGGCCATTCTTCCACCTCGCTGCCCTGGCTGGCTGTTTCCAACCAAATCGGCCTCACTTTCAAGGCTCTCTAAAGATGAAGGTTCTGGGAAGGACAGAGAAGAATCCAGAGGAAATGGATTCCTGCACCAGTGCATACACATGGGGCAGGGGAGTGCTACTGCTGCTGCACAAAGAGTTATGCCCTGCAGTCTGGGAGCACGATTGTGTCTGTGCACCTGTGTGTTTCAGAGATGCTCCAGCACACCAGCACTGACCTTCAGGCAGCCTCTTGCAGCCTCAGTCCCTGGGAAAAGCCCAGTTTCCTTCATAATCATGTCAGGGAAGGGACAAGAGATGGCACATTTCACTCTAATGGAATGTTCTGGAAAGACTGTCAGAGGAAATTTGTCTCTTGGAAAATGATCAGAATCTTTTTGAGGTGAAGATCAACCACTTCTAGGCAGAGACCAGTCCATCTTCCACTGCAATTCTGGCTTAAGTTCTCCACAGATGAGTTGAATCCCTCAGAAGCCACATCAAAGTTCTGGAAAGAGTGAGGGAGTGAAAGGACACAGCCCCTGACCAGTGGCATGGACTTGTTGGTGCAGCCACTGCCATGGGCTCCACTGCCCAGAGGAGAGCTCTGGAGAGGGCAGAGGAGGCAAGAGGAAGAAGGTGGGCTCTGAGAGCCACACCCACAGCTCAGATTGCAGGGCAACAGAAGCCACTTTGTCTTCTAAACTCACCTCCCAAGGAAAAAACCCTTCTTCCTCCACTCCCAAAGTGCACCCTTGTTTAGTCAAGCCTGTGTCCCCTGCCCATAGGAAGGAGGAAAGCTCTTTTTAGTACACGAGCAGAACTACATTTGATGATGCAACTTAGTAACTTTGTGCTTAAGAACAAAGCAGCACTGCTTAGGGCCAAGGGAGGTGAAAGAGAATCTCCTGGTGGTCAGAGCTCAGGGACATCCCTGTTAGCTGGGTTGATCAGGGAAGGCCTCAGGAAGAGGTAAGCTTGATCTGTACTTTGGAGATGGGAGGAATCAGAGAACAGAGAGAAAAATGGAGGGCACTTTGGCGGGGAATTTAACACAGACCCTCTTACTCATTGCACATAGCTCTTTAAAGCTTACAAAGTATGTTCACATGTGTAATCTCATTTCATCCTCATTGGACTATGGGATCCCAGAGGTACTGTCTCATTTGAGAGGCAATTCAGCATAGTAATTAAGAGTGCAGTTTTTGAATTTCTGGTTAAATGTGGCAGATGGAATAAATGCATTTATATCTGCTCCCTCAACAAACCTCACAAAAATAAAAGTAAAGCGATATAAAGAAGCCAATGGTGGACCACAGATGTCAACACATTTTTGGAAGATAGCAAGTGGATGGACGGGTTGGCAGAGCTGAGATAGCTGCATACCAAGTGCTATAGCAAAAGATGCCAAAGAGAAGTCAGTCAGTTGGAGACCTAGGACAAGGGAAAGATTAGATATTGGAGGCACAAGTTATTGCAGAAGGTGGGAGTGAGGTATGGGCTAAGAACAAGGGAATGGGTTGAAATTCTGCAAAAGAACCAGGTCCCTTCCATAACATACACAGGCAGATAACTACGTCTTCCATATCTTGTCAAGGACTGGAGGTTTTATTCTAGTTAAAAAGTGAAACAGGCCAGGCGCAGTGGCACATACCTGTAGTGCCAGCTACGTGGGAGCCTGAGGTGGGAGAATGGCTTGAGCCAGAGAGCTTGAGACCAGCCTGGGAAACATAGTGAGAACTTGTTTCTAATTAAAAATAAATAAGGCCGGGCATGGTGGCTCACACCTATAATCCCAGCACTTTGGGAGACCAAGGCGGGAGGATCACGAGGTCAGGAGATAGAGACCATCTTGGCCAACAGGATGAAACCCTGTCTCTACTAAAACACAAAAAGTTAGTTGGGTGTGGTGGCACGTGCCTTTAATCCCAGCTACTTGGGAGGCTGAGGCAGGGGAATCACTTGAACCTGGGAGGCGGAGGTTGTGGTGAGCTGAGATCGTGCCACTGCACTCCAGCCTGGCGACAGAGCAAGACTTCGTCTCAAAAATAAATAAATAAATAAATAGGTTAGGCGCAGTGGCTCACACCTGTAATCTCAGCACTTTGGGAGGCTAAGGTGGGCAGATCACATGAGGCCAGGAGTTTGAGATCAGTTTGGCCAACATGGCAAAACCCCTCCTCTACTAGAAATACAAAAATTAGCCGAGCATGGTAGTGCATGCCTGTAACCCCAGCTACTCAAGAGGCTGAGGCACGAGAATCGCTTGAACCCAGGAGGCAGAGGTTGCAGTGAGCCAAGATTGTGCCATTGCACTTCAGCCTGGGTGACAGAGTGAGACTCTGTCTCAAGAAAGTAAAAAAAATTAAAAATATATGTTTAAAAACCCACCAAAGTTACTCAGGAGACTGAGGCAGGAGGATCGCTTGAGACAGGGCATTCTAGAATGTGGTAAGTTATGATTGTGCCTGTGAATAGCCACTGCATTCCAGCCTGGGCAACGTAGCAACACCTCATCTATATATATATATTTTAAGTGAACCAGGGATACTTCATTTCAACACCGGGCACAGTGGAAAGCAGGTGACAGATGTCATAATGAAAACAGGTGTGTTAGGAGACAGTCTGAACATTAAGACCCTAGGCTCGTGAGACACAGTTTGTAGAATACTGATGGCCAGGTGAATACCCACCCTCTCAGGTGGAGATTAGGGGATTTTTTTACTAGGGAAACTGAGTAGAGAAAAGATCTTTAGCTGGCCATGGTGGGTGGCTCACACCTATAATCCTAGCACTTTGGGAAGCCAAGGCAGGTGGATCATTTGAGGTCAGGAGTTTACTATATTGACCAGCCTGGCCAATATAGTAAAACTACTCTACTCTCTACTAAAAATACAAAAATTAACCAGGTGTGGTGGTACATGCCTGTAATCCCAGCTACTCAGGAGGCTGAGGCAGGAGAATCGCTTGAACCCAGGAGGTGGAGGTTGCAGTGAGCAAGATGGCACCACTGCACTCCAGCCTGGGCAACAGAGAAAGACTCTCTCTCAAAAAAAAAAAAAATCAAAAATAAAATAAAATAAAATAAACCCTTTAGATACTAAGAAAGAGATTAGAGAAAACGGAGAGAAGAGAGAGCACAGAAATAATAGAACGTTTCTCAGAGGTAAAAGACATGAGTTTCTAGAACAAAAAGACTTACCCAAAGACCTACAAATACAATATATAAAAATATGCCCAAACCAAGTCTCATTTGCATGAAATTTTTGATGAACTAGGATATGGATAAAATACTTAAAGTTTCCTTACAGAAAGGAGAGGGTGCACACAAAGGATAGCGTGGAATCAGGAATGGCAATGGACTTCTCAACAGCCGTCCTGGAGCAATGCCTTTAAAAGTCTAAAGAATTCCTATACTGGCCGGGCTCAGTGGCTCACATCTGTAATCCCAACACTTTGGGAGGCTGAGGTGGGTGGATCCCGAGGTCAGGGGATCAAGACCATCTTGGCCAACATGATGAAACCCCCTCTCTACTAAAAATACGAAAATTAGTTGGGGGTGGTGGTGCGCGCCTGTAGTCCCAGCTACTTGGGAGGCTGAGGCAGGAGAATCGCTTGCACCCAGGAGATGCAGGTTGCAGTGAGCCAAGATTGCGCCACTACCCTCCAGCCTGGTGACAGAGAGAGACTCTGTCTCACAAAAAAAAAAAAAAAAAAAAAAAAGAATTCCTATGTCATTCAAGTTATAAGCCAACTGTGAGGGTAGAATAAAGAATTATCTGAAATACAAGGTATCAAGATTTTACTTCTCATGAATTCTTTTTTAAATTTTTGAGACAGTCTTGCTCTGTTGCCCAGGCTGGAGTGCAGTGGCCCAGTCTCAGCTCATGGCAACCTCCGCCTCTGAGGTTCAAGCAACTGCTGTGCCTCAGCCTCCCAAGTACCTGGAACTACAGGCGCTTACCACCACACCTGGCTAATTTTTGTATTTTTAATGGAGATGGGGTTTCGCCATGTTGCCCAGTCTGGTCTCAAACTTCTGACTTCAAGTGATCCGTCCACCACGGCGTCCGGAAGTGCTGGGATTATAGGCGTGAGCCACTGTGCCTGGCTCTTCTCGTGCATTCTTTCTCAGGAAGCCAGTAAAGGACATGCCCTGTCACACTGAGATAAGGATGTGCTTCACTAAAATGGAAGACTAAGCCAAGAAAGAAAAGATGTGTGGGATCCAGGAAAAGGGGACCCACCCAAGAAAAGTGTGAAAGGGAATCCTCTGAACAACTTCTGTGCAGAAGGCCCAGAGGGAGATGGAAGGCTCCAGGTCTCCTTAAGGGAACAAAACGGGGGAATTAATAGATTGCCTGATGTGTTTCATCATGTGGAAATTAGCATTCAGAAGATTTTTACATTCTGTTGAAGAGTTGGGGATGAATTCATGATAAAGATATGGAAAACTAAGAAAATGGCAGAAAGAAAAAAACAAGATAATTAACATAAGTAAAAACAAAAAATCAGCACAAGAAAGATAATGGAAGATTAGTTTCAGCAGTAAATCATGTGTGTGAAATCAGTAAGGCCAACACTGAATACTGATTTGACAAAAAATTATGATGTAACTATATTGGAGTGGTGGAGAAAGGAGATGAGTGGGGGTGGGGTGATACAAACTATTAAATTATTATCTTCCATAATAAACTAAGAACAAGCATTATAAGTATATTATTTTGATATTCAGAGGTAAATACCAGTAGGCAGAGCTCAAATGGTTTTTGTTTTTTCTTTTTGTTTTTGAGACGGAGTCTCACTCTGTCACCTAGGCTGGAGTGCAGTGGTGTGATCTCAGCTCACTGCAATCTCTGCCTCCCAGGTTGAAGTGATTCTCCTGCTTCAGCCTCCTGAGTAGCTGGGACTACAGGCATGTGCCACCACACCTGGCTAAATTTTGTGTGTGTGTGTGTGTGTATTTTTAGTAGAGATGGGTTTCACCATGTTGGTTAGGCTGGTCTGAAACTCCTGACCTCAAATGATCTGCTCACCTCGGCATCCCAAAGTGCTGGGATTACAGGCATGAGCCACCACATCCGGCCTCAAATGTTTTTGAGGTTGCTTTGGGGAGTGAGACTTGATTAGGATATGAACTGCTGTTTTTGTAGCAAGACTTGCAGTACTAGTTTGCTTTTAAAAACAATGTACATGTATTGATTTTCTTAAAAAACAAAATGTAGCCTATGATTCAGATCTCCAGAAGATTAAAACTCAAAGAGTAGAATGTAGATTAAATGCAAACTCCAGGCTGGGTGTGGTGGCTCACACCTGTAATCCCAGCACTTTGGGAGGCCGAAGCGGGTGGATCACGAGGTCAGGAGATGGAGACCATCCTGGCTGACACGGTGAAACCCTGTCTCTACTAAAAATACAAAAAAATCAGCCGGGCGTGGTGGCAGGCGCCTGTAGTCCCAGCTACTCGGGAGGCTGAGGCAGGAGAATGGCATGAACCTGGGAGGCAGAGCTTGCAGTGAGCCGAGATTGCACCACTGCACTCCAGTCTGGGCGACAGAGCTAGACTCTGTCTCAAAATAAATAAATAAATAAATAAATAAATAAATAAATAAATACATACATACAAATTCCAATGGGTCAGGGAGTCTTGTCTGCTCACTGCTCTAGTATAGTAGTCACTTGAATAAATACACTGAGCACTCAATAAATGCTATCTACTATTGTTCTTTGTGTTTGTCTTCAGGGTACATCCCTTCATGCTGGAGCATCAGCATTGCTTCCTAACATGCATATGCATACATGTATACCTATGCACACACATATGTAGGTAAGCCTCAGGGCATATTCCTTCAACAAGTAGTTGCTGAATGAATTAAGAATGATTCCACCAGGCAAGCATCATTGCCTCATTTTGCAGATGAAATAAATGATGTCATATAGCCCATAAATGGAATAACCAACATTTTCAACCTTGGCCTTCAGACTCCAAGTCTTATGTTCTTCCCTCAACAGCCAGCAGCTGAAGAGTTGTAGAAGCACAGAGCTGAGAAATCACCTAGATAGGCTGTGGATGACAAATGGCCCTCTTTGATTGGAAAAGAAGAGGGTTTGTGCACAGGAGAAATGGGCGATGACTCTAGAGATGTGAATGCTTGTCATGTGGTGGAGGAGGGCTTTGAAGTGAAGCGAAGTGAATTATTCAAAGCATTGGGCCCAGGTGCAGTGGCTCATGCTGTAATCCCAGACATTTGGGAGGCCAAAGCAGGAGGATCACTTGAGGCTAGGAGTTCAATACCGGCCTGATATTGAACATAGGAAGACCCTGTCTCTTCAAAAACATTTAAAAATTAGCCGGGTGTGGTGGTGTGCGCCTATAGTCCTAGCTACTCCAGAGGCTGAGGTGGGAGGATTGCTTGAGCCTAAGAGTTTGAGGCTGCAGTGAGCTGTGATTGTGCCACTGCACTCCAGCCTGGATGACAGAGCAAGACCCTGTCTCAAAAAAAGAAAAAAAAAAAAAAACCACACACACACACACACACACACACACAGAGAGAGAGAGAGAGAGAGAGAGAGAGAGAGAGAGAGAGAGAGAGAGAGAGAGAGAGAGCCAGTGGTGTCTGTCCATGGTGCTGACATGAACTCCTATCCATTTCTTCAGCATGGAGCCAAGCCCACTACGTTCATCCTCAATCCCAGGCATCCTTAAACCCCACGGCATCTGTCCATGGTCTTGACCACAATCCTCATTTGCCACTACAGCCATAGTGGTCTGTATCAGAGCTTATAATTCTTAGTCACACTCTTTATGTATAGAGACTCAAGATGATGTTTCCCTCTGGGTGTGGCATAAGAGACCTTCAGTGGTCTTGCAATGCCTAACTCTGTCAAGGCTGAAGCCAAGCTCTGGTAACAGATGGCCTGACAAACTTGGGGCAGAAGGCCAGCCATCAGTAGACATGTCCAGGTCCCTGGGGAGAAGTCTGGCAAGATCAAGGCAGGAGATCAGGGTCAGTGCCAATTGGGCAGAGTTCTAGCCTTGGAGGGACAAGAGAGAAAACTAATGAAGGAAGCCTGCCATGTGGACTTGGTACAATTAGAGGTAATGGAAGAGGTCCTATTCTGGCAGGCACAAGAATGTCAGAACACTCCCCAGATACCATGTGCCAAGCTTAGAAAGAACCTGTAAGTCCAGATGGACCTTGGTGGTCTGATGAAACTGAGCCTGTCTGGTTCCCTTGCTGTTACTTGACAGTTCACTCCCCCAAAGGCAACCCAAAACTGTGGGCTGAGCTTCCTTGAAGTCAGAACTGCCCCAAGTCAGGGCAAACACTGAGGCTCTTGCTGTAACTTGTCTTCAACATTCAAATGATGAAAAGAGAGGTAGAAGTGGGACCAGACAGGGGTCCCCAGAGTGGGTGCCTCTTGAAGACAGTGGAGAGTCCATTTCCAAGTAACATTTTTAGTTTCTACTATGTAGGATCCACCAGCCTTAGCCTCCCAAAGTGTTGGGATTACAGGTGTGAGCCACTGTGCCTGGCCTCAACAATCTACTGAGGAAGGTATTTTTAATCCCATACACGTAGAGCAATTGGAGCCCAGAAAGGCAAATGACTTGCCCAAGGTCACATGATAAGTATGTGGCAGGGTCCCTGCTTTTTTCTTCTTATGATGTAAGCACCCAGCTGAACCCTGCACCCACTCACTCACACAGGACCCTCCAAGCAGGCAGTGCCTTCCTGAAAGGCCATCTGTCCTTCTACCAGCTGCAACCAGCATGGCTGAATGAGGTGAGTACGGTTTATGCCCCCACCTTTGGTTGGATGCAGCTAAAGTGGCTCTGAGCACCCGTTAGCTCTGGGGTTTGGAGGAGGTCTGGAGACTCCAGGTAGTAGGGATGGGGAGAAAACCTCTGTGGAGGGAAGAATCTGGTGGCAATGGGAGTGGGAGAGGACTGGCTTCCTGCTGCTCCCAGAACGATTCTCACCTGCCAATCGATGGCTGCAGACTCACGCAAGTGCTAATCAGCTCCATTGACACACACAGGCTGGGGCTACAATCCATTTTCACATGGAATGGCAGATCGATTCCTCATTCTCTGCAGTCCCCAACCAGCCTCATCAGGCCATCTGTCCTTGAGGGACTGAGAAACTGGTTAACTCTCTGCACCTCTGGCCACCTGTGAGCTTTGCCCTTCTCTATATTCTCCTCCAGATACAATCTCACTCCCCAAACCATTGCCAGGCAGAGCAGTACAGCAGAACTCCGGGCTGGGAGTCCAACAGGCCTGGGTTCCACTCTTAGATCAGCAGCTAATTGTGTGACTTTGGACCAGTCACTTCACCTCTTCTAACCTCAATTTTCTCAGCTGTGCAGCAGGGATAAAAATGTCAACTCTGCAGGGTTTCTGTGAGGACTCAATTATAGTTAGTGAATGTAACGTGGGGAAAAACTGCAAAATGTAATTAATATAAAGCCCAGGATGCTGTTCCTAGAATAGGTTCTTCCCTAAACCCAGCCCCTTGCCTTTCACCTAAAGCCCTATTTTTGAGGTCTGACAGTACTGGGAGTGCATTTCTGTTGACATAAATCTAGAAGAGGTTGTCTCCTCTCTCAGGTTATGTTAAGTGGCCCAAAACAGCTCTTGATCCCTTGTTTTCCTGACATGATCAGACCTTCTAGTGGGGACCTCTGAGTTCTGGAAACTGAGCTTAGAAGCAGCAGAAACCAGGTAGGCAGGAGCTGGACCCAGCCAACCCAGGTGGAGTGCCTGGTAAAAGGGTGTTTCTAGGGCTCTGGGTAAATTTCTAGATTTACCTCCTACACTCAGAAGTAAAATCCCACCCATATTGACACACACATATATTATATCATATATATCATATATCTACACACACACACACACACACACACACACATATATATGTAATTTTTTGAGACAGAGTCTCCCTCTGTAGCCCAGGCCAGAGCGCAGTGGCGTGATCATAGCTCATTGCAGCCTTGAACTTGGCTCAAGTGACCCCCCAGCCTCAGTCTCCTGAGGAGGTAGGACTACAGGTACATGCCAGCACACTCAACTAATTTCTTTTTTTTTTTTAGACAGGGTCTGTATCTGTCATCCAGCTGGAGTGCAGCTCACAGCTCACTGCAGCCTTGACCTCCCCAGGCTTGCGTGATCCTCCCACCTCAGGCCCCGAGTAGCTAGGACTACAGACATGCACGACCACGACCGACTACTTTTTTGTAGCCATGGAGTTTTGCTATGTTGCCCAGGCTGATCACAAACTCCTGGGCTCAAGTGATCTGCCGGCATTAGCCTCCCAAAGTGTTGGGATTACAGATGTGAGCCTCAACAATTTTTTTTAATTTTTCATACAGGCAGAGTCCTGCCATGTTGCCCAGGCTGGTCTCAAACTCCTGGCCTCAAGTGATTCTCCTGCCTTGGCCCCCCAAAGTGCAAGGATTATAGGCATTAACTACCATGCCCAGCCCCATGTTCACATATATTTTGACAGTACTCATCAGTTTTATTTAATTTCAGAAAAGAAGATCACATTCTAGAGATGCTCTTCACATTCTTCCCATACATATTCTCTGCCAAAAGGCAGCGTCTTCTTTCTTCCTCAATCCTATTCCCAGTCATAAATGATTATACAGGAGTAGGAAACATTTGCCCAAGCTGGGCCAATCAGATTCTTTCTAACTTCATGTGCACTGTGGTAAAGAGGAAATAACCATTTGGGGGCAGCCATAGTAGTGCATGTGAAAACAGAGGAAGCCAGTTTACTGAGAGGAGACTGGAGCAGACATGCAGATAAATCCAGAGGCAAGAACTCAGGAGGCCCTGAGAGAGCAAGGTGGGGAGTTGCTCCATGATGACTTTCTAGTTCCAGAGCATATCAGCTGTATTTCTTTGTCCCTGTGTTGGACCACTATAAACAACCTTTTATAAAGCCGGCTTGCATGCATTTCTGCTCTGTTAGAGTCTAATAGCCAGACTCTAGCTAGAACAGACCCAAAGCGTGAAACTGCTCCTTTAACTTTTTTTAAAAACCATCTAGTATTAATATTGACATGTTAAGTGGACAGTTACAAACACTGAATTAGAAGCTGTTTGGTCATGGAACAGGTCTTCCAAAGTGCTTCTGAATTAGTGTCTGTACACTACATCTACCTTGGGGTTAGACGGCCACTCATTTATTCATTTTAAAAAGTATTCAATAATAATACTTGATAGTAATTACTATGTTCCAGGTACCATACTTTGTACTGAACATACAATGGGAGCAATACAGTCTCTGCTTATTTGAAGCTTGCTTTCTATTGGGCTAACCCTAAACACGTTTAATTTAAACACATTAATCAAATGATTGAAACACATACATAACACCATACCTGATATCTCCTAGGAAATGTTATACATGCACTGCACATATGAATTAACTCATTTAATAATTACATTATCCTTTTGGGGCAGATACTATTATCGTATCTTTTTTTACATATTAGAAAATTGGAGGACAGAAAAGTTAAGTAACCTGCCCAAGGTTACACAGTTGTTAAGTGGCAGAGCTGGGATTCGAACCTAGTCTGCTCGATGCCATCACCCATACTTAACCATCACATCATACTCCCTCTCAGTACAAATGAATAACACTATAAGGCCAGGGATGAATCTGAACCAATTCCTCTGTTCTCGTGTAGGCCCATTTCCCCAGATGAGGGCCAGGAAGCTGAGCATATCTAGCCAGTTACTAAGAGTGACTGAAGGAAGCCCCATCAGCTACCTCTGGTGCTAGGGCAATGCATGGAACTTGGGCCCAAGCTACTGGAAAGGAGCTCTGGTCAGTGCCCATCCTACCCTGGGCCCTGCACAGCCATCTGAACTCCCCAGACCTGCCAGATTTCTGAGGTCTTCAGAGAGATTCCTGGTGAGGGATGCCAGGTCTCATGGCTAGCTGTTTGGCAAATGCCTCCAAACAAAGCGTTGCTCTGCTCAGGGCCTGCATCTCCTGACTGTACTCTGGGTTCTTTCTGTTCCAGAGCATCCATAGGCAGCTGCTCTGATTCAGAAGTTTTCTCACATCCACGCCTGCCTTTTCACCCCATTTCCTGACTGCATCATTGCTCACTGGGATGGTGCTAACAGCCTCTTCATGGGTCTGCTGGGGCCAAGTCTCTCTCCTTTGAATTCTTCTTCTTCACAACTGCTACAATGAACTTTCTAAAATACATGCCTATGTCATGCTCTTGCTTTAAAAACAATGGGTCCCCTTAAGATATTACCATTAGGGGAAACTGGGTGTGATATTGGAACTGTCAGGACTCCTTTGCAGTTTTTTATAAACCTAAACTTATCCCAAAATAAAAAGTTTGTTTAAAGAAGTAATGACTCACTACATCACTTACTCTGATACTCAGGATGCTGTGTCAAGCCCCCGCCCCCTGCTGCCTTCTCATCATTCCCTGAGGGTGTCATCCTGTTGGAAACCTCAATAACCATACATTGTTTGGAGCGCTCTTCATACCCTTAACTTTCTACCCTGGTAGCCTGATGAGCTCCTAACTAGTCGTATTTATTTATCAGACATGTATAGAATTTTTAACTGTGTACGAAGCACTTAACACATAACTCATATGATCTTTACAACCACTCCATAAGGGAGATACTATTGTTAACTCATTATACAGATGGGAGAATTAAGGCATTCACAAAGAAGTTCGGTAACCACACATGCCCCAAAACCACACAAAGGTGGCATTCAAACCCAGGTAGTGTAGATCCAGACTCTACGCTCTTAATGAGGACACTGTGCTTGCTGCCTTTTCAGCTCTCAGAGTTCAGCTTAAGTATCACCTCCCCTGGAAGCCTTCTTTGATTCATTTCCAGCAAAGTTACTGTCTTCTCCACTCTCAGATCCCATATCTCTTTGTATATTCATTCATTTATTCATTCAGATGCTCATTCATTCAATATTCATCAAAACATATATACCGAGCTCTCACTATGTCATATCTTTTTTCTAGGCACTGGGAATCTACCCATCTGCAATACTCTGTGTAATCCTATATTGGAATGATGTGTTGATCTCTGTCTCCCTCTGGGCTATTTCTTCAAGCTATTAATCTTTGTAGCTCCTTTAGAATCTTGCACAGTACCTACCATGTGGTTTGTCCTCAGTAAATGTGCTTCGCAAGAATAAATGAATAGTTATCAAAAATTGTGATGACAGTAATGATAATGTCAACCATTCAGATGGAGTCTGGTGTGTGACTGGGACAGTGTGGGCTGTGAGCCAGGGGCCAGGTACCTCATCAGAGTCGAGCCCTAGGCCAGGAGGCTCCTGGGGAGATGACAAGTGCCTTCTGCATGTAGACCAAGCCATCTTTGTCACTGTGATTATATCTGCCATTAGTGTTGGTGTTATGCTGCAGTGTGGCAGGTGCCAGCAGCAAACTGGCTTGTCACACTTCCTCATAGCAAGAGAAGCATCAGGGAGGCAAATGCTCCTAGAAGATGAGCAGCAAGGAGGACCAGACTCAGGCTGAGCTTTCTGCTCTGAGTCTCAGCAATCCAAACATCAGCTCTGGGTGGCTGGGGCCAGGACACATTTGCATCTTACTCCTGTCTCTGAGGTTCAAAGCCCTAGATATATTAAGCGTGGGATATGGAGAACTGGGATGCTATGGAGCAGGAGTCACCAAATTAAAGGACCCTGAGCAAGAGGACTCATCAACTTTCATTGGATGAGAGCCTGAGTGCATGGTGGGGTAGTTTGGGGTGGGCTCCATGGAAGTTGGGTTTGAGGTGAGGATGGAGGGGAACAGGCAAGGCAGGAGTTAACATGGTCCTGAATGCCTTCATAGTCCCATACCCTGGGAGGAGGCATCTTAGGCTTTCTCATTCTATATAATCTCTTTGGGTACCAGAAGTCAGATGGCACAAATGATACTTCTGATGTTTGTGCAGAATCCTCTTATGTTCTCTATGACTTTTCCTGAAGGATTCCAGAATTACTTTATTGAATGATTATAGGTTTCCTATGTGACTGGAATTCTCTAAAAGTCAGATCTGTTTCCCTGCCTCTGGGCAAATGGTTGAAACAATTATAGATGGCAAATAACAGTTGTTTGCCAGTGAGGCGCTTGGTGCAGTCAGTTTCAGACCATACAACCAGTCTCTGATCATGGACCACTTCAGTTCTACTGGGTCTGCATCAGCTCCTGTGAGGCCTACAAGTGTTGTGTTTTTAGTCATCAGCAGATGTGACTGCCCTGACCCCTGGGGATAATGCAAGGAGTAGGAAGGTGCCATTTGTCTGAAAGCCGCTGGGATACTGGAGCCTGCTGCTGAAGACATCAGGCAGCCCTGATGCTTGCATTTTAGACCAACCACACACTCCGGGGATGAGGGGAGACAAAGATGAGATATTCTAGGGAGAGGTCTTACTTTCACTTGGAGAAGCTAAAGCCTAGCATGCAGTGCAAGACCTAGCCACAAAGTTTATCCAATCTCTAGGCCCCTGATTTTCAGTTTAACTTCTATCTTAAAATTGGCTCCATTCCAAAGCTTTCAAACTTAATTCCAAACTTCTTTTTCCTGGGTCAGTACTGAGGAAGCAGGAGAGAGAATTTGAAATTAAAGAAGGTTTTTTATTTATTTATTTATTTATTTTGAGACGGAGTCTCGCTCTGTCGCGCAGGTTGGAGTGCAGTGGCGCGATCTCGGCTCACTGCAACCTCCGCCCCTCCAGGTTTAAGCAATTCTCTGCCTCAGCCTCCAGAGTAGCTGGGATTACAGGCGCGTGCCACCACACCTGGCTAATTTTTTGTATTTTTAGTAGAGACGGGGTTTCACCATCTTGGCCAGGCTGGTCTTGAACTCCTGACCTCATGATCCACCTGCCTTGGCCTCCCAAAGTGCTGGGATTACAGGTGTGAGCCACCACGCCTGGCCTAAAGAAGGTTGTTATCTGTACTGGCTCTATTTCTCTAAGACTCTGCTTTTATCACCTTGAGGTACCCTGGGCTACAAAGGATATTGCCTTTCAGGGTACTTATTCCAAATCTGCACAATTTACTCATTTGTACTTTACTCTTTCTCCAGCTGCCCCTAAAACACCCTCACCCATCCCTGGCCATCTCCTTTGCCCTGCCTTTCCAGTTGAGGCTTTGATGGGCTGCCTTCCCCTTTCCAGATGTTGGTTTGCTACTCTTCCATCTGGCTTGACCTCCCTCTGGCCCAGCTTCTTCAGTGATGGACTTCCTTCTGATACAGACCTGGGACCTCCCACACTGATAGATGGCTCTCATAGACAGTTCTTACCTGGCATTGCTTGGCCCTTTGAATAACTATTGAATGGCTCTGGGGCTTGAACATCTTTGAAGGTGGTGAATAATACTACTAATAACATTTATTGAATACCAACTGTATACCTACAGGAATTAGGCTTAGCACTTTGGTTTATTTCATTTCATCCTTACAACCACTCTGTAAGGTAAGAACTAACATGATCATCTCCCATTTTATATCAAATGAAACTGAGACTCAAAAATGTTGACTGGCCAGGTTTGGTGGCTCACGCCTGTAATCCCAGCACTTTGGGAGGCTGAGGCAGGAGGATGGCTTGAGCCCAGGAGTTCCAGACCAGCCGGAGCAACATAGTGAGACCCTGTCTCTACAAAGAATACAAAAATTAGCCATGCGTAGTGGCGCACACCTGTGGTTCCAGCTACTTGGGAGACTGAGGTGGGAGGATCCCTTGGGCCCAGGAGCTCGGACCTGTAGTGAGCCCTAATTGCGCCACTACACTCCAGCCTGGGCGACAGAGCAAGACCCTGTCTCAAAAAAAAAAGTTGATCATTTTGGTGAAGGATTCCCAGCTAGTAAGTGGTAGAGTCAGGACTCAAATTCAGGCTTCTTTTATTTCCAAATACAAGCTTTTAACTACCATGTTGCATTATTTATCCAAGTTGGAGGAACTGAGTTTTCTGGAACATGACAAACATCACTGGTGAGCACAGACCATTCTATGGACCATCAAGATATATGTGTTTGGAAGAAAGACTTCTGAGTCGATGCAGAAGTTTCTAAAAAGCAATGTGATGAGGAAAGATGACTGTCCAGACTAAAGTAAAAGTAGATACCATGAAGGACAAAGATGTGATAAAGGCGCTTTGTAGGAAAGGAGGAGGCTGGTAATTCATGCAGAAAAATGCCTATAAAGAGGATTTTAAAATGCCGCATATGACTTTAGGTGTCTAATCATCCAAGAATATGGATGATAAAAAAATAACTTATCATATTACCCAATCGGGGTGTACAAACAACCTCAGAAGTACCACGAAGACTTTGTAGAATGGGGCACCTCACTTTAGCACACAAGACAGTGTTTTATGCAAAATGGGCCTAATAAGGCCAAAACCTTGAGAGATGGGGCCTGTTCCAGAGGGGCAGCTAGTGTATGTCCGATGTAAAAGAGGAGGTAAGGGCAGCATTGAGAAGTGAAGCCAAGCACAACTAATGAATATCAGTGGTTCAACATCAAGACCAGCTTCTGAAGCAAAGATAGGACCAAAGAGTAAAGCTAAAGTCACCGAGGGTCCAGTCAGAAGATGTCAAGTGACCTGGCTATCACTGGCTGAAGAAATGAAGCAGGAGAAATGGAAGCTTGAGGAGGAAGGGAATGGTCATTTAATTAACCATAATTCTGGCAAATGATGTCTTGCTAGCGTAAGACTGCTTCCTATCAAGCCGTGGACTGCTTTAAAAGTGCTGGCTTACACCCAGCAATGGAAAGATGTACCTTGTTGAAAATAAATGTATTTACTGGAAGGGATGGGGTATAAACCATATGACAAGAAAATATACCTTAGTAATGGGTGTGAACTTTACACAACACTCATGTGTAAGAAGTGGCACATTTTTCTACGTTGTATAAATATCATTTAAGCCCTCACTTGTGCTGGTTAACAGGAAATTAAATTTCAGAGGTATTTTTGAGGGCTGTCCCTCTCCCTACGATTGATTATACAACAATTCTGAACAAAGAACACTGGCTTGGATTGGGTTCCCTAGAAGCAGAGTTTGAGACAGAGATTCTTGTTCAAGTGATTTACTAGGGGAGTAATTTCTGGAGGAAGGGTGTGGGAGATGCCGGATGGGACAGGGAGTAAAAGGTTGGCAAGAATGTGATCTCAGCTGATTCTATAAGAAATGTCTGGAGCACAAGTTGGCCATAGAATTAGTTCCCCACTGAGGAAAGAGAGCCTGTTTTTTCTATCCCTGTGTCAATTAGTTATTGGTCAAGGTGGGGTCAGCTTCCCCAGTGAGGTGAATGACAATTTTCCAGAAGAGAAGGCAGCAGTGAGTTGTTGTCAATCAACATAGCTGAAGGGTGGTGCACTGATAGATCCACTAAAGTCCACACCTTGCACCTAGCAGCTTCACTGGCTTCTCACATTAAATTCATTTTGTCTAGGCATAGCTTCTCCTGCATCCTGGTTGGTCACAATTTCTAAGAAAACTTACAAGAGGAGGGTTTATGGAATGAAATATAGCCCAGGCTGTTGCATTTAGTCCTGAGCTGTAACTGATAGTCATCATCTCCCTCTTCTGCCATTTAGGCTTTCCTGATGAGTTGACCCACACTCTCATTCTCATGTTGTCCTGGTCACCAGATCCTTATCAGGCCATGGTTGCTAAAACTGCCCATTTATAGTTCAACTGGGCATGAGAATACCAAGAGATGTTCCAGCGGATCACCTGAGTGCCAGACAGATTCCCTTCTGCCCTCATTATGCAGCAGCAGTCCTATCTCCTCATGATGATTAGGGTTAATTACCCCTGCCAAATTGCTCATGCACTTTTACCTCTGCCCTCTGGATTTGCTTGAGCTTGATCCAAGATATATCACTTCCATTTTATGATGGATTACAGCTGGGCCCACTTGACATTTATAACTTGGTGGGTTTGTCAGAATCCAACTCAATATGGAAAGATGAAGCTACGCGGCCTTTTAATGTGCTATGGTCAGACACTCAGTTTCTACAGGATGATATGTCTTTGAAGTTTGAGGTACAATTCTTCCATTGTAAACTAACAGAACTTTCATTCGGCATTTTCGTCTACCAAAGATACTTCTAGTAACATGTGATCAGCTGAGTCAAATGGCCCAAGCGGCAGGGCTATTTATATTGCAGTCTGCTGCTGCTGCACAGCCCTTTCTTGCTCTGGGCACACTCAAAGCTGGCAGTCTTCCACATGTCAATAGATGAGACTACCACTCAATATCCAAAACAAAAAATACAAAGCCTAATTTATTGCTCACATAAGTATATGCTGGTCAGGCACAGTTTCCTCTAAGAAGAGCAGATTGCTAATCTTAGAGTTTGGGGAAAGCATGGAATTCAAGGACTAGTGGATTTTCAGAGGCATGAGTGGGTTGATATAATCTTTAGAAGTGTGGTTACTCAGGTGAGACAGTTCATTGGTTGACATTCAGAAGTATGTTTACTGGAATGAGTTAAATCCTGACTGGCTTTTAGAAACAAGGAGTTGTCACTGAGTGGTTTGCTTGCAAAAAAAAGTATGGTCACTGATGTGTGTTGTTGATTGATTAAAAGGTTTTAAAACCAGTTCTGGTAATTACTTGTTACTAAGGGCACAGAATTCTCATTTATTGATTAGATGGTTTTAAAACAGACTCTGACTTGATACCATGGCCTCAGAAAACAGTCAGTCTTTTCATAAGAGTGTGGGAATGTTTAACTTCACAATTTTCCCTTTTGGTCTTCATTCAGCCAAGGCTTTCGGAGAGACCAACAAAAATTATCTAGGTATTTACCATTATTGTTGATTTTCTTTGAAGATGAAGGTTCATTTGGAAAGGGCTAATTTTTAGTTCAAGTGTCAATCAACATGTTTTTATCCTGTTTTTGTCTTTGAGTCATATACTGAATCATCTATCAGGGCAGCAACTGTGTAGATGCAGATAACTCTAGAAAACAGACATCAAGCAACTGTGAGAAAATGACTGGAAATATAAGAAGAATCTGAAAGGCACTCTGGACACATGGTGCAAGATTTTTCAGGCCTAAGAAAACATGTTTAAACAACTCCTTGAGTCTACCTTAGATAGCTAGGCTGTGTTTTCTTTTAGCTTATATGTAAATTGTTCCCTTTTACCTGGGCTGTTAATCTAGGTACAATATGAAATCAGAGACTAGATTTTGTGCCTCTATGATGTAATCTCTGAGCCTCTTCATGAATTTGTTTTTCTATTCTATAAGAGATTCTTGCTTAAGGAATTTAGATATAGCAGCCTGTTAGCTGAGGATCTGCTAAAGCATTTCCTTTTGCTTCTAGTATCTCCTTTACTCTAGGTCTCTACCTTTACCAACAGTAATTTCTTTGGGTAGCATCAAGACATTAAACATATCAGCTCCCAGTTCATATATTTACTCTCTGATTTTTAGCAATCTGACATGCCTAGAGAGGGACACATTTCAGTCATTTGAGTTGATTTGGCTTTCGGTCAAGGAATTGAATTCTACAAGAGCATGGACTACTATACTGTAAAAGAATTAATATAGCCTAGAGGAAATACCATAAATGTATACTGTTTATTCCATGTGAATGCAAACTACTTCTGATTCTCCTTCTCGAATGACTCAGAAATAATGCATTATCAGATCAATAGCTGCAAACCATGTACCCAAGATTGTATTATTCTGCTCTAGTAATACCAAACCCAACACGGCAGATGTAATGGGGGGCTATTATTATTATTATTATTATTATTATTATTATTATTATTTGAGATGGAGTATCACTGTCACCCAGGCTGGAGTGCAGCGGCCTGATCTCAGCTGATTGCAACCCCTGCCTCCTGGGTTCAAGTGATTCTCCTGCCTCAGCCTCCCGAGTAGCTGGGATTACAGGCATGCACCACCACACTCAGCCAATTTTTGTATTTTTAATAGAGACGAGGTTTCACCATGTTGGCCAGGCTGGTCTCAAACCCCTGACCTCAGGTGATCTGCCTGCCTTGGCCTCCCAAAGTGCTGGGATTACAGGTGTGAGCCACCACGCCCAGCATGGGAGGCTATTATTTGTAATAATCCACCTAGTCGTTACGTGAGGCAGATTGGTCAGTTAAATTGAGTTATGATAGGACAACCACCACTGAATCCTTCACATATTTGAAGGTGGCATCAATTTCTATTAATTCCCTAGTACAGTATTATTTTAAAAATAGCTTTATTGAGATATAATTAACATATAATATGCACATACAATATTTTGACATATGTATACACCTATGAAACCATAACCATCATCAAGATAATGAACATATCCATCACCCTCCAAAAGTTCCTCATGTCTATTGCATCCTTTCATCTGAACCCTCTCTTCCTCTTCCCTCCCCTGGCAACTACAGATCTTCTTTCATTATAGATTAGTTTGCATTTCTAGAATTTTATATAAATGAAATCATACAGTGATTTTTGTCTCTTTTCTTCACTCAGCATAATTGAGGCTTATCCATATTGCTGTGTGCAATAGTTCATTCATTTTTATTGCTGAGTAGTATTCCATTGTCTGGATACCACAATGTGTCATTCCGTTGATAGGCATGACTCTCTTTCTCCGTCTTTTCCAGTTTTTTACTATTACAAATAAAACTGTTATGAACATTTATGTACAAGACCTGGGTATCTAGTAGGCAGCATATAGTTGGGTCTTCCTTTTTCATTTTACCTGAAAATTTCTGCCATTCAATTGAGATGTTTGGACCATTTATATTTATGTGATTACTGATATTATCATTGGATTTAAATCTACCATCTTGCTATTTGTTTTCTTTTCTTTTTTTTTTTTTGAGACACAGTCTCGCTCTGTTGCCCAGGTTGGAGTGCAATGGCATGATCTCAGCTCACTGCAAGCTCCACCTCCCAGGTTCACGCCACTCTCCTGCCTCAGCCTCCCCAGTAGCTGGGACTACAGGCACCCGCCACCACACCCAGCTAATTTTTTGTATTTTTAGTAGAGACGGGGTTTCACCATGTTAGCCAGGATGGTCTCGATCTCCTGACCTCGTGATCTACCCGTCTCGGCCTCCCAAAGTGCTGGGATTATAGGCATGAGCCACCGAGCCCGGCCACTATTTGTGTTCTATTTGTCTGTTATGCTTTTTCTTTTCTTCCTTTTTTGTCATCTTTTGGATTGAGTATATTATTCCATTTTGTTTTCTGTTAACACATTAGCTATAACCCTTTGTAGTATTATTTTAGTATGTTTGGGGTTTATTGCATACATCTTTTACTGACTACCTTCAAGTAATGTTATACTACTTTATGTACTGTATGAGAACTTTATAGCAGTTGTATTCCAATTCCTCCCCTCCTGGCCTTTGTGCTTTTGTTATTCTACATTTTACTTCGAAATACATTATAAATCCTACAATATATTTTGTTTTGTTTTGTTTTGTTTTGAGACAGAGTCTCGCTCTGTCGCCCAGGCTGGAGTGCAGTGGCGCAATCTTCAGCTCACTGCAAGCTCTGCCACCCGGGTTCACGCCATTCTCCTGCCTCAGCCTCCCCAGTAGCTGGGACTACAGGCGCCATCCACCACGCCCTGCTAATTTTTTGTATTTTTAGTAGAGACGGGGTTTCACCATGTTAGCCAGGATGGTCTTGATCTCCTGACTTTGTGATCCACCCACCTCGGCCTCCCACAGTGCTGGGATTACAGGCGTGAGCCACGGTGCCCAGCCTCGCCTGGCTAATTTCTTTTTGTGTTTATGGTAGAGACGGGGTTTTACCATATTAGCCAGGATGGTCTCGATCTTCTGACCTCGTGATCTGCCCGCCTCAGCCTCCCAAAGTGCTGGGATTACAAGCGTGAGCTACCACGCCCGACCTACAATATGTTATTTTTGCTTTAAACAATTCTCTTAAAGACATACAAATCTCTCTCTCTCTCTTTCTCTCTCTCTTTCTCTCTCTCCCCCTCCCTCTTTCCCTGCTCCCCCTTCATTCTAAACAGAGTCTTGCTCTGTCGCCAAGGCTAGAGTGCAGTAGCACAATCCTAGCTCACTGAAACCTCAAACCTCCTGCCTCAGCCTCCCTTCAAGTAGTAGTAGCTAGGCATACACCACACCAGGTTAATTTTTTTTTTTTTAGAGGTATGATCTTGCTATGTTCCAGGCTGGTCTTGAACTCCTGGCCTCAAGCAATCCTTCTGCCTTGGCCTCCCCAAGTGGTGGTATTACAGTTGTGAGCCACTGTGCCCAGCCTTCACTTTCTTTCTTTAATGAATCAATGGCACTTAGCAGTAGCCACCCAATTCTTTGGTCCAGACAATTACTGTTTTTCTCATATTTCTCAAGTGTCCAAGAGTTTTCCAGCTACTACATCCCTTTTCACCATAACCCGTCCCAGTTAAACACAGGTGAAAGACTGAGCTTTCACCTGCTGTAGCACTGTTACAGGAGGTCGGGAACTATCAATATTCTTTCTACTGCCAGCGTTGGTGTCCTCATCATCCTCTAGCTGGTGAGTGAGCTCACTCCAGAATCCCTTGGAGACTGCTTTCTAGGATGACTTCTGGTGCCAAATGTTTTTTAGTTTGAGTTCCCTAGAAGTGAACCAAAATGAGGATGCTAGTTCAAGTCATTAATTGGGGAAGTATTCTCAGGAGAAGCAGAGTTAGGAAGCAAGATAGGGTAGGGGGAAAAGCTAAGCACGAACTTGGTCTTGGCTGGAGACCAGCTTTAGACTGATTCCACAGGGAGACTCGGGAGGACAAACTGTATCCCACTTAAATTCAGGGAACTGATTTTTTATTCCTGTGCCAGTCAATCAGTCAATCACTGGCAAGGAGTGGGTACTGGCAAACAGCCTCCTATGCAAGGGGGACTCCTATTTGGCTGAGGAAAATTCTCTGAAGAAAAGGGTAGTTGTGAGTTGTTATCAACCAACATTTATAACAGCTGGGAAATGGGTGCCCAGGTAGGTAAAGGGAGTATGGGCAGGGCATCAACAGTATGCAGTACAGTAACTGTCCTGAATGTTTAGGGATGTGCCTCTGATCTCCAGTCTGCACTTGTCCCAATCCTATTGTCTAAGCTCACAGGGTCTTTTGAGGGTGAGCTACACTGATGCTTTTATCTCAAGCTTGGGCTTGGGAGTCTTGGCAAGGTTGGTAGCTTCCACATTATGGCCATGTTCCCCAATATTGCAGTCATTCTTCATCACGGTTCTGCCAAACTCTCGCAGAATATGGTTCCTTATACTCATGGAACCAAACAGACCTGCGTCTTTGTCCCATCTCAAGGGAAACACAAAGCAAACCTCTCTTCTGAATGCCTCTTTTATAAATAAGAAAATTGAGGCTCAGGGAGGCTAAACGAATTTTGCAACAAGGCTGAAAAAGGTAAAGCTGGGACCACACTTGGGTGTTGACTTACAGGCCTTCCACTATATCAGGGAGGCAGACTATAGTCCATGAGCCAAGCCCACCTTCCCCCTTCCCCTACCTGTTTTTTAAGCAAAGTTTTATTGGAAAACAGCCATGCTCTCTTGTTTATATATTGTCTATGACTGCTTTCTCACTGTAATGGCAGTTGTTAGTTGTTAGTAGTTGTTACAGAGAAAGTATGACCTGCAAAGCCAAAAATATTTACTATCTGTAAATATTTTGGCTACATTATGCTACTTCTGTGAACCTCCACAGACTTCTAATTCTAAGACTCAGTTATTCTAAGACTTTAGTTGGAGGAGAGTGACACAGCACAAGGTAGGTCTTGAAAACCTACTTTCTTCTATACTAACAAGAAGTGAGGGCAGCTCTAGTGCTACTTAGCTAAAGCAGATTTCAAAAAGTCCTAGGGAGAGCTGGGTGTGGTGTCATGTGACTGTAGTGCAGCTACTTGGGAGGCTGAGGCAGGAGGATCACTTGAACCCAGGATTTTGTCTCAAAATAAATAAATAAATAAATAAGCCTGGAAAGAAAGAAGGATGAATCAGCTTAAAAGATAGTCCTTAAAAAAATAATAAAAATACTGTGGATCTTCCAATTCAGAAATCTGCAGCGTTTGTGAATGAATGAATATTGGTATGTACAAAGGAAAAGTCTGGAAGGATACAGACATTCAGTGGGTGGTTACCTTTGGCGGAAGGAAAGGTATTTAACTCTTTGTTTCTTCTATATTGTTTGTGTATGTGTGTATATATAGTATAACTATGTACTTTTTGCAATTAAAAAAACACACAAACACACACAATGAGAATGAGAGAGAGAGAGAGAGACCTACCCCCTCCAAGTGGTATTTAAGAAAACAATCTTTCTAGAGTGATGGATGCAGCTGTGTTCATAGTGGATGGTTGACTTAATGACCTCACTTGCCCCTGGCATCCATCCCATGATTGATAGGCTGCCTCAAACTCCTCAGGCTCTGTGTTCCTTTATGAGCAGGGAGCTGGAAGAAACATTCAGAATAAAGTAAGTATTACAATTTCTGCAGAGACAAACGAATTGCATAGTTGTGTTTGGAGATACAACTGCAACTCGTTTCCCATTTCTCAATAAGCTAGTATGAAGACTCAGTTGTGGATGTCAGAAACCCAATCAAGAAATATTTCACCTTTTTTTCAGAATTGCTTCAAGATATAAAGGGATGGCTGTTTTTTTTTCTATTAGAAAAAATACAAATAGTACATGAGCACTGTAAAACATTCAAACAATACCCATGTGTATAAAATAAAAAGTGAAAGTTCTCCCTTCAAATTACACTCACCAGGGTAATAACTGCAAATAATTTGACACTAGAATACCTGTAAATAGGTATTTACAGGTATTTCCATTCATATTCAAATATTCATAGTTAAACAAAATGGCATCAGGCTACATATAAAAAAGGATTTTTACTTTCACTTAATGTATCTTGGGCCATGGAATATATAGGTATATTTATTTTCATCTCATTCTTTTTATGGGTGCACAATATTCCACTGTGACTGTACTACATTTTTTTTTTTTTTGAGACAGAGTTTTGCCCTTGTTGCCCAGACTGGAGTGCAGTGGCACGATCTCAGCTCACTGTAACCTCCGCCTCCCAGGTTCAAGCGATTCTCCTGCCTCAGCCTCTTGAGTGGCTGGGATTACAGATGCCTGCCCCCTTGCCCGGCTAATTTTTTGTATTTAGTAGAGACCGGGTTTCACCATGTTGGTCAGGCTGGTCTCGAACTCCTCACCTCACGTGATCCACCTACCTTGGCCTCCCAAAGTGATGGGATTACAGGCATGAGCCACCACACCCGGCCCAACAATGTCTCCACTTTTAGACACGTAAATTGGTCCTCTTTTGTGTTGTAGTGCTGCAACACTAAATATCTCTCTCTTTTTTTTTTTTTTTTTGAGACAGTCTTGCTCTGTTGCCCAGGCTGGAGTGTAATGGTGTGATCTTGGCTCACTGCAACCTCTGCCTCCTGGGTTCAAGCGATTCTCTTGCCTCAGCCTCCCCAGTAGCTGGGATTACAGGTGCCGCACCACCATGCCCAGCTAATTTTGGTATTTTTAGTAGAGACGGGGTTTCACCATGTTGGCCAGGCTGGTCTCGAACTCCTGAACTCGTGATCCGCTCGTCTTGGCCTCCCAAAGTGCTAGGATTACTGGCGTGAGCCACTGCGCCTGGCAACACTGAGTATCTCTGTACATAAATATTTGGACTGTGTGTACAAACATTTCTTTTGGACATATTCAAAAGGTTATTCATATTTAACAGATATTAAAATTTTTCTCTATAAAAAGGTTGTACAACTTAGAACCTTACCCCCAATTTATACTTTCTCATTGTTTCTTATTTCCCATTTTCCTAATTACCATCAAGGTTGAGGATCTTTTCATGTTTATTGGCCATTCGTGTTGCTTCTTTTGTGCATTGTTTTTCTTAGTCTTTGGTCTTTTTTTATTTTTATTTTTATTTTTGAGATGGAGTCTCTCTGTTGCACAGGCTGGAGTGCAGGGGCGCTATCTCGGCTCACTGCAATCTCCGCCTCCTAGGTTCAAGCAATTCTCCTGCTTCAGCCTCCAGAGTAGTATAGGCGCCTGCCACCACACCCAGCTAATTTTTTGTATTTTTAGTAGGGACAGGGTTTCACCATATTGGCCAGGCTGTTCTCGAACTCCCGACCTCTTGATCCGCCCCCGTGCCCTGCCGGGTCTTTTAAAAATGATATTGTCTCACCCGGCCCCCCTCCCATTGGTTTGTAGGAATATCTTTTAAGTTATAGATATTAACTTTTTCCTTTCTTCTGTCTATAAGGTCCAAAATAGTAACTATTTCTACAATTGAAACATTCCCAATTTACATTTACTGTTGAGCATGATAATGACTTTCACCACATAGAGACTTGTAATTTTATGTAGTCAAATCTGTCAAGTCTTTTCTCATATTGCTTCTGGGTTCCCTGTCAAGCTTCGAAACACATCTCTTCCAAAAATTACAGAAATATTTTTCTACTCTTTCTTCCATGTTTGTATCTCTCTCTCTCTCTTTTTTTTTTTTTTTTTTTTTTTTTGAGGCGGAGTTTCGCTTTTATTGCCCAGGCTGGAGTGCAATGGCGCGATCTCGGCTCACCGCAACCTCCGCCTCCAGGGATCAAGCGATTCTCTGTCTCAGCCTCCAGAGTAGCTGGGACTACAGGCATGCGCCACCACGCCCGCTAATTTTGTATTTTTAGTAGAGACGGGGTTTCTCCATGTTGGTCAGGCTGGTCTCGAACTCCCAAGCTCAGGTGATCCGCCCGCCTTGGCCTCCCAAAGTGCTGGGATTACAGGCGTGAGCCACTGCGCCCGGCCATGCTTATATCTTTAATCCAACCATATACTATTTTTGTGAAGGATGGAAGTAAGGCTCCCCTCAAGTTAATTTTTCTCCAATCTGGCTTGCAGGAAAGGGGTTTCTGGGGAGATTTTACCGAGCAACGTAGGGAAACGGCTGCCTGGCGACCTACCCCTTTTTGACACCCACACGTGCTCGGCACCTTACATACACTGCGTGATTTTATCCTAAAGCGACTTTTAAAATCTTAGTGTGTAGACAGAGAAACTGGGCGTCACATAAGGCAAGACCTGCACAGCCTGCTCCGGAGGAGACCGGTACGATCCCAGAGACAAGCACTGAACATAAAGCACCCGTTGCCGCGCCCGCTTTGCAACCTCTCGCGACAGTTGTACGTCATCCGAGAGCGCCGTGGAAGTTGTGCTGCAGGCGTCGAGCCAATCTTCGCTCTGAGGTGCTGTCTCACCGGTGAGACCTGGAAGCGGGCGAGTCTCGCGCTGTGTCGGACCTGCAGCCCCTGGCCTTCCGCCACCATGGAGTACCTCATTGGTATCCAAGGCCCCGACTATGTTCTTGTCGCCTCCGACCGGGTGGCCGCCAGCAATATTGTCCAGATGAAGGACGGTGAGAGGAAGCAGGGGAGGCCCGGCCAGGCCTGGGGTGTAGGAGCGGCCAGAAGGAGTTTGTCGGGGGTTGAATAAGTACCAGGGAGGATCTGAGAGATGGAAGCCGGCCTGCCCTGCCCGTACTTATTTTATTTACTTATTTTTTTTTTTCGAGATGGGGTTTCGCTCTTGTTGTCCAGGCCGGAGTGCAATGGCGCGATCTCGGCTTAGCACAGTCTCTGTCTCCCGGGTTCAAGCGATTCTCGTGCCTCAGCCTCCCGAGTAGCTGGGAACAGATATGCGCCACCACGCCTGGCTAATTTTTGTATTATTAGTAGAGATGTGGATTTCTCCATATTGGTCAGGCTGGTCTCGAACTCCCGACCTCAGGAGATCCGCCCGTCTCGGCCTTCCAAAGTGCTGGGATTACAGGCGAAACAGGCAGACAGGTCTGGGACCTTGGCATTTGCTCCTCCAGGGCTCCTGGGTCAGTGCTCTGCTCTGGCCTTCGCTAAATGCTTCTTGCTTGGTGAGAGTTGCCTAAAGGGAATCAGTTTATAAATGTTTAAGCGCCTGCCCAGAGCCTGGCTCTCTAGATCCCCGAATCTCTGATAAGTTTCCTGGTGTCGCTAGTAATGAGGTTAGTTTGTTGGCGGCATAAGGTGGGATCCTGGGGAGAGTGAGACTGTGGGACCAGAAGCTTGGCATTTTCCTTCTTCCCGTGGCTCCCGATTCTTCTTTTCCAGTTTTCCAGAGCAATGGCTGCCAGGTTTTCCTTATATTTAAGTAGTTAATGGAGTTAAGAGATTGGAGCCCTGTCATTTATTTGCTTTATGAGTTTGTATAAGTTATTTCGCAGTGCCCAGATTTCCTCATCTTTAAGATTAGCAATACCAAACTCACAAACTTGTCGGGAGGATTGAGTAAATGAGCTATGTGCAAATCCTTAGCACTAGGCAGGTACTTAATAATACTAAGTGTACGTAGGTGCCCAAACATATTTGTCAAATGAACATTAAGTCATCTGAACCAAAGCTTAATACTTTTTCAACAGTAGCACGTCTTTGATCAGTTAAGGAAAACAAACTTAGATTCTGCAGAAAAACAACCAAAATCTTCTTAAAATTATGTATTGAGTAATTTAGTATAGAGAGATAGTATGGTATGGTATGGTATAGTATAGTATAGTATAGTATAGTATAGTATAGTATAGTATAGTACTTAGGGGCAAAATGTCTGGACTCACTGCATAGGTTGAACCCAGGTTCTGCCACTTGTGACCTTAAGCAAATTTCTCTAACTCCGTGCCCTAGAGCTAACATCTATAAGGTGGTAATGTAATAGCACCTATCTCAAAAGGTTAATGAATTAATGTAAATCACTTAACATAGCACCTTATACTTTATGAAATTCTATGATTAGTTTGTAGAAGTTTTGTTTGTAAGCCAGTCCTTCCAAAGGAGTGAATTTGTTTTGAGAGTAAATTTGTTCATTATTTTGAATACTAAGGTCTTTGACAAGCAAGTGATTTTAGCATTAAGTCATGTCTAGGTAGAACAATAATCATTACCTTTACAGGTCTTTTGTTTCATCCCAAATGTATGTGAAATCACATTGAAAAGTAGAATGTGCTTTAAGCCTACTTATGTACACAGTACTTTTAGTCATTATAGGGGATGCAGTATATTACTTATAACCCATAGAAGAGTCCAAGACATTAAGAAGACAAGGAAATAAATGCTGCAAGATGATTTTATATAATAAAAGAAGTATTACTAGTTAGTAGTAGGTTGGTTTTTAAATTAATGAGTTCAAGAGCAAATCCTAAGAGTAATAAAAGAAAGATAACTATGGTATGGGAGAAAGATGAATTTGAGTTAGTTCTTGAAAAATAATTGGAAATAGTTGCACTCTGCACATTCCAATTTTCCCTATAGTCTTTTCTGGTATAAAAAAATTATAATAGAAATTAGTATTGTATGATGACTTTTTTATTTATTTTATTTATTTATTTTTGAGACAGAGTCTCGCTCTGTCACCCAGGCTGGAGTGCAATGGCGCGATCTCGGCTCACTGCAACCTCCACCTCCTGGGTTCAAGCGATTCTCCTGCCTCGGCCTTCCAAGTAGCTGGGATTATAGGCGCCCGTCACCATGCCCAGCTAATTTTTGTATTTTTAGTAGAAACGGGGTTTCACCAGTTTGGCCAGGCTGGTCTCAAACTCCTGACCTCAGGTGATCCACCTGCCTCCGCCTCCCAAAGTGCTGGGATTACAGGCGTGAGCCACCATGCCCAGCCGTATGATGACTTTTTTCTAATCATTCATTTCACGATGGAGCTTGTTTAGAGTAGGCAAGAATGCTGAAAAAATAGTAACCTTCTGGGACTCCTTTCTCCAAGTATAAAATGATAATACAACTTCCAATCAATTGTCCAGTACGTCACTTTGTAAAAACATTTTGGTACTATAGAGTAGACATTTGCTGAGGATTGCCACCTTATTAAGTGGTATAACTTTTGGTTTGCTTATATGCCGCATTTCATGTCTCTTTTCTCTTGGCCTGTGTAGAATTGCTTTTAAGTTACTCGGAGTACTCCAGCCCACACAGAATTCTCTCTTTTCTGAATTCCTATAGCATGTATAATCCGAACTACATTATCTAACACTGAGTATCATAATATTGGACATGTATAGAATTCATTAGTTTTTCTCACTTGTGAGTTAGACAGAGGTAAGTCATATTATTAACATTTCACACATTTGGAAATAACATTTCACACATCTGGAAACTGGGGCTTAGAGAGGACAAGTAATTTGCCGAAGTTCAGAGTGCCAAGTCCACATCATAACCAAGGTCTCTTGGATTCTAGTTCAGTTGGTTTTCCACAGTATGACATGCTAATGTTGTTCGTTTTGTTGGCCATTTGTTTCATGTATGTGGATCTTGTAAGTTCCTCGTCAAGAATCAGAAATTCCCCAGAGCTACACAGGCAGTTTCCTGTACAACTCAGGGGTCTCTAAGTATCAATCTCTTGTGTTTTTATTAAATATGTTGCCCTCTGCTACTCATTGGACATATTCAGTGTTTAAAAAACATTTTTGGCCTTGTATTAAGCTAATTTTAAAGTTGAACAGGTTACTGCCTAGAATTTTAGCCTTTCTTCTAAGTGTGACATAAGTTCTTTGTAAACAAGCTCCCCCTTCAAATAAAAATATCTTCTTTCTTATTATAAAAATAATGCGAACTTATTGAATAATGCTTTCTTATAAAAGTGAGGCATGTTAAGTATAGAAGTTTTAGGAAAAACCAACAAGCAAAAAGAAGGAAACGAAAACTGCCCATACTCTTACCACTGGCAAGCACTTAGAATATACCCTTCTGCTCCTTTTTCTTTGCATAGATAATATAAGTGAATGTTTTTCTTTTATTAACAAGTTTGCAAACTAACAATCTTTAAATCTAGCCTGCATAACAAATAAAAGTGTGTTTGTTTAGGAGTTTTGAGGCAATTTGATATTATCTACAGGTGCATTTTGTGTGTTTTTTCCCTCCAAGTCTAAGAAGCCATATTACTGGTATCTACAACTCGGAAACACTTGTAAAGTATTTGACAGTAGCATTTTGTTCTTTAAATCCTATTAAAGGATTTTGACATTTCAGAAGCTTTCAAACAGGAAACGTGTCTCCCAGGGAGGATTATTCAGCACTATTTGAAAAATGAAAAGTGAAAGTGAGAGTGAGATAGGAAGATTTAGGCCTTTTCTGAAGCTGCAGACTGAATGTGGAGTTTTCTTCCTTAGGCAATAACTGTAACCTGAATATTTATTTATCTATCTAATCTGAATGACTCTGGTTCAGCTAGATAAGATTAGAGTATTAGGATTTTTGTGAGGTATTTTAAATAGCTTACTGTCAAAATATTCACTAGAATTTTTGCTTTGGCAATCATTTTAATTTTCTCTTTTTCTTTGGAAATGGAATTTGTTTACTTTTTAAAGTGATTAATATTCTCAGTTGATTTTCTATTCTTTCTTGAGATGGTTCCTTAATTTTAATTGTAGCACCAGTCCTTTTCATATATGCTTTTGTATGTGTATAAATATAATAACTAACATTTGTAGTTGTGGAAACATTTTAGGGCTTTGTTATCATGAGCCTAAAGATAATCGCCATTGGCTGGATTCCTTCAGTTTCTTCTGTCGTTCTGTTCCTTGCATTTCAAATGCCTTTAAATGCTTTAAATTGTATTTTCAATTGGTAGCTTTCATGTATATTCTCCAACCGAAATTGGCATTACACAATACGCTGATGGTTTAACATGAAGAGTGAAAGAGAAAAATTGATACCATTACCTATTAAAATCTTCTAAAAGCAATAATTAGTTAAATTATTCAATATACAGTCGTCCCTTGGTATCTGTAGGGATTGGGTTCCAGAACCCCTGCAGATACCCAAATCTATAGATGCTTAAAGTCCATTATATACATGGTATAGTATTTGCATATTACCTATGCAGGTACTCCTGTGTACTTCAAATCATCTCTAGATTATTTATAATACTTAATATGACATAAGTGCTATGTAAATAGTTGTTATACCATATTGTTTAGGGAATAATGACCAGAAAAAAAGTCAGTACATGTTCAGGATAGATGCAAGCATCCATTTTTTTTTTTCTGAATAATTTTGATCCATAGTTTGTTGAATTGTGGATTCAGAATCCATGGATATGGAAGGCCAACTGTAGTGATTAATAAACCTGTTTATGGTTACATAAATAATGACGGTCAATGTCTGTTAAGGCAGTTTCTAACACAGTTTTCTTCTTTGAGCAGATCATGACAAGATGTTTAAGATGAGTGAAAAGATATTACTCCTGTGTGTTGGAGAGGCTGGAGACACTGTACAGTTTGCAGAATATATTCAGAAAAACGTGCAACTTTATAAGATGCGAAATGGTGGGTAAGACTTAGAGTTTTAGTTGGCATATGAGTTTACTAGGGCTGCCATTACTAAAGTCACAGACTGGGTGGCTTAAACAACAGAAATGTATTTTCTCACAGTTCTAGATGTTAGAAGTCAAAGATTAAGGTGTTGGCAGGGTTGATTTCTGAGGCCTCTCTCCTTGGCTTGCAGATGGCCATCTTCTCCCTGTGTCTTCACATGATTTTTCTCTTTGTACTATATCCAAATTTTCTCTTCTAAGAATACCAGTCATATTGAATTAGGAACTCATTTTAATTTAATAACCTCTTAAGGATCCCTTCTCCAAATACAGTCACATACTAAAGTACTAGGGATTAAGACTTCAACATATGAATTTTTGGTGGACAAAATTCAGCCTATAACAATTGGTTTGTCTTTAAATTTGAACGGAAAAATAATATTCTTTAAGACTTATGTGGTCATATTTTCTTTTTTTTTCTTTTTTTTTTTTTTTGAGACGGAGTCTCGCTCTGTTGCCCAGGCTGGAGTGCAATGGCGCGATCTCTGCTTACTGCAACCTCCGCCTCCCAGGTTCAAGTGATTCTCCTGTCTCAGCCTCCTGAGTAGCTGGGACTACAGGCACGCACCACCACGTCCAGCTAATTTTTGTATTTTTGGTAGAGACAGGGTTTCACCACGTTGACCAGGATGGTCTCCATCTCTTGACCTTGTGATCTGCCCACCTTGGCCTCCCAAAGTGCTGGGATTACAGGCGTGAGCCACCACGCCCAGCCCATATTTTCATTAGAGTTTTCTGTGTTTAAGAAGTTGTCTAGACCCTAAAGATTCTAATCCTTCATAAAAGATTTTCTACAAAAATCCTAGAGCAGAGAACTGTTGTAACACTGATAGCTGATAGATAAAACTAACACCATCGGCCTGGTATGATGGCTCATGCCTGTAATCCCAGCAATTGGGGAGGACAAGGTGGGAGGATCACTTGAGACCAGGAGTTTAAGACTAGCCTGAGCAATGTAGTGACACCTCATCTCTACAAAAAAAAAAAAATTTTTTTTTTTTTTTGAGTTGGAGTTTCACTCTTGTTGTCCAGGCTGGAGTGCAGTGGCACGATCTCGGCTCACCGCAACCTCTGCCTTCCAGGTTCAAGCGATCCTCCTGCCTCAGCCTCCCAAGTAGCTGGGATTACAGGCATGTGCCACCACGCCTGGCTAATTTTGTATTTTTAGTAGAGACAGGGTTTCTCCATGTTGGTCAGGCTGGTCTCAAACTCATGACCTCAGATGATCTGCCCACCTCGGCCCCCCAAAGTTCTGGGATTACAGGTGTGAGCCACCACGCCCGGCCTTCTACAAAAAAGTTTTTAAAAATTAGCTGAGTGTGGTGGCATGCACCTATAGCCCTAGCTACTCAGGAGGCTGAGGCAGGAAGATCGTTTGAGCCCAGGAGGTCGAGGCTGCAGTGAGTTATGATTGTGCCACTGTACTCTGGAAGGCAGCAAGACTCTGTCTCTAAAAAAAAAATTTTTAAACCAACCAAAAAAAAAAAAAAAAAAAACCCAACACCATCTTGGAGGTAGGGATGGTAGTATCAGACTTTTTAAGTGTTAGATATTTCAGAGGATGTGGTTTGAGTTTAAAAGTATCTGAATCTGGCCAGGCACAGTGGTTAGCACCTGTAATCCCAGCACTTTGAGAGGCTGAGATGGGAGGATCACTTGAGGTCAGGAGTTTGAAACCAGCCTAGGCAACAAAGCAAGACCCTGGCTCTATAAAAAATAAAAATATTTACCTGGGTGCAGTGGTGCACACCCATAGTCCCAGCTACTCAGGAAGCTGAAGTGGGAAGATCGCTTGAGCCCAGGAGTTCAAGGTCTCAGTGAGCCATGATAGTGCCACTGCACTCCAGCCTGTGCGACAGAGTGAGACCCTGTCTCAAAACAAAGAAACAAAAAAATCTGAATCTCAGCGTCAAAAAACCTAAGTAAACCTTGGCTTTACTATTTTTTATGTGATAAGTCATTTATCTTCTCTGGGACTTTATTTTCCTTATCTCTAAAATGAATTATAATTCTAATGAATAATACATATGAAAATATTTTGTAAACTTAAAGCATTGTGTAACTAACTATAAGTATTTACTGTGCCATAAAAGGGTTCTACCTTACTCTCTGGTAGGTTTCCTTCTAGAGAGATAATTAAGACTTTTGTGAAGTATTTTGTGAGCTCTCTCTGGGGCTAATGAACTCTTATCCACTGGGAAAACCTCCCTAGCAAACGATACTAGCCACTAGGCCTCTGATCCAGGAATGTTTGTAGTGGTGGTCTGGCAGAGAAAACCTTATTTCCACTTACTTCACAGTTCAATAACAACATTATACACTGCACTGGTATAATATGGAGCTATGAAGGAAGTTAATTTGAATATACTTGCATGTGTAAAATGACCAAAGATCTATCCACATAGTTTTTTGGGCAGTGGATTTAGCATTTGTATTCAATTCCATAAATACTTTTGAGGGCCTCTTCTATGGTAAGCATTCTGCTTAATACTTAAGAGAATTCAAAGATGAATAAGGCTTAGTCCTGACATTCAGGAACATAAAGTACATGGTACTTAGGTTTATGCAGGTTTAGAATATTTCAAGAATTCTGCTTTTTTTTCCAGTGGTTCCACTTTTTGCCTGCATAACAAATGAAGTATGTCAGTAATGCTTCTGAAGTCCAGTAGGTACTGTATGACTTCACTGGCTGTCCTGAGAGAGGGAGAAGAGTGAACAAGAGTAGCAAGAGTTGTTTGTTATTGGGTTTTAGGGTCTAAAGTCAGTGCACAGACAAAAACTGTGTTTGGTTAAAATTGCCCTTAAAGACCCTTAAATTACCTGCCAAGTACAGTTTTGTGTATGTAACTCTATATAGTAATTCTTATATAAGTTAAAGAACTGAGCTAAAATAAGGGAAAGAAAGAGAAAATCTATATGCAGATAATCAGGCATGACTTTTCTGCCTTTAGGATAATGGTCAGATCTTTAGTGGTGTTTAGGGGGTTAAGTAAAGAATTGAATAGTATTCCCACTTGTCTAGGTTCCTTCTTTTTTTTTTTTTTTTCTTTTTTGAGTCAGGGTCTCGTTCTGTTGCTCAGATTGGAGTGCAGTGGTGCAGTCTCAGCCTACTGCAACTTCCAGCTCCTGGGTGCAAGTGATTCTCGTGCCTCAGCCTCCTGAGTAGTTGGGATTACAGGCATGCACCGCCATGCCTGGCTAATTTTTTGTATTTTAAGTAGAGACAGAGTTTCGCTATGGTGGCCAGGCTGGTCTTAAACTCCTGTCCCCAGGTGATCCACCCACCTGGGCCTCCCAAAGTGTTCTGGGATTACAGGTGTGAGCCACTGTGCCTGGCCTCTTTTTTTAAATTATTATTATTATTTTTGTTGTTGTTGTTGAGACAGGGTCTCACTCCTGTCGCCTGGGCTGGAGTGCAGTGGCACAATCATGGCTCATTGCAGCCTCGACTTCCCAGGCTCAGGTGATCCTTCCACCTCAGCCTCCCAACTACCTGGGAAAACAGGTGTGCACCACCACCCCTGGCTAATTTTTATATTTTTAGTAGAGACGGGGTTTCATCATGTTGCCCAGAATGGTCTTAAACTCCTGGGCTCAAGTGATCTGCCTGCCTCAGCTTCCCAAAGTGCTGTGATTACAGGCATGAGCCACTGCGCCTGGCCAAGGATTGCTTTCATTATGATTTAATATGCACTAATAGACTTGTGAGGATAAAGTACAATAATACATGTGAAAACACTCAGCATAGACCCTGAAACATAGTTGCTGCTCAATAAATATTTGTTAGGATTTGAATCTGAATCTCTCCTAATTTGACAGTGGTATTTGAAATGTTGTAAGCAATTACTTAACCACACTGCTGTGTGTCTTTCCATACTGACATTTTCTGTGTGGGCCCACTGAGTTATGGATCATTCTTGTGCCTTTTGGCACTGGTCCCATTCTACAGGGGGATTAAGCTCCAAAGTGAATGCGTTATTACATGCACACCTGATGCTATTCCTCTGGGTTGTACCTTTGTTGGTATGACAACTTTTATTTTTGAAGTTTTAACACTTGAGATACTCTATTTTTAAAAATACTGCAGAATGATGGAAATGTTCTTTTTCTGTGGCTTATACTTTTGAAAGTCATATTATACTTCTTAATAAAGTTACATTTAAAATATTTTTTTAATAAACTATGACTCTGAGGTAGCCCTAACTTCTAGCCTCTCTTTTCCCAATATCCTTTTTGTTCCTGTTTTCATTTTTTTAGAGACAGGGTCTTGCTCTGTCACCCATGCTGGAGTGCAGTGGCACAATCATAACTCACTTGAACTTCTGGGGTCAATTGATCCTCTCCACTTAGCCTCCTGAGTAGCTGGGATTACAGGCATGTACCACCATGCCTAGAAATTTTAAAAAAAATTTTTTTTAGAGATGGGGGTCTCACTATGTTGCCCAGGCTAGTCTCAAACTCCTGGGCTCAAGCGATCTTCCCACCTTGGCTTCCCAAAGCTCTAGGATTACAGGCATGAGCCACTGTGACTGGCCCCCAATATCCTTTTTAAAATAAACTTTTAAAAGATTGGCATCTAAGATGTCTTTCTTTTTTTTCACTTCTTGTGTATTCGTGTTCCTTTCCTTCTACGGCAGAAACCACAGTGTGTTGATGAATGAATAGTTTAAGCAAGGCTGCTAGAAGTTTCATTCCACTATAGAACTGGTTCTGTTTGTGGCCAAGAATTGCTGTCAGTACTAACCAGCTATTTCATAGCTGTTGCATGAGGAAAGGGACTAGAGTAGGATTGTACCCCTCAGTCTATGCTTTGTTTACTCTGAGTGTGCAAAAGATGGTGGGCTTTAGGAACAGGGGTAGTGAATAATTTGGGGCACTGTTATTCCTTCTGCTTTACTTTAAGTATCACTCTTCATCTCTTCTACCAGGATATGAATTGTCTCCCACGGCAGCAGCTAACTTCACACGCCGAAACCTGGCTGACTGTCTTCGGAGTCGGGTAAGTAATATATCAGACATTGTTAGATAGAGCAGAAAAATCCTTTGTGCTTCTTTTATATTCTCATTATACATGAGTAGTATTTTTGCCCTTTTTTGGCCTTCCAGAACCCCTCCTGTTGCTACTTGTTCATTCTTAAGTCCAATGTCTTTGTGCACAGTTGTTATTAATAGGTACAGCCCAAAGGGCAAATATTCATTCCCAGAGAATTGGTTGGGACACACCAATATGAAGGCCTGTGACAACTTACCCTTTTTTTCCCCCTAAAAACTATTTTTTAGAGCAGTGTTAGGTTCACAGCAAAATTGAGAAGTATAAAGATTTCCCACATTCCTCCTCACCCACATGTATAGCATTCCCCATTATCAGCATCTTCCACCAGGGTGATACATTGTCACAAATGATGAGCCTACATTGACAGTAATCACCCAGGTCCATAGTTTACATTAGGGTTTACTTTTGCTGTTGTGGATGTTATGGGTTTGGACAAATGTATAATGACATGTATCTACCATTACAGGATACAGAGTATTTTCACTGCCCTAAAAATCCTTTGTACTCTACTTATTCATCCTTCCCCATCCCTGCAACTCCTGACAACCACTCATCTTTTTACTTTCTCCATGGTTTTGCCTTTCCCATCATGTCATATAGTTGGAATCATGGATTATGCAGCCTTTTCAGATTGGCTTCTTTTGTTTGGTAATACACATTTAAGGTTACCCTATGTCTTTTCATGGCTTGATAGCTCATTTCTTTTTAACATTGAAAAATACTCCATTGTCTAGATATACTACAGGTTATTTATCCATTCACCTACTGAAGGACATCTTGGTTGCTTCCAAGTTTTGGCAATATGAATAAAGCTAATGTACACATCCATGTGCAGGTTTTTGTTTGAACATAAGTTTTTTTTTGCGTAAATACCAAGGAGTGTGATTGCTGGATCGTATAGTAAGAGTACGTTTAGTTTTTTCAAAGTGTTTTTGTAACAAACCATATTACTTAATACCTGTGACTGAAAGTCTCTATGTGTTAATGAAAGTAGAACTTTGAAAATAATAATTCAGATTTTTTTATTTTTATTTTTTTGAGATGGAGTTTCACTCTTGTTGCCCAAACTAGAGTGCGATGGCACAATCTTGGCCTACTGGAACCTCTGCCTCCTGGGTTCAAGTGATTCTCCTGCCTCCATTTCCCAAGTAGCTGGGATTACAGGCATGCACCACCACGCCCAGCTAATTTTGTATTTTTAGCAGACACGGGGTTTCTCCATGTTGGTCAGGCGTCAGGCTGGTCTCGAACTCCTGATCTCAGGTGATCTGCCTGCCTTGGCCTCCCAAAGTGCTGGGATTACAGGCGCGAGCCACCGCACCTGGCCAGTAATGTGGATTTTTATCTCAAGATTGCTTATCTGTGTTTCTCTTTTTTTCTTTTTCTCTTTTCTTTTTTTTTTTTGAGACAGGGTCTCACTCCAGTTGCCCAGGCTGGAGTGTAGTGGTGTGATCTCAGCTTACTGAAGCCTCAACTTCCCGGGTTCAGGGGATTCTCCCACCTCAGCCTCCCAAGTAGCTGGGACTACAGGTGTGCACCACCACATCTGGCTAATTTTTTATATTTTTAGTGGAGGCAGGATTTCACCATGTGGCCCAGGCTGGTCTTGAACTCCTGGACTCAAGCAGTCTGCTGGCCTTGGCCTTTCAGGGTGCTGGGATTATAGGAATGAGCCACTCACTGTACCTGGCGTACTTACCTGTGTTTTTCTATGACTTTTTCCCAAAGCATACAGCATTGTTCCTTCTTACTTATTCTAGCCTTGTTGCTATTCTAGAGCTGTCTCAATTTCATCGACAGCATGTTAAAAGATGCAATACTAAGTTAAGGATTGAATGCATTAAAGATTGTGTAGGATGTGCTAGGAAAGTTCATAAGGTTGCTAAAGGTGTGTGTTATTCCCTTCCCACAGGGACTAAATAAATAGAGCCTTACCATGTGATCTCACCCCCTGTGCCTGTTTACTCATCTATGAAATGGAGATAACTTCCTAACCCCACAGGAGTGTCAGGAAAATGAATGCTTGTAAATCATAATATTTAACATTCATGTGATTTTTGCCCAAAGCATTTTGCTTAATAATTTAATCTACTCACTATTCCACTGAGAAAGATAGTCTCTATCACTGAGATGAAGTGAAAGGCATAAAGTGTCAAAGGGACTAGCTCCAGGTCACACAGCAGGTCAGACAAAGCTAAAATAATGGTGCCATAATTATTTGACTATTCTGCCTTTGGTTCTTCAGTAGTGTTTCTAGAACACTGATGCTATTCATATTTTTATTATGGTTTGAGTTTTCATCTGTACTTGCTTAAAATAACAAGTTACTTTTTTTAAAGTTACTTACTACAGATCTATAAAGCAGTTTATTTTCTAGTGCCTAATAATCTTTGACTGATAATTTCTCAATAAATAGTACCTCTCAGTGCTAGCTTTGACCAAGGGCTTGTACGATCTGAGGGATCATGAAGTTGGAAGAGAAGCTAGAGACATGTAGGATTGAGAGGAGGAGGCAAATTTACATACATTGTTTTGACCTGGGTGAAAGATCAGTAGTCTTTTCTTTAAAAAAAAAAAAAAAAAAAAAAAAAAAAAAAAAAATATATATATATATATATATATATATATATATATATATTTATTTTTCTTTTCCAAAAAAGTCATTGTCACCAAGTGGTCTTTTCTTCACTCCTCCTTGAGAAAGGAAAATGGGTCAGATATTAGTTTTTCTGTCACCCAGAAGTTCCTGTGGTGTTCAGCATTTTATGACTTGCCATGTACAATGTTCCTCTGACTTATCAGGCAGAACCGGAGTAAGAATTCCAGCTTTGGGCACAATAAATACTGTGTCATAAATATCACAGACATTAAGTGAATTAAGCTCCTTTTTGGACTTGAGATAAGAATGGCAGTGTGCTTCATGCAAATGCAGTGAATCTGGTTTAATCTTCTCCTAGCAGAAATGTTTGATGTCTTAACAAATATCCCTTGTAGACAGTGACATGGGGCTCTGGTAAATATTGACTACCTCTGCCTGAGCTTTTCCAATAGGTCCAATCTCTGCTCCCCCATCTCCTTATCAAAATAGATTCTTAGTTCTAAAATATGAATTTATATTTTAGTCGTTTTATTCTGGGAAGAGAGATGATAGTTTGTCAGTGTTCCTAATAAGTGCAAAGTCACCAAATTTAGTATATTTATATGGTCACACCAGTTGGCAGATGTGACTCATTTTGGGTCAGCCAGTTACCATGTATAACTTCTGTGTCTGTAGCTCAAATTGTTTGATTTCTAATTTGCTCTGTGTATGTGTGGTGGTTTGGTTGGGAGGACATTTACTACCACTGAGTATATAATGAATCTTACATAAACTGGTTCATTAAAATGTAGGCAATTTAGCATTGTGGTTAACAGCATAGTCTCTGGAATTGGACTACTTGGGTTTGAATATTTGCTTACTGACTTACTAGCTGGATGTCTTTGGACAAATTCTAAGCTTAATTTCCCTACTTACCAATTTCAAAAAGTTATTATGAAGATTAAATGAGGTAATAATGCAAAGCTCTTACTTTTTTTTTTTGAGACAGGATCTCACTCTGTCATCTAGGCTGGAGTGCAGTGGTATGACCACAGCTCTCTGCAGCCCCTTGACCTTTCAGGCCCAGATGATCTTTCCACCTCAGCCTCCCTGGCAGCTGGGACTGTAGGTGCATACCACTATGCCTGGCTAATTTTTTGTAGAGATGGGGTTTCTCCATGTTGCCAGGCTGGTCCCGAACTCCTGGGCTGAAGCAGTCCTCCCGCTTCTGCTTCCCAAAGTGCTAGGATTACAGGCATGAGCCACCATGCCCAGCCCACTTGTGTTTTTATGCTGCGATTGCTGTTTGGTCGAAGAAGCAATTTAATGGCTATAAGTTAGTTTTTCATGAGGGATCATTTGTTGTGCTTTTTTTTTTTTTTTTTTTTTTTTTTTTGAGATAGGGTCTCGCTCTGTCACCTAAGAGGTGGCACAGTCACAGCTCACTGCAGCCTCAACCTCCCGGGCTCAAACAATACTCCCACTTCAGCCTCCCAAATAGCTGGAACTACAGGCGCCAAGCCACCATGCTGGTATTGATAGGGAAAATAGAAGTAAAATAACATTGAACATATATTATGTGCTAGGATTTTTCTAGATCTACACAGTCCAGTATGGTAGCCAACTAGCCATATGGGGCTATTTAAATTTAAGTTAATTAAAATTAAATAAAACTTAAAATTCAGTTTCTGGTGGAAAATCTCCTGGTAGACTTTGCCTGAATGCTAAATCAACTTTTGTTCTTGAAAAAAAAATTCTGTTCCTCAGTCACAGCCACATTTCAGGTACCCAATAGCCACAACTATTGTATTGGACATCACAGATCTGGAACATATCCATCATCATAGAAGTTCTCTTGGACAGTGCTATTCTAAATACTTACATATGTATCTGTTATTAAGTATCCTTATTATGACACCATAAGATGTGTGTTATCCCCATTTTACTTACAAGGATGTTAAGTATTTGTCTTAGATATGTTTCCAAAGCACATATATACTATGTTAAAGGTTAAGATTCCAGCTTCAAATATCAAACTCTTTCATGGTGTCTTCTTTATTAATTAGTGGACTAATGTACAAGTGTATTTGTGCATTTAGGGAAACATGAAATGTTCAGTTTTGTTAAAATGTCGAAGTTGCACGTAGTATTATATAGATAAATTTGAATATATGTCCATTGTAGGTTTTCAATAAGTGTTTGCTGAAAAAGTGTCATCCAGCTAGGTCTGTATATTCCGCTGAGAATATTAATTATGCATTTATACACTGGAAGGGAATTCTTAATGAATGGAATACTGGAAGAAGTATTCTTAATAAATGGATGTTAATTTGTATAGGAATTAAAGGCATGAAATCATCAGAAGACGAAAAAAGACAGATGGGGAAAAAATTCAGAAGCCTTCAGTTTAGTTGTTTATTTAAATGCTTGTATACATTTAAGATGGTCTCTTCTTGTTGGTTAGACCCCAAAGAGCAGAAAAAGGGCTTATACTATGCTCAAGGCTTGCTTTCTTCGGCCAGGCACAGTGGCTCATGCCGGTAATCCTAGCACTTTGGGAGGCCAAGATGGACAGATCAGTTGAGCCCAGGAGTTCAAGACCAGCCTGGCCAACATGGTGAAACCCCATCTCTACTAAAAATACAAAAAATTAGCCAGATGTGGTGGCACACACCTGTAATCCCAGTTACTCAGGAGGCTGACGCAGGAGAATAGCTTGAACCCAGAAGGTGGAGGTTGCAGTGAGCTGAGATCGTGCCACTGCACTCCAGCCTGGGTGACAGAGCAAGACTCTGTCTAAAAAAAAGGCTTGCTTTCTCAAATTCTCCTTACAGTTTGACTAATGTCAGAGGATGATGAGTTATGGGGCTATTTCTTTTCTTTTCTTTTTTTGAGACGGAGTCTCACTGTGTCACCCAGGCTGGAGTGCAGGGGCACGATCTCGGCTCACTGCAAGCTGCACCTCCCGGGTTCATGCCATTCTCCTGCCTCAGCCTCCTGAGTAGCTGGGACTACAGGCGCCCGCCACCATGCCTGGCTATTTTTTTGTATTTTTAGTGGAGACGGGGTTTCACCATGTTGACCAGGATGGTCTCGATCTCTTGACCTCGTGGTCCACCCGCCTTGGCCTCCCAAAGTGCTAGGATTACAGGCATGAGCCACCATGCCCGGCCTATTTCTTACTTAAAATGAATTATGTGGCATATTTGATGTAGCCCATCTGAATGCCCTAAAATTATCTCCATTTAACAGATAGAGAGACAGGTATAAACCAGGCAAATCTGGTGTCCTTGGGAACGTGAAATTTTGTGGCAAGGCTTAGAGTAGGATGCTGGCCTCCATGATGTGTAATCGTCGGGTTTCACTGCCACACTGGCCAAAGAGTTTTCATAGAACTTTTTCCAAAGTGTTTCATGAGCCTTTGGTAATTTATCTTTTTATCTATTTATTTGTAAATGCTTAGCAAGTAAACAGTAGAAATAATAAGTTGAAAAGATATCCAGCCTGATGTAGTGGTTTTCAAACTTTATTCTGTGAAGCTGCTTCAGGATACTCACCAAGGAAGACCAGTGTGCAATGCTTTTTTTTTTTTTTTGAGGTGGAGTTTCGCTCTGTCACCCAGGCTGGAGTGCAGTGGCATGATCTCAGCACACTGCAACCTCCACCTTCCAGTTTCAAGTGATTCTTCTTCCTCAGCCTCCCGAATAGCTGGGACTACAGGCGTGCGCCACCATGCCTGGCTAATTTGTGTATTTTTAGTAGAGACGGGGTTTCAACATATTGGCCAGTTTGGTCTTGAACTCCTGACCTCGTGATCCACCTGCCTTGGTCTCCCAAAGTGCTGGGATTACAGGCGTGAGCCACCGTGCCTGGCGTTTTTTTGTTTTTGTTTTTGTTTTTGTTTTTTTTGAGACAGAGTCTTGCTCTCTCACCCAGTCTGGAATGCAGTGGTGTAATCTCGGCTCACTGCAACCTCTGCCTCCTGGGTTTGAGCAATTCTCCTGCATCAGCCTCCTGAGTAGCTGGGATTACAGGCATGCATCACCATGCCTGGCTAATTTTTGTATTTTTCATAGAGACGGGGTTTCACCATGTTGACCAGGCTGGTCTCCAACTCCTGACCTCAAGTGATCTGCCCACCTCAGCCTCCCAAAGTGCTGGGATTACAGGCATGAGCCACTGCACCCAGCCAAGTGTTCAGCACTTTAGCTCTGCTTCATATAGCTCAACTCAGCTTTTATCTATTTGATAGATAGGAATTCTAGGTAAAGTTTTATTTGAAAAGGTGCCATCACTGTTCCCTTACCACCAAAGGGCCCTGCAATAGGAGGTTTAATACTAGCTCTGCTGTGAGTTAGTTGAAAACCTTGGGAGAAAGCAAGCATTTGATTGGATGGTTTTTAGGGTTTGTTCCAGCCCCCAAATAGCATGATTTAAGAATCTTATGGCAAGACCATAACCAGACTTGAATTTTTATTTATTTATTTATTTTTTTAGGGAATGGGAAAGAATATGTAGGAAAGGATTTCAGGTCTTAGTCATTTCCAGCAGTGACCAAAGCTTATCCCCACACTCTGGCCTTAATTCAAGGCTGTTTGGTCTGGTTAGTAGTAGGCATGTATAGCATGCTCCTGTCCTAGAAGAAACCTGTTGCTTTGAGCCTTCTATTCTGACCATGAGAATTATTCTTCTCATGCCTTAGGTGGCTGGCACAAAGGCATCATCTGTTTATTGGTATCAGTGAGGTCCTGTGAACAGATGGCCCAGGTGAAACCCTGACTTTGCAGGTCTTGTCCCTTATACACTACCAACCATTTGTTACATGTGATTGAAATATCACTAACAAGGGTAATTTCACATGATTTTTGGCAAATGTGGTTAGCAGGATGTGACATGACGCAGCACTGCCTTCTTCCTCCATGTGCCATCTCCCTTGAGGCCTCATCTTCTCTACTTGCCCCCGTCTCACCCATGCCGAGGCTTGCCTTCAGCTCACCTGCTCCAGATGGGCAGCACAGTGGGAGGACACTGGCAAAGGCAGATGTGTTTATTTTCCGGAGACAAAATGTTGTGCTGCTGCAGATGGCAGTGCCTTGGAGCAAGAGGCAGCCTTTGACACTGCTGCCACACAGCCTGGGCATCTTGACAGACAGAGCCAGCTTACTTTTGGTGATGGGGAAATTCAAAAATGAAAAACGAAAACCAAGATGTTCATTATGCAGCTCTTGGACTGTCAGTGCAAGCAGCAGCCCTTTTAGACCTGGGGAGCAGTTTTCTTCCCTACCAAACCTTAGTCAGCTAGTGAGCTAACTGTGGATTTTCACTGTAGGCCAAGAGTTATGTGTCTGTTCATTACTTTTGTCTCCCAGCCTTAACAGGACATAAAGTAAAAACTGGAAACAAATGGCTACATTTAGATGGACACTCAGTTTGATTCTGCAAAACATATGTGTATCCCAGGTCCCATCTCACAGGAGTCTCTTAGGATTGGGGGTGGCTCATGTTGGCCCCATTGGAGATACCGCTGTTCTGTTTTTAGTGGTCATTTTGATTATCCAAAGGCCCAGAGACAGATGTGCCTTGAAGTTGAGGTGTCTCAATTAATATGACAACACTTTGTGCTTATAGTGTTTTTCTACTAGGAGGAGTAAGCATTCTGACAGCTGCCCTTTTAAGCAGTATGCGTATGCATTAGTTAAAGCTTGACTAAGTCCATTAGGAAGACAAAGACTGGCTGTTGAATCATTACACTTACTAGGATCCTAAAAAAAATAACTTGGGAAGATTATTTGAAAGTTACTGGCTTTATCAGGAAATTTTTTTTTCTTTTTCTTTTTTTTTTTTTTTTAAATGTGCTGTTTTTCCTAGCCCTAGCTAGTTAGGAGTTTGTAGGTGTAAAGTCTTCCCCCTCCCCTTCCCTGTCTCTCTCCAGGGGGTTGTATGTGAGAAGGTGTTGCTTTCTCACTCAGAGAGCATATATGTGCTACCCTGTTGGATGCCTGCTGCGAGCCCAGAGAACCCCTGTTCTCGTTGAATGGAATAAGCCTATTGGATGGCTGGAATTTTGCAGCCCCATAATGCCAACTTTTCACTTAAAGCATCTTTCCTATCCACAATGGGAGTGAAGCAGTATATATACTTGGTCTAGATTTGTATTGTTTTAAAACTCGTGTCTTAAAACTTTTGTGATTTCCTATTAAGGCTTGGTTTAAGCCTAAAGCAGGATAGTGCTGTGTCTGCTTAGTAGGAATGTGCTTTTACTTTTAAAATGTTTACTATTAGAAGTGCAGATTTACCCCCAACTTTTAAGATTGCTTTAAATCACTTGCCCCAGCCTGGGTAGGCATAGGTGTGGGCATGCCCTCCCACATACTCACAGATACAAACACACACAATATCCTGGCATCTTGGTGCCTCTTTTTACCTGCCCTGGCCCAAGATCATGTAGGAATATGAATTTAGGGGCTGATCTCAACAACCTCATGAGGTTTTCTTTACTCTCTCCCAAAAAACAGTTACCTAAAATGAAGGGCAGTGGGAAGGCTTTTCACAAGGGGAAAGGTGGATTTTTCTATTTCTTGACCTGAGAGGTTGTTACGTGTATATTTACTATGTTCATTCGCTATACCATGTATATTTTATGCTTTTTTTTTTTCTTCTTTTTGAGACATAGTCTCGCTCTGTCGCCCAGGCTGGAGTGCAGTGGTGCTGTCTAGGCTCGCTGCATCCTCCGCCTCCTGGGTTCAGGCAATTCTCCTGCCTCAGCCTCCCGAGTAGCTGGGCCTACAGGCACATGCCACCACACCTGGCTAATTTTTGTATTTTTAGTAGAGATGGGGTTTCACTGTGTTGGCCAGGCTCCCGACCTTGTGATCCATCTGCCTTGGCCTCCCAGAGTGCTGGGATTACAGGCATGAGCCACTACGCTTGGCCTATTTTATGCATTTTTATGTGTATGAGTTATTTCATAAAAAGCTATAAGAAAACGAAAAGGAAGACTAAAACGGCGGGAAAACATTACTTTTTAACCTAAAAATGAAAAAAAAAGGGCCAGATTTACCATTACTTTTGAATGTAGACAACAGAGCAAATAGGATTAACTGATTGGAAAGAAGAAAGGAGATAATAGTCTCTGAGTCTTTGTAAACTGAAATGATCCAGCAGAATTCTACACTTCCTTTTCTGACGCTTCCTGATGGATGTGGTTTCTTACAGCCAGGATGTTCCATACCTGCTGATATTCATTCAGCCAGTCTCCAGCCTGCATTGTCCTTGGGGCTGAGGAAACAAAGGTGCACACCTCAATGTGGGCCTTCAGATGGAGAAATGGAGAAGTAAACAGTCAATTGCACTGCAGAGTGACAAGTGCTAAGATAGCCATATACACAGGGTACTCTGGGAGCACAGAGCCTAACCTGAGCCTCAAAGGACTTGCTGTCATGAATGCAAAGATGAAACAAAAGGGCAAACTGAAAGCACAGACCAAGGTGTTTGAAAGTATGTTAGGTTAGGCACAGTGATTTGTTAGCAGTAGTCAAGGCAGGGATAAATACTTCTCTGGGCCTCCTCATAAGTTTATCTGTTGTGGGATACTGTGTACAAAATAGGGCTCTACTGATTAAAAACAAATATAAATATATATATATTTATTTATTTTATACTACATACATAAAATCGATAATCTAAAGTCAGCCGGGCACAGTGGCTCACATCTGTAATCCCAGCACTTTGGGAGGCCAAGGCAGGTGGATCACCTGAGGCCAGGAGTTCGAGACCAGCCTGGCCAACATGGTGAAACCCCCGTCTCTGCTAAAAATACAAAAATTAGCTGGGCATGGTGACAGGTGTCTGTAGTCCTAGGTACTCGGGAGGCCAAGGCAGGAGAATCGCTTGAACCCAGGAGGCAGAGGGTTTTTTTTTTTTTTTTTTTTGAGACAGTCTTGCCTTGTCGCCCAGGCTGGAGTGCAGTGGCGCAGTCTTGGCTCACTGCAAGCTCTGCCTCCCGGGTTCACGCCATTCTCCTGCCTCAGCCTCCTGAGTAGCTGGGACTACAGGCGCCCGAGGAGGCAGAGGTTTTAATGAGCCAAGATTGTGCTACTGCACTCCAGCCTGGGTGACAGAGCGAGACTCTGTCTCTAAATAAATAAATAAATACAAGCAGTGGGCCTCTCTGGAAGCCTGTTGGCTAAGAGGGGGTTAGCATGATCAGATGAGATTGGTAAGATCATTAGCTCGTTGGCTGTTCTTTGATGGAGCATTTGGGGAAAGAATGAAGGAAGCGGGGAGACCAATGAGGGGCCTGCATGTCAGTTAAAGCCGTAGCGATAACTTTTGTTGGATCTGGGGTGCTAATGGGGAACACGGTTCTAATAGAAGGGCTCCTAAATAGTCTTTTCCTCAGAATTTCCTTAATACTCTATGGATATCTGAAAACATACCATCATATATAGTCCTAACTACTCTTTTCTAGAAGACCATCTTATTTATTAGCTCAGAGAGATGAATCAGCTTTGATGTTCAGAATTCATAGATTAGATATTCATGGGCATGCTTAGCATGCACAACTTAATATATGCCTTGTAGTGTGCAAGCGTGTAGCAAAGCATGGTTTCTGCATTTGAGATTTTTAAAAACTGACTTAACGGTATATGGAATCTTAAATTTTCCTAGAAACTGCCAGCTCATGAAAAAAAAGAATTCAAGTGTCCTTGTTGCAAACATGGTGTTGGTTTTATCATTGCACAATCAGCAATTTTATTTTGACGTTATTTGGGGGGAAGCAGTATTTTTGATTAGCAAGTAAAATTAATGTAGAAAACAAATACTGTGTTAACTATTTGGTATAATAAGGCATCTGTGCCATGTTGCATTTCAACTCATTAAATTTCTAAACTTCTAATTACGATAAGTTACAACTGTAATAGGAAAACCAATCAAACTTGGAGTCACTGATAGCTTTAGAGAAGTAAAATTTATAGTAACTTTGGAATTACTGAGGAGACCTTTAAAATCTAATTTAGTTAAAAATTGAAATATACACAATATTTAAATTTTTTTGGTTGTAAAATTCACATTTATTGGGCACCTACTACTTAGCAAGTCTTCTTCCAGGAACTTTAACACGAGTGAGTACTTGAATTCCTCACAGCTCTGTCAAGCAAGCAGTACTGTCCTCCACATTACAGATGGGGCACTCGAGGCTCCAAGTGGCCTATCTCAAGTAACACAACTGTAAGGTGATAAAGCCACATTCGATTTTCATTGCTTTGTCACAGAAGTGCATGCCTATCTTATATGACTTATGGCATTTAAAAGCAGAGTTTATCCAAGTAGTAATTTAAAGGATGTTTTTCTTTTAAAGTTTAAAATATTGGTTGTAAATGCAGTAACATTCCTGAGCTTAAGTTCAAGAACTCAACCATTATATGAGTTTTTACCAGTGTATTAAGCAAAAACATTTGAACATGAGCTAATTGTTATTAAAGGAAAACAAAGACAATTTTTATATTTTTATTTTGGATCTGCCAGCATCAAACAGGTATACCAAATATACTTTCGGAGAATGACCTAAGGCAAGGAAAAGAAAAAGGAAAAAATTGTTTAGACAGTCTCATTTTCAGAGCAGTGTTTCTTTTATTTTGTCTTGGTCCTCTGAAAATGAAAGGTTTGCTTTGTTTGAGGCACACTTGCCTCCTTATTTCCCAGTTTAGTATGAGAATTTATAAACGTGGGCCAGTTTGTTTTTTAGTGCTACAAAAAATAAATGCATTTGGAACAGGAAAGAACAAGAAAGTCAGGTGTTTAACTTTTTGTTTGTGAAGCTCATTATAGTATTCTGATTTTGATCAGTTTACATTTGTACTTTTTTTCCGTCACAAGATTAAGAGAAAATTGTTTTCAACTTCCAATTCCATACCTTCTCCACTCTGAGTGGCAACTGTAGATAACAGGACCCTAACCAGCCCTGGGTTCTCTCTCGCACCTCTGCTTTTGTCACTCCAGCACTTTGCTAGTCTTCCCCCTTGAATGCACCAACATCCTAACGTGGCTCGCTCTTCAGTGCCAGTTAAACTCAGCATTTATCAGGGAAGTTTTTTCTGTATTTGCTCCCCCACCCCCCACCACATATGTCACCCTCAATTTCTTATGGCAACTTAGGTATACCTTTGCCATAGTGTCCTGTTGTAATCATTTTCTTTACTTTCTTCCATGTGCGAGTGTGAGAGTGTATGTGTTCATATGAATGAAACCTCTTCACTGGCTGGCTCTTCATTCAGTCTCATGACCTGGGTTATACACTATTTTCTCTTCCCATCTGTCTTTGGACAACTGTGCTTAAGCTCATTAGGTCCAAATTGAGCTCTTTTCATTTGGACTGCCACTGTCCCCCTTATTGAGAGTCCTAACTCTTCTTTCTCCCTCACCTCTTCTACTGTTATGAAGTTCCATCATTTCTACCTTCTAAATATATCTCATATTTCATACCTCTCTCTCCGCCCCCTCTACTTTTTCCTTAGTTTGGTCCTCATCGTCTGTCTAGAGTAGACTATTGTAGATCCTCTAACCATCCGCCCTTCCTCTCAGTCCTAATCCCAGTCTATCTTTCATGTAACTGTCAATTACCATCCTAAAATGGCAATCTGGTTTGTATTTCCTTTCTAAAAGTCTTCTGTTTAAGAGAAGCAGGGAAAATGGCTAGGACTGGTGGAATATCAATCTGAGACATCAGGGTTCCTTGGCACCAATTAACCAATGTGCTATGTCATGAAAAAAGGCTTGGATCAGCAGAGGGATGGAAGTGGCAAATTTTCACTGGTTGCTGTATGGTTTACATACTAATGTAAATATTCTTTAGGAGGCCAGTGACAGTGTCATCCCAGTTTCTCTCCCTACTTCCTGCTGAAGTCACCTAATTCTCCAGGTGTATGTGTCCCATGTTCACCAGTATCCAGACATTCCGTATTCCTCTCTGTTTCTTTGTCTTCACGTATACTGTTTCCTCTATCTGGAGTCCTTCCTATCCACATCTACCTTATGAGTGCCTTCCAGATCCAGACTCCCATCTTCATCATGTCGCATGATGCTTCTCATACAATAAATGCTAAATAAACATTTATTGAAGTTATTCACATTCCAAATGTGGAAATGAAGTTAGTTGGGGCATCTGCCCATTTCATAATTATTCTATGTCGTAGTCCCAGGGAACTCATGGAATTTGGTTGAAGGCTTTTATAAACTGTGTATTTTTTACTTAAAGCTAAAAGAGATTGAATCTACACATGGGTTTCCTTAAAAAGGAATATAGCCAAGAGGATTAAAGTCAGGGTACAAGGCCGGGCATGATGGGTCATGCCGGTAATCCCAGCACTTTGGGAGGCCGAGGTAGATGGATCACTTGAGGTCAGGAGTTCGAGACCAGCCAGGCCAACATGGTGAAACCCTGTCTCTACTAAAAATACAAAATTAGCCTGGCGTGGTGGCGTGCGCCTGTTATACCAGCTACTCCAGAGGCTGAGGCAGGAAAATCACTTGAACCCGGGAGGCGAGATCATGCCGCTGTACTCTAGCCTGGGCAACAGAACAAAACTCTGTCTCAAAAAAAAAGTCAGGGTATAAATGATTCCATATTGCTTAGGCATTAAGGATAGGTAGTTCTCTACCCGCTTCCCCATCCATAGAACCATAGTCTTTTAGAGCTAGGAAAGGTACTAGGTCACAATAATTGGAAGTTGCTGAAATCTTTGAGATTTTTTTAGGTGTTTGAAATAGTGGATTCCAATTCACATATGAAGTCCTTCTTTAATTAAAATAGCAAAATTGAAATTGAGATTTTAAAATTATACCACCAAACCCACCCAAAAAAGATAGCTAGTGAATTTTGTTAGTTATGGCAAACAAAGTTCAGAGTTCAGAACATTGGTGTAAGAAAATAACAATTGATTCATTTTATTTATTAGTGAAATTGAAAAATTGGGGATTGGCAAAGCAGTTAAGGTGTTGGTAATCTATCATCATGGGTATTTATTGAACTACCACATAGTTTTAGATCCTATAGAGGAGTCGTAATTGTATGATATTTTAAACTTGCTGTTTTAAAACTTAAAATATTAGGTAGACATGGAGGCACCGACCTGTAGTCCCAGCTACTTGGGAAGCTAAGGTAGGATTCCCTTGAGCCCAGGAGTTTGAGGCTATAGTGTGCTGTGATTGCACCTGTGGATAGCCACTGCACTTGCTTGGGCAAAATAGCAAGACCTTGTCTCCCAAAATAAACAAACAAAATCCTTAAAATGTTATTGGTCATATAAAGATGTGATAAGTGAAATAGAGAGCAGTAGATGCTAGTATGCAAAATAGTGCATTCTGAAATATATGAGTGTGAAACTGCATTTACATACCAAATCATATTTTTACACTAATTTCCATTTTGTGGAGGCAGCATGATTTCCTGGAAAAGCATGTAGGACTTGCAGTTGGGAGGCCTGAATTCTGGACCTGACCCTTGATGCTAATTACCTGTGTGGTTTAGGGCAAGTTACTGTTTCCTCTTTGAAGTTTAGTCCCCACATTTGTAAAAGGGATACTGGGTAAACTAGTTGAGGTTTTCTATCCCATCTAAGTCTGTAAATTGCATTTTCATGAAATCCTCTCAGTGCTAAAGATGGAATTTTAGGCAGTTTTGACAATCCCCTGGACTAAAAGAAATAGCAGATGTACTGTTCCTTTCAAAGTCCAGTTTCTGTTTAGTATATTTAGAAGTCTGTTTATGAAAACACTCATCGCTAGACAAACTCATTTGTCGCATTGGCGGTTCTGCATCTTCTTCCAAATTACTGACCTCACACACTGCTTAGCATTCCAAGGTGCAACACATCAAAAAAGAAATTGCACCATTCTCCAAAGCACCTCACTCATAGCAGTGTCGTCCCATTCAATTAGAGGTGGCAAAGGCTGGCCTGGCTCCAAAGGAAGACTGTCAATTCCTCTCTTTTTCTGTGTCCACGCTTGGCAGGATGCTTCCTCACGCCCACCTCTCTCCCCCTTACTGTGACTTTAGCTTCCGCCAGATGTCACACCGCTGCTTGTCACCGCTCAGACTCATGTCGCTGATTTTGTTGTTTCAGTGTATTTATCACAACCATTCTCTTTAGCTGTAAAATTTATGGAATTTCACGCTCTTAGTTACTACAGTGTTTCTTTTTCATAAGAGAGGGAATATACAAGGAGTCATATGCACAAGAGTTGGAGGGAAGGGAACACTTCATCTAACTTTAGTAAAGTTTGCCTGTGTGCAGTGCACACTCCCCACCCCCAAATGTAGAAGAGTCCAAAGTGGCACTGAGCTCAGTTCTGTGGGACTCAGATGCTCAGAAGTTTTTAAGAAGTCTATTTCAGTCTCGGAAAGAAGTACATAAGAGATGTGCTTATCAGCCAATTCTCCTGTCTTCTTAAATTTGATCTTTTAGTAACCAACAAAAGTTGGACAATTTTATTGGCTCTCTATAGCCCACTTCTTGATCTTACTATCTAGTCAAATCTGTTGATAATGCAGTCAAATCCTAAAAGTGGTGGTGGTAGTGTTGTGGTAATAGTCAATCTGCATTATTACAATATATCAGGCATTGCACTGAGCACTTTACATGTATTTATCTAAACCTTACCACAACCTTATAATGATGGGTACTTTTATTATCCTTATTGTACAGATGAAGAAATCTCAAAATGACCTAAATGCACTTCACTGTGAAAATAAACTCATGTACTCATTAAAGGAGGAAAAGATACATTTGTCTAGTTTCATCCTCACCCCACCCTCACTGCCTTCTATTAAGAGGCAAAATTTTGGTGGTACCTCATGCTAGAAGCTGAAGTTCATTTTGAATTCCCAGGCTGGTTCATTTAAAATTTTTTCTTTGTATATCAATTAGTCACAACTTTAAACATGTTGGTGTTTGCATTGCAGACCATTGATGGTGATTGCCAAGACCTTTGGGTAGAGAGTATCTTAGCTAAATGTTTGGGTTCACTTGGATGAATGTTTGGATATTTAGGTTAATTCAATACTATATATAATGTTCAGTCTTAGCTTATGGTATGGAAGAAGCCTAGTCTTGTATGTTGCAGTTCTTCCCCTTGGGGACCTCAAAACTTTGTCTTACTACTTAGACTTACTATCTAAACAATTAGAATAGTGGAGACAACCAAAGGCTAGATTATATCATGTACAGAATAGAGATTTCATTTTAAAAGATTCTTGGTAATCTTTGCGAAGGATTACTTTGTAAGAGATTCTTTGTCAAGAGGATCCCTGGCAGTGCTCTCATTATTGATTAATGTTTTCATTTCCCCAGATAATTAGGCAAATCCTTAAGTATGTAATATCATGGGGAACTAAGGGAACTGATGAAAAACTATCTAGAAAGTAGCTTTACCACTCAGAGTAGACACATTTGCAAGGGAAGAAATGACATGGTTAGGGAGGGTTGACCATGAAGTAGATATGCTCTACGTGTCTAGTACAAATGCTTGTGACACTGAACACCATTACCTTAAGGCCCCTGGAAAGAGTCCCAGGAATGAGAGAGGAGGAAACTCATTTACTGACTGCTTTTCTACCATGTGTCAGGCACTGTGCTGGGCACTAACATCCCTCCATATCCCTTTATGAAGACACATAGGAATTTCCCTCGTATCTCAGTGCCAGAAGTAGTTGGGCTTCTCCTGAGTACTTGCATTGTTTATAGAGTCTTTACTGTTTCGGGCATTATACTTATTGTCCACATGCATTATCTTTTGGAATCCTCACTGCAGCAACCCTTTTGTAGTAGGGATCATCCCATGTTTTAAATGAGAAATTAAAATTCAAAGAGATTAAATGACTAACTTTTCTAAAGTCACAGCCCAACTCTTTCTTATTTATTTATGCTATTGGTCTCCTCTTTGTTCAGTTCTGAATGCCTGGCCTGTATCCTAAGCTTTTCTTTACTTAGCACCCTGTGTCTAGAGGGAGGTAGAAAGAGAAGGACCCAAGCCTAGCAAAAAGCAACAATAGATGTACATTCATGGAGATGCTGGCAGTTGACTTAAACTTGAACCACTTCTCAGAAGTAGCACTTATTGCTTTCTCACATTTGTTTAGTGACTTTTCTTTTTATTTGGTAGAAATAGGGTCTTACTCTGTTGCTAGTCAGTCTGTAGTACGGTGGGGGGATCATAGTTCACTGTATGCCGGGGCTTAAGGATCCTCCTGCCTCAGCCTTCCAAGTAGCCCCCTAACCTAGATTTTTTTTTTTTTTTTCCCATAGAGACAGGGTCTTGCCATCTTGCCTACACTGGTCTTGAACTCCTAGGCTCAAGCAGTCCTCCCACCTTGGCCTCCCAAAGTGCGGGATTACAAGCATGGGCCACTGTGCCCAGCCAAGCCAGAGATCTTTGGTGGAGCATTGTCAGAAGAATTTCACAAACTGCAAGTTGTTGCACAGATGTATTGATTTAATTAGTCTAGATAACACCATTTATTTATGCTTAAGCATCTCACACATGCGAAAGTTGGTAATTCAAAGTCACACAATAATTTGTGAGTTATCTTCAATACCAGGAGTTGTAGCTTCTGAATACCAACTTTGGTAAGTATATGTGTGCGTCAGATGCCTAAGCATGAGTAAATGATACTATATAGACCAATTAAGTGATGGAGTTTGCTTTTGAAATTCTGTTGACATCCTATTTCATCTAAAATTTTCTGGTAGTGGATTTTAAATAACATTTATTGTTCTAAACAATTTAATCTCATAGTATGGACAAGATCTTCATTGAAGACAAAACATCTGGGTTCTAACAAGGCCTCTTTGAGTATCTGGGGGAATACTTAATATACCATTGCAACTTGATGAAATTGTCTTGGCTAAGTATACAATGAGTGTTCTGGCTAGTTAGTAGAGAAGAGTAGAGATTATCCTCTTAGCAAAAAGATTTAACTTACTTTGTGATAGGTAAAAGACTATTATTAATTCTCTTGGGGAGGGAAACCAGTTTCTCTTTGCTATTCTGCCTCTTTTCCTCCCTCTTTCTCTCTTCTAATTTTAACTGTAAGAACACCAAGGTATTCTATGTCTGCCAGATTTTGCAGTACTGTTTTCACACTTATATACTAATAGCATTTTTAAAATCTGTAGCTAATTTAAGCAGGTTTGTTGTTGTTTAAAGTGATAAGCTTTCAAAAAGAGACTGGGATGTAGTTATGTAGTAGGAATTTTGGTAGCATCTTTTCTTCCAGAGTTTGGGTTGTTTTACCGTTATTATTTTTTCTCATTATATTTCCTAGAAGATAGAAAGGAGAAAGATTAATTAACCCAGTTTTACATGTTAAAAAAAAAAAAACCCAGAAACTCATAGGGGTTAAGTTTTTTGCCTAAGGTCAGATTTACTAAGAAGGTACTCAGAATGCACAGAGAATTCCAGAGCTTGGCAGAGTGCCGCATACTACTCATTGGGAAATACAATAGGCAGATAATTATTTTCTCAGAAGTCTTGACTGCTGGTCAACTTATTTCTCTCTGGGACTACTCACTGTCTTATCACTAAAACAGAAACTTATTTGGAGGTGAGGACTACTCTGTAATCTCCAGGCGATGTTAGGAACCCTTCCTACTTAGCACAGCTGGCTTAGAATTCCAAGTAAGTATATAACATGAGTTTCATGCTAGGCATGGTGGCTCAAGACTGTCATCCCAGCACTTTGGGAGGCCAAGGTGGAAGGATTACTTGAGCCTAGAAGTTGAAGGCCAGCCTGGGCAACATAGTGAGACCCCATCTCTCTCTCATTCTCTCCGTTTTTTTTTTTGGAGATACAGTCTTGCTCTATTGCCCAGGCTGGAGTGGTGCAGTAGCACGATCTCGGCTCACTGCAGCCTCTGCCTCCCAGGTTCAGGCGATTCTCATGCCTCAGCCTCCCAAGTAGCTGGGATTATAGGCTCGTGCCACCACGCATGGCTAATTTTTGTATTTTTAGTAGAGACAATATTTCACCATGTTGGCCAGGCTGGTCTCAAACTCCTAACCTCAAGTAATCTGCCCGCCTCGGCCTCCCAAAGTGCTGGGATTACAGGCATGAGCCACCGTGCCCGGCCAAGACCTCATCTCTTAAAAAAATAATAATAAATTAGCAGGGCATGGTGGTAGGTGCCTATAGTCGTAGCTGCTCAGGAGGCTGAGGTGGGAAATTCGCTTGAGCCTAGGAGTTTGAGGCTGCAGCGAGCTATGATTGCACCACTGCACTCCAGCCTGGGCGACAGAACAAAAGCCTGTTACTCCCCTCCCAACCCCTCCCCCCGAAAAAAGCAAAAACCATGAGTTTTTTAAGGCTGCCAAGTGGCCGTGTTAATCAGTGTTCAAAGAATGTTAAATGCCACTTTTAGGACCATTAGCTATTACACTTCATGCTTCATAATGAGGTGTCTCACTTACTGTGCGTTTAATTAAATACATACACAAATTTAGGGATGGGGACATATCCATGGGCAAGGCCTGCTTACTACCCGCTGAAGCAAAGGCAAGAGGAGAAACACATCCTGCAGAGAAAAAGAAAGCCATATAAAATGGAAGTCCCACCCCTGATGCCTGGGGGCATAGACAGACTGAATTTAACATGGTAAATGGCGCAGCTGGTGTAGAAAAAAAAAATCATCCATTTGGAGATGAAGAGCAATGCAGACTCAGTCATGGTTCTCTATAAAACTTATGTTTTTAGATTTGCAGGTAATACAAAGAAAGGATACCTATAAATCCAAGTTATAATTATTTTTTGTTGCTTTTTATTTGTCTCAAAATTACTTTTCAGTTAAGTCTGGTGATTTGATTTAAATATTTGAGACTTACAGCTGGGTGCGGTGGCTCACGCCTGTAATCCCAGCACTTTGGGAGGCCGAGGCGGGCGGATCACGAGGTCAGGAGTTCAAGACCAACCTGGCCAACATGATGAAGCCCTGTCTCTACTAAACATACAAAAATTAGCTGGGTGTGGTGGAGGGCGCCTGTCATCCCAGCTACTTGGGAGGCTGAGGCAGGAGAATCGCTTGAACCTGGGAGGTAGAGGTTGCAGTGAGCCAAGATCGCACCATTGCTCTCCAGCCTTGGGGACAAGAGCCAGACTCCGTCTCAAAAAAACAAAAAAACAACAACAAAGAAAGAGACTTACTATCCCTCCCTACCTCATGAGTTGTTTCTTTTCTCTCTCTTTCTCTTTTTTTTGAACCCAGGCTGGAGTTCAGTGGCACAGTCATGGCTCATGGTAGCCCTGACCTCCTTGGTTCAAGTGATCCTCCCACCTTAGCCTCCTGAGTAGCTGGGACCACAGGTGTGCGCCATCATGCCCGGCTAATTTTTTAGTTTTTTTGTAGAAACCAAGTCCCGCTGTGTTACCTAGGCTGGTCTGAAACTCCTGGGCTCAAGCAAGCCTCCCACCTCAGCTTCCCAAAGTGCTGAGATTATACCTGTGAGCTACTGCGCCCAGCTATAAGTTGTTTCTTTAGTAGTGGGCATGCAGTTTACCATTTGGGATTGGTCCAGATGCCCAGACTGAGTTTGTTTATTTCATTTGATGTGGTTGGAGCATCTGCTTTTTTCAGTCAGTGGCCTGGCATTCTCAGAATTGTTTGTTGGTTTCAACAATTAGGAATGACAAAAGAGCACCTATGCTTTGCCTTTGCAGTGCTTACAAAATTTTTTTTTATTTTAAATTTTTGTGCGTTCATAGTATGTGTATATATATATATTGGGTATATGGGATATTTTGATACAGGCATACAATGTGTAATAATCACATCAGGGTAAATGGGGTATCTCTCACCTCAATCATTTCTCCTTTGTGTGACAGACAACCCAATTATACTCTTAGTTATTTTAAAATATACAGTCAAGCTATTATTAACTATAGTCACTCTGTTTTGCTATCAAATACTTTTGAAGAAGTGCTTTTATACAGGTTCTCATCCATAGACTTTAAGAAGATAGCAGCTTTTTCATATACCTTAAAGTGCTCCAAATGCCCTTCCGTTCAAAGAGAACAAGCTGACGTCCCTTGACCTGTTACCATACTCCAGGTCCTCTAGATTTCCCTACATTTTTACTTTCATTGTGATTTACTCAGTTGCTGCTAATATTTTCTTTCTCATGAAGAGTCAGAATATTCTCATTTGCCATGGGAAGAGATGTTGGTGTTCTGCTTTAGTTATCACTTTGCCATATCTTTTCTTTGCAGACCCCATATCATGTGAACCTCCTCCTGGCTGGCTATGATGAGCATGAAGGGCCAGCGCTGTATTACATGGACTACCTGGCAGCCTTGGCCAAGGCCCCTTTTGCAGCCCACGGCTATGGTGCCTTCCTGACTCTCAGTATCCTCGACCGATACTACACACCGAGTAAGTATTAATACTCTAGGGAGGGAGCAGTGGCAGAGCCCTGCCCTCAGCTGCTTCCCAGGTTTGTCCACCCTTGGAGTTGGGTGGCCAGGGCTTGAATAGGATGGATCCTAAGAAGCATAACCAGGTTCCCCTCTGGAAGCTGCACTCTTCTGTCAGTCAGTAGGGTCTTCCAAAAGCTGATGTAAGTTCTATTTTTTGCCATTCAAAATGAGATAGTACATATCTCTAGAGCTGGGTTTTGTTTTGAAGGAGGATTGGAATAGATGTCATAGTGAATAAAACATTTTTATTGGGTTCTAAAATCCTTCATTTCTAAGAGTTCAAGTTTTTTCACTTATTTTGCTTTGCCTAGATTTTTGGCATCTCAGTAAAGAATGAGTGGGTAAAGCAAGTAGCTGTATATTTGTTTGGAACTTGCAAGGATGAACAGGTCCCCAGCATGACAAATGAAGGTTTCTTTGCTTAAACATCAAAGCTTTCTAAGGCTACAAATCTGAGCCTTCCCTTGGTTGTCACCTAATGGCTGCCTCCTCTTGAAAGAAAAAGCCGTCGCTCTACTTGTCCGTAAAGCATCAGTTTGGCAAAACTTCAGATACAGGGATGCTTTTTTAAAATTTTATTTTTTAATTGACAAATAATAATTGTACATATATTCATAGAGTACATCATGATGTTTCAATACATGTAATGTAAACAGATCATGGTAGTTAATATATTGATCATCTCAAACATTTATCATTTTGTGTTGGGAACATTTAGTATCCTCCTTCTAGCTATTCGAAACTATATATTGTTAGCCATAGTAATTTTACAGTGGTATAGAACAATAGAACTTATTCCTCTGTCTATCCATAATTTTTTATCTTTTTTTTTTTTGAGGCAGAGTCTCCCTCTGTTGCCCAGGCTGGAGTGCAGTGGAGTGATCTTGGCTCACAGCAACCTCCGCCTCCCAGGTTCAAGCAATTCTCGTGCCTCAGCCTCCCAAGTAGATGGGATTACAGGCGTGTGCCACCACGCCTGGCTGGTTTTTGTATTTTTTGTAGAGACGGGGTTTCACCATGTTGGCCAGGCTGGTCCAGAACTCCTGACTTCAAGTGATCCACCCGCCTTGCCCTCCCAAAGTGTTGGGATTACAGGCGTGAGCCACCGTGTCCTGCCAATTTCGTATCTTTTAACAAATGTCCCCCATCCCTTACAGAGGATTTCTCAGCCTCTAGTATCCTCTATTCTACTTTTTACTTCTATGAGATCAGCTTTTTTAGCTTCTACATATGAGTGAGAACGTGCAGTGTTTTAACTTTGTTCTTGGCTTATTTCACTTAGCAGAATACCGTCCAGTTCCATTCATGTTGAATGACAGTATTTCCTTTTTTATGGATGAATAGTATTTCATGGTGTATATATACCACATTTTCTTTATCCATTGATCTGTTCTCGGACACCTAGGTTGGTTCCATATCTTGGCTATTGTGAATAGTGTTGCAGTAAACACTGGGGTGCAGTATTTCCCCAGTGATATAATGATTTCATCCAATATAATGATTTCCTTTCTTTTGGATAAATTCCCAGTAGTGGGATTGCCAGATCATATGGTAGTTCTATTTGTAGTTTTTTTGAGGGACCGCCATACTGTCCTCCCTAGTGGCTATACTAGTTTGCATTCCTACCAACAGTGTATAAAGAATTTCCTTTTCTCTACATCCTTGCCAGCATTTGTTGTTTTTTGTCTTTTTGATAATAGCTATTCCTAACTGGGATGAGGTGTTACCTCATTGTGGTTTCGATTTGCATTTCTGTGATGATTAGTGATGTTGAGAATTTTTTCCATGTATTTGTTGGCCATTTGTATGTCTTTTGAAATGTCTGTTGAGATGATATGCCCATTTTTTAATGAATTTTTGTTCTCTATTGAGATATTTCGGTTCCTTATATTTTCTGGATATTAACTCCCTGTTGGATGAGTAGTTTGCATGTATTTTCTCCCATTCTGTAGGTTGCCTTTTCACTCTATTGTTTCCTTTGCTGTGCAGAAGCATTTTAGTTTGATGTAATCCCATTTGTTTATTTTTGCTTTTGTTGCCTGTGTTCATGAGATTATTCATAAAATCTTTTTCCAGATCAATGTCCTGAGGCTTTTTCCCTGTGTTTTCTTCTAGTTTCTGGTCTTAAATTGAGGTCTTTGATCCATTTTGAGTTGAATTTTGTATAGGGTAAGAGGTGAGGGTCTGGTTTCATTCTTCTGTGTATAGATATCCAGTTTTTCTAGCACCATTTATTGAAGAGACAGACTGTCCTTTCCCCAATGAGTGTTCTTGGTACCTTCATCGAAAGTCAAATGTAGATATGTGGCTTAATTTCTTAATTTCTCTATTCTGTTTAATTGGTCTATGTGTCTATTTTTATGCCAGTAGCATACTGTTTTGGTTACTACAACTTTGTGATATATTTTGAAGTCTGGTAGTGGTATCAACTACCAGATTTGTTCTTTTTGTTCAGGATTGCTTTAGCTATTCAGAGTCTTTTGTGGTTCCTTACAAATCTTAGGATTTTTTTCCATAATTCTGTGAGGCATGTCATTGGCATTCTGATAGGGATTGCATTGAATATATAAATTTCTTTGGGTAGTGTTGTCATCTTCATAATATTAATTCTTCTGATCCATGAGCATGAGATGTATTTCCATTCGTTTGTATCCTCTTCAGCTTATTTCATCAGTGTTTTATAGTTTTCGTTATAGAGGTCTTTCATCTCCTTGGTTAAATTTATTCCTAGGTATTTTATTTTCTTTGATTTTTGTGTCTATTGTAAATGGGATTGCCTTCTTGATTTCTTTTTCAGCTAGTTTGTGTATAGAAATACTGATTTTTGTATATTAATTTTGTATCCTGCAACTTTATGGAATTCATTTATCAGATGTGAGAGTTTTCTGGTGGGGTCTTTAGGTTTTTCTATATAGAAGATCATGTCATCTGCAAATAGGGACATTTGACTTCCTGCTTTCCAATTGGGGTACTCTATTTCCTCCTCTTGCCTAAGTGCTTCCTAGACACAGGGATGCTTTTGTGCTAAGTTCCATCTTCTGACCCCAGTCCTAACCTCGACTTTAGCCTCTGTGGGCAGTGGGTACTTTGAATTCTTAGCTTTTACAGACTATAGATGAAGCACATCTATAGATAACCACTTCTCTCCTTACATTCCATTCTTCACTGTCAGTATCGTAAGAATCTGGCATGTTCATTCTTTTTTGGTGCTGCCCTCTCGCTCAACCTTAGCCACACTAGAGCTCCAGGCCACATCCTGAAAAGAATTAGCCTGGCCTCCCAGTGACTTTCTTGATTTGGCATCTGTCAGTAATACAGCTGATTCGCCCACCAAAATAACTACTAGCCACCCCTGAAGCCTGAGTGCATAACATGTCGTCCCAGTTTGCCACGCCCACAGACAGTTCCTTTGGCTCCTATTTGGGGAAAGTCTCAAACCCATCCTATGAATTCTCTTCCCATTGTTAAACAGAGACCCAGCTGGGAAAACAAGGCTGAAATTCTGACCCTGTCGTCTCTTTCCCTGATTTGCAGCTGACTGGGGCAGATGGAATTGATTCAAACCCTGGACTAAGGGGGAGTGAAAGGGGTGGGTTATGAGAAAGAGAGACAGGCTGCTGGACTTCTTCAGAGGTGGGCCCTGGCCAGGGGAGGCAGAATTCCTTCATGCTTACCCTTCACTGTAGCAAATCAAGTTGCAATGGCTTGTAGCTGCTGGAGCACTGGGTCTGGGGCCCCCCCAGCTGTATGTGGAGTAAGTTGATTGCAGGCTAGAAGGCAAAGCATTTTTTGCCTTTTCCGTTTGTGTGGCACTGAGACCTGAAGAAGCCAGCTTTGATTAAGATTTGGAACTTAATCAAAAGCTTCTGAGAGTTGGATATAATGACAGCACCGGAAGTATTTGGTCTCTGTGTTCTCTTTCAGCTATCTCACGTGAGAGGGCGGTGGAACTCCTTAGGAAATGTCTGGAGGAGGTGAGTAGTTCCCATAGGATCCTGAAAGGAATGTTTGTCTCTCTGTTTGCCAGTGTTGTTCCTGTTCCTCAGCTATATTTTTTCAGATTTTTGCCAGAAGGTGTAATACATACCCACTAACCAGATGTGAAGTTGCTACCAGGGATAGAGTTTGGTGTGGATAGCAAGCTCACTTTTCTCTCACAGATTACCTCCTCAATGTCAGTTTTATAATTTAATTCTTTCTGGTTTATCCAAACCAGTGGTTCTCAAATTTTAGTGTGTGTAAGTATCACCTGGGAAACCTGTTAAACAGATTGCCATCTCTGCCCCAACCCTCAATTCTGAGTCCACTGTTCTGAGGTACAAACTGGGAAGCTCTGCTTTAACTGGCAGTCCCAGGTGATTTTGCTACAGGTGGTAACTGAGGCTGTACTTGAAGAACTTCTGCTCTAGACTTTATTTTTTTATTTGAGACGGAGTTTCGCTTTTGTTGCCCAGACTGGAGTGCAGTGGCACGATTTCAGCTCACTGCAACCTCCGCCTCTGGGTTCAAGCAATTCTCTTGCCTTAGCCTCCTGAGTAGCTGGGATTACAGGTGCCCACCACCATGCCTGGCTAGTTTTTTGTATTTTTAGTAGAGACAGGGTTTCACCATGTTGGCCAGGCTGGTCTTGAACTCCTGACCTCAGGTGATCCGCCTGCCTCGGCCTCCCAAAGTGCTGGGATTACAGGCATGAGCCACCATGCCCGTCCCTGCCCTAGACTTTATACCTGCTCTGTTCTTGTGCCACCTGTAATTGCCATACTGCCTGCTCCCTTAATAGTGCACGAGTCTTTGTAATCTGTGAGAAAAAGCCTCCCCTAAGAATTCAGGAGGACCATAGAAAGCAACTAGGAAGCTTTGGGCAGAAGGGGAGAGTAGACTTTGGCTTGCGAGGACAGGATTACAGAACACACCCTTTCTAATACTACTCCTTAGAGTCTAAGGCTTTGGGTATAGATGGAGAATGGGGGAATGGGGAGGTCAAAAACCAGCCACATTAGTTTTTTTCATTCTTTTACTGTTCCTGTGGCTTAAGGATGAACTTGACCTCGTGGTTTAGTAAGAGAGTAGGAAGATAAGAGCAGGAGCGTTGGGAGTAATGTCAGTTTGCTTCTTACACAAACCTTTTGTTTTCAGTCCACAGTGCCCACCCCACCCCCCGCTTTTTTTTTTTTTTTTTTTAAGAGATGGATCTCACTTTGTTGCCCAGGCTGGAGTGGAGTGCAGTGGCACCATCATAGCTCACTGCAGCCTGGATTTCTGGAACTCAAGCGATCCTCCCAAGTAGCTGAGACTACAGACAGGCACCACCATGCCCAGCTCATTTTTTAATTTTTAAGAGATGGGGTCTTGCTGTGTTACCTAGGCTGGTCTTGAACTCCTGGGCTCAAGATACTCTTCCACCTCAACCTCCCAATTACAGGCCTGAGCCACAGCTCCTGGCCTCTGCTTTGTTCTGAGGACAATCACTCTTTGTTAGCTTATTATCTTGAGACATTTTAAGAGAGACGTCTGTGTTTACCAGACTGATGGGTAACAGACTATGGGGAACAGAACACTGGATTGTCTCATTCTTTCATCAGCTGACTGACCAGAGACAGGCTCTTAGCTGCACCTCCCAGTTCAGCCTCCCTGCCTCCCAGTCATCCTCCAGCTGCTGTTTGGGTACCCTCTACCACTAGAGTACTAGTGCCCTACTGCCAACTGCCTCCAGTAGAATATCAGTTCCACAAAAGCAGGGATTTTTGTTTGCTTGTATCCCCAGTGTCTAGAACAGAGCCTGGCACATAGAACTTAGTAATCATTTGTTGACTGATTTCCTCCATGTCTCTCTGCAGCTCCAGAAACGCTTCATCCTGAATCTGCCAACCTTCAGTGTTCGAATCATTGACAAAAATGGCATCCATGACCTGGATAACATTTCCTTCCCCAAACAGGGCTCCTAACATCATGTCCTCCCTCCCACTTGCCAGGGAACTTTTTTTTGATGGGCTCCTTTATTTTTTTCTACTCTTTTCAGGTGCACTCTTGATAAATGGTTAATTCAGAATAAAGGTGACTATGGATATAATTGGGCCCTCTGGTCCAGGTCTCAGTTTACCTAATATTACCTCAGAAAGGATATGGAGGGAAGATGATCTTTTTGCCAGGTCTGACTTTTCTTCCTGCTCCACCCTCCATTAATGCTTAGTACCCTTTAGCAGCTGACGGCCCCACGTTCTACTCCATGCTTGGCTTCCTTTCCAACTAGCTCTTTCATATATTTTACTTGCTAGTATCTCCATTCTCTCTAAAGTAGTGGTTCTTTTTGCCCTTAAACTTAAATTTTTAAATTAATTAACCTGAATTAATAATACATGCACTTAATATAACATGCAAACAGTACAAAAACATGTAGTGAAAAATATTTCTTCCAGAGCCAGGTGTGATGGCTCATACCTGTAATCCCAGCACTTTGGGAGGCCGAGGCGGGCGGATCACAAGGTCAAGAGAGCGAGACCATCCTGACCAACATGGTAAAACCCCGTGTCTAATAAAAATACAAAAATTAGCTGGGCTTGGTGGCACGCACCCCTAGTCCCAGCTACTGGGGAGGCTGAGGCAGGAGAATCGGTCGAACCCGGGAGGCAGAGGTTGCAGTGAGCCTAGATCGCGCCACTGTACTCCAGCCTGGCAACAGAGTGAGACTCCGTCTCAAAAAAAGAAGGAAAAATGTTTCTTCCATCCCTATAATCCAGTCATCTGCTTCCTGCTTCCCTTCCTGGAGGAAACTTCAGCTACTAATTTCTTATGTTTTTTAAGAGATATTCTGTTACTGTGTAAAGTATACATACATACAGACACATGCCCCCTTTAAATTTTTTAGATTTATTTATTTAGAGACAGGGTCTCACTCTAGCCCAGGCTGGAGTGCTGTGGTGTAATCTTGGCTCACTGCAACCTCCGCCTCCTGGGCCCAAGTGATCCTCCCATCTCAGCCTCCTGAGTAGCTAGGATTACAGGCGCACACCACCAATGCCCAGCTAGTTTTTGTGTTTTTCATAGAGACAGGGTCTCACCATGTCATTCAGGTTGGTCTTGAACTCCTGGGCTCAAGCAGTCTGCCTGCCTTGGCTTCCCAGTGCTGGGATTACAGGCGTGAGCCACCGTGCCCGGCTAAAAAGTATTTTTAATGTTCTGCATATTGCTTATTTCACTTAACACTATATTAGAGATTGTTTTATATCAGTACATATAGATATGCTTATTCTTGTTGACAGTTGCATAATTTTCCATTAAATTGATGTATCATGGGCAGTTAACCAGTTACCCGTTTTACTCTTAGCATACATTTAGGGCACAATGTGGATGTTTTGTGGTTAAAGCTATTAAAACAGTGGTTCTTGACCAGATGTGTGTTTCAGAATGTTCATCTCACATTTCCAGTTGCTACTGATGCTGCTGGTCTAGGAACCACATATCAAAACCATTTGGTCTCCGACTAAGATAAACCCTACTTTATCCAATTCTGTGCTCCTCTTAATATCATATACAGATAGGTTTTTGTTTTGTCTGTGATTAAATGTATCATCTAAGATACTACCTACTGATCATAACGTTCATATTAAAGTATTGGGTTAACATTAGATTTGGGTGTCTTATACACTATTTAATACGCCAATGATAAATGCCTTATACCATAAGAAGAAAGCTAATCATTGAGTAAATGGGAGAAAAGAGATGATTCACGTCACTACAGTTGATTCAACCTCCAACACCACCATGAATATGCATAGGTTTGAGCTTTTAGCTAGATTCCTGAGCATAAGGCATCTATTTTAAAAGTGCCACAGGTTGGCCGGGCACGGTGGCTCATGCCTGTAATCCCAGCACTTTGGCCGCCTGCCGAGGCGGGCGGATCACCTGAGGTCAGGAGTTCAAGACCAGCCTGGCCAACATGGTGAAACCCCATCTCTACTAAAAAAATATATAACAATTAGCCAGGCGTGGTGGCACACGCCTGTAAACCCAACTACTTGGGAGGCTGAGGCAGGAGAATTTCTTGAGCCCGGGAGAGGGAGGTTGCAGTGAGCCGAGATCATGCCACTGCACTCCAGCCTGGCTGACAGAGCAAGACTCTGTTTCAAAAAAAAAAAAAAAAAAAAAAAAGCCCCACAGATGATTCTGATGCCCTACCCAGTGGAGTGCCGCTACTAAAGCACAGACTATCCTGCTACATGATTTTCCCATCTGTACAATGACTGAAATAGCACCTATTCTATGTGGTAGATATGAGAATTCCATGAAGTAATATAGGTAAACATTTAGTTCAGGGCTTGGCATGTGGTAAGTGCTCAGTAAGTGTATAATGATTGGTAAACTTGTTATTCTGCATTCAGGCCTCACCAGGGATGACATACGGTTCTCTGCCTTTGAATGTCAGTGTCCCCAGGGCAATCTCAGGCAAGCCTGCAAACCCATCCTGACTCTCAGTGTTTTTTTGCCAATCTGGATCTCTTACCTGAGCTCCAAATCAACTCATTCCTAGATAGCTCACCCTCCAGATTTAGGGACATCGAACTCAGTATGTCTAAAGCTGAGCCTTACCATCTGCCCCTCTCCAAACCGCCTCTATGACATTCTGTCTTAGAGAATTAGAGCTACCTGGTTTCCCAAGTGCCCAAGTCAGAAACCCAGGCATCATTTATTTTTAATAAATGTTTTATTTTGGAATAAATTTGGTTTTACAGAAAAGTTGCAAAGATAATACGGTGTCCTTATACCCCTTATTCAGTTTCTGTAATGTTAACATCTTCTATATACCATGGTATATTTGTCAAAACTGAGAAACCAACATTGGTTGGTGTATTAGTATTACTAAGCTCCAGGCTTTATTCAGATTTTACCAGTTTTTCCACTAATTTTCTTCTGTTCTAGGATATAATCCAAGATACAACATTGCATTTAGCTGGGCATCATTTTTATGCCATTCTTTATCTCCTGTCTCTACATGGCCACCAAGTTCTGGCATTTCTACATCCTAAATCTTTTAATTTTATTATAATTTTTTATTGTTGTTTTTCAGAGACAGGGTCTTGCTCCATCACCTAGGCTGGAGTACAGTGGCATGATCGTAGCTTACTGCAGTAAGTTCACTTGAACTCCTGGGCTCAAGTGAACCTCTTACCCCAGCCTCCCAACTAGCTGGGACTAGAGGGGTGCACCACTGCACCCAGCTAATTTTGTAAAAATTTTTTGTAGAGACAGGGTCTCGCCATGTTGCCTAGGCTGGTCTCGAACTCTTGGCCTCAAGTGATCCTCCCACCTTGGTCTGCCAAAGCACTGGGATTACAGATGTGAGCCACTGCACCCAGCCTAATCTTTATAAATCTCCATCCCCATTACTCTGGTTCACCCCCTATCGTTTCTTAGACAGCCTCCTAACTTCACTCTACTTTTAATCTCTTCCCTCTCCAGGACTTTCTCCATATTTTAAAAAACTAGTTTCACCATCCATTCCTCTCTGCCCTTAAAACTTTCTGGTGGTTTTCCATGGCTTAAGAGAATAAAGCCCAATTCTTTGATTTGACATGCTAGGCATTCCATAATCCTCTCCGAACCTAACTCCCCACTTTCCTTTCCCTCCTTTACACCTCATAAAGCCTGTGTTCCAACTAAATTTACATGGCCTCGTCATTCACTCCTGACTTCACACCTATGTATACCTACTATAAGAAGGGTAAGCATTGCTTTGTGGAACTTTTCTTACAGAGGGATGTGTGTGTGGAGTCATGATGTAGTGTGTTCTGGTAACTTCTGTTTTCTTCTGCTGGATTTTAGTTTTTAAAATGCCAGCTGTGTCCTAAATCAATTTCCTGAAGTTTAAAAAACACTGGGAATGTACCCATTATTTAACACTCCTGGCCAAACACTGTTCAGAATGGAGTTCTGATTAGCTCCCATCTGCTTTCAGGTGATTAATACACAGAAAAACAAATTATTCCTTCCCAGGCTCGGGGTGGGAGGGGGGATAGGCTGGAGAAGAGAGCAGCTGTTTTGCCTCAGGGTAGGGAAGCTCAGCCCTACTAGAGAGGGTATGGGAAGGCAGAAACCTTTGAGAGATGGAAGAGGCCACTGAAGTGACCCAAGAGCTTGGTCTTGCTAGCTGAGCAACTGCTAGGTCTGCCCTGCCTGGAGCCCAGAGTCCTTTCACTTCTGCTCCCCTTGGCCTTTTGACCAAAGCAGCAGCAGTGCCCAAGCAAGAGAAAGAGGCGCATTCTTGGATTCTCTCTAAATGTCTGCTGCTTGCTTAGTCCAGTGTGTGAATTATGTGTTAGTGTGTTTGGGAGGAGAAACCTGCAACTTGCCTTCACTTACCTTCCTTCATGGGAGGGAATGTTTTCAAAGACTGCACTTTTCATATTTATTCTGGAACACTATGATCCTTTAAGAGAAAGTAGGAAAGTCTTTAAACTCCAAATTGGAATGCTTACCCAGTCTAAACACTCTCCGTTTAATTCACAGATACTTGTTTGCAAAAAAGAAGCCATGTAAACAATCTGTGTATACTTTATTTTTAATTTTTAATTTAATTAATTATTTTTTTTGAGACAGAATCTTGCTCTGTCACTCAGGCTGGAGTGCAATGGCACGATCTCGGCTCACTGTAGCTTCTGCCTCCTGGGTTCAAGCAATTCTTCTGCCTCAGCCTTCTGAGTAGCTGGGATTACAGGCGTGTGCCACCACACCCAGCTAATTTTTATATTTTTGTAGAGACAGGGTTTCACCATGTTGACTAGGATGGTCTTGGAACCCCTGACCTCAAATGATCTGTCTGCCTCGGCCTCCCAAAGTGCTGAGATTACAGGCGCGAGCCACTGCACCCAGCCCCCGTGTAAACTTTAATCATCATCTACTTTTCCTTAGGGCTAGACCCAGTTAGAGGCTAAAACGTGATTTATTTTGCTGTGGGGAAAAGAAAAACAACTTAATGGGAAGAATCAAATGCTGAGACCTCATTAGAAGCTTCTTAGGCCACTTAGTGTCCATACCATACTGCTTCCTCTGCACTGTTAACTATCCTGACCATATGCTGGCTTAGCAGAGCCTTGGGGCACAAGGGCCTGGGAGGACCTGCTTCCCCTTGCTGGGGTCAGGCCTGTGAGCCCTTCTGTAGACGGCCATGTGATGCAGTGGAAATGAAGGGAGGTTCGGATCACACACATATGCGTGATCACTTGCTTAGTGACTTTGGGCAAGTTGCTTTGATCTACAACTTTCTTGTTTCTAAAATAGGACTTGTTGAGGACTACATGGTCCTTCCTTAGGGAAAGTTGTCCAGCCCCTGAAAAGTTTTTGATAAACTAATTTCTTCTGGGTATTTATAACCTTTTATTGATTTGTTACTATATTCCAGGCATTATATAGAAGTGTTGTATGTCTTATTTAATCCCCTCAACTTCCCATAGTCAAAGATAATTTTAGAGGTAGGATGTCTCTTGCCAGGCCCTAGGCTTCAGTTAAAGCAGAGCATACTTCAGCCTTCCCCCACATTCCTTTCTCTTCCTTTCTGCAGAAAGGATTGAATAACCCAGATAGGGATACTTGGGGAAGGCACTGAGCTCTTTGTTAAAATGAGGAAAAGCAAATATTAGGTGTTAAAGTCATGCCAGCCCCAAATGGAGACTTTCTTCTTGATGTATTCAGAAGGACTGATTGAAAGGGGCTGGAGAAAGGCAGAACTTCCTCCCGCATGATTCAGAATTCTTCAGTGCCACATCTGGATACTGCCTCGAGGTATCAGCACCACCTAACATCCTGCTGGCGGGGGGGTACATACCAGGGGACCTGAAGCTTAGAGTGGCACACCAAGTGAGTGGCAGGGCCAGGGTTAGAACATATTGAGGGTCCCCATGCATTTAGCATGAGGGACAGGCCCCCAGAGGAGGCCCCACTGTGTCTGGAGAGCTTTCACTGGACACATGGGTAGTTGAGGCATTGCAGCTTCTTGGGAAAAGAAGTCACATCTTTGGACCCTTATCCTGAGAAATGATGCCTAGACCCTGTGTTTCTAGCACAATCATCTTCACTTGCAAAGCACCCCATCATCTCTCCCTGACAGCATACTTGAAAAGACACGGGGACAGCAATCCAGGCAAACAACAGTGAATACAATGACCCTGGGGCATAAAACAAAGTGGCAGTTTGAGGAACAGAAAGGAAACCAATGTGGCTGGAGCAAAGTGAGTGATGAAGAGAGTAGTTTAAGATGAGGCTGGAGAATCAGGCAAAGTTAGATCATTGCTGGACCTGACTTTGAAGGTGTATCAGAGAAAATAGACCGGTTGGGAGACTACTATAGCAGTCCAGAGAACTAGGGTGTTGGCAGAGAAGAAAGAAGATGGACTCAGAATCCATAGGTCTTTCTGAAGGATTGAGTATAGAGAAAGAACCAAAGAGGACTCCCCAGTTTCTGAGTTGAGCAACTGGGTAGAAGGTGGTGTCATCTACTGTGGTGGGATGGTCTGGAAGAGGTCACGATTTGAGTACTTGAGTCATGTGCTCCATTTTGGACATGAGTTCTGAGATGCCTACTAGCCAAGCCAGCAGACAGTTGTACCTCCAAGTCTGGAGTTCAGGCAGCAGCCTGGGCTGAAGATAAACATTCAGGAATTGGCACTATTGAGATATTGAAAGACATGGGATTGAATGAGACCAATCTAAGGAAACAGTATAGAGAGGGACCTGAGGAAAGCCAACATTTAGAGGTCAAGTAGAGAAGTAGCCAGCTAAGTAGACAGAATTGGGACCAGTGAGGTCATAGGAAACCAGAAGTTAGGAGCCACAGAGGAAACAGAGTTGCAGAAAAGAGCAAGTAGTCAGCCATATCCATTGACTGCTGCTGTTAAATCCAGAAAAAAGGCCTTGAGATTTGACACTGTGATGAACATGCTGAGTGGACTTCAGCCGACTGGTCGGGAAAAAAGCAGATTGAAGAGGAAATTGGAGGTGAAGAAATAGAGGTATAGGTGTAGCAATCTTTCAAGAACTTTAACTGCAAAGGAAATAAATGGGGAAAGGATTTATGTTTTGTAAGGTAAGAGATCCTAGAACATTTGTACTCTGTGGGGTGATCCAGTAATGATTCCGTAGAGAGGGAGACATGATACAGGACAGAAAAGATGACTGAAGAGTGTAATCCTCAAGATGAGAGTTGGATGAGCGTTGGCCTGATAGACACACACAGTCACCAGCGTTCCGACTGACACCTACACACCACCACCAACGGGCATGGTAACAAATCCACCACCAACGGGCATGGTAACAGCCAAACTGACACATGCACCCACCAGCCCACCAAGTCACAGGAATACACATACAGTATTCACTTGACACACACACACAGGCACAGCAACTAATAGCCACACTGACATGCCAGATAGACCAACATCTGTACCTCCTCTCACACAGAAGGGCCCCCAGTTCCCTCCCATGCTCTTAGGGGCCCCTTCCAATCCTACCCCCTGCCCAATTCCCAGGCCCTGCCTCTCCCCAGTGACATTGCCCTCTTAGGAGGCAAATCCAGGCCTGGGCTAAAGAAGGACAGGGAGGGCTTCATATCCAATGAAAGGCTTTATTAAGAGAATGAGAGATGGGGACATGGGGAGGTACATCAACTGCAGGGGCAAAATAACCACAAATACAAGATCCCAGTGACAACCTCAGGGTGCCTGACACACCTTTCTTCCCTCCCAACCCACCCACAGCCCTTTGCCAGCAAAAACACCCTCTCCCTCCTGGTCCAGCTGGACATATCAGTGTATGGCCAGAAAACAGTGAAATGAATCCCCAACTCATTGGGATAAATAAGTTGCACTGGACATTTTAAAATTTCAAATTTAATTACAACATACATAAATAAATAGGACAGACAGTAACAGGACTATGATGAGCAGCAGCCTGGATTCAAGTTCTGCAATTTGTGCTTTATCTTCTTTGTTCCTTGAGGACCCCTCCTGCCCACTTCTCTCTGAGAGTAGGAAGGGTACGAAGAGTCCACTGGGGCCTCCCTCCAGCACCCCTTTTCTGGGGGTAGGAGATTCTGGAATGAGGGGCACCAACTCCTCAGTAGCACCTCTGATTTATCAATTTTCCTCCTGCCACCAGTGAAAAACACAAAGGCTTTGGCCTCTAGAAGCACCCACGGCCACCCAGCCACGCTAATGGAAAGGGCTCTGCCCCATGAGCCAGATCTTTTCATGTCAATTTTCTGTCCAAACCCTTCTCAACCATCAAAGGTCAGAAAATTGCACACATGAGACAAATACCTGGGCCCTTAACTTACCAACACACCACCACAGAGAGGCCACCCTCCCTTACTCCAAGCCAGATCCCCAACTCTGGGATCTCTGGATGAATGTTCTCTTTCTGGCCTGACTCTAATCCCACCTTTCAGTCCTTCCAGGCCCACCCCCAAGAGCTAAGTCCCTATTTCAGGGCCTGGGAGCCCCTTAGGGATGGGGTGGGAGAAGCAGTTATTTCCGATGCTTGGCATCCTTCTCCGAAGCCTTGGTTTCACCATGCCCACTGCCCACACTGCTTAGAAACATCTTGTCCAGCCCCTTGAGTGACTCCAGCAAGTAGTTCTGGAAGGCAGTGAGGGCAGCACAGATGGCAGGCCCACCGAAGCCATGGGTGATGAGGCTAAAGTGTGTCAAGCAGCTCTGTACTCCGGGCTCCAGGATGAGTGCTGGGCGGCTGTTGCCCAGCGGTGAGCGGTCCTGAGCCATCAAGTCTGCAAACTCCTTGCAGATCTGCCTGGTGTGAGAAGGAGGGTCAGAGGTTGAAGGACAAAAGTCTGAGCCCAGAGAAGGACCTGCTACATGCTAGGCATTTTACAGACATTAGCTACACAATTGCTGACCCTCCCAACAGTCTGCAAATGATGACCATAGTTTTTTACAGAAAAGGAAACTAAGGTTCAGAGAAGTCATTTGACTAGCCCAGTATCACACAGCTAATAAACAGCACATGTCGATCACCCTGTAATCTTTCTTTTTTGGATGTCTGGCCCATATTCAAAGTGCAGCTCAGCTACTTACTACCTTATATAGGAAACTTTCCTGGATTCCCTCTCCCACCCCAAACACTCAATGCTTCACAGAACTTTGTCTTTGAAGCTATCAGGAAACAATCCAGAATCTGCCGGAAATAATAACTAGCAGTGAATATAATTGAAGGCTGGATGCTGTGCCAACCACACTGTCTGCATCATCTTAATCTTCATAACAAGTCTATACTATTATTATCCCCATCATACGGACAAGAAAACTGGTTTCGGACAGGTTGGATGACCTGTCAAGGTGACCGAGCTGGGATTTGAACCTAGCTCTAGTTTGCAGCCATTCATTATTCATTCCTTTGTGTGTCCTGTGTGTGGCTCAGGCAAGAGAATCACTCATCATTCATCTTTGTGTCACCATGAAAGCCAGCCAGTATCTTACACATGACTGAGACCCACAAAGTGCTTGAAGAATGAGCTGATAAGTGAACGAGGTGAGCCCCGTCCTGGCTAGGTTTCTCCAGCCACAGTATGAGCAGCCTCAGAGGTCTCTCCATTTGGCAGTCCCAGGAGTCTGTGCTTCCTCTTCTGCCTTGGGCACTTGAGGAAAGCCTCAAAGGCAGGAGGGTGGAGTTGTCAGTTTGAAGGACTGCGTTAGGTGGGAGGACTGGATGTTCTAAGCCAGAAACAAACCCAAGGATGTGAGGACAGCGTTGGCAGAAGTGGGTGGAGTTTGTGTGGGCCAGACTGTGGGGCCCTCAAGAGTTTGAACTTTAGCCTACCAATTGGTAGTTCTCAGATTTATCTCTCTCTTTTCTTTTTTTTCCGAGACAAGGTCTTGCTCTGTCACCCAGGCTGGAGTGCAGTGGTGTGATCCCAGCTCACTGCAGTCTCAACCTCAGCCTCCCGAGTAGCTGGGACTACAGGTGCACACCATCACTCCTGGCTAATTTTTTTTTAGTACAGATGGGGTTTCGCCAAGTTGCCCAGGCTGGCCTTGAACTCCTGGGCTCAAGCGATCTGATCACCTCAGCTTCCCAAAGTGCTGGGATTACAGGCATAAGCCACTGCACTCAGTCTCTCTCTCTTTCTTTCTCTCTTTCTCTATCCCCCTCCTCTCTCTGTCTTTTCTTGCAGTGGGACTGCTATGGTGTGAATGCTTATGTTCCCCAAAATTTGTATGTTGAAATCCTACCCCCCCAGGTGATAGTATTAGGAGGTGAGGCCTTTGGGAGGTGATTAGGTCATGGAGGTGGAGCCGTCATGAATGGGATTAATGCCCTTGTTATAAAAGAAGCCAGAGAGAAACCCCTTCTCCCTTCTACAATGTGAGGACACACAACAAGGTGCTGTCTATGAGCCAGAAAGCAGGCCCTCACCCGACAGGGAATCTGCCTTGACCTTGAACTTCCCAGCCTCCAGCACTATGAGAAATAAATTTCTCTTGTTGGCTGGGCGTGGTGGCTCACACCTATAATCCAAGCACTTAGAGAGCCCAAGGCAGGTGGATCATGTGAGGTCAGGAGTTTGAGACCAGCCTGGCCAACATGGTGAAACCTTTACTAAAAATACAAAAATTAACCAGATGTGGTGGCAGGCACCTGTAATCCCAGCTACTCAGGAGTCTGAGGCAGGAGAATTGCTTGAACCCAGGAGCTGGAGGTTGCAGTGCACCGAGATTGCACCACTGCACTCCGGCCTGGGCAACAGAACAAGATTCTGTCTCAATAAATAAATAAATAAATAATTCTGTTGTCTATAAGCTACCCAGTTTATGGTATTTTGTTATAGCAGCCCAAATGGACTAAGATAAGAACTCTTTTGGAAGAACTAAAGCTTTCGCCTTTTTTTTTTTTTTTGAGATGGGGTCTCACTATGTCATGCAGGCTAGAGTACAGCGATGCAATCATGGCTTACTGCAGCCTTGACCTCCCAGGCTCAGGTTATCCTCCCACCTCAGCCTCCCAAGTAGCTGGGACTACAGGAGTGCACCACCACAGCTAATTGTTGTATTTTTACTAGAGACCGGGTTTCACCATGTTGCCCAGGCTAGTCTCCAATTCCTGGGCTCAAGCGATCCACCAGCCTCAGCCTCTCAAAGTGCTGGGATTACAGATGTGAGCCATCTTGCCTGGCCTGAAAAACTAAATCTTGGGGCCGGGAGTGGTGGTTCACGCCTGTAATTCCAGAACTTTGGGAGGCCAAGGCGGGTGGATCACCTGAGGCCAGGAGTTCGAGACCAGCCTGGCCAACATGGTGAAACCCCGTCTCTACTTAAAATACCAAAAATTAGCTGGGCCTGTGGCAGGCGCCTGTGATCCCAGCTACTCGGGAGGCTGAGGCAGGAGAATTGCTTGAAGCCAGGAGGTGGAGGTTGCAGTGAGCTGAGATCGCGCCACTGCACTCCAGTCTGGGAAACAAGAGCGAAACTCCATCTCAAAAAACAAAAACAAAACTAAATCTTAATAGAATACTAGTTTGTTAAACAGGCCCTGAGGTGCCCTCGCAGACCTAGTTTGAAAATCAATGCAGCGGGAACCATTGAAGATTCTTATGCAGTGGGGCGGGTGCACGTGCAGGGAGGTTGGGAACAGGGACACTCTGGGGTGAAGGTCCAGGAGTGAGGTGAAGACCTGAGTAGAGGTGGCAGCATGTGAACGGTAGTGAGGGAGGCACAATGGGACTTGCAGAGCAGTCAGGTGTGACTTGGTGGCCTGATGGACATCACTGGAGCAGAGGGTTGATGGGCAAGGCTAGAAGAGGGAGCCTCAGACCTGCGATGGGGAGTAGGGCTGGTGGTGTCCTGGGAGTGTATGTGAGTGTAGGACCCATGCGTGAGCCTGTGTGAGCCAGTATGTGACATCACTGTTCCTGACGCAGGAGCCCAGATATGTTCACATGTAGTGTCTATGTGTGCTCCAGGAGCTTGTGAGGAGTGTTCATGTATGTCTGAGTGATAAACATGATGCCCAAATATACCCATATGTGGCACCCAAGTGTGCCCAGGTGGCATGCACACATGTGCCCAGGAAAGCCTAAGCAGGGAGCCTAGGTGTGCCCATGTGTGGTGCCACATGGGCCGCAGGTACGTGTGTGTGCTCACTGCTCGTGTACACAGTGGCGCGCACGTATGTGTGTGTGCCCACTGCTCACGTACACAGTGGCGCGCACATACGTGTGTGCCCACTGCTCGTGTACACAGTGGTGCGCAAATACGCATGTGTGCCCACTGCTCATGTACACAGTGGTGTCCATTGTGCCCATACATGATGTCTGTCTGTGCATGGCACCCACGTGTGCCTGTGCAGGGTGCCCTCACTCACTTGGCAGCCAGCAGCATGCTCTTGCGGCTGTGCAGCTCCCCCGGGTCAGCGTGCTGTCGGCACAGGTACTCGGCAGCTGCCTTGGCTGGGAACTCCGTCTCACAGACGTAACCGAAGTCTCGGGCCAGGTGCACGGCCTCTCCTGGGGGGAGGGGAGCTGTCACTACTGCCGGGTGTACCTCTGCGCCTGGAACACAGCTTTGAACCTCTGACCCCCTGGTCAGGGGTATCCTGCCCCATCCTGCCTGTGTAGATGCCCCCTCTGATGTTCCTTCCCAGCCCAGCTCCAGCCCCCATTCCATTGCCCCACCTTGGGGCCATTAGGTTGGGCTCTGAGCTCAGAGATGGGAGCTGGGCCCACCATGTATTCCAGAGGCACCAACCTCCAGGGGAGGGGGCTGTCACCCCCTTCATCCCTTTACCACATCCAAACACTGGCCACTCCCCGCCAACACACACACCCACACACCCACACCCACACCCACATACACATACACATCCGCACACTGCAAGTAGGTCTCCATTGCACATGCATGCACACATGTACAAGGACTACACACAGAAATCACAAACACACCTTATACATGACAGAGAATACGCACACAGATACTGCAACACTTACACAGATACACACACACCACTAAACACACCCTCCTGCATTAGAGACAGTCACACCAGACAACTCACTTGCCCTCACATCCACTCCCATGCCCACCTTCAGGCCTCACTCACCTTCCACTAGCGAAGTCAGCAGCGTCACATTGGCGGCCTTGCGACGGCCAACTGGCAGGTTGAGCCCAATCTTCTCTAACCGTTCCCGCAAACACCGGCCCCCATTTTTGGACTTGGCCCTTGACATGCACAGAGACAGACAGACATACAACTATGAAGACAAGAGAAACGCATGGAAGCTAAGTGGCTGCCAAAGGGCCTTGTTGCCTCCACCAGCCCCTGTTGAGGTTTGGGATTGGTCCTGGGGATGCTCTGAGGTCTCTCAGCAAGGGCGCAACTAATCTCCATGGTTTTGCAGCCAAGACAGAGGCAGGGGGGCCAGCACCCAGCTCCAGGAGCCCCTCAGTTCACTCTAATCCTCTCAACAGCAGGGGCAGCCAGGGTGGGACATCCTGGGGTCCTTAGCACACCAGATGGCCACACACACCTACCCGGGGATACACAGACCTATATGTAGAGACACGCAGTGACATACAGAAAGAGAGACACATGGGGAGACACAGGTACACACACAGCCACCTGGTGACTCTCACACACACACACACACACACGTGAAAGAATAGAGACACGTAGAACCAATAGAGACAGACATATGCAGAGACACAGACTCAGACACCCAGGGACACAGAGACACAGGATCACACCAAGTCAGGGTCCCAGGAACACATGTACAGACACTCAGGGACTCACAGAGATCCTCCAAGATGCTAGGAGTAAGGAGATAACCCCTATGACTGCACAAATGCCACTCCCACACAGTGGCACAGATATGTAAACATCCATGTGACTAGCTCCAGATGCACAGGCAATCACACACACACACACACACACACACACACACAGCAGGACACACCCTAGGCCACACATCCCACTAGAAGAAACACAGGATACTCACACTCATGGAAACACATGCTCCTGGCCATCCGCTACTATAGACACATGCACACGCACACACATGTCCACACCATCCTCAGACTCATCCAAGCTCATGGCCCTGAAGCAGAAATACCCTTCCCAGGCACAAAGACATGCACAGAGAGAGAGAGACACAGATCTAGGAAGATGAACCATGGACTACCATGCTCCACACCCCAAAACACACAGGGCCTATGCTGCCGCACAGAATGGGCCTCGGGTCCTGGGGTTCATTTCCTAGAAGAGGGGGTGAGGATGGCCCTCTCTCTTCCCCAGACCCAGTCTCGTCCTGACCAGTGTGGATGAGTTCTCCATCCCTTCTCTGTGCCCAGGCTTCTTTCTCTGCCCACCTCCCTACCCCAGACCCACAGACATGTGGCAGCCACCAGGGACCTGGGCCGGCCCCCACAACATGCACAATCCAGAGTCCCCGGGGCCTCCCCTCCCAGGGAGACTGAGGCAGGGGGCCTAGGTGAGACTGGCCTCCTCTCTGATGCCTTGAGAAGGCCTGAAGAGGCCAGGGATCCAACCAGGCGGGGAATTGTGGGCTGGCCTTCCTACCTGCGGAGGACACCCCCCAGGAGGGAGGCGTTGAGGCACTCGGGAGGCGAGAGTCGCCGCTGCACCTCCCCCACCGTCACCTTGTACTTGGACGTTGAGCTGAGCAGTGAAAGCCGGCCGGGCACGGAGCAGAAGACCTCACCAGGATTTGTGATGCCGCCCACCAGGCTGTCTTTGGCCAAGGAGAGGGCTGAGAGGCTGCTGGCTTTGGAGGGGATGGGCACTGTGGAGAAGAGGGAAACACTGAGCCAGTGGCTGCCGCACACGGCCCCACTCAAGGGAGGGTCTGGTATCCTTGCTTTATGAAGGGAGAAACTGAGCCACAGTGAGGTGAAAGTGACTTGCCCAAGTTCCCTCAACTGATGGATGTGAACTCAGAGACTGAACTCCGAGTTGTCTGGCTCTTGAATCTGTGTCCCCCTCACTGAACCAGGCTGGTCCTATCTTAAACTCAAACAGCTCCAGCGGAATCTTGGTGTTTTAGCGGATGCCATCAGAGAGGGACCTGGATGTAAGGATATGAGTGTGAGCTGGAGGCAGGACCCCTGGGGCCCTGCAGCAGGGTCAGGCCAGGGCTGGGCAATCACAGGGAGTCCCCAAATCCCCTCTTCCCATTCGTGATTCCCACGTTTTTCCTCTCCGCCCTCCCACCCCACCTCACCCCTGCATCGGTGAGGGGCCTGGAGACTGTGGGCTCCACATCCTGGAGACAGGGAGGTTATTGCCCTGTTAATGCCTTCAGCCCTGGCCCTCTCTTCCTGCCAAGTCACTCTGCGAATGCTAAAGGAGACCAGGAGATAGGCCCTATACCCCCTCCCCAAACACTCCCTAATTATCTACTAATTGTCTGAAGCCCAGAGAAGGGAATCTGAGAAGTTAATTTTCTTTCTTTCTTTCTTTCTTTCTTTCTTTCTTTCTTTCTTTCTTTCTTTTTTTTTTTTTTTGAGATGGAGTCTCGCTCTGTCACCAGGCTGGAGTGCAGTGGTACCATCTCGGCTCACCGCAACCTCTGCCTCCTGGGTTCAAGCGATTCTTCTGCCTCAGCCTCCTGAGTAGCTGGGACTACAGGTGCCCACCACCACGCCTGGCTAATTTCTATATTTTTAGTAGAGATGGGGTTTCACCATATTGGCCAGGCTGGTCTCAAACTCCTGACCTCATGATCCACCCGCCTCGGCCTCCCAAAGTGCTGGGATTACAGGCATGAGCCACCGTGCCCGGCCAGAAGTTAATTTTCTAAAATTCACTTAGACATTCTTGGCTATAAGAGAAAGAAAGTTCTTCCTGCAGTCTAACCTCCATCCTCCTGCTTAGCCTCAGGGGAAGGGAGAATATCGAAGCACTTGCTTCTTTAGCGGAACCCTTTGGCCTTTTCTTCCTTTAAGGAGGTGACAGCCTTGGTAGACAAGGCCTCGTGTGTACATCAGGAGTGAGGCTCGGGTGTGGAGTCTGGGACTAACAGCTACTGAGCACTCACTGCTGTGTGCTCCCGTAGGTAAACCCACTCAGTCCTTGGAACAACCCACAAGGGGCTACACTTATCACTATTCCCATTTTACAGATGAGGAGACTGATGTCCAGAGAGGTGAAGTAATATGCCTGAGATCACACAGCTGGTAGACGGAGAACCGGTAGCAAACCCAAGACTGCAGTCTCAAAGGCGGTGCTGTTAGCCTTCCAGCCACTTGGCAATATTGGCTGAGCACTTTCATGCCAAGAATGGTGCCAGGGCTGAGGAATACAAAAGTAGGAAAGGCTAGCCTGATCCGTAGCCTGGCAGAACATCTAGTCTCTCCCTCTCTGGATAAACCTCCCCACCTCCACCCAGCAGCCCAGCCAGAAACCTCTGTGATACCCTCTGCAACCCTCTCCCCCAGCACATCCCATCCATCACCACACCCCATCCATCACCACATCCCATCCATCACTAGATCCTACAGCTTTCTTTTTTTGTTTCTCCCACCCCTGCCCATCCTACGACTTTCATTTCTTTATGTGCCTTGTATGTGGCCACTCCTCTGCATGCACACAGCACAGGTTCCCTTCCCATGTGAATTTCTCCACAGACCTTGCTCTGGTCACCCTGCCCCAGTCCAGAGGGATCTTTCCATCTGAATGCATCATTCTGCAGCCAAAAACTCAGCCTAAAACTCATCAGAGCCCGGTCAGTTCCCTGAGAATCAAATCCCAGCTCCAGAGCTAGACAAAATGATGTCACCTGTCAATGAGTGCCAACTATAATTTCACCTGTCAATGAGTGCCAGGTGCTGAAAGTTCGAAGAGGTTAAAGTGGGACAGCAAGTAAGGGGCAGAAATGAACCTTCAACTCTGAGCACTGACTCCAGAGTTCACAGCTTTAACCATCATGTTACAATGGCCTCCTTCGCCCTCCCTTGTGTTCTGGCTCTGCCTGCCCCTCTTGCTGGGTCCCCATTTGTCCATTAGGCTCTAGACCCAAGCTGACCAAGAGAAATATAATGTGAGCCACATGTATACATTTACATTTCCTAGTGTCCACCATTTTTTTTTTGAGACAGGGTCTTGCTCTGTTGCCCAGGCTGGAGTACAGTGGTACAATCACAGCTCACTGCAACCACCACCTCCCAGGCTCAAGCAATCCTCCCACCTCAGCCTCCCAAGTTGCTGGGACTACAGGTGTGTGCCACCATGCCTGGGTAATTTTTGTATGTTTCATAGAGATGGGGTTTCACCATGTTGCCCTGACTGGTCTTGAACTCCTGGACTCAAGCTATCCACCTGCCTGCCTTGGCCTCCCAAAGTGCTGGAATTAAAGGGGTGAGCCACCAGGCCTGGCCCACATTTTAAACAGTAAAAAGAAACATGTGAAGTTAATTTTAATCAATATAATAGTAAATAATATATTACTATTTAGTATATTTTATTTAGCCCAATATATTAAAAATAGAATCATTTCAACATGTAATCAATATTTTAAAAATTATTAGTGAGATATTTTACATTGTTTGAAATTAGCCTTCAAAATCCAATGGACATTTTATGCTTAAGCGCATCTCAATTCAGACTAGTCACATTTTGGGTGCTCAAGAGCCACTCGTGGCTATAGTGGCCACTTGGTGGACAGCAGAGCTCCAGGCTTCAAGGGAGGAGGGGCTCAACAGGTAACATAGTAAGTGGGCTGTGGGGGAGGTTGGCAGGCTAGAGGGGCACCTTATGCAAAGTGCTGCCAAGCAGGACACAAAGCTCCTGGTTTGTTTGTGTTTTTGTTTTGTTTTGCTGATTTTTGAAACTAGGATTCTGGATTTTTCTGTGAAATCTCTGGAGTTTTAAGCATTGGCAATGATTCAAAGATTTAAAAACCCAGCACAGGCCAAATGGAACAAGTGTGAAGTGCCTCCTGGGATGTAGTGACTCCCAGGGTGTGAGCTCTTTGAGCCCCACAGTGCTCCTTTGGTTCTCAGGGGTCCTTCTCCACTCTACTGAGTTTAGGCACCAACCCCTGTGCAGAGCTTCTCTCCCCTGCCCCCCAGCTCCCTCTCACCCCCATCCCTGGCCTTACCGCACTGAACCTTCCTGGTCTGTTTCCATGGGTGTCTTCCCTACCAAGCATGAGTGTGTGGAGGGCAGGGTCTTGGCAGAGGTGGCCATGAGTGAATATGAAATAAGCTAATGATGCAAGGGCTCTGGGAACCCGAACTGAACTATACTGTATGTATAAAAAAATTATACCTCGAGCTTGACTTTAAACAAATAAAACTACAAATGAGGCCAGGCACGGTGGCTCACACCTGTAATCCCAGCACTTTGGGAGGCCGAGGTGAGAGGATTGAGCCCAGGAGTTCAAGACCAGCCTGGGCAATACAATAAGACCTTGTCTCTACAAAAAATACAAAAATTAGCCAGGCATGATTGCACACGCCTGCAGTCCCAGCTACTCTGGAGGCTGAGGTAGGAGGATTGCTTGAGCCCAAGAGGCAGAGGTTGCAGTGAGCTGACCACGCCAGCCTGGGTGGCACAGTGAGACCCTGTCTCAAAAACAAAAACAAAAACAAAAACCTACAAATTGATAAATTAAAAATAAAAAGAAGGGCAAAGTAACTGTCTTCCCTCCCATCACCCCTCACCAGAAGTAGGGGTCGGAGAAAAAGGATGAGCAGCCTTCTCCATCCAACTGCTATTAAAACCTAGGGCCCAGGCTGGCTGAGCATGGTAACTCACACCTGTAATCCCAACACTTTGGGAAACTGAGGCAGGAGGATCACTTGAGCCCAGAAGTTTGAGACCAGCCTGGGCAACATAGTGAGACCTCATCTCTACAAAAAAAAATTTTTTTAAGTTAGCCAGGCATGGTGGCATGTGCCCATAGTCCCAGCTGCTCGGAAAGCTGAGGCCACAGAATGACTGAGCCCAGTTTGAGGCTGCAGTGAGCTATGATTGCACCATTGCACTCCAGCCTGGACGACAGAGCGAAACTCCATCTCAAAAAAAATAAAAAAGGATGACTGTATACAAGAACTGTATGCCCTTGTGATAAATACAGCAATGAGGATGAGCTGGAGTATGGAGGAATGTGGTAGCCTAGATATGGATATTTGCAAGTGCTTTCTCCTGTTGATGCCAGATTTATGCAAACATAGGTGCTGCTAGATATAAGGGCAGAGATGACATTGCTCATGTGTTTGTGTATATGAGTGACAGACCTTGCTGCTTCCCCCACCTGTCCCTTTTTTTCTCAGAGCTTCTTCCCTTGAAAATGGCAAGAGGGATGGAATCCATGGTTAGGGAAGCAGGTGGGTCACAGAAGGGCAGTGGTGGAGGTAGGAATTAAACTAGCACACAGGGCAAAGCAGAGACACTAAAGTTTGTCTCCCACACACACAGAACAGGATTCCCTGTGGTGACTCCTGAAGCTGAAGTGATCTAATGGTGTCCTGCTGGTCACATATGCAGAAGCCATTCACACACACACACACACACACACACACACACACACTCCTGCAGACACAAGAGCTCCCAGTTATTCAACCTGTCAGACAAGGCACTCTGTCCGCAGGTGGTAGATATGGTCTGACTTCTGAACCTAGGCAAGTGTGCAACAAACTCTCCAAGAAGCCTTGTTAAAGTTGCAAGTTTTTTCTAGAAGAAAACATAGAAGGCCAGGCGTCTTGGCTTACACCTGTAATCCTACCACTTTGGAAGGCAAGGCGGGTGGATCATTTGAGGTCAGGAGTTTGAGACCAGCCTGGACAACATGGGAAAACCCCATCTCTACTAAAAATACAAATAACAACAACAACAACAACAACAGAAAACTTAGGAGAAAAATCTTCCTGACCTCAGATTGAGCAAAGAGTTCCTAGATACAACACCAAAAGCAAGGCTTATAAAAGAAAATGATAGGCCAGGTGTGGTGGCTGACTCCTGGAATCCCAGCACTTTGGGAGGCCGAAGCGGGCAGATCACCTGAGGTCAGGAGTTTAACAGCAACTTGGCCAACATGGTGAAACTGTCTCTACTAAAAATACAAAAATTAGCCCAGCATGGTGGCGCTCACCTGTAATCCCAGCTACTTGGGAGGCTGAGGCAGGAGAATCGCTTGAACCCAGGAGGCGGAAGTTGCAGTGAGCTGAGATAGCGCCACTGCACTCCAGCCTGGGCGACAGAGTGAGACTGGTCTCAAAAAAAAAAAAAAGAAAGAAAGAAAGAAAGAAAATGATGATAAATTGGACTTCATCAAAGTCTAAAACTTTTGCACCTCAAAAGATATTATTAAGAAAATAGCCTGGTATGGTAGCATGAGAATGTAGTCCCAGTTACTCGAGAGGCTCAGGCAGGGGGATCACTTGAGTTCAGGAGTTCGAGGGTGCAGTGTGCTATGATCTTGCCTGTAAATAGCCACCAAACTCCAGCTTGAACAACTTAGTGAGACCTATCTCTAAAAAGTTTTTTAATTAAAAAAAAAAAAGAGAGCAGTTGCTTACTCCTGTAACCCTAGCACTTAGGGAGGCCAAGACAGGAGGATCACTGGAAGACAGGAGGATCACTGGAAGACAGGAGGATCACTGGAAGCCAGGAGTTTGAGACCAGCCTGGGCAACATAGCGGGACCCTGTTTCTATGAAAAAAAAAAAAAAAAAAAAAAGATAATTTTTAAAAATGCAAAAAAAAAAAAAAAATTAAAATTTTAAAAATAGAAAAGAAAAAGATAAACCACAAACTGGAAGAAAATATTTTCAAATCATATATCTGATAAAGGACTGTATTCAGAATATATTATATAAAGAACTATTATAACTCAACAATAAGATAGCAACCTAAATAGAAAATGGTCCAAATATGTAAATAGACATTTCACTAAAAATGAGAGATGAATGGTTAATAAGTACATGAAAAAGTTCTTAACATTATTAGTCATTGGGGAAATGCAAATTAAAAGTATACTGAGATACCACTTGATGGTTATAATAAAAAAGACAGGGGCCAGGCACGGTGGCTCATGCCTGTCATCCCAGCAATTTGGGAGGCTGAGGTGGATGGATCATGAGATCAGGAGTTCGAGACCAGCCAGCCTGTCCAACGTGGTGAAACCCCGTCTCAACTAAAAATACAAAAATTAGCCGGGTGTGGTGGTGCGTGCCTATAATCCTAGCTACTGGGGAGGCTGAGGCAGGAGAATTGCTTGAACCCAGGAGGCAGAAGTTGCAGTGAGCCGAGATTGTGCCACTGCACTCCAGCCTGGGTGACAGAGAGACAATCCATCTCAAAACAATAAATAAATAAAAAAGGCCAGGCATGGTGGCTCATACCTGTAAGCCCAGCATTTTGGGAGGCCAAGGCGGGTTGATCACCTGAGGTCGGGAGTTCAGGACCAGCCTGACTAACATGGAGAAACCCCATCTCCACTAAAAAAACAAAATTAGCTGGGCGTGGGTCACGCACCTGTAATCCCAGCTACTCAGGAGGCTGAGGCAGGAGAATCACTTGAACCCAGGAGGCAGAGGTTGCGGTGAGCCGAGATCACGTCATTGCACTCCAGCCTGGGCAACAAGAGTGAAACTCCATCTCAAAAAAAAAAAAAAAAAAAAAAAAAAAAAAGACAATTCTAAGTGTAGGATGTGGAAAAGTGGAACCCTCACACATTGCTGGTGAGAATGCAAAATAATACAGCCACTTTAGAAAACAGCTTGACAGTTTCTTAAAAATTAAACCTAAACCGACCATATAATCCAGCAATTGCACTCCTAGGAGTTTACTCAAAAGCGCTAAAAATATATGTCTATAGTAAGGCATGTATGTGAATGTTCATAGCAACATTATTTAAGACAGCTAAAAAGTGGAAACAACCCAAGTGCCCGTCAACTGACCAATGGATAAACAAAATATGTTACACCCATACAATGGCATACTATGAAGCAATAAAAAGAAACAAACTGCTGATAATAGTTTGTTTCTTTTTATTGCTGCTTCTTTTACTTAGCATAATGTTTGGGGAGAGCCTCAAAAATATTATGCTAAGCAAAAGACGCTTGATGCAAAAGTCTGCATATTTATATATTCTATTTATAGAACATGTCCAGAATATGCAAATTTATGGACAGAAAACAGATCAGTGGTGGCCTAAGGCTTGGGGTGAGAATGGAGAGTAGCTACAAATGGGAATTTCTGGGGATGGCAGAAATGCCTCAAAATGGATTTTTTTGTGGTAATGGTTACACAACTCTACATTTACTAAAAATCATCAAATTATATTCTTACAATGTGTAAATTTTAGGTATGTAAATTTTACCTCAAAAAATCGTTAAAAAATGCAAGTTCCAGGGCCATACTTCCAGGGGTTCTCATGCAGTCAATGTGGGGTGGTGCCCAAGAAATTTGCATTTTTTTTTTTTTTTTTTTTGAGGCAGAGTCTCGCTCTGTCGCCCAGACTGGGGTGCAGTGGCGCAATCTCAGCTCACTGCAAGCTCCGCTTCCCGGGTTCACGCTATTCTCCTGCCTCAGCCTCCCGAGTAGCTGGGACTACAGGCGCCCGCCACCACGCCCAGCTAATGTTTTTTTTGTTTGTTTGTTTATGTTTTTTTAGTAGAGATGGGGTTTCACCGTGTTTGCCAGGATGGTCTCGATCTCCTGACCTCGTGATCCACCCGCCTCGGCCTCCCAAAGTGCTGGGATTACAGGTGTGAGCCACCGCACCTGGCCAAAATTTGCATTTTTAACAAGCACCCCCTGGGGGTCCTGATGCATGTGGTTCCTTGGACTACACTTAGGGTACCACTGGTCCAAAGCTTGAAGGGGTTGGAGCAAGAGGAAGGTAGACGGGAGGAGTAGTGACCTGCTCCCTGGCCCACACTGGGGCACAGCATGTGCAAATGCCCTCCCTAGAGTCTCCTCATCTCCCCTGCTGGGACCTGCCGATTAAGTTTCCTTCCCATCAACTGCCAGAGGGTTTCTTTCTTTTTTTTTAAGATGGAGTTTCGCTCTTGTTGCCCAGGCTGGAGTGCAATGGCACAATCTTGGCTCACTGCAACCTCCGCCTCCCGGGTTCAAGCGATTTTCCTGTCTCAGCCTCCGGAGTAGCTGGGACTACAGGCGTGCACCACCATGCCTGGCCAATTTTTTTGTATTTTTAGTAGAGATGACATTTCACCATGTTGGTCAGGCTGGTCTCAAACTCCTGACCTCAGGTAATCCACCTGCCTCGGCCTCCCAAAGTGCTGGGATTACAGGCATAAGCCACTGCGCCCGGCCCAGGGTTTCTTTTACATATAATTTCTATCCTTCACTCCCCTGCTCCAAGGTTTTCCATAGCTCCCACCGTTTTCAGGTAAAGTCCAAATTCCATCTGCACATTTTTAAAGTTGCTTTCTGGGGCAGAGAGTAGCCTGGGAGGCAGGTGAGAAAGGGTTGTGGAAGTGCAAGTTCAGTAAATTTTTGATATTTTGTTTATCGTGGATTTTTGCACTATTTTCATTTAAAAAGGCCAAGCGTGGTGGCTCACGCCTGTAATCCCAGCACTTTGGGTGGCTGAAGCGGGCAGGTCACTTGAGGTCAGGAGTTCGAGACCAGCCTGGCCAACATGGTGAAACCACGCCCCTACTAAAAATACAAAAATTAGCTGGGCGTGGTGACAGGTACCTGTAATCCCAGCTACTTGGGAGGCTGAGGTACGAGAATCTGAGAGGCAGAGGTTGCAGTGAGCTGAGATCGTGGTGCTGCACCCCAACCTGGGCGAGAGAGTAAAACTGTGTCTCGAAAAAAAAGATTATTTTTTTTTTTTGAGACGGAGTTTTGCTGTTGTTGTCCAGGCTGGAGTGCAATGGTGTGATCTCGGTTCACTGCAACCTCCGCCCCGCAGGTTCAAGGGATTCTCCTGCCTCAGCCTCCGGAGTAGCTGGGATTACAGGTGCCCGCCACCCCACCCAGCTAATTTTTGTATTTTTAGTAGAAACGGGGTTTCACCATATTGGCCAGGCTGGTCTCGAACTCCAGACCTCAGGTGATCCACCCGCCTTGGCCTCCCAAAGTGCTGGGATCACAGGGTGTGAGCCACCGCCGCCCGGCCTCTTTTTTTTTTTTTTTTTTGAGATAGTCTCCCTCTGTTGTCCAGGCTGGAGTACAGTGGCATGATCTCGGCTCACTGCAACCTCTGCCTCCTGGATCAAGCAATTCTCCTGCCTCAGCCTCCTGAGTGGCTGGGATTACAGGCTAGCGCCACCACACTGGGCTAATTTTTGTATTTTTAGTAGAGATGGGGTTTCACCATCTTGGCCAGGCTGGTCTCGAACTCTTGACCTCAAGTGATCCAGCCTCCCAAAGTGCTGGGATTACAGACGTGAGCCACTGCGCCCGGCCTATTTATCTTGATTACTGAGTTTTTTGGCACCCTCTCAAATTCTGTCCCAGAAGTCAGTATCTCACTCATCTCACCCATGTCCTGGCTGCTTAGAGATTCTCTGGGAAGTGGAGACCCTCCCCAGCTCCCTCCTCCTTCTCCAGGGCCAAAGACAGCAAGGAATAGGGCGACTGTTTACATCAGCTCCTGTCCTAGAGATCCCCTGAGATTGGACAGCTGAGCCCGTGGAGAGGGATTCCCCACCCCCAAGTAGGCAACCACCCACTCTCCTCCAGAGGGAACGAGGGATCCATCTCAGTTCTCATCCTTGACCACTCCCCTCCAGCTCTGATTGTATAACCTGAAACCCACACACGGTTTGTAACTTTTTTCTTTTTTTTTTTTTTCCGAGACGGAGTCTCGCTCTGTTGCCAGGCTGGAGTGCAGTGGCGCGATCTTGGTTCACTGCAATCTCCGCCTCCCGGGTTCAAGCGATTCCCCTGGCTCAGCCTCCCGAGTAGCTGGGACTACAGGCGCGCACCACCATGCCCGGCTAATTTGTTTGTAACCTTTTTAACCTGTCTGGCTTTTCCACAGGGAGAGGATTTGCATATGCTGTGTCCTGTGTGATGAAAGTAGCCCTTTTTACACACTCCCTCTTTCAATGCACTCAGACTTCAAAGCCCATCACTCATTCATTCAACAAACACCCACTAAGCACCTCTTGAACCCGGTTCAACTATCTCCCCTCTAGGCACTCACCCAACCTCGGGCACTCTCCGCGCCTCCTCTGAGCTCCTCCCGCGTCCCATACAGCCCCTGCTCACTGCTGGAAAATATTCCTGTTAAGCTCCGTCTCCCCACCAGTCCTGCTTGCTTTCTGTGTGTCTGGGATAGGTTGCAAAACTGGAGGTGACAAATGTGGGCAGGAAATGGAGGGCTCCCTTATACTCCTAGGGTCGGCCTCAGCCCTGCCATTTCCTGCCCAATACCGCGGATGCAACTGGCGTGGGACCCGGAAGTGTGTGGTAAAGCGCCAGGGCTTCGCCTGGCCGCCCCTCCCGGACGCTTGCCTGCAGTCAGCGAAGCTTTTCCAACCCAGGTCTGGGCCCTGCGAGCTCCAGGTGCCTCTGCCCCGCGGCGCTGGCGAAGTCGAAGCCCGAGAACGCCCACCGCAGCGATGCGAAGGCCGCTTCTGGGGTGGGGCTGAGGCTGCAGCTGCCTCCCTTTCGCACCAAGGACCCCAACCTTCAGCGACGCAGCCGCCGCTCCCGCCCAGGCTGGGAGGCACTGTAGGGATCCGACGCTTCAGGTGGCCAAAGAGCGACTTTCTCTGATTCCAGGGCCCTGGCGGGGCAGGCTCCAGTACCGCACTCGGCGGAGGCCGAAGGTCTGTGGGGCAGGACAGGAGTTCCTCGTGCCGTCGGAAGGGCCGAGGACGAAGGAGGGCGCTAATTCACTCCCCACTGGGCTGGCGGCAACGCCGAATCCCGCAGTGACCGCGGAGGGCCAAGGTGAAAACTGCTGGGGGCGCCGAGGGCAGGTGTGGGGAGGGGCGGCTCCAGGGAGCAAGGAGCCCACCTGCCTCGCCGCCGCAGCTGCCCTGGGTCGCCCGCCCACGCTTTCCCCTGGGTCACGACCTCCGCATCCAACTGTGCCCGGCTCCTGCCCCTTCCCCTTTGCTGCTGCTGCGCGGGCTGTAACTTGACGTCTAGGCTGGGGCGTCCAGGGCGCAGTCTCCGCTCAGGTCGCCAGCGCTCCACTCGCTCCACTGGGCCACAGACCCGCTGGCGCTGGGGTCCCGCTGGCGCTGGGGTCCCGCTGGCGCTGGGGTCCCGCTGGCGCTGGGGTCCCGCTGGCGCTGGGGTCCCGCTGGCGCTGGGGTCCCGCTGGCGCTGGGGTCCCGCGGTTGTGCACGTGAGTCCGCGTGGCCCCGTCCCGCGCGGTTGTGCACGTGAGTCCGCGTGGCCCCGTCCCGCGCGGTTGTGCACGTGAGTCCGCGCGGCCGCGTCCCGCCCCGCTCCAGGGAGCCAGCGCGCCGCCACCTGGGATGTTAGGACTCTCGTTGTGTTCTTTGGACTGCTTTGGGGGATTTCGGCGTACCCCTAGGATCTAGGAGTTTTTGGAAGTTGTTTGAGAGAAACCAGCTCTGGGAGGGCCTCGCATCCAGTCTCCTGTCTCGGCTTTGGACCGGGGTTCCGGGTTAAGGTGCTCAGAGGAACAGCTGATCCTTCTACCCTTGCGCAGGGCAGAGATCCCCAAACCTCTTTCTAAAATGCAGGGTCTTAGTCTTTCTCAGGGAGTCAGTGAACCTAGACTCCCAGTCTCTTGAGCCCAAGCATGAATAGGGAACTGGGGACCACCACCATGCTCATATTTCTGGTGGCCAGGAAGTCCAGGCAGGCTTTTGCCCACTGCAGACGGATCTCTTTCTTCAGGGGTCAAGAAAGGCTCTGTACAGTAAGCCAACCAAGCCCCACCAGCAGAGCTGCGCTGCAACCAGGTTCCTAGTGTCTTTCCCACACTCCCAGTTCCAAGCGACACAGGACACAGCCCCAATTCCACCTCCCCCCACCCACTTCCTGCCCTGTTGCCTCATCTTCCCTGCTACACACTCCAAGTCATCCACTCAACCCCCAGCTCCTGGTAACTCAGCCCCAGCTCCTGGAAGTCCAGCCCCAGCCCTGCTACCACCACTTCCACCTTGGCCTCCCCTGAGAACAAGTGGAGGGCAAATAGAGCCCAGGCTTGAATTCACTCGTTTGAAAAACAACTCAAGCCAAACCCTGTGGGAGCAGTGCCTGCCTGGGGCACCTCAGGCTCATGTGCACCTCTGAATTCTTTCGGGCACCTGCCCCAAATGTAAAGAGGCTGCTACCCAATGCCTGGGCCCCTCTGACTCTCTGCTCCTCTCTGGCTGTCTCTCTGTTTTTGTCGTCTCTCACCTTCCCCTGTCATGGCCAGTACTTGGTCCTCAGGCCAGAAAAAGTGGATCCCGTGTCCCTGGATTTTACTAATGCCAGGAGTCACATAAATACTCCTATATATACACAGAGAGGGCCCGCGCATGCTTGGAAATCCTCAGATACCAAAGAACAAAGTGCAGGACACAACAGAGATACTGTACATATTGAGAAATGTGTACATCCCCCAAATGCAGAGAAATGCACACCAACATACAGAGACACACCTCACAAACACATTCACAGAAACAGACACGCTCACACTCCAAGAAATACTAAGACACCCATGAAGGGAACATTTCAGACATGCACAGGACCCTGAACTCACATGGACACAGACACCCAGGAGCAGGTGGGCCCTGACTCAGGTGCACACAGCCTAACACACAGTACTCACACACAAGCTCCCCTAAGTCTAAATGCCGCAAGAGACTCCCACAGAAAGAAAATTCCCCCAGAGGCCTCCAAGGCCCTGCCTGGAAGGAAGGGGAAGAAAGTGCCCGCCAGGCACCGAAATGCTAAGGCACTGTAAAGTGAAAATCATTTCCCCAACTCCGTGGGAACAGCACTTCCATTCCCACCTCTTAGGGAAACAGGGAAGTGGTTTAACTCGTTCTGCAAATCAACTCCAGATCCAGAAGAGTGCCCTCCCCCTCGGCGGGGAGAGGCCAGGCTCCCAGTGCTGCAGCCCAGTGAATGCTGATCCGCTGAGGCCCACCCCAGGCCACAGGGTGCTGGGCAAACTCACCAAGCCCGCACCTCTGCCTAACATCTGGCTGGGCCAGGAAGAGTGCCTGGTGGACACCCAGCCTGGCGACACACAGGAGGCACGGCCGGTGAAGAAAATGGATCTGTGCACCAAGGGCCTGCACCATCTCGCCGGGCTCTGCCCTGACAGACCATTCCTTACCTTTCTTGATCACGGACTGGTCTAGGAGGCTCATTCCCGGCTCGTCCATTGCCTGCAAATAGCAGAGGGCGGCGGTGAGGGCGCATAAAGCCCTAGCCGCCCATGTCTTCCCAAGCCCCTGCCACCCACGGTCTCTGTCTGCTCCGCCCAAGGCGCACCAGCTTCGCTTGGGGCGGCGACGGGCAGGCCCAGGAATCGCTATGTCCAGGCACCGAGCTGGAGCCCTGGGCATCTCACCGTGCAGTGCAAAAAGGGAATTTTGAACCTTACACTGGTAACTACTATGCTTCTCTTCGCCCCAGGTGCAGGCTGCCCCATGGATGCCACACGTGGCTCAACGGCCCAGCGGGGAGAAAAGAAGTGATTCGGTCCCTGCCGGGGGTTGCTGCCACCCACGCACTGCTGGCGGACTCAGTGCCAGGCAGCCTTGATGGCCAGGCAACGTCTAACCCAGGAGGTAGGACACATCCTCGGAGTCACCAGTGAGATGTGGCGAGCTGGGAGAAAAGTCGGCTTCCTGCATTTGTCACCTTCTGCCTCCAGCCATGGTAGTAAACCACCGCGGCCAGTCCCGACCCATCCCGGATCCCTCGGGTCTCACCTGCAGGTCCTCCAGACCGGGGGCCGCCGCCAGCCCCGGAAGGCCGAGCGGTGCGTCTGCCAGGCCGTGCGCGCCGTCGGCCAGGCCGTGCAGGAGCCGGGGCACGGCAGTGGCATAGTCACGGCGCGGGTCAAGGCCCAGGGCGCGGGCGGGCGGTGCCAGCAGGCCGGGAGGCTCCTCGTGGGCGCGGGCGGCTGCGCGGGGCGCGGCCCAGGCGGCCTGAGGAGGCTGCGGCTGCGCCAGGGGCGCCAGGCCGCCATATGGGTCCCCTGCCAGGTGGGGAAAGGCTGCGGCGGCGTCGGGCGCCTGACCGTAGGGCAGCGGTGGCTGCGGGTAGGGCGGCGGGAAGTAGGGCGGCTGGAATTCGGCGGCAGCTGTGGCGGCCGGCGTGTGGCAGAGCGGGGGCGCCGGCCCGTAGGCCGCCTGGGGCAGAGACGACAGGCGGGCCCCGCCGGCAGCTGCTCCCAGACCGTCGGGGCGCTCCTGGGGAAGGAGAGGGGTGCCTTAGGTGACCCACTGGCAGCTGAAAGGACCCCAGCCTGAAAGGATCCTCCTCAGCTCGGGAGGGTTCAGCTGCAATCCCTCCCGTTTCTTGGGGCCCGAGGTTTATTTCCGAGCCACCCGCGGGCTCAGGAGCCTCAGGCTGGGGACAGCAGTCACTTGCGCATCGCGTTCTCAGCTGGCGAAGTCCCTGCGGCCCCCTCCCTCCGAGATTTCGTTAGCGCGGGACAGGAGGGTTGGAAAGTCCAGCACTCAGGCGCCCCGATCCCCCGGCCGAATATGTCCCGGGCCCGAGACTACTCACCATGGCGGAGTAGGTGTGCACCAGCATGGGGCGGCGAGTGCCGGGCGCGAGGCGTGGCGGCAGCGGAGCCGTAGCCCGACGGCGAGCGCTGCGGGCAGAGGCGCCGGGAGCCGGCACAGCCCGCGGAGGTCACGGTGCGGTAGCTGGGTGCGACCCAGCCGGGATCCTAGTGGGCGTGGGGTCCTCAGCGGTGGCCGTTCCCGGGCGGGTCCATGGAGGCAGGACGGACGGGCACTGATCGCACTTGGAAAAGTCGGTCAACGGGTGCCCAGCGCCCGCCCTTCCTCCTCTGAGCGTAGCCTGCTCCATGCACTCCAGTTATAGTGGCGGGGGCGCGCCGGGCCTCCGGGGGCGCGCATTAAAGAGACAAGCTATGGCAGTTCTCTCCCTTTTCCCCAGCGGCTGCCACAGGGGAGGCAGTGGCTTTGGCGGGATCGGGTAGGATGGGTAGGGGGCGTGAATTCAGCCCACATTGATCAGAGCCGCTTTCTGGGCTCGCAGCTCGCAGCTGCAGTGAAACAGAAATATTCGAGCCTGGGACGCAAGGGCCCTACATTTGCCTGGCTCTATCACATCCTTGCCTTTAAGCAAAGCACTATTCTTCGCTGGCCTCAGCTTCCTCGGTAAAATAGGTATCAATCCTTTCTCTAAGCACCTCAAGAGACTTTGGATGAGGTGGGTAATCGGGAACGTGGAAGAAGTTTGTGAGCTGAAGACTCAAGCCTATCTGCTCATGCGCACACAAGTGTCAGTGCGTGTGTTTAGGGGGTCTACCATCACAGTCTCTCCTGAATGGTTCTGGATCAAAATCCCTCGAAGGTGCCCACTTCGCTCAGGCTTCCTGGGCTGAAAACTTCCAAGCCAAGCCAGGCTCTGAGGGAGGTGGAGACAGAAGCTGGCCAGACAGAGAGAGAGACTTGCCTGGGATGGGTTTGGGTATGAGCTCCACCTGACAAGGGGCCAAGATATTTCTGAAGCCACAGGGGCCTGGGCTGATTGAGTGTGGGCATGAGATACCCAGAGACTGTTGAGTGACTGTGTGTAACTGACTAGCATGGATGCCGTGTGCTTGTTACACTAACATGCGCAGGCTACATGTTCTGTGTTACCATGGCAGGCACTCCTTGGCTGTCAAGCAAGTTCCAGTCTCTGTAGTCACTCTCTCTTTCTCCCCAAACCCAACCCTCCCCTCCTGAGAAACAGAGACAGGGATTAAAGATGGACAAATGAGAGGAATACTAAGGAGAACAGGAATTAAGAAAGCAGAAGAAAGATGTTTTTTAAAAGCAAGATGTGCAGACCAGGGCAAAGTAGAAATAATCACAGCAGACTTATTACAGAATGTGCCAGCCTCTGTGCAAAGTGCTTCACGAATATTGGGTTCTTTAACCCTCACAGCAGCTCTATGAAAGAGATACCCATATCATCCCCATTTTCAGGGGAGGGGTGAGGCATGGAGAGGTTAAATGGCTTGCCCAAGGTCAAGCAGCTAAGTGGCAGAGCTGGGGTGATCTGCCCCTGGCCCCTCTCTGCTCAGAATCACTATTCTCTGCTGCCTCAGACTCAGGGGCTTGGATTTAGTCCTGACTCTGGCTGACTGTGTGATCCTAGCTACATCCCGTTTCCTCTGTGATCTCAGTTTCTGCAACTTCGACAACACCAATAAAAAAGTAGGGGAAGGCAGAGAAGACTAGTTGTTTTTTTAGGTCCCTTTTTAGTGAAGTAGTAAATGAGAAGATTAAGGTAAAATTATTGATATAGAAGAGGAGGTGATAGTGACACCATTAACTCATGGAATATATGGTTCCAAGTGGGTATCCCAGAAGGCACATGGCAGGTGCAGAGCTCAGGGCTGGACGACCTCAGCCTGGGGAGTGGTGGGGAAAGAAGGAGGCTAGAAGCCAAGGATTCATCATTAAGAACTTTCTGAAGTCTGGAACCGCCAGCGAGGTTCCAGAGGATGAAGTGGAATTGGGAAGCTCTGCAACTTTCCTGCTCGAGATGGGTCAGAGATCAGGATTGTGTTTGTGTGTATCTATATATGAGGGAGTCTGTGGCAATGCCCTGTTCCTCCCTCCCTCAACCCCAGCCACAGGGCATCAGAAATCAAGCTCCAGGACAGGTGTCAGTGCGTGAATAGAAATTGGTGAACTCCTCTGGGAGAAGTCTAGGAGCCGCAAAGGAGATGATGCCTGTGCCCAGCTGCGGGGATGCCCCTGCTCTCTCCAGCAGCTTGGGAAGGCCAGAGTGATGGGATGTGCTGCCTGTCTGTGGCTTCCTTGGGTTTTCTCAATCTACTTCCTACACCTTTGATAGCCCCTTTTTGCCTCATTGTCCTACTCCAACCATTTCTGTCTTCTTTTCTGTTTCTCTTTTCACCTACATGCTTAATGTCAGTAATTCTTTCTCAGAGCAGAGAAGCTTCTTTTTCTTCCTGCACTCTTCATGAATGAGCTCATCCCCTCTCGTCTTTTTTTTTTTTTTTTTTTTTTTTTTTTTATAACAGAGTCTCAGTCTGTTGCTTGGGCTGGAGTGCAGTGGCACAATCTCGGCTCACTGCAACCTCCACCTCCCGGGTTCAAGCGATTCTCATGTCTCAGTTTCCTGAGTAACTGGGATTACAGGGGCCCACCACCACGCCCGGCTAACTTTTGTATTTTTAGTAGACACAGGGTTTCATCATGTCAGCCAGGCTGATCTCGAACTCCTGACTTCAAGTGATCACTTGCCTCAGCCTCCCAAAGTGCTGGGATTACAGGCATGAGTCACCACGCCCGGCCCAAGTCTTTAATGACTACCTGTCTACTGTTATCTCCCAACTGTGTTATCTCTGGCCTGAATCACTAGTGAGAGATCCAGACCCATAGACACAGCTGCCAGCTGCGTATTTTCTCCAGACATCTCATTGCAGCTGTCTGAAATTTTCCAAGTCCAACACTGAACTCAACATCTCCTCTATCCCCAGCACCAACCCCAACCTGCTTCTCCTTTGCTCTGTAGTTTCATAAATGACACCACCCTTTTTCAAGTTCAAAACTTGCTAGTCATCCCAGAAGAGCCTAGGTCCTTTCCTTAACCCCCACAAGCTAATCCTTATGGAGTGTTGCCATTTCTAACCCTTAAACATCCACCCACAGAAGGTATGTGGTGGAGAATTGAGGCAGGTATCCCAGAGGGCACATGGCACCCTGTCTCAGCACCTTAAACTACCTTACTCTTACTCATAGATCAGTGGCTCTCAAAGTGTGGTCCCTTGAGCCCAGGAGTTTGAGACCAGCCTGGGCAACACAGCCAAAGAGTGGTTCCTGGACCAGCATCACCAACAATATCTGGGAGCTTGCTAGAAGTCCCAATTCTTGGATCCCACTCATGACCTTCTGAGTCAGTAACTCTGGGGGTGGAGCCCAGCAACCTGTGTTATTAATAAGTCCTTAAGGTGACTCAGAGGTACATTAAAGTTTAAGAACCACTATCTAGGCCATTGCAACAATTCTCTAACTGGTCTCCTGACTTTATTCATATCTCTTCTGATCAATTTCCAACTTCCACAAGAGTGACTGGACCATGTTACCTCCCTACTGAAAACTTTCCTAGGGCTCCCCATGACCCATCTTCGGGGGAAAAAAAGTTCAAACATTCTAATGAGCATTCCAGACTCTGCAGTTGTGACTAACTTACTTTTCCTCTTTCAGGAACTGCTTCACAAGAATAAAGGAGAAACAGAAAATGTATCTAGCCCTGTGCTTGGTGCATGGCAGGTAATCAATGAATGCTTATTAAATACTGTAAATGATAAACACATCAATGGATGGTGTTATGAATCCACTGGCCTATTAAGGGATCCTTTAGGAAGGCTCTACGTGAACATGATCCTGGGTATCTACACATAGAACCCAGTTATAATCTGAAGAGATCATCTGATAAATGAGTGATTTTGATTATGGCTACTGGGGAGAGGGATGTTCTCCATGGTCTGCTGCTGCTTTGAGGCTCCCTAAAACATCAGAGTCCCATGATTTCAGACTCAGGACTACTTCTTTCAGTGCCAAGGGACTCCTCACTCTCTGAGGCATGGAGGTGGAGATTTCTGGTTGTCTGCTCCCTGGGACACATGCACACATGTGGAGGCCTGGGGTGCAGTGGGGTACACATGCAGACAGCCTTGGGAACATGGGGCACACAACTTGCACAGAGACATTCATGGGAAACACAAGTACACATAGGAACATGGGACATATATTGACATATAGGGTTGCATGCTCAAACATATGTGGACTGCCATTTGGCACACTTGGCATACTGCTTTTCTCCAAGGCTCCTTCTCTTTTCAAAAAGTGAGCTTGCATTTGGATTTTATGTTAAGAAAAAACTCTGATCTGCCTCATTTATTGTTGACACAGCCACCCTCATCCTCCCAGCCTTTGATCACCTCCTGCTCCAGGCCAGGCTGAGTGTTTGCAGGGTGGGGAAATCTGGCACAAGGAGATGCCAAGGCGCCATCTCGTGGTTAGATCTCACAACTGCAGCTCAGATCTCCCTTTTCCCCACTCCGCTGAAATACCAAGAGCAAGCCAGAACTCTCTGACCATACCTCATTTAAGCACAGAACTCTGTCTGCCTTGTATTAGGAAGCTTTGCAGGGTTTGACTTCTCCACTATGGGAGGGAGAGCACCCTGACAGCAGGGACCATGGGTGGCTGTCACTTTATTTGGGACCTTTCTCTTCTCTTTTCACTTCCCCAGATGATCTCAGTCCCTCCCATGACTTTAGGGACCCTCTATACTGACAGCTCCCAAATCTGTCACTCGCCCAGACTCTTCTTGAGCTCCAGACCATAGAAAGCAACTACCCCTTGGATATTCCATGAGCAGCACAAATTCGCCATTTACCAAGTTGAGTTGTGTATGGTATGCACAAATCTGTCTCTGTCCCAGTGTTCCCAGTGACAGTGAATGCCCCATTATCCACTCAGTCTCCCAGATCAGGAATCTGGGAGTCATCCTTGGTTCTACTCCCCTTCTCTTTACCCCTCTTCACTTCCAGTTAATCACCAAGTCCTATTAACTCCTACCTACATCTTCTCCAGCCTCATTGCCACTGGCTTAGTTCAGACTTAGCACCTCCTCTCTGAGCTCCCTGGCTCAGCCATTCCTCTTGCAGTGCCTCATCTTCCCAAAATGCAAACGGGATCACATTCAATCTGCTAAAAAATCTGCAGTCTAGCCGGGGATGGTGGCTCATGCCTACAATCCCAGCACTTTGGGAGGCTGAGGCAAAAGGATTACTTGAGGCCGTGAGTTTCGAGATCAGGCTGGGCAACAGAGTGAGACCCTGCTTCTAAAAAAAACAAAACTGCAATTTGATCTCTCAGCATGATTCCACGTTTAAGCTTCTGAGCACAGCACAGTAGGATCTGGTCCATGCCTGCTGGTTCAACCTCATCTTCCACCACTCCACACTTCACACTCTATACACCATGGAATGTGAAACTACTCGTAGTTCTCAAGCTTGCATGCCTTCAGACCTTGCTGTTCCTTTTCATGTCTGCCTGGCAAGCCCCTCCTCACCCTGAAGTCTCAGAGCACATAGTTGCTGTAAGTTTTCCTGCAATCGTTTGGCCAGTCTGAGGGGCTCGCATGCTCCAGCCACACTGCTTGGGCCTACATAGAAGCCACTGCTTACAGTTTTTTTTTTTTGTTTGTTTGTTTTTTTGAGACAGGATCTCACCCTGTCTTCCAGGCTGGAATGCAGTGGTGTGATCATAGCTCACTATAACCTCAAACCCCTGGGCTCAAGAGAACCTCTCGCCTCAGTCTCGGGAGTAGCAGGGACTACAGGCACGAGGCACAATGCCCGGCTAATTGTTTTTCTTTTGTAGAGATGGAGTCTCACTGTGTTGCCCAGGCTGATCTTGAATTCCTGGGCTCAAGTGATCCTCCCACCTCAGACTCCCAAAGTATTGGGATTACAGGCGTTAGCCACCACACCTAGCCTCTATGTCTTTTCATATTTACCCCAGAGAATCCATGCTAAGAAGATGGCTTTCAGTACATCCAGTCAATAAATAAATATTCCTGTCTATGCATAGCCAACCACAGGTGGGCACATAGGCTATGCTCAGCACGTGCTTATAGGTTTGAGGGCCTAGGTGGAGGAGGTTGCGGAGGGTATGGGTCTGGGGCCTGTCTGGCTCCAACCTCACAGCTTTGGCTCAGGACTGGTGAAGTACCCATAGTGGGTACTTGGCTCATCTGCTGAAGCTTGCAGGCCCTCTGGCTTCTCATTTGGCATACAGGATCAACAGCTGGTAACCTGAAAGCTACATTTGGACTGCATGTTTTGTTGGATCAGTAGTTATTTAATTAAAGATAGTTACTGACATTCAAAAGTTGGGTTTCACATACAAATTAGGATTCCTGACTTCTTTAAAAATGGGAGGATATGACAGGGCCACTTGGCAGCAACCCAGTGACATGGGGGCGGGGGTGCAGTGCTTCATCTGTACTTGAGAGCACCAGAGCCCCCACAAGGCCTGGCCACATCAACATGAGTTTGGCAATCTGCTGTACAAGTGAAAGATGTGGGCTGGGGAGTCGGACGGCCTGTGTGGAGTCCTGGCTCTGGCACTGACTAGCGGCAACACCTTGAGCCAATCACTTATCCATGCCAAAGTTGCTTTGTCTGTAAAATCAGAACCCTTCAGAGGATTCTTGGAAGGGCTGAATGAGGTCTCATGATGTGTTTAGCAGGGCATGTGTTCAGCACCTGGTAGCTGTGAACTGATGGAGCCTGGAAGGGAGAGAGCAGGTGCAGGGCAGACCACGCAGGAGGCTTCTCGTCACCAATGAACATTTATTGAGTGTCCACATGTGCACAGCTTTGAACTTGGCGATCACAGAACGCACTGGGGGAGGGAAGCAAGGGATCAAGAGTATGTGTGTGTGTGTGTGTGTGTGTGTGTGTGTGTATGTGTGTGTGTGTGGTCCCCCTGGGTTTACAAGAAAGGTAGTCCCTGCTGGAGCCGCCAGTCGCGTCTCTGCAGAGAGGAGTCATAGCAGGGGTGGGAGTTAAAGCCAGGCACCACGGTGGCAGTGGAGTGCAATCACTGGGGAAACATGCGGATTCTGGGGAAGTGTCCCTCCTGTTCCTGGCTCCAGCCAGGCCAGATGGCACCAGGGGGACAGGAATCAGATGCTCAGGTGTCCAAGCAGGGATAAGGACAGGCAAAATAAATAACCCCCCCAACCCCCATCGTCACTCTGCTGCAACACGACACAAAGGTTTAAGGATCTGGGCCCAGAGACTCCTGGGTCCCTTCAAGCAAGCTCAGGTGGAAGGAGGTTTCCCCACCCCCCACCAGGCCTGTCTGCCCCAGGTTGCCCTAGGATGGGGGCAGTTCAGACCCTGGGTCACTGAAGCTGATAGGAAGAACTGCGATATCAATGGCCTAAGCCTGCTGTCTGCCCAAGGGAGCCAAGGGCAAGAGCCAAAGGGCCAATTTAAAGGACGTGGACCTGGGGGGCCAGAGGAGGCACCACAGCCGAGGGGAGCCCACACCCTGGCCGGCAGGGCACATGGGCTGAGGCAGTCTGCTCCTGCCAGCCCTGTCTTACCCTGGAGCCTCCCTCCTGCAGGGGAGCCAGACATCGGGCACAATGACACCTAGTGCCCCCCTCCCTGGGGGCTGCTCCAACCTTCCCTGGCCTGGCGGGGACAACCACGTTGATTTCCAAGCCGATCCCTGCCCCCATGGGGGCCTGAGGGGCGGAACGCAGTTCCTTACACTTGAGGGGTGGGCACCATGCCCTTGCCCTCAGAAAAGCCAGAAAGCTGGGGTGTTTTGGGGAGGAAGTCTGGGGAGGGGGGGGCCAGTTTGGGGGCTTTAGGGAAGATGCCTCCTCCCTCCTTCCCTCTCTGCCCGCCCCTGGGTCTGTCCCCGGTGGACACCCCTCAGGGCTCTGACAGGCACTGCTCCAAGGCAGCCATGCGGTAGTGGCTGGCCGTCTCCTCACCCGCCTGCAGCCTCATGGCCTCCCGGCACAGCCGGTTGGCCCGCGCCAACTCCACCAGGACACCCTGATAGGCGGCCACCATCTCGGGCTTGACAGAGTTGGGGCTGACACTGCCTAGCAGCTGGAGCAGCTCCTGCGGCCAGCGGGAGCGCAGGGCAGCGGGGGCCAGCCAGGGCAGCAGAGGCACACAGCCGGTGAAGGCCTGCATGCCCAGGAACCAGAGCTCCTGCAGGTCGGCCCAGATGCCCTCATACTCAGGGGACAGGGCTAGCACTGCCTGGTCTGAGCCTGGGGTGGCCCGCGCCACGTGGGACTGCGATAGGAAGAGGATGGCAGCTGCGAAGAACCCTCGGGATGCTGGTGTTCCCTGAAGAGCTGCAAGGTAACGGAAGGAGTGGGGCATGAATCGGACAGGCCAGCTGCTGTGCCAGACCCTTCCCTAGTCCTCTGTGTAGACACATGCAGGAGCCAGGGCACAGCCTGGAATCAGACTGCCTGCGTTCAAACCCTGCCTTAGATGCTCACTGTGTGACCTTGGGTAAATAACTTTTCTGGGTCTGTTTCTTTACTTGTAAAATGGGCCGATAGTGCTCATCTTAGAAATTTGTTGTGAGAATTAAATGTGATCATCTTGGTACACTCAACCACCAAGACCTCTACCGGCACTGGAGGTGGGGGTGAGTCACAGGGTCAGATGGGAGAGAGAACCCCTCAGGATTCTGGACACAGAGGTCAGACACAGGTTAAGGGAGTTGCACCATTTGATCCTTGGGCCAGAAGAGGGCGCCAGAGAGGAACATAAGCAAGTGACCCTGCTTTGCTTACCGGCTGTTCAGGGGGTGACCCTCACACTGCAGGTGCTCTCCAGGAAGCTGTCAACCTAACCTGGTGGTATTTGAGGGTGAGCCAGAACTGGGACCATGAAATTGGGGGCTGCAGAGATGCAGCCTGGGACTGAGAGTGCAGAGTGGGCTCCTGGTGTACAGGGATGTGCACCCCTTCCCATGACGGGGTACCCTGCTGGGAACCCCTCAAAAGGAACACAGAGGCAGTGGAGGGTACGGGCATGTTACGCCCTGTTCCCAGGCATCTGCTCAGCTCCTCCAACCTGACAGATGGGGCACAGGGAACAGGCAGGGACAGAGGGACCCAAGCAGACACCCACAGCAAAGAGGGAGACACGGAGGGCTGCCAGGGGCTGGAGGGGACGTCCCTCCCCCTGCAAACAGCCAGAGTGAGGCAGAGCTAGGGAGAAGGTGTGCATAGAGGGACACCAAGTGCTGAAGCCTGTCACTGATGGGGGTGAGGTACCGAGCAGAGCAGAGAAAAACATCAATGGAAGGAAGTCAGGTTTCTGACTCAAGGCCTGGGTGGGGGCGGCTCCACCTTGAAAACACTGGATTCAGATTCCTCTGGCTGCCAGGGATTCCAGGTGCCTATGCCTGTGCCTGTGAGCAGGTCTGTACTTAACACCCACCAGACTTTGCCTTAAAAGTCTTCAGAAGAAAGAGAATGTTAGCATTTTGGGAAGAACGGTGGGGGTGGGGGATGGAGATACACTGCAAAGATTTCCTCTTGCTTAGAAAATGCTGCAAAACCATCTTCTAAAAATGGTGACTTTTGCCCCAAACACAGGAGGTCCACCCAGGTCTTCTGTCCTCACCCATCAGGACTGGATCCCCAGTTCTTACCTGGAGAGGTGCTAAGGAGCCGGGCCATGAGGAGCCCCAGGGTGGCCACATTAGCAGCCAGAAGCAGCCTTCCCTGTTGCTGCACTAGTGCTGGTAGCGACGTCATAAGGGTGTTCATAAGAGATGTGAAGCAGGCGTCACGCCTGGAAAAGAAAGGGGGGAAGGATGGAGGTAGGTGGGGGTCTAGTACAGCCAAATCAAGCCCTTGGCAAGAAATTAGGCAGTAGGGTGATTAACTTTGGGCCCCAAACATAGCATCTGGGGGGCAGAGATTGGAACAAGCAGACATGCTGAGACAGTACCTGGGGGTTCCAGACATGCCGAATCCTTGTGCGGGGCTGGCTATGTCTACTCTGAGACCCCCATGCTACCACTAACAAATCCATGGGCATGGGGGACAAAGTAGGAGACTGAGAATTGAGGCAACTGGGCAGCCTCCTTTGCCTCCTCCGGCCTCCTCCCCCACCTCTCCCGAGCCCCTCACTTGATCAGCCCCGGTGCGGTGACCACGAGGTTGAGGAAGATGTGGCAGCAGGTCTGCAGGCCAATCTCCACGCTGTCAGGCAGCACCGAGGTGTCGTGGCCAGGGGATGTGAGTTCCCACTGCTGCAGGAAATACTTGCACAGAAGCGAGGGGGCCCCTTCCTTGATCAGGATCTCCCGGGGCCCATCTTCAACGGTCAGGTGGCACCAGCCAGGCAGGAGGAGCCTGGGGATGTGGAAGGGACAGACATGTGTGGGATTGGGAGAGATGAAGGCACATAGATTCCCTTTTTAGGGCACCTTGCCTAAGAGAAATGGAAGTAGGGGAGAAGGACACATCCTCGCAGGTACCACAGAAAAAGTACAAGCTTCAGAGTCGCACAACCCAGGACCAAACTTGGGCTCTGCCACAAAGTGTGACTGTGGGCAAGTGACTTTAATCTCTATGAGCCTCAGTTTCCTAATCTTTCATATGTGAATGAGACTTCTGTTAGATTTACCACGTGGACCAAATGAGATCATTTTGGTAAAGGGTATAGCAAAATACCTGGCTCGTAGTAGGTGCTCAATAAGTATAAGTTCTCTTTTAACTGAGAAATCTGGGGTTGGCAAGTGACACCTGGCAGCCGAGGAGTCCTGTGGGAACAAGCCCCCCAAAACAGAAATAACCCTAAGGGATATCTCATGGCCCAATCAGGAAGCCTGGCGCAGCTCAGTTTGTGGGGAGGGGTGTCCTTGTGTTAACGCTTTTCGGTAGAATGATCTAGCTGGACAGACTGTAACTACAGACTCACCGGAGAGCGTCTCCTGGCCAGGTGGGCCCTGGGGTGGTGGGGGAGATGGCCAGGTTGGCCACCTGCTGGGAAAGGTCATTGGCCTCCTCGGCCTCCTCGTAGAGGGTCTTGGCATAGCGGACGAGGAAGGGCAGCAGCTGGCACACCTCCTTACGCAAGGATGAGGTCTCCTCGGCCAGCCAGGCACCCAGGATCCGCACCGAGGCAAACACAAAGGGCTCCTTCTGCTTCTCTGACCCCACCTGTTGCCACAGGACCCCCTTGAGATGGAGCAGGACCAGGGACCCTCCCTGCCTTGCCAGAGGCCAGCCAGCTAGAAATAATACAACTAGAAGGAAATTCTGGCCTGTGAGCCTTTCAAAAGCAGGCCCAAACCTTTATTCTGTCCCATGAACCCAGCACCTAGCATGTGGTAGGGACGCACACAAGGGACTGGCACAGAGTGAGCCAGGCCCTCCACACAAGTCTGCTGAGTGAACTGGGCCTGAGTGAATTGAGTGACATGCCCCCGTACTCGCTGAGGCTCCAGTCACATCTCCCTAACTCCCTACCTCTGGAGTGTCTCAAGGCTAGAAGGAAATTCATAGGTCAAAAGCTAAGTTAAACACCTTTTACAGCAGCTCTGACCTGGGGTGGGAGGGCAGGTTCCTGGCTACTGTGTAACTGCTCCCAATGGTGGGAGTGAGGGGATGCTCTCTTTTGGGCTAAGTCAGAAAAAAGACATGAGCTTAGCGTGGTGCATGGAATATATGGCTGGTGAGCTCGGTGGCTGGAGCAGGCCATTAAAGAGACCAGAGTCATGACTGAATCCCTGTGGGACAGGACAGCTGGCCTCTCAGGCGGGGAGGCAGGAGGGGATGTAGGGGAGGCAGGAGAATTGATCTAGCCAGACCTCTACAGAGGCCAGGAACCAGGCAGCCCTGCTTCTCTTCCCTGCACCATTAGAAGTTCGGGTGTGTGCGTGTATAAAACAATGCTATGGAGTGAGCAGAACAGACTGCTTCAATCTTGTGTGCATGTGTTGGGGAGAGGTGTGTGGCGTGTAGTGTGTGTGTATTGGGGGGAGCGTTTGAGTGGGAGGTTACTGTGTTGTGTGTGTGTGCGTGTGTGTGTACTGTGATGTGAGTGCACATATGGTGTGTGGTATGGTGCTTGTGTGGAGGGAGGGAGAGAGAGGGAGGTTGGGCCGCACGCTACTCCCTGGAGTGCTGGCTACAGTATCAGCTTGTGTGGACATGCAGCTTCGCTGTCTCCCCATTATTCTCCTCCCGCTTGCCTCCCAGCTCCAGCACTGGCTCCCCCCATACTGGGCCCCCTCTGTGGGTCACTGCACCCTCACCTGCAGCAGGTAGTGGATAACAGCCCCTATGGCCTCCTTCATGACGCTCACGAGCTGCACCTTCTGTGGCTCCTTAAGCAGTGACTGCTCACAGCGAGTGCATTCCTGGATCCCCAACTCCATGAGGGCATAGCAGGCGGTCACCACATCCTCTTTCACCTCCGTGCCCGTCTCCTCCAGTGCCAGCCGCACTTCCACGCACGCCAGATTCACCAGCAGGGCCAGGAACTTGCTCCCGGAGCTGCCCGCCGGGATCCAGTCGGAGCCGCAGGCGTGTGCCAGGCGGGCTGCCAGCTTCAGTGCAGGGTTGCGCTGCCAGGAGCTCAGCTTGCTTCCCAGGATGCGTGCCAGCCCGGCCTGCAGATCCCGGTAGCATTCAGGGGGCACGGTTGTCGGGGGCAAAAAGAGGGGCAGCAGCTGGCAGAGCTCAAACTTGCTGGCATCCTCAGCTTTCTGGAAATCCTCACTGAGGCCCCGCAACACGGCCAGCAGGTCGGGCTCCGCCTCCTTCCAGCACTGTGTCTCGGCAGCAGCCAGCAGCCCCACCAGGAGTGCCAGGGCCTGGTCAAAGCCATAGCCGTGCCCCAGGTATGCCTGGCATAGGGCAGACACGGTGCCACCAGCAATGAGGTGCCGAGGCCCTCTGGGTGTGCCTGCTACAGCCGTCAGGCACTGGTAGGTGTCATCAATCATGGAGCGGCGGGCAGCATCGTCCGGGTCCCCCCGGGCTGTGAGGAAGGTGCTAAGAATGGGAATCTTGTTCAGGACTTGGGGATGGGCGGCCAGTTCAGGGTCACTGCAGAAGCAGGCCAGCAGGGCCACACCCAAAGCCCGCAGAACATGGTCAGGGCAGCCATCCGGCGCCTCCTTGGTGGTCAGGAGACGATTGGGGAAGGTGAAGCCGACAGCATCGAAGATCCGCCGCCGAGTTTTGGCATCTATGTCACCTGCTTTGACTGCCTTGGTCACCTATAGGGGGTATGTGCTATCATCAGGATGAAAGGAAGAAGTGGGAAAGACTGTCCCTCTCCTGCATCCCGGGGCACTGAGGACTAGCAAGATGAGGTTATGCAACAGGACTCATCTGAGGTCATTTCATCCAGCTCCTTTTTTCTCCTTAGAGGCAGATAAATGTGACCTCTGGGATCCCTCTCATCTGTGACTGTCCCATGGAAGTGAGGTCTAGTCTTCCTCAACCATTCATTTGAGCATTTCAACACCTGGCCAGTTGAGAAGTTCTTCCTGATGTCTAAATGCCCACAACCTGGGATGGAAGGGGCTTAGAACTCAATGTTTTAAGATCTCCCAAGGATTTAAAGTCCTTCCTTAATTGCTCCCTCCAGAGAAGCCCCTGATCCATTTCTGCCACCTTCTCAGGGGAAATGGCTCCTGTGTCTCGCCGCTCCGCCTGTCAAAACATTTCCCCTTACATTTCACCTAAACACCTCCTCTGCTGCAGTGTGAGCCCTTGACTCCAGAGCCTTCTCCTTGTTGCCATGGCAAACAAGCAGCGGCTGTACTCCCTCCTCCCTTCACCCCCCACACACAACCCCCCCTTCCTAGCACTGCAGCTTCTGCTCTGCTGTCCCCAGCTTGGGTTCCTCCAAAAAGGCTAAGCCCCAAACTAGCTCCCATTCCTTAACCTACCTACTGCCGTCCTGGCCTTCCCCTAGGACCCCTCCCCAGCCACTTCCAGCCCTGCTACTCTCTCCAGGCCCAGAACAACCATCCCCAGCCCTCAAGTACTCTGCACTAGTTACTACCTGCTGCTGTTACCCTATGAGTCAGCTTCCATCTGCTCTGGGACACCCCAGAAAACAGACCCAGGCAGCCCCTAGTGCCACAGCCTTATTCAGTCCCATTCTCCTCTTTGCCCCCATTCTCAGGGGGAGCAAAAAAGAGCACAAAGGTAGGGGTCTTGGGCCTTCGTTGGTGCCTCCAGGGTTGCTAGCACTACGTACATATCCTTGGGGACTCACTGACCCCATTCCTTGGGGGCCCAACCACCCAGCTCTTCCCACCTCCCAATTTTCAGCCAGTTCCTTACTAGCAGCAGGGCTGCAAACTGCTCGCTGTCATTCTTGGCCTCACGGAGGGCTCCCAGGTAGCGCTCCAGGGTGGGGTTTCGGCCCTCTGCCTGGTTCAGAGCTGGCTCGCAATCCGAGGCCATGATGCTCGCCTTGCCCAACTGTGAACACAAGAGGGACTGAGCATCCCTCTGCAGAGGAGGGACGGGGGTGGGGTGGGGGTGAGAGTGGAAGATGGAGGGAGGGAGGGATTAGCACAGAGGGAGGGGAGGAGAGAATCTGGAGGGGTGGACTCCTCAGGACTGACCTCCCCCCGGGAAGCCCCTTTAAGGAGCTGGATCTGCAAATCCTTAGGGATAAAGAAGGGACCCTGGTCCAAGGTCACCTCCAGAAAGCGGGAAAGAAGGACCATGCATGCTGCTGCTCAGCCGGACAGCTCTCCTCACCAGTCTCCTGGGGGTGGGCGGGGGCTGGCCCCACTGCTCAGCTGTCCCCCTGGCACCAGAGGCTGGGTTTTATCTCCCTCCACAGGGACACAGAGGGAGTGAGTGGTGAGGACAGACAGGGAGAAATGGAGACATACATGGGTGAAGTTCGATTATCCGGACTCAGGCTGACATGGGAGAAAAGGACACCCCAGGCTTCCTTTCCCCTCCCTTCTTCAGAGGCAGAGATACGCTTCAGAAGTGAGAATACAAGATGCTCAACAGGGAAGGCTTGGAGGCCCCTTTGGGGACCCCACCCCTCCAGCCAGGGCTCTCAGTCGCCCCCGCAGGCTCCTTGCCTCCTCTCCTTTCCCTCCCTCGGGTAGAGGCTGCAGCAGCAGCAGCAGCAGCGGCGGCAGCAGCAGAATTAACCCCTTGCGCTCCCTCTTCTCGCCCTCCCCGTCCCGCTACCAGCCTGTGGATGCCGGCAGGGGCTGGAGAAGCAAGAGGGGGTCCCGGATAGTTCCCAGGACAACGGAGAATCCAAAAGCCGGATAATCGAAGCGGGGCTGCTGAGATGGGGAGATGAGAAGGGGAGGAGGGTTCCTGGCGGTCACCACCTGTCCCGCCGCAGCCAGGTCACAACACGACATTGATGAAGTCACGACAGGGCGGCGATGAGATCACACTTCACGATGGCGCGGTGATATCACGGAGAGATCACGTCAAAATCACGACATGGGAGACAGCCCCCAAAGATGACAGGGCAAATTAAAAAAAAAAAAGATATATATTGAAAAGGGCTGTGACAAAATGGAGTCTCGACAGGGCACGATGGTGTCGCGATATGGCGCGATGGAGTCGCGATAGGGTCCCCGGGGTGTGTCGGCATCGATCAGCGCCGGCTCGGAGAGGCCCCGGCTGGGATGCAGGGGAGGGCCCGAAGGGGGCTGAGCTCACCAGGCTGCTGCCCCGAGCGGCGAAGTCTTCTCCCAGCGCGATGCTCCGGGAGCCTCGGGCCGCTGCTCACGCCGCGTTGCCCACTCCTGGCTCCAGGCTGCTGCAGCTCCACCCCCACCCCCGCACCGCTCTTGACCAATCCGCGGCTGCTTCACTCCGGGCTCTGGCCAATGGCAAGTCAGGGTGCTAAGCAGTAGGGGGTGCCACCGTTGCCGCCATCTTGCTTGTGGGTATTGCCCGAGTCTGGGGCCTGGGGCTCGAGCGAAGGAGGCAAGGTGCAGACTGCCTCTGGAGAGCGGGCGGCGAGAGGCTGGGGGCCCAGATTCCTTCGCTTGTGCGTAGTTTTACCCGCCCAGCACTGCCCCTCCTCCCCCTTGGTCTCGCGGCCGGCATTGCCCTTCCCGGGGGAGGGGCGGGAGGGCTTGGTTAGCACGGAGAGTGTGTTTCCGGGTCGGTTCCGGGGAGGTGGGAGGAGGCGGTGTTTCCGGCCGCCGTCGCTGTCCAGGGAGGCTGAGGCGAGAGGTAGCTGTCCGGGTGGGGAGCCCGCACTACCTTTTTCCTCTTCCTCCTCCTCCGGGTGAGGGGAGCGAAGGTTGGGGGTCCCCGAGCCCATGGACCAGGAGGAGGCGGAGGCCGCCGAGAGCCGGGGCCCCGCTATGTGGCCCTGAGCCCCGGTAGGTGGCCGGGGGCGGCTGGCTGCCAGGCCGAGGACCATGAGCTCAGGGGAGGGGCAAGCGGGACGGGCGATGTCAGCGGGTGCGCTGGCCGGATGTTGGGTCCTGAGGTGGCGCCCCTGGCTCGGCCAGGGCAGCCAGCTGCTTCTGTCCTTGCAGGTGTGCAGCTTGGGTCCCAGGCTGAACCCCGCTTCTCTCGGGCCTGGGCCTAGTCATGCAGCTCCCTCCATCCCCTGAGAGCCAGGCAGACAGCCGGGGTTCGGGGCGCTGCCGTCCTTCTTCCACCTTCGACCTCTGCAGCCTAGTCTTTAGTTGCTGTCTCTGATGTTTGGTCTCTCCACCGAGATAGAAAGTTGGTGCAGAATGAAGAGGGGATGGGGTTGAGCACGATGTGTCCATTATAATGTGAAACCTGCCTCATCTAGGATTTTGAAAATTATGCCTCACAGAGGGTCCTGTAGTGGCTGCAGTGAGCACAAAGGTGAAATGAAGGAAGTCAAAATTGATAATCTCTGGCGGGATTCCAGGAACTCTTTGGCTTCTGGTCTCATAGTGGTTGTGTCCAACTGACAGTAGTTGCAGTTAGTGAAGAGCATTAGCTGACTCTCCTTGTGCTCTCTCCTGTGATTAACAGACTGAAAACTAGGAACAAATTGGAAAGACGACCTCCCAGAACAATCTGTTCATTTTTCCAGCTATTTGGAAAACAGTGTCTGCAAATATAAGCAAAGCTATTCATGGCAGTCTGTTCTGTAACTTTCCCAAATATCTGAGACTTTTTTAAAAAGAGCTTTATTCTCGATTACTCATACCAACTGAATAGGCTGTTTCAGACGTGCTCCATCGTTGTTCAAACATATCTTATCGCTGTGTACATAAATGGAGTTCCACGTATGTAGTTGACAGACTGAACTGTGATACATCCCCCATCAACCTGAAGTATTAAGTAAACATTACCCCCTGCTCTGTCTGAACAGCTGCTGCAACAGAGAGTGCTTTTATTTTGGGTGTACTTGTAACGCCCTAAATGCCAGAACTATTGTGAGCTTTTCTAGATTTTCATTTGTCAAGTATTGTGGGGGTGTGTGTTCTCTCCCTGGGTTGTTACCCTTTGATTCAGTAACAAACTATTCGGATCTTGGTGATGTGTTGTTGTTCTTGCGTTTGGTCAGCAAGCCTTTAACTGGACCCTAGCAGTGATTTGTGCCCTTAGGCAATTATAGGTTTCAGAGGAATGACTGGTTAGGAGTTCAAATGAAATTAACTCTGCCTTTCTCTTAGACGCAGGATTTATTAGACATGGCACTTCTAATCAGCTTGTTAGTCCAGTGGTGTTTATTACTCCATTTTTCAAAAGCTATTCATTTCTTTTCTGCTTCTCCCACCCACCTGTCAGGCTATTGATGACAGCTGTTGAGTCACCTTGAGTTTTAAATCCTTTTGTGGTAGGCAGAAATGTGTTGGGTAAGATTCATACACACACATACACGCACACATGCATACTCACTCGTTCCCTCTTGGGAGGCTAGAGAAATTGCTGGATGTACTTTCTAACTTAGGCTCCATTTCATAATCTCTTGAACATGTCTCTGGCCCACACACCTCCTTTCTGCCCCCTGCTCCCTGAAATACAACTACAAAACAACTAGAAATAGGAATGGATGGAAGTGAATGAGAACAATGAAGTCCTTCAGATGCATGTGGTTCTGCAAAAGCCTTTTCTTGGGTGGGCTGCACCTTAGTTTTGCAGCTGTGTGTATGTCTGTGGCTGTTTCTTGGTATTAGTCAGCATTGGTATCCAGCCCAGGCAATGCTGATCTCCCTGTATGCTGGCCGTGGATAGGAGTTAGGGGTTGGCAGCCTGTGTCGTTTGCTGGATGTAGATGACAGGTACATAGTTGGACAGAAGTTTTTGAATTGCTTCTTCAGAACTCAGTCAACCCTCATAATGTTGCCAATATTTACGTACTAATTTAGACAATATAGCAAAGTTTTATATGAGGGGAAAATTTTATGGTAAATGAGTTTTTCTGCTGGAAGAGACCTAAATAATCCAGCCCCTAGATTCTGGAGTAGCCAGCATAGTGCCTGATGTAAGTATCTGTTGAATGCAGGGATTGGGGTGGGTAGCATTGAGGTGTAAATTGAATAGATTTTCATGATAATAGTGGTGGGCGGAGACAGTAGCAGACTGGAGAGTGCATGCCCTGCCTGAAGACATTTGCATTCAGAAATTTAAAAAATACTGGGCCAGACATAACCCTCAGGTTACTTTACCTCTGAGGGTGCAACCTCTTCTCCTCAAAAGTAAGAAAGTGTGTTTGGTCAAAGTCACAAAGCTGTTAGTAGCAGAACTGCAACTAAAACTCAGAGATCTTCTTGTCTGCGGGCTGGTACTCTTTCCATTCTACCACATAGGTGATTTACTGTTAGATTAAAAAAAAAAAAAAGGAATATAAAGTTTCAGTTTTCAGTGGATTCATTTGATATCCCTTGCTGTGTTGTTATTCTGATAATTATAGGCCACCTCAAAGCCCAGGTTTAAAATTTATAGGCAGGGTTGAGCCATTAAAGACAAACTTGAAATTTTTCTTTCCCCTAATCTGTCATATTTTCTAGCATTCCACATTTCCAGGAATTAATTATTAATTACTCGGCATGTAATTTCTTCTCTTTCTGTCCTTCTAGTGTACTGGTTCTGCCTGTCTGGAGGGCCATGGAGAAGAGGCTGGGAGTCAAGCCAAATCCTGCTTCCTGGATTTTATCAGGATATTATTGGCAGACATCTGTGAAGTGGTTGAGAAGCCTGTACCTGTTTTATACTTGCTTTTGCTTCAGCGTTCTGTGGTTGTCAACAGGTACCATTTTCTTTATAGATTTAAGATATTTTTTTTTAGAAAAGGGCATTTTATGTGAGTCCCTCAGTTCATTTTAAGGACTATTAGGAGGCAGAAAAAACAATCTGCTAATTGACAGAAATGGTCATCCTTTTGGTGAATACTCAGTCTGTTGGGTTTATTTGTTTTGTTTTGGAACCAGAGTTTAAATTGGATTCTTTTTCATAAGGGAGAATTGGCACAACCGTTTTAAGACTTGATAAAAGTCAACTGGGTATTTCCACTTAATGTCTATAAAACCTTGAGCAAATTACCTATTATCTTTGAGGAAGGGTTATATCTACCTCATGGTTTGATTTGAGGGATAGTATAATTAAAGCATGTAGCACAGCACTCAGCATGGGTGCTTAGTCTTGCTATTTGCCCAGGCTGGTCTTGAGCTTCCTTTCCTTTCCTAAAGGAATCTACACTTATGGGAAAAATGCATTCCTTACTTTTTCCATAGAGAGGGGCTATGTTGATAGATTTTTTAGACTATACTTTCCTCCTAGAGATTATTTCACCAGGGTAAAGCCTCTTGCCAGGAATCAGTGCCAAGAAGGCTAAATTTCAAAGGAGAATGCCCTTTCTTTCTTTCTTTCTTTTAAGTTCTTTTGTTGATATTGTGCTTTCATAGTATGAGTGTGAGAAAACAGCAATATGAGAAAGATTTCTGTGTATGCTGCCATTCTGGCCAGTGACCAAAAACCTTCTGCTGTAGAGACCACCGTCTGGGATAACTAATCAGCCTTTTTCCCTTATAATTACAAAGATTTCTGTTGCTTTCCTAAAGGAATTGGTGGTCATGATTTTGAGACCCTAGTAATTATTGTATTTAGCAATTTCAGTAACATCAGCTTTGGGGTTTTTGTTGTCTTGCAGTGATGGTTGATGATTGCATAATTATAGCAGTGGAAGTTGTACTTGACAGAAAGCTGATCTACATGTTTTGTTTTTTTTTTTTTTACCCCAGATGATGCTTTGCTGGGACAGCTGACTATTTCAGGTCAACATTTTATATAAGATCATTAGAATTAAATAAGTAATTGATTTAGCACCATCAGAATAGGGAAAAATCACTTCTTTAAAAAAAAGAGATGGGGTCTTGTCACCCAGGCTGGAGTGCGATGGTGCGATCATAGCTGCCTGCAGCCTCAAACTCCTGGGCTCAAGCTGTCCTCTTGCTTCAGCCTCCAGGCATGAGCTAGTATGCCTGGCTAATTTTTTTTTTTTTTTTTAAGACAGTGTCACTCCATCATCTAGGCTGGAGTGCAGTGGCACAATCTCGGCTCACTGCAAACTCTGCCTCCCAGGTTCAAGCGATTCTCCTGCCGCAGCCTCCCGAGTAGCTGGAATTACAGGCGCACACCACCACACCCGGCTAATTTTTATGTTTTATTCTTTTTATTTTAGTAGAGGTAGGGTTTTGCCATGTTGGCCACACTGGTCTCAAACTCCTGACCTCAAGTGATCTGCATGCCTCGGCCTCCCAAAGTGCTGAGATTACAGACGTGAGCAACTGCACCCGTCTGCCTGGCTAATTTTTACATTTTTTTAGGAGATGGGGTCTTGCTGTTTTGCCCAGGTTGGTCTCGAACTCCTGGCTTCAGTCGATCCTCCAACTTTGGCCTACTGAATAGCTGGGATTGCAGACACCAACCACCATGCCTGGTGTAAATCACATTTTTTGAAGCACACCTGCCACATACCAGACTCCTAATTGTAAACATTACATACCTTATCTCATTTAATCTTCGTGATAACCCAAAAATAGATAGTTTTCTTCTCATTTTATAGATAAGGAAATTGAGGCCTAGAGAGGCAGAATGACTTGGCCAAGGTCACACAGCAAGAACATGATGGAGCTAGGATTCTAAATCCAGGTTTGTCCACTGTAGAGCTCATACTCTTTCTCTTCTGGTACTCTGCCTTCCAACCATAGGGGATGTTTTGGAGGACCAAAGGTTTTTTTTTGAAACAGAGTCTCACTCTGTCGCCAGGCTGGAGTGCAGTGGCGCAGTGCGATCTCTGCTCACTGCAACCTCCGTCTCCCGGGTTTAAGTGATTCTCCTGCGTCAGCCTCCCGAATAGGTGGGACTACAGGCGCATGCCACCACACCCAGCTAATTTTTGTATCTTTAGTAGAGACCGGGTTTCTCTTTGTTGGCAGGATGGTCTCCATCTCTTGACCTCGTTATCTGCCCATCTCGGCCTCCCAAAGTGCTGGGATAACAGGCGTGAGCCACCATGCCTGGTGGCAATTTTTTTTTTTTTTTACCCAGTACCATGGTAAGCAGCTTCCTATTTGAGGGATTCAAAGTATAGAGGACAAAGAAGCAATTCCAAGTCTTTCTGTGCTTTCCAATCTAGCACTTGGTTAAACACAGCATTGTAGGCTCATTGTGCAAGTCTTTAGTAACCTTGAGCTTCGTGCTTAAAAACAGCACCCTAATTAAGTATAGAAGTGCAAAGGTGGTGGTGTTAGGTGTAGTTCTGGTGGGGATTAGGTTATGCCAGTTCTATTTTAGAAAAATTTGGAGCTTTTATCATGGAAATTAAAAGATCAAGAGCCATGTATGTTCAAATTGAGGGAACATGCAAGCAACGTGTGACAGACGTATTTGTTATATACTTTGATTTAATTGGAGCTCCTTCCCATTTTTTTTTTAAAAGGAATATCCTAATAGAAAAAATAAATAGGGCTGGGCGCGGTGGCTCATGCCTGTAATCCCAGCACCTTGGGAGGCCGAGGCAGGTGGATCACCTGAGGTTAGGAGTTCAAGACCACCCTGACCAACATAGTGAAACGCCATCTCTACTAAAAATACAAAAAATTAGCCGGGCGTGATGGCATGCACATGTAATCCCACCTACTCAGGAGGCTGAGGCAGGAGAATCGCTTGAACCCGGGAGGCGGAGGTTGCAGTGAATCAAGACCGCACCACAGCATTCCAGCCTGGCCAACAGAGCGAGACTCCATCTGAAAGGAAAAAAGAACAAATAAATAAAAGGCATAAACAGAGTGCCATAAATAAGAAATTAAAATGAATATATTTAAAATGTTCATTCTCATTACCAGTCAAAACGACAGATTAAAATGAGATATCCTTTTAAATCTATCATATTGATGAAGATTAAAGTAAAACTATCCAGTGCTGCCAAGGGGTGATGTGGTTGTCCTCATATAGTGCTGAGGAGTTTGAAAAGAGAACTTCTTGGCATAAATATCAAGAGCCCTAAAAAAATTCATATTTTTCGACTTAATTCTTCATTTAAGAATTTATCTGAAGGATACACTTAGATAGTTGTGAATGAGAGCACTCATCAACACTCATTTGTTCTGTGCTGCAAAATATTGCTAAAACCTGCTTAATTATAGGAGAGAGGTGAAATCTTTGCATCTCCACATGGTGGGATACTATTCCAGTCTTAAAATTCATATTTTAAAAGAAAAGCTGGGTGTGGTGGCACACGTCTCTAGTCCCAGCTACTCGGGGGCTAAGATGGGAGGATTGCTTGAGCCTAGGGGTTTGAGACCAGCCGGCAACATAGTGAGGCCCTGTCTCTTTAGAATTAAAAAATGTTTAATAATTAAAAAAAAAAAGTACACGGGAAAATGCTCCTAATATTAAATGATAAAATCAAGTTATGCAACTACATATTCAATATGCTGTCAATTTTGTGAAAAGAAGAAAAAATTATGTAATAGAAAACAGTCTGAAACAAGATGTACAACTAAATATGTATTTTTTTGACTAGAGGAATTATTATCTCTTCATATTTTTCTGTGTTTTCCAGGCCTTTCTTTGGTATACTTGCATTCCTTTTTATATAAGGGGGAAAACAACCTACTTGAAAAAGCAACAACAAAATAATAACAGCAAAAACCTATTGGTGGGAGCCTGAGTCAGTATTTCTCTACTCATGAGTTTACTCAGTGTTTACCTGAGTGTTTACATTTTTTTCCGATAAAATACATTCTTGATTCCTGCTGTTATTTAGCTCATGGATTATTTCTGAAAAACTAACCAAATTAAGGCAGCTCTGCAATTATCCTCCACTCCTGCTTCCCACTTAGGAGTTTGCTCCATCTTTGGTAGAGCCCCAGGCAGCTGTTGACTTAGACATGGTGAGCTTTTTTATTTCCACTTTTGGGTTCAGTACTGAAGCCCTACTGTTAGAAAGCATTGATTACAATTTGATAAAAGATGGTCTGTCTGTGTTTTCCTTGTGTGCCATGGAATGGCTATTTTTCTGTTTAATTTTATTGTTAAGTGGCTTGAAAAATAGCGTTTTGGACCTGGGGATTCTCATCTGGAGACAAATAGGAAGTGATCCCAGGAGTTTTGGAAATTCCTACAATAGATTGTCAGCTTCTTGAGAGCAGACATGTTGCCTCTTTTAGTTATGCTGGATATTCTTAGCGGGTGCCAAGGCACATAGTAGATGCATAAAATATTTGTTGACTGAATAAATTAATAAATTACCAATAAGGGAATTGTTCTTTGAGAATTAAGCTTTAAAAACAACAAAATCAGAGCAGAGATATGGAAAGGCACTTTAAGGAGACCAATGCTTTTGAGACCAACAAGATTGACTAAAATCTTAACAAATATATTAACACATACAAAGAAAGAATGTATACATCTGAAGAGTTATGTGTGCATGTTTGTGGGGGATGCAAGGACCTAATTGGCCCTAGAAATCTGAAACAGGGAGAATCACTGAAGCCAATGTCCTTAGGCCCAGAGCTAACAGTTGGCTATGAAAACTTGTACTGACATTTCCCTACCTCTGGGAAGGAGATTATACAGTTAGTTAATACGTATTTTGAGTACAGAGATAAATTATTCAATTCAGAACCATTTTTTGAGAACTTACTAGGAGTCTGCTTCTAGACTAGGCACCAGGATAATAAAGATTAGTACAATACAATCCTTTCTCTGGAATAACTACCAGTAGCAAGTGAAAAGGTAGAGGCCAGGTGCATTGGCTTATCCTAGCACTTTGAGAGGCTGAGGCAGGAGGATCACCTGAGGCTAGGAGTTCAAGACCAGCCTGGACAACATAGTGAAACCTCATCTCTACAAAAATAAAAAAAAATTAGCCGGTGGTGGTGGGCACCTGTAGTCCTAGCTACTCAAAAGGCTGAGATGAGAGGATCACCTGAGCCCGGGAGTTCAAGACTGCAGTGAACTATGATCATGTCACTGTACTCCAGTGTGGGTGACAGAGGGAGACCCTGTCTCTTAAAAAAAAAAAAAAAAGATGCAACGCACAGAGTGCTACTGGAACCGTAGGAGAAGCATTTAGCTTGGAGGCAAAGAGGGTGCTCTAAGGAGTTCTTTCTAGAGAAGCATCTTCTAGAGAAGCTGATGCCTGAACAGAGTTGTGAAGGTTGAATTTGAAGGATTCAAAGGGTATTCCCATGCAATGGGAATGCAAGAGCAAAGGCACAAAAGTGAAACAGCCTGGTATATAGAAGAAACTCCACAAGCAGTTTAGCACTACTGGAATATAAAGAGCAAAGCTGGTATGGCAGCTCCAGAAGAGGTAGGTGGTGGCTAGGTCACAAAGGATCTTGTATGCTATGCTAAGAAGCTTCAATTTTAAACTTTTTAGGTAGATGGTCTATAAATTTTTTTCATGATGCACTTTAATCCATTGAAAAATTGAGAATGTACTCCTGTATATAAATTTATACATTATAACACGTAATTTTATACTAATGTCTTATGTATGTGTAAGAGATGCCAAAAACAAAATGTTAAAGGGATTGACAGAAGCAAATATGAAGAGTTCTAATATTCTCTTTTCATGCCCGAGGGATTTGTCTTGTGCACCTCTTAAGGCAAACACTATAATACTTTAATGCTAGTATTAAATATAAAACTATTAATACTGTATTAAATATACTATAATACTGGTAAATTTCTGAATAATTTTTGCAGGAGTATAGAAAAGTGGTAATTGTGGAGATGGAGATGGATGGAAAAGGGAGGGAGGTCAGGGTTAGAGGTTAGGGTATCCATTAGCATGTTAATGAAATAGTCCAGGAGAAAGTTGATGAGACTCTGTCTTCAAAGAATCTCTCAGTAATTTCATTCAATACAAACAAGTAGAGGTAGTCCTAAAGAGATGGGTAGAATTTAGATGTTCTGTAGTAGAGAGATTAGAGGAAGTTTTTTTTTTTTTTCGAGACAGAGTCACACTCTGTTGCCCAGGCTGGACTGCAGTGGTACGATCTCAGCTCACTGCAACCTCAGCCTCCAGGGTTCAAGCAATTCTCCTACCCCAGCCTCCTGAGTAGCTGGGACTACAGGGGTGCGCCACCACACCTGGCTAATTTTTGTATTTTTAGTAGAGATGGGGTTTTGCCATGTTGCCAGGCTGGTGTCAAACTCCTGGCCTTGAACATTCTACCCACCTTGGCCTCCCAGAGTGCTGGGATTACAGGCGTGAGCCACTGCACCTGGCCAAGAAGTTTTTTAAAATTGAGATATACCACTATCTAATTCCAGAACTTTTTTCTCACCCCTAGAAGAAGCCCTGTACCCATTAGCAGTCACTCCCTATCCTCTCCTCCCCCAGCTACTAGAAACCACAAATCTGCTTTCTGACTCTATGGATTTGCCTATTCTGGACATTTCATAAATGGAATCGTACAATACGTGGCCTTTTGTGTCTGGCTTATTTCATTTAGCATAATATTTCCAAGGTTCATCCATATCCTAGCAGGTATCAGTACTTCATTTCTTTTTATGGCTGAATAATATTGTGCTTTATGGATATGCCACTTTTGTTTATCCATTCATCAGTTGATGGACATTGGGTTGTTTCTACTTTTTGGCTATTATGAACAATGTTGCTCTTAACATTTATGTATACATTTTTGTTTGAACATATGTTTTTAATTTTCTTGGGTATCTGTATATAAATACATGTATTTACATATAAATAGTACAATTGCTGGATCATGTATATATATATATATAAAACGTATATATGTAATTCCACTCCACTATATGTATATATCCAATTGCACTATAGTAAAATATATATGCAATTTATATATAATTATATATGAAATAAATTTATATATAAATGGAATTGCTGGATTATATATAATCACGTATAATATATGTATAATTATATGTAATTATATATGTATATATTACATATATAAATAGTGGAATTGCTGGATCATATATATAATATATGTAATAATATATATGATCCAGCAATTCCACTACTTGTATATAAACATGTAATAATATATATATGATCCAGCAATTCCATTATTTATATATGTATATAAATTTATATATAAAATTTCACTTTTATATATATATTTATATATAGGAGTGGAATTGCTGGATGTTATGGTAACTCTTGGTTTAACTTTTTTGAGAAACTGTTTTCTACGGCAGCTGCACCATTTTACATTTCCACCAGTAAAGTATGGGGGTTCCAGTTTCTCTACATCCTTGCCAACACTTGTTATTATTCATCTTTTCTATTATAGTAGAGAAGGTTGTTGAAGGTTAGAAAAATCAAGGAAAGCTTCATGGAGGAAATGGAACTTGGCTTGGGCCTAATACGTATTCAGTTTATAGATGGACAAACTGACACAGTTGGAGACAAGGACTAGAGAAACAACTGGATGGGTATAGATTTCTTCATTCTTTTGTTCATTTTTAAAATTACTTACTCAGTCAATAAATATTTATTGAGGCAGGCACTGTTCTTCATGAAAGATTGCTGTCCAGTTCCCTGACTTGATCTTTGCAGTCAGTGAAGCTTTCTGAAAGAGTAGACCACATTTGCTATTTCCATTCTCCCACCTTCGTCCTCTTCTGAGTTCAGTAAGGTCTGGCTTCTGCCCAAACCTTGGCTTTTGCCAGGGTAACTACTGATCTTCCTAGTTGGACGCTTTTATTTCTTACCTTCCTTAACATCTCTGCTGCATTTGACACCTTTGATTACCTTCTTGAGACCGTTTCCTCACTTGCCTTAAGTTACACCATGCTTTGTTTTGTCCTCCTCTTAGCCAATGCACAGCACTTTCTAATTATTTTTCCCCCACTCCCTTCTCTCCCTTACATCTTTTGTTTGTCAGGGTTCTGTTTCACCCTTTTTTGTCCCACTTGTGGTCTCCCTGGGCAGTCTCATTCATTTCCTCACTTGTCACCTATGTGCTCACTACTTCCAAATTTATAGCTATTCCTGAGCTCCAGACCACTTAGCCATCTGTACGCTGCACATCTCCAGCCAAGATGTCTCACGGCTACCTCTAACTTAGTATAGCAAAACTGAACCTGTGATCTTTTACCCCCTTTCTTTTCCTTTATTCCCTATAACCATGAAAAGACCACCTCTAGCCATATTCTGAGGTAGAAATCCCTGAGTCATTTTTCTTTTTTTTCAAGGCACAGTCTTGCTCTGTCACCCAGGCTGGAGTGCAGTGGCACAATCTTGGCTCACTGCAACCTCTGCCTCTCAGGTTCAAGCGATTCTCCTGCCTCAGCCTCCTGAGTAGCTGGGATTACAGGCACCTGCCACCACGCCCGGCTAATTTTTGTATTTTTACTATAGACAGGGTTTCACCATGTTGGCCAGGCTGGTCTCAAACACCTGCCTCACCCTCCCAAAGTGCTGGGGTTACAGGTGTGAGCCACCGCACCTGGCTGCCTGAGTCATTCTCTATTCTTTTCTGTCCTTCACATGCATGTCACAGTTCATCTCACATTTCTGTGTAGAGGGCTCCATTTCTCTGCATATGGCATTACCATTCTGCCTGATGTATTCCAATTCAGATAAACATAAGCTCCTTTCTCATGCTTTCCCTGAGACCCCTGGTGTGGACTTCTCTAATGTTCTCATAATATCTATGCATCTCTCTATGATTATACCATGTTATACTCTGTGTGGCCTTAGGCTTTGTGAGGAGAGGTTCAGAGTAGGTTTTGCTCTAGAGTGTGGTCCTTACTCCTAAGGTGAGGCCTTTCTGGTGTCTCTGCTGGTGTATGGCATTAATGTGATTGCTTCACTCTTCACTCTGGCAGGGCCAGAGTTCCAGCATGCTCCTCTTGCCCCCCTAGAGGGCACTGCTTGACCTCTAGTGAGTCTCCCTCTCAGCCCTGTAGCATCTACCATCTAGTTAATAAACATCATGTGGTCTTGCCGCATGCCTTTGTAGTCTAGCCACGGACTGGCAGGGGACCCTCCCACTGGACTTCTGGGGCCCCCTTTCTTCACAGCTCCTTCCTCTCAAATTCTTACCCCTCACCTTCTAGCCAAACTCACATCTCCGCTTCCTGGGCTCAGTGAGACCCATGTGTTCTGTTTGGGTTCCGGCTTCCTATGTCATGGTTGGGAAATTGTCCCTTAACATACAGCTGGGCAGTTATGGGGCTCACTTCAGGTTTCCCTTCTCAGGATTGCAACCTTGCCCTGCCTGTTATCTCCTGACTAAAAACAGTTGGATTGTATCTTCTGTCCAGTTTTGTAGTTGTTTACGGCAGGACGGTGAGTCTGATATCAGCTACTCCATTATGGCTTCGAGCAGAAGTCTACTTTAATTAGTTGTTTATGTGTCTGTCTACTCCATGAAACGATTTTACTCATAGTTACATCTCTAGCATCTAGCACTATACCTGCTGTAGTAGGTAGCAATAAAGGTTTGTTGGATTAAAGATAATGTACCTTGGAATATACATGTTAGGGAACATTCTTTCCTGCTCTGTTTTTCAGCCTCAGCCTGTTAAGTGGGCACTTCACTCCCCAAGAGGGAACAAGTTTTGGGGAGTAATTTTTGCTATATCCTCTGCCTTTCCTCCGACTCACTCCATGAGTGGCAGAGTGATTTTTCTGATTGATGAGATTAGAAAAGAATCCTATTGTATGGAGTGGCCAGTCTTGAGGATTTTTTTTTTTTTTTTTTTTTTTTTTTTTGAGATTGAGTCTCAGTCTGTCACCTAGGCTGGAGTGCAGTGGCACAATCTTGGCTCACTGTAACTTCCACCTCCCGGGTTCAAGCGATTCTCCTGCCTCAGCCTCCCGAGTAGCTGGGACTACAGGTGCATGCTGCCATGCTCGCCTAATTTTTTGTATTTTTAGTAGAGATGGGGTTTCACTGTGTTGCCCAGGCTGGTCTCGAACTCCTGAGCTCAGGCAATCTGCCCGCCTTGGCCCCACAAAGTGCTAGGATTACAAGCACGAGCCACCACGCCCGGCCCAGTCTTCAGAATTTTTATGTCTTGTCCCACTTCCATGCTGTAGCCGGTCTGCCCATGCCAGGTCAGCCTGCATTTTGTCCAGTTAGGTAAGTTGAATTCAGTATAGGAAAGTATAAGAAAGGCCATTTGTGATTACACATCTCAGCCATGTTCTCCAGTCATCCTTATCACTTACTATAAAGATAATATTTTGATCTTCATCTGCACCTAACTGACATGCTTTGTATTTTAATTATTCCCAAACTCTGGGTGGGAGAGATTAATTATCACCCTCAACCTCTACAGAGACTGCAGATGGGACAAAATCACCTCCTGCCTTAGCAAGAGGTCTCTTTACCACTAGTTGCCTTTTTTTGTTGTTGTTGTTCTCATACCTGCCTGTATTCCTGAACCCAAGTAAGTGTCCCTGGCAGGAAAAGGGTACCTGTAGGCCTTGCCCTCACTTGACTCGTTTGCCCTTACTTTGAGGGCTGTAGCCTCTGTTGTACCAGTCAGAGCCAGTGGTGTCTTTTTCCTTTAAGAGAATGGTATATTTTGAATATGCATTGGTCTTGATCTTCAGGGGAAAAGCATTTTCAGGAGACTTTTTAGGTGGCATTATATCTCTACTCTTCATGTATCTGTTGGGCACCCAAATTGAGGCAGATGACTAATGGAATATATCTTACAGCAATGAGTCTTCAACAGGAACTTTCTCCTGCCAAATTGTCCTATATTCTTAACTACATTGCAGTACAGGAAGGTAATAAATTATTAATCCTAAATCAGTCTCCTCAGACTGTAGGATAATGACTTGAGTACATGTCACTTGGGGGAAGGTAGAGTTTTCTGGCTGTTAACACAAACCATGCAAGGTTTTTGATTCTAAAATTCAGCTAGCATTGAGCAAGTCTATGGTATCTTGTTATATCACGATTTAATTGACATAAGTAAGGCCAATCAGAATTTGCTAAAGTTGGTCTCTCTCTCAGTGAAATTAAATCACTGTGTCTTGCTTAAACACTTTAATGAAAGATAATCATCTTAAATCCTACTATCTTGGAAAACCATAATTTTGGTGGGTTCTTTTTGCCCTTTAGAAGACCTGTGCAAATATAAACTTACTTCCCCATTTGTGTGACAAAATGAAGAGGGATGAGAAAATTAGCATAATTGGGCAGTAAATCCAACTCAATTTAAAAACTATCTTAAATTTATTCTCCTCAGGAATTCCTTAAGGGAGGAAATAATAAAACAGCAGAGGAGTTTATAAAAACAAACAACAATTGCAGGGCCGAAGCATAGCCTTTTGGCTTATTTTGGAGATTTTATTAAAATCTCAGTAATTGGAACAGCTTCCAATTCAAGGCATTGTGTGAAACTGGCAGGAACATAGTCAAGAACTATGTGTGTGGTTAGTGTTTGGACACTTTTTAATTTTTTTAAGCCTCAGCTCTTCCCTGTGCACACCTATTTTCAGATGAACAGTAGTGAAGGGTTTGGGTCAGAATGGATAGCTCTTGATTTGAGGACCTACCTTTTGAACTTTCTTTCTGATCCTTCTTCCAACAGCTTTCCTAAGAAAAGCCCATGTGGTTAAGGTCCTGTAGCCACTTTTGACTCCAGATAGTACTGGATAAGTTCCAGAGAGAGGTTGTAAGAATTGGTCTTGACTACCTGCCTTTTCATCAACTGAGCAAGAGATAGGAGACAGAGTGGCCAAGGGCGTGGAGCATGGACTTGGGTGTCAGACAAGTCTCAGTCATGGTTTTATAATGTACTGGGTGCTGTTACTGAAACATACTTTCCATCAGGTTCTTCATCTATAAAATGGAAGTGACAGTACCTCTTAACAGGATTGTGAGTATTAAATAAAATATTCATGCAAAGGGCTTAGCCTACTCCCAGGTACATAAATAAAACTCAGCAATTGTTAGCAATAACGTAAAAGTTTAATATGGTTAAATTCTTGTCTAACCGCCAGATGACCCAGCAGGCAGGAGGGTTGAGTTCTCTGCTAGCTTCTTAAACCTCTGTCCAGTGGGAGCTTTGTCTGCACATTATTAAGTATGAGGTAGGCAGCTGGCCTTTCTGTATTATTGGGGAAAGTAGGCCTCCATTCATATAGCTTTACAGGTCTGAGACTAATTGAAGCCCATGACAGAATGAATTCTATTGTGCATTTTCCGTGATTGTAATATGCCACTGAGGAGCATGATGGGCCACTTGTTTCTTCCCCCAGCTAAGGAAACATTTCCTCTGGAAGAGGACTCTGTTCTGCTGCCACGACTCCACCTTGCTCTCTGCCCTAGTTCACTTCCCCCAAAACTGATATGTGCCCATGCTTGGCAAGGCCTTGAGGTAGGCCAGGTTGGCTCTGTCTTTGGTCAGGACAGTGTTTTGACTGGGGCTGATTCAACAACACTTTTGGGTTTTGGGGTAGAAGTAGTTTGTAGGCTGGGCGCGGTGGCTCACGCCTATAATCCCAGCACTTTGGGAGGCTGCGGTGGGTGGATCACCTGAGGTCAGGAATTCAAGACCAGCCTGGCCAACATGGTGAAACCCCGTCTCTACTAAAAATACAAAAATTAGCCAGGTGTGGTGGTGCATGTCTGTAATCCCAGCTACTCAGGAGGCTGAGGCAGAAGAATCACTTGAACCCAGGAGGGAGAGGTTGCGGTGAGCCGAGATTGCACCATTGCACTCCAGCCTGCGTGACAGAGTTAGATTCCATCTCAAAAAAAAAAAAAAAAAAAGGAAAAAAAAAAAAGAAGTAGCGTGCAGAGTTTGTCCTGTGCTTCCTTCCTTCAAAACATATTTATCAGGTGCCTGCTATCCTAGGCATTAGAAATGCAGTGGTAAGACCAGGCGCAGTGGCTCATGCTTGTAATCCCAGCAGTTTGGGAGGCCGAGGCAGGTGGATCGTTTGAGGCCAGAAGTTTGAGACCAGTCTGGACAACATAGTGAGACCCTGTAACAAAAAAATAATAAAAAGTTAGCTGTGCTTGATAGTGTGCATCTGTGGTCCCAGCTACTTGAGAGACTGAGGTAAGAGGATCGCTCGAGCCCAGGAAGTCGAGGCTTCAGTGAGCCGTGATCACGCTGTTGCACTCCAGCCCGGGCCACAGAGTGAGACTGTCTCAAGAAAAAAAAAAAGGGAAAATAAATACATTGGTGAGCAAGACAGATACGGTTTCTGCCCTCATGAAGCTTGCAGTCTGTTAATACCTTTGCCATTCTTAGGGAACAGAAATTCCCTTTGAGAGGGATGGCATTGCTGACATCAAGATTCCCTTCAAGGAGTTTGAGGCTTCCCTAGGGTCCCAAGGTAATGCCATGACAATAGAGACCTAGTCTTCTTTGCAGAATCCTGGGAATGTAGGAGACTAGACAATTTGATGTCTCAAGCTGGTCTTAATAGAATAACCTTCTGCCAAGAATTATGTAAGTGAAGTTCCTGTCCACAAGATGGTATATCTCCAGTTTTCCTTTCTATCCAGTGCTCTGTCTCTCTCACCTTTAATAATCCACATTTCCTGAATAAGCAGTTAGAGTGGTTATTTGGAAATGTGGAAAGAGTGCTATAGCTGCAGCCTTTGCCCCCAAGTTGGAAGTGTGTTCCTGTGGTGATTTCATGGGTGTTAGATACACCCAGCCCATCAGCACTTGAAAGTCTTCTGCATTAGGGTGCTTCTGCCCTTTTGGCATCAGGTTTGTTACTCAGGATCTTAGGTGAACCATTCCAATGCTTAGCATGAAGCAAGCACCAATTATATAAATCTTGAACTTCCCTGGCCAATCACAAAAGGAAACTATAAAATGCCCTAAGAAGAGAAAGAATTATGAATGTCCCTGAATGGTGAGTTAGCCATCACAGACGCTGTCCAAAGGGAAACAGAAGCAGGGAGGAATGCCAGCCAAGGCCTATCTGGAACTCTACCCACTGCAGACTCTGCCCTAAAGATGGGTGCCCAGTGCATCTCACTTCAGTTCCCCTTTTTAAACTCTCTCAGCAGATGACAGGATTTTTAGGAATGCTCTCTTTCTTCCAACTGGCTTAACATTATGTTTTGATTCTAATCCAGCAGCACATTTGAGTTTGAAATAAATGTATGCTTATGAATTCTTTCACTTTTAGGTAATAAGGGGAATGACTAATATTACCAGACCTGGGAGATGGAGTGGGGGGTAACATTGATTCAGTTTCACTTCTGTAGCCTTAATTTCAGATTCAAGTTCACAATTTCAAGAGGACTGCCATCCTGCCTGTTAAGAAATGGCTCCTCTGTTTTTTGTTTGTTTGTTTTTGATACAGCTCAATGTTTATTGTCCTTAACTGAGGGCAACCAGAGTCAGCTGGAGGCTTATGGAAGTGGGGTGGCTACAGTGAATGAATCTTAATCAGAATAAATGAAGCAGCCTTGTAGAGAAAAGCTGAAGAGCCAGCTTCCATCTCAGAAAGTTGAGTAATCTGCATCCTGCTGGGTCAGTCTGTGGCATCTGGCCTGAAGCAAGCAGCCCCATATGCTGAAGCAGTGCCAAGCTGTCTTCTACCTGTGCATTCTACTTCATCAGTTTCTAACTGCTTGGTTTTCAAAATTGCTCTCAGCTGTGCTCCCCAGGGTATGCTTATAAGCTGCACTCTGACATTTCTCACAATGGACTTTTCAAATAACAGCGAGTTTTCCTATTACACCTTCTGTGAAAAGTTAAAGGGAGGAGTTGGCCTCTGAGCTGAGGTCTGCAGACCTGGAACAGGGTTATTTGCTCAGGATGTTCAAGGCAGAAACAAAAGTTTTCTGGCCTATCCCTGGAGACTTTCTCTGACAAGCATAGCCTCCTTTCCGTTCCCAAGCTGTTTTGATTGAGCTGTTTCGCCTCCACTCTTTTGTATTTCATGTGGGGGTTGCTACCTTGGCAGCATGGCTGCCTCTGTCAGTGGAGAGGAAGTGGTGGAGAGTGAAGGCCGTATGTGTACGATATGTTTCCAGGGCTTTGCTGTGTCCCTGTGGGTAGTGTGTGTGTGTCAAAGAAAGAGAGAGACAGTGAAGAACATTTGGGTGTTCTTATTTCCCTGCCTAGAATTAATACCATTTTTTGAAGCAGCAGAGAAATGTTGCCATTATACAGATGAGGATAAGGAAACGCCAGTTTCCGTGCAGTTAGAGATAGTCTATACTAGATAATTTGGCAGTCAGGAATGTTGACCAATTTGCCCATATTTTCATTTCTGTCAGTAGAATGTGACTTACAATTAAGTTGAAAATGGAGGTATAAGAAAAAAACACATGTAAAAACATGTCAGAAAAATGAAGTCTATTAAAAGCCACATGATTGCCATAAATAAACCAAACAATATGAAATTACGCGAATGTCAGTGCCACATTATGGTGTTGACTTAGATTACATTCTCCTAATATTTGTGGTCTCTGGCTCTTTATATGTGTTATCTCACATTCAGTCAGTGCCTTAAAATAAGCTAACTGCATTTTTTTTTTTTTTTTTTTTTTTTGAGACAGAGTTTCACTCTGTTGCCCAGGCTGGAGTGCAGTGGCATGATCTCAGCTCACTGCAGTCTCCACCTCCCAGCTGCAAGCAATTCTCCTGCCTCAGCCTCCCGAGTAGCTGGGACTATAGGTACGTGCCACCATGCCTGGCTGATTTTTGTATTTATAGTAGAGATGGGGTTTCACTGTATTGGCCAGGGTGGTTTTGAATTCCTAACCTCAGGCAATCCGCCAGCCTCGGCCTCCCAAAGTGCTGGAATTATAGGCGTGAGCCACTGTGCCTGGCCTAACTGCATTTTTGTACCTTCTCTAGGATGCTTAATTCACATTATTAATGATAATTAATATCTAGGTATTTTATATATATACTATAGATACACGCATTTTAGGTCAACAAATAATATATCAGGCTAAATAAAACCAAGTTCCTGCCGTTAGAGAGGTCACACTATGGAGGCAGAGAGAGATGTAGAAACATAAAGAAGCATGATCAATTCCAAGATGTGCTATGGGAACACAAAGAATGGGGCAGAGAATAGCTGAACCCTGTTTTATAGCAGGCTGGTAAGACATGGGATGTTCTAATCCCTTTGAACCTCCTCCTCCCAGATTCATTTGAAGTAGCTTTTAACCCACAGAGCTCTTTTCACTTTTTTTTATCTTAGAGGGAGGGATAGAGGGAAGAGTTTGTATAGCTCTGTAAGTCTAGAGAATAAGAGCCCTAAGAAATTATTTCTGTACAGATACAGATTGGCTTTGATTTAATTTAAATAAACTGGCTCTCAAAAATTCTAAGAATACTAACTACTCACACAGTTTTGCTTTCATTTACACACAGATGAGAAAGCATCTGTAGCTCTGCATTTTATTTGCTATAAGCAAAAAGTGGTTCGAGATATTTAAGTATCTGAAGCTTGGTTGTATTGAGTCCTCACATGTCCCAGTTCAGCCCACTGCAGTTTTTTTTTTTTTTTTTTTAATGGCGCTTACATAATGCTCCAAAAAGAGAGAGTTTCAATGGGTAAATTGATATAAACTTTTCCTCTATTGGCCATATCTGCTGAAATAACACTTCATGGCTAGCTATATTATTTCCTTACTTCCTCCCAAGCCTACAATTCTGTTTAATTTACATATTTCTGCTGCGGCCCTCTAAATGACCTTCTCTTTAAAAACAACAAAACAAGCCAGAAAAAAAAAAAAAAAAGGAAAGGAAAGGAAAAACCTTCCCAAAAAACAAAATAGTGCTCTGATTCAGGGTTCTTTGTGTGGGTTTCCAAGGGAGGTTGGTATGATTGTGCTGAATGCAAATAATTTATCAGCCGGTAATAACTGCAATGAGAAATGGCAATCAACTGCAGATTCTTAACAATACCATCTACAAGTGGGCTACACAGGGAATTGCTAGATTCACGACATCATATCTAGGTGCTTTTCTTTTTAGAAAAACAATTCTTTCTTTTTAGAACCACTTTTATGTATAGGCAAAAGTTTATCTGTTATAATTTAATACCTGTGCTTTTTGAAGTACAAAGACAGTATTACATAGAGAGGTGTGGGCTCCTTCAAGCTGTGGCTTGGAGGCGTGCTCTCCTTGCTGACAGCATTCTCCAGAGTCTTTTAGTCATAAGGTGGTGGGAGAAAAAGCGAAGCAGGAGATTCTGAGTACATCATATGCAGCAGTGTAACCCCCTAGTTACAGTTTTGTTTTTTTTTTTAAGTGCATAGCTTAATCATTTGCCTTCAATCTGCCTTTAAATATTATAAAGCCCTTGATGACTGGATTGTTTCTGAACAGGTGACTTTATGGTAGGAGAGCTATTTTCAGCTACACCAGTGATTTGATTAATACTTGGCTGTGAAAAATGCCTTTGGGCTAAACCTTGGCAGATGGGTCTTTTGAAATGGAATAGCACCTGTATCCAATTAATGCAAACTTTTGATTTATTAAGTTGTTTTAGGTAGAAGTTAAAGGCATTAGAATTGTGATAGAGTGGTTTCCCTGTTTTCACCTAGGTGACCAGAACTTTGAGGTATCTTTTTCTGTTTTTCCTTTTTCATCATTACTCAGGACAAGGGAAGGTGAATGGATCTAGATGTCATCAGTGATGCATGGCTCTTTGCCTAGGTGAACTGGGAAGCTATTCTCCACTGTTGCTTTGTTCAGAAATTTTCATGGTGAAGGCTTATGTCACCTTTGAGTGAAGTCGAATGGTCTGAAATAGGTAGCTCAGGGAGCTGAAATTTGGTTGGTCCTTTCATGAGGAAAGATTTCTTTGGGATTTGAAAGGATTTTCTAGTTTAGAGTTTAGACAGGAAAGGCTGTTTCCCAGCTGGTTATATTATTCAGTTATCTCTTTTTTATCCACTCTGCTTTTCTTCAGTTTCTTTCTTTGCACATCTCTCATATTTCCTATTCAGTGCACTCCCCAATTTAATTGGAAAAGCTCATTCTAATTTGTTAGTGAACCAGGAACTTTACTTTTCTCTCTTGCCTCTTCCTTCTTTCAGCCAAGGAAATTAACTAACATTAAGGATCTGATTCAAATGACTATAACTCAAGATATTCCATATTGGAGCTGACATCTTTTGCTTGATTTTGTTAGTATAGAAAAAATCCCACAAATTTATTTAAATATTGGGTGAACTTTTAAAATTAACAAGAAAGCTCCTTGAATGTCTACTATGTGCTAAGCATCTTTCTGGGCCTACACATACAATATACAACCCCAGCACTTAAAGAGGGCAGAGTGTGTGAGGTAGACAAACAAATATGATGTGGTGAGAGAAATGCTATGATAGAGGTATATGTAGGATGCACAGAAGAGAGGCATCTTGGGGTGAAGGTTTCATGGGAGAAGCCTTCCTGGAAAAAGTGGTGGCCGAGCTAAAATGAAGTATAACAACAACAACATAAATAATGGCAACTAATATATACTGAGCTTTTTAATACTATATGCCAGGCTCATGTTAAGTACTTTGCATATATTTTCTCCTTTATATCTTTAATAACTCTGTGGGGTAGGTACTGTTAAAATTATTCCTGTTTTACACATGAAAAAACTAAGGAATTTGACCCAAGATGACACAGTTAGGGAGTGACTGGGTTGAGATTCAAATGCAGGAATCTCAGCCTTAGGAACTAAAGCTTTAACCACAGATTTTTGGGGTGGGGGCCAAAAGATAGATGAGAGCAATTGTGGAATAGGGCTGTTGATCTTGATAGGGGATTTTGTTTGAAAACAAATTTCAACTCAATGTTATGAGGGACATGTATGAACATTACCTTGGGGAATGAATTTATTTTCTCACCTAGACTAAATGAGGGTGGTTTTCATATTTTCTTTAGCCTGTGAAGTATAAGTATTCTGTTTCAAGTAGGTAGAGTAAAAGGACTTTCCCCTACTCTTCTGCCTATAAATATTGCCCTCTTCTAGGGAGATGTTCTGGTACTGGGTACTGTTATTGTTTTTTTTGTTTTTTTTGTTTTTTTGAGACGGAGTCTTGCTGTGTCTTCCAGGCTAGAGTGCAGTGGTGTGATCTTGGCTCACTGCAACCTCCATCTCCTGGGTTCAAGCGATTCTCCTGACTCAGCCTCCTAAGTAGCTGGGATTACAGGCATGCGCCACCACAGCTGGCTGATTTTTTGACTGCCATGTTGGTCAGGCTGGTCTTGAACTTCGAACTCCTGACCTTGTGATTGTTTTTCTTTCTTTTTTTTTTTTTTTTTTTGAGACGGAGTCTCGCTCTGTCACCCAGGCTGGAGTGTAGTGGCCCGATCTCGTCTCACTGCAAGCTCCGCCTCCTAGGTTCACACCATTCTCCTGCCTCAGCCTCCTGAGTAGCTGGGATTACAGGTGCCTGCCACCACGCCCAGCTAATTTTTTGTATTTTTAGTAGAGATGGGGTTTCACTGTGTTAGCGAGGAAGTTCTCGATTTCCTGACCTCGTGATCCACCTGCCTCGGCCTCCCAAAGTGCTGGGATTACAGGCATGAGCCACCGCGCCCGGCCACCGATTGTTATTCTTTTCAACAGTTTGTCACAATCCAGTATCTTTGAGGCTTTTTAGTGACAGTGTTATAGGAAAGGACTTGCTGTTTTAAGCATTCTTAACCAGCAAAGTACTGCAAGATTCAGGTTTTGTGATTGAGTCCTTGGAAGCTTGTTTTCCATCTAGCAGATAATCAAGAGTTAGTGTGAATAGTAGCTGATATGTGTCTGTTGGGCAAGTAGTTCCGTGAGGAGTTTGTTTTTGTTCAGAATGATCTTTAGGAAAAATGGAAATACCACAGTGAAGGGAAAGAAGTCAGAATATGTACACAAAGCCTATTAATTCTTGTGTAGCAGTTAGTGTAGTTTCAGCAAATCATCTACACCATACATTTAAAAAACTGTACTCTTAGCAAAGCTAGGCACATAGCAAAGGCAGTGAGTAGTAATTATTTTCAAAGGACTGCTTTGTGAGGCAGCTGCCACCTTTCAATCCAACCTGTGTGTAATTGAGGAAAAAAATGTTACCCCTTTTGAAAAGGAGGAGAGAGGGCAATGGTTATTACCTTGGCTTTTTTCAAACTTCGTAATACCTGATTGTGTCCTTCAAAGGATTTAGTTACCTTCTCTGCCTTGTTTCTGAATGTGCTAACCCCTGCAGGGTAGAACTGATGTGGAGAGTAAAGTGGAACCATTTTTTTTGTATTTGTTTATTAGTGGGTGTGCAGGTGACAGACATGCTGACAGTCAAAAGGGAGGTGGAGGGTGCCCCCTGAGGAGGTTTGTTTTTGAATGGTTCCTGTGAGTTGTTTTTGGGATTGATAATGTGCCTGCTTATCTCATTTTCATGTGGCAGCCATCTTGGCTGAGACCCATTGCTTCTGAGAGAATGCATACTTTTGATGATAGCTGTAGGAAGACGGATGGTGTAGAGCCATAGTTCAGTTACTGAATAAAGAGACAAATTTAAGGCTGTGCCTTTCTCCTTGATAATAGTTCATTTATAGGTATAATTATCAAGGGAAAGCTTTGAATGAAGTCTTGACCATATTAGAAAATTGTGAGATTTCAAGAAAAGAATTTTAGCTTCAATGACGGTAAATATTAATTGCAAATTTTTTCTACAGAATACTCTAACCATGTATTTGTTTCTGCAGCGAAAACCCCACCGAAGAGAAGAATTTATCAACTGCTTTTTTTTTCTTTTTTGAAATAATACTGGTAGCTCATTCTCTCTACTCTTATTTCCACCATCACAGCCTTTCCTTTGGGATACAGTCTGATGAATTTAGTTAGAATGTACATTTCTGGACACTAACAGTATGACTCCTGAAACAGGGGACGTTCTGTCTCTGCTCCCTACTTGGTTGCTAACCAGGGCAGTTTTCAAGTTTGCTTGAGAAGCCAAGCTTATTACCTGAGATTTAAGAATGCCAGAGCCAACAGCACTGTCTTTAAATATTTCCAGAGTTGTTCACAGCTTTCTAAAAGTATTTAATGAATTTCTTCTGGCAATAATTCATATATCCTGTAGACTTTTCCACTCTGCTACTTGGAATTATGAAACCTGGTCTAGATTTTGTGCCAGATATATTAGAATTCTGTCTTTTGAGAGGTGGTGATGTAAGTAAGCATTGCTAGTTCCAGAGCCTCCTGTTTTGGGGATCCTCCAGGTAATACATATGGGAGCACTGCTTTCTCTGCTTTGCTATGATTTTAGAAAGAGGGGGATTGGCTTTGCTCCACTGTTCTCACCCTGGGTAAGCTTTCTACATGCTCCTACCAACAGTGCATTCCAGACTTTCCCAAAAGATTTTCAGTCTAAGGTTCTACCAACTGTAAGCCATTTTTTGTAAAGATTTAATATTGCTTTTGCCTGGGCCCTGGGAGCAGAGCCAGGGTATGGCAGCGTGGGCAGGGAGAGGAACTGATCTAAAATTGGAGTATATTTTCATCTTACCTTTTATCCCAGTTACTTCTAGAATCCAATATTGACTCTACCAATGCCTTTCTGCTTCCTCCTTTTATGAACTCTTTGTCCCAAGAGTATCAACACTGAAAATTTAATCTTAGGTTAAATTATTCTTCAAAGGTTAACTATCTGGTAAATGATGGACCTAGAGCTGAAACTAGAATCATTTAAGATGTTAACTGTCTTTTAACCACCTAAGACAAAGAACTATGATTCAGGGAATGGATGAAAAAGAACTGTTTTTTTCTTTTTGTATTTTTATTATTGAACACATGATGTAACAACATTAAATAACATTTAATTTTTAAAAACTCAGTCAAAATCCCACGAATTAAACATGTGAACTGAGAGATCGGAGTACCTCTTCCTCTTTTTTTTTTTTTTTGAGACGGAGTCTCACTCTGTCGCCCAGGCTGGAGTGTAGTGGCACAATCTTGATGACTGCAACCTCTGCCTCCTGTGTTCAGTGATTCTCCTGCCTCAGCTACTTGGTGCCTACCACCACGCCCGGCTAATTTTTGTATTTTTTTAGAGTTGGGGTTTCACCATGTTGGCCAGGCTGGTCTCGAACTCCTGACCTCAAGTGATCCGCCTGCCTTGGCCTCCCAAAGTGCTGGGATTATAGGTCTGAGCAACCGCGCCAGGCCTACCTCTTCCTCTTATTGGAAACCATTGAGATTAGTTTTATTAGCAACACTATAGCCCGCTAACCTCCCCTGGGCCTCACATTTCTTTTATAGAAGCTAGCTTTTTCCTAGGCCTCACATTTTTTACTTGTAGTCATTGTCGAAGATATAAGGGCCCGAGTCTTTCAAGATGACCGACTAGAGGTATAGAATTCAGTAGAGAAGTGACAGAAAACACATGAGGCACTGAGGGAGAGGGAAGCGAGGTGGATAACCCAGGCAAGATTGGCTGGGAGCCAGAGGGGCTTCCCAACGTGGAGACAGAATAAGTGAGCAATCCCCAACAGTCCACGTTCTCACCACCTCCTGTAATCCTAGCCACGAGAGAGTGCTTTGACCCTTGTGGACCCTGATACTGGCAGAGGGAGATCCCTGGAGCCTGTGTGATGGCATTGCTCCAGAGAGGGAATGCACACTGAGTCCCATGCATCCCCCAGGTCCCTAGTGGGACACAGGACCATTTTGAGAGTCCAGCTCTCACCAAACTGTATCCTGCCCTGGGGCCCAATAGCCCCTGCCTCTCTACATCCCTGGAGCCCCCCTGACATTCCCTCGCATCTGCCTAGAGGGCTCTAGCAGCAAGACACTGGTTGGGCCCAGAGGAACCACAGGGTCCACACAATGTCCTGCATACCAGGGAAAGGGCAGTGTAGTGTATCAGGGAGGCTGCTCCCAGGACAAAGGGTGCCAAAGTGCAAGCTCCCCAGAGTATGAAATCTGCCTGCCTGGGGCCACTGTCACTAGCAGCAACCCCATACCCTTCAGCAGCAGGCTGCCATGTACTTTCATGTGCCATGAGGACAGGATCTCCTTGCCAGCTGCTACAGCCACTGCTGCTGCCAGAAGCTGAAGCTTATGCTCCCCAGAGCCTGAAACCTACCTGCCTGGGGTGACTATTACAGACAGCAGCCCTGCCTCCCTCTTGTCTCCCACAAGTAGGGCTGCTGCACACTTTCACGCACCCTGAGGACAGCCTTTCCCTGCCCACTGCTGCTGCTGTTGCCATGCCAATCAAGTATGCTGCCCACTAACAACTGTAGCCTAAGCCACTGAGAAAATCACAGATGCCACTGATGGTGTTCGTTGCTGGATGGTGTTCGTTGCTGAAGAAATCATATGGAGACTACACTGCCGCATGCATCCAGAATCAAAGCCAAAGTGCCCTACCCAACCAACACTGTAGATACATCTGTAAGAAAAAATCTTTCCCTGTGAAAGCCAATACAAAAAATTGGAAGTGACTGTTACACTTGATATACAGTTATCAACAAAAGGACTCAAGAAACATGAAAAGGCAAGGAAATATGGTATCTCCAAAAGAACACAATAATTCTCCAATAACAGACTTCAGTGAAAAATTTATGATCTGCCTGAAAATTCAAAATCATGATACTAAAGAGGCTTAGTGATATGCATGGGAACACAGATAAACAACACAAAGAAATCAGAAAAACAATTTAGGATATGAATGAGAAATTCACCAAAGAGATAGCATAAAAAAGAACCAAACAAAAATCCTAGAACTGAAGAACTTAGTGAATGAAATAAAAAAGGCAATTGAGAGCTTTAGCAATAAACTAGATGATAAAGCAGAAGAAAGAATTTCAGAACTCGGGCTGGGTGCAGTGGTTCATGGCTGTAATTCCAGCATTTTGGGAGGCTGAAACAAGCAGATCGCTTGAGTCCAGGAGTTAGATGGGCAACATAGTGAAGCCCTGACTTTACAAAAAAAAAAAAAAAAAAGGCTGGGCATGGTGGTGCATGCCTGTAGTCACAGCTACGCAGGAGGCTGAAGTGGGAGGATTGCTTGAACATGTGAGGCCGAGGGTGCAGTGAATTGTGATCGTGCCACTGCACTCCAGCCTGAGTGACAATGAGACCCTGTCTCAAAAAAAATAATTTCAGAACTTGAAGACAGGTCTTTAAAAATAACCCAGTTAGATTAAAAAAAAAAAAAAGCGGTTGTGACATATAGGATACCATAAAGTGACCAAAAATCTGAGTCTTGGGTATCTCAGAAGGTGAAGAGAAGTTTAATGGCATAGAAAACTGATTAAACAAAATAATAGCTTTAAACTTCCCAAATTTAAGAAGAGATTTAGACATACAGATATAGGAAGCTCAGAGATTCCCAAACAGATACAACCCACAAAGATCTCCTTGGCACATGATAGTCAAACTGTCAGAAGTAAAGACAAAAAGAATTCTAAACACAGCAAGAGAAGAGCATCTGTTCACATCTAAAGGAATCCCGATCAGACTAACAGCAGATTTCTCAGCAGAAACCTTGCAAGCCAGGAGAGAATGAGATGATATATTCAAAGTGCTGAAGGGAAAAAACAAACCTGCCAGTTAAGGATACTGTACCTAGTGAAGTTATCTTTCATAAATAAAGGAGAAATGAAGACTTTCCCAGACAGGGAAAAACAGATAATTCATCACCACTAAACCAGTCCTACAATAAAAGATTAAGGGAGTCCTACATTCGGAAGTGAAAGAATAATATCTACCGTCATGAAAACTCGTGAAAGTATACAACTAACTAATAGAGCAAGCACACAGATGAGAAAGAGTAAGGACTCACTCATTTTATCATCAAACCATAACAATAAGAAAGGAACAAAAGATATGAAAATAACCAGAAGGCAGTTAACAAAATGACAGTAGTAAGTTCTCACATATCAATAATAACCTTGAATGTAAACAGATTAAATTTTCCACTTAAAGGATATGGACTGGTCCAGTCATGTGGACGCATTCTTTTAGTCCCAGTACTTCGGGAGGCCAAGATGGGAAGGATTGCTTGAGCCTGGGAGTTTGAGACCAGCCTGGGCAACATAGTGAGACCTCATCTCTACCAAATAACAACAATAACAGACTGTCAGAATAGATAAGAAAACTTGACCCAACTATATGCTGCCTACAAGAAACTCACTTTACTTGTAAAGATAACTATAGACTGAAAGTAAAGGGATGGAAAAAAATACTCCGTGCAAATGGAAACCAAAGGTGAGCAGGAATAGCTTTACTTGTATCAGGTAAAACAGACTTTAAGTCAAAACCAGTAAAAAGAGACAAAGAAGGTCATTATATAATGATAAACGGATCCATTCAGCAATAGGATATAACAATTCTAAATATATATACACCCAACACCAGTTCACCCAAAGCAAATATTAGACCTAAAGAGAGAGGTAGACTCTAATACAATAATGGTTGGGGACTTCAACACCCCACTCTCAACAACAGACAGATTATCTTAACAGAAAAGTCAACAAAAAACACTGGATTTAAACTATGCTTTAGATCAAATGGATCTCACATTTACAGAACATTTCATCTACCAACTGCAAAATACACATTCCCATCAACACATGGAACATTCTCTAGGATAGACCATATGTCAGATCACGAAACCTCAACACATTTTTAAAAATCAAAATCATATCAAGTATCTTCTCAGACCACAATTGAATAAAACAAATCCATAACAAGAGGAACTTAGAAACTATACAAATACATGGAAATTAAACAACAGGCACCTGAGTGACCATTGGATCAATGAAAAAAGAAGAGATAAATTTCTTGAAACACTTTGGGAGGCTGAGGCAGGAGGATCACTTGAGACCAGGAGTTCAAGATGAGTCTGGACAACATACTGAGACCCTGTCTCTACAAAAATAATTAGCCAGGTGTGGTGGCACATGCCTGTAGTCCTAACTACTCAGGAGGCTGAGACAAGAGGATCACTTGAGCCCAGGTGTTTGAAGTAGCAGTGAGCCATGATTGTGCCACTTTGTTCCACCTGGGTGACAGAGTTAGCCCCTGTCTCCAAAAAGAAGAAAAAAAATTTCTTAAATTTAAATGGAAAAAACATACCAAAACCTATGGGATATAGCAAAAGCAGTGCTAAGAGGGAAGTTTAGAGCAATAAACACCTACATCAAAAAAAGTAGAAAGATTTCAAATAACCTAATGATGGACCTTAAGGAACTAGAAAGGCAAGGACAAACCAAACCCAAAATTAGTAGAAGGAAGGAAATAATGAAGATCAGAGCAGAAATAAACAAAATAGAGACTAAAAAATAAAAAAAAAAGAAATGAAAAGTTGGTTTAATGAGAAGATAAACAAAATCAATAAACCACTAGCTAGACTAACCAAGAAAAAAAGAAGAGCCAAAAGCAGGAATGAAAAGGAGACCTTACAACTGATATCACAGAAATGCAAAAGATATCAGAGAACATGAACTATACATGAACAAACAGGAAAACCTAGAGGAAATTGATGAATCCCTGGACACATAAAACCTACCAAGATTGAATAAGGAAGAAATGGAAAACCTGAACAGACCAATAACAAGTCACAAGATTGAATCAATAATAAAAAGTCTCTCAACCAAAAAAGCCTAGGACCTGATGGCTTTACTGTCAAATTCTACCGGACTAATAAGCAAGAACTAATACTGGTTCTTCTCAAACTAGTCCAAGAAATAGAAGAGGCAGAAACTCTCTCTAATTCATAGAATTCTTCATAATTCTATGAAGCCAGCATTACCCTGATACCAAAACTAGGCAGAGACATAACAAAAAAAGAAAACTACAGGCCAATATCCCCAATGAACATAGATGCAGAAATCCTCAACATAATATTAGCAAAACAAATTCAACAGCACATCAAGAAAATACTTCATGATCAAGTGGGATTTATCCCAGGGATGCAAGGATGGTTCAACAAATGCAAATCAATAAAATGATACATCATGTCAACAGAATGGAGGACAAAAACCGTGTGATTATCTCAATAGGCAGAGAAAAAGCAACTTATAAAATTCAACAACCTTTGTTTCCACAAATGCTTTTGGAATATAAAATTCAGTATCCCTTCATGATAAAAATGCCCAACAAGTTAGGCATAGAAGGAACAGCCTCAACCTCCTGGGCTTAAGCAGTTCTCCCACCTCAGCCTGCTGAGTAGCTGGGACTATAGGTGCATGCTGCCATGCCTGAATAATTCTTTAAATTTTTTGCAGAGACAGGATCTTGCTATATTGCCCAGGCTGGTCTTTTAACTCCTGGCCTCATGTGACCCTCCTGCAATCCTTCCGTCTTGACCTCCCAAAGTGTTGAGATTACAGGCATGATCCACTGTACCCCACCTCTAAAATTTTTATGGAACCACAAAGACCCCAATAACCAAAGCAATTTGAACAAAAAGAATAAAGCAGGAGGCATCACACTTCCTGACTTCAAAATATATGATAGTCTGGACACAGTGGCTCATGCCTGAGCAACTTAGTGAGACCTCATCTCTACAAAAAATTTTAAAAATTAGACAAGGGTGATGGTATGTATCTGTGGTCCCAGCTATTTGGGAGGCTGAGGCAGGAGGATTGTTTAAGCCCAGGAGGTTGAGGCTGCAGTGAGCTAAGATTGGACCACTACGCTCCAGCCTGGGCAACAAAATGAGATCCTGTCTCTAAAAACCCACAAACATATATATATATACACACACACACACGTACATATATACATATATATACACACGTACACATATGTATATATGTACATATATATGTGGGTTTTAAATATATACATATATATATGTATATAAAATTCTAGTAACCAAAACAACAGACAGCATGGTATTGGTATAAAAACAGACAGTCACATAGACTAATGGGACAGAACAGAGAACTCAGAAATAAACCCACGTATTAATAGCCAATTGATTTTTGACAGAGGTGCCAAGGACACACATTGGGGAAAGGATATCTTGTTCAACAAATGGTCCTGGGAAAACTGGATACTCATACACAGAAGAATGAAACTAGAGCCCCTGTCTGTCATCATATACAAAAATCAACTCAAAATGGATTAAAGACTTAAATGTGAGACCCAGAACTATAAAACTACTGGGAAGAAACATAGAGGAAACACTCTAGCATATTGGTCTAGGCAAAGATTTTATGGCTAAGACCCTAAAAGCACAGGCTGCAAAACCAAAAATAGACAAATGGGATTATATTAAGCTAAAAAGCTTCTGCACAGCAAATGAAACAACAAAGTGAAGAGAGAACCCGTTGAATGGGAGAAAATATTTGCAAAATATCTGTCTTGTGACAAGGGACTAATATCCATAATACACAATTCCAACAACTCAACAGCAAAAAACCCTACATAGCCCCATTAAAAAGTGGGCAAAGGATCTACATATCCAGACATAAAAATGATTAACAGATATGTGAAAAAATGTTCAACATCACTAATTATTAGGGAAAGGCAAATCAAAACCACAATGAGATATCATCTTACCCCAGTTAGAATGGCTGTTATCAAAAAGGTAAAAAAGAACAGATGCTGGCGAGTATGCGGAAAAAAGAGAACTCTCATATACTATTGGAGGGAATGTAAAGTAGTACAGCCATTATGTAAAACAGTATGGAGATTTCTTAACAAACTAAAGATAGAACTACTATATGATCCAGCAGTCCCACTACTGGGTATTATTTATCTAAAGGAAAGAAAATCAGTATATTAAAGGGATATGTGCACTCCCATGTTTATTGCAGGACTGTTCACAATAGCAAAGATATGGAATTAAGTGTCTGTCAACAGTTGAATGGACAAATAAAATGTTGTATATTTATGCAGTGGAAAATACTATTTGGCCTTAAAAAAGAATGAAATTGTGTATTTTACAGCAACATGGATAGAACTAGAGGTCATTATGTTAAGTGAAATAAGCCAGACTTAGGCAAATATTGCATATACTTACTCAAATGGGGGAGCTAAAAAAGTTGATCTCATGAAGATAGGGAGTAGAATGATAATTAACTGAAGCTGGGAAGGATGTAGTTGTAGGGCATGTAGGGGGATGAGGAGAGGTTAATTAATGAGTATATACACACAGCTAGATAGAAGGAACAAATTCTAATGTTCCGTAGTAGAGTAGGGTAACTATAGTTAACAACAATGTATTGTATATTTAAAGATAGCTAGAAGTGAGGCCTTGAAATGTTCTTAAAACATAGGAATGATAAATGCTTGTGGTGATGGATATCCTAAATACCCTGACTTGATCACATCACTGCACATTCTATGCATGTAACAAATACTCACAGGTATCCCATAAATATGTACAAACTTTATCAATAAAACATTTTTTAAAAAGATGTGCTTCTGATCATCTTTCTTTTCCTAGGCTCTACTCCCTTGAGATAAGGCAAAGGATCCAGTTTGTCAGATAAATTGCAGAAGTCAGAGATCTCACCCAGTACTAAGTTCTAGCAATAATTTAGGAATAAAACAGTCAAGAGGTACAGTCAAGTAGGGAGAGTTGGGGACATTCTGTATGACTCCTCAAGTTCTTTCTTCCCTCATTGAACATGTTCACTTGGGCCTTAGAGTAATGGATGAGGTCTCTAACAGAGGCTTCCAGGGTCACCTGACAAAGCTTGGACAATGTTTGGTTATGAAACATTTCTTTTTTATACCCCGATAATTGTATAGCTTATGTGACATTCTTGAGGGAACCATGGACACAAAAGAAGGCATTTTCAGGACAAACCAGTCTTACAACTTTCTCCCCTGCTTTTGTCTCCTATTTCAAAGGTCTGGATTTTACCAGAGCTGCTAGCAACAACCAGGGAATATAATTTTTTGTTATTTTTTCTTTGACCTAGTAATCCCTGCTAGTCCCCGTGACTATTTCCCCGAGTCTAAATCTGTTTCCACCAAGTTCAATTGGTAAGACTTGCCCCATGATTTGCCTCAGAGCTTTTTGCCATTTTATACCAAAGACAAATAGGTAGTCATCCTGTCATTAGTTCCTTTTAGTTTTCCATCCTCTTCTTTTTCTTGCTGTAAAGTGCCTTAACCATTATGATTTGTCAGTCTCATTTGACATTCTTGTGTAACTTGGTGCTTTTTGACTCACTTGCACTTAACTCTCCCTCCCCTCCCAACTTTTAAACTGTGACTAGAATCCATTGAGTTAATAAACCCCATCTATACTTAGACTTATTAGTGAAGACATTAGATAGAATATTTTGAGACTGGCTTTCTCTTAGAAAAAGACACTGTTTTTTCTCTGGTCTGCAGGCCATGGCCATTCATTCTCTCATATTCCATGTATCTCTGAGTTGGGAGGTAGGGTTAATGTCTTTAACACTCTTCACTGTCACTTCTTGAATATTCCTCCTCCACTTTCATGCAAAAACTTCTGCTCTTTGAGATTTATACCACGTTCTACCCGTAATCATTACTCATCTACCAACCGTCATTTACCACCCTCATTTATTGTAGCATATGGGCCTCATCTCCTTTCAAAGTCCCATCATCAACCTGGATGTCTTCAGTATGACCCACCTGATACCTGGCCATCTGGTTTCCTGACATTTCTTTTGTTCATTCATTCTTTCAATACTTCATTCATATACACATATGCATTTATTTATGCATTTGTTGAAAAAGATCTTTTGAGCACCTACAATGTAATATTCCAAACTCTATGCTAGAATTAGAGATGCAGGGGTAAAAGAATAAAGGAAGATGGAAAACCAAACATGGTCCTGGAGGTTACAGTGTAGTGAGGGGCAAAGACATGGAGCCAATGGTTGTTGAGCTGAAACCTCATGTGAGGAGTTAACTGGATGGAGAAAGGAGTCAAGAGAGTTCTAGGTAGAGGAGGCAGCATGTCAAAGGCACAGTAAAGGGAGGAAGAATGGTCCATTTCAGGGATGGAAGAAGGCTGGTAGATTGGAACATAGGGAAGGAGGGAATGTGTGATACAAGCTGAAGCTAGAAAGGTAGGTAGGGTCCAAACCATACAAGGTCTTTTTTTTTTTTTTTTTTTTTGATGTGGAGTTTCACTCTTGCCAGGCTGGAGTGCAGTGGTGCGATCTCAGCTCACTGCAACCTCTGCCTCCCGGATTCAAGCGATTCTCCTGCCTCAGCCTCCCGAGTAGCTGGGACTACAGGCGCCTGCCACCACGCCCGGCTAATTTTTTTTGTATTTTCAGGAGAGATGGGGTTTCACAGTGTTAGCCAGGATGATCTCAATCTCCTGACCTCATGATCCACCCACCTTGGCCTCCCAAAGTGCTGGGATTACAGGCATGAGCCCCCGCGCCCGGCCCATACAAGATCTTTTTAAGTTATGTTAAAGATTTTGGTTTTCATTCTAAGAGGCCTGGGAAGTCATTGAAAATTTTGTTTGTTTAAATTTTTAAAACTTATTTTTCAAAAGAAAATAATACGGGTACATTGTACAAATTCAAAAGATATAAAAGGATAGTCTGGGCACAGTGGCTCACGCCTGTAATCCCAGCACTTTGAGAGGCCAAGGAAGGCGAATCACGAGGTCAGGAGTTTGAGACCAGCCTGACCAAATGGTGAAACCCTGTCTCTACTAAAAATACAAAAATTAGCTGGGCGTGGTGGTGCATGCTTGTAATCCCAGCTACTCAAGAGGCTGAGGCAGGAGAATCACTTGAACCTGGGAGGCGGAGGTTGCAGTGAGCCAAGATAGTGCCACTGCCCTCCAGCCTGGGTGATAGAGTGAGACTCTGTCTCAAAAATAAATAAATAAACAAACAAACAAATAAATAGATAAATGGATAAAGAACAAATAAGTCTCCTACTTTCATCTTCAGTCACCTGGCTTCCCCTCCTAAAGTTTCATGAATATTCTTCCAAAAATAGCCTATATATGCATATATATATTTTTTCTCCCCCCTCAACAAATTGTGGCATGCTATACATACTGCTCTGAACCTTTTTCCTCCCCACATAATGTATCCTGGATATCATTCTATGTTAGAACTATACAGAGTGGCCTTACTTATTTTAGCAGTTGCATGGATCTTCCTTCCTTCTTTATTTATTTTTTATTTTTTATTTTTAAGACAGAGGCTTGCTCTGTCACCCAGGTTGGAGTGCAGTGGTGTGATCTTGGCTCACTGCAAGCTCCACCTCCCGGGTTCACGCCATTCTCTTGCCTCAGCCTCCCAGATAGCTGGGACTACAGGCGCCCGCCACCATGACCGGCTAATTTTTTGTATTTTTTAGTAGAGACGGGGTTTCACTGTGTTAGCCAGGATGGTCTCGATCTCCTGACCTCGTGATCCGCCCACCTTGGCCTCCCAAAGTGCTGGGATTACAGGCGTGAGCCACCGCTCTCGGCCTACTTATTTATTTATTTATTTTTATTTATTTATTTATTTTATTATTATTATTTTTTTGAGACGGAGTCTCTCTCTGTCACCCAGGCTGGAGTGCAGTGGCGCCATCTCGGCTCATTGCAAGCTCCGCCTCCCGGGTTCACGCCATTCTCCCTCCTCAGCTTCCAGAGTAGCTGGGACTGCAGGCGCCCACCACCATGCCCAACTAATTTTTTGTATTTTTAGTAGAGACAGGGTTTCACCGTGTTAGCCAGGATGGTTTAGATCTCCTGACCTCATGTTCTCCCCATCTTGGCCTCCCGAAGTGCTGGGATTACAGGCGTGAGCCACTGCGCCCGGCTTTATTTATTTTTTTGAGACTGAGTCTTGCTCTCTCGCCCAGGCTGGAGTGTAGTGGTGCAATCTCGGCTCACTGCAACCTCCGTCTTCTGGGTTCAAGTGATTCTCTTGCCTCAACCTCCCCCAGTTGCTGGGATTACAGGTGTGCACCTGCCCAGCTAACTTTTTGTATTTTTGGTAGAGACGGGGTTTCACTGTGTTGGCCAAGCTGGTCTCGAACTCCTGACCTCAAATGATCCACCCGCCTCAACCTCCCAAAGTGCTGGGATTACAGGAGTGAACCACTGTGCCCAGCCTTCTGTAATTTATTTAACCAGTTATCAACTGATGAATGTTTAAGTTGTTTCCAATTATTTTCTATCTCAAACAGTATGCAGTGAATATTTTTGATATCGTGTCACATAGTGCTAGTTTATTTGTACAATAAATTCCAAGTTTAGCTACCTTTATTTTATATAGGCTGAATTTCTTTTCTTCAGAGCATTTATATTAGTCTCCAATCCTACGTATTTATTGTCTTTTAATCTCTGTCTCCCCCATCTAACTTATAAACTCTACCAAAGTAATGCCCAGCATGCAGCAGGTGCTCAAAAACACTTGTTGAATGGATGAATGAATAAAAAGATGAGGATAATAGCTAGGAGGGAAGTAGGGGTGCTTCAATTTTGAAAAGAATGGAGGTCATTGAGGTTGCTCATTCTTGAGGCAGCAGAACCATTAAAGGGCAGAAGTTCAAGACCAGCCTAGGCAAAATAGTGAGACCTCATCTCTACAAAAAAATAAAACATAAAAAAATAGCTGGGTGTAGTGGCACACATGTGTAGTCCCAGCTATTTGGGAGGCTAAGGTGGGAGGATTGCTTGAGCCTAGGAATTTGAGGCTGCAGTGAGCTATGATTGCACCACTGCACTTCAGTGTGGGTGACAGGATGAGACCCTGTCTTAAAGAAAAAAGGCCGGGTGCAGTGGCTCATGCCTGTAATCCTAGCACTTTGGGAGGCCGAGGTGGGCGGATCATGAGGTCAGGAGTTTGAGACCAGCCTGGCCAATATGGTGAAACCCCATCTCTACTAAAAATACAAAAATTAGCCAGGCGTGGTGGCACATGCCTGTAGTCCAAGCTACTTGGGAGGCTGAGGCAGAATTGCTTGAACCCGGGTGGCAGAGGTTGCAGTAAGCCAAGATCGTGCTACTGCACTCCAGCCTGGGCGACAGAGTGAGACTCCGTCTCAAAAAAAAAAAAAAAAAAGAAAAGAAAAAAGAAGATTTGAGGGTGGCTACTGTGGGAAATGAAATAAATAATGAAGGTAGAAACTCGGAGAATGACCAGGAAGCCCACTGCTGATAAGAATGGAGACCATTTACTTAGAGTGAGATCAGTCTGTGAAGTTGGTTCATTTTTTTCCCAGCTCTCAGAACAGATTCATCCATGACTGCCATTTTCCCAGATAGCCAGGGCAAAGGAGTGGAGAATATCAGTACTGGAGAGGTTGAAGCGATGGACTATAGAATTGGAGCTGAATAAGGACAGATAAGATGAATCTGAAACGTATCTTCTCTTTCTCTTCCTGAATAATCTCATCTATGCTCATAGTTTTAGTTTCCTGTGGGAAGAAAGAGAGAGCAAAGTTCTTTTTAAAAAGAACTTTGAAAAGAGTTCTTTTCACTGGTCTGGTTTGAGCACATAGATCCTGGTCTGGAGAATGATAAGAGATGTCTGGAGGCAGAGGTCAGGCCATGCCACACAGAATTTTGAAGGCTACTGTGTGAGGTTCAGGAAGGTCACCTAAGCACCATATAATCAAGGTCTGCTCTGTTAAGTGGTTTTACTTTTATTTCATGTAACAGGAAGATAAATAATTTGGGTGTTTTAATTGTTACTGAAAGGCAGCAGGGAAGCAGCCTGAGCTGGAAATGTGGATTCACATTTGAGAGCAGTGGAAGTTTACATAGAATTAGAAGCCATCATATGGTTGAAGTTATACAGGGAAAAAAAAAAAAACTTTATTTCACTGTACTGAATCACTTTTATTTTATTTTTTTAAACAAATATAGCTTACAATCACTTTTAATTCTTACCATGTTCTTTCTAAGCCTCTGGGCCTTTGTTTGAGTATTCTAGTTTCTACCTCCTACCTGTTTCGATTTATTTTCCTCTCAAAATTTCACGTTCCCAGGGACACCAGATTTGCCTGGTTTATACCTGTCTCTCTATCTGTTAAATCAAGATAATTTTAGGGCATTCAGATGGGCTACACCAAATATGCCACATAATTCGTTTTAAGTAAGAGATAGCCCCATAACTCATCATCCTCTGACATTAGTCAAACTGTAAGAAGAATTTGAGCAAGGAAGCCTTTTTTTTTTTTTTTTTTTGAGACAGAGTCTTGCTCTTGATCTTGGCTCACTGCAACCTCCGCCTCCTGGGTTCAAGCAATTCTCCTGCCTCAGCCTCCCGAGTAGCTGGGATTACAGGTGCCCACCACCATGCCCGGCTAATTTTTGTATTTTTAGTAGAGACAAGGTTTCACCATGTTGGCTAGGCTGGTCTCAAACTCCTAACCTCAAGTAATCCACCTGCCTCGGCCTCCCAAAGTGCTGGGATTACAGGCGTGAGCCACTGTGCCTGGCCAATTTTTTAACTTTTATTTTAGGTTCGGGGGCACATCTGAAGGTTTGTTATATAAGTAAACTCGTGTCACAGGGGTTTGTTATACAGATTATTTCATCACCTAGGTATTAAGCCTAGTACCCAATAGTTATTTTTTTCTGCTCCTCTTCCTCCTCTCACCTCTACCCTCAAGTAGATTCCAGTGTCTGTTGTTCCCTTCTTTGTGTTCATGCGTTCTCATCATTTAGCTCCCATTTATAAGTGAGAATTTGGTTTTCTGTTCCTGCGTTAGTTTGCTAAAGATAATAGCCTCCAGGTCTATCCATGTTCCTGCAAAAGACATGATCTCTTTTTTTATGGCTGCATAGTATTCCATGGTATATATGTACCACATTTTCTTTATCCAGTCTGTCACTGATGAACATTTAGGTTGATTCCATGTCTTTGCTGTTGTGAATAGTGCTGTAATGAACACTCACATGCATGTGTCTTATGGTAGAATGATTTCTGTCCCTCTGGGTATATACCCAGTAATAGGATTGTTGAACTGATGGTAGTTCTGCTTTTAGCTCTTTGAGGAATTGCCATACTGCTTTCCGCAATGGTTGAACTAATTTATACTCCCACCAGCAGTGTATAAATGTTCCTTTTCTCCGCAATCTTGCCAGCATCTGTTATTTTTTGGCTTTTTGATAATAGCCATTCTGACTGGTATGAGATAGTATCTCATTGTGGTTTTGATTTGCATTTCTCTAATGATCAGTGATATTGAACTTTTTAAAATATGCTTATTGGTTGCCTGTATGTCTTCTTTTCAAAAGTGTGTGTTAATGTCCTTTGCCCACTTTTTATTGAGGTTGTTTTTCTCTTGTAAATTTGTTTAGGTTCCTTATAAATGCTGGATATTAGACTTTTGTCAGATGCATAGTTTGCAAGTATTTTCTCCCATTCTGTAGATTGTCTCTTTACTCTGTTGATAGTTTCTTTTGCTGTGCAGAAGCTCTTAAGTTTAATTAGATGCCATTTGTCAATTTTGGCTTTTGTTGTGATTGCTTTTGGTGTCTTTATCATGAAATCTTTGTCTGTTTCTATGTTCCTAGGATGGTATTGCCTAGGTTGTCGTTGTCTTCCAGGGTTTTTATAGTTTTGGGTTTTACATTTAGGTCTTTAGTCCATCTTGATTTGATTTTTGTATATGGTATAAGGAAGGGGTCCAGCTTTAATCTTCTGCATATGGCTAGCGAGTTATCCCAGCACCATTTATTGAGTAAGGTGTCTTTTCCTCATTGCTTGTTTTTGTCAGCTTTGTCAAAACTCAGATGTTCGTAGGTGTGTGGCTTTGTTTCTGGGCTCTCTATTCTGTTCCGTTGGTCTATGTGCCAATTTTTGTACCATTACCATGCTGTTTTGGTTGCTGTAGCCCTGTAGTATAGTTAGAAGTCGGGTAACGTGGTGCCACCAGCTTTGGTCTTTCGGCTTAGCATTGTATGGGCTATTTGGGCTCTTTTTTGGTTCCATAATGAATTTTAAAATAGTTTTTTTTCTAGTTCTGTGAAGAATGTCATTGGTAGTTTGATAGGTATAGCATTGAGTCTGTAAATTGATTTGGGTAGTATGACCATTTTAATGATATTGATTCTTCCTATTCATGAGCATGGCATGTTTTTCCATTTATTTGTGTCTTCTCTGATTTTTTTCAGCAGTGTTTTATAATTCTCATTGTAGAGCTCTTTCACTTCTCTCTGGAATACCTGTATTCCTAGGTATTTTATTCTTTTTGTGGCAATTGCAAATGGGATTGCCTTCCTGATTTGGCTCTTGGCTTGGGTGGTGTTGGTGTGTAGGAATGCTAGTGATTTTTGTACATTGATTTTTGTCTCCTGAAACTTTGCTGAAGTTGTTTATCAGTTGAAGCAGCTTTTGGGCTGAGACTGTGGGGTTTTCTAGATACAGAATCATGTTGAATGCAAACAGGGATAGTTGGACTTCCTTGCCTCCTATTTGAATGCCCTTTATTTCTTTCTCTTACCTGATTGCTATGTCTAGGATTTCTAATGCTGTGTTGAATAAGATTCGTAAAAGAGGGAATCCTTGTCTTGTGCTGGTTTTCGAAGGGAATGCTTCCAGCTTTTGCCCATTCAGTATGATGTTTGTTGGCTGTGGGTTTGTCATAAATGGTTCTTATTACTTTGAGGTATGTTCCTTCAATATCTAGTTTATTGAGAGTTTTTAACATGAAGGGATGTTGAATTTTATAGAAAGCCTTTTCTGTACCTATTGAGATAATCCTGTGGTTTTTGTCTTTAGTTCTTTTTATGTGATGAATCACATTTATTGATTTGTGTATGTTGACCCAAACTTGCATCCTGGGGATGAAGCCCACTTGATTGTGGTGGATTAGCTTTTTGACGTGCTGCTGGATTCAGTTTGCAAGTATTTTGTTGAGGATTTTTGTGTTGATATGCATCAAGGATATTGGCCTGAAGTTTTCTTTCTTAGTTGTGTCTTTGCCCAGTTTTGGTATCAGGATGATGCTGGCCTCATAGATTGAGTTGGGGAGAAGTTCCTCCTCTTCAATTTTTTGGAATAGTTTTAGTAGGAAGGTACCAGCTCTTCTTTGTACATCTCGTGGAATTCAGCTGGGAATCCATCTGGTCTTGGGCTTTTTTTGGTTGGTAGGCTATTTATTACTGATTCAGTTTTACAGCTCATTATTGGTCTGTTCAGGGAATCAGTTTCTTCTTGGTTCAATCTTGGGAGGGTGTATGTGTCCAGGAATTTATCCATCTCTTCCAGGTTTTCTAGTTTGTATGCATAGAGGTGATCAAGTAGCTTCTAATGGTTATTTTTATTTCTGGGCGGTCAGTGGTAACATCCTCTTCATCATTTCTAATTGTGTTTATTTGGATATCCTCTCTTTTTCTTCTTTATTAGTTTAGTTAGTGGCCTATCTTATTAATTTTTTCAAAAAACCAACTCCTGGATTTGTTGATCTTTTGAATTTTTTTTGTGTCTTGATTTCCTTCAATTCAGCTCCGATTTTGGTTATTTCTTGTCTTCTACTAGCTTTGGGTTTGATTTGTTCTTGCTTCTCTTTCAGTTGTGATGTTAGGTTGTTAATTTGAGATCTTTCTAACCTTTTGATGTGGGTATTTAGTGCTATGAATTTCCCTTTTAACACTGCCTTAGCTGTGTCCCAGAGATTCTGGTATGTTGTATCTTTGTTCTTATTAGTTTCAAATAACTTCTTGATTTCTGCCTTAATTTCATTATTTACCCAGAAGTCATTCAGGACCATGTTGTTTAATTTTCATGTAATTCATGTAATTGCATGGTTTTGAGTGATTTTCTTAGTTTTGACTTCTATTTTCATTGTGTTGTGGTCTAAGAGTGTGTTTGGTACAATTTTGGTTCTTTTTTTTTTTTTTTTTTTTTTTTGAGATGGAGTTTCACTCTTTTTGTCCAGGCTGGAGTGCAATGGCACGATCTCAGCTCACTACAGCCTCTGCCTCCCAGGTTCAAGGAATTCTCCTATCTCAGCCTCCCAAGTAGCTGGGATTACAGGTGTGTGCCAGCACACCCGGCTAATTTTGTATTTTTAATAGAGATGGGGTTTCACCGTGTTGGCCAGGCTGGCCTCAAACTCCTGACCTCAAGTGATCCACCTGCCTCGGCCTCCCAAAGTGTTGGGATTACAGGTGTGAGCCACCGCACCCGGCCTTAGTTTTGGTTCTTTTGCATTTGCTGAGGATTGTTTTATGTCCAATTATGTGGTCAATTTTAGAGTATGTGCCATGTGTCTATAAGAAGAATGTATATTCTGTTGTTTTTGGTTGAAGAGTTCTGTAGAGGTCTATCAGATCCCTTTGGTCCAATGTTGAGATCAGGTCCTGAATATCTTTGTTAATTTTCTGCCTCAGTGATCTGTCTAATACTGTCAGTGGAGTGTTTAAGTCTCCCACTGTTACTGTGTGGGAGTCCACGTTTCTTTGTAGGTCTCTAAGAACTTGCTTTATGAATCTGGGTGCTTCTGTGTTGGGTCCAGATATATTTAGGATGGTTAGGTTTTCTTGTTGAATTGAACCTTTTACCATTTTGTAATGCCTTTCTTTGTCTTTTTTGATCTTTGTTGGTTTAAAATCTGTTTTGTCTGAAATTAGGATTGCAACTCCTACTTTTTTCGGTTTTCCCTTTGCTTGGTAGGCTTTCCTCCATCCCTTTATTTTGAGCCTGTGAGTGTCATTATGTGTCGCTCATCCTTACAAGTGAGAAGTGAGAAGACAGAATGCCATTGGGTCTTGTTTTTTATCCAGGTTGCCACTCTGTGCCTTTTAAGTGGGGGCATTTAGTCCATTTTGTAAGTTTTTTCTTTTTTTTTTTTAATCCCTAGCATCTATGATACTTTCCAACACAGTAAATGTTCGTAAATGTTTGTTGATTTCATATGTGTTTACTTTCATCTCTTGCCCATTTATAGACATTTTGGTTGTCAGCCCGACTATGTGTGCACTTTTATATTTAGCTTTTTACTCTTAGGGTTACATTGTAAACAATTTTCCATCTTGCCACCTGGTCTTTATAATGATCTTTTAATGATAGTCGTTAAGTTGCTATGCCGTAATTCACTTAACCATTACCCCAGGAAGAACTAATAGACTAGAATATACAAATTTAGAATTGCCTGCCTTGTTAATGAATTCTCAACTACAGGAGGTAATTTAAAAGGCTCTAAAATACTTTGAATTGTTTTAGAGGGGATTTTAGCTCTAGATGGGAATTGAACTAAATATATTTTTAAAATATTTCTTTCCCTGAAATTTGGTAATTCTCCTATGTTTTGTGGCCTCTGTAAATGAATGTGAACCTTGTGTGTTTGAGTATATAAATTTCAAAGTGTTAAAGACATCACTGTCACAAATATAAAGGAAACGTTTGTCAGAGATTTAACTCATGAGTAAGGGAATCAGTGGGCAGTAAAACTGCTTTTAAGAAACACAAATTTATATTGTCAGTCAGGAAAAGAATGATGAAATAAAGTTTGTAAGTTAGATGTGAAATATTAATATCTTACAGAACACTAAAACTTAAACATTGGAAGTTATGTATATTATTTTTGTTTTGTTTTGTTTTTTGAGACAGGATCTTACTGTCTCCCAGGCTGGAGTGTGATGGCATTATCATAGCTTAATGCAGCCAGTATCTCCCAAGCTCAAGCAGTCCTACTGCGTCAGCCTCCTGAGTAGCTGGGACTACAAGTGCACACCACCACACCTGGCTGGTTTTTAAAAATTTTTAGTAAAGACAAGGTCTCGCTATGTTGCCTGGGCTGGTCTCAAACTTCTGAGCTCAAACTATTCTCCTGTCTCAGCTTTCCAAAGTGCTGGGATTATGGGAGTGAGCCATCATGTGTAGCCAGAGGTTATATTTTATACTGGACAGAAAAAAAAATATATATATATATGTTATATAGATATGATTTATATATATATAAATCAAAATCATTTGTAACTTATATTCTGTAAGTTAACATCTAAATTTAAGCTCTACTCAGTAGTAAATAGTGAATCAAACAAAGGTACATTCTCTTAGACCAGAGGTTGACAAGCTTTTTCTTAAGGGGCCAGATAGTAAATATTTTAGACTTTGTGGGCTGTTAAGTTCTGTTACAACTACTTAACTCTGCCATGGTAGAGCAAAGGCAGCTATAGATAACACATACATAAATGAGTTCCAATAAAAATTTATTTATAAAAATAGGCAGCAGCCTAAATTGGCCCCTGGGCTATAGTGTATAGCCCCTGGTTTATTGAATCTGTAGTAATATCCCTTCTTTCATTCTGTTTTTTTTTTTTTTTTTTTGAGATGGAGTCTCGTCCTGTTGCCCAGGCTGGAGTACAGTGGTGCGATCTCGGCTCACTGCAACCTCCACCTCCTGGGTTCAAGCGATTCTCCTGCCTCAGCCTCCCAAGTAGCTGGAATTACAGGTGCATGCCACCATGCCCAGTTAATTTTTGTATTTTTAGTTGAGATGGGGTTTCACCATGTTGGCCAGGCTGGTCTTGAACTCCTGACCTCAAGTGATCTGCCTGCCTTAGCCTCCCAAAGTGCTGGGATTACAGGCATGAGCCACTGCACCTGGTCCCTTCTTTCATTCTTGATTCTGGTAACTTTTGACTACTCCTTTTTTTTCCTGTGGTCAGTCCGACTAGAGATTTATCAGCTTTATTGATCTTTTGAACAACCAGGCTTTTGTTTCCTTGATTTTTCTCTATTGTTTTTTGTTCGATTACTCTTCTCTTTATCATTTCTTTCCTTTACTTACTTTGGGGTTTAATTTACTCTTTTTTTTCCCCAGATTTTATGATGGAAGCAAAGATCATTGATTTTTTTTTTTTTTTTTTTTTGGTCAAAGTTTGGCTTTTATTTTTCCAGATCTTTTTATTTTATTTTATTTATTTATTTTTTTTGAGACAGAGTCTTGCTCTGTTGTCCAGGCTGGAGTACAGTGGCATGCTCTTGGCTCACTGCAACCTCCCCCTCCCATTTCCAGCAATCCTTCTGCCTCAGCCTTCTGAGTAACTGGGATTACAGATGTGCGCCACCACACCTGGCTAATTTTTGTATTTTTAGTAGAGACGGGGTTTTGCCATGTTGGCCAGGCTGGTCTCGAACTCCTGACCTCAAGTGATCCATCTGCCTCAGCCTCCCAAAGTGCTGGGATTACAGGCATGAACCACCACGCCTGGCTTAGATCTTTTTGAATCCAGGTAATATATGTGGACAAACAAAAATAGCTTCATTGTTAAAAATATAAATAAGAACATAATATATAGATTTTCTGCAACTTGCTTTTTCCACTTAAGTTATCAGGGGGGATATTTCTATGGCTGTATATAAAATTCTATGCCATTTCTTTCAAATGGTACATAGTATTCTGCAGCAACTATTTCCATACTGACAGACATTTAGGTTCTTCAGCTATTTCACTAATACAAACCATACTACAGTGAACATCCTTACAAATGAGAAGGCTTCTAGATAGCGGTGCACTTATTAAATATCTCCTCTTTGATGGTCAGAAGAAATAAACTACTTTTGCATGTTTACCACACTACATTTGATGACCCATTCTTTTTAAAAATGTTATTTTTTAGTAATTTTTATCTTTTGTAGAGATGGGGTCTCACTATGTTGCCCAGTCTGGTCTTGAACTCATGGGCTCAAGTGGTCCTCCCACCTCATCTTCCCAAAGTGCTGGGATTATAGGCATGAGCCACCATGCCTGGCTTGATGACTTTGTTATAAATTTTCTTATGTTGTTTAAGGGCTGAACTTTGGGGAAAAGCTTCCCACATTCATTACATTCATAAGATATGGATTTTCTGATTTTCAGCAAGGCCTTGGCTGTACCTGAAGGCTTTCCCACATTTCTTATAGTGAAAGGTTTTTGGTTTTTTGTTTTTTTTTCCCCCCAGTATGAATTCCTTGATGTCCAATAAGAGTTGAGCTCTTTGTAAAGGCTTTCCTACAGTCATTGCCCTGATAGGGTTTATTTCCACTATGAGTTTTCTGATGCCCAGCAAAGGAGATTTGCCCAGCAAATCTTTCTATACCTGAAAAAGATTTCACATTTAATATGGTGATAGAGTTTCTCTCCTGTATGAAATCTTTGATGACTAATAAGAGTCAAGCTCTTACTAAAGGCTTTTCTGTATTTATTACACCAATGTACTTTTTCACTAAGATGGTTTTTCTGATGCTCCAACAAAGTTGAGTTATCTCTGAAAGCTTTCCCACATTCCTTACATTTAAAAGGCTTTTTTTTTTTCAGCCAGGCACAGTGGCTCACACCTGTAATCCCAACACTTTGGGAAGCGAAGGTCAGGGGATTGCTTGAACCCAGGAGTTCAAGAGCAGCCTGGGCAACATAGGGAGACCCCATCTCTGACAAAAAGTTAAAAAATTAGCCAGACACAGTGATGCTCACCTGTAGTCCTAGCATCTTGGGAGGCTGAGTCAGGAGGATCACTTGGGCCCGAAGGTCAAGGCTGCATCGAGTCATGATGTGCCACTGCTCTCCAGCCTGGGCAATAGAGTGGGACCCTGTCTCTAAATAAATAAATAAATAAATAAATGTTTTTAAAAGGCTTATCTCCACTGTGTTTTCTCTCCTGATGAGTAACGACTGCCTTCTGAACAGTTTCCCACAGTCGTGTTTGTAGAGTTCCTGACTGTATGAATTCTCTGATGACTTGAAAGGACAGTTTTGGCCAGGCGTGGTGGCTCACGCCTTGCTCTGCAGTGACAGAGTGAGACTCCCTCTCAAAAAAAAAAAAAAAAAAAAGAAAGGGCTGTTTTTTTCTGAAAGCTTTTTCACGTTTATTGGTATTTCTCTCTAGAATAAATTCTCTGATGATTAATAAATGTTGAGTGCTTGAGGAATTTGCCACATTCAGTACATCTATAAAGTTGCTCGCCTGTGTGAGCTTATGATGATTTGAAAGGGGTGATAGTAGGATAGTCTGCTCATGAAGACTATTCCACATTCTTTATATTTATGGGGTTTCTCACTAGTATGATTGCTCTGGTGGCTAAAAGAGGAAGAGTTGTATTCGAATTGTACTTTCCCACATTCTTTTCATTTATAGCACCGCATCTCTGTGGAACCTCCTCCCTCTCAATCCAGGCCTCTTTCTATCATGACACTTTTTGTTTGTTCTTGCAGAACTTCAGAGTATTTTGCTTTAGGGTTAAGATCTTTGTTTCAAACCAGTACTCCTGGACTGCAGAGGTACCTGACGCAGTTCTGATGCCTCCATCCAGGCTCCTTGCTGCAGTTGGGTGATTAGTTTTGGTTTGAAAGAGAGAAACCCACAGACACAAGATTCCCATAGTTTTCCAGCATCACATGGCTGTACAGGTCCTGTTAAGTGTATTATTAGGTTATCTCCATTCAACCTGGGTACAGGCCACAGCCACATCCCCAGATGTTAGTGATCCCTGGATTTGGGCCATCTGTCTCCTGAACTGTCTCCCAGATAAGAGCAGAGAACCCTGTGTATGCTAATAGTTATGGAGGCTAGAAATCCAAAATCAAGGTGTTAGAAGGGTTGATGTCTTTGGAGACTGGAGGTAGAATTCCTTCCTTGCCTCCCCCTAGCTTCTAGTGGTCACTGTCAATCCTGGCTTTCCTTGGCCTGCAGCCGTATTGCTCCAATCTCTGCCTCTGTCATCGCATGTCGTTTTCTCCATGTGTCTCTCTAAATCATTGATTTTATAGACTTTTATTCTCTGAAATAAGCATTTAAAATTACGAATGTCCCTCTAGACATTGCTTTAACTGTATCCCACAAATTTTTATATATTGTGTTATTTTCATTCTGTTCAAAATATTTTCTAATTTCCCTCATGCAGTTTCAACCTATACCTTAGTAAATCAGTGTTCAGCCAAAACTGAAGGTGACTACTGTTCAGATTTCTGAAGCTCTTTCTCTGTGTAGCTTCCTCCTTTCTGGTACTTTGTTTAAACATTCTAACTACCAGTCACCCTGAACTCCGTCTCCTCAATTTAGCAACTGCCCTGTTATGCTTGCCGCCTTCTTGCCTGTGCCACAGTCTGGAGCATGCCTCCAGCAGAAAGCCAAGGGATTCATAGAGCTCACCTGGTTTGTTTCGTTTCAGGGATCATAGTCCTGCACTGCCTGTTGTCCAGTGTCTAAAAACAGTTGCTTTATATATTTTGTCTAGTTTTCTAGTTATTCATGGTGGGAAGGCAAGCCCCATAGCAATTCCTTCTTCAAGAGCAGAAGTGGAAGTTGTATTGCATTTTTAAAAATTAAATAATATATCAGCTTACAAAAAAGCACAGATAATTTTCATCTGTGTTGACCTCTTAAGTATGAGAAAATTGTTATGAGAAGAATGAAGGAAAATTGATATAAAGGTAAAAATAGTAGTTACTGATAAAACAATTTGATTTCAACAAAGTCTGTTCACTCAGTTAGCTGTTACCGAGATTCTTACTATTGGTGCCTGTGTGGAAGGATAAATAAAAATGAGGGGGTATTTCTGTATCTCTTGGTAGCTTGATTTTTTTTTCGTAGTTGGTATTCTTCATCTTTTTTTTTAAGGGAGTTCTATTTTCTGTGGCCTTCTAAATTGCCTCGTCTGGTGTTAGGTTGGTGCCAGTGCTGGCTTCCATAGTGCTCCTGACTCAATACTCTAGAAGCTTGCCTTTACCTTCCTTTTATCTTTGATTAGTTTCCACATTTAGTCCGTTGGACATTTAGTAAGTATTCCGTGGGAGTCAGATTGGCTTTGGCTGATTGTCAGTTGCTTTCGTTAGAGGTCTTTTCAGTTGTGTGTACATGCAGACATGATTATCCGTATCTTCAGTGTTTTGATTCTATTGCATATTTTTTCTATGTAATTCTAACATATATTTTATGTTATAACCCCAGGGCCAGGACTAGGGTAAGGAGAGAGGTGCCCAGAACACAGAATTTAAAGAGACACTCACTATGAAGGTCCTGTGAGCCAACCCTTCACTGGAATGACTCTGAAAGTGAGCACCTCCTTAAATTTTGTGCCTGAGGCACCTCTCTTGCCTCACCCTAGTTCTGTTTCTATATAACCCTGACAATAGCTGGTAATAGACACCTATAGAGCCAGTACCTTAAAATGAACTCACATAATCACTTCCATTTAGAACAAGTTTTGACTTCATCTAAGAAAACAGAGGTGAGATACTATTTCAGAAAAATCAATGCCATACCTGAAATAATTAAAACAGTCCAAAGTTTATCCATCAGCAACATTAGCCAGAATTTTGGATCATATTATCTAGGTTACCCATAGCATGTCACTGTTGTACTTAGGTTCCATTATTTCTTATCATGACGTGACTTGTCATTAGGAAGTTCTTTCTAGCAGAATTGCTCTCGTGGTTAAAATTTTTGGTAATCTTGACTACCACTCTGGCTGATACTATGATATGCAAAACCATTTGACTTTGGCAAATGATTGGTTAAAGAATGAATGTGCCTATTAACTGCATGAGGTTCAGAGTACTCAGTCTGTGTTGCTGCCAGTTTGCTGGGGAAACTGTTCTTCTGGTCCCACAGTTCTCACATTGCTACCTGTTCTTCTGGTCCCACAGTTCTCACATTGTCCCTGAGAAATACCTTGGAGGTGAGTGGGAGGTCATCAGGTATTGGGACTCTGCCCTCTTCCTCCCAACTTGCCACTTCCCTGCATATGCTTCCACCAGAATACCTCTTTTTTTGTTTTTGTTTTTGTTTTTTTTTTCCTGTTTATGAAGTGACATTCTGTGTAAAAGGTCTCCATGGCAGGAACTCATTGAGAAGGAGAACAATTAATGAATGTGGAGCAGTATTTCTAGAACCTAAAATATCCGAAGACAAAAAACTCTCTCTTTCACTTCCTTTGTTCCACTCACTAGATGGCTTTCTCACCCTCTTAAAAACTCGTCTTCAAAATAACCTCAAATGTTGGTTCTCAGGGCTCTTTATGGAGCAGTAGTCTCTGTTTTTATTTCATCTGAAAATGTTTTCATTCTTTGTTTTTAGATGCCAGTGAGAGCAGGTGCCAGCAGGGGAAGACACAATTTGGAGTTGGCCTGAGATCTGGGGGAGAAAATCACCTCTGGCTTCTTGAAGGAACCCCCTCTCTCCAGTCATGTTGGGCTGCCTGCTGCCAGGACTCTGCCTGCCATGTCTTTTGGTGGCTAGAAGGGATGTGCATTCAGGCAGACTGCAGCAGGCCCCAGAGCTGCCGGGCTTTTAGGACACACTCCTCCAATTCCATGCTGGTGTTTTTAAAAAAATTCCAAACTGCAGATGATTTGGGCTTTCTACCTGAAGATGATGTACCACATCTTCTGGGGCTAGGTTGGAACTGGGCATCTTGGAGGCAGAGCCCACCCAGAGCTGCACTCAGACCTGCTGTATCCTCCAGTGACCAGCAGAGCTTAATCAGGAAGCTTCAGAAGAGAGGTAGTCCCAGTGAAGTAGTTACACCTATAGTGACACAGCATTCTAAAGTGAATGACTCCAACGAATTAGGTGGTCTGACTACCAGTGGCTCTGCAGAGGTAAGCATGCTATGAATAAGGAGCAGAGAAATGGTTAAATCTGCTCTTACATTTTGTATATATGAGCAATGAAGCTGATGCTTGCGGGCAGTGCTCATAGGCTGAGGAGTGTATATATAAAGCTGCTTGGTGTCAGCTTCGTTGGTGCTGCCCAGATGTACAAAGGGTAATTTGACCCTAGAGATGTTCATGCTATGTAGGTCTGACCATTGTTTTGGTAAATGCAGAAAGCTGCTCATTATCTAGTCTAAGCTGGTTCTTGGCTACAGGTAAGTACAGTTGTATGGCTGTTAGTATTCACCAACCATTCTGCAGTATTTTCTGCCAAATTGCAAAACAGTTGATTGATGTGGTTACAGTCAAGTTCTCCTCCGTCTCTCGCCTGTAAACACATTCTTTATGAGGTAGTTTCTATTCCAGTCAGAATTAACCATGCTTGGTACTACAGATTAAGATCTGACCTGCTGGGCTGTGGAGCAGGATGTGGCCATTAGCCAAGAGGTCTCTGGAGTGAATTCTCACCAAGCTGTATATGCCAAGGGAGATACCACCAGTAGAGTTTATTCTGCTTATTATGTTTCTTCATTGTTGATCTCCTTGGGGAAATGATTAAAAGGAATGACTCACTCTCTGCTCAGTCTTCCTTGATTGCTGTGACTTATATTTGTATTTGTTTTGTCCTAGTTGTCTCTATCAAGTTGAAGCCAGAATGGGCTATGACATGCCAGGCGTTCTGTGTACTAATTGTTGCACTGTATCATTTTGTTTAATTTTCATAGCAATATTTCCAAGTAGGCATTATTAGCCCTGTTTACCTGGTGAGAAAACTGAGGCCCAGAGAGGTTAAACAGTTTGCCAGTGATCATGCAGCATAGCTAGAATTGGAACCCAGATTTAATATTAAGAAAAAAACTTTTTAGTGCAGTATTAGAGAACAATCCTAGATTTAATATGCCCATAAACATTTATGGCTACCTACTGTCAATGTCAGGCACTTTTCTAAGCCTTAGAGATACAAAGGTGAATAAGAATGGTTCATTCCCTCAGGGAGTTTATAATCTAGTGGAGACTGATACATGAAGATAGGTATTTACAGTGGTGTATAATTATTGCATTAACATACTTATGTACACAATGCAGTAAGAACACAAGAAGTGATTCATTTCAGCAGGCAAGTGGTGTGTATGTGCAGGTAAGACTTCTCAGAGATGTTTAACATTTCTTGAAGGATGTGTAGGATTGTACTGGGGTGGGGTTAATGGTGGTAAAAAAACATTCTGGACAGAGCCACAGTGTATGTAAAGGCTCGGTCATAGTCATTGTGTATTTACTTGCGAGGTACTATACTAAGCTGGATACTGGGAATATTACAATAAATAAGATGAATATCATTTCTGCCTTAACAAGGCTTATACTCTGGCAAGGAATATTACATTTCTAATAATTAAATTATTATAATAATTATAAGCTTGATGTGGGTAACGAGAGGGTAAATACAGAGTGCCGTGAAAGCATCCAACAGGCATCTAATACAAACTAAGGTGTCAGGTTAGGCCACTTTAAAGAAAGAAAGTTTAAGCTGATATTTGAAGTAGGAATTCGGAAAAGAAACAGGGAAAAAGAGTATTTCAGGCAGAGGAAATAACAATTTCAAAGTGTGTTAGGTGCCCTAGAATATGGCGAGCTCAAGAAATTGGGAGAGACTGGCGTTGCTGGGCAAACGGAGAAAGAGAGCTGGTGGTGAAAGAGAAGTCTTGAGAGGTATGCAGAACCTTGAGGCCTTATTAAAATACTGGTTTTTATCTGAAGATCAGTGGGAAACCATTAGGGAGTTTTAAGTAGGGAATGACATAATCAGATAGTGGCTGTGTGGTGAGTAGACTGGAAAGGGCGAGAATATACAGTTGACCCTTGAACAGTGTGGGGGTGAGGAATGTCAACCCTTTGTGCAGTTGGAAATTTGCATAAACTTCAGAATCCCCCAGAATGTAGCTACTAAAAGCCTACTGTTGACTGGAAGCCTTACCAATAAGATAAACAGTCGATTAACACATATTATGTATGTCATATGCATTATATACTGTATTCTTAAACTAGATAAAATGTTAAGAAAATTGGCTGGGTGTGATGGCTTATGCCTGTAATCCCAGCACTTTGGGAGGCCAAGGCGGGCAGATCACAAGGTCAGGAGATCGAGACCATTCTGGCTAACATGGTGAAACCTTGACTCTACTAAAAATACAAAAAGTTAGCCGGGCGTGGTGGCAGGTGCCTGTAGTCCCAGCTACTCAGGAGGCTGAGGGAGGAGAATGTCGTGAACCTGGAAGGTGGAGCTTGCAGTGAGCCAAGATTGCGCCACTGCACTCCAGCCTGGGCAACAGAGTAAGACTCTGTCTCAAAAAAAAAAAAAAAAAAGGGAAGAAAATCATAAGGGGCTGGGCACGGCAGCTTATGCCTGTAATGTCAGCACTGGGGTAGGCTGAGGCAGGTGTATCAATTGAGGTCAGGAGTTCAAGACTAGCCTGGCCAACATGGTGAAACCCCGCCTCTACTAAAAATACAAAAATTAGCCAGGCGAGGTGGTGCACACCTGTAATCCCAGCTACTTGGGAGGCTGAGGCATGAGAATCGCTTGAACTCAGGAGGTGGAAGTTGCAGTGAGCCGAGATTGCACCACTGCACTCCAGCCTGGGCGACAGAGCAAGACTCTGTCTCAAAAAAAAAAAAAAAAAGAAAGAAAATCACAAGGGAAAATATACTTAGTATTCATTAAGTGGAAGTGGATCATCTTATAGGCATCCTTGTTGTCTTCACGTTGAGTAGGCTGAGGAAGAGAAGTAGTTGGTCTTGCTGTCTCAAGTGGCAGAGGCACGAGAAAATTCACATATAAGTGAACCTGCGCAGTTCAAGCCTGTATTGTTTAAGGGCCAACTGTATATGGCCTGGTAAAATAGGAGGCTTTTCAGGCAAGAGAACCATTGTACTAAAAAAGGAGATTAAAGACAGGAAAAGGGATAAATAATGAATAATCCCTTAGAGCTGTGGTTCTCAAACTTTAGCATGCATCAGACTCACTTGAAGGCCTTGTTAAAAATAAATTGGTCTTTGTTTCTTGCTCTGAAGAGATGGAAATAAAAAAGGTTGCCGGGCCCCAACTCCATAGTTTCTGACTCGGTAGGTCTGGAGTATGTTCTGAGAATTTGCATTTCCAGAAAGTTCCTGGAGTGTGCCAATGCTGCTGCCCAGGGACCAGAACCACTGCCTTATAGGGCAGGAAGGTTAGAATACTGAGCACAGAGTACAGTATTAGTCTTAAGCAGGATACCTCCTTCATTGTGACAGAGAGAAAGGATTGGGTAAGACACAGCTAGGGTGGGTTTATATACTGGGTAGAAGGAAATTGTTGTAGTTCTCATCTCATTCTTGTTTTTTCTTAAGTGTGATAGATCATTTATGGATAGTAGAAACAGAGGTAGAGGTAGATGGGATTGGGGGGAGTGGGTAATAGACAGGAAAATCAGAGGTTTAGAGAGTGGGGTAAAGGTCTAAAATAGCCATCGTGAAGGATAGAAGATGGCAAACTAGGTAAGAAAATAGAAATATTGCTGGGTAGCCTTGAAGATGGAGATCATGCATTTATAACAGTGGTACTGATCTTTACAGTTGTGTGATTCTCCTCAGTAGCTCTCAGCAACTCTGTCAAGAAAAGCCTGATAATTTGATTCATCCAAGATAGGAACTTTGCTAGGTAGTTTGTACAGAAGGAAAATGAGGTATGGAAATCGAGGTTGTTGTAAAAAGAGTGATGAGAGATAGTATGAGAAAGTATAAAAAGAGGCAAAGATAGCAAGGCGCTACAGAAGTAGACAAGTTTGGCATTTAGTGGTTACCATGATGGGAAGCAGATGTCGGAGGAATGGGTAATTGTGAGTGCTGGAAGGATAGGAGGCGGTGGTCAGAGTATGTAATATTTGAATTTAAGATTTTGGAGGTGGTAAAGTTCTGATGGCAGAATCTAGGGTGAGCTGTGGAAGAGGGTTGCTGGGGTAGAGTGGAGAAGAAGTTTATTGGAGGCAAGGAGCTCAAAGAACCCAGCAAGCTCAAAGAACGTGTTAAATGAGTTACCCATGTGGACACTGAGGTAGTCTTTAATGATGGTAATGGTGATGATGATGATGATGATGATGATGACAGCAGCAATAACTGATGTTTACTGAGCGTTTACTATATGCCAGGTACCATTCAGAACCCTTTACGTGTATTAACTCTTAATCTATACAGCAAATCCTGTGAATTACTATTACTGTTCCTGTTTTTTTTTTTCTTTTTTTTCTTTTTTTTTTGAGACAGAGTCTCACTGTGTCACCAGGCTGGAGTGCAGTGGCACGATCTTGGCTCACTGCAACCTCTGCCTCTGGGTTCAAGTGATTTTACTGCCTCAGCCTCCGGAGTAGCTGGTACCACAGGGGTGTGGCACACCCAGCAACTTTTTTTGTATTTTTAGTAGAGATGGCATTTCACCATGTTGGCCAGGGTGGTCTCGATCTCCTGACCTCGTGATCTGCCTGCCTCTGCCTCCCAAAGTGCTGGGACTACAGGCATGAGTCACTGTGCCTGCCCGTTCCTGTTTTATAAATGAGGAAACTCAGGCAACACAGCTAGGTATGTGGTACAACCAAGACTTGAACCTAAGCAGGCTGATTCTGTACGGACTCAGTCCTCTTTTTTTTTTTTTTTTTGAGATGGAATTTTGCTCTTATTGCCCAGGCTAGAGTGCAATGGTGTGATCTTGGCTCACTGCAACCTCCACCTCCCGGGTTCAAGCAATTCTTCTGCCCCAGCCTCCTGAGTAGCTGGGACTACAGGCATGTGCCATCACGCCCAGCTAATTTTTTGTATTTTTAGTAGAGACAGGGTTTCTCCATGTTGGTCAGGCTGGTTTCGAACTCCTGACCTCAGGTGATCTGCCTGCCTCGGCCTCCCAAAGTGCTGGGATTACAGGCGTGAGCCACCACGCCTGGCCTTGTCCTCTTACTGGCCTGTCCTTTCTTACTGTTCAGGTAGGACTTGGGATGAGGAGGACTTTTGAAAGCCAGATGTCAAAGTCACCAGTAAAATAGGAAGAGTGACGAGTAAATTGGGAGATGATAGCTGCAATGAGAGTTGAAGTGGCAGCAAGATGGCAAAGGAGAAGAGGTTTTCACAGGGAGGTAGAAGAATAATGGTTTGCAGAGGACATTGGGAAGCGGCAGCAAAGAAAATACCTCCAGCATACTATAGGATAATTATGGCCCGTGAAATTAGAAATGGACAAGTTAGAAATATGGTAGATTTAGATCTGACAGTCTCCTGGAGGATGGTGAAAATTCAAACTTGGGTCTTACAGAATTCAGGTGTATGCTGGAAGGAAGATCCTGAGGATGTGTTGGCTATAGAGAATTCTTTCTTCTAGTTTACCATTAGTGGGCAGTGGCAAGAAATTGCTGCTAGTGAGTAGGATTTCAAGACCTTTGTGGTCTAATGTGGAGAGTGGGTAGACATGAGGGGAGGAATATTGAATTTGAACTATGAACCCCAGGACTGGGAGTGGGCTTTTGCTGCATGCAGTGTTGCACGGAGGCATTACAAAGCTTGGCATTACATATTGAGAACTGCAAGTATTGCTAAAAAAAAAAAATGGGGCAAAGTGAAATCTTCAGATCCAGATAAGTTATATTTGACCTTATATATCATGCTTAGGAGCTAGCTTCTTACCCTGAAGGCCATGTATAGCTCTGGAAAGGTGGTAAGATTGCCTTGTGCATTGAGAATTGCCTTGGCATTTCTTTTGGGAGAGAACTTGGGAGTTCAAACTTCTGCTTAATGCACTAGGGAAGGGAAGAGAAAAGTATGCACTGCAGATCTCATTCTAATTAGGGATGACTGGCGAGCAGCGCCAGTTTCTAGTTTGTGCTGTTTTCACTAAGGTAGGTCAAGCAACTCTGCATCCAAAGTGGAGAGAAATTGTATCATAAATTGCTTTTGTCTTGCCTGCCTGCAGAGCTGCAAAGGCATTTGGATTGTCAGTCTGCATTTTTCACTCTTTTGGAAATATACATATATTGAATCCAAAGGCAGATATTGTGGACCTTTTGCAATTCCAAAAGTAGAAAGGAATGTCATCAATATATTCCCGTTTCTCAACTTAAAGAGGGTGAAGCCTGTCCTGCTTAGTTTAAGTATTGCACCCTTTCTGTACCATGAACCTCTGAATTGTTGGCAGGAGGAGCACAGAGGCTTGTTGATTGGGTCCTGGAACGTGTACAGTATAAGCAGTTCAGCCAATTAATTGTGTACATTATAAGAATGTGTACAGCTTAAGCAGTTCTGACAATTAATTGCTGCCAATCCTGCTATGTGCCAGAGAAAAAAGTGCTTTATTTGAGCACAGGAAATGAAAGTCCACTTAGGTATCCCTGCATGTAAGGTTTGACTGTAGGAAGACTGAAGTGTTCTTCTCTCTAACAGCATCGTCTCCCTGTTTCCAGTCAATAATCACACACGGCATTTTGACCCTTAGCAAGCCAGTAGCTTTCTGTGGAACAAATAAATGACTTAGAGGATAAATGAGCCAAGCACCCAGATAGCCATCTGCTGCCTTCTTTTTCTGAGAACTCTTGTGCTGGCTCCATGTAAAGCCTGAGCTTACCTCTTATCAGAAGATAGAGGTGTGGGGTGTGGGCAGCCACAGAGGGATAACCTTACGTAACTGATGACAGAAACCTAAGCAGTGCTGTTTCCCTTCATGTTTTGTTGTTGTTGTTTTGGGTTTGTTTTTCAGGGTTTTTTTTTTTTTTTTTTTTACTTGTTTTTACTTGTTTGCTTGTTTCTGTTGTGTTAGTTCTTGGACCACAACACCCTTTCCTTATTTTTTTTTCCCTTCATAGCTACCCATTTTCTCCTCTAATCTAATAGTTCTGGTTCTTTAATCTACTTATCTAGTTTTTAGTATGTGCAGTGAGTTTGAAATTGTGTTTATTGGCTCCTTTGTAAGCTAATTTATTGTCTTAATTCATTAAGGCTGCTGTAACAATACCATAAACTGGGTGGTTTATAAACAACAGAAATTTATTTCTCACTGTTCTGGAGGCTGGGAAATCCCAGCTGAAGGTGCTGGCTGATTTGGTGTCTAGTGAGGGGCCAGTCTGCATAGACACTGCATTCTAGCTATGTTCTCATACGGTGGAAGAGGAAGACAAACTCTCTCTGGTCCGTTTTCTAAGAGCACTAATCCCATTCACAAGGGCTCCAACTTCATGACCTAATTACCTTCCAAAGGCCCTACCTCCTAATACCATCACTTTGGGGGTTAGCTAGATTTCAACATACGAATTTTGGGAGAACACAAACATTCAGTCTGTAGCACCTACGAAGCAAGAGTTGATGGGGATTTTGGTGTGGGTCCCTTAACAACTCCTTACTAACTGGCAGAACTTGACCATCTCTTGTTAACACCACAGGTGTCATCCCTCTCTTTCCTATTTAGTGGATGGTCTTAGTTTCTCTAAGGAGACTCTCAGAAGACTAACTTTTAATTAATTTCTATAAAGATAAACCCTGCCATATTCTCCAGTCTCAGCTTTAGTTGCTGAGAATTGGGATGTGGTGTGTCATTAGACCCCACTAATGCAGGAAGAAGACCCGACTAATGCCACTGCAGGAAGACATTCCTTTCCATTGGTAGGATTTTTATTAATGACAGTGGTGGGTTTTTATTTCAATACCATTGTGTCTCAAATCAAAATGTATTGAAAGCTGAATTTTTATAAACTGTTATTTAATATTAAGTAGAAACTAGGATAGCATGTGCCTTACCAAGGAGGACCCCTATATGGATTGTGATTATGTAACCAGGTAAGTGTGAACATCCTGTGTGTGGCGTTACAGACTCCTACTCAAAATGGAATAGATAGTGATGAGAGTTTTCTTTTGTTATCTTTAATTATGACATTAATTGCTGGGCCTGGCTTACTTGATTTGGAGAGGGTAGCCTCAGAGTGGAGGCAGGGAGGAAGGGAGAAGGAAGAAGAGAAGAGAATTGGAGAGATGGAGAAAGAGAATATGAATTGAAACCTTTCATCATTATGAATAAGAGTTCTTGAAGAAGAAACAGGTTTGTTCAGAATTGGTTTAGTTTTTATGATTTCTATCCAGTGCCAGAAAAAATTGCTCAAGGAAATTCCATCCAACCCTTTATTATCCCCTAAAAATTTTTAGTATTACTTCATAGTTTCTTTTTTTTTTTTTCCCGAGATGGGAGTTTCACACTTATTTCCCAGGCTGGAGTGTAGTGGTGCAATCTCGGCTCACTTCAACCTCCGTCTCCTGGGTTCCAGTGATTCTCCTGCCTCAGCCTCCCGAGTAGCTGGGATTACAGGCACCCATCATCATACCCAGCTAATTTTTTGTATTTCTGTAGAGACAGGGTTTCATCACGTTGGCCAGGCTGGTCTCGAACTCCTGACCTCAGGTGATCCACCTGCCTTGGCCTCCCAAAGTGCTGGGATTACAGGCGTGAGCCACTGCGCCCAGCCTACTTCATAGTTTCTCAAATAAAATAATTTGTTCCATGTCTCCTGTTTCTGTTTCCTTAAAAATACAGTACATAAATTTTTGAAAATGATAAACAAGGTTTTTCTTTAAAACAAATTATTTTAATAAATGAAAATCTGTCTGCCTAACTTTAAAATAGTCACACTGTTCTTCTACTTCTGGGAATCTGTCTAAAGCAATAGTTTCTAAATAAAACTTTGCACACAATGGTGAGATGATACTTATTTTATGAAAAAAATGAAAGCAGTCTGTCTAATGAGGGGAAAATGGACATTGTGCAATCGTTATAAATACGCTTTTGGGTGCATGAATGGCTCTTTTGTTACTCCTTTCTCCTTTCCATTCCACCCACATGGAATACTTGTTCTTCTGTGGGTGCCATACTTTTAGAAAGCAGCTTTTTTGAAGTATAATTGTCATATCATAAACTGTACATGTTTAAAGTGTACAATTTGGTTAGTTTATTTATATCTATCTCTATGTCTATAAAACCATCACCATAAAAAGATAACGAATATATGTATCAACTCTAAAATTTCTTCTGCCGCTTTGTAATCTGTCCCTCTCACCCCCTCTAGAAAATTGATCTGCTTTTAGTCATTATAGATTTTCTGTAATTTTTAAATAAATTGAATCATACATTACATACGTATTTCTTTTTAACGACTTTATTGAGGTATAATTTATATAAGGAAACATTCCTTTTAAGCATACAATTCAGTGGTTTTAGTAAATGCATAGAGTTGTAAATCATTATTACAATCCAGTTTGATAACATTTCTTCTTTTTTTTTTTTTTGCCTTTTTCCTGCCGTACAGTTTGATAACATTTCTATCACCCCCCCAAAACTTCCCTTGTCCCCATTTATCCAAAAGTTCCTGTGTGCCATCCCTATTCCCACCCCCAGTCCTAGGCATCCATTGATCTGCTGTCTCTATAAATTTGCATTTTCTAGACTTTGCATTAATATGGAATCATGGAATATGTAGTCTTTTGTGTTTAGGTTCTTTTACTTAGCATAGTGTTTTTATGTCCATTCATGTCATAACATATGCCAGTAGCTGCTTTTTTTTTTTTTTTTTTTTTTTTTTGAGACACAATCTCGCTCTGTTGCTCAGGCTGGAGTGCAGTGGCACTATTTCTGCTCTCCGCAGCCTCGACCTCCAGGGTTCAAGTGATTCTTGTGCCTCAGCTTCCCGAGTAGCTGGGACTACAGGCATGTGCCACCACGCCCAGCTAATTTTTGTATTTTTTAAAGTAGAGATGGGTTTTCACCATGTTGGCCAGGCTGGTCTCAAACTCCTGACCTCAGGTGATCTGCCCACCTTGGCCTCCCAAAGTGGTGGGATTACAGACATGAGCCACTGCACCCAGCACCTAGTAGCTGGCTTTTGAAAATTCCTAAGTAGTATTCCATTGTATAGATATAATTTGTTTATCCATTTACCTGTTAATGGATATTGGATTGCTTCCAGATTTTGGTTATTACAGGCTAGAACATTTGTGTACAAGTCTTTGTATAGCATATATTTTAATTTCTCCTGGGTAAATATGTGGGAGTGGAATAGCTGGATTACATTGTATGTTTTATTTTATTTTTTATTTTTTTGAGACGGAGTCTCACTGTGTCACCCAGGCTAGAGTGCACTGGCACCATCTCAGCTCACTACAACTTCCGCTTCCTGGGTTTAAGAGATTCTCCTGCCTCAGTCTCCTGAGTAGCTGGGATTACAGGCACCTGCCACCATCCCCGGCTAATTTTTGTATTTTTAGTAGAGACAGGGTTTCACCATGTTGGCCAGGCTGGTATCAAACCCCTGACCTCAAGTGATATACCCACTTCGACCTCCCAAAGTGTTGGGATTACAGGCGTGAGCCACCGTAACCGGCCTATATTGTATGGGTATATTTAACTTTTTATCAAACTGCCCAAGTGTTTTCCAAAGTGGTTGTACCATTTTACATTTCCGTGATTAATGTATCAAATTTCCAGTTGCTCCACATTCTTGCTAACACTTGGTATGGTGAATCTTTTTAATTTTATACATTGTAATAGGTGTTTAATTGAATCTCATTGTGGTTTTGATTTGCATTTTCCTAATGACTAATGATGTTGAATATTTTTTGTGTGCTTATTTGCCATTCATTTTTTTTTTTTTGTAGAGTGTTAATATTTTTCCCCATTTTTAAAAAGTGGAAAAAATTATCTGGGTGTGGTGGTGCACACTTGTAGTCTCAGTTATTCAGGAGGCTGAGGCAGGAGAATTGCTTGAGCCTGGGAGGTTGAGGCTGCAGTGAGCTTTGATCATGCCACCACACTCTAGCCTGGGTGACAGAGTGAGACCCTATCTTAGAAAAACAACAACAAACAAACAAACAAAAACCAAACAAACAAAACTGTGTTATTTTCTTACATATATATTTTCTGCATACAAGCTCTTTCTCAGATATGTGATTTGCAAATATTCTCTCCCAGTCTGTAACTTATCTTTTCATTCTCTTAGCAGTGTCTTTCAAAGAGCAGATATTAATTTTGATGAAGTCTGGTTTATTAATATTTCTATTATGGATTGTGTTTTTGGTGTTGTATCTGAGATTTTCTCCTAAGTTTTCTTCTGAAAGATTCATAATTTTATTTATTTTTTAATTTTTGAGGCAGAGTCTCACCTGGGCTGGAGTGCAGTGGCATGATCTCGGCTCACTGCAACCTCCATCTCCCAGGTTCAAGCGATTTTTCTGCCTCACCCTCCCAAGTAGCTGGGACTACAGGTGTGCACCACCACGCCTGGTTAATTTTTGTATTTTTAGTAGAGATGGGGTTTTACCATGTTGGCCAGGCTGGTCTCAAACTCCTGACCTCAGGTGATCCACCTGCCTCGTCCTCTCAAAGTGCTGGGATTACAGGCATGAGCCACCGCACCTGGCTATAAAAGTTTCATAAGTTTAGGTTTTACATTTAGGTCTAGGGTTATTTTGTACATTGTGAGAGCTATGGATGGAATTTTTTTTTTGGCATATGAATATCCAGTTGTTTTAGGACCGTATTTTTTCCATCCTTTCTACACTGAATTGCCGTTTTACCTTTGTTGAAAATCAATTAAGCGTATGTTTATAGGTCTGCTTCTCTACACTGTTTGGTCCCATTTATCTGTTTGCCTATATTGACATGAGTTCCACACTGTCTTGATAACTGTAGCTTTCTTTTTTGAGACAGGGTCTCACTGTGGTTGCTCAGTTGGAGTGCAGTGGTACAGTCTTGGCCCACTGCAGCCTTGACCTTCCAGGCTCAGGTGATTCTCCCACTTCAGCCTCCCAAGTAGCTAGGACTATAGGCATGCACCACCATGCCTGCTAGTTTTTTTTTTTTTTTTTCCCTTTGTTATTTTAGCGGAGATGGGGTTTCACTATGTTGCCCAGGCTGGTCTCAAACTCCTGGACTCAAGCAATCCACCTACCTCAGCCTCCCAAGCTGCTGGGATTATAGGCGTGAGCCACCACACCCGGCCTAACTCTAGCTTTGTAATATATGTTTATTTTATTTTATTTTTTATTTTTATTTATTTATTTTTTGAGACGGAGTCTCACACTGTTGCCCGGGCTGGACTGCAATGGCGCGATCTTGGCTTACTGCAACCTCCGCCTCCCGGGTTCAAGCGATTCTCCTGCCTCAGCCTCTCGAGTAGCTGGGATGACAGGCGCCCACCACCATGCCCGGCTAATTTTTTGTATTTTTTAGTAGAGATGGGGTTTCATTATGTTGGCCAGGCTGGTCTTGAACTTCTGACCTCGTGATCCACCTTTCTCGGCCTCCCAAAGTGCTGGGATTACAGGTGTGAGCCATTGAGCCCGGCTGTAATATATGTTTAAATCAGATGATGTTTAAAACTTTGTTCTTGATCAAAATTGCTCATTTTAGGTTTTTTGCATGTCCTTATAAATTTTAGAATTATCTTGTCAGTTTCTTTTTAAAAAGTCTTCTGGAATTTTCAGGGGATTGTATTGGGAATGTAGATCAATTTGGAGAAACTCAACAGCCTAATAATAATGTTGGATTTTCAGACCCATGAGCACAGTGTATCTCTCCATTTAATTAAATAATCTATAATTTTTCTCAGTGACGTGTTGTAGTTTTGGTGTACAGATCTTTTTGTTTGTTTGTTTGTTTGTTTGTTTGAGATAGGGTCTCACTTTGTCACCCAGGCTGGAGTGCAGTGGCGTGATCTCGGCTCTCTGCAGCCATGACCTCCTGGGCTCAAGTGATCCTCCTGCCTCAGCGCCCCAACTAGCTGGGACTACAAATGTGTACTCCTACATCTGGCTAATTTTTTTTAGAGTTGTTGCTTCACCATGTTGCCCAGGCTGGTCTCCAACTCCTGAGTTTAAGTGATCCACCTGCCTCGGCCTCCCAAAGTGCTAGGATTACGGATAAATCTGATGAAAGATGTGCAAGAAAGACATGTATACCAGCTGGGCACCGGTGTACAGATCTTGCAGTCTTTTGTCAGGTTTATCTGTAATTCTAAAAAAATCTAAAAATGTGCAAGATCTGTACACTGGCACCCAGCTAGTGTACAGATCTTGCACATCTTTATTTTTATTTTTTTGCACCTCCTCCTCCAACAGAGATCTTGCACATCTTTTGTCAGATCCATATTTCATTAAAAAAATGTTTAGTGGGTACGTACATAGTAGGTATATATATTTGTGTATTTCATATATTTGATGCTATTATATTTGATGTTTTTAAAGAACCCAGTGTCTGATTGTTTGTTGCTGGTATATAGGAATACAATTACTTTTTGTATATTGGTCTTGTATCTTGTAATCTTGCTAAACTTATTTGTTCATTCTGTTAGCATTTTTTATAGATTCCATAGGATTTTCTCTATATATAATCATGTTGTCTATAAATAAAGACAGCTTTACTTCTTCTCCAACCTGGATGCCTCTTATTTCTTTTTCTTGCCTTATTGCCCTGGCTAGAACTTCCACTACAATGTTTTTTATATATTTTTACTTTTTGTGGAGATGAGCTCTTGCTTTGTTGTCCGGGCTGGTGTGGAACTCCTGGCTTCAAGCAATCTTCCTGCCTTAGCCTCCCAGTGTGCTGGGATTACAGATGTGAGCCGCCATGCCAGGCCTCCAATACAGTGTTGAATCCAAGTGGCGAAAGTCTACATGTTAGCTGTAGGTTTTTTGAAAGCAACAAGTCTGTAAGTCAGCTATAAGTCTGATGTTAGCTGTAGGTTTTTTGAAGATACCTTTCATCAGCTGTAGGGAATTTTTCTATTCCTAGTTTGATCTGAGTTTTTATCAGGAATAATTGATGGATTTTGTCAAATGCTTTTTCTGCATCTATTGAGATGATTTTTTTTGTTTTTAGTATGTTAATATGGTGAATAATATGATTGATTTCAAATGTTAAACCAACCTTACATTCCTGGAGTAAACCCCGCTTGGTCATGATATTATTATTATTATTAATTTATTTATTATTTTTTGAGACAGAGTGTTGCTCTGTCACCCAGGCTGGAATGCAGTGGCTTGATCTTGGCTCACTGCAACCTCCACCTCCTGGGTTCAAGCGATTCTCCTGCCTCAGCCTCCTGAGTAGCTGGGACTACAGGCGCATGCCACCACACCCAGCTAATTTTTATATTTTTAGTAGAGACGGGGTTTCACCATATTGGTCAGGCTGGTCTTGAACTCCTGACCTTGTGATCCACCTGCCTCAGCTTCCCAAAGTGCTGGGATTACAGACGTGAGCCTCCGCGCCCAGCTTGGTCATGATATTATTATTTTGATGTATTTTTATATTTGATTTATCAAATTTTTGTCATGAATTTTTACATCTGTTTATTGGCTGGCCTCATAGAATGAGTTGACGAGTTTTTCCTTTTCTTCAGTTTTCTGGAGGGTTTGTGTAGAATTGGTATTATTTATTCCTTAAATGTTAAATATAATTCTCCAGTGAACCATCTGTACTTCGAATTTTCTTTGTGAAAAGTTTTAAACTAGAAATTCAATTTATGTGATAGATACATTGCTATGTAGGCTGTCTCTTTCTTCTTGAGTGAGCTTTGGCAGATTGTGTCTTTCAAGGAATTTATGCATTTCATGCCATTAGTCAAATTTATTTGCATAAAGTTCATTATAGTCTTTTACTGTCCTTTTAACATCTGTAGAACCTTTAGTTACATCGTCTCTCTCATTCCTTATATTGGTCATTTGTGTCTTCTTGTCTCTTGCTCTGGCTCTGGCTCTTGCTGTCTCATTTCTCCTGATTAGACTAGTTAATGTTTCTCAAAGAACCATGTTTGGTTTTATTCGTTTTTCTCTATTGTTTTTCTGTTTTCTATTTTATTGATTTCTGCGCTAATCCTTTTTTTAAAATATTACATTTAATATTTTCCCTGTTTAAACAAATCTAAGTTGACAGGTTTTTTTTTTGCTTTCAGTACTTTCGAGATACCGTGTCAATGCCTTCTAGCTTGCATTGTTTCAGTTGAGATATCTGCTCTAGTTTTTATCTTTGTTCCACATATATCATGTTTCTTTTTTCTCTGGCTGCTTATATAATTTTCTCCTTACCACTGTTTTAAGCGATTTGATTATGTTATTCTATGGCGTAATTTTATGTTTCATGTGCTTGGGGCTTGTTGAACTTTAATCTGGATTAGAATGTGGGTTTATAGTTTTCTTCAAATTTGGGAAATTATTGACAATTATTCAAATATTTTTCTGTCCCTCTCCCTTTGGGACCACTTGAATTTATTTCACAGTTTGCTGATGCCCCATTCGTTTATTTTCAGTCTTTTTTCGTCTCTGTGTTTCATTTTGAGTAGTTTCTATTGAAATTCTTTAAGGTTACTAATCTTTTCTTCTGCATTGTTTAATCTGCCATTAAATTCCTACAGTATTGCATTAGTCTGTTCTCACATTGCTATAAAGAACTATGTGAGACTGGGTAATTGATGAAGAAAAGAGGTTTAATTGACTCACAGTTCTGCAGACTGTACAGGAAGCATGGCTGGGAAGCCTCAGGAAACTTACAATCATGGTGGAAGGCAAAGGGGAAGCAGCACAATCTTCACATGCAGGAAAGAGAGAGAGTCAAGTGGGAAGTGCCACACACTTTTAAACCATCAGATCTCATGAGAACTCACTCACTATCATGAGAACAGGAAGGGGAAATCCACCTTCATGATCCAGTCACCTCCCACTATGTCCCTTCCCCAACATTGGAAATTACAATTCAACATGAGATTTGGATGAGGACACAGAGCCAAAACATATCAAGTGTATTTTCTTTAATATCAAACATTGTAATATTTATATTAAAAGTTTGATATGAGGTCTTTTTTATGTCTTATAACCTTTCCTATAACTTCTTAAACATAGAAATATAATCATAATACTTATTTTAATATACCTATCTACCAGTTCTGTCATCTCTGTTATTTCTGGATCAGTTTTAATTGATTTGCATTTTTTTTTCTCATTATAGTATTTATTTTCCTGCTTCTTTGCATGTCTGGTTATTTCAGATTAAATGCTAGACATTGTAAATTTTACCTACTGGGGTGTTGGATATTTTTGTATCACTATGAGTATTCTTGAGCTTTGTTCTGGACTGTGGTTAAATTATTTGCAAACAGTGATACTTTTGAGTCTTGCTTTTAAGCTTTGTCATGTGAGTCCGGGGCTGCATTTAATCTAGGGTTAATTTTTCTATCCTACTAAAGTAGGACTTTTATTAGTACTTTAACTGATGCCCTATGAATTACAAAGTTTTCCATTCTAGCTTTGTGGAATAAGTACTATTTCTTACCCATCTAAACTTGAGTACTTTTCTCTGTAATCAAGAGAACTACAGGGCAGCCTAGGCAACATGGCAAAACCTTATCTCTGTAAAAAGTACAAAAAGCTACTTGGGGGGCTGAGGTAGGAGGATTGCTTCAGCCTGGGAGGTCGAGGCTGCAGTGAGCCAAGATCGCGTCATGGCACTCCAGCCTGGGTGATAGAGTGAGACCCTGTCTCAGAAACAAACAAAAGCCAGGCATGGTGGCTCATGCCTGTAATCCAGCAGTTTGGGAGGCTGAGGCGTGCAGATCACTTAAGGTCAGGAGTTCGAGACCAACCTGGCCAACATGGTGAAACCCTTTCTCTACTCAAAATACAAAAATTAGCCGGGCACAGTGGCAGGCGCCTGTAATCTCAGCTATTTGGGAGGCTGAGGCAGGAGAATCGCTTGAACCTGGGAGGCAGAGGTTACAGTGAGTGGAGATTGCACCACTGCACCCCAGCCTGGGTGACAGAGTGAGACTCCATCTCAAAAAAAAAAAACCCCAAAGAAACAAAACAAAGAATACAGGTTAGTTTTTCCCTGACCCTCTGTAGTTTCTCCATATACATCTGATTATCAGTATTCCCTTGAGTACTTAAGGGGGTCTCCTTCAAATTTTCAGAGTTCTGTCTCTGTATAGCACTCTTCTTTCCCAGACTTCCAGCTCAGCTCTTCACCTCAGAAAGACTGCTGGTCTGTGCTTGGATTTCTTCCTGTGCCATGGCTCAAAAACATTTTCTAGACAGTAAGCTGGAGCAATCATAGGGTTGATCTTACTTGTTTTTCATTTCTTAGGGATCACTGTTTTTTATCACCTGATGTCTGGTGTCTTGAAAGCCATTGTTTAATATATTTGGTCTGGTTTTTAAATTTTTTTCAGAAGGATAAATCTTCTTGCTGTTACTTCTTCTTGACTGGAACAGAAAGTCCACCATGTTTTTTTTGTTTTTGTTTTGTTTTTTTACCTTGTGGCATTCACCTACCTAACTACTACTTAGTCTTCCCAGGCTTTACTTCTTTTTGAAGCCTTCTCTGATATTTACTTCCCAAGTTTGGACCCAGATGCTCTCCTAAATATTTGCATAATACTCAACTCTATCATTAAGTTTTCAGTCTCAGAACTTGATGCTCATTGTTCAAACTTGATACTTGCAAATATGTCCTTGATCTTGTCTCCTTGCATCTTTAGCTACCATTCGTTTGTCTTTCTTCCTTTTTATCTAGAAATATCAAAGGTAGTCTGCACTTGCTGTCTCTTCTTTATTCACTTACATCTAATCCTCAGCCATGTGGAATTTGGTTTCCACTGAAGCTACTCTTGCCAGGGTCACCAGTGACTTCACAGTTGCTGATTGCAGTGTATTCTTTTCAGTCTTTATTTGATTGGCCCCATCTGCATTATTTCATACTGGTTGCAATTGTCCCTTCTTTCTTTGGGGACCACACATTCCTGGTCCTTTTCCTTCTTCCTGATGATTCCTTCTTAGTCAATTTTGTTGGTCCTTTTATCAGCTTACAGCCTTTGTATTCCTAAATGTTCTATTCTTTGATTACTATTTCTTTTATTTACATGTTCTTCCTGTCGTAGTTCATCCACTCCCATGGCTTTAGGAGCATGATTCCAAATCTTAGTTTCTGTTTGAATTTCCCAGAGGTATTTTAGCTTCAATTTGTCTAAAACATAACTTCCTGTAATTTCCTTAAAGTTGCTCTTCTGTAGTCTATTTCGTTTTTGACACTACTGTAGTCAGTCCCTCACTCAGGCTAGAAACATGGGTGTCATCTCAGACTCTTCCCCAAACCCCAGATCTATTACAGCTCCATAAATATTAGATTCTTAATATTTTAAAATCCATCCCACAGGAGGAATTTCCAGTAATGGTGGCAGAGTGAAGTAGTCTCTGAAACCTTCCCACAGATAATATTAGAAAATCTATAAACAAATGTATTAAAAGGAACTGGAAAGGTTCCAAAAGCAGGTAGAAGCTAGAGGAGCGCTTACTTTTGAAAAATGGCAACTGGGAGTGATAAGAATTGTGAATTTGCAGCTTAAAAAAAATTTTTCCTGAGGGCATTCAACAACTCCCACAGCAGAGGAAAGTGGCAGTGGAAAACTCCAGCCTTACTTTCTTATGGTGGCAAAAACAGAGTTCATGATAGAAAAAGCATCTGAAAATTTAGCAGGAGGGCTTGAAAGTGAGAAAACCACAGAAGAGGGTGACCCCCATAACCTGACTGTGAACTCTGCTAAAATCCCTGGATGTACCTCTAAACTACACCTGCATGGGCAGACTCCATGAGGCCTGGTGAAAAAGCAGGCAGAGATTAGGGAGGCAGAGATTAGAGTTCTGTCTTTGAAAGACAGAATCTACACAAGGTGAACTTCGTGAGTTTGCTGCTTTTTAAAATTGAATGCATTCTCCAACCATGGGGAACCAGGTGGCAGACATATGAAGTCTTATGGACTTGAGGTATCAGTGGACGTAATCTTAAGGCTGAAAAGTTAGGGAGGAATCCCCAGAAACAAAGACAGTACAATGAGAACAGGCCCCAAATCTGAGTAAAATCTCTGGCCAAATTCTTGGTCAATTATCAGTTACACAGGCAGACCTGTAGTGGCCAGGCCGGGCGTGGTGCCTTATGCCAGCACTTTGGGAGGCCAAGGCAGGTGGATCACTTGAGGCCAGGAGTTAGAGACCAGCCTGGCCAACATGGCGAAACCCCGTCTCTACTAAAAATACAAAAATTAGCTCGGTGTGGTGGTGCATGCCTTTAATTCCAGCTACTAGGGAGGCTGAGGCACGAGAATCACTTGAAGCCAGGAGGCAGAGGTTGCAGTGAGCTGAGAAGATCACACCGTTGTACTCCAGCCTGAGCAACAGAGCAAGACTGTCTTTAAAAAAAGCTGTGAGAACTACACAGAGATATCAGTTGTTGAACACTGTAAGGAGCAAAGTCTACAGTTCAGTCCAGGGAGGTTATTTGTCTACTAGGAAAACCTCCCCCAGTAATCCCAAGGAAAATATTGTAGAATCCAGAGTCACTACATGTATCAGAATGTCCAACGTTAAACCAAAAATTACCAGACATGCACAGGAACAGGAAAGGGTGATCCATACGCAGGGAAAAAAAGGCAGTCAATAGAAGGTGGCTCCAAGTTGACTCAGATGTTGGAGATAGTAGTCAGACTTCAAAGTAGCTATCATATGTATGTTCAGATAATTAAAGGAAAATGTTTGTTTTGTTTTTGTTTTTTTGGGTCTCATTCTGTTGCCCAGGCTGGAGTGCAGTAGTGCTATCTTGGCTTACTGCAGCCTCAAACTCGTGGGCTCAAGTGATCCTGCCAACCCAGCTTCCTATGTAGCTAGGCCTACAGGGGTGTGTCACCACTCCCAGCTAATTATAAATTTTTTTTTTTTTTTTTTTTTTTTTTTTGTAGAAATGGAGTCTCGCTGTGTTGTGCAGGCTGATCTTGAACTTCTGGCCTTGAGCAATCCTCCCACCTCGGCCTCCCAGTATGCTAGGATTACAGGTGTGAGCTACTGTATTGGGCCAGAAAATAGTTTCAATGAGTAAACAGATGAAGAATTTCAGAAAAGAAATGTTAAAAATGGGAAAATAGAAACAAGGGGGCTTACAAAATGGCAGCAAGAAGGGATCTGTAGTTTTCGTGTAAAAAACAAGTATAAAACTGGGCAAAATTGTTAAAACCAAATATTTTTAACATATCTAGAAATAAAATAGAAGCAGAAACAAATTGAGAAAAACTTATTCTTTTTTTTTTTTTTTTTTTTCTCGAGACAGGGTCTTACTCTGTCATCCAGGTTGGTGTGATCATGGCTCACTGCAGCCTTGACTTCCCTGGCATGAGCCATCCTCCCACCTCAGCCTCCCAAGTAGCTGGGATTACAAGTGCGCACCACCACGCCCAGCTAACTTTTCATATTTTTTGTAGACACGGGGTCTCACTATGTTGCCTAGGTTCTTGAAAAACTCGTGGGCTCAAGTGATCCTCCTGCCTCGGCATCTCAAAGTGCTGGCTTGAGCCACCACACCCCAGCCTAAGAATTTATTCTTAAAAGGCTGGTAATACTTTGAGTAGGTACAGTGGAAGTCTGTGGTCTTCTTGGAATGTTTCCCATCTGTCCTTACCTCCGTTACTCAGCTCTGGTGACAAGAATTGTAGTTTTACCAGTGTGTGGCTGAACATGAAAACTAATATCTTAAGGAGCCAGAGTGCAGTGGCACATGCCTGTAATTTCAGCTACAGGGAGGCTGAGGTAGGAGGACTGCTTGAGCCTCGGGAGTTCCAACCAGCCTGGAACTCAACATAGTGAGACCCCATCTCAATTGAAAAGGAAAAAAAATAAATAAATAACACTAGCAAATTTTCTGCCAGAGGGGGTAGACTTAATGTGGGACAGGTGAAAACTCACAGCTTTGCCAACTAAAAGTGGCAAACTTGGTTGAGAATGAATGGAGAGAATCCACAGCTTTGCTAGCTGAAGGTTGCAGTGCCTGTTGGAGTAGATGGTGGACCTGCCGAAACTAAATGGGAAGATCTTGAAAATAAGAGAGCCATAGAAGGGCTACGATAAGCTCTCCACATATCTCTGGCTGATAGGGAAGTTACCTGCATGTGCAGGAGGGACCCAAGGGAACCCAATAAAAAGTAAAAATTAAAGGGGACTTGAGAACTGGCTGTAACTTTGAATGCATTCCTCAGGCAATACACAGATAGATTGGCAGATGGCAAAGCTTTATGGGTTTGAGGTCTATGAGCAACCCCTGCCCAGATCATTGTCTGACTACTAAATGATGCAGGCATAGGCTGCCCTAGAAACCCAGGCTAAAATAAAAACAAGAAAAAAAAACTGAGCAGAGCATCAGTCACAACATACTATGGGAGAATTAGATTTTGCAGTTTAAGTATAGGCAAGTTATTAAAAACAATCAATAGCCCATCAGGTAAATAAAACAATCGATAGCTACTCCAGTAGATTATCTGAAGCCTCTAGTTTTCAACCAGATATTATAAGACATGCAAGGAAAAATCAGGAAGGTGCAACCCATGCTCAGGGAAAAAAAAGTCATTGATAGAAATGATTTCTGAATAGGCCCAGCTATTAGATTTAGCAGAGACTTCAAAATAGCTGTTAAAAAAATATGATTAAAAACTTAAATCGTGTTCAAAGGTTTAAAGGAAAATGAGATGACAGTTACTTAACAAATAGGGAAGTGGCTCTAACCACATTTGGTCAATATTGTAGTAGAGGTCCTAGCCAATTATAATGCAAGAAAAAGAAATGAAAGAAATAGAGATTGGAAATGAAGAAGCAAAACTGCCTTTATTCACAGATGATTGGATTATTTCTAGAAAATTCTAAAGAATCTGCATAAAAGCGACTGGAACTATTAAGTAAAGTTAGCAAGATTGCAGGATATAAGGGCAATACACAGAAATCACTTGTGTTTCTATATTAGCAATGAATAATTGGGAATTGAAGTTTTATTATTTATTTATTTTAGAGATAGGGGTCCCACTATGTTGCCTAGGCTGGCCTTGAACTTCTGGATTCAAGCAATCCTCCCTCAGCCTCTCAAGTAGCTGGAACTCCAGGTGTGCACCACCATACCTAGCTTGAAGTTTTAAAAAATGTGTAACACCCAAAGACATGAAACACTTAGGCATAAACTTAACAAAATATGTGCAAAAACTGTATACTGAAAACTACAAAACTCTGCTGAGAAGAATATGAGAAATAAGTAATGATGTCCTCCCCTCCCCCCATTCATGTCCATCTGGAACCTCAGCATGTGACCTTATTTGGGAATAGGGTCTTGGCAGATGTAATTAGTTGAGAATCTCCAGATGAAATCATCCTGTATTTAGGGTGGGCCCTTAATATAATAACTGGTGTCTTTATACAAGAGAAAGGAGGGGGAGCTTTGGATCCATCTGCACAGACACGGAAGAAGTCCACGTGAAGAGTAGAGTTACGTTGCCGCAAGCCAAGGAATGCTAAGAGCCTCCGGGAGCTAGAAGAGGCAAAGAAAGATTCTCCTCTAGGGCCTTCAGAGGCAGTATGGCCCTGCCAACACCTTGATTTCAGACTTCTGGCCTCCAGAACTGTGAGAGAATGAATTTCTATTGTTTTAAGCCACAAAGTTTATAGTAATTCATTATGGCAGCTCTAGGAAACAAATATAACCATGTTATACAGATGGGGATCTAGAATGATCAAAATGATTTTGAAAAAGAACAATAGAGTTGGAGGACTTAAACTATCTAGCTAGAAGACTTACTGTATAGCCACAGTAATCAAGGCAGTGGTATTGGTATAAAACTAGATTAAGTTAATGGAACATAATATAGAGTCCAGAAATAGACCCACACCTATATGGTCCATTGATGTGCCAGTGCAGTTCAGTGGGGAAGGGATAATCTTTTCAACAAATGGTGCTAGAACAATTAGATAATGATATGTAAAAACATGAACCTTGACCCTTACCTCTAGAGGAAAATCAACTCAAAATGGATCATAGATCTAAATTTAAGAGTAAAAGCTATAAAACTTATGGAAGAGAACCCAGGAGAACATTTTTGTGATCTTGCTTTGGCAAAGATTTCTTAGCCATGTCACTGAAAGCATGAACTGTAAAAGAAACAAATGATAAATTGGAGCTTATCAAAATTACAAATTTTTGTTAATGAAAAGCTAACACTAACAAAACGAAAAAGCAAGATACAGACTGAGAAAACATTTGCAAATTATATGTCTGACAAAGGACTCATTTATAGAAATAAATGAGCTCTTGTAACTTGATTAGAAAACTAGTAACCCATTTTAAAAAGCAGGCAAAAGATTTGAACAGATAGTCCACCAAAGAGGTTATACAGGTGTCCAATAAATACATAAAAACATGTTCAATGTCGCTAATCACTAGGAAAATGTAAATTACAACCACAGTGAGATACCACTACATACCTCGAATGGCTAAAATTAAAAAGATTTCCACACCAAATTCTGTCAAGATTATATGATAACTGAAATACACTGGTGGTGGTACTATATTATGTCATAACAACTTCAGAAAATGGTTTGGCAGTTTCTTGAAACAGTTAAAGGTACATTGATCGGGGGTTCTATTTATTAGTATTTACCTAAGAGAAATAAAAGGACATGTCCATATAAAGACTTGTAGAGCCTGGGCGCAGTGGCTTACACCTGTAATCCCAGCACTTTGGGAGGCCGAGGTGGGTGGATCGCTTGAGGTCTGGAGTTCAAGACCAGCCTGACCAACATGGAGAAACCCAGTCTCTACTAAAAAATACAAAACTAGCTGGGCGTGGTGGCACATGCCTGTAATCCCAGCTACTCGGGAGGCTGAGGCAGGAGAATCGCTTGAACCTGGGAGGCGGAGGTTGTGGTGAACCGAGATTGCGCCACTGCACTCCAGCCTGGGCAACAAGAGCGAAACTCCATCTCAAAAAAAAAAAAAAAAAAGACCTGTAGATGAGTGGTTATAACAGCTTGATTTGTAATAGCCAAAAGCTAGAATAAACCCAAACGTTCATCTATAGGTGAATGAATAAACAAATTATAGTGTATAATATAAAGCAGAAAACTACTTAGCAATGCTAAGAAATGAATTGATACACAAAACATTTTGTGTATATTTTGTTATTCATACAAAATAATTTTTCTGAGTGAAATAAGCCAGACTGCCCCTCTCAAAAAAAAGGGTACTTACTTTGTGATTCCATTTATAGAATCTTTTAGGAAATGCAAACTATAGAAACAGAAAGCAGGCCGGGCGTGGTGGCTCACGCCTGTAATCCCAGCACTTTGGGAGGCCAAGGCAGGTGGATCACGAGGTCAGGAGATTGAGACCATCCTGGCTAACACGGTGAAACCCCATCACTACTAAAAATACAAAAAATTAGCTGGGCATGGTGGCGGGCGCCTGTAGTCCCAGCTACTCAGGAGGCTGAGGCAGGAGAATGGCATGAACCCGGGAGGTGGAGCTTGGAGTGAGCCAAGAGCGCGCCACTGCACTCCAGCCTGGGCGACAGAGCAAGACTCCATCTCAAAAAAAAAAAAAAAAAAAAAGAAACAGCAGAATGGTTGCTTAGGGTGGGGAGGAGAAGGCATTACAAAGGAGCATGAGGAATCTTTGGAAGTGATGGATATGCATTAGCTTGATTGTACTGGTGGTTTCAAATGTGTATACATACATAAAAATTTATCAAATTGTACATTTTATGTATGTTCAATTTATTGTATGTCAATTATACCTTAATAAAGCTTTAAAAAGGGGGGGTAAAAATTTGGATAAACTTTACCTCTTTGCCTCTTCAAAGAAAAAATGGTCAATAAGCACAGGAAAATATGCTCAATATTATTAGTCATCAGGAAAGTCATCAGTGATATATCACTTTATAACCACTAGAATGACAAAAAATAAAAAGACCAGGAATACCAAGTGTTGGTGAAGTTGTAGAGCAACTGGAACTCTCATATGTTGCTGGTAGAAATATAAAATGTACAGCCACTTTGGGTAACAGTTCATAGTTTCTTACAAAGTTAAACATATACTTATGTATAACCAGCAATTCTCCTAAGTAACTACCTAAGATAAATTAGAACACGTTTACAGAAACATGTATACTTAAACATTCATAGCAGTTTTTATAACTAAGAATGGAAAACAACTTAAAATTCCATCAGTAGATAAATGTAAACCAAATTTTTGTGTATTTCTATAATGGGAAACTACTCAGTAATAAAAAAGAATGTACTACTGATATGCACAATATCATGAATAAATTTCAAAAACGTGTTGAGTGAAAGCCAGAAACAAAAATAGTATGTATATGCTTCCTTTTATATGAAATACAAGAAAACCCAAACTAATCTCACTTTGATAGCAAACAAATCAGTGGTTTCCTGAGCCTAGAGATGGAGACAGGGATTTATTATAAAGGGGCATGAATGAATTTTGGGGGCTGATAGAAATGTTCTCTCTCTTAATTGTGGTTACATGGGTATATATATTTATCAAAACTTTGACCTTATATACTTGAAATGTGTGTAGTTTATGTGAATTATATTTCAACCAATTTGATTTTTTTTTTTTTGAGACAAGAGTTTCACTCTGTCGCCCAGGCTGAGGTACAGTGGCATGATATCGGCTCACTGCAGCCTCCGCCTCCTCTCGGGTTCAAGTGATTCTTGTGCCTCAGCCTCCTGAGTAGCTGGGACTACAGGCGTGTACCACCATGCCCAGCTAAATTTTGTATTTTTAGTAGAGATGGGGTTTCACCATGTTGGTCAGGCTGGTCTCAAACTCCTTACCTCAAATGTTCCACCTGTCTTGGCCTCTCAAAGTGCTGGGATTACAGGTGTGAGACACCACACCTGGCCGAATTTGATTTTTAAAAAATCCATACCACCACCCTTGTTTTGCTACTCATTATTTCTCATTTGGATGAAAGCAGTACTCTTCTAAGTGATATTCCTGCTATTGCCTTACTTCTTCAAACCCATACGCTAAGAAATGACTTGTAAGACAGAAACCCGACCTTGTTACTTCCTTGCATACAACCCTTAAATTGCTTACCATTACTTAGTTTCTTAAAATAACATGTAATGCTTTTTTCCATCTGGTCTTTGCCTCTATCTTTCCCGCTCATCTTCTATTACTTTTGCCTCTCACTTTGCTTATGGCTGTCAGTTCCCAATACAGACCATGTTAATTTCATTTTTTGTGCCTACATTCATTCTCTGCCCTCTGCCTTTTGTCTAGTAAACAACTGTTTATCCTCTAAAACTCAGCTTAGGGCTCTTCTCCTTCAGGAAGCCTTTTTCTTTAATAATAATAATAAAAAAATCATTCTTTTCCATACTCTTTCTCCCTCAAAGGGAAATGGATTAAGTAACTTTAGCTTGTGGTTTTTTTTTTTTTTTTTTTTTTTGGCTCATCATAAACATTGGTATATTTACTTTTTTTTTTTTCTTTTTGAGACAAGGTCTCATTCTGTCACCCAAGCTAGAGTACAGTGGCATGATCACAGTTCACTGCAGCCTTGACCTCCCAGGCTCAAGCGATTCTCCCACCTCAGCCTCCCAAGTAGCTCGGACCACAGGCATGGCCACCATGCCCAGCTAATTTTTTATGTTTTGTAGAGACAGGGTCTCGCCATATTGTCAAGGCTGGTCTTGAACTCCTAGGTTCAAGTGGTCTCCTGTCTTGGCCTCCCAAAGTGTTGGGAGTACAGGCGTGAGCCACCATGCTTAGCTGGTATATTTACTATTTTGGCTTATTATGCTTTCAGTGCTCAACGATTAGTTTTATTTATATTTTGGATCCACAAGGGCTATTTTGTAATAGGTGCTCAATAAGTATTTGTAGAAAGATTGAATAGAAATGTTAACAGGGTAAAAGTATACATTGTTTTGCTTTTCCAGCACACTTAGAATGCAGAAAATTACTATTTTGTTTTAAACAAAACATTTTGGCTAGGAAAAAAACTCAAGATTTATCTCAACATTTAACACCACTTTTATTTGGGTGGTGAGATTAGTTTCTTTAATATTTTTGATATTTTTGCATTTTTCAAGAGAACATTTAATAGACTATTGTTTCATGAGACATAACCTGAAAAATTGTGTAACTTTTACCTACTCAAATTAGTTTTTTTATTTCTTTAGGTCCACAAGGCGATTACAATTTCCAGTCCCCTAACCACAGACCTGACTGCAGAGCTGTCTGGTGGGCCAAAGAATGTATCAGTGCAACCTGAAATATCAGAGGGTCTTGCTACTACGCCCAGCACTCAACAAGTAAAAAGTTCTGAGAAAACCCAGATTGCTGTCCCCCAGCCAGTGGCTCCCTCCTACAGTTATGCTACCCCTACCCCCCAGGCCTCTTTCCAGAGCACCTCAGCACCATACCCAGGTAAGGACCTTTGCTCTTGGAGATAGAAGGAAAAAGTAGAACATTTGATCAAAGTATTCCCTTTTAGAGGAAAGAAGGAAGGGAGGCATAACTTGAATACTGTGTGTTAGAGAAAAAATAACTCTGTCATTGCCCCTGCAGTCATAGACTGGGGGCTCTAGAGCCTTTCCTCAGCAGGCCTCCAGCTTATGGAAATTTACGAGGCTAATTTTCACAGATCCAGATTCCACTGTGACTTAAAGGCACATGATTCAATTAAGTATAATGTTCAAGTGATCAATCAGAGCCTACTGGGAAGAAAGATTTGGATCAGTGTATTTGCTTACCTTCTGAAAGTCTGGTTGTAGGTCTCTCATTTTTATAGCATCTTTATTTTTATTTTTATTTATTTTTAAAACTTTTAATTTTTGTGGATATATAGTAGTTGTATACATTTATGGCATACATGAGATATTTTGATGCAGACATGCAATGTGTAATAATCACATCATGTAAAATAGAGTATCCATCCCTTCAAGCCTTTATCCTTTGTGTTACAAACAATCCAGTTACATTATTTTAGTTATTTTAAAATGTGCAATTAAAATATTATTGACTATAGTCACCCTGTTGTGCTATCAAATACTAGGTCTTATTTGTTCTTTCTAGCTTTTTTTTTTTTGTACTCATTAACCATCCCCCCTCCCTCTTACCCCACACTACCCTTCGCAGCCTCTGGTAACCATCCATCTATCTAACCATTACTCTCTATCTCCATGAGTTCAGTTGTTTTGATTTTTAGATTCCACAAATAAGTGAGAACAAGCAGTGTTTGTCTGTGCCTGGCTTATTCACCTAACATAATGACCTCCAGTTCCATCCATGTTGTTGGAAATGACAAAATTTCATTCTTTTTTATGGCTGAGTAGTACTCCATTGTATATAAGCACCACATTTTCTTTATTCATTCATCTGTTGATGGACACTTAGGTTGCTTCCAAAGTTTGGCTGTTGTGAACAGTGCTGCAAACATGGGAGTGCAGATACCTCTTCGATACACTGATTTCCTTTCTTTTGGGTATAGACCCAGCAGTGGGATTATTGAGTCACATGGTAACTCTATTTTTATTTTTTTGAGGAACCTCCAAACTGTTCTCCATAGTGGTTGTACTAATTTACATTCCCACCAATAGTGTACGAGGGTTCCCCTTTTCTCCACATCCTCACCAGCATTTGTTATTGCCTGTCTTTTGTATAAAAGCCATTTTAACTGGGGTGAGATGATATCTCACTGTAGGTTTTTTTTTTTTTTGAGACAGAGTCTCACTCTGTTGCCCAGGCTGGAGTGCAGTGGCGCAATCTCGGCTCACTGCAAGCTGCGCCTCCCGGGTTCATGCCATTCTCCTGCCTCAGCCTCCCGAGTAGCTGGGACTACAGGTGCCCACCACCACGCCCAGCTAATTTTTTGTATTTTTAGTAGAGATGGGGTTTCACCGTGTTAGCCAGGATGGTCTCGATCTCCTGACCTTGTGATCCGTCCGCCTTGGCCTCCCAAAGTGCTGGGATTACAGGCGTGAGCCACCGCACCCGGCCATCTCATTGTAGTTTTTATTTGCATTTCTCTGATGATCAGTGATGTCGAGAAGCTTTTCATATGCCTGTTTGCCATTTGTAGGTCTTCTTTTGAGAAATCCCTGTTCAAATATTTTGCCCATTTTTAAATGGGATTATTAAATTTTTTCCTGTGGAGTTGTGTGAACTCTTTATATATTCTGGTTATTAATCCCTTGTCAAATGGGGAGTTTGCAGATATTTTCTCCCATTCTGTGGGTTGTCTCTTCACTTTGTTGATTGTTTCCTTTGCTGTGCAGAAGCTTTTTAATTTGATGTTATCCCTTTTGTCCATTTTTGCTTTGGTTGCCTGTCCTTGTGGGGTATTACTCAAGAATTTTTTTTTGCTCAGACCAGTGTCCTGGAGAAGCATCTTTATTTTTAAAGCCATTCATAAGAAGTAGATTTATACATAGTGTATAAATAAATCTGTGCTTCACAGGTGCTGTTCTAAGGTATTAGGAAGAATTGGTTAATCAAGAAACTAAGTTGGTCTTTATCCCCTGAAAAAGTCAAGAGGGTAAAAGCAAAGTCAGTGATAATGAATTTTTGCCAATTTTTAATTTTTCAGGGTGTCCTTTGGTAGTAATAGAACATGAAATTTTAGGGGTTCAATCATGAGGCACCAAAGTAATTTTTGTATCCAGTCAAGATGCCTGTAATTTTTGGTGTAATTGTGAAGGGTTTGGGTTGAACTGTTTTGAATAGCCATTTTTTGGTTCATTATACTTTCTCTGAGTATCATGTTTCTTTCTTTTCTTTTTTTGAAAGTCACTTCAGAGAGTTCTTATTCCATCTCCTGGGGCATCCAAATGCTGAAGCTTCCATTAAGGATGGTTTCATTTCTCCTCAAGTGCAATGTTCCCATGCAGAGGTGGATAAATCTCAAGTTTCATATTTGTCTAGGAAGCCCTTCTCGCCTCCCAGGCTTGAAATATGAGTGGACTAGCCTATTGTTTGCTTTAAGCTCTCCTAGTTTCGAAGTCTCATAGCAAATGAACATTTATTGTCAGAGAAATAAGATTTATATAATCGGTGGCTTTCAATGGTCTGCAAACATTTTTAGTTGGGGGAGGGGAGTGATGCTACTGACGTCTGGTAAGTATGGGTCAGTGATACTGTTAAACACCTTACAGTGCTCAGGACATTTCCCTCCATGACAAAGAATTACCTGGTCCAAAATATCAGGAGTGCTGAGCTTGAGAAACTCTGACATATGTGAAATAGCTGGTGAATAGTATAAAGACAGTATATAGCTCTTTGCTGACTTGAGTGTTCCAAAAATGCTAGCATACTTCAAGATTAGATCAGTTTGAACTGAAATGGTCTGGGAAGATTTCTTGGAGAGGAGACAGACTTTAAGCTAGAAACAAAATGCTGTATTTAGAATAAAGCAAGGCAAACACCGCAATTGAAAGAAATAACTTTAGCAAAGTCCCTGAGAGTAGACCGTGGCTTTGTGGAACACAAGAGGGAAAATCAATATAACTAGAGGCAAAATTAGATAGGAAGGATAAGACAGTGAGATCAGATGATGGTTCTCTAATGGCAGGTTGGAAGTTTGTCCTTAAATATGATATGGGAGCAGGAGTCTTAAATAAAAGAGTAACATAGTGGGTGAGTATTTTGGAAAGACTAATGGTGTTGGTTGTTTTAGGAAGACAGAATAGATTGGAGTAGAGAGAGCTAGCAGAGGGAAGATAAAATAAGATTCTTGGAATAAGCAAGCTGGGCGTGGTGGTGCATGCCTGTAGTCCCAGCTACTTGGGAGGTTGAGGTGGGAAGATCGCTTGAGCCCAGGAATTTGAGGCTGCAGTGAGCCATGATTACACAACTGCACTCTATCCTGAGCAACAGAGTGAGGCCCTGACTCAAAAAGAAAAAAAAAAATTCTTGGAATAATCTAGTGTGAACAATGAATCTTGTAGCAATTGGAATGGAAAGAAAGTAAGGCAGATTTGTAACCATTTGCCTTCCCTTCTAGAAACTTTATATATGTATCTTATTAGAAAGTTATTTGTTAGCATAAAGGTGATACTTGAAACAGGATTTGAACTCTGTGGAATGTAATATATAGGGAGGGCTTAGGGACAGACTGTAGTAAAAATACAGTGGAGGAAAAGAGAGAAAGGAGGAAAAATAGAATAATATGGTGTCATGATATCCAAGAGTTTTAAGATGGAGGCAGTTAGCAGTAGTAGAAGCCACTGAGATGTGAGATGAAGAATGAGGGTATTAGGGTACAGCTATTAGATTTACTAAGAAGTAGTTTTGAAAGATCCTTTTCAATGGAAAAGTGGGGACAGAATCAAATTTCAAGCAATTAGAGAGTAGAAAAAAGTTAGTAATTGATGGCAGTAGCTGAATATTGATCATGAAAGGAGTTTGATCACAAAAGAAGGAGAGAAATAAGACAGTCTGGATCTATTTCTTATCTCTGGTATATTTACTTTGTTTCCAGTTATAAAGGAACTGGTGGTATCTGCTGGAGAGAGTGTCCAGATAACCCTGCCTAAGAATGAAGTTCAATTAAATGCATATGTTCTCCAAGAACCACCTAAAGGTAAACATCCCCTTACATTTGGATAACTGTTTTTTGTTTTTAAAAGAGATGGAGTCTTGCTGTGTTGTCCAGGCTGGTCTCAAACTCCTGGGCTCAGGAGATCCTCCCACCTTAGTCTTCCTAGTAGCTGGAACTACTGGCATACACTACCACTCCTGGCCCTTATCTTTTTCCCTCCTCTGACTTCCTGTCAGGAAAAAATATATATTTTTTAAGTTACAAATTTATATTAGCAGTCATCTTGAATAACTTCTTTCTAAGTTCTACATCTGCTATTTACTGGTTGTTTGGCCAAAATAAACAGATTAATCTGAGTCTCAGTTTCTTTCTCTTAAAATGGATATAAATACAACCTAATAAATATGTTCTGTATTAATAAGCATCAGCTATATGCTAGGCACTAAACTGGTAACTTATCTACTATCTCATTTTGCCCTTAAAGTAATCTTATGAGGTAGGAATTATTATCCCCATTTTATTGAGAAAGAAATGGAAATTAAGAGAAGTCATTTACTTAGATTCACACAGATAATGAGTGGCTCAGCTGAGATTTGAACCCAAGCGTGACATCAAAGCCTGTGATCTCAAACCCTTCATTATATAGTACCTCTCATATTCCATAAATATTTGTGCATACCCGGGTTATATCCTATCCTCACAGGACCGTTGTAAGGACCATCGTTTCCCATAGTGAGAACCCTGTCCCTGGGGGAAAAAAAAGCTAAGCCTAATGTGATATACAAAATTCAAGTTTATAAAATATATAAAGTATGGATGATTAATTCATTATTTAAGAAAACTTTTGTAATATGAACATTACTTTCACCTTTGAAGTATGTGTTAATATACCAAAGTTTGACTTACAAACACATATGGGTTCTCTTAACACTATTTATGACTTGAGTGGTACATACTTTGATGGAAATTGAGTGTGTTGGGTTTATGTTATTCTCATTAAAAGGTTAGTCAAGTAGAATGTCCTTCCCTATTTAGGATGGGGTCCTTCCATTTTAGGTACACACATCTCCAATACAGTATTCTTAATTTCTAGGCCTAATACCAAATAGCATATTAATGCAAAAAGTACTTTTCCAGAAGCAAAATGCCCTGTCTGTTCTATATTTCTGCTCTCAAATTGAGGTTTCCTTATCAATTCATTTCACATTCCTCTAGAGAAGCTTTTTCCTTTCTTCCTCTGGTGACAAGTTAAGGTGATTGGGTTTAGTGGCTTTTGAAGTTGGAGGTGAGGGACTGCCTTGAGCTGTTGATTACTACCATTCTTTTGTGAAAGACATGTTTGGCTCTACTGTATTTTCTTTCCTAACCCATATTTGCATGTACCTTTCTGTGGGTTACTATCATTTTGTAGATCAGTGTTTCAAAACACGTTAGTTTAGAAATAGATTCTTTGGCCAGGCACGGTGGCTCACACTTGTAATCCTGGTACTTTGGGAGGCTGAGGTGGGTGAATCACCTTAGGTCAGGAGTTCAAGACCAGCCTGGCCAACGTGGCGAAACCCCATCTCTACCAAAAATACAAAAAAATTAGCTGGGTGTGGTGGTGGGCGCCTGTAATCCCAGCCACTTGAGAGGCTGAGACAGGAGAATTGCTTGAACCCAGGAGGCGGAGGTTGCAGTGAGCCAAGATTGTGCCATTGCACTCCAGCCTGGGTGACAGAGCAAGACTCTGTCTCAAAAAAAAAGAAAAAAAAAAAAAAGGCTGAGCGCAGTGGCTCATGCCTGTAATCGCAGCACTTTGGGAGGCTGAGGCGGGCAGATCACCTGAGGTCAGGAGTTCAAGACCAGCCTGGCCAACATGGTGAAACCCCATCTCTACTAAAAATAAGCCAGGCGTGATGGTGGGCGCCTGTAATCCCAGCCACTGGGGAGGTTGAGGCTTGAGAATTGCTTGAACCCAGGAGGCGGAGGTTGCAGTGAGCCGAGATTACGCCACTGCACTCCAACCTGGGTGGCAGAGAGAGACTCCATCTCATTAAAAAAAAAAAAAAAAGGTAAATAGATTATTTTCTCCTGTCCTCTCTCCAGGTTCTTCCACCTTTATTAGATATGTGAGATGGATGGTTTCAAACTTCCAAAGGTTGGGGGTGATGAGGCAGGACCAATTCTGCATGCTCTTTATCCTTCTCCTGCCCTGTGGCAGCCCATTAGGATCCCTCCAGGTCCATTTTCAAAACCACTGTCCAGCTGGGCGTGGTGGCTCATGCCTGTAATCCTAGCACTTTGGGAGGCTGAGGCAGGCAGATCCTGACTTGAGGTCAGAAGTTTGAGACCAGCTTGGCCAACATGGTGAAACTCTGTTTATACTAAAAATACAAAAATTAGCCAGACGTGGTGGTACGTGCCTGTAATCCTAGCCACTTGGGAGGCTGAGGCAGGAGGATCACTTGAACCTGGGAGGCAGAGGTTGCAGTGAGCTGAGATTGCACCACTGCACTCCAGCCTGGGCAACAGCAAGACTTCATCTCAATCAATCAGTCAGTCAATAGAACAAACGAACGACTGTCCTCAGTCACTGCAACCAGCACTCTTTCTAACAGAGTTACACTCAGTTGTTCCTACCTTTGAACATATTTCTGCCTGCGAGGCATAATTCATCCCCTGAGCTTTTCTGTCCTAGGAATATTGTCCTGTTTTGAAATTTATGTTGCTAGCCTTAGCTATTATAAAATTATCTGTTCCCAAACTGTTTTCTACATGGAAAAGAATTTCCAGCTACAGTTGGAAGAAATGTCTCTGAGTACAAGTCCTGCTTGTGCTGCTTCTTTCCGTCTCCTCTCGTAACATAACTACTACATACTAAATACGTTTGTGAGAGCTGTTGGCGCTGACAACTGGCCAAAAAAATTCTTGTTTTGGAGGAGGAAGGAAGGAAGGAAGAAGACCTTGTCTCCCAGGATTATAAAATAAAATTGGTCTTCAGATGAAGGATATCTTGGAATTAGGTTCTGTGTACTGATTTTAACATTTGAACTCATGAAATAAGAAAAAGATGACCACTCTCTGCTAAGCGTTTCAGGTTTTTTTTTTCCCCCTTTTTCTTTTTTACTTTTGGTTAGTAACTTAAACTAAACCTTCCTACCAAAGTCCTCCCTTCCCTAACCAGAAATGCATTTTGATCCAAAAAAATTTAAGACTACTTTTTCTGGGGAGGGATGCCATTTAGATAGCATCCTACCCTTGCCTTACCTAGTGATATAGTCTGACCTGCAAGTGGGTACCATTTAATGCTTCATTTGATTTTAATTAATTTCACTGGGCCTGTTTTAAATGGGCCATCTCCTACCATCTTCTGCAGTGTGTTATTTAGCTCAGCAGGAATGAAGTAGCTCTTTTAACTCACCAGGGTGTGATGACCTCAGTGAGACGAGCATTGTTAGCACTCTGTAAAAAGCTATTTTTGAACCATGTTATTTAGAAGTCATTGCTGTTCTTTGTTGCAAAAGAAGTTTTGCAAGGAAATGGCCTTTGTTCCCAATGAGTTCATCTATAATGGTTGGTCGGACATGTATTTTCAGTGGTATGCCACACCATGAGCAACCTGGTATTTTTTAGGGAGGATTGGCCCTGAGAGGGTCGGTATAGGGCAGGAATAAGCATTGTTGGGAGAGAGTTGGAAGAAGCCCTAACTGTAGCTGAGTCAGCAGAATTCGCTCTTTCTTTCAGCAGGTGGTTTGGTTTCCCTACAGGCTTTGGGGTGAAATCTTAAAAACTAAAGCCTTGTCAAGATCAGAAGAGATTTGTTATTGGCAGGCTATGTGGCTGTCCTCTTTGTGTGTAGGTGTGTGTTTTCATGATTTTTGTAACTGCCCTTCTATAGGAGAAACCTACACCTACGACTGGCAGCTGATTACTCATCCTAGAGACTACAGTGGAGAAATGGAAGGGAAACATTCCCAGATCCTCAAACTATCGAAGGTGAATTTGCCTCCTTTCACTTGCAGGGCAAAGGTAGAGGAGTTGACTGTTTTCTAAAATGAATATCATATAATTTTCTGTCTACACTTAAGTTGTAAACAGTCTTTTAGAAATGAATCCTCCAAAAATCTGACTGGCTGACATCCAGTATTTGTTAGTGTATGATTCTCAAAATTTCATTTATGGTAAGAAGACTGTACCAGCATGGTAGTGGTGGCTGAAAATATACACTAAACGGCTTTTAAGGCTAACTTAAGGATTTTAGAATTTGGGATAAGCTAGGTTATTTGTGGCCACATGACTGCATACATTGACTCAGCCTTTGTGGGATTCAGTATAGGTTTTTTCTTTTTTTTGAGACAGGGTCTTGCTCTGTCACCTAGGCCGAAGTGCAGTGGTGTGATCACGGCTCACTGCAGTCTTGACTTCCCAGGCTCAAGCAATCCTCCTACCTCAGCCTCCTGAGTAGCTGAGACTGCAGGGTCATGCCATTATACCTAGCTAATTTTTGTATTTTTTATAGAGATAGAGTCTCATCATATTGCCCAGGCTGGTCTTGAACACCTGGCCTCAAGCAGTCCTCCCATCTCAGCCTTCCAAAGTGCTGGGATTACAGGTGTGAGCCACCATGCCCAGCCTAAGTACAGTTATTGACAGCTCTAAAATGTTTGTATTTGGCTGGGCGCAGTGGCTCCCACCTGTAATCCAAGCACTTTGGGAGGCTGAGGTGGGGTGGGACAACTGCTTGAGGCCACGAGTTTGAGAAGAGACTGGGAAACATGGCAAGACCCTGTCTCTACAAAAAATAAAAAATTAGCTGGGTGTGGTGGTTCATACCTGTAGTCCCAGCTGGTCAGGAGGCGGAGGTGGGAGGATCACTTAAACCCAGGAGTTTAAGGCTGCAGTGAGCTATGATCATACTACTGCCCTAAAGCCCAGGTGACAAAGTGAGATCTTTTCTCTAAGAAAAAAGTTTGTATTCTTTGGCCCAGCAGTCTCATTTAGTCATTCATTCTACATCTATTCATTGTACACTGGTTATGTGGCAGGCATTGGGGATTTACCAGAGAATTAGTTACAATTTTAATGTTCAAGAACAATAGAGTCTAGTAGGTGATACCGATAGGAAGCAGGTAATTATAACAGGTGGCACACTAGGTCAGTGCAGAGGGTCAATGAAGCCTTGGAAAGGTAGAGTGGATTTCTTAGAGTGACTGACTTACTAGGTAAAGGGTGAAGGGATAATACCTCAAGCAGAAGAAGCAACATGTCCACTGGGCCAAAAATGGGAGCGAAAATGTGGGGAAAGGGGAATTTATATGTGGTTCTAAGTTGGAAAGATGCAGGGGCCAGATGGAGCAAAAGCCTTATATGCCGGATTAAGGACTTTGAATCTTATCCAGAAGGAATATGGAGCCCTTGAAAGGCTTTAAGCAAGAGAAACACATGTTTAGATCTTCAGATTAGAAAAATCACCTGACTACAGATTGGAGGAGATAAGACTCAAACTATAGAGGTCAGTGAGGAATCTGTTGAAAAATTTAGGTGTAAAATGGTAGTAGCCTGAGTGAAAGAACTAAATAAGTAAAATTGAAAACCCACCAGCCTAGACAACATGGTGAAACTCTAACTCCACAAAAAATACAAAAATTAGTTGGGCGTGGTGGCATGTGCCTGTGGTCCCAGCTACTCAGGAGGGTGAGGTGGGAGGATCGCTTGAGCCCAGGAGGTAGAGGTTGCAGTGAGCCATGATCATGCTACTGCACTCCAGCCTGAGCAACAAAGTGAGACTGTGTCTCAAAAAATAAAAATAAAAACCACCTATTGAATTCATACCATATGCCATACCCAGTGCCGATTATTTTGTACACTTATTTCTTTTAATCTTCGTAACAATCCCAGGATGTAGGTATTACTATCTTTTTTACAAATGACAAAACTAAAAACTGGAGAAATGAAGTGATTTGGCCAGAGTTCACAAAGGTATTAAATGGTAGGTCTAAACTGGAGCTTTCCATCTCTAAAGGCCATGCCTTTAATAATTGTGCTATGACAAGTGGTTAAGAACTAAGGTGATGGCAGTGTGGATGGAGACAAGTGAGTAGATTGGAAAAATAATATGGAGTTTGACTTGATAAAATTTGATGATTGATGAACTGGTTGGGGATGTTGGGGAAGAGAAGTCCAGGATAATTCTAGCTTTTTGGCTTAGGTACCTGGGTGGATGTTCATTGAAATGAGGAGCACAGAAGGAGAAGCAAGTTTTAAGGAGAAGTTTGCAGATGATTAATTCATTTTTGGACAGAGTGAGTTTGAGGTACCTGTGAGACATTTGAATTGAGTTGTCCAGTTAGTAGCTGGGGGAAAGGGACTGGAGGTTAAAAGACAAGTCTGGGCTGGAGAGATATATTTGCACATCAACCTCAAATAGATGATTTTTGAAGCCACAGCAATAGATAAAATCAACCAGGGAGAGTGTGCAGAGTGAAGAAATAAGCAGGCTGAGGTTGGAATCCTGGGAACACCCATCATTTAAGGGATGGAGGGTAGAGGAAACTGAAGGAAATGAAGTGTGAGCACAGAAGTAAAAGCCAAGAAGAAGAATGTTATAAAGAGGAAATAGCCAAAGATACTACTTGTGGTTCAATTAGTATTTACCCAAAGAAAATACTTCAAAAGAAAGAAAGAAAGAAAAAAAAAAACATTTGCCTGGAAGATGTTCATTACAGCATTAGTCATAATAGTAAAAATTTGGAAACAACCCAAGTATCCAACAATTAGAAATGCTTATGCGAAATTTGACACATTTGGTCATATACTGCTTTGTGGTCGTTAAAATAAATATTAAAAAGATTGTGGCTGGGTGCGGTGGCTCAAGCCTGTAATCCCAGCACTTTGGGAGGCCGAGGTGGGTGGATCACCTGAGGTCAGGAGTTCAAGACCAGCCTGGCCAACATGGCAAAACCCATGTCTCTACTAAAAATAAAAAATTAGCTGGGAATGGTGGTGCAGGCCTGTAGTCCCAGCTACTTGGGAGGCTAAGGCATGAGAATCACTTGAACCCAGGAGGCAGCAGTTGCAGTGAGTCAACATTGCATCACTGCTCTCCAGCCTGGGTGACAGGGTGAGATTCTGTCTCAAAAAAAAAAAAAAAGATTGTATGATTGTATTATAGTAGGAAAGGTGTTCATGCTAAATGAATGGAAGAAAGAACAATAGAAAGTTTGATACCTTGATTTTAGCTAGAACTTTGAATACCACTGAAATATGAGCTCCTTGAAGACAGAGATCTTACCTTATTCGTATCCAAACTACAAGCCTAGGACAATGACTGGTACATGATTTGGTTTCAGTAAATGTTTGTTAAACGAATGAGCTGTACACAACTATTATTTTAATATGTGGTCAAGAGTTAGAAGGAAATGGAGAAATTTGATGAGTTGATGTGTTATGATAGTGATATGCTGGGTACTTTTTTGTTTTTTCTTTTATATTAAGTTTATAAATTAGTAAAAATCAGGAGGGAAAAATATTCAGATATTTGGGAACTATTTAGTATCTTTACAAAATGTTTTTCTTTGAAGTGATGATTATTTTAATTTCGTAACTCTGTGGAGTGGGATATTGGGGCCCTTAGTGTTCTTCTGAAAAGAAAATGGGAGTACAGAGATATTTGAAATCCCTTCTGTTGTTCTAGAGTCAGCTAGTCATAAGATTCACATTAAAAGGGTTTTTTTTTTTTTCAGTTCGTTGTTTATCTCTTCAGCTAGTTTACTTTTTCTTGCTGGAGTGCAGTGACATGATCTCGGCTCACTGTAACCTCCACCTCCCGGGCTCAAGCCCTCCTTTCACCTCAGCCTACTAAGTAGCTGGGACTACAGGTGTGTGCCACCACACCTGGCTAATTTTTGTATTTTTGGTAGAGATGGGGTTTTGGCATATTGCCCAGGCCGGTCTTGAACTCAGGAACTCAAGTGATCCACCCGCCTCCTCCCAAATTGCTAGGATTACAGGCTACTTTACCTTTTCCATTTTGGAAATAGGGGAAGGAAAGAGTGAAAGATTCAGCTTGGGAAAGTTCAGATATATCTTACTTTAAATGTAATTCCTGCTCTTTATGATTGTCTAAGAGATCTTCTCTCACTTCTGCAGCTCACTCCAGGCCTGTATGAATTCAAAGTGATTGTAGAGGGTCAAAATGCCCATGGGGAAGGCTATGTGAACGTGACAGTCAAGCCAGGTATGTTTTCAGCCCTGGCTGTGTCTCCCTTCCTTCCTCTGCAGGACTCCTGAGGAGATAGAGATTTGATTTGGGGTTTTTGATTCTCATTTTTTTTGTAATGTATTTATTCAGCAATTCCTAGTTCAATGTGGTGAATAGTTACAATAGCAAAATACAGACTTTGTTCCAACAGTGCTCTAGTTGGAATGCTGAGCTGGACACATGGCCCACAGTGCAGTATGGCCTAAGCAATAACTTATCTACCGAGACCTACTTCTTCAAGTGGGCCATGCTGAGAGGGACCATGAGTTGTAATTAACAGACACAGGGAAGCCAAGAGCCTAGGAGAAGCATGCAGAAGGAGAACCAGCCAAGTGACCAGCTCTTTCTGATCTCTTTCCAGAGATGTGGGCCTTTGTACACAGAGTTCCTCATTTAAACACTACCAGTCTCTTTCACCTTGGTAACAAAATCATGTCATTCTTTTAAAATGAACCACTGTAGGTAGATCACAGTGCAGTAGGAAGGAATCTTATTTTGCATTTTCAGAGAAATTTAAGAGAAGATGGGCAGTTGTATTAGTACATTTTCATGGTGCTGATAAAGACATACCTAAGACTGAGCAATTTACAAAAGAAAGAGGTTTAATGGACTTACAGTTCCACGTGGCTGGGGAGGCCTCACAATCATGGTGGAAGACAAGGAGGAGCAAGTCACATCTTATGTAGATGACAACAAGCAAAAAGAGTTTGTGCAAGGAAACTCCCATTTTTAAAACCATCAAATCTCATGAGACTCATTCACTATCACAAGAACAGCATAGGAAAGACCTGCCCCCATAATTCAATTACCTCCCACCAGGTTCCTCCCACTGGGTTCCTCCCACGACACGTGGGAATTGTGGGAGTTACAATTCAAGATGAGATTTGGGTGGGGACACAGCCAAACCATATCATTCCACCCCTGGCCCCTCCCAAATCTCATGTCCTCACATTTCAAAACCAGTCATGCCTTCCCAACAGTCCCCCAAAGTCTTAACTCGTTTCAGCATTGACTGAAAAGTCTACAGTCCAATGTCTCATCTGAGACAAGGCAAGTCGATTCTGCCTATGAGCCTGTGAAATAAAAGCAAGTTAGTTACTTCCTAGGTACAATGGGGGTACAGGCTTGGATAAATATAGCCGTTCCAAATGGGAGAATTTGGCCAAATCAGAGGGGTTACAGGCCCCATGCAAGTGCAGAATCCAGCAGGGCAGTCAAGTCTTAAAACTCCAAAATGATCTCCTTTGACTCCATGTCTCACATCCAGGTCATGCTGATGCAAGAGGTGCATTGCTATGGTCTTGGGCAGCTCTACTCCTGTGGCTTTGCAGGGTACAGCCTCCCTCTCAGCTACTTTCACAGCCTGGCGTTGAGTGTCTGCGGCTTTTCCAGGTGCATAGTGCAAGCTGTCAGTGGATTTACCATTCCAGGGTCTGGAGGACAGTGGCCCTTTTCTCACAACTCCACTAGACAGTTCCCCAGTAGGGACTGTGTGGGCCTCCAACCCCATATTTCCCTTCTGCACTGCCCTAGCAGAGGTTCTCCATGAGAGCCCCGCCTCTGCAGCAGACATCTGCCTGGACATCCAGGTGTTTCCATACATACTCTGAAATCTAGGTGGAAGTTCCCAAACCTCAATTTTTGACTTCTGTGTACTTGCAGGCTCAACACCACATGGAAACTGCCAAGACTTGAGGCTTGCACCCTCTGAAGCCACAGCCTGAGCTCTACATTGGCCCTTTTCAGCCATGGCTGGAGCAGCTGGGATGCAGGGCACCAAGTCCCTAGGCTGCACACAGCACTGAGAACCTGGGCCTGGCCCACGAAACCATTTTTCCCTCCTAGGCCTCCAGGCCTCCAGCCCCTGTGAGGGCTGCTATGAAGCCCTCTCACATGCCCTAGAGACATTTTCCCCATTTTCTTGGGGATTAACTTTCAGCTCCTCATTACTAATGCAAATTTGTGAAGCCAGCTTGAATTTCTCCTTAGAAAATGGGATTTTGTTTTCTATTGCATTGTCAGGCTGCAAATTTTCTGAACTTTTATGTTCTACTTCCCTTATAAAACTGAATGCCTTTAACAGCACCCAAGTCACCTCTTGAATGCTTTGCTCTTTAGAAATTTCTTCTGCCAGATTCCCTAAATCATCTCTCAAGTTCAAAGTTCTGCAGATCTCTAGGGCCGGGGCAAAATGCTGCCAGTCTCTTTGTGAAAACATAGCAAGAGTCACCTTTGCTCCAGTTCCCAACAATTTCCTCATTTCCATCTGAGACCACTTCAACCTGAACTTTATTGTCCATATTGCTATTAGCATTTTGGGCAAAGCCATTCAACAAGTCTCTAGGAAGTTCCAAACTTTCCCACATTTTCCTGTCTTCTTCTGAGCCCTCCAAACTGCTTGAACCTCTGCCTGTTACCCAGTTGCAAAGTTGCTTCCACATTTTTGGATATCTTTTCAGCAGCACCCTACTCTACTGGTACCAATTTACTGTGTTAGTACGTTTTCACACTGCTGATAAAGACATGCCCGAGACTGGGCAATTTACAAAAGAATGAGTTTTAATGGACTTAGAGTCGCACGTGGCTGGGGAGGCCTCACAACCATGGCAGAAGGCAAGGAGAAGCAAGTCATGTCTTACATGGATGGCAGCAGGCAAAAAGAGAGCTTGTGCAGAGTAACTCCTGTTTTTAACACCATCAGATCTTGTGAGACTCATTCACTATCGTGAGAACAGCACAGGAAAGACCCGCCCCCATAATTTAATCACCTGCCACCAGGTTCCTCCCATGAGGTGGGAATTGTGGGAGTTACAATTCAAGATGAGATTTGAGTGGAGACACAGCCAGACCATATCAACAGTGGTACATATACAGCATAAATTCTCAATGCTCTTTTCTTTCTTGGTAATAGATTTTCTTTTCATTCCTTGTACTTTGTAGCCAAGATAATCCTTTCACCTTCTTAAAAATGTGATCAGCATCAAGACCATTTGATCATTTTGCAAAGAAAATGCCATGGATTTGTAGCACAGTCATTTGGGTGGACCAGAGTGGTTTGTGACCTTCCCATCACTTAACCCATAGTTAGTTCACATACAGTGAGCTCTAGGATGGTTGAGAAACCACCCATCAGCTTTTCAGCACAGTCTGTGCCAAGGGACGGTTTGATTGCCAAGGCCTTTATTGCCCACAGCTTGTTTGTTGTCTGCTTCTAGTCAGGCTTGGCTGAAAGGAGTCACTTGCTGCTGCAGTACTTTTCATCAACTAGATAGCACATGAGCATTGAAAGAATACACAGGGCATGGTCTTAGGAATGGTCAGATTTGTAAGAGGCTTTTATACTCCGAAGTGTCTTATGTTAGAATGGCAGTCTGGTCTTGTGACTCTCCTGTGTGGTGATGCTTCAATCATTAATTATGTAATGCAGGGGTCCCCAGCCCCAAGGCCATGGACTGCTATCTGTCCGTGGCCTGTTAGGAACTGGGCTGCACAGCAGGAGGTAAATGGCGGGTGAGTGAGCACTACTGCCTGAGCTCTGCCTCCTGTCAGATCAGTGATGGCATTAGATTCTCACAGGAGGATGAACCTTATTGTGAACTGCACACGCAAGGGATCTAGGTTGTACACTCCTTTTGAGGCTCTAATCCCTGATGGTCTGAGGTGGAAGTTTCATCCCAAAACCATGCACTGCACCCCAGCCCCCAACCCCCACCCCCCGTTCATGGAAAAATTGTCTTCCACAAAACTGGTCCCTGGTGCCAAAAAGGTTAGGGACCACTGATGTAATGGAAATTGATTTATAATCCTCTCAGATACAGCCTGCTCCTGTAATTTCTGAAGCCTCTTTCCCAGTTTCTTTTGGGTCACTTTCTTGCAGAGCCCCGTAAGAATCGGCCCCCCATTGCTATCGTGTCACCTCAGTTCCAGGAGATCTCTTTGCCAACCACTTCTACAGTCATTGATGGCAGTCGTGAGTACTTGTCTAAGTATGATGTTTTAGAAGAACATTCACCGTGTACTCTGATAGAAAACTCTAGTAGAAGATTTGGGGCCAGCTGTGTCTGCGTTCTGTTTAGGCCAGTCATCTTGACCATGTTAGGGGAAGGCCAACCATCTGAAGCAACTGACTGAAAAGCAACACACCAGACAGGCCTTCTTTAAAATCCCCAGGTAGCCTATTTGAAGTAATATTTCCACTTTGAGATGGTAAGAAACTGAAACTATGCATGTAATTAGCATGATTTTAGTTGAAACTCACTGGTTTTCAGATTTGCTTAGTTGGAGTTGCCTTTTTCATTCATGGAACCAAAGTTCCTTCCAATCATGGCAAGGTAAGTAACTGGGAGGCCTGACTGAGGAGCTTTTACCCAGCCATCACTTGCCTAACGAGATTCTCATCAGCCGCCTCCTGGAGACACTCACAGAATGCACTCCACACCCTGGTCTGGGCTTCTTAACGTTTTACTCTTCAGAGTAGTGTCATCCAGTGAGTGACATGAGAGGATTTTGGGTCTTTGCCCTTAATTGTGGCTGTATGGTGCAAGAGGTTTCAGACCTATCCTCTCACCAGTATTTGCTTGTTTTTTGGTTTTGTTTTGTTTTGTTTTGATTTTTTGAGACCGGTTAAAGTCCTTTACCCTGACTGTCTTGGCACCAGTGATGGTTTTTGGGAGAGGCAGTCACAGCTTTAGCAGAGGACCCTCTAACAAGGTTAAGCGTTTGATGTTGATGGTGCTGGCAAGAAGAGGAGGCTAGGAGGATGATAGTAGGCCAGGAGGGAAGAGAGGGAACAGGAAGAAGCCCTTGTGATAGAGAGTGGTAGAAAGGGCTCACGTTGTACTGTTTTATTTTACAGTTTTGAATAGGTGAAAGTTAAATAAATATGCACATGTATACAGTGAAAAGAATCATACTATCCGTGTGTCCTACGTGTCTGGTTTTCCTCCAGACAGCCAATGGTGTTATTATTTTATGAATCCTTTTAGAGATATTTTATACATATATAAGAAAATATATATATAGTCCTTCTGTCTTGTGTTTACACAAATGAAAGCACATTATATGTGCTGTTATGTGTGATGCTTGTTTTTGTATGTTGGAGAATTTTTCTTTTTTTTTTGAGACAGAGTTTCGCTCTTCTTGCCCAGGCTGGAGTGCAATGGCACAATCTTGGCTCACTGCAACCTCCACCTCCTGGGTTCAAGCAATTCTCCTGCCTCAGCCACCTGAGTAACTGGGATTACAGGCACGCACCATCAAGCCTGGCTAATTTTGTATTTTTAATAGAGACGGGGTTTGTCCATGTTGGTCAGGCTGGTCTCAAACTCCTGACCTCAGGGGATCCGCCCGCCTCAGCCTCCCAAAGTGCTGGGATTACAGGCATGAGCCACCATGCCTGGCCTAGAGAATTTTTCTTAATCAACACATAAGATGCTTATTCTTTTTTTAAAAAAATGATTAAGTAGCATTCCATCATATAGATGTATAATTTCATTGTACGAGTTCTTACTTGTTTTCAGTCAATCTCTATTGATGACCATTTAGATTACTTTCATTCTTTTGCTATTACAAACAACGTTACCATGAATAATCTTGTAAACATGATGTTTAACACATGTACAAGTATATTTTTAGGATAAATTCATAGAAGAATCGCAGGGGCAGAGATAAATATTGCCAAAGTACTCATTATAGAGGTTGTGTCAGTTTATGCTTATACCATGACTAATGAGAGGTCCTCTTTCTCCACACCTTTACCAATATAATGTGTTATGAAATTTTGGTCTTTACCAATTTTATAGGTTAAAAAAATGCTATCTCAAGTGTAAATTAATTTGCATTTCTTTTAAGTGAGGTTGGGTATTTTTTCATGTGTTTAAGAATTATTGCTTTTCCTTTCTTCATACAGTAGTATTTTAACCAGAGGTTGCCTGTGTTGGAGTTCTTGGAAAACTACACAGTAGAATATACATAGAGAGGCAGAATGACCCAGTATTCCTAGGGAAGAAACATTCTGGAGAGATAGTCTGTAATTTCGTGAAGTTTTCCTAGCTTCAAATCTCTGGGTAGTTGTCCTGGTTTGTGTAAACTGGATAAGTGCTAAGACCAAGCGTTCTCATGTTGTAACTGATGTTTCTTTATGGTCAAGAAAGCACTGATGATGATAAAATCGTTCAGTACCATTGGGAAGAACTTAAGGGGCCTCTGAGAGAAGAGAAGATTTCTGAAGATACAGCCATATTAAAACTAAGTAAACTCGTCCCTGGGAACTACACTTTCAGGTAAATTAGGATTCAGCTTCAAGTTTACCATAGGCCATTTTTTTTCCTCTCGTGGGTTTTACATTGTTAGATGAGTAACTTTGACAAATATCAAATTCACTGTGGAGTTGGTCGATAATACAGCTTTTGGTTCCATTGGTTCTCTGAGCCCTATGGTGATTGTGATTACAACAATGGTAACTTTTTAGGGCAAAGGTTCTTGTACAGTAGATCAGGATCTGCCACAGTTAATCTTTCTCAAGCCTTATCTGGCAGGTCTCCAAAAATTTTTTTTAGGATTTCTGTTGTTAAATGAAAAGGCCCATCTTCCTTTGTCTTTTCTCAGGCAAAATCTGAAAGACCTACTCTCATTTTTTTCTTCCCTTTGGAAAATGCTTCCTCAGCTTACGTACCTCATAATCTTTATGTTTGACTAGTGGTTTTCATTCTCTGCTGGGGCTTTTGGGGAATTTGATTCAAAGAAAGTACTTTTGGGGAGCTAGTATTGATATTCTAGAGTGATTACTAAAGCTTTGAAGCTGACTCTAGAGTAATCCTCCTTATGTTTGCGTAATTCCTTCTATGTTAAAAAGCACTTGTATTAATATATGAGTATCATACAAACATGATATATAGATGATACTATCTTCATTTGACAGCTAAGAAAAATGAGGCTTCTCTGAAGTCTCACAGCTGGAACTTAAATGCACATTTTCTTTTTTTTTTTTTTTTGAGACAGAGTCTTGCTCTGTCACCCAGGCTGGGGTGCAGTGGCGCGACTTCGGCTCACTGCAAGCTCTGCCTCCCGGATTCATGCCATTCTCCTGCCTCAGCCTCCCGAGTAGCTGGGACTACAGGCACCCGCCACCACACCCGGCTAATTTTTTTGTATTTTTAGTAGAGACCATGTTAGCCAGGATGGTCTTGATCCACCCGCCTCAGCCTCCCAAAGTTCTGGGATTACAGGTGTGAGCCACCGTGCCCGGCCCTAAATGCAGATTTTCTAATCCTGAAGTCAGGGTTCATTCTACTTCACTCCTTGACTTGATCCATGTATTTTGTTCATACTTCCTTTAATTCCCTTCTCAATCTGTTCAAGTTTTGCCCATCCTTAAGAACCTCCTCAATTTCCATGAGGTTCTCTGAGATCCCTCCAGACAGGAGAGAATATGGCTCTCCTCTTTCCCTATTGCACTCAGGGCCTCTATGTGGCATTTACCATAGTGTGACAGTTTATCCATGTCTATCTGTCTTCCCATGAATCTGAGATTAACCAAATTTTAGATGGTGCCAGAGACACAGAAATGAGTATCCTAGCACAATACCTACCATATAAATCAATATGCAACTTCTGACTTAGCAGGATTTCCATTGATTCAACACTTCAGGTGAATGAAAAGTAGCTGCCAGTACAACAAGATTGGAGCCTTCTACGTCGCTTAAAATGGACATTTGAGCTGGTTTTCACCTTAGATTTCTAATGTAGGAATTTTTCTATTTACAGAATTCAGCTTGGGCCAGGTTGATCCTTTTAAAACATAGTAACAATGATAGCTGATATTTCTTGAACATTTACTATGTGCTAAATACTATTCTGAGCTCTTTGCTGGCAGTATTGCATTTAATTCTTATAACAGGTATTATGGTTATCCTCATTTTACAGATTAGGAAATTTTGGCACAAAGAGTTTAAGTAACTTGCCCAAGGTCACACAGTCTAACTCTAGAGTCTAAGCTTTTAACCACAAGGTTAACCTACAGGTTTTTTAGTGGATGGGGTATGAGAGTGATTTTTTTTTCCTAACCTTCATTTTAAAAAAAATCTATGAAATGATATGATTTGATTTGATTAGCATTAAGGTTGTAATTCACTCACCTTTTCCTCTCTCTTTTACATGGCAGTAGCCTTTTTCCTCAGCCCTATAGTCAGCTGCTGTTTGGTTTCAGGATCTTTGCAGGCAAGCCAGGGACTGTTTGAGGTGAAAGAGAAAATGGGCAGCTGCCATTTTGCCGTCTGTCTATAAGGTGCTTTTGTCCTGACATAGGAGACAAATGGCATATGTTAAAAACAAAAAACAGGCTGGGCGCAGAGGCTCACGCCTGTAATCCCATCACTTTGGGAGGCTGAGGCGGGTGGATCATGAGGTCAGGAGATCGAGACCAGCCTGGCTAACACGGTGAAACCCCGTCTCTACTAAAAATACAAAAAAATTAGCTGAGCATGGTGGCAGGTAGCTGTAGTCCCAGCTACTCAGGAGGCTGAGGCAGGAGAATGGCGTGAACCCGGTAGGCGGAGCTTGCAGTGAGCCGAGATCGCACCACTGCACTCCAGCCTGGGCGACAGAGCGAGACTCCGTCTCAGAAAAAAAAAAAAAAAAAAACAACCCAAACCTGTGAAAACAACAGAGAAACTAGGAAAAGAGTGCAAAACTTCTGTAAATTTTTCTTTTTCAGATATCTGCTGATTGGTACATGTTTGTGTGTCTGAGGTTTTTGTGCTTTTTTCCTAAAGGCTGTAATACCAAAAATCCCCTTCACACCATAGGTAAAAGGTGAGACTGCGGGATAAAACCTCACTGACGTCTGGCCCTGTCTGTGGCTGGTGGTGAGATTTAAACAAACTACATGTCTTTTCTATGCTTTTCCTCTTTCTGTCAGCAAAATGGAAAGATCCCAAACCTCCTTGCTTGCTTATGCTCACATTTTGAGGTGGCATGAGAAGCTTTAGGCTGTTCAGCTGGAAGGCATCATTTAGGTAAAAGCCTGCTCTTATAAATGAACATTTTTTTTAATTTTTTTCTTTTTTTTTTTTTTTTTGCAAATCCTGTGTCTCACTGGCACAAATTGTGGGACTGTTGCGTAGGAGAATTCATTTTCATCTCAAGCTCCTGCCTTACTGGAGCCAGCCCTCCTGGTTCGTCCCGCAGGCTGTCTGCCTAGGATGTCCATCGTTGTGATGTGTAAACAGCTGGAACAGGATGATGGGAAAACAGCCTGCTGCAGACAGAGCTTGCACTACATAGCGTAGGGAATCGGGAATAGGGACCAAGAATTACCTCTTCTTAAGATTTGGTTTCTGAGCTTTGGAATCAGAGAACTATGCTTGCATCTTGGCTCACTATATAGCCCTTGGGTGGGTTACTTAGCCTCTCTAAGCCTCTTATAAAAGTGGAATCAATGATGCCTACTCTATATGGTTGTTATGAGGGCCATATCAGACAATTCTTATAGAGACCTCAGGACACAGATGCGTGCAGGCAGCAGCAGGACAAAATGGCGCTAGAGACATATTGCCTGGATCAGAACCTGACTCCACTGCTTTCAAGCTGTATGACCTTGTGCAAGCTTGCTTCCTTCCTTCCTTCCTTCCTTCCTTCCTTCCTTCCTTCCTTCCTTCCCTCCTTCCCTCCCTCCCTCCTTCCCTCCATCTCTCCTTCCTTCTTTCCTTTTTTTTTTTTTTTTTTAAATGAAGTTTCCCTCTGTCGCCCAGGCTGGAGTGCAGTGGTGCAATCACAGCTCACTGCAATGTCCGCCTCCCGGGTTCAAGAAATTCTCTTTCCTCAGCCTCCCAAGTAGCTGGATTATAGGCCTGCACCACCATGCCTGGCTAATTTTTGTATTTTTAGTAGAGATGGGGTTTCACCATGTTGGCCAGGCTGGTCTCAAACTTCCAACCTCAGGTGATCTGCACACCTTGGCCTCCCAAAGTGCTGGGATTACAGGTGTGTGCCAACGCACCTGGCCTCTCTGTCTTTCTCCTCATGTATGTGAGGAGTAAAATGAGGATAATACTTTATAGAGTTGTTGTGAGGATTTAATGAGATATAAAGAACTTGGAGCAGTGCCTAGCACATCATAAAACTTCAGTCAGTGTTAGCTTCTAGTAGTACTTTCTGCTTCTCCAATAGAAGTGGGTAAGAATAGGTAACCTTGCCACATTGGTATTTCTTAGCCTTAATTTTCAGTCTTCTAGTGTTTATTCCTCTTTCCTTAAACCCGTCCCTGATCACACTCCTCTCTCTGCCCTGATAGCTTGACTGTAGTAGACTCTGATGGAGCTACCAACTCTACTACTGCAAACCTGACAGTGAACAAAGCTGTGGATTACCCCCCTGTGGCCAACGCAGGCCCCAACCAAGTGATCACCCTGCCCCAAAACTCCATCACCCTCTTTGGGAACCAGAGCACTGATGATCATGGCATCACCAGCTATGAGTGGTCACTCAGCCCAAGCAGCAAAGGGAAAGTGGTGGAGATGCAGGTAGGAGGGAATGGTTCCTATTTTTTCTTGCCCAAGAGAAGTAGAGCTGCTGGACTGCATTTTTAGAAACCTCCAAACAAACTGAGAAAGCTTTAGGGGCCTTTGATTAATGTGGTAGCAAAAATCTTTATCTTGGCCGGGTGTGGTGGCTCACGCCTGTAATCCCAGCACTTTGGGAAGCTGAGGCGGGCAGATCATGAGGTCAGGAGTTCGAGACCAGCCTGGCCAACATTGTGAAACCCCGTCTCTACTAAAGATAAAAAAATTAGCCGGGCGTAGTGGCGTGCGCCTGTAATCCCAGCTACTTGGGAGGCTGAGACAGGAGAATCCCTTGAACCTAGGAGGCGGAGGTTGCAGTGAGCCGAGATCACGCCATTGCACTCCAGCCTGGGTGACAGAGCAAGACTCCATCTCAAAAAAAAAAAAAAAAAAATTATCTTAAATGTTTAGTATTAGAGGAAAAGGCTGAGAAATGTTAGTTGTTCTGGATGACTCCAGAGAGTCAAACTATTTAGAAGCTACAAGGGTGCAAATCTTAGTGAGCTCTATAACAAGTTAGAGTAGATTGGCTAGATGGTGAGTATCTTCTCTCTAGAGATGCTTAAGAAGAGAGACTAGATCTGTCACCAGGCAGGTAACATAAAGAAAGAAAACTGGATGGTGGCTGTGCTGAACTTAAGCCCTGACTAAAGGAGTCATCTACTCTTCAGGTCCAGCTGGTTGTTGCCACATGGAAGGATGGTCCTAACATTGCTTCATAGCCCAGCTTTTCAAGAGAAGAAAGAAATTGAGACCTTTATGTGAAAATTTCCAATATGAGAGACACCACAGGCCAAAAAAAATGTTTGCAAGCTGGATTCAGCCCATGGGCTACTAGTTTTTGCCTACTGCTCTACAGGAAGTTCCTGCATTGGAAGTTTGCCCAAAATTATTTATAATGTCCCTCAAGATTCTATATTTCTCAGTTTTAAGGCCTCCCTTAAAGCCTCCATTTTACCTGACTTTTGTTTAAATGTTATGTTAGGTTGTTGCAGAACCTGTACAGACCTGAAGGAGACAGTATGGTGTTATACAGCATCTTGAGCTGCTGCCATGTTTCACTGAGACAGCTTTGTTAGGAGCACTGTGTAGCTTCAGTAGGAAGAGGATCTTTTTAAACAGTGTTTTTAAAACTGGGTCATTTATTGTTTGTTCACGGTATTCTTTCTGGTTTGAGTCATAGAGACTGGCCTTGGTAATCTCTGCACATTTCCCAATACTGCCCTCTCTTATGAGAGTTCTGGCTTTATTTGAAACTGCTGCTGTGTCAGAGAGGGTTGTTTCCTTGAAGGGGGAAACCCTTAGCAAGGTGCCTCATGATATCTGACTCCATATTCACTCACGTGCTGAACTGGTACGTAATAGCCCAGTACCATCTTAGGTCTTAGGTTTAGAAAACTAAATCGTTTTTACCAGAGTCGGAATTATTGTGTGATGTTGTGATTCCTGGAGTCCACTTTTCCACTTCTGTATTTGTATTTGTAGGGTGTTAGAACACCAACCTTACAGCTCTCTGCGATGCAAGAAGGAGACTACACTTACCAGCTCACAGTGACTGACACAATAGGACAGCAGGCCACTGCTCAAGTGACTGTTATTGTGCAACCTGGTAAGCTCCAGCCTTGTGGTTCAGGCTCTTCTATTGGTGGGTCCATTTAACCTTGGGGGAAAAGAGTGTTGGGTTCTGAGCTGTATGAGGGTAGAAGCAGAAGGCACCGATCCATAGAGCCTCTGGTGACTTCTATTGTTCCTTCCCCTTGTGCTTTCTTCATAGCTAGAGATGAAGGATACTTCCCAGCCTCAGCTTGTGCCCTTCCCTTGGCTTGTTGTTGGTACCTTCAAAGAGACCTAGGAAATAGAGTTTATGCCATCCCAAATCCTAAAAAGTAATTGCGGTTTTTGCCATTCCTTTCAATAGCAATTACTTTTGCACCAACCCAATACCACGTCCTTTAAGGGCCTGCTTAAAACTGACTTCCTCAGGACAGCCCTGTCTTGTCACTCAAATCCTTTCATTTGAACTCCCTTAGCATTAGAGTTCAAGTTTAGTATGGCATTATAACTTCATTATGTTCTATGTTTCTGTCAGAATTGCTTGATATGTTTCAGTCTTATATTCTTTATTGTGTGCTCCCTGACGGTAACCACATCTCCCACAGTATCTGACAGTTCTGTGGCCTGAGAGGCAGAGTCCATGGCTTCCAGAACATGTGTCCCAATTGGTTCCTCTCCTTTCCCACCTGGACTGGCTGCTTTTGACCTCTAACTCTTTGTCTTCCAGAAAACAATAAGCCTCCTCAGGCAGATGCAGGCCCAGATAAAGAGCTGACCCTTCCTGTGGATAGCACAACCCTGGATGGCAGCAAGAGCTCAGATGATCAGAAAATTATCTCATATCTCTGGGAAAAAACACAGTGAGTATTGACACAAAATCCTTATTTTTGCAAAGCCTCCAGACCTTGGAAGAGCAAGGTTTTGTTTGCTATTATGAGTTGAGTTGCTCTTATTGGCTTATCCGGTGGGGTGACTGAGGAAGAAATGTTTGCAATTCCAAACTTCAACTCCAAGAAAATGATATTATAAATAATTTTTGTAAGAAAAAAAGAATGCTTGCCATCAACTAGTCCCCAGGTAGTACTGTGTGATCCTGGTGCTTTTGCAGGTACAATCCATCTGCTGAAATGCAGAGTTTAATTATACTTGAGAGGCAGGATGGAAGGGGTAATGGAGCAGAAAAATACTGTTGCTCAGAATTAACTGGGTAAGGCTGGCACGGGGGATGGGGCAGAGCAGCTATTAAGAGAAATTGAAAATACATCCATAAAATGAAAGCATTACTCTGTTATTGTTTTCTTGAAGACACCATTTACCAATTAAGTTAGCCAGAGGCCAAAGGCGGTAATCAAAATAATTCTAATTACATAGAAATTACCTAACTGAACCATTCTTAGTTCCTATAGTTTCTTTTAGCTCCTTTAAACCATAACTAATGCAACTGAAATTATATGCAGGATCCCACAAGTAGCAAAAGAATTCTAAGAAGAGTTAAAAGTATTCTCTGTTTCCAAAGGTAGCAACCATAGGACAGCCTGGGTTTTTTTTTGTATTGTGTTTGTTTGTTTGTTTGTTTGACAAAGGCATTGGAGATGGGTGGAAAAGAACTTTAATTTGACTATACAAATGACTTGCTTTTGAGATTGCTGAGTTGGAATCTAGAAATTATTTCCCTCAGCTCTTGTTTTTATCTTTTGTAGAACATAATCTTACCCAGCCCAGGGTGTTTTTAATTATAATTGTTTATTGAAGATATGGCTGATAGACCTTTTAGCTGAGTTTTATTAGTGTTTACAGCAGAGATAATGCTTAGCATAGCTTCTTGAAGGAGACTGTGCTTCAGGAGGAGCTACCAGGATCAGAGGCTGTAACTTTAAAAGGCAAAACAAAGTAAATCCTGGATGTCTGCAGATTTCTCTGGCTTTCCTGTAGTTAAAAGCTCTGGGGCATTTTGATCCTTGAGCAGAGGGCTCTCTGGCTGTGTGCAGCCTCAATGTTGGCACAGAGCTCCCTTGGCTGCTGCAGGCAAGTCTCTGAGGCCACAAGGGGGAAGAAGGGATGTAGGGTGTCCTAGGTGCTTGATGGCCCCTGTCCAGGAGCTGGAGGGAACTTTGCTTATAGAGTTGCTACAAACAAGATGATTTTGTCCTGAGAGTTCCTCTGCAGTCTTGCCCCATTTCCTTTCCTTTCATCAGGAAGGATTTGGGCACGTGATTAAGAAATGCATTTTGCTTCCTTGCTGGCAAGAGCCAAACCAACTACTGGGCCAGAAATGCTTTTTAGAAACATCACTCTTAAATCATTCTTTTGATCAGAGACTTGCTCAGAGAACTTTCTTCCTTTTACAAACTAGAATGGTAAAGCGTTCAAGTGTTCTAGAAGCTCATATAAAGGATAAGGCTAGAGGTGTTTGAAAGCTATTTGAATTTTCTGACCAGCAGGCAGCCTGTATTTTGAGGCCAGATGACACTTTGTCCAATTGAAATATTTTTAAACATGTCTTGTCAAGGTCTGGGTAACAGTAGTTCGTGTCTTTGCTGAGGGAGTCATTGTCTCCTCCTGCTAAGTTAGGGACAGGACAGCAGCAGACAGGTACAACTCTACCCTCTAGTTTCTCTTTTTGCAGGGGACCTGATGGGGTGCAGCTCGAGAATGCTAACAGCAGTGTTGCCACTGTGACTGGGCTGCAAGTGGGGACCTATGTGTTCACCTTGACTGTCAAAGATGAGAGGAACCTGCAAAGCCAGAGCTCTGTGAATGTCATTGTCAAAGAAGGTACCTCTCTGCCTCCAGTTTGTGTAGCAGCCTCTTAGGGTCAGATAGCTGAAGAATTTATCCTGTCATGTTTGCCTGCAGAAATTGATTAGAGATAGCAAGAGGTGGGTAAGAGGGTTGGGGTGAGGGCAACTGTTATTTTCTTTTCTAAAACAGCCTTTAATTGGACTGTAAGGTGAATTTTAACTTCCCTCCCTCCTCCTGCTTACATCTTCCCTTCCCTCTCATCCCCTTACTTTCTTTTCAGTCCTCCCTCCTTCCCTCCTTACTTTATTTCTCAGTTGAATAGGGAAAGAATTAAGGGTTCTATTCTTTGCATTTTTATTTTGCCCCTCTGCATTGCTGAGACCTGGGCCGTGACTCCTGTTAGCTACAGTGACACCTGCTGTCAGGCTTGAGAATGACGGCCGCACTACAGCTGACTATGCTTGCCCTGAGCCTTTGAGCTGAGGCCAGCCAGAGGCCTTGCTCTTTACAGGCACAGTGACCAGTGAGAGCTGTGGGAGAGGGCCCTAAGTTGATAGCAGGAAAAACCATCAGATATGCAGACCTCCAGACATAAGATACCAAGCTGAGTAAATACTGCACAGACATCTGAATATACAGAGCTTCACGTGGGGCTCCGAATAAGAGAGGTAGCTCTTTGTTTTCTCTTGTGAAGTTCCAAGGAAGGGGTCCAAAAAGATATTCAGAGAATAACATTTTAAGATATTTTGAAGGAGAATTTGCAAGATCAGCTAGGTGAAACCTAAACTCCAAGGTTTTAAGCCAGTTTGGGCCGTTATTTCTGATCATCACATACCTCCAAAGCAGAGAAATGGATTCCATTTGGGAAGGCTACTGGGAGAATATGAGAGGAAAGCACACTCGTCCCCTCTGTTGTACAGTGTTAGAAGAACATTTCTCTGGGTAGGACTGGAACCTCAGGACTGCAGCGCTGGTAGCTTTCATCTACACTGTTGGTTGGTGGCAGGGACAGGCACTTAAAAAGGTTCTCCAGTTAAGGTACTCTTGATGTTTTAATTTCCCCATAAGCATCATGAAGAAACATTTCTTCTTTTCCAGAATGTCACATTATGTCAATGATTTCTTTTTGATTAGAAATAAACAAACCACCTATAGCCAAGATAACTGGGAATGTGGTGATTACCCTACCCACGAGCACAGCAGAGCTGGATGGCTCTAAGTCCTCAGATGACAAGGGAATAGTCAGCTACCTCTGGACTCGAGATGAGGGGAGCCCAGCAGCAGGGGTAAGTGTGCTAGGAGCTGGAGAGCTACACAGGAGTGGGGAGGAGGAGGAGCCACGCATTCCAGTATATGCTTTAATCAAGTGGCCCCTTATATCAAACCCAGATTGTTCTCTGAAATCCAGGGAGGTGAAGTGACTTGCTTAGGGTCATTCTGTAAGCTAGTATAGCACAGAATGGGTTTCCCTTCCCTGATCCTAGCAGTTGTAGGCTGCGATGCTGTTCTGTATCAGGAACTGCCCGAGGTTGAAACAGTTCAGCCCTGAAGGGCCTAGTTATGGTGAAAGCAGCAACTGACTCCAGGAAAGGAATGGCATTTTGTTCTGTAACATAGCCATGTTGTTCAACCCTACAGGAGGTGTTAAATCACTCTGACCATCACCCTATCCTTTTTCTTTCAAACCTGGTTGAGGGAACCTACACTTTTCACCTGAAAGTGACCGATGCAAAGGGTGAGAGTGACACAGACCGGACCACTGTGGAGGTGAAACCTGGTGAGTTCATTTAGTGATGAGGCTGAGTAGAATTGCTGAATCAGCCAATCAAGGCCTCTATCCTGAGACCCCCTTCCCCGAGCATGGACAGAGCCAGATGGCATGTCCATCTTTAAAAATAATCGAGAAACCCCAAGCTGAAAAATCCATAGAGACCGTCTGTTCCAACAATACCTCCTACCCATGCAGAAATACAGACCTCCCCCTATTCATCTCAGATGGAGAAACAAACTCAGAGAGGGCAGGACTTGCTCAGTGTCACACAGCAGTTGTGTCAGAGCCAGGCCTTTGTGCTCGTAGTCCAGCACTTTCTCCTCTCCTCGTGACTGATGAGAGAGGGCTCAGAGTGCTTGGGAATCTGAGCATGGGAATAGCTTGAGTCATGATGTCTCATCAGCATCCAGATGCAGAAAACAATTTATTTTTATAAGTTGAGCCTCAGGCCTTGTCTGATAATCCAGGGAAGGTAAAGTAATAGTGCTCTTTACATTTTTCAGCTTTGCAGAAATAAAAATTTTCTTCTTAAATAGAACCATGTTTTTATTTTGCTTTGAGGTTAATATGGTGATAGGGAGGCACTGAGTATGGAGGTGGGATAGAGCTTTATAAATTCCTGAGCTTCTGATGAAATGGTATTAACTTTAAACCTACTCTTTATTATCTAGGCCAACCTCATATATGGATGTTTTAGACAGGAAGGGATCTTGGGAGGTCTTCCAGTCCTTGTCCTGCCTCTAGGAAGGACAGTAGCTGAGACACTATAAAATCTCTTTGGTGTTTAAAGTCAGATCACAGATAGTCTACTAATTATGCAAATTATACATCAGAACAGGCAAGTGGTGCATTCAAGTATGTAAATAAGGCATTCCAAACAATCAGTTTGAAATTCCAAATGTAGAACATCTTTAGGACATATTCAAAAGTAAAACATGATAGCCTCACCGTTTTAGAGTTATACAAAGATAGTGCAGCTGTGATGTGGCTCTAAGGAAATCCTTGTGTCTTGGCTGACTGGATTTTCTTTTGTTAACTGTATTTAAACCTGGAGGGACGGATGCATTCCCATTATTGAGGAGATTGTTGAGATGGACACTTTTCCTCCCATTGTTGTGCACAAAATACAGCGAGGCACTGAAAATCAGATGTGAGTCAGGAGAGATTGCTTAATAACCCCCACTTGGCCTGGATTGCTCAGCACTGCCAGTTGCACAGAGGCTTTTAAAACAAATGTTTAAGTGTTTCTCTCTTCCCCACTCCCGTCATTACTCCCCACCCCTCATTGCATCACTGCTTCAGCCTTATCTCCAGCACTTGTGTGGGAATTCTCAGGTTGGTATAGAGAGCAGGAGTGCTTTAGAAGCTTTCTAAGCCAGCCCCAGATTGCCCGATCAGGAATTCACTATTGTCCCTTTCCATTTGAAGGATATCTGAATGTTCTCACTCCTTTCTCTCCTGTGCCAAAGCAAATGCACAGTGGCAGGTCTGTGTTTACTCTCCTACTTCTAAAGCCATGACTGATCCACATGCTTTCCAGATCCCAGGAAAAACAACCTGGTGGAGATCATCTTGGATATCAACGTCAGTCAGCTAACTGAGAGGCTGAAGGGGATGTTCATCCGCCAGATTGGGGTCCTCCTGGGGGTGCTGGATTCCGACATCATTGTGCAAAAGATTCAGCCGTACACGGAGCAGAGGTAGCTGGGCAATGAATGGGGGGAGCAAAGGAAAGACCAGGGGCCCCCGGGCTTCTTGAATGAGCTGAGAAATAGTGTGGTTAGATAGAGAAAGGTGGGCTTTCTGACCAGAAACACTCATGTTGCCTTTTCTTCAATAGACTTCTGTCTTCTAGTGCAGGTGACATGCGCTGTACTAGACACTTCAGCAGGGCTCCAGGGTGTAGGAGGTCAACTATTTTGACAACCACAGTCTAGTAGAGGAGATAAGTAAATATGGAACATTAGTACGGTGTGGGTTTGGTACAACAAGCAGCATTGTGGAACACTGTGGCAAGGACAATGAATTCTTCTAGGAGAGTTGGGGTAGGAGTAATCCAAAGATTTTTCTAGAATAAAGAAAACTTCAACCTGGGCAACATAACAAGACCCCACCTCTACAGAAGATTTAAAAATTAGCCAGGTGCAGTGTGGTTCGCCTGTAGTCCAAGCTATTTGGGAAGCTGAGGCAGGAGAATTACTTGAGCCCAGGGGTTTGAGGCTGCAGTGAGCTCTGGTCACACCACTGCACTCCAGCCTGGAAGACAGAGTGAGACTGTCTCAAGAAAGAAAAAAAAGAGAAAAAAAAGGGAAAAGGAAACTTGTATTGACCAGGCATGGGAGGATGGGGAGGAAATTCAGAACAGGGGAACAGCATTGAGCAATGGCCCTATGGTATGAAAGTACACAGTTTCTTCCAGAAGAAGTCACTTGGTTCAAGCTTAGTGGCCCCAGGATGTGGTAGAAGACAAGACTGGCAGTGGAGATTGAGAACAGTTATATGCAAGCTGAGGATCTTAGTTTTAATAGTTTGGGTAGGCAGATCCAAGTTGGTTTGTTTTATGTGTGTGAAGTTTTTGTTTTGTTTTTAAAAGCAAGGAATTTCCATAATTTGATTTTTTTTTTTTTTTAAAAGAAAGATCAGTAGTGTGGAAGCTAGTCTAAAATAGGGAGAGACCAAAGGCTGGGAGACCAATCAGGAAGCTTCTGGACTAGTCCAGTGAAAAGGTAATAAAACCTGAATTAAGATAGTGGAAGAAGAGGAGAAGAAATTAAAAGAAATTCAGTGGTAATTCAGTAGTACCTGGCCCTTTACGAATGAAGGTGAGTGAGATAGCAAATGTGAGGCTTTTGGTTTGGATGTCTGGATAGATGGTTCAGGTCATTAACTGAGATTGGGAAGGCAGGCGAAACCAGTATGGATGATTGAATTTGGGGTGTCTTACTGGCTGCGTCAGGAGATGTTCCGTCAGATAGCCACAAGTAAAGGCTGGAACTTGTGGAAGGAAGAGCCCGAGATAGGAGTTACTGCATACAGGCAGGAGCCAAAGCCATGAGAACGGGCGAGTCTCACTAGGAGAGAGCTAAGATGGATAAGGACACAACTCTGAAGGGCATCATTATTTAAGGAGGAGGCAGAGAAAGAAGAGGTAGCAAAAGAAACTAAGAAACAGCAATCAGGTGGGAGGAAAACCAAATGAGAGTGGTCTGCTGGAAGTTAAGGGGTGATCTGGCAAAAGGGGTGCTTCCAAAGGATTCAGATGCTACAGGGATGGAGGTGTGGTGAGAACACAAAGTAGGCCTATGGGTTTGTGATTAGTAGATCAGTGCAACTATAGTGAGAGCATTTTACTTAGATGTTGGAGGCAGAGGACAGATTTCATGGTTTGAGGATACAGAGATGGTCAGTATAACACCTTTTTGAGGAAGTTAGTGCTGAAAATAATATGGGAGGTAGGATTGAAAGAATATCTTTAAAAATTTTTTTTTCATTGTGGTCCTTGTGGAACATGAACATCTTTTTAAAATAGGAAATTTGTGAGCATTTGTATAGACTTGAGAGGAAAAGGAGATGGTGGAGATAGGGGATGGGTAATAAATGGAGGCAGATCTGGGGGACCAGCCAAGTTGGAAACATGAGGTGAGAGCAGTGGTTCCCAACTCCAGCCACACAATAGAATCTTGCGGAGGTTGTCTGAACATAACACTGCCCAAGCCTTAGCCCCAGAGATTATAGTTCAGTTGGTCTGGAGTGGGGTCTGGGTACCTAGAATGGAAAAGCTCCCCAGGTGAATTTAATCTACAGTCAGGGCTCACTAGGTCAGACATAGCACGATTAGGGATAAGTATACTCAGCAGCCTGGGAGTAGGAACAGGGCAAATGGCTGCTTGATTGATCCAAGTTGGCGGGAATTGGCTGGCAAGCAGTGGAAAGATGTTAGCAAGAGTGCTGGTAAGAGCACTGTTGACAGGTTGCTCAGATTCACCAGCACTGCATAGGGGGCATGAGCAAGAGAGAAGCTTCTGGGTTTCCCTGAGCTTCTGGCTTGTACTGGATTGACTTAGTTAAGGAATTCAGGAAGAACATATGATTGGAAGAAAATAGTATTTTACAGTAGGAAAGAACATGGCCCTTATATTAGACCCAGCTTCTGAGCCCTGCCCTACTAGTGTTAGCTCTGTGGGAAAGTTACTTCACCTCTCTGAACCTGTTTTACTATCTGTGAAAATACTAGTACCTATTTATAGGATTGTTATGAGGATTAAATAAGTTAATGTTTGTATAGTCCCTCACACATAGTGTGCAATTAATGGTTATGAGTTGATTTTGAGACTTGTTGGATTTGAGGTATCTGTTGAAGCTCTGGGGTAGATATTCACACAAGTATTTGCAGATATAGACTGGTCACTCAGGAGGGATGTGGGGAAAGGAGATAAAGATCTGAGGGTTATTGATATATAGACCGAAATTGAAACTGTAAGCATGAATTAGGTAACTGGGAGAAGATAATGGGCAACGGACCACACATCCTTTATGGCAAAAGTTTTTTTTTGTTTGTTTGTTTCTGGAATTGATAATGCCCCATTGTTAATCCCACTGTGCAGCAAGCTTTTAGAAAGTCTATGGCAGTACTTCTCAGACTTCTATGTCATGCATGCCTGGAAAATGATACCATTTATAGGGCACCTTGGGATAAACAGAGAAGGCTGCTTGTATTGGAAGCAACTGGTCCAGGGCCTCTAGGATGCCCAGGTCCCACCCAGCCACACTGCATGCTGAGAGGATCAATATCTTGGTCACACCTGTAAACCAGTGTGACTCACTGATTTAGAAGGTTCTAATTGTAAAACTCACATGGAGCTCAAGGGGCAGGCTACTAAAAATTAAGGCTAAGGCATAGAACAGACTTGGTACTACCCAGATGTGAGTTCACATGTGGCCTATCTTGGCCAGAAATTGACAATCAGCAAACAGATTCTGGGCATGGAGTAATATAAGTTCATAGCCATACTACAGTGTAAGATCTTTTTGTTGTCATCATAATTGTTTTGGCTATGTTGTGACCTATGGATAAACTTTGATGCTGTCCAACAATTTACATTAACAAAGCATTGTGGTTTGTCTTTCAAGTAAACCAGTCACAAACCCAGCAGTCTTAGCTGGAAAAAGGTGGACAGCAGGAATGTAGCCATACCAAATCCCCATTTGTCTCATCCTCCAGTTAGATGGAGAGTATGGGTCTTCTTGCTGGAGGAATGGGTTCTTTTGTTAGCTGGGGCAGCTTAGGGCATTTTAAAAAGAACAGACTTTGTAGTTAGACATAACAGGGTTGGGATCTGGCTCTGCCATAATCAACTGTGTGACCTTGGGCAAGTTACTTAACCCCTCTTACAAAGCCCCAGTGTTGTTCTCTGTAAAATGGAGATGACCCTGATAACACCTTTCTCACTGGCTTGTAGTAACAGAATGCATGTAATACTTAGCACAGTGTCTGTCACAAACAGAAGGTACTTAGTAAATGTTAGCTGTTGCTGCAGGTATGGACCGCTTCAGCTCATTAGTACTGTTGCATGTCTCTGCAGCACCAAAATGGTATTTTTTGTTCAAAACGAGCCTCCCCACCAGATCTTCAAAGGCCATGAGGTGGCAGCGATGCTCAAGAGTGAGCTGCGGAAGCAAAAGGCAGACTTTTTGATATTCAGAGCCTTGGAAGTCAACACTGTCAGTGAGTAATTCTGGGAATTTGGGAGCAAGAGCCTACCTAGTGCCTGCAGCTCACCCCTTGGTCCTTTCTGTCCTTGGCCTTCATCTTCTTTTCTCTGGGAAGATGGAGATAATCATTTTCTTGCACTACTATTACCATGAAAGAGTCCTGATTCATCACTGGGGATTCTTAACTTGGGGCCCATGGGCCCCTGAGATCGTGTTCAGAAGGCTGTGAGCTTGAGTGGGGAAAAATTTACATCTTTGTTTTCACTAACCTCTGACTGAAACTCACTGTTTACTTCAATGATCAATGTAGGCAACAAACTACAGTAGTATCAACAGAACCTGTGGCTTTGAGGCAATAGAAATCACAAATAATTTCCTATCACATTACATGATGTCATTTTTACTTATCACTACTTCAAAATTATGATAGTTGTTAAACCCACTTCTAGCTCTTGTTGTTTAATGCTTATTTATTTATTTATTTATTTATTTATTTTGAGATAGAGTCTTGCTCTGTCGCCCAGGCTGCAGTGCAGTGGTGTAATCTCAGCTCACTGCAACCTCCGCCCCCCTGGGTTCAAGTGATTCTCCTGCCTCAGCCTCCTAAATAGCTGGGATTACAGGCATGCACCACCACGCCCAGCTGATTTTTATATTTTTAGTAGAGATGGGGTTTCGCCATGTTATCCAGGCTGGTCTCGAACTCCTGACTTCAAGTGATCTGCCTGCCTCGGCCTCCCAAAGTGCTGGGATTATAGGTGTGAGCTACCATGCCCAGCCTGTCTTCTTAAATATTTCAAAAACGTTTAATATAATTATTGCCTTCCTTTGAAGTACTATAGGTATTTTATTTTTCCAATTGTGAGAAGGGGATGTGTGGGACATAAAAGATTAAGAATTGCTGATATAGACAAACAACAAGTGAAGACAGGCTGGAAGTGTCTTTCTAGTGGCCTCCTGACTGCTCCAGTTTTGTCCAGTCGAGATGAGAAAGGCAGGCACCATGCCCAAGGTGGGTCTCGAGGACATTTCACCACATAGCATTAATCTGGGGTGCTTTGGTGCCCTCATGGGCTCTAGGTGCTGCTTGTCACCCCTGGCTGAGTCTTGTTGACTTTCTTCCCTTTGCTGCCACTCTCAGCATGTCAGCTGAACTGTTCCGACCATGGCCACTGTGACTCGTTCACCAAACGCTGTATCTGTGACCCTTTTTGGATGGAGAATTTCATCAAGGTGCAGCTGAGGGATGGAGACAGCAACTGTGGTGAGTTTTCTATGTGGCACAGTGCCAGCCTGTTTGGCGCTGAATGTGGTTCTGCGCTGAGTGGGTGGGTGTTGGTGTTTCTGAAGCAGATGAGCAGGCAAGGAGAAGAACTTTGTGTATTTTCTGTTTGCAGAGGACTTTTACTTCCTTCCTCCACACTTGCTCAAGGTTAGAGGAAAGCCCTGAAGCAGTCGTGTAAGAAGAACCAGGCTTAACTCAGATCCAATGCCAGTTACAGCCTAAATCCCACCAGCTGAAAAGCCTCCTGTCTTTTGGAGTGCCTCTGTGCTGTAGCCTAATGGAAGCCCTCGTTTCCCTCTTAAAGCTCTTTTCAGCCTGCACCACTGCTGCAGGGTCTCAGGGCTTGTCAGGAGCAGGGACTGGAAAGCAGGGACATTTCAAAAGGTTTAAAGCTTCAGCTGCCCTTAACTCCAAGGTCTTACCTTCCTGGGGAGCCTGAGGCATTCTTGTCTCCAGAGTGAAGCCACACCTGCCCAAGCTGGGAGCAGCCCAGACCTCCCTCCCAGCCTCTCCCTCCACAGCCCTCACCATTTTGATTTTCTTGGCAGAGTGGAGCGTGTTATATGTTATCATTGCTACCTTTGTCATTGTTGTTGCCTTGGGAATCCTGTCTTGGACTGTGATCTGTTGTTGTAAGAGGTAAGATGGATTTTCCTTTGAAATTCATTCGGGCTTCTTGTCATACATTCGTTCCTCAGAGAGGTATTTGGCACCTTCCACGTGGAAGGACTGGGCTGGGTCCTTAGTCAGCATTAGAGAGTTCTGACCCACCTAAGGCATGCATGGGCAGCTTTGCTCACCCTGAGACTCTCCTGAGGGCAGAGGCACACTCCTTCAGTGAGTGGCAGCCACTGCAGTGATTTGGAACCTGGGAAACATGGCTGGGCGGGAGCAGGGCAAGGTGGGGGAGTGAGCGTGAGGGCCAGGGGTACAGACCCGGATCACATCTGTAAGGTGTGTTTTCTTTAATGCACCACACCGTAGCCTCACCAGCATAGCCTGCGAGTTTTTAATTCTGCCTTCTTTCTAGTTGGGATTCATGAGTGTACATGTTTCCACACAGGTATGCACTTTCGGCTAGCCAGGCTCAGGCGTCCTGTGTTTTTTCATTTGAGTCTTCCTATTGAGTCTTCTAAGATGGAATGGTTACATTTATTTTATGTTTTCATTATTAATAATATTATTTCTGTGTATACTGTGTGCCATAATATTTTTATAGGTAATATCATTTTTAAGACACATAACCTTTTCCCATTTTACAGATAAAAAAACTTAGGCTCAGGAAAGGTACATCACTGTCTGAGGACCAGTTAATAGTGACAGAGCTGAGATTCAACTTTCAGTATAACCTCTTATAAAACTTGGAACTAAAGGAATTTTTAAAAATTCCCACCAGTCTAAGACAACCACCATTACCAACTTTGTTAGTGTAATGCCTGTCTCCTCCCACACCCTTCAAGCAGAGGATTTTGTTTTCTTTACGTTTTTAACCAATCTGTCCTTCATTGCCCCTGTGGGATGGTGAGTCCGTGCCAAGGTGGTCATAGCTCCCTTGCCCTTCTCCAGAATTGCTGAGGAACATTTGAGGAACAAATCACAGTTGCCACGTTTCCTGGCTGAGAAGTGAGGAGAGGACACCCCTCTCAGTAGGTGCCCCACCAAAATAGGGCCCTGCATGCACATCTGGCTCTCATCCTCATCCTCCCAGAGAACCTCTTTCCTGAGCAGGGGTGGGGGTTGTGTTTTTTAGGCAAAAAGGAAAACCCAAGAGGAAAAGCAAATACAAGATCCTGGATGCCACGGATCAGGAAAGCCTGGAGCTGAAGCCAACCTCCCGGGCAGGTAGGGGCCCTGGGTGCCAGAGCTTCTAGGTCTGTGCACTCTCTCTGTGGAAGGCTGCTGTCACTAGCCCCTCCTGAGTGTGTCACTAACAGCCCACTGTGCTTGCAAAGCATTTTGTTCCCTTTTGCCTGATGAAGACTGAGGGTCAGATTTGCCCTGAGCTGCACTGGACAAAATGCCTCCAGGACCCACTTCGCGTGCTACTTCCGCTTGGCGGGGGTGCTGGGCCTGTTGTTTTCCTTTGCCTGGGCATTCTCCTCATGTTTCCCACCTGGAGTTCCGCTTTTCCAACTGCCCCAGGTAGTCAGGGTCAGGGACCTTGGACTTGTCTCTTACTGCTGACCAGTCTGTCCTTTATGGGCAGAGATGAGACCCAGGCCCGTGTCTGCCAGCTGACCACCTTTCAGCCAGCCTTGTTCTCCTGTCTTCCTATCTTTATCATTTGGCAAGTCCTCAGCTTCTGTCAGTGTCTTAGGGCAGATAGGAGGGCATTTCCTTGCACAAACAGTAAGATGACTTTGAGTGATGGCACTGGGAGATCAGGGCAGGTAGTAGGCCTTCCTTCCTCCACTGGGCTGGGTCACCTGGCGAGGGTTTCACTCATCATGGATGCCATGGGACAGGTATCATTGGTTTATGAGAGCTAGACTCTATAAAGCGATTCCTAAACACTCTGCAAGTAGAACTATTTTTATATAAAGCATTTCTTAAACACTTTTCATGCTTAAAGCTTTGTGTTAGGGAGAGGCTGTGGGGGTATAGGGAGTCATCAGACACAGGCTGTGCCCTCAGTCTAGTGAGGGAGAAAAGACACACAGTAGCAGAAGAGAACAGGCTCACAGCAGTCTGGACTCTGCACCAAGCAGCTCGATCCACCAACACTGTCAAGGTGGAGACTGGAGGTGGTGGGGCTTGAAATGAGCCCAGGAAAGCAGAGCAGTGAGGGTGGGCGGGGCATTTCACCCAGGAATATTGAGAATGAGGGCCTGGAGGTGAAATGTGCAAAACCCACCCCTCACACTGCAGCCAAGGTTTTTATCATGTTACTCTGATCATGTTTTTCACCCCCTGACATTCTTCAATGACTTACTATTTCTAGCACAAAAAGCTAGAACTTTTGGTCTGGTAGATGTGGCCTTTGTGAGCTTACATCAGTTTGCTTTTCTAGAATCTTTCTCTTTGCTGATCTCCCTCTTTTCTAAACAAGTTCTGCTGGTTCATCCAGTAATCTCTTTCTTTTTTAAAAATGTGGCGACAAGGTCTTGCTCTGTCACCCAGGCTTGAGTGCAGTGGTATAGTCATAGCTCACTGCAGCCTCCAACTCCTGGGCTCAAGTGGTCCTCCTGCTTCAGCCTCCCAAAGCAGCTGGGACTACAGGCATGCACCACCATACCCAGCCCTAGAAAGCTCTTTCTTATCCCTCCCTTAACCTCCTCAAGTTGTGCTCACCTTTCTCCCACATGCCTGGGTCGGCATTTCTCTCGCTGTCTCATGATTAGTTATGTTTGCCTGTCTCCCCACCCATCAGTGAAATCCCTGAGGGCAGGGGCTGTCTCATTCATCTGTGGATATGGAGCGGGACCACTATGTGCCAGGCCCTGTGCCAGACACTGCTTATATTGTGGTGAATCAAACAGACTTCACTCTTGTGTAGCTTATATCAGACAGACATTAAGCAAACTCACAAATACATAAAATATGCTCATAAAAGGCCTTTATGAAGAAAAACACTTAAGCTGAGACCTGGATAAGTGGGAGCTAGCCAGATAAAGCTGCAGGAAATAGCATTCCAGGCAAAGGAACAAAACTGGTGCAGACCCAGCTGCTAGAAGGAGCAGAGAGCATTTGAGGAGGTAGAAGAAGGTGACATGATGGACAGGTTCACCTTCCCACGGAGTAAGGGGTGAGTGACCCAAGGCTCAATGGATGAGCAGGGTCCCTGCTGAGGACTTCTCTTGAGTACAATGGTGAGCCACTGATAGCTTTTTAAGGGGATGAATGGTGGGATTTGGTTTACATTTATTATTATTTGAGACAGAGTCTCACTCTTATCACCCAGGCAGGAGTGCAGTGGTGCGATCAAGGCCCACTGCAGTCTTGACCTCCTGGGCTCAGGTGATCCTTCCACCTCAGCTTCCTAAGTAGCTGGGACCACAGGCATGCGCCACCATCCCCAGGTTTTTTTGTGTTTTTTTTTTTTGTATTTTTGGTAGAGACGGGGTTTCATCATGTTGCCTAGGCTGTTCTTGAACTCCTGGGCTTAAGTGATCTGCCTGCCTTGGTCTCCTAAAGTGCTGGGATTATAGGTGTGAGCCATGGCACCCGGTCTTGGTTTATATTTTAAAAAGACAACTGTGTAGCTGGGCGTGGTGGTGGGTGCCTGTAATCCCAGCTACTCGAGAGGCCAAGGCAGGAGAATTGCTAGAACCTGGGGGTGTGAAGGTTTCAGTGAACTGAGATCACTCCAACCTGGGCAATAAAGCCAGACTCTGTCTCAAAAAAAAAAAAAAAGATAACTGTGGCTGACAGATGCAGGGGTTGGAGGGGAAAGGCTAGCTGAAAGGAAGTTAGATAGAATGTCCTTGGGGTTGAGAGGCAGATAGATTCTAGATACATTTTTGAGGAAGACTTGATGAGGTTAGTGGTCTGCTGGCCAAGGGGTGTGGGAGAAGGGAGAAAGGAAGGATGGCTCACAGCTTCAGCACTGAGCCTCTGTGGGTTGGGTGGTGGTAGTATCCCTGAGATGGGAGAGACTGGAGAAGAAATGTTGGAGATCAAGTGTTTGGTGCAAGACAGTTATGAATGGAGTTGAGGGAATGAGAATGAAAGATTGACAAGGCCCAAATTGTGAAAGTTTTGACTATCAGCCTGCAGAGTTAAACATTTATCCTGGTGATGCTGGGAAGCAAAGTCTTGGATAAGCTGGTTTAGGAAAATCAGTCTGGTGACAACATATAATAATTGAAGGGGTGTGGCTACAAGTGTGGAGACCAGCAAGGAGATTTTTGGTCCAAGGAGATGCTGACATTGGTTCACACAGCGTGGTGTCAGTGGGTTATAGCTAGGTCTGGCAAGGTCAGGGCTGACTTCCAACTGAGAGATGGAGAATGATAGTGCTGTTGACAGAATCAGAACCTCTGATGCAGTGACTGGGTAAGAGAAGATGAATTAAATGGAACTCAGCAGAAGAGTCAGACATGGAACTGTAGAAATAGGAATCTCCCATCTGCTGGTGAGGATCAGCACCACAAAGGGTCATATCCCTTATGGGGGAACGTTGAAGGACAAAAGAAGAGGCCTAGGGTTGAGGACCCCAAGAATGACCATCCAGGAGGGAGGAGGGGATTCATTAGGGGACAGCCGTCGGTGTTTGCTGCTGCAAAGGCCAAAGAATCAGAATTGATAGCACCAGAGAAGCTCCTGGCCCATCAGAGAGCTGCAGTAGAGTGGGGAGTGACAGTGGAAGTGAAAGCGCAGGTGATTTAGAAAGCGAAGTGAGGAGATGAAGGCCCTGAATATTTAAAAATCCTTTTAACGGCAGAGCAGTGAAAGCTAGAGAAGCAGGATGGCAGGCAGAGGGCAAGGGCCTCCTCTTCCTCAGAGAAGGGCTCATGAACAGATCTGTGGGTGGCAATGTCGAATGCAGGTAGAGGAGTGGTGCATTGGAGAGGTGCTTCCTGACTGAGGAGGAAGGAGGGAGAAGGGAAGAGAGGAGAGAAAGGGAGCATGGAGTTCAGATGCCTCTTCTGAGGCAGGAGGGGAGAAACGGGCGGTGATGGCCCGGAGAAGTGCCGCGCTGCAGAGGCGAGATTGGATGGGAGCCTGAGCTCAGCACGTCGGACATCTTAGGGAGAGGGGAGAGCCACGGGGTGTTCCAGTGGCATCTAGGTGACCAAAACCAACAACGTGCGACCAGGTGAGGGCAGCAGGGCTGGTCTCTTGTGGGCAGTGTCTACCGAAGGGAGCTGGGAGAGCCCGCTCAGGTTCGGTGTGGGTCTGAGCAGGCCGGAAGCACTGGTTCTTGTTCTGGGCTCAGTGGGTTAGCAGGTCCAGCCTACAGTAGAGTCACTAGGAGGACGAGGAGAATGAGATTCAAGACCATATGGTGTCAGGTATGGAACTGAAGAAGTTTAGCTGGAAGAAGGGTAAACTGAGTGGGTCTGTGGGGGGGAAAGAGGATGTATGTGCGCGGGAGTCTGGACGGACAGTTTGCCAGGAGCCAGTTTAGGCTGAGGATGAGCAGCAACTGAGGAAGGAGAGCAGCGCCACCTGGTAAGTGTAGGGCTGCCCCCCTCAGGAGGCCCCCTTTACATTCAGCAGCTATGGCTTTGTTTTCTCTTGTTGTTGTTGTTTTTTGTTGTTGTTTTTGTTTTCTATTGATTTGTTTTTCTAAAACTTTCTATTGAAGTATATTAGGTTCAACCTAGGCTCCTGTCCTCACTGCTATAGCCAGAGGGGCTTTGGGAAGGAGGCAGCTGTGAACGGGTGGGTATTTCAAGGGGCGAGGCAGGGCCTTTGGAGGACCTGGGCCCTTGCCAGGGCCCTTTCCACTGTCCCCACCACACTGGAGATGTGCTGGCGGTCAGTGTTCTTCTGTGGCCCTGCTGCTCCGCTGCCCGAAGACTCAGTAGGAGAGGTTCAGTCAAGACCCAGAACTGTAACCCTGACACCAACGCGGGTGAGGAAGCTCCCTGCCCAAGCCCCAGAGCATGTGGCACAGGCACAGCTGTACATGGACAAGGTCCTTGGGCGCATGTGGTCCTGAATGGCAGGCGCATCAGGGTCTGGATGCGCTCAGCCTGGAGAGCTCGGAGCACTCCCAGCCTTAAGTCAGGTGTGGCCAGGAAGGGCTGAATGGCTGGGAATCCTCTCAAGGCACTTTCAGTATGTGAGGGAGATCTGGATCCTTCTCCCCGGAGAAGGGAGAATGATTATTGGATGATGAGATTGTGGTGCTGGAGAGGGCTCTCCCCTCTCCCTAAGATGTCCACCCCTCACCTGACTGGTTACCTTTTTTAGAAAGGAGGGAGGTTAGCTCCTGGGCGTGGGCATTCCCAGGACCCAGAACACTGCTGAGGGGGTGCCACCTGTTGGCAGCTCCCACTCTAGTCCTGCTATCTCAGCCTGCTGTTTGCTTTCTCTGGAGTTTTTGCACCAGCCAGAGGGCAGCCATCTTTGCTGTTGGAACTCTTCTTATCAGACCACATTTCATGTCTGTGGCCGCTCGGCATCTATAGGGATAAGTAGTGAAGGGACTGCCATGGCTTGCAGAATCGCAGGTGTCTTCTTCGACCCCAGGTGCTTCATACGGTTCTTGCTTTGTGTGTTCTGTGATTTGGCTGCTTGGGACTGCTTCTGAGAGTCCCCATTTCAGTCAGGCTCTCCCAGCAGGAGAGACCTCTCCAAGCGTGCACCTGCTCTGCCACCCTAGCATCCAGTGAAGCCACAGCAGACAAGAGCCCACAGAGCAAATGTCTACATGGACTGAAACTGCACACTCCTGCTGTGCCAGCACTCAGCGGCCCTGCTGACCTAGGGTGCAGCTAAAAGCTCATTCTCCAGAGCCTGAGTTCTTTGTGCTTTCCTGCCTACCATGTCACTCCACCCATAGAGGGAGGTGATAAAATATTCCAAATTTGAAAGGTAAAGAAAAGAGAATGTCACTGAGTGGCCTGAACCAAAGCTCATGGATACTGGAGATGAAGAACCAGCAGGAGACCCCAGGTGTGCTCTCATCCATACTCTGTGACACCCCTTAGTGGACTGTTCCAGCCAGTTGAGCCCGGGAGAAGGACTAGGGAAGCTTCCTTCCCATCTGCACCTCCCAGCCTGGTGAGGAGCCTGTGACTTGCCCTGTTCCTTGGCTCCTCAGGCTGGGGTAAGGTGTGGGGGTGGCTCCAGCCTGGAGGCCAGTCTCCTGATGCTGGATTCCTTGTTTTCCCTGCAGGCATCAAACAGAAAGGCCTGGTGCTAAGTAGCAGCCTGATGCACTCCGAGTCAGAGCTGGACAGCGACGATGCCATCTTTACATGGCCAGACCGAGAGAAGGGCAAACTCCTGCATGGTCAGAATGGCTCTGTACCCAACGGGCAGACCCCTCTGAAGGCCAGGAGCCCGCGGGAGGAGATCCTGTAGCCACCTGGTCTGTCTCCTCAGGGCAGGGCCCAGCACACTGCCTGGCCAGTCCTCCTACCTCCCGAGTCTGCGGGCAGCTGCTGTCCCAGCATCTGCTGGTCATTTCGCCCTGACAGTCCCAACCAGAACCCCTGGGACTTGAATCCAGAGACGTCCTCCAGGAACCCCTGAACGAAGCTGTGAATGAAGAGGTTTCCTCTTTAAACCTGTCTGGTGGGCCCCCAGATATCCTCACCTCAGGGCCTCCTTTTTTTGCAAACTCCTCCCCTCCCCCGAGGGCAGACCCAGCCAGCTGCTAAGCTCTGCAGCTCCCCAGTGGACAGTGTCATTGTGCCCAGAGTGCTGCAAGGTGAGGCCTGCTGTGCTGCCCGCACACCTGAGTGCAAAACCAAGCACTGTGGGTATGGTGTTTCCCTCTCTGGGGTAGAGTACGCCCTCTTGCTGGGCAAAGAGGAAGTGGCACCCCTCCCCTCACCACAGATGCTGAGATGGTAGCATAGAAATGATATCTGGCCCCCCCTTAACACTGGAGCCCCACTCCCTTCTCCCATCCGGCCCGAGATTAGGGAGGATTGACTGTGTCAGGGATGGTGGGTGGCCTCTCTCGCTGCCAGGGCCCTTGTCAGAGCAGCCAGGCTGGACAGACGGCCTCCCTCCTCTCCATCTGACCGGCACCTGCTGCTTCGGGGCTTAGGCCACCGCTCCCTGTCCCCAGAGGAGATAGCCCCAGATGGACTGGACTGTTGTGGCATGAGAGTGCATGTGTGCAATGGCCCCGCTGTGGTCCCCTCTCTGTCCCTCCATCTGTATGTGTTCTCTCTGTGTCCCTTGCATGTGTGCGTGTTAGAGTGAGCGCGTATGCATCAACTCATTGGGCTCTTGGCTGCTCACAAGGCAACTTTGACTTGGAAAGACTTTCATCTCCTTGGAACCAAGACTTCCTGAGTCCCCCTCACCCTGGCCCTGTTCCACCATGGTTATCTGGGTATTGGGGAATGGAAACTTTGGGGGAGTGACTTTTTAAAGAGACACTTATAATTTCTACTACTGCACTACTGTCCATTGTGGGATGATTAAACATGGTATTTAACTGTGCACTCTGTCTGCTGGGTGTGCTGCTTCACGCTACATCTCGGACCTGTGCACAGCTCCCACCCTCTGGGCAGCCCTGTGAGGTCATGGCCTCTGGCAAGGAAGTTTTGGGCCTGGCATCAGCACATGCAAGCAGTGGTGCTGGGCCCTGCCTGCCACTGGTGGGTGGGAGTGCACCACCCCAGTACCCCTGCTGGCTTTAAGGGAGGAGGGTTGATGTCCCTTCTTCCCATATCTATCTTTTGTTAACACAAAAATGATCATGTCCACCTGTGACCAAGCTGGGGGGACACGGAGTGTCCTAAAGTCCAGGGTGTGGCTTTAGAAATTTTGACCACTCATCTTCCCTTTGGTGTTCCCAAATAGTAGAGGTTGGCCACATGCCCCCAAATGTGTTGACTGTACCTAGTTCACAGAGCACTTTGCTGGGCATGTGGCTTGGGAGGGCTGGTGCACAGTCTAGCACTCCCAAGACAGGGAGGAGGGAAGGACCACTGAGTTCATGCTCCCTCCAGGGCCCTGGACACAAAACCCTGCTGCAGGAGGGCAGCAGTGGCTGTTTTTACAGATCGAGAGCCAAGGCATAGTGAGATGAAGTAACTTAATCTACACAGATGGTGACAGAGGAGAACTCAGGCCCGGCAGAGCCTTGCTCGCTCTGCAGCAGTCTCCAACCTCAAGACGAGAGGCTTCTTCAGACAGGTTGCTGGGTTTCTAATTCAGTAGGTCTGGGGAAGGGGGAGGACATAAGAATTTGCCTTTCTAAAACAGGTTCCCAGGAGATGCTGATGCGCTGGTCCTGGGCCTCCCTTTAGAACCTCTGGCCTAGAAGCGCATAGTCAATGCCGCATGAATAGGAACCAGCACATGTCCCATCCTGAGTGAGGGTGAAAGAAGTAAGTTTAGTAAAGGGAGGTCTCGAATCTGCCAAGGAGTGTCCTCCAAGCTAAGGGCACAGGTTTGCTCAGTTGACGGGTGGAGGTGGGGGGCAGTGTTGCAGCCCAAACACAGCCACAGCAGACAGGCTCTGTGGAGCGGAGGGCACTCCAGAGAGTGGCCAGATGAAAAACAAGTTGGTCCGCACACAGTGGAAGCCATTGGCAGCTCGGGCAACAGAACAGTGGAGCTGGGTACAGGCCAGACTGCACAGAATAGCTGGATGGGAGGCGATAAGGCCTTGGTGAGGTTGATGCATCGGGAATAGCTTCAAAGGATTTGGGAAGGAACCGCAGGACCCGACCACTTACTAGCTTTGTAGTAAAAAAGGGAGGCTTCCCTTTTCCTCTGGGCCTCTTTTCTCCATCTTGTTTATCTCAGCTACAACCCACTGAAGGATATATATACATATATATATTTTAGTTGGAATTTTGCTCTTAAATGGGGAGCTGAATCCTGGGAACACTGGCAATCATGATTTTTCTTCTTTTTTTGAGACAGAGTCTTGCTCTGTTGCCCAGGCTGGAGTGCAGTGGCGTGATCACTGCAAGCTCCGCCTCCTGTATTCAAGCAGTTCTCCTACCTCAGCCTCCCCAGTAGCTGGGATTACAGGCATGCACCACCACGCCCGGCTAATTTTTGCATTTTTAGTAGAGATGGGGTTTCACCATGTTGGCCAGGCTGGTCTTGAGCTCCTGACCTCAGGTGATTCACCCACCTCGGCCTCCCAAAGTGCTGGGATTGCAGGCCAATCATGATTTTTCTTGGCATTTATTAGTTGGTTAAATAAAGCATTAAAAGAGAGAAAGTGCCATCCTGTTGGAGCAGTTGAAGCTTTTCCCCAGGTAATGCCCCTGTCTTCAAGTGGATCCTAGGAGCCTAGAATCCTCCCCCTCTGAAACCTGGGGCTCTATATGGGGGCTGTTGACAATTTCTATGCTTTCAGCCACTGTGCAGCACTCAGCCTTTTGTCCCCAACCCGCTTGCAAGTTCATGAGGCTAGACCCGTAACTTCTGTTTTGCAACACTCTTACCTCTCACACAGCACAGATATTAAAACATCTTACGTGAGCTACATGATCTGGGAGTAGTCAATGCCTCAGAAGTTTCTCATTCTGATTCTGTTACGTAGAAACAAAACAAACACACGAGTTTCAATAGCCTCAGATGAAAACAGTTCCTGTCTTGCTACCCATAATCTGTATGTTCCATCAGTGATTAAGGGACAGCAGTAGAGAAACCACAGAAACCATAAACATGGCTGTTTTCAGGAGCGACCAGTGCACACCACTTTATTCCTATCTTATCTCAGAAATCCCAAGCTATCTCTCTTAAAAGCACGAGGCACTTTTAAACATGGTACTCTTTGGAAATACCAAATACCATACTCTTATTTGGGAAAGCAATATAAACTTCAGCATTTCAAAACCACCAATGTCAACTTACCCATCATCCTATCCCTAGTCTCCACCACAGGAACTGGGATGCCCTTTGAAGTGTGCCCATGATGAACACAGAGCCTGACAAACATCAACATAGGCATGCGGAGAGGTTCCAGGAGCACAGGAGGGGGATGCAATCTGACCAGCCCAGGGATGTGACAGAGGTGGTTTCTCAAAGGAAAACGCCAGTTAAGGCGGGGAGGGAGATGGCAGATCTGGTCGCTGCTGGTTTCTCCCACACAAATCCTCCAATGGAACCTGGCCTAGGAAGTTCCCAGGGAGTGCTACTTGAGGAGAGAATAAAGAGATGGAATGAAAATACTGAACTGTAATATATAAGATGGGGATGGGGTGATGACTGTAACCTAGTCTTTCCATAGGACGATGGTAGAAATACTCATTTGAGAACGTCAGGCATTCATCTTAAAAACATTGAGAAAGCCACTGAAAATTCAGAACTAGAATGTAGAACATCTAAACCAGACAAGGAAAGAAAAAAATTAAAAGATTTCAATCAACCCATCAGCAGGAAGGGAGGGAAAAAAAATCAGCACGAAAAATGTGACCACTTAATAGGCATTAGTTTTCAGATTGGATGTTAACGACAAAACCACTACCACCAAACAGAACTTAACAGACTGGGTTTAATTGTAAATCTCTATTTACAGGACAGACAACTAAAACATCACATAGACTGAAAATAAAAAGACAAGATACACTGGGGCTTTGGATCCTATTAAGACAGTGAACTAGCGTATGCTACAGGTTCCCTTCCCCAAAAATCAACCCTAGAAAAACAACATCATCAACTGAGGCACCACTACCACAAATCAAATCAAACTGAAAACTCCCCACAAATCCTGTAAGAATCCCCAAAGATGCAGGTTATAAAGTGGGAGGGGAGGTAGGGCATCAGGGAGATGTCTGCTCTTGCTGGACATGGGACCGCCAGTCAAGTCACTGATGTCAGTGGGACACTATCAGGGCAGCCCAAAACTCTGCTGAGGAGAAAGAGGGGTGGGCTGGGCAGCTGCTCTTAGGTTTGAAATTCCAAGCCCTTATTCCCTCCAAAGCCTCAAGAGCTGGCAGAGGATGACTGGCAATTGTGCCTCCTCGCAGTGCTGCTTCCTACAGGTCTGAAGGTGAATCTTGGAACACTCCTGGTGGAGTGGTCAACAGCAATTGTGAGGGACCTGGAGGTCATGAACTTCCCTTCTTCAACTCACTGGGAGGGACAGGGTAGAGCCTGGCTTTGGCCTTTCACCAACAAATACTACAGAGAAGCTGGTGCTGTGAAGGAACATGAGCTCACAGGCTAAAATAACCAGATGCCACCTGAGGAGCCCAAGCCCCTGCCCCCAAAGACAGCAAACTGAACCAGAATTCAAAACAAACTGGGAAATGTTGGCAATCTGAAACAGGAACAAGGACCAAGCAGATTTTTTTTTTTTTTTTTTTAAGAGACGGAGTCTCACTCTGACACCCAGGCTGGAGTGCAATGGTGTGATCTCAGCTCACCACAACCTCTGCCTCCCAGGCTGGAGTGCAATGGTGTGATCTCAGCTCACCACAACCTCTGCCTCCCAGGTTCAAGAGATACTCCTGCCTCAGCCTCCTGAGTAGCTGGGATTACAGGTGCCCACCACCACACCTAGCTAATTTTTGTATTTTTAGTAGAGACGGGGTTTCACCATGTTGGCCATTCTGGTCTCAAACTCCTGACCTCAGGTGATCCACCCACTTCGGCCTCCCACAGTGCTGGGATTACAGGTGTCAGCCACCGCACCCGGCTCCAGATAGAAATATTAAGGGTAAAAAAACAAATAGGATAGGACAGATATATCTCACAACAAATCCATGAGGTGGGGCATCATACTGAGGGCCTCTGCCAAAACGAAGCAGGAAAATAAAAACGTGGGAACACCCCCCCAACACACATACAGAGCAGTCCAGGGACAGAGCAGAAGTGCCAAATCTGAATAATGGGAGTCGCAGAAGGAAAGAGAAAAAAAAATGGAGAAAATATTTGGAAAAATAATGAGAATACATTTCCCAGAATTAAAGAAAGATCAAAGGACTCATAGAATGATTAGTAAGAAAACTGTACAAACAGAAACATTGTAGTGAAAGACATTTAAGACCAATAAGAAAAGCAGAAATTCTGAAAGCTCTCAGAGAAATAGATCAAATCAGATGGACATCAGGCTTTTTGACAGTATCAGATGAAAAAAGAAAAGAAGTGCTAAAGGAGAAAACTTTGACCTCAAAATCTATAGTAAGACAAACTCACTAACTTGAGTGTAATAAAAAAATATTCTCAGGCGGCCGGGCAAGGTGTGTGACGCCTGTAATCACAGCACTTTGGGAGGCCGAGGCAAGAGGATTGCTTGAGGCCAGGAGTTCGAAACCAACCTGGTCAATATAGCGAGACCCCCCCATCTCTACAAAATAAACATTTTGAAAATTAACTCCATATGGTAGCACACGCCTGTAGTCCCAGCTACTCCGGAGGCTGAGGCAGGAGGACTGCTTGAGCCCAGGAGTTATAGAGGCTGCAGTGAGCCATGATTATGCCACTGAGCTCCAGCCTAGGTGACAGAGCAACACCTTGTCTCAAAAAAAAAAAATTCTCAGGGACACAAGGCTTCAGTAACTTTTTCACAAAAGGGCCCATTTAGAACATATTCTTGGAAGAAGTGGTCAAATATAGAAAAATTAATCTAGACATGGGAAGAGAGATGGGAAGTGATGGTGAGCAAATACCCTGGCAAAGTTTGTAGTCTGAAACAGGACTAACAAAAAGGAAAAAAAACCTGTAAGTATATAATAAAATAATTTACATAGTAAGTAAGAGTGGGCAAGACCAAAGGAACATAAAAGTCTAACAAAGTCTTACTAGGAGAAGATTTAGATGGTAAGTGAAAGAAACCAACAGGGGTAAACAAACATGATTAGTATTAAGAGTAATATGTTGGCCTGAGTGTTGTGGGTTATTGTTAAGCTGATTTACCATTGTCTCCCCCCACAACCACGCTCGACTAGCTTTGCATTTTGGCCTGGCGCAGTGGCTCAGGCTTGTAATCCCAGCACTTTGAAAGGATGAGGCAGGTGGATCACGATGTCAGGAGTTTGAGACCAGTGTGACCAATATGGTGAAACCCCGTCTCTACTAAAAATACAAAAATTATCCAGGCATGGTGGCATGCACCTGTAGTCCCAGCTACTTGGCAGGCTGAGGCAAGAGAATCTTTTGAACCCGGGAGGCGGAGGTTGCAGTGAGCTGAGACCGCACCATTGCACTCCAGCCTGGTGGACAGAGCGAGACTCTGTCTCAAATTAAAAAAAAAAAAAAAAAGTAATATCAATAAAAGTAGAAAGTATTACCTTTTTAAACAAGTAGAAGAAAATTTGTTACTCAGTGGGAAGCAAGGGGATAAACCGAAAAGTTCAGTAAACAGAAATTGTGAAAAAAAAAAAAAAAAAACCCACAAAACTAAACAGCAGAAATAAGTTCTATTAGCCGTAATTAAGTTTAAGGTGTTTACATATGAACTTAACACCAGACTCTGGCCTCTTCCTTCCAGTCGCCACTGCCCTCCCTGCATGGAGACAGTGGCCTGTGAGGAGGTGAAGGCCTCCTCAAACCATGGACACGTGCACGTGGTGAGGGGTCTCCTGGTAAGGCAGCCACCACCTAGCAGCAGGGTAAGAGGGGCAGTGGGTGGCTGGAATGGTTGGGAGGTTAATTACACTGTGCAAACAAGTTCCTCATTGAGAAAATAAGTACATATACTGAGGATAATGGGAGCCAGGTTTCACACTTTTTGAGAAAGGATTATGAATGTGGAAAGGGAGAGAAGGCTGCAAAGAATCCTGAGGTGTTGAACTGAAATTGGAAAAACTGGAATCAACTCACAGGTTTAAAGAAACAAACTACATACATACACACACGGATGTAGATGTATATAGTTATATGAATATGTGTTTATTGATTGGTTGCTCTACCCACTGAGAGGGCATAGAAGCAATTTTACCTTAGTAGCAGTGAGCACGCCAAGTGCTAAGGCATTATGGCTCTATAGAGAGATGACTGATTCCAAAAAAGTACCACAAAATCCTGGAATATCTTAAGTGAAAAAATGCTGAAAAACGGACAGGAACATGTCAGAAGGACATAAAAGCCAGCTAGAAGGGGCTTCCATTGGTCAAATATACGACAATTTGAGTATCAAAATAAATGAGCATCAGAATACAACCTACTGAATAAGATAGGAACCTAAGAGTCTATAATGACATATATAAATGAATAAAAAATAACAAAGACTCTCAATGTAAACATTTTTAAACAATCTAACAATTATAGGACAAAAAAGATGGGGGAAAAAACAGGCAAATATTAACCAAGAGAAACTGGGGGAGCAATATTTACAGTATCTGATAAAACAATTCAATGCAAAAAGGAAAAAAGGTGGGATATACAGATAAGAAAGAACAATGAAACCAAAAATGTAAATAGGATGAGTATTAGTATACCTCAAACACAGCCTGAAAACTGACAAGGCTGCTAGCAGGCAAAGGAGGATGGACAAACACTTGGGTTAAAAAAGGAAATGGGAAAACACTTTTAGACCGATGATCATATCATTATGTCTGAATCGGGAAACACACCTAAAGCAGTACTGAGATGAAAAAGTTGTAGATTTTAAATCATTTTCAGGAAACAAGAAAGAAAGATTAACAATGAATGAAGCAATCATTCAATCATTTAAAGAATGAACAACTGGAAAAGAAAAAACAAGAAAAGAGAAGGAAAGTATTAATAAAATTAGAAATACATGAAATAAGACTTAGCCAAATGCTGGTTCTTTGAAAAGGTTAAGAATGACCAGGAAAATGAGAAGATGCAAACACAATACAAAATTTAAAAAGGAAATAATTATGAACTATATGTTATAAACCTGAACATATAGATGAAAATGAGGAAGTTAAAATGCAAATTGGCAAGACATTAAAAACTTGAGTAGACCACTGGGCATTAAGTAAATAAAAATGGCAAAGACCTCCCCTTAGGGGACAAAACAAAACACCAGAATCAAGAGATAAATAAAATTAAGATTTGTGTGAAACACACACACACACACACACACACGAATTAGGTTGGCTAGCTAATAGTTTTTTTTTTTTTTTCTTTGAGACAGAGTCTCGCTCTGTCTCCCAGGCTGGAGTGCAGTGGCATAATCACGCCTCACTGCAAGCTCCGCCTCCTGGGTTCACGCCATTCTCCTGCCTCAGCCTCCTCGAGTAGCTGGGACTACAGGCGCCTGCCACCACGCCCGGCTAATTTTTGTATTTTTAGTTAAGATGGAGTTTCACCATGTTGGTCAGGCTGGTCTCCAACTCTTGACCTCGTGATCCGCCTGCCTCGGTCTCCCAATGTGCTGGGATTACAGGTGTGAGCCACCGTGGCCGGCCAAACTTATTTAAGAGTTTGTTGGCGGGGTGTGGTGGCTCCCGCCTGTAATCCCAGCACTTTGGGAGGCTGAGGCAGGAGGATTACCTGAGGTCAGGAGTTTGAGACCAGCCTGGCCGACATGGTTAAACCCGTCTGTACTAAACATACAAAATTAGCCAGGCATGGTGGCACATGCCTGTAGTCCCAGCTACTTGAAAGGCTGAGGCAGGAGCATCGCTTGAACCCGAGAGATGGAGGTTGCAGTGAGCAGAGATCGCGCCACTGCACTCCAGCCTGGGCAACAAGAGCGAAACTCCATCTCAAAACAAAACAAAAACAAAAACAAAACACAACAACAACAACAGTGTTTTCTCACCTTGCAATATTGATAACCTTTTTTGTTGTGATGAGAAGTTCCAGTTCCGTTTAGTGGTAATGTGACAGTGGCCATTACCGGTGTATTCGTTAGGATACTGGTTTGGCTACTTTAATGAAGAGGAAAAAAAAAGGCTTTAAATAAGATGAAAGTTCCTCTCTTATGTGAAGGTCTGAGCTAGTAGGCAGACCAGGAGAGACAGGTGGCTCTGTCCATGAGGTTAATATGCTTCTGGTATGCTGCCCTTTCCCACATGGACAAAACTGGTTTGCCATGACCACGTTCATGCTCCAGATCAGAGGAAAAAGGGAAAACAAGAGAGGAGCATGCATTTTCCTTTTAGGAGTGTAGCCTGGGAGATGTAAACTCACATCTGCTTCCATGCCACTGGTCAAAACTTCGTCCCATGGTCACTCCTAACTACAAGTTAGCCTGGAAAATACACTTTTTTACCAAGGGAGCCACTGCCTAGCTAAAACTTTTGGGGAAGGAGCAGTTCTGTTAATGAAGTGAAGCGTGGGGAGATTGCTGTTGTACCGTTGTCTTGTTCCTAAACTGATGACATATATAACCTACCAAGTAAAAGAAGTTTCATAGATTTAAGGTTTTTCTCCCAATTAAAAAATAAATTTATGACCTGGCATTCATATGCAAAGAAATATAAATAGGCCAGGTGCGGTGGCTCATGCCTGTAATCCCAGCACTTTGGGAGGCCGAGGCAGGCAGATCACCTGAGGTCAGGAGTTCGAGACCAGCCTGCCCAACATAGTGAAACCCCATCAAATACAAAAATTAGCCGGGCATGGTGGCGTGCACCTGTAGTCCCAGCTACTCAGGAGGCTGAGGCAGGAGAATCACTTGAACCCAGGAGGCAGAGGTTGCAGTGAGCCAAGATCGAGCCACTGCACTCCAGCCTAGGCAACAGAGCAAGACTCCATCTCAAAGAAAAAAAGAAATATTAGCCAGGCGTGGTGGTTCACACCTGTAATCCCAACACTTGGGAGGCTGAGGTGGGCAGATCACTTGAGGTCAGGAGTTTGAGAACAGCCTGGCCAACATGGCAAAACCCCGTCTCTACTAAAAATACAAAAATTAGCCAGGTGTGGTGGCATACACCTGTAATCCCAGCTACTTAGGAGGCTGAGGCAGAAGAATCGCTAGAACCCAGGAGGCGGAAGTTGTAGTGAGCCAAGATCGCACCGCTGCACTCCAGCCTGAGCAACAGTGAGACTGTGTCTCAAAACAAACAAAAAGAAATATAAAGAAAAAAACTAATAAACTCTATCATATGCTGTTCCTATATATACTGATATACATGCCCATTTCTTTCTTTTTTCTTTTTTTTTGAGACAGTCTCACTCTGTTGCCCTGGCTGGACAGTGTAGTGGCCTGATCTCGGCTCACTGCAACCTCCGCCTCCCAGGTTCAGGTGATTTTCCTGCATCAGCCTCTGGAGCAGCTGGGATTATAGGCACCTGCCACCACGCCCAGCTAATTTTTGTACTTTTAGTAGAGATGGGGTTTCACCATGTTGGCCAGGCTGGTCTCGAGCTCCTGACCTCAAGTGATCTGTCCATCTTGGCCTCCCGAAGTGCTGGGATCACAGGCATGAGCCATCGTGCCCAGCCCCATTTTTCAATATAGTGAAAATATCAATGGATTCTTGTGATGTTGATTACTATTGATATGCACATAAGCGCTAGTGAAGAATTTGTAATTTTGTTTGATTCAAATATGTAGAATTGGTTATATAAATAGAGTATTATGTTTTGCAGAAGCCAAAGTGCTGTACTTAGTAAAGATTCAGACTGTAGTGTGGGAATTAACATTTATTTAATGTGTTAGTACAGGCCAGGAAATTTGCATATAATAAAAAATATCTGACATTTGAAAGCCTACCATGTGCCAGGCACAACTTAATAAGGGAGTTATACCCACTTTATAGATAAGAAAACTGAGGCACAGAGAGGTTAATTTTTATTTACTTATTTTTTTATTTTTTTGAGACGGAGTCTCGCTCTGTCGCCCAGGCTGGAGTGCAGTGGCACAATCTCGGCTCACTGTAAGCTCCGCCTCCTGGGTTCACGCCATTCTCCTGCCTCAGCCTCCCGAGTAGCTGGGACTACAGGCGCCCGCCACCACGCCCGGCTAACTTTTGTATTTTTAGTAGAGACAGGGTTTCACCATGTTAGCCAGGATGGTCTCGATCTCCTGACCTCATGATCCTCCTGCCTCGACCTCCCAAAGTGCTGGGATTACAAGTGTGAGCCACCGTGCCCGGCCCAAGGTTAAGTAATTTACCTAAAGTTATACAACCAGTAAGTAGAAACACTAGGCTTCAACGCCTATGATCTCTCCACTACATAGCATTGCCTCTCAATCACTATTCTCTTCAATGATGATAGCACAGTATAATAACAGACAAGTGCGAGTCTAGAGGAGTTCAGGGTATGATTGCTTCTTTCCTAAAACTTCAACTCAGTACCCTAGGAGACTTCTTTGGAAAATTAAATTCTGAATTCATTGATAGAAATTCATTTTACATTAGATCTTTTGGGAAAACCTGTTTTATAAATTTAGGATTGCCACAAGGCAGGTAGGTAGAAAGTCGATACGGAATTTGAAAGTACAGCTGCATAATACCAAGACAACTCTGAAGTCGAAGGAAAATGCTATTTAGTCTTACATTCCTGTTTTAAACATGTATTTATACTTAAGAATGAACATATCCTTTATTCTAGTCTTACAATTTCATTAAAGTTGAACTGATGTAGGCTTTGTAAATCTCAAAAAAGTTTGCCTGAAATGATATGTATAAATGATCTCTGATATTTCTACCTGTTGGGACTTTGAATATAGTCAGTAAATTAGCTAAAAATGGGAACAAGTCTTTTGATGGAAAAAAGGAAATAAAAGAACTTGCAATGAAAGAATATGTTGACTGGACTACATAAAAAAAAATTTCGTTCTCGGAAACTGCTCTCTTTCTTTGTAATTTTACTAACTGCTGGGTCATACCAATAAGGTCAATCAGAAAAAGAGATTTCAAATTCTTTTAAGACGTAAAGAAGAAGAACTCACCCATCAAATACAAATATACTATTTTATTCTAAGGGAATATTTCTGTGGTTTCTGCAAGGGGAAAACCTAAAAGTGGTTAAAAACTGAAAAAGAACAAAAAGGATGATTTAGATGTTTTTGTTTGATGTTTTTTTCTCCCCTGGAAAAAAAAATGTAATTTTACACAATTTTCATAAAATTAAAAAAGCAATAATCAGACGCACATATCAACAGCTACACTTATGAGGAATGACCAATAATTAATATTTTCTCTTATGAATAAATTTAGGGTTCTGGGCAACTCTGTGGACTAACATGCAAATGAAATCCTGATACAGTCATTTATCTGGGTATTGGGTGTTCTCAGTAAAAGATACAGATTTTTTTTTTCTGGTATTTCATAACAATTTATCTACTATGCTAACAATATTTGCTTTTTCATACAACTACAGAAGGGGAAAATGTTAGTGTTTATACAAACCATAAAATTCGTATAGTGGGGACTATTACACTTGCTATTTCTGGATAGTTTATTGGCAGACTTATCAGACAATCCAATTATTTGTCCTCCATATCGAACAAGGTATGGAGTAAGAAGTTTTCCAGTCAGAAATGACAAACACAGATGGAATTAATCATACAGAATCGGGGTGGATTTACTTCTTTCATACAGTTCTTGGTAACAAAAATGAGATTTGTTACAGGCAGAGGGACAGAACCACCAAGTACACAATGTCAGAAGGCCTACTTTTTTCATTTTAGTTTTACTTAAATGCCTTTTATTTGTTAAAAAAGAAATACAACTGCCACCCCCACCTAAAAAAATGAGATACCCTGAAAAGTCTTTCAAGATTAAAATTTCTAAGAGGCTTTTTGACATCTCTCAGTTTTATCATAGCATCAAATTAACCTTAGCTAAAGAAGTTCTGCAATTGGCAAACGTCATAAAAGCTTTGATTCCAAATTTTGTGGGGAAGAAACTGAGAATGGAGATGAGGGAGATGGACTGATAGGCCACACACACCTATGACTTGCAATCCTCATAGAACTACTGAAACAGCTAGAGTTTGGAATAATGCTCTAAGACCTGCTTATGGATATGCAAGACAATGTCTTTGTATCCTCACCCCAGAATCCCTATTTTCAAGTTTCAAGGGCAACAAGGTCATCTTCCAAATGCTTTATATAGGAACCTAACTAGGACCTTTTCTATCATAATTCAGATAGCTAAGTAATACTGTATCTTTGTGGAATCACTCACAGGTTTGCCAGAGTAAGAAAAGAGACTATCCTTTTTGAAATGACAAGGGCCTCCAGAAACTGGTGCAAAAGACAAAATAAGAGGAACTGTTTGGGAAATAGGAAGGTAAAACAACGGGAGAAAAGCTGCCATTGGGGAAAAAAAATGAAAATAAAAGGAGAACCCCCATTTCTCTGTACCACAGCTCAGGCTGTGAGACAGCAGCAATAAGGGCCCACACCCAGAGAAGGGGCATTTTAGTGGGTTTCTACAAACATTTCAAGACACTTGGGGTCTGATAGGCTCCACAGATTTTCTGTGTGCATAATTAGTTTGTGGAATATCATCCCCTTTACCTTAGTTTACCCACATCCAGACCCACCGCTGAGAAGGCTTGATCCAGAAAATGAAAGGGACACATTACTGTTAACAGCAGTGAAGGTCATTTTCCCTGATGTGAGGGGCCCAAGGCAAAAGCTTCTGTCCTTCACATGATTGGCTTGGCAGTGAAAATCAAAATCAATCAAGACCACTTCACTATCTTTTTTAAAAAGTTGAGTATTTTTATTGGGTCTTCAAATCTGGGTCCCACAGTCCTCATTTGATGTCACTCTTAACTCTGTACTGATCTCTCCTCTGACTTTTACGGAGGGCTTGCCAAAGTAGCCTATTGCAGCCAAAGTTTCACTCCAAAGCTACCTCTCTAAGGTCTAAGGTTACTATGGTAAAGTTTTATACAACAGTTTTCCTTAAAAATATTCCATGATTTGTTACTCCCAAACAAAATAAGATTATGCACCACTCGGAGAAATTAGTCATTCTGAAGATGTCTAAGAACTATATCACTGCCAAAGAACATTTCTCGGTTCATATTCTTTCCTTCAATTTTCATTTGCACATCCACACTGTGGGGTTCACAAGTCATCTGTTTTCCATGATCTTATGGTCAAGTCAAGAGGACTTAGACTTATACATCATTTTCCAACAGCTGGATGCATTCACAGTTTGGTGCATACCAATATGTATGAAAATAAGAACCTCACTTCCGTTTTAATCTGATAATTCAACATCAGAGTCTTCAGATTTGGCTTTGGCAAGTTCTTCATGTACCTCCCTCACCATGAGAATACGTGTTAACATGGTGTCCAGGGTTCCAGGGTCTATCGGGAATGTGGAGTACCACATGGGGCTATTCGGGACACAGGAGCGCTCAGGTTGAAGGTAAAACACATCATTCCTTTGCTTCACACTTTCAGAACTATCCACAGGGGGAAAAAAAAAAGAGAAAAAAGAAAATTAGAAATCAGAGAGTATAGGAAATATGTACTATTCTTAAGTAAACTGAGGTTTTTGCCATTAAAAGTAAGGGCAAAAACTGCAATTATTTTTGCACCAACCTAATATGGCTGTCAACCTTTCTCCACTGTGACTCACAATGGGGAAAGCAATGTACCCACAGAGATAAATAGTTTACAGGGATATTTCCTCCCAGGAATCAACTGAAATCACAATGGATCGGAAGTGAGTATAAAGTTAATATAAGACAAAGTGTAAATCATAAACTTTAGTACTTCAAACATTATTAAGAGCAACAAAAAAGTCAACTCACATGTGACACTATGGCCAAGCACCACATATTGGAAGTGCCCAATATCCTGGAATGAACTCCAAGGGCACTCGATACACATTATCAAAGGGCAAATGCAGCTATTACATTTCTTTCAGGAAAAAAACGTGTTACAACTCTAAAATCATAAAGTTCCTCTAAGAAAAGGACTACTTAGAAAATTTCAATTCCTTAAAAATTGTTTTTCTATTATAGCTTTAGCAAAACAAAATTTCTTTTCTATACAAATAACAGAATAACTACAGATTAGATATCACATAAAGGTTGTACAACAGTTGTAAAGATCAAACAATAGCAGCGATTCTTGCTTTTGAAGACATTTTCATAAAATAATTATGAAGACAAGGTAATTTGTTTTGTGGTTCAAAATCCACATAGATAACGACAATGGGGAAAAATTCATGGTAAATCCTTGTCTAAAGCCACGGGCAAGCTACTTTTCTGATGTTCAAGCATCTGAAATCCAAAATATGTTAACTGCCTTCTGAGTGCACTACATTCAGTTCAGAGAAAGATTACCATTTTGACAGGTAAAACTCATAAAGTCGGACTGGGCATCTTAGTGGATTGTCAGTATTCTCTGCCATCTCCACCCCCACTGGAACCTCATCATCTTCATTTCGTTTCCTCTTGCCAACAGTCAGTTTATCTTGAGACAGGAAATAATAATCAAAGGATTATATTAGAAAAGTCTATTCTTTGAGTCTCAAGACGCCAATGAGCTTTGCTTCGCAGCCAGAACTTTGTCATTTCCTCCCTTTCACTCACTCACACTCATTCAACAAATACTGAGTGCCTATGAAGGTGCCAGACATTATTTTAAGTGCTGGATTCTATGGCATTAAACAAAGTCCCTATCCCATGAATTTTATGCTCCCCTGCTCACCAAAGTGGGGGCACCATGACAAAAAGTACGGCACTGGCACTGGAAAACGTCTCTATTCTGAGCCTGACTTTATTAATAAACTTCATTAGGCACAGGGTTCCTGAGACATATCAAGATAAAGCAGAAAGAAGGGTTCCACATGTTTTTCTCCTACAGTAGAGATCAAGACAGAAGTTGCCATCTCTTTTTTTTTTTTTTTGAGACGGAACTTTGCTCTTCTTGCCCAGGACGGAGTGCAATGGCGCAATCTCCGCTCACTGCAGCCTCCACCCAGGTTCAAGGATTCTCCTGCCTCAGCCTCCCAAGTAGCTGGGATTACAGGCGCCTGCCACCATGCCTAGCTAATTTTTTTGTATTTTTAGTAGAGACAGGTTTTCACCATGTTGGCCAGTCTGGTCTCAAACTCCTGACCTCAGGTGATCAGCCCACCTCGGCCTCCCAAAGTGCTGGGATTACAGGCATGAACCACCGTGCCCGGTCGCCATCTCTCTTTTAAGAGACAGGGTCTCACTCTGTTGCCCAGCCTGGAGCATGATGGTATGATCACAGCAGCCTTGAATCTCCACAGCCTTGAACTCCTGGGTTCAAGTGATCCTCTCGCCACAGCCTTTGGAGTAGCTGGGACTACAGGTACAAGCCACCGAACTCAGCAGAAGCTGTCATCTCTATGAGAATATTTCTACTGTGGGGCACTAGTACTGGGCATCTGCTCAAGTTTATTTGTTCGAATATTGTGAGAAATGGCATCTTTGTTGGGAAGAGAAATTATCAGCAGAGTTACTATTTGGTAAGAAAAGAACAAACCATTTTTCCCCAACAGTATTTTGCAGAGGCCAAGCATTATATAAGGAAGTCAGGGTGAAGATATGAAAAGTGGGCTATTTCTTTCCCACTTTTTCCATTCACTCCTCGAGAACACTAGATGGACCTAAGGAAAAAAGGTTTTCTTTCTTTTTTTTTTTTTTTTTGGGAGACAGGGTCTCACTCTGTTGCCCAGGCTAGAGTGCAGTGACTCCATCACAGCTCACTACAGCCTCAAACTCCTGGGGTCAAGCAATCCTCCCGCATGAGCCTCCCAAAATATTGGGATTACAAGCATGAGCCATTGCACTCAGCCTATATCTGCTCTTAACAACTGGTATAGGACTTTCCCCAGCTTCCTGCATTATTACTTTAACAAAACTCACCCATTTTCCATTTAGCAGCTAGCTAAATAGAAAGACTTTGCTAGTTACTCACTTAGAAAGCAAGCTGAATTCATTACTAATCATATCAAGCACCCAATCAGCAAACAGGGAAACATTATCCACCTGCCTTTCCCTCCCCCAGTTAATACCAACTGAGGCCAGGCATGGTGGTTCACGCCTGTAATCCCAGCACTTTGAGAGGCCGAGGCGGGTGGATCACCTGAGGTCAGGAGTTCGAGACCAGCTTGCCCAATATGGTGAAACCCCGTCTCTATTAAAAATACAAAAATTAGCCAGGCGTGGTAGCACATGCCTGTAGTCCCAGCTACTCGGGAGGCTGAGGCAGAAGAATTGCTTGAACCTGGGAGGCGAAGTCTGCAGTGAGCTGAGATCACACCACTGCACTCCAGCCTGGGTGACAGAGTGAGACTTCATCTCAAAATAAATAAATAAAAAAAAATCAATTGAGAGCACAAAGTGGGTTACATATATATAAAACTAAGCAAGCAGGACATAGACATTAGGTGAAAAAGATAATCTTAGTAAATGAACAATTCAGAAAAAAGTTTATACAAAGTTGAACATCACAAATACAGATTTTAGTTTCAGTGATTTAAATTCTCACGTTCAAAAAATGTATTTCACTCTTAGAAACTGATTTTGGGAAGTTCAGGACTTATGATTCTGTTCAAAAATAATAAATTTAATTTCTAATCCTATAATACCAAGATTAAGTTTTTGAACATTAAAAACAAACTTATTTAATAGGCTGTTTTTGAAATGCAAGACAATAAACCTTCTAATAAAATTGTCACTGCTATTATTCTATTGTGTACAAAAGCAGTATATTGTAGGTCAGCTTTTAAGTTCCTTCAGAATTTCACAATGTTAACTAAAAAGAGGGGCTCTGGTCAAAAAAAGATTTAGAAACAATGGACTAAAAGTTCTGCAGGTTTCGTTTAACTAGTGATTGACTCATCTGGTGCTAGTAAATCAGTGATTCTCAACCCTGTTTGTATTTTTTAGTTTCCTGAGAAGTTTTAAAATGCAGGCTATTTGAGCTCTTCCCAATTAAATCAAAATTTCTAATTTAAAAGCCAATGAAAGTATATTGAAGCACGTGATTCCTCTCACTTTGAGGCCAGCCTTTGACCACTCTCTGACAACAGAGAAAAATACTCGAATGTTAAAGGTGTACACTCTTCCACGTCTAGCATTTATAATTACCTTTCTGCAGTAACTCTCTATTTTAGTACTACTACTAAGACTTCAAAGAGAAATCTGATAAACAGTATCCCATACCTGGTTCTGACTCCTGCTTCTGTAAAGGTGGGAAGAACCTCAGATATGTCATCTTGGTACTGTACTTCAGAGTCCTGGTCCGTCTCATCACGTGGGCAAAGGAAAGCTTCAAGTGCTCAGTAACATTCTTTAGTTGGAAGTATTTGGTATTGAAGAAAAGGAGGGTGTTTAAAAGGACGATTGGTGAGTAAGCGCCCAGCTGTTTGCACTCCCACAAATGCTCTTCCTCAATGCGAGAGAACATGTAACCTAGACAGAAGAAGGGGTACAAGAAACAGTACTGAGCTCCTGCTAAAGTAGACTAAGTAATCTCTCAAATTCTAGGACAGGGAGATATAAAGAGAAAAACTGACTATTCCTCTTTCCCCTCTTCCTTATGCAGAAAACCAGAAAACGCACCACAAAGAAAAAGGCAGATGATTCCACTCAAGTAGACACCGTTCGTGGAGTCTCCTGAAACCGTTTTAATCTATTGATATTTTAGATTAGGGGTTAAGCTGTCTTTATAAAGGGCCAGAAAGTAAATATTTTGGGATGTGTAGGCCATATAGGCTCTGAACAACGCTGTTGCTGTAGAAACTAAGGAGCTGTAGAGAACACATAAACAGGCAGAGCTATATGCCAGTAAAATTTATTTATAGTCATATAATTTTCTTTTCTTTTCTTTTTTTTTTTTTTTTGAGACAGGGTCTTACTCTGTCGCCCAGGCTGGAGTGCAGTGGCACGATCAGGGCTCACTGCAGCCTCAAACTCCTGGGCTCAGGTGCTTCTCCCACCTCATCCTCCTGAGTAGCTGGGACTACAGGCACCACCGCCATGCCCAGCTAATTTTTTGTGTTTTTTGTAGAGACAGAGTTTCACCTTGTTGCCCAGGCTGATCTTGAACCCCTGGGCTCAAGTGATCCTCCTGCCTCAGCCTTCCAAAGTCACACCTGGGACTACAGGTGTGAGCCACCACACCCAGCCATGAATTTAATATAATTTTCACATGATGAAATAGGAATTCTTAAAAAAATTTCCCCAACTATTTAAAAATGTAAAAACAATTTTTAGCTCACAGACTGCAAAACAGGGAACAGGCCAGATTTGGCCCATGGACCATAGTTTGCAAACTCCTGTTGGAGATCATTAAGCTTACTGTTAAAGGTGCTCTGCAGCCCAACAGAAAGGTGCATATATTACTAAGCATAACATTGAACCTCTTCATTCACCTCAGCCTGAGACCTGGAGTGAATTATGGACTTGTCTGATGACATCTGGTCAAAGATAATTCAAGGACGAGGACTTAACTCTCTTAACAACAGTTCAGTATACATACAAACTACCAAAAAAGGTCCACTGTTAGCAGATATGATATGTGAAAGCTACACCAATGCTACCAGATCAAAAATGGTTTCTAAAAAGGTAAATGTAACTTCAAATTAGTTTATATTTTCTGCAATCAGTATCTATACATGTGCTATATGACTTGTACAGTTTTCCTAAAACAATCAACAATAAACCAAAGACCGTCTCCTCAGAAGTCCAAATATGGTATAAATCTGGACAGAAATAAAAATGAACAATTTTTTTAAAGATAACCAAAAAACTTAAGCAATTTAAGAAAGCACATCATGAAAACAATTAAAAAAAAAAATCACCCTACCATTAGGAAGTATTGTAGGTTCCCATATTTTCAAGAGTTTGGTAAGTTCAATCATAAATCTGGAATAGGGCTCAGTAAAAATGTTATCTATTCTACCATTTTCAAACAGGTACTACAAGAAAAAAAAGAAAATATACATGTTGATAAAAAGAAAACATGACTTCTTAAAAAATTATTGTAAGAAATACAGTTTACCCTTAATTTTTGCCCTTACAATTTTATAAACCATGTTCAACCTCTCAGTACTTTAGAGATAGTTGTTAAAACACTAGAATTCAAGCTAAAGCTCCTTTTCGTGTTAACACATTATCTTCAGCACTGACCTTGCAAGGTAAAGTTTTTGTACTTCGTTTTCAAACACGGATGGTACAGAAGAAGTATTATGAAGAACCCTTTACTTAGTTCCTAAAACTGACATACTAAAACTTGGTTCCAATGCACACATTCCAAATCATGTTTTTCCTGATTCATAATGTGTATCTGCAGATGTGCTCTTTTGTTTTTTACCCTAGATACAAGATCATTTCTTGCAATCACACAGTTAGCTAATGTCAGTTGGCCTGAGGAAACCCAAATTTAAAAACTATTTATTTGGAGCCTTCTAACTACAGCTCTCAACTCTGCCCCACAACCTAGCCCTCAAAAAAGTTCAAGTCTAATTATAGGACATTGAACTATGTTAATTATAACCATTAACAACCATATCATAGGCTAGAACAAAAAGAATACCTACAGTTTAAAAATGTATTGAGCCAGGAATGGTAATCCCAGTGCTTTGGGAGGCCAAGGTGAGAGGATCACTTGAGGTCAATAGTGCAAGACTAACCTGGGCAACACAGTGAGACCCATCTCTACAAAAAATTTAAAAACAAATAGCCAGGGGTGGTGGTGCATGCCTGTAGTTCTAACTGCTTGGGAGTCTGAGGCAGGAGGGTTGTTTGAACCTGGAAGTTTGAGACTGCAGCGAGCTATGATCATATCACTGCACTTCAGCCTGGGTAACAGAGCAAGACCCTGTCTCTTTTAAAAAGTACTGACGGCGCAGGTCAGATAAAATCAATTGAGACAGGGACACACCATGAGTAGTAACGGAATCCAAGGCAGCATGTAATTACGTGATAAAAGTATTTTGGTGTTTTTAAGGTTTAGTATTTTTAATTTATATTTCTGTGGCTATCTTGGTTTCTTGCATTTCTATGTATGATTTGGAGAAAATTATTTCCGTTTAAATTCATTCTGGCTAACAAAAATTACCACTTCAATAGGCATTTTTATGAGGCCTCCTCAAATGCAATTTATGAACTTATTGGCAGATTACAGTTTGTTGTTCAACAGTATTCTTCTTTTTCTTCTTTTAATATAGTCACTTTCAAGCTTAAAAATATATCTTCGTTATTGAAAAAGTTCAAAATAAAGAAAAAGTAGACTATTCAAACTCATTCAAACTCATCACACAAAGTCAACTACTATTCATATGCAAAAATATTTCCAATCTTTAAGAAATTCCATTATGCAGAAGTGAGTTTTGTACAGTTACAGAAATATATCAGTACTTATAACGCAACATACATGTTTTAAAAAAGTCTCTTCCCCCTTAACCAGGAACAAGACAAGAATGCCTATCCTTGCCATTCTTCGTCAACACTGTACCGCGAATCCTAGCAGAGCAGCCAGGCAAGAAAAATAAAGATAACGCATTCAAATAGGAAAGGAAGAAGTAAAATTATCTCTAGTTGCAGGTGACAGAATCCTATATATAGAAAATCCTAGAGAATACACAGAAAAATGAATTATTAGAGCTAATAAGTGAATCCAGCCAAGTTGCAGCATATAAGCAATACACAAAAATCAGTTGTATTTCAAGCTAGCAATGAACAATCCAAACAGGAAATTAAGAAAGTCCCGCCGGGTGCGGTGGCTCACGCCTGTAATCCCAGCACTTTGGGAGGCCGAGGCAGGCGGATCACAAGGTCATGAGATCGAGACCATCCTGGCTAACACAGTGTAACCCTATCTCTACTAAAAATACAAAAAAAATTAGCCGGGCATAGTGGCGGGCACCTGTAGTCCCAGCTACTCGGGAGGCTGAGGCAGGAGAACGGTGTGAACCTGGGAGGCGGAGCTTGCAGTGAGCCAAGATCAAGACTCCATCTCAAAAAAAAAAAAAAAAAAGAAAAAAGAAAAATGGATTAGAACTGAGAGTCCAAATTAAACCCATCTATATTTGGTCAAAAGATTTTCTACAACGGTATCAAGCCCATACAATGGGTAAAGAACAGTCTCTTCAACAAATGGTGCTGAGAGAACTGGATAACCACATACAAAAGAATGAAGGTAGACCTAGCTCATACCAGATACAAAAATTAACTCAAAATAAATGAACGACCTAAATATAAGAGCTAAAATCATAAAACTCTCTGAAGAAAAGAGGATTAAATCTTCATGCCCTTGAATGTGGCAGTAGATTCCTAGATGTAACACCAGGAGCACAGGCAATAAAAAGAAAAGAGACAGGAAAAGAAAAGGAAGAACAAAAAAGAAACTGAACTTCATTAAAATAAAAAAAATTTGGCCGGGCACAGTGGCTCATGCCAGTAAAGCCAGCACATTGGGAGGCCGAGGTGGGCGGATCACGAGGTCAGGAGATCCAAACCGTCCTGGCTAATATGGTGAAACCCCGTCTCTACTGGAAAAAAAAAAAAAAAAATGAGCCAGGCGTGGTGGCAGGCGCCTGTAGTCCCAGCTACTCGGGAGGCTGAGGCAGGAAAATGGCGTGAACCTGGGATGCGGAGCTTGCAGCGAGCCCAGATGGCGTCACTGCACTCCAGCCTGGGCGACAGAGCGAGACTCCATCTCAAAATAAATAAATTAATTAATAAACAGATAAATAAATAAATAAATATATATTTGTCATTCAAAGTACACTACATCAAGAGAGTCAAAAGAAAATCCAGAGAATGGGAGAAGATATTTGCAAATCACATATCTGATAAAAGTTTAATATCTAGAATATATATAGTTTCTACAACACAATGACAAAAAGACAATTCAATTAAAAATTAGGCAAAGGACTTGATATAGTTTAGATACTTGTGCCTTCCAAACCTCATGTGGAGATTTGATCCTTAATGTTGGCAGTGGGGCCCTGATCTCTCATGACTGGCTTGATGCTATTCTCCTAGTAATGAAGTTCTCCCTCTACTAGTTACTGAGAGATCTGATTGTTAAAAAGAGCCTGGCACCTCGTCCTCACTCTCTTGCCATGAGACGCCTGCTCCCCCTTCACCTTCTGCCATGATCATATGATGCCATGATTGGAAGCTGCCTGAAGCGCTCACCAGAAGCAGATGCTGGAGCCGTGTTTCTTGTACTGCAGAACCATAAGCCATGATTCTGCATGAGAATTTTTTTTTTTTTTTATGAGACAGAGTCTTGTTCCTGTCACCCAGGCTGAAGTGCAGCGGTGCGATCTTGGCTCACTGCAACCTCTGCCTCCTGGGTTCAAGCGATTCTCCTGCCTTAGCCTTCCGAGTAGCTGGGACTACAGGCATGTGCCACCACGCCCAGCTAATTTTTGTATTCTTAGTAGAGACAGGGTTTCACCATGTTGGCCAGGCTGGTCTCGAACTCCTGACCTCATGATCTGCCTGCCTCGGCCTCCCAAAGTGCTGGGATTACAGGTGTGAGCCACCGCACCCGGCCAAGAATTTCTTTATAAATTACCCAGCCTCAGGTACTCCCCTATGGCAATACAGACTAAGACAGGACTTAAATAGACATTTCTCCAAAGAAGGTATACACATGGTCAAAAAGTACACGAAAAGATTCCCAATGTCATTAGGAAAATGCAAATTAAAAACACAATGAGATATCATTTCATACCCACCAGGATGGTTGCTTAAAAAAAAAAAAGACAGAAATTAACAAATATTAGCAAGAATGTGGAGATACTGGAATCTTCATACACTGCTGTTGGAAATGTAAAATGGTGCTGCCACTTTGGAAAACAGTTCAGTAGTTCCTCAACAACTCAGTCATAGTTACAAGACTCAGCAATTCCACTCCTAAGCATATATGGCAAAAGAATTGAAAATAGGTGTTCAAACAAAAACCTATACGTGAATGTTCACAGCAGCGTATTCACAATCACCAAAAGGTGGAACCTCAAATGTCCATCAGTGGATGAATGGATAAACAACATGTGGTATATCCATATGATAGAATATTATTCAGCCATAAAAATGAATGCTATATTGATTCAGGCTAAAACATGGATAAACCTTGAAAACATAATGCTAAGGGAAAGAAACCAGACACAAAAGGCCACATAGTGTGTGAATCCACTGATACAAAATATCCAGAATAGGCAAGTCCAGAGAGACAGAAAGCAGATTTATAGTTGCCAGGGATGGGTGGAGGGAGTAATGGGGAGTGACTACTAAATGGGTTTGAGGTTTCCCTTTGGAGTCATAAAGTTACAGAATAGACAGTGGTGATGACTGCACATTAAGAATGTACTTATTAGTCCTACTGAATTGCAAACTTTAAAATGGTAAATTTTATGTTATGCATATTTTCCCATAACAATCACACTATATATATAATTCTGCAAGTTACTTTTTTTTTGTTTTTGCTCAGACAGGTTCTCACTCTGCCACCTAGGCTGGAGCTCCAATGGCTTACTGCAGCCTTAAACTCCTGGGCTCAGGTGATCCTCCTGCCTCCGTCTCCTGAGTAGCTGGGAGTGGAGGCATACACCACCATACCTGGCTAATTTTTTATTTTTTGTAGAGACAGTGTCTCCCTATGTTGTCCAGGCTGGTCTTGCATCACTGGCCTCAAGTGATACTCCCATCTCAGCCTCCCAAAGTGCTAGGAATACAGACGTGAGCCACCACATCTGGCCCTGCAGGTTACTTTTTAAAATATATGCCTCTAAGAATTTCCTAGGTCAATAAATACAGAAGCAAGCCATTCCTTTGTAAATAAATTTTTACAGTATTCCACAGTATGGACATATTATAGTTGACTGATCCACAAAGCTTGATTAACACTTGAGCGGTTTCCAATTCGTTGTTGTTAAAAACAATGTTCCAGTGAAAATACCAGTATATATCTGGGTGTGTACATGTGCATGTAATTTCTGTGGGGACATATTCTAGTCAATGGATTTGCTAGGTTGAAGAATCCATATGTTTAACTTGATACCTGTTGAATTCCAAGGCACAAGTATAAGATACTGTCTGGATCATATTTTTCACCATTTGGTCTCCGCACCTCTTGGATAAACTGGCATAAGCCCAAACTCAACTCAGCAAAAGTGCAGGACAGAATGTCTTCCTTCAGCTTGATAGAGCGGACTGTGGAAAGGTAGAAAACATCTGAAACATTAACTTTTAACAAACATAGTAGCATTGATTAACTGAATAAACATTGAACACTACTGTGCTCCAGGCACTGCGGTGCAGACTAGTGGGTATATGGATTAAAGACAGATTCTGATCTCAAGTCTACTTCAGTTAGGGAAATAAAGACCAGTGCATATGGTGCAATACGTGCTATGATAGAGGCTTTCTTTAAATGGCATTCTGTGAAAGCAAATGAGGGCTATCCAACAGGGAAGAGTCAGGTTAGATTCTGGGAAACGTGATACTGGAGCTAGACCTTAAAAGGTGAGGAAGAGTTAAACAGGTAGATAGGTAAAGAATTCCAATCTGAGGATACACAAAAAGGCTTCCCAAAGTAGAGTCCACAAAATACTAGTCTTATGTGAGAGCTGGAGAACACTGGGTTTCTAAGATTTGATATTCAGAAAACACAAGATACTATATTTGTCTCTGAAGAATTCACAGTGCTTAATGGTACATTAAAGGCTCTGAGCATATTTGCAAAAAAGAAAGCTATTCAACTTTCTTTTTCTTTTCTTTCTTTTTTTTTTTTTTTTTTGAGATGGAATTTCGCTTTTATTGCCCAGGCTGGAGTGCAATGGCACAATCTCGGCTCACTGCAGCCTCTGCCGGGTTCAAGCGATTCTCCTATCTCAGCCTCCTGAGTAGCTGGGAGTCAGCCGTGCACCACCATGCCCAGCTAATTTTGTATTTTTAGTAGAGACAGGGTTTCTCCATGTTGGTCAGGCTGGTCTCGAACTCCCAACCTCTGGTGATCCGCCCGCCTCGGCCTCCCAAAGTGCTGGGATTACAAGTATAAGCCACTACACCCGACCAGCTGTTTAACTTTCTTTAGCTGATATTTATTTGAATACAGAACACCTCAAATAATGAATAACACCCTCTTGCCTTGGAAATGCTAGAATACAGTATTCCCTTTGCTAGGTCACAGGTTGCAAAGGTTCAGGGGACTTGGGTGTATAGGACAAGGCAATAAGGGCAGGTGGGGGCAGATCATGATCAGCCTCATTTCTCATATTAAGATTTTGCAGACAATGAGCTGAATTAATTTTGAGCAGGGGAGTTATCCAATTTGATTTGTAGAGGTCCTACTACAACATGTTGATCCACATTGTGGGGCCAAGATTAAAACACCCTTTCTAGTCATTGCTCTTCTGCACTGAGATAAGATTACATACACATGGGCTCCTGTGAGTTGGTTTTAGTTAAAGCAAGCCGTATCTCATGAGAGCACAGACCATGTTTGACTTTTTCACCCTAGTACCTAGCTTCATACCTGGTATATAAGAGATATTCAGTAAGTATTTTCTCAATGAAAGAGTGGTAGAAATGGGTTGCCATCCCTGTAACAGCTGCATTTAGGCTTAGTAGTCTAAAGCAGTATTACCTCTCCATTTGCACTATTACCCTTCCCCGGCTTTTTTTTGTTTTATTTTTATTTTTTTAGAGACGGGGTCTCGCTCTGATGCTCAGGCTGGAGTGCAGTGGTGCAATCATAGCTCACTGCAGCCTCAGAACTCTTGGGCTTAGGAGATCCTCCTGATTCAGCCTTCTACAGTGCTGGGATTACAAGTATGAGCCACTGCACCCAGCAGGTTGCTCTTTTAACTTAAAACATGCTACTAGGCAGTTAATGGCCTAGTAAATCTCCACAACAGGAGTGTATTTACATAGCTTTGAAGCAGACAGATTACACTTGATCTATAGGAACTCAATGAGTTAGTCACTGCCCACAGCATCAACTAAGTGCTCCAATAAGGACAGTTACATGTGCCCCAAAACCAACAGGGTAGACTGGAGTGAAGCCAAGAGTGCATACAATCACCTAGGTTTAAGACAGAAAGAAGATATAGTTGGAAAGTGGAATAAAATCAAGTTACATGGATATACTCATCCATTCTGCCCCATCTCATTCCATAAAGATTGTGTAAGTATTTTACATAAAACACAAATTAAAAGCAAAAGATAAAGTGAAACAAAAATTTAGAATAGGGTGTCAAAAGTAGTGAAAAATGAAAACTCATGTGGGCCTTAAAATTATACACTGTTGCTTTATTTGAAATGTTCATGTAATACCAAATTTCCTGGCAGCTGAAGTGAAACCCACAAACATTGTCAGTTACATAGATCTCACTGTAAGGAAAAATTCCTACATTAGAAGCAAGGCTTTTCCAGGTATTTTTCTTTAAAAAAAAAAAATAATAATACTGGGCTCCACATGGATTACTATACAGACGCAGGGCTCAAGAAGACGTATTTTGAGGCACTTGCACAGTGTCAAAAATAAAACAAAATTCTGTATATTTGCATAATAAACTCAAGAGCAGAAGACATAACCTTACCCTTATAACAACCTCCTTAAAACGGGATAAGATTAATTTCTCTTTCTAACCTTAATGCTCTAAATTTTAAATAATTTTAAATATTCAATTTACAATTTTAAATCCGCAATAATAATATAAATAATTCATACCAACTGGAGAGAAACAAATTTTACCTCTACAGCCTGGCTCTGAGGATTCTTGAGAGAGTGCATGGTCTTGAGTACTTCCTAAGGGGTCAGAACGTGGGCTAGATGAGGCCTGTTCAACCCCTGACAAGGAGAGAAACATAAAAGAAAAGTTTAAATAAAATAAAAGTGCGGAAAAAATTAAGTAAAGCCCAAACCAAAGTTTTATGGGGTTTTTGACCTAAAATGTATCCCTTTTCAGTAGATTATCTGTATATTTCCCCCTACCTAAATCAAGATACAATTCATGCTGTGCACTTACCTCCACATTTTAGATCCCCCTGCTCTTCCTTGGCATTTTTCCACTGAACCCAGTTCTTCCAAGCATTTACCCCATACATGTATTTCAGTGTCATCCCGGACACTGAGCAGCCTTGAAAGGCTCCTTGAATAAGACTCCTGGGCTCCACAGCCACTATAGACTTCTTCCGTCCCTGTAAGAATTCCAAAATTTAACAGAACATAAAATTTAGTTTTGGATTTTTAAGAGTCAGGGTTCTCAAAGCTGGAAAGGGTATACATTTGTAGAATAAAGAATTTAGTTTTATATCCTAAAGATTCAGAGTTCTTAGAGCGAGAAAGGGCTTTAGAGATTATTTAATCCAATCCATATGAGGAAGGAAGAAAGAAAAAGTTTAAATGCAGAAGAGCACACTGTAATAATCACTAACATTTGGGTATTTACTATGTTCCAGATATAGACTCACCTGATGAGGTATGAATAACTATTATTACCACTCAGGTCTATTTAATGAAACATGTAAACAGATCATATTCTGTGCTATAAAACAAGCCTCAACAAATTATCTAACTACAATGAAATTAAAATAGAAACCAATGATGAATAGATGTCCAAAAAAATCCTCCAAAATCATAAATTAAACAGCTCTATGGGTCAAAGAAGAAAGGACACATGCAATCACAAAACATTTTGAACTTAAAGGAAAATGAAAATAAAATTTACCAAAATTTCTGTGATGGAACTAAAGCAGTACTTAAAGGGACATTTGTAGTATTAAAATGTTTCAATAAGAAAATTTTTAAAAAGTCTATAATCTATAACCTAAGCTTCTATATTAAGAAACTAGAAAAGGAAGGCCAAGTGCAATGGCCCATACCTGTAATGCCAGCACTCTGGGAGGCCTAAGTGGGCAGACTGAGCCCAGGAGTTCGAGATAAGCCTGGGCAACATGGCAAGACCCCGTCTCTACAAAAAATTAAAAAATTAGCCAGGCATGGTGGCATACATCTGTAGTCCCAGCTACTTGGGAGACTGAGGTTTAAGGATCACCTGAGCCCAGGAGGTTGAGGTTGCAGTGAGCCATGATTACGCCACTGCACTCCAGCCTGGGTGACTGAGTGGAGACCCTGTCTAAAAACAAACAAGCAAAAAACCAGAAAAGGAAATCCAAATTAAAACCCAGGCTGGGTGCAGTGGCTCACGCCTGTAATCCCAACACTTTGGGAGGCTGAGGCAGGTGGATCACTTGTGACTCTCATGCCAATAAATTAAACAACTTAGATGAAATGGACAAACTTCTTGAAAGATTAATTAAGCTTACTCTAGAAGAAACAGATAACCTAAACAGCCATAGAAACAGCATTTATAGCTTAAAACCCTCCCACAAAAACTCTATTCCCAGATGGATTAAATTCCATCATAGTTAAATTCTATCATAGTTAAAGAAATTATACAAATTCTATCACAGTTAAAGAAATTATACAAATAGAAGAAAAAGAAATATTAACTAATTTTATAATGTCACCATTACCCTGATACCAAAACCAGTCACAAAGTACAGATAAATATGTCTTGAACAGGGACACTCAAAACCTTCATAGGACCGGCCATGGCAGCTCACGCCTGTAATCCCAGCACTTTGGGAGGGCGAGGTGGGTGGATCACTTGAGGCCAGGAGTTCAAGACCAGCCTGGCCAACATGGTGACACCCCATCTCTACTAAAAATACAAAAATTAGCCAAGCATGGTGGTGGGCACCTGTAATCCCAGCTACTTGGGAGGCTGAGGCAGGAGAACTGCTTGAACCTGGGAGGTGGAGGTTACAGTGAGCCGAGATCGCGCCATTGCACTCGAGCCTGGGCAACAGAGTGAGACTGTCTCAAAACAGAACAACAACAAAAAACCTTCGCAGAATATTAGCAAACCAAATCCAGCAACACAAAAAAATAATAAATACAGAAAAAAGTAGGGTTTATCCCAGGAATGGAAGGTTAATCATTTGAAAAAATTAATGTATTTCACCATTTTAACAGACTTAAAAAAAGGAAAACCAGATAATCACCTCAAAAGATGCAAGAAATCCACCTGAGGAAGTTCAATACCCAATCATGATTTAAAAAACTTTCAGCAAATTAAAAGGAGAAGGGGAACTTCTTCAACCTGATAGAAACCACCTATGAGAAACCTACAGGTAACATCATACTTACTGTTGCAAGACTTTTTTCACCGTAAGGTTAGGAATAAGGCAAAAAGGTCTGCTCTCACTACTAATATTCAACATTGTACTGAAGATACTAGCTAGTTCAATAAAACAAGAAAAAGAAGGAAAGAAAATGCATTCAGATTACAAAGGAAAAAGTAAAACTGTCTTTATTCACAGATAATATGATTGTCTAGGTAGAAAATCCTAAGGATTTTAGTTGAGCAAAGTCACAGGACACAAAGTAAATACATGAAAATTACCTATATATTTTTTTATTTCTAAGATAAATATCATAGAAGAAAAAATTATCTATATTTCTATATACTAGTAAGGAACACAAAAAATGAAATTGTTTTTCTTTTTTTTTGAGACAGGGTCTCGCTCTGTCGCCCAGACTAGAGTGCAGTGGCATGATCAGGGCTTACTGCAGCCTCGACGCCCCCTAGGCTCAAGCAATTCTCCCAGCTCAGCCCTCCAAGTAGCTGGGACCACCAGCATGCGTCACCATGACCAGCTAATTTTTAAAATTTTTAGTAGAGATGGGGTCTCACTACATTGCCCAGGCTGGTCTCAAACTCCTGGGCTCAAGCAATCCTTCTGCCTTAGCCTCCCAAAGTACTAGGATTATAGGTGTGAGTCATTGTGCTCAGTGAAAAATGAAATTTAAAAATAATACAATTTACAACAGCATCAAAATATCTTAAATACTTATGAATTAAACTTAACAGAATATAATGAGGCTTGTAATGCAGACTATTCCATGTTTCCAAATTAGAAGACTCAACATTCCTAAAATGTCAATTCTCTCTCTCTGGATTCAGGACAGCCCCAACTGAAATTCTAGCAGCCTTTTTTTTTTTTTTTTTTTTTTTAAAGAAATTGACAAGTTGATTCCAAAATGTATACAGACGTGCAAATGACAAGTTTAAGAAGAACAAAGCTGGAAGATTTACACTCTTAATTTCCAGGCTCACTGTAAAATCACAGTAATCAGGACAGTTGGTACTGGTATAAAAATAGACATATAAGTCAATAGAACAGAACAGAGAGTTTCAGAAACAGACCGATAGATACATATATGACTGACTTTTAACAGAGTTGCCAGTGTAATTCAATGGGGAATGAATAGTCTTTTTCAAGGGCAGTGCTGGAACAACTGGATGTCCATATGCAAAAAATGAACCTTGACCCTTGCCTCAACTCATATATAAAAATTACCTCAAAATAGATCACAAACATAAAAGTTAAAACTATAAAACTCTAGAAGAAAATGTAAGAGAATGTCTTAGTTACTATGAGTTAGGCAAAAATTTTTAGATGAGGTATTAAAAAGCACAATCCATAAAATAATAAACTGATAAAAGGGACTTCCTCAAAATCAAAATCTGCTATTCATCATTAAGAAAATAAAAAGGAAGTAACAAAATAGGACCAAACGTTGATTTGATAAAGAAATTATGTCCACAGTAAAGAATACTTACAACTCAGCAAGATGACAACCAACCCAATAAAAAAATGAAAAAAATGTGCGAAAACTGTGAATAAACACTTTACCAAAGAAGACACATGAATGGCAAATACGTATATGAAAAGATGCTCAACATCATTAATCACTAGGGAAAAACAAATTAAAACCATAATGAGGTACCACTACACATTGACTAGAATGGCTAAAATTAAAAATCAACAATACCAAGTGTTAGCAAAGTCATGGAGCAGATGGAACTCTCATACATTGCTGGTGGGACTGCAAAATGGTACATCTCCTTTGGAAAACAGTCTGGCAGCTTTCTTACAAAGTTAAAAATACACATAAGCATGAAACCTAGCAATCTCATTCCTAGATCTTTTTCCTTAAGAGAAATGAAAACGTATGTTCACACAAAGATTGATACTAAGATGTTCATAACATTTTGAGTAAGTTTTATTCAAAATAGCCTCAATCTGGAAACAACCCAAATTTTTATCACCTGTTAAACAGCTGAACAAATTGTAGTTTGTCCATGTAATGAAATACTACTCAGAAATAAAAAGGAATCAACTACTGGGACATGAAATAACATGGATGAATCTCAAAAACATTATGCCAAGTAAAAGAACTTAAACACAGAAGACTACATATTATAGGATTCCATTCATGTGAAATTTCAGAAAAGGCAAAGCAGTGGCATTCTGCATCAACCTGTACAGTAGATCAGTGGTTGTCAGCAGCCAGAGGGGCTGACTGCAAAAGGTCATAGTGGAACTTCTTGCTAAGTGGAATTGTTCATGATTGTGGTGGTAATTACATAACATATACATTAGTTGAAGGCCATCAAAATGTACACTCAGAACTTAAAAATGTTTTAATATAATTATACAATAGGGCTAATTTTAAAAATAAAGCTATTATTCTTTCAACTTTGTATAGGAAAGCCCTGTCAATGTGAAAAACAGCCATGTGAACTTCACTATTTTACTATACTATAAAAATAGGGAACTGGCCGGGCGCAGTGGCTCACGCCTGTAATCCCAGCACTTTGGGAGGCTGAGGCGGGTGGACCACGAGGTCAGGAGATCGAGACCATCCTGGCTAACATGGTGAAACCCTGTCTCTACTAAAAAATACCAAAAAAAATTAGCCGAGCGTGGTGGCGGGCACCTGTAGTCCCAGCTACTTGGGAGGCTGAGGCAGGAGAATGGCGTGAACCCAGGAGGTGGAGCTTGCAGTGAGCCGAGATCACGCCACTGCACTCCAGCCTGGGCGACAGAGCGAAACTCCGTCTCAAAAAATAAAAAATAAAAAATAGTGAACTACTCAGTATTTTTTATTTTTATTTATTATTACTTTTTTTTTTTTTTGAGACAGTCTTGCTCTGTTACCCAGGCTGGAGTGTAGTGGCCTGATCTCAGCTCACTGCAAGCTCCACCTCCTGGGTTCAGGCCACTCTCCTGCCTCAGCCTCCCGAGTAGCTGGGACTACAGGCGCCCACCACCACACCTGGCTAATTTTGTTATATTTTTAGTAGAGACGGGGTTTCACCATGTTAGCCAGGATGGTCTCGATCTCCTGACCTTGTGATCCGCCTGCCTCGGCCTCCCAAAGTACTCAGTATTATAACATGTAAAAAGAGCTAAATTTAGAGGCTGTTCAAAAAGATAAAAGCATAAAAAATAACTATAAAAAGTTTTTTAAAGTAAACAAAGCAATATAAAAGAAAACCCTTAACTATAGAAACAAAAAAAGTTCCTACTGAAAGAAATGTAAATAAAATATATGGTTCTTGAATTCAAAAAACAAAAGTTGCAAAATAACATGTGGAACTACCTGACTCTGGCTGTTACAGAGTTTTGAAAGCAGCAGGAACTAAATAATGCTTGTAGAATGAAGGAAAGAAAAGTCTAGAAAAGTTAAGCTGCAGCTTACTCTTCGTCTGGGTTGGGGGAAGCCATCTCTGTGTCGTCGTCTTGTTCGGGAACGTGCCTGGATTCCCTGTCCTTTATTAAGTGGGTCAAAGGATTCTATAATAATCAGCAGAAAGGACAACATGAGGTAAATAACTCACAAATTTAAATAAAGACTTAGACTAGGAAAGAAATATCAGGTAATCATCACTATATTCATTACTTTGTTTGTGATAAAATAAGGATTCCACTTATAGACTTAAACCAAGGATATAGTGCATAAATGAAAACTTCATTAACAATCAGGAAAACCTCTTATATAGCTACTACGGGAAAGGTTAAAAAAATTTTAACCAAATTAACCACTTATAAGAACAATATGGTACGAATTAACACCTACAAAGCCAGGGTCTATTTGTGCTCTAGATTATGACCTCTAACACATTACACTGTTATTATCAATAACAATTGGCACTGCTTAATAGTGTCAATTCAGAGTTGTACCGATCTTTTAAAATAAAAAGCTTTCAGTGGACAGGTTGCTGTACACAAACCTGATGGAAAATCTGCTTCCAGGTCCTGTTCAGTTTCCCCTTTTGAGAACTGCTTCAATTCTGAATCAGCCTCTTGCACAGCATTTGACTTTAAGGCATAGTGATTCAGCTCTTCCTCCCAGCTATGTGGAGTAGATACTGCCTCTGATTCAAGATCACCACTGTATGTACTTCCTTGGTCTGAAATATATAGATAACAATTAAGCCCTCAAAATAAAATAGCCTCATCTTGACATGCTCGGAAAACTTCCTGAACCCCTAAATACCAAAAAATGAGATACGGCTGATGGACAATTACCTAGGTACACTCAAGAATGAGGTAACTTGTTCATCAGTCTCAAAGAACTGGATTCATATTTTTGGTAGGCACTTGAAAGCATTATCTCAATTAATTTTTAAAACAAACATTTGAGTGGCTTTTATTATTCTCACTACAAATTAGTACACTTCATATACATCTGATACCCCTTACAAATAGTTAAAATTACAAATATGAAATCCAAGGGTACTAATATTTTATAGGTTTCTATCACTAACAGAGGGTAGTATTTCTAAAAATCAAAACATATTTTCAACTACAAACCTTTTTCAAATATCTTGGTGTCTAGAAAGAGTTCCTGTTCAGAAGTTTGGGACTCTAAAGAAAAAGAAAAGCACATAAATAATTTATGTTTAGACAACAAATTATATCTCAAATGAAATGACTGCACTATATACATCAATCATACTACAAAGTTCTAAGTAAATAGATTTCATATGCAGAAAGAATGATTCATTAACAAAATTAGACATTAGGGAAAAATGCAGTTACACAGATTACCACTGTTAATGGGGATTCTGGTTAGTATCATGTGCTTTGGAGTCAGATGTATCTGGATTCAAGTTCTGGTTCCGCCACTTCTGGACTGCATAACCAAGGCAAGTCTAACATCCTACTTTCCAGATCAGATATTTGAGATACATAGTACCCCCTCCCCACCCCATAAGGCTGTCATGAAGATTGAATCAGGCAAGGCACACAATGCACTGAGCATAATGCCTAGAGTATGGCAAGCACACAAAACGTTAACTATTGTTTTTATCATGATTCCACACTAGTAGTATGAGATCTATCTATCAGTTATTTTGAGCCAAATGGTTTTCCATCCTAAGGTTCTATTTACCCTCTACCAGCATGCTGGTTATTATATAACAGGAATTCTTATGTGGGGACCATGGCTTTGATTACAGAGATGGAATTGGAAAATGATCATGAAATCTTGATTTCTAAGTTATTTTTCTGGAATCATAACTAAAAACTATTGAATACCAATACTTGGTTTTCCTTCATACAAACAATAAGAGCTTTCAGAAGCACTAAAAAGTGTAATCAACCCCACAGGCTTGGTATTCACAGACAATAAAGGTTTTAGAAACATCCTGTCTTATACTTAAAATTACTTGAGTCACCTGAAAATGTGTAAAATGTGTTTTTTCTTTCTTTACTTTTAAAGATTATACCAACCTCCCTGAGATAGAGTCTTCTCCTTCTCTTCATCTTCTGCAATCATTTCTGCCATCTCAAGGAGATCAGCTTCAAATGGATGTGTGGGAAGCTTTTCTTTAATGTCTTCAATACTCTCTGTGACTTTATCTTCACTATCCATTGAAGATGGAATAAGCATAGGGACAGGCATCTGAAAGACCAAGGATAGACTGAAGGCTTTCTTCGGCAACAGGTTTGTAGCCAAAAGTATGATTTGTGAGATGATTTAGGTATTAAAATAGTAAACAAATTTAAGGTATATTCATTGCTGATGATTAAAATAGTCTTGCTAGTTTGTTTTTATAAGACTAGAGCCATTTAAATAAAATTTCAATAAGTGCTTTGGACACTCAACCAATTATGTCTCTGAATCCTCTAAAAGAATAATTCTATAATACACTTGCATTTTGTTTTTGTTGTTTTTGCTTGTATTTCTCACAATTTTCTCATAACTGTTTCCTTTAAGGACTCAGTACCTGGGAAAAATAAATTTGTAATTAAAAAATACATTTTTCTTTAATCAGAAATGAGAATTATATAAATCACAGTACTCTTTTCACCCTTGCTAGAATCCAGGATTTCAACATACACCATTTCTGATCTTTTTCTATTTGAGTGGTCTTATTGTGCATGTAACTTTTTTAAAAAGCTACATCATAACCTTTTCTGAGAAGGAAGGGTACAAATAAAAGCAGTCATTTATATAATCCATGTTAAGTAATAATGGGAATATGATAACAGCCAATCAGAAGCAGGTATATTTTACCAACAAATGAAAACTTTCTTCACAGAACTATACAATTTTAATTGAGGAAAATGCATGCTATATTAGCTTTAATCTCTAAATGATTACTCACTGGAACTGGAATTCCAAATGGGACTGGAGCATATTGAGTATAAAGATGAAGAGGTACGGGAACAAACACTGGTACGGGAACTGGCACCACAATAATCTGGGGCTGACTTGGAGTGTCTTCTAACAATAACAACAACAAAATCACAAAAAGCAAAGAGGGTTAGAAATGCTTTCATAAGATTTCAAAATAAAAAAGCTTATGGAGGTTTATAGTTCAAAATAAGAGTAACCTACGACACTACAGGACTTCTTACAAAAGAGAAATAACTAAAGTAGCCAAAAAAAAAAATCTTGAGTATAGCACTGACAAAAAGTGGGTAACAAATATCAGTGATGTGAGGAGAAAATGAATGCAGGATATAATTTAGATGGATAAATCGAAAGGATTGAAACAGGGAACCTAGAAGACAGGCATGGAAAACCGCTTGCTAAAGAGGAGGCTGAATAGGGAGGGGCCATTTCCATCATGCTATAATGCACATTTCAAAATCATTTGTAGCTACTGAAGATTTTTTTAACACAAAGTAGTGATGAAAATGACATCAAAAAAGATTAATTTGGCAACAATTTCAGCACTGAATAAAAAATATATCAACTGTTAAAATAGGAGGCAATTATAATATGTAGAGCTAAGATGATGGGAGACTACTCTAGGTTATGATACCTACAAAAAAGAATAAATATATATAGCAGATGTTCTAAGTATTAAAAGGATGAAACAGAACTTGGAAAAAAACTTGGAGAAAGTAGCAAGATGGATGATTTATTCCATTATTTAACCAGACGGTCCCCAACTTAACAATGGTTCAATACAGGATTTTTCAACTTTATGATGGTGCAAAAACAAGTATATGCCATACTTCTGTATAGCACTGAATGAATTACATGGTATTCAAAACTTTATTATAAAATAAACTTTGTGTTAGATGACTTTGCCCAACTGTAGGCTAATGTAAATGTTCTGGGCATGTTTAAAATAGCCTAGGCCCAGTTATGATGATGTTCTGGAGGTTGGGCATATTAAATGCATTTCTGACTCATGATTTTTTTAACATATGATGGATACAACATTGTAAGTCAAGGAGCATACAGAGTCCTTTCTATGTGTCAGAGAATATGCTAGATAAGTGTAAAATCATTAATCTAGGAGAAAGGTAATACTAGGGACAGAAAGAGAAGAGCTAACAATTTGACTAGAGTTAGAAGTGGGAAAATAATATGGCATAAATTTTTTTTTTTAACAGATGGGGGTCCCACCCACCATGTTGCCCAGGCTGGTCTTGAACTCCTGGGCTCAAGTGATCCTCCCACCTCAGCTGTCCAAAGTGCTGGGAGTATAGGCATGAGGCACCACACTTGGCCAATAAACTTTACATAATACAGCGGACATTAAAAAATTGTTACTTGATTTAGAAACATCTGATAACCAAACTACATAATACTAAATAAACTGCTATTGATTAAAAAAAAAAAAAAAAAAAGAACTAAATCATTTAGAGCCTTGCTATTTTGGTGTGGTCCCTGGACCAGAAGCACTGACTTTACCTGGGAGTTTATAAGAAACGCAAAATCTCAGGCCTCACTGAATAAGAATCTACTTAGTAAAATTCCTGGATAATTCATGTGCATATTAATCTTTGAGAAGCAATGGATGACAGGATAGCCTTGCAGCTCTAGAAATCAAGAATTTCCTTCTAGTTTAAAAATTCTGGGACTTTTAAAATTTTTTTAGTAGAGATGGTCTCGCTATGTTGCCCGTGCTGGTCTTGAACTCTTGGGCTCAAGTGATCCTCCCACCTCAGCCTCCCAAACTGCTGGGATTACAGGTGTGAGCCACCGCAATCGGCCAAAATTCTAGGACTTTTGGATGGCAGCATGAGGAGCTACAAAGATCTATTCCTTAGTGAAACAAGCAAAGAAAGTGAAAACTATTTAAAAACAGCCATTTAAATTCTTGGGAAATTGTCCTAAAGGCATATACCAAATGAAGAAACATTTATTCAAGACAATCTGTTCAAATTTGGTAAGAACAGTGAAAGTCTGTGACATTTCAGCCATCACAGGCTTTATCCCCCCAGCTCAATTCAGCTCAGCTTGACAGAAACTCCACTATGGGTAGCTGTGGCCAATAAAAATGGGCTTCCCTCCACTCAGCTCCCAATCAAGTGTTACCGTATCTCATCAAGAAAGGGAGGCCACAAGCATTTCTCATCCGCTCCAACTGAAAGCTGAAGAGGCTAAATTCCTGGTGAGTACGGGCAAGAGGTCAGGGGCTTCCCTTCACCCAGTTTCCATCCACTGGATGGAGGCTCTACCCTAGGAAAAGCAGGCCAAGAACACTGGGATCCTGATCACCCTCACCCCAGCTCACTTGTAGGGCAGAAGTTCCATGCCAGGAGAGGCAAGCCAAGAAGGCCAGAGACTACCACCCTGCCCAGCATCCATACAGGTGGCTCAGAGATTCTGCCTAGGGGGAGAGGCAGTTCACAAAAAAAAAAAAAAAAAAAAAAAAAAAAAAAAAAAGAAAGCTCTGAAGCTCTCCTCAAAGGAACTGACTTCATTTGAAACAGTGTGGAGTAGCCAAGAGACTGTGGAGTAGTTCAAACCTAAGGTCACACTGGAAAACAATAGCACCTCCTAGAAGCCTGTCCATGTAATTCCAAACTTTATGCTTATTCTATAATATTACATTGTCATTAATAAGAGAATTAAATGACTTGCTCACAGTATGGTATCACTGATTAACTTCCTTCTCTTTGACCCAACTTGTTAAGCCTCAGATGCGGAAAATACCTAACTCACGGGGATGCTGTGAGAACTAAATTGGGCAATGTATACAAACAACCAAACACATCACCTAGGAAATAGCAGGTACTCAATGTAAGTAGATCCTACATTTCTTTCCCTTAAAAAATTAAGAAAGAAAGAAAGACCAAGGAACATACCTGTCTGGCATTCTTTGTTTTGGGTATGTGGTTTGCAAGAGGTGGCTTTAGTCTGTGTGATGGGTTTGCATAATAAAGCTTTGTTCTTCAAAAGCCTTGGAGGTTGGGAAGGTGGCAGTTTCAGGGCATCTGTTTGAGTACTTGCCTAGTAAAAAAACAAATTAGAAACCAAAAACATTTTTTAAAATCTCATCGTAATTATAAGAAATATTATAATATTAAAAGAAATGTCATATTGGAATTACATGGAGGACATAGCAAGTAAATATTCAACCAAATGTATAAGAAATACAATACTCCTAAAATATTAATAGTAATCAAGGAATGTTTTAATAACTATATATTACTCTGCATGTCTCTAATCACAATTTCTATTTACCAAGAAAAATGCTATTTCTATTGTAACACACTGCTGATCAATAACAATGCTGGCTAAGTTTAAAACCAGAATTCTTACTTCCTGATTAAGACACAGAGGACTTGAAAGATTCAAGATAACTAGGAATAACAGAATCACTTATGATCATTTAAGTAACTTGAATAAAGACAACGTGAAAGTTATCCCAGAAACCTGGAGAAACACCTTAGAAATGCCACTGTTCCAGTCAGAAGTTTTTCTCATTATTTATTTTCTTCTTTTAAGAGACAAAGCAGAAAATATTAATGGGTTAAAAAAAGAATTTTTTTTTTACAGTATAATCTGTAATGGGTCAGAGGGAGGATAAGCTACATTTTATAAATATTTTATTTACAATCTGAGTACATCACAAAACATCCAAAAGTCTTTCAGGCCTAAATCCTGTACAATTTACTTCAATTTTGTGTAATTAAAGAAAAACTTTCAGTAACTACGTAGCCAGCATTCAAAGATATTAAAGTACATAAAAGACCTATTTAAATAGCCAGAAAATCCTATTCCTGAACAAAGATTAAATGAGCTAATGAAATCTATTTCATATAATAAATAAAGAAGGAAGGCAAATTAGCTCACACATATTTATACTGTACGAAAATGAAAAATAAATACAGTGACAATACCAATAAAAGTAATAAAACTTACATCACCGATGATTTTCGCTGTTACTGTTGGAACTGCACCTTGATATAAATTAAAACATAAATTTAGGATCTTTACAATTATTTTAACATTAGCATTAAAAGCTGATTATCAGTACATAAACACAAACCCTCATACTAAGAACATGTGTTTTTTTAATTCAACGGAAGAAACTAGCAATTCTAAAGTATGAGATATGAAACTTGTGCAGCGAGCCACTATTCCTAATATGAATGTGTCAAATGTATGAAAATAATCCCTGATGAAAGGAAGTTAGAGGACCACTGCATTCAACCTAAATAGGCTAGATAAATGCTTTCCAATCAAGCCATACCTTGTAAGACACTGTTAGAATTCACTGTAGGCTGAGCAGCAGGGGCACTTGCCAATGATACTACATTGGCTATAACTGGAGTCGAATCTTTTCTCAGAGATGGGGGTCCTGCTGAAGCAGCTTGAACCATGGAAATATTTGCTGATTAAAATAAACAAAAATAAGGAAACCTCACGTGATTTATATGTACTTACACAGAAACCATTTCAAGGAAGTTAAACAATGTTTTCAGGTTTGAGTAATTTCTGTTGGAGCAAAAAGTCACTTTAGGATTAACTGGGTTTTGGTTTTCTTCTTCTTTTTTTTTTTTTTGAGACAGAGTCTCACTCTGCTGCCCAGGCTGGAGTGCAGTGGCACAATCTCAGCTCACAGCGACCTCCACCTCCCGGGTTCAAGCGATTCCCCTGCCTCAGCCTCCCAAGTAGCTGGGACTACAGGTGCGCAGCACCACACCCTGCTAATTTTTTGTATTTTAGTAGAGACGGGGTTCCACCATGTTGGCCAGGATGGTCTCAAACTCCTGACCTCGTGATCCGCCTGCCTCAGCCTCCCAAAGTGCTGGGATTACAGGCATGAGCCACCATACCCTGGTTTTCTACTTTTTAATTAGTAAAACTTGAAAGTTTTCTATTAACTTTATCTTTACATAAAGAGGCAACAAATAGTCTAACTTAAAAACCAACTTGAAAACCAACAATGCAAATCCTCAAACACACAATACCAATGAAGATCACAGGTTAGATTTAATGGACAATTCAGCCTAATGTTTTTCTTAAATCTTGCCTTTATATAGAAATAATTTTTTTTTAAGTTTTGGAGTAGGCTCTTGTAGATTTTGCTTTTATTTGTAAGGAGACTATACTTAAATTCTTTTAGCTTTCAGGATGATACTAGTGTTGTTTGTTTTTAAATAATAGATTTTCTGAGATAAAGTGGCCTAACTCTGCACATAGTGTGTAGTCCTGATAAGATAAGTAAGTCCTGACAAGGTAAGTAAGCAACAAAGAGGAAGGGGCACCAGGTGGGGGAGAACAATGAGTAATTACTCTGAGAGATGACCTCCTACAGGTAGCCCCAGGAGCACGGCTACATTCTGCAAGCAGCCCCCTCCAGCAGGACCACGTAAAACTTCCCTCAAGCCGCTGCGTCTTTGCAGACTTCCCCTTCTCTGCTGTGCTGCTCACTGCAACCTTGCAACATATTTTCACACTTTCTCCAATAAATCTGCCTTTACCTATGACTGTCTTGGTAAATTCCTTTACAGCCCGTGACACTGGCCCCAACTAGTCACGCCCACGACATATAGTTTTATTTTATTTTAATTTTTTAGAGGCAGGGTCTCACTATATCATCCAGCTGGGATTGCTGTGCTGTGGTCACCGCTCACTCCACCCCTGAACTCCTGGCCTGAAGCCGTCCTCCCACCTCAGCATTCCAAAGGCGGTGGGATTACAGGCATGAACCATCACATCTGGCCTGCACATGGTATATTTAAAAGGCCATGTGATTTCGACTTTATGTCTTTTGTTATAAGTAGTCTCAAAGGATTTTTTAAGGAAGCCAATTATACTCAATTACATACCATTAACTGTTATCCTTTCCCATAAATTTAAGTTCTTACAGAGTTTATTTGATTCAATATTCTCAAAGAAATCTATTTAATCAAAAACTCATTTTCACTCAGCTTTAATCTAAGGTGTCAGGCCTCTGAGCCCAAGCTAAGCCATCATATCCCCTCTGACCTGCAGGTACACATCCAGATGGCCGGTTCCTGCCTTAACTGATGACATTCCAACACAAAAGAGGTGAAAATGGCCTGTTCCTGCCTTAACTGATGACATTACCTTGTGAAATTCCTTTTCCTGGCTCATCCTGGCTCAAAAAGCTCCCCCACTGAGCACTTTGTGACCCCTACTCCTGCTCGCCAGAGAACAACCCCCCTTTTTCCTTTACCTACCCAAATCTTATAAAACGGCCCCAACCCATCTCCCTTCACTGACTCTTTTCAGACTCAGCCCGCCTGCACCCAGGTGAAATAAACAGCCTTGTTGCTCACACAAAGCTTGTTTGGTGGTCTCTTCACACGGACGACAGCGAAATAAGGTGTTCAACAAAAAAAAACTAAATGTTAATGATACAGAATACAAGGAAACTGAGGTTTCATGAAATTAATGACAACTGTTTACACAGTTCCTGATCTGTAAAAAAACAGTAGTTCCTAGTATTGACCAAAGACTCCATTCAGTACCTAAGGTTAATTTTACCTGCATTATTTTGTGAAGGCGGGTCACATACACTTTGCTGATTACAGAACATCAAGATACAAAGCAGGTTACAGAAATGTTTCATTTCCCCTCGCCATTTCAAGGACTCACTGAGTTTACCCTGTCGCTTACAAGCATCACATTTGGCCATCTAAAAAGAAGAAGGTAGTCAAGGAGTAAGAAACAAATTATCTGCGGTCTGACAAAATAAAAATAAGACACACATAACAAGTGACGAAATTAACTTAGAATTTAGATCACAAAATTAAAGTTTGTCTTTATCAATGATTATACACACACACACACACACACACACACACACACACACACACACACACATATATATATATATTTTTTGAGACAGAGCCTTGCTCTATCGCCCAGGCTGGAGTGCAGTGGCGCGATCTCAGCTCACTACAAGCTCCACCTCCTGGGTTCATGCAATTCTCCTGCCTCAGCCTCCCGAGTAGCTGGGACTACAGGCGCCCGCCACCACACCCGGCTAATTTTTTTGTATTTTTAGTAGAGACAGGGTTTCACCATGTTAGCCAGGATGGTCTCGATCTCCTGACCTCATGATCCACCCGCCTCGGCCTCCCAAAGTGCTGGGATTACAGGCGTGAGCCACCGCGCCCAGCTGATTTTATACTAATTTTTTTTTAAAAACACATGTAACATACAGACTTCACTCTATAGCAGTTAAAAAACAAAGTGAAATAAAAATAAGGCCTATCTTCCTCAGACTTCAAAAGACAAATTCACTTTATTTAAATAATAAGTGAATAAAATTATAAGTTTAAATATTTTAATGTCTTAAGACTGATATGTCTCCTACAGGAAATTAAAAACAAAAGAAAACTTCAATAACATTAAAGTCTTTCTAAATCTTGCTAGAAGGCATAAAACATTTAATACTTAAAAGTTTTAAATAATTTAATTGTCCTTTATGTGACATGAAATTTTAAAAGGGAATAATTTATGCCCTAGAATGAAAAACCCAGGAATGCGAATTCTATTTACCTGATAGAACAAAACTGTATATTTGGACATGCATTCTTCACAACAGAACTCTTCCACTTTCCCTCCTAAATTATTCTGTACCAATTTGGGAGATGTCTGTAAACAATAACTGCACATTTTACAGTGATTTCCCCAGCGTTTTGCCAAGTCATGTTTATAAAGCAATTTGCAACCTAAAAATCAGGAAAGATAAAATTAACATTAGGTAGAAGTATTAGTTTTCTGCAACTTTAAATGGCCTAGGACAGGCCCGGTGCAGTGGCTCACACCTGTAATCCCAACACTTTGGGAGGCTGGCAGGAGGAGTGCTTGAGCCCAGGAGTTTGAGACCAGCCTGGGCAACATAGCAAGACCCCATGTCATATAAAAACAAAAACCAAAAAAAAAAAAGAAAAATAAGTGGTCTAGGACAAAGTTTTCACACTTGGGTCCTGATCAGTTCATAGAGTATCTTGATTTTTTAGAGTATCTATACTAGTTTTTGTTTTGCTTTGTTTTTGTTTTTGTTTTAAATGATATAAGACAGGATAGGACAGAAGAGAAAATATTAAACTGCATCAATTTTATTTCATGAAACTTTTGGGGCTGGGCGTAGTGGCTCACACCTGTAATCCCAGTACTCTGGGAGGCCAAAGTGGGTGGATCACCTGAGGTCAGGAGTTGGAGACCAGCCTGGCCAACATGGTGAAGCCCTGTCTCTACTAAAAATACAAAAATTAGCCAGGTGTGGTGGCGGGTGTCTGTAGTCCCAGCTACTCGGGAGGTTGAGGCAGGAGAATCGCTTGAACCCAGGAGGCAGAGGTTGCAGTGAGCCAAGATCGCTCCATGGCATTCCAGCCTGGGTGACAGAGCAAGACTCTGTCTCAAAAAACAAAAACAAAAAAAACTTTTATTTAGGTATGTGAAAATATACTGGGTCACAGTGTAAATGTATTTCTTCTTTTGTGCTATCAAAAGGTTTGGAAGCCCTTGCTCTAGAAGGCTAATTAATACAGCTTTAGAGTAAAATAAAACATTATAAACATATAGAATAGTTATCTAAGGAAAACAATCCTCCACATATTAATTTGCATATTCAAGCCATTTATATTCAGAAATATAATGGCTGTTTAAGACAATAAAAGTATAAACTTAGAATGTTACCATAATTTAAGGCATCCCATTTAGAAATAAGTACACGAACTAGAAGCTCTTTGAGGTCCCGATCAACCTAATAATGGGGAACCTAAGGATGTTAAATGTTTTTCACATCATCTTCTTCTGCATTATACTTTGCAAATCTTTCACTTCATTTTAACAGCTACATAATATAAGAAAACTAGATCAAAAACGAATGAACTAAGTGTAAATGAATCGAAAAGGCATTTACGTTATACATAAACAATAAAACAGATTAACTTAGACAGTGAAAGCTTAAATCATCATCAACTGCTTTAAAACAACCAACATGCTCAGTAGGTAAGATAATCTTCTGTCTTTACCTTCACTACAGAATGACTTGTCAGCACCTGAGAACCGAACAGTCTCCTTTACAATTTTCTCAATTTTACAATATTCACACATTGCCATTACATTATTTATTTTCTTATATTCATCAGAACAATTCTTGCCACAGAACTGAAACATTTTGCCCTGCAAAGAAATAATCATTAAGTACTAATTAAACATTTGGTTTGTCTTATGGAACTCCTTATCTCCCTTACTTTCAAAACAAATGGTATGATTTTGAGAGATGCAAAGTTAAAAATAATTTTACAAATAGACCCACGTATACTCAAAATCTTATCATGAACATGCTATACTTTACCTTATAGTCAAGAAGTTCTGGTTTTGTGGCAAAAAGACGGTTACAGTGTTGACATTTGAGTTTCACAACACTTCGTGCAAACCCAACATGCTGGGACTGGGCAGCGAGACGCTGGAGACCAGCTGCAGCAGAGCTACTGATGGAGGTGGGAGAAACAGCAGATGTGCTACCTCCTCCGGCTGACACTGTGGAACCTGTGGGGATGCTTACAATGACTTGGCCCTGAGACAAGGGCACTACTGAAGAATTCATTCCAGTTGGTTTGTTGAATAAATTCTGGAAAAACAAAACAACAAAAAGTATCAATTTAATCTTTGTTAAAACAAAGAAGTATTGTGTGCCTACATATGCCAAGCACAGTTCTAGGCATGTAAGGTACATCTGTTAACAGGCAATGTTCCTGCCTCTGAGCAGCTTATAACAGAATGGGGGGAGTCTCACTTATGATGAAAAAATAAAATAACTTAACTAATAATCTTCCTCAAAAATAATATCCTCCCAATAGATAATATGGGTGATAAAAGTACCATTCAATTTTATAGAAGGCAGTTAAATTAAATTCCAAATACAGAATGAACTACAAATCCAAGTTTAATAGGAATGATATAGAAACTTACACAACCCAGGCCCTAGCAAACACCTAATAAATGTGCATTACTATAGTAGGTGATAGGTTTGAATTTGTGTCCCTGCCCAAATCTCATGTCCAGTCGTAATCCCCAATGTTGGGGGAGGAGCCTGGCAGGAAGTGACTGGATCATGGGGGTGGATTTCTCCCCTGCTGTTCTGGTGATAGTGAGTTCTCACTATCTGGTTGTTTAAAAGTGTAGCACCTCCCGCTTCTCTCTCCTCCTCTTGAGCCCATCATGTAAGACGTGCCGGCTTCCCCTTCGCCTTCCCCCATAATTGAAAGTTTCCTGAGGCCTCTCCAGCCATGCTACCTGTATAGCCTGTGGAACTGTGAGCCAATAAAACCTCTTTCTTTATAAATTACCCAGTCTAGGGTATTTCTTTAGAGGAGTGCAAGAACAGACTCATACAGTAGGTGACTCACTGACTGAAGAAGAGGAAGGTTCCTGAAGCCATACCTGGAAAGCTACCACACAGCTGTAGCTGCAGAAGTTGCGTATACTTCCATCTGACATGGCTAGGTGATACTGAGGAATTGCTGAGGTTTTACAACTGTTACACTGAACTTGTACACCTTAGCAAACCAAAATAAAAACCAATGAGTAATATGTACAAATGTACACAAAAGTATGAGAAACTAAATAATATTATACAATATAAGAAAATTCAAGAGCCAGGGTAAGTTGTAGGAACTGAAACTAAATCATGTTACATATAGACAAAAACTAACATAATACTGAAAATGTTTCTTTCCAATTTAAATTGGTCAAAGTCTACCCTGAAACTACCAGATAAATGAAACTTCAAAGAAATTAGGTGGGGAAAAAGAAAATATATTAAAGAAGCCATATGAAATTCTTTTGGTAAGGGGGAAATGCATAAATAGGTATGCAAGTAAATAAATAAGCAATCAAGGTAACAGGTGATATTTTACAACAAATATCTGAAATATGTTAAATGTGCCTTTAAAATCAACCAAAAAAAAACCATTAAAAACAAAGCAATAACCATTATTTTTCAACCATTACATTTCATAGTTTATGAAACCAATATTACCTGCAGAAGTAACCATTTTAACTCTGTAAGCAGATAAGCAATTAACAGAACAGAAAAGCTCTGTCTTCCCCAAGCTATTGGTATTTTCAATCATTTCTGCTGAGGATCTCAATGATTTGCAAAGCGCACACGGTGTAATTTTGGCTGATTTCTATTAAGAGAATAAAACAACATTCATTTTTAACAAATTCCTAGTAAAAGCATAATTCTTCGAAACGTTTATACTCAACACTTTTGAAATATTTGAAATCAGTGATTTTCAAACTTTTATGATTGTAATCCTCAATAGGAAGTTTCATGGTACACATGTACTTCTGAGATTTTGCATTTGTGTATGATGCATGTATGTAATAAAACTAAAAAGTTTTATAGAGGAATAAATATCATGATAACATGTAATGCACTTTGATATTTTCCAATCTATTCTATTTCATTGAAAAAGTAATGCGGCCAGGCGTAGTGGCTCACCCCTGTAATCCCAGCACATCGGGAGGCCGAGGTGGGTGGATCACCTGAGGTCAGGAGTTCAAGACCAGCAAGGTCAACATGGTGAAACCCTGCCTCTACAAAAATACAAAAAAAATTAGCCAGGCATAGTGGCAGGCGCCTGTAGTCCCAGCTATTCGGGAGGCTGAGGCAGGAGAATGGCGTGAACCAGGAGGCAGAGCTTGCAGCGAGCTGAGATCGTGCCACTGCACTCCAGCCTGGCGACAGAATGAGAAGATTCCACCTCAAAAAAAAAAAAAAAAAGAAAAAGAAAAAGAAAAAAATAATAATGCTGGTTATAACCTAGTAATTAATTTCAGGGTCTATTAATAGGTCATAACCATAGTTTTAAAAACATTAAATAACAGCAAGTTCATGCTTTTATACTATATCATCCTATAAATTGAAATAACCCCCTCCAAAGGTGCTTATAAATATGAATTTAAGGAAATTAGTAAACTTATTAGGCAACTTATTGGCAAATATTCTACCAATAATAATAAAAAAAATACTCCATAAGCGTAAAGTAAGAGCAAACCTGGGATATCATCACAGGTGTCCAAATACAAACAACCAGAGTCCGTTATCTTAAGTCTTCACCCAATTAGGGATTCAGCAGCAAATAATGCTAAGTATTATTAACATGTCACACATTCAGGATAATTTATAAAGTATGTCCAGCACCAATTAGGAGATTTTAAGAGCAATCTTCCTTCTTAAAGAATCAATTTGTAAAACTTGATATTAAAATAAATACACAGTAAAGTGAATATATGCCTGAATTTTGGAATGTCTTCTAAATCTCTAACCCCATTTCCCTCTCCTCCCTAATGAGGACTGTAAAAGCAAACCTCATTTGTAAGACCCAGATCAAGAGTTACCTCTGTGAAGCTTCTGCTGATAGTCTCATCTTTCCCTATCAAGCAGAGCTCACTATGCTACCTCTGTGGCCCACTGTACCCATAATACTTCCATCATAGCATCTCTATTTACTCATTTATACGTCTTGTCTTTCTCAGGAGACAGGCAGCCCCTCAAAACAGAAATTATATCTAATGTTTGTTGAATGAATTATATATAAGGAAGAAAGGAAGGTAGCAGAAATGACCATCTACAATGCCTCAGTTACATACTAGGCATTCTTTCATTCTTACTTTCTATAATCCTAAAAACATCCCAGTGACATAGGTGGTATCATAGTTATTTACAGACAGAAAAACTGGGACTCAGGGAGCTTAACCGCTTTCCCCAAGGTAAAATTGTATTTGAACATAAGGTCTAGAATTAAATCTAGATCTGCCTTACTTCTAAATTCCAGTTCTTTCTCTACCACAGCAGATATAATACATGAAAAATTTAATAGGTTTTGACTAAATTAAAAGTAAAGAATAAATTTAAAATTAAGATGTTTCATCCTATTTCTCCCTCTCTTGTGGACTATCACTCATCTTTCAATGGACTGAATCCAGGTAACTTTTAGTACCTGATACAGTATCAGGAAAAGAACAGTCTTTTGGAAAATGACAAAACAATGAAGATGTGGGGATTTTTTTTTCCTTTGAGAACAAAAATAAGGAATGAATAGTAAAACTTAGCCATTATAGTGTGTTTTCACATTAACAGGAAATAAATTGAAACATGCTTAAATTCCAAAATTACTACAAAGTTTTAAGAACAATTAACAAGAAAGTTCCTAATCAACACTATTAAATTCACCAATTTTGATAAACTGTACAAAAACTTACTATTCTAAGGAAAAGAATGATTAGCAAATGCACTTACATAAAAGACATTATAAAATTAAAAATATTAAAAGTACTTACCCCATAAATATATACACCTACTATGGACCCACAAAAATTAAAAATTAGAACTATATATATATATATAGCATTTACTATTCCTTTAGGTTTATCAATTTTAAAACTAATATTTGATCAAAATTCACTAATAAAATACAATCTAATACACACAAAACTACATAAAAGACATTTGTTATAGAGTTCATCCAGTTCATCCCGTGCACACCTCATCAATTCACAAATACATAATCCACATCTATTTCTTCCTATTTCATAAAGATAAGAAAAATCCTTTACTGTAACAATTAATGATATAATTTTGATTATCTGGTTTGCAATTTTAATTCTGTGAATCAGATTTCAACACTACATATGCAACTTGAACCTTTCCTTGTCAAATAAGAAGTATATATGCAAATCTCACATGCTGGAAAGATTAGAAGGCTATACACCAAAATGACAGGATTTGTTATCTGTGAGAGATACACTGCATTTCTTCGTGTTTTTTTTTAACTTTCAAAATATTGTTAAAGAATACAAATCACTTTTGAAATAAAAAAGCCATACTGGCCGGGCGTGGTGGCTCACACCTGTAATCCCAGCACAGGGATTGGGAGGCGGAGGCGGGTGGATCACTTGAGGTCAGGAGTTTGATACCAGCCTGGCCAGTATAGTGAAATCCCATCTCTACTAAAAATACAAAAAAATTAGCCAGGCCTGGTGGTGGGCGCCTGTAATCCTAGCTACTTGGGAGGCTGAGGCAGGAGAATCGCTTGAACCAGGGAGGTGGAGGTTGCAGTGAGCCGGGATCACACTCCAGCCTGGGAGACAGTGCAAGGCTCCATCTCAAAAAAAAAAAAAAGCCACACTCTAAAAACATGTATTTCAAATGCATAAACGTGTATAAACAAATGCATGAACAAAACTGCTACTTATAGAACTCTGTATGAATATTTAATGCACATTTATTCAACAAATACTATTTATGTATAAAGAATACCAGTTAAACAAATAGTAAACTCTCTCTATATGTATATATACATACATACATATTTACATATATACATATACATACATATATACATATATACGTATATATACGTGTGTGTGTGTGTGTGTGTATGTGTGTATATATACATTTTTTTTTTTTTTTTTTGAGACGGAGTTTCACTCTTGTTGCCCAGGCTGCAGTGCAATGGCACGATCTTGGCTCACTGCAACCTCCACCTCCCGAGTTCAAGCAATTCTCCTGCCTCAGCCTCCCGAGTAGCTGGGATTACAGGGATGTGCCACCACACCTGGCTAATTTTTATATTTTTAGTAGAGATGGGGTTTCTCCATGTTGGTCAGGCTGGTCTCGAATTCCCAACCTCAGGTGATCTGCCCGCCTCAGCCTCCCAAAGTGCTGGGATTACAGGTGTGAGCCATGGCACTTGGCCAGTAAACCCAATATTGCAAAACAACATTTTCATAAATAATTCTGACTAAAAATACAGATTACCTGAACTGAACAAAGACATCAAGATTAAATATGGTCATGTACCTGCTTGTATGCCGTGATACACGATGAACTACAAAACTTCTTAGACTGTCCCTCTATCTGAAGCATGTGGCATTGTCCCGACCCACTGTAACAGTAACCCCCACAGTTCTCACAACAGTTCATGGTGAGGTTGTTAGCAGAACGAAACTTAGAGAAGCAGGCATCACTGCAAAGTTTATGGACCACATTCTGGTAATTAACTTCATGTCGAATCTAGAAATTAAATAACAGCAACACAAAAACAAGGAGCAGAGAGCATCAAAAGCTGTTCTTTAAGCACAAACATATTAGACTCCTGACCCAATAAAGGAAAATGGTAACTTACAACAGCATTCTTCTGACACATGCTGCATTTGGTTGAAATACTATTTGTATTTATGGTAACAATAGGTTTTTTTTTCAGTTCATATGTTGACAAACATGACTGACTGCAAAAATCTTTACTAGTGGTGGTGTTTTCAAACTGGGCACTGATCACATCCTTTGGATTTAAAATGTCTCTAAAAATAAGAAAAAAATAACATAAGCCATGGTATAATTCATTTCTTTTTCCTTTCTGTGAGCTAAAATAACTAAATAAAACAGAGGCAATTATACTGTAGGGAAATAACACTGGAATTTAAGTTTAAAAACTTTAATTTTCTGGGAGACACTTAAAAATTGCTTTGATCCTTAAATTCTTTTCTATTAAGTGGAATTAACAGCACCTACTTCATAGAACTGTTATGAGAATTAGTATGTTTCAAAGACTAAAAGGAAAACATCAAATGATTAGCATTCATTATCTCTACAGGAGGGATTATACGAGATTTTTCTTTTCTTTTCTAGAATTATCTGTATTTTCAAAATATTCTTTAAAAAATACTGTATTACATTTAACATTGTCAAAAATTAGTATCTTTTAAAAGTAAACATACATTTTACACTACACAGTGCATATTCTAGCACAGTTATATAAAATATAACATTACCATATCTAAATAATTTAATTTCTAAGCACTAGTAACAAAGGCATTGAAGATTAAAACCCTAATGATTAAGGCTCCTTACCACTCCAACCCTAATCCCACCAAACCACTCACTCTATAGTAGTTTACCAGATAGTTCAAGTGGAAACCATATTAAAAACCAATTTTTCGGCCGGGCACAGTGGCTCATGCCTGTAATCCCAACGCTTTGGGAGGCTGAGGCCGGTGGATCACAAGGTCAGGAGATCGAGAGCATCCTGGCTAACACGGTGAAACCCCGTCTCTCTAAAAATACAAAAAATTAGCCAGGCGTGGCGGTATGCGCCTGTAGTCCCAGCTACTCAGGAGGTTGAGGCAGGAGGATGGCATGAACCCGGGAAGCGGAGCTTGCAGTAAGCCAAGATTGTGCCACTGCACTCCAGCATGGGCGACAGAGCGAGACTATGTCTCAAAAAAAATAAATAAATAAATAAATAAATAAAATAATAAAAACCAATTTTTCAAACTGGTGAAATTTTCTAATCAATGTCTCTCTCCCATGAGTATACATCCATATAATAGTTAATAAACTGCTTTATACTCATGTTTGTATCTTAAAGAGATTACACTAGTAGGATACTTTTAAAGAAAAGATTATAGGCATACCTTGTTTTATTGTGCTTCACAGATACTGCACTTTTTAACAAATAGAAGGCTTGTAGCAACCCTGCCTCACACAAGTCTATCAGTGCCATTTCTTAACAGCATTTGCCCACGTCATGTCTCTGTATTATATTTTGGTAGTTCTCCCAATATTTCAAACGTTTTTGCTATTATAATATCTGTTTTTCTATGATTAGTGAACACTGATGTTACTATTGTAATTGTTTTGGGGAGTAACCACAAACCACGTCAATGTAAGATAGCAAACTTAATTGAAAATTGTGTGTGTTCTGACTGCTCCATTGACCAGCCACTTCTGTATCTCTCCCACTCCTCAGGCTTTCCTATTCCCTGAGGCATAATAATATCGAAAGCAGGCCAATGAATAACCTCACAATGGCCTCTAAGTGCTCAACAAAAGTAAGAGTCCCACGTTTCTCACTATAAATCAAAAGCTAGAAATGATTACTCTTAGTGAGGAAGGCATGTGGAAAGCTAGGCCTCTTGCGCCAAACATTTAACCACATAGTAAATGCAAAGGAAAAGTTCTTGAAAGACTAAGAGGGCTACTCCAGTGAAGACATGAATGATAAGAAAGTGCAACAGTTGGCCGAGCGTGGCGGCTCACGCCTGTAATACCAGCACTTTGGAAGGCCGAGGCGGGCGGATCAACTGGGGTCAGGAGTTGGAGACGAGTCTAGTCAACATGGTGAAACCACGACTCTACTAAAAAATGCAAAACTTAGGCAGGGAGCAGTGGCTCATGCTTGTAATCCCAGCACTTTGGGAGGCCGAGGTGGGTGGGTCACAAGGTCAAGAGATCCAGACCATTCTGGCCAACATGGTGAAATCCCATCTCTATTAAAAATACAAAAATTAGCTGGGCGTGGTGGCGCGTGACTGTAGTCCGAGCTACTTGGGAGGCTGAGGCAGGAGAATTGCTTGAACCCGGGAGGCAGAGGCTGCAGTGACCTGAGATTACGCCACTGCACTCAAGCCTGGGTGATAGAGAGACACTCCGTCTCAAAACAACAACAACAGAAAAGAAAGCGCAAGTCTTACTGCTGATGTGGAGAGAAGTTACAGTGGTCTAGATAGAAGATCAAACCAGCCACAGCATTCCCTTAAGCCAAAGCCTAATCCAGAGCAAGGCCCTAATTCTCTTGAATTCTAGGAAGACTCAGGTAAAGAAGCTGCAGAAGTTTAGAGCTAGCAGAGGTTAGCTCATACGGTTTAACGAAAGAAGCTATCTCTGGAACATCAAAGTACAAGGTGAAGCAGCAAGTGCTGATGGAGAAGCAGTAGCAAGTTATCACGAACATCTAGCTAAGACAATTTATGATGGTGGCTACACTAAATAAGATTCTCAATGTAGAAGAAACAGTCTTCTATTGAAAAACGATGCCATCTAGGACTTTCACAGCCAGAGAGAAGTCAATGCCTGGCTTCAAAGCTTCAAAGGACAGGCTGACTGTCTTGTTAGGGGCTAACATAGCTGGTGACTTCAAGTAGAAGCCACCAGCTTCTACTTTTAACTTTCAAAAATCCCAGGACACTTAAAAGATTCCTTTCAAAATATTACTGCTCATTGACATCTAGTCACTGAAGAGTTCTGATGGAGATGTACAAGAGGTTAATGTTACTTTCATACCTGCTTACCCAATATCTATTCTGCAGCCTGTGGATCAAGGAGTAATTTCAACTTTTGCAACTCATTATTTAAGAAATACATTTCCTAAGGCTACAGCTGCCATAGATAGTGATTCCTATAACGGATCCGGCCAAAGGAAATTAAAAAGCTTCTGGAAAGGATTCACCATTCCAGAACATTCATGATTAATGAGAGGAAATCCAAATATCATCAATAGGAGCTTGGAAGTAGGTAACTTCAATCCTCACAGATGACTCTGTGGAGTTTGAGACTTCTGTGGAGGAAATAACTACAAATGTGGGAGAAATAGTAAGAGAACTAGAAGTGGAGCCTGAAGATGCGACTGAATTGCTGCAATCTCATGATAAAACTTGAACAGATAAGGAGTTGCTTCCAATGGATGAGCAAGGAAACTAATTTCTTGTCATGGAATTTACTCCTGGTGCAGATGCTGTGAACTTTGGTGAAATGACACCAAAGGATTTAAAGTATTACATAAACTTAGTTGATAAAGCAATGGTGGAGTCTGAGAGTACTGATTCCAATTTGGAAAGTTCTTCTCTGGGTAAAATGCTATCAAATATTATTGCATGCCACAAAGAAATATTTTGTGAAAGTAAGAGTCAACTGATGTGACAAACTTCATTGTTATCTTAAGAAATTGCCACAGCCACCAAAACCTTCAGCAATCATCACCCTGAATCAGCAGCCATCAACATTGAAACAAGACTGTCTATTAGTAATAAGATTATGACTCACTGAAGGCTCACATGATTGTTAGCATTTGTTAGCAATGCAGTATTTTTAATTTAAAAATGTACATTGGTTTTTAAAGATTTAATGCTATTGCACACAGACTACAGTATAAACACAACTTCAATATGAACTGGGAAGCCAAAAAATTAATATCACTCACTTTATTGAGATAATTGCTTTATTGAGCTATTTGCTTTATTGAGGTGGTCTGGAACCAAATCCTGAATATCTCTGAAGTATGGCTATACAAATCTCTCTGCTTCAGTAAAATAGTAGATATAATGGGAAATCATCATTAGGAGCACCTAATATTTTACTATAATACATAACTCCATACCTTGCCATCTTCCATACTTAGCAGCTCTAGACTGCTTTGCTTTTTGCACTTCCTGTTATTTTCAAAATTAGGTTTTAATGTATTTCATAGAGGGATATTTAGTGAGAAGGATATTTAGTGAGAAGTTACATTGAGCCAGACATTAACGAAACCCTGAGTCAAAATATGGTCCACATATGGGCCAGGCGCAGTGGCTCACACCTCTAATCCCAGCACTTTGGGAGGCTGAGGCGGGCAGATCACTTGAGGTCAGGAGTTTGAGACCAGCCTGGCCAACATGGCAAAACCCCGTCTCTACTATAAATACAAAAATTAGCCGGGCATGGTGGCATGCACCTGTAGTCCCAGCTACTCGGGAGGCTGAGGCAAGAGAATCGCTTGAACCTAGGAGGCGGAAGTTGCAGTGAGCCCAGATCGCACCACTGTACTTCAGCCTGGGCAACAGGGCAAGACTCCATCTCAAAAAAGAGAGGTATGTACTTAAGGAGCTCAGAGTTATTGTGACAAATAGACAAATATTTTATAAAATACTGTAACAGAAGCATTCTTAAAATACTATAGGCCGGGTGTGATGGCTCACGCCTGTAATCCCAGCACTTTGGGAGGCCGAGGTGGGCAGATCACCTGAGGTCAAGAGATCAAGACCATCCTGGCCAATACGGTGAAACCCCATCTCTACTAAAAATACAAAAAAACTAGCTGGGCATGGTGGCGTGTGCCTGTAGTCCCAGCTACTCGAGAGGCTGAGGCAGGAGAATCACTTCAACCTGGGAGGCAGAGGTTGCAGTGAGCCAAGATCACGCCACTGCATTCCAGCCTGGCAACAAAGTGAGACTCGGTCTCAAAAAAAAAAAAAAAAAAAGTATAAATAATTTTTGGAGAAGACACGAATAACGTGCCATAAAAATATAAATGAAGAAACTATTTCAGACTACATGTAACATGAAAGGCAACCCAAAGGGTGATATTTTAGCTGGACCTTAAATAGGAGTTTTCCAGAAAGTTAAGGAGATAAGAATTGGGAGCAGCATGGATCAAGGAAATGGAAGTATAAGATTAGGTATTTTTTCACTGCTCTCACTATGCTTAGAGTCCAATTAGATTACATCTTATTGTGGTAGTGGATTATATCTTATGACAGAATGAGAAGAAACAATCTCATTCAAGTTAGTGAAAATTCAGAAATGGTACAGACAATCTGGGTGTTACTTCTTTGAATATCATTATAACAAGAATCTGATCTAACAGTATTAACAAAATTATCCTCCAAATTACCTCTTTTCTGCAAAATATGAGATTTTTTTTTTTTTCAAAGATAGTGTCCTGCTGTGTCACCTAGGCTGAAGAGCAGGAGTGTGATCATAGCTCACTGCGGCCTCAAACTCCTGGACTCAAGAAATCCTCTCACCTCATCCTCCCAAGCAGCTGGGATTACAGGCATTTGGCACCACAGTTGGTTAATTTTTTAACTTTTTGTAGAGATGAGGTTTCACTGTGTTGCCCAGGCTGGTCTCGAAATCCTGGGCTCATGCAATCCTCCAATCTTGGCTTCCTAAAGTGCTGGGATTACAGGCATGAGCCACTGCTCCCGGCCAAGACAGATTTTTTAAAACAAATTATTAGGTCCCTATCATTACGGAAACCTAAAAATTAAATGGCAACCAAAATTTTTTCAGAGTTTAAGTTAAATTCAACAGGCTAAGAGATATGATTACCAAAAATTAAGAAAAATAAAATTTATTCTGAATAGCTAATGAGCTTCTTCTAACCTAAGTGCTGCTGTTATATTTCTACTGGTATACAACAGTAGCAGTAGTTATCAGAGAGGAAATTTTTTCCATCTCTGCCTGTTCAAATCAAATTGAAACCCTTCTTATAGGGAATGATTTCTAAATGAAACCTGTTTGACTACATAGACTATGTAGAGAAACAATGCATACGCCAAAATTAACCAGCTAGGTGACACAAGCAAATCTTTTACCTTCTTTGAATTTAGCTTCCTTATATTTTTGGTACATCCAACTCATCAATTTTACAATCAGATAAATCAGACTATACCAAACTGTTGTAATCACCGTGTAAATAAGAGGGGATAAAAAGGAAGGAAAGGTAGTGTTGAACAGGAGATTAAAGAGTAGTTCAGAAAGTAAAATGGAATATAAGGAAAAACAAGGTTGACAATGGTTGAAGACTGAAGCAAAAAGTAAGTATTATGTAAAATGAGAAGTAGGAGAAAAGTAAGAAAGAAAATGAAGAAGAAAATGCTAAGGAGATAAGTAAGGAGTACCTGAAAGAACAAAAAGGGGTGAATGAATAAAAAAAGGGTAAAAGACTAAGTGAATAAAAAGGTAGAACTATAAAGAGTCAAGTGATAACAGGTTGAAGAAATGGAAAATTTGGATAATGGATAAACCAAACATGAGAACAGAACATAATCTTAAAGAGCAATTGAATTACATAAGATCAAGACATAGATAAAATGACACATAGGTAGAAATGACCTGTCTCTAATAAAGCTTAGGCAAACACCAGAGACTGGAGGCCAAAGAAACATGATAAATCTAGATGAAAAGAGTAACATGTATGGACAATAGTAATAATTTTTTAAAACGAGAAAGAGGGCATATTTTAAAACTTACGTGTTTTCCATAGCCATTTTGAAAATAACTGATAAATCTTTAAAAAAAAAAAATCTATGACTGACTTTTTTTTTTTTTTGAGACGGAGATGTGGCTGACTTTTTTTAGGAGCTGGGGGGGACTAGGTCTCACTATGTTGCCCAGGCTGAGTCTCAGACTCCTGAGCTCAAGCAATCCTCCCACCTCAGCCTCCTGAGTAGGTGGGACTACAAGTGCATGCCACCATGCCCAGCCTATAGCTATGATTATAAAAGGATAAATATCACTGAAATTTTAAAGACTGTTGATCCCTAGAGTAAGAATTAAATAAAGAAACATGAATTTATTATGTGAAATGATTTCATGGCAAAATAAACAGAAAAAAAACTATAAAAATTAAAATCTTCAAACTGATTTAAGTCTTACAATCCCATGATGAGTGCCGGGCATGGTGGCTCATGCCTGTAATCCCAGCACTTTGGGAGGCCAAGGCGGGTGGGTCATCTGAGGTCGGGAGTTTGAGACCAGCCTGACCAACATGGAGAAACCCCATCTCTACTAAAAATACAAAAAAATTAGCTGGGCATAGTGGTGCATGCCTGTAATCCCAGCTACTTGGGAGGCTGAGGCAAGAGAATCACTTGAACCCCGGAGGTAGAGGTTGCAGTGAGCCAAGATCGTGCCATTGCACTCCAGCCTGGGCAACAAGAGCAAAACTCTTGTCTCAAAAAAAAAAAAAAAAAAAAGAATCCCATGATGAACATACTGGAATACAGAAATTAGAGACAGGATATATACCTAAGTACTCATTTTTAAAAGTACATTCTACAATTCAAGCAGTATAAAGTCTCTTTTTACTAAATAATTTTACTACATAAGTTATAACTATAAAGTAGTAAGTATAGCTTTTTTAGAAGTTAGGATCATTGGGCTGGGCGCGGTGGCTCACACCTGTAATCCTAGCACTTTGGGAGACTGAGGCAGGTGGATCACAAGGTCAGGAGATCGAGACCAACCTGGCTAACACAGTGAAACTCTGCCTCTACTAAACATATAAAAAAATTAGCCGTGCAGGGCCGGACGCGGTGGCTCACGCCTGTAATCCCAGCACTTTGGGAGGCTGAGGCGGGTGGATCAGGAGGTCAGGAGTTTGAGACCAGCCTGACCAACATGGTGAAACCCCATCTCTACTGAAAATACAAAAAAAAAAAAAAAAAATTAGCTGTGCATGGTGGCGGATGCCTGTAGTCCCAGCTACTCAGGAGGCTGAGGCAGGAGAATGGCGTTAACCTGGGAGGCAGAGCTTGCAGTGAGCCAAGACTGCGCCACTGCACTCCAGCCTGGGCGACAGAGCGGCGAGACTCAGTCTCAAAAAAAAAAAAGAAAAAAAAAAGTTAAGATCATTAATTCTCCCATTCAACAAATATTTATTAAGCATTTACTGTGCTGGGTATATTGAAGTAGATACACAAAGTTCCTACCCTTGTGGGGGGGGTGTGTGTGTGTGTGTGTGTATATATATATATATATATATATATATGCATATATATATTTATTTATACTGACATAAATTATATGTATTTACTATGTGTACAACATAATTTTCTTTCTTTTTTTTTTGAGATAGAGTCTCACTCTGTCATCCAGGCTGGAGTGCATTGGTGCAATCTTGGCTCACTGCAACCTCTACCTCCCAGGGTCAAGTGATTCTTGTGCCTCAGCCATCTGAGTAGCTGGGATTATGGGCATGTGCCACCAAGCCCAGCTAATTTTTGTATTTTTACCAGAGATGGAGGTTTCACCATGTTGGCCAGGCTGGTCTTGAACTCCTGGCCTCTAGTGATCCACCTGCCTTAGCCTCCCAAAGTGCTGGGATTACAGGCGCAAGCCACCACGCCCAGCCACAACATCATATTTTAAAGAACAGGCTGAGTATCCCTAATCCAGAAATCCAAAATGCTCCCAGTATCTGAAACTTTTTGAGCGCCAACATGATGTTTAAAGGAAATGCTCATTGGAGCATTAAATTTCAGATTTTCAGATTAGAAATGCTCAATCAGTTAGTAGATATAATGCAAATATCCCAAAACCTTTTTAAAAATCCAAAATCTGAAACACCTCTGGTCCCAAGCATTTAAGGTAAGAGACACTCAACCTGTGTGTGTATGTGTGTCTGTGTGTGTATACACATACACACTGTGCGATGCCTAAATCTAGCTAATTAATATATGCTTTCCTTGGTTACCATTTTTGTGGTGAGAACATTTTATATCTATTCTCACCATTTTTCAAGAATACAATGTATCATTAACTACAGTCACCATATTGTACAATAGATCTTCAATTCTTTCTAACTAAAAAATTTTGTATCCTTTAACCAACATTCCCTGACACCTTTCCCAACTACTTCCTCATGGTTTATGTTCTAATGAAATAAATTTTTAAAGAAATAAGCCAAAATCTATCACTCAAAATAGCCCTGGTATAATTATTATTCTAACAATGACAACATAACTCAAAGATATATTTTTTAAATTCCCTTTTATAAATTCCTTCACAAAAGGCATTGAAAGTCACAAAAGCACCAATCTTATATAATCAAATTTCATTTTTGAACAAAAATTGATATAAAATATCTTAATCTGCACTTTAATCAATATACATGGTTCTAAATGGCTTTTAGCCACATGTGAACAGTAAATAAGCACTCAGGAGATAAAAATTTGATAGCACAGAAGCTATTCAAAAGAATGTGTAATTAGCTTAAAAGATAGTCCCAAAACAAAAAGTTGCAGAAGTTTCTATTCTTCTTTTAAATAGCGGCAATTTTACAATAAAAATAGAAATTCCAAAGAAAACTGAAGTCTAATCTACATTTGTATATATAAGTTACAGTATATATTTAAGCTGCCTCAAATATAACCAAAATTTACCCTGTCGGTCATTTCAAAAAAAATGAAGCATAAACGATGTGCATATCAGTAACTTCCAGAAAAACTTCTAACCATATTTAAATTTCTTTTAAACATCTCTCATCTAACTGAACTAGGAGGAGGAGTATCTTTTTCTCCTCTCCGGGCAGACAAAGTGCAGCATCTGTGTGAGGAACTATAAACATTATCGCCTAAAGTAATAAATGAATCATGGTTTGAGTAGCCTGATTATAGAGTGTTTCAGAACAAGAGCATTATTCCTCTTTTTCTGACTTAAACTGTTTCTAACAATCATAAAATTAGTCAAAGTTATTGTGTATTCCTCAAATATATCAGGATGACCTTATTACAGTCATAAGATCATACCCCTTTTTTGTTATTAAACATTCCAATGGACACAATGTGGTAGTTCAGAGACATTGAGAAAATAAAAATATAGGCCAGGCGCGGTAGCTCACACCCGTAATCCCAGCACTTTGGGAGGCTGAGGCAGGCAGATCACGAGGTCAGGAGATCGAGACCATGCTGGCTAACACAGAGAAAGCCCGTCTCTACTAAAAAATAGAAAAAATTAGCTGGGCATGGTGGCGGGCACCTGTAGTCCCAGCTACTCAGGAGGCTGAGGCAGGAGAATGGCACGAACCCGGGAGGCGGAGCTTGCAGTGAGCCGAGATCACACCAATGCACTCCAGCCTGGGCAACAGAGCAAGACTCCGTCTCAAAATAAATAAATAAATAAATGTGTATACACACACACACACACACAGGAAGCCATTTAAGGTTAAGAAGAAAAGTATTAAAGAAATTCAAATTACATAACAGGAAATATAACTTAAAATATTTGTTGGATTTAAATATCTATTGCCTATAGTTATAAAATACTGCTGTAATACAATATCCCTAAATGTACACTTTTTGTTATATCAGGCACTTCAACTAACAAGGATGGGAGAGCTGGTTTCAAAAACAATACATAAAAGTAACATTATTGAAAGCTAAAAAACAAGCTGAGCACCTAGCACCTGGAAGACTGAAAAGCAACAACTGAAAGCAGACAGAAAATAATGTGGTATTTCTCAAAAAAAAAAAAAAGGAATAAATGTAGAATATCAAATGTAATACATGAGCTAAGAACAAAGTATGTTAAGAGAAAGGAAAGAAACAAAAAAGATAATTTAGAATTCTGCTATACTTTGAGCAACTTGAACAAGTTTTCTTGGTGAGAGGAGGCGGTGGGCGGGCAGGTGGAACTGTATATCCAGTGAGGCACAGTGTGGAGCAGAATAGCTGAGTAGACCCTTTCCTCTGATAAGCAGTTTGCCCCTTCTGGAGGATTTTTTTACAACCAGAACAGGAAACTCGAACAGCTGTGGCTGGAACTGAAGGAAGCATTTTATTCATGCCAGATGACGCCAGTGAGGGCTGAAAGCCAGTAGTCAACTGTGGAGCTTAAAAAAAAAAAAAAAAAAAAAAAAAATTGAAAGAAAAAAATGTTTTACTTTTTACCATGAATTTTAAGTAGACATTCTTTCTTTCTCTTCTAGAACTAGTCTTGAAACCCAACAGTAATTATGCAATATACAATTTAAAGGCATCCTAAGTGGGTAGAGAGAGCTGCCTGGTTTATTAATACAAGCAGAATTTCTTCTCATTCATATTGGTCAGAACATACACAATCCATTTATTCAGGTCTGTTTCTTACCAAGAGGGCTGCCACTGACTGAAAACACAGCACTAATTTTCAGTTCCCCCTCTTGAGTTTTTTGCTGTTGGCCATGACTATACTCCTTTAAAGAAGAAAAAAATAAATAAATACATAGAGAAAAGAATAAATACCTAAAGACATCCAGACATTCAAGACATTTTACTACCACTATATAGAGGTGGAAAATGTTTAAAACATTAATAAGAAATAATAAAGTACAAAACAGCAAGCAAACTATAATTAAATATAGGTAAAATACGTATATGCTAGGAGTGTAAGAGAAAAAAATGAAAGTATCTACTTAGTCTGTGACACTAAGTATTTATTATTTTTGAAAAATCTTTAATTTTATTTTTATTAAAGTATTATAAGTTACTGTTTATTATAAAAGTAATACACAATCACTATAGAAAATTTAGATAAATAAAAATAAGAAAAAAATCATATTTTAATCACCCCAAAACAATCACTGTTATTCTTTGGGTATATTTCTTTCCAGTCTTTTCCCCTCCTCAATGCAGAGGTTTTATTTCTTAATAAGTTGTAATTATATTAAATATACCATTCTTATAAACTGATTTTTTGCTCATTTGAATCATTTGAACGTTTGTATATTAGTATATATTACTCCAAAATTACTTCTAATGGCTAAATATACCAGTGTTTCTAAAACTGAAATCCAAGAATCCCTGAGGTCTACATAGTCTGAAAATTCTAAAAGAACGCTGTTTAAATTTTGTTTTTATTTCAATGATTTTTATGTGCATGTACACGTATTTTAAGTCATGAGTAACCACCATATAACTGAGTTCTACTACAACCTTTCAGTGCTGTTTGCTTTTTACAATTATACAATTGCATTCTAAAATCATTACATAATAGATTTAACTTTTATTTTAATATATTGTTTATCATATTGAAACATGCAAAAACTCTGCAAGATCACTTATTCTTGGAATTCTGGAGTATCTCAGATATATCTCCTTTTTTGTGATGGGGAGGTGTCGGCACATTACTCAAGTTTGAAAATACAAATATGTATTATTTAAGAAACATAACACATTACACAGAGATGTGACTGGGATGAGGTGAGTGAGGCACATGCCTCAGGTACAAAATTAAGGGGGCACCAAAAACCTCAGTAATGAAGATAATATTTTAACACAGTATTTTTAAAAATCAAATTTATGCAAGGTCCATGAAGAGCAAAATATCAAATTTTTAAATAAATGCCAAATCAGTATTACTGATTTTTTCCTTCTGCCTCTGGCTCCAATGGCCCCACATGGCACCAAGATTTTATAACCACAACACAATGTTGGTTCATTTAATGTTTCCGCATATTCAGCACAATCAGTAATGCCACGATGAATATCTCTGTGAATATTCATACTCCCATATTTAGGATTATCTCCTAAGAAAAGAATTCCTGAAGTGGAACTACTAGGTAAAAAGGTACATAGTAAAGGTTCTTGATACATAATGACATGTTGTTTTCCTCCCCAAAAAATGTTCTTAATTATATTTACTCCAGTAATTTATGAAAAAAACACCATTTAAAAGTATTTTCCCACTTTGTTTCAATTTGCAGCTATTTTTAATGTTCATTTACAAAAAGTGCATTATAATGGAACAGTATTAACTCTCAGTAGCATTTGTTATCAACATTTCCTCAATATGTACGTTAAGTTAAAATTTTATATATTTGTTTCCATTTTTGTGCCAAAAAAATCTGACAGTCTTTACCTTTGTGATTTCTTCTATCTCTTACAAAGTTTTATTTCCACATTAAAAGAATAAGAAAATAGTTTCATTTTTATAATAATACATTCATTTACTCCAGGGATCAGCAAACTTTATCTGTAAGGGACCAGATAGCAAATATTTTTGACTTTGCAGGCCATATGGTCTCTGTCCCAACTACTCAACTCTGCTCTGGTGGAGCAAAAGCACCCACATAATATGTAAATGAATGAATGTGGCAATGTTCAAATAAAACTTTATTTATGAAAGCAGTGGGTGGAAAAACAAAAAAAATGGGCGGGGCGGGGGGGGCTGGATTTGGCCCACCACTGATAATTTGCCAACCCCTGCCTTAGTCCATTTGGAATTTACTCATTTTGATGTATAATGAACATTTTTCTTTTTTGAGACAGAGTTTCACTCTGTCACCCAGGCTAGCTCAACCTCGGCTCACTGCAACCTCTGCCTCCTGCGTTCAAGTGATTCTCCTGCCTCAGCCTCCCCAGTAGCTGAGATTACAGGTGCCTGCCACCACACCCGGCTAATTTTTGTATTTTTAGTAGAGACGGGGTTTCAACATGTTGGCCAGGCTGGTCTTGAACTCCTGACCTCAAGTATCTACCTGCCTCAACCTCCCAAAGTGCTGGGATTACAGGCATAAGCCACCATGCCCACCTCTTTTTCTTTCTCTAAATAGTGAATTCCTTTCATTTGCCATTGATAAATATATCTAATTCTTAAAAAATAATGTCTGTTTTTGGGCTATCTCTTCTATATCATTTTCAGTCTGACTAATCTTATGATATCATGCTATCCTAACGAAATTAACTGTAGGATACTTATGGCCAGACGTGGTGGCTCACACCTGTAATCCAATCACCTTGGGAGGCCGAGGTGGGCGGATCACCTGAGGTTAGGAGTCTGAGACCAGCCTGGCCAACATGGTGAAACCCTGTCTCTACTAAAATTACAGAAATTAGTGGGGCGTGGTGGTGCACGCCTGTAATCCCAGCTACTCAGGAGGCTGAGGCAGGAGAATCACTTGAACCCAGGGCGGTGGGAGGGCAGAGGTTGCAGCGAGCCAATATTGCACCATTGCACTCCAGCCTGGGCAACAAGAGTGAAACTCCGTCTTTAAAAAAAAAAAAAAAAAAAAAAGAAATTAATTGTATGATGTTCAACCATTTAACAGCATTTGCCACATTCAACCTCTCCATCCATTTTTTAGAATATACGTGTAATAAGTGTGTGTATGTGCACGCCTATTATTCTTCTACAAAACTTCATAACCTAACCATTGATATTTTCATCAGAATTGCATCAAATCTAAATCTCAATTTTTTTTTTTTTTTTTTTTGAGATGGAGTTTCACTCTTATCCCACAAGCTGGGGCACGATGGTGCGATCTTGGCTCACTGCAACCTCCACCTCCCAGGCTCGAGTGATCCTCCTGTCTCAGTCTCCCGAGTAGCTGTGATTACAGGCATGCACCACCACGCCCGGCTAATTTCTGTAATTTTTGTATTTTTTAGTAGAGACAGGGTTTCACCATGTTGGCCAGGCTGGTCTTGAACTCCTGACCTCAAGTGATTCGCCCCCCCTTGGCCTCCCAAAGTGTTAGGATTACAGGCGTGAGCCACCGCACCTGGCCTTAAATCTTAATTTAAAAATAACTGACATCTTCATATTTCTTATATTTAAAAAGATGGTCTCTTCATTATTTCAAGTTGTATTTGATATAAGTACTTTTTAGTTGCTGCTGGGAATAGTGTATCTTTTTCATTATATCATCTAACTGGGAAGTTTATTTATAGAAGTATTGGTATAATTCAACTAGGTACTCCACTAAATTTTCATGAATTCTATTAATTCTTTCATAAATATTCTTAATAGCAAGTGATAATTTTATTTCCCTTTTTCCATTATTTTTTCTTCTAATTTCTTTAACATGGATTGAAGTAAAAATCCAACAAGAGTTAAATAATAACGATGACATCCGCAACTTGTATTCTTTTAGTAATATTAACAGAAGATTTCCATCATTTTACTTCAACTTCAATAACTGTTACTGATCTGAAGTAGTAGTTCCTTACTATGATCAAGAAAAAATCTATTCTAAGAAATGTCTGAATTACATGAGATGTCTTTTGGCATCTAATAAAGTGACTATTACAGATACCCTTATTTGACCTGCTGATGAAATATATGTATTAAAAGATTTTCTAACATCGACTAATCATGACATTCCTTCATTATATAGTGTATTAAAGAAAATTTCCTTAAATATTTTTATTTTAATCTCAGAAAACTCCAGAAACAACCAATACTCATTGGCATACATTAACGGTCTCCAGTCAGCTCTCTTAGTCTCTGTGATGGCTATTGCAAACTTCTGCTGGATTCCTTTAGCCTTGAGTACATATTATTTATGTAATATAGTAAAATAGTATACATCTTAAGTACTGTTTGTATGGTCCACAATGCCTTCAAGGCACAATCATGTTTGGTTTATGTTTGTATCCTCCCATGATCACTAATTTTACAAGTATTTGATAAACAAATCAATGAGTAGCCAAATACTAATAAATATTTTCTGAAAAGTAAATATCTAATTGGTAACCCAAAAGCTTTCAGAAGCAGAAAAACACATGCCAAAACACAAAAAAATTCCTTTACCAATACCTTTAGCTTCTTAGTTTACTACAAATGAAGATCAATATTAATATCCCATGAAAGTATTTTAGAAATGAATAACACAGTTTCTATTGCCAAATTAACTCAATATGGCTAAAACAGCCCCAACATTTGAATTACTACATTTTCTTTCCAAAACTGTGTGAATCACTATTATGACGACAATTAGTTCATTTGCTTTCCCATTTTAATTGAGTTCTTTCAATGAGAGACTACACATTAGCTCGTCCTCTATTATTATGAACAAGAAGAAAAAGAAATCATGACTTTAATGTAGTATTTACTGAATGTACAGTTTTTAGACCCTATGGAAAAGGCAAAAGAGGAAAATGAGGTCTCTGGCTCTCTTTAAAGTATCTATTTTGAAACCTTCCCTAGGTATTTTTTAAATTAAACAACTTTTATTTACAGAAAGATTGGTAGACTAAAAAAAAAAAAAAAAAAAAAGACTTTGATTATGACCCCAGATTGGCTCCTTCCTGGCCATGAGGGCTTGAGTAACTAAATCTCTATATCTCTCAGCTCTCTCACCTATAAATGTTAACATCCTCTACTCTGGCCATCTTATACAGGGTTGTTAGGCGAATTAAGCAACACAGTACGTGTAAAAGCATCTGTAACTGTAAAAATACTACAGAAAACATTATAGAAACATGCAATAGAATTAGAATGAAGAAATGAAACTGTGAGACCCAATGACATTATGCCAGTAATAGAGGCAGGAGGACAGACAATGACTGGCAAATCCAGAATATCATAACTGAAGAAATAACCAAGAGCAAATGGGTAGAGGAAGTTAAATACATACACACACATTTCAGCACCTTGTTTATATAGTAAAGTAAAGAAATAAGGACCAAGATGAATTGTGTAAAAAAGAGAATTAGGAAGTGAGCTAAAAGCAAAACTACCTAAATTAAGCACAAAGAAAAGCCAAAGGAAGTTTTGAAAAGGTGCCATAAACTAAAGCTATGATTTTATTGAACCATGAAAGAAGTTACTGGTAACTGACGGTCGAAAGTAAACACTGACCACAACTGTAAAATCTATCAGTATTTTATGAGAGGCTAATAGTACTTTTTTGAGACTAATAACATAATACACTAGAGTTCTCTTTTCCAGTCCATGGGAAATGAATAAAAGTAATAAATTATGCAATATTGAAAGGCAATACTCTTCTAAAAGAAGGAGGGAAGGTGGAGATGGGTGTGGAAAAGACAAGAAAAAGAAAAGAAGGAAAGAATCACATATCTAGTTTATAACATGAGAGCTGCTCTGGGGGATTTCTAGAAGAATTATCAAAGGTCTGATCCTATAGGACTGGTATTGCTGACAACAAAAAGGACTCCTCAGGGAAAACCTAGCTCTATTCACTCACATACTACAAGTCCCTTATTGTGGGGTCAGGGTAAAGAATGCTTTTGGATCTTATGCCCAGGAACTACTCACATTACTGCTTAATTCTCAAGTCCAATCAATCAGGGAGTAAGCCTTTGGGGAAGTTCTTCCCATAATCATGATGAAACTTCATATTCATATTCAGTATTTGATAACACATTTTATAATTCTGAATAAGTATATAAAAATTTAAGTGTTTCTATCTGTTCCATCCTATTTATATTCTCCAGCCACTGGAACCTCTGATTGTTCTGAAAACAACAATACTAATAACCTTCTCAGTGTTCTCTACCCCTATTGTATTTGGTTTATGCTCTAAGTGCCTTTTTGTCCCAAGGAAGTGTCACATGGTTCAAATACAAAAGAAAGAGATGATTTTGGTACCCTGCCAGCATGCCCACATTGGGGCAGGAGAAGAGATACAAGATCTGCCCTTCATATAGACATGGCTGTAGTCTTCTGAAGCATGTACTGCCACATGAACTTTCCCCAGGTGTTGGGACATCTATTTATCCCTAATTCAGATATCTAAGATCCCCATTACCTGCTTCTATAAACATGCTTTTATTTACCTTCTATTTAAATAGAATAGAAAAATCTATTTATATTCCTTCTACTTTCTTCTTTGTAGCAAGTATACTCATATCCATCCAACTCCTATAGCTTTATCACTACCCTAACACATCCAACTTCCACTGAACGTCATGGAATTCATGCTAACTGGGCATCAATTTGACTCAGTGACTCACATGAATCACCAACCTCTGCAATCTCCTATTCTTCCATCTGCTTACTCTAATACAATGGTTCTCAATAGATCATTTTTTGTTAAAATTGGCAAGGGAGGAGGCTGCTACTGGCATGTAGTAGGTAGAGGCCACAAATGCTTACTAAATGTCCTGCAATGCACAGGACATTTCTTCACAACAAAGAATTATCTGGTCCAAAATGTCAATGCTGTGGAGTTTGAGAAATCCTGTCCAAAAACATCTAAATGAAAAATGCACTTGACCAGGCACGGTGGCTCATGTCTGTAAACCCAACACTTTGGAAGGCCATAGCAGGAGGATCGCTTGAGCACAGAAGTTAGAGACAAGCTTGTGCAAGTTACTTTACCAAAAAAAAAGTCTCACTCTGTCATCCAAGCCGGAGGGCAGTGGCGCAATCTCAGCTCACTGCAACCTCCACCTCCTGGTTCAAGTGATTCTCCTTCCTCAGCCTCCGAAGTAGCTGGAATTACAGGCACCCGCCACCATGCCTGGCTAATTTTTTGTATTTTTAGTAGAGATGGGATTTCACCAGGTTGGCCAGGGTGGTCTGGAACTCCTGACCTCAAGTGATCTGCTGGCTTCAGCCTGCAAAGTGCTGGGATGACAGGCGTGAGCCATCACATCTGGCCCCTCTACAAATTTTTTTTTTAATTCGCCAGTGTGGTGGTACACGCCTGTGGTCCCAGCTACTCAAGAGGCTGAGCTGGGAGGTTCACTTGAGCCTGGGAGGTTGAGGCTGCAGTGAGCAGTGATTGCACCACTGCATTCCAGCCTGGGCAAGAGAGCAAGACCTTGTCTCAAAAAAAAAAAGAGAAAAAACAAAAAGAAAAGAAAAAGAAAGCACTTCCACAGAAGTCTGACAGTCTCAAACCTTCTAATATAAACAGAAAGATAGGAAAATATAAGCTTCCCCCAGATTAAATGTCATTTCAGAAAAAGAGCCAATTCATTCATACCATCTTTACAAAACACAGATACCCTCAAATAATTGCTGCTATTGCATATTTGTCCCTTGGACCCCTTCTTGCACTTCAAAATGATTGCAGCATCTGATATAACTTTTTTCTTCTATTCCAACAACAGCAACATCATTAAGTGCATGGATAGCTTAGCTGACTTCAGGACCTCACAGTTTTAAGATCTCTATGATTTTATCTCCAGAGCAACCCTGAAATAGCAGAGCTCTACCTTCACTCTTATTACTCACAGATCTCAAACTTGGAATCATGTATCATTCATCAAAGCCTCCTTTACCTTCTATCCACTAATCCAATGAACTGGTTCTTCAATCAATTAACCCTTCCAAAGATGATCTGTCCATTAACCCCTCCTGAAAAATATTTAAATCCATATATAGCCTGTACTTCATTAGCATTAACTGCAAAAGGCTTACTATCCTACATAAACTTGCTTGCACCACAAACTTATAAACTACCATAAATCTTCAACCATATCTGCTGTATAGTTCTCAAAGCCTTGCGCTAAAATGCATTGCAAAAATCACAGTGGTATTAAGAAACAAAGATGATTAAAAGCCTTAATTACTACTCAGGAAAAGTTTCATATAGCTCGTTAATGCCTTATATGGTAATTCAAATCGCCTCAACCTTCTTTAAGAGTTTCCTTTCACCCTGTCAACAAACTATTTCACTTCTTAAGCACTTCCTCTCTCAAATGAATAATTCAATGTGTGGAACAAAAAGAAGGGGGGAAAAAAGGTGAAATGTTTACTTGAGCATTGTCAGGTTCATCTTTTATTTTGTCTAGTAGTCCCTGCTGTGGTGCCATTGCTTTGTCATACTCATCATCCAAAGGTTCTTCTTTAATTCTAATATTTGATGCAAAGGAATTCCCCAGTTCCGAACCAATGGATTCTTTATTGGCAAATGGGTAGCTGGAATCCTAAAACACAATATAAAGGATTAATAAATATTCAGATTTTAAAATGATTCCTCTTCAGGTTTAACACCCAAAGAAAAGCTCATTGGAAATGAAGAACTCTATGGACATTCATTAGCTTTTGGATCTTATGCCTACGCCTAAAAGTAATTGTGTTATATGTCCAAATACCAAATACAAATAAAGACCCTAAGATTTGAGGCTTTTTAGAATGTCTCCGATGATGACCTTAAACAAATATTAAGCAAATTAAAAAAAAAATCAGTGCTCTACCTAATACATTGTTAGAATTTAGAAAGTGACATAAAGAAAACTTTGACACTTGTCACAGTTACAGCAATCTACATACACACTGAAAACTTACCCTAAAGTTTGTTTCTGGGGTTTGTGGTAAATGGGTATGTAATGTTTCTTCAACTTGATTAGCTATTGAAAGGAAAAAAAAAACAAACAAACACATGTATATGAATAACAAATCTTACAAAGAGTGACCTAAAAAGCTATCATTTGATAATCACCTCTCTTTTCCAACAAAGATGCTCGTTAGAGTGAACTGGGTCCCAAAAACACCCAAAAGGTATTTTCACTCAAAGTTCTGCACAATCTGGCCCCACCTAGCTTTTAGCCTTACCCTACATTTTTTCCTTGCTCAAACCTAAAAAAAAAAAAAAAAAAAAAATTATTTTTGCTCTGAAAATTGCTTGCCTTTGTTCTCCCCCATTTCTACTTATTCTATTCCAAGTCCCCTCTGTCTATCCTAATCTTTATACAGTTTTCCAGACTCAGCTCAGTTAAAAATTCACCTCTCCTCTATAAAACCTTCCCTGTTCACTAAGTTAAAAATCATCTCTCTTCTAAGAATCCCTAAAACACAGTTTCAGTTATTTGAAAGACATCTTTTTGAACTGCCTTATGACAAACTCTTCTACCACTGTCTTTAACTGTAAATTAAATCTTACGCTATTCAGCTGGACATTGGCACTTCTACGGCCTGACTTGTCTTGTCCATTCTACTACTAGACATTATGTTCCTTGAGAAACATGACTCTCATACCCCAAGAAGGGATATTGGAAATATATACTGAATTATAGAGAAAAATATAGTATATCCTTGCACAGACTTGTACATACTCAAAAGCTGTCTTTTTAACAATACTGGTTTGTTCTTTCTACCATACATTTCCTAGCATTGTTAGAAGAAATACAAGGACTGGTATAGAATACTTGCTTTCCTTCACAGCTATTGAACATTTATTGAAGAATTACTATTTTACTACACCAGGTTAGGCCCCAAGAATACAAAGATGAGTAAGATACAATCTGGCCCTCAACTCCTACACTAGTAGGTAAGGTAAAACAAATATAGAACTATAATACTGTGTGATAAGTACTATAAATAATGAGGCATGAAAATGCTGTGGAAATATAGATAAGGAAACCATTCTTGATGTAGAGCAGTTAGAATGATGACAGAGTAGAAGAGGTTTATGAGTTAGGCATTGTTGGATAAGAAGTACTTTCACAAGCAAATATACAGAGAGAAAATGACATGCAGGCAAATGGAATAGCAGGAGGAAAGGAAGGCATAGAAGGAAATATGTGATATATTCAAGAATGTTAACTAAAGCTAAAGTATAGGGTACACTGGGCAAAGAGGCTCAGGAGGAACCTCAAGAAACTTCTAAAACATAAATTAGAAATGTTTGGTTTTTTTTATTTAAAAAAACTCCCTTTCAGATAGAGGTGAGAGTTAATAAACAAAAAATTAAATTAAAATTAAAAAAATAAAATAACTCCCTAATTTGGACTAAGTGGTGAGACAGCAGTTTGAATTAGTGCTTACAGCACAAAGAAGTTAAATCCAACTTCAGGTTCCAATGTTCAACCAAAGAAAATGAACAGGTGATTCAAGTATCTTGCCTTTCTCATCAAAACATTGCAACCAGGGGAGGGAGAAATGAGGTTTAGAGCTATTTTCAACCATTTATACCATTACCAAAAGTTACTGGGAGAAATTCAGTCACTCTGCAAAGAACAAGGACAAAAGAAAAATGACAAGCTTACAATGAATTTAACCGTTCATACTTCACTTAACATCAAAAGTAATAAAAGCTATATATTATGATCGGTAATTTTTAATTGTGTTTTATGGTTCTAAGTCCAACAATTATTACCTGCTTTATCAAAAAAACTGCTTTTCAACCTTGAATCCAAATCTTTATGGGGTTTATCCAACCGCTTTTCACGTTCATAAGTTAGGTCTCTATTTTTCTCCTTTCCAGAAAATGTCTCTTTGCTGTTTTCTCTTACTAGACTAAAATCTTTCCGTATTGATTTAAAGACAGAAACCTGATCAAATTGTTTAGGAAAGTCTTTTTTTAACTTATTTTGAATTTGTATTTCATTCTCATTGTCTGATTCATGCTGTGTGACTCTTCTCTCTACTTCCAAGCTATCATCAGTATGAATTGAAGAAACAAGATTGTCCTTTGAACTAAAATCCTGTTCATCCTCATTGTCACTACCAACGACTGGAATTCCTGCAAGATCCCCAGAGTTCAAAAAATAATCATCTTCATCCAGCAATGAATTTTCAGATCCTGTTTGATTCGGCATTCCATAAGACATGCTGTCAAGGGTAGGAGTTAAGTTGTGGTCTGTATCTTCAGACATTTCTGTATCCATGATACCACCACCTTAAAAAGTAAAATACTGTTTAGACAAATGATAGTGCTAAAGATGACCACAATGATAAGGTCAGTCTGGTATTTAACCAAATAAATATTTTTTCAAACAAAATACAGATATTACCATAGTATTCATTTAACACTTTGATATAGGTGTGACAGATACAACTATTCCTATCTGACAGTTAAGGAAACAAGGAGCCAAAACTTGAGAAACTACTTTAGGTTAGAAAAGAAAGCTACGTGATATAGAGAAAAGAGCACCAACTTCAGAATCAGACATATCTGTGTTGAAATCAAAGCATGATCCTGAAAATCTATGTAATCCTAAAAAGTAAACTCTCAGAGTCTATCTATACAACAGCATAATACTCACCTTGGAGATAAATTTGTGGTGAGGATTAGTGATAGTATGTACAAAAGACCTACTAACACAATGACTGACAAATAGAAGGGAATATAAAATGGTAATTATAATTATTATGGCGATTATTCAGGGAAAACTGAGATTAGCACTCAGGTCTTTGGTCTGAGTCCCATTTTCTCTGCACTAACACTAATAAACACTGACGGCAGTTAATACTTACACATAAAAATAAATTTTATCCAACCTAGAATAAAAGACTATTTACTGTTTAAAACTACTAATATATACTAATCTCTCCCATTCCAAAACAAAACAAAGCAATGCCCTCATTCATGCCCTAACCCTACAATGCCCTCATTCATCTTCCCTTCACAAACTTGAAGGAAAAAAATTCTACCTAGTTTGCTTCTACTTCATCTCTATCATTAACCCTTTGAGCTTAATACAATCAGCTCCCAACTTTCCACTGGAACTTTTCTCATTAACATCATCAATGATCTCCTAATGGTCAAAGCAAATTGACTTTTTTCAATTCCTAAATGGCATATCCCTCATGGATAAAATTCCTTTGGATTCTTTGGTACTCTTATTTCTTACTTTCCTTAATTGCCTTATAATTTATTTTATACTCCTCTTCTTCTGTTCACATGGCTTCAATGTTAGTTTTTCTGCAAGATTCCCGTTCTCTTTACTTTTACACTCAGACTGAGCTATTTTGTTCACCTCCATAACACTTACCTTTGCTACTGACTTCCTAAGCACTTAAGCTTAGACCTTTCTTATAAGATTTCGGATGTCTATATTCAACTAGCTCCTACATGTTCTCCAACTTAGCATCTCTAAAATCAAAACTCATCATGTTCCCTCCCATTCCAAGCATATGCTTCTTATATTTCCCTCAGATGGTTAACAGATTCACCAAACCAGCAGTTGCTCAAGATTTCCCCCTGGACAAATTCTGTCAACTTTATTACTTATCTCTCTCAAATCCATCTTTTCCACTCAGCACCTAGTTCTAATACTCCACGTCTCCTCCTGGATTCTACAATACCTTCAAAGGTATACTAATTCAGTCCACATGGATACTCAGGAAGCAACCATACCCTTATAAACTCTATGCCCAAACCACATTTAATTGATACATCAGCAAACAAACTGGAACTGATAAAAATAGAGTGAGGCGAAGACTAAAAATATTAGTGGCACTGGCATCCTTGCTCTTATTTGTTCCTGAAGCCCAGTTACATCCTTCATGTGGCTGGTTCTTCAACCCTTCTCTGGATTATGGAATCCAATAAATTCCTTTTGTTAAGTTGATTTGAGTTGGATTATCTGTAATCAGGTCCCAACTGATACAGAACCCAAAGGAAAGCTTTCCTGGGCCAGGCACAGTGGCTCACACCTATAATCTTAGCACTTTGGGAGGCTGAGGCCAGAGGATTGTTTGAGGCCAGGAGTTCAAGACCAGCCTGGGCAACATAGCAAAAGCCCATCTCTACAAAAAAAAATTTTGTTTTAATCAGCCAGGTGTAGTGGTACACACATGCAGTCCTAGCTACTCAGGAGGCTGAGGAAGGAGGATCACTTGAACTCAAGAGTTTGAGGCTGCAGCAAGCTATAATTGTGCTACTGCACTCCAGCCTGGGTGATGTGACAGGGCAACCCCGTTTCTTTCTTTTTTTTTTTTCTGAGCTTTGCTCAAGTTGCTCTCTTCCATAATGACACCAGAATTACCTTTCCAAAATGTAAATCATTTCACATTACATCCTCCCTTGAGATTCTTCAATAGCTCCCCACTGCTTGAAGTATTCATTCATTCAGTACATATTTATTAGGAAACCACTCTGTGGTAGGTATTGCACTAGGTTCTAGGGATAAAATGATGAAAGAGATAGCTATGACTCTTCCTCCTCACAGAGCTAGAAAAAATAAACAGAAAATTAGAAACAGTATGAGGGTAAATAATGATTTGAGTCCATAATGTCAAAGGGAAGGAGAGAAAAGCTTGTTTCTATCATAAGAACATTTGCTAATAAACGTAGAGGCAATAATATAATTGGAAAAATTGTCTATACTTTCTAAAATAATCAATTGAGACAACAGATAGTAAAACAGATGCTAAAATCTTAGGAGATGTATGCTGAAGAACTTACAGGTGAGCCATCTCAACGTTTCATCATTAGTAGCTGACCACATAGCATGTGCTCTGTAATTTTTCATAAATGAAAAATTAGGCGTTTTATGTAGTCAGAACAATGAGTTCTATAGTGCATGAGAAGTCAATACTAAGAAGTAATATTGTAAGCAACTTTCCATATCACTACATTTACTTATTTATTTAGTTAGTTGGTTCATTTTTTGAGACAGGATCTGGCTCTGTCACCCAGGCTGGCGTGCAGTGGCATGATCTCAGCTTATTACAACCTCCGCCTCCAGGACTCAAGCAATCCTCCTACCTCAGCCTCTCAAGTGGCTGAGATTACAGGCGCATGCCGCCACATCTGGCTAATCTTTGTATTTTTTGTAGAGACCCAGTTTGGTCTTGAACTCCTGAGCTCAAGCAATCCGCCCACCTCAGCCTGCCAAACTGCTGGGATTACAGGCATGAGCCACTGCACCCAGCCCCTTATCATTACATTTAAATCCAGGATATAGTATTTGAAGAAAAGGGTAGTCATATGGAAAAATGAGATCCCTAACTCACATCAAAAAATTTTACAGATGTATCTAAGTTTTAGGCATAAAGAAATAAAACAGTAATATTAAATAAACTATGGAAGAATTATTTTAGTAATATTAAAGAAACTATGGAAGAATTATTTTTGAGTCGCAGAGACAAGCCTTTCTAATAATGACCAAAAAAATCCAGAATAAAAGATCAATTATAAATAAAAATATAACAGATCAAATGTGACTTTAAAAATGGCTAGAGATGAGAAAACACAAACCAAATCAAAAAGATAAAAAGATAAACTGATTTAAAAGGTTTTATTTCATATCACAAAGGGTAATTTCCTTAAAAGATAAAGATAGGACCTATAGTTCAGTAAAGATACAGACAAATAACCAAATACACATATAAAAGCAAAGGGCTCAAACAAATATTTCAGAGAGAGCAAAATACTAAGGTTCAACAAGAGAAATGCAAACTAATAAAATGAGATATCACATTCACACAGCAGGTTGGTAATGACAAAAAGTTTTGATAAAAGTCTTGCAGATGGCTGGGTGCGGTGGCTCACGCCTGTAATCCCAGCACTTTGGGAGGCCAAGGTGGGTGGATCACGAGGTCAGGAGATTGAGACCATCCTGGCTAACACGGTGAAACCCTGTCTCTACTTAAAAAAAAAAAAAAAAAAGAAGCCAGGCGTGGTGACGGGCACCTGTAGTCCCAGCTACTCGGGAGGCTGACGCAGGAGAATGGCATGAACCTGGAAGGTGGAGCTTGCAGTGAGCTGAGATTGCGCCACTGCACTCCAGCCTGGGCGACAGTTAGACTCTGTCTCAAAAATAAAAAATAAATAAAAATAAAAAATAAAGTCTTGCAGCTATATTATAGGCCAAAATTGGGAAACTATGGCCCAAGACTAAAATATATACAAAGAAAAGTTTTTGAAAGAGACCACATGTAGGCTGCAAAGTCCAAAATATTTACCATCTGGCCCTTAACAGAAAAACGTTTGCCAACCCCTGCAGTCAAATACTGCTGGTAGGAATGCAAACTGGTATAAAACTAATAAAGAGCAATTAGGCAATGTTTTTGATACTTTGAATACACAGAACTCTTGACCCAACAATTCAACTTTTTTTTTTTTTTTTTTTAAAGACAAAGTTTCACTCTGTCGCCCAGGCTGGAATGCAGTGGTGCCATCCTGGCTCACTGCAACCTCTGCCTCCCAGGTTCAAGCGATTCTCCTGCCTCAGCCTCCTGAGTAGCTGGGATTACAGGCACCTGCCACCACACCCGGCTAATTTTTGTATTTTTAGTAGAGACAAGGTTTCACCATGTTGGCCAGGCTGGTCTCAAAACTCCTGACCTCAGGTGATCCACCCGCCTTGGCCTCCCAAAGTGCTGGGATTACAGGCGTTTGACACCACGCCCAGCCCAACAATTCAACTTTTACAAATTCATCCTGCAGATATAATCTCACAAGAGAGTGATGAAAAAGAACATTTATAGCAGAAAAAGACTGAAAACAGCATATGTGTTCATCAGTGAGGCTAACTTAATTATAATACATACCTCTAATGGAATATTATATAGCTGTTAAAGAGAATGAGGCAGCTTTATGAATTCCCAAGATCTGTTAAGTGAAAAAAATTTTTTAAATCTTTGAAATGCACTGGAGATTTACAGTTTTCTCAGAGATGCCAATTTCTTTTTTTTTCTTTCTTTCTTTTTTTGAGACAGAATCTTGCTGTCACCCAGACTGGAGTGCAGTGGCATGACCATGGCTCATTGCAGTCTCAGCCTCCTGGGCTCAGGTGATCCTCCCATCTCAGCCTCCCAAATAGCTGAGACCACAGATGTATGTCACCACATCCAGCTAATTTTTTTTAAATTTTTTGTGGAGATGGGAGTTTCACCACATTGCCCAGGCTGGTCTCAAACTCCTGGGCTCAAGCACTCTTCCTGTCTTGGCCTCCCAAAGTTCTGGGACTGCATGAGCCACTGCACCTGGCCTCAGAGATGTCAATTTCTAACAAAGCAACTGATGTGAATTAGCAATTTTGGTACTTACACAATAAATCTGTAGGCTGCATAAAATCTTATGCAACTAAAATGTAAGTACTAGTTACATTACTTAACTGAATCAGAATTCTTCTCATCCTTGTGATCCATATAACCAAATAAAAGAAAGTTTCTGTTTCTCAGAGCTTATAACAAGAGAACAAAACAGAACACTACGATCTCAGCAGCTGAAACACCTGAAAGCACAAATTTCTCATGGAAGATTTCTGGCTTTTAGACACTGTGAGTATGTTTGGCGTATGTGAGGAAAAGCAAGGATGGTATGGCTGGAATTGCATGTATGAGAGGAAGAGTGATTAAAAAATGAGAAAAGAGAAATAAACAGAATGGATCTATTAGGAAATTGCAAGCAACAGGAAAAAACTGCAATGTATGTAAGTGTAAAAGGAAGTCGTTAGAAGACTCTACAGACAAATTAACATAATTTATGTTTTACAAGGATCATACATTCTACATATAGCTTCTGTGTACTATGAAGTGTTCAATGTTATACGGAGCAGAAGAAGAATGGAAGCAGGAAGACCACTTAGGACCACTTAGGAAGCTACAATAACTCAAGGAAAAACTGGTAGTTAAACCCAAGGTAATAATAATGGTGGATGTGAAGAACAGTAGTCAGGTGTGGATATATTTTGAAGGTAGAGGCATTGCCTGATACGTATATGAGATGCTGGGTATGAAAGGAGTCAAGAATAACACAACAGGGTGTCATTTCTTGAGATAGGAACACTAAGGGAGGACCACACTGAAAGAGGGAGAATGAATAATTTGGTTTTGGGATGGTAGATTTTGAAATCCTTCTTAAATCTTCAAATGGAAATATCAAGAAGACAGTTGGATATATTAGCCTGTAGTTAAGAGAAGACTGGCCAAGAAATGAGACATAAATTTGGGACTCATCAATGAAGAGATGGTACTTAAAATTCATGAAACTAGGTAAGATCACCTAGTGAGTTTATTTACTACAGATGGAAGACAGCTGAGAGTCCTGACATACTTCAGTATTTAGAAATCTGGTCAAAATGAAGGAGTCAGAAAAAGACACTAAGAAGGAACAGCTAATAGAGTAGGAGAAAAATGAGGAGACTGGTGTCATAGAAGCTAAAGAAGAAAATAGGAGGGAGTGCCTTAACCATAATGAATGCTGCTGAGATGACTGATAAAATGAAGACTGAGAACTTAACTTCTAACTTGACAACAGCTACATCAGTGGGAAAATGAGTGTACAAGTCAGAGTGGAGTGATCCCAATAGAGATTGAGAGGAGATAACTTGAGAATCCTAGTATAAAATAATTCTTCAGAGGAACTGAAGGAACAGAGATAACTATTCAGAGGCCCTTAATAGAGGTTTTTGTTTTTTGGACTTCGGCTGTGTGTGTGTGTGTGTGTGTGTGTGTGTGTGTGTGTGTGTGCGCGCGCGCGCGCGCGCGCGCGCATGCGCTAATTTTTAAATTATTAGTAGAGACAAGGTCTTGCTCTGTTGCCCAGTCTGGTCTTGAACTCCTGGACTCAAGCGATCCTCCCACCTCAGCCTCCCAAAATGCTGGAATTATAGGTGCAAGTCACTGTACCCAGCCTATTTACTTGTGGTTTTTTATAAGAATTTTTTTTAAGATTGAGAATATTACAGCTTTGTAGTATGCTTACAAGAAAGCTCTAATAAAGAGCAGTGAGTTCAGGAGGAAAATCTTTGTGTAATAGAGACTGTGATCAGTAAAATGCAAACAGACTTAGATTTTGCACAAGGAGAATAAAGTTATTTTAAGTAATTTAAGAACAATATTTGTTTTATAATGAAAGCAAATTTCATACTTCGAGGTAAAGTCAACCGCCATTCTTTGTCCCTCTTAGTCACTGCTTTAGCAGTATACTGATAATTCTATGCTATATCCAAGAATCATTTCAAGGTATAACCACCAACTAAGGAATTCAACTATCATATAAATAAATATTGTGAAATATTCTAACATATTCCTCCTGCACATTTTTGTTTTTTGTTTCTTTGGTTTTTGTTTTTTGTTGTTGTTGTTGCTATCCATCAGTTTATTGTCTTTATCTGAAAAATCCTCATAGAAAATTGTTTGGTTTAGCTCTCAGCAGCCTGCTCCTGAGCTCTGAGGGAGTTTGCCTTCTTTTGAGTTACCCGATCTTTCTTCTGAGCAAGGGATATTTTGGGATGGTTCCACCTCTTCTTTTTTGTTTCTTGGGCTTCTTTTCATAGACTGGATTCTCTCGTATAGCAGCATGAGCTTTCTTATACATCTCCTCCATCATGTCTGGAGTTACGCTGTTCTTTATGTATTGAGAGAACTGTTTCTTGTAAGCATCTTCATCTTCTTTCATTAAGTAGTGCATGTAATCTGCAACTTTCTGGCCCATGATGTGCTTCCGGTGTACTTCTGCATTAAATTCCTTGCTTTCAGAATCATAACCAGGGAATCGTTTGGTACTGTGAGGGACAGACAAGCCTCCATCCACAGCGCCCTTCAGGGTACCCAAAACTTTATTGCCAGTGGTAGTTCTGGCAAGGTCTGCTTCCAAATAGCAGGTAAAGGCACGTGGCTGACCATGATTGCCTTCCACATTGTATTCACCACCAGTCACCTCCACTTGGCATTCACAGATCTTGTCCATGCCAAACCTATTGAGAAGGCTGCAGGCCAGCAGCAGGCCAGTACAATGCGCTGCAGCATAATTTGTCAGGCCAACCTTCAAACCATATTTTGGCAGTTCATATGCATATGCTGCGCAGACTATCATATCCCCCTCTATAAGGGCATAAGCAATCTGACAAATGATATCTCTGTTTGTTACACGAATTATCATCCTGTATTTGTGTGTTTTGTATTTATTTTTATCCTGTATCACCAAGCGTTTCCAAGCATAGTAATCAGTTTTACCCTCTCGTCATCTTCTAAATTTCACTTGGTATCTCTTAAAGCAGGCCTTATTCTTAACAACTTTAACAAACCCCATCCTGCAGAAGAGAGATCTTTGTCTGCAGCTGGACAGAGACCTACAGGCCCAGCAGTGCTGGGAGTGGGAAGGGCACATTTTTGTTTTTAATCAAAGCATAATTTTCAGAAATAAACTAGTATTAATAGTAATTTCGGCCAGGTGTGGTGGCTCACGCCTGTAATCTCAGCATCTTGGGAGGGTGGGGTGGGCGGATTACCTGAGGTCAGGAGTTCGAGACCAGCCTAGCCAACATGGCAAAACCCCACTTACTAAAAATAGAAAAATTAGCTGGGCGTGGTGGCACATGCCTTTAATCCCAGCTACTAGGGAGGCTGAGGTAGGAGAATCACTTGAACCTGGGAGGTAGAGGTTGCAGTGAGCCGAGATTGTGCCATTGCACTCCAGCCTGGGCAACAGAGCAAGACTCCGTCTCAAAAAAAAAAAAGTAATTTCAACTTTAGAAATCATGGTTCTCTAACAATTCCCTGAGATTGCTACTTTTTTTTTTTTTTTTTTTTCAAGATGGAGTCAGGAAGATCACTTGAGCCCAGGAGTTTCAGATCAGCTTGGGCAACACAGCAAGACCTCGTCTCTACAAATAAAATTAAAAAACAAGCCAGGCATGGTGGCACACACCTGTAGTCCCAGCTACTCAAGAGGCTGAGGCAGGAGGATCACTTGAGCCTAGGAGTTGAAGGCTGCAGTGAGTTATGACTGTGCCACTGAACCCAGCCTGGGTGACAGAGAGAGACTCTGTCTTTAAAATATATATATATATATATAAAATGAAAAACAAACAAAAATTAAATTATATAAATTAAAAAATGAAGAACAAAAACAAGGTGATTGTGATTTGTTTTAAATAAAAGCTTAAGTTAGCACTTTGTTTTGTCACAGAAACTTTTTTTTTTTTTTTTAAAGACAGAGTCTGGCTCTGTCTCCCAGGCTGGAGTGCAGTGGTATGATCTCAGCTCACTGCAACTTCCACTGCCCGGGTTCAAGCAATTCTCCTGCCTCAGCCTCCCAAGCAGCTGGGATTACAGGTGCCCACCACCACGCCTGGCTGGTTTTTTTGTATTTTTAGTAGAGACGAGGTTTCACCATGTTGGCCAGGCTGGTTTCGAACTCCTGACCTTAAGTGACCCACCTGCCTCAGCCTCCCAAAGTGCTAGGATTACAGGCATGAGCCACCGCGCTCGGCCGCTGTCACATAAACATTTCTAAGAGATGATCTGACTATTACTGCTATTCAATAAAATATAATTTCCTAAATAATAAAAACCCTTTATAAGATCACAATGTAATTCAACAGTCAAAGCCAAAAATCATTAAAAATGAAACACAATTGCCTTAAACATTTATTTTTACTTGAGACATACAAAAGCACATTTACCAATCATTTAATATCAGCCAAGATTTTGATAATGGCTATACTAATATGTCTTTCTTAACTAAACCACAGGCCGGACACCAGAGCTCACGCCTGTAATCCCAGCACTTAGGGAGGCTGAAGCAGGCAGATCACTTGAGGTCAGGAGTTCGAGATAAGCCTGGCCAACAGGGCAAAACCCCATCTCTACTAAAAATACAAAAATTTGCCAGGTGCATGCCTGTAATCCCAGCCACTCAGGAAGCTGAGGCACGAGAATCGCTTGAACCCAGGAGGTGGAGGTTGCAGTGAGCTAAGATCACACCACTGAACTCCAGCCCAGGTGACAGAGGGAGACTCCATCTCAAAAAAAATGAAATAAAAATAAATAAATCACAACCATATAGGCCATCTTCATGATTGCAATCTGAGTTTCTTTAAAATGGAGGGAGAAAGTAAAGACACTTGCACATCCATGTTTTTACTGACTTGCTTAGTTTTTCTAAAGCACTCAAATTTTCACAGAAACAAGTTTACTTTTCAAAGTAACATTTCACTAGTGTAAAAAAATGTACATGTTAACTTATATAATTACAATGGCAAGTATTAATAAAGTTTGGGAACAAACACAATAAATCTTGGTAAGCATGCTGAACTGTGTGGCTGTGTGGCTCCTCAACAGCCACTCTAGTTTTCTCCTTTAGAGACAGACCGTGATTCTTATCAGAGCACATTTACAATAGAAAAATGGTTAATTCTTATGTATGATCCTAAACTGAAAAAGAATCATAGTTATCAATATGGCAATAGCCAAAAGAAAACTCTGCATGAGAACGAGATAATAACTACAATGTAATAATTTAGTCTTCTTTCAAGTTGCAGGGATGGGCACATTAAGGAACCAGTATTTTTTTAATGGGCTAGAACAGAAAGCGAAGTGTATCATATAGAATGACAATAAGTAACGCTACAAGAAATGTTTGTGTACACACAGAAATACACATGTATATGTCTCAATGTAAAATATATTTCTAACAGTGTTTCAAAATTTTTTTTAAAGTTTGAAACCAGTGGAATATTTAGATCAATCTGATTTTATAGCTTACCAAAAGGTGATAAATATTTACACTTGATACATTTCTGATAGAAATGAGTTTGATTTTTACCAATTTTAATAGTTAACTTACGCACTAAGGCTTTAAAAATTATGACTTTGAAGTACAGTATAAACCATTTTATAAAACAAATCATTGTTTTTCAATATGAGAACAAGTACAACAGACTTTACTTTTTAGAATGATCCCTGTTATTTCTAGTGTTCTGGCAACAATGATCAAGAAGATTAGAGGTAAACTGATAAAACATTCAGCAATTACCTAAAAACTGTCAAAAGTCTATTAAAACTGAAGCACATCACTGTAATAAACTATCATCTCACTGAGTAAAATTTTCATATCTTATTACATGTCAGTATTTCAAAGAGCATATTACTTTTTTAAGCAGAATAACATAATAAGCAAAATAATAAATACAAAAGTCATTTTTGCCAATAATTGCAGAAGCACAATACCACAGAGATATGGGGAGACGGTACCAATGACCCAACTATACCCCAATCTTTAGGCCCATAAGCATTCCTACTATTCTTCCTTCTAATTCCAAAATTTCTGTAACATAGTTCTGTTACTTATAAAACAAAAATCTGTATTTTCATCTTCTCTCTTCACTTGTCACAGCAGATTTAGCTGATATCCCTTTCCATTCAGATAAACAAGAATCTGTTCAAGCCCCAAACCTAATTTTTAACGCTACCCCTTATAATCCAGGGAAAAAAAAGAAAGCAATGTTAAAATAATCCTTTATTAAGGGCTTTATAACTGTAGAGACAGAGTAACTTGTACTTTTTTTCCCTCAATGGCATCAGTAAATTTATAACAACTTCATTTTTTTACTCTCATAAGTTCATTAACAGAATAAACCACTTTTACTAGAGCTCATACTATCTGCAAAAATGGTCAATGGAGATTTTTTTGAAAATAAAAATAGAAGGCTGGGTGCAGTGGCTCACGCCTGTAATCTCAGCACTTTGGGAGGCCGAGGCCGGTGGATCACCTGAGGTCAGGAGTTCGAGACCAGCTTGGCCAACATGGTGAAACCCTGTCTCTACTAAAAATACAAGTAATTAGCCAGGTGTGGTGGCGTGCGCCTGTAATCCCAGCTACTCGGGAGGCTGAGGCAGGAGAACTGCCTGAACCCGGGAGGTAGAGGTTGCAGTGAGCCAAGACAGTGCCATTGCACTCCAGCCTGGGTGACAAGAGCCAAAACTCCATCTCAAAATAAATACATATATATAGAAGAAGTCCTACTTAAACAATTTTATCCAGGGCCTATTTCTGGATGGCTCTAAGCTAAGAATGATTTTACATTTTTAAAAGGTTGTAAAAAGAAGAATAGGGACAATGCAAAAAGTCGTATTTGTTGACCACAGCCAAGAAAGCTTAAATATTTACTGTTTGGCCCTCTAGGAAAAAGGTTTGCTAACACTACATCTATAGAAATGTTGCTATGTGTAGTTCACACAGTACAACTGGCATTATGGTAGAGAAATAATATTGAGTTAAATAGGCTTAGAAAGCTACTTAGGGAAATTATCTATAGAACTATTTCTTTCTCTTTTTTTTTCCTTTTTTTTTTTTTTTTGAGATGGAGTCTCGCTTTGTGACCCAGGCTGGAGTACAGTGGCATGATCTTGGCTCACTACAACCTCCGCCTCCTAGGTTCAAGTGATTCTCCTGCCTCAGCTCCCTCAGTAGCTGGGATTACAGGCGTACGCCATCACTCCCAGCTAATTTTTGTGTTTGTAGTACAGGCAGGGTTTCACCATATTGGCCAAGCTGGTCTCGAACTCCTGACCTCAGGTGATCTACCCGCCTCAGCCTCCCAAAGTGCTGGGATTACAGGTGTGAGCCACAACATCTCACCTCTATAGAACTATTTCTGAGTTAAGTTCAAAATCATACAGAAATTGTAAGTTAGGCACTAGTTAAAATATTGATCATAAAACATTCCACTTCCAGCCACCATGGTGCAGTACTGGTTCCAAAATAACCCTCCTGCATAGCAGCCTCATCCACAATAGCTAAAAGGTAGAAGAAACCCAAGTGTCCAACTATAGATAAACAGATAAAATGTGGTATATACATACAATGGAATAGTATTCAGCCTTAAAAAGAAAGCAATTCTGACACATACTACAAAATGGATGAACTTTGCAGACATTATGCTAAGTAAAATCAGTCCAAATAAAGATAAACACTGCATGATTCCACTCACATAACATACAGAATAACTGAATTCATAAAGACAAAGTAGAAGGGTGACTGCCACAGGCTGAAAGAAGAGAGAAATTTCGAGTTGGGAAATTGGGTGTACAGTTTCAGTTTCGCAAAATTAAAAGCATTCTACAGACTGATTGCACAACAATGTAAACAGTTAATGCTACTGAACTGTACACTTAAAAATGGTGAAGATGGTAAATTTCATTTTATGTATATTTTACTACAATTAAAGTTTTAAAAGATATTTTTAAAGAAGTAATATGGGGAGGCTGGGTACAGTGGCTCATGGTTGTAATCCCAGCACTTTGGGAGGCCAAGGCAGGCGGACTGATTGAGCCTAGGAATTCAAGGCCAGCCTGGGCAGCATGGTGAAACCCCATCTCTACAAAACATAGAAAAATTAGCCGGTGAAGTGGCATGCACCAGTAATCCTCAGGAAGCTGAGGCCGGAGAATTGCTTGAGCCCGGGAGACGGAGATGGCAGTGAGTCGAGATCGCACCATTGCCCTCTAGAGCCTGGGCAACAGGAGTAAAACCCTGTCTTTAAAAAAAAAAGTAATACGGGGAGTGGTGGAGGATACACATTACCAATATCAGGAATGAAATAAGGGACTACAGATTTTATAGAAATTAAAAATAAACTAAGAAAATATTATAAACAACTGGAGGTCCATACAGTTTAAAATATTATTAACTTGATGGCAATACATAAGAATGATTAACAACTTTACAAAAATAAATGGCAGTTTAGCTTTGTGATATGCAATACAGTAGCCACTTGACACTTGTGACTATTTAAACTTAATTCTAATTAAATTACACTTGATCTTAGCCAAGAGGCCCAGAAGCAATAAATTTAGTCAAACTAAAACTTCAGTTCTGCACCCATCACATTTCAAGTGCTCAACAGTCACAGGTGCCAGTGGCTACCATACTTTAACTGTGTACAAGAACATTTCCATGATGATGCAGATTCTGACTGTGCAGATAGAGAAATAGCTCAAAAGGTGAAAATTACCAAAACTGACATGGAAGAAATAGAAAATCTGAATAGCCCCAGGCCCAGATGTCTCCACTAGTGAATTGAGTAAATAAAACACTTAAGAAATAATAACCCATCTTATATGAACTCTTTAAGCAAATATGAGAAAGGAACATTTCCTAATTTTATATGGCCAATATTGCCCTGGGACCAAAACCAGGAAAACACATTACATGAAAAATACATGCCAGTATCTTTCACAAACATAGCTGCTTAAAATATTAGCATAAATACTTAAAATATTGGCAAATTGAATATAGAAACATATAAAACAAATAATATATCATAGGTAAGATTTATCCCATAAATACAAAGTGAGTTTAATATTTTAAAATTCATCTTCATATTAACACATTAAAGGAAAAAATAACATGGTCATCTAAGCAGAGAAAAAGCAACTGACAAAATTTAATACTCATTCATGAAAATATCTTTCAGTAAACTAAAAAGAGAAAAGAAGGTCTTTGATCTGAGAGAGGGCATCTATAAAAAAAAAATCAACATCTCATGACCTACTTAACAGTTTAAGACTGAATACTTTCCCCCTAAGTTGAAAAAAACAGTTAAAAATCTCTCCTCTCACCACTTCTACTCAATACTGTAATAAAGATCCTAGCGGCTGGGCGCAGGGGCTTACACCTGTAATCCCAGCACTTAGGGAGGTCGAGGCAGGTGGATCACTTGAGGCCAGGAGTTCAAGATCAGCCTGGCCAACATGGAGAAACCCCATCTCTACTAAAAATATAAAAATCAGTCAGGCATGGTGGCACACGCCTGTAATTCCAGCTACTCAGGAGGCTGAGGCACGAGAATCGCTTGAACCCAGGAGGTAGAGGTTGCAGTGAGCCCAGATAGCGCCACTGCACTCCAGCCTGGGCAACAGAGCAAGAATGTCTCAAAAAAAAAAGGAAAAAAGAAATATTCCACGCTTATGAAAAGACTATATATACTTAAGGTGTTAATTTTCCCCCAAATTAATCTAGAGATTTAATGTAACTCCAAAGTCTCTGTGGATTATTCTAGAAATTTACACATTGACTCTAAAATGTATGTGTAACTACAAGAGACATGAAAAGCCAAAACAATTTTTCTTTTTTTTTTTTGAGACAGAGTCTCGCTCTGTCGCCCAGGCTGGAGTGCAGTGGCGTGATCTCAGCTCACTGCAACCTCCGCCTCCCGGGTGCAAGCAATTGTCTGCCTCAGCCTCCCAAGTAGCTGGGATTACAGGTGCCCGTCACCGTGCAAAGCTAATTTTTGTATTTTTAGTAGAGACGGGGTTTCACCATGCTGGCCAGGCTGGTCTTGAACTCCTGACTTTGTGATCCACCCGCCTTGGCCTCCCAAAATGCTGGGATTACAGGCGTGAGCCACCGCGCCTGGCCATGCCAAAACAATTAAAAAAAAAAAAAAAACAGAACTGGATGACTTATACTAATATTTAAAGTCTGAAATTATTTCAAAGTGAAAAGTTCAAGTTCAAATGCTTTTAAAATATAATAAATTTTATTATCTAGAAGTTATAACTCAACAAAATACATTTAATTTTTTAAAAACTTCATTTATAATTGCCTAATTTGAAATATCTATGGATATAACAAAATAGGTGCAAGATCTACACTTGGAAAACAACAAAACATTGTTAAGTAAAATTAAAGAAGACCTAAATAAACTAAAAGACACATCATGCTCATGAACTGAAAGATTTATTACTATTTAGATGTCAATTCTCCCTAAACTGATCTACAGACCCAAGACAACCCCAATAGCAACTCCAGTAAGCTTTTTGGTAGAAACTGACAATCTGCTTCTAAAATGTATATGGAAATGTAGAAGATCTAAGGTAGCAAAACAACTTTGAAAAATAATGACTTAGAACATCTGATTATTTATTTATTTACTTATTTATATATTTATTTTTGAGACGGAGTCTCACTCTGTCACCCAGGCTGGAGTGCAGTGGCGCAATCTCGATTCACTGCAACCTCCGCCTCCTGGGTTCAAGTGATTCTCCGGCCTCAGTCTCCCAGGTAGTTGGGACTACAGGTGCGTGCCACCACACCCGGCTAATTTTTTTGTATTTTTAGTAGAGACGGGGTTTCACTGTATTAGCCAGGATGGTCTTGATCTCCCGACCTTGTGATCTGCCCGCCTCGGCTTCCCAAAGTGCTGGGATTACAGGCATGTGCCACCACGCTCGGCCTATTTATTTTTTTTGAAACGGAGTTTTGCTCTTGTTGCCCAGGCTGGAGTGCAATGGCCTGGTCTCGACTCACTGCAACCTCCGCCTCCTGGGTTCAAGCTATTCTCCTGTCTCAGCCTCCCAAATAGCTGGGATTTCAGGTGTCTGCCACCACGCCTGGCTAATTTTTGTATTTTTAGTAGAGATGGGGTTTCACCATGTTGGCCAGGCTGGTCTCAAACTCCTGACCTCAGGCAATCCGCCCGCCTTGGCCTCCCAAAGTGCTGGGATTACAGGTGTCAGCCACTGTGCCCAGCCAAACTTCTGATTTAATAAAGCTAAATTAACCAAGACAGTGTGATATTGGCCTAAGGATAAACATACGGATTTGTGGAATAGAAAAGTCCAAAAATAGACTCAAAAACATTGGTCAAATGACTTCCCACAAAAGTGCCAAGGTAAATCAATCCAAAAAAAAAAAATCTTCAATAAATGTTACTGATACAACTGGACATCCATATACAAAAAGATTTATTTTACACTACATACAGAAACTTGAAATGGATCATCAACTTAAGCATAAAAGCTAAGCCTAAACTATAAGGTTTCTAGAAAAAAAGCAAGTACAAATTTTCATGATCTTATGATGGATTTCTTAGAACACAGCATAGACCATAAAAATATAATAAAATTGGGCTTCATCAATATTAAAAATTTGTGCTTTTCAAAGGACACCAACAATACGACAAAAGGCAATCCAAAGAACAGATGAATGCATAGATGGATGGATGGATGGATATGGAGAGAGAAATACAGATGTAGACTGATGGAGACAGACACAGAGATAGCCCCATCTGTTTCTATCAGTCTATCTATTGAGACTTGTATCCAAACTAGTATACATAAAGAATCCTGGGCCAGGCTCAGGATTCTCATGCCTGTAGTCCCAGTGATTTGGGAGGCTGAGGCAGGCAGGTCGCTTGAGGCCTGGAGTTTGCTACCAGCCTGGGCAGCATGGTGATACCCCATCTCTACGAAAGAGTACAAAAAGAAAAAAAAAGGAGCTGGGCATGGTGGCATGTGCCTATGGTCCCAGCTACTTAGGAGGCTGAGGTGGGAGGATCACCTGAGCCCAGAAAATTGAGGTTGCAGTGAGCCATGATCACACCACTGCACTCCATCCTGGGCAACTGACTGAGACCCTGTCTCAACAACAACAACAACAACAAAAAGGATCCTTACAACTTCATAAAAAGAAGACAAACAAATTTTAAGATGGACAAAAATTCAAACACACACTTCACAAAACAACATTTAGGAAAGGCCAATAAGTACTCTGAAAAATGCTCAACACCATTGCTTACCAGGGAAATGCATTGAGATGCTACTTTCCATCCCCCACAAAACGCTTACAGTTCAAAAGACAGGGACAACTTAAATGAAATGGAGGCCAAGAGCAGTGTAATCCCAGAACTTTGGGAGGCCAAGGCAGGAGGATTGCTTGAACCCAGGAGTTCGAGACCAGCCTAGGCAACAGAGAAAGACCTTCTCTCTACAAAAAATAAAAATAAAAAAAATTGCCAGGAATGGTGGCACATGCCTGTGGTCCCAGCTACAGGGGAGGGTGAGGTGGGAGGCTCACTTAAGCATGAGAGGTGGGGGCTGCGGTGAGCTGAGGTCGCGCCACTGCACTCCTGAAACAGAGCGAGACCCTGTCTAAAAATAACAACAACAAAAATGAAATGAACAAATGCCTTGAAAAATACAACCTACCAAAAACAGACACAAGATGAAACATAAAATTCTTTAAATGCTGTATCTATTAAAGAAAGTGAATTCAGAATTTTAAACCATCACACCAAGAAATATCTAGGTCCAGATGATTTCAGTGATTAATTGTATAAAAATTTAATGAAGCTATAACTCTAATCTTAACACAAACTCTGTCAGGAAAATATTAGCAAACTGAATCTAGCAATATATAAATACGAATATTATTCAGCCATTCCTCAAGGTAGAATGGGAATATATATTTTTTAATGTAATAAAGCCTAAGCCTATTTGACAGAAACCAACTACAATCAGCCCCCAATGACAAAATACTACAAATTAACTACTTTACTTAGAATCAAGAATTAGTCAAAAGTCACTACTACTTTAATATTTAATGAAGTCCTATAAATTTTAGCAAAACACCAAAATTATATAATGTGAAGAAGCTGGAAAAAAGGAATAAAATAGTTTTAGATGATATGGCTTTATGAATGCATAACTACAGACTCAAATTTATTTTAAAAGCCTACTAGATTTAACAAGGGAATTAAGTAACACCCTGACTATTCTTGCAATAAGAATCTAGAAATGAAAAAAGTTTTTCAATATAAAAAATAAAAATTTTTACATTTGTCAAAGTACTAAAGAACAACTCATACAAGAAAAAGCACAATAAATATTACTTGAAAATAAAATGTTAGTGAATGGCATAAAATAAGATCTGTAGGCTAAGATTTGGGCTTATTGTTCTTATTGTATGTAAGAACAAATACATAATAAAAATATTGATTCTGCCCAAAAGTAATATATGTACATGTATGCATTTTCAATTAGAAGTCCAACAAAATATTTTTGGAAAGTATATAAAATCATGTTAAAATTTAGTGGCTTAATGGAAAGCAAAAATTACAAAAAATAAAACTGAGACAGTGGCTTGACCCAGCAGATAAATGTCTATACCACAAAGCCAATAAATACACAGTAATTTAAAAATACTCCTTCAAATAAATATACAAATAATAAAAATCAATATGGCATCAATATAAAAATAAATATATTAATAGAATGTAATAGAAATTCCAAAAATAGATCCCAATATACATAGAACTTTAAATATACCTCAGTGGTGCTAATTCAGTTCAGTGATAAAAAGATTATGGTGGCACAATAGGCTACTCATCTAAGGAATAAAAGTGGACCCCAACCTTGCCCTACATCCAATTAAATAAAACTTAAATGCTAAAATATAAAATAAAGAGCTTGCATGATAATCCTTTATAGCAGGGGTACCCAAACTCCAGGCCACAGACCAGTACCAGTCCATGGCCTGTTAGGAACTGGGCCTCACAGCAGGAGGTCAGCATCCCACAAGCAAGCAAAGCTTCATCTGTATTTACAGCCACTCCCCATCGCTTGAATTACCGCCTGAGCTGTGCCTCCTGTCAGATCAGCAGCAGCATTAAATTCTCATAGGAGAGCAGCATTAAATTCTCATAGGAGCGCAAACCCTATTGTGAACTATGCATGTGAGGGATCTAGGTTGCCTGCCCATTATGAGAATCTAATGTCTGATGATCTGTCACTTATCTCCCATCACTCCCAGATAGGACCATCTAGTTGCAGGAAAACAAGACCAGGGTTCCCACTGATTCTACATTATAATGTGCTGTATAATTATTTTCATTATATATCACAATCTAATAATAATAGAAATAAAGTGCACAATAAATGTAATGTGCTTGAATCATCCCAAAACCATCCTGCCTCTCCCCCTGACGCCTGGGTCCATGGAAAAGCTATCTTCCACAAAACTGGTCCCTGGTGCCAAAACAGGTTGGGGACTGCTACTTTACAGAGTAAATTATAAAACTGTATTCAAAGACATTGAAGATTTAAACAAATACAAAGACATACCAAGTTCATGGATAGAAAGACACAATGCCACTTCTCTCTCAGTTGATCTACACATTCATGATAATTCAATAAAATTCCCAAAAAATTTTTGTTATTTGATTTTGTTCTGTCAGAAACTTCCCAAGATATTTCTAATGTAAACAGGGGCAAGAATAGGCAAAACATTCCTGAAGAAAAATTTTCAGGGACGTGTCCCATCAGATTATTAAGAATTATTACACAGCTCATTCATTAGAACACCTTGGTACTGTCACAGGAATAAACAAACAAACAGTCCAAGAAAACATTAACTGAGAATGTGGGGAAATGCCTACAGATGTAGTTATAGAGTAACTTTGCAGCTTACTGGAGAAAGGAGGTAGTATTTGATAGATGCTGGTGAGTAAGGTAATTTATTAGCCTTATAATAGTAAATAAAATTAGTTCCCTACTCCACACCATATAAAAAATTAGTGTAGGGTAATTCAAAAGCTACATGTGAAAGGCAAAATCAATAAAGATTTTAGGAAATAATATACAGTCATCCCTCCATATCCATGGGGCACTAGTTCTAAGACACCCCTCCCAACCATGCTCAAAACCCACAGATGCTCAAGTCTCTTATATAAAATGGAATAGTATTTGCACATAATCTATACACATCCTCCCATATACTTTAATTCATCTCTAGGTTACTTATAGAACTTAGTATTATGGGCTCATGCCTGTAATCCCAGCACTTTGGGAGGCCGAGGCAGGTGGATCACCTGAGGTCAGGAGTTTTGAGACCATCCTGGCCAGTGTGGTGAAACCCCATCTCTACTGAAAATACAAAAATCAACTGGGTGTGGTGGCAGGTGCCTATAATCCCAGCTACTCAGGAGGCTGAGGCAGGAGAACTGCTTGAACCCAGGAGGCGGAGGTAGCAGTGAGCAAAGATCGCGCCACTGCACTCCAGCTTGGGTGACAAGAGTGAAACGCCATCTTAAAAAAAAAAAGAATATAATGTTAATGCTATGTAAATAGTTGTTATATTGTATTGTTTAGGGAATAATGACAAGAAAAAGAAGCCTTTATATGTTCAGAACAAATGCAATCATCAATATTTTTTTCCAAATATTTTTGATCCATGATTGGTTGAATCTGCAGATGCAGAACCCATGGATACAGAGGGCAAACTGTAATTGCTCTTCCTGATCTCAGCCCAGGAAATTTTTCCTAAATAAAATGGGGGTTAAAATATAAACCATAAAGGAAAAGACTGATAAATTTATTATCGTTCAACTACATTAAAATCAATTAACTTCTGCATATGCAAAGATTTTATGAAGACATAAGAGATGAATGAGAAGTTTATTCGCACCATCTATAACTGGTAAGTTTATTGTTCAGAACATTTAGAGAATGCCTACAATTCAATAAGAAAAAAACTAATAGCAAGTGGGTAATAGATTTAATGTAACAGGCATTTCACAAAAAAAATTAAAAATACCCAATAAACGTGAAAAAATGTTCAACTAATCATTAACAAGGAAATGCAAATTAAAGACAAAATGAAGTTCATGTTATGTCCCCCTTACTGACAAAGATTAAAAGTCTAATAAATCCAGTGTTGGCCAGATGTGAGGTGACCACAACTTTAATTAACCAGTAACAGAAATGTAAATGGATAAAACTAGTCTTTCCTTGGTATTACTGGGGCTTTGGTTCCAGGACATTCCCCTACCCCACAGATACCAAAACCTGAGCATATTCAAGGCCTACAGCTGGCATGAGACTGCTGATATGAAAAAAAGTCAGCCCTCTGTATAAGCGGGTTTCACATCCCTCACATACTGCATTTTCTATCCATGCTTGGTTGCAGGATCCACTGATACAGAGGGCCAACTGTATTTACTAAATAAAATCCAAAATCCATGCATAAGTGGACCCGTACAGTTCAAGCCCATGTTGTTCAAGGATCAACTGCACAAAAGAAACTAAGTTTTGCGTTTCTAGCAAAGTTGAGAATGTACACCCGCCTAGGCCTGAGCAATCACCTCCTCAAATATACCCTACAGCAGGGGTAGGTAAACTATGCCTGCATGTCAAATCCAAGAGACCTACCTTCTGTTTCTGTATAGCCCAAGAGCTAAGAATGATTTTCACATGTTTTAATAGTTTAAAAAACAATCAAAAGAACATTCCCTGACACATGAAAAATTACATTAAATTCAAATTTCAGAGTCCCTAAAGTTTTGTCAGAAACACAATAATCCATTTATGTACTATCTATATTGTTTTTATTTTATTTTATTTTTGAGATGGAGTCTCGCTCTGTCACCCAGGCTGGAGTGCAGTTGTGCAATCCTGGCTCACTGCAACCTCCACCTCCTGGGTTCAAAGGATTCTCCTGCCTCAGCCTCCCAAGTAGCTGGGATTGCAGGTGCCTGCCACCACGCCCAGCTGATTTCTGTATTTTTAGTAGAGATGGGGTTTCGCCACGTTAGCCAGGCTGGTCTCCTGACCTCAGGTGATCCACCCGCCTCAGCCTCCCAAAGTGCTGGGATTACAGGTGTGAGCCACCATACCCGGCCTTATCTGTATTGTTTTTATGCTACAAAGGCAGAGCTGAACTGCTGCAACAGAGACAGTATGACCTACAAAGTCTAAAATGTTTACTATCTGGCCCTTTAGAGAAAAAGTTTGCCGATCTCTGCCCTAGAGACCTACCATAAGAAACACATCTTATACTGAATTGCATACATATTAATTTCTTATATGTTATCAAGAAACAATGCAAGAATAATCATAAAGGATAAATTTGCAATAGAAAAACTAGAAACATCAAGAAATCTATAGACAACACGATGGATTTACTATATACATATATATATGAGTTGGAGTCTTGCTCTGTTGCTCAGGCTAGAATGCAGTGGTGCAATCTTGGCTCACTGTAACCTCCATCTCCCAGGTTCAAGCGATTCCCCTGCCTCAGTTTCCCAAGTAGCTGGGACTACAGGTGTGCAACATCACATCCAGCTAATTTTGTATTTTTTTTAGGGGAGATGGAGTTTCACCATGTTGGCCAGGCTGGTCTCGAACTCCTGACCTCAAGTGATCTGCCCATCTCAGCTTCCCGAAGTGCTGGGATTACAGGTGTGAGCCACCGTGCCCGGCCCAGAAAGAGGTTTAATTGACTCATAGTTCAGCATGGCTGGGGAGGCCTCAGTAAACTTACAATTATGACAGAAGGGGAAGCTGGCATGTCTTACATGGTAGCAGGCAAGAGCACGAAGAGCACATGAAAACTACCATTTATAAAACCATGATACCTCATGAGAATTCACTCGCTGTCACAAGAACAACATGGGGGGAACTGCCCCTATAATCCAATCACTTCCCTTTTGTAGAGACATGAGGACTACAGGTCACTCCCTTGAATGTGGGGATTACAATTCGAGATGAGATTTGGGTGGGAACACAGAGCCAAACCATATCATGTATTATATAAACAACTGAATATGATTCAGCCTTAAAAATGAAGGTAATTGGCTGCGCGTGGTGGCTCATGCCTGTAATCCTGGCATTTTGGAAGGCTGGGGTGGGCAGATCACCTGAGGTCAGGAGTTTGAGACCAGCCTGACCAATGTGGTACAGTCCTGTCTCTACTAAAAATACAAAATTATACCAAAAATACAAAATTAGCCAGGGATGGTGGCACACGCCTGTAATCCTAGATACTCGGGAGGCTGAGGCAGGAGAATCGCTTGAACCTGGGAGGTGGAGGTTGCAGTGAGCCAAGATCCCACCACTGCACTGGAGCCTGGGCAACAAGAGTGAAACTCTGTATCAAAAAAAAAAAAAAGGTAATTGTGACTCATGTTACAACATGTGTCAGAATGTTCAACATGGTACCACAAGGTTCAACATGATGAACCTTGAGGATACACTAAAGTATCATTTTTACCTTAAAAATGAATGCAATTCTAACACATGCTACAACATGTATCAGAATGTTCAACATGGTACAAGAAGGTTCAACATGGTTCCACAAGGTACAACATGATGAACCTTGAGGATATGCTAACGTACACACAGTTACTACCATAGTCAAACTCTTAGAAGATAAAACTTCTAAGGTTGCCAGGGGATGAAGAGGGGGTGATGAGGACTTATTGATCAATGGGTACAGAGTTTCAGTTTTGCAGGATGAAAAAGTTCCAGAGATCTGTTGCACAACAATGTGAATATACTTAACACTACTGAACTGCACACTTAAAAATGGCTTAGGTGGTAAATTTTATGGGGTTTTTTTTGTTTTTTTTTTTGAGACGGAATCTCACTCTCTCGCCCAGGCTCACTGCAAGCTCCGCCTCCCAGGTTCACGCCATTCTCCTGTCTCAGCCTCCCGAGTAGCTGGGACTACAGGTGCCTGCCATCACGTCCGGCTAATTTTTTATATTTTTAGTAGAGACAAAGTTTCACCGTGTTAGCCAGGATGGTCTCGATCTCCTGACCTCGTGATCCGCCCACCTTGACCTCCCAAAGTGCTGGGATTACTGCACCCCGCCCAGAATTTTATGTTTTTTCCACAATTTAAAATAGTTATATATTTATATAATGAATTATCATGCATTGGTGACAAACAAATAAACAAGAAACGCATACAACAATGCAGTAAAATCTCAGAAATACACAATGAGGGCCAGGCATGGTGGCTCACACCCGTGATCCCAGCATTTGCGAGGCAGAGGCGGACGGATCAAGAGTCCTGGTCAGGAGTTTGAGATCAGCCTTGCCAGCATGGTGAAACCTCGTCTCTACTAAAAATATAAAAATTAGCTAAGTATGGTGGTGGGTGCCTATAGTCCCAGCTACTCGGGATGCTGAGGCAGGAGAATCACTTGAACCCGGGAAGCAGAGATCGCAGTGAGCCGAGATCGCGTCACTGCACTCCAGCCTGGGTGACACAGCGAGACTCTGTCTGGGAAAAAAAAAAAATGCAATAGGGAATAAAAGCAAGTGGTAACACACAGCATGATTCAAAAACAATACAAAGCTCAAAACCAAGCAAAACTACAAATATTCAATAATTGTGGTAAAGGAAAAGCAAGAAAATAAACACAAAATTCAGGATGATGGCTACCTTTTTGGAGAGGTGGCTACTTGTATGAGACTGGGAAATTGGCATCAAGAGCACGAAAATATACATTTTTAAAAGCTAAGTGGTTAAGGGTTTTCATAAAATATATCTTACATTGTAAGTGTATTTTGTGTTTAATAATTTATAAAAAGTTTTCGAAGTATTCCGAGAAATAACCAAGGAGTGAGAAAAACTTTCTTAAACAAGACTGAAAACCCAGATGTCATAAACGATACCAAAATGTTTAAGTGTCAAAAACATTTATTTAGCTCAAGATGACACAAAAAGGGAGTCAAATGAGGGAAATCAGAACTCCTGCCCCCATCAAAAGAACTTTACATTATGCATTCTCAAAGTTAAAAATCCTGAATGAATACAGTGATTGTCTATTATGTATATCTGAATCTTCTTTCAGATGTATGCTTTACTGTGCTTACTGTGACTCACCATAACAGCTATTATTAAAATATAAAACAAGCTTACAACTTGCTATGAAGAAAAAGTAAACTTTTTTTAAAGGGCGAAAGATATTCATTCTTCAACAAATATTTATTACTAGACAATACAGAGAAAGCCAGTCTAAATGTTAAACTTATTAAAAGCTGCTCAAATTCTACAGGAGTTGAGAACATGCAAATTAAAGTTAAGGCTGTGATATTTTACATCCATCAGACTGGGAAATATTAAGAAGAGCTATAATATATACTAATGGATGAGGGAAGGTGTTCTTACTACACTGCTGGTGGAAATGCGAGGTATTAAAGTGCTTTTTTATTTTTTAGAAAGAAGGTCTCTTTCTGTCACCCAGGCTGGCGTGCAGTGGCATAATCATAGTTCACTGTAGCCTTGAACTCCCGGGCTCAAGCAATTTTCCCACCTCAGCCTCTCAAGTAGCTGGGACTACAGGCATGTGCCCCCAGGCCCAACTAATTTTTTCTGTATTTTCTGTAGAGATGGAGTTTCGCCATGTTGCCCAGGCTGGTCTCGAACTCCTGGGTTCAAGCGATCCGCCCACCTCAGTCTCCCGAAGTGGTGGGATTACAGCATGCTTTTTTTTTTTTTAAATCACAGAATCCTTACTCTTTGGAATCTAACCACATATATAAAATGACCAACTTACAAAAACATACATTAAAGGACTTTTAATGTATCATTGTTCATTGTGGCAGAAAAAAACCTTAAACGACATAAATGCCTAAAAACAAAGCAGAAGGTGACTTATTGTGCATTAAAATCACAGAATAGAGAGCTATTCCAGTTGAGGTGAAGGGGTTTTATGAAGTACTCAAGACAGAGAGAAGTGAGGAGGAGAAAAGTATGTATATGATCCCATTTTTGTTAAATAAGAAAAACTCAAAATCCTGACATACATGTATTTGTGTATGTTTATGTATATAATGATGTTATGAGCACTGAAAAACATGGAAGGCTACCTACAAAGCTGTTGACACAAGTTATGAGAGGGGATAGGAACAATGATACGGGAAGGTGAGGCCAAGCCAACAGAAAAGCCAAAATGTTACTCTTAAAAAATCATATATGGGCCAGGCGCAGTAGCTGACACTTGTAATCCCAGACCTTTGGGAGGCCAAGATAGGCAGATCAACTTGAGACCAGGAGCTTGAGACCAGCTTGGCCAACATGGTGAAACCCCGTCTCTATTAAAAATACAAAAAATTAGCCGGGCGTGGTGGCGCACCTGTAGTCCCAGCTACCTGGGAGGCTGAGGAACAGGAATTGCTTGAGCCCAGGAGGCGGAAGCTACAGTGAGCTTAGATCGCACCACTGCACTCCAACCTGGGCAACAGAGCAAGACTCTGTCTCAAAAAAAAAAAAAAAAAAAAAAAATCATGTATGATCAGATTCATGCAATTTACATATATGTATTACTGGAAATAGTTAATGCCATGAAGATCCGAACACAGACCTATAGGATAAAATTTTTAAAGCTATTTTATGGCTTAGAATATTTTTTAACAGGGTATTTTATATGCTGTGACAGCAGATTTTATTTTACAAAAATGGCTGCAACAGTATCTTCCATCCATGTGCTTTTCTATAACGTGACCTTCACCCTCCCTCCTCCTATTAAGATGTGGGGTCTATAGCTTCTGAATCTGGGCAAGCTTGTGAACTGCCTGGTGGAAGGGATGCCAAATAACTTTTGAAGCTAGGTCAGAAAAGATGATGCACCAGCATGGGCAACATAGCCAAGACCCATTTCTACAAAAAAAATATACAAATCAGGCGAGTGCAGAGGTGCAGGCCTATAGTTCTAGCTACCTGGGAGGTTGAGGCAGGAGGATCACTTGAGCCCAGGAGTTCGAGGTCAGAGTGAATTATGATAGTCACTACACTACAGCCTGGGTGACAGGATGAGAGCCTGTCTGGAGAAAAATAATAATAATAATATAACTTATGCCTTATTCGCTGAATTATTATTTTGCTTGGATCCCTGAGCCACCATAAAAGTGAGAAGACCTTAAGGCTGCCACACTATGAGGAAGGCAAGGTAACAGACTACGTACAGGTGCTCAAGTCAGCAGTCACAGTCTTTGAGTCCTGTTAGGCAAGGCACCAAACATGAGTGAACAAACTTTCAGATTATTCCAACATCAAGCCATTCAGTCAACTTCAGCCTCCAAATCTTCTCAGTCAAGACCAAAGACATTGTGAGAAAAAAAAAAAAAAACATCCCCAGTATATCCTTTCTGAACACCTGAGCCATTGAATCCTTGAGCTTAATAAAAGTGTTTTACACCATTAGTTATGGGGTGATTTGTTAAGTAGCACATACCAGCAATCAGAATGCAAATTCAGAATATATCTTACATAATTTAGAAGGCTCTGGAAAACTACATTAACTGACTTAAAAAGTGACACTAGTGATTAACAATGTCAAATTTCTAGAGTCTGCATAAAATTCACAAAACAACTATAAGAAAACCAGTATTTTCTAAATCAATACTATTTAACATAAGGAGATTTTAAATATGTATATAATTTAATAAATGATTAATAGACATCTATTTCACCCACATGGCTATTAGTAAATGTATTCTAGATAACAAAATTCTATTTTTTTCTCTTATCTTTTCACTGGGAAATGGGTCAGAACCCTGTATTTGGAATCATCTTATATTCAAACATTTACAACATACTTTTACCACCCTCTTATCCTACTGATCAACCTAAACTAAAATTCACATAGAACTTATATCTCCTTTTTAGTGTCAGAGTTTCCTTGATACCACAATTTTATTTATTTATTTATTTATTTTCGAGATGGAGTCTTTTTCTGTTTCTCAGGATGCCAGAGTATGGTGGCACGATCTTGGCTCACTGCAACCTCCGCTTCCAGGGTTCAAGTGATTCTCCTGCCTCAGCCTCCTAAATAGCTGGGATTACAGGTGCCCGCCACCACATCCAGTGAATTTTTTGTATTTTTAGTAGCAACAGGGTTTCACCATGTTGGCTAGGATGGTCTCGAACTCCTGACCTCAAGCGATCCACCCACCTCGGCCTCCCAAAGTGCTGGGATTACAGGCGTGAGCCACTGCGCCTGACTGACACCACAATTTTACTGATAACAATGCTGAAACTGCTGTAAGTTATTGGCAAAAACATAAACCTTTTACCAATACAGAGATAAAACAAAAATCAGTTTAGTTCAGTTTATTCATTTGAAAATTGTATACTAATCACTGATCAGTTTGTTTAATTCAAGAAGAACCTATACCTTTATTTAAGGAGAACTAAAAAATTATTGAGAACTGTGAGGTGTTTTTCAATTAACACCATCTCAATTCTCTACCCATGTTTATATCCCTAAAGAAGACTTTTAGGCTTTGATTTCAACATTTTCATAAAGAAAGTATTCCTTTACAATGTTTGAAGGATCCAAATAATACTTAGCAAAAGACCATGTAAACAAAAATTTTTAAGTAGTTTTTTTTTAAAAAAAGACTCAAATTATCAGTTTTATTTTTTGTTTGTTCCATTTAGAAAAATTTTAATTATATCAGTTCTTTTAAAAATTGAACTGCATTGATAAGGCAGATACATTATAATTCAGACACAAACTGATGCTGATGCTCCACAAGCAGCCACAAAAACTTCAGTCATGGTTAATATACCTAAAACTGTTTCTGAATTACTTTATAAATTACTCCACTATTTCATCGAATAATAATTATTCTTCAAAACCTGTGATACAAGTGAACTAGGGTGAGGTACAGAAACAGGTAATGAAAGATTTGAAAGCAGGGTCTTAGTAGCTAGGTAAATCAACATTCAAATCCTGATTCCATCACTTAAAAGTGAAATGATGTCTCTAAGCCTTAGTTTGCTCCTTAGTGAAACAGAAACAGTTGTAGTACCTTTGAAAAAAGGTTGTTGCAGCAGACACTATGTACACAATAACAATTCTCTCCCTTTTCCTTACTAAGAGAGCCTCAATTTTATTCTTGACAACAATGGGCTCAGGTAAAGGATTACTATTCCCAGCTTTCTTTGAAGGTAGGATGGCGAATGAGATATAAACCTAAGTACACAGGTAGAGTTTCCAGGAAAGTTCTTCAAGAAGCTGATTCTGTTCAGAAGTGTGCCTTTTGCTCTCCTTCCTCCCTACTCCAGGCTCAAGATACAGCAGCCATCCTAGAACACCACGCTACCTTGAAAATGGAAGTCACACACTAGGGATAAAATCCAGATAGCTGGAAGAGCTTTCTTAATAACCACAGAGTCATATTATCATCTGGGCTTCTTTTATATGAGAAATAAACTCCTTTTCTTTCCTCATTCCTTCCTTATCGTTCCTCCCTCCCTCCCTTCTTCCCTTCCTTCCTTTTATATTTTGAGACAGGGTCTTTCTCTGCAGCTCAGGCTGGAGTGCAATGGCACCATCAGCTCACCGTAACCTCAAATTCTTGGACTCAATCAATCCTCCTGACTCAATCTCCCAAGCAGCTGGGACTACAGGCATGCACCACCACATTCAACTATTTTATGTATTTTTTGCAGAGACAGGGTCTTGCTATGTGCCCAGGCTGGTTTTGAACTCCTGGGTTCATGCAATCCTCTTGCTTCAGCCTCCCAAAGTACTGGAATTACAGGTGTGAGCCACCATGCCCGGCCAAGAAATAAAGTTCTATTGTGTTTCTATTATATATAGTTAAACCTAATATCCTAATTAATATAATTATTATTGGAATTTTTAAAGGGTAGGGCGTGGTGACTCATGCTGGTAATCCTAGCAGTTTGGGAGGCAGTGGGAGAAGGACTGCTTGAACCCAGGAGTTTGAAGCCAGTCTCAGCAACATAGCAAGACCCTGCCTCAGTTAAACCAGAAAAAGGGAGAATTTTTAAAAGATAATACATGCAAACTTTTTCACAAGTAAACTAGTACACTGAAAGTAGTCAAAATAATAAGAATAATTTTTAGAATCCAAATAACTGTACTTCATGAACAAATCGGCAATGCTCTTACTTTTCCCCTAAAACTGTCAAGTCTGTTATGTTCAATAAACTTATTCTATCAATAAGAAAAGTAACCATTGCTGAGTGACCAGTTGGTTATCTTAGAGCCATTTAATGAATAAAAATCCTTGACTTAAGGAAGCAACTATCTGAATATATTAAATAAAAACAATCTCCCTATTTTATTTCAACTTCTTTAAAACTTCACATAAACTAGTAATGGTTGAGGGAACATGAATTAAGATCATCTACAGAATCAGTCATTTCCTCTAACACACCATGTATCTTTAAAAATCCACATCACAAATTCTCCTGACACAGGAGAACAAACTTGAAGAACTGTACCTTCTCTTCTCACTTGCATAAAATGTTGAAGTCTTCTTTTAAATCCCTTTCACTGAAGATATTGTACTTTGGAAAGTCAATTCAGATTTTTCATGTTTAAACTAGATTTCTCAATGTCTTCACAAACGGGGTTAGCCTCTGCTAATTTATGTGTGCCAATAATTAGTAAATACTATATTTTGCTGACAGTGATAGGATTATACCACAGTAGGGCAGAATTTGATCTACAAAACAAATATTTGAGGTCCCATATCCCGGTGGTCTTGGGCAATGAGTAGATGGTAGATCTAGCAGGGTAGGTCTGGTAGGTCTAGTGCTACACCAGACATTTTGAGACACTTCCCTGAGATACAGTTAATCTTTTTTTCTAGACATGAATCCCAAGACAAAATGGGAGGGCTAGGATGATCATCTTTGGTATCGGAGCTTTCCAGAATATCATCTGTGTAGCTGTCTGCCCTTATCTCTCCTGGATAGGGGTCTATGTTCCTGAATTCCCCTCACAGAGAGAGGCCAGTATTCCTTCCAAGCTAGTCACTTCTCTGCCTCCAGGGCTTTCAACATCCTTTTAATTTAAACTACCAGAAAAGGGGAGATAAAGGGTAACCTTTATTGCACCATTTGCAACTAACATTTGGTATAAAACTTTCTGGTTGGCTGGGTGTGGTGGCTCACTCCTGTAATCCCAGCACTTTGGGAGGCCAAGGCAGGAGGATTGTTTGAGGCCAGGTGTTTAAGACCTGATTGGAAAACATAATAAGACCTAATCTCTACCAAAAAATAAAAAATTAAAAAATTAGCCAGGCATGGTGATCACATCTATAGTCCCAGCTACTCAGATGCTGAGATGGGAGGATCACTTGACCCCAGGAGTTCAAGGTTGTAGTGAGCTATGATCATGCCACTGCATTCCAGCCTAGGCAACTGCAAGACCCTGTCTCTAAAATAAAAACTAAAATACAGAATAAAACATTCTGCTTGTAAATCTAGAGCCTAATAATGTTTAAGGAAGGAGAGCAGAGAAACACCATGTACCAGAAACATAAACCCCAAATGTTGGGTGTAGAACTCCAAGTACAGTAGCCCGGCTACAGGTTTAATACAGATTCCTATTGCCTCTTTAAGAATGTTTTTACTGCAACAACTTTAACAATCCATCAGATTAAAACCTTCATTAGAAAGGTATATGATTCATTTCTAATACCAATATACACACTTGAGCAAAGGCATATCATCCAAAATAGGTATTCGAACATTATTTGGCAAAAGTGAGTAGTGACAGAGGCATGCCTTCCAAGAGGTATGTTTTACTGTCTGGCCTGGTTTCCCTGACCACAGATAATTGGTTCAAAGATGAACATGAGATTCAAGCTGGCCCAATCATAATCTTTCTCCAAACAACTTGAAATTTAGAATGGATATACAGAAAGACTAAAAATCGTGGGAATATAACTGCTTTCTGGCAGCACTTGTAGAGAACAGACATGATCTCCTTTTGCTGAGTACCCTGCAGGAAATTCATTTTATCTTATATTTTATGAAATATCCTAGTATATATCTAAAATGATTCTTCTGGATAAGCTAGCTAAATTCTATTTTTGATTGCCTAAAACAAAAAAGACACACAATAACTAAATCCACTGAAGATCAGGAGATATAGTTACCTCTCAATATCAAATAACATAAAGTCAGATGGTAGTCTAAAAATATTATCATTCTAAAATATTAAACTAATTACAAAGAGAAAGAAAGTACAGATCCTACTGGTAGAAGTAAATTTTTTTTTTAAAAGTACATTCCCTTAATTCAAGAACTCTAGTTGACAAAATTTATCTTTCATAAAAAAGCACAAAAATATCCTTTGATAATTAATCAATTCTATTCTTGGAATTTATTCTACAGAATGCTTCAACAAGTATACAAAGATGTGTATGGGAATACATATTCAATGTTCTTAATAATAATGCAAAATTGAAAATAAATTACACATGTATAAAAGAAGCTAGTTAAATTATAGTACAGCAGGTCCTCTAATAACATTTCATTCAATGTTATTTTGCTGTAGCACTGAAGAGAGAAACAAAGGCCAGGCGCTGTGGCTCACGCCTGTAATCCCAGGACTTTGGGAGGCCAAGGCAGGTGGATCACTTGAGGTCAGGAGTTTGAGAACAGCCTGGCCAACATGGTAAAACCCCATCTCTACCAAAAATATAAAAAATTAGCTAGGAGTGGTGACGTGTGCCTGTAGTCCCAGTGACTCAGGAGGCTGACACAGGAGAATCACTTGAACCTGTGAGGCAGAGGTTGCAGTGAGCCTAGATCATGCCACTTCACTCAAGCCTGGGTGACAAAGCAAGGCTCCATCTCAAAAAAAGAGAGAAAAAAAATGACTCCAAGCCAGGGCTATTATTTATGTGGAGTTTGTATATTCTCTCCATGTCTGCATGAGTTTTCTCCAGATGTTCTAGACTCCTCCCACATCCCAAAGATGTGCACATTAGGTTAATTAGCGTGTCTAAATTGTCCCAGTCTGAGTGAGCATGGGTGTGTGTGTGTGAAGCACGCTGTGATGGGATGGCATCCTGTCCAGGACTGGTTCCTGCCTTGTGCCCTGAGGCTGCCAGGATAGGCTTCGGCCACCCATGACCCTGAATTGGAATAAGGGGATTGGAAAATGAACGAATGAATACAAATTATTGTAATAAAATTCATAAAATATATAATCAGCACAGAAAAGTACATAAATGATGCACTCAGTGAGCCCATCATGTTTATTATTGTTTGTTTCTGAACTGCATGGTGGTAGGAGGTGCTCTTGACAATGTTTGCTTTGCAAACATTTATTCCTTAAGTTAACCAACCACCACTACAAGCACCATCACTCGCTGATTCACCAAAAACTGGGTAAATAATTATCTTACTTGTTTTTATTAATCTTTCTTGTATGCATGTATAGCTCACATTTATTTCAATGTTTAATATTAGAAGTGTTTCAGATCTTTATTTAGAAGTTTGATGGTGTTTTTGTGACTAAAAATATGCCACAGGAACTTAACTCTTACTTCTATCAATTTAAACTTATAGTAAAATTGGTTTCATTATATGTCATTTCACCTAAAGTCACAATTTCCAAGAACATATCAACAACATTTAGTGAGAACTTATTATACAGCCATACAATAAAATACTGAGTAGCCATTAAAAAGGGTGCAACAGAACTATATCCATTGACACAGAAAGATGTCTACGCAGTTGAATGAAAAAAAGCAAGAACGGTATCTATGATTCCTACACACATATATAAATCTCCATACACCATGTATAGATATATACACTCATAGAAAAAAGTCTGGAAAGATATATATGTTAAACTTTTAAAACTGGTTATCTTTGGAGAATGGTAATGACAAAGGCTTTTACTTTCTATTTTATTCATTTCTGTATTGTAAAATTGAATGTATTACTTTTATAATCATAAAAAACAAATTATTTCTAAAAATACGATAACACAAAAAGAATTTTAAAAGAAAATAAAAGACCTTAAACCAAGTAGAAACCCTTAATAGTGGTAAGTATAATCTTCCATATAGATATGAAGTATGGCTATATTTTAATATGATAACTACGAGAATAAAATATTTATTGAAAAAAAGAATAAGATTCTTACAATTCAGATTAACCTGCTAAAAGAACAGTATGTGATGAGATCTAGACTAAATCAGATTGAACCATCACATAAATCAGCCGTAACTAAACACTGTAATAGTTAAATACCACATCTAGATTAACATTCATTTTCTATCTAAAGACATGATTGTTTTTTCTCAAATGGTACTTACAGTTCTCTACAATTTCATCAAAAACTGCACCACTTTTTTGTTCAAACTGGAAAAGCAAAAAAGGAAAGAGAAAAGTAACATTACCATCATATCTTCTATCATACATTCTTTTGGTATCCCTCCCTATTCCCCAAGGAGCTGTAATTTTCAACCCAAATGACAAGTGCACAATATAAACAAAAACATTGCCAAATAGAGTAAAATAAAATTTAGGATGAACCAAAGTAGTTCTCAGACCAAAGCCCCAAACCAAAAACTAAGAGATAAATCACATCCTCTCACTATAAACAACTACTTATTTTTTAATCATTCATGTCACAAAAGAGATGATCATATATATTTTAATAACAGTAAACACAGCTAACACTTCATAAGAACTTACTAACACCAAGAACTGACTATGTAAAACTTCCCATCAAAACTGAACAGAAAAATTAACAGCTTTTGCTCTTAAGCTAAAGCCAGAAACATGCTGCTCTTAAATTGAAAGTGAGGCCTGTTATAGGGATGGTTCCTACTGAGTACGTTAGTGCCTAAGACAGAAGTAGAGCCATGTCAGAGGTAATTTCAGATCTTTAAACACACAGGGAAAAGAAAGCAAAGCACCGGTAACTCCACCAAAGAACTAAAGAAAATGGCACACTTCACTCTGAGTCTCTGAAGGCCTCCTTACTTTGGAGGTTCCTGCTTCCCTGCCTGTTACTCATCAATGAGACAAGAACACAAGAAATGCTGCTTCTTCATAAACCTTGCCTACTGTAAGAAGCCAGAATCAGCCACCCCATTCAAGGGAGAGACTTTTAAGGAAAAAAGAACTACCTAGCTACCTACATAACTGTAGAGGAAACACAACAGCTAGCTATAGTAATCAGTAGTATCTGATATTCATAAATATGAAGAGAAAATAAAAGATCCCAGGTTTCCAAAAGAAACCTATGTGGAAGAGAAAGTTCAAGGTAAACAAACAGAACCACTACTCCAGAAGGAAACAAGTAACTTATAAAAAAGCAACTTCTTGGCTGGGCCCAGTGGCTCACACCTGTAATCCCAGCACTTTGGGAGGCTGAGGTGGGCGGATCACAAGGTCAGGAGATCGAGACCATCCTGGCCAACATGGTGAAACCTCATCTCTAGACAAAAAGTTGGAAAAGATAATTTATGTGACATGGAGGATTGAAGCACTAAGTCTAACAGCAATATCAAAGGTACCCCCAAAGAAGAAAATAATGGTGAAAGGGATAACAGAAAAAAATTTCCCTGAACTGAAGATATAAATACCATATCTGAGATTGAATGGGCCCACTAAATACCAAAGAAATAACAAAAAAAAAGGATACATCCTGGTAAAAATATATCAGAATTCCAAAGAAAACAAAAGGAGCAATTTTTTTAAATGATAGTGCAGGTAATTTATAAACACATTTAACTTGAAATTCAACTATGTAAACATTGGAAAGTAAAGGAAAGCAAACAAATAGTGAAGGTCACTCCACCTACCATTCCAGTCAATGAGCTAGGCTCTAGAATGAAAGGGAAATGGGAAATGAAAAATGTCACTCTGGGCCAGGTGTGGTGACTCACGCCTGTAATCCCAGCACTTTGGGAGGCCGAGACGGGTGGATCATGAGGTCAGGAAATCGAGACCATCCTGGCTAATTATGGTGAAACCCCGTCTCTACTAAAAATACAAAAAAATTAGCCGGACATGGTGGTGGGCGCCTGTAGTCCCAGCTACTCAGGAGGCTGAGGCAGGAGAATGAGGAGAATGGCGTGAACCTGGGAGACGGAGCTTGCAGTGAGCCAAGATCGTGCCACTGCACTCCAGCCTGGGCAACAGAGTGAGACTCCGTCTCAAAAAAAAAAAAAAAAAAAAAAAAACAAAGAAAAATGTCACTCTGTAAGCCAAAGAATCAAAGCATCTGCCTACACTGAGAGGAATCCCATTGTTTAATAACAGTTTGTTTTTGAACAATACTGTCCCAAGGCCCGATGCTATTATTCCTTCTCATCTTATACAATATTTCTCATGATTCTCTATCCCCCTAGAGCTACTGCTCATTTTTCTCTTCCCCTTGACAGCAGAACTCTTCAAAGGAGTCGTCTAGCCAGGTGCAGTGGCTCACACCTGTAATCCCAGCACTCTGGGAGGCCGAGGTGGGCGGATCACCTGAGGTCAGGAGTTCAAGACCAGCCTGGCCAACATGGCAAAAACCCATCTCTACTGAAAATACAAAAATTAGCTGGGCGTGGTGGCGGGCACCTGTAATCCCAGCTACTTGGGAGGCTGTGAGGCAGGAGAATCACTTGAACTCAGGAGGTGGAAGTTGCAGTGAGCCGAGATTGTCCCACTGCACTCCAGCCTAGGGGACAAAGCATGATTCCGTCTCAAAAACAAAAACAAAAACAAAACAAAAAAGCCAGGCGTGGTGACTCATGCCTGTAATCCTAGCACTTTGGGAGGCTGAGACAGGTGGATCGCAAGGTCAGGAGTTCAAGACCAGCCTGGCCAACATGGTGAAACCCCATCTCTACTAAAGATACAAAAAAATTAGCCGGGCATGGTGGCACACACCTGTAATCCCAGCTACTTGGGAGGCTGAGGCAGAAGAATCGCTTGAACCTGGGAGGCGGAGGTTACAGTGAGCCGAGATCACGTCATTGCACTCCAGCCTGGGCAACAGGGCAAGACTACATCTAAAAACCAAAACCAAAACAAAAACAAAGTTGTCTATACATGCTGCCTACGACACCTGTCTCTTGAACCCACTTCAGTAAGGCTTCTGCCTGCACTATTTCTACTGAAACTTTTCTCGTCAAGGTCATAAGCGACCTCCACACTGCTAAACCCAATGATCTATTCTCACTCCTAAAGGAAAAAAGAGAACTAGAAGATGACAACCATTTAAGGTGAAAAAATTTGGATCACAATCACTACTTCACATCAACATTAATCCCAGATAAGTTAAAAATAAACTGAAAAAAAATAAAAGCCCTAGAAGATAGAAAAGTCTTTTAACCAGAAAAAGAAATCTTCATGAAAAAGATTTTAAAGTTTGACTATATTTCTAAAAAATTGTTTGGAAAAGCTTAAAGGTAATATGAATGAAAAAGTTGTAGTAGTAGTATAATAATGGTTAATATTCTATGTATAAAGCAATCTTGAACTCAATTAAAGAGTACTATCCCAATAGAAAGTGATCAAAGAACATAAACAAGCACTAAACATTCAATCTTACCCAAAATCAAAATTGAGATACCATTTTCTCTCAGACTGGTAAAGATACAAAATGAAGAGAGACATAGAAATGTCCCTGTTTTTAAAAAACCCAATAGTATATCTTGGAAAATTATACAGAGATCTACTTCATTCTTTCCAGTGGCTGCATAGTCTCTTATTATATTACACTGATGAACATTTTAAGGTTGCCTCCTGCTTTTTTTTTTTTTAATGTAATATTGCAGTTGTCATCTGTATACATACTATATGGCTTAGGTATGTGAGTATATCTGTAGGATCAATTTCTAGAAGTGGGATCACTAGGTTAAAAAAGATCACTAGGTTAAAAAAATTAAATATTTAATTTTTTTTAATTTAATTCCTTCCAACTAAGCTTCATGAGTTGCTGGGATTACAGGAACACACCACCATGCCCAGTTTATGACACTTTTTTTCCAAGTACTTTATATGATTTAATCCAATTTAATCTCCCAAAAATCTCATAAGGTAGGTACTGTTAACACCTCTATTTTATAGGTGAAGAAATGGAGGTACTGAGAGGTTAAGGGGAAGGACACACACACACACACACACAGCTCTGAAAGTCTCCCAAGAAAAATGTCCAAACTTCTGTGGATATATAAGACTCTCCAAAATCTAGCCCTAATTTCCTCTACAGCTTTATCTTTTCCTGCCTTCACATTCCCATTACATCCCCATCCTGTAAGCAAATGCTCCAGCCATTATAAATAACCTATAGCTGCTCACCCAACCTTTCAGGTAGTTTCAAGCATCTGGGCCATTGTGCACAGTGCTTAAGCTTTTCCAGTCTTAATTCAATAGTAAACATATACTCAGCTTCAAGCTAAAGCTGCAACTCCTCTATGGTACGATAATCTCACACACAACCCACACACACCCAACTTCCCGAACAAAGTAGAATTCACAGCTCTTTCCTAGTGATACTACGACCAATGTGACTATGTAACAACTATAATAACTTTACTCCCAAGTTGGGAATGCTATAAAGAATCAAGTACCCATACAGGTTTCTGAAGCTGTATGAGGTCATATCCCATTCTTTTTGTAGACCAACCTGCTGACAGATAACAGGGGTTATACAAACCTTGAGTTTTAATCCAACTTTGGAGACTAAACACAAAATCAATAAAAAGGAGCGCTTTATATAAAGACCTTTAGAATAATGTTAAAAATTAAAAACAAAAAACAATCTAGTTAGTTTCTTTCAATAGAACCTAAATGAAATCAAGATTATATAAAGGATTAGAAATCCTACACTTCTCAAAGCCAGGGCAGGCAAAAGTGCACCCTGAAGAAAAAAACAAACAAAAGATTATTTTTCTCCTATAACAGTCTCGCAACACAGAACATTTCAGTGACCAGATATGTGGGACTTTTTCATCACACACCAAATATCTAGCAGACACCAACTGTGTGTCCTATAATTCACTTCAATTCTGACACTATCTACCTGGAATTAAGAGTAAGATCCCACAGTTTGAAGGCTCAGTCCAACAAGGCTGCCTCCCACTTCAGATACCAATCACAAGCCCCAGGCTGTGACCTGACCTTGTAACTGGCCAGCTATATAACTTGGGGTGTGCACAACCCCCACCTCAGGTTCAATTAATTTGCTAAAGCAGCTCATGTATCTCAGGGGAACACATTTACTGGTTTATTATAAAGGATACTACAAAGGATACAGGTGAACAACCTGATGAAAGAGATGCATAGGATGATACATGCTGGGGAGAGGCATGGAGTTCCCGCATCTTCTCTGGGCATGCCACCTTTCCAGCACCTCTGTGTGGTTCAGCAATCCGGAAGTTTTCTGAACCTTGCCTTTGGGGTTTTTATGGAGGCTTCATTATGCAGCCATGATTGAGTAAATCATTGGCACTGCTGCTCAACTCGATGTTTAGCCCTCTAGTCATGTCTTGGTATTTTTGGTGACCAGCCCCATGCTGAAGCTATGGAAAGGCCTGGCCCTAAGCCCAAGTCACTCATTAGTACACAATCCACACTTATCACTTCAGAGATTCCAACAGTTTTACGAGCTGTGTGCCAGAAACCTGGGGCAGAAACCAAATATGTATTTCCTATTATATCACAGTATCACACTAGCCCAAAGAGATTTTTATTTGTTCTGTATTTAGTAGCCTAGCACCTACAACACTGCCTAAAATATAACAAAAACTCAGTCTTTGCTAAATAAAAGAATCATTTCTATTAGTTAATAAGCAGTTTGAAACTTGTTTATTTAAAAAACTTAACCATAGAGTGTACTTTAAATTCTCCAAAACTCCCAAAGTTTCCACCGAAGTTTCAAATAATTTGTATACTTTCAACAGACCACTCCAAATCAAATGTCCAATCCTATTCCTATTCCTTCAACCGCCACAATGAGTAATGTTAGTCTTTCCCTGTTGCTACTCTGATTTGGATGTCCCTTAGTTTTTCAAATGTATTAATCCTGATGATTTTTACAATCATTTTTTTCAAGTTTCTCAATGTGAGAAATTTGTTTTGGAAAAATTTTTTTGAGACGGGTCTTGCTCTGTTGCCCAGGCTGGAATGCAGTAACATGATCATGGCTCACTGCAGCCTCAAACTCCTGAGCTCAAGGGATCCTCCCACCTCAACTCCCAAGTAGCTGGAACTAGAGGTGTGCACAACCACGCCCAGCTAATTTTTTTAAATTTTCTGTAGAGACTGGGTATTGCTATATTGCCCAGGCTGGTCTTGAACTCCTGGCCTCGTGATCTTCTCACCTCAGCCTCCCAAAGTGCTGGGAATGCAAGCATGAGCCACCACACCCAGCGATATTATATTTTTTATACAGGCAGCTACCACGCAGAAATATAAAAACGACTATGCAAGCTGAAACCATGCAAAGCAATCTTAATGATCAAAGAGAAAAATTAAAATTGTTCCATGATCTTTTTTTGTCAAAACACTTGAAACGTTAAAAACTCTGTCAGTTTGGCCAGGCACGGTGGCTCACACCTGTAATCCCAGCATTTTGGGAGGCCGAGGCGGGCTGATCACCTGAGGTCGGGAGTTCAAGACCAGCCTGACCAACATGGAGAAACCCCGTCTCTACTAAAAATACAAAATTAGCTGGCCATGGTGGCCCATGCCTGTAATTCCAGCTACTCAGGAGGCAGGAGAATCACTTGAACCCGGGAGGCGGAGGTTGTGGTGAGCCAACATCATGCCACTGCACTCCACCCTGGGCAACAAGAGCGAAACTCCGTCTCAAAAACAAAAACAAAAACACTGTGTCAGTTTAAATGTGTAGGGAAATGAAAAAATATTGTATAACTAATATTTGCTTACTACGTTATAATTTAAAATGTGAGAATCAAAGGGTTTTATTTATTTGTAAAAAATCTACCAGGAGTATGGCTGGGCACAGTGGTACATGCCTGTAATCCCAGCACTTTGGTATGCCAAGGCAGGTGGATGACTTGAGGTCAGGAGTTCAAGACCGGCCAGGCCAAGATGGTAAAACCCTGTCTCTACTAAAAATACAAAAATTAGCCAGGTGTGGTGGCACATGCCTGTAATCCCAGCTATTTGGGAGGCTGAGGCAGAAGAATCACTTGAACCTGGGAGACGGAGGTTGCAGTGAGCCGAGATTATGCCACTGTACTCCAGCCTGGGTGACAGAGCGAGACTTCGCCTCAAATTAAAAAACAAAAAAACAAAAAACCCTACCAGGAGTAGACAGTGCCTGCCTTTGTCTTTTCCTATGTAACTTGTGATACAGAATAAGCAACTTTTCCATGCCTTAACAAATTGTCAGCCGGGCACAGTGGCTCACCCCTATAATCCCAGCATTTTGGGAGGCCAAGGTGGGTGGATCACCTGAGGTCAAGAGTTCAAGACTAGCCTGGCCAACATGGTGAAACCCTGTCTCTACTAAAAATACAAAAATTAGCCAGGCATGGTGGCACGTGCCTGTAGTCACAGCTACTCGGGAGGCTGAGGCAGGAGAATCACTTGAACCCGGGAGGCAGAGGTTGCAGTGAGCCAAGGTAGCGCAACCGTACTCCAGCCTGGGCGATAGAGTGAGACTCCGTCTCAAAAAAAAAAAAAAAAAAAAAAATTGCCATAATCCCTTCTAAATTTGAATTGGCTTCCAAAATTATACCCTTTGCTCTTTCAATCTTTTGAGTATCTCAACGAGTTGTGTTACTGTGAAATTTGTACCAGTATTACTTCCACTACGACATTCGTCTTTTTGTTACAACATTTTCCTCATTGATGTCTTAAGTTTGTCTTCACTGAATTCTTCAGGTGACATATCTACACACTCCCCTTTATGGCCACTTGGAGATCCTATGTCTTTCATTGCATAAGTTAATGATGGGCTGCATTCCAAAAAAGACCTATCCCATCAACATGTTAAATAGCTGATGATCACAATTACCTGCCTTAAGTAATCTCTGGAATCTGGGCACAAATTTCACAGCAGCATCCCTATCTGTTCTAGCATCTTTACCAGAAAACTTATCAACAATCCATGACCATTCTGAAATGATCAAACCAGCCTTTACTGGCAACAAGAAGTCCTTCGGTTGGCTTGTAATTAGTTTTCTTTCAGTGCAACAACTAACTTCAATGATTCAGCCTGAATGCTAGCCAAATTGACTAGGGTCTGTTCTTAATACAATTTATTTAAATTACGTGATAAAGCTATCTATCTATCTATCTATCTATCTATCTATCTATCTATCTATCTATTTATTTATTTTTTGAGACAGAGTTTCGCTCTTGTTGCCCAGGCTGGAGGGCAATGGCGCAATCTCAGCTTACTGCAGCCTCCACCTCCCGGGTTCAAGGGATTCTCTTGGCTCAGCCTCCTGAGTAGTTGGGATTACAGGTTCCGCCTTCACACCTGGCTAATTTTTTGTGTTTTTAGCAGAGACAGGGTTTCACCATGTTGGTCAAGCTGGTCTCGAACTCCAGACCTCAGGCGATCCACCTGCCTCGGGCCTCCCAAAGTGCTGGGATTACAGGCGTGAGCCACCACGCCTGGCTGAAGCACTGTAACTTTTTTTTTTTTTTTTGAGATGAAGTCTCGCTCTTGTCCCCCAGGCTGGAGTGCAATGGCATGATCTCGGCTCACTGCAACCTCCACCTCCCAGGTTCAAGTGATTCTCCTGCCTCAGCCTCCCAAGTAGCTGGGATTACAGGCGCCTGCCACCATGCCCGGCTAATTTTTGTATTTTCAGTAGAGACAGGGTTTCACCATGTTGGCCAGGCTGGTCACAAACTCCTGACCTCAGGTGATCCGCCCGCCTCAGCCTCCCAAAGTGCTGGGATTACAGGCGTGAGCCACCGATTGAATTTTTTCAATATAGTTCATACTGTAACTACATGCAGGCCTAGCTCTTGTCCTATCTTCACTTGCCTGTCACCGTTTTTGAATCATCTAATCACATCTAATTTTTCAGTTCCTGTGTTATCACTTTTGATTCCTTTTCTGAACTTTCATCTTTTTTTGCAAATTCTCTCCTCTTGAGTATCCATTTTCATAAAATGTCACATAAGTTTATAATTGGGAGACAAGGATGCAACACAACTACACACTCTGCTGTCTGTGTATAAACTAAATAATAGATGCAGAGTGAAAAACTCCAACACAGACTCTGAAAGAAGTGATGTGATTAGTCACTGTTCGTGACAGACATCTGCTAATTACATAGTGATTTGTTAACACAAGAGCTAGCACTGAAGTTTATACTTTATGCAATTGCTCACAGTTAACACACTATGGTAAATGAAATATGAACTGTGTTGTTAGAGAACTGGCATTTAAACCTTGGCAACTGAAATTCAAGCATATCAGAACAAAATAAAAGTGAGGACTAACTTACTATTACACATTTGCTACCAAATACACAGTAGGTCTTGAGAAAGACCACTAATTTCAATACTGTAATATTCTAGTCACTGTTCTGCTACTAACAAACAAAGCTTAAGGGAGAAACTTCACCCCTCTGGGACTCGATTTCTTCAACCCATATAATGAATATATAATAAAGTTGGGCTACATAATCCTAAAAAACTCTTTCCAAACGTTCAAATTTAATGCTCACAATTCACTCTCAAGCTAGGCGTAAACTAAAAACTCGAATTAGTATTATATAATGGACACTGAATACTTGTTAAGAAAACTATAAAAAGTAGGTCTAATTCTCTCTACATAAAGTATTTCTTTTTAATTAAATGACTTTTAAAAAATAATAATAATAATTTTTTCTTTTCCCCCAGACAGGGACTCACTCTGTCACCCAGGCCAGGGTGCAGTGGCATGATCTTTGCTCACCACAGCCTTGAACTCCTGGGCACCAGCAATCCTTCCGTCTCAGCCTCCTGAGTAGTTGGAATTACAGGTACATCCAGTGAATTTTTTTCTTTATTTTTTTGTAGAGACAGGGTCTCACTGTTGCCAATTCTGGTCCCAAACCCCCAGGCTAAAGCGATCCTCCCAACTCAGCCTCCCAAAGTGCTAGGGTTACAGGGGTGAGCCTGACTTTTTAAGACATTAACAATTCTTCCTTTAAAAAAGAAGCAAATACATCTTCTTTTTGCATTTTTATTCATTTCAAAATTTATGTAAAGTTACTTAAACAAAATGATTAGTTCCCAGAAATTACACTGACATAAACTAAAAACAGGCTTGGTTTCTCCATCAAAAAAAGACTGGCTAACTGTCAACTTGCTGTAGGTACACTTATTGTCTGTAATACACATTTCATGTGCTGGTAGTAATTTTTTTTAGTAGAACTTTTTTTAAAGGTTATATAAAATAAAAACCAAAGTTCTACGTAGAAGCAATGGAGTTAAGTTGCATTTTACAACTCAAATTGTATAAAATAAAGCAACTGAATTACTTTCAAGTTCAGAAAAAAACTTAACAAGCCAGCTACTAAAAATGTTCTATTGAAGTTTTGCAAAACGTATCTTTTGAGTGTTAAATTTACATTATATATTTTAATGAAAAAACTTCTGTTTGAATAGCTACAATAACCTGATAAACATAAAATAGTCAAAATATATCACTGAATATAGAGAATAGAGCCCATTACTGAGAAAATAGCTTTAAAAAAAAAGGCCATCACCTTAAAATTACTTTTGGTTTTTTTGTTTTTGTTTTTTTGTTTTTTTGAGATGGAGTCTTGCTCTTGTCACCCATGGAGTACAATGGCGTGATCTCAGCTCACTGCAACCTCTGCCTCCTGGGTTAAAGCAATTCTCCTGCCTCAGCCTCCCAAGTAGCTGGGATTACAGATGCGCACCACCACATCTGTAATCTATTTTTTTTTTTGAGGGAAAAGAAAAATAAACTATAGTTTTTGTCATTAAGTTTACTAGTCCAAAATAATGTATAGAATTGGTTACCAAGTTGGAAGAATCAGGAATATTTATGATAAAATCATGGCATTCCTCAAAGAAACTATTTTCAGTGCTTCCTAAAGTCTATAGCAAACATGATGTAAATCATAAAACTTATAACTAAAACAACAAATAAAAGTTTTCTCAATTATTTAAGGTAAAAATAAAAACCTTGGACTGCTTCTCTTCAATCAGTGATACCTAAAGTTAAACAGAGGTGTGAGTTTTCAGGAACTAAGAGTATGTGAATGACCTCTAGTCAGCAAATGGTTGCTAGGCTCTATTTTAAATTTAGGCCCAGTTAGCCACTTGGGATCCAACTTGAAAGACTAGCCCTTTCAGGCTCACATTTTTTCACACAGATCATATTATATACACCTTTAAAATATAATATACATTTTTAACATAAATTTTTAAAATAAAAATTCCAATAATAAAGGCTTCATTTTAGCCAATACACACAACCTTTACAATCTCCCAACCTCTAAGACTGTCACTGCAAATAAAAGTGACAGAGGCCAGGTGAGGTGGCTCACACCTGTAATCTCAGCACTTTGGGAGGCCGAGCTGGGTGGATCACCTGAGCTCAGGAGTTCGAGACCAACCTGGGCAACCTGGTGAAAACCCACCTTTACTAAAATACAAAAAATTAGCCGGGTGTGGGGGCGCCCGCCTGCAGTCCCAGCTACTCGGGAGGCTGAGGCACAAGAATCATTTGAGCCCAGGAGGTGGAGGTTGCAGTGGGCTGAGATCGTGCTACTACACTCCAGCTTGGGCTACAGAGTGAGACTCTGTCTCAAAAAAAAAAAAAAAAAAAAAGAAAAAGAAAAAGTGACAGATAAAAGTTTACCTTTAAAATACTTAAGATAGGCTGGGTGCAATGGCTCACGCCTGTAATCCCAACACTTTAGGAGGCCAAGGCAGGGAGATCACTTGAGGTCAGGAGTTTGAGACCTGCCTGGCCAACATGGTGAAACCCTGTATCTAATAATAATAAAAATGTTAGCCGGGGCCGGTCACAGTGGCTCATGCCTGTAATCCCAGCACTTTGGGAGGCTGAGGCGGGTGGATCACCTGAGGTCAGGAGTTCCAGACCAGTCTGGGCAACATGGTGATACCCTGCCTCTACTAAAAACACAAAAATTAGCCAGCTGTGGTGGCACTCGCCTCTAGTCCCAGCTACTCGGGAGGCTGGGGCAGGAGAATCACTTGAACTCGGGAGGCAGACGTTACAGTGAGCTAAGATCGTGCCACTGCACTCCAATCCGGGTGACAGAGCGAGACTCCGTCTCCAAAAACAATAATAATAATAAAAGAAATTAGCCAGGTATGGTGGCAAACACCTGTAATCCCAGCTACTTGGAAAGCTGAGGCACAAGAATCACTTGAACCCGGGAGGCGGAGGTTGCAGTCAGCCAAGATTGTGCCACTGCATTCCAGCCTGGGCAACAGAGTGAGACTCTGTCTCAAAAAAGGAAGGAAGGGAGGGAGGGTGGGAAAGAAGGGAAAGAAAGAAAGAAAAGAAAGAAGGGAAAGAAGAGAAAGAAAGAAGGGAAGAAAAAGAAAAGAAAGAAAAAAAGACATTTGCTTGCCACATAATTTAAACAATAAAAAAAGTACTTTAAAATCCCACTGCAGGGAAATGGTTAATTTATTAAGACAGATTATACACGAAATTCTACGCAGACTTTAAAAAGAATAAGGTAGAGGGTTCTGGAGACGGATGGTGTTAATAGTAGCACAACAATGCGAATGTACTTAATGCCACTGATACACCTAAAAATGGTTAAATGGAAGATTTTATGTTATGTATATTTTATCAAAATAAAGATATAAAAAGGTATATTATTTATGGCATCAGAGTTCCAGAAGCAGAGGAGAAAGACTGCAGAGCAGAAAAAAATATCTGAAGAAATAATGGCTGGAAACTTCCCAAATTTGATGAAAGACAGATAGATATCTGCAGATTCAAGAAGCTAAGCAAACGTCAAACAGGAAAACCCAAAGATATATACACCAAGACACTCATAATCAAACTGCCAAAACCTAAACAACAACAACAACAACAAAAATCTTTGAACAGTCAGAAACAAACAACACATTACTTATAACTACAGACTTTCCATCAGAAACCACGGATGCCAAAAGAAAGAAAAACAGGCAGGGTATGGTGGCTCATGACTGTAATGCCAGCACTTTGGGAGGCCAAGATGGGAGGATCGCTTGAGCCCAAAGTTTGAGGCTGCAGTGAGCTAGGATCACCACTGCACTCCAGCCTGGGTGACAGAGCGAGACCTCGTCTCAAAAAAAAAAAGGAAAAAGAAAAAGAAAGGCTCTTCATACAAAAGTGAAATATCAGAAGAAAATGTAGAAAATTGAGAATGAAGAGCAACAGAAATAATAAATATCTGAATAAATATAACTATTTCTATATATAGACTATTGCTTTATTTTTCACTTATTTAACCTATGTTTAACAGTGGAGCGTAAAAAATATTATACGGTTTTCAATATATACATATATGGAAAGTACAACATAAAAGGGAGAGTAAAACAGCCCTCCAAATTCATTGTCTAGATCTCACTTGAAGTGACTTTTTTTTTGAGACACAGTCTCCCTCTGTCACCCAGACTGTACCCTAGTACAGTGGTACGCTCATGGCTCAGTGCTGGGATTACAGAATGAGCCACCACGCCAGGTCTGAAATGATAAAATACTGATTCTATGAAGCCAGTCCCAAAACATTATATACTACAGTAGTTCATTTATGACTTTTTTTTTTTTTTTGAGACAGAGTTTTGCTCTTGTTGCCGAGGCTGAAGTGCAATGGCATGATATCGGCTCACTGAAACCTCCGCCTCCTGAGTTCAAGCGATTCTCATGCCTCAGCCTCTTGAGTAGCTGGGATTACAGGTGCATGCCACCATGCCTAGCTAATTTTTTTGTGTTTTTAGTAGAGACGGGGTTTCACCACGTTGTCCAGGCTGGTTTCAAACTCCTGACCTCAGGTGATCCGCCTGCCTCAGTCTCCCAAAGTGCTGGGATTACAGGCGTGAGCCACAATGCCTGGCCTTCTCACTTACGACATTCTCAAAAACACAAAACTATAGCAACAGATAACACTACAGTGGCAGCCAGTGGCTAAAGGTGAATAGAGGCTATGACTATAAAAGAAAGCACCCCAAAAATGGGGTGATAGAAGCGTATCCTGTTTGCGGTGGTGTTTATAAGAATCTATGTGTGTGTTTAAAATTCAATCAACTATGCACCAAATGTCAAAAAAGGAATTTTATAGATTTTCATACTCGTGTGAATTAGAAAAAGAAAAAAGAGGCCGAACGCGGTGGCTCACACCTGTAATCCTAGCACTTTGGGAGGCCGAGGCAGACAGATCACCTGAGGTCAGGAGCTCGAGACCAACCTGGCCAACATGGTAAAACCTTGTCTCTACTAAAAATACAAAATTAGCTGCGCGTGATGGCGCATGCCTGTAATCCCAGCTACTCGGGAGGCTGAAGCAGGAGAATCACTTGAATCTGGGAGGTAGAGGTTGCAGTGAGCTGAGATTGTGACATTGTACTCCAGCCTGGGCAATAAGAGCAAAACTCCATCTCAAAAAAAAAAAAGAAAGAAAAGAAAAAAGGAATTTTAGCATACATTCATTTAAAAAATAAAATACATATGTATGCAACATAAATTTATGTATAATTGTAAATAAATAGTGAGTAGTAAAATTACAAGAGATTTTTATCTTTTCTGTATACCTTTTTATTTTTATTTACTTATTTTCACTTGTATCAAAAATTACTATCAAACTCCATTCACTGGATCAGAGACCCTTGTAATATTAGTGAAAAACTTGCCCCTCATGTTGCACACTACCTACACTTGTGAGCTTATACCTTTTAAAATCTTTCAAATCATCTACAACAATGCTGCCTTTATAATAAAAGTAAGACATTCAAAGATAACCACAAAATGGTTGGACAAGGTGGCTCACGCCTGTAATCCCAACACTTTGGGAGGCCGAGGCAGGTAGATCACTTGAAGTCAGGAATTCGAGACCAGCCTGGCCAACATGGTGAAACCCCATCTCTACTAAAAAAAATAAACAAACATTAGCCAGGCATGGTGGTGGGTGCCTTAATCTCAGCTACTGGGGAGGCCTGAGGCAGGAGAATCGCTTGAACCTGGGAGGCGGAGGTAGCAGTGAGCCGAGATCGCGCCATTGCACTCTAGACCTTGGGCGACAAGAGTGAAACTCCATCTCAAAAAAAAAAAAACACAACACAAAAAAACCCCACAAAATACTTAAGTTTCTTTAAGAAGATGTCCCTTAAATATAGTTCTGTCATAGAATTATTTGAAAAATAAATAAATCAGAATACTCTAAAGTAGTTTTTTTTTGTGGTTTTTTTTTTTAAGACAGAGTCTTACTCTGTCGGCCAGGCTGGACTACAATGGTGCGATCATAGCTCACTGTAGCCTCAAGCTCCTGGGCTCAAGCAATCACCATAAAGTATTTTGAGATTGCAAATATAAAGTGTAATTACAAAGGCAGACAACTGCCTTCCCCAACCTATCCCTAAAAATTTACTAACAAAACAATTACAAGGTTTTTAAAGAGAGAGATGAGACAGGATAACCTAGTTTCTTATGTGTAATCTCCCCTTTCAGAATATATAATCATTATACACATATAAATGATCAGTACAAAGCCAAATATTAGACCAAATTATTCTGACTAAATTCTTTATTGCTCAATTACCTAAAACTATTTTATCCTTTCCTTACAAGTCTAAGGAACAAATCTAAGGCAATGCCCAGCACAATTTAAAGGACAAATATGTGGTTGTTGAATACATAATGCAAACATAAAGCTATTCTTAAAATTTAAGAAAAACATTTCGGTCTATGTCAAAGAAATAAGCTAAATTTACAAAAATGCATTCAAAGAATAAAGTTTATTTAAATAACTCATTTTCATAAAGATCCCCAAACTTGTACCATGTATAACCAAAATTATAAAATTAATATTATAAAATGTCAACAATTAAGTCATCTTGTTTCATTTCTCAGATTCAATGAGGTTGGCATCCATATTTAGTCAGGAAGGCATCTGTGCTATAGAACCTCTCTCAAACCCATCCACCATTTCTCCCCAAATTCACATACCATTCTAACATGTCTTCCATTTTCTGTCATTCACACCACTTTTCCTCCTTCAAACAAGGCTGTCTGCTCTAATCGTTCAACTTGCTATGTCAATTATTTGGTATTATTGTTTTGCATGAATCTTCCAAAAGCAAAAAATTTCCTTTTATCATCCACTTTCTTTTGTTTTCTGAGACAGGGTCTCACTCTGTCACCCAGGCTGGAGTGCAGTGGCATGATCTCGGCTCACTGCAACCTCCACCCCCCAGGTTCAAGCAAACCTCCACCTCAGCCTCCTGAGTAGCTGGGACTACAGGCATGCGCCACCATGCCCAGCTAATTTTTGTATTTTTGGTAGAGACAGGGTTTCGCCATGTTGCCCAGGATGGTCTCGAACTGCTGAGCTCAAGTGATTTCATCCCTCTTGGCCTCCGAAAGAGCTGGGATTACAGGCATGAACCACCACACCCATCTTATCATCCACTCTTAACTACGAAAACTCACTTTGATTCTAGTACTTCAAGCGGAACACTAAAGTAGACTAGTTCAGGCGACTAGGGTTCTAGACCAGCTCAACCACCAAATTATGAGAGATTGGCCCTAAAAGTCTGAAATTTCTCAATGAATGAACTCCTATTTCTCAAGCACCTAGCACGGGATAGACAGTTTGTATATACCATTGTATTTCATTTGTGTGGGACACAGTAGGTGTACTCTGTACATATTATTAAGTGAATAAACTACCTTAAAATTAAGTACTATGGTCAGGTGCAGTGGCTCATGCCTGTAATCCCAGAACTTTGGGAGGCTGAGGCAGGTGGATCACTTGAGGTCAGGAGTACAAGACCAGCCTGGCCAACATGGCAAAACCCCATTTCTACTAAAAATACAAAAATTAGCCAGGTGTGATGACACATGCCTGTAATCCCAGCTACACAGGAGGCTGAGGCAGGATAATTGCTTGAACCTAGGAGGTGGAGGTTGCAGTGAGCTGAGATTGAGCCACTGCACTCCAGCCTGGGTGATATCGAGATTCCATCTCAAAAAAATTAAAAAATTAGCCGGGTGTGGTGGCAGGCGCCTGTAATCCCAGCTACTTGGGAGGCTGAGGCAGATGAATCACTTGAACCCGGGAGGTGGAGGTTGCAGTGAGCCGAGATTGCACCATTGCACTCCAGCCTGGGGGACAGAAGCAAGACTTCGTCTCAAAAAATAGTAATAGCCAGGTACGGTGGCTCACGCCTGTAATCCCAGCACTTTGGGAGGCCGAGACAGGCGGATCACGAGGTCAGGAGATCGAGACCGTCCTGGCGAACACGGTGAAACCCTGTCTCTACTAAAAACATAAAAAATTAGCCGGGCGTGGTGGCGGGCACCTGTAGTCCCAGCTACTTGGGAGGCTGAGGCAGGAGAATGGCGTGAACCCGGGAGGCAGAGCTTGCAGTGAGCCGAGATCGTGCCACTGCACTCCAGCCTGGGCGACAGAGCAAGACTCTGTCTCAAAAAAAAAAAAATAATAATAATAATGATAATTTAAAAATTTTTTTAAACGAAATTTTTTTTTAAAGTACTGCATGTGTTTGCAGATACACAGAAAAACATCATTTACCTTCTAAGGGCATTGTTTGTCCAAGGGTACCCATGTGATGTCACAGCCAGACACTGTACCAAGGTACAGGGGTTTTTGCACTGCATTCATACCCTGAAAGCTTTCTAAACTGCACAGCACTAAAACCTAAACCTACCAAGTTTTCACTACCAATGCAGTGTTTTCTCCCCTTACTCTAATGTGGACTTTTATGTTCAAATTCAGTTAGTCTCTCTATCATGCCTACTAAATGATACTACTAAGAATTCAAAAGATGAAAGTAATTTTAAAGATAATTTAGTATTAACAGAGATCTCTCATTTTAGAGATGAGGAAAAAGAAATCACCCAAGGACATTCAGAAAGTTAACATGCCCAGTTCAGTCAGTTAGCCAACGGTAATTTATTGCATATTTGTCTACTACAAATCAGGCACAAACAGTGCTGGTCTGCATTAAAACTATGTTAAAACAGATCTGAAAATGAAGCATTTCTGTACTTTTCACAGTTTATCAGGAAATGTAGATATTACACAAACAATTACATAGTTAGATGAATGGTATCATGGGGAAGAAGAAAATGCTATGAAATGTATTTAGCAGTGACTTAACCTAGTCTACAAATTTAAAAGGCATCCATTAGATTAGAAGGATGAAAAAGCATTTGCTATAGGAAAAGGTAAGAAAGTTTTAGTGGAGGAGGTCCACAACAGAAGAAATGGAGTATAGGTGTAAAAGAAACAAGACATAAAACTAAATATATAATCACAACCATATATGCCCAACCTTGAATGATTTTGAACTTTATCATATGGTTACTGGAAAGCCACTGAAAAATTTTAAGTAGAGCCATAATGTGATTAAAGAATTTAAAAGATCACTCTGGAACATCTTATTGTGTTAAAAAGTAAGTAAAGACCAAAAAACTAATGGATATTTTTAAAAAATAAAATGAAACAAAACAAAAAGAAGGTAGGTTAGAGGGGCTCCCACAGGCTGAATATGGGATAATTTGAGTATCAAAATGAATACTGGTAACAATGGATCATGACACACTGATTAAAGAATTCATGAGACCTTACTGATACTTAAAAATAAACAAGCATTCATAGAAGGAAAATATAACACAAGGCCCTAAAATATGGTGGAGAAAAAGGAAGGGAGAGAGATAAATGAAATATACTATTCTACAGGTTCTATAAATGATATAATTTTTAAAGATAATAACTTAAAAGATGCATGCTGTAATCTTTACAATAACCTCTAAATACAAAGGAATACATCTAAATACTCAAAATAGAACAGTGAAAAAATGCAATCTACCTACAATAAGGCAAGAATAAAGAACAAATGGCATCAATAAGACACAAATAAGAAGACAGAAGACTTAAATCCAACTATGTAATTACTACATTAAGTCTAAAAGGAATAAACACAACAATTACAAACTGTCGGACTGCAGAAAAAGGCAAAACCCACATATAGACACAGACTGAAAGTCAAAGGGTGGGGAGGGTAACACATGTCAATCCAAACACTAAGCATAAAAAAAACCTGATATTAAATATAACCACATTAATCTCAGATATAGGAGGCCTAAAGAGAAAGTATGCACCCAGCACAATGGCTCACACCTGTAATCCCAACACTTTGGGAGGCAAAGGAAGGAGGATCACTTGAGGCCTGGAGTTGGAGACCAGCCTGGGCAACAAAGCAAGAAAAATCCCATCTCCACAAAAAATAAGAAAACTCAGCTAGGCACAGTGGTGTGTACCTGTAGTTCCAGCTACTTGGGAGGCTGAGATGGGAGGACTGCTGGAGCCCAGGAGTTCGAGGCGGCAGTAAGTTATGATTATGCCACTGCACTCCAGCCTGGGTGATGAGCAAGACACTGTCTCTAAAAAAAAAGAAGAGAAAACATGACAAGAATAGAGTCACTCAGCCAAGCATGGTGGCCCAAGTCTGTAATCTCAACACTTTGGGAGGCTGAGAGATCACTTGAGAAAAAAAATCTTAAAAAAAACAGAAAGAAAAAAGAATAGAGTCACTAAATATGATCATCAACAAGACATAACTCTATATGTGAAGCAACTAACAATACAACTTCAAAATACATGAAGCAAAAAACAGAACTAAAGGGATAAGTAAAATCTCCAACTGTGGCTGCAGATTTATAGTTCTGTCAGTTAGAACAAGACAAAAAAACAAGTAAGACACAGAAGATTTTTACAGCCCTACCAACCAACTTGACCCAAGTGATATTTATAGAAACACTACACCTAATAACTTGGTATGCACTTTTTAAAGTTTACTTGTGGGCTGGGCGCAGTCACTCACGCCTGTAATCCCAGCACTTTGGGAGGCCAAGGCAGATGGATCACGAGGTCAGGAAATCGAGACCATCCTGGCCAACATGGTGAAACCCCGTCTCTACTAAAAATACAAAAATTAGCTGGTCGTAGTAGCGCATGCCTGTAATACCAGCTACTTAGGAGGCTGAGGCAGGAGAATCGCTTGAACCAGGCAGTCAAAAGATGCAGTGAGCCGAGATCGCGCCACAGCACTCCAGCCTGGGGACAGAGCAAGACTCTGTCTAAAAAATAATAAAAAATAAATAAAGTTTACTTGTGGGGGCACCAAGATACACTATATGCTGGACCATAAAAAAAGAGCATTGATAGAAATCAAATAATTGAGGCTGGGAGTGGTGGCTCACACGTGTAATCCTATCACTTTGGAAGGCCAAGGTGGGAAGATTGCTTGAGGCCAGAAGCTGGAGACCAGCCTGGGAAACATGGTGAAACCCCATATCTAAAAAAAAAAATACAAAAAAAAAAATTAGCCAGGCATTGTGGCACACGCTATAGTCACAGCTACTCTTAAGAGGCTGAGGTGGGAGGATGATTTGAGCCCAGGAGGCAGAGGTTGCAGTAAGCTAAGATCGAGCCATTGCACCCCAGCCTGGACGACAGAGCCAGATCCCGTCTCAAAGAAAAAAAAAAAAAAGAAAAAAAATCAAATAACTGAAATAATAGAAAATACATTCTCTGACCTCAGTGGTATTAAATTTGAAATCACTATAAAACAAGATAATTACAATATCAAAAATTAGAAATTAAGCATACTTCTAAAGAAACTATGGCCGGGCGCGGTGGCTCACGCCTGTACTCCCAGCACTTTGGGAGACCAAGGCGGGCAGATCACTAGGTCAGGAGTTCGAGACCAGCCTGGCCAACATAGTGAAACCCCATCTCTACTAAAAATACAAAAAATTAGCCGAGTGTGCTGGTATGCACCGGTAATCCCAGCTACTCAGGAAGCTGTGGCAGGAGAATCGCATGAACATGGGAGGCGCAGGTTGCAGTGAGCTAAGATCATGGCATTGCACTCCAGCCCAGGTGACAGCGCGAAACTCCGTTTCAAAAAAAAAAAAAGAAACTGTATGGTAATGTAAGTAGAAAAATAAATCAGAGAAAACTCAGTAAATATTTTGAACTGAATGATATATAAACACAACTTACTAAGAGTTTGGGGATGCACTTAAAGCAGGGCTTAGAAATGTCTATAGCTTTAAACCATAAGCTATCGATATAACTTAAAGAAGGATGCCAAATCAAGAAGCTAGGAAAAGAAAGCAAAGTAAACCCTAAATAAGTGGAAAGAAGGAAATAATAAAGATAAAAGCAAACATCAATCAAATAATGATAAAAGCAAAAATAAATTAAATAGAAAATAAAGAACAGCATAAAAATCAGTGAAACCAAAAATGAGTTCTATCAAAAGATCAATATAGGCTGGGCGCCGTGGCTCATGCATGTATCACTTGAGGTCAGGAGTTTGAGACCAGCCTGGCCAACATGGCAAAGCCCTGTCTCTACTAAAAATCCAAACATTAGATCGGTGTGATGGTGCGTGCCTATAGTTGCAGCCACTTGGGAGGGTGAGGCAGGAGAATCGCTTGAACCCAGACGGCGGAGGTTGCAGTGAGCCGATATTGTGCCACTGTACTCCAGCCTGGGTGACTCCGTCTCAAAAAAAAAAAAAAAAAAAAAAAAAAAAAACACAAATTGCCAATATCAGGAATGAAAGAGGGATCACCACTACAAATCTACAGACATTACAAGGAAAATAAAGAAATACTATAAGCAATTTTTTCTCTTTTTTTTTTTTTTTGAGACAAGGTATCCCTCTGTCACCAGGCTGGAGTGCAATGGTACCATGACAGCTCATTGCAGCCTCGACCTCCCAAGTTCAACTGATCCTCCCACCTCAGCCTCCAGAGTAGCTGGCACTACAGGCAATCACCACACCTAACTAATTTTTGGATTTTTTGCAAAGACAAGGTTTTTTTGTTTTTTGTTTTTGCCAGGTTTCCCAGGTTGGACTCGAACTCCTAGACTCAAGTGATCCTCCCACCTCAACCTCTGGTGGAGCTAGGAATATAGGTGTGGTCACTATGCCCTGGATAATTTTTTTTTTTTTTTTGGAGACAGTGTTTCCATGTATTGCTCAGGCTGGTCTCAAACTCCTGGCCTCAAGCAATCCTCCCACCTCCAGCCTCCAGAGTAGCTGAGATTACAGGCATGAGTCACCACATCAGGCTCTCTTTTTAAAAACAGCTCTTTAAAATGCAAAAGCCAGACTGGGTGCAGTAGCTCACACCTGTAATCCCAGCACTTTAGGAGGTCAAGGCTGGAGGATCACATAAGCCCAGAAGTTTGAGACCAACTTAGCAACATAGTAAGATCCCATCTCTACAAAAAATAGTCAAATTAGGCTGGGCGCTGAGGCTCACAACTGTAATCCCAGCATTTTGGAAGGCCGAGGAGGGCGGATCATGAGGTCAGGAGATCGAGACCATCCTGGCTAACATGGTGAAACCCTGTCTCTACTAAAAATACAAAAAATTAGCGGGGCATTGTGGCAGGCACCCGTAGTTCCAGCTACTCGGGAGGCTGAGGCAGGAGAATGGCATGAAACCGGGAGGCGGAGCTTGCAGTGAGCTGAGATCGCACCACTGCACTCCAGCCTGCGCAACAGAGCGAGACTCCATCTCAAAAAAAAAAAAAAAAAAAAAGTCAAATTAGCCAGTCCGCTGGCACAGGCCTGTAGTCCCAGCTTCTCCAGAGGCTGAGGCAGGAGGATCTATTGAGCCCAGGGGTCAAGGCAGCAGTGAGCTGTGATGGTGCCACTGCACCCCAGCCTGAGTAACATAGCAAGGCCCTGTATCAAAAAAAAAAAAAAAAAAGCAAGAGCCGTTTTTAGCTTGTGGATAATACAAAAATAGGCTACCGACTAGAATTTGGCCTGTGAGCTACAGCTTGCTGACCCTTGTTCTAGAGACTGCGCTCAGACAACAAAAATGAATGGAACAGGATTTCAACTTTTCGGCTATTATGAAGTAACAGAGAGTGGATTTACCTTCCTGCCTTAAACAACTAAAAGGTCAGACAAAATTATGAAGTAAGTTTTCATAATTTGGCATTGGAGAACAAGCAGAATAGAACAGTAAGCTCTGAGAGAAGAGAAACAAACGAGGTGAGTCCTATCATTGCCCCAGCTTACCGTCTGGAGAGTTTCCAGGCCACACAGCATACAGAGTGAACCTAAATGGAGCCTGGCAATCTCCCGAAGTTGAGGAAACAGGGTTCAGAGTTAGCAGACATCAAAGAGGCCAGAATACTAAAAAGGAGAGAGATACACTGAGGAAGCCAGAATACTAAAAAGGAGAGAGATACACTGAGAAGTCCAGAGATCTGCAGAGTACTCTCCTCTAGTCTTCAGCTAAGTATCAAGCTGCACAAGTAAGAGAAGAAACCATGGAGGCCAGTGAAACAGTCACCAGAAAAAAGCGGGCAGAACAATTCCTAGAGTTTATACAGGGCCTGAAATGGTTCATGTTCCATCAACCAGAAGGAAAAGACAAGACTTTTTTTTTTTTTTGAGACACCCTCTCACTCTGTCACCCAGGCTGGAGTGCAGTGGCATGACCTTGGCTCACTGCAGCCTCCACCTCCTAGGTTCAAGCGATCCTCCTGCCTCAGTCTCCTGACTAGCTGGGACTACAGGCACCCGCCACCATGCCAGACTAATTTTGTACTTTTAGTAGAGACGAGGTTTCACCATGTTGGCCAGGCTGGTCTTGAACTCCTGACCTTAAGTGATCCGCCCGCCTTGGCCTCCCAAAGTGCTGGGATTACAGGTGTGAGCCACCGCACTCAGCCCAGAAGGAAAAGACCTTCTAACACATGGGGTATCACATGGGGCATCAAATATTCAATAGTATAATAAAAAGTCAGCAGTAGGATAAAATTAGCTTTTGCCAAGAAGCTATTCTGGTGCCACCACGTAACAAAGATTAAAAGTAAGCCTCAAAAAGATTTGTTTATCTTATTATTTTTTTAAGGCAGGGATACAGGGTACCAAAAATATCTGTTTCTAGTAACTTTACTGTATCCCAGAACAAAGCTTGAGAACAGTTAAGGGAATTTTTTTTTTAAGTCCTGCACCCAACTAGGTAGAGGCCACAATGTCTAGCATTCAATCAAAAGCTATCAAGCATGCAAAGAAGCAAGAACAGCCAATTTATAATGAGAAAGGTTAATCAACAGAAACAGATCCAGAAATTATACAAATGATAAAACTAGTAGACCATTAAAAGAACTATTATAAATATATTCCATGTATTCAAGAAGGTAAAGGTGAAAGCATGAATATACTAAGGGGACACACAGATATATATAAAAAGTACCCAAACTGAACTTAGAGATGAAAAACCCAATGTCTAAGATGAAAATTACACAGAATGGAACTAACAGAAAATTATACACTGCAGAAGATTGGTGAATTAGAACATACAGCAAAAGAAACAGTCCAAAATAAAAAGAGAAAAAAGGCTAAAGAAAATTAGTGAGCTATGGAACAACATCTAGTGATATAATATACATATAACTGGAGTCAATAAATACGCTAGGGAGAAGACAAAAAGATTTTGAAAATATAATGGCCAAAACTTCCCAATTTTATGAAAACTGTATACTCACAGAATCAGAATGCTCAATGAACCCTGTGCAGAAGTTTGAAATAAACCATACCAAGGCATAATCAAATTCCTGATAAAAAGTGATAGAGAATTCTTAAATGCAGCTAGGGGGAAAATGGTATTACATCCAAAGGAACAAAAATAATAACAGTAGACTCATAAAAGCAATGCTGAGGCAGGAAAATAGAATCTGGAGGCAGGGAACCTAAGGCCAATTCACACTGACTTCCCAGAGCTAAATCAAAAGGAAAACCCCAAATCTCCACACCTAAGTAACAGAAGGGCTGGAGGCTACTCCCTTTGCAAACCCCACTCTTTTTCTATGTGGCAGATGGAAAATTGAAAGAATCTCTGTTGCCGGGCATAGTGGCTCATGCCTGTAATCCCAGCACTTTGGGAGGCCAAGGTGGGTGGATCACGAGGTCAGGAGATCGAGACCATCCTGGCGAACACTGTGAAAACCCGTCTCTACTAAAAATACAAAAAAAAATAGCCAGGCGTGGTGGCAGGCGCCTGTAGTCCCAGCTACTCTGTAGGCTGAGGCAGGAGAATGGCATGAACCCAGGGCACGGAGCTTGCAGTGAGCCGAGATGGCACCATTGCACTCCAGCCTGGGCAACAGAGCAAGACTCTGTCTCATAAAAAAAAAAAAAGAAAAGAAAAGAAAAGAAAGAAAGAAAGAAAGAATCTCTGTTGGTTGCTTTCTGCAACCAATCAGATGTTTGCATAAGAGTGTAACTTTGTAACTTCACTTTAGCCTTTGATTGGTTGCTTTCTGCAACTTACCAGGCAACTATTCAGACTGATTCCTGGCTAAGTCTTTGTTGGCACAGAAGTATAACTTTGTAACTTCACTTTAGCCTTTGATTGGTTGCTTTCCACAACCAGAGGTTTGCACAGGGTATAACTTTTGTAACTTAACTTCAGCCTCTCATTGGGGGCCACATTTACAAAGGGTGTACACCAAGTAACCAATGAGAAACCTCTAAAGAGGATTTAAACCCCAGAAAATTCTGTAATGGCACCCTTGAGCCCCTATGCTCCAACCGGCTCCCACACTGTGAAGTTTACTTTCATTGTCAATAATCTCTGCTTTTTTTTTGCTTCATTCTTTTCCCGCTGTGTTTGTGTTTTGTCCAATTCTTTGTTCAAGACGCCAAGAACCTGAACACCTTCCATTGGTAACAATGCAATCCAGAAGGTATAGGAGCAACATCTTTAAAGTACTGAAAGTAAAGGAAAATGTCAATCTAGAATTCAAAATCCTGCAAAAATATCTCTCAAAACTACACCAGGTGTGGTGGTGCATACCTGTAATCCCAGCTACTCAAGAGACTGGGGCAGGAGGATCACCTGAGCTCAAGAATTTGAGTTCAGCCTGGGCCACATGGCAAGACTCTGTTTCTTAAAAACAAACAAACAAACAAACAAAAAACTTTCAAAACTGAAGGCAAAATAAATACTTGTTCAGAAACAGAGAATTCATCACTACCAGACCAGTACTACAAGAGGTATTAAAGGGAAGTCCTTCAGCAGAAGGAAAATGACACCATATGAAAATAAGCGTCTACCCTAAGTAAAGAGTATGGCAATGTAACTATGTGGGTTCTCACCAGTTATAAATGGATTGCCTCTCAACTCCAAACCCACTCTTCTCTGCCCTGCTTTACATAATGGAGATGGACCCTGCAAAACTTTCTCCTTTGCCAGCTGGCACAATGTTAACCTTTGTCAGTAGATGGCACTGGAGGAATACTCTAGAAGGAAGGGGCTTCTCTCCCTGTTAACACTGTTCTCTAGCCGGCTTGCTCCAGTGGAGGTGTTGTGCAGGACTCCAAATGGCCCTCCCAGAGACCAACTCCCCAGCAAGTCTCAGTGACACAGGCACACACGCATGAGTAGTTTCCTGACAAGTTTTGTCAGCACTCCAGAGAGCACCTACCCTGCAAGTTTCAGCAGCACCCCTATGGGAGACAGACTTCCCAGAGAATTTTGCCAGTGTCCCAGCTATCTTCTTAGCCAGATTCAGCAAGGGGCTTCCTAGTGACTTTTTTTTGAGACACAGTATCCTCTGTTGCCCAGGCTGGAGTGCAGTGGTACAAACACAGTGAGTGCACTGCAGCCTTGATCTCCTGGGCTCAAGCAATCCTTCCACCTCAGCCTCTCAAGTAGCTGGGACCATAGGTTCACACCAGTATGTCCAGCTAATATTTTTATTTTTCGTAGAGATGAGGGACTCACCATCCTACTGACTTTTATTGGCACCCCATGGGGGCATTTTTTAATTGCCAGCAAAAGCCTGCCCCACCTCAGATGTTTCCAGCATCCAGTGGGCCACATCTTCTCCAACAAGATCTGAATCTCAGCCTTGAAGCTGGTGGGCTGGCCATCATCCAGATTTATTCCATCCTTGTTAACTTTGCCTCAGACCTAGAGGTAGTGGCCGCTCCCTCTACTGTTATTCTGTATCTTTAGCATTCTCTTTAAGCCTTAGAGTTAATTCCCCATTAATGGTAAATAATTCTTTATGTTAAACTTTCCATATTCAAATTACTGTGTGGTTTCTGTCCTCTGATACAGGACTGGTAGTGGCAGTGGTCATAGGAGACAGGCACACAAAAATGGGATTCAGAATTGGTTTTCGTTGTGTCCTTAGGCTTGAGTATAGGGCTCAAGCAGGAACTAGTTTGGTAATAATCCCACATATGCAGGGGCATCACAGTTAATCAGGCTATCACCTGTGGTTGGTGATGATGAAATGCCAACTAAAGCAAGTACCTTGGGAACCCAAATGGCTGTTGCACTTAACTAGTAAAGCAGTAATGATGGCTACAAAGTCTGTTATGTGAGATGAATTCTCTAAGTGCTCTTCTGCATTTCTGATGAAAATAACAAGTTCAGGTCCATTAAGTCAGCTTAAGTCACAGTCAGAGAAAGAGAGACCTTTCAAGATAACCTTAAAAATATATATACAATTTTTTTTTTTTTTTTTTTTGTGACAAGCACCCAGGCTGGAGTGCAGTGGCGTGACCTCGGCTCACTGCAACCTCAGCTCACAGCAACCTCTGCCTCCCAGGCTCAAACCATCCTCCCATCTCACCCTCAGGTGTAAGCCAAAATGCCTGGCTCATTTTTGTATTAATAATCTTAATTCTTATATAACCACAGGTTGATATTGCTGAAAATCAAATGCAAAATTTAATTGTGCAAACTGAATTACAAAATTAGTTGAATTCAGTCTCGCCAAGTTTATTGTGTGAGAGTAAGAGCAGACAGAACGAGACTCCATCTCCAAAAAAAAAAAAAAAAGAAAGAAAGAAAGAAAAAGTAAGAGCAGGCTGGGCGCGGTGCCTCACGCTTGTAATCCCAGCACTTTGAAAGGCCAGGGCAAGTGGGTCACCTGAGGTCAGGAGTTCAAGACCAGCCTGACCAACATGGTGAAACTCCGTCTCTACTAAAAATGCAAACGTTAGCAGGGTGTGGTGGCGCATGCCTGTAATCCTAGCTACTCAGGAGGCTGAGGCAGGAGAATCGCCTAAACCCGGGAGATGGAGGTTGCAGTGAGCCAAGATGGCGTCACTGCACTCCAGCCTGGGCAATAAGAGCGAAAATCCCATCTCAAAAAAAAAAAAGAGAAAGAAAGAAAGAAAAAGAAAAGTTAAGAACAATTACTGGGAAATAATGGGACCCTGAAACTTCAAATGGGAATATCTGGTTGGATCAGAATGAAACTGACAATTTCAAACTTCCACCTGCCCTCTGTATCTAAAAAGAATAGCCTTCTTTTGCTGGAAAATCATGTGATATCCTCATGTGCAACAGATGCCCTACAGGAGGACGTTCATTCTCCTCAAAACCAACCACAGCTAACCCCGTCATCACTACAGCCATAACTAGGGTCAAATCTCAGCATGTTGTAGGGGGACAGGTACACACAATGGAAACAGTTTTACAGGCCAAAAAATTCCAAGATTTTGCTAATATATAAAAGCAGAAATCTGAGGGACATGTGAAAACAGAGTCTCAAGATATTACACTAAGGTGGTTAGAATTTACTGATACGAGGTGCACGTAATACAGATTCTGAATTGAATATGTTAGCTTGTGTAGATGGAGGTATCTCTAGTGGCTTCTCTGGTTGTTGACTGAAACTTAGATTCAACAATAGCCTACATTTAATAAGAGTGAGACAGTAGATTTCCCTGGCATTATCTGGAAGAGGGAATCCTGAAGTGGACTCATCCTCTGCAACCTGCACACCTACCACCCAACTACATTTCCTGAGAAGGCCCAGGGGTCATTCTGTTAGTAAGGGGAACACTCATATCTTTGAAAAGTCCTGTGGCTGTTCTCCTTTGTAGGTCAGGGATAACCGCAGAAAATGCCACACTGAGATGGGCTCCTTGACTTCACCAAGGATAATGGGATACCAAAGTAGCAGAGGCCAAATGGCACTATTTAACCCCAAAGATAAGGACAGCAGGGACATACCGGTAATCAGAATGTTTTGGCCAGCAGGGATCTTTGGCAGTGGCTAATTGATCACGATGTTCCTAGGAATGAAATAGATGGGCAGTTTAATCTATATAACAGAAAAATGGCTAAATCTGGTGGCCAAAACCCAACTTGACTTATCACAGTGCAAGTCATGGGCATTTTCCCAGTTTCCAAAGTTAGTCAATTCATAGGCCCAGCCAGACTCTTGACTGAGGACAGACTGGGTCCTCTTGAGGAAGGACTCTGCATCATTACTGCAAGTATATACCATAAATCTTCCTCCAAGTCTTCCCCAAAGGAATTTATGTACCCATTTAGCAGAGTTGTGGTTCTTAACCAGAGCAATTTTGCTCCCCAAATCTAGAAAATCTGACAATGTCTGGAGGCAGTTTTGGTTGTCAGAACTTGGGGGTGCTGTTGAAATCTAGTAGATAGAAACGAGGGATGCTGAAACGTCCTACAATGTACAGAACAGCCCCCACAACAAATTATCTGACCTTAAAAGGCCCTACATTATCTATAACCTGTTATTCCCCTGATCTCATCTCCTGTTATTCACCACCTTGCTCACTCATGTTCAGCTACTGCATCTATGCTGCCTCTTTGATGTTCACAAAACATATACAACACTCTCCTGCCTCATAATCTTTGCCCTTGCGTTCCTTCTACCTGGAATGTTCCTCCTATCAGATACCCATATGACTTCTCATTTCTTTCAGATCTTTGCTTAACTGCCACTGTTCAGAATTGCAATACCCTCTCCACCGAAGTACACTGTATCTCTATTGTCTGCTTTATCTTCCTCTATAGAAATGTTTTATTTAAAATGTTGTACATTAATTATTTGTTTAGCAGTTATTCCCACCCCATCCCTGGAATGTAAACTCCATAGAGCAGAGATTTTCTCCATTTTATTCATTACTGTATCCTCCGTACCTACAATGGTTCCTCATGCATAATAGGCACTCAAACACTTGTTGAATGAAAGCATGAATGGTGACTGGAATAGAAATTAGGGATGTGAAGCACAGTGGAATCTAAAATGACTCAAGTGGTTATCTATTGTTTTTATCTGTTCAATACCTTGTTCTGAAAAGTCAGTTCTCTGATATTTCAAAGACATTTACCTTTTTCAAAATGTGACAATGTTTTCAATGTAGTCAAATCTCATTCTTTTGAATTAATTTTTTTTGTTTACGCTTGGAAAGCGTACCATCCCAAGATATTTACCTACATTTTCTTTCAGTACTTTAATAGTTTCATTTTCTTATATTCATATATTGAATTCAAATAGGATATGTATTGGCATTTGGAATAAGAAAAAGATCTAACTTTTTCCCCAAAATGGCCAATAGACCATCCAAACATGAATGATCTATATACTCTACTGTTATATAGACATGAATCTGTTTATTTGTAACAATTCAGCATTCCCATACCAGTATCATATTTAAGACCCTACTATAGAACAAGGTTCTATATTCCCCTACTGGCCCCTGCCTTCATAATTCTTCTAATTCAAGATTGTCTTGCCTTTCACATATTATTCTGCCCTATCTATCATCAAATAGAATAATTTTTTAAACCCTTACTGGGATACTTAATGGAATAATATTAATTTTAATTAATTTTATGGAACACATACTTTTATAATATTGAGTTTTTCCATCCAGGAACATGATATACCACTCTATTTTTTTCCAAGTCCCAGAGTTTTCACACATTCTATGAAAAGATCATATAAAGAAGCAAGAAAGTTATTAAGATATGCCATAGTCAATTTCAAGAGAAAAGACTGAATGAAAGAATAATTTGAACAAACATTTTTATTCCTTTTTTTTTTTTTTTTGAGACAGTGTCTCACTCTGTCACCCAGGCTGGAGTGCAGTGGCGCAATCTTGGTTCACTGCAACCTCTGCCTCCTGGGTTCAAGCGATTCTCCTGCCTCAGCCTCCCAAGTAGCTGGGACTGCAGGCGCGTGCCACCACGCCCAGCTAATTTTTTGTGTTTTTAGTAGAGACGGGGTTTCACTGTATTAGCCAGGATGGTCTCGATCTCCTGACCTCATGCTCCCAAAGTGCTGGGATTACAGGTGTGAGCCACTGTGCCTGGCCTGATTCTTAAATAATTCAAGTGTTCCACAGAATGGAAGGCTAAAAAAGAGTATGTTTATTCCCACTTCCTAGCATCGACCTCCGGGGCTCCCATGACACTACCCTTGACTTCTACTCTTTCTCCTTGGCTTCGAGAAATTACCACCTAGTATATGCTAGGTATTTCATGTGCGCTAAACCTATCGAAACCTACTGAAACAGAATTAGACACTATCTGTATTTCCATTTAATCCATTTAAAAAAAAAACCCCACAGCCGGGCGCAGGGGCTCACGCCTGTAATCTTAGAACTTTGGGAGGCCGAGGCAGGTGGATCACCTGAGGTCAGTTCAACATCAGCCTGACCAACATGGCGAAACCCCTCATCTCTACTAACAATACAAATATTAGCCAGGTGTGGTGGCGCATTGCCTGTAATCTCAGCTACTCAGGAGGCAGAGGCAGTAGAATCGCTTGAACCCGGGAGGCACAGGTTGCAGTGAGCCAAGATCCTGCCACTACACTCCAGCCTCGGTGACAGAGTGAGACTCCATCTCAAAAACAAAAACAAAAACCATGTTAATGGCATGGTATGGTGGTTCACACCTGTAGTCCTAGCACTTCGGGAGGCTGAGGCAGCAGGATCATTTGAGCCCAGGACTTTGAGACCAGCCTAAGTAACATAGGAAGACCCTGTCTGTACAACAAATAGAAAAAAAAATTAGCCAAGCATGGTGGCAGGTACCTATAGTCCCAGCTACTCAGGAGGCTGAGGTGGGAGGGTTGCTTGAGCCTAGGGGTTAGAGGCTGTAGAAAGTCATGATCATGCCACCATACTCCAGCCTGGGTGACAGAGCAGGAACCTGTCTCAAAAAAAAAAAAAAAAAAAAAAAAAATGTTAATGGTATCACAGACACAATTCTATTATGGTAGCAGTACCTACTCTACAATACTTCACCTTCTCCCTCATGTTCTACTTCAGAAGGTCTAGAATAGATAGGGCCTGGGCATTTTCATACTGTAAAGGCGGGAAGGCGGTGGGGAAATGGGGGAACTCCCCTGGGGGTTCTGAAGCACATTATTAATTAAAAACAACTAAATCGCAGGGCGCGGTGGCTCACGCCTGTAATCCCAGCACTTTGGGAGGCCGAGGCGAGTGGATCACCTGATGTTAGGAGTTAGAGGTCAGCCTGGCTAACGTGGTGAAACCCCGTCCCTACTAAAAATACAAAAAAATTAGCCAGGCATGGTGGCAGGTGCCTGTTATCCCAGCTATTCAGGAGGGTGAGGCAGGAGAATTGCTTGAATCCAGGAGGCCGAGGTTGTAGCGGCCTGAGATCATGCCATTGCACTCCAGGCTGGGCAACAGAGTGAGACTCTGTCTCAAAAAAAACAACTAAACCGCTGCACGACGTGGCATATGCCCATAGCCCCAGCTACTCAGGAGGCTGAGGCAGGAGGATCACTTGAGCCCAGGAGTTCTGGGCTATAGTGTGCTAGCTATACCAATTGGGTGTCTGCACAATGGTAGACATCAATACGGTAACCTCCCAAGTGCAGGAGACCACCAGGTTACCTAAGGAGGAGTGAACTGGCTCAGGTCAGAAACGGAGCAGTTCAAAACTCCCAAGCTGATCAGTAGTGGGGTCGCGCCTGTGAATAGCTACTGCGTTCCAGCCTGGGCAACATACCAACACCCTGTGTCTAAAACTAAAACAAAAACACAAGACTGAACCAAGATATGCTTTCTCTTAGGTCTTCTGATGCTATCTATCTGCTGATTTCTAGAAAATTAAATTTGTGTGTCTGAATGTCTGTGTGTATATTCACTTGTCTCAATCTCTATCTTGGGCTTCAGTTCCCAACTAACTTTAGAATAGTCTTTACTTGCAAGACTCAAATAAAAACACTATGGTATCAAAGCGGGAATGTGGTGCAAAAAGGGCCTGCTAAATAGTAACAATCATGGCCGGGCACAGTGGCTCACGCCTGTAATCCCAGCACTTTGGGAGGCCAAGTGGATCACCTGAGGTCAGGAGTTCAAGACCAGCCTGGCCAACACATGGTGAAACCCTGTATCTACTAAAAATACAAAAACTAGACAGGCGCGGTGGCAGGCACCTGTAATCCCAGTTACTTGGCAGGCTGAGGCAGGAGAATCGCTTGAACTCAGGAGGCATAAGTTGCAGTGAGCTGAGATCGCACCATTGCACTCCAGCAGGGGTGACAAGAGTGAAACTCTGTCTCAAAAAAAAAAAAGTAACAATCACTACCACTACTATTATTGCTAATAACTGTAGCTATGTCTGGAGACAAAAGGGAAAAGAAAGAAAAAGCTGGTTCTTGAAGGAAGAGCAGGTAGAAAGACATCTGGAGACAGAAAAAAATAAAATGCTAAAAGGCACAGAAGTTAGATATGACACAAAAAGCATAATCCATAAAAGAAAAAAATTGATAAAGTAGACTTAATCAAAATAAAAAATTTCTGCTCTTTGAAAAACACTTAAGAAAATGAAGCTGATGTGGGAGGGTCACTTCAGGCCAGAAATATGAGACCAGCCTAGGCAACAAAGCAAGACCCGGCACCCTATTTCTGCAAAAAAAAGAAAGTGAAAACAAGCCACAAACTGGGGGGCATATTTTCAAAACATTAATAAAGGATGTGTATCCAAAATATATAAAGAACTCTCAAAACACAATATAAGAAGACATACAGCATTTATATGATCCAGTAATCCTACTCCTTGTACCCAAGAAAAATGAAAACATGTTTATATAAAAACCCATAAACAAGAAATTCAGGCTGAATTTTTCTGTTAAAAAGAAAACATTACTGAAGACATTACTCAGTGAAGAATCACACCTGAAATTACCTTTAGAATCAGGACTAGAAAATGTTGTTTCTTGGCAGATGCAGTATGTTCTCTCCATTTAATAATGGAACATACTTAACTAATCATATTTTCTGATCAATCACATCAGAATTATCTGTATTTTCCTTTGTCATGGCCCTTATTTCTTTTACTCATACATCTTTTTGTAAACTGCCTCAAATTCATTGTGGAAAGAGTTAAATTTGAAAAACTATATGCATGAAGAAATTAGGCCCAATATAATAAGCCTCTTCCTTTTATTAAGTCTTTCTGGGAATGAAATATCTTGCTTTAAATTTTCTTTCTAATAGCAAATCGTTAAAGGTAGTGTCTTCTTGTTAAAAATACAGTATATATTTGGCCAGGTGTGGTGGCTGCAATCCCAGCACTTTGGGAGGCAGAGGCAGGTGGATCGCTTGAGCCCAGGAGTTCGAGACCAGCCTGGACAACAGGGAGAAATCCCATCTCTACTAAAAACAGAAAAATTTGAGAGGCATGGTAGTGCATGCCTGTAGTCCCAACTACTCGGACACTGAGGTGGGATGATCACCTGAGCCCAGGATGCAGAGGATGATCACCTAAGCCCAGGATACAATGAGCTGAGATTGTACCAGACCACTGCATCCAGCCTGGGCCACAGAGAGAGACCCTGACTCAAAAAAAAAAGTATATATATATATTTTTTGTTTGTTTGTTTGTCTGTTTTGGTTTGGTTTTTTTGAGACGGAGTCTCGATCTGTCACCCAGGCTGGAGTGCAATGGCGCGGTCTCGGCTCACTGCAAGCTCCGCCTCCCAGGTTCACGCCATTCTCCTGCCTCAGCCTCCTGAGTAGCTGGGACTATAGGCACCCGCCACCACGCCCGGCTAATTTTTTTGTATTTTTAGCAGAGACGGGGTTTCACCGTGTTAGCCAGGATGGTCTCAATCTCCTGACCTCGTGATCCGCCTGCCTCGGCCTCCCAAAGTGCTGGGATTACAGGCGTGAACCACAGCACCCGTCCAAAAAAAAAAGTATGTTTTAAAAAAACCTATAGGCAAATGTTTATAGTGATTTTATTCATAATCACCAAAAACTAGAAACGACATAAATATCTTTCAACTGATGAATAACCAAACTCAGTATATCCATACAGTGAACTATCAGCAAGACACATGCAACATGGATAAATCTCAAACACATAATGCTAAGTAAAAAAAGCCAAACTCAAAGGCTACACACTGTAAAGTATGATTGACATGATCTTCTGAAAAGGGAAAACTACAGAATAGAAAACAGATTGAGTGGCTGCTAGAGGCAGAGGAAGGGGAAATGTTGGCTATAAAGGGGCATAAAAGAATCTAGGGGGTGATGAAAATGTACTGCATCTTGATTATAGTGCTAATTTTACCACTATATGCGTATGTCAAACCTTACAGAACTGTACAATGAAAGGATGAATTTTACTCTGTATAAATTTTACTGCAATAAACCTTATTTCAAAAATATTTATCACATGCCTGAACCAGTAATTTAATTTCTAGAGAACTAGAGCTACAGACAGAAACTACATATAATGCTATTTGGTTTAGCTTCTTTTTTAAAAATAACAGCTTTACTGAGATATAATTCAAATGCCACATAACTCATCAATTTAAATTGCACAATTCAATTGTGCTTAGTATATTCAGAGCAGTACAATCATTACCACAATCAATTCTAGAATATTTTCATCCACCCAGGCATGGTGGCTCATTCCTATAATCCCAACACACTTTGGAAGGCCGAGGCAGGAAGATTGTTTGAGGCCAGGAGTTCAAGACCAGCCTGGGCAACATAGCAAGACCCCAATCTCTACAAAAAATGAAAAATGAGCCAGGCATGGTGGCATGCGCCTGTAGTCCTAGCTACTGGAGAGGCAGGAGGATCCCTTGAGCTCAGGAGTTCAAAGCTGCAGTGAGCTATGATTGCACCACTGCACCCCAGCCTGGGTGACAGAGCCAGATCCTGTCTCTAAAAAAATAAAAACTAAGTAAGTAAATAAAATCAGGAAACAGAACTGTACATGTGATGTTAACCATGTAAAAACACATACCTGCAAAGAAATATCCTAGAAAGAAATATGCTAAGCATAAGTACAATTAGTAGTTATGGCTGAATAAAATATGATTTTTAAAAAGACAAGAAAACTGGAAAGTCAGTCCAGGAGAGATGGCTCACGCCTGTAATCCCAGCATTTTGGGAGGCCAAGGCGGGTGGATCACTTGAGGTCAGGAGTTCAAGGCCAGCCTGGCCAACATGGAGAAACCCTGTCTCTACTAAAAATACAAAAATTAGCTGGGCGTGGTAGTGCGCATCTGTAATCTCAGCTACTTCAGAGGCTGAGGTGGGAGAATCACTTGAGCCCGGAAGCCAGGGGCTGCAGTGAGTTGAGATCGCACCACCGCACTCCAGCCTAGGTGACAGAGTGAGACTCCATCTGAAAGAAAAGAAAAGAAAAGAAAGAAAAGAAAAGAAAAGAAAGAAAACTGGCAAGTCAATCACTATGATATATTGTCATAATTTATATAAGTGAATGGTATGAAAAGCAGCTATTATACATAGAATACAACAATCTAAAAAGGTCTTTAGGATATATGGTAAAAGTATCTGGACCAGTGGTATTCAACCAGGGGCAATTTTGTTCCCCAGAAGACACTGGCAATGTCTGGAGATATTTTTAGTTACCACAACTAGTGGGGCAGTGCTACTGACATCTTAGTTGATAGTGGGTTAAGTATGCAGCTGAATATCCCACAATGCACAAGACAATACCCCACAACAAAAAATTACCTGGTCCATAATGCCAACAGTGCCAATGTTGAGAACCCCTGATTCAGACTACACTGTAGGTGTTAAGTAATCACCAATTTTTAAATCAGTGGAGTGATCTAAAGTAAGGAAATAATAGCTTCCTCCTTCATCCCGACCACTGTGTATTCTTTCCCCAGTTTTCCTATCTCAATTAATGGTGCCACCAACTATCTAGCACTAACCCTGCTACCTAGGGGTTAGTGGTCTTCTTTATTTCACTACATTTATCGACAAGTCCTATTGACTGTACCTCCAAAATATATCCCAACCAATTCTCATCATCTACACCCTACTCCAATGATTACTTTCATACCTGAATTATACCAATAGCTTCCTAACTGACCCTCTGTTTCCCATCTTGCTCCCTGAAGTTCATCTCATACACAGGAGCCAAAAGAATCTTTTTAAGAGATCATACTCTTTAGATCATACAAAAAAACCAACATGCTCAGAGAATTATCTATTCTTCCTACCGCAATCACTATCATATTATCTTATGCTGTCCTGTTTTCTTCACTACCTAAAATTATTTTCTCTATTTCTTTTTTATTTTCTATCTTACCCCCACCACTAGCACAAAGCTTAACTTCCTTATTATTCTTTGTCCAGCACTTGGAACCACGTCTGACACATGTCCTAAATATTTGTTCAATGAATGAATCTCTCCTATACTAATGGTCTATTTGTTCTACTGGAGACAGAGTAACAATAAATCTGAGCAGGAAGGAGACTGAATCTCCTAAAGTGAACTGATATTCCCAATGTTAGTCAGCCAGGACACAAATTATAGGTCATGAAATAAGGTCTTTGGAAGAAAGGACAAAAATAAGTTAATTCCCCCAGATTTCAACCTGCTTCTGAGTTTCAAAGAAAAGATGCCCTCTGCTCACCATGAGACAACTGAAAGCTCAGCAAGTAGATGCTGCCTATTTCTCCTAGATCAGCCACACATAATACATACATAAATACATACATATTTGTTCTGCAATTCCCTATTATACTAAGCTTTTAATAAAGTCTGTTTTGAAATAATCACAGCCTGGTCTCAGCTGTGCTGGGTGGAATTAGGCAAAGATTCTGTCGCCACAGAGGTTGGGGGCACGAGCAGGGCCTCTACCAAAGCTAGCGTGACAGTAGCAAAGACATTCAGAAAGAAACTCTCCCACAAAGAAAAAGTAAATTTCTGATAGGAGTCAGAGCTGTAAGGCAAGCTGCCTTTCGCCACAGGAAAAAACTCTGACCAATAACCACCTTAGAGAACTGGAATAATAAGGGAGCCAACTTGTTACCTCAGAGATAAACATGTTTTCATTTTAGAAGACAAATTTGTCTCCAATGTGTAAAAATGAATGGGGTAGAGGAAACAGTAAAGAAGGGAGTGCGAAAAGAAGAGTTGTAAAAGCAAGGAAACTCAAAAGACAAAACATGCAAAATGAGTACCAGAACTAAGGTGGTGGCAGTAGAAAATCAAAAATGTTTTTAAAATCATACCTGATGTAGTATTAACAAGACTTAGCAATTAAAACTAAACAGTAAGGGAAAGGGAAGAAACAAAAGATGACTCATAGATTTCTAACTTGGGTGACTAGAAGCCAGTAACTATAGAGATAATATGTGAAGAATAACAGACTGGGGCTGCAGAGGGCTATGATCTTGCCACTGCATTCCATCCAGGGCAACATAGCAAGACTGTCTCTAAAATAAAAATAAAAATAGGCCGGGAGTGGTGGCTCACGTCTGTAATCCTAGCATTTTGGGAGGCCAAGGCTGGCAGATCGCGAGGTCAGGAGTTTGAGACCAGCCTGACCAACATGGTGAAACCCCGTCTCTACTAAAAATACAAAAATTAGCCAGGCGTGGTGGCGCATGCCTGTAATCCCAGCTACATGGGAGGCTAAGGCAGGAGAATCGCTTGAACCCAGGAGATGGAGGTTGCAGTGAGCCGAGATTGCGTCACTGCATTCCAGCCTGGGTGACAGAGCGAGACTCCGTCCCCCAAAAAATAAAATAAAATAAAAATAAAAATAAAATAAATAAATAGGAAAAATAACAAGTTGAGAAGGGGAGGGCACTAGGTGTGTGAGCAAGTAATTGGCAGGGAAGAAGGAAGGAGTTCAGTTGTAGACATAGTGAATTTGCAGTATTTGTGTGACAGCAAAAACACAAGATTTTTAGTTTTAAAGACAAAAACAGAAGCGAAGAAGTAAAATGGAAATCACATAATGTACTTAATGGGTAGATCCTAAAACTACTACTATAAGCCAGTGGCTGATGCCTGTAATCCCAGCACTTTGGGAGGCCAAGGAAGGAGGATCACTTGAGGCCAGGAGTTCAAGGCCAGCCTGGGTAATATAGCAAGACCTCATCTCTTAAAAAATATTAAGTAAAAAAAAAAAAAAAAATTAAGTAAAACCACTACTGTAGAAGAGATTGCCCAAGAAAATACAAGCTGAGGGAATAACACTTATTGAGCATGCAAAAAGAGCAATTCAAGAGGAGAACTATGAGAATGCCATCTCATAAAACAAGGAAAAAGTCGAGGAAGGAAGGGCAACAGAAATAAGAAAGGTCAAATAAAGATCTAAGAAAAGTCAAATAAAATAATCTCTGAAAAGCATCCATTAGATTTGGTGATTATTAGATCATTTCAGTGTTCCTAAAGAGAAGAATTTCAGTGCCAAAACAGAAAGATAAGCTAGGGCCAGGCAGGGTGGTTCATACCTATAATCTTTGGGAGGCAGAGGTGGAGGACTGCTTGAGTCCAGGAGTTCAAGACCAGCCTGGACAACATATGGAGACCCTGTCTCTACAAAAAAAAAAAAAAAAAAAAATTATTTAAATAGCCAGGCACAAGAGTATTGTCTGTGGTCCTAGCTGCTCAGGTGGGTGAGGTGGGAGGATCGCTTGAGCCCAGGAGGTCAAGCCTTCAGTGAGCCGTGATCATGCCACTGCATTCCAACCTGGGCAACAGAGTTAAGATCCTGTCTCTTAAAAAAAAAAAAAAAAATAGGCAGACAGAGGCAGGCAGGCTCAGGAGTGAATGGGAAATAAGCAACTTATACCATCTCATAAAGATTCTAACTTCAAAAAGTTTGTCTGAGTTCAGGCTGTGGTCTCCAGATACCACCTTCCACTGAAAGGTACTGAGGCTTCTTGCAAAACAAGTTAATTCCAGGTCTGAAGTAGCATATGTATAGATGAGCCTGGTTCTATTTTTTTGGCGGACGGGGAGGAATCTTTCAAGGACTATTGGAGTTAAGTCAAAGGGATACAGGTGTTTCAGTATTTTTTTTTTCTTCTTGACTCTAATGTAAATGAAATTGTTTTCTTAAAATTTCCTTTGGGATTGTTCATTTAGAGTGTATATAAATACAACTGATTTTTGTGTGTTGATGCCATATCCTGCAACTTTGCTGAATTTCTTACTAACTTGCACAGTTTTGTTTTTGGCGTAACTTTAAGGGTATTCTACATATAAGATCATGTCATCTTTAAATAGAGATAGTTTTACTTCTTCCTTTCCAATTTGAATGCTTTTCATTTCCTTTTTCTTGCTTAACTTCTGGCTAGAACTTCTAATACTACACCGAATAGACATGGTGAAAGAAGGCATCCTCATCTTGTTCCTGATCTGAGGATAAAATCTCTCAGTCTTTCACCACTGAATATGATGTAAGCAATGATTTTTCATGGGTAGCCTTTATCATGTTGAGGAAATTCCCCTCTTTTCCTAGTTTATTAAAGTGCTTTTACAAAGGAAAGGATGTTAGCTTTTCTTTAATACTTTCTCTGCATCAACTGAGATGATTTAGTCATTCCTCAGTATCTGTGGGGGACTGGACCCTGGACCCCCCAAAGATACCAAAATCCTTGAATGCTCAAGTCCCTTATATATAGTATTTGCATATAACCTACACACATCCTCCTATACAATTTAAATCATCTCTAGATTACTTATAACACCTAATACAATGCAAATACTATGCAAACAGTTGTTATACTCTATTTTTAAATGTTGTATTTTTTTTCCTCTGGTCCTTGATTAAGGAATAAATTTGTATTACCTTTTATTTTTTTTTCCAAATATTTTTGATCTGCAGTTGGTTGAATCTGCAGATGTGGAACTCATAGATACAAAGGACAGACTGTAGTGAGTTCTTTTTTTTCTTCATTCTACTAATGTGGTAGATTATACTGATTGATACTTGAGAAAAATTTAACCAAGGAAGCACAAGACTTGTACACTAAAAGACCTGTACAAAACATTGCTGAAAGAAATAAAAGAAGACCAAAATAAATGGAAAGACATCCCATGTTCACAGACTGGAAGACTTAACATTGTTAAGATGACAGTAACTACCCTTGATCCACAAATTCAATCTTGATCCCTGTCAAAATCCTAATAACTCTTTTTTCAGAAATAGGAAAAAACCACCCTCAATTTCACGTGAAATTTCAACACACCCCAAATAGCCAAAACAATCTTGAAAAAAAAACTTGAGGACTCCTACTTCCTAATTTCAAACCTACTACAAAGCTACAGTAATCAAAACAGTGTAGTACTGACACAAGAACAGGCATATAGACAAATAGAACAGAACTGAAAGTCTAGAAATAAACTCTTGCATTTGTCGTTGTTATGGTCTGAATGTTTGTATCCCTCCTCCCCAGATTCATATGTTGAAGCCTTAACCCCCCATGTAATAATACTTGGAGAGGGGGACTTTAAAAGGTAATCAGCTAGATGAGGTAGTGAGAGTGGAGCTCTCATGATGTGATTAATGCCCTTCTAAGAAGAAACACCAGAAAGCTTACTCTCTCTCTCACCTCACAAACACTAAGAAATCACATGAGCACAGAGCAAGGTAGTGGCTATCTACAAGCCAAGAGAAAAGGCCTGAAAATAAAACCTACCTGTGGGCACTTTGATCTTGGACTTCCCAGCCTCCTGAAATGTAAGAAATAAATTTGTTGTTTAAGCCACCCAGACTATGATACTGTGTTACGACAGCCCAAACTGACTGATACGATGGTCAACTGACTTTCAACAAGGTTTCCAGGACCACTCAATGGGGAAAGAACAGGCTCTTCAACAAAAGGTGCTATGAAACCTGGATATTCATATACAAAAGATTGAAACTGGACACTTACTTTGTACCATAAACAAAAATTAACTCAAGATGGATTAAAGACCTAAATTAAAGACCTAAACACTAAAACTCTTAGAAGAAAACATAGGGAAAAATCTACATGAACTTAGATCTAGCAATAGCATCTTAAATATGATACCAAAAGCATAAGCTACAAAAGAAAAACACAAATTGGATTTCATTAAAATTTAAAACTTTTGTGCATCAAGGCCACTATCGTGAGGGTGAAAAGACAATCTACAGAATGGGAAAAAAATATTTGTAAATTATTTATGTGTAAGAGTTTAATATTTAGAATATAAAAACAATTCCTAAAACTCAACAACAAAAAAGACAAGCAACCCAATTAAAAAAATGCACAAAGGACTTAAATAACATTTCTCCAGAGAACATATACAAAAGGCCAATAAACACATGAAAAAATGTTCAGCATCATTAGTCACTGGAAAAATTCAAATCCAAGCCACAATAAGATACCACTTCAAGGCCGGGTGCAGTGCCTCACACCTGTAATCCCAGCACTTTGGGAGGCCGAGGCGGGTGGCTCACGAGGTCAGGAGATCAAGACTATCCTGGCTAACATGGTGAAACCTGTCTCTACTAAAAATACAAAAAAATTGGCCGGGTGTGGTGGTGGGCGCCTGTAGTCCCAGGTATTCGGGAGGCTGAGGCAGGAGAATGGCATAAACCCAGGAGGTGGAGCTTGCAGTGAGCTGAGATTGCGCCACTGCACTCCAGCCTGGGCGACTGAGCAAGACTCCGTCTCAAAAAAAAAAAAAAAAAAAAGATACCACTTCACACCCACTAGGACAGTTATTAACCAAAAATGAAAGACTTTGAAAGGCCGAGGTAGGTAGATCGCTTGAGGTCAGGAGTTCAAGACTAGTCTGGCCAACACAGTGAAACCCCATCTCTACTAAAAGTACAAAAAAAGAAAAAAAATTAGCCAGGCATGATGGCACACACCTGTAATCCCAGCTACTTGGGAGGCTGAGGCAGAAGAATCACCTGAACCCAGAAGGTGAAGGGTGGAGGTTACAGTGAGGTGAGATGGCACCACTGCACTCCGGCCTGGGCAACAGAGTAACACTCTGTCTCAAAAAAAAACACACACACACACAGAAAACAACAAGTATTGGTGAGGATGCAGAAAAGCTGGAATCCTCATGCATTGCTGGTGCAAATGGAAAATGCTATAGCCCCCGTGCAAAAGGTTCCTCAAAAAGATAAACATAGGCTGGGCATGGTGGCTCACACCTGTAATCCCAGCACTTTGAGATGCCAAGGCAGGTGCATCGCTTGAGCTCAGGAGTTCAAGACCAGCCTTGGTAACATGGCCAAACCCCGTCTCTATAAGAAAAACTAAAATTAGCTGGGCATAGTGTTGCACATCTGTAGTCCCAGCTACTTGTGGGGCTGAGGTGGGAGGACAGCTTAAACCAGGGAGGTAGAGGCTGCAGTGACCCATGATCACACCACTGCACTCCAGCCTGGACAACAAAGTGAGACCCTGTCTCAAAAAATGAATAAATAAATAAATAAATAAGGATAAACAGAATTCCTATATAACCCAGCAAATCCATTCCTAGGTACATACCTGTACTAGTCTGTTTAGTCTTGCTGTAACAGAATACCTGAGGTTGAGTAACTTATAAAGAAAAGAGGTTTATGTAGCTCACAATTCTGGTGGCTGGGAAGTCCAAAAGCATAGCACTGGTGTCTGCTTAGCTTTTGGTGAGGGTTATGTGCTGCACCACAGCATGGAAAAGCAAAAAGGCAAGGGGGCAAAGAGACATACAAAAGGTGGAACCTTGCTTGTAACAACTCATTAGGGCAGTGTCCCCACTATCCAAACACCTCCCACTAGGGCCCACCTCCTAATACTGCCATATTGGGCATCAAATTTCAACATGAATTTTAAAAGACATTCATTAAAACCATCACAATACCAGAAGGAAGTGAAAGCAAGGACTCAAACAAATACTTATATACCAATGTTTATAGCAACATTACTCACAATAGCCAAAAGGTGTCTATTGATGGATGAATGGATAAATAAAATGTATATGCACACAATGGAATATTTTGCAGCCATAAAAAGGAATGAGAGGTTCTGATACATACTATAACTGGATGAACCTTGAAAATATGCTAAGTGAAATAAGTCAGACACCAAAGGATAAATATTGTATGAGTCCACTTACATGAAATATCTAGAATAGGCAACTTCATAGACACAGAAAGTAATTTAAAGTTTACCAGAGGCTGGGGCGAGGGACCATGCAGGGTTACTGCATAACATGTAGAGTTTCTACTGTGGGTGAAATGAATAATGGTAATCATTGTACAATATTGTTTATGTACTTAATGCCACTGAATTATACACTTAAAGTTGTTAAAATGGTAAATGTTATATTATATATATATATATTTATTATATGATTTGCTTTTTGAGAAGTTATAATTGCACAAAATTAAGGGGGTACACAGTGGTGTTTTGATACACACGTATGTATACAGTGTGGAATGACTGAATCAAGCAAATTAGCATATCCATCACCTTAAATACTTATTTACACCACCTGACTACAACTTTCTACTCTTGGACTAATATCTTCCTGTCCCTCCCTTCCATCCCCCATGCTCTGGTAACTATAATTCTACTCTCTGCTTCTATGAATTCTATTGTTTTAGATTCCACATTAAGTGACAAGATGCAGTTTCTGTCTTCCTGTGCCTGGCTTACTGCACTTTGTTATGTACATTTTAACACATTTTTTTAAACTTAGGGTAATTTTTTTTTTTTTTTTTTTTTGAGATGGAGTCTCGCTCTGTCACCCAGGCTGGAGTGCAGTGGCACAATCTTGGCTCACTGCAACCTCCGCCTCCTGGGTTCAAGTGATTCTCCTTCCTCAGCCTCCCGAGTAGCTGGGATTACAGGCATGTGCCACCACGCCTGGCTAATTTTTTGTATTTTTAGTAGAGACAGGGTTTCACTGTGTTAGCCAGGATGGTCTCGATCTCCTGACCTCGTGTTCCGCCCGCACTGGCCTCTCAGTGTGCTGGGATTACATGCGTGAGCCATCGCACCCGACCGGTGATTTTTTAAATATAAAAAAATCAATTTTAAAAAAGGATCGAGGTGCCGACCTTGAAGACCATGTTGTGGGTTAAATTGTGGTCCCCAAGAGAGATGTCCACGCAGATCCTCAGAATATGACTTCATGTGGAATAAAGTTCTTTGCTGGTGTAGTTAATGTAAGGGTCTTGAAATGAGATCATCCTGAATTAGAGTGGGCCCTAAATCCAGTGAAGAGTGTCCTTAGAAGAGACAGAAATGAAGACAAGAGAGACAAAGAGATAATGCCATGTAAAGACAGAGGCAAAAACTGGAGTAATCTACCACAAATCAAGGAACACATGAGACCACCAGAGGCTCAAAGAGAGGAGGAAGAATTCTTCCCTAAAGGCTTCAGAGAAAGCATGGCCTTGCCAACATCCTGATTTCAAACTTTTAGCCTCCAGAACTGTGAGATGATAAATTTCTTTAATTTTAAACCACCAAGTTTGTGGTAATTTCTTATGGCAAACCTAGGAAACTAATTCAGATTTTAGTACATGGAAGTGGAGTGCTGCTTTAATATCTAAAAATGTGAAGGTGGGCCAGGCATGATGGCTTATGCCTGTAGTCCCAACACTTTGGGAGGCCAAGGTGTGAGGACTGCTTGAGCTCATGAGTTCGAGATCAGCCTGTGCAACATGGTAAAACACCATCTCTATTAAAAAACTTTTAAACAAAGAAAGAAGAGAGAGAGTGGGAGAGAGAGAGAGAGAGAGAGAAAGAAAGAGAGAAAGAAAGAGAAAGAAAGGGAAAGGAAGAGAAAGGAAGGGACGGAAGGAAGGGAAGGGAAGGGAAGGGGGGAAAGGAGGAAGGGAGGAAGGAAGAAAGAGAGAAAGAGAGAGAGACAAAGAAAGAAAAGAAAGTAACAAAAAGAAAGAAAGAGAAAAAGAGAGAGAAAAGAAAAAAATGTAAAGGTGGCTTTGAAATTGGGTAATGGGCTGAAAGAGTTTTGAGATGCATGATTTTAAAAAAGTACAGACTGCCTTAAAGACATGGTGGTAGAAATACTGATGTCAAAGGCAATTCTGGTTAGGGTTTAGAAGGATGTGATGAGCAACTAAGAGAAAGCTTCTGTAGTCTTAGAGAATACATACACAGAATTGTGAACATTTTGGTTCATATCAATATTTTGGTTAAGGATGCTTCTGTTGCTGTCTCAGAAGTAAATAAAGAATATGTGACCGGGAACTGGAAGAAAGGTGAGCTATGTTATAAAGTGGCTGAACTATGTTCTACTGTGGGATAGAAAGGAGAATCTGGAAGCCATGAACTTGAATATTTAGCCTAGGAGATTCCCAAGCAAAGTGCTGAAGGTACAGCTTGGTTCCTCCTTGGTATTTATAGTAAAATACAAGAAGAAAGAGATAAATTGAAGAAGGAACTTTAAGCAAAAGGAAACAACGATTAACTGGGAGGTTCTCAGATTATTCAGAATACAAAGGATGCAGAAATTAGGAAATTCACTGTTAGAAAAGTGTGTTCTAGAGAGCAGGCCACGTGGCTGGACAACCATATGCTGAAGGTAATAGCAGTGTGACTCATGGATCCAATCAATCATCTCAACAGAAACGAGGAATGGAGATGGGGTTATCAGTAAGGAGCTGTGAAGAATCCTCTCGTCTAATGATATGGACCCCCTTGATATGTAAGGAGACTGACAAGGTTTTAAAGAATAACATACCAACAAAAATGCTGTCAGCCTGTACTGAAAGGAACAGAGATGGGACAAAATTTTTTAAAGTGTCTTACTTCTGGGATTTTATAGGCAAGAAATGGGCTAATACAGTTACTCAACTACAAACATGTGCAACCCTTCAGGGAAAAGTAAAAATGACTGAAGGCAAGCAGCATAGTGGGGGTTTGGGGGAGGGGAGAAACAGGCCCACACCAGCTGCAGACAGAGCCTCCATGGGCCCAGAGGGCAGAGGATCAAGCCACAGAGGATTATTCTCAGGCCCTGAAACCTAGAGAAATTTGTCCTGCTGAGTTTTGAACTTGCTTGAAACCGGTGATCCTTTATTCTTTCCATTTTCTTCCTTTTGAATGGGAATGTCTATCTTAACAGCTGTCTCATCCTCTCATCACTGTATTTTGGAAGCAGATAAGTTGTTTTCCAGTTTCACAGGTCCACAGATGGAGAATTTTATCCCAAATGAATCATGCCGAGTCCATACTCTTACCTAATTTAGATGATTTAAGACAATGAGATTTCAAATTTTTGAGGTTATAATATTTGGAGATTTTGGACTTAAGAGTTCATGCTGTAGCTGGGCACGGTGGCTCATGCCTGTAATCCCAGCACTTTGGGAGGCCGAGGCGGGCAGATCACGAGGTCAGGAGATGGAGCCCATCCTAACATAGTGAAACCCCGTCTCCACTAAAAATACAAAAAATTAGCCAGGCATGGCGGCACGCTCCTGTAGTCCCAGCTACTTGGGAGACTGAGGCAGGAAAATGGCTTGAACCCAGGAGGCAGAGGTTGCAGTGAGCCAAGATTCTGCCACTACACTCCAGCCTGGGCGAGAGAGTGAAACTCCGTCTAAAAAAAAAAAACAGAGTTCATGCTGTAATAGGTCGAGACTTTTGAGGATGTTGGGATGAGGTGAATTTATTTTGCATATGGGATGTAAATGAAGTTTTAGGGGTCAAAAAAAGAACTGTAGTGTATTAAACTGTGGCTCCCAAAAGTTATGTCCATCCAGAACCACAGTATGTGAGCAGACTAGATCTTTGGAGAGGTAATTACGGTAAGGATCTTGAGCTGAGAACATCCAGGAATAAGGTAGACCCTAAGAGACAGAAAAGAAGATGCAGAAAGAAGACCAAGGGAAGATGAAGGCAAAGACAGGAGTTTTGCCGCCACAAGTCAAGGAATACCAACCAAGCCACAAGAAGATAGAAGAGACAAGCAAAGATTCTTCCCTAGAGCCTTGATTTTGGACTTCTAGCCTCCAAAACTGTGAGATAATTTCTGATGTTTTAAGCTACCAAGTATGTAGCAGTTTTTTGGCAGCCTTAGGAAACTAATTTAAGAGACCACCAATCATCAAAGATACAACAAATTGAACACCAAAAATAATGACTATGATAAATTAGAATGTATCACATATGGTAAAACTCGTGAGTTCCTAATGATACTCCCTCCCAAACCTCACCTTTGGGAGTTGTGAGGGCGGGCATCAATTCATTTTTCTGAAAATTACTGATAAAGGGGAAAAAAAAAAAGCATTTATCCTGCTTTTTCTTTACAAACCGTATTACAAGGTAACCAAATAATTGATGAGGGAATTCTTTATGAAAGAATTCCAGTTAATAAATACAAAAGAAATGACCAAAAAAAATCACTCTTCTAATGAAATAATGGATATAGGCAAGAATTATCATTAAGTGAAAAGTTAAAAATAAATTACATTTGGATCCCACTGACAGAACCTAAACCAAATGATCCATTTAGTATCACTAAAAGTAGAACCACCACTTATGTTACCTCCTAGAACGATCCAACAAGAATTCACAGCCCCATCTAATGGAATGACTATAAATCCTAATTTGTCTAGAACAATTCCAGTTTAAACTATTCCTTCTGTGTAATCATTATAGCACCCCCTTTCATTCTCAAAATTGTCTAATTGCAAATAAATTATATAACCACTCTTTATAAATATTTCTTGCCAAAGAAACTGAACCTAAACTCATCAAGCTCTACCAACTAGGGCTCTCAATCTTGGCTACAGACTGAAATCACTTGGTAAATTTTTTAAAATATTGATGATGACATTTTACCTCATGGGCTCTGATTAATTTATCGGAGATGTGGCCTAGGGATCAGGATAACTAAAAGCTCTCCAGATAATTCTAAAGTTTTAGCCAAAGTTCAGAACCACTGCTCTGTATTTAATTTGTGGGAAATATGAGGGGTAAAGGAACATGTTAAATACCATAACAAGGATTCAATCAGCCAAATCCGAAATGTGGAAAATTATCCTGGAACAATAACCTATTTTTTCCAACAAATAAATAGCATGGGAAAGGAGCACAGGGGGTATGAGTTAAGAAAGGGGATTACTGGCTGGGTGCAGTGGCTCATGCCTATAATCCCAGCACTTTGGGAGGCGGAGGTGGGTGGATCACTTGAAATCAGGAGCTTGAGACCAGCTTGGCCAACATGGCAAAACCCTGTCGCTACTAAAAACACAAAATAAGCCAAGGCTGGTGGTGCATGCCTATAATCCCAGCTACTCGGGAGGCTGAAGCAGGAAAATCGCTTGAACCCAGGAAACGGACGATGCAGTGAGCCAAGATCACGCCACTGCACTCCAGCCTGGGCAACAAGGGCAAAACTCCATTTCAAAAAGAAAAAAAAAGGTGGGGGGAGGTGATTAAGGTTAAGAAAAACTTAAGAAACATATAAACTAAATGAAATGTGTAACTCTTAGTTGGATGATTTAAACAAATCAAGTGTAAAAAGACACTTAAAGAATAAGAGAAGTCTGAACACAGACTGGATTAAGGAACTCTTTTGTTAGGTGTAACAGTATTGTGGTTGTGCTTGTTAAAAATTCTTATCTGTTAGAAATACACACGGAAGTATTTGTAGATTAAATGATGTGATGTGTGTTATTTCTTTGAAATTATTTCAACTATGAAAAAAAGGAAGGAAGGAGGAAGGAAAGGAGGGAAGAAAGAAGGGAGGGAGGGAGGGAAGGAGGGAGGGAGGGAGGGACAGAAATGAGTAGTTAGATGAGACAGGAATGGTAGATTAATTTTTGGCTTATAAATGTATAATATGCATGTCAGTATTAAAATACATCTGTAAGACATATTGGGAAGTGTAAAGAAAGAAAAACACATATGATTCTTGATATGTGCTGGGTTCTCAAAGAACTGACAGTGCTGGGTTCTATATGCTGGATAGACCAAAACAAAACAAAAAAAAGGACTATCTTTGGTCAAAGGCAGCTAATTAAAGCTTCTAGGAGGCCAGAAAGATGATATGAATGAAATTAAAATAACAATATAAATATTTCCTAAGTACAAGAAAGTGGGTATAGGTATGAGAAGGTTGGATAAGAACTATTACTACCCCAAAATTGCTAAATTCCAGAGATTATACCATAAACTGACTTTGAAAAACCCATGCTCCTGCTAATGGCTAAGCCACATAAAAGTGTCATTTTTTTTTTTTAAGTCAAATGGTCAAGTATTAGCAATTTTGTTCGGTTGAATACAGTACATTTATACAATACTTGCCTTTCTCCTTTGCTAAAGTAAGTACATACAGTTAGCTCATAGTAAAATAATCAGAATTTTTAAGGGAAATATCACTTTTCTTTAAATAGTGGCTGTTCTCCTAATACAGAATTCAAAAATACCTCTTAAGTATCCATAGAAACTGCAATTTTATATTTATCTACTTACATATTCTTTAGTAAGAAAACCTTTCTGGCAAGGCGCGGTGGCTCACGCCTGTAATCCCAGCACTTTGGGAGGCTGAGGTGGGCAGATCATGAGGTCACGAGTTCAAGACCAGCCTGGCCAACATGGTGAAACCCTGTCTAAAAATTAGCTGGGCATTGTGGTGCATGCCTGTAATCCTAGCTACTCGGGGGACTGAGGCAGGAGAATTGCTTGAACCCAGGAGGTGGAGGTTGTAGTGAGCTGAGATCGCGCCACTGTACTCCAGCCTAGGCGACAGAGCAAGACTCTGTCTCAAAAAAAAGAAAAAAAGAAAAAGAAAAAAGAAAATCTTTCCATTGTCAAAAAAAGTACAAACATAATCTTTAAAGTAAATCACAGCTTCAAAATATTTAGTGTATATTTTCTAAAAAATAAATGTGAGCTGTGAATACATATTTTAAGATGATCTCAAACAAAAATGTATTTCTTAGGGAACAAGTTAACTTAATGATTCCTGAGAAGTAACTTACATCAACTTTGTTTGAATGTAATTCAAATTATTCTAACATCCATATATTCCAGATAAAGAATTATGTTCTTTATTTTACAAATGAGAATATAAACACTAACCATAATATTTCTGGATAAACAAAAGTTCTAACCTATATGATCGAACAGGACCAGTTCAAGTAATAATTGATCCTGATTTAGCCATCATATCTCCAGCAAATCTCTCTGTGCCTTAATTTCCTAATTTATAAAATGGGACAATAATTGTGGTTGAAAAATACATCACATGTAAAATACTTAGAAAAATGACTGGCACTTAAGGGTTTATAAATACCAAGTATTATCATTATTTATAGATGTCTCTGCTTATTACAAGATGGGAAGAACCAGCGTGTGAAAACAACTCAGAATCATTCTCAGTATTAGAATGGCCTCTCCTTTTTTTTTTTTTTTTTAAAAAACACAGTGTCTCTCTTGCTCTGTCACCCAGGCTAAAGTGCAGTAGCACAATCATAGTTCAATGCAATCTCGAAATCCTAGGCTCAAGCAATCCTCCAAGCAATCCTCCCACCTCAGCCTCGTGAGTAGACGAGGCTACTAAACCTCGGGTAATTTTTTTAATTTATTGTAGAGATGGGGTCTTGCTATGTTGCCCAGGATGGTCTCAAACTCCTGGCCTCATGCCATCCTCCTTCCTCGGCCTCCCAAAGTGCTAGGATTACAAGCATGAACCACTGTACCCAGCCACAAGCATTATTATTTACAGATGCCTCTGTGTGTTACAAGATGGGAAGCAGTGTGAAAACAATGCAGAATCACTGTATTTGAATGGCCTCTTCAAATGGTCTCTAAACAGAGTCAATACTTTCTTAAAGTAAATTATTCACATTGCATACATATAAATCGCAAATATTGTAATGATATGTACCGCCATGTTTTTAAGTAATACATTTAGCAAAAAGACAGAAAAGAGAAAAAGTTAATTAAGGAATTAAGAGGGATCAATCTTTTGCAATTATTTTATTATAAAATATTAAAATAACAGAAATTCAAAAGAAAACTTCTCCATATCCCATCACATCATGAAGTCAATGCTTTCATTTGTTCATATTTTCTACTGTCTATATGTGTGTTCAATTTTCACAGATTTATATATTAATAGATAACATTTTATAGTCTACATTTTCACTTAGCATTATACCATGAATACTTTTTCCACTTTGTGAAATTTGCACCCTTATACTCTCTTTCGTTTCTCCTCCCTACCCACTGAAGGTAATCAATGGTAATATCTTGAACTGTGTCCTCCACAATTTTCTCTAAGTTCATACATATACAAGCATATACAGACACAAACGCGGGGAGGCAAGAAAGGTCGTTTTGTTTTGTTTTTCACAAAAAATGGAAGCATACTATTTATACATATGCTTTCTCTCTTTTTTAAGCATACCAGATATATACATCTCAAATTTAATACACACAGAATTTTAAGTATGAAAATGAATACAATTTACTAGACCGGGTAATATTTACATTTACAAAAGTTATTATTTTGTATGTAAACTTTGAAAAGACAAGGATTTTACAACAAAATATGGCCGCCCAATTTAGTTAGACCTCATACTTCATAACATACTGGTTATTATAATAGCCATGCATAAGTAATTCAATCATTTATAATAAGCCTACCTAATGAGTCTTAAAAGCTATTTGAGAAAACAAAAATTTTATCATCTAAAAAAATTAAATAATATGCCAACTTTAAAGTGTGTGTGTGAGTATGTATTTGTGTGGGTGTGATGCTTGCTGTAACGCCTTCATGTATAGGCACTAGGATATGAACTTAATTCTCTCTATACTAGAGATGATAGATGAATATAGCGCTGATCCACCCACATACTCAGCTCCCCCGTGTTCACAAATTGAGAGACTAGCATTCCAGCATATTCTGAATACAAGTGTTCCAACTGCCCACAAATATAAAAACAAGACATCAGGCAGGCCTACCTAGAATTTAAGGTTGTTAACCCAATGGTCTTAAAATGCAGTCACCGGCTGGGTGTGGTGGCTCACACCTGTAATCCTAGCACTTTGGGAGGCCGAGGCGGGTGGATCACGAGGTCAGGAGATCGAGACCATCCTGGCTAACATGGTGAAACCCCGTCTCTACTAAAAATACAGAAACAAAAAATTAGCCGGGCATGGTGGTGGGAGCCTGTAGTCCCAGCTACTCGGGAGGCTGAGGCGAAGGAATGGCGTGAACCCGGGAGGCGGAGCTTGCAGTGAGCTGAGATAGCGCCACTGCACTCCAGCATGGGCGACAGAGCAAGACTCCATCTCAAAAACAACAACAAAAAATGCAGTCACCTGCCCATCTAACCATAATCCAGAACAATCAGAAGATCCCTAAATCTGGATCCATAGGAGAGAACTCTGGGGAGTAAAGGACGCTATGAAAGATTTACAGAGCCCCTCAAAATTACAAAGCAGAGAACTTGGTACTCAACCCATAGAGCCTCTGCTGTACTAGGTAAGCTATTCTTACAAAAATAAGTCAGCAAGTCTTTTGAGTTCCTATTGTGTAGAGGTCACAAGATGTCCAGACGCAAAAAGCAATGAAATAGATACTATGTTAAAGGAGTTCACAATTTATCAAGAGAGCCAGCATATATTATCCTAAATGACCCTAAGTAACAAAGCACAATGCCTAGCATGTAGCTTATGAAATAGCACAGGTGCTTAGCAACTTTTTTGTGACATGATTACAAAGGTCAAAAGCAGTAAGCATCATTAAGTACAATACCATGTCATCAATGCAATTTCAGATTGAATAGCCTAAAGTTACTATCTAAGTCTATGTGGATAGTTTGTTTCAACTCCCTCAAGGCAGTCAATTTCCAAAGACATGGTACTGCATAGTCCCCATTAATCGGCTTGGAGTATACATATGGAATCCACATGTAATTTGGCACACACCAAAAAAAAGTGGAAAAAAGTACTTATACCATTTAAGACAATCATACCGAATATTCTAATGAAATATCAAAAACAAAATGAATTATGGATCAAAAAATATTATTTATGTATTATTTTTACTTTTTCTAGAGAGGGGGTTTCCCTCTGTCACCCAGGCTGGAGAGCAGTGGCAATATCATAGCTCACTGCAACCTCCAACTCCTGGGCTCAAGCAATGCTCCCACCTCAACCTCTGAATAGCGAGGACTAGAAGCATGTGCCACCACACCATTAATTCCAAAAATTAATGAATGTAATTTTCCTCTGTGATGAAACTGGCAAAATAATGGGGGAAACCTATACAAGTGCTGCGTATGTTATAGGTTGTTAAAAATAAAATTAACTTTTGGGCCAGGCCCGGTAGCTCACACCTGTAATCCCAGCACTTTGGGAAGCCAAGGTGTGCTGATCACCAGAGGTCAGGAGTTCGAGATCAGCCTGGCCAACATGGCAAAATCCCATCTTTACTAAAAATACAAAAATTAGCCAGGCATGGTGGTGCTTGCCTGTAATCCCAGCTACTTGGGAGGCTGAAGCAGGAGAATTAATTGAACCCGGGAGGCGGAGGTTGCAATGAGCCGAGATTGCACCACCACACTTTAGCCTGGGCAACAGAGCAAGACTCTGTCTCAAAAATAATAATAATAATAAAGTTTTTACTGCTACCAGTATGGTTTTTTTTTTCCAGCATTCCTTTAGCAGAAGATTCACAAGACCAGTAACATCTTTTAAGTGTACGACAAGAGGTAGAATATATTTAAAATCTAGTTGAATTTGTTGTCAACGCACATCGATGTTTTCTAGAATATCCTAGAACATCCTAGTACAGAAGGTGAATGACAACATTCACAGCAACTGGATGCAGAAATCTCCCTGAATTAACGTTACATATCTTAAGTAATTTACCCTGTATATTTTCATTGGTGGACTATATGCCATATGCCTTCATCCAAGCACAGTTAAGGATCTAGTTCAAAACTGAACACAACTTGAAAATTTTAAAATTTCAAAACACATGCATTCCATACACAACATTTATACTTACAAAACTATTTGGACATACCATCATACAGCTTAACTTGCTCTATGACTAATTATTGCATTAGGTGAATCCAACATTTCGTAAACTTATCAATGGTAAAAATTTATTGTTCAAAACACTACGATGAAATGCATTAAAATAACATGACTGATGAACAGAAAGAGGGATAGAGGGGTAAATATATGATAAAACAAGTGGAATGCAATTTTTTTTTTGGAGGGGGTTTTGAGACAGTGTCTCCCTCTGTCACCTAGGCTAGAGTGCAGTAGCACGATCTCGGCTCACTGCTACCACCGCCTCCCTGCTACCACTGCCTCCCAGGTTCAAGCGATTCCCCTGCCTCAGCCTCCCGAATAGCTGGGATTACAGGCACCCGCCACCACGCCGGGTTAATTTTTTGTATTTTTAGTAGAGACGGGGTTTCACCATGTTGGCCAGGCTGGTCTCGAACTCCTGGCCTCAAGTGATCCTGCCGCCTCGGCCTCCCAAAGTGCTGGGATTACAGGCGTGAGCCACTGTGCATGTCCGGAATGCAATGTTAACAGTAGGATCTAGGCGGTTGGGTGTATGACTGCTCCCCGTAAGTTTTATAATATTGCCGGATAGTTCAAAATATTTTCCTAATAAATTGTTGGAAAAAATAATACTTGACACTTCTTTGGTCATTTACAATTTAAGCTTTTAAGGAGAGAAACACAGATTAAAGAAACTCCTCTGTGGCATCCCACACAGGCACTATAGTTGGGACAAACCTGGATTCAAATCCTACCTCAACCTTGCAACTAGCTGTGTGATCTAAGTAAATTACTTAAGCCCTCAACACCTAAATTTCCTCATCTGCAAATAGGTTCTAGGAGGAGTTACTATGAAGTTAAATTCTTCACATAAAGGTCTTAGCTCAGTGCCAGGCACACAGTAAGCACTCAAAACATCAGCTGTAGCATCATTACGAGATTACTAATTTTACGCTAAGCTGAAAGGGCATTCTTCATAAAGTAGTAATTTTTTGCCCTTTTGCTAATTGATCGTTTCTGAAACCATTCCCAAAAGGAAGACTCCTAAAAGGAAACTTACTTCTTATCATGCTAAGCGGGGAGGAAGTAAAAGAAAAGTGAGGGATATTGCTCAATCGATAGTACAGTATTGTTCGCCATCTGAAAAAAACCACTCAGAATTAAATAAGGAAAGTTTCCAGACAAACTTTAAAAGGTATTCAAACAACTCCTATGTAGAATTGGCTTCACCTCTGCAGGTTGATTGGGTACATCCCTGTTATGAGAAAACTTGTCGTATTCTTCCAAGTCCCTAATTGCGAGTAAGAGGCTAGGCTAGAACATGACATTCATAGTAGCCAAAATCTTTCTCCTAAATCAGGACATGCCAACGATCCCACTTCTTCACAGGTAAGACCACCACCCCGACTTTGGTCTAGATAACGGCTATGGGGGGAGGGGAAAGGAGGCAGGAAAATGAATTCGCGATGGTGTTACTGAAGAACCCTCCGGTTATTTCTCCTGAGACCCCTCCACGACTTATTCCCGCCACCACCACCCCCACCTGACCTCTCCCCAGTTAAACTTCCAGACTCTGATGTACTAAAGATGCACTAAAGATGCACTTAAGAATCTGACACCTCCCCTCCCTGGGCCTAGATATCCCACCCCAGTGCTGGGGAAGGTCGGGGGGGAGGAAGGCAAACAACGGCCCCCTCCCCTCCCCCCCACCCAGCACCAAATCTTTGTCCCACCTGCCAAGGGACCGCTCGCCAGCGCGCTCCGGACCCAAGGCTGCCTCAGACCTGCCCGCAACCTTGTCCTAACTGGGCCTCGGCGACCCCTCCACGAACCTGAGTATGGCCCATTCCCGGCCCCGGGCCGCGCCCCGCCCCCCGCCGCCCGAGTTCTGCCTCACCTCACCTACCCTCTTTCGGGGGCCGGACTCCACCTCTCTCTCCGCCATGTTGGGCCCCGCTCGGAACCGCTGCGGCTCCCCGCGCGGTGGCGGCGGTACCTCTCGGCCCCCCGGCCCCCGCCCACACTGCAGGCACGGCCGCCTCGCGGCAGCTTCCCCGGACCCGGCCGGGCCTTGCGCCGAGAGTGGGGAGGGGGCGGATGCCGCGCGCCGGGCCGCAGCTTCTGAGATCCCACGGGTCCGCGCGTGGGCGGGAGGGCCTGCCCGGGGACGGGGTGGGGGCCGGGACTCGGGGGGTTAATGGCCTCCAAGGGGCCCCGTGAGTAGGATTATTTTCTCTCAGAGAAATTCCTCCGCCTGCGGTTTCTTAAAGGGATCACCAAATCAGCCCCTTGCGCGCGCCCCTGATGCGCAGGCGCACCCTAAGTCCCTCCTTCCTTTCCCACCAAGCCCCCGGTCCTGAGCGTGCGCGGTAAGTGGCCATGGGTAGGCCAAATCCTGCAAGTCTCTTTGCTGCCAGCAGCTGCTCCCACCACTCAACTATGGCCGCTCCCTTAAAGGGACCATGACGCAGGGATGAAGGAGAAATGAAAGAAATTACTGGAAAGACAATCTGGAGAATTGGGTGCAATGTCAGTGAAGGGTTCCACATCACCATCTTACACCTGACTACAGTGGTACCATTAAAGAGGGAAAGTCATGGTAAGCTGAAGTTCTCAGTGGACCTCTGAACATGAAGAATCCCAAACCAATGAGGGAACAAGACAGTCATCTCAAGGAAAACCAACTTTCCTCCCTTTCGACTGCCTGTTCTGAAGCACAAGGCATAGAATATCAAGAGCCAACTCCTATAACCTCACCTTAAAATCAAAGCTTTTGGTGATTTTGAAGATTGAACCAACAACTGGAAATAATTTCTTCAATAGTAATTTATCCTTAGAACATCAAAATGGAGAAGGATCTTAGGGAACCATTTACTCCAGTGCTCCCAATGATAAAATTGCAGCCTGATCATGGGAAGGAATTTGTCCCAATGTAACTAATGGCTGGTGTGGAGTTGGAATCAAGATTACAGTCTCAGTCCTCCAGGCTGTCTTCAGGCGAGAGATAAATTTGGTTTAATTTGATATCCCTAGAAGATTAAAAATTGAAGTTTCATGGTATTTGGAGAATATCATAATTCTCTTGTGAAGATGTAATGATTTGCAGATGATGGGTGTCCTCATTCACCTCTATTGAAGGAGCTTGACAATCTGCCTTAAAGGATAAGCATCTTATTTCTAAGCAGGAAACCAGGAAGTAGATTTGGGTCTATCTTGTTCCAAAACTGGGTCCTAAGCTGAAAATCGCTGAAAAAAATGAGGGCTTCATTCATTCCTCTTCTGTTCATTCTAGTTCCCACAAGCGTTGGGTGGAGAAAAAATTAAGTTTATAATGATAGTTCAGGGACAGTGGGGAGACATATAGTAAGAAATACAAAGAAGATGCCTCCTGAAGGTCATTTCCCATGACAAGACATATTCAAGTGGGAATGATAGCTCCTGAAGTCACAGGATAATGAGATGTAACTTCTGTTTTCTGTTTTATTTAGCACTTGGTAGCTATTCTGAAACAGATGTTTTCTAATCTGTAATATTTTGCTGAAAACTGTTGGTGAAATTGCTGGAAGTTTCCATACTGGCCTTGCTTATGCCTTTAGCACTGTCTTTAATTTCACTCCTCAGTAGGAGAGAAGAAAGAAGGACAAAGAAATATGTTCATTTCAGCCAGAATTTTAAAAACATGTTCCCTTTAGTTCCATGTCCAGGACAAGAAAGAAAAGAGGAGCCAAGAAAAGATAATTCCAGGGAATGTGGCTACATAAAACTTGTAGTGGTTTCCACCTGTTTTATTGGCAGTGGAATACTCCCTTCTAATAAAATCTGGTGGTTTAAAATGTGGAGCTGCTAAGTTGGGAGTGTAAGTGGGGAACCCACTAGTCTATTCACCCAGCTTCACCCTTGCACTCTCTCTCCTTTCATGCCCCCTCCCATCATTACAGAAATGTTGAGTTTCTCAGATCACAGTTTAAACTTATTAGTTTAGTCTAACTCCACATTTTCAAGATGGAGCCTCTGAGGCTTAGAGAAGATATGATTTGCTTGAGATCACACACAGGATTAGTAACAGTATCAAGACTGAAACAGACATCTTGATCCTCAGGGCTCTGTCCTACACAGACTGTTTCTGGAGGTATTAGCAATGTGTTAGGTCTCGAATAATAGGTGGGATTTGTGCATTTCAGATAATATACAAGCATAACATGAATGTTCAGGGCAGTCATCCATATGGAGGAATAAGACAAGAGAAAACCATTTAGTGAGCACTGAAAAGTTAATCATAATTTTATAGAAGGATTCACAGAGCTTAAGTGACTAGTCCAAGATCATTCAGCACAGAGGCCAAGTCAGAATTCAAAGCCTTGTTCTTTCTGACTTATTTGAAATATCGTAAAGTAGACATTGTAAATTGGTGGCCTTGTGACCAAATCTGTCCCACAGAAATGCATTTGATTTGTATTGTGTATAGCTATATGATCTTGGTCAAGGTAATTGTCCTGTGCCTCACTTTCCTTATCTGTAAAATGGGACACCAAGAGGATTAAATTAGTTAACATCTCTAAATCTCCTAGAACACTGTTGGTTCCTAATACCATATGAGTATCATTATTATTATTATTATTATTATTTTTGAGACAGAGTCTCACTCTGTCATTGAGCTAGAGTGCAGTGGCGCGATCTGGGCTCACTGCAAGCTCCGCCTCCTGGGTTCACACCATTCTTCTGCCTCAGCCTCCCGAGTAGCTGGAACTACAGGCACCCGCCACCATGCCTGGCTAATTTTTTGTATTTTTTTTTTTTAGTAGAGACGGGGTTTCGCTGTGTTAGCCAGGAGGGTCTTGATCCCCTGACCTTGTGATCCGCCTGCCTCGGCCTCCCAAAGTGCTGGGATTACAGGCGTGAGCCACCGCGCCCGGCCATTATCTTTTTTTTTAAAAAAAAGTTAAATCATATATCAACATTTTAAATGGGATATTTCACCTACAAGTTCAGTGCTCTGACTTGTCTCAAAAAAAAAAAAAAAACTAGACTATAATGGGGCTAGTATCTTGCAAATATCAAACAGATTTCTTTTAACTTTCTTAAGTCATCTTCTGTCATAGACTCTTGCTTGAAATGTAGCCTTGAGACTTATTTTCCCAATCAGGAGAGAACAGAATGGAGAGAAAAAGAATTTGCTAAATTTTCTTAGTTCCATTTAACCTATGAAGCTCAGCACATAATAATTTCATAGAGTTTTTACATACTCCACAGGAAATGCCTTCCACCCAAATATCCTTCCATCCAGGACAGCTAAGCCATGAGGCTGCGTATAGGGAAATAAAAGAAAAGTCTGACTCTTTTAATAAAAGGGTAGAGAGAAGAAGAACAAAGAGAGAAGTAAGAGAGGCATCATTGAGAGACATGTGCTCCTGTCTTCCCATTCCAGCTCTTCAAGGCAGAGAGGATTCTTACTCTGCTCCTGTTTAAGATTCCAAGTAGAGATGACTTGCAGACTATGCCCATACCAACAAGCAGACAGCCACATATGAGCAAAAGTCATGCCCTGATGTAGTTGGGAAAAAAGAGCAGGTCTGCATTTAGCTCCTCAGAGTGTCTCTCAGCCAGAGATGAATCCAGGTTTTACAGATCTTGAAGCTTACGTGATGGGGGTAGAGGGAGAGTTTTTTTGTTTGTTTGTTTTGTTTTGTTTTGTTTTGTTTTTAAGAAAAAGAACACAGAATTACATACACAAAATTAGGTACAGGGTTTTGGGCGGAGCTCTGCAAGTGAGTGGTCCTTAGCTCCTGCGAGAGAAGATATCCAGAAGTTCCCACATACCCTGTAGAAGAATAAGGAAAGTAGCCAAGAATGCTGGCTGGCAAGTATAGGAGGAAGTAGCTCTGTAAATTACACTGGGCCAGGAACAAAAAGTAGTAACAGCCAGACCTCAGGAAGAGCTGTGTGGTTTGCCTTCAGGCTCTGAGCAAACTTAGCGAGGCCAGGCTACAAAACATTCCACTCTCTTAACAACAGGCTGTAGAGCATCCTGAGAGGTCAGGGACTCCGAATAGATTCAAGGTCTCAGGCTTCCCCAAAGTCATAATGCCTCATAGATGCAGACGTTATTTTAGATACTCACTCAGAGGGAGAGGGCAGCCACAGGAAAGATACAGTGTTTCTTTCCAAAAGAAATTATTAACTAACAGAATTCTAACCATTAGATTCAAATATGTTTTAAACTACATTGGACATTTAGGTAGATCCATTCAGAAAATGTTAGGAAGAAAGTAAAACAAGTGGGATGAAAAATAACTGTAGTGGGGCTACTTTAGATATGTTAGTCAGTGAATATTTTCCGAGGAGGTGACTTTGTTTTTCTTTTTCTTTTCTTTTGGATACAGGGTTTTGGCTGGGCACGGTGGGTCATGCCTGTAATCCCAGCACTTTGGGAGCCAAGGCAGGTGGATCACTTGAAGTCAGGAGTTCCAGACCAGCCTGGCCAACGTGGTGAAACCCTGTCTCTACTAAAAATACAAAATTTAGCTGGGCATGGTGGCACATGCCTGTAATCCCAGCTACTCGGGAGGCTGAGGCAGGAGAATTGCTTGAACCCAGGAGACAGAGGTTGTAGTGAGCCAAGATCGTGCCACTGCACTCCAGTCTGGGCGACAAAGTGAGACTCTGTATCAAAAAAAAAAAAAAAAGAGGCAGGATCTTGCTCTGTCATCCAGGCTGGAGTGCAGTGTCACCTTCATAGCTCACTGGAGCCTCAAACTCCTGGGCTCAAGTGATTCTTCTACCTCGGCCTCCCAAAGTGCTGAGATTACAGCTGTGAGCCATCGCACCTGGCTAGGAGGTGACATTTGAACTAAAACTTAAATCATGAACTCATGACTGAGAACCATCTGTGCAAATGTCTGGGTCAGAGCATTCCAGTCAAAGGGAGCAGGAAGTGTAAAACCCCTTGGCAGGAACAAACTTGAAGTGTTCAAGAAAAGCAAGGTGCCGATGTTACTAGAACCAAGTGAGATGGGGCAGAAGATGAAGTCAGAGAAGCAGACAAAGACAAATTATGAAGATCCTTGGAGGCCATGGTAAGGATTTGTAATTTTCTGTGTATGATGTAAAGCCATTGAAGTCTTTGGAAAAAAAAAAATGATGTGAACCCTCTGGATACCATGTGCATTGCAGAATGAGCCATAAAGGAGCAAGGGTGGATGTAAGTTACGAGGCTTTGTGGCAGTCCAGGTAAGAGAACAATGACTTAGCCTAGGGCATTGGCATTGGAGATAGTAAAAATTAGATTCAGGATATATGTATTTTGAAGGTGTAGCCCACAGAATTGCTGCTAATGAATTGGGCGCTGGGAGTGAAAGAAAAAGTGATTTAGGGATGATTCTTAGCTTTTTAGCCTGAATAGATAGGTTAATGCTGTTGCCCATTATTTGAAATGGAGAAGAAGAGAGCAGATGTGAGAAAGTGGGCAGAGAAGGAAGGAAGATGTCTTGGACATGATAAATTTGAGATGCCTCTAGACATCCAAGTGGAAATGTTGAATAGCAGTTAGATATTCAAATCTGAAGCTTAGGAGAGATAACAGGGCTAGAGATAGAAATATGAGAGTCATTGGTATAAGCCATAGACTTGATAGAGTTACCAAGAGCACGTATATTGAAATGAATCCGGAGGCACCCCAATATTTACAGCTCAGAAGGAGGAAGAGAATCAGCCAAGTAGCAGGAAAGTCAGGAGAATTTGTGGTCTCAGTAACCAAATAAAGAGTGTTTTGGGAGAGGCTCAATTACTACTTTTTCAGATGTCACTGAGAGGACAAGTAAGATGAGGCCCAAGAATTGATGATACGATTGAAAGATCTTTAGTGATCTGGACTAGAATTATTTCAGTGGATTTGTTTAAACATAAGCACGATTGGAGTGGCTGGAAGAGAGAACAAGAGATGAAGACATAGAAACAGTGAATGTGAACAATTCTTTCAAGAAGTTTCACTTTGAAAAAGATTAGAGAAATAGAGTGCTATTGGAGAGGAATGTGGCCCAAGAAATCTTTTTTTAAAAGATGGGAATCACTAATGCACATTAAAAATAGTAAACCATGACCAAATACATTGGAAAGGTCAAATAAATGACATGGGCCAGGCGCAGTGGCTCATGCCTGTAATCCCAGCACTTTGGGAGGCTGAGGAGGGTGGATCATCTGAGGTCAGGAGTTCGAGACCAGCCTGGCCAACATGGTGAAACCCTGTCTCTACTAAAAATACAAAAATTAGCTGGGCATGGTGGCAGGCATCTGTAATCCCAGCTACTTGAACTCGGGAGGCTGAGGCAGGAGAATCGCTTGAACCTGGGAGACAGAGGTTGCAGTGAACTGAGATTGCACCATTGCACCCCAGCCTGGGCGACAAGAGCAAAACTCCATCTCAAAAATAAATAAATAAATAAATAAATAAAATAAAATAAAATAAAATAAAGGACATGGCCTCCAAAACCTCTGCCTCCAAGCTGAGACAAACCATGGACATGAGGGTGAGACAGTAGAGAAGAGCCAGGAAGTAGATAACCAGGCAGGTCAAAAAGAAATCACGCATCCTGGGGTAAATCCAACTCTAGAAGTCAGTTCTCCATCTGGTATTTAGTCCCTGGGACATGCATTCTTTAGAATTATCATAATTATTGTTTTTTTCTGCAAAGGAAGCTAAATATCAGTTCATTGATTGATTATTTATTTATTTATATTAGAGACAGGGTCTTGTTCTGTTGCCCAGGCTGGAGTATGGTGGTGTGATCATGGCTCACTATAACCTCAAACTCTTGGGCTAAAGGGATCCTCCCACCTCAGCATCCTAAGTAGCTAGGGCTACAGGCCTGTGCCACCACTCCAGGTTAATTTTTAAAATATTTTTTAGAGATGGGGTCTCTCTATGTTGTCCAAGCTGGTCTTGAACTCCTGGCCTCAAGCAGTCCTCCCACCTTTACCTCCCAAAGTGCTGGGCATGAGCCACTGCGCCCAGCCAGTAAATTCAGTGTACTTCTTCTATAAACCTTGTTCTTCAAGTTCTACTGGATGAGATACAATTCAGTACTAACCAGGATATATTAAAGATGAGCACATTGAAGCTGGGCGTGGCAGCATGTGCTTGTATCCCAGCTTCTTGGGAGGCTGTAGTGAATTATGATTGTTCCTGTGGATAGCCAGTGCACTCCAGTCTCCTGGGCAAATAGTGAGATCCTGTCCAAAAAAAAGAACGAGAAGGAGAAAAAGGAGGAAGAAGGAGAAGAGGAAGAAGAGGAGGAAGGAGGAAGAAGGAGGAGGAGAAGGAGAAGGAAGAGAGAAGGAGGAGGAGGAGGAAGAGAGAAGGAGAAGGAGGAGGAAGAGAGAAGGAGGAGGAGGAGGAAGAGAGAAGGAGAAGGAGGAGGAAGAGAGAAGGAGGAGGAGGAGGAAGAGGGAAAGAAAGAAAGAAAAGAAGGAAAGAAAGAGAAAGAAAGAGAAAGAGAAAAGATGAAAGATGAGCACAGTTAATGCTGGTGAGTTAGATATTTTGCATGGCAGAAAGAAAAGGTAAAGAACGTAGCCTGGCAAGTAACAGTATTGTAACCCAGCTGAATAATCATGAGTGGTTTTCAGCTCCTAAAATAATGACAATAATAACAGCAACATTGCTTTCAGTAATGCAGAAATTATTTTCAAAAGTAAAGTTTTAAAAAGTTTTATATTAAAAATCATTCCCGCCAGCTGGGTGCAGTGGCTCATGCCTGTAATCCCAGCACTTTGGGAGGCCGAGGCAGGCGGATCGCCTGAGGCCAGGCGTTGGAGACCAGCCTGACCATATGATAAAACCCCATCTCTACTAAAAATACAAAAACTAACCTGGCATGGTGGCATGCGCCTGTGGTCACAGTTACTCGGGAGGCTGAGACAGGAGAATCGCTTGATCCTGGGAGGCGGAGGTGAGCCGAGATCACACCATTGCACTCCAGCCTGGGCAACAAGAGCAAAACTCCATCTCAAAAAAAAAGAAAAAAAAAAATTCACCCCCCCACAAAGAAAGAAAAACAGAATATGCACTTTTAAAATTTTATTTATTTACTTTTTTTAGAGAGAGACCAAGTCTTGCTCTCTTGCCCGGCTGGAGTGCAGTGGCACAATCTCGGTTCACTGCAACCTCCACCTCCCGGGTTCAAGCAGTTCCCCTGCCTCAGCTTCCCAAGGAGCTGGGACTACAGGTGCACACCACCACGCCCAGCACATTTTGTATTTTTTTAAGCAGAGATGGGATTTCACTATATGTTGGCTAGGCTGGTATTGAACTCCTGACCTCAGGTGATCCACCAGCCTCGGCCTCCCAAAGTGCTGGGATTACAGGTGTGAGCCACTGTGAGGGGCCCAGAATATGCACTTTAAAATTCTGGAAAGATACAAAAAAAAACAGTAGTTACATATTTGTAACTTCTGCTACATAGGTAGTAGTACCTACATATGTCATAGTAGTAGTTACATATGTAACTTCTACTACAGAAGTAGTACGTTACATATGTAACTTCTACTACAGAAGTAGTACGTTACATATGTAACTTCTACTACAGAAGTAGTACGTTACATATGTAACTTCTACTACAGAAGTAGTACGTTACATATGTAACTTCTACTACAGAAGTAGTACGTTACATATGTAACTTCTACTACAGAAGTAGTACGTTACATATGTAACTTCTACTACAGAAGTAGTACGTTACATATGTAACTTCTACTACAGAAGTAGTACGTTACATATGTAACTTCTACTACAGAAGTAGTACGTTACATATGTAACTTCTACTACAGAAGTAGTACGTTACATATGTAACTTCTACTACAGAAGTAGTACGTTACATATGTAACTTCTACTACAGAAGTAGTACGTTACATATGTAACTTCTACTACAGAAGTAGTACGTTACATATGTAACTTCTACTACAGAAGTAGTACGTTACATATGTAACTTCTACTACAGAAGTAGTACGTTACATATGTAACTTCTACTACAGAAGTAGTACGTTACATATGTAACTTCTACTACAGAAGTAGTACGTTACATATGTAACTTCTACTACAGAAGTAGTACGTTACTTCTACTACATATGTAGTAGTTACAAATGTAACTACTACAATTTGTAACTTCCAGGATAAAGGAAGATTGAGGGAATAACCTTCCTTCTATACGTTTTTAGTTTTTGAATTATGCAAATATATTACTTATTTTTCAAATCAAATAACTTTTAAACTAGTTCCCTCAGAATTCTGATTAAAATAGTAAAGAGCTGAAATAAATGAAAAAATAATGTTATCATCAATAAAATATCCAGCATACATTAAACAACAGGATTGGAACAAGTGTTACTTATCATGCTTTCTGTATGAACAGCAATTTATTGCTTACAAGGTATTTTCACACACATTTTCATCTTGCCTGTTAGAGAACATTTTATCCACATTATTTTACAGGATTGGACACAGACTCTCATAGGTTAAGTGACCATAGGTTGTCACCAAGGCCACATAGCTAATAAGAGGAGGAACCTGATAGATGTTTAGGCTGTCTGACTCCAAGTTTAGACAATTTCAGGACAAAGGTTACAAATGCAAATACTTACCCCAGAACCAAGGTTGCAAATGTAAATGCTTACAGGAGCTAGCAAGCAGCATAAATGAGTAAAAAACCCCAAGTGGAATAGCAGAAAGCTCATGCCCTCTCTGGCGGGGCAGCCACTACTTATTCCAGGATATTCTTCCCAAGAGGGAATGCCAGCCCAGCCTTGTCAGATCTTCACATTGCTAACTCAGAAATTGGACTGTATTTGAAATTTCCCAATTTATTTATTTTATTTTATTTTATTTTATTTTTTAAGGCAGAGTCTTGTTCTGTTGCCTGGGCTGGAGTGCAGTGATATGATCTTGGCTCACTGCAACCTCCACCTCCTGGGTTCAAGCGATTCTCCTGCCTCAGCCTCCCTAGTAGCTGGGATTATAGGCGCATGCCACCACGCCTGGCTAATTTTTTTTTATTTTTAGTAGATATGGGGTTTCACCGTGTTGGCCAGGCTGGTCTCGAACTCCTGAACTCAAGTGATCTGCCTGCCTCAGCCTCCCAAAGTGCTGGATTACAGGCTTGAGCCACCAGCTGGCCTAAGCTTACATTTCAGTCATGTTAAGAATATTCACTTTGTTGGGCATTCACTCTCCAGAACTTTTTTATCTTGCAAAACTGAACCTCAATACCCAATAAACAATAATTCTATTTTCCCTCCCCCCAGCCCCTGGCCATCAACATTCTTTGTTTCTATGAATTTGACTAGTCTAAATACCTCATATAAATAAATCATACAATATTTGTCCTTTTGTGACAGGTTTGTTTCACTTAGCATAAAGTCTTCAAGGTTCATCCAGTTGCAACATGTGTCAGAATTTCCTTCCTTTTTAAGGCTGAATGATATTACATTGCATGTATATACCACATTTGTTTATCCATTCATCCATCAATGGACACTTGAGTTGTCTGCCTATTGGTTATTGTGAATAATGCTGCTATGAACATGAGTGTGCAAACATCTCGTTGAGACCCTGCTTTCAATTATTTTGGATATGTACTCAGAACCCAATTTTTAAAAAATAGCTTTACTGAGCTATAACTTACATACCATACAAGTCACCCATTTAACATGTATGATTCAGTGGGTATTTGTTTGTTTGTTTGTTTTTCGAGATGGAGTCTCTCTCTGTTGCCCAGGCTGGAATGCAGTGGTGCAGTCTCGGCTCACTGCAACCTCCACCTCCTGGGTTCAAGTGATTCTTCTGCCTCAGCCTCCTGAGTAGCTGGGATTATAGGCGCACACCACCACACCCAGCTAATTTGTATATTTTTAGTAGAGACAGGATTTCACTATGTTGGCCAGGCTGGCCTCGAACCCCTTCCTCAGGCGATCTGCCCGCCTCAGCCTCCCAAAGTGCTGGGATTACGGGTGTGAGCTACCACAGTCACCACAGTCACTTTTAGAATATTTTCATCACCTCAAAAAAATACACTTATAGCTATTGCTCTCCTGTCTCCGTGGCCCCTGCTCCCCCTGCATTCCTAAGCAACCTCTAATCTACTTCCTGTCTCTATAGATTTCCCTATTCTAGACATTTCACACTAATGGACTCATACAATATGTGATTTTTCATGACTGACTTCTTTCACTTAGGATACTGTTTTCAAGGTTCAGCCATGTTGTAACATGTATCAGTACTTCATTTCCTTTTTCTTTTTTTGGTGAGGGGGACCTAGTCTCACTCTGTCACCAGGCTGGAGTGCAGTGGTGCCATCTCAGCTCACTGCAACCCGCCTCCCGGGTTCAAGTGATTCTCCTGCCTCAGCCTCCCAAGTAGCTGAGACTACAGGCACGTGCCACCATGCCCAGCTAATTTTTGTATTTTTTAGTAGAGACGGAGTTTCACCATGTTGGCCAGAGTGGTCTTGATCTCCTGACCTCGTGATCTGCCCACCCTCGGCCTCCCAAAGTGCTGGGATTACAGGCGTGAGCCACCACACCTGACCTTCATTTCCTTTTATGGCTGAGTAATATTCCATTGTATGGATATAGCATGGAATTTCTCAGTTTTTGAGTGCTGTCAATTAAGTAAAATAGTTTTAAACTTTCCATATAAGCCAACAATAAATATCTGCAATGCCCCCAATTTGCAACCTTTACATAAACTTCAAATTAATATCTCCTAACAGCGTTGTACAAAATAAAAAAACAGCAATAAGGGAAGGTATGCAGGCAAACATTGGAAGAAAAAAATATTTAAAACCAATAGCAGCACAGGTCAAGCCAGGTCAACACAATCAGTTCCCTTTGTGGCCTCACAGGAACAGCAGTGGTAGCCTAGAGACACAGCAAGCTCCAGCTCCTAGGATGAAAATGGGAAGTAACATGGAAAAGAGTGTTAATTTTCTCCCAGACACAGTGGTCTGTCCTATTCAGTTTCGATCACTCTATCTTGGGCATCTTCATGTATGAACAAACCTAAAGTGACCACTTCCTAGAGTGAGGCCAACGGCGTCATTTTATAGTTTGTGAAAACCTTAAAGCAGATTTAACAAGTTTGCAGCTGGACAATATATCTACAAAAAATATAAAAATTAGCTGGTGTGGGGGCACACGCCTGTAGTACCAGCTACTTGGAGGCTGAGGCAGAAGAATCAATTGATCCTGGAAGGTTGAGGCTGCAGTGAGCTGTCATCATGCCACTGTACTCTGGCCTGGGAGACAGAGACTCTGTCTCAAATAATAATAATTAAATAAATAAATAATAAAGAATTTGTGGGTATGCTGGTTTTCATGGTAAGTTCATGTCTCTTGGAAACACTCAATTGGTCCAAGGAGCTAAGTCCTTTTTTCTTTTTCTGCTACCTCTCACCAGGTGCCCACAGGCAAACCTTATAGAAGGGGAATGTGAGGGTTAATTTTATGTGTCAACCTGTCTGGGCCATAGTGCTCGGATATTTGGTCAAACATTATTCTGAATGTTTCTGTGAGAGTATTTTTTGGATGAGCTTAATTAACATTTAAGTAAGTGGACTTTGGGCTGGGGGTGGTGGCTCACACCTTTAATCCCAGCACTTTGAGAAGCTGAGGTGGGTGGATCACCTGAGGCCAGAAGTTCAAGACCAGCCTGGCCAACATGGTGAAACCCCATCTCTACTAAAAATACAAAAATTAGCCAGGTGTAATGGCACACACCTGTATGTAATACCAGCTACTTGGGAGGCTGAGGCATGAGAATCGCTTGAAGCAGGGAGACAGAGGTTGCAGTGAGCCAAGATCACACAACTGCACTCTAGCTTGGGCAATAGAGTGAGACTCTGTCTCAATCAATCAATCAATGGACTTTGAATAAATTAGATTGCTCTCCATAATGTTTGTGGGCTGGCCTCATCCGATCAGTTGAAGGCCTTAATAGAACAAAGACTGACTGCCTCATCACCCCCCATCCCTGAGCAAGAAGGAATTCTCCCAGCAGATGGCCTTTGGTCTTAAATTGCAACATTGGCTCTTCCCTGGGTCTCCATCCTGCCAACCCACTCTGAAGATTTTGGACTTGCCAACCTCCATAATAGTATGAGCCAATTCCTTAAAATAAATCTCTCTATATGTTTGCACATTCTCTTGGTTCTGTTTCTCTGAAGAACCCTGACTAACACATATAATGAGCACCCAGCAATTACTTTTCCAAAGAAAGGAAGGGGCACTAACATTTTTGAGCACCTACTGTGTGCCAAGCATTTTATTTTTTTCTAATTACTGATAACTTATACATTTTATTATTACAAAGGGTATCACATGTTTCTCAAAGAAAATATACAACACAACAAATAAAAGAGGAAGAAAATTAAAAGACAATGTATTTCCATTGCTCAAAGTAGATGACTTCTTGTGGAAGCCAAAGCAATTCCATCTTGGATGCTAATCCTTCATGTTGACTTCTGATTAACCCTTGTTCCTAGAAGGCCTCTAAGATTTCCAATTTATCTATAGTTTCTTGGGTAACAGCACGTACTTACCATAAATCCTACCCCTTAGGTCAAAGCAATCTTGATTGTATCATACTTCAGTTGTCCTACATGTCCTTCCTGAATCACATATACCCCTTCCTTATGATATAAACGTATTACCTGATGGTCTACCCGTAGTAGTATTAATCATTTTATTCCCCACTATACTATTTCCAACTTCTAATCATCTAATCAGTAACCGATTGATTTCCATTCAACAATGATTAGTTCAACTTACATTAAAACAAGTAATAATTACCCATACCATGAGCCCTAGGTCTGAGGGGTAATGGTGAGGATCCACCATCTTGTCTTGTCAGTGCCTGAGACACAGACGTGGCTTCTATTCCTAAGTATCTATGAAATGTTTCTTTCCAGGCTGGGTGCAGTGCCTCACACCTATAATCCCAGCACTTGAGCAGCCAAAGAGGGAGGATTGCTTGAGCCCAGGAATTTGAGGCTACAGTGAGCTATGATTGCACCACTGCACTCCAGCCTGGGCAACAGAGTGAGACCCTATTTCTTTTGAAAAAGAAATAGATAAATAAATAAATGTTTCTGTCTAAAAAAACTGGATTTGTCAGCCTCTTTCTTTGGCCTCTTAGCTTCCTTGGACCTTGGGGGTAGGTTTGCATAGGCCTGCCCACTGCAAAACACTGCTGGTAAATTTTTTGTGCTTTTTATAAATTTCATATTTAATCTCTCCCTTTTCTCCACTTAATGCCGCAAAACATATTGCCTGATGATAAAGATTAATGTACAGCATTTTTGATAGCATTACATATTCCATTGTGTGGCTAAACTATATACATATATATTTTTTTGTTTTGTTTTGTTTTGTTTTTTGAGATGGAGTCTCTCTCTCTCACCCAGGCTGGAGTGCAATGGCACCGTCTTGGCTCACTGCAACCTCCACCTCCCAGGTTCAAGCGATTCTCCTGCCTCAGCCTCCTGAGTAGCTGGGACTACAGGCACCCGCCATCACACCGGGCTAATTTTTGTATTTTTAGTAGAGACGGGGTTTCACTATGTTGCCCAGGCTGGTCTCAAACTCCTGACCTCGTGATCCACCTTCCTCGGCCTCCCAAAGCTCTGGGATTACAGGCATGAGCCACCATGTCTGGCATATATATATACATATATATATATATATATATATACATATATATATATATATATATATATATATATATATATTTAACCAGACTCTTTTTGTGGGACATTTAGGTGGTTTCCAGTTTCTTGCTGTGATAACGTTACAATAAATGTACTTGTACCCAATATAAGCAACGTTACAGTAAATTTCCTTGTACACAGACTTTTGCAAATTTCTAAATATTTCCTTAGGATAAATTTCTAGAAGTAGAATTGCTGAGTCAAAGATTGTAGCTTTTGATACATGTTGCCAGATTGCCTTCCAAAAAGATACCAATTTACACTTTCATTAGCAGTGTCTGCTTCCTGCAGGCTTCCATTGCTGGGTACTGTAGTTTTAAAATATAATTAAAATATAATTTACACACAGAATAGGGCACAAATCACAAGTGTATGGCTTAATGGAATTTTTTTTTTTTTTGAGACAGAGTCTCGCTCTGTCGCCCAGGCTGAAGTGCATGAAGAAACAGAAAATCTGAAGTGCAGTGGCGCGATCTCTGCTCACTGCAACCTCTGCCTCCCGGGTTCAAGCGATTCTCCTGCCTCAGCCTCCCGAGTAGCTGGGACTACAGGCACCCGCCACCATGCCCGGCTAATTTTTGTATTTTTAGTAGAGATAGGGTTTTACCATATTGGCCAGGCTGGTCTCAAACTCCTGACCTTGCTATCCACCCACCTCGGCCTCCCAAAGTGCTGGGATTACAGGTGTGAGCCACAGCAGCCAGATGCTTAATGGATTTTTTTAAACTGTGGTGAAATATACATAACATAAAACTTACCATTCAACTATTTTTTTTTTTTGAGATGCGGTCTCGCTGTCGCCCAGGTTGGAGTGCAGTGGCGAGATCTCGGCTCACTGCAGGTTCCGCCCCCCGCGGGTTAACACCATTCTCCTGCCTCAGCCTCCCGAATAGCTGGGACTACAGGCGCCCGCCTCCTCGCCCGGCTAATTTTTTGTATTTTTAGCAGAGACGGGGTTTCACCGTGTTAGCCAGGATGGTCTCCATCTCCTGACCTCGTGATCCACCCGCCTCGGCCTCCCAAAGTGCTAGGATTACAGGCGTGAGCCACCGCGCCCGGCCGTTCAACTATTTTTAAGTATACAGTTCAGTGGCATTAAGTACATTCATATTGTTGTGCAACCGTCACCACCCATCTTCATAACTCTCTTCATCTTGCAAAACAGAAATTCTCTACCCAGTAAACAATAACTCCCCATTGGTCAATTAATTTTTAAAACACGAAACCCGTCCCCAGGTTAATAAATAAAATATTAGCAACATCCCAGAAGCCGCCTTCCAGTAACTATACGCACCCACAAGAGGGTGACTTCTTTTGGAGTCTCGCTCTGTCGCCCAGGCTGGAGTGCAATGGCGCTATCTCAGCTCGTTGCAACCTCTGCCTCCTGGGCTCAAGCGATTCTCCTGCCTCAGCCTCCCCAGTAGCTGGGATTACAGGCACGTGCCACCACTCCTGGCTAATTTTTGTATTTTAAGTAGAGATGGGGTTTCACCATGTTGGCCAGGCTGGTCTTGAACTCCTGACCTAGGTAATCTGCCCACCTTGGCCTCAAAACATGCTGGGATTACAGGCATGAGCCACCGTGCCCAGTCCTTAGAGGGTAACTTCTAACTGGGGCTTTTTCTAACTATGACAATTTGATAGAATAATAGTATCTTACTGTTCTGTTCATTTCTTTATTTTAGTTGAAGCTATGAACCTGGTAAATAAATAAATAATTTTTAAAATAAAGTTTAAAAAACTATTTTAATAGGAACAACTCCTTAAACTATGACCATGACCATTTGCATTCTTTGTTAGGAATTGTAGCTCATTATCTTATTTAATCTTCACACTAACCTAATGAGAGAATCAAAAAACCAAGAGTTACTTCTTCAAAAACATCAATGAAAGTGACAAACCTTTAGCTAAATTGACTAAGAAAAAAAGGACAAGACTCAAATAACTAAAATCAATAATAAAAGCAGGGCACTACTAGCAATTTTGCAAAAGTAAAAAGAATTATGAGAGAATTATGAACAATTGTATGCCAAAAACTTGCATAACCTAGAGGAAATGGACAAATTCCCAGAAATATACAACCTACCAAGAATGAATCATGAAGAAATAGAAAATCTGAACAGCCATATAACTAGTTAAAAAAAAAAAAAAAAGAATCAATCATCAAAAACCTCCCAACAAAGGAAATCCCAGGACTAGTTAGATGCCTTCCCTGGTGAATTCCACCAAACATTTTTTTTTTTCTGTTTATCACTACTTACTTGCTTTTGATTAATTCCATCAAGTGTTTACAGAAGAATTAACACCAGTCCTGCTCAAACTCTTCTAAAAAATTGGAGAGAAGGGTATACTTCCTAACTCATTCTATGAGCCAGTGTTACTCTGATACCAAAACTAGACAGAGGTACAAGAAAACCACAGCTATATATCCCTTATGAATATTGATGCCAACATCTCAACAAAATAATGGCAAGCCAAATTCAGCAGCATATTAAAAGGATTATACATCATGACTATATTAGTCAGAGTTCTCCAGATATATATGAGGAAGAGAGAAAATGGATTTATTAGGGGAATTGATTCATGTGATTATGAAAGCTTAGAAGTCCACAACAGGCTGTCTGCAAGCTGGAGACCCTGGGATGCCAGAGTGTGGTTCAGTCCAAGTTCTAAAGCCCCAAAATCAGGGAAGCCAGTGGTATTATTCTTATCCAAGGCCAAAGACCTGAGAACGCAGGGGGCCATTAGTGTAAGTTCTGGAATCCCAAGGCTGGACAGCCTGGAGTTCTGATATCCAAGGGCAGGAGAAGGAGAGTGTCCCAGCTCCAGAAAGTATATTTCTCGGCCGGGCGCGGTGGCTCACGCCTGTAATCCCAGCACTTTGGGAGGCCGAGGCGGGCGGATCACGAGGTCAGGAGATGGAGACCATCCTGGCTAACACGGTGAAACTCCGTCTCTACTAAAAATACAAAAAAATTAGCCGGGCGTGGTGGCGGGCGCCTATAGTCCCAGCTACTCGGGAGGCTGAGGCGGGAGAATGGCTTGAACCCGAGAGGCGGAGCTTGCAGTGAGCCGAGATCGCGCCACTGCACTTCAGTCTGGGCGACAGAGAGAGACTCCATCTCAAAAAATAAATAAATAAATAAATAAATAAAAGTAAAAAAAATAAAAATAAAAAAGACAGTATATTTCTCTTCTTTTTTGTTGTATCTAGATCCCCAGCTGATTAGATGGTACCTGTCTACATTGAGATTGCTTCTTTCCCACTCAGTCCACTGACTTACATGACAATCTCATTTGGAAACACCCTTACAGACACACCTAGAAATAATCTTTTACCAGCTCGCTTGCTTGCTTGCTTGCTTTTCTTTCTCTTTCTTCTCTTTCTTTCTTTTCCTTTTTTCTTCCTTTTCCTTCCTTCCTTCCTTCCTTTTTCTTTCTTTCTTTTTGAGACAGGGTCTCCCTATGTTCCTCAGACTAGAGTCCAGTAGTTATTCATAGGCACAATCATAGCATACTATAGCCTTAAACTCTTGAACTCAAGCAATCCTCCTGCCTCAGCCTCCCAATTAGCTAGAATCACAGGTGCATGCCACAATGCCTTTTTGCCAAAAGTTGATACCTAAAATAAACCATTATAATGAGCAAGTGGGATTTATTCCTGGAATGCAAGAATAGCTCAACATATGAAAATAAATCAGGCCAGGTATAGTGGCTCACGCCTGTAATACCAACACTTTGGGAGGCTGAGGTGGAAGGATTGCTTGAGCCCAGAAGTATGAGGCTGCAGTGAGCCATGACTGTGCCACTGCAATCCAGCCTGGGAGACAGAGCGAGACCCTGTTTCAAAGAAACAAAACAAAACAGAACAAAACAAAAAAAAAGAAAAGAAAATCAATCAACGTAGTATACCACATCAACAGAATGAAGGAGGAAAAAAAAGCATAATTATTTCAATGACACACACAAAAAAAGAAAATCAAGAATCATTTTATAATTTTTTTTTTTTGAGACAGGGTCTCACTCTGTCACCCAGGCTGGAGTACAGTGCAGTGACATGATCTTGCCTTACTGCAACCTCTGCCTCCCAGGCTAAAACAATCTCCCACATCAGCCTCCCAAGAGGCTGGGATTACAGGCATGTGCCACCATGCTGGCTAATTTTTGTATTTTTTGTAGAGGTGGGGTTTCACCATGTTGCCCAGGCTGGTCTTAAACTCTTGAGCTTAAGTGATCCACTCACCTTGGCCTCCCAAAGTGCTGGGATTACAAGCATGAGCCAATGAGCCTGGCCCATTTTATAAAATTTAACACTTTTTTTGTGATAAAAACACTCAACAAGCCAGGAATAGAAGGAAATTACCTCAATACAATAAAGGGCATATATGAAAACCCACAGCCAACATAATACTCACTGGTGAAAGACTAAAATCTTTTCCTCTAAAATCAGGAACAAAACAAAGATGCCTGCTTTTACCACTTACATGTAGCAATGGAAGTCCTAGCTAGAGCAATTGAGCAAGAAAAATAAATAAAAGACTTCCAAATTGAAAACAAAGAAGTAAAATTAGCTTTGTTTGCAGATGACATGATCTCAGATATACAGAACCCTAAAGATTCCACAAAAAAATTGTTAAAACTCATAAGTGAATTCAGCAAAGTCGAAGGATGCAAAATCAACACATAAAAATCAGTTTTGTTACTATACACTAAAAATGAATAATCCAAAAAATAAATTAAGAAAACAATTTCACTTAAAATAGTATCAAACTCCTGACCTTCTGATCTGCCCACCTGGCCAATGTGGTGAAACCCCATCTCTACTAAAAATACAAAAATTAGCCGGGTGTGGTGGCAGGTGCCTGTAGACCCAGCTATTCAGGAGGCTGAGGCAGAAGAATAGCTTGAACCTGGGAGGCGGAGGTTGCAGTGAGCCAAGATTGTGCCACTGCACTCCAGCCTGTGTGACAGAGACAGACTCTGTCTCAAATAAATAAATAAATAAATAAAAATAAAATAAAGTAGCATCAAAAATAATAAAATACTTAAATATAAACTTAACCAAGGAGGCAGGAGACTTGCACATTGAAAATTACAAAAGGTTGCTGAAAGAAATTAAAGAAAACACAAACAACATCCTGTACTCATGGATTGAAAGATTTAATTTTGTTAAGATGACAATACTACCCAAAGTCATATACAAATTCAGTGCACTCCCTATCAAAACCCCAATGACTGTTTTATAGAAATAAAAAAATTATCCTAAAATTCATATGGAATTTCAAGAGACCCTGAATAGCCAAAACGATCTTTAAAAGAAGAACAAAACTGCAGAATTGGAGTTTTCATACTTTCTGATTTCAAAACTTGTTACAAGCCATTGTAATCAAAAGAGTGTGGTATTGGCATAAAGACAGACAGGCAGACCAACGAAATGGAATATAGAGGTCAGGCATAAACCCTTACATATATGGTTAAATGATTTTCAACAAGAGCGTCAAGATCATTCAATATGGGAAAGGACAGTCTTTTCAACAAATGCTATTGGAAAATCTGGATATCCACAGGGCAAAAGAATGAAGCTGGGCTGGGCACAGTGGCTCACACCTGTAATTCCAGCACTTCGGAGGCACTTTGGGAGGCTGAGGCGTGCGGATCACGAGGTCAAGAGATGGAGACCATCCTGGCCAACATGGTGAAACCCTGTATCTACTAAAAATACAAAAATTAGCTGGGTGTGGTGGCGCGCGCCCGTAGTCCCAGCTAGGCAGGAGAATTGCTTGAACCCAGGAGGCAGAGGTTGCAGTGAGCCCAGATGGCGCCCCTGTACTCCAGCCTGGGCGACAGAGAGAGAGACTCCGTCTCAAAAAAAAAAAAAAAAAAAAAAAAAGAATGAAGCTGGATCCTTATCTTACACTATACAGAAACATTAACTCAAAATGAATGAAAGACCTAAACATAAGAGCTAAAACAATAAAACTCTTTATATATATATATATATATATTTTTTTTTTTTTTCTTCCTTTCTTTTTTTTTTTTTTATTTGAAAGAGTCTCGCTCTGTCGCCCAGACTGGAGTGCAGTGGCGCGATCTCGGCTCACTGCAAGCTCCGCCTCCCGGGTTCACGCCATTCTCTTGCCTCAGCCTCCTGAGTAGCTGGAACTACAGGCGCCCGCCACCACGCCCGGCTAATTTTTTTGTATTTTTAGTAGAGACGGGGTTTCACCGTGTTAGCCAGGATGGTCTTGATCTGACCTTGTGATCCGCCCTCCTCGGTCTCCCAAAGTACTGAGATTACAGGCGTGAGCCACCGCACCCGGCCACGATAAAACTCTTAAAAGAAAAAATAAGGGCAACAGCTTCAAAACATTGGTTTGCCAATGATTTCGTAGATATGACACCAAAGCACAGACAACAAAATCAAAAATAGTTAAGTTGAACTTCATCATAATTAAGTCTTTTGACCAGGCATGGTGGCCTGATGCCTGTAACCCCAGCACTTTCAGAAGCCAAGGTGGGAGGATCACTTGAGGCCATGAGTTTAAGACCAGCCTGGGCAACATAGTGAGATGGACCCCCAACCCATCTCTACAAAAAAAAAAAAAAAAAAAAAAAAATTAAATAGGCAGGCATGGTGGTTCACACTATAATCCCAGCACTTCGGGAGGGCAAGGAAGGTATTTCACTTGAGCTCAGGAGTTTGAGACCAGCCTTTGCAACATGGTGGAACCTCATCTCTACAAAAAATACGAAAATTAGCTGGGTGTGATGACATGTGCCTGTAGTCCCAGCTACCGGGGAGGCTGAGGTAGGAGGATTGCTTGAGCTCAGGAGTCAGAGATTGTGGTGAGCAGAGATTGCATTACTGCGCTCCAGCCTGGGCGACAGAGCAAGGCCCTGTCTCTGAAAAACATAATTAATTAATTACAACTTTTGTGCATCAAAGAATGTTATTAACAGAAAAAAAAGGCAGCCCACAGGATAGGAGAAAATATTTGTAAATTGTATATTTTGGTAAATAATTACTATCCAAAATATATAAAGAATATATTAAAATATAGTAACAACTTTCTTTGTTGTTGTTCAACTACAAAAAATGAACAATTAAAAAATGAGCAAATGGGGCCGGGCACGGTGGCTCACGCCTGTAATCCCAGCGCTTTGGGAGGCCAAGACGGGTGGATCATGAGGTCAGGAGTTCAAGACCAGCCTGGCCAAGATGGTGAAACCCCATCTCTACTAAAAATATGAAAAAATTAGCCGACCCTAGTGGCGTGTGCCTGTAATCCCAATTACTTGGGAGGCTGAGGCAGGAGAATAGCTTGAACTCGGGGGGTGGAGGTTGCAGTAAGCTGAGATCGTGCCACTGCACTCCAGCCTGGGTAACAGAGTGAGACTCCATCTCAAAAAAAAAAAAAAAAAGAGCAAATGAGGCCCAGCACAGTGACTCACATCTATAATCCCAACATTTTGGGAGGCCAAGGCAGGTAGATCACTTGAGGTCAGGAGTTCAAGACCAGCCTGGCAAATATGGTGAAACTTCATCTCTACTAAAAATACAAAAATTAGCCGGGCATCGTGGCACGTGCTTGTAATCCCAGCTACTCTACTCGGGAGGCTGAGGCAGGAGAATTGCTGGAACCCAGGAGGCAGAGGTTGTAGTGAGCAGAGATCGAGCCACAGCACTCCAGCCTTGGTAACAGAGACTCTGCCTCAAAAAAGTAAAAAATTTAAAAGTTAAAAATGAGCAAATGGGTCTGGTGAGGTGGCTCATGCCTGTAATCCCAGCACTTTGAAAGGCCAAGGCGGGAGGATCACCTGAGGTCAGGAGTTCAAGACCAGCCTGGTCAACATGATGAAACCCCATCTCCACTAAAAATACAAATATTAGCCAGGCATGGTGGCACACGCCTGTAATCCCAGCTACTCGGGAGCCTGAGACAGGAGAATCGCCTGAACCCGGGAGGTGGAGGTTGCATTGAGCCAAGATCACACCACTGCACTCCAGCCTGGGCAACCAGAGGGAGACTCTGTATCAAAAAAAAAAAAAAAAAAAGCAAATGACTTAAACAGACATTTATCCCAAGATATACAATTAGCGAATAAACATAGGAAAAGATGCTCATCATCTTTTTTCCTCCTAATTAGTAGGGAAATGTAAATCAAACCACTATGAGATACCACTTTACAGCCATTAAGATGGCAATTATCACACACACAAACACAGAGAGAGAGAGAGAGAGAAAATAAGTGTTAGCAAGGATGTGAAGAAATTGGAATCCTCGAGCATTGTTGGTGGGAATGTAAAATGGTACAGCCACTACGGAAAATGGTATGGACAGTCATAAAAAAATTATACACAGAATTACTGTATAATGCAGTATATCCACTTCTGGGTATACATCCAAAAGAAATGAAAGCAGGGACCTGAACAGATATGTGTACACCCATGTCCACAGCAGCATTATTCACAATAGCCAAAAGGTGAAAGCAATCCAAGTGTCTACCAGTGGACGAATAGACAAAATGTGATATATACATACAGCGGAATATTTAGCCTTAAAAATAAAAAGGAAATTTTGGGTTGGGCGCAGTGGGTCATGCCTGTAATCCCAGCACTTTGGGAGGCAGAGGTGGGTGGATCACGACGTGGTCAGGAGTTTGAGACCAGCCTGGCCAAAATGGTGAAACCCCGTCTCTACTAAAAATAAAAAAATTAGCTGCGCATGGTGTCATGTGCCTGTAATCCCAGCTACTCGGGAGGCTGAAGCAGGAGAATTGCTTCAACTGGGACCCAGGAGGCAGAGGTTGCAGTGAGCCGAGATCATGCCATTGCACTCCAGCCTGGGCAACAACAGTGAAACTCTGTCTAAAAAAAAAAAAGAAAAAGAAAAAGAAAAGGAAATTTTAACACATTACAACATGAATGAACCTTGAAGATAGTAAGTTAAGTGAAATAAGCCAGTCACAAAATGACAAATATTTTAGAATTCCATTTATATGAGGTTCCTAGTTTAGTTAATTTCATAGAGACAGGAAGTAGAATGGTGGTTGCCAGGGGCTAGGGATGAGGATTTAATATTTAATGGGTACAAAGTTTCAGTTGGAAAGAGGAAAAAGTTCTGGAAATGGATGGTGATGCTGGTTGCACAACAATGTAAATGTACTTAATGCTACAGAACTGTATACTTAAATATGGTTATAAGGGAAAATTTTATGTTTTTTTTTTTTTTTTTTTTTTTGAGACAGAGTCTCACTCTGTCGCCCAGGCCGGAGTGCAATGGTGCGATCTCAGCTTACTGCAATCTCCACTTCCCAGGTTCAAGCGATTCTCCTGTCTCATCCTCACGAGTAGCTGAGATTACAGGCACATGCAGCCACACCTGGCTAATTTCTTGTATTTTAGTAGATACGGGGTTTCACCCTATTGCCCAGGCTGGTCTTGAACTCCTGAGCTCAGGCAATCCACCCACCTTGGCCTCCCAAAGTGCTGGGATTACAGGTGTGAGCCACCGCACCTGGCCTAAATTTTGTTAAATATATTTTGTCACAGTAAAAAAAAGACCCAGTGAGGTAAATAACTTTCCCATTTTATAGATGAAAAATTTAAGGCCTGTGTACATGACTTTACACAGCTAGTAACTAGAAATATCAAAATCTAAGGCTTTTAACACGAGTGTTTTAACACCAATGTTCTTTGTTCTTTGTACTGTATTAGAGTTTTTTTAAAGTATAATTTAGATACAGTGGAATGCATAGATCTAAAGAGTACAATTTAAAGATTTTTGATAAATCAATATACCAGTGTCACCACCAACTCAATTAAGATAAAAGATATTTCCATGAACCAAGAGAGCATCCTCATATCCTCTTCCACTCGATCTCCATCCCCTATTGACAAACATCCTGATTTCTATCACCATAGATGAGTTTTACCCATTCTTCAACTTCATACAAAAAGAATCATTCAGGATGTACTATTTTCTCTCTGACTCCTTTGGCTCAGCAAAATGTGTTTGATATTCATCCACATTGTTGCTTGGATTAGTAATTCATTTTTTGATTGGTGAATAATATACTATTTTGTGACTCTCCCACAATTTGTTTATTCTTTATCGAATTGATGGATATTTAGGTTGTTTCCAGTTGTTGGCTATTATGAATAAAGTGACTATGAACATTTTTGCAGAAGTCTTTGTAGGAATACATTTTCATTTCTCTTCTCTTGTGACTTGGTTCAGCCAATGGGACAGTAGCAAACTTGATGCAAGCAGTTTTGAAAAATTACCCAAGTGTTTTTTCTTCCTCTTTTTAAACCTTGCCACTATCATGAGAACAAACACAGACTAGCCTGCTGGAAGATGAGAGATCATGTGGAATGGAGCCAAGTCAACCCAGCTGAGGCCATCCTAGACTAGCCAGCTGCCAGTCAACCCTGTAGCTGCTTGCAGATTCATTACAAAGTCCAGGTGAGATTAGCTTAGCCCAGCTCAGATCAACAGAATTACCCAGGTAACCCATGAAGTCATGACAAATAACAAATGGTGGATCCTTTAAGTCATTGGGTTTTGGGATGGTTTGTTATACAGCATTATCGTGGCAATAGATAATTTATACACACACACACACACATATATATAAATTTTTTTTCTTTTTTTTTTGAGACAGAGTCTCTGTCACCCAGGCTGGAGTGCAGTGGTGCCATCTCGGCTCACTGCAATCTCCGCCTCCTGGCTTCAAGTGATTCTCCTGCCTCAGTCTCCTGAGTACCTGGGATTACGGGTGTGTGACACGATGTCCAGCTAATTTTTGTATTTTTAGTATTGATGGGGTTTCACCATGTTGGCCAGGCTGGTCTTGAACTCCTGACCACAAGTGATCTGCCCACCTCGGTCTCCCAAAGTGCTAGGATTACAGGCGTGAGCCACTGTGCCTGGCCACATGTATCATTTTTCTATGCATGCATAACAAATTACCTGAAATCAAGATATCAGCCAGGCCTGTGATCTCATCTTAGGTTTGGGTCCTCTTCCAAGTTCACTGGTTATTGATAGAATTTAATTTGTTGCAGTTGTAGGACTGAGCACCTCAGCACTTACCAGCCACACATCATTCCTTGCCACGTGGCCCTCTCTACAGGGTGGCAGTTTGTTTTATTTTATTTTATTTTTGAGATGGTGTCTCTCTTTTGCCCAGGCTGGAGTGCAGCAGTACAATCTCGGCTCACTGCAACCTCTGCCCCCTTGGGTCAAGCAATTCTCCTGCCTCAGCCTCCCTAGAGAGTGGCAGTTTGTTTCCTCAAGGCCAAGAGTGAGCATCTCTGGCACTTCAAATTTTTCTGACTTCTGTCTGACTCTGACCTCTAGACTCCTCTTTTAAAGAATCAGCTGATTAGGTCACGCCTACCCAGGATAATCTTCCTTTTGAATAAGTTAAGCCAACTGGTTAGGGGCCTTATTATACCTCCAAAATCTCCCCACTTTTTCCATAAGAGGTAAACTAATCACAAAAAGATATCCCATAATAATCACAGGTCCCACCCATATTTATGGGGAGGAGACTTTACAGGATGTGTACACCAAAAAATGGAAATCTTGGGGGCCATCTTAGAATTCTGCCTACCTCAATGTCCCAAACCAAAATACATAATCAATTTTTAAAGAGAAAGAAATACATTTATTGTGCCAGGACAGTGGCTCATGCCTGTAATCCCAGCACTTTGGGAGGTAGAAGTTAGAGGATCGCTTGAGCCCAGGAGTTGGAGACCAGTCTGGGCAATATAGCAGGACCCTGTCTCTAGAAAAAAAATAAAAATTAGCCAGATATGGTGGCACACACCTAAGGTGCTAGCTACTTGGGAGGCTGAAGTGAGAGGATCACTTGAACCCAGGAGTTCAAGGCTGCAGTGAGCTCTGATGGCACCACTACCCTCCAGCCTGGGTGACAGAGCAAGACTCTGTCTCTAAAAAAGAAAGAGAGAGGAAAGAAATATATTTGTTGAGCACTGAAGATAAATTTATATAATATACAGTGTGCCATATAAGATATCATGTTAACCTTCAAATAAGCAGCTATTTGAAGGTTAGTATCATCTGTGCATAACATGTAATTCAATTAGCTCTATTAAACTGACCATAGGAAGACTTGATTATGGAAAGTAGGGGGTGAAGAAATGTGAAGGGAGTTATTCTGTGGAAGGTACATCCTTTTGTGGGGGGGGTCCATTTTCACTAACTTTTTTTTTTTTTTTTTTTTTTTATTCAGAGTCTCGCTCTGTCACCCAGGCTGGAGTGCAGTGGTGCAATCTTGGCTCACTGCAAGCTCTGCCTCCTGGTTTCAGGCCATTCTCCTGCCTCAGTCTCCCGAGTAGCTGGGACTACAGGCGCCTGCCAACACGCCCGGCTAATTTTTTGTATTTTTTAGTAGAGATGGAGTTTCACCGTGTTAGCCAGGATGGTCTCGATCTCCTGACCTTGTGATCCGCCTGCCTCGGCCTCCCAATGTGCTGGGATTACAGGCGTGAGCCACCACGCCCGGCCCATTTTCACTAATTTTAAAATCTTTTAAGGGCTCATGGTTGTCTTGCCCTTAAACTGCACTTAAAAATAAATTTATTACACAGAAAAACTCCTCAAGAGCAAAATAAAGTCTAAATACAAAAGTGTCTTAAGAAATGGAAATGACATGCATGTAAAATTGACTGAAGAGTCATAGAAGATAGTATCTCCTCATTTCTCTCACTTGGCATATATAAGCAAAACAAAACATTTTGTGTTTATCCAAACATAAAGCACAATTTAAACTTGTTCATATGATATTCTCTGACTAAAATCTGCAGCAGCAAGTAGTGAATGTATCTTTGCCTGTACTGAAATATCACTTCTGGCTGGGCACAGAGGCTGATGCCAATAATCTCAGCATTTTGGGAGGTAGACATGGGAGGATTCCTTGAAGCCAGTCTGGGCAACAAACCAAGACCCCTGACGCTACAAAAAAAAGAAAAAAGAAAAAGAAATATTACTTCTTATAGCATATATTTAGTGCATTTTTAAGTGAAAAAGTAATAACACTAGGGGAAAAATCAATTACTGACTGAAAGGTGAAATAATTTTTCAAGAGCCATTACGGCAAAAAGTCATAAACTGAATGGTCATTATGTGAGTTAAGTCTATATGCCATGGCCAGGCGCGATGGCCCACACCTGTAATCACAGCACTTTGGGAGGCTGAGGCGGGCAGATCAGGAGGTCAAGAGATCAAGACCATCCTGGCCAACATGTTGAAATCCCGTCTCTACTAAAAATACAAAAATTAGCTGGGCATGGTGGCACATGCCTGTAGTCCCAGCTACTCGGGAGGATGGGAGGCTGAGGTAGGAGAATCGCTTGAACCTGGGAGGCAGAGGTTGCAGTGAGCCGAGATCATGCCACTCATGCCACTGCACTCCAGCCTGGCGACAGAGCAAGACTCCATTTAAAAAAAAAAAAGTCTATATTCCTCTCTCATTAATTACAGATCCGAAGTTTTTAAAATTTTTTTTATTTTTATTTATTTATTTATTTTTGAGACAGAGTCTCCTTCTGTTGCCCAGACTGGAGTGCAGTGGTGCGATCTCGGTTCACTGCAACCTCTGCCTCCCAGGTTAAGCGATTCTCATGCCTTAGTCTCCCAAGTAGCTGGGATTACAGGCATGCGTCACTATGCCCGCTAATTTTTTTGTATTTTTAGTAGAGGCAAGGTTTTGCCACGTTGGCCAGGCTGGTCTTGAACTCCCGCCCCCAAGTGATCCACGAGTCAGCCTCTCAAATTTTTGGGATTACAGGTGTGAGCCACTGTGCCCGGCCCAGATCCAAAGTTCTTAATGTAAATTTACTGATCTGACATGTCCCATGTCCAATCAATACAACCATTTAGTGGCTGTTTACTAAGCAATCGTGTATCTGCCCAAGCTTTAGATACATGATTTAATTCAAACCTTATTACTAAATACTGAGGATGAAATTGAGATTTAGAAAGGCGAAGTAACTTGCTAAGGTCATAAAGCTGGAAATGAACAGAGTCGGGAATTGAACCCAAGTCTGTTCCACTCCAAATCCTGTTTCCACAGCCTCCACTTCTGCCAGTCTAAAATCAGTTTGGAGGCCAAGGCAGGTGGATCACTTGAGGTTAGGAGTTCGAGACCAGCCTGGCCAACATGGTGAAACCCCATCTCTACTAAATTCAAAAATTAGACAGGCGTCATGGTGCATGCATGTAATCCCAGCTACTCGGGAGGCTGAGGCAGGAGAATTGCTTGAACCCAGGAGGCAGATGTTGCAGTGAGCTGAAATTGCAGCACTGCACTCCAGCCTGGGTAACAGAGAGAGACTCCGTCTTGATGAAAAACAACAGCAACAAAAAGATCAGCTTCCATTAAAGTCCAGCCTCTGCCACTTACATAGCTGTTCAACCTTGTACAAGTTTCTTAACATCTATGAGGCTATTTTGTCATCTGTAAAATGGGGATAGTAATTCCTACCTCATAAGACTGTTTTGTTTGCTTGTTTGTTCGTTCGTTTATTTCTTTTTGTATGAATTAAAGAGACAGGCTGCTTACGGTGGCTCACACCTGTAATCCCAGCACTTTGGGATTATAATACAAATATATGCACATAGCAGGAGGATTACTTGAGCCCAGAAGCTGGAGACCAGCCTGGGCAACATGACAAGACCCTGTCTCTAAAAAAAAAAAAAAAATTAGCTGGATTTGGTGGCACTTGCCTGCAGTCCCAGCTACTTGGGAGGCTGAAGCAGGAGGATCACCTGAGCCCAGGAGGTAGAGGCTGCAGTGAGCTGTGATTATCCCACTGCACTCCACTCTGGGCAACAGAGCGAGACCCTGTCTCAAAAATAAGTAAATGAAAAGAGACTATGTTTGTGAAAATATGTTTAGCAGCATTTCCTAAATTATAGATGCAGCCTCCATAAATGGTAGGAGAATTTGGGTCTGAAACTCCTAATGTCTTTTCCCCCTCCCACCACCACAAATAAACCTGCTTCTGTCTTTGTTTTTCTTTCATGGTTATGGCATCTTAAGCCACTCTATCTGGAAAATTAAATCATGATTAAGTTCTCTTTTTCTTTTCTTTGAACCCTGTCACCACCCACACCTTCAAAATCAAATTCATTATCAAGACCAAGTAATTCTGCCTTGCATGTCTTTCATACCTGTTTCCAGCAGTTTTTTCACTGCATCTGCCAACGCTAAGAGCCTCATCAATGGTCATTGGAACTATTTGTGTCTTAATTATTTAAGTTAAAACATTTAATAATAATACATACACGTGATGTGAAAATTTTAAGGATACAAAAGGTTATACAGTGAAAGGTAAGTCTCCCATTACTGTCTCCCAGGAATCTAGTTCTCCTCTCCACAGGCAGCCACCGTTAAGAGTTGCTTGTATATCTTACCAGAAGCTACACATCTAACACACACACACACACACACACACACACACACACTTACATACAATTTTCCCTTTTTTTTTTTTAAGACGGAGTCTCGCTCTGTCGCCCAGGCTGGAGTGTAGTGGCTCGATCTCTGCTCACCGCAAGCTCCGCCTCCCAGGTTCACGCCATCCTCCCGAATAGCTGGGACTACAGGCGCCTGCCACCACGCCCAGCTAATTTTTTTTTGTTGTTGTTGTATTTTTAGTAGAGACGGTGTTTCACCGTGTTAGCCAGGATGGTCTCGATCTCCTGACCTCGTGATCCGCCCGCTTCGGGCTCCCAAAGTGCTGGGATTACAGGCGTCAGCCACCGCGCCCGGCCCACACACACAATTTTTCATAGATGATAACATATAATGCATATTGTTTTCAACCTTGTTTTTTTCACCAACAATATATATGTATATTTTTGGAGACAAGGTCTTGTTCTGTTGCCCAAGCTAGAATGTAGTGGTGCGATCACAGCGCACTGAAGCCTCGACCTCCCAGGCTCAAGCAATCCTTCCACCTCAGCCTTCCAAGTAGCTAGGACCACAGGCATGCACCACCACACCCGGCTTTTTTTTTTTTTTTAGAGAATCTGGGTCTCACTATGTTACCCAGGCTAGTCTGAAACTGCAGGACCCTAGCTATCCTCCTACCTTAGCTTCACAAAGTACTGGGATTACAATCATAAGCCACATGCCTGGCCCCAGTAACAATATCTTCTGAAGATAATTCTATATTAGTACCCATAAAACTGATTCATTCTTTTCAGGGGCTTCCTATTATACCACTTATGCATTATCATTATTTATTTAAACATCCTCTATGGACCTTTAGAATGCCTCCATTTTTTGCAACCGACATTCATATATATATATAATGTAATTCTGAACAATTTGTATTATAAATTTCTAAAAATGGAATTTCTGATTCAACATACATGTACATTTTAACTACTATAGATACTAATGTTTTGTAAAGGTATATACCTATACCAGCTATGCATGAAAGTGACTGTTTCTCTGCACCTTCACTGACAAAATTTATTACCAGACTTCTTGAGTATTGCCAATCATCAATTAGGTGAAAAATGGTTCTTCTTGTAGTTTTGAGTATTCTTAAAGTTTCTACCAAGTTGAAACCTTTTGCCTCTACTTTACATTGAAATTGTAGAATGTTCGTTAGAATTATTTCAATGGCTTCCTCACTGGTCTCTCTGCCTCCACTTTTGTTTGTTTGTTTGTTTGTTTACCTTTCAGCCTTTCTGTATACCACCTTTAGAATTATTTTTTTCAAAAAACCAAACGGTTCTCAGTATGTGGCACCTGGTCTCTAAATCACTGGTTTTCAAGCTGTTTTGTATCAGGACTCCTTAGTACTCTTAAAAACTTTGGAGCTGGCTGGGCACGGTGGCTCTTGCCTGTAATCCCAGCACTTTGGGAAGCCAAGGTGAGTGGATCACCTGAGGTCAGGAATTTGAGACCAGCCTGGCCAACATGGTGAAACCCGTCTGTACTAAAAATACAAAAATTAGCCGGACGTGGTGGCAGGTGCCTGTAATCCCAGCAATTTGGGAGGCTGAGGCAGGAGAATCACTTGAACCCAGGGGGCAGAGGTTGCAGTGAGCAGAGATTGTACCACTTCACTCCAGCCTGGGCAAAAAAGTGAAACTCCACCTAAAAAACAAACAAACAAACAAACAAACAATCAAGCAAACAAAAAAAACCGTAGAGCTTTACAATCAAACAAGAGAAAGAAATAAGAAATAAAGGACATACAAATTGGAAAGGAAGAAGTTAAATTATCCTTGTTTGCAGATGTTATGATCTTATATTTGGAAGATCCCAAACACTACACCAAAAAAACTGTTAGAACTGATAAACAAATTCAGTAAAGTTTCAGGATACAAAATCAACATACAAAAAATCAGTAGCATTTCTTTTCTTTTGCTTTTTTTTTTTTTTTGAGATGGAGTCTTGCTCTGTCGTCCAGGCTGGAGTGCAATGGCCTGGTCTCGGCTCACTGCAACCTCTGCCTCCTGGAAAGAGAATCACTTGAACCCCGGAGGTGGAGGTTGCAGTGAGCAGAGATCCCGCCAGTGTACTCCAGCCTGGGCGACAGAGCAAGACTCTGTCTCAAAATAAATGTATAAATAAATAAACAACTGGACTCATGGAGATAGAGAATAGAATGATGCTTACTAGAGGCTGGAAAGGGTAATCGTGGGGTGAGGATGGGGAGGGAGATGACTAATGAGTACAAAGAAATAGAAAGAATGAATAAGATCCAGTATTCAATAGCACAATAGAGCGACTAGTCAATAATAATTTAATTGTACATTTAAAAATAACTTAAAGAATATAACTGTAGGCCAGGCGCAGTGGCTCACACCTGTAACCCCAGCACTTTGGGAGGCTGAGGCGGGCAGGTCACCTGAGGTCGGGAGCTCAAGACCAGCCTGACCAACATGGAGAAACCCCATCTCTACTAAAAATACAAAAAAAAAATTAGCGGGGTGTGTTGGCGCATGCCTGTAATCCCAGCTACTCGGGAGGCTCAGGCAGGAGAATCGCTTGAACCAGGGAGGCAGATGTTGCAGTGAGTTGAGATTGTGCCATTGCACTCCAGCCCAGGCAACAAGAGCAAAACTCCGTCTCAAAAAAAAAAATCTATCTATCTATCTACATATACATATAATTGTATTGTTTGTAAAACAAAGGATAAAGGCTGAGATTAATGGATACCTCATTTACCTTGATGTGATTATTACACATTGTATGTCTGTATCAAAATATCTCCCATATACCCCATAAATATATACACCTACTATGTACCCACAAAAATTAAAAATTAAAAAACAAAAAACTGTAGCACTTTTGTTTATGCATATTTACCATATTTGAAATTAAAACTGAGAAAGTTTAAAAATGTTTATTACTTCAGTTAAAATTATAGCAATAAACCCATTGTATGTTTATATAACTAACATACTACATGAAAAATAATTATATTTTCTAAAATAACAATTAGTGAAAAAAATGGCATGTTTTACTTTTTTTGTTGTTTTTTTTTTGAGATGGAGTCTGACTCTGTCACCAGGTCGGAGTGCAGTGGCTGATTCTCCTGCCTCAGGTTCAAGCAGTTCTCCTGCCTCAGCCTCCTGAGTAGCTGGGATTACAGGTGGCCACCACCAAGCCCAGCTAATTTTTGTATTTTCAATAGAGATGAGGTTTTGCCATGTTGGCCAGGCTGGTCTCAAACTCCTGACCTCAGGTGATCTGCCTGCCTCGGCCTCCCAAAGCGCTGGGATTACTGGCGTGAGCCACCGTGCCCAGCCATGTTTTGTGAAGTTCTTTCATGTCTCGCTTAATAGAAAAGAGCTGGATTCTCATATCTTCTGCTTTCAGTCTATTGAGATATGCTGTTTTGGTTGAAGCATATGAAGAAAATCTGGTCTCATGCAGATATGTTATTGGAAAAGGGAAGAGTATTTTAAAAGTCTTTTTAAAAATAATTGTGAATATTTTTCTTTGGTATTATACCATAATCAACAAATTGTAGTTTCCTTCTGTTTTTTTTAATAGGATCTCACTCTGTCACCCAGGCTGGAGTGCAGTGGCATGATCTCGGCTCTCTGCAACTTCCACCTCCTGGATTCAAGCTATTCTTTTGCCTCAGCCTCCTGAGTAACTGGAATTACAGGTGCGTGCCACCATGCCTGGCTAATTTTTTATATTTTTAGTAGAGACAGGGTTTCAGGTTTCATCATGTTGGTCAGGCTAGTCTTTTTATTTTATTTTATTTTTTGAGACAGAGTTTCACTCTTGTTGCCTAGGCTGGAGTGCAATGGTGTGATCTCAGCTCACTGCAACATCCGCTTGCCAGGTTCAAGTGATTCTCCTATCTCAGCCTCCCGTGTAGCTGGGATTCCAGTCATCCACCACCATGCCTGGCTAAGTTTTTGTATTTTTAGCACAGACAGGGTTTCACCATGTTGGTCAGGTTGGTCTCGAACCCCTGACCTCAGGTGATCCACCCGCCTCAGCCTCCCAAAGTGCTGGGATTACAGGCATGAGCTATTGTGCCCAGCCAGCCAGGCTGGTCTTGAACTCCTGACCTCAAGTGATCCACCTGCCTCGGCCTCCTAAAGTGTTGGGATTAGAGGAGTGAGCCACCGTGCCTGGCCAACAAATTGTAGTTTCTTAAAGGGTAGTTTCAATGTGGAATCTGAAACCACACCAATGAATTTTTGGTATTCTGTTACATCAAAATCCCTCAGTCTGTCTTGTAACGAGTGACTGTTCTACCCATGAATAATTTTGTAACACCATGCATTTGGAAAATATTGATTCACGAAGTTAAGCCAATCTTTCAAATAAAAGATTTCATTCATTAATATCATTATAAACATTAAAAAATCCCATTCATAATATCACAACCAATCTTATAATAAAAACCTTCAGTATTGCAAAGTTGTCAAGCTCAAGATGGCAAATACAACTTTTCCAAAATTCTCATTTTATGTGAAAGCTTGGATTTATTATTGGCAGTGAATACTATCAGTTGTTTTCCATGAATTAATGGTCTCACTTCACTCACTTTGGAGAAAAATGCCAAATACCCGTCTGTATAACCATAGTTTATCTGTCAGTCATTCTTCCAAGCAAAAATGGCATTTTATGAAAAAAAGGGCCCAGCAAGGTGGCTCATGCTTGTAATCCCAGAACTTTGGGAGGCCAAGGCCAGTGGATCACCCGAGGTTAGGAGTTTGAGACCAGCCTGGCCAACATGGTGAAACCCCGTCTCTACTAAAAATACAAAAATTAGCTGGGCATGGTAGTGGGAGCCTGTAATCCCAGCTACTTGGGAGGCTGAGGCTGGAGACTCTCCTGAACCCCGGAGGCAGAGGTTACAGTGACCGGAGATCGCGTCATTGCACTCCAGCCTGGGTGACAAGAGTGAAACTCCGTCTCAAAAAAAAAAAAAAAGAAAAGAAAAGAAAAAAAAAGGAGCTATTCTGTTCCTAGAACTAGATCCAATCCCACAAGTGCTTTTCCTTAAAGTAGTTATTATGCTTGGATGTACAGCAAAAGTGCTTTATTAAGAAGACATGTCTTGGCCAGGCATGGTGGCTCACGCCTATAATCCCAGCACTTTGGGAAGCCAAGGCAGGTGAATCACCTGAGGTCAGGAGTTTGAGACAGGCCTGGCCAACATGGTGAAACCCCGTTTCTACTGAAAATACAAAAATTAGTTGAGCGTGGTGGTGCATGCCTGTAGTCCCAGCTACTCAGGAGGCTGAGGCAGGAGAATTGCTTGAATCTGGGAGGCGGAGGTTGCAGTCAACCAGGATTGAGCCACTGCACTCCAGCCTGGGTGACAGAGTGAAACTCAGTCTCAAAAAAAAAAAAAAAAAAAAAAAAAAGACATGCCTTGAGGGTTGTGATTTGATAAAATTAAAATTAATAATTTTTACTACTTCACCAAGAACATTTGTTTTACTGTGTCAGTAAAGGTGTCGGTAAAGAGTGTAATGAGGGCCGGGCGCGGCACATGCCTGTAATCCCAGCACTTTGGGAGGCCAAGGCGGGCAGATCACAAGGTCAGGAGATCGAGAGCATCCTGGCTAACAGGGTGAAACCTCGTCTCTACTAAAATACAAAAATTAGCCAGGGGTGGTGGCGGGCGCCTGTAGTCCCAGCTACTCGGGCGGCTGAGGCAGGAGAATGGTGTGAACCCAGGAGGCGGAGCTTGTAGTGAGCCGAGATCACGTGCCACTGCACTGCAGCCTAGGCGACAGAGCGAGACTCCATCTCAAAAAAAAAAAGAGTGCAATGAGTACAAGGTCAGCCTGATGCCACTGTGTTAAGGTCCAGCAGATAAACCTGCCATTGATTTGCAGCATCAATGCAAATGTCAGCCCAGTTAAAAAGGCTAATAACAGAATAGAAAATGGTGTACCTGCTATGGAAAACAGTATGGTGGTTCCTCCAAAAATTAAAAACGAAAATACTGTATGATCCAGCAATCCCACTACTGAGTATATACTCAAAGAAATTGAAAGCAGGATCTTAAAGAGATATACGCATACCCATGTTCATAGCAGCATTATTTACAATAGCCAAGAAGTGGAAGCAATCCAAATGTTCATCACAGATAAATGGGTAAACAAAATGTGGTGTATATATATGCAATGGAATATTACTCAGACTTTAAAAAGAAGGAATTTTTTTTCTTTCTTTCTTTTTTTTTTTTTTTAAACAGAGTCTCGCTCTGTCACCCAGGATAGAGTGCAGTGGTGCCATCTTGGCTGATAGCAACCTCTGCTTCCCAGGTTCCAGTGATTCTCCTGCTTCAGCCTCCCAAGTAGCTGAGACTACAGGCACCTGCCACCACGTCCTGCTAATTTTTGTGTTTTTAGTAGAGACAGGGTTTCGCCATGTTGGCCAGGCTGGCCTCGAACTCCTGGCCTCAGGTTATCCACCCGCCTCGGCCTCCCAAAGTGCTGGGATTACAGGCATGAGCCACTGTGTCTGGCCTAAAAAGGAAATTCTGACACATGCTACAACATGGATGAATCTTGAGGACATTATGCTAAGTGAAATAAGCCAGTTACAAAAAGACAGCTTCTATATGATTCCAATTATATGAGATTTTTTAAAAAAGTTTATCAATCTCAAATAAACTATATATCTGTATATGCTGTATATCCAAGCATAATAAAAAACGTCTGTAATCCTAGCACTTTAAGAAGCCTCGGCGGGTGGATTGCTTGAGGTCAGGAGTTCGAGACCAGCCTGACCCACATGGTGAAACCCCATCTCTACTAAAAATACAAAAACTTGCCAGTTGTGGTGGCAGGCACCTGTAATCTCAGCTACTTGGGAGGCAGAGGCAGAAGAATCACTTGAACTTGGGAGGCAGAGGTTGCAGTGAGCCAAGATCACATCACTGTACTCCAGTCTGGGCAACAATGTAAGAGTCTCTCTCAAAACAAAACAAAACAAAACAAAACACAAATGTAGCAAGGAAGCCCCAAACCAGAATAGGTTCAGAAAGGCTCCCTTTAAAAGATGTCCAAAGTAGTTAAATACCCAGAAAGATAAAGTAGGACTGTGGCTGCCAGAGGCTTGCAGACGGGGAAAATGAAGAGTTGTTTAATGGGTATAGATTTTCAGTTTTGGAAGATGAAAAAAGTTCTAGAGATCTGTTACGCAATAATGTGAATATACTTGACACTACTGAATTATACATTTAAAAATGTACAAAGGTAGGCTGGATGCAGTGGTGCATATATCATTATAGACATTTAAAAGTCTTATTCATTAATATCACAATCAACCTTATTAATATAATAAAAACATTCAGTATCACAAAGCTGTCAACCTCATGATGGCAAATACAACTTTTCCAAACTTCTAATTTTATGTGAAAGCTTGGATTTATTATTGGCAACAAATACTGTCTGTAGTCCCAGCTACGCGGGAGGCTGAGGCAGGAAGATCACTTGAGGCCAGAAGTTTGGAGCTGTAGTGCACTATGATCATGCCTGTGATTAGCCACTGTACCCTAGCTTAGTAAACATAGCAAGACCCCATCTCTAAAAAAATAAATAAATAAAATTTAAAAATTTTCAATGTACAAAGATGGTACATTTTGTTATTTTTATCACAATTTTTAAAGGCAAATAATGTAGTATAACTATTATCATCATTACTGTAAGAATAGTTTTGACCTCATGAACCCTCTGAAAATGTCTCAAGGATTCTCCAGAATCCGGAATCCTTGAGAATCATTGCTCTAAACCAGGCATTGACATAATATTTTTGCCCTCATTTCTGCTTATATATTTCCTGCATTCAGAAACAAGTCCACACTCCACAACATGGCCTTCAAGACCATTCATGATCTGGCGGTATTACCCCTTTTTGTTCTGCCTTCTCTGTGTTCTAACCACAATGACATTTGTTGTACTCCGCACACAAAATACACTTTCACACTTCTATGATTTTGCTCAAGCCACATTCTGGGAACCCCTTTTCATTCCGTTAAAATCCTGCTTGTTGGGCCAGGCGCAGTGGCTCACACCTATAATTTCAGCACTTTGGGAGGCCGAGACAGGCGGATCACCTGAGGTCAGGAGTTCAAGATCAGCCCGGCCAACATGGTGAAACCCCGTCTCTACTAAAAATACAAAAATTAGCGAGGCGTGATGGTGGGCGCCTGAATCGCTTGATCTCAGGAGGCGAAGGTTGCAGTGAGCTGAGATGGCGCCACTGCACACCAGCCTGGGTGACAGAACAAAACTCTGTCTCAAAAAACAAAACAAAAAAAATCCTACTTGTCCTTTAGGATTCAGCACAAACACCTGTCCCTCACCAAGTCAGGATAAAATTTCCCTTTCTGTAGGCTCTCTGGGCATTTTATTTGTCCCTTTACCTTTCTACTTATTTTCTTTGTTCTCTATTTAGTCATTTGTGTGTCTGTCTTTTCACTAGATTGTAAAAATTCCCAGGGTGATTTTTACAGGAAACAGGTAACCTGTTTCCCTTGCTGCATACTTAGCACAGTGCCTCCTTGGGTGAGCTGGGCAAGTTAGCTGTTCTCCTAACTTCTGTTTCCTCATCTGTAAAGTAGGAACAACGACACCCATCTTGTAAGTTCCTGGGAAGATTCAGTAAGATCATATCTGTTGATGTCTAGCCTAGTTCCAGGCACATTGTAGGACTGAGGTGGGAGAATAGGGTCTGGAGACAGGAAGCCTAAGGCCAACCCATGGTTGCCTTCTTGGAAGTGGATTAAGAGGAAAACCCCACCTTTCCACAACAAAGTAATGAGGGACCAAAGGTCCCCTACTTTCTGAACCTCTCCTCCCCTACATCCTGAACAGGAATGTCTGTAATTGGTCTATTCTGAAACCTTCATTTGCATATATATCACAGGCAGGATGCCTCTGATTGGTCCTGGGCAGAAGTCTTCATTTGTGTAGGATATAACCCATACAAATCAGAGGTCTCTAAAGGGTACTTAGGGGTGTTACCATGCTCTTTTAATTCAATAAAAATCCCAAGGAACATTACAATCAGGGCTCTTGCTCCAGTGGTCTCCAACTCTGTGGAGTGTACTTTCACTTCAATAAATCTGTGCTTTCATTGCTTCATTCTTTTGCTGCTTTGTTTGTGCATTTTGTTCCATTCTTTGTTCAATGTGCTAAGAACCTGGACAACTGGCAGTCAAGACTTTCTATCCAGTAGGAGGACCACAATAAATGGGAAAGCCTTCCCTTCCCTTAGTACGTATTTAGTGAACAGATTTGAATAGGGAAGCATTATAAAATACAACAAGGGGATTTAGACAAATCTCAGAATGGTTATTAATAAACAATACTAGTATTATGATGTCCTAACAGTTGTTGCTACCAATACTTGGAGAAAATTTGTTACAAGGGAAATCTAGTCTTTTCTCCATAGCCTTCTGACTTTATCATCCAGGTTTGATCTCATGAGCCTTTTCATACTCCCCCAGGGAACCCTACCACTCAAAAGTTAGTAGAATAGGCCGGGCACAATGGCTCACACCTGTAATCCCAGGACTTTGGGAGGCTGAGGTGGCAGATCACGAGGTCAGGAGTTTGAGACCAGCCTGGCCAACATGATGAAACCCCATCTCTACTAAAAATACAAAAATTAGCCAGGTGTGGTGGCAGGTGCCTTTAGTCCCAGCTACTTGGGAGGCTGAGGCAGGAGAATCGCTTAAGCCCGGGAGGTGGAGATTGCAGTGAGCCAAGATCGTGCCACTGAACTCCAGCCCAGGGAACAGAGTGAGATTCCAACTCAAAAAAAAAAAAAAAAAAAAAAAGTTAGAATGATCTTTTAGGCTGTAAGTGCAAGTCAGACAAAATCTATGAGATATTCAAAATTAAGTGAGGTATCAAATATTCAAAGGAATTGTTTCACTCTGGTAATATGTAAGAATGCAAGATTCTAAGATTCCTCTAAGTTCCAGTCTTTAAAACTCAAAACATTTTAAATGGAAGATACTAATATATTATAGGACCTCATCAAATTAAATGGTTTTAAGAATTTGAAAAAAAAGACATGTACACATCTGAAGAACCAAAGAAATGCAAAATCAATTAATTAATTAACATGACAAGAATGTGAGAAAAAGATAAATTAGGAAATGGGTATATTTGATGTGGGCTGTGGTATCATTGTGTTATAACTCCACTTGATGTTACTGATTCATCAACATAATTTTTTTTTTTTTTGAGACAGAGTCTCGCTCTGTCACCCAGGCTGGAGTGCAGTGGCTCAATCCTGGCTCACTGAAACCTCTGCCTCCCAGGTTCACTCCATTCTGCTGCCTCAGCCTCCCAAGTAGGTGGGACCACAGGCACCCGCCACCACACCCGGCTAATTTTTTAATTTTAGTAGAGACAGGGTTTCACCATGTTAGCCAGGATGGTCCTGATCTCCTGACCTCGTGATCTACCCACTTCAACCTCCCAAGGTGCTAGGACTACAGGCATGAGCCATGATATAATAATTTTAAAGAGTTTTCAGTATGTCTTTGGTCATTCGTAATCTCAATCAATGTTTCCTTTTCTAGTCTACATCTTGAAACTCTGGAAAGTTTTATAATGTAATATAGAAAAGTTTAAGGGAATCAAGCCATATTATTAATATTTCTGTGTCAAGAAATTTGTAAACAATTGACATTTTATATACTTTTTTTAAGATAAATTGTTTCCAGATTGAAAGAGCCTACCAATGGGCCCAGCATATGAATTTTAAAAGCCTGGAATCACAGTGAGACCCCATCTCTACAGCCTAAGGCACGTCATCTAAAAATTTCAAACTGCAAGATATTAAAAAAAAAAATCCCTCAAAGTCTCCAGAGAAAAAACAGATGACATTCTGAAAGCAGAATGTAACATTGAAAGCTGAAAGACAATCGAACAAACCTTTTCAAACACTGAGGGGGAAAAACAGGCTGATCAATCTAATTTTCTTCAACTAGCCATAATATTAAGTGTGAGAATAGAATTAAGACATTTTCTTTCTTTTTCTTTTCTTTTCTTTTCTTTTTTTTTTTTAGTCAAGGTCTCACTCTGATGCCCAGGCTGGAGTGCAGTGGAGTGCAGTGCAGTGGATCTTGACTCATCACAACCTCCACCTCCTGGGCTCAAGTGATCCTCCCACCTCAACCTCCTCAGTAGCTGGGACTACAGGTATGCACCACTATAACTGGCAATTTATTTATTTATTTATTTATTTATTTATTATTATTTTTTTTTTGGTAGAGACACGGTTTTGCCATTTTGCCCAGGCTGGTCTTGAACTCCTGAGCTCATGTTCCACCTGCTTTGGCTTCCCAAAGTGCTGGGATTACAGGTGTGAGCCCCTGCACCTGGCCAAAACATTTCCATTTTATAAAGATTCGGTAGATTTACCTTAGAAACTCTCTTCAATAGAGAAGCAACTGGGAGATGTGCTGCAGTAAAATAAGGGAATAATCCTACAAAGAGAATGAAATAAGATCAAGGAAGCGGAAGACACAACACAAGAAAATGGTGAAAAGAAGTCCAGTGGTAACATCTTGTTGCAGACCTAGACATCTAGCTCTTACTGCAGAATGTAGTAGTAGCGGGCTATGGAACAGCAATGTCGGTGGGGGGCAGGGAAATGGAATTGATTTGATCAGTTGAAAAATAGTATTGATAGGCCATACAGTGTATCGTGGAACACATAAGGAAAGCTGATCGTATGAATAAGGGAAACTAAGCAAATTTAAAAGTGAAGCAATACCTGTAGGAAAATACAACAGGACAAAAACTAAATTGCATAGAATACTCATTGGCATAGAAGTAAATAATGCTTATGAAACCATAATAATGCAAATATTGATTACTGATTCAATGAACAATTGTGATACTGGGAGAATGAAAAGAGGAAGAGGGAGTGGTGGGTATTAGGAGCTAAATTATCACTTACCTTAAGAAGTCAATGAATAATGTCTGAAGTTTAGAAATCATGGCTGGGAAGCGATGGCTCATGCCTACAATGTTAGCACTTTGGGAGGCCAAGGCTGGAGGATCTCATGAGGTCAGGAGTTCAAGACCAGCCTGGGCAAAATAGTGAGATCCATTCCCCCCTCCACTCCCCAATCTCTACACAAAAATTTAAAAATTAGCTGGGCATGATGGTGTGTACCTATAGTTCCAGCTACTCAGGAGGCTGAAGAGGGAGAATTGCTTGAGCCCAAGAGGTTGAGGCTGCAGTGAGCCAGGATTACACCATGGTATTCCATCCAGCATGGATGACAGAATAAGGTCCTGTTTCTAAAAAGAAGAACAGGCTGGGACTTTGGGAGGCCAAGGCAGGCAGATCACCTGAGGTCAGGAGTTCGAGAACAGCCTGGCCAACATGGTGAAATCCCATCTCTACTACAAATACAAAATTAGCCAGGCGTGGTGGGGCATGCCTGTAATTCCAGGTACTTGGGAGGCTGAGGCAGGAAAATCACTTGAACCCAGGAGGTGGAGATAGTAGTGAGCTGAGATTGCGCCACTTCACTCCAGCCTGGCCAACAAGAGCGAAACTCCATCTCATAAATAAATAAATAAATAAATAAATAAATAAATAAAGGCCAGGCGCAGTGGCTCACACCTGTAATCCCTGCACTTTGGGAGGCCAAGGCAGGTGGATCACCTGAGGTCAAGAGTTTGAGACCAGCCTGGCCAACATGGTGAAACCCTGTCTCTATTAAAAATACAAAACATAATTAGCTTGGTATGGTGGCAGGTGCCTGTGATCCCAGCTACTCAGGAGACTGAGGCAGGAAAATCACTTGAACCTGGGAGGTGGAGGTTGCCCTGAGCTGAGATTGTGCCACCGCACTCCAGCCTGGGCAACAGAGTGAGACTCCATCTCAAAAAAAATAATAATAATTTAAAATAAATAAAAATAAAAGAAGAAGAGGAATAAAAAATAGTGTATCAGTATATGATTAAGAGATATGAAAGTAGATTTCAGAAAAAATATATAGGTAATATAGTTGACATCCTGGGAAGTGAAGCTAGTGGGCAGGGACTGGTAGGAAAAGGGTCACTGGGTTTCTTGATAATTCTACTTATATTAATTTATATATTAGTTTTATGTAATATTTAAAATTGTTTATATTTATATTTATATTTATTTATTTATTTTGAGACTGAGTCTTGCTCTATCTCCCAGGCTGGACAGTGTAGTGGTGCAATCTTGGCTCACTTCAACCTCTGCCTCCTGGGATCAAGCGATTCTCCTACCTCAGCCTCCCAAGTAGCTGGGATTACAGGTGCCCGCCACCATGTCCAGCTAATTTTCATATTTTTAGTAAAGATGGAGTGTTACCATGTAGACCAGGCTGGTCTCAAACTCCTGACCTCAAGTGATCTGCCTGCCTCAGCCTCCCACAGTGCTGGGATTACAGGTGTGAGCCACTGTGCTGGGCCAATATATTTATATTTTATTTTATTATTTATTTATTTATTTGAGACAGAGTCTCGCTCTGTCACCAGGCTGGAGTGCAGTGGCGTGATCTTGGCTCACTGCAACCTCTGCCTCCCGAGTTCAAATAATTCTCCTGCCTCAGCCTCCCGAGTAGCTGGGACTGCGGGCATGCGCCACCACGCCCAGCTAATTTTTGCATTTTTAGTAGAGATAGGGTTTCACCACATTGGCTGGGATGGTCTCAATCTCTTGACCTCGTGATCTGCCTGCCTCGGCCTCCCAAAGTGCTGGGATTACAGGCATGTGCCACCACGCCTGGACTATATTTTAAAAATTGAAAATGATGCTACAATAAACATCAATGTATGTACATCATCGTGCTCATTCTGATTATGTCCTTACAATAAATTCCAAGAAATGGAATTTCCGGGTCAGGACACATACATATGTTAAAGGCTTTTGATACAAGTTACAGAAATAACTCTCCAGCAGAAAAATAACTCCTCTCGGCAGAGAAGTAGCCTGGCCTGTCATCTCCCAACCAGATTGTCAATAGCTCCAAAGCTAAATTAACAGATTATTCTCCTTGGCTTTCTGACTCATTCCTCTGCCTTTTATTAGAAACCAGAATTTTGAACTGGGAAGGTTGTCTGGTCAAACAAGAAGCCTGGGTGAGAAATACTATTTTGGCTACGCTACTGCCTGTCTATATGGTTTTGAACACCTCTCTTCCTTTCTCTGGCCTCAGTTTTATCATGTCTAAAGTGAGGTGCGTGGACCAGATTATTACTTCTCAACGTTTTTACTACCCCTCTCTTGAACACCGTGTTTTTATCTATTAAACAAAATGCATTTACTAAGAAATTATTTATTCTCCTTCCTGGTATGTATTACTCATATAAGATGACAGTTGACCAGGCGCAGTGGCTCACGCCTGTCATCCCAGCCCTTTGGGAGGCCAAGGCAGGTGGATCTCTTGAGGCCAGTAGTTCAAGACCAGCCTGGCCAAAATGGTGAAATCCTGTCTCTACTAAAAACATAAAAATTAGCCAAGTGTGGTGGCAGGCGCCTATAATTCCAGCTACTTAGGAGGATGAGGCAGGAGAATCACTTGAGCCCAGGAGGCGAGGTTGCAGTGAGCCGGGGTCGTGCCACTGCACTCCGGCCTGGGCAACAGAGGGAGACTCTGTCTCAAAAAAAAAAAAAAAAGATAACAGTCTATGAGAACTTCTGGATAGCAGGGGAGAGACACCCCTTGCAACCTAACTGAATTAATAAATTTAAGCCAAAAGAATATTATTTTCCAGCTTGCACAGCCTGACTGTAGCAAATAATGTAAACTATGTTAGCTCCCTTTGCTGCTTGTAGATTCCCCAGGGTGAATGGGATGAGATAACTGTCTCAGATTCAGTAATCAATTTTCTCTACCTATGCCCCACCATCATCAGAGTTTATTCTGTCAAGACTGCTGCCCAGGCCAGGTGCTATGGCTCACACCTGTAATCCCAGCACTTTGGGAGGCCGAGGCGGGAGGATTGCTGGAGCCCAGGAGGTCGAGACCAGCCTAGGCTGTAGCCAGACTCCATCGCTACATTTAAAAAGAATTTTTTTTTAATTAAAAAGAAAAGAGACTGCTGTCTAGATAAATCAGTTAAACAACTGGCCTTGTACATATTTATGGAAGCTAGCCTACAGCAAAGGCCAGTGAAGCAAAGATTAGCACCAAGGCTGGGCATGATGACTCTAGCCTGTAATCCCAGCTACTCAAGGAAGTGGGTGGAGGAGGGTTTTGAGGCAAGAGGATGGCTTGAGCTTGGTAGGTCGAGGCTACAGTGAGCTGAGATGGTGCTACTGCACTCCAGCCTGGACTGTCGTTAAAAAAAAAAAAAAAAAAAAAAAAAAAAAAATTAGCACCAAGCCCTGTAAGGAGAGAAGGAGGGAAGGAGGATTTATTTTGAAGTTAATGGAGCTTAAGTTTCAGGGCCCCTCACTTGCAGGGCCTCCTCTGAGAGATGGGTGTTGCTAGGAGTTGTAGTCTGCTCTAGATAAGGAGAGGAAGCGGTTTGCAATCAAGAAGAATTTCTGCATAAGCATTTCCGAAAAATTGCCTGGAATATCTCAGAAAAGAGGGATCTGAATCTCTGTCTTCAATAATTTGTGTTGATGTCTTTTCTCATTCCAAACAAATATTCACATGCATACTTAATACTGTAGTCATAATTTTGTATTCTTTTTCTTGGAAAGGGCCTGAGGAATTGCAAAAGCTCAGGCCCTACAAAACCTGGATCCACTCCAAATAGAGAAATGCATCTCCTCCCAGCAAGATAAAAGCTAAAGATCTGGCTTATTCACTGGTAGCAGAAGAGAAACAGTTTTACTGCCTCTCCATCTTTGACCAGCGTATGTGGACAAATATCCTCCAGGCCAGGCCTGTAACGTGAGAGCACATGTGTAACCAACAATTCCAGTGTAGTCCCAGATTATTGCAGCTACCTCTCTGGGGACACTGATAGTCCATGCGAATGACCAGCTATTCAGATAATTTCTCAAAACTAATCTCTTCTTAACCATTGCTTTCAAATCTTTTTCCAACAGTCTTTTGCCCTCCCTTGTAATACATTTCAAAAGCAATGTGTTTGCTTTCCTATGCCTGGCACATTTGAAAGCATGCAATAAATAATTGTTAAATGAATAATTTAGGAGAATGGATCCTAGCCTTTCTGGTTCCCAGCCTCTGACAAGAGTGTGAATAAGCTGTAAAATTACAAAAATATGGGCAGTCGTAGGAAGTAGGATGACAGCTTTTCTTTTCTGTTTATTCACTAAAGCAGCGATTTGCAAGCTTAGTGTGTTTTAGAAAGTCATATTTAAAGTCCAGATTCACAGGCCCTGCCCCCAGAGGTCAGATTCGGTAGTCTAGGAAGGGATTCAGGAAGCCACATTTTTGTTAATGAACACTGGTGATTCTGATTGTAGGCCACTTTTTGAGAAACACTGAAAAAAATGACTGGGTCTGTCTGGGTACAGAATTTACTGATCTCACCAAAAGCAGTGGCTCACACCTGTAATCCCAGCACTTTGGGAAGCTAAAGCGAGCAAATTGCCTGAGCTCAGGAATTTGAGACCAGCCTGAGCAACTTGGCAAAACCCTGTCTCTACAAAGAAATACAAAACTTAGCTGGGCATGGTGGTACACGCCTGTAGTCCCAACTATTTGGGGGGCTGAGGCAGGAGAATCACTAGAGCCCAGGAGGTGGAGGCTGCCATGAGCCAAGATCTTTCCACTGCACTCCAGCCTGGGTGACAGAGCGAGACCCCATCTGAAAAAAAAAAAAAAAAAAAAAAAAAGAATTTACTGATCTCTTGCAACCATTCTGTCTGGGGGTGGTTCTAGAAGTTTGGTCCCTTGAGATTGTAGCAATCCTTAATTTCTTTTATGTACATAAATGTTAACAGCTGCTATAGTGGAAACAATACAGGTTTGAGAAATCAGACAGATCTGGGTTCAAATTGTTTAATCTCTCTGAGCCTCAATTAATGTGCAAAATAGGCATAATAATGCCACCATAATTATTGTGAGAATTAAATACACTGACATGTGAAAGTCTTGTGTACAATGCTAGTGCATACAGGCCTTCCATACAAAGCTGTTCAGTAAAAGCTCATTTTTTACCTCATTCTTTTGCCTGAATGATATGAAAGATGAAGGAATTTCCCCCAAGAACCATGGAATTCTCCCATTTAGACATTCACTTCCTAGGCTTCAGTCTTTAATTCTTGTTAAAATGTATATGGCTCTGAAATTAGTAACCAGACATCCCATTGTTATTTATATCTTAGTTAAATGCAGTTGCTGAGTTGTTTTGGGAAAGCAAAGGCAAGAAGAAGGCTTGGGGGGTGAGCAGCCTATGGTGGGAAAAGAGAGAGGGAAGAGGTTGAGGGAGAGGAGAAGGATGTAGGGGAAAAACTGTAGGCACTCTTTTCAAATGTTTATAGTCTCATGTGGGGCCAGGAAGCCTGCTGTGAACAATGATTTTCAGCCTATGCTCCTAGTGGCCATGTGAGGAAACACAAGGGGTCTGTTGGTGGGGAGGACGTTTTAGTGAAGAGGTGCTGAAAATGTTAGCAATTTTTGTGGCCAGGTGTGGTGGCTCACGCCTGTAATCCCAGCATTTTGGGAGGCCATGGTGAGCGGATCACTTGAGGTCAGGAGTTTGAGACCAGCCTGGCCAACATGGTGAAACCTGATCTCTACTAAAAATACAAAAAATTAGCAGGGCGTGGTGGCACATGCCTGTAATCCCAGATACTATGGGGGCTCAGGCAAGAGAATTGCTTGAACCCAGGAGGTGGAGGTTACAGTGATCCTGGATCCTGCCACTGCACTGCAACCCAGGGGGCAGAGTGAGACTCCATCTCAAAAAACAAACCATTTTTTTGTAAGGGAAGGTATTTCTTTGGAAAAATATCTTGGTAAAATCCTCTTGGAGTGAAGGCGAAACCTTAAGGGCATGACTGTGGCTAAACTACTTTGAGTTGAAGAGTTTAGTTTTTCTCCTGAGTGGAAGGGTAATGGAGAGTGGGGTTGGAAAATGAAAGGTGAAAATGGCATGAAGGTGGTGACTCTATGGAGTGAAAATTATTGGTGTAAAATCCTTAGCAGTGGGCAGCCAGATGACATTAGAAAGGAATGTCTGGCCGGGCGTGGTGGCTCACGCTTGTAATCCCAACACTTTGGGAGGGCGAGGTGGGTGGATCACCTGAGGTCAGGAGTTTGAGACCAGCCTGGCCAACATGGTGAAGCCTCGTCTCTACTAAAAATACAAAAATTAGCCGGGCGTGGTAGCGGCCACCTGTAATCCCAGCTACTCTGGAGGCCGAGGCAGGAGAATTGCTTGAACCCAGGAAGTGGAGGTTGCAGTGAGCTGAGATTGCACCACTGCACTCCAGCCTGGGCAACAAGAGTGAAATTCTGTCTCAAAAAAAAAAAAAAAGAAAAAAAGAAAAGAAAAGAAAGAAAGGAATGTCTGGTGTTCACATTGACATTTTTGATAGTAATATGGAGGTAATAGTTAATAGCCACTAGAGTGTGAGATTTCTGGGTTTTCCATGTCCATCTTTCATGGCTGGATAATTGCAATCCAGCTTTGGCAGAGATTGTTGACTGGCTCCCCCAAAGGCAGCCTCCTCTTCCTTGATAGTTATAGAAATTGTTATTATTATTATTATTTTGAGATGGAGTCTTGCAGTGTTGCCCAGGCTGGAGTGCAGTGGCACGATCTCTGCTCACTGCAAGCTCTGCCTCCTGGGTTCACGCCATTCTCGCCTCAGTCTCCCCAGTAGCTGGCACTGCAGGCGCCCGCCAACGCGCCCAGCTAATTTTTTGTACTTTTTTGGTAGAGACGGGGTTTCACCGTGTTAGCCAGGATGGTCTCGATCTCCTGACCTCGTGATCTGCCCACCTCGGCCTCCCAAAGTGCTGGGATTACAGGCGTGAGCCACCGCGCCTGGCCGATAGCTATAGAAATTTTAGCTGTGCATAGAGCTGCCTAGTAAAAGACCACATTTTTCGGTCTTCCTTGTAACTAGACGTGGCCATGTGACTAGGTTCTGGCCAATGGAATATGAGCAGGATGAGTGAAATGTCCAACTTCCAGGTGTGTCTTTAGAAGCAAAGAGTATGTCCTCCCTTTCGCAGTGGATGTGCATGTGATGGCAGGTGCTAGAGTACCTATACCTATGCAACCACGGAAACTTCCATAATAGCTAGGGAAGCTACTTGCTGAGGAACACAGAACTATAGGATAGAAGAAACCTGGACCTCTTACTAATCGTGTGAAGCAGATTGCCCAACCAGGCCCCAACTGCTTTGTCCAGACCTTTTGTTTTTTTCTTTTTTTGTTGTTATTTTATGTATTTATTTATTTATTTTATTATTATTATTATTTTTTTTTTGAGACAGAGTCTCGCTCTGTTGCCCAGGTTGGAGTGCAGCGGCGCGATCTCGGCTCACTGCAAGCTCCGCCTTCTGGGTTCACGCCATTCTCCTGCCTCAGCCTCCTGAGTAGCTGGGACTACAGGTGCCCTCCACTACGCCCGGCTAATTTTTTATATTTTTAGTAGAGACGGGGTTTCACCGTGTTAGCCAGGATGGTCTTGATCTCCTGACCTCGTGATCCACCCGCCTCGGCCTCCCAAAGTGCTGGGATTACAGGCGTGAGCCACCGTGCCTGGCTGTTGTTATTTTAGAGACAGGGTCTTGCTCTGTCCCCAGACTGGAGTGCAATGGTGCAATCACAAGTTACGGTAATCTTGAACACCTGGGCTCAAGAGATCCTCCCACTGCAGCCACCCAAATAGCTGGAATTACAGGCACATGCCACCACGCCCCATTAATTTTTTAAAATTTTTAAATTTTTTGTAGACATGGGGGGTCCCACTATGTTGCCCAGGGTGGTTTTGAACTCCTGGCCTCAGGTGATCCTCCTGCCTCAGCCTCCCTAAACACTTGAATTACAGGTGTGAGCCAATGGAACTGGCCTGTCTAGACTCTTTTTAGAGAAAGAACTTCTATCATGTTTGAAATTTGGTTTTGTTTCTTTTTGTTATTGCAGTCAAACTTCCAACCTAAGCTAATATATAAGAAAATGCACTGGATTTGTTCTTGAGCAGAACTTTAAAAAGCACACATTTATTTCTTCATTATAAAAATAACCTGGCCGGGCGTGGTGGCTCATGCCTATAATCCTAGGGCTTTGGGAAGCAAAGGTGGGTGGATCACCTAAGGTCAGGAGTTCTAGACCAGCCTGGCCAATGTGGCAAAACCCCATCCCTACCACAAATACAAAAATTAGCCGGGTGTGGTGGTGGGCGCCTATAATCCCAGCTATTCCAGAGGCTGAGGCAGAAGAATGTCTTGAACCCAGGGGGAGGAGGTTGCAGTGAGCCGAGATCACGCCACTTCACTCTAGCCTGGGTGAAAGAGCGAGACTCCGGAAAAAATAAATAAATAAATAAATAAATAAGTAAACAAACAAACAAACAAACCTACCAACAATACTCTTGATATGATGTGATGAGCATGGTACCTGATTTCTGTGGTCTTCTTCCCCAAAACCCATAACTCCAGTCTGATCATGAGAAAAACATCAGATAAGTCCAAATTGAGGTTTATCCTACAAAATACCTGGCCAGTGCTCCTCAAAACTATGAAAGTCATCAAAAAGAAGGAAGCCCAAGAAACTCACAACCAACGGGAGCTTAAGGAGACAGGACAACTAAATGTAATGTGGTGTCCTCTGAGGGATTCTGGAACAGTAGAAGGACATTAGATAAAAACCAAAGAAATCTGAATAAAGTGTGGACTTTTATTTATTTAATAATAAAATTCAATAATTTTATTGATTTTTATTACGTCAAAAATGATTCAGGCCCAGCACTTTGGGAGACCAAGGCAGGTGGATCTCTTGAGGTCAGGAGTTCGAGACCAGCCTGGCCAACATGGTGAACCCCATCTCTACTAAAAATACAAAAAATTAGCTAGGCATGGTGGCAAGTGCCTGTAATCCCAGGTTCTCAGGAGGCTGAGGTAGGAGAATCGCTTGAACCTGGGAGGCAGAGGTTGCAGTGAGCCAAGATCGCATCACTGCACTCCAGCCTGGGCGACAGAGTGAGACTCCATCTCAAAAAAAAAATAATAATAATGATTCAATAATAATTTAATATTGGCTCATCAATTATGACAAAAGATGTTAACAGTAGGGAAAATTGGGTATGAGGTATAAGGGAACTCTGTTCTATGTTTGCAACTTCTCTTTAATCTAAATTTCTTCTAAAATAAAAAATTTATTGAAAAAATAGGCTGGGTGTGGTGCCTCACGCCTGTAATCTCATCACTTTGGGAGGCTGAGGCAGGCAGATTGCTTGAGGCCAGGAGTTGGAGACCAGCCTGGCCAACATAGCAAAACCCTGTCTCTACTAAAAATACAAAAATTGGCTGGGTGCAATGGGTCACGCCTATAATCCCAGCACTTTGGGAGGCCGAGGCGGGCGGATCACCTAAGGTCACAAGTTCGAGATCAGCCTGGCCAACTTGGTGAAAACGTGTCTCCATTAAAAATACAAAAATTGGCCTGGCATAGTGGTGGGCGCCTGTAATCCCAGCTACTTGGGGAGGCTGAGGCAGGAGAATCACTTGAACCCAGGAAGTGGAGGTTGTAGTGACCTGAGATCATGACGCTGCACTCCAGCCTAGGTGACAAGAGCGAGACTCCATCTTACAAAAAAAAAAAAAAAATTAGCTGGGCATGGTGGCGCATACCTGTAATCCCAGCTTCTTGGGAGGCTGAGATACGAGAACTGCTTGAACCCGGGGGGGTGGAGGTAGTAGTAACCCAAGATCACACCACTGCACTCCAGTGTGAGTGACAGAGCAAGAGAAAAGGAGAAGAAAAGAGAAGAGAAGAGAAAAGAGAAAGAGGCGGGGCGCGGTGGCTCATGTCTGTAATCCCAGCACTTTGGGAGGCCGAGGCGGGTGGATCACTTGAGGACAGGAGTTCAAGCCTGGCCTGGCCAACATGGCGAAACCCCATCTCTACTAAACATACAAAATTAGCCGGGCGTGGTGGCGCGTGCCTGTAATCCTAGCTTCTCAGGAGGCTGAGGCAGGAGAATCGCTTGAACCAGGGAGTCGGAGGTTGCAGTGAGCTGAGATCATGCCACAGCACTCAAGCCTGGTGACAGAGTGAGACTCCATTTCAAAAAAGAAAGAAAGAGAGAGAGAGAAGGAAGGGAGAGAGAAAGAAAGAAAGAAAGAAAGAAAGAAAGAAAGAAAGAAAGAAAGAAAGAAAGAAAGAAAATATTACACTTTGAATTTTTTGTTTGTTTTTTGTTTTGTTTTGTTTTGTTTTGTTTTGAGACAGAGTCTTGCTCTGTCACCCAGGCTGGAGCGCAGTGGTGCGATCTCGGCTCACTGCAAGCTCCGCCTCCTGGGTTCACGCCATTCTCCTGCCTCAGCCTCCGGAGTAGCTGGGACTACAGGCGCCCGCCACTACGCCCAGCTAACCTTTTGTATTTTTAGTAGAGACGGTATTTCACCGTGTTAGCCAGGATGGTCTCGATCTCCTGACCTCATGATCCACCCGCCTCGGCCACCCAAAGTGCTGGGATTACAGGCATGAGCCACCGCGCCTGGCCACACTTTGAAAATTTTAGAATACAAATTGAAATGAAAAAAAAAATCACCCCAAACACCATAATTCAGCAATTTGCTATATCTGCGTGTGTGCTTTGAATGAAAACTACCATACTGTATATACAATTTCTGTCTTATATTACTTAAAATTTATCCTTAAGCATTTTTACACACATTCATTTCCTAGCTTTTCAAGAGGACCTGAAATCAATGACATATAATAGCAATTAATACAGTTGGTTTCCAAAAGGAACAGAGCCCCCTAGAGAAATGACCGATTCCAGAGTTGGGACAGAATGAGCCTGTGGATATTGTGTGCCAGACAGTAAATAGTGCTCAAAGAATGACGGCATAAGTCAAGAGGACACATGAGTCAGCTCGAACAGGCTCCACTGGCCAAATCTGGGACAACTTGAGAATCAACATCAATAGAAAGTGTAATGAAAAATAACACATTAAATAAAATAAGAAAGCAATTGTACCAGTTTACTCTTCCCTACACTCTTGCCAATACTAGATATTAGCAATAGTTTACTTTTTGCTAATCTAAAGGGTAAAAAGTAGTATCTTACTATTGTTATGGTTTTAGGAATTGCTATTTATTAAGCAGGAAAATTTATTGACCACATGTGTTTCTTCTTCAGTGAATTTTTGACTCCTATTACTTGCCAAATATTTCAACTGGGTTATTTGTAATTTTCTTATTAATATGTGAAAATTCATACACATTATGAAGACTACCTTTTTGTTTGCCATGTGTTTCTTTCAGGGGCAACTATAATGTAATGGTCAAGAGTATGAACCCTGGAACCAGACTGGATGAGTTCAAAACTGGGCTCCACCACTTAATAGCTATATGATCTCTAGCAAAAGATTTAATCTTTTTTTTTTTTTTGGAGCCGAAGTTTCACTCTCCTCACCCAAGCTGGAATGCAATGGTGCAATCTCGGCTCACTGCAACCTCTGCCTCCCAGGTTCAAGTGATTCTCCTATCTCAGCCTCCCAAGTAGCTGGGATTACACGCACCCACCACCATGCCTGGATAATTTTCATATTTTTAGTAGAGACGGGGGTTTCACCATGTTGGCCAGGCTGGTCTTGAACTCCTGACCCTGTGATCCACCCGCCTCGGCCTCCCAAAGTGCTGGGATTACAGGCATGAGCCACCACACCTGGCCAAAGTATTTAATCTTGTTGTGCCTCCATTTACTATCTATAAAAGGCAGATAATCATAATGCTTGCATCATAAGATCACTAGGATGCTTAAATGAGTTAAGACATGTAAATTGCTTAGAACAGAAATTGGCATGTATAAAGTGATAAATAATTGCTGGTTATTATGTTATTACTCTTCAGATAGAATGTCTAAAAAAAATTTTTTTTTGATTTGAAACAGAGTTTCGCTCTTGTTGCCCAGGCTGGAGAGCAATGACGCCATCTTGGCTTACTGCAACCTCTGCCTCCTGGTTCAAGTGATTCTCGTGCCTCAGCCTTCCAAGTAGCTGAGATTACAGGCGCCTGCCACCATGTCCAGCTAATTTTTGTATTTTTAGTAGAGACGGGGTTTCACCATGTTGGCCAGGCTGGTCTGAACTCCTGACCTCAGGTGATCCACCTGCCTCGGCCTCCCAAAGTGCTGGGATTACAGGTGTAAGCCACCGTGCCTGGCCCTACATTTTTTATGTAGTCAGATCTAGTGATCTTTTTCTTCATGGCTTCTTGATCTTCTTTTTTGTTAAGGAAGGTTTTATGAACCCCAAGAATAGAAAAATAAATGTTTCCTAATATCTCCTTCTAGCATTTGCATAGTTTGTTTTCTATGTTAGTATCTATAACAATATGCCAGGCATTCTGTTGGTTGCAGGGGATAGAAAGATGAGCAGGACAGAGGGGCCTGTTCTTGCCCCTCCTGGAGCTTACATTGTAGTGGGGTAACAGACAAAAAAACAAGAAACCTGGCGCAGTGGCTCACACTTGTAATCCCAGTACTTTGAGAGGCCAGGGTGGGCAGTTTATCTGAGGTCAGGAGTTCGAGACCAGCCTGGCCAACATGGTGAAAACCCATCTCTACCAAAAATACAAAAGTTAGCCGGGCGTGGTGGTAGGCACCTGTAATCCTAGCTACTTAGGAGGCTGAGGCAGGAGAATCCCTTGAATCCAGGAGGTGGAGGTTGCAGCGAGCCGAGATTGTGCCACTGCACTCCAGCCTGGGTGACAGAGTGAGACTCTATCTCAAAAAACAAAAACAAAAGCAAACAAACAAACAAAAAAACACAAGAAAACAATCAGTAAAATGATAAATTCAGTAAGTGCCATGAAACAAAAACATTATAAACTTCTCTATATATTTATAATCTGTTACCTCCTCCCAAGAAAAGTCTCTCCCCAATCTAATGTAGGGAAAACAAATACAAAAGAAAAAAGGGAGAAGGCAATAAAGCTGTCCCAGCCACTTTTGGTACAGTTGTATTCCTTTTCCTCCATTTTCTGTGGCCTGGGTATTATCTCCATGGTTCTGTGGCATTGTAGAGCTTTCCTGTAACCTTTTGACTGTGTCCTTGCCATTGTGCCCTTAACATACCTCTTAGGACTTAAAGGCTTTGGTGTGGAGCAAGAAGTGACAGCTGGCCTCTGCAAGAAGGATGAAGGCTGAAGAAAGGCCTGGACTGGCTCAAAGGGGATATCGGTGACTTCCAGAGTAACAACTACCGTAACGTGTTTGAGACAAGGGCAAAATTTCAAGGCATTTGAGCTCGTCTTTAGTTGTGCTTGTGGACACTGCCAACCCTTCTAACCTCTGAATCAGTCCTTGTTCTCCTTCTTGAGGCCTGCTCTTCCTTCATTCAACTCTGCAGACATTCTCATTTCCACGAGTTGAAATATTTTCAAATCTAGAAATTGAGCCACTACTGTTTCACCAAAAAAGTTCTGACCACATGGGTTCATTTAGCCTCTTTCACTGATGAGAGGTACTTTACCCTTGTAAGATTAAGCATTCAGGTGACCAGATCGGAGAGTGGGATAAGGTTGCAATAGGGTTTAAATAGACTGGGAATGGCCAGGCACGGTGGCTCATGCCTGTAATCCCAGCAATTTGGGAGGCCAAGGCAGGTGGATCACCTCAGGTCAGGAGTTTGAGACCAGCCTGGCCAACATGGCAAAACCCTATCTCTACTAAAATTACAAAAATTGGCTAGGCGTGGTGGCACACACCTGTAATCCCAGCTACTTGGGAGGCTAAGGCAGGAGAATTGCTTGAACCCTGGGGGCGGAGGTGGCAGTGAGCTGAGATCATGCCACTTCACTCCAGCCTGGGCAACGGAGCGAAACTCAGTCTCAATAAATAAAATAGACCGGGAATGATGGCTTCTCAGAATGTACTGGGGTGGGCGACAGAGTGAAACTCTGTCTCAATAAATAAAATAGACTGGGAATGATGGCTTCTCAGAATGATCTGGGATGTAAGTTCCAGTTGCCATCTATTTACTGGTGTTCAAATCTACATTCCAGTAAAACAATAGCATGCATTTTTCCAGTATGTTTTATGTGCTATCTGCTGTTCTATGTGCTTTAAACAGTCATCTAATCTTCCTGATGATAAAGGTAAATATTATCAGTATTCTTGCATTTCATATTGAAGAAACTGAAGCCCTGAGAGGTTAAGAGATTTAACAAAGCCAGGCTGGGTATGGTGGCTCAGGCCTGCAATCCCAGCACTTTGGGAGGCTGAGCGGGGAGGATTGCTTGAGGTGGGAGGATTGCTTGAGGCCAGGAGTTTGAGACCAGCCATAACAAGGCCTCATCTCTACAAAACATTTTGAAATTAGCCGGGTGTGGTGATGCATACCTGTAGTCCTAACTACTTGGAAAGCTGAGTAAGGATGATCCCTTGAACCCAGGAGTTTGAGACTACAGTGAGCTATAATCGCACCACTGCACTCCAGCCTGGGTGACAGAGTGAAAGACCTTGTCTCTAAAAAACACAAAAGAAACACACACACACACACACACACACACACACACACACAGAGAGAGAGAGAGAGAGAGAGAGAGAACAACAACAAAAAGGGAGACTTAACAAAACATTTACAACTAGTTAGTAAGCGGCAGACCCAGGATTCAACACCTAGACAATCTAGAGTCTACGCACCACTTTTTTTTTTTTTTGAGACAGCATTTCACTCTGTTGCCATGCTGGAATGCAGTGATGATGTGATCATAGCTCACTGCAGCCTTGACCTCCTGGGCTCAAGTGATCCTCCCAACTCAGCCTCTCAAGAGTAGCTAGGACTACATGTGTGCACCACCATGCTCGGCTAATCTTTAAAATTTTTGTAGAGACAGGATCTTGCTATGTTTCCCAGGCTGATCTTGAACTCTTGGGCTCAAGCAATCCCCTAGCCTCAGCCTCCCAAAGCACTGGGATTACAGACATGTGCCATCTTGCCTGGCCTTAGAGTCTCTGTCCTTCTTAATAGCTACACTACATTGCCTCTCAAGAGTAAATTTGTTTCTATTGCCTGAAATGTTTTTTGTTATTTATTTATTTTTTCTTTCATGACCAAGAAACTGGTTTCAGACATCTGGAGGTAGGCAATTCCTTGAGAATGCTGAGAGCATGAGAAAATAGCATAGGGGAATTTTCTTACAGAGTTGGATAAGAGATCCCAAGAAAAGAGGTGGGAGGTGCTAAAGTTTTAGAAATAAGGGTTTTGAGCTTTTTTCAGAATCAAGGATTTCAGACTTGTGAGGCTGAGGTAATTTTCTGAAAAAAACTTGTTAACTCGGGGGAGACAGAGGGAGTAAAAGAGGCCATTCTCCCCGGAGTAGGCAACAGTGGGAAGGCATTTGGAAAGAAGGCAGTGGCCGGTGGTGGACGGGTGCTGAAATGATGGCCCAAAGGGGTTGCTGCGGGATTTAATCCAGTGTTATGAATATGCTGTTCATAGTTTTGGCCATTAACTCCAGATAATGGAGGCCAGCTGCAGAGAAGAGAGGACGCAGGCTGTTTAACTTTGTGCAGTGGATTACCGGGCTGCTGCAGAAGCATCAGATCCTCACTCCCAGGAGGGCTCTGAAGAGGCAGCAGGCACGTGGCTCGCGGTCTAAATTCAGCACGCTGTACAAAGGCAGTGGGGGAGGGCTGCAAGGTGGGCGATGCCGGACTGCGGAGGAGGTACTGGCAACCAAAGAATCTGGCTTACATCGGCGTTCGTAGGAAAATCTCTCCACTTACCCTTCTGGTTTCTTTCTCCTTCTCATCATCTTTCACTCTCTGCCTCAGATGTGTGTCTGTTTAAAAGACAGTCTCCTCTGTCAGACTCAGTCCTTGCTGTCAGCCATCCGCCAGGCCTGGTGAATCCTGAGTCCTGTTTCCAGGCTTGGTCTTGTTGGGGTGGCTCATAAGAAGCTCCGGGGGGAGGAGGAGGATGCACTTAGCAGGGTCTATTGGTGTCCACATAGAGGACTGGGAAAAAATGCAGCTGCCTGGGGTGGGGGATTGGCCCCAGGCCTCCCTGATGACTCCCTCCCTGGGCCCTCCCTCCTGTGAGTGGCATTCCTTGAATGAACTCCAAGGAGAATGTATTTACATCCGTGAGGTCAGACTATCAGAGAGGGCTTCATTAAGCACAGGAATAAAACACACGACTTTTCCTTCAACTAATGCACCATTGCTTAGCCAAAGACATCAGAGTACTTTACATTGACCTCATGTATTCTGACTCCATGAGAATTTTACAAGTGAAGGAAACTCAGGCTCCAGATTTGTGTTTCCATCTCTTTTGCTTATTAGAAAGGAACACATTTACTGAGCACCTAAAATTGGCCAGGTCCTGGGGATACATGTTTTCTTATTCTGTCCTTGTTAATCCTCACAACAATGCCACAAGGGAGTCATGATTGCCCCCGTTTTTAGGTGACGAAACTCTGAGAGAAGCAACTTACTACAGTTACACAGCTATATTGATGAGGCTGGGATTCAAATCCAGGCCTATAAAGATTCTAAAATGCAGCCAGGTGTGGTGGGTCACACCTGTCATCCCAGCACTTTGGGAGGCTGAGGCTGGTGGATCGCTTGAGCTCAGGAGTTTGAGATCAGCCTAGGCAACATGGTGAAACCCTGTCTCTACAAAAAATACAAAACTTAGCTGGACATGGTGGCATGCACCTGTAGTCCCAGCTACTCAGGAGGCTGAGATTGCAGCGAGCCAAGATTGCACCATTGCACTCCAGCCTGGGCCACAGAGTGAGACTCCGTCTCAAAAAAAAAAAAAAAAAAAAAGTCGCCAGAAAAGAAAATAAAAAAGACTCTAAAATGCACACTTTTTTCAACATACTTCACTTTATTTAACAGTCATGAAACATTCATCAAGCACCTAAGATATGAATTCACAGATGAAAAACATGATCCCGGGCTGAGCATGGTGGCTCACGCCTGTAATCCCAGCACTTTGGGAGGCTGAGATGGGTGGATCTCTTGAGGTCAGTAGTTCGAGACCAGCCTGACCAACATGGTGAAACCTCATCTCTACTAAAAATACAAAAATTAGCCAGGTGCAGTAGCAGGCATCTGTAATCCCAGCTACTCGGGAGGCTGAAGCAGGAAATCGCTTGAACCCGAGAGGCAGAGGTTGCAGTGAGCCAAGATGGTGCCACTGCACTCCAGCCTGGGCAACAGAGCGAGACTCCATCTCAAAAAAAAAAAAAAAAAGATAAACGTGATCTCTGCCTTCAAAGAACTCACAACCATGTGGAGGAAACACACAAGTAAGCAGACAATTGAAACAGAATGTAGAGTGGTAAGTATAGTGACAAACAAAGAACAGGAGATTTAGGAGCCCAAAGGAGAAATGATGGACTCTGCCCAAGGAAGTCCCAGGAAGGCGGCCTTTAATCAATCCATGCCCACTGCATTCCTGGTCACATGAGCATGGAGGTGCTGAAGAAAAAATAGCTGACATTTCTTGGCGGGCATTTTACTAAATATGCATTATTTCACTTAATCCTCACAACCTTGATCCTGAATAGGGCAATGAAGGATGGCAAAGGGATTTATAGGCATGCCCCCTGTGTTAGTAAGGTGCTCATGGAGCCCAAGGTAGGTTATTCAATAATAATGAGAGCCTTGAAGAGTGGCAGTAAGCCTGGAGCTAAGGCCTCAGTCTGGGCCTGTCTGGGGGGAAGCAGGTGAGACGAGGCTCTTTTACTGCATTTACTGCAGTGCCAGTGTCCAACCTGGCTTCCACCACAGTGTCTTATCCCCTTTGTGGTCTGAAGAATATTGAAAGCTAATCCTGCTTGCCCCAAACACTCCCCTGCAGTGCACAGAATGCCTGCCAAAAACCAACCAGACTAGGTGATTTTGCCTGCTTGGCCCTGACCTTCCAGATTGTTTCCTTGTCTTCTCAGGAAATATCACTCATGCCATGCTTCCATTGTGTTCTTCTCTGCTTAAGCAGGTGAGATTATATCTGTCTATCTATCTATCTATATAACATGTATTATTATATATTATATATTATACATATATACATATATATTATACATATATAATACATATATTTTTATATATAATATGTGTATTTTTATGTTTTATATAGTCTCACCTGCTTAAGCAGAGAAGAACCCAACGGAAGCATGGCATAAGTGATATATATATGTATTGTGTGTGTATATATATATATATATATATATATATATTTTTTTTTTTTTTTTTTTTTTTTTTTTTTTTTTGAGATGGAGTCTTGCTCTGTCACCCAGGCAGGAGTGCAGTGGCATGATCTCAGCTCATTGCAACCTCCGCCTCCTGGGTTCAAGCGATTCTCCCACCTCAGCCTCCTGAGTAGCTGGGATTACAGGCACTCACCATCATGCCCGGCTAATTTGTGTATTTTTATAGAGACGGGGTTTCACCATGTTGGCCAGGATGGTCTTGAACTCCTGACATCAGGTGATCCACCTGCCTCGGGCTCCCAAAGTGCTGGGATTACAGGCGCCTGCCACCATGCCCAGCTAATTACAAGTTTATTTTATTTTATTTTATCTTATTTATTTATTTGGCACAGAGTCTCACTCTGTTGCCCAGGCTGGAGTGCAGTGGCATGATCTTGGCTCACTGCAACCTCTGCCTCCCGGGTTCAAGCAATTCTCCTGCCTCAGCCTTCCGAATAGCTGGGACTACAGGCGTGAGGCACCACACCCGGCCAAAAGTTTATTTTATTTTCTTATTTTATTTTATTTTCTTATTTTATTTTATTTACAAGCATGAGCCACCACACCCAACCAAAATAATTTATTTTAGATTAGTATATAGTTAAAGGCAACATTATACAGTTGTATTTATAAAGCTTTTTTCTTTTCTTTGCCAGACGTGGTGGTTCATGCCTGTTATCCTAGCACTTTGGGAGGCCGAGGCGGTCAGATTGCCCGAGCTCAGGAGCTCGAGACCAGCCTGGGCAACATGGTGAAACCCTGTATCTACTAAAATGCAAAAAAAAAAAAAAAAATTAGCCAAATGTGGTGGTGTGTGCCTGTAGTCCCAGCTACTCAGGAGGCTGAGGCAGGAGAATTGCTTGAACCCAGGAGGCAGAGATTGCAGTGAGCTGAGATGGGGCCACTGCACTCCAGCTTGGCAACAGAGCGAGACTCCGTCTCAAAAAAACAAAAACAAAAACAAAAATACTTCTTTTTTTATTAGTTATTTTTTTTTTGAGACAGAGTCTTGCTCTGTCGCCCAAGCTGGAGTGCAGTGGCGTGATCTTGGCTCACTGCAAGCTCCGCCTCCCTGGTTCATGCCATTCTCCTGCTTCAGCCTCCCAAGTAGCTGGAACTACAGGTGCCCGCCACCACACCTGGCTAATTTTTTGTGTGTTTTTAGTAGAGACGGGGTTTCACCATGTTAGCCAGGATGGTCTCGATCTCCTGACCTCATGATCCGCCCACCTTGGCTTCCCAAAGTGCTGGTATTACAGGCATGAGCCACGGCACCTGGCCTTTTTTTTTTTTTTGAACTAGAGTTTTGCTTTATCACCCAGGCTGGAGTGCAGTGGTGCCATCTCAGCTCACTGCAACTTCCACCTCCCGGGATCAAGCAGTTCTTTTGCCTCAGCCTCCCAAGTCGCTGGGATTACAGGCATGCAACACCGCGCCTGGCTAACTCTTGTATTTTTAGTAGAGACGGGGTTTCACCATGTTGGCCAGAATGGTCTTGAACTCCTGACCTCAGTTAATCTGCCCACCTCAGCCTTCCAAAGTGCTAGGATTACAGACGCAAGCCACTGTGCCTGGCCTGTATTTATAAATCTTTAATAACACTCATAAACTGTAATTTTTTACACTTGCCCATTTAATTAGTGATACGTTTAATTTCAATAAATCATGTAGCAAAAACATCTATATATATATATTTGTGTGTATGTATATATATATGTGTGTATGTGTGTGTGTGTGTGTGTGTGTGTGTATTTTGAGACAGGGTCTCACTGTGTTACCCAGGCTGGAGTGCAGTGGTGTGATCTTGGCTCACTGCAGCCTCGACCTCTTGGGGTCATGTTGATATGGACCAGAGGCAGGGAAATACTGGGTAGAAGAGGGTGGTTCCCCGCAAAAGCCCCACCCACAAGCCTGGGGCTGCAGCCCTAAATAAGAGCTTTACATCTCTCTTTTCCCACCCAAACGTTGCTTTTTCCAAAACCACCCTGGCTTGCCATGCCCACCATCCTGTATGCATACAAACCCCAAACTCCACTGGCAAAGGAGCAGAGTAGCATGGCAGAGAAGGAGAGAAGAGAAGAAGCATCTGAATGTTGAAGAGACAGCTGGACTATCAGAAAGGAGGTCAGCTGGGGATGGCCGAACTCCAGGGGAAGATTATTTTCCCACTCCACACCCTTTCTAGCTCCCTGTCCCACTGACAGCCACCTCTATCACTCAATGAAACCTCCACATTCACCATCCTTCAAGTCCATGTGGCCAGATTCTTCTTGGGCACCAGAAAAGGACCTGGGTACCAAGAAGGAAAGGTGTAAAAGGCTGTCACCCTGACTCTCCACTGAGCTGGTTAACACTTAGCTGTCTGCAGACAGAAACTGCTAAAAGAGCATTAATTGTAGCATACCCTTAGATGCTACCATGGAGATGGAGCCCAAAAGCTCTCGTCAGAGCCCCAGCACCCACTTGCCTGCATGCTCCCCCTCCCACAAAGGGTTTCAGGATGGCAGCCGAGTAAGTGAGCCACACTCCTGTTGCAAGTCCTGTGAAGTGGCCCAGCGGGCTCTCCTGTCTTAAAGCAAGCCTCCCACCTCAGCCTCCCCAGTAGCTGGGACTACAGGCACATGCCATGACTCTCGGTTACATTTTGTATTTTTTGTAGAGATAGGGGTTTCGCCATGTTGCCCAGGTTGGTCTTGAACTGGCTTCAAGCGATCCACCTGCTTCAGCCTCCCAAAGTGCTAGGATTACAGGCATGAGCCACCACACATGACCTACAAAAAATATTATTTTTCCATCAATCCATTTAAAAGTGGTATGTGGCCCAAGCATGGTGGCTCACGCCTGTAATCCCAGCACTTTGGGAGACCAAGGCGGGTGGATCACCTGAGGTCAGGAATTTGAGCCCAGCCTGGCCAACATGGTGAAACGCTGTCTCTACTAAAAATACAAAAAATCAGCAGGGCATGGTGGCACACGCCTGTAGTTCCAGCTACTCAGGAGACTGAGGCAGGAGAATCGCTTGAACCTGGCAGGCAGAGGTTGTAATGAGCCATGATCTGTCACCCAGGCTGGAGTACAGTGGCACGATCTCAGCTCACTGCAATCTCTGCCTCCTGGGTTCAAGAGATTTTCCTGCCTCAGCCTCCTGAATAGTTGGGATTACAGGCCTGTGCCACATACCCAGCTAATTTTTGTATTTTTAGTAGAGATGGGGTTTCGCCATGTTGAACAGGCTGGTCTGCAACTCCTGACCTCAGGTGATCCGCCCACCTCAGCCTCCCAAAGTGCTGGTATTACAGGCATGAGCCACTGCGCCCAGCCTCATATGTTGAAATTTAAACAGATCAAGAAATGAGCCCAGAGTGAAATAAATAAATAAATAAATAAATAAATAAATAAAAATAAGTTTTTATTAATTTATTTTTTTGAGATAGAGTCTCGCTCTGTTCCCCAGGCTGGAGTGCAGTGGCTGGATCTCAGCTCACTGTAACCTCTGCCTCCCAGGTTCAAACAATTCTCCTGCCTCAGCCTCCCAAGTAGCTGTGATTACAGGCGTGCACCACCACACCTGGCTGTTTTTTTAAATTTTTAGTAGAGACGAGGTTTCACCATGTTGGCCAGGCTGGTCTTGGACTCCTGACCTCAAGTGATCCACCTCCCAAAATGCTGGGATTACAGGCATGAGCCACCACGCCTGGCCAATAAAAAGAAATTTAAACAGATATAACTATACATCAAAAAGATAATTCATAATTGGGTATTTGGGATTCTTCCATTTTATTTGTTAATGAATTCTTGCATTTTATTTTTTTAATCAATTACTGTATTTACAATGTATTTATAATTAGTGGACTTAAGAGAACATATTTTGTTTGTAAGAGATAGACACATTTTGGGGCTACTATTTGTATGCACTTTCCAAATAACATTTGTGAGCATAGGTAATCTTTATCCCCCCATAAATGAATAAGAAGTCCAACTGGATATAGTTATCCCTATGGACAGGATAACTTGCTGTTTAAAAGTCTGGATATGGACTATGCAGGTGTAAATCTTGGTTCTATCACTTCATAACTATGTGACTCTCGGTGACTTAATCCCTTATCTTAAAAAAAGGGGGTGAAATAAGAAAACTAAATAATTATGGGGTTGTGAAAATTAAATGAGTTAATGCACGTAAAGCCCACACACGTAAAATCCATTTTAGAAAATCTAGAAATTGCAGAAAAATAGGAAACCAGAAATCATCCAACCTTAGTAACTTAATGGACAGTGGCTAATCCCAATGGTGCTTTTGTACAAATTAGAAAAACTGGCCCTTCCTCAAGATACTTGACTGCTATCAGCCAGAAAGCTGTCTTAGTTGGGGGGGGGGGGGGCACTATTTATTAATTATGCTGGGATATCAAACATAAACTAAGATTGTCTTAAGCAAAAGAAGACCTTGCCTCTGGATGACAGTGTAGGATGTTTTTGATTTAATGCTATTAGTAATCATGTGGAGATGAACAAATTTATACATAAAATTTTTTCTGTATTTAGAATTTAGGCTAGATTCCAGCACCTGGCAGGCACACAGAGGGTATTTGTTAAATAAATGAATGAATGAAAGCGGGGAGGATGTAGAGAGGGAGGGAGAGGGGGAGGGAAAAGGAGAGAGAGAGGGAGAAAATGAATTTGCCAAATTATTTTCCAAAAGAATTATATCAGTAGTGGTTGTTTAAATTTGTGTTAACTTAGATGAAAAATAGTCTCTCATTTTTATTTCTAGTTCTGTAATTATCATCAGAGGATGAATATTTTCCACGTGTTAGTTCATTTATTTTGGCTATTAATTGGGATCTTGATTATTTTTCTTATAAAATTGTACACATCCTTTACATAGGAAAGATAGTAACCACTTATTATAATTTTTTCTTGCAATTATTTTTTCAATTTAACTTTTAATTTTTATTATCGTCTTAGTTTTTAACCTGGTGGTTTCTAATCTTCATGCAGGGAAATTTACTAATATTTTGTTTTGTGATTTATTCTATCAGAGTAAATCTTAAAAATTGCCCTTCCTGACAAAGATCTGATATTCACTTCTATTTTCTTCTCATTCTTTCTGGGTTTGTTTAAAAAATACACATATTTCTTTTATCCATCTAGAATCAGTTTGATTATATATATATATACATATATAGCAAATTAAATACTCTAATACCATTTGTTGAATATTTCTTTCCTTTCTCATTAATTTCTGAAGTACACTTATGGTAAAAATTTATACCTACCTCTGAGCTATCTTCCTCCATTTGATGATTCTTTAAATCCATTTTTTTTTTAACCTTTAAAATCAGTTCAAGTGGTAAACTTAGGGGCAGTTGAAAATAAATGCCTTCAAGACTAAAGTAACTGTGTGGAAAAAACCTGGAAAGACATTTAGTTCAGCGTGGGGGTGACAGGTGATGAATATGGGGTCGCTCATCATGACTAAGGAAGACCTCTCCCCATCCCCCAACACAATAAAGAAATAAATTAGATGGAGAAATAATGAAATAAATAAAGGTACTACAAACAGAGCAGGTTTTCCCTAAATAAAGGAAGGCAGTAACAGAGGAAGACACTGCAGTTAATCCAATGTTTCTCTCATTAAGAGAGGCAATCTAGATACTGATTAGATCTACTGGAAAATTTACCCAGGTATTGAAATCAACCCTTCCAAACGGTTCTTTGCTTGGAGGCTCAATAACAATGGAGTAATGGAGTGTATGCCGCTATTTGCTTTCCAAGGAGATGGAGGAAGTGGCACAGCCACTGAGACACCTAGTGGTGAGGGTTTTACTGCACGGTTAGAGTTTGCCAGTTGGGCTCATCTAAGAGCCACTTCCTTGTGGGAGGCAGTGTGCATTTGAGGAGCTTAGATGTCCTTCTTTTAGCTCTCCTTTTCTGCCCCCAGAAAAATAATTTGAGCTCTCTATTGTGTGCATGAAGCCTCAGAGACAAGCGCTGATAGATTTGAAAACTGAATAGCCTCTTCAAAGTTGGAAGAGAGAACTACGAAGCTAAATTAACACCTGCTGACCAACATGGTTTCTCAAGCCCTGGGGGACAGCTGAAGATGTAAATTTAGTCAATTGAATTAATATTCATTAGAGAGCAGCAGCATGTTTCATCAAGCATATTATTTCCATCCCCTACCCTTCTAGGCCTTATAAATACTCAAACAAGAGGATAATTATAATTTTCATTTTATTGTAATTATAGTGTTTGAACTGTAAGTTCACCCACATTCAGAGTATTACAAGGTAAAGATTGTTCTACATATTATTCAGGCATGATAATTTACCACAGATGTGAACTACAGAGTTGTGTTTAATATCTGAAATTTGTCATTTATGTTGAGGACATTCTTCAATGGTTCAGAAAAGGAAAGATTAATGGGCTCATTCACTTATTCATTTGTTCAAATATAGAGTATCACAGCACTAGGCCCTGAGGATTTGGTGCTTAAAAGAGAATCTCAGTCATTGTCCTCATGATCTTACAGGCTAAAGTGTACAATTTTGCAAGTCTCTATAATAAAGTGGGATGAATACTATAGGAGTGAAAGTACAGGATGCTAATGAAATGCAGCAACTTGGTCCTTGGGGTCACAGAAGGCCTCCAGAGAAGGGCAAGTGTAAGTCAAGTCCTGAAAGATGGATAAGAGCTAACCATAAAGGAGGGAGACGGTGACCAGGAAGATACTATTTCAGGTGAGAACGTGAGAAGTTAAAAGAACTAAAGGCAGTCAGTGTGACTACAGCAAAGAATTCAGGAGTCAGGGATGAGGCTGGGGAGGAATGCGATGGCCAGGGAATGGAGGGACATCATAGGAGTTAAAGAGGTTGTTTTTTCTTCTAAGGGCAATAGGAAGACAATAAGGAGTTTAAAAGAGGGGAACTGAAGCATCAGATTTGCCTTTAAAAATGATAATTTGCTTGCTGCCTGGAAAATAGGAAGGAGGAAGGCAATTGGGATGACCAGTCAGAAAGCTTTTGCAGAAGTCTAGGTGAGAAATCATGTTACATTGTTAGTTTCCAGTGTGTATCCTGGATGTAACAAAACAACGTTAGCTTGGCTGGGCATAGTGACCTGTGCCTGTAGACTCAGGAGGCTGAGGTGGGAGGATCACTTGAGCACAGAAGTTTGAGACCAGCCTGGGCAACATAATGAGACTCCACCTCTCAAGAAATAAAAAAGAGAGAGAAAGAATAATGTTACCTTGGATTACAGTAATGGTGGTTTTTTAATCTGAAAGATGAGAAAATAATACTATAAATCTCAGACTTGTAGTAAGAATTCAATATTAAGGCCGAGTACAGTGGCTCACGGCTATAATCCCAGCACTTTGGGAGGCCAAGGCGGGTGGATCACCTGATGTCAGGAGTTCGAGACCAGCCTGGCCAACATGATGAAACCCCGTCTCTACTAAAAATACAAAAATTAGGTGGGCCTGGTGGTAGGTACCTGTAGTCCCAGGTACTTGGGAGGCTGAGGCAGGAGAATTGCTTGAACCCAGGAGGCGGAGGTTGCGGTGAGCCAAGATCGCAATACTGCACTCCAGCCTGGGCGACAGAGCAAGACTCCATCTCAACAAAACAAAACAATACCAAAAATGAAAACACAATTCAATATTAAGTATTTACTACATTGTATGGCATAAACTAAATGATCAGTTGATTTTGGCTATTTTGATACTGGCTATTATTTGAAGTAGATATTACTCGCAGTATTAAATAATTACTCTTTTGGTACACATACCAAACTTTTAACTTTTATTTAGAGACAGAATCTTGCTCTGTCACCCAGGATAGAGTTTAGTGGCACCATCACAACTCACTGCAACCTCCAACTTCTGGGTCCTGGCTTCAAGAGATCCCTCCACTTCAGTCTCCCAAGTAGCTAGGACTACAGGCACCTGCCACCACGCCCAGATAACTTTTCTTCTTATTACTTTTTTAGATATGGGGTCTTGCTATGTTGCCCAGGCTGGTCTCAAACTCCTGGCCTGAAGTGGTCCTCCTGTCTCAGCCTTTTGAATAGCTGGGATTACAGGCTCAAACCAGTGCACCTGGCTTTACTGAGCACTTAGAAAGTACTAAACACTTCACACGATCCTCACAATGTCCCCAAAAAGCAAGTGTGTCAGAAAAGTGAAAGATCTTGGGACAATACCCTGCTGAGATGGAAACAGCCTGTTCTTCACCATTATGCTTTTATTTATTCATTCACTCAACAAATGTTTATTTCTGTGCTAGTGTCTGTTTTAGGTGCCAGTGATACAGCCTTAAAGAACTCAGAGTTTCAGTCCAACAGAGGAGACAGATAATGGACAAATGAAGAAATAGGCTGCATGCGGTGGCTCATGCCTGTAATTCCAGCTCTTTGGGAGGCTGAGGCTGGCAGGTCACTTAAGGTCAGGAGTTTGAGATCAGCCTGGCCAACATGGTGAAACCCCATTTCCACTAAAAATACAAAAATTAGCTGGGTGTGTGAGCCAAGATCGTGGCACTGCACTCCAGCCTGGGTGACACAGTGAGAATCTGTCTCAAAAAAAAAAAAGAAATAAACAAGAAAACACAAGTTGTGAAGACAGCTATAACGTATATTACATACAGGATGTTGTAACAGAGAGGAGGAGCCTACTTTGGATGTGATCATGAGCACAGAAGACTTCTTTGAGGTGATTTTCAAGCTCAGATAGAAGGATGAAGAGATCATTCCATAAAGCAGCGAAGGAAAAAAAAAAGATTAAGAAGAGATATCTGTGCAAAGAGCCGGGGCGGGGCGAGTGGGGAGAACACTGCAGGCTGAGTAAAGAGCAAGTGCAAATGTCCTGAGGCAAAACATACAGGTAAAGTAACTTGATAAATCTTAAGAATAGCTAGCGCCGGTGGCTCACGCCTGTAATCCCAGCACTTTGGGAGGCCGAGGCAGGCGGATCACAAGGTCAGGAGATCAAGACCATCCTGGCTAACGCGGTGAAACCCCGTTTCTACTAAAAATACAAAAAATTAGCCGGGCGTGCTGGTGGGTACCTGTAGTCCCAGCTACTCGTGAGGCTGAGGCAGGAGAATGGCGTGAACCCAGGAGGCGGATCTTGCAGTGAACCGAGGTCGTGCCACTGCACTCCAGCCTGGGCAACAGAGTGAGACTCCATCTCAGAAAAAAAAAAAAACACAAAAGAATAGCTAGGGCTTAGTGCAAATAGAGTAGGGAACTAGGGAGATAAGACTGGGAAGGCAGGCAGGGGTCAGACCAAGTCAGGACGTGTAGACCTTGCTAAGGTATTTGGATTTTATTCTAACAACAATGGGAAGCCATTGAGGGCCTTTAAATAGGGGAAACAAATGACATTATTTGATTTTTTTTTTTTTGAGTGAGCTGAGATCGCTCTATTGCACTCCAGCCTAGGTGACAGAGTGAGACTCCATCTCAAAAAGAAAAAATAAATAGATAAATAAACAAATAACACTCTAGCTGCCATGTGAAGAATGGATCAGAAGACCGAAATATTAGTGGTTGCAGGACTTTACGTGAGACATAGAGATGGAGAAGATTAGGATGTAGTGGTAGAGGGGGAGGATTCAAGATATACTTTGGAGGTAGAACCAATCTTTGGATTTTCATAAAGAGGACCAATTCTAGGTTTTTGTTTTGAACAACCAGGTGGTACTATTTACTATGCTGGGAGAGTTTGAGGGAAGGAATAGGTTCAGTTGATAAAATCAACAGCTCCAAGTTGGACATATTAAATCTGATATATTGGTCAGACGTAGTGGCTCATGCCTGTATTCCCAACACTTTGGGAGGGTGAGGTGGGAGGATCACTTGAGGTCAGGAGTTCGAGACCAGGAGCTCAATTACAGGCTCAAACCAGTGCACCTGGCTTTACTGAGCACTTAGAAAGTACTAAACATTTCACACAATCCTTACAATGTCCCCAAAAAGCAAGTGTGTCAGAAAAGTGAAAGATCTTGGAACAATACCCTGCTCAGATGGAAACAGCCTGTTCTTCACCATTATGCTTTTATTTATTCATTCACTCAACAAATGTTTATTATCTCTGTGCTAGTATCTGTTTTAGGTGCCAGTGATACAGCCTTAAAGAACTCAGAGTTTCAGTCCAACAGAGGAGACAGACAATAGACAAGTCAAGAAACAGGCTGCGTGCTGTGGCTCATGCCTGTAATTCCAGCACTTTGGGAGGCTGTTCGAGGTCAGGAGTTTGAGACCAGCCTAGCCGACACGGCAAAAACCCGTCTCTATTAAAAAAAAAAAAAAAATTAGCGTGGTGCCACGTGCCTGTAGTCCCAGCTACTCGGGAGGCTGAGGCAGGAGAATCACTTGAACCCATGAGGTGGAGGTTTCAGTGAGCGGAGATCACGCCACTGCATTCCAGCCTGGGCGACAGGGCGAGACTCCGTCTCAAAAAGATAAATAAATAAATCTGATACATCAACTAAGTAGTCTCCAGGCGGCTATGTCTAATAAACAGCTGGATATCTCAGAACTGGGTCCTTTTTTTTTTTTTTTTTTTGAGACGGAATCTCGCTCTGTCGCCCAGGCTGGAGTGCAGTGGCGCGATCTCGGCTCTGCAAGCTCCGCCTCCCAGGTTCACGTCATTCTTCTGCCTCAGCCTCCCAAGTAGCTGGGACTACAAGCGCCCGCCATCACGTCCGGCTAAGTTTTTGTATTTTTAGTAGAGACACGGTTTCACCGTGTTAGCCAGGATGGTCTCGATCTCCTGACCTCGTGATCCGCCCGCCTCGGCCTCCCAAAGTATTGGGATTACAGGCGTGAGCCACTGCGCCCGGCGAGAACTGAGTCCTAAAATATTTCAATGTTTGGAGGTCCTACAAGGAGGAAATGGGATGATCAGTGAGGCAGGAAGAGAAAAATCCTGAGTGTGGTGTCACAGAATGCCAGTGAAGAAAAAGTGCTTCAAAAAAGACAGATTACTATATATGTGGAATGCTGCTAACAGGTAAAAAAAGATGACTATAGATAAGTGTTTACTGGATTTGGCAACATGGAAATCATTGGTATCCTCCCCAACAGTTTAGGAGGAGTAGAGTGGACAGACTGGGGTGGATTGAAGAGGAAAGAGAAGTGAGGAAATGGAGACTGTGAGTGTAGACAACTTGTTTTAAAAGTGTTGTTACAAACATGGCCAGGTGCGGTGGCTCACACCCATAATCCTAGCACTTCAGGAGGCTTAGGCGGGTGGATCACTTGAGGCCAGGAGTTTGAGACCAGCCAGGCCAACATAGCAAAACCCTGTCTCTGTTAAAAATACAAAAAAAAAATTAGCTGGGTGTGGTGGCACATGCCTGTAATCCCAGCTACTCAGGAGGCTGAAGTAGGAGAATCGCTTGAACCCAAAAGGCAGAAGTTGCAGTGAGCCAAGATCGGCCACCGCACTCCAGCCTGGGGTATAGAGCAAGGCTCCGTCTCAAAAAAAAAAAAAAAAAAAAAAAAAAAAGCCAGGCGTGGTGGCTTATGCCTGTAATCCCAGCACTTTGGGAGGCTGAGGTAGGTGGATCATGAGGTCAGGAGTTTGAGACCAGCCTGGCCATACGATGAAACCCTATTTCTACTAAAAATACAAAAATTAGCCAGGCATGGTGGCACGTGCCTGTGGTCCCATCTATTCAGGAGGCTGAGGCAGGAGAATCACTTGAACCCAGGAGGCGGAGGTTGCAGTGAGGCAAGCTGATGCCACTGCACTCCAGCCAGGATTTTTTGAGACGGAGTAAGACTCCGTCTCAAAAAAAAAAAAAAAAAAGTTTTGTTACAAAAAGGAGCAAAGATGAGATAGGATAAAAGAAATGGGATGGTGATGATTCAATAGAAGTAATTGATAAAGAAAAATTCTGGTGAAGGCTTGTGGAGATGGGATCCATAGCACAAGAAGAGGATTTGCTTTTTTTTTTTTTTTTAAATAGTGCCAGTCAAGTGGGAATGGAGAAGGAACAAATAAATCTGTAACTGGTTGTGATCAATTAGTTGTAAACACCGCCGCACTCAGACCAGCCATGGGTTTGCCCTTTGATAAGGGCAAAGACACATTTTTTGTGGTATCAGGGACAAAGATTAAAAAAGACAAGGCAAATTTAAGTAGGCTCATGGCTTTTCCAGTTGGGTTGGAAAGTTCCTCTCCGATGACTGTTATATTCTCAAAGAAATATGAGGAGAGGGGCAGGGCATGGTGGCTCACATCCGTAATCCTAGCACTTTGGGAGGCTGAGGCGGGTGGATCATCTGAGGTCAGGATTTCAAGACCAGCCTGGCCAATATGGTGAAACCCCCGCCTCTATTAAAAATAAAAAAATTAGCTGGGCATGATGGCACGTGCCTGTAGTCCCAGCTACTCGGGAGGCTGAGGCAGCAGAATAGCTTGAACCTGGGAGGCGGAGGTTGCAGTGAGCCGAGATCGCACCGCTGCACTGCAGCCTGGGTGACAGAGCGAGACTCCATCTCAAAAAAAAAAAAAAAAAAAAAAAAATAATGAAAGGAATCATGAGGTTACTGTGTTATGTGAGACAGAAAGAAAAGGGATGATCAGTAAGAGGCATGCTTGAACTAAAGATTTCAGAGATAGTGCAGTTACTGGTAATAACAATCAGGAGTGAGTGTGATGAGGGGAGGATGGGAGACTGGATGGTGATACAGGGTAGAAGAAAATACTAATGGAGGAGGTAAGGAACTGAGCATTAGGGTGTTGGGTGGGTCATCTGCCTGGATCTTTTTTTGGTTTTTATGAGACGGAGTCTCACTCTGTGCCCAGGCTGGAGTGCAATGGTGTGATCTCGGCTCACTGCAATCTCTGCCTCCTGGGTTCAAGCGATTCTCCTGCCTCGGCCTCCCGAGTAGCTGGGATTACAGGTGCATGCCACCACGCCCTGCTAATTTTTGTATCTTTACTAGAGAGGGGTGTTTGTCCTGTTGGACAGGCTGGTCTCGAACTCCTGACCTCAAGTGACCCTCCCGCCTCAGCCTTGGGTCCCAAAGTGTTGGGATTACAGCCGTGAGCCACCGCACCCGGTCCCGCCTGGATCTTGAATGAAGAGAGTTAGACGCAGAAAAGAAGATAATAAGCTATGAGCTAATGTTGAGGGAGGAATGATTCCGCAAAAGGTCTGTGGACCTCAAAGAAACTGGAGATTGTGAAATACAGGCTGGGCGTGGTTGCTCACTCCCATAATCCCAGCACTTTCGGAGGCCTAGGTGGGTGGATCACTTGAGGTCAGGAGTTTGAAACCAGCCTGGCCAACATGGCAAAACCCTGTCTCTACTAAAAATACAAAAATTGGCTGGGTGTGGTGGCTCGCGCCTGTGGTCCCAGCTACTTGTAAGGCTGAGGCAGGAGAATCACTTGAACCTGGGAGGCAGAGGTTGCAGTGAGCTGAGATAGTGCCACTGCTCTCCAGCCTGGGCAACAGAGCGAGACTCTGTGTCAAAAAAAATAAGACTCTGTGTCAAAGAAAATAAGAGAAAAATAATTGATGCATCTGACTGGTTAATACCCTATAGACATTGTAACATTGTAATTTTTTTTTTTTTTTTTTTTTTTTTTGAGACAGTCTGGCACTTGTCGCCCAGGCTGGAGTGCAATAGCGCGATCTCGGCTCACTGCAACCTCCGCCTCCTGGGCTCAAGCAATTCTCCTGCCTCAGCCTCCCAGGTGGCTGGGATTATAGGTGTGCACTATTAAGCTCAGCAAATTTTTTTTTTTTTTTTTTTGAGACTGAGTCTTGCTCTGTCGCCCAGGCTGCAGTGCAGTGGCGCAATCTCGGCTCACTGCAACCTCTGCCTCCCGGGTTCAAGCAATTCTCCTGCCTCAGCCTCCCAAGTAGCTGGGACTACAGGCGTGCACCACCACGCCCAGTTAATTTTTGTATTTTTAGTAGAGACGGGGTTTCACCATATTGGCCAGGCTGGTATCGGATTCCTGACCTCGTGATCCACCCACCTCGGCTCCCAAAGTAAGTGCTGGGATTACAGGCGTCAGCCACCGCACCCAGCCAAATTTTTGTATTTTTTAGTAAAGACGGGGTTTCGCCATGTTGGCCAGGCTGGTCTAGAACTCCTGACCTCAGGTGATCTGCCCGACTCGGTGTCCCAAAGTGCTAGGATTACAGGCGTGAGCCACAGTGCCCAGCCTAACATTGTAATTTTTAAAAAGTACCTTAGTCTGTTCGTAAAGTGTTGAGTGGAATATTTACATTCCTCCTGTGATTGGTGTTTGTAAACGTGTATATATATACACATACACACAAGGGCTCTTTTTGAACAAAGCGCGCACCCACAGAAGCCTATTGAAAAGTTTATGCTGCTACAATAAATCTGTATTCCTATGAGGTTCCATAATGAAATCAGTTAAGACTGCGTGTGTTTGAAATCGGTAAGATTTTACTTCTCTACTTTCATTGAGTTGGCACGAGGTAGGGTAGACAGCAGGCACTCAATTTCTGATTTTGAATCGGAAAACATCTGTTTTTCTGGGCAAGGATATCAATAGATTGCTCCTAGGGACAATCAAGAAAGAAAAGAGACCTCCAACGCTTCTCTGCAGGAGCGGATAGAGCCCTGGTTATTTGCTCGCAAGTGAAAATTGCCCTGGCATACCCATTCAAATTTCTCCTAGCAAATCATAGTGGCCTACAGCCAACGCCTTCTTCGCTCACTGGCCAACTGGAAACTTCAGTCCCTCCATGCCTCCCGCCTCTCACCCAGGGGCCAATAGGAAAGATCAGAGGTTCGCAACTTAGTGTCATCAGGCATAGTAATTGCAATTGGCTATTGGAGCTGTCGATCGTGGAGTAGGCGGGGCCGTGCCAGCTGGCCTATATAAGACGAGGACAAAGGCGGCGCGCCGCCTGTGTCATCCGCCATTTTGTGAGAAGCAAGGTGGCCTCCACGTTTCCTGAGCGTCTTCTTCGCTTTTGCCTCGACCGCCCCTTGACCACAGACATGTCTCGGGATCGGTTCCGGAGTCGTGGCGGTGGCGGTGGCGGCTTCCACAGGCGTGGAGGAGGCGGCGGCCGCGGCGGCCTCCACGACTTCCGTTCTCCGCCGCCCGGCATGGGCCTCAATCAGAATCGCGGCCCCATGGGTCCTGGCCCGGGCCAGAGCGGCCCTAAGCCTCCGATCCCGCCACCGCCTCCACACCAACAGCAGCAACAGCCACCACCGCAGCAGCCACCGCCGCAGCAGCCGCCACCGCATCAGCCGCCGCCGCATCCACAGCCGCATCAGCAGCAGCAGCCGCCGCCACCGCCGCAGGACTCTTCCAAGCCCGTCGTTGCTCAGGGACCCGGCCCCGCTCCCGGAGTAGGCAGCGCACCGCCAGCCTCCAGCTCGGCCCCGCCCGCCACTCCACCAACCTCGGGGGCCCCGCCAGGGTCTGGGCCAGGCCCGACGCCGACCCCGCCGCCTGCAGTCACCTCGGCCCCTCCCGGGGCGCCGCCACCCACCCCGCCAAGCAGCGGGGTCCCTACCACACCTCCTCAGGCCGGAGGCCCGCCGCCTCCGCCCGCGGCAGTCCCGGGCCCGGGTCCAGGGCCTAAGCAGGGCCCAGGTCCGGGTGGTCCCAAAGGCGGCAAAATGCCTGGCGGGCCGAAGCCAGGTGGCGGCCCGGGCCTAAGCACTCCTGGCGGCCACCCCAAGCCGCCTCATCGAGGCGGCGGGGAGCCCCGCGGGGGCCGCCAGCACCACCCGCCCTACCACCAGCAGCATCACCAGGGGCCTCCGCCCGGCGGGCCCGGCGGCCGCAGCGAGGAGAAGATCTCGGACTCGGAGGTGAGTGTTTATGGGAGCGACGCGTCGGCTCCCCTAAGATGGCGGCGGCCCCCTCCTCGCCCCCGCCCCCGCGCTGGGCTTCCATTTTGTCGGCTGCCGGAAGGGGCGCTTGCGCGCGCCGCCGCGGGGGCGGGGCGGCCTGCGGGGCCGTCGGTCGGCGTGGGATTGGCCGCTGCCGCGCCTTGCTCTCCCGGCGGGCGGAAGGCTAGGGGAGGTTTCCTTTCGGAAGGAAGCGCGGGGTCGCGGTGGTCGGCCCTGCAGAAGGTAGCCTGTCCCTGGGACTGGCGTAATGCAGAGCATGCGGCGTAGGTTTGGAGAGAACCGGGAAGTTCCATAAAAGCGCAGGCGCAGATCGTGTAGGTTACAGTGGCATTTGGACTTGAGTTATTTTCGTATTTTAATTTTCATACTATTGAGATTTTTTTAGGGACACTCAACATATGTGGCTGACAGTTGCTGATGGACGTCTACTCTTCGGGGAAGTGTGTCTATTCTCGAACATTCTGGATGATGGGGCTCCTTTTTCAATGTTAAGATAGTGCTCATGTTAGAAATCTCACATAGTAAAACCTTGATTGTGACCAAACGGAACAGAAAGGCAACTGATAGGTTTCAGATAAGCAAATACTGTCTTGGGGATTTTCACTTGCAGAGGTCTCCGGTGTTTGAAAACTTCTTTCCTTTTTCATTAGGGGTTTAAAGCCAATTTGTCTCTCTTGAGGAGGCCTGGAGAGAAAACTTACACACAGCGATGTCGGTTGTTTGTTGGGAATCTACCTGCTGATATCACGGAGGATGAATTCAAAAGACTATTTGCTAAATATGGAGAACCAGGAGAAGTTTTTATCAACAAAGGCAAAGGATTCGGATTTATTAAGCTTGTGAGTGTAATTGTTTGATTTTACGTAGAATTAAAAAGGGTGGGAGATTTTTTTTGTCACTACAAACGCTGAAGGCTTGGTTTTTAAACTGGGGAGGATAAATTGATCTTTTAGATTTTTCACCATTCTTACAGGAAAAATGTTTGCGGTATAATGCATAATTGTTGCTACCTAAGAGAAAAGAGGGGTGGGGTGGGTAAACTAAGTGGTGTTAGTGGGTGCTGCCTAAAGGTAATGCTCGAACTGAGCTGAAGGAAGAAAGGGAGTAGGAAGTAGGCTTATGACAATTTTAAGAGTAGACAACCAATTTTGAGGTCATTAACATGAGTGTCTCTGATACACAGGAATCTAGAGCTTTGGCTGAAATTGCCAAAGCCGAACTCGATGATACACCCATGAGAGGTAGACAGCTTCGAGTTCGCTTTGCTACACATGCTGCTGCCCTTTCTGTTCGTAATCTTTCACCTTATGTTTCCAATGAACTGTTGGAAGAAGCCTTTAGCCAATTTGGTCCTATTGAAAGGGCTGTTGTAATAGTGGATGATCGTGGAAGATCTACAGGGAAAGGCATTGTTGAATTTGCTTCTAAGCCAGCAGCAAGAAAGGCATTTGAACGATGCAGTGAAGGTGTTTTCTTACTGACGACGTAAGTTGTTTTGTTTATTCTAATAATTTCTATCAACTTATATGAGATGGTGGCAATAAAACTGGAACAAAGCTAAGATGGAACCATTTTTGTTATTAGAACTCCTCGTCCAGTCATTGTGGAACCACTTGAACAACTAGATGATGAAGATGGTCTTCCTGAAAAACTTGCCCAGAAGAATCCAATGTATCAAAAGTAAGATTGATTAAACTTTTTTGGCAGTTTTTAATTCAAGTGTAAAGGTTAAATTTATTTTAGTGATTTTCCAATTTTGCTTAAAATATGCAAAATTATTTGATGTGGATATGCTTATTAGTAAAAAATCTCAGGCTGAGGAAGATTTGAAGCTGTTATTCAGATAGCTGTTTGTTTCTAAGGTGGATACATTCACATGCAGTCCTGTTTTGTCCCTGCAATAATGGCATAAAGTCACGTGTGTGACTGAGTCTCACTCTGTTGCCCAGGCCAGAGTGCAGTGGCATGACCTCAGCTCTCTGCAACCTCTGCCTCCCAGGTTCAAGCGATTCTCCTGCCTCAGCCTCCCAGGTAGCTGGGATTACAGGCATGTGCCACCATGCCTGGCTCGTTTTCTATTTTTAGTAGAGATGGTCTTTCACCATGTTGACTAGGCTGGTCTCGAACTCCTGACCTCAGGTGAGTCGCCCACCTCGGCCTCTCAAAGTGCTGGGATACAGGCATGACGCACTGTGCCTGGCTGAAGTACATTTTTTTTTTTTTTTTTTTGAGCTGGAGTTTCGCTGTTGTTTCCCAGGCTGGAGTGCAGTGGTGTGATCTCAGCTCACTGCAATCTTTGCCTCCCGGGTTCAAGTGATTCTCCTGCCTCAGGGCTCCAGAATAGCTGGGATTACAGGTGCCTGCCACCATGCCCAGCTAATTTTTTGTATCTTTAGTGGAGATGGGGTTTCATCATGTTGGCCAGATGGGTCTTAAACTCATGACCTCAGGTGATCCACCTGCCTTGGCCTCCCAAAGTGCAGGGATTACAGGGGTGAGCCACCGCGCGTGGCCTACAGTACATTTTTATGGGTGGAAAAAATAAGCCTCGGTAAGGAATTTGGCTAGAGGAAAACAATTAGAAAACGAGGAAGGTAGGATTTATCTCCAGTGCCTGTATTCTTTTACTGAGTGTTCTGAGTATTTTTGCTGTGAAGATATTTTTAGATGAATCAGGATAATTTTTGCCTTTTGTACTCTTTACAAGAAATAGAACAGGAAAAAGACCAGTACTAGGGCAAGTATTTTCTGGTATGCGTTCACAAATCGGTTCATGTTAAAATTTTGTGTATTGTTAGGGAGAGAGAAACCCCTCCTCGTTTTGCCCAGCATGGCACCTTTGAGTACGAATATTCTCAGCGATGGAAGTCTTTGGATGAAATGGAAAAACAGCAAAGGGAACAAGTTGAAAAAAACATGAAAGATGCAAAAGACAAATTGGAAAGTGAAATGGAAGATGCCTATCATGAACATCAGGCAAATCTTTTGCGCCAAGGTAAAAAGATCTGTGCGTGAACATCACTGCTAAGGTCAATTGTTTTTCACCTTATTAGAACCTTGTTAATGTGAATCCAAATATTTTCCAATGTTCAGATCTGATGAGACGACAGGAAGAATTAAGACGCATGGAAGAACTTCACAATCAAGAAATGCAGAAACGTAAAGAAATGCAATTGAGGTAAAATTGTGTTTAAGGTTTAAGCCTTCATTTTTTTTTTTTCTTTGAAACGTATCATTCTGTTGCCCGGGCTGGAGTGCAGTGGTGCAGTCTCAGCTCACCACAACCTCCGCTTCCTGGGTTCAAGCGATTCTCTTGCCTCAGCCTCCCAATTAGCGGGGATTACAGGCATGCGCCATGACACCTGGCTAATTCTTCCTGTGTTTGTAGTAGATAACGGGGTTTTGCCATGTTGGCCAGGCTGGCCTTGAACTCCTGGGCTCAAGTGATCCACCTGTCTGCCTCCCGAAGTGCTAGGATTACAGGCATGAGCCACCACGCTTGGCCATTTTTTTTCTTCCTTTTTTGAGATGGGCCCAGGCTGAAGTGCAGTGGCATGATCATAGCTCACTGCAGCCTCAAACTCCTCAGCTCAAGCAATCCTCCTGAGTAGCTGGGACTAGAGGCACAGGCCACCACCCCCAGCTAATTTTTAAATTTATTTTGTATTTGTGGAGATGGAGTCTTCCTATATTGCCTAGGCTGGTGTCAAACTCCTGGCCTCCTAAAGTACTGAGATTACAGGCATGAACTACCAACCCTGGCCTTAATCCTTGACTTCTGCACTAACATTTATATTCTGACATTTAGGGAAAAGATGTACTTAGTTTTTCAGGTCAGTCAGGCAAAATACAAAGGTTAAATATTATGTCAGTGTTGGTTTAACACTTAAAATTGAATACAGTGTAAGATTATCCTTAATAAAGCCTATATTATTTGCCAGAATGTCTTTAGTACTATGCCCCTAGGCTCACTCTAAGCCCTTGTTTTAGCGCTAACCTAGTTCTTAGGTCAACTGCTAGGTTTCTTCACATTGAATTCTAAAAGATGTGGATAACACTTCATTGAATTCTAAAAGATGTGGATAACACTTCAGTTATGTACCTGATGGGTATTTCTAGGCAAGAGGAGGAACGACGTAGAAGAGAGGAAGAGATGATGATTCGTCAACGTGAGATGGAAGAACAAATGAGGCGCCAAAGAGAGGAAAGTTACAGCCGAATGGGCTACATGGATCCAGTAAGTCAGCCTTTACTGCCTTCCAATTGGAGTTGTCTATAGAACTTGCAGGTACCTAGAAGGAATTACAGGAAATTTTAATATCAAATTACAGTTATTTTCTGCTTTTTTTCTAACCAAGTATATTATGTTTGATTTCCTTGTATGGGTCAGAGGATTTAATTGAATAGGAAGTTTTTTTGTGATTTGTTTCTTGGTTGTTTTGTTTTGTTTTTTTGTTTGTTTGGTTTTTTTTTTTGGAGAGAGTTTTGCTCTTGTCACCCAGGCTGGAGTGCAGTGGCTTGATCTTGGCTCACTGCAGCATCTGCCTTCTGGGTTCAAGTGAGTCTCCTGCCTCAGCCTCTTGAGTAGGTGGGATTACAAGTGCCTGCCACCACGCTCGGCTAATTTTTGTATTTTTAGTAGAAATGGCGTTTCGCCTTGTTGGCCAGGCTGGTCTTGAACTCCTGACCTCAGGTGATCTGCCTGCCTCGGCCTTCCAAAGTGCTGGGATTACAGGCGTGAGCCACTGCTCCCGGCCTTGAATAGGAAGTTTTGTAGGTCTTTGGATAATTGAGTCTAACTTAGTTTTCAGAGTATTGATTTCAAAAATAATTCACATGATGAACTTTTGAACTTTACCATGTTTTTTATTTAACTCTTGAAAATTTCTCAGTTCTTAAGAATGCTTGCTGTGGGTATAGTGCAGGTATATTGAAAGGAATTTTTTTCTTGCAGAGGGAAAGAGACATGCGAATGGGTGGCGGAGGAGCAATGAACATGGGAGGTAAGTGTGAAATTTAAATTAATGATATAAGTAGAGAGTGGTGTCCTGGTGGAGTTGTAACCACTATTTTTGTTTTCTAGATCCCTATGGTTCAGGAGGCCAGAAATTTCCACCTCTAGGTGGTGGTGGTGGCATAGGTTATGAAGCTAATCCTGGCGTTCCACCAGCAACCATGAGTGGTTCCATGATGGGAAGTGACATGGTAATGTATCCTGTGGGACGTAGTACCAAGGAAATTCTCATTTTCACGACTTAGGTGTGTTTGTTTTGTTTTGTTTTGTTTTTTTAAGTAGGTGACTGGACCTCTTTTAGTTTCCCCTACCAATTTCATACGTAAATATGTAATATTGAGGAATACTTTGGCAACATAGAAAAACTCGGTGTGTGGTAACCTAAACAGATAACGGTTGCCAACAAGGAGTCAATGCTGTTAGTAGTATGTGGAATTACCTTTGGCAATAAGTAGATTTAGGTGCTTTTGAACTCTAGTGCATGGCAAATCCAAATTCTAGATGCTAGATAATGTATCTGATTATTCTACATCCAAGTGAGAATAATCAAATGGCAAACTGTCATTCTTTAAGCTGGTATTTGCCATAAGTAGGAATCAGACTTGTAGTTTGAAGCTTTAGGCACGTTTTAGTGATGTGTAGGACTTTGACCTATATTTGGTGTGGCTTCTATCCTATGAAAAGGGAATTGAGTGTTTTGACTCGTCGTTTCCCACCTGTTGGGCCTGTCTGTAGGTATACCTTCTAAAATCAACTGACATCTCCATTTTGCTACAGAGTAGCAAAAATCAACAATTTTTAAGCATACTAATGGTGTGCATTTGATCTGAACCTTCTTGATGCTATCATGTTTCAGCTGTGAATATAGCCTGTCAGATGCTTAGAACAATCAGTTGAACTGGTATGAGTGGCTGCATTAGGGCTTTACAAATCGTTAGGACTGAATTTTGGTGGGTTTAGAGAGTGCATTTTTACAGCTGAGTTGAATGTGATGAGTTCACTACAGGCTTTTGGCAAAGGAGGGGAGCTGCAGTGAGTAGCTCATAAGATTCATTTTATAAATAGAAACATAAGGATTTAGTATAAGGCCTCACCTGTTTGTAATCTACCTAAGACTTGGGAATAAAAGTTAGAATTATAAATGGCTGGTTGGGTAAAATGTAATACTATGGGCTTTCTTTAGATTTTTCAGAGTATGTGGGTAACATTTTGGTTTATATTCTTCCTAAAGACATTGTTAGGTAATGTGTAAAATCTAATTTGACCTTAATGTTCTCACAATTAAAGGTTTATATTCTAGATAACAGGTAGCTGATAGCTCCTGGGTTCTCAGCTGGTGTAATTAACATAATTATGAAAGCCCCAAATTTTTCTTTTTTTTAAGTTCTTAGAGGTAGAACACAGAACAATGAGCCAAAAACCCTGTAATTTATAAGATTTTGAAAAACAAAGGATAAAGGTTTAGTCATTTTGAGTAGCTCAATAGTGTTTTGTTTAAAAAAATGTTGAAATTGTGTATAGGAACAGTTAAACCCTGATGCCCTTTTAGTTTTTTATTTGGAGTAATACTCTTAGTAACTGGTCTATTATAAATGGAATGAGAAAAAGTGTAGGCTGCTGTGTTTGCATACCTGAGGGGTCTGCTATTTAGGCACATATGTTTCTATTGAAAACTTCTATCTCCAGAATTACCTAAAACTAGATGGGAATAGTGAAGTCACTCACTGCTTTATTGCAGTTACTTTAGCTTGGTGTTTCACTGTTTGGGAAGTATCTAAAACATGGAATTACAGCAAAGTGTCTGCACTTTTCAAAGACCTAAGGGAAAAGATGGACTGATGAAGGTGGGTGGGGTTTGTTCATTTAGTTTGCAACAATATAGAATAGTACTGAGAACGTAATTGTCTCTGGTTATATAGTGATGGCTCGGAAGGTAGTGTGCCTGTGAGAATTTGGCAACATAAGTTTTTTTGATCAAGTTACTGTGCCGGTTAAGTGACTAAATCTATAGTCTTTTATGCTTTTTCTTTTTGTAGTCTGGTAGCATTTTATTAAAACTTTCAACCTTTTAAGATTTCTGCAACTTAGCAGATGTGTCTTAAGATCTTGAAAAGCACAAGGTTTCTTAAGCAGCACATGCCACTAACTGGTGAGTAGGTCTTTGTCACTTCATTGAGTGAATTGAATCTCTGGTTGGGCTTGTTAGGCTTACTTGGAAATTAAATTTCCTGTTCAGACGTTGAAAGTGAGAGTTTGCAAGTTTTTCAGTGGGTTAATCTGATGTGAAATTTCTTAGAACTCATTTTGGAATGGATTTTCACATCTGCACTAATTCTTAAATTTTTTAGCACTACAGGGAAGATCTGTTCTTTGAAACAGGTGTATGAGAATGGCTCAAGTGGGAACATACCACAAGGCATGTATTACCGTAAACTAATTTTCAAATTACCCTTTTTTCCTTTCTATGTTCCCGGTACCTGTGGATCGACTCATTGGTGATTGTATCGACGAACGTTGACTACGGAACCTTCTAAAATATTTACTTAACACACATGGACATCAACTACTTATAATGAACTGTTAATTACTGTTCCAATAGCGTACTGAGCGCTTTGGGCAGGGAGGTGCGGGGCCTGTGGGTGGACAGGGTCCTAGAGGAATGGGGCCTGGAACTCCAGCAGGATATGGTAGAGGGAGAGAAGAGTACGAAGGCCCAAACAAAAAACCCCGATTTTAGATGTGATATTTAGGCTTTCATTCCAGTTTGTTTTGTTTTTTGTTTAGATACCAATCTTTTAAATTCTTGCATTTTAGTAAGAAAGCTATCTTTTTATGGATGTTAGCAGTTTATTGACCTAATATTTGTAAATGGTCTGTTTGGGCAGGTAAAATTATGTAATGCAGTGTTTGGAACAGGAGAATTTTTTTTTTCCTTTTTATTTCTTTATTTTTTCTTTTTTACTGTATAATGTCCCTCAAGTTATGGCAGTGTACCTTGTGCCACTGAATTTCCAAAGTGTACCAATTTTTTTTTTTTTACTGTGCTTCAAATAAATAGAAAAATAGTTATAATATTGATCTTCAACTTTGCCATTCATGCTTCTATGCACATTAGGCTAGGTATTCCACATTGAAAGCATGAGAGTGTCTAGGCCTTTGAATGGCATATGCCATTTCTGGGAAATGTATCTGGAGGCTAAGTATTGCTTTCTACAAATAATTGCCCCCTTTGTTTTAAAAAGAAGAAATGCATATTGAAGTAGTTTGATGATTTGTTTGGCATATAGGAAGCACGCTGGTGCTAAGTATTTTTTAAATGGTTATGTAAGCAAAGCTGAACTGTAAATCTTCAGGAATATGTATTAAGATTGTGGAATGGGTGTAAGACAATTGGTAGGGGGTGAAAGTGGGTTTGATTAAATGGATCTTTTATGGCCCTATGATCTATCCTTTACTTGAAAGCTTTTGAAAAGTGGAAAGATCATTTTGTTGCATTTCCCCATTTCTTGTTTTTAAAAGACCAACAAATCTCAAGCCCTATAAATGGCTTGTATTGAACTTTTACATTTGAATTAAAGATGTTAAACATGAAGTCTTTTCATGTATTCAACTGATTTATAAAGATGGGGTGTAGTCTAAAAAACAAAACTTGAACGTAAGAAGGTTTAGTAACTGGGCCGGGCGCGGTGGCTCACGCCTGTAATCCCAGCACTTTGGGAGGCTGAGGTGGGCAAATCATGAGATCAGGAGTTCAAGACCAGCCTGGCCAACATGGTGAAACCCCGTCTCTACTAAAAATACAAAAAATTAGCTGGGCGTGGTGGCAGGTGCCTGTAATCCCAGCTACTCGGGAGGCTGAGCCAGGAGAATTGCTTGAACCTGGAGGTGGAGGTTGCGGTGAGCTGAGACTGCCACTGCACTCCAGCCTGGACAACAGAGCGAGACTCTGTCTCAAAAAAAAAAAAAAAAGGTTTAGTACTGAAGTAGGTTTAGTTATATATACATTTGTACTCTGTAACTTTTACATCTCCTTGTGCTACTTCTGTTGGGCAAAATCTATAGGACTATAAAAATCTATTGGTTCTCTTCTAAGAGCTAGTGGTGATTGTTAACAAATAGGGTTGCAGATAATCATTCTTATTGTAAATTTAACTTGTTTTCACATAGTTTCCTTTTCATGTAGCACTAAATCTGGAGAAAGTTGCTCATGCTACACAGTACAAATATCCCTTCCTCCCACCATAAAGGCTTGGAATGTTTCCATGGTGTTGTCAGTTAATTGTCAACTTCATTGAACCCCCTTCCATTAGAACAAGAGACTTTGACTATTAAAGTAGATTGTTTATTGTTGCCTGTTAGTATAATGGGAGCCTGATTTCCCAGTGTAAATATGTTAGAGGAACAGCTTCCTAACAGTAGGTAAAGTAATTGAATGGTTTGGCTTTGTTCTGAGTTATGTTCCATTCAAATCTGTACATTATAGAATTCTTACTATGGAATGTGTCTTCCTCCTTTTCACCTCTGTTCTTGGTGCTAATTGGCAAAAGAAAAATTCTAAGTCAAACCTTTATTAACATGCTGAAGTTTAGTATTGTGCCTGTGTACAAAAGGAGACCTATTGTTGGAACAATCTGAGCACTTTCTGCATAGGAAACAGGATAATGCTGAAAGTAAATACTAGTGTATAAAAGCATCTCACCAAATTCTGGTTGTATGACTGACAGGTACGTGGTGTGCTAAGGGAGAGAATCTCATTAGAAAGTAATGCTCATTATATCATTCACCAGCACACTCGGAAATATGAGTAGTTTTACCATGATTATATCAGTGAGGAAGTTTTGTCCCCAAACAGGTTATTAATTGGTGATACATAAGAGATTTTCTGTACGGAAACAAGGGTCTTGATTAGAAAGGAATCCATTACAGTTTGGTTGAATTATATAGTAGGGACTCTACTAAAGACAAGAAAATAAGGGGTGTTCATGGGACACCCAAAGAGGGTGAACTTTGAATGTGTGTGGGTGGGGGCTGGTCGGGAAATGGGAAAATCTGCCTATAAAATTAATGTTTCAGTTTATTTTTCAGATTACATGCCTTTCTTTATAAGGGATGCTGGCACAGACCCCCTAAAATAAGCTTTTGGTAGTACTGTACCTTTGAAGAGTGGTGAAGGATGCTAATGGATAATCTCCTGAAAGTTGTGGCTTTTGATACCCTTACTGTGGACTGTAGAGTTGCTAAACGTTGTTTAGCAAATAATGTTGCTTAGTTTCAAATGACATTTGACTTTCATCACTGAAACAGCAATGTACTCAGGGTTGTAAGCTTACTCAAATAGACTTTCAATAAGTCTTCAATGTATATATGATAGTTTTTAGCCTAATGTGAATTTAAATAATCTTAATAGTTTCCTAAAAGTCGATCTGAAACTTGGGGTGGGAAAGGGGAGGTAGCAATTTTGAAGTATTTTAGCCATTTTTTTCATTTAAAGAAACCACTTGTCCCCATTTCCTCTTCTCCACTTTCTCATAATTTTGTTTTAAGAGGAACACTGGTTGTTTTTTATACTTCTCCTAATCTTTAAAAACTGCATATTGTTAAGACCCCAGTGTATTTAATAGGTATTTTATAAGCATAGCCCATTGGCTCATGTTAGTGAAACCATAATCCTCTTTGCTTAGAACATTAATTAAACTCATAAGAAGTACTACAAACCCCACCACTCTTTATAGATGTATTGTACCACTAATATAAACAGCTAAAAAATGGGGAAATTGTAATGTTACGCCTGTGCAATTTTTAAGTGGCATATTATGGCAGATTAAAATTTAGATACTTGGCTTTTCTTGGGCAAGCCACTAAGTTGTGGCGGAATGTTTTGTGGTGTTCTTGGACTGCAATTATGCACTATTAAAGTAGTGGCCTGCTACATAACTGCATTTAGCCAGCATTTCTGCAGTGCGTAACTGTGAGGAACGTAGTACCGCAAATGGCAATGGACATTAGGACCCGGATGTAGTATTCCTGCTTGCTCCAAGATTCTCATTGCCGACTGCATACAGGTAGGTAACAAGCAATATAATCTAACTTGGTGACTTGTATGTACTTTTATTCCGTGGGCATTCTGGCATCACATTTCTGACAATGAAATTACAGTGCAGCACCTAACACTTGTATGGTAAAGCTAGCTTACATCAAAACTGTGTGGGTGTGGGGTTAGAGCTGTAATTTGTCAGGCAGAATTCAGTGCTGTTGCAGTTCTCAGATAAAAAGTGCAAACTTGATTCTTTGGTATATCTGACTCAGTTGTGTGGTTTCCTTTAGTTGCATTGTAACTGAAGATAACATGGAACACATCAGTGGTGTGGGGGAGAGGGAACTAAACTATACTTGGGAACTAGGGTGCTTTTAGCACCTTGAAATGGACCGTATAGCATGTGATAATTAGTCTTTATTGTAGCAAACTGACCTGCCCATAGATCGGCAATATCAGTAATTTCATTATGCAATCTTGGTAATTCTACAAGTTGAGTTGAACTAAAAGTACAGGTTTTTTTGTAATGCGATTTAAAATTTTTAAAAACATGGGCTTCATGAAAACACCATTGTTACTAACTTGGGCTTAGATGGGAATCTAATGTGAATAGTTCAAGTTATGGGACTTGTCTAAATATGTCTATACTCTAAACCTGGGGGAAGGTGGTGTGGAACATTGACTTGACTACAGTCGAATACATGTTGGGAATCATTCCCAATCATAAGACATCGTCGTTTCTGTAGGATGACTGCATATGTTCAGAGTAGCTTTTTGAATTTGGTTCCCTTAGCTTTAGGGATGTGATGTTATAGTCCAAAATGTTTACAAGAAAACCTAAGTCTTCAAAAGCACAACTTTTGTTGCTTAGGACTTTGCATCAACTGTTGTTCCAGACCTCACTTCAACTTTTTGGTCTCTGAACTGGTTTTAGCTAGCATGCATGAGAGACAGTTTTCATGTATAATGTTTCTGCTCTGTAACTGGAAAGTGGTTTACTTTGCATAAATGCTGATGAAAACTTCATGACTATGAGACTTTTCTTCTGTGTATCAAGAAAAAGCTTGCTCGTTGGCAAGCAATTCACAAGGTGGGGACAGACTTGTACTTGAACATGTAGTCCATTCAAGCAAACAACTTTGGACTCTACTGATAGATGAAAGAGCAAATGATGACTAGTTTAGCCTCTGCATATCAGCAATATAATGCAGATCAAGTATAATGCTCAGTATTAGTGACATGAGTATCACTAAATTACATAGAACCCTGATGGGGTTTCCTGTGTCGTAATCCATTAAATCGGTGGCCAGTGCTTGCTGCCGTGGTTTAGTGATTGGGTGTTAGAAATAAAAACTCAGGTCTATTTCTTAACAGTCAGTAACAATTTTTAGAGAATGTACTTGGTATATAATATATGGACTTCAGGAACTTTTATTGGGGTGGGGGGTTAATTTTGCCTTACCCTGTTCACTTTCAGATGATTAGGCTTTTGCACTTTAGAATGAGAAACTTGTGACGTTAGTGTGTTCTTACTAGCTTTAATTTGTATGTAGCAATGAATTGTGAATCTTAGTGCAGTGGGTTTTTTTAAAAAACTCAAAGCTGGGAATTAAGTGGTTTCAGTAATAATGCTATACCGAGGTGCTTGCATTGTATTTCATAATTTTGTTACAAACCAAAATTATTTTTAATGAGAACAGTCTTGGGTTCAGAGGTGTGATGCCAGAATGTATTTTCGTACTGTTAGGCCCTTGGAACAGATACCGGTGCTTTCTGAAAGATGAAAGAAATGCAATGGGTGCTCTTCATGCAAGGTTGCAAACCTACCAAGAATGCATAATAGTCTCACTTTTCCCCAATAAAGAGATGCGTGTGACTAGTTTTGGACTTTTAACCTTAATGGGGGTTGCATGTCTCCTATTGTTAATCATTTTCAGCTGCAGTGACATGATCCACAGTCCTGCATTTACTGCCTTTCACTTAATGATTTTGGACAGGTTTTAGAGAGCCAGGATGTTGGTCTGGGCCTTTATTTGGTTTTGGCTTTAGCTGATAATGTTTTAGTGATGTCAGCTAGTGCAGTTCTCAAATGGCTGCCTATTAGGAAAAGAATTCAGAGGATTTGACTGCTCCTAATCATCTGTCATTGCTGCTAGATAATGATTGGCAATTTTTAAGACTCAACTGGAAATCTCAACAGTTGCTGGTAAACCATTAACCATAAAAACGTTGCTTTTGAACACCAGTGCTGAAAAAAATTTTTTTTTTTTTTTTTTTTGAGAGCGAAAAGGGCTTGGACGTAAGATAGGACAATGTGGAGAATGGGGGGAAGAATGCAAAACGATATAGTATCCCTTATGGATGGTACATGTGCAACAGGGAACTCTTACTTCATATACCCTTTGCAGTAATCATTCAGGGAGGAAGAAAAACCTGGAACTTGAATGAAGGCTGATCTTTGTTTTGTGCACTGTGGCCCTGCCAGGCATATAGTGAAGGTGAATGTCTTCTCCCTCAGAAAAAAATTGGTTCCTTGCTGTCCCAGTAAGGCATAGCTTTTCCAGCCCTAACTTTAAAACTCAGTGAGGACTTAGATGGGAAAGAATGAGGTAAATACAGAGGATTGCAGGACAACAACTACAGCGTTGTGTACTGTGGGAAGGGGAGTTGGGCACTCTTGGAGGACTCCTGCTGAAGGTGGTCAGCCCGCCTGACAATGGAAGACATACTTGAATGGGGAGCAGGGTATGTGCTTTCATATGAAAAAAGAGCTGATGTTAAAACTCATTTGGTGAGGTCAACGTTGTCACATACCTTCACATAAGGGATAGTATATTTTGGATTGCAGTCAAACTTGTGCTCAGACTGGTGAAACTGAGAGTTAGGCTTTTACATTTTAAAGAAAATACAGTTTTCATTCTAATTCAGGTGTCTACTTATTTTATGTAAGAATAATTTTAGATCTCCCCCCCACCATGAAGTTTCTTCCTATTTTTTTATGCTGTAACTTACCCCAATCTTTATCTCTGAATTTTACTCTTTAAATTTTGAAGTTGACTAGCATTTTCAAACCTTTATTTTATACCCTTGTCTTTTATATTAACTTTTTCTTATTATTCTTTAGGTAAGAATGATTGATGTTGGCTGATATTGGAGTGCTTGCTCACATGAAGTAAGTTTCCTTTAGAAATCTTAACCCCTACAGGCTTTTGAGTTTGATTTAAATAATTTCATTTAGATATGTGGGGTGAAACTTCGATATTTGGGATGTTTACCGTTTCTAAGATAATATCCCTTTATTTTTGTTTGGAAATTAGGGATGTATGTGAGAAAGCAAGTGAGACACATTATAAAAATGTCAAACAATAGAATTTAAAAAAAGTGGATGGTTATATAACAGTCATAGAAGAACAGAAAAGAAAGCTTGACTTAATAAGGGGAAAGGCCATATTCTCAATATTCAATTTTAGACTCCATCTAAAACTCCATGATTCTTTTTTTACTTAAGAAAATGTAGGAGAAGGTCAGGCATGGTGGCTTTACACCTATATTCCTAGCACTTTGGGAGGCAGAAGTGGGAGGATTGCTTGAGCCCAGCCTGGGCAAAATAGTGAGACCATGTCTCTACAGAAAAAAATATAGCCAGGTGTTGTGTGTGCCTGTGGTCCCAGCTCCCTTGGAGGCTGAGGTGGGAGGGATCGCTTGATCCTGGGAGGTTGAGGCTGCAGTGAGCAAGTTACATTTTTTGTTACAGGTGGATAGATACTTCTCAAGACATCACACAGCGTGAGTCAATCAAGGAGGGAAGCCACAAGCAGACTGACAACGTTTCTAGGTAAGTTAAATGATTCTTAGTCTGTTAAACTGTCTTCAGAAAGGCCCTTGGGTGGTACAAAAATAGCAATACTAGTGTGGGAACCATTAATTTTTTATTTTTTGAGATGGAGTTTCGCTCCTTTTGCCCAGGCTGTAGTGCAGTGGCGTGATTTTGGCTCACTGCAACCTCCACCTCCTGGGTTCAAGCGATTCTCCTGCCTCAGCCTTCCAAGTAGCTGGGATTACAGGCATGTTCTGCCACGCCCGGCTCATTTTGTATTTTTAGTAGAGACAGGGTTTGACCATGTTGGTCAGGCTGGTCTCAAACTTCTGACCTCAGGTGATCTGTCCACCTTGGCCTCCCAAAGTGCTGGGATTACAGGCTTGAGCCACTCCGCCCTGCCTATTAATTACAATTAATGCCATGTTCTTTCATTAAAAGATTTTTTTTTATTTTGAGACGGAGTCTCGCTCTGTCGCCCAGGCTGGAGCAGTGGTGCGCAGTCTTGGCTCACCGCAAGCTCCGCCTCCTGGGTTCACGCCATTCTCCTGCCTCAGCCTTCCGAGTAGCTGGGATTGCAGGCGCCCGCCACACCCGCCCGGCTGATTTTTTTTTGTATTTTTTAGTAGAGACGGGGTTTCACCATGTTAGCCAGGGTGGTCTTGATCTCCTGACCCTGTGATCCGCCCTCCTTGGCCTCCCAAAGTGCTGGGATTGCAGGCGTGAGCCACCGCGCCAGGCCGATTAATAAGATTTCTTTGGTATTAGTTCACTTGACAGTTATATAATGTTATGTTTGAGAATTTGGTAACTCTGATTCTTGTATCCTTTGGAGTAATCATACCCTTTAATTAGCAGGATCAGGTGAGCTGTGTCCAGAAAACCAACAAGAAGGAGTGGAAGGAGGAATGAACGTTTCATTCTCGTTAATAAAGGCATTATCCTAATTATCCTTTGGTTTTGTTTTTGCTTTTTTAGTACTCTTTTATTTTCTAGAATTTACCTGACTTCAACATATTCAAAGTGACAAAAAAAAAAAAAAAAAAAAAAAGATGGTCTGTATTACAGACACAGAACCCCAGATTAAGTATAATTCAGGATCCTATTGTGACTTGGCGGTGCTGCTTTCAGTCTCAGTTACTGATCAATTTTTATGGTCCATTTTAGATATTTGCCTTCACTGTAATTTTTATTTCTAAAATTAGCATGTTAGTTAGCAATTACTACCTACATCTTGATTGGATTTCAGACATAGCATTTTGTATTTCCAACTTCTGTATGTACGAATTATAAGATGATGGTTATGAGATAGTCACATCGCTTCACAAGCAAGTATAGTCAACAATATAATAATATCCCCTTATCTGCAACCATGGTTAACCACAATCTCAGAGTTATTAATTTTTAAACTGTGTGCTTTTCTGAGAGGCATCCTGTCCTTCCCACCTTGGGCAGGATACTGGTGGGAATGTTGGATACTGCATATCCATTCTGTATATGCTATTTGCCATCCAAAAAGGCCATGTAGGCTAGGCTAGGCTTTGGTACCATTTGTGATTTTGGGCATCAACTGCGGGGGGGGGGGGGGGGGGCGGGTCTCGGAATGTTATCTCCTCAGACAAGGGAGGACTCTACTGTGTTTTTGATTGGTCTGAGTAATAACGAAGGGCTGTCAATTTCTCAAAGTCAAAATTTGATAATGGAGTGTGATCTGGGTAATTTTTGAGAATATCTAAATGTAAGGAAAAATCTGGAACTGACTTAAAAGCTCCTAGTAAAAATTGTACACAAATTATCTGTCCCCTTCACTCTTGGAGCCCTTATACTAAAACTTGCCAAGCTGTTAGACTCGCACACTATTTATTATTATTACTATTTTTTGAGACTGAGTCTCTTGCCCAGACTGGAGCGTGGTGGCACCATCTCAAAACGTTGAATGCAACCTAGGTTTCACCACGTTGGCCAGGCTGGTTTCAAACTCCTGACCTCAGGTGAACCGCCCACCTCGGCCTTCCAAAAGTGCTGGGATTACAGGTGTGAGCCACCACGCCCGGCATCACACAAACATTCCAGTTTTACAGTATGTTTTGCCAAAGCAAGCGCTCACTAAAGCATTGGTTCAGGACGAGATCTGAGGCTCATGCTTAAAGGTAATTTGTGTTGCTGTGTTTGCCTGTGGACTTTAATTTGGGGCCTCATTACTAATATTGCAGGATTTCAGAAAGTTAATTATTTTGCTTCAATTGAGCAGAAAAAAATTCAGGTTTGCTTGAGATTATTTGAAATAGCCACAAAGAAAGGGTTAAGGTACATCATCTACTCAACCCGTGAAATTTTTTTTCTTTTTTTTTTTGAGGTGGAGTCTCGCTCTGTCGCCCAGGCTAGAGTGCAGTGGTGCATTCTCGGCTCACTGCAAGCTCTGCCTCCCGGGTTCATGGCATTCTCCTGCCTCAGCCTCCCAAGTAGCTGGGACTATAGGCGCCTGCCAGCACACCTGGCTAATTTTTTTGTATTTTTAGTAGAGACTAAAAATGTTAGCCAGGATGGTGTTGATCTCTTGACATTGTGATCCACCCGCCTCGCCCTCCCAAAGTGCTGGGATTACAGATGTGAGCCACCGCACCGGCCAATATGAAATTTGTTTTGAGAAGTTGTGTACAGTTACTCCCAGGAATGAGACCAAGATCTGGTCAATTTTTTTCATACTGTGTTTTTTAAATAATCAGGTCAGCTTACACCCAAATCAAGAATCTTCTTGGAGTCATTGTTTTGGCTCAATTCTGTTAATAACTTGGTTTTCCCTCTTGTGGATCTGAAGCCTTGTGGATCTCAAGGCAAAAAATATAAAGTGTATTATAGTGGTTAGGGGTATGTGAGGTCATACTACCAGAATTAATACATTATTTCTGCAATTTGCCTGGCTGCATTATCTTGTAAGTTTGTTTAGTTGTAGTTTGCTCATCTGCAAAACACCTTTTTCATAGGGTCATTGAGATAGAAAATGATGCAAAAACATTTAGCAGTGCTTAAGATGCAAAAGGAGCACATGGTATTTTCAAGTCTCTACCAGTGATAAGGTTCACAGGCAAAAAGGATATTTCCCTTAGTATACCATGTAATCATAAGAGCCTGATTAGCAGTTTTTGATAGCAGGGAGAAAATTTAACTTGCAGATCATGTAGTCCATAGGGAACAATTAGAAAGAGCCTAGTACTGAAAGGAATGGAAGTCCCAAGGAGAGGCCATCTGTTGCAAGTGTACTTAACCTCAAATGATAAGTAGAATTAAGTACAAGAATTGCTGCATAGCAGGGTTGTTGATTAGTTGGTATGTTAAGTACTTGACACAATACCTGACTCAGGTGTTCTAAAACAATAAGGGTGGAGAAGCCTAGAACTTAAACATGGCAAAGTCCACATTTTAACAAAATAGTGGGCACATAATGTTTTGTATCTAAAACAGGTTTAGTTCTAAACAGACTTGAAGAAACATAGCACTATTGAAATAACTAAAGGATTCAGAGGTAAAGAAATTGTGGAAAGAAGACACATAATTGGGGAAATACTCCATAATAACATTGTTAACATGGTAATACTTCACTAACTAGGCTGCAGATTCAGCATAATCCTAGCCAATTTCTTGAAATTGATAAACTGATTGTAAAATTCACATAGAATATTGTAAGAGACCCAGAATAGCCAAAACAATCTTGGAAACAAATCTTGAACAAAGTCGAATTCACACTTCTGATTTCAAAACTTAGTACAAAGCAATGGTAATCAAGGCTGTTGTACTAGCACAAGCATAGACGTAGAGTAATAGAATTGAGTCCAGAAATAAACGCTCATGCATATGGCCAGCTGATTTTCAACAAGGGTACCGAAATCATCCGATAGAGAAATAATGGTCTTTTCAACAAGTGGTGCTGGGAAACTAGGTAGCCACATGTAAAAAAAGTTAGACCACACCTCACACCATATACAAAAATTAAAAAATGGATTGAAGCCCTAAATGTGAGAACAAAAACTAAATATTTGCAAATCATGCAGCTGATAAGGGATTTGTATGTAGAATATGTAAAGAATTCTTAGGACTGGCTGGGCATGGTGGCTCATACCTATAATCCCAGCTGAGGCAGGAGGATCACTTGAGGCCAGGAATTCAAGACCATCCTGCACAGCATGGCAAGACCCTGACTCTACAAAAAATTTAAGGTGGGTGTGGTGGCACCTGCCTGTATTCCCAGCTATTCAGGAGGCTGAGGTGGGAGGATCACTTGAGCCCAGAAGGCTGAGGCTGCAGTGAGCTGTAATGGCACCACTGCACTCCAGCCTGGGTGACAGAGCAAGACCCTGTCTCAAAAAAATGAAAAAAATAAGAATATTTAATAAACACACAAGACATAGGCACTGATGCCTGTAATCCCAGCACTTTTGAGAGGCCAAGGCAGGCAGATCACTTGAGGCCAGGAGTTCAAGACCAGCCTGGCTAACATAGTGAAACCCTGACTCTACTAAAAATACAAAAACTTAGCCAGGTGTGGTGGCTGGTACCTGTAATCCCAGCTACTCAGGAGGCTGAGACAGGAGAATCAGTTGAACCCAGGAGGTGGAGGTTGTAGTGCACTCCAGCCTGGGCGACAGAGCAAGACTCCATCTCGAAAAAAGCAAGGTGAATAGATATTTCTCAAGGAAAATTAATAAGTGGCTAATAAGCTCCTGAAAAGATGCTAGACATTATTAGTCATTAGGGAAATCCAATCAAAACCCTTTACACTCATTAGGCTAGAATCAAGGCCAGGCTTGGTGGCTCACGCTTGTAAAACCAGCACTTTGGGAGGCCAAGGCGGGTGGGTCACTTGAGGTCAGGAGTTTGAGACCAGCCTGGCCAACATGGCGAAACTCCGTCTCTACTGAAAGTACAAAATTAGCCAGGTGTGGTGGCGCATGCCTGTACTCTCAGCTACTTGGGAGGCTGGGGCAGGAGAATCATTTGAACCTGGGAGGTGGAGTTTGCAGTGAGCCGAGATCGCGCCACTGCACTCCAGCCTGGGTGGCAGAGTGAGACTCCGTCTTGGGCGGGGGAGGCGGGGGGCAGAAATGGGAACCCTCATACATCACTGGTGGAAATGTAAACTGGTGCAGCCATGTTGGAAAACAGTCCCGCAATTCGGCAAATAAACATCAGAGTCACCAAGTGACCCAGCAATTCCAATGCCCAAGAGAAACGAAAACATTTGCTCAATAACTTGTATGCAGATGTTTATACCAGCATTAATAATAGCCAAAAGGGCCAGGTTTGGTGGCTCACATCGGTAATCCTAGTACTTTGGGAGGCCAAGGCGGGAGAGTTGCTTGAACCCCAGAGTTTGGGAGTAGCTAGCCTGGGCAGCATGGTGAAACCCCATCTCTACAAAAAATACAAAAATTAGCCAGGCATGGTGGCACTGTGCCAGAACACCTGAGCCCAGGAAGTCGAGGCTGTGGTGAGCTGTGATTGTGCCACCTCATTCCAGCCTAGGTGGCAGAGTGAGACCCTGTCTCAATAACTAAAAGGTAGAAACAACGCAAATGTCCATCAACTGATGAATGGATAAGCAAAATGTAGTATATCTGTACAAAAGAATATTATTAATCCATAACAAGGAATGAAGTACTGATAACATGCCACAACATGAGTAAAGCTTGAAAACATGCTAAGTGAAAGAAGCCAGTCACAAAAGACCACATATTGTATTCACATGAAATGGCCAGAACATGGAAATCTACAGAGACAAAGTAGATTAGAGGAAGTGGCCGAGAGAGTGATGGGGAATAATAGGTGCATCATAGCTGAATGATGCAGGGTTTCTTTTTGAGGTAATGAAAATATTCTAGGCCAGGCACAGTGGCTCACGCCTGTAATCCCAACACTTTGGGAAACTGAGGTGGGTGGATCACCTGAGGTCAGGAGTTCAAGACCAGCCTGGCCAACGTGGTGAAACCCCATCTCTACTAAAAATACAAAAATTAGCCGGGTGCATGCCTATAATCCCAGCTACTAGGAGGCTGAAGCATGAGAATCACTTGAACCCAGGAGGTTGAGGTTGTAGTGAGCCAAGATGGAGCCACTACACTCCAGCCTGGGCAAGAGAGTGAGACTCCATCTCAAAAAAATAAAATAAAATATTCTAAAATTGAGTGGTGATGGATGCACATATCTGTGAATACACTGAAAACCATTGAATTGTATAAATGGATCAACTGTTAGATGTGTGAATTATATTTAAATAAAGCTTTATTGAAAAAAGACTTTTGGAGTGGTGTAAGAAGAGGCCTTGGCTGGGCGTGGTGGCTCATGCCTGTAATCCCAACACTTTGGGAGGCTGAGGTGCGCAGATCACCTGAGGTCAGGAGTTCGAGACCAGCCTGGCCAACATGGTAAAACCCCATCTCTACTAAAAATACAAAAAAATTAGCAGGTGTGGTGGCACACGCCTGTAATTTCAGCTGCTTACGAGGCTGAGGCAGGAGAATCACTTGAACCTGGGAGGTGGAGGTTACAGTGAGCCAAGATCGTGCCACTGCCCTCCAGTCTGGGCAACAGAGTGAGACTCCATCTTAAAAAAAAAAAAGTCTTGTAGGCACGGGTGAGATCATAAAAAGCCTTGTAGGCCATGCTAAATATTTTGAACTTTATCTGAAGAGCAGTGGGAATCCTTGAACAAGAGGCACTGAGAGCACCTGGATTATTAAAATCACTTCCTCACTGGTTTTACCCCCTACTGTGCTGTAGTCTGTTTCTTAGCACTACCTCTAGTTCAGTTATCTATTGCTTCCTAACACGCTACCCCTAAACTCAATGGCTTTAGACAACAACTCATTATGGTTTTCAGGGTTGGCTGGGCTTGGCCAGGCAGCTCCAGGTCAGAGGGAGGCCAGGTCTGAAGTCTTCTGAAGGCTATTGGTGTCCAAGTCCAAGATGGCTACTTCTCTTACATGTCTGACAACTCTGCTGAGATGATTGGAACACTTACATCCTTTCTTTTTCCTTTAAGTGATTAGATGTGTCTCAATTCCTAAAGGAAAAGGGACTGGTGATTGTTTTTCGGAACAGTGAGGAAGGTGCCTTCGGACAGGGTTCTACCCTGAGGCTGTGGCATGGAGAGGGAAAAGACACATGAATGACAGATTCTGTGGTAGTGATCACAATGGATTGGAAAGCCGACTTGCATCAAGAGAAAAGAGGAGCAAAGGAAGCCAGTCTGTGTCTGAGAAAAGGGCTTTGGACTGAGCAGTAAAAAAATATTTGTGTGATGACTTCTCCCTTGGCAAGACCTAAAGAAGAAGAAGAATTGCATCTGAGAATTTATCAATATTTTATCTTATGTCTTAGGTACTCTCCATTTACCTATTGGTTTGGAACCAGGAGTTTCTTTTCATCAAATATTAAGACAAAATAAAAACCTTTGGCTGGTGAATTTAACAAAACGGTGGTAGTACCACAAGGACTACTGGAAAAAACTAAAGATGATCCTGACGATATACACCCAGTTTATTTTGTTTTCTTATTTTCTGTTTCAAACTTTTTTTTTATTTTTTGAGACAGGGGTCTCACTCTGTTGCCCAGGCTGCAGTGCAGTGGCACAATCACAGCTCACTGCAGCCTCGACTTCCCCAGCTCAAGTGATCTTCCTGCCTTAGTCCCCCAAGTAGCTGGACCCACAGGCATGCACCACCATGCCTGGCTAATTTTTTTATTTTGTAGAGATGGGCCTCACTATGCTGCCCAGGCTGGTCTCGAACTCCTGGGCTCAAGTTATCCTCCTGCCTCAGCCTCCCAAAGTGTTGGGATTACAGGTGGGAGCCACCACACCTGGCCCTTTTACTTTTTATTTTTATTTTTTTGAGACCGAATCTTGCTCTGTTGCCCAGGCTGGAGTGCAGTGGTACGATCTCGGCTCACTGCAACCTCTGCCTCCCAGGTTCAAGTGATTCTCCTGCCTCAGCCTCCGGAGTAGCTGGGACTACAGGCGTGTGTCACCATGCCCGGCTAATTTTTGTAATTTTAGTAGAGACAGGGTTTCACCATATTGGTCAGGCTGGTCTCAAACTCCTGACCTCAGGTGATCCACCTGCCTTGGCCTCCCAAAGTGCTGGAAGTACAGGTGTGAGCCACCACAGGCGGCCTCCTTTTATATTTCTTAAAAGTCTTTAACTTCAGCATTTTTTGTATCTACCAGCACAGTTTGAATTCAGTGTCTCAGTTTATATAACCCCAATGGACTTTACCAGTATCCCTTATCCCAGTCTTCCTGCCTTTTCTCTCTCTGTTGACAAATAAAAATTATATATATTTATAGCATACAACATGATGTTTTGAAATATGTATACATTGTGGAATGGCAAATTGAGCTAATTAGCATATGCATCACCTCACATACTTATCATTTATTTGTATGAGAACAATTAACATTCATCCTCTTAGCAATCTGCAAGTATGCAATACATTGTTATCAACTGTAGTCACCATGGTGTACAATAGTAGAACTCTTGAATGTATTCCTCTTAACTGAAATTTTGTTGTCTCCCCAATCTTCCTTCTCACCCTCCATCCCCTGGTAACCACCATTATACTCTCTGCTTCTATGAGTTTGACTTTTTTAGATTCCACATATGAATGAGATCATGAGACATTTGTATTTCTGTGCCTAGCTTATTTCGCCCAGGTAATGTCCTCCAAGTTCATCTGTGTTATCAAAGATGACAGAATTTCCTTCTTTTAAAGGCTGAATAATACTCCACTGTGTATGTATCTTACATTTTCTTTATCTGTTCATCCATCAATGGACACTTGGATTGATTCCATAGCTGCCTTCACTCCTGCACCTTTTGCTCATGACATAGTTTCCTTCCTAAAACACTCACCTGATCATTTCTCTTCGGCTTGGAATCACTTTCTCTTGTACAACAAAGTTCAAACTCCTTATCAGGTCACACAAATCTGGTTCTTTCTTTAGTTCATCTTGCATTATGCCATTAAAACTATGCTCTATGTAAACCAAACTCTCTCTTTTTTTTGAGACAGAGTCTCGCTCTGTCACCCGGGCTGGAGTGCAGTGGTGCGATCTCGGCTCACTGTAACCTCCGCCTCCCAGGTTCAAGAGATTCTTTTGCATCAGCCTCCCGAGTAGCTTGGACTATAGGCATGGGCCACCACATCTAGCTAATTTTTGTATTTTTAGTAAAACGGGGTGTCACCATATTGGCCAGCCTGGTTTCAAACTCCTGACCTGGTGTTCCGCCCACCTCAGCCTCCCAAAGTGCTGGGATTATAGGCGTGAGCCACCGCGCCCGGCCCAAACTCTCTATTTCCCTGAGTGTATCTTGGGTTTTCTTCCTCTTTGCCTCTGTACATATTGCTCCAGCTTCACCCTTCATTTGTCAGACTGGCAAAAGCCAACTTTTATATATATATTATTTTCTAGGGTACTTTTGTTATAGCAAATGCCAACTTTTTTCTTTTTTTAAATTGTAAATTGACAACTTGTATAGACTTATGAGTTCTGTGAAGAGGGTGTTGTGTAGGGAAAACATTTATGGGGTACAAAATGCTGTTACAATTTATGAATGCAATGTGAAATAATTAAATCAAGCTAGTTAACATATCCGTCACCTCAAATACTAAACATTTTTTTGTGGCAAGAACACTTGAAATTTACTTAGCAATTTTGAAATTTTCAAAACTCTATTATTAACTATATTCACCAGGCTGTGCAATAGAACGCATAAAAAGAGAAAACATTCTCTCTGTTTGAAATTGTATACCCTTTGGGCCAGGCACGGTGGCTCATGCCTGTAATCCCAGCACTTTGGGAAGCTGAGGTGGGTGGATCACTTGAGGTCACGAGTTCAAGACCAGCCTGGCCAACATGGTGAAATCCCATCTCTGCTAAAAGTACAAACACACAAAAAAAATTAGCTGGGTGTGGTGATGCATGCCTGTATAATGCCTGTAGTCCCAGCTACTAGGGAGGCTGAGGCAGGAGAATCACTTGAACCTGTGAGGTGGAGATTGCAGTGAGCCAAGATCGTGCCACTGCACTCCAGCCTGGATGACAGAGCAAGACTCTCTCTCAAAAAGAAAGAAAGAAACAAACAAAAAACCCAAGAAATTGTATACCCTTTGACCATCACCTCCCCATTTCCCCCATCCTCCAGCTTCTGTCACTACTGTTCTACTCTCTGCTTCTATAAGTTCATTTTTTAAATTCCACATATAAATGAGAACATGTGGTATTTGTCTTTCTGGGCCTGACTTATTTCACTGAGCATAATGTTCTCCAATTCCATCAATGTCGTCACAAATGTCAGAATTTCTCTTTTTTTTCTTTTTCTTTTTTTTTGTTTGAGATACAGTCTCACTCTGTTGCCCAGGCTGGAGTGCAGTGGCGTGATCTTCGCCCTCTGAAACTTCTGCCTCCTGGGTTCAAGCGATTCTCCTGCCTTAGCCTCTGAATAGCTGGGATTACAGGCGTGCACCACCATGCCTGGCTAATTTTTGTACTTTTTTTTTTTTTTTGAGATGGAGTCTCGCTGTGTCTCCCAGGCTGGAGTGCAGTGGTACGCGATCTCGGCTCACTGCAAGTTCTGCCTCCCGCGTTCATGCCATTCTCCTGCCTCAGCCTCCCAAGTAGCTGGGACTACAGGCGCCTGCCACCACATCCAGCTAATTTTTTTTGTATTTTTAGTAGACATGGGGTTTCACCGTGTTAGCCAGGATGGTCTCAATCTCCTGACCTTGTGATCCGCCTGCCTCGGCCACCCAAAGTGCTGGGATTACAGGCGTGAGCCACCGCGCCTGGCCTAATTTTTGTACTTTTAGTAAAGACGGGGTTTCACCATGTTGCCCAGGCTGGTCTCAAAGTCCTGACCTTAAGTGATCTGCCCACTTTGGCCTCCCAAAGCGTTGGAATTACAGGCACGAGCCACTGCACCCAGCCACAATTTCCTTTTTCTTTCTTGGAGACAGAGTCTTGCTCTGTCATCCAGGCTGGAGAGCAGTGGTGTGATCTTGGTTCACTGCAACCTCCACCTCACAGGTTCAAGCCATTCTCCTGTCTAAGCCTCCCGAGTAGCTGGGACTACAGGCGCACACCACCATGCCCAGCTAATTTTTTGTATTTTAGTAGAAACAGGGTTTCACTGTGTTGCCCAGGCTGGTCTCAAACTCCTGAGCTCAGGCAATCCACCCACCTTGGCCTCCCAAAGCACTAGGATTACAGGAGTAAGCCACCGTGCCTGGCCCAGAATTTTCTTTTTTTCTTTTTTTTTTTTTTTTTGAGATGGAGTCTCACTCTGTCACCCAGGCTGGAGTGCAGTGGTGCGATCTCAGCTCACTGCAACATCCACCTCCCAGGTTCACACCATTCTCCTGCCTCAGCTTCCCGAGTATCTGGAACTACAGGTGCCCACCACCACGCCTGGCTAATTTTTTGTATTTTTAGTAGAGACAGGGTTTTAACTGTGTTAGCCAGGATGGTCTTGATCTCCTGACCTCGTGATCCACCCACCTCGGCCTCCCAAAGTGCTGGGATTACAGGCATGAGCCACTGCACCCGGCCCAGAATTTCCCTTTTTTTAAAGGTTGAATAGTATTCCATTATGTATATGCACTATAATTTTTTTAATCCATTCATCTGTTGATGGGCAGAGCTTGAATCCATAACTTGGCTACTACAAATAGTGCTGCAATGAACACAGGAGTGCAGATATCCCTTTAACAAACCGATTTCAAGTCTTTTGCATTAACACCCAGAAGTGGGATTTCTGGATCATATGATAATTCTATTTTTAGTTTGGATTTTTTTTTTAAATCTCCAGACTGTTTTCCTTTTTTTTTTTTGAGATGGAATCTCGCTCTGTTGCCAGGCTGGAGTGCAATGGCGTGATCTCGGCTCACTGCAACCTCTGACTCCCTGGTTCAAGCAATTCTCCTGCCTCAGCCTCCCAAGTAGCTGGGATTACAGGCACACCCAACTAATTTTTGTATTTTTAGTAGAGACGGGGTTTCACCATGTTGGCTGGGATGGTCTCGATCTCCTGACCTCTTGATCTGCCCACTGCAGCCTCCAAAAGTGCTAGGATTACAGGCATGATCACTGTATGAGATGATATCTCATTGTGGCTTTAATTTGCATTTCTCTAATGATTAGTGATGCTGAGCATTTTTTTATTATCTGTTAGCCATTTGCATGTCTTCTTTTGAGAAATGTTTTTATCACTGGAATGCAAGGATGGTTCAACATATGCAAATCAATAAATGTGACATGCCACTTAAATAGAATGAAAGATAAATACCATGTAGTCATCTCATTAGATGCCAAAAAGTGGCAAATACCAACTTTTAAGATACTCACAGTTTTCTTTTTCTTTTCTTTTTTATTTGACAGAGTCTCGCTTTGTTGCCGAGGCTGGAGTGCAATGGCTTAATCTCAGTTCACTGCAACCTCTGCCTCTCAGGCTCAAGCCATCCTCCCACCTCAGTCCCCCAAGTAGCTGGGACCACAGGGGCACACCACCACACCCAGCTATTTTTTTTTTGTATTTTCAGTAGAGACAAGGGTCTCTCCGTGTTGCCTAGGCTGGTCTCAAACTCCTGCACTCCAGGGATCCACCCACCATGGCTTCCAGCAGTGCTGAGATTATAGGCTTGAGCCACCATGCCCGGCCTCTTTGTTTTTTGTTGTTCTTTTTTTTTTTTTTTTTTAATTTTAAAAATTTTAATTTTTCCATAAATTATTGGGGGTACAGGTGGTATTTAGTTACATGAGTAAGTTCTTTAGTGGTGATTTGTGAGATTTTGGTGCACCCATCACCCGAGCAGTATACACTGTAGCCTATTTGTAGTCTTTTATCCGTCACCAACCTCCCACCATCCCTTGCCCCCTCCCACTTGTTTTTTGTTTTTTTGATGTTCTTTCTAATTTTTACCTGCTTAAGGGGTGCACACACACACACACACACACACACACAGATACACACAAATAGAAATGATTATTCGTTTTTAAATTTTAAGAGATGGGGCTAGATTCCAACTCCTGGGCTTAAGCAGTCCTCCCACCTCAGCCTCCCAAGTACAAGTAGCTAGGACAACAGAGCTTGGCCTCACTGCACCTGGCTGATTATTCTGTTTTGTGCTGTTCATTGTTAACCAGTCATTCTCTACTGGATTTATTTTTACTTTTTTTTTTTTTTAAACCAGGTCGTGCTCTTGTCCCCCAGGCTGGAGTGCAATGGTGCGATCTCAGCTCACTGCAACCTCCACCTCCCAGATTCAAGCGATTCTCCTGCCTCGGCCCCCCAAGTAGCTGTGATTACAGGCTCCTGCCACCACACCCGGCTAATTTTTGTATTTTTAGTTGAGACAGGGTTTCACCATGTTGGTCAGGCTGGTCTTGAACTCCTGACCTCAGGTGATCCACCCACCTCAGCCTCCCAAAGAGCTGGGATTACAGGCGTGAGCCACCGTGCCTGGCCTTATTTTTATTTTTCTTTAAAAAATATATTTATATTTTAAAATCCATTTATTATAGTTATATTAATATTACTATATTATGTTTATAAAACTAAACACATATTGTATTCTTTTTTCTTTTTTGACTTAGAACTTTAACTTTTTTTTTTTTAATTTTTTTTTCAAGAGGGAGTCTTGCTCTGTTGCCCAGGCTGGAGTGCAGTGGCATGATCTTGGCTCACTGCAACCTCTGCCTCCTGGGTTCAAGTGATTCTCCTGCCTCAGCCTCCCTAGTAGCTAGGATTAGAGGTGCATGCCACCACGGCCAGCTAATTTTTGTATTTTTAGTAGAGACGGGATTTTGCCATGTTGGCCACTCTGGTCTTGAAATCCTGACCTCAAATGATCCTCCCACCTCAGCCTCCCAAAGTGCTGGGATTATAGGTGTGAGCCACCGTGCCCGACCTTTTTTTTTTTTTTTCTCCTATTAGCTGATTTTTTCTACTGCTATGGTTCACATTTTCCTGCTCCTTGACATGTCTAATAATTTTTGACTACATGCTGGACATTGTGAATATCATGTTGTCGAATGTCTTACTTTTAAGAGTAATTAGTTTTGTTTTGGCAGGCAATTAGATTTGATAGAGCAAGTCTGGAGTGACCTTTTCTCTAGGCCTAATTCTAGTATTTCCACTGGATGCCTTAGGTGTGTAACAAGGTTCTTCTATTCAGAATAGTCAGAATGTGAATGTCTCCCCAGCCTTTGTAAGCTCTAGGAATTGTTCAACATAAAACTCTCTAGTTGTTGTTCCTTTTTCAATAGTTGTTTTTTCTCTGACCTTGTGGAGTCTTGTTCTATACATGCACAATTTAGTATTCTGCCAATAACTCCAAATAAATTTTATTCAGATTCTTTTTCTGTATAGCTCCCTTCTTTTTAGTATTTTGTTCCACGAGTTCCAGCTGCTTCAGCCTTATCAAACTCCAATCTCTGGCTGGGCTCAGTGGCTCATGCCTGTAATCCCAGCACTTTGGGAGGCCGAGGTGGGTGGATCACCTGAGGTCAGGAATTTGAAACCAGTCTGACCAACATGGTGAAACTCCGTCTCTACTAAATATACAAAAATTAGCCAAGTGTGCTGGCACGTGCCTGTAATCCTAGTTACACAGGAGGCTGAGGCAGGAGAATCACTTGAACCTGGAAGGTGTAGGTTGCAGTGAGCTGAGATTGTGCTGCTACTGCAGTCCAGCCTGGGCAACTGGAGACTCTGTCTAAAAAAAAAAAAAAAAAAAAAAAACTCTGAACTCTGTCTCCTCAATGCAGCAAGAACTCCACGCTCTTGTTTGGGTCCTCTTCTCTACACCATGGATCAGATAAAGCTTCCAGGCAGATAGCATGTGACAATCATGAGTTTCACTTTCACCCAGGCTGGAGTGCAGAGGTGCTTGCCTCATTTACTACCCTTTTTTCAAGAATCACAATCCTGTATAGCCTATTTTGCAATGTGTTATGGACTGAATTGTGTCCCCCAAAAATCCAATTGAAGTCTTAACCCCTAGTGTATCTCAGAATGTGACTATATTTGTAGATAGGGCCTTTCAAGAAATAATTAAGGTAAAATGAAGGCATACGGGTGAGGCCTTACTCCATTACGGCTAATGTCTTTATGAGAAAAGGAAGAGTCACCATGGATGAGTGGACCACATGAGGACCAGGAAAGGACACAGCAAGTAGACTGCCCTCTGCAAGCCAAGGAGAAAGACCTCAGAAGAAATTAAACCTGCCAACACTGCCATCTTGATCTTCTACCCTCAAGAACTGTGAGAAAATACACTCCTGGCTTTTTTTTTTTTTTTTTTTTTTCCTGAAATGGAGTCTCATTCTTTCGCCTAGGCTGGAGTGCAGTGGCACAATCTCAGCTCACTGCAACCTCTGCCTCCCAGGTTCAAGCGATTTCTCCTGCCTCAGACTCCTGAGTAGCTGGGATTACAGGCACCTGCCACCATGCCCGGCTAATTTTTGTATTTTTAGTAGAGACAGGGTTTCACCATGTTGGCCAGGCTGGTCTCGAACTCCTGACCTCAAGTGATCTGACTCCTCCTCGGCCTCCCAAAGTGCTGGGATTACAGGCGTGAGCCACTGCACCCGGCCTATTTCTGTTTTTGTTTTGTTTTGTTTTGTTTTGAGACGGAGTCTCGCTCTGTCGCCCAGGCTGGAGTGCAGTGGCATGATCTCGGCTCACTGCAAGCTCCGCCTCCCAGGTTCACGCCATTCTCCTGCCTCAGCCTCCTGAGTAGGTGGGACTACAGGCGCCCATCACCACGCCCGCCTAATATTTTGTATTTTTAGTAGAGACGGGGTTTTACCATGTTAGCCAGGATGGCCTCGATCTCCTGACCTTGTGATCCACCCGCCTCAGCCTCCCAAAGTGCTGGGATTACAGGTGTGAGCCACCGCGCCTGGCCCCTATTTCTGTTTTTTAAGCCACTAGTCTGGTATTTTGTTATGGCAGCTCTAGCAAACACATATACCATGTATGAACAGCAGTTGTTTTGTATACTTCATGCAGTTTTCTAGTTGTTTACAGCACTAAGGGAAATCTGGTACCAGTTTTCTGTCTGAGCTGGAAGCTGAATACAACAGATTTGTTTTAACAGAGACAGAACAAGTTGGAAAAAGTTATAAATAGTCACACGAATTTCCATTTTACACAGGAAAACGTAATGAACATTTTAAAAAACAGCTTAAATGAAGTAATTGATATACAATAAACTGCACATATTTGAAGTACAAACTTGATAAAGTTTGACATATGTATACACCAATAAGATCATTACCACTGTCAATCTAAATAATAAAGAGAAAGAGGCTCTCTAAAAGAAAAAGAGATTTATTCAGGAGTTACGCATTGCAATGGGAATATGTGTGCCACAGTAAACTATGTATATGTATTGAATAGGTAAAGAAAGACAAAGGTTTTGGCTGGATGCGGTGGCTCATGCCTGTAATCCCAGCACTTTGGGAGACTGAAGTGGGTGGATTACATGAGGCCAGGAGTTCGAGACTAGCCTGGTCAACATGGCGAAAACCTGTCTCTACTAAAAATACAAAAATTAGCCAGGGATGGTGGTGCATGTCTGTAATCCCAGCTACTGGGGAGACTGAGGCGGGAGAATCAAACCCAGGAGGCAGAGGTTGCAGTGAGCTGAGATCACACCACTGCACTCCAGCCTGGGTGACAGAGCAAGACTCTGTCTCAAAAAAAAAAAAAAAAGAAAAGAAAAAGAAAAAAGACAGAGGAGAAAGGTTTTCAAAGGAAAAAATGAAGAGGATTACATCATTGTTTTGAAATGATATCCTTGGCTATAAAAATCCTTAACAAGGGTGTTGCCTGGCTGAGGTTGGACAGGCAGTTGCTTGGTAGATGTCTTTGCAGATGAATTTTTTGTGTAAGTTTGTGATGGCTTTTTTGCAAGGTTGTGTTTTTTCAAGGGTCTTTTGTGATAGCTTCCGTTATCAGACATACAAGCCTTCCCTGGCTCTATTTTTTTTTTTTTAAACACTAGTGACTCCTAGTGTTAAATCTCAATTCTAACAACTTTCACATTACAATCAAGATAAAATGGCTGCCACCCCCAAAAGTTTCCTTGTGTCCCTTAGTAATCCTTGACTCCTGTACCTATACATCCCTCCTTTGCCTCTACCAATCTACAGGCAACCACTGATCTGCTTACTCACCACTGTAGGTTAGTTTCCATTTTCCAGAATTTTATATGAATAGAATCTTTGACATGTGTTTTGTGTGTGTGTATGTGTGTGTGTGTGTGTGTGATGGAGTCTCCCTCTGTTGCCCAGGCTGGAATGCAATGGCGCGATCTCAGCTCACTGCAACCTCTGCCTCCCGGGTTCAAGCAATTCTCTGCCTCAGCCTCCCGAGTAGCTGGGATTACAGACACCAGCCACCACGCCCAGCTAATTTTTGTATTTTTAATAGAGATGGGATTTCACCATCTTGGCCAGGCTGATCTTGAACTCCTGACCTCATGATCCACCCACCTTGGCCTCCCAAAGTGTTGGGATTACAAGCATGAGCCGCTGCACCCGGCCCCTTTTTTTTATTTGGCTTCTTTCACTCAGCATTATTTTGAGAGTCATACACATTGTTAGGTGTATCAATAGTTTGTTGGGTTCTTTTCTGAGACAAGTCTCACTCTATTACCCAGGCTGAGTGCAGTGGCATGATCACAGCTCACTGCAGCCTCGACCTCCCAGGCTCAGGTGATCCTCCCACCTCAGCCTCCCAAGTAGCTGGGACCGCAGGTGCTCACTACCATATCTGGCAAATTTTAAAAAAATTTTTGCAGGCCAGGTGTGGTGGTTCACCCCTGTAATCCCAGCCTGTGGGAGGCCGAGGCAGGGCCGATCACAAGGCCAGGAGTTCGAGACCATCCTGGCCAACATAGTGAAACTCTGTCTCTACTAAAAATACAAAAAAAACAAAAAAATTAGCCAGGAATGGTGGTGCGCGCCTGTAGTCCCAGCTACTTGGGAGGCTGAGGCAGGCGAATTGCTTGAACCCAGGAGGCAGAGGTTGCAGTGAGCTGAAATCACATCACTGCACTCCAGCCTGGGCAATGAGTGTGTCTCAAAAAAAAAAAATTTTTTTTTTTTTTTTTTTTTTTTTTTTTTAGCAGAGATGAGGTCTTCCTATGTTGCCCAGGCTGGTCTGGAACTCCTGAGCTCAAGCAATCTTCCTGCCTCAGCCTCCCAAAGTTCTAGGATTACAGGTGTGAACCACCATGCCTATCAGTAGTTTGTTTCTTTATTTCTTTTCTTTTTCTTTTCCTTGTTTTTTTTTTTTTTTTTTTTTGAGATGGAGTCTCCCTCTGTCACCCAGGCTGGAGTGCAGTGGCGCAATCTCAGCTCGCTGCAATCTCTGCCTCCCGGGTTCAAACGATTCTCCTGTCTCAGCCTCCCGAGTAGCTGGGATTACAGGAGCCCACCACCACACCCGGCTAATTTTTGTTTCTTTAGTAGGGACAGCATTTCACCATGTTGCCCAGGCTAGTCTCACAGTCTTGGCCTCAAGTGACCCACCCGCCTCAGTCTCCTAAAGAAATACCTAGTTTTTGTATCTACGCAATGCAATGTATTCTAATAATTTTCTTTCTTTCTTTTTTTTTTTTTTGAGACCGAGTCTCACCCTGTCACCCAGGCTGGAGTGCAGTGGTGTGATCTGAGCTCACTGTAACCTCCGCCTCCTGGGTTCAAGTGATTCTCGTGCCTCGGCCTCCCAAGTAGCTGGGATTACAGGCGCCTGCCACCACACCAGGCTAATTTTTGGTATTTTTAGTAGAGATGGGCTTTCACCATGTTGTTCAGGCTGGTCTCAAACTCCTGACCTCAAGTGATCCACCTGTCTCAGTCTCCCAAAGTGCAGGGATTATAGGTGTGAGCCATCATGCCCGGCGCTATTTTTAAATTTTAAATTTGGCAATGTCCAAAATTTAAACACTGGTTATAATATTCAACATAATATTAAATTTCAATACTGAAAAGCTCTATAAAAGAAAGAAACTATACTTAATAGTCACGTTCTATCTAATGCTGTTTTTTCTCCTAGTGAGAATAAAGCTGTTTTAAAGCTCTGACCGTAGCTCTTGAAGTTTCTGGTTCTTATTGTTGATCTCTGCTCACTGCAACCACAACCTCCCGGGGCAAGCAATTCTCCTACGTCATCCTCCCAAGTAGCTCGGACTACAGAGGTGTGCACCGCCACCTCTGGCTAACTTCTGTTTTTTTAGTAGAGATGGGGTTTCACCATGTTGCCCGGGCTGGTCTTGAATTCCTGAGCTCAAGTGACCTGCCCTCCTGGGTCTCCCAAAGTGCTCATGCTCCCAAAGGCATGAGCCACCGCGCCTGGCCTTAATTGTAAAATTACCTTTCATTAGGCACACTGCTTATTACAGGACTGGACTTTTCAGCTCTTCCATACTGTGGATTACTGAGCAAATTTCATCTAGCAGGTCACCACCTTCTACCAAGAAAATTTGCCCAAGCTGCTCAGAGTGAAACAGAATTCCAAAGTCTGTGACCTATTTCTTTATTTCTGTGTATGTAGTTCTTAGAGCATTAGGTGTAATTTTCTACATTTCCATATTCCTGAATTAATGTCACTTTATAGAATAATATGTTACTTCTGCTTTCAAACTTCTTAGATTTCCTCATAAAGACCTTTTAATTGTGGAGTTTATAGATTCTAAAATTCTAGAAGCTTCAATTTTCTTCAAGGCTAAATAATGTGACTAGCTACTTGAAAGAACATCTGAAGGCCAGGTATGGTGGCTCACGCCTGTAATCCCAGCACTTTGGGAGGCTGAGGTGGACAGATCACAAGGTCAGGAGTTCGAGACCAGCCTGGCCAATATGGTGAAACCCCGTCTCTAGTCAGGAGATGGAGACCATCCTGGCTAACACGGTGAAACCCCGTCTCTACTAAAAATACAAAAAAAAAAAAAAAAAATTAGCTGGGCATGGTGGCACATGCCTGTAATCCCAGCTACTTGGGAGGCTGAGGCCAGATAATAGCTTGAACCTGGGAGATGGAGGTTGCAGTGAGCTGAGATGGTGCCACTTCACTGTAGCCTGGGTGATGGAGGGAGATTCCGTCTCAAAAAAATATATATAGTATAGAAGATTCTAGTATGCCTCATTCCTGTAGACAACTACTATTTAAATATCATTCATTATTTAACAAAGACCAGACCAGGTCGTTTTCAAAGCCTCAAGAAAAAGAAAGTTACCGTTTTTTTTTTTTTTTTTTTTTTTTTTTGAGACAGAGTTTTGCTCGTCTCCCAGGCTAGAGTGCAGCTGCACGATCTCAGCTCACTGTAGCCTCTGCCTCCCGGGTTAAAGCGATTCTCGTGCTTCAACCTCCCAAGTAGCTGGGACTACAATCGTGCACCACCACACCTGGCAAATTAGTTTGTATTTTTAGTAGAGAGGGGATTTCACCCTGTTGGCAGGCTGGTCTTGAACTCCTGACCTCAGGTGATCCATCTGCCTCAGCCTCCCAAAGTGCTGGGATTACAGGCATGAGCCACTGCGCCTGGCCAGAAAGTTAATATTATAATACTATGTGGGAAGTTATTTCTATTTTATTATTTTATTATATTTATTTTAGAGATGGGGTCTCACTCTGTCGCCCAGGCTGGAGTGCAGTGGCATGACCATGGCTCATTGCAGCCTCAACCTCCCAGGCTCAGGTGATCCTCCCATCTCAGCCTCCCGGGTAGCTGGAACCACAGGTGTGTGCTACCATGCCTAGCTAATTTTTCATTTTGTTTTGTAGAGACAGGGTCTTGCCATGTTGGTCAGGCTGGTCTCTAACACTTGGGCTCAAGCAATCCTCCCACCTTGGCTTCCCAAAGTGCCGGGATGACAGGCCTGAGCCACGGCACCCAGTTGCTGTTTCTTCTGAAAAAAAAAAAAAAAAAGAACTTTACGTGTGCCAGGTGTGTAGATTGATTTTTCCAAAACCCCTGGCCATGATTACCTTAGAGACTTTTATTGCTGTCTCCTGTAGGTAAGGACAATTTGATGCGGTAATGTCTTAACTAGAGTCACACATTGAATTGGTGAAGAGGATCCATGAGCTCTGCTCATGCTGAGATGTTTGAAGATCTGGTGTAGTTTGGGTCTTTAGTATCCTATGGTAGACTCTAGAAATTCTAAGAATAGCATATGTATTCAGGGGTTAATAAATAGGAATTGTTTTTAAATGTTCTTGATCAGAACAAGAAAATAACAGTTTATTTCACCCCTCAATAAACCTATCCAATAATTTTTTTTTCTCTACTTGCTTGGTTGTATAAGGTTTCATATATTTAATATTGGCATTAAATATGGAGTATTTTAGTACAACTAGATATAAAAGTGGTTTCCCCCTACTTTTTTAAAGAAAATTAAATATGGTTTTGTTCTTAAATATGCTGGAAACATCTTACTTATAATAACATTTTATTTTGTTTCAGTCTCAAGAAATTGAACAGATAGGAGAAATTTTTAAAAAGATTTTTGATGTGTTTTTTTTGTTTGAGATGGAGTCTCGCTCTGTCACCCAGGCTGTAGTGCAGTGGTGAGATCTCGGCTCACTGCAACCTCCACCTCCCAGGTTCAAACAATTCTCCCTGCCTCAGCCTCCCGAGTAGCTGGGATTACAGGCGCCTGCCACCATGCCTGGGTAATTTTTGTATTTTTTAGTAGAGATGGAGTTTTGCCATGTTGACCAGGCTGGTCTTGAACTCTCGACATCAGGTGATCTTCCTGCCTCGGCCTCCCAAAGTGCTGGGATTACAGGCATGAGCTGCCAAGCCTGGCCGATGTGCTTCTTTCATAGTATTTAAGAATTATGATTAGTCTTAAAAGTACTTAGCTTGATTTCCTTATCCAGGAACCTACTTTTCTCTCAGACTAGCCACTTTGGTCAGTCTCCTTTTTCTGTTTTGTACCAGTAAAATTTTTGTACCCTTTGATTTGCTTTTGCCTTCAGAGCCTATGATTAATTCTGTAAGAATATCCTGAGTGATGAGGAAACTTTGCCCTTTGAGGTAAAGTTACCTGGAATCTTCTCTGATGAATAAAATACATAATTGAATTGTTACCACGTGACAAATACTGTGCTAGGCACTTGATATGCATTATCTAAATTTATCTCTGCGGCCGGGCGCGGTGGCTCACGCCTGTAATCCCAGCACTTTGGGAGGCCGAGGCAGGTGGATCACCTGAGGTCAGGAGTTTGAGACCAGCATGGCCAACATGGCGAAACCCCCTTTCTACTGAAAATACAAAAAGTAGCCGGTGTGATGGTGGGTGCCTGTAGTCTCAGCTACTCGGGAGGCTGAGGCACAAGAATCGCTTGAACCCAGGAGGCAGAGGTTGCAGCGAACCGAGATTGCGCCACTGCACTCCAACCTGGTGACAGAGCGAGACTCCATCTCAAAAAAAAAAAAAAAAAAAAAAAAAAAAAGTTGCTCAGGCTCAAAGTACAAAATGATGGAAATGAGATTTGAACCAGTGTGGAATGACTCCAGAACCCTTGCTTTTAATCACTTTTACAGTCTTGCTCCATCCACTTAAGAGGCTCACTTGAGTGCAGCTTTGATCTCTGTGTGGAAATTCTCATGTACTTATCATCATCCCACATCAAACAAAGGCTATGAGAGTATCTCTTTTCCTGCTTCGGGGGTACTGCTTGCCATTTGGGGGCACAGCTTGTAAGTGTGGGGGGAATTAATATCCCTGGGGAATTCTCAGTGGGAATTGGTGGATAAATGCCCCAACCTCCCTGCTCTTCAGCAGGACGGTCCAAAGTACTGTCTACATGGTTCCTTAGAGAGCCCCTATAAGATCGACCCCCAGTTGTTCTTTGCATGGTGACCACTTCAGTAACACCCTTTATTGGATTTTTTCCCCTTTCTTATTTCAATCATATTCTCCACTCCTTCACTTCCACTTTCTGGGGTCACTTCCCAAATAAACAACCACAACCATGTCTTTATCTCAGGCTCTGCCTTTAGGGAAAAAATATCTAAGAAATCTATGAATTCTGCCTCTAAGAAATGAGACTTAAAAAGTAATTGAACATGAATATAAAAACAAGAATATGGAACAAGATGTTCTATATATAGATGTTCTTATATTGCTTGTCAGTTGTTCTTGAAATATTATATCTGAGCCTCTATAGAATTCCTAGTGTCTGTGAGTCACTAATTCTACCAACATTTATTGAGGGATATGTGATACACAATAAAATGCATATATTTAAACTGTATAATTTGATACTTTTTAGTTTTTTTATTTTTTTAGAGACAGGGTCTCACTTTATCACCCAAGTTGGAGTGCAGTGGTGCAAAGATAGCTCACTGCTGCCTTGACTTCCTAGGCCTGAGAGATCCTCCTGGCTCAGCCTCTTGAGTAGCTGGGACTATAGGCCTGTGCCACTACGCATGGCTGATTTTTTTTTTTTGAGACAAAGTCTCACTTTGTTGCCCAAGCTGGAGTGCAGTGGTGTGATCTTGGTTCACCACAACCTCTGCCTCCCGGGTTCAAGCGATTCTCCTGCTTCAGCCTCCTGAGTAGCTGGGACTACAGGCACACACCACTATGCCTGGCTAATTTTTATATTTATTTATTTATTTAGTTAGTTCTTGAGACGGATTCTCGCTCTGTTGCCCAGGCTGGAGTGCAGTGGCACGATCTCGGCTCACGGCATGCTCCGCCTCCTGGGTTCACTCAATTCTTCTGCCTCAGCCTCCCGAGTAGCTGGGACTACAGGCGCACACCACCAGGCTTGGCTAATTTTTTTGTATTTTTAGTAGAGACAGGGTTTCACCATGTCAGCCAGGATGGTCTCGATCTCCTGACCTCGTGAGCCACCCGCCTTGGCCTCCCAAAGTGCTGGGATTACAGGCACCCAGCCCATGAGCCACGGCACCCAGCCCATGCCTGGATAATCTTTATAGTTTTAGTACAGATGGGGTCTCATCATGTTGACCAGGTTGGTCTCGAACTGCTGACCTCAAATGATCTGCCCACCTTGGCCTCCCAAAATGCTGGGATTACAGGCATGAGCCATCGCGCCCGGCTTATATGGCTGATTAAAAAAATTTTTTTTTTGTGGAGATGGGGGTCTCCCTATGTTGCCCAGGCTGGTCTCAAACTTCTGGCTTCAAGTGATTCTCCCACCTACAGCCTCCCAAATCACTGGGATTGCAGACATGAGGCACTGCACCTGGCCATCCGCAGAGTTTTTAACTCTTGGCCACATGGAGCCTCCAGGGATTTGTTAATTAAGTTTAAAGTGTCCCTACTACTACTGCCTTCAGCTGCAGGCTTCTCATCCTGGGCTTCTGCCCCCAGTAGGCTGTGTTTTTCTGTATCGGCTCATTTGTCTCTCCAGTTTGGGGGGGCAACAATTTGTCCTGTGACCTCAATTTTCTTATGGCTTTAAGAAGAGTTATTGCTTTTCAGTTTTTTCAGCTTTTTCTTGTGGTGAGGAAAGAAATGATGACTTTGTAGGGGAACCAGAGATCACCTCCAGCACCTCTTTAGCTATTATGTGGGCTCTTTGGCTGGATCTGGAAACCAAATTGATACCAGACAGATTAACAAGATAAAAGCATACAGATTGTATTGGTTTTACATGTGCATGGGGATCTTCACAAGACGGTGAAGTCTGAACAAGTGGTCAAAGCAAGATGCAAGATGCGTTTATACTTTTTTTTTTTTAAGACAGAGTCTCACTCTGTTGCCCAGGCTGGAGGGCAGTGGACCGATCTCGGCTCACTGCAACCTCTGTCTCCCAGTTCATGCAATTCTCCTGCCTTAGCCTCCCAAGTAGCTGGGACTACAGGCGGCCATCACCACGCCTGGCTAATTTTTGTACTTTAAGTGGAGACGCGGTTTCACCATGTTGGCCAGGCTGGTCTCGAGCTCCTGACCTCAAGTGATCTTCCCGCCTCGGCCTCCCAAAGTGCTGGGATTACAGGCATGAGCCACCGTGCCTGGCTGTGTTTATACATTTTAGACAAAGGATGATGAATTTGAGAAGAAATGACAGGACAAAGCAAATCTGGCGAGGGGCAGTAAATTTCTAGGGGAGTCATTAGGCGATGTAGGGGAGGGTGTAAAACTAATAGAAGACAAGAGTTACTTGGTTAAGTATGTTTATTCAGGTCCATGGCAGCCCCCCCCCAGTGTGTCTCTGATAATGAGGGCTATTTTCTCACCCTGGTGTGGGGAGGGTACTCCTCCTAGAGGAATCCTTATGGCTTGCTGCCTGCTGGAAGGCACAGGTTAGCTAGTTTTTCCCGAAACTACAATTTCGCCAACATTTTGTTTTGTTTTTGTTTTCAGACAGTCTCCCTCTGTCGCCCAGGCTGGAGTGTAGTGGTTTAATCTTGGCTCACTGCAACCTCCACCTCCCTGGGTTCAAGCAATTCTCGTGCCTCAGCCACCCAAGCAGCTGGGATTATAGGTGCCACCATGCCCAGCTAAATTTTGTACTTTTTGCAGAGTCAGGGTTTCACCATGTTGGCCAGGCTGGTCTCGAACCCCTGGCCTCAAGCCATCAGCCCACTTCTGCCTCCCAAAGTGTTGGGATTGCAGATGTGAGCCACCACTTCTGGCCTCACCAATGTTTTCAGCTAGAAATAATCAATATACCAATCCAGCATCTTTTGGGATGGCACGTCCTTCACTCCTTCAACATCAAGGTCTTTAAATTTGTACCAAATGTCCAGGTATCTGCAGAGGGCCTCCCTCAAATACTCAGCAGAGTGCTGATCAGTGCATGTGTGAGAGAAACTTCCTGAAGCTGAGATAAAACCATTAGAATGGATTGGAGAACAGTGCCTGGCACTCATACACGGCTGGGAATAGTGCCTGTTCTCACCAGCTAGACTAGAAAAACTCGTAATTCACCAGGCACTGGGAAAATACTCAGGTAGGGCTTGCTTCGTCTAATTAGCCCCAGCTTGAGCCCTACTTCAGACCTGCTGGACAAATGACAAAAGTAGTAACAAAAATGATCAAACTGTTTCCACATAAGTTAACTGAATCCCAGAACAAAGAACAAGAAGTTGCATAAGAATAGAAAATATTGGGCCAGGCACGGTGGCTCACACCTGTAATCCCAGCATTTTGGGAGGCCAAGGCAGGTGGACCACCTGAGGTCAGGAATTTGAGACCAGCCTGGCTAACATGGTGAAACCCTGTCTCTACTAAAAATACAAGATTAGCTGGGTGTGGTGATGCGCACTTGAAGTTCCAGCCATTCAGGAGGCTGAGCCAGGAGAATTGCTTGAACCCAGGAGGTGGAGTCTGTAGTGAGCCAATATCGCACCACTGCACTCCAGCCTGGGCAAGATGGAGCAAGACTCCATCTAAAAAAAAAATCAAGTAAGCAACAAGGTAAAATTCATTTCTACCATTCAATTAATGATTGTCAGACATGCAAAGTAAGAGGGAAACATGACCCATTTTGAAAAAAAATAATCAAAACTAATCCTGAACTGACACAGATGTTAGAATTAGTAGACAAATCGTTCAAAAGAATTATTACCCAATGTTCATCAAAGCATTAATCACAATAACCAAAGGGCAACAACCGAAGTGTCTATCAACTGATGAATGAATAAACAAAATGTGGTATATCCATATGATGGAATATTATTCAGCCATGAAAAGAAATTAAGTTTTGATATAGGATGAACTTTGAAAAAACTATATGAAATGAAATAAGCAGGCACAAAAGAACAAATATTGGAGGCCGGGCGCTTTGGCTCATGCCTGTAATCCCACCACTTTGGGAGGCCGAGGCGGGCAGATCACAAGGTCAGGAGATTGAGACCATCCTGGCCAACATGGTGAAACCCCGTCTCTACTAAAAATATGAAAAATTAGTTGGGTGTGGTGGCGGGCGCCTGTAGTCCCAGTTTCTCAGGAGGCTGAGGCAGGAAAATCATTTGAACCTGGGAGGCAGAGGTTGCAGTGAGCCAAGATTGTGCCAGTGCGCTCCAACCTGGGCGACAGAGCGAGACTGGGGGGAAAAAGAAAAGAACAAATATTGGTCTAGGAATGGTGGCTCACGCTTGTAACCTCTGCACTTTGGGAGGCCGAGATGGGCGGCCAAGGTGGGCGGATCACCTGAGGTCAGGAGTTTGAGACCAGCCTGGGCAACACGGTGAAACCCCGTCACTACTAAAAATACCAAAAAAAAAAAAAAAAAAATTAGCCAGGCATGGTGGTGGGTGCCTGTAATCCAAGCTACTTGGGAGGCTGAGGTGGAGAATCACTTGAACTCAGGAGGCAGAGGTTGCAGTGAGCTGAGATCACACCACTGCACTCCAGCCTGGGCAACAGTGAGACTCCTCTCAAAAAAAAAAAAAAAAAAAAAAAAAAAAAAATATATATATATATATATATATATATATAGTATAGGCTGGGTGTGGTGGCTCACGCCTGTAATCCCAGCACTTTTGGAGGCTGAGGCAGGCAGATCACGAAGTCAGGAGTTTGACACCAGCCTGGCCAACATGGTGAAACCCGGTCTCTACTAAAAATACAAAAATTAGCAGGCATGGTGGTGCATGCCTGTAATCCCAGCTACTGGGGAAGCTGAGGCAGGAGAATCTCTTGAGCCTGGGAGGCAGAGGTTGCAGTGACAGAGCAGGACTCTGTCTCAAAAAAATATACATATTGTATGACTCCACTTACATGAGATCTCTCGGACAGACTAAGGGAGGAGACCACCCCTCATATTGTCTTATGCCCAATTTCTGTCTCCAAAGAAAGAAAAAGTAAAAACTAAAATGCAGAAATGAAATCCACAAGCAGACAGCCGGGTGCCACACCCTGGGCCTGGTAGTTAAAGATCAACCTCTGACCTAATCGGTTATGTTATCTATAGATTACAAAGATTGTATAGAGAAGCACTGTGAAAATCCCTATCCTGGCCGGGTGCGGTGGCTCGTGCCTGTAATCCCAGCACTTTGGGAGGCCAAGGCGGGTGGATCACAAGGTCAGGAGTTCGAGACCAGTCTGGCCACCATGGTGAAACCCTGTCTCTAATAAAAATATAAAAAGCATTAGTCACGCATGGTGGTGGGCGCCTGCAGTCCCAGCTACTCGGGAGGCTGAGGCAGGAAAATTGCTTGAACCCAGCAGGCAGAGGTTGCAGTGAGCTGAGATCACGCCACTGCACTCCAGCCTGGGTGACAGAGTGAGACTCCATCTCAAAAAAAAAAAAAAAAAAAAAAAAAAATCCCTATCCTCTTTTGTTCCGATCTAATTACCGGTGCATGCAGCCCCCAATCACGTACCCCCTGCTTGCTCAATCAATCACTACCCTCTCATGTGCACCCCCTTAGAGTTGTGAGCTCTTAAAAGGGATTGCTCACTAGGGGAGCTTGGCTCTTGAGACAGGAGTCTTGCCGATGCCCCCGGCCGAATAAACTCCTTTTTTTTTTTTTTTTTTTGAGACAGAGTCTCGCTCTGTCGCCCAGGCTGGGGTGCAGTGGCGCGATCTCTGCTCACTGCAAGCTCTGCCTCCCGGGTTCACGCCATTCTCCTGCCTCAGCCTCCTGAGTAGCTGGGACTACAGGCGCCTGCCACCACGCCCGGCTAATTTTTTTGTATTTTTAGTAGAGATGGGGTTTCACCCTGTTAGCCAGGATGGTCTCGATCTCCTGACCTCGTGATCCACCTGCCTCAGCCTCCCAAAGTGCTGGGATTACAGGCGTAAGCCACCGCACCCCACAACCCCTTCCTTCTTTAACTTGGTGTCTGAGGAGTTTTGTCTGGGCTCGTCCTGCTACATTTCTTGGTTCCCTGACCCAGAAGCGAGGTGATTGGTGGATGGTCAAGGCAGCTCCTTAGGCAGCTTCTTAGGCAGCTTAAGCCTGCCCTGTGGAACATCCTTGCGGGGGACTCCGACCAGACCAGCCCAAGCGACGTGGATCCTGAGAGCGTTCCTGGGTAGGCATTTGCCCTGGTGGGACGCCTCGCCAGAGCAATGTGTGGCAGGTCCCCGTGGGGGATCAACGCAGTGGCTGAACACCAGGAAGGAATGGGCACTTGGAGTCTGGACATCTAAAACTTGGTAAGACTAGTCTTTGAAACTTGCCCACTCCATTTGAGTGGAAGTGTGGCCTGATCACCCACGGTGTGCGTGTACCGGCACTTTGGTTTTTGTTTCTGACTTGACTTGGATTGCTTGATACTTTGGTTTTGGTTTTGACCTGGCTTGGATTTCTGGATACTCTGATTTTGGTTTGGTGCAAACTGTAAAAGTGTGTGTGTGCTCTTTTTACCCGTTGTTTTGTGGTGTGCGTGTGGTGTGAGCGTGGTGTTTTGTCTTGAAGAAGATAGGTCAGGCACAAATAAGCCCACCCTATTAGAAACTATGTTGAAACATTTCAAAAAAGAATTTAAAGGAGACTATGGAGTACTATGACACTAGGAAAACTTAAAACTTTGTGTAAGATAGACTGGCTAGCATTAGAGGTAGGTTGGCCATTAGAAAGAAGCCTGGACAGGTCCCTTGTTTCAAAGGTATGGCACAAGGTAACCTGTAAGCCAGGGAACCCAGACCAGCTCCCGTACATAGACGCTTGGTTACAGCTGGTTTTAGACCCCCCACCCCCAACACACAGTGGTTGAGAGAACAGCAGCATAAGTGGCTGGCAGAGGCAAGGAAAGACCAGCAGAGAGAGAAAAAGGAAAGAGAGAGGACAAGAGGCAAAGAGAGAGAGGAAGAGACAGACAAAGAGGGAGTCAAGGAGAGAGAGAAAGAAAGAAAGGCAGAGAGAGAGAAAAAGAGAGGCAAAAGGAAAGTCAAAGAGAGACAAAGTCAAAGAGAGAGAGAGAGAGAGATAGAAGTAGTTTTAAAAAAAAGTGTACCTTATTCCTTTAAAAGCCAAGGTAAATTTAAAACCTATAATTGATAATTGAAGGTATTCTCCATAACACTATAACACTCCAATACCACTTTGTTATCAGTGTAAACAAGGGCATATCCCAAAAGCACTGAGGCCTTCCTATCAAAAATCCTTAACCTGGTAACCCACGGATGGCCCAGAAGCATTCAATCTGTAGCAGCAACTGCTTTGCTAACAACAACAAAAAATTAAAAAAAATAACCTTTAGAGGAAACCTCACTGTGAGCATACCTCACCAGTTCAGAAGTATCCTTGCCGAGCACGGTGGCTCACGCCTATAATCCCAGCACTTTGGGAGGCTGAGGCGGGTGGATCATGAGGTCAGGAGTTCGGGACCAGCCTGGCCAAGATGGTGAAACCCCATCGCTACTAAAAATACAAAAATTAGCCAGGCATGGTGGCGCACGCCTGTAGTCCCAGCTACTTGGGAGGCTGGGGCAGGAGAATCGTTGAACTCAGGAGGCAGAGGTTGCGGTGAGCCAAGATCATTCCATTGCACTCCAGCCTGGGCAACAAGAGCAAAACTTCATCTAAAAAAAAAAAAAAAGAAGTATCCTAAGGAAAAAAAAAAAAGAAAGAAAGAAAAAAAGGGGGGGGGGCGGAATTTATATAAAAAGAGTATTATATGGTAGATTCTTGTCCTGAAATAAGTTAACTGGTTGTTTAAAGAAAGAAATATTTGTAATAAGTCAGAAAGTTGAGGCATGTCGAAGAATTGTCTGTGAAAGTCATGAAAGAGAAAAATGTTATAAAAAAGAATTTATGCAAAAAATGTTGTATAATTTAAAAGTAACTAGGCCTCCTGAATGTAAAACTATTTAAAAAAAAACAGTTTATGTGCAAGGTGTATAAGAAAAGTAAAATATACCTTTGGTAAAAGGATTATAAGGAAGCATAAGAATGTACATTTTTACCTACATTAAAAAAAGAAAATTACTGTTTTGAAGGTTTAAACATGTTTTAAAATGTTAATTGTAAAGAAAACTCTGTGTGTAAACATATTAGCTAAAGTTAAAGAAGTATCATCCAGTTTTTCTGTGAACTGGACATTAAAGTAAAAGCATAACAGGTTTATCTTAAAGCACCAACCTGCTCTTTAGCAAAAATTATAAGGAAGGAGACCACTACTACTCCTGCTGCCCTCCTCTCCCCACCTTGCCTAGTTCACAAGACAGGAAGAGAGAAAAAGCAAAAAGCTGGAAAAAAACAAAAGTAAGATAAATAGCCAGACAACCTTGGAACCACCACCCGACCCTAGGAGTTAAAAAAAGTAATAATAACATCAACCCGTGACCTAAACTACTTGTGTTATCTGTAAATTCCAGACACTGTATGAAAAAAAGCATTGTAAAACTTTTTGTTCTGTTAGATGATGCATGTAGCCCCCACGCTTGCTTGATGTATCACGACCCTTTCACGTGGACCCCTTAAAGTTGTAAGCCTTTAAAAAGGCCAAGAATTTCTTTTTCGGGGAGCTCAGCTCTTAAGACGCAAGTCTGCTGATGCTCCCGGCCAAATAAAAACCTCTTCCTTCTTTAATCCAGTGTCTGAGGAGTTTTGTCTGCGGCTTGTCCTGTTACATTTCTTGGTTCCCTGACCAGGAAGCGAGGTGATTAAGGGATGGTCCAGGCAGCCCCTTAGTTAGCTTATGCCTGCCCTGTAGAGCATCCCTGCAGGGGACTCTGGCCAGCTTGAGCAACACGGATCCTAAGAGCGCTCCCGGGTAGGCATTTGCCCCGGTTGAACACCTCACCAGAGCAGCGCACAGCAGGCCCCCGCGGAGGATCAACGCAGTGGCTGAACACCGGGAAGGAACTGGCACTTTAAGTCTGGACATCTGAAACTTGGTAAGACTGGTCTTTGGAACTTGCCACTCCACTTGAGTGGAAGTGTGGCCTGATCACCCATGGCGTGCCTGTACCGGCACATTGGTTTTTGTTTTTGACTTGACTTGAATTGCTTGATACTTTGGTTTTAGTTTTGATTTTGACTTGACTTGAATTGCTTGATAAACAGACGTGCCTTTATTGGCACTTTGGTTTTGGTTCTGATTTTGACTTGGCTTAAATTGCTTGATGAACAGGTGTGCCTTTAACAACACTTTGGTTTTAGTTTTCATTTTGATTTAGTGTGAATTAGACGAGTGAGTGACCTTTTACCCTTTCCTTCTTGTAGTGTGAATGTTGTTTTGTCTCAAGAGAAAAATAGGTCAGACACAAAGTAAGCCTACTCCACTAAGAACTGTGTTAAAAAAAATTTTCAAAAAGAAAAATAAAAGGAAAGTCATCAAATCATCAAAACTTATTCCATTAAAATGCAGGTTACAGAACCTTAAGAAGGGTTTTGCAGGAGATTATAGAGTTAAGTTAACCCCTAGAGGCTAAGAACTCTGTGTAAATTAGAATTGCCCTCTTTTGGTGTTGGATGGCCCACCGAAGGAACTACAGACAGGGAACAATTGGCCATGTATTTAAGGTGGTGACAGGGGTTGGAGGACAGCCAGTATACCTAGATCAAATTACTTTATATTGACTCATGGTTAAATATAATATAGAAAAAATTGGCATAAATTTAGCCCTGTTTAACAGCTTATTGCAAAAAAAGCCAAAAGTAAAAGTAAGAGCAGCTTCGCCAGCAGACATGGAGTTAAAAAGGGAGTCCCAGAAACAGCAACAGAAGCCAGTTTTGCAGGAGCTGCCAGAGATAATAGAAATTCTTTCTCCATATGTCCCAGCCTATCCCCCTTTACCGAGGCCTACAGCCCCCTCAGAAATGAGATTCAGGAGCTAACATGCCCCAGGTCTCACCTCGAAGGGGAGGATCGGAGCCTCGAGAGGCCGAGGAAGGAAGTCAAGATAGTCAAGTGGGCCCTCTCAGATCTGGTCTTGCTCGAGCTATGCAAATGCCTCTCAGGGAGACGCGAGGACCTGTCTATTATAATGACCAGGCCCACATCTGGGGGGGCAACAGACTTTCATCTATCAGCCCTTTTCAACCATTGATCTACTAAACTGGAAATACCCTGAACCCTCCACCTTGCTCCTGGCAGCTAGAGCCCTGTCGAGCATAACTGTGTAGAGGTGTTGGACTCAAGTTTACTCTAGCAGACCTGACCTCCAGGACCAGCCTTGGGCATCAGTAAACTGGGAGCTATACGTGGACGGGAACAGCTTCATCAACCCACAAGGAGAGAGATGTGCAGAATATGCGGTGGTAACCCTGGACACTGTCGTTAAGCTGAGCTGATTGCTTTAATTCAGTCCTTAGAACTCAGTGAAGGTAAGACTGTAAACATTTACACTGAGTCTCGGTATGCCTGTTTAACCCTCTAAGTGCATGAAAAATTATATTAAAAAAAGAGCCTGTTACTCTAGGAAAAAGGGGAAAAAAACCCAGAGAATGCAACTCAGCTTCAGCGTTTGCAGAGGTACTGAGAAGCACTTCTGCAGAGGCTAAAAGTTGGTAGAAAAAAGCAAGTAATATAAAAAAGATTTCAGAAATTTTTCAAGGAGCTGACAAGAGCCTAAGTCAGTTTTATAAGAGACTCTATAAAGCATTCTGGCTTTACACCCCATTTAACCCTGAGGCTGCTGAAAATCAGTATATAGTGAATACTTCATTTGTAAAGCAAGCCCAGGGTAACATCAAGCAGAAGCTGCAGGCATGAATAACACCTAGTCTATAAAAGTGGCCACCAAGGTGTATGTTAACTGTGACCAAGGAATAAAACTAGGAAAGAGCAAAAGAAAAAAAAAAAAGACTGAGAGTAAGTGTGAAAAAGAGAATCAGAAGGAAACGAGAGAGACAGACCGCAGTGCGCAGGGGCAGGGCCCGTGCTGTTGCCTGGCCCCACCAGCTGGCCGTAGGAGTAGGAGAACTCAGAAAGAAAAAAAAAAACAAAGACTTAAGAAAAAAAGCCAATCTGTTAGCAACAGCTCTTATAAAAAGAAAAATTAGCAATGTGAGAGGATGTGGACGTGGATGTAGACGTGAAAGAAGTCAAGTTAGGCAAGGATTCAAGAGCCGGACAAGGCTAGAGAGGGATTAATGTGCGAGATGCAAAAAGAAAGGACACTAAAACGGTAAATGTTCAAAAGGCAATAAAGGAAATGGCCAAGGCCACAAGGCAAAGAGGGCCAAGGGCCGCCGCACCTTGGAGGAACAAAATACTGACCTGATCAGGCTGACAGGAACTAAAGAATGTAAAGACTAGGGCAGACTAGGCACCTTCTCATTAGGCTCCTAGGAGCCCATGGTCACAATAAAAGTTAAAAGCAGCAGATTCTGCTGTATCTGGATTCCAATTTCTCACTGAAGGTTAAGCACTAGATAGAGTTACAAAGTGGAGGGGGGAAGAACCCCTCCTCTAGGCAACTTAAACAGGAGAAAGAGCCATACCTTGTGAGAACTTGCTTGTAGACTTTACAGAACTGCCCCGTGCTGGAGGCTATCGGTACATGCTAGTGCTTGTTTGCACCTTTTCAGGGTAAGTTAAAGTTTTCCCCACCAGGACAAAAAAAATTACAAGAAGTAACTAAAGTACTGTTAAAAGACATTATCCCCAGGTTTAGACTACTTCTAACTTTAAAGTCAGACAATAGGCCAGCATTTGTAGTTGAAATAGTACAAGATTTAACAAGGCTGTTAAAAATAAAATGGAAGTTAAACACAACCCATCAGCCACAAAGTTCAAGAAAAGGTGGAAAGCATGAACTGGACACTTGAGCAGCTACTGAAAAAAATATTGCCAGGAAATTCATGTAAGATAAAATCAGGTTTTTGCCTATGGTCCTCCTCCGAGTCAGGTGCACCCCCAAACAAACAAGGTATTTGCCCTATAAGATTTTGTTCAGTCGGCCACCCCCAAATCATAGGTCAAATTAAAGGGACCTCCAGAAACTACAGGAATTAACCTTAAAAAAGCAAATGCAGGCTTTAAAAATAGCCATACAAAGTGTTCATAATTAAATAAATAAAAATGCCTATAAGCCTGACACCCCTTTAAATCTAGTGACTCTGTTTAAAGTAAAAAAGTAAAATCAAATTTTTCTAGGACCCATATAGGATGGGCCCTATACTGTAACCTTGTCCACTCCCACTGCTGTTAAAGTTGCAGGTGTTGTGTCTTGGATCCATCACAGTCAGCTAACACTGGCAGCTCAGGACAAGTGGACCAGCCAGCAGGATGCAGATCACCCAACCTGGCTGATCCTGAGACGAGACCAAGCTGCTGCTGAGGACGACAGCCCTGCTCTGGTCACTCCAGAGGCTGACCAGTCTACGCACGGCCGAAGCTTGAGGACTCATCGAGCAAGTAAATGTAGTTAAAAATCTTAAGACTAATAGTTTTCCTGTAATACTAACTGTTTTCCTATTGTTCGGTCGCTGTATTCAACCTTTTTCCCAGGTAAGGACCTCTTTTGTCCTTGCTGGATACGAATATGCTGTACATTGTTTTGTTGTTGTTAACCCCCATAACCATGTTAGAAGAAACACCTATATAAGGTGTCCCCACTGTACACATACTACTTAGGAAACCCAGACCTGTCCAGCCCAGTAACAATTCCAAGTCTTTCAGTCATTCTTTAAACATATAAACCAGAAGTTACCAGAACCTCCTCCCTTAGCAAAAACAGAAAAAACCTATTTGCTCAGCTGGCTGAAAACATTGCTAGCTGCCTAGATGTTTCTTCATGTTATGTTTGTGAAAAGGCTAACATAAGAGACCAATGGCCTTGAGAAGCAAAAGAGTTAATGCCTCAAGATAACTTTAACTAACTCTTTCCCCAAACAGATGCCACAAGTTCAAGCATCTGGCTCTTAAAACTTCTATTATTAAAAAATACCGTGTTACTCGCTAGGAAAAAGCTTTTAAGACACAGTAAAAAAAACTAACCTGCTTAAGACATGACAAAGTTGGTACATGTGCATATACAGGTTTAACACAGGTCTGATCCTACGTGTTCATTTAGAACATAGTTTCCAGCTGTAAGAAAATTTAAAACCCTCATTGTAAGTGTATTACTAGTAATAGGAACTTGCTTGCTGCTCCCCTGTATATTATATTTGCTCCTTCAAATGATAAAAGGTTTTGTAGCTACCATGGTTCATCAGAAAACTTCAACACAAGTGTATTACATAAAACACTATCACTCTGTCTCACAAAAAGACTCAAAAAGTAAAAATAAAAGTGAGAACTCCCACTGATTAGTGAAAATTCTCAAAGGGGGAGATAAGGAAGGAGACCACTACTACTCCTGCTGCCCTCCTCTCCCCACCTTGCCTAGTTCGCAAGACAGGAGGAGAGAAAAACAAAAAGTTGGAAAAAAAAAACAAAAGTAAGATAAACAGCCAGACAACCTTGGCACCACCACCCGGCCTTAGGAGTTAAAAAAAGTAATAATAACCTCAACCCCTGACCTAAACTACTTGTGTTGTCTGTAAATTCCAGACACTGTATGAAAAAAAGCATTGTAAAATTTTTGTTCTGTTAGCTGATGCATATAGCCCCCAGTCATGTTTCCCACGCTTGCTTGATGTACCACGACCCTTACACGTGGACCCCTTAAAGTTGTAAACCTTTAAAAAGGCCAAGAATTTCTTTTTCGGGGAGCTCGGCTCTTAAGACACGAGTCTGCCAATGCTCCCGGCTGAATAAAAACCTCTTCCTTCTTTAATCCAGTGTCTGAGGAGTTTTGTCTGCGGCTCGTCCTGCTACAATAAAAGGTTAAAAAGAGTCTATAAAATCTTACCTTATGGTCAAACATTAAAAATTAGATAAATATGTCTACAAGGTTTTATTAAAATTAAGTTTAACATTAATAACACACTAATATAAAAATAAAATTTAGCTTATCTGGTATAAAAATCATACGAGAAGCACTGTTAAGTGTAAAATGGTATTTGGCTTTCTTTGGTTTAAAAAGTAATACAAATAGGTGCTAAAGGAAATTTCTCAGTAAAAAGGCACTAAGGAATATAAAGTCCACTGCCAAGGTCCCCACATTTAAAACAAAGGTCAATTTCTTTTTTTTTTTTTTTTTTTGAGACAGAGTTTCACTCTTGTTGCCCAGGCTGGAGTGCAATGGCGCAATCTCGGCTTACTGCAACCTCCGCCTCCCGGGTGCAAGCAATTCTCCTGCCTCAGCCTCCTGAGTAGCTGAGATTACAGACATGCACCACTATGCCCAGCTAACTTTGTATGTTTAGTAGAGACGGGGTTTCTCCATGTTGGTCAGGCTGGTCTCGAACTCCTGAACTCAGGTGATCTGCCCACCTCAGCCTCCCAAAGTGCTGGGATTACAGGCGTTAGCCACTGCGCCCGGCCCCAAAAGGTCAATTTCTTAAAAATTATATACTTGGTTTATCTTCCACTTTCCTTTCTCTCAAAAACTAAAAGTCTTTTAGCACATGTACCACTCCTAGAATTTCCGGTAAACCAGCACCAGCCTGAAGATCACATTCTCATCAAAGGGTGGAAAGAAGAAAAACTCGAGCCAGCCTGGGAAGGACCCTACCTTGTGCTGCTAGCCACTGAGACTGCTGTTTGTACAGCCAAAAAAAAAAAAAAAAAAAAAAAAAGAATGGACTCATCACACCCGAGTCAAGAAAACACCATCCCTTCCAGAGTCGTGGGCCATAGTCCCAGGGGAAAACCCTACCAAACTAAAGCTAAGAAAAATTTAACTCTTTTCATCTATTCTATTACTCTTTCTTCTTTCCTCATTCTATTGCTGACCATCTAGTTATTAACATAACCAAGTCAATTTCACCTCAAACTATTGCATTTAATGCTTGCCTTGTTATAACCTGTGAGGACTTGCCAAGTCAAAGACAGCTTTCTACTTCAGAAAGGTACTTCTATCTCTCCTGCCTCTCCTCAGACTGGGCATTAGTAAACTAGGACCATTTAATCCAGGGAGATTTCGATAAAGACCCCAGTGCCAACCAGGAGTCTTGCCCCCCGATGTAGAGCTTTCATGCCATAGTTGGTCCAATATTCTGTGGACCACTAAAGGGCAAGGATGGACTGCCCCAACCGGTTTTTGTAATTTCCTAAAACCATACATTCATTTTACTAGAGGATCATAGAAGTTAAAGACTTAAACTTTAGCAATTAAGACAGGATACCAAGATGAAAATGCCTGGTTAAAATAGATCCAATATTCCATCTGCATGTTAAACAAAAACAATTGTTTTGCTTGTGCACATGGCAGGCCAGAGGCCCAGATTGTCCCCTTTCCACTAAGGTGGTCCTCCAGTTGACCAGGTGTGGGCTACATGGTAGCTCTTTTCCAGGATTCTACAGCCTGGAGTAATAAGTCGTGCCAAGCTCTCTCTGCTATATACCAAAGTCTGGCACCCTGTGGGTCAGCCCCCGAGGACCATCCAGCCTCTGTCTCCCAACACTAAGTTCACTTTGTGTCTCTCACGACAGGGAGGAAATTTAGCGTTCCTTGGAGACCTGAAGGGATGCAGTGAGCTTAAGAATTTTCAAGAACTTATCAATCAGTCAGCCCTTGTTCATCCCCGAGCGGATGTGTGGTGGTATTGTGGTGGACCTTTACTGGGCACTCTGCCAAATAACTGGAGTGGCACTTGTACTTTAGTCCAATTGGCTTTCCCTTTCACCCTGGCATTTCATCAACCAGAAGGAAAAAAATAAAGCATCGTAAAGCGAGAGAAGCCCCTTATGGGTCTTTCGACTCTCACATCTATTTAGATGCAATTGGAGTCCCATGAGGAATACCAGATCAATTTAAAGCTTGAAATCAAATAGCTGCAAGATTTGAGTCAATATTTTGGTAGGTGACAGTCAATAAAAATGTAGATTAGATAAACTACATCTATTACAACCAACAGCAATGAGATTTTCATGAGTTAAAAAAAAACTCACGTTGGCCCCAGCCCTGAGGCTACCTGACCTGACAAAACTCTTTACACTCTATGTGTCAGAAAAAGAAAAAATGGCAGAGTTTTAACTCAGACTGTGGGGCCCTGGCCAAGGCCAGTGGCCTATCTCTCAAAACAACCAGACAAGGTTTCCAAAGGCTGGCCCCCAGGTCTAAGGGCCCTAGCAGCAGTGACCCTGTTAGCACAAAGCACAAGAAGCAGATAAACTAACCATTAGGCAAAACCTGAATATAAATGTCCCCCATGCTGTGGTAAATTTAATGACTACCAAAGGACATCATTGGTTAACAAATGCTAGATTAACAAGTACCAAAGCTTGCTATGTGAAAATCCCCACATAATCATTGAAGTTTGCAACACCCTAAGCCCCACCACCTTGCTCCCGGTATCAGAGAGCCCAGGTGAACATAACTGTGTAGAGGTGTTGGACTCAGTTTATTCTAGCAGGCCCAACCTCTGAGACCATCCTTAAACATCAGTAGACTGTGAGTGGTACATGGACAGGAGCAGCTTCGCCAACCCCTGCAAAGTGACTCTGAAGAAGACGACAAGCCCTGCTCCAGTCACACCCGGACGCACGACCGAAGCATGAGAAAACTCATCGCGGGACTCATTTTCCTTAAAATTTGAACTTTTACAGTAAGGACTTCAACTGACCTTCCTCAGACTGAGGACTGTTCCCAGTGTATACATCAAGTCACTGAGGTAGGACAAAAGGTTGCTATGGTCCTATGATATTATGGTTATTATAAGTGTACTGGAACTCTGAAAAGAACTTGTTTGTATAATGTTATTCTATACAAGGCATGTAGCCCAGGAAATGACCAACCTGATGTATGTTATGACCCATCTGAGCCTCCCATGACCACAGTTTTAAAAATAAGATTAAAGACTGAGGACTGGTGGGGGCTCAAAAACGATATGAATAAAGTGTTAGGCAAAACAGAAGAAAAAGGGGTGCCCAAACAAATCACCTTAAAATTTGATGCCTGTGCTGTCATTAATAGTAATAAGTTAGGAATAAGGCGTGGTTCTCCTAATTAGAAAAGAGGCTATATGGCAGAAAATAAGTACATCTGTCATAAATTAGGACTGTGTGGAAATAAATGTAAATACTGGTTTTGTGTCATTTAGGCCACTTAGATTAAAAAAAAAAAAATGAAAAGGATCCAGTCCACCTTCAGAAAGGAAAAAAAGGCCCTTCCTGTACTAAGGAACAATGTAACCGTCAGGCCTCTGAGCCCAAGCTAAGCCATCATATCCCTTGTGACCTGCACATACACATCCAGATGGCCGGTTCCTGCCTTAAATGATGACATCCCACCACAAAAGAAATGAAAATAGCCTGTTCCTACCTTAACTGATGACATTATCTTGTGAAATTCCTTCTCCTGGCTCATCCTGGCTCAAAAGCTCCCCTACTGAGCACCTTGTGACCCCCTCACTCCTGCCTGCCAGAGAACCCCCCTTTGACTGTAATTTTCCTTTACCTACCCATATCTTATAAAACAGCCCCACCCCTATCTCCCTCCACTGACTCTCTTTTCAGACTCAGCCTGCCTGCACCCAGGTGATTAAAAGCTTTATTGCTCACACAAATCCTGTTTGGTAGTCTCTTCACATGGACGTGCATGAAATTTGGTGCCGTGACTCGGATCAGGGGACCTCCCTTGGGAGAACAATCCCCTGTCCTCCTGCTCTTTGCTCCGTGAAAAAGATCCACCTAAGACATCGGGTCCTCAGACCCACCAGCCCAAGGAACATCTCACCAATTTTAAATCGGGTAAGTGGCCTCTTCTTACTCTCTTCTCCAACCTCCCTCACTATCCCTCAACCATTTTCTCCTTTCAATCTTGGTGTCAGCCTTCAATCTCTCCCTTCTCTTAATTTCAATTCCTTTCATTTTCTGGTACAGACAAAGGAGACACGTTTTATCTGTGGACCCAAAACTCCGACGCCGGTCACGCACTCGGGAAGGCAGCCTTCCCTTGGTGTTTATTCATTGCAGGGATGCCTCTCTGTTTATTCACCCGCATTTCAGAGGTGTCTGACCACGCAGGGACGCCTGCCTTGGTCCTTCACCCTTAGCGGCAAGTACCGCTTTTCTGGGGGGCAAGGACCCCCCAACTCCTCTCCATGCCTCTACCCCTTCTCCACTTTTCTGGGAGGCAAGAACCCCCAACCCCTTATCTCTGCACACCGATCCCTTATTTCCATGCCCTGACCCCTTATCTCTGCACCCCAATCCCTTATTTCCATGCCCCAACCTCTTATCTCTTTGCCCCAACCCCTTATTTCCACACCCCAACCTCTTATCTCTGTGCTCCAACCCCTTATTTCCATGACCCAACCCCTTTCCCACTTTTCTAGAGGATAAGAACCCCCGAACCCCTGCCCTCTGTGTCTCTACTCTCTCTTTTCTCTCGGCTTGCCTCCTTCACTATGGGCAACCTTCCACCCTCCATTCCTCTCTCTTTTCCCTTCGCCTGTGTTCTCAAGAACTTAAAACCTCTTCAACTCACACCTGACCTAAAACCTAAATGCCTTATTTTCTTCTACAATGCCGCTTGACCCCAATACAAACTTGACAGTAGTTCCAAATAGCCAGAAAACAGCACTTTCGATTTTTCCATCCTACAAGATCTAGATAATTCTTATCATAAAATGGGCAAATGGTCTGAGGTGCCTGACATCCAGGCATTCTTTTACACATTGTTCCCTCCCTAGTCTCTGTTCCCAATGCGACTCATCCCAAATCCTCCTTCTTTCCCTCCCGCCTGTCCCCTCAGTCCCAACCCCAAGCATTGCTGAGTCTTTCTAATCTTCCTTTTCTACAGACCCATCTGACCTCTCCCCTCCTCGCCAGGCTGAGCCACGTCCCAATTCTTCCTCAGCCTCTGCTCCCCCACCCTATAATCCTTTTATCACCTCCCCTCCTCACACCTGGTCCAGCTTACAGTTTCCTTCCTCAACTAGCCTTCTCCCACCTGCCTAGCAATTTCTTCTTAAAAAGGTGGCTGGAGCTAAAGGCATAGTCAAGGTTAATGCTCCTCTTTCTTTATCCAACCTCTCCGAAAATCAGTTAGCGTTTAGGCTCTTTTTCATCAAGTATGAAAAACCCAGCCCAGTTCATGGCTCATTTGGCAGCAACCCTGAGACGCTTTACAGCTCTAGACCCTAAAAGGTCAAAAGGCCGTCTTATCCTCAATATACATTTTATTACCCAATCCACTCCCGACTTTAAATAAAGCTCCAAAAATTAAATTCCAGCCCTCAAACACCACAACAGGACTTAATTAACCTCGCCTTCAAGTTGTACAATAATAGAAAAAAGTTGCAATTCCTTGCCTCCACTGTGAGACAAACCCCAGCCACATCTCCAGCACACAAGAACTTCCAAACACCTGAACCACAGCAGCCAGGCATTCCTCCAGAACCTCCTCCCCCAGGAGCTTGCTACAAGTGCCAGAAATCTGGCCACCAGGCCAAGGAATGCCCGCAGCCCGGGATTCCTCCTAAGCCATGTCCCATCTGTGTGGGACCCCACTGAAAATCAGACTGTTCAACTCACCTGTCAGCCACTCCCAGAGCCCCTGGAACTCTGGCCCAAGGCTCTCTGACTGACTCCTTCCCAGATCTTCTCAGCTAAGCTGCTGAAGACTGACACTGCCTGATTTCCTCAGAAGCCCCCTAAACCAGCACGGATGCCGAGCTTCGGGTAACTCTCACATGGAGGGTAAGTCCGTCCCCTTCTTAATCAATATGGAGGCTACCCACTCCACATTACCTTCTTTTCAAGGGCCTGTTTCTCTTGCCTCCATAACTGTTGTGGGTATTGACGGCCAGGCCTCTAAACCTCTTAAAACTCTCCAACTCTGGTGCCAACTTAGACAATACTCTTTTAAGCACTCCTTTTAATTATCCCCACCTGCCCAGTTCCCTTATTAGGCCGAGACACTTTAACTAAATTATCTGCTTCCCTGACTGTTCCTAGGCTACAGCCACACCTCATTGCCGCCTTTTCCCCCAGTTCAAAGCCTCCTTCACATCCTCCCCTTGTATCTCCCCACCTTAACCCACAAGTATAAGACATCTCTACTCCCTCCTTAGCAACTGATCATGCACCCCTTACCATCCCATTAAAACCTAATCATGCTTACCTCGCTCAATGCCAATATCCCATCCCATAGCATGCTTTAAAAGGATTAAAGCCTGTTATCACTCGCCTGCTACAGCATGGGCTTCTAAAACCTGTAAACTCTCCTTACAATTCCCCTATTTTACCTGTCCAAAAACCGGACAAGTCTTACAGATTAGTTCAGGATCTGCGCCTTATCAACCAAATTGTTTTGCCTATCTACCCTGTGGTGCCCAACCCGTACACTCTTTTGTCCTCAATACCTTCCTCCACTACTCACTATTCTGTTCTTGATCTTAAAGATGCTTTTTTCACTATTCCCCTACACCCCTCATCCCAGCCTTTCTTTGCTTTCACTTGGACTGACCCTGACACCCATCAGGCTCAGCAAATTACCTGGGCTGTACTGCCGCAAGTCCTCACAGACAGCCCCCATTACTTCAATCAAGCCCAAATTTCTTCCTCATCTGTTACCTATCTTGGCATAATTCTCATAAAAACACACGTGCTCTCCCTGCTGATCATGTCCAACTGATCTCTCAAACCCCAACCCCTTCTACAAAACAACAACTCCTTTCCTTCCTGGGCATGGTTGGATACTTTCACCTTTGGACACCTGGTTTTGCCATCCTAACAAAACCATTATATAAACTCACAAAAGGAAACCTAGCTGACCCCATAGATCCTAAATCCTTTTCCCACTCCTCTTTCCATTCCATGAAGACAGCTTTAGAGACTGCCCCCACCCTAGCTCTCCCTGACTCATCCCAACCCTTTTCATTACACACAGCTGAAGTGCAGGGCTGTGCAGTCGGAATTCTTACACAAGGACTGGGATCGCGTCCTGTAGCCTTTTTGTCCAAACAACTTGACCCTACTGTTTTAGGCTGGCCATCATGTCTCCGTGCATCAGCTGCTGCTGCCCTAATACTTTTAGAGGCCCTCAAAATCACAAACTATGCTCAACTCATTCTCTACAGTTCTCATAACTCCAAAAATCTATTTTCTTCCTCACACCTGACACATATACTTTCTGCTCCCCGGCTCCTTCAGCTGTACTCACTCTTTGTTGAGTCTCTCACAATTACCATTGTTCCTGGCCTGGACTTCAATCCGGCCTCCCACATTATTCTGGATACCACACCTGACCCTCATGACTGTATCTCTCTGATCCACCTGACATTCACCCCATTTCCCCATATTTCCTTCTTTCCTGTTCCTCACCCTGATCACATTTAGTTTATTGATGGCAGTTCTGCTAGGCCTAATCGCCACTCACCAGCAAAGGCAGGCTGTGCTATAGTATCTTCCACATCTATCATTGAGGCTACCACTCTGCCCCCCTCCACTACCTCTCAGCAAGCCGAACTAGTTGCCTTAACTCAAGCCCTCACTCTTGCAAAAGGACTACGTGTCAATATTTATAGCGACTCTAAATATGCCTTTCATATTCTGCACCAGCATGCTGTTATATAGGCTGAAAGAGGTTTCCTCACTACTCAAGGGTCCTCCATCATTAATGCCTCTTTAATAAAAACTCTGCTCAATGCCACTTTACTTCCAAAGGAAGCTGGAGTCATTCACTGCAAAGGCCATCAAAAGGCATCAGATCCCATTGCTCTAGACAACGCTTATGTTGGTAAGGTGGCTAGACAAGCAGCTAGCTTTCCAACTTCTGTCCCTCATGCCAGTTTTTCTCCTTCACCTCAGTCACTCCCACCTACTCCCCCGCTGAAACTTCCACCTATCAGTCTCTTCCCACACAAGGCAAATGGTTCTTAGACCAAGGAAAATATCTCCTTCCAGCCTCACAGTCCCATTCTATTCTGTTGCCATTTCATAACCTCTTCCATGTAGGTTATGAGCCGCTAGCCCATCTCTTAGAACCTCTCATTTCCTTTCCATCCTGGAAATCTATCCTCAAGGAAATCACTTCTCAGTGTTCCATTTGCTATTCTACTACCCCTCAGGGATTGTTCAGGCCTCCTCCCTTTCCTACACATCAAGCTCTGGGATTTGCCCCTGCCCAGGACTGGCATATTGAGTTTACTCACATGCCTCGAGTCAGAAAACTAAAACACCTCTTAGTCTGGGTAGACACTTTCACTGGATGGGTAGAGGCCTTTCCTACAGGGTCTAAGAAGACCACCGCAGTCATTTCTTCCCTTTTGTCAGACATAATTCCTCGGTTTGGCCTTCCCACCTCTATACAGTCTGATAGCAGACCGGCCTTTATTAGTCAAATCAGCCAGGCATTTTTTCAGGCTCTTAGTATTCAGTGAAACCTTTATATCCCTTACGGTCTTCAGTCTTCAGGGAAGGTAGAACGGACTAATGGTCTTTTAAAAACACACCTCACCAAGCTCAGCCACCAACTTAAAAAGGACTGGACAATACTTTTACCACTTTCCCTTCTCAGAATTCAGGCCTGTCCTTGGAATGCTACAGGGTACAGCCCATTTGAGTTCCTGTATAGACGCTCCTTTTTATTAAGCCCCAGTCTCATTCCAGACACCAGACCAACTTGGACTGTGCCCCCAAAAACTTGTCATCCCTACTATCTTCTGTCTAGTCATATTCCTATTCACTCTTCTCAACTACTCATACATGCCCTGCTCTTGTTTACACTGCCGGTTTACACTATTTCTCCAAGCCATCACAGCTGATATCTCCTGGTGCTATCCCCAAACTGCCACTCTTAACTCTTGAAGTAAATAAATAATCTTTGCTGGCAGGACTATGCTGAATCTCCTTAGGCACTCTAATTAGATGTCCTGGGTCCTCCCAATTCTTAGACCTTTAATACCTGTTTTTCTTCTTCTCTTATTGTGTTTAGTTTTTCAGTTCATACAAAACCATATCCAGGCCATCACCAATAATTCTAAATGACAAATGTTTCTTCTAACAGTCCCACAATATCACCCCTTACCACAAAATCTTCCTTCAGCTTAATCTCTCCCACTCTAAGTTCCCATGCTGCCCCTAATCCCGCTTGAAGCAGCCCTGAGAAACATTGCCCATTATCTCTCCATACAACCCCCCAAAATTTTTGTCATCCCAACACTTTACCACGATCATATCACACGGGATATGATGGCTTAGCTTGGGCTCAGAGGCTTGACAGTTACAAGCTGTCTTAAAAATAATCACTAATAAAACCAGCAGAGCTTTGACTATTCTGGCCCTGTAAGAAACTCAGATGAGAAACGCTATCTATCAAAATAGATTAGCTCTCAACTACTTGTTAGCAGCTGAAGGAGAGGTCTGTAGGAAATATAACCTTACTAATTGCTGCCTACACATAGATAATCAAAGGCAAGTAGTTGAAGACATAGTTAGAGAGATGACAAAACTGGCTCATGTGCCCGTGCAAGTGTGGCATGGATTTGATCCTAGGGCCAAGTTTAGAAAATGGTTCCCAGCACTAAAAAAAAATTTTAAACTCTTATAAAAAAGAGTTATAATAGTAATAGAAACCTGCTTACTGCTCCCTTGTTTGCTACCTGTACTTCTTCAAATGATAAAAGGCTTCATCGCTACCTTAGTTCACCAAAATGCTTCAGCACAAGTGTACTATATGAATCACTATCAATCTGTCTTGCAAGAAGACATAGGTAGTAAAAATGAAAGTGAGAACTCCCACTGTTGAGTGAGAGTCTCAAAGGGGGGGAATAAGGGAGGAGACCACCCCTCATATTGTCTTATGCCCAATTTCTGCCTCCAAAGAAAGAAAAAGTAAAAACTAAAAGGCAGAAATGAAATCCACAAGCAGACAGCCCGGAGCCACACCCTGGTCTTGGTAGTTAAAGATCGACCCCTGACCTAATCGGTTATGTTATCTATAGATTACATTGTATAGAAAAGCACTGTGAAAATCCCTATCCTGTTTTGTTCCCATCTAATTACTGGTGCATGCAGCCCCCAGTCTTGTACCCCCTGCTTGCTCAATCGATCACGACCCTCTCACGTGCACCCTCTTAGAGTTGTGAGCTCTTAAAAGGGACAGGAATTGCTCACTTGGGGAGCTTGGCTCTTGATACAGGAGTCTTGCTGATGCCCCTGGCCGAATAAACCCCTTCCTTCTTTAACTCGGTGTCTGAGGAGTTTTGTTTGCGGCTTGTCCTGCTTCAGACAAATTCATAGAGACAGAAAGACGAGACATTATCAGATGTTGCGGTAGGTATGAATGGGAGATTTCTGTTTGGGGTGATAAAAAAATGTGTAAATGGATTGAAGTGATGGTTGGATAATATTGTGAATGTAATTAATGCCACTGAACTGTATACTTCAAATGGTTAAAGTGGCAAGTTAAAAAAAAAACATTCAATAAAAGAAGAGCTCCCCCAACACCTTAAGGAGATTAGAGGGCAGGCATACATGCAAATAATTACAATACAACGTGCTAATGTTATAATTGTGATGTATACAGAGTGTGAAGAGTTATAGGAGAGAGCTCATATGTTTGTGGGTGTTGGGAATTTGGAATAACCATGGTGGGTGCCGGAACCTCTCTCAGCTCAGTGTTAACAGGGTGTGGAAGGAAAATATCTTGGGTCCCCAAAATCACTGAGCTACAGGGAAAAGTCAAGCTGGGAGCTGCTGAGGGCAAACCTGCCTCCCATTCTATTCAAAGTCACCCCTCTGCTCACTGAGATAAATGCATATCTAACTGCCTCTTTTGGAGAGGCTGATCAGAAACTCAAAGGAATGCAACCATTTGTCTCTTATCTACCTATGACCTGGAAGGCCCCTCCCCACATCGAGTTGTCCTGCTTTTGCTTTGAGTTGTCGCACCTTTCTGACCCAAACCAATATTCATTTTACATATGTTGATTGCTGTCTCTTGTCTCCCTAAAATGTATAAAACCAAGCTGTGCTCTGACCACCTTGGGCACATGTCATCAGGACTTCCTGAGGCTGTGTCACAGGCATGCGTCCTCAACTTTGGCAAAATAAACTTTCGAAATTAACTGAGATCTGTCTCAGATTTTCAGGGTTCACATTTTGGTAACCATGAAGGGATTCTGAGTGGAGGTGCCCCTGACCTTGACAAACCTCCTATCGGTGCTTGGTACCAGCTTGAGCTATCTTTATGGCTCAAACAAATAGGACAACTTGCTGAGGCCTGGATCACCCCCTCCAGAGAATCCCTGATTTCCCAAGATTTGGTTGAGATCTAAAGTTGATTTTGCTGTACAACTTCCTTTTTTTTTTTTTTTTTCCAGTTTCACTTGCTTCCAACAAGGAAGGCAAGTTTTCCAGCTTCCATGATGATGGAAAGCAGGTTAACTCCTTTGCCGGGTTTGAGCTTGCTTCCAATAGGGAAGGTGAGTTTTTTTTTTTTTTTTTTTCCTGCTTCTAGGATGGTAGAGAGCAGTCTTCAGCCTGAGACCCATCCCTAAGTAAGTAGCTGAATTGGGATTTTGTCTAGGCTAAAGTTAACAACCAGCTGGTCTTAATTTCTCTTTACTATTAGAGCACTCAGTAATCCATGTAAGTTGTGGGGTTGTTTGTTTTGCTTAACTGTTTTTTGTTGTTGTTTGTGTCCATTTTTGTTGGTGCTTTGGTCCTTTTCCCATTGGGTTTGACCAACTTTATCTGACTTGATCAAATCCAAAGGAAAGTTCCAAATTATGGGGAACAAGGCCCTGAAATGGTTAAATTCTCCCCCACCCCCCCACACAAAGGTGGTATCGTGGGGGAGAAAAAACAGCCAGCAAAAGGAAAAAAAAAAAAGAGGAAAGATTTTTTTCTTTTGACTACTAAGGGGTTTATTTACATAACAAGGTCATGTTTTTGCCAGCCAGGCCAAACTGAAAGAGCAATAGCTGTACTTCTGAAATAGCAGCAAGTTGTCCTAGCTGAAATATGGTAACGAGGTTAAAAAAATTTTTTTTTAAAGGAGCTCAATGGTTAAAAGTCAGCTTAATTAAAAGCTAACATCCAAGATGTGTGTGTGATGGCTGGGTGCATTGGCTCACACCCGTAATCCCAGCAGGAGAATCTCTTGAAACTGGAAGGTGGAGGTTGCAGTGAGCCGAGATTGTGCCACTGCACTCTAGCCTGGGCAATAAGAGCAAAACTTCGCCTCAAAAACGAAAAACAAAAAACAAAAAAAACCAACCAAACAAAAAACGTTGCTGATTCTTTTTTTTTTTTCATAGTAGTAAAATTTTTCTTTTAAGCTATTTACAGCTTTTAACAATCGAGTAAAGTATACTCCTATGAACAAAATTAGGAGCATATTTGTTTCTCTCTACCTGATTTCTACAGAATTTGGAAACTATTTGTGAGTATTCTTAACTTATGACAATACAATTGTTTGCATAAGTGCAATAAGAATCTGTTTTTGACTGGGTGTGGTGGCTCATGCCTGTAATCCCAGCACTTTGGGAGGCTGAGGCGGGCAAATCATGAGGTCAGAAGATCGAGACCATCCTGGCTATGGTGAAACCCTGTCTCTACTAAAAATACAAAAAATTAGCCGGGTGCAGTGGCGGGTGACTGTAGTCCCAGCTACTTGGGAGGCTGAGGCAGGAGGATGGCATGAACCCGGGAGGTGGAGCTTGCAGTGAGCCGAGATCGTGCCACTGCACTCCAGCCTGGGCGACAGTGCAAGACTCCATCTCAAAAAAAAAAAAAAATCTGTTTTCATTTGTAACAGGACACAGTTGGAGAAACTGGATATTTTACCAAGGCTTTGACTTGAATGGTGTGCTTTCCTTTAAGGAATTGAACGTGACTTATGTAGCCAATAAAAGCCCCTTGGAAAAAACTGGCCTCATACTTTCATCTACACAGTCCCTGTACAGGGTTCCTGACCTGTGGTAAGTAAAGAATGTCACTTTCTGACAGGCCCAGGAGCCCCAGATATATCTTGGAACCTCAGAGGAGACGAATTCACCCAACTTGTAGGTATTTGATGATACAAATGCATGGCTGGGCTCACCTTTAAAAAAGTCTTATCTGAGATTCCTTCTACTGAACAAAGTTCCATCAAAGCCACTTTAAAAGCCTATGGAAAAAAATAATTATTCTTGCTGCAGTGTATACAAATAATCAGGCCAAGCATAATAAAGCAAATCAGTCCTACCATGATTTGTCTTTAGTAAAAATGGGAAACTGGAGACAGAAAAATTATGTTTCAAAAACTTTAGTACACCTGTTGTTAGATTCTAGTCTTGCCTAATGTTTACCAATTTTTATTTTTTTCTACACTTTGGACCGAATTCTAATTGTCTTGGCTACGAGCCTGCAAAATATTATTTTCAATTTTTTTTCTCCTCCTTTTTCTCCATTTTCCCTAATTTGGAGTCACTGAAAATCAAGCTGTGCTTTCTTTTCTTTTCTTTTCTTTTTTGAGAGAGTTTCGCTCTTGTTGCCCAGGCTGGAGTGCAATGGCACGATCTCGGCTCACCGCAACCTCCGCCTCCCAAGTTCAAACGATTCTCCTGCCTTAGCCTCCCGAGTAACTGGGATTACAGGCATGCAACACCATGCCCAGCTAATTTTGTATTTTTAGTAGAGATGGAGTTTCTCCATGTTGGTCAGGCTGGTCGTGAACTCCCAACCTTAGGTGATCTGCCCACCTCAACCTCCCAAAGTGCTAGGATTACAGACGTGAGTCACTGAGCCTGGCCTAAGCTGTGCTTTCTTAAAGCCCTGCGAACTGAAGCTAGACAACTTAAATTTCAGAAGAAAATAACAACAACCTATTTACATAGATAAGCAGCTTTCATACCTGCCTACTGATGTATTGACTTCAGAGTATTGTGGCCTATATTGATTTTTCAGGATTGTTCTTTGTTTGTTGTTTTCTCCCTTCCTCCTCTATTTTGTCTTTATAGTACATGAGACTTCACAACCTTCTAAAAATGAGCTTTCTGGCCAGGTGCAGTGGCTCATGCCTGTAATCCCAGCACTTTGGGAGGTCTAGCAGGGTGGATCACTTGAGGTCAGGAGTTCAAGACCAGCCTAGGCAACATGGCAAAACCCTGTCTCTACTAAAAATATAAAAATTAGCCAGGTGTTGTGGCATGAGCCTATAGTCCCAGCTACTTGGAAGGCTGAGGCATGAGAATTGCTTGAGCTTGGGAGGCAGAGGTTGCAATAAGCCAAGATTGCACCACGGCACTCCAGCCTGGGTGACAGAGCAAGACTCTGTTTCCAAAAACAGGTTGGGGGGAAATGGAATTGTCATTTTATTTCTGAAAGGATATTATATTAAACAAAGAAAAGGGGATACAGAACTGCTGTACAGCCTCCTTAGAGGACTGAACAATAAGAAATATCATAGGCAACAGGAAGAGCTGAGATTTAAACAAAGAAAGAACTTCCCCAGGCCCTGGAACCAGTGGACAGGGAGATTTGAAGCATCTACTTCCCCAGGACATTTCAGTTCTTCTTTTACATACTATGAATGGAAACGGTATTTTTTTAATAAGCAGCCAGATGGATCATCTGAGGTCAGGAGCTCAAGACCAGCCTGGCCAACATGGTGAAACCCTGTCTCTACTAAAAATACAAAATTAGCCAGGTGTGGTGGCTAGCACCTGTCATCCCAGCTACTTGGGAGGCTGAGGCAGGAGAATCGCTTGAACCTGGGAGGCAGAGGTTGCAGTGAGCCAATATCGTGCTATTGTACTCTAGCCTGGGCGATAAGAGCAAAACTCCGTTTCCAAAAAAAAAAAAAAAAAAAAAAAGAAATAGAAAAAGCAGACAGAGAAAAAAGACACAGCATGTAGAGAATAAAGATAAGAATGACAGCCAAGTTCTTGAAGAAAATAATGCAAGCAGAGGTAGTAAACTCCTTCAAAGTACTGAAAGAAAAGAAAACAACTATTAACCTCTAATTCTATACCCAGCAAAAATATCTTTCAAAACAAAATGCAGGCCATTTGCAGTGGCTCAAGCCTGTAATCCTAGCACTTTGGGAGGCCGAGGCGGGCAGATAACCTGAGGTCAGGAGTTCAAGACCAGCCTGACCAATATGGCAAAACTCTGTCTCTACTAAAAATACAAAAAGTAGCTGAGCGTGGTAGCTCATGATTGTAATCCTAGTTACTCAGGAGGCTGAGGCAGGAGAATTGCTTGAATCTGGGAGGCAGAGGTTGCAGTGAGCTGAGATCACGCCACTGCACTGCAGCCTGGTGACAGAGTGGGACTCCATCTCAAAAAAAAAAAAAAAAATTAGCCCAGCATGGTGGCACATGCCTATAGTCCCAGCTACTTGGGAGGCTGAGGCAGGAGGATCACTTGAGCCCAGGAAATGGAGGTTGCAGTGAGCTGAGATTGAGCCACTGCACTCCAGCCTGGGGAACAGAGTGAGACTGTCTCAATTTAAAAACAAAAGTAACTATGAGGGTTAACATAAAAGACTATTTAAAAAATTATTTACATGTCTTTAAAAGATAATTGCTTAAAGCAAAAAAAATGAGTTATGGGAGTTAAAACATATGTAGAAGTATTGTATGATGAGTTCAAAAGTTGGGATGGCAGAAGTAGAAGTATATTGGTACAGGATTCTCATCCTATACGTGAAGTAGTGTAATATCAATTGAAGGTGAATATGTATACTACATACCTGAAAGCAACCACTTATAAAACAAACAAACAAACAAAATGAAGTGTTATACTAATGGTAAGTCAAGAAAGGCGATAAATATATTTATTTATTTATTCATTTTTGGAGATGGAGTCTTGCTCTGTCACTAGGCTGGAGTACAGTGCCACAATCTCAGCTCACTGCAACCTCCGTCTCCCGGGTTCAAGTGATTCTCCTGCCTCAGCCTCCCGAGTAGCTGGGACTACAGGCACACGCCACCACGCCCAGCTAATTTTTTGTATTTTTAGTAGAGACGGGGGGTTTCACCATGTTGGCCAGGATGGTCTTGATCTCTTGACCTCGTGATCCACCCGCCTCAGCCTCCGAAAGTGCTGGGATTACAGGCTTGAGCCATCGTGCCCGGCCAGAAAGGAGATAAAATGTATTTTTAAATACTTATTCCAAAGAAGCAAAAAAAAAAAAAAAAAAAAAAAAAAAAAAAAAAAAAAGAGAGAGAGAAAGGGGAACAAAGACAGATTGGTCGAATAGAAAACAAATAGTAAAATGGTAGATTTGAGCCAGGTGCAGTGGCTTACGCCTGTAATCTCAGCACTTTGGGAGGCTGAGGCAGGCAGATCACCTGAGGTCAGGAGTTCAAGTCCAGACTGGCCAACATGGTGAAACCCCATCTCTACTAAAAAACCACAAAATTAGCTGGGATTTGTGGTGCATGCCTATAATCCCAGCTACTCAGGAGGCTGAGGCAGAGGATGCAGTGAGCCGAGACCACACCATTGCACTCCAGCTTGGGTGATAAGAGTGAAACTCCATCTCAAAAAAAAAAAAAGATGGTAGATTTGAACTTGATCATATTAATAACCACATTTTTTTTTTGGGACAGCATCTTGCTCTGTCACCCAGGCTGGAGTGCAGTGACACAACCTTGGCTCACTGCAGCCTTGACCTCCCAATCTCAAGCGACCCTCCCACCTCAGCCTCCCAAGTAGGTGGGACTACAGTGCATGCCACCACACCCAGATAATTTTTTGCTTATTTTTTTTGCAGAGACTAGATCTCACTATGTTGCCCAGGACAGTCTTGAACTCCTGAGCTCAAGGGATCTGCCCACCTTGGCCTCCTGAAGTCCTGGGATTACAGGCATGAGCCACCACGCCTGGCCACATTAGATATAAATGGTCTAAATACCCCAATGAAAAACCAAAGATTGTCAGATCATACTGAATAAAAAAAGACCCAATCATATGCCACCTACATAAAGGCCACCTTAAATATAAAAATAGACATAAATTAAAATAGGCTTATATTTTGATAATATAATAATTAGGTGTGTACCGTTATAATAGGGGACAGTGGCTCATACCTATAATCCCATGTTTTGGGAGGCCAAGGTGGGAGGATTACGTGAGGCCAGGATTTTGAGGCTAGCCGACGCAACCCAGTGAGACCCCGTCGTTACAAAAGTTTAAAAATTAGCCAGGCATGGTGGCACATGCCTATAGACCTAGATAGGAGGCTGAGAAGGGAGGATCACTTGAGTCCAGAAGGTTGAGGCTGCAGTGAGCCATGATCATGCCTCTGTACTCCAGGCTGGGTGACAGAGCAAGACCCTGTCTCCAAATAATAATAATAATGTTGGCTGGGCGCAGTGGCTCACGCCTGTTATCCCAGCATTTGGGAGGCTGAGGTGGGTGGGTGGATCACCTGAGGTCAGGAGTTCGAGACCAACCTAGCCAACATGGTGAAACCCCATCTCTACTAAAAATACAAAATTTAGCTGGGCGTGACGGTACGTGCCTGTAATCCCAGCTACTCAGGAAGCTGAGGCAGGAGAATCGCTTGAATCCAGGAGGTGGAGGTTGCAGTGAGCCAAGATTGTGCCACTGCACTCCAGCGTGGGCGATAGAGTGAGACTCCGTCTCAAAAAACAAATAAACAAAAAGACATACCTGTTCTAAACACTGCACACTTAATAAAGATTCAAAATACACAAAGCCAAAACTGCTAGAACTGCAGGAAAAATAGAGAAGTTCATAATTAAGTTTGGAGATTTCAGTATCCCTTCATAATCAATATACATTTAAATAACTCATAAAGGAGGAATCAAAAGGAAAATTAGAATTTTTTATTTTTTTGAGATGGAGAAATGGACAATTAAAAAAATTTTATGGTTAAATATTACTTTTATGTTTTAATTAATGAATTAATTTTTTTAAATTGAGATGGAGTCTTGCTCTGTCACCCAGGCTGGAGTGCAGTGGCGTGATCTCGGCTCACTGCCAAACTCTGCCGCTGGGTTCAAGCAATTCTCGTGCCTCAGCCTCTGGAGTATCTGGGATTACAGGTACATGCCACCAGGCCTGGCTAATTTTTTTAATTTTTAGTAGATGAGGGTTTTGCCCTGTTGGCCAGGCTGGTCTCAAACTCCTGACCTTGGGTGATCTGCCCACCTCGGCCTGCCAAAGTGCTGGGATTACAGGCGTGAGCCACCATGCCCAGATACTTTTATTTTTCTACCTATTTTGGTTTAGGACAGATGCCTCTGACTTGAACAGACCATCAGAGATGTGTAACATTAATTTTAGAAAACCACTCAGAGAGCTCCCTTAGGAAACAACACAAGTTTCTGCTTTCCCACCACCCATGCTTCTGGACCTGTGCTCGCAGAGAAGTCCTCTGTTATCAGGCTGGCTTCATAAGTCAGTCCCAGAATCTTTGAAGGCATGTTGATGCTGAAATGGAAAGGGTTTCAGTGCAATCTCTTCCAGCTTCATAGATGAAGCCCTAGGACAGAAGTAAACTTTCCTATTTACAGCAGGTCCTTGAATAATGTTTTGTTCAACGTCATTTGGTTATAACATTGATGAGAAAAAAATCTGACTCCTGGCCGGGCCACTGTCTGTTTGCATGTTCTCCCCATGTTGGCGTGGGTTTTCTCCAGGTACTCCCACATCACAAAACTGTGCATGTTTGGTTAGTTGGCATGCGTAAATGGTCCCAGTCTGAGTGTGAGCGTGTGTATGAGTAAGCCCTGCGATGGGATGGCTTCCTGTCCAGGATTGGTTCCCGCTTTGCACTCTACGCTGCCAGGATAGGCTCTGGCCACTCATGACCCGACCCTGCACTGCTTATTCATTTCCGTGATGTTTATCCAGACTTTGTTCAAACTCATCTCTCCAGATTCAATCTTCTCAAGTTTTTTTGCTTGCTGAATAGTTCTTCATTAAGTTTGGGGATTTCCTGGAATGAGCTTTTCTGATTAGATTCCATTGTTCGAAATTTTTCCTTGAGGGCATCCAGATCCTCCTTGAGAGCAACCTGCATCCACACCAAGCCAACACAGGCCACAACACAGGCAGCGAGGGTGACAAAACCACAGAGCGGATAGCAGATCTTGCAGCATCGTCAATAGCCTCCCTTGGCAAAGCGAGAGCGATTTCCAACCACACCGAATTCCTCTTCCTCCTTGGAGCTGGACTCAGAGTCTAAGTCAGGAGGCTCAGGGCGAAGCAGGCGGTGACTGCTTGGGCTTCTTTCTCCGGCTGTCCCCAGCCAAACCAATCAATACATTGAGCTCTTTGGGCATTTTCATCTTCTTGTGTGGGGTGAGTGGAGCCCCGACTCCTGAGCTGCCAGGTGCGCACCCGACGCCCAATTCTCTTCCTGCGTTGGAGCTGCCTTCCAGGGTTGGGGATCCTGGGCCAGAGCCCCCTGGTCACTCTGCCAGGGACTAGAGATTGGAGCCCAGAGGAAGCTGGAACTCAGATGGGTGGGGGAAGTCACATAGAAATGGCCAAGGAGCTGATGACCCCAAGGATAAGGGCTTGTGGGCAGAGCGTTAGTAAAGAGGGTGGAAAGGGACCTTTATCTCCCAAAGGGCGAAAAAAGCCAAGTCAAAAATGAAGGATTCTCAGCCCTGATGAGTAGGCAATACTTCTAAGGGTGCTGCTCCAGGAGCTGGGGAAGGGCACACAAAATAGATGTTTTGGACCTCCGGGGCAGAATTTTCAATGGGGAGGGAAGAGAAACTTATTTATTTATTTATTTTTTCTTTGAGACGGAGTCTCGCTCTGTCGCCCAGGCTGGAGTGCAGTGGCACGATCTCCACTCACTGCAAGCTCCGCCTCCCTGGTTCACACCATTCTCCTGCCTCAGCCTCCTGAGTAGCTGGGACTACAGGCGCCTGCCACCACGCCCGGCTAATGTTTTTGTATTTTTAGTAGAGACGGGGTTTCACTGTGTTGGCCAGTATGGTCTCGATCTCCTGACCTCGTGATTCGCCTGCCTCGGCCTCCCAAAGTGCTGGGATTACAGGTGTGAGCCACCGCGCCCGGCCGAGAAACTTATTCTTGAGTGGGAAGAGTGGGGAGGTGCAGAGCAAGAACGTGGGAACGCGTCAGTCTCTTCCTAGCAGAAGAGGTGGCGGCAGGAGGGAGCTCCCAGCAGCTACAACCCCAACACTGCTTGGCCGCGGAGAAAATGCCCAGGCCAGGAAGCCGGCTGGGGTGTGTGATGATCACCGTTCTCTGGCCTCTGTCCTGAAAGTGAAAGGGGCCCGAGGCTGAGGAAGATCCGGAGCCCGGCTCTAAGGGCTCATCCTGAGAGAAGCCAGTCCCGCGCCTGCGAGACCTCCGCCCCGCTGTCTGGGCCTGGGGGTCGCCGTGCCGCGGGCGACGGGTGCTCAGCCAACCGATAGCGCTTCCGCCTGGAGTTTGAGGTCTCAGGCAGGGGCAACTCTCAGCCTCTCAAACGCGCAGGCCCTACTCTAGCCCCAACTCTGGCTCCTGCTCCGGCTCTGGCAGCGGCTGCTCCCTACACGTTGTTGTTATTGTGGGCGGTGGAGGCCGCGGGCTCCAGACCCAGGCCATCGCTCCGGCCCCGTATTTTTAAAAATTTATTTATTGAGACAGTGTCTTACTCTATCATCCAGGCTGGAGTGCAGTGGTACAGTCACAGCTCACTACAGCCTCGACCTCCTGGGCTCAAGCAATCCTCCCACGTTTGCCTTCTAAGTAGCTGGGACTACAGGTGCGAGCCACCACGTCCAGCTTTTTTTATTTTTTGCAGAGACGGGGTCTCACTATGTTGCCCAGGCGCTTTTAGCTTGTTTTGAAACATCATGTTAATTTTCACCTGTTTGGTAGGGATTTACTTTGCTGTTTTCTATGCAATTTTGTATTATATTTCATAAATCCTTTTCTGTTGCTTACTTTCACGTGAAATGCATTTTCCTGTACTTATTGGGAGAGACAGGACAGAATAGCTTTTCTAGCCTCAAGGCTCATGAAGTTCTATTATTTTCAGAAAGTGACTAAAATAGCCTAATACTTTGAGATGTTTCCTCTGCTTCTCTCTGTCTATACCTTTTCTTTTACCTCTTATTGTTACTGTCCTGCTCAATTTGGAATCTACAACCTCAGAGGGGTTTTGTTTTGGAATGAAGCTCAAATTTGTTAGTTTCAAGAGTTCATGAGAACCTAGACCACTACATCTTCAGAACTTAGCACCATCCCCACAAACTCACGGGCAAATTGGAGTCTATAGAAACCTTCTGTGTTTTGACTGTTGCTAGAATTTTTTTTTTTTTTTTTTTGAGATGGGAGTCTCATTGGTTCTGTTGCCCAGGCTGGAGGGCAGTGGCAGGATCTCAGCTCACTCCAGCCTTCACCTCCTGGGTTCAAGCGATTCTCCTGCCTCAGCCTCCCAAGTAACTTGGATTACAGGTGCCTGCCACCACCACGACTGGCTCATTTTTGTATTATTAGTAGAGATGGGGTTTCACCAGTTGGCCTGGCTGGTTTCAAACTCCTGACCTCAGGTGATTCACTGTCTCTGCCTCCCAAACAGCTGGGATTACAGGCGTGAGCTACCACACCTGGTTCCAATTTTTTAAATTTTATTTTTGGCCTACCATGCTTTCCAGTGAAAACATGTTGAGTTGAGGGCTCTCCTATTCTTAATGCCATTAGATGTCCCATTGCCTTTCCTCCATGGCTTTCCACACAGATGTCCCAAGCAGATCTTATAGCTGCTTTTGAGTTTGTCACTATCTGATCATATTTTGGGACTGTGGAGATACCTTGTCACAAAGATTAGCAGTAGATGCTGTGCATGGATTTCTGCTTTAACTCTCCTAGTTGCTGTTTTTATGAAGGGATTTGGGGAGATTAACAAAAATGACACAACTATTTCTGACTTTTTTTTTTTTTTTCTGTGACAGAGTCTCACTCTGTCACCTAGGCTGGAGTGCAGTAGCACAATCTTGGCTCACTGCAACCTCTGCCTCTCACGTTCAAGCGATTCCCGTCTCAGCCTCCCAAGTAGCTGGGAATACAGGTGTGCACCACCATGCCTGGCTCATTTTTTTGTATTTTTAGTAGAGATGGGGTCTCACCATATTGGTCAGACTGGTCTCGAACTCGTGGCCTCAGGTGATCCACCTGCCTCGGCCTCCCAAAGTATTGGGATTACAGGTGTGAGCCACCATGCCCAGCCATCTATTTTTTAATGGACTTCTGATAATCTTTTATTTAGGAATATTTATAAGTGATAATGGTTGTCTAAGAGGTAGTAGAGCATGGTGATTGACAGCATGGGCTTTGGAGTCAGACTACCTGGGTACAAATCCAGTTTCACCCCTATTAGTTGTGTAATCCATAATGTGTTTTTTTAGTTTCTTCTGTAAAATAATAGGTTGTTGTGAGAACTAAATGAAATAATATATGTAAAACACTGAGGGAAGTACTAGGTTACTTAATAGGCTAATAGGCATTCAACAAAGATAGCTGTTATACTTAATGTAAGTTTATTTTTTACATTATTGGCTGTATAATAGACTACAAGAATAGAAAACACTTGAAAATGAAAACAAGAACACCAACCTCGATTTTTTTTTTTTTGAGATGGAGTCTTGCTCTGTGGCCCAGGCTGGAGTGCTGTGGTGCGATCTCGGCTCACTGCAAGCTCCGCCTCCCAGGTTCACGCCATTCTCCTGCCTCAGCCTCCCCAGTAGCTGGGACTACAGGCACCCACCACTGCGCCCGGCTAATTTTCTTAGTAGAGACGGGGTTTCACCATGGTCTCGATCTCCTGACCTCGTGATCCGCCCACCTCGGCCTCCCAAAGTGCTGGGATTACAGGCGTGAGCCACCGTGCCTGGCCCAACTTCTTGATTTTATGACAAGATAGAAACTACAACTAAAAACAGCTAGAAAATGATGAAAATGAAAAAACACATGGTTGACCAAGCTGACTTTAGAGGAAAGTTCATAGCCTTAAGCACTTCCATTAAAAGAATGAAAATACATGCAACACACATTCAATACTAGAGTTAACTTCTATTTTCTTTTTTTTTGAGACGGAGTTTCACTCTTGTCTCCCAGGCTGGAGTGCAATGGCACGATCTTGGCTCACTGCAACCTCTGCCTCCTAGGTTCAAGTGATTCTCCTGCCTTAGCCTCCTGAGTAGCTGGAATTACAGGCACCCACCACCACACCTGGCTCATTTTTTTGTATTTTTAGTAGAGATGGGGTTTCACCATGTTGGCCAGGCTGGTCTTGAACTCTTGACCTTGTGATCCGCCTGCCTTAGCCTCCCAAAGTGTTGGGATTATAGGCGTGAGCCACCGTCCCCAGCCTATTTTCTCTCTTTTTTGAAACGGAGTTTCTCTCTTGTTGCCCAGATTAGAGTGCAATTGTGCGATCTCAGCTCACCGCAACCACAGCCTTTGGGGTTCAAGCTATTCTCCCGTCTCAGCCTCCCGAGTAGCTGGTATTACAGGCATGTGCCACCACGCCCGGCTAATTTTATATTTTTAGTAGAGATGGGGTTTCTCCATGTTAGTCAGGCTGGTCTTGAACTCCCGACCTCAAGTGATCTGCCCTCCTCGGCCTCCCAAAGTACTGTGATTACAAGTGTGAGCCACTGCGCCAGGCCTGTTTTCTCTTTTTTAAGGTGGAAATCAATTAATTAGGGCCGGGCATGGTGGCTTATGCCTGTAATCCCAGCACTTTGGGAGGCCAAGGTGGGTGGATCACCTGAGGTCAGGAGTTCGAGACCAGCCTGGCCAACATGGTGAAACCCCATCTCTACTAAAAATACAAAAAAATGAGCCAGGCGTGGTGGTGGGCACCTGTAATCCCATATACTTGGGAAGCTGAGGCAGGAGAATCACCTGAATCCGGGAGGTGGAGGTTGCAGTGAGCCGATATCACGCCACCGTACACTCCAGCCTGGGCAACAGAGCGAGACTCCATCTTAAAAAATGAAAGAAAGAAAGTAAAACAGGTATATAGAAGATACTGAGAATATTTTCTACAACTCTAGGCAAATGCATTTGAAAGAAAGCCTCAATGAAATGGATGTTCTCCTAGAAAAAGTACAAGTTATCAAAATTGATGAGAGGGTAAGGGAGAAACAGCTGGAGAAAAGTGCCAGAGAAATAGTCTTTAAAAAAAAAAAAAATTCCAGGCCTAGATATATATACCACTTAATTCTTTCAAATCTTTGAATATCACATTTTCTTTGTTATTTAAACTTTTCTGGCTGGGCGTGGTGGCTTATGCCATAATCCCAGCACTTTGGGAGGCCCAGGCGGGCGTATTACCTGAGGTCAGGAGTTCAAGACCAGCCTGGCCAACATGGTGAAACCCCATCTCTACTAAAAATACAAAAATTAGCCAGGCATGGTGGCGTGCGCCTGTCATCCCAGCTACTTGGGAGGCTGAGGCAGGACAATCACTTGAACCTGGGAGGCGGAGGTTGCAGTGAGCCGAGATCATACCATTGCATTCCAGCCTGGGCAACAAGAGCAAAACTCCATCTCAAAACAAAAACAAAACTTTTTTGAAGTATAAAGAAATAGTCTTTTCTTTGCAGGTTACTTAAATATAGTTATATTTTCATAACATGGCTTAATAATTTATTGTGCCATCCAGCTGAGATGTATAAATCAAAAACACAGCAGTGATTTTAACGTTTAAAGAGGACAGTCTACAAAAAAGGAAATACAAATGGCTCAAACAAATAAACAGATACCTAACTTCATTCTTGTTTGTTTTAAAGAGATAAGGTCTCACTCTGTTGCCTAGACTCTGGAGCATAGTGGTGCAATCATGGCTCACTGCAGCCTCAAATTTCTGGGCTTAAGCAATCCTCCTGCCTCAGCCTCCCAAGTAGCTGGGACTTCGGGTGTGCAGTACCACACTTCGCTAATTAAAAAAAAAAATTGTAGTGATGAGGTCTTACTATGTTGCCAACCTCATCTTGAACTCATGGCCTCAAGTGATCTTTCTTCCTGCGTAGGCCCTCAAAGGGCTGAGATTATAGGTGTGAACCACCATGCCCAGTCCCCAACCTTATTCTTAAGTGAATATACAAAATTGTACTGAGATTAAAACGCCATTTTTAAAGTAAGAGATTAGGAAAGATCAAAACATTTGATAACACAAAGATTTAATAGGCACTCTCATGCATTGTGGGTGGGACTGTAAACTGGCACAATCCTTATAGACGGCAACTTGCCAATATCTATCAAAAGTAAAAATGCACATATCTTAACCTAGTAATTCTAACTTTAGATTTCCAGCTTACAGTAACTCACTCATGTGCAATGTGACCTATATAAAAGGTTATAAAATGAATCATTATTTATAATAGCAAAAGGTTAGGAAAAAAATGTCAGCAGGGACTGCTCAAATATATTATGGTACATTCATACAATAACATCTGCAGTTATAGACCAAGAATCAAGAAACTCTTCATGTAACGACATGGGACAATCTCAAAAATATGTTACACAGAGAAGACAAGCTGAAGAACAGTATACACCATACAATACCACTTAGGAAAAACATCTCTAGAGGGATATTTAAGGAAAAGATAACACTTTTTGGGAAGAGAAAATGAGTTCTAAAGGAGGGAAGGAGACTTCACTGTTTATCATTATGTGTCTTTTGAATTTTGAACAATTTTGAAATGAAAACATCCCAATGGAAATACAAGTCTTTTAGGTAAGTTCAAATGAGCATGTATTATATTTCTTTCATCTGACTGATAAACTTTTCCACAATTTCATTGAGTCTTTCAGGCTCCATTAGTTTATTTACCAACTCCTGCTCAACAGCCATTAGGGCTGGGCCAGTAAGCTTCTCTTGTCCCATGGTATTACATAAATATGTCTTAAGACGAGGCAGGGTAGAAAATGAGTTCTCAGTACTTGCTGAAGTAATTGGCCAAGACAAAGCAATATATAATAGCTTTGAGAGACAAGGAATATTACTGTGAAGACCATGCTGAATAAACAAACAGCCGAGACTGACGAAGTTTATGCAACTATCATCTATGACAAAGTTAAGCTTTGCATAATGTCGATAAAATCTAAGTTCTGGGATAATGTCCTCATCAAGTTTATAAAATTCCTGAACATGTTTTGCTGTTGTTTCATTTAATGGTTCATTCCATTTAAATAACAGTTCTGAAATTTGCTTTATTTTGCAATAATCAAACTCCGAAAAACATAACTTTAAATTTTGTAATATAGTATCTAATCCTTGGTAATAGATATTAATTTTATATTGTTCTTCTGTTGAAGTAGGAAAAAACATATTATCTGAATTGCCAAGATCTACTGATTTCTGAATTTTTCTTCTTTTCTGAAGAGAAGGTTTTTCAACTTTAAAACCTTTACAGGTTATTTTTTGACATATTTCCTCTGTTCCATCCCAGATTGTTTTAAAGTATACGTCATTTCTTTCAGATGATAAACATTCCAAAATTGCTTCTATTTTTGAAGACAAAGAAAAAATGTCTATGGTTTTATTTTGAAGCTCTTTGGAAAGAATTCCTGTAACACTCAGCACTCGATACAGGAATTTCAAACAAAAGACAAATTCAAATTTGGAAACCAATGTCAGCAAATGACTCAATTCATCGGCAAAACTTGTATTTGAAGAATGGCTTGCTATAACTTCCAATGTTTCAATAATCTCTGGAAGACTGTCAATCACAGATAGTAATGTACGATCATGGACTGTCCAACATGATTGTGATATATGTTTCTTGCATGTTTTGTTTTGACTTAGCCTATAAATGTTTCGAAAATTTGCCAACATTTCCCCAGACATACAAATAGTGTTGAACAAAGAACTGAGAGTTTTTAGAGCACTTCGGAGTTCTTTTACTTCTTTACAAAACCTAATTATTGATAAATCCAAAAAGTGTGCATAACAATGTATGTATAAAGCTCTTGGTTCTTCTTTCTTGAATTCTGCTGCTACTTTATTAAATTTTATCCTCAAATTAGTGGTGCTATCATAGGCCTGGCCATGTATTTTATCCATATCAACTCCAATTTGCTGCAGATAAGTTTTGATAGTCCTATGTAAGTGGGTCCCAGTCATCTCCTCAGTATCAACAAAACCCAAGAATCTTTCCTTAATTAAGATAGCCTTTGATGATTTTTGTGGGTATCTTACACAAATTGAAAGCTGTTCTTTCATGGCACTATTGATTGTCTCATCACATATGATTGAAAATGCTGAGGAGTCATTGATCTCATTCACAATATCCTGCAACATTTCAGTCTTTATTATTTCGATAATATCACTTTGAATTTGTGTACTGTTATAGAAGTCAACTTGTGAATTCATAAGTCGAAATGTTTCTTCTCCTTTATCTTTTGCTCTCATTTCTAACAATTCTAAAAAATTGCCTTTATTCACAGATGAAACTGACTGGTCGTTTCCTCTTAAGGGTAAACACTGCTTTCCAAGAAATAAAATATTTTCAATTATAAGCTTTAGGTACTTTTTATTTCCCTCAATCTGTTTCGAATGAATAGATAAATCGTCACTGACAGCTCCGTCACAAAATTGGTATTCTCTCCAAAATTCCAATGACTTCAAATGCATTTCACTTTTTTCATGCTTTCTGAATTTTTCCAGGGTTTTTTTCCAATTAGAAGTTCCGTGGGTTGCAAATGACTCTCTTCCACAGCTAAAATATTTTTGGCAGAACAACTGGCATGAATAACAGAATACCACATCTTTTTTACTGTTTTCCAAACACTCAAAATCTGCACAACAAGATTTTTTAATACTTCGTGATTTACCTTTAACTTTTTGTACTTTGGATGTACATTTTGGGTGACATAGTTCATCACTTATTTTCATAGATTTCATATTGTCTTTTTGTACTTCTATACTGGAACCAATTGCATGCTGACTAAATACTGATGAAGATGGTGAAACGCTTGGCTGTTCCGTACTACTACTAGCAACAGCATTACTGGGTTCACTAGGTGAACTCTTAGAAAGCTTTGGGAGAAAATGAGAAAAGAACATTTAACAGTTTTCAAAAATTAATTAAAATATCAAATATATCTACTCTAATAACATAGTAAAATAAATGGCTGAGTTACAGTATGAGCTCCACTAGGGGGAAACGTTAACAATTACGTATAACTTATTTATTTGCAATCTAGATTCAGCATTAAATGTTTGAAGGACCTTTTGGTATGTAATTGTTATAAAAATAATTTTTATTGCTCAGATGACTCAAATTGTGTAGTATTTTTTTAAAAGAAGAACCCAGAGGAAAAAAATACTTCTGTTTAAACAATCTACAAACACACACACACACACCATATATGAATACATAATACATAAAATATATATTAAATATATAAATATAATATATAATAAATAATATACAATATATTATATTTATATTATATACAATATATTATAATATATTTATATTATATATTATATATTTATATTTTTATATATTATAGTATATATATTATATATATATATAAAATCTGGGCCAGGTGTGGTGGCTCATGCCTGTAATCCCAGCACTTTGGGAGGCCAAGGTGGGCAGATCACCTGAGGCCAGCAGTTTGAGACCAGGTTGGCCAACATGGTGAAACCCCTCCTCTACTAAAAATACAAAAATTAACTGGGCATGGTAGCAGGCGCTGGTAATCCCAGCTACTCAGGAGGCTGAGGCAGGAGAATCGCTTGAACCCAGGAGGCAAAGGTTGCAGTGAGCTGAGATCACGCCACTGCACTCCAGCTTGGGTGGCAGAGCGAGACTCTGTCTCAACAACAACAACAAAAATCTGCTTATTAAAAAAAGACAGTGGTAAAAAAAGTTAAAACTTACATCCACAATGACATCTGCTGTTGCTGTTACTGAAGAAACTGTATCTGTTAAAATAGAGCATAAATTCAAGATCTTATATACTATAACTTATAAAATAGCATCATAAACTATATTTGCTTATTTCATATAAGAAACAAAAAGAAAATTTAGCATATAGACAGATTTATCAAGTATGACAAAACAATATTTATGTCAAATATCTTAACATCAACTTTTACCTTGTAAGACATCAGTATTCATGATGGGCAAGGCAACATCGGTGTCTGCCAATGACACTATATTGCTTATAACTGGAGTCGTATCTTTCTTTGGAGAAAGAAGCTCTGTTGAAGTATCATGCACCACAGAAACAACACTTACTGACAAAAATAAAAAGATTTCTTATAAACAAGGCAAAATCAATAATCAGAAAGTACTGTTTAGTAATACTGTTTCAAGAAATAATGCAAGCATCTAATAGCTTAAGGAATTGGTAGGTACTGAAGTAATTTTTATTAGGGCTTAGGAATAGCCAGGTTCTTTAGTATCGTATTTATAATTACAACACTACACTGAAAATTTACACTTCTCCAACATTTTATGTCTTTTACCTTTGTACACAATTTCCCAGTCCTTTTAAAGAATTTGTTTAAAATTATGAGCAAATTTTTCTGTGAAATTACTCATGAAGAAAAGAGATTCTCATCGAATCTCCTAATGGGCATCTATTTCAAACTCTTCCAGGATTCATAAACCTTAACATCAATGGAGCGCTAGGTTGCTGCCCAAGCTACTATTGCAGAAATTTCTGTAACAAGCCAGTTTGTATGACTTACAAATCCCAGAGGCATTAGTCACTCTATGGTCTATGTAAATAGCACCACTGGTCCTACATGAGGCTTTTTGATGGAATACTTAGTTGGCTCAGATTATTTGTGCTTTTTTATTATTGAGTCTTAAAGCATTTACAATCACTTCTATTTCATGTGAAAAATGTAATGAAAACTTGTTTTTACAAAACAGGGCTAAGTAAAACATTCTATATTCTAATAAAAGCAGTCTTGTAAATGTATTAAACTCTATATTGATCAAGTGCCTCCTATGTACCATGTTTTGCAGTAGGTGCTCAATATATATTGATGTAAACATACATATATTCATTTACTAAATAATCTAAAAAAAGACATGTATCTTTTAATTTTTATTATTATTATTTTTGAGATGGAGTCTCACTCTGTCGCCCAGACTGGAGTGCAATGGTGCGATCTCGGCTCACTGCAACCTCCACCACCCAGGTTCAAATGATTCTCCTGTCTCAGCCTCCTGAGTAGCTGGGACTACAGGGACCCACCAACACGCCCAGCTAATTTTTTTTGTATTTTTAGTAGAGACGGGGTTTCACCATATTGGCCAGGCTGGTCTCAAACTCCTGACCTCAGGTGATCTGCCCACTTTGGCCTCCCAAAGTGCTGGGAATACAGGCACGAGCCACCATGCTTGGCCTACAAATATTAAATCTCTGGTGGTAAAGTAGCCTTCCTTTTATACAAAAATACTGAAAAATAGTTCTTTGCAACAAGTTTAGATTGTTTTGACTTTTAAAAGTCAGTTTAATTTGAAAATGAATCAAGGTTATAAATTAAAGTCAAATAATATTATTTATTAATAATTACTAAACCCCTACAATTGCTAAACAAACATTACCTGAAGAAGATTCCATCTTAGCTTTACTGTATGCAGAGAAACAATTAATAGAGCAGAAAAGCTCTGTCTTCCCCAAATCACTTGTAGTCTCAATCATTTCATCTGAGGGCTTCAATGGTTTGCAAGGAACAGATATAAGTGGTTTGGCAGGTTTCTGTTTAGAGATTAAAATAATATTCATATTCCTGGTATATGATATGTTGTTAATGAAGAAGAACCTATCTATTACCACTGCTTTTAGTTGGAATATTAAAAAGAATAACAATTAAGACAGTTTTTACATTTTCTTAAAAAGACACTACAGATTGCAATAACTAAAAGAATACTGGCAAATTTGAAAATGATTTTTATTATTTATCAGATATATTTAACAGCAATAATAATAATACCTATGAAAGCAATAAGGCCAGGTGCAGTGGCTCATGCATGTAATCCCAGCACTTTGGGAGGCCAAAGCAGGCAGATCACCTGAGGTCAGGAGTTCGAGACCAGCCTGGCCAACATAGTGAAATCCCGTCTCTACTAAAAATACAAAAAATTAGCTAGGTGTAGTGGCGAGCGCCTGTAATCACAGTTACTCAGGAGGCTGAGGCAGGAGAATCACTTGAACCTGGGTGGCAGAGGTTGCAGTGAGCTGAGATTGTGACACTGCACTCCAGCCTGGGCAACAAGAGTGAAACTCCTTTTCAAGGGAAAAAAAAAAAAAAAGCAATGAAGAAAGTGGTCACAGAAGTTCATTTCAGGCAGTCAAAGCCTACTGGATAAACAAAGGCCTTATATAGTTATAGATCTGTCCTCAATGGTAGCTTGGGAATTAACTTGTGAAGATGTCTACTGATGCTGAGGAGGAGCCAGGAAGGAGTGCTTAACTTAAATACCTTACAAGATACTGTGGGAATCACTGTTTTTCTAGGCTAACTTCATGGTAAAAATTACAAGCATATTGTAAGAAAGCAGCATACAAGCAATAGAAAGTATAGAGTACTGTGAGTTCAGTAAGTAGTAACCGTGCAAAAGAAAGGATATAAACTTTGAAAGGCAGGCATTACTGTAAAGATTATGCTCACCACCTATTCTTTCTAGTCAAACAGGAACCAATATTCCTGGATTTCAGAATATGTCAGAGCCTAGGCACAGTGGCTCACGCCTGTAATCTCAACTTTCAGAGGTTGAGGCGGGGGGATCACTTGAACCCAGGAGTTTCAGACCAGACTGGTAAAATAGTGATACCTCATCTCTAATAAATAAATAAATAAAAATAAAAAATTAGCCTAGTGTGGTGGCGTGCGCCTGTAGTCCCATTTACTTGTGAGGCTGAGGTGGGAAGGATCACTTGAGCCCAGGAAGACAGAGGTTGCAGTGAGCCGAGATCATGCCACTGCACTCCAGCCTGGGTGACAGAGTAAGACTCTGTCTCAAAAAAAGAAAGAAAAAATAATACATCAGGCTCAGTGTGGTGGCTCTTGCCCGTAATCCCAGCACTTTGGGAGGCTAAGGCAGGAAGATCACTTGAGCCCAGGAGTTCGAGACCAGCCTAGGCAGCAAAGTGAGACCCATCTCTACAAAAAACACAAACATTAACCAGGTGTGGTGGCGCATGCCTGTGGTCCCAGCTACATGGGAGGCTGAGGCAGGAGGACTGCTTGAACACCTGAGGTTGGGCCTCCAGTGAGCTTTGCTCACATCATGCACTCCAGCCTCCATCCTGGGTGGAAAAGCAAGACTCAGTCTAAAATTAAAAAAAAAAAAAAATCACCGATGGAACAAAACTGCTTTTGGAGATGCAAAGTACACAGACAGGCTGGGCACGGTGGCTCACACCTGTAATCCCAGCACTTTGGCAGGTCGAGGCGGGCAGATCATCTGAGGTCAGGAGTTCAAGACCAGCCTGGCCAACATGGTGGAACCCCGTCTCTACAAAAATACAAAAATTAGCTGGGTGTGGTGGTGTGCACCCAAGTAACCCCAGCTACTTGGGAGGCTGAGATGCAAGAATTGCTTGAACCTGGGAGGCGGAGGTTGCAGTGAGCTGAGATCGTGCCATTGCACGCCAGCCTGGGCAACAGAGCAAGACTGTGTCTCAAAAAAACAAAAACAAAACAAAATAAAACCCACCAAAGTACAAAGACAAAAAAATACATATACGTTTTATTTTTCTGTGAGAGAACAGGATATTGGCAAAGGCACAACAAAACAAAAAGGATAATTTCAAAAATTTCTATTTTTATCCTTTATTAGTATGAAAAACTTTTATATTTTGAGAAATCTTAACAATTCACTAATCTTTAACGTTAAGCAACAATAGTGGCATAATTTATTTTTATTTCTTTATTTATTTTTGAGACAGAGTCTTGCTCTGTTGTCCAGGCTGGAGTGCAGTGGTATGATCTTGGCTCACTACAACCTTTACCTTCCCCAGGTTCAAGCAATTCTCCTGCCTCAGCCTCCCGGGTAGCTGGGATTATTAGGTGTGTGCCACTATGCCCGGCTAATTTTTGTATTTTTAGTAGAGATGGAGTTTCACCATGTTGGCCAGGCTGGTCTTGAACTCCTGACCTCAAGTGATCCTCCCGTTTGGCCTCCCAAAGTGCTGGGATTACAGGCGTGAGCCACCGCACCTGGCCCAATAGTGGTACCATTTATAATTAAGTTAGTTTAATATTCATAAGGGAAGGCTAACTTAATATATTCTATTAACATATGGCCAAAATAATTACAATTACATCTAATAATCCACTTTTTAAAAATAAAAAGCTACCCCATTTTTAGATTCACATATTTGGACATTTTTCTAATTCTGGATTATAGTTCACTAACATTGTAGATTTACTCCATTATCACTGTCACATGATGTCTTACATTCAGATGCAAGGGGAAAGTGTTAGGCTGTGCTTGTTAACTAACTCGTTTACCCAAATCAGTCTTGCCCCATCACATAAGCTGAACAACTGGGTACTCAATACAGGTTTTTTTTTTTTTTTTTCTGAGACAGAGTCTCGCTCTGTCGCCCAGGCTGGAGTGCAGTGGCACGATCTCGGCTCACTGCAAGCTCTGCCTCCCGGGTTCACGCCATTCTCCTGCCTCAGCCTCCCGAGTAGCTGCGACTACAGGCGCCCGCCACCACACCCCGCTAATTTTTTTTTTTTTTTTGTATTTTTAGTAACGATGGGGTTTCACCATGTTAGCCAGGACGGTCTCGATCTCCTGACCTCGTGATCCACCCGCCTCAGCCTCCCAAAGTGCTGGGATTACAGGCGTGACCCACCGTGCCCGGCATATAGGCTTTTAAAAACAGAACAAGGCCGGCCAGGCGCGGTGGCTCACACCTGTAATCCCAGCACTTTAGGAGGCCGAGGCGGGTGGATCACGAGGTCAGGAGATTGAGACCATCCTGGCTAACACGGTGAAACCCTGTCTCTACTAAAAATACAAAAAATTAGCCAGACGTGGTGGTGGGCACCTGTAGTCTCAGCTACTCGCGAGGCTGAGACAGGAGAATGGCGTGAACCCGCAAGGCGGAGCTTGCAGTGAGCTGAGATTGCACCACTGCACTCCAGCCTGGGCGACAGGGCGAGACTCCATCTCAAAAAACAAACAACAACAACAACAACAACAACAAAAACAACCCAGAACAAGGCCTATTGAGTGTCAAAAAGAAAGAAAGAAAAAAAAAAAGGAATATTATTTCCTGCCTTTGGGAGAAGTCTTCTGTGCTTTCCGTTCTGGTCCCAAGGCAGGATACTCTCAAGATGGGGGCCATAGAAAAGATGTGAGTCACAAATGATCTATTTGAATTATGGCTTGTTTTGACTCCCATCTTCAACTGCTTTTTTTTTTTTTTTTTTTTTTTGAGACGGAGTCTCACTCTGTCGCCTAGGCTGGAGTGCAATGGTGCCATCTCGGCTCACTGCAACCTCCACCTCCCAGGTTCAAGAGATTTTCCTGCCTCAGCCTCCCAAGTAGTTGGGATTACAGGCGCCTGCCACCATGCCCAGCTAATTTTGGTATTCTTAGTAGAGGCAGGTTTTCGCCATGTTGGCCAGGCTGGTCTCCAACTCCTGACCTCAGGTGATCGGCCAGCCTCGGCCTCCCAAAGTGCTGGGATTATAGGCATCAGCCACTGCACCCGGCCAACTGCTTGTTTTTAAGGAAGTCTGTATAGGGATAGAGTTGGGTCTCAAAATATGATATGAACAAGCAACATATCTAAGAAGTCCCACCTCATCTCATTTGCTCTTTCTCTGCTCTCAGAAGCACCCACCCAGAGCTTGTCTATCAGAAATACGGACAAATAATACTAATCTCACTGGATTATTTCCTCCTATGACTGATTCAGAGAAAGCATGTGATATTTTTTGTTTGTTTTTTTAAAGACAGGTTCTTGCTATGTTGCTCAGGCTGGTCCTGAACTCCTGGCTCAACTGAACCTCCCGCCTTGGTCTCCCAAAGTGCTGAGATAACAGGTGTAAGCCACCATGACTGTCCACATGTGACATTCTTGATTCATCTTTGCATTGTTTGGTGTAAGAGTTAAACACATGGAATTAAAAACAAAAACATGGCTAGGCTCACATCTGTAATCCCAGCACCTGAGGAGACCAAGGCAGGAGGATCAGCTGAGTTCAGGAGTTGTAAGACAAGCTTGGGCAACATAGTAAGAGCTTGTCTCTACAAAAAAATTAAAAATTAGCCAGGTGTGGTGGCGTGTGCCTGTAGTTCCAGCTACTCGGGACGCTGAGGTGGTAGGATCACTTGAGCTAAGGAGGTCAAGGCTACAGTGAGCCATGATTGCCACTGCACTCCAAGCTGGCTGAGAAAGACCTTGTCTCAAAAAAATCAAAAAAAAAAAAAAGCTGGGCACAGTGTCTTACGCCTGTAATCCCAGTTCCTTGGGAGGCTGAGGCAGGAGAATTGCTTGAACCTGGGAGGCGGAGGTTGCAGTGAGCCAAGATTGTGCCACTGCACTCCAGCCTGGGCAAGACAGCGAGACTCCGTCTCAAAAAAAATAAATAAGGTCAGGTGTGGTGGTTCATGCCTGTAATCCCAGCACTTTGGGAGGTCAAGGCAGGCGGATCACAAGGTCAGGAGATCGAGACCATCCTGGCTAACACAGTGAAACCCCATCTCTACTTAAAATACAAAAAATCAGCCAGGCGTGGTGGTGGCGGGTGCTTGTAGTCCCAGCTACTTGGGAGGCCGAGGCAGGAGAATGGCATGAACCCGCGAGGCAGAACTTGCAGTGAGCCGAGATCGTGCCACTGCACTCCAGCCTGGGTGACAGAGGAAGACTCCATCTCACCAAAAAAAAAAATAAATAAATAAAATAAAATAAATACATAAAAATAAAAACAAAAATACTTTTGTGTTTGGGTTTTATTGACCAGCAGACTATTGTTATTTTTGCTATACTTATTTCTAGTTTATAAACCGGCTCCAGCCTGCTTGCCTTTTCTTTAAGGTGAGATAATCGATCTGAGATTATTTAGGAAAATCTCCATATAGCATTTATCATGAATTCTTATGCAAGAAGAAACCGTTAAAAGCCTTCTATTTCATCTTCATCAACTTATCGACATTATTCCAAAGGGTACCAAAAACTACTTCCCACATTTTCCTAGAGTGAAACCATTCATAGGCCAGTTAATAGAAGAAACAATAGGTCTTTATTCATACCTGCTTATATGCTGTAATACTCTTTGAACTATTAAAGTAATGAGACTGTCCTTCCATCTGAAGTATGTGGGACAGACTAGAGCTGGTGTAACAGTAAGTGCCACAGTTCTCACAGCAGTTCATGATGAAGTTGTTAGCAGAGTGAAACTTTGAAAGGCAGGCATTACTGCAAAGATTATGTTTCACATTTTGGTATTTTACTTCATACTGAATCTAGGATTTAATAAAAAGATTCAGTAAAAACTCTGATATTTAAGCAGAATCATCAGAATCCCTGTAAAGGTTATAATTGCAACTTACAATAGCAGTCTTCTGGCACATGCTGCACTTGGTCAAAATGCTATTAGTACATATGGTAACAAATGGTTTTCTTTTTTCTTCATATGATGAAAGACAAGATAGGCTGCAAAAAGTTTTGCAAGAGGTAGTGTCTTCCAGCTGGACACTGATCACATCCTTTGGATTTAAAATGTCTCTAAGAACAAATAACAAGGACATCATTAAACAGTTTAAACACAATTATAACTTCTCTTTATAAATGAAATGACCTCTCAAATTAGAGTAAGAACATTAGCCTTGAAATAAGAAAACCTGAATTTGGTACCCAGTTCTGTCACATTTATACTCCCTAAATTTTAATTTTCTCATCTATACATTACAGATTATAAAGCACATCTAATAGTGCAGTTTTGTTTTTTAAGAGATAGGGTCTTGCTGTGTTGCCCAAGCTGGCCTCAAATTCCTGGGCTCAAGAGATTCTCCCACCTCAATCTCCCACATAGCTAGGATTACAGGCACATAATCCCACCATGCCTGACTTTGAAGATGTAGTTTTGGAGACTAGCCAGCCTGTATTATTAGGTGGTGCTAGTGAAAACCGAGGGATGATGAGAGATCACATATTCACACGAGCAACTCGAGAATCTATAGGACAGAGAATCTTAAAATATGGTCTTCAAATCCCTGGGGGAGTCCCCAAGATCAAAACTATTTTCATAGTAAGATGTTATTTGCTTTTTCACCGTGTTGATGTTTGCAACATCACTTTGCAACTGATGTTGCAAAGCTAATGGTAGGACCCTGCAATCCCACTCCTTGGTAAACACCCAAAAAAACTGAAAACAGGTACTCAAACAAGCATATGTACGTGCATATTCATAACAGCACTATTCACAATGGTCAAAAGATGAAAACAGCCCAAATGTTCATCAGTAAGTGAATGAATGAATAAGCACATTGTGTTACATACATACAGTGGAATATTATTCGCCTATTAACAAAAAGAATAAAGTACTGATACATGTTACAACATGGACAAACCTTGAAAATATTATGCTAAGGGAAAGAACCAGACACAAAAAGTCACTGCACTCTAGCCTGAGCAACAGAGTAATAATACCCTGTCACAAAAAAGTCATATATGATTCCATTTACATGAGATATTCAGGATAGATAAAATCTATAGATATAATGCATACTGGTGGTTGACAGGCACTGGGGGGAGAGGGAAATTAGGAGAAACTGCTTAGTGTTTAAGGTGTTTTACTTTGAAGTGATGGAAATGTTTTGGAACAAGATAAGAGGGGATGGTCACACAACATTATGAATATACTAAATGCCAATGAAATGGTTAATTTCTTGGTATACAAATTTCACTTCAATGAATTTGGAAAAGAAAAAAGGCAATGGTGGGTAAAACCGTCAGAGCCTTAGCAGAAATCAAGGCAGTGGCACCAAAATGTGCTAATATTCATGTTATTCCCTGCTATACATTCACTGCCAAAAAAAATTCTTTTTAAAGTATCAGTTTCACTTAAGGAAGTACTCAATGAAACAGCAAAATATTTTAAATTATTTAAACTTCATCCTTAAGTACATTTAAAAAATATTCTGTCTTGGCCAAGTGGTAGGGTGAGAAAAAAAAATTCCGTGTGACAACACAGGACATAAGCATAAAGTACTCTTGTACACCAAAGGATGATGGTTGTCTCAAGGAAAAGCCCATATGGAAATGTTGAGTTATAAATGAATTAGCCACTTTTTTCATGGAAAACATTTTTACTTGAAAGTACTGTAAACAGTTTACTGTAAATAAAGACAAACTATTATCCAGAAGTGGGTATCTGCAGATATTTTCTTGAAAATGAAAAAAATGAGACTGTCACTTCAAGTAAAACGACTGACAGTATTTATCGCCAACAATAAAATTTTGGCTTTCAAGTGATAATTAGAATTTTGGAAAACTTGTATCTTCCAACTTCAACTTGATCGATACCCAAAACTTAACAACTTTTCTGAGATTAGTGGTGATTTTTAAAATACTGCATAATAAAATATGAGAACATCTAGAAGATCTGCAGAACTCGGTGAACCAGTATTTTCCAAACTACAATAGCATATTACAAAAATCATTCACGGGTAAAAGATCCATTCAAAGTACAAGATAGATTAATGAATTTTAACATAACAGTGCAAAAAGTTCACTGATCCACATGGTACAAAAAGTTTGATCCCACATTGCAACTAGCCTTTAAGAAACTACCACTTGATTTTTGGTTGTAGTATCAAAGAACACCCACAACGATCTAAAAGGCTACTAAAATACTCCCCCCTTTTCCAATCACCTATTTATGAGGCCAGGTTTTCTTCAGACTTCAACCAAAACAACACTTTGCAATAAAGTGAAGGCAGAAACAGATACAAAAATCCAGCTAGATGTAAAGTGATTTGCAAAACTGATAAAACAATGATACTTATCAATTTTTAAAAATATGGGTATTTTTCATTTAAAATGTCATTTAATTTTTGATACAGTTAATATTCATAATCTACATAACTAAAGCTCTTTGGGTGTTCAATAATTTTTAAGGGTACAAGAAGTCCTGAGACCAGAAAGTTTGAGAACAGCCACTATAGAAAATATCAATATACCTAATAGCAGGCGCAGTGGCTCACACCTTTAATCTTGGGAGGCCAAGGTGGGCAGATCACTTGAGGTCAGGAGTTCGAGACCAGCCTGGCCAACCCCGTCTCTACTAAAAATATTTAAAAACATTAGTATTTTGTGATCAATGTTTTGGGAGTTATGAACACAACACTGTAAAATCACAGACCACAGAAGAATTAATTTGGGGGGCGGGCGGTTGTAAGAGGAGAGTGAGGAATGGTGTGGGAATAGACAAAAGGTAAAGATATTTGAGGCATACCTTTCAGACAGAATAAAGACACCAGCCAGATGGGAAGGGAGGAAGAAGAAACTACATCAGCGACGCATGGAAGTCTGAAAATGCTTCTTAGTTTTTATTGCTATCAGCATACTAGATTGCTGGCTTCTAAGAATCTACTAAAGCTTTATAAAAAATTGAAAAATGAATGTTGGCCGGGCACGGTGGCTCACATGTGTAATCCTAGCACTTTGGGAGGCTGGGGCAGGCAGATACCTGAGGTCAGGAGTTGGGAGACCAGCCTGGCCAACATGGTGAAACCCCATCTCTACTAAAAATACAAAAATTAACCGGGCATGGTGATAGGCACCTGTAATCCCAGTTACTAGGGAGGCTGAGGCAGCAGAATCGCTTGAACCTGGGAGGCAGAGGTTGCAGTGAGCTGAGATCCCGCTATTGAACTCCAGCCTGGGCAAAACGGTGAGACTCCGCCTCAAAAAAAAAAAAAAAAAAAAGAATGTTGGCTGGGTACGGTGGCTCACGCCCATAATGCCAGCACTTTGGGAGGGCAAGCCAGGAGGATCACTTGAGCCCAGGAGTTCAAGACCAGTCTGGACAACATGGTGAAATCATCTCTACAAAAAAATACAAAAACTGGACAGGCAGGGTGGCATGTGCCTGCAATCCCAGCTACTTGGGAGGGTAAAGGTGGGAGTATTGCTTAAGCCCAGGTGGTCGAGGCTGCAGTGAGCCAAGATGGTGCCACTGCACTCCAACCTGGGTGACAGACAGGGACCTTGTCTCAAAAAAAAAAAAGAAACGCCAACAAATTAGGAACAACTTTCCGATAAATAAATCAAACCTTAGTGCAGGGGCCTATTTTGGACTTTATTGATTGCATTCAGGATTTGCGGTTGGTTCCAACTGAGATACTAAAGTGAAGAAATGACACTTCTTAAATACAAAGTTCCCAAGAACAAGTCACATCTTTTTTTTTTTTTTTGAGTCAGGGTCTCACTCCGTTGCCCAGGCTGGAGTGCAGTCGTACAATCTCAGCTCACTGCAACCTCCGTCTCCTGGGTTCAAGCAATTCTCCTGCCTCAGTCACTGGTGTAGCTGGGTTTACAGGCACACACCACCATGCCTGGCTAATTTTTATATTTTTAGTAGAGACAGGGATTTGCGGTGTTGGCTAGACTGGTCTCGAACTCCTGACCTCCAGTGATTCTCCTGCCTTGGCCTCCCAAAGTGCTGGGATTACAGGTGTGAACCACCTCGCTTGGCCCACAAATCGCATCTTTCTAATAAGATTTAAAATGTCATCTTCAAAGTGATCTTCCATTTGGTCCATGAAATAGAATAAAAAGTGCATTGACTCAAAACAGATATTAAATCATTCCTATAAAAGAAATCTTAAAAAGTAACTAAAAATCAGGCAGGGTGTGGTGGCTCATACCTATAATCCCAGCACTTTGGGAGGCCGAGGAAAGCAGATCACCTGAGGTCCGGAGTTCGAGACCAGCCTGGCCAACATGGCGAAACTGCATCTCTACTGAAAATAAAAAAACTAGCTGGGCACAGTGGCACACGCCTGTAATCCCAGCTACTTGGGAGGCTGAGGCAGGAGAATTGCTTGAACCCAGGAGGTGGAGGTTGCAGTAAGCCGAGATTGCACCATTGCACTCTGGCCTGGGTGACAGATTGAGACGAGACTCCATCTCAGACAAAACAAAACAAAACAAACAAACAAACAAAACTGAAAATCAGCACGGTGGCTCACACCTGTAATCCCGGCACTTTGGGAGACCAAGGCAGGAGGATCACTTGAACTCAGGAGTTTAAGATCAGCCTGGGAAACATAGTGACTCTGTCTCTGCAAAAATAAATAAATAAGTAACTGAAAATTATTTTCAGTTCAGGATGGTTTCACTGGAAGATAAAAAAACCCCAGAAGAATAGCTAAAATTTATGTAAAAGGCTAATTAATGTGGAATTTTTAAGTTTTGAAAAAAGCAGTCTACTCTGAATCATGGATGGCCTTTTCCAGCCTAAAATTTACTACCATCTTTCTACCTACTACAATATAATATTTTTTATAAAAAAATTTTATTCTAGAGGAAGTAAAACTTATCTCAGATTTTTACTCATATTGGATTTCCATGCCTAGGAGAACTTACACACTAAATCTTTCCTGCTTCAGCCTTTTTCAATCTGTCTGGGACATCTGCTGAAGATGTGTAGTGAGTCTCTAAGGTCCCTTCCAGTTTTATGATTCTGCAGGGAGAGAAAGCAGGCTGAAGAGAGTACTATATGGCCCATAGCAAAAAAGTAAAAAGACAAAAGACTAGTATAGTATTGAAGGGTTGAAAAGCAAAAGAGAATGGTAAGTAACGTGCCATGGAATAAGACCTGAAGCAACAGATAATAACTGAAGCAGCAGCCAGAGGAGCTGAAACAAACCCATCAAAAGGGTTTGTGAGTTTGTTAAGAGAATAATAATAGTTAACATTTATTGAGTTCTTACTACATGCTGGTATCGTTCTGACCACTTAAATATACTATTTAATGCTCATAATTCTTTTGTACATTTATCAAAAACAGATACGAATACTAAGTAACAAAGAAGTTCTCAATACTGCTCCAACTTTAGCATGTATAGGAATCACATGGGGATAAATGCAGTTCTGAATCAGCAGGTCTGGGTAAGACCTGAGAAAGTGCATTTCTTTTTTTTTCTTTTTGAGACAGAGTCTCACTCTGTCGCCCGGACTAGAGTGCAGTGGCCTGATCTCAGCTCACTGCAACTTTAGCCTCCCGGGTTCAAGCAATTGTCCTGCTTCAGCCTCCCAAGTAGCTGGGATTACAGGTGCATGCCACAGTGCTCAGCTAATTTTTTTGTATTTTAGTAGAGACAGGGTTTCACTGTGTTGCCCAGGCTGGTCTCAAACTCCTGAGCTCAGGCATTCTGCCCACCTTGGCCTCCCTAAGTGCTAGGATAACAGGCGTGAGCCACTGCTCCCAGCCTGAGAAAGTGCATTTCTAACAAACTCTTGGGTGATGCTGATCTAGCAACTCAGGGATGAAACTTTGAGTAGTAAAATATAACTAAACAGAAGAAGCAAAATTCAAATTATGGCAACCTGAGTCCAAAACAAGTATTATTTGAAAGAAACTTGTTATATTTAGAAGCACTGTGGTTGCCTATGGATTTTCTTGTTCTGAACAAGAACATTTAAAAATTAGCATATCCTAAGTGCTAACAACCATAATTATACAGCCTTAGGACTCTCAAAGCCAAAATGACACTGATTCTTCACACATTCTCACATAAATTTTTAAAAGATTACATAGAGACATGTAGGTTTATCTATGGCCAACAATTTTTCAAAAGAATCACTTCATTTACCATTATAAAAGAAATATAATATTATTCCACATCTTGGAAAATCCAAACTAACTGTCATAGGATTAATTTTTTAGTAGGTTGCTCCCTATACAGTTAAATAGAACAGAATGGATAAACAATAATCCCATTTACAGAGAATTTCAAATGAAAAGAGTAAAGGTGAAGAGAAACAGTACTTTTCACATGGTAATTTCTGCAAAAAAAAATATTTCTAGAGAATCCATCAGAGGAACTAAAAGTAGAAAAAACTTCTTTTTACTAAACCAAGACGACACGTCTTCAAAAGAAATGAAAATGGCTGAGCGCAGTGACTCACACCTGTAATCCCAGCACTTTGGGAGGCCAAGGCAAGCGGATCACCTGAGGTCAGGAGTTCAAGACCAGCGTGGCCAACATGGCGAACGAAACCCCATCTCTACTAAAAAATACAAAATTAGCCGGGCGTGGTGGTGCATGGCTGTAATCCCAGCTACTTGGGAGGCTGAGGCAGGAGAATCGCTTGAACCCAGGAGGTGGAAGTTGCAGTGAGCCGAGATCGTGCCACTGCACTCCAGCCTGGGCAACAAGAGTCAAACTCAGTCTCAAAAAATAAAAAAAGAAAATGTAGAAATTACAACTAAGACTATGATCAAGAACAAGGTAGGGAAATAAAAGGGGGCATAATTTAGAATTATATACTTTGAGCAGTTTGAACAAGTTCTCTTAGAAGGAACTGGTGAACTGGCAGATGAAATGTATTCAGTGATGCATGGTATGGAGCAGAAAAGTTGAGCAGATCCTTTCCTCTGATAAGCAGTTTGCCCCTTCTGGAGAATTTTTTTACAACCAGCACAGGAAACCTGAATAGCTGTGGTTGAAACTGAAGGAAGCATTTTATTCATGCCAGATGATGCCAGAGAAAGCTGAATGCCTGCAGTCAACTGTGAAGCTATAAAAACACAAGAGGGAGAAAAAAAAATTGTTATTTACACAAAATTAACTAGGCATTCTTTTATTTTCTTTCTTTTTTTAGAGACAGGGTCTTGCTCTGTTGCCCTCTTTTGCACTCTAGGCAGTGTAGTGATACGATCATGGCTCACTGCAGCCTTGACACCCTGTACTCAAGTGACCCTCTCACCACCTGGTGCGGTGGCTCACGCCTGTAATCCCAGCACTTTGGGAGGCCAAGGCAGGTGGATCACCTGAGGTCAGGGTTCAAGACCAGCTTGGCCAACATGGTGAAACCCCATCTCAATTAAAAATACAAAATTAGCCAGGTGTGGTGGCTAACGCCTGTAATCCCAGCATTTTGGGAGGCAAGGTGGGTGGATCACAAGTTTAAGAGATTGAGACCATCCGGGGCAACATGGTGAAACCCCGTCTCTACTATAAAAATTAGCTGGGCATGGTGACACATGCCTGTAGTCCCAGCTACTCAGGAGGCTGAGGCAGGAGAATCGCTTGAACCTGAGAGGTGGAGGCTGCAGTGAGGCGAGATCATGCACTGCCCTCCAGCCTGGCAACAGAGCGAGACTCCGTCTCAAAACAAACAAAATTATCTGGGTGTGGTGGCACGGGCCTGTGATCCTAGTTACTTGGGAGGCTGAGGCAGGAGCACTGCTTGAATCTGGGTGGCAGAGGTTGCAGTGAGCCAAGATCGTGCCATTGCACTCCAGCCTGGGCAACAAGAGCGGAAACTCCATCTCAGAAAAAAAAAAACAAACCTCCCGCCTCAGCCTCCCAAGTAGCTGGGACTATAGGCATGCACCACCACACCTGGTTTTTAAATTTTCTATAGAGACAGGATCTCGCTATGTTGCCCAGGCTGGTCTCAAACTCCTGCCCTCAAGCTGATCCTTCCACCTTGGCCTCCCAAAATGTTGGGATTACAGGCATGAGGCACCATGCCCAGCCTCTTTGATTTTCTTCTCTGTTTTTTTTTTTTTTTTTTTAGATGGAGTCTCACTCTGTTGCCCAGGCTGGAGTGCAGTGGTGCAATCTTGGCTCACCACAACCTCTGCCTCCCAGGTTCAAGCAAATCTCCTGCCTCAGCCTCCTGAGTAGCTGGGATTACAGGCATGCGCCACCACGCCTGGCTAATTTTGTATTTGTAATAGAGACGGGGTTTCAGTATGTTGGCCAAACTGGTCTCGAATTCCTGACCTCATGATCCGCCTGCCTCGGCCTCCCAAAGTGCTGGGATTACAGGCGTGAGCCACTGTGCACGGCCTCTCTTTCATTTTCTTACAGGTTACTTCTCCTGGACTTAAAACCCAACACAAACAAAGCAATATTCAAAGGCATTAAAAAGGAATGAATCAGCTGTCATATTGGTCTGAATAAACATAATTAACTTAAATAATTCTATTACCACTCTCTGAAAACACAGCATTTATTTTCAGTTCATTCTCCTGAGTTCTGGACTGTTGCCTATGACAATACTCCTAAAAAGAAAAAATAATAATAATTAAAAATAGTGAATACAATGAATTTAAGACAACCAGTCATTCAACAGAAAATGATAAATTGTGGTCAAGTCTGGTCAACGAATTGTATAACTGAATTGAACCAAAATACACAGGTATGCACTACCCTTTTGGTGCTCTTTGGCTGACAACACTAATCACCCAATACATTATTTCCTATGGTATCCAGGTGTGACATCAAAATCTTTGTCAACAAAATCCCTCCATTCACTATCAATAGGGAGCAGACATATTGAATTACAACTATTTTCCCTACTTGTTTTTTTTTTTTTCTTTTTTTTTTGAGACAAGATCTCACTCTGTCACCCAGGCTGGAGTACAGTGACGCGATCTCGTCTCACTATAACCTACTTCTGGGTTCAAGTGATTCTTCTGCCTCAGCCTCCCAAGTAGCTGAGACTACAGGCACATGCCTCCATGCCCAGCTAATTTTTTAATTTTTAGTGGAGATGTTGCCCATGGTCTTGAACTCCTGGCCTCAAGTGATCTGCCTGTCTCACCCTCCCAAAATGCTGGGATTACAGGAATGAGCCACCACACCCAGCCTTCCCTGCTTGCTCTAATCATTAACAGCTAATTGTCTTCATAAAGACCTTAACCCCAGAAATTGTTAATTGGGCAGAATGATTCTTACAAAGGACAATTTTTTCAGAGCAGGAGGCAATTTCATAGCCACCATATCTAAACTTGATCTATGCCTGAATGTCCATGGCATGAAGAAGCAATAGATAGTTCCTAAATGAGTAACATTCCCCAGTGTTAACAACTCAATGGTAAGCATACCCTTATTTAATATTAATCTACTTTAGGCTATTTCTAAATAGAATACTACAAATAAATTACCCTTTTTAGTGATTTTTTTCTTTCATTAGAACTTTCAGCTGGTTCACAGTTCATATACAACATTCCTTTTTTTTTTTTAAGAGACAGGGTCTTGCTTCGTTACCCAGGCTGGAGTGCAATGGCACAATCATAGCTCATTGCTTCCCTGAATTCCTGGGCTCAAGCGATCCTCCTGCTGTAGCCTCTCAAGTAGCTGAGACTACAGGCGTGCACCACTATGCCTGGCTAATTTTTGTATTTTTTATAGAGACAAGGTCTTGTCATCCGGTTGGTCTCAAACTCTTGGGCTCAGGTGATCCTCCCACCTTGGCCTCCCAAAGTTCTGGGATTACAGGTGTGAGCCACTGTGCCTGGCCATATATACAAACATCCTAAGGAATGTTTTCCCTACTTAAACAATACTCACAGTTCAAGTCAGTTCATCCTTTATAGGTTCTTTAGTGATATGTCTAAAAAAATTTTTTTAAATTTACATAAATTAATTTAGATTAAAAAATGTAATTTGTATTAAGTTAAGAAAAACAAAAACAAAATGTGTTAACCTTCTCTGGAAGTAGAATCTGGCAAAAGAAAAAAAGTGTTAACCTTAGCTAGGCCCACAACACCCTAAACAATCCTTTTACCTATGCAAAAACCCAATTCCAAACAGTCTAATCTTTCCTCAAATAATTTTCTTACATATACTTGTAGTGGCACTTAACACCATATACCTTGTATTATTTAATTAACTGCTTTGGAGGAGATAAGGATTTGAGTTTTTCAATGAATCATTTCAGCACCTTTGTAACTAAAATTTATAGTTAAATGCTGCTCTAGAAATAATGGAAATAAGGGAAAATATTTACTTGAGCATTGTCGGGTTCTGTCTTAATTTCATCTAGCAGCCCCAGCTGTGATGCCACTGCCTTGTCACACTCACCACCTAACAGTGGTTCTTTCATTTTAGTATCTGATGCAAAGGAATTCTCCAGTTCCAAACTAATGGGTTTCTTCCTGAAGAACAGTTTCCAGATTCCTAAAATAAAATATTGATAAAGAGTTTGATTTTAAAATTAGTCCTTTTAAATATGGTAATTTTCTAGAACCACAAAAGGGTCTTTAGACAGCTTGGCATCAAGGTTCCTTCATTGAAAGAACACTGGCTTCTTTCCTTTCATCCATTATTCTTCAATATAGTTTTGCTCTATACTTCTCTGGTAGCTACTACCAACTCTGTGCCTTCTTCTGGAAAGTCTCCGTTTCTGTTCCCCCAAGACTGAATGCAGCATAAAACCACCAAAACTTACAAGTTTATTTTTAACTTTTCCATAGGAGAAAATGTAAAGCTTTCGGCCAGGGTCGGTGGCTCACGCCTGTGAACCCAGCACTTTGGGAGGCCAAGGCGGGCAGATCACTTGAGGTCAGGAGTTTGAGACCAGCCTGGCCAACATGGTGAAACCCCATCTCTACTAATACAAAAATTAGCCGGGTTGTGGTGGCACATACCTGTAATCCCAGCTACTCGGGAGGCTGAGGCATGAGAATCGCTTGAACCTGGGAGGTGGAGGTTGCAGTGAATGGACATTGAGCCACTGCACTCCAGCCTGGGTGACAGAGTGAGACTGTGTCTCAACAAACAAACAAACAAACAAAAAAGAAATGTAAAGCTTTCTATCTGAGGTTAACCCAATCTGTACTCACTACCCCTCTCTGCCCTCCAGTTATCCTTCTCATTTGCTTCTTCAGTTCCTCTTCCCCTCCTATTGATTCCAGGATATAAGCATTTAAATACATTCTAGAATCTAAAGCTATCCGCCCTCTCTCTGACCACCCCTTTCCCCATTCTTGAAATTCCTTTCATTTTTCTTACTCCGAGGTCTCCTATTTCTCATTTTACCTCTTTGCCAGTATTTTTCACAAATACTTATTTTACCTGCTTCTAAAATGTTTGTGTTCCACAAAAACACAATTCCCCAGTACTCTCCTTGCCTGTTCTATGATCTTGAACTCCTGGCTTTAAAAAAATAACGAAGTTGGCTGGGCACAGTGGCTCACGCCTGTAATCCCAACACTCTGGGAGGCTGAGGTAGGTGGAGCACGTGAGATCAGGAGTTTGAGACCAGTCTGGTCAACATGCTGAAATCCCATCTCTACTAAAAATACAAAAAATTAGGCTTGGTGGCGTGTGCTGGTAATCCCAGCTACTCGGTAGGCTGAGGCAGGAGAATAGCTTGAACCTGGGAGACAGAGGTTGCAGTGGGCCAAGATCGCGCCATTGCACTCCAGCCTGGGTGACAGAGCAAGACTCTGTCAAGAAAGAAAAGAAAAGGAAAAGAAAGGAAAGAAAGAAAGAAAGGAAGGTAGGAAAGAAAGAAAAGAAAGAAAGAAAAGGAAAAGAAAAGAAAAGAAAAGACCTGTTGGCCGGGCACAGTGGTTCACGCCTGTAATCCCAGCACTTTGGGAGGCCAAGACGGGTGGATCACCTGAGGTCAGGAGTTTGAGACTAGCCTGGCAAACAAGGCGAAACCCCGTCTCTACTAAAAATACAAAAAAAAAAAAAATCAACCGAGTGTGGTGGTGTGTGCCTGTGATCTCAGCTACTCAGGAGGCTAAGGCAGGAGAATCACTTCAACCCAGGAGGCGGAGGCTGCAGTGAACTGAGATCGCACCACTGCACTCCAGCCTGGGCAACAGAGCGAGATTCTGTCTCAAACAAACAAAAAAACCAAGTCTTTGGCCGGGCGCAGTGGCTCATGCCTGTAATCCCAGCACTTTGGGAGGCCGAGGCAGGTGGATCACCTGAGGTGAGGAGTTCGAGACCAGCCTGGCCAACATGGCAAAACCCCATCTCTACTAAAAATACAAAAATTAGCTGGGCATGGTGGCAGGTGCCTGTAATCCCAGCTACTCTGGAGGCTGAGGCAGGAGAATCACTTGAAAACGGGAGGCAGAGGTTGCAGTGAGCCAAGATTGTGCCATTGCACTCCAGCCTGGGAGACAGAGCGAGACTCCATCTCAAAACAAAACAAACCAAACAAAAACCAAGTCTTTTTCTTTTTTTTTTTTTTTTTTGAGACAAGGCCTCGCTCCGTCACTCAGGCAGTGGCACTATCTCAGTTCACTGCAGCCTCACCCTCCTGGGATCAAGCAATTCTCCCACCTTAGTCTCCCGCGTAGCTGGGACCACAGGCATGTGCCACAGTGCCCAGCTAATTTTTTTTTTTTTTGTAGAGAAGGTGTTTCCCTATGTTGCCCAGACTGATCTCGAACTCCTGGGCTCAAGTGATCCTCTCACCTCAGCCTCCCAAAGTGCTCGAATGACAGGTGTCCATCTGCGCCCAGCCTATGATCACAACCTCAGATTCAACTATCACCTATGGGCTGTTTTTCCCCAACATTCCTGAGCTGTGGCCCATATACCTAATTGCCTATTAAATATCTCCACTTGGCCGGGGCAGTGGCTCACGCCTGTAATCCCAGCACTTTGGGAGGCTGAGGCGGGTGGATCATGAGGTCAGGAGATCAAGATCATCCTGGCTAACACGGTGAAACCCCGTCTCTACTAAAAATACAAAAAAGATTAGCCAGGCGTGGTGGCAGGCACCTGTAGACCCACCTACTGGGAGGCTGAGGCAGGAGAATGGTGTGAACCCGGGAGACGGAGCTTGCAGTGAGCCGAGATCGCGCCACTGCACTCCAGCCTGGGAGACTCCGTCTCAAAATAAATAAATAAATAAATAAATAAATAAATAAATAAATAAATATCTCCACTTGAATGTTCCACAGGTCCCTCAAACTCAAGGGATTTGAACTCTGGTCTCAAGCAATCCTCTTGCCTCAGTAAAACTATATTCTTTTATTACCCCCACAAACCTGTTTTACAGATATTCCTTTTTTTGGTAAATAGCAGTGTCATATACCTAATTTCCCATGCCAGAAATCTAGGATTAACCTGGAATTATTATTCTTCTCCCTAAATCTAATTATGAAATTAGATCAATCTACCTTTTAATTAAGTCTTTTTTTTTTTTTTTTGAGACAAGAGTTTTGCTCTCGTTGCCCAGGATGGAGTGCAATGGCGCGATCTCAGCTCACTGCAACCACAGCCTCCCAAGTTCAAGTGATTCTCCTGCCTCAGCCTCCGGAGTAGCTGGGATTACAGGCATGTGCAACCACGCCTGGCTAATTTTGTATTTTTAGTAGAGACAGGGTTTCTCCATGTTGGTCAGGCTGGTCTCGAACTCCCGACCTCAGGTGATCCGCCCGCCTCGGCCTCCCAAAGTGCTGGGATTACAGGTGTGAGCCACCACACCCAGTCAAATAAGTCTTAAGTCTATTTTCCCATCACACATGCCTGCCTGCTTCTCCTCACTATCCAAATCAATAGATTCCTTTTTGGTCAATCTTACAACTTTTGAGGAACTACGAAAGCAAGGTCTCTTTTTCTTTTTTCATTAAAGTTCTGGGGTGTATGTGCAGAACGTGCAGTTTTGTTATATAGGTATACACATGCCATGGTGGTTTGCTGCACCCATCAACCTGTCACCTATATTAGGTATAGCTTCTAATGCTATCCCTCCCAGCAAGGTCTCTTTTTCAAAGACAGACTGGTTCCTTGTTTTCTCCTTTTTCCTTGACTGAGGCCTACTTTCCACTTATCTGGTAGCTGTTACCTCTGATTCTAAATCCTTTGGAACCCCTTCCCTTCCTGCCACCCTAGCTTGGCTTCAGAGTGCAAGTCTTCCTGTCTCCTAGATCCTTAAAAAAGAGCCTTATAGGCCAGGCTCGGTGGCTCACGCCTGTAATCCCAGCACTTGGGGAGGCCGAGGCGGGTGGATCACGAGGTCGGGAGATCGAGGCCATCCTGGCTAACATGGTGAAACCCCATCTCTACTAAAAATACAAAAAAATTAGCCGGGCATGGTGGCGGGTGTCTGTAGTCCCAGCTACTCCGGGAGGCTGAGGCAGGAGAATGGCATGAGCCCGGGAGGTGGAGCTTGCAGTGAGCTGAGATCGCGCCACTACACTCCAGCCTGGGCGACAGAACGAGACTCTGTCTCAAAAAAAAACAAAAAAAACAACAAAAAAAACAAAGCCTTATATCGGGCACCTGTAGTCCCAGCTACTCGGGAGGCTGAGGCAGGAGAATGGCGTGAACCTGGGAGGCAGACCTTGCAGTGAACCAAGATCATGCCACTGCACTCCAGTCTGGGTGACAGAACAAGACTCCATCTCAAAAAAAAAAAAAAAAAAAAAAAAGCCTTACAACTAATCATTATGGAGGGCAGATGATAACTAACACAAATGTGGAGAAGTTGAAGTTGTTACAGGATCACGTAGAATAATGGGCTCAAAAAAAGAAAAAAAAACAAAAAACCTCTTACAGGAGTAATTCCAGGACTATGGTTTTATTCTGGGTTAGTACATGAAAGACCCAAGTAATTCTGCCATTATTTTTTATTTCTGTGATTGGGGCTCAACCACCTTCCCTCATTTCCATCTTTAGCTCAGCTTTTGTTGAAAGTTCCTATCCCAATGCAGAAAGTTAAATAAGGCCTGAGAGTCAAGTGCAATAAATAGCTCATACAGCCTCTGTCCAGCCCATTTGAGCATTATACACAAACAGTAAAGCAAAACTCACTAAAAATTAACTATTTGTCATTAGGTAGATTCCCTTCACCTGAAAGTACATATGCCATGCAAGTCTAAACATCAATTAAAAACAAAGCACCGAGTTTTGTGCAGTGGTGGTATCACAGCCAATGAGGTTTACGTGAGGTACAATTATTGTTATTTGTAAGACAAAACAAAACAAAGTACCTATGAGCTTTGGCATCTTGCAACTCCTTCAAACGTGTCACCATACAAACATAAAAATAGTGGAGGCTGGGTGCAGTGGCTCATGCCTGAAATCCCTGCGCTCTGGGAGGCTGAGGTGGGTGGATCAGGAGGTCGGGAGTTCAAGACCAGCCTGGCCAACACAGTGAAACCCCATCTCCACTAAAAAATACAAAAAATAAGCCGGGCGTGGTGGTGGGCGCCTGTAATCCCAGCTACTCGGAAGGCTGAGACAGTAGAATTGCTTGAATCTGGGAGGCAGAGGTTGCAGTGCGCCGAGATCATGCCATTGCACTCCAGCTCAGGCAAGAGTGTGAGACTCTGTCTCAAAAACAAAAAAAAAAAAAAAAAGGAAAGCATCCTGAAAATTTCTGAGGCAAGGGAAAATCCTATGCAACATTTGTTTGGCTATAAGAAGAGCAAAACACGTATTAGTGACAGATCCATTACTTCCTTTTCCAACAAGATGCACATTAGAGTAAAATAAGTCCTACAGACTTTCTTTTAATATAGCCCTACTCATCTTTCCAAACTAGGGCTAAATCATAGTATGAAAGAGTACAGGTATTAATAGTCAAAGGATGAATGTTGCACATCTTCCTGCTGGGCAATACTACTTGGTAGTAATATAAAATATATATACATATATATATATATACACACACACATAAACACATTTTTGAGATGGAGTCTCACTCTGTTGCCCATGCTGGAGTGCAGCGGTACGATCACGGCTCATTGCAACCTCCACCTCCCGGGTTCAAGCGATTCTCCTGCCTGAGCATCCTGTGTAGCTGGGATTACAGGCACGTGCTACCAAGCTCAGCTAATTTTTGTATTTTTAGTAGAGACGGGTTTTCACCATGTTGGCCAGGATGGTCTCGATCACCTGACCTTGTGATCCGCCTGCCTCGGCCACCCAAAGTGTTGGGATTACAGGTGTGAGCCACCGCGCCCAGCCATAAAATATTTTAATTTAAACCAAAGAGAGAAATATGATAAGAGCAGACAACAAAATTCACATTCATTTTTTTTTCTTGAGATGGAATCTCTCTCTGTCACCCAGGCTGGAGTGCAGTGACATAATCTCAGCTCACTGCAACCTCCGCCTCCCAGGTTCAACCAATTATCTGCCTCAGCCTCCTGAGTAGCTGGGATTATAGGCACCAGCCAGCATGCCTGGCTAAGTTTTGTATTTTTAGTAGAGACCAGGTTTCACCATCTTGGCCAGGCTGGTCTTGAACTACTGACCTCATGATCCACCGGCCTCAGCCTCCCAAAGTGCTGGGATTACAGGCATGAGCCACTGCACTCAGCCCATATTCATTCTTAAAGTAAAACACGAGATCACAAAGAAACTGCAAGTTTCGAGGCCAGGCGTGGTGGCTCACGCCTGTAATCCCAGAACTTTGGGAGGCCAACGCGGGCTGATCACCTGAGGTCGGGAGTTCGAGACCAGCCTAACCAACATGGAGAAACCCTGTCTCTACTAAAAATACAAAAAATTAGCCAAGCGTGGTGGGACATGCCTGTAATCCCAGTTATTTGGGAGGCTGAGGCAAGAGAATCACTTGCACCCAGGAGGCAGAGGTTGCAGTGAACTGAGATTGCGCCATTGCACTCCAGCCTGGGCAAGAAGAGCGAAACTCCATCTCAAAAAAAAAAGAAAATGCAAGTTTCAAGAGTTATTTCCAGATACACATATAGACCTCCAGGGGATATCATCCAGATTCCTCCTGGAAAATTAGTACAATAGTATTTATATAACCCTGATGGTTCAAACTACTGTTAAAAAATGAATTTTTGGGCGGGCACAGTGGCTCACCTCTGTAATCCCAGCACTTTGGGAGCCTGAGGCAGGCAGATTACCTGAAGTCAGGAGTTCGAGACTAGCCTGGCCAACATGGTAAAACCCCATCTCTACTCAAAATTCAAAAAATTAGTCAGGTGTGGTGGCACACACCTGTAGTTCCAGCTCTTGGGAGGCTGAGACAGGAGAATCTCTTGACCTGGGAGATGGAGGCTGCTGTGAGTGGAGATCGTGCCACTGCACTCCAGCCTGGGTACAACAGAGCAAGACTCCATCTCCAAAAAAAAAAAAAAAAAAAAAAAGGCTGGGTGTGGTGGCTCATGCCTGTAATCCCAGCACTTTGGGAGGCTGAGGTGGGTGGATCACAGGGTCAGGAGTTCAAGATCAGCCTGGCCAAGATGGTGAAACCCTGTTTCTACTAAAAATACAAAAAAAATTAGCCGAGCGTGGTGGTGGGCGCCTGTAATCCCTGCTACTCGGGAGGCTGAGGCAGAGAATTGCTTAAACCCAGGAGGTGGAGGATGTAGTGAGCTGAGATCAAGCTCACTGTCGCTCAAGCCTGGGCGACAGTGCGAAACTGCATCTCAAAAGAAAAAAAAAGAATTTTTTAATTGAAAAAAAAATTGCATGAGATTTCAATGAAATATAAGGCAGTTACAATAATGAAAGGAAACTGCATGACGATGAATAAGATTCACAGACATATAATCTCAAAACTAATTTATATAGAGACTATTTTTTTACTGCTACAGATTAAGTTATAATCTTGATTGGAGACAGAGTTGAACAAATTTAGCAACAAACAGTCATTTTCTGCTTTTTATAAATAGCCCAGACTGTAGTCCCAGCTACTCAGGAGGCTGAGGCGGGAGGAACACCTGAACCTGGGAGGCAGAGGTTGCAGTGAGATATGATTGCGCCACCACACTCCAGCCTGTGTGACAGAGTAAGATTCCATCTCAGAATAAATAAATAAAATAAACTAATAACCCAATATTGAAAATTTTGGGAAAAAACCTTAAAATTCTGTATATATTGAAAATTTTGGGAAAAAACCTTAAAATTCTGTATGAATATAAATATGACTTGAAGAAATGATTTTAAAAAGCCACATTATGAATGACAGTGATTTATATAATGAAATTCAAATCTTCTATATTTTCTGTGATAACAATTTACCATGAGTAACCCAAATACAATGTTTAAACGTAATACATAAAATTGAATTCTGTCATCATTGATAATTTGCTTACTTTCAGTCCTGAAAACCACAGCTTTACACGTGTTTTTCTATTTGGTCATTACAAAGGTGTATTTGTCATGGCAGGAGGATAGAACTCATTTTATTCCACGATGTGTTAGCTTTATTTATAACTTTTAAATATTTAGACACAGAGTATGTGGGCTTCCATTCATACTCTTAGCAAGGACCCCACAAATGCTAGGGGCCAGTGTGAACCTAGCACTCCAACCACAAGTACATTTCAAAACTAGGCTGGGAATGAGGGGTACAGAATACTGATTTAACAATAATTCCCTATTAGAGCTAGGTGGCTGGCATGTGCCACACCAAAGGCAGGAAAGGGCAGGCCCAAGAGAGCTCTAGGAATGACTGTTCAAGGAAGGAGGCTATTGTCCCTGAAGCTGAAATGTAGTCAAGGAGGTGGTTTCAGGGTCAGCAAAGGACAGCTGCAGCCGAAGGGAGATCTACAACAACCACAGGAGAAAACACTATCCTCCTCTTTGGGCCAGAGGGAAAGGGAGACAGATGTCAAGGCAAAGAATCAGCTGCACCTTAACCTCCTCACTTTACTTGTCCTCATACTGCTTTCCTTCCTGCCAAAGTCATTTCTGCCTAATCAGATCCTATGCAGTTTGGAAACCAACTGAGCTCCAGATTTTAACAGACTAGCATGAAGTAAAAATAATATGGGGGCCGGGCGCGGTGGCTCATGCCTGTAATCCCAGCACTTTAGGAGGCCGAGGCGGGTGGATCACAAGGTGAGGAGATCGAGACCATCCTGGCTAACACGGTGAAACCCTGTCTCTACTAAAAATACAAAAAATTAGCCAGGCGTGGTAGTGGGCACCTGTAGTCCCAGCTACTTGGGAGGCTGAGGCAGGAGAAGGGCGTGAACCCAGGAGGCGGAGCTTGCAGTGAGCTGAGACAGTGCCACTGCACTCCAGCCTGGGCGACAGAGCGAGACTCTGTCTCAGAGAAAAAAAAAAAAAAAAAAAAAAAAAAATGGGGCCAGGCATGGTGGCTCACACGTGTAATGTAATCCCAGAACTTTGGGAGGCCAAGGCGGGTAAATCACCTGAGGTCAGGAATTTGAGACCAGCCTGGCCAATATGGTGAAACCCTGTCTCTACTAAAAATACAAAAAAAAATTAGCCAGGGCTGGGCACAGTGGCTCACACCTGTACCAGCACTTTGGGATGCCAAGGTGGGAGGATCACTTGAGGTCAGGAGTTCAAGACCAGCCTGTCCAACATGGTGAAACCCCATATTTACCAAAAATACAAAAACTAGCAGGGCATGGTAGCACGTGCCTGTATTTCTCAGCTACTAGGGAGGCTGAGGCAGGAGAACTGCTTGAATCCAGGAGGTGGAGGTTGACGTGAGCCGAGATCACATCACTGCACTCCAGCCTGGGTGACAGAGCGAGACTCTGTCTCCAAAAAAAACCAAACCAAAACAAAACAAAAAACGGATAAATCCAGGCATAACAGAGTAGCCTTTAGCATACTAAATCCTTTCACTGGAATTAATTACAAAATTTAACAGACTTTACTGGTAAGGGGACTTTCCATGACAAAATAGTGGAAACCCAAGCAGAAAACAGCAGGAGACAGTTAGAAGTACTGGATTCTAAAGTAGCTGGAACTCAAGAGGCACAATCTGGGAGAGGAGGGAACTACAGAAAAATAATATGCATAGAAATCTCCCCTCCTCCAAGTCATTGGCGGACTCCTAAACTGCACATTTACAGAGTGAGACTTCAAAAACTTAACAGAACACAGCAGTTAAACGTCAAAGAGCTAATAAGATTATAGCAGCTATGCTGAGTTGAGAGTTGAAATTTAAGACCAGCAAGATAGAGGGGTTTTGGTAAAGACCTGGATTTCGGGTTGAGACTCAAGGAGGGCCTTGCCCTAGGAGTAACGGCTATGCCCCAGGAGGAAAAGAGACCACTTCCAAGAAGAAAGGACAAACTGAAATAGACCAGTCTTAACAAGACCTATAATCAATCCTCAACAGGATCAATGTCATCTGCTACTACTATCCATGTGCCTAATGGCAACCTTAGTCTGCTTTGAAGGAAGTACATCCGGATGCTAATAATGTTCATCCAAAATTTCCAGAATCCAGTAATAATTTATGGACTAAGAGGAATTTTTAAAATCCCAAAACTGACTGGAAAAAAATGGCAATAGAAACAAACCCACAGGTGACTCAGATATTGTTCTTGTCAGGCAAGGACTTGGTTATGTTTGAGAAAACAGAGGAAAGATGGAGAAGTTCTGTAGTGACCTGGCATCCATCAAAAAAAAAGTTAAATGGAAAATCTAGAATTGGAAAACACAGTGAGGAAATTAAGAATTCAATCGATGAATATCAAATTAGTGAAGAAGACAAGCTAGAAGGTACACTGATGCACAGAGATAAAAGGATGGAAAATTGAAATAATGTGCCATGTGGGATTCCTATTCAGTTCTAGAATAAGAATCTAGAATAATGTGCCATGTGGGATCTCTTATTCAGTTCTAGGATAAGAGAAAATAGACAATGCAAAAGAAGCAGTATTTGAAAGAAAATACCAGGCAAGGTGGCTCACGCCTATAATCCCAGAACTCTGGGAAGCCAAGGCAGGAGTTTGAGCCCAGGAGTTCGAGACCAGCCTGGGTGACATAGTGAGACCCTCACCTCTACAAAGAAATTAGAAAAATTAGCTGGGCATGGTGGTGGATGCCTGTAGTACAGGCTATGTGGGAGGCTGAGGCTGGAGGATCACCTGAGCCCAGGAAAGAGTTCCAGGTTACAGTGAGCTATGATCGCACCACTGCACACCAACCTAGGTGACAGACTGAGACACTGTCTCGAAAAAAAAAAAAAACCTACAATTTTTTAGGACAATTTCCTAAAACTGAAGAAAAACATCAAACCACATGAATTCAAGCTCTGTGAATCACAAATTAGATACAAAGAAAAACACGAGTAGGCATGTCATAGTTACACCGGTGAAAACCAAAAAGAAAATCTTAAAAGCACTAAGGTTGGGTGTGGTGATTCACACTTGCAATTTGAACATGTCGGGAGGTAGAGGACAGAGGACTGCTTAGCCCAGGAGTTCGAGGCCACCCCCTGGCAGCATAGTGAGACCCCCATCTCTAAAAACAATTAAAAGATTAGCTGGGTATGATGGTATGCATCTGGAGTCCCAGCTACTCGGGAGGCCGAGGTGGTAAGACTGCTTAAGCCGGGAGGGTGAGGCTACAGTGAGCTGTGATCAAGCCACTGCACACCAGTCTGCGGGACAGAGTGAGACCCTGTCTTAAAAAAAAAAAAAAGAAAAGAAACAATGAAACCCCAGAAGCCAATGTAATATCTTTAAAGTGCTGGGGAAAAATCTACTTAAAATTCTATATTCAGTAAAAATATCCTTCAAGATTAAAAGCAAAATAAAGACATTTTCAGACAAATGAAAACACTGTAGAAATGCTACAGGAAATTCTTTTTTTATTTTTGGAGACAGAGTTTTACTCTTGTTGCCCAGGCTGGAGTGCAATGGCACAATCTCAGGTCACTGCAACCTCCACCTCCCGGGTTCAAGTGATTCTCCTGCCTCAGCCTCCTGAGTAGCTGGGATTACAGGCATGCACTACCACTCCCGGCTAATTTTTTGTATTATTAGTAGAGATGGGGTTTCACCATGTTGGCCAGGCTGGTCTGGAACTCCTGACCCCAGGTGATCCACCCGCCTCGGCCTTCCAAAGTGCTGGGATTACAGGGGCGAGCCACCACCCCCGGCTACTAAAGGAAATTCTTTAAGCTAAAGCAAAATAGTAGATGGGAATTTAGCATAAAAGTTGGAAAGCAGGCCAGGCGTGGTGGCTCACGCCTGTAATCCCAACACTTTGGGAGGCTGAGGCAGGCGGATCACTTGAGGTCAGGAGTTCGTGACCAGCCTGGCCAACATGGTGAAACCCCATCTCTACCAAAAATACAAAAATTAGCTGGGTATGGTGGTGCACGCCTGTAATCCCAGCTACTCGGGAAGCTGAGGCAGGAGAACTGCATGAACCCAGGAGGTGGAGGTTGCAGTGAGCCCAGATCATGCCACTGCACTCCAGCCTGGGTGACAGCGCATGACTCCATTTAAAAAAAAAAAAAAAAGTTGGAAAGGAAGAAAACTTTTTATTTGTAGACATGACTGCATATAGAAAACTCTAAGGAACCTCCCCCAACTCACTCCCCACAAAAGAAACTATTAGAATAAGTGAATTCAGCAGAATTATAGGATAATACAAGATCCGCATTTTAGAATTTTTCTTATCGCTTATCTTCAACATTGTAGTAGAAGTTCTAGTTAGATCAATAAAGCAAGAAAAAATAAAAGACAAACTTTGAAAAGGCAGTAAAATTGTTATTCATGGATGACATGATTCTATACAAAGAAAATTCAAAAGAATCTCCAAGTTATTAAGCTTAGCAAGACATTCGAAAATAAATTTTGGCCAGGTGCAGTGGCTCACGCCTGTCATCCTAGCAATTTGGGAGGCAGAGGCAGGTGAATTACCTGAGGTCAGGAGTTCAAGATCAGCCTAACATGGTGAAACCCGTATCTACTAAAAATACAAAAGAATTAGCTGGGCATGGTGGTGGGCACCTGTTTCAGCTACTCAGGAGGCTGAAACAGGAGAATCACTTGAACCTGGGTGTCAGAGGCTGCAGTGAGCCGAGATTGTGCCACTGCATTCCAGCCTGGGTGACACAGCGCGACTCTGTCTCAAACAAACAAACAAAAAATCAATTTTATTTCTTTATACTAGAACAGAAATTTTATTTCTTTATACTAGAACAGAAAAATATAAAAATAACCATTTTCTGCAGCATCATAAATATCAAATATAGGAATAAATCTAATGAAAGCTATTAAAGAACTCTACAGTGAAAACAAAACATTGCTGAGAGAAATTAAGGAAGATCTAAATAAATGCTCATTGATGGAAAGAGTCAATATTAAGTTAATTTTTCTCCTAATTAAGCTGTAGATGAAAATCCCAGCAGGGGTTTTTGTGGAATTTGTAAGGTAATTCTAATGTATATACAATGTGCATACAGAGCCTAGCATAACCAAGACAATCTCAAAAAAAAAAAAAAAAAGTTGGAAGGGCTTATAAAGCTACAGTAAATTAAGATAGTGTGGTATGGACACAAGCAAAAACAAAACAGAGTCTGGAAGCAGATATACTCCTATCCCTTATTTCTTCGCATTATACCACTTCTTTATACATTACACTTTGCTAAGATTTATTTTATTCGGCCGGGCACGGTGGCTCCTGTCTGCAATCCCAGCACTTTGAGAGGGTGGATCAGCTGAGGTCGGAGTTCTAGACCAGCCTGGCCAACATGGTGAAACCCTGTCTCTACTAAACAAAAATTAGCCAGGTGTGGTGTAATCCCAGCTACTTGGGAGGCTGAGGCAGGAGAATCACTTGAACTGGAGGTGGAGGTTGCAGTGAGCTGAGATCGCGCTACTGCACTCCAGTCTGGGAGACAAGAGTGAAATGCTGTCTCAAAAAAAAAAATTATTTTATTCAACTGAGTTCTGCAAGGTCTTTTACTAGCCTGATGGGAAGGCTGGAGGCAGAAGGCTATATGTTTTTCAAACCAAACTAAAATGTCCATGGTTAATTCTGCAGGCAATGAAGAGCCATCATTTCCGAAGTGCCTTGGTACTGGGTTACACTGATGAGTAGGATGTCCCAACCAGTAAGTATATACAAGGTACTGAGAAGAAATGAAAAAAGAAGACGGTCAGTCTTCTGGGAGGTGAAATTTGAGCTGGGTTTTAAAGTGTCTACCAACCAATGATGGCGGATATTCCTGGTATAGAGACAGCATGTACAAAACCACAAATAGCCGGGCACAGTGGCTCAAGCCTGTAATCCCAGCACTTTGAGAGGCCCAAGCAGGTGGATTGCTTCGATTCAGGAGTTCGAGACCAGCCTAGGCAACATGAAGATAACCTGTCTCTACAAAAAATACAAAAATTAGCTGGGCGTAGTGGGGAGCACCTGTTGTTCCACCTACTCTGGAGCCTGAGGTGGGAGGATCGCTTAAGCTCGGAAGGCTGAGGCTGCTTGTGAGCCGTGATCGTGTCACTGTACTCAGCCTGGGCCAAAGAGCGAGACCCAGTCTCCAAAAAAAAAAAGAAGCACAAATATATGGGAGCTAGAAGGAGTGGGACTGTTGTTGCAGATAAAGTACAAGTGCAAGAGTGCTAGTAGAAGGAACTGGAAAGTTTGAAAAGTAGACATGGGTCATGTCAGGAAGGTCCCTGATACCAAATACCTTAAAATTAATCTTGTAAATCAGCAGCGTTCAAACTGTGCTTTTGGGGTTCAGCAAACATTTCATTTTTTTTTTTTTGAGACGGGGTCTCGCTCTGGAGTGCAGTGGCACGATCTCGACTAAATGCAACCTCTGCCTCCCGGTTCAAGCGATTCTCCTGCCTCAGCCTCCTGAGTAGCTGAGATTACAGGCGCCTGCCACCAAGCCCAGCTAATTTTTGTACTTTTAGTAGAGACGGGGTTTTGCCATGTTGGCCAGGCTGGTCTCTAACTTCTGACCTCAAGGGATCCGCCCGCCTGGGCCTCCCAAAGTGTCGGGATTACAGGCGTGAGGCACCACGCCCGGCCAGGAGTCAAACTCTTAAAAAATCACTGCTCAGTGAAGGAGAGCTACAGGTGTGATGGGGCTTCTGAAACGGAGGCTGCGGAGCGAGACTAAAGTCTGAAGGCCCAGTTACTACACAGGAGCAGGAGGCGGCGAGAATCGCTGGAAGCGGGGAGCACTAACCCCCCCAGTCTATGAGGGCAAGGTTAAAGGAGGCGACAAACACAATCCAGGTCAGGGCCTGGCCCGGAGTTCCCGACCCCCATCTGGCGGAATCCGCACTCAAAGCTCCGTCTCTAAAACCCCGACCCGGCGCGTCATCCTCCCTCCGACCGACAGCAGAAACCCTGCCCCTTTCGAGTAAGGCGCAGGAGTAAAGACCGAAACCAGAGCCGCATGAGGAGGCTTACTAATTTCTCTCAGGGACGCCCGCCGCCCAACGCTTCTGAAACAATCTTCGAAGCGAAACGGCCCCGCCGACCCCGCCCCTCTCCCGTCGTGCTCTGCGGTTGAGCATGCGCAGGGCCGTTGGCTCAGGGTGGTCCCAGCTCCCTGAATTGGGAAGAGCGACTTTGGGATAGAAAAAGTGGGAGAGGGGGAGGGGAAGAGTCCTTACGGCCCGCATAGGATCTTACCCTTGAAGTCGTCGCTGGCTGGCAGCCAAAGTAGGACCCTTGACTCAGAGCTCAGGCAGGGCAGTTAGATTTCCTGGATTTGAGAGATGGCTTTACTACTTATTAGCTGTGTGCTAGTAAGCGATTTGACAACTTCTATAAATCTCCATTTCTTCGACCTTGAAATGGGGATAATTGTAGTGGCTGCATCGTAGGTTTGTAAAGATTAGGCAGGCTTCTGCAGAAGCTGGACTCAAAAAAAAAAATGACAGGCAATGTTAGCAAAGTGCCAGTTGCAGAGTAAATTCCTAGTAAAAGGAAATTATCCTCAGAGGTAGGGAGGGAGTTCAGACTTCTTTCATTAGTACGTTAAAATTAAAATGACCCCAGGCTGGGTGTGGTGGGTCACACCTATAATTCCAGCACTTTGGGAGGCCGAGGCGGGTGGACTGCTTGAGTTCAGGAATTCAAGACCATCCTGACCAACATGGTGAAACCCCGTCTCTATTAAAAATACAGAAATTAGCCGGGCATGGAGGCGGGCGCCTGTAATCCCAGCTACTTGGGAGTCTGAGGCAGGAGAATCGCTTGAAGCCAGGAGGCAGAGGTTGCAGTGAGCTGAGATTGTACCACTGCACTTCAGCCTGAGCGACAGAGAGAGACTGTGTCTCAAAAAAAAAAAAAAAAAAAAAAAAAAAAAAAAAAAATTAAAATAACCCCAAACTGCATGTCAAAAATAATGGCATATTTTAAATGTTTTTTGACAATACTTTCAACACCTAAAAAAGTATAGGACGAACTAACTGTGCTATTCCTAAAGGCATAAGAGGATTCTAAAATATATATATAAGGTTGAATGATGAACTTATTATAATCATATTTGACAATTACTTTTAAAGGAGATATTCTCAAAAATCTAAATTTGAGGCCCTTGTGAAGGTGAGGTCCAGACCAAAAGGGCCTCCTAATCCTTGCTGCTATGGTCCTTAAATATCCTTTGGAATTAGCCTCAAATCTAATATAAACCCTTTGGTAATTTGAAATATTATACGAGTAACTGAAGTTAATTTCTCCAACATTTATTATTACCTTCTAATATTCATAATAATCTATTTAGACTGTTAGGATTAGAAAGGACCTTACTGAAATGATCTCTCCTCTAATGCTCCCTTCCTACCAAAGGAAAAGCTGAAGGCAAGAGGATAAAGGTAATTTGCCCCAAGTTACACAGCAACTCAGTGACTGGGATTAGATTGGAACCCAGAAATGAGTCCTGGTTCAGTGGGCATCCAAAGGCAAGTGATGTCATTGTAAATGCCCCGTGGGTTCACCTTGCCCACTACCTAAACACAGTCCATTTATCAAGACGGGGAATTGCAATAGAGAAAGAGTAATTCACGCAGAGCCAGCTGTGCGGGAGACTGAAATTTTATTATTATTTAAATCAGTCTCCTCGAGCATTTGGGAATCAGAGTTTTTAAGGACAACTGGTGGGTGGGGGGAAGCCAGTGAGCCAGAAGCGCTGATTGGTTAGGTAGGAGATGAAATAATGGGAAGTTGAAGCTGTCTGTCCTCATGCGCTGAGTTAGTTCCCTGGTGGGGGCCACAAGATCAGATGAACCTGTTTATCGATCTGGGTAGTACCAGCTGATCCATCAAGTGCAGGGTCTGCAAAATATCTCAAGCACTGATCTCAGGAGCAGTTTAGGGAGGGTCAGAATCTTGGCCTCCAGCTGCATGACTCCTAAACCATAATTTCTAATCTTGTGGCTAATTTGTTAATCTTATAAAGGCACTCTAGTCCCCAGGCAAGGAGGAGGTTTGTTTTGGGAAAGGGCTGTTATTGTCTTTGTTTTAAACTATAAACTAAATTCCTCCCAAAGTTAGTTTAGCCTATGCCCAGGAAGGAACAAGGACAGTTTAAAGTTAGAACCAAGATGGAGTCCATTAGGTTAGATCTCCTTCATGGTCTCAGTCATAATCTTGCAATGGTGGTTTCATCGTCATTACTAACTTCCTTGGGAGTTGAGTTGAAAAAATGGTAGGATTCATGATATCATAAAAAATTGTAAGGATGTGTGATAATTTTGAGATGTGATATTCCAACCACCCCCAGTGATAGATCTGAAAATTTGGCCCAATATTTCAAGCAGTAGATGTAGGTCACAAGTTGCATGCGTCTTTCTTGCCCTGAAGTCTCAATAGTTTATACTGGCTGAAAGATTAAGTCCTAAGGAATAGGAGGAGAGCTCTGGGAGATAGGAAGCTTGATTCATTCTTTTTCTTTCTTTCTTTTTTTTTTTTTTTGAGACAGAGTTTTGCTCTTGTCACCCTGGCTGGAGTGCAATGGCATGATCTTGGTGGCTCACTGCAACCTCTGCCTCCTGGGTTCAAGCAATTCTCCTGCTGCAGCCTCTCAAGTAGCTGGGACTACCGGAGTGCCCCATCATGCCCAGCTAATTTTGTATTTTTAGTAGAGATGGGGTTTTGCCATGTTGGCCAGTCCAGTCTTGAACTCCTGACCTCAAGTGATCTGCCCACCTCAGCCTCCCTGGGTGCTGTGATTACAGGCGTGAGTCAACGTGCCTGGCTGATTCATTTGTTTTCCTTTCTTTTTTCTTTTGAGATGGAGCTTCGCTCTTGTTGCCAGGCTGGAGTGCAATGGCGCAATCTTGGCTCACCGCAACCTTCACCTCCTTGGTTCAAGTGATTATCCTGCCTCAGCCTCCTGAGTAGTTGGGATTACAGGCATGCGCCACCATGCCCAGCTAATTTTGTATTTTTAGTAGAGATGGGGTTTCTCCATGTTGGTCAGGCTGGCCTTGAACTCCTGACCTCAAGTGATCCGCTCACCTCAGCCTCCCAAAGTGCTGGGATTACAGGTGTGAGCCACCACATCCGGCCAGAAATTGAACCTTTTTTTACTGGGGGCATATGGGTAAAATCAATTTGCCAGTCCTGTCCTGGAAGGTGTCCCCTGGCTTGACAGGTTGGGAGAGAAGGGGGTCTAGTGTTGCAGTGGGGTGAAGTTTTCTGGCAAATAGAGCGTTGATGGGGAATGGCTTTTAACTGTTCCTTTGTATCTGGGGTTATGTGTATATGGGAACTTAAGAAATGTAGAGGGCAATGGCTAGTGTGGAAGAGGTTGTGAATGTCCCGTGAAAGAGTTGCTTTTTCAGGGTCAGGTAGGACTAATTTGTTTTGTATGAACCAGTATGGGGGTTTGAATTGTGCCCTTGCCATGATTAGTTGTTGTATTTGGTGTTCTGGATAAAAGGAGGGGATATGTTGTATGAGGGGAAATAGGTATTGGGGAATTGGGTGATTGGTTGAGCACAATAGTCAGCCTCACAGTTCCCTAAAGAAATGTAGCTTTTATCTGACTGATGTCTTTGCAATGAATAACTGCAACCTTTCCTGGAAGTAAAGCTGCCTTTAGTAGATGATGTATTGGTTTTCCATTAATGATAGTTGTTCCCTTAACCGTGAGATAGCCCCACTTGCTCCACATTTGGGCATTGGAATGGTTGATGTTATAGGCATATTTGGAATTGGTGTATATATTAACTTGTGTGGTTTTTGCTAGGGTTAATGCTCTTATTAGGGCAACTAATTTCTGCTTTTTGGTAGGATGTGCCCAAAGGCAAGGGGGCAGCCTCTACAACTCTTCTAGGTGGGAGAGAGTGGGTATCATCATGATATCCCTCAGTAATGGCATATCCTCTTGGAGGGGAGGGTTTTTTGATGGCTGCCATCTATAAACCAATCCGGGGCTTCCTTTATGTGAGTGGAAGTAAGGCAGGAGAATCACTTGAACCCAGGAGGCAGAGGTTGCAATGAGCTGAGATTGTGCCATTGCACTCCATCCTGGGCAATAAGAGTGAAACTCTGACTCAAAAAAAAAAAAACAAAAAACAACAAAAAAGCAAGACCCAACATATTGCTGCCTACAAGAGACTCACCTCACCATTAAAGACAAACACAAGCAAAGTGAAAGGATGGAAAAAGATTTTCTATGCAAACAGAAACCAAAAGTAAGCAGGAGTAGCCACACTTATATCAGATAAAATAGAACTTAAGTCAAAAACTGTAAAAAGAGACAAGGTCATTATGTATGACAAGGGGGTCAATTTAACAAGAGGATATAACAATTATACATATATATGTGCTACCATCCTGGCTAACACAGTGAAACCCCATCTCTACTAAAAATACAAAAAATTAGCTGGGCGCAGTGACGGGCGCCTGTAGTCCCAGCTACTCAGGAGGCTGAGGCAGGAGAATGGCGTGAACCCAGGAGGCGGAGCTTGCAGTGAGCCGAGATCGCGCCACTGCACTCCAGCCTGGGCGATGGAGGGAGACACTGTCTCAAAAAAATTAAAAAAAAAAAAAATATATATGTGCCCAACACCAGAGCACCCCAATATATAAAACAAATATTACTAGAGCTAAAGAGATAGACTGCATACAATAACAGTACGGGACTTCAACACCCCACCCTCAAAAATGGATAGATCATTTAGCTAGAAAATCAACAAAGAGGGCTGGGTGCGGTGGCTCATGCCTGTAATCCCAGCACTTTGGGAGGCTGAGGCGGGTGGATCACGAGGTCAGGAGTTCAAGACCAGCCTGGCCAATATGGTGAAACCCCATGTCTACTAAAAATACAAAAATTAGCTGGACATGGTGGTGCGTGCCTGTAATCCCAGCTACTTGGGAGGCTGAGGCAGGAGAATCGCTTGAACCCAGGAGGTGGAGGTTGCAGTGAGCCAAGACGGCGCCACTGCACTCCAGCCTGGTGACAGAGTCTCAAAAAAAAAGAAAAAAAAAGAAAATCAACAAAGAAACATCAGACTTTAGCTACACCGTGGACCAAATGACTTAACAGACATTTACAGAACATTCCATCCAACAGCTGCAGAATACACATTCTTCTCAACTGAGCATTATCCAGGATAGACCATATATTAGGCCACAAAACAAATCTCAGCAAATTTAAGAAGATAGAGATCATAGCAAGTATCTTTTTGGACCACATGGTATAAAATCAACAATAAGAAAAACTTCAGAAATCTTACACATGTGTGGAAAGTAAACAAGATGATCCTGAATGACCAATTGGTCAATGAAGAAATTAAAGTGGAAATTTAAAAATTCCTTGAGGGCAGCCATGGTGGTTCATACCTGTAATTCCAGCACTTTGAGAGGCTAAGGTGGGTGGATCACTTGAGATCAGGAGTTTGAGACCAGGCTGGCCAATATGGTGAAAGCTCATCTCTACTAAAAATACAGAAAAAGATTAGCTGGGCATGATAGCGCACACTTGTAATCCCAGCTGAGGCAGAAGAATCGCTTGAACCTGGGAGGCGGAAGTTGCAGTCAGCCAAGATTTCACCACTGCACTCCAGGCTGGGGGACAGAATGACAAACAACATGGAAACACATCATCACAAAATCATAGGGACACAGGAAAAGCAGTTTTAAGAGGGAAGTTCCTACCAAAAAATGGATCAAAAAAGAATGATTTTCCTTCCTTCCTTCCTTCCTCCCTCCTTTCCTTCCTTCCTTTCTTCCTTCCTCCTTTCCTTTCCTTTTTTTCTTTTCTTTTCTTTTTTTATTTCCTTTCTTTGTTGTTTCCTTTCCTTTCCTTCTTTTCTTTTCTTCTTTTCTTTTTTTCTTTCCTTTCTTTCTTGTTTCACTCTATCACCTAGGCTGGAGTGAAGTGGTGTGATCACAGCTCACTGCAGCCTGGAACTCCTTCACTCCAGCAATCTGCTTGCCTCAGCCTCCTGAGTAGCTGGGACTACAGGCATGTGTCAACATACCTGGCTAAAAAAGGAGAAATAGTTCTCTTCCTTTCTTTCCTTCCTTCCTTTCTTTCTTTCTCCCTTTCTTCCTTCCTTCCTTCCTTCCTTCTTCCTTCCTTCTTCCTTTCCTTTCCTTCCTTCTTTCTTTCTTTCCTTTTTTCTTTTTTCTTTTGACAGAGTGTTGCTCTGTTACCCAGGCTGGAGTGCAGTGACGTGATCTCAGCAACCTCCACCTCCTAGGCTCCAGCAATTCTCATGCCTTAGCTCCCTGAGTAGCAGGGACTACAGGCATGTGCCACCATGCCTGGCTAATTTTTCGTATTTTTTGTATTTTTTTTTTTGAGATGGAATCTCACTCTGTCACCCAGGCTGGAGTACAGTGGTGCAATCTCAGCTCATTGCAACCTCTGCCTCCCAGGTTCAAGTGATTCTCCTGCCTCAGCCTCCCAAGTAGCTGGGACTATAGGCTCCCACCACAATGCCCGGCTAATTTTTGTATTTTTAGTAGAGACAGGGTTTCACCACATTGGCCAGGCTGGTCTGGAAATCCTGACCTCAGGGGATCCACCCGCCTTGGCCTCCCAAAGTGCTGGGATTACAGGCATGAGCCACTGCTCCCAGCCTTTTTTGTATTTTTAGTAGAGATGGGGTTTCACCATGTTGACCAGGCTGGTCTTGAACTCCTGGCCTCAAGAGATCTACCCTCCATAGCCTCCCAAAGAGCTGGGATTACAGGTGTGAGCCACCACGCCTGGCCAAGAAGAAATATTTCTAATTAACTACCTAACCATGCACCTCAAGAAACTAGAAAAACAAGAAAAAACTAAACCTGAAATTGATAGAAGGGAGGAAATAATAAAGCTCAGAGCAGAAATAAAAACATAGAGGCTAAAAAAAAATTCAAAAGATCAATAAAATGAAGAGTTGGTTTTCTGAAAAAAAAATTAACAAACTTTTAGCTAGACTAACCAAGCAAAAAAGAGAAAAGACCCAAATAAATAAAATGACAGATGAAAAAGAAGACACTGCAACTGATATCACAGGAATTCAAAGGACCATAAGAGACTATCATGAATAACTATATGCCAATAAACTTTAGAAGATTAAATTCCTGGACAAATACAACCTGCCAAGATTATATGATGAAGAAATAGAAAATCTGAACAGAGCAAAAATGAGTGAGGAAATTGAAACTGTAATAAAAAGTCTGCCATCAAAAAACTCCAAAACATAAACACATCCAGGACCCAATGGCTTCACTGCTGAATTTTATTTTATTTTATTTTTTGACATGGAGTTTCTCTCTTATTGCCCAGGCTGGAATGCAATGGCGTGATCTCGGCTCACTGCAACCTCCACCTCCTGGGTTCAAGGAATTCTCCTGCCTCAGCCTCCCAAGTAGCTGGGATTACAGGCATGCACCACCACTGGCTTATTTGATAGTTTTAGTAGAGACAGGGTTTCACCATGTTGGTGAGGCTGGTTCGAACTCCTGACCTCAGATGATCTGCCCGCCTTAGCCTCCCAAAGTGCTGGGATTACCGGCATGAGCCACTGCGCCCAGTTTTCACTGCTGAATTCTACCAAACATTTAAAGAAGAACTAATGTCAATTATTCTCAAACCATTCCTGCAAATTGAAAAGAAAGGAATACTTCCAAACTCATTTTAAGATGCCAGCATTACCTTGATTCCAAACCATACAAAGACAAAACAACAACAAAACTACAGTTCAATATCCCTGATGAACATAAATGCAAAATTCTCAAGAAGATACTAGCAAACTGGAAGGCTGGGTGCAGTGGCTCATGACTATAATTCCAGCACTTTGGGAGGCTGAGGTGGGAGGATTGCTGGGGCCCAGGAGTTAGAGATCAGCCTGGGCAACATACTGAGACTTTGTCTCTACAAAAAATTAGAAAAGTTAGCCAGGCATGATGGCATGCACCTGCAGTCCCAACAACTCAGGAGGCTGAGGTGGAAGGATCACTTGAGCCTGGGAAGTCAAAGCTGTAGTGAGCCATGATTGCGCCATTCCATTCCAGCCTTGGTGATAGAGTGAGACCTGACCCTGACTCCAAAATAAATAAATAAATAAATAAATAAATGGCAGCAAACTAAATTCAAAAGCACATCAAAAATATCATTCACCATGAACAAGTGGGATTCATCCTAGGGATGCAAGTATGGTTCAACATATTCACATCAATATGATATACCACATTAACAAATAGAAGGCTGGGCACAGTGGCTCATGCCTGTATTCCCAGTACTTTGGGAGGCTGAGGTAGGCAGATCATCTGAGGTCAGGAGTTTGAGAACAGCCTGGCCAACGTGGCGAAACCCCATCTCTACTAAAAATATTAAAAAAATTGCTGGGTGTGGTGGCGCACACCTGTAATCTCAGCTACTTGGGAGGCTGAAGCATGAGAATTGCTTCAACCTGAGAGGTGGAGGTTGCAGTGAGCCAAGATCATGCCGCTGCACTCCAACCTGGGCAACAGAGTGAGACTCCATCTCAAAAAAACCCAAAAAACAAAAACCCATTATTTCAATATATGCAGAAAAAGGATTTGACAAAATTCAACATCGCTTCATGATTAAAAAAAAAAAACCCTCAAGAAGTTAGGCATAGAAGGTATGTAACTCAACACAATAAAGGCCATATATGACAAACCTGTCGCTAACATTATCATATATCACAAACCCACAGCTAATATTAGCTTTTCTTGTAAGAACAGGAAGAAGACAAGGATGCCCACTTTCACCACTCCTATTCATCATAGTACTGGAAGTCCTAGCCAGAAGAATTAAGCAAATGAAAGGAATAAGAAACATCTAAATTGGAAAGGAGGAAGTCAAATTGTCTCTGTTTGAAGACAGCATAATGTTTTTATTTTAAACAACATAATCTTATATATAGAAAATCTAAAGACTCCACAAAAATCTGTTAGAACCAATAAACAAATTCAGTAAAGTTGCAGGATACAAAATCAACATAGAAAAATCAGCAGTGTTTCTATATATTAATAGTGAACTGTTAGAAAAGTAAATCAAGAAAACAATTCTATTTATAATCGCTACAAAAAAGATACCTAGGAACCAACTTAATTAAGGTGGTGGAAGATCTCTACATGGAAAACCATAAAACATTAGTGAAAGAAATTGAAAAATACCCAAATAAATGGAAAGATATCCCATATTCACAAATTGGAAGAATTGATATTGTTGAAATCCCCACACTACCCAAAGCAATCTATAGATTTAATGCAATCTCTACAAAAATACCAATGACATTATTCACAGAAATATAAAAAACAATCTAAAAATTCAAATGGAACCACAAACAACTCCAAATTGCCTAAGCAATCCTGAGCAAAAAGAACAAAGCTGGAAGCATTATTCTATCAGACTTCAAAATATACTATCAAGCTATAGTAACCAAAACAGCATGGTACTGGCACAAACACACACACATAGACCAATAGAACAGAATAGAAAGCCCAGAAATAAAGTCATGCACCTACAGCTAACTGATTTTCAACAAAGGTGCCAAGAGCACACATTGGGTAAAAGACAGTTTCTTCAATAAACAATGCTGGGAAAATTGGATATGCATATGCACAAGAATGAAGCTAGACTCCTACCTCTCACCATATACAAAATTCAATTCAAAATGAATTAAAGACTTAAATGTAAAACCTGAAACCATTAAATTACTAGAAGAAAACACAGGGAAAATGCTTAATAACATTGGACTGGGCAATTTTTTAAAAAAAATAAGTCCTCAAAAGCACAGGCAACAAAAACAAAAATAGACAAATGGAACTACATCAAACTAAAAAGTTTTTGTGCAGCAAAGGAAACAATAGAGTGAAGAAAGACAGTCTATAGAATGGGAGAAAATATTTGCAAACTATACATCTGACAAAAGGTTAATATCCAGAATATATAAGGAAGTTAACTCAACAACAAAAAAACAGATAATCTGATTTTAAAATGGACAAGATAACTTAAGAGACATTTCTCAAAAGAATTAATTCAAATGGCCAACAGGTACATGAAAAAATACTCAACATCACATATCAGGGAAATGCAAATCAAAATCACAATGAGATAACACCTCACTTCAGTTAGAATGACTATAATCAAAAAGACAAAAAGACAGGTGTCAATGAGGATATGGAGAAAAGGGAACACTTACACACTGTGGTGAAATTATAAACTAGTACAGCCACTATAGAAAAATGGATAGAAGTTCCTCAAAATATTAAAAATAGAACTTCCAGGCCAGGTGCAGTGGCTCATGCCTGTAATCCCAGCACTTTGGGAGGCTGAGGCAGGCAGATCACCTGAGGTCAGGAGTCTGAGATCAGCCTGGCCTACATGGTGAAATCCCATCTCTACTAAAAAACCCCGTCTCTAAAATTAGCCGGGCGCACCTGTAGTCCCAGCTACTTGGGAGGCTGAGGCAGGAGAATCGCTGGAACCTAGGAGGCGGAGATTGCAGTGAGCCAACGTCATGCCATTGCCCTCCAGCATGGGTGACAGAGCAAGACTCCATCTCAAAAAAGAAAATAAAAGAAAAAAAGGACTTCCATTTGATGTCACGTCTAAGAATTCTTGCTTAATCCCATGTTATGAAGATTTTTCTCATACTCTTTATTCCAAAAATTTTATAGTTTTATATTTTACATTTAGATCTAGGATCCATTTTGAGCTAATTTTTGTGTGAGATGAGAGGTGTAGTTTTATATATATATATATATATATATATATATATTTTTTTTTTTTTTTTGCATATGGATTTCCAGTTGTTCCAACACCATATGTTGAAAAGTCTGCTGTCTCTTCATGGAATTTCCCTTTTACCTTTGTCAAAAATCAATTGGCCATATTCGCCTGCATTTCTCCTTGACTGTCTACCCTCTGTTACATGAATCTATGTGTCTATCCCTTTGCAAATACCACAGTTTCTTTTCTTCTTCTTCTTTTTTCTTTTCTTTTCTTTTTTTTTTTTTTGAGGCAGAGTTTCACTCTGTTGCCCAGGCTGGAGTGCAACGGTGTGATCTTGGCTCACTGCAACCTCTGCCTCCCGGGTTCAAGCAATTCTTGTGTCTCAGCCTCCTGAGTAGCTGGGACTACAGGCGCCTGACACCACACCTGGATAATTTTTGTATTTTTAGTAGAGACGGAGTTTTGCCATGTTTGCCAGGCTGCTCTTGAACTCCTGGCCTCAAATGATCCTCCCATCTTGGTCTCTCAAAGTGCTTGGATTACAGGCATGAGCCACTGCACCTGGCCAACACAATTTCTTGATTACAGTAGTTATACAGTAAGTCTTAAAAATTTTAGGCTGAGTGCTGTGGCTCACGCCTGTAATCCCAGCACTTTGGGAGGCCAAGCAGGGAGGATCACTTGAGACCATGAGTCCAAGACCAGCCTAGCAAAATAGCGAGACCCTGTCTCTACAATTTAAAAAATTTTTTCATTTTTCCATAGGTTATCGGGGGTACAGGTGGTGTTTGGTTACATGAATAAGGTTTTTTGTTTTTTTGTTTTTTTTGGACAGAACTTTGCTCTTGTCGCCTAGACTGGAGTGCAATGGTGCAACCTCAGCTCACTGCAACCTCCGCCTTCCGGATCCAAGTTACTCTGCTTCCCTAGCCTCCCAAGCAGCCGGGACCACAGGCGCGCACCACCACGCCTGGCTAATTTCTGCATCCCTAGCAGAAATGGGGTTTCACCATATTGGCCAGGCTGCTCTCGAATTCCCGACTTCAGGTGATCCACCCACCTCGGCCTCCCAAAATGCCAGGACCACAGGAGTGAGCCACTGCATCCGGCCATGAGTAAGTTCTTTAGTGGTGATTTGTGAGATTTTGGTGAACCCATCACCTGAGCAGTATACACTGCAACCCTATTTGTAGTCTTTTATCCCTCACCCCCACTGCCAACCTTCCCCTCTACAAAATTAAAAAAAAAATTAGCCAGGCATGGTGGTGCGTGCCTGTAGTCCCAGCTACTTGGGAGGCTGCAGTGGAAGGATTGCTTGAGCACAGGAGTTAGAGGTTGCAGTGAGCTGTGACACACCACTGCATTCCAGCCTGGGCAACAGAAGGAGACCTTGAGTTTTATTTTTATTTAAATAAAAATATTTAGGCTGAGCGCGGTGGCTCATGCCTGTAATCCCAGCACTTTGAGAGGCCAAGGTGGACAGATCACTTGAGGTCAGGAGTTCAAGACCAACCTGGTCAACATGGTGAAATCCCATCTCTACTAAAAATACAAAAATTAGCCAGGCGTGGTGGCGTGTTCCTGTAATCCCAGCTACTCAGGAGGCTGAGGCAAGAGAATCACCTGAACCCGGGAGGCAGAGGTTGCAGTGAGCCGAGATTGCACCACTGCACTCCAGCATGGGTGACAGAGTGAGCCCCTGTCTCAAAATAATTAAATAAGTAAATAAAAATATTTAAATACTTTGATCTTTTTCAAAATTGTTTTGACTATTTTAGTTCCCTTGATTTTACATAATATTTTAGAATCAGCTTGTCTATATTTACAAAAAAATTCTGCTGAGATTTTTTTTTGAGATGGGGTCTTGCTATGTTGCCCAGGCTGGCCTTGAACTCCTGGGCTCCAATGATCCTCCTACCTTAGCTTCCTCAGTAGTTGGAACTACAGGTGCAACAGGTGCAATTACCACCTTTGCTGAGATTTTGATTGTGTGAAATTTATGGATCAATTTGGGAAGAATCAGCGTCTTTACTACATTAAGTCTTTCAATCACGAACACCTATAGCTCACCATTTATTTAAATCTTCTTTTAATTTCTTTCATTATTCTTTTCAGCATACAACACAGAACATGTTTTATTAGATTTATATCTAATTATTTCATATTTTGAGCTATTGTGAATGCCATTTAAAAATTTTTATTTTTGGCCAGGCGCAGTGGCTCATGCCTGTAATCCCAGCACTTTGGGACGCCCACGCAGGTGGATCACCTGAGATCAGGAGTTCAGGACCAGCCTGGCCAACATGGTGAAACCCCATCTCTACTAAAAATGCAAAAATTAGCTGGGCGTGGTGGCGTGTGCCTGTAATCCCAGCTACTTGGGAGGCTGAGGCAGGAGAATTGCTTGAACCCAGGAGTTGGAGGTTGCAGTGAGCCGAGATCAGGCCACTGCACTCCAGCCTGGGCAACAAGAGAGAGACTCCGTCTCAAAAAACCAAAAAATTATTTTCTAATTGTTCATTGCCAGTATATAAAAATACAATTGGTTTTTGTGTGTTAACCTTGCAACCTTACTAAACATATTTATTAGTTGTAGGAGGTTTTTTTAATAGATTCCTTGGGATTATGTGCATATAAAATCATGTCACGTGGGAGTCTCTCTGTGCCTATTATGGCTCAGGAGGCTGCTTGATTTGAAAAAAAGAAAAGTGGCGGGGCGCAGTGGCTCACACCTGTAATCTCAGCACTTTGGGAGGCTGAGGCAGGCAGATCACAAGGTCAGGAGTTCGAGACCAATCTGGCCAACATGGTGAAACCCCGTCTCTACTAAAAATACAAAAATTAGCTGGGTGCGGTGGCAGGCACCTGTAATCCCAGCTACTCGGGAGGCCGAGGCAGGAGAATTGCTTGAACCCGGGAGGCAGAGGTTGCAGTTAGCCAAGACTGCGCCACTGCACTCCAGCCTGGGCAACAGCAAGACTCCATCTCAAAAAAAAAAAAAAAAAAAAAAAAAAAGGAAAGAAAAGTTGTATTTATTTCTTTCCAATCTGTATGCCTTTTATATTGGCTAGGACTTGCAGTACAATGTTGAATTGGAGTGGTGAGAGTAGACAATCTTGGCTTATTGACGTTAGGGGGAAAAGCATTCAGCCTTTTGCCACTAGGCATCATGTTAGCTACAGGTTTTTGCAGATCTCTATTATCAGGCTGAGGAAGTGCCTCTTTATCCTGCTATTCTGAGAGTTATTTTTCTTTTTTAAAATTATGGATGCTGAGTTTTGTCAGATACCTAGAAAGGTATCTGATGCAGAATATCAACTGTGGAAATGGATATGATCATGTGGTTTGTCTTTAGATTATTAATATGTGATTATGCTGATTGATTTTCAAATATTGAACCACATTAGGTGCAATGGCTCACACCTATAATCCCGAGGATGACATGGAGGATGGCTTGAGCACAGGAGTTTAAAGCTGCAGTGAGCTAGCTATGGTTGCACCACTTTACTCCAGTCCAGGTGACAGAGTGAGATCCTCTCTCTTTTTTTTTTTTTTCTTTTTTGAGACGGAGTCTCGGTCGGTCGCCCAGGCTGGAGTGCAGTGGCGCGATCTCGGCTCACTGCAAGCTCCGCCTCCCGGGTTTACGCCATTCTCCTGCCTCAGCCTCCCTAGTAGCTGGGACTACAGGCGCCCACCACCATGCCTGGCTAATTTTTTATTTTTATTTTTAGTAGAGACGGGGTTTCACCGTGTTGGCCAGGATGGTCTCGATCTCATGACCTTGTGATCCGCCCGCCTCAGCCTCTCAAAGTGCTGGGATTACAGGCGTGAGCCACCACGCCCGGCCTAAGATCCTCTCTCTTTAAAATAAAATAAAATAAAAAATACACACACACACACACACACATTTATATATAAATATATATAACACATAATTATATAAATTACATAAAATTATATAAAACCAGACTTCCTGGAGTAAACCCCACTTAGTCATGGTGACTTAGTCATGGTGTGTTATTCTTTTTATATATTAAATTTAATAATATTTTGAAGACTTACTAATATTAGATTATTGGTAAATCTCATATTTTTGTTAAGGATTTTTGTGTCTATATTGATGACAGATATTGGCTTGTAGTTTCTTTTTTTTTTTTTCTTTGAGATGGAGTCTCGCTGTGTTGCTCAGGCTGGAGTGCAGTGGCGCGATCTCGGCTCACTGCAACCTCTGCCTCCCGGGTTCAAGCAATTCTCTGCCTCAGCCTCCCGAGTAGCTGGGATTACAAGAGCCCTTCACCATGCCAGGCTAATTTTTTTTTGTATTTTTAGTAGAGACGGGTTTTCATTATGTTGCCCAGGCTGGTCTCGAACTCCTGAGCTCAGGCAATCCGACCGCCTTGGCCTCCCAAAGTGCTGGTATTACAGGTGTGAGCTACTGCGCCTGGCTGGCTTGCAGTTTCTTATCTGTCTTTGTCTTGCTTCAGAATCAGGATAATTCTGCTATATAAAATGAGATGAGAACTGTTTCCTTTTCTTCTGTCTTCTGGAGGCTACTCTGAAGATTTAATGTCATTTTTTTCGTTAAATATTTGGTAAGATTTACCAGTGAAATCATCTGGGCCTGGAAATTTCTATTTTAGAAAATGTTAAACTACGAATTCAATTTATTTAATTTGTATAGAACAGCTTATCTGGTTTATCTTGGATGGGTTTTGCTAGTTTTTGTTTTCTGAACTCTTGGTCCATTTCACCTAAATTGTTGAATTTTTATGGGTAGAGTTGTTAGTGGTATTTTTGTCCTTTTAATGTTTGTGTGCCCTGTAGCAATATCCCCTCTTTCATTCCTGATATTAAGAAGTTGTGGTTACTCTAATTTTTCTTTACCAGTCTTGCTAGAGGTTTATCCATCTTACTGATCTTTCCAAAGAGCCAAGTTTTGGTTTTATCAGTTTTCCCTATTTTAATTTCATTGATTTCTGCTCTTTATTTCCTTCCTTCTGCTTGCTTTGGAATTATTTTCCTTTTCTTTTTCTAACTTCTTAAGATGGAAGCTTAGATTATTTATTTGAGATCATTCTTCTTTTCTAACGAATTAATGCCATAAATTTCCCTTTAAATACAGTTGACTCTTGGCCAACCACCCGCACAGTAGAAAATTCATGTGTAACTTTTGAATCCCCCAAAACCTAATTACTAACAGCCTACTGTTGACCAGAAGCCTTACCAATAACATAAACGTCAATTAACTATATTTTCTATATGTATTATATATTATATTCTTACAATAAAGTAAGCTAGAGAAAAGAAGATGGTATTAAAAAAATCAAAAGGAAGGGAATATATATTTATTATTCATTATGTGTAAATGGGTCATAAAAGTCATTTTTTTTTTTTTGGTGCCGAAAGCCGGGAATGAACCAGTCATAAATGTCTTCATCCTCCTCATCTTCAGGCAGAGTAGGTTGTGGAGGAGGAGGAAGGGAAGACAATGGTCTAGCTATCTCAGGGGTGGCAGCGGGGAGAAAACCTACATATAAAAGTGGACCCATGCAGTTCAAACTCATATTGTTGAAGGGTCAATTGTACTGCTTTAGTTGTATCCCACAAATTTCGATAAATTGTATTTTTTTGTTCAATTAAAATATTCTAATTTTATTTGAGTCTTCTTTAATCCATGGTCAGTGTGTTTAGAAGTTTTAGAAATACGTTGTTTAGGCCGGGCGCAGTGGCTCACGCTTGTAATCCCAGCACTTTGGGAGGCCGAGGCAGGCGGATCACGCGGTCAGGAGATAGAGACCACGGTGAAACCCTGTCTCTACTAAAAATACAAAAAATTAGCCGGGTGTGGTGGCGGGCGCCTGTAGTCCCAGCTACTCGGAGAGGCTGAGGCAGGAGAATGGCGTGAACCCGGGAGGTGGAGCCTGCAGTGAGCCGAGATCACGCCACTGCACTCCAGCCTGGGCGACAGAGACTCTGTCTCAAAAAAAAAAGAAATATACTGTTTAATTTCCATGTGTTTGGAGATTTCCTGTTATCTTTCTGTTATTGATTTCTAATTTAATTTCTGTATGACCAGGGAAAATGTTTATTATCTTAATTATTTTAAATTTGTTATGGTTTGTTTTATAACCCAGGATATTGTCTATTTCGGTAAATGTTCCTCATGTACTTGAAAGAATGTATGTTCTACTGTTGTTGGGTGGAGTGTCCTATAAATGTAAATTAGATCCAATTGTTTGATGTTATTCAATTTTTCTATTTCCTTGCTCATTTTCTGTCTACTGTTTCTATCAACTACTTTGAGAGGAGTGTTGAAGTTTCCAACTATAATTGTGGATTTGTCTATTTCTCCTTTCAGTGTTTTTTTTTTGTTTTTTTTTTTTTTGAGACAGGATCTCACCGTGTTTCCCAGGCTGGCCTTGAACTCCTGGGGTCAAGCAATTCTCCCGCCTCAGCCTCCTGAGTAGCTGGGATTACAGATGTGCACAACCATGCCCGGCTGATTTTTATATTTTTAGTAGAGACGGGGTTTCACCATGTTGGTCAGGCTGGTCTTGAACTCCTGACCTCGTGATCCACCAGCCTCGGCCTCCCAAAGTGCTGGGATTACAGGCGTGAGCCACTGCGCCTGGCTGAAACTTTCTTTTTTTAAATCCATGCAGATTACAGATGTACTGGATATCTGTCATTTCGGGCTATCTAGCATCTATCTCTCCACCTATCTGTAAACACCTTGATCTCCCTTTTAGGGAAATTCTCCATTATGAGTGAGGGCAATTCTTCTGCCTTCTCTTTTAGTGCCACCTCTCACAGTGGAAGTAAAGAGGGACAGATCCTTCCTATATTTCTTTCCTGATAGAACTAGTAGGTTAGCATGTGACCTAAACTTGTCCAATCAGGTGATCCTTCTCAGAACTTTGAATCTTGTTCACGTAATATTGTGATAGAGATCGTCAAATGTTCAGCAAACCCTATTTCCTTATCTTCTTGGGCATACAGATGGACTACATTTTTTTTTTTTTTTTTTTTTTTTTTTGTTAGCTGCGGCCTTATGTCTTGGGTTCCGGACGATAGAATTTAGATAGAAGCTAGGTTCAGTGGCTTGTGACTGTAATCCCAGTTACTTAGGAGGCTGTGGTGGAAGGACTGCTTGAGGCCAGGAGTTCTAGAACCAGCCTGGGCAACATGGTGAGACCCCATCTCTAAAAAAAATTTAAAAATTAGCCATTGGTTTGTGCTTGTGGTCCCAGATACTCGGGAGGCTAAAGTGGGAGGATTGCTTGAACCCAGGAGTCTGAGGCTGTGGTGACCCAGGATCATGCCACTGCACTCTAGCCTGGGTGACAGAGCAAGACCCTGTCTCTTAAAACAAAACAAAAGGAAACACAGCAAAACTTAGCTGAATGTGGTGGCACGTTCCTGTAGTCCCAGCTACTCTAGAGGCTGAGGCTGAAGAACCACTGGAGCCCAGGAATCTGAGGCTGCAGTGAGTTATGATGGCACCACTGCACTCCAACCTGGGTGATAAAGTGAGGCCCTGTCTCTTAAAAAAAAAAAAAAAGGCCTGACCTATTAAAACCTCCCACATTTGATCTTTGCCCTCTCTTTTCCTCTCCAAGAGAAGATGGAAGGAGTCTGGGTCCCTGAGTCACTGCCTGGAGGAGAGCTGCCAAGAAAGCCACTAGACCAGAAGCACCCATGCTGGACTGTTGTGTGAGACAGAAATAAACTTCCGTTGTGTAAAACCTCTGTGATTTGGAAGGTTATTTTAGCATTTGTTCTTACCCAGATTAAAAGACAGAATGTTTGGCATAAGGTTTATTTTAGCATTAGCAGTGATGTGGATCAAGCTGTTCTTACTGACAGATCTTGGGAGGTCCCTGGTTCTGCCTATTGTCTAAACCTTTTATCTTAGCTTCTCATCGTTTTGTAAGCCATCAGTATCCTTATTACACATTTCCCCTTTTTGGCTTAAAGTAACCAGACCCGGTTTCTGTTGCTATAACCAATAATTTAGATGTATTTATTAGATAAGAATTTAAGGCCTTAAATGGCAAGTGATTTGCCCAAGGGCACAACTGGTTAAGTGGCAGATTTAGGATTACAAACCTGTGCCTGGTATCTCCTGCTTCAGTGTACTTTCTACTGTACTACTGGGAATTCGAAGGGAGCCCAATAATTAACACTGCTCTTCCCCACTCACTTCTAAACCAATTGAGAAATAAGAGTCAATAGAAATGGCAAATAAAAGATAGTATCACCTTCATTACTGGAAAAAGCTAGGTTGGAGGGTAGAACCTCCTTACATGACAGGTCTGCTCCTGTGAGATTTAAGGCAGAAAAGAGCAAAGAATAACTAGTGTTCTCTGTTGACAACTTGCTTCTAAGTAGAAAGAAAAGAGGAAGAGGCTGGACTGCACACAATGAGTTTCTCCTTCCAAAGTTTCCATTTAGAGAAGTCACTACCTCAACTGGGTAAGAATGAGAGGGTGGACAGGAGTCAGGACTAGAATGCGAATAATTGACGCTTTACATAAAAAAAATCGGAAATAAGGCTGGGCGCAGTGGCTCACGCCTGTAATCCCAGCACTTTGGGAGGCTGAGATGGGCAGATCACGAGGTCAAGAGTTCGAGGCCAGCTTGGCCAACATGGTGAAACCCCATCTCTATTAAAAATCCAAAATATTAGCCAGGCATGGTGACGCGTGCTTGTAGTCCCAGCTACTTGGGAGGCTAAGGCAGGAGGATCACTTGAACCTGGGAGGTGGAGGTTGCAGTGAGCTGAGATTGTGCCACTGCACTCCAGCCTGGGTGACAGAGTGAGACTCCATCTCAAATAAATAAATAAATAAATAAAAATAAAAGGGAAATAAGATGTCTATATTTCTTTTTTTCTTTTTTTGACACGGAGTCTTGCTCTGTCACCCAGGCTGGAGTGCAGTGGTGTGATCTCGGCTCACTGCAAGCTCTGCCTCCTGGGTTCACGCCATTCTCCTGCCTCAGCCTCCCAAGTAGCTGGGACTACAGGCGCCTGCCACCATGCCCGGCTAATTTTTTGTATTTTTACTAGAGACGGGGTTTCACCGTGTTAGCCAGGATGGTCTTGATCTCCTGACCTTGTGATCCGCCCGCCTCGGCCTTCCAAAGTGCTAGGATTACAGGCGTGAGCCACCGCACCTGGCCAAGATGTCTATATTTCTATCTATCTATGTATCTATCTATCTATATCTATCTATCTTGATTGACAGATAATGTTTTGGCTGCTAGAAATACTTTATTTCTGATGATACATGATTGGGTTAAACATTGAAACAAAATCCCCTAATATTCTCCCCATCACATTTAAATGTTATTAACAGTTTAGTAGTATGTGTCCTTCTTTATGAACATGCTGAAGTTGAGTTATGGTGAGGATTAAAAGATTAATCTGTGTGAAGCACCCAGCATGGTGCCTGGTACAGGAGGAACTCACTTGCTTCCTTTCTTCCTTTCTAGTGTCCCAGAGCCTTCTGTAGTCTAAGAATCCATGACTAGTGTTAGACTAGGCTGATGTGACCATAGAATCCAAGGTGTGTCCTGGCTTTTGGGGGTGCTGACAGACTTAGGCCTGGCAGGACTGCCAGAGAAGAGTAGTTAGGGGCTCAAGGCCATGGCAGGTGTCCACTGGGGAGGAGCTGTTCAGCCTAGCCAGGCTCATGGCCTTTCCTACCCTGTTCCAGGTGGGCCCAGAGCTTGGGACTGCCTCCTGGGTTAGCACACTGTCCTGTGAGCTCTCTGTGTGAGCTAGGACAGGAGTTTCAAGCACCAGGGCCAGTCTCCTTCTGGGCCTCTCTCATAGGACAGTCAGGCATAGGGCTGGGTCCTATGAGGTCCCACAAAGGCTGGCTGGTTGGCTGACTGCTGGGTTAATGTGGTGCCACCTCAGCTCTGCCTGAAACTCTGCCTGATCTTGCTCCAGCCTCAGGGATGTCCAAGCCCCTGCCCTCCTTTGTAGATTTCTGGACTTAGCAGGAGAAAAGAAATGTGGGAGCTGAGGACACAGCAGGAGAGGAGGGGCAAAGGAGGCAGCACAGACTGAGAGCTACCTCTGCCTGCCTTTGCCCTCTGACTTAGTTCAGAGGTCTTCCTTCCTCCAGGAATTCCTCCTGAAAGCCACCTCTCTTTCCCCTAGGCCAAGTTAATCAATCCCTCCTCTATTCTTGTTAATAGATTTTTTCTGGCCGGGCACAGTGGCTCACGCCTGTAATCCCAGCACTTTGGGAGGCCGAGAGGGGGTCGATCACCAGAGGTCGGGAGTTTGAGACCAGCCTGACCAACATGGAGAAACCCCGTCTCTACTAAAAATAGAAAATTAGCCGGGCATGGTGGTGCATGCCTGTAATCCCAGCTATTCGGGAGGCTGAGGCAGGAGAACTGGGGAGACAGAGGTTGCAGTGAGCCGAGATCGCGCTATTGCATTCTAGCCTGGGCAACAAGAGCGAAATTCTGTCTCAGAATAATAATAATAATAATAATAATAACAACAAATAGTATTTCCCCCATGTTTGTCTCTCTACTAGGGTGTAAACTTTAAAGGCCAACATTTATTTCATCCATCTATATGTATCTAGTGCTCAGCACTGGCTCTGGCTCAATGATACTCAATGACTTGAGACTCAGTGATCTAGAAAAGGAAAGGTGGCACCCTAGAGATGAATTATATAAGTAAGGGTGAGGGCAAGAGAGAGAAAGGAAATACCTTTTTGTGGCTGGACTAGGTTTTGTAATCAGAACCTCTCTGACAGCCAAGTTGTTCACTGTGGAAGGAGCTGCAAGGAAGAAGTCAACTTCCTGTCTTGAAAACTGCAAAGAGAGGCTGGAGACTCCTATAAGAATGCTGCCGTGGGGATTCAAGTACGACACAAACCTGAGATCATGTAACCACCAAGGTGCATTGCAACTCTGAATACACTAGTCTGAATACAAGACTAGTCCCAGAGATGCAAAGACTCAGAAGATTACATATCTGTTTTGTCAAGGTTAAGGTTGCTGGGAGGACACTCAGGATAATGTCACAGGCTCATCAGCCTCTACTCTTTCTATCCCTTGCATGCAAATACATATTCACAACAATTTAAATAACAAAAAAACTGGCTGGGTATAGTGGCTCACACTTGTAATTCCGGTACTTTGGGAGGCCAAGGTGTGAGGACTGCTTGAGGCCAGGAGTTCAAGACCAGCCTGGGCAACATAATAGGACTCTAAAGTCTCTAAAGTCTTTAAGTCTCTAAAAAAAAAAAAAAAAAAAAAAAAGTCACGTAAAACTTACATAATCACCTGCCTGTATATACATGTTGCAATAAATTTTTTTGGGCTGTCAAATTATTTTTTATTGAACATCTTTTTTGTACATTTTAACTAGTGGAACATTCTGCTGCACCATTGTTGATGTCATCTATGATGTCATGAGGGCGGGTGACAATCAACATTGCAGCCCACAGACTGGGCAATCCCCAAGATCTCTTTAATGGTTCTGGCCAAAGACTGGTGCCACACCTGTTGGGCAATGTTGATTATCTCATCAAAAGTGACATTTCCACTGTGTTTAATATTTTTGTTTCTATCTCTTGGAGGTTCCTTGAGGGCTTAGAGGATCAGTGTTACTGGTGGCAGGTAACCGAGTTATGCCGGCAGCAAATCCGTACAGGTCTGCAGCAACTTCAGTCCTTGCCTCCTCAGTAGAAAGAATTCAACTGAGGGGCATAAGGCAGAAGGAGAGACTGAGACAAGGTTTCAGAGCAGGAGTGAAACTTTCTCAAAAAGCTTTGGAACAGCAAGGAAAGGAAGAAAAGTGTTATAAAGTTTTGGTGCCGCAAAAGAAATAGCACTCGAATATAAAAATTTCTTTTTAATTCTCAGCAAGTCAAGTTACTTCTATATAGAAGGGTGCGCCCTTACAGATGGAACAATGGTGAGCGCACACCTGGACAAGGGAGCGGAAGGGGTTCTTATCCCTGACACACGTGGCCCCTGCTGCTGTGTTGTTCCCCTATTGGCTAGGGTTAGACTGCACAGGCTAAACTAATTCCTATTGGCTAATTTAAAGAGAATGACAGGGTGAGTGCTTTGGTAGGAGTCAGGGCAGAGCAGGTAGCAGGTAATGAGTGCAGGTGGAGCAGGTGATCGGAATGAGTCAGGGTGGAGCAGGTAATCGGAAAAGGTTGCTTTACAAGGAAGTTAAGTTTAAAAGTAGAAGGCAGGGGGGTGGCACCAAGATGGCCGAATAGGAACAGCTCCAGTCTGTGGCTCCCAGCGTGAACGACACAGAAGATGGGTGATTTCTGCATTTCTAACTGAGGTACTGGGTTCATCTCAGTGGGGCTTGCCAGACAAGTGGGTGCAGCCCACGGAGCAGGGCAGGGCATCGACTCACCCGGGAAGCACAAGGGGTCGGGGAATTCCCTTTCCTAGCAAAGGGAAGCCGTGACAGACGTCACCTGGAAAATCGGGACACTCCCACCCTAATACTGCACTTTTCCAATGGCCTTAGCAAACGGCACACCAGGAGATTATATCCTGCACCTGGCTCGGAGGGTCACATTTAAAGCAGTGTGTAGAGGGAAATTTATAGCACTAAATGCCCACAAGAGAAAGCAGGAGAGATCTAAAATTGACACCCTAACATCACAATTAAAAGAACTAGAGACACAAGAGCAAACACATTCAAAAGCTAGCAGAAGGCAAGAAATAACTAAGATCAGAGCAGAAATGAAGGAGATAGAGACACAAAAAACCCTTCAAAAAATCAATGAATCCAGGAGCTGGTTTTTTGCAAAGATCAACTATCCTAAATATATATGCACCCAATACAGGAGCACCCAGATTCATAAAGCAAGTCCTTACAAAGAGACTGAGACTCCCACACAATAATAATGGGAGACTTTAACACCCCACTGTCAACATTAGACAGATCAAAGAGACAGAAAGTTAAGAAGGATATCCAGGAATTGAACTCAGCTCTGCACCAAGCGGACCTAATAGGCATCTACAGAACTCTCCACCCCACATCAACAGAATATACATTCTTCTCAGCACCACATCGCACTTATTCCAAAATTGACCACAAAGTTGGAAGTAAAGCACTCCTCAGCAAATGTAAAAGAACAGAAATTATAACAAACTGTCTCTCAGACCACAGGGCAATCAAACTAGAACTCAGGATTAAGAAACTCACTCAAAACCGCTCAACTACATGGAAACTGAACAACCTGCTCCTGAATGACTATTGGGTACATAACGAAATGAAGGCAGAAATAAAGATGTTCTTTGAAACGAATGAGAACAAAGACACAACATACCAGAATCTCTGGGACACATTTAAAGCAGTGTGTAGAGGGAAATTTATAGCACTAAATGCCCACAAGAGAAAGCAGGAAAGATCTAAAATTGACACCCTAACATCACAATTAAAAGAACTAGAGAAGCAAGAGCAAACACATTCAAAAGCTAGCAGAAGGCAAGAAATAACAAAGATCAGAGCAGAAATGAAGGTGACAGAGACACAAAAAACCCTTCAAAAAATCAATGAATCCAGGAGCTGGTTTTTTGAAAAGATCAACAAATTGATAGACTGCTAGCAAGACTAATAAAGAAGAAAAGAGAGAAGAATCAAATAGACACAATAAAAAATGATAAAGGGGATATCACCACCAATCCCACAGAAATACAAACTACCATCAGAGAATACTATAAACACCTCTATGCAAATAAACTAGAAAATCTAGAAGAAATGGATAAATTCCTGGACACATACACCCTCCCAAGACTAAACCAGGAAGAAGTTGAATCCCTGAATAGACCAATAACGGGTTCTGAAATTGAGGCAATAATTAATAGCCTACCAACCAAAAAAAGTCTAGGACCAGACGGATTCACAGCTGAATTCTACCAGAGGTACAAAGAGGAGCTGGTTCCATTCCTTCTGAAACTATTCCAATCAATAGAAAAAGAGGGAATCCTCCCTAATTCATTTTATGAGGCCAACATCATCCTGATACCAAAGCCTGGCAGAGACACAACAAAAAAAGATAATTTTAGACCAATATCCCTGATGAACATTGATGCAAAAATCCTCAATAATATACTGGCAAACCGTATCCAGCAGCATATCATAAAGCTAATCCATCACAATCAAGTTGGCTTCATCCCTGGGATGCAAGGCTGGTTCAACATACAAAAATCAATAAACGTAATCCATCATATAAACAGAACCAAAGACAAAAACCGCATGATTATCTCAATAGGCGCAGAAAAGGCCTTTGACAAAATTCAACAGCCCTTCATGCTAAAAACTCTCAATAAACTAGGTATCGATGGGATGTATCTCAAAGTAATAAGAGCTATTTATGACAAACCCACAGCCAATATCATACTGAATGGGCAAAAATTGGAAGCATTCCCTTTGAAAACTGGCACAAGACAGGGATGCCCTCTCTCACCACTCCTATTCAACAAGGTGTTGGAAGTTCTGGCCAGGGCAATCAGGCAGGAGAAAGAAATAAAGGGTATTCAATTAGGAAAAGAGGAAGTCAAATTGTCCCTGTTTGCAGATGACATGATTGTATATTTAGAAAACCCCATCGTCTCAGCCCAAAATCTCCTTAAGCTGATAAGCAACTTCAGCAGTCTCAGGATACAAAATCAATGTGCAAAAATCACAAGCATTCCTATACACCAATAACAGACAAACAGAGAGCCAAATCATGAATGAACTCCCATTCACAATTGCTTCAAAGAGAATAAAATACCTAGGAATCCAACTTACAACAGATGTGAAGGACCTCTTTAAGGAGAACTACAAACCACTGCTCAGCGAAATAAAAGAGGACACAAACAAATGGAAGAACATTCCATGCTCATGGATAGGAAGAATCAATATCATGAAAATGGCCATACTGCTCAAGGTAATTTATAGATTCAATGCTGTCCCCATCAAGCTACCAATGACATTCTTCACAGAATTGGAAAAAACTACTTTAAAGTTCATATGGAACCAAAAAAGAGCCCACATGGCCAAGTCAATCCTAAGCCAAAAGAACAAGGCTGGAGGCATCATGCTACCTGACTTCAAAATAAACTACAAGGCTACAGTAACCAAAACAGCATGGTACTGGTACCAAAACAGAGATATAGACCAATGGAACAGAATAGAGCCCTCGGAAATAATACCACACATCTACAACCACCTGATCTTTGACAAACCTGAGAAAAACAAGCAATGGGGAAAGTATTCCCTATTTAATAAATGGTGCTGGGAAAACTGGCTAGCCATATGTAGAAAGCTGAAACTGGATCCCTTCCTTACACCTTATACAAAAATCAATTCAAGATGGATTAAAGACTTAAATGTTAGACTAAAGCCATAAAAACCCTAGAAGAAAACCTAGGCAATATCACTCAGGCCATAGCATGGGCAAGGACTTCATGACTAAAACACCAAAAGCAATGGCAACAAAAGCCAAAATTGACAAATGAGATCTAATTAAACTAAAGAGCTTCTGCACAGCAAAAGAAACTACCATCAGAGTGAACAGGCAACCTACAGAATGGGAGAAAATTTTTACAATCTACCCATCTGACAAAGGGCTAATCTCCAGAATCTACAAAGAACTTAAACAAATTTACAAGAAAAAATCAACCCCATCAAAAAGTGGGGGAAGGATATGAACAGACACTTCTCAAAAGAAGACATTTATGCAGCCAACAGACACATGAAAAAATGCTTATCATCACTGGGCATCAGAGAAATGCAAATCAAAACCACAACGAGATACCATCTCACACCAGTTAGAATGGCGATCATTAAAAAGTCAGGAAACAACAGGTGCTGGAGAGGATGTGGAGAAATAGGAATGCTTTTACACTGTTGGTGGGACTGTAAACTAGTTCAACCATTGTGGAAGACAGTGTGGCGATTCCTCAAGGATCTAGAACTAGAAATACCATTTGACCCAGCCATCCCATTACTGGGCATATACCCAAAGGATTATAAATCATGCTGCTATAAAGACACATGCACACATATGTTTATTGTGGCACTATTCACAATAGCAGACTTGGAACCAACCCAAATGTCCATCAATAATAGACTGGATTAAGAAAACGTGTCACATATACACCATGGAATACTACGCAGCCATAAAAAAGGATGAGTTCATGTCCTTTATAGGGACATGGATGAAGCTGGAAACCATCATTCTGAGCAAACTATCTCAAGGACAGAAAACCAAACACTGCATGTTCTCACTCATAGGTGGGAATTGAACAATAAGAACACATGGACACAGGGTGGGGAACATCACACACTGGGGCCTGCTGGGGGGTGGGGGGAGGGGAGAGGGATAGCATTAGGAGATATACCTAATGTAAATGATGAGTTAACGGGTGCAGCACATCAACATGGCACATGTATACATATGTAACAAACTTGCACGTTGTGCACATCTACCCTAGAACTTAAAGTAAAATAAATAAACAAATAAAAAGAAAAAAAAAAGTAGAAGGCAAAGAATTGAACATACTGACATATTAATTCTTTGAAAAGAAATTTAGAACTCACATCTAACAAAAGGAAAGAAAAGAAGGAAAGTACAACTTGGAATAGGGCAAACGGGCGACTTGAGAAATCAAGTGTGCAGCTTGACTTCTTGACTTGGGGTTTTATACATTGGCATACTTCTGGGATCGTGCCTTACTTCTCCCCACCCCTGAGATCTTATTGGGAAGCTGATGATCAATTTTCAGGCGTTTTCTGTCTATTAGGAGACTGCCTTTCCCCAGCACTGGCTGTGACCAATTATTTAGAGAAACAGTTAACAGCTGCCTGACCATCACCTGATGGTTGCCCTGCACTCCTGGTGTGTGTGTGAGCCCTTTCTTGCTCTGCTCATACCAGGCTAGCTACCTACTGTAACATCAGGACAGAGGCAAAAGGTCCCAGTTCAACCTGAGTCTGTCTATTCTGAAGGGTCAATGTCACTGTAATCCTGAAACCCTTCTAGTCACCCATTAACTTGGTGATGTCATTGCCAACCATTTTTGGAGATGGACCCAGGGGCTTGATCTTAGGAGCCGGGGCAGAAATGGCACTGACTTCCCCATCGGTACACCTCAGGTTTGCAACATTAATCTTGTTGGGGTTGAACTTAGGCAGTACGGTGGAGGTGGCTGGTGTCAGATGTACCCAGATGTGAGATGACGGAAGAAAGTTGCACCTTAGGCCAGGCATGGTGGCTCATGCCTGTAATCTCATCACTTTAGGAGGCTGAGGTGGGTGGATCAGAAGGTCAGGAGTTCAAGACCAGCCTGACTAACATGGTAAAACCCTGTCTCTACTAAAAATACAAAAAATTAGCCAGGCGTGGTGGCACACACCTGTAAGCCCAGCTACTCAGGAGGTAGAGGGAGGAGAATTGCTTGAACTCAGGAAGCGGAGGTTGCAGTGAGCCAAGATTGTGCCAATGCACTCCAGCCTGGGCAATAGAGTGAGACTCCATCTCAAAAAAAAAAAAAAAAAAAAAAGCAAGTTGCACCTTGGCCTCCTCTGAGCAGAAAACCAAAAGGCTTGAATGTCTTCACAGGCAAACATGTTAAAACCTATACTCAACACTAAACAAACACTCACTTGTCTACATTGATACACACCCCCTCACCCTAACTAAAACTTCATCCATTGTTTCTAGACCTAGAGAGCCATGGAGTTTCTTCCTCTTGGAATTGGCTAGGTAGCCCTGAGAAAGGAACAAGAGGAGAAGGCATGGCCTGCCTGTGATGGATAGGATTAATCTTCTAAGATGAAGAAACAAAATAATTAAATTCTTAATCACCCCTAAGCTAGCACGGCTGATATAGCTGAGGGAGGGAGGGGGCTCTGAGGCCCAGACCAATATCCTAGAAATGGAGAGGGACTTAGGAAGAGTGGCACAGACAGAACTTTTTAGGCCAGAAGGAAAACCAGTAGGCAGGTAGGCAGGAAGGCAGATACACCTAGCTAGTGCCACAGAATCTTTCTTTCCAAGAGGAAATGGAGAAGCCCTGGAAAGAAAGCCTCCCATCATCCACTAAAACAGGGTGTTAGGAGGGTCTGGGCCCTCTTCAGCCCTCCCCAGAGCCCTTCCTGCCCCTCCATGGGAAGCATCCTGGGAGTGTATAGGAATAGTAGAAATAGTATACAGGACTCACAAATTGCCTGGAACCTTGAGTTTCATCAGGCATAGGGTCAACATTCCTCCTGGGATCCCCAGCTCTCAGTAGTGACAGGCCTATTTTCTGGTTTGGCAGAATGGCAGGAGATGATGTCTTCTACACAGATTCTTTGGTTCCCTTCAGAAAGTAAAATAGGCTGGGTGTGATGGTTCACATCTGTAATCCCAGCACTTTAGGCGACTGAAGCAGGAGGACTGTTTGAGCCCAGGAGTTCAAGACCAGCCTAGGTAGCACAGTGAGACCCTACAAAAAATAAAAATCAGCTGGATATGGTGGCACACGCCTGTGGTCCCAGATATTTGGGAGGCTGAGGTGGGAGGATCATTTGAGCCAGGAATGTTGAGGATGCAGTGAGCTGTGATAGCACCACTGCACTCCAGCTTGAGTGACAGAGTGGGACTTTGTCTCAAAACAAACAAACAAACAAACAAAAAAAACAAAAGAAAAACAAAAAGTAAAATAAAAATAGTGATAAGTATTTGATAGTAGAATTGACAAGAACTAAATTCTGATTTAAAATGTCTTCCTGGCTGGGTGAGGTGGCTCACGCCTGTAATCCCAGCACTTTGGGAGGCCAAGGGCGAGTGGATCACCTGAGGTCAGGAGTTCCAGACCAGCCTGGCCAACATGATGAAACCCCGTCTCTACTAAAAATACAAAAAGTAGCCAGGCGTGGTGGCATGCGTCTGTAGTCCCAGCTACTAGGGAGGCTGAGGCAAAAGAATCACTTGAACTCAGGAACTGGAGGCTGCAGTGAGCTGAGATTACGCCACTCCAGCCTGGACGACAGAGCGAGACTCCATCTAAGAAAAAAACAAAACAAAAACAAAATGTCTTCCTCCTGAAACCTGAGTAAAATGACATTAAAGGAATTTTTTTTTTAAAGCTACAGAAGGGCAAGAAGAATGGGAAAGGAGATACCAAAGAATGAAAGAGTTCAACACATTTTTGAAGACCGAAAACTTACAGAAGGTGAAAACTACTATGTACCTGCAGAGGTAGGTACCTTAGAAGGAAGTCAATCCATTCCACAGAACTCCAGAAGGGCTCAAGGTGCAGAGGCATTTGGCGTCTCAGAGGGTGAGTGGTGACATCGGGATGAAAACATAGGAATTGGTAGAAACTCTAAATGTGGATCAGCTAGATCCCCTAGTAATCTCTCCAGCATCCATTACAGCCAGACAACAACCCAGACCAGACTCTTTCATTTTGGAGAAACAACCAGAGAGACTTCATGTTTGGGGATATCTGGCACGATGGAGAGTAGAGACGATGAAAATGGGGGGAATAGGGAATGAAAAGAGTGGAAGTCTACAGAGTGATAGGGCTTGCAGCCCTCTTCCTCCATGTTGTTCTCAGATCCGTGGTCATAAGGCAAGAACTTGAAGGATTTTTCTTTGGAGAAACCGAATGACTCTAGAGTAAAGATCTTTAGATGGGCCATTTGGTGATCCCTCAATGAAAAAGCCAGTGGAGCCCACTTCTCCATGTGCTTTACTAAAAAATGAGTAAAGCAGCAGGGATCATAGACATTTGAGGAAACTTTAAAGGTGAAAGAGAGACTACAATTATTAATAAGAAGCAGGAAAAAGAAACCTGGAGTAAATAAGGACAATACAAGAAACAGAAAATTATTTAAGAAAATTACTTAAGCCAGGCACAGGGGCTCACGTCTGTAATCCTAGCACTTTGGGAGGCTGAGGCAGGCGGATCACAAGGTCAGGAGATCGAGACCATCCTGGCTAACACAGTGAAACCCCGTCTCTACTAAAAATACAAAAAAAATCAGCCGGGCATGGTGGCAGGCACCTGTAGTCCCAGCTACTCGGGAGGCTGAGACAGGAGAATGGTGTGAATCCGGGAGCGGAGGTTGCAGTGAGCCAAGATCGTGCCACTGCACTCCAGCCTGGGAGACAGAGGACAGAGTGAGACTCTGTCTCAAAAAAAAAAAAAAAAGAAAGAAAGAAAATTACTCAAAAAGCTCACCAACATTAGTTAATATACCTGAAGAGTTACTATACTTTTCATATGGATAAAACAAGAAGCAATGCTATGAAAAAAAAAAAAACCAGAATAAGGGAGTAAGAAAGAGCTCTTGGAAATTAAAAATACAGTAGTTAATATTAGAAATTTAATAGAATAGGCTGGTTGCAGTGGCTCACACTTGTAATCCTAGCACTTTGGGAGGCAGAGGTCAGGGGATTGCCCAGCCAACTTTTGTGCTTTAATAAAGGACACCATTAAGAAAGCGAAAAGACAACCCAAAGAATGGGATAAAAGTTTTGCAAATTCTATATCTGATACGGGACTTGTATATAGAATATACAAAGAACTCTTACATCTCCGCTGGGCGTGGTGGCTCACGCCTGTAATCTCAGCACTTTGGGAGGCCAAGGTGGGAGGATCACTTGAGGTCATGAGTTTGTGACCAGCCTGGTCAACATGATGAAACCCGTCTCCACGAAATATACAAAAATTAGCCAGGCATGGTGGCACGTCCCTGTAATCCCAGCTACTTGGGAGGCTGAGGCAAGAGAATGGCTTGAACCCAGGAGGCAGAGGTTGCAGTGAGCCGAGATGGCATTATTGCACTCCAGCCTGGGTGACAGAGTGAGACTCCATCTCAAAAAAAAAAAAAAAAAAAAGAAGAAGTCTTACATCTCAATAATAAAAGGACAATTAAACCAATAAAAATGGACAAAGAATCTAAATAGACATTTCCTCAAAGAACATACACAGTTGGCCAATGAGCATATGAAAAGATGCTCAACATCGGCCAGGCGCAGTGGCTCACGCCTGTAATCCCAGCACTTTGGGAGGCCGAGGCGGGCGGATCAAGAGGTCAGGAGATCGAGACCATCCTGGGTAACATGGTGAAACCCCGTCTCTACTAAAAACACAAAAAAATTAGCTGGGCGTGGTGGTGGGCGCCTGTAGTCCCAGCTACTCGGAAGGCTGAGGCAGGAGAATGGCGTGAAACCCGGGAGGCGGAGCTTGCAGTGAGCCGAGGTCGCGCCACTGCACTCCAGCCTGGGTGACAGAGCAAGACTCCGCCTCAAAAAAAAAAAAAAGAAAAGAAAAGATGCTCAACGTCATTAGTCACAAAGAAATGCAAATCAAAATCATGGAGAGAGAGCGATACCTCTTTGTGCCAAGATAGCTATAATAAAAAACAGAGATAACAACAAATGTTTTTGAGGGCAAGGAGAAAATGGAACTCTCATACACTGCTAGAGGGAATGTCAAATGGGTGCATCCACTTTGGAAAACAGTATGGCAGTTTCTCAAATGGTTAAACATAGAGTTACCATATAACCCAGCAATGCCACTCGTGGGTATATAGCTAAGAGAAATGAAAACATGTCCACACAAAAGCTTGTACATGACTGTTCATAGCAGCATTTTTCATAATAGCCAGAAGGTAGACACAACCCAAATGTCCATCAATTGGTGAATGGATAAATAAAATGTGGTATAGCCATACAAGGGATAAATAAAATATGGTAATCCATCCATATTATTTGGCAATAAAAAGAGGCTTGGCATGGTGGCTCATGCCTGTAATCCCAGCACTTTGGGAGGCTGAGGCGGGTGGATCACTGGAGGTCAGGAGTTCTGGACCAGCCTGGCCACCATGGCGAAACTGCATCTCTACTAAAAATACAAAAACTAGTCGGGCATGGTGGCATGCTCCTGTAATCTCAGCAACTCTGGAGGCTGAGGCAGGAGAATCGCTTGAACCTGGGAGGCAGACGTTGCAGTGAGCCAAGATTGCGCCACTGCACTCCAGCCTGGGTGACAGAGTGAGACTCCATCTCAAAAAAAAAAAAAAAAGGAAAAAAAGGAATAGTAATATTTGCTACAACATGGATGAACCTTGAAAGTATTATACTAAGTGAAAAAAGCTAGTCGCAAAGAACCGCATATTGTATGAATCCACTCATACAAAATGTTCAGAACAAACAATTCCATTGAGACAGAAAGTGGATTGATAGTTTCCTAGGGGTCAGTGGGAAATGGGGAGTGACTGCTAATGGGCAGGGTTTTTTTGGTTTTTTTTTTGGTTTTTTGAGATGGAGTCTTGCTCTCTTGCCAGGCTAGAGTGCAGTGGCGCAATCTCGGCTCACTGCAACCTCCACCTCCTGGGTTCAAGTGATTCTCCTGCCTCAGCCTCCCAAGTAGCTGGGACTACAGGCGCACGCCACCATGCCCAGCTAATTTTTGTATTTTTAGTAGAGACAGGGTTTCACCATGTTGGCCAGGATGGTCTCGATCTCTTGACCTCATGATCCGCCCGCCTCGGCCTCCCAAAATGCTGGGATTACAGGCATAAGCCACCGTGCCTGGCCTTTTTTTTTTTTTTTTTAGCAATGAAAATGTTGTAATATCAATTGTGGTAATGGTTGCACAATTCTGTGAATAAACAAATCCATTGAATTGTACCCTTTAAATGGGTGAATTGTATGGTATGTGAAATGTATCTCAAAAAAGCTGTTATAAACTTATTTTTCAAAGAAGAAAACCATTCCACGAGAGCCATTTACAGGACATGCTCAATTTAGAGGCAGGTAAAGCACCAGAGTACCAGAAGGGGAAGTCCCAGAGAGAGCCTCCTGAGACCCTTTCTGGCCAGCAGAGTTACAAAAAAGAAGTTCCATTCCTAGAGGTCAGATAACAGAGGCAAGCTGGTGGTTTCTGAGTCACATAAGGACAATTTAATCCCACAAAGGAATTCTGGGACCCATGGGAGAAATCGTCTTCCTCCTCCTATAACCAGAGAAAAAGGAAATGCCAAGTGCAGAGAAGCCCAGCAGACAGAGTGCGTCAAGCCTTGACGTAAAGGAAGAAAAATGAAAGAGACCTCACTTCTGAGGCCTGTGGAGCAACAGCTGGAGGTGAGGGTGAGAATCGAGGCCAGAGTGGGTCCAGTCAGAGGATGCAGGGCCAGTGTGTGCAGGTGTGTGCAGAGCTGAGGAGCTGGGTCAGCTCTGGCCATGGGTGGGAGATCTATGATCAAGGCTGAGGGAGAGTGAGAGAGTGAGAATATTTCTATGGTCTCTGGGAAGCAGCAGTTTCTGGATTAGAGCCTGAACCAGTTCTGGCCCCACAGAATTAGGGCATAACCAGAGTGTTTGTGGGTGGGGGCAGTGATTGAGTATTGTTCTCTCTGCTGGAGAGAGGGGGAGCCCAAGGCAGTCAGATGGTAGCTGCTGAGGTGTAGCAAGAGAGTTTTTCTCAGGTCTGGGACCAGCATGTGGTCAAGGCCAAACCAGGGCTTCAGTCCACGTAATTCCATGGATGCATTTGTCCTCATTCTGGGTTGAGGAAGGGACTTTGCATCAAATCTCTGAAGGTTGAAATAAACCTACAGCGGAGGCATGCTGAGAATATTGGCTGAACACTATCCTGTGTGGGCTCACGTTCTTGGGATAGTTCATATTCACTGTCTGACTCTTCTCCAGATGCCTCTGGGTACAGCCCTTGCATTGACTTGTTTTTCTGCCCTGAACCCAGAAGCTTGGTGTTGGAGTTGGTTTTGGCACGATGAACTGGGCCCTTTTACCTCTATTTGCAGGTTCTTGTTTGGTCTTGCTATAGGTCATGTGACTTCGTGTTGGCACCATTGTTCCCCCAATTTTCCCCTAAGTCCACCCCCTCATCTGGTTGCCAGAAGACTATTTATCCTCCCAATTTAAAATTTATCATTACCAGCCTGGAAAAGATTGTGAGTCCTTATTGCTACAAAAATTTTTTTTAAAAATTAGCTGGTCATGGTAGGGTGTCCCTATAGTTCCAGCTGCTCAGGAGGCTGGGGTGGGAGGATTGCTTGAACCCAGGAGCTCAAGACTTCAGTGAGCTATGACTGCACCACTGCACTCCAGCCTGGGTGACAGAGCAAGACCCTGTCTCAAATAAATAAAATAAAATAAAATAAGGCACTCACAGAAGGATTCCAAAGTTCATTTCCTCAGAAGTAGGCCTTCTGGAGGGCTAGTAATGTCCTATATCTTGGTCTGGTTAATGGTTAAAATACTATATTTGCTTTGTAATAATTCATGGACCTGGCCAGGTATGGTGGCTCACACCTGTAATCCCAGCACTTTGGGAGACTGAGGCAGATGGATCGCTTGAGCTCAGGAGTTCAAGACCAGCCTGAGCAACATAGTGAGACCCTGTCTCTATAAAAATACAAAAATTAGCTAGGCATGGTAGTGCATGCTTGTAGTCCCAGCTACTCAGGAGGCGGAGGCAGGAGGATCACTTGAGCCCAGGAGGCAGAGGTTGCAGTGAGCTGAGATTGTGCCACTGCATTCCAGCCTGGGTGACAGAGTCAGACCTTGTCTCAATAATAACAGTAATAATAATAATAATTAAAAAATTCATGGAGTTTTACACTTATAATTTGTACTTTTTTATGTTTATGGATCTGCCATACCAACAACCTGTGAACTTCTATGTATGTAAAAGAGAAATAAATTTCCATCTTGTTTAAGCCACATATGCAGACCAAGGTAGTGCTCCCAAATCACCAGAAAAGGGGTGATGTAAAGTGCATATTAACAAAAACCTCATGCCTGTAATGCCAGCACTTTGGGAGGCCAAGGCAGGTGGATCACCTGAGGTCGGGAGTTCAAGACCAGCCTGACCAACATGGAGAAACCCTGTCTCTACTAAAAATACAAAATTAACCGGGCATGGTAGCGCATGCCTGTAATCCCAGCTACTTGGGAGGTTGAGGCAGGATAATCACTTGAACCTGGGAAGCGGAGGTTGCAGTTAGCTGAGATCATGCCATTGCACTCCAGCCTGGGCAACAAGAGTGAAATTCCATCTCAAAAAACAAAAACAAAAACAAAACAAAACCTTTTCCTTGACTCTTACCATCATAAACAGAAACTTCATGAGAAAGTAGGAAAAGTTTAAACTTAAATTTACGGGTCCACAGTCTCTTACTTAACAATCTTGAAATTTGAAAGGCTCTAAAAATGAAAGTTTTTCATAATTCAGTTGGCATAATATGACTAGACCTGAACTCTTTTAGCAGCAAAGCCTGACCAGAACTGATGTGAGGCTATGTTTAGTTTTATTTACTCTATTTAGGAGAAATAATCACTAAGTTTTGCTGAAAAAATAATATATTGGGTTATGAAATGTTTTTAAAATGTTGCTGGAGGCCAAGTGCCATGGCTCACGCCTGTAATCCCAACACTTAGGGAAGCCAAGGCAGGCGGATCATTTGAGGTCAGGAGTTCAAGACCAGCCTGACCAATATGGTGAAACCCCGTCTCTGCTAAAAATACAAAACTTAGCTGAGCGTGGTGGCATGTGCCTGTAGTCCCAGCTACTTGGGAGGCTGAGGGAGAGAATCGCTTCAACCCGGGAGGTGGAGGTTGCAGTGAGCCAAGATCGTGCCACTGCACTTCAGCCTGGGCCACAGAGCGAGACTCCATCTCAAAAAAAAAAAAAAAAAAAAAAAAAAAGAGTTGCTGGAAAGTGATAGGCAGCTCTCCAGTTACTGAGCATAGTGCAGGGTGGGTGAGTAGTAACTGGGGAAAATCCTAACTGAAACAAGGATAAAGAAAAAAGGCTTATATGATTCCAGGCATTAAAAAGAACATTTTACTTATAAAGGAAAGAGAATTAGACTAGCTTTGCATTTCTCTTCTACAGTACTGTGATAGAAACTAAAATCCAAGAATTTTATGCATAGCTATCATTCTTGGGCAAATTGATGACAGTTTTGGGAATACTGTACAAGATGTCAGGGAGATTGCTAGCCTTCCAGTAAAATTCAATCTTCTCCTTTCCTGTGGGATTATAATTGTAGCCTCAAACATGACATTCTATTTCCCAGCCCCCACTGTAGTTAGACGTGGCTACGTGGACTAAGCTGTCTCTAATAGAACGTGATCAGAAGTGTTATGTGCCATTTCTGAGCCCAGTGACTTAAGACCAGTGTGTGCCCTCTTCACACTCTCAGGAGGATGTGCCTGTGACTCAGTTTCAATGATAAAGAAACAAGATGGGGGAATACTATGTCCATAAATGATTGTGTAGCAGCATAACTGCGAATGTCCTAAAACAATGCTCTGAAATGCAACATGAGAGAAAAATAAACTTCAATTTTGCTTGAGCTATTGCATTTTGGGGTTTCTTTGTTATAGAAATTTAGTCATTAACTAATAATCAGGGATTCAGGCAGTATATCATCCATAACTTTATCTGAGAAAAGTAATTGAAAGAGTACTCTAACTAGTTTTCAAGGTAGGAGAAAATAAAAAGAAAGAGTAATAATAAATCTGTAATCTATACAGTGAAATCTAAATACAACATAACATTGCAACTGGGAATTTTTCATAGAAGGACAAAGAAAACATTCTTGAAACTGAACACGCATACTGAGAGGAAATTATTAATAACATCAGACTAAAAGCTGCAAACTATTTTAGTGTGTCAGTTGTCTGTTGTTATATAGCAAAGTACCCCAAAACTTCGTGACTTAAGACGATAATTTGTTATTTCTCACGATTCTGTGATTGGCTGGGCTCAACGTGGGAGTTCTGTTCCACTTCATGTTGACTGGGGTTATTTCTGTGGCTACATTCTTCTAGGAGCTTGGCTGGAACATCCAGAATGGCTTCACTCATGAGCCTGGGACATTGGCAGGGAGGTTCTGGGACTTTTTTTTCCCTCTCTCTCCATGCGGTCTCTCCAGCAGGTTGGCCAGACCTATTTATGTGGTGGCAGAAGTTGCCAATCCTCTTAAAACCTACACTTGTAACTGTCACAGGGTCACTTCCCTTGCAATTGATTGGTCAAGGTAAGTCACAGTCCAGCCCAGATTCAAGCGGTGGGAAACTCATTCCACTTTCTTTTCTCTTTTTTTTTTTTTTTTGAGACAGGGTCTCACTCTGTTGCCCAGGATGGAGTGTAGCAGTGTGATCTCGGTTCACTGCAACCTCCACCTCCTGGGGCTCAAGCAATCCTCCCACCTCAGCCTCCCAGCCTCCTGAGTAGCTGGGACCACAGGCATGTACTACCAGGCCCGGCTAATTTTTGAGGTATCTTGCCCAGGCTGGTCTTGAACTCCTGGGCTCAGGCAATCCACCTGCCTCGGCCTCCCAAAGTGCTAGGATTACAGGTGTGAGCCGCCAGGCCTGGCCTTCCCACCTCTTTTAAAAATTATTTTTATTTTTAATTTTTGTGGGTACATAGCAAGTATATATACTTATGAGATACATGAGATGTTTTGAGACAGGCATGCAATGTGTAGTAATCATATCATGGAAAATGGAGTATCTATTGCCTCAAGCATTTATCCTTTGCGTTACAAACAATCCAATTATACTTTTAGTTATTGTAAAATGTACAATTATTATTGACTATAGTCACCCTGTTGTGTTACCAAATGTTAGGTCTTATTCATTCTTTCTAATTATTTTTTTGGTACCCATTAACAATCCCTACTTTCCCACCACCCAACTATCCTTCCCATCCTCTGGTAACCATTACTCTCTATCTCCAAGAAGTCAATTGTTTTGATTTTTAGATCTCACAAATAAGTGAGAACATCTTATGTTTGTCTTTCAGTGCCTGGCTTATTTCATTTAACATAATAACCTCCATTCCATCCATGTTGTTGCAAATGACAGGATCTCGTTCTTTTTTATGACTGAATAGTACTCTATTGTGTATAAATATCACATTTTCTTTATCCATTCATCTGTTGATGGGTGCTTAGGTTGCTTCCAAATCTCGGCTGTTGTAAACAGTGCTGCAACAAACATGGGAGTGCAGATATCTCTTCGATATACTGATCTCCTTTCTTTTGGGTATAAACCCAGCAGTGGGATTGCTAGATCATATGGTGGCTGTAGTTGCAGTTTATTGATGGACCTCCAAACTGTTCTCCACCGTGGTTGTATTAATTTACATTCCCACCAATAGTGTATGAGGGATCCCTTTTCTCCACATTTTCGCCAGCATTTGTTATTGCCTGTCTTTTGGATAAAAGCCATTTTAACTGGGGTGAGATGATATCTCATTGTAGTTTTTATTTGCATTTCTCTGATGATCAATGATGTTAATCTTTTTGCCTTTTCATGTCCACCTTTTCATGTGACTGCCATTTGTATGCCTTCTTTTGAGAAATGTCTATTCAAATCTTTTGACTTCTTTTTTGTTGTTTTTGAGATAAAGTATGGTTCCGTTGCCCAAGCTGGAGGGCAGTGGCACGACCTTAGCTCACTGCAACCTCTGACTCCTGGGCTCAAGCCATCCTCTCACTTCAGCCTCCCAAGTAGCTGGGACCACAGGTAAGCACCACCACACCTGGCTAATTTTTGTATTTTTTGTAGAGACGAGGTTTTGCCATGTTGCCCGTGCTGGTCTTGAACTCCTGGGCTCAAGTGACCTTCCTGCCCTGGCCTCTTAAAGTGCTGGGATTATGATTTGATTTCTGTATATGGCGAGAGAAGGGGGTCAAGTTTCAAGTTTCATTCTTCAGGGTTTGGATGTCCAGTTTTCCCTGAACCATTTATTGAAGTGACTGTCTTTTCCCTAGTGTATGTTATCGGCCCCTTTGTGGAAAATGAGATCACTGTAGGTGTGTGGGTTTGTTTCTGGTTGCTCTATTCTGTTGTATTGATTTATGTGTTTGTTTTTATGCCAATATCATGCTGTTTTGGTTACTATAGCTCTGTAGTATAATTTGAAGTCAGGTAATGTGATTCCTCCAGTTTTGTTCTTTTTGCTTAAGATAGCTTTGGCTATTCTGGGTCTTTTGTAGTTCTACGTAAAAAAAAAATTTTTTTTTTTGAGGTTTGGAGTGCATCGTCTTACTGCAACCTCTGCCTCCTGGTTTCAAGTGGTTCTTGTGCCTCAGCCTCCAAGTAGCTGGGACTACAGGCAGGTACCACCACACCCAGCTAATTTTTTGTGTGTTTTTAGTAGAGACGAGGTTTCACCATGTTGGCCAGGCTGGTCTCGAATTCCTGACCTCAAGCAATCCTCCCATCTTTGCCTCCCAAAGTGCTGGGATTACAGGTGTGAGCCATTGTGCCTGGCCAGTTCTATATACATTTTAGGATTGTTTTTTCTATTTCTATGAAGAATATCATTGGCATTTTGATAGAAATTGCATTGAATCTGTAGCTTGCCTTGGGTAGTATGAACATTTTAACAATATTGAGTTTTCCAATTCATGAACGTGGAATAGCTTACCATTTTTTGATGTCCTCTTCAATTTCTTTCATCTGTATTTTATAGTTTTCATTACAGAGATCTTTCACTTCTTTGATTAATTCCTAGGTATTTAATTTTATTTGTTGTTACTGTAGGTGGGATTACTTTTTTAAATTTCTTTTTCAGATTATTCACTGCTGGCATATAGAAATCCTGCTGATTTTTGTATATTGATTTTGTATTCTACAACTTTACTGAATTTATTGATTTTTTTGAGATGGGGGCTCACTCTGTCACCCAGGGTGGAGTGCAGTGGCATGATCTTGGCTCACTGCAAGCTCCACCTCCCAGGACCAAGCAATCCTCCTACTGCAGCCTCCCAAGTAGCTGGGACCACAGGTGCACACCACCACACCTGGCTAATTTTTTGTCTTTTTGGTAGAGATGGGGTTTCACCCTGTTGCCCAGGCTGGTCTTGAACTGCTGAGCTCAAGCAATCTGCCCACCTTGGCTTCCCAAAGTGCTGGGACTACAGGTGAGTCACCGTAGCTAGCAATTTATCACTTTTTTTTTTTTTTGAGACAGTCTTGCTTTGTTGCCCAGGCTAGAGTGCAGAGTGGTGCGATCTTGGCTTACTGCTTACTGCAACCTCTGCCTCCCGTGTTCAAGTGATTCTCCCGCCTCAGCTTCCCGAGTAGCTGGGATTACAGGTGCGTGCCACAATGCCTAGCTAATTTTTGTATTTTTAGTAGAGATGGAGTTTTGCCATGTTGGCCAGGCTGGTGTCGAACTCCTGATCTCAGGTGATCCATCTGCCTTGGCCTCCCAAAGTGCTGGGATTACAGGTGTGAGCCACCATGCCCAGAGGAATTTATCATTTCCAATAATTTTTTGGTGGACTCTTTAGGTTTTTTCAAATATAAGGTCCTATCATCTGCAAGCAAAGATAATTGGACTTCTTCCTTTCCAATTTGGATACCCTTTTTATTTTTATTTTTATTTTTTTGAGATGGAGTCTCACTGTGTCACCCAGGCTGGAGTGCAGTGGCATGATCTTGGTTCACTGTAACCCCCACCTCCTGGGTTCAAGCAATTCTCCTGCCTCAGCCTCCGGAATAGCTGGGACTACAGGTGTGTGCCACCATGCCCAGCTAATTTTTGTATGTTTAGTAGAGACGGGGTTTCACCATGTTGGCCAGGCCGGCCTTGAACTCCTGACTGCAGGTGATCCACCCACCTCAGCCTCCCAAAGTGCTGGGATTACAGGCATGAGCCACTGTGCCCAGTGATACCCTTTATTTTTTTCTCTTGTCTGACTGCTCTAGCTAGGACTTCATTACTATGGTGAATAACAGTGGTGAAAATGGGCATCCTTGTCATGTTCCAGATCTTAGAGGAAAGTCTTTCAGTTTTTCCTCATTCAGTATGATACTAGCTGTGGGTCTGTTGGATACAGATTTCATTATGCTCAGGTATGTTCCTTCTATACTGTGTTTTAAGGGTTTTCATCTTGAAGGATGTTGAATTTTATCAAATGCTTTTTCAGCATCAATCTGAAATGATTATATGGTTTTTGTCCTTCATTCTGTTGATATATCACAATGATTGATTTGCACATGTTGAACCATCCTTGGATCCCAGAGATAAATCCCACTTGGTCATAGTAAATGTTCTTTTTAATGTATTATTGAATTCTTTTTGCAAGTATTTTATTGAGGACTTTTGCATCAATATTCATCAGAGATATTGGCCTGTAGTTAATTCCACCTCTTGATGGGAGAAGCATCATGCACATCAAAGATGGGATTATTGACAGCATCTTTGGAAATAATCTTTTCTTTCTTTCTTTTTTTCTGTCTCTTTCCTTCTTTCTTTTCTTTCTTCTCTCTTTCAGTGTCTCACTCTGTCACCCAGGCTGGAGTGCAATGGCACAATCATAGCTCACTGTAGCCTTGACTCACTGCAGCCTCAACCTCCTGGGCTCAAAGGATCCTCCTGCCTCCATTTGCTGAGTAGCTGGGACCACGGGCACATGCCACCATGCCTGGTTAAATTTTGTATTTTTTGTAGAGATGGGGATCTTACTATGTTGCCCAAGCTGGTCTGAAACTCCTGAGCTCAAGTGATCCTCCTGCCTCGGCCTCCCAAAGTGCTGGGATTATAGGTGTTAAGCCACCACACCCAGCCCAGAAACAATCTTTCATCATTCACCTTCTGGCCACAGCAATCCACATCCTTTCCCAATCAAAACACACTCATCCACTCCACCAAAAGTCTCAAACCATTATGGCCTTGGATCAAAGTCCAGCATTTCACTATCTAAATAAGGCCCATGAAGAAGAAGTTCCTGTGGTATAGTTTATTGGGTGTACAGGTACAACTTCTTCAACCCAGAGACCTGTGAACTAAATAGATGACTTACCTGCTCCCCTTATTCCTCACTCCCCACACCCACACACCAACACACTTGAAAAGATAGAGACATAATGACTCCACCGAATACTCCTATTCAAAAAGGGGAAGAATAGAAGGCACATTAATAGTTATTGATTCATAATAATTCTGAAATTTACCTGGACACCTGTTCTCCTACTCTGAGGATAGGAATTGTTCTTTGATTTGTTTTATTGAATGGCTTTTTTTTTTTGAGACTGAGTCTCACTTTGTTGCCCAGGCTGGAGTGCAGTGGCATGATCTTGGCCACTGGGCTCAGGTGATCCTCCCACCTCAGTCTCCTGAGCAGCTGGGACTGTAGGCACGTGCCACCACGCCCAGCTAAGTTTTGTATTTTTTTTTGTAGAGACAGGGTCTCACCATGTTTCCCAGGCTGGTCTCGAACTCCTGGACTCATGTGATCTGCCCACCTTGGCCTCCCAAACTGCTAGGATTACTGGTGTGAGCCACTGCCCCTGGCAGGAATGGTTTCATGATCCATTTTATTTTCAGAAGCTTTTAATTCTGCCTTTTGCCCTCTGAGATCTTGGCTTCACACCCTGAGAAAGCATTTTCCATAAGAAACGGTCCATGTTTGTAGTTGAGTAGCTTTTTCAGTTTCTTTCCACCCACAGAAAGTTGAGGGCCCAGGGATCCTTTTTGTTTCAAACTGTCTTTGCCCCTTATAATCTATAGTTTCACTTTTGCCAATATACTTCTCTTTAAAACTTTGTGGGTATTTTATGAATATTACTTGGATTCACACCATACCCCCCAAACCACATCCATACTTCTTTCTGAGACAGAAGTCTCTCTACTTTGGATGTGTCTGATTGCTGTAGTGCAATGCCCTTATGTTTCTCCGAAGTCCTTCTGTCTAGGTGAGATGGTCTACAAGGCACTGCCTAATTCCTTATGAAGTCTTACAGCTGCACTCTTGATTTGATCTGAGGCCTCATTTAACTTGCAATTTCCTAAATTTGATCTTTGCTCTGAAGCCATTTCTTATTTTGGTGATCTTTTGCTAAGTCCTTAGTCCTTTACTCACTAAGTCCTTTACATTTTGTCTCATTTCTGCTTGAAAATTGAATAATTTCTTCTTTGGCTTATTTCTCTTTTGCAATACAACATCCTATGTGGTTAAAAGAAATCAGCAAACGCTTTTAACATTCTGCATGGGAATCTCCTAAGGCAGATCCAGAAGGTCATTAAGTATGTCTCCTAGCTTCTAAGTTATCACAGATGACAGTGCTGCCAAACATTCTGCCAACGCATCACACTGGTTGTTCTCTCTCCAGGCTTTAATAAGTTTCCTCACTGCTCTTCTAACCTCCACTCAAAGCCTCCTTGCTGTCTTTCCAGGCTCTGCCTGCTGCCTGGTCTCAACATCAATGCCACATGTTTTATGTTTTAGTTATGGCAGTATCCCATTTCTAGATATCAGTTCTCTAACAGTTATCTACAAAGGGGTGTTTTGTTATATAACAACAGATGCTGTAATCATCTAGTAATCTGGAGGATATAAGATGGCTTCACTCATATGTATGGGGCCTTGGTGCTGGCCATGGGGTCACTCTCCATATGTGACTTCTCATCAGTCAGCAGTTATCCCATTTAACTTTGACATGGTGGTAGGAGTGTTCTATGACAGCGTAAGCAGAAGCTCCAAGGACAATAGAGGCCTATGCTTAGGAACTCATATGGTATCACTTCTATAACATTTTGTCAGTCAAAATAATTCACAAGCCCAGTCAAGAAACAACAGGTAGGAAAAAAGACTATGTATTAGTCAGGGTTTTCCAGAGAAACAGAACTAATAGGATACGAAGATTTATTATTATGAAGAATTGGCTCACATGATATGGAGGCGAAGAAGTCCCACAATCTGCTGTCTGCAAGCTGGAGACCCAGGGAAACCAGTGGTGTAATTCAATTTGAGTCTAAAGGTCTGAGAAGCAGGGGAGCTGATGGGATAAATCCTAGTACGAGGGCAGGAGAAGATAAGAGGGGATGTTTCAGATCAGACAGTGAGGCAGGAAAAAAAAAAAAGAGTGAGAGAGAGGGCAAATTCCTCCTTCCTCCACCTTTTGTTCTATTCTGGCCTGGCCTTCAGTGGATTGGATAATGCTTTTCTATATTGGGAGGACATTCTATTTTACTGAGCCTACAGATTCAAGTTGACACATGAAATTAACTATCACAGACTCCCTCTCTCTCTCTTTGTTTTTAAATCTGCCATCTGCACACTAAAGACTCCTCTCGATGGGAAAAGTTGTAACAACTTTATGGCCATATTTAACCTTCCACAGGTAACTACAAACATCTTAAAGTAAATATAATATTCAATAATTTTATGTTGAAAGCAACATAACAGGAACAAGATATAGATGCCCAATATCACCATTTCCATTCAACACATTACTACAGGTTTTAGCCACTGCAATAGGCAAGAAAAAGAAATGTTATATAATTGGAAAGAAATAAAATGGTCATTATTCTCTACATAGCTGGAAACAGTAAGTAAGAAAAATGGCTACACTATTAGAATTAATTAGTTTAATTAATAATTCAGCAAGAGTGCTAGCTTCAAGACCAACATACAAAAATTATTGTATTTCTATATTTACATTGAAAACAATTAGAAAATAAAAATTTACATTTAAAATGACATGAAATATTAAATGCCTAGAATAAATCTAACAAAGAGGTGTGCAATATTTACACTTAAAAACTACAAAGCATCAAGATAAATTACAGACACCAAAATAAATGGAGGAATATATCATTTTTATGGATTGAAAGATTCAACCCCACAGAATGCTGTTATTAGTTTCCTAAGGCTGCTTTAATAAAGTACCACAAACTAGGTTTAAAAAAAACAAACAGAATTTATATCACCATTCTTGGGGCTAGAAGTCTAAAATTAAAGATCGGTAGGGTCATGCTTTCTCTGAAACTTTTATGGGAGAATCTTTCCTTGCCTCTCTTAGCTTTTGGTGTTATCAACAATCCTTAGCATTCCTTGGCTTGCAACTGCAGTACTTCAATCTCTGTTTCCATCATCGCATGGGGTTCTCCTCCAATGTGTATGTCTTCATATCTTCCCCTCTCTTAAGGACACCAGTCATAATGGATGAAGCGCCCACCTTCCTTCAGTGTGGCCTCATCTTAACTAATTACATCTGCAACAATCCTATATGACTAAATAAGGTCCCATTCTAAGGGTTAGGACTTCAACATATCTTTTTAGGTGACACAATTCAACATAATGAATAACAAACACCAATTCTCCAAAACAGGCATACCACTTCAGTATAATACTAAACAAAATCCCAACGGATTCTAAAATTTGTAAGGAAAGTTTTGTCACAACTGACAAGCTGATTCAAAAATTTACATGAAGATGCAAAGGACCAAGGAAAGCCAAGATAATCTTGAAGGACATAATATGAGGGAGGACTTTTTCTATCATATACTAAGATTTATTATAAAGCTATTACAGAAATTAAGACAGTATGGTATTTCCACAAGGAGAAACAAAAGGAACAGCCTTCATAGTCCTGAAACAAACCCACACATATATAGACAACTGATACATGACAAAGGTGTCAATGCAGAACAGTGGGGAAAAGGACAGTCTTTTTAAAAAATAGTGCTTAATCCATGCAAAATTCACATGGAAAGGTTGAAATCTGACTTACCTTACACTATACACATAACCCAACCACAGATGGATTATAAAACTAAATGTGAAAGACTAATAACACTTCTAGAAATTTTCTTCATTTGGTAGGAAAATATTTCTTAAGAGAATACAATAAGCACTAAGCACAAAGGGTTTTTTTTGTTGTTGTTGTTTGTTTGTTTTTTGGATGGAGTCTTGCTCTGTCACCCAGGCTGGAGTGCAGTGGCATGACCTCAGCTCATTGCAACCTTCGCTTCCTGGTTCACGTGATTCTCCTGCTTCAGCCTCCCGAGCAGCTGGGACTGTAAGTGCACACCACCATACCCGGCTAATTTTTTTTTTTTTTCCTGAGGCAGAGTCTTGCTCTGCCACCCAGGCTGCAGTGCAGTGGTGCGATCTTGGCTCACTGCAACCCCTGCCTCCGGGGTTCAAGTGATTCCCCTGCCTCAGCCTCCCTAGTAGCTAGGATTACAGGTGCCCACCATGCCCAGCTAATTTTTGTATTTTTAGTAGAGACAGGGTTTCCTCATGTTGGCCAGGCTGGTCTCAAACCCCTGGCCTCAAGAGTTCCGCCCGCCTCAGCCTCCCAAAGTGCTGCTATTATAGGCATGAGCCACCGTACCCGGCCACAAAGGTCTTTTAAGTTCATCGAAAGACACCAATAACAGAGTGAAAAGGCAAGCACTGAGTGGGAGAAGATATTTGCAATATATACAGTAGTCCCTCCCTTATCCATGGGGATATGTTCGAAGATGTTCCACAGATGCCTGAAACCTCCAGTAGTATCAAACCCTATATATGCTATGTTTTTTCCTATACATACATACCTATGATAAAGTTTAATTTATAAATCAGGCACAGAAAGAGACTAACAACTAACAATAGAACAATTATAACAATAGACTTTAATGAAAGTTGTTTAAAACTTATGAATTATTTGTTACTGGAATTTTCCATTTAAGATTTTCAGACCGTGGTTGAGTGTGGGTAACTATGACTTCAGAAAGCAAAACCGTGGATGAGGGGGGCTAGTGTATATTCAAAAAAGACTTATCTTAGTGTATTCCTGATTGCCAAAAGAAAATGCCACAGACTGTGTAATTTATAAATAGTAGAAATTTATTTCTCACAGTTCTGGAGGTTGGCAAGTCCAAGATCAAGGCACTGGCAGATTTGTTGTCTTGGAATTACTCTCTAATTCCAAGATGAAACTTTGTTGTTGTCCTCTTGCTGGGAGGAACATTGTTATCATACAGTGAGGGGTTAAAAGGGCAAAAGGAATGAATCTTTGTGAAGGGCATGAATGCTCTCTTTTGTAAGGTTATGAATCCCATTCAAGAGGATGGAGTCCTCATAGCCTAACCCCTCCCAAAGGCTCCACTTCTTATACCATCGCCTTAATGTTTAAGTTCCAATATATGAATTTTGAAGGGACACATACATTCAAACCATAGCAGGATTCATATCTAAAATATATGCCCATAAGAAAATGTCAATCCAATACAAAAATGAGCAAGAGACTTGAACAGGCACTTATGGGGGATATCCAGATACCCAAGGAACAAGAAAATGGGCTCATCCTCATTAATAATCTGGGAAATGCAAATTAAAACCACAGTGAGATACCACTATGCCCCCATCAGAATGGTTATAATTAAAAAGATATGCAGTAGTAATTATTGGCAAGGATGTTGGGAAACTGAAACTCTCATACATGGCTGAAGGGAGTATAAACTGAAACCACCATTTTCTAAAATTGCCTGAGATTATCTACCTAAATTTTACATATACATAACAAGCAATTTCACTTTTAGGTATGAACCCAACAGAAATGTGTGCATATGTATCACTGTTAAATAAAACTTGTAGGCCATTGTTTCGGGCTAAGCTCCTGCAGTAGGTCTCAATGAACCAGACTAAAAATCAAAATGGAGTCACTCACACTGAGGTTCCATGTCATCAAATGGAAACTACGTTGTTATTTGAAGTTCTGAAAAGTCAGGAAAAAGAGATAATAAGAGTCTAATTTCCCCTGAGTGCCAGTTTCAATTAGCATAATCATGAAATTTCTTCTGCTTTAATCGTTACCAAAAAAAGATAAACTGAAGTTACCTGATGTTAACCAATCAGTTATTTCTCTATTGTTTTGTTTCTTGGTTCTGCTTTACAAGGAAATTAACTTATTTATTTATTTTTTGGAAAGTTACTTTGAAATGAACCAATCTGTTTTTTGTTCTTTATTTCTGCTTTCTCCAGCCCTTCTCTGTCTATAAAACCTACCTCTTCTGCTCAGCTCATTGGAACACTTGTTCTATTTTATGGAATGAAGTGTTGCCAGATTCTAGAATCACAAATAAAGCTAATTGAGATATTTAAATTTGTTGTAATTTTGTCTTTTAACATCACCAATGACAAGAATGTTCACAGAAGCATTATTCCTAATAGCCACAAATTGGAAACAACTCAAATGTCCATCAATAGTAGATGATTAAAATTGTATCATATTCATAAAATAGAATACTATACAGCAGTCAAAATGAATGAACAGTCACAAATCATACATGTATCTGTGAAACAATGTTGAATTAAAAAAACCAAATCTCAATTTTGAGCAAGTTTTTTCATTTATATCTCAAGAGATTAAAAAATTATACCTCTTAGGGTTAAATGGTGAGGATTAAGTGGGATGGTGCATGTGAAGTGCTCAGCAAGCCAAGTATTATTTAATATCATGCTCTCTCAGTAGGCCACCTTTCAGGAAATGGGCACTAAAGGATGCTACAGATTAGCTAGGTGTGGTGGCACGTGCCCGTAAGCCCAGCTACTCGGGAGGCTGAGGCAGGAGAATCGCTTCAACCCAGGAGGCGGAGGTTGCAGTTAGCCGAGATTGTGCCACTGCACCCCAGCCTGGGCAACACCGTGATACTCTTGTCTCCAAAAAAAAAAAAAAAAAAAAAAAAAAAAGAATGCTATAGAGCACTTACAGCGCCTTCTAACGCCATCTCCACCTTTTCACTATTGAGCCTCGGTCTCTTTAAGAAGTGAACCATAATTGAGGAAAGAGGAATGCTGGGAAGTTCTACTCAGATCAGGTCCGGAGCCTGACGGGAAAAGAGGGCGGAGACCAAGGCTGCGCAGGCGTGGTTGGCCGGCTGTTGCGTTGGGATGGATCAGGCGGAATTCCAGAAGAGAAAATAATCCCTGTCTAGACGCGGAGGACTTGGTTCCTATTCGCAAATTTCCCGTCCAGTGCTCCTCCGGTAGCAGGGAGGCGACAGAAGGTGGGTGCGACCGCAGTGGTAGTGGGCGGGACGGCGGGGCGGAGGCCACGCCACGTGACGAGGCGTTGCGGCGGGGGCGGTGCCAGGTGGGCTACGCGGCTGGGGCGGCTGCGGATGTCGCCTTAGGGACGCGTTGACACTCACTGGCTAGTCCACCGCTCTCAGTCGGAGACCACATTGCCTCGTTAGTCCTCAATGATGGGAGTGGGAATTCTTGGTGGGAAGGAGAATTTCGGAAAGCGTGCGGTTCTCAGAGGAGGAATGAGCGCCCGTAGATATTTTGTGGCGAGTGCGCAAAAGTTCTCATTTCTTCTTTGGAACAGGCTTTTCAACCAGTTGTCCGTTTCCATCCCTGACTATTCGGATAAAGACAACTTTGAAGAGCTTTTTGTTTTAGGTTTAATTCGTCCCGTTTAGTTCTTTGACTTTTAGGGGAAGGGAATTTACTGAATGGCCAATTGAGTTTCTTTTCTACAGGAAGGCGATTGTGAAGCGGGGCTCTGAGGGGCTTGATGCCCCCCACCCCTCACACGGAGACCTTGAAAGAGGCAGGTGACTCACTTTCAGTAGGGGCGTTCCTGTTGTTGGCCTGCGATGGATGGCATCTTGAGCTCACATCTAGCGTTAGGCCGAGAAATGGGGCCCTTAGGGAGGCTTCCAGTGAAGGTTGAGTTATTAGGTCAGGGCCGGGAGGTTGTTGTGCCCCTCTTTGAGAAATAAAAGCCGACATGGGCCTCTAAGTACTGATTCTTATGGGGTCAGAAACTATTTCTTGAGTCCGTTCTTCTCAGAGTTTATTACTTCCTCCCACGTCTTGGTCTGCTGGTCTAATTTCCTTCAATAACCTTCAACATAGGAAAAAACCAGAGTGTGTTGTGTGTCTTTAAAGATATTAGAGAAGTGGGAGCTGTTGCCCCAAAACTGTTTTCTTATGTAGCTACTGAAGGAACAGAAAGCAGGAAGAAAGAAAAAAGTTAGTTGTGGCCCCAGAAGAGTTGTTTTTCAAATGCCAAGCCGTGAAGCCTCATGCACTCAACACAAAGTTTTTCTTTCATATAGATAAGCCTGAAAAAAAAAAAAGAGTAAGCCTGAGTATGTATTTTAGGTGTCCAGCTATCCATTACCAAGAAGAAATCTATTCGTTTGAGCCTGAGACACTCTTTGAGGTAAAAAATTAGAATGAAAGAACCTTTGGATGGTGAATGTGGCAAAGCAGTGGTACCACAGCAGAAGCTTCTGGACAAAATTAAAGAAGAACCAGACAATGCTCAAGTAAGCATTTCATCTTGATTTAAAAATTTAAAAAAATTCCTTCTTTTCCATCTGGTCAACTGAAAAATTTTAGTTAAACGGTTTCTGGTTTGTAAGTTTAAAATAACCCACACTGAGACAGGCTCTCGCTGTCGCTGAGGGTGTAGTGCAGTGGTGCGATCTCCTTAGCTCACTGCAGCCTGCACCTCCCAGGCTCGAGTGATCTTCCCACCTCAGCCTCCTGTGTAGCTGGGACCACAGGGCACACACCAACATGCTCAACTATTTTTTTGTATTTTTGGTAGAGACGGGGTTTGGCCACGTTTCCCAGGCTGGTCTCAAACTCCTGAGCTCAAGCAATCCACCCACCTTGGCCTCCCAAAGTTCTGGGATGACAGGCATGAGCCACCATTCCTGGCTGGTTTTTTGCTCTTTGAATGAAAGCTATAACTACATGATTTTTTTGTGTGTGGAAGGAAAGTAATATATTTACCATTTTTCCATACTTGTCACTTAAAAAAAATTCTCTTGTATCTGGTAGTACTTTCCTTTATTCTGTTAAGAATTTGTGGTCTGTGCTAGTCTCTGGGGATCCAGGATTGAGCAAAGTCAGCTTAGTCCCTTCCCTTGTAGAGCTTATATGTTAGTAGAGGAGGCAGAGATTACAAAAGTATTGGTCAAGTAATATATATAATTACAAACTATGACAAGTACTCTGGAAGAAAAGCCTAAAATGGGGAATCTGACCTAGTTTTGGTTGTGGTCTGCCTGGGGATGGCTAGGGAAGGCCTCTCTAAGGGAAGGATGTGTAAGCTGAATTATGAAGAATGAATTGATTAGGCAAAGGGTATGGAGAAGAGTATTACAGACAGAGGGAACTGTGAATAGGAAAGCCCTGAGTTGGAAAGATGCATGGTTCTTTTTAAGACCTGCAGGAACAGTGAGCCTGGAACAGAAAAGATATGAAAATGGTGATGATGATAATGATTAAAACAACAACAATAAAAATAGCTGGCATTAGTATATCAGTATGTAGTATATATTATATCATAATCATATGTGACATTATTAACTTAATATTTATATATGCTTAAGAGTGTGTCAGGCACCATTCTTACCACCATATTATTATCCCCATTTTACAGATGAGGAGACCAAAGCTCAAAAAAGCCAAATAGTTTACCACAGATCACAGTTAGTAGTAAATGACAAAGACTGGATTCAAATCCAGGTGGTCAGACTCCAGAACTTGTGCTATTCTGCTTCTCTATGATAAGGCTGTATATATAGTTTAAGGCTGGATTATGTAGGACGTAGCAGACCTTGTTATAAATTTTGGTTTTTATCCTAAGAGCAGTCGATAGCCATTATAGGGTTTTTTGTTTTTGTTTTGAGATGGAGTTTTGCTGCAATGTTGTAATCTTGGTGGCTCACTGCAACTTCCATATCCCGGGTTCAAGTGATTCTCCTGCCTCAGCCTCCCCAGTAGCTGGGATTACAGGCGCCTGCCACCACGCCTGGCTAATTTTTTGTATTTTTAGTAGAGACGGGGTTTCACCATGTTGGCTAGGCTGGTTTCAAACTCCTGACCTCAGGTGATCCACCCACCTCAGCCTCCCAAAGTGCTAGGATTACAGGCGTGAGCCACCACACCTGGCCAATTGTAGGGTTTTAAGTGAGAAAGTAAGATGAAACAGATTTGTGTTTGGAAAGATCATTCTGGCTACCCCATAGGGACCCAGAATGGAGAGCACGGAAATCAATGTGGAGGCTGGGCACAGTGGCTCACGTCTGTAATCCTAGCACTTTGGGAGGCCAAGGCAGGCAGATCACGAGGTCAGGAGATCGAGACCATCCTGGCTAACACGGTGAAACCCCGTCTCTACAAAAAATACAAAAAATTAGCTGGGCGTGGTGGCGGGCGCCTGTAGTCCCAGCTACTTGGGAGGCTGAGGCAGGAGAATGGCGTGAACCCAGGAGGCGGAGCTTGCAGTGAGCCAAGATTGCGCCACTGCACTCTAGCCTGGGCGACAGAGTGAGACTCCGTCTCAAAAAAAAAAAATAAATAAAATCAATGGGAGAGATGAGTTAGTTGTTTTGGCAAGGAATTTTTCTTCTGGGACAGTTCTTTTGCTTTACACTCATAGTTATTGACTTTATTGTATAAGCAAAGCAATTATATTTTAAAATAATAAAAAACAATTTTATTTTTCACACCATCTCACAGGCAGTATCATTCCTTTTTTTTTTTGAGATGGAGTCTTGCTCTGTCACTCCCAGGCTGGAGTGCAGTGGCGCGATCTTGGCTCACTGCAACCTCCGCCTCCCAGGTTCAAGCGATTCTCCTGCCTCAGCCTCCTGAGTAGCTGGGATTACAGGTGTGCGCCACCACGCCTGGCTAATTTTTTATATTTTTGTTAGAGACTGGGTTTCGCCATATTGGCCAGATTGGTCTCAAAACTCCTGACCTCAAGTGCTCTGCCCACCTCGGCTTCTCAAAGTGCTGGGATTATGGTTGTAAGCCACCATGCCCAGCCACAGGCAGTATCATAAGAAGACAGGGATGTCAGGTAGGTTTTGTTTCACTCATGAACTCTATGCCTTGCTAGAGTGCTGGGCTAAGAAGAGTTCTGAGGTAGTGTCTGTTAGGTGTGGAGTGGGGGATGGTGGCATCCATGCTACTTGTTTTCCCTCCAGATGGTAAATTCTTACTCTTTCTCTGCCTAAAGTAACCATTTCTTTGCCAGGTTTTGTGGTTTTTAGCTTTTAAATATTTTTTGTATCTGACCCATGATGTTCTTCTATATTTCATTATTTCTCTCTCTCTTTTTTTTGTTTCCTTTTTTTGAGACAGGGTCTCACTTTGTTGCCCATACTGGAGTGCAGTGGTGTGAGTATGGCCACTGCACTCTAAACGATCCTGCCATCTCAGCCTCCCAGGTAGCTGACCACAAACATGCTCCACCACACCCAGCTAGTTTTTGTAGAGATGGGGTCTCCTTATGTTGCCCAGGCTGGTCCTGAACTCCTGACCTCAAGCAATCCTCCTGCCTTGGCCTCCCAAAGTGCTGGGATTACAGGCATGAGCCATCATGCCTGAACTATTTCATTATTTTTCATTTGGACTTTTATAATAGTTTCCTACCTATTCTCTTTCCTTCAGTCACATATCCCATCAAAACACTCTACAGTGATGCCATTGTACTGTATAGATCGAGTGATATTTCTCCCTTTAAAGACCCTGTTTCCTCCAGTGTGATGAAGCAAAGATCTTTCAATGTGACATCCAAACCATCCATGTTTAGGCCTTTGTTTCCCTCTCCAGTGTCATCATTCATTGTTTCCACCTTTTCTAATCTATGCTGCTGCCAACTATTTGCAGTTCACTCAAAACTATCTTCTAAAACTCGGTTGCATTTTATTTCCCTGCCTTTGCACCTGCCATTTCTTGTGCCGGTGGAAGAAGAAATAAGCTAGGTAGGCTGGCAAAATTTTGTCCTCTTTTAAGATGAAGTTTCTCACTCACAAGTAGAATGAGCTGTTCTCTCTCTCTTTTTTTTAATTGTATAGTGCAATCACTTTTATTATGGTATCTACAGGTCAATGAATTTTGTCTTCATACTGATTATACTAATCTGGCCATCTCCTCCTCATCTTTCATTGACACACTAGACTGCAGTCTCTCTGAAGTCAGAAATTGGTCTTATTGACCTGAATCTCCAATTCCTAGCACAGGATTTGGCACAAAGTACATGTTCAATAATTAGAATAAAAGAGCCTGTTTCACATATAAGGAAGCTGAACCTGAAGGAATAAGTGACTTCAACAGTGTCTCATGGTAAAACTGGGATACAAACCAGTTTGTTGTTACTCCAGATGCAATATTTCTTTCATTATACCTTGCCTATACACTTAACAAATAATGTGCTTTAAGTTAATTCAGTGTTCTTTCTGAATATAAAAATTGTGATAATGGAAATCTCCCTAGCAGCTTAGATTGTATATTTAAGAGGGTAGGAACTGCTCAGTTGTCTTAGGTTTATATTAATGTTTTCAGGTGAATAGGCTATATTTTTTCATGATCGAGGGTATAGACTATGATTGAAAAGCCAATTGAACAAATTGTGTATTATTTTCTATGTTGCATTGATGAATCTCCTTTGAATATTGGAAAATAAGAGATAAATAAAAATGTTTTTTATTTTCCGATTTTCTAAGAGTTTGTTCTGGATATTAAAATTATAGTTGAAGGCCAGGCGCGGTGGCTTGTGCCTGTAACCCCAGCAGTTTGGGAGGCTGAGGTGGGCAGATCCCTTGAGGTCAGGAGTTCAAGACCAGCCTGGCCAACCTGGTGAAACCCTGTCTCTACTAAAAATACAACAATTAGCCGGGCGCGGTGGTGGGCGCCTGTCATCCCAGCTACTCAGGAGGCTGAGGCATGAGAATCACTTGAACCTGGGAGGCGGAGGTTGCAGTGAACTGAGATTGTGCCACTGCACTCCAATCTGGACGACAAAGGGAGACTCCATCTAAAAAAAAAAAGTTGCAGTTTAGTCCTTATATTCATATATGTTGAGTATTCATATTCATTCAGTGAGTTTTTATTCTTGCCTACTGTAATCCATAATACTTGAACATTGTTGTGAGCAGTTTACATACCTTAATCCATTCGATGCTCACAACCCTGAGTTAAGTACTGTTTCTCTTCCCACTTTACCCATGAGGAAGCTGAGTCCTAGATAGTAACCCATTAAAAGTCACATAATTAATAAATGGTTGAGTCAGGATTTGGACTCCAGCAGTCTGATTCAAGAGCCCAAACCCTTAACCAGGATGGTAAACTGTATTAGTTACTTTGTTTTCAGAAAGGCTACAGAGATGAAAAGATAGGACTTCTGCTCTCAAGGTAATTGATAGTGTAATGGAGAGAAAAGTTATGAGAATGAGAGAAGTAATATTTGTTGAGTGACTGTGCCTTGTGAGAAGCTATGCTAAGCATATCTTATGCATTCTCATTTAAACCTAATTGTCTTCAAACTTGTATGCTTTCTGCAGCTTTGTGCCACCTTTTTTTTTTCCTTTCTTTTTTTTTTTTTGGGATGGAGTCTTGCTTTGTAGCCCAGGCTGAAGTGCAGTGGCGCCATCTCGGCTCACTGCAACCTCCACCTCCTGGGTTCACGCAGTTCTCCTGCCTCAGCCTGCCGAGTAGCTGGGATTACAGGTGCCCACCACCAAACCTGGCTAATTTTTGTATTTTTAATAGAGACGGGGTTTCACCATGTTGGCCGGCTGGTCTCGAACTCTACCTGCCTCGGCCTCCCAAAGTGCTGGGGTTACAGGCGTGAGCCATCGCGCCTGGCCTGTGCCACCTTTTGTGCAAATACAAAATCAAGGCCATGAGTGGTGGCTCATACCTGTAATCCCAGCACTTTGGGAGGCCGAGGTAGGTGGCTCACTTGAGGTCAGGAGTTCAAGACCAGCCTGGCCAACACGGTGAAACCACATCTCTACTAAAAATACAAAAAAATTAGCCGGGCTTCGTGGCACATGCCTGTGATCTCAGCTACTGGGGAGGCTGAAGCAGAAGAATCACTTGAACCCAGGAGGCAGAGGCTGCAGCGAACAGAGATTGCTCCACTGCACTCCAGCCTGGGCAACAGAGCAATATTCCATCTGAAAAAAAAAAATACAAAATCACAGTCTTATGTAAGTGCTTTAAAATTGTGTGAGGTGCATTGGGAGCATAGGGGAAGGAGCCCTAAATCTATATGGGAAGGAGAGGAAGGTTTCACATAGCAGGTAGCAATTGAATTATAAAAATTGACTAAGAGTTTCAGACAGAGAAAATATAGCAGAGAAAATAGCCACGTCATGGAGGGGTGAGAGAATGTGGTGTGTTTAATAGTTGAGTATCAATAATAAAGTGGGAAAAGATAATAGATTTAAAAATGGTTAGGTAGGATTGATCAAATTTAGAGATTGTTTATGGGTGTGAAGGTCAAAGAGGAGTCCAAGGATACTTACAGGTTTTGGGGTTTATGGTGATACCATTTACTGAGGGGTTAGAACAGGATTTTGGAGGAAGTACTAAGTGCAGTTTGAGGTCTGTTGTGTTTAAAGGGCTTGTGGGACATTCAAGTGGTAAACTGCACAAGGAGGCATTTGCACATAAAAATCTGGGATTTGAGATTGGAAAGTTATCTACTTGGAGATGTAGGGCTTCCAGATAAAATACAGGATGCCAGGTTAAATTTGACTATCAAATAAACAATGGTGATTTTTACTATAAGTGTATTGCTTGCAATACTTGGAACATAATTATTCTAAAATAGCACTATTTCAGCTATAGCTAAAAAGAAGGTTTCCTTTTCCTGTAAGATAGCAGGACAGTTTGCTGAGCAATTTGTAGGTAAGGTGGAGGGGGTTGAGGGATGTTGAGGGAGTTCTTAGTTACTTGTTTTTACCTGGTGAAATTGAAACATCAATGAGCAGGAAAGATGTAGAGTTGGGACTCGTGAGCTATGAAGGTTTAGAAAAATTACTTTGTGAGGTGAAAGAAACTGGTCAGGGAAATATAACAGAAATACTAGAAAAATTTTAGAAATCAAGTTGATAAGGCAAAGAAATTTTTATTGAATCTGGCCGGGCGCGGTGGCTCATGCCTATAATCCCAGCACTTTGGGAGGCCGAGACGGGCAGATCACGAGGTCAGGAGATCGAGACCATCCTGGCTAACATGGTGAAACCCCGTCTCTACTAAAAATACAAAAAAATTAGCCAGGCGTGGTGGTGGGCGCCTGTAGTCCCAGCTACTCCGGAGGCTGAGGCAGGAGAATGTCGTGAACCTGGGAGGCGGAGCTTGTAGTGAGCCGAGATCGTCCACTGCATTCCAGCATGGGTGACAGAGCGAGATTCCGTCTCCAAAAAAAAAAAAAAAATTTTATTGAATCTTAAACGCTCATTTTGGTAATTTGAAGATGTATATATTTTTAATGTCCTCTTCATTTTGCAAGTGTCAATAAATATTGTTATTTAAGTATAATGTTTAAGAACATGCACTTTGGATTGAATAGACTTAGATTCCTTCATTTAGCAAGTATTTATTAAATGCCAGTTATGAAACTAATAAATAAGTATGAGAACTAGCATTTTGGCCAGGTGCAGTGGCTCACGCCTGTACTCCCAGCACTCTGGGAGGCCAAGGCGGGTAGATCACCTGAAGTCAGGAGTTCGAGACCAGCCTGACCAACATGGAGAAACCCCGTCTCTACTAAAAATACAAAATTAGCCAGGCGTGGTGGCGCATGCCTATAATCCCAGCTACTGGGGAGGCCGAGGGTGGAGAATCGATTGAACCCTGGAGGTGGAGGTTGTGGTGAGCTGAGATCCACCATTGCACTCCAGCCTGGGCAACAAGAGCGAAACTCCATCTCAAAAGAAAAAAAAAAAAGAACTAGCATTTTGTGTACATATCGTGCTTGCTTTTGACTAACTGTAAGACGTCATTCTGTATACCTTATTTATATTAAGTCATTTGCCCCCTCCCTCCCTGTTGGCCCTATGGGTTAGGTAATATTATCTTTATTTTACAGATAAAGAAATTGAAACTAAGAAAGATTAAATAGCTTGTTTAGGAGTCAAGATCATATCTGTTTCTGTCTGCTGTTAGAACCTATAGTCATTACTGTTATGTTGACTGTGTTGGGCGATTGGGTATACAGGGGTGAGAAAAACAGATATTGTCCATAATGGATGTGATCTTTTTAGTCTAATGTGTGTGTAGGGGGAAGGATGAATGTTAAGCATTAATCAAATTATCCAAATAAGCAATGAAATGATTTACTGTGGTAACTGCTGTGAGAGAAAGGAGATGGGAGAGACTACTACAACAGGGGAACTTAATTTCAGTTGGACCAGAGTTTGAATTCATTGTAGTAATTACTTTATATTTTCACATCTATGACAGTGCTATCTTGGGTTTTAGAACAGAGAGACTGGCTGGGTGCGGTGGCTCATGCCTGTAATCCCAGCACTTTGGGAGGTGGAGGTGGGAGGGTCACCTGAGGTCAGGAGTTCAAGACCAGCCTGACCAACATGGTGAAACTCTGTCTCTACTAAAAATACAAAAATTAGCTGGGCATGGTGGTGAGTGCCTGTAATCCCAGCTACTCAGGAGGCTGAGGATCACTTGAACCCGGGAGGCAGAGGTTGCAGTGAGCCGAGATGGCACCATTGCACTCCAGCCTGGGCTACAGAGCGAGACTCTGTCTCAAAAAGAAAAAAAAAAAAAACAGAGAGACTGGGTTTGATTCCCATCTGTGCACGTAAGTCTCTTTGTGACCTTGGGCAAGTTGCTGAACATCTCTTAGCTTCACTTTCCTCATCTATAAAGAAGGCATATCTTACAGAGAGCACCTCTTTGGGTGCTCATAATACATATCATGGGAAGTGGTGAATTAATGCAATGGTTCCTAGTTTTTGGCATTTAATAGTCTAAAGAAATTTCTAAAGTAACTTTGGAACTAACATAGCTACTCATTTATTTTGCTATGTGTGGAGAGATTAAAAATACAACTGCCATTTATTACCATCATTGATTCAGAAAAGTAAGACTTTTTAAAAAACTTCCTGTTTTGAAATATGTAAGGGTATTTTAACATTAAAAAAAGGATGGTTGCAATTTCAGAATAAAGATAGGCATTTACATTTTAAAAATGTTTCATGATTGCATTTTGTTTTAAAACGTTTTAAAGAATGTGGTAAGAATAAATAGGATTTTGTCTGTGATGATTTTATGTATAATGAGCAGATTGCATTGACACTCTTGTATCTTTTCTGCCATTAACAGAAAAGGCAGCTTGTAAATCTAAAATGATTGAAATCCAAACTCTAAATCATTCAGATTTAACTTTTCTTTTTTTCTTTTTCTTTTTTTTTTTGAGACAGAGGCTCGCTCTGTTGCCCAGGCTGGAGTGCAGTGGCACAATCTTGGCTTACTGCAGCCTCCTTCTCCCGGGTTCAAGTGATTCTCCTGCCTCAGCCTCCTGGGTAGCTGGGACTATAGGTGTGAGCCACCACACCCAGCCAGATTTAATTTCATTTATTGCTCCTTTTTGCCGGGTGCAGTGGCTCACACCTGTAATCCCAGCACTTTGGGAGGCCAAAGTGGGCGGATCACCTGAGGTCAGGAGTTCCAGACCAGCCTGGCTAACATAGCAAAACCCCTTCTCTGCTGGAAAAAAACACAAAAATTCGCCAGGTGTGGTAGCGCAAGCCTGTATTCCCAGCTACTTGGGAGGCTGAGGCAGGAGAATCGCTTGAACCTGGGTGTTGGAGGTTGCAGTAAGCCAAGATCACGCCATTGCACTCCAGCCTGGGTGACAGAATGAAACTCCAGCCTGGGTGACAGAATGAGACTCCATGTCAAAAAAAAAAAAAAAAATTTTTTTTTTCTCATTTATTACCCCCTTTTAAACGCACTACCTAAAAAATAGGTAGTGCTCAGCATTTGGAATAGCTATGTATTACTCCCATATATCAAAATTCCATTTGAAAAGTAGATAAAAGTATTTTAAAAGATTCTCTAATTCTGAAAGATTGTCTTTGTAAAGATTAGTGTAATAACTTGTAAATTTTGACTTTTGAGGTGTTTGTGAAGGTATTTATGATTAGACTGTTTAAGAGATGAATAGGGCCGGGTGTGGTGGCTCACGCCTGTAATCCCAGCACTTTGGGAGGCTGAGGTGGGTAGATCACAAGGTCAGGAGTTCGAGACCAGCCTGGCCAATATGGTGAAACCCTGTCTCTACTAAAAATACAAAAAATAGTTGGGTGTGGTAGCACATACCTGTAGTCCCAGCTACTCGGGTGGCTGAGGCAGAAGAATCACTTGAACCTGGGAGGCAGAGGTTGCAACGAGCTGAGATCACGCCACTGCACTTCAGCCTGGGCGCCCAAGTGAGACTCCATCTCAAAAAAAAAAAAAAAAAAAAAGAGATGAATAGGATAGAATAATTTTTTTTTGCTTGAATTTCTAGTTTACTTACATACATTGTATTCATTGCTCTTTTTTCTTTTCTTTTTTTTTAAAGGAGTATGGATGTGTCCAACAGCCAAAAACTCAAGAAAGTAAATTGAAAATTGGTGGTGTGTCTTCAGTTAATGAGAGACCTATTGGTAAGAAATGGAACTGTATAAGTTAATTACAATTAGTATTTGCTTATTCTGACTTTTAAAATTGAGGGAAAGCATCTTTTCATGTATGTCTTTCTCTTTCTTTAGAGCTGTGTTTTTTCAAACTGTGAGTAGCTGGTTTTCAGCAGCGTTTTAAAAAATAGAGTAAGATTATATCAGAATATGATATGTGTAGTAAGGAAACATATTGTTTCATAAAACTTCTGTTTCAGTGATTAAATTGTACATACATCCCCACATTTACAAACATATGTATGTGAGAACTGGGTTATAATATTAAATGTATTTCTTGCGTTGAGTAATGGTTAAAAAAAAATTGAAACCTCTGTTTTAGAGCTCTTATTGCCTCATTAACTGGATTTCAAGATTGGGAATTTGTCCTAAAAAAGAGAGACTGGGCTGGGTTTAGTGGCTAACACCTGTAATCTCAGCAACTTGGGAGGCTGAGGCAGGAGGATCGCTTGAGCTCAGGTGTTTGAGACCAGTCTGGGCAACATACCTTATCTTTGCTAAAAATTAAAAAAAAATTAGCTGGGTGTGGTGGCATGTGCCTGTAGTCCTAGCTACTCAAGAGGCTGAGGCGGGAGGATTGGTTAATCCTGGGAGTTTGAGGCTTCAGTGAGCCTTGATTGCACCACTGCACTCCAGCCTGGGTGACAGTGAGACCCTGTCTCAGAAAAAGAAAAAAGAGAGAGAGAGAGAGAGAGACTGAGACTATATATGCATTAGTATTGATACTAAAACTTTTTTTATTTTGTTTTGATAGCCCAGCAGTTGAACCCAGGCTTTCAGCTTTCTTTTGCATCATCTGGCCCAAGTGTGTTGCTTCCTTCAGTTCCAGCTGTTGCTATTAAGGTTTTTTGTTCTGGTTGTAAAAAAATGCTTTATAAGGGCCAAACTGCATATCATAAGACAGGATCTACTCAGCTCTTCTGCTCCACACGATGCATCACCAGACATTCTTCACCTGCCTGCCTGCCACCTCCTCCCAAGAAAACCTGCACAAACTGCTCGAAGTATAAAATTCTTAACATCCCTTTTTACTTTACCTTTTTTTTAGTGTGTATATTGTTTAGTTCAAACATACTGTTGATACTTTAAATCTCTTTAGCATGTATCTGTAGAAATAACTTTTTAGTTAATGGAAGAATTCACCAATTTTAAAGTTTTGCAACATTAAATAAGTGACTTGGTGTTAGAATATTGCCTAAACCAGTTTTCTATCACTTTAAATTTTACTATGGAAAGAAATAACAAATGACATGTGGGAATTGCAGGACTATCCTGTAATTGTAGACACCCACCATTTAAATTTATTTAACAGTTATCTTGAAAGCTATTTGGTATAGCATAAAATAATATCACTCTTTTAATAGTATACAAAAGCTATTTAATTCTTTAAAAAGTAAAAACTCTACATGGTCACAAAAATGTGTTTATTTCTAATGTCCTTGTGGGGTCATTGTTGCTTTACAATAATGCTTAGATGCAGAGAGAGGAAAAAACAGCAACAAAGTCACATAAATCTTTCCCTGCCTTAGTACATTTGAAGGATTTGGCATATTTTGCCTATTTCTGTGGTAGTGTAATTTGAGGAATACAGTGTGTTGTTAATAGTCACTACAGGCAAAAAACAGTAAGAGCTTTCTTTTAAATTGTGGCTCTGTCATTTATCTCTGTGACTTCGGGCTAGATGTTTAACTTTCTAAGCCTCCATTTCTCATCAGTAAATAATAGTTGCTTCCTAGGACTTTAATGAGACAGTGTTAGCAAATGGCCTAGCACAGAGCAAGTACTTAAAAAATGGAATCCTGTTATTATTAATAATAAAAATTATATCGTGTTACTATTTATAATTAACATAAATAAATATAATAAATATATGTGTATATAATACATATTACTATGTATACTTAACATATCACTTGTAGGCCCCTATTTTGTCTTTGGCCGTGTTTATCTGCTTTGTGTCTTGACTTAAACTATCTAAAAGTAGATCCTGCTGTATGGAAATTTCCAAGTAAAGAGGAGAGAGGATTTTTTTTTTTCTTTGTTGCCCATGGTGGAGTGCGGTGGCGTGATCACAGCTCACTGCAGCCTTAAACTCCCCGGGCTCAGATGATCCTCCCACCTCAGCCTTTCAAATAGCTGGGACCACAGGCGCATACCACCATGCCCGACTAATTTTTGTATTTTTTCGTAGAGATGGTTTTGCTATGTTGCCCAGGCTGGTCTCAAACTCCTGGGCTCAAGCAATTAGCCTGCCTCAGCCTCCCAAAGTGCTGGGACTATTGGTGTGAGCCATCACATGTGGCCAGGAGAGAGGAATTTTAAAATATTTATATACTCTAAATTAGTTTGTTGCAAAATACCCTCCTAATTAATGCTTTTATGTCATTCTCATGAAACTAATCTGAAAGAGTAAACTTAGTTTTCTATTTTTAGATATTGTTTCAACATACCAAATACCAAAATAAAATTAAATAATTTTAAAGAACATAACACAACTTATACATCCAAATGCCTATTGTTTTCTTAAAAGTAGTCACCCTCGTCAATGACTTTTTAGCATAAGGTTAGGAGACAGATTCTTATCTTTTCAGCATGCATTTGATTTTTACAAATTTTCAAAGGCTGCTTGATACCTTAATCAGGCCAATATATTAGCTAATTAAATTAAGTCATACTGTTAAAACATGATATTTATAAAATTAAAAGTTAAAAAATAGTCTAAGGGTTTATCTTAAGTTTTATCTTAAAAAAATTAGAAAAATGTTTTGAGCTATGTTATTGTTGGAAGGTGTGGTTTTTCTACAGTAAATGTTACGATATAACACTCATTTGCATGTGTAAGGTTCAGAGTACATTTATAATTTGTGTGCACAGATTTTCATTATAAAGTCATTCTCTTTGATTTACATATTTTTACTTGCTATTTTTGTACTTATTATGCCACTGGCAGATTCACCTTATTAAGTGAAACTCTTTATTGCTCTGTTTTCAGTAGAAAAATCACTTTTCAAAATTAATACTTCATCTGTGTATAAGCATATTCTTTTGGTTTCTAAGATTTGCTGTCATATTTTTACAGTTGAGTTTTAAAGAATTATAATAATTTTTGTTGTTGTTATTTTCTCATGGTTTACCATTGAATACACCTGTATAATAAAGGTGTAGGATGGGAGGCAGGATAGTGGAATAATTAATTCCATAGACTAGAATCAGATTGCCTGGATTAGTATTTCAGCTTTATTGCCTACTAGCAATATGACTTTGACAAGCTATTTAACCTCTCATTCAGTTTCCTCATCTGTAAAGTGGCAGTTACAGTAATACTTAACCTCATAGTGGTTTGGGGATTGTTTTTTTTTTTTTTGAGACAGGGTCTCACTCTGTCACCCAGGCTGGAGTGCAGTGGTGTGATCCCAGCTCACTGCAGCCTCTACCTCCCGGGCTCAAGCAATCCTCCCACCTCAGCATCCTGAGTAACTGAGACCATGGGCATGAGCCAGCATGCCCTGCTAATTAAAACATTTTTTTTTGTAGAGATCAGGTCTTGCTCTGTTGCCCAGGCTGGAGTGCAGTGGCGTGATCATGGCTCATTGGAGTCTTGAACTCCCTGGGCTCAAGCAATCCTTCTGCCTTGGCCTTCCAAAGTGCTAGGATTATGGGGGTGAGCCACTGCACTCCATAATTTTTGTGGTATTTAAATTGGGTAATTTGAGTAAAGAGAATAATGCTTGGCACATAGTAATTACTCAACACACTTATTGTAGTATATATTATTGCCATTATTATTTACTTTGTGGCCTGCACTAGTGTTTATAATTAGTGACTATTTCCTTTAGTTTTTATACTTGTCAGAAGAATGGCAATACTTAACCTCTGTTTTACCAGGGTATTGCTATTTGTGCTTATTGCAATAATTAGCTCTTACAAATTGGCTCTAGGAATCTCACAGAACCACCCAATTATTTTTGTTCTTCCTGTCTCGTTCTTGTTTCCATCTGTCCTCTGATACAAAGCCTTAACAGCCCTTTTGTCATATATCATGCTTATTTTTTGTCTTCTGTTAGCTCATTTGTTTCTCAAAATCTTGCACTTTTAATTTTTAAACATTCATTTATTGTCTTGGCTGGACACGGTGGCTTATGCCTGTAATCCCAACACTTTGGGAGGCTGACGCAGGCGGATCGCGAGGTCAGGAATTTGAGACCAGCCTGGCCAATATGGCGAAACCCCGTCTGTACTAAAAATACAAAAATTAGCCTGGCATGGTGGCACGTGCTGGTGTCCCAGCTACTCGAACCGGAGGCTGAGACAGGAGGATCGCTTGAACCCAGGAGGTGGAGGTTGCAGTGAGCCGAGATCATGACACTGCACTCCAGCCTGGGCAGCAGAGCGAGACTCCGTCTCACAAAAAAAAAAAAAAAAAGATTCATTTATTGTCTCATTTCAGTTCTACTTTGGGCAGCCTCTGGTTAATGAGAGAACCAGTGTCTTGTGGTCTGGAGTTGTGGGATGGACACTGACTGGTCCCATTGGCTATAGCAGATGAAACTTGGTTGGGGCTGGAAGCCTTCCTATTTTTGTCTTCAGCATCTGGCTGGCCATGTATATATATATATATATATATATATATATATATATATTTTGTTTTTTTTTTTTTTGAGACGGAGTCTAGCTCTGTTGCCAAGGCTGGGGTGCAGTGGCACAATCTCGGCTCACTGCAACCTCCACCTCCCGGGTTCAAGCGATTCTCCTGCCTCAGCCTCCCGAGTAGCTGGGATTATAGGCGCCCACCACCACGCCCATCTAGTTTTTGTATTTTTAGTAGAGACGAGGTTTCACCATGTTGGCCAGGCTGGTCTCGAACTCCTGACCTCATGATCTGCCCACCTTGGCCTCCCAAAGTGATGGGATTACATGCATGAACCACCGCACCTGGCCCTGGCTGGCTATATTTTAAATATAATTCACTCTTGCCAAATTTGTGAATTAGATATTATAAGCCCCATTTTATACATGAAGAAATTGAGATAGTAATTGCATCATTCATTGTCACTCACCTGATAAATAGCAGAACTCATCAAACCCAGGTTTGCAGATGCCTTATCCTTTTTCTACCATACAGTACCTGCCCTTAGTAAGTGTTATTTCAGCTCACAAAGAGGAGGAAGTTACAGTTGTGAAGAATACATTTCATTTTTACCTTTGTTATTTATTTTTAGAGACATTTTAAATCCTAAGGATGTGATCACAACTCGCTTTGAGAATTCCTATCCTAGCAAAGATTTCTGCAGCCAATCATGCTTGTCATCTTATGAGCTAAAGAAAAAACCTGTTGTTACCATATATACCAAAAGCATTTCAACTAAGTGCAGTATGTGTCAGAAGAATGCTGATGTAAGTTACATTTTACTTTTATTGGGATTCTGCTGAAAGAGATTTTTTTTAAACTGGCTCTGCTTATTTTGTGTGTGTATGTGTGTGTTTATTTCCTAGACTCGATTTGAAGTTAAATATCAAAATGTGGTACATGGTCTTTGTAGTGATGCCTGTTTTTCAAAATTTCACTCTACAAACAACCTCACCATGAACTGTTGTGAGAACTGTGGGAGCTATTGCTATAGTAGCTCTGGTCCTTGCCAATCCCAGAAGGTTTTTAGTTCAACAAGTGTCACGGCATACAAGCAGGTATGAATATCTATTTGTTGCATGTACTTAGGCCCACTCCTTCTGATTTGGCTGCACAGGGATGAACTACAAAATGAGAGTGAGCTCCTCCCATTAGTCCATCCTGATATGTGATTTCCCTTCCAGAAAATGGGATAGATTCTGATGGTGTGAGGGATGATTGTGGTGGTAAGTTGATATAGGTAAAATAGGTCCCTTTTTTAAGGCTGCCTTCATAGCTAAGAATTTACAAATATGATTTCTTTTTTTGAAATCGAGATAGGGTTTTGCCATGTTGCTCAGGCCGGTCTTGAACTCCTGAGCTCAAGCCATCCACTCGCCTCAGCCTCCCAAAGTGCCGGGATTACAGGCATGAGCAACCACACCTCGGCCTCATAAATGTAGTTTCATGATTTTCTGTGAGCATGAAATATTTTGTGATGTATTGATAGCAAGAAAACCATATTATAAATAAACCATAAGCAAGAGTTAAGATGATAAAATCAATGAATCTAAACAAAGCTTGTCTTTTTCATTTCAAAATGTGTTTGGGAATGAATTGTAATTATTTGGTCAACACTGTCTCATGAGAATACTTCAAGTAATTTTATTTATTGTAATGAATAATGGATTAAGCTGGTTACTAAATATATCACCTTGTGTCAATTTAATTATTACTGATTTGTGGTTTTAAAAAGTTTTTCTTAAAGAAGTATCTTGTAAGGCCGGCGCGGTGGCTCACGCCTGTAATCCCAGCACTTTGGGAGGCCAAGGCGGGTGGATCGCGATGTCAGGGGTTCGAGACCAGCCTGACCAACATGGTGAAACCCTGTCTGTACTGAAAATACAAAAATTAGCTGGGCGTGGTGGCGGGCGCCTGTAATCCCAGCTACTCAGGAGGCTGAGGCAGGAGAATTGCTTGAACCCGGGAAGTGGAGGTTGCAGTGAGCTGAGATTGTGCCACTGCTCTCCAGCCTGGGTGACAGAGCAAGACTCTGTCTCAAAAACAAACAAACAAACAAACAAAAAAAACAAAGACGTATCTTGTAAATGATAATTAAACTTTTTTTCAGTTAGCAAGTTTGATTTGTTGCTTCCTTTGAGCAGTTGGTAATGGACATATGGACATTCATCACTGAAAAGAATCTCTTTTTTTAAGATTTGCCATTTTTGGCAGTCTGGTTCTACTTTCACAGGAAAAGAATCCATGTTATTTTATATATGATCCCAAAATCAGTTCCATTTCTAATTTTGTTACTAGTATTGTACTCTGTCTTTTTACTAGGAAGATTATGTAGTGAAACCTCACAATTTATATTTTCCTACAATTTCTTTTCATATCGAGAGACCTTATAATGTATCACTGACAGCATAGTGTAGTGGTTAGGAGCCTGAACTTTGGAGCCTGATGAAATGAGTTTAATTTCCTACTTCTTCTGCTCATCTGTTAATTTAAACTTTTTGTTAATGTAATTTTTGAGAGCGCCTCACTCTGTCGTTGAAAGGATTCTGTGATACACTATATACAAATTTCTTAGCCTGGGGCCTGACTCATGGTAAGCATTCAGTAAGTTATAATATTGGTTATGTAAATGGTAGCTATTTTTATTATTTCTTAAAACATGAATAAACTTATAAGCAGATTTTATTATGAAACTCAGCTTGAAAAATAGGTAGTTGTGTAGTATCTCTATTAATATACATTAAGTATCATTTCTATCTCCTGCTAAAGAATCTCACAAATTAAGTAACCTTAAAGGTGGTAGACTCTTCTAGATTGATGTACAAGACTATACCAAGAATGGCCCTTTGGTTCATGGGTTAGCTGGTCTTCTCTGGTTATTGGTGATTAAAAAGTATGTAATGACTATTTAGTTCATTACTTGTGTTTGAATTCATGTGTTTTGTTTGCTAAGATCTCTATCTGAATAGTTACTAATTTTCTTCAGTTTCTATTTTATTATTGTCTGGAAGAACTTATTTTCCCACCTCCCAATAGTGTGGTTTCATCATCATGCTCAAATATTTCAACCAAGGACCGTGGTTGTAGGTAGCTTTTCTTTTTACTTTTTTGAACAATAAGTAAATATGTATGCTTGTACTAGGTATCTAATGTTATTTTATTTTAATAGAATTCTGCCCAAATTCCTCCATATGCCCTGGGGAAGTCATTGAGGCCCTCAGCTGAAATGATTGAGACTACAAATGATTCAGGAAAAACAGAGCTTTTCTGCTCTATTAATTGCTTATCTGCTTACAGAGTTAAGACTGTTACTTCTTCAGGTAATGTTTAAATTTGATAAATTTATAGATTTAATAACTATTGAAGAAAAACGTAACTGCTTTTCTCTGATTTTGTTACAAGCTAAATTTATCTATTTAGTTAAATAAAAACCCAAGATTGACTTTTAAATAACTGACTTTTATGTGAAAATAGTTTTTCCCCGATTTTCTTGGTTGCAATATATACGGTATTTTATAATTTCATATGTGAGAGGAAAGAAAAAACACTTAAAATTTCCAAGTTAGTTTTTGTGTAAGTGGGACTTAATAGAGGTTAGTTGTGGTTAGATTTCAGATTTTTATAAAGTACCTTGATTTTTTTGGTATATTATTGATTATTTAATTTTTTCATTCTCCCAATACATTTTTGTATTGTTTGTTCATTGGTATAACTTAATCATTGTTTTTAATTTTTTGTCACCAAGGTGTCCAGGTTTCATGTCATAGTTGTAAAACCTCAGCAATCCCTCAGTATCACCTAGCCATGTCAAATGGAACTATATACAGCTTCTGCAGCTCCAGTTGTGTGGTCGCTTTCCAGGTACGATCTAAGGTAGCACATCATGCATGTGGTTCTGTTAGGCATCGATCTGTGGCACAGTGTTAACTGCCGAAGGCCTGTTCTTACGAAAGTTTAAATTTGAATTAAAAAGAAAAAAATTTGTTTCATCCAGGGGCCCAACCAGGTCATTTCTACAAAATATCTGAACCCAGATATTGGGTCTCAGCAGTTTCTTCTTTATTTAGGATCCTAGCCTAAACTGTCATTCCCTCCCACTTTCTCCCTTGGGTCTCTCCCCTTCAAAAAGATGGAAGCTAGGATTGTGGTTTGGGTAGGTGGTATGGTGAAGAACAGTAGCCTGATGGGATTCACATACCCCTTCCTCTCATCCTATGTCAGAAACATAGTGACTCCTGGCATGGAATTGTAAGCATCCACTTGTCCCATTTTCTCCTCCCTCTCTGCAATACACACACAAAGAGTAGAGTTTAGTAATCTCCAGGGTAGGAACATGCCTGATGTAGTATCCCTGGCATTAGGGAGAAAGAGACTGCTGGTAGCTATTGTGTCTTAGTAGCCATCAGAAGCTGGTTGATGATGGGAGTGCAGGTAGGGGGAAGTTTTAGGGGGAAGGAGAGGCCTGCTCTAATTTATTAGAGGCATATACTGGAGGTCTTTGTCAGGAAAGCCTGAATTCCAGTCCTTGACCTTTTAATGTTGTATTTCTCAGTCCTTTTATTCTGGAAGTATACCATTTAAACTCTTTCTGTGAGATAGAAAATTTTAAAAAATGTTTGTGGGAGACTTGATTTATTAAAATGAGGAAATGAAAAGTACAAAGTTATCTTATTTCTCAGTTGATAAAATCTTTACCTTATTTGTTTTCATTCAGAATGTATTTAGCAAGCCAAAAGGAACAAACTCTTCGGCGGTGCCCCTGTCTCAGGGCCAAGTGGTTGTAAGTCCGCCCTCCTCCAGGTCAGCAGTGTCAATAGGAGGAGGTAACACCTCTGCCGTTTCCCCCAGCTCCATCCGTGGCTCTGCTGCAGCCAGCCTCCAACCTCTTGCTGAACAATCCCAGCAAGTTGCTTTAACCCATACAGTTGTTAAACTCAAGTGTCAGCACTGTAACCATCTGTTTGCCACAAAACCAGAACTTCTTTTTTACAAGGTAAAGAGAGATCATGAAAGGGATTGTATATAAACTCATCCAGTAGAAACACTTTTGTGTTTTCAATTTTGATCACTCAATTTGCTTTGACATGAAAAGGAGTTCTTAAAGATAAAGCAACTGTTTAGTTGGCTCTTAATGACTGTTGTTTCTCTGCAGGGTAAAATGTTTCTGTTTTGTGGCAAGAATTGCTCTGATGAATACAAGAAGAAAAATAAAGTTGTGGCAATGTGTGACTACTGTAAACTGCAGAAAATTATAAAGGAGACTGTGCGATTCTCAGGGGTTGATAAGCCATTCTGTAGTGAAGGTAAAGACAAAGTTGTTTTATTCATAGAGCATGGGTTGTTATAATTCATGACGACCTGGGCAATTAAGCCATGATTAGTTTTCACATTCTTTTTGTCTTACAAGGTGTAATTAGAAGTATTTTGGAGGCCGGGCATGGAGGCTCACGCCTGTAATCCCAGCTACTTGGGAGCCTGAGGCAGGAGAATTGCATGAACCTCAGAGGCAGAGGTTGCAGTGAGCTGAGATCATGCCATTGCACTCCAGCCTGGGCGACGAGCGAAACTCTGTCTCCAAAAAAAAAAAGGTTTTTTTGAATTGTGTTTATAGTTAATTCACTTTAAAGTCAATCTTTTTATTTATTATTTTTGTTTGTTTATTTTTTTGAGACAAGGTCTTGCCCTGTCACTCAGGCTGGAGTGTGGTGGCATGATCTTGGCTTATTGCAGTCTCTGCCTCCCCGGTTTAAGGGATCCTCCCACTTCAGCCTCCCAAGTAGCTGAAGCTACAGGAGCGTGCCACCATGCCTGGCTAATTTTTTTTATTTTTGGTAGAGACGGGGGGTTTCACCATGTTTCCCAGGCTGGTCTTGAACTCCTGAGCTCAGGTGGTACTCCTGCCTCGGCCTCCCAAAGTGCTGGGATTATAGGCGTGAGCGACTGTGCCTGGCTGAAAGTCAGTCTTTTTAAATGTTGCAGTAATTGCAATAAAAAACTGTAAAAATGATTACATCAGTGGTATTAATAAAGAAAATCTCTTCATAAGTTTAGCTATGACATCAGAGATCTTTTTGTTCTTGCACTCATTTGTGAAGAGGAACTTAAAACAGTTGCTGCTTCTTGGCTTAAAAAACTTTTATACCTCTAATGTTTCTGAATATAAATGGCCTAATATTTAGAGTATATTTAAAAGGTGGTGGCAGGGCGCAGTGGCTCCCGCCTGTATTCCCAGCACTTTGGGAGGCCAAGGCGAGCCAGATCACCTGAGGTCAGGAGTTTGAGACCAGCCTGGCCAACATGGCGAAATGCCATCTCTACTAAAAATACAAAAATTAGCTGGGTGTGGTGGCAGGTACCTGTAATCCCAGCTGCTCTACTCGGGAGGCTGAGGCAGGAGAATCGTTTGAACCTGGGAGGCAGAGGTTGCAGTGAGCTGAGATTGTGCCACTGCACTCCAGCCTGGGCAAAACGAGTGAGACTCTGTCTCAAAAAATAAAATAAAATAAAAGGTGGTATGAGTTTGCTTTGTGAATATAGAGACTGTCCTGTAATCTAGAGGCAAATAATTGTGTATTAGAAATTAGCTTAAAGTTTCATATCTAAGACCACAGAAACTTATTATACCTCCTCAGTTAATGTAAATTTGATTTTTCTTCCTTTCATCCCTCTGATCCTCAGTTTGCAAATTCCTCTCTGCCCGTGACTTTGGAGAACGATGGGGAAACTACTGTAAGATGTGCAGCTACTGTTCACAGACATCCCCAAATTTGGTAGAAAATCGATTGGAGGGCAAGTTAGAAGAGTTTTGTTGTGAAGATTGTATGTCCAAATTTACAGTTCTGTTTTATCAGGTAAATGTGATAATATACTTTTTTTGGCTTTCTGAAATCAGTGCAAATTGTTTTTATTTAAAATGTATTCAAATTATGTGAAGAAAAATTTGGTGTTTAGCACTGGATAAAATAAGTTATGGGCTATAATAGAAAAATTCAATTGAATATAAACATGAAATCTTCGGGATAAAAAGTATAGGATTTCTGCAGACTTTGTTGTTGGTTGGATACGTTCCTTTTATTTTTGCCTTCTTATGAGGCACTTTGCCCTTATTTGACTTCTTTCAGGTTAGAACTTCACATAATGTTGCCTGAAGTGGCTCTCTCATTCAGGTTACTCTGAGGAATTTGAAGTTAGACCTTGTCTCACTTCATAGGTCAAAGGACAATAGCTGGCAACCATTCCTACCTCATTTTTAAAAAGATTAACTTTTTGAAAGGCTAACAATGGTAGCTACAGTTAATTGAACCACTAATACATGTCTGGTGCTCTGTAAGTGTCATTTCATTTAATCCTTACCATAGTCCCAAGAGGTAAGTATATTACTGCCATTTTATAAATAAGGAAAAGGAGAGAGGTCCAGGGAAGTTAAGTAATATGCTCTTGAGGAAGCTGGTAGGTGACAGCAAGACAGCATCTATAACACTCTGGTAAATCACTGTTTGTTTTTCTACCTCTAAAAAAATAGAATTTTATTGTTGGGGGAGGGTCATATATTTTTCATGATTATATAATTAGGGCCAATCACAGTGCTTAAGACAAAGGATGTCTAATTAAATATTTGCTGAATGAATCAAAATCTTTATGACTCCAAAGCCCATATTATATCAACTACTGTAAGCTGCTTCTTAATTTTTTAGAAGTTGAACCTATCTTTATTTTTTTTTTACTTATTTTTTTCATTGTGTATCTTTTCTTCCCCCATCCCACCTGCCCACCCCCCATCCCCCAGCCAGACAGAATCTTGTTCTATTGCTCAGGCTGGTGTGCAGTGGCGTGATCAGTGGGCGATGTTGGCTCCCTGTAGCCTCCGCCTCCTGGGTTCAAGTGATTCTCCTGCCTCAGCCTCCCAAGTAACCAGGAGAGGTGGGCACCACCATGCCCAGTTATGAACCTATCTTTAGATAGATTCCCTTATTGGTAATTTTGAAAACAGAAGAGCATTTTTTTTTTTTTTTCTATTGAGACAGAGTCTTACTCTGTCACCCAGGCTGGAGTGCAGTGACGCGATCTCGGCTCACTGCAACCTCTGCCTCCTGGATTCAAGCGATTCTCTTACCTCAGCCTTCTAAGTAGCTGGGATTACAGGCGTGCGCCACCACACCTGGCTAATTTTTGTACTTTAGTAGATACGGGGTTTCACCATGTTGGTCAGGCTGGTCTTGAACTCCTGACCTCATGATCCGCCCACCTCAGCCTCCTAAAATGCTGGGATTACAGGCGTGATCCCACAATTACTGTGCCTGGCCACAATTTTTATATTATCTTGATTTAGGGCATCTATATAAAACAAATAATTAAATAAAATCAGTATTTTAAGGTAAGAACCTTACATTTTGTAGTCTCAACTGACTCATATATCCTGTTTTCGTAGTGCCTCTTTTTATGATTAATGTTATCTTTTCATTATTTTATAGTTTTAAGCCTATCTTGTCTAACATTTCTTTCTCAGATGGCCAAGTGTGATGGTTGTAAACGACAGGGTAAACTAAGCGAGTCCATAAAGTGGCGAGGCAACATTAAACATTTCTGTAACCTATTTTGTGTCTTGGAGTTTTGTCATCAGCAAATTATGAATGACTGTCTTCCACAAAATAAAGGTAAAATTAAACTTAGCTAATGGGATTTTTATGTCAGTGCTAGGACACTATCAGCATATACAGTTATAAATAATATAATAAAAACAAAATTTCATTGGATTCAAATAGCCTGAATTTCCTTAAATTTTTCTTTAAGAAGTCTTTAAGATTTCCCCTTGAGGGAAAAGTAATTCTAATACTTTTTGCTCTGATAGTCAAGCACACCAAAAGGCCAATAATGTATATGCACTAATTTTTATAGGAAACTTAGATTTGATTGCTTTTTGATTGAATGTATCTGTACATAAATAACTTAAACTAGGGATATATACTATTTAGTTAATAAACCAGAAATAAAAACAGAAAATCAGGGCAAACAAAGGGAGAGTATAGTTAATATAGTTGCTGTGACTAGTGTAAAATTTGTTTCAGAGCTTGCTTATAGGCAAGGAGAAAAGGACAACACGTTAATTATCTCAGAAAATATAAAATGGAACAGTTCTTCATGGGTAGCAAAGTTTATCCTAGCTAAGAATAAAATAATTTTGCAAGTAGGACAGCTAATGTGGTCAGAATATCCAGGTGAGTAGATAGATCCATGATATATTCATAAAGTAGCTCTCCTAAGTATTTCTTTCTAAGTATTAGATTAAAAACATTTGGTAGCCGGGTGCAGTAGCTCACACCTGTAATCCCAGCACTTTGGAAGACTGAGATGGGCAAATTACTTGAGGCCAGGAGTTCGAGACCAGACTGGTAAACATGGTGAAACCCCATCTCTACTAAAAATACAAAAATTAGCCAGGTGTGGTGGTGTGTGCCTGTAAGCTCAGCTGCTCAGGAGGCTGAGGCACGAGAATTACTGGAACCCAAGAGATGGAGGTTACAGTGAGCCGAGATCGTGCCATGGCACTCCAGCCTGGGCTACAGAACGATATTCTCTCTCTCAGAAAAAAAAGCCACTTGCTATTATGTTCTCTGATCAAAGCCTGGAGTGCTACCTGATTGACAGAGCTTTGGCTCTTTGCAGTCTGGCCATTGCCTACCTCTGCAGTCTTATTAATGATTACCTTAATTATAAATGCCTTGTGCTAATCTTTCGTGTTAGCCCTCCATTCCCCAGAACCAGTCAGGCTGGTAGTAGAATATTCATTTTATAATATGGGTTAAGAAAACTAGTGTTATGGGGTTGGACAGCTCCCTCATTAACTTATTTATAAAAATTGTCATGTTAAGTTTTTATACGATGCATGCTTAGGTCTAGGAGTTTTAATAGTCACTAATAGAACAGTCCAGTGAATCCTGAAGCTAATACCTGTCTTTTTTTTTTTTTTTTTTTTTTTTGAGACTAGGTTTTGCTATGTTGCCCAGGTTGGTCTTGAACTCCTGGGCTTAAGTGATCCCCCTGTTTCAGCCTCCCAAGTAGCTGGGATTACAGGCTGGTGCCACTGTATCCAACACCTGTATTTTTACCTGTTAAATGTCATTTGAGGTTTATGACTTTATATAATTGGACTCTCTTTAAGTCCTAAAGAACACTAATCTGACCAGAGTCACCCAACCTAACATGATACAGAATCAGATATTTATATTGCTTCTTGAAAACCTAGTTACTAAACAGGGTTTTGTGTGTGAGTGTGAGTGTGTATGAGAGAGAGACCCTTTTGCTTATTCCAGATCTTAACTTTTTATTTTAATCAGTAAATATTTCTAAAGCAAAAACTGCTGTGACGGAGCTCCCTTCTGCAAGGACAGATACAACACCAGTTATAACCAGTGTGATGTCATTGGCAAAAATACCTGCTACCTTATCTACAGGGAACACTAACAGTGTTTTAAAAGGTATGACTTGATATAATGGCATTTGGCTGAGCCATAGAAGTGAGTGTTGTCTAGCCTAAGTAGTTCTCTCTTTTTGAGACAGAGTTTCACTCTTGTTGCCCAGGCTGGAGTGCAATGGCGTGATCTCAACTCACTGCAACCACCGCCTCCTGGGTTCAAGCAATTCTCCTGCCTCAGCCTCCCGAGTAGCTGGGATTACAGGTGCCTGCCACCACGCCCAGCTAATTTTGATATTTTTAGTAGAGACGGGATTTCACCGTGTTGGCTAGGGTGATCTCAAACTCCTGACCTCAGGTGATCCACCTGCCTCGGCCTCCCAAAGTGCTGGGATTACAGGTGTGAGCCACCGTGCCTGGCCAGTAGTTCTTACTGGTAATATCTTTCTTTACGTGATGTAGGGGAACATGCACCCCCTCCCACCGCCTCCCCAGCCCCGCCTCAGGGGAGTGGGTAGCAAGCAAGGTGGTGTGGATGGGAAAGGAAGTGTTTTTATTTTTGTTTTTTCAATTAAAAATTTTTTTTTTTGAGACGGAGTCTCACTGTGTCACCCAGGCTGGAGTGCAGTGGCGCAATCTGGGCTCACTGCAACCTCCGCCTCCCGAGTTCAAGCGATTCTTCTGTCTCAGCCCCTTGAATAGTTGGGTTTACAAGTGCCTGCCACTACACTCAGCTAATTTTATATTTTTGGTAGAGATGCGGTTTCACCATGTTGGCCAGGCTGGTCTAGAGCTCCTGGCCTCCCGCCTTGGCCTCCCAAAGTGCTGGGATTACAGGCCACCACACTGGGCTAATTTGTTTGTTTTCTTTTTAATCAGGCAGGCTCTTGAGCCATAGAAGGCTCAGAGATACTCCCTGGGAAGTGATATTTTTTTAGGAGCCCACATGATTTTAATATACCTACTCCTTTACTGCCAGAGATTCTAATACAGTTGGATGGGATTGGGGCCCAGGAATCCTTACCGTTATTAAGCACCCTGGGTGATACTGATGCAGTTTCCTTGTACCATTTTTCTGAGAAACTCTGATTTAGACTCTAGCCCAGCTTAATGGGAGGAAAGTAACTTCTTGATTTCAGTGTTTACTTCTGTATATTCTAAGGATAATAATATTTGTTTTAATTTACAACAGGTGCAGTTACTAAAGAGGCAGCAAAGATCATTCAAGATGTGAGTTTAATTGTTAATACTTTTCTTGATAATGCCACTTGGGCTTATTTTCACTTTGGATATGGCATTCTAATATATCTGAATACTTTTCTTTTTGCTGGAAGAGGGTCCTAGTCATTAATCTAGGTCTTGGGCACAACTAACAGTAAAGTGACTGGCATAGGCTTTTGACCATATTTCGGCAGCAATTACTGTTTTTGAAGATGACGTAAATGTGGATTGCTGTTCATAGTGGCAAGCTTAGTCTTTAAAAAAGTGGAGTAATAGATGGTGTGCTTTTGTTTTGAATCTTACAGTTTAATCTTAGATCATTAGTAAGAATGCATTCTTGATTTATTTTATTATTTGTATTCAGGTTCTTTAATTTATTTAAATTCTTGTTAATTCCACCTGGTTGGAAATAACAAAACTACATTATTTTTCTCTTTTACTATATTCAAGTATTTTCCTTTAAGTTTTGAAAGTTCAGTGTAGTCCTGTTTTATGCAACTTTGAATTATGTGAGACTGAAAATAGTGCAAAGTAAAAATATATTTAGACTTTCACTTTATGTCTCAAATTTGAAATATTGTGAGACTTCTCAAAATTAAAAGAAACGTTCAAGAAATGCATACTTCCAAGTCTGGCCGGCTGATTGCAAATTATGGCATTGTTGCCCTGTATCAGCATCACTTTAGCAGGAAAACAAAATTCCCATCATCCTTTATTAGTATCACATGATACTGTATCAGGTCTTGGGTTAATGTTTTTGATGACTGTTATGCTTTTTTTTTTTTTTTTTTTTTTTTTTTTTTTTTTTTTTTGAGACAGGGTCTTGCTCTGTTGCCCAGGCTGGAGTGCGGTGGCATGATCATAGCTCACTGCAACCTCGAAATCCTGGGCTCAAGCAGTCCCCTACCTCAGCTTCCTGAGGAGCTAGGACCACAGGTGTCTGCCACCACACACAGCTTATTTTGTTTTTTTTCTTTTGTTGAGATAGGGTCTCAGTCTTGCTATGTTGCCCAGGCTAGTCTCAAACTCCTAGCCTCAAGTGATCCTCCCGCCTCAACCTCCCAAGCTGTTGTGATTACAGGCATGAGCCGATGGCGCCCAGCTTGTGCTGCTGTCCTAACATTTGCTCTTGATATAATTAAAACTTTTTTTATATCGTAGAACAATGCCATTTAAGTGTTATATTAAGTGGTGGTGCTAGTGCTAAAAAATGTGCCCCAAATTTAATAACTTTAGAACAAAAGTTAGATGTGATAAAAAAATCTATGAAGATGACCAAACCACTGCTGTGATATCTCATGCTATTAATTTAGGAGAGTGTACCCAGCAGAATATTAGCAGTAGTGCTCAAAAAACTGAAAGCAGTATTAAAGCAGGTATGCCTCTTAGTTCACAAAAATTATAACCAGGCAATGATAATGGAATAAATGGAAAAAAATTCTGGTAACACAAGTTGCAAGATCAGTGCTGCCATAATGCACCCCTGAGGGCAATCTATCATCTATGCTAAGGCATCAGTATTTTGATTTTGATTTGAAAAGAGGTGACAGTGAGACAAAAGGTTTACTACAAGTTATGGCTGGTTCTCCAATTTTAAAGCCCACCAAGGTTTTAGGAATATAAAAATGCGCTGGCAAGCTGTATCTGCTAACTCCAAAGCTATGAAAACATTTCAGCTTTACCATAATTTAAAGAGGCTTTAACTTGGAAGACAACATAACACCTGCTAATAGGGAATCTGTGTAAGTAGAACAGAAGGTAGATTTGCACAGAGTTCCTGAAGAGGATATTGAATATTTGCTTGGGTTGTCCCCCATGGATTAATAAAGGAAGTCTTGCTAGAATTAGAAGAACAAAAGCAACTGGAAGAGTTGCTTTGCAGTCAATCCGGGCCTTGGGCACAACTAACAGTAAAGTGACTGCCATAGGCTTTTGACCATATTTTAGCAGCAATTACTATTTTTGAAGGTGATCTAAATGTGGATTGCTGTTCGTGGTGGCAAGTCTAAAGATGAAAAATGTGTCTGCATACCAAGAAATCCTCAGTGATAAAAAAAAGAAAGAAAAAGCTCTCAAACCACATTAGAGTCATTCTTTAGCAAAAATCTTCCAAGGAATCAGACCAGCCTTCACTGTAATGTGGAGAGGTAGCTTATCCTAATTTAGTGTCTCGTAACTCTCTCATTATTTGTGTTATTGAAAGATGATAGTAATTTCTCCTTAATTATTTTCAAGCAGTATACCACATTAGATAATTAACTGTCATTAAGTTAACTTGGTATTTATTTGAATATTATGTATTGTGCATTAAATTATATTTTAAAATTACATAATAAATCACTGTGTTGTACATTAATTATTAACCACACAATTGTATAATCAAGGTATTAATGTATTATTATATATTAGTAAGTATTAACATGTATTCATAAAAACATTCTATATTAGTTGTAGATTTATGTACTCTGAGAATGCTTCTTTCCTCTGTATATATGAGATAATTAGTCTTGAATTATGTTAGTTTTGAATTATTTAGTTCTTTAGGAACATATACCTCATATTTCATGTAGCTGCCCTATATATGTTTTCCCTATGTGGAGTATTTCTATAATTCACCAGTCATTTAAACTATGTTACAGAATAGTTTTGATTAATATTTTTACTTTAGTCTATAAAAAGTATAATAAATAATCTAGTGCTCTTACAATGTGAAAAAAAAAAAAAACACCTGACAGTTTTAGAATCTTTTCTTGGTTTCTCTGAGAACTTTGTTGTGAATCTCCCTCAAGTTACTTAAATGATTTTAAATTTTTGGGAAAGGTGAAAAATACAGAAAATTACAAAGAGGAAAATCTGTAAAACTCAGCAAACTTTTTCTATAAAAGTCTAGATAGTAAATATTTTAAACTTTGCAGGCTCTATGGTTGCAATTGTAGACTCTGTCACCTCTGCCATTGTAGTGAAAAGCTGCCATAAATAATACATGAAAGAGTGAGTGTGGCTGTGTTCCAGTAAAATTTTATTTACAAAAACAGATGGTGGGCTGGATGTGGTGCACAGGCCATAGTTTGGCAACCCCTGCTCTATGATATTCCCACTATCCAGAATTAACCATTGTTAGATTTGGTTTATTTGCTCAGTTTCTTTCCCCTACCTTTTTCTTCTTTTTTAAAAAATTAACCACTACTACCAGTTAGTTTCCCTTTTACATCCCTGGAAGCAACTGCTATTATGAGTTTAGCATGTGTTCTTTTAGACAATCTTTAATATTTAATATTAAATGGAAAATATTTAATATTGTTTTAAAAAATATCTATCCATGTTGATACTGAGTAGGTTTGGTACATTCCTGTTGATTATAGTAATGTTTTGCCTATAGGTACCACATTTTATTTATCCATTGTCCTACTGATGAACATTAGATCGTTTCCAGGTTTTTGCTATTAAAAATCTTTGCAGTTAGGCGCGGTGGCTCACGTCTGTAATCCCAGCACTTTGGGAGGCCAAGGTAGGTAGATCTCTTGAGCTCAGGGGTTTGAGACCAGCCTAGACAACATGGCAAAACCCCATCTCTACTGAAAATACAAAAAATTAGCTAGGTGGTGGCAAGTGCCTCTAGTCCCAGCTACTTGGGAGGCTGAGATGAGAGAATCACCTGAATCCAGGAGTTCAAGGCTGTAGTGAGCCTTGATTGCACCACTGCACTCCAGCTTGGGTGACAGAGACCCTGTCTCAAAAACAAAAAAAAGAAAAAAAAAATCTCTGGGGCAAAGTGTGGTGGCTCACGCCTGTAATCCCAGCACTTTGGGACGCCAAGGATCACTTGAGTCCAGGAGTTTGAGACCAGCCTGGGCAACATGATGAAACCTCATCTCTATAAAAAAATACCAAAAAATTAGCTGGGTATGGTGGTGCACGCCTATAGTCTCAGCTACTTGGGAGGCTGAGGTGGGAGGGTTGCTTGAGCCTAGAAGGTAGGTCAAGGCCGCGGTGAGCTGAGATCACACCATTGCACTCCAACCTGGGTGACAGAGTGAGACCCTGTCTCTAAATAAATAAATAAATAAAAATATCCGCTACAGTGAATATCCTTGTATATGTCTCCTGTGTGTGTAGATGTGTAGAAATGGGAGAGTAGAATTGTTAGGTCAAAGAGCATTTTCATTTTTAGGGCTGTTCCAACTTTTATCCCTACCAACAGTTATGACTGTACCCATATATTACAGCCTCACCATCATTTAGTGTTGTCAAATTTAAACTTTTTTTGCTAATCTGTTTGGTGGTATCTTACTGTTATCTTATTTTATGTGTCACTGATTACCAGTAGGTTTGCTTATATTTCTGTTTTTTGGTCATTTGAATTTTGTTTGAATTTCCTGTTTTTAATTTTTACCTATTTTTGTGTTGAATTATCTTTTTCTTAATGATTTTTAGGTGGTCTCTCTATAATCTGGATTTTCCCCCTTTTCAACTCATTATTTTCATCAACACAAAAATATGCAGTCCTACATCTTATCTGAGAATAATCCTTTTTTAACACCATGGCCCTCCAGCAACTATCCCTTTTCTCTGCTCTCTTTATGGAAAAACTCCTCTAAAGGTAGCCTGTTCTTGCCACCTCTGTCTCCTTATCTGTAATCTCTCCTTAGGTCATTCCAGTCAGGCTTTTGTCTGCACCACTGCATTGAAACTGTTCTTGTCAATATTGCTATCAGTCTTTATATTGCCAAATCTGGTAGTCAATTTACTGTATTTAACACAGTCACTCTTTCCTCCTTTCTTGAAATACTTTCTTCATTCAACTTCCAGGACATCATACTTGGCCCTTTTCTCAGTCTACATTACTTTTAGTGAATTCATGCAGTCCTGTGGTTTTATTTATTTACTGATTGAGACAGGGTCTTGAGTGCAGTGGCATGATCTCAGCTCACTGCAACCTCCACCTTCTGGGATTGAGAGACCCTCCCACCTCAGCCTTCTGGTAGTTGGGACCACAGCGGCACGCCACTATGTCTGGCTAACTTTGTACATTTTTAGTAGAGATGAGGTCTCGCTATGTTGCCCAGGCTGGTCTCAAACTTCTGGACTCAAGCCATCCTCCCGCCTCAGCCTCCCAAAATGCTAGGATACAGGTGTGAGCCATTTCTCTTGGCCCAGTCCTGTGGTTTTAAATACCACCTAGATGGTGATTGATTCCTTCTAGATTTATTTAGATTTATTTCTCTTACCCTGACCTTTGAGCTCCAGATTCCTGTATCCAGCTGCCAACTTGACATTTACACTTATATGATTAACAGCCATCTCAAATAATATATCTAAAACAGAACCCTTTTATCCCTCCAGACTTCTCTTCAGTGATCCCTACTTCTTACCACCTCCATTACCACCTCCTTAGTCTGAGCATCATCATTCTTTTGGATTATTGCAGTGACCTATCTGTCTTCCTGCTTCCATTTTTGTCCTTTGCAGTTTTTTCTCTACACTGTTACCAGAATGATCTTTTAAAAACCCAAATCAGATCATGTCATTCCTCCGCTCAAAAACCTTCAATGACATTCTGAAAAGAATAAGGGAGGCAAAGAGCAAGTTTCCACATATTGAAATTATAGGAAAACTACAGATATAAAGCTACGTAGTTAAAACAATTGGTACTGGTGCACGAATAGACAGACAACCCAGTAGAAAAGAAATCCAGAAATAGGTCCAAACATATATATATATTTTTGAGACGGAGTCTTGCCCAGACTGGAGTGCAGTGGTACAATCTCAGCTCATTTCAACCTCCGCCTCCTGGGTTCAAGCAGTTCTCTGCCTCAGCCTCCTGAGTAGCTGGGATTACAGGCGCGTGCCACCACGCCTGGCTAATTTTTGTATTTTTAGTAGAGACAGGGTTTCACCATCTTGGCCAGGTTGGTCTTGAACTCCTGACCTTGTGATCCGCCTGCCTCGGTGTCCCAAAGTGCTGGGATTACAGGCATGAGCCACAGCACCTGGCCCAAATATATATTTAATATATGGGAATTTAGTAATGATAGAGGTGGCATTTCAGATCAGTAGGAAAAATATAGATTATTTAATAAATAATGCTGTGACAACTGAGTAGACATATGGAAGAAAATATAGATTTGCACCTCACAATTTAGACCAAAATAAAGTTCAGATGGAGAAAGACTTAAGAAATTGTAAGTATGTACTCAGAAAAATATAGGAAAAAATTTTAACAGTGTAGAGGTCTTTCTAAATATGTCACAAAACCCGGAAGCCATAAAAGAATCAATGGGGAAATTCAACCATATTTCAAAATCAAAAGACAAATGACAAAATGAAAAGGTTACATACAACTCATGTTACAAAAATCTAGTGTTTTTTAATATGTAAAGAGCTTCTATGGGCCAGGTGCGGTGGCTCATGCCTGTAATCCCAACACTTTGGGAGGCCGAGGTGGGCAAATCTCTTAAGGGCAGGAGTTCAAGACCAGCCTGGCCAACATGGTGAAACCCTCTCTCTACTAAAAATACAAAAATTAGCCGAATGTGTTGGCACATGCCTGTAATCCCAGCTACTCAGGTGGCTAAGGCACGAGGAATTGCTTGATCCCGGGAGGCGGAGGTTGCAGTGAGCCGAGATCACGCCACTGCACTCCAGTCTGGGTGACAGAGTGAGACTGTCTCAAAAAACAAAACAAAAACAAAAAATTCCCAAGGAGCTTCTATGAATCATTTTAAATGCCAGTAGGAAAATGGGCAAAAGTAACATATGCAAAGATATTTAACTTCAAAATGAGAGAAATGCTGGTTAGAACTATGGCTTAATTAGATTGGCAAAGAAAAACGATGGATAACACTGCTAAGGTATTCTTATTGCCAGTAGGAGTGTAAATTGATAAAAGTGCTGCAGAGGGCAATTTAGTAGAACCTGTTAAAATTTTAACTTCCATTTACCCAGGAACTCCATTTTTAGGAATTTATCTTCCAGATACATTTTGTACATTTATGAAATGAAGCATGTACAAGGATTTTAATCATAGCATTGTTTATAGTAGCAGAAGCTTGAAAACAACCTAATTAAAATTTCACCAGTGGTCAGGGCCATGGTGCATTCACTCTGAGTTATTGTGTGAATTAGAAAAAAATAGCTCTACATGGGCAGGGTCTGAAATGTACCCTTTTTGAATTTCACACCTATTTATATGGCCTGGCAAGTAGAGTTGCTGTGCAGGCATACACAGTGGCCTTGTTCAGGCTGTAGTTAAAACTGAACAAGGTATATATCCATAACAATGGAATATTACACAGTTGTTAAAAAAGAATGTGGCAGCTCAGTATATACAGACATAGAGCAGTCTCAAATATCATAAGTGAAAAAAGACACAATTGTGTAACATGGTGCCATTTGTGCTACACACACACACACACACACACACACTTGTATATATGTATAGACTATCCCTGGAAGACAACTAATAAATGGGTAATAGTGGTTGCCTCTAAGGATAATTGAATGACTAGGGGAGAATTTTAAAAGGGAAAATTATTTTTTCATTGTGTATTACGTGAATCTTTGAATTTTTTGGCACATCTGTTAAAGAAACATTCATAGAATTTTTTTTTCAAAAGATAAAGGAAAGTGGTAATGAATATGAATAGAGAGTTCACAGAAGAGGGACTACAAATAATGCTTACATGTGAAAAATATCTAACTACACTAAAGTAAAATAATTTTTCACTCATTGAGAAATAACAAAATGGTAATACTCTATTGACTAGGATACTGGGAAAGGCCCACATCTATTGATAATGGTCACATAATTTGATATAATGTCTATCAGTACCATCAGAATTAAAATTATATATTTGGGACCCACCAACAACACTTCTAAGACTTTATTCTGTAGATAAACTAGCACATGTAGAATTAATTTATGTCTAAATATACTCATTGTAGCATTGTTTATAATAGTAAAATATTTATAACATCCTAGATATGTTCATCAGGGATTCTTCAGATTACTTATGGTACATTTAATAATGGAATACTATACAAGCTGTTATTAGGCAGCTTTATACAATGTTATGTAAATGGACCTCCAAGATAGTTTGCTAAGTGACAAGAGCAAGGTTCTGAATCTTGGTAATAATAGGCTACACTTTGTAGTCAGAAGCAACTTTGTTTAATTACATACACCATCTCTAGAAGGATATATAGTAGTGCCACTTATCTGTGGCTTGAAAATATTAAATGGAAAATTCCGGAAATAAACAATTCGTAAGTTTTAAATTGTGTGCCATTCTGAGTAGCACGATGAAATCTCATGCCATTCTGCCTGGGATGTAAATCATCTCTGTCTAGCATATCCACACTGTGTATACTACCCATCACTAGTCAGTAGCCATCTCAGTTATCAGGTCACAAGAAGAAGGATGAGTACAGCACATTAAGATATTTTGAGAGAGAGTACCTTCACATAACTTTTATTATAGTATATTGTTATAATTGTTCTATTTAGTAGTTACTGTTAACCTCTTATGCCTAATTTATAAATAAAACTTTATCATAGGTATATATGTATAGAAAAAACATAGTGTGTGTGTGTATATATATATAGAACCCTATATACATATAGGCAACATATATACATATACAACGTATATACATATATTGTATATGTGTATACAATCCTGTAGACATATTTCAGGCAACACAGTGGTTGCCTGAAACCATGAATCATACCAAACCCTATATACATATATACATATGTATATATATAGAGAGAGAGCACTTAGCACTTACCACTACCTGGAACTATATATATATATACACACATACATATGTGTGTGTGTATGTGTGTGTGTGTGTATATATGTATATGTATACATATATACTTACATACGTATATACATATATACGTATGTAAGTATATATGTATACATATTATATATACGTAAGTATATATGTATACATATATACGTATAGATATGTATATATCCATATTATGATATATTATGGATATATATAGACATATATATATATATGTCTATATATACACACATATATACATGTGTATATAGGGTTCGGTATGATCCATGGTTTCAGGCAACCACTGGGGGTCTTGGAACATATTCCCAGCAGATAAGGGGGAACAACTGTCTAAGAAACTGGGAACAGTGGTTGTGTTCAAGGTTGAGTCTGGGTGGACGGCAGTCATTCATGTATATATTACTTTAATTGCAAAAACCACAATTATTTTTGTACCAATGCAATACTTCTATACATTTTGAATTTTGCACTGAGTTCATGTATTACTTTTGTTTAAATTAAATTTAAATATAACCTCCAATGGCTTCCCATCACATTTAAAATACAATCCTAATTTTGTTTTTGACTGAGACCTTCCAGATCCTATACAATTTAGTTTCTGCCTACCTCTCCAAATGTATCATTCTCCCCTTGCTTACTGTCTTTCAGCCTTGTTCTTGTTGATGTTCCTAAAGCATGCCAAGCTTTCTCCCACTTCAGGGTTTTTGCACCTATAGTCTGCCTGCCTGGACTCTTCAGACCTTAGACCTTTGCATGGCTTACTCTTTTGAATAATTCAAAAGGTCTCTGCTCAGATGTTTACTTCAGAATTGCCCCTCCTCCATGCCATCACTCTCCATTCCTGTACGCTGCTTTATTTTCTTCATCGCACTTATCACTACCTAGAATTATATATTATTTGTTTTAGTTGTTTATTTTTTGTGTCTTCCTCTAGAATGTAAGGCTCATACGAGCAGAACTTTGTCTTGTTTTCTGCGGTATCTCCAGGGCTTAGAACAGTGCCTGGCTTGTAGTAAACATTCAGGAAATAAATATTGAGTGAATACACATGTTTTAAGTACATTCCTCCACTCTGTTGTTTGCCCTATAACTTTGTTTTATAAAGACCTTTGTTTACAGAAGTTTTTTTTTTTGGATTAAAAAACTTTACTTTTTGGCCGGGCACGGTGGCTTACGCCTGTAATCCCAGCACTTTGGGAGGCCAAGGTGGGCGGATCACGAGGTCAGGAGACTGAGACCATCCTGGCTAACACGGTGAAATCCCATCTCTACTAAAAATGCAAAAAAAATTAGCTGGGCGTGGTGGCGGGTGCTTGTAGTCCCAGCTACTCGGGAGGCTGAGGCAGGAGAATGGCATGAACCCAGGAGGCAGAGGTTGCAGTGAGCTGAGATCATGCCACTGCATTCCAGCCTGGGTGACAGAGCGAGACTCCGTCTCAAAAAAAAAAAAAAAATTAATTTACTTTTTAAGAGCTTTATTATGATAGGCAGAATAGTAGCCCCCCAAAGATGTCCATGTCCTTGTCCACAGAATCTGTGAATATGTTACATTACATGGCAAAGGTGAATTAAGGTGGCAAGTGGCATTAGGGTTCCTAATCAGCTAACCTTAAAATAGGGAGATTATCCTGGATCATCTGAGCAGTTTTAAATTTTGAGGTAGTCAAATGTATCAGTCTTTTCTACTTTGATTTACTCTTTTGTGTTTTATTTAAGAATACTTTGTGATCCCAGCCGGGAGTGGTGGCTCACGCCTGTAATCCCAGCACTTTGGGAGGCCGAGGTGGGCGGATCACAAGGTCAGGAGTTTGAGACCAGCCTGGCCAACATGGTGAAACACCATCTCTACTAAAAATATAAAAAATTAGCCAGGCGTGGTGGCGCACGCCTGTGGTCCCAGCTACTCAGGAGGCTGAGGCACAAGAATTGCTTGAACCTGGGAGGTGAAGGTTGCAGTGAGCTGAGATTGTGTCACTGTACTCCAGCCTGAGTTGACAGAGTGAGACTCCGTCTCAAAAAAAAAAAAAAGAAAAAAGAAAAGAATACTTTGTGATCTGTTTATTTGAAAGTTCTCTAGTGACTTTAGTTCTTTTTTTTTTTCCTGAGATCTTTAATTGATGTGGAATATATTTTTGTGTATGGTCTGAGGTTGGATCTAATTTTTCTGAGTAGCCAGTTGTCCTAATCAGCAAGATTAACAATTGTTTTCATTGTTTTGATCATACTTATTTTAAAAATATATATTATATGTATAATTTTTATATAGTTTATAAATATATTTTTATATTTATAGTTTATACATATATTTTTATATTTATAGTTTATACATATATTTTTTTATTTATATTTATAAATGTTTTTTAAAATCAGTAAATTAAACTAATACTGATTGGGAGAAGTAGGAATCTGTGTATTTTCCAAGGTGACTTTTTTATTGCAACCACTCTTTCAGAGGAATTATATTTCTCTTGATGTATATGAACTTTCAATTGATAGCAATTATAGTCAGTGATAAGGTACTAAAAAAAATCTTTCTTTGGTTTCTGAATTTGCTTTTAACTAGGAAAGTACACAGGCAGATGCTATGAAATTTCCATCTTCCCAATCTTCCCAGCCTTCCAGGCTTTTAAAGAACAAAGGCATATCATGCAAACCCGTCACACAGACCAAGGCCACTTCTTGCAAACCACATACACAGCACAAAGAATGTCAGACAGGTATGTATCCTTGTGCGTTCCCATGTACAAAGCTTGTTTTCTGGCTTGTTTGTTTTTGTTTTTTAAGAAAGGAAAAGAAAATAATTGACAGATTCTTAAATGTGAAAACATTCCTTTTCTTGGATCACATGCTTTGAATACTTAATTTATTGCTTTCATAATTATTAACACTAATAACCAGCTATCATAACAAGCTATTATAATTACTAACATACAGTTTTAGTTAAAAGCATTAATGATTTAACCTGTTTTTTTTTTTAAATACTGCGAATTCAGTTGTCAGTTGCTAACAGTACAATTAATTTATCTGAGGTATTGGTGACGATGAAAATTGTTTGAGCTTTACTTGAAAAAGTTGTGAAGTATTACTTTTAATCCCACTACCCTTAGATTTTCAATTGCTTTAATAGTCTACTGTGCCTAAAGCATTGGTTTTTTTTTTGTTTGTTTGTTTGTTTTTTTTGAGATGGAGTTTCACTCTTGTTGCCCAGGCTGGAGTGCAATAGCGTGATCTTGGCTCCCTATAACCTCTGCCTCCTGGGTTCAAGCGATTCTCCTGTCTCAGCCTCCTGAGCAGCTGGGATTACCGGTGCCTGCCACCATGCCCGGCTAATTTTTGTATTTTTAGTAGAGACGGGGTTTCATCACTTTGACCAGGCTGGTTTTGAACTCCTGACCTCAGGTGATCTGCCTGCCTCGGCCTCCCAAAGTGCTGGGATTACAGGCATGAGCCACCGCCCCTGGCCTGATTTTTGTTTTTAATAATAATTTTACTTCATAGAATACACTATATTTAAAAGCTTAGTCTGTCAACAAGTAGTAAGTTTTTATGTAGGGTACCTTTATTTTGGTAGAAGTCAAGCAGAATCCTGTTTTCCATCCTCAGGAAATTTATTTTATATTCCTATTAAAACAATATATTATTTGTACCTGAATTTATATTATATACACGTTCACACATGGAGAGTACTAAAGGATCTGTGGGCATCTATATGTGTGTATGTGTGTGTGTATGTTTGTGTGTGTGTGTGTGTGCTTATGTTTTGAGTTCTAGATTAAATATTGAATTGTTGGTCAGACGCGGTGGCTCATGCCTATAATCCCAGTATTTTGGCAAGCCAACATGGGCGGATCACCTGAGGTCAGGAGTTTGAGACCAGCCTGACCAACATGGTGAAACCCCATCTCTACTAAAAATACAAAATTAGCTGGGCATGGTGGCACAGGACTGTAATCCCAGCCACTCAGGAGGCTGAGGAAGGAGAATCGCTTGAACCTGGGAGGTAGAGGTTGCGGTGAGCTGAGATCGCGCCATTGTGCTCCAACCTGGGCAACAAGAGTGAAACTCCGTCTTTTTTAAAAGAATAAATCTCGAATTGTTTTCTAACAATCGAAATTACTTTTTCATTTGACATTGCATTGGAAACATTATTCCACAACAATATAAATTTAAATATACATTGAGATTATTTTTTTCCAATTTTTATTTTATTATGTTTATTTTATTTTATTCAGGGGGTACATGTGCAGATTTGTTACCTGGGTATGAGATTCTTAACATAGATTTCAGTGTATATAATATAACCAACTCCGTAAGATTGGAAATTTAGATATTTGCATTATAAGCAATGTTGGGTTAAGCTATGTTAATGGATCTTTGTCCACTTGCCTAATTATGTCCTTAGGATAAATCCTAATCAGTGGAAGTATTGATTCAAAGACTATCATCGTTTTTTTTTGTTTGTTTGTTTGTTTGTTTTTTTGAGACAGAGTCTATCTCTGTCGCCCAGGCTAGAGTGTAGTGGCGCGATCTCGGCTCACTGCAACCTCCACCTGCCAGGTTCAAGCGATTCTCCTACCTCAGCCTCCTGAGTAGCTGGGATTACAGGCATCCGCCACCATGCCCAGCTAATTTTCTTTTGTATTTTTAGTAGAGACGGGATTTCACAGTGTTGGCAGCGCTGGTCTCGAACTCGTGACCTCATGATCCGCCCGCCTCAGCCTCCCAAAGTGCTGGGATTACAAGCGTGAGCCACCGCGCCGGCCTATCATCTATTCTTAAGTATTTTGATACCTGTTGACTAAATTGCCCTCCTGAAAAGTTACATCAATGTATGCTCCAACCAGCAGTGTTCAGGAGGATCCATTTCTCTACAACCTCACTGACACTGAGTATCAAAATTCAGAAAGGTTGAATATACAGTACAGTCAACACTAGTATACTCTTCATCCAGATTAATGAAATGTTAACTTTTTGCAATATTTATTTTCTTTTTTTTTCTGGATTGTTTGAAAGTAAAACATTATTTTTCTGTCTCTTTTTCTTCCTTTTCTTTCTTTTTTTTTTGAGATGGAGTTTCACTCTTGTCTCCCAGGCCGGAGTGCAATGACATGATCTCGGCACATTGCAACCTCCGCCTCCCGGGTTCAAGCGATTCTCCTGCCTCAGCCTCTCAAGTAGCTGAGATTATAGGCATGTACCACCATGCCTGGCTAATTTTGTGTTTTTAGTAGAGACGGGGTTTCACCACGTTGGCCTGGCTGGTCTCGAACTCCTGACCTCAGGTGATCTGCCTGCCTTGGCCTCCCAAAGTGCTCGGATTACAGGTGTGAGCCCCATGCCTGGCCTTTTTTTTCTTTTTCTTTAAAAAATTTTTTTGACACCAGTGTCAATCACCAATAAAAAATTTATTCTTTTTGGTTTTTTTTGAGACGTAGTCTCAAGAGTGCAGTGGTGTGATCATGGCTCTCTGCAGGCTTAACCTCCTGGGCTCAGGCAATCCTCTTGCTTTAGCTACCCAAGTAGCTGGGACTATAGGTGTGTGCCATTGCATCCAGCCAATTTTTTTTTTTCTTCTTTTTTTTTTAAATGTAGAGATGGAGTTTCACCATGTTGCCCAGGCTGGTCTCTAACTCCAGGGCTCAAGTGACCCACCCACCTTGGCGTCCCAAAGCACTGGGATTATAGGTGTGAGCCACCCTGCTCAGCCAAAAAGTTTATTGTTAATTTGATGTGTATCATGGTCTTCAGCCCTAATTTCAATAACCTATTGGGTGCTTGGGATTACTTGTACATGTACCACATCCTACAGTTTTATTATACCTAGTGATCAAGCTTTGGGCAAAGGAGAAATTCAGTTTTCAGTAGCATCATTGGAAGTATTATGACTTGTGCTTAAACTTTTACCAGTGCATTCTTTTGATAAATAGAAATAGTAACAAAATATGAATTTTAAATATGTGGGGAGATACATAAAGAACATTGCTTATTTGTTCTTGAAAATAACAGTGATTCAAATATTTCATTTAGATTTACCTATGCCTAATGAAAAAAATGATGCAGAACTTGATTCTCCACCTTCAAAGAAAAAAAGATTAGGTTTTTTCCAGACTTATGATACAGAATATTTAAAAGTTGGTTTTATTATCTGTCCTGGATCAAAAGAAAGTTCACCAAGGCCACAGTGTGTCATTTGTGGAGAGATCTTATCCAGTGAAAACATGAAGCCAGCAAATCTTTCTCATCATTTGAAGACAAAACATTCAGAATTAGAAAACAAACCAGTAGATTTTTTTGAACAAAAATCTTTAGAAATGGAATGTCAAAATAGTTCTTTAAAAAAGTGTTTACTAGTTGAAAAGTCACTTGTGAAAGCTTCTTATTTAATTGCTTTCCAAACTGCTGCAAGCAAGAAGCCATTCTCCATTGCTGAAGAATTAATTAAACCATATTTAGTAGAAATGTGTTCAGAAGTTTTGGGTTCAAGTGCTGGAGACAAAATGAAAACTATTCCACTTTCTAATGTTACAATTCAACACAGGATTGATGAACTATCTGCAGACATTGAAGACCAGCTGATTCAAAAGGTCAGAGAGTCAAAGTGGTTTGCCCTTCAGATAGATGAGTCATCAGAAATCTCAAATATCACACTTCTTTTGTGCTATATTCGTTTCATTGATTATGATTGTCGTGATGTAAAAGAAGAATTATTATTTTGCATTGAAATGCCTACTCAAATAACTGGCTTTGAAATATTTGAACTAATAAATAAATATATTGATAGTAAATCTCTGAATTGGAAACATTGTGTTGGTCTCTGTACCGATGGGGCTGCAAGCATGACTGGCAGGTATTCTGGTTTAAAAGCAAAAATTCAAGAAGTTGCCATGAATACAGCGGCATTTACACATTGTTTTATTCACCGTGAACGTTTAGTGGCAGAAAAGTTGTCTCCATGTTTACATAAAATTCTTTTGCAGTCAGCACAAATTTTAAGTTTTATAAAGAGCAATGCATTAAATTCACGTATGTTAACAATTTTGTGTGAAGAGATGGGATCTGAGCATGTGAGTTTACCGCTTCATGCTGAAGTACGTTGGATATCAAGAGGGAGGATGTTAAAAAGATTATTTGAATTACGACATGAGATTGAAATATTTTTAAGTCAAAAGCATTCAGATTTGGCCAAGTATTTTCATGATGAGGAATGGGTTGGAAAGCTGGCCTACTTATCAGATATATTTTCACTTATAAATGAATTAAATTTAAGTCTCCAAGGAACTTTGACTACTTTCTTCAATTTGTGTAATAAAATTGATGTATTTAAGAGAAAGTTAAAAATGTGGTTGAAGCGCACACAAGAGAATGATTATGACATGTTCCCTTCATTTTCTGAATTCTCAAATTCATCAGGCTTAAATATGACAGACATCACAAGGATTATTTTTGAGCACCTGGAAGGACTTTCTCAAGTGTTCAGTGACTGTTTTCCACCAGAACAAGACTTGCGTTCAGGAAATTTGTGGATAATTCACCCTTTTATGAATCACCAAAATAATAATCTCACCGACTTCGAAGAAGAAAAGCTAACACAGCTATCTTCAGATTTAGGATTACAAGCACTATTTAAATCAGTGTCTGTAACTCAGTTTTGGATAAATGCAAAGACAAGTTACCCAGAACTCCATGAAAGGGCAATGAAATTTTTATTACCCTTTTCAACTGTTTATTTATGTGATGCTGCCTTTTCAGCTTTGACTGAGTCAAAACAAAAAAATCTGTTGGGTTCTGGCCCTGCCCTAAGACTTGCAGTCACATCTTTAATTCCAAGGATAGAAAAATTAGTGAAGGAGAAAGAGTAGCAATATGCACATTGCTTATCAGTGAAGTCAATAATCTTGTGTTAAGTTTTGTATAAGTATCCTAAAAGATAATTTCCTAATGTGGATTTGTGTTTTCAGTTATTAAATGTTTTAATAATTTTTCCCTTTTTGTTGAGGAATTTAATAATTATGATTGTTATAAATAATTATGTATAATTATAATCTAGGGTAGAAAATTTAGTTATTTCATTAAATTTGGATTAGTGACAAAGACTGCAGGTAATGAGAAGCCCAGTTTATAATGTAACAGCACAACCTGGATGTTGAAACAGCTTGGCCTTTAGAAGCAAGTGGAACATTTCAGTCTTCTAGCCAACCAGCTACTTACCCCTGCAAGGTTGTGAGTAGGTGGAAAAATAGATCTTTTTTTTGAGATGGAGTTTTGCTCTTGTTGCCCAGGCTGGAGTGCAATGGCGTGATCTCGGCTCACTGGAACCTCTGCCTCCTAGGTTCAAACAATTCTCCTGCCTCAGCCTTCCAAGTAGCTGGGGTTACAGGCATGTGCCACCATGCCCGTCTATTGTATTTTTTTTTTAGTAGAGACGGGGTTTCACCATATTGGTCAGGCTGGTCTCTATCTCCTGACCTCAAGTGATCCACCTGCCTCGGCCTCCCAAAGTGCTGGGATTACAAGTGTGAGCCACCGTGCCCAGCTGGAAAAAGATAGATCTAAGCAGCTTGGGTAACTATAAATGGAAGCAGCAGGGGGATTTGAGACCCCTGCTTGGGGCTTTCTGGCCCAATATACCAGGGCTTAGCAAACTTTTTAAATAAAGAGCCAGATAGTAAATATTTTCAGCTTTGCAGGCCATACTGTCACAACTACTCAATTCTGCAGTTGCAGTGCAAAAGCAGCCATAGACAATATGCAGATGTGTGGCTGTTTTTAAATAAAACTTATTCGTGAACACTGAAATATGAATTTCATATAATTTTCCTATGTCACACAAGCTTCTTTAAAAAATGTTTTTATCATAAAAAATGTAAACAAACATTATTAGCTTGGGGGAAGGGGAGAAGCATGGAAAAAAATCAGACATCTGGCCAAATTTGGCCCATGGTTTGCCCATCCCAGCTTTAGACAGATTTCCAGGTAAGAGCAAATGGGCCAGGAGTGGACTGTAGGGCTTGGTTCAGTGAAAGCCTCTCTATCCATGCAAGTATCTGAATTTTCAAACACCTTTCACATTTCATTGTCAGCCGAGATAAATTAGAGGGAAAAGATATCTCAGGCAAAGAGACTTGTTTAATAATTAATGGTTATTGATTTATTACAATTTTATAAATTAATTTACTAATTTACAAATAACTTTCTGAGCTCTTAACATGTGCAGGCACTGTGCTAGGCCTGTTACAAACTCTGGAGAACTGAGTTATCCCCATATACAGATGCAGATACTGAGGCCCTTTGGGGTGGGTGACAGCTCAGATCCCACAGCTAGTGTGGCACAGGCAGGAACGAAGCCCGGGGTCTTTTGATGGTAGCTGAACCGCACCCAGACACCCACCCGTGTCTGCTAGCACTCCGTATTGGCTGGGAAACACTCCCTGAATCCAAAGGTGCCGGTTTAGTCAGTTACCAGCCAGTGGTCCTCAAGTGTCCCCACCTGTAAGATGGGGGCGCCCTGCCCCAGTACTGCAGCCTCGCGACCCCCTGGAGGGTGGGGGACGGTAGCTCAGGCGAGAGTCTTCCGGCTGCCCCGGGGAGGGAGGAAATGAGCCGGCGGCAGGGGCGGGTTTTCGGCGGGGCCAACCCACGGTGGGGGGAGCGCGGCCATGGCGCTCCTGCTTTCGGTGCTGCGTGTACTGCTGGGCGGCTTCTTCGCGCTCGTGGGGTTGGCCAAGCTCTCGGAGGAGATCTCGGCTCCAGTTTCGGAGCGGATGGTGAGAGGCGCGGGCGGGCGGCAGGGGATCGGGCCCGCGGCGGCGTGTGCTCCGCCCTGCCGCTCCTCGCCCCCGGCCCGGCAGGCAGCCTTCGGGCTTCCGAGGCTCAGCTGGAGCTGGGGGAACGCGCCTGGCTTTCGACTGAGGCGCAGGTCCTGCCTGGGGAGTTCCTCGAGTTCTCTGGATCTTCCCTAGACGGAAGGGGACAGAACCTCCCCTTCCTGCAGAATATTGGTGGCCCCAGGCAAATCTAGAGCCTTAGGAGGTCCCTCCCACCACCCCGGACCCTGGGGGAGGATGATGCGGTGGGAAAATGAGCTCACTCCCCGCTCTCTTCCCTCTTTTCGCCGTTTGCTTCAGTTTTTGGGAGGTTCGTGGGGTTGGGGTGTAGTAATCCTGGCTTTGCAGGGAAGGAAGTCCGCCCTGAAGGGCAGGTATATCTGCTAAAGATTGCACATCTAGTCAGGAAGCAGGACACAAGCTAGACACTCCTAACTCGGAACCCAGAGAGGGAAGCCTCTCTCGGAAGCCTGAGAGGGATGCCCTGAAGTCGTCTTTCAGCCTTCTGTCTAGTTCCAGACTCATGGGAAAGCTTTCATATCCTGTTCACCAATCTCCCCAGTCCCTCAAAAGAGCCAGACTTGTAGACCTCTGCTGGCATCTCTCTCCAAGGCCTGGATAAATCCCCAGAGACAGACAGCTTAGAGCTGCTTCCCAGCAGAGCTGAGGAGGGGAGGTAGAGCTGAGGAGTGGGAACAGGAAAAAGTATCCCCGAAAGTAAGGATGAAGTTGTCATTTGACTCAGGGGAGGGCCTGCCTTGACAAGAAGAGTCACTTTGAGCCCACCTAACTCTGCCTCACCTCCAAATATTCCCTGTACAGCAGCCTTAAGAGAAACCAGGCCAGGCACAAAGAAGGAAACTGTGGAATTCCCCAGGCCTTGGCACTAGGGAGCCAAGCCCAGCCCCCTCCTCCTGGGATTTGGGGCTGGGTTGTAATCTCTTGAGAGGTCTAGTGAGAAAATCAATCTCTGTACCACTTGGAGCATGGAGCCTGTTTCCTGATTCCAAAGCTCAGCGCCACAGGGCAGCCCTCTCCTCTTCAGGCTGGCCTCAGCCCTGGACCTGACCTAGAGTAGTAGTTCTTTTCTCTGGGAAGTTGAGGGCACACGCATAGATATGCCATGGAGCATCTGGGGAGCTCATCCTTGTTGAACAATGAGGCTAACAGGCATTCCTTGCCACCCCTAGAATGCCCTGTTCGTGCAGTTTGCTGAGGTGTTCCCGCTGAAGGTATTTGGCTACCAGCCAGATCCCCTGAACTACCAAATAGCTGTGGGCTTTCTGGAACTGCTGGCTGGGTTGCTGCTGGTCATGGGCCCACCGATGCTGCAAGAGATCAGTAACTTGTTCTTGATTCTGCTCATGATGGGTAAGGGGGCCAACTGGCTTGAGAAAATGGGGTCTTCTGGGGGAGGATTATGGAAAGACCTGGCTGTTCCCCCTTACTGTTGCCACCCTTCTTTTTTCTCTGGGATCAAGAGCACTTCCTGCTCTACCACAGTTTCCATGGTCTTCAAACTAGCACAGGTATTTATTTATTTATTTATTTATTTATTTATTTATTTATTTTGAGATGGAGTCTCGCTCTTTCGCCCAGGCTGGACTGCAGTGGCACTATCTCTGCTCACTGCAACCTCCGCCTCCTGGGTTCACACCATTCTCCTGCCTCAGCCTCCCGAGTAGCTGGGACTACAGGCGCCTGCCACAGCGCCCGACTGATTTTTTTGTATTTTTAGTAGAGACAGGGTTTCACCATGTTAGCCAGGATGGTCTCGATCTCCTGAACTCGTGATCTGCCCGCCTTGGCCTCCCAAAGTGCTAGGATTACAGGCGTGAGCCACTGTGCCCGGCCTAGCACAGGTACTTTTTAAACTTAATGTGCTAGAACATTATCACATGTTAAGTGTACCTTCTACCTCCTCAATTCTAATGGCTGCATAGTATTGCCTTGTGAAGATATATTGCAAGCTCAGCGCCTCTGCTCCTTCCTCCACACATCCACTCCTGGGATGAGGGGATGGAGGAGCAGCTGCCATTTGATGCATGTGTCTGGCAGATTGGTGTAGAGAGCAGGGAAGCTGGAGAACCTTGAACAGGAAGGCAGAGAATTTCCCTAGGGAGTCCCCCTCAAGTAGCTCTGCCCACAGGAACTGCTGATATACAAAGACAGCTGTTGCTTCAAAGGCCAGATATCTTCAGGCTCTTCTATATGCCCTGGCATCTGTTACCATTGCTGCCACTGCTACCAGGCTTGCTTCCATCTCTGGAGCTTCTCCCATTTTCAGATCTTTCCCATACCTCCAACCAACAGCCCCTGGGCTAGTCCTTCCCTCCATCTTAATCTTAGTAGATGTAGGATTAAGAAAGGAGAAGGGGCCAGACATGGTGGCTCACGCCTGTAATCCCAGCACTTTGGGAGGCCGAGGCGGGCGGATCACAAGGTCAGGAGTTCAAGACCAGCCTGACCAACATGATGAAACCCCGTCTCTACTAAAAATACAAACATTAGCCAGGCGTGGTGGTGCGCGCCTGTAATCCCAGCTACTCAGGAGGCTGAGGCAGGAGAATCGCTTGAAGCCAGTACCCAGAACCCAGTAGCCCAGCTACTCAGAAGGCTGGCAGGAGATCACGCCATTGCACTCCAGCCTGGGTGACAGAGCAAGCCTCTGCCTCAAAAAAAAAAAAAAAAAAAAAAAAGGAAAGGAGAAGGATCAGGGAGATTTTTTTTTCTAAAATCTATCCACTCTAGCCACTGCCCTATTTGGCTGGGTCATTCCCGTTTCTTTCTTGTCCTCTGAGAGGGGCAACTGTTGCCACTGCTGCTGTTGTTCAAGAGGCTTCTAATTTCCTGGTCCTGCTTTCTCCAGGAGGCTAGAGATGAATGCCGCTAGTTTTGGGAATGTGCGTTAGGAGTGGTGGGGGTGTTTAATGGGAGGGCTTGGGCTGGAGTGGGTCAGCCTAAACTAGAGAGCCCTGAGCTCCTGGATCTCCTGGGTTCTTCCAAGGAGCCTCAGGGACCTCACTTTCCATTCCAGGGGCTATCTTCACCTTGGCAGCTCTGAAAGAGTCACTAAGCACCTGTATCCCGGCCATTGTCTGCCTGGGGTTCCTGCTGCTGCTGAATGTCGGCCAGCTCTTAGCCCAGACTAAGAAGGTGGTCAGACCCACTAGGAAGAAGACTCTAAGTACATTCAAGGAATCCTGGAAGTAGAGCATCTCTGTCTCTTTATGCCATGCAGCTGTCACAGCAGGAACATGGTAGAACACAGTCTATCATCTTGTTACCAGTATAATATCCAGGGTCAGCCAGTGTTGAAAGAGACATTTTGTCTACCTGGCACTGCTTTCTCTTTTTAGCTTTACTACTCTTTTGTGAGGAGTACATGTTATGCATATTAACATTCCTCATGTCATATGAAAATACAAAATAAGCAGAAAAGAAATTTAAATCAACCAAAATTCTGATGCCCCAAATAACCACTTTTAATGCCTTGGTGTAAGTATACCTCTGAACTTTTTTCTGTGCCTTTAAACAGATATATATATTTTTAAATGAAAATAAAACCATATATCCTATTTTATTTCCTCCTTTTAAAACCTTATAAACTATAACGCTGTTTCATGTCTCTTTTGCCTCATTGCTGTTAATGGCTGCATAGTATTCCATTGCAAGGATGTACTATAATGTATTTAATCCCCCATGAGGAACATTTGGGTTATTCTCAATTTTTTGCTCTCGTAAGCCTCACAGTAAATCACTTTTGCATACTTATTTTCTTCCCCTAGAAGTGAGGGTGCTGGTTCAAAACACATGCATGTTTTTAAGGTTTTTAATACATAATTAAAACGTACAGGTTCTGTATGCAGAGCTTAAGTACTTGCTTCTGCCTATGCCCTTTGAGACACATTAGAGATTCCCTCCCACTCCTTTTTTTCTCTGACATATTAGATGTGCAGAGCTAACAGGTAGGCATTGAGTCATTTGACAGGACCTGAAATCAAGCTCTGGTGGTGATCTGTGGCACCCAGTCCAGTGCTCCTTGACACCTACGTGGAGATGAGGGACAGCCAACTCCATGAAATGCTGAATGGTACAGCAGGGCCCAAAGCCTGGGAGGAATCCCAGAGGTCCTTGGGGGTAGGAAGGGTGCATATGTGTGACAGTTCTCGGGGGAAAAGTGGACAACACGTTAGGGCACCTGCTATTATGTCACCACCATCTTTATCTTAGGTTGGCAGGGCTGTGGGCTTTTGGGAAGTGATGTACCTCCCATGAGGGACTATAGTGAGAAACAGTTCACTTATTTATGCAAATATTCTAGCTATCAGCCTACAGATTGCTTTGAGGGTGGAAAAGAAGTCTCTGTTACTCCATTTCATGTTCACTACAAAATGCTAATTCCCATTCTGACTAGTGTGAACCTCAGGCAAGGTGACACTCTCAGTTGGATTTTTTTCTTCTGAGTCTGAAAGCATAGTGGTGTAGTCTGCCTATAGTAAGGATAGATAGATTACACTAAATAAATGGTAGTGTCAAAACAATAAGGAAACCTTTTCTCTCATGTAAGAGGTCCAGAGATAACCACTTCAGTTTCAGTGTTGGTCAGTTTGCCTAATGATGGCATCAAGAATCAACATTCTTTAAACTTTCTGCTCTGCTGCTTTCAGTGTATTGGCTATTGCCCTCAGAATTGCGAAATAGCTGCAGCAGCTCCAGACAGTGCATTTGCTATAATATTGAAAGGTGAAAAGAGAGGAAGGGTGCCTTAGAAGACCCTAGATTTTCGCATAGATCTCACTGGGCAGAGCTATGTCCCATTTCCATTCCTAGACTAATGACTGGCAGGAGAATGAAATTCCCATGATGGACTTAGACTAAGATTTACCCACACTGGTCAGCAAGGAAGAAGAGGGGGTAGACAATGGTTTCTGTCACTTACTAGCTTATTTGAAAACTATGGATAATGATAGTAACTATTTCATAGCCTGGCACATAGTAAATGTTCAGTAAATGCTAGTCATTATTAAATATTGATTTGTTTTACAGATGAGAAAATGCATTTGGAAAGCTTGAGTGCCTATATATCAGACCTGGAACTAGAACTAAGTCCTAATTGATTCCAGAACTCAAACTTTTCACTGCACCAGCTGCCAAAGCTGAAAATGGACAGGCATGGCACCCCTGCTCTCTTCAATCTGAGGGTAGATGGGATGACCTGTCTGGGGTGATGAAATCTGCCCTGCTTTCCCAGCATTTCCCCTCTGATTGGAATTTTTTTTTTTTTTTGAGATGGGGTTTCACCATGTTGGCCAGGCTGGTCTCGAACTCCTGACCTCAGGTGATCCACCTGCCTTGGCCTCCCAAAGTGCTGGGGTTACAGGCATTAGCCACTGTGCCCATCTTGCTTGAAAATTTTGAAGCCCCTGAAAGTAGAGCCTGGAGCCCCGAGGATCCTGGCCTTATTCTTTCTCCACCCCTTCCAGGATGCCACCGCTAGCCCGTCTCCTGCCAGGATGGACTTTGAGTAAAACCTCTCGCAGCTAGCATTAGATTGAGGGCTCCTGTTTACCAAGTCTGGGTCTGTAGGCTGATAAGCAGCTACTGGGCCCCCCAAGCTTGGCTGTAGGACTGCCCAGCAGCTGCAGGAAAGTCAGGGTGCTAGAGGAGTAGGCTGGGCAGCTGGTGTGTACGAGCAGTTGGGATTGACAGCAGCAGGAGGATCTTGAGCCCAAGCAGTGCCTCCTTAGCAGCCCAAGGAGAAGCCAGGCCTCAGGAAACGTGCCCCCCAAACTACAGCCTAAATCTAGGTCAGCTCAGCACGATGACGTTCAGCTGCCTGCCCTTCCTAATACATTTTTATCTCCCTCCCTGTGCTGAAGGCTTTCTTGTCCTCCGATGACACTCCCTTCCCTTGGGGCCCTACTGCAGCCCCAAAAACCCAGCTCATAGCTGCCACAGGTGGGCTCCAGCCCTTCCAGCTGTTGGACCCATTCTTCATGTCGTTTCTTGGGATTAGCTGGCGATAGGAGGGTCTGGGATGTGTGGGTGGGAGGGGATTCTCCCCTGTCTCAGATCCTTAAAGTCAGGACCCCAGAGAGAACTCCAGCAGCCATTATAGCAAGAGGCAAGAAAGGAACAGTCTGGTAGGATGGCAGGGGATGGGTCAGGGTGGGGCTACAGGCATGGAGAACAGAATAGAAGAAGGTGGGAAAGGAAATACAGTTACCCAGGGTCTCAGAAAGGATTGGAGCCTGAGATGCTCAAAGGCAAAAATGCAGATTTTGGAAGAACTGAGTTTTAGGACATCATAGGAGTGTGTAAGTGTGTCACAAATAGTAACAGGACATTGGTTTGTGCACTTACTCCCTTGGGAAGAGGGTAGGAATATGCCCAGATGTTTTTGTGTTGTTTTGTGTGCCTGGGGTGTCTGTGTCTCTGACACACTGTGTATGCCTGTGTGAGTGTACACATTTATCTATGTGCTGCCTAGAAGGGAAGGGAACTAACAGTAATGAAGTATCTCCCCAGTGTCAGCCACAGGGCTCAGTTTTACTTAGGTTTTCTCATAATCCTCCCAACAACCCTGTGAGGTAGGTATTTTCATCTCCATTTTACTGCAGCAAAGACAGGCTCAGTGAAGCTGAGTAATTTGCCCAAGGTCACATGGCAAATAGATGTGTGTTATCTAGAATCTGCCTGATTGCTGGGTCTGTGCACTTTTTGCTTTTCTGTCCAGAGGTTTGAGTCTGACCCAGGACCTCTTTGTGGTCAAAAAGTGAGGGGGGAGGAAACAGGATGAAAGGCTTGAGAGTGGCAAAAGCTTTTCAGCCCAGCCAAGGGTGCTCCAGGCAAGCGCTGGGGCACCTCTCTGGGAGAGGACCTTCACCAAGGCAAGTCCGAGGTCAGTGTGCGTAGGCACTGCACCGCAAGCCCATTCCTCCATCCATGCTTCTCATCTGGGTGGCACAGGGATGGGGGCGGGGAGGGGGGGGCGGGTGTTGGGGCTTTTTCTGGAAAGGCCTCTTCTTTATATTTCAGCCTGTTTCTCCAGAACTCCCTGTTGGCTCAGTGCTATGTGGGTTTACTGCACAGGTCTGTGGCCCAACATGTATGAACCATACTCCATCTGTGAGGGGCATCTCTACCCTCTCAGTCACTAAGGTTGGAAATTTCCAAGTTATCTAGGACTCCTGCCTCTTCCTCGCTTCCCACAGCTTGTCACCAAAAACTCTGGAGTCCATACCCTCCTCTCAGCAGCTGCTGGCCAGGTTCGGTCTTCATTCCCTCTCACATGGACTCTGCCTCTAGTGTCCCCTCCCAGCAAGGGCTGAAGAAGAGGAGACTGGGGTGGGAGAAGGTGGAATGGGGGCTGCCTTTGTCGCTAGCCTCCGCAGTAAACTTTCTTCTGCCACTTCAAGGTCAGAGATGAACAGCAGTGTTGGGGACCTGGGTGTTGGCGCCTGCAGCCTCTGGGATGACCCTGCTCGCTTCATCGTGGTGCCCGCGGCCTATGCCTTGGCACTGGGCCTGGGGCTGCCAGCCAACGTGGCGGCCCTGGCAATGTTCATCCGCAGCGGCGGGCGCCTGGGCCAGGCCCTGCTTCTCTACCTGTTCAACCTGGCTCTGGTTGATGAGTTCTTCACGCTCACGCTGCAGCTGTGGCTCACCTACTACCTGGGCCTGGCCCGGAGGCCGCCTGCCACGCGGCCGGGGCCACCTACTACGTGTCCACCTATGCGGCGGTGGTCTTCGCCGCGCTCATCAGCGTGTGCCGCTGCGGCTTCGTACGCGGCTCCGGGCCCAGGGCGGCTGCCCGCCTGGCCCGGTGCCTACGGCGCCCCGCGCGCGCTGCCTGCGCCTTCGCCTGGCTGGGGGCCTGGCCCCTCCCTGCCTGGAGCACCGCTGGGCAAGCTCGGGGCTGGCCTCCGCCACGGTGGCCTTCGCGGCCGCCTTCCTGCTGGTGCTCGCGGCCAACGTGAGCCTGGCGCGGGCGCTCAAGGCGCCCTCTGGCCTGGGCCCGGGCCCGGGCCCGGGCCCTGCAACCGCCGGCGCGCACCGGCGCGCGGCCAAGACCATGGTCCTGGGGTTCCTGCTGGTCTTCGCCCTCAGTCTGGCGCCCTACCACCTGCTGCTGGCGCCCTAGGTGGCTGGGGGGGAAGACAACGGAGACCGGTGTCGCGCCGCCTCCACGCTCGACATCCTGCACACCCTCAGCCTGGCGCTGCTGAGCCTCAACAGCTGCCTGGACCCACTCATCTGCTGCTTCTTCGTGCGCCGCTTCCACCAGGACTGCTGCTGGGCACTGAGCTGCCGCCTGGTGAAGGGGGCGCCCAGGGCGCATGGGGCCTCCTTGGCCTCCTCTTGGAGAGTCTCCTGGCCTCCCCTCCTGTGTCACCCCCCTGTCACCCTCCCAGTGGCATCCAGGGTGGAGAAAGCTCTTTGGAAAGACCTAGATTCTAATCCTGACGCAACCACATACTACCTCTGTAGCTGTGAACCTCCGGGCTCATCTGTACCAAGGACATAGAACATTCTTTGTAACCCGAATGTTCCCTGGATGTTGCCAGCTTTTGGATACAAATAATATACCACTGTGTTTTTTTTAAACCTCTTGGGATAAAACCCAAAGTCCTTATCATGGCCTACAAGGCCCTGTCTGATTTGGCTCCCCTTTCTCTCCAGACCTTAACCCACCACCCCTGCGTCTCCCTGCAGGCAGTCACCTTCTTAGGCCCGGGAAAATGCCGGTCTCCTACTCTTCACGGCCTTTGTACCTGACTTGGCCAGGAATGATCTCTGTTCCTCTCTTTCACTAAGTTAGTTCTTCTTCACCCTCACTTCCTCTAAAGTAACTCCTTATAGGGAAGCCTTTCTTGGCTGGCAACACACACACACACACACATACACACACGACTGAATCAGATCGGATTGCTCTTTGATAGCTCTTTTCATAATTGTAATCAAGCAATTAATTGGGTAATGCGTTGTTGTTGTTTTCTTTCTCTCTTGCCAGAATGTATTCATGTTGACCCATAAGACATTATCATTTTTATAAGTCCCCAAAAGTTGAATATTGGAAATTTTATTTCCACCCAATTCAACTTAATAAATTCTGTGTTTACCTTGCTCACTGCTGTATCTCCTGTGGTTGGTACTGTGCCTTGCATATAATAAGAGCTCAGTGTATCAGATGCGTAAGTGAAAACTGAATATCATTAATTTAAATTGCTTAAGTACTCACTCAGACATTCCAGTCTCTGATAGCTTTTCCTCAAGTGTTTCTGAGATTCTCCAAGCTTGTCTTACCCACCCCCGACCATGCATTCCTAGCCCAGTCCTGATGACTGTCTCCTTCTGCTGTTGCTGGATACTTGCAGTTCTGCCATCACCTCCACTGTACCAAGACTTGGTGGGAAGTAAGCTGGAGATCCAGGCTGCTGGAGATCCAACGCCTGCTGCCTCCAGACTCTTTCATGAGCGCCAATCTCTGCCAGGGGCTCCGGCTACCAGTGCTTCCCCTTCTGTGCTTTGACAACTCTGCAGTCTGCTTCTAATGGGAAAGGGCACCACTCTCCTCAGCCACATTATTGGGGCCCCACAGCAAGACTGCTTGGGTCTCAAGGAAATCGAGCTTAATGAATGAGAGCAAACCCTCTTCATTTGGCCATGTCAGCCTGTCAGGAAGGGTCCATCAATCAGCCACCATGTCTTACCTGCCTTTAGGTCCTGTTGCTGAGTTTGACTTCTAAGGATACATTTGGTAAATTCCTTTTTTTCTTGATGAATTACCTCTTATTGGTCCCTAATTCCTTCTTTAACTTTTTTCTTTTCCATTTTAAAAGCAATATAGGTTCATAAAAGTAAATTCAAAGCAGTAGAGAAAAATGTAAGATAGGAAGTACTAGCCTGGGCAACGTGGCGAAACCCTGTCTCTACAAAAAATACAAAAATTAGCCGGGCGTGGTCCTAGCTACTCGGGAGACTGAAGTGGAAGGCTTGCTTGAGCCCGGGAGGTCAAGGCTGCAGTGAGCCGTGATGGCGCCACTGCACTTCAGCCTTGGAGACAGGGGAGACCCTATGTCAAAAAAGAAATAAAAAGAAAGTAAAAGTCCCCTAGTGATAGCCACTATTCACAGCTTCTCATTTGTGTAGCTTTCCAGATATTTTCGATTCCACTGTAAGTCCACATGTCATCAGTTTTCTTTAAAAACCTACAAATGGGATAGTATTGCAAGGTTCTTCTGCAATTTACTTTTCTCATTGTTTCTTATATATCGTTCCATATTAGCACATATAGATAGATTCATCTCGTTTTTTCAATAGATGCAGAGTATTCATTTTACTCAATTGGTCCCCTACTGATGGGCATTTGTTGCCATTATTTTACTGTTATAAACAATGCTTCAGTGAATGCTCTTGTTCACAAATGTTTGCGTACTTGTAAATCTGTAGAATAAATTCCTGGCAACGAAACTGCTGTCAAAGAGTATCTGTGTGCAAATGTTTAATGACAGCAAATTGCCTTCAAGAACGCTGCACCAGGCCAGGCGCGGTGGCTCATGCCTGTAATCCCAGCACTTTGGGAGGCCGAGGTGGGTAGATTACGAGGTCAGGAGTTCAAGACCAGCCTGGCCAAGATGGTGAAACCTCATCTCTACTAAAAGTACAAAAAAATTACCCGGGCACGGTGGCAGGCACCTGTAATCCCAGCTACTCGGGAGGCTGGGGTCGCTTGAACCCAGGAGGCAGAGGTTGCAGTGAGCCAAGATCGTGTCACTGCACTCTAACCCGGGCGACAGAGCAAGACTCTGTCTCAAAACAAACAAACAAACAAACAACAACAATAGCAAAAAAAACACTGCACCAAATTATACACATCAAAAGCATGTAATGGTCCCTCACCAGCACTGGGCATTATCACCTGCCCCTTCTTGAGTCTGGACTTCTGTTGGTGCCCTAGTTCCTCTAGATGTATCTGAATATATCTGCATTCTAATTGTGAGCATGGTCAATTTGTTTCTTTTTCCTAGAAGACTTCTCAGTTTCCTCCATAGCTATTTGAAACCTGACTGGGTCAAACTAAGATATCATACCAGCCAAATCTTAGCTGTCTTGCTTGTTGAAGGGATTAAATGAAAACCCAAATGCAAACTGGTAGGTCCTTAATAATTAATTCCCTCCCCTTCATTGGGAATTAGGCTGGCTCATGCCATGCAGCACTGACCAGCATCTCAGCCCAAGGCCAGGAGGCAGCCTGGGCCCACATCATGAATTCATTTGCTGTGGTGGAATGAGTCGCTCAGCCCCAGGGGCCATGCAGGGTTGGGTCTTTGAGAAATAACCTGGCATCCACACTAGAGCCAGCTGAATCTCCTGAGGCGGAATTTGGTTCTACCCAAATAAAAAATAATTCCTTATGGCCGCATCCCATCCCTGCAGTCTTGTACTATCATGCTTTTGATGTGACTTTTCCCCTAGTAGTCAGTTTCCTTTGGGAAATGTCTAACTTAGTCTTTTGTGTCTTACCTGGGGAAAAAGAGCCTGAGAGTCGATTGCTTCTGGCAGGTCAGACACGATGGAAAGAAGCCTCTGTCTAGAGTGACAGTGTGTGGGGGTCCCCTCCTCCCTCTGCGTTGACTCAGGGAAGGAGGAACCTTGGGTGAGGACCTAAAGGTGAAGAACCCGAGGAATGAGAGAGAACAGACTGCCTTGCACTGGCAGTCCTTTTGGACTCTCAGTCTTTATACTTATTTCAAACCATCACGAATTTGACCTAAGATCCTTCCTCAATCTAGCAAGGAAGAGAATGGAGTCCAGGTTGTTCAGGTTGGTTGGAGAAGGGAGCTCCCTTCCTCTAGGAAAGAAAAGAAAGGAGCTTGACTAGATAGATGCTGGACACCCACTTTCTCCAAGGATTCAGGGAAAACTCATCTGCAGCTGTTCTCAGTAGCTACCAATTAGTCTGCCCCAGACTCCCCCACAGTCTTGCAGGGCCAGAAATACCCTATCCATGCTCCTACCCACCCAGGCCACACCTTGTGGCTGTGAAGTGCAGACATGGTCCAGGGAAGCTGCTCCTGGCACACAAAGAACAAAATTCCCTTTCTCTACTGGACTCTACTCTTTCCCTCAGCTCAGTCACAGTCCAGGTCTCTGAACCCAGCCCAACCCAGTTCTTGACCTTGGCCAGGACTGGCCCAGGTCCTTGGCTGTGCACACACCCACCTGGGCCCTTCCACCAGCCATGCATCCTCTGTGACCCTGCCTGCTCCTGCTGGGACCTTCACTTCCAGCCCCCGTGCCACCTGCTCCCCAGGCCTCTGTAGGGAAGCCTGCCAGAGTCAAGCTTGATCTCTGTCTTGGGGCCTCAAGGCATTCTCTGCAGCTGATTCTTTGCCTTGACATCTGTCTCCCTCTCCTCTGGCCGTAGGAGGAGGATAGTGTTTGCCCCTCTGGGTCCTGCAGATCTCCCTTGGGCTGCAGCTGTCCTTTGCTGTCCTTGAAACCACCTCCTTGAACTATATTCCAGCTTCAGGGACAGCAGCCTCCTTTCTTGATCAACCATTCCTAGGCCTCTCTTAGGCCTGCCCTTTCTTGCCTTTGGTATGGCACGTGCCAATCACCTAGCCCTGACAGGGAACTATTGTCATTAAATCAGGCTTCCTCATCCCCTTATTCTCAGTGCTCACCAGCCTAGTTCTGAAATGTATTTGTGGTTGGGATGCTGGACTCATGTTGACCCGTAGCATCTGTGGCAAGAGTATGAATGGTGGCCCACATACTCTATGTCTATATATTTAAAAATTATAAGTCAAGCTAACACATTGCTGAATAAAATGCATTTCATCCTTCTGCATTGACAAATCTACCTTTGTGATGACAAAATAGAAAAATATGTGGGAAGCTGTGGTTTTCAGGACTGAAAGTAAGCAAATTATCAAAGACGACTGCCTTCAATTTTACATATTGTGTTTAAACTTTGTGTTTGGGTCATGTATGATACATGATTATCACAGAAAATATAAAATATTTGAATTTCATCATATAAATTACTATCATCCGTAATGTGATTTTTTTTACTATTTCTTCAAGCCATATTTATATTCATACAGTATTTCTTATTTTTTTCAAAATCTTCAATGATGGTCTATTAATTTAAAAAACAGAAATTCACTGTTGTATAATGACAGTTTGTTGTTAAACTTGTTCAAATTTCTCTTCAATCAATTAATACCTTAATCTGTAACAGTCAAAAAATAGTCTCTGTAGAAATTAGTTTTGAGACTATTTGACTGTGAACTCAGTCACTGTCTTGCAAACATTTTCCTTTCATTGTCCTAATTGCCTTATATTTCATTGAAATTTCACTTTGGTTGTATATTTCATATGCAGTTTTCTTCCAAACTAGAAAAACCATGTTCTGATACCTACAGAAATATTTTTTAATTTTAAAAGTAAAGTAGTTAAACTTAGTTGTCTAAGTCTGTTTGTTTTGCTATAAAGGAATATCTGAGACTGAGTGATTTATAAAGAAAAAAGGCTTATTTGGGTTATGATTCTGCTGCCTAGAAGGTTCAAGATAGGGCATCTGGTGAAAGCCTCAGGCTGCTTCCACTCATGGCGGCAGGTGAAGGGGAGCTGGCTGTGCAGATATCCCATGGTGAGAGGAGAAGCAAGAGAGAGAAGCAGGGAGGTGCCAGGCTCATTGTAACGAGCAGTTGCAGGAGCTAACAGAGTGAGAACTCACTCGTAATTGCAAGGTCAGCACCAAGCCTTTCATGAGGGATTTGCCCCCGTGATCCAGATACCTTCCATTAGTCCCCACCTCCAACACTGGGGATCAAATTTCAACAGGAGGCTTAGGGGACAAACATCCAAATGACAGCATTAGTCAATTGTTTACATAAGCTTTTACTAACATTTTAAATAGCAAACAATAGTGCAAATCAACTAACAATAATACATCTCTAAAATTAATATGTTTTTCCATCAAAGACCATAATTTGTTATTTGAGAATGTTGGTTGTCTCATTTAACTTTTTCAGTACATCTCATATCTTAAATACATTCAATTTAATTTATTTAGCAGCATTTAGTTGGGATTGCCATAATGTGTCTGAGAGTAGTTCCGAGGTCAGATTTGATGTGTTTCATCAATATGTTCCATCTTTGGGTATATCCAGAAAATATTGTGTATAATCTAGATTACACCCAAAAATGTCATTGGTATTAGCACAGTTGAAACTATGTCTTCATGGCCAAAGAATACTTCTAGAATTTTGGCCGGAATTTTGCCCGGCATACCTTTCTTTGTTCGTCACATTAGCATCATGACTGTAGGCTTGTCATTGGCAATCCTTTAAATCATTGCTGACAATTGAAAGCTGGTTTTTTTTTTTTTTTCAGTTCCTCATTCAAATCATACTTGTACTTTGAGATTCTGATTTGTATAGGAGGTAGCACCCTAACACTGCACTCTTGTTTGCAATAACGAGAAAAAGCCAAATAAATGACAAAAATCATATGTTTAAGATACTGGAGAGCTGTGGAAGCAACAATGACTAGAATTGGAATTCAGACAGGGAGTATCCCTTCTGAGTTGAGCTGATGGTCATGGGATGTTTTCTTCCTGGGAACATTTGCTTGTTCTGTGTATGAACTGAGTATTGGGCTTAATTCGTACAGAGGGCTTCTACAATTGCAAGACTTTTGGTAGTTAAGTGGGGCTTTTGCGAAAAGTTGGGGTCTCAAAAAACACAGCTTGCTGGGCATGGTGGTTCATGCCTGTAATTCCAGCACTTTGAGAGGCCGAGGCAGGCAGATCAATTGATGTCAGGAGTTCAAGACCAGCCTGGGCAACATGGCGAAACCCCATCTCTACTAAAAATACAAAAATTAGCCAGACGTGGTGGCACATGCCTGTAATCCCAGCTACTTGGGAGGCTGAGGCAGGAGAATTGCTTGAACCTGGGAGGCGGAGGTTGCAGTGAGCCGAGATCACACCATTGTACTCCAGCCTGGGAGACGAGAGCGAAACTCCATCTCAAACAACAACAACAACAGCAACAACAACAACAACAACAACAACAACACAGCTGGTTGTAGCCGTATGACATTTTCCAGGTCCTGAGATTGAGTGTGGAAGGCTGGGAAGCTAGGTTGAGGGCTTCTAAAAGCTGGGGTGATATCCCCACTAATCTTGAAATGCTTAGAACACAAAGTCCCACTAGAGGAATGAGGCCTGATACAAAAACATGATGGTATCCCCTTCAAAAAAGTAGCCAGTTTATAGCTCCGAGGGTGAAGAGGAGTTTGGGAAAAAGGCTAAAGTGCTAAGCTCAGAAACTTCCAAGGGAATCTCCTGTGTCTAACAGGGCTGAGGAGACAGAGAGCCACAAGACTGTTAATCAAAAGCCTAGGAAGCCCTCACATGAAAACAGGAATGCATTGCAGGTGGACTGCATCCATCTATCTATCTATCTATCTATCTATCTATCTATCTATCTATCTATATTTTTTTGAGACAGAGTCTCATTCTGTTGCCCAGGTTGGAATGGAATGCAGTGGTGTGATCTTGACTCTGCAACCTCTGTCTCCCGGGTTCAAGCAATTCAAGCAGTTCTCCTGCCTCAGCCTCTCGAGTTGGGACTGCAGGCGTGCGCCACCATGCCTGGCTAATTTTTGCATTTTTTGTAGAGACAGGGCTTCACCATGTTGGCCAGGCTGGTCTCGAACTCCTGACTTCAAGATATCCTCCCACCTCGGCCTCCCAAAGTGCTGGGATTACAGGCGTGAGCCACCACGCCCAGCCATGGACTGCATCATATTAAAACTGCAGCCCAGCTCTGCCTCAGTTAACTCCTGATTGGATTGAGGTGATCAGTCCCTCAACCTATCTGCCTAACAGAAAGGTGGAACTTGGTGGGAGATACCATGCAGAACCTCTACAGGTCTTTCATATACGGGTCTATGCAGCTCTTTTTAAATAAAAAGCCACTAGATATCCAAAGAAGCAGGAAAATGTGGCTGATAATCAAGAGAATAGAGAGACAATAGAAATAGACCCATAAATGATCCAGATGTTGAAGTAATAAGACACGGACTTTCAGTAACTGTAATTAAATAATTATAGGCTGGGTGTGGTGGCTCACACCTATAATCCCAGCACTTTAGGAGGCCAAGGTGGGAGGATCACTTGAACCCAGGAGTTTGAGACCAGCCTGGGCGATATGGTGAGATCCCTGTCACTATGAAAAACATCTAAAAATTAGCTGGGTGTGGTGGTGGTGCATGCCTGTGGTCCCAGCCACTCAGGAAGCTGAGGTGGGTTGCACCACGGCACCCCAGCCTGGGCAACAGACAGAGACAGTCTCCAAAAAAAAAAAAAAAAAAAAAAAAAAAACCCAAACTATTAAAAAAAAAACCCAAACTATATTTAAATAATTATAATAATGTAATGATATAATGATAATTAAAGTGATTTTAAAATAGAGGAAAATATTAACAAATGAGTGAAAAATGGATATTTTTTAACAATTGGAATTCATAAAAAGGAATAAAATTATTGATTTGACAACTATAGATAACATTAGCAGGATGTGGGATTCTTTTACAATAGAATAACAGCTAATAAACAGAATTCGATGTTGTATAATTTCTCTCAGTCCAAACCCTATAAAGTACAACAAATTAATTGACCTCTTGCCAGAAGCAAATCTATCAATAAACATTAGTAATTTATGTTACATGGTAAAATTTCACCAGAGATATCTGGGAAGAAGGAATCACTAGCATTTCAACACTGATGGAAACAAAGTAAGAAAAGTCTGCTATGAAATATTTTATTGGCTTCAGCCATTCAGGAGGATGAGTGTTCCAGGTCCTCCGGACATCCTGTAAGCTGCCAGGGCTTTTATCCTGGGGCATTAGAGGAAGTTAGAGGTGGGGTAGGTTACCCTTAAACACTCTTAAGTACAGCAGCAGTTTTCGGAGGCAAGGGGGAATCACAGGAGAAAACTGTCTTTGTAAAAATGTCAGCTGAGAAAAAATTAGATATCATTTTGGTTTGAAAGAAAATGGAAAGTCTAATATTCCAATTAATTAAAATCATTTTGCTTGGATTGTCAAATTCTGCTTGGAAATTAAGGCATGATGAAAGCCTGGAATACAGATGGGAAAAAGCATGGGATCTGGAGTTAGAGAGACCTAGGATAAAATCTCAGCTCCATCATGCTCCAACTATAGACTCTTAGCAAAATGTTGCCCTTCCACATGCCCAGTTTTTCCCAGGTGTAAAGGAGGAGGCAGCATCCATAAGACATTTCATATAGTGCTTGGATATATCAGGGGTCAATTGGTAGTGGTGATAATTCTTACAAGTGGGATGCAACTGATATTTGGAGATAAAATACTCATTATTTTGAGTTTTTTTTTTAACCTCCAGTTAAAAAATGGAGGTTATGGAATGCTGGATTTTTTTTTTTTTTTTTTTTTGTCTCGCTCTGTTGCCCAGGCCAGAGCACAGTGGTGTGTGTGATCATGGCTCACTGCAGCCTTGACCTCCTGGGCTCAAGCAATCCTCCCACCTCAGCCTCCCAAGTAAGATTTTGTTTTTAATTGGGCTTTGTTTGAGCAGATTTGCTTCTATGGTGCTGTATAAATAAAATACAATATGATTGAATATGAAATGTGGCATCTAAACACATGTCACATGCTCTGAACAGACTCTGAAACTATACATCTACTTCTGAATATTGAAATGGAAATTTGAATATGTGAAAATGTATTTACATTTATGTATTTTTTTCCAAAGTAAAACAGAGAAGATGGAATGTAACAATGAGCAGAAACTAATTAGCAGCACAAATGTCAGAAGCGGAGACGTTTGAAATTCTGTGCTATAATTTATCTTCTGCATTGTGAATTTTAACTAAAACAAGAGGCTGTGCTGAAAAAATAGATTCCTCTGGCTAATTCAGAGGAATGACCATTCTGAAAAGCCTGCTGTTATCACAAGGTGGGACAAACTTGAGCAAATGGGAACAGCAGCTTATACCCCTGCTAAAAGAAATGCTTACAGATTTCCACTGCAAATGGAACAGAGAATGGTGTTTGCCAGAAGGGTCCCCTTCTAACACTACTTCTTAGCAAAGACTGTGATTGGCAGTGACTGGTCAGAGTTGGGCTTCCAAACTGAGCCTACAGCCCAACTCTGATTAAACTCCCCAGGTATCACCATTTGCCAAGAAAACAAAAAATAAGACTGAGTTTCTCCTTTTTCCAAAAAAAAAAAAAAAAAAAAAAGGACCAAATGGACATTTCGAACTAAAAAGTACAATATCTGAAATTAGGAATTCCTTGAATGGATATGAGAGGACTCAATGTAGATAATAATAAAATTAGCCAACTTGAAGACGGGTCATTAGAAAATATCCAAACAGAATGTAAAGAGAATTAAGAATAAATTTGTTTATTTGTTTGTTTATTTTATATTTATTGATTTAATTTATTGAGACAGGGTCTCACTCTGGTCCCCTAGCTGGAGTGCAGTGGTGCGATCACAGCTCACTGCAGCTTTGACCTCCTGGCTCAGGCGATCCTCCCACTTCAGCCTCCTGAGCAGCTGGGACTACAGGTGTGAGCTACCATGCCCAGCTAATTTCTTTTTTTAACTTTTATTTTAGGTTTGGAGGTACATGTGAAGGTTTGTTATATAGGTAAACTCATGTCACGGCAGTTTGTTGTACAGATTACTTCATCATTCAGGTATTAAGCCTAGTACCCAATACTGGCTAATTGTTTGTATAGATGAGTTTGGCCATGTTGTTCAGGCTGGTCTCCAACTCCTGGCCTCAAGTGATCTGCCTGCTGTGGCCTCCCAAAGTGCTGGGATTACAGGCGTGAGCCACCGTGCCAAGCCAAGCATTATTATTATTATTTTTTTAAAAGAATAGGTCATAAAAGACATGTGGGATCAATCAAAATGCCATTATGCTTGTAAATGTAGTGCCAGAAGAGAGGAGAGATGGGGCAGACGGCATATTTAAAGAAATGAAAGCCAAGAACTTTTCAAAACTGATAAAAGGCATTGCTATGGTTTAATACGATTTGTCTCCCAAAATGTATGTATTGAAGACCTAATTCCCAGTGTAATAGTGTTGAGAAGTGGTGGGACCTTTAAGAGGTGTTTTGGTCCTGGGGACTCTGCAGCTCTCTCAGGACTGGATCCATTACCATGAGAGTGGCTTGTTTGTTGTTTTTGTTTTGAGACGAGTCTGTTGCCCAGGCTGGACTGCAGTGGTGCGATCTCAGCTCACTGCAACCTCCCTGGTTCAAGCAATTCTCCTGCCTCCGCCTCCCGAGTCGTGGAGATTATGTGTGAGCCACCACGCCCGACTAATTTTTGTATTTTTAGTAGAGGCGGGTTTCACCATGTTGGCCAGGCTGGTCTCGAACCCCTGACCTCAAGTGATCCACCTGCCTCAGCCTCCCAAAGTGCTGGGATTACAGGCGTGAGCCACAGCACCCAGCCTAGCTCTGAAAAATTTCTTATTTCACCTTAATTATTTATTTATTTAGAGACAGAGTCTCACTTACTGTGTTACCCAGGCTGGAGTGCAGTGGTGTGATCATTGCCCAATCCCACCCAAACTCCTGGGCAGGAGCAATCCTTCTGCCTCAGCCTCCTGAGCAGCTGGGACTACAGGTATATGTTATCCCCCTGGCTAATTTTTAAATTTTCTATAGAGATGAGGTCTCGTTATGTTTCCCAGATTGATCTTGAACTCCTGGCCTCAAGCAGTCCTCCTGCCTCAGCCTCCCAGAGTGTTGGGATTACAAGCATGAACCATCTCACCTGACCTTTTTACCTTTATTTTTGAAGAATTTTTTCTAGGTTTCCAGTTTTCCCCCCCCCAACACTTTAAAGATGTCATTATATTGTCTTCTAGCTTGTATATTTCCTTTGGAAAAATATTTATCAGTCTTATTACTCCTTTGACTGAAATGTGTCTTTTCTTCTGTATGATTTTAAGACTTCCTACTGTCTTTGGATTTTGGCTGTTTGACTATTATGTGCCTATGAGGTTTAGTTTCGTTGCTTGGTGCAATAAAGAAAGAAAAAGAAATAAATATTAAAAAGATGGGAAAGGAAGAAATAAAACTATCAATACTTGTAGATAATTGTGTACAAATCCAAAGAATTGACAATTAGAATTTAAAAATGAATTTACCAAGGCCACTGGATATAAGATCAATGTGCAAAAACAATGGTATTGAAGCATATAATTAGGAAATAAAATAAAATAGTATCAGTCACTATAGTGTATACACTCATACGCACAGACAAACACACACACACACACAAATCCTATGAACAAAGCCAATGAAAGATGTTCTTGACTTATAAACTGCAAACTACAAAATGTTTAAGATATTCTTAAAGAAGATTTATATAAATGAAGGGATATACCATGCTCATAAATTGGAAGTCTCAATGTTTTTAAAATGCCAGTGCCCCTCAAATTGATCCATAGATTTAATACAATCCAGTAACAATCCAAACAGGGTTATTTTTGTGGAAATTGACAAGCCGATTCGAAAATTCATATTAGAAATATAAAAGACCTAGAATAGCCAAGGCAGTCTTGACAGTAGAACTAATTTGGAATACTTACACTTCAGGTATCAAGACATATTTTAAATTTCATGCTTGATTCAGTTTGCTAATATTTGTTGTAGACTTTTTGTATTTATATTCATGAGGTATGTTGACCAATAGCTTTCTGTTCTTGAGAGGTTTTTGTATGACCTTGGTAATACAGTAATGCTGATCTTATAAACAAGTTGGGAAGTGTTTTTATCTATTTTCTGAAAACGTTTTGTGTAGAAGGTATTATTTCTTATTTGATGTTTCTAGGGTCCCTCAGTTCTTCCCATTTTTCCTCTTGTTCGGACAGAAACACAGAGTGCCTTGACTGCTCTGTGCCCTGGCCAGCTGCATGTTTTATCATATGCAGGCTTGAACCCAAACCTGGGCCTTGAATATTTCCAGACACTGATAAACTTGTTTAGGTTGTTGCCTGAAATACACATTGCTAAACATGTAGAAAAAACTAGCTCTTACTCTGAGCCAAATTCCTTAAACCCTCATATCAACTCCATAACCTGATCCCCTTCCTTACAGACATACTTAGGCAGAACCTCTCTTTCTCTCACTGTTCAATGCAATGATCACTGCATCAGGCTATAAATTGCCCTAATACATGTTTTGGACTGATCACCTTGGTGTTTAGTGCCTCTTTCTTTGGAATTCGAACCAGCCCCATATCCAGAAGGTCTGGAGTAGACCCTTGAAGGAATTCCCCTGCCATTACTTTTGGGGAAACTCTAGCTATGGGTTCAGCTGGATGGAACAATGATAGAATTCACCAGAATTCATCTGGGTTGAGAGGTTTCTTTGTGGGAAGGTTTTTAATTAGAAAATCAATTTTTTTTTAAATGGGATCTCATTTTGTTGCCCAGGTTGGAGTGCAGTGTTGCAATCATGGCTCACTGCAGCCTCGACCCCCCCAGGCTCAAGCGATGCTCCCACCTCAGCCTCCTGAGTAGCTGGGACCACAGGCATGTGTCACCACACCTGAATTGTTTTTTTATTTTTATTTTTATTTTTTGTAGCGATGAGGTCTCCCTGTGTTGCCCAGGCTGGTCTCAAACTCAAGTGATTCTCCCACCTCAGCCTCCCAAAGTGCTGGGATTACAGGTGTGAGCCACCGTGCCTGGCCCAATGCTTCAAGAATATAGAGCTATTGAAGTTTTCCATTTTTTCTCCAGTCAGTATTAGCTATTTGTTTCTTCCATGGAATTTGTCAATTACGTCCAAATTGTTGAATTTATTAGACAAAATCGCCATAAGATTATCTTGTTATCATTTTAATCCCTGTAGGATCATGATGTTTCCCCTTTCATATTTGACATCAATAAATTGTGTCTTCTTTTTGTAATTAAAGGTTTATAAATTTTATTGACCTTTTAAAGAACAGCTTTAAATTTCATTGATTTTTTTCTTTTTCCTTTTTTTGAGACAGAGTCTTGCTCTGTCACCCAGGCTGGAGTGGCTGGCCTCGGCTCACTGCAACCTCTGCCTCCTGAGTTGAAGTAATTCTCCTGCCTCAGCCTCCCGAGTAGCTGGGATTACAGGCACATGCCACCGTGCCCGGCGATTTTTCTATTATTTGTTTTCTACTTTTTAAATTTTGCTCTTATCTTCATTATTTCTTTCTTTCTACTAATAAGTAGAAGGAAACTCTCTTTGAGTTTAATATATGCTTCTTTTTTTTTTCTGAAGGTGGAGTCTTAGATTATTGATTTTTGACCTGTATTCTTTTCTAATATAAGCGTTTAGAAGTATACCTTGGCCGGGCTCGGTGGCTCATGCCTGTAATCCCAGCACTTGGGGAGGCCGAGGCGGGCAGATCGCCTGAGGTCGGGAGTTCGATAGCAGCCTGGCCAGCATGGTGAAACCCTGTCTGTACTAAAAATACAAAAATTAGCCAGGCGTGGTGGCAGGTGCCTGTAATCCCAGGCACTGAAGCAGGAGAATTGCTTGAACCCAGGAGGTGGAAGTTGCAGTGAGCTGAGATCACGCCGTTGCACTCCAGCCTGGGCAGCAGAGCAAGACTCTGTCTCAAAAAAAAAAAAAAAGTACACATTCTTTGCTAAGCACTACTTTAGCCATACCCTTATACATTTTGATATGTTGTGCTTTCATTTTTATTCAGTTTTAAGTATTTTCTAATTTCTCTTGTGATATTTTCTTTGACCATGAATTATTTAAAACTATGTTAATTCCTAGACACAAGTTATTTTCATATATGGCTGTTTTTTACTTTTAATGTAATTTTGTTATGGCCAGAGAACACATTCTGTATGATTGAAATCCTTTTGAATTTATTGAGATTTATTTTGTGGCTCAGTGTATGGTCTTATTTTGGTGTACGTTCCCTATGCACTTGAGAAAAATATTTATTCTTCTGTGTTGGTAGAGTCTTCTATTAATGCCAATTAGGTCAGGTTGGTTGATAATTTTCAAGTCTTCTACGTATTTACTAATTTTTGTCTCCTTGTTCTATCAATTACTGAGAGAGGAGTATTGAAATTTCTAACTATAATTGCAGATATGTCTATTGTTTTTCTCTTCTCTCAGTTTTTGCTTTATCCTGCTTAAAGCTCTTTTATTAGATGAATGTAAATTTAGAGTTATTATGCCCTCTTGTTTAATCAACTCCTTACTATTATGAAATGTAGCTCTTTATTGCTGGTAATAGTCCTTGTTTTGAAGTCTACTTTGTTAGATACTAATATAGTCACTTCACTTTATTTTGTTGCATGCTGTATCTTTTCAATCCTTTGACTTTTAGCCTGTCTTTTTTTTTTTTTTTTTTTTGAGACAGGATCTCGCTTTCTGGAGTATAGTGGTATGATCTCGGCTCACTGCAGCTTCCGCCTCCCAGGTTCAAGCGATTCTTGTGCCTCAGCCTCCCAAGTAGCTGAGACTACAGATGTCACCACCATGTCTGGCTAATTTTTGTATTTTTAGTAGAGATGGGGTTTTGCCATGTTAGCCAGGCTGGTCCCAAACTTCTAGCCTTAAGTGATCTGCCCACCTGGGCCTCCCAAAGTGTTGGAATTAACAGGCATGAGCCACTGCGCCAGGCATGGACAATTGGCTGGGCTCAGTGGCTCACATCTGTAATCCCCACACTTTGGGAGGCCGAGGTGGGAGGATCACTTGAGGCCAGGGGTTCAAGACCAGGCTCAGCAACATGGCAAAACTCATCTCTACAAAGAATACAAAAACTAGCTAGGTGTGGTGGCGTGTGCCTGTAGTCCCAGCTACTCAGGAGGCTGAGATGGGAGGATCACTTGAGCCTCGGAAAGTTGAGGCTGCAGTGAGCCATGATTGTGCCACTGCACTCCAGCTTGGATGACAAAGCTCCAATAAATAAATAAATATGGCTCACGCCTGTAATCCTAGCACTTTGGGAGGCCAAGGCGGGCAGATTGCCTGAGTTCAGGAGTTCAAGACCACCCTGGGCAACGAGGCAAAACCCCATTTCTACTAAAAATACAATAAATAAATAAATAAAAATAAATAGCAGGGAGTGGTGGTGCCTGCCTGTAGTCCCAGCTACTCGAGGCCGAGACACAAGAATCACATGAACCCAGGAGATGGAGGTTGCAGTGAACCGAGATCACACCACTGCACTCCAGCCTGGGTGACAGAGCAAGATTCTCTCTCCAAAAATAAATAAATAAAGAATAAATAAAATAAAAATAAAGTGGACAATCTCTGGCACTTTATTGGAGTGTTTTGACTATTTACAATTAATGTAATTATTGACATGGTTGATTTTAAATTTACCATATTGCTTTTTTTCTTTTATTTTATTATTTTATTATTTTATTTTATTTATTATACTTTAAGTTCTAGGGTACATGTGCACAACGTGCAGGTTTGTTGCATATGTATACATGTGCCATGTTGGTGTGCTACACCCATTAACTTGTCATTTACATTAGGTATATCTTCTACTGCTATCCCTCCCCCCTCCCCCACCCCACGACAGGCCCCGGTGTGTGATGTTCCCCTTGCTGTGTCCAGGTGTTCTCATTGTTCAATTCCCACCTATGAGTGAGAACATGTGGTGCTTGGTTTTTTGTCCTTGCGATAGTTTGCTGATAATGATGGTTTCCAGCTTCATCCATGTCCCTACAAAGGACATGGACTCATCCTTTTTTATGGCTGCAAAATATTCCATGGTGTATATGTAAGTGCCACTCATTTTATTTTATTTTATTTATTTTTTCTTTTATTATTATACTTTAAGTTTTAGGGTACATGTGCACATTGTGCAGGTTAGTTACATATGTATACATGCGCCATGCTGGTGCGCTGCACCCATTAACTCGTCATCTAGCATTAGGTATATCTCCCAATGCTATCCCTCCCCCCTCCCCCCACCCCACAACAGTCCCCAGAGTGTCACGTTCCCCTTCCTGTGTCCATGTGTTCTCATTGTTCAATTCCCATCTATGAGTGAGAACATGCAGTGTTTGGTTTTTTGTTCTTGCGATAGTTTACTGAGAATGATGATTTCCAATTTCATCCACGTCCCTACAAAGGACATGAACTCATCATTTTTTATGGCTGCATAGTATTCCATGGTGTATATGTGCCACATTTTCTTAATCCAGTCTATCATTGTTGGACATTTGGGTTGGTTCCAAGTCTTTGCTATTGTGAATAGTGCCGCAATAAACATACGTGTGCATGTGTCTTTATAGCAGCAAGATTTATAGTCCTTTGGGTATATACCCAGTAATGGGATGGCTGGCTCAAATGGTATTTCTAGTTCTAGATCCCTGAGGAATCGCCACACTGACTTCCACAATGGTTGAACTAGTTTACAGTCCCACCAACAGTGTACAAGTGTTCCTATTTCTCCACATCGTCTCCAGCACCTGTTGTTTCCTGACTTTTTAATGATTGCCATTCTAACTGGTGTGAGATAGTATCTCATTGTGGTTTTGATTTGCATTTCTCTGATGGCCAGTGATGATGAGCATTTTTTCATGTGTTTTTTGGCTGCATAAATGTCTTCTTTTGAGAAGTGTCTGTTCATGTCCTTTGCCCACTTTTTGATGGGGTTGTTTGTTTTTTTCTTGTAAATTTGTGTGAGTTCATTGTAGATTCTTGATATTAGCCCTTTGTCAGACGAGTAGGTTGTGAAAATTTTCTCCCATTTTGTAGGTTGCCTGTTCACTCTGATGGTAGTTTCTTTTGCTGTACAGAAGCTCTTTAGTTTAATTAGATCCCATTTGTCAATTTTGTCTTTTGTTGCCATTGCTTTTGGTGTTTTAGACATGAAGTCCTTGCCCATGCCTATGTCCTGAATGGTATTGCCTAGGTTTTCTTCTAGGGTTTTTATGGTTTTAGGTCTAACGTTTAAGTCTTTAATCCATCTTGAATTGATTTTTGTATAAGGTGTAAGGAAGGGATCCAGTTTCAGCTTTCTACATATGGCTAGCCAGTTTTCCCAGCACCATTTATTAAATAGGGAATCCTTTCCCCATTGCTTGTTTTTCTCAGGTTTGTCAAAGATCAGATAGTTGTAGATATGCGGTGTTATTTCTGAGGGCTCTGTTCTGTTCCATTGATCTATATCTCTGTTTTGGTACCAGTACCATGCTGTTTTGGTTACTGTAGCCTTGTAGTATAGTTTGAAGTCAGGTAGCGTGATGCCTCCAGCTTTGTTCTTTTGGCTTAGGATTGACTTGGTGATGCAGGCTCTTTTTTGGTTCCATATGAACTTTAAAATAGTTTTTTCCAATTCTGTGAAGAAAGGCATTGGTAGCTTGATGGGGATGGCATTGAATCTGTAAATTACCTTGGGCAGTATGGCCATTTTCATGATATTGATTCTTCCTACCCATGAGCATGGAATGTTCTTCCATTTGTTTGTATCCTCTTTTACTTCCTTGAGCAGCGGTTTGTAGTTCTCCTTGAAGAGGTCCTTCACATCCCTTGTAAGTTGGATTCCTAGGTATTTTATTCTCTTTGAAGCAATTGTGAATGGGAGTTCACTCATGATTTGGCTCTCTGTCTGTTGTTGGTGTATAAGAATGCTTGTGATTTTTGTACATTGATTTTGTATCCTGAGACTTTGCTGAAGTTGCTTATCAGCTTAAGGAGATTTTGGGCTGAGACAATGGGGTTTTCTAGATATACAATCGTGTCGTCTGCAAAGAGGGACAATTTGACTTCCTCTTTTCCTAATTGAATACCCTTTATTTCCTTCTCCTGCCTAATTGCCCTGGCCAGAACTTCCAACACTATGTTGAATAGGAGTGGTGAGAGAGGGCATCCCTGTCTTGTGCCAGTTTTCAAAGGGAATGCTTCCAATTTTTGCCCATTCAGTATGATATTGGCTGTGGGTTTGTCATAGATAGCTCTTATTATTTTGAAATATGTCCCATCAATACCTAATTTATTGAGAGTTTTTAGCATGAAGGTTGTTGAATTTTGTCAAAGGCCTTTTCTGCATCTATTGAGATAATAATGTGGTTTTTGTCTTTGGCTCTGTTTATATGCTGGATTACATTTATTGATTTGTGTATATTGAACCAGCCTTGCATCCCAGGGATGAAGCCCACTTGATCATGGTGGATAAGCTTTTTGATGTGCTGCTGGATTCGTTTTGCCAGTATTTTACTGAGGATTTTTGCATCAATGTTCATCAAGGATATTGGTCTAAAATTCTCTTTTTTGGTTGTGTCTCTGCCAGGCTTTGGTATCAGAATGATGCTGGCCTCATAAAATGAGTTAGGGAGGTTTCCCTCTTTTTCTATTGATTGGAATATTTTCAGAAGGAATGGTACCAGTTCCTCCTTGTACCTCTGGTAGAATTCGGCTGTGAATCCATCTGGTCCTGGACTCTTTTTGGTTGGTAAGCTATTTCTCCCATCTCTTCTTTGTTTCCTTTATCCTCTTCTCCCATTTTCTTTTGGAGTTAGTATTTTAAAATTCTTAGTTAATCTCCATGCACTACTGGCTTATTAGCTACATTCTTTGTTTTGTTTGTTTAGTGGTGGTTCTAGGATTTACCATATATATATATATATATATATATAAACTTATTTCTATTAACTTCCAACTAATATTATTCTACTTCACATTTCACCTATTATATGAGAACTTCACAAGAGTATACTTCTGTGCCCTCCCTCCCATCCTTTGTACTAGTGTTGCCATGCATTTTATTTCTACATATGTTATAAACTCCTATAACAAATCATTACTATTTTTTCTTTAAACATCAGTTATGTTTTTTTTTATCATGGCAGAAAAAAACCACATAGCATACAATTCACCCTCCCAACAATTTCCAAGTATAAACTATAATATTATCAACTACGTGCCCTTTGTTGTGTGACAAATCCCCAGAACCTCCCTATTCTGCGTGACTGAAACTCTACATCCGCTGAATAACTCCCCATGTCCCCTCCGTTAATTATGGTTTACAGACTTTAAAAAATAATAAAAATGTTTTCATAGGCACTGTTTCCAGCACTTTTTATTCCTTTGTGTAGATCCATGTTTTCATCTAGGATAATTTTTCTTCTACCTTAAGAATTTCCTTTAATATCTCTGCAAGTGCAGGCCTGGTGACTATGAATTATCTCAGTTTATTTTGGTCTGAAACAAACTTCAGCTTCTCTTGATTTTCAAAACAGCATTATTGAAGTGTAATTTACATACCATCGATTCGCTCATTTTCTTCATTTTAGAAGAATATCTTCTCTGCATATAGAGTTCTAGGTTGATGGAGTTTTTTTGCTTTTGTTTTCTGTTCAGTACTTTCAAGATGTTATTCCTTGTCTTCTGGAACTTGCTGTGTTTCTGATAAGAAATTTGCTTCCATCCTTGTTTGTGTTTCTCTTATTTGTATTTTGTGTTTTGTCCTGATTGCTGTTAATATTTTCCCTTTATCACCACTTTTTAGGAATTTAAGTATGATGTGCCTTTATGTGCTTTTTTTGGTGTTTATGCTGCTCTGGGTTCTTTGGGCTTTGTGGATCAACAACTTTAGAGGTTTTACCATATTTGGACAAGTTTTGGATTGTTTCTTAAAATAGTATTTTGTCTTCCTCCTCCTGTTTTTCTGTGACTCCAATTACAAATATATTCAACCCCTTGAAATTGTTCCATTGAGTCTCTGTTTATTTTTCCCACCCTTTCTTCCTCTCTCTATTTTTCCTTTTGAGTAGTTTTTATTGTGTCACTGATATTTTTTCTCCAGTTTCTAATTTGCTAATAATTCCATCCAGTGATTTTTTTCATGTTGTATTTTTCATACCTAGAAGTTCCATTTATTTATTTATTTATTTTGAAACGAGTCTCATTCTGTTGCCCAGGCTGGAGTACAGTGGTGTCATCCTAGCTCACTGCAACCTCCGCGTCCCAAGTTCAAGTGATTCTCCTGTCTCAGCCTCCCAAGTAGCTGGGATTACAGGTGCCCACCACCACACCTGGCTAATTTTTGTATTTTTAGTAGAGACGGGGTTTCAACATGTTGGCCAGCCTGGTCTTGAACTCCTGACCTCAGGTGATCCACCTACTTTGGCCTCCCAAAGTGCTGGGATTACAGGTGTGAGCCACCATGCCTGGCTTAGTTATTTTTAAATCTTCCAATTCTCTTTTCATTATATTCATGTTTTTCTTCACATTCCTGAATACATTAAACATATCTATGATAGCTATTTTGTTTTCTAATTCCATAATCTTTCTCATTTCTGATGTTGTTTTTATTGACTATTTTTTCTGTTGTTTATGGATCACATTTTGCTGTTTCTTGGTGTATCTGTTATTTTTGGATTGGATGTTAGGCATTGTGAAATGTATGTTACAGAATTTTAGTGGCTTTCTCTAAAGAAATTTGGCCTTTATCCCGTGAGGCAGCTAAGTTACTTTAAGATCATATTGATCCTCTTGATATTGAGAATTGAGTCTTGTTTTTAAGTTTTATGAGAGCTGGTCTGGAATAGTCTCTACTCTACAGATTTTTGTTTGTTCGTTTGTTTTGAGACAGAATCTCCCTCTGTTGCCCAGACAGGCTGGAGCACAGTGGCGCCATCTTGGCTCACTGCAACCTCCAACTCCCGAATTCAAGTGATTCTCATGCCTCAGCCTTCTGAGTAGCTGGAACTACAGGCATGCGCCAGCACGCCCAGCTAAGCTTTGTATTTTTAGTAGAGATGGGGTTTTGTCGTATTGGCCAGGTTGGTCTCAAACTCCTGGCCTCAAGTGATCCACCCATCTTGGCCTCCCAAAATGCTGTGATTACAGGCTTGAGCCACTGTGCTCAGCCAGATCTACAGATAATTTTGCTCTACTACTAATACATGACCCTTCTGTTCTTTACTAAATGCCAAGGGTGTTTAATGAAGACTCTTCACTCTGGCTGGTCAGAGCTTGAATGTGTCCTAACCTTGTGTGAGCTCTGATAAATTTCCACTTTACAACCCTCTACATGTTCTTTATCTAGCTTTGTGGTGTTCACCCTTTTGTGCATGGCTTAGACTTTGGCATAAACTCAAGGGGACCCCTAAACAGATTTCTGAAGCTCCTTTTCTATAGAGTTCTTCTTATGTATAACTTTGCCCTGCTACTTGCAACTACTGTAGGCTCCATGAGTGCCAGTTTCTGTTCACCTCAACTAAACAAGACTTCCATACTCTCCTGGGATCTGTTATCCTGCACCATGGTCCAGAATGAATCCTCAAGGAGAAAGTTTAGGATTCATAGGGCTTACTATGCTTATTTTCCTTTTCTCAAGTTCACAGTTCTGTACCATTTGTCTGATGTATGAAAAAAATAGTTTCTTATATTTTGTCATGTTTCCTAGTTATTTTGGTAGAAGCATAAGCATGGGCCCTATTACTCCATCATTGCTCAAAGCGAAAGTCAAGACATGTATTGCTTTAAGAGTGTGTAATTAGGCTGGGCGCGGTGGCTCACGCCTGTAATCCCAGCACTTTGGGAGGCCGAGGCAGGTGGATCACAAGGTCATGAGTTCAAGACCAGCCACGCAAACATGCTGAAACCCCGTCTCTACTAAAAAAATACAAAAATTAGCCAGGCATGGTGGCATGGGCCTGTAATCCCAGCTACTCAGAAGGCTGAGGCAGGAGAATGGCTTGAACCCGGGAGGCAGAGGTTGCAGTGAACCGAGATTGTGCCATTGCACTCCAGCCTGGTTGACAAGAGCAAGACTTCATCTCAAAAAAAAAAAAAAAAAAAAAGAAAACCCAAAAACAAGATAGCCCATGGAACAGAATAGAGAGGAAGAGACAGGCCCCCACATATACGGTCCTCTGATTTATTACTAAAGTCCTACTGCAATTTAGTGGGAGGAGGAAGATCTTTTAAATAAATGATAGAGAAAAAAATGAACTATATCCCTACCTTACATCATCCATATAAATTAATTGGGGATGGAGCATAGACGTATGTGTAAAAGGATAAAGGTTTCAAAACAAACCATGGGAGAATATCTTCATAACCTTCAGGTAGGCAAAGATTTCTTTTTCTTTTTTTTTTTTTTTTTTTGAGACGGAGTTTTGCTCTCCGGGCCACCATGCCTGGCTAGTTTTGTATTTTTTAGTAGAGACGGGGTTTCTCCATGTTGGTCAGGCTGGTCTCAAACTCCTGACCTCAGGTGATCTGCCCACCTTGCCTCCAAAAGTGCTGGGATTACAGGTGTGAGCCACCGCGCCCGGCGAGGCAAAGATTTTTTAAACAGGACATAAGAATAACTGAAAGAAAGACTAGTAATTGACTTCATTAAAATAAAAAACTTCTCCTCAACCAATCACAAACTTAAGACAGTATAAAGGCAAACCACAACTGGGGAGAGAATGTTTGCAATACATATTTTGGAAAAAGAACTCATAACTGGACTATATCATGAACCTTTTCAGAGCAATTTTTTAAAAAGACTGACAACACAAGTTTCAAAAAGATCAAAAGACTTGGATAGACATTTCGCAAAAGAAGATATCCAAATGGCTAATAAACATTTCTAAAAGTGTTCAACGTCATTATCTATCAAGTACAGGCAAATTAAAACTACCATAAGGTAGCACCTCATATCCATCTAATTTTAGAATGACTAAAGTGAATAGGCTGAGAAATCTAAGAGTTGGTGAAGATATAGAGAAACTAGGAGTCTCATATATTGCTTATGTGAGTATAAATTTCCATAAACATTTTAGAAAACTACTAGGCAGCATCTACTAAAGCTAAGCAAACATATAATGCATGACTGGGCAACTCAGCTCCTGGGCTGAGTATATACCCAAGAGAAATGAATGCATATGTCCACTGAAAGACATGTATATAGCATACTCATAGCAGCATTAATAGTAATAGCCCCGAATTTGAAGTGAACCAAATGTTAGTCAACAGTAGAATGAATACATTGTGGTATAGTTGTATCTGGAATACTACACAGCAATGACAAATGATTAACTGGATGCAATAACATGGGTGAACCTCACAGACATAAAGTTGAGCAAAAGAAGACATGAAAAATTACCCTCTTTGGGCTCTCTTTTTATATAAAGTTCAGGTAAACTATTGTATGATGATAGAGTTCAGAATAGTGATAATATTTCTTGAGGGGTATTAGCTGATATAGTGCATAAGGAGACATTATGGGGTTCTGAAAATTCCTATATCTTTATCTGATGGAAATTACATATGTAACAATGGATCTGTACACTCAAGATTTGTGCACTTTGTTGCCTATAAATTACATCCCAATTTTAAAAAATCTTGTATTTCTTACAGCAAGCATAAAACTAATGATGTGCTAATTATTTTTGACTTCCATATTTTCTTCTGGTAGTTCACATTATATATATTAAAGTTAGTTGTTCAACATGACTCTGGTTCCTGCACAATCTAGTTGAATGGAGTAATAGTTACATTTTGAAATTTTATGTATGCAGTGGTTCCTTGGTATCCATGGGAGGCTGGTTCCAGAACCCTCTTGGATACCAAAATCTGCAAATGCGAAAGTCCCTGATATTAAATGGCATAGTATTTGCATGTAACCTATGCACAGCCTCCTGTGTACTTTAAATCATCTCCAGATTACTTATAATATCTAATGCAAGGTAAATGTTATATAAATAATTGTTATATTGTATTGTTTGGGTAATAATGGCAAAGAAAAAAGTCTGTGTATGTTCAGTGCAGACACAACCATTCATTTTTTTCCTGAATATTTTCGATCCCTGGTTGGTTCAATCCTTGGATGCAGAACTGTGGATACAGAGGGCCGACTGTTATTTCTTCTCTCACTATGTTGCCCGTTAAACTATTAATTTCATTTTGAACTCGCCATCTCAGACAGTGATTGTTTATCATTACTTTTTTTATCCATTTTACATGTTTGTCCATTCTATCATCAAATTTCAAAATCTTTTCTACTAAACCTAGAAAATAGATATTTTTCTTTCCTGGAAATAATGTGCTTTTGTTGGCTAAATATCAAAACATAACATTATTAAGAATATCATGCCAACGTTTTATATCAAAGTTTATATTCATTTAATACTCTCAATTGTTGCTATTTTTAAGCCTTTTTTTAGATATAATTATTAGATACAATTTCAACAGCTCTGGATTCAGAGAGACAGATATCGATGTGTTCTTTAATAAATTGTGGTGTGTGTGTATGTGTGTGTGATGTAAGGCCCTCTAAAGCACAGGGACCAGAGATAGACTCCTTTTGCCTCAATTCAAAGAGGCTACTGGCTGGGTTCATCTGTTTTTTTTGTTTGTTTGTTTTTGTTTTTGTTTTTTTTTCTGAAAAAAGATTTTTCTGTTTTTTTGTCTTTTACATTAAAAAAAATTGGAATGTGGAAACAATTCAAAGACTACAAAAGGATATATAGAAAAAGTGAGTTTCTCTCGCTCATTCCCACTGCCTTTGCGTCCCAAGGCAGCATCCGGTCCTGGGCACTGTGTCTCCTCTAAGAGGCTTTCCACACACATCTAAACACACACACTCTAACACTCGCTCTGTTTTCCCCACAATCCGCAGCATGCAGCCTGCTGTGTCCACCTCACATATGCACTGGACCTTGTCCTCACTGGGACGTCCAGATGAGTGAGTGGCTACAGAATAGCATGGCTGGTGAGCGCCTGGTGAGCTGAAAAACCAGCTCTCCAGAAAAATTCAGAGCTCTGAGCCGTAGCCATTGCCAATGCTCATGGTGTAAATATTGCACCGTGGCTGGGCCAAGCTACCAACAGTCTAACAACTGACTGGCGAATTGTCCAGAATACTTTTTTTTTTTTTTTTTTTTTTTTAGTATTTATTGATCATTCTTGGGTGTTTCTCGGAGAGGGGGATTTGGCAGGGTCATAGGACATTAGTGGAGGGAAGGTCAGCAGATAAACATGTGAACAAGGGTCTCTGGTTTTCCTAGGCAGAGGACCCTGCGGCCTTCCACAGTGTTTGTGTCCCTGGGTACTTGAGATTAGGGAGTGGTGATGACTCTTAACCAGCATGCTGCCTTCAAGCATCTGTTTAACAAAGCACATCTTGCACCGCCCTTAATCCATTTAACCCTGAGTGGACATAGCACATGTTTCAGAGAGCACGGGGTTGGGGGTAAGGTTATAGATTAACAGCATCCCAAGGCAGAAGAATTTTTCTTAGTACAGAACAAAATGGAGTCTCCTATGTCTACTTCTTTCTACACAGACACCGTAACAATCTGATTTCTCTTTCTTTTCCCCACATTTCCCCCTTTTTCTATTCGACAAAACCGCCATCGTCATCGTGGCCCGTTCTCAATGAGCTGTTGGGTACACCTCCCAGACGGGGTGACGGCCGGGCAGAGGGGCTCCTCACTTCCCAGACGGGGCGGCTGGCCGGGCAGGGGCTACCCCCCACCTCCCTCCCGGACAGGGCGGCTGGCCAGGCGGGGGCTGCCCCCCATCTCCTGGACGGGACGGCTGCTGGGCGGAGACGCTCCTCACTTCCCGGACGGGGTGGCTGCCGGGCTGAGGGTCTCCTCACTTCCCAGATGGGGTGGCTGCCGGGCGGAGGGGCTCCTCACTTCTCGGACAGGGCGGCCGGGCAGAGGCGCTCCTCACATCCCGGACGGGGTGGCGGGGCAGAGGCGCTCCCCACATCTCAGATGATGGGCGGCCGGGCAGAGATGCTCCTCACTTCCCAGACTGGGTGGCCGGGCAGAGGGGCTCCTCACTTCCCAGACGGGATGGCGGCCAGCAAGAGGCGCTCCTTACTTCCCAGACTGGGCGGCCGGGCAGAGGGGCTCCTCACTTCCCAGACGGGATGGCGGCCAGCAAGAGGCGCTCCTCACATCCCAGACGATGGGCAGCCAGGCAGAGACGCTCCTCACTTCCCAGACGGGGTGGCGGCCGGGCAGAGGCCGCAATCTCGGCACCTTGGGAGGCCAAGGCAGGTGGCTGGGAGGTGGAGGCCGCAGCGAGCCCAGATCACGCCACTGCACTCCAGCCTGGGCAACACTGAGCACTGAGTGAGCGAGACTCCGTCTGCAATCCCGGCACCTCGGGAGGCCGAGGCGGGCAGATCACTCGCGGTCAGGAGCTGGAGACCAGTCCGGCCAACACGACGAAACGCCGTCTCCACCAAAAGATACAAAAACCAGTTAGGCGTGGCGGCGCGCGCCTGCAATCCCAGGCACTCGGCAGGCTGAGGCAGGAGAATCAGGCAGGGAGGTTGCAGTGAGCCGAGATGGCGGCAGCACAGTCCAGCCTCGGCTCGGCATCAGAGGGAGACCGTGGAGAGAGAGGGAGAGGGAGAGGGAGACCGGGGAGGGGGAGGGGGAGGGGGAGAGGGAGAGGGGTTCATCTGTTTTTTTCCCCTAACACCTGTTTGTAGTAAGCAGTTGTAAATATCCCGATATTGAGAGCACTTCTCATTTCAAATATTTAGTTCTGTTGTCCCCATAGGAAAGAATGGCTAACATTTACTGAGTGTTTCCTATGTGCCAGACATTGTTCTAAGCATTTTACATTTATTTACTCATTAAATACTCAGCATTTACTCGTAAGAATTCTGTAAGTCCGGACGCAGTGACTCATGCCTGTAATCTCAGCACTTTGGGAGGCCGAGGTGGGTGGATCACCTGAGGTCAGAAGTTCGGGACCAGCCTGATCAACATGGCAAAACCCCATCACTAATAAAGATACAAAAATTAGCCAGGCGTGGAGGTTCACATCTGTTACCCTAGCACTTTAGGAGGCTGAGGCGGGTGGATCACTTGAGGTCAGGAGTTTGAGACCAGCCTGGCCAACATGGTAAAACCCGTCTCTACTAAAAATACAAAAATTAGCTGGGTGTGATGGTGCATGCCTGTAATCCCAGCTACTTGGGAGGCTGAAGCAGGAGAATTGCTTGAACTGAGGAGGCGGAGGTTGCAGTGAGCTGAGATCGTGCCATTGCACTCCAGCCTGGGTGGCAAGAGCGAAACCCTGTCTCAAAAAAAAAAAAAAAAAAAGAATTCTATAAAGTAGGTACCATGATTATCCCAATTTTACAGATGAAGAGACTGGATAGAGAGGTTAAGCAAATTTCCTAAATCATTGAAACATCCCAAGAATGTCAACACTTTGGTATTAAAAGCTTCTCTCTTAAGTCTGGGAGAAGCACAAAAACGTGTTTGTCATCAAATCTACCTATCCAGCCCCAACATTCCCCTGGAGTTCTAATCCCATAAGTCCAACCGAGTACTAGAAATGTTATTTTACATGTTCCATAGGCATCTTCAACTCATGTTCAAAATCAAACTTATAATTTTCTCCTCCATACCTCCTTTCCCTCCTGTGTTTCTTATTTTAGTGAATGGCACCACAATCCGCTCAGTCATCCACGCCAAACTCTGGGATGATCTAGGGCTCTTCTTTCTCCTACCACCGAGTCCTTCTTATTTGAACATATACATGCATACTGACAATGTTCTGTTTCTTGATCAGGGTTGGTGACAGGCATATGTTTACTTTGTGACATAGTTATCAAATTGTACACTTCTAATTTATGCACTGTATGCAGATATATATACACATCTATATACATATACAATGCAATTACAATTTAATAAAACTATTTAAATTTTAAAAATTTAATTCATTAAAAATGAAAAATGTACTTTAAAAATGTACCTCTAAAACTGCTTTAAATTATATAAATGTAACAGAATGCCATGATTAGGTACGAATTAGGGCTCAGGTCTTTCGGAGAAAAGTTAGGCAAATCTCTTCCCTTTGTATCCATTTGTATTTACGATTTACATAAGGCCTGAGTAATCTCTGAAGAGAAGTCGTGACCTATTTCAGACATATTCAAATATGACTATGGACTGCGGGTGACCCCCACAGAAGCCGGAGGGCAGGGAAGGAGATCAGAAGTCAGTGAGGGAGACTCACTATAAATAGAAGGAGTTGGCACATGAACCAACTCTAGCAATAGATCGTAAGTAATGGAACGGAGTGCTGGTTCCAGGTACAAGACAGAGGCTGATACTGGAGATGATTTAAATTTGGTCACTCCAGTGGTAGATGTGCACCCTGGGAGACATGGGTTATGAGTTTGAGTTGAAAGAATGAAACCACTGATCTCTAAAACGTAATGAGGTTCAGTCAACCTTACTACGATCCCCTCCTCTCTTCCACTGAGTACTCCTCAAAGGGAGCATCTCTTTCTTACTTCCAAGGAGCAAAAACACAAACCTTCTCCCTTGAATGCAATGCAGCCTCCAAGTTCCATGGCCTTCAGGCTACGGCCGAATTCCCGCTCCACCTGCATGTGGCATGGCTGCGTTCCTGCTTCATTGGTTCCTAGCGGTGGTGGTGGTGGTGATAACATCAGCAGGCATAGAGTTACAACAGGAGTTTGACTCTTGTGAAATTATTAGGGCCTGAGGTTATGGAGTCCCTGCCTGGATGTCCATGGCAATGAGAAAAAGAGCCATATAACTAACAGCTCAGGCAATTTCACTGCAGGACTTCTCCAACTGAGCATAACACAGAAAAATCATTCTCTCCATTTCACAAGAGATAACTTTAATCTCAGGCATCAAGCCAAAGCAGCAGCATTTCAATTCCACTAACAATGGCACATGGCAATGATTGGAGTCAACTGCCACTGTGGAGAGGCCCTTCCCTGAATGGTTGGGTTCTGAGTATGCAGATTTATGGCTTGGCTAGCCATGGCCTAAAGCCTCCACATTTTGCTTGCTTGCAAAAATTCTAGGTTAGCCAGGCATGGTGGCTCATGCCTGTAATCCCAGCACTTTGGGAGACTGAGGCAGGGGGATCACTTGAGCTCAGGAGTTTGAGACCAGCCTGGGCAACATGGTGAAACCATGTCTCTACAAAAAATACAAAAATTAGCTGGCCATGGTGGTGTGTGCCTGTTGTCTCAGCTACTTGGGAAGTTGAGGCAGAATTGCTTGAGCCTGGGAGGAGGAGGTTGCAGTAAGTCAAGATTGTACCATTGCACTTCAGCCTGGGTGACAGAGCAAGACCTTGTATCAAAAAAAAAAAAAAAAAGAAGAAGAAGAAGAAAAGAAAAATCTCAGAAAGTTTGAGATTTCTGCTTACCTTTATGAAATTTTTATTTTTTTTATTTTTAGATGGAGTCTGACTATGTTGTCCAGTCTGGAGTTCAGTGGCTATTGACAGGCATGATCATATCACACTGAAGCCTCAAACTCCTGGGCTCAAGCTGTCCTCCTGCTTCAATCTTCCAAGTAGCTGGGACTACTCAGAAGTGGCCCCTGCACCCAAACCTTTGTGAGATTTTATAATACCTCAGAATGAAAGTCTAGGATGCAAGAAATAATAAAAAAGCAAATGGTAAATATGTGGATTAATAGGGCCGGGTATGGTGGGTCACACCTATAATCCCAGCATTTTAGGAGGCCAAGGTAGGAGGATTGCTTGAGTCCAGGAGTTTGACACCAACCTGGGAAGCATAGTGAGACCTCATCTCTACAAAAACTAAACAAAAATTAGCTGGGCATGGTGGTGTGTGCCTGTAGTCCCAGCCACCTGGGAGGCTGAGGTGGGGATCGCTTTAGCCTGGGTGGAAGAGGCTGCAATGAGCTGAGATTGTGTCACTGCACTCCAGCCTGGGTAACAGAGCAAGACACTCTGTCTCAAAAAAAAAAAAAAAAGATAAATATAAGTAGATCTTGAGTGTATAAAACTGTAATAATAAGGTCTAGTGGGTTTTTCAAAGGTACAATTAAAACATAAGACAATTGTGTGTGTGTGTAGGTATACATATATATATATAGAGAGAGAGGAAAGAATGGAGTTACAGTGTGTCTTAAGTTTCTTGTATTTTGGAGTCTGATTAACTTCAGACTTTGATAAGTTAAGTATATATGCTAAAATTTCTAGAGCAATCATTAAAAGAATAGAAAGAATGTATAAATTCCAAAATAGTTGTAGGAAATTTGAAATAAGAGACATTCAAGAGAAGTGGAAATCCAAGTACCATTTCAGAATGATTACACTGTGTGGGGATAGTGGTAAAAGATGAGGTTAATGATATAGGAATCGACCTCATAGGTTGTGATGTATAAAATATATAATATATATATAATCTAAGCTTTATGTATGTGTGTGTGTGTGTGTTTATGAAATCCACCAGAACTTATTTGTGTGTGTGTGTGTGTGTGTGTGTGTGTGTTTTCCAGACATGATCTCACTCTGTCACCCAGGCTGGAGTACAGTGGTGCAATCATGGCTCATTGCAGCCTCGACCTTAACCTCCCAGGCTCAACCAATCCTCCCACTTCAGCCTCCATGTAGCTGGGACTACGGGTGCATGCCACCACTCCGGCTAATTTTTTTTTGTATTTATGTGAAGATGAGGTCTTGCTTTCTTGCCTGGGCTGGTCTCAAACTCCTGGGCTCAAGTGATCTGCCCACCTTGGCCTCCCAGAGTGCTGGGATGACAGGCGTGAGCCACTGTGCCTGATCTGGATTTCCTTTTAATTATTCTACTTGAAATTTGTTGGGCGTCCATAGCTTGATATCTTCATCAGTTCTGGAAAATCATCAGCCCTTGTCTCTCCACGTATTGTTCCTGCTCCATTCTCTCCCTCTTTTTTGGGCTTCCAATTAGACATACCTTGGACTGTTTCATGTTCCCTTCTTAACTTGTCTCTCACAGTCTCTCTCTAGGATGCTTTTTGTGTGTATTTTTCAGCTCTCTTTTCTTGCTCTTTGATTCTATTAGCACCTGCTTCCAGTTGGCTGTAAAACCAATTTATTGAGTTTTATGTTTCAGTTATATTTTTCACTTCTAGATGTTCCATTTAGGTCCTTTCCTTATTTGCTTGGTCATTCTTTAAAATTTTCTGTTTTCTGCTCATATTTTGTCTTATTTTTTAATGGACTTAAGATTCATAGAATTGGATAAATCATAATTCTTGGTTTATGGTTCACTGTCATCAGTGCACATGGACCTCTTATTTGTGTATGAGTATATATCTGCAGATATTTGTAAAAGAATGTAATAAATGCCTAGATTCCCACCACCCAACCCAAGAGCTACAAGAGTACTCTCCCCAACTCTCCCCTATCCTACAACTCTGCCTCCTCCTTTCCAAATTTGTGATTTATACTCTGGTTTCTCTTCAAATTGTATAAATCTTTCGCCTTTTACCAAATTTGTGATTTACATTCCCTTTGTTTTTATAGTTTTATCAAATGTATATGTGGCCTAAATATTATTCAGTTTTAGTCACTTTATGGTATATATAATCTTCTAGGACTTTTCAGAAAAAACCTCAATGTTATATTCACTTAGATTTATTCATATTTTTGCATGCTCTATATAATATTTCATTGTGTGACTATTTTGTGATTATTTTATCCATTCTTTTGTTAGTGGGCATTTGGTTGTTTCTAGTTTTCTTTCCCCTACCACGAACAATCTTGCTATGAATATTCTTGTATCTGTCTCTTGATTAACTATGAGCAGAAATTCCATTGGGTACATATTAATAACTAGTGGTGAAATGCTAAGTTTTAAGTGTATGAAAGATTAGTAGTCGGCCAGTACACATCAGCAGAACTATTGGCTAGCATCTGGTTTGGCTGGATCTGTTCTGCTCGGTCAGTCCCGTGTGGTACTGGTTGTTAAAACTTTGTATGTTATCCTTGAGGGACTATGAATGGCAAACTTTGCAAGCCAAATTATTTTAAAATGCTTATTCTAATCTATACACCACCAAAAAATGTGTAAGAAATCCTATTGATTCACATTCTGTCCAACAGTTGAGATTGTCAGATTTCTTAATTTTTGCCAATCTGATGAGAGCACATTGGTTTCTCATTCTGGTCTTCATTTGCATTTCCCTTGTTACTAATAAATTTGAGCATGTCCTCAAGCATGTATCTGCTATATGTGTTTTCTCTGAGAAGTGCCTGCTTATGTATCTTGCTTATATATCTTATGTATCATGCATTTTTCTATTTGATTGCCTTTTTCTTATTGATTTGAAGGAGTTCATATTAAAAAAAATCCTAGATCCTGATTCTTGGTCAGTTACGTATGTTACAAATATCTCCTCCCCATTTATAGTTTATCTTTTCACTTTCTTTAAGATGATTTATGAATAGAAGTTCTTAACTTTAATATAGTCAAAGGTATCCAGCTTTTCATTCCTAGATAGTGCTTTTCTTTTTTTCAACTTGTTTAAGAAAATCTTCTTAATTCAAGGTCAGAAAGACATTTACCTATACATCTGTGATGGTTAATTTTATGTGTTAACTTGAGTGAGTCATGGAGTGCCCAGATACTTGGTTAAACATTATTTCTGTGTGTGTTTGTGAGAGTGTTTCTGAATGAGATTAACATTTAAATTGCAGACTGAGAAAGCAGATCACCCTCCCCAATGTGGATGGGCCTCATCCAGTTCATTGAAGCCCTGAGTAGAATAAAAAAGCTGAGTAAGAAAGAATTCTTTTTCTCTGCTTGACTGTCTTCAAGCTGGGACATCAGTTCTTCTTCCATCTTTGGACTTGAACTGGAACTCTACTATTAGCTTTCCTGGGTCTCCAGCTTGCCTTACTGCAGATCTTGAGACTTCTCAGCTTCTGTAATTGTGTGAGCCAATTCATTATACTTATCTATCTACCTGTCTGTCTATCTATGCATCTATGCATCTATCTATCTATCTATCTATCTATCTATCATCTATCTATCTATCTATCTATCTATATCTATCTATCCATCCATACACACACACACACACATACACGCGCACACACACACCTTTGTTGGTTCTCTTTGTCAAAAGAACCCAGACAAATGCAACTTCTTTTTATTTATTAATTTTTTTTGAGACAGAGTCTCCCTCTGTCACCCAGGCTGGAGTGCAGTGGCACAATCTTGGCTCACTGCAACATCCACCTCCTGGCTTCAAGTGATTCTCGTGCCTCAGCCTGCCGAGTAGCTGGGACTATAGGTGCGCGCCACCACACCCAGGTAATTTTTGTGTTTTTAGTAGAGACGGGGTTTCGCTATGTTGGCCAGTCTGGTCTCAAACTCCTGGCCTCAAGTAATCCACCCACCTTGGTCTCCCAAAGTGGTGAGATTACAGGCTTGAGCCACTGTGCCTGCCCGCAACTTCTGTTAAGAGTTTTGCATTTGACATTTAAATCATTAACCCAATCCAACTGGAGATGAATTGTGTATTGTGTGAAGTAGGAATTCAATTAATTACTTTTCCAAATGGGTAATCCTTTCCCCTCCTTTTTCCACTTATCTGCCATGCTGCCTCTGTTACATATCTAAGTTCCACATATAAATATGTTTTTGAGCTCTCTAGTCTATTGTACTGATCATGTTGTCTCTCTGAGCCAGCATCACATGGTCTTGATGCTATATCTTTTTAATAAGTCCTGATCCTGATAAGGCAAATAACACCTCTTTATTCTTCTTCTTCAGAAGTGTTTAGGTTAATTAATGAGATCTCCTAGTACCCAGTTTGGAGCTTTTAATACCATTTTGAATTAAAAGCATTCTAAATCCTTGGAAAAAATGGCTATTTTGTACAGAAAATGCACAAAATTAATTGAAATGCTTTCTTGTATTAAAAAGCAAGGAAACTACCAAATATGGGCTTGTGAAGGACCCAGCAGCCAACTTAAAGAAGCTACCTTTGGTCAAATTTGGGAAAAATAGAGCATAATAGAAGAATACCTTCAATGGATTAAAATATATCAAACATGTTTAAATGCATGAGTTCATTATCTTACCAAAGGCCGGGCACAGTGGCTCATGCCTGTAATCTCAGCACTTTGGGAGGCTGAGGTGGGTGGATTACTTGAGACCAGGAGTTCAAGACCAGCCTGGGCTACATGGCAAAACCCTGTCTCTACAAAAAATACAAAAATTAGCTGGAGGTGTTGGTATGTGCCTGTGGTCCTAGCTATTCTGGAGACTCAGGCAGGAGGAGCTTCTGAGCCTGGGAGGTTGAGACCTCAGTGAGTCATAATTGTGCCACTGTACTCCAGCCTGGGTGACAGAGTAAGACCCTGTTTCAAAAAAAAAAAAAAAAAAAGTTATAACTTTACCAAAGAAAACCCCACAAAATCCTTATTAGTCACCTTTGTAATATGCAAGAGAACCAAATTATTACTTTTATTTCATTTTTATTGAGTTAAAAAAGACACATACTAAAGTGCATCTTAAAAGTATAGATCTTAATATATACAACCTAATGTACAACCTTAAATGTATTGATTGATGAAAATTGACCTGTATGTATATCTATGTAACCATTACTCAAAAGATATATATATCTACTAATGGAAATATACAACACTACTAATGAAATCTTGCCCAAAAATTGAACCTGTATCTGAGCAAACCACTAAAACTAATTACAAGTTTACAGGAAATATAGGTGATAGAGAAATATGATAAAACTTCAGAGGCAAAATCCAAACTGGGAAATTCTCAGGATAAACGATTTGGTTTCTTCAACAAATACAATTGCTGGAATAAAAAAGAAGGAGGGAATCTACAGATTAAAAAAGACTTAAGTGGGCCAGGAGCCATAGCTCACGCCTGTAATCCCAACACTTTGGGAGGCCGAGGTGGGTGGATCATTCGAGGTCAGGAGTTCGAGACCAGCCTGGCCAACATGGTGAAATCCATCTCTACTAAAAATACAAAAATTAGCAGAGTGTGGTGACGCGTGCCTGTAATCCCAGTTACGCTGGAGGCTGGGGTGGGAGAATTGCTTGAACCCAAGAGGTGGAGGTTTCAGTGAGCCAAGATCATACCACTGCACTTCAGCGTGGGCAACAGAGTGAGACTCCATCTCAGAAAAAAAAAGCTTAGATTACATCAATTGATTATAATGTATAAGAAAAATCAGAGAAATTTGATTGGATATTTAACTAGATATTTAATGATTATTATGATATTAAGAAATTATTAAAATTTTTAGATGTAATGGTATTGTGATTATGTTTAACAAAATTTTTTTTATTATAGAGATAGCTACTAAAATATTTATTGATAAAGTACAATGTTTAGCAATTGCTTCAAAATAGTACAAAGAGAGGAAGAGTAGAAAGTATAGATTACGGCTGGGCATGGTAGCTCACATCTGTAATCCCAGCACTTTAGGAGGCCAAGGCAGGTGGATCACCTGAGGTCAGGAGTTTGAGACCAGCGAGGTCAGGAGTTTGAGACCAGCCTGGCCAACATGGTGAAACCCCGTCTCTACTAAAAATACAAAAATTAGCTGGGCATGGTGGTGCCCACCTGTGGTCCTAGCTACTCAGGAGGCTGAGACAGGCGAATTGCTTGAACCCGGGAGGCAGAGGTTGCAGTGAGCTGAGATAGCACCACTGCACTCCAGCCTGGGCAACAGAGCAAGACTCCATCTCAAAAACTATATGTATATATATGTATATATATGGATTAGACAACATTGGCTAAGAGTTTATAATAATTGAATCTGGGTAACAAATACATGGGGAGATATTTTTCTATTTTATTTAAAAAATATGTTTGAAACTTGTCATGATAAAAAGTTAAATTGTAACTTAGTTCTTGATTCTTAACTTTTTCATACTAATTTAAGAATCAGGTTATCAAATTGCATGTATTTTGATTGAAATTGCATTGAATCTAGGGATTAATATTGGAAGAACTGACATCATTGCAAATTATAATTTTTTAATCCATGAATGTGAAATATTTCTCCATTTATTCAGTCTTTTAAAATGACTATCAGTAAATATTCATAATTTTATTAATCTTTTATTATATTTATTATTAATATATAACTTTTTGTAATGATTGTAAATGGTATACTTTTAAAATTATGTTTTATTATTGTGCAAATATAAACATGCAAATGACTTTTGTATATTGATATTTTATCCAGACTCCTTGCTAAATACAAGTACTCTAACAATTTGTTTAGATTCTTTTTTATTTTCTAGTTAATTATTATGTCATCTGAAAATAATGATAGTTTTATTTTTGCCTTTTTAATCCCAATATGCGTGCACCTAATAAAATAGAATTAAAATATATAAAGAAAATTTGATAGGGCTACAAAAGACAAGAGGTAGACAATCCTCCACCATGGTGGGAGATTTCAATACATTTAAAAAGTTGTTGATAGGTCAAACAGATAGAAATTTAGTAAATATGTTGAAGATATGAACAACGAAATTGAAAAACAGAGACTTAACATATACATAATTCTGCTTCTTACGGTCAGAGACTACAAAATCTTCAGAATTGTCTTGGTTGTCCAATTGCTGCAGAAACTTGGTAGTGTAAAACAACTACAAGTATTTATTATTTCTCAGATTCTGTGGGTCAGAATTTAGGAGTGGTTTAGTTGGGTGATTTTGGCTTAAGATTTCTCATGAAATTTGGAGAGATGTTGTCAGGAGCTGCAGTCATCTGATGGCTTGACTGGAGCTGAAGGATCTGCTGTCAAACTGACTCACTCACATAATCACCAGGTTGGTGCTAATGGCTGGAGGTGATGCAGGACCGATGAGCCCCCACATTGGGGCTTAGCCCAGGAGGGTCCTTGGCTTCACCCAGGAAGGAATTCAAGGGCTAGTGGTGGTGGTTAGACAGCACCTTGTAACTTCTATTGAAGTGGCCGTGCACAGTAGCAGCAGAGCTGCTGCTCCTTGAAGAGCAGGGCTACCCTACTGGCAGTGTGCCCAGAGTAGCAGCTCAGAGGCAGTTCTGCACTCATATTTATACCTACTTTTAATTATATGCAAATTAGGGGGCAGGTTATGCAGAAATTTCTAGGAAAAGGGTGTTAACTTCTGGATTCATTGCCAGGTCAGGTCATTGCCATGGAAAGGGGCAGTAACATCTGGATATTGCCATGGCAATGGTAAACTGACATGGCACACTGCGGGGGGCATGTCTTATAGAAAGCTGCTTCTACCGCAGCCCTGTTTTAGCTAGTTGTCTATTTGGTCCCGTGTCCCCACCTCTGGAGTTGAGTCCCACCTCCTACCTCAGAAGGAGGGCTCACTTCCTCCCCATGTAGGTCTGCTTGAATGTCTTCATGACATGGCAGCTGGCTTCCCAGAGTTAGCTATTGAGCTACCTCAGACAGCAAGGTGAAAGCTGCAATGTATTTTATGATCTAGCCTAAGGAGTCATACACTGTCATTTCTGCAAATTCTATTGCTTGTACATGTTATCCCTATTATCCAATGTGGGAGGAGGCTACCCAAGGTCAGACATACAACCAGATGAGAGTAAATGAAGCCACCTTGGAGACTGACAGCTGCGCACACACACAGAACATTTACAAACTTTGATCACATACTAGTCACAGAGCAAGTTTCAACAAACTTCAAAGAATAAGTACCATACAGGCAAGATTCTTTGATCACAATTCAATTAAGTTAGAAGTTAACAACAAAAATATAAACTAAATATTACTATCTAGAAATGAAAAATACACTTCCAAATAACTCATAGGTCAAAAAAATCATAATATGAATTTAAAAATACTTGGAACTAAATGATAATGAAAACATATGAGATGCAGTGAAAACAGTTCTTTAAAGATAGTTTATAGCCTTACATATTTATATTAAAAAAGAAGAAAAGCTGAAAATTTAGGAATTAAAACAGTTCTTTAAAGATAGTTTATAGTCTTACATATTTATACCAAAAAAGAAGAAAAGCTGAAAATTAAGGAATTAAAACTGTTCTTTAAAGATAGTTTATAGCCTTACATATTTATATTAAAAAAGAAGAAAAGCTGAAAATTAAGGAATTATATTTTCAACTTAAGCAGTTACTTAAAGAATGAGTAAACCCAAAGAACGTAGAAGGAAGTAGATAATAAAAATGGGAGCAGAATCAACAAATTAGAAAAGATACAACAGAGAAGATCAACAAAGTTAAGAAGCTAAGCATTTGATTCTTTTTCTTTTTCTTTTTGAATAGAGACAGGGTCTCACTATGTTGCCCATGCTGGTCTTGAACTCCTGAGCTCGATCAATCCTCACACCTTAGCCTCCCAAAGTGCTAGGATTACAGGCGTGAGCCGCCACACTTGACCTAATTCTTTTTTTCTTTTTTTCTTGAGAAGGAGTCTCGCTCTGTCACCCAGGCTGGAGTGCAGTGGTGTGACCTCAGCTCACTGCAACCTCTGTCCCCTGGGTTCAAGCGATTCTCCTGCCTCAGCCTCCCGAGTAGCTGGGACTACAGGCGCCTGTCACCACACCCTGCTAACTTTTGTGTTTTTAGTAGAGGCGGGGGTTTCACCATGTTCTCCAGGCTGGTCTCGAACTCCTGACCTCAAATGATCCACCCACCTTGGCCTCTCAAAGTGCTAAGATTACAGGCATGAGCTACCACACCTGGCCTAATTCTTTAAAATGATTAAAATATGGATCTCTGGCAATGTGAATCAAGAAAAAGAAAGCAGGTACAAATACATATTATAAAGGAGGACATAATTATAGGTAAAGCAGAGATTTAAATGATAAAATAATTTTATAATAACTTTATGGCAATACATTTGAAAACTTAGACAAAATAGACATATCCTTTAAAAATATAACCTATTAGAAGTGGTTAAAAAATAGAAAGCCTGAACTAGTACTTTAGGTAGTCCTGTGATATGGTTTGACTCTGTGTCCCCACCCAAATCTCATGTTGAATTATAATCCGCAGTGTTGGGGGAGGGGCCTGGTGGGAGGTGATTGGAAGATGGGAGTGGATTTCCCCCTTGCTATTCTCATGACAGTGAGTTCTCACAAGATCTGGTTGTTTAAAAGTGTATAGCACTTCCCCCTTTGCTCTCTCTCTCCTGCTCCTACATGTGAAGACGTGCTCAAGTCCCCTTTGCCTTCTACCGTGATTGGAAGTTTCCTGCGGGCTTCCAGTCATGCTTTCTGTACAGCCTGCAGAACTGTGAGTCAATTAAGCCTTTTTTCTTCATAAATTACCCAGTCTTGGGTGAGAACTGGATAATTTACAGCAGTGTGAGAATGGACTAATACATCCTGTTAAGGAAATAGAAGCAATAGGAAAAAAAAATTATAAACACCAGTTCTACAGATGAAACACATGTCTTACACAAATCTCACAAAAACTTACAAATATCAGATAATTCCAGTCTTATACAAACTTTTTCAGAGAAAAAGAAAAGAGGTGGTTGGGCGCGGCTACAGATTAGCTGGGCATGGTGGTGTGCCTGTAATCCCAGCTACTTGGGAGGCTGAGACAGGAGAATCGCTTGAACCCTGGAGGCGGAGGTTGTGGTCAGCCGAGATCGCACCATTGCCCTCCAGCCTGAGCAACTTTGAAACTCTGTCTCAAAAAAAGATAAAAAGGAAAAGAAAAGAAAACAGGTAATACTCCCCTAACTCATTCTACAAGGCTAGACTAACCTAGATGCCAAATCACAGAAAACAAAGAGGAAAATTCAGGCTTATTTTTGTTTATTAATATAGATGCAAAAATCCAAAACAAAATATTTGCTGATTGAATCTGATGATATTATCTATGTAAAATAAACCATAACACTCTATGAGTGAGTTGGGTTTATCCCAGGAAAGTAAAATTTAATATTAGGAAAATCTCTAAATATAATTGAACACATTATATGATCAAGTGAAAAGATCCAGCCTTTGATTAATTTCAACATACATTTGACAAAAACTCTCAGTAAATTAGAAATAAAGTGGAACTTCATTCACCTGATCAAGACGGGTCTCCAAAAACCCTATAATAAATGTCATCCTAAAGAAGAACTGTCAGAAACATTAAAGTTATGAACATGACAAATACACCCACCATCACCGCTTCTATCCAACATTGTACTCTAGGACCCAGCCAGCACAATAAGACAAGAAAAATAAGTCAAAGGAGCAAGATTATTTTATTTCTCTAAATATACTCAACATAGTTATTTTATATTCTGTGTCTCATAATACTATTAGTTGTTATTTGCAGGTATTTTTCTACTATGTGTTGTTTTTGCTGGTTGTATCAGTTAGGGTTCTCCAGGGAAATAGAGCCAGTGGTCTATATGTAGACATATGGAAGGGGATTTATCAGGGGAATTGGCTCACACAATTATGAAGGCCAAGAAGTTCCACGATACACTGTCTGAAAGCTGGAAAACCAGGAAAGCCAGTGGTGTAATTCAGCCTGAGCCCAAAGGCCTGAGAATTGAGGCAGACAATGGTATAACTCTCAGTTTGAGCCTGAAGGCTTGAGAACCAGGAGCTCTGACGTCCGAGGGCTGGAGAAGACGGATGTCCCAGCTCAAGAAGAAAGCAACTTTGCCTTGCTCTGCCTTTTTTGCTCTATTTGGGACCTCAATGGATTGGATGATGCCTGCTTACACTGATGAGGTCAGATCTGTACTCAGTTTACTGATTCAAATGCTGATATCTTCTGGTAACACCCTCACAGACATATCGAGAAATAATGTTTTACCAGCTATCTGAGTATCCCTTAACCCAGTCAAGTTGACACATAAAAATGAACAATCACATTGTTTCTTATTTACAGTGCCATGTTTCCTTGTGTGTTCAGTGACAGACATTTAACTGTGAGTTATTCATTTTCTTTGGAATTTTATCTGTGGAAATTATTTGAGGCCTGAGACAAAGATTTACATTTGCTTCTGCTGGGCACCTGAGGCACTACCAATCTGGTACATTTTATACCAAATTCTTGGCTTGAGTTTTTCCAGATCCTTTAGGTAGAGTGGATCTGACTGCATGTGATGTGAAATTTAACTTGTAGTAATGGATACTCAGGAGGTGATTCTTCCTTCCTACACTCATTACTACTGCCAAGGTTTAAAGCTTGCAATTTTCTTACAATTTCCTAGGTTTGGGGATGAGGTTTTTTCTAGCTCTCCTGTACATTGAGAGTACAGCCCTTTGGGGTTCTAAGCTTACGCAGGGGAGTATGTGACCATCTTGGGCAGACTCGGGTTTTATCTTTTATCTCTGGTGCCCTGAGAGATCATGAAAACTGAAGTTAAATTTCATCTGTCAGCAAATGACCCTGTATTAGTTATTAAATGCCATAATATTGCGGCATAATACCATACCATACCAAAGCTCAGTAGCTTAAATTAATAAGCATTCATTATTGCTCAAGAGTCTTCAAATTGGCTCGACAGTTCTTCTCATTCAGCTGGTCTCACTAATGTGTCTGCAGTCAGCTGTGGACAGGTAGATATCTCTGCTGCTCTTGCCTGGGCTCTCTCACATGTTTGGAGATCTGCTGGCTATAGGCTGGTCCATGATGATCTTGGCTGGGACGGTTGGGATGGTATAGCTCTCTTCCACCTTGTCACTCATCCTCCAGCTGTCTCAGGCTTGAGGCTTGTTCTTATAGTGAAGGCAGGAGACCAAGAGAAATAGTAGAAGTATTCATGTCTCTGAAGGCCTAAGCTCAGAACTGGCACACCATGACTTCTTCCAGATTCCATTGGCGAAAGCAAGTTACAAGTCCACTCAGATTTAAGGGGTGGGAAAGTAGGGTCTGCCTCTTTTTTTTTTTTTTTTTCTCCTCAGAGATCCTTGTTCCAAAGAGTCCACCTGTTGATGCAGGGAGTTGCAAAGTCACAGGGCAAAGGAGATGGATTCGGGTGGAGGTAGAGAATTGGTGCCCTTTTTGCAACACATCTTTCACAGCCTCCAAGGCTAAAGTTGGCTTCAGTGCTCTGCTTACTTCTCTGGTTCTGCCTTTACCTAGATTTTGGCTGGAGTGATTCTTATTTTCTTGCCAGCACATTGATACATTTAAGAATATTAAAAATGTACATAGTTATACATATATATTCTCTTCTTTATTGTGTTTTAATAAAAATATTTTATCTTTTTTTTTTTTTTTGCTATTTATCATGCTTTCAGTGGGAAGATCAACTAAGGCAACTGTCATACTGATTGACACTGAGTCTCTGTCTTTGCACATGTGACTCTCTACCTGAAAGTCTCTCTCCCAATCTTTGAGACTCCATTCAAATGCTTCTTTTGTGCTTCTTTTTTTTTTTTTTTTTTTTTTTTTTTTGAGATGGAGTCTCGCTCTGTCGTCCAGGCTGGAGTGCAGTGGCATGATCTCTGCTCACTGCAAGCTCCACCTCCTGGGTTCATGCCATTCTCCTGCCTCAGCCTCCCGAGTAGCTGGGACTACAGATGCCCGCCACCATGCCCGGCTAATTTTGTTTTTGTATTTTTAGTAGAGACGAGGTTTCACTGTGTTAGCCAGGATGGTCTCGATCTCCTGACCTCATGATCTGCCTGCCTTGGCCTCCCAAAGTGCTGGGATTACAGGCGTGAGCCACCGCACCCAGCTTTTTGTGCTTCTTTGACTATCCTCTTCACCTAGGCAGAGCTAGGCCCAGGGTGAGCCCCTTGTCCAAAAATTATTAACAATTTTAAGACAGTGACAGCAGAATATTCTACCAAGAGTGATGCCCTTCTACATGTGGGGCTCTGTACGACTGCACAGGTCACACTCCCATGAAGCTGGCCCTGATAGTAATTATTGGTTTACATCTCCATCTCCCTTATTAATCACTTATTAATCACTGGATGGCTATGGGAGAACACTGTCTAAGGTAAGCCTGTCTGATTAATCTGTATGCCCCCAAGAGGCTAGCAAGGTGCCAGGTATAATCAGTAAAGGGTTGTTGAATGAACAAATGAAAATAACATTGTGTTCTCAATTCTAAAATGCACCAACTCTAATAGCTTTAACAGAAAGGTAGAAGAGCCATATTAAATGTCCCTGTTTATTGTAAGATGCTTTCCAGTTTCAGAATAGTTTACAAAATACAGGTCTTAGAACTGCGAAAACACCGTGGTGCTTTTTAACATCCTCTATCACAGCTGTTCTTTTTTTTTTTTTTTTTTTTTGAGACGGATTTCCAGGCAGGAGTGCAATGGTGCAATCTCTGCTCACTGCAACCTCTGCCTCCCGGATTCAAGCGATTCGCCTGCCTCAGCCTCTGAGTAGCTGGGATTACAGGCGCCCAACACCACACCGGGCTAATTTTTGTATTTCGGGTAGAGACAGGGTTTCACCATGTTGGCCAGGCTGATCTCGAACTCCCGACCTCAGGTGATCCGTCTGCCTTAGCCTCCCAAAGTGCTGGGATTACAGGCGTGAGCCACTGTGCCCGGCCGTCAGCTCATCCTTTTTTTTTTTTTTTTCTTTAAGACTGAATCTGGCTCTGTTGCCCAGGCTGCAGTGTGGCACAATCTCAGCTCACTGCAACCTGTACCTCCCGGGTTCAAGCAATTCTCCTGCCTCAGCCTCCTGAGTAGCTGGGATTACAGGCACGTGCCACTGCACTCGGCTAATTTTTTGTATTTTTAGTAGAGACGGGATTTTACCATGTTGGCCAGGCTGGTCTTGAACTCCTGACCTCAGGTAATCCACCCGCCTTGGCCTCCCAAAGTGCTAGGATTATAAGCATGAGCCACTGCGCTTGGCCCAATGGCTGTTCTTATGCTCCACGGAAAGTGAGATGTTTCCTTCAGTTCTAAAGTGGGTTCCTGGGAACAACTTTCTTATTTTCATGACATCTGCTCTTGACTGAACCCTGGGCTGGAAATGGTCTGCAACCTCACTTCATGATTGAAGAGACAATGAACTGTTCTTGTGAGCAGCAGGGTAGGTGACCAATCTACTAGTCTCTTACCAGACTTCTAGGTATCCCTTGGGAAGAGGCTCTCCAAGCCCCTTATGTTATTTAATGTAATGTGGCATCTTAAAACATCATCTCCCTGGGGAAAAGAGGTCTTGGCTCCCAGTTCTAGCTCTTCTGGGCCTTTGGCTTCTCCTTTCCGTGCCTCACTTTCCCCCTTTATACAGGGAGGAGAGCCGGTGGCCCCACAAGGAAACAGAGAGCAGGGAGTTGTTGGGGTGCGGGGTGGGGGCCGTTGAATCAGAACAACTCCAAGGTATGTTCCTAGAGAGGTGGACAGTCTCTCAAGCCTCCCAAGCCCACACCTCACCATCCCAAGCTTTCAAGACCGGAAAAGATAGAGGAGGGAAGAGGGCTTTAAGGATGCCCACTGAACCTCCACCCCCAACTTTTAGCGCCGGAGGCAGTGTTCCCTCACACCCACCCTGGAAAGCCGGAATCCGGAGCCACCCCTTCCCCCACGTCTTCAGCCCCTCCCCCTGCGGCTTCCCCACCGTGGCCCCCTCCCCCCCATTACAGCATCGCTCTGGGCGCCAAGACGGATTCAAGCCAGGGGACTGCTGCAGTCAGCTCTCCGCCTCTCGGCTCCCGCAGCCTGTGTCCGGGCTCTGCAGCCTCCAGCTGTGCTTCGGACAGTCCCTTTCCCCCCACCCCGACCCCGCCATGGCACAATCCCAGGCTCAGGGCCCAGAGGCGGGCGGGCACAGTGGGCACGGGCGGGGGCCCAGCACAGGCGGCAGGTACAGCGGGGCTCTCCATCCACACTGGGGATGCCTCGGCTGTGCGGACTGTGGGTGGGGGACGCCTGCCAGCGGCTCCGAGGCCGGGCACAGCGCCCCATCCTGGCAGGGGCTGGGGCCGAAGAGGGGGGCTCCCTGACCCCAGGCCAGGAGCTGAGGTCAGGCGGCCGACCGGGAAAGCCCGAAGGAGAGTCTCCTAAGCGGACGGGCCTGGGGGCTGTGTGTGACATTCAGGGCGTGACTGCCCCTCGGCGGGGGGCGAGACCCGGTCCGTGAGGCTGAGCTGGTCCCCGCCCGCCCGCCCGCCCGCCGCTGCCGGGCTTGGGTCCCTGTGCCCAGGTCGGCTGTGCGTGGCCGTGACACTTCGGGTGCCTGTTCCTGGGTCCCCGGGGAGGGGGATCTCATTCCTGCCCCTACGCTGGGCGCCCCCAGCACCGTCGCTCAGCGAGGTGGGCGCTCCTCCGGGACCCCGGCGGCCGCCCGCGGGCGGCGACCTCGGCCCTCCTGGGTCCGCGCGGGGGCGGGGAGCTCGGTCCCCCTCCCTCTTCCTCTCCCTCTCCCTCTCCCTGCTCGGCTGCCCTGCGCGGGGGCGGGGGCGGGGGCGGGGGCGGAGCGCGCGGGCGGGATCCCCCCGCCTCCCCTTCCCGGTCCCCGGGAAATCCAGCCTCCGTGGCTTGGCCGCCTCCCGCTTCCGCGCCCGCTGCCGCTCGGCGCTCGCTTGGGGCTCCGCAGCCGGCGCGGCCCCTCAGCTGGGGGCTCCGCAGTGCCGGGCCCCGGTCCCTGCCCGCCTGCCCAACGCCGCAGCGCCCCCGGCCCGGGCCGCCGGCACCATGTAACCCGGCCGGAGCCCGAGCCGGGCCAGGTAAGCCGCGGGGAGGAGTGGGGACGGGGCCGCGCTCGCGGCGCCCTCTGCAGCGCCCCCCAGGCACGGCCCGGCTGCGGCCCCGGCGCCGCCCACGCCCCGGGCTCCGGCGCTCGGCTCCCGGCCCCGGGAGGGGGGAGGGGCTGGGCCTCCTCAGCTGCCCCCGCTCCTGCCCCGGCCTGGCTGCCCGCGGGCCCGACCCGAGGGGCGGGCAGGGGACCACGCGGACCGCGGACCCACTCTCCCGGTCAGGGCCGCGGGGGCAGGCCAGCCCCGGCCCAGCCCTCGCCCGGCTGGAGGCTCGGGTCTGGGAGGGAGTAGCCAGCTGGTTGTGGGGGGAAGTCGTGGTGCTGGGGAGATCCGGAGAGAAGTTTCCTCTGCAGGTGTGTGAATGTGAGTGCGTGTCGCTGTGTGTCTGTGCCGAGTGTGTCACTGTGTGGGTCTGTGGGCGATTGTGTGTGCCGGTGAGTGTATGCCGTGAGTGTGTGCGTGTGTCACTGTGGGCGAGAGTGTGTGTGCATGTTAGTGGGTGTATGCAGCGTGAGTGTGGAGGGTGGTACTGTGTATGCATCTGTGGACATGTGAGTGAATGAGTGTGTGCTGTCCCTATGTGTGCCTGTGTGTGTCTGTGAGTGTGTGAATGGATGTGTGTGCCGGCGTGACTGTCCCTGTGAGTGGGTCCCGGTATCTGCCCTGTGTGACTGTGTGTGTGTGTGTGTGCGCGTGTGCGCGCGCGTGCGTTGGCTGTGTGAGAGAGAGTGTATCTGAGCGCGGTTCACTCTGAATCACCCACACCTGTGCTCTGTCCCCCCCACTGTCCCCCCATTCCTGGTGGGATATGGGACAGGGAGATGAGACTTTTCCGAGGTCAGATCATTCCCCCCTTCTCTGGGGACCCCTGACCCTTGATTCAGGCAAGAGCTTTGTGGCACTCCCCAGCTTGGTCTCTACCTTCACCTACCTCAGGGGATGCCCTCTGGGATGTTGCTGGTCGTGTCCTTCCTGCACGCTAAGGCCCCTGGTGGGTGGGAGGGGGGATCTGGGGCGAGCTGGAGTATGTGCCTGCGTGTGCTGCTTCTCCTTTTGGGGGCCTGGGAACTTGTGTCATCTCAATAATGCTTCACCAAGGGCCTTTTAGAGCTAGGAGATGAGGAGGCCAGGTGGAAGCGTCTGCCCTGTTAGTCATCAGAGCAGGTGGCGCTCTCCCAGACTTCCAAGTCCCAAACCTTCAAGTTCTGGGTCATTGGTTCAGTCCACTGGCTCCGGGTGGGTCTGTACTAAGCTCTTTGAAGTAATAATAATAAAATAATGCCCTCATATTAGTTCAGGGCTTTTGAAAATGCTGCCCTCTGAACTCTTCTCATTTCCCCAACAGCCTTGGGAAGCAGGCAGGACAGGTATCACGTTAAGCCATATGCAACTGCAATATTCAACTGTTTTTATTTAACCTACAAAAACAGCAATTTCATATGGTTCAACCAAATATAATGCCGATTTACAGATGAAGATGTTGAGGCTTGAGAAATGAATTGCATTTTCCACAACCACACACTGCTAGTTAGTGGTACAGAAAGACTTCAGCCCGGGTCTTTCAGTGACCCAAAGAACTGGGCTGGGCCAAGGTTAGAGAGTGGTACTTCCTGGTGTGCTCTCTCTGACCCTGGGGGCACTGCCCTCTACCACTGCGCAGCATTCCCTGAATGCTGGGGCTACTTCTGCACCCAGCTGCCAATGCCTAAAAGAGTGGGGAGGGGGGGAGAAGAGAGGAGGGAGGGGAGGGAGAGGCTTCGTGAGTTGGCAGTGAATCAGGGTCTAAAAAGGGAGCTGGGAGGGCTAGGGTGGCAGGTGTTTCTAAAAGGAACATGAACATAGGATGAACGGCCTCACATACAGCCCCCGCATCTCCCACCCGCCACTGCCCCACTGATCTGGCAGGCAGGGACCGCTGAATTTTGTGCCAGGGGGCTCACATCCAACGAGTGAGCTTGTAGGTAGCTGTAGAATGATGGCCAGGAGAGGAACCTTAGTATTGACTTGGTCCAACCTCTTCATTACAAACCGGGGACTCTGAAGCCCCAAGAAGGGAGGGGACTTGCCCAAGGTCACACAACAAATTTGTGAGTTCCTAGGCTAATCTTAGACGAGGAACTTTGCAATCCTCCATGTTGCCTTCTATTCCTGAACTCTCCCCACCCCCATCAGAGCTGAGTACAGGGGATTTTTGGAAAAGAAATGAAGACTCAAAAAGCCTAAGGCTGTACATCTTTCAACTTGGGACTCCTTGCCAAAGAGAGGGCGCTACAGATGTCGCTGGGGGTAGGGATTCCTAGCCACACCCACCACCGAGGTAGGCCATGGGCTTGTCTTGTCTTGATTCCTGCTGGTGAGGGGCTGGAGCTGCTACAGGCCAGACTCCCAGACTTTCTCATGTTAGTACCTGCTTTCAGCGGCTGCCTGACACCTAACATCATCTCTTCCAGCTGATGTTGGGGCTCGAGCTGGCTAAGCTTGTTTTCCTTCATCCTCCCCAGTTTCCAGTGCATTTTGCCTCTAGCTGGATGGACCATTCCTTACCTTATTGGGTTCCTAATGAATAGAGAAACTTCTGGGGCTTGTCTGATTTAGGAAGGGTCTGTAGTTACCCCCAAACCCTTTCTAATGAAATCTTCCAGGAGTCTAGGACAAATGATAAAGGGATTACCCCCATTTTACAGGTGGGGAGACTGAAATTCAGCAAGGGGCCCCGTATTTGGTTGTTTTTTAGTTTTTTGGGGGTGAGGTGATGAAGGGAGCAAATGATGATAAAAACTTTTGCCTAGAGGAGCTTCCAAAGACCCCTTCTGGTCTTACCATCCCCACGGTCAGGAAACCTTCCCAGATTCTGATTTCATTCCCACTTGGTAGAGTCAAAGCTTTGTCACTCAGTGGGGGTTGGAAGAACAGCTGCGTACCCTCCACTATGCAAGCATTATGTCTTGATTTCCTCTTTATCCACCCTGCCCCTCCCCAGTCTGAAGGCTGCTGGCTCAGCGGGCCTCCTGCCGTCTGGGGAGTCTGGGTTTGAGCTGGGGTGAGGCGGTGGCACCATCGTTATGGTAACGAGGTGCCAGCTCATCATTGCTAATAACTTGTCAGGCCCCTGGGCTCCATGCAGCGTCTCTTCCTACCAGCCCTTCTTCCCATGTCACAGACAGAAAAAGTAAGGCTTTGATGGAGGGGTCTGGGAATAAGGGAGTCTGGAGAAGTGGGTGGCCTTGTCCCTGGGGCTGTAGCTGGAGAGCTGCGGGGAGGCTGCTTGGAAGCTGGTTTACACACATGGTTACATAGGCTTGCATATGATTGCGTGGGCTGTTAACATGTGAAAACACTCAGAACATGCTTATATAAACTTATACAGGCTAGCTGACATGTTCATGTGTTTTTACACAGCAGCCCACAGGCAAACATGCTTCCAAGCATCAGAACATGCTTGTGCCTGAATACTGTCTCTACCATCTGCACATAAGGCACCCAAGAAATCTGGGTTTGTGGGGGTGTCCAGGTATGTGGGTGGGGATCTGATCTTTTTCTGATGCAGCTTCAAAGTGTCTTGTTAACAAAGGGACAGAATGGTCCCAGGGTTCCTTCTTCTTCCTTCCAGTTAAGAGCTCAGAGTGGAAGTGGGCTGGGGATGGTGTCGGGGGCCCAAGCTCCCAGCTCCCAAAGGCCCCTGCTTCTATGCCCTTTGAGCTCAGGTAGACCCTGCCCCCCTCACTGTCTGTTCTTTCTCATCCTCTCCTCTTCCTGTGTGTAAATATTAAAGAGCTGAGCCTGCAGGGCTGATGTAGACATGGGGAGAGAATGAAATTAAAAAGGATTCCCTCGCCCCCATCTCGACACCCCCGCCCCGCAGTCCCTCGCTCCTGCTTCTTCCCCTCTCCCCTCTCCCCTCCCCTCACTCAGTGCTTCCACATGTCTCTCCTCCCCCCAGTCCAGATGGGAGCTGGCTCCTTCAGAAAGGGGGCTCAGAACAGGGTGTGGGGAGCTACCTCTCTCTGCCTCCCCCCACCACATCTGTCTGCAGGGCTGGGAGCCCCCACGTGAGTATTTCTTTTATTTTTGGGGTGGTGGTTAAGAAGGAAAGTGGTTTTTAGAACCAGCTGTGAGTGGCATTGAGAGGCTCTGGGCTGAAGGAAGGTGGGTGGGGTCCTCTCTCAAGGTTCCCTCAGGGAAGCCCCATGTCTGGGTTTCTTTTCTCTCTTGGGACATAGAGGGAAGGTGGGGGGGGGGGTTGTCAGGTGCCCCCGGTGGATGGGAGCGACAGTGGGAGGGGCAGGGGAGAGGGGCTTCTGTTCTAAAGGGGGTGTGTGGTGGGGTAAACCTGTTCCTTCCTGGCATCCTGCGTTTCTGGCTACCGGGGCCGGCAATGTAGCTGGGAACTGTCCCGGGTGCTGAGTGGGACTCGGCGGGGATTTGCTCCTTCGGAGCTGTCCCGAGTGCTGAATGAGGCTTCGTTCGGTCCCGATGGTGGAAAGGCGGAGGGCAGTGGGGAGGGCTCACTAGAAAAATTCTCCCAGATGACCCACTTTCCAAGGGCAGAGTCCCTGGATGGAAATATGGATTTGGAGTTCTCCCTATGGTTTAGGTTTCACAGTTGTTAGTGGTATTTAGGAACCCTTCCCCCAAGGGGCCCCTCTCCCCTTTTGCTGTTTCAGTTCCCTCTCTCCCTTCCAAAACCATTGTACTGTTATTATCGGGGTAGAGTTGGAGAATGATATTGTGCCTGTGAGATCTCATCTCCTGGGAACGTTTTTTTAGCGCAACAAGCTCAGAGATATTGATACCAGCCTTTCACCTACTGGGTCCCAGAATTTCAGGCTCAAGGTGGTTCTGGATTAAGAGAACGTGGGTCTTTCTGGTTAGGTGTGGGGTGGTTACAGCTCAGGAGTTCAGGATAACTTGACTGGCCACTTGATATTCCCTTGCCCATCATACTTTGGGATTTGGGACAGGGACACTGAAATATTCTGCAAGCCTGTCCTGTGTTCTGCCCACTTCCAAACCTAGCTCAGAGCAGCATTTGGGAGAGACTTTTGTTGGGGAGGAAGATTTTTAAGCAAAGGATTCAAGGAGTGGGTGGGGTTGTTCAGTGCCATGGAGAAGAGAAGGGGGAGGCTACTGGAGACAGGGCAGTGGGAAAAGAGGAAGATCTGGGGGAGTAAAAAATATTCAAATGGAGGGATGAGGTCTGGGTTTCAGTCTTTAGTTCTCTTGGATATCTTTCTCCTTATGGCTTAGAGTCAGGGTCATTTCAAGTATCTGTATTCTTATGCACTGTCTTTGTAACCATGAAGGGAATAGAGCAAGGAGTTTCTTAAGGTCCCTTCCCTTGTCATCCCAGGGGGATGAGAGCCAAATGTCAGGACATGCAGATGAGTCTGTAGGGGAACAACAGGCAGGAAGGGATGATGGTGGCTTCACTTCTCATCCCCAAGAGCACAATCAAACATTCAAATGGGATCCTCCCTGTGAGGGGAGGAAGGAGACAGTTTCCAGATAATACTGGGCAAAAATTGGGTGTGGTAGGGAGTTCAAGAAAAGGGAGAGGTATCTAGGGATCTCAAACTGAACCAGTTGATCCCTTCCCACATGTGACTTGTAGTTCATAAGGAGCCCCTCACCCATCATGTTTTTGATGTAACTCATCAAGATGATTCCTGCCTTCTCTAGCTGCTTGGGAGGAGCTGAGTTTTCCTCTGCTGTGGGTGCTGGGAGGTGGTGGGTGTGGGTGTGGGTGCCTGTTTGGGGAGGGGAGGTGTTTGTGCTCCACTCAGCTCCCTTGGTTACATAACAGCTTTGATAAGACTTTACTTTGGAGCTGCTGCTACTGCCTGAAGCAGTCACCCCTCCACCCCCACATGAAATGCTAGATGTCCACCCCCTTTTCCCTGGCCCCTTAGAGAGTCCTGCTCTTCCTGATCCACTGTTCCAGCAGCTGCTTCCTTGCCAGGAGGTGTCTGCAGCTTGCCTCCCTGCTCCCTTCCCAGCTTCTGCTTTCAAAATACTTGCTTCTTTTGTTATTTGAGCCCAGGTCACCACCTTTACATTTTTAAGCCTCCTGGTCTACCCTCTCCCTTGTAGGGCCCACAGGCTGGGAAGGGAGGGATTCACTGATCACGAAGCTCCCCTCTAGGGAAGAAAAGGGGTGTTTTCTAGGAGGTTTTAGCACCCACAGTTAATTTCCTTACTATTTCTTCCTCTGCCCCAGTAACTTTTGGAGTTTTAGAGTGTTAGACCTTTACCCAGAGGTGCTGGGAGGAAGGATTTTGGCCTTGATATTTTCTCTTTCTTTTCTTTCGTTCTTTCTTTTTTAGAGTTAAGGGGTTGCATATACGGGGGGATTGTCTCCTGGGTTTGAAGAGGTACACCTACTTTATTGTTACTCCTACCCAGGTTGTCTGAGGAAATACTCGTTTCTCTAGGCATGGGATGAGGGCATGACAGGGCCCTTTTAAAAAAAAAAAATGACGATTTTTTCCCACTGAGAGTGGGTGGGAATGGGATGTGTCCAGGAGTGGGTATATCTCATTGATAACAGGAACAACTTTCCAAATAGAGAAGTGGGAGACTAGCAAGAGGAGAGAGCAAATGCAAACTTGTGATGTACTTGGAGAGAATATGAAGGATAGAAGCCAGGGGAGGGGCTGGATATCTCTGCAAGATCTGGGACTCCAGTACACATGCATGCGTATTTCTGCCTGTGAGTGAGTATATGACTGTGTATATGTACATAAGTATATGTGAGTATGCTGTGTATATGTGTATAAGCACATCTATTTGTATAAGTGTGGATGTGTGTATATATATATGACTCTATGTATGCATTCATGTATATATGTGAATGTGAAGGAAATTACTGAATTAAACCAATGTGTGCATGTCTGTGTGTGTGTATGTGGTGTGCTTATCCAGTAATGCCTTTGTGTGAGTGTAAGCATGCATGTGAGCATGTATGTGGGGCATGCATATATGTACCGTATCAACCACATATGAATATATGTACACAAGTTGAGGCAAACCTGTGAATAAATGTAAGAAAGAGAGAGACCGATTCTGACTGAACATTGGGCTACCCAAAAGTGTCTTCCCATCAGCTTGAGCTTGATCACCCTGCTACTTGTAGCTCTTCTCCAGAAAGTAGGCTCCCTGAGGTCTCTCAAATTCTCATGTCCTTGGGAGCCAACTGTTCTCCATCATATGAAAGAAGTTTGTGGAGGGAAAACCTGTAAGGCCTTGGGGATAGCCAAGTAAGAAATCCAGGCTCCAGGCTGTTCAGATGCTATGGTGCTCAGGGCTGTATGTGGGGAAAGAGGATCAGGGCTTAAACATTGGCATTGCTACAGAAGTTTCAAAATTCAACAAGTTGGTCCTAGTGGATGAAAGGGGTAGTGAGTAAGAGGGGGGCCCAAGTGCGTGCATAAGCCTCATACATACAAGATGTGACAATACACGTGTACAGGTACATGTGCATATTACTTGTCTGTGCCATAATAGGCATATATCAACATAGGTGCACTTTCTAACATGTACATCCATTAACAAATCTACAGGAGTGTCTATACCAACACGGGGATTTGTCAGCATGCACATACATGCTAACACGTATACTTGTGAACAGAATTTACAGAAATATGTGGGCATATGCTAACACTTGTCTGATTACAACCTATGGCCATATATATGTGCATCTCACTCATCTGGGTTAACAATAGCCTGCAAACATACCCTTCCCCATCGCACGTGCCTCACCCAATGCATCCATTCATTTAACCAGCATGTATTTTATGCCTCTAATCTGCCACATGCTGTGCTGGGCACTAGGGATGGTCCTTGACCTCAGATAACTTGGAATCTTGGGAGAGCAAAGGACCTGGAACCAAATAAGGAGAGTGTTAAGGAAGGTAGACACACGTAAGTGTTCATTGGAGGGAGTGGGGACCTAAAGAGAGGTAGGTTGGCTCTGGAGTGAGGAAGGGAAAGGTTTGGTAAAGGATCCATAGAAGGGGAGGCTTTTGAGTTGAGGTTTAAAAGTTGAACAGGTGCTTACCAGGTGAGCAACTGTGGGAACAGGTATTTCAGTGACAGGAAATGTTCCAGATGGTCTTCCCACTTCCACCCTTGCCAGCCCCACCTCCGTAGACTCTTTCCCAAAAAGCAGCCAGAGGAAAATGAGGTCTTGCCTTTCCAGTGGCTTTCCATCTCACTCAGAGTGAAATCCAAAGTGTAGTGCGTCCTGAGCAACGTGAGTGCTACGTGTGCAAAGCCCCCTATTACCTCCTGGATCTCAGGGGCCACTCCTACGTGGGTTTCTTTTCTGTTTCATAAAAAGCACAGTTCCTTGTGGAGGCAACTGCGCTTGCTTTTCCCCTCAGCCTGAAATGCTCTCTAGGCAACTCACTTCCTCACTGTATCTGAGTCTTTGCTTAAGTCACATTTTTGGAAAGACCTCCCCAACAGTCTATCTTAAATAGCCCATTGTCATTCTATCTCCTCACTCCATTATTATTACTATTATTATTTATCTCAGTACTTGCCACCACCATTATTTTATATATTTGGTCATCATCCCTCTTTTTCCACTAGAATATAAACTTCATGAGCATGGGAGCTTCATCTGCTTTGTTCATTGCTGTATCTACAGTGTCCAGAAGAGTATTCAGCTTGGAGTAGGCAGTCGATACATATTTGTTGAATAAAGAAATTTTAGCTAGCCGTCAGCCAGTGAGGAGAAAGGATCAAGGTGAACAAGATGCAAGGCAGGGAGACCAGTTAGGAACCTGTTGTCATAGCTTTGGTGAGCAATTAGGATAAGAGTGGCCTGATGTAGAACACCAGCAGTGGGAGTGGAGAAAAAGAGACACAATGTACAAACACATGCATGCACAAATGTACATGCATGTGCTTGTACTTTAATCACATCTGCTGTTTTAGTAGGGGAAGGCTAAGGAGGAAAGTAAAAGTGTCTTTATGTGTATGTGTGGTATGTATGTCATGAACACCTCATGACAGGCTGGACACCCTCCAGCTAATGCCAACTGCAGTTCTCCCTTCCTTTTGGATCTTGTCACCAATATCCCATGTATGTTCATTCCTGCCAGCCAGGCTGCAGAGGGCTGCCATGCGGGGTCTCTGTGGTTCCACCCTGTCAGTGATGCAGGGCTCCTGCCATAGGGAACAGGAGTTGGGAGCCAGGTCTTGAACAAAGGGAATGGTCTTAGGAGGTCAGAGCCACAGACAGAGACTTAGAGACACTTGGAGAGAGGCACGTGGACTGTGAGAGGAGTAGAGAGAAGGGGAATGGCTGCGGAGAGCTCAGAGATGGAGAGCTCAGGCATGGCCCAGACTTCCTGAAGCCAGATGTGGTGGGGGTGGGACAGCATCCTTAGGCAGCTTCTAATGCCTGGCCCCAACCTCTTCCCTTCTTCTCCTGCTCCACTTCTGGTCCTCTACCCTGGTGGTGTGGATGCCTTAGCCAAGTATGGACTTAGGAATGATTTGTCCCCAGGGTTGTGATGTGAATTCAGGTATATGGGGAGACCTGGAGGAAGGGGTCCCCATTTCTATAACACATTTTGTGGTCTGGCAATAGGGGAGTAATTTCTCTGAGTGTCTCAACTTTTGTTCTTTTCTTTTCTTTTCTTTTGAGATGGAGTCTCACTCTGTCACCCAGGTTGGAGTGCAGTGGCATGATCTCAGCTTACTGCAACCTCTGCCTCCTGCTTTCAAGCGATTCCCCTGTCTCAGCCTCCTGAGTAGCTGGGATTACAGGCACTTGCCACCACGCCCGACTAATTTTTGTATTTTTAGTAGATATGGGGATTTCACCATGTTGGCCAGGCTGGTCTCGAACTCCTGACCTCAAGTGATCCGCCCACCTCGGCCTCCCAAAGTGCTGGGATTACAGGTATGAGTCACTGCACCCGGCCTGGTTGTTTTCCTTTCTCCCAAGAGAGCATGGAGAATTGAGCTTGTGTTGCAAAATGAGCAACTGAGGTTAAACCTCAGGCAGGACCAATCAGCTGCTAGCATTAAGAGACTAAGGCATAGTATGTGGGGAAAGCTGGGAGGACAGCTGCTAAGAAAAGGAGGAAGTGGGAGTTGGGGGTCTGCCCCACCCCATGCCACTCCAGGGACCTCTGGTGGAGGGGAGTGGTCAAGGCCTAAGATCCTCTTTGACACTTCCTCCCCCGGACCTGCAAGCATGGGGCTGGGTTGCTTCATGACCGAGAGGCCAGTGATAGAGCCCCTTCCAGACTCTAGGGGTGAAGGGGGGCCTCTTGCCTCTCTCCTCTCTCATCTGGGCTAGGGGCCAGGGTGCTGCAGCCGCTCCCCTCCCACCTGGGCTGTGAGCATGGGGGTTGGGCCGAAACAGCCGCCAGAGCCGCCCACCTGCCCGCGGTGTCATGGCAACGACTCTGCCCACGTGGACGATGAGGAAAGGGAGGAGAAGAGAGGAGAGGAGGCATCACAGCAGACACGAGGATGGGAGGGGCTCTTCAGGGTCCTGCGGGCGGAAGCCCCCACCCCTCTAGCTTGGCCCCTGGCCCTAGCTCCTTTCACCCCAGATCCCCTGGGGCAGGGTGGGGCTGGTGTTCCAGCTCTGGCCTCGGAGTGTGCGTGTCCTTGGATGTCCTGAGTAATGATGACCTTGGCTTCCTGCACTGTGGGGCCCTGGCCAGGGTCCTAGGGTATGTGGGGCTTTGGCATGTTCAGGCGTCTCCCTCTCTCCTTACCCCGCAAGTCGGGGATGGTGCCTGGGGCTGAGGGGATAAGAGCCCGACCTACTTCTCCATTTTCTCACTATTTTTCAAAAGGAAAATGACCCACTTTTCAGCCAATCGGACTGGGGCCTGTTCCCCGGCTGATTTCCTGAGCCCCCCTGCCCGGGCCTCTGCCCCATCCTCAGCCTATTAGCCACGTGCGGGACCCACTTCCTAAGGGTAGCAGGTGAACCTGTGTGGAGGGGTCCTCCCCTGCCATCTGCACCAGGCTGAGTCTGTTCTCAGTGAGGCAGGGGTGGGCCAAGGCCTGGCTGAGACCACATCAGCTCCGCATTGAGCAGACCCCCTTGTCTGCCTCCACCCTGGGCACTGTAAGGGTCCTGCTTGCCATCCCCATAGACCCCCAGGGCACACCTCGAGGTGAGGCAGGAAGGACTTCGGAAGGGTGGAAGGAGGATTCTGCCTCTCCTCTCTCCCTGTGTCAGTGGATGGTGACAGGCTGTCTTCCCAAGCTGCTTCATTTCCACATGGAAAGGGAGCCTGTGGCACTAGAGAACCATGCCTGTCTGTCTGTCTGTCTGTATGCCTGGCTGGCAGAGTTCCTCTGAGAGACCCCCCCTCTGAGGGTTCTGCCTGTGCCTCATTTCCCAAGCCCCTCCTTTTCTCTAGGATATTGGTCTGGGCCTCCGAGCCCCCTCCCTCCCTCAGCTATATTGGCCTGGGCTGGCTTGGGGGGTGATTAGGGATTTAATTATTTAGTTTCTCCAGCTCAGTAGATTAATTCCATCCATCACAGGCAGGCTGAGCCTTCTTCCCCTCTCTGGACTGCCTGGCCAACCCCAGAGAGAAGGAGCATCATGGCTCACCTGGGCCTAGTACTGGATCTGGGAACAATGGATAAAGTTCTTGTTTGGGGAGGATTTAATGAATGACCTTGAGCAGATGTGGGTGCCTAAATGCTGTGAAATGAACATGTATTTCTGTCATATGGGGATAAACATGTGGACATGTATTTAAGGTTTTGTATCTGTGCAGCTTCTATGCACACAAGCATCAAAGTCTATTGGATGGATAGCCACGGTGGCTCAAGCCTATAATCCCAGCACTTGGGAGGCCGAGGCAGGAGGATCACTTGAGCCCAGGAGTTCAAGACCAGCTGGGGCAACATAGTGACACTGTCTCTACAAAAAAATAAAAAATTAGCCAGGCACGGTGGTACATCCCTGTAGTCCCAGCTACTTGGGAGGCTGAGGCAGGAGGATTGCTTGAGCCTGGGAGGTCAAGGCTGCAGTGAGCCATGACAGTGCCACTGCACTCCGGCCTGGGTGACAGAGCAAAACCCTATCTTGAAAAAAAAAAAAAAAAGAGGAAAAAGGATCTATCGGATGGAAATGCACATGAGGTGTATGAACCCTCATAGGAACAAGTTTGTGTGGGTCTGTGTATACAGCGTGACGGTGACTATATAGATGAGGTCAGGTGCTGTGTAAGTTGTGTATGGATGACTGCGTGGCTGTGTAATTTGCCTCTGGCTGAACACCTGTTAATTTGTGAATGAACAGTCTTGGGGCAGTGTATAGCTGTGTATGAGGAAGAGATGACAGAGATGGAAGGTTTCCTGAGGCTGAGTGATGAGAAAGGGCACACTGGGGTCCACCTATTGGCCTCCTCAGACCAGTTTGGTCAGGGAGACATGCTACTTTAAAGGTGCTCTGAGGCCGGGCGCGGTGGCTCACGCCTGTAAGTCCAACACTTTGGGAAGCTGAGGCGGGCAGATCACGAGGTCAGGGAGACCGAGACCATCCAGGCCAACATGATGAAACCCTGTCTCTTCTAACATGCAAAAAAGAATTAGCCAGACGTGGTGGCACGGGCCTGTAGTCTCAGCTACTCGGGAAGCTGAGGCAGGGGAATTGCTTGAACCTGGGAGGCAGAGGTTGCAGTGAGCTGAGATCGTGCCACTGCACTCCAGCCTGGCGACAGAGCGAGTCTCTGTCTCTAAATAAATAAAATAAAATAAAATAAAATAAAATAAAATAAAAAATAAAAGTATTCTGCTCAGCCTAGGCCTTGGTCAGGCCTGGACCCAGACTCAGATTCAAATCCTTCTTCCACCATCTGTGTGACCTTGGGAAATTTTCTTTACATTTCTAAGCTTCAGTTTCCTCACCTGTAAAATGGGAGTAATAATAGTGCCTACTGCAAAGGATAGTTGTGAGGATTATATGAAGAAAAACATCTAAAGTACTTAACACTGGGTCTGGACAGTTGTAGGTATTCAGGAGCCTAACCTTAGACTTCAGAGTTGAAAGGCACCAGAGGTTGTCTGGTCTGAAATGTATTCAATGTATTCAGTGCTTGAATGCACTCTGTACCATCCTGCAAAGCAGTCCTCAACCTCTGCTTGCATGCCTCCCTGGACGGGACACTCCCACCTCTTTAGGAAAGCCACATCACGCTGGAGCGGTTCTATCTGCTGGGGAGTTCTGGTCCAGCTGCAGGGAGTCATTGCCTTCCTTTTCTCCCCTGTTTCTCCCTGTTTCGCTATGCCTTAGCTGTGGGGCACTCCTTGATGGCTCAGTTGCTGACCCTGAACTCACTGAGCACGTACTGTATGCCATGTGTGTTCATACAGAGATAGATCCCCTGAATCCTGGCCTTCAAGGAACTCACAACTTACAAACAACTCTTTACCCTACTGTGGGGAATAGAGGTATGAGACCCAAGAGGAGCTGGCAATTGTGGTGTCCTGGGATTGATGGGAGGGCAATTTTAGGGGAAGGCCTCTTGGAAGAGAGTACACCCGTGCAGCAGCAGAGGGTTTAAGGTTGGGAGGACAGGGGTTTTGCAGTCTGAGCTGCCTTTTCTATGTGCTCTCATGCTGTGTCCCTTAGCTCCTGGCTGTCTTCTCTGAAACCCAGAGAGAGCAGAGGTATAGATATCCTTGAAGGTCAGGCAGGGTTTCAGGCAGAGCTGAGGGGTGGGAGGTGCCACGACGTGAACCTGGCAGTCAGCCAACCAGCCAGCCTTCGTGGTTGGCTTCCTGTGCTGGACTCTCCTGTGGGAAAGGCTCAGAAGGAGGGCTCAGGCCTTGTTGCTAGAAGCCCCTGTCTCAGCTCACACAGAGAGCTTACGGGACAGTGTGCTAATCCAGGAGGCTGTCCCAAGCTCTGGACACCAAGAGGGGACCAGATGCCTGGGCCAGAGAGTAAGAAAGGTCATTGGTATGGCCAGGCTGAGTAACTCCTGCCCAGTGGACCCCTGCCATGGGCTTGGGCTCCTACCTGCTATTCTTTGATGGCCCTGGCAGGCTCAGGTGTAGAGCATCCTGGAAGCTAGGGCAGCACCAGTCCAAATCACATACAAATGAAAGAAGGTGCTTTGGTGCTAAAGTCAAAAGAAGCCAACATATAGAGACATATGTGCAGTTTCTTTGGATAGGTCAGCTTAGTTACTCATTGCCACAAGCTAAGGAGGTAGGTATTGTGATCCCATTTTACAGATGAGAAAACTGAGGCTCAGGCAGATAACACAAATTGCTCATGGGCATAAAGGTAGGTTGTGACATAATGGATGGAGGTGGATGATTGGCTTTCCAATACCCAGCTATGAGGTTGCTGGGCTTTCCCTTCCAGATCCCTGGAGTTGCAAGAGAGACCACTAACCCTGGCTACAGGGGTTTGTGGGAGTCTGCAAATCAAGGTCCTCTAGTCCTCTCAGGTGCCACCATCTTTGGCTACCAGGTCTTTGCTCTGCTGTCTTTGGTACGCTTAGGGTGTGGGAAGTCTTCAAAAGAAGCCCAGGCAAACAGAAATTCCTGCATGCGTGAAACAGATGAGTTTTCAGACCACCCATTTCTGATCCAAACCAAGTCATGTATGGATAGTTACAGCCTTTGCCCAAAGCTGTCTAGAGATCCTCTCCCTGTCTCCAAGTCTCATGCATTTAAGTAGTTTCTCCCTAGTTAACAATAGCTAACCCTTAGCACCGTGCTAGATACTTTACCTGCATTATCTTAGTCCTTGTAACATCACAATGAGAAAGGGACTACTCTTGCTCCCATTTGAAAATGGGGAAACTGAACTTGAGAGAGGCAAACAGGCTTCCTTGAGGCCACACGTCTAGTAAGTGGTGGACCTGGGATATGGACTCAAAACAGTTTAGCTTAAGACCCAGAAGCCACAGTTGCTCACCAGCTGCCCCTAACGAGGGTCCTAGAGGAGTTCGGGTCCTAGAGGAGTTCTGGTCCTAGAAGTCCTCTCTCTCAGCAGTGTGCAGTCTTCCCCAAAGAAGGCCCCTGGAGACTTTCAGGAGAGGGGAAAAGTGGAAATGATAAGGCAGCACAGCCTAAGAATTGGTTCAGTTGACAGAAAAGGAAGAGATAGCTGAGAAAAGGCTGGAAGCAGTTGGCCATGCCTGCAATTAGGGGGCATGAAGGAGTGAGGCTGATCAGGCTGAATTGTGTCTCAAAGGGCCTATGGCAGCCCTGGAGAAGGAGGAGGAACCTCCTCCAATGCCTGTTGGGTACATGGCCCTAGCTGGGAAGGGAGCTGGGGCCCAGCAAGTCTGAGTGAAGAGACCTATGTGGGGCTGGGTGGTAGACCCCGAACCCTGCTCCTGCAGCCCATCCCTGAAAGTTGTGCCTCATTCTTTCTCTCTGCAGCATGGGGAGGGCCACCTTTTTCCTTCTTATTCTCCCTTCTCCCTCCACTACCTTCCCTGAGCTATGCAGAGGGACATATCTGGGGGAGACCTAGATGCAACTGGAAAAGAACCATCTTTACCTGCTAAGCAGAGCGGCTAGACAAACATCATGAACAAGGCTGGATATAGAGGCTGGATTTCTAATACCAGATTCTCCAGGACTCTCCAAAGCCTTTGAAGAGAAAGGAGTGGAGGTCCTTTCTGTGGGCCATTGTACATAGGAGCAGAGTGGGTGAGGGCAGCAAGGGAAAACATTCATTCACAGAATAGGTATTTTTTGAACACCGTTTAGTGGCAGGCATTGTTCTAGACACTCAAAATGCTGCAGCACACAAACAGACACAGTCCCTGCCCTTCTGGAGCTTATATTCTACTATGGGGAGACATACTATAAACACGCAATAGACAAAGAAAATAATTTCAAAGGGCAATCAGTGCTCTGAGGGCAATGAAGCAGGTGATATAGAGCATACCCAGGGTTGCAGCTCAACTTTAGTTGGAGCGAGTGATCAGGTAGGCCTCTCTGTCTCTTCCGAGGCAGAGGAAGCCATGGGAATATCTGGGGCACAGTGTTCCAGCAGAGAGAACATCAAGTGCAAAGCCCCCTGAGGTGGGATTTTCAAAGAGATTACAGGTAGTGTGGGTTATTCACAGGCCGAGCACCGTCCAGTGGGTCAGGAGATGGATTTAGACTTGTATCTGCCTAAATGGCTCGAGTGTTTTGGAGCTGTAAACCCATTTTCTGTAAAATTTCTGCCCTAAGCCCCTAGGAAGAGTTGATTAAATAAAGTAATAAAGATGAATGAATAAAACGGCAAGCCTTCCTCCTTCCTTTCTGTTCCCCCTTCTTCCTTCTCCATTTTCTGGGGCAGTGAGGGGAAAAGGAGGTGATTTCCCTTGGGGTCCTAAGGAGTGGGGTTGGATACAAGGCATGCCAAGTCTTCAGCAACAGGGCTGGCTAGTGGGGTTGAGGGAGGCCAGGGACTAGGACACCAGCCCAACTACAGAGATCCTGCCACAGGCATCTGGGCAAAGCCAGTGTCAAATCAGTCAGGGGGGCTCAGTCAGAAATGGATGCAGGAAGAGACAAGGGGCTGGGCCGGAGTGGGCAGAGGGATGCCTATCCATGGGCACAGTTGAATAATCAGGGGTATGAGCTGCAGGTCAGAGGCTCTGTGTTAGGGCTCCCAGTGTGAAGGGCTGGACAGAGAAACTGAGGCACAATCCTGTCTATACTGGTTGGTTAACACAGGGAGAGGGAGTGGGTAGACAAAGCCTAAAACTTTGGGATCCCAGGGACACACATGGCTTATCACAGGCATGGAGGAGCCAGGCCAACAGCAGCAAAATGAATTCTAGGCCTCACTTGCTGGAAGTTCTGCTGTGTTGGAACTGGTGTGGGGATGATCTCATAGGCTCCAGGTGAGGGGATTGGATAGGGCTGACCTTCACAAGGGAACAACTCTTAACATTTTGCTGCTGTTTGGATCGTCATGTCCAGCTTGTAGCTCTCCCAGACAGCTTCCTGGGGAAGGAGTGAATTGGCTAAAATTTGACTTTTGAAGTCTTCATCTTGGCCCAAGGGATCACTTTGTGCCAAATGCTGAGATACTGGTCTTTGTCAAACACACCTGGATCTCTGGGTACCCAGATGTGGACAATCTAGAGTAAGAACACCTTATCTTTTCCCCAGGTGAGTATCTTTGGTCTTAGATGGTCATCCAGAGAAATTAAGTGACCTACCCAATGTCACACTGTAAACCAATGGAGGAAACAATGATAAAGATAGCTACCGTTAGTGAGTCTTTATCATGTGCCAGGGACAGTTCTAAGGGATTTATATGCTTTACCTTGTTAAACCTTACATCATTCATACCTTTATTATGGCCCTAATATTATCCCCATTTTACAGATTAGGAGACAGGTTAAGAGAGGTGAATCACCTACCCAAGTACACACAGCCAGTAAGTGAGTGGAAAGGGATTTGAGCCCACAGAGTCTGATGACAGAGTCCACACCAACAACTGCTTTAATCAAGAGAGTTTGTGAGTTGCCTAGGTCTCAAGAAAGGAAAACCAACTGATTTGGCTGGGCAGGGCCCTGGTGGAGAGGGAGAGAAAACACTCTGACTCCTTCTCCCATTTTCCTTCTTTTTCTGGAAGGTAATTGCTTGGGGCAGTGACAACCTCCTGGCGAATTACACAGCTGGTTTCCCAGTGAGATTTGTAACAACAACCCCGCCAGCCTGGCAGCCCCCAGCAAGTTCCGGTTTAAGAAACTAATTGCTGGATTGTGTAGTTGGTGCTAAATTGGGTAATTTCTTGGTGACGGCATCTGTGCCACTTCTTCCATTCCCAGATAGATTCGAGCTGCATCAGAGAAGAATTTGTCACACACGGCACCCTCCCAGACTCCTTCACTCACCATTTTCCAGCCAGCCATAGGCTACTGCAAAAGTGGCTGCTTCCCTCGGCCCCCAGCTTCACCATTCGGGCAGCTCTCTGTGTCCTGGGATAGTGGATGGATGATTTGGTGCAATAAAAATGGGAAAATAACACCAGCACCCAGAATTGTCATAGGACTTCAGGGAGCGTCCTTTATTCTATACTAATCTGACCTTGGGCTTGGTATAAACTCAGTGCTCACCACACATGGGAAAAGGCTAAATCACACTCTGGTTAGCTCTGGGAGATATGTATGGATGAGGTCTTTTTATTTGTTTGTTTGCTTGAAAAAAACATATTCACTTCCATTACTGTGCCCACTTCAGAATGGCATTGAATAAGTTTGACTTCTCTGGGCTGGCAACACAGACAGGGGAAAAGCTAAGGCTTTGGAATCGGCCAACACTGGATTTGACTTCTGGCTTTGACAACAGCTCTCGGTGTGACCTTGGGGAGCTCAGTTAGCCTCTCCAAACCTCAGTTTCTTCTTCTGTACACTGGAAGGTGGTGGGGGGGGGGGGTGGATAATATCTATCCTTTGGAATAGTTGTGGGAATCACATAAAATATCATAAACGAAAGCATCTTGTTCTTTGTAGACTCACATTCACTCAACAAATGCCTGCCATATGCTAAGCATTGTTCTAGGGACTGGGGAGAATTCAGTGGATAAGATGGATAAAATTCCTGCACTTATGTGGAGCTTACATTCTAGTGGGAGAGATGGACAATCTAGAGTCACACAAATTTAAAATGGTAACAATATAAGAGACAGGTACATGGTGCCTTGAGAGCAAACAGCAGGGGGATCTGACCTAGTCAGGGAGGCCAGAGAAAGCTTCCCCGAGGAAGCAACAACTGGGCTGAGATCTGAAGGGTGTGTAGGAGTTAGCAAGGCAGAGGTGGGTAGGAAAAGCTTTCCCAACAGGGGGAATAGGCCCCGTGATGTGAGGGATCATGGGACTGACAAAAGACTGTCCTGGCTGCCGCAGAGAAAGCAAGGGGAGCATGTTGTGAGAGGATGTTGGAAAAGTAGGAAGGGCCAGACCCTGCAGGCCTTGTTGGACAAGCGAAGGCATTTTATCCTAAGAACATCAATAAACCAATGAAGAGTTTTAAGCAGAGAAGTGACATGATGAGATTTGCATTTTCAAATGACCATTTGGATTGGAGCGGGGTAAGAACGGAAGCAGGGAGACCAGTTAGGAGAAGACGTGCAGACGTGCAGGCAGGAGATGGTGTTCTCAGGAACAGTTGGATTCGTTAGCAGTGCTTTCTGCTGCAAATACTACAGGAAATCTGGCCAACAGTGGTTTAAATAAAGAGCGCATTCCTTATCACATGTAGACCTGGAGTAAAGCAACTGTTAATGTTGGTTCCATGGCCCGATGATGCCAGAACTGACATCTCTGCAGTTCTCTAGGCCTTTTGTGGTGGCAAGATAGCGGCCCTAGCTCTGGTTGTAGTCAAGCCAAGAATAAGGGGAGGAAAGATGGCACTAGCAATTCCTACCCCTTTGGTCACAAAGGCAAAATCTTTCCCAGAAACCCTCATCATGCTTCCATGTGTATATCATTAGCCAAAATGGAATCATGTGGCCTCTAGTTACAAAGGAGGCCAAGATAAGGACAAGGAGGCTGGGAATGAGTTTTAGTGAGTCAGCCAACAGTGATTTGGTGGATGTGGAATAAATGGCACATCTGTTTTTTTTTTTTAGGAAGCAAAATCCATAGGGCATGGTGGTGGATTGAATTATTAGTCCCTTCCTCACTTGTTTTTCCCTCCCATTGATTTTGTTTAGTAATGGAGTGAAGGTGGGTGATGTGGGGGGAGGAATGTGATCATAAAGCATAATATATAGGAGGAAGCCAGTTGTTAATTAAATATTTGCTTTAGAAAATCCATAAATTGGATATCTCCTGCTCCCAGTAATTTGGATTTGATTATATTGTTTACTATTTGGACACTGGGGATTTTGTAAATCCAAAAGAAAGGCTTCTCATGAGGGATTATACGTATTAATGTTTTAGAGTTTGTAAGAGTGATTTTATTATTTGATACCTATTGAAATCCTGGGAGATAGGTGAGCAGGTGTCCTGAGGCTTAGAGAGGGTAGGCCGCCTCTGCTACGTCAGGTGTCACATACGTTCTGGTCTCAGGACTTGTGCTTTTCCACTATACAGGGCTGCCCTGTAGGATCTGGGTAAAGGAGTTGAGGGGTGATCTGTCTGGAGAGCAGCAATTATAGGGCCCATCTTCTCCAAGACGAGAGCAAGGAGAACATGGATTGATGCCAGAGGGGCTGAAGTTTCATAGGATCTTGATGAAAGCTGAGCAGCTTGCCAGCAGCACCTGTGTGAAGCAGGAGACAGAGGGGCACCTGGGAATGTCCACCCCTGGGAAGTTCTGTGAGGCTCTAGCTTGATGTCACCATGCACAGAGCAAATGGGATAGTCTGGGCTTCTGCCAAAGTGGCCTTTTGTGCTGTGAGTCTCAGATATGGGTCCTGTCTGGGGCAGGAAGAGGGAAGAGAATGACATGGATGAAGGACCAGGCTTTCTGTCTTCTTTCCAAGGCAGAGAGATGCTTCCAGGTGCTTTTTCAACAACTATTTGAGAGGCTATCTTGATCTGATATTCCCTCTGTTTCCCCAAAGAAGGGCAATGGAAGATAATTGTCATCTAGAGCCAGGCAGTTGGTATCTGTGAGGTCACCCTAGTCTCTCTTTGGGCAGGGTAACCAACAGCTTCTACAGTCCAGGCTCCAGGGTGGGCCAGGGGCTGGGTATGTCTCACCTTGTCCTCTATGGAAGATTCCTAGGAAACCACAATCTTCTTCATTGTCTCACATCCTTCAGGATCAGGAAGTTCTTCCTGATGTCTGACTGTGCCTCTTCCACTACTATTAATCACGCTTGCAAAGCTAGCTCTTCTTCCTGACATCCCTGTGTCTAATAATGACATCATTAGTCTTCCAGTCACGGCTGCTGCAAACTTCAGAGTCGTCTTCCTTTCTGATTTTCTCTCTCCTATTCCCACTATTTGCCATTTCCTGTCTGCCAGAACTTTCCGAGCCTACCCCTTAGAATTCCCTATTTGCACACCTCTTCTCCCTGTGCTTGTTGTTTCCTCCACTGGGTAGGTTCTTTTCCCCATCACCTATGTGTATGGGACACACAGACATCTTGTTCTCCATCACAAACATCCTCTCCTCTGAGAAGTCTTCCTTGATTGACCTCTATTGAATCTTGTCCCATCCTCATCTGAAGTAGCCTAACATTTTGGTACCTCTTTCCAGCACAGTCATTTATTCATCTACTTAGTGAGTGTTTATTAAGGACTGGCCCTGGGCAAAGCCCTGAGTTAGGTGCTGGAGATCCAGAGATGAATAGGACTTGGTTCCTATTCTGAAGAAGACCACATTCTAGGTGAGGAGATAGAAACCGAAACAGACATTTTCAATGCAGTGTGATAGCTGCTTTCATGGGGACACCCAGGGTGTTATAAAAGCCCGATAAAGAGCATAACCTAGAATAAGAGCACAGAAAGTCTTTAAGGGAAGGTGGGGCTTAATATGAGTAAGTTTTAGCCAGGGGGAGGGCTTTGAGGTGGATGAAAGGAAATTCTAGAAGGAGGGAAGAGTTAGTGCAAAAATAAAGTGGCCTGAAATAACTCTGTCACGTGAGAGGTTGTTCCCCTGTTAGACTATAAACCTCTCGAGGGCAGGGACCACTCTTAAATCACCTCTATACACTTCTCACTCTCTTGCTTATGGTAACTGTTCAATAAATGTTTGTGGAATGGAATCATATTTGAGGGCAATGGAAAAAAACAAAAACAAAACAAAACAAAAAACGCAGTGGCTCAGCACCATGGACAGATCCCACAGACACCTGTAGTTGGAGGTAGTCCAACCTGTAAGCTCATTTGAATGTATTTGCATAATGAAGCCGACCTCATTTCCCTGGGGGTTCAAAGGCTCTGCATCATGGGGGATCCAATCAGTCCTGGTTTGGGGGAGTTGGGAAGGGAAGCTGTCAGGGCCAGAGACCGGTCCTCTGAGGACTGTGGGAAAACGTCTCTCCCCTTTTGCTTACCATCCTTTTCTTTTCCATCAGGATTCAGTGGTCCTGAGCCTTCTGAAGTTAGGCTTCTGCCTGGTGGTGGGGATCCTGACATCAAGGATGGGACACCCTGGATGGTGAGTGATAGAAGAGTCTGGGAGATGGGGATTAGACTCAGGTTCTCATACCAGAATAATGGGTTTGAATCTTGATTCAAAGTGACTCATCCACTTACTGGCTTTGTGACCTCAACGTTTTGAGCTCAATTTTCTCATGGGTAAGTGTGGATAATGTCTGCATTACAAGATTTCAGTAAGATTAGAGAATATCAGGTATGCACAATACCTGGTATATAGCGAGTACTTGGGAAATAGTAGGAGATGAGGGGTGAGCAGGATCTGGAAGAAAGGTGGGTGTGGGGAGGTGGTGGTAGGGAGAAAGAGAATGAGTCCTGGAGGTGTTGCTGTCTGGAGCCTTTGAGGCTGTCATCCCTCCTAGTCAGCAGATGGCCCAGGAGCCTGGTCGAGGATGAGGGAGGGCACCGTCTGCCAGCTCCTCTGTCCCTGTCCCTCCTGCTGTCACTCCCTCCTGCCGTAGCTCCTATCCTGGCAGCTCCTGGAGTCCTGATTGGAGGCAGCCCTTGCTGAGAGCTGACCTCTCTGTCCTGTAGCCTTGGCAAGCCTGGGATGGGGGCCAGGAGCACTGGTTCCAGAGTTTTTTCTCCATCGCTTTCCTGCCTTGCCTTCCCTCTGTTCCTGGGAGGAGGAACTCCTGGGTTCCAATCCCAGTTTAGGATTCAGATGCTACTGTGTGTAGCCGCTGTTCTTCTTCTTTATGGATTTTCCTCCTTCATGATTCCCCTCCAGTGGAATGGGAATGGAGGGTGGGGGTAAAAGGCAAAAGGGGTAATTTCATAGGGAAAATATTTGGAACCCAGAAGAGGAAGGAGGAAGAGTCATCTCAGATTCTCCTTATTTCAGTCCACAGGGGAGGGAGAATGAGCCTGCAGCCAGATGGAATGCACAGGGTGTGGAAGGAAGGGGAGGAATTTTTCTGTGGGATGGTGCTGGATATGTAGATTTGGGTCCAGTGTTCTCTTTGTTCACAGCAGCTGGGAGCTATGACCCTGAGGCCTGGCTCTTGCAACAGTGGGGTGTAGGGCAGGGTTGGAGTAGAGATGTGGCTGTGGATCTATTTGCCTAATGCCAGCTTGTTAAAAGCTAGTTCACCTAAAGACTGGTTTCTTTGACTATTTTATGTCTCCCTGGGTATGCTTTTGTTTTTGGTAATCTAAGGACATATTCACACACATACACACACATCCCAAAGTATATCTATATATTTACACATAAATGTGTATATATATGTATATATAAAAATATTTCTATGTGTATATAAAAATATATATGCATTTTTAACTATTTATTAATATACATTTACAAATATAAAAACAAACAAATATATATATATAAATTTAGAGGCCAGGTCTCGCTCTGTTGCCTGGGCTGGAGTGCATTGGTATAATACAATCATAGTTCACTGCAGCTTTGAGCTCTTGTGCTCAAGTGATCCTCCCTTCTCAGCTTCCCAAGTAGCTGGGACTACAGGCATATGCCACCACACCTGGCTAATTTAAAAAATTGTTTTGTAGAGACAGGGTCTTGCTTGGTTGCCCAGGTTGATCTCGAACTGCTGGGCTCAAGTGATCCTCCTGTCTTGGCCTCCCAAAGTGCTAGAGTACAGGTGTGAACCACTGTGCCCAGGCTCTAAGGACATTTAAAAACCCATTTGACTGAGGGAATATCTTCTTGTGAATAAGTATTTATCAGATTTGCAGCATTCATTGAATGATGGGATTATTTTGTGCCCTTGAGTGTCTATGTCTATTATGACCATTTAAAGGACTTTTTAGTCCATTTGTGGGAGGATAGTGTGATTAATCATAATAAATTGATATGTATTACCTAAAGGGATACAAGGATGCCTAATAAAAGATGGTTTTAGGTGAAGAGGGCTGTTCAATTCAAATACCTTTTCTCCCTATTTTTCCAGGAGGTTCCTGGGGCCTGGCCCCCAAGACTATGAAGAGCCTTTGCTGAGGCCATGAGGGGTTACCATGGCGACCGAGGCAGCCATCCCCGCCCAGCCCGCTTTGCTGACCAACAGCATATGGACGTGGGCCCTGCTGCCAGGGCCCCATACCTGCTGGGCTCCAGGGAGGCCTTCTCCACCGAGCCCCGCTTCTGTGCCCCGAGAGCTGGCCTGGGACACATTTCTCCTGAAGGGCCCCTGAGCCTGAGTGAGGGGCCGTCGGTAGGCCCTGAGGGAGGGCCAGCGGGGGCCGGGGTTGGGGGGGGTAGCAGCACCTTCCCCAGGATGTACCCTGGCCAGGGCCCCTTCGACACCTGTGAAGACTGTGTGGGCCACCCACAGGGCAAGGGTGCCCCCCGCCTGCCTCCTACACTCCTGGATCAGTTTGAAAAGCAGTTGCCAGTTCAACAAGATGGCTTCCACACACTACCATACCAGCGAGGGCCAGCAGGGGCAGGGCCCGGGCCAGCGCCAGGGACTGGCACTGCCCCAGAGCCCCGCAGTGAGAGCCCTAGCCGCATCCGGCACCTGGTTCATTCTGTGCAGAAGCTCTTTGCCAAGTCCCACTCTCTGGAGGCGCCGGGGAAGCGGGACTATAATGGGCCCAAGGCTGAGGGAAGAGGTGGCTCTGGAGGAGACAGCTACCCCGGCCCGGGCTCCGGAGGCCCCCACACCTCCCATCACCACCATCACCACCACCATCACCACCACCACCAGTCCCGGCACGGCAAGAGGAGCAAGAGCAAGGACCGCAAGGGGGATGGGCGGCACCAGTCCAAGTCCACAGGCTGGTGGAGTTCCGATGACAACTTGGACAGTGATAGCGGCTTCCTGGCGGGTGGGAGGCCCCCTGGGGAGCCTGGTGGTCCCTTCTGCCTGGAGGGTCCAGATGGGTCCTACCGGGACTTGAGCTTCAAGGGGCGCTCGGGCGGGTCGGAAGGCCGCTGCCTTGCCTGCACTGGCATGTCCATGTCACTGGATGGACAGTCGGTCAAGCGAAGTGCCTGGCATACCATGATGGTCAGCCAGGGCCGGGATGGATACCCAGGGGCCGGGCCTGGCAAGGGACTCCTGGGTCCGGAGACCAAGGCCAAAGCCAGGACTTATCACTATCTGCAGGTGAGGCTTTTTTGGGGTTGGGGAACAGAGTCCTTAGCCTTCACCAGTCTTGTCAACTAGGGAGCAGTGGAAAGGGTTGGGTGGGAGCCAGCTGTCCCTGTGATGGAGGGCCTGGGTGTAGGGAGGCTCTGCCCTGCCCCATTGGGTCACTCTGAGCTCCTTTGGGGCTTCACTTTCCCCATTTGTGCAATGAAGGGGCCCTTCTGTTCTAATGATGTGTCTGTCCCTAGAGACTTTCCCTTGACCTACTGTTTTGGACAGGCTGTGCTGATCTCTGTCTTTGGAGGTTGGAGGCATAATGAAGTTGAGGGCAGGCAGTAGACAGGATAGAGAGGCGCACCTTAGTTGTAGCTGCTCTCAAGATTGAAGGTTGGCAGTTGGAAAGCAGTTCTCCTGCCCCAAAGCCTTCTCCAGCCCTCTTTTCTGCTATAATCCGGATGGCCCACATGTTTGAATATGAAGATCAGTTATTTCTAGAATGTGCCTCTGCTGAGGTTTGTCATTCCGGGGTACCGGTGCTGGGATAGCCGAAGCTGTGGAGGGGTCCTGGGAGTTTCATGTGTCTCATGTGTTTTCCTAGGCTGGGGGACAAACTGGGTTTCAGCCCTGATACAATTCAGGCAGGGCCTCCTGGGAGTGGATGGTGCAGGTGATAGCTGGCATGCTGTTCTCATCTTGTCTTACCACCTTTATGGTCTCTGCAGGTGAGGCCAGGAGCTCTGATTCCTACTTTTTATGGAGGCTTCACCCCAGCCTCATCCAGCCCACATCGTTTTCTTAAGTCCTGCCGTAATTTTAGGAGAAAAAGTCAATACAAGTTCTGGAGGTCCAGTGTATTTCCGCATTCCACATAGTTGATACAGATCTATTTATTCAATGAGCGTTTTCTGGGTGCTGTGGATACAAAGATGAAGATACAGATGCTGCTTGTGAGGAGCTCACAGTGTAGAGTGGGAATAGACAAGGAAGCAGATAGAATACAGTGTGATGAGGCTGTGATAGGGGAGAGCCCTGGACATCTTGGGAACACAGAGGAGACACCTCACTGACCTGGGTGAGGAATGTCCCCTGAGCTGAATCTCAGTGGAGGAGTTGCAGTTGTTGAGTGCTGGCTAAATGTGTATTGGGAAGAGACTATACAGCATGTTCAAAGGTATGGAGAATAGAGGCTGTGTGTGTCTTTGTGGGACATTGGCCTTGCTGGGTAAGTTGCGCACAAGTTAGGGCTCTCCTGGAGAACTCATGAAGGCCCAAGGGAGCACATAGGGCCACAGTGCAAGCAAGAAGGGACTTCTGGATTGGCCTGGTTTGCCCCCTCCCTGGGTAGGGAGGTGCTCTAAGCTGGGAACTGCAGGGTGCAGGGAGGCAGCACCCATCCTTTCTCCCCCATAGCCGATTCCTTGCCATCCCTGAAGACTTGTTGCCATTTTTCTCCTCCCTGCTGCTTCTTCAGGGCTGCCCTGACCTCCCTGGGGGCTTCCTTTTTAACATGCACCTCACAGTGTCCTGCAGAGGAGCTCTGCAGTGGCTAGAATGGGAACCCTGCAGTATGGCCTTCCCATCTGCTGGCCTGCCTCTCTCCACCTGCCTGCTGCTCTCTGTAGAGAATGGGGAAGGGGAATGATCCCTCCGGTCTGGAGTTCCAGGGCATCTGAGGACTGGGAAGTCTGAGCCCATGTGGGGAAGAACCAAAGGGCTATAGGGACCCTCCAGACAGCCTCGCACTCCCCTGGTACAAAAGCAGGGGAGGCTGGCCCCATGAGGCCAGGTGTCTTTGTTGGACTCCCGATCTGATTGTCGAAGCCCTGTTTCTCCCACTGGGTACCAGCTTTCTCTTAAGCCTTTTCCAGAATCCCTCTGTCCACTCTGAGCCCCTGTTTCTTTATGGAGCCTCATCTCTTTGTTTCCCATTATCCAAATGAGCCCCAGCCCCTTGAAGAGCCCTGCTCCTGCCCGTGGGTTCCTTCAAGGGACCCCATCTCATCCCCAGAGTCTCCACCTTTCCCCTGAACCCTATGCTCTCCCTGAGGCGTTACCCCTTTTGGAGCTCCCATCCCTACCCCATTTAACCTGTTCTTTACACAAGTGTTTTAAATCCTCCCTACCTCCCCCAGTCCTCTCCCCCACGTCTTCACTTACACCTCATTTTCCGAAGTGTAGGCTGACATCACGGACTCCCTCAGCTTCCTGACAGCATCTCTCTAGACACATCCAAATTCCCAGCCACCCTCGTCCCCTTCCTTGGCTCATAGGAAAAGCTGGGACCACCCATCCCAGGCTGATCCTTCCTCCAGGGCTTGATCCCATCTCATCATGACCCCCTCCATCCCTGAACTGTTCTCCCTTCTGAGGTTTAAAGACTATTTTTACTGGCTCTTTCCATCATTCTGAAAACATGTCCAAAGTCGCTTGCATCCTAAAAAATATTTCTGCAGCCCCATCCCACCTTCCATGTCCTTCATAATCGAGTTCTTAGAGCATAGACACCTACTCTTCACTTCCCTTCAATTCTCCCCTCACTGCGGTCTGATTTCCAAACTCCCTGTCATTGACATGCCCTGGCAGTGGCCACAGATGATCTCTTGAGAGCTATCTTCAAAAGCTACTTTTCAGTGCCTATAATAATTGTTACCATTTATTGAGCACTTTCTATGTCCTGGAAACTCTCTATTGGCTCATTTATCTTTGCCACCAACCCTCTGATGTAGGCATAAGTATCATGACCAACTCGCAGACAAGGAAACTGACACTTAGAGGTTAATCCGTTTTGCTTAAGTTCACCTATCCAGCAAGTGATGGGGCCAGAATTGCACATGGATCTTCTAACTCCCGAGCCTGAGTTACTAACCTCTGAACGCACTGTGGCATTTGACATAATCGACTCCTTTTATTCTTGAAATGTCTCCTGTTTCTATGACATGGCATTTTCCTGACTTCCCTCCTACCCCTCTGCCCACTCCTTCTCAGGTGACTTCACAGGCTCCTCTTCCTTTCTTCACAGTCCCTTTTTAAATGTCAGTGGATCTCTGCTCATCTCTCTTCTTCTCTCCCCTGGGCTGTCTCATTCACTGCTATGGATTCAGCTGCCGCCCATGACTCCCACATGTCCGCCTCCAGCCCCGATCTCCCCACTGAATCCCAGAACCAAACATCCAACCACCTGCTCAACGGTTCTATGCCAAGCTCAAGGTGCTCAACCCCGACCCTACCACCTTTCCCCAGACTTGTTTCTCTGGGGTTCTATGGCTCAGTGAGCGGCAGCACCCTCCCCCAGGTCCTCAGCCAGCAGCCTGGCAGTCATCCTCGACTCCTCCCGCCCCCTCATCCCCCACGTCTAATCAGGCTCACTGATGCTCCTTAACACCTCTCATTTCCATCTCCTCCTCTTCCCCCTCATTGTCATTGTCTTAATTTAGGCCTCATCATCTCTTGCCTGGATAACAGCATCAGCCTCCTAATTGGTCGTCCTCTCACCACTTGAGCCTCTGCCCTGCTCCTGGCCCTCCACAATCCAGCCTCTGTTTGGACTGTGGGAGAGCTCTTTCTGCAACACAAATCTGATGTCACTCTCCTGCATGAAGCCCTCTGTGGCTCCCCACAGCGGGGAAGGAGAGAGGATTTGGAATGTAAGCAGGTTGAAAGGATGAAGGAGAAGGAGGGGTAGAAGGTTGACTGAGGTCAGGTGATGCCTGACTGCTGGGCATGGGATTGACACAGGTCACTTTGGCCTCTGATCATCAACCGCTTGACGCCTGCCATGTCACTCCCTCAGACTCTCTAGGTGGCCCTTAATTAAGTGCAGAAGGTCTGTGGAGGATGACGAGGTGTCTCTTGTAAGGGACGGGGACAGCCTGAGACCCTACCTCCCCTTCTGCCTCTGCATGTACCTGAGTGTGCCTGTTCAAGCCAGGGCAGGGCATCTCCCACTGGCAGTGGGGAAAGAGTCCTGGCCTCTAGATTTACTAGGGTCATGTCTGAGAGACAGAGACCCCTGTTCCTGCAGGTGCCGCAAGATGACTGGGGGGGTTACCCCACCGGTGGCAAGGATGGGGAGATCCCCTGCCGCAGGATGCGGAGCGGCAGCTACATCAAAGCCATGGGGGATGAGGAGAGCGGAGACTCAGACGGCAGCCCCAAGACATCTCCCAAAGCAGTTGCCCGACGCTTCACCACCCGTCGCTCCTCCAGCGTGGACCAGGCCAGGATCAAGTAAGGACAGGGAGGGCCAGGGGGTGCGGGGTCAGGAGGCTGATGCTGGACTCCTGCGGGAGATGTGTGTAGAGTGGGTGCCAGTCAGGTAGTCCTGCTTAGGTTTCAACTGGGGTGTCTCACTCCACTCCATGTAAAGGGAGGGTCTTGGTGGGAGTCCTTCTCTGGTGCCTCTTTGGGAGTCTCTTTACTCAGGGTCTCCTAAGGGATCTCTCTTTGGGGGTTCTGAGGAATAGGACTTACTCAGGGGCCCCAGTGCTATTATCTCCCCTCCCCCACCTCCTAGCAGTCCACTGTTCTGACTCCGGAATTTTGCCCTTTTCCAGCTGCTGTGTCCCACCCCGGATCCACCCCCGGAGCTCCATCCCTGGCTACAGCCGTTCCCTCACCACTGGACAGGTAGGGAGAGGCCCAGTATGCCTGGAGGAAAGAGTGAAAAAGGGATTCAGTCCCATGCTCAGCTTAGGACTTAAAATCAGAGGGTCTGCCTGTGGAGAGAGCTCAGGCCTGGCTCTGGGGAAACTGGGAAACCTGCCTTAGGACTCCTGGAGCTGACTCAGGCTGGGAGTCTGAGAGAATCACAGCCTTAAAACCCACCAAGTGTCCTCAAAGTGATGAGCTTGTAAGGGCAACGCCAGTGCCCTGGGGCTCTTCACAGGCCTGATTGCTCCCTCCTTGCCCCCATGTAAAAGGTAGGATTGGCCGGGTGCAGTGGCTCTCACCTGTGATCCCAGCACTTTGGGAGGCCGAGGTGGGCGGATCACGAGGTCAGGAGATCAAGACCAGCCTGGCTAACACGGTGAAATCCCATCTCTACTAAAAATATAAAAAATTAGCCTGGCATGGTGGCGGGTGCCTGTAGTCCCAGCTACTCGGGAGGCTGAGGCAGGAGAATGGCGTGAACCCAGGAGGTGGAGCTTGCAGTGAGCCGAGATGGTGCCACTGCATTCCAGCCTGGGCGACACAGTGAGACTCTGTCTTAAAAAAAAAAAAAAAAAGGTAGAATTGATTTGTACAGACAGGGCGCAGGCCAAGCTGCAGTCTCAGACATGATCTGGGCCTGAATTCTGCCACCTTACCCCTCTGTCCTGAGAAACCACCAGCAAAAGACCTTACTTTTCAACACCTCCGTTTCTCATCTTTAAAATGGCAATGGTAGGGACAGTTGTTTTGCAGGGGTTTTTGAGAGTTCAGTGAGAAAATGTATGCAAACACAAGGTACTTGGCCCGAAAATGGCATTTTATAAATGTGAGTTCCATATCTAAGTGTAGACTTTCCCCTTAATTAGACGGAAGCAGCAGCATTTAGTGATTAAACACATGAGATGGGGTTGAATTCCAGCTTGGCTACTTACCAGCTGAGTGACCTGGGGCAAGTTACTTGACTTTTTTTGAGCCCCACTTTCCCTTTTTAAAAATAGGCATCATAATAGTGTTCTTGGCACATAGCCAGCACTCAATAAAGGTTAGCTATTTTTACTGTATGCTGGGGAAAAAAATGCAATGCAAAAGACTGTCCACATTGGCTCTCATTGTTCACTGCTGCAGTCTCTCAGTATGCCTTTGTTCCATTGCCTGAACCAGGAAATCTGATTGGCACAGCTCGCTTTTTACATCAGACCAGCCTATGTTGTTAAACCCACGAGTTAATGCTTAGCCCTCATTTTACCTCACCCATCAGCCACATGTAACACAGTTGAAGACTCCTTCCTTCCTGAAAGACTTTACTTGGTTGGCTTGGAGGACACCACACCTTCTACATTCTCCTAGATTCCCTCCCTGGCGGCTTATCCTCAGTCTGTGTCTTGGGTGCCTCTATAACTCCCCAGGATCTAAACACTGGAGTTTTCTAGGGCTCAGTCCCTGGACTTCTCTCTATACCTACTCCTTAGGTGATCTTGTCTGGGCTCATGGCTGAGAGCCTGATGACTACCAAATGTATATCTCCAGCCCAAACTCTCCTGTAAATGCCAGGCATATATGTCTAACTGTGTATTGAAATCTCATTTGGATGTTTAGTAGACATCTCAAACTTAAGATGTCCAAAACTAAACTGCTGATACACACACCCTCCACAATCCCCTCCCGTCCCTGGCTGCCGCAGTTGCTGCTCTATCCTCTGAATTCTCCGTTTCAGATAATGGCAACTTTATCCTTCTAGAAGCTCTGGTTTAAAAGCCTGAAGTCAGTCTTGACCACTTTCTCTCTCTCACAACTCACCTCCAATCCTTCAGCTTATCCTGCTGGTCCCACCTTTAAAATATATCCAGGATCCAACCACTCCTCACCATCTCCACTGCCACCGGTTCTTCCAGGCACCATGTCCTTTTGTCTGGACGATGGCACTGCCTTGTAGTTGGTCTCCTGTATTTGCTCTTGCTCCACTTCATCCTCTCTCATTACAGCCCACATGATCTTTAAAAACTATAATCACACTCGCTCTTCTGTTCAAAACCCTCACGTTGCTCAGAGTAAACATCAAGAACCTAACCATGGCTTTCAAGGCCTGCATGACCTGGTGACCTCGCTGGAGTGGAGCTGCCTCTGAGTTCCTCTCCTAGGGCTGTTCCCCTCCCTCCCACTCCAGCCACACTAGACTCCCTAGGGCCCTTGCATTTGCCACTACCTTTGCCTGGATGTCCCCTTCCCAGCCACTCCCATGGATCACTTCCTAACTTCTTTCAGGTCTTTTCCCAAATGCCCTAAAATTTTAATTTAACTCTCCCTTTCCAACATTTCCTATTCCCCGTCCCTGTACTGTCATTGTTGAGGTCTTCTCTGTCTTCTTCCTCCTGCTCTTTCTCCTTCTTCTTAGCACTTTGCATTATCTAACATCACATATACTTGACATATTTAGCCTGGAGGTGTGGCTTCTTATTCTTGCTTTATAGAAGATGAAATAAGTTTAAAGCACTAGAGATGTCACCCTATTATGTCTCATAATACTTTTTTCCTCTTCAGTCTATTTTTTTTTCGTTTAGTATTTGCCTAAAACACCTTTTTCCATCTTTTACTTTAAAGCTTTTTGTCTATGTCTCAGGTATAGTTTTTGAAAATAGTTATAGCTACGTTTTACCTATATCCATTCTGATAATTGCTTGAGAGTTTAGTACATTTATATTTATTGTGATTACAGATTATCTGTGATTACCCCTTGGCCTAAACCTAGGGTAGTGTGATGACCCTAGCCCTAACCCTTGGGTTTATTTCTGTCATCTTATTTTGTGCCTTCTATTTATCTTGCCTTTGGACTGGTGCTTTCCTGCTCCTTTGCTGCCTCCTTTTGGTTTGAGTTTTCTTTATTCTTCTCCCCACCAAATCCCACACTGGTTTAGTAGTTATATATTCTATTTTATTCTTTGTGGTTACCCTTATAATTTTCATATGCATATTTGACTTAACGTCTGAAGCTGACGGTTTTTTCTGTGCTCCTCCTAAACAATACAGAGACCATAGGACAGTTTGATTTTGTGTGTGTGTGTGTGTGTGTGTGTGTGTGTGTGTGTGTGTGTGTGTGTGACGGAGTCTGGCTCTGTTGCCCAGGCCAGAGTGCAGTGGCTAGATCTCTGCTCACTGCAACCTCCATCTCCCGGGTTCAAGCGATTCTCCTGCCTCAGCCTCCCGAATAACTGGAATTACACGTGTGCGCCACCACACCTGGCTAACTGTTTTGTATTTGTAGTAGAGACGGGGTTTCACTATGTTGGCCAGGCTGGTTCCCAACTCCTGATATCAGGTGATCCACTCACCTTGGCCTCCCAAAGTGCTGGGTTTACAGACATGAGCCACCACACCTGGACGACATTCTGATTTTGATGACCTCTTCCCTTCTTGTTCTTCTTTTTTTTGGCAACAAAAATTTATTTTCTCACAATTCTGGAGGCTAGAAATCTGACCAAGGTGTCAGCTGGAGTGGTTTCCACTATTCAGTAATTTGTATTTTTATATTTTTTATGTTGTTGTTTGGAGAACAAAACATTTTAAACTTGATGATGCATAATTCATCAATTTTTCTCTTCTTGATTGTGCTTTGGTGTAAAATTTAAGAAATCTTTGTCTAATGCAAGATCACAAAAATTTACTCTAATATTTCTCCTAAGAATTTTGTAGTTTAACATTTATATTTAGATGTATGACCCACTTTGAGTAGTGTGTGTGTGTGTGTGTGTGTGTGTGTGTGTGTGTATGTGTGATTCAAGTTAGGGGTCCAGCTTTATGTTTTTGAATGCGGATATCCAATTTTCCCAGCATCATTTGTTGAAAAGGCTTTTCTGTCCTCATTGAAATTTCTTGGCCCCTTTTTCAAAACCAATTTACCATAAATGCATGTGTTTATTAATGAACCTTAAAATTTATTCCACTGGTCTGCTTGAACCTATCTTTATGCTATTACCACATGCTTTGATTGCTGTAACTGTGTGGTAAGGATTGATTTTGGTAAGCTGAAATTATACAATTTTGTTACTCCTTTTAAAGACTGCTTTGTGTTTTGTGTTTCCTTTGCATATACACATGGATTTTGGGTAGGCTTGTTGATTTCTATAAAAAATATAGTTGGGAATTTGAAGGGATTGCTCTGAATGTGTAGATTAATTTATGGAGTATTGTATTCTTAACAATATTAAATATTATTATCCTTGAATATTGGATGTATTTCCATTTATTCAGTTCTTCTTTGATTTCTTTCAGCATTTATTTTACTTATTATTATTATTATTTTAATTTCTTTTTTTTTTTTTTTGAGACAGTCTCGCTCTGTCGCCCAGGTAGGAGTGCAGTGGCATGATCTTGGCTCACTGCAAGCTCCGCTTCCTGGGTTCACGCCATTCTTCTGCCTCAGTCTCCGGAGTAGCTGGGACTACAGGCGCCCGCCACCACGCCTGGCTAATTTTTTTGTATTTTTAGCACAGACGGGGTTTCACCGTGTTAGCCAGGATCGTCTCGATCTCCTGACCTCGTCATCCGCCTGCCTTGGCCTCCCAAAGTTCTGGGATTACAGGCATGAGCCAACGCTCCTGGCCTATTTTACTTTTAATTTTTATTATAAATTGACAAATTGTGGGTGTATATATTTATGGGGTATAAAGTAATGTTATGACTTATGAATACAATATGGAATAATGAAATCAAGTGAATTGACATACCCATCAACTCAAATACTTAAGTGATCTTAGGACACTTTAATTTCCTTGACTTCTTCCCTTCTTATGTGGACTTATTGCCCAGTATTTTAGTTCTACCTTTTAACCTGTCAAATTAGTCTCTATTATTATTGTTACTTTTTATATTATTAGCTCTTGATTGTATGTACTCACATCTCTACCTTTTTTACTCCTCACTTTACCTCCTTACATCTCATTGTTTCCTCCTAAAGTATATTCTTTAGTAATTTTTTCAGTGAATATCTGTTAGTAGCAAACTTGGACTTTAACAAAAAATATATTTTACCCATACTGTTTGATACAGTTTAGCTTATTGTGGGAATTCTAGCTTAACATTTATTTTCTCTAAGTGTTTTGAAGATATTCTTTTGTCATCTGTCTGTTGTTGCTGTTAAGGAGTCTGCTATCATCCTGATTGTCTTTGTAGGTAGTTTTAATTTCTCTCAGGTTGCTGTTGAGATCTTGCTTTGATTTTATTGTTCTGCAGTTTTGCTATGATATGTTCATGTGTGTGCTCCATAGGTCTGTGGATTCATGTTTTTCATCAATTCTGGAAAATTCTCTCATGGTATAGTTTGCATAGTATATCTTTTCCCCATTCTTTTACTTTCAACTGTTTGTGTTTCAGATTTAAGGTATGTCTCCTGTAGACAGCATCTAATGTTTTTTTTTTTTTTTTTGCTTTATCTTATCACTATGCCTTTTGAATGAGTGTTTTGTCCATTCATGTTTTATTTTATTTATTTAATTTGTTTTTGAGGAAGGGTCGTGCTCTGTCATTAAGCTACAAGGTAGTGGTGTGAACATGGCTCACTGCAGCCTTGACCTCCCAGGCTCAATCAATCCTCCCACCTCAGTTCCCCAAGTAAATAGAGGTAAATACAAGAGCCTCTATAAATATATTTTCCTCACTTCCTCTCTTAACTTCTTTAAAAGATGTAAGATTACACAAAGCACTTATTATAATACCAATGTTGGTTTATAACAAGTGTTAGGTTTAAAACATATATAGGTAATATATGACAGTAATAGCACAAAGGGGGAAATGAGTTATATTAGAGCAATGCTCCTATATTTTACCATAATTATATTTTGATAAGCTAAGATATACATTGTAATTCCTAGTGCAATCACTAAGAAAGTAACTCAAATTGTATAGTAAAAAATTAACAAATAAATGTAAATGGTACACTAAAATATTTATTGATTTAATACAAAAGAAGACAGTAAAGAAGGAACAGAGGATCAAAAAATAATATGACAGTCCAACCACATCAATAACCACATTAAGATGTGAAGGTCTGTGAATTTCAATTAATATGTGAAATATATTTCACATATTTACCATTTCTGGTGCTCTTTATTTCTTCTTCTGTATTTGAGTTACCTTTGGGTATTACTTTATTTTCCCTTTAGCCTGAAGGACTTCCATTAGTGCTTCTCATAATATAAGTCTCCTGGCAATAAATTATTCAGTCTACATTTATCTGGAAATGTTTTTATTTTTACTTCATCTTGGAAGAATAGTTTTGCTGGATATAAAATTCCTGGCTGACAGTTATTTTTCTTTCAGCACTTAGAATATACCATTCCACTGCCTTCTGGTGTTCATTGTTTTTGATGAAAAGTGAGTTGTTTCCCTCTATGTGATGAATTGTTTTTCTTGTGCTGCTATTAAGATTTTCTGTTTTCAGCTTTCAACATTTTGACTGTAATTTGTGTGAATATAGATCTCTTAGTGTTTAACCTACTTTAGGTTCATTGAGCTTCTTTGATCTCTAATGTTTTTTGTTTTTTAATTAAATTTGGTAGGTAGGCACAGTAGTGGGCACCTGTAGCCCTAGCCACTTGGGAAGTGGAGGCAGTAGGATTGCTTTAGCCCAAGAGTTTGACCTGTAGTGCACTATGTTATGATTGTGCCTGTGAATAGCCACTGCACTGAAGCCTAGGCAACATAGTGAGACCTCATCTCTAAAAAAAACAAAAACAAAAAACGAGAACAAAAACAAAAGGAAAGTTTTTGGCTATTGTCTCTCCAAATATTTTTTTCTGCCCTATCTCTTCCTTTTCCTCTTTTTTTTCTCTCTTCCTTCTGGAACTCCCATCACATGTATGGTGCTATGCTTGATGTTGTCCCATAGGCCTCTGAGGCTGTGTTCATTTCTGTTTAATATTTTTTCTCTCCATTATTCATATTGGATAATTTATACAGATCCATCTTCATGTTTACTGATCATTTATTATGGTGAGCCCCTCTACTGAATTTTTAATTTCAGTTACCCTACTCTTCAGCTCCAGAATTTCCATTTGTTCCTTTTTTTAATCTCTCTCTCTTTGTTGTGATTTGTATTCATGAAGTCATTGTTGTCATGCTTTCCTTTAAATCTTTAAGCATGGTTTCCTTTAATTCTTTGATATATTTATAATAGCTGCCTTGTAGTCTTTGTCTGATAAAAGCAACATTTGGGGATATGCATACCTTCTTGTTTATTTGCATGTTTCATAATTTTTTGTTAAATACTGAACATTTTAGATAATATATTGTAGTAATTCTAGATTATGTTTTCCTCTTGAAGATTGTTATTGCTTTGTTTGTTAATCCCTGAATGAAATCTGTGAAATCTGTCTTCCCTACAACATGTGGCCTCTAATGTTTCCATTCAGTTTTATTTCCTTCTTATTTTTATTTTAAGCCTTGTTTCTTAGGGGTTTCCCCCATATCTGCATAGCTTAGTGTTCAGCCAGAGATTTTTCGGAGGTTGTGCTCAAGAACCTCAAGCTAGTTAGACTTTCTGTCTGCCTATAGTTCTATGTGTGAGCTGGGGAGGGCAAAGTTCAGGTTGTTTTCAAACCTACCCTGGCTTTTACTCTTCACCAGACTCTTTTATTTCCCCTGCGCACATATATAAGCTCCATTGGCTAGGGATGTGTGGGTGGCTCAGGCTTCTCTGGTCTCTGCTGTGCATTCACCCAGCTTCGAGTTAACCCAAGATATGTGGAGAGCTTATCAAACTCCCTTGGTCTGTCTCACTCCCTGGAATTTTCTGATAAATTCCTGGTTAGTTTGCCAGTCCATTGTTTGGCCCAAACATTGCTGAAACCCAGCCTAACAGTGCTTCTGGCCTTTCCTGTTCTTGATATTATAACTGACAATGCTCCAAATTAAGTGGAGCCCTCTGGCAGAGGCAGTGAAGCAGCTGATTTTTCACAAGCGGCACCACGTTTGTTGAAGTATTGCAACTGATAGCACTGGGAGCCTGGTGAACGAGAGCAGCCTCAGGCAAGAATACTATAGAGTCGTGCTATTCTTACCCAAAGTCCAGTAATTTTTATGAATACATGTTTCTTTGTTGTATGTCTTTGATTGATTTGCAGAGTGATAAAATGGTGGGTTTTGACAGTTTGTCCTGCTTTAGAGTCGTATTTTCTTCTGTTCTCAGTTTTATCTTTTAAGCTTGGAACTTTTAAACATCATTTAGAAGTTATTTTATTTTAGCTAAGGTAGCACTAGCTGCTTTAACAGAGAAATCTTGAATTCTCAATGGCTTAACTCAATAAAAGTTAGTTTTTGTTTATGTCACAATTTGTATTTTCTATTGCTATGTAAGTTATCCCCAAATGTAGTATCTTTAAACAACAAATATTTATTATCTCACAGTTTCTGTGGATCAGGAATCTGAGTGCAGCCTGGCTGGGTGCGACTGGGTCAAGTGTCTCACAAAGTTGCAATCAAGGTGTTGGCCAAGGCTGCAGCATCTCAAGGCTTCACTGGGTGAAGATCTGCTTCCATGCTCACTCACATGGCTGTTGGCAGGCTACAGATCCTTGCTGGCTACTAACCAGGGACATCAATTTCTTCTATGTGAGACTCACTACAGGGCTACTCACAGCATAGCAGCTTGCCTCCCCCAGAGCAAAGGCTTTGAGAGAAAGAGAATAAAAAAAGGTGTCTAAGATGGAAGCCACGGTCTGTTTGTAACCTAATCTCAGAAGTGATATCCCATTGTATCTGCCATATTCTATTCATTAGAAGTGGGCCAATAAGTCTGGTCCACACTCATGAGAAAGGGATTACACAAGGGTGTGAGTTCCAGGAGATGGAGATCATTAGGAGCTATTTCAGAGGCTGTCTCCCACATAGTACACTCACCTTCAATGGAAATTTATCTGTGAGAAGCATGAGCAGCTTGGGTTAGGAGTGAGTTCCCCAGGAAATATTTTGCAGTTGCTTCTGTTGGAATATCCCTGGTTTGGAACTATTTTATGCTAATTTTTAATTTTAGGGGTGTGGCCCATGAAGGTTCATGCAGATACACAGTACCGTGGCTGTGTGAGGACCAGCTTGTAGGTACAGATTCTTAGGGGATTTGCCTCTTTTCCCTTCCCGCCATCCCTGTACTTCAGACCAGCTTCCTTGTCATCAGCCTGTGGTGATGACTAATTTTTTTATTCTAGTCTACATTTTCATCAAAGGTTTCACTTTTCCTAACTTTATGCAGGTTCTCCTTTCCAATTCCGCGCTTCATGTGGGCCCAAAGCCTTCCTCCTATGCCCAAGTGGGTGTTAAAACCTAAGCCTTTACCAAAACGCTGAGACCAACAGCCCCTGCCCCCACCTCCCGCCTCCACTGGGCTGTTTGCAGCATTGGCTCACACAGTTAATATTCTGATTTTCCAGTCTCCTCTTTGCTTTTGTCCCCTGGGGACTTATCTCGCTTTCTTGTGAGCTCAGCTATGCATATAAAGCAACATTTGTTATATTTTATCCAATGTTTTGAAATGGGAGAGTTTTCTAAAGGTTATCTAAACTAAATAACATAAGTAAAGTATACACGATGTTGCCTGGCCCCCTGTTGGACCCACCAACTCTAGTCTGGACAATTTCCAATTAGACACAAAGCATTTTTACTTTAAATATTTCATGAGCTTGGAAATGGCTACTGATTCCAGTCTGGTTTGGAGAAAGGCTAAGGATCTCATCCCAAGAGGATTCTTTGACTTTGAGTCTCCTGTAAGTGGATGTTGGGGGAAGCAGGGTGGAAGTCAGTGCAGGGATAATAGGAGCATTCACAGTACAATGTTACAGTTTTATAATTGTAGGATAGTAAAGATCAACATGGGTGTAATATTTCTCTGAGAGTCTCTGAGTCCGTGTTTCCCTTGTGTCCTGGTCTCCTGTTGGAACCCCAGAAGCTCCTCTTGGCCAGCTGAGCTGGCGGGTATATGACCCCAGGGAGTTGTTCACCTTCTTTTGTCTGCCTTGGATAGAATTGGTTGTGAGTATTGCCTGTGGGTGGGATTTCAAGAGCTGCAGAACCCCAGGGAAAGAGGCACTTCTCATTCTGAGTGGTATTGTCACTGCGATTTAAGAGCCTCTTGTTGCTAATAATAGTAGCTATAGTTTATTGAGCATCTACTGTGTGCCAGATATTATGCCTAGTGCTTTATACACAGAAGAGGGCTAGAGATACAGAAATATACAACAGAGTGAGATTCCTTTCATCCCTGGTGTCTGGACTCGAGACCAGCGTGCTTTCTGCTAGGGTTAGATTAGCTCCCCTGTGCTCCAAGAGGGACACTCTGGGCTGCATTTGTTCTAATTGGGGAGTGTCTTGAGCCTAGCCCAGAAATAGCAGGAGTTAGTTCAGTTCCTGTGTTTTAGGAAATACACTGGCAACTGTTGTCTTTGGTGCCCCAGAAATACAGAGACAGAAAGGCTGAGAGGTAGATGACAGAGCATCATGGTGAAAGCCACAACTGTCACACAAGTGTGGCTTGTGTCAGTCAAATATGAGAGAACTTAACTTCTGCGGGGTCTCGGATTGATTTTCCATGGCCTGGGATTTCCATACACTTGTAATGAAGCTCCTTTAGAAAAAGCTTCAAAAAGTTCAGACAGTCCTTCTTTTCAATTAGTAGGCCCACATTGGAACCAACGAATCTAAATCTCCAGCAAATTTGGCTCTGAGCTTCTAAGCAGCCAAAGCGAGAGAAGTGTTTTGTTAACCCTGGGTTCAGATCCTTGGGGTGGGGCCTGAGTTAATGTAGGTTTAACAAGCTCCCCAAGAGAATCTGTTGCTCAATCAGCCTTACATGGGAGCCAGGAAGCATGACATTTAATTTCAGTTTTATCACCTACCAGCTGGGCATCCTTAGACAATTCACCTGCCCTCTCTGGGTCTTGTTTGCCCATTAATAGATTGGAATAGAAATGGCTCTATTTGAAGTAGAATCCAGTGAAATCATGTTATGCTTTGGAGGCTGAATTATGGAAACACTGAGCTGCAGTTTACACATGGATCAGTCCACTCCTTTGAGCCTCTGTTGACTGCACGTAAATATAATGCCGTGAATCTTTCCTGGGAGATGTCACAAGATGCAGCCATGTGATACTTGCTGTTATGTTTGCCATGGGATGCTGTCGAGGACCTTGTCCATGACTTCATCCAATGGACTCTACATAATCATCCACAGGGGATGATTGTCTCTTAGTCTCAGGGACAGGAATTGTTGTGGTTCTCATGGGCATCTGGCCTGTGTTTACCAGGGAGGCCCTGAGACCTTCGCATGCCGCTAGCCGAGGGCTTACTATGTGCCAGTACCTGTACCAAAAGGCTCACATGTTTTTCTTTCAGTCCCCTCAATAGCCATATGAAGATGGTACCATTATCACTCCCATTTGACAGGTGAGCAAACTGAGGCCCCCAAACTTTAACTTTCCCAGGCCATTCTGCTAGGAAGTGGTAGAGCCAGCACTTGAATCTAGGAGAAGTCTCACGCATAGCCCATGCAGGCAACTCTGAGGCTATACTCCCTGATGCTTTGCCTGCTTGGAAGCTCAGGGTTAAATATGTGCCCATCTTGAGCAATGTTCAGGACTTTGTCACCTGTGTTCTGGGTGTAGCACTTACCTCTGGTAGCACCTTTTCCTGCCTTTACTTTTTCTTTGCACCAGTTCTCTCTTGTAATGTGAATGAAGCTGCAACCTCTGTGGTATATTTAGTCTTCGTGTGGTGGTGTGCGGCACAGTTCCACGAACAAAATTTTTGTTTTGCTTTTTTTCATACTTTAACTTTTTTTTTTTTTTAACACCATGGATTCTGCACCACCAAAATACGAAAAACAAAACCAGAACCTCATCCAGCAATGGCTAAGCTTTCCTCAGTGGGGGAGGGTAGAGAAGGAACCCACAGGTTAAGCCAGAACCCGAGTGAGTGGATAGAAGGTTGGGGAAGGCAAGGGCCGGGTGCGGTGGCTCACGCCTATAATCCCAGCACTTTGAGAGGCCAAGACGGGCAGATTATGAGGTCAGGAGATCGAGACCATCCTGGCTAATACGGTGAAATCCCGTCTCTACTAGAAATACAAAAAAATTAGCCGGGCGTCGTGGCAGGCGCCTGTAGTCCCAGCTACTTGAGAGGCTGAAGCAGGAAAATGGGGTGAACCCGGGAGGCAGAGCTTGCAGTGAGCCGAGATCGCGCCACTGCACTCCAGCCTGGGCAACTGAGCGAGACTCTGTCTCAAAAAAAAAAAAAAAAAAAAAAAGAAGGTGGGGGAAGGCTTGGGACACTGGTAGGTTAATAACTTTGCTCCATCACTTACGCATTAGTTTCCATCCTGCCAGTTGGTATTTTATATATATATAGCATATATACATGTAGTGTATATATATATAGTATATATGTAGTATATATATAGTACATATATGTAGTGTATATATATAGTGTATATATATAATGTATATATATATACACACAGAGCTTTCAATCAATTTTGTAATGTAATGGATTATAAATAATAAAAGATGTCCTCCATGAAGTCCCCACCCCCATACTGGGCAGGAGGGTGCATGCCAGGTCCCTGGTCCTCTCTGTTGGGGTCAGGTGAGAGAAACGTCAGGGGATGGGACTAGGTGGAGAGAAAAACATGGTGGTCTGCAGTCTGGAGTGCAGCCAGCCAGACACCTGGAAGAGGCATAGGTGGGGTGGAGGTGGGGGTGGGGGTGGGATATTTAGAGGAAAGACTGGGCCCCAAGACAAGCCTTGGGAGCACAGTGGGGCAGAGATGCCCCCATCTTTCTTTGCAAAGAGTTAGGGTTTCTTTTAGTTAAAATGCGGAAGAGTCGCCTACAGCCTCTGCAGATATAGAGAGGTCTTCCCCTAAGGCAGAGCACCCCAGGGACTTCCACCCCCTCCCGGCACCTTATAACTGTCCTCCCGACCCCCTGCCCCCCAGCTCAGCGATGAGTTGAACCAGCAGCTGGAGGCCGTGTGCGGGTCGGTGTTTGGGGAGCTGGAGTCCCAGGCCGTGGACGCCCTGGACCTGCCCGGCTGTTTCCGCATGCGGAGCCACAGCTACCTCCGGGCCATCCAGGCCGGCTGCTCTCAAGACGACGACTGCCTGCCCCTCCTCGCTACCCCTGCCGCTGTCTCAGGGAGGCCCGGCTCCTGTGAGTACACCTTCCTGCCCCTGGCCCGGCCCTAGGCAGGAGAGCGCCCTGGGTCCGGGTTCTGGCCTCCCCCTCGACTGTGCTGTGACCCGCGCAGATCGCTCGCTCCCGGGGTCGGATGACGGGGAGAGCGTCCGTTGGCGTGTGTGCAGCAGCATGTGGAGTGCGCGCCGCTGCAGGGTCCCGTAGGGCCTCTTGAGGGTGGGAGTCGGGCGCGGGCCCAGGACCCAGGCAGGGCCGCGAGCCTCACCCACTGCGTCTCTGCGCTCGCCGGCCACAGCCTTCAACTTCAGAAAGGCCCCGCCCCCCATCCCGCCGGGAAGCCAGGCCCCGCCCCGCATCTCCATCACCGCCCAGAGCAGCACCGACTCCGCGCACGAGAGCTTCACGGCGGCCGAGGGCCCCGCCCGGCGCTGCAGCTCCGCCGACGGGCTGGACGGCCCCGCCATGGGTGCGCGCACACTGGAGTTGGCGCCGGTGCCGCCCCGGGCCAGCCCCAAGCCCCCCACACTCATCATCAAGACCATCCCTGGCAGGGAGGAGCTGCGGAGCCTGGCGCGGCAGCGGAAGTGGCGGCCGTCCATTGGGGTGCAGGTATGGAACGGGGAGGCGCCCACGAGGGCTCTGACCCTGGTCGGTCGGGGCTGGGGTGAGGGGCTGGAAGCGGCCTTCTGGATATATCGACATTCTTTCTGGCTTGCCCTGAGCTGCAAGTGAACCCCGTGCCTGGACATCGACGGGGCTGCTCCAGCCAGCCCCCGCCCACTCCCTCGTCCCTCGTCCTGGCACCATCGCCCCTCCTGACTAATGGAGGGCTGGAGGGCCGTGCCCAGTGGTTGCCACTTTGAGGCCTGTGACCTACCGCCTGGGTCTCTCATCTTGTTCAGGCAGATGGTCTTTGCAGGACCTGCCAGCTGGCTTGGGGCGCAGCCATTGCTAGCCGTTCTCCCCGGGAAGGGCTTTCACCTTGGCTCGCCACAGCCACTGACTCCTCCACCCTGCCACCAGGTGGAGACGATCTCAGATTCGGACACCGAGAACAGGAGCCGGAGGGAGTTCCACTCCATTGGAGTGCAGGTGGAAGAGGACAAGAGGTAAGTCACGGTGGGAGTGCCCAGGCTTCGTTGGGAGACAGGAGGAGAGAGGGCTGCATAGTGTCCCCACTAGCCCAGTCTCCCTGCACATCCTCTTTTCCTGGAAGTGAGACCAAGCCTTTTTATAGAGGGTGGTCAGAGCAGCCACAGGGGCTGTTCCATAGAGATGTCACCAGAGGAGTCATCAAACCTAGAGTTCTTGTGCCCATGCCCACCCCAGGTGCTCAGAGGCAGACGGGAGATACACAGCAGTTGCAGGGAAGGAGAGAATGGGAAAGGTTACATGTAGGTGCCGAGCAGGCCTCCAGCAATTGTCCTTTCCAGGGGATGATAGGATCTGCCAATCCCTCATTACATCCTGTGGTGTACAAGTATGTGAGCTCAAAAAGAAACAAACAGGAAGATTGCCTCTCAGGAGCCCCTGGCAGATATAACACTCCTCCTCACTTGGCTCACACAAGCATTTAACCAGTTGGGGGTACCTATTACATGCCTGAGTCTGTGGTGTACCTGAGATAGTACAATTAGCAGCAGCCACTATTCTGGCATTAGGTGGCCTCAGAAACATTGACTCCTTAATTTTCACTGAAGAATTAGCATTGCCAGCTCTGGAGGGGATACCAGAAAGAGGCCTCTCTGTTGTTGGGTGCCTATGGGGAGAAAGGGTGTCTGGGAGCTTGCCAGGGGCTGGCCATAACGGTTTCATGGTATCTGAGCTTCCCAGGCCATACGACTGGAGGAATAAAACTAGTGTCCCAGGCCAGGTGCGGTGGCTCACGCCTGTAATCCCAGCACTTTGGGAGGCCAGGGTGGGCAGATCACTTGAGGCCAGGAGCTTGAGACCAGCCTGGCCAACATGGCAAAACCCCATCTCTACTAAAAATACAAAAATTAGCTGAGCATGGTGGCACACTCCTGTAGTCTCAGCTGCTCGAGAGGCTGAGGCATGAGAATTGGTTGAACCCAGGAGCCTCAGGTTGCAGCGAGCTGAGATTGCACCACTGCACTCCAGCCTGGGTGACTGAGTGAGACTATCTCAAAAAAAACCCAAAACACAAAAAACCGGTGTTCCACTAGCAGTGGTTCCTCGCAGCTCTGTTCCCAGTTACCGTCCTTCGCCCAGATTTCCCCAGCTATTTCTGGGATGTCCTTGGGATGTCTTGTGTTTGTGCCTGATGAAGTTTTTTTGGTGTTCCTATGGGATTCACCATTTTTCTCAACTTCTGATTTGGCTCCGTGAAGTTCTGTATGCTCCTGGGGCTGTAAATGCCTTCATCGAGGGTGGCATAATGCTGCCCTGGTTGCCTGCATGACTTCTAAACCTGCTGTCCACCAAACTTTTACTGTGCCACAAAGATTTCAGAAAAATAGCATTTTATGGCAAACCCAATTTGCAAATCTGTGACTTGAATTATTGAGAGATGGGGTAGGAGTCATGGACGGATGCAACTCTATGTTCTGAATCCTACCCACCCCCAATTCTAGTGCTATCCCATGGACCACCAAGCCCACTCACTCCCTTTAGAGGCTTTTTGGTTCCTTGTCTAGATAGGTCCAGGGGGGTGGGGGTTCCCCACATTCCTCCTAATAACCCTTGAATCCTGGGAAGAGTGCTGCAGGCCTTCTAGCTGAGACTCTTGCTAAATCAGCAAACTCTTGTCATTGATTGATTGATTCATTCATTCATCAGATACTTACTAAGCACGTGTTGTATGACAGCTCCTATGCACTGTGTTAAATGCTTCAGGAAACATCAAAGACATGACTTCTGCCCTCACAGAAGCTATGGTCTAGAGGGAAATCAAGGCAATGAATAAATAATCCTTGAATAAAAATATGACAACACATTATGATATAATAAGTAGTGGGATTTTATTGCATATTACGTAGGAATATGAAAGAAAAAGGAGGAGATAAGAGAGAAGAAGGGACCTTATTTAGATTAAGCAGGTGACATTTAAGCTGAGACTTGAGGATTGACTAAGAACTCTCAGGTGATGATTGGAGGAAAAGCATTCAGGGGAGAGGGAATGGCATATGTGGAGGTGTTGGGGCAGGAAAGAGTTTGACATGCATCGGGAACTGAAAGAAGGTCCATGTGGCTGGTGTGGAGTGGGGCAGGGGAGTGGGAAGGGAGTTAATTGGAGAACAGGCAGGGGCAGGTTATGCAGAGCATGGACATGATAAGGAATTGGAATCTAATTATGAGTAATGAGTAGCCATGTAAAGGTTAAAGAAGGAGTGCAACATGATCTAACTTATGTTCATGAAAGATCACAAGCTGCTGAGTGGAGAATGAATTCGAAGAAAGCAATAGTGGAAACGAGAAGGCTAGTTAGGAGGATTTTTCATGATCCAGAAGAAAGGTGATTGTGTTTTGCAATGTGGTGGCTATTGTGATTGGGATGTTTTTCTTCTATTGCATTTTACAACTAGGCACTGCTAGTGTGTGGTAGCACTGTTAGGTTTATTTACTTTTATCTTTATTTTATTTTTTTTGAGATGGCATTTTGCTCTTGTCGTCCAGGCTGGAGTGCAGTGGCATGATCTCAGCTCACTGCAACCTCTGCCTCCTGGGTTCACGCCATTCTCCTGCTTCAGCCTCTCAAGTACCTGGGATTACAGGCACCCGCCACCACACCTGGCTAATTTTTTGTGTTTTCAGCAGAGATGGGGTGTTGCCATGTTAGCCAGGCTGGTCTCAAGCTCCTGACCTCAGGTGATCAGCCCGCCTCGGCCTCCCAAAGTGCTGGGATTACAGGCGTGAGCTACCACACCCGGCCTCTACTGTTAGGTTTTGTATGTTTTGTATGTTGATTTTGTATTCAGTAACGTTGCTGCTGAATTAGGTCTCTCTTATTAGTCTCACAGGTTATCTGAAAATCATGATGGGCTTCCTATATAGTCAGTTATTTTTCTGTGAATGAAGATATTTCTTTTAAATCTGTATTTTCATTTATTTTTCTTGTAATATTGCATTGAATAGGACTTCTGTTCACTGTTCAGTAGTGTTGACTTTAGTGGCTATGTTTTTCAAGATGATGTTTGCTACAAATTTTGATGGATACCATTTGTCAGGTTAAGGAAATTCCTTTCTATTCCTAGTTGGATAAGCATCTTATTTTTATTTTTTAAAATAGAAAATATGAGTGAAATTTTATTGAATGTTTTCTCAGAATCTATTTAGATGATCATAGATTTTTCTCCTTCCATGTGTAACATGGCGAATTATATGAATGAATGGATTTTCCATTCTTTCATTCCTGGGATAAACCCTGCTTGATTCCATTGTCAGTTTGGATTAAATTTGGCTGTGAGTCACAGGGCCTCAGTAGTGTCTTAAACAAGTGTATTTTTCTCTCACTTAAAAAAAAAAAGCCAGCTTAGATGTAGGGAGTGCAGTGTCAGAACTCCAGGCTCCTTCTATTTTGTACATCACTTCATGTCTAGGGACCTTAAGTTCAAGCTCCCCCAGTCATGTCTGCATTCTGAGCAGTGAGAAGGAGGAAAGAGGAAGAGGGATGCAGTCCATCCTTTTTAAAAAGACTTCCTGAAAGTTACACACAACCAGTTTCATCACATTGGCTAAAATCTCATCACATGGTGGCACCTAGCTGCAAGGGACGCTGTAGGGTATAGTCTTTTAGCTGGGAAGCAATGTGGAGGGTGTAAACTACATAGCTAAGAATCAGGGTTCTCATGACTAAAGACAAAGAATAGCTATGTGGAGCTCTAAGGGTTTTTGTTACAGTTTTGCTATATTATTTTTATATACATTATTAGATTTTTGAACAGTTGCTACTTTAAAATTTTAAATCATTTAGATTTATGAATATATCATAAGTGATATATCATAATAATTGTAAGCCTACAATTTTTTACTGCTTTTCAATTCAGGTATTAGAGCTAAGATAGGCTCCTAAAATGAATTTGGTAGGTTTCTCTGTGTTTTTGTTCTTTGGAACAATTTGTGTAAGACAAGACTTATCTATTCTTTAGGTTTGGTAAAGGTTGCCTATAAAATTATCTATGCCTGATGCCTTTTGGGGATAGGAGAGACTTTTAAAACTACAGCTTCAGTTTCTTTAGTGACTATTGACCTATTCTGGTTTTATTTTTTTTCTTGAATCATTTTGGTGATTTATATTTTATTTAAAAAAGAAACATTTTATAAGAATTGACAGTTTTCAAAGTTTTTGGCACAAATATTCTTTCTCATAGTATTAAAATGTTATCAATATTTATTGCATCTCTATATTGATATCTCCCTTTGCATTTCTTCTTCTTTTTTTTTTTTGAGACAGAGTCTCACTCTGGAGTGCAGTGGTGTGATCTTGGCTCACTGCAACTTCCACCTCCCGAGTAGCTGGGATTACAGGCATCTGCCACCATGCCCGGCTAATTTTTGTATTTTTAGTAGAGACGGGTTTTCACATGTTGACTAGGCTGGTCTCGAACTTCTGACCTCAGGTGATCCGCCCGCCTCAGCCTCCCAAAGTCCTGGGATTACAGGCGTGAGCCACTGTGCTTGGCTCCCTTTTTATTTCTAATACCATGTATTTATGTCTTACCTCTCTTTCTTGAGTCAGCCTTGCCTGAGGTTTGTATATTTTATAATTAAACATATTTTTAGGCTAGACCTAGTAACTCATACCTATAATCCCAGTACTTTGGGAGGCTGAGGTGGGATTGCTTGAGATCAGGAGTTCAAGATGAGCCTGGGCAACGTAGTGAGACCTGATCTCTACAAAAAATGCAAAAATTAGCTGGGCATGGTGGCATGCATCTGTAGTTCCAGCTCCTGGGGAAGCTGAGGCAGGTGGATAACTTGAACCCATGGGTTTGAGGGTGCAGTGATCTCTGATCACACCACTGTACTTCAGCCTGTCTCTGAGACTCTGAGACCTTGTGTCAAAGAAAGAAAAGGGGGGGAAAGAAAAAAATACGTATGTTGAAACTTACATTTTATTCGTCTTTGAAAAAAACTAGTTTTTTGTTTTGGTGAGCAATCTTTAATATTTCCTTCCTTCTACTTTTGGTTATTTTCTTTTGTCTGCTGTGTTTGTCTTTCTTTATGCCTCTTGAATTCATCCCTAACTTTCAATATTTTTTATTTTTTAACATGTGCTGTTAGGGCTATAATTTCCCTTATAACTATATCCTTTTATGGCTATATCTCATAAGTTTTGAAAAGCGGTATTTTTATTGTACATATTGAATATGTAACTTTCATCTTTCATCACTTTTGTCATAATTTCCTTTTCAACCTATGAATTTTTAGAATTTTTTTTTTTTAGTTTTCAAATGAATTTTTTTGACAAGGGACAGCCTTTTCATTATTGATTTCTAAATTTGCTACATTGTGGTCATATTATGTATCTATTATATTTATTGCTTAGAATTTGTTGAGACCTCCTTCATTATATGTATATATATCATGTATTAGGGGTCCCCAAACCCCAGGCCGGGGACTGGTATTTGTCCATGGCCTGTTGGGAACCAGGCGGCACAGCAGGAGGTGCGCAGCAGGTGAGTGAGCATTACTGCCTGAGCTCCGCCTGCTGTCAGATCTGCGGTAGCATTCGATTCTCATTGGAGCCTGAACCCTATTGTGAACTGCGTGCATACGTAAGGGATCTAGGTTGTGTGCTCCTTATGAGAATCTAATGTTTGATAATCTGTCTCCCGTTACCCTCAGATGGGACCGTCTAGTTGCAGGAAAACAAGCTCAGGGCTCCCACTGATTCTACATTATGATGAGTTGAATAATTATTTTATTATATATTACAATGTAATAATAATAGTAGAAATAAAATGCCCAATAAATGTAATGTGCTTGAATCATCCCCAAACCATCCCCTACTACGCCCCCCCGCAGCTTCTGGAAATTTTTTTTTTTCTTTTTTTTTTTGAGGCGGAGTCTTGCTCTCGCCCAGGGTGGAGTGCAGTGGCGCGATCTCGGCTCACTGCAAGCTCCGCCTCCCAGGTTCACGCCATTCTCCTGCCTCAGCCTCCCAAGTAGCTGGGACTACAGGCGCCTGCTACCATGCCCGACTAATTTTTTTTGTATTTTTAGTAGAGACGGGATTTCACCATGTTAGCCAGGATGGTCTCCATCTTCTGACCTCGTGATCCGCCCGCCTCGGCCTCCCAAAGTGCTGGGATTACAGGCGTGAGCCACCGCGCCCACCCAGCTTCTGGAAAAATTGTCTTCCACAAAACTAGTCCCTGGTGCCAAAAAGGTTGGGGACGGCTGTCATATATGGTCAAATTTATAAATTATATTTTTCAAATGTTTATCTTTTTTTTGTACATTTGATCTGTCAGTTCTGAGAGGTGTGTTAAAAATGTCTCACCATGATTGTGGATATGTCATTTTCCCTGGTAACTTTGTTGATTTTTACTTCAGTTTGAGAGTGTGCTGTTTATAAGCATTCAAGCTTATGATTGTTGTATCTTCTTGGTGGCTTGGCTCTTTTATTATTAAATAGGCTGCTTTTCATCCTTACTAATGGCTTTTGCCTTGAAGTCTTTTTTACCTGATTTTTATTGCTATGGCTGCTTGCTTTTGGTTAATTTTCCAATACATCTTTTTCCATCCTTTTATTTTCAACCTTCCTATATCCTTATGTTTTAGATGTGTTGCTTATTTTTTTATTTTTATTTTTATTTTTTTGAGATGAGTCTTGCTCTGTCACCCAGGCTGGAGTGCATTGGCGTGATCTCAGCTCACTGCAACCTCGCTTCCTGGGTTCTAGCAATTCTTCTGCCTCAGCCACCTGGGTAGCTGGGTTTACAGGCATGTGCCACCACACCTGGCTAATTTTTTTGTATTTTTAGGAGAGACAGGGTTTCGCCATGTTGGCCAGGCTGGTCGCGAACTCCTGACCTTAGGTGATCCACCCCGCTCAGCCTCCCAAAGTGTTGGGATTACAGGAGTGAGCCACCGTGCCTGGCCTATATGTGTTGCTTATAAGCGATTTATAGCTAGAGTTTAGACATATTTAATCCATGTATATATTTTTCATTACTGACTTGAGTTTATTTCTATCATCTTGACTTGAGTTTATTTCTAGTTGACATGCTTTTTCTTTGCTTTCTCCCTTTCTTTTTATCTTATGTTGAACTGATCAACAGTAAATAGAGTTTACTTTCTCTTCTTCACTCCACTGGTTTGGAAGTTTACATTTTAGTAGTGATTTCCCTTAAACATTTGACAGATATACTTAATTTCATATTTTCCTAATAACGTCTAACATTAGTCAGTACTTCTGTCCTTCTTAGGCACAAAACAAGAATCTTGGAACACTTTAATTTCCTTCTTAGTTTTCTCCTCCCATCTTCCATGTTATGTTTATCTAGTAGTTTGATTATACCTCTTTAAAAGTCTCTGTGAAATCAGCTGCTGTTGTATCTTTTATGCTTTAACAGTTTAGATTTACAAACGTGTTTCCGTAATTTGTGTGTTCACTATTGTTTTTTACTGCCCTCTTCTTCCTCCTGGTTCAGTTTCCTTCATGCTGAAGCACTGCTTGAAGTTTTAAAGTTAATATCTCCCTTTGAGGCTTGAGGTTTCTTGTGTTTCACAGGTAATACTCATTTGAACCCCACACCTCCACACAAGGAAGCCTTCATGTTCCGATTTCCCAGCATCCTCCTTCCAGGCCACATTCCTGCATACCTGGCATGAGCGTTTTGAGTCCAAGTTTGCAAATGAAACAGACCTTCTTGGCTGCCGACTTTGCGCACAGGGTCTCTTTCCAGCTCCCCTTGCTGCACAGGTTTGGGGTCTCTCCTCTCATCCTCCCTCAGCGTTTTCATCCAGCCTCTAGCATATGTCTGGTCTGATCTCCCTGTGGTTCACTTGGCTTAGACCCCCTCTCACTATATGTGCTTTGAATTTCCTTCCTGTTTCTGATACCTGGAAATTTCTCATTCCTATTTTCAAACCCAGCATTGTAGCAAAAACACCTTTTTGATTTTTAAAAACCCAGTATTTCTATGCGTTTAGGGTGTGAGTGGGAGCTTCCTAAGTTAATTCAGTCTACTCTATTGATCAGTGGTCTGGGTAAGGCTGATAGCAGTGGATACAGAGAGAAGTGGGCCAATTTGAGCAGCATTTTGGAGTGAAAGTCAGGGAAGGGAAGGGACAGGCAGAGAACGTGGCCTTCCTTGCTCTTGTGTAAGTGCTTGGTGAAGTCTTGATGTGGTGGGCTGAGTAGAGGACATGGTGTTGAATAAGCATCTAAAGAACCAAACTGCCTGGGACAGGTGAGCACACTGGGAATTCAGAGGGAGTGACAGGTGGGGAGAGGGGAAATCTGGCCCATCTCTTTGGCCAGGCTCCCTGGCCTGTCTGCTGCAGGCGTCCTTAGTCATACACCTGCCCAGTCCTTTCTGTCCCTTATGTCCCTGGCACTTTAAGTCTGACTCCTCACACACCATGCCCCAACTGGTGCATAAAAGCGAGCCATGAATTCCAGCAGCCTCGCCTGGCCAGCATTCAGGCCTGGCCCGCCACACACAGCCCAGCCCCATTTTCTTTGACTCTCTTGTCCTTACTGCTGTCTCGCTCATCCCAGTATCTGTTTCTCTCTCTATACTTTGGTTTTAAAAATTGCTGAGCAGGAAAGGTCTCTTCTCTTCTGCCTTTCAGGGTGTTCCCTGCTCACCTCTTGGGTGAGGATTTTGGACTTATTGTCCCTTCTGTCTGGGAATTGTCTGTGAGTCCTTCCAGTTGCCCAGTGTCAGTGATGACTTGGCTTAGAATATAAGGGGAGGGGGCTGACACCCCTTCAGTTCTATCTCCACTGCACACCCCCACCCCCCGCCAAGATTCATCTGTCCACAGATATTTATTGGATCTGTATTATTTGCCAAACACTGTGCTGGACACTGAGGATGCAAAGGTGAGCAGAACCAGAGACAGCTCCTGCCCATGCAAAGCTTACCACGAAGTTAATCTAAGAATCTCATTAATGATGTAGCCGCTGTGCCGGCTGCCACAAAGGAACGGCATGTGAGCCATGACAGTGTAGACTATGGGGCTTTGAGTCTGCCAGAGGGGTCAGGCATGGCTTCCCTGGGAAGTGACATTTGGGTGGAGATCTGAAGGATGAACAAAAATTAACTGAGTGAAAAATGGGAGATAAGGTTCCAGGCAGAAGGAATAGCATATGCTAAGGCCTTGTGGTGAGAGAGAACATACTTAATCAGTTACCAGCCGTGTCTCAACATGTCCTTATGGCACCTGTTTCCCTAGACCCAGCACACTCTGGGCCATGATAAAAGGATGCATCAGATGTCTTGCTGAATATTAGCAAGGGGCCCTCTGAAGTCATAGAAAATGGGATTTTTGCCTCCAACTCTTTCTAACCATAGGGATCTGCCTGTATCTTCCACCTCTAATTCCTCCCAGACAGACCTTACCTTAAATTGTAAATTTAGCAAAAACAAAACCAAAAACATCAACAGCAAAACCCACCAAAATAAAGAAACAAAAACCACCAGGATGCCCAGTTAAATTTGATGATCAGATAAACAATGAATGCATTTTAGTATGTCACATGCAATATTTGGGACATACTCATAGTAAAAAAATCTGTTATTTATCTGAAATTCAAATTCAACTGGGAGTTCTATATTTTATCTGACAACCCTACTCATACCTGCTTGTGCCCACGAAGGGCCACCTGGAGAACTCTGTGGAGGAAGACCTGCCTACCCTTTCCTTAACATTATGGTCATTTCTAGCTTTGGGAGCTTGGGAAGGGTATGTGCTGAAAGAATGGCCCCTTGAGGCCTGAGAAAGAAGCTTCCATACCCATTAAGTTATATTCCAAGAACAGTCCTGCAAAAGCAATATGAAGCTGACTGCCCAAAGCCCTGGGCACAGATGCTACCTCCATTCCTGAGCCTGCAACTTTAGGACGGTTCCTGACTGACCCTCATGACTCCTCCTGAATCTCCCACCCTAGCCCCACCTTGGCATCCCTGTCACAGCCCCCAGGCTGGAGTGGTGGGTTCAGTGACCCCTGCTTGATTATATGTTTAGGCTCTTAGATGCCTTCATACAGGAGCTTCTATAGAAGCTAGTTTGAAGGCTATGCCTAGTTGAAATGACACCGTCCTTCCCCCTCCCTGCCCACTCCCCCTCCCACCCTTCCTGCCTGCTGCCAAATACTCCTGGCAAAACCTCTTGACAACTTCTGGATATAGAGCTTTCCTTGGATACTGTGTCTCTTGGGATAATCCAGCTTCTACCCAGAGGCTTTTATGTTATCCCCCAGAGAATCACAGTAGAAACTCTCCCTGAAGTAGAATCGCAGTGGAAACTCTCCCTGAAGTAACCATGATAACAACTTGCAGAATCATCAGGAATGTAATCATTGTCACCTTGGAGCACTCAAAGGGAGGAGGCTTCTGCAGCCACATTTAAAGGCTTGGGAGAAAATATTGTGAACGCATTGTTACACATTAATGACAATTCACAGCTGAAGCCAGTTTTTATCCTGTGCTGACAGCTGTTGGTGGAGACCACAGCAAATACTGCCAAATCCAAAACTAAATAGCGACATAAGCCCTTAACTTCACTATTCTAAAAATTCATCTGTTATAGTTAGGAGTGGGTTTGACTGTGAGTTATAGAAAACCCCCCAAACAACAGTGATTTAAATATGATAGAAGTTTATTTCTCTCTTACTTAGAGGAAATCCAGGGAGAGTTAGTTGAGGTCTGGTAGATGCCCCACAGTGTCAGGACCTGGAGGCTTCTATCTTATTCCTCATCCCCCACCCCACTTAGCACTTCCCTTTGGGCTCATGCTCCAGAATGGCTGCTTGAGGTCCAGCCATCATGTCTGCATTCTGGTGATCGGGAAGGAGGAAGAGACAAGGAAGGGCATACCCCCTCCTTTTAAGGACACTTTCTGGAAGTTGCACATGCCACTTCTACTTTTATCTCATGGGCTAGAACTTAGGCACAGGGCTACACTTAGTTGGTAGGGAGATTGGGAAAGAATCTTTATTCAAAGTAGCCATGTGTCCAGCATAAAATGATGGGGTTCTGTTACTAAGGGGGAAATGGAGAGTGGATCTTGGAAGACAGTTAGTGGTCTCTACCATCCTTCCTTCCAACCAACCAACCAACCAACCAACCAGTGTGATGAACTGCCCTATTTAGTGAGGAGACACTTATGCAAATAACCAGCCATGATACAATGTGATATGGAGTATAAAAGAGTTTTGTTCAAAGCGCTGTGGGAGAACAGATGGAAATGATCAACAGCAATCATAATAATTAATAACTACAATGCCCTAGCCGGGTTCTCAGTGCTACATTCCGATGATTGTGTTTGTCCAGCTCCCTCTCTTTTCAGTGAGAGCTGCAAACCATTCTACTTCTCTAGAATAGCTAACACAATGGGCAGGCAGGGTGCTGTTCTGAGTTCTTTATGGGTATTATCTCACAACAATCTTATGAACTGCTACTATTATCATTCTCATTTACAGATGGGAAAATGAGGCACAAGCCACCGAGCTGGGTTTTGGACCCGGGCAAGGCTCCAGAGCACACGGGCCTAACCGCTCTGTTCTGCTGCCCCCACCCAAAGCTGCTCATTTTCATTCCTTCCCCTACTCCCCAGACATCTCCAGCAGATAACCACCCCCCATCGCCCACTTCATTGTGATGATTGGGGTCAACTGGTGGGACTTCTGTCCACTTCCAAGCCAAACCCCAGCTTACTTAGATATCTTCCCTTGCCTCTTCCACCAGCCCTGCCTTCATCTTAGGAGTCAACCCCTCTAAGCCTCGGTTTTCTGATCTACAAGTAGGGCTGACACTAACATCCATAGAGTGGGACTATTTGTGAGGATTGAGCATGTTTATTCATGGAAAGTGCTTCTCCTGGCACATACTAAGTGCTTAGAAGATGTTATTCTTTTTTATCCTCCTTATATCTGGTTCCTTCTCTCTTCTCTCTCTTCATTTCATTTCTCTTTACAGGTTGTGTTAATGTTGTATTCCTGCTGAAACATTATCACAAATTCAGTGATGGAAAACAATACATATTTATTATCTGGGGCCAGAGTCTCAATGGGGTTTCAAACTGGGCTCTGGGAGGCTCTGGGAAGAATCCATTTGTCACCTTTTCCCAGTTTATAGAGGCTATCTGCATTCCTTCACTTGCAGCTTGCTTCTATCTTCAGAGCCAGCAGTGGTGGGTTGAGTCCCTAGGTTGCATTATTCCAACCTTGATTCTGTCATTCCATTTTCTTCTCTGACTCTTCTTCCTCCCTCTTTCATTTATAAAATGTGACTACACCAGGATAATCCAGGAGAGTCTCCTCTTCTTAGTATCCTTAACTTAATCGCATCTGCAAATTCCTTTTTGCTGTGGAAGGTAACATATTCCTGGGTTCTGGGGATTAGGATGTGGATTCCTTTGGTGGCTATTATTCTGCCTACACCACAGGTTCTTTCCTCTTGGGATACAGCAAGCAAGAAGCACCCAAAACAAAATATCCCTCTTTAACAGTACATTCTCTTCTGTCTTCCTCCCTTCTCAGCCAGGCTTTTTGAGGGTTGCCTTGACTAGTTTTCTCCACCTCCTGACAACCTGCTGCAGTCTGCATCTGCCCCCACATTCCACCAAACCCACTCTTGCTTGGATCACCCGTGGCTTCCAGATTGCAAGATCCGTGGGCACCTTTCATTCTTAACCGGCTGCGTTTTCCATGTTAGCTGCCCATTCCTTCATGAGACCTTTCTGTCCCCTCTCTGATTTTATGTCACTTTCTGGTGGTTTTCTCCCCCTTCCTTTCTGGCTTAGACTCCTCTATGAGCTGCACCGTCTCCACCCACCCCTGAAATGTCCGTGTTCCCCCGGGGTTTGGATCTTGGATCCGTTGTTCTTTTCTTGGGTGAGCTTGTCCCACACTGCTGGTTTTAAATGCCACTTGCACAGGGATAAGCGCCTCCTGCTTGTGCTGTACACATCTCTGGCTGCTGGCCAGGAGCGTTGGTGAGGACTGTGCTTCTGGTCATCCCATCAGCTCCTCGACTTCCTTGGTCTCCTTTGAGGCAGACATGTGAGAGAGCTCACTGAGGCAGTGGCTTGAGAAGCATGCAGCCTGGGGCACTTGGTCCTTCTGTTCCCGGCAGTATGGCTGTTTCCATCGCGATGGAATGGGATCCTCTCAAGACATCTCAGAGGACAGGCGGAAGGCAGCGAACATGGCAGTGCCGAAGGACAGAGCTGTGTTTAGCAGGGGTGACAGGAAAGCACGCAGGTGTGGCAGATCATCAGGCGCGTATTTATTGGAGCAACCCCCTCCTTTACCTTTGTGGTTTGCAACAGCTGTAGCTCTGAAGGAGCCACAAGCTAACTAGAGCACAAAGGCACAAAAACATTCAAAGCAAGTCAAGGTGCATCCTAACAGTGCAGCTAGACACTCAAGACTCTCACCAGAAAGAGAACAATCTGCCTGAACGGCAGGGCTGCCTCTGAAGCCAGGAGGGCTGCTGAGGGAGGTGTGGTACTCAGGAGTGGTCTTGTGGGCAGTGGAGGGTGAAACAGGTGAAACAGGACTTAAGCAGGGAATGGACAAGGAGCCAGGAGGAGGAAGGCCATTTCAGGCAGAGGAGTAGCGTGTGCAAAGGCTTGGAGTCAGGATCGCTTATAGTCGATTCAAGGAACAAGGAGAATGTGGGGGAGATGAAGTTGAAGAGGAGGACTGTGTCCAGGACATCAGGGCCTCAGATAATGCTGGTACAGGAAGTCTGAACTTTGTCTTGTTGGTAGTAGGGGGCTGTGGAAGGGTTTTGAGTAGGGGAATGACTTGGCAGAGCTCAGCTTTAGGAAGACTATTCCAGTCTTGGGTGGACTGGGGAGGGCCCCAGATCTTAAAATATGCAAAATATAATTTTAGAGAGAGGAACTACCTTGGCAATTACTTATCTATTTCTATAATTGTATATATGTGTGTATTTTTAGATGTATATGTGTGTATATTTATATCTAATACATATATTTTAAATACATACACACATACACATTGGATGACCTAGATGGAGGGTGAGTGACAAAGGCACACAGTGAGAAAGCCAGCATTAGAACTCAGAGCTAACTCCTGGCCCCGTGCTCTTCCTCTGCAGGGTACTGATGGAGGCAGAGGTATCTGAAAGGAGGCCAGTCTAATCATCAGGGCAGATGGTGATGCAAACCTTGACCAGGGCAGGACAGGGCAGACACTGAGGGGAAGACTGTGTGGGAGGCAATGAGGATATGTTCTCTCTCCTTCTCCCTCTCTGGGTGGGGGTTGGGACATAGGGCTCGTTGGAGACTGCACATGAGTGCATCTCTCCTTCCTGGGTCCTGCAGCATCCTTCTGGGCCTGGTTTCTATGGCAACAGGCTCCCAGCAGGCAGCCTGCCAGCTGGAGAGAAGTAGGCAGGCAGGCAGGCAGGGAGAGAAGGCCTGGGCAGCAAGAGAAAGGCTGAAGTTGCGGGGGTTGGGAGAGTCTCTTGAGGAGGTGGAGGGACCCTAGAGCTGGGCCCACAATCCCTTCTGACCATGTAGGGGTGGAGGTAGCTCAGGACACACACGCTTTTCTTTTGTGGTCCTTGAATTTCCAAACCTTGATCTTCTGTTTATCCCCCACCTCCCACATCTCCTGACTCCCACTTCTTAAAGTATTGCCTGGTCCCAACCTCATGCATCTTAAGCGGCCACTGACTTCTTTATAGAAAAGAACTCCGAATTCAGGGAAAAAATGAACACGGCCAGTTGACTTTTTGGTTTGCATAAGATTTGCATATTATTAACTCAAAGACAAGAAATTTCCAGGCCCTATGTCATTCCTGCAAACAACTTAATTCAGCTCCACTGGCACTGACTTACTGTGTCTGGCCAGGCTCTGGGCTGAGCCATCGGGGTCCCTAGAGAAGTCCTCCCAGCTGCAGGCCCACTCCACCTCCAGCTGCTCCAAGGCATTTCTTCCTGTGATGTTCTAGCAGCTGGTGCAGTGGGAAGTGCTTGGACTGTGGAGCCCGGCAGCGCTGAGTCCAAATCCTGGCTCTGCTACTTTGAAGCTGGGTTTACTTAGTTTACTCATCTCTAGGTAGAGCTGAGGACACTCTAGTGCAGCTGGTGTAAACTAGCATAGACATAGAATTTGTTAAAATATTGAAATACTTCGGCCAGGCGCGGTGGCTCACACCTGTAATCCCAGCACGTTGGGAGGCCAAGGCGGGTGGATAACCTGAGGTCGGGAGTTCGAGACCAGCCTGACCAACATGGAGAAACCCTGTCTCTTCCAAAAAGAGACAAAAGGCGCATGCCTGTAATCCCAGTTACTCGGGAGGCTGAAGCAGGAGAATCGCTTGAACCCGGGAGGCGGAGGTTGTGGTGAGCCAAGATCGCGCCATTGCACTCCAGCCTGGGCAACAAGAGCAAAACTCCATCTCCAAAAAAAAAAAAAAAAAAAAAAATTGAAATACCTTCTGCCTTCACTGGTAAAGAGCCACCACCCTGGCTCCTCCCTGACCCCTCTAGCCCACCCCACAATCTAGCCTCTCCAGGGCACTGCTGCAGCATTTTGGTCTGTGCCTGCTCTGCCTGGTGTATGCCAGCATCTGCTCTGTCCATGGACTGAACTGGTTGCTAAATAGCTTGGATATCACCCCTATCTAGAGGCAGTGCAATAGGTAGGTATATTATGTACGTAGCTGTTACAAGGACCAATATATTTAAAGTGCATAGGTTAATGTCCATCACTTTGTAGGTTCCCTTTCTCATTCCCTTCCTTTTTTTTGCTTGGGGTGGGGGTGAGAGCTGGCATGAGCCTGGGCAATGGGGGATGACAGCCACCCCTCTCCCCAGGCGAGCAAGGTTCAAGCGCTCCAATAGTGTGACGGCTGGCGTGCAGGCAGACCTGGAGCTGGAGGGCCTGGCAGGCCTGGCCACGGTGGCCACAGAAGACAAGGCCCTGCAGTTTGGACGCTCCTTCCAGAGGCACGCCTCTGAGCCCCAGCCTGGGCCCCGGGCCCCCACCTACTCAGTCTTCCGCACGGTCCACACGCAGGGCCAGTGGGCCTACCGCGAGGGCTACCCACTGCCGTACGAGCCGCCGGCCACCGATGGGTCGCCCGGCCCTGCCCCCGCCCCCACCCCCGGCCCTGGGGCCGGCCGCCGTGACTCCTGGATAGAGCGCGGTTCACGTAGCCTCCCCGACTCAGGCCGCGCATCCCCCTGCCCACGCGACGGCGAGTGGTTCATCAAGATGCTGCGGGCAGAGGTGGAGAAGCTGGAGCACTGGTGCCAGCAGATGGAGCGTGAGGCGGAGGACTATGAGCTACCCGAGGAGAGTGAGTCACGGCATCGGAACAAGGGGACTCTGGGGACCATGGCCTCGTGTGTGCTCAGGAGACCCTGATGGGGGTGGCTGGGGCTGCAGTGTAACAGGAGGCCCCTTCGGTTGGTGCCTCACTGGTCTTCTGCACTGGAGCGTGGCGGGTCAACATCGGCAGCAAGACATGCTGGGAGCTCTTGAAAGGGAGCAGGGTGCACATGGTGCAGCTTTAGAGGCCAGGGCTGGGACTGCAGACACTGCAGGCCAAAGGGCTGGGCCTTCTATGGATGGCTGCTAGTCCAAATCACCAAGTTTATGGGGACTAAGGGAACTCCGTTCAGATCTGGACTGGTGTGGGGATCCAGGTGGTGCGACCAAGATTACAGAGAGGGAGGCAGTTCACAATGTCAGATCCTGTCTGAGGCACAGAAGAGGGAGATTCAGCCAGGGAGATGTGGCCCTGGCCCGAGGGAGAGCATGGCCCTTCCTGTAAGTCAGATCCACTGGGAGACACAGTCTTACCCCAGAATCTCTGAGTTGAGGGGACAGTGACTATGAAGATGTGTTATGTACGTGAAATTACTTGGTCATTCTTAAAGAGCCAAGGAGTCTTGCATGCACTGGGGAGTGATGAACAAAGCTTAGCCAGTGGGTGGTCATTGAGCTAATGCCCTGGCCAAGGCTATAGGGCTAGGCTGGGGCTGGTTTCCGTCTGTTCTCTGATACGGGAGGGAGAAAGGATAAAGGAGGATGAGCACTCAAGAAATGTAGGCTGTATGAAGGAGGGAACATCAGTGTCTGAGGATACAGTCTTGGTGTAGTGGAGCGAGAACTTGTTAGGAACTTGAGGATGGGATGGGGCTGGGGCTGGAGGAGACTGATGGATACACAGTGCCAAGCAACCGAGGGGTCAGCGTCATTCAGGGCAGACTTCGTGGAGGCTGGGGAAGGAGACGCATCATTTCCCTCCCTGAATTTCCTTCTGCTTTCTAGTCCTGGAGAAGATCCGCAGTGCTGTGGGCAGCACACAACTTCTCCTGTCCCAGAAGGTTCAGCAGTTCTTCCGGCTGTGTCAGCAAAGCATGGTGAGTGCCCGTAGTAGTAGATCCTACCAGATACATGTGACCCAGAGTGTGTGTGTGCTGGAGGTGAGACAGGCAGGTGACCCAGAGTGAGTGTGTACCAGAGGTGAGACCAGGCCTGCATGCCTGCTGGGGTAGCTGTGAGTCTTGTGCCTGGAGGTAGGACCAGGTGTTTGTGCACAAGAAGGGGAGGCCTGGGCTCGCTCTTGTCCCCCTGTCTCCCAGCCCCCACCCACTCTCCCAGGCTGAGCTTCCTGGCAGTAAGGGTGGATAGGACTTTCTCTTGTCCTGGCTGGGGCTCAGACCTCCTTGACCACTTTCCCTCCATCTTCCTCTGTTGCAGGATCCCACTGCGTTCCCTGTGCCCACCTTCCAGGACCTGGCGGGTTTCTGGGACCTCCTACAGCTCTCCATCGAGGATGTGACCCTCAAGTTCCTGGAGCTACAGCAACTCAAGGCCAACAGCTGGAAACTCCTGGAGCCTAAGGTGGGGCTGGGGTCCCTTCAGGCAAAGAGGCCAGACTCTGGGAAATTCCCCTCCCCAGAGAGGTAGAGGGTGGGACGAACAAGGGGGCAGGGGAAGGGATCCATGGGCAGCAAGGGCAGCCTTGGACAGGTGATAGGTGACCATCCCCTTCCAGAGTGACCACGCTCGTGGCCACTGCCGTCTGCTTGGCCCCAGTGCTCATCACTGCTTGAGCTGCCAGAACCCCAAGGCTTCCTCAGCGTGGGGGAGCGGGGTTGGGGGGATGGTGGCGGCTGCAGCTGGAGAGAGCAAAAGTAGACCTTACGGAAGGACAGACTGTCCTCAGTTCGGGCCTAGGCATCGAGGGCAGAGCCTTGAGGGTCCCCTCAGCCGCCAGGTCGCTGGACCTTGTCTGCGATGAGGGCCAGAGGCCTGGTATGTGCACCCTCATTGCGGAGCCTGGGTCGGGAACTCCCTCCACTGGGTCGGGACCCGGAGTGAAAAACCGGCTCTGATGCCAGCTGTTGAGAACGGCGCCACCAGGGGGCGCTCGAACGCGCCGCGCTTTGGTGGAAAATGTGGGGATTTGACCTTGTCGGAACAGGAGCACCTGGGGCTTCAGGTCACGGGATCCGTGGCGGATTCTGAGCGCCATCGCGTTCGGAGCCACGCGGTTGTCAGCACTCCGGGCGCGGGGGTGCGGGGGCGGACACCTGGGTGTTGGGATGGTTCGGCGCCCCAGCTCAGCGACGCCCTCTGCCCCGCAGGAGGAGAAGAAGGTCCCTCCGCCGATACCAAAGAAGCCCCTGCGGGGCCGGGGCGTGCCGGTGAAGGAGCGCTCCCTGGACTCCGTGGACCGGCAGCGGCAGGAAGCGCGCAAGAGGCTCCTGGCGGCCAAGCGCGCCGCTTCCTTCCGCCACAGCTCGGCCACCGAGAGCGCCGACAGCATCGAGATCTACATCCCCGAGGCCCAGACCAGGCTGTGACCGGTCCGGCCCGCCCAGCCCGGCCCGGGCCCGCGGTTCTCCACCCGTACTGTACACCCAGCGTCGAGGTCACTGTGAACGCGGGCCGCCCCGTGCGCCCGCCCCACCGGCACCGGACGCCCCGGCCCCCGGGCCCGTCACACTCTCGTGGGTTTTTTACCTTCCTGATCCCACGCGAAGGCGCCCGGGCTGGGCAGGGGGCCGTGCCTCTCCGCCCTGCGCCCCTCACCTGGATCCCCTGCCCACCTGGTCCGACGCTTTGTCCCCACCTCCTCCCCATGGGCACCATCTCTGCCATTCTTTCCCCCACGGGCCAGGCCGGGCCAGGTCCCTCATCTGGGCTCTGCGTCCCCCCCCCCCCCACCCCGCGGGGCTGGGCTTCGTGGGGATCAAGCTTCGTGGCTTTTTATGAAGAATCCCGAACCCTGCCTAGGAGCCCGCCCCACCCTCCCAGGGGCTCCATCCTCAGCCCTCTGCCCACTGGGCCCAGGGACCACAGTGGCTGGACCAACCCAGGACCAGGGCGCCTGGGCCTCTCCCCTTTCCCAGCGGCTGGGGAGGGGAGATGGGGGCTTCCCCTCACCACACCTGTGGCTGTTCCCACATCCCCTTGAATATCCCAGGAAAAATAAAACGGCAGAACTGCACTCGAGCCAGCTGCTCTCTCCAGAAGAGGCCACCTCCGTCCTGTGTGTGGGAGGACGGGGGTGAAGGGAGAAGGGACCGGGAGCCCACTCTCTTGGTTTGGAGACAGCAGGGGTTGCCTGAGCTCCTTCCAGGGATGGGCCAGCTGGTGGAAAGGAGATTCGGCCCCCTGATGCCCACAGTAAGGGCCTGGACCCTCCTGGAGGGGCCCAGGTGGGGTGAAGAGGGGGAGGGTGTCAAGCTCTCCGTTCTTCCTATTTCGGTGTATCCCGTTCTGCCTCCCAGTCCGCAGGGTTCCCCCAGAGAGGGAAGTCCGGAGCTCGCCGGGCACGCAGCATGTGCTCAATAAACCGGGAGTGTGGTTATTGTTAGGTATTGACAAATAATTGGTTTCCCTTCCCCTAGAGGCACAATGTTTCTTCTGCTCCAGTCATTCCTGATCAGCAGCAGAAAAACTTCAGTCCTGCCGCATTTTCTGATGCCTCCTATGGGTGGCCACCTTGGTGGAGGCTGGGGTGGGGGAAGAGGAAGTACAAAGAACAGAGCTCTCCTGGGAAGCTAAATGGCAACCAGAACCTAGTATCGATGGCTTTATTGAGTGGTCAGTGTGGGTCAGGCAAGGGGTGAGTGCTTTACATGAATGTGGCTGGTCCTTACGATAGAAGAGAAAGCCAAAGCTCAGGGCAGGTTACAAGACCTGTCTGAGGTCACAGGACTAAATGTGGTGGACCCAGGTCTAATGCCAAATCATGAGCTTTTAGCTTTGCAGGCTTCTTAGACCAGAGAGGGCTGATGGCAGTCTCCACCCAGAAAGCCCCTTTCCACTCCTTGAGCAGTCCTTTGGGTTGGTGTGTCACCTCCAGGCAGGAGGAAAAGCCTTCAGGATTGGCTGCTTTTCTGGGCCACACTGGGTCAGCTAATTCTTTTCATTCATTTATCCAGCAGACATTTATCACTTTTGGGCGCCACAGGAATAGCCCTGAACAAGATGTAGTTTCTACCCTTAATGGAGCTTATGGTCATATGGGAAAAACAGACAAATAAGCAAGCAGTTAAAATACAGGAGTAAGTGCCAGAAAGATGATTAGAGATTAGCTGCTGAAGCGGGGCCAGGGCTGGGAAGAATGTTCCAAGATCAGGGAACAGCTGTGCAAAGGCTTGGAAGAGGAAGAGACATTGGGAGCACAGAGACTTGATTATATCAGTGTTTGGGTCTCATTGAGGCAGGTGGCCTGGGTCTTGTGGGCTGTAGGGAGCCATAGAAGGGTTTTGAACAGAGGAGTGGCATGAACGTTTTATAGACTGGTTTGGTAGACAACTTTGGAAAAGCAAGAGATGGTCCACGTACACACATGAGCCTGGAAGGTGAGGAGAACTCTAATGTGATCTGAATTTCCAAAAGCAGTCAGTTTGGAGGTGATCCCATACAGACTCCTGGGCCTGGTCCAAGACTTAGTGAATAGACTCTGCCCTCGAATAAGGTTTTAACAAGTGCTTCACAAGATTCTGAGCAGCCAGCTTTGGGAAGACTTAAATTGGATGACTGTCCAAAGGTCTCCAGTAGAAGGGCTGGGTCAGTTTACCTCTCTGAGGTTGTTTTATCATCTCTAAAATTGGGGGCATGGGTGAGGTTTGAACTCAGAGCAATGCTGTAAAACAGATATTGTTTTCACCCCCATTTACAGATGAGGAAATGGGCTTGGAGAGGTTTAAACAGCTTACCTCAAACCATGAAGCCAGGAAGTGGCTGAGTCTGAGTTTAACCTTTACATTTATACAGCATTTTATGGGTCTATGACTTTATTCATAGAGTTTTCTATGTCTGGTGTGGATGAGTCTCCTTTGGTTCTTGTGGCCTAGGTAGTTATGCTGAGCCCCATAGATAGTGAAAGATTAGGTCCAGTCCTTTTGCTTGAGTTGCTTACAGTCTGGCCATGGCCAGCATATAAACAGAAAGTTATGGTGCAAAGGGAGACCTGTTCTCCCAGAGGGGCCAAGGGATTGAGAGGAGAGAGCCTGTAGCAACCAGGGTGTTTTAGTCCATTTTGTGCTGCTATAACAATACCACAGACTGGATAACTTATAATGAACAGGTATTTATTGGCTCACAGTTCTGGGTGCTGGGGAATTCAGTGTCAAGGTGCTGGCAACTTGTGAGGGCCTTCTTGCTGTGTCATCCCATGGCAGGTGAGAGGGCAAGAGAGGGCAAGAGGGAGTTGAACTTGCCCTTTTATAAGGGTGTCAATCCACCCATGAGAGTGCAGCCCTCATGGCCTAATAACCTCTTAAAGGTCCCACCTCTTAATACTCACAATGACAAATTTCAGTGTAAGTTTTGGAGGGTACAACCATAGCACAGGCAGTCTGGGAAAGCCTTCTGCCTTGTGAGTTGGATCTTGCAGGATGAATTAGCATTTTGTAGTCAAGGAAGAGAAGGGAGAAATTCATTTCTGGCCAAGGGACCAACCTGGGCAAAGCCATGGAAGCACATGTGTGTTGGGAAGGAAAGCATAGGCTGGAGAGGGTGACAGGTTATGGTGGCTGTGGAGGGCGTGGAGGAGATACGGCCAGAAGGGACCCATAGAGTTGGGGGTGGGAGGCTAAGATGGAAACCTCATAGTTTTATTTGAAAGATAAAACTATGGCCAAAAGAAAGGAAATGGACTGGAGGGGGCAACAAGACAGCAGGGAGACCATTCAGGGAGCTGCTAAAGTGGTCCAGGTAAGAGATAATGATGTTGACTTTGAGAGACATTTAGGAGGCATACGTGCAGTAAGCTGGATCTGGAGAATAATGCAAAGATGGGACGCCTTGAAGGTGTCACTCAGATTTCTGGCTTAATGAATGAGTAATGCCACGAATGGACATAGGACATTACAGAAGGAGCAATACAGTTGGGAAATACTTAACATGTCAATAACCATTTACTGAGCACTGAGAAGGTGCAAACTACTATGCCAAGCACTTTATACACATTTAGGTGATTTAATACTCACAGCAACCCTAGGAGTGGGTACTATTATTGTCTTTTTTTAAAAACAAAGAGTGTAAATAGCTTTTCTGAGATAAGCAGACAAGAGTCAGGATTTGAACCCATGGCTATCTGATTTCTAAGTCTATGCTCCTGAGCCCCTCAGCAATTCTGCTTGAGGGAACTGCTAGCCATGACTCAAGACTCAGCTCAAGGCTTGGTTCCTCTAGGGAGCCTTCCCTGAATCTTCCTGGCTGGGCTGAAGATCCTCCTCTGTGCTGCGTGTGTATACTTCTATCATCACATTTCTTACATTCTATTGACATTTTGTAGACCCATCTGTTTCTTTAGTCAGAGAACTCTGGAGGCAGGTTGGTCCCAGTCATTTTTGCATCCCCAATGCCTAGCACATGATTGGCTGACCAAATGCCAGTTACTCTGGGCAGTTCTGTTCCCTTCTCCTCTCCACATATTCAGTTAGTGAACAGGTTCTGCTAACAACGGTCTCCTAAATATTTATTTGTACTGTTGGGGCTCAGAAAGCGATACCCCAAAGACTGGCGCTTTGACATGCTGAGAGGCCTTCGAAGCTGCCTGAGAATCAAGGTCCCTCTAACCTTCTCTCCCAAGTATAGGGAGGCACTCTCTCTAGAATTTCCTAATCTGATCGAGAAAACGTCTTTCCAAAAGAAACAAAATTGCCTTCCTCCCCTCTCTGAAATCTCATCTAGCTCAGAAAAGAAGACTGAGGAAGGCAACTACGCCTGGATGGATTTTTCACAAGATGATGCCTGTTTCTCGGGCTCATTCAAATTCTAAAGAGAATCATTTACAAGTTAATTTCTGTCCATTTTTTCGCTCTAAGAATCACTTGCTGCCCTCAGAAGAATTGTCTATATTCTCCATCTCTCCCCTTCCCCTATGAAAAAGAGTGTATACGCTTCTGTACCCCATTGGGTTATTGGGTAATCATTCTCCTGTGACCCTTCCCTTCCCACCCCCTCGCCTCCCCGCCCCGTGCTATGCACGTTAAAATAAAATTTTGTATGTCTTTTCTCCTATTAATCTGCCTTTTGTCAGTTGATTTTCAGTGAACCTTGGCCCCTACAATACTGTTCCCTTTTCTCCATCTTCACTGCCAGAGCTTAGCTTTGAGCTGTTTGAGATAATAGAGGAAGGGTGTCTAATGTGATAAGCAGTCTATGTATGAGGCTTCCTCTGGAGGTGACCCTTAAGCTTGAAAATTGTGCCAGAGCACAATCTGGCATAGTAAAGAAAGGTGGGAAGGGCACTACATGGCCAGGCACGGTGGCTCATGCCTGTAATCCCAGCACTTTGGGAGGCTGAGGCGGGCAGATTGCTTGAGCTCAGGAGTTCGAGACCAGCCCGAGCAGCATGGTGAAACCCAGTCTCTACAAAAAGTACAAAAATCAGCCAGGCCTGGTGGTGTGCATCTGTGGTCCCAGCTACTCGGAAGGCTGAAGTGGGAGGATCACTTGAGCCCAGGAGGTTGAGGCTGTAGTGAGCTATGATTGTGCCACTGCACTCTAGCCTGGGCAACAGAGCGAGATGTTGTTAAAAAAAAAAAAAAAAAAAGCGGCCAGGCGCAGTGGCTCACGCCTGTAATCCCAGCACTCTGGGAGGCTGATGCGGGCAGATCACCTGAGGTCGGGAGTTCGAGACCGGCTTCCCCAACATGGAGAAACCCCTTCTCTATTAAAAATACAAAATTAGCCGGGCGTGGTGGTGCATGCCTGTGATCCCAGCTACTCAGGAGGCTGAGTCAGGGGAATCGCTTGAACCTGGGAGGCGGAGGTTGCGGTGAGCCGAGATCACGCCATTGCACTCCAGCCCAGGCAACAAGAGTGAAATTGAAAAAAAAAAAAAAAAAAAGGTGGGAAGGTAGATGAAAAAGCATCAATAAGGCACTGAGGTGTGAAACAGTGTGGTCTGCCGGGTTTAGTATGTGCGAGCAAAATAAATATGCAGGCTGAGATTAGTGGGATGAGGGTGGGAAGGGCCTTGTGGGAGCATTAACAAGCTTGAGCTTTGGGACTTTTCTGTATACGATAAAATTGATGTCTGTATAGGGTACAGTGGGGACACAGAGGAGGAAGTGAATACTTGTACCCAAGAGGTCATGTAAGACTTAGGTTTTACTATATTTGAATTATTTTTACACTAACAATAGCCACATTTATTTCCCTGCTGGCTGTGTGCCTGCCACAGTACTTTACAAATATTATCTCTTCCAACCCTCACACCATCCTTGCGAAATGGGTGTTATTACCTCTACACAGAAGGGGAAGGGAGGCTCAGACAGGTTAATAATGTTCCCAAGGTCACTAGAAAGCTAGCCCGGATCCCAAGAGGTCTTAAAGCACTAAAATATACTCTTCTAAGAAGAGCTTCTTGAGGTCAGGGATCATGTCTTTTGTTTTTGCGTGCCCAGACCTAGGTCTTAGAAGACGCCTAATAAACATCAGTTGAAAAAAATGACTGGATGATCTTTCACTTTTTCCACGCAGAAAACACGTGGCGACATCACTGAGAAACCTCCCGGCCAACAGAGGGCGCGACGTCCATTTCAGTGCAGTGGGGCCCAGTTGCGGATGCCTAGCTTCCTTCCGTCCTTTGGCTAAAGTTCAGCCAATCCCTGCGCTCCGAGAGAGCCGGCGGCCAGTGGGCAGGGTCACGGGGCAAGGTCCCGCGGGCCGCTGGGTGCGGCGACTTCCGTGCTCCCGGCGAGCGGGCGGAGAGCGGGGGCCGCACTGGGGAGTGTGGGCTGGGCCGCAGGTGAGCGCGCGGTCCCGGCGAGCAGGTCGAGTCAGCCCAGGCCAGTAACCTCTGAGTTACGGGAGGAGTGATCGCTAGGGTCCACCCCGGTCCCGGCCAGATCTGCCAGCCCCCCTCTCTGGCGGGTGTTCTGGTGCCAAGTCTGGGAGCCCAGGTAGCCCTCCGCAGACAGGGCTTCTCGGCACCTCAATGAGGACGGACGTTGATGAGGCCATGAATGAGGTGGGCTAGGGACAGGGGACCGGGAGCCTCACAGAAGGGAGAAGGGTAGCCATTTGGATGGACCTTCACCTCACTTGCGCTCCCATTCCTGGACTGCGCTCGAGTGACTGTCAGGGCTAATTCTTCCGCCTTCTCAGGCCTCCTGTGTCCTTGTTAGCAGTTCTTGAATTTGGGACTACGGCTTCTGGCCTCGTTGGGCCTCCGGGCCCCCGCACTGGGGCAGGTTTCCCAGCAGCCCAGTTGACCTTTACCGGATGCTTTTGGCAGACGTCCTCCATGCCGGGCTGGAAATATGCGTCACAGTGTTTTTCAGACACTTTTGCCTCTTTCATTGTGATACCCTGCCTGGGGACGACTGTGATGGAGTCTTTAGGTTTTTGTAATCAGCAAAGGCATCTGTTATGCTCCTGCCACCTTTTGGGGGAGAGTGGGTGGAGGATGTTGTGATTTTACACTAGGGAGTTTGGGCTGTCATTCATTCGTTCAGCAGACCTTTTTTGGGCACTCTGCCAGGCAGGGTAGGAGAGGTGCCTGGATGGATAGGGCATAATTGGGCCAGACAGACACGGTTCTTAGCCTTTTGGAGCTTAAAGTGTCTTGAGAAACGCAGGCAGGGTAAGCCAGCATCGTGCCTGACACAGAGTAAGTGGTTATAAGTGTCGAATAAAGGAATGAATTGACTTATTTGGGAATGATTAGAATGTGAGCAGGACGGTAGCGAGAGACTTTATGCTGCATGTGAGAGATAGTTGTGAACTCATGCGCGATATGTTTTAAGACAGGTTTGGAAATCTGAACGGACAGTTGCTATTTAGGGAAGCATTTACTTATACAGAGGACTTGCTTTAAAGGTGGAAGTAAAATGGAGAAGTATTAGGTTTGGGATTCTTCAGAGGTGCCTCTTTTAACTATTACTATGTCTCTGAATTTCACAAATCCCTGAGTACAATCTCAGAGTTTGGGAAAAGGAGAGCTCTTCTAGGTAATGAAATGCCAGGCTGATGGGAAAAAACTGTAGGAAGCTCTCCCTAAGTCCAGGGTTTGGACAGAAACCGTATACCTCTGCAGTGTGTTCTTCCCACTAGAAAGAGTGTAGGCTTTGAAATTGGAGAGGCCTGGGTTCAAAATCAGTGGCTCTATCACTTCTAGTGATCTTGGATAAGTTAACATAATGTCTGTGAGCCTTTGTGGCCTTCACAAGAGTCTGGGCTAATAATTCCTACATCATAGAGGTGTTATGAGGATCAAATGATGATTAGTGTGTAAATTGTCATCATAGTGCCTGGTGCTGAGACAATAAGCGGGGGAGTCTTGGAGATGCTGCAATTTTTTTTTTTTTTTTAAATTTCATGATGCTGCCTTATTGCAGGGGTCCTTAACCCCCTGGGCCACAGACCAGTGGTGGTCTTCAGCCCATTAGAAACTGGGCTGCACAGCAGGAGGTGAGCGGTGGGCAAGCTGGCAAGCATTACCGCCTGAGCTCCACCTTCTGATAGATCAGCAGCGGCATTAGATTCTCACAGGAGTGCAAACCCTATTGTGAACTGCGCATGTGAGGGATCTACGTTGTGTGCCCCTTATGAGAATCTAATGCCTGATGATCTGAGCTGGAACAGTTTCATCCCGAAACCATCCCTCTCCAACCCCCATCTGTGGAAAAATTGTCTTCCACGAAACTGGTCCCTGGTGCCAAATATAGATTGGGGACCGCTGCCTTATAGTGTTACGTCCAGAGAACATTGGGATTCCTTCAAAGAGAATTGGAACCAAAGAGAGAGGGGGAGAATCATCTTATCCTTGGTGAGGTTTCGATTGTTCACTTTAGATCAGAGATAGTAGTGTTGGAGAAATACCTACAGGGGCATAAACAGAAAGATCTTTTAGTGGATACTTTTGGGCAAGTCTCTTAACCCTCTGATAGTGGGTTATGTATCTACCTCACGTGGTGGACATGAGGATTAAGAGAGTGAGTGTATATGAAGCACCTAGCCCAAGGCCTGGCATGTAAGTGCTCAATAAATGGTAGCTGTGTTATTATAACTGTGAATGATCTTTGATAATTGATAATGGTAATAATCATTTGAGACGGAATTGGCCATTAGAGTGATCCAATTTGTGTGTTTTTACATTACTTTGGTATTGCCCTACTTCAATTCAGGAGGCCCTGAGGCCATTCCACTCCGCTCCCCGCCCCACCCCACCCCCCGGGCTTGTACAGTGGTTTTTCACAGAAAATCTTCAAGTTCTGCGGTATCCAGAGTATGTATAATGATTTGTGATATTTTCAGGAGTTTTTATGTAAATATGAAGGTATGGGTTTGGTTGAAGATAGGATTTTTTTTTTTTTCTTGAGACGGAGTTTCGTTCTGCCGCCCAGGCTGGAGTGCAGTGGCTTGATCTTAGCTCACTGCAACCTCCGCCTCCCAGGTTCAAGTGATTCTCCTGCCTCAGCCTCCTGAGTAATGGGGATTACAAGCCTCCCAAAGTTCTGGAATTACAGGTGTGAGCCACTGTCTTTAGCCAAGATAGGATATTTTGAAAGTGGTTTAGTCAGCAGATTTGTAAAGTATAGGTTTGTTCCATTGTTAGAAAAGCCAGGTTCAGAACAGGATAAAACCATTATCTATTTACCTAAAATCCAGAATAATTAGGTAATGCATTATGTATTTGACTGTTTAAATATGCTCCTTATGCTTTACATGAGGAAAAGGAACGACTTTTCATATTGTGAAACCAGGAGATTCATCGTAGATTGTGTTTCATGGGGAAAAGGTGGCCGGCTGTGCTCATGGAGAAATTTCATAGAGCAGAGAAAGGCATCTTTTTCCCTTCTTGAAATGTTGGCAGACTAGGTCCTGGGGTCAACAATAGGCTTGAAGCTCTATTAGGTAAGGCTCAGAGGTCCCCTTGTGGGGAACATTGTCATATATTGGTGCACACTTGTCAAACAGTACGGTCCGTAAAATGGAGATCCTTCCTTCATCCCTAACAATGGAATCTTTTGAAATTTCCTAGATTATTTCAGGGATCCACCTCTCGCATTGCTCTGCACGGGGGTGGGTGCTCAGTAAATTGTGCCAGGCTGGCCAGGTGTGGTGGCTCACGCCTGTAATTCCAGCACTTTGGGAGGCTGAGGTGGGTGAATCACGAGGTCAGGAGTTCAAGACCAGCCTGACCAACATGGTGAAACCCTGTCTCTACTAAAAAAATACAAAAATTAGCTATAATCCCAGCTACTTGGGAGGCTGAGGCAGATAATTGCTTGAACCTGGGAGGTGGAGGGTGCGGTGAGCTGAGATCGTGCCACTGCACTCCAGCCTGGGCGACAGAGCAAGACTCCGTCTCAAAAAAAAAAAAAAAAAAAAATTGTGCCAGGCTGCTTGGTAAGTGGAGAGCCCTAGTGGGTTGCTCTTATTTGGTGGGAGATGATGCTGGGTTCTCTAATGCTGCCTTGTGCTTTTCCGCAGATGTCATGTGGCCTGTGTTTTGGACCGTGGTTCGTACCTATGCTCCTTATGTCACATTCCCTGTTGCCTTCGTGGTCGGGGCTGTGGGTTACCACCTGGAATGGTTCATCAGGGGAAAGGACCCCCAGCCCGTGGAGGAGGAAAAGAGCATCTCAGAGCGCCGGGAGGATCGCAAGCTGGATGAGCTTCTAGGCAAGGACCACACGCAGGTGGTGAGCCTTAAGGACAAGCTAGAATTTGCCCCGAAAGCTGTGCTGAACAGAAACCGCCCAGAGAAGAATTAATGGAGGACACAGGGCCCTATGGTCCTACTGTGGGTGGTGACTTGTCCTGCTACCATGTTGACAGAGCCCCAGAACCCACATCTAATTGGCTTTGTTGCTTATTCTGGCCCCTCCCACACCACACAGCCACACAAATACTGGCTGCTCCTTGATGGCCAGGCAGACCCAGCAGCAGCCGAGGGGCCAGTGAAGAGGAAGGCCGCATCTGTTGTGTGGTGGCCACAAGCACTCAGGCATCTGAGTTTACTGGTGCACTGCTGGGAGGAGAGTTATGAGATGAACATTGGCTGTCAATCTCTGTGGGCAGGCGGTTTGGCCTCTAGTGGGAATGGCTGGGATTTGGGCGTTGCCTTTAGGAGGGATACCTGCATGTCTAGTTCCAGTCTGCACTGGAAAGAATTCAAATATGCACCTGGCTCCCTTCACTATTTTGCCCTATCTTTTGTGCTCATTCTTACTGAAATCTGTCTTGTCAGCTCAGGAATGGGATTCCCCCAGGAAGGAAAGCATTTTTCTGTTCTGGGAAGCCCAGACTGTTCACTTTGGGGCAGGGACGAACATGTGCCTCGTGAATTTGCTTGAAAACAGTCACCATCTTCTACCCCCATCACTGTATAGTGAAAAACCTGATTAAAGTGGTATCTGAGAACCATAATGATCGAATCTTATCATCCAGATGGTATTTGGGGGTCTTCTTAGGAGTTAGGCAAGTACAGGCATTTTAGAGCAGGATAACATTGGTATTAAAGGGTGCCAAGGAGCCCTGGAAACTGCTTTACTAGTGCGGTTGCGCTGAACCCTGGAGGCACAGATTCCCAGGAACCTTTTTACCATTATTACAATTGGCTGCAGCACCTTCAAGTCTAAATGGAGGTAGACCTCACATACACACACATAGACGCCTTTCCCTATAAAGGTATATATGCACATTCAAGAAAATTTGGTAGGGATTTTAAAAAGGTCACCCATGTTCCCAGCTCGTTAATAACAACCGTTAACATTTTGTTGTCTTTTACTAATTCTCTGCATAGGTTTTAGAGATAGTTATCATTACTGTACATTTAATTTTATATACTTTTCTCACTATTATCATTTTCCCATTTTACATGGTCATCATAATTGGTTTTTTGGAGACAGGGTCTCACTCTGTCACACAGGCTGGAGTGCAGTACAATCACGGCTCAGTGCAACCTTGACCTCCTGGGCTCAAGTGATCCTCTCACTTCAGCTCCTCAAGTAGATGGGACTACAGGAGTATGCCACCATGCCCAGCTAATTTTTTTATTTTTTTGTAGAACCAGGTCTCACTATGTTGCCCAGGCTGGTCTCAAACTCCTGGGCTCAAGTGATCCTCCGGCCTTGGCCTGTAGTTTCTTTTTTCTTTTTTTTTGGAGATGGACTCTCATTCTGTCACCCGGGCTGGAGTGCAGTGGCGTGATCTTGGCTGACTGCAACTTCTGCCTCCTGGGTTCAAGCGATTCTCCTACCTCAGCTTCCTAAGTAGCTGGGATTACAGGCGTGCGCCATCGTGCCTGGCTAGTTTTTGTGTTTTTAGTAAAGACAGGGGTTTCACCATCTTGGCCAGGCTGGTCTCGAACTCCTGACCTCAAGCGATCCCGTCTGCCTCGGCCTCCCAAAGTGCTGGGATTACAGGTGTGAGGCACCGTGCCTGGCAGTCTGTAGTTTTGTTGTTGTTGTTGTTGTTGTTGTTGTTTTAAATATGGAGTCTCGCTGTATTGCCCAGGCTGGAGTGCAGTGGCGCGATCTTGGTTCACTGCAACCTCCACCTCTTGGGTTCAAGCGATTCTCCTGCCTCAGCCTCCTGAGTAGCTGGGATTACAGGTGTGCGCCACTATGCCCGGCTAATTTTTGTATTTTTAGTAGAGACAGGGTTTCACCATGTTGGTCAGGCTGGTCTCAAACTTCTGACCTTGTGATCTGCCTGCCTTGGCCTCCTAAAGTGCTGGGATTACAGGCATGAGCCACCGTGCCTGGCTGTAGTTGTTTATAATAGCAACATAATTGTCTATCAAGTGGGAGTATGACATAAGTTTATCCTGGACAATTTCCATATTGCTGGACATTTGAATTGTTTCTGGTTGGTCACTCGTTTAGATACTGCAACGAATATCTTATATGAAGCTTTTCCTGCGTTTTGGAATAAACAGTAAAAATAGTAAATGTCATTTTGGATGAAATGGGATAAATGAGCAGTTTTGAGGATCTCATGCATAATACCAAATGTCTTTCCAAAAGGGCTCTAGGAGTTTCTACTAAATGTTACCACTGAAGACGTTGCTGGTAAGGCTGTGAGGGGAGTAAAAGCAGAGAGCAGGAAGAAGCATAAGAAGCTGTTGCCTCTTGAAGCCGACTGATGTTTAACTAAAGTCAGCACAGGGCAGTAGTGAGCATTTGATGAATTGATCTGCCTCTAAAAGGGAGTGGGTATTGGCCCTGCTTCTTAGGTTCTCTCTCCTGAGGCCTGATGGTGTCCACAGGTGGGTGAGGGTGGAGTTCCTGAACAGTTAGAGGGGCCAGCTGTGAAGAGGTGCCAGCTGGAGGTGCCTTCCAGGACCTGGTGGTGGCCTGAGAGGAGGGAGCAGGTTGAGTCGTTGGCTTCTTCTAAGGGTCCCTGAGGCCTAGTGGGAATGCGGAAATGAGCTGCTGTTGCTTCCCAGGGAACAAATCAGATGGAACTTGGGGAGAGACTGTCAGCTACCAAGTAAGATTTCTGGTTCTGGCTGCAGGTTCTGGCTGATGAGCAGGCCTTATCGGCACACCAGTGCTGCCACCCTATGGCAGTCCTGGGCATTACCAAGCCTGCAGTCACTTCCCTGGGCTAAACCAAACACTGGTGCCGACAGAGGTCAGGTGACAAATGAGCCACCACGCTGGCAGAAAGTACAGACCTGCCGAAAGGGGGCAGTGGCGACTCACCTTCCAATCTGCTGCTCATCCAGTGGTACCAGATTTTTGAATTTTTCTAAAAGATGTTCTAAGAGCTCCAGAGGGGGTAAAAAAAAAAAAAAATGAAGAGATGCTAGAAATTCAGGGTTTTTTGGTGTGTGTAACCTTCTGATTTTTAAGTGTTGATAATTCATTATACAAAATTCTAAGCATGCTATCATACCCGTGGGGTTAATTTGACCCAGTGGCTGCCAATTTGTGACCTCTCAAACTGCCTCCTCCTTCTGATGACACCTATAATTATGGTTTTTTTGTTTTTTTTTTTTGGCGATCTAACAACTTGTTACAAATATTAGATCCCAGAATTGGTTTCCCTCAAAACACTTTTGGGCATCCTGTACAAAGGCAGCTTAATAACCTAAGAAAAATGTGAGGATGGAAAGCCTACAGAAATAATAGCAAACACACTTCCCATGGACATTTTTGGATTTTCAGATCTTTTAAAATATCCCTGTCACCACCCGTTGGCCTCCACTTGGTGTCTGGTCGAGAGAGCCCTATCTTTGGGAATCCAGGTGGCTCCCTTCTTCCAGTCTCACTTTGATTGTGCCCCCTTTTAAATTCTTTCCTTTCCAAGGGCACTTCGTCACTGAATTTCTTCCTCTAGCAAGTCTATTAGTGTTCTCAGCTAGATCTTTCTTTCCCACAGGCTGGCTGAAATCAGCCGTTGCGGTGGCTGTAAGATAGTATATGTGCTCTTGCCTCTGCTCGGGTGACATTAGATAGCAAGGTTTATGTGGATGTGGGTATAGACAGGTCAGGGTTGCTGGGATGAACCAAGGTGCAGACCGGTTTTCTTCCATGCTTGCTGATTCACCTTGGAGGCATGTGACCCTCTTTTTGACTGGCCTTCCAGTCACAGTTCACTGAAACACATGAGTGAGTGGATGTGCTTGGGGCTTTTTGCTCCCCCCTTACCCCCGTCTCTTCCCAGCCCAATGATGGTGGCGGCTTTAGTATAGGGTCCTCTCCGAGCACGGCAGGAATCACTTCTCTCCCTGCAGCGGTTCAGTGTCTGGTGCTTTTCCACTCTTTCTAGACTCTTTCCTGTGCCTGTTGCTGTGTTAGCACAAGTCGGCTGGGCAGCTGCCAGAACAAGCCTGCCAGGGAGCCTTTTGACTCTGGTCAGCTCCCCAGGGCTCCAGGCTGGTGGGACTGCCGCTGAGTGAAACATCATGGAATTAGCCTTGCCAGAGTCTGGGTTGGGAGCCAGGCAGTGAAAATGTAAAAGCCCCTCCGCCTTGCTCACTTTTCCTTTTCTACTTTGCTTTAGATCTCTAAGCACTTGTAGGGTAGGGAGCCAGGGCAGTGTAGCAGAGGAAAAATAAAGTGGATTCTAGAGTCTGACAGGCTCGAGTTATGAATGCTGCCTCAACAATTAACTGGATGACCTTGGGCAAGTCACTTAGCCCTTCTGAACCTCAATATCCTCACCTGTAAAATAGGGGTAAGAATTTTTGTTGGGTTGTTGTGAGGATGAGGTAATTATGTAAGGTTCTTAGCATAGTGACTACGCTAAGAACTTTACATACATTGTCGCAGACTGTGCTAAAACTTTACATACATTACCTCATCCTCACAACAACCAGTAGGTACTCAGTAAATGTTAGCAGCTTTAATTGTATTGCAGGAAGAACCTACGTTTCCTGCAATAGTTTTGTGTATCCTTGTGACCCTGGGAGGTGGGGATCTAGGGGAGAGAGCAGCCTTGGCTGAGGGACAACAGGGACCCTCATAGACCTGGTGGTTGAGAGCTGCTTAGAAATATTTCACAGAGAGAACTGGCTTGCATAAGAACCAAGAAGCACAAGCTGGTCAGGAGATTGCAGGCTTCACACCTGCCTTAGTGGTAGTTCCATCAGTGCAGTCTGCAAAGTCAGAGGGAAGCAGATTGGCCAGAATGCCCAGGAGGTCACAGATCAGGAGAATTGGGAGGGGAAAGAGCCTTGGACTTGGAGGCAAGCGATCTGAGTGATGACCTGGGGTATGCCGCTTCACCTCTACTGGCCTTGGTTTCCCTGCAAAATGGGGAACGTGTTCCCTGCTGATCGTGTGAAAAGAGTGAGACAACCAGTTTAGAGTGCTCTGAAAACATGCAAGTGCTAGATATTACAGCCCAGTAAAATCTCCTTTATCTAGTTGGGATGGCAGCCAGTCTGAATAATAAAACACAAATACATGTGCTATTATTTCTTTCCTGTACAGAGCGTATTTTATAGTATTTGCTAAGTAGAAGTCTTTAGGGGAATCAGTTTGAAGAGTGAAGAGTAATTAGTAACTGGTGTATCAGTTTTCATCCTGTTCCAGCAGTGCCTCTGGTACTTAAAAAACAGTTTATTCTTTTTGAATTAAACTTGTTAACATCAATTATCTGTTAATCAGATCCTTTTTACATAATACAAAAGTAAACCCTGGCTTTGTTTTTTGTTAAAAAATGCCTAATGGGCCCTTCTAATTATTCAGATTTTAAAAAATCTTTACTAGCGCCCCAGCAAGGGCAGCTTTTCCATCTAGAAGAATCCAAAGTCCTTAGGGCCCTTATTCCCTCTCTCACTGCCCAGTTTCTTCACTTCCAACCCCTGCTGCAATTCCATTTCTCCTTCTCTGAGCCTAAGCTGCTAAGTGCAGCTGGAGTAATTTGCATAACCATCTTGCCCGGCCCTCTTCCTTCATGGGTTGTGGATGCAACAGAGTCTGCAACACTTCAAGGTAATTTGTTTTTTTTTTTTTTTTTTTTTTTTGAGACGGAGTCTCGCTTTGTCACCCAGGCTGGAGTGCAGTGACAGGATCTCAGCTCACTGTAAGCTCCGCCTCCCGGGTTCACGCCATTCTCCTGCCTCAGCCTCCCGAGTAGCTGGGACTACAGGCGTCCGCCACCATGCCTGGCTAATTTTTTGTACTTTTAGTAGAGACGGGGTTTCACCGTGTTAGCCAGGATGGTCTCGATCTCCTGACCTCGTGATCTGCCCGCCTTGGCCTCCCAAAGTGCTGGGATTATAGGTGTGAGCCACCGTGCCCGGCCAAGGTAATCTTTTTTTAATCCAAACTCCTCGAGGCTCCCAACCCCATCCCTGTGCCCTTTGTTGCTCTTTACTGCTTGCTCTCTGCCTCCACCAATACAGTGGTCAAGGCATTTTGGTTCAAAGCCTTTGTAATTGCAGATCTTATATACTGGTCATATTCTCACTTTTTGCAGTACACAACATTCTCTTCATGGGATTCTCCCTTGACATCACCACATCTCAGTTTCCTTTTCCAGCTCTCCTGCCCCTGCTCCCTCCTGTTCTAATGTGAGTGCTTTTCCAGCTTCATTCTTGCCTGTTTTCTTGCTGGACAGTCTTAGCCTCATCTGTGGCTTCACCCACCCCAGTGGCGATGACTCTCAAATGTATATCTCTAGTTCAGAATTTCCCCCTAAATTCTAGATCATTATCCAAAACAGCATACCACCCATCTCTGTCTAGATTTACCATATAATATAATGGTTGAAATGTTGACCTGGGTTTGAAGCCTAACTCTGTAATCTAGCTGTGTGACTAGAGAAGTTATTTAAATTTTCTGAACATCGTCTGTAAAATGGGGCTAATTCTGCCTACTTCCCAGAGTGGTGACATTGACATAATGTTTATGTTTATAAGACACCTAGTGCAGTGTCTGGCAGAGTCTCTGCCCTCTGTCCTGTTGTTCAGGTTGTTTTTGATCTTGCCCCTCCTCCCTCCCATGGATTCCATCACCCACCCATGGTGGCCACTTCTACATCTGAAATCCATCCTTTGTTTTCCACCTTATTCCGCTGCTTTTGGCCCTCTTCATTCCTTGCCTAAGCTTTTGGTTTCTTCCTGAAAATTCTCCCCATTTCTGCCAGCATTTTCTTTCTGAAGACCTTCCTGGCTCCTCGCCTACAGGAAACAAATGAAAGGCGCTTGCATGTCATGCAAGCTCTTTCACCATCTTGCCCCTGCCCACCTCCTTAGCTTCATCTCCCATTGTTCCCCATGATAGAACCTAGTTTTTGCCACATCTTGAATATGTTATGCCCATTTAAACTTTGAGACCTCCATGTGCCCTACACATCGTGCCTCCTTGGTACTTCCCTCACTGGCTGCCTGGTAACTAGTAAACTCCTAGTTACACTATAGGATTTAGCATGCGGGGCCACCTGCAGTTTTCCTAAGCACAGATTGTCTTTCCTGCTCTGCTTCTCTAGCCCTGTGTTCATTCTTCCACTGCAAGAATGTTGTTAAATAAGGCACTGGGATTGGTGTGTCTGTATCCCCCCTAGACTGTGAGTTCCTTGAGGGCAGGGACCAATTCTTACTCCTCTGCCCCTTGCAGAGTACCTCACAAATGATCATTGTCAATAAATGTTGAATGAATTAAGAGGTCCTGGAGTGTGATTCTGGGATGGAGCACGTACTGGGGCTGGGTGTGGGGACAGGTCTCTTAGAAGGATAGGGAGCAGGGCCGCCAGGTGTGTGCTTTGAGGTGCCTGGCAGCTTAGAGCTAATGGCAGCTGTGTTTTGCTACAGCGTTACCTTCCCCAAGGCTGGTAATGGGATGAACCAAAAAGAAACTACTGACTTATTTTTCTAGGGGACTGGGGCTTGGGCAGAAGGCTGCATTTTCCTCCTGGATAGGACCTGGATCAGGATAGCCCATGATGAATTTGACCCTGATGACTCTATAGTGGGGAACAATGTCCTCAGGAAAGCATTCAGGAAACCCTTCGTGTAGTAGTGATCAAAGCTCTGGAGCAGCTCAGCAGGATGGATGGGAAAACTCCAAGGAATCCAGCAAGGCCCTGGGTCTGAGCCCAGGGATCCTCTTAATGCACTTACCAGGTGGAGCTCTCCAGCAGCCTCTCGGCAGACCCTTGGACCAACCCTTTGGTTTGAGGAATCCTGGGAAGGGGTGAGAATGGCTTCCTGGAGATCCTGTGGGAGCCACTGCTTCTGGAGTGTCTCTGTTTTATCTCCATTTTCCCCTTCATGCCTTCCCTCTAGCCACGTGCCTGAGAGGGTGGGGTGGGCTGGTAGGTGAAGCCTGTAAGCATTGAAAATAGAGATGGGGAAGGCTCTGGTTTCCCCACCTCCTCAAGAAGCAGACTATAAACCTTCTTGTATTTATATGAAACCCTCTTTCCACTTGTCTGTCATTCCCAAGGAGTTCAAATAAAAGAGAGAAAATCACTGATTCTTCTTCTGCCCCTCGAGTGGGAAATGGCTCCCCCAAGATAATGGGATTCTTAGCAGAGCTGGCCCTGTGGCCGCCCCATGCCCCCTCCCTTTCCCAGCTTGCACCTTGTCATCATGCCAAACCAAGGTCAGCTTCTGGCCTGCAGTTTGCTTGAGTTGACGATGAGGGGAAACCCTCTTGGGTGCCTGCCGGCCGTAGGGCATAGCCACAGCCCCTCTGGCTGGTGGCTCATGTGACTTACCTCTGATGAAGGTTGCAGCCTGCTTTTCCTGCCCCCTCCCAGTTTTGTTTGCCCAGCACACAGACCAAAGAATAACTCCTGGGGTACCTCTGCCCCTTTGATCCTCTCCAAGCTGTTTTCCCCACGTGCGGGAGGGTAGGAGGTCACAGTCTTTCCCACAGATGCGAGTCCTGTGTGTTTATAATTTGGTTGATTGATGACAAGGTGGATTGTTCAGCTGCTATTGTCCCTAAAGCCCTGTCCTTGGCTGGCTCTCACCTCACTGATATATGCTGGGGCCTTGATGGGCTCAGACCCCACCCCACCCCACCTCCCACCCTGCAATCTGCTCTCCTCAAGAAGCTCAGCTCTGGAGCTAGACTGCTCCCATTCAAAGCCCAGCACTGCCTCTTACAGCTGCAGTCCTTTGGCAAGCTTCTTCTCAGTGTCTTCTGTGTCAAATGGGGCTAATGTATGACTTATGGGGTTTTTGCGAGGATTCAAGGAAAACACACCAAAGCATCTGGAACAGTGGCTCACATATAGTTAGCACTAGGAAAAGTTGGTTGTTGTGATTAGAAGTATTTTTTCCATTCTATGCATTTAGCCACACTTTAGGACCCTGATTTCTCTCTGGGCTCTAAGAGAGGGTGCCTGAGTGTAGTGGGGAAACTGAGGCCTACAGTAGCCCTGTGGCCGACAGCTGGGGAACCATGAGGGTACCCTGATCCTCAGCCCTGAGGCCTGTTGGCTGTGCTGTTTTGTTGCTTCTCTGCCCCTGTCTCACTGTCCCTGCTCTGAGTCCCCAGGCCTTTCCTGGACTGCCTTGGTGTCTTGTAGCAATCCCAACCTGCACACAGCCTTGGTTGGCTCACTGATTGGCCTTCAGGCAGTTAGAGATTTCTGGAGGAGGCTGAAGAAGCTGAGGGTTGACTGAGGGTGGCGCTGAGCTGAGGGGACCCTGCCCGGGCTACTGGGGCTCTTGGGAGTGTGTTGGAGGAGGTCCCCCAGACTCTTGCTCATGACCCCCAGACAGGGGAAGTGTCTTAGTTTGTCAGGGCTGCCGTAATGAAACACCACAGAGTGGCTCACCGACCTCAGAGACTTATTTTCTCACAGTTCTGGAGGCTGGAAGTCCAAGATCAAGGTGCCAACTTGATTGGGTTTTCCTGAGGCCTCTCTCTCTGGCTTGCAGGTGGGCACCCTTTTGCTGCCTGTTTACATGGGTATCTCTCTGTGCCTGTGCACTCCTGGTGTATCCAAATTTCCTCTTAAAAAGACACCATCAGGTTAGATTAGGGCCCACCCTAATGGCCACATTTTAACTTAATCTTATCTTTAAAAGCCTATCTCCAAATACAGTCATATTATGAAGAAATATGAAGTTTAGGACTTCAACATATGAATCTTGTGGGGACACATTTCAGCAGTAACAGAAAGACAGACGGCAGCAGCATGAAGCGGGCTGCTGCCGCCGGGGAAACCTCTGCAGCCAGAGCCTTTAATGGGGAGGCGCTCAGCCTACCCTGGGGAGAGGCTGGTGTTGGGTCGTCCTCCCTCTCTCCCACAAGAGGCCCTAGAGTGAGAACTAAACGCCTGAGGCCGGAAGGCTCTGTGAGCTGATTATCCCTGTGGTCTCTGGGGTGAAGGAACAGTCAGCAGGCCCCAGGCACTGTCCCGTCCTTCCCCTGCCTTATCAGAGCCTCGACTCCCTTCCGCCTCTAGGCTGTGACCCAGGCTCTCCCCATGAGCAGTGACTTTGAAGGGGGTAACATCGCCACCTTTGTTTTAGCTGAGCTCTGCAGCTCTCCACGTACCCCACCTGGCAGGGAGTGGTTTAGAAATAGCACTGAGAGTTCAAACATCACTTCTATTATTTTTTCCAGGAGATTTACTTGTCTGACTGAGTTGGTTTAGGCTGATATTCTAGTAAAGACTTTCCTCTCTGAGTGCCATGTGTTTTCTGATAAAAGCTGAGGACGGGTAGGGAAGTGGCTCAGAAACTTTCTGGAAGTCAGAATTGGCCACAGATGACAAGTAAGTGCTTTGCCTGGCCCTGGAGCCCACCTCCCCATCAGTCTTTCATGCAGCCCCATTAGGTGGGCTAGAGATCATCTCAGGGTCCTCTGATGGTGCACTGCCCTCCCCCAGCATCCTACATCTCCCTCTGGGGTCAGTAGTTCTGGGTCTTTCACGGCCTCTTGTCCCCGCAGGCCCAGAAGCCAGCATCGGAGGGGCAGGAAGGATGGATGCTTTAGGTCCAACTGCCCGCTGCCTTCTGCCCAGCCAGGTCCACAGAGTCCTAGGATTGCAGAGGTTCCCCGGCTTCTTGGAAAAGGGCTAGAAGGCAGCCACCCTGCTTTTCCTGTGGACTTCATTAGTCTTGGGAACCCAAGGCAGACAAATCCCAGAAAAGAAGAGAAGGAAAACTGTGCTCACTGAGCTCCTTTAGGCTGAGTGTTGTGCCGGATGCTTCTGATATCTCATTTAATCCTCTCAAGAGCCCTGCAAAGCAGGGGTTGTTTTCTCCATTTTATAGATAGGGAAACTGAGACTCAGGGGCTAAGTAACTGAATCGCACGTTGAGCGAGTGGTTGTGCTGGGAGCAAAGCCTAGGTCTGCAGGCTTTGGAGCTCTGGTCTACTTCCAGTGAAGCTGGCTGTTCTTCCCAGCTTCACTGTGCCCTTGGCCTTTCTTCCCCTTGGACAGTGGAGGGTGGAGGGTGGGAAAGTCAGTGGGGGCTTCCTCCCCTCCTCTTTCCTTTCATCTCCAGAGACCTCTTTGTTTTCCCTGATTCCTGGACACACTGGGCTCAGGGCTCCTGACTGACTGGGCTGCAGCTCTCAGATCTCCAATGACTAGGAGGGAATGAATGGGTTGTCACCTCTTGACCTGTATCCCCCACCCCCACTACGTCTCCTACCTCAGCAACCACAATGGCTTGAGGCTAATTCAGTGCCGTCATTGTTGACCGTGGAGAACAATGCTCAGAGACAGGCTGCTGGCGGGACTGGGTGCAGCCACCTGCTCCTCTCCAGCACTGTTTCTCCCATGCTAGGAAGTTGGGAGATGACTTTCCATGTGTGAGATATGAGGGTCCTGAGAGGAGGTGTGAGAGGAGGGAGCAAACGGTAATCTCCCCATTCCCCCATATCCAAACCATTTCCCAGTGCCAAGCAAGGCTGTGGGTACTATGGGCTTCCTCTTACTAGGCTGTGGGTCACATGGCTCCCCCTCTCACTAGCTGTGAGACCGTGGGCAAAGTCACTTAGCTTCTCTGTGTCCTAGTCTTTAATATAGGGATTTACTACCTCCTTCACCAAGTAATTGAGGGGAAAGCTCTTAGCATAGTGCCTCATTCCGTAGAAGACATCAGTTCTCCCTCTTGCCCCTGCTTTCCTGGTAATTGGCAGGTGCGCTTGATCTTTTGGGCCAGCTTGTGCTGGGAGGCAAGGTGCTGTGGGGAGGCACAACCTGGGAGAGCCTTTCCTGAGTCCAGCTGGAGCCAGAGATAAAGGAGGCCTCCCTGCTTCCCCAGCTGTCTTGCTTCGCTTTGCTTTTTGTAACACGGAGGAAGCTGAAGGCATTGTGATTATCGGCTCCGGGAAGATAAACTTGAAGGGTGACTTAATGAGCATTTGTAAACCTATCGAAGGTTATCATTCAGGGCAGAGTGACCGGCGGACACGCGGAAATGGGTTTAGTATGCAGCAAAGGTATGTGAGTAGACATGAGAAAGCCTTTCCCAGCAGGAGAAGGCCTGGGAACTTGAAAGGGGGGGTCGGGGGTGAGACTGAGGAAGCCTGTAAAATCTTTAAAAATAGGTCATTTTGTTCTGACTGGGCTTGGGTGGGGTTTGGTTAAGAGGTGAAGGGACAGGTCAGAGACCAGCCAGGAATTCACCCTTGAATCAGAAGTCAGGTGAGACTGGCTGGTGGCATCCTTAGGCAAACAGAGTTGCGTTTTATAGGGGAGCCTGGGCTAGGGGGTAGACAGGGAAACCCTGCCTCTGGACCCACCCCCAGCTTTGACTTGCTGTATTTTCAGAGACAGCACAGGAAGTGGGCCTTCACAATGTCAGGATACAGGAAGCTATCGGACTATTGAAGGCCACTTCCTGTGAGCTGGTCATTCACATACGTTTGTCACTGGCTATCAGGCCTTTTGGGCTCTGCCATTGTCTGGAGGGGCTGCAAAAGACTAGGGGCTGCCAGCAGAGGCTTTTGGACACAGAATACACTATTGTGCTGAACTGGCAGCACCCCATGGTGTGGGGAGGAAAGTGGTGGGTAAGAAAGGGGACGCCTGGCTCTCATTGTCATTGGTTGCACAATGGGGTTGGGGGTTGGGTCCTCTCCTGCTCATGGGAGCCTGAACTTCTGGGAGATGAGATGGCTACACAGAAGCCTGGCTTTAGGCATGATACCAGAGTGAGCTGGAAAGGAGGTCCATCACTTTATTAGCAGTGATGGGCTTTCTAGATCTCTGCCATTGGCCAGTGTGACATAGCATGGGCTTGGAGTCAGGCAGACCTAGATTTCGAAGTCATACCTCACTGCTATCAATGGTGCAACTTTGCGCATATACCACCCTACCCCTCTGAGCTTTGGTCCTGCTCCTGTGAAATGAGGATAGTAAGAACTGACTCATAGGGATGATCATTGCTTGAAATAATCTGCTGAAGTCTTTAGCTTGATACTTGGCACTTATTAGATGTCTAAGAAATATGAGTTCCTTCTCCATCCTCATCTCCTTCCCTTCTAGTTCACTTCTGACCCTACTGCCTGGTCTGCCAGTGAGCAAGTGAATTAGTGAGTGCAGGGATATGAAGAGATATTTTAATATCAGCCCAAACAAAGCATTACTTCTGCCTTTTTTTTAATGCCAAGAATATCAAATAGACCGTTAATTATCTGCACTAATGGATGGCACAGTCACAGATCATTTTTTCTGGCCATGTGCCTTTGGCCTTATGTGTGAATCTGGGTGTGTCTGATTTCTGGAAGTTCACATCAATGCAGTTGTAACGGGCAGACCTGCTCTGGAGGAGATGAGTTAGAGAACTGTCTAGCAGCCCATGAATTTGACCTGCTCAACTCTGAGACCCACTGGTGCCAGGAAGAGGCCACTCTCTTTCTCAGCTGTCTGATAGGTGGAAAACCATGGACTTTGGAGGCAGACACTTGGGTTCAGATCTTGACTCTGGCCCTAACTAATGGTGTGACAAGGAAAGTTATTTGACTTCTTTGAGTCTCTGTCTCTTTACTTATAATCTGAGCTTAATCATATTTACTTTGCAGGTCTCTGTGAAGATAAAATAAGGTAATGCACATGCTCCTCACCTAGTCACGTTTTCCTTCCATTTCTTTCCCTTCTCCTCTTTTCTCTGTCACTCAGCCCTACCCTGAGCAGAGATCCCTTTCTAATCATTGCTGGTGTACAGATATAGTTAAGTGTTTGGACTTGAGGATCCTACTGCCCTACAGCACAGGAGAACCAGGCCTCTGTTCATTGTGGTAGCCATTAGCCACATGTGACTATTTAAAGTAAAATGAACAAAAATGAAAAATTAGCTCCTCACTAGCCACACGTGGCTAGTGGCTATTGTATTAGACAGTGGGGACAGACATTTCTATCATTGCAGAATGTCCTATTGGATAGTGCTGAGTGAGAGGGTGTGATATAACCATGGAACCTGATAAGCGGAAGGAAATAAATTAATGAGGAAAAAGGATTTGGGTGGCTGAGAACTGAGTAAAATAGTATCCCTCTACTATTTGAAGCGTCTATGGGGTTTGGACTCTTGATGTTTGTTCTCTTTTTCCATTGGTAGAGTTAATCCAGTGCACACTTGGTCTAACACTCAAATGCCAGGAACCTCTGGGGCTGGACTGAGAAAGCTGCCCAAGCAGGCCCTGTGCTCCACAGATGGGTCATGGCCAGGCCTTACTGACTAACAGAGTTTGCCTTGTGTTCTATGGCCCCTATACAGGGGTGAATTGTGACGGCTTAGGCCCAGGGAAGCCACAACTGCCCTAGGACTCTTTATACCAATACCTGCCACTCTAGACTCTTCCCTTTGTCTCCCATCCTTGTCACAGAAACCATAGACAATCATATGGCCTTGCCCTGATGTCAATGACAGACTCATCCCCCAAGCATAGATTGTAGTTGTGGCATGTGGCTCGTAGTCTCTCCCTCCTCTGCTGCAGGCACCGATCCCACCACTCTTAACCAGGCTGCTCACTGAGCCTTCGTGGGCTGCTGGGCTCTGGAATTATTAGCTTTGTTGCCAACAGCCTGGTGTGCATGAGTCCTGGGCACCCCTGGACCAAAGCCATCCAACCTCAGCTGCACATTCCCAGTTTATACAGTTTATCAGCCCTGCTTTGCTTCCTGACACTCTGACTAGCCTTGTCAGCATCCCCCTCTGCTCCCCTTGGAGGAATGGGGCTGGGTGTCTGTACTCCTAAGCTCTGGACTGGGCTCCTGCTCTGAACATGTCTGTTTCCTGAAACCCCAATTCTGAAATCTGTCTGCTCTGCACATCAAACTGGCCTCAAGATACCAGCATTGGGCTGGATCTTGTATTTGGAGTAACTCACCCTCCCTGCCCACGTCCCAGCTTCCTGTCCTTTCCCATCAGCTGTACCAACAGTGGAGGCTCAGCAAGCCTGGCACCTGAGGCCATGGCTGTTGGACAGGTCTAGGAAGGCCCTGTAGGCTGGCCTACCATGGGGGGGTTCCCAGACGTCACAGCAATTAGAGTTCATAGGAGCTTGGCAGGTGCCAAGGTTAGGAGCCTATCTGGGATCACGTGTGAGGCCAAGTTTTCCCCAAACTTGGGAGGGATCAGGGTCTGTAGCCCAGAGTATGTTCTGCTCCCATTGCTCGTTTCAGAGTTGTAGATCTTGAGGCAAAGAAAAGAGAAATGGCCGCACAAGGCCACACTGGGGTGTCTGAGTAGTGATCAATCATCCAGGTTGCTTCTGAAGTCTCCTAGCCCTTTTCATTCAAGCCTGGGGTCACTCTCTTGTTCTCTAGCACAGAATAAGCTGTTCTCTTGTCCCCTGTCTGATCTCTTCCTCTTTCCCTCCCTGCCCGTGTAAAGTTGTGTGAGAAAGGTGGTCCACAGGCACCAGGTTTCCAAAGACACTGGCAACTGCCCCACCACCAATTCTTACCTCCGCCTCACCCGACTGCCAGCCAAGGGGTGGTGGTATCCGGGGAGGGATCTCAATCCCAGAAACAAACAATGTCACTGCCGATGCCATTGTTGGAGGAAACCCAGGGGACAGTCTAACGGGTGCCTCCCTCTACCTCCCTGCCTTCCAGGGCTTTTCTTTTCCCTGGCGCTGCTGCCCTTTGTCCTTCCTATCTTGGGAAGGATGGGAAAGGGCATGTGGGGGGCTGGACAGGGCTTTAGTCAAGTGACCAAAATCCAACTCGTTCAGGCAAAAAGACCTTACTAGTTCCCAGGGCAGCTTCGGCGACAGACACGAGATTCCCCAGTACTATCTCTCTGCCCCTCACCTCCGCATCTCTCTCTGGGGTGGCCCCAGCCTCTCATGGCAGACCTATTTCTTCCATGTGGAGGAAAACAGGGCCACTGATAGCCCTCAGGTCTTCTGTGTTCCAGGTTCTGTCAGTCACAGGAGAGGGCTGACTATCAAATTTGGTTTCTAAATCCAAAAATCCTAAAGAAGGGACACACAGGTACTTGTGTCCCTTGACTACTAAATAGTTTCTGGGAAGAAGATGTGTTAGGTAAGACGAGGCAGCTTCTGCAATGGCCTGTGGATGGGGTCACAGTTCCCAGAGAAGGCACATGGTTCCTCAGATGACGTTTCAAGAAGGAACAGGTGTGACAACTCCTCTTGAGCAGAGCAGGGGTTTGCAGGGATGGTCCCGGCCTTCTCTGCTTTGGTGATTTCTTTTCTTTTCTTTTCTTTTCCTTTTCTTTTCTTCTCTTCTCTTCTCTTTTCTTCTTTTCATTTCTCTTCTCTTCTCTAATCTTCTCTCCTCTTCTCTTTTCTTTCTTTCTTCCTCCCTCCCTCCCTCCTTTCTTTCTCTCTCTCTCTCTCTCTCCCTCTCTCTCTCTCCCTCTCTCTCTCTCTCTCTCTCTCTCTCTCTCCTTTCTTTTCTTTCTTTCTTTCGGAATCTCCCTCTGTTGCCCAGGCTGGAGTGCAAGTGGTGCGATCTTGGCTCACTGCAATCTCTGCCTCCTGGGTTCAAGCGATTCTCCTGCCTTAGCCTCCTCAGTAGCTGAGATTACAGGCACCTGCCACCACGCGGCTAATTTTTGTATTTTTAGTAGAGATGGGGTTTCATCATGTTGGTCAGGCTGGTCTCAAACTCCTGGCCTTGTGATCCACCCGCCTCGGCCTCCCAAAGTGCTGGGATTACAGGCGTGAGCCACTACGCCTAGCCAGTGATTTCTTAGAAGTGCACTAGCCTTAAAAATGGAACTGAGGTGAGGATAGCTAAGAGGATTCCTAGGATTGTGGTCTGGAAATGAGTGTTAAGAGTGGCCCAGCTAGCCCGGTGTATTGGAAAGTACATGGCTGTAGAGCCAGGGAGACCAAGGCTTGGCATTAGCTCCACCCCCACAAGTGACTTGGCCTTTCTGATCCCATCTCTAAAAGTGCACGAGATGTGTTTCCCTGACCTCATCAATCTGTGGATTCAAATGAAATCACACTGGCTTTAATGTTCCACTTTTTCTGCCTCATATTCCCCCCCATTTCTAGGACCCCAGACTTCTACCTACTCAGAGAGACCCCGGGCTATCTCTCATGTGCTCACAGCCTGCTGGTTCATGACTGGCCCTGGCTTGCAAGCCACAGAAGGGCTGCAAGGCCCCTGGAGGAGTCCTTACTCCATCTGTGTCCAGTGCTGTCCTGGTCCCCTCAAACTTGCAGACAGCCCGGGTTCCAGGTGGCACCATATTTCCACTGGTCCTTATTCAACTGGAGCCATTTGAAGCTCCATGAAGAAGGTGGGAGAAGGTTCCTTTCACCACATCCAGATCATACCTTGTCACTGGCCCCCAAAGCAGTGCAGCTTGTGAGGCTTCTCTCACAAAATCCCCCAGGAAAGAAAGTTCTTTGGTTTCTGCCAGAAGATCCCCTCTCTCTTCCTGAGGTTCTGCCCTGGTCCTAGGAGCTGGGCCAGGGAAGGGTCATCTTGCCCTGGCCTCATCCAGAGGCCTGCCCCCTGCACACTCCTTCCATATCAGACCTTCCCCTTATAAATATATGCTGGGAGGAGTGGACGCTGGCCTTTCCACATATCAGATATACCTGGCTTTGAATCCTGACTTGCCATATCTAGAAAGCCCTTCTTCACTAGAATTACAGTGTCCTTTTAGAAGGATTGTTGTGTGGATTAAGGGAGATACAGGATATGTGCTCAACAAATGTTAGTTCCATTTCCTCGGTTCACAAACTCATTGCTCTCTTATTGGGAAGGCTGGGATGCTAGCACCCCTTATTTGTGCAGCTGCTGGGAAACCAGGGGAGCAGGGGAGCAGGGCCTGCTTCAGGGCCTGAGCAGGGGAGCAGGGCCTGAAGGCCAGGAAGACCTGGCATGGCTTGGCCAATGAAGCTGGCATTCATCCAGCTTCTACGGGCTTTTCAGGGGAGCTCCATGGGTCCAAATGTGGTAGAATCAAAGATCCTAACTGGTGGTTAGTTGGGCCAGGGTATGAGACTAAAGGTCATGGAGAGGTAATCCTGGCTGAGATGTGGGCAGGGGACCTCCAACATAGGAGGGGAGCAAGAGAATGTACTTTTTTTTTTTTTTGAGGTGAAGTCTTGCTCTGTCGCCCAGGCTGTAGTGCAGTGGTGCGATCTCAGCTCACGGCAACCTCCACCTCCCAGGTTCAAGCGATTCTCCTTCCTCAGCCTCCCAAGTAGCTAGGATTACAGTGCCTGCCACCATGCCTGGCTAATTTTTGTATTTTTAGAAGAGATGGGGTTTCACCATGTTGGCCAGGCCAGTCTCGAACTCCTGACTTCAAGCGATCCACCCACCTTGGCCTCCCAAAGTGCTGGGATTACAGGCGTGAGCCACCGTGCCCAGCCCAAGAATGTACATTTTGGGCATCCTGAAAACCTGTGTTTCAACTGGACTACCCCTGCAGCAGGTGTGTCTACCCTGCTGCAGATGAAAGCCCAGCTTCCCTCCTGGGCAGGAGTCCTTCTGCAGCAGCCCTGTTGGTGGTCACTCAGCTGCTGCTAGGATGCTTCTGAAAGCAGGTCCATTGAATAGGAACGACCTGTGCTCTAGATTCAAAGCCACCTCCGTATGTTGGAATGAGAAAAATCTAACAGGAGTAGAGGGTAAAATAACAAACTGCATAAAGACAGGATGGGGAGAGCTGGTTTAAAGATAGTTAATCTAAAAAGCAACCTTGGGGGCCGGCACTTTGTGAGAGCCTGTAATCCCAGCTCTTTGGGAGGCCGAGGTGGGTGGATCACTTGAGGTCAGGAGTTCAAGACCAGCCTGGCCAACAGGGTGAAACCCCCATTTCTACTAAAAGTACAAAAACTAGTTGGGGATGGTGGTGCGTGCCTGTAATCCCAGCTACTCAGGAGGCTGAGGCAGGAGAAATGCTTGAACCCGGGAGGTGGAGGTTGCAGTGAGCCGAGATTGCACCACTGGATTCCAGCCTGGGTGACAGAGGGAGACTCTGTCTCAAAAAAAGAAAAGCAACCTTGGCGGAGGCTCGGGGGTGGGGACAGGGACTCCACAAGGGGGCAGGGGAAAAGGACTAGGCTGAAGTCATTGAGAAGTCACTTGGGAAGTGTGAGAGCTTCCTGAAAGGAGGTGTCCTCCCCAGTGAGATGTTCTGGGTTCTGGGAGCCAGGCCTAACTGTCCCCCAACCCCTCCCCCTGTTCCCTAGGAACGGCCCCCAGAGAAAGTTCTTTCTGGATCATTCAGTCCCCAGTAAAAGTTGGGACCAGGTCATTGACCCATAAAGGGATACATGGAGGTGGTGTCTTTGGGGACCAGGCAGGCTATAAGGAGTGAAGTGGAAGCAGATCCAGGAACACTGAAGCTGGCAGCTTCCCAGAGGAGGTGGCTTGTAACCTCAAGAAGGCTCATAGCTGCCATTTGCCTGAGTACCCAAGATAGGGAGGTGGCCACTGTGCCCTGCTGTGCCTGTCCAGCCTTCAATGCCCATGGAGAGACACATGGAAACCCAGGATTAGCCACATGGATGAGTCGAGGTGCAGTTGCCCACATGGGCATGGACAAGGGCACACGCACACCCGTATGCAGACACAGACCCTGACATACGCATACCAGCACCTTCCCATCTTCAGCCACTCTCATTCTGGAGAATTCATCCAGGCCCAGGACTGCTTGACCCCTCCTCCTCTGCCCTCACACCCAGACTCCAGCCAGCCCCACCCCTGAGAAAGTACAGCTCAGGGGTCCCCAGGGCTGCACAGGAAATGCTTTGCACACTATGGGTCAGCCAGGCTATTTTCTGTCCCAGGACTGGAGGGAGGTTGGGCCGGGAGCAGCCAGTCACGACACAATCAGCTATTTTCTGCCTGTTTCTCTGTAGCTTTTTCTCTGCCTCTACCATTTGTAGTCAGTGTTTCTCTGTCTCTCCATGTCCCTGTCCTGTCCCTGTATTTCTCCTTTAGGCCTCAGGGTCTTTTGACCCAATGCCTTTGCTGCATTTCACTCAGTGATCACCTATGTACCCTATAAAACTCAGCTCAGTGACACCTCTTCCAGAAAGCTTTCTCTGACCCATCACTCAGTCCAATTTAGATGCCCTTCCCCTTTGCTTCCGGAGCTCTGTGCAGGAAAACTCTCCGAGCTCTGTGTGGTTGTGGATGCAGTTCGTTCCTGCTTCCCCAGGTGGACTGTGAGAAACTTGAGGGTAGGTGCCCTGTCTTTTTTTGTTGTTGTTATTTGAGACAGGTACTTGCTCTGTTGTCCATGCTGGAGTGCAGTGGTGTGATCATGGCTCACTGCATTCTTGATCTTCTGGGTTCAAGCCATTCTCCCACCTCAGCTTCCCAAGTAGCTGGGACCACAGGCACATGCCACCATGGCCAGTTAATTTTTAAAATTTTTTTAGAGATGGGGTCTTGCTATGTTGCCCAGGCTGGTCTAAAACTCCTGAGCTTAAGCACATCCTCCTGCCTCAGTCTCCCAGAGTGCTGGGATTATATGCACAGGTGACCTGTCCTAATGACTGTTTCTCAGCATCTGCACACATAGGTATACGTCCACACCTGCATCCATGTTTATGTCATTTATTCATTTACTTGTATACCGGAAGATTATACTGTGATGATTAAAAGCCCAGACTCTGGAGTCAGACTGCCTGAATTATATAATCTCAGCTGTGTGACCTTGAGCAAGTTGTTTGAACTCCTTGTGTCTCAGTTTCCTCTACTATAAAGTGGGGATGATACCAGTACCTGCTGCACTGAGTTGTTGGGAGGATGAAACAAGTTAATACATGTAAAGCACTAAGAATAGTTCCTGGCCCACTGCAGGTACTCCCACATATTAGTTGTGTTCTTATTTCACAAGTGATAAGATGGAGAAAATTGCATTTACCAGTACTTCCCTCAGGGAGCACACTATCTGCTTGGGAAGGATGCTTTGACTAGTTGCTAGGGGGTAAGCCCTCTTGTCAAGAGATATATCCTTGAGTGACAACAAATGGTTGCTGAACTCTTTATTTAAAGAGGGTAGGCTGGGCGCGGTGGTTCACGCCTGTAATCCCAGCACTTTGGGAGGCTGAGGCGGGTGGATCACTTGAGGTCAGGAGTTTGAGACCAGCCTGGCCAACATGGTGAAACCTCCTTCCACTAAAAATACAAAAATTAGCCGAGCATGGTGACACATGCCTGTAATCCCAGCTATTCGGGAGGCTGAGGCCGGGAGTCACTCGAACCTGGGAGGCAGAGGTTGCAGTGAGCCGAGATCGCACCACTGCACTCTAGCCTGGGCAACAGAGCGATACTCCATCTCAAAAAAAAAGAAAAGATAAATAAATAAAATAAATAAAGAGGGTAAGCCAGGTGCCATGTCACATGTCTATAATCTCAGCACTTTGAGAGGCTGAGGTGGGAGGATCCCTTGAGCCCAGGAGTTTGAGGCTGCAGTGAGCTATGATTGTGCCACTGCACTGCAGCCTGGGCAACAAAGTGAGACTCTGTGTCAAAAAAAAAAAAAAAAAAAAAAAAAAAAAGAGGATAGATTGGGCAACTGCAGGGCTTTTGTTTAACTGAGTGAGATGTGCTGCAGGTTTTGGGCCGGAACTGAATTGTCTGAGACAGGAGAGTCTGGGCATGGTATGGGGCAAGGGCAAAAAGGAGGATGTATTAGTTTCCTATTGTTGCTGAACAAATTACCACAAATGTGGTGGCCTAAGGCAACACAAATTTATTATCTGACAGTTCTGGAGGCCAGAAGTCTGAAGTGGATTTTACTGAGCTAAAATCCAGGTGTCAGCAGGCTGCATCCTTTCTTCAGGCTTTAGGGGAGAAACTGTTTTCTTACCCATTCTAGCTTCTAGAGGCCACACACATTCGTTGGCACATGGCTCCTTTCCACCATCTTTAAGCCAGCTCAAGTGACATCACATTACTCTGACCTCCACTTCTGCCTTCCTCTTGCACTTTTTTTTTTTTTTTTTTCTTGAGACACTCACTCTGCTGCCCAGGCTGGAGTGCAGTGGTGCCATCTCAGCTCACTGCAACCTCCACCTGCTGGGCTCAAGCGATCCTCTCACCTCAGCCTCCCAAGTAGCCTGAACTACAGGTATGTGCCACCATGCCTGGCTAATTTTTATATTTTTTATAGAGACGGGGTTTCATCATGTTGCCCAGGCTGGTCTCAAACTCCTGGGTTCAAGCGATCTGCCCACCTTGGCCTCCCAAAGTGCTGGGATTACAGATGTGAGCCACCAAGCCTGGCCTCCTCTTGTGCTTTTACTGACTCCCTTGATAATCCAGGATAAACTCCCTGTCTTAATGTCAGCTGATTAACAACCTTAATTCCATCTGCAGCATTAATTCCATTTTGCCGTGTAACCTAACATATTCATAGGTTCTGGGTTTAAGACATGGACATCTTGGAGGTGGGGGCCTCATTCTGTCTTCCACCAAGGACTACTGCTGATAGGAAGGAGACTGGGGAATACACGTGTTTGCTGAGTATTGGGGGGCTTTGCTGTGGGGTGTGCGTCACCTCTGACTTCCTTACAAAACCTTCAGTGGTCAGGTGCTTTGGGATATGGATTTTCTTGGGGGGACATATGAAGACATGTGGAATATTGGCTCAGGGATTGGCAGGAGGCAAAATCTGAGGCTTCCCTCAACAGGGAGAGCTGAAAGCTGGGTCACATATTCATTCAATCAACCTCTATGAGCCAGGCTGGGCTCAAGGGTCATCGCCTTCAAGTCATTCACAATCTATTAGAGGGGACAGGTGTACAAACAGGTAAGAGTCACTCTGGGATAGGAGGATCAGTGATGGCAGTCTACGTGGTTGCAGCACAAAGGAGGCACCCAACTTAGCCTGGAGGGAGGAGAGGCTGGGCAGACTTCCCTGAGGAAGTGATGCCTCAGCTGAATTGAGAAGGATGAATAGAAATTCACCAGGTGAAGAGAGGGCAGCACATTCTAGGCAGCCTGGACCATCAGAGAAAGGGTGTGGAGATGAAGGTGCAAGCTGATATGGTGTGTGCATGTGTATATTGTGTGTGTGTAGTGTGTGTGTGCATGTGTGTGAGACTATAAGCAAAGTTCTGGCACAATAGCAGCACTCAGTGAATATTTCTAGAATAAACACTTCAGTGTTATGCTGTTTTGTTTGTTTCTTGGCAGATCACAGCCCTGCCAAACTGAACCAAATAGGAGACACCTCCTTTTAGGGAAGCCCCCAGGGTTACTGTGACCCATCTGAGAAATCTTTTTTCAGGATCTCTCATTAGGAAAAAGAGGAAGGTTTGTTCCATATCTGATGTCAAATGTAACAATAACTCTTCACATTTGCAGAATCCTTTACACTTTGCTGGATACTTTCATTTGAAATGTCTCAACTGGTCAGTGTTTTCTTTTTCAGCTGAAGAAACTGAGGCTCAGAGAATTAACTATTGTTTCTCAAGGTCACACAGCCATGTGGCAGATCCGGGCCTGGACTCCGGCATCCCTGTTTCACAACCAGGCCCTGGCACCTGCTGATTATGGAGTGTCCTGCCCCTGCCCTCTGGCTGTGGAGGCAGCTGGGGAGCAGGGCTGAGTTGCCTGGTGCAGCTCATTATGTTTTCCCCTCTTTCCCGGAAGGGGTTTCCTGAAGGTGGAAGTGAGACCTGAAGGCATAGAGAGTGTGCATTGTTCAGCTGCACCTGGCGGTGAGCTCATGTCAGCAGACAGAACAGGGAAGGCAGCACCAGACCAGGAATTGGAAACTGCCTGAGCAATTTCCTTGGCCCAGGTCCCTACATCCATCTTTGCTTCCTCTTTCTGGGAACTGGTCCCTTCCTTGAGTCCTGAGCTGACTCTCATGAGGCCAGGGACCTGGTGAGGCCAGGAAAGTCCCTCAGTTTCCCTGTCTGAAAATGAGGGGGTTAGGTTAGATCAGTTTGCCTAAGTGTGATCTGCTGAACATGAGTCCTACAAAATACTCCACAAGAATTGAGTTGGATGGCCAAATAAACCAGGGAAAAGCTGGCGATTTCTTCTAGATGTTCACAGTGCACATTGGCATAGTAAAGACTCTGAGATGTCCATAAATGAAGAAACCCAAGCTCACCAGTGTTTCTCAAGCAACTTATTTGACTACAGAACCTTTCTCATACTCCTCATAGTGTTCTGTTGATAATGTTCATCACACCATGGATGGGTTTGGTCTCTTGGTGGGTATCAACCCAGTGACCACAACCAAGAAAGATTTAGCAAGGGGATTTTATTACATGTAACAAATAAGGAGAACGCCAGGGGTAGTTTCCAAAGCAGTGTCTCCCTGAGCTGGGGCTAAGTCAGGTTTTATAAGCCTAGGATAATGAGGCGTGATCTGTTTGGATCTTGCAATGAGGTGATGTCAGGAGGCGTGATCTGACTGGACCCTGCCATGTAGCATCAACTTCTTTTTTATTGAGATGGAGTCTCGCTCTGTCGTCCAGGCTGGAGTGCAGTGGCGCAATCTCAGCTCACTGCAACCTCCGCCTCCTGGGTTCACGCCATTCTCCTGCCTCAGCCTCCCAAGTAGCTGGGACTACAGGCGCCCACCACCATGCCCAGCTAATTTTTTGTATTTTTAGTAGAGATGGGGTTTCACCATGTTAGCCAGGCTGGTCTCGATCTCCTGACCTAGTGATCTGCCCTCCTTGGCATCCCAAAGTGCTGGGACTACAGGCGTGAACCATCGCACCTGGCCAGCATCAGCTTCTGAATTCAGTCCCCACTCCTCGGACTGAGCCCTTAGGATCCCCCTGTGGTTGCACCCTTGGTTCATCTGGGCATGCTCTGGTTATGTGACCTGAGGGTCCCTGGCAAACTCAAAACCAACTCATAACTTTCTTACATGCAAGTTGAACCAGGCCTGGTGTGGTGGCTCACACCTGTAATCCCAGCACTTTGGGAGGCTAAGGTGGGCAGATCACTTGAGATCTGGAGTTCGAGACCAGCCTGGCCAACAGTATCTACTAAAAGTACAAAAATTAGCCAGGTGTGGTGGGCGCCTATAATCCCAGCTACTCTGGAGGTTGAGGCAGGAGAATCGCTTGAACCCAGGAGGCAGAGGTTGCAGTGAGCCGAGATCATGCCACTGCACTCCAGCCTGGGGGACAGAGCAAAACTCTGTCTCAAAAAAAAAAAAAAAAAAAAAAAATGCTGAACAGGAATTTTCCAGCGTGGTTACAATAACACTTTGGAAAATGTCAAATAGATGATCTCTAAGGTCCCTCCTCACCTCTACTCCAAAATGTAAGGTCTTTGAGCTTAGGGACTATTGTTGACACTTGTCCCCTAATTTTGCCTGCCCAGCACCCTAAGCCCCCTCCTTGATTTGAGGGAATCTCATATCATTCCTGGAGGGAAGCAGCGCTCCATCTCTCACTATGGAGGTCACAAGGAGCAAGATATTTCCTCCTCCCTGTTTCTGGCTGCTGGTTGGGGGTATGTGATCTTGGCTCTAGACTTAGAATCCAGAGATGATGGCCTAGAGATAAAGGGACAGTGGGGGATTCAGATGGCCTAGAGATAAAGGGACAGTGGAGGATTCAGAGAGGCCATCCCCACAGGCAGGAATGGGCACCTACAGTAGTATTCTGCATGGATTCTAAATGAACACACAGATGGGCCTAAGAGAGAGACTGGGCTTCTTTTGTGTGGATCTAGGAGTTTGTTTCAAGGCTTCAAGTACAAATAGAGAGATTTTAGGTCAAAATATAGAGAGTTTTGGAGTAGGCTGCCTCTGAAGGCAATCTGATTCCCGTTGGTGGAGGTTGCATGAGCAGAAGCTGGTCAGCTGTTGGTAGAGAGGCTAGATCACAATGGGGTCCAATACCTGGCTGGATGGTGTATCAGTCAGCTTTTTCTGTGTAAGAACCATAAAACCTCAGTGCTATACAACAGTAAGGGCTTATGGCTCACAGGCCAGGCAGCTTTGCTGATCTTGGATGGGCTCATTCACATGTCTAGGGGTTGGTTGGTGTTGGCTGGTCTACATTGCCTCGGCTGGGATGACCAGGATGGCTTTGCTCTGCTCCGCATGTCTCTCATTCTCTCTCAGGCTCACCCAGGCCTGTTCTCTTGGCTATGGTGGAGGCACAAGGGAGCAGATATAAATATGCAAGGCCTCTGGGCGCCCAGACTCAGAACTGGTATCCAGTCACTCCTACTGCATTTTGTTGGTCAGAGTAGGCCACAAGCCAGGCCACATTCAAAGATGAGGAAATAAACCCTACCTCTTCAGTGAGATAAACTGCAAAGCGTTAGGACAAAGCCTGTGGGTAGAGGGAGGGATGAAGAATTAGGGACATTAATGCAATGCAAAATAGGTGGCAGTTAGACCAGTGTTTTTCAGCCTGTGTTCTATGCAAGCCTAAGTTTTGCACATTTTTCTCAGGGATCCCTATAAGCCTTGGGGGAGGCTGAGTGGGTTGGAAGTTTTCCTCTGGACTATTGTAAAAGCCTTTTAACTTAGTATGAATAATGGTACAAATTACTGAATACTCACTACACATCTGGTATATTTTAGCTCCCTCTTTAATCCCTTAAGAACTCTTGAAATGGGTATTATTACTTTTGTCATTTTGTTGATGAAGATACACTGAACCTTAAAAAGGTTAAGTAACCAGCCCAGAGTCACATGGTTTGGCCTGTCTGATCTGAGCGTCCTAGCCCTCAAATACTCTGCTCTTCCACCTCCTGTCTTTCCATTGTTGGGGCTGCCGATTGGTTTGACAGGTACTGGGGAGAGACCCAGACTGCAGGGAACCAGAGGACAGGTGAGAGCACAGGGGGAAGGCAGGAGAGCACAGTAGTGGCTGATGGGCAGAGGATGGGGCAGCAGAAGGGCTTGAGGTTTTACATGGGGTGAAGGGCAGGTGTGCCTGTTACAGGGGTTACATCCTGAGGCAGAGCCATCCTGAGTGTGGGGGCTACCACAGGTGGATCTGGGTTGAAAGTTCATTTACTTCCTCATTCAACCGAGGGCTATTGAGTACCTACCATGTTCCAGGCACTGTTGTAGGTACTGGGGAATAAGACACACCAGGTTACTGCCCTTTTGAAATTTACTTCCCAATGGAGGGAGACAGACACTAAACCTATAGGTAAATCCGTAATGTAACTTCAGATAGTAATAAGAACTGAAGGCCTGGTCTCCCTGAAGGGGATTCCCCGGTGGGTTCAAGGTTACATTGATGGCAGAATACACAGGCAAGGAGTCACCTTCCAGTGCTCCCTGTGGGGCTGTGCTGTCTGGCCAGAGGGAGAGCGCAGCCCAGAGGTAGATCGGCCGGAGGCCAAGCCTTTTTGGGTTGAATTCTCAGGCCAGGGCCTTAGGTGCCCTGGGGCAGGAAGCAGGTGTGGAGTTGGATAAGGACAGAGCAAAAATAGAGCTGAGGGTAGTAAGGGAAGATGAGGGAGGACTGTGAAATCAGAGAGGTGGGGATGGGCAGTTGGGTTAAGTTTGACAGGATGGAGTCTAGTTAGAGAACAGCCTGTGGAACAGGGCCTGGGTGAAGACCCTTAGGTCCCAGGGATCTTAGGTGCCAGAGATCAGTTCCAATGCCAGCTCAGAATGCAGTTGCTTAAAGTAATGCATGGAAGATGGATTTTGAGGCAGCCTCCCACTTTAGTGGGAAAGAAAGACTTTATTGGTAATGTCTGCCATGGTCATGGAAGGGAGAGGAGGAGCACAGTACAACAGTGCACTGGGTATTTGGTGGGAGCAGCCCACCTTTGAGGGGTATTTTATCACTAATACCCTCTAGAATTGCCAGCGCATGGTGAAAATAAAAAGCTGGCTGAGTTTTAGGCAGCTTTATTGTTCTTTTTAAGTTTACCACATACAGTGCACCCCCTTATTGCCCACATCTCGGGTTGACCACTCCCATCCCCGACTTTGGCACATCCCTGTACACGTGCAGATGGTAGAGCAAAAGCAAAGCACCCCTTTCTAGCATCTGTTATAAGCCTCCAGGGGCAGGACGCACCCTGTCTTTTTTCCAAAGACTTGGACTTGAAGGATAGCTTGCTGTGTTGCATTGGTCATATCACTTGGCTTTTAGAGCTTTTCTTCGTCTGTGCAGTGAAACACCTGGTGTGGCCTCATTCTAGCACTCTGGCATACATGGAGCACTCTGGCCCTGAGCTGGTGGACATCAGAGGTCTTGTTTGTACAAGAGCCCCTGGGCTCAGTTAGAGAAATGATTGAAAGGTATTTGAGAGTTGATTATTTGCTTCCTGGACAGTACTATTAAGACCTTCCCCCAAAGAAAGGAAAATAAATACTGCCCCAGCCTTTTGAAGGGGAAGGTCGTGGATAGGAATGGAAGACAGAGGTGAAGTGGAGTCAAAGGACATGGACTTTCTCTGGGCAGGGTCAGAATTGGCAAGGACGGCAAGATGTTATCTCTTGGTGGTGTTCAGAGCTGTGAGGTTGGCTGCAGGGGCTGTGACCCTTGGAGAGAGGTCATTCTTTTCCTTAGAGCTAAAGAGGGACCAATGGGGCCAGAGTCTCTGTGTGTACAGTGTATGGAGATGGTGCGGCCTGGGGGAGCAAGAGTTACATCTACAAAATGGGGGTGATGCTCCCTGCTTTACCAACCGTAGCAGGGGCTGTCAGTGTCCTACCCATACCCCCTTGGTACTGACCATCCTTGCACAGCTGTCAACTTGCATTTCTCTGCCTGAGGACATTCTCTGGATACAGGAGATGCTCAGCTCAATCATGGAGCAGTCTGGAAGCTTAGAGAGTTTAGATGCTGGGGACAGCTCTCAACCAATGATGTGTAGGAGTGGTGGATAAATATTCCAGCTTCCTGCACGGCAAGCTGGGGAGGAAGCCCCCAGTCCATGGGCCACAGTTGAACCCCCTGTCACAACAAGGGAACAATGGTTTGAACGGCATCTCTGGGGGACAATTTTGTTCTGTGCTGTCTCCAAGATGTCCCTAGTGGGACTGAGCCCCAGTTGTCCACAGCAATCCCTGTACACCCTGTATTGGTTTCCTCCTTTCCCTATCTCTTTTCTCTTGTGGTGGCTTTCTGGGATCAACCCCCAAATAAACCATCTTGCACTCAAATCCTTACCACCTGCTTTGGATGGAGGAGGGGGGATCCCAAACTAAGACATTAACCTAACTGATCTATTGTGAGCTTTTTGATAAGAGATACAGCTCTGGCAGGTTGATGATGGTTTCTGCAGCAGCTCTCTAGGAAACTAATACAGTAACCTGGTAAGTGCTTTGTAAACTAAAGACTCCTACAAATATAAAGGGCTCTGGGACTGGTCAGGGCATGGTGAAAAGCACATGAACTTTGTGGTCAGACAGATAAAAATTAATATCCCAATTGGGTACCAATTGCTGCGTGACTTTGAACAAGTCACTCAGCCTCTCTAAACCTCAGTTTCCTTATCTGAAGAAGGCCATGGGCAGCAGTCCCTACTTCTCATGGTCTCTACAAGCACTGAAAAGGATATTAATAGCTGGCAAAGGGACTGGCATAGAGACTGGCTGAGGAGCAGGCACCTGATAGAGCATTCCAGCTCTTGAAGGCTAGCCTGCTGTGCTTCTGAGGTCTGTGGCCTGGCAGTCTCTTCTCTTTCTCTGAAAGGCTTGTGGCTGGGTGCTTTATCCCTGGAGTGGCAGGCGCTTTCTGTCCCCCAACCTGACTCTGAACCTGGCAGGCTGGTCAGAATGACCTCCGGGGCCAGCCTGGTCCTGGCCCTGCCTCTGCAGCCCCACCTGGCAGCCAGGCCTGTCCATGCTTATCAGTGCCTGTGTTTGCTCAGCATGGGTACAGTCCTCCTCCTCCCCTTCGGAAAACAAGAAAACATGTTTTGCCAGTGACGGGGTGGAGTGGGGTGGCCTCTCTGGCTCCAGGCTGGGCCCCCAGCAAGGCCGCCAGTGGGCGGGCAGCCTGTTGTTGTTGGAGTGGAGAGCTGGCCCGCCAGCCGCCTGTTTCCTCCAGCTGTCCAAGCACGGCGAGCTGGGGAGGAAGCCCCCAGTCCGTGGGCCCCAGTTGAACCCCCTGTCACAACAAGGGAACAATGGCTTGGACGGGCTGGTGGGTGGGTGGAAAGGCAGCCCCCTCTGATCCCTGCTTCCACCAGTGACAGAGACAGGTTGATTGGGTGGGGAGATTTGCTCTCCTCTTACTTCCCCCACCCACTGTCTTGTTTTCCACCTTGTTGGGCACACCGTCTCTCACCTCAGGGCCAAGGAAAACAGCGGTCTCAGGAAGCGTCTCTGGGCTGTTGCTGGGGTTCCACAGCTTTTGGAGGCAGCAGAGCTGGGGGAAGGGGCCAGAGTGGGACTGGCATGGCACAGGCTGCATTCTGCATGGGACTGTTGCTGAGTCATGATCTGTTTCCCCTGGGGCATCTTGAGGATTTTGTGTCTATGCATCTTTGTGTCTTCAGGCCCTGTGTATGACCTGGCACAGGGCATGTGGCAGAAACAATTTCTTGACCCAATCAATGAAAGATTGAACATATGAATACGTTTAATTTCTAGCTGTGCTACCTGGCGGCTGTGTGACTTTCAGCAGGTTACATAACCTCTCTGGGCCCTATTTTCCTCATCTGTAGAATATGTACCTTATAGAATTATTGTGAAAATTAAATGTGCTTCTAGCATCTCAACTTTCTCATGGGGAGTGTACAACACAATAAACCCAATAGATTTTAGCTATCATTAGACTGTTGCTGTTGGTGGTGGTATTGTCAGCGTGTGATTTAGAGGAGGTTGTTACGGTATTTCACGTAAGAGGTCTGTACTTACTTTTGCTTCCATGGGTACAGGAAAGAGAGCTGAGCAGATGCCACTTCTACTGGGGCTGAAGGTGCATCCCTGTACTTATCCACAGGCCTCTGTATGGTATGCTGGCCCCTGGGAGCCTGGTCAGCTCTAGTATTCTTTGGGAATTGGGAAAGTAGTTCTGGGTCTACTAAGAGACTCATGTGTGTCAGACGCTATGCTGGGTCCTTACACATCCATTACCTAGTTTAATCTTCACAACAACTCTGTGAAGAAGACATTATTATCCCCATCTTATAGATAGGCTGAGGCCTATCTATAAGGCTCTGAGGCTCAGACACTGAGGCTCAGAGAGATGGTATCACATGGCCTTGGCATGTGATTTGTAATTTGTAGAGCAGAGATTTCAGTCTAGGTCTTTGAAACACCAAGCCATGTTCATTTGGTTGTGCCTCCCTCCCTAGCGATAAAGATGTGCTACTTAACATCCTGGACTGCTGGTGGAGATTTGGCTCATCAATGATTGTAGACTCAGGATTGTAACAGGAAGTAAAGATGTAGGTTCAAGTATAGGGCCAGGAATGGAAACTGAAGAGTGAGAGGCTGAGCTCAGTATGAACTAGGACTTTTGAGGAGTTGTGTTCAAAGTAGGAAAGATAAGGATAGAGCAGTATTGTATATGGTTATACATATATCTGGGTATATTGGATTAGTTAGACTAATACTGTAACAATAACAAAAATAAAAACCTAGCTCTCTACGGCTTAACACGATAAAGGTTTGGTTTTTGCTTATTTCAGAGTCCAGTGCAATGGGGACAGCTCTGCTCCAGGCAGTCATTCAGGGACTCAGGCCCCTGTCATGCTGTGGTTCCATTGTCTTCTAGGGTCTGAGTCCTCCATTGCATCCTCTTTATCCTCCAGCAAACAGAGAGCATGGAGAAGGCACCACGGCCTTAACTACCTTGTCAAGAGGTAACACACATCATTTTTACAGTCATTCTATTGATGAGAACTAGTTGTGTAGTTCTACTAGATTCAAGGAGTCTAGAAATGAAGTCCAGCAGCATTGTCAGGAAGAAGAGGGCAACATGATATGAGTGAATCCAAGCAGCCTCTACCACAATAATAATCATTTAAAAATACAGCTAACAATTATTGAAGTCTTACGTGTATGATACTGTGCTCTATAGAGGTTATTTCATTTAATTCTCATTTAATACTTGCAACAACCTTGTGAAGAAGGTTAAGTACTTATGGAGATGATTCCTCCACTTTATAGATCAGGAAACTGGTAACTATTCATCTGCTTTCTCTCACTAAAGTTTTGTCCTTTGTAGCATTTCATATAAATGTAATCATATAGTATGGTGTCTTTTGTGTTTGGCTTTTTTCACTTAGCATGCTCTTGAGAGTCACCTGTGTTATTGGTGTGATCAGTTTTTTTAGCTTGTCTACAGGGTTTTGTAGTGGCATTTTATTGTGGTTTTAACTTGTATTTCCTTAACGACTAGTATTGTTGAGCATCATTTCATGTCTTTTGGTTAATACTTTTTATGGAGTTCCATTTATCATTTTTTTCTTTTACGGTTTGTACTTTTTGTGTTGTTAAGAACTCAATGTCACAAATCTTTACCTAAATCAAGAATTTCTCTGGAAGTTTTATATTATTAGCTCTTCTGTTTAGGTTTTTAAATCTATTTTAAGTTAATTTTTATGTATGGTGTGAAGTATAGGCTGACATTAATTTTTTTCTCCATATCCAATTGTTCCAGCACCATTTAATGAAAAAAAAAATTCTGACCTCACTGATTTACTTTGGGATCTTTGTCAAAAGTCAACTGACTATATATGTGTATGTCTATTTCTGGATTGTATTCTGTTTTATTACTCTATATGTTTATCCTGATGTTGATACCACACCCTTTTGATCATAGTAGTTTTATAGTAAATCTTGAAAATAGGTAAAGTATATGCTCCAATCTTGTTCTTTTTCTAGGTCAGTTTTTATCCAAAAGCCTGCTAAGATTTTCATTGAGGTTGTATTTCATTTATAAATCAATTTCAGGGGAACCAGCATCTTAAAAACATGAAGTCTTGTTATCCATGAACATGATATCTATCTTACTTATTTCGATCTTTAATTTTCTTCACCATGTGTCATAGTTTTCCGAGTAGAGGTCTTGTACATTTTGTTAAATTGATGCCTAGATTTTAAAAAAATGATTTCAATGCTATTGCAAGTAGTATTTTTAAAAGTTTGAATTCCAATGATCCTTTGTGGTATATAAAAATATAGTTAATTTGTGTAAATTGGCCTTGTAAATTGAGATCCTGCTAAATTCAGTTATTATTTCTAGTATCTTCTTGTAGATTCCTTAGGATTTTCTAAATAATGATGTCATCTGAGAATAAAAATAATTTGACTTTTTCCTTTACAAGATATATGCCTTTATTACCTTTTCCTTGTCTCATTGCACTGGACAGTAAAATATTAAACAGAAGCAGTGTGGTCAGACATCCTTGCCTAATTTACCGTTAAATATGATGTTAGTTGTAGGTTTTTTATAGACACTCCTTATCAGATTGAGGAAGTTCTATTCTTAGAAAATTGAGTTTATAATCATCAAGTGTTGAATTTTGTCAAATGCTTTTCTTGCATCCTTTGAGATGATCATGTGTTTCCGATATTCTAATGTTACACCAATCCTGCATTCCAAGAATCAGCCAACTTAGTCATAATGTATTATCTTTTCTATATATCACTAAACTTTTATTAAGGATTTTATGTGTCTGTGTTCACAAAGGGTATTAGTCTGTAATTTCTTTTTTTGGGGGGATGGAGTCTCACTCTCTCAACCAGGCTGGAGTGCAGTGGCACCATCTCGGCTCACTGGAAGCTCTGCCTCCTGGATTTAAGCAGTTCTCTGCCGCAGCCTCCCGAGTAGCTGGGATTGCAGGTGTTTGCCACTATGCCTGGTTACAGTCTGTAATTTCTTTCTTTTTTTGTGAATATCTGTTATTTTACTCAGGCAGATGCTTGTTTGCAAATTAAGTTGGGATATATTCCCTCTTTTTCTGTTTTCTGGAAGAGTTTGTGTAGAAGTGTTAATGCTTTTTCTTTTCATATTTGATAGCATTTATCAGTGATGTCATGTAGGCCTGGAGTTCTCTTTGTGGGAAGGTTTTAAACTATGAACTTTATTTAATAGATCTGAGAGTGTCCAGGTTATCTATGTCTTCTTGAGCGAGCTTTGATTGTTTGTATTTTCAAAGAATGTGCCCATTTTATCTATATTGTTGAATTTGTTGGCATGAAGTTATTCATGATATGTCCTTATTATTCTTTTAATACCTGTAGGATCTGTACTCTTTTATACTTGATATTGGTAATTTGTGTCTTTTTCTATTTGTCTTGATCAATCTGGCTGGTGGATTATCCACTTTATTTATCTTTATATTTATTTTTAAAAAGTCAGCTTGGTTTGATTTTCTCTATTGTTCATATAGTTCATGGACTTCTGTTCTTTTTTTTTTTTTTTTTTTGAGACAGGGTCTTTCTTTGTCACCCAGGCTGTAGTGCAATAGTATGATCACAGCTTAATGTAGCCTTGGCCTCCCTGACTCAAGAGATCCTCCTACCTCAGCCTCTTGATTAGCTGGGACTACAGGCACACACCATCATGCCTGGCTAATTTTTAAATTTTTCATAGACACAGAGTCTCACTATGTTGCCTAGGCTGGTCTCAAACTCCCGGACTCAAGCAATCCAATTGCCTTGATCTCCCAAAGTGTGGGGGTTACGGGCATAAGCCATCTGTTCTTATCTTTATTATTTTTTTCTCTTATGTTAGGATCAGTCTTTTTTTTCTTGCTTCTAAAAGTAGAAACTTAGATTATTGATTTTGGTATTTTCTTCTTTTCTATTATAAGCATTTAAAGCTATAAATTTTCCTCTAAACACTGCTTGAGCTGCATTCCACAAATTTTGTGTGTGTTTTCATTTTCATTTAGTTTAAAATATTTCCTAATTTTTCTTGTAACTTCTTTGAGCCTTGATTTATTTCTCTGTGTTATTTTCCAAATATTTTGTTTTTCCCAGGTACCTTTTTTAGTTTTAAATTCAATTTAATTGTGGTCAAAGAACATAATTTGCATTATCCAAATCTTTATAATTTGTTGAGATTGGTTTTATGGTCTAATATTTGGTCTATCTTGGTGATGTTCCATTTGAATAAAAAAAAATGTATACTCTGTCCTTAATAAGTGGAGAATTGTAGAAATGTCAATTGGGTTGAGTTGCTTTATAGTATTCTTAGAGGCTTTTAAATCCTCACTAATTTTTTTTTTTTTTTTTGGTCTACTTGTTGTATCCATTACTGAAAAGGGAGGGCTAAAATCTCCAGCTATGTAATTGGAGATCTGTTTCTCCTTTCAGTTCTGTCAGTTTTTGCTTCATGTATTTTTGAGACTCTGTAACTAGGTGCATACTGATTTAGGATTGCTACATCTTCTTGAATTTATCCCTTTATATTATGAGATGCCCCTCTTTTTATTTTTATTTTTATTTTATTTTATTTTATTTTTTAATTTTATTTTATTTTTATTGATCATTCTTGGGTGTTTCTCACAGAGGGGGATTTGGCAGGGTCATAGGACACTAGTGGAGGGAAGGTCAGCAGACAAACAAGTGAACAAAGGTCTCTGGTTTTCCTAGGCAGAGTGTTTGTGTCCCTGGGTACTTGAGATTAGGGAGTGGTGATGACTCTTAACGAGCATGCTGCCTTCAAGCATCTGTTTAACAAAGCACATCTTGCACTGCCCTTAATCCATTTAACCCTGAGTGGACACAGCACATGTTTCAGAGAGCACAGGGTTGGGGGTAAGGTCATAGATCAACAGGATCCCAAGGCAGAAGAATTTTTCTTAGTACAGAACAAAATGAAAAGTCTCCCATGTCTACTTATTTCTACACAGACATGGCAACCATCCGATTTCTCAATCTTTTCCCCACCTTGCCCCCCTTTCTACTCCAGAAAACCGCCATCGTCATCATGGCCCATTCTCAATGAGCTGTTGGGTACACCTCCCAGACGGGGTGGTGGCCGGGCAGAGGGGCTCCTCACTTCCCAGTAGGGGCAGCCGGGCAGAGGCGCCCCTCAGCTCCCGGACCGGGTGGCTGGCCAGGCAGGGGGCTGACCCCCCCATCTCCCTCCCGGACGGGGCGGCTGGCCGGGCGTGGGGCTGACGCCCCCACCTCCCTCCCGGACGGGGCGGCTGGCCGGGCGTGGGGCTGAGTCCCCCACCTCCCTCCCGGACGGGGCGGCTGGCCGGGCGGGGGGCTGACCCCCCCACCTCCCTCCCGGACGGGGCGGCTGGCTGGGAGGGGGCGCTGATCCCCCCCCACCTCCCTCCCGGACGGAGCGGCTGGCCGGGCAGAGGGGCTCCTCACTTCCCAGTAGGGGCGGCCGGGCAGAGGCGCCCCTCACCTCCCGGACGGGGCGGCTGGCCGGGCGGGGGGCTGAGCCCCCCACCTCCCTCCCGGACGGGGCAGCTGGCCGGGCAGAGGGGCTCCTCACTTCCCAGTAGGGGCGGCCGGGCAGAGGCGCCCCTCACCTCCCGGACGGGGCGGCTGGCCGGGCGGGGGGCTGAGCCCCCCACCTCCCTCCCGGACGGGGCGGCTGGCCAGGCGGGGGGCTGACCCCCCCACCTCCCTCCCGGACGGGGCGGCTGGCTGGCCAGAGGGGCTCCTGGCTGGGCAGAGGGGCTCCTCACTTCCCAGTAGGGGCGGCTGGGCAGAGGCGCCCCTCAGCTCCCAGACCCGGTGGCTGGCCAGGCGGGGGGCTGATCCCCCCATCTCCCTCCCAGACGGGGCGGCTGGCCGGGTGGGGGGCTGAGCCCCCCACCTCCCTCCCGGACGGGGCGGCTGGCCGGGCGGGGTCTGACCCCCCCACCTCCCTCCTGGACGGGGCGGCTGGCCGGGAGGGGGCGCTGACCCCCCCCCACCTCCCTCCCGGACGGAGCAGCTGGCCGGGCGGGGGGCTGAGCCCCCCACCTCCCTCCCGGACGGGGCGGCTGGCCGGGTGGGGGGCTGAGCCCCCCACCTCCCTCCCTCCCGGACGGGACGGCTGGCCGGGTGGGGGGCTGACCCCCCCACCTCCCTCCCGGACGGGGCGGCTGGCTGGGCAGAGGGGCTGCTGGCTGGGCAGAGGGGCTCCTCACTTCCCAGTAGGGGCGGCCGGGCAGAGGCGCCCCTCACCTCCCGGAGGGGGCGGCTGGCCGGGCGGGGGGCTGAGCCCCCCACCTCCCTCCCGGATGGGGTGGCTGCCGGGCGGAGACGCTCCTCACTTCCCAGACGGGGCGGTTGCCAGGCGGAGGGTCTCCTCACTTCTCAGACGGGGCGGCCGGGCAGAGATGCTCCTCACCTCCCAGACGGGGTCGCGGCCGGGCCGAGGCGCTCCTCACATCCCAGACGGGGCGGCGGGGCAGAGGCGCTCCCCACATCTCAGACGATGGGCTGCCGGGCAGAGACGCTCCTCACTTCCTAGATGGGATGGCGGCCGGGACGAGGCGCTCCTCACTTCCCAGGTGGGATGGCGGCCGGGCAGAGACGCTCCTCACTTTCCAGACTGGGCAGCCAGGCAGAGGGGCTCCTCACATCCCAGACGATGGGCAGCCAGGCAGAGACGCTCCTCACTTCCCAGACGGGGTGGCGGCTGAGCAGAGGCTGCAATCTCGGCACTTTGGGGGGCCAAGGCAGGCGGCTGGGAGGTGGAGGCCGTAGCGAGCCGAGATCACGACACTGCACTGCAGCCTGGGCACCATTGAGCACTGAGTGAATGAGACTCCGTCTGCAATCCCGGCACCTCGGGAGGCCGTGGCTGGCGGATCACTCGCGGCTAGGAGCTGGAGACCAGTCCGGCCAACACAGCGAAACCCCGTCCCCATCAAAAAAACACGAAAACCAGTCAGGCGTGGCAGCGCGCGCCTGCAATCGCAGGCACTCGGCAGGCTGAGGCAGGAGAATCAGGCAGGGAGGCTGCAGCGAGCCGAGATGGCAGCAGTACAGTCCACCTTTGGCCCGGCATGAGAGGGAGACCATGGAAAGGAGAGGGAGAGGGAGACGGGAGAGGGAGAGGGAGAGGGAAACGGAGAGGGAGAGGGAGAGGGAGACCGAGATGCCCCTCTTATCCCTAGTCATATTCCTTGTTCTAAAGTCTAGCTGGTCTGGTATTAATATAGCCACTAATATAGTTATCTATTAGTATTTGCATGGTGTATTTTTCTCCATTCTTTTTACTTTTAATTTATTTATGTCTTTATGTTTGAAATGAGTATCTTGTGGGCAGCATATAGTGGGCTCTTGCTTTCCTATCCAATTTTGTAATTTCTTTCTTTTAATTGGAATGCTTAGATCATTTGCATTTAATGTAAGCACTGATATAGCTGGATTTAAATCTATCATCTTGTTATTTTTTTCTCTTTGTCCTATGTGTCTTTTATTTTTTCCTTTCTTTTGGCCTTCTTTTGAATTAATTATTTTGTATGATTACATTTTTAAATTAAACTTTTATTTTGAGATAATTGTGAATTCACATACAATTATAAGAAATAATACAGAGAGATTTCATGAATCCTTATCCAATTTCTCCCAGTGGTAACATCTTGCAAAACTATGGCATAATATTGCAACCAAGTTATTGACTTTGATATAGTTAAGATATAGAATATTTCTACCACCACAAGGACCCCTCATGTTGCCCTTTTATAGCCATACCTGCCTACCTTCTACTTATACTTTCTCCGTAACCCCTGGAAACTACTACTACTTTTTTCTCCATTTCTATAATCTTCTTATTTTGAAGATGTTATGTGAATGAAATTATATAGTATTTAATCTTTTGGGAGTGGCTTACTTCACTTAGCATAATTCTTTGGAGATTTATCCAGGTTGTTTTATGTATCAATGGTTTGTTCCTTTTCTATTACTGAGTAGTGTTCCACAGTATGGATATACTATTGTTTGTTTAACCATTCCCTCATTAAAGTTGTTTCCAGTTGTTGGCTATTATGAGTAAAGCTGTTACAAACTTTTGTCTACAGATGTTGTTTTGGTAAACAAAAGTTTTCATTTCTCTGGGATAAATGTCAGGAGTGTAATTGCTGGGTCATGTAATAGTTGTGTGTTTACTTTTTAAAGAAACTGACAAACTATTTTCTAGAAACATTGTACCATTTTACATTCCAACCAGCAGTGTGTGAGAGATCCAGTTTCTCTGCATCATTACCAGCATTTGGTGTTGACGCTATTTTTTATTTTAGCCACTCTCATAGGTATATAGTGAGATTTCATTGTGATTTTATTTATTTATTTATTTAGAGATGGAGTCTTGCTAGGTCACCCAGGCTGGAGGACACTGGCACAGTCTCAGCTCACTGCAACCTCTGCCTCCTGGGTTCAAGTGATTCTCTTGCCTCAGCCTCCCGAGTAACTGGGATTATAGGCACATGCCACCATGCCTGGCTAATTTATTTTTGTATATTTAGTAGAGACGGGGTTTCACCATATTGGCCAGGCTGGTCTTGAACTCCTGACCTCAGGTGATCCATCCGCCTCAGCCTCCCAAAGTGCTGGGATTACAGGCATGATCCACCACGCCCGGCCTCATTCTGATTTTAGATTGCGTTTTCCTAATGGCTTATAATGTTGGGTATATTCTCAAGTTCTTATTTGCCATCTGTATATCTTCTTCAGTAAAATGTCTCTTCACATCTTTTGCCCATGTATTAATTGGATTGTTTGGATTTTTTTTACTGTTGAGTTTTTTTCTTTTTCAAGACAGGATCTCACTGTGTTGCCTAGGCTGGAGTGCATTGGGGTGATCCTGGCTCACTGCAGCCTCAAAGTCCTGGGCTCAAGTGATCCTCCCACCTCAGTCTCCCAAGTGCAGTGATTACAGGCATGAGCCACTGCACCTGGCCTACTGTTGAGTTTTGAGGGTTCTTTATATATTCTAGATACTAGTCCTTTGGTGGATATATGGTTTGCAAATATTTTGTTCTCTCCACAGCTTGTCTTTTTATCCTTTTAACAGGGTCTTTCACAAAGCACACATTTTTTAATTTTGATGAAGTTTGATTCATCAGTTTTTCCTTTTGCTTTTAGTGTGAAGCCTAAGAACATTTTTTGCCTAGCCCTGGATTTCATTTATAAAATTTTATGATTTTACATTTAAGTCCATGATCCACTGTGTATAAGGTGTGAGACTTAGGTTGAAGTGCATTATTATTATTATTATTATTATTATTATTATTATTTGCGTATGAATGCTCAATTGCTACAGCACTGCTTGTTGAAAAGACTTATCTTTCCTCATTGAGTTGCTTTTCTCAAAAATTAGTTGGGAATATTTATGTGTGTCTATTTCTGAAGTCTCTATTCTGTTCCACTGATGTGTCTGTCACTGCATGGTACCATGTGGCTCTGATTATGTAGCTATGTAATAAGTCTCGAAATTGGGTTGACTGATTTCTCCCACTATATTCTTTTTTCCCCAATGTTTTTACTAGCTATTCTAGTTCCTTTGCCTTTCCATATAATTTTAGGACGAACTTGTCTCTATGTATAAAAAGACTTGCTGGGGTTTTGAAAGGAATTGCATTAATTCTGTAATTTGGGGGAAATTATCATCTTTACTATGTTGAATCTTCCAATCCATGAGTATAGCATGTCTCTCCACTTATTTAGCTCTTTTTAAAATTGTTTTCATGAGCATTGTGTATTTATTTTGTTCTGTTCTGTTTTTTTTGGAGATGGATTCTCGCTCTGTCACCCAGGCTGGAGTGCAGTGGCATGATCTTGGCTCACTGCCACCTCCGCCTCCCGGGTTCAAGCGATGCTCCTGTCTCAGCTTCCCAAGTAGCTGGGATTACAGGCGTGTACCATGACACCCGGCTAATTTTTGTATTTTTAGTAGAGACGGGGTTTTGCCATTTTGGCCAGGCTGGTCTCGAACTCCTGACCTCAGGTCACCTGCCTGTATTGGCCTCCCAAAGTTCTGGGATTGCAGATATGAGCCACTGGCAGCATTGTGTAGTTTTAAGGAAACAAGTCCTGCACTTGTTTTGTTAGATTTACAACTCAATTTTTTTGGGTGATTGTAAGTGGTATTGTATTTTTAACTTTAATGTTAAGTTCAGTGCTATTATATAGAAGTACAGATGGTTGTCTACATATACAATTATGCTGTCTGCAAATAGGGACGTCTTATTTCTTCCTTTCAAATATGTATATCTTTTATTTCCTGGCTCCCTACTTGGCTTTCTCTGCACTAACAGGGGTGTTGGGAGCACCTTGTTATAGCCTAATGAAGGGGAAAGTCTAGGCTCCTCACTCAATCTTTGCTCGTGTAGGAGGGAGTGTGGCTACACCGTACAACATTGTGTACAAATGTACACATATACAACATTGTGAGTTATACAGTTTTTTCTTGGTGTTTTCCTGGAGTAGAGTGTTATTGTCTAAAGGTTTTCTTTCTTTCTATCCTGCTGTTTTCTTGTCCTTTGGCTAAAGAGAGTAGGCTTTTGTTGGAGCTTTATTTTTGGTCTGTGCCTGTTGGCATTTAAAGTTGCCAGCTTCTTCACCTCCAAATTTGGGATTTTTGAGGCCAAAAGAAAATCCAGTGAACTTTGTCATCTCATGTCATTTCTCTGGTCCTAAGGTCCCTAGCTCATCTTTATGGAAGTGGAAGCTACATGATTATGTTTTAGCTCCACTATTAGCTTATGAGTTATACCTCTTTTAAAAAATGTTTTTATAGAGGTTTCCATAGGGTTTACAATATTAATCTTTAACTTATTATCACATTCTACCTTCAAGCAATATTATACTGCTTCACATACAAGAACCATATAACAGTATATTTCTATTTTTTTTCTTCTCCTGGCCTATGAGCTATTACTGTCATGTTTTATTCCTACATATGCTATAAACATCACAATATAATGTTATTTTTTGCTTCAAACAGTCAATTGTCTTTTTTATTTTTATTTTTTTTTGAGACAAGGTCTCACTCTGTCACCCAGACTGGAGTGCAGTGGTGCGTATATGGCTTTCTGCAGCCACAAACTCCTGGGCTTGAGCGATCTTACTGCCTCAGCCTTCTGAGTAGCTGGAACTACAGGTATATGCCACCATGCTCGACTAATTTTTTTTTTTTTTAAGAGATGGAGTCTTCCTGTGTTGCTAAGGCTAGTCTCAAACTCAGGAATCCTCTTGCCTTGTCCTCCCAAAGTGCTGGGATTACAGGCATGAGCCACAGTGCCCAGCCAAAATTATCTTTTAATGAGATTTTAAAAAGTGTCTTTTATGTTTATCTACATATTTACAATATTTTCTCCTTCATTCATTTATGTACATCTACATTTCCACCTGTATCATTTTACTTCTTTCTGAAGAACTTCATTTAACATGTCTTGTAGTACATATCTGCTGGCATGAATTCCCTTAGTTTTTGCTTGTTTGAAAATGTCTTGTTTAGCTGTCATTTAAAAAAATAACAGCTTTGATGAGATATAATTCACATAACATACAATTCACTAATTTAAAGTATGCAATTCAGTGGTCTGTAGTATATTCACAGAGCCATGTAACCAATCACCATGACTAATTTTAAAACTTTTTTTTATGCTAGAAAGAAACCTTGTACCCATTAGCAGTCACTTCCCATTGCCCCCCAAGCTCCCAGCACTAGGCAATCACTAACCTACTTTCTGTCTCTATAGATTTGTCTATTCTGGACATTTAATGTACATAAAATTACACAATCTGTTGTTTTTGTGACTGGCTTCCTTCATTTAGCATAATGTTTTTATACACATTGTAGCATATATCAGTCACCTTTATTTTTGGAATATATTTTCCCTGGGTTTAGAGTTCTAGCCTGATAGTTGTTTTTCTTTTTCTTCTTAGCTTTAAAAATGTTCCACTTGATTTTGGCTTGCTTAGTTTCTGATGAGAAGTTTTCTTTCATTCTATTCTTTGTTCCTCTGTATGTAATATTTTTTTCTCTGGATGCTTTTAAGATTTCTGATTTTCAAGTTTTGATTATGATGTGCCTTGGTGTGGTTTTCTTTATATTTATCTTGTCTGGGCTCCATTGAGCTTCTTAGTTGAGATTCTGTGAGTTTATTATTTTCATCAAATTTGAATTTTTTGTCATTTTTTTCTTTAAATGCTGTTCCTATTTCCTATTCCCGCTTTTCTCTTTTTACTTCTCAGATTTTCTCTTCATTAGACTACTTGATACTGTCTCATAGGTCACTGATGCTCTGCTCAGTCTTTTTGAATGACTTTCTTTTTTCTTTTTTTTTTTGAGACGGAGTCTCGCTCTGTCGCCCAGGCTGGAGTGCAGTGGCGAGATCTCGGCTCTCTGCAAGCTCCGCCTCCTGGGTTCACGCCATTCTCCTGCCTCAGCCTCCCGAGTAGCTGGGACTACAGGCACCCGCCAGCACGCCCAGCTAATTTTTTGTATTTTTAGTAGAGACGGGGTTTCACTGTGTTAGCCAGGATGGTCTCGATCTCCTGACCCTGTGATCTGCCTGCCTCGGCCTCCCAAAGTGCTGGGATTACAGGCGTGAGCCACTGCACAGGTGACAGAAAGTCACCTGAATGACTTTCTGTACTTCATTTCGAGTAGTTTCTGTTGGTATGTCTTCATCTTTACTGTAGTGTCTATTCTGATGTAAATCTCATCCAATGTACTTTTTTCTTCTGATACTGCATTTTATTCTCTCTACAAATCCCATTTTGGTCTTTAAAATGTATTTTTCTTTTTTTCTTCAGCATATTCATGTTTTCCTTTATATCATTGAGAATATATTTTTATATTTATAAAGTAACTCAATTCATTTTCTGCTAATTCCATCATTTCTGTTATTTAGGGGCCTGTTTCTATTTATGAAATTGTTTCTTGGTTTGGGGTCACTTTTCCCTGCTTCTTTGCATGCCTGGTAATTTTTTATTGAGTGTTGGATATTGTAAGTTGTAATTTTTGGATGCTGGGTTTTGTTGTATTCCTTTATAAAATATTGAAATTGCTCTGCCATGCAGTTGAGCCACTTGGGATATTAGATCTTCTTGAGGCTTGCTTTTAAGTTTTGTTAGGGTGAGTCAAGAGGATCATTTAGTGTGGGGCTAATTTAGCCTGCTCCCGTGTGTTGCTAATGTCAGGACTTTATCCAGTGCCCTGTGTATTCTGTGTTTTTTCCACTCTGGAAGATGCGAACATGAACTATTCTTAGCCTTGTGGAGCTCCAGGATTTGTTCAGCTTATAGTTTTCTATTGATTATTGCCTTAGGAGTTTCACCTTACACATGCAGTGATTGTTACTTAGGTAAACACTCAAGGGTACCCTTCTGAAGATCTCTGGAACTCTCTTTCTTTGTGCAGCTCCATCTTCTGTGGTATTCTGCCCCAGAAAATCTAGACATTTTTGCCTCCCTGAATTCTGAGCTCTTTCTCTTCAATTCAGCAAGACTGTGGATCTCTGTTTGGGTTTCTATCCCTGCTCTGCAGCCTGGAAACTCTTCACAAGTAACTGGGGCAATGGTAGGGCTCACTTTATTTCCCTTTCCTGAGTTCTTCACTACCTATTGTTCAGTATCCAAAAGGAGTTGTTTCATATATTTTGCCTGGTTTTCTAGTTGTTTATGGTTGGAAGAAAGTTTGCATAGAAGTGTCATTTGTGAGTAGAAGCAGAATTCTCCACTAGCTTTTAAATTCAATAACTTCTAAAATATTTCTATGTTTGATTTAGATTTCTTTCTTCATGGACTTAAAAGAACACCTTTTCCCCCCTCAATTTTGATACCTTTTTGTTTTTTTCTCAATAATATAAAGCATACTTATTCATATCACATGGATATTTTCATAGTAATATTATATAACACATCACCCAAAAACTCACTGGCCTAAAACAAAAATCGCATATTTTTATGAATCTGTTGACTGGCTGGAACTAGGCTGGGCTTTGCTGGGGGCCTCTGCCTAAAACTGGGGCAGCTGATGTGGCTCCACTTTTCACTGTAGATCTGTGGTCAGTTGGGGCAGCTCTGCTTCTAGCGTTCATTCAGGGCCCTGGCTGAAAGGCAGCGGCCACCCCGAGGAAGTTCTTCTTGTGATGATCGCAGAGGCACAAAAGAACAAACAGAAACACTCAGTCTTCTTAAGGCTGAGTCTGGGAATCGTCCATGGCCCCTTCCTCCTCAAGTCATTTGCCAAAACAAGGCACCTAGCCAAGCTCTAAGTTGAAAGGCGTAAAAGTATACTCTGCCTACAGTGGGGCTAGGGCAAGGGTGTGGATGCAGGGGAGGATAAAGTATTGAAACCAGTAATTCAAACTATTACATAAATTTTCTTTTTATTTATTTAGAGACAGAGTCTCTCTCTGTCACCCAGGCTGGAGTACAATGGCACGATCTTGGCTCACTGCAAACTCCGCCTCCCAGGTTCAAGCGATTCTCGTGTTTCAGCCTCCCAAGTAGCTGGGATTACAGGCGTGCACCACCACGCCTGGCTAATTTTTGTATTTTTAGTAGAGACGGGGTTTCACCGTATTGGCCAGGCTGGTCTCAAACTCCTGACCTTAAGTAATCTGACCGCCTCAGCCTCCCAAAGTGCTGTGATTCTAGGTGTGAGCCACCGTGCCTGGCTTATTACATGAATTTAAAATCCTGACCAATGGTTCAATGACTTGAAGTGTTTGGAAGTGAAATTCTTCTGTATATTGTTTTTGCATACTTCCATTCATGGTGCATTATTTTCTGGTGTATTTTGTCATTTTGGATTGGTGTTCAGATATGGTAGGCCTTTTAGAAATGGAACTTCCATGTGGCCTGGCTTGAGGAAACATCCCTCAAGAATAATTTTTTTGTCGGTCTCTTCCAGGTACCCTAAGGTTCGCATTAGCCAGGGACTCTTTATTACGTTAATTTCTCAGGTTGGAGGTATGTGGACATTGCAAGGAGTAGAAAATTGAACCCTAGGCTGGGAACAGGGGCTCACACCTGTAATCCCAGCACTTTGGGAGGCCGAGGCGGGTGGATCACCTGAGGTTAGGAGTTTAACACCAGCCTGGACAACATAGTGAAATCCCGTCTCTACAAAAATACAAAAATTAGCTGGGCGTGATGGTGGGTGCCTGCAATCCCAGCTATTTAGGAGACCGAGGTGGGAGAATAGCTTGAACCCAGGAGGAAGAGGTTGCAGTGAGCTGAGATCACGCCATTGCACTACAGCCTAGGTGACAGAGCAAGACTCCGTCTCAAAAAAAAGACTCAAGTCTCAAAAAAAAAAAAAAAAGAAAAAGAAAAAAGAAAAAGAAAATTGAACTCTATATCATGTAGAGCAGTGGTTACCAAATCTCAGGTGAGGCATATTTCCTCCTACTAGAACCAGGGCTGAGAGAGACGGATAGTGTACTGGTTTTATGCAGGAGCCTCAGTTTAACCTCCTCAGGTGGGCTCAAAGCCTTGTGCCTTATTCCTACATCATCATTAAAAGCCAACCCCTTGTTACCAAAAGCAGGACAACAAAAAGCATTGGTAGGCCAGGCACGGTGGTTCACGCCTGTAATCCCAGCACTCTGGGAGGCTGAGGCGGATAGATCACTTGAGGCCAGGAATTTGAGACCAGCCTGGCCAACATGGTGAAACCCTGTCTCTACTAAAAATACAAAAAATTAGCCAAGTGTGGTGGTGCACACCTGTAATCCTAGCTACTTGGGAGGCTGAGGCACGACAATTACTTGAAGTCGGGAGGTGGAGGTTGCAGTGAGCCAAGATTGCACCACTGCACACCAGCTTGGGTGACAGAGTGAGACTCTGTCTCAAACAAAAACACACACGACAACAACAACAACAACAACAACAACAACAACAAAGCATTGGTACCCACATATTCATTTTAGTTTTAATTTCCTCTTTAGTTTTGTTGTCTTTATTTTTAGCTCGGTGCTACACTTGAAAAGTTGCTTGTAAAAATTTACCCAGCATTTCTTTATTTTTTTGTCTTCAACTTTTATTTTAAGTTCAGCAGTACATGTGCAGGATGTGGTTTGTTACGTAGGTGAACATGTGCCATGGTGATTTGCTGCACAGATCATCCCATCACCTAGGTATTAAGCCCAGCATTCATTGGCTATTCTTCCTGATGCTCTCCCTCCCCAGCACCCCTCACAGGCCGCAGTGTGTGTCAGTCCCTCCTTGGGTGTCCATGTGTTCTCATCATTCACTTCCCACTTATAAGTGAGAACATGTGGTGTTTGGTTTTCTGTTCCTGTGGTAGTTTGCTGAAGATAATGGCTTCCAACTCCATCCATGTCCCTGCAAAGGACGTGATCTCATTCCTTTTTATGGCTGCATAGTATTCCACGATGTATATGTACCACATTTTCTTTATTCAGTCTATCATTGAGTGGCATTTAGGTTGATTCCATGTCTTTGCTATTATGAATAGTGCTGCAATGAACATATACATGCATGTATCTTTATAATAAAACAATGTATATTCCTTTGGGTATGTACCCAGTAATAAGATTGCTGTTTACCCAGTATCTCTATCTGTTTTGTATAGTGAGTTTTCTCAGGTTCTCTCATTAGCTATTTTGCGATTTTGTATATGATCTTCTCTTTTCCTGGATTACTCCCAATATCCACTTACACTTTAGGCTCCATTTCTTCTGAATCCTCTGGTAAATTAGATATTCTTCTTCTTCTTTCTCGTGGGGAAATTATTTTCCTTCATAGTGTGTTTATATTTTGTGATCTTATATGCTTAACTTCTGCTTTTCCCATTAGACTCTCAGCTCCTCATAGACAGAGACCAGATCTGTGTTGTTTTCTACTAATTCCCAGAGCTTAGTACAATGCTTAGAACGTAACAGGCCCTCTGTAAGTATTTGTTTAATGAATAGTCGTGATATTTGGAAATACCACTTGTCATTACTGTCATGTATGTGACATTATGTTAGTCAAAGTACTTTTAAGTATGGTTTCCAAAAGCTTGCTACTTGCCTGCGTTAAGACTGTTCTAGTCTCTGTTCTGGTCAACCTGTTAATGAATGATTGGATAATGACATGTATGGACTGTGTCAGAGAATTATACAAGCTTTTTACCAGTCAAGACTCTTGGTTGAAAGCAATAGAAATGGTCTCTGATTAATTTAAACAGAAAAGGAATTTAATTGAAAAGGTATTATATAACTTGTACAACTGATGGGTAGATGGAATTAGGTTTGAACAGGATCCAAGAAAGGAAAAGCCCAGTTGCTATAGTTTGAATGTTTGTGTCCCCTCTAAAGTTTGTGTTGAAACTTAATCATCAATGTGATAATATTAAGAGGTGGTAATTAAGGTAATTAAGTCATGAAAGCAGAGCCCTCATGAATGGGATTAGCAACCTTATAAAGGGCTGGAGGGAAATAGTACCCCCCCCCCCCACTTTTGCCCTTCTATCCCTTCTGCCATGTGAAGACACAGTGTTTGTCCTCTCTGAAGGGTGCAGCAGCAAGGTACCATCTTGAAAGCAGAGACAGGGCCTTGCCAGACACCAAACCTGCCAGGTTAGACTTCTCATTCTCCAGAACTACGAGCAATAAATTTCTATTCCTTGTAAATTACCTACTCTCAAGTATTTTGTTATGGCAACACAAATGGACTACGACAGAAGTTGGTGTGAGAAGTGGGGCATTATGATAACAAATACCTAAAAGTGTGGAAGCCGCTTTGGAACTGAGAAATGGGTAGAGGCTGGAAGGAAGAGATTGGAGGTGTATGCCAGAAAAAGCCTAGATGATCCTGAACAGAGCATTAATCACCATGAATGGTAATTTTGGTGAGGGCTCAGAAGAAGAGAGCTGTAGAGAAAGCCTAAATCTTCTTAGAGACTGAGTGGTTGTGAACAGAATGTTGGTAAAAATATTGGTAGTATGCTGGGCGCTGTGGCTCATGCCTGTAATCTCAGCACTTTGGGAGGCCAAGGCAGGAGGCTCACTTGAGCTCAGGAGTTTGAGACCAGCCTAAGCAACATAGGGAGACCCTACCTCTACAAAAATAAAAAAAAGTTTTCAGGCTTGATGGCGCATGCCTGTGGTCCTAGTTACTTGGGAGGCTGAGGTGGGAGGATCACTTGGGCCCAGGAGGTCGAGGCTGCAGTGAGCCAGGATTGCACCACTGCAGTCCAGCCTGGGTAACAGAGCAGAACTCTGTATATAAAAAATAAAGTAAAATATGAGTGGTAAAGGCAATCCTGATGAGGTCTCAGATGGAAATGAGGAAACGTGTCATTGGAAACTGGAGAAAAGACCATTCTTGTTACAAAGTGGAGAAGAATTTAGCTGAATTGTATTCATGCCCTCCTGCTTTGTAGAAGGCAGAACTTAGGAGCCATGAACTAGGATATGTGGCAGAAGAAATCTAAGTGTTCAGGGTGCTGGATGATTTATCTTGAATACTTATAGTAAAATATAAGAAGAGAGAAATGAATTAAAGATGGAATTTATAATCAAAAGGGAAGCAGAATTTAAGCCTTTGGAAAATTTTCAGCTTTGCTATGTACAGAATAAAAAAGCATGTTCAGGAGAGAATACCAACGGGGTAGCCAAGCGAATGTTTGATAAGGAGATTAGCACAGATGAAAGGGAGCCAGATGCTATTCATCAGGATAAAGAAAGAATGACCCCAAAGGCATTTTGGAGATTTTTGAGGCTGCCACTCCCATTATAGTTCCAGAGCGCCAGGGCCTTGAGAACTGAATGGTTTCAAGGGAAGGGCCCAGGGCACCCACGGTACCTCAGGACTCACTGCCCAGTTCTGCCTTCAGTTTCTGCTCCTCAAATTCTGGTACAGTGCTCCTTAACCACCCGAGCTGTGGCTCAAGTGGGCCCAGGTGTGGCTTGAACTACTGCTCTGGAGGGCACAAATGGCAAAATTTGGCAAAGTTCCTGTGGGGCTAACTCTGCAGGTGCACAGAGTGCACAAGCTATGGAGGCATGGCTACTTCCACCTAGATTTCAAAGGATGCTTCAAAGAGCCTTGCCAATGCCTAGTGACCATGGGAGTGGGGCCACCCCAGAGTCCCCACTAGGGTAATACCCAGCAGAGCTGTGAGGTCAGAGATACTGCAGACAGCCCCCACTTGGGCAATGCTTAGTAGAGCTTTGGAGGCAGGGCTGCCCCCGAAGATCCCAGACCTGTAGAGCCACCAGCCACCGGCATGCAACGTCAGCCAGGGAGAGCCACAGGCACCTAACTCCAGCCCTTGAGAGCTGCTGTGTGGGCTGTGCTCAGAGAAGCCATGGGAGTGGGGCTGCCTGGAGCCTTGGGGGTCCAACCCTCATCTTACTGTGTCCAGAAGGTGGGACAGACATGGAGTCAAATAAGATTATTCTTTTTCTTTTTTCTTTTGAGGTGGAGTCTCGCTCTGTCGCCCAGGCTGGAGTGCAGTGGCGCAATCTTGGCTCACTGCAATCTTCACCTCCTGGGTTCAAGCGATTCTCCTGCCTCAGCCTCCTGAGGAAGATAATTCTCTTATTGAGCTGGATCCCCATTTGCCCCATTTTATTATAACACCCAACACCTCCCCCACACCTGCTAGCCTGTCCCCACTCCAGGTCCAGTGATGTACCCTACTTTCCTTTCCTTTTGGGTTCCTTTTTGGATTACAGATGTGCGCCACCATGCCTGGCTAATTTTTGTATTTTTAGTAGAGACGGGATTTCATCATGTTGGTCAGGCGGGTCTCAAACTCCTGACCTCATGATCCACCTGCCTCGGCCTCCCAAAGTGCTGCGATTACAGGCATGAGCTACCATGCTTGGCCAAGAAGATTATTCTTAAGCCCCAAGATTTAATGCTGTTTGCCTTGCTGGGTTTTGGACTTACCTGAGACCTGTTACCCTTTTCTTCTTTTCTTTTGCTCCCTTTTGGAATGGGAATGTCTGTCCTATGCTCGTTATACCTTTGTATTTTGGAAGCACATAACTTGTTTGATTTCATAGGCTCACAGCTAGAGGAGAATTTGCCTCAGGATGAATCATTTCTTTGAGTCTCACCTATATCTGATTTGGACTTTAGACTTTTGAGTTGATGCTGAAATGAGATAAGACTTTTGGGGCTACTAGAATGGAAGGAAGATATTAGGTTGGTGCAAAAGTAATTGCAGTTTTTGTTATCACTTTTAATGGCAAATATTTTACATGTGAGAAGGACATGAATTTTGGGAGTCAGGGGCAGAATGCTGTGGTTTGAATGTTTGTGTCCCCTCTAAAATTCATGTCAAAACTTAATTGCCAATGTTGTATTAAGATGTGGGGTAGGGCCTTTAGGAGGTAATTTAAGTCATGAGAGCAGAGCCCTCATATATGGGATTAGTGACCTTATAAAGGGCTGGATGGGACTAGCTAGGCCTTCCTTTTTTGCCATTCCGTCCCTTCCACCATGAGAGGATACAGCATTCATCCTCTCTGGAGGATACAGCAGCAAGGAATCATCTTGGAAGCAGAGACCAGGCCCTCACCAGCCATTGAACCTGTTGGTGCCTTGATCTTGCCTTCACAGCCTCCCAAACTGTGAGAAATAAATTTTTGTTTTTGTTTTTTTTTAAAATAAATTACCCACTTGCAGGCATTTTATTATAGCAGCACAAACTGGCTAAGACACCAGCCGAGATTCATACCATCATGGACATAGTTTGCTTAGAATTCCTATCTGATGGTGCTGTCACTGGACACGTCCTGCTCTGTTCTTGGATTCTGTATTCCCTGCTCTCTCATTATCATGCTACTGGGCTTATCTTTACCTTCCTTGTGCCTTTGCAGCACTTTCTGGAGGGTCCTGGGTGGAAGCATCTGGTTGGCTGAACTTAAGTCATGGGCTTGCCCTGCTTGCTAGGTTTTGGTACAAAGGTACTGTCTCTTCACTTTGGCTGCCATGATGGAAGACAGAATCTGCCTTCAACTGATCTTAGGACGCTCTCCTCAATAGGAAGGGATTCATATGTCTCTTCAGAGACAGCTGCTAACCCCAGGGAAGATAATTCTCTTATTGAGCTGGATCCCTATTTGCCCCACTTTATTATAACACCCAACACCTCCCCCGCTGCTGCCAGCCTGTCCCCACTCCAGGTCCAGGGATGTAGCCTACTTTCCTTTCCTTTTTGTGTTCCTTGCCTGTGTCTCATGCAGTCTGTTAGAATTCATTTCTAATGTGGCTGTGGATAGGGTAGATCTCCTATGTTCTTCTTCATATTCTTTGAAAAACAAAAACAAAAGCAAAAATCTCATAGACTTTACTGTCTTGAAAGAGTTTCCTGCTGAGTCCTGTCAGAATCTCTGAATTCACTTTAATTAAATTCTATAAACTTTAATGAACTCATTTCCCTGATTGAGAAAATAGTTGCTCTTTGTAGGAATTCCCTGATTTTGAGCACTGGGGATGTATAGTTCAGACCCTAAAAGACCTAGAAACCCATAATATAAAATTCCTTGGTCCAGTTTTTTTTTTAACTCTTTTTAAAGCCTTTCAGATGTTGAGAAGCTTGGGGCATTTTCACTTTTTGGCATAGTAAATATGATTATTATTATATATTTTTAAGACAGAGTCTCTCTCTGTTGCCTAGGCTGGAGTGCAGTGGTGTGATCTCAGTTCACTGCAACCTCTGCCTCCTGGGTTCAAGTGATTCTCCTGCCTCAGCCTCTTGGGTCGCTGGGATTACAGGCGTGAGCCGCCACGCCCAACTAATTTTTGTATTTTTAGTAGAGGCGGGGTTTCACCATGTTGGCCAGGCTGGTCTTGAACTCCTAACCTCAAGTGATGCACTCGCCTCGGCCTCCCAAAATGCTGGGATTACAGGTGTGAACCACCGTGCCCGGCCACCATAGTAAATATTAAAGAATTGTATAGACAGAGTTACAAACATCGTGGAATGTTTCAAATATGTGAATGTTAGGTGCTTTTTAAACAGACATGCTAAAACACAATTGTATGTATAACCTTATTTGTAAATAATGTCAAAAATCCCATTGATGTTGCTGTTGGGTTGGTAAAATTCTTGGTCTTGGTCTGTCCCTTGTTATTTCTATTCTAGGTATGTCTGGCTCTGACACACCCTGCTGTCATCTGCTCAGTCCTTCTGGAGGCCTCTCTAGAGAAGGCAAACCATCTGGGCTCCCTATCCTTGGTTCTGTCCTTGGCAGGACTGACGACCATAGGATAAGCCTGGTTCTTCCTATTGCTAAAGCTCGGCTTTTCCACCTGTTATCCTGACCTAATGCCTGGACATCACCTCTTGGAAAGCATTATGGTCCCTGTGCTGGACTTGACTTCCTTTGTCTGCCTTTCATGGGAATTCACCCTCCCTTTACATAAGAGTTCCTATTTTTGGTTTTAGAGATTCCTCTGGGTCATCACTGAGCTGAACTGATGGAGGTTCCTTGAAATCAGCAAATGGCCTAGATAATCAGGCCTCCTAACCTCAGCCTTCTGTGATGCTTTGCTTTTCTATTTCCCATTCTGTGGGGTTGGGTGGAGCAAGGGATATAGTCTTTTAGAAACAGTATTGTTCACTTAACAAAGACCTCAAACCCAGGAATAAGCATAATCTCCACCAGGGAATGCCACTTAATTGCATTAAGCTTCTTAGATTTATCAGATGAAGGATAAGCCTGATTTATCAAAACCAGAGTGGCCGATATTCTGGTTGACAAAATCCAGGTTTAAGAGGATAGTTCTTGTTAGTTGGATCAATGAGCTGAAGTGGATATGATGGCATTTAATTGGTACAGATGTCATATTTGTCACTTTCATTGCCCAAATTCCCAATTACATAAACTCATATTTAGTAATAGCTTAGTGGCATCCCACTTATAAAAGGCTCAGGGGTTTTAGTTGGAAATATTTCCAATTTACTATAAAACTAGCATAACCTTAGTTATAAAACATCTTCACATGGCATACACAGATGTCAAGGAACAATTTTACTTAGAGCTTTTGGTAAAAATTTAAATAAAATGAGAATATGTGGTGTGATGAGATAAGGACGCCTGAATACTTAATTCAAATAAGCATTTTTTTGTGAAGAAGTCTAAATTACTAAGAGAGATTTATGACAAAGAGAATTTGAATAGATAACTAGTTGCTGAAGACAGTGAAAAAGTTTTTGAAGAATGACATATAAGAAAGACACTGAATCCAGTTGGCTTTACAGGCAAGTAACGTATCCAAACTTTCAAGGAATTATGCTATTAAAATGATTGCAGGCCTGAGTATAGGATTCCACATTGAAAATTGTTTTCCTCAGGATTTTGAAGGCATTGTTCCACTGTCTTGTAGCTTCCAGTATTACTGCAAAGTCTGAGGTCACTCTGATTCTTGAGCCTATGTGTGAAACTATGTTCTTCTCTGGAAACTTGTAGGCTCATCTCTTTGTCTCTGGCGTTCTGAAAATTTTCAGTAGAGTGGACCTATACTCATCCATTGGGCTGGGCACTCAGTGGCTCTCTCAATCTAGAGATTATTGAATTTCCTTTGATTATTTACATTCCTATTTTTTCTACTCCTCTTTTCCGAAGCTTCCGTTAGACCTTCTGGACTTGTCCTCAAATCATTTTTTATATTTTCTACTGTTTGTATCTTTGTATTTTATTCTAGTTTCTGGGGAATTGCTTAACTATCTTCCAGCCTTTTTATTGAAGTTTTCAATTCTGCTGTCATACTTTTACTTTCCAATACCTTGGTTTTGTCATTGTTGTTCTCTATGTAGCTGTTTCTTAGAGTATTGTCTTATTTCACGGCTGCAATACCCTCTTTATCATATCAGAAAGATGTGATAAAATCTTTCTGAATAAAGTAATATTAGTTTTAAAAATATTTTATTCTCCATGCATAATCTCTCTTTTCTCTGGAAAGCTTTATTCTGATTATTTTAGACTCTTTCATATAAGATGGTTTTCTCAAATGCCTGGGATCCTCACCCATGTGCTCATATTTAAAAGAGGGTCACTAAAACGCTGTCTGACCAAAAGAGAACCCTACTGTAAACTATGGACTTTGGGTGATAATGATGTATCAATGTAGGTTCATCAAGTGTAACAAATGTACCTCTCTGGTGGGGGATGTTGACAGTGAGGAGGCTGTGCATGTGGGAAGTGGGCAGAGGATATAATGAAAATCTCTTTATCTTCTGCTCAGTTTTGCTGTGAACCTAAAAATATTCTAGAAGAGTATTTTTGAATATTTAGAAGATAAACTCTGTTCAACAAATACAAACAAAACATTTGTTTTGGACACTTTAACCATTGCAGTAGGCAAATAAAAACCCAACTTAATGGGGAAAAAAAAAGCTGTTTGGACGATCTGTATGCATGATTAGGACTTCCTGACTGTGATTTTCATTGTGTGGCCATCTAGCTGTCTATTTCCTTGGACAGCCCCTGGTGCCCATATCTTTAGGTTTTTTCTTTTGGATCTGTCAGATCCACTGGCAACACTCTTCCAAACACTTGCATAGAAAATACATACCTGGCTTCCAGGATTCTCAAGAAAAGTATAAGTAACAAAAGGAAAATGGATTCTACCAGATACTAAAACTGTATTACATGCAGGGTGTGGTGGCTCATGCCTGTAATCCCAGCACTTTGGGAGGCCGAGATGGGTGATTGCTTGAGCTCAGTTGTTCGAGACCAGCCTGGGCAGCATAGTGAGACCCCCGTCTCCACACAAAAATACAAAAATTAGCCATGCATAGTGGTGTGTGCCTGTGGTTCCAGCTACTGGGGAGGTTGAGGTGGGAGGATGGCTTGAGTACAGGAGGTGGAGACTGCAGTGAGCCAAGATCGCACCACTGCACTCCAGCCTGGGCAACACAGCTAGATCCTATCTCAAAACCAAACGAAACCAAACGAAACCAAACGAAACCAAACGAAACCAAACCAAACCAAACCAAACCAAACCAAACCAAACCAAACCAAACCAAACCCCGAAAAGATTGTGTTAGAAAGCTACACTAATGAAAAGAGTGGTAGTATCACATAAATTGACAGATTAATGGAACAGAATTATAGGTAGTCTATAAAATGTAGTCTGTTACATGTAGTATAGTGAAGCTGTTATCACAAATTAGTATAGGAAGGATTATCCAATAAGTGCTGCCAAAACCATTGATTATTTGGGGGGAAAAGTTAGCACTTCACCTTATATGCTAAAATTAGGTTGTTTGTTCATGCTTTGTCTTTTGTTCAATAATTATTTTTCTCCTATTATGTTCAAGCCAGGTTAAAGTATAAAATTAAAAATAATATTGAAAAGGGGATAACAGTGTAAGCCTAAAGTTACTGGAAAGGAAAAAAATCCATAAATTTGACTACATAGAAATTAAAAATATCTGCAGACAAAGGAACAAAATAATACAGAAAAATTTTTATAACATGTGCCAGATGAAGGGTTGATATCCTCTACCTATAAAGAGTTTATACAAGTTGATCAGAAAATAGTAAAACCTGATAGAAAAATGGGCAAAAAACATTCATAGAACAAACATAAGTGCTGAAGAAGTATACGTTAAAAAATCTACCCTCACTAGCCAGGCATGGTGGCTTATGCCTGTAATCCCAGCACTTTGGGAGGCCGAGGCGGGTGGATTGCTTGAGTCCAGGAGTTTGAGACCAGCCTAGGCTACATGGTGAAACCCCATCTCTACAAGAAAATGCAAAAATTAGCCCGGCATGGTGGCACGCACCTGTAATCCCAGCTACTAGGGATGCTGAGGCACAAGAATTGCTTAAGCCTGGGAGATGGAGGTTGTAGTGAGTTGAGATTGTACCACTGCACTCCAGTCTGGGAAACAGAGTAAGACCTGCCACACACACACACACACACACACATAGAAGTCTACACTCACTAGTAATCAGGCCTCCCTCATGAAACGTGATACCATTTTTTCCCTGTTTAATAATTAATAATAGGCAAAGCAATTTAAAAATTACAATAATGCTTGTATGCATACCTTGAAATGAGCACTTTCATACAATGCTATTGAACGAATAAGTAATTTTTTTTTCTGGAAAGCAGCTTGGCAGTCTATCAAAAACAACCCTGAACAACAAATATATCAAGCCCCTTCCTCCTTCTTCAGAGCCTTGAAAGTGCTACTCCGTCTACCTGGAATGCTCTTCCCCATCTCTTCCTAGATCATTCCTTCTCACCTTTCAGGCTTTCTGAAGCCCACCTCCTGCAGGCAGGCTTCTATGACCTCAGGCTAGATCAGATTCTCTCTCTCTCTTTTTTTTTTCAAAGCCTGATCCATCAGCCAGTGTTTTGGAAGCCAATTTTGGGGAGAAGGCAGAAGGACCCACTGTTCAGTATGTAAACTTCCACTTAATTCCTCTGTTTTATTTATGGTGCTCCTACCCTCAATTATGCCTGGGATTTCTCGATTTTTTTTTTTTTTTTGAGACAGGGTCTCGCTCTGTTACCCAGGCTGGAGTGTGAGTAGCTGGGAATACAGGTGCACACTGCCACACCTGGCTAGTTTTTCTATTTTTAGTGGAGATGGGGTTTCGCCATGTTGGCCAGGCTGGTCTCGAACTCCTGACCTCAAGACATCCGCCCGCCTCCGCCTCCCTCCTGGGATTACAGGCGTGAGCCACTGCACCCGGCTGCATTTCTCTGTTTTATCCTCTCCAGAGAATAAACCTCCACCTCTTCACAGAGTTGGGAAGATGTGGTCACCTAGCTGCTCAGTGCAGGGATGGAATCCCCAGGCCGAGGTGCTTTCAATGAACTCTCCTGTTTTCAGCTCCACCCCAATTCCCACTCAGAGGCAGTTTGTGCTTTCATTTCTTGTAATTTGTGCTTTTCTGTGTTTCTGAGTCACCCACAATGAATCACTTTCACAATCAGATAAAAGCCCCTAAATTTTCTTTATTTAAAATTTCCTACTTTGTGACCCAGTAATTTTACTTCTTGGAATATCTTTTTCTTTTAAGGAAATAGAAATTTGGAAAACATTTAGGTACAGACATCTGCATCACAGTACAATTTATAGTAGAGGATGATTAGTTGCAAACATCCTAAAAATCCAATATCAGGGTCATGGTTTAAGTAGGCACTGATAAAGCCTTTAAGTGGTATTTCCAAAAATATGTTCTTAACGACATGGGAAAAAACTAATGATTTATCATAAAATGAAAAAAGCATAATATAAAATTGTAGGTATATCTTTACTAAGATTTTATTTTAAAATATGCATGGAAGAAGGCTGGAGGGAATTACTTCTGAATATTAACAGTTGTTGCCTCTGGATGGTGGGATCTCATTCACTCTCTACAATGATCATGCATTATCTTTATAATTCAAAAGAGTTTATATATATGTAAAGGAGGAGAAAATAAAAAAATTATAATCTTAGGTTGCATTAAGAGAGGTAGAAGTTTTGGGGCAAGAGAGGCAATAATCTGGATTCGGACCAACTGGAGTGTCATATCCAGCATACAGGGAGGGTGGCACATGTTAAGAGGAAATTAGGCCAGGCATGGTGGCTCACGCCTGTAATCCCAGCACTTTGGGAGGCCGAGGCAGGTGGATCACCTGAGGTCAGGAGTTTGAGACCAGCCTAGTCAACATGGTGAAACCCCGTCTCTACTAAAAATACAAAAATTAGCCAGGCGTGGTGGTTCACACCTGTAATCCTAGCTACTGGGGAGGCTGAGGCACAAGAATTGCTTGAACCCAGGAGGCAGAGATTACAGTGAGCCAAGATCCTGCCACTGCACTCCAGCCTGGGCAACAGAGGGAGTCTTCGTCTCAAAAAAAAAAAAAAAAAAAAAAAAGAGGAAAGTAAACAAATTGCAGGTTGGCCAGAGACTTCTGGAAATCAGGATTATCTGGAGGAATAGGAGGAGAGCAGGCTCAGGCTGAACCTGGTGGCTGTCTGTATGTGGCTGCAGTACTGTTTGGGAAGGACAGAACTGGGTGTCCTGTGGCTCTGGGATCAGAGCCAAGTCTGGAGAGAGATTCTTAAAGGTGGAGAGAGATGTTCTGACAATCCTGTGATGGATACCTCTTCCTGCAAACGTCAATAGTCATGCTGAGGTTGGTGTGAAAACGAAGAATCCCCAGTCAAGGAACTGGAGGTGATAGAACCATGAGGCTGGCAAGCCAGTGGCCAGTGAGCCAGCATGTTAGATTGGGAAGAAGTTTTGACATCACCCAGCTTGACAGCCTTGTTTATGTGCAGCCCGTGATGTTCTCATGCTCCCATCCGTCATAGATAAGATGACCTTGGGTTATGCAAAATTCCCAGTGCACTCCACATAACCCCATCCCTGTCTTTCCTACTCAGGAAGGCAATGTGAATTTAAGCGACTGGAATTAATCTTATTGTAGAAACAACCTTGACTTTTTTCTGATTCATGTGAAATAGCACATCACTCATGAGTTTCAGATCAATGATCAGTGACAGGTTACCACACGCAACGCTCCTCATACCTAATTGTCACATACGTGTTTCTCATCCAACCCTTTCATTTCACAATGGGGAAATTGAGGCCTAGAGAAGGGAAAGAGCCATAGTCAAGTGCGTATGAGAGGTGTGAGGTAGGAGCCAAGTCTCCTAACTCCAAACGATGGCTCTTTCTCTAACTGAGAGCCACTAGCTGTCAACTTAGATTTTGGTTGGTGGCAGCAAGGGATAGGCTGGTGAGAGGAAGAAGGAAACAAAGGAAAAGAAAGGTGTGAACCTGCTGTGTTTCATCCTAGTGACATCACCAAGGAGATGCCTGCGTCCAACAAACCTAGCGTTCTCCAGAGCCCCCTGCCTGACCAGTGCTTGGAGGTGAGGTGGGGCCACGAGGGTGGTGGTATGGGTTGAATGGTGCCTCCTGCCAGATATATTGAAGTTTTAACCCCTAATACCTCAGAATGTAACCTTATATGGAAATAAGGTCTTTTCAGAGGTAATCAAGTTAAATCAAAGTCATTAGGGTGGGTCCTAATCCAATATGAGTGATGTCCTTATAAAGAGGGGAAATTTAGACACAGAGACACAGGAAAAGGGAGAACACCAGGTGAAGATGAAGGCAGAGATGGGAGTGATGTGTCTAAAAGCCAAGGAGTGCCAAAGATTGCCAGCAAAACACCAGAGCTGGGAGAGAGGCCTGGAACAGTCTCCCTCACAGCCCTCGGAAGGAACCAGGCCTTCGGATATCTCGATCTCAGACTTCTGGCCTTCAGAACTGAGAATCAGTTTCTGTTGCTTAAGCCGTGCAGTCTGTGGTACTTTGGTACAGTAGCCTTGGCAAGGGAATACAGGTGGGATGGGGCTTACAGCCACTCTTCTCTCCATAAAGTCTTCACCATACCCCCAACCCAAATGGTGTGATCCCAGCCCCATGACACTGTCCTCACTCTTAAACCCCCAGCCCATATGTGCTTGTGTTTGTGTGGCCACCAGTCTAGGACCCAACTTGTCTTGCCAAAGGTCCAAGTTCCTGAGCCCCAGCCTGACCCCGGCTCTGACACCAAGCTCAGAGTGGGTGAGCTTTGAGGGAGGGGAAGGATGCCATTTCTGCTCACTGAAACCTTTCTTCTCCTACCTTTCCAAAGTAGGAAAGGTTGGGGATAACAGAAACACCAAACCAGGGCTCTCAAGCCCCTCAGGTAATGCTGGCTCTAACGCTGGCTTCTAACCTGCAGCCTCTGGCCTCTCACCCTGGCTGGAGGAGAATCTCTTAGACAGGGACCTCAACTTCCAGTGGTCATGGACTTCCAGTATGTGAACAGCCTCCTTTTTGAGGCTTTCAGGATTGAGCCCAGCCTCACTCAATCAAGCAGTGGTTCAGATCCCTGAGAGGTAGAGGTCATTGCCGGAGACTAGCTGGAGAAGTCAGAGAGCGCTTCCTGGAGGAAGAGCCTATGTTAGTCTGGCTGAAAGGTGTGAGCTTAATTTTACTGCATGACTACTGAGCCAGGCACAGTCACATACTTTCACTTATTTGGTTTCCAGTCAGTTGTGAGGCAGGTGATGTTATTTGCATTTTAGAGGTTAGAAAACTGAGACTCAGAGAAGCGAAATGATTGACTCCAGACCACAGCATTTAAATTCAGGGCCCTCTGGTGATAAGCTCATCTCACTCTTCTGCACCAAGCCCTTTTCCAGGGTCCAGTAGTATTTAAAGGATTTGTGGAGTTTCGAAGTGTGGGGGGCAGGGACGCTGCATGCTGACACAGGGGCAGGGTGGGAACATACTGGGTGAATCTGGGAGCCATGAGGAAGCTGGCCTGATCGATTTCAGCGATTCAGAGGGAACAATGGGAACCACAGCTGGAAAAGGAAGAGGGTCGTAATTTATTAGGCTGAGCATTCAGACTCGCTGGGTAAGCAGCGAGTGAGCGAGTGAGCTCTGGATGAGGGGTACAGAGCTGGTGTTTTCAACACCCATCCTGATGGGAGAGGGGCCAACTTGCCAACCTGCTGTAAAGGCATTGCGGCTCTCAAGGAGAAGCATGTGGCCACATCAGAGAGACCCCCTGTCCTTCTTCAACCCTAGCCCCAGATGTCCCTGGGAAGGGAGGACAACCAGCTTGCCTCTGAGGGTCACTACCTAGTGCTGTCCCCTACCTGGGTCGCCTCCACATAGGTCAATTCTGCCAGCAGTGGGCCCATCCTCAGCCACGCCTCCTGTATCTAGGTGGCTCATCAGGACCTAAATGCCCCCTCAGCCTGTCAATCCCTCCTCTGACTTTGCACAAACAGTTTTCTCCGCTTGAATGCTCAGTGTTCTCTTTCCCTCCCCAGTGAACTCCTAGTCAAGACCCAGTTCAATTGTTCATTTTGTTTCTGCAGCCTTTGTGGCTCATTGGCAAGATTCAGTCTCTTCCACTTCTGTACATTGCCATTGTCCTCACTGAGGTCTGGGTGCATGGAGAGCAGATATGAAGCAGATCCTTCAGTTGCTTCTCCTGGTGGGCAGACTAGAAAGGGCCAAGGTAGAAAGGACTAGTGACCTAAACCTCCCTTCCCAAATACCAAGGATGAGGATGAGGTGGGATGAGTGCAGGGCCCATCTGAACTGGACTGCGAAGGGCTTGGCTGGCAGGCACGCTTGGAGCGCAAACCATCCAGTAAGGAAGCACTTTGCAGGGGGCAGTGTGGCCAGGGCGACGATGGGCATGGGGGAGGCAGGGCAAGGACGTTTATGCTTTGACCACTGATTAATGCGCTGGAGCAGTGGGGATGAAAAGAAGATAGTGTCTGAGGCATTTCAAAAGGCAGAGCATTTAGAAATCAGGGCTGTTGGAGGCAGAAGGTATGAGTTTGAGGGTTCAAGGTGTTGGCTGGAGTCGGGGGTTATAGAGACCAAAGAGATTATACAGGACCAAGAAGTAAAGGAAGCCTGGGCAAAATAACTCTATCCCCCAACCCCCAGCACATCGTGATAGCATCAATACACACCTACTTGTGATCAAGTCCTGTTTATTTCAGAAGCATGAACAGTAGAACTAGGAAGGAGTGATGAAAACAAGGCACCAGTCCCCTTGACAGGGCCAAATCCGGCACAAGCTCTGTCTGTGCGATCAAGGCTGACCCAGCAGCCTCAATCCGCCTTTTCCTGTGAGGAGAGGGTTTGAGGACAACCTGCGCACAGGTGACTGTTCCATAGGGTGAGGTTGGGGTAAGTTGGCTCTGGGTTCCTCTGGATCAGCTGCAAAAGGCCAGAGGGCCCCCAGTACCCTTGGCCAAGAGCATTCCATGCTGACTCTGTCTGTGCTCAGGCAAAGCCACATTCTGGAGAGGAAGCCATAGTGCCTGGTGGGCACCAGGAAGGCCTCAGGTGTTCAAGAACAACTTGCAATGAGGCTCCATGGCCAGCAAGCATCTGCTTCCCCAGCCCAGTCATCTCTGCAGAGCCTTCCAGGAGGGGGCAGGGGGCATCCCAGGCAGCCAGACTTCTCAGGACCCCTCTGTTGGGTGACATAAGCCACAGGCCTCTATACATACTGCTTCTTAGAAGCAGAGCTGCTGGGACGACTGGGGGATTTTTGGCCATTCTGAGGGGGTGGGTCCAGGAAGAGAGGGGGCCTGGAAGACGCCAGCCTCTCCTCTGTGGTCAGGTTGGCCCAGTTCTGCTCACTGGATGAGAGCCCATTGTAGGTGGGGCATGGTGGGGATGAGGGCCCCTGGCCCACGGGGAGGTAGAAGAAGACCTGGTCCGTGTAAGGGTCTGAGGAGGTGCCCTGGGTCGGGGGTGCGTCCTGGCCTTGCCGTGCCCTCATCCCCCGGCTGAGGCAGCGACACAGCAGGTGCACCAACTCCAGCAGGTTAAGCACCAGGGAGATGAGTCCAACCACCAACATGAAGATGATGAAGATGGTCTTCTCCGTGGGGCGAGAGACAAAGCAGTCCACGAGGTAGGGGCAGGGTGCTCGCTGGCACACAAACACGGGCTCCATGGTCCAGCCGTACAGGCGCCACTGGCCATAGAGGAAGCCTGCCTCTAGCACACTCTTGCAGAGCACACTGGCGACATAGGTGCCCATCAGTGCTCCGCGGATGCGCAGGCGACCATCTTCTGCCACCGAGATCTTGGCCATCTGACGCTCTACGGCCGCCAGCGCCCGCTCCACCTGTGGGTCCTTGGCCGGCAGTGCCCGCAGCTCCCCCTCCTTCTGCCGCAGCCGCTCTTCTTGCCGAGACAGGTAAATGACATGGCCCAGGTAGACCAGGGTGGGCGTGCTGACGAAGAGGAACTGCAGCACCCAGTAGCGGATGTGGGAGATGGGGAAGGCCTGGTCATAGCAGACGTTGGTGCAGCCTGGCTGGGCCGTGTTACACTCGAAATCTGACTGCTCGTCACCCCACACTGACTCACCGGCCAGGCCCAGGATGAGGATGCGGAAGATGAAGAGCACCGTCAGCCAGATCTTACCCACCACGGTCGAGTGCTCCTGGACCTGGTCCAGCAACTTCTCCAGGAAGCCCCAGTCACCCATGGCTCCCGGGCCTCCGTCTGCAAGGAGACAGAGCACGTCAGTGTGTCAGCATGGCATCCTTCTCGTTCGCCCAGCAACAAGCCTGCAGGGAGGTCTGCCACGCCCATTCTACCTACAAAGAAACCCAGGCTCAGGAAGGGGAAGGACTGGCCTGGAGGCTCCCACTCCGCAGTGCAGGCAGGACCCAACCCAGATTTTTGGATGATGGCTGCCCACCTCTTTGTATGGTCTCATTCTGCTTTGGCTAAGGTCCCTGCCTAATCAGACATCTATGTCCCTCTTGTCCCCGAGCCACTGCCCCAGGATGGACACAGGCCAAGGAAATCTGGGTGGAGTTGAGGCTCCTTTGCCTATGGGAACAGAATTTGAGGAACTTATCCAAAGTTGTGCAGCTGGGCTAAGCCCTTCCTCCCTTTTGCCCAAGGCTGGCTACCCCCAGACAGTGGGAGCTAGTGCTGATGGTAGAGGTGTTATCTTCTGCTTCTTAGGGGGCTCAAAGCCTCAGGTCCCTGCTCCCTGCCTCATGTCCCTGCTCCCCGCCTCATATCTTACCCAGCTGGCTTCACTCTAATCTTTGAGCCTGCAGGGGCTGGGTAGCGGGAGGGGTTTTAGGAGCTGAAGGCAGCATCATCCTTTAGCTCCACCGGTCAGCAATAATGACCACCTGCCACTTGAGGAGGGACACTTGGTCCTGTCTTCTTCCTCCGCCTCCACTCCCACCCCCTTCCACCTCCAAAGCTGATGCTGGCAAATTCTAGACTCTTGAAAGGAATTGTCATTGCAGGGTGAGGCACAGGCCACAAAGTTCCCAAGGGGGAGGTGCCTCTTCCCAAGTGCAAAGCTGTTTAGAGCCAGGCTCTGGAAGCGGCCCTGGGTTCAAATCTTGCCTTTTAGTAACTGCGGCCCCTTGGATAAAGAACAACCTCTGGGCGCCTCAGTCTCCTCCACGATAGAGTGGAAACAATAGTATTCCTCCCGCCTCGGGTTGTTACAAGGATTCCATGGAAAGAGGGTGGGAGCCTGGCCAAGGCCACCTGGGTGAGCGCGGCTCTGTCGCAGCGGGCGTTCCGCAGCAACCCCCGTCCCGGCATCGGAGGACCCAAGACTCCTCCCGGCCTCCCGCGAGCAGGTGGCGCCCCTGGTCCCTTCCTAGCCCCCGACTCACCGCCTGCCTGCCGGGCGGCCCAGGTGGAGGTGGGGACGATGGCCGGAGTGACGCCCGCGGGAGCCCTGCTGGACCGCACGGGCGGCGGGGGCGCCTTAAATAGCGCAGAGGGGCGGGGTGGGGGCAGGAAACGCGACGGGGAGGGCGGCGGGCGCTGGAGAGAGGGCGGGGGCGGGGACTGGGAGGTGCAGACTCCCTAAACCCACTCCGGGGAGGTGGGCCTGTGTGATTTGCGGTGGGGAGGGGCAAGAGGGGCTGACCTACCCTTCCTCTCCTCTGTTCTCTCTCCACCAGGTATTCCAGACAGTAAACTCTCCTGTTGTTTCTTTGGCCAGGGAAGGAGAGTTCTCCCAGGCCAGGATCTCTCAGGGTGGCTGGATTTGAAGGGGTTGCAGTAAGGGCTGTGGATCTGGGCAACTGGCCTGCGGGGCTGTGAGGGGTGGGCGGATGGGGATGGAGTGTGGGGACCACTCATTTGCTAGGTGGCTGGCCCTAGTGTGCCAGGATGAGGCGATCAAGGCTAATTACGGCGCGGGAAGCTCCAATGGGGGACAGGGGTTGTAATCCACACCTCCAGCATACATGGTGGAGCAGGCGTCTCTACCCACGCCCAGCCCACGTTCTTCCAGAATTCTCAAACATCCCCATGTCTGGGCAGGCTACACAATCAGAGGCCATTAAGCAATTCCCATGGACTCCTTGAGACTGGGGGTGGGGGAACCACCTGACCTTTAGCTTGGACCCCGTTCTTATGCCTCTAAATGGTGGCCGGGTGGTGTGGGGGACATCCATAGGAATGAAAGGGCTATGCGGAGCCTGCCTTCATGCATTCAGGCATCACAGGTGGATGAGCATCAGTGAGCATCTGCTGTGCTGCAGACGCTGCTTGGGGACCTGGGGATACCCTGAGGAACCAGCCAAACTTGGTCTCTGGCCTCCTCCCTCACTGGCTGGTGCAGGGATTGAGCATATCAGCCCTTGGATAACGGTAAGATAATAAATGTGGAAAGTTCTCCTGAGAGGTACTGGGTGATTCCCAGGGGACTTGGTTAGGAACATTTCCTGGAGGAGAGGAAATGCTTTTCCCCCTCCATTAGCCAAGTGGAAGGGAAGAGCATTCTAGGTAGAGGGGCGGCATGAGTGTGGCTCGAGGGCCTGGAGCTGTGGGGTTCTGAGACTGTGGCCACTGCCCTCGGAGTGCTGAGACGTTGTTGGTGGCTGAGCCCAGGAGCTGAGACTTTGCTGTTGACTCCTGTACCCTTAGGCAAGTTACTCAAATCCCTGTGCCTCAATTTCTTCCTCTACAGAATGAGAATAGTGATAGTATCTACTTTGTGGGGTTGATGGCATACAGTGTGATCAAAGCACATAGTGTAATAGTGGTACATAAAGTTTTTCAAGTGAGTGGTGGCTAAAAACATTGTGATACTGTAACAAAAAGGGTCTGTGGGTTGTTCTTAGAGGGTGGTAGGGGCTGGCGCAGCTGAGGAAAGGGAAGGTGGCAGGGGGCTGTTGAGGCCTGGGGCTGGTGGCACAGAAGTCCCTGTTCCTCCACAGCAAGATTTAGTCCTTGGATTCCCTGGGCCCCAGGGCCGGGTCCCTGAGGGTTCTGTCTTCAGGACCAGCAGGAGGACATCTTTGGGGACACGCAGACCTGAGAACTTCAGGGCTAGCTGCCCTGGGGGATCCGGCTGGGCTGGCTTCCCCTCTAGGCCTCTCCCTCAGGGCCAGGCTGAACTGAGTCTCCTGGATTTCTGAAGCTAACAACTGCCCCACTTAGTTCTGACCCTTGAGGGCATGAGAACCGAGGCCCCTGGAGGCTGGTTCTCACCACGCCCCCACTGCAGCCTCTGCTCACTACCAAGTTTTCCTCTCTTGGGGCTGGGCCCAGCTCTCCCAAAGCCTTTCTGATTCAGTATACTGGGAAAGAGGGAAGAGCCAGTGGAGGGCTGGGGAGTGACGTCAAGGCTGCCCTCACCCTGCTCTGACTCCTTCCTCAAGGGCTTTGGAGGTTTGAATAACTCGGCCTCTTCCCCAGAGGATGAAGAAGCTGGGATCAACTAAGACAACAGTTACCACAACCTGGTCATTCCACCTGGAAATGTCCCTGGAACCACATGCTTCCCTGCATTCCCTTTGCCCTGGTCCTGTTCAGGCTGCTGCCACCTCAGTGGCCTCCCAGCTGGTCTCTTGACCTCTAGCCCCACCCTTCCAACTCAGCCTCCACACTTCCCTAGAAATCTGACCAACATCGCCCTGCTGAAAAGTCATCTATGGCTCCCTATCACCTTCTGGGTAAGCCCTAGGCTCCCCAACCTCCAGTCCCTGGCCACTTCTCCAGCTTTACCTCTCACCCTTCTCACTGTGACCCAACCAGGTCTCACTGATGGGGTTCTCTGTGCGCTCTTGCCTTTGTCCATGCTGTTCCCTCTGCATGGAGCACCCTCACGTGCTGAACGCTGTGAATCAGGACTTTTCTCAGTTGTTGCCTTCTCCCAGAAGTCTCCTTGCTGGCTCCCTCTGTGCTAGGTGTACCTTTGTGCTCTCAGCAGCTCAGCTACTACCCATGGTGCTTTGTTTTTGTTATTTAAAAATTTTTAATTATGTTAAAAAGCAGCTACCATAAAATGTATCATCTTAAGGATTTTAAGTGTACAGTTCAGTAGTGTTGAGTATATTCACGTTGTTTTGCAACAGATCTCCAGAAATTTGTCATCTTGCAAAACTGAAACTCTGTCTCTAGTAAACCACTCCCCTTTCCCCATTCCTTGGTGCATGGTCTACTTATCTTTATTCCCCTCCTCCATTAGACTGTGAGCCCTTTGAGGGCAGGCAGCTGGGTCTTTATATCTCCACCACCTAGCAGGGCACCAGATCTGTATATAAATTTGTTAATTTAACAAGTATTTAGTTTGGTGCAAAAGTAATTGTGGTTTTTGCTATTAAAAGCAATAGTTACTAAGCACCTCCTATGTGCTGTGATGCCATCCTAGACAGTGGAGATAACCAGGGAACAACAACAAAAAAATCCCTGTCCTCGGAGGTTTTACATTCTAGCAAAATGTAGAACATGTTAGACGGTGATGAATGCTCTGGGGGAAATGAAGTAGGGAGGAGCGAGAGTGCAGGGGTGGCAAGTTTCAGTTTCTTTTTTTTTTTTTTTGAGATGGAGTCTTGCTCTGTTGCCCAGGCTGGAGTGCAGTGGTGCGATCTTAACTCACTGCAACCTCCACCTCCCAGGTTCAAGTGATTCTCCTGCCTCAGCCTCTCAAGTAGCTGGGACTACAGGCGCATGCCACCACGCCCAGCTAATTTTTGTATTTTTAGTAGAGACGGGGTTTCACTGTGTTGGCCAGAATGGTCTCAATCTCTTGACCTCATGATCCACCCGCCTCGGCCTCCCAAAGTGCTGGGATTATAAGCATGAGTCACTGTGGCCGGCCTCAATTTCTAGTAGGAGAGGAGAGAATGCCTCACTAAGCAGCTGACATTTGATGCAAGCCCTGAAGGCAGGGAGGGAGCCCCGTGGCTATCTGGGGGCACAGCATTTCAGACAGAGGGAACCTAGGATGCAAAGGCCCTGGGGAAGGAGTGTGCCTGGTGTTTCCTGGCTTGGGGGACAGCAGGAGATCAGTGTGGTTGCAGCAGGTGAGCAAAGCGAAGTGAGTTTAGAAAGGCAACAGGCGAGATGCGGATGGGGCAGATCTTGCGGGCCCTTGAAGGCCTGTGTAAGATGTCTTTGGAGGTTTGGGACAGAGGAGTGACATGGCCTGACTTAGGTTTTGACAGGATCACCCCAGCTGCTGTGCTGGGAATAGACTACAGGGGTGGGTGACAGACAGACATCCCCCTTCAATGTAGGACTTGCTGTGTAGCGGTGTGGAGCCTGGCCAGCTGACTGCCTCCACCTATCAGCACTTCCAGGTGTGCTTCTGCTGTCTAAGTGGCCATGTTCTTCTTGGGGTGGCCTCAGGCCATGACTGAACCAGGGGGTGGTCAAGGCCTCGCCATTGCTGTCCGGTGCAGAACTGCCCGCATGGACAGTCTCTGCTTCTGAGCTCCCTGGGACACGTCTTGTTGCTCAATCCTGCCTCCTCCCCTTTTACACTTATAGGAGTCACTCCCCAGTGCACCCACTTAGCCCTTCCTCAGAGTCCACTTCCCAGAGTCAGGGGCAGGAAGCGAGAGATGGAAGCAGTCATCCTGGGGAGAGATTTGTCAGTTTGGGCTGCTGTAAGACTGAGTAGTTTAAACAACAAACATTCATTTCTCACAGTTGGGGAGCACAGAAGTCCGAGATCCAGGTGCCAGCATGGTCAAGTTCTTGGTGAGGGCCATTTTCTCTTTGTATCCTCACATGGAGGAGAGAGAGAGAGATCATCTCTTTCCTATCTCTTCTTATAAGGGCACTAATCCCATTCAGGAGGGCTCCATCCCATGACTTAATGATCCCTGAAGGCCCCACCTCCTAATACCATCACACTGGGGGATAGAGCTTCAGCATATGAATTTTGGGAAGACACAAACATTCAGTCCATATGGGGACTTGGACCAGGGTGAGTGAATACAAAGGAATGTCCTGTTTATCTTGGGCTGCAGGGTGGCTGTGACCTTACACAGTAGATGTAGATTTGAAGACTATATGAAATCCTAATCTCATATGCATGATTGGAGGGAGTTTGCAGTGAATCCTCATGGGTGGGGAAGGCAGAGGTAGAGGAACGTACCCTGAGAACGTCAAGGGGACGTGAGGGCCACCTTGTGGTGACTTAACGTGCCCTGGGTCTTGGTGAATAGTAGTCACCCAATACATACTGGATGAGATCAGTGAACTGCACTGCTCAGAACAGCTTCAGGCCAAAGGCAGGCTGTGCAGGGCTGGAATGTCCCCTCCTCCATGGTCCTGGCCCACAGCCTGGAGAAATGGGGCCAGGACTAGAAGCTCAGTCCTTGCTGAGCGTTAATTCTCTGCAGGAATAGCCAGTGATGTTCTCTGGTTACTCTGACCTCCAAGCCATCCTTGGCCAGGCAGCCAGAACCACCCAGGAAGATGCTGGAATGCATGTCGGCAAGTAGGTGGAGATCACCCCTCCCTGAGACCTTTGCAACCCTCCAGCCCAAGCAGAGGCTGACCTCCAGTGCATCAGGCAGAGACTTTCCTGAGCACAGTCATACCTGAGAATTTATCAGATACATTAGTGCTGTGCTAATGTTTTACCTACAGTGTCTCCTTCTACCTCTACAAAAATCCTCTGTGTAGGAACAACTGGGTGTCATGCTGACCGTATTCCCTGTGTCCCTCAGGTCTACTCTCCACCCTGCCCTGTACACTGGGAGGCTGACTTGCCCTCTGACTTCCGGTTGGGTTAGGTCGGTGGGAGCCACTGGCAGGCAAGCAGATGGGAGAGTGAAGTTGGGGGATTTACTTGGTTGCTGGCATTGGATGCATCCTGTCCATTGTTACCCTGGTACTAGCCCCAGGGTGCTGCAGTAGCCATACCTTTGAAAACAGTCTCTCTAGGAAACTCCCTTTAAAGTTACTTGGTTTGAATGTGCCATCTGTTTTCTGCTAGGACCCTGATTGATCCATTTCCCATTGTACCGATGGCAAGACTGAGGTTCTAAAGGCCTGCCCAAGATGTAGTGTGGTGAAGCTGTGCTCAGGAATGGTCAAGCTATGAACCAGTCATGGGGGTGTAGGGACAGTGTCAGCCGGCCCTGGGTCCTTTAAACTTGGCTGGCTTATCCACCTTCTAATGGCTACTTGTGAGAGCACAGGTGAACCACTGGCTGTTCTGTTTCCGTGATGACCCCACCTGTCTTTGCTGGCTGTGGCGCTTGGCTCACTGGGACTGAATTTCTGACTCCCGGCCTTGGCTCTGATAGTCACTAAGTGTTCCACTGGGTTAATATAGCCTTGCATCCTCTTTTGCTTTCCATTTGGGTCTGGCCTTGGGTGTTGGTGTCCCCTAAATTTCAGGTCATGACACAGCACTGGGAGCAGGGCTGTGAGCCATCCCAGGGGTTGGTTAGTGCGGGAGATGAGCCTGTGTTCCTGTCTCTTAGCTCCGTGGGCATAGGTCCTACCTCCTTGCACAGTCCCAGCATCCTGCCAGGGCCCTAGTTCAGTGAAAATGTTCAGGGAAAATGGGATGAGCCGAATAAAATGCAGGGTGAGGCTGGGATGGCATGCTTGAGTGCAGACTACATGCCCTGTTGAGAGTGCGCATAAGGAGTGAGAGTATGAATAACAGAGATTGTGTGTACACAGGGTGGGGATGTGTGTTGAGATGGCAGTGACTGGGTGACAGAGGAGGGAGTGTGGTTTGTCTATAGTGAGAGTGGCAGTGATTGTGTGTGTACTCAGGGCGAAGTCTAATTATGAAGGCTGGAAGCGCCATTGCAGAGGGAGCACAGCGCACTCTTGTGGCCACAGCTAGAATCCCAACATATGTATCAGTAGGTTCCACCCCAGCCTCCTCCTCTGGTACAAACCCAGCTCCCGGCTGTCAACCTCAGCCCCAGCCTAACCGAGCTCCAGCTCAAGCCTCAGCTGCAGCCACAGCCACAGCCCCCACCCTAGCTCCACCCCGAGCCATGGAACTCTTTCCCTTTCTGAGGGCTTACCTTCCCTACCTTCAGGGTCCTGTCAGTGGGTGGGAGTGTGGGAGAACCAGAGACAGAGCCAACCTGTATAAAACACAGCATTTATTGATTTCAAGGAAACTGTCTTGAGGATGTTCTATCAGCGCATCCACCCAAGTCCCTGGGAGCAGGGTCTGAAAGGCTGGCACCAGGCTGAGCACAGTTGTGGGGAGGAAGATGGGAGCACCACTGCCTGAGGCTGAGGGAGTAGGATTTGGGGAAAGAGGGCTTCCACTGAGCCAAGTGATGACCTGGGGGACCTCTGGGTATCTCCAGAACCTCTAGTCAGGCTCATTCTCAGGCCTCCAGACCTGCTGCTGCTGGGAGACCTCCTCTCCACTGCAGGAATCTGGGTGGCTCCTCTGGAGGGAGTGGAGATGCCTTAGGTCTGCTGAGGCTAGCCCAGGGAGAGCATCACTTTTTGTGTGGCCTCCAGACCTCTGTGCTGCTGTTGTGGCTGCTTGGGAGCACTTCTCACCTCTCTTACACATTATGTCCTTAGGGAAGCCTCTCCTGATCATCCCTTCCTGGGTTAGCTGGAAGCCCTGCTAGCAGTGCCCTAAGTGGCCCCTTACAGGCAGCGTAGATAGTTAATTTGCTTGTTTCAAAGTCTATGTCCTTTGAGGGCTGGCACTGGGCCTGTGGGTTACCTATACCTGGCTAGACAGCCCAGTGCCCAGTGTCAAAAAATATCTGCCAAAACGAAAGTTGCATAGCTTAGTGAACTCAGAGTGGGGTCACTCAGCCCCTGTAGGACCTCTCCACCTGCCACACCGCCCTGCATGTCCCATTGGCAGCCCGTATGTTGCCCCACCCCTGCCCTGTGGTCAGATGGGGGTCAGGTTGGGTGCTGAAGCCTGCAGCTTGTTATTGCCTGGGTCTGGATCCACCTCCCCAGCCTCCACCAGCTTGTGGTGGCAGCGGCAGGTGGAAGCTCGGCTGGCGGAGGACGAGGGGCTGCAGCCCCCTCGAGGCTTGTCCTTGTGCAGGCCTCGCAGGACCCTGTGGCAGATGAGGTAGCAGAGCTCACAGATGGTGAGTACAATGCAGACGGCGGAGGCGCCTACCATGAAGTAGGTGAAGATTTTCTTCTCGGTAGGTCGGGCAATGTAGCAGTCCACGATGTTGGGGCAGGGGGCCACGTTGGCACACTGCACCAGGCGCGGCATATTGAAGCCATGCCAGAGAGTGTGCAGCAGGTAGAGGAAGAGGAACTCAATGATGAGCTTGAAGATGAGGCTGAACAGATAGGTCCACCACAGGCCTCCGTGCTTCTTGCCTGCGTTGTCGTACAACTTGGCGCACTGGTCCCCGTGCTTCTGGCGGTGCCGGCGCTCCCGCTCCTCACGGTAGGCCACGTGCAGGATGACCAGCAGCGAGGGGCATGTGACGAAGATGAGCTGCAGGGCCCAGAGGCGGATGTTGGAGATGGGGAAGTAGTTGTCGTAGCAGACGTTGGTGCAGCCGGGCTGCTTAGTGTTGCAGTCAAAGTCCTTCTGCTCATCCCCCCACACGCGCTCTGCAGCCACCACATACACCAGCACCCGGAAGACGAACACCACGGACAGCCAGATGCGCCCGAACGCTGTGGAGTACTTGTTCACGCCGCTCAGTAGGGCCTGGAGTGTCTTCCAGTCCATGGCGCCTGGTGGGGGCCGTGCCTACCTGAGAGAATTAGAGGAAAAACCATTGTATGAATGAATAGGTGACTTTATTGAGCATTTACTATGTACCAGGTAGTGTTCTGAGTTCTGACTTGTTCAATCCTCACAACGACCCTCTGAGTTCAGAACTATCATTCCTCCCAAGCTGCAGATAGGAAACTGAGGCACAGCAAGGTTATATAACTTGACCAAAGGCAACAGAGCTAGTATGCTGGAAGGAAGCAAATGTGCTTTGGCTGATAATAACAATCACCATTTATTGAGTGTTTACTCAGAGTCAGGCACGAAGTTAAACACTTTATGAGCAGAATCTCATTTAATCTCTTAGAATGACCCCATAAGGTAGTTATTACAGTGCTCCTCACTTACAGATGAAACTGATCATTGAACGATTGCAAAGCAAGTAGTACATAGTAAGTGCCCCATAAATGCTGGCTACTCATTACTGTGAAATTTAGAGAGGTCAAGTCACTCACTTAAAACAAGAGGTGGATTCAAGGCCAGGCTGTTGGGTACCAGAGCCTGTGCTCTCCACCACCTCCTCTTCCCTTCTCCGCTGGACTCCTGCCCCAGACCAGATTCTTGAAATGTTTACTTTGTGGATGCCTCACTACTATACTGTGAAGTTGCAGTTATGAGTCCCATTCTACAGCAGGGAAACTGAGGCTCAGAGAGGAGAAATAACCAGCTCAAGGTCTCACAGCTGCTGGGTGGTGAAGAGGGGAGACCAGTTCAGGTGGGGGCTGCATGGAGGCTTATGATCTGACTCCTGGGAGGACACTAGATCCAGGGAATATTAGAGAAAACTCCCTGCTCCCTGTGCTGGGCCTGGGGAAGCCCAGCCACCCCCAGCCACACTAGTTGCCAGGGCCTTGTGGTGGAAAGATGTGCTTTGTTCAGGCCTTAACTCGCACATCTTCCTCCCAGTCCTGGAGTGACTCAGAGGGTGTGGACGGGTGGGTCTGCCTGAGTGTGCCTTGTTTCTGTGCTGCTGTGGGTGTGAGAGCACCCGCCTGCCTGTCCACGTGTGTGTGTGGGCCTATGTGCATGTGAGTCCCCCTGGAGCTGACTTGCACCTCTGAGCATGCATGATGCCTGCGAGGCCACCACCCTGCCCCAAACCACTATTATTCTGGCCTGTATTATGGCCTCTTTACTGGCTTTTCACCTTCCCCCTGTGCCCCTAGAGTCCATTAAATCAGTTCATGCCACTCCCTTGTTTAAGACTCTACTAGCTTCTCGCTAGGCTTAGCGAAACCCCAGATTCGACATTTTCACCCTGCCACCCTGGAATAAGGGCCTTGGGGGCTTTTTACTGATTCCTTCTGCCTGGAATGCTCTTCCTCCAGAACCTCACATGGGTGGATCCTTCTCATCACAGAGGCCTCTGCTCAAACCTCATCTCTTTAGAGGCCTCTCCAGATTACCCTGGGTCTGAAAGAGCCCCTGCTTCTGTCACTCTGTTCCTGTCCCCTTTCTTTTTTTTTGAGACAAGGCCTTGCTCTGTCGCCCAGGCTGGAGTGCAGTGGTGCGACCTTGGCTCACTGCAACCTCTGCTTCCCAGGCTCAAGGGAGCCTCCTACTTCAGCCTCCCACGTAGCTGGGACCACAGGTGCACACCACTATGCCCGCCTAATTTTTCCAGCCCCCTCTGTTTTCTTTATAGCACTTAGTCACTATCTGAAATTAAAGAATTTGTCCTTTTTTTTGGTCTTATTAATTATCTGGCTCCCCCTCTAGAATGTCAACTTGGTCTTGCTCACTGCTTTATATTTAGTGCCCAGTGCTTGGCACATAGTAGGCACTCAGCGCTGAATGGGTAAACAAATGAATGCTGAGTTTTCAGCAAGGCAGCTTGGAGGGAGGGGACAGGAGGGTGGGCAGGATCCTGGTCAGGGGGCAGCCTGGTCAGGGGGATTGGGGGAAAGACTTCCCTACACTGGAGAGAGGGAGAGAGCACAGTTCCTTCTCAGCACCTGGCTCTCCTGGCTGCGTTTCCTCTGGGAATCACAGTCTGGGCAGGATGGGGCGATTGGGAAGACCTCATTCTTGGAAACCCTCCTCTTCTCCCCTACTCTGCTCCTTCTAAGCCCTGGTGGTGGGGGAAGGGAGTGGGATAGCATGGAACACGGAGTTCCACCTGGATTCAAACCTCAGCTTGGCCACTTAGTAGCTGGGCGACTTCCAAGAATTCCCTAATCTCATTGAGCCTATTTACTAATCTCTAAAGGGAAATAATTCCTACTTTCTGGTAGAATCCTGAGACTCTTCCCTCCCAGGCTGCTACTCACCTGGTGGGAGTTCACAAGAACTGAAGTGAAGGTTGGAGCCCTGTCTGTCTGGACAGAGAGCAGAGAGGGACCCTGACGGCTGCTTCCACCTGACACACTCCCATGGCTGCCCACCAGGGTGCAGCTCCCTCCTGGGCCCCCATCTTCCACCCTTGGGTGCTGTCTGCCCAGTCCCTCCTGACACACCCCAGGGAGGAGCTTCACCGGCAAAGAATTTCCTTCCCAAGTCTAGGCTGGGGACTGGTGGAGCCGGTTCTGGTTCCCCCAGCTGCCCTCCAAAGCCAGCTCCCAGCGCAACCGTTTTTTCCCTGACCCCCAGACTGTACTGTGCCCAGCCCTACCTCCCGCCCCACAATGTCCCTGAAGGATAAAGCTCCCTTTCCTTCCCAGTTTCCCTCCATCCTAGGCAGCTTGGGAGCTTGCGGACTTGGGGAGGGGGTGTCTCGGAACCTTCCCGCAGCCGGGACCCCTAATGGGCCCAGAATTGAGAGGCGAGAGGGAGGATTGAGAGGTACGGGGTGGCGGGCTCCCCGCACCCCCGCTTCGCGCCCCATCCCAGCGCACTGGCAGGCTCAAGCCCCAGCCCTGCCGCAGGGGGTCGCCAGGAGCGCTTGGCGCCCCTGAGGGTCCCGCCCAGCCTCGCCCCGCCCCGTCCAGCACTTACCTGCAGCGGCCTGGCCAACGCGGTGGCCTGACCCCGCGTCCCCGGGGCCCACAGCAGAGGCGAGGGCGCCGGAGCTGGGCTCAGCAGTGGTGCACACAGACGGCGGGCACACCCCGGGCGGCGCGGAGGAGGGAGCAGGAGGGAGCCGGCTCCTAGACCCGACGCTGCCAGGCGCTCCCGGGCCAGCCTCCGGAGGGGCTGGTGGCCCGTCTGAGCCTCCGCTTCCTCAGGCGTGAAATGGGGGCATCGGTGGCCATGGGCTGGGCTGTCCGAAGGCTCCAATGAGATCAGGGGCGGGAAGCACTCTGCAAACTGTTAAGTGCCGCGGCGGCAGGTCCGACTGCAATCAGGACTCGCCCACGCTAGTTTGCCGCGAGTACCGTGCCCGCTTCCGGCCCAGCCCGGTCCCCGCTTGGCGCGGGACCTTGACCGTGCGTGGGGCACCCCTGGGAGCCCCCCCCTCCCGGTGCGACGGGCCTTCGACCTCGGCCTCCAGGGAGGCTGGTGGGCTTTGGAAAGCTGGGGTGGGGGGCAGACCTTGTACCCACAGCGGGAAGGGGCACAGTGAGTCCTGTGCCAGGAAAGAAGTTCAGGAATGAGGGCGGGTTGGGGGAGGTCACCGCCTGGAGTGACTCAGAGGGGCAGACTGCAACCGGAGCTGCCTACCTGAACACCAGGGTCCCTAGTTTCTTGTTTTCCTTCCTGAATCGTCTGTTCATATTCAACTATATAGTCTTAACCTGTGGAAGTATGCTATCTACACTCTTCTGCACGTTGCTTTTTTTCACTTAGCAAAATACGACATTTCTCCCATCAGTCGATATAGAGCTGCCTTGCTCTCTCATTTTAAAAACAGCTGAATAGTATATGTACTGTAATATATTTTATCAGTCCTACTCTGATAAAAATTAAGGCTGTTTCTAGTTTTTTATTTCATTCTATTACAAATACCATTGCAGTAAATAGCCTCTGCCAGAGCAGGTGGGTCTGCGGCTGGGGTGGGGCTGGGCTGTGCTCTGGGGATAAGGACACATTGTCTTATTTACTAGTGTGTCCTGACTAGGAACTAATAAAAGCCTGCAGCGCCCCAGCCTCTTTTGGAAAACCCCAGGGTTTCCAGCCTCCCTGGGAGTCCCTGGATCTTAGGGTGGGGCCCGAGTCCTGTCTCCACAGAGATGATATTGCTGGCACTATGGTGGCTCCACATGGTGTTTGCCCAGGACTGTACTGGTTTATGTTTGCAGTGCTGGCATCATTAACAATGTCCCCTTTTACTTTCAAAAATGCCCCAAAGTTAGGAGCATCAATTATGGTCACCCTCCTCCTACTCATTTTGGTAGAGAATGAGCACTGAGTTGGGAGCCCAGCGGCATCTTTGCACCCGACACTGTCCCACATGCTTTATTTCATCATGGCAGCATCCAGATCAGGAAGGTCCAATCCCTCCTGCTTTTATGAATGAGAAAGCTGAGGCACACAGGGGTGAGGTGACTTGCTCAGGGTCACACAGATAATAAGCAGCAGACCCAGCTCTGGAGGCCTCAGCAGTGTTGTTTCCAGATACAGAAAAGCCGCAGGGCAGAGGCTCCCTTGTACTCACTGGGGTCATGGCCCTTGAAAATCTTTGCTGAGATTGAGGAGTGCCAGGTGGCTCAGGTGCATGTGCTATGCTCTGTGCATGGGCAGCGGGGAAGTGAGCATGAGGGTGTGGGGCCCTGGACTCTGCCGCCTGCTGCTCTGCTCCCTGTCAGAGCAAGACTTGCTCCCCTCTACCTCCCCTCCTAGTCATTTTTTGACACATTTGAACAATGTTCCTGTCCCTACCATGTCACTAAAAACGGCTTATCAGAGTCTCCGTGGATCTCCATAATGCTAAATCCAGCAATCACAGCTCTGTCCCCATGACCCTTGACCTTCAGAAGCACCTGGGACAATGGGACACTCCTTCCTTCTAGAAACACTTTCTTCCCTGTGCTTCCTTGACACCACAGGCCTCACATCCTGGCCTCTAAGGTGCGCATGTCCCAGGGCCCAGTCTCTTCCTTCCCAGGTGAGCTCACCCAGTCCTGGGGCTCTAGATACCATCCACTCACTGATGATTCACACATTTCCAACACCGGACGTGACTTCTCCCTGAACACCAGACTGTAACCGGAGCTGCCTACCTGAACACCAGGGTCCCTAGTTTCTTGTTCTTACTCCCAAATCACCTGTTCATATTCAACTATATATTCTTTTTACATTTAACCTATGGAAGTGTGCTATGCTATCTGCACTCTTTTGCACTTTGCTTTCTTCATTTAACAAAATATGAGACATTCCCCCCATCAGTGGATATAGAGGTGCCTTGCTCTCTCATTTTAAAAACAGCTGGATAGTATATGTACTATATTTAATCAGTCCTATTCTGATGAAAAGGCTGTTTCTACTTTTTTATTTCATTCTATTACAAATACCATTGCGTGACTATCCTTGGATAATCATTATTTAACACATTTGAAAATTGTATCTACAGGACATATTCCTACATGTGAAATTTTTGCTTTAAAGTTGCATGTGTATTTAAAATTTTGATACATATTGCCTAATCGTCTTCACAGATGTTTCAGTTTGCACTCCAAGGGACAAGGGAGTGCCTGTATCCCCATATACGTACCAATAGAGAGCGTTATCAAACTTTATGATCTTTGTCAATGATATCTCATTATACTTTATTTTGCATTTCTCTTGGTATGAGTGAGATTGAGCATCTTTTCATATATTTAAGGGCCGCTTTTGTTTGTTATCCTGTGAACAGTCCTTTGCCTTTGCCATTTTTCTATTGGATGGTTGACTTTTATTATTTATTTCTCAGGAGCTCTTTACATACTAAAGAAATAAGCCCTCCTCTGTCTGTGATACAAATAGAAAGGATTCCCTCTGCCTCTGCTGCTGCTTGACACCTGTGATTTGACTTTATAGATGGGGGTTTTGCCATACAGAATTAAACATGTTTTATGTAGTCCAGTGTATTAATATTATCTTTTATGGCCTTTGGGTTTTGTTGTCATGAGAAATGCCTTCACCACTCTGAGGACTGCAATAACATTTTTTTCCCGTGGTTGCTTCTAGCTGAAGTAGTGTTTTAATGATCTATTAGATTGGTGCAAAAGTAATTGTGGTTTTTGCCATTGAAAGTAATGGTAAAAACCGCAGTTACTTTTGCACCAACCTAATAGATCATGTCACTTCCCTCTTAAAACCTTACAGTGACTTATCATTAACTTTAGACTGGTATCCACTCTCTTGACGTTGAGCCCCAAGGCACCAGGCGACCTAGTCCTGCCTCTCCCCCATCTCTCAACCCCTTGGGCGCTGTAGTGGCCTTCTTTCTGGTTCTTGAACAAGCCACATTCAGGTCAGCCTTCTGGTTTTTGCCTTTGCTGTTCCCTCTGCCTGGACTGCCTTCTCCTGACTCTTTACTTGGAAGCTTCCTCCTCCTTATTCAGGTCTCACCTTCTTACAGAGGTGTTCCCTGGTTCCCCCACCCCCACCCCAAATGTTCCTTGCTCCACTTCCTCAGCAGACACTCTTCACAGCCGTCTCTGAAATTATCTCCAGGAGAGCAGGGAGCTCGCTGGTCACGTTCCTGCCACATTACCAGGGCCTGGAATGTACAGACTCTCAGTCACTATTTGTAAACACTGGGTGCACATAAGGTTATGTGCGAGAACTGTTTCTGTGTGTGTAAGCCTGGAGAGCTGTGTGTTAAGGGTGGTATGTGGGCCATGGGTGTGTAGGCTTTGATGTGCGTTGTTGTGAATGTGTGTGATGGTGGAGATGGCTGGGGTGGTGTGGGAGGCTGTGTGCATGTGTGGTTGTGAATGTGTGTGATGGAGGTGGCTGGGGTGGTGTGGGAGGCTGTGTGCATGTGTGGTTGTGAATGTGTGTGATGGTGGAGGTGGCTGGGGTGGTGTGGGAGGCTGTGTGCATGTGTGGTTGTGAATGTGTGTGATGGAGATGGCTGGGGTGGTGTGGGAGGCTGTGTGCATATGTGGTTGTGGTGGTGTGTAGTGGTGTCTATGTGTGTGGTTGGGTTATTCTGCTCTGGTAACCAGGTGATTTTATCACCTAGGTCCTGTCATTCTGACTCTGCCAGATGCTGGCTTTTCACTCTTGATATGAGATAGTGCCCCCAACAACTGGCCTTTGCTTTTTCTGGAGTGAGCTGGAAGAGTTCCCCATTTCAGAGAGAATGGCTCTGAGAACCTTAATGCCTTGTGGTCCTGCCCTAAATTTCTGCTCCCTGAGTAGGGGAATGTGTAGGAGGCCATCTAGGCCATCCCCCTGCCTCAGGACAAAGCTGTGTTGCACCAGGGATTGGCAGCTGCCCTCAGGGCTTACACCTGCTCTCTAGGGGTGGCAGGGCCAGAGCCTGTACCTCTTCTGGCCCTGGCCCTGGCCCAGGTGGTGCTGCTCCCAGGCTGTCCTCTCCACCTAGAGCTCTGCCCAGGCCTCAGGCAGGTGCTTCCTGAGATGGGAAGACCACCCCGCCCCCCACCCCTGCCACCTCTCAGACTGGAGTTTTCCTTATCTTTGTGTGTCTGCGGCAGAGGCATGAGGCCCTTTCCTTCCTTGAGTGGAGAGGTGGGGCAGGCAGAAGCCATGGGAAACAGATCAGGCAGAGGGATGGGGGCTTTTGAGCCCTGCTCAGGCATGTCTGGGGCTGCAGGCAGGGAGGAGGCGATCTTCCAGGGAGGCCCTGGGCTGGAGTGTTGCTTATTTTCCAAGACACCTAGAGTTGCTCGAAACTTCTGCCCACACACCTTGCTCCTCGAATGGAGGTAATACGTGACTTTGCTGAGCTGCTGTCAGGAGCCAACCATACCATTCTAATATGCACGCACCCCTTCCTACCCACCAGGCACCTCCCTCCACCTCCTCTCTTCCTCCTCCATCATTGACCTTTTGCTCTTTACTGGATCTTTCTTGTTACAATAACCGTGTGGGTATTTCTCCATCTTAACAACAAAACAACAAGACACCTTAACCTGAACCCCACTTCTCCTTCCAGCATCTGCCTCATTTCTTTCCACTCCTTTACAGCAAAATCTATCCAAAGACTTGTCCTGATTCATTATCTCCATTTTTTCTCTTTCATCTTCTCTTGAACTTACTCTAATCAAGCTTTAGCTTCCTATATGACACCAAAACTGCTCTTGTCAAAGTCCCTATAGCTAAACCCCATGGCCAAGTTTCAACCCTCATCTTTCCCTGAACCCTCAGCAGCGTTGAATGAAGTTGATTCCTCTTGCCTTGACACTATTCCTTTGGCTTCAGAGACATCACACTCTCCTGACTTTTCTACTTCCTTTCTGCACTTTCTTTCTCAGTCTCCTTTGCTGGTTCCTCCAGATCTTCCTGACTTTTAAGAACTGGGATGCCTTGAGGCTCAGTCCTTGCATTCTTTCTCTTCTCTGTCCTCCCTTGCTCACTTGGTAACATCAGCCAGTCTCAGGGTTTAAAATACGAAAATTTAGCTGACAACCGCTAAATACGTATCCCCAGCCCAGACCATTCCTCTAAACTCTGTACTCATGTGTCCAGCTGTTAGTAAACTTTCTCCTAGGATGTTTAACCTAGGTATCACAAACCTATGTTAAGCTCCTTACTTACTAGGGTTGCCAGATTTAGGAACAAAGCAAAAGCACAACCAGGACACCCAGTTAATTCTGAATTTCAGCTAGTACATGGGACACACATTAAAAAATTGTTGGCTGGGTGCGGTGGCTCACGCCTGTAATCCCAGCACTTTGGGAGGCCGAGGAGGGCGGATCACGAGGTCAAGAGATCCAGACCATCCTGGCCAACATGGTGAAATCCCATCTCTACTAAAAATACAAAAATTAGCTGGGCGTGGTGGCGCGTGCCTGTAGTCCCAGCTACTCAGGAAGCTGAGGCAGGAGAATCGCTTGAACCCAGGGAGGTGGAGGTTGCAGTGAGCCGAGATCTTGCCACTGCACTCCAGCCTGGTGACAGAGTGAGACTCTATCTCCAAAAAAAAAAAAAAAAAAAAAAAAAAGTTTGTCTGAAATTTGCTCATCTGGCAACCTACTCCTTTTCTTCCTCTCTGACCTTTTCTCTCACTTGTTCTAGTAAATGGCAGTTTTACTCATCGACTTGCTCAGGCCCCAAACCTTTGAGTCTTCATTGATCTTCTTTTCCCATATCCCACATTCAATGTCTGTGAATCATTTTGGTGCCACTTTCAAAATATTTACAGGGTCTGGCCACTTCTTGCTGACTCCATTAATATTATTGGGGTAACATGAAATCAAGAACCATTTCTTTCCTAGATGATTGCAGTAGCCTTGTAACTGGTCTTCCTGCTTTAGCCTTTGCCCCTACCCATTTGCTGCTAACAGAGCCGCCAGAGGGCTTGTGCTCCTGTTTGCTTAAAAATGCTGCACTGGCTTCCGACTCACTCAGACTGACAGCCGATGGCATCAGGATGGCCTGTAAGACCCTACATGATCGAGTCCTTCTCAGGCCTCACCCACAGGCTCTGGCCTCATTTCCACGTCTCTCGGCTCACTGGCTGCCCTGCCTCATTGGCTTCCTTGTGTCCTGGGTATGTGCCAAGACTTTCCGGGTCTCAGTGTCCCTGCACTTGCTCTTTCTTCTCTCTGAAATAGACTTACTGACCTTCCCCGGCCTCCCCATCTAAAATCGTAGTTCCTTTCTCAGCCTACCCTACTTCCTTTCCTGATTAATTTTTCTCCATAGCAGTATACCCATCTGACATATCCTGTATTTTGTTTGTGTTTTATGTTTGTTGTCTCTCATATCACTAGAAATCTGTGGGGACAGCCATTTACTTTCTGTTGTATTTGCTGCTATATTCCCAGTGCCTGAAACAGTGCCTGGCACTTAGTAGACAAAAAATACTTGTCACACGAGTGAATAAAACCCCCACAGCATTGTAAGCTCCTGTCCCAGGCCAGTGCATGGCAGCCGTGTCATCAGTTCCCTTCTAGCTCAGCATCGCCACCTCCTACCCTCCAGAAGTTCCTCCCTGACCAGCTGCCCTCCTCCAGGAAGCCTTTTTTGGCTGAGCCTCATTTTTCCTCTCTCCTTCCTGCCACCAGGTAAGAATCCCTGGTGCTCAGGGGTCAAGTCAGTTGCGTGGCTGGCAGTAGTCTATTTGTCCTCATCCAGCTTCTTCCCTCCTTCTGGATGGGAGGAGGCTCTTTGCTTGGCTGTGGTTTGAGCTGCAAGAGTGTAGGGCATCAGGATGTCTGGGGAAGCCAGCTTAGGGTGAGGTGTGTGCAATAGGCCCTGAAATCAGTCTGCCACCTGCCATGTGGGAGCTTTTGGTGCCTTGATCCTGGGCTGAAGAGGTGATGGCAATGGATTTCAGGGCGTAGAGCTTAGATTGTATCTGAGCTGTAGGGCCATATTGTTCCCAGCCTTGCTGTCTCTACAAATTTGATAAGCACCTGATAAGATAGTTTGCCATTACCTGAGCTGTTAAGGATGAGGAAAGGAGCATATTGGGAGGGGCAGAAGAAAACAACAGGGTCGTCGTGCCTGGAGTTTGCTAAATGATCTGTATGTTTGTAAATGTGTTCTGGCACAACCATTTTTTTCCTTTTTTAAAATTTTATTTCAATAGTTTTTGGGGAATAGGTGGTTTTTGGTTACATGGATAAGTTATTTAGTGGTGATTTCTGAGATTTTGGTGTACCTGTCACCCGAGCAGTGTACACTGTAGCCAGTATGTAGTCTTTTATCCCTCACCCCTCCTACTGTCCCCCCAATTCCCCAAACTCCATTCTGTCACTCTCATGCCTTTACTTCTTCATAGCTTAGCTCCTACTCATGAGTGAGAACATACAGTATTCTGTTTTCCATTCCTGAGTTATTTCACTTAGAATAATGGTCTCCACTCCATCCAAGCTGCTGGTGCAGCCATTCATTTATTTATTTTTAAATTTATTTAATTTTACTTTAAGTTCTGGGATATATGTGCAGAATGTGCAGGTTTGTTGCATAGGTATACATGTGCCATGGTGGTTTGCTGCACCTATCAACCTGTCATCTAGGTTTTAAGCCCTGCATGCATTAGGTATTTCTCCTAATGCTCTCCCTCCCCTTGCCCCCGACCCAGCAACAGGCCCCAGTGTGTGATGTTCCTTTCCCTGTATCCATGTGTTCTCACTGTTCAACTCCCACTTATGAGTGAGAACATGTGGTGTTTGGTTTTCTGTTGCTGTTAGTTTGCTGAGAATGATAGTTTCCAGCTTCATCCATGTCCTTGCAAAAGACATGAACTCATTCTTTTTTATGGCTGCATAGTGTTCCATGGTGTACATGTGCCACATTTTCTTTATCCAGTCTATCATTGATGGGTATTTGGGTTGGTGCCAAGTCTTTGCTACTGTAAATAGTGGGAGCAGCCATTTTTGACAAGGCCATTGGAACAGTTTGACATGGCCTTTAAAAATCATTTCTTATTATGATAAAAGTGCACAACAGAAGCTTCACCCCATCCCACATGCATTCCCAAGCTTCACCTAATCCCCAGCACTTAGCCCATCCCAAAGCCTCAGGACTGGTTGTTTTCACACAGCCAAAATGTCCTTTGCCTCCAGATGCCCTGCTATGGTTGGGTCTGAGTTTCCCGAGAGACATGTGTGTTTGGATGTCCAGCGGCAGCTGGACGCGTGGGACTGGGCCTCAGGAAAGAGAAGAGGAATTGGAACCCTTGTGTGAGTTGGTGCAAATGTAAAATAGTGCAGCCCTTCTGGGAAACAGCGTGGCAGTTCCTCAAGCACTTAAACACAGAATTACCGTAGGGCCCAGCAAGTCACTCCTAGATATTCATGCAGAAGGATTGACAACAGAAACTTAAACAAATACTTGTACATGAATGTTCTTAGTAGCACTGTTCTCAATAGTCAAAAGGTGGAGACAACCCAAATGTCCATCAGTGCATGAATGGATAAATAAAATATGGTCTATTCACACAGTGAACTCTTATCCAATCATAAAAGTGAATGAAGTTCTGATACGTGCTGCAATATGGATGAATCTTGAAAACATTATAAGTGAAATAAGTCACACACCCAGGGACAAATATGGTATGATTCCATTTTTTTGAAATATTGAGAATAGGCAAATTCATAGAGACAGGAAGTAGGTTAGAGGTTACCAGGGGTACCAGAGGTTGCTGGGGGAGTGGAGGTTATTGTTGAATGGGTACAGATGGAACTCTTGCTGCGGGTGATAAAAAGCCTCTGGAAGGCCGGGCATGTTGGCTCACGCCTGTAATCCCAGCACTTTAGGAGGCTGAGGCAGGTGGATCATCTGAGGTCGGGAGTTCGAGACCAGCCTGACCAACACGGAGAAACTTCGTCTCTACTAAAAATACAAAAACATTAGCTGGATGTGGTGGCGCATGCCTGTAGTCCAGCTCTCAGGGGGCGGAGGTTGTAGTGAGCCAAGATCATGCCACTGCACTCCAGCCTGGTGACGAGCGAGATCCATCTCAAAAAAAAAAAGGGCTCTGGAAATAAGTAGTGGTGATGGTTGCACGACATTGTGAATGTAATTAATGTGACTGAATTGTACACTTAAAACAGTTAAAACGGTAATTTTTATGTTAAGTATATTCTATTACAATATGAAAATTAAAAAAAAAGAAGGGTGGAAATACAGATTTTGGAGTCAACAGTGTTGAGATGGTGTTCAAGGCCATGGGAGAGGATGTAATCGCCCAGGGAGGGCATGGAGACTGAGGAGAGAAGGTGGCCTGGGACAGAGCCCCAGGGACCTTCCTAATTAAGAGGTGGGCTGAAGGAGATTGAAAGGGAGCGGCTGGAGCAGTGGGAGGAAAACCAGATGAGTGGTGTCCCAGAAGCCTGGGTGTATTAGTCAGCACTCTTAATTAAAAATGACAGAAATGCAGCTTGAATTAGTTCCAGGCACAGAAGGCAATTCATTGGTTTATAGAAACACGGGAAGGGCAGGGGGGCCTTGGGGCCCCAGGGGTACCTGGAATTAGGTCTGGGGTGCATCTGGAGCTGCTCTCCTGCCTGCTTCACTTCTGCTCCTCTCTAACTGTTGGCTTTCTTCTCTCCTTGCACTAACGGGCTTTTGCACAAGGTTACTCTTAGCTTGAACTCCTCCCTTCCAAGTTTTACCATGACACTCTTCTCTTAGAAATGGTTGAAATGATCTGCGGAAGAACGCTGATTGGCCTCACCTAGAGGACACCCTGAGGACAAGGGGCCTGGACATCAGCCTGGCAGGTGCCTTTAGAACCCCAGTTTAGAGGAACAGGAGAAGTGCTGAGTGGGCAGAACAAGTAAGGACTCAATGGCCTGGCGGAGAGGCTGAAGAAGGAAGACCATCTACCCTGCTAAATGCCTCATCACACAGACAAGGGCTGGAAAGCATCCACTGGGCTTAGTGACAAAGGAATCGTAGGTGAACTTGGCAGAGGCAAAGCAGTTTGAGTGGCATGTGAGGACAGAGACAGATCATAGCTGGTGGGTGAGTGAGTGGGAGGTGAGGAAGTAGAGACAGTAAGTGCAGACATCAGTTTCAGGAGGCACAGTTGTGAAAGCCAGGAGAGAGGTAAGGAGGTAGCTGGAGGGAACGTGGGATCAAGGAAGGGTTTTGCTTTTGTTTTTGGATGGGAAAGATCTGAGCATGCTTAAATGCTGAGAGATGCAGGAGAGAAGTAGGTGTTAAAGATGCAGAAGAAAGCAAGGAGGTGGGAGAGAAAGAGGATCCTATGCACAGGTGGGGAGTTTAGAGAATTAACAGTGGGCCCACCCATTTGTGCTGCGGGAAAGGAGAGAGGGAGGTTGTGGATGAGCATTGGTCTGTAGGTTTGGTGGCAGTCGAGAGGAGAGCATTCTTCTCAGATAGCTTCTACTTTCTTTAAGAAATAGGATGTAAATAAGATGGAATGTGCTAGAAAGTTTGAGGAGAATGGAGAAATTGAGGAAACTGCCACCATGTACAACAGCAGAGAGACCAAAGCAGAATTCGTCAGGTGGCACCGAGCACCCAGGTTAGGTGGGAGAGCAAGAATTTGCAGTGGCCTCACTCTGTTTGGTTGGGTGGTTTACTCTAGCGGAGTCCAACACAGGGTGGAGAGATGGAAAGGCCCCGTTGGATTGATTGGGGCCTGGAGTTCTGCTAAGGAAGGAGGGGCGGAGGGTAGTGGGGATGCCATGCAACAGCAGTTCATTCTAGTCACCATCTCAGCAAATATTCATTACCCTTTTACTGTGTACTGGCCGTGGCGCGAGGTCTGAGGATACATTGCCAAACCAGACAGATACTGTTCTTGCCCTCAGAGAGCCTGTGGTCTAGTAGGGAAGGCAGCTCCCATGTGAGATAAGGGTGATAATAAAGACACTGTGGAGCTCAGGCCTAGGCTGGCTGCAGAAGGAAGGGGATGTAGGGCAGGGAGGCTGGTAGATTGAGAGAAGGACACAGCGTCAGGTCTGGAAGTGCCTATGGGGTCACGAACAGGTGTTGAGGGAGGAGCTAAGTGAGGGGGCGGGGTGGAGGCCGTGGTCAGAGCATAGGAAGACTTCCCATCGTTAAAAAAATCTTCGCTGGTCCCCTCATTCTCCTGCCAACAAACACCCTCTTGTTTCCTATTCTTCTCACAGCCACGTTCACCAGCCAGTTGTTCACACCTGTTTCCATGTGCCCAGCCCTCACTGTCCCTTCACTGCCCTGGGACCTGGTTTCTACATCCCATACTCCTGCACAGGTACACATGACCATCTTGTGAATCGAACGAACACTTTTCAGTCCTTATTTGATTTGGCCTGTGTCAGCGTTTGGCTCTGATGATCACTTTCTCCTTCTAGAAACACTTCTCTTGGCTTCTGCGACACCATCTTCCTCCTCTACGATGTCATACCCCCATGGCTTGTATGATCTCTACTTACCCTGCCCGGAGCTGTCTTTCCCCCATGTTATTTGACCTGTAAGTCTCCAGCGTAGGGTATCTTCTCATCTCTCCCCCAGTCTCTGTATGGTCTTACCCACTCCCAAGGCTCAAGCCCCCAACTACCATAGAGGCCCAGATTATGTCTCCAGATAAAAGGTAACCCCCCATATTCCCATTGAGGAGAGCCTCAAAAATGTGTGGGGGCTGACCTGGATATATAAACTTTTAGTGTGGTTGAAATAAAATGTACTGTATTAACTTAGTTTGTTATACATTTTAAAAATCACATTGTATACAACAATGTAGTAAGAAGTATTAGTTTTTCTCTCCTCATGCTTTATGAAGTAATTTTATTTAAATTTTTAACATTTTTCTGTAACATCTGAGTCCATATCATTAGAGCTTTGGTTGTTATCAACATTTTACAAAACACAAAAACTTTATTTCTGCCCAAGTTATTTGTGACATAGTGCTTTTTGAATCTGTGTATGATGCTGGAGATTTTATTCTTTGCCATAAAAGTCTGGCTGCTTAATATTAGGTTGCATAAATAAAAAAAACTTCCAGTAGTATTTGTCATCTCCATAACATAACCACTTCCTTTATTGTTTTAAAGTGATTTTTTAAAATGGGCTTGCTTACAAAGACAATCCTTGCAATTGTAAAGTCCTGCCCTTGGGAATAATGATTCAATATACGTGAAATGCCTTTGCCTTCACTTTTTTTTTTCTGTTTCTGCCAAGCAACCACCATGAATATCCAAAACTTCATTGATTGAGGTTATTTCGGGCTAATGAGTTTTCCCCAAAGAGCGTTTTGTTGTTCAAAATGCAATAATTGAGAGCATGCCCCGCAAATGCAGGGAACTTTGTAAAGACTTGAATGAAAGACAAAGGCTTCCTTCCTAAAGGGTAATTCTGGAGCAAAATCATGTCTTATATTCATGCATTTATGCTGACAACTCCCAAATAGATATCTCCTGACTTGTCCTTTTCCCTCTTACATCAGCAGCCTACTAGACATCTCCTGGGTGCCCATCATCAGTGTCAACCCATTTTAATTGAGTGCCTACTATGTGTCAAGCACTTTTCTAGGTGCTGGAGGATAAAAGGGTGAAGACAACACAGTCCCACTTCTTTTTTTTTTTTTTTTTTTTTTTTTTTTTTTTTTTGTGACGGAGTCTCGCTCTATTGCCGGAGCTGGAGTGCAGTGGCACGATCTCGGCTCACTGCAAGCTCCGCCTCCCGGGTTCACGCCATTCTCCTGCCTCAGCCTCCCGAGTAGCTGGGACTACAGGCGCCCGCCATCAAGCCCGGCTAATTTTTCGTATTTTTAGTAGAGACGGGCTTTCACCGTGTTAGCCAGGATGGTCTCAATCTCCTGACCTTGTGATCCGCCCGCCTCGGCCTCCCAAAGTGCTGGGATTACAGGCGTGAGCCACTGCGCCCGGCCCAGAGTCCCACTTCTTAAGGAGCTCATCCCAGTGAGGCAATAAAGAGAATAAATATGTAAAAAAATAAGAAAATTTCATATACTAGTAAGTGCTACAAAGAAGATAAAATGAGATCACATAATGGAGAGTGACAGTGTGTGGTGGGTGAGGAGGGTGGGTCAGAAAGGGCCTCCTGGAAGAGGGGATGTCTGAGTTGAGATGTGAATGCTGGGGAGACAGACATGTTAAGCTGGAGGGGAAGAGCCCTGTCAGCGAGACAGGTGCAAAGACCCCAAGATGGGAGAAGGCCAGTGTGGGTGGAGCATGGCAAGAGGGGAGAGTGAAGGGAGGTTGGCTTGGAGCAGGAGCAGTAGTCAGTGCCTGACCCCATAAGACCTTGCAGGTGATGGTAGAGTTTGGCTTAAATTTATTTTTCTGGCCATGATGGGAAGCCACTTGGAGGATTTTAAGTCAGGGAGTGACTCCACTGGTCTGACTGACGTGCTAGAAAGATATTTCAGGCTGCTATGTGGAAGAAGACTTTTAGGGGAACAAGAGTGGAGGCAGGGAGACCAGTTGCTGCAGGTGTCCAGGTGTAGAAATGAGGTGTCTTCGCCTGGGACTGAGGCACTTGGAAAGACTAGGGTGTTGGCTATGAAGTCACCAAGTGTTTGGATTTTGATATGGTATTTTGGAATTATAGCCAACACAACTTGCTAATGATGCCAATATGATTACGAGGAAACAGACTCCAGGTTTTTGAATTGAGCATCTGGATGGATGGGGATGACATTTTCCAAGGTGGGGAAAACCTGGAGAAAACTAAATCTGTTCTCAGTTAGGGGAATTAGGAGTTCTATTTTAGATGACCAATAGAAGTTGAATACAGGAGTCTGACCCTCATGGGAACAGTTAGGTCTGAACACATCAATGTGGGAGTCATCAGTTTATGGATGGTTTTATAGGTGGTACTGGATCAGGTCACTGAAGGGGAAATGTATAGAGAGGAGGAAAGAAGGTAGAGAACTGGGCCCTGGGGCATCTTGCATTTAGAGCTTAGGAAGAGGAAGGAGAGGCATTGAAGGACATCAAGAAAGACACATCAGTGAGGTGGGAGGAAAGCCAGGAGAGATTCTGCCTGGAAGCCGAGAGGAGACAATGTTTGAGGAGGGAGCTCTTCATGGCTGAATGATGCTGAGGGAGTTAGGCCAGGCTGAAGAATGGACCACTGGATGTAGCAGCTTGGAGGCCCTTGGGGATATTGACAAGAGCAGTCCTGACTGGAACAAGTTAAAGCAACAAGGAAGTGGAGGCAGCAAGTATAGGAGGCTTTTGTTTTGGCAATGAGGTAGCAGCTGGAGAAGACTGGAGTTTCAAGAGAGAATTCAAAAAAAGAGAGAGATGAAAGTATTATAGTGTATTGGTAGAAAGGGAAATGGCAAGGCAGGAGAGAGAGGCACCAACTGTGGAGCACAGTCTAGAGTAGGTGAGGGGTGAAGGGGTCCATTGTCCAAGTGGAGGAGGGTGTCCCAGGAGCAGGGATGCTTTGTCCACGTTACAGGGGAGGAGCAAGGCTGACAGCCGCTCATGCTTTGAGTTTGGCAGATGTGGTAGCTGTAGGCTGAGTTGAGCTGGCCTTTTGCTTCTATTCCCAGCACGCTGTTATGCCTGACTATCAGCTTAAATGGAGGATTAGGAGAATGGGGTCTGGAGGTTTGAGGAAAGAGGAGAAGGCATGATAGAGTCATTTTGGGGAGTAGGGATAAAGTTTTAGGAAAATATAGAATTTCTTAGAGGTGCTGAGTGTCCACTTGAACTTTGTGGTCAAAAGTTTAAATGGAGACCAGTCAGTCCAGTTGTATTATCCTCCAGGTGCTCAGGAACAGGTGCCATGTGGAGAGTTGGGTTTAACCGGAGTTAGGGTCTTGCCAGATGAGTACTGGAGAGGCATGAGAAGGCGAGGGAGTGGAGGACACCTGCAAGCTGGTGATTATCTGGGGGACTGTGGAGTCTAAGCTGAGAAAGGAGGGCAGGGAGAATGGAAAGGGGTGGGGGAACATAGTGGTGGGTCAGTAGATGGGGCAGAAGGATTGCTGGAATGGGAATCAGGTTGGGTGAGCCACATAGATGGGAGATGATGCAGCTCTTGGTGTAGACAGAACTAGGGTGTGAACACGCAGGTGGGTGGGTTGGAAGGGTGGATAAAAAGGTTGTTGAAATCAAGGAAGTCAAGGAACTGAGAAGTCAAGGTGTTGAAAATGGAGTCACTACTAATAAATGTAGTAGCAGATGGAAGACACTGAACGAGGGGCTGAGGTCATCCGTGAAGGAGAGGGAAAAACCACGATATCTTACTTGTATCTCAAATTCAACATGTCTGAAACTGAAGTCATCCACACCTCCCCACTCAAGTAAATGGTACCACCATTCACAGCCAGAAACCTGGGTGTCACTTTGATCCCCACACCCAATTAAATCACCACATCTTTTGGATTCTATCTTGTAAACATTTCTTAAGTCCATCTACTTCTTTCCATCCCCAAGGTGCACACCCTAGTTCAGGCCATTGCTGTTTCTTGCTTGGACGATTGCACCAGATTCCAAACAGGTAGCCCTGCCTTGGCCCCGCCACGTTGTATCCAGAGACACTGCAAATTGGATCATGTCACTTCTGTGCTACATCTCTCTAGGGACTTGTCATTGTTCTCAGGATAAAGTCCAAAGTCATTAGCAGAGATTTACAAAGAAATCATTGCAAGGAGCCAGCCTCTGTCTACTCCAGCCTGACTCCTACCTGAGCCCCTCACCTGGCCCAAGCACTCCTGGGTTCTTTCCATCTTTGTCACCAGGTATACTCTCCCTTTGCATAAGCTATCCCCTCTGTCTGGAATTCCGCCTCCTTGCTTGGCAAAATCCTCCTTCTCTAGATGTCTCAGGGAGCCTTTTTCTGGATGCCTGGATGTTAGATCCTCTTCCCTCTCTCCCCAGCTTCCCCAGTGCGCCATGAGTTTGGTAGCTGTCCTCTTTTCTAGAATGTAAACTCCATGAAGTCAGGGACCATGTCTGATTTTTCCCAGATGACTCCTTAGCACCTTATATGGAGGTTTCACATGAAAGTGAATAATAAAGAACAAATATTTCCAGGAATGGAAGGCTCTAGAGGTGAAACAGTTCTGGGTGATGACCAGGTCTGGGGTGGGGTCCTGCTAGTGGGTAGCTTAATGTTGTGGCAAAGGTGGTCATGGGATAGAAAGGACAGGGTGATGCACAGGTGACTCCTGAGGCCTTGGATCATGGGAGAATAGCAGGAGGAGAAGGCCTTGGCTATGGGCTCAGTCTTCAATGAATGAGGAGAGGTAGGTGGCAATAATGTGGGCAGGACAGAGGGCAGAAGAGGAAGCAAAGGGGGATTTTTCAAGAAGGTGAAGGTGGACAGGTGTGAGTGGTGGTGAGAGCAGTGTGAGTCTTGACATTGTGGGTGGGATTGAGGATAAATGGCCTGATGGCTGAAGCAGTTCTTAGTCGCAGCCTCCTCTGAAGGTCCCCACTTGGCTCAGTGGCTCAGGACTCGAGATCTTTGGGAAGAGCATCCAAGGAGAGGTCGCCATGGGAGCTGTCAGGTCCTGGAGTGAGCTCACTATAAGCTGGACCAAGCAGCTGCCCCTGGAGGATGGATCTGGAATCTTGGGGGCATTGGCTATCATGGGGTCCTCTGGCCTGGACTTGGGAGCTACTGTGGTCTGAGCAATGTGGGGCTATCTGGCTCTGAACTGGTCAGGAGTGCCACCCTGTTCTTTTGGGCTGGTGGTCACAGCTCTAGTCTGGATTGGAAGTGGGAGCTACTCTTGTTTCCTGGAGTCAGGAGTGTAGTAGATGGTATTGGTGCCCTGCCCATGTCCCCTTTACTGGGGGAATCCATTCCCCAAATGCTGTGAATATTGGCTGCTGATGGCTTATGGCTACCCCTGAAGAATTGATTTTGACTGAGCCAGAGCCACCTACCCCTTCCTGCCAGCCCTCCTGCCACTGGGGGCACTTGAAGTAATGACCGACTGAAATGTGGTGAGACTTATGATCTGAAGCCCCCTCATCCCACAGGGGTCGGGCCAAGGCTGCATCTCCCTGAGTCTGCATCCCTGCTCAGCTCAGCCCCTCCCTCCCCCACTCCCCTTCCTTCTTCCTTCACATGCACAGAAACCCCTGCCTCTGGCTCTGCTTCCAGGGAGCCTGCCCTAAAGACAGGTGACTTCGATCTTATGCCATAATCAGGGGTGGGTGTGGAGTCTACCTGTGGACCACAGAGGACAGAGCCCCTGACAGACTCAGCAGATCTGTGTGGTCTTGAAGGGCCTCTTCCCCTTTCTAGACCCAAGTTTGCTTACCTAAAGGTGAGACTTTGATGCTGGCTCTAGTTGAAACAACAAAAACAAAACAAAGCAAGCAAACAAATGCTTTGCTGAAGTCCGCAGGCTAGGTGTGGTGGAAGTTTCCGATGAACAAGACTCAGTTCCTTCCCCCAAGCAGACTATTTACTCATCTAACAAGCATTTATTGAAGGCAGCAGGGACGTGGATGACTCAGTGACCTGCCCATTAAGGGCTCACAGACTGATACGGAGACACTCAGGGGAAGTGACAATTCCGATTTGGGGAGAGTGGCAGAGGGACAAGCGAGGCTGGCACTTAGAGAGATGGGTAAAGCTGTCCTAGAGGTTCGAGAGAGGATCACAGAGGGGGTGGGAAGGGCATTCTAGCCAGAGGAAATAGCATGACAAAGGCACGAGGAATGACACCACATGACGTGTCTGCCTGGGGAACCAGGAGCCCTTTGGTATTACTTGCAGGTAGAAAAGGGGAGGAAGCTGGGATGAGGTGGGGAGGTCAGCGGGGGCCATGCTGAGGGCATGGGGCTGGTGATGGTGGAAGAAATTTTAAAGCAGGTGGAATGACATGGTCAGTTGCATAGACAGATAAATCACTCCATCCCTGTAGCGGAGGGCAGATGGGGGAGGTCCAGGAGGTAGTTAGGTTGTTGTAAGGAGAGGAAGAGCAGATTCAGGTGGCATTTAGGGACTGGAATCAGTGGGATTTGGTGCCAGTGGGGGTGTGGGTTGTGAGGGACAAGGGTGTCAGGCTTGTCTCGTCCCCTGGCTTGGGCAGCTGGGTGAATAGCTGTGTCCTGCATGAGATGGGGTGGGGCATCTTCGAGGGGGCAGGTCTGGGTGAGCTGATGAGGTCAGCTTGGGAGTGGCGAGTATGAGATGCCTGGGGGCCTCCCAGGGAATTGTCTAGTGGGCATTTGGTGGGACTCGGAGGCATGTTAGGGTGGAGGTGTGGTTCTGGGTGTTGCCAAAGTCTGAGTGGTGGTGGGGTGGGGGAGTATGGGATGGGGAAGTTGTATCAGTGAAAAAGAACATGAAATTCCATAGACTCCAGGATCCACGAGGGACCTTTCAGCTCAGACACTCTCAGTGGGCCCTGGCCTGTAGGATGTGCCTCTTGGGCACCTTGACAGATTCCCATCCCTGGCTTGCTCTCAGCCGTGCCCCTCCCACCGTCAGAGGGGACTCACCTATCCGGGACCTGTGCTGGGCAGGGCTAGGGAGGCCCGACCTACGCTCATTCCTGTGATGGACGATCACTGAGAACCGACTCCTGCTGGGCACAGGGTCTCCTGGAATTCCTCTCCTCCTGCTTTGGCCAGCTGGTTGCAGAACCCAGAGGCCCCTGGAGTAGCCTCTGCCTTTGGGCACAGCCCATCATGTTCTGGGGGCACACTCTGTGTGTGTTGGGGGGTGATGGGTGAGCCTGGATCTGAGGTTCTAGTGCTCAGGTGCTCACTGAGTAGTCTCGGCATCCTCTCTGAGGTCCACCTAATCCCCCCTGCCCCCCGTTTTCCTATCGGCCACTCCCCACCTGGTCTACAAAGTACTGGGAAAATCATATTTATTAAGAGGTTTGACATACACTGTTGCCATATACAAAATCCCCACTAGCCATCAACCTCCCTCCCCTGAGGCTCAGGACCCGGGGACCAAACTACCCCCAACCTCCCACATTGGCCCCTGGGCGAGCTTCCTGAGCCCCCACAGCCACCCTCCTCACCACCCTGCTACGGCAAGGTTGCCACTGCCCCTGCCGGTTTTCCTGGGTGGCCTCAGGTGGGGGGGACCTGTTGATCTTATCTGCTGATCTCGCAGGTTATGGATACCCACCTGCATCCACTGGGGCCGACCCAGCCTTCATTAGGACAGAGTTCCCATCCTCAGGGTGCCCTCCCTGGGAGAGGACATATGGTGGGCACGTATCGGGTAGGCGTTCCCGGTGCCGAGGCCGCCGGTGCCTGGGGCCGAAGATCTCCATGCACCTCTTGCCCACCAGGTAGAAGACTTCACTGAGGTTGAGCAGGATGCAGATGGCAGCTGTGGTCACCATGAAGTAGGTGAAGACCTTCTTCTCCGTGGGCCGGGAGATGTAACAGTCCACAGTGTGGGGGCAAGGCTCCACGGAGCAGGCCACCACGCGGGGCATGTCATAATCCTTGTAGAGGAGGTGGAAGATATAGAGGAAGCCAGCGTCCACGGCGGCCTTGAAGATGAGGCTCAGCAAGTACGTCCACCACAGTCCGCCCCGCTTCTTGCTCAGGTTATCGTACAGGGATGGGGCATTGGGCCCGTGTTTCAGGTGGTGCTTGCGCTCGCGTTCCTTGCGGTAGGCCACGTGCATGACCACGAGCAGTGAGGGGCACGTGACCAGGATGAGCTGTAGGGCCCAGAGGCGCACGTGGGACACGGGGAAGAACTCGTCATAGCAGACGTTGGGGCAGCCGGGCTGCTTGGTGTTGCAGACAAAGTCCTTCTGCTCATCGTCCCACACCTCCTCCGCTGCCACTACGTACACCAGCACGCGAAAGATGAACACCACAGACAGCCAGATGCGGCTCAGCGCTGTGGAGTACTTGTTCACGCCACTCAGCAGGCCCTGCAGAAATGCCCAGTTCATGCTGGCTGTGTCCTGGGTGCTGCACGTGGAAGGTCTATACCTGGGTGCTACCTGCCCACTCAGGCCTTGGGAGCCTTGAGGCCTGGGGGAACCTGGAGATGGGCACCCTTAATGCTGGTGCGATTGACAAAATCTTTTCACAATCACCGTGTCATCATGTCTTCACTCCCAATGACTTGGTAGGGTAGGGATTGCCCCTGTCCTCATTTCACAAAGAGTAAGTGAAGGCCCAGAGATACCTGCCCAAGGGTCCACAGATGGAAGTAGCAGAGCTAATCTTGTACTTTGGTCTTCAGGTTCCAAAATCAGGGTCTACCTTATTCTACAAGGTAATAGATACATGTGAAGACAATCATCCTGCATGGATATGCCAGCCAACCTCTATTACCCCAAGTTTCAGCCCATGACTTCTAAAGAGACCGTAGGAAGGTTTGAATTGGACGATCTGCTCTCCCATCAGCTCCCAGGGCTGGGCCAGGGCAGGAGGGGTGGGAACGTATCCTTATCTGTTGTCAGATCCATCCCACTTTTACTGAACACCAACAGGAGCCTGGCCCCGTGTTGGGGACGTTCACATCAGCCCCTTGGTAAATACCAGAGCAATCTTCATCCTTACTCCTTGCCTCTGTCTCCAGGAAGGTTCTCAGCCCTGGCATTCCCTCCCAAACTAAACAGAGGTGCTTTGGAATCACAGGGACTTGATATCATCCCTGCCAACCCGTGTACTGGTGCTGGGGCCTGAGGGCTGACTGTCTTGACCACAGTGGGTTCCTCTGGAATTCCAACCATTCCAGCTTTAGGAAGGACCGAGGATGGATTCTGGCATGGTGTGGACCCCCCATTTACTTTCTCTGGGGGCACCCCCTCCTCTGTCCATTTAGTGGCTGTTTGCTAGCTGCATTTCCATTATTTCCTCTCAGGCCCCTCTCCTGTGGACTCTGACCTCCACACCCCCTTGTCTGGAGTCCCCGTCAGGCCCCATGTCCAAACCCTCCCCTCCTCCTATCCTCCTCCTTCCCCATCCCCAATCCCTGACTCTGCTCTCAGCCTCTTCAGACATCGTGTGCCTGGGACACTTTCAGAGCAAGAGGCATCGCCTGTACCCAAATGGTCTGTTTACCTGTCTTATTTTTTTTGCCAGGCTGTCAGCTGCTAGAGGGCAGGCTCTTCACCTCTGTCTCCCTAGCACCTAGCACTGGCCTGGCCCAGTGAACACACAATAGATGTTTGTTAAACTGAACTGAAACCCATTTCTTCCTGATACCCCCTCTTCCCCAATCTTCTGTCGTCCCTTAGGTCAGCCAGGACATTCCTTCTCCTCCTTGGCACTTCCCTGGGGATCCTCTACGGACACTGACCCTCTGGCTCCCTCCCTGAAGCCCAGCCCACAGCCTGAGGTCCCTTGGATATCCTCAGCTCAGCTGGTTGCTTGCTTCCTGGCCAGCCTCCTGCCCTATTCGGTCCTCACCCTTCTTGGGTCCAGTAGCTGCTTCCTTGTCCTTGGGCTTGTCTGTCTGCCTCAGGACCTCCCAGAGGCAGCTTTTGTTCCTCTCTCCCTTGCTGGGTGGGGCTTTCTGGGCCAATGAGCCAAGCGAGAGTGATTGGGTGGGCAGTCAGGAGGGCGGACTTCCCCGGGCACATACTCAGAGCAAACACCTGCGGCTCTTCTCTCCTGGCCCACGCCTCCTCTCTAGCCTGGCTAGGTATGGCTGAGCCTGGCTCCCAGGCAGGCAGGTATGTGGGTGAGACTGCTGTGTGGGATTCAGGAGCCTGATATCATTATGCCCAGGCCTAGGACTGCACCAGTGGGATTGACCCTGTCCCCTTCCCATTGCCTCCTTACCCTGCCTCCTTGCCCTCTCTCCTGCCCTTTTCCTGGGAAGCCTGATTCTGAGGTCCTCAGCAGCTGACATCTACGGAAACGGGCAACCTTAATTTAGTGCAGGAACGCATCCCATTCTGGTGGTGGGATATTTCTGGGACTGGAGTCTGGGAAGTTCTTGGATTGTGTAGGGGATGGGAGGGCTCAACTATGACTTTTCTAGACCGGGGCACCCATAGCCTTGGTGGAGGCAAGGAATGCAGGTCAGCAGCATGAAATGCCCCAGTTAGCACAGGGCCGGGCACAGCATCGCTGTCCATCCTCTGTGGGTCCTGGGGAAGGCCTCCAGGGAGGCTGGAGTGTGACCTCACATATGCTGGTGGGGGGCCTGGGACCCGTGTTCTGGCTGGGATGATGAAGGTTAATGTGCAGCTAGGGAGGGGCCTTCTGCCTCGTTTCTCACAGGCATTATTGAGCACTTCCTAATACCAATGATTAACATTTATGTGTCCTTTTACAGCTGGCTAACCCTGTCCACAGCCATGAGCTCATCAGTCCTCAGCACAACCCCACAGGCTAGGTATTATTAACCCATTTTGGAGAGAAGCTTAAGTTACTTTCCCAGAGTCCCGGTGGAACTTGGATTCCACACAGGCATTCTAAGTTCATGAACTTCCCACTGCAACATGGATTAAGCTCCATTCTCTCTGCAGGCAACCCACAGGCCTAAACTTGCCATGGGGGATAAAGGCTAGATGGGAGCATGAGCAAGTAGCACGTCCCCTGGAGTACTGGGGGCCCCCTTTCTGGAAGAGAGGATGCCCCTCACAGGCTGGATCAAGTGCAGCTCTTCACGGGGGCAGAGAGATTGACACCATGAACGTGTGAGGGTCACGAAGGCCGCACAACCAGAGGGCACCTGGAACCAGCAAACGAGTTGACTTTTATTAAGTTCTGACAGTGGGCCACACACGATGAAGGTGCCCGCATGTGTGTTCTTCTATGAACGCCCTCCTGCCTCCAACCCTGGGCAGTGGCCCTCACTATTTCCATTCTAGAAAAGGAAACCGAGCTGCAGAGCAGAGGGGAAACTGGCCCAGTGCTGTCCAGCTGGGACAGGTGGCTGGAGTGGAGGACTAGGAATTGGCTCCCAGAGCGTCTGAATCCTCTCTCTTGCCTGCCCCTACCTCGTGGCTTAGCTCCCCCACTCTCAGGTTGCACCTGCGAGAGATGCTAGAGCCTCCCCATCCAGGCCCAACCTGCCAGACCAGTCCAGGCAGCCCCTCACAAGATGGTTTTCTTCACATGGTCTCGGGGACGGTCTGGTAAGAGAGGAGGATGACTGTCTGAGCCCAGAAAGATGAGGTCACCCGAAAGGAGATCGTCTTGTTTGCAGGAAGAGGTGGTACCGTGTGGGTGATGAGCTGTGCACATGGCTCGAGCTTTCCTTGCTGCCAGGCACTCGTGGCATCTCTTGCTCACCAGGTAGATGAGCTCCACGAGGTTGAGCAGGATGCAGATGGCAGCTGTGGCCACCATGAAGAGGGTGAAAATGTTCTTCTCTGAGGGCTTGGCGATGAAGCAGTCCACTATATTGGGACACGGATCTGCGTGGCACTTGACCACAGGAGGGAGGATATATTTGGGGTAGAATGAGTGGAACACATAGAGAAAGGCGATGTCCACGCTGGCCTTGAACACTAGGCTGCAGACATATGTCCACCAGAGCCCACCCCGCTTCTTGCCGGGGTTCAGGTAGAGGCGCCCACTGTTCTCCCCATGGGCTTCTCGGTGCCTCTTCTCCTGAACCTCCCGGTAGGCCACGTGCATGACCACGAGCAGTGAGGGGCACGTCACCAGGATAAGCTGCAGGGCCCAGAGGCGCACGTGGGACACAGGGAAGAACTCATCAAAGCAGACGTTGGAGCAGCCGGGCTGGCGAGTATTGCAGTCGAAGTCCTTGTGGTCATCACTCCACACACGCTCGGCCGTCACCAGGTACACCAGCACGCGGAAGATGAAGACCAGAGACAGCCAGATGCGCCCAAAGGCTGTGGAGTACTTGTTGACCCCACTCAGGAGTCCCTCAAAGATACTCCAGTTCATGGTGGACCCACGCGTCAGCTGCTACTGCAGGGAAACAAGAACAATAATTTCCTACATTTATCACAGACTTGCTCTGAGCACTTTGTAGAAATATGTCATCACATTTCATCCTCACCATCACTAGAGGAGCTGGGTTCTACTACTGTCCCCATTTTGTAGAGGGAGGAAGCTGAGGTTTAGTGGCATTATACAAGGTTACACAACTATTAGGTGCAGGGCTGGGATTTCAGCATAGGTAATTAAGTCCAGAACCCAGCTCTTACCAATACCAGTGGATAAGGGCAGGTCCAGGGAGCCACTCATTCCTCCCGGGGCCTGAGGCTCTGGTCTTGAGGTTCTGCAGAGTGAAGACTGACGGAGCTGGGACAATCTGCCTGCTCCCTCTGTTTCAACCCTGGCCCTCCTCCTCAGGGGGCTGAGCCTTGAGATGGTTCTCTCCTTTCTGAGCACTGCTGCCTCTTCTCAGACAGCCCCTTCCCCAGGGGAACCTGCTCTTTGTCCTTTTCTTGGCTCAGGGATGGGACTGGAAAGGAGGCTGGAACCTTGTCCCCAAGCCCCCATCTGGTCTAACACTCTGTAATTAGCCAGGCAGAGTCCTGCTCAAGTGCCACTCATTTGAAGCATGGCCAATGCAATCCAGCTGAAAGCTAAAGCAGGCAGCAATAAATTCTCTTCATACAGTAGGCTTCCTAGAGTAACCTGGTATTCCAGTGTTTCCCAAACAGTGTTCCCTGGAACCCTGTCCCATAGGTTGGCAATAGGAGAAGTGAGAGAAGAGGATTCTGTGTCAAGAAAAGTTGGCAAACGTTGGGTTTAGTAAAGTTAAATAGGGTTCTTTTGCTCAACCGTGCTAATAAACTCACTAATAAATTCACCAAAAGAGGTATGAAATATGTGGCATTGCCCAAACTCATTTGCCCACAGAAGCCCTTTTCCTCCTGACATAACATTTATCATCTTGTGGAACAGCCTTGTCAAGACATCAAGTGGAAAATGCTGCTCCTGTCAGTTCTGCTGGTGAATTTGGCCTGATGGACTCACAGAATCAGATTCACCTCCACGTAAGGACTGTGACTGCTAGGCAGAGTAAGGGGTCCCCACTTCCTCACCTGCGAGTCCTCTGCCTGATTCCTGGGGATGGGAGTGTGTCCATTAAGACCCATGCACTGTGGTTTCAACCAACTGTGCACCCTGGGACCCCAAGGAACCTGTCTGCCTAGCCACTAAAGGGCTCATGATGGCCTTCCCATGCTGGTCCAGGCTGAAGCTCACCAGGCTCTCTGGAGCCTCTGCATGATCAACTGCAAAGCAGAGTAGTGATAACAGCCAATATCCATGAAGCATTCATGCCGTGCCAGGCACTGCTCTAAGTTCTTTATATGAATCAGTACATTATTCCTTCACAGCAACCTTAGGAAAGGGCATATTTTTTATTCCCAATTTACAGATGAGGAAAGAGGAACACAGAGGGATTAATTAACTTGCTCAACGTCACACAGCTAATAAGTGGCAGAGCTAGGATTTGAACCCAGGCAGGCTGGCTCTAGAGCCCACCCTCCGGGAACTGCCCAGCCTTAGGCCTCAGACCCTTTCCTCAAGTTTCAATGAGCTGCCTGCCTGTTTGTGTGCAGACGGATTCTGTCCTTCCCCTTGTGGGTGGATCCTGGATGAGGGTGGCTGGGGGAACCTTTGCCCACCACCCTGTCTCCATACCACCTGTGCCACTTGGATGGGGGATGGGTGGGGGTGGGGGCCGGGGGTTGGGGGGAGCTCTGTTTTGAATCACCAACTTGCATGCTCAGTCCTGTCTAAGGTAGGACTCCTGGCAGCTTCTCAGGGAACACCCAGGAAGGCCCCACCCTTAGCCCCAGGGACTCTCACCCAGCCCATCCCTACTGGGGAGGAGTGGGGCAGGGCTTTGCAGGCCCAGGCAGAGCTACCCTGCCTGCTGAGCTTCTGGCCTGGCCCCTGCTCCCACCTTTGCCTGGCTGGGGAGACCTGAAAGAACCCAGAGCCCCTTATTCCTCCACCATCAGGACCCAGGGTGGCAGATGTGTCCGGGCCACATCCCACCACTCCCCAGCAGAGAAGTGTCCTCCTGCCACGTATGCCAAGGGGCAGGGCACATGCGGACACAGATGCCCTTACCTGAGTGACTACTCCTCAGGGCTCTTCTGGCTCCCAGCAGCTGGCAATAGGACTCAGCAAGCAGCTGGAATTTCATATCCAGAAGCGGGGAAGGTTTTTGGGGAAGCCCGTTGAAGCCTGTTTCCAGGACAGAGCCTGCCGGGTGTGCTGGCCCAGCCTGGGAGGAGGAGGAGCTGGGACCTGCACTGCCATTGGCTGGGCCCTAGCCTCCCCAGACTGCTTCTGATGAGGCTCAGGAAACTGAGGGGTTCACTCCTCCCAGGGCGCTGAGCCTCGAATCCTGGTATCCTCTCAGGGGAGAGCCACAGGTCCGCTCTGACTCCTTGTTCATCCTCCCATCTGTGGGCTTGTGTGGGAGAAGCTGAGGCCTGAATCCCAGCTCTGCCACTTTCTCACTGTGTGATTTCTTGCCTTCTCTGTGAAAGTGGGAAAAGAACAACACCTACCTCATAGGGTGGATACGTGGATTAACCCAGCCTTAGGGGTGAAGTGTCAGTGCCTGACACAAGGGAAGCCCTGTCTACAATTGCCTATAATGCGTGTAAACTGCCCAGCACAGGCCTGCCGCATGGTATGTTCTCAAAAAAATGTTTCTTCCTCCTCCTTTTCCTTATTCCCAGGCCTTTTCTTTCTGAGATACAGGGAAGGCAGAGGAGAAGGGAGGGAGAGAGAGACGTATGCACTAGAGAAAATCTCATTTGGATGCATGTTGTCTTTGGGTTAAAAGGGCCAAACCCAAGCCAGGCAGGAACCACAGGAGAGGTGGAGAAGGTGGGCAGGGGCACCTGGGGAAGGCTTCTCATTAGTGCACAGACACAGTCTGTTGGCCTAATTAACTTCCAAGGTGCCCTGTATCAGCAGGTCACTTGGGGTCAGGATTCAACAGACAAAGTATCCAGGAGCCACAAACACCTCATGTCCACAAGCAAACACAATGCAGCTTCACATGAGCATACTCTTACACACAGGCCACAATTATGGGCACAGTGTTGCACACACATGCAGCAGTGGCTTTATTTTATTCACTGCTCTATCCCTTGTGCCTAGTATGGTGCCTGGTGTCTTGTCCAGTTAGGCTTCAATTTATATTTATTGAGTGAATGATGTGTGAAATGCACACACCCTGCAGAGAGTCACACATTTCTATACTCCATGCTCTTTCCAAAAAGCTGTTGCCAAGTACAGGAGAGAGGAGGCATATAAAGAGATCAGTTACAACATTGTGAGAAGTCCTAGAAAAGACACAGATAGAGAAGGGAGTTTTAAGTTCTGCCAGAGGGAGAGCCAGAGAAGGTAACATTTAAGCTGGGTCTTGAAGGATGTATAGGAGTTTACCAAGAAGAGATGCTGAGGAGGGGCCTTTGAGGCAGTGGGCACATAGCGTGCAGAGGACCTTTGTGAAAAATAATGGAAGAGCATTGGAGAGTGGGCTGGGTAGTGGTGGGGACACCACATGGCAAGGAGCCTGGAAGGTCAGCAAAGACCTTCCAGACCATGAAGGACCTGGAATGTCATGCTAAGGAGTTTGAATTTATCTTGGGTGCAGAGGGAGGCATGAGGGAATTCTTTTCTTTTTTTCTATTTTTACATTTGTATTGTGCTGAGGCAGGAAAAAGGAAGAGACATGGTCAGATTGGTACATTTGATTCTCATTATTCAAGGTAGTTATAGTCTATGAGTCACCATGAACACCAAGTTAGTGAATATTGAAGCATTTTTCCTAGAGGACATATGAGGTTAGGTTCCTGCAAGCTTCTGTTTACAATGTGGTTATCAACTGATCAATACAGAAGTCTGTTTTATGTGTGTTTCTGAAGACACCTTGTTTAATATATATTGTTGACTCATTAATATTGGACTCATAGCCAACATCACTATAACTCGTGACTGAATGAAGCTTGTCTAACACACATATTTTTTTCCATAAGGCCCATCATAGCCTTCGTGTACTTAGAAACACTAGATGGCACTTCAGCACTGTACTCGGGGCCATTTCAAACAGCAAAACCCCAGCAAAAGGCAAGAAATGAGAAAAACATGGCACTAAGTAGACCTCCAATAGAACATGTTTATAGCATTAGAGCTGAAAGGGGAAGGCAGAATGTCACCTTGTTCAGCCACAGCTGGGAACACGTGCATTGGGAGACTCAAATTTTTGCCACTCTGTGCATGTTATAAATGGCCATGAAAGTGTCTTAAGTGTAAATTTTGTCTTAGAAATAAATTGTGGTGAGCTGGAGAATGCACAATACGGAATCTGTGACTAATGAAGATCAACTGTATGTTTAGAAAGCTTCCTCTGTTTGAGAAAAGAGGCTGGAGGGGCTTGTGAGACCAGTATGAAAATTACTCCAATGATTTAGGCAAGAAATGAGCAAGAGGGTTGGATTTGGGAAATAGCTGGTAAATACAGCTGGCAGCTTTGGGGGACTGACTGGATGTAGGGAGTGAGGCAGGAGGCTGACCTAGGATGGTTCATTGGTCACTGGTTTTGGTGATTTGATAGGTGATTGGGCCACTGATAGAAATAACCCTATGAGGTAGGAACTCCAATGGCCCCATGTTTCAGATGGGAAAACTGAGGCCCAGAGAGGCTAAGAAACTTGCCTGGGCTTGCACAATCAGTAGTCAGGAGAGCTGGGGGTGGAATTCAGGTAGCTGAGCTCCAGAGCCAGTGCTCTTAACACCGTAATGCTTCAACATCTTCATACCCAAGGATTTGGCAACACTGTCGGCTCCTTTATGCTTGATAAACAGAATCATTTACTCATCGTCAAATATTCATTAAGCACCTACTATGTGCCACGTGTTGTGCCTGATAGTGGAAATAAATCAGTAAGCATGGTTGTCATGGTTCAACTTCTGGGCCTGGTCCTCTTGAAGATTACAGTCAAAAGAGGAAATAAGACATTAAACACACACACACACACACACACACACACCAATAACTCTAAAAGTGCAATTGTGATAGAGTCACAAAGGAGAAGCACAGTGCCAAGAAAATGTATAATGGAGAACCAGACCTAGTTTCAGGAGGCAGGGAAAGCCTTTCCGAAAGTGTAAGATTTAAATTGAGGCCTGGAGCTTTCTCCTCTGCCAGTAACCCTCTGCCTGCTTCCTAAAATGCCAGCACTCTCCAGAGCTCTCCTGGATTCTCTTCTCTCAGTGCACTCTCCACAGGCTGTGGCTCCTACCACCAGCTTGGGGCTGAGGACTCCAAATATTGCTGCCACCTCGTGACCCTAGATAGTTCATGTGGCTCTTAGCACATGTAGCACTGAACTCATTAACTCCAAACACATCTGTGACGAACCTATGCACCACTTTTCCCACTCACTCCCCCTGCTATGCTTGGAATGTGTCCCCCAATGCTCTCATGTATTGAAACTTAACCCCCAATGCAACAGTGTTGGGAGGTGGGACTTTAAGAGGTAATTAGGTTAGTTGGATTAACATCGTTATCATGGGAGTGGGTTTGTTATCATGAAAGTGGGTTTATTATCAAATGAGAGGTTTCAATGGAGGCTTCATGGCTGTTCTTTTACTGAGGGATGGGACTCAGGGGATGCTGGAAATCCAGGAGGAAGCTGGAGGTGGGAAGGGTGGAAGGTGGGCATGACAGAGAAGAGGCAAACCTGGAAAACAGGGAAAGAGTTGTGTGATGGGCAGAATCCACACAGACCTGGGCTCAAACCCCATTTCTGCTCCCTAGCTATGTGGCCTTGGTCAACTCATTTTTTCTCTCTGAGCCTTAGTTTCCTTTCTTTCGAATGTGGAAGGGGTGGGGGGGTGCTGTTGTGAGGAGTGCTTGAGAGGATGTATATAAACATGGTGATTTACAGCTGGCATGTCTCACACATTCATTTTCTTCCACTCTGTGGGCTGTTGCTCTCTGACCTGTTGGGTGGACATTTGCTTTTCCTCTGGGACGCATGGTCATGCTCTTCCCCTATGATGTGCCTCCCTTCCTAGGCCTCTAGACCTACTCCACCAGCTCTGCCCATGCTTCCAAGCTCAGTCCGAGGAGGCTGAAACTGGGATGTGCCCCTTGGTCTCTCCCTACGATTTCTGAGGCTCTGTGTGAGCTGGGTCATGGAGAGGCTCACCATTCCTGAGACTGGGGCCCAATGCTTCTAGGTATCCTCGTCCCTCCAGCCCGGCCCACACTAAAGCTGAATCATTGGTCTCAATAACACAGTGTTTTGCCATCTCTGGGCGGGTTGTCTCAGTTCCATTTGGGGCCTCCCTTTTAGGGTATTGAGGGCTCATGAGCAGTTCTTGAAGCTTTGGCCACTGGCTGCCACATTTCCCCTTGCTAACAAGAGTTCCAAGGCCAAGGACCTTCCTGTTGGGCTCTTGCCTGGATGCGCAGAATCTCTGCTGAGTCATGGTCCAGTGTGGGGACCACAGGACTTACTGAAAGTAACCAGACAGCTCTGCATTTTAAATCTGGTTCCATCAAGTGGTCAGTACATGTAGCAGGTGCTATTAGTATCTGCCCCAGATCCTCTTGGCATACTCCTTTTCGGTGGTTAAGAGGACCTAGTACAGCACAATGATTTACAGCAGGCAGGACCAGTGTCCAATGGCAAGCACCTGCCACTCTGCCTGGGGCTCTCTGGGCTTCTGGGCCTCTGCCTACATATGAGGTTGGCTGGAAGTGCTAGTGAACTGATGCCCCACTGGGACAAGCCCTCAACCAGTGACTGATAGAAGTTAGGGTATAAATTCTCCAGCCTCCTCAGCCTTTGATTGAGATGACTGTGAAGTCATTTTCTACTGTTTCCCAGCAGTCCCCAGCAGGATTAAGCTCCGTTGCCCATGGAGGTAACTCACTCAATTAAACACCCTTCATTAGCTTTCTTCCCTTCTCTGACTCACTGCCCATTCCCATGCTGATGTTTCCTCGGATGGCCTCCCAAATAAACAACTTGCATGCAAATCCTGTCTCAGGCTTGGCTTTTGGGAGAGCCCAAACTAAGACATCTCTTGTTTGAACAGAGAAGCAATCTCATTTCCTGGGGAATTCGCCTATCTTCACTCTAACCAGCCGCATCTTCGCTCATTGAGTGTTGATTGGCTCAGAGGTGGGACTGGCCCCCAGGTGAGCTAATCAGTCATACTTATCTTGCTCAGTTGATTGGTCCAATGTGACAACTTAACCCACGCTGATCTACCAAGGGGTCTTCCCTGGGACTTTTGAACATGGAATAGGGAGAGTGTCCATCTGATGATAGACATAGTGAGAAGTGAGGCTCCGGAATTGCTGGCAGCCTGCTGTTTGACAAAGCTGCTTTGCTGAGTGAGACAATGATTCTGATGCAGAAAGGGAAGCAGAAACAAAAGATAAGCAAGCGAGTGCTTGGAAGGCACTGGAATCCCTGGCTTGATCTATCTTTGGAGCCCAGCCATAATATTTTCTTTCCTGCATGCACATAAACCACTGCATTATCCTTTTGTTTTAGCCTGTTTAATTTAGGTATCTGTCATTTGCAGCCAAATATACTCTCTGTAACCTTGGATTTGCCATTTAATAGTGCCTGGTGCATAGTAGGTGTTCAACAAATATTTGTTGACTGACTTGTACCCTCTGGACCCTGTTTCCCTTACTTGTGTGTTGAGGGTGATAATTAGTAGCTCGTAGGGCTGTTGCATGGATGAGAAAATGAGAGGGAGAGGGCTGTCTTGGCCTGTTTCATGCTGCTGCAACAGACCACCACAGACTGGGTGATTTATAAAGAATAGATATTTATTTTCTCACAGTTCTGTAGGCTGGGAAGTCCAGGACAAAGGACTCTAGATGCCTCCTGGCATCTAGTGAGGATGTGGCCTCTGCTCCCAAGATGGTGCCTCAAACACTGTGTCCTTCAGAGAGGAGGAATGCTGTGTCCTCACGTGGCAGAGGCAGAAGGGCCAAAACGGTCAAACTTCTTCTATTAAGCCATTTTATAATGTCGTTAATCCATTCATGAGGGTGAAGCCCTCATTACCTAAACACCTCCCCAAGGGCCCCCCCCCACCAATACATCAGGGATGAAGTTTCCAACATATGAATTTTGGGGGACACATTCGGACCATAGCAAGATCTCTGTCAACTATGAAGTGTCAGACCCAAGCAAAGAGCTTTGTTCTGCCTGTGAGCCAGGGAGGGTGCCAGGGAGGATGCCAGGGAAGGCAGGGCATCTTGGGTGAGGTGCTCAGAGCCCTGCCTGGATCTGTGGATGCACAGAGCTAGTGAAAGCTGCATGAAGATGAAGATGATGGGAGTGGAATGGGAGGAATGGCTTGGGGAGATTTTTTTTTTCTTTTGAGAGAATCAATAAGAATGGCAGAGAAGGGAATTAATGTTTATTGACTCTCTGTTATGTAGCATTCACTGGGCCCAACTCCTCACATACATCAGAGAGTGCAAACTGGTGACCTGGAGGCAAATGTTTTGTTTGGCTTTCACGGTGCTAAAGAAACATTTCAATTAATTACCAACATATCAAAATCTGGAGGTTCCATATGAAAACATATTTTGGGGGAAGTTCTAGAGGATCTGGCAGCATGGGGTCTATATTCCCTGCAGCATCAAGAGCTGGAGCTGACAAGCAGCTGGCCCTACTTTGTAGTCATTAGGATGGTAATCCTGGACACTGTCAACTCATCTTCCCAATAGCCCTGCAAAGCCCACTTAGTTCCATTTTATAGATGATAAAACTGAGAGTCAGAGATAACGTGATTTGCTCCAGACCACATAGTTAGGGATTGATGGAGCTGGGGTTGTGGCTCAGTTCTTGTTGACCCCAGAGTCTATTCTCTTACCACAGTATGGAGACTGTCTGGCTATCTGTGGGAGGAGAGTGAGGAGGGAGACAGGTTTGGTATCAGTGATTAGGAAGGGTGGGGGTGCCACAGGTAGAGGCAGGAGAACTTGAGGGTGGGGAGATGATGTTGTCAGACCAGGCCATTGCCAGTGTGAAGGGACCTCAGGGTGTCCAGGTGAAGGGGTCCACTCCCAGGTCACTTTTAGCACCCGGAGCCTGGGCCTGGTGGTCTGAGGAATAGAGGATTGTGGCTGGAGATATTTTGGGGACCTGGTGTCTGATTAGCCAAGGGGAATGAGGCAAAGGGAGGAGACGGAAATGCTGTTCAGGTGCCTTGCTGGACAGCCTCGGTGGGTGGCGCTTCAGGAGATCAGGGTTGGGGAGGGGCAGGAAAGGGGAGGAGAGAGAGGTTGGGGGAAGCAGGTCTGGGAGGGGGGAGATGGTGCATCCAGTTTGGAGGTGTTGAGTTGGAGGGAGATGTCTGGGGAGAGTTGGCTGAACAAGTCTGGAGCACGGGAGGACGCTCCTAGCTGGAGATAACGATCCAGAGAGTAAGCCGTGATGCCCAGGACAGACAAAAGGGGCCAGGCCTGGGGTGTCCAGACCAACTGTGGCCTTAGTGCTTGGTGGAGGTTGGAGGGATGCCCCCCCATTCAGTCTCTCTGACCTTCCACAAGGTAATGAGGATCCCGCCCTCCTCACCCAGCGGGCCCCTCTGTAATCGGCTTCCCTGGGGATGTTTGAGCGAAACGGAATAGCGAGGCAAGCAGGGAAGAAGGGAGGGAGAACTGGTTATCGCTTCCCCTCAGCTCCAAGTGGATAATTACACAGCTCTCCGAGCCCCAGGACTGGGCCAGGCAGCAATCCATACAGACAGCCTCTCAAAATTAATGGGACTCCAAGGGGTTTGGGGTGGGGGAGCACCAAGGCTGAGAGAGGCTGAGGAGAGAGAAACTAGATATGGGAAGACTGTCTGACAGAAAGCCCAAGACGCAGGGTCTGAAGCAGAGATGGAGGGAAAGAGCAGGGAAGTTGAAACTCAGAGAGGTTAAGTCACCTGCTCAGAGTCACACAGCAGCAAAGCTGGGATTTGGCCTCTGTGTGTGTCCAGAGAGCATGCTCTTTTTTTTTTTAAAGTATACTTTAAGTTTTAGGGTACATGTGCACAACATGCAGGTTTGTTACATATGGTGGACCTTCTCCCTCACTGAGAAGGCCCCTGGAAACAGGACTTCAGCACACAAACCCTGCATCAGAGCTGCTTCTGGTCTGAGTGAAGGTGGAGACCTAGAGAAGAGCAGTGACTTTCGTAGATGTGAGGGAGGAAAAGGCAGCAGGTGTGACGGATCCTTCCAGTCAGCTGGCATGGGGCCTCTCCCTCGTCTGTTGGAACTAAGGGCACCTCTGCGTCCCGCCCCTCCGCACCCCCATCAGTATGCCTCTCTAGCATGCTTCCGGATTCACCTGGAGTTTGGTTTATAGTTACTGTGCCAATGGTAATCTCTTAGTTCTATAAATGTGCCACGGCTATGTGAGATGTTATCAGTAGAAGGTATACAGGAGCTATTTGTACTATCTTTGTAGTTTTTAGATTCTTCCAAAATAAAAAGTTTATTATAAAAACCCCACAACCAACAGCAGATTCCAGCTGTTGGTTGGGGGCAGGGAAGGGGGCTAATGAGGGGAGAGGCCAGTCCCCAGAGGGGAACTGCGGTGCAGAATATTGATGCAGGCCCCCACGACAGTGTTCTCATTTAGCTCAGGCATACGAGGGCCCCGTGGCACTCGAGTTAACCCATTCGGGTCAGTATCATTCACTTAGGTCCCCATTGGCCATGTCACCAGTGCCTCAACCTGAGTCTACACTGTGCGCACTTAAGATTCAATCCACTAGGAGGGTGAGGATGCCAGGGGTAAGCACCGGAAATATCTACAACTTACTTCACATCTGTTATGTGCTGGTAGTCTCCTAAGCTGCTTCATATACAGTGTCAGTTTGAATTCTCACAAAATCCCATCTCCTAGAGGCGTCTGAGGCACAGAGAGGTTAAGTAACTTGCCCAAGGTCACACAGTATGTTCTGACCAGAACCCTTCTGATAGCCAGGATGGGAGACCTTTTAAAGCTTGCCCCATGAAGGGGACACACTGTAGGTATGGCAGGACTTCTACGTCTCTCAGGGCAGGAGCCACTGGACCAGCAGGTTTCTGGCAGCCTGCAGCTTGGGAGCCAGCAGGACTGAGATGGGCTCTGGCCCATCTCCCAGGAGCTTCTTGGGCATCTCGGCTTGGCTCTTCTCTGCATGGTTGCTCTGTCCTCTCTTACACCTGGTCCCCAAGGCTATTCTGTCTGCTCTACTCCATGGTGAAGCTCAGCTTCTCCTCCTGGCCCCTGTGCTCACTGCTCCCAGTCTAGCTGCAGGAGTGACTGATTGGCCCAGCTCCTCCTCCTGAGGATTGGCCGCCGTTGGGTCTAGGTGTCTGTGACCTGGACGGGCAAGACAAGTAGGAGAGTATGGTTCAGTGCCATGAGCCCCGGCTCTACAGGTGGATTGCTTAGATTTGAATTCCACTTTCTCCCTGTGTGACCCTGGGCAAGTGACTTCACCTTTCTGTGCTCTTGACTCATCCTCGGAGGTAACAGTGCTATCTTCCCCATGTGAAGACTGAATACATGATGCTGTGTGAATGAATGCATGCAGAGCCCCGGCCCAGAGGATGCACTCTGCTGCCACCGCTTGTTGCCATTATTATTGCTGCCATCATAGATCACGGTGTGTCTACTTGGCAGGAGCAGTGAGTAGGGCAGGGAGTGATGGACACACCTCCTACACCCAGCCAGCCCAGGGACTGCTCATCCTGATGCTCCTAACCTGTCTGTGAATCTGGGTAAAAGGCTTCCTAAGGAAGGGGAGAGTTCAGGATTCAGGCTTCAAGTTGTGTGACTGTGTGTGTGTGTGCGCGTGTGCGCGTGCACGTGGAGAAGTAATGCCCCCTCTGCCCCCAACTGCCGTGCCTGAGCCCCTGGGCTATGGCCTTGCTTTGTCTCTTATGCCGTGACAGTGGTGAGGGAGGGCTCTTTCCTACCTCAGCAGAACACAGGTAAATGTGTGTGCAAATGATAGGCTTTTAGGGGGGAAAGTAAGGACTTTGCCTGTCAATCAGGAATCTTCCAGGATTACAGAAGATTCTGACAGCATCTGGGTGAATGAGCGAGTGGGTGCTGGGAAAGGAAGGCAGATCTTGTGGGCAGAGCTGCAAAGCCTGAGCTCCTCCAATCCTGCTCTGTGGAACACCTACTTCTCCCACCTTAGAATCCTGCCTAGAAGTCTCTCTGCACCCCCAACCCCCGCCACCCACCTCCAGCTGCTGGGCACACTGGTGCAGATCACAGGCACAAGAAGCCTGAGGGCTCTGGTGCTAGGATGGCTCAGGCCTTCAGGTATGGGGCCCAGGCAAGACGTGGGATGGGGAAGAAAGGCCAAGAGGAGGCTGAGTTATCCTAGCAAACAATAAGACGTCGCACATGTGCACACCTACAAAGCTCCTAGAAACATCTCTAGCTCATGGCAAGTGCTACCTATGTGCTATTAATGCAAATGAAGATAGATGAGAATGAAGAGGCCTGCGTCAGAAGCTTCCGGAGTCTGCTGACAACCAGAACACAGTCTCCTTGGGACCCCGCACCTGCTGGACAGAGGGGACACCAGCACGGGACAGAGTGCTTACTTTGTGCCAGATACGGTTCATTTAATCCCAACAGCCACACAATGAGATGTGATGATCATCGGCCCATCTTCCAGGCAAGAAGATGAAGGCTTAAAGTAGTTAAATAACTCTTTTTCTGTTCATTTTGAGCATGTCAAGATGACTTCTTTGCACCTGCTCTTCCCTGTCTGCAGTGCTTATGCTCCGCCCTAAAATATTCACAAAGCCAGGATACAAAGCTATAACAAATCACCCCCAAATTTAATAGCTTACAATCACAAGTATTTATTATCTCCAAGTTTCTGTTGGTCAGGAATTCTGGAGCAGCTTCAGGACCACATGATGATGTTTATGGGACCTAGGCACTTTTGCCTTTTATGGCCTCTTCCCTTTTCAAAGAATATTTGAAAAATCACATTTCATGATTGTGTTGGTATAAAGATAAATATATTAATGTTATATATTAAAAACATTTCCTTTGACCTAAAAGTTCCTTCTTTCTCCTAATTTTAAAAGAAGTGAAAAACATTTTCACTGGTCCTAAATGTCTTGTGGGCCCAAGGCATGGTGCCTCCTGTGTTTAGCAGACAAATTGGCCCTGGGTGGCTTAGCCAGCTAGTTCCGGCTCAGGGTCACTCAGGTGGCTGCAGTCATCTGAAGGCTTGACCGAGGCTGGATGGTCCATTTCCATGATGGTGCACTCACATGGTTGCTGGCAGAAGGCCTCAGTTCCCCGCTGTGGGCCTCTCAATGGGTTGACTTGAGTGTCCTCATGATATGACAGCTGCTTCCCCTAGAGTGAGAGAGGGGAAAGTAGGGCGGAATCCTTTTATGCCGTATCTTGGAAGTCATCCATGGTCAAATATCATTACTTCTGCCACATTCTTCTTGTGAGTCATTAAATACAGCTTGCACGTAAGGGATGTAGGGGAAGGGAAATTAGGCTCCACTTTTTGAAGGCAGTGGACAGACATATTCAACAACCATTATACTTGGCTTCAGACAGGCCTTCCCTAGGTCACCTAATTTTGACCCTTGTTGCCACCCTCCAAGTCCCCTATAACACATCACTCAACTTATCGCCATCGGAGATTACCTTGTTCATTGATTCAATTGTTTGTCTGCCCCAGCTGGAAGGTAAGCTCCTTTGTGGGAGCGGACCTCATCTCTCTGTTCTCTGCCGTTGTTCTAGGGTCTAGCATAAAGCCCAGCACCCATGAGGCTCTCAGTAAGTATTTGGTGAATGAAGGAATGAGTGAATGAATGAGCGTTGGTGGTGGTGGTGGGAGAACCTGCAGTCACTTCAAACTGGTGGTGGAAGGGGAGTGTGTGGAGAGGCTGAAGCTCTCCGCTTGGGGTTTGTTGGCCTGGGATGGTTTCCAAGGCCCAGGGGATTGGGAAGGAGGTTTCGTAGGGAAGAGCAGAGTAGAGCAGTAAGGGAGTGAGAAGCCTGGAGAGGCTGGATGACCAGAAGGCATGGAATTACCTTGTGAGCGCGGACCCCAGATTATAGGATCTAGTGGGGTCTAGTTGCTACACATGTAGCAACAGGAAAATTACAATGCATTATGGCAGATGCCTAACAGGAGTGTGTTCAGGACCCATTAGGCTGGACGCTGATGCTGACCGCTGAACGGAGGACTTTGCTTTTGGCCACACCCTTGACTGTGGACTTTGCTCACTTGCCGAGGTGTTAGGGGATTGCTGAGTCCTGGGGAGACACACTTGGCTGCTGGTCGCTGCAAGACTAGCTCACCTGCCCGGGCTGCTCCATTCAGCCGCTGGGGGGCAGCAGAGGCCCAGGCTTGGCGGCAGCGCCCGGGCTCCTGCAGCCTCCGCCCTCAGAGCCGTTCTGTGCTGCCAGCGACCAGCCACCAGCGACCAGCCACCAGCGACCAGCTCCCGCTCCTGTAGGGGCAGAAGCTGCTGGGTGGGGTGGAGGTCACAAGTTTGGGGTGTTCCAGTCTGTGCTCCTGCTTCTGAATTGTTCCTTCCACTCTCCCCTGAGCCTTCTCCTAGTATCCTTTCCTCCTTTACAAATCTTCCCAGAAGATGAAAGCAGAGAGGTGGCAGTGGAATGGGGGCCTGGAACTTGTCGACTTCAATGAAGGAGTTGGACTTTACCCTAAGAGCCATGGAAAGTTCACTGAAGTCCCTGATTTGTGTTTGCAGAAAGATACCTCTGGCTATCGGGAAGCAGAAAGCCCAGACAAGAAGCTGCTTCAAGGCTCAGGTGGGAGAGGGGTCAGAGAAGAACCAGTGATACAATGAGGTGGATGGTGGGTACCCCCTCGCTGGGACATGGGGAGAGCTGGGCTGAGTGCAGGGGGGCAGTGCTTAACCCCAGAATGAGCACACTATTGCAGTGGTGGCAGAGGGTTCAGGACACAGGGCCCCCAGCCCAGATAGGCCTGGGTTCAAGGCTAGGATTCCCTTCAAGGGGGTGACAGCAGGCAGGAGGGGAGCAGCCCTCCACCCTAGATGGACTGGCTTGCTAGAAAGTGAGTCAGGAACAGGGGCCAGGGACCCACAACTGAGCACAAAGTGAGGTGTTGGACTTGACCGTGGTGGAGTCTCTGACCAGAGCTGGGCTCAGAAGGGCAGCTGGCCCTCTAATTCCTAAAGGATGTTCTCTCATGCCATGTGCTCCAAAGGTGCTGTCATCAGACATCAGGGACAGTGTGAGCAAGCCCTAGAGGATTGGCCTGGTCTTGGCCCTGACCTGGAGTTGACTGGAGTCCTACACTTTCCAACTTGGGGCTGAATCCACAGGCCTCACCAGCCTTTGTGCCTGCTGCCTGCTGGCCTTCACCCCACCTGGCTCCAGGTCCTCCAGGTCCTCCAGGTTGGTACTGAGCTGGAAGCTGGCTGTGTGATCACAGTTGAACTTGTGCCCAGAGACTACAGTTGGGCTGGGTGTAGCAGAGGGCCTCGCTGCCTCCCAGGGATCATAAGGGGGACTGCTCCTCTAAACCTTTGCTGTAGGTGGTGAAGGACTCATCCCTGAGCCGCCAGGAAGGTTTGGCCCAGAGACTATAGTTGGGCTGGGTCTAGCAGAGGGCCTGGCTGCCTCCCAGGGTTCATAAGGGGGACTGTTCCTCAAAACTCTTGCTGCAGATGGTGAAGGACTCATCCCTGAGCCGCCAGGAAGGTTTGGGCTTGTGCCCCTCTCCCCCTTCCCACTGGCTGCTCCTGGCATCTGCAGCATTCTCTCACTGCTCCCTTTTACCTGGCCAACTCCTAGTCATCTTGATGTCTCAGTTTAAATGTCACTTCCTTGGAAACAATTTTAGTGCACCCATTATTCTTGCTCAGAGCGTCCTTTGCTTTTCCTGCAGTGTATTTATTACAGCTTATTATACTTTTACTTGGAGAGAGAGAGAGAGAGAGAGAGTGTGTGTGTGTGTGTGTGTGTGTGTGTGTGTGTTAACATCTTGACCCCCTGAATAGACTGGAAGCTCCCTGGAGACCGGAAGCATGTCTGTTTTACTCATGATTATAGTCCCAGGCTCTAGCCCCAGGCCTGGGATACTGCAGGCACTCTAAAAATATTTGTTGAATGGGTGAAGGAAAGAAAGAATAAATGCATTATGGATGCCCCTGGGGATGCCCTATGTGTTGGGAATTCATAAAGCCACAGGGTAAACCTGGCATGTCTCTGGATCATCAATTTTACTTGATGGTAAGGAATTAGAAGCATTCTATTTACTTATTAATAGAATATTTTACATTACAAAAGTAATACATGTTCCTTGTCAAAATTCAATCAATAGGCATTGAAACAAACCCTGACACATTATGGAGTACAACAAAAAGTTCACTTGACTTTTAAAGAGAAAATAGGAGGCTTCAAAGACATTTTGAGCTTAAGAGGGGCCAGACTGGCCTGCAGTGCAGGCTCCTGCAGGGATGAGGTCACTCCTGTGGGTTAGGGCACCTCCATGGGAGAGGCTGAGAAACTGCTGTTAGGCAATTGCGCTGTTGTTGGCGTTGTGGCTCTAGAGCCTGGGCGCTGACTGCACTTGGAGAGAAAGCAAACGCCCGCTTTATATACCGAGAAGTCGGCTGGCCAGACTCCAGGGGCAGGGGCCTGGAGGAGAAGAGTGTTTTTGTGGAGGAGTGGGGATGCAGGGAGGCTTTCTAGGGGGTATCAGGAAGGAAACCTTCCTGGTAACGAAATAACAAAAATCCTTTCGGAAGAGTGAGAGAGTGGGGGTGCTGTAACAGGTCAGCCGCTTCAGAGGGGCTGGCTGTCCCAGGCCGGGGGCATCACGGCTGGAGAGTACCGGGGAGGTGGGAAAGTAGGTGGGGGGGGTGTCATTGGGTTGGCTGAAGGGGCAACCCATGGCCATCCAGGGAGACCAGCAGCGAACGGGCCATGGAGAATGACACTGTTATGTGCAAAATGTACAGCTCGAGGTGGAGTCAAAGATGTGGGCCTGGAGCCTGACAGATCCGGGTTCAAATCCCAGCTCTGCCATTTTTAGTGATGTGACTTTGGTCAAGTCTTTCCCTCTCTGAGCCTCATTTGTTCCATTGGCACAAGGAGAATCCTGATCACCATCTTGAAGGGGGTTGTGATGATTCCATTAGGTATCTGTTCTCTGTACGTTCAGATCACCTGGGTAGTGTTTTAAAAAATACTGATGTCTGGGCTTCAGCTCAACTATCTGAAGCAGAGTCTCTGGGAGTGCATCCCCAGCATCTAGGATGCTTTGACAGAGCCCCAGGTGATTCCGTGTGCAGCCGGGAGAATCCCTGCCAGAGGTGATCTGAACACAGCCTTGTGATTGTCTCCAGCAGAGGAAGAGGTTCATGTTTCCCAATTAATCCACCACAGTCTGCCCCAGGCTTTGTGGTCAGTCCACAAGCTGCCTTTGTGCCTCTCACTGGGCTTTTCTCCTCTGCCTGGCTTGTTTGCTCTTTGTCTGGGTCCCAGCTATCAGGTGCAGGGCATGAGCCAAGTGCCCACTGGGATGCAGCTGCTTTCTGTCCAGTGGCTTTGGGGGTGACAGACAGATGCAGACCTACTGGGAGAATGACGAAGGGGCGGACAAGCCAGGCCTTGAGCGAGGAACACCCCTCCTTCCCCGCAAGGAAGATCCAGAAAGAGATTGACTTCGTGCTTAAACTTGAGCTGCACCAGAAGCCCCGGGGGTTGGGGGAGGGGTGTTAAAATACAGATTGCCAGGTCCCCAACCCCAGGGCATCTGATTTGGTAGGTCTAGGGTGGGGCTGGGAATGTGCACTTCTGACAAATTCCCAGGTGACACTACTGGCCCCCTGGACTACACTTTGAGAACCACTGACTTAGAGGCCCACAGAGAAGTCAGCTACACACCACCTCGGCCCACACATACCCAGAGCCAGAGAGCAGCAGGCCCAGAGGAAAGGCGGGCCAAGCAACCCACAGACACACTCTAGTTAGAGGAGGCACCGAGGAGGCGAGAGACCCGGACACACATCAGCAGAGCTGGGGGAGACAAGGACCCCAGTATAGACCCAGGGAGGAGACACCTAAGGGACAGAGACAGTGACATCTTCCTGGCCCCTCACCCCAGCTCAGAGAATGACCTCGGGAAACAGAGTGGTGGGCTGACCCAACGACAGACAGACAGACTGACTGGAGGACAGAGAGGCGGGTGGAGATTCGCAGTGCATGAGCACCGAGCAGCCGGGGGGAGCTCTAGGGTGTGCTGGTGCCAACTTGTACCCCTCAGTTTTCAAGACATTTGCGGGTGAATTGTAAACCCTTAATTGTTGGAAGTTAGCCCTGGTGGGAGTGTTCACCCCGTGTGGACACCCTGTGAACCCCAAGTGGTGGCGACTTTAGAAGCAATGCCTCCTCTTTTCTGACCTAGGTTTGACCCATGTGGGACTTTTTGCCCTTCTGCTCAAAGCTCAGGTGCTGCCACCTGCTCCAGGAAGCCTTTCTGACTGCTCCACCCATGGGGTGGAGATGCTTGTCTCCCGGGAGTTCTGTGGCGTCAGCTTCTCAAGCCTTCTGTGGATTTTTCAGGGTTTTGGTTCATTGTTTCTGGTGTGACTCCGGGTTGTATCACCCCTTTCCGGGCCCTCAGTGTCCTCAGTGGGGATTGGCTGAAGGATTCCTAGGGCCTCTTCCACTTGAAATAATTTGTGTTTACTCCCTCTTTCCTACCTTTTTTGGGTTGTTCCCCTGTCCTTGAAATTTTCTTGCGTAAGGCCCATCAATATATGTATGTTTATTTATAAAATCTATATGTTATGAGACATATATGAAGTATAAATTTAAAAGGATGAGATAAAAATAGAAATGGAAGTTACTCTGTGTGTATATATACACACATATAAATGTATGTAAATAGATATATATTTATATATTTATTTTCAACAGTGCTTGAGAAGTAATATAAATATATAGTAACTATAAATATTTGATTACTGTTATCAAATAATCAGAGAACAGGGGTAGCTGTTTGCTCATTATTTGATAGTAACAGTAATAGAATATTTACTCAGCGCTCTTGTTATAAGCTGGGTACCGTGCTAATTGCTTTATATGAATTGACTCTTTTAAGCTCCTTAACAGCCCTATGAGGTGGGCACCATCATCATCTCTACTTCCCAGGTGGGGAGACTGAGGCACAGAGATGGTGGGTAACTTGCCCATTATCACACAGCCAGTAGATAGTGTGACTGGGATTTGAACCCTGGTCCAGCCACCAAGCTCAAGCCACCTGTTAGAGGGCAAGTGAGGGAGGTTCTGCCTCCGAGGGCTGGTCCCTGAACTGGCATGCTCCCAGAGGTGAAGGCCATGCTGTCTGTGTCTGTTTTCTTTTTTCTTCTTCTTCTTTTTTTTTTCTTTTCTTTTCTTTTCTTTTTTTGAGACTGAGTGTCACTCTGTCACCCAGGCTGGAGTGCAGTGGTGTGATTTCAGCTCACTGCAACCTCTGCCTCTGGGGTTCAAGCAATTCTCCTGCCTCAGCCTCCCAAGCAACTGGGATTACCAATGCCCACCACCACACCCGGGTAATTTTTGTATTTTTGGTAGAGACAGGGTTTCACCATGTTGGCCAGACTGGTCTCAAATTCCTGACCTCAAGTGATCCACCTGCCTTGGCCTCCCAAAGTGCTGGAATTACAGGTGTGAGTCACCGCGCTTGGCCCACGCAGCCTGTTTTCGTCAGAACCACTGTTAAATAGTCTCTGAGAACTTCTTGGACTTCCGGTGTCCTGTTCAGAAGCTGTACCCGCATTATCTCATTGACTCCTTCCTCAGACCCCGCAAGGGCAGTATTGCTATCTTTACAAAGCCCGAGCTCAGGAGGCAGCGCCCTTCCCTGGGACGTGGCTGGGCCACTCTCCTGCCACCCTGGCTGAGCAGAAGGGTGAGATTTCCCCATAAACATTAGGAGAACATTAGGAGATGCATCAAGCTGCCCTAGAAACTAGGCTCTAGTTAAGTGCTTGAAAAGTAATTATAAACTCCAGAATATCTTTCAGCCGAGCAGGTGGCTGGAAAATTAGAAATCTATTTCTGAGACACCTTCTGCTTTCCAGAAAGGCTGAGGTTATGTTTCAGGCAGGTCAAGTGCTGGTGGCCTCTGTTGGGGGGGTGTGTGTGTGCACGACTGCATGTGCATGCGGGGTGCAGCACCGAGGGGCCAAGGAGAGAGGAGACGCCAGTCTGGGGGTGTAGCTGTCATGACTGCCCTTCCCTGGCACTCTGTGCAGCGTGGAGGCGGCAGGCGCCTCCTCTCTGGTGTCACCCCTTGAGAGCTGGGTTGCTAGGACACCGGAGCCGAGGAGATGCCAGTTGATTTGCCAAACAATTTTTCTTCCAATTAGGAATAATTAGACAAAGGGAGAAAGTGTGTGCTTTGATGGTGGCAAGAGAGGCTTGGAGCTTGGGGACCCCGAGGAGCTGTTAGGGTTTCGTGGCTGAAGATGGCTGGGAGTGTTGCCCCACCCCTGGGAAGGAGCCTCTTTCTGGCCCCGTGGCACCCAGCTTGGGGGAGAGAGGAGGAGATCTCACATTTATTAAGTGTCTACTACATGTGTGCAGCCCTCTTTCATACTCACGATAAGCCAGGAAGAGGGACTAGGATCGCCTGTGGTCTCTTCACTGCTTGCAGCCACACTGGGCTCCCTCAGTTCCCAAACTTCTTGGGATTCTTGCACACGCTCTTCTGTCTGCCCAGAATGCTTGCTCTTCTCTATGTGGCCGGCTCCTTCTGACCCTCCAGGTGACCACTGTTATTATCCACAGTAGGCCCTCACCCAGCTTTCCCCCCACAGCCCCTGGCTACCTCCCTGCGTGGTGCTCATTACGGCTTGCGGTTATTTTATTTGTCTGGTCACTTGTTTTCTTGTCTGTCTTCCTAGCTAGAACATCACATTCGTGAAGACAGTGTGTGGCACATGAAAAGCTCTCAGTAAATATTTGTTGAACGAATGAATGAATGAAGATCTCTCTTCAAAAGGAAGCGGAGGCTTAGCGAATCTGAAGTTCTTCCTTATGGTCTGCCCCTCAGTAAGGGGTAGAGGGATAGAGCCAGGCCGTCACCTCGTGTCCCCCTCGCTTTCAAGCTGGCTCTCTTCCCATGGCATCACACTGCCTGCAACCTCTGTTTGCCTGCAAACAGACAGGAGTGGCCTCTGTCTGTTTCCCTCTCTCCAAAGAGGCCTGCATCAAGGGAAGGCTGCTGGTCCTCCAAGTGCCAGCAATGGAGCAGTGCAGGGTAGTAGTCCCTGGAGTCTCCCTGTCTGGGTTCAAATTCCAGATCTGGGCTGGGTGCAGTGGCTCACGCCTGTAATCCTAGCACTTTGGGAGGCTGAGGTGGGGGAATCACGAGGTCAGGGTATCGAGACCATCCTGGCCAACATGGTGAAACCCCGTCTCTACTAAAAATACAAAAATTAGCTGGGTGCAGTGGCGCACACTTGTAATCCCAGCTGTTCGGGAGGCTGAGGCTGGAGAATCGCTTGAACCCAGGAGGCAGAGGTTGCAGTGAGCTGAGACCATGCCACTGCACTCCAGCCTGGGAAACAAAGTGAGATTCCATCTAAAAAAAAAAAAAATCCAGCTCTGCCTGGCTGGGCCTCAGTGCTCCTGGCTATAATGTGGAATGAAAACAGAACCCATTTCTCAAGGGTCTTGTGAGGATATAATGAGATAATACACGTGGAATGTTTAGAGCAGTGCCTGGCACATAGGAAGTGCCTCCTATGATATAAGTTATAGGAAAAACTGGGGTGACAGAGAGCTCTGATCCTTCCTGCTTGTGTCAGTGACACATAGTGGGCCAGATGATGCAGCCCTTTAGGTGCCTGGTATAAATTATTCATCTTGGCATCCGGGGCCCCAAATTCTTAAGAGCTCCACTATTAGGAAGCTGAGAGAAGCTAGCCAATGTGAGAGAGCCCAGTACAGTGTCTGGCACATAGTAGGTGTTCAGTAAAATGGCAGTTGAACCACTCTTGAAATAGCCGGGCCGAAAGTCCAACTGACTGTCGAAACTGTCCACCTGGGTGTGCCATTGGTCCCTCAAATGCAAGAATAAAAATAGCTACTGAATTTCATGTACTTTTAACTATTTGAAATTATCCTATGTAACTCATTTACTACCTGTCTCTTCCCACTAGAATGAAAGCTCCAAGAAAGAGGGATTTGTCTCCTTTTTCATTGCTCTTTTCTCCATGCCCAGAGCAGTGCCTGGCTCATAGCAGACCTTCAAGAAATATTTGTTGAGTTAATTGCCCTCATGTCTGTTATGGATCCTGTATTAGATTCCTATTGTTGTAACCAATTACCAGAAATGTTATGATGTAAAACAGTAACATATTTAATATCCTACAGTTCTGGAGGTGAGAAGTCTAAAATGGGCCACAGTTTGTGTTCGTTTTGGAGGCTCTGGGAGATCATCTGTTTCCTTGCCTTTTCTATCTTCTAGAGGCTTCCCGCAATCCTTGGATTGTGGTTCGGCATCACTCTGACCTCTGATTCAATCATCACATCTCCTCTGACTCTGGCCCTCCAGCCTCCCTCTCAGGCCACTCAGAGAATCTGGTAGAAACTCCTCATCTGAAGATCCTTAGCTCAATCATACCTGCAAAGTCTCTTTTGCCCTGTAAGGTAACAGTCACAAATTCTAGGAATTAAAATGGGAACATCTTTGGGGGGCTGTGATTCTGTCTACTGCAGGCCTGATACCCCATCTGTTCTTTCTGATGATTTATTCTCTTTCTGTCTCCTTTCTTCTTTCTCCTCTATCCCACTGCCCCACACCCCTGGCCCGCCCAGGCTCCACAACATCAAGGGTTTGCCTCCATGGACAGACCATGGTTTCTGTTCCCAACAGCTCTTCACTCTGAACTCTGGGAGTGATAAGGGGATTCTAAGACTTCTTAACATTTAATATTTGGGTGTTCTAGTACACTGTAGTGTTGTTATGCACTGAAATGCAGGCAATTTTTGTAGTACCAGCATTTTTTCAGTATTTTAGAAACATCTGAATCACAGCTGCCTAAAGTCTACTCAGAGAGGGATATGCTGCACTGAGATTTCCAATTAAACAAAGGTGTATTCATGTATAAGGCATGCTGAGCACCTCCTGGCCCTCATTGAGACCCTTCCAAGGCCTCTTAGTGTTGTTTTAATTCCCTCACCCTGGGCGATAGTGAAGATGCAGAGCTGGATGTCTTCCCCCTGTTTCAGCCACTGTGTTCCCTTTAGAACCACTTTGGGTCTCTGATGGAGTCTACCTAGGATCAGGTGGTGGAGAGGACTTCAAAGAAAATGGGAAGAAGGTTTGGTTAGGGGACTTAGGAGAGAAGAGAGTGGAAAAGGTATAGGGAGATTCCCCAGACCCAGTTCTCAGCCTTCCCCACTCTCTTCACCAATTTACTTAACCAACCCTCATTAAGAACTTAACATGTGGCTGGGCGCGGTGGCTCACACCTGTCATCCCAGTACTTTGGGAGGCAGAGGCGGGTGGATAACTTGAGGTCAGGAGTGAGGTGGGTGGATCACTTGAGGTCAGGAGTTCAAGACCAGCCTTGCCAACATGGTGAAACCCTGTCTCTACTAAAAATACAAAAATTAGCCGGGCGTGGTGGTGCACGCCTGTAATCCCAGCTACTCAGGAGGCTGAGGCAGGAGAATCGCTTGAACCTGGGAGGTGGAGGTTGCAGTGAGCTGAGATTGCACCACTGCACTCTAGCCTGGGTGACAGAGTGAGACTGTCTCAAAAAAAAAAAGAAGAACTTGACATCTTAACATGTGCCAGGCAACTAAGCACTTTATATATATTAAATAATTTACTCTTTAAAACAACCCATTGAAGTAGGTATTATCATTAACCCTGCTTCACAAAGGCACAGAGAGGATAAACAACTTGTTCAAGGTCTCACAGTGATGAACGGAGCCGGACTGGACCCAGGCAGTTTGGCATCAGAACCCATGAATTCACCACTGCACGCTGCTGGATTTTGCCTGATAGCTAAATTCCCTCTGATTTCCTCCTCCTTCTTCCTGAGCCAGCTCTGATATGGTTTGGCTGTGTCCCCACTGAAATCTCATCTTGAATTCCCACGTGTTGTGGGAGGGACCTGGTGGGAGGTAACTGAATCATGAGGGCAGGTCTTTCCTGTGCTGTTCTCATGACAGTGAGTAAGTATCACGAGATCTGACGGTTTTAAAAAGCAAAGTTTCCCTGCACAAGCTCTCTTCTCTTGTCTGCCACCATGTGAGATGGGTCTTTCACCTTCTGCTATGATTGTGAGGCCTCCCCAGCCACATGGAACCGTAAGTCCAATAAACCTCTTTCTTTTGTAAATTGCCCAGTCTTTGATATGTCTTTATCAGCAGTGTGAGAATGGACCAATACAAGCTACTTCCTCATGGGCCCTGCTCCTTCCTCCCTGATAATTTATTTTGGCCAGGACCTTGCCCTCCATCATTATACCTGGAGAGACTGAAATCAGAAAGATGGAGGAAGCTTATTTATTTATCCTGGCCCATCTCAGATACAGCAGCGTTTGAGGACCCCGGGTGGGTTCAGTGGTGATCCTAGATTGCTTTTTAAAAAAATTAGTATTTTAGTATCATTTTAACGAATTATGGAAATACAGCAATGGATTGTTTTGCTCCAGAGCTGCAGCCACTAGGTCAGAATCAGAGCCTAGTTAATCATGAGGCCATGGGGCAGTGACCTGGAGCACCCGCCTATATGGAATTCCACACATCTTTGGAATAAATTGCGAACTAACTGAGGTTTCCTCACCAGACCCTGTATGTGGCATGTAGAATGTCAATGAGTCCTACTTCTGCAACACCCTCAAAGGGAACACTGCACAACATCTTGGACATAGGTTATTTCTTTTACTCCGAATAGCAGTTCTATGAAGTATGCATTACGATGTGCATTTTATAGATGAGAGAATTAGGCTCAAGGAGGCTCAGCAATCTGTCCAAAGTCACAGCTAGTAAAAGGCAGAGCTGGAGTGTCACCGTGGAGTTGGCTGTGTCCAGGGCTTGTGGTTTTAATGTCGTTCCTCTGCTGCCCCAGGAGATGGATAGTGGGGGAAGAGATGGCCGGCAACAGTTCCTCCTCCCTCTCCATCTCACAGCCAACGTGGGGCAAAAGTGCCTGCAGTGAACTTAGGTCTGTGGCTCATAATAAGTACTTGCCTGTTATGGAGGTGCAAGCATCATGATTGGAAGAAAAGGTAAAGGAAAGAAGACAAGAAGGTTTCAAGAAAGAAGTGGCATTTGAATGAGGCCTTTGATACAGGGAAGGGCCTATCTCCGTTTATGACTGTGCGCACATGGGTGGGTTCGTTCACTTACGATTCCCTGAACCCCTACCATGTGCCAGATCCTATGCTGGGCACAGAGTACACATTAGTGAGTAGAAGAGGCATTGCCCTGCCCTCTGTAAGCTGCAGTCTGTGGCAGCACTGTCCAAGGGAAGTTTCTGGGCCGATGGAAATAACTCACGGTGTTCAGTGCAGTAGCCACTGGCCACGTGTGGTTACTGCAGGTTTGTAATGTGGCTACTGTGACAGGAACTGAATTTTAAATTCTTTAAATTAATTTTTTAATTTAACTTCAGTTAATTTAAATTTAAATAGTCACACGAGGCCAGTGGCTATGCTATTGGACAGTGCAAGTTTAGAGGGAAAGACAGACAGTGAACATAAAGAAGTGCTTATGGTGATAAGTGCTATGCAGGAAGCAAGATCCAGTGGATGAGAATAATGGGGAGTGTCCTATTTAGATTAAGTAATCAGAGGAGGCCTCTCTGAGGAGGTGACGTTTCAACAGAGACCTAGAAGATGAGTGTGGGCCATAGGAAGAGTCAGGGGCAGAGGGAACAGTGGGAGAGAGGCCCTGAGTAGGAGAGGGGTGGGTATACCTGAGATAATGCGAGGAGGCCAGTGGGTGAGAGTGTCGTGGGCAAGGGGAGGGGATGCAGGAGATGAGGGCAGGGCATGAGGGGAGCAGGGTCTGATCACGTAGGCTTGTAGGCTCGGGTAAGGAGCCTGCACTTATGTAAAGTGCAATTGATGTCACAAAAAGGTCTCTTGCTCCGACTGCCACAGATTGTAGGTGGTAACCGTGGGAGCAAGGACCTCAGGGAGGAGCTATAGCAATGGCCTGGGGTTGGGGAGATGGGGGCACAGAGTGGAGTGATGGCTTTGGAGGTGAGGGAACTGACTGAATTCAAGACATACTTTCAAGGCAGACATGGCAGGTAGCCTGGCTGTGGAGGGTGAGGAAGTTGCTCAGGTTTTTGGCCCGAGCCACTGGGCAAATGGTGGAACCATTTTCAGAGAAGAGAAAGTTAAGAACAAAAAAATCAAGAATCCAGGCAGTCGGATGGTCATCCAGATGGTTGCAGAAGTCGGAGGGAAGCTGAGTGTTTATCTGATTATGTTGTGTCTCTGTGGGCTGAGCATGTGAGCACAGTCTGTGTGGGCGAGTATGCATTGATGTTTGTACACATTTTTGCTTTGGGTAAAGTATATGCATCCATTTGGGGTGGGGTGAGTGTGTATGCACATGAAGGTCTGTGTTTGGATGACTGTATAGGAATGTCTGCACACATCCATGCAGGTGTGGGTGGGGTCAGTGTGTGTGAGTGTGTACCTCTGTGTGTGTCTGCGTGTGTGGTGAGAATGTCTGTCTCGGGTTCAGGGTGAGCCCAGGCCTGGTTTATCTCTGTGAGACGCGTATAAGTGAGGTTTGTGTGTATGCGTCTGTGTGTATGCAGGGTGAAGGCGTGTGCATGTATGTGGGGTGACTGTGTGCAAGTTGGTGTACATGTGTGGATGCAGCAAGTGCGTATCTTCATGCATGAGGGTGGAGCTGCATGTAGTTGCACACTTCTTCCTACATGAGGCATGAGTGTGTGTGTAGGGTCTGTGTATGCACATCTATTTGGGGGATCATATGCACAGACCTGTGTGTATCTGTCTATGAGGAGAGTGCATGCACGTAAGTGTACAGGCATGGAAGGAGGATGTTCCAGGGATGGGTGTGTATGGGGGTGTGTGCCCATTTGTGGGCCTCGAGTGTGCCTGCCTGTCCCCTTTGAAGCTCCTGTGACTGCAAGTCACAGAGGCAGCAGCTTGCAGAGCGTGTTACATCATGTTTATAGGTCTTTCAACCTTAATGCATTTTAAATTTCCAACCCAAGGTGATCCCAGTGGATGGCAGAACCATTTGTTCCTTGCTCTGATTTAAAAAGAAAGTTTCCAGAGTAGGATCCCTTCTGTCTCCAGCCTGGCAGTCCTGCCCGATTCTTTGACTCTTCAGTGGAAGGAGGACCCAGACGTGGGTCCCCAGACAGTGCAGGTGGATGGGGACATGGGAAGCGAGCTGGGGAGAGAGGCTCTTTGAGTGTGGAGAAAGCGGAGGGGTAGAGGCTGGAGTGGAATGGGAACAAGGAGGTGGGAAGAAATCAGACCCTCTCCTCACTAGGGCAGGCCCAGGACACAAAGGCTTGCAGACCTAGTCTCTTTTGCATACCCTCTTTCTTTCTTGTCTGCTTGAGGATTGGCACTGGGCCTTTTGCTTCTCACACTACACACACTCCATGAGCAACTTGACCTCTAGCTGCTCAAGGCAAACCCTGATATCATAAATCCCTTTCCAAGCTGCCCTGGGCACCTTCTGGGACCCTTCCTGTGTGCCTTTGTCTACCATGAGTGTCCACCACTTTCCTTTCATTATACTCCAAGTCACTGTGGTGATGTCTCCTGTTCCTATTGAAGCCCAGCATATCAGCTGTGTCCCCCAGACAGAAGGGGCCACAACTCCTGCTTGTCACAATGTGTGCTGAGGGCCTGGGGGGCTGCTTCCAGCTCAGCTGCTTGCAGAGACCCACAGAGGTAGGAGAGAAACAGCTCAAACTTCAACTTGTAGAGGTGAGGAGCTGGAGGCCACCTTGTGCCAGATCTCAGGGATGAGGTGGTTGGGGTTGTGCTGCAGCACACACCAGAGCTGGAGTGACACACCAGAGCTGTGCTAGAACCTCCTCTACGGTCATCTTTGGACCAAGTTTTGACCTCAGTTTTCCTTTCCCTTTGATGAGTTTTCCCTCCGTCATGGCAACAGCTCCTGGTGGGCCTGCCTCACCCCTTCTGCAGATGTACTAGAGTCCAAGGATGCACATAGATTGATCCCTGGGTCTCAGACCTCTGCATTCGTTGATACCACCTCTTTGGTGATCTCACTTGCTAGCCATTTGGGTCTCATTTGAAACAGATATTTATCATAACAACACATTTTTCTGGCTTTGAATCAGGCATGGGCTGGGTCTGGGGCTTGGAACTGAATGCCATAGGCATCTCTTTCTTTACCATTGGTCAGCTGTAGACTCACAGGATGGACCTCTCACCCCACCAAGGGATAAGCCTACAATCTGGGGTCTCCTTAACATCTCTTCCACCATGGGGCTTCCTGGACCAGGTCTTGTCATGTCCCTTGAACTTACCTTGTAGGAATTCTGTCTATGCCCCCAGCTGGTAAGGAGGCAGGAGAATCATCAACAAAGCCCTGGGGATGTGTCTTTTGGAAACATAAGGCACCTTAAAGCCAAGCTGATGAACCTTTTTTTTTTTTTTTTTTGACAGAGTCTCGCTCTGTCGCCCAGGCTGGAGTGCAGTGGTGCGATCTCGGATCCCTGCAACCTCCACCTCCTGGGCTCAAGCTATTCTCCCATCTCAGCCTCCCTAGTAGCTGGAATTACAGGTGTGCATCACCACGCCTGGCTTATTTTTGTATTTTTAGTAGAGACAGGGTTTCGCCATGTTGGCCAAGCTGGTCTCAAACTCCTGGCCTCAAATGATCTGCCTGCCTCGGCCTCCCAAAGTGCTGGGACCACAGGTATGAACCACTGCACACGGTCTTTTTTTAAATAAGAAAAATGGTCTTACTGTTTTCGTAGAAATAGTGTGTAACCACTGTGGAGTAGGACAGCTTGATGGCTAAGCACACGGACTCTGGAGCCAGGCTGCCTGGGTCTGACTCCTGTCTTTGCCACTTACTGGCTGTGTAACTGTAGGCAAGCTATTTGACCTCCGTGTGCCTTAGTATTCCAGTCCTGTAAGATAGAGGTAATAGCAGTATTCACTTTGTAGCGTTGTTGTTAGGATAAGATGAGTTAACATATATAAGGGATTTACTGGAGTCTGCAGCACAGAGTAGGTATAATAGATGCACCTTCATTATTATTCTTGAACACTTTCAATGCAGAAGAAAGCAAAATTGACACCAGATGCTATCACCCAGGGGACCTTCATCCAGAAATCTCTCTTGGGGCTAAAACACAGATAGTTTTATATAAATGTGATTTATGATATGTATTGTTCACATACCTTTTTTTCTACTTAACCATATGTCTTAGAGATTTTTTCATATCAGTCCCTATAGATCTACTTCATTCTTTGAAAATTAGTATTAATGAGCTACAATTTATTTGCCTGATCTATCACTGACGTGTGGGCATGAAGGTTGTTTTCAATTTTTCTCTATTGTAAACAATACTGTGTGTGTATGCTATGCATATGTCTTCTTTTGCATTTGAGCTGTTATCTCCTTGGGCTGAATTCTAGAAGTGGGAATGCTGGGTTAAAGAGTACGCACATTTTACATCTTGATATATGTGGCCAAGTTGCCCTTTGGAAAGGTTGTCTCAGTTCCCAGTTTACACTCTTTCTGTCCTCTGTCTATGATGTCTTCTTGTTGAACGTTTTTCATTTTGATTCTGGGTCTCCCATTATGTCCCCCTTGTGCCCTGAGGTAAGGCCACCTAGATGCAGAAGGAAGCTGGATGAACACATTTTTTTTTTTTTAAATTGGTCCACGAGATCACAAGCTGCCAGGAAAGTGTTGCCACTGAAGGCACTTTCTGATGTGGCTGTTGAGGGACCTGTTGCACCACTGCAGTTCTTCCTGAAGCAGAAAGGGGGAACTATGAAGCATGAGGAAGGCTGTTGAAAAGTGACTTTGATGAATGTTAAGCATTGTTCTCTCCAGGCTGCAGATCGAAGCAACCCGGTTGATTTTACCGGATTTTGCATGTGAACAGAGGCTTGGAGTGGCAGATTGCCCTTTTCAAAGATGGCCACAACAATAGCATCCATGCCATATGTTTGTGTACAGTGGGACCTTGCCATGACCCATCAAGAGGTGGAGTCTAATTCCCTTCCTCTTGAATCTAGGCTGGCTTGTGACTGCTTTGACTAATGGAGTCTGGTGGAAGAAATGCCCTTCTTGAATTCCAGAACCACGAATTTGGGAGTAAAATAAAATGGTGGTCATTCTACATTTTGGGGGTCATCTATTACACAACCATAATATCTGGAACATTTAGCTACTGCTCACTGGGGAAGACAGTCCAGTGAAATGCAGCAGTTTTCAACCTTGGGATACCTGAGAATCAAGTGGAGCTCTCATGAATGATGCGGATTCCTGGGTTCCACCTCTAGAGGTTCTGACTCACAGGACTTAGTGTGGGGCTGAGAAATCTGCATTTTAAAATGAGCACCCTGGAAAATTCTGACACTGGGTAACCAATCGAAAACTTTGGTGAATCATGTAAGAGCAAAAGCTGAGGAGCCAGAAAGACTTGGATCTGAATTCTGGTTCCATGGCTACCATCTCGCTGTGCCTTTGTTCCTCATCTGTAGAGTGCAGGCAGTCATATTTCCTACTTCATGGTGGTATTGAAGGGTTAGATGAGATAATGCATGTGGTCCTTATCATAGCCCTGACACATAATGAATACAAGGAAATAGTGTTTGACATTGTAGCTTCATGGGGCAAGGATTCTTAAGGGATTTGTTATTAAATAGAAAATGTTGGTTTGGGTGTATTTAAGTAGGAATGGGGTCCATAGTTTTAATCAGATTCTCAAAGAGTCCTATATCTAAAGAAAGTTGAGAATGCTCAAGAGAAAGTTTCTGCTGTTTGACCTGGCTCCAGCCCCAAGAGCCCCTTTTCCTTCTAACTGAAGCCTCTTGACCATACCCATGGGGTTGGCTTCATCCCAGAGCATGGAAGAATGACTTTCATGTGTCCTAGTTTCACTTTCTGGGACTCAGTGAAAGTATAAGGTGGTTGGAACAGCATGGACAAAGATCTGGAGGTGGGATTGAGCTGGAGTCCACAGGTGGCAGCAAGCTGATATTCAGAGAAAGAGGTAGTTTAGAGTCTGATTACCAGTATTTAGAATGTCAGGTTAGGGAGTGAGGAAGTAGGGAGGCAAGGCAAACCTCTGAGCAAGAAAGTGGCAGGATCACCACTGCGATTCAGCAAGGCATCTCTGTGATGCTGGTTGAGGCAGGATGGTGGCCTGGTTGTTAAGGCAAGGGAAGAACCCTGGATTCAGGAACAGGCTCAGTGCAAAGGCAAACTGTGATATTCCTTCCTGGGAGTTTTGGAAGAGCTGGTAGCAGCTGACTGCTTCTATACCTCCCCTGCCCGGGCATGTATGGTTGATGGAAGAGCAAAGGACTCCATTCTTTGGGCTGGAATGCCAAGGCCTGGGTGGTGGTGTAGCAGAGGGAAAATTAAACTCCTGCTGTGTCCTTGAGTAAGCCGCTCCTCCTCTCTTGGCCTCAGTTTTCCCATTAGTAGAATAAGGGGTTAGGAGACCTGGGTAGGTTTGTGACTGCTTCATCCTGTTTCTTGGAGTCCTGCTATCATACAGTAGGAATGGCAGGTGTGTTTTAACTTCTGTGCCACTGCTGCCTGGAGTGTGTGCTGTGTTGGATTCTGAAGTGGAATCTGGGCTCAGTGGGAAAGAGCTCTGATAGATTAGCAATGCCTGCCCTGGTTGTGACTTGGGCAGTGGCCTGTCTCGTTAATGCCCCATCATATGGAAACCTTATGTTCACACGGCATGACTCTAGTCACTCAGGTTAACATCGTCACAATTTTTGCTCTATCTATATACCACCTCAACTGACTTAATTAAAAAATTAATATATCTTAAAAATTGACTTATTTTGAAATTATATTGATTGTTTACATGGTTTTGAATCCGGATTATTTAAAAACACACATGCAGCTAAGTCTAATTTTTATTCGTAGTCCCTTTCCCCTGTTCTTGCTCTTACTCCCAAAGAGAATTGTTTTTATTTGTTTTTGTTTTATCTTTCTATTGTTTCTTTTGGCAAGTTATATAATGCATTGTTATTTTCCTTAACTGTCTATAGATCGGTAAAAGGGCCAAAATGTTATTTGCTTTTACTTGTCCAAATTAAAAATCTTTTTATTGTAGTGTAATTGTGGTATAATGCATATACAGAAAAATACACATATCTTAAGTGTACAGTTCCATGAGTTGAAAGTTGGAAACTCTAAAAGTGAATGTATCCATCTGATCACCTCTCAGATTAAGAAAAAAAATATTCCCAGTTCTCCACAAACATCCTGCATGGGTTACATGTTTATTAGATGTTTGGGCATCTTCTTTTTTGGAGTTCCTATGTCTTTGGGTAATTTTTCATTTGCATTATATCTGCCTTTTTACAACTGGTTTGTAGGGCTTCTTTATACATTCTAGTTGTGTGTCTAATGTTGATTACAAATATTGCAATAGTCTTCTACTTTGTGGTTTTTATTTTACTCTCTCAGTGGTGTCCTTTGATAAATAGAAGTTCTTAATTTTTAAATAGTCTGGTTTATCCATCTTTTTCTATATAATTAATAATCTTTGCTCCATTTAAGTAACTCTAACCCCAAAGGCATAAGATCCTCTTATGTTTATGATCTAGAAGCTTTTTTGTTCTATCTTTAAGGTGAGGATACTTGGAACAGACTTTTGTGTATGTTAAGGTAGGGGTCTGATTTTCATTTTTTCCATACAGATATCCCACAGACCCAGCACCATTTATTGAGAAGACAATCTCTTTCCCCTGCACTTCAGGCATTCCATTTAAAAAAACTGACTATCATTTTGAATGGTGAGTTTGATGTGCTAAATTATTTTTGTAAAATACATTAAAGTACGCATGTATTTGTGAAAATAAAACATGTTTAATCTGCATTAAACCACCTAAAATCATCTTGTGTACCACACTTTAGGAAACCTCTTAGTGGGATGTTGAGATAATAGCCTCAGATAAGGGAAGAAATTCTCAAAGTAAATTTTAAAAATTCCTTTAAGAATTCATTATATAAGAAGTTCATATTTGTTTTAGAAACAATAGAAAATACAGATAACTATAAAGAAGTAAATAAAAATCCCCTGTAACCCTCTTAACCAGAGGTAAATGCTCTTACCATTTTGGTATATTCTTTTCCAGCCATTTTTCCCTCCATACACACACACTCACACACACACTCACACACACACACACACACACACGTTGTATCTTATAAAAAAGGGGTACTGAAATACATACTATGTTGTATCCTTAATTTTTACTTAATATGTTGTTAACATCTCTTTATGTCGATAAATCATATTTCTACATAATAATTTTATTAGACATCTAGGCATGATATGCTAACTGGCTCCCACTTTTTCCATTCTTCTAAACATACATTCTTATTCCTTTCTTCCTTTCTCTAAGCCCTTGCTTTCCAGACCCTCATTTTAATAGTACCTACCACCAAGCTTAAGAAATAAAGCCAGGCTGGGCATGGTGGCAGGCACCTGTAATCCCAGCTACTCAGGAGACAGGAGACAGGAGAATCGCTTGAACCCAGGAGGTGGAGGTTGCAGTGAGCCAAGATCATGCCACTGTACTCCAGCCTGGGTGACAGAGCAAGACCCTGTCTCAAAAAAAAAGAAAGAAAGAAAGAAAGGAAGAAAGAAAGAAAAAGGCCTCCTTTGATTCCTCCTTATCTGATTCCATTTTCTTTCCTGACTCCTGAGTCACCATCATCTAGAGCTAGTGCTTCTAAATAATTTAACTTGCCATTTATGGTGTGCACTTTTACTATATTCAAGTATATTCATTAACAATATATAGTATTGCTTTGTATGTTTAAAAACATATATGTAAATGACACCATACTGTACACAACCTTTTGCAGGATACTTTCTTTACTCAAAATTATGCTTCTCGGTTTTATCCATGTTGCTGTAGGTAACTTTCATTTATTCATTTTTAACCACGATGTAGTAGTATTCCCTTATATGAGTGTACCACAATTGAATCATCCATTTCCTTCGTTAGGAAAAATAAGGAATGATGCTGTCTTTCTGAGTAATCTGTAAGGGTTTCTTTAGTGTTCATACACAGGACCAGAACTGCAGGGTATGCAATTTGATTTTACTAGTTATTGCCTGCCCAGTTGTTTTCTAAAATGGTTGTAAATTTACAATCCCATCAGAAATGTATAAAATTTCCAATTTCTTTGAGTCTCAACCAAACTTTGATATTGTTACATTTATAAATTTTTTCCACCCAATTGGGGTGAAATGACATCTATATTAGCCAGAACTCAGAAAACCAGACAACACACAAGGTATTTCAAACAGAGTGACTTTAATACAGGAAATTGTCTACATAGATGTTGGAGAGCTGATAGGGCCAAAAGGGAACACAGAGGTAACTCAGAGATAATAACTGCAGGAAGCAGGTACCAACCTGAGGGCTAGAGGAATAGAAGAAGTTTGGGAACCAGGACCTAGGAGCTCAGAGTATGGGTCCTGCGGTCCTGCAGAGCTGGTGCTGAGACCTAGGAATGGTATGTGGCTGCTATTGGTATATGGAAGGATTGTGGTGAGGCTGGGTTTGGGAGTACATCAAGAAAGTAGGGGCTGGAGCCAACTGCTGCTGCTGGAGTGATGCTGGCAGGAAAGGAAGAAACAGGAACCAAGTCCCTTCTCTCCTCATCTTGCCTTCCAATCTTCCTCGAGTGCCTTTCGTTGTGGGAACCTAACAGGAAGCCAGCTGGTCCTGGAGTCTGGGAAGCGTTGTGTTCAGAGTCCTGGCCTCAGCAAGAGCAGAATACAAAAGGGTAGATGTGAGCTGAGAGACATTGGGTAAATAACCTGCATAGAATTGCACTGTGTGTATATTGCATCTCGGTTCTTTCCATTTTTATGTGTAGCTATTTTAAATGGTGCTTCACAAACATCCTTGCACATACGTTTTCCTTAGAACTTGTTTCCGAAAGTAGAATTGTAGAGTCAAAGAAAATGCATATTTTTAAGGCTTTTGGTCCAGGCTGACAAAATCACCAGAGAGTAGGTTTTGGAGGAAAGGGAGTCCCCCCCACCACCCCACACAGTGTATTCCTGGAAACCACATCACAGAGCAGATGGTAATGGAGAAGATCATCTTTCTACGCTGGGGTGCTGTTACCTGGGAATTGCTTCCTGCCCAAGGAATGAGTACCAGGAGATAGCAGTTCTAACAACCCTATCTCAGAAAAAGAGAGCTACAGCCTCAAACTTCTGTGTCATTTATACTAGTTATATTATTCTCTGAATTTTATATCTATTACCCATTGACCACGGAAAAGCCACAGTGAATTTTAAAGTGTACCCACACAATTGAAGCACACAAAAATGTAATTCCACAGTATCACTCACGCAATCTACCACCAGCGATGTATCCTTCTGCTAAGTGCTCAGTATTAAATTAACTGTGGATTCGTTTGCTTAATTGGGCTTACAGGGGCCAGGAGTGTGTGTATGTGTGCAGTGAGTCTGGACAGCTGGAAGGCAGAGGCTAGAGGGAGTGTAGAGAGGAGATAAAAGTCTGAGTTTAGGAGGGTGAAGAAAGTTGGTGTCAGTTGGCACAGTGGGAGCTCCCGAGGCATTTAGGGGAACAGAAAGTGCAGTGGAAAGAGGGATGCATGGGCGTGAAGGCCTGGGAATCCGTGGGGCAGTGCTGAAGAAACACCTCACCTGTATCACCAGATAGCTAAGAACTACTCCACCTGGCCCAGATTCTTTGGCGTGTGTCTCTGCTCAGCTCCGATGAATGCAGGAATCCCTAATCAGATGGCTGCAAGACTCCCCTCCAGCAGGTAATCAAGAAGCCAGAGCCCCTGAACATTGGGCCAGGTATCCATCTCCAAGGGAGCTGTCCCTCCCACGGTCACCTTGGAAAAAAGCCCTGCAGAGGGACCTTGGCCTTGGCTGGGTATTGTGGGAAACGAAGGGTTGAAGTCTGGGCCTTGAAGAAAGCTTCTCATAATTTTTCCAGCTCTTGACACTTCTGAAATGTGTCTGGGGCATTTGGGAGAAGGTCCCCAAGCCGTATCCAGCCCTGACTATTCTCTGAATTGTCTCCTGGATGTCTCTTGGTATCTTCCTCTCACCAAGGCATACCTCCCATAAGGGCAAGAACTATGTTTGGCAAACCATAATATACCCAGAGTCCCATGCAGTGCTTAACACAGATACTCAAGACATATTGACTGGATGAAGGAATGGAGTTCTAATACAAAAATGTTAACTTTCCACTTGCAAACAGTTCCGTCTCTGGGCTGCTTTGTCTGTCACTGATGTCATCATAGTCATTGTCAGATTCATTCTCCATCTTCCTCCTTCTCTCATCCAATTGGCCATGTGTATTCTATCACCACTCCAGTGCCCTAGCGTAGTCCTCTTTCTGCGCTTTGTGCCATCCTTCAACTTCACATCTAAAACCCCCATTGGTTCCCTTTCACTTTCAGCATAAAATCCAAACTTCTTAGTTTGGCCTTCAAGGCCCACCATTGGTCTCCAGCATCCTTCTGTCTGCCTCATCCATTTCTCTCCTGCATGTGTCCTGATGCTGCCAACCTGGTTTCCTCCTAACTGCTCAAATATGTTCTGGATTTACCTGTTCTTATATCTGGGCTCATCTCCCTGCCTGTAATCTCCTCTTTTCACTGGCCAATCCTGTTTGATGATTTCTCCTTCCACTGAACTGAGAATCAGACTGAAGTCACAACATGAGACCAGCTCTGTGTCATGGTAGGTGTCGGGAACTGGTGATGAAGCTGAGGCTCTGGTACATGTAGTGATGGTCAAGGTCACACAGCTGGTAATAACAGCTGCCACTTATTGGCTGTCTTCTATGTTTTAGGTCCTCTTCTAGGTGTTTTACACACTTCCTTTCCAATGTGCTCAATACACTTGCAACATATCATTCAAGTAAGGATATAGCATTAAAAGATTCCACAACTGTGCCCATTGCCAGGCAGGACCATTGCAGGAAACTGGCTCAGTGATGGAGTAAGTTATGGCTGGAATAAGGAGAGGATAGGATCTTGGAATGCTGCTGAGGACACCAGGGGTTACCTTGTGTAATAAACGCTCAGTTCCTGGGGAAGGCAAGGGAAAGGAAAGGAGAGATGCAATGAAAAAAATCCTCCATTTGTGTCGAATTATTTCTCTCCTGGAGGAAGAGGAGATAAAATCTGGAGGTGCAAATGGGGCATGGTTCTATCTATACACAAGACACACAATGTCTTTTTAAAGACATTAGTGCAGACTTCAATGTACTGCTTCTCAGGTGGGGCCTGGGATTCTTCATGTCTAACAAGCTTCCAGGTGATTCAGATGCTGTTGAGTCCTGCACTTTGGGTAGCAAAGCTGTAGGAAGATTCCATCTTCCTGTGACTGGGGTCTAGGCCGATGTGTGACCAGGGCCTAGGGTCAGTCTACAATTGGGGAATTGCATCAGTCCAAAACTGGAGAATTGTATGATTGACCATACTTTTGGTTTTGACCAACACTGCATCTGTCCTCCAACCTATAGCCACGAGTCATAATAAAAAAATCACACAAGAGTGAAGGAGAGAAAAGATATTTCCCCTGAAAGAGGAGGTGCAGAGCACATGGGGGAAAGATTCCCGTACTATCCGGGTTGGTTAGCTCCTTTTTTGTAAAGGAAATTTCTCCCTCTTCTTTTCTCACTCTCCATCCCCGCATTTTACATATGTTCTTAACAAAGAAATATATGGTTAGTGCCACATCTGGGAGTCTTGTCCACAAGGCCTGATGGCAATATATAATCAGTTTGGGAGAGGGGGCGGCACAGCATAAAGAAAGGAAATGGTTTCTCTAGACTAGGAAAGAAAAAAGGAAGAAAAGGAAACCAATATGTATTGAGCTCCTGCTATACACAAGGCACCCTACCAGATGTTTATATGTAAGCCAATCATTTCATCTTCCCAAGAATAAAATATAGTTCTTATCTTATTTCACAGATAAGGAAACTGAAGTCCATGAAGGCATCAAGTACCCATGGTTGCTTGAGTGTTAAAGCCAGGACTCCGTCTAGATCAGTAATCTCAAAATCCTTGCTGCCTCATGGGACCTAGTCAGATGAGTTCAGTTTGGGAAATAATGCATTTGAGGAGCCTGTGGAGTGGGGTGGGGCAGGGAAATACTCAGGTGGAGTGGTTGAGGTCTTAGAAGTCCCACATGGTAGAGTGCAAAGAGAGAAGAGGCCACGGCAGAGACTGCTCTCTTATTCTTCCTCAGTGTTCAGAATACCTGAGTTTTAGCTAGACACAGCCATTGGAATGAAGATTCTGCTTCTCATCCACCCACAGAGCTGGGTGTGGCTATGGTTAAGTTGTGAGTAGTGGGAAGTGTGGGAGAGTGGTTCTCACCTACCTTTGTCCCTCCGTGCTCCCTTTTCCTTCCTGCAGGCTGGAATGAGGCTGTGAGGCTCCAGCAGCCGTTTTGTGCCATGAGGCAGTAGAAACCTGGGTTCCTGATGACTGTGGAGCTGCCAAACTAATCTGGACCTCCAGATTCCATACCTGCAAGACACATGAACATCTGTCTTATGTAAGCCACTATTACTTTTTTTGTTTGTTTTTTTTCCTGTATGGCAGAACATAATCTTAAGGAACACAAAGGCCAAGGGCATCTTTTCCATTCAGGGCTGCCGTTCTCAAACCCAGCCACACTTCAGAATGCTCGGGCCTCCCAAAGACCAACACATTGAGACTTGCTGGAGGGCGTGGCTGCACATTGGTCGTTTGAAGCTCCCTAGGTGATTCTAGTGTGTAGGAACTGATCTAGGACTGAAAAGGATGTGAAGAGGGCATGTTCCTAAAGAGAGAAGAACCAGGAGAGTGAGCTGTGAAGGCCTGAGGAGGGAATTTGAGTTAAAAAACAGGCGGGCATCAGCACTGAATGCCTCAGTTGGAAGCTGGGGAGGGGGGAAGCCATGGAATTAGGTTATTGAGCTCACTGGTGACTGGGTGAGAGGCATGAGGTCAGGGTCCAGTTTGAAATGGGCTAAGGAGGGGTGAGTGCTTCATAAGAAGCCTGGTAGCCCATCAATGATACACTGGATAAAGAAAATGTGGCACATATACAACTTGGAATACTATGCAGCCATAAAAAAGAATGAGTTCATGTCCTTTGCAGGGACATGGATGAAGCTGGAAACCATCATTCTCAGCAAACTAACACAGGAACAGAAAACCAAACACTGCGTGTTCTCACTCGTAAGTGGGAGGTGAACAATGTGAACAAATGGACAGAGGGAGGGGAACATCACATACTGGGGCCTGTCGGGGGGTGGGGAGAAGGGAAGGGAGAGCATTAGGACAAATACCTAATGCATGTGGGACTTAAAACCTAGATGATGGGTTGATGACGGGTACAGCAAACCACCATGGCACATGTATACGTATGTAACAAACCTGCACGTTCAGCACATGTATCCCAGAACTTAAAGTAAAATTAAAAAAATAAAGAAGCCTGGTAGTGTAGGAAAGAGAGGTAGGCCACTAGCTTGATGGGACAGTGAGCTCATATTTATACTAATGACTAAATTTCCTTGAGTGATGAAGGGGCAGGCAGCGTGCTAAGCCTTGCCAGGCATCAGCACCTCATTTCACGGTGACCCTTCGTCTGAGTTAGTGGCTGTTATTTCCACTTCACAGATGTAGAGGCTGAAATACAGAGATGGAATGACTGGCTCAAGGTGAATGCAGCTGGTAGGTGATGGAGCCTGAACTTGAATCCAGATCTAATTCCATCCTGGGAAGGCCACCTTTAGCCTGGAGGCACCTGGAGCCTGTTTGTTGCTGGAGGTCAAGGGAGAGGTTTTACGTGCAGATCCTTGAGGATGCAGAGGGCATGGGAACTCAGCTGTAGGTTTGGGCTTGGATGAAAGGAGGGGCCCTTCCTCTCTCTGAGATGGAGGTGAGGATGTGGGGAGTTGTGGAGAGGAGGGAAACTGGGGCCCTCCTGTAGCACCTCCATCTTTCCAGGAGCCAAAGCAGGGTCATGGCAGGGCACAGGGGCAGTAGGGACTGATGAAAGCTTGAACAGCAGGAATTTGTTCTCTGCCAGAGGGCAGGAGAGTTGGCCTATCTCTAGTATTGTACTGAGGCCATGGGACCTTGTGATAGAAGGCTGATTCCAGGCTCTGATAGTGCTAAGCCAAGCAGAGCTGATTATTAAATGTCCAAGGACTCCTCTTCTGATAGAGACATAGGTGAGTTCTCTCCCATCCCCTGCCTCCTATCCCCAGGACAGCCTCCTAACAGGATTCTGCTGTGGCTGCAAATGAATTTGCTGTGATCCCAAACTCTTTGATTCCAGCAGCCATCCCTGGAGAGGATCCCTGGAGAGGAGAAAACCCAGGCCATCCGGATTTTCTGCATGGGAGACCTGGCTGACCGCTGCCTGGGCTGCTTTCAAGTCTCACCGAATTATGAAGTCAACTACTGGGTGTTTAGAATGTCTCAAGTTCAAAGACTAGCAGGCTAGAAGCAGACATCTGAGGGAACTTCAGGCACCTTAGCAGGAGGAATATTAAGATGTGGCACGCTGAGCTTATCGGGAGACTGGATAGGGATCAGAAGGAATACATTTCTATTCTGCGAGCTGCAGAGCTCAGGAGTCGTTCTTCTGATATCAGGCCCATTGGTGGGTTTAGTTTTGGTGCAAGTTTCTTGGCCATGGAGCTTAACTAGGAGGAAGCGAATTGCAATCATTTTGGCCTGTGCTCCTTAGAGTCCCAGGGATCAATGGGAGGTGAGTGGCTGGGTGGGCGGGTAGAGCAAGGAGAACAGGGTACAGGAGACACTGCCACTTATTTATTTGTTTTTCCTACAAATATTTATTGAGCCTCTAAGTATGTACCAGGCACGTTCCAGAAGAGGGACTCAGAGGTCGTTGGAAGTGTGTGCCAGGAACCACTGAGCAAGGCCCTTGTCTCTCTTTGTGGGCCTTCTTCAGACACTTCCCCCTCATACACGGGATCTGGGATCATTAAACATCTCATTGTCCTTTGGATTCACCAGCTTTTGAAAGTGCTGCTCCTGCTGGAAAAGCCCTCGCTTCCACTCTTCACCTAGAAAACTTCTATTCATTCATTAAGGCCTGACGTCACGTTTTCTGGGAAGTCTTCCTTGCTTATCCTCTGACAAATTTGATTTTTTGTCAAATTTGTATTATTTATATCTTTGTGTTATTAAATTTCCATCACATTTCAGAGTTTCTGAGTGTTTAAATAACTTAACCTAAGTTCACACAGCTAGTTAGAGTCTCAGCTACGATTTGAACTTGGAACTTCCTGACACCAAAGCCAATACACTTAACCACTAGATCACATGGCCACTGAAGTTAGTGGTTCCTTCTCTAGGCTCCCAGGGCCCCAGAGTTTTGTCATGGAACTCATCATTGTTGATTGTCATTATTCATTTGCTGGTGAGATTTCCAGGGGTACGGGCTATACGGAGTCACTATGATGACTCAACATAGAATCGACAGCCCAGATGCTGGTGGGATGATAAGAAAGGCTATTAATGTGCCCGGTACTGGGCTAACCTCTCCATATTCATTGTATCATTGATTACTCATGACAATCCATGAGACAATCATTACTATTCTTCCCATGTCATATTTGGAACAACTGAGGCTTAGAGAGCTGAAACAATATGTCCAACTCCCACAGCTAGAAGAGGCAGACCTGGGGTTCAAACTCAGGTCTGGCTTATTCCAGAGCCCATGCTTTTAACTGCTATATCACACTACTTCTCCTCGACGTGTTCTCTGAAACCCTGTAGTGATGCTGGGGTACAGAGACAAGTGCCACCAAGCTCCTACCTTCAAGGAGCTCACAGTCAAGTGGAGAAGACAGGCATCCCGGCATCCCAGGCATCCCTGATTATCCTGGTATGAACAGATAATCACAACACAAGCTATAATGCAGGTAGCCTGGAGAAAGGAGTAAATAATTAGTCAAACAGAGGGAGTGCTAGGGAAAGATTTCAAAGCAGTGGGGATACCTGAACAGGGTTTTGAAAGTTAAATAAGAGTCTTCCAGGAGACAAGGAGGTAGAAGGACACCAGACATACAGAGCAGCATACACGAAGGGAGGGAGGGAGGGAGAGAGAGAGAGAGCTGCTGGGTGGTAGGGAAACTCCAAGTGATTAGAAATTTCACCCTTCCTGTCTCTCCTTCCGCAGCTGACTCTGCTAGGAAATGTGGAAAGCTGCAGCTGCAGACAGCTGGCTGTGCCTGCTTCACTGGAGTTCTCAGTTCTCTTACACCTGTCTGTTTAGAAAGGAGCAGACGGGCGGTGAAGCTCTGCAGGATTCTTTTCAGTGCTGGGGCAGGAGGAGAAATGGTGGGGACAGCCACTCTGGGCATCAGAACCGAATACCTGCTCCCCACTCCTCTCAGTTGCACAGCCCAGCTCCTGGCTTCGCTGCAGTGGGAAGGGAGATGAAGGACTCTTGAACTCAGAATATGACTGATCAAGACCCTTACAGCTGGGGTGGAGGTAGGGGGCTGAAGGCAGGTTCTGGAGGTGGAGATTGAGTCTTCCAGTTGTTTTCCTGGCAACAGCGGGAACAATAGATTCTAGGTTCTGGCTGGCTCAGGAGTTGGGGTGTCTGACCTGTCTTTCCTCAGTCCCTTCTGCTATAGATACTGATAGTCCTCTGCCACCAGGCTCTGCCTACCAAGTCCCTGAGCTCTTCCTGACCTAGCCTGGCTCTGAGAGGGGAGCCAGCATGGCAGAGTGTGGGCCTGGTACTAGTTGTGTCTCCCTGAATACAGGATCTGAGAGCTGGGGAGCTTTGGACACCCAGAGCCCATCAGCCTGGTCTCTCCCCTCACTGTAGGTTCCCAGGCCAGTGGCTGGTTCCTGATTTTACCTAGTCTTCTGCACTGGGATAAGAACCTGACATCCAGCTTCCCCTTTGGGAGTAAGGCCTCTTCCACGGGCTGCTCCTGGTCTGTGTTTTCCACTGCAGTCTGGGAGCCTACTTCCCCCATGAAGGCCCTAACCCCACCCATGAAGACACTACACGAATTACTGTCCAGACTGGACTCCAGATGCAGCCTCGGATTAGACCCAATTTGGCCTCATCTCCTTGGAGCTGTCTAGTAATTTGGAATACACGCTGCTCCCTACTTAGCCACCTGCAAAGCAGGGTCCATCTCCCAGCCTGGTTCTGCCTTTTCCTCAGTCTTATATGTGTGTGTCTGAGTACATGTGTCAGTCAGTGATCATGCCAGGATGGCCAGCTGGACTTGTGTCAGCATGCATATATGTTCCTTGAGCCTGTCCCGTGCAGGCGTGCACTGAGTTCTCAGCCCAGTTCTGAAGCGTGTTTGTGAATATGCCCAGATACATCATGAACATCGCTGGGATGCTAGGAGGGGGATCAGTATGAATGACATTGCATGTCCTCAAGTACACAGGTATGTGTCTACGCACACGCACAAACCTCTCTAATATGTATGTATGCACGTGTACATGTGTATAATATGGCTAAGTGTGTGTCTGGGAGTATTTGACCATGTCTGATGTGAATCTTCTGCCCATTCTGAAAGGAAAGGGGACATGGGCCCACTCTCCCTTTTTGTAGTTACACTGTGGTCAGGGCTGGCTTGTGACAGAGGGAGTCAAGGTGAGTGCCCCTCTGAACTTCTGGGATCTTTCTGCCTAACATTCTGAGACTTCCCCAGCTGTTCCCTAGTCCTGCAGTCTTGGCTGTCAGTACTTCAAGATTATCTGGCCAGGCGTGGTGGCTCATGCCTGTAATCCCAGCATTTTGGGAGGCTGAGGCGGGCAGATCATTTGAAGTCAGGAGTTTGAGACCAGGCCAACATGGTGAGACCCCATCTCTACTAAAAATAAAAAAATTAGCCAGGTGTACTGGCACGTGCCTGTAATCCCAGCTACTTGGGAGGCTGAGGCAGGAGAATCACTTGAATCCAGGAGACAGAGGCTGAAGTGAGTCGAGATTGCACCACTGCACTCCAGCCGGGATGACAGAGTGACACTTGGTCTCAAAAACAAACAACAAACAAACAAACAAAAAAAAAACAAGAAAAGAAAAAGATTATCTGGTGCCTTGGCCCAGTCCCCACCCTTCACTTTGGAAAGGGTGTACCTGCAAAAGGTACGAGAGGAAGTCCACACCCCCACATTTAGTCTGGCAATGATGCCAACTATTCAGGACTCGCCTACTGTGGCCTGTGTAGGTCCTCCTCCTCCCCTGCTCATGTCCAGGCCATTGTCCTTAGTGGGACAGGGGGGCCTGAGGGAGGAGCTTCTGACCTGGCTGTTCTGGAGGCCTGGGCTTGCCAGAGGCCTTCAGCTTTGGCAGAGGACTCCGGGCTGTTTGGAGGCACTCCCAAGGCCCCTGTGCTGTGTCAGGGGCAGGAGGTGATGGCGGGGGGGTGGGTAATACGTCCAGAGCTTCCCCTTCCCAACAAATCTGTGGATGGGCAGGGGGAACACTCGTGGGGAAATTACCAATTTAAATAGGAAATGCAAGCAATGTGGATAGAACCCCAGGACTGCAGTTTGAGAGCTCATTCTCTGCCCCGTGGGGGTTTGATTACAACCAACTTGGCTGATAACGTGCAGAGAGGGCCAGAGAAATGGTTTCCAAGGAAACTCAGATCTTTCTAAGCCCCTTCTGGCTCAGGTGGGAGCCAGGGCTGGCCGGGAAAGCAGAGGCTGTGCTGAGTACCATGGTGCTCAATTCCCGGTGAGCCCTCTGCCCACTCTCTGCCTGCTTCTGTGCTTATCCCTGCTTCCCCAAACCTGGCCTGCACTTTCATTCCTGTTTACAACAGTTGTTTCTCTCTTTGTCTCTGCTCCCTTAGTCTTCTTATTTATCTCAGCTGATGTCTGCACTTGGGAAAGTTGGCAAACAGTAAAAAAAAAAAAAAAAAAATTCTAATTTTTTTCTTATTAATGGCGACTATTCATTCAACACCTACTCTGTTCCAGAAATGCCACAGGATTTAGTTCTATTATTTCCATTTTCACAGCAACCATATGGTAGACAGGATACTATGTGTTCATCAGATCTTTTTTCTTCCTGGAACTACATTTCCCAGCATGCCTTGCTGTAAGGTTGAATCATGTGACTGAGTGCTGGTCAATGGAATGTGGGTAGGAGTAATATATGCCACTTTTGTGGCTGCCCGCCCCCTCCAAATATCACGAACAATCTTCTACACATACTCATTTACTCTTTTTTTTTTTTTTGTAGGCCGTGGAAACAGAAATCTAGTGGAGGACTCTGATCCCTAGGGAATGTAGGGCCACTGGACCCAATTGCCCTATAATCTTGTGTGGTATTTCCCTGCCCCTGCTCAACTTCATTGGATGGTAATGTTACATTTGTTAAGCCACTAAGGTTTTGGGGGTTGTTTATTAGGCTGTTGTCTAGCCTGATAACACAAGCCTGAAAGAAGGGCATTCTTATCCCTATTTTTCCATGGGGGAAATGGGCTCAGAGATACTAAGTAACTTGCTAAAGTCACACAGCAAGTAAGTGGCAAATCCAGATTTGAGCTCAGGTTATGTCTTTTCCACTAACCCAGGCTAACAGGATGATTGTTCCTGCTTAGGTATTGCCTTGGTCTTTGTTTCTTGAGGAGTCACAGAAAGAAAGACACAGACCAGGACTGGGAGATAGGGAAGGAGGGAGCAGCTGGGGGGCAGGTGTGTAGTGGTGCATCATAGCAGCAAAGGGAGGTAAAGGTTCTAGGAAGGGGTGGTCAATTGTGTCTAATGAGATCCAGCCAGGTGGAGGAGGAAGAGGGCTGGGAAGAGCCCATTAAATTTAATGACCTCAGTGACAGTTTTATCTGAGTGATGGGGCAGATGCCAGCTTGCAGAAGGTTTGGGAACAAGTCAGTGATTATGTTCGTTAAGGGAAGGAGAGAGGAAAAAAAGAGAGATAGCTTTAAGTGGAAGCCAGGCCAAAGGAAAGCATTTTGAGAAGGAAATCAGTGGTTAGGGAGAGGTTAAAAATAAGAAAGGGAATCATGACCTACATAATGCAAGGCATCTGAATGTGATGATTTCCTCCTTTAGGCTTGGTTCTGATGTGCATTTCCAGGGCTAAGCTGACTGGCCAGGAAGCAGGGAGCAAAGGGGGTTGGACACAGCCAGCAAATCACGCAGCATTAACTGGGCTGCGAGGCCGGATCCTGAGTGGGCAAGCAGGTGGCAGCTGAAGTATTGTGAATCGAGAGCCTGAAATTCTTCAGGATCTTCTAAGATTATCCATTTGATTGGGTCATGGAATTAATGCGGGTAAGCCTAGTTGATCAACCTGAGTAGAGGGTGCTGTCACCTGCACAACACCTACCACAACTTCCTAGAACCTAGTGGCCAAGCTTGTTAAGTGTCCCCAAATGCCCATTCTCTCCTTCCTTTTAGTCAAGGAGCCGTGAATTTTAGGGAAGAACATGATCATTTAGCTCAGGACCACAGTTCCCAGACTCCCTGCAGCTGGATGCGGATGTCTACTCAGTTCTTGCTAAAACGATGTGTGCAATTTCCAGAGCACATCCTTATATGGAAGCTATTTGCAGTGAACATTGTCTGTTTCCTCCTTTCAATGAGGTGGAACTGGAAGTGCTGGAGATGAGCTGCTGTGGCTGTATGGACAAAGGCAAGATCCTATGGGATGGCCAAGCAACCAGACAGAAGAACTCTTGAGACCTTGAGGAAAAGAACTGCCCGCAACTGCTCTTGACACTCTCTCCCTCTGGCCTGTTGTGTGGGAGAGAAATAAACTTCTATTTTATTCAAACCACTGGATTTATGGGTCTCATTGGTACAGCAGCTTGTCCTGCACCTTAATTAATATTCCTCCTACCCCTCTCCCTGTCAACATCTCTTTCTATAGTGTTCTCCTTCATTCAGCAGTCGACCCATCCCCCTCTCTCATTTCTTCCCTTCTTTCTCTTCTCTCCCCACTTTCATGGCAATATTCTTTGAGTCTCCACCCCACATCTAGACCATCTTCTCTTTCCTATTCCGTTTCTTCTGTAGAGCAATTTATGCCTACCAACACTAGCGCTCTCCAGGGTCCTGGCCTTGGCCCTGCACTGCTTTCCCCTCCACGCTGTACGTGCTTTCTTGAGTCAGTCTCATCTACTTTCTCAGTTTAAATTCTGCCTGATGACATCAGACTTGTTTCTCCCACTTGACTTCTTGGGTCACCTCAGCTCCATTCAACATATCTGTGTCAGTTAGGATGCTCGTGGCTGTACATGGCAGAAAACCCCACTCAAAATGTCTTAAACAATAAGGAAATTTATTGGCTCATATAAAAGAAGGGGACAGGTTGACCTTCTGGATGGCTTGATCCAATGGTTCAATGAATTCATTGAGGGTCCAAGTTTTTCTATCTTTCCATTATATTCTTCTTCTAGAATGGCCTTATCTCTTGAATTGGAAGATCACTGTCAGTCCTAATCAGGACTGTTTGTTTTCTGTTCTCAGCAGAGAGCTCCTCTCCCACAGTTATTGAAGACAGATGCTTTTCTTTGGTCTGAATGAATCAACTTATGGCCCCAATACCAATAAAGACACAAGGGAATAATATGTGCTTATTGGCTTAGATTTCTACTCCAACCGGTTATTAGCAAGGGGGATTATTACAGGATGGGTTATCATGATTGGGTTACACGGGTCAAGGCCCATCCTGGATCTGGAGTGATTCCTCACATCGCATTTCTGGGACAGGTGGCAGAAGGCCTGAATGGATGTTGTGCGTTGATTACAATGTCAACGTCAATATCAAAATCTAAATTCATCATGTATACTCATTCCCTACAACCCAGACCTCCTCTTGTCTTTTCTATTTCAGCACATGCTCCCACCATGAACTCAGCTACTTTAACCAGAAACTAGAGTCAGCCTTGAATTTTTCTTTTTGACCCTCTCAATGATTACTCAGTTATTCAGTACTTTTCTCATTTGTAGCCCCCTCTTCTATCTGCTCTCCCCAATCTAACGGCTTTTTAATTGGTGTTCTTTCTTCAATCCCAGCAATTTTCAATCTACTCTCCCTGCTGCTTCTAGAATGAGCTTTTGAAAATACAAATATGATCCTTTTTGTCAACCCTTTGCTTATACCCTTCATTGGCTTCATATCATTTACGTGATAAAATCTGACCTCTCCCTAGGTAGCTGGGGGGTAAGTAGGAATTAAAATGATTTATCTTGGCTACAAAAGGAGCACAGCTAATCCTGATGCATAGTAATGTCAGTAAATATTTGTTGCACTAAACAGAATGCTGCGTGGTGTGTACATGTGTGTACAAGGGCCTGATGAGAGAGTGAGTGATTGGCAGGAAGGGAGAGTCGACACGAGGTAGCCTGAAGTTTGACAAAGCTCAGAATTCATACTGGCACGGTAGGTTGGTCTGTTTGTTTTTAATTGTAGTGTGGTGCTTAGGAGCTTTGGTTTAGAAGTTACGCAGCTGGGGTTGGGTTTGAATCCTGACGTCATTCATTGCCACCTTGGGCAAGTTGTTGAACTCTCCAGCATCAGCATCTTCATTTTCTCTGCAAATGAAGAGAATACTATTACCCAAATCCAAGATTTCTTGTGAGAATTTGCTGAGGTGATGCTCAAAAAGCACTCAGCATGTGGTGAATATGCAATTAATGTTGGTTGTTATTGTTATTTCTTAATTGAAACGTAACATAAATTGTAGTCATGCTCCATATAATGATATTTTGGTCAATGTCGGACCATATATATGACAGTGGTCTCATAAGATGATAATGGAGTTTATACAGAAACTTGATATATGGCACTTGATATTGGCATTGCAGATCAAGTAGGGGGAAATGATTGATATTCTGTAATGGTGCTGGGACATTTAGTTTTCCATATGATAAATATACATATAAATAAAAATATATATACCCTCTAGGTTTGTGTAAGTACACTCTATGATGTTCACGCAATGACAAAATTGCCTAACGACACATTTCTCAGAATGTATCCCCATCGTTAGGTGACACATGGTTGTACTAATATTTAAAATGATTAAGAGACGTTTTATTAGTACAAACTTCTCCTGTAAGAGGATGAATTACATAATATTTCCTTTCACACATGAACACAAATTTTTCTATTGATTATCTTCACTGCATTAAAATTTGGAGTGGGATGTCTTTAAGTGCGAATATTTTTACATTACTTTTTAATTTTTAAAGTTTTTGAAATTTTTTTTTTTTTGAGACAGAGTCTCACTCTGTTGCCCAGGCTGGAGTGCAATGGCTTGATCTCGGCTCACTGCAACTTCTGCCTCCCAGGTTCAAGCAATTCTTCTGGGTTCAGCCTCCCGAGTAGCTGGGACTACAGGCGTGTGCCACCACACTCAGCTAATTTTTTTGTATTTTTAGTAGAGATGCGGTTTCACCATGTTGCCCAGGCTGGTATCGAACTCCTGAGCTCAAGTGATCCACCAACCTCGGCCTCCCAAAGTGCTGGGATTATAGGCCTGAGCCACCGCGCCCCACCATTACTTTTTAAGTAGTTAAAAATTCCTAAAAATGAAATTCAAACCAAATGTTTAGGGACCTCTTGAAACATTTCTGAGGAAGGCTGTGTTCCATGGGACATAATTTAAAAGCCGTGGATCTAGCCCTGCACAGTACAATACTAGCTATGTGTGGCTATTGGGCGACTGACATTGGCCAGCCCAAACTGAGAGGTGCTGTAAATGTACAATACACATGAGACTCTGAAGACTTAGTACAAAAAAGGAATGTAAAATCTCATTAATGTGTTTTCATATTAATTACCTGTTGAAATAATATTTGATATATATTGAGTTAAATAAATATATTATTAATATTAATTTTACCTGTTCCTTTTTACCTTTTTAAATGTGGCTACTAGAAAATGTACAACATAGGCTGGGCGCAGTGGCTCACGCCTGTAATCCCAGCACTTTGGGAGGCCGAGGCGGGTGGATCCTGAGGTTAGGAGTTCCAGACCAGCCTGGCCAAGACGGTGAAACCCCGTCTCTACTAAAAAATACAAAAATTAGCTGGGCATGGTGGCAGGCTCCTGTAATCCCAGCTACTTGGGAGGCTGAGGCAGGAGAATTGCTTGAACCCGGGAGGCAGGTTTGCAGAGAGCCAAGATTGTGCCACTGCACTCTAGCCTGGGCGACAGAGCAAGACTCCATCTCAAAAAAAAAAAAAAGAAAGAAAATGTACAACATGATATATGTGGCTTGCATTATATTTCTATGTATTTCTAACAGGGCTGATCTAGACTTCCTCCAGCCCTACCTCCTTCTTGCCTCTGGATTCACTGCCTCTCTGTTCTGCTTTGCTCTCCTTAACTCCTTTGGAACATCTCCAACATCCACTTTTTGCCCCGCACGTCTTGTGAAAGACCTGTGGCCAGAGGTTCTGCACAGTTCTGCTCTGGCACCTGTGAATTCTCATTTAGAACTTCCTTGGTCCATTCTGCCACCTCCTGTGGGTGGAATTGAGACTCAGGAGCACAGCCTGATGTCCCTAGAGACTTCATTAGGGCCAGTTCTTGTGTGTGGAACTCAGCAGAGCCTTTGGCTGAGCAGGGGCGGCCGGGTGCAGGGCAAAGTATACACTTTCTGTGACCCTGGGGGATGCTACTCCTCCAAACACCTGCTCCTGGATTTCTGCACTGTGGTAATTATCAGTGTAACAGCGAACAATGGTGCAAACACAGGCTTTGGAGCTAGACGTTCTGATCCCAGCTCCACCTTACGAGCTCTGCAACACTAGGCTTGTTTGTTGATCTTTTTGCATCTCGGTTTCCTCTTCTGTGAAATGGGAGCAATACAAAGCTGTGAGAATTATTGATAGGCTTTAAGAGGGCATGCATATAAACTGCCTAGCCTGGCATATGTGCAGACCCTCAGTGGATCTGACTTCACTTCCTCTCCCGAAATCCGTCTCCACACTGGGTGAAGAGTAAGTTTGGTAAAGGAGATGAAGAGAACAGGGAGATGGAAAGGGCTCAGAACAGAAAGGCTGAGGGCACCAAAGGAAAACTTCCTGACTGTCCATTTTTGTCTAGGGCTAGCCCTGAGGGAAGAGACAGGAGTGGGGCTGCTGGGAGCTCTGGGTTAATGAAGAACTGGAGCCCACTCCACTGCTGTCACCATTGATTTTTCGTTCCAGGCAGCTTGCAAGCTGCCCCAGGAATCAATGTCGGAAGGTGAAAACAAATTTCTAAAATTAGCCCAGAATACACTGCAAGAAAAACCTTTTGTGCAACAAATTGTAATGAAGCTAATATCTGAGGAAGGTGTCATAACAAGGAGTTCAGGGGACAGGCAGCACATCCAGCACTCTCTGCTTCACCACAGGGGACTCAGTCCCCAAGGGTACTGATCCTATCCACCGGGAAAGACATACAACTCGTCACCACACGGACACATGCACAGCACATTCCAGCACCTGTGAGTCCTATTATGCAGCCATTAAACCAGCAAGAAAGGACAGCCAGGCTAAGTGCTAATTTTGGGATGGTGTGGAGGGAGGGGCACACATTTGTACTCTGCTGGTGGCACTGGAAAGTGTTCCATCTTGCCAGAAGGCTCTTATCTATGGGCAGTAAGTGCTGGAAAACCATTTAGATTTTTGGCCAGTTACTCTGCTGAGCAGAGTCAGATGTGACCATTTGTGCTGGGTTAGGAATCCCAAACATGACAGTTTTCTGCTTGCTTTTCATGATGATGTGTCTGCGGTAAACCTTACTATCTGAAGTGAGCACCCTCACAGAAGCCCAAATGCCTGAGTGTCTTATTTCGCAGTCTTCCCACATCCTCCTGCCAGCATAAGCTATAAGAAGAAAGGAAATAAACAATGAATTTCAGGAGAATCATTTTGTGCCAGGAGACCCTCACCTGGTACCCATCTCCAAGACTGTGGAATTGTAGCAGGGGAGTTTCAGGAAGGGTGTGTGAAGGGGGAGGACATTTATTCTGGCTTTTTGTGACTCATGGATGACATAAATGAGCTGAAGACAAGCCTATGGATTTCCCATCCTCAGAAGTCGTTGGGATGTTTTAGTACAACTAAGCGTCTGAGTAAGAAGGCTCTTGGTCTTTTGTCCTCTTGCAGTGGGACCGAGACATCATTACAATCCCCAGCAGCTGGAAAAACTTGAGTTTAAGGGCCCAAATCTGCCAGAGGAGATAGTCAACAACTGGAGGAAGACATCCCACAATCTCCTTTTGCAAAGCTGACTCCAAGGAAATAACCAAGAGGGAAAACAAATATTTGCAATACCCATGTTTTTAGCTGCATACTTTTGTAGGTGCAAAATATTGGAAACAATCAAATGTGCCACTTCTGGGGCTTGGTTAAGTGGCATAGTGGGATCATGGGGTGCTATGTGGGGGCTCAGGGTGAAGCAACTAGGGTGAGATGTTATGGGCTGAAAGGGACACAGAGTCATTTGCCCACTGGGATTGTAACTGGGTTAAATGCAGGCACAGACATGAGATGAGACATGATGCATTGTAAGTGAATAGATATATAAAGCAGACGGAATCAAGTAGGAAGAGCGGATTTATTTATGTGTGTACTGTTCTTTTGTTAGTAAAACCATGCTTATTGTACCTTCAAGAAAGAAAGAAAGAAAGAAAGTAACCTGAATCCGTAAGGCATCTGCAATTTGCTGTGATTCCTGCCTCTCCTCCTTCTAAATAAACATTCACTTCTGTATTTAAAAAGAGTCGTGATAAAAAAGAGAGTTCATCGACATTAACTATAAAATTCACCAAGATCACAGACCAAATTCTAACAGGGCCCTTAGGGGTAATTTTGTCTAACCCTTCATCTCACTCAATTCAACAGCATCTACGGTCAAGCATCTACCACAATCTAGGTCATGTGCAAAGGACCTGGGGAAAAATGTTGAGCAAACCCAGAATCCTGACCCTCATGGTCTTCAAGGTTTAGGGTCTTTAAGGCTTAGGTCTTCAATGTTTCAATGTACGATCCCTTCTACATTGCTTCTCATAAACAGTGGTCATCCGATATCTGCTGGAATACCTGTGGGAGACCATCTGCTGGACACCACTTCTTTTTGAGATCAGTGCTCCTCCACTGTAGGACATCACTTGCTGGGAGCTGAAATGTGGCTCTCTTATTCCTTCCACATTAGAGCTGAAGCTGCTCTTTGGGGTCACACTGAAAAGATCTCTTTCTCCTCTAGACTAAGCCCATGTGTTTTCAAGACGGGAGAAGGTATTTAAAAGTCCCAACCCTGGTGTGCTTGGCTGTGGTCATACCCAGGGGGAATGGTGTGCCCAGAGCTGCTGTGCCCTCTCCCAGGACTGTAGATGGCCTGGCTCTGCTGATCTGCTCCCTAGGCCCACCATGATGGGCTTTCTTCCTCAGTGGAGACCTTTCTAAATATGTGGACTCCTCAGTTGTCCTAATATGGGCTGGCACCCAAGGAGTTACAGATCTTTTAGGTTGTTCAGTTTTTAACAAGAAGGAGCTTTAACGAAGTCCTTTAGAGGCTACACTGGGTTGAGGTGGGTAAGGATGTGACTAGTTTTTTGACTTCACACTCCTGTTTCTCCTCCCCTGACTCCAGTCTTATGTTCTTTGACTTCCTCAAACCCAAGAATCAGAACTTTCTTCCTTTTCTGCGACAGAGGGTCTTAATTTCAAAGTTCAGGATCCAGAAATTCAGTCCCAATGGCCCCAATATTCAATCCCAATGGCACCTTCCCAATTTCTCCCAAGAAGACTAGGGACCCTTAGTCAATCAGAACCCTTGGCAGCCAGCCGTAGAGGATTCCCAGTGTGGGGCTGTCAGGAATGCTTCATGCTCAGCAGCACTCACAGTATTTGGGAAGCTGTCTCTTTCCAGGTTCCTTTCTCAGGGTCTAATGTCTTCAGGAAATCTTGATGCTGCTGTTCACTAACTGTTTGGTCTTGGGCAAGCTCCTTGGTCTCTCCGAACCTTGTCTTGTAAAATGGAGAAAGCCCTGGTATCTATTTCATAGGGAGCCATGAGATATTGGAACTGAATGAGATAACTGATTAAAAGAATATGCCCGGCCGGGGGTGGTGGCTCACGCCTGTAATCCTAGCACTTTGGAAAGCCAGGGCGGGTGGATTGCCTGAGCTCAGGGGTTTGAGACCAGCCTGGGCAACAAGGTGAAACCCCGTCTGTACTAAAATACAAAAAAGTAGCCGGGTGTGGTGGCGTGCGCCTGTAGTTCCAGCTACTCAGGAGGCTGAGGGAGGAGAATTGCTTGAACCTGGGAGGCGGAGGTTGCAGTGAGCCAAGATCATGCCACTGCACTCCAGCCTGGGCAACAGAGCAAGACTCTGTTTCCAAAAACAAAAAAAAGCATATGCCCCATTACCAGGTACACTGTAAGCACTCAAAATGTTTGCTTCACCGTCTATCACTAAGTTGTAAAGGGAGGCACCGGAGCTAGACTCAAGACCCCAGGCTTGGTCATGCCAAAGTACAGTAGAAATTTTTTCTCCAACTTTTTAGACACTAGCATTCTATGTCTGGGAATTGCATTAGTTTTTGAATACCTTCAAAAGCTTTATGCATTTACTGAGACCTCCCCCACCATCCTCAAGTCACCCCAAATACCACCCAGAAACTGAGAAGTTCACATTTTGGTCTGTGTCTTTCCATAACTTTTTTCAATTCTTTTTCTTAAAAAATAAAAATGGGCTTGAACTATTGCTTTGTAACTGAATGTTTTTCCCTTCATAATATTTCCTGATGTTGTTTAATATATTCTTATGCCATTATTATTTTTAATGGGTATATAGTTGTCAACTTCACAGATGAACCATGTCTAGTGGACACTTAGATTGCTTCCAGTGTCGAGTTATTATAAGCAATGTTGTATGAACATCTGGATTTTTTTTTAGTGTCGTAGCCATGTTGACTGTGTTCACTGAACCTCTAAGTCTTATTAAAACCTGCTGTTGCTAAGTTCCATTACTGTCCCACCCACCTCAATTCTGTCCTTGAGCAGTTATTATTTTGAAGCCAAGTTCGGACATGACATTTAAACCCTGTTTTATTTTATCTTATTAGATTCAGCCCATCGGTCCAGCCTGTCTAGAGCCATCTGGATCCTGTCAATGTTTTTGTAGGCTGCCTCTCCTTTTATTCTTTTTAAAAATTAACTACAAATTTCGTAAACAAGTCTTTTATGTTTTCAACTAAGTCATTAATAAAAATGTTGTACAGGTCAAAGTTGAGGCCAGAGCCCTGTGGCAGGCTTCCAGAGACCTTCTTCAGGTTTGATCAGCCCTCGCTGGGTTCAGCAAGTTACAAATTCTCCTAATTGAACCAGCATTCAGCTCACCTCCTCCTATAAGTTTATAATAAAGTTCATAAAACAAAGTTGGACCAGATGGTCTCAATACCCAGGCTCAGTCAAGGGGAACCATCTTCAGATGCAGAAGCTCAGGTTCTGGATGGAGAGTTGGGCTCCCATTGTTTCTATTTTAACTGGGGCACTTGGCCACCTGGTCTACTCACTGCCTCCTTAGTGACCCAGGCTGAGGGCTCCCTGGGGTTACTGTCCCCGTCATCAGTCAGTGACAGCCTAGGGGAAATGGCTGACAATACCAGCTGAGCCTAAGTAAGAGGGAAGTCCAATGCTGAAGGAACCCAGCCAGGGAGGGGAACCTCTGAGTGCTTCATCAGAACGTCAGTCTTGACCCCACATGCAGCACTGGGCCGTGGACACGGGGAACCACACATCCTAGGCTTTCACCACTGGGGAGCGACCTGGTGTTGATAGGGTGGTTCAGGGCCCTGCAGAAAGTACAGACTCCAGTTGCAGTACTTAGCTGTGTGGCTGTGGGCAAGTCCCTTTTCTTCTTTGAGTCTCAGTGTCCTCATCTGTTGGATGGGGATGAATATTATATACCTTTTAGGGGCTGGCATGTGCATTTAATGAGATAAGGTAGAGACAATATATATGGTACAGTGGGGGCAGACCAGTGGCTAATGGACTTGATTTGGCCAGCAAATGTGTTTTGTTTGGACTCATAGCATTAAAAAAAATTGAGGCGGTTTTCAAAAATCAGGCTATTTTACTTTATACTCTGAGTCCTGGTTTCTCTTGAAACATGAGAAGATATAGCAACATCAGTCTCACATTCCTAGCTTCCCGCACGTGCAGCAATATGGCAGGCCATTCACGACTGTTCCCCTTGGACAGGCATCCTTTCCGTTAGCTTTTGCTGTGGTCTCCTCCACTCACACAGCATATGCCTAGGCATGTATGCCCAGCCTGCTTGACCTGCTTACTTCGCAGGCCTGGGTCCTGGAGAGATGGGTTCATCACCCCTGGTGCAATGTGGATGAGCACTGGCTCAAAATTGGGTTGCTTAGCCCTTGTGTGACCTCTCAGTGCCTCAAATTCCTCTTCCATAAAACTGGCATTAAGAATGGGTTGTTACAAAAATTGTGTCTGTCGCAGCTCTTAGCTGGTGCCCTGTGGAGTTGTGCAGACTGCACGGCCACCCATGGTGGCCTCGGCTGGGAGACCAACCTTGGAAATTGGTGGCAGCCAAGGGAAAGCCAAAGTGCAGAGCAGCAGCAGGCACAGCACCTGCCTCATGGCCTCGCCACCTCCCTCAATTACAAGAGGTCATGGAAGCCATCATAGGGCAAAGGGACGTCCCAGGTGACATTCACTATACATCACGAAATGCAGCTACTGGGGAAAATGTCATCTTTCATAGAAGAGGCACCCTATTCCTGTGTTACTGTGCCTTCAATCTCTTCTGTCTGCTTTGCTGCAAGGGTCCCCGTGGGTCTAAGACATCAGTCAGGTCTTTCCTTATGCTTCCTCCTCGTGTCTTCAGAGTATCAGGGCTCTTCAACATGGATTTCCCTGAGAAACCAGAACGGGCCCCTGTGGGCCTCAGAGGAGCAAAGAATTCTTAGAAAAGGGTGCAGCCTCACCAGGCCACAGGTGGCAAGCTGCTTGGAGACCAGAGCTATTTTACTTTAAGACTAAAAACTTCCTGGTGCCACAGAGCAGCCCAGTACGGAAGTCTCTGGGCAGTGGTGGGTATAGATGATCATCCCTTATGCCTGTCCAGTGATTTCAAAGTGCTGGGCTAGTAAACCAGCTGGCTTCGGTCTACAAGTTTTTGGCCCAGTGCTCTGGCCTGTTGTATAAGTTTGTAACAAACTCGTCTGTGTGCTATCAGCAGATTTCAAAGCTGCTTCCCCTCTCTGCACTCTGGTCTCCACTGGAGACCTCCTTCCTCTCATCTGATGGGGGTGGGGGTGTTAATGAACCCTGTTGGGCACAGCTGTTGGAGTGGCTAGGCTCTGATGCCTGCCTACCATGCAAGCCTTTCCCACTTTCGTGAAACCACCAATTCTCCACCTCCTGATTTATTCCCTTTTCTCTCTTCAGAAGGTGAAGACCATCAGGCTTAAGCTCAACATTTCTCTGTACATTTACCCAGTGCCTTGTTCTTCCTTCCTGCCTCAGCATCCAGGAGTTCCTGTCAGTGTTCAGAGAGCACCTACTATATGTTGGCACTGTGGACAGCACTCAGCAGACAAGGTTCCCCTTCTCTCCAAAGTTTATTACCCCCAACTGCTCCTCCAGAAGCACCTGCAGCTTCCTGTGCTCTAGATTAGGTGGTGTAAATTTACAGCCCATGAGCCAAATGCATTATGGTATCTGTTTTTGTAAATAAAGTTTTATTAAGACATGGCCATGCTTATTTGTTGACACGTGGTCTTTGGCCACTTTTGTGCTATGATGGCAGTTGGGTGATTGCAAAAGAGATTATATGGACTGCAAAGCTGAAAACATTTACTCTCTGGCCCCTTACGGAGAACATTTCTGATCCCTGCTCTAGGTCCCATGCCTCCCTGCCTCCCCTACACCCAGATGAGTTGCTTCTCTCACCTCCATGAACCCCTTTCTCTGGTCCAGGTTGCTTGCCTGTTCTGTAAAACCTCCCTCTCTGTTCATTGACGGGTTTCTTGAAGGAGTTCTGTATACTCACTGTCTCCACTGCCTCCCTGTGCTAGCACCCAAGGGGGTGAGGGTGTCCGTCTTCCCAGGCTCTGAAAGCCACTCTCTGGATGGGACCTGGGAGAGGTGGGAGTGGCATGGAAACCTTCAGAGGAATCTGCCCGCTGAGACCTTCCTCCTTGTGGGACTCCCCCAGCCCCCTGAAACTTGTTTCTAGTCCAGCTATGCACACGGATGATGTGAGGATCTGAGAGGGGAACAGGATCATACAGAGAAGAGAATGCAGGATGAGGACTCAGGCAGATCTGGGGGCGACTCTGCCACTTGCTAGATGCGTAACCTTGGGTTGGTTCCTTCACCTGCGACCCTCTCAGTTTTCTCATCTGTACAATGGGGATGTGATGCCCTGTCTCTGGCACCTGTATCCAGAAGGCTTCCTCTCCTCTCCTGTTCCTGCCCCTCCAACTCCCTGGGGGTACCCACTCCCCTGGGGGATGGCTAGAGGATAATAGAGGCAGGCCATGCTGAGCGTAATGGCCCATGAGATCAGAGCCAGAGGGGCCGATGGCCTGTGGCCTTGCCCATTTCTGGACTCTGGATCCCTACCCCATGCCCCTCCCCTGAGCCTGGTCCTTTCTTACAAGTGTGAGCTGAGGATGAGTGTGCCCAGCCAGTGGCGGGCTGCAGAAGGCAGCAGCCACGAGAGCTGAGGGCCTTTGAGAGGCACAGGTGCTGGGGCCTGGCAGAGGAGGCCCGGCTGGTTGCTATGGAGAGAGAAATGTTATGTGGTTAAGTTGTTTGACTGGCGGCCTTGAGAAATACCCATGTCCCCCCAGGGCCTCAGAGCCATCTATCACTCAGAAGGCCTCCTTTCATGGTGAGGGTTATTTATTTGGCTAAGAAAACTGCAATTACAGTCCCTTCCATACAGACGGCCCTTCCCTTTTTACACATTTTATGGAGCCCTCTTCAGTTTATAAGGATCCTGAGGCTTCATTCTGTTCAGCGCTGACTTCCACTGTGACAGGCATTTTGGGACAGACATTCTATGTGCTGGGCACAGAGTGGTGCGGGATAAGCCCCACAGAGCTCTTGCCTTGCAGCAGCTCCTAATCCCATGCAGACAAGCTCAGGCCAGGTACAGTGGCTCATGTCTGTAATGCCAGAATTTTTGGAGGCTGAGATGGGAGGCTTATTTGAGGTCAGAAGCTCAAGACCAACCTCTACAAAAATAAAAATAAAAATTAGCTGGGCACGGTGGTCCCAGCTACTTGGGAGGCCGAGGCGGGAGGATCACTTGAGCCCAGGAGGTCAAGACTGCAGTGAGCTGAGATCCAGCCACTGCAGTCCAGCCTGGGTGACACAGTGAGACCGTGTCTCAAAAAATAAAATGAAAAAACAGAAAAGAGATGAGAAAATCTCAGAAGCAAGGTTCTGAGTGGGAAAGAAATGGGATGTGGAGGTGGCCTGGGAAGGGAGGAGGGACACTCTCATCTGAGATGGGAGGAGAGGAGGCAAAGAAGGATGAGACTACAGGAGTGCTGTGAGGGGAGCTAACAACAATCACGCATCTGCTTCGATCCAGGCACCGTGCCAGGCATTTGGTGTACATGGATTCATTTATCACAACAGAATTCTTTTGGTTGTGAGTAACGGAACCACAGTGCAAACTGGCTGAGATGAAGAGATTATTACTGGCTCAGGTGCCCAGAATCTAGTAAGGGCCGTGTTGACAGAGTCTGAGGAGTCACTTTTTCATACCATGTGGGAAAAGGCCACCAGCTGTTCCCAGCCTCCCCATTTTGTCTCTCAGGCAGGGGACATTTTGCTCTTTCCCTGGCTGCAGTTTGAAATATCCCCGGGAAGGACTTTCACTGGTTCAGACCACATCAGGTGGGCCTTTGAGTTGGTCGCAGTGGCCAAGAAGAAGGGCATGTCAGAAGGTGGCTGGTAGCTCCCATTGGACCCGGTGCTGGAACTGGGGTGCGAGGTTAGAAGTAGTCATTTCTAGGGGAAGTGGTGGTGGTGGTAGCACAGAAATGTCTCCAGAGAGTCATTAAAAAATTCATTTAACAAAATCTGATGAATACCAACTATGCGCTAGGCATGGTTTTGCCATGGCAGCTTACTAGGGCCAATACTCAGCCCCTGCTCTCTTGGAGCTTATACATTTGTGAGGGAGACAAGGAATAAACAAGTAGATGAAGTAACATAATTTCAGGTCTTAAGTGATAAGTAAAACAAAGAGAAATAATGTAAAGAGATTAGAAAAAAATGGGGGGAGGTGCTGGTTTTGTTGGGGTCATCAGGGAAGGCCTTGCTGTGCTGAGGAGGCTGCACTGGTCATGAACTGCCTGTAGGGGAATGAGTCATGCCAAGATCTGGCAGAGGGAACCACATGTGCAAAACCCCTGAGGCAGAAATGAGCTTGGCATGTTTCAGGAATAGACAAAAGTAAAGGTGGCTGGAGCAGTGTGAGCCGGGGAAGAGGAGTGGCTGATGGGGTGAGAGTAGACAGGGCCGGGTTGCATGGTGTCCCCTTTGCTGGCCATGGTAAGGAGTTTGGATTTTGTTCTAAGTGTGATAATCCTCCATCTTGGAGCACTGACCTTTCACAGATAAGGAAACTGAGTCACAAGGAGGTGGAGATAACTTGCCCAAGAAGGAAGGTCGTGCATGGTGGGACTCTCTGGAGCCAATCCTTGCTTGCTTTCTTCCACATCTTTCTTCCTCTAGTTAGCTGTGAAAAAATTAGGAGGGGGCAAGGAAAGAAAGTGGGCAGCAGCCTCATGACCTGTCCTTCCTCTGTAAAGTAGGACAGATGGTCTTCAGAGAGGGAGGGGCAGCGGTGGGTCAGTGAGACTGGCAGAGGGTGGAAAGGGTTGGTACAACTGTGGAGCAGAATGGGAAATGGACAAGTCTGGGAGTGAACAGGAGGATTGGAGGGCAGAGGAGAGCCTAGCCAAAGCTGGAGACCGCGAATCTGTAATGGAGTGGATCAGCACAGTTATTTGATTTTCTCCAGCAGTACTTGGCAGGCAGCCAGCCTGGGACAGGGGCAGAGAGGAAGGAGGGATCTGTGAATATAGGTGGGGATTGGGACCACAGGTTCGGGGGCAGTGGAGGGTGCTGGTGGGGATGTGGTGGAAATGACATATACACATGCGCAAGCATATGTTTTGGTGTTTTCTAGGACAGGCACAATAAAATGTTAATTAATTTTCAACAAAGGTGGTTATTTACAGTTTTAATTCATTGAGGTTTCAGTTTTATACATGTATAAGATCTTGCTTACAGATAACATCACTGTCATGAGCTGAGCTGTGCCCACCCCACCAAATTCATATGCTGAAATCCTAACCCTCAGTACTCAGAATGTAACAGTATTTGGGGATAGGACCTTTACAGAGGAGATTAAGTTAAAATGAGGCCATTAGAGCAGGCCCTAATCCCATCTACCTGACGTCCTCATAAAAAGAAATTTGGAGGCAAAGAGACACCAGGGGTGGCGTGCACAGATGGATGACCGTGTATATGAAAAGGGCGGCAAGAGGGTGGCCATCTGCAACCAGTGAGAGAGGCCTTGGAGGAGACCAACCCTGCCGACACCTTGATCTTGGACTTCCAGCCTCCAGAACTGTGAGGAATAAATTCTTGTTGTTTAAGCCACTCAGTCTGTGGCATTTTGTTATGGCAGCACCAGCAAACTAATACAATCATGGATCAGAACGTTTTCCTTGGGTCAGACTGTGTCCTAACTCGGCCTGCTCAGCCCTGCCTGATCCAGCCCATGCCGACCTTTCCATCCTCACTGTCCTTGCTCCCCTGACTTCTCTCATGCTCAGTGTTCCAGCCACACTGCCTTGAAATGTCCTTCTTGTCTCAAGGTCTTCCCACATTCTGTTCCCTCTGCCTAGAACATCTTTCCTCTCTTTTTTTCGTCTGGATAATTCCTTATTCTTTGGATTTCCACTCAAATGTACCCCTTTTTTATTAGGGAAGCTTTCTGTGACCATCAAACATTCCCCTCACCCCTGGCCACCAACTAGAGCAATCCTTCTTTGATATGTTGTCTTTGTTGTTCCTTCGGGGACAGATTCCAGGACAGGGACCTGTGTGCATGGAACCGACACCCACAGGGTATGAGGTGGGAGTGAGAATGAGCAGGTGGAGTGGTAGAGCTGTGATAATGTCATAATCAAGGCCAACATCAATTCCTTAAGGAGCTGTGGAGCTGGGACCATCCAGTAGCTTTCCCGTGACTGCATTTACTGGTCATTGGCAATGACATACCCCAGGGATGGGGCTTGGTCTTTGCAAGGTGGCTGTTAAGGGCTGAGGGCAATTCTTGAGGAAGACTCAAGTGAGAGCTGCCAGCATCCAATACCCTTGGCAGTTGGGAATAAGTGTCTCAGCCCTGAAGGGAGGATTGGGGGGCACACCATAGCACCCACTACCTATGCTCCCACCTTTCCTTCAGAGCACTTGGCGCCAGTTGTAAGTAGATATTTCTGTGATTAGTTCACTAATTTTCGTTTCCCACTAGATTTAGAGCAGAGAGGAGTTCCTTGACAGTAAAAGCGGCAACCCACAGGGCATAGAGGAAGGAGGTGGGATGGGTGCATATATGCGGAGAAGATAGTTGGACCAGGGAATGGAAGAGCAGGGACCTCAGGAAAATCTAGGAGAAAATGCTTGTGCGGCTAGAAAGACTTGACATTGGTTATTATTGTAGGAAAAAAGGGAACCGAGTGAGAGGGGAATGTTAGTTCATTTGCCACCTGCTGTGTCCCAGGCACTTCCTTGTTTAATCCTTATGACAACCCTGGGACTAAGGATTGTTGCAGCTTGAAAAGGGTTGATGAGAGGTTGGGCATTTCTAAGAGGAGGCTGATAGGTTGGCTGCTAAGAGGCCTTTGAGCCTGGCATCAACTTTGTGAATTTATTGCAGAATAAATATGGCCAACTTCTGGCTCCTTGGGCTCCCCTTGTCTCTGCTCCAGGCTAGGCATGTTCTCTCTGTTCACGCAGTCTTTTGTCAACTGATTTAGTTAATTAGGTTTCTGCTTACTCAATTACCATCACCCCCTCCCAAAGTCTTGCCTCCCCGTGACCATACCCAGGCCACCATGATTGGCGTTTGGGGTCTTCCCAAACTCTGTTCAGTCACATTTTCAGGTCATCTCTTGGTTTGTGCCAACAGACGACGTATCTCATCATTCTGCGTGGATTTTACTAACCTCTTTCTCAGAGGGCAGCCTTGCTTCTCGGTCCCACGCTCACTTCCACATGTGGCTGTCAGGTATTGCTTTTGTAGCTTTGACAGTGAGGGGCTGAAGCTCAGAGAGGTTAAGTCACTGGCCCAGGAGAGCTGAGATTTGGTGGCAGGTCCTCTGATTTCCAAGGCAGAGTGAAGGGATGGATAAAGGACAGGAGGGTCACAGGTCAGAGGTGCACAACCTCAGGTTCCATGGGGAGTTCTGGGCATAGATTGCTTTGTGATCTTGTACTTAGGGTCTCCCAAGGCTTGGTAGAGACAGTTGTAGCCAGTTCAGCCAAGAGCCACTGGATCCTTGGAGCCACATCTGTGTTGGCCGGAGCTGAGCCTGTGCTCCAGGGATCTCTCAGAGCTGAGCCTACTATGGTGGCCGCAATGGGAGCTGACTAGTGCTGCTGCCTGTGGTTGGGTAAGTTGAGTCTGGGGGGTGATTGGGGTTAAAAACCAGCTCACTTATACTCTCCAACCTTTGCAGCCTGGTTTGGGGCTGCCATAGCCTAGAAGAAGGAGCAGCTTCTCCCTTCCAGACGAGGCAGCATTTTGTAATTTTACCACCTTGTGGGGGAGGCTTTTTCTAATTCCCGCAAAAGTCCAGCCTGAAAGTCAGCCGAGTGGGTTGTGCCCAGCACTCCGTGAGCTCTGCAGACCTCTCATATGCCCCTAGATTTCTGGAAAGCCCTCTAGGCAGCCAGCACAAGGTCAAGCACTTCTGTGCAGCGAATCCCTGCAGGGGGATTTGTTCCGGGAAGGGAATTACATTTCAATTTGATTTAATTCAATGAGAATGACACCAAATTGATCAGCTGGTAAAATGCCATTTGACGGGCAGATGTGCTCTTTCCAAGTCAATAGGAACCACCAGAAAAGTCAGTCTTGTTTTTTCAGACAGAACTGAAAGTTTTACCCATTTTCTTTGCCTTTTAAAAAGGGCTCAAATTCCCTGAAGGTGGAGAGACTTTTCCTGATAGGCCTGTTGACCTGAGCAAAGTGATTAAACCACCAGGCACCCAGGGAACACAAAACAAGTTCTATATCTGTTTTTTCGTTTTTGTTTTTAATTAAAGTCTCCCTAAAGCCTAGGAGCTCTCCAGCTGTGGTTCCTTGCCCCTTTCTATATGCCAGCTTGTTTTCTGGGGTGTAAGCAGACATTTGGGTACTTGACCATGTCCTCTGCAGGAGTTCGCAGAAACCATCTGGTCACCTCTGTTGACCTAGAAGGGTGCAGCGGTCCAGACTTCTGTGCACTTTGTACCAGACTCTTGTATGATCTTGAGAAATTTCTCAGATTCTTTGAGCCTTAGTTCTGTCATCTGTAAAATGGGCATGCAGCCTCCCTTGGTCCATCTCTGGGCTACTCTCTTTGGAGTAGTAACATGAAAAATAGCTATGGCCCCACAATAACCACTGCCATTGTTCCACACACCACAGTCACTAGCATTATTTTTGAGCAGTTACCATGGGGTTCATCTGCATTAAATCGCATAATCCTTGTAACAATTCCATCAGGTAGATACAGTCTGTTTGGCTACGGTGCTTATTTTGAAAACGCAAATTTCTTTCAATGCGATCCATGTGTCAGGAAACTATTTGAGCATCATGTTATTTTTGCATTTGCTTATGTCTGATTTGGTGTGTGAGAAACACAAGGTGAGCGCAGAAAATTGCACCCAGTTGAACTGAGCTGTGTAGGAATATACATAACACACACATGGACACACTTCAAACATCTCCCAGCATTCTCAGTTCATGTGTGTTATGGCCACTCACAGGATGCTACAACCTTCCTTCTGACTCCAGATCTACCTCCTCCCACCACCTGACAGTAATTCTGAGGCTCGCTTCCACATACAGAGTGAAGTGTGTGTGGCGTCATGCTTATTGTAGTGTCTCTGTATGTCTTTTATGGCATTTAACGTGTGTAAAACTGTGTTACCTTTTTTATTAGGTTTCTTTTATTTTTCATGTGTCGCCGAAGGAAGTTTATGAGCATTGTACCCCAACTCCATTGTTCTCATGAACCCTGTGGTTTTTGCACAGTGTGGTGATTCTTTGTTTTATTTATTTTATTTTTTTTCTAAATTGTGATAAAAAGACACAGCATAAAAATTTCCACTGTGATTTTTTTTTTTTTTTTGACAGAGTCTTGCTCTGTCGCCCAGGCTGGAGTGCAGTGGCATGATCTCAGCTCACTGCAACTTCAGCCTCTTCGGTTCAAGCAATTATCCTGCCTCATCCTCCTGGGTAGCTGGGATTACAGGCATGTGCCACTGTGCCTGGCTAATTTTTGCATTTTTAGTAGAGATGGGGTTTTACCATGTTGGCCAGGCTGGTCCTGAACTCCTGGCCTCAGGTGATCCACTTACCTTGGCCTCCCAAAGTGCTGGGATTATAGGCATGAGCCACCGCGCCCAGCCCAATGTGACCATTTTTAAATATACAGTTCAGTGGTACTAAGGACATTCATATTGTGGTGCTACTGTCACCACCATCCATTCACAGAATTATTTTCATCTTAAAAAGACTGAACCTCTATACCCAGTTCACAACTCCCCACTTCTCCTCTCCCCTGCTCCTGGCAAACACCGTTCTACTTCCAGTCTCTAGAAATTTGACTACTCTATAAGTGGAATCATACAGTATATGTCCTTTTGTGACTGTTTTATTTCACTTAGCATAATGTCCTCAAAGTTCACTCATGTTGTAGCATGGGTCAGAATTTCCTTCCTTTTTAAGGCTGAATAATCTTCCATTGTATGTATATAATACACTTTGTTTATCCATAGCGGGTGACTTTTAGGAACACTTACGAGGCATGACAGCAGAGCTCTCCTGTTATTTTTCTGTTTTGCACATGACGAAACAGGCACAGAGTGGTTAAGTGACTTCCCCAATGTTTCCCCACTAATAAATGGGAGATTTGAGATTCAAACCCAGGCCTCGCTCATTCTGCAACTTGTGCCTCTGACACTGTGTCACCTCAAATGCTGTGTTACCTGCTTCCTTTTTTTTTCACGTTATTGTCATCAAACCAGACGATGTTGACTTTGAGTCAGCTTGGTTATTAATTTCCTGTTGTTAACAGAAGCTTTAGTGTCTGAAATCTCTGCTGCACCATCTGGAATTTTTAATAAAAACTCAAGGAATTTCCAGGGGTTTCTGTGTATTGCATATGTGTATTAGCCAGGGAAAAATGCTATTTAAAAATAGAAATGCCTACAGCCACTTTTAAACTCCAGGTGTGGGGCGAGGAGGTGCCCAACAGAAGGAAGGCTGCTCTTTTGTTTAAAAAAAAAAAACAAAAAAACACTATAGTCAGGCTTTTTGGATTATTCAAGGGAAGGCTCACTCCCTACCTCCACCTCGAATTGTCTGGAAAGGGGAGGCTCTAAACTAAGTTGCTCTACAGAACAAGCTAGCAGGAATTCCCGAACAGTTCACTGGCAGCTCAAAAGGGAGGGAGTTTTCAGGGTCTTGTAACAGTCAGGAAAAGAGGAGATTAAATAATGTTCATGGTAGAGAAATTAAGTGCCTCTGAACAGGGCAGCAGTCTGGGGCTCCAGAAGAGTGATAAGACAGATGGGTACACAGTCATAGTAATAAAGAATACTATGGGAAGTATCCTTTGTTGAGGTGGTTAAAGAACTCTTTGATGGTGACAATTTTAAATGTTTTCAGCTGTGTGCTATTTTATACCCTCCTTCACCCTTAACGTAGTCAGCTACAGAGAGCAGGCAGGCTTGGGTTAGTGACACCTTAGTGCAGGAAGGTGGATGGAATGGGTTCCTGAGAAGGAGCAATTGTAGGGAACAGGACAGCAGGGGTGGGAAGTGCAACATGCGAGGGGCTCTTCCCACAAGTAGCTTAGATGGAGGCTGAGATTGCTTTTCATGGATGACAGAGGAATGGATGGTTCAGAAGGCAGCACACATGGCCATCTGGGGAGCTGGCTCCCAGGGAGTGATCCACATGCTGCCCCTCCTGGGCTGTTCTGCAACTTAAGGGCGTGTACTTCATAATGAGCATGGCCATGATCTTTTACAACTATCACTTGCACATCTCCAAGGCACTCTTTGCACATATAGGTGCCCTTCTTAAAGTCATCCACATAGATTTGAAAAGTTAGCACGAGTACTTCCCTGTAATGGCAATAAAGCAGCATAAGGAAGGGACTCTCTTTTCTAATTTGCCCAAAGTCATCATTTGGGCTTGTGGCAGGTAAATAGCGCTGCCCTTTTTTGAGTACTTAGTATGGGTCCTTTATGCATATTACCTCTTCAGATCCTTAAAACAACCAGACAAAGTCAGCCTTGTTCCAGTTTTCATCAAAGAAGAGAGGCTTAGAAAGGCTTAGAGGTTGGTGACTTACCCAAGGTCATGCATCTAGGAAGTGGCTGAGGTGAAATGTGAACGAGGATTCACCCATCTCTCAAACCTGTGCTTATAACCACTTTGGTTTCTACCTTCATCCTTGAAAAAGATGGAGGGGTTCTTAGATCCATCCTTTGGCCTGTAAGTCCCCTCTGCAAGGCTAGGGGTTCTTGTATTGAGCAGTGTTAGAATCACCCGGAGGGTTTGTTAAAGCAGATGGTTGGGTTCCCACCTGCAGAGTTTCCAGGTAGAGTCTGAAAAATGTGCATATCTAACAAATCCTCAGGTGAGCAGAGTAGCTCTTCTGAAGACAGCAGTTGAGAGCACTGTACTAGGCTCATCTAACTTGCTAGGTCACCTAGGCATTGTCTCTGAACCCCATGCTGTGCTCTGCTATACTTCCACAGCCAAGGACACAGACTGGGTGGGGCTTTGATTTACTATCCTCTCAGGCTGGGTGCTGGGTGCTGTCCCTGTCTTCCTGGCCAGCTGCCCAGGTCTGTCTGGCCCTGGCTTGGTCTGGTGTCCGGGCCCTCCCTTCTCCCTTATGGGAACATGCATACTTTCTGTGGCGGGACTGCACATCAACAGTGCTGAGATCTGAGGGACTGGAGGGAGGGGAAGCAGGACCTCAGAGCTGAAGCGGGCTGGAGGACAATGGCTTCATCTGTTCTCTCCCTCTAAGAGCAGGTGCATGGGGCGTGGGGCATGCTGACTCAGGGATTCGAATGGCCTCTGCAGCAACTCAGGGGCTCCTCTCCTCTCCCTGCTGGGTTCAGACAGCCTTTCCCTTGGAGATAGACAGGTTGGAAATCCAAGCAGAAAGAAAAATATCTTAATGTATCAATGTCTTTCAGCAGTGGTTTAAAGCGCCCAAGAGACAGGCTGTCAGATGCAGTCTCTGGGTACCCAGACCAATATGCCTCTGCTCTGCTCTGCTCTGCTCCTGACGCCAGTCTCTTAACTCCACAGCTGGAAGGGGAATCAAATCATGAGAGTGTGTGAGTGTGTGTGTATGCATGGAGAGTGGTATCTTCCATAAAAGAGGAAGCTAAGGAGCTGGGATAAAGCTTCTATGTGGTGTGAGGCTGTATGGGGTCAAGGGGAAGCAGGAAAACAGGGAATCTGGATTGGAGAGATTCTCACACCAACCCCATGAGGTAGGGACTGTCACTCTGTTTTACAGAATCTGAGGCATGGAGAGGTTGAGTCACTTGCTTGAAGTTACAGTTGGTAAGTAATATGGATGAAATTTGAACAGACACTTCACCAAAGAAGAAATGATGGAAAATAAGCCCATGAAAAGATGCTCTACATTATTACTCACCAGGGAAATGCATATTGAGGCCACAATGAGATGCCACCACACATCCACTAGTCCCACTAGAATGGCTAATGTTAAAATACCCAAAACTGTATCAAGTGTTGGCAAGAATGTGGAGGAGCTGGAACTCTAACACACTGTAGGTGGGAATGGAAAATGGTAAAGCCACTTTGGAAAACAGTTTGTCAATTTCTTAAAAAGGTAAACCTATACCTATCATAGCATCTGCCATTCCACTCCTAGGTTTTTACCTGAGAAAAGAAAGTCTTTGTTGACACAAGAAGAACTCGTACATGATTGTTTCTAGCAGCTTTATTTGTTATAGCCCCAAACTGGAAACAACCTAAATGCCCATCAGCAGGTGAATTGATAAACAAATAGTGGCAAATCCATACAATGGAATAATACTAAGCAATGAAAAAGAACTATTGATATATGCAACCACGTGGGTATATCTCACAAGAATTATGCTGAGTTCAAGAAGCAAGACATAAAAGAGTACATACCGCATGCTTCCATTTATATAAAATCCTAGAAAATACAAGCTAATCTGTATTGACAAGAAGCAGATCAGTAGTCGCCTGAAGATGGGGGAGTGAGGAATGGAAGGGGCAGGAGGAAGGGATTCAAAGGACACAAGGAGACCCTTGTTGGAGGGATGGAGGTGTTCAATATCTTGATTGTAGTGATGTATTCAAGGGTGTATACATAAGTCTAGACTTGTCAAATTGTGTAGTTTAGACTTGCACAATTTGTTGTATGACAATTATGTCTTAATAAAGGCTGTTAATAATAATAATAAACAGAACCCAGGCTGCAGTCTGTCTCTGTGCTGGAACTCTAATTTACTCACTGTTCTATTTTGCAGCTGTGTATTAGAGAGCAGGGCTGGCTCTGGGTCTGCACAAGGTAGATCGTCACATCACCCTATTCCGGGTAAAGTGCTTGGTACTTCACATTGTTTACTCTTCCCATTCCTTAATTCTCTCAGGAAGGTCCTGTTTGATTATGCCCATTTAATGCACGTGGTGTGGAGTTAAGTGACATACTCAAGGTCACATGGGTGGGGCGTGGGAGAAGGATGGCCCCCCTCCTTCACCACTTACACAACCAGCACCTCTTTCAGAAGAGAGGTGAAGGAGCAGCAAGCTGAGCCCAAGTGATTTCCAAGGCCTTTGGTCAGGGTCCAAGAACAGGCTGGCCAGGGCAACAAATTTCTTCTCCAAAGGGATGGAAGCAGATCCATTCTAAGGCTCCCTCCAGTTCTGGTCTCCAAGGAGTCTGTGAAATGAAATACCTAAGCGGATGCCCTTGCCTGCATTTTAGAAATAGACCTGGTCCTGCCGTTTACCTTCCCGGTGACCTTGAGCAGTTCAACTCTCTGGGCCTCTATTTCCTCATCTGTAGAATGGCAATAATTAGACCTAACTTCTAGGGTCTTAAAAAGGGTTCAATAAATTAAGGGATATAAAAGTGCTTTGGACAATGATGAACCCTAAAAAAAAACAAACTTTGTTTGTCTTGGTATTTCATAGTTTGTCGTTTGCCCTAAATAAGGTCAATTTTTTAAAAATTGTGGTAAGGTATATAATATTTATTATTTTAACTCTTTTTAAGTGTGTAGCTTAATGGCATTAGGTACATTTGCAACGTGGTGCACCACCATCACTTTCCATTTCCAGAACTTTTTAATCATCCCGAACACAGATTCTGTCCCATTAAACACTAACTCTTCATTCCCCCTTCCCCTCACCCTCTGTTCCCTGGTTACCTCTATTCTACTTTCTGCTCCTATTAATTAGCCTATTCTAGGTCCTTCATATAAGGGGAATCGTACAATACTGGAATGGGATCATTAACCCCACATTAATTCCCACTTTTTTCTGTTTGCTTGGTTTTGGTGTCGGGGTAGGAGGAGAGGGAACTTTGGAGACTGCTTTGTAGACAGTGGAGCCCATTCTTTCCAGAACAGAAGATGGGGTGCTAGGGAGTCCTTGGGCCTCTCTGAGAGGCTGGACTTGGCATGTAATCTAATATGACTGATGTTTTTATAAAACAGGGTAAATTTGGACATAGAAAATTAACACCATGTGAAGGTGAAGGCAGAGACTGGGTGATGCTTCTATAAACCAAGAAACTCCAAGGACTGTCAGCAAACCAGCAGAAGCTAGGAGAGAGGCATGGAACGGATTTCTCCTCACAGCCCTCAGAAGAAACCAACCCTGTCACCATTTTGATCTTGGACTTTAGCCTCTGGAACTGTGAGACAATACATTTGTTTGTTTCAGCCACCTAGTTCATAGTACTTTGAAGTGACCTTTACACCACTCTCACTTAGAGATGAGGTCTGTGTCCCCTCCTCTTGAAATTGAGTGGCTTTTGTGACTGTGTACACAGGTAAGAGTAAACTGCAGAGCTGCCTGTCTGTGACTTCCAAGGCTAGGTCATAAAAGGAGATAAAGCTTCTTCCTGGCTGGTTGGGCTGCTTGCTCTTGAAGCCTTCAGTCTCTATGCACGCAGCATGCCTTCCCAGCCTCCTGTGGTTGTAGAGTGTATAGAAGGCAGTTGGATCACTATGGACAGCGGGTAAGAGCTGAGGAAGCAGTCTCCGCCAGGTGGTAACATGGAGGACCCTGAAGGTAAGAAAGGGCTCTTACTTGTTGGAAGCCCAGTTGAATCCACTTACAAATTAATTAGACACAATGCCATTTCCAGATGAGAGTTCTGGGAAGGCTACTGTGGTTAGGGCTTGTTCTCGTTCCTCCTAGGAAACCATTTAATCCAGACTCTGAAGGATCAGGGGATGGGAGGATCTTCTTGCTGGTAGGCAGAGTGGCTGGCCTGTAAATGGCATTATTGGAGAGGCATCCCCAGCCTGAGCCCCAAACACTTCCTCTGCTCCCCTCTGTCTTTCCCTGTTAGCAGCACTTCCATTGAGCTGTCTTCACTCACCCTCAGAACGGGTTTTTATTGAGTTCCTACACTGTGCCAAGCACTTTACCTACATTATCTCGTTCAAACCTTGCAATGACTCTGCCCAACAGGTTTTATTGTCTTTCTACTCTATCATTCACATCTCAGTAAGATTAATTAACCAAATTAATCCTATAAGCAAATCTCAGTTGCACCGTGAATGTCTCAGGCAAAAGAACAGGTTTTAACTACTGTGGAGGAAGACTGGCCCCTTTAAGGAAGAAGTGACTGCAACCAGGGTTGAAGCAGGTTGTAAAATGTTGAAATCTGCTGAGCTCCGGAATGGAAATTTCTTTCAATGTAGATTAGGCCTTGATTCAGGGTACGGAGAGAGACTGGTACCTGTGGTTCCCTTGGCAACTGCTCTCTGATTGGAAGGAGCCTGAGTGCAGAGAAGGGAGCAGCTGGGGGGCCCGGGTGACTCATCCAAAAGTGGGCAGGAAGCAGTTAAAAAGCAGCCATCCGGTGAAGCTGTAGAGGGACAGGGTTTTTGCTTTCTTTTAATCAACATGCCAAGGTTTTGGGAGGGACTGCTGACACCAGAGATATCAGAGAAGTAGCATAGAATGGCTGGCTTCTGAGAAGCCTCTTGGTTAGGAAGGAAGTTGTTCTCTTTCCACTGCAAGCTTAGAAGCCTTCCAAGTTCTCTCCTTCTGCAGCATAAAGAGACAATAAGTCAGAGGAAGGTATCCCCAGGAGTTTCCAGACAGCGGCACAGATTTAAGTGCAGAAATCTGAGCAGAGGTATAGTCCTGGCATTTACATGAACACCTTTCAGTAGCAGGAAGAATAAATGGAAAGAGAGCTACAGAAATACCAGGGGTGAAGTCTTCATCTGAAAGTCCAATCTTTGATCAAGAGCTGGTAGGAAGTCTGAGAATTTGTATCAGCAGTGATTCTAGGCTGTCTGGTCTGAGTAATTGGGATCAGAGCAAAAGTTGATATCATGCTTACCTTGTGCCAGGCTCCCTTCTAAGGGCTTCCTGGACACCTGCTCATGTCAGTCCTCACAGCAATCACATGAGGTATGTTCTGTCGTTGTCTCCTTGTGCAGATGAAGACACTAGGCACAGAGAAAACTAGAGAAAACTGGCCACAGGTGTACAGCTGGGGAGGCCAGAGCCAGGATTCAGACCTGGGGTGTCTTGGCTGATGTGAGCTAGTGTGGGCCAGCATGGGACACAGAGGAGGATTAGCTGGAGAAGCAGGACAGGGGGCAAGAGAGACGATATCTCGGACAGTGCTGGGTCAGAGACACTTTCCTGAGCCATGATTAAACCTGATTATGGACATGTTTTAGCCTGTCAGACTCCAGCACCCAGAGCGGTCCCCTCCTCAGGGTAGTTCCTGGCCAGTCCTGAAACAAGATGGGTGCTTTTATTGTTACTATTAATTATTTTTAGACACAGGGTCTTTCTCTGTCACCCAGGCTGGAGTGCAGTGGCACCATCACAGGTCACTGCAACCTTGAGCTCCTAGGCTCAAGCAATCCTCCTACTTCAGCTTCCCAAGGAGCTGGGACTACACACATGTACTACCATGCCTGGCTAATTTTTTAAAATTATTTTTTTTAGAGACAGGATCTCCCTATGTTGCCCAGGCTGGTCTCAAACTCCTGGCCTCAAAAGATCCTTCTGCTTTGGCCTCCCAAAGTGCTGGGACTATAGGCATGAGCCACTGCACCCAGTCTAGATGGATGTTTTCAAAACACAGATCTAGTTATGGTACTCCCCTCTATAAAAAATCCCTTGTTTGTAGGATAAAGTCCAGGCAGGCCCTTTGGCCTGTCATATAAAGCCTTTCTGATCAGACCCACCCTGCTTGGCCCACTCCTTGCTGCATTCCTGTGATTCCAAGCCCTAAGTTTCCCAAGTCTCTCCTTTCCTCTGGCAGAGCTAATCATGGCTCACCCCATATTTTGATGGCTGTTCTTTCCAGGTGATGCCACTCCTGTGATGAGTTTTCGGTAAAGAGAGGCATGCTTCCTCGGCAGGACTCTCAGATAACCACAGATATAAGCAACATCGGAACATAAAGTCAAGGTACAATAACCATAAACCTTGACAATAATCTTAAAACAAGAAAACAAGTGCTGAGTTCTAGAAAATGAGCCTATGTACATTAATTATACAGTATACCCTCATGTACTATAAAGCGGGCATGAAGGAAAATGGCGCAACTCCACCATAAATTTGATATCAAATGGATGTGCCGGAAGGCAGGGTGCGGCTGAGGCAAGTCAGATCAGCTTCTGCCACTACTGATTGTGTGACTTTGAACAAATAAGCCTCTGTTTCCTTCACGTTAAAGAAGAAATACCAATAGTGTCCAGGTCATGGTGGCGGCATGATAATTAAATAATATGTGTAAGGCTCCAGGCAGTCCTTTACCTTACCTTTCCTGACCAGTAGGAAATGTTCAATAATAATTAACGGCAATTTTCCTCACTTTGTCACAATGATTCTTATGAATTATCTAGATGAGAAGGTAGAGCTGAGGTCATCTTTCCCTGTGTGACATTCAAACTCTTTCCACAATACTTAGAGACACTCAAACTCTGGCTATGTACTTAGAGACACTTAAGATCTTTCTAGGTACTCAGGCTGAGGATTTTCCAGGCATGGTCCTTGGCCCACACAGGGCCCCCTGATGGGCTATAAACAGATTAAAAAAATCAAAGTTCTTGTTTTGTTTTTTGTCTTTTTTTTTTTAAACAGACAAATGCTGTGCAATCTGCAAATGTTTGTTTTTATATAGCACTAAGGGTTGCTTACTGAGTATGTTATTAAAGATCACCAAAATCACTATTAAAAATATATTTATAGTAAAAATCCACCAGATCAATTAGGTGATGAATCATGATAGCCGCCTTGGTTCTTTTACTTAAATTTTTTATAAAAAAAAATCTTTATTGAGATAGAATCCACATACCACAGAATTCATCCACTCATTTGTGATTGTGCAATTCACAAATCATTGTTTTGTTTCTTACCAGTTTTTTGATATCGCAGCGCTTCCCAAATCTCCCTCTCCCTTTGAAAAGTGGGACCAGGTAGAGAGGGACGCCATGGGTCTTTGACGACACCTGAGGGACTGTGGTAAAGCATTTTGAGACCTTGTGCCTTGCAGTGGTTTGGAAAAGTAGCCTGCATTCCCCACTTTTACCACTGGGTGTCAGGCTTGAAGGTGGGTAAAGTCTCATGCTTGGGGAACCCAGCAGGGTACAGGGCCCTGCACTGTTGCTCTGCAGGTAAATGTGATGAATGGAAGAGAAGTAAAATTAGACAGCATGGGATGATTAGAACTTTGACATTTCTTATGTTTGGGCTTGGAGAATTGCTTCACATTTCCTTAGGCATGTGGCAAAAAAAAAAAAAAAAAAAAAAAAAAAAGAATAGTTTTTTCCCCCTCCTTTTGCTCACCCTTTATTACTATATTTCACCATGTTTTGAGGATTGCTGTGTGTCAGGAACTGTGCTGGAAAGGAGAATACAGAGATGTACAAGACACAGCTGGTTCTTTCCCCTAAGGTGCTCATACTATAGGGAGGAGGGAGATTATAAATAGATCAGCAGGCCACAAATGGCAAATGCGAAGAAAGTGGAGAGCACAGGGTCAGAACCAGGGGAGGGGAAGGGCCGTACTATACACGTGACAACAAAAGCAACACAAATGACACGTCTGACCTGTGTGGGGGCTTACACACTACAAATGCTTTCACAGACAGAGTTTATCTATTATTTAAATTATATTTGTTGAGCACTGGGTTAGGTACTGAAGATACAACAGTGAAAAATTACTGTGGATGTTATTGTTTATACTTTGCATGTGCCAGACACTGTGCCTGGCTTTTTTACATACATTATCACATTCAATCTTCCAAGAAATCATACAAGGAAGGATCTCTTAGACTGATTTTTCAGATGAGGAATGTGAGGTAGAAGTTTCTCCCCCAAGAAACCTGTAACTTAGTGAGTTTGGATCGTTGTCCCCACCCAAATCTCATGTTGAAATATAACCCCCAATGCTGGAGGTGGGGCCTGGTGGGAGGTGATTGGATCATGGGGACCGTTTCTAAAGGTTTAGCACCATTCCCCTAATGCTGTTCTCATGACAGAGTTCTCACAAGATCTGGTTGTTTAAAAGTATGTATCACCTCCCCCATCTTTCTATTCCTCCTGCTCTGGTCATGTAAGATGTGCCTGCTTTCCCCTTTACCTTCCACCATGATTGAAAATTTCCTGCGGCCTCCCCATATCACTATCAGCAAAGAGCCTGGCTGTGTTGTGCTCCTGCTCTAGGGATCTGTGGAACTTTGAGCTTGAGAGTGATGATTTAGGGTATCTAGTGGAAGAAATTTCTAAGCAGCAAAGTGTTCAAGATGTGGCCTGGCTACTTCTAACAGCCTATGTCCATATTTGTGGGCAAATAAGTGACATGAAACTGGAACTTATATTTAAAAGGGAAGCAGAACATAAAATATTGGAAAGTTTGCAGCTTGGCCACGTGATGGAAAAGAAAAACCCATTTTCTGGGGAGGAATTCAAGCCAGCTGCAGAAATTTGCATAGCTAAAAGGAAGACAAGTGCTGATAGCCAAGACAATGGGAAAAGGCCTTGTGAGTTTTACCAAACATTCAGGAGATAGATATTTTCAATCTTACACAAGCTAGTCTATAATATAGATAAAGAGGAAATACGAATATGCCCCAACCCATTTTATAAAGCTAGTATAATTTTAACACTAAATCTTGACAATGATAGTGTGAGAAGAAAATTGCAGGCAAATTTTACTTAAGAACATTGACACATAATTCTAAACCGAATGTTGGTAAACAAAATCCTACAATGTAGAAAAGAGATAATATGCCATAAGCTAGTTTACCTAAGGCATGTAAGATTGGGGAAACATTAAAGCATAAAAAATCAATGTGATTCCTTACACTAACAAGATAAAGAAGAAAAGCAATGTGAGCATTGTATTAGTCTGTTTTCACACTGCTATAAAGAATTACTTGAAACTGGATAATTTATGAAAAAAAAGAGGTTTAATTGACTCACAGTCCTGCAGGGTTAACAGAAAGCGTGACTGAGAGGCCTCAGGAAACTTACAATCATGGTAGAAGGCAAAGGGGAAGCAAGCAACCTTGTTCACATGGTGGCAGAAGAGAGAGCGCGCGAAGGGGGAAGTGCCACACATTTTAGTGAGAACTCATTCACTATCGCAAGAACAGCAAGAAGGAAATTTGCACCTATGATCCAATCGTCTTCCACCAGGCCTCTCCTCTGATTTGACACGAGATTTGAGTGGGGACATAAATCCAAACCATATCAATCATTTTAATAGATACAAAAATATAATAAAATTTAATATTCACTTATGATCTTTTAAAGAAGTCTTTGTAAGCCAGGGATAGAAGAAAATGTTCTCACCTGATAAAGGACACTTACAAAAAACCTATACCAAATATCTTTTTTTTTTTTTTTTTTTTTTTTGAGACAGAGTCTCGCTTTGTTGCCCAGGCTGGAGTGCAGTGGCGCGATCTCAGCTCACTGCAAGCTCCGCCTCCCAGGTTCACGCCATTCTCCTGCCTCAGCCTCCTGAGTAGCTGGGACTACAGGCGCCCGCCACTACACCCGGCTAATTTTCTGTAATTTTTAGTAGAGACAGGGTTTCACTGTGTTAGCCAGGATGGTCTTGATCTCCTGACCTCGTGATCCGCCCGCCTCGGGCTCCCAGAGTGCTGGGATTACAGGTGTGAGCCACCGCGCCCAGCCCCAAATATCTTATTTAAAGGCGAAGCACTAAAATCATTCCCTTTAAGATAAGAAACAATACAAAGCCGTCTGCTATCACCACATCTCTTCAGCAATATGCTAAAGGTCCTAGCCAATGAAACAAGGCAAATAACACACACACACAAACACACAGAGGAAATACAGATCACGAAGAAAAATCATATTGTTATCACTTTAAAATGTTAGCTTATAAACATAGAAACCCTCCATGAATATGCAGATACATTATTAAATTAATAAAAGGTCTCTGGATATAAAACCAGTGCAAAAAGTTAACTGCATTTTCTACATCAGCAATAAGCAGTCCAAATTTTACTTCAAAATAGATACCATTTACAGTACCTCCAATGAAATGAAATATCTAGGAGTAAATCTAAAAAAATATGTACAGGAACTTTATGGAGAAAATATAAAAACTATTGAAAACATTAGAAAGTGATAAAATAATAGTGGGCTAGTTTCACGGATTGAAAGGCAATAATTTTAAAAATTTCTGTTTTCCCAAATTGACTCAAACATAGATTTGATGCAATTTCAGTTAAAATTCAATAGGTTTCTTTTTCAGAGATTCTGAAAAACTGATTCTAAAATATATATGAAGAAATAAGAGGCAAAGAATAGATACCATTTACAGTACCTCCAATAAAATATCTAGGAGTAAATCTAAAAAATATGTATGAAAACTTTATGGAGAACATATAAAAATATTGAAAACATTAAAAAATGATAAAGTAATAGTAGGCTGGCTGGGTGCAGTGGCTCATCCTGTAATCCCAGCACTTTGGGAGGCCAAGGCAGGTGGATCACCTGAGTTCAGGAGTTCAAGACCAGCCTGGCCAACATGCTGAAACCACATCTCTACTAAAAATACAAAAATTAGCTGGGCATAGTGGCAGGTGCCTGTAATGCCAGTTACTTGGGAGGCTGAGGCAGGAGAATTGCTTGAACCCAGGAGGCAAAAGTTGCAGTGAGTCAAAATTGTGCCATTGCACTCCAGCCTGGGCAACAAGAGCAAGACTCTGCCAAAAATAAATAAATAAATAAATAAATAAGAAAAAGGCTGAGTTCATAGATTGAAAGACAATAATGTAAAAATTTCTTTTTTTCCAAATTGATTCAAACATAGATTCAATGCAATTTCAGTTAGAATTCAATAGGTTTCTTTATCAAAGATTCTGAAAAACTGATTCTAAAATATGTATGAAAGAATAAGGGGTAAAGAATAGTCAAAATCTGCTAAAGAAGAAGAGGGTGGAGAACTAGTTTATCAAAAAGCATTACAACACTATAGAAATTAAAACAGAGTGGCACTGTCTTAGGAATAGACAGACCAATGGAAGAAAATAGAAATCTCAGAACAGCTCCTAATACCTAATACAAAGGGAAACTTGATTTATGACAGAGTTGGTACTACAGTTCAGTAAGGAAAGACTCAATTTACAAAACTGTATTGGGTAAATTGATAATTTGCCATAAAAAATGTTGGGATAATGCCTCACACCATATATAAAAATAAATTTTAGATTGCTAAAACTTTAAATGTAAATGTCAATATTCTAAAGCTTGGTGATGATGATTATGATGATAGCACATAATACTATGTTCCAGACTATTTTCAACAGAGGTTATTTAGTCCAACAGAACATGTATATGATGTAGGTACTAATACCGTTTCCACTTTGCATTTGAGTAAATTGAGCCACAAAGAGGTTAAATAAGTTGATCAAGGTTTCATCACTAGGATTTGAACCTAGGCAGTTTGGCTTGGGAGTTTATGTTCTTAAATACTGTAAATAGAGAGGCAGGGTGCATTTATGACCTCAGGATAGGTAAGGATTTCTTAAAATCCAAAAGTAGGAGCCACACAAACAGGTATGAAAAATGTGACTATGTTACAAACTTTTGTTTGTCAAAAGACACTCTAACAGAAGTAAAAAGAAAAACCACACGCTATAAGAAAAGATTTGTAACACAAATAAGTGGAAAAGATTAGCATTGAGAATATGTTAAAAACAAAAAACAAAAAACCTCCTACAAGCCAATGAGAAAATGACAACCTGATATATGGTTTGGCTGTGTCTCCACCCAAATCTCATATTGAATGTAAGCTGAATTGTAATCCCTATGTGTCGAGGTGTTAAGGGATCTTTGGGGTATCAATTGGCCAGAAACTTCTGTGGCTGGTGGCACCTTTGCTGAGTTCTTGTCCTGTGTCCAGGAAGAATGAGGTACACAGACAAGTGGAGGGTAAACACGATGAAGAGGAGGTTTATTGAGTGTTAGAATGCTCAGAAGAGACCTGCGGTGGATAGCTCCTCTCTGCAGGCAGGTCATCTCGTTGAGTGTTCAGCTTTCAGCAGAGAGGAGGCCCTGGGGTCTGTGGCTCCTCTCTGCTGGCAGGTTGTCCCATTAAGGGTTCAGCTCTCAAGAGAGAGGAGGCTCTAGAGAGGGTAACTCCTCTCTGCAGCTGGTCATCCTTGTCCTGTCGGGCGTTCAGCTCTCAACAGAGAGGAGGCCCTGGAGATGGTAGTTCCTCTCTGCAGGTGGTCATCCCAATGTCTGCTGCTTTCAACAGAGAGGAGGCCCTGGAGAGGGTAGCTCCTCTCTGCAGCCGGTCATCCTGATATCTGCTGCTTTCAACAGAGAGGAGGCTCTGGAGAAAGTTGTTCCTCTCTACAGGCAGGTCTTCCTGTCTTCTTCCCAGCTCTCAGCAGAGAGGATAGCTCCTCTCTGAAGTTGGTCATCCCATCATCTCTCCATCCTCTACCCTGCTTTAGCTGAGCCTAGGGCTTTTACGGATGTCAGAGGGGAGGAAGTGTGTGTCAGTTGGTCCATGGGTGGCCATGGGCAGGCCTGAAAGGCACTGCAAGTCCCCACTTTGATCTGCGGGACTGACTGCTCAGCCCCCAGCCTTCAGGCCATCCCTGGCCTAAAGGTAGGGCCTTACTGGGGATCCACTCCCTTCAATCCAGGAGCCTGTCTGCCTCCTGCTGCCATCCATGGTGCCTATGGTGCCCAGGCTGCTTGCACCAAAAGGCACCTGCAGGCCAGTGTCAAGCCACCCTCAGCCCTCCCCCTCAGTTTCTCCTCTCATGCTCATTTTGCCCAAATTCTGGAGGAGGCCGAGGTAGCAGGGTACTGGCATGTCAGCACTGCCCCAAGCATGTGCACACCTGGCCAGGCTGTGCCAGTGCCCAGGATGGGCCCCAACCTGGCTCCAAGATTGGAGTAGGGTGCCAGGAGTGGAGAGGCCAGGCAGCAGGAGCAGACACTCCCGAGCCTGTGGGGCCAGGGGGTTGGGGGGGACTTCTGAGGCCCCCAAGAGTGAAGACTGCAGAGACTCTTGGGTCCTGCACTTGGGAGGGTGGTCACAGCTGCACCTAGGGAACTCCCACCTTGCCAACTCAAAAGGGGTGGGGCTCCCACTTGTCACCAGCTCCTGCCTGCCTCACGGAGTGTGAAGCCCTGGGGTGGTGCCTCCCTGCTGCAGCCTGCATGATGGCAGCGGCCACTGCCAACAGAGGGAGGAACCTGGTGGGAGGTGATTGTATCAAGGGGGCCAGTTTCCCCCGTGCTGTTCTCGTGGTAGTGAGTGAATTCTCATGAGATCTGGTTGTTTGATAAGTGGCTCTTTCTCCTTCTTTCTCTCTCCCTCTCCTACTGCCTTTTGAAGATGTGCCTTGTTTCCCTTTTGCCTTCTGCCATGATTATAAGTTTCCTGAGGCTTTCCCTGTGAGTCCATTAAACCCCTTTCTTTATAAATTACTCAGTCTCAGGTAGTATCTTTATAGCAGTGTGAAAACAGACTAATACACAACTCAATACAAAAATGGGCAAAGTAACTTAAATAGACACTTAATGAAACAGGAAATCTGAATGTCTAGACTGAATGTTCAGTTTCACCAGGGAAGTAAAGGAACTATTTGTATTTATTTGTATGATTATTTGTAACTTGGGAAATACAAATAAAACAGATAACATTATATGCCCATTACATTGTTAAAATTGAAAAAAAGTCTGATAAGATCAAGTTCTAGCAAAGGCATGGAGTAATAGGAACTTTTACACTGCTGGTGGCAGTTCTAAGTGATGAAATTTCTTTGGCATAAATTTAGCATTATCTAATAACATTAATAATGCACATACCCTGTGATCCAGAAATGTTACTAGGTCTATACCTTAGAGAACTTATATAGGTGCAGCAGTGGACACATCAAGAAAGCCCATGGTAACATTGCTTGTGAAAGCAGAACAATAAGCAATGTCCATCAATAGTATAATGATACAGCAAAATACAAAACAATAGTAGAATGATATAGCAACAAAACCAAAAAAATCCATCTGCATAGATAAAACTGAGGACAATAATCTTGGGTCAAAAAGCAAGCTATAGACAAGTTGCTGAGTAGGAGAAGATATTTTCAAATCACACACCTGAAAAGGACTAGAATCTTGATTATATAAGAGCTCTCAAAACTCAATGGTAAAAAGAAAACAAGTAATCTACTAGAACATGGGCAAAACACATGAATAGATATTCCATAGTGTAAGTTATTCAAATGGCAAAAAAATCCATGAAATGTGTTCAACATAAGGGTAATGCACATTAAAACCATGATAACATATCACTATGCATCTATGAGAATTGCTAAAATAAAAAAAAATGAGAACACCAAATATTGGCAAGGATGTAGAGAAATAGGCTTGTTCATATATTGTTGATGGGATGTAAAATTGTAGATCTAGCCTAGAAAACAGAGGGCAGCTAATTATAAAACCCAGCATGCCTATGACCCAGCAGTAGCGCCCTCAGGTGTTTATCCCAGGGAAATAAAAACTTATGTCCACACAAAAACCTGGGGAGCTTTATTTGCAATAGCCAAGTGTTCACAGCAGCTTTATTTGTAATAGTCAAATATACTACAGTTTGTTTAACCATTCAAATATACCACAGTTTGTTTAACCTTTTGCCTGTTGGTTGAAGATGCCTTTCAACAGGTGACTGGTTAGACAAACTGTGGTATATACACAGGATGGAATACTACTCAGCAATAAACAAGCAACAAGCTATTGATTGCGAACAACTTGGATGAATCTTTGGGGAATTATTATGAGTGAAATATGTCAATGCCGAAAGGCTACATATGTATGATTACATTTATATAACATTTTGAAATGACAAATGTTACAGATAGAGAAGGGATTAGTGGTTGTTGAGGGTTAAGAATGTGGTGAGGTGGAGGGAGGTGGTTATAAAGGCACAACATGAAGGATCCTCATGGTGATGGACTGGCTGGTGTCTTGACTTTAGTGATGGACACACACACACACGCACACACAGACCACAAATGATACAAGTAAATTGGAGAAATCTGGGTAAGATTGGTGAGCTGTATCATGTCAATAACCTGGTTATGATATTGTACCAGTGTTTTTAAAATGTTATTGTATTGTTCTCTTCTCATGCTGCTGATAAAGACATACCTGAGACTGGGTAGTTTATAAAGGAAAAGAGGTTTAATGGGCTTACAGTTTCACATGGCTGGGGAGGCCTCACAATCATGGCAGAAGGTGAAAGGCACATCTTACATGGTGGCAGATATGAGAGAAATGAGAACCAAGTGAAAGGGGTTTCCCCTTATAAAACCATCAGACCTTGTGAGACTTATTCACTACCATGAGAACAGTATGGGGGAACCACCCCCATGATTCAATAATCTCCCCCTGGGTCCCTCCCACAACACGTGGGAATTATGGGAGCTACAATTCAAGATGAGATTTGGGTGGGGACACAGCCAGACCATATCAGTTACCACTGGGGGAAACTGGATAAATGATACACAAAATTGCATATGAATTTATAATTATCTCAATAACAAATTCTAATTAAAAATTATTAACTCCTTCACTCAAAAATTTCAGAAACAAATTTATCATAGCTTTGACTTGGCTACAAAAACCCCAAGCCATACAAACCTACATAACTGCAAGATTCTAGTCTTAGAGATCAAAAACATATTAAACAATATATTGTTCAGGATATAAGGTGATAAAGAAAAAAAACATTGGAGAATGAATTCAGATTAGCATTTCTCTGGGTTACGAAGAGAGGCAATCAGATCAAAGAGGTCATGCTTGATGGTCACGCTTTCATTTCTAAACTGGATGGTGGGATACACGAATGTTCCCTTTATTGTTATTCTTTGTACAGCAGACATGTTTTATAAATATCTTTTGTACCCACTCAGTATTTAATGAAACCTTGTAGGAAGTCTTTGGTGTGTGTTGGTGTATATGTTGTGTGTGTATTTGTGTTTGGCAATGTATGTTTCCACCTCCTGAGCCTGGCAAGCTCTTTCCTGCCACAGGACCTTTGCACTTGCTATAACCTCTTCTGAGAACTCTCCTTCTTTGGTTCTTCAAAGATTGTGGTCCCACCTCAGCTCAGGCAAGTGAAGTGAAGAGACTTTCAGATCAGTGCGTATGCATCCTGAACGGTCTTGTTTGTTGATTCACGTATCTGCCTCTTCTGACTAGAATGTAAGTTCCCTGACATCAGAGAGCTCCTCTAACTTATTCACCCATTACCTAGACGTGGGTTGACAGACTGAACGAACGCGTATTTATGCATATGAATTTAGGGTCTAAAAAAAGCATGCCAATTGAAAGCGTTGGCTTCCTAAGAATTTCTTTGGGCTACTGACTATTTTACTCTTTAATAGTATCATGGTAAACTGGGGGTTAAATTGCTTTTGCAATTATTGAAGGCTTCTGAGTGAAGGGAGTTACGTAGAATAACAAGGGGCATGTCTTTGAAGGACACAGGTAACAGCAAAGAACAAGTTTAAAAGAGTTAAACACATTCTAGCTAAAGAGGGAATAAGTTTAAATTGGGTTATTTTCCCTGGAGATTATTGCAATTTTAAGAGTAATGCTGCTTCCAAGAATGTTAGCTTTTCTCTTGGTGACCACGGATATAACAGTGTGTGGGTCCGTCATTAATCAGGATAAGGCATTTCAGATCTGGGTCCTATTACCCTAGGTTTGTTTGTAAAATGGATTTCTTTGCAGGCAGCACTGACGTGTGACCATGTGATGTTTGGATTGTGCTTCAGAGCAGGGGATGGTTTGGCAAAGGCCTTTGCAGTTTATAACCTATTTTATTTTCTACAATTGAATTTTGAATTTTGAAGTCCAATCAATTTGAGTTCTTTACAAGTATAATTTGGTTACCCGTGGGATGGTTTGAATTTAAGTTTCATGGAAGTAAGTTTGCATGCATTTTGGTGTTTTTAAATTAATTCTCATTGGAAACGTTTCATTATTCTGAAATGTTTGGTGATAGTAATTGTGAGGCTAGAACTGCTTGTTCATAAATAGGGTTATTATTGGATCTCCTCATGCCTTGATTGATTTATGATGAAGAAGACACACCTGTAGCATAATGCTCTTTTTTTGGTGGTGATTTCAAGTACAATCACTATGAAATATAAAACCAGGATACAGAAGTAGAGAATTTAGTTCATGCCTTTCTGTGTAATTGATTTGAATACATTGAGTCAGGCTACATGCTTATGGGGAATTAGAGGATCAGCAATTTACAAATGTTGCCATTATAGTCGGATCGGAAAAAGAAGCGATGGGACCTGCTGAGTGGTGTGAGGCAATGGGAAATGTATCTTTTGACAGGAACCCCAGTGCCTAGGATTTTCTGTAGCATGAAATGGAGTGAGTGTGCTGGGCGAGGTGGAAAGCCACCATTTCTGCAATCAAAATTATAAAAAGAATTATAATAACTGCCAGTTATTAAGCATTAACTGTGCACCAAGCACTTTGTTAAGACTTTGTCTCTGCATTATTGCATTTGATCTCATAAAAAGCCTATGCAGTAGGTTGTGCTAGGTTGTTGATTGTTCATCTGGCATCACCGCCACCTGTCATCAGGTGTCCCTTGCTTTGTGGAAGAGGAGATGAGACCTACATTTCCCAGAATGCCTTTTGCCATATGGCTCCTGGTTTGAGTCTGCCAAAAGAGGTGCTTAGGGAAGGTTTGGAAAGTAGGAAAGGTGGCGAGGCTGTGATTCTCCAGAATTAGTTGCAGGTAGGTAGATAAATAGGCAGACATGAGGTTTGAAGCACCTTCCACTTGAGCTTTACCTGCTTCATTGCTGCAGCCTGAGAAGGCCAGCAGAGCTTCCCAGGGGTTTTGGGTAAGACCTTGGATGTCTGCTGTACTGGTGTCCTTGGGTGCTCAGTGGTGGCTTCCCCAGCTATTCTTTCCCAGGTCTTCTAACAACTGTAGAAGCTTCTAATTCCCTTCATTAAAGCCCTTCCTACTTGGACTATGTGGAATTGGCTTTGGTGTTTCTGATTGGACTCTGACTGATACATAGGGTATTATTCTTCTTTCCAGTTTTTAGACAAGTGAACTGAGGTTTAGATAGGTGAATTGACCACTCACAAAAAATGGCAGAGTGGGATTTACACCCAGACTGTAATCACAAGCCTTCACCATCTCTGAAAAAGCACCTGGAGATCCAGGTGCATGAACACTGCTCACAGCCTCATACATATAATGTTTGCTCGATCCCAGAACTATAGCCCCACATTAATTGTGACCGTGGGCACCCCTCTCAGAGACAGGGTTTTCCATTTGTTGGTCCACTTAGACTGCATGGTCACTGGTCAACTATGGTTGCTCTTCCTTGTTGGAAACCCAGACAGCCTCTGGAAATTAGTTAACTTGTGGATGAAAACAAGAAATATATATTCATATCTTGCCTTGCTCATACCAATTGCTATCGTAGGTGACAGATTCTTGCATCAGTAATTTTAGAGACAGCTAAAATTGTTCATGATAGATGTCCACTTGAAGGTTACATAACGGGATATTAACACTGCTTACATCAGAGGAGAGGTCATGGGTGGGGACTGGCGCTATAATTTACCATCTTTTTATTGTATGTTTCAGTTGTTATAATCAAACATGTGTTACTTTTGTAATTTGAAAAACATGCTATAAACAAACTGAATATAAAATCAAAAGACATGCTCACTTAGATACTAGGGCATGTGGCATGATGTATGTGATGGTGACACCAAGTTGACAACGGACATCTATAATGTCACATAATGCACTTTAAGTGATGGCACAGGACTTGTAAATGGTAGCGAGCAGAGCAGCAGTGGTTCTCAAATCTTTGTCTAGTTGGAAGAACCACTTTTAAATAACATTTCACATGGAACCACAATATACAAAACTGATAAGAGGGAAGCTACTCTGAATAAAACTACAGTAATCCCTGGAGCCTCAGAGCCCCAAAGACTAGTATTTTTGTTTCAATCCCATGTTCTTCCATTAGCCTTAGAAATGCCACTGTAGAACCTTGCTGCCATGAAGAAAACATAATGACAACATAAATGGCAACAAGAAATCAGCTCTCATGCTGATTGATTACTTGTGTTCTCTCATTATTGTTCCTTCTCTTTGTAGGGTAGGCCATGGGAATGAGCCCTCGATGCTTCTCTACAATCATGAGTAAAAGTCAGGCTTCTCCATGGAGCAGAACTAGCTTGGACACTAGCTTGATGAGCAGATATCTCAGGAACTATATAGGACAGAGAAGATGAGGTCCCAGTGAGCATTGTTTCCCCAAAGCCTGGAGTCAGAAAGCCCCATGGGATGGGAAGAAGAGGGAGTGTGTCTTCAACTTGAGATATTCTAAAACCCTGAGTCACCTTAGATTGGCAGCCCGACACAGATAGGCTTGGAGCAAAGAGCAAGGACTGAGGGATGGATGAGTCAGAGGGAAGGGGTCTGGACCAATGCCTCCATTGTGAACTGTGAGGCTCTTGCATATTGGGAGCTCTCTGAAGGCAGCAGTGTCTCCAGCATCACACCAAGAGCAACTGAGGCTAGGCTTGTGTCTCTACCCTCTCCCTTCTAAGTGAGGGAAGTCTTTGGTTTTCTGTGTGTCTCCCCACAATGCCCAGAATAGGGATTGATGCAGAGGGTGATGTTGTCTGAATGCAATCAAGTGACTTTGCTTTCCTGTCTCGGCCGTTTCATACTGATATCACAAAATACCACAGAGCATGGATGGATCTGTAGGCCATTATCCTTAGCAAACCAACACAGGAACAGAAAACCAAATACTGCATGTTCTCACTTATAAGTGGGAGCTAAATAATGAGAACTCATGGGCACAAAAAGGGGAACAATAGACACTGGGACCTACTACTTGAGGGTGGAGGGTAGGAGGAGAGAGATGGTCAGAAAAATTAACTATTGGGTACTAAGTTTAGTACCCGAGTGATGAAATTATCTGTAAACCAAACCCTTTTGACACGAGTTTACCTATATAACAAACCTGCAAATGTACTGTGAACCTAAAGTAAAGTTAAAATCCCACAGACTATATGATTTATAAAGAACAGGAATGTATTTTCTCACAGCTCTAGAGGCTGGGAATTCCAAGATCAAAGTTCCAGCAAGTTCAGTTTTCTGATGAGGACCTGGTCTCTGCTTCCAAGATGGCACCTGGAATGCTGCATCCTCCAGAAGAGAGAGATGCTGTGTCCTCACATGGCAGAAGGCAGAGGTCAAGAGGAGCAAATTTCATCCATCAAGTCCTTTTGTAGGGGCACTTAATTCCATTCATGAGGGCACCACCCTCAAGACTTAATCACCCCCTGAAGGCCCCACCTCTTAATATTGTTACATTGGTGATTAGTTTCAATGTCTGGATAATGGAGAGGCCACATTCAAACCATAGGATCTCCTCTCGTTAAACATGAACCCAGTGTCCCCATCTAAGTCTGGGCTTGGATCCTGGATTCCTGGTTTCAATTCTCAGGGCCTCTGGACAGTGTTCTGGTGACATCATGGCTCAAAAATATCTTGAATCTTAAAACCCATAGTCTGTGTTGAAGGACTCACTTACCACTCCAGAGCTCAGCTATGCTCTGGGAAATACAGCAGAAGGGGCTGGCATCTGGGAGGACCATGCAGGACGGGGAGGACATGGACTGGGAAAGGAAGAGAGCGGCAGTGAACATGGCAAACTTGGCTTGTGAACATGGGGCCCTCTCTTGGCCAATTTCGAGGAGCTGGTGGCAAACTAGGTGGTTTAAGTTTTAGACTAGTCATGGTATAGGTATTTACTGTCAGATCTGAGCTGAGTCTGCTCAACAGAGCATCCCCAACAGGCCTGAGCTCTCACACTCATTCCTTCTTCTGCTTCTCTTCCTTCTCCTCCTCCTCCTCATCATCATATTAGCCTGAGTTCTCCATATAAAGAGAACCAATAGCATATGTTTATGTATAATATATTCCTTATCACATAAATATACATGTCTTCTATATGATAAGGAATTGGCTCACATGGTTATGAAGGCTGAGAGGTCCCATGATCTTCAGTTGACAAGCTGGAGACTCAGGAGAGCTGATAGTGTAGTTTTGGCCTGAGTCCAAAGGTCAGAGACTGTTGAGTGCTATTGAGGGCCCATGTCCTTGAGGCCATCAGCAAGGGGAAAGGCAGCTTTTCTGTAGGAGGAAAAGAAGATAGCAGAAAGGAGAAGCCACAGAGAGACAGTCAGAATTGCTGATGGTTAATTTCCAGTCTGAATCTTAAGGCAGCAGAGAAGACCAGTGTCCCAGCTTGAAGACAGTAGGGCAGAAAGAGTGTGAATTCTCTTTAACTCAGCCTTTTTGTCCTATTCAGGCCTCCAACAGATTGGATGAAGCCCAGATGAACAAATTGGAGAGGGCAATCTGCTTTACTCAGTTTACTGATTCGAATGTTAATCTCATCCAGGAACTTCTTCACAGACACACCCAGAATAACATTTAACAAAATATCTGCGCACCCAGTGGCCCAGTCAAAATGACATAAAATTAAGCAATTATTATTATCATCATCATTAAATACCTATTTAGTAGCAGATCAGATCAAGCACCATTGGCCTTGGTGAGAATTTTTTTTTTTTAAATTTTAATTGCCATGGAAAGCCTCGATGATGTGATCTGATTTACACTTACAGAAGGACAACTGTGGCAGCTGTATGTGAGGTAGAGAGACCTGTTAGGGGGCTGTTGCAGTAGGCTAGATAGACAATAATGGGGCTTTGACTAGGGGTTTTGGAGGTAAATCTGACAGGTCATTTGGAGAAGATTTGAGGAGGAGCAGATTTACGAGGATGGTTGGTAGTAAAATCAAGAGTTATGTGCCAATGTTATGTTTGATCTGCCTGTTAGATACCCAAGTGAAGACTGGAACTGACAGTTGGATAGATGGGTCTGAAGCTCAGAGAAAAAGATGTGCCTGGAGATAGACATACAAGACCCATCAGGCGGGGGCTGTGGCTTACGCCTGTAATCCCAGCACTTTGGGAGGCTGAGGTGGGTGGATCATTTGAGGTCAGGAGCTCGAGTCCAGCCTGGCCAACATGGTGAAACCCTGCCTCTACTAAAAATACAAAAATTAGCCGGGCATGGTGGTAATGCCTGTTGTCCCAGCTACTCAGGAGACTGAGGCAGTCTCAAAAAAAAAAAAAAAAAAAAAAGCCATCAGCATGTGGAGAGTACTTAGGGCCATGCGGCTACATGAAATGTTTCAGTCAGCTTTCACTAGGTCATGCTGCACTAGCAAATGACCCCCAAATTCCACAAGTGCCAGTGGCTTACAAACAACACACGTTTATGTTACTCTTACTTTACCTATTATCTGCAAGTCAGATCCCAGGTCTGTTCCTCATGTCTTTTCATTCTGGTAGCTGGGCTGAAGGAGGAGGCCCTGTCTAGAGCATGCGGTTCCTGGGGCAGAGGAAAAGGAGCAAAGGCAGAGCAATATGACCCTAGAAGCTTCTGTTCAGATGTGGCATGCGTCACTTCTGTGCACACTCCCTTGGCCCAAGCCTGATGTTCCATGGCCATGCCTGATGTCATTGGGGGTGGGAAATGATATCCCTTCCTGCAGGGAGGCCCTGCAAGTCACATGGAACAGGCAAGGAGGCAGTGAAGAGTTCATTTAGTCAGAACAAATGGCTGAATACTCTGTACATTCCCCTCTCCCGCAACATTCACATCTGCATCCTCAAACACCATGTCCTCCAATGCATAGATCAGCTGTTTCGTGCAGTGGCTCACACCTGTAATCCCAGCACTTTGGGAGGCTGGGATTTGCCTTGCACAGGTGGGACCTGTATGCTCTCAAATAAATGGCCCTCGTGGTGTTCACGTGTCCCCAACGCAGGGTGTATGAACTTTCCTGATGACTTCGGAGGCTGAGCACATGTTCTTCCCGTGTAGCATGTCACCCTGTATGTGTGGCATGTGTTAACATATCCATCCCCTCTCTGCATGCACCACACTTCACGGAAAGAGGATCCTCAGGCTGCTTCTGAAGATCCTATCTTGGGACTTTGGAGGTTTTTCTCCTGCCCTGATCTTGAGCTTTTCCCCCTGATCTCTAGAAGTCACCACCACTGGAGGTTCTAGGATTGGGGGAAGGGACACGAAGGGAAGGGGAGACACCCCAGATAGAGGAGATTAAAAAAAACCCATCTGCAATAAATCCCTGAGGAATAGAGAGGAAAAGCTGGTCTGCCACCAGGAAAACAATGAAGAGGTAGCAACAAATGCGTGCAGGTGCTATTGAGGCCCATATCCTTGAGTGCGGACAATGAGGCCATCGGCAAGGGGAAGCGCAGCCGTTCTGTGGGAGGGAAAGATGGTGGCAGGGAGAAGAAGCAACAGAGAGGGAGTCAGCAAAGGTGGGCAGAGACATGGTGACCGAGCAGAGCCACAGACACACAGAGAAACTCAGGCATGGCAATGCTGATGCAGGGGCCAAGGCCCTTGGCCACCTGAAGTTTCACTGAAAAATCAATTCACAAAAGATAGATTAATAGGAGAAAAGGCATACACATTTATTTAGTGCGTATACATGAGAGGCTTCAGAATGAAGGCCCAAAGATGCAGGAGAAAATGTCCACTTTTGTGCTTGGGTTCAACAAAGTATGAACAGTCGTGTAGAGATACGATTGGACAAAAGGCTATGATTGAATGCTAATAGACTGAGAGGGGAAACCCAGCAGGGCCTGTCTGCTTAGATTCTTCTTGGCATCTGTGAGCACGCATTCCTTCCTTCTGGGCAGGGAGCAGGACCTTCACTGGAATGGGAGTCTTATAACCTAAAGTCAAACAAGGTAGTTCAGATAATTTCTTTTTCTTTTTCTTTTCCTTTTTTTTTTTTTTTTTTTTTGAGACAGGGCCTTCCTCTGTCACCCAGGCTGGAGTACAGTGACTCAATCACGGTTCATTGCAGCCTTGACCTCCTGGGCTCAAGTGATCCTCCCATCTCAGCCTCCCAAGTAGCTGGGACCATAGGAGCACACCATCATGCCTGCCTAATTTTTTTTTTTTTTAAATAGACAAGGTCTCACTGTGTTACCTAGGCTGGTCTCAAACTCCTGGGCTCAAGTGATCCTCCTGCCTCAGACTCCCAAAATGCTGGGATTACAGGTGTGAGCCAGCACCCCAGGCTAGATAATTTCTTTATGGCCAGTTTTTACACAGAAAGGCAGAGGGAAAGTTAGAGTAATATTTTTGGGTTTTATGGCTGGCTTTGGGTAAAGGAGGTTCTGGTTTCCATGACCCGCCTCAGGGAAGAGAGATTCTAGTTTGTATGGCTAACCTCAGGGGAGAATGAGACTGAGAGACAAGAGGGCAAAAGAAGGTTAGAGAAGAACTGCTTCTGAGTCTGCTTCTGAGGCCTTCCTTTTGGGGTGTTGCTTTCTGAACCCCAACACTGACAAGGTGCAGAGACAGTGATGAGGTGAGATAGAGGTGCAGAGAAATGGGGGTGTTCTAGAGAGCACAAGAAAGAGGCAGGTAGAACTGGCCAGAGGCAGGGCTGAGGAAACAAGAGGGCTATTTTTCCTGTTTGCCTTTATCCAGGGGGTTGGGGGCCCTGGCAGATACTATGAGGGATTGCCCTGGGCAGGTTCCAGGCAGTGGGTATCAGTAGGAAAAACTCAGTCAACAAGTGTGGCTATGTGCCCATCAGCCCATTCAGTCAACAAGGGCCAGTGAGCAGATATCAGCTAGCAACACAAACAACATGAGAAACACGGATGCAACGCTCCTGGGGTGCCAGGTATGGTGCTGGGTGCTGGGGAATGGAAAGAGACAGATGAGGAAGGCTCAGACTCTAATAGGGCAGGCGAACACATCACCATGGAGAAAATACTGCTGTTTAGTGTTTGCTCTGGATGAGTACTGAGCCTGTCGGATCAGCATGGATGCCTGCCCGAGGCCTCACAGCACCCCAGGAGGTAGGCATCAGTACCCCCATTTCACAGAGGAAGAAACTGAGCCTCAGAGAGGTTAAGCAATGAGTGCTGAGCAGAACCAGAGTTTGCACCTGTCAGTTGGATTTCCAAAGGGGCTACACTTGCCCACGGTGCTTTCTTAAGTCTGTCCAGCAACAGAAGATTGAACGCTGACTGGTGCACAGAATGATAGAATGATGCTGCTTACTGTGGACTGTCAGAGAAGGGAGTGAGAAGAATTAATTGGTGGGAAGGCAGCCCAGGAAGAGGGAATAGGCTGGGCAAAGGCAAGATGTCCGAGGTTTCTCTTGCCTCATGTTTTCCCTGCTGAAGTCCTGGGATTGGTCATTTCTTCAAGGAGCCCTGGCTCCTTTTAGTGGAGAACAGTATTTAAAAACCAAGACCTAGGTGCTAGGTGTGCTTGTTGCTATGGGGATTTCTTTGCATCTTGGCCCTCTCAGCAGACAGAGCTGGGAGATAAATACATGTTTGTTTGTTTTTTTTCTTCACTCTTGTTGCCCAGGCTGGAGTGCAACGGTGCAATCTCGGCTCATTGCAACCTCTGCCTCCCAGGTTCAAGTGATTCTCCTGCCTCAGCCTCTCAAGTAACTGGGATTACAGGTGCCCACCACCACACCCAGCTAATTTTTGTATTTTTGGTAGAGACATGTTGGCCAGGCTGGTCTCGAACTCCTGACCTCAGGTGATCCACCTGCCTTGGCCTCCCAAAGTGCTGGGATTACAGGCGTGAGCCACCGCGCCTGGCCCAGATACATGTATTTTTATACACACATACTTAGAGACTGTCAGGGGATGCAGTCTGAGCTGCTAGAAAGGACTGTGGTTGTGAACAGCATGGGGGACCTTACACTCACCTTAGGATCTGGAAGAAGACAATGTGACACCTGCGAGCTGGTCCTGAGACCAGACCCTCTGTTTCAGACTCGGAACGAGAGAGTCTGGGAACGGGGTCTGCTGCTAGTGGGATTGCTCAGGAAGCCCCCCAGCATTCCACCCATCTGCGGTGAAGAAACGTGAATTTATTTATGGTTCATCAGTAGGAATCTGTTTGGGGAGAAAGCATTTGAGCTCTCCCCTGCTCAGAGCTAAATGCAGCAAGCCAACCACCCCACATTGTCCCTCAGTCCCTCCCACTGCAGCCTTATGTAGGGAGGCCACAGGGCTGGCACTGTCATCCACCAGGAGCTATGGAGCACCCTGACTGCAACTGGGAGGGACAGTGCACCCCGCAGAGGGATGCCACCCAGAAGGCAGAGAAGGGAATGCCTGGAGTCAGGAGCCTGGGGGAATGCCATGTCCATGCCAGTAGGAAGGTTTTCTTCAGGGCTACACCTGCATCACCTTTGTATCATCAGTGTAAAGTTTCACTCTGGGAAAACATTTGAAAATGTTTAAGAAATGAATGAGTGCACAAGAAACACCCAAGGATGTGGGAAGGAGGAAAAAGCCAGGCAGATTCTGTTTCTATGACTTAGCTCTGAGTTGTCTGATTATTGTTGCCTTTAGAAAAATCCTTGCCTCCCTTCAGCCTCTGCACTCTGGGCAGGACTGGTTCAGATGGCTCAGTTTATCTATCTACAGGAATAACTGCAGATGATGGGATCCCAGTGGATGGATTCCCAGAGTGAAGGAGGACTTGGTGGGGTCTCAGCCTGAGTAGACTCAGGCAGGCCATGCAGGGACTCAAATCCACTGATCTACAATTTAAGGCAGAGATTTCATTTCTGAGGCAAGACTGAGGCCACTGCAGAAGTGGGCATAAGGCCAGAGCAGGGTAGACAGCCAGGCTGGATTGAGGCTGTGTTCCCTTGGGCATGGGCTAAACCCTGTTGGGCTCCTTCAGTTGGGGCAGGGTTGGTATTGGAGTCTGTGTTTGGCCAGGGCTGCAGGTATGGGTCTGATTTCAGCATGGTGAAGGTGGGGAGAGGTGGATGTACTGGGGGAGGTGGATGCAGGGATTCTGGGGGTGTTCAGCTTTTGTCCTGGCTTTTTTATTTCTTGCAGCCTCTTAAAGGGCTTTCTAAATCTCCTCCCTCTCAAACCATCCATTTCTTTCATCGGCTTTGATATTGTAAACACAATTTTATGGGTTTTCTTTTTAAGGAGGTTGGATTTTATCTTTCGTGTCTCCTTCATTGAGTCCTTTTCAGAGGCCTCCTTTTCTGTTTCTGAAAACCTTTTCTCTGCTTCCCCCCCAGCCTGCTGCCCCAGCAGGTAGGGTTTGATGTTTGCCCTCAGGCATTGTTATCCTCGACCTTCTTGTGTTGACAACACAAGTCCAGACACCTGAAAGCTGTTGTGTATTGATCCTGCCGGGTCCTCCTCAGTACTGGGCGCTGCCGAAGGAGGCCTCACAGAACTGGAGCTTGGGCAGTTGGCCCAGACTCTGCCTAATAGGGCTTTGCTTTTTCTTTTTGGTAAAACATACAGATTTCCTAAGTTTCTCTTCTCTTAACTTGGCATTTAAAATCCAGGAGAGTCTGACGTTGAATGAGTTTTCTAGCACTGCCTCCCACAAACCCTCCTTAAGGTCCATGTGCCTTGGGATCTTCATGCTCCTTCATATTTTATTTCTTCTTATTAAAAAATTGATCTATTTATATATTGCTTGGTTGATTGGTTGAGGTATATCCCAATTCTTTTGCTTACCTTTTCCATATTCCTCATGTCGAAATCCTGTTCATTCCACAAATGTCACCTCTCCCAGGGAGTCCTCCCTGCTTTTCCTAATTAGCACTAGTCATTCCTTCTGGGATCCAGGGCTCTTCGCTTCTCTCTCTATGGGACTAATTACTGCCCTGGGTCTGTGCTTCTGCTCATCTCTCCCACCAGGTTTTGAGTGCCATCTCCTTGTTGACAAGGGCTGTATCGTGTTTATCTGTCTCCAGCATGACAAGCCCTGGCGCACAGTGGGAAATAATCCAAAAGAATTGCATTTAATCAAAGATCATTTTCCGTGGACTTTTTCTCTTTTCAGTTTGCCCTGGGATGTTGATGCTTAAGTCCTTCGCAGTTTGTCTGCGAGTTCTTTGTCATTCAATGTGGTCCACAGAGGAGCAGCAGTAAGCACTAGGGAGTGCATTAGAAATGAAAAATCTCAGGCATCACCCTGGGCTACCAAATTGGAATCTGTATTTTAATGGGATGACCAGTTGATTTCTATGGATACTGGTCTAACTTACTTGCTGGGGGCTGGGATGAGGGAGGTGAGGACAGGACTGACACGTACAGCTGTGCAGGCTATGCACTGCACAAATGTGCCCGGCTGAGGGGCTAAGTGGGGGCTCCATTTGCCCAGCTGTTCAGGTGGGCTGTCAATCCAGAGGGGATATCTTCTAAAAACTCATGCCTTGGTTCCACATAGGCTACAGGTGTAGGGAGGGGTGGGGTTACTGTCGTGGATATATCCTTTGTTGGTTTCTAACTTCATGCCCCCTGACAACAACCTGAAAAACATGCCTATTTTGTGTTCCAGCCCTTCTGGCCTTTTGGTCTTTCAGTTCCTCAAATATGTCATGTTTCTTTCCTCCATTAGGCCTTTAACAGCTTCTTTCCTCTGCCCTCTGTCTTCCTGTCTTTCTTCTTCTCCTGCCTCTCTCTACCCTCAATCTATCATTACCTCCTGTTTAAATCCTTTGAGTCTCAGTTTAAATGTCACTTCCTCAGGAATGCTTTCTCTCCTTCTCTGGATTACATCAGATCCCCAGGGTTGTTTGCTGTCGGAGCTCCCTGTACCCCGTCATGGCATTTATCTCCATTTATAATTATATAACTAATTGCATAATTAGCAGTTTCATGCCTGTCTCCTCCCTCTCTTTGTTGCAAATGCCTCAAGAACTCTAGCCCCAGCTCCTAGTTCGCTAATTTACTCTAAGATGCTTAAATAATATTTGTTCAATGAATGCATAATATAAAGACACTAGCCAGAGAAACAACAAAAAAAGACACTAGCCAGGACTGCCTGGGTCAATGTCTTCTTCCTTTCCTATCATGAAAATTCCTATCCCTCCCACCTTGAGCTTGGGCCCTGGTCACACTGGTATGCTAACCCATTCTGCAGGACTTCTGATGCACCTGGAAGCTGTGTGTTCTTAGAGTGAACAAAGAGATTTTCTGGCCAACACCTGCTCCTGACATAAACCTAATACAGTTTTCCTTCCTGCCTTCATCTGGCATGGTCCGTCCTTGTGCCTTGCTTAATTTCACCAGACAGCTAGCCAAGATATTAACCATCCTGCTTCTCTACCTTGTGTTTTGTGTAAGGGAGCACAGTGCAGAGAAGAGCCCAGAATTTGATATTAGATTTGACTGTAGCCACTAACCATGTGACTTAGGTAAGTTGCTTCTTTTTTTCCACCTATATAAAGATAAATTTGGCTAGATAAGAGAGGGCAACTCTATGGCACACAGGCTATCATTCCTGTTCCTGCACCCATGGCAGACATTATTAATTGATCATTGAATTCTTTCTTGTGGAATCTGGACAGAGCCTTAGAATTCTTCCTAAGGCAGTGCTCCAGGCCCCCACTAGCAGTTGATCAGAGTTGGCACTGAGGTAGAAGTCTATTTGCTGTCCGAGCAACAGGTGTTCCGAAGGTTCCCTCTTGCTCTGGCAAGTAAAGATTTTGTTTCCTCTGCTGTTCTCCCCAGCCTCTCTAAGGAAACCTTGTCAGCTCTCAGCACTCTCAAAAACCTCCAACCTCTTACACCCTCTATTACAACCATGGGATTGCCAAGCATTTTTGACATTCCTCTTCTTTCCCGTGCATTGTGGAAGAGCGCGCCCTGAAACGTGTGCAGGCCAGTCTCAGAGGTCCCCAAAGTGATCAGAATTTCAATTCATTTGAGCATGCATTGAGCAGTAAACCTTTACTTTAATATTTAAAGTAAATGACTTGAGCCCACTCCTTCCCAATGGTTTTAATACCTTCCCCAAGGTTTCAGCAAATTCCTGGGATGGTTTTTGTTCTCACGCTTACCTTTCCCTTCTGACTTGCTTTCTCGACTTCTCAGTCATCTGCTTGCCAGCTCCACTCCTCTGCTGTCCCTCTGTGCATGGTCCCTGCAAGACGAGGTTTCTTTGCCTTTATTCCTCTTGAGCATCACCCCAGCAATGTTGATCGCTAGCATTTGCCTGAAGGTTTGGGGTATTGTGGGGAGAGGGGCAGGACTGTGTGTGTGTGTATGTGTGTGTGTGTGTGTGTGTGTGTGACAGCATAGAATAGCACAGTGCAGGAAACACTTTAAACCTGAGTTTTTGACATCTGTTTCTTCAGGTTCCTCAGCCCACACTGTCCCAGAGATGTCCCACCGTCCACCTTTCCTCTTTAGACCCTAAGCCTTCTTGCTGTGTCCACCCTCCCCTACATAGCTTCTCACATACTCCCCACGTCCCTTTGTTTTCTCAAGAAATGCATACCTTCCCACCGAGGCTGTCCAGAAGAATGGAAACGTTTCTTGTTTTTTCCTTTTTTTTTGGAAACCTTTCTTCATCTTACTACGCAGTTTGGTCCCTCCTTCATATGACTGCTCTTTCTAGATTATGCCTAGGAGAGCATCACATTTCATCCCAAAGAGGCGCTGCAACATATTTTCCTAAATAAACAGCCATCTCCTCTGATAGGAATTTTCCTATCCCCCTAGCATGTAAAAGCAACTACAGTCAGTTCTTATTCTGAAGGGCAATCATTGTTTCTTCCTGATATCCACGATGAATAAGCTGCATCCTTAACCTCAAAGTGCTCACGGCTGGATGGTGAATATAGAAAAGTAAGCCATCAGTTACCTTATGAGGTGAGCAGTGTGCAGGAGAGAGGACTAAGTAAGATAAATGGGGGCCCTGGGGAACACATGGTGGGAGCAGTGGGGCAGAGCCTGCCAAAGCTTCTCAGAGGACGTGCACCAGAGGAGAGTTGGAAAGGCTAAGTAGGAGGTAGAGGTTAGACTGGAAACGGTGGTAGAGAAGAGAAAGGCAATCCAGGCAAAGGAGACTGCATGTGCAAAGTCGTGAAGTCTTGAAAGAGCATCGTGAAGTCCACAGCACAGTTCCCCTCCAGTGCAAAGAGTAAGGTAAGAGATGAAGTTACAGAGATAGGCAGAGACCAGGTCTCAGGACCTTAGTGGGATCTCTTGCAGGGCATTAATCTGGGGAGTAATGGGGCTGCTCTAGGAAAACCACTGGGCAGCTGCTGGTATGGAAACTAGATTGGGACAGAGAGCGAGGGTTGATGGGAGCCCAGAGATTTACTTTTTGCTAGCCTCTGGGAGAGGGAGTAAGAACCTGACCAAGAGCAGGCGCAGTTCTGATGGAGGCAAGACTGGATCTGAGGGACATTTAGATAAAGCAGGTTAAATAGGATGAATGGAGGCTGGTTGTGGGGATGAGGGCCTGAGGGACTCTTGGGATTAATTTATTGATCAAACATTTATTGGTATACATTTATTAGGGATTGCTCAGGAATTCCAGATCTCCCAACCAGGGGCAGAATTCTCCCGTAGCCTCTGATTCCACTAACAGCTTTGAGGACCTCCCATACCTACCCTTTGGTGGACAACCTGGGGAACAATGTTGCCTCCCTGCTATCAGCTGGACCTCCAGTGTGTTGGATGCTGCATTCAGCCAAGGAAAAGGTGATGTTCTGTTTTATGGCAGATGAAGAAGGTCTTCAGATCTGGGAGTGTGGGTGTGTGTGAGTGCTGGGTTGTTCCAGGCATGCCAATGAAAAGTTTAGAATCATATCTCTACTGGTAAACCCAATCCAAACAAAACTAGTTAGAAGACAATTTCACAGGGAAGCTGGAAATCACTGTCCCATTGTGGAGTGGGGCTGGCACTCTGAGAGTGGCTGAAATAGGGATTCATGGAATGAAACTTGACTCTGGTTTGGGATTTCAGATTCAAATGGGTCTAGGACACAGAGAGCAGGCGTTGGTCTGCACATCTCATCACAGGCTCTGCTTTTAGGACTCCACTCCTCACTCCTAGGAAGGGGACAGGAAGGAGCCATAGGTCCCTTCAGATCCCCACTTTCCCCACAGCCAGCCAAGAGGGTGCGGTTTGAAGTTAGAGGAGATTGGTCTGTGCTCTAGGCTTGACTGCTTGGTTAAGACTCTTAACCATTCTGAGTATTTTAATTAAGATTATTTTATTTGCAAGTATCAGAGACTAAGTTGGCTTAAACAAAAATAGAGAATTTTGGGCAGGTGTGGTGGCTCACGCCTGTAATCCCAGCACTTTGGGAGGCCAAGGCGGGTGGATCATGAGGTGGGTGTTTGAGACCAGCCTGACCAACATGGTGAAACCCTGTCTCTACTAAAAAAAATACAAAAATTGGCTGGGCATGGTGGCGTGTGCCTGTAATCTCAGCTACTCAGGAGGCTGAGGCAAGAGAATTGCTTGAATCCGGGAAGGGGAGGTTGCAGTGAGCCGAGATTGCGCTATGGCACTCCAGCCTGGGTGACAGAGCGAGACTCTGTGTCAAAAAATAAATAAATAAAAACAAAAATAGAGAATTTTTTTTTTGCAGGGAGGCAGTAGCTCTCACAGGGGACTGGGAGGCCACCAAGAATCAAAGCAGTCACCCTATCTCAGTCTCACGCTCCCTGGAGCCAGACAGTCTTTCATGTTTGGATTTCTCTGGGCTTGTGCTTAATCGTCTCTCTTTCTCTCACTTGTTTTTGTTAGTTTGCTTGTTTGTTTTATTTTATTTTTTCAAAAATTTTTATTTATTTATTTTTTTGAGACAGGGTCTCACTCTGTCCATAGGCTGGAGTGCAGTGGTGTGATATCGGCTCACTGCACTCTCTGCCACCTAGGCTGAAGTGATTCTTGTGTCTCAACCTCCCCAGTAGCTGGGATTACAGGTGTGCACCACCACGCCCGGCTAATTTTTGTATTTTTAGTAGAGACGAGGTTTTGCCACGTTGCTCAGGCTGGTCTTGAACTCCTGGCCTCAAGCAATCCACCCACCTCCGGCTCCCAAAGTGTTAGGATTATAGGCGTGAGCCACCATGCCTGGTCCTCTCTCTTGTTGTTATCTGTCTTTTGGCACATGTCATCAGATGATAGTCCAGTCTCCAACTTCCCCAGTGCGGCTGATTATGAATTGCACACTTTAGTGGGAGGACAACTCTGATTGCTTCATCTTGAGTCATGTGCTCTCCAGTATCCAAACAACTGTAGCCAGGGAGCGAAGCCAGTTACTGGAATGAATGTCATCGTCAACCAGGAAGGGGGTCCGGCGGGGGCTTCCTAATCTTCCAGGTAGGGCCTGAGCCTTAGGCGTCTCTTCTGGAAAGTGGGATGACAGTGCTCACCTCAGAAGGTTACGTGACCGTGAGAGGAGCGAAGACATGTGGAAGGCCCTGGTCAAGTCTATGGCACTGGCACACACCCCTCCTTCCTGCTGCTTCCTCAGCTCCAGCGTGCTCGCACGCTTTCCACCACCTGCTCCTGCGAGGGGAGAGGTCCTGAGCTGAGGGAGCTGGAGGCGCCGGCACTCCTCTGCCAGCGCAGAATCTGTATTCAACTGTCTTCCGACCAGGAGTGAGGAAACTGTGTCTGGGGGCAGCTGGCTGGTCGTGGACTGCTTGGGTCAGTGCGGCTTTGTCTCAGTCTTAGAAGCTGTAGAAGAGGGCGGCAGGTTCAGCACCAGGAAGATGAGGGGAGGAAGACCAGAAAGCCAAAGTTCAGGAGCCATGACATGTCTGGATTTGGGGAACAAAGAACAGAGGATCAAGGATCAGGGAAGTGTAGATGACCTCTTCTTTTTCCCTCCCTCCCTCCCTCCCTTCCTTCCTTCCTTCCTTCCTCTCTCCCTCTTTCTCTTTCTTTCCCTCCCTCCTTCTCTTTCTTTCTTTCTTCTCTTTCTTTCCCTCCCTCCCTTCTTTCCTTCCTTCCCTCCTTCCTTCCTCCCTCCCTCCTTTTCTTTTCTTTCTTTCTCTCTTTTTTTTCTTTCTTTCTTTCCTTCTTTCTTTCTTTCTTTTGTTCTCTCTCTCTTTCTTACCTTTCTTTAATTTTTTTTTTTTCAGAGACAGAGTCTCGCTTTGTCATATAGGCTGGGTGTGCTGTGGTACGATCATGGCTCACTGCATCCTTGACCTCCTGGCCTGAAGTGATCCTCCCACTTTAGCTCCCAAAGTGCTGAGATTACAGGCATGAGCCACCATGCCTGGCCAGTGACCTCTTCTGAATGGTTTGTGTGCTGTTTAAGCAAGATTTTACTGGGTCCATAATCAAAGAGATTTTCTTCCCCCAAATCCCATAGCAGTGAATGGAGGGAGAATAGATTCGAATTCATCCTGTTGGATTCCACCACATTCCATTGTCTCCTGTGTTAGTGGGAAAGGCTTTCCTCCTACTCCAGATGTTTCTTCGGTGAAGGTGGCTTAATTAGTGTAACTGAGTCCTTTTCTATCCCGCTTGTTTTTGCTACCCTGGGGAGATGGAATGACTTATCTGACTGGCACATTTAAGAAGAATAACAGTCATGTCTCTGTGGTACCTTGTCTCCCTTGGGGGTGATCTGGCCTGGATGAGACCATGAGGGCTCTACCTTGCTGTGTGTCTTGACTGGGCAGGGTTCCTGCAAAGAAGTCTGCCCTGTTCTGTGTGTGTGTGAGAAACTTAAACTTGGAATTCATTCTCCTAACTGTCATCACTAAGCTACATCCTCCAACTCAGCCTCTGTCAGTAATAATATCAATATTTTGATCTCCATCTATTTGTTTTATATTTAAAAATTCTGCAGACTGAGTCAAGAAGAAGGCTGCCACTTATTGAGAACCCCCTGGAGACCCCAACAATATTGCAATGGTTAACAATATAAATAATACTAACAATCATAATAGAAACAATGCCTGTTCATGGAGATTTTACTATGTGCTAATAGCCTTACATGGATTATCTCAAGAACCACTTGCAACAATCTTAGGAAGTAGAAGCTATTATTTCTCTACTTTACTGTTGAGGAACTGGGAGTTTAGAGTAATCTGGCTATTAAGCAATGTGCCCAAGTCACACAATTAGTCTGAGGTAGAACCCAAATTTTACTAGGCATGACCAAAACCACGCTCCTAACCACTAGGGTATACAGCCTTCTGGAAGGAAAGGTCTATGGAGATGATGTCATTAGGGATGGCTTCCTAGAGGAGGAGGGGACGGAGGCCCTGAGCTGAATCTTGAAGGCTATGCAGATAAAATACTTTGAGCTGTTAGTTTACCAATTCCATTTTGCTTTGTTCATTGGCAGATCCCAATGCTATGTGCTCCATAACTCTCGGGTGCCTCTCCCTCAAATTTAGATATCATATCATTTGTTTAACTTGCTGAATAAAGTAATTAGTACCTGGGAGCCTGCCTGCCTGGCAGAATATATTGGTGCAGCTAACGAAGTTTATGCCTTCAGGCCGTGCAGTGGAATTTGATTTAATTTGTCCCAATGTTAGGAAAGACGATGGGAGACTTTGGCATCTTCTCCATCTCCGTCTCGGAGTAATTCATTGCCAGTGTGGAGGGAGGCAGCATTGGGCCGTTTTAGCACTAATGGAGACTCCAGAAGCTTTCCCAGTGGAATCTGACTTGCTTTATGGATGCAGTTGAGCAGCTACCAACTTCCCTTGCAAGGGAGATGCTGTCTTTCAGAGTCACAGGGACCATGCCTGGGGAAGGCACCCTCTCAAGCCCATCCATGGCAGCGGCTGCTACAATGGCTTTTGCGTACAAGATTGTGAGCTCCTTGGGGTGGGGATTTTATTTTATTCACTGTCTCTGTTCCAGACAAGGCATTAGGTGGGACTCTGCCATTCACCTTGTCCTGTCCCTGTAATGATGATTCTGTTTGAGAGGAAGAACAAAACTAACCCTTTACCTTCCCCAAGGCCTCTGCCCCAGCCAGCCGACCTCCTCCCTGCCTATGGCACACCTTTACCGTTTGCTCCATGCTGTTCTCCCAGACAATGCCCTTTCTCTCTGTTTTCAAGTCTCTGAATCCTTCCTACCCTTTTAGTCTCAGTTTTACCATTCCTTCCTGTAGCCTTTTCTTCCCTGGATTGCTCTAGATGGTATAGTGCTGGGAGACAATGTAGGACAGAGAGTCAGGATGCAAGCTCTGGAGCCAGATGGTCTGGGCTCAAACACCAGCTGTATTGCATATTTGCTGTGTGATCTTGGGAAAATGACTTAACCTCTCTTTGGCCTGGTTTGCTCCTCTCTCAAATGGGAGCAGATAGGGTCTTGTGAGGATAAATGAGTTACTCTGCAGGTAAAGTACATAGAACTGTGCTGGTAAATGGTATGTGCCATCTAAGGGTTAAACCATAACAACGTTGCTCTCTCCCTCCATGTTCTGTGTCCTCTGGGGACTTCCCGCCTTCAAGAGGCTGCTGGGTTGTGCACCTGGTCTTGCATCCAGTGACATCTGGGCCAGCACATCCCTTCTCCTCACTTGGTTTCCCCAGGGAGCTGAGTTAGGTGTGAGGCTGACCTGTCCCCTTCTTGGCCACCCAGGCAAGTTGGGCTGGCTGGCATGCAGGATGTCCGTGCCCTCCATCAACTTTCACGGTCTGGGTGCTCTGTGGCAGACGCTGGCCTTTGCAGATAGAGAGAAACCCTTTAGAAGTGTGCTGTTCAAGGGAGGAGCCTAGAAACACCAGGGGCCCTGCCCAGAGATGGGGTAAAGGAAGAAGAAATGATTGGAGGTCTTAACTTGGTGGCAAAGTGCCTGCTCCCAAGCTCAATGAACTGGGGAAGGAGGATAAGGAGAAAAGACCAGCAGACTTGGGGATGACATCCTTGTCTGGGTCTCTGCAGAGCTGTCAGGGGAGGAGGGTTAGGGGCTGCTTCCAGGGCACAGCTAGGACCAAGGGGAAGAGGAGACAAATTTTGGCTCAATAAGAGGGTGACTGTTCTCGTAACTAGAGCGGGCCATGTCAGGGTCTTTGTAAGGTAATGAGCTGCCCATCACTGGAGAAGTTAAGTACAGCCTGTGTGGGATTTGTTGTGCTGACACTTCTTAAGAGCTTACTATGTTCTAAGCCCTGCATTAAGTCCTTTATCATCTCATCTAATCCTCATCACAACTTCATAAGGGTGGGTAAAATATAATATGATAAGCCTCATGTTATAAATAAAAAGTTAGAACCTAGAGGGTTTATGGGATATACCCAAGTCAGGCAGGCCACCGAGAGACCTTGGCTTGACCACCTATTATATATTACTGGGTACATTGCATTTCATTCCTTTAAGTTTCCGTATCTGAAAACTGGAGATCATGAAGTACTGTACAAGGTGAATACCCAGCAAATATGAGCTACTGTTATTCTCAGACACGGTCATCTCCTCAGGTGAACACAGCTGGTTTCAGCATCTTTTTTTCTGGGCAGGTCACTGTGGTCCTGGGTTGAGTCAGACCCCAGTCTCTTCTCTTACATGCAGCTGAAAGTCTTGGCTGTGCCAACAAACATTTCCTTAAAGAATGTTCTTGGGGATGTTTGCAGGTATCCACGAAAAAGGTACCTTGATCAGAGCAGTGCAGGAAACAATGGGTTAAATAAAACTAGCCTGGTTATTTCTTGCAGGGCTTCTCAGAGCATTTAGAATGCTAATGTGCACGGTGAATCTCCCAGAGAAGGCTAAAGTATGCAGCATTTCCAAAATTTATTTAATCATGAACATCTCCCATCCTTTTATTTTTGGTGTCATTGCCCAGGATTGTTTGCTGACTCCCTAGCCAATAACTTCTGCAAAAGCGCATGACTCTCAGGCTATTGGTAAAGGGGCAGGGAGAGTAATCAAGACAGGAGGCTGTCAGGCTAGCTGGCACCCAGGCTGGTTCACAGAAGCTGCCAGGAGAATGGCCTTCCTTAACTCTTGGCCAGAGGTTTCTCTCATGTGGTGACACCAGCAGATAGGCAGACAGGTGCATGATGTGAATTCACTGACAACTGCTTATGATGGTGGCAACCATTGGTGGTAGAAGTGACAGCAGGTACCGTACCCAGGACATTCTTGAGCACATGGGTTTCATATATCCTTTCTACCACTCAAGTCTGCCCCCGTGTGCTTTAATTCTTTAATCCTAAGTGCAAGGCTCTCCCAAGTACTGTTCCAGGATCTCCTTCTCAGGTTATGAGAATGTCAGGATCATCCGATCTTTTCCTCATTGTCATTTCTGGGTCACCAAGATTCTTACCATCTGAGGTATGTTTTTTCTTGCTTACCAAGAGGTTTATTTATTCTACTGATTCAATACATCCCATGTCTACCAAGAAAAAAACATAATAGATCAAATATTCCCAAGAATGCATAACCACAGCAGAACCTCTTACAAGGTACACTTCCCTTTCTTATTATCTAACCTAATTATTTCTCTCTGTTATAGCACAATACATTTTCCTCCTAATCATTGGTTCACTTGGGAATCATGTCTTAAAGACAGCTAGAGAAAAGGAGGTGAGGGGCTTTGCAGGGTGGGAGTGGAGGGCTCTGTCTCCAGGCTTCAGCTCTGGCAGTGCTGTGGGGTGGAGGGAGTCAGCTTTCAGCCCGGGAAGGGTCCAGCCAAATGGTTCTGAACCTGTGGCCTCTAGGCCCTTTTGAGAAAGAAAAATGAGTCAGCATCAGCTCCGGCGTAGTTTGCTTCCCTTCTAATCGGTGCCAGGGCCCAGATACCAGGGCTGTAATTACTTATGCTGTCGAGAGAAAGGAGTTCTTAAAGTGATTTATCATGGAGGTGACAGAAAATGACAATTGCTCATCACTTAAAACAATGAGCCTGCCAGATGCTGACTACACAGGTGTGGGCACGTGGGGTGGCAGCATTCCATCTCTATAGGACTTCACTGGTGGAGTTAATGAACAATTAGCCCCCCAAGGGACATTGCCTCCAGGGAGAGGCACCCATGGTCAGGGCTGTGACTCCCATGCAGGCTCTTCTGAGAGGTTTTAAAAACATGTATCACACTTTTACTCTATCAGGCACTGTGATGTGTTTCACATAGATCATGACATGAGGTGGAAATTATCTGTCAGGTGTGCTGAGAACCCCAGGGAGGCAGGGGTCCCCATAGCTGGACCACCCTGAAGGGCCAAGAGAGCCAATTGTCATGGCAACTGGCCAAACTCATATACCGACTCCCAGGACCAGGGTGGGAGTTGATGGCTTGACTTAATGTTCCAGAGGCAGCAGTGAGCTTTGGGGCTTTCTCTGCCCCTGCATTTCACCCCCGACATCCCCTTAGGCATCCCTGACTTCTTACCTCAATGTGGCAGATGGAACGTTCTTTTCTGTCTTTTCTCCCATCTTTGTTTTCCTCTGGCTAGACTCTTGGGCAAGAAAAGCCCGTCTGCGCGTCAGGACCCTCCCCAATCTCTCGTGCATGGCACACACTTCTCCCATCTCTCCTCCTCAAGATGCACTTCAGTGCAGTTGTGAGTAGCACTGCTGCTGGAGTCTGACTGCCCGTGTTCAAATCCCAGCTCTGCTCGTTAGCTGTATGACCTTGAGCTAATTATCTAACCTCTTTGTGCCTTGGTTTCCCCACTTGTAAAACAGAAGTACTTTAAACATTAAAAAGATTAATGTATGCAAAGTGCTTAAAATGGCTTTGTGTGTTACTGTTACTTACTTCCTTTAATTAATATCTTGAGCCTCTACTGTGTGGTGGTAGTGAGACTGATGCCAGGATACATACAGTGGTCATCCTCACAAGCACAGCTCTGCCCTCGAGTCTTCTTGAGCAAGCCGACATTGGACAGATAATCACACAAATAATTATGTACTTAAAATCATGACAAATGCGACAAATGTGACATAGAGGGAATACAGAAGCTAGGAGAGCATTTAACAGGGGGACATGACCTTGTGTGGGAGATCAGGAAGGCTTTCCTAGGGAAATAATGTTTAAGCAGAAACTTGTAAGATGAATAAGGGGTCACTAGACAAAACGAGAATAGAAGAGAGTGTTCCAAGTATACAGAAAAAAAAAAAAAAAAAAAAAAAAAAAGTAAAGCATGTACATAGGCCCTGGCTGCAAAGAAGCATGGCATTTTTGCAGAGCTGAAAGGAAGACCAGTTTGGACAGGGCACAGATAGAGTGAATGAAGTTAGGGATAACGGCTTATTTTCTTTTTCTGGTCTTTCCTGGCCTCTCTCTCTCTGCTCCTTCCCTCTCTCCTCCCAGGGAAGACAAGTGATTATTCTGACTAGTGAGTTTGAGACGAGGTGCTGGGTATTCTGGACTCCGTTAGGGGTCTCTTGGCAGTAAACATTCTGCTCCTGCAGGGTGAAGTCTACAGTCCTACCGTTCCTTGAGGCTGGACGTGTGAGGATGCTTGATGATGAGGGTGGACTTAGGAAACCCAGTGTTGACACTTAAGCCACAGTCCACAACAATACACTTTCAACAACGCAGCTGATGTCTTGATCTCCATCTGCAGGACTTCATAAGTTCTATATTAAGGCAGGGTAAGAAAGGGGTGTCATCTATTGGGCCCTATGGGAAGGGGCCAGACCATGCGAGACCTTATCAGCCATCTGCTCTTTCTCCACTCTCTGGCCCATAGTTGGGTGTTTCTGTTTGGAGGTAGGATCAAGTGCCGAATATCAAATATTTTTAATACAACTCTGTTTTTCTTTTATAGTTGGTGGGCTAGGGGTGGGGGAAATGAGTCCAGAAACCTCTTTAATATCGAAGGGTCCAGGGATTCAATTATACTTGTCTCTGACAGAAAGTCAATTTTAAAAGAATACATCAACAGTTTAAATGGTAGTGCTGGCTTTGTTCTGCAGTGAGGAATTTTGAATTCTCTAGCTTGGTCTCTTTGAGCCCAGCCAGCTTGGTAGATTTTGGCCCAAAGCATGAGGGACCCCATCACCCATTTACCCCTACTTGAATTGCAAATGGCATGAGGCTTTCAATTCTTTTGCAGTTCATTTTTGAAAGGACACACCTTCCATCTCATTTCCTCCTTAGGAGAACCTTGCAAAGGGAGGAATTTTTGTCCCATTTTACAGATGAGGTAACTCATGCTTATACAGGGGAAGCAACTGGCCCAGGGCCACACAGTGACAAGTGGAGGGTCCAGGAATTGAGGCCAAGTCTCTATGATTTCAAAGGCCATGCTACCATCTGCTGGAAGCCTTATCATTTTTAATCAGGGTTTGCTCATGACTAGCCCATGAGAGAAAAATGGAGTGACTGGGCAAATAAGAGGCAAAACTGCAGTTGCAGGAGCCTCAGGCCAGGAGCCATGGACACACTCACTCTTGCCTGCTAGCCTCCTTTATTCCCATAGTGGGCAGTCATGTTCCACTTGGTGGAGAATGGGGCCACACAGTCCCCGGTTCCTATTGCCAGTTCTGAACAACCACTTCACCTCTCAGCTTAAAGATTCCTTCTTCAGGGAAGCCTTCCAAGATGCCAAGGTTAGGCCTCTCTGTCATTCCCCTCCATGGCACTGATCTCAATTTGTAATGATTGATTAATCTGTGTTGTTATTTGATTTGTCCTTTGAGGTAAGTATGACTCTTCCATGAGACTCCGAACCTCATAAGGAGATCGCCTGATACAACCCTGGCATTCTGTAGGTAGTTCTTGAATGAATTTGTTGAATAAACTCAGCAAGTGAAGAAGAGGGGGAAAAGTGTTTTAGGCAGAGGGAATAGCACTTGTCAAGGCCCAGAGGACGGAACGAATCTGGCACTCTAAAAGCAAGCATGTTGAGTCTGATCAGATTGGACTGGAAAGGGAGGGGCAGATCGTTAAGATGTTATAAATCCAGTTAAGGCTTTTGGACTTCCTCCTGGGTGCAATGAGAAGCCTCTGCAAGGTTTTAAGCAGGGGAGTGATGAGGTAGATTTGTGTGTTAGCAAGATTGTTTTGGTTGGAGCAAGGGGTGAAGCTGGAAGCAGGGAGGTCAGGAAGGAGGCTCTTGGAACAGCCCAGGAGGGAGACGAGGGTGGCGTAAACATTGATGGTTGCTGTTAGTGGTGTGGGAGGGAAATGACACATTTGGATGATGGGATGGGTAGGGCTTGGTGTAGAAGGTGGGTTAAGAAAGGTTGGCTGGGCACCGTGGCTCATTCCTGCAATTCCAGCATTTTGGGAGGCAGAGGCAGGTGGATCACCTGTAGTGAGGAGTTCAAGACCAGACTGGCCAACATGGTGAAACCCTGTCTCTATTAAAAATACAAAAAATTAGCCAGGTGTGGTGGCTGGTGCCTGTAATCCAGCTCCTCGGGAGGCTGAGGCAGGAGAATTTCTTGAACCTGAGGGGCAGAGGTTGCAGTGAGTCGAGATCATACCATTGCACTCCAGTCTGGGTGACAAGAGCAAGACTCCATCTCAAAACAAACAAACAAAAAACAAAAACAAAAAACAAAAAACCAGAAAAGGTGTCAGGAAGAGGCTTGGGTTTCTAACTAAGGCAACAAAGCAGTAAGGCTGTAGTTTTGAGTGCACGGTTGTTGGTCTGGGCTCATTCACAGTGGCAGGGTTGAAGCCAGTTCCCACGGGGCTCCTGACTTCACACATTTTAAAGGGGTTCTGAGCTGGGCATGGTAGCTTATGTCTGTAATTCCAGCTACTCTGGAGGCTGAGGGGGAGGATTACTTTAGCACAGGAGTTTGAGATTAGCCTGGGCAATATAGCCAGACCTCAACTTCCTACCAAACAAACAAACAAACAAAAAATTTCAGAGTCACCCTCAACAGGTAGAATTTATCCTACTACAGATAGAAATTCTGGTCCAACTGTCTGGGCCACCTGAAATCCCAGCTGGGTCAGCTGCAGGAGCTCAGGAAGCCTTTTCTGGGCTGCCACTCAGAGAAAGACACTCTCATGTGGGAAACCAGAGGGCCAGTGCCTTCGCAGTCTGAAAAGCAAAGCTGAGTCCACATCAGGATTAGGACGTCTGAAAAGAGCCAGTTAAGGCTTGTTCATACAATCCCAGATGTAAACACCAGGGAGCTTCCTTGAGTCTTGAGAAATAAGCACGGGCCACAAAAGGAAGCTGGGTTTCCTTACCTTTGTCTTGAGAGGAGGTTAATAGGCTCGTGGAACTTATTACCTAGGGCTGGCTGGGATCAAGTGATTGATTTATGGATTGATTGACAGCCACTCACCCAACAGATACTTATCGAGGGCCTGCTATATTTTGCTCTGCAGTGCCCTGAGGGTTCGAGGTCTTGGACCTGCTACTAACCTACCAGGTAACCATGGACAATCCCGTTCTCCTTCTTGGATTAATAATCATAAAAGCCACACTTTACTGAGTCATGAACATGTTCAAGGTGCTGATTGCTCACTACTCACAACAGTTCCTTGAGGTAAGTATGGTTACACCCATTTTACAGATGAGGAAGCTGAGTTTGGAGAGATTTAGTAATTTACCCAGGGCCATATGGAAGCAAGGTGGAGCTGCAGTTCCACTCCAGTGCCAGAGGTCAAGGGAAAATGCACTCTCCCACGAGGCATCTTGGCGTTGAGGTGCCAGGAAAGAGTTTTAAGTAGAAGGATGACACAATCAAACCTTTGTTTGGAAGATGGATCCAACGTGGGGTGACCTGATAGGAGGCGTTATAGTGGTCCAGGCCGGAACTAGGGCAGGGACTGTGGGCTGGAGAGGCAGGGCTGGATAAGAGTTACATGGCAAAGGACAAATCCCCAGCACATGGGGTTGGAGTGGACAGAGCAGTGGGAGATTCTGAGGTTTTCAGTGGTGTGGCAGGAAGGATGATGGCAGAGACAAGGAGGAGTGGAGGAAGGGGAGGTTTTGGGGGCAGATGAGAGCTTCGCAGCCTAGAGGTAGCCCTGTCCTGGCACTGCGGAAGAGCCTCTGTCCAGACAGCAGTGCCTGAGGTCATCTGTGGTGTGGAATTCTATCTTTCTTTCTTAATGGTTTCCCAGGCAGGGGCCATATCTTCCTGTTTACTCTTTAAGAATTATTTGAAATGGAGTGTATGTGTATGTGTGTGTGTGTGTGTGTGTGTGTGTGCGTGTGTGTGCGTGTGTGTTTATTTCTCAGCTTTTAACCTTGCCAACTTGCGCCTCTTAAATACTAATTACCTCTTGGGCTCTGACAATTCTGCTTTCTTAAAACAGCCTCAGCAGGCCTTTCCTGCCCACGAAAGGCCAAGAGTGTGGCTGTCTCTGTGTCGAAGGCCTCTGGACAGTGCAGGTTTTGGGGATAATTAGCCAGGGAGGGCGAGGCTCCAGGAGTAGACAAGGTGACTCAGGGTTGGCAGCCACTGCGTCTCCCCAGCAGAGCTCTGGTGCTCGAGGCAGGAGGTGCTACAGCAAGCTGCTGGCTGCGATGCGTCCTGTCCCCCCAGGCCTAATGAGAAGAGTCAGGCCAACCACAGTGCCTGCTGGGGGGCGGGGGCACCATTGGGACCAGCAGGCTTTTCCCAGGACAGGCTGACAGCCGCATTGTTTCCTTAGTGCTGGAGGGGAAATGAGATTCCTCCTAGGGGGATAGTGTCCACCCTACAGTCCACCCAGTCCTCAGTCGCCAAGCTCCCCACTCCCCGGGACCAACCCTGGGCAGAGCAAAGGGATGTATGTGTGGGAGAGGGGGAGGTCCTTTGAGAGGTGGGCAAAGTCAGGGCCTGTGCTTTAAGTTACCAGACGTAATGAGAGGTGCTGTGCCCCATTCAACCTCTTCCCAACCCCCAGCACCCCATGCAGCATGGTTAAAATTAGTGGTTAAGATCTCTTGGTAATCAGGCAAACCTTGTTTGAAATGCCAACTCCTCTTCTTCCCAGCTGTGTGACATGGGCGAGTTACTCAGCCTCTGCAAACCTGAGTTTCTGTAAAATGGAGATAACAACAGAGCTGGCCTTCTAGAATGGTAGCCGTGGCTTGATGAACTTGTATTTGTTTGCTAGGACTGCTGTAACAAAGTATTATAAACTATGCTTTTAAAAAAACAGGATTTTAGTGTCTCACAGTTCTGGAGGCTGGAAGTTTGAGATCAAGGTGTTGGCAGGGGGGTGTCCTTGGAGGGCTGTGAGGAAGGATGTGTTCTGGGCCCCTCTCTTTTGTCTGTAGATGGCTATGTTCATGCCATGTGGCATTCCCTTGATATGCACGTCTGTCTCCGAATTTCTCCTTTTTCTAAGGACACTAATCATCTTGGATTAGGGCCCACCCTAAATACCTCATTTTAACTTGATTATCTCTGTAAAGACGTATCTATCTCCAGGTAAGGTCACAGTCAGATCCCCAGTCAATTCCCAGCCTGGGTGCTGGGCATTTTGGGAAATGGTGACATACATTTTAACCCATGACAGAGAAAGATGACATGCAAAACACTTAGTAGGGCACAGAATAAGTGAGCTATACGTTATTATTATTGTCCTTGCCATAATCCTATCCCTAATCTCCAGCCCCCTTCTGAAATGTGCTCTGTTTCAGCTTCAATATCCTGTCTGTTCCCCAGAGCTTTCTCGCCTGTGCTTTCCCACCCTAATCTCTATTTTCTGTTTTTCCCGACCTGAGAATTCAATCCTCATCCCCAAGATGGAAAACGATCACTGGGAATGGTGTGACAAAGGTTTAGATCACTGGGTGTGTGGACCACATGTGAAGGGGGCTGGTCTGAGCCTAGGTCCTGGCTGATAACTGAAGCCTGTCTCCTGCTTCTGTGATGGTCATCCTCTGGGACTCGCTTACCTTAGTCTCTAGAGAAAGATGTGGCTGAGAAATAAAAATAAAATTTGAAGCCCCACAACTAAGTGAACAGACCCCCTCTTGGCCAAAGGAACCTCAGAGAAACTGTAAAAACTGAGTACCCATCCAAGACAGAATGGGATGGGGAGGCAAACACACCTTGTTATATCCCCTCCCTCACTGACTACCATTAGACTCTTTCCTAAAGGTGAAACAGAAACCAGCCCTTGTGAAAGACTTGTCAGATGCCTCCCTTTTTGCCGTTCTGACACAACCTACTAGCATTCCTTCCTGATAAGAGACCACTGACTGGGCTGGGCATGGTGGCTCATGTCTGTAATCCCAACACTTTGGGAGGCCGAGGCGTGTGGATCACCTGAGGTCAGGAGTCTGAGACCAGCCTGACCAACATGGTGAAACCCTGTCTCTACTAAAAATACAAAAATTAGCTTGGCGTGGTGGCGTGTGCCTGTAATCCCAGCTACTAAGGAGGCTGAGTCAGGAGAATCACTAGAACCTGGTAGGCGGAAGCTGCAGTGAGCCGAGATCATGCCACTGCACTCCAGCCTGGGGGACAAGAGTGAAACTCTGTCACAAAAAAAAAAAAAAAAATAGAGACCGCTGACCATGGACTGGTTCTAGCCGGTTTAGAGGCTGTGCACAGGATGCTTCTGCATCCTTTCTTTGACCTTTTGACATACAGAGCCTAACTTTACTGCATTTAAAAGTTAAGTCTCCACCCAAAGTGATATGGTTTGGCTCTTTGTCCCCACCCAAATCTCACCTTGAATTGTAATAATCCCCACCTGTCATGGGAGGGACCCAGTGGGAGGTAATTGAATCATAGGGGTGGGTTTTTCCCATATTGCTCTCATGATGGTGAATAAGTCTCATGAGAGCTAATGGTTTTATAAAGGGGAGTTCCCCTGCCCATGCTCTCTTGCCTGCTGACATGTAAGACATGACTTTGCTCCTCCTTCACCTTCCACCATGATTGTGAGGCTTCCCCAGCCATGTGGAAGTGTGAGTCAATTAAACCTCTTTCCTTTATAAATTACCCAGTCTCTGGTATGTCTTTATTAGCAGCATGAGAATAGGTTAATACACAAAGTGAACATGGATGTATGTACCATGCATGTTTGTTTATTATGCATGCATATGCCCCACTATCATGAATAGTCATAGCTCCTCCTGTAACCCACTAAATGTGTATACTTATCCAACCCATTTTGCTAAATTACTGTTCCACCCTTACCTCCCTTGTAGTGCTTGCTTTTGGTTTCTACTGGAGGCTACATTTTCCCACCTGTGGGATGGCCAGCTCACAGGCTGCAACCCTTATAAGAAATAAAGCTCTTCTTTCCAAATTTGTGAATCTTGTGGTTCTTCAATTGATACGGATAATGGCTAAGAATTTGGACTCCAATATCCCTTGCCTCCTAGCTTATGGATCAGCAAACTCAGTCTGTGGGTGATATTTGGCTCACTGCCTGATTTTTGTAAATAAAGTCTTATTTAGACAATTACACCCATTCATTTATATATTGTCTATGATTGCTTACATGCTGCAAAGACAGAGTTGTATATTTGCATCAGAGATCAACCATATGGCCTGCAAAGCTGAAAATAATTACTATTTGGTTCATTATGGAAAAAAGTTCACTGACCCCTGTCTTAACTTTATGATCTTGGCAACTATCTTGACCTTTCTGTACCTTACTTTCCCATTTATTAATTAGAGGTGGTGATGGTACCTTTCTTATGGGGGTGTGGTGATTGTCAGGCCTCTGAGCCCAAGCCAAGCCATCACAAAGGTGTCAGACCATGCAGGGACGCCTGCCTTGGTCCTTCACCCTTAGCAGCAAGTCCCGCTTTTCTGGGGGAGGGGCAAGTACCCCAACCCCTTTTCTCTGTGTCTCTACCCCTTCTCTGCTTTTCTGGGGGAAGGGCAAGTACCCCAACCTCGTATCTCTGTGCCCCGATCCCTTATTTCCACGCCCCGACCTCGTATCTCTGCGCCCCGACCCCTTCTCTGCTTTTCTGGAGGGCAAGAAACCCCCACCCCTTCTCCGTGTCTCTACTGTTTTCTCTGGGCTTGCCTCCTTCACTATGGGTAAGCTTCCACCTTCCATTCCTCCTTCTCCCTTAGCCTGTGTTCTTAAGAACTTAAAACCTCTTCAACTCTCCCCTGACCTAAAATCTAAATGCCTTATTTTCTTCTGCAATGCCGCTTGACTCCAATACAAATTCGACAGTCGTTCCAAATAGCCAGAAAATGGCACTTTGAATTTTTCCATCCTGCAAGATCTAAATAATTCTCGTAAAATAGGCAAACGGTCTGAGGTGCCTGACGTCCAGGCATTCTTTTACACATCGGTCCCTCTCTAGTCTCTGTTCCCAATGCAATTCATCTCAAATCTTCCTTCTTTCCCTCCCACCTGTCCCCTCAGTCCCAACCCCAAGCGTCGCTGAGTCTTTCTAATCTTCCTTTTCTACAGACCCTTTTGACCTCTCCCCTTCTCACCAGGCCGAGCTAGGTCCCAATTCTTCCTCAGCCTCCGCTCCTCCACCCTATAATCTTTTTATCACCTCCCCTCTTCACACCTGGTCTGGCTTACAGTTTCATTCCATGACGAGCCCTCCCCCACCTGCCCAGCAATTTACTCTTAAAAAGGTGGCTGGAGCTAAAGGCATAGTCAAGGTTAATGCTCCTTTTTCTTTATCCCAAATCAGATAGCGTTTAGGCTCTTTTTCATCAAACATAAAAAGCGCAGCCCAGTTCATGGCTCGTTCGGCAGCAACCCTGAGATGTTTTACAGCTCTAGACCCTAAAAGGTCAAAAGGCCGTCTTATTCTCAATATACATTTTATTACCCAATCTGCTCCCAACATTAAATAAAACTCCAAAAATTGGAATCTGGCCCTCAAACCCCACAACAGGACTTAATTCACCTCACCTTCAAGGTGTACAATAACAGAAAAAAGTTGCAATTCCTTGCCTCCACTGTGAGACAAACCCCAGCCACATCTCCAGCACACAAGAACTTCCCAACGTCTGAACCGCAGCAGCCAGGCGTTCTTCCAGAACCTCTTCCCCCAGGAGCTTGCTACACGTGCCGGAAATCTGGCTACTGGGCCAAGGAATGCCCGCAGCCCGGGATTCCTCCTAAGCCGCGTCCCATCTGTGTGGGACCCCACTGAAAATCAGACTGTTCAACTCACCTGGCAGCCACTCCCAGAGGCCCTGGAACTCTGGCCCAAGGCTCTCTGACTGACTGCTTCCCAGATCTTCTTGGCTTAGCAGCTGAAGACTGATGCTGCCCTATCGCCTCGGAAGCCCCACAGACCATCACAGACGCTGAGCTTTAGGTAACTCTCACAGTGGAGGGTAAGTCCGTCCGCTTCTTAATCAATACGGAGGCTACCCACTCCACATTGCCTTCTTTTCAAGGGCCTGTTTCCCTTGACTCCATAACTGTTGTGGGTATTGACAGCCAGGCTTCTAAACCTCTTAAAACTCCCCAACTCTGGTGCCAACTTAGACAATACTCTTTTATGCACTCTTTTTTAGTTATCCCCACCTGCCGAGTTCCCTTATTAGGCCGAGATATTTTAACCAAATTATCTGCTTCCCTGACTATTCCTGGACTACAGCTGCATCTCATTGCCACCCTTCTTCCCAATCCAAAGCCTCCTTTGCGTCCTCCTCTTGTATCCCCCCACCTTAACCCACAAATATAAGATACTTCTACTCCCTCCTTGGCGACCGATCATGCACCCCTTACCATCTCATTAAAACCTAATCACCCTTACCCCACTTAATGCCAAGATCCCATCCCACAGCACGATTTAAAAGGATTAAAGCCTGTTATCACTTGCCTGCTACAGCATGGCCTTTTAAAGCCTATGAACTCTCCTTACCATTCCCCCATTTTACCTGTCCAAAAACCAGACAAGGCTTACTGGTTAGTTCAGAATCTGCCCCTTATCAACCAAATTGTTTTGCCTTTCCACCCCGTGGTGCCAAACCCATATACTCTCCTATCCTCAATACCTCCCTCTACTACCCATTATTCTGTTCTGGATCTCAAACCTGCTTTCTTTACTATTCTTTTGCACCCTTCATCCCAGCCTCTCTTTGCTTTCACTTAGACTGACCCTGACACCCATTAGGCTCAGCAAATTACCTGGGCTGTACTGCCGCAAGGCTTCACAGACAGCCCCCATTACTTCAGTCAAGCCCAAATTACATCCTCATCTGTTACCTATCTCGGCATAATTCTCATAAAAATACATGTGCTCTCCCTGCTGATTGTGTCCGATTAATCTTCCAAACCTTAATCCCTTACAAAACAACAACTCCTTTCCTTCCTAGGCATGGTTAGTGCGGTCAGAATTCTTACACAAGAGCCAGGACCGCACCCTGTAGCCTTTCTGTCCAAACAACTTGACCTTACTGTTTTAGCCTAGCCCTCATGTCTGCATGCAGCAGCTGCCGCTGCTTTAATACTTTTAGAGGCCCTAAAAATCACAGACTATGCTCAACTCACTCTCTACATTTCTCATAACTTCCAAAATCTATTTTCTTTCTCATACCTGATGCATATACTTTCTGCTCCCTGGCTCCTTCAGCTGTACTCACTCTTTGTTAAGTCCCACAATTACCATTGTTCCTGGCGCGGACTTCAATCCGGCCTCCCACATTATTCCTGATCCCACACCTGACCCCCATGACTGTATCTCTCTGATCCACCTGACATTCACTCCATTTCCCCATATTTCCTTCCTTCCTGTTCCTCACCCTGATCACGCTTGATTTATTGATGGCGGTTCCACCAGGCCTAATCGCCACACACCAGCAAAGGCAGCCTATGCTATAGCACAAGCCACTAGCCTGCCTCTTAGAACCTCTCATTTCCTTTCCATTGTGGAAATCTATCCTCAAGGAAATAACTTCTCAGTGTTCCATCTGCTATTCTACTACTCCTTAGGGATTATTCAGGCCCCCTCCCTTCCCTACACATCAAGCTTGAAGATTTGCCCCCACCCAGGACTGGCAAATTAGCTTTACTCAACATGCCCCGAGTCAGATAACTAAAATACCTCTTAGTCTAAGTAGACACTTTCACTAGATAAGTAGAGGCCTTTCCTATAGGGTCTGAGAAGGCCATGCAGTCATTTTTTCCCCTCTGTCAGACATAATTCCTCAGTTTAGCTTTCCCACCTCTATACAGTCTGACAACAGACCAGCCTTTATTAGTCAAATCAGCCAAGCAGTTTTTCAGGCTCTGAATATTCAGTGAAACCTTTATATCCCTTACGGTCCTCTGTCTTCAAGAAAAGTAGAACGGACTAAAGGTCTTTTAAAAACACACCTCACCAAGCTCAGCCACCAACTTAAAAAGGACTGGACAATACTTTTACCACTTTCCCTTCTCAGAAGTCAGACCTGTCCTCAGAATGCTACAAGGTACAGCTCATTTAAGCTCCTGTATAAATGCTCCTTTTTATTAGGGCCTGGTCTCATTCCAGACACCAGACCAACTTAGACTGTGCCCCAAAAAAACTTGTCATCCCTACTATCTTCTGTCTAGTCATACTCCTATTCACCGTTCTCAACTACTCATACATGCCCTGCTCTTGTTTACACTGCCGGTTTACACTGTTTCTCCAAGCCATCACAGCTGATATCTCCTCGTGCTATCCCCAAACTGCCACTCTTAACTCTTGAAGTAAATAATCTTTGCTGGCAGGACTATGCTGAATCTCCTTAGGCACTCTCTAATCAGACGTCCTAGGTTCTCCCAATTCTTAGACCTTTTGTACCTGTTTTTCTCCTTCTCTTATTCCATCTAGTTTTTCAATTCATACAAAACCGTATCCAGGCCATCACCAATAATTCTACACGACAAATGTTTCTTCTAACAACCCCACAATATCACCCCTTACCACAAAATCTTCCTTCAGCTTAATCTCTCCCTCTCTAGGTTCCCACGCCGCCCCTAATCCTGCTTGAAGCAGCCCTGAGAAACATCGCCTATTCTCTCTCCATACAACCCCCCAAAAATTTTCGCTGCCCCAAGACTTCAACACTATTTTGTTTTATTTTTCTTATTAATATAAGAAGGCAGGAATGTCAGGCCTCTGAGCCCAAGCCAAGCCATCATATCCCCTGTGACTTGCACGTATACATCCAGATGGCCTGAAGTAACTGAAGATCCACAAAAGAAGTAAAAATAGCCTTAACTGATGACATTCCACCATTGTGATTTGTTCCTGCCCCATCCTAACTGATCAATGTACTTTGTAATCTCCCCCACCCTTAAGAAGATTCTTTGTAATTCTCCCCACCCTTGAGAATGTACTTTATGAGATCCACCCCTGCCCGCAAAACATTGCTCTTAACTTCACTGCCTATCCCAAAACCTATAAGAACTAATGATAATCCACCACCCTTGGCTGACTCTCTTTTCGGACTCAGCCCACCTGCACCCAGGTGAAATAAACAGCTTTATTGCTCACACGAAGCCTGTTTGGTTGTCTCTTCACACGGACGCACATGAAAGTGATGATTAAGTGTGCTGATACATACAGTGCCACGTAGGCTATTAGTATTATTATTATACAAGTCACAGCCAAACTCCACTGGCCCAGAGCCATGTGCCCTCAGCTGGGGTTGTAATCAGGGCCAAAGGCTTGACTTCACAGCCTTGCTGGAGGAACTCGGCCTCTCTACACCTATAGCATCCAGACCTCCACCAGCAATTTCTATTAATAGTTTGCATAGATGGGCCTGCAGTGCCTCTCTGTTTTTTTATCTCCAGCTGCCCCACACAGGATCTCACACTTGTTCCAGTTTATGCCATCTCATTCAACAACGATTTGTTGAGGACCTATTAGATATGCAGAGAGTCTTGAGCTGGGCATTAGCCGGGGCAGGAGATAAATACAGCATCATCCCTGCCGTCACATTTATTGTCCTCCTTCTACTCCTTATGTAATAGGATGCCTGGTAGAGACTCAGACCTCACAATTTTTGTAGCTGAAAAAATTTTGAGCAGTATTGTAAAAATTTTGAGCAGTTTCTGTCTTTAAGGGTGGAGACTGAAATTTACCTTTAGGGCAGACTGTCCCTTTGTTCTTGGCAGAACCTCTTGAGTGGGCCCTTGTAGTTATGTAAATGAGAAGCAAGTGCTTTCCCTGGTTCTCCAAGACCTAAATGCAATTGCTTCAGACTGAGATGTTAGGTGTACTGCTTAGTAATGGAAATCAGGTGGGTATTTTAGCGGAATCAGGCCTCTGCAAATTATGTTTCCTTTAGAGAAATGTTTCCTTTCTAATTCTGGATCGAGACTGCCCCAGGCCTGTAAATTGCCACATTTGTATCTAGTTGGTGAGGTTTTTCTGCGGCAGTTGTTCCTAGTTGTAATCTTGGAGAGCCAGACTCTGGGAAGTGTACCGGGGGATTCTTGTGGGGCTGCCTTGTTATGGACTTGATGCCAGATGTCTCCCTTGTGGGTGGGTGGGGGTCAGTTTCAGTGGGGGTTCCCATTTGGGGATAGGATGTGAGGATTTGGGAGGCAGGTCTGGACTCCAGAGTGGGAAGGCTGGCCAGCAGCCAGGGAGGGAACCAGTCCAGTAAGAGGTTTTAAAGTTGGAGTTGGGTCTGTGGGTTCAAAGAGTGGCCTCTTCTAGTAGCAGTTCTAAATTATTCTTTCTGTTGTGCTTCCCTTTCTTGAGTCCTAAACCTTCAGTTTGGGATTGGGGGGTGGTGGATTGGGGAAGATAATAATCTGGGGTTTAGAAGGAACAGCCAGTTTCGATTGAGGGCCTCAGAAGTGGACGTCAGTGGTGGATCAGGATGGGACAGCTAGGCTCAGTAGCCTGGTGTATTAGTCTATTCTCACACTGCTAATAAAGACATACCCAAGACTGGGTAATTTATAAAGGAAAGAGGTTTAATTGACTCACAGTTCTACGTGGCTGGGAGGCCTCACAATCATGGCAGAAGGTGAATGAGGAACAAAGTCACGTCTTACATGGCAGGAGGCAAGAGAGCTTGTGCAGGGTAACTCCTCTTTATAAAACCATCAGATGTTGTGAAACTTATCCACTATCATGAGAACAGCACTGGAAAGACCTGCTCCCATGATTCAATTACCTTCCACTGGGTCCCTCCCAAGACACATGGGAATTATGGGAGCTACAATTCAAGATGAGATTTGAGTTGGGACACAGCCAAACCATATCACCTGGTGACCTCACCAGAGCCCACAGCAGCAGCAAGCAGACCAGCCAAGGGGCTCATTCTGGAGCATTCAAGGCCGTACCCTTGAAAACTCTCAGAATTAGCTGGAGGACAGGTTGAGGGGTACATTTCCAGCAATGAGGAGATGGTTTCATGGAGTATGCAAAAACAGCCACTTGTCACTCTTCATTTCTTTGCCCGTTAAGCCAAAACCATCAGGTAATGATCTGTACTTCCTTTCATCTTAGAATAGTTCACTGTCACCTCCACCACCAGTTGACATTTGGGATCTGTGTAAATTTAATATCGGTTTGGCCTATTGATATTGGACAGGACAGAGCACACTAAAATAATACCACTTGTCCAGGATAACCGAACCCTTTGGTACTTAGGAGCAGGTGCTGAAAATCCTAGATGTCAAGAGTTCACAATAAGGAGGTAGGAGGGGACTCCCAGGACAAGTATCCCTGAAAAAGGGGCAATGGTTACGATGGCAGGTGGCCCTCTTAGTAATTGCTGTTGTGGTGCCCAGAGGGACTTGAAACCAAAGGTAATTGTGCAAAGTTGCAATGGCAGAAGCTGGTGTTTCTCTTTCCACCAAGCATATTCTGAATGTCCACTTTTGAACTCAGCAGGCAACATCTGTCTTCTAGATCCCATGATGGGTCATTCAGTAAAATCTCTGGGGCTTCCATGAGCTAGATGCCCCTTCTGTGTCTACTGGTGCTAGTACCAGGAATGATCTCCACAGGGGAATTTGGAGCTGTGTGTTCCCACAGAAGGGAACTAGCTGTGTGTAGTGAGGAAGCAGATTAGAAGCAAGTCCCCTCTGAGAGGACCTAGATAAGAAATGATCACAGAGAAAAGAGCAAGAAGGGACTCTAAGGAGAAAAACATTTAGTGCATGAACCAAACACTTTGCACACCTTTGGAGCCATTGAAGTCACCATCACCTTTGCAAAGGGCCTGCCCCGATCAAGCAGCTCTTTATTGGATAATTCAGGTCGATAGCCTGCTTTTACACAACTTGGGGCCAGATGCCTCTTGGTACATAATGTGTGCCAACTCATACCTGTAGGTGATTTTCACAGATGGTCCCTTCCCCTGGAGGGGGCTTAGTGCCCGCTCCAGGACTCTGAATGGCCCTATTCAAGAAGATCCCCAAAGCATAAGAGGAGAACAAGACTAATGGGCTGCAAGTCACGTGGTTTGGAAAAAGAGGTGGCCTAGTGCAGTGGCTCTCAGGACTGGCTGAGACGGTGAGTCCTGTGCCCCTGAGCTGGGATGCCTGCAATTCTAGAGAAAAGGAAGCTGGGCAGGGCCAAAAGGAAGGTTGACAAATCTCCTTGGCCCACAGGACTGCTGCAGGGCCAATATCCTTTTTCTGGAAACAATGCAGACAGACAGACAGACCCTACAACTTTTCCTTTGAATAGGAATTGAGTTTTCCAGGGAAGGACATTTAATAAGTTTCATTCAGGAAGTCTGTTGCCAATAAAGACTTAACAAAGTTAATTAGACTAAACAGCAATTATCATGTCTCCTCATTGTTCAATTATCTGCTGAACTGGTGTTTCCTGATTAATTTTCTGATTAAAATGTATTAAACTGAAAAGACCAGCAAACAGGCCCTGACAGATTCCTAAAGAAAGAGGGAGGTTGCAGTTGCCTGTGCGGGACACTGGGCACTGGGGCCAATGAGGTTGTCTCTCACCTTTTCAGCTAGGGGACAAGGGAAGGCCAGAGGGTCCAGCAAGGTGGGAGTGATATCTGTCTACCTGCATCCCCACAGACACACCTATCAACATCTCCACTCAGAGTCCTCCTCCCAAACCTGGACTTCCTCCTATATGGGAATGGCATCTTGGCAAATGGTGCCTGTAGGTGGGTGGAAAAACCTGGGAGCTGCCTTCAGTCTTTCTTGACCCCCTCCCACCATGTCATCTCCCCCTTCCTTAACCAGCTAAGCATGGTGTATTAGTCTATTCTCACACTGCTATAAAGAATCACTGAGACTGGGTAATTTATAAAGGAAAGAGCTTTAATTGACTCACAGTTCCACATGGCTGGGGAGGCCTTTGTAAACTCACAATCATGGTGGAAGACAAAGGGGAAGCAAGGCACATCTTGCATGGCAGCAGGAGAGAGATAACTCACAGGGGAAATCACTGCTTATAAACCATCAGATCTCATGAGAACTCCCTCCCTATCATGAGAACAGCATGGAGGAAACCGCCCACATGATCCTCCCACCAGGTCCCTCCCTCAAACGTGGCAATTACAATTCGAGATGAGATTTGGGTGGGGACGCAGAGCCAAACTATATCATATGGATTGTAATCATTTCCTTACAAATGTCCTTAACTCTCTTCCAGCAAAACCTCTGTCCTGGCTAACCCTATCTGTTGGTCTTCCTGGAATCTGCACCCAGGCCTCTGAGCATTGCTGGAGAAACCCTTGTAACCCTGCTGACTGATCTCACTTTGAATTTGTGACCACAGACCTCAGATGGGCATCTGACGCTGCCCAGCAATGCCATAACCTTTCCTTCCTACCTCCCCTTCCCCACTCTGAGAGGGCGGGCAGTCTCTCTCTGCTCAAACACTGCCCCTCCCTCCCTCACTGTCAGCTGATGACCTTGCCTTATACTTCACTGAGCCTTAGAAGCAATCAGACAGGAACTCCTGTGTCTTTCCATCAAGAAATTGACAAACCTCCTTCTATGACAATGAAAGACGTGTCCCTACTCTTAACAGAGGCCGACCCCTCCACTCGGGCCCTGGATCCTGTTCTTTCTCCCCTTCTCAAGGACTTTGTTCCTGTAAATATCCTTTCTCTTTCCTGCATCATCAGTTTCTCCTGTCTCAACTGGATCATCCCATTAGCATACAAAATGCTGTAGCACCTCTCATCTTTAAAAAAGAAGAAAAGAAAAACTCCCTTTGAACAGCATATATGTACTACAGCTATTCTTTTGAATGTCTGCTACATTTCACAATCATAAAAGTGTAAAACAAAAGTTCCTTCCCTTGACCCCATGCCCCACCCTAGTGTTGTTCATTTTTTATGTGTTCTTCACAATAAAACTTCTCAATGGACTTGCTTGAATCCACTGTTTTTACTTCCACATCTCTCACTCTCCCCTCTACATACCAGAACTTGGCCCTTGTCTTCACAATGCCACTGAAACTGCTCTTATCATGGCCAGCAATGACCTATACCTTGCCCCATGTAACAGTCCTTTCTCTTCTGACCCATTTATCCTGCAAACGCATTATTCTTTCCCCCTGGCCTCCCTCACTGCTACTTCTATTTTACTTGCCCTCCTTGCCCTCTCCTCCTCCTCTACACAATGTCTAGCCCCTGTGGATTCTGGATCCTCTTTTTCTCCTCTTTCCATGTTTTTATAGGTGATCTCCTAAGACCCACAGCTTTCAACATCTTCTATAAGTTGAATGACTCACAGCTTTATGTCTCCCGCCTAGACATCTCCCTGGAGCTCCAGTGTGAATGTCCAACTTAGAGCTCAACATTTCCATTTGGATGTTTAATAGGCAGGTATAAGACAGGCGAAAGAATCCCCCAGATTCTGAGAATGGTTTCTGCACTGACATCCATCCTCCTGGTCAGTTGATCGTCTGACCCTCTAACTGTATCTGGCTCATGCCACCACTGGGCTGCTCCCGCTTTCTGTCTCACTGGAGCAGGGCCAGAATAAACTGCTTAGGCATCACATGGTGTTTAAGGCTCACTTTTTTTTTTTTTTTTTTTTTTAAGACAGAGTCTCACTCTGTCACCCAGGCAGGAGTGCAGTGGCGCGACTCGGCTCACTGCAACCTCTGCCTCCAGGGTTCAAGCAATTCTCCTGCCTCAGCCTCCCAAGTAGCTGGGATTGCAGGCATGCATCACCACCACTCCTGGCTAATTTTTGTATTTTTTAGTAGAGGTGGGGTTTCACTGTGTCGGCCAGGCTAGTCACAAACTCCTGACCTCAAGTGATCCGCCCGCCTTGGCCTCCCACAGTGCTGGGAGTGAGCACTGTGAGCCACTGTGCCCGGCCTAAGACTCATCTTTGATGTGAATTGGATCGAAAGGGAGAAGTCACCCCTGGGGAAGCTGGTCACCTAGGACCACCCCAGAACCCTGGACACACAGTGGGTTTTCTGTGGGTCTCTCTGGGGGTCACTCACTGAGCTGCAGTCAGTGACAAATCAGCTGGGGCTGGGTGGTCCAGGGACTTTCAGCTGGGACGGTTTGTCTCTGCTTTCTGTGGTCCCATCTTCCAGTGGGCTAGCCTGAGTTCCTTCAAAGGGCAATTTGTGCTTGGGTCTTACATTATAAAGGTGACTAGGTGATGACATGAGTCAGTGCCATTGAAAGAAAAGTTGAATGTTACTCCCAGTTCCCCTATAAATAAGAGGCACGGAACAGCATGCCCCACGGGGCCACAGAGGGAAGCGTCAGTGGTGGTCAGCAGGCAGAAAGGAGGGAGCAGAAGCCATGCCCTCTATTGGGTTTCCACAGGAAGGCAAGGCAGGGCAGGGCAAACGGTTTAGGATTGGCTAGTTTGAATAATTCCAGTGGGCTTTGGAGCATTAGGGCTGTTGCTTGCTGTCTGGTACTTGGTCCTAGGTTGATTTAGGGCAGGGGATTGCCTCATGTGTGAGAGTTGGAGGAAGGAGGTGGCTGGGGGCGTGCATGTGGGTTGGTTGGTCTGTATATGAGAGGCATGCTCACCGACAAGCTGTTCACTGTCTCTAGGAATTAGCTAGAGAGGGGTAGTCTCTCCCCAGCCAGCAAAGCTCCCCAAAGATGTCAAAACATTATAAAACAAAGTAAAAAATATGATTAATATACATGGCAGCAGGAGGCTAAGAGTGGAAGCTGTGCAGTGTTGTACTTGAGATCTGGCTTTTGAGCTCCCCAAATAACTTCTGCTGCCTTCTCTTGATCAAAGGAATTTCCTAAGGCCAGCTCAGAACCAAGTGGATAGAGACATAGACTCCTTCTGTTGATGGGGGAGCAGCTGTACCACATGGCAAAGGGGTGAGCTCACAGGAATTGGAGAGAATAGTAGCCATATTTTGCATCCTACTGTAAGCCTATGGAGTGATGTTTTAAAGATGGAAATCAAAGGAGATCACTGTTTTATGTAAAGCCGTCCAACAGCTTCCTTCCCACCACTATTGCGGCAGGCCCCTCAGGATCTATCCTTGGCCCGCCTCTGGTTTTATTTCTCAGCCCTGTCTTTGTTCACTGCACTCTGGCCGTGCTGACTCTCTATTTTTTGGATGCTCCTAATTCCAGCCTCAGGATCTTTCCCTTGTCTGGAGCACTTTTTCCTAGAACTTTGCATTTTTGGCTATTCTATCCATTTTTTAGTTCCAGCTCAAGAGTAAGCAACCCAGAGAATCCTTCCTTCACCTGCTAACCAAAGTCACCTTTCCCTAGCTCTAGGATGGAAGTCCCTCCGTGCATTTTAATGTGTTGTTTTTCTTGTTATAATAGCTAATACTTACAGAGTGCTTACTATGGGACAGGCATTGTTCTAAGCCCTGAACATGTATTAACTCATTAAATCCTTACAACCACCCTATGAGGGGGGTTCTACTAATGTCCCCAGTTAACAGATGAGGAAATTCAGCCACAGAAAAATTAAACAACTTGCCCAAGTTCATGGCATGGCACATTCTTATCATGTTTATTTTTGTTTGCTTGTTTATTTCTGTAACCTCCACCCTCCCCCAGTGTAAGTTTCATGGGCGTGGAGACATTGGCTCTCTTGTTCAGTGTCTAGAATGGTGCCTCGTACACAGTCAAGGTTCCATAAATATTTGTTGAATAAATGAATGCACCTTCCAGGCCAATTTGTTGCCAAATCCTGTCTGCCATACTTCCTAAGTATTTCTTAATTTCAGTGTCTTTCTCTGTCTGTTTCTGCCACATAAGTAAAGATCATCTCTTACCTGGCCCTTTGGACCATCCTCTACAGACTCAATTGCACTTCCTCCAACCCATGGCAGAATGAGCAAGCTGAAATAAAAAGTTAGGGCCTGGCATGGTGGCTCACACCTGTAATCCCAGCACTTTGGAAGGCTGAGGTGGGCGGATCACGAGATCAGGAGTTCAAGACTAGCCTGACTAATGTGGTGAAACCCTGTCTCTACTAAAAATACAAAAATCAGCTGGGTGTGGTGGCGTGCACCTATAGTCTCAGCTACTCAGGAGGCTGAGGCAGGAGAATCACTTGAACCCAGGAAGTGAAGGTTGCAGTGAGCTGAGATCATGCCACTGCACTCCAGCCCAGGTGATAGAGTGAGACTCTGTCTCAAAAAAAAAAAAAAAAAAAAAAAGGCCACATTCTTCAGCTTATAAACCTTTTGTAGCTTTTAATCATCATCACAGCAAACTGCAAACTCATTAGAACCCACGTGGCCCTTCCAGACCTGGTTCCCTCTGCTTCTTTGCCAGATTCCCCAGTAACAAACTCTCCACAGCTCCCCCATCTGTACGCTTCTTCCCATAGCCATGCCCTTGTCTGAGGTACCTTTGCTTTCTCCCTGCAGACTCCTATTCTACTTTTGAAACCCAGTTTAAATGGCCTCTGTTCAAATGCATGGTCATATAGTTTGTAACTCATTCATCTACACTGCAGCACTCATTTATTCATACATCCACCTTTTCATTCATTCATTCAGCAAGATTTACTGGACCCAACCTTCAGAAGCTCAGCCTTGTGGTCAGAGAGTTGCAGTAGTGATTTTTTTTTTAGTTTTATTTTTTAGATGGAATCTCACTCTGTTGTCCAGGCTGGTGTTCAGTGATGTGGTCTTGGCTCACTGCAATCTCTGACTTCAAGCAATTCTTCTGCCTCAGCCTCCTGGGTAGCTGGGACTACAGGCATGCACCATCACGCCTGGCTAATTTTTGTATTTTTAGTAGACACATGGTTTTGCCATGTTGGTCTGGTTGGTCTTGAACTCCTGACCTCAAGTGATCTGCCTGTCTTGGCCTCCCAAATTGCTGGGATTGCAGGCGTGAGTCACTGTACCCAGTCATGATTTTTTTTTTTTTTTTTTGCACTCATTCATCTGTATATTTGTTTCCTCCTTCACACTGAAAGCCTCATTTGGTTTTATATCCCTAATGCCTGGCTTAATAAATGTTTGTTAAATAAATGAAGATAATTATGAAACAAACAAGCACAGACTGTTAAGGGGGAGCTTGAAGCAGCCCTAACTCAAACTGAGAGGATCAGGGAAGGCTTCCTGGGAGAGGTGATGTCTGAGCTGAAATTTACTTATTTCTTGCCTTTCCCTCTCAAACTGTGAGCATCTGAAGGGCAAAGATTCTGTCTTATTCACATTTTTGTCTGGGCTAGCATATAACATAATGCTTGGTACGTATTAGTTAATTCAAGAAATTTTTTCAGGCTAGGTGTAGGGGCTCATGCCTGTAAATCCTAGCACTTTAGGAGGCCGAGGTGGGCAGATAACTTGAGGCCAGGAGTTGGAGACCAGTCTGGCCAATATGGCAAAATCTCATCTCTACTAAAAATACAAAAATTAGCCGGGTATGCTGGCACATGCCTGTAGTCCTAGCTACTCGGGAGGCTGAGGTTGCAGTGAGCCTAGATTGTACCACTGCACTCCAGCCTGCACAACAGAGAGAGAGAATCTGTCTCAAAAAAAAAAAAAAAAAAAAAAAAAAAGATTTTTTTTTTCAACTTTTAAAAATTATAGTAAAATACACAGAACAAAATGTATCATCTTAAGTGTATGGTTCAGTGGTATTAAATACATTCATTTTTGTGCGACCAGCACCACCCTCCAATTTCCAGAATGCTCTTTCATCTTGCAAAACAGGAAATATTTTTGAATGCATGTCAAATATCTCTTTCCTTGCTCCCCATTCCTGCATGTCTACCCCATATTCAGTTTTTGAGACAGTCCAATAATTCAGCTCACCCACAGCCAGCACCTCTTGTTTAACATGAGGTTTAGCCACAGTGTACACAACCAGCCAACAAGACTTAGAATAACTACCAGGAATGCTCAGATTTAGACTGGAACCATGGATCACTTTGCCTTCCAGCTGTCCATAAGGATGCTTCTTTACCCCCAGACCTGGGAGGGCTTTTCCAACTCTGCCACTGCATTGGAATTCTAAATCGGCGCCTGACATCTGAGCCTAAGGGTTCTAACTGGAACTTGGAGGCTGACTAGTTGCATGCTCAACCCTTCCCCTACTTCCTTCCTCTCTTGTGTTAACTCTGTAGGCATCTGTCTCACCCACCAGATTACAAGCTCCTTTGAGACCAGAGACCATACCTTCAGCATGTTTGTATTCCCCACAGTGCCTGCCACACTGCAGGCAGGCATCAATAAAGGGTTGTTAAATAAATAAAGAAATAACCCACACTGAACGATTTATCCTAATTAACTCCTTGGAAGTAGTTCCCTTAGGATGAATTCAATATGTGGTTTCTCCCATCTTCTAAAAGCCTCACCCTTTATCTACAGCAAATTATGGTCATGCTGGTTTCTACACCATTGGTTTTCTCCATAAACTGCCTGTGCAGGTCTCTCCATTGAAACTGCAATGGCCCGGTTGACTCTGTACCCCAGAGCCCTCCTCTCCCATCTTGATTCCTGGGCATGCAGGTTTGGTTTAATTGACTCCTGGAAGTAATATTGGGGTGTAGCTGAGATATGATCATGTCATGATTGTAGGCTAGGAACCCAAGACAACCTGAGGGTGTTCTATACACAGAACCCAATGTGGTGCATGAATCAGCAGCCTTGTTACGAGGGGCCATTTTTGCCTTACCTGTGTGGTCATCCATGGCCTAAAATGTTTTGATCTGTTTCATCTTCTTCCACCCTAAAAGCTTGGAACCAAGTCTCAACTCGTACCATTTCAGTGGGAGAACAGATTAGCCCAAAGCTTCAATGTTTGTTAATAGAACCAGAAGAAGAGCCAAGAGGTTTTACCTCGATGCTTAGAGCTGGGCTGGCTTAGATCAACCACCAAGATTTTTTTTCTCCCAGAAAGTTCCTTTGAGCTCTCTTACCTAATCTCATGGGATAAGACAGAACATCCATAAAATGACCACACCCATGTTTGCTGGACCCTTTTGGAATCCTATTCAGTGAGACCGTGGTCCAATATGCTGGCCCTGAACTTGAGTACTGGAGAGTGCACCTCTCCTTCAGGAGTTGGGGAAAGGATGGATAGGAAGGTACAGGTTCCTTGCTCTTTCCCTAGAACCCAGTGTCCCCATTCCAGTCATCTCCAGGCTCTGGGCCCAATTCAGTTCTGGGGAAAGGGAATTTTAAGGAGCCTCGTTTTAAGATTTAGCACCTCAAGGACTCAGTCCAATCTTGAATAGAAGCCTTCTGCTTAATCCTGAAACCAAGTTCTAACTTTGTACCCCTGATATCTGGGGCTAATTTTGCAGTCCCGACCTCCCCACCTTATGCTCTGACCTTGTACTTTAGTCCTCCTAATATTGGGACCTTACTTGGCTCAGACCACTCCTGTGCGTTTGAGATGCTCTGTCTGTGAGCCCAGGGCCCTGGGACCTTATGCTTCCTCACTCCCTGCCATGTTCTTTGCATCTGCCTATTTCACTCACCTGCAGAAACACCTATTGTCTCCTAAACTTTCTTGTGGCTGAACTTGCTTGGACAACTGTTCATTTGTTGACTACCTGTTACCGCTTGTCTTGATCCTGGGGCAACACTGACATGGATTGATTTATTTCAATCAGCTTCAGCTGGGCTCACCTTCCAGCCCTTGACTCATCCCAGCTTGTGTGCTGGGTCCTCAGGTTCTAGGATTTCCTGGTCACTCTTAAACCTCTGCTCCTGAGTTCCAGGCTCCTCTTTTGATTGATCTTGCATGAAATTTAACTAGGTTTAGACAAAACTGCTTCACTCCTGATCATCACTGTACTGTTTAGTGTCACCTGAATGCAGTTTAAAATAATGAAAAGCTTTATTTTTCAGCATTATTGATTTACTACCAGTCATTAGTCCCCACAGAGAAAATATTTAAAAATGGACTCAGACCAAACTATAATAGGAGAGGATAGTAATGGGCCCATGTTAAATGGAATAAAATATGATCACATGCTGTTATTTTGAATTTATGTCTTAATAACCTAATTGAGTTTTTAGATGATCTGGATATATTTGCTCCTGACACAGCAGTTCTGGAGATAAACATGTTTTCTTTGTTGAAGACTGGTTTGACAAGTCTAATTAAGGTTTAAGAAATGATTACTTCATTCACTCATGCGTTCATTCATTCATTCATTCATTCATACATGCATGCATGCATTTATGCATTTGTTCATTCTACCAAACACCTCTTGAGTGCCCAGCATGTCCCAGACCCTGGGGCAGGTGTTAGAGGTTAAGAGGTAAATAAACAGGGGTCTCAAGTTCAAGGAATGACTTTTCTAGAAGAAGAGGCAGATTATTACAATGCAACAGGTGTGGTAGGTTGCCGCCAAGATAGCCCCCAGTAGCCCCCACCTCTTGGCATTCATGCCCTGGTGTGTTTTCCTTCCCTTGCATGTAAGCTGGACCTAGCAAATGTTTTCTAACAAATAGAATACTGTGAAAGTGGTGAGATGTCTCTTCCAAGATTAGGTTACAAAAAGACTCTCTGGCTTCTGTTCTGGGCTGCCCTCTTACTCGCTGGCTCATTTGTTTTGTTGGAAGCCTGTGGCCATGTTGTGAGTTCTTATGTGGAGAGGCCCATATGGCAAGAAACTGATATCTCCAGGTGATAGTGAGGACATGAGGCCCGCCAACAGCCATGTGAATGAGCTTGGAAGTGGATCCTACTCTCCTTGATTACATCATCATGAGGGACTTTGAGCCAGATGCTCTGAGCTAAGTCACACCTGAATTCCTGACACACAGAAACTGTGAGATAATAAATATTTGTTGTGTTAAGACACTAAGTTTTGGGGTGATTTGTTACACAGAAATAGATAACTAATACAACACGATGCTTTGCTGGAAAGATGAACCATGCGCTGTAGGGGTAGAGAGGCAGGAGTGATCAAATCTGCATGGAGAAGTTGGGCAAGGAGGGTATGGTCCTCTAGCTAGAGAAGAAGGCTACAGATAATTAGTGGTGATCAATCCTCCCTTTCCCTCTCTTCTTATTACCATGGAAAAATCTTCAAGCTCCTACTCTAGAATCCACACCTGGCAAAGACTCTGCACCGTGTCGTTCTGTAGATCTGGGCTAATGCACTATTGGTAATGGACTAAAAGAGATGCTGGTGGTTCCCTTCCTCTCCCTACACCTCTTTCAGACACAGTGGACTGGCTCTGTCCTGACTATCTCCTTCAGATTACTGGGTCTCAGTCTAGCTGCCTTTTCCCCCAGAAGGGGCCTCAGACATCCCATCTTGCATTTGCAAAGTCTCCATTCAGCACAGCTCAGCACATCTCCCTGTGCCCTCCTCAATTAAAAATGACACAAAAGTAAAGGAGACACATAGCTCTTTGAAAAAACTTCCAGATCCAAACTTTTTAATGAAGATGGAATATGAAGAGCCTGTCTTATCTCTCCGATGTGACTCCCATGTGCTGTAATCAAGCAGAATTAATTAAAAGCAATCAAGTGGCGAGTTGGCATAGGGGCCTGCGGCATGAGTCTTTCATCTTAGCCACAAGAATGCTCTTCCTGAGGGGGTGGGGTTGCAGGCAGAGAGTTGGGTGAGCCCATTGCTAGAGGGAAAACCAGCTCACTAGCAAGTGTTCAATGCCAAGGCATGACCCATGCTGCTGGAGTGAGTTTAGTGCGACTCAAAGAGGTGTTTCCACATTGTATATGAAGGGTCCGGTTCAGGGCTTCTTAAACTCTCAACCTATGGACATCTGGGGCTGGATACTTCTTTGTTGTGGGAGCTGTTCTGTGCATTATAGGATGTTTTGTGGCATCCCTAGCATCTACCCACTAGATGCCAGTGCAACCCCTGCCTAATAGCAACAAGTAAAAATTTCTCCAAACATTACCAAATGTCCCCAGGGTAGGGGTTGGGGAGCAAAATTGTCCACAGTTGAGAACTGCTGGCCCAAACTAGAGTTTCCTTCAATAAAGGTGTAGCTAGACTAGGACACCTTTCAGTCACGGTGGCCCCTGGCACCCTGGGGTAGCTTAAAGATGACAACGACCCTCTAGCTTGCAGTAAGTTGGAAAATGTTATTATCCCAGTGGGGCCAAAGAGCCAGTCACATGGAGACAGGCAATGTGAAGCCTCAAGTCTAAAGGGGAATGATTCTTCCCTAGACTTATATAGAATGCAAGAAATTCCTCACCCCGGAAGTATTTTACAACCACTGCCAAGTATTGCACAATCTCTCCTAACATCAGCCACCTCCTCATACTGTGACATTTCCCAGTACAGAGTGACAAATGGGGGCAGGAAAGGGGTTGTGGTGGTGGGATATCAGAGGACTTTCATCTCCAATTTGGCAATACTTTTTCTCACTGGTCCCCTCTGTCTTTTTGCTTACAAATATCTTATAGAATCTTGGAATATTTGGCTCCTGTTATACTCAAAGGATATGAGCTTTGCTAGACTTTTCAACAACAAGAGTGTGACTTAAACAGCCCTGTCTTGGTCCAGCAACAATAGATTAGGCGAATGGTATCATATCCTACATAACAACCAGGAGAAAAGTGGAAGGCATGCTAAGGTACCACGGGAGTGCCAACTTTCACCCAGTGACCCCATTTATTAGATAAAGAAGGACAGAGAGTTGAAAGATTGCTTAATGCAGGGTGGCAGGGGCTGAAGCATTGCTGGGTCCTAAAGAACAAAGGAGGAGGAGTTTCTGTCCGAGCTTGTTTGTGCAGTGTAAGTAGAGAGTCCGTTAGAGCTCCCCTCTTCCCATGATTATCTGTCTTTTTCAGCCTCCCTCTCGGGCTGGATGCCTGCAGAATTGGGGAGGTGTGGGGACATCCTTTCTGGATATCCACAGAAGGAATGGGTGACATTTGAAGGTGGCCAGGAAGCAGAGCATGTCTAGAACCCCTGTTATGGGCCAGGCACAGTGCTCATATTTCATTAACCCAAACAGCCCTGAGAGAGAAATAGCATTACCGCTTTACAGTGAAGGAAGACGAAGCAACTAGAAAGTTGCAGAGCCAGGATTCAAACCGAGTCTCCTGACTCCAAAGTTTATGGTCTTTCCCCCGTATCTGCTTCTTTCCTTAAGCTCATAAAATAGACTTAAGGATGTGGGTCTTAGAGCATTGAGGTCAAGGGCTGTTGATGGGCAGGATCCCAATTCCAGAGGAAGCGGTGACAGAAGTATACCTCAGGCTCTGGTCTACTTTTGGTCCCTTCTGAGTTTCCTTGGGGCTCACAGCTTCACTGCAAAACTGGGGTACAGCTTAAAGAGCAAATTGACGGGTACCTTTGCCCTTCCTGACACCTCCCTGGGCCACACTGCCATTCCTCATCTGTTACTTTATTTCCAAAGAGTTGTTCGGTCCAAGAGTTACCTCCAACTCACCTTTCTTTGGTCAGGTCCCAAAAAGATGCCTTCACATCCTAACCCAGAACGTGTGAATGTGACTTTATTTGGAAAAAGTGTCTTTGCAGATGTAACTAAGTTAAGGATCTCAAGATGAGATCATCTTAGATTATCTGGGTGGGCCTTAAATCCAATGATAAGTGACTCTATAAGAGACAAAAGAGGAGAATGCTGGGAGAGAAGAGGAAAAGGCCATATGAAGATGGAGGCAGAGATTGGAGTGATGCAGCCACAACCCAAAGAATGCTGACAGTCACTGAAAGCTGGAAAGGGCAAGGAAGTACTCTCTGCTAGGGTATTTGAAGGGAGCATAGCCTTGCTGACAGCTCAATCTCAGACTTCTGGCCTCCAGAACTGGGCAAAAATAAATTTCTGTTGTTTTAAGCCACCAAGTGGCTTATGTGTTATGGCAGCCCCAGGAAATCAATATAGGTTCCCAAAGTTAAATATAAGGTCATTGCAATTTGCTACTGCTCCATCAGCCTGCATTGATGGGATGCCTGGTACATTTGTGGCCTCCTCCCCCGGTTGCAATGAGGGGCAAGAAGGTGCCCCCGAGGCACTTGAAAGCCATTCACAGCCAGGAAACACAAAGTATAAGCTTATATGAGGCTAGAGAGGTAGCCTGGGGCTTGATCCCAAAGGGCCTTAAATCCATGTTAAAGATTTGGAGTTCATCTCTAGGATCTTGAGAAGCTCCTGCAGGTTTTAAGGTGTATAATGAATCAATGAGTGTGCGTTTTAGAATGCACACGCTGGGTGCCAGATGGGAGATAGAGAGGGCAAGATTCCCATATGCCTCCATCCAGCTCTGCTCTTCACCTCTAACTCCAAGTGACAGCCCCTAGGTGGGCTGTCTCTGCTTGGTCAAGGAGACAGACACACTTGGGAGAAGAGTTAGCCAGCCAGAGGAAGTCAGGTTCAGAGTGGTGGACTGTTGAAGCTCTTCAGGCACTAAACTTTTATTCGTCACTAAGGTCTCTCAGCTAGTAGTCTATTTCCATGAAAGTCATCAAAGATTTTTTTTTTTTAAAATCAGGGCAATTAAATCAAGCATATTCCTCAGTATCATGGAGAGACTGGAGGTTAGAGACTCCAAAACCATCCCTGGCTTAATGACTTTGGGATCCCTGGGCCCCTCCATGCAGCAGAACAGCAATTAACCAAGGTGGGTGACTTTCTTTCTGCTTGTGTTGACAATTGGAAACAGAAGCAGCTTTTGGGTCTGGGGTAGGAACCAGAACTGAGTTAATACTTTAGTTTGCCCTGAGAATAAAAAAAGAATGATAGGGCTGAATGGGGGCTCCCCACTGCCTCTGACTTCCTCAGATCTTAGGCTGTGTTCCTCTGCCATGGCTCCTTTATTCCCGGGCCTCCTTCCAAGTTGTTACTTGTCATCTGTCACCTGAGTCACCCTGGAGCCTCACAGCTGATCTTCTGTCTTTTCTTCCTTTGTCACCCATCCTTTACATCAGCCATGGGAAGCTCTCTCTCAGGCACCAGGTAATCACGATTCCAACACACATCCTATTGCCAGTGGGTTCAACCCGAAAGTCTTTAGTCTGATGTTCAGTCTCATCCTTCACTCTTTGTCTTCTGCTCTCTGCTTCCCTACATCTGCTGGAGCTGACACTGTGCCAAATCCTGTCCAGGACCTGCTTATTTCCATCACTGTCTTTGTTGGGTGTCTCTGCTTGGGACACCTTCCTGTTTCATCTCCATCCAAGCTTTGAGAGACTTTGCAGTATATTCATTAAGTGTGTGTAGCGCTGGAATCAGACTCTTTGAGTTCATATTCTGCCTCTGTCACTTACATGAAATAAAATATATAAGCTCTTGGCTCAGACCCTGACATAAAATAAGTGTTCAATAACATATGCTTGACAGTATTATTTCTCCCGCACATCACTTCTGTTGAATCCCAGTGTTCACTTCTCTCAGGAAGTCTTTCCTGCGTAACATTAACCTGGGCCTCCCTGACCCTGCTCACTCACAGGCAATAAAACCTCCCTTGGAAGCTCGAATCAGGGCAGGGGTCCTTTCAGCATGTCTGACCCCATGGGTGGGTCTGGAATGACTAGCACTTTCTGATTCTCTTTGGTCCGGTACATATTGATGAGCCTCCATTGAACTGCTCTGAATCAAAGCTTTCTCTTAACATCAGTCATGGACCACCCATCCACCCACCATCCATCCATCCACTCAATCATTCAGCGATATTTTGAACACTTATTATGTGCCAGGAACTGTGCTATGTGTTGGGTATACAACGGAGGAAAAGGCAGACTCTGCCCCACCTTCATGAAGTCATTGGGCAGTAGGGAGAAAGATACTCAGATAGGCAAATATGACACAGAGGGGCCAGTGTTCTGATGAGGGAAGCACAAGGTGCTGAGACAACCTGAAAACCCTAAGGAGAAGCTCTGCAACTGCCTTAGAAGATCCCTGGAAGCGATCCAAAGGAAGCAAGTTTAAGCTGAGACCCAAAGAATAAGAAAGATGTTAGCCAAGTGGAAGAGAATTGCTGGTGAAGAGTGTTTTAGTTGAGGAAACTGTGTGTGAAAAGACACAGAGGTGAGAGAGGGAATGGCATAGTGGAAAGTTGGGTGGGGTGGTGTGTGTGCCCATGCACCATGCAAGTTGTATGCATGGGTGCCTGTTGGAGGTGAAGGTGAGACGAGGCGGGAGGGGCAGGCAGGGGCCAGGATATGCAGGGACTTACAAACCATGTGAAAGAGTTTTGACTTGCACATCACAGCCATGGAATAAATGAGAAAGTGAGTGGGAGTTTCAGTGGGGGAATGGCATGATTAGATTTATAATTTAGAAAAATCACACTGGCTGCAGTGTGGAGAATGGAGGGAGGTTGGTTTGTGAGACTCCATGACAAAGTCGGCTTCAGTTCTTTCCCCAGGCAACCGGGATCCTGCTTGAGCTTGAGCTCCAGCTGAGGCCCTACTGCCTTGCGTGGTTCTTGCTAGGTCCCCTCCTGAGGGTTGGATCTGTCTCTAATTCTCAGCTGTTGACTCAGGTCCTGCTCACAGTGGACAAGTGACCTCCAACCAGGATCCTGTCACTCCAGGTATAGTCTCTGCATAGAGGGGACACATGTCCACATAGATTGGGTCTCTTGCATTCTGATATACTTGACTACTGGTCTGGGCCAAGCTTGAGACAGCTGTATATCTTTGGAACAATACAGTTTGGACCTTTGGCTATCACTTCTTGTGTAGTGGCAACCTTATTCATCCACTTATTTGTCTCAAACATTTACCAATTATCTGCTATGTCCCCAGCGCTGTGCTAGGTACTGGGTACCTGGTAGTAAGCAAAGCCAAGATGGTTTCAGTGCTCATGGCATTGTGAGAGATGGCTCTTTTTTTTTTTTTTTTTTTTTTTTGAGACAGAGTCTTGCTGTGTCGCCCAGACTGGAGTGCAGTGGCGCAATCTTGGCTCACTGCAAGCTCCGCCTCCTAGGTTCATGCCATTCTCCTGTCTCAGCCTCCTGAGTAGCTGGGACTGCAGGCACCCGCCACCACGCCTGGCTAATCTTTTGTATTTTTAGTAGAGACGGGGTTTCACCATGTTAGCCAGGATGGTCTCAATCTCCTGACCTCGTGATCCGCCTGCCTTGGCCTCCCAAAGTGCTGGGATTACAGGCGTGAGCCACCGCGCCTGGCCTAGAGATAGCTCTTAAATAAAATAAATAAATACATTTCTATTAAATAAATAGAAATTGTTCTAACTGAAATTAAAGAAAAGAGTAAGATTCTGAGAGGGGATGTGCTTTAGGTTAGATGGTGCATCTGGCATCTCCATTCTGATCCTCCAGGTCCTTCCTCCACTCTGGTCTCTGCCTTGGTGGGCTGACCTGGATGGTCCACCTCAGTGGGTTCTCTTATGTCTGGCTTCTAATAGAGTTCAGCCAAAGGGGGTGGTCAGCCAGAGATTAGAGGGTGAGAGAAGAGTGAGGTTGGGATATTTATTCCCCTAGCTTTCTCCCTGGCTGGTTACCCTGGGCTGGCCACATTCTTTGTCTTGTTCCTTTATCCTTCCTGGCTAGGGGCAGTTCTGTCCTCCCTCTGGTGGTACCCCTTTGTCTCACTTCATGCCTTTATGCATAGTCCTTTTAGAAACCTCCTTGAATTATCCTAATGTGAATGTGCCATTGTTTCCTGCCAGGACCCTGATGGATACAGATGGCAATAGAAAGCCTCTCTGAGGAAGTGACATTTAAGCTAGACTTTCGGGATGAGCGGGAGCCAGCCATGTGAAGAACGGGGGAGGAGAGACACTCCAGGCAGGAGGAAGTCGCGTGTGAAAACTCCAAGGTGGAAAGAGCTCACTGTTGTGTTCAAGGAACAGAGAGAAGGGCAGTGTGTCTAGAGTGCAGCGCTCAGGAGAGACAGCACGAGATGAGATTTTCTGAATTTCATCCCGATCACACAGCACACAGCAGAGGAAGTGGTTGGCCTGCTCTCCGGGTCACCTCTCTCCTCATGCTGGCCCTTACGAAAGATAAAAATACCGATAACTAATGCTTATTGAACACTTACTATGTTTCAGGTATTGTTTTAAATAAATTTATATTAAATAAATAGTAATTGTTCTAACTGCAATTAAAGAAAAGAATAAGGTTCTGTGAGGATGAGAGCGGGAATGTGCTGTAGGTTGGATGGTGCGCCCGGCATCTCCGTTCTGCTCCTCCAGGTCCCTTCTCCACACTGGTCTCTGCCCTGGTGGGCAGACCTAGAGGGTCCACATCAGTGGGTTCTCCTATGTCTGGCTTCTAGAAGGGTTTAACCAAAGGCGAGGACAGTAGGAGAATGCTTTGCATGCATTGATTCATTTAATCCTTCAACAACCCCAAGAGGAAGGTATTCTTAGCATACACATTTTACAGATAAGGAAACTGAGGTTCAGAGAGATTGAGTAACTTATCCAAATTCCACAGCTTCAAAATGGAAGAGCTGGGACTTGAAATCACGTAGTCTGGAGCCAGGGCACTACTCTTAATCACCCGCTATAAACACGTTTGCTAAGTCCTTGGCCCCCACTAGTTCTTATCTTACATGCCTCAAACATACAGTGATTTCCTGTATTTATCAATCAACTCCAGTGGTTTCCTATATCTGTCAATTGTTTAATAAATTATGCACATTTTTTTCTGTCTTCTCAAATGTATCATAGACTTCTCAAAGACCTAGACAGAGTCTTTTAATTCTGCACTACCTATAAAATCTTGTAAAGTGATGAGCACACAAAAAAGTACTCAATAAATGCTTTTTGGATTCTTGATTTGAATTAGACAGTGGGTGTAAAGTAATAGTGCCTGGGAAATAGAAGGTGTTTAACAGATGGAACCTGTCACTGGTGCTTACAAGGAAGGAAGCAAGAAGGAAGAAAAGTTAGTTTCCTAGGCAATCAAACATGAGATTGTTGGATAATCACACTAGGTCATCTCCTTGGTACCCATAGTCCAGGATCTTGTCTTAAACTAGGCACTAAAAAGTAAATTGGGGGAGAACAGGATTGTTCTCCTAGATGTCAACTTAATGTCATCATTTTTCTTTCAATCATCCAATTTGTATCTATAGGTTTTGGGATCTTATATTTTCAGCTGCATCTCCTCTTGGGGTGATGAGTTCTGTAAATTCATTCCCTGCTGTGTGAAGGAGCACTTCCTTTTATTGATCCTGAATTTACCTCCTGCAAGTTTCAAGTTTCAAGATTCCTTCCCTCCCTTTCCTTTATCTTTCTCTGGAACAAGTACCTGGGAATAGGTGAGCAATTCCCTGTGCTTTACTCCACCCTATACCTACCTATTCTTCATCCCAAGAAACCTAGTGGTTTTCTCTCTTCTCACTTTCCTCCAAACTTTTCCTTTCATCTCTTCTTGGTACAGTGAAGACAGTAGAATGAACTTCCAAAAAGAACCTTCCTAAAAATGAAGGTAACCTGGACAGAAAAGAAGCAGACCATACACACACTGTTGGAACTGTCTGGTGGCCCAAACTTAAGCCCCTTCATTGAAGCAGAGAAGCGCCTCCCCAGATCCCTGGTTCCCAGGCACTGAGAACACCATACTTATTTTTCAAGTGGCTGGCTTGTTCTCCACCTGATTTCCCTGCCTGTCCTTTGGCCAGGTGGTTGTCAGGGATCTTATTGTTTCCTTGTATAACAAAAGCTCACCAGCCATCTTGCCTCCTAAGAGAGATATTTTGACAAAAGAGACATTTTATGTTGATGATTTTGAATGCTACTGGGTCATAGTGGCTATGTAAACATTTTTTTAATGTCAAAATATTGTGTATTTTAGATATCTTTGAGCCTCTCTGCCCATGTGTCTCCCCATTTCTGGGAACTGTGCTCCTTTCCTGACTTTCACCTGATCTGACCTCTACCCCAGAACTCTGCCCCTAGGCCAACTGTCTACCCTGTAAAATCAGCCAAGGGTGTGGAGTGAGGGAGGGGGAGTCATGGGGTGAGGTTGCCCCTTCCAGAGGGTGTGGGCAGGGTAGGCAATAAAATAAGTCGTGTGTGTGTGTGTGTGTGTGTGTGTGTGTCAGTTTCACACATTACTTGGTTAAAAGAACAGAAGAAAGGCCATTTTTTTTGTTTGGTCACGTGAAGGTGCCATTGGCATCTAAATGATTGTGTCCAAGTACCCACATCAGAATGTTGTTCACCTTGGAACCAGCGATTCTCAAACCCTGGCTGCACATTAGACTTTGTGGGGGCCTTTATAAAAGCGAAGCCATGTCTCCCTCCTTTCTGCTCCTGTCCCCCTGCCCTCTGCCTGGAATCCAAGTAAATCACAATTACGTTTTGAAAACTCCCCAAAGGATTCTAAAGCACAGCTAGAGAAAAGAACCACTGTCCTGATCACACATACAACCTCTCAACACCCACACACTGTCTCTCAATCTGTCTTTTCCACAGCTCCAGTGACAGTCAACGGGTGGGGCTGAGAAACCACACTGAAGATTTGTCCAGAAGAATATTGATCTTGGGGCCCTGATCAATGAGCTCTGTATTATCACAGTGTTTTTTTTTAAATTACTTTATTGTATTTTTAGTATCTAGTTTCATTTTCCAGTCTCACGAGCATGCCTGGTTTATGCCTGAGTTATAGGGCTCACTAAAACTTATTTATTAATCCACTCATTTATTCATTCATTCATCTAGTCACTCAATCACTCATCCACTAATTTACTTATTCACTCTCCCACTCACTCATTTATCCCTCTGACCAGCATATCCATCTGTCATTTATTTACCCATTGGTTCATTCACTGTTTCCTTCATTTCTCGTGTTTATTCATTTGTTCATTAGTCCATCCCTGTACCATCATCCCACCCATTCATTCATCTATCCATTCACTCTTTCGGTCATTCATTCAATCATTGTTAATTTATTCACTTTTCAGACATTTTCTGACACTTTATAGATGAAGGCTCCTGAACCTGGCTCTGGGGAAGCACAGATGAATTACACTCACAATAAGGTTGCATTTGGAGGCTGAACTTATTTGTTCTCTGGGGCCAGAGAAGCTTGGCCTTTTGCTCTCTTCCGTGATTAGACGCAGTGACTTTTGGTGGGAAACACTTCACCATCCCAGTGAAAAGTCTTTAAAGTCTAGGGACTCTCCCAGGACAGGACCAGAAGGCTTCCTCTGGATGGAAGAAATTGCTCTGTAGTGCTAGCTGGTGGGGAGGAATAGGAGAAGATGGGAGTGACACCTGATGTTTCCAGTTTAGGAAAAATCAGCTGCTTAGAGCTATGCCTTCTTACAATGAAATTTTCTTTTGAATAGGAATAAGGAAAACGGGAAAATATAATAAAAAAGAACTAAAATGGGCTAAAAATGGCACAATGAAAGGCAAATAGAGAAAAGATAAAAGCAAATTGCTGTAGTAAATATAGTATATAAAATAAATAAATACCCACCCTCAAGAGACCAGTGAGTCCTGGTGGGTGAGTTAAGTGTGAAAAACCTGGGGCAGGTGGGGGAGAAGCTGGGCTATCTTCTAGAAGGGCCAACTTGTAGACTGGGGTTCCCTTCAATATTCTGTGGTTAGAGATTCTGGCTGAGAGTTCTTCAGAGAAAGGTCCTAACTCTTAATGCATGTGTTTCACAGAGAAATTCATTCATTCTTTCATTCTACAGATGTTTACAGAGTGTGTGGCCCACTGCCTCCTTGCAGTTTACCATTCAGTGGGGAAGGCAGACACTTGGACAAGTAGTTACATGTAGGGGTGATGGGTACCATGAGGAGGAAGTACAGGGAGCTATGGGAATGTCTAATGGGAGAAACCAATCTAACGAGTCAGGAAAGTTTCCTGGAAAGTGTAGGTGTAAATGGTGACTTGAAGGTGGATGTGTGTTACGTAGTGAGGAAAAAAATGTGCGAAGGCTGAGGGTATGGGAAGGCATGGAATGAAATCTCCCCTCTGTGGCTGGTATGCATGGTGTAAGGGGAGAGGGGCAAGAAAAAAGGCAACAACTAGAAGTGTCATTCATCCAACAAACCATCACTAAGCATCTACTCTGTATACTCCAGAGCTAGGAGTATAGAATGTAAGGACAAGGGGACACAGTTTCTGTCTTCAAAAGCACCTGTTGTTCAAGGAGCTTAAACGGAACGGAGAACAAAGGAAGGGTTAAGAGAAAATTGTTGAGGTTGCCGTCCCTGCCAACACACTGACTTTGATGCATGACTCCCTGCTGTGGTTGAGGGAGGCACAACTTGCTTTGTTTCTTGGGTGCATTTTGCCTGGGTGGGAATGCGTCAATGCTGGACTTTTCCAGCCAAAGTGGCAGTGTTTTCTAAAGAGCAGCTAACTGGACAATGTCACCGCATGGTGATTTTGTCATAAGAGGGAGCAGCAGGAGGAGGACTGGGGATGGAGGGCATAGACAAGTGGTCCAGATCGGCTACATGGGCAGTACAGCCTGGCAGGTCTGATCTCACCAGGAGTGGCCATATGGAGACACAGAAGGACTTCTGGGGTGTTTGAATGTTGAAGTGTGTACAAAGTTGAGGTGCCACCAGAGAAAACCAGGTGGTCTGTTTCCCCCCAGGCCTTACAAGGTGCTATTTTTCTTGGTGAATTCACCCATGCCCAGGCTTCAGTCTAGCCTTACATAAACAGTTTGGTCCATGCCCCGGAATGGATCAAACTCAGGAATGAATACCAATGTACTTAGGCCAGTGGATTTCATAAAGGTCTGGCGTGCGACATCAGACCTCCTTGAAAAATATTACCACTTGGGGGAATGGCATGGCTACTCATGTCCTCTGGACACAGCATTTTCTCTTTCTGGCCATGCCAAACGCGTAGTTAAATTACAATCAGAAGGTGTTTTCATGCATCAGTCAGGTTTTAATGCTGGACACAGGAACTTTGGATATTTGAAGAAAGAGATTTATTTATGATGAGGAATTAGGTGCTTCCAAAATAGCTGGATGGCTTGGAGGACAAACTCTAAGTGGGGCCTCCAGGACTGATTCCTAGTAGAATGGATCCACTGGGGGAGCTGTTACCTTTGATGTAATCTGGATAGCAGGAGATCAGGAGGTTGAGCCTGAAATAATTGAGGTCAAATGTACAAAGCTATAGCTGTGATCTAGGGCTCAGGAGTCTGCCTGTGGCACTACCACAATTGCCTCGATGCTGAAACATGAAGTCTGATGAAAGCCTACTAATATCTCTACTCCCTTGCTTGTCAAAAGGAAGACAGCCCCTGCCTCACTTTTCCCTGCAAAATTTCACCTAGGTGCATTTGAATGATGAAACCTATTTCTCATTGAGAACTCAATCACTCAATCTCCAAGGGAGTCTTGGAAATGTAGACTAAAACAAATCTTTCCAGTATAGGAATACTCAGTAGAAGGAGGTGGGAGTGGATGCTGAAAGCCAGTTGACAATTTCCATCACTCCTAGTACATGTGCAATTAGAACAATAGGATTTAACTACGCAATGTGAAAGGTGAACAACGTGAAGCCATGATACCCTAAAGAATCAACCTGTACATATGCCACAAGTATGTTACAGGAAACTGAAGGGGTCAAGGCCACGGTCCATGGTGACCCGAATCCTCAGGGCTGGGATGGACAGTCCAGTGGTCCTCTAAGTACCACTTGTTCTGTGCCTGTGGCTGACCACTTCTCATTTTGATTCACAAATAATTTCTTTATAACACTCCTGTCAAATCTTTTACATGACTTTGCTGATCTCAGAAAATATGTGTAGATTTATTTGTGCCATTATGTTGAAGGAGTATGGCTCATGAGATGCAGTTCTAAAGCAATTTTATTTTTGTCTCCCATGATCCCAGTTAAACTACATTCTATGGGCCTACTTCTTCTCTTGTCTCTGGATAAAAACCCAACTGGGCTCTTAACATCTATGGTTGTTACCATATAATAAAAAGTCCTATAGATACTTTAAGTTTCAACTATATTTCTAATTTAGTAATTAAAATATGCAGCCCCACAATCTTGCCTTGAAGGATAGACTTCTCGACTCAGCCTGCTGCACGCTGGAAGCTGTAGGGGAAGGAAGATGTGTGGTTGGTGCTTTCTCTCTTTCTTTATTCACGTAGTACTTCTACTCCTCTCTCATCTTGCTAGCCATGTTCATGATGCCTCCAGGACTGGATGAGGAAGTCATAGAAGAGGTTAGGGGAGCAAGGATGACTTCACTTGACTGTTATCACAGTGGTGACCAGCTTCAAATCTCTTTGGACTTGGCACATGTTTAAAGTGACTTCTTCCTCTCATGGGTGCTTTTGGGAGACTTCAGAGATGCCCACCTTCTCACTGAAGATTTCTCACCTGCAGTCCCTGATCTAGACCTCATGCATCTCTATTTCGGCTGTTTGCATTCTCCTGAGAATCCAGCAGCATCTCCGCCTTCTCTCTGCTGAGGTCTGTTTGCTCTTCCATGTGGCCTTCCTTGAAAGGACCTAAGATGACCCCCACCCTGGCTCTCTCTTGCACTTGACTTATATCAGATTCATGTGAAAGTCTTGTTATTCCTTTGCTCTGGCAAACTCTGGAAGAACGTCACTTTCCAGACTGTAGCCCTCAGCTCTGCATCACAGGCTGCGGCAGCCAGCCTCTTGACATTTGGATTTCTCAACTGAGATTACAGGATTCCCACATTACGTTCTCCAGGGGGTATCACAAAGCCATAGTCTCTTGATTTGGGGTGAGGAGGTAGCACCTGTGTACTCATCAGGCTAGGCTAGATAATGCTGAGCTAACAAACAGACCCCAACCAAAGTGGCTTAATACTACACAAATTTATTTCTTGCTTTCAATCCACTGTGGGTCCAGATAACACAAAAGAGCAGTTGTCTTCCAAGTGTTGACTCAGTGCTCCAGGATGCTTTAATCTATGGCACCTGGATATAAAAAATGGTTGTACAAAAAAGTACTGCAGGTGGATAGTCATGTTGGTTGCACAACAATGTGAATGTATTGAATGCCACTGAACTATATACTTGCAAATTGTCAAAACTGTAAATTTTATGTTTGCCCACAATAAAAAACCCTGTTGTGGGCTGGGTGCGGTGGCTCACGCCTGTAATCCCAGCACTTTGGGAGGCCAAGGCGGAAAGATCACGAGGTCAGGAGTTCAAGACCAGCCTGGCCAAGATGGTGAAACCCCGACTCTACTAAAAATATAAAAATTAGCTGAGCTCAGTGGCAGGCACCTGTAATCCTAGCTACTTGGGAGGCTGAGGCAGGAGAATTGCTTGAACCTGGGGGGCGGAGGTTGTAGTGAGCTGAGATTGCGCCATTGCACTCCAGCCTGGGAGACAGAGTGAGATTCCATCTCAAAAGCAATAACAAAACAACAACAACAACAACAACAACAACAACAGCAACAAAAAACCCTGTTGCATGAGAAAAAACAACTATTTTTAGTGAACTTAACTTTTGCTTCATATGAGAAAATAATTTTTACCTTAAGTAGCTGCTAGATAGTCACTCAGATGCTGTTGATAGGACCTAAGATGACCCCCTCTTTCTTTTCAGTAATTGTTATAAATATTAATGGGCTAAATGAGTTTAATAGAATTAAATAATAAAAAAAGTGTTTCTACAATTGTCACAGCAAAGGAAGAGAGGGCAGCAGGGCTGAATCCTGTCATGGAATGCTTCCATCTGCAAGTGGCACATTTCAGTGGCCAAAGCAAATTATGCCATCCCTGACTTCAAGGTAAGGTAGATGAAGTACAATCTCTTTGATGCCCAGAAGTGAAGAAAAACCAAACACCTGTCAGTAAGCTGTACCTCCCATGGCCTTCCACAGCCTCCCTCTCCTCCACCCTGGGTAGGGGTAGGATTCGTAGCACAGCTTACTCCAATAAATTCTCTGCTAAAATATTTTTTTCCCCAAATCCATCTCTTGACCTGCACATACACTGGATGTGAAACTGATGTTTACAACCTCCTTTGCAAATTGTGCATATGGTCTACAACCTCCTTTGACATATGAGAGCTATTGTCTTTTGGTGCCCTGGCTAACAATTGCATTTTAACATTCTGTTATATATTTGTTCATGTTCTGTCTCCCCTATCTGAATGAAGGCCCTTGAGATCAGGGACTACATCTGTCTTGTTTCTGGGACTGTCTGTTAGGCTGCATGCCTAGCACGGCATTGGACATGTTGCAGATTTTTCAGAGCTATTCTGGACAGGAAGGAGGGACAGAGGAGAGAAGGAAGGAAGGAGGGAGACAGGGAGAAAAGGAAGGAGGGAGACAGGGAGGGAAGGAAGGAGAGAGGAGGGAAAGAAAAGAAGGAAAGAAGAAAAGAGGGAAGGAAGGAAGGAAAGGGGGGAGGGAGGAAGGAAGAAACAGAGAGAAAAATAGAAAAATGGTAGAATGGAGTTGAGTCAGGAAGCAGAGTCAGCAAAAAGAGTTCATGGGAGAAGGCAGAAAACCAAATCCCAGCATGGAGCCAAAAACTGGCAGATATCCAAATACTGGGTCAAACTCAGATCCAGTATTCAGGGGTGAAGCACTTTAGCGACAGAAATAAAATTACAATAGAGTGGCTAGGATTTGGTGCCTGATCGTGGGGTATGAGGCCCAGTGTCCCTGGAGGCTTCACGTTCCTCATTCTCCCCAATGAGAAGGGGGAAGAAAAGAGAAATGGCACTTTCTGAATGCCAGGTACTGCCTAAAGTTGTCTTATTGAACTCTCACGGTAACCCTATTATAGAACTGGGAAACTGAAGCTCAGAGAGGTGAGATAACTTGCCCAAGCTCACACAGCTAATTAGTGCAGCTGTAACCCAGATCTGGGTATCTCTAGGATGTGGGCTGTCTTCATTGCACAGATCCTTCTTAGTCCTTCTCTGAGGACAAATGATTCCTCTTTCTCTCTCTCTCTCTCTCTCTCGGAATTCAATTCCAGATAGCCACTCCGCTAAGTGGATAGCATGAGATGCTCACTTTTCAATTTCCTGACTTCTGAGATGTTGGTAGCCATTGTGAGAGACATAAAACAACTTCAGGGTAAACCTGCCTGCCTCCACTCCATTTATGTCTGGTTTCAAGATTCCTCCCCTCACCCAGCCCCTGACCTGCCTCCCACACAAGATCTCTGAGCTCTCTAAGCACACGGCTTGAAGTGTTTTCTGTGGCACAACTCTATTTCAAAGAAAGATCCAAGTGCCTGTGTATTTGTGTACAAGCCTGTGTGTAGAATTGCTGATGGTGTGCTGTCTGGGGAACCTCTCTGAGGGGTGCAGGTGTGATGAGGGTGAGGTGTGTAAAGGCTATATGTGCTGAGTGTGAGGTATGTGTATACACAAAGTCATTTACAGCTGCCATTGGCTGTGGTTTAACAATGGCCTGGAGGGCTGGTTAATGTGCCCTGTGAACTGTGCTGTCGGAGATCTCTCTTGGGCGTCATTGAGTTCGCGACTGTGGCTTTGCCTAGTGATCTAGGAAAATGGCATGGTGGCCAATTCACCTGAGGGAATTGGTGATGATGGGAATTGTGTTGAACTGTGGCTTGCCCCTTAGGACACTAGTAAGACTTGCCTGCAGTGCATGCACATCTGTGCTTGATGACTACACTTGAAGTCACCCTGGCTGCTGGTACTGATGATCTAAGAGTTCTGCAGGGAGAAAGTCTGTGAAACCTTCCTGGGTACACCATGGGGGTGGTGGGTGCACCAAGATGTTGAAAAATGCATTGACAATAGGCACCAGAATCCTTTAAGAGCTCTGTAGTGAGTCATCTGTAAGCTGGAGATGGAACTAGGATCCTTGATCTCTGTGGTATAATGGGGTCCCAGTGCTGTCGAGGCAAGATGGTGGTGACAAACCATCAGAGACAAGGAGTGTGTAACTTCTGTAATAATCCACAAGCAGAGATGCTTGCTTTGAACTTTCAGCAGACTGTTTCACCTTCCTATCAGGCCAGCTGCTTCTGGGAAATGGGGCAGGTGATAAGCCCAGTGATTTCCATGAATCTTCTACCTCCTTGCCAATGCATTTCCTAATACTTCCGTGAAACAAAGCCCTCCCATGGTACATTGTTTGGGCATGGCTGAGTAGGTTGTACATCAAATATAGGCTTTCTTTTCCTGCCTACAGCACCAGCTGAAGTCCAGAACCATCATTTCTGGACTTATCATCTCCTTGGTATCCACACAGTAATACTTCCAACCAGGGCACACTTTTTAAGGCAAAGGAGTAAGGTACTGAACTAAAGACCACGCACACTATTCTAATCACATGCCCCATCACCCAGAAGAAACTGGCTTGATAAGGTGAAGGAGAGGTCTGCTGAAAGTTCAGTTACAACTGAATAGCCTCAATTGATGAATAGCATCTGCGAAGATGAGGTTGGATTCTGCAGGGTATGGTGTATGTCTTAAACCAGTAGTCAATGTCTGGTGCTGTTCCATAGCCAAAGTGAATGGATCTGGGCCCCAAGGAAGAGGTGGAAGTAGTTTTTTCACAATTACACTCAGTAACCTACTTGAAGATTCTTTCACTTGCTGTTTCCTTGACCTTGGGCTTCCCAGTAATTAGAAGCTGAGATAGTCCCCTGGCCATTCTGGGATCCTTGTGTGGCTGAACCACCAGGCTGAAGGGGGCATCTCTGTGCTGACCAGGATAGTTGATCCTGGCTGCCAGGGGAAATTGGTTTGTTGCCACACAAGAGGGGCAAGAAGTACTCTGCTTGGAACCACAGGGCCACTGGAACATCTGTTAGTACTCACCTGTGCAATAGTCCTGACCAGTGGAAAACTGTGACAACCCAATAAAGACAAGACCGCAGAGGACTCGGATCTCACAAGAATGAAGGATTAGGTCACCCCATCGGGCATTCCAAGAGGCCAAGGGGTACGTGGATTGGGCAGTAGAAGAGGGCACTATGGATTACCTACTTATGTCTCATGTTCAGCTATAAAAGCATGGAGAGTAGCAGCTAAGCTTTACGGCAGTTATTTTTCTCTTTTTCTCCTCCTCTACTACCTTATATGAAGAATACTGGTGGTATTCCTCTTTTAGGTTTCAGTAGAGAGTTTGACTGAATTGACATTACCTTGTAATGATACAGAAGAGATGGACTTTGTGTGTTCTCTGTATTGAAGACATGAGCTTTTTACCCAGAGGAATGACCAAAGTAGATGCTGAGATGTAAAAAGGGTGGCTTGTGCTAGATATTGTTATTGGCTTCTTCAGATCCTTTTGCCACCATTCTCCACTCTGTTCTGTGTCCCCAGGGGCTGGCCTTTCCCCACTAGATCAATGAGCTCCTTGTCCTTTGGGTTTCAGGTGGGTGTAGTCAAAGAGGAGTGTTGTAGGAGGTTAGAAAGAAGGAAGAGTGAGGTCAGGGCATAGATTTTCCTAGATCTTTCCCTGCAGGTCACCTTAGGCTGACTGACTGTTTCCCTCCACGAAAAGTTACAGCTCCTGTAGGTGGCCCTCCCTCTCTGCAAAACTTTCTTTTCTTTCTGGGTTCCAGTAACCACTCTGTTCCTTGCCTCCTGTGGGTGGGCAATCATGGCACTTTGCTACTACAAACTCCATAATGCTGAACCATTCCTTTGGTTTCCTTATGCCCTCCTCTCACCTTTGTAAATGGCCCCTTTATTAAACTCTTCTCAAACCCTTCCCAATTCCTGCCAGGACCCTGATTGATACACTGAGCTTGGCCGATCGGTTGTGCTGCCCAGGACTTTCAGTCTGGAGCATGTAATGCAAAAACCCCCACCAATGGTTGGGAATTCATTTGTGGTAATCGTGGTAGTGCCCAGTGGCAACAGCAACTGTGGCTAATGTCAGTGTCCTTCTTCCGCAGTGACCACAGCATCCTAGCCAGATCATTTCCTGTTTTTTGGCCCTTGGGGGAGCCCTTGGTTCTTGCTTATTTTCCAACCCTGGTACCTCAGCCTCCTAATAATTTTGTAAGCCTCCAATGTCATTCTAAGAAATTCTCTCTCTTTTTTTTTTTTTTTGAGACGGAGTCTCGCTGTGTCACCCAGGCTGGAGTGTAGTGGCATGATCTCAGCTCACTGCAACCTCCACCTCCCAGGTTCAAGCGAATCTTCTGCCTCAGCCTCCCGAGAGAAATTCTCTTAAAAATTAATATAGCCAGAGATGTTTCCAGTACCTTTAACAAAAACCTTGACTGATACAGCCATTGAGGCAGATATTTGATGTCTGGTCCAAAGCTTTATTTTTTGGCCAAATTGAAACTGCATGGAGTTCTTTAAAAATGGCAGATTCAGTTAGTATGAACTCCTTTTGTTCATTGCCCTTGGCATTTCCCCTTCTTTCTACCTGGAATGTGGGCTGATGTTGGAGGCACAGCTGCCATTTTGCAACCACAAGTTAATCATAAGGAAAAGGCTAAGAATGTGGTAGAAGTCTTGGCCTAGATGTCCCTGTGCCTTTGGGCCAACATAGCAACAACATCTTCTAGAGGCTTTCTTCTTACCAGAGAAGAAAGAAAAGCCCTGCTTGGCTTAAGTCATTGTTTCTCATTTTGTTATTAACATAACGAATTCCTTCTATTATAGTATTATTTACTTCTATCTCTACAACAATTCTACTTGAGATTGAATTCTCTGCATATCAGGTGGAGATTCAGAGGCTCAGAGCAGACAAGTGACCAGTCCAAGTACACACAGCTAGTACTGGGGAAGGGACGCAAATTGAGAACAATGCCATGAATATGTTTTGGCCCATTCATTTGATAAGAATTTCAGGATTTCTTATCTTGTGCCAGGCCTGGGTGCAACATTTGAGATTCAAAGATGGATACAACAGGGTCCTTGCCATTGAGGCCCACCAAAGTGAGCCAAGTGAGAGATGATGGGAAGTTGCCCAAGGAAGATAGAGAGGGCTGGGTAGAATTAAGAGACATTTAGAAGGAAGAATTGTAGGATTTGGTGATAGATTCAAAGGAGAGGACGGATATCTAAGTTTGTGGCTTGAACACTTGGGAGAAATGTGTGGTCATGACTGGTATAGAGAATATGCAAGGAAAGGCAGGGGTGGTGGGAGGCAGGTGGGAGAGAGCCTGGAAGGCAGGCAACCAGAGGCAGAATGGATTTTTGAAGCAGGGCAGCTTTGGGGAAGCAAGGGCTCCAGGCTGTTGTCATGGGATTGGTGACTGAGATAGAGTGGAGGTGAAAGTTGAGGCTGGCCTGAAAGCCTCAGCTGTTAACTATTAATGCCATATTCCCTATTCAACCCCTTCAGGGCAGCCTGGGCAACTGGAGCCACAGGGGAACAGCAAGAGGAGGGCTGTGCTTTCACATTGGACCCTTATAGAAGGCCTTGGCAGGCTCCCCTTCTCTCCCCAGCTGTTTTCTGGGCTTGAATTCAGCATTCAGTCGCTCTCCTCATTAGAAAGAGTGGCTCCGTGGGTCTGCAGGATCACTCAATACAGTAAGTGAGCCAACCCCAGGGGTTCTTTCAGGTAACGAGTACTTAAGCCCGCCATTAGCCACCATTAGGGATGCCTTTACTGCTTAATGATCACCAACTACAGGGCTTGGTGGGGCTGGACAGATGGAGAGCAGGGAGGAGCTTCCCCACAAAGAGGCCATTCCAATGTTCTTCTCCTGAGACCCCAGAATTGAGGCTGCTCTGCCCTCCAGGCACAGGATTAGTTACAGATCACTGGCCTGTCTTGGTTAGAATAGGTAGAAATCTATATTTGATGAGTCTATGGGAAGAAGGAAGCGGATGCTAGGAGAAGCTAAGGCTCCTGTTTCTTTCTGATGGGTGGGATCTAAGGGTATTTGTGCTCTCTCTCTCTCCCTCTCTCTGTATGTGTATGTTCGTGTGTGTGTGTGTGTGTATGTATTTTGGGGAACCTGTTCTCTGCTCTGAGGGGGTCTGGGATTCAGGGTTAGATATCCCACTTTATATAATAGAAATTTCCCCAGGATCCACCAGTCCATGGGTATCAGTGAAATCATGGGTAACAGAAATGGCTCAAATTTCACTGTCTTGTGTCCCCACCTTACCACCCTCTGAAAAATCTCGTGGTTTCCCAAGAATCCCTGGGACGTCTCTGGCACTTCTGGACACATATGCTGCTGTTTCAGTGAGCACCAAGTTGCCCTCTAGGGGGTGCTGCTGCTCCACTGGGCATGGCCCTGCAGCCATCATTGCTGCTCTGCAGGTGCTGGGAACTCCGGGCACTGTTGCTGTTCTGCTGGGCACTGCAGCCTCTCCCTCTGCACTCCTGGGCAACCCTGTGAGCTCTGCTGCTGGTCTGCCAGGCCCAGAAGTGTCCACCAGTCACCACTGTTGCCCCACTGTTGCTTCACTGGGCTCTGTTATTGCTGCCATCTCTCAAGGGACACAGCTCACGGGCCCAAAGCTGAATAGTGGTCTGTTGTAGGTGGAGAAGAAGGGAGAAAGCCTCTCGCCTCTTGTGCTGCACTATCTTGGAGGCATCCCAAACTTCTATAAAGTTGGATGACACAGGCCCTCCTGTCTTTTTTTTTTTGAGACGGAGTCTCGCTGTTGCCCAGGCTGGAGTGCAGTGGTGCGATCTCGGCTCACTGCAGGCTCTGCCCCCACCGGGTTCATGCCATTCTCCTGCCTCAGCCTCCTGAGTAGCTGGGACTACAGGCGTCCGCCACCTTGCCTGGCTAATTTTTTGTATTTTTAGTAGAGACGGGGTTTCACCGTGTTAGCCAGGATGGTCTCTATCTCCTGACCTCGTGATCCGCCAGCCTCGGCCTCCCGAAGCCTCCTGTCTTTACTTAGGTATTTTATTGTTCAGCAAATATTCATTTTCTCTCCCCAAACCTCTAGGAGAGAAATGTACTTCCCAACCATTAATGCTGAGCTTGGCCGCATGACTTGCTTGGGCTAATGGGACATTAGCAGTTACAAAGCAAGCAAAAGCTTGGAATGTGCTTGCGCAGTTGGACTTGCTGCCTTCTTGGGCCTTTGCCATTGCTGGGAGAAGAACATGCCCTCCAGATCGAGAAACCTGGGGAACAAAGCCAGATACAGCAGGCCTATGGCTTGAGGCAGAGCCTCCCCAGTAGACCTGCAGATGCCAGAGTAAGGAGTAAATGCTGACTGTTGTATGCCACCAAGTTTTGGATGGTTTGTTACGCAGCATTATTGAGGCCACAGTTGACTGAGGTAAGCTCACTCCACTCTAAGATCCAGACGCGTGTCTATGGAAATAGACTAAGATGAGCTGGACTTAAGCCATCAGGTAGTAATGAGAAATTTCCTTTCATTGATTAAACTATCCAGCTGGGTCAGGTTATCTGAGTTTGATCCCTTCTTTACTTAGGATAAATTCTCTCAAAAGGCTCTCAGGTCTCATGCAAATGAGCTTCACAAGGGCCGTCTATCTGAGTGTATTAGTCCCTTTTCATGCTGCTGATAAAGACATATCCGAGCCTGGGAAGAGAAAGAGGTTTAATTGGAATTACAGTTCCACATGGCTGGGGAGACCTCAGAATCATGGCAGGGGTGAGAGGTATTTCCTACATTGTGGCAACAAGAGAAAAAATGAGGAAGAAGCAAAAGCAGAAACCCCTGATAAACCCATCAGATCTCATGAGACTTATTCACTATCACGACAGTAGCACAGGAAAGACTGGCCCCCATGATTCAATTACCTCCCCTTGGGTCCCTCCCACAACACTGAGTCATGTGTAGACTCAAGCTGTATATTTCTCTGTTTGCAAACTTAAGTTTATTAATTTTTATAAACACTCCAGAGCAGGGGTTGGCAAATTCTTTCTGTAAAGGTCCGGATCATAAATACTTTTGGTGTTGAGGACCATACGGTTTCAGTCACAACTACTCCACTCTGCCACTGTAGCTCAAAAGCTGACATAGACAATACTTAAATAAATAGACATGGATGTGTTTCAATAAAACTTTATTTACAGATACCTAGAGCCTGTTGACCGCTGCTCCGTGGCAAAAGCATTTTAGCTCTTCCTGCTACCAACACATGGCGGTAGCAGTTGTGACTGGTTATCACCTGATTTGTTGGGGCATGTTTGCACTGTTTGTGTTACACTGAAGGTATTTTACAAATGTTGTTATCATCATGACCAACAATAAGTGGAGAAGTGGAGAAGTGGCGAGTGAGCTTATTGAAAATGCTGGTTAGAAGAGACATATGGTTATGATGGAATCCAAAGTGGAATAATAATTTCAAAAATTGAAAGTGGTGAGAAAATGGATGTTGTAAGTGAAATGGGATACTTTTTTTTTTTTTTTACAGTGTCATGATTGTGAAGGATAGAGAGTAAATCAGGCAACACGTAAAAAAGTGCTGCACCCATGCTATTGACAATAATCAGCAAAACATAATGAGAAGCAATTGCCAAAAATCAAAAAAGGAGAAAAACTTTTGAGTGTATGGCTAGAGAGGAGAAGTATCAGTGGAGCCTCATTAGCCTAATATGAGTTCAGGAAAGGGTAGGAGTCTGTTTGAGAACTTAAAGGCCACAGTGAACTGTTGCTTGTTGCAAGCCATAAATGGTTTTTCAGGCTCAGGGCCCCTAAAGTCTATACAAGGTCAAAGAGATGTTGACACTGTAGCCGCTAAGATTTTCTCTGTAGAGAGCTTTAAGGAGGAGATTTACTTGCCTTAACAGATTTTAAAAGTGGGAGATATAGGGCTGTTTTGGAAAAAAACACATCAGAGCAAAACATATTATGTGAAGCATCAACTCACTCGTCTATCTAGTGGAAATGGGCCTGGAGATTACAAGCTTAACCTTCATGAGGTTCTTTGCAGTTGCAAACAAGCAGACTTACAAACAGCTGTTTGGAACTGAACTTGTTAACACACACACATGCGTGCACACACACATACCCATAAAACAAGGTAGTAAAATGAAGGGTAAAATCTGTTGCTTTGCAGAGCACAATATAGTCATAATTCACTTAATGACATTTTGGTCAATGTTGGATCACGTGTCCCAAAAGATGATAATACTATCTTTTTACTGTACCTTTGCTATGTTTACTTGCCATTGTGTTACAGTTGCCTACAGTATTCAGTGCACTAACATGTTGTGCAGGTTTTAGCCTGGGAGCAACAGGTTATACCGTATAGCCTGGGTGTGTAGTAGGCTATATCATCTAGGTTTGTGTAAATATTCTCTGTGATGTCTGCACAACAACCAAATTGCCCAAATGACCCGTCTCTCAAATGTATCCTGGTCTTAAGTGATGCATAACTTACTCAGTTTGGATGGGGGGATGGCGGGGAGGTTCTCAGCTCAGCTGCTCCCTCCTCACTCAGGGGCACGTGGGCTTAAGGAGATGGTTTGCAGGTGAAACACAGTGGTACAGTGGAATGAGTATGGGTTTTAGAGCCAGGCAGCTTTGATTGGTGTCTGAATGTTGTCTATACTAATCATATAATCCTGGTTGCTACTGTGAGAAGCTTTCTACCTCCCTCAAAGGAAATGGAGGAGAAATGTATCCTTGGGAAAAAGCGGGGTGGATACTTCTGCTATGGAGACAGAGAGGGTAGTTATAGCACCGACCAAAAGGGGAATAATCAAGGCATTATAGCAACTTGTTAGCTTATAGGTTAATATGGTAAGTAAAGGATCTGGGGAGAGGGGAAATATTGATCAAAGGGTACAAAGTTTCATTTAGGAGGACTAAGTTCTCTGATCTATTGTACAGCATGATGGCTAGAGTTAATAACAATATGTATTTCAAAATTGCTAAAAGACTGGATTTCAAGTGTTCTCACCACAAAGAAATAATGAGTATGTGAAGGGATGGATATATTAATTAGCCTGATTTGATAATTTCACAATATATACATGCATTGAAACATCATGTTGTACCCTATAAATAGAAACAATTATTATTTGTCAATTCAAAAAGTGAGCTGAAAAACAAATTAATACAAGGGCAAATCCAAAGAACTGCAGGGGGGAAAGGAGTGAAAGGAGGGATTAGGGTGATTCTCACCAGAGGAGCGAGAGGTGACCTGGCTGTGGCCCTCCTTTCTTTGAGGTCCAGCATGAAGAGAGGGTGGTGGTGACTTGGGGGATGGAGCAGTCTACTTCTGGTATCTCAGGCTCATCGAGCTGTGTTAGTTAAGGTTCTCTTGGATGCAAGTAATAGAAACCAATTGGAAGTAGCTTAAGGTATATTATATTTGATTTATTAGAAATATGTTCTAGTGTCTCATGGAATTCAAAGAAACAATTGAATAACCTAGCTGAGGGAGGAACTTAGCAGTAGGAGTTCATAGACTTCCTTCCCTCTAGGGCAAAGCTTCTTTAACTTCAGTAGCATCAGAATCACCAGGATGACTCCTGGGCCCCACCTCTAGCAGGAATTTGCTTTTTTTTTTTTTTTTTTTTTTTGAGACAGAGTCTTGCTCTGTCGCCAGGCCGAAGTGCAGTTGATCTCGGCTCACTGCAACCTCCAACTCATGGGTTCAAGTGATTCTCCTGCCTTGGCCTCCTGAGTAGCTGGGACTACAGGCACGTGCCACCATGCCCAGCTAATATTTATATTTTTAGTAGAGATGGGGTTTCACCTTGTTGGCCAAGACGGTCTTGATCTCTTGACCTCATGATCCACCCGCCTCGGCCTCCCAAAGTGCTGGGGTTACAGGCATGAGACACCATGCCCTGCCTAGGAATTTGCATTTCTAACATATTCCCAGGTGATACTGCTGCTGCTGCTCCTGCTGCTGCTGCTGCTCTTCCTGCTGCTGCTGCTGCTGCTGCTGTTAGTTGGCCCAAGAGCACTGCTAATAGCATGGCTCAGTGATCAGCTCCCAGCCCTGTCCCTTGGTTCAAATGACTTGGGCCATCCTGGTCAAGTGTTCTTCTCTGGTCCAATCATTTATGGCCAGGGGATGGAGTTACAGGGTGTAGACACGGCTGCCTGAGGGCCACCCCCAGTGTGTCATGAACACTTCAGAGAAAAGAAGGGCTTGGTGGATACAACAGAAGGTGTCTGCGATTCCACTCCTCACAAATGCTGCATTCAGGAATCCGAGTCTTGAACGCTGAAGTTCATTCTGTAGGGTTTGTCTTTGAGCTGCCACTCTGTCTCTTGGGATTCTCTCCACCAAGATTAGCCTTCAAGTGAGACACTGCCTTCCTGGCTCTTTGCTTTCTAGTCCCTTTAAACAAGTAAGTAGGGTATTTACATTTTAGTACTAATCCCTACTGGAAAATCTAGAGGAGATAATACATCTAACTAACTTGTGAGAAGTTACACAAGTTTTGAAATGTTCTAAATCCCTTATAGTAGCAGGGTTGAAGACTCTTGGTTCTCCTCTGAGTGGGTAGCCTGGCTATGTCATTGCTCTCCTCTGCCAGGAAGATCTCTCTTCTTAGCAGTAGGTCTGCCTTTGCTACCAGGGCAGAGACACAGAAGCTTTATTCTCTCAGTGGTTTATTATAATACATCTTTGGGGACAGCCCTAGAGTGATCCCCACTGGGCATTTCCCCAGGAAACAAAATCCTGAGGAGGGAACTGCCGATGCTTGGATTCCTGCCTTTTCTGTTTACTTACAACATCTTTATTTATTTCTTGGAGGACAACAAGCTTTCGAAAACAAACAAATAAATAAACTAAACCCTAGTTGTGTTTGGAGCAGAAAGAACAAGGGAGGTATTGCCTGCCACTGGGGAGGGAAAACACACAGGAAAATAGAGAGAAAGCAGACTTATGCTGCCATTTAGCAGAGTATTTTCTGCCAAAGAAATGGATACTCAGAGTGGTGAGGGCACACGAAGCTTCGGCAGGGGAGCCCGTCCTAAGTAGAGAGGCTAAAAGAGAGTGCAGAATCACTGACACAGGACTGGGAAAGATCTTCAAGGATGACTTCCCTCTATAACCTCTCCACCAGGTAGTTATCCAGCTTTTGCTTGAACCTTTCCAGTGACAGGGAGCTCACCACCTGTAAAGTCAGCCTACTCTTTCTTGGGGTGCTTCTGACACTTAGAAAGTTGTTCCATGTAGTGGTCTGTCATTTCTCCAGGCTGACAATGACAAGTTTACCAGGTCCCTTTGTGGTTGGGTTATTGCACTAGCCTTGAGCTGAAACTGTGGAAAGTATGAGAATCAGGCACCAAATCAGAATCCCAATTCAGAAAAGGAATTATATTTTGCCTGAGACCCTTCATATCTAAAGCGATACAAAGATTAAATGTGAGTGGTACTGAAACTTGTAGTGATAAGGCCCCTTGTGGAGGAGGAATGGAACAGGCTGAGTCATTCCAGTCCCTTCTCTTCTGTCCTGAACAGTTCAGCTCTCCCCCAAACTTGCATAGCCCACTGAGCAATACAAAAGGACTGCAGTGAACCAGACTGAGCCTTCTTACAAGGCAGCAGGCCACCTATTATTTCTTAAGCATGTGCTTTGAGGCTTTACCTCCACAACTGGCTTAGCAGAGTCTTCTTTTCCAAGCACAGAGAGAATATTCTCCCTGAGAAGAGTTCTGTGAATACAGTTTTCTCCATATCATTGCATATATAATAATATCTCTATGTCTCTAATGCATTGGGCTAGATTTGATTAATCCATTCCTTTTTTTTTTTTTTTGACGGAGTCTTGCACTGTCGCCCAGGCTGGAGTGCAGTGGCACGACCTTGGCTCACTGCAACCTCTGCCTCCCGGGTTCAAGCTATTCTCCTGCCTCAGCCTCCTGAGTAGCTAGGATTACAGGCACCCACCATTGTGCCTGGCTAATTTTTTGTATTTTTAGTAGAAATGGGGTTTCACTGTGTTGGCCAGGCTGGTCTCGAACTCCTGACCTTGGGATAGTCCGCCTTGGCCTTCCAAAATGCTGGGATTACAAGCTTGAGCCACCGCGCCCGGCCTCCACCCCCCTTTTATTCACTCTTCTCTACTCTTTCCTAGGATGAAGTCTCTGGTGTTAGTTTTGGCCTCAAGCTCTGTTTTCTAAGGAACCTGGGCATGCTCCATTTCTTTTCTTTCTTTCTTTTTTATTTTTGAGACAGAGTCTCCCTCTGTCATCCAGGCTGGAGTGCAATGGCACCATCTTAGTTCACTGCAAACTCTGCCTCCTGAGTTCAAGCGATTCTCCGGCCTCAGCCTCCCAAGTAGCTGAGATTACAGGCACACGCCACCAGGCCCAGCTAATTTTTTTTTTTTTTTGTAGAGATGGGGTTTCACCATGTTGGCCAGGCTGGTCTCGAACTCCTGACCTTAGGTAATCTGCCCGCCTTGGCCTTCCAAAGTGCTGGGATTACAGGTGTGAGCCACTGGGCCCGGCCCCATTTCTTCAATCATTGTATTCCCAGTGTCTGGCCCAAGTGCTAGGAAATAATAGGCACTCAGTGTATTCTTGTGACTATGATCCTTTTTCGGTATTGAGTGGTCAAACCAATATTTCAAGACCCATTCTGGAGGCTGCCAGGGTCTGGACAGAAAAGCAGCAGCAGGTGCTCTCTGGGAGGGAAAGGGGTAAAATGGAGCTCAGAATTCCCGATTAAGGCACATTTCAAAAAGGAGACCTGCTTCTAACCTTCAGGTGTCTCCTCCCAACCCCCACCAGGCCAACCCTGTGAAGGGGGATTGATTAGTTTACAGCGTCCTTGCTTGCTCCCTTCTCCTTAGCCTGGAGAAGGCTTCCCAGAACCTGTTCACCTGAGACAGCCACTCAGCCTCACAGCACGAACAAAGGGCTGTCTGGGCCTCGGCTCTCAGCCAAGGATGCCTCCTAGGTGTTGTCATGGCAATGTCGGAGTCAGGGGTTGCTCACCACAACTCTGCTTTGATTGTAAAAAGTAAATTCCTTCTTCCTTTTCCCTGAAGTGTCAGGTGAAACCTTTCCTGCTGTGAGATGAGGGGTGGGGGAGGCCCCCCTGTTGGAGCAGGTGCCTGGATGTGAGTCATCTCTGAACCAGCCTGCCTGGACTCCCAGGGAGTGAGGTACTCAGAAAGCATCATATGTCAGAGTCAGGGAACTGGAGATCACACAGCAGTCCAATCAGCAACTTGTCCAGACTGGAGACAATTCAAATGGTCAGTGCCTACAACCAAGGACATCTCTGATACTGGGGTGACTTAGGAACTTATAGGATCAGCTTGTCTGTTCTGGGCTGGTGAGGATTGGTTTGGGAGTTCACTGGGTGCCCTTTGTTAACAATGAGAATGACAACAACAGTTGCTAGCCCTTGTATAATGCTTACCATGTACCAGGCGCTGATCCAAGGAACGTGGTAAGGAGCTTGGATTGGCTTCAGTGGGGCATGTCAAATGCCCAGCAGAACACCTGGCATATAGAAGTGTTCAATAAATAGAGCTGCTATTGTCATTATCAGATGTTGTCATTATCAGACTCTGATCCCACCTACGCCTTCTCTAGTAGGTCTGTTTGACTGCTGAGGTCATTTCAAGATAGCTGGAGGTCACCTTGCCCGCTTGGATTTAGGATGTAATTGCCAATCTGAAGGATCAAACTACACATTACATTTCCTTATTCCTAGTTCCCCAGAGCCCTGCTCTGGCCCCAGCTAACCCTATTCTCTTCTGTGGGAGTTCTAATGCGTTCCTAAGGGGTCAATGTCCACAGACCCTCTGGCTGGACCCCTGTTCTAGTGATCAGTTTGTCAAGGATCCAACTTAAAGAAATCCCCAGGTTGTATTTGTGTCCTGCCGCCAGGCTCAGCATAATGGCCATGACAGTTGAAGTAAGCAATTGGCCAATTTTCTTCAGGAACGTTTGAAATAAAAAGCAGTTTGTCTGAGTGGAGGAAATTGTGAGAGCCCCAAATGGAATTGCTTAAATTTATTGCTGGAGAGTTTTTACATATTGAGCCAAAGGCATATCTTTTTGCACTTGGTCTTGAGTTTTCGGGAGTGCTGCACTGCCTTGGAGATGGAGAGGTCTGGGCTGGCTCCAGAGTTGGCCTGTAGGAAGATCCATCCCATCCCCAGACCTTCCATGAGCAGTCTTAGGTCTGCCCCATCCTGTGGGAAAGATTTGAATGCCAGGATGGGAAACACTCCAGGCTTTTTCAGTGGAAAGTGAAAAGTGGTACCTGCATCTCAAAATAGGACCTTGACCAAGACTTCTCATCCGTAGCATCAGCCATGATCTTTAGCTGCTGAGCGGATCAGAGGCTGCAGCAGATACGACTTTTCAGGTGGGTCTTTCAGCCATTTAGTGGATGAGCACAGCAGGCAGGAAATGTGGGGGCTGCCAGGAAAGAGCCCCTGCCGCAGTTTTTCTGGTTGGGACAGACACAATTTTGACCTCAAGTTCTAGAAGGCACTGGGGACTTCAACACAAGTCAACACTAGAATAAGATGGAAATTATTTGCAGGAACAGCAGGGAAATGTAGTCAAAGGAGGTAGGCCAGGTTATTATCAGACCAGAGATCTGGTCTGACTTGGCAGTAATTCACTGTGTGACCATGGGCAAGCCACTTTTCTTAGGACCTCAGTTTCCCTATATGTAAAATGAGGTAGTTAGAATAATTTGAGGCCCTGCCCAGCTCCAACATACTGTGATCTGTCTCCTTATGGATCATACCCCAAAACCTTCCCTCTCTTTACCTGTCTCTCTCTCCAAATATGACTTACATATTTTATTTTTTTTTAAAATGTAAATATTTATTTATTTATTTGAGACAGGGTCTGTGTCACCTAGGCTGGAGTGCAGTGGCACAATCTTGGCTCATTGTAAACTCTGCCTTCTGGGTTCAAGTGATTCTCCAGTCTCAGCCTCCCCAGTAGCTGGGACCACAGGCGTGCGCCACCATTTTTTGTATTCTTTTGTAGAGATGGGGTTTTACTATGTTGCCCGGGCTGGTCTTGAACTCCTGAGCACATGTCATACACCTGCCTCAGCCTCCCAAAATGCTGGGATTACAGCTGTGAGCCACCACACCCAGCCTGACTTACATATTTTATACACATTGAAGACGCCTCATGCAATACTGACCTCAGTGCATTTAGATATACTGAGAGGAGGCATCCTGGTGCAGGGAAAATAGTGTTGTCCCAGGAGTCAGCCAGATCTGGTTCAAGTCCTGGGTCTGCCTCTCATGCTCTGTGACCTTGAACAAGTTACTTACCCTTTCTGACCCTCAGTCTCTTTCTCTAAGCCTAGGAATAATGTTGTGGGGATGAAATAAGACAGTGTCATAAATCATCAAGGATTAAGCTGGGCAAACATACGTGCTCACTCAGCATGAATTTCCTTCCTCTTCCCATGCTCAGACCCATGTAAGCTGCATCACCTACAGTACTGCTGGATGAGGGAGGACCCCGCTTTGATCTTATGCATGAGTTTGTACTCTAAAGGGGAAGTGTTATCTTTCATGTTATCCTCTAAGCAGCTGGAATGAAAGATTCTTGGACCAAATGATAGGTATTCTTGGAAGTGCTACTTTGATAAATGGCTTGAGCTGGGGATTGGGTGAGACTCCTGGGATTATCCTTAAGTAAAATAGATTGTAGCAAAACTGCCTTCGAAAGAAGGTAGGTCCTATTAATTGCAGAACTTTTGCTGAGCAAAGAGATTGAATGAGGGATGTGAATCTAGGAAAGGGGCTGAATTACTCTGAGCTATAGAGGGGAGGGACACTGGTGGATCTAGGGGAAAGAAAAAGAGCCAACTGATGGCACAAGAGAGAAGGGGCTTTGAGGAAAAGTTGGAAGCATTTAAGGGCGATTTTGAAAAAGCAGCAGGCCTACTCACATCATTACACATACACAGAGATTTACCCTGTATCAGAGATGTTACAGAGAGACACAAGTATGCTCACATACAGACATGGTGCTGTCTATAGGCATGTAAATAAATCTCTATGTGTGTATGTGTGTGTGAGACAGAGAGAGCAAGCGAGCACATGTCCACGTGCGCACATGCTCTCTGGCACTGGAGACAGCTGTGCTCTAAGCCTTATGGACACTAGTCTATCTGTATTTAGTCTGTATTAAGCCTTCTCCCTTTACCTCCTCCCGTGCCATGAGGCCTGGCTGGGGTCAGAACTGCTCTGTTCGTAGACGTGGTGTTCAGAACCCTGCACTGGCTTACCAGACTGAGCAGGATGGTGGGGTACCTGGAGAAAGTGACATTTCTCACTCTCTCGCATTTGGTGGCCCAAATAATAACATTTTTTTTTTTGCTTGTAAAAGTAATATGCTCACTCACTACTATGTGCCAGGTGCTGTACTAAGCACTGGGAATATACTAATGAGCAAAGGAAGCATGAACCTGACCTTTCTGCCCTCATGTAGGATAAGGGGATGAACCCAGGCCTTGAGGACCTAAAAGAAACTCAGGAGTGCTTGGAGTGTAGACAAGGAGAGGGAGTGCAACAGTGGATGAGTCTGGAAATGGACACAGGCCAGATCACAAGGGGTTGTAAAATATGTTCAAAGATTTGAACTTGATCTTCAGGGCCACAGGGAGCCATTGAAGAGTTTTTAGCTTTGCTTTCTAGAAAGATCACTTTGGCTTCACTGTGCATGCTGAGTCCTTTCCTTAGAGCCAGAGTCCTTTACAGCCTCTATGATGAAAGGCAGCAAAGTCCAGCCAGGACCCAAGATCATGGGCTTGGGTGAGGCCTGGCCATACACCATGGGCTGGATTCTCTCCTTCCAGTCACCCCAATTCATGTGCACGGGCTGAGGCTTCATGGTGGCAACATACAGTCAATCATTTTCAGATATTTGACTTTAAATAACACTTACTGAGTGTCTAAAATTTGCCACTTTGGATTGCATCATTTCATGCTCACATTAGCCTTACAAAGCATGTAGAACAACTTTCATGTTAGAGGAAGAGACAAGGGACTGACGTTCGCTGTGGAGTCCTATCCATATTCCAGGTGTGGAACTAGGGGCTGACCTTACTTAATCCCATCTGAACATCTATGATATTAGGGCTGTTATCTTCATTTTAAGATAAAGAAGCTAACATCACAGGTGAAGCCGTTTATCCAAGAACCTCAAGTAAGTGGTGCAACTGGGAATTTTTTCCCCAAGTTCTTGAGCTGCAAGTCAAGTTCATTTTGCTAGGTTATTTCCCGAAAACTTAACAAAAAATCTTCTCTTGCCTAGCAGAGTCATCCTCAGTCCTGTGTGCTGCTTGGGAAAGACACAACGGAGTGAAGACAAGGGCGACTGCAGAGGCTCAGGGCATCCTTGGGCTGGCAGACTGAGAGGGTGAGCTTGCTGCAGCTCCCTGGGGATGGCACGGATTCCCACATCCTCCTACTGCCCCACCAGAAATGTAATTCAGGGCTGAAGAAGGCAGGGGTCAAGGGCTTTGCTGTACACCAGTTCACATGCTCAGTTATCACATGAGTTAAGCCTCTCAGGGTCAGCCAGTTGTGGGAAAAGAGTCAGGCAGGGATAAATGGCAGGAGGTAGCACAGTGTGGGATCATAAGTTTTGAAGTCAGAGCTCTCTGGGTTTAAATGCAAGCTCTGCTATTTAGGAGCCATGGAAACTTTGCTCTATACCAAGTTACTTTGAGGCAGCTTCTTTGCCTGTGTGACTTTGGGCAAGCCTGTTTGTACCTCCGTTTGCTCATCTGTAAAATGGAGATTATAACACTTCTTACCCCTCTGAATTTTTGTGTGGATGAATAAAATAATGCAAGGCATTAACCCAGCACTTGCATGTTCTGAGTTCACAATAACTGCTACCTATAATTGGCAGCCATTGACTAATGAGCCAAATCTAAGATGAGAATTAAACTCTTGGCATAGAGTTTGGGTGGTGGTGGTATGTGTTAAATGACAAAAATTTTTGTTTGTTTGTTTGTTTGTTTGGAGACGGAGTCTTACTCTGTTGCCCAGGCTGGAGTGCAGTGATGTGATCTCGGCTCACTGCAACCTCCACTTCCCGGGTTCAAGCAATTCTCATACCTCAGCCTCCTAAGTAGCTTGGATTACAGGCACCCACCATCATGCCCAGCTAATTTTTGTATTTTTATAGAGATGGGGTTTCACTGTGTTGGCCAGGCTGGTCTTGAACTCCTGACCTCAGGTGATCCACCTGCCTCGGCCTCCCAAGGTGCTGGGATTACCAGTGTGAGCCACCGTGCCCAGCCCAAATGGCAAAATGTTTTAAGAGTACCCAGCATAGCGATGACCCCCAGCACAGTACCTAAGGGGTGCCCAATCCTTGTGTCTGTCCTGGTTTCCCTCTTCCTGGGTCTGTGGAAGAGAAATCAGCAGATGTTTTCAGTGACTGCAAATATTTACTAGAAATCTTCAAGGTTGGTCCTTTGCTTTGTCAATCCTTGAGGGAGTAGCTTGGATTGTGTTTGCCGCCACACACCTCCTGTCTGTCTGCACGCTGGACTGCCAGGAGAGCTATGAAATAATAAAGTTATTCCTCTCCCCAGATGGCAATCCCCCACATTACTTCACTTTATCAATTACACACGTCTTTTGAGCAGCTTTTTCCCTGCCGTGATCACAAAGGGTAATGAGGGGTGAGGCTTGCTCTGGCTGTAATTCCAATGCAGAGCTGTACTCCAGTTAGATTTCCAAGTCACTTCAGCAACTTGGGACTTTTGAGTCCTGCTAGGAATCATGAGGTGGGAATTAGGGAGCTTCTCATTGCCTTGGTGACCACATTCCACCCTGTTCCCAAAGGTGGCAACAAGGTGATTAGAGCCCTTCACTCAGTGCACACGTATCAAGTCAGGGAGCCTCGTGGTTTGGAGATTAATTACTTTCTACTCAAGGCAAGTCCCTTTTTGGTTGCCAGGAACAGACTTTGACCTTCATATTTTTCTTTATTTTTCATCCCATTTTCCTCCTTCTTTTCATAGCAAAACTCCTCACGAGTCACCTGTACTTCCTCTGCTCTCTTTCTCTCGTGGCTCACTTCAGTCCCGGAGTCTCCACTGAAACAGCGTTTGTCAAGGTCACCGATGAGCTGTGTGTTGTTACATCCCATGGCCAGTCTCAGAGGCTGGTGGTTCTCAGCAGCACTTGCTCCTGCTGAGCACACCTCTGTCTTGAAACACTTTCTTGGCTTGGCTTCTGGGTCATCAGTCCCTCTTGCTTTTCTATTTCATTGGCGTCCCCTTTTCAGGCTCTTCTGGATTCATCTCATCCTCACAACCTCAGAGATCTCTTCTCATTTCTTTCTTTCTTCTTTTTTTTTTTGAAGAATAATGTAGATTTTGTTGCAGATTTTACCTGGAATATGACATAGAAGACTTCTACAAATCCTTCTTAGATGCCTCTTATGCTCATGTTTTTCAACAGAAAGTGAATATTTGGCTCTCTCATGCTCCCTCCTAGTGCCTGATCATGTACCCTTAGCTCCATTCATTTCTTCATCGCTTTCATCAACCACCCTCCCAAGAGCATATTCCTAGTCCCCCTGAGAAATGCTGTTTATCTTCAACTCCCTTTGTTACACTTACTCCCTACCTGGGTTACATAAATACACTCAAGCCTCCTTCATAGACTTCCCAGCGTGCTGGATCCCTCACTTTCTCATCATTACAGATCAGCCTCAGCGTTCATTTCATATCATGCTGAAACCTGCATGGAACACCTCTCTCATCTGAAACTATAGTTTAAAGAAGATTAGGATTTTAAAGGAAGCTCAACATCACATGATCGCCTCTGGCAATTAATATATGGGCAAGCTGAGACCCTGAGAGAGGAGCGTGTTAGATGCCCCAGAACACTGTTGTTAGCAATACCATGCTAGGAAGAGGAGGAGCTTCATGTGAGTTGAGTATAGTCCACTGCATGCTTCCTTCCTGCCTTGATGTTGCTTTGACCTCACTAATCCCCACCTGGGAGAAGCCCCGCCTGCTGAGGTGAGTGGCTCTGCTCAGGCCCACCACAGCACCCTGTGACCCCTTAGTATCCTGCTGCCCCGGTGGGTTGAATCATAACCATCCCTAGCCCATGAGTTCACTGTCATGGGGATGATGCCATTTCTATTGGTGAGCTCCAAGCCCTTATTAGGAGCTGACATATTTGTAGAACTCAGACTCAAACCAAAGCTTTAAATCCAGCTTCTTCAATAAATAAAACTTTAGGTTTTTACTTAATTTTTAAACTTTTATTTTAGGTTCAGGGGTACAAGTGCAGGGTTATTATGCAGGTAAACTCATGCTGCAGGAATTTGTGGTACAGATTATTTCGTCATGCAGGTACTAAGCCTAGTAACCAACAGTTTAAAAAGTTTGTTTTTTTTTTTTTAGATGGAATCTCACTCTGTCACCAGGCTGGAGTGCAGTGGCATGGTCTTGGCTCACTGCCACCTCTGCCTCCTGGGTTCAAGTGATTCTTCTGTCTCAGCCTCCCAAGTAGCTGGGATTACAGGTGCGCACCACCATGCCCAGCTAATTTTTGCATTTTAGTAGAGATCTGGTTTCATCATGGTGGCCAGGCTGGTCTTGAACTCCTGAGCTCAGGTGACTGTGTGATCTTTTAAAAACAAAGAGTGAATCATGTCATTCCTCTGCTCAATTCCTCCAGTGACTCCTCATCTCAGTTGCAACAAAATACAAAGCCCTTGTCATCATCCACAAGCCTAGCATGGCCTCTTCATTTCTGTCACCTCTTTGCCTAAATCCCTCCCTTCCCTCAGTTGACCTTAGAGCACCCTCCTCTGTTTACTGGGGACATTAAACACACTCCTGTTTGCACTGGTCATTCTTTCTGCCTGGAACGCTCTACCCCCAGAGGTCTGCACAGTCATTTCCTCACACCTTCCATCTCTGCTCAAATACTAACTTATCAGAGAAGCTCCCTTGATCTCCGCTCTATAAGATGATTCTTTGCCCTCCCTAGCAATTCTTAAAAATCTGCCTGATGGTGGTGGTTGTTGTTTGTAGTCTCATTGTTGCTCATTTTTGTGATTCTGTCCTGCACTTCTTTAAGCATTTCATATAAAGTTGTTTTCTATTCTGTGTTTCACAATTCCAGTATCTGAAGTCTTGGGGTGAGGGGCAGATTAAATCTATTGTTTGTTGATTCTGTACTTATTCATGGTGCTTTGTTTCCTTGTGTGTTTGGTGATCACTGGATGCGAGTTTATATATGGTTGATCTTAATGTATGGAAAATCTGGGTCAATAAATTGAGGATGCTTTCTTCCAGAGAAGATTTATATTTATCTCTGCCAGGCACCATAGGGCATGATCAACTGGAAATCTGTTTAGCCCTCTTTAGAATTCCTGGCTAAATGTGAGAGTCAGGCTTGGGTCTCATACTGTGCTGTGCTGGCTCAAGGCTTGTTTCCAGGTTGCATCTCTCCCTGAAGCCTCACAGCTCACTATTACTCATGGTTCATGGCCTCTTTCTTCCAGCCCCTTGGAGATTTACCCCATCTCTCCGGAGCCTAATAATGTGGTTAAAATTGTGTTATGTACAGTGCGCAGTTTTGCCTGAGTAGAAGAGCTTCTCAAAATATCTTGGCCATAGTTCCAGAAGTCAAAGCATCTTTGCACTATCTTGAGTTCCTTATCTAGTTTTAATTTTTAAAATAGCACTTAATCACAATCCGACACATTACTTTATTTATTTATTTTATGTCTTACCCACCAAAATGCAAGCCACAGGAGAGCAGGGATTTCAGCTGATTTGTTCATTGCTATATCCCTGGCACCTAGAACAACACAATTGTGTGTAGGTGTTCAATAAATAGTGTTGAATGAAAGAACACAGACTCCTTTACATTGGTTCAAGCAAAGGTAGTTATTTTAAGACTGCACATGGAGAGATGGGAACTCCCAAGACAATCTGAGAACAGGAAGAGTAGCTGGGCTGGGCTTCACAGGATGGGAAGCAGTGGCTGCTTTCGATTTAAGGTGGTTCTGGGTTCTTCCAGCAGCAGAACCCCCATCCTGCTCTGCTTCTAAGGTATATCAGCTACTCCCACCCCATATCTATTTCTTCTCTTTCCTTATAATTTTCTATTGCATTTGACCTTGATTTGCCATTGTCCTAACTTAAGATACCCTTTTAAATTCTTCCTTAGCTACTAACTGGAAAATTCTTTTTTCCTTGGGTCATATTCTTAAGAAAAAAGATTAAAAGTTGATCTAGCCTTTTTTTTTTTCTTTTTAAAGCCCGGCCACACCGTCTTCGGCTAGGGCCATGGATTTTAAGAATGCCCGTAGAGAGAAGAGAACCCTCAAGTCAATCCATGAACAGGAGGAGGAGTGGGCGGAGCTCCAAAAGGCTGGGAAGCAGTGGCTGCTTCTGGACATAACCAGATTATAGTTCTGGGTTTTGGTCAGGTGTCCACCCTCAGAACCAATGAAATATGGTAGATAAAAGGGATGGTCAGATAAGAAAATATGGAAGCTGGGCAGCAGGAGTCTGAGTGAAGTAATTTCTTTTAAAAAGGGGTTTGGGTGGGGCATATAAGGAGACTGCTAATTCATAACAATCTCTGAGAGTGAAACTATGGAAAATTAACATTTGATGGAATAAATCAGCATCTTGAGAAGGTAGAGACCCACCTTGAGTGATGACAAGACACCCAAGTTCAATTAAGGAAATGAGGCAGTAGTCTCAGGAAGGTGAGATTACACTAAATAAAGCTGTAGCCTGATCAATGACACTGAACCATGTTCCAAGTGGTCAATCAGAGAGCGAGAAATGTCAGTGTCTCTTCTTGCTCTTGCCCAGGGGAGAGAGGCCAGTGCTCAAGGTAGCATGGTGTTCAGTTGATCCAGCTAGTCTAGTAAAGAGTGTGAATTAAACAGTTACCCACACACACAAGCTAAATAGTGCTTAGGGCTATGAAGGAAGAGAACAGGGGCCTATGAGAGTTTGGATTTGATCTAGGCTGGGGGTGTGGGAAGTGGTTCAGAAACGGCTGCTTGGAAGAAATGAACTTTGATCTGACATTTAAAGGTGGTTTGGAAGTTTAATAGGCAAAAGTTGGGGATGGGAAAAGTGTTACCGCAGGACAAAATAGCCCTGAGGTTATTTGCTGTTCTTCAGACCCGTCTTCAGCACTTTCCTGCCTAGGTCTTTGCATTGACTGTTTTCTTTGCCTAGAAAGCCCTTCCTCTGGATAATTCGATGGCTCACTCTGTGCTCAAAGATCCCTTTCCGGCACTCTAGCGAGCACAGCACCCCTCAACATTCCGTATCCCCTTTCCCTGATTGATGCTTCTTGGTATCACTTGTTCACCCCCTGATTTTGTGTTGCAGAGTGCTTTGTTTATGATGTATTCCCTCACTACAAGATAGGCTTCATGAGGGCAACAATTTTGTCTCTTTTATTCATTTCTATGTATCCATACCAGTGTCCAGTATATGGTCTGCCTCAATAAACATATATTAAAAGATTAAACTAAAAGAAACAAGGTACTTCTAGAAACGGGAGAAAGGCCAGCGTGGCTGGACTTTAATGAGAAAGAAGGAGGATAGTAAGAAAGGAGGCGAGACAGATAGGCGGGGTCCTCATTGCAGGATAGTGTGGACTTTGTTCTAGAGTTTAGGGCCCATTCTATGAGCAATGGAAAGCCACTGAAGGTTTTAAAAATGGGAGTATTGAAATTAAATTTCTATTTTAAGACTTTTTTGGCTTTGATGGAGAGACTGTATCATTAGGGGTAGGGAAATGTGGAGGGGTGGAGACCAGTTAGGAGGCTATTGCAGTTTTCCAGCCTGGGGATAATGGTGCCTTGGACTAGGGTGATGATGGTGGAGGTGAGAAGAATAAGGTGAATGCAAATAATGTTTATAAGGCAGAATCAGTAGGATGTGGAGTTAGATTTGGAGGAGTCAGAGGTGTTTGAAACAGAAAGACTCCATCTTGAATAGGGGCTGGATAAAATAAGACTGAGACCTACTGGGCTGCATTCCCAGGAGATTAGGCTTTCTAAGTCACAGGATGAGATAGGAGGTTGGCACGAGGTATGGGTGTTAAAGACCTTGCTGATTAAACAGGATACAGTAAAGAAGCTGGCCAAAACCCACCAAAACCAAGATGGTGATGAGAGTGACCTCTGCTCATTCTCACTGCTCATTATATGCTAATTATAATACATTAGCATGCTAAAAGACACTCCTACCAACACCATGACAGTTTACAAATGCCATGGCAACATCAGGAAGTTACCCTATATAGTCTAAAATGGGGAGGAACCCTCAGTTCTGGGAATTACCCGCCTCTTTCCCCAAAAACTCATGAATAATCCACCTCTTGTTTAGCATATAATCAAGAAGTAATAATAAATACAAGCAGCTGAGCAGCTAAAGCCACTGCTCTGTCTCTGGAGTAGCATTCTTTATTCCTTTACTTTCTTAATAAACTTGCTCTCACTTTATGAGCTTGACTCAAATTCTTTCTTGTGGGAGATTCAAGAGCCCTCTCTTAGGGTCTGGATCGGGACCCCTTTCTGGTAACAGAGGTACATATAGAGAAAGAGGTGTCAAGGATTAGTCCTAGGTTTCTGACTTATGGAACTAATGGAGGGCGGTCCGTTTGCTCAAATGGAACTTTGGAGGAGTATGTGTAAGGGAAGGAGAGGGTCAGAGAGATTGGTAAAAATCAGATTACACCAGGCGCTGAGATACTGGAGTTTAAGATTTGGAAGGTGGGGCAGGTCTAGGGGATAGCCATGTCAGGGGAAAACCTTGGGATTTGGTGGATTAATTCACTGGAAAAATATTTATTGAACATCTGTTATGTTTCAGGCACTATTTGGACTATGGTCCTAGCCTACGAGGGCAAACAAAGCCTTTGCCCTCAGCTAGGAGAGTCAGATTGAACTATTGTCCACATTAAAAAAATCTGTAATTCCAGATTGTATGAAGAAAAACAAAGCAGAGTAAAGGGACAAAGGGTGGAGTCGGGGTGGAGTGTATCTAGGCAGGGTGGTCAGAAAGGCCTTCCTGAAGGTAACATTCAGATGAAGACTCGTGAGATGAGAAGGAGCCATTTGCAGGCAGATCTATGGGAAGAGCATTCCTGGTAGAGGAAACAGTGAGTGCAAAAGCCCTGAGGAGGGAAAAGCTTGGTGCGCTTAAGGAATAGCAAGAAAGCCGGTATAGCAGAAACGAAGTGGCAGGAGCACTTGCAGAAGAAAGAGTAGAAGTAGGCGGCGAGCAGGAATAGGAAAAGGCGCTCCACATCACGAATCACAAGGGAAATGCAAATTAAGACCACAGTGAGATATCACTCCATATCTGAGAGAATGGCTATTATCTTTTTTTTTTTTTTTGCTTTGAGATGGAGTTTCGCTCTTGTCGCCCAGGCTGGAGTGCAGTGGCACAATCTCAGCTCGCCACAACCTCTGCCTCCCAGGTTCAAGTGATTCTCCTGCCTCAGCCTCCCAAGTAGCTGGGATTACAGGCATGTGCCACCATGCCCGGCTAATTTTGTATTTTTAGTACAGACGGGGTTTCACCATGTTGGCCAGGCCTCAAACTCCTGACCTCAGGTGATCCACTTGCCTCAGCCTCCCAAAGTGCTGGGATTACAGGTGTGAGCCACCGTGCCTAGCATTATCAATAAAATTAAAGATAGTAAGTGTTGACAAGGATGTAGAGAAAGGGGAACCCTTGAGCATTGTTGGTGGGAATGTAAGTTAGAACAGCCGTTATGGAAAACAGTATGGAGGTTCCTCAAAATATTCAAAATGAACTACCATATGATCCAGCAATCCCATTACTGGGTATAGATACAGCCAAAGAAAAGGAAACCAGTGTGTGGAACAGATATGTGCACTTCCATGTTTGTTAACAGCACTGTTCACAGTAGCCAAGACAAGCACTCAACCTAAGCATCCGTCAGTGGGTACACGGATAAAGAAAATGTGGGATACATACACAATGGGATGCTATTCAGCCTTGAAAAAGAAGGAAATTCTGTCATTTGAGACAACATGGATGAACCTGGAGGTCATTATATTAAGTGAAATAAGCCAGTCACAGAAAGACAAATACCACATGATCTCATTCATATGTGGAATCTAAAAAGGTGGAAAGGAGAACGCTGGTTACCAAAGGCTGAGGGCGAGGGGTGTGGGGCTGGGGAGGTGTTGGTCAAAGGATACAACATTTCAGTTAGGAGAAAGACATTCAAGGGATCTATTGTACACCATGGTGACTATAGTTAATAACAATATATGCTTGAAAATCATCAAGAGAGTAGATTTTTAGTGTTCTCACCACAAAAACGATAAGAATGTGAGGTAAGGCATGTGTTAATTAGCTCAATTTAGCCATTTCACAATGCACACATATTTCAAAAGGTAATTGTTGTACACAGTAAATAGGTATGATTTTTATTTGTCAATTAAAAATATAAATACATTACTTTTTCAAAAAGAAGAAGTGGGCAGGGCAGATCAGGTCAGCCCTTTTCTGTCCATGTTTAGGACTCAGAAATTACTCTAATTGCAGTGAGAAAGCATCGGTGGGTTTTAGGTGGGGAGTGCCTTCGTCTGACAAATGTTTTTAAAGGTCACCCTCACTATCATGTGGAGAATGGATTGGAAGAGGCAAGAATGGAGAAAGGCAAACCAGTGAGGATGTTCCTACCGGGATCTGGGGGAGAAGGGATGGTGAACGGGTTGCGGGGGTCAGGTGGGCTGGAGCTGACCAGCTGGCTTGGGGATGCCTTTGAGGGTAGTGCTGCCAGGACTTGCTGCTGGGGGAGGTGCAGGGGTGAACGGGAGTGGCAGTCACTGGATGCCCTGCATGCACTGCAGACCCTCACTGCATCTGAGGATATCAAGGTGCTGGAAAGGCATAGGGTTTGTTGAGCCCACATGGATGGCTAAGTTGGCTGGCTGAAGCAGAGCAGAGCGAAAGACCCTGAGCCAGGGCCAGAGCCTCCAGGGAGGCAGAGGTATGACTTTGAGGTCAGGTGTGGCAGCAGTGGATAGGGAGCTTGTGGCTGAGCTCCTAGGAAGGCCTTCCCATGGGAGATGGTGACTGAGATGAGGAGGGCACAGGACTCTTCCGGCGCTGCCCATTCCTCCTACCTGGTAATCCATGGGGTTTTAGAGAGTGAAGCCAGGAGGAGAGCCAGTCTCAGCCACCCCGGAAGTGGAGGGAGAACATAGGAAAGGGAGAGATGCAGAGCCTGTTGCTGAGGAAGGGGAATGGGGTGTGTGCGGTGGGGGTCCATTTGGTTCAATGGAAAAGTTGGCGGGGACAATGGTACATTTGACATCTGCAATGGATCAACTTTTTTTTTAATTTGTAAAAAGCAGGTAATTATTGTATTAGTCCATTAGTGCTGCTATAATAAAATATCTGATATGGGTAATTTGTAAAGAACAGGAATTTATTTCTCACAATTCTGGAGGCTGGAAGTCCAAGATCAAGATGTTGGCAGTTTGGTGTCTGGAGGGCCCAGTATCTACTTCCGAGTTGGTGTCTTGTTGCTGCACCCTCTGGAGGGAAGGAAGGCTGTGTCCTCACGTGGCGAAAGAGTGGAAGGGTCAAAGGGCCTAGCTAGTTATCCCCAGGTCTTTTATTTATTTTATTTATTTTTTAAATTTTTTAAAATTTCCATAGGTTATTGGGGAACAGGTGGTGTTTTGTTACATGAGTGAGTTCTTTAGTGGTGATCTGTGAGATTTTGGTGCGCCCATCACCTGAGCGGTATACACTGCACTCAATTTATAGTCTTTTATCCCTTACCCCCTTCCTACCCATTCCCCCTGAGTCCCCAAAGTCCATTGTGTCGTTTTGATGTCTTTGCACAGAGTGGATCAACTTTTAAACAGTCTCCCTCTTCTATTTAACACAATTATTTTCAGTACTAATCATGAAATGAAACCAATAATAATAATGACCAGAAAAGAAACTCAGTAAAATGTTTTTTTATTGAACTTCCTACATAAACCATGCCAGTAATATAAATAAAAATAAATAAAATATTATAATACAAAATTTAGAAAGTAAGGGATTAATAGTTTGTAATTACAGCAACATATGTTTTGAAAAGGGGAGAAACATATACTTACTTATTCATCTGTCACAATAACAAACGATAACATTACAATTTCTGTTTCCTTGATTCCTTCTTTCATTTTATAACAAGCAACAATTAGAAACAGAATTAATTTTAATGTTAAAGATATGATTCACGTCCAGTGAACTAGTTCTTGTGTGAGCTAAAACTGGCACTTCCAAACAAAAGATGGTTCACCTTGCAGTTTGCATTCTGCATTACTGTTTTAAAAATTTATACACAAGTAAAAATTCCATGTGGCCCCATAGAGTGACAGAATTGAAGGAACTCAAGTTCTGTTTCTTTGCTTTACCATCACTGTGCTCTCACTGTTTATTTAGAAGCTTCTCTTTAAACACAGGAATATGTAGTATCTCGGGAGCTGGAGACATAAACCACTCCTGCAGAGAGCTTGAATGATTCTGAATGTTGGAACACTCTGGAAATGAACACGTAGCTGAGTCCCCATGTGTGGGGGCAAACTGTACAACCTAAAGGGCTCAGTATTAACCTCCTGGGAGAATTCAATGTTCATTAAGGGATAAGGAATCAAAAAGGGCTAATTCAAAAATATATTATATACACATATATTAAATATGTATTAAAACTCAACAGTAATCTAATCACAGCACTTGTAAGCATTTTACCAACAAAAGAATATTTTTGGGGAAGAGTATTTTAATCACTGACAATGTTTAGAATTGCCAGTACCTGGTGATCATAAAAAGAGCCTGGTGGTTACCGAGCTGGAGTGGTTAGAGGGAGGGAGGATGGGGAAATGTCGGTAAAAGGATACATAATTACGGTTAGATAGGAGGAATAAATTTCAAGACATCTATTGTACAGTGGGGTGACTATAGTTAATAATGATGTGTTGTATTCTTGAAAAATGTAGGCCTGGCGTGGTGGCTCACGCCTGTAATCCCAGCACTTTGGGAGGCCGAGGCGGGCGGATCACGAGGTCAGGAGATCGAGACCATCCTGGCTAACACAGTGAAACCCCTCTCTACTAAAAATACAAAAAAATTAGCTGGGCATGGTGGCGGGCGCCTGTAGTCCCAGCTACTCGGGAGGATGTATATATTCTTTAAAACATCATGGTGTACATGATAAAAACATTCAATGTTATCTATGAGTTAAAAATCCAAGAGACTCCATTTTATTACTGTGTTAAGATTCTCTGCAGAGAATCCATCCCCTATTGCCTGCCTCCCAGGGTGCACCCCCTTCCCCTGGCACCCACTGGTTGGGGAGCAAGTCCAGGGCAGGCATGGTGGGGATGAGGTTTGGGAGAGGGTAGCTGATGGGATCTTCCTAGATGGGCTGTGGGGTGACAAATGTTTGGGTTGGGAGGTCTTCTCCAAGAGGCCCTGCTGGGAGACTGGTGGGGGAGGACCTCAGTCCTATGTTTTTTGTAGCTTCAGCAAGCAGATGACAGGGTGCAATGGCAGAGAGACACAGCACTCTGTTTTTGTTTTGAGACAGGGTCTTGCTCTGTCGCCCAGGCTGGAGTGCAGTGGAGTGATCTTGGCTCACTACATACTTGAGCTCTTTGGCTCAATTGATCCTCCCACCTCAGCCTCCTGAGTAACTGGGACTACAGGGGCGCAGCACTGTGCATGGCTATTTTTTTCTTTTTCTTTTTTTTTTTTTGTAGAGATGGGGTTTTGCCATGTTGCCTAAGCTGGTCTTGAACTCCTGGGCTCAAGCAATCTGCCCACATCAGCCTCCCAAAGTGCTGGGATTCCAGATGTGAGCCACCATGCCTGGCCGACAGCTCTTTTTGGGCCCAGAATTCCTGTCTGTGTCTCTCTGTTCTCTGCCTCCTTCTCATTACTTCGCTCAACACTTTTTCCTGTCCTTCTCTCTTCCTCTCTCTGCCTGTCACTCCCTCTCTGTCTCTTCGTATCACCCCCTGCCTCTGTATCTGTCTATTTTTCTGCCTCTCTCTCTCTCTCTCTCTGTCTTGGGCTCTCTTCCTATTCCAGCTCTGTTTCTGTCCCCACCTTGCTGTCTCTCCTCTCTCTCCCTCTGATTCTCATGTCACTTGTCCATTGCTCCTGTCTCTTTCTATGTCTTGCCCCTCTGTACACAATCCAGTCTCTTAGTTTCTCTATTGGAGAACTATGAAGAGTGAGGGGAACAGAGCCAAGATGATTCTCAGTGCTTGCCCACCTTCTGTTGGGACACCATTCTCTTCTTAGTCCCTCCCTTGGGGTGTCTCTAAAAGCCAGAGGTTTGCTGCACCCTGAGGGTCAAGCCCCAGGAAATGACAGCTGTTTCTCCAGCCCAGAGCTGGCTGTGCCCCGGCCCAGCTGACCAGGTCCCACTTTGGGAGTGGGGGTTGGGTTGGAAGTTTGCAGATGCCTCGGCCACTGGTGGGCAGGCAGTGGAGGCATCTGGGTGGACACGGGCAGAAGAAAGCCATAGTGCAATTTCAGAGTTGGGGGCTTAGTTGGAGTTTGAGAGACACCATTAGCAGCCATGTCTTTGAGGGATCCAGGCTCCCCTCTTCTGTTGAGGTGAGGAGGGACAAGTGCCCACTTTTCAGGGGTTAGACTCCTTCTGCTCACTGATTTCCTCATCCAGTCTCTTCCTTCCCTAACCAATATGGGAGCCCTGGGGAATGAGGAAGCTGACTTGGCCTCCTGCTTATCCTCTCCTTCCCTTCTTCCTTCGGGCCCACAGGTCGTGTCCAGAGAATATGAGAATGGTCCCTTGCTTCTCTTTCCCCAGACCGCACCCTACCCTCTCACTCCCCTGCCTGCTCTGTCCTCTATCCCGCGAGGCCCTGCCTTGGCTTCCTAGTAAGCTGCCCCTTGGCTTTTATGTGGGATCTGTTTTACTCAGACAGAGCAATACTCAGACCCCAGGGGAAAGGGCAGTGGAAAATATTCATGAGGTATCCTGGTCCCCAGGCACCTGGGAAAGTTGCACCCTTTATATAGGTGAGGAGACTGAGGTGTAGGAAGATGCCCCAGTCAGTCCAGTTGCCTCTTTCTCACTTCCTCCACTGGATCCTCAATGTTCCTCAAACACCCAGAATGCCTCTGCCTCAGGGCCTTTGCATGTGCTGTTGCCTAAATATCTGAATCTCTTGCTCTCTCACCCTTTCAAGTCTTTGCTCAAGTATCCTTCAATATAGTTGAGTAAAGACTCAAATATATCTTCCCTGACCATCTTTTTCTTCCAGAACTCTCTGCTTAATTCCCTTTTCTGCTTTATTTGTCTGCACAGCATTTATCACCTAACACACTGTAGAGTTAGTTATCTATTTTTTTATTGTCTGTCTTTCTCACTAGCATGTCAGCTCTCTCAGGAAGGGAATTCTGTCTATCTCGTTGAAGGCTGTATTCCCAGCTTCTAGAACAGAGTCTGGCACCTTGGAGGCATTTGTTGAATGAGTTTAGAGTCGAATCCTACTATTTAATATACCAGCATTTATAGAGAGATGGCAGTGTTCCTGACTCAGCAGGATGCCTGGCATCTCTGAGCTGGTGCTTTCTTGTGCCCCTGGCTGGAATGCCCTTTCTCTGGTGACCAGGAGAATCCCTGCCTAACCTTGAAGGCTCTGCCCATGCCTTCCTCAAAGCCTCTCCTTACTCTTTTGATCTTTCCCTCCACCCTCCACCTTCTCCCCCTTCACACTCCACCAGACACCTGCCTCTCTTGAATGATCATGAGCTTCTGAGCCCAACTGTGATTCATGTCCTTGCTTCACCTCTTCTTGGCCACTGACAAGTGGCTTAACTCCTCCAGGCCTCAGTTTCTTCATGCGTAAAATGAGTCTAATATAATATAATATAATATAATATAATATAATATAACATGCTTCTGATAGAGCCGTTCTGATCATTAGCAGCCTTTTGTGAGATGGACCTAGCACTGTAGGCTCAACCCTGTGGGCCAAGCTGGTGGAGGTGGTACATTCTTGGTAGCAGCAGCATCTCCAGCCCAGGTTCCTGGGCTGTACTTGCCAATGGCAGGCCTTGAAACAGAGATGTGGCAGTGTTTAAGAAGCACTGGGCTACGTGAGGAGCACCCTGCCATGGGTGATGTGGGTACCTATGACTTCCCACTCCTGACTCTGTCTCTGCCACTTCCATTGGATGCCTGTGTTGCCACATGTCCTGTCAAACCTGCCATGAGCACAACATCACCCCATTTTCTACATCTACAGGTGAGCCTTGCACACCCACCTGCCTGCCTTCTTTGGGGGGGTAGGCCTTTGCTGAGAGACAGAGGACTCTGTGGAGGTACTGAGCCACTTTGAGCTGGTCAAGAGGAGTCTTCAGCCTTCATAGAGGGCTATTTTGCCATTTCTAGGGAAACTGCATTTGCCAACTTGGAACATTCCTTCCAATTCTGAGAACCTATAGTTCTAAGAATATTTATCGTCTATATCCAGCCAAAGTTTCTTTTTCCAACCTTTTTTTTGTTGCTCTCCTGTCTTCACATTTGAAAATTGGAAAGCAAGTGCTCAAGTCTTATGTATTTAGAGGCAAGTTCCTTCTCCTCTAGTGCCCTTTCAAGCCCGGGAAGGAATTCCTGGTCAGCCATGAGCAACCGGCTTCTTAGAACATTGATAAATCAAAGGCAGTTTGGGTGGGAGAGAAAATTGGACTCTGGTGTGTATTCAGCTAAAGAGCAAATGCCCAATGTCTTTCTGAACTGAGCATCTTCTCTGTAATGATCTTGTGCCTGTGAAACCAACAAATGCATTTGCTTGGAAAGTATTTTAAAAATTCGTTCAATACCATGTATTGAGTGACTACTCTGCTAGGTGCTAGGCTGAGTACTGAGAACACCATGCACACAAGACCAGATACAGAACCTGTCCACTTGGTGCTTGCTTTCTAAGGGGGTATGGACATTTTCACCAGTAGAAATTCCAGTTCTTGCAGGAAATGGCAGTCAGCTGCCTTCCTAGAAGGGGATGAAGACAGGCCTATGTTTCAATCAGTGGGCCATTAATGAAATAATCAGAAGCCACTCAAGTCAGCTCAGCCACAGGGGGTTGTTGTAAGGGAACTCATAGACTCTAAGTGTAGGTTACATGGCCAGGCCTTGTCATCATAGAAAGTCTTCAAGCAGCTATTCTCCCTCTATGACTCTTTCTGGGGTCACATGGTCCTTCTTCTACAAGGGCCATCATAACTGCCCCCAAACCGTGACCTCAAGCTGTGAAATCTATGAGCCTTTCCAGCTTGGCTCCCTGTATTGTTAGGGGTCCAGCAGGACACAAATGGCCTGCTCAAAAGTGTGGTCAAAGAGAGCTTAGAGAAGGGATGATTTAACCACTGCAAGGTTCAGGGAAATCTACAAGAGATGCTACAGCTTCCTGGGGCTGGCAACGTGGAAAATCCATCTCCTCCTGGAGACCTGGAAGAGTGAGGGGAGGGAGTGGCATTATTGAACCTAGCAATGGCTGTAGGGATGGAGAAGTCATGGCTTCAGGTAGAGGAACTCAGCCACTGTCACACCATGGCCTGGAAGGGAGGGAGCAGTAGAAATAAATTCCTCTTCTTGTCTCTCCTTCCACTCATCCATGTCCTGCTGGTGTCTTGTGTTGGCCAAATCTGACTTGAATCCAGGAGGTCAGGAAGGCCAAATGATGAAACCACAGATAGAGTTCAGCCTCCCAGAGCACAGAGCAGGGCAGCGAAGGATGGTGGGTGGAAGTGGAGGTGCAAATGGACAATATCCATGGCTCCCTTATGTGATCTCTCCATCCTACTTCTTTTTTAGACAAGATCTTGCTTTGTCACTCAGGCTGGAGTGCAGTGGTGCAATCTTGGCTCTGTGTAGCCTCAACCTCTAGGGCTCAAGTGATCCTCCCATCTCAGCCTCCCTAGTAGCTGGGACTATAGATGCCCATCACCAAGCCTGGCTAATTTTTGTATTTTTTGTTGAGATGAGGTTTTACCATGTTGCCCAGGCTGGTCTCGAACTCCTGGACTCAAGCAATCCACCCACCTCGACCTCTCAAAGTGCTGGGATTACAGGCATGAGCCATTGTACCTGGCCCATTATACTTTCGAATGCCCTAGAGAGAGAATCTAACTGGATCAGCTCAGACTGAGGCAGCAGCAGAAGGAAGCTAAGCACAATCCTCATTTTTAGGATGAGCAAATGGAGGCTGAGAGAGTAAAGCAGGCATGCCCAAGGTAACACAGAGAACAAATGTCAATGCCTCTGAGATTTTTTCTTTTTTTTTTTTTCCTGTAGAGATGGGGTCTATGCTGCCGAGGCTGGCCTTGAACTCCCAGGCTCAAGCAATCCTCCCACCCCCACCTCCCAAAGTGCTGGAATTACAGGCATGAGTTACTGAGCCCAGCTGCCACTGAGCCTTAAATGACCAAGAGCCATGGGCTCAAGTGAGCTGTCCTCCTTCGATTGCTCTCTCAGGAATATTCCTGGCCTAGGCTTAGGGGTGCACCTGCTGCATCTCTCCCAGGTGTTTCAACAAGTGCTACATTCAGGTGTCTCTTTAAAAATCACCAGAGGTGTTTAAAGATCATAAAGACTTAGGTATGAATGCATGTGTGTCCCTCAAAGTCTGTTCCATCTCAGCAGGACACTGTTCCTGACATTCTGCTGGATCCACTGTGGACTGTCTGGTCCAGCATCCTTAACTCCTGTGACACTTCTTTCCACCTGCTCTGACTCCAGTGTTCATATTTGCCTGGGTTTGTCTGGAGGGGCTTTGGGAATGTGGAGTCTCCTCACCACTGTCACTACACCTTCACGAGGGTCACAGCCTGACCTTCACAGGGCCCTTGCTCTTGAGGTCGGCCTAGGCATGCTTTTGACTTTGCTGTGCCTGGGTCAGCACTGGCACCTTGAAGGTCAAAGTTGCTCCAAAAAGTCTCAGAGTAGAACTGCACTCACACCATCTGAGAGACCTGTTAGTACTTTCTTTTCTGAGACTCTTAAAGGAAGAGGTTTATTGTGGGAGTATCTGAACCTCTTGTGGCTAGGCAGTTGTCCTAGGCATCTTGCCTTGTTCCCTCCCAGTGTAATTTAGGCTTGTTTTGTGTGGTGAGAACAGAAGAGTGACTTGGGTTGTGTTCAGAGGCCAGTGCAGACTGCTGTATACACAGCAGAGAGCAGTGAGTAGCTTCCGGCTGGTACAGCAACCATTCTGGGGTGCCAGCTGTGTGGAGTGGGTGCCGGCTGTGAGGACCTGGATTCCAACCAGCTGTGTGGACTGGGCCACCATCTGTGGGCTGCAGTGCCAGCTGTGTGCACTGGGGTGCCAGCCAGGTGTCGGGACTGGGTGCCAGCTGTGTGGACTGGGTGCCAGCTGTGTGGACTGGATACCAGCCAGAGATGTAAACTGGGTTCTAGCTGTGTAGGCTGGGGTGCCAGCCATGAGAATGGGGGTGCCAGCATGGGTCAAGTTGAGGCTGAACTCCTCTCAGCTACTGGCTTACTGCATGTGCTTCTGTTTATGGCACAAGCAATTTCAATAAATCAAGGTCACTGAATCAAGTCGACTTTACCCAGAGACTTTTGTTGCAGAATTGAAGATGTGTTTCTTAGATGGGAAGAAAGGAGAATATTCTTAAGAATAATAAAAGCATCATTAGGAATGGGTCAGATCTTTCAGAATCATATTTGCAAGAGAAAGAATATTTATGTCAAGATGTTTATTTGTTCAACAAATATGGTGAACACCTACTATGCTGAAATTTGTTGAATGCCTACTATGTGGCTAGACATTGTATAAATTATCCCACTTAAAATAGGGGGCCAGGGGCCAAGATAAAGTACCTGGAAAGATTTCGATATTTGTTACATTCTACAAGGGAGGATTCCCTGGCTGAGGCCAGAAGGGGTGGGGAGGGTCTTACCTTTGTCCTTTTTTTTTTCTTCTGGGGAAAAATCTTCACCCTCAATTTGTCAGGGCCCAGCCATCAGAACTGGGTGCATTCAGGAGGAACCATGAAGGACCACAATAGAGGCAGCAATTGCAGAGTGGAGCCATGGAATACTGGGTGGTGCTGATTGTGACAAGGGCAAGAGATGCAGGAAGGAGCTGAGAAGACCTGAACAGTTCTGCAATGGGAGACAATTCCCTGGCTTATCTAGTCAACCAGCTTGATTATTATTTCCATACTTACTCTATATCAGTCCTCTCTCTTTCAGCCACACCCTGGAATTGTACTCTGTTACCTTAGAAGTAGTGCATTTGATGGTTGTTTTGAAAAAATAAATGAATGAAGGAGGACCAGTTCATATTACCCTTCAAAAAGGCATAGGTAAGATATATACATGTGCATATATCCATATACATACCACACACACACAAACATACATATACTGCTTGATATGGTTTGGCCGTGTCCCCACTCGAATCTCACGTTGAATTGTAGTTCTCATAATCCGCATGTATTGTAGGAGGGATCAAGTGGGAGGTAATTGAATCATGGGGTCAGTTACCCTCATGTTGTTCTTGTGATAGGGAGTGAGATCTGATGGTTTTATAAGGGGCTTTTCTCCCTTTTGCTTGACACTTCTCCTTGCTGCCTTGTGCAAATACGCTCCTTGTGAAGAAGGATGTATTTGCTTTCCCTTCCACAATGATTGTAAGTTTCCTGAGACCTCCCCAGCCATGCGGAACTGTGAGTCAATTAAAACTCTTTCCTTTATAAATTACCTGGTCTCAGGTATGTCCTTATACCAGCATGAGAACAGACTAATATACCACTCACATTTGTTATTCATGGAAGTTACATTCTACAAAGTTGCCACAGCTACCGAATTAGCAAGTAATGAACCATTGCTCCTAGGAGAAATACAAGGTTAGGTTTCTGTAAGCTTATGGTTTCAACATTTCTGTAAACTGATTAATATGTAACCTTATTTTATGTGGATTTCTCTTTAAAGATGGCTTATTTAGTATATATTGTTGATTCATTAATATTGAACTCATGGCCAATAGCACTATAACTCATGGCTGGAAGAAGCTTAGCTAACACATGTAATTTCTCTGGAAGGCACATCACGGCCTTCTTATACTTAGGAACACTAAAGAGCATTCTGGTACTATTCTTGGAGGCCATTTTAAATAGTGAAATCACCAAGAAAGAGCATAAAAATGCAAAAAAAAAAAAAAAGGAATGCTAATCAGACTGTGAAAAGGACACTTGTTTACAGTGTGAGGTCTGAAACAAGAAGGCAGAAGGTCACCTGTCTGACCCTAGCTGGGAATGTGTGTACATTGGGTGACTTGAATTTTTTCCTCCTCTGCACATGTCCACAAATGACTGTGAAAGCACTGTGAATATTGAAATTGATTTTGGGTTTACAAATAAATTTTAGCATGTAAGCAAATTCACAAACATGGAATCTGTGAATAATGAGGATAGACTGGATATATATGTGTATAGATATGTATGTCCTTATACCAGCGTATTATAACAGAGTATTATTACTCTGAGGCTAGAGACTCCACCCAGAGGCAGAAAACACCAATTCAAAGTGACCTGGGACTTCAAAACAGAGATATGGGAACATGAGTTCACTTGAGATGGTCTCTATACTGCGTTTCTTTAAGCATCTATAAGTGACCCTGGATCGTAGGGGCACTGCACACTGAAGTATCTAAATCTGCAGTTCTATGGAGCTTGTTGGGACCTGCAATATTAAGTTGTTTAGGATTCACTCTAGGAAGACCTTTCAAGTCTTCTCAATCAGACAGAAAACACTGAAGTAGGGCCTGTTGTGAATGTATCACATTTAGAAAGGAAAAGTCATAACAGGTTCCAGGCCTTGGGATGGTCCTGGACGTGGGAGTCAATGTAGATTCTTAAACAATTCTGGTGTGATGTGCTGTGAAGATCAAGGTGGCTGGTCTTGGTCTAGGCAGCCTCCTATCACCCACCCAGATCTACCAAGTTGGACACCTGAGATTTACCCTCAACTAATTTGTGATTCTACTTCCTTTATATCTCTTTATCCAGACCATTGGCCATTCTCTGACCATCTCAAGCCAGAGGTGACTTGATCTCTCACCCAGCTGTGGCCCATGAGCATTATCTAAGGAGGAACATTTTTGCTTACGTTTCCAGTGCTCTACATAAGCCCTAGGCCCTGGGTGAGTAGCATGCCAGAAGAAAATTGTCTTTGGTTGATACCTTTTCCTATCATGATCTGGGAGTAACAACCAGTGATCTATCACTGTCTTTTCTATTCAACTGAAATACATGTTGAGAAATAATGATTATGGTGATGATAATACAAATCAAAATACAAATAATGATGATAACACAAATAATAATGATAGCTAACATTTTGAAGTGATGTATACTCCAGGCATTGGGTCAAGTGTTTTATTTTTAAATTTTGATTTTATCAGAATAACACATGTACCTAGTTTCCCCCTAAATGTTTTATTTTGAAATGCAAATTTAAACTACAATGAGATGCCACCTTACACCAGTCAGAATAGCTGTTATTAAAAAGCAAAAAAAAAACAAATGTTAGTGAGGTTGTGGAGAAAAGGGAACACATATACATTGCTGGTGGGAATGTAAATTAGTTCAGCCACCGTGGAAAGCAGCTAGGAGATTTCTCAAAGAACTTAAAACAGAACTACCATTTCACTCAGAATCCAATTATTGGATATATACGCAAATAAAGATAAAACATTCTACCATAAAGACACATGTGCTTGTATGTTCATCACAGCACTATTCACAATAGCCAAGATGTGGGATCAACCTAAATGCTCATCAATGGTAGACTAGATAAAGAAAATGTGGTACATATACACCATGGGATACTATGCAGCCATAAAAAAGAATGAGATCAAGTCCTTTGCAGCAACATGGATGGTGATGTAGGCCAGTATCCTAAGCAAACTAACACAGGAACTGAAAACCAAATACTGCATGTTCCGAGTTGTAAATGGAAGCTAAACGTTGAGTACATATGGACACAAAGAAGTGAACAATATACACTGGGGCCTTCATGAGGGTGAAGGGTGGGAGAAGGGTATCGAAAAACTACCTATCAGGTGCTATGCTCATTACCTGGGTGATAAAATCTGTACACCAAACACCTGCAACACGTAATTTACCCACGTAACAAATCTGCACACGTACCCCAAACCTAAAATAAAAGTTGGAAAGAAAAAAATAAAATTTAAAAAATCGACAGAAAAGTTAAAAGGAAGGTGCAATGAACATCTATATATCATTTATTTAGATTTTCCAGTTACCATTTTGTCACATTTGCTTTATTTTCTCATCTGTCTACTTATCTATTTTTGATTAATGATTTAAAATTATATTGCATTGTAACATTTTATCATGTATCTCCTGAGAATGAAAGACATTCTCCTATATAATCATAATACCATTATCAAAACTAAGAAATTTAACATCAATTCATTGCCATCATCTAATATGTAGCCCATGTTTAAATTTCATGTACTTAATTTATTTTTATTTTTCTAAAACTTTTATTTTATGTTCAAGGGTTCATATGCTGGTTTGTTATATACGTAAACTCATGTCATGGGGATTGTACAGATTATTTTGTGACCCAGGTGCTAAGCCTAGTACCCAATAGTTATTTTTTCTGCTCCTTTCCCTACTACTACCCTCCACCCTCTATTAGGCCTCAGTGTCTGTTGTTCCCCTCTTTGTGTCTCTGTGTTCTTGTTGTTTAGCTCCTGCTTATAAGTGAGAACATGTGGTCTTTGGTTTTTTGTTCCTCCATTAGTTTGCTAAGGATAATGGCCTCCAGCTCCATCTGTGTTCCTGCAAAGGACATGACCTCATTTTTTTTTGGCTGCATAGTATTCCATAGTATATACATTCCACATTTTTTTTATTATACTTTATGTTCTGGGATACATGCGCAGAACATGCAGGTTTGTTACATAGGTATACATGTGCCATGATGGTTTGCTGCACCCATCAACCTGTCATTTAGGTTTTAAGCCCCACATGCATTAGGTATTTCTCCTAATGCTATCCCTCCCCTAGCCCCCTACCCCCTGATAGGCCCTGGTGTGTGATGTTCCCCTCCCTGTGTCCATGTATTCTTGTTGTTCAACTCCCACTTATGAGTGAGAACATGCGGTGTTTGATTTTCTGTTCCTGTGTTAGTTTGCTGAGAATGATGGTTTCCAGCTTCATCCATGTCCCTGCAAAGGACCTGAACTCATTCTTTTTTATGGCTGCATAGTAGTCCATGGTGTATATGTGCCACGTTTTCTTTATCCAGTCTATCATTGATGGGGCCTTGGGTTGGTTCCAAGCCTTTGCTATTGTAAATAGTGCTGCAATAAACATACGTGTGCATGTCTTTATAGTAGAATGATTTGTAATCCTTTGGGTATACACCCAGTAATGGGATTGCTGGGTCAAATGGTATTTCTGGTTCTAGATCCTTGAGGAATCACCACAGTGTCTTCCACAATAAAACTAATTTACACTCCCACCAACAGTGTAAAAGCGTTCCTATTTCTCCACATCCTAGCCAGCATCTGTTGTTTTTCGACTTTTTTATTGATCACCATTCTAACTGGTGTGAGATGGTATCTCACTGTGGTTTTGATTTGCATTTCTCTAATGACCAGTGATGATAAGCTGTTTTTCATATGTTTGTTGGCTGCATAAATGTCTTCTTTTGAGAAGGGTCTGTTCATATCCTTTGCCCACTTTTTGATGGAGTTGTTTGTTTTTTTCTTGTAAATTTGTTTAAGTTCCTCGTAGATTCTGGATATTAGACCTTTGTCACATGGATAGATTGCAAAAATTTTCTCCCATTCTGTAGGTTGTCTGTTCACTCTGATGGTAGTTTCTTTTGCTGTGCAGAAGCTCTTTGGTTTAATTAGATCCCATTTGTCAATTTTGGCTTTTGTTGCACTTGTTTTTGGTGTTTTAGTCATGAAGTCTTTGCCCATGCCTATGTCCTGAATGGTATTCTCTAGGTTTTCTTCTAGGGTTTTTATGGTTTTAGGTCTTACATTTAAGTCTTTAATCCATCTTGAGTTAATTTTTGTATAAGGTGTAAGGAAGGGGTCCAGTTTCAGTTTTCTGCATATGGCTAGCCAGTTTTCCCAACACCATTTATTAAATAGGAAATCCTTTCCCCATTGGTTGTTTTTGTCAGGTTTGTCAAAGATCAGATGGTTGTAGATGTGTGGTGTTATTTCTGAGGCCTCTGTTCTGTTCCATTGGTCTATATATCTGTTTTGTTACCAGTACCATGCTGTTTTGGTTACTGTAGCCTTGTAGTATAGTTTGAAGTCAGGTAGTGTGATGCCTCCAGCTTTGTTCTTTTTGCTTAGGATTGTCTTGTCTATACAGGCTCTTTTTTGGGTCCATATGAAATTTAAAGTAGTTTTTTCTAATTTTGTGAAGAAAGTCAATGGTAGCTTGATGGGAATAGCATTGAATCTATAAATTACTTTGGGCGGTATAGCCAATTTCATGATATTGATTCTTCCTATCCATGAGCATGGAATGTTTTTTCATTTGTTTGTGTCCTTTCTTATTTGCTTGAGCAGAGTGTACCACATTTTCTTAATCCAGTCTACCACTGATGGGCATTTAGGTTGATTCCATGACTTGGCTGTTAAGAATAGTGCAGTGATAAACATACACATGCATATGTCTTTATGAAAGAACAATGTATATTCCTTTCCTTTGGGTATATACTCAGTAATGGGTTTGCTGGGTCGAATGGTCGTTCTGCTTTCAGCTCTTTGAAGAATTGCCACACTGTTTTCCACAATGGTTGAACCAATTTACATTCCCACCAACAGTGTATAAACATTCCCTTTTTCTCTGCAACCTCACTAACATCTGTTATTTTTTGAATTTTTAATTACAGCCATTCTGACTGGTGTGAAAAGTGTCTGTTTGTGCCCTTTACCTACTTGTTAATGTAGTTTTTTGTTTTCTCTTATAAATTTGTTTGTGTCTTAATAGATGCTGGATATTAGACCTTTGTCAGATGCATAATTTGCAAATATTTTCTCCCATTCTGTAGGTTGTCTATTTACTCTGTCGATAGTTTCTTTTGCTGTGTAGAAGCTCTTAAGTTTGATTCGATCCTATTTGTCAATTTTTGCTTTAGCTGCAATTGCTTTTGGCATCTTCTTCATGAAATCTTTGCCAGGTCTTATGTCCAGAATAGTATTCACCAGGTTGTTTTCCAGGGTTGTTATAGTTTTTGGTTTTACATTTAAGTCTTTAATACATCTTGAGTTGATTTTTTTTGTATTAGGTATAAGGAAGGGGTCCAGTTTCTATCTTCTGCATATGGTTAGCCAGTTATCCCAGCATCATTTGTTGAATAGGGAGCCCTTTCCCCATTGCTTGTTTTTGTCAGCTTTATCAAAGATCAGGTGGTTGTAGGTATGCAGCTTTATTTCTGAGCTCTTTATTCTGTTCCATTGGTCTATATGTCTGTTTTTGTACCAGTACCATGCTGTTTTGGTAGCCGTGTAGTGAAGTTTGAAATTAGGTAGCATGATGCTTTCTGCTTTATTCTTTTTGCTTATAATTGACTTGGCTATTCGAGATCTTTTTTTGTTTCATATGATTTTTAAAATATTTTTTTCTAGTTCTGTGAAGACTGTCATTGGTAGTTTGATAGCAATAGCATTGAATCTCTAAATTGCTTTGGGCAGTATGGCCATTTTAATGATATTAATTATTCCTATCCATGAGCATGGAACGTTTTTCCATTTGTTTGTGTCATCTCTGATTTTTTTGAACAGTGTTTTGTAATTCTCATTGTAGAGATCTTTCACTTCCCTGACTAACTGTATTCCTAGGTATTTCATTCTTTTTGTGGCAGTTGTGAATGGGATTGTATTACTGATTTGTCTCTTGGCTTGCCTGTTGTTGGTATAGGACTGCTAGTGATTTTTGTACATTGATTTTATATCTCGAAACTTTGCTAAAGTTACTTATCAGCCCAGGGAGCTTTTGGGCACAGACTATGGGATTTTCTAGATATAAAATCATGTAATCGGCAAACAGGGATAGTTCGACTTTCTCTCTTTCTATTTGGAAACTCTTTATTTCTTTCTCTTGCCTGATTGCTCTAGCCAGGACTTCCAATACTACGTTGAATTGGAGTGGTGAGAGAGGGCATCCAGTGGTGCCCATTTTCAAGTGGAATGCTTCCATTCTAGCTTTCGCCCATTCAGTATGATATTGGCTGTGGGTTTGTCATAGATGGCTCTTGTTATTTTGAGGTATATTCCTTCAATACCTAGTTTGTTGAGAGTTTTTAACATGAATATGTGTTGAATTTTGTTGAAAGCCTTTTCTGCATCTATTGAGATAATCATGTGGTTTTTGTCTTTACTTTTGTTTATGTGATGAATCATGTTTATTAATTTGCATATGTTGAACCAGCCTTGCATCCCAGGGTTAAAGCCTACTTGATTATGATGGATAAGCTTTTTGATGTGTTGATGGATTCAGTTTGCGAGTATTTTGTTGAGAATTTTTGCATCAATGTTCATCAAAGATATTTGCTTGAAGGTTTGTTTTCTTTTCTTTCTTCTTCTTTTTTTTTTTTTTTTTGCTGGGTCTCTGCCAGGTTTTGGCATCAGGATGATGCTGTCCTCATAGAGTGAGTTGGGGAGGAGTCCCTTTTCCTCAATTTTTGGAATAGTTTCAGTAGGAATGGTACCAGCTCTTCTTTGTACATCTGGTAGAATTCTGTGAATCCATCTGGTCCTGGGATTGTTTTGGTTGATAGGTTTTTTAAAATTACTGATTCCATTTTGGAGCTCATTATTGGTCTGCTCAGGGATTCAGTTTCTTTCTGCTTCAGTCTTGGGAGGATGTATGTGTCCAGGAATTTATCAGTTTCTTCTAGGTTTTATAGTTCATGTGCATTGAGGTGTTCACAGTATTCTCTGATGGTTATTTGTATTTCTGTGGGTCAATGATAATATCCCTTTTGTCGTTTCTAATTGTGTTTATTTGGATCTTCTCTCTTTTTTTCTTTATTAGTCTAGCTATTTGTCTGTCTTAATTTTTTCAGAATACTGGCTCGTGGATTCTTTGATCTTTCGAATGGGTTTTCATGTGTCAATCTCCTTCAGTTCAGCTCTGATTTTGGTTATTTCTTGTCTTCTGTAGCTTTGCGGTTGGTTTGTTCTTGTTTCTCTAGTTCTTTTAGTTGTAATGTTAGGTTGTTAATTTTAGATCTTTTTAACTTTTTAATGTGACTGTTTAGTGCTATAAATTTCCCTCTTAACACTGCCTTAGCCATGCCCCAGAAATTCTGGTATGTTGTATTTTTGTTCTCATTAGTTTCAAAGAATTTCTTGAATTCTGCCTTTATTTCTTTATTTACCCAAAAGTCATCCAGGAGCATGTTGTTTAGTTTCCATGTAATTGTATGGTTTTGAACGATTTTTTTTTGATGGAATTTCACTCTGTTGCCCAGGCTGGAGTACAACGGCACCGTCTTGGCTCACCGCAACTTCTGCCTCATGGGTTCAAGCGATTCTCCTGCCTCAGCCTCCTGAGTAGCTGAGATTACAGGCATGCACCACCACGCCTGGCTAATTTTGTATTTTTAGTAGAGACGGGGTTTCTCCATGTTGGTCAGGCTAGTCTCAAACTCCTGACCTCAGGTAATTCGCCCACTTCGCCCTCCCAAAGTGCTGGGATTACAGGCATGAGCCACCTCACCCAGCCAAACGATTTTCTTAATCTCAATTTCCAATTATATTGTTCATACCATTCGGGTTCTGAGAGAGTGGTTGGTATGATTTTGGTTTTTTGCATTTGCTGAGGATTGTTTAATGTCCAATTGTGTGATCCATTTTACAGTATATACCATGTGGCAATGAGAAGAATGCATATTCTGTTGTTTTGGGGTGTAGAGTTTGGTAGATATCTATTAGGTCCATTTGGTCCAGTGTTGAATTCAGCTCTGGAATATCTTTGTTAATTTTCTGCCTTAATGATCTAATACTGACAGTGGGGTGTTGAGGTCTCCCACTATTATTGTGTGGGAGTCTAAGTCTCTTTGAAGGTCTTTAAAAACATGCTTTATGAATCTGGGTGCTCCTGTGTTGGGTGCATATATATTTAGGATAGTTATGTCTTCTTGTTGAATTGAACCCTTTAACATTATGTAATACCCTTCTTTGTCTTTTTAAATTTTCGTTGGTTTAAAGTCTGTTTTGTCTGAAATTAGGATTGCAACCTCTATGTTTTTCTGTTTTCATTTGCTTGGTAGATTTTTCTCCATCCTTTTATTTTGAGCCTATGGGTGTCATTGCATGTGAGATGGGTCTCTTGAAGATAGCATACCATTGGGTCTTGCTTCCTTATTCAGCTTGCCTTTCTGTGCCTTTTAATTGGGACATTTAGGCCATTTATAATACATTCAAGGTTAGTATTGATATGTGTGGATTTGATCCTGTCATCGTGTTGTTAGGTTGTTATTATGCTGACTTGTTTGTGTGGTTGCTTTATAGTGTCACTGATCTGTGTACTTAAGTGTGTTTTTGTAGTGGATGATAATGATCTTTCCATACTTAGTGCTTCTTTCAGGAGCTCTTGTAAGGCAGATCATGTAATAAATTCCCTCACCATTTGCTTGTCTGAAAGGATCTTATTTCTCCTTCACTTATGCAGCTTAATTTGGCTGGATAGAAAATTCTTGGTTGGAATTCTTTTCTTTAAGAATGTTGAATATAGGCCCCAATCTCTTCTGGCTTGTAGGATTTCTGCTGAGACGTCTGCTGTTACTCTGATGGACTTACCTTTGTAGGTGACCTGTTCTTTCTCCCTAACTACCTTTAACGTTTTTTTCTTTCATTTTGACCTTGGAGAATTTGACGATTATGTGTCTTGGGACAATATTTTGTGAAGTATTTTGTAGGAGTTCTCTGTTTTCCTGAATTTCAGTGTTAGCTTCTCTAGCTAGATTGGGGAAGTTCTCATGGATGGTATCCTAAACTATGTTTTCCAAGTTGCGTCCATTTTCCCCATCTCTTTCAGGGATGTCAAATGAGTCATAGATTCAGTCTCTTTATATAATTCCATATTTCACCGAGGTTTTGTTGTTTCTTTTCATTCTTTCTTCTGGTCTGACTGTCTTATTTCAGAAAGTCAGTCTTCAAACCCTGAGATTCTTTCCTCAGCTTGGTTTATTCTACTATTAATGCTTGCAATTGCATTATGAAATTCTCATAGTGTGTTTTTCAGCTCTATCAGGTCAGTTATGTTCTTTTCTATACTATTTTGTCAGCTCCACATCTTTTTATTGTGACTTTTAGCTTCCTTAGATGAGTTTCAACATTCTCCTGGATCTCAGTGATCTTCATTCCTATTCCTATTCTGAATTCTATTTGTATCATTTCAGCCATCTCATCCTGGTTAAGAACTCTTCCTGGAGAACTAGTGCAATCATTTGGAGGAAAAAAGGCACTTTGACTTTTTTGAATTGTCAGAGTTCTTGCACTTGTTCTTTCTCATCTTTGTGAGGGTGATGTTCCTTCAGTCTTTACATTTTCTGTCCTTTGGATTTTTTTTTCTTTTATTCCATTTGGTGACCCTGGGGGTTTGATTGTGGTATAAGGTGGGTTCAGTTGACTGGCTTCATGTTTGAAAGATTTTAGGGGGGCAAGGCTCAGTTTGGGACTCCTGGACTGAACTGGGGAACTAGTATCAGACCCCCACTTTGTTCTCTGGCTCCTCAAGGTTAGGAACCTGCTGTGCGGGAAGGGATGAGTTACTCCTGGACCACTGGTCACAACACTCCGATAGGTAGTGCCAGCCAAACCTACACCATACTTTGTAGGGTGATGGCAGAGGTATCTGTCCATGTTCACTACATGTCATTAGTAACTGCAGCTGCAGCACTGTGGGTTGTATGCTTGTTGACTGCAGCAGGGTGCTAGTGGGTTCCGGGGTGCCAACCTCCATGTGGGTGTTTGCAGCAGTGGCTGGCATTGACAGCACTGGCTTGGGAAAACGCTCCTCCCCATAACTGTAGGTGTGTGAACCAGCAGTGATGTTAGTGCAGGGATGGGGCACTGGTTGGTGCAGGACTGTGTGCACACTCTGTGTGTGTTCCCATGGGCAGGAGTGGCCACTCAGGGAAGGGGTAGGTCTGCTTTTCTTCATGTCTAGTTTCATGCTGGTGATAGTTTCAGCACAGGAGTGGGCCCTGGCAGGAGCGGGGCTGGTGGGTTCTGTCCCCGACAATGTTCTAACTACAGTGGTGGTTCAGCAGCGGGGAGAGGGGTGGGATGCACATACACAGGCAGCAGTGGCATGGCAGGGTGCCCCTCCACACACGCTGGAGGGGGAGGAAAGGCAAAGTATGCCTGCACACACACCCACCCACAGAGTAATTTGTGGGTTAGCCATGGGTGAGTGCATGTGGGCAAAGGGGCATGAAGGCAGGCTGCAGTGGGGGGTGAGCTGGTGCCTGTCCACTGAGATGGCTCTGCTGGAGTACTGTGCCCATCAGACACAGTCCACCAGCACAGGAGCTATGATGTGGGCTCCCAGGAGGTGCCTTGGGGCCACACTGCAAGCAGGTGCAGCCAGGCTGGGGTGCCTGAGAGAGGACAGCAGATTGAGAGGTGCTCAGGTAGGATGGGCCCCCTCTCATAGGCAAGACCACCATGCAGAGTTCAGGTCCTATGGTTCCCCTAGGGCTAAAGTCTCCTATAGGAGTGAGTTGGACCTAGGGAGATGGGCGACCGTGGCTGTGCTCCACTACAGATGCTCCCACACCAAGCACTCGGTTTCTGCTCTGGCTGGAGTTCTACTCCTACCACTTCTCTGAGCAGCTCCCCCTGCCGGTTCAAGTGTCCACAGTGGTCAAGGGATCTCCTGCTGGGATTCCAGAAGCCCTTGGAGAGAGTGAGTTGCTCCTTGTCTATTTAGCTCCCACCTTCCCCAGGAGTCACCAGGAGCCAGAAATGAGTTCTGGTGCATAGTAGCCCCATGCAGGGGTTTCCTCCCACTTCAGCCAAGCATCTGCATCCTCCCTCCGTTTGTTCTCAGTGTCTTCCCTCTGAAGACTTGCTAGGAGTGTGCCAGTATTCCCAATGCCCTGTCCCTCAGTGGGAGATGCTTGTCCTGGCTGCATCTACTCAGCCATCGGGCACTCTCTCCCTACCTAGTTTAGAATAATAAATATTTACGTAAGACTTTGAAGGGAAGGCAGCATTCTTATTTCTCCTGGTTCCTTCTTCCCCAAAGCAACCATTTTCAGATCTTCTAGTTGTTTCTTCCAGTATTAACTCCATATTTTTAAGAAACATGTTTATTCTACTGTTTTTTAAAATTACTTATCATTTATTAATGACCTTCTATGTAAGAAGAGGATTATAGCTCTCTTATCCCCCACAAACACATATCCTCTTATCCTCTCAATATGATTATAACATCATTTTGGGGACAATATTAGTATTCAGTATTTAAATTATTATGATTATGTTATTTTCAAGTTGAGTTACTTGGTGTGCCATGATTATATTAATATTTCCTCTATTGTACAACTTTGTTGCTTTCCTTGGGTTTTTTCATTGCCCTGATTTGTCACTTCCTTGGTTTTGTATGTATCTATTGCTATTTCATGCCTGAGCTCTCTGGAAGAATTATAATTGTCTTTCAAATATGTTGACATCTATCAAATTATGTATTGGTTTAATTCTTTCCTTGGTTCTCCTGCTCTAACATGGTCTGCCATTCATCTGTCATTCTGGAACTTCTCTTCATCATTAAATCAGGAATTCCCTTGGCCCTCTCCTGTATTAAATTCCTGTTTGCTGGATTCTGGACATCCACGTTCTTGATTTACTCTCTTATCTTGGTGGGGAATATCCTTCAGTAGCTTTCTGCATAAGGATTCACAGGAAGCAATATTTTGAGATCTTGTACATGTGGGATGATTTTCTATTATATTCTCACAATTGATTAATAGTTTGACTGAATATAAAATTGTAAAATGGTAATCATCCCCCATTCCCCTCAGGACTTTGAAGTATTTCTTCATTGCTTCCTCCTTTCAGTGTTGATGCTGAGAAGTCTGATGCTTTTCTGATCCTTGATTCTTTGAATATCAGTGAGTAGGGGACGTTTTCCATCCATCGTTCTGGCACTTGGTGGCCCTTTCAATCTAGAAACTCATGTCATAGTTTATTACTTCAATAATTTTCCCCTTTGATTTCTCTCTTTCTGGAACTTCTGCTATTCAAATAAATACTGGCTGTTATACTGGTGTTATATATAATCTTACACTTTCTTCCGTTTTCCATCTCTTTGAGTTGGGTGCGTCTCTCTGAAGATCTTCTTAACTTATTTTTACAGTCATCTTATTGAGTTGTTTATTTCTGTTACAATATTTTTAATTTTTAAGAGCTTTCTGTTAATATTTATTTTTAAATAGTTATGTATTCTTGTTTAAGGATATAATATTCCCCCTGTATCTCTGGGAATATTAATTATTTGCTTGTTTTTTTCCTTTGTACATTGCTTCTATTTCCTCTGATTTTTTTTCTGTTTTCTTTCCATGATACTGTGGTTCCTCAAACATCTGGCGACACTGATTAACTTTCATATTTGAGAAGGAGGCACTGAAATGCTCAATGGGAGCTCCATGTGTGCAGGCTTATGGACTGATGAGTTTCTGTAAGATGATCAAACAGGACCAAACTGTTCAAGTAGGAGCCTCTAAGATCTCTTCTCTTAGATTGGTCAGTTGCTGCCCTCTCCAGCCCCAGGGCCAGCCATACCCTGCCCTCCTTGCCCCTTCCCCTACCCAAGTACACGGGCTGCCCTCCAGCCATGCTCCCACTCCTACTTGACCCCTGGAAGTGAGCAGCTGCAAGCTTCTGTGTGGATATTTGCCAGGAATGCCTTTTCTCTCTTTTCAACTCTCACTTACCTAACAGGGCTCTGTGGCAATCACTTCTTTTGCCTCCACACTTGTTCCCCTGCTCCCAATCCCAGGGCAGATCAGCCTCTCCTTTTTGTCTGTCCTCACAGCACCTAGTGGCTCTCCATGGGACTCACACTCTGCAATAGCACGATTTCCTGCTTGTCTCCCATACTAACCTTCAAGCCTTTTAAGGAGCTTTGTTATTCTATTATCTGGTCCTGGTCTGGCCCATTCCTTTACAGCGGTGATACTTTAGCATCTTGGAGTAATACAGAGAGAAAAGAGGCACCGTGGAAGAAATCAAGGAAGTTTTATGGATCTGCCATCATCACAGGCATCTAAGCCCCACTGTAAGTGCTACATTGTGACCAAGACTCAAAAGTTTTAACACCCCACAAAACTTTCCTCACCCCACACTCTCCTAGTATCCTCCAGTATGGTCAGCAGATATACTCTTATCACTATCTACCATGCCCCATGACCAGTGTGGACTTATTCTCTGGAAAAACAGGAGGAAAATACCCACTAGAGGGGTCAAAGAGGAGACCTTTGACCTCTCTCTGAAAATATCTGTCTGTGGAGGTGTCAACAGGTCAGCAGAAAGTCCCAGATGGACTTGGGTTCTCCCAGAGTCTTTTCATTTGGACTTCTTGTATATCCATCAACAGATCAAGAAAATGTCAACACCACAAGAATACATATTCACTAGAGCAGGGATGGCAATTATATTTCACCTCCATTGTAGCTCCCCCTGATGACTGGTGGCTGCCTCAAGTGCTTGTTATGGGTTCTGAGGCCTTCTCCAGGCTCAGAGTGAAAGAGTCCTGTGATCAATTAATGATGTCTGCCACTGGCAGTTATTCACTATCCCAGAACCAGAGGAAAGATGAAAGTAAAATGTTCTAAGACAGTGTTTCCCAAACTTGGCTTATGATAAGAATTACCCGGAGGTACTTGTTAAAAATAGATTCCAGATTCTTCATCAGGAGATTCGAATCCAAGGGGTCTGGAGTGAGGTCTTTAAATCTGTACCTAGCAAGCACCTACATGAGTCATAGAATCAAGCAAGTCTGGAAACATTATTCTAAGGGAGGGTGGGTTTCCAGGACTCCCTACTTAAGAGAAGGAAATGCAGAAAGATGGAATATCAGAACCCAACCCTGGGGGAAGAAAGGGAAAAATGGCAAACTCAGGCAGGCAGGACTCCAGGCCCCTACACTTTCGTGAGGGCTTTGTATAAACTCTGAAGTCCTAGCTGGAGTCCCATGAACATATCAGTGTTGGAGAATGATCAAATCACTGAGTTTTAGAAATACACTTCTCAGTATCTTGTTTAACTTTCACTTGTCCACACTCAGATCCCTGTGTCTTGCTTCTGCCACATCTGGTTTAAGATGATCTAGAGAGGCCTCAGAGGAATGGTACATGTAACCATATGAAGAAGTCACAAAGGTCTGTATTTGTCAGTCAGAAAACCAAAGGCTGAGAAGGAATGGGATCTCTCCTGTGCAGCATGAATGTCTTCTGAGTAGTCTCACCACATCCCTGACATGAGGGATCCCCTGAACATCAGTTAGTTTAGACACATTTTAATAAATCCCATCTCATCAGTGGGGTTCAGTTCCTGAAAGTAGTCCCCCTATCTTAATAAAATAAGAGCTCCTATAAATAGGCATAACAAATGTAGACCAAAATCCCAACATCAGCACTGTGTGCTTATGCTTTTATGTAAGGAGATGGTGGGTCTTGGATACATATTCAATGGAGAATCTATACATATATCATGTAACAAAAACTGGATAGCTAACATGAACTGAGCACTTACTCTGTACCACAAACTATCTTAAGGCTTGTCTTAGTCAATTTTCTGTTGCTATAACTGAGTACCTGAGACTAGGTAATTTATAAAGAAAAAAATTATTTCTTATAGCGCTAGAGGCTGGAAAATCCAAGGTCTAGGGGCTGCATGGGTGTGGAACTTCTTGCTAGTTAGGACTCTCTGTAGAGTCCCAAGGCAGCTCAGGGCATCTCATGGTGAGGGGGCAGAGCATGCTAGCCCAGATCTCTCTTTCTCTTCTTATAAAGCCTCTGGTTCAATCATGGGGGCCCTACCAAAATGACCTTATCTGATTCTAATTACCTTTCAAAGGCCTCACCTCCAAATGCCATCAACATATGAATTCGAATATTAAGTTTCCAACACATGAAATTTGGGAAACACATACAAACCATAGCAAGCTTTTTTATGTATACATTTATTTTATCCTCTCTAAAACCCACAAGGAAGGTACCATTATTTTACCTATTTTATATCTATGAAATTGACACACAGAGTTTATAAGTAATTCCCAAGATCACATAGCTGATATATGCCCATATTAGTTATCTATTGCTACATAATAAGTTACCCTCAAACTTAGCAATTTAAAATAACACCATGTATCTCAGTCTCTGCTGCTCAGAAATCTAGGTGTGGCTAGGTGGGTTCTCTAACTCAGGGTTTTTCCCAAAGCTGCAAAGTGTCTTCAGAGACTGCAGTCATTTTAAGGCTTGATTGGAGAAGCATCTACTTCCAAGCTCATTTACTGGCAATTGGCAGGATTCAGTCCCTTGGGCTTATTTGACGGAGGGTCTGTCTCTTTCATGTCAGCCTTTCTGTAGGACATGGCAGTTGGTTTCCACTACAGTGAATAAAAAAGCAATTAAGGAAGAGAGAGCAAGATGGCTGCTAAGATATCTTTCTGCAACTCAATATTGGGAGTGACATCCCATCAAGGTTGCTATATTCTTTTCATTAGAAGAAAGTCCTTAGGTCCAACCCACATTCAAGGGGAGGGGATTATATAAAGGCATGAATACCAGGTGGCTGGGATCACTGGAGGCCATTTTAGAAGCTGCCTACAACAGTAGCAACGATCTAGACAGTGAGGCTCCAGAGCTGCCCTCCTAATGCCAAGAAGCACGAGAATGATAAACGCAGAATTCAGGAATATGGTTATTCCCACTGAGGGAAGGAAGAAGATGGGATATAAGAGAAGCATACAGGTGGATGCAACAATACTGATAGTATTCTAGTTTTTAAATGGATATTCACTTTATTATCATGCTGTATAATTCACATGAAGGTTATGTGAAATCTTTTGGATGCACCAAATATTATATGATAATTTAAAAACATTATCTGCTTATTTTATTTGTGAAAAGTGACAAGAACAAATGCTAACTCTGAAGAATGAAGAATATTTGTGTGCTTAGATTGGTGATATGCAACAGGACTGCATATAAGAAATAACTGGGGAACATTTAAAAAATAATAGATTGTATTTTTTAGAGTAGTTCAAGGTTTATGGAAAAGCTGGGTAGAAAGTATAAAGAATTCCCATATCCCCTCTTCCCACCCCCAGTTTTCCCTATTATTAACATCTTGCATTAGTGTGGTACATTTGTGACAATTGGTGAGCCAATATTTACACATTGTTAATAGCTAAGTCTGTAATTTAGATTAGGGTTCACTCTTTATGTTGTGCATTCTATGAATCTTGATAAATGTTTAATGGCATATGTCTACCACTATAGTACCATACAAAATACTTTCCCTGCCTTAAAATTTCTTAGGCTCCACCTATTCATTCCTCCCTCCTCCCAAACTCCTGGAAACCACTGATCTTTTTACTGTCTCCATGGTTTTGCCTTTTCCAGAATATTATTTACAGTAGTTGGAATCATACATTGTGGAAACATTTTCAGATTGGCTTCTTTCACTTATTAATATGCACTTAAGGTTTGTCCATGTCTTTACATGGCTTCGTAGCTCACTTATTTTTAATCACTGAAAAATATTCCATTGAATGGATATGACACAGTTTGTTTATCCATTCAGGTATTGAAAGACATCTTGGTTGTCTCCAAGATTTTGGAATTATGAATAAGGTTCTATAAACATTTGTGTGTGCAGGTTTTTGTGTGGACGTGTTTTCAACTTATGTGGGTGAATACCAAGGGACATGATCGTTGGATCATATGGTAAAAGTATAGCTAGTTTTGTAAGAAACTGCCAAACTGTTTTCCAAAGTGGTTGTATTATTTTGCATTCCCACCAGCAATAAATGAGAGTTCCTGTTGCTCCTCATCCTTGTCAACATTTGATATATTATCGCTTTGTTTTAATTTGCAATTCCCCAATGATATGTGATAATGAACAGCTTATTTATCACTTATATATCTTCTTTGTTGAGGTGTCTATTCAGATTGTTTGCCCATTTTTTAATTGGGGTAGTTCTTTCCTCATTGTTGAGTTTTAAATGTTCTTTGCATATTTTACACACAATTACTCTATCAGATATGTGTTTTGCAAATGTTTTCACCCAGTCTGTGGCTTATCTTTTCAGTCTCTTAACAGTGTCTTTTGTCAATTAGAAGTTTTTAACTTTAGTGAAGTCCAACTGATCTTTTTCTTTTCTTTCAATGATTATACTGTTTTGTTGTACCTAAATGGTCATTGTGAAGCCCAAGGTCATCTAGTCTTTCTCCTATGTTATTTTCCAGGTGTTTTATAGTTTTGTCTTTTACATTTAGGTCTGTGTTTCATTTTGAGTTAACTTTTGTGAAAGGTATAAGATCTGTGTCAAAATTCAGCTTTTTGCATGTGGATATCCAGTTGTTCAAGCATCATTTGTTGAGAAGACTGTCTTTTCTCCATTGAGTTGCCTTTGCTTCTTTGTTAAAGATCAGTTGACTGTGTTTAGGTGGATCTATCTGTGGGCTATCTGTTCTGTTCCATTAGTCTGTCTAGTCGTTCACCAATACCACATTGTCTTGATCACTATTGCTTTATAGTAAGTCTTTAAGTTAGGTAGTGTCAGTCCTCTGCTTTATTTTTCTCCTTCAATATTGTTTTGGTTATCTTGGGTCTTTTGGCTCCCTTTAGAATCAGTCCATTGATATCTGCAAAATAACTTGCTGGGGTTTTCATTGGGATTGTGTTGAATCTATAGATTAAGTTGGGAAGAGCTGACACTTTAACAATATTGAGTCTTCTTACCCATGAACCATGATAATTTTTAATAGCTTTATGGAGACTTAATTGATACACCATAAAATTAACCCATTTAGGTTATAGAATTCAATGTTTTTTGTACATTGAATGAAGTATGTTGATAAGTTTGCACAACCATCACTACTATCTAATTTTAGAATATATTTGTATCCCCAAATAAACTCCATGCACATTAGTAGTCTCTCCTTATATGTCCCTGCCTCCTACTCCAGTCTTAGGTAACCACTAACATACTTTTTGTGTCTATCGATTTTCCTATTCTGGACATTTCTGGACATTTTATATAAGTGAACATTTTATATAAATACAATATATGGTCTTTGTGACTTGCTTCTTTCTTTTTTTTTGAAACATCGTTATGTGTTCAAGGTTCATCGATGTTGTGGCACATATTGGTACGTTCTTTCTTTTTAACTAGAATAATGTTTTACTGTATAGATATACCACATTTTATTTATCCATTCACCAGTTGATGAACATTTGTATTGTTTCTACTTTTTGGCTATTATAAATAATGCTACTACGAACATTTTTGTACAAGTGTTTGTATGAATGTATGTTTTCATTTCTCTTAGGTATATGCATAGGAGCGAAATTACTGAATAACTTACGTGAAACATTTTGACGAACTGTCATATTGTTACCCAAAGTGATTGCACTGTTTTACAAATCATATTGGCAAGGTAGGAGGGTTCTAATTTCTCCTCATCCTCACCAGCACTCGTTATTGCTTGTCTTTTGAAATTACAGCCATCCTAATCGTTGTAAGGCGGTATCTCATTGTGATTTTAATTTGCATTTCCCTAATTACTAATGATGTCGAACATCTTTTTATGTGCTTCTTGGCCATTTGTATATCTCTCTTGGAAAAATGTCTATTCAGATCCTTTGTCCATTTTAAAATTAGGTTATTTGTATTTTTATTATTGATTCATAAGAGATTTTAAAAATACGTGCTGGTTACAAGTTCTGTATTAGATAGAAAATTTGTAAATATTTTCTTTCATTCTGTGGGTTGTTTTTTCACTTTCTTGATGACATTTTTCATAACATAAAAGTTTTTAATATTGATGTAGTCCAATTTGCCAGGTTTTCTCTCTTACTGCTTGTGCTTTTGATACAGTATATAAAAACCTTAAGAAAGTAGAAAAATAAAAGCAAATTAAACCCAAAATAAGCAGAAAGAAGGAAATATTATCTAATCAAAGTTTCCAAGGATTTACTCCTAGTTTTTGTCTTAGAGTTTTAACACTTACATTTATGTCTATGATCCATTTTGGGGTGGTTTTTTTTGTGTGTTTTTTGAGGTAGGAGTCCAAATTTATTCATTTGCATGTGAATATCCAGTTGTTTTAGTTCTATTTGTTGAATGATTGTTCTTTCTCCCTTGAATTGTCTTGGCACTCTTGTTGAAAATCAATTGACCACAAATGTAAGGGTTTATTTCTGTACTTTCAATTCAATTCTATTGATCTTTATGTCTGTCCTTATGCCAGTACCACACTGTTTTAATAGCACTGTAATTTTGTAGCAAGTTTTGAAATCCGGAAATGTGAGTCTTCCAACTTTGTTCTTTTTAAAGATTGTTTTAGCTATTTTAGGTCTCTTGAATTTCCATGCGATTTGAAGATTGGCTTTTCCACTTTTGCAAAAAAGGCAAGTTGATATTTTGACAGGGACTGTGTTAACCCTGTAGATCAATCTGGGAGTATTGCCATCTTAACGATGTTAAGCCTTTCAATCCATGAACATGGATGTCTTTCAATTTGTTTAGATATTCTTTAATTTCTTTCAACACTATTTTATAGTTTTCAGTGTACAAATCATGCAATTCTTTTGTTAAATTTATTCCTGAGTGTTTTTTTGATGCTATTGTAAATGAGTTTGTTTTCTTAACTTTATTTTCAGGACGTTTATTGCCTGTGTATGGAAAGAAAACTTATTTTTAAATATTGATCTTGTATCTTCGCTGAACTTATTTAATTTTAATTTTTTTTAGTGAATTCTTCTGGATTTTCTATCTACAAGACTGTGTCATCTGAAATAGAGATAGTTTGACTTCTTTCTTTCCAATGTACTTACCTTTTCCCCCAATTTTCTTGCCTATTTATTTTGGCTAAAACTTTAGAATCCTAGTAGAATGTTGAATAAAAATGGCAAAAGTGGACATCCTTGTTTTCTTCTTGATATTAGGGGAAAAATACTCGGATTTTCACCATTAAATGTACTATGAACCGTGTTTTTTTCTTACACGTCTTTTGTCATGTTGAGGAGGCTTTCTTCTCATAATTTGTTGAGTATTTTTAATTTGAAAGGGCATTGAATTCTTTCAAATTCTTTTTCTGCATTTTTGAAATGATAATTTCTTGTCCCTTTTTCTATTAATGTGGTATATGACCTGAATTGATTTTCAAATATTAAATCAACTTGCATTCTTGGAATAAATCCCATTCAATCATAGTGTATAATCCTTTTCATATGCTGCTGCAGTTTATTAATATTTTGTTAAGGATTTATGTAAGTATATTAATGAGAGATATTAGTCTATAGTTTTCTTTTTTGTGTTTTTTTTATTTTTAATATCAGGGTAATACTGGCTTCACAGAATTAGTTGGGAAGTAGTCTTCTTCTATTTTTGGGAAGATTTTAGGAAGCACAGGTATTGCTTCTTCTTTGAATGTTTGGTAGAATTCACCAGTGAAATCTTTTATGCCTGGGCTTTTCTTCATGAAAAGTTTTAAAACTATTCATTCAGTTTCTTTACTTGTTACAGGTGTTTTCATATTTTCTATTTCTTCTTGGATAAGTTTTGGTAATTTATGTCTTTCTACACATTTCACCTAATTCATCTAATTTGTTGGCATTTAATTGTTTATAGGATTCTTTTATATATATATTTATTTCTGTAAGGTTGGTAGTGATGTCCTCTCTTTCATTCCTGATTTTCATAATTTGAGCCTTCCTTCCCCCCTCCCATTTTTTTTTGGTAACATTAGCTAAAAGTTTATCAATTTTGTTGATCTTTTCAAAGAACAAACTTTTTTCTTTATTGTTTTCTATTCTTTATTCCATTTTTTAAATCTAATCTTTCTTGTTTCCTTCTTTCTGCTTGTTTGGGTTTAGTTTGTTTTTATTTTCTGGTTTCTTGAGGTGAAAGTTTATTGATTTGAGATCTTTCATATTTTTAAAGTTTAGGCATTTTCAGCTATAGATTTTCCTCTGACCACTACTTTAGCTGCATTTTATAAGTTTTAGTATGTTGTGTATTTGTTTTTATTTATCTCGAAGAATTTTTAAATTTTCCTTGTGATTTCTTCTTTGCCCACAGGTGATTTTGCTAGTGTGTTGTTTAATTTCCACATATTTGTGAAGTTCCCAAATTTTCTTCTATTATTGATTTCTAATTTGATTCCCCTGTGGTCAGAAAACATATTTTACTTTGTATAATTCCAATCCTTTTAAATTTATTGAGGCTTATTTTTTGGCTTACTTTGAGGTATATCCTAAATAATGTTCCAATGTGTGCTTGAGAAGAATGTGTATTCTGCTGCCATAATGCAGAGTGTGCTATAGATGTCTTTTAGGTCTAGTTGGCTTATAGTATTGTTCAAGTCTGCTATTTCCTTCTAGCTCTTTTGCCTAGTCATTCCATCCATTACTGAAAGTTGAGAGTATTGAAGTCTCCAACCATTATTGCTGAATTGCCTATTTCAATTCTGTCAGTTTTTGCTTTATGTATTTCGGATGGGACTCTGTTGTTAGATGCATACATATTTATAATTGTTATATCTCTCAGATGGAGAGACTCTTGCCAATATAAAATATTCTTCTTTAGTAACAGGGAAACTTTTTTCTACAAGTAAGCTAGGGCTGGGGCTGGGGCCCCAGTAGTCTTGGCCTGCTGTGCTTAGTGTAGAGTTTCTGTCCTATGAATGGGTCTGGGTGGGGGAAGGGAGGCTGGTCTTCTCTGCAGTGTCAACCATAATAGAAATTCTGCAACATGGGGCTAGAGATTAGAAAGGCCAGTGGTCAGCCCCTGCCAGGGTGAAATCCTAGTCCCAGACTGGCAGCTGAGGGGAGTGGGAGCCTTCTTCTTGGCCACACCAGTTTGGGGTAGAGCTTCCGTAATATGGATCTGGGTATGAGGTTGTCGGGGGACAGGGAAGGGGATGGGTTTTGGCTCAGATGCCATAGACTCTCACTGTTCTTACGAAGATTAGGTAGATTTTCCTGAATGACTATTTCCCCCTTTGCCTTATACTCTTAGGGCAATTTCCAGATTATTTCTAAAATACAATTTTCACCAAATTTTTGTTTCTTTGGGAGAAAGTCTGCCAAGATTTTTACTCTGCCTCTCTGAAAGTTCAGCCCTCCATGACAAATTTTTAAAAGAATAAATAGGACTAGGTTGAGTCTGTTTAGTTTGAATACCACTTAAACCTCCTGAATGTTGAGGTTGCAATTTCCAGAAATGACTAAAAACAAGACATAGACCTTGGCAGTACCAAATTTTAAAGAAATAAGATTTGGCTGCTGAGTGGCCACATATTTGCCTTTTACTTCTCTGAGAGATCAATCTCATTACTCAGCAACTCAAAATTATGGCAGCAATAAAAGCACAGTTGCATTTGTGTGAAGGACTAACCCAGCTCAGTGCTTTGGATTGCTTATGAGCTCTGTGGGCAAATGCCAAGGCAAGAGTCTGATTAGCAAGAGACCATAGATTTTTTTTTTGAATTCTAATTATGTAGTTAAAAGGGAAAGTAGAACTTCGTAGAAATAAATAAAGAACTGCCATTCTCTAACTGGGTGATGCTTGTCAGAAGATGTAGTGGTGGGCTGATGTAGGCTGGGGAGGTCTCAGATCCAGAGGTTAGACATGCTTACTGGGCAAAGGTATTTGAATGTGTATTATTAGAAGGCCAAAGGCATCCCACCAGCCAGGCAAGGAGATGCTGGGAGAGAAGAATGATGAGTAGTCTTGGCAGGTGGTCAGCTCCAGGGACATCCAGCTGTTTCCTATTCTTCACAGCCCTAGGAGAATGGAGACTGAGGCATGAGCCAGATCCCATTGTTGATGGGGCACAAAGTCAGAATAGGACCCAGCACCAGGCTGGCAAGGATGAATCATGAACAATAAGCTAGAGGAATCTTAAATTCTCCCAAGTACCTAATGATTGAGGTGAGAGCTGATTAGCTATAGCTATAAGCATTCAAGACCCTTAGTGGAAGAGAATTATATGGAAGAATGCAGCTCTCTTTACTGTACAACTCAGATAATAATAATCATGATAGTAATAGTGGTAGTGTCAGCAGCAGCAAACACTTATATAGCACTTACAATGTGTCAGTCTCTCTTCTTGACATATATTTCATCTTTACAAAAAGTAAATCTAGCATCACCTCCATTTTAGAGATGAGAAATCTAGACACAGAAAACATGTAAGCATCAGCATGTACTGGAGCCAGGGTTCAAGTCCAGGTAATCTGGCTTCGTGGTCCATGTCTTAACCCCTGCACACTACCACATCAGATGTCTAGGAATCTATTTTCTCATCCTTAGATAGGAAGAACAATAGATACCTTCTCAGACTGTAGGTGGGAGTAAATGAATGTGGAAGCACATGTAAGCTAAGAATTACAGCCTTTTTGCTTGTTGTTGTTTATAATACCCCCAGCCATCCCTCAAATATGATCCCTTTTGCCAGCTTTTTGTAATAATTGAAAATGAGCTGGAGATGGAAGGCTTCACCTCTAGTAATGTTTTATTGCTTAAGATGGGTAGGGCACACAGGTATTCATTGCATTATTCTTTATAGCTTTTTGTATACCTCAAATATTTCATAATAAGCTAAAAAACCAAAATGAGTATATGCCAGGGTGGGGTAAGGAGAGTGGACATCAGAATACATGACCCTAGCATGGTCTTAATGCCAACTTTGTTGACTTGACACTATGGCTCTTGGGCCACTCTAGTTTTCTAGACACCATCTGGAAACATCTGGAAAGAAAACAAACATTTCAGGCAGGGAGATTTTTACATTGGGAAAAGGGAGCTGAGAAGGAGAGGACAGAAAAGTAAGAGAAAAACTAGCCAGAGTATTATGTGCTAGAAAAAGCCGAGGGAAGAGGGCAGAGAAAGGCTTTCAAGAGGCTGAGCACGACGAGAAGCAGGGAAAGGCCACTTAATGAAGCAAGTAGAAAGCCCCTAGTGATCTTCCAGAGAGCAGCTTCAGAGTCTGTCAATAATTCACCTCTTTCTACAGTAGGATTGATATATTTTATCCACAGATAATTGATATATTTTATATATGTTATATATATAAATATATATCCACAGATAATTTACATATAATATATAAAATATATTATTCAATTGGTTCAGTAAAGGATAGATCCCAAGGAAAAATTGGCACCAAGGATAAAAGAGGAACTATTAATAAAACATGATCGTAACAAAATTTAGCTTAGCATCTTGGAATTCCAGGCAAAAAGTGAAATACAGAAGCTGTAAAGCTCAGATAATTAGAATGAAAGCCACCAGCCTGTTCCTCAAGATAAGCATTTTTTCCCCATCTAGAGTTGGCCTTTGATACCTCAGGATGCTTGAAAGTAGAAAAGGGTAGTTTAAATTGCCCTTAAAAAAGGGAACCCCTCCAAAAATGGATCAAAGTTAGAATGCATCTTAAAAAATAAAATATTATTAAAATAAGTTTATTTTATTTTACACTTAAAATTGAAGTTGTATATGTAACTATCTGCCCACTCTTTGGATGAATAGAGTGAACCAACTGCTGAATTTTTTTGGTAGAATTTTTCCAACAAAAGTATATAATAGAATGAAATAACATTCTCAAATTCATGTTTGACTTTGGCAGCATGATCATAAAAAGGGTGTTTTTTTTCCAAAACTCTTTGAACACTCTATCAATTTTCTCAAAAGCGTCTCTTATTCCTTTGATATTCAAACCATTCTCTTTCAAAGTCTTCATAGTATCATCGCCCTTGCTGTTTTCTCCTCTTGAGTTGTTAACTGCTTGAACTCTCCCAAATACTGATTTGTCAAAGCCTTTGCATACGACGCCAGCAGTCCTTCCCCTTCACTTTCATAGACTTTATGAAATCCTGCCCCCCCATTTTTTGGCGATATTTTCAATTATACTTTTGCAATCAACTTGCATTGTATTCCCAGGATATTGATCATCTGTCAACCAGTGAGACGCTGAGCAATGAAGACGTTGATGGGACAGGAAGGAATAGACCCTAGTGGGAGTGTGGGAGGGATGTGAAAGACTGAGGACTCATGTCCTAAGTGGCGACCTCTGCTGCCCTAGATGACCTAGTCATGGCAGGGGTTCAGGTAATGAATGCCTAAATAAGAGCAACCCCTGTACTAAACTCTTAAAGTGTTTCTCACATGGCTCCTTACAAAGATGACCACCAAGGTAAAGAAGCAGTAAACAGGCCGGGCACAGTGGCTCACGCCTGTAATCCCAGCACTTTGGGAGGCCAAGGAGGGTGGACCACGAGGTCAGGAGTTCGAGACCAACCTGACCAACATGGTGAAACCCCCGTCTCTACTAAAAATACAAAAGTTAGCCGGGTGTGGTGGTGCACGACTGTAGTCCCAGCTATTTGGGAGGCTGAGGCAGGGGAATCACTTGAACCCGAGAGGCAGAGGTTGCAGTGAGCTGAGATTGCACCACTGCACTCCAGCCTAGGCAACAGAGCAAGACTGTGTCTCCAAAAAAAAAAAAAAAAAAAGCAGTAAACAATATCAATATGCTTAACAGCAGGTGTACAGCAAAATTGGTGGCACATTTTATATGGCTGTTTCTCATCACCACTGCTGAAAAAAGTTGGGGCAGAATGTCCAAACACAGTTTAGTGGAGGTGATTCTGTGAGGGGCTGACCTTAATATGGTCCAACATGTAGTCTCCCTGTATTAGTTATCTACTGCTGTGTAACAAATGACTCCCAACTTATCGACTTAAAACAACAGACATTTATTATCTCATAGTTTCTGTGGGTCAGAAATCCAGGAGCAGTTTAGCTGCAGGTCAGCCAGGGCTGCAGTCATCTGAACATTGCCTGAGTCTGGAGGATTTATTTCCAAGCTCATTCATGTGTCAGTTGGCAGAAAGTTTTAGTTCTTGCTATGTGGGTCTTACCCTAGGGTTTCTGATGACATGACTTCCTCCAGATGGAGTGATCCAAGGGGGAGAGAGGGGAAGCAACCAAGACAGAAGACAGTGACTTTTATAACTTGACCTTAGAAGTGACATACCATCATTTCAGCAGTATTCTGTCAGTCACCTGGTACAATGTGGGAGGTGACTGCAGAAGGGTGTGAATTCCAGGAGGTGATAGTCATCTTTGGTGGGAGGCAATCTTGGAAACTGACTACTGCACTGCCCCTGGGTTGATTGGCCATGAGGTAGAGACAGTTTTAATATTGGAGCGAATAACTGGGAAGAGGCAAGAGGTTGAGAGAAGGGGAAAGGGAGGGAATAAATGGAAAGAACTCATGGAGTAAGGGGTGTGGAGGCTGCGGCAGGGCTGCCCCAGACAGTTGGGCTAGTTGCACACTGCACTATTTTAGGAGGTTCCATTTACACAGACAATATATTAGGTGCCCTGAGTGAAGACAAGCACAGCATCTTCTTGGCAGAAATTTGACATGGAAAGGGCTTCACTATATTCACTTCTTCATCATACAGAAATGACCCAGATGTTTCTGGAAGCTGGGTTTGTGGAGCTCATTCTTTGTGTTGGTCAGGTGGGAGGTGGCCACTTACAGTGAGGGGGTCTAACTGGCATCTGTGAACTCTTGGCTCTGGTGTGATGCTCCTTTCTTCTGCTGAAGGAGCCAATGGAGGTGAGTATTATGGGGGTGTCACAGGAAATCTGGCTGCACTTGGGGACGGCAACATGACTCGCTAAGGAGGAATAGTGAGGCAGAGCTGCTGCTTTTCTTTTTAGCGTCTGCAGTTCCATTTACACCTCTGTCAAAAAGAGTTGACAGAGACACGATGACTCTGGAATGAAGCCCCAGAGAATATCAAGCCGGAGACGGGAAGCCAGAGAATATCAAGTTATATTTCTGTAACCATCAATGACTTGCTGTATTGCTCTGTGTGATGGGCTGAAATGTGTCCCCCCAAGATTCATATGTTGAAGGCCTAACCCCAGTGTCTCAGAACGTGACTTTCTTTGGAGACAAAGGCTTTAGAGAGGCAATAAGGTAAAATGAGGTCATTAGAGTGGGTCCTAATCCAATATCACTGGTTTCCCTGTAAGAGGAGATTAGGATGCAGACACCTATGGAGGGAAGACTTTGTGAGGACACAGGGAGAAGACAGTCATCTGGAAGCCAAGAAGAGGGGGGCCTCAGTAGAAACCAATCATACCAACACCTTGATCTTGGACTTCTGGGCTCCAGAATTGTGAGAAAATAAATTTCTATCATTTAAGCCACTCATCCTATAGTACTCTTATGGCAGCCCAGCAAACTATTATACCCTGGACAAGTCTTTACCCTCTATGTGTTCTGGTCTTGCAGTGCTTACGGTGATGGTACCTCATTGGTATGGTGTGTGCACATAATGGATATCATGATGAATATTGCACATATGGCTGCTGCTAACACACGTGGTGCTTTTGTGTAAATTAAAAAAGATGCCCTGGCTGGACGCGGTGGCTCACACCTGTAATCCCAGCACTTTGGGAGGCCGAGGCGGGTGGATCATGAGGTCAGGAGATGGAGACCATCCTGGCTAACACAGTGAAACCCCATCTGTACTAAAAAAAAGCAAAAACAAAACAAAAAAATTAGCTGGGTGTGGTGGCGGGCGCCTGTATCCCAGCTACTCAGGAGGCTAAGCCAGGAGAATGGTGTGAACTCGGGAGGCGGAGCTTGCAGTGAGCCAAGATCTCGCCACTGCACTCCAGCCTGAGCGACAGAGCAAGTCTCCGTCTCGAAAAAAAAAAAAAAAAAAAAAAAGAAAGATGCCCTTCTCCCAGGTGGCTGCAGTTTTGCCCTGGTGTGCTTGGCTTGGTGAGGTAAGCATGGGCTAGATTCCAGTGCTCCCTTGCCCCTAGACTAGGCACACTTGTGCTGGGCACAAACTGCATGTCCTCACATGGTGACTGTGCCAATGCAAGGAGCTCTGGATGCCCAGGAAAGAGGGTGGGACACTAGCTCTGACTGGAGCAGCCATTCATGCCACTGTTCTCAAGGGGAAAGGTTGAGATGATATCCCTTTCTCCTCATTGCCCTTTCCTAGAACAAACTCAGTGAAAAACTTCAGCAAATGATGCATTAAACTTTTAAATTTACAGCACACCTAGCAAGTCTACCATACCTTACTAAGATAACACACCAAAAGGTTGGAGAGAGCTCCTTTTAAACATTTTATGAATTCATGGCTCTGTACTCACTGCCTCATTCTCATTCTCAACTACTGATACTTACAAACCCAGACATTTACATATTCATGTATATAGAAATACCACCTAGCTCTATATATAAATACATTTTAATATCACTTTGAGGAAATTTGTAGACCTGGCTACCTTGCCACAGGTTAATGAATATTTGGTTAGATGAAACTGGCTCTTCCTTGCCAAATTTCCTTCTCCTAAGCCAAAAGCTCAGGAGATGCCATAATTCTCTCCCCTTTACATGGCACCCTCAAGGTAGCTCAGGAGAGCTGGAGAAGCTCAGGAAGTGGAGTCAAGCAGCCTGAACTGGGACTTGGTGTGGTCATGGGTGGCTGGGGCAAAGTGCTAAGATAGATCTGTGCCCTTCTCCCCGAGACTTTCTGTAGCTGAGGGTGCTGCTTATGGCTTACAGCTGCTGACACCTGCAGCTCTGTTCCTGGGACTTTCCCCAGAACTACGGGAGGCCACTTTGCAAGTACTGGAGGAGCAATAACCCCTGGGAGCAGCCTTCAACCAATGATTGGTGGGGCTTGTATATAAAACACCCCTGCATTTCTGCTGGGTGTGTGTACCTGTGATCGTTTTGAGGCATGTGTTTTACAGCATTTTCCAGAGTTTCCTCATGGGATTATGCAGCGGTCCCTCACTGTGGGAGCTGGCTTAATAACACACAAATGTTGGTTGCTTGCCTTTTCCTGTGTCACTTTCTCATTCCTCTACTGGTGTTTCTGGGGCCTCTCAAAATAAATTATTAGTACTTAAATTCTGTCTCAGGGTTGGCTTCTGGGGGAATCTAAACTCTATCCCCCTCCATATTATAAAAGACTCTGCTTCAAACTTTAGATAGAGTCAGCTAATTGCTCTGACCCAAAGAGCCTGGCCAGAGGGTTCCTGCTGCTAATTTGCTGCTGTAGGGTACATTTATGGCTCACAGCCTGAAACACATCCTGTGTGTTTTACCTACTATGTCTGTAATATCCTATGGACTGGATATTATTATCCCATTTATAAATTCTTGAGGTTAATAGAGGAGTCAAGTTTAGGAAGTGGAGGGATGGAAAAGCAATTCACAGCCATTGCATACCTATTAAAATCTAGATCAAGCTTATCCAACCTGCAGCCCAGGACAACTTTGAATGTGGCCCAAAATAAATTCATAAACTTTCTTAGAACATTATGAGATTTTTTTTTTTGCTTTTTTTTTTTAGCTCATCTGCTATCATTAGTGTTGGTGTATTTTATGGTGGCCCAAGACAATTCTTCTTTCAATGTAGCCCAGGGAAGCCAAAAGATTGGACACGCCTGCTCTAGGTGCTTTATATACTTAAAATAAAAACTTAATTTTGAAAGAATAGGAAAGTTGCAAAAATAGGATAGAGCATTTTTGTGTATTTCTTACCTCACTTTCATCTTACAAAAACACATCGTTGGTGTACATACATTTATTTCCTAGCTCTGTCTGATGAAAGCAATGATGCTACAAGCAATGACACCTCAGTAGCAATAAGCATGTCCAGCACCCCAGTCTTGGTCTCTAAACAACGTTCTCCATTAAACGGAACCAGGGTTCCTAGGGGAAATAGCTGATTCCAGGGCTGAGAATGGAAAATACGGGATGAGCTTGGAATATCTGGAGGCTTGTCAAAAGAACAGAGGAGCCAGCCTGCTGGAACTCCTAATGGCTGAAGCTGAAATAACTTGAGAAGCAAAATAATAATGTTGGTATTGGACTTTAAGCCAGATAATAAACATATACACTAAAATTTTAAACTTTTTACAACCCCATGAATAGATATTATTATCTTCAGTTTATAAATTCTTGAGGTAATGGAGGAGTCAAGATTCAAATCTAGGTTCAAATAGGAACAAAGCTCCACTGTGCAACACGATGTCCCCATTGTGGGAGGGCAAAGAGTCTCTCCAGGCATTAAAGCTTTCACTTGTGCTTTGAGTTGAGCAACATGCAAACCTTTACCCACGCGAGAGTGGGTTCTATTTTCTTTCTCCACCTTTCCATCTTTCCAGCAAACCTTTAAGTCCTACTGGCCTCACACTGACCTCACAGAGTCACTGTTTTGTTTACTCTACCAGCTTAAATCAGAGGTCACTTGGCAAGAGCTTTACAATAATCCCCCTTTTTAAAGTCTACTGATGTTCCAGTTGTTTTAGAGCAACTCTTCCATTCTCATCTATAACTCAGATACAGTCTCAGGTCCTATCTGGGGAATTCTGGGGGATGGGAGGGAGTTAAAATAAGAAGTAGAGAGGGCAGGGGGGTGGAAACTTGACATCCCATTCTTAATCACCCCTCTGTGCCTTGATGCCTTCCTGATAGCATGTGTACTGATTCCTTATTTGTTCACATTTCCTGGGGGGTGGTGAAGGGAGCTAAATACTCCCACACGACTATAAAAATAACGAAGGTGATGAATGGCCCCAAACAGCAAGGAAGGGAAGAAAAGCATTCCTTTCCCGCTTTTCCTGGGCTGTAGATAAATCACATCTGTCGTGGCTGGGGCTGTGGAGCTCTAGCTGTGATGTGGTTGGGGTGGCTAGCTGCCAGACCCTCCTCCCCTTCCAGCAAGGAGGCTGACTCTGCTGGCTAATTTCGAAAAGAAAAAAAGGAAGCAGGGGTCCGTTCCTCTTAATAGCTCAAGGCCCCGAGTCTCTGGGGCCTCAGGGCCTTCACCTCCACACTGGTGCTGCTTCCTTGTGGACAGCAGAGCCAACCTGTGTGCTCAGGGCATGCCTGTCCTTTGCTGCACCTGCAGCTGACTGCTTAGATGGGTTGAATGCAGACTGGCCCAGAGGCAGAGGGATGCGTGAGACGACCTCTGACAGGCTCCTTCCTGTCACAAGTTTGGATCACAAGATGGGTTTGGAGTTCTGACCCAGAATCAGTCAGTGATAAAGCTTTGCCATTTTAGAACTATAAAGGGAAGTGGTGGGCCGAAACCTGGGAGTCACCCTTGACTCTTCCTTCCTTCCCATTTCCTATGCCCCATAGGATTCCCTATCTTAACAATTTGATCTCTTTAACATCTTCTGCTTGTGCCTCTCTTTTCCCAGGGCCCTTGCCTTAGGGCAGCCCCCTCCTCTCTGCCTGAATTGATGTCAGGACTTTCTGGTGGTCTCCTGTCTCCACTCACATCCTCTCTAGTTTACATTCTACAAACAGCCAGAGCAAGCACTCATCTCAGTACACATCTCCCCCAGTTAAAACCTTTCTATGGCTCCCATTGTCACGAAGAAAAAAATCCACATTCAACTGCATGGTGTGCATGGTCTTGCATGACCAGGCCCCTGCTTCTCTCTCCCCCTTTGTCTCTCATTGCTCTTCAGCAACTCTAATCTCTGAGACAGCTGAATCTCCCTATGAGTCCCTAAATAAGACTTGCTTTTTCTTGCCTTCAGTAGGTGCTCAAACGTGTTCCTATTTATTGTGAGAGCTTCAGCTGCAGCGTTACTTCCTCTAGGAAGCGTTTCTAAGGCCAGCTTAAAGAGGTCTTCCTCTGCTGTCACAAGGAAGCCTCCTGACATTATCCATCTTGCAATCTCATCAGACTCCTTAATAATAAGGTTCGTCCAGACGCTATTCTAGCACATGAGCTGACTAATTGAATGCTCATACCCATCTTCTGTTTAGCATCTTCGTTTTACAGATGATGACGCTGAGGTACAAAGCAGTTCAGTGACTTTCCCAAGGTTTCAGAACTTGTATGTGACAAAGTCAGGCTTGAGCTTAGCCCATGCTCTTGACCACTATGCTGTACCATGTGTGTTAAGTGACTAGCAGAGAGGATTGCTTTCTCACATTTATGTAGTTTTCCTTTGAGCAGCTGGGATGAGCTCCTGGAGCTGTAAACAGAATTTCTAGAGTTGCACCTGCACTGGAAGGCCTTCCAGATTGGCAAGTTATATCCTGAGCATGGACCACCTGCTTTTATAGATAAAGTTTTAATGGGACACAACTACATCTGTTCATTTACACATTGTCTGTGCCTGCTCTGGTGCTACAAAGGCAGAGCTGAATGGTGACAGAGAACTTATGGCCTGCAAAGCTTAAAATATTTACCATTTGGCCCTTTAAGAAAAGCTTTGTAGACCCCTGTCAGACAACCCCATATACTTAGTAAATGGCTGAGCTGGGATGGGAACAGAAACCTTTCAGGCTCCAGATTCCAGAACTTCCAAATTCTGCACACCAACTTCCAAGGCATCTCCCTGCAGCCAGGTGCTGGGACAGGTTACACAAAGTAGCCACAGGAATATGAAAGGTAGGAACAAGGACCATACATACCTTGAGCTCCGTCAGCTGCGTTCCTCCTTCTTCCCTACTCACCTCTCTGTGTTGTCCCCTTCCTACTCAGTGTCTGATGTCTTAGCTGAGGCTGTTGGTCTGCAGCACTCGTGGGCCTCTGCATCAGAGTCTCCATCCCCTTGTGAAGCCCAGTTCCTCCTAGAACAGCTGGGCAGCCTCCTTTTTCCTAGTGCCAGCTCGCTCCCTCTAGGCAGGTGCCAAGAATTGAAGTCCAGATCTCCTCCAGCCTATTCCCTCCTCTGGGCCTCGTCACTCCACACTGGAGAGCCACAGATGGAGTTGGTTATAAAAGTGCATCAATAAATGGAATTGGGGACTGGGTGCAGTGGTTCACGCCTGTAATCCCAGCACTTTGGGAGGTTGAGGTGGGCAGATCACCTGAGGTCAGGAGTTCACGACCAGCCTGGTCAACATGGTGAAACCTCATCTCTAAAATATAAAAATTACCTCCTGGGCATGGTGGCAGACACCTGTAGTCTCAGCTACTTGTTGAGATTGATGCAGGAGAATCACTTGAATCTGGGAGGCAGAGGTTGCAGTGAGCCGAGATCGCACCACCGCATCCAGCCTGGGAGAGGGAGCGAGATTCCATCTCCAAATAAAATAAAGTAAAATAAAGTGAAATAAAATAAAATAAAAGGAACTGGGGAAAGAGAAAATTCCTGGCATAGAGAAGAGCTTGTGTGTGTGTGTGTGTGTGTGCATGCGCACGCATGCACCCACAGGAGTGTGTGTCTAGGGGCACGCAGAAAGGCGGGAGTGGAAGGAGGGCTTTGCAGAGAGAGAGAGAGGGCAAAGGCCCCAGGAAGGGAGGATTGTGTGGGGCTGTCAGAAGAAGTTTGATTTAAAATCAATTTTCTGGCCAAGAAGAATCACTCTTGCCAGGGTGAAATATAATGTAAAATAGGAAAGAAAGGCAAGCTTGGGCTCTGCCACGATATGCCTCTAGCCTTCCTGCTTATGAAGCAAATAAATAACCTTCTCCATAAGGCAGCCAGTCCAGCTGTGTTATCATAGCAGGGGCAGATGCAAGGTGCAATTGGCTTTGGTCACCAGACTGGAGACATCAGACTCAAGAAGGATAAGGCCCACGAGGGCGGCCCTGGCCCTGCATGTGAGTGGCCTTAGCATCAAACCGTCTTAGATACCAGACTCACTGTGAACTCATCCTTTGGGCTTTAATTCTGATATTAGAATTATTCTGATTGCCAATGACAGAAACCCAATTCGATTTCGTTTAGGTTACTACTGGCTCTTGTAACCTATTTGGCAAATGCTGAAGTTACCAAATCTCAGGCCTGGCAGGGGCTCAGACACTCCAATAACCTCTGTCTCTCTGGAATGTCAACTGAATTCTGCCTCTTGGGCTTTCTCCATCAGCTACTCCTGACAAATCCTAGGAGTCATCACTAGAGAGGCAAATACTCTATTTCCTTGGTTTTAATTGGAGAAATCCCAGGGGGGGACTCTGATTGCCCTAGCTTGACTCATGCCCTCTTCTGGTCTCACTGAAATGAAATGGTTGGGGTTGAAAGAGGGAAATGATCCCCAAAGAAATGGGCGTGTGGTTACCAGAAGAAGGAAGGGCCTGGACACACCAACTGCGGATGTCCACCACATTGCCTGAGTTCCTGCCTTCTGCCTCTGCCGCCCCAGCTTCCCAGCACCAAAGTCCTGCCCTTAAATCTTAAAAGTGTTGTCTACACTTCCTGCCCCCGCATCCCTCTCTCCTCTGCCCCTTGCAGTCTGACTTCTACCCCACCATGCCATAGAAAATCTCCCTCGAAGGATCTGACCAGAGGAATCGTTAGAGAAAGCACACGGTCTCATCTCATTCTGTTGGTCTCTCTGTGTGTATGGTTATTAGCTGCCTGTAGCTGTGGGACAGTCTCTTCCCATCCTTCTTGTACCTGGGAAACGTGCTTTCCACCGACCTCTTGGACTGTTCCTTCTCAGTTTCCTTCTCTGGGTTTTCTTCTTTAGCCCATCCCATAGTTACAGGATTCTCCCAAAGTGCTGCCCTCTTTCTGTCTTCATCTCAGCACTCACCTTTAGTGATTTTTAATTACTCTCAGGGCTACATTAATAGAAGTTTAGTAGCTAGAGAAAGGGAGTTCATGTTTCTGCTCTGTAGGCAGACCCTGTCTCTGGTAATGGTCTTCAATCTGGACAGGGTGTTTTTAAAGGAGCAATGAAAGACTGGTATGTGTTCACAGGGTTATAACTAGAGTGGTAAGAAGACTCAATACTGGGTCATATGGGGAAAAAGGTAGCGATTGGCAATACTTAACCTGGCCAAAAGAAGCACGAGAGGGCTGCTTCTAGGGTTGTCAGCTTCATGGGTGGGGTGGGGTGGGTCTTAGAGCATTGCCAGAAATTCCAGGGCAGCTAATGTCATCTCTGTGTCCTTGGGGCTCATCCAACCTTCAGCATCAGAATTAGGGCTTCACATAGACTAATTCTGCACCAGCTCTCTAGCTGGGCTGTTCTGAGTGAGAGAGGACTACCCCCTCTCCCCATCCTGGGAAGCAGGTTTGCAGAGATGGGCAGATGTGATTTACAACACTCTGGAGGGGTGGTAGTCCAGGGGGAGGTTTGGCTTTCTAATACTTACAGATCCTCTGATTCTCAAGTCACTGAGACTCTCTGGCTTAGAGATGAGATTTTACGGGAGGCAGGGTTCCTCTCATTCCTAAAGGACATTGGGTGGAATCAGTGAGCCCCTCCTCCCCTGGGTCACCTGGGGCTTATTCTGTGTTCAATCTCATCCTCCACCCAAGCCCCGGGGGGCCTTATTTCTCTGTTTATTTAACTGTTCAAATAATATCCATTATTGTTATTATTATCTATTATTATTATAGCCTACCTGCTACAGGCCATGCAGTGTTCTAGGTGCTAGGAACACGCTGTATGTAATAATTAGAATAACAACACATACAATAATAATAATAGCAGCAAGCATAGAGTGCCTGTTATGTGCTAGGAACATCAAGGTAAACAAGTCACGCAAGGTCTCTGCTCTCATGGAGCTTAAATTCCAGCAGAAGAGATAAACACTAGCAGGTAAAGACACTTTCATCTTAATAATTGCTGTGATGAGAATAAATTGGGTAATGAGAGGAGATGGGATGGAGATTAGGGATGCAGACAGAGATCATTTAGAAAGGGTGTTCAGGGAAGTCCCTGTAGAGAAAGGGTTTAACTGAGACCTACAGGATGAGGAGAACCCTGCAAAGAGATGGAAAAAAAAATGTTCTAAGTGAGAAACAAGGACCTGGACTGCAAGTGCAAAGGCCCCAAGAAGAGGGCAGGCTTGGCTTGTTTGCAGAACAGAAAGAGGCCAGAGTGGCAGAAGCTAGTGAGTAGAAGGGTGGTGTGCAGTGAGGTCACAGATATGGGGATGGAACAATGCAGAGTTGGGAAGGCTGTGCAAAGGAATTAGGACTTGCATATGGAGATGATATGATCAGTCATGCATTTTTACAAGACCATGTTTGCCTGGAGGATGGCCAGACAGTGGATGGGGAAGAAAGGTGAGGATGGAGCCCAAGTTCTGGGTAAAAGGCCATGGCAACAACGCAGGAGGGAAGAGATGGCTGCCTGGACTGAGGAGGTAGAGGGAGAGATGGGCAAAAGTGGACTGGGGTATATTTTAGAGAGAAAGCCACAGATCTTTTTATGGATTAAATGGAGAGAAGAGAATGAGAAGAATCAAAAATGAATCTATGGCTTGGGGCCTGAGCAACGGGGTCCATGGTGGTAGCATTACCGAAACAGGGGTTCTTGGGGTGGAGGAGGGTGAGATATGGGGAAGTGAGGGGTGAGAGGTAGGCTTTGGCTCATGGTGCCACCACCCCAACACTGGTCATCAGTAATCAGGGCTAATGGCTGCTACTCAGAGAGACTCTGAAGCCAGCTCTGTGATCCAACCAGGATAATTCCAAAGCTGTCCTGGGGCCTTGGACACATTTCCAGCAGGATAGAGTCCAAGGTCCTTCTTGTCACTCAAATCCCGTGAGATCTGGCCCCTGCTCTCCTCACCACCCCATTGTCTCTCATTCTCCCCAAGTACTCGATAGCATAGCCAGACCTAAGGGAGCCTCCCAAGTTCTACGCTCTGTCCAACACATTTTTGAGTGCCTACCATGTACTGTATTGGGCGCAGAAGACATAGAGAAAAAAATAACATGGCCCTGGACCTAAAGAGCTTATTTTCTGGGGTAGATAAATAATTATTATAGAACAGCATGGTGAGGAGATGGCAGAGGCACCCTCAGGACTTTGTTGAGAGAAAGAAGAGAGGCAATGGCCCAGGTTGGGGCAGTCTGTACAATCTGCTTCCTCTTCCTGATCATGTTCAAGAGCTGCTTCTGAGAAGCCAATCTTGACCTCTCCAGGAGACTGCACACTCCTCCCTTCTTCCTCCCTCCTCAGGCTTTCCTGAGTATGACCCCCCACGAGAGTGCCTGGGTTGTACTTCATCTGTTTCTCCATATGTCATTCCTACTGGTCTTCAGCTCCTCCAGAGCAGGGCCCCTGCTATTTCTCTCAGCATCTTCAGGGGCCTGGCCATGACCTGCCACAGGTTCCAAGTCTGGTTTGTGCCCTCCCCGCTACCCATTGCCCTGCAGTGGAAGATGGAGGCTCCCACTTGGCTATTGAAGAAAAGAATATTTCATGGCTGTCAACCTATGCTTCCTGCCTGGAAGACGTCTCGGCTTCTTCAGCCTGATAGGAGGCTGCTCCTCCTGCCTCTGGCTGCCAGAAAAGCTCAGCCTGCTTTAAGGAGGGACCAGACTTTCCACTGAGGCCAATACATGGGAAATGTAATACACAGGAGTTGAAAATGTCTACATACACAGAAAACATTCAAAGACATAGTATCCAGAGAGCATGATGGTTTTAAACTTGTTTTTATTTCTTTGGTTAGGAGGTTAACCTAAGTCTGTGTTACTGGGGACAGGGGGCAGCACAAATCACTTCAAGCTTAACTTAATTCTTCCTAATTTGTCACCCATCCCACCTATTTACTTGGGGCCCTTCTCATCCTTAAGGGGAGTCATACACAGTGTGGATGGGTACAGAGGGGATGTGGGAGGCAGCATCCTGAGAGTTACTGGCATCACCTTTCCACATTTAAAATTCAAGTTTATGGGCTTTGTCTCTTTAGCTTGTGGTTTTCTCATTGTGGAGCTTACATTTTTATTTGCAGGAATAAAAGTCAGTGGCAGCTGATGTGGCCCTCTGGAGTTGGAGGCAATAACCATTGTGGGCAATGTAGCCTGGAAAATAATAATAATAATAAACAGCACAAGGGGAGACAGCTTTTTGAAGGTGGTTGATGAATGACTATTGACTCCATAACATCTCTCCACCACCACCACCGCCAACCACGTACACCCAACTTCCTGGCAGTCCTGCAAGAATTCCACTGACAAGCACAGCACAGATACTGGTGCAAAGGAGGGAAGCTGAGAAGGTTTGCTCAGGGGTCCTGCAACTGGGAGGTGAAAGCAGCTGCTAGGATGAGCAGGTGACATCACATCTGGAACAGAGAGGGAAGGGAGATGAGGCTCTCTGAGCCTCAGTTTCCCTATCTATACAACAGGATGAGCATGCCTGCCTCGTAAATTTTTGGGCAGCTTGCACGAGATAGCATATGTCAAGCATCTAGTACAGAGCCTGGCTCATAGTAGACCCTCTATAAATAATAGTCCACACTGTCCTCCCATCCCAAAGCCAGAGATGGAACCAGTAATGCTTTTTCAGCAGAAGAAGGAAGAGAATCTCGAAGGAAAGGCATTTGGGTTTGATCTGGTCCCTTAAACTTGCCCACTGAAAAAGATTCTGAAGCTGCCACCAAATGCTGGTGGAATCCGTCTCATCCAAATTCCTTCCCCTCCACTTTTGGAATACCCCTGCTCTCCCAGCCTGGAGCCCTCGTTTACTGCCTGCATCCCTTCTGCTAGTCTCATCATACCCTGTCTTTCTCCTGTCTGTGCTCTGTATCCCCTGCCCTACTGTGTGCACGGCCTTGATAATGATAATGTGAGATCTAAAAAGATGACTACTCTTCTTCCTTTCAAGCGGAGGTGACCTGACATTTTTGGGACCTTACATTTGCTGTGCAAGTCATGTTATGTTACTATTTTTTTTCTAATCCATAAAACAGCCCTAGGAGGCAGGCATTTAGCTCTCCATCCTACAGAGGAAAATAACTTGGGTTCTGAAGAGTTGAGTGATTTGCCTGCCCCAGGCCATGCTGTGAGTGAATGAGTAAGGAGTAAGGGGTGAGTGAGGGGTCTGAAACCCAATCCCATCAGAATCCAGAGCCCAGGCTCTTTTGATGGCTCCAGGTTGCCTCTAATGGGGATAGAGACTGGAGCTCTAACAGGCATTCAGTTAATAGGCTGAACTGAACCCACCTGTCCCCACAAGATCCGGGACACCCTTCCTACTGAGTGCCCAGCCTCTGAGAGCCTCTTGGTGGCAAGGCAAATAGCATTTGGTTGTATCCTCCCTCCTCCTACCTCTGTGACCAACAGTCATTCAGCTTCTGCTTGAACTCCTGCAAAGACAGGGAACTCACTCCTCTCTGTGGGCAGCATGTTGTAGGATAGGGGTTCTCAAAGCTTGACACCCAGAACAGCAGCTTCAAGATCACCTGAAATCTTGTTACAAATGCAAATTCTTGGGTTCTACCCCAGAATCAGAATCAGAACCTTTGGGGGTGGACCCAGGGAACTGTGCTTTAACAAGCCTTCTGAGTGATTCTGATGCTCCCCAAGGTTGAAGCCCAGTGGCTTTGTGGAAAGGGAAAAGGGCCATGAGATCATAGAGATCTAAGCTCACAGCCCTGGTACTTACCATCTATGTAGCTCTGGGCAAGGTAGCTGTGAGGACTTTATAATAACATTACTGACGTTTACTGAGCCTGTGGAAGGCTGACTAATGCCCCACGACCAAGGATACCCACGTCTCGTGAATAACTTACCTTATTTGGCGAAAGGGACTTGTAGATGAAATTGAGTTAAGGATCCTGAGATGGGGAGGTTAACTGGGTGGGCCCAATTTAACCACAAGCGTCCTTATAAGAGGAAGGCAAGAGGACCAAAGAGAGAAGAAGGCGATGTGACAGCAGAAACAGAGAAGAGTGATGTGGCCGTGAGGCAGGGAATGCAGACCGACTCTAGAAGTTGGATGAGGAAAGGAACAAATATTTCCCTGGAGCCTCCAGAAGGAATTAGCCCTGCCAACACCTTGATTTCGTCCTGTAAAACTCGCTTTATACTTCTGACCTCCAGAACTGTGAGACAATACGTTTCTGTTGTTTTAAGCCACGAAGTTTGGGATAATTTGCTACAGTAGCAGTTGGAAAGTAATATAAGCCTTTGCTATATGCCAGGCTCTAAGTGCCTTAGCTATACGAAAGATAAAATGAGTTCTCTATTATTATTAATAACTCATTTCATCCCCACAACTGCTCTATCATGTGAATAGTGTCAGTAGACCCTTTTTACAGGTGAGGGAACTGAGGCACAGAAAGGTTTAGTCACTTGCCCGAGGATATACAACTAGCAAGTCACCTGGCTGCAAGCTTGTCTCACATGGTGGATTTGCTGTTTATCCTCCTAGGCTTGCCTCTACACATTCCACCTGCCTGCCCTCCCTGTATTCTGAGCAGAGCTTCAATGCTTCCTTGTAGCTGTTTTATTCTTGCAGCAAAGCTTTGACTGATCCTGGGGCAAAACTGTCTAAGCTAAAGCTTTGACCTCCTCTGAGCAGCCCTGTGTCTCTTTCTAATCTTCTTCCCAACCTGGAGGAACCTTAGCTTTGGGGTCTTTCCCAGATGCTGGGCTCAGCTCTCAGAGGTTCCAGTTGTGCCCTTCTTGCATGCAGTGGAAGGAACCCCAGGAAGGAACTCCAGTGCTATGATACTGGACCTTGGAGCTGGGTGGGCCACAGAGACCAGCCTTGGGAGAGCTGTCTGAAAACTATACTCAACCAGAATGCACTTCCTTGAGAGGTGCCAGGGCTCTCTCTAAGGTTTCCATCTATCCCGCAGTGAGATCTACATTCTGGCTCTTGTTTGCAATGTATACACGTGTGTGGGCTGCATTTCATTCATGCCAGAATCTGACACATAGGCAGAATTTTAGTAGCAAGCATATGGCTAAAAACCCTCAGATAACGTGCTCAGTGGGGACCCATTTTGAACCAAGATTTCGAGTGAAAACAAAGTCAGCAAAGAAATGAAGGCTGTAATAGGCACGGAAGAGCCATTAGCCTTCGAATGTAGACTTCCAGTGTGTGTGTATGTGTGTGTGAGAGTGTGCAATGTATGCTTGACAGTGTATGTTGGAATGTGTCTGAGTATGTAGTCATATGTGAATTGCGTGATCACTTATGTGTTGTGGGGTGTGTAAAGTCTGAGGCTAATTGTGAACCTGTTGGTGGGTGGATTATTTCAGGGTGTGTCTGCATGGGTATGCATTTGAATATCTGCTTACCATATTTTCTGAATGCCAGTGAGTACGTATCTTGTGTGAATACTGAAGTGGAGTAAAGGTAGGTGTATCTGGGTATTAGAGCGCTATGCGAATGCTGAGAGGGTTTATGTGACCATATGTGCCTGAGTATGAGCTTCCATGTGCATATGAATGGTGTGAATGTGAAGGTGTGTACCTGCTTCTGCATCTCAGTGAATTCTCCTGGCAAAACAGACTTAGGGTTGCCTCTCTAGCTCCTGTTCTCAGAGCTTGCTGGTGTTTTATGACTGAGCATCCCAGGCACAATTTATATGATGCCCAAATAACGAGGCTATTCAGCAAAAGATCCTGACAGATGGACCACAAGTTCCCTGTATCCCAACCCCATGGTCGGGCAGCTGATTTAAACTCTTCCTTTGGCCATAATACTATGAGCAGCCCTCCTCCAGGGCCTTGTGGTCTGAGATGCTGCTGTGCATACCAGATCCACAAAGGGTGCTCCATTTCACCTGGTGCCTTACAGCAACCATGGGATCACCAGAGGTGGAGACTGGGGTCTGATTCCTCCATCATGGCTGTCTTGCTCTGCAACTGTTTGCAGCATACTAAACCATCTTAGTGTGTTGCCAACAGGCTAGGCACAACAAGCAGGTCACACATTTTCCAAATGAGAGATTTTCTCCATTCTGTAGATGTGATGGAGAGCTGGAGATTGAAGCTGAGAGTGAGTTTGAGGGATCCCATATAGGGAGTATGGCGTAGGAGGAAGTGGTGGAAAAGGACAAGTGGTGTATGCCCACGGGAACAGCTGAAAGTGATTGCTCCTCAAGCTGTGGTTGTAGTTTATAAAGCACCAAATTTTGCTCTCACAACAATCCTGGGAAGTATGGTTCACATTTTATGGGTGACGAATCTGAGACTCAGAGACGTTAAGTGGCTTGTTCAAGGTCACAGAGCTGTCAACTGCTGGAGCTGCATTGGAGTTTGGGGGATAAGATTTTGCATCAATCATATGATGTCTGAGCAAGAGCCCCAGCCTGAGGACGGGTCATATCGCCATGCTTTCACTCCACTCACACATCCCCACTCAAGTCCTGTTTTTTTCTCTCATGTTTTCCTTGGCAATCTCTCCTTCACCATGGTGCTTCTGACTCCCATAGAGGGCAAACAAATCAAGGCAAAAAGTCAGGTCAGGAGCTATTGATGGATAGCTGCTGTGGGCCTGCTCTGTGCCAGTTATTGTGAGTGTTATAGAAGAGAAATCACCATGTGTCCTTTGCTGTGATCTGCTCAGGAGGCTAGCCTCAAGCACCTGTCACTTCCTTGCTGGGTGACAGTGGGTAAGTCATTTGTTCATTTACTCACTCCCTGACAGGGCCATCTGTTATTTTGGCTCTCCAGTGGCCACCCTGCGTACCTCTCATAACTATAGCCCAGATTTCCTCAGGAGACTCACTCCTGCCTCACCATATGGTACGCTTGGTGGTGCTTTTTCCCCTGATACTCTGGATAGAGTGTTTGACTCAGGCATGGCTCATCATAACATTGTACTCCCTTGGCCACAGTGACTGGCTCAGAGATGGGCATGAAACTCAGTCAGAGCCAGTGAGATGTAAGGAGGCTTTGGCTGGAACAGTTGGGAGGTGGGTATTTGCTTCCCGACTGGACATGGACTATGAGAGGCTGGGTCCCATAGGCAGTGTGTCCCCACCTGGAGCCTGAGCATAGAGCCAAGGCATGGCAAGGGGCAGAGTCAGGCTGGAGGTGGAGCTCAAGAACATGTGACATTGCTTGAGCCTCTGAAACCAGTTATGCCTGGAGCTGGCATATTAATTTGTGTGCAGACTAAGCTGCTATAATGAAGAAATTGACATATGCAATGAAGTAAACAAAATACATTTCACTCTCAGGTAATAGCCCAGAGATATGTGGTCCAGAGACAATAAAACAGCTCTGCCATCTTCAATTCATGGTTTCTGTTCCTAGGTCCAAGGTGGCTGCTCTAGAACTTGTCTTCTCCCTAGTTGGAGAAAGAAAGGGAGCAAGGGAAGTTTTTTTCACCATTGTTAATCAGCTTTATTGAGGTATAATTTACATCTAATAAAATTAACCTATTGAGGTGTACAGTGCTATGATTTTTGACAAGTGCGTAATGTCATGTAACACTCACTACAATCAAGATAATAAAACATTTCCGCTCTTTACAGTCAATTTCCTACCCGAACCCCATCCCCAAGAAACACCAGCCTATGTTCTTTTTTTAAACATTTTTTCCAAAAAAAAAAAAACAACCGGGATATATATACAGAATATGCAGGTTTTTTACATAGGTATACATGTGCCGTAGTGGTTTGCTGCACCTATTGACCCGTTCTCTAAGTTCCCTCCCCTCACCCTCACCCCCCACCCCTGAACAGGCCCTGGAGTGTGTTGTTCCCCTCTCCATCTCCATGTGTTCTCAATGTGCAACTCCCACTTATAAGTGAGAACATGCAGTGTTTGGTTTTCTGTTCCTGTGTTAGTTTGCTGAGGATAATGGCTTCCAGCTTCATCCATGTCCCTGTAAAGGACATGATCTCATTTTTTTATGGCTGCACAGTATTCCATGGTGGATATGTACCACATTTTCTTTATCCAGTCTATCATTGATGGGCATTTGCGTTGGCCCCATGACTATGCTAATGTAAATAGTCACCAGCCTATTTTCTAGAACTATAGTTGTGCATTTCCCAGAATTACATATAAATAGAATCACGTAATACACATTATTTTTGTCTGGTTTCTTTGACTTAGCAAAATGCTTTTGAGATTCAGCCAGACAGACTGGATAAAGAAAATGTGGTACATATACACCATGGAATACTATGCAGCCATAAAAAAGAATGAGATCTTGTCCTTTGCAGGAATGTGGATGGAGCTGGAGGCCATATCCTTAGCAAACTCAAGCAGAACAGAAAAGCAAATACTGTATGTTCTCACTTATAAGTGGGAGGTAACTGATGAGAACACATGGAAACAAAGAAGGGAATGACATTAACTGAGACCTACTTGAGGGTGGAGGGTGGGAAGAGGGAGAGGATCAGAAAAAATAGCTATTGGGCACTAGGCTTAGTACCTGGTGATGAAATAATCTGTACAACAAACCCCCATGACACAAGTTTACCTATATAACAAACTGGCACATGCACCCCTGAACCTAAAATAAAAGTTAAAAAAAGAAATTCAGCCACACTGTTGCATGGGTCAGTCATTGTTTGTCCCTTTTAATTGCTGAGAAATATTCCACTTTATGGATATGCCATAAGTTGTTTTTCCATTCACCAGTTAATATTCATTGGGGTCTTTTCCATTTTCTGACTATTATGAATAAAGCTTCTGTGAACATTTGAGTACAAGTCTTTGTGTGGATATATGCTTTCATTTCCCTTGGATAAATATGTACCTAGGAATAAAATTGCTTGGCCATAGTTAAGTGTATGTTTAACTTTGTAAGATACTGCCTTATTGTTTTCCAAATTAGCTGTGCAACTTTGCATACCCATCATTGATATATAGAAGTTCAGATTGCTCTTCCATATATTTGTCAACACTTGGTATTTTTAGTTTTTAAATATTATTATAATAATTTATAGGTATGTCATATCTCATGGTGGTTTTAACTTTCATGTCCCTAAAACTAAATATATTCAGCATCTTTTTATGTGCTTATTTTACATCCATATGTTTTTGGTCTTCAAATCTACCATATGCAAAAAATAAGCTCCATTCATACTTCACATCATATATAAAAATGAACTCAAAATGGATCAAATGGGTTTTTAGTTGTTCCAGTACCACTTTATTATTATTATTATTATTATTAAAAAGACTACCCTGTCCACTGGAGTTATTTGGCACTTTCATTGAAACTAAATTGGCCATATATGGAAGATCTGTTTCTGGATTCTACTGTGTTTCATTGGCCTACATGCCATTTACATACCACAATTCTTTATTAAAGTAGCTTTATAGTAAGTCTTGAAATCAGGTAGCGTGAGTACTGCAATTTCATTTTCCTTTTCAATACTGCATTGGCTATTCTATCTGCTTCATTTTTCCATGTAAATTTTGAAAACAGCTTCTGAATTTCTATAGATATTATGCTGGGATTGTGGTTAGAACTGTGTTTAATTTATAAAACAATTTGAGAGGACTAACATCTTAATAATATTGAGTCTTCTAATTAATACACATGATACATATCTCCATTTACTTAGGTCTTCATTTTTTTTTACCAGTGTTGTGTAGCTTTTGGCATGCAAATTTTGCACATATTTTGTGATATTTATATATACACATATTTTAGATTTTATGGTATTATTTAAATGGTATTTTAAAAACTACAATTTCCACCATTCATTATTAGCATATAGAAGTATTTTTTTTTTTGCACATTTTCCTTGTCCTGTAGTTTGGATATGGTTTGTTTGACCCCACCAAGTCTTATGTTGAAATTTGACCCGTATTGTTGGAGGTGGGGCTTGGTGGGACATGTTTGGATTTTGCAAGTGAATCCCTCATGAATGAGTTTGTGCCATTCTCTCAAGAGTGAGTGTGAGTTTTTGCTTTTTAGTTCCCATGAGACCTGATTGGTGAAAAGAGGCTGGCAACTCCTTCCCTCTCTTTCTTCCTGTCTTGCCATGTGATGCCTGCTCCCCTTGGCCTTCTACCATGAGTGGAAACTTCCTGAGGCCCTCATGAGAAGCAGATGTTGGAGCCATGCTTCTTGTACAGCCCGCAGAACCATGAGCCAAATAAACTTCTTTTTAAAATAAGTTACCCAGCCTCAGGTATTCTTTTATAGCAAAGCAAACAGACTAGGGCACCTTGCTAAACTTGTTTATTAGTTCTGTTAGGTTTTTGTAAATTCTTTGGGATTTTCTACGTGGATAATCTGGATATCCATAATCTGGTCTATGTGTCTGTTTTTGTACTTATACCATGCTGTATTAGTTACTCTAGCCCTGTTGTATAGTTTGAATTTGGGTAATGTGATGGTCCAATTCTATTCTTTTTGCTTAGGATTGCTTTGACTATTTAGGCTCTTTTTTGGTTCCATGTGAATTGTAAAATAGGTTTTTTTTCTAATTCTGTGAAGAATGTCATTGATAGTTTGACAGGAATAGCATCGAATCTATAAATTGCTTTGGGCAGTATGGCCATTTTAACAATATTGTTTCTTAAGATTGGTATTATTTATTCATTAAAGTGTTTAGTAGAATTCAGCAATGAAGCCATCTGGGTCTGGAATTCTCTTTGTAGTGAGGTTTTGAAGTGCAAATCTAAATTTAAAAATAGATATAAGAATTTTCAGAACACATATTTTCTTTTCAGGGGGCTTTTGTAGTAAGCATCTTTCAAAAAATTTGTCCATTGTTGATATATAGGCATAAAGTTTTTCATAATACTCTCTTATTGTACTACAGACATCTCTAGTGTCTGTAGTAATGTCTTGTCATTCTTTCTTGATATTGGTAATTTATGTATTTACTGTTTTCTTGATTATTATTGTCAGGGTTTATCAATTGTGTTGATCTTTGGACTGAACAAATTTTGGTTTTATTGATTTTTCCTTTTTCTCCTGTTTTCTTTTTAATTGATTTTGGTCCTTATCTTTTTTGTTCTTTTTCTAGTATCTTAAGGTAGGGGCTTAGACTGTTGAAGACTGTTGATTTTAGACCTTTCTTCTTTTTTTTTTTTCTTTTTTGAGATGGAGTCTCACTCTGTCACCCAGGCTGGAGTGCAGTGGCATGATCTTGGCTCACTGCAAGCTCCACCTCCTGGGTTCACACCATTCTCCTACCTCAGCCTCCCGAGTAGCTGGGACTACAGGCACCCGCCACCAAGCCCTGCTAATTTTTTTGTATTTTTAGTAGAGATGGGGTTTCACCATGTTAGCCAGGATGGTCTCAATCTCCTGACCTCATGATTCGCCCACCTCGGCCTCCCAAAGTGCTGGGATTACAGGAGTGAGCCACTGCGCCCAGCCCTCTTCTTTTTTAATATAAGCGTTTTAAATATGATTTTCTTCTATGCACTACTTTATCTGCATTTCATATATTTTAATATGTTATGTTTTAAATTTCATTAAGTTCAAAATAAATTTCAATATCCCTGTGATTTCTTCTTTGACTCATATGTTATTTAAATGTGATATTTAATTTCCAAGTACTTAAGGTTTTACAGATATCTTTCTGTTACTGATTTTTAGTCTAACTTCAGTATGGTCAGAGATTCCTACACTTTTAAATTTATTATTGTTTATTTTATGGCCTAAAATATGGTCTATATTTATGAATATCATTTGTTCACTTGAAAGGAATGTGTATGTCACTGTCAAGAGGAATGTTTGCAAGGACAAAAAACCAAACACCGCATGTTCTCACTCATGGGTGGGAATTGAACAATGAGAACACATAGACACAGGAAGGGGAACATCACACACTGGGGCCTGTTGTGGGTTGCGGGGAGGAGGGAGGGATAGTATTAGGAGATATACCTAATGCTAAATGATGAGTTGATGGGTACAGCACACCAACATGGCACATGTATACATATATAACAAACCTGCACATTGTGCACATGTACCTTAAAACTTAAAGTATAATAAAAAAAAGAAAAAAAAGTCAATTAAGTCAAATTTTTGATAGTCAAGTTCAAGTTACACTGCTTTTTTGTGATTTATTTGTTCTTGCAATTACTCAGCTTAGTGTGTTGAAATATCCAACTATAATTATTGATTTGTCTGTTTTTTCTTTCAGTTATATCAGGTTTTACTTAGTTTATTTTGAAGTGCAACCAATAGGTGCATGCATGTTCAATTGAATTGACCCTTTTATCACTATGGATTGTCACATTTTGGAGGACATATTTGGAATATTCTTTGCCCCCAGGTATTCTTTATCTGATATTAATATAGCCACCCAACGTTTCATTTGATTAGAGTTTCCACAGTCTATCCTTTTTCCATCTTTTAGTTTCTAACCTATCTGTGTCTTTATAATTAAAGTGGATTTGTTTTAGGCAGCATATCATTGCGTCTTGGTTTTTTTATTTAAGATGACAATCTCTGCCTTTTAATTGGAGTGTTCAGGTCATTTAATGTAATATAATTGTCAACGTGGTTGACAGGGTCAATTCATTAAGACAAGATTTAAATCTCCCATTTTTCTGTTTCTCTTTGTATGTTTCATATGTTCTTTGTTCCTCTCATTTTTTGTGCCTGTTTTTAGATCAAATAATTTTTATGATTCTATTTTCATTCCAGACTTGACTTATTAGCCATATATCTATGTTTTGTTTTACTGATTGTCTTAAGGGTGCACACATTTACCTATCATAGGCTGCCTTTAAGTAATATGTTACTTCATATTAATGTAAGAACTACTTACCTTTGAGCTGCAATTGTCATATAGTTTACTTCTATGTACGATATAAACCAGAAATGTATCATTATTGTTTGTGCTTTAAACAGTCAATTATCTTTTAAAGTGACTTTAAAAATAAGAATTTTTAAATGTTTATCTGTATTTATCATTTATGGGGCTCTTTATATAGATCGAGATTTATTTCTGTTATTTTTCTTCTGCCTGAAGGGCCTTCTGTACTATTTCTCATAGTTCTTATGCTGTTGTTAATTTTTTATGCTATTATATGCCTGAAAAATATTTATTTTATTTTTATTTTTTGGAAGATATTTTCACTGGGTACAGTGACATTATTTCTTCCAGTATGTTAAAGACACTGTTCCACTGTTTAATAGCTTGCATTTTTTCTGTTGAGAAGTCTGCTGTCATTCTTATCTTTGTTTCTATTTTCTTAGTGCCTTTTCTCTTGCTATGGTCAATTTAAAGATTTTCTCTTTCACACTGGTTTTAAGCAATTTGATGATTATGCTCTTTGGTATAGTTTTTTTTTTTCACATTTCTTGGTGTTCATTAAACTTCCTGATCTGTGGATTTTTCAACAAATTTAGAAAAAAATAGACTTTTCTTTTTTCTTTTTTTTGCCTTGTCCTACTCCCCTCATTTTTGGTAAGTCTGGATTGCTGGACTGTTTAACTGTAGTCTCGCAGTTCACTAAGCTCTGTTACTTTTTTCAGTATTTTTATCTCTCTGTGCTTTATTTGAGATATAGTTTTGATTGGTATATCTTCAAGTTAACTAATTTTATTTTGTTGTTGAGTTTGCTAATTTTGCTAATAGCACATTAACAAAATTAGCAAAATTAACTTGTTAATTTTGTCCAATTTGCTTTCTATTTTATACTTTACTTTTATTTGTAGAAGTTCCATTTGAGTTTTTGAAAATATCTTCTATTTCTCATTTTATATGTATTTTTTCCTCTAAATATCCCAGCATATTTATAAAATTTATAATAGCAATTTTAAAGTTCTTTTCTTAATCCCATAATATCTTCATTTCTGGGTTTTTTTCCCACTCATTGATTTTTCTCATGGTTATGAGTTATACTCACATGCCTGGTAATTTTTGACTGGATTCTGGATATTGGGTATACTACACTTTTGAATGTTAAATTTTGCTTTCCTTCAAAGAGTTTTGGACTTTTTCTGATACAAATTTAAGTTATTGAGGATCAGTTTAAACATTTTGAGGATTATATTAAGCTTTATTAGTGAAAGTCCAGAGAAACATTTACTCTAAAACTAATTTAAGCTGATGGTGAAGGCCTGAACTTTCTGAGGGTTCTACCCATAATTTCTCTCCACTCTGGCTTTTGGGAATGTGAACTATTCCCAGCTCTGTATGAGATCTGGGCATTTTCATTGCCTACTGATTACTGGAAGTTCTTTCTCTGGCCTTGAGGAGTCTCACCCCAGGATTCACAGATTAGTACTCAACCAAAGACTTAAAAGGACCCCTTTGTAGATCTCTGGAACTCTCTTTGAGTGTGGCTTCCTCCTTTCTGGTACTCTGCCCTACAGAAGCTGGCTTCCTCAGCTTTCCCAATCTCTGCTGTGTCTCCTCAACTCAGCAAGACCACCAGGCTCTGCTTTGCCTGCTCCTTCCTATACTGTATCATGGAAACTGACTCTGGACAGTAAGCAAGAGTTATCACTGTTTTGTCTTTGCTTATTCCCCTACTCTCAGGGATCACAGTCCTAATGCATCTGTTGCCCAGTGTTTTGTAAAAGTTTAAAAAAATATATTTTGTATGTTTTTCTGGTTGTTTATGGTGAGATGGCAATTTCTGTAGCATTTAATCCTTCATGGTCAGAAGCACTAGTTTTCCAGGGTCAAGCTTTTGAGGGAAAGACTCAGAAGTCTCCCACCTTACCTCCACTAATATTGGATTATAAGACTTTAGTTATTCGGCAAAACCTAGCTGTAAGTAGGTAGCCTGAATAATGAAGTCTAGCTAGGCCTTGTGCCCAGTTAAATTGCATTACTATAGAGGAAGGGAAAAATGCATGATCATTTCAGTTATGTGCATCAGTTTGGAGTTGGGCTTCTGTTTCTGTCATCTAGAGTCCTGGCTGAGAAAGCCAGTCAATAGACAGAGGGAAATATATATTCAATAACTTGGAGACTGTGTTAGTCTGGTTTTTGTGTCACTATAAGGGAACACCTGAGGCTGAATAATTTGGAAAGAAGAGAGGTTTAATTGGCTCACAGTCCTGCAGGCTGTACAGGAAGCATGGCTTTGGCATCTGCTTGGCTTTTGATGAGGCCTCAGAGAACTGTTACTCAAGGCAGAGGGCAAAGGTGGGACATGCACATCACACGGCAAGAGAGGGAGCAGGAGGAAATGAAGACTTTCCCAGAGTCCCATACTCTTTTAAACAAACAGATCTCTTGTGAACAAACTGAACAAAATCTCACTTATCTTCCAGGAGATAGTGTTAAACTATTCATGAGGGATCTGCCTCCATGATCCAATCACCTCCCACCAGGCCCCACGTTCAACACTGGCAATTACATTTCAACATGATGTTTAGGGGGGACAAATATCCAAATCATATCAGAGACATTTAGTTTTTTATTTAATCTCTTTGGAACTTAGTTTTTCTATTTGCAAAGTTGGGATATGTTATTCATCTCTCTGTTTTTTTTTCTTAAGTTTAATAATTATATAAATAAGAAAGTCCTTTGTAAGCTGTCCAGTACCATACAACCATATCTCATATTTGTCAATCTTTTTCTAACCCCCACATTTAGTTTTTTCAACTATGATACACTCTTAAAACACCTGGTCCTTGTTCCTATAGTTTATCTGAATTATAGTAGACATCTGTATACTAATTTATTTCCAGCTCCCATTCCCCAACAGACTGACAGATACATTGGATGTTCAGAGATTTGCTGCTTCTCTTATTCACAGTTGTATCACCAGCCCATTGCACAGTAACTGGCATTTATTGAGCTCCCAAAGAGTATTTAAGTGAATGAATGTCAACAATATAAGATGACAAATCATTGTCTGACTTCTAGAGAGTATGTGTTCCAGGACTTGGGGAGAAAGCTTTCTTTTTCTTGGGTCTATATGAATGTTAAGACTGTGAGGACTATACTCAGGACTGGGGTCCAAATATGGAATGTGAGGTGATTTTAGGAGTACATCCCTTTCCTGAATGATCTGCTTTTTCATCTCTATTTCATATATCCTATTTACAAAACTATCCTTTGACCCCAGATGTCCCTCCAGTTACTGTTCTCTTTATCTACTTCCTTTTGCAAAAAACTTCTTGAAGGAGTTGATTCTGATTACTTCCTCCATATCCTCAAAAATGCCCTTCCTTTCAGCCTACACTCACCAGCATTCTGCCCCAACCACACTCAATTGCAATGGTCCTTGTCAAAGTCACCAGTGAAATTCAATGGTCACTTTGTGTTCTTTCTAACTTGTTGTCTAAGCAACATTTAACACAATTGATCCTCTCTCCTCTTTGAATGACTTTCTTTTGCTGTCTTCCATGGGACCACATTTTCCTGGTTTCCCTCCTACCTCAATAGCTTTTTCTTTTTAGCCTCCTTCATTTGTTCCTCATTCTCTATCTTGCCTTTAAATGCTGGAACATTCCAGGGCTAAGCCTTTTCATTCTCTATTTACATACTCTCTAGGTGACATTATCTAGTTGCATAGATTTAAATTTTACCTATATGCTGATGACGCTAATCTTTAGTGGTAGCCCTGTCCTTTCTCTGGAACTCCAGGCTGCTATATATAATTGCTTATGCATCCAAATGGATGTCTAATAACGGTATTTCAAACTGAAAGTGGTGCAAATACAATTATTGTTTTGTTTCTCAAATCTCTCCTCATTTTCATCATCTCAGCAAATAGCACATCTCCTAGTTGTTCATGTTATCCTTAACTCCTTTCTCTCACCTCTCAAATTCAAGTAATAAGCAAGTTTCACAGACTCCCTATCCAGTCTGCAGCATCTCCGCAAAGTTCAAGCCTTTTTCATTTCTTGCCTGAGTACTGACCGCAGTGATATTGTAACTGGTCTTCTTGGTAGCCAGAATTAGATTTTTAAAAATTAACAAATAAAAAATTGCCTTCAGTTGGTCTTCCATATTTGTGAGTTCCACATCTGTGGATTCAACCTACTGTGAATCAAAAATATTTGAAAAATAAAAATAAAAGATATAGCAACAAAAATCATACAATGTAGTTTAGCAACTATTTACATAGAATTTACATTATATTAGATATTATAAATAATCTAGAGATGATTTAACATATATGAGAGGATGCATGTAGGTTTATATGCAAATACTGCCTTATTTTATACATAGTACTTGAGCATCTGTGGACTTTGGTATCTGAGTGGGTCCTGGATCCAATCTCCTGTGGCTACCAAGAGAGAACTGTATGTTATGGTGCACAATGTAATGTTTTGATATATGTATACATGGTAGAATATCAAGCTAATTAACATATCCATCACCTCATAGCTTTATCATTTTTTTAATGATGAAAACATCTAAAATCTATTCCCTTAGCAATTTTCAAGTATTGAATAGATTACTAGCTATAGCCATCGAGCTGTATAATAGATCTCCAGAACTTATTCTTCCTGTCTAGTTGAAATGTTGTGCCTTCTGATCACTATCTCTCTATTTTATGTCTCTCCATCTCCACTCCCCACCTCAGTCCTTGGTAACCACTATTCTACTCTTCAGTGAGTTTGTACTTTTTTTTTTTTTTTTTTTTAGATTCTACCTATAAGTGAGATCATGCAATATTTGTCTTCCTGTGCCTGGCTAATTTCATTAAACCTAATGTCCTCCAGTTTATCCATGTGGCACAATGGAATACTATTCTGCCTTTAAAAAGAAGGAAATCCTATCATTTGCAACAGCATGGTTGTACCATAATTAGATTTGTAAATCTCAAATTTGATTCATGTCAAACTCTCTTTTAAAAATGTTCCTACATCTTCCCATAACATGAGAAAAACATTTCACATTTTATCCTGGTTTCCAAAATTTCATGTGATTTGGACTGTTTTTACCTTTCTGAGTGTATCTCATGCCACTCTCCCCTTTCCCCTGTGCTCTCACTATCCTGGTCCGATTTCTGGTTCTCAGACTTGCCAAACTTGTTCCCGCTTTGTGGCATTTGCACTAGCTTGTTCCCTCTGCTTGGAACAATTTCCCCCCAATCTTATCATGACAGGCTCCATCTTCCTTTCCTCTCTTAGTCTAAATGTTAATAACTTCGAGAGATTCCTCCATATAAATTAACCATCTGGTTTCTATCACATCACCTTATTTTACCTCTCTTCATTGCATCTTTTTACTATCTGATGTTAATCTAGTTATTTTTTCTGTCTCTCTTGTTTTCCCCACTAGATTGTAAGTTTGAGAGTAGAGACAGTATCTCTCTTATTCTCTGTATAAATTCATTACTTAGAATCCCTTATGGCATACAATCTGTGTTCAACAAGTACCTCCTGAGTGTGAAGTCAGACCACTCATTTGTTTTAGTATATGTTGTCCAAATCTGTCTCTATCTAGGCAAGGTGCTTTTAATAGTAACCCTTGGTCTAGCTGAACTCATCAGATCACAGTGAGGTTCAGAGCCTTTAATAATGACCACAATTTTGATGACCCCTGGCCTTTTTTTGCCTCCCTCATCAACCTATGGCAGCACTAGGTATCTGGCGGAAGGCTTGGGGCTCAGAAAAAACATAGAACTTCATCTCAATTACATTTGGTAGAGTCAACAATGTTTAGAGCTCCTGGTTCCCTGCCTTCCCTTTCCAAGCCCTGACTACCTCCCCAACTGTGCTCACCTTTGTTAGAATTGCTACACTAGCAGTATTGGAGGGGCAGTGAATGGGTCAGAGAAGGAAATATTAGCCTGGCTTGTAGCACTAGCAGTATTGGAGGGACAGTGGATGGGTCAGAGAAGGAAATATTAGCCTGGCTTGCAGTTTTCAGGGACCAGCTGAGCCGCGCTAGGATTAGGATAAGTTAATGAATGAAGAATGCTGACAAAAATGTGGCAATGGAAAAAGTAGAGCATTTCTGTAGGGGAGTAAGAAGACTTCTGAAATACCCAGAAACACTAGATCAAATTTAAAAATTGCAGGGTGTGGAATTGGGGAATGTAGAGTATTATTGGGCCATGTTCAATACTTATTTCTTTCATCACCAGGTAAAAATCTGAAACAATTTTATTTCTTAAGGCATCATAAAATTTGATAGACCCAGGGGACCCAGGATTCCATTTCATTAGACTTCTTACCTTAGGCAAGAATGTCCTGTACCATGGAGCTAAAAGGTGGCCATTTGGCTTCTAAAATACTAAATACTAGAGAATGCATTTCCACATAAGGAAGCCCAACTAAATTGTAGAAGGCTGACTATTAGAAATATCTTCCTTATATTATTAAAGACTTAAATGTAAGACCTGAAACTGTAAAAAATACTAGAAGAAAACTAGATAAAACTCTTCTGGACATTGGTCTATGCAAAGAATTTATGAATAACTGCAAATGCAAATGCAACAAAACAAAAAATAGACAAATGGGACTTAACTAAACTAAAAGGCACAGCAAAAGAAAGAATCGACAGAGTGAACAGACAATCTGCAAAATGGGAGATAATATTTGTGAACGATGTATCTGGTAGGTGACAAATATCCAGAAAGGTCTCAACTCAACAACCAAAAACCAAATAACCCTATTAAAAAGTGGGCAAAGGATATGAATAGACATTTTTTGAAAGAAGACATACAAAAGGCCAAGAAGCATGTGAAAAGAATGCTCAGCATAGCTAATCATCAGAGAAATTTAAATTAAAACCACAGTGAGATATCATCTCACACCAGTCAGAATGGCTATTATTAACAAGACCTCCCCCACAAAAAAACCCCCAAAACCAGATGTTGTTAAGGATGTGGAGAAAAGAGAACACTTGTATGCTGTTGGTGGGATTGTAAATTAATACAACCTCCATGAAAAAAATTTCTCAAAGAACTAAAAATAGAACTACCATTTGATCCAGTAATCCCACTACTGGGTATATACCCCACCTAAAAAAAAAAAAAAAGAAATTATATCAGAAAGATACCTGCACTTGCATGTTTATTGCAGTGCTCTTCACAAGAGTGAAGATATAGAATCAACAGATTCTATCAACAGATGAAGTATCCATCAACAGATGATTGGGCAAAGCAAATGAGGTATAGATACAAAATGAAATACTATTCAGCCATAAAAAAGAATGAAATTGTATCCTTTGCAGCAACATGGATGGAACTGGAAAGTTAAGTGAAACAACTCAGAAACAGAAAGACAAATGCCGCATGTTTCACTTATGGTGGGAGCTAAATAACATGTACACACAGACATTGAGTGTGGACTGATAGACACTGGAGACTTGGAAGGGTAAATGTTGGAGGGGTGGATGCTGATAAATTACTTAATGAGTACAATGTACTTTATTTGGGTGATAGATAGACTAAAAACCCAGACTTCACCACTATACAATGTATCTCTGTAAGAAAATTGCGCTTGTACCCCTTAAATTTATACATTATTTTTTGAGAGGGAGTTTCGCTCTTAATGCCCAGGCTGGGGTGCAATGGCACGATCTCGGCTCACTGCAACCTCCGCCTCCCTGTATAAAGCGATTCTTCTGCCTCAGCCTCCTGAGTAGCTGGGATTACAGGCGCCCACCACCATGCTCGGCTAGTTTTGTATTTTTAGTAAAGATGGTGTTTCACCATGTTGGTTAGGCCAGTCTCGAACTCCCGACCTCAAGTGATCCACCCACCTCGGCCTTCCAAAGTGCTGGGATTATAGGCATGAGCCACCATGCCTGGCAATTTATAGATTTTTAAAAATATATTCCATATATTGAACATACATTTCCCTGAATTGGCTGTTTAATGGTCCTTGTTTTGGTCTCTGGAGCATCAGAGAGTGAGACTAAAACTCTTTCCCACCTAAGAGTCTGTTATGGACTGAATTGTATATCTCCCCTACCTTGCCCCAATTCATATGTTGAAGTCCTGACCTCAGGACTGACTTAGATATGTGACTACTTTGGAGATAGGGCGTTTAAGTAGTTAATTAAGGATAAATAAAGTCACAAGAATGGGGCCCTAATCTGATAGGACTGGTGGCCTTATCATACAAGGAAGAGACGCCATGGGCATGTGTACTGAGGAAAAGCCATATGAGGACACAGTAAGAAGGGGACCATCTGCAAGCCAAGGAGAGGGGCCTCCAGATAAATCAAATCTGCTGGCACCTTGATCTTGTACTTCCAGCCTCCAGAACAGTAAGAAAATAAATTTCTGCTGTTTAAGCCACCTAGTCCGTGGTTAAGGCAGCTTGAGCTGATGAATACATAGTCTTTGTACACCTCAGGGAACAGTGAAAGCTCTTTGAAAACTTCTCTTATTCAAGTGAAAAGTTCTTCTCTTTTCAACTGCTCCTCCTCAGAGCAGAGATGTCCATCAGAGGGAGGCCTTTTTAAAAGAGTAATGAGTAGAGTGGAACCTAACACCACAGTGAAGCAGGATGGGTGCTGGCCAGAGAAGTAGGACTATTACTTTACTTATTCTATAGATACTATTTTTATAATAAATACAGCTGAAGACCCATGCTGTAGCTATTGACTAAGATTAACTTCCAAGAGATTTTAAAGTACTCTCTCAAAGGTTTTGCTAATAGTCCATTGGCTTGTGCATTAAGTGCCTGACTTAACATCAGTCTGGTTAGATTTCATCACGTTAGATTTGCCTCATTTTTTAATCCATCCACATATACTCGCTGTCTGCCCCACATGCTTATTATTGGAAAATCAATGCCCTTCTTCAGACATTTCATAAGGCTATTGAGTGGGAAAGGGTCAAGAATAGAACCTGATATTTTGAATGATAATAATAACAACTTACATCTATATAGAACTTTACAGGTTATAGAACTTTCTACCAGTTTAGGGATTCTGGCAAAATAGGAAATGAGTTTCATCTTTCATGACCTTTTCTTTATGAGTTGCTCAGTATGATGGAAATTCATTGCGAACCAGGAGCACTAATCTCAGCTTTGAAGCCACATTACCTCTCTCAGCTTTGATGTTCACCTACAAGTGAAAGGAAAGGCTTGATGATCTCCGAGATCATTTATCTTCTATTTATCTCTATCTCTATCTCTATCTATCTATCTATCTATCTATCTATCTATCTATCTATCTATCTATGTATCTATCTATGTATCTATCTATGTATCTATGTATGTATCTATCTATCTATCTATCTATCTATCTATCTATCTATCTATCTATCTATCATCTATCTATATCTATCTATCTATCTATCTATCTATCTATCTATCTATCTATCTATCTATCTATCTGCTCTCCCATTTCAAGCCAAACATTCCTGGTTCCTTAACTAAAGCTGTCTGGTAAATCCACACTGATTTCCAGGCTCCACTCTGTAACTCTAAAGTATTCATTAAACTTTTCACTAGTTAATAGTTTGAGAATCCACCTTTTTCTTCTTGTCTATGTTAAAGACCTTTCTCCATCTGCAACCATCAGCATCTCACCCATTTTCCCTGATACCTCACAGAAAGCCAACAGTGGCTTAGTGATTGCATCTGCAAGTCTCCCCAGGACTGTGGTGTGAAATTCTTCCAGCAGAATCTTTTTTGGCTTTGCAAGAGCAGCCAGGTGCTCTCTTGCTCCCTGTTCACCCATTGTGAGTTCTCCTCTCAGCACTTTCATCTGCACATTTCATATTCATGTCTGCCATATCTTTATTCAAGGTGCCAATAAAAATGCATTATGCATGACTTGGTTGGCTAGAAAATGATCACGTTTTGTGTATTTAGGGATGTAGAGCTTATAAAGAAGCAAAAAATGGGGGGGGGGAATGTGTTACTTCTTGACAAAAAAATCTTCAGAAAAATAATGGTTTTACTCCTCTCCGTCAACCATTTTCCCACCCAAATCTCCACATCTTAACCTAGAGCACATAGTGCCTGAGGGGAAGGAGAAGGGGTTAAAATTGGATGGATGGAGTGGATGAGGTGCAGCCTGGCAGAAGTAGCCTGGAAAAAAGACATTCAGGCTAAGTACAGCAGGCAATAGGTAACCCTTTGCAGTTTTTAAGCAGAGAGGTAATGCAGTGGTAGCATGTTTTCTATTTGTCTTTAGATGGTGCTAATCAGTCCAGGTGACTGCTTTCCTGGATTCCCATAGCCAAAGCAGATGTACATTTTGGCACTTGCTGTTTTCTTTTTTTTTAATTGACTAGCAGAAGCTTTAAACTCCTCTCTCTCTCTCCGTATATGATCTGTTAAAGTATAGATTATTAATGATACCCATCCTCAGAGGTTTTGATTCAGTAGGCTTGAGGTGGTGGGCCTGGGAATTTGCATAGTTAACAAATTCCCAGGTAATACTGATGCTGCTGGTCCAAGGACCCCACTTGATAAACCACTGCTTTAGAGAACCACGTATGAATCTTTTCCTGACGTCTCTTCATTAATGAGAAGCAAGCAGCAGCATGGGGCCCATGAGGGGCCACTGAGAATAATTACATTTTTTTTTCTGCTCATGGTAAGACTCAGAGCTTTACCTTGGCATATAGCAAGACAATTTTCCTAGTGATGCTTGTCTTCAGACAATGGGTCTTTATATCCCATCGCAGTAGAATTTGACATTATGATTCATCTACAATAGACTGAAATTCCCCATCTCAAGTGAATGGGCCAATTCATAGACATAATGCTCATCAGATAATCTCCGTCTTCCCAAGATGTTAGATTATCCTGGGGAGGATTTAGATTAGGTACCAAGAGAATCTGCTGATAATGAAAACTGCTAAATACCCACAGGGCTTAAGAGAAGATATTACATCTCTCATCTGGGCAATAATTGAAAACAAGTTAGATTTTCCTCAATGCAGACGGAGTTCTGAAATCAGAGAGAACACGGTTGGAATAATTTTCTGCCTCTTTTAAAGGTAATCTGCTCTAAATGAGTCACTTAATCTCCCTAAGCCTCTGCTATGATATACGTAAAAGAGGGATTATCAGGGCTTTTATAAAGTTTAATCAAGATAAAAAGTGTAAAATGCTTAGCACTTTGGCTCATAGTAGATGCTCAGCTAATGTTAATAACCTCCCTTCAGATGTCTTCTTTCTGTAATAGAGGCAATTTTACCGTTGCATATTATGGATTAGTCTGAAATATATCAGAAAAGAAAACAAAGAGCCAGGCTTGGAAGGGGAGTCATTTTCAGAGTCAGCTTCATTGCTGCCAATTTGGAAATTAAACTTTCTCAATGGTTGGAGAACATCAGCATAGTAATGGGCTTACCTACAAACTGCAGAGAGAAATGGACTCTGCAGGGGACCACTCATTCAACACCGGGTGGCCCTGGAAATCTGTTTCCTGCTGGCAGAGGGCAGCCAGCAATAAGCACGGTGGGTGTCAGCACCGTGGACAGCTACCCAGAGGTCCAGGCCTGTCAGCTGGGCGCTCACTAGGCCTGGGTAATGATCCGTGGCAGTCTTGTTAATGGCCATAGGGTTTCATATATTTCTGTAATTATTCAATCATTTGAAAGTTTTGAGTTTCTAATTATTAGGCAAAAATTAAAATATCCTCTATAATTCAGCTCCCTCAGGCCTTGAACTAGTGGTGTCTGGTTCTGTCGGGTTATCCTTCTAGTGAATGGTGGATGATGGCAGTTGCAGTCACCTTTCTTGTTATTTCTTTATGTATTTTACCTCCAGGATGTCCTCTTTGCCATCAGGTCTTTAAATCATCACACTGGTGTGCCCAGTGATTAACACCAGGTTCTCCTCTTTCTAAGCCCAGCCTCTTAGTCTAGGGTAAGATTCTCAGCACTGGCTGCATATTAAAATCACCTCAAGAGCTTTTAAAATGTCTGTGCAACCCCCACCCCAGATAATATAATTTAATTTGTCTTTATCCTGGGAGAGGCACAAGCATCAGTATTTCTTAAATGATCCCCAGGTCACTGTAACGTGCCACCAAGGTTGAGAACCACTGGTCTAGAGATGAATCTTTTTTTATCTCCTGATGTCTCCCTGGTGTTAATCTCAACTTCTTACCTATGATTCTGTTGGGACACAGACTGAACCCAGTTTCTAACTTATTGATTTCCAGCATAGGCGTTGCCAAACTCAGCATTGCAGCCTCATCTTCCCCAAATGTAGAGTAGAGATATCTTTATCTCAAAAATCTTCCCTATGTGTCTCAACAAGTTTATCACAAAATTAAAGAAAATAAAGTGAAAGTTGAAAATTTCAAATAAAAATTATTAGCATTCATATATGGTTGGAAGAGCCTAGAGAAACAAAAGAAATACCCTGAATTCTGGTGCAGCCATTCAAGAGCTCATTTAATGAAATTAAATGTGCACATGGCCTGTACCAGAATTCAGTGACCTGGCAATCTTATTGTGTGCACACCTCGGAACACTCCAGGCACAGGTCCATCAGAACTGAACAAAGATGTTCAGAGCAGCATTGTTGGTGATGGTAGGGAGCTTTAGGCAACCCAGGAACTTGTCACTAAAAAAATGATAAGCAAAATGTAGATGATGTTTTTATCGAATACAGTATAGAAGTTAGAGCAACAAAATGGGTATATACACAGCAACATAACTAGAACTGTAAAATAGAGTGATAAAAAAGGAAACAGCTTGAAATCTGAAGCACACTGCCACTTATGTACATTTAAAACAAATTTATTCACAAAGCAATATTACAGATTTTTCATGGATACACTCATATCCAAGGGCATTTACCAAGCACGATATAGTAAATGCTTATGGGAAATGGGCCTGGGGAGTGGGGATGAAGGAAAAATATTGAAACAAACTCTATCAAGACTTTTAAACAGGCAGTTGCTGATGATACCTGCTGTGAACCAAGAAGTATGATTAGCTTAGCTCTCTGCCCCTTCCAAAGGGGGAAAGGGAGCAAGAGTTAGACAGAGAGAGGGAGCCCTGACTGGTCTACAAGTGGGAACAGGAGACTCTAGGAAGAAAAATGAGACCTTGGGAACCAGGAAAGAGATCCAGGAACCTGCCCTGGGCTGGAAAGAAAAATCTAGCTTTATTGCTCCCTGTAAGGGATTGGGAGAGGAAATGAAAAAGGCTTGCCAAGTTAGAAATAAAAGTATTCACAAAAGCCCTGAGACAGAGGGGGAGCAATTTAGAGGCTGGAGTGGAGAAATTGCATTTCTAGGTCTAGAAAGAAGTTTTATGTTAAAGACTCAGGGATGTTGCTGCTCACCCAGGTGGGAGAAAGGCTCTGTTCCTCCTAACATTCTGGGCGCGCCTAAGTTTCAGAACAAGGAAGTTTCCAGAGTGAAATTATATCCTCTCCCTGATAGACTGACCCATAACTAGGGCCTCTTTTTAGACTTCTCCAGGTACTGATCTAATCATTGAGTCATTCCACTAAGATTGATGCTACAGGCCTGCCATGTCCTAGGCAATGGGTGTACAGAGAAGGGTGAGGCTTGTCCCTTGTTTCAGACAAGGCAGATATAGATGTTGAAGCATCCTTCAATTTGCGTGAACACTGAGCTGGGGCTGTGCAGAATTTCCTCTCTCCCTGGCAGCAGGTAATCATCTACCTATAGAATAGAAACCCCAGTGATCGATTCACTGTAAACCCAGAAAAACACATAACTTAGCAGAAAGCCTTTTCATCTGTGTTACTGATAAAGAATAATGAATACATTAGTTAATATATTAAGGAAGCACAATTTGAGTTTGTTTTCTACTAGGAGTTGAAGAAGAGCTATGCAAATCCCACCAACTTATAGTTGAGGACAACTTGTACATCTGATCAAACTTGTGTAACAGTGATACCAGGTCTTGCTGGATGTGGGTTGGATTGTACAGTTATGGGGACTAGGGTTCGGTAAGATCAAATTTCTACCCCCAAAATAGGGCAAGGAGGCTGGTTCTTGGGTAAGCACTCCAGATGACCCCTTGAAAGTCACAGTGCGGTGGCTTTGAGAGCAATTCTCTTGGTAAAACGGCTCTTACTTTGCATTTAAGATTGTCCTCCTGAAGAGGTCATGTGTAAATCAAATTTAATAAATCAAATTCCACACTTCATACCTTGGGGAGGCTCTCTCTTCAAAGGAAACTGTGAGTGAATCCCTTTTTAATAGAAGTAATCAGCTCTTCATTTATCTGATTTGTAAGGTAAGATTTTTATGTATCAGATTTTCTTAAAGAGATCAGCAGAGTCTTCATTTCATCGGTAGAAAACCCAACACAGAATGGTGTAAGTAAAACAACAGCAACAACAGCAAAAATAGCAAATTACAGGCTCATGCAGTGAAAAGGTATAGGGGTACACTGGCTTTAGACAGGGCTATATTCAGGACCCAAAAAATGACCTAGGATTTTGTTTTTTTCCATCTCTCAGATCTGCCTTCACTTGGCTTTGTTCTCAGGTGCTACCTGAATGAAGCAGCTGCAGCATCTTTTTCCTGCCAGCTTCAACGCCAACAAGGAACATCACTTGCTTCTCTTCCCAGAAGCCCCAGAATTGGCTCTGAGTGCGTCTCCTGCCCACCCCTGAAAGAGTAGGGTGTGACGACCTGATTAGCTTAGGCTGGTCATGGGGGGGCTTTCCATAAACCAGATGGGCTAAGAGTGGGGAAAGGGAACTTCCAAGAAGAAAATCAAGCAGTTATCAGGAGAAATAGGGAACAATGCTGGGGGGTGGGGGAAACATAAACTCAATTTTTCCTTTCCCTCACCCTCATACCCAATCCATCACCGGGCATGTCTATCCTAGAAATACCTCACAAGGAGTTGCCTGCACAGCACTTGCATCAGAATCACCTGGAGGCCTGCTGAATGCAGGTTTTAGGGTCCTATTTCAAATGTAGTGAATTTCATTATCTTGGGGTTCTCAGAATCTGCAATTTTAGATCATTTCCCAGGCGATTTTTAAAAATGTACACTGACATTTAAGAACCACTTCCCAAAGCTGCTTCATTCTTTCCATTTCCCATAGTTACTGCCTTTGTTCAGGACTCACCATGTCTCACCTGGGCACTTCCAAATGCCTCCTTGCTGGTCTTCCCATCTCAATTTGTTCTCCGCCAGCGATAGTCCTTTCCTCCACCACATCTGCTCATGTTAATAGCCCAGAAATTCTACCTCAGATTTAGCTCTCCAGCCTCCTCACCCATCCTGGCTCCGAGCCATTCTGGACGTCTTTCTCATCCATTCTCTAAACATTTCGGGTTATTTCCCCAGATCTACTCTGCTGTGTATAACCTTCCCTCTGCACTAGACATCATTCCAACCCCCCTCTTTTTTTTTTTTTAGATGGAGTCTCCCTCTGTCACCCAGGCTGGAGTGCAGTGGTGCTATCTTGGCTCACTGTGACCTCCGCCTCCCGGGTTCAAGCGGTTCTCCTTCCTCAGCCTCCCAAGTAGCTGGGACTACAGATGCGTGCCACTAAGCCTGGCTAATTTTTTGTATTTTTAGTAGAGATGGGGTTTCTCCGTGTTAGCCAGGATGGTCTCGAACTCTTGACCTTGTGATCCTCCCACCTCGGCCTCCCAAAGTGCTGGAATTAGAGGGGTGAGCCACCACGCCCAGCCCATTCCCCTTTTCTGGCAAACGAAAACTCCAGTGTTAAAGGCCAGCTCAGCTGCCACCGCCCCTGTGCAACCTCCCTGTGCCTTCTCTCCAGAGGAAATTTGTGGCTACCCACTCCTAGCCTCTTGTTCTCCTCTGGAATCCTGTTCATGAATCTCTTTTACAGCAGTTTAGCACATTATGTGGAACTTATGAATGTATATGTCTGTTTTTCCCTCTGGCACTACTAATGGGTTCAATAATATTTAAGTGCTAAAAGCAAGCCTTTGGAGAAAGACGAACTAGGCACTCACCCAGCTTGCGATATTTACAAGATGTGTGACCTTGGTTAAGTCTCTTCACTTTCCTGAGCCTTGGTTTTCTAATGTTTAATGGGTATTTTCGTACTTATGTCACGGATTTGTGGATGGATTCAACCGAGATAATAAACAGAAATCTCTTCACACAGTGCCTGGCAATGTAATCTGTGCCCAGTGAATGCTAAAGTAAACAAAACAAAACAAAAAAACCAAAACCCTTGAGTCAAGGAAGGAAAAAGCCTCAATACTGTATACCTAAATTCATGTTTATTTAATGCTAAGCAACGTTTCCTAAAAACCACATTCTGAACTAATCCTGTAATGTTATGTGGGTCAAATCTGGAAGGGTGCAGATAGAATCAAGTCTTTAGACTATATTCCCATTTCTCTGACACCTGCACACCCCTCTCTATCTTCTCCTGAGCTTTGAGCTGCTTTAAGTCCACCCCTGTGAAATAATCACTTTTAGAACGTGGAATGCTGACATGAGAATAATGCAGCTCCCCAACAGTGCAATTTCTCTGGAGCACAGAAATGTTTTGGCTTTGTGGGAATGAGAAAGGCTAAGGCTTGGTGGTGGACAACCAGTTCAGAAGTGGCAGTGTTGAGCTCGCATAAATAAAAACCATTAAAGCTGCCTGAAGTGACAAGATTGGTCCAGGAATCCAAATGAACTGATAAGTGTGGGAGAGATAAACATTTCATTTAAGTGAGCAGCGGGATGAATTTCAAGAAATTTAGCCCCTCTTGTGGTGACTGTTTCCTGCTTGCTTTATAATCTGCCAGAAATTGTCACTCCCCTTCATAACCAGGCATCTTACACTTGGCATGCAAGAGGCTATGCAAAAAGGATCACAAACCGAAGCTGGGAAAAAATGGGCAGTTCAAGAAAATAAAATGACTGCAAATTCCTAGTTATCTGCAATGCCCACTGCAACATAGTGGAATATCTACATGATGTATGAAAAGAACCCAGCACAGTAGCTGGTGCTTTGTAGCTACTGTTGCCAATGTTGATTTTCTTGTTTCCTTCCATCCATTTTGAAATTTAGTGGGTAAGAAATGGAGGAGGTGTGTGTGCGGGGCGTGTGCATACAAGAGGATACAAGAAATTGTCTTCTGTGTTTTTGTGGATTGCTCAAAATTTAGAGTGTAGATCACAGCACTAATCTGATTGTGTTTGTCTAGTCAACACGTTAGATACTATTCTGAACGCAACCCTGCTCCAGGTGCAGGGAATATGAAGTTTAACAAGAAAACACAGGGCAAATCCTTGCCTTCCAGGAGCTCATGATTACAACATAAAAATAGACAAGTAAACAAAAAAACATAAGATTAGGCTCCCTTGAAGCCAGAAGTTATGTCTTGTGCATCTTTGTTTCCCTAGGTTGTTTCATAACCTTCACAGGCCTTAGGTACTCAGTTTTAGAGGGCTGTCTTATTAAAAAATAAAACACACTATAATACCACTGCCATACTAAATATACAGTCAGGCCTCCATATCCATGGGTTTTGCATTTCTGGATTCAACCAACCAAAGATTTAAAACATTTTTTTAAAACTAGATGGTTGTGTCTGTACTGAACACTTACAGACTTTTTTTCTTATTATTATTCCCTAAACAATAAATTATAAACCATTTACAGAGCATTTACATTGCATTAGATATTATAAGTAATCTAGAGATGATTCAAAGTGCAGAGGAGGATATATGTAGGTTATATGCAGATACTACAACATTTTATATAAGGGACTTGAGTATCTTCAGATTCTGGTATCCCAGGGAGGTGCTGGAACTAATTCCCCACAGATACCAAGGAAAGACTGTGTAATTTATGTATAACCCTATAAGAGTTGTGTTGAAAGGTATTTAACTGGTTGATATAAGGTTGTACTTTGTAGACATCCAAGTAGATTTTTTAAATTTAATTTTGCAGTCTTTGTATTTTGGAGATGATGATTATTTTCAGTCTCAAATATTCCCATGACCACTTGAAAAGCTCATGAATCCTAGGAACTGTTTTAATGTTGTCTGATAGAATAAGTGACCCTTGAAACTTCACACATTACCTGGCACACAGTGAGTCTTTCATTCAAATATTTGATGACAGAATAAATTAATTAAGGACATCAGATAATGAATAAATATCATGTGTTATAAAGTTCAGTTCCATGAAGCAAAGAACTTATCTCATGTCTCTAGATTCCATTCTAGTTCCCAGTTCTGATCCCTTTGAAAGTAAAGGCCATTGGTTGCTAACGGATTACGGTGGCTTGAGAGAATATCTCCTCTCCATTGTAAAACTAACTTACAAAGCTTGGTCCTCGAGCTTTTAGCAAAAGACATGGAATGATCCAAAATGCACAGTGTGAAGTTAAGCATGTGGAAGTAAGTGGGTTCTTTAGTCCCCATTTAAACATGAAGTGGGTGATGGTGTCTTGCAAAGTCAGTAAACCCGAGGCACTAGAGGTAATAGATATGAGCACAAGCTTTGATACCAGACTGCCTGGGTTTGAGTCTTGGCTCCAGTACTCCTGGTTGTGTGCCACTGGGCAAATTACTTAGCTTCTCTCCAGTTATTTATTTCTTATTTTAATCTAAAAAGGGGGAATAATTATAGAACCTATTCCATAGTGAGAATTAAATGAGTTTTTGCAAAATGCTTATCACAGTGCCTGACATGTGGTAGGCATCCCCAAATTTTATATTTGTCCGAGTGTGACCAGAAATTAGCCACATGATCTTAGACAAGTTTCTCATCTACTTACAATCCTCTGGTTTTCTTTCTTTTGTACCTTTCCTAATGCATCAGACCGAGGTTGTAAAGACTGGATGAGGTCACAGAGTTGGCACAGAATTAGTGGTACACTAAGCCAGCTCATGCTAGCTCACTCAAGTCTACCATTACATTTTTAGGAATCCCTTAAGTTGATTATTAAAGACAGACAACTAAAAATTAATTATATAAGTTTATAATAATTATATTTGTAAACAAAAGTAACAAATACTCAAAACTCATCAATTTCTAATTATTTTAGTATGTTTTACTATAATCTATGCTCTTGTAGTTATTTATTTATGTCTGTTGTATCTGTATGGTAAAAATTCTACATAATGTTGTGCCAGTCTCTTCCCAACTCCACATTCAGAGCTGTTACACTGGCATCTCGAAATGAGTTATGGTAGGGGTAGGTACAACATAACATGGAAATTGGCAAATGCTACAAATATGAGCTTTTCTCCTTCTGAAAAGCCAGCTGTTAAGCATTAACCAGTATGCCACTGCACCTTTATCCATAAAATAGTGGTCCTAATTTCTGTCTTGCATGCGTAGATTCATAATGCCTTCTGGGCCATCCAAAAATTCTGGGCAGGACAGGACTACATTGAGTGCAGTAGGAAGATCCTTACATTAACACAGCTACTTACTGATGCACTCTCCTCAGGTAAACCTGTACTTAAGGATAGCATCAGTGACCTTGTCACATGCCTTGTTGAGTTACAACTGTCTACACACTCCTTTGTTCTACCAGCCTCACGATTCTATTAGAAAGAGAGAAGAGATTGATTCTGTTGGACCCATTCTTTTTTCATCAGCTTTTAAGTTCAGGGGTACATGTGCAGGATGTGCAGGTGTGTTACATAGGTAAACGTGTGCCATGGTGGTTTGCTGCACAGATCATCCCATTACCTATGTATTAAGCCCAGCATCCATTACCTATTCTTCTTGATGCTCTCCTTCCCCCCATCCCCAACAGACCCCAGTGTGTGTTGTACCCCCTGCATGCGTCCAAGTGTTCTCATCATTCAGCTCCCACTTATGGGAACGTGCGGTGTTTGGTTTTCTGTTCCTGTGTTAGTTTGCTGAGGATAATGGCTTCCAACTCCATCCATGCCCCTGCAAAAAACATGATCTTGCCCCTTTTTATGGCTGCATAGTATTCCATGGTGTATATGTACCACATTTTCTTTATCCAGTCTATCACTGATGGGTATTTAGGTTGATTCCATGTCTTTGCTATTGTGAATAGTGTTGCAATGAACATATATGTGCATGTATGTTTATAATAGAATGATTTCTATTCCTTTGGGTATATACCCAGTAATGGAATTCCTGGGTCAAATGGGTGTTTCTGCCTCTAGGTCTTTGAGGAATTGCCACACTGTCTTCTACAATGGTTGAACAAATTTACACTCTCACCAACAGTGTAAAACATTCCTTTTTTTTCTGCAACCTTGCCAGCATCTGTTGTTTTTTGACTTTTTAATAATAGTCATTCTGACTGGCATGAGATGGTATCTCATTGTGGTTTTGATATGCATTTCTCTAATGATCAGTGAGGTTGAGCTTGTTTTCATATGTTCGTTGGCTGTATGTATGTCTTTTGAGAAGTGTCTGTTCATGTCCTTTGCCCACTTTTTAATGGGTTTTTTTTTTCTTGTAAATTTGTTTAAGTTCCTTGTAGACTCTGGATATCAGACCTTTGTCAGATGGATGGATTGCAAAATTTTTCTCCCATTTTGTAGGTTGTCTATTCACTTTGATGATAGCTTCTCTTGCTATGTGGAAGCTCTTTAGTTTGATTAGATCCCATTCATCAATTTTTGCTTTCGTTGCTATTGCTTTTGGTGTTTTTGTCATGAAATCTTTGCCTGTGCTTATGTCCTGAATGACATTGCTTAGATTTTCTTCTAGGGTTTTTATAGATTTGTGTTTTACATTTAAGTCTATAATCCATCTTGAGTTAATTTTGTATATGGTGTAAGGAAGGGGTCCAGTTTCAATTTTATGCATATGGCACTCCCACCACCATTTATTATTTAATAAATAGGAATCATGGCCTGGCATGGCGGCTCATGCCTGTAATCCCAGCACTTTGGGAGGCCGAGGCGGGCAGATCACCAGGTCAGGAAATGGAGACCATCCTGGCTAACACCGAGAAACCCCGTCTCTACTAAAAATACAAAAAAATTAGCCGGGCATGGTGGTGGGTGCTTGTAGTCCCAGCTACTCAGGAGGCTGAGGCAGGAGAATGGCATGAACCCAGGAGGCAAAGCTTGCAGTGATCCCAGATTGTGCCACTGCACTCTAGCCTGGGCAACAGAGCAAGACTCCATCTCAAAAAAAAAAAAAAAAAAAAAGAAAGAATCACTTTCCCCATTGCTTGTTTTTGTCAAGTTTGTCGCAGATCAGATGGTTATAGGTGTGTGGTCTTATTTCCAAGTTCTCTCTTCTGTTCCATTGTTCTATATGTCTGTTCTTGTACCAGTATCATGCTGTTTTGCTTACTGTAGCCCTGTAGTATAGTTTGAAGTCAGGTAGCATGATGTCTCCAGCTTTGTTCTTTTTGCTTAGGACTTTCTTGGCTATTCAGGCTCTTTTTTGGTTGCATATGAATTTTAAAATAGTTTTTTTCTAATTCTGTAAAGAATATCAATGGTAGTTCAATGGGAATAGCATTGATTCTGTAAATTACATTGGGCAGTATGGCCATTTTCACAGCATTGATTCTTCCTATCCATGAGCATGAAATGTTTTTCCATTTGTTTGTGTCCTCTCTGATTTCTTTGAGCAGTGGTTTGTTGCTGTCCTTGAAAAGGTCTTTCACTTCCCTTGTTAGCTGTATTCCTAGGTATTTTATTCTTTTTGTAGCAATTGTGAATGGGAGTTGATTCATGATTTGGCTCTCTGCACTCCCGTTGTCAGTGTCTAGGAATGTTAGTGATTTTTGCATATTGATTTTATGTCCTGAGACTTTGCTTACGTTGCTTATCAGCTTAAAAAGCTTTTGGGCTGAGATAATGGTGTTTTCTAGATATAGGATCAGGTCACCTGTAAACAAAGATAATTTGACTTCCTCTCTTCCTATTTGGACATGCTTTACTTCTTTTTCTTGCCTGATTGCCCTGGCCAGAACTTTCTAGGTTGAATAGGAGTGGTGAGAGAAGAATCCTTGTCTTATTTTCAAGGGGAATGCTTCCAGCTCTTGCCCATTCAGTATGATATTGGCTGTGGGTTTGTCATAGACAGCTCTTATTATTTTGAGGTATGTTCCTTCAATACCTAGTTTATTGAGAGTTTTTAATATGAAGGGATGTTGGATTTTTATCAAAGGCCTTTTCTGCATCTATTGAGATAACCATGTGGTTTTTGTCTTTAGTTTTGTTTATGTGATTAATCACGTTTATTGATTTGTGTATGTTGAACCAACCTTGTATCCCAGGGATGAAGCTGACTTGATCATGGTGGATAAGTTTTTTGATGTGCTGCTGGATTTGGTTTGCCAGTATTTTACTGAGGATTTTTTGCACTGATAGTTGTCAAAGATATTGGCCTCAGTTTTCTTTTTTTGTTGTATCTCTGCCAGCTTTTGGTATCAGGATGATGCTGGCCTCATGGAATGAGTTAGGGAGGAGTCTCTCCTTTTCAACTTTTTGGAATAGTTTCAGTAGAAATGGTATCAACTCTCTTTTGTACCTCTGGTAGAATTCAGCAGTGAAGCTGTCTGGTCCTGGGCTTTTTTTTTTTTTTTTTTTTTTTTTTTTTTTTTGGTTGGTAGGCTATTTATTACTGCCTCAATTTCAGAACTCATTATTGGTCTATTCAGGTATTTAGTTTCTTCCTGGTTCAGCCTTGGGAGGGTGTATGTGTTCAGGAATTTATCCATTTCTTACAGATTTTCTAGTTTATGTGCATAGAGGTGTTTATAGTATTCTCTGATGGAAGTTTGTATTTCTGTGGGGTTAGTTGTGATATACCCCTTATCACTTCTGATTGTGTTTATTCGAATCTTCTCTCTTTTCTTCTTTATTAATTTAGCTAGTGGTCTATTACATTTTTTTTTTCAAAAAACCATGTCCTGGATTCGTTTATTTTTTGAAGTGTTTTTTGTGTCTCTATCTCCTTTAGTTCAGCTCTGATCTTGGTTATTTCTCATCTTCGGCTAGCTTTTGAGTTTGTTTGCTCTTGGTTCTCTAGTTCTTTTAGTTGAGATGTTAGGTTGTTAACTTGAGTTCTTTCTAGCTTTTTGATATGGGTATTTTAGTGCTATAAATTTCCCTGTTAACACTGCTTTAGCTGCATCCCGGAGATTCTTTTGCATTGTCTCTTTGTTCTCATTAGTTTCAAAAAACTTCTGATTTCTGTCTTAATTTCTTTATTTACTCAAAAGCCATTCAGAAGCAGGTTGTTCATTTTCCATGTATTTGTGTGGTTTTGAATGAATTTCTTAATCTCGAGTTTTAATTTGATTGCACTGTAGTATGAGAGACTGTTATGATTTCAGTTCTTTTGCATTTGCTGAGGTGTGTTTTATTTCCAATTATGTGTTCAATTTTAGGGTAACTGCCATGTGATGATGATAAGAATGTATGTCCTGTTGAATTTGGGTGGAGAGTTCTGTAGATATCTATTAGATCCACTTGATCCAGAGCTGAGTTCAGGTCCTGTGGACTCATTCTTGAGGTGAATTTTGAGAAAAAGTGGTTTTACATTTTTTTCCACTGCAGTTATATGGAGAAATTGCCTTCAGTGTACATGTAATCAATCAGTACCTCCAGAGCATCTCTTCTGTGCAAGCTCAGGTACCCTGCTAAGCACTTTGTGAAAGGACAGTAATGAATGAGACTATAACCTTGCCCTCAACTAGTTCACAACCTAATTAGGAGACACATAAACAAACAACCTGGAAGATGAGGCAGCACAGCATGCTATGCAATTCAAGAATTGGGAGTGAATATTCTGCATATGTGTGTATAGAAGGGATGGTTGGTGAAAGATGGCAGGAAGGTGGAGATGTGGGAAGATTTCAGGGCAGGGAGGGTGTATCAGTCAGAGCTTGTAATCACAAAAAACATAAATCAGCCTCAGCTAGTTAAACAGAAGAAGAATTTAGAAGAGGTATTAGAAAGCATGAAGAGCCTCTAGGAGGGCCTAGAGAGTATGCATTCAGAGGCAACACCCAAAATTTTGCTGCAAAGCTAGTTCAGTTGAGTCACATGGCTGTCCAACTGGCTGTGGATGCAGTCACTCATGACCAACTCTGCTGATGCCAAGCATTAGACACTGCCATTAGGCTTCTTGCTGCTGATGTCTTTTGCAATTGAATTTAGTTGCTGCCACTAAATTCTACACAATGCTTTATTCTACAAGTCACAAGCTTCTTATTCAAAGCCTAGTTGGATGTATCTGATTATTGAAGCCTCAGTCACATCTTAGTATCTTAGCTGCAAGAGAGGCTGGGGAAAATCTGGCTTCTACTAAAGGATTTAGAAGATGAGTAACTCTCCAAACATAGTACAGATGTTCAAAGATCTAATCAGCCCAAATAATGACAAATCCCCATTGTAGTGTGATCCTTTGGCTTTGTTTTGCAGAAAGTTCAGAAGTGTGTCAAATTAAAAGATTGTGATAGGGCATGCTAAACATAGAGAACAGCATATTCAAGGGCTTGGTGGCCTGGGGAACCTGGCATAGATAGGTAATTTCAAATATTTTAGTCTGTCTAGGGTGAAAGTTCTGTGTACGTGTGCATGTGTGTGTGTGTGTGTGTGTGTGTGTGTGTACCAGAGGTGGTGGCCAGAGATGAGTATGAAAAAATAAAATGAAGCTCAGAATGAAGAGTTTTGAATTCACGGTAAAAATTTAGGACTTAAAGACTTCATTTTGTAGATGATAGTGAACCATAGAAGAGTTTAAAATAGGAAAATAACTTGGTTGTATTTTTCAGGTAGCTCAGCATATATGAAGGATGGACAGAAGAGAGAGCTCCTATATTAATGCTTAAAGAAATTAATACAACAAAAAACAGGATCTTAACTTTATCCACATATTTTGTTTTTCCCAAACTCTTAATTTTAAATTTCTATCTGTTATAATTGCTCTTGAAAATGTCTTTATTTCACCTTTAGTTTTGGAGGATGTTATCTCTACGTATACTATTCTAGTTTGACAGGTTGTTGTTGCTTTTTTTCTCCTGTGTAGCAATTAAAAGAGGTCATTCCATTTTCTTCTGGATTTCATTGTTTCTGATGAAAAGTCAGCAAAAATGTGTGTGTGTGTGTGTGTGTGTGTGTGTGTGTTCTCTAGCTGCTTTAAATATTTTCTTTTTCTTTTCACTGTGAGATACTTAGGTGTGGTTTTTATTATATTCGTCCTGTCTGGAATTTGCAGAGCTTCTTGGATCTCTGGGTTAATTTTTCAAAATAAAATTTGAAAAAATTTAGACATTATGCCTTTTCATACATTTAAAAAAATAACTGTTCTTTTTCATCTCCCCTTCTGAGACTACACTTATGTATGTGTTAAATTATTTTATATTATCTTAACATGTAGCTGATGTTCTGTTCAGCCATTTTCTTTCCCTGTTTCAGTTTGGATAATCTCAACTGACTTGATTTTAAGTTTACTATTCCTTTCTTCATTGTGCTGAATCTGATGTTAAGCCTGTAAATTAACTTTTAAATTTCAAATAAGTAAATTTTCAGATATCCAATTTTCATTTGGTTCTTTTAAATGTTTAAATAATTTACTCAGCCTGGGCAACACAGCAAAACCCTGTCTCTACAAAACACACACACATGCACACACACACACAGGCACACACACAAAATAGCAGGGCATGATGGCACATGCCTGTAGTCCCAGCTACTCGGGAGGCTGAGGTGGGAGGATCACCCGAGCCTGGGGAGGTCAAGGCTGCAGTGAGCCATGAACCTGCCACTGGACTCCAGCCTAGGCAACAAAGTGAGATTCTGTCTCAAAGTAATAATAATTTTTATTTCTTTCTTGCTGTTTTATTTTACTTCATGCATTCTATTCATCTTTTTTTCTGCAAATTTTCTGATGTGTTCATAATAGTTATTTTAACACTTGATTGACAGCTGTGATATATTGATATTCTGTGAGTCTCCTTCTATTGGTTGTTTTTCTCTTGATTGTTGATCACATTTTCATGTCTTGTAATTTTTTACTGTTTAAGTATACATTTTGTGGGTTTTTTGATGGATCGATTGATTAAATTAATGAAATAATTTTGCAGAGGGCACAAGTCATTTTCTCTGTCAGGTGAAATTCATATTTCATTAAGAATTAAATTCAGCTGAAGCCAGGACACAGCTTTAATTATATTGAGTTCACTTCTGGTTTCAAATAGGACCCAGAACGTCTCTTTGCCTTTTATCTGAATTTGTTACCTTCCAAGGGAGTGATCTCTTTGATACTTGATGATTTGACCAGGGATTAACCTCCAGCACGGCCCCAAAGTTCAAGAATCACAAGTCTTCACAAACTTCTCTACTTTCCAGCTGTATTTCCTCTGCTAACTATTCAGCAAAATTTCAGAATGTGGCCAAGTGATTTATCTTTGGTTTGGAACTCCTCTAGATTCCAATATTTCCTGCCTTATCACATTGACATTTGAATCTTGGCTGGTTTCTCCTACTCTTAAAAATTCTCTCTGTCTATGGCAGACCTGATTCTCCATCCACTTTCTTTCTTTCATAAAAAATAGAGTTAGGGTCTTGCTCTGTCAACCAGGCTAGAGTGCAGTGGCTCAATCATAGCTCAATGCACCTTGTAACTCCTAGGCTAGAGAGATTCACCTGCCTAAGCCATGTGAGTTGCTGAGATTACAGGTGTGAGCCACTGTGCCGGCTCCATCCACTTTCATCAAGATGTGGTCTTTGCTTTCAGGTATGGAAGCCACCATTACTTTCTGCTCACCTATGAAGGACTTACTCCTCTCTGGAATTCAGTTTATCAAGACTTCCTTGCATCTACTGCTCTTTGATAGTTGCATAATTTGTTATTTGTTTGTTTTTTTTTCTTGTTATCATGGGAATATAGGTCTTTTACATACTAACCAGAAAGAAAAATGACTGTCCGTCTCTCCCCATTGCAAAGTATTATATTCCCTTTTTGAGTCTCTGCTTAGAGATGGAAGGAAGACCTATGACCCTGGACGCCCAGAGATCACTCACTTCCTATGTATCAGTTATGTAAGAAAACACCACTCTTCTCCCCAGATCTTCATGCAAAGACTGATGCTACCTTGCCGCTAGATGCCATGAAATGGGCTCGGGAAGATGTCTAACCTCCCAGTCATTTCAGAACATCCACTTTGCACAGTTTCAGCTACTCCCTCTTCATACCTAACAGATGCATTTATATAAATTTGCAAATTTTACAGAATTTGCTATTTGTGATTTCTTTTGTGATTGACTTAGTTGGTAAATGCCCTATGGGAGTTTTCTATTTACAGGAATCTTGTTGTTAATCCTTTCATAATATGAATAGTGAGAGTAACAAGTCACCCTCTACTCCTACACAACCATCTCCATTCCAACTGTTGAGTATAACATAAAGAGCTTAGACACTAGAGTCAGGTAAATCTGAAATCAAACCCTCTTTCAACCACTTAGTATGTGTGTAACCTTAATCTCTGTTTGCCCTAGTTTCATTATTATTCAAATTGTTCTTATTGCTAAATATTTTTCCTTTCCATCTTCCATAGTTAGATTCCACCCTTTCTTCTGATCTAAACTGAAGTGTCATTTCCCTGACCCCCTCGACTGGGTCATATTTGCCTATTTTACATACTGAAAGCCCCAGGTACCCTTTCACTTACAGCAATTGCCACAATAATAACTTTATTATTTATTTATGTGATTATTGCTTAGCATCTTCCTTCAGTCTAGAATATAAACTCTTCCTTACATGGAAGGGGCCATGGATGTATTCCCAGTGCCCAGTCCTTCACAGAGTAGGTGCTTGAAGAACGAATTCTCATTCATTGAGAATAAGAGTAATGAAACTTACCTCTACAGGGCTGCTGTGAGGGCCAAATGAGCTAAGGTAAGGGTGCCTTGGTTTGGGCTCCTTCTGAAACAAGGATTTAGGTCCAAGAATTTTATTTTGTTTTGATACCAACTAGGATGGTGAAGAAGTGAAAGAAAGAGACAATGGAAGAAGCAAAAGTCATAAAGGGTGGTGCCTTGAGGAGGAGGTTACACTGTGGGGAACACAGCTCTGTCTTACTGGGGACTCTCTGAGAAACTATGTAGAACCTACTATGGAATTTTCCAAGTGAGGGTTGATGAAGCTGGGTTATTTATTCATCCACTTCTGTGTTTCGTTGCTTAGGGGTTTCTCTCCCAGGTGTTTTCTCTCCAGTCTCCAGAGCACGTCTTTGGGCAGAAAGGTTCAGGAAGCCAGAGCTGTGTTTAAGGGCACTGAATGGAGAGGACCTCCAGGGTGGGAGGGGCACCTTTGGTGACCTCTGTGAAGTTAAAGCACTCTGTGCAGTGTCAATGCAGATTAAGCCTCCTTCCAGAAATTGTTCTTCCCTCCCCCTATCTGCTACAGCCACTTTGACCCCAGCAGAACTGGGCACAATAACAGAGCTTGTGCCAGGGCCTCAGAGTATGCCTGCTTTTACCACTGACTGAAGAATCAGGACAAGTGGACAGGCTTGCCCTGGGTCCAGGCCCCATTTTACCCTGAAGGAGCTTACCTCTCAGGCTGACCTTAGGGACAATTAGAGAACACAAGCAAGGCTGCGTTGGTGCAAGTTCTCTGGAGAGAGGTGGGATTTTTTTTATTATTATACTTTAAGTTTTAGGGTACATGTGCACAACGTGCAGGTCTGTTACATATGTATACATGTGCCATGTTGGTGTGCTGTGAGGTGGGATATTGATCCAACCCTTGCCTAGGATATGGTTACACAACATGTAGCCAACACAAGGCCTACTGTTTCCACAGAGCATTCCGCTCAGCTCAGTCCAGGTCCTGCACCTGGGAGGTTTCTAATTAATGCCTATTGAATAAACATGGAATCCACCCCCAACTGAGGTCACAGCAGATGCAGGGCCACCATGGTAAAAATACACCGATATTTTAAATGGTTAGTAGCATAGGAGTGTTTGGTGAATATAAAAAACCCTTTTCCTTGAGAGATGAGATGGGATGATTCCAATTCTCAGAATATAAAATTAAGGTTTCTTTACTTTCACAATGAGATGAGGATTTCTAGAACATTTGTGCTGCCAAATTTTAGCTCTGATTTAGAACACCTTTATCACAAACAATGCTGGCTGAGCATAGTCTTTTTAGACTGTAGAGAGCTGATTCAGCCTTCCCTCCCCAAAAGGAGTAGAAGAGCAGGAAGGTGGAAAGAGAGAGAGAGAGAGGGAGAAAGAGAGAGAGAGAGAGAAAGAGAGAGGTTTCTTTTTCTAGCTTTGCAAATGCCAATGTTGCATTTTCATAGCCATGTGTATCTCCTCACTCATGGAGTTCACATGTTATTTCTCTTTGACAACAGGGAAAGGAGGTTTCATTCGTTGCTTTCTGCTGTCTCTGCCTTTTTACCACTGTGTTTCCCTGCTTCCCTCCCCGTCTGTCTCTGAAGCTTTTCTGTCTGTCTATTCATCTGCCCACTGCTTCTTTTCTGCATCTCTATTTTTTCTTTCCCTTGTCCTCTGGCATCGTCTTCCTCCCTTCTTGTGTCTTTTGGCATCTGCTTTCTGTCTTTCTATGGTGTGTGTCTCTCTCTACTTCTGTTCTTCATCCTCCTCATTCCTTTTCTCTCTTGTCCCCAGTTTCACTCTTGCTCTCTTTCTGTCTCTCAAAATCACACACATACACACACACATAATTTCTTAAAACAAACACAAAGGTATTTTAAGTTTTATCAGAAGAGGAGTGGAGTATCTTCAATCTGCCTCTTTGAAAAACAAAACAGGAACACAAATCTAGCTTGCCTGGTTTCCTCCTTCTGTGGCCCTGGGTGAGGCCCTTTGCGGACCCATAGAGAAAGATTTGCTGTTGCTTGTCTGGCCTGGACTGGCGACTTCAGTCTGTGATTTTTTTCTTTCAGTGTGTTCACTCCATTCTGGGCTCTGGACTGAATTGTTGGGGATCCCTGAGTCAGGCAACCCCAAGAAGTCTGCCCAGTGGCTAGGGTTGGCCGTGCCTGTCCTGGGCATTGTCTTACGTGGTTGAGGTTCCTCAAAGTTTCAAGGCTTCCTCCCTTTATTCTGAGCAAGTCACAGCACAAATCAGAAGTGTTGGTTTTGGGGAAAAAATGAGTTGAATCATATTAGTGGTGCTACCTCTGCCTGCCGTCCTGCATCCACATTCTAGTACCTACTAGCAAGTAGCAGGCAGATCCCTTCACCTCTTGGTGCCTGGGCTTTCTCAGCTGTGGAATAAGGATGAAACCTAGGTTGAAGGTTGTTTTCAGAACTTGATGAGGTAAATGGATGTGAAGCTCTCAGCACAGGGCTGAAAGCTAAACCACAGGTACAATAAGGAAAATAATACTGCCTTGTCTGCTGCACACAACTGCTTTAGGTGTCAGATGAAGTGATGATGGAGAATGTGCTTTGAAAAGAGTATCACGTACTAAATAAAGTTTATTCTTATTATTGAGATAAATTTTTTATAGCTAGCAATTATTGAATAGTTATAATAATAATTTAAAAAATCCTCGGAGGTGGGGATATCTCTGTTTTACAGATGAGGAAATGGAAGCTTGGAGAGGTTAAATGATGACCAAATCACACATTAAAAAAAATAAAAATTTTAAATTAAGCGCTTGCCATGTGACAGACATCATGCTAAGGTCCTTACATTTATTATCTCATTTAGTTACACAATTGCGTGAGATAGCTATTTTCTCCATTTAAAAATATATTTATTTATTTATTTTTATTAATTTCAACTTGTATTTTAGATTCAAGGGTACATATTCAGGCTTGTTACAAGGGTATATTGTAGGATGCTTAGGTTTGGGGTACAACTCAACATTGCCCAGGTAGTGAACATCATACCCAATAATTAGTTTTTCAAACCCTTTCTCCCTGTCTCCCACCCTTCTCTTGTAGTCTCCAGTGTTAATTGTTCCTGTATTTATGACCCTGTGTATCTAATGTTTAGCTCCCACTTATGAATGAGAACATGAAGTGTTGGTATTTGGTTTTCTGTTTCTGCATTAATCCACTCAGTTTAATGGTCTCCAGCTCCATCCATGTTGCTGCAGAGGACATGACTGCATTCTTTTTTAGGGCTGTGTGGTATTCCATGGTGTATATTTGCCACATTTTCCTAATCCAACCCACTGTTAGTGGGCACCTAGGTTGATTTCATGTTTTTGCTGTTGTAAATAGTGCTGCGATGATCTCTACAAGGAGAACCACAAAACACTGCTGAAAGAAATCACAGATCACACAAACAAATGGGAAAACATTCCATGCTCATGGATCAGAAGAATCAATATCATTAAAATTGCTCAAAGCAATCTACAGATTCGGTAATATTCCTATCAAGCTATTATACCAATGTCATTTTTACACTATTATAAAATTCATATGGAACCAAAAAAGGGCTCGAATAGCCAAAGCGATCCTAAGCAAAAAGAACAAAGTCAGAGGCATCACATAACCCGACTTCAAACTATACTGCTAAGCTACGGTAACCAACACAGCATGGTACTGGTACAAAAACAGACATAGACTAATGGAACAGGTTAGAGAACCCTGAAATAAAGCTGCATCCCTGGGTCCACTTATTTTTAGATGAGAAAACTAAAGTTTGGAGAAGTTAAGTGATTTGCCCAAGCTCAGGTGGCTAGAGGCAGAATCTGTCAGATACCAAAACTCATTCTTGAAACTTCTTGCTGTTCCACCTCATAACTCCTAAAAGGTAAAGCTTGGCTGGAGCCCAGGTCTTTCTTCTGGGGCTGCTGGTGGAGCAGTGTGTGTTGGGGGGTGGGGGAATGGGGGTGGGAAGGTGACTCTTGGTGTCCCAAGCAAGGGACTATTATCTGAAATGAACTATTATCTGAAAGAACAACAGTGTGTGCAAGTTTGCAGTCAGCTAGGCATGGGCACTCTTGCCTCTGGAGCGTGAAGTAGGGTACAAGTGGTTCTCCTTTTTCTTTTCTCCTTCCTTATTCCTCTTGCTCCCTTCCTTCCATTTCTTCCTCTCCCCATGCCTCCTCCGATTCCTCTCTCATCTCTTTCCCTCCTCCTGCCTTCCTTCTCCCCCTCCTCTGCCTTCTGCTTTCCTCCCCCTTGTCCTTTTGTTCCCCCTCCCCTTCCACTGAGTTTTCCTCTCCCTTTCCTTCTTTTACTCTCTCCCTTTCATCTTCCTTTCTTTCTCCCCTCCTGATTTCTCCCCCACTCCCTCCTCCTCCTGCATTGCCCCTCCCATCCCCCCAACCCCTTCTCCCCTCTGCCTGCACTAACTGATTCCTAAAGAGCGTGCTGCCTGCTGTTGCCATGGAAACACCTCAGCCGGTGTTGCAGCCTTTTCCTGGATCTCGGCTGGCCAAAGACCAATAAGAGAAGCCTAATGAAGTGGCCCCAGCATTTCCTTCCTCTCCTCTCCCTCTCAGAGACCACACTCTCTGAAGGCTGGAGCCACCTATCCCTGGAAGTGTGAAGGGCAGAAACATACGGGGTTGTGGAGAGCTCCAGGGTGGCCTTGGGCATGAGATTGGGCACCAGTTACCTTCCTTGGCACCATCAGCTCAATCTCAAAAGACTCTGCTGAGCACCGTGTGCACAATACAGTGTAAAAGGAATCACTCCAGCACCCAGTGCACACAGAGGTCTCCATAAGGCTGATTTGTGCCACCCCTTCCCCTGCTAAATGTCCAAGTTTTAGTCAAATGCTGTATTTGCTGGTCACTTTGTCTTGTTGAAAGGGGTCCCAAGCCAGACTTCAGGGGACCTGCGTTTGGCTTCTGCTCTTGCTGGGTAACTGGGAGCTTCACACTTATCTATCACTTGGCAAGGTCCCATTTACCCTATGACCTTTCAGAACACCACGGGAGCCACATCTATAGGACTGCATGGGTGCTGGTGGCTTCTCCCTCTTTTCTCCCTTCAGGAAATCCCTGTCTACAGATTCATTCTACTACACTTTTGACTTCAGCTTGTTCTCTGCATCTGCTGGAACCACCCAACAGGGAAGAAAAACTCAAAAGGCCTTGGCCACTTTCTCCCTCCTTTCACTCCTGAGTCCTCTGTGGCTTCATTATTCTGATTTCAATTTAGAGAATATATATTGATCATCAATTATGTATAAAAATGCATTGGGCAGTAGAAAGCCCACCTTTACAGCCAAATGCATTACTATTTTGCAATGCAGCAAGCTCATATTATCCTTTCCTGCTTCTGTTCCATCAGAGTGGAGAAGGCCTGGTCTATCTCCTGCCTCTGGGACCATGTCTGCATTAGCCAGCGTTTCCTGTGGCAACAACCTCCACCCACTCCTGCCAAATCTCAATGCCTTACAACAGTGAGCCTTTATTTCCTGCTCCCATTATGTGAGAGCTGCTGGTCAGCAGGAGCTGTCCTTGGTTCTTCTGGGATCTGCTGGGCCTGGCTCAGCGCCATGGGTCTTCTCTTATTCCAGGACCCCAGCTGAAGGGGCAGCCCACATATGCAGCATGCTGTTCTTGTGGCAGAGGGCAGAAGCTCAAGGGAGAAAGAGCTCAACCAGAAAGCACATTGAAAGGCTCTGCTCAGATGTGGAGTGAGTCCCCCCAGTGGGACACCACTGGGTAAAGCAAGTCACGTGGCTCAGCCCAACATCAAAGGAGCAGGAAGTAGGGCGGCTTACAGGGAAGCTAGGGAACAGACAATTACCAACAAAGAATGGAAGCTGCTACAATGCCCAGACAATCCCAGACTGGAGTCAGCCTTTTTCTAGGACTCTTGTTATTTCACTTTTGAACTATTATCTGAAAGAACAACAGTGTGTGCAAGTTTGCAGTCAGCAAGACATGGGTTGAAATCTGAGTTTTTCAGTTTCCTAGCTATGTGGCTTCAGGATGGGGAGTTAACCTCTCTGAGTCTCAGTTTCTGCATCTGTAAAGTGGCAATACTAACACTGATTTCACGTGGTTGCTATAAGGATCACAGGAATATATAGTGCTAGGCACATAGTAGGCACTCAGCAAGTCACAGTTATTAACCCTGTTGTATATTAAAATGAGTAAATTATTTTTGTCAAAGTAAATAAGTAAGATATAGCTTTCCTGTCTCCTGATTTTTCTACTTACACAATCTGGGTCATAATAATTGGCCAGGTGATGTGGGGGAACAATAATAGCAAATGTTAACAGTTAAATGGCACTTACTGTGTGTGAGATACTATTTAAGGGCTTTAAATATTCTAACTTACTTAATCCTCACAAGCCTATGAAATACTGGTACTCTTATCCACATATTACTGATTATGGAACTGAGCCCAGAGGAACACAGAAGGAGGTTAAGTGGCTTATTCATGGCCGTATAGCTTCCTAGCAGCAGAGCCAGGATTTGAACCCAAGTAGCTCAGCTGAAAGCTCATGTTCTTAGCCATTGTGCTATGGGGCCTCTGAGCTTTTTAGTAGCCAGTGTTTAGACAGGGGTGGTGAAGAGCTGTGTGACTGTGGCTATGATGCTTAAGCCTGGTTTGTTGGGCGGAAAGAAAATCTGGTGAGTGACCTGGATTTAATACCTACTTGGACATGAAATAAAGGAGCCCTTGGAGGCAAGGGCAAGATTTAGAATCCATGGGACAGCCCCTAGTCAATTAGCATGGAACGTGATTCTAGGTATGTGTGTGGGAGAGTGAGGTGGGTTTTCTGGAGTGGAGGGTGACTCTGTTTCTTCCATTCAAATGCCCCAGGCCTTGCTCTCCAGCTAGGTCAGCCACCCTTTGGGAGGCAGGTCTTTGAGATTCCAGCGTCTGACAATACTGTGACTACTCTGTCCATTTCTGCACATAAGGCAGTAGGATGGAAATTTCTCTGGGGAGCATCTTCACTGCCCTTTCCCAAGGCAGATGAAAACATTTTCATCCCAACAGACCCATGGTCGCTCTGACACCTGCAGCAAAGGGGAGAGCTGATAACACTGCAAGTGATGCTATAGCCAGTGAACTTACACATCATCTTCTCCTGTTACGCCAAGAGCTGACCGCCAACTCACAGCCCTAGCAACTGAGGATAAAAATGGCAGCAAACGTCTGCCTGAGTCTGAGCCTTTAAATGAGGCCAGCCCACACTCTCACACCCACGGGACCTTTAACAGGGTACTCTGGGCATCCTGGCCTTGTTGACAGCAGAAGTTCTTAACCTGCTGGCATCAACTCACTGTTTCTTACCTTTTGCTCTGCATCTTTGTTTGCTCAGCTCCTCACATTTTTTTTGTTTTGTTTTTTGAGACAGGGTCTCACTGTGTCCCCCAGGCCAAAGTGCAGTGGCGCCATCTCGGCTCACTGTAAACCTTGCCTTTGGGGTTCAAGAGATTCTCCTGCTTCAGCCTCCCGAATAGCTGGGACTACAGGTGCGCACCACTACACCTAGCTAATTTTTGTATTTTTAGTAGAGATGGGGTCTATTGCCCAGGCTGATCTCGAACTCCTCACCTCAGGTGATCCACCCACTTCGGCTTCCCAAAGTGCTAGGATTACAGGCGTGAGCCAGTGTGCTTGTTCTCCTCACATGTTTTTTAACTTCAAGATCCAAAACCACATTTACCCCTTAAATGTAAGGACTGTTTGGGCTTTATTTGATTTGATTCATGAGTGTGGTTTTGGAGTCACCTTCAGGATCTAGCCCCAAGCATCAGCCTGCTTTGTCAGAACCCCTGGGCTGGCTTGGGCCTCATGGGGGCCAAACACTGCTCTACCCTGAGTCAGTCATTGTTCTTGGATTTCACTGAGGTCTCCTTTGGTCATTGGTAACGTGGGAAACAGGGCCTGGACTTCATGCCAATCAGTGTAGAAATAGCATTAGCTCAACGTCATTCCTTTGAGCATTGCTGTGCCCACTCTCACTCCCACCTCAAGACTAGAAAAGGACTTGGTTGGAAGGAATCATCTGGATGTTTTCTGGCAGAAGATGCTTTCTTCCTACTTGGTAGACCCAGTTGTCAAGAGTAGAGTCCGTGCCTGCTCCTACTGTGTCACCTGCCCAGTCCTTGAGCCAGTGAGGGCCCAGCCCAGCCTTAAAGGCCATCAGGAGTTCCTTGTCCACTAGTCAGTCAGGTCTTCAAATAATCAGTTGCCCTTACATCCGGTGTGCCCAGTGCACGGGGTGTTTAGCCCCTGGGTACCCAGGGAGGCATCAGGCTGCCACCTCAGTAGCTTGCATCTTGAGTCTAACTGCCCTCGGTTCGGCTCCGTTGTTCCTAATTTTGCCCCAGGGCTTGTTGTCTAGTCCTAGAAGCCAGCCCCATTGTTCAAGCCCCTTGCGTCTCTTTCTTATATACCTTGCATTGTATATACAGGATATACCATCTCCCTGACCTGCATGTTGCTTCTGCTAGCCCTCCCACTAACGTAGAGTCCCCTTTCAAATCTATGACTCAGATACTTATCAGATGCCAAAAAGTGCAGTCATCTAGAAAGCCCACCCAGACCCCTAGAATGTAATATTAAATGAATCAGACTCCACTTGACTCCAGCTCTTGGATTTAATGGTTTGGGCTGCCAGCCTCTTCCTCCAGGGAGCCAGCTGTCTTGTCCTAGATGATTTCTGTAAGAAGAGTCTCAGTAAGCTCTTCTTCCCCAAACACGGGCTTTTGGAATCTCACGGCCCTGCCAAGACATGTAGTTATATCATTTCCTGAGACGGGGCCTTTCTTGGATTATTAAATTGTCAGAGCTAACAAGAATGAAACATCAGGTCTTGCCCATCAGACTGGCAAAAATGAACATGATTAGCAATGGATAGAAAGGGTATAGGGAAACAGACGCTCTCAGACAGCATTCATGAAAGGGTACATTAGCACACATTTTTCCTTTTTTGGAGGGCAGCTTGAAAATATGTATCAAAATTTTAACCTCGACGATTTTTCTTCTAGGAATTTATCAAGGAGTTAATCAAATAAATTTTCAAAAATATATATGCAAAAGAATGCTCCTTCAGTAATGTTTCTGATAGCAGAAAAATGTATAGGATTTGTTAGATAATTTATGTTATATCCATACAAAGCAATACAGTACAGCTGTTAAAGAGCTTGTTACAAAGCAACATGCATTAATATGGAAAGATGTCCACACCACATTGCTGAGTAAAGAAGCAATTTGTACAATAGCTTGTCTAAGATAATCCCAGTAAACAGATGTCATAAATGTGTAGCGGGGAGGGGGAAGTATGTATACATATACGTGTATTTACACACACACATGTGCACTTCAGGGAAGCCACGGTCTAGCAGTTATGGTAGGCACATACAAAAAAGACAATTATGGAATCGCATGGCATAGAGGTCATTACAGAAACGAAAAGAGTGGTTCAAGGAAGTCTTCCCAAACAGAGTGACAGCTAAACTGAGAACTGTAGGACAATTGTGAGGTTGTCAGGGGAAGACACAGAGATCCTAGTAAATGGTTGGGTCCAAAGCATAGCTATGACCTAGGCGTGGAGAGTCTTCAGGTCTAACCACGAAGATCACTGGCCACAAGCTACAGAGGCTGCACGAAGCATCATTGAAAATAGTCACATAGTTGGACCACTGGGCAAAAGGTAGACTTGAGGGGGGGAGGGGAGCATTGAACTTTGACCCCATGCCCATTGTGTGAGGCACAGAAAGGCTCCACCTTTTTCAAACAACTTTCAAAGTTCTCCTTCCCTCGCCTGCCCTGCTGTGCCCTGCAGCAAAATGACATTTGGTCACACAATCCATTCCATAGTTAAACTTGCACTTTATTAAAATTGCTCTGAATAACTCTGGGGGGAAAATTGTACCCGTCTCCATTCATCTTCAATGGCTTTTACACCTCACTCGACATAACTGTCTCCTTTGATTAAATCTCCATTAGGGCTCTGTTCCATATTCAGCAGCTCTATAAGCCAATTAACCCACCATTCCATAGGTTAGGACAAAGAGCAGTGCTTCTTCAGAGAGGGAGAGAGACAGAGAGAGAGAGAAGGAGAAAAAGAGAGAGAGAGAGGAGGGGGGAAGGGAGGGAGGAAGAGTAATACAGCAAGAGAAACGTATCTCTCCTGCCACTGCTACAGCTAATCAGTGTTTATCATTATACTCTCATTTCCCCACATTTAATCTAAAGGAGATGGGAGGGACGTTGCCAGCAAGATGCAATGTCAGGCCTGGAAAGTCCATGCTTGGCTTATTCATTATGCTAGACTCCATAGATGACAAGATGCAATTTCTTTTCTTCTTCTTCTTCTTTTTTTTTTTTTTTTTTGATAGTGACAGAGTCTCACTATCACCAGGGCTGGCCTTGAACTTCTGGACTCAAGCAATCTTTCCACCTCAGCTTCCCAAAATACTGGAATTACAGGTGTGAGCCACCACACCTATCCGAGATGCAATTTCTTAAGCTGAATAGTGTTTGGGAGTGCTCAAACCTCTCAATGCCTTCTTCATCTTGATCAACCAGAATCCCCAAGGATGCATACCCCTAGGTTCAGCCCCTCCAGACCCTGCCCAAGTCTGCATGTTAGAAGGCCATCTCCACTAGTGTGAATCTAGTCTAGTCTCATGGCCCTAAGCCTGGCTCCAATGGGTGTGGAGGCAGGGCCTGGCTGTTCACAAATCCTCATTGTTCCCTACCCACAAACTACCCCCTCATCTCCACTTACTGGAATATGTTATAGGATTGACTTCTGTCTGGAGACTTGGCCAACATTAGAATCCTCTTTAAGGGCTGGAGCTCCCACATGCCTTTGATTCACCAGCTGGTCATCAGAGATCCTATCCCCTACCTGGTTCTGCTAGTTCCTTTCCCTGGGGTATGGCCCCAGTGGATGAAGTTCTTCTCTGAAGAGACAACATCAGTCCACATTTTGGTGTTGCCTGAAGCTGGAAAATCCAGCTGATTCCCAGGGCCCCATTGACTGAGTACATGCACATCACTTATGTGGGACCCTAAAAGTCCCAACTACCTGGATCCATGGCTGGGCTGAATGAAGTGAACTTGAACAAGGATTCATGTCAGGCCTGTTCTGAGCCCAGATGCTCACGATTAGGGTGCAGTGGCTCAGAGTTGAAAGGCAGAGGTAGGATTGGAGGTCAGCACAAGCCCAGGATGAGAGAATAAGCTGATTCAAAACTTGAGTCCATCCACAGGGTTTTGCTGTCACACATACCTAACTTTCCATCTCAGCTCTGTTGCACACCAGCTGACGAGCAGAAAGGATCTGCTCATCCCAGTCTGCCCACCTCATACAGGGATAATGGGAGCAGAAAATGCCTAGCAGGCTGTCCAGACCTCTCTGCTCTCTAGCAAGTGGCCTTGGGAAGATGCTTTCTGCTGTTTTCATATAGACGTGAGGTTTTAAGGAAGCCACAGGGCCCACAGGGCGGTGGCACATCAGGTGAATCTCCTCCAGCGTTCTGCAAGGGGCTGGATAGAAGGGGCTGGCATGGGCATCTGGAATCCTTCAGCCTAGTCCTCTGGCCCAGTGGTGAAAGCCCAACCACTGTTCTCAGACCAGCAGGGATAGTCTATCCCTCCTGGGTCACCCAGCCTTTTCCCAGGCCATCCTCCCTTGATTCACACAGACTTGCCTACCAAGGCGGGGCTCTGCTCCTGCTTTGCTGGTCACCTCTGCTCTGCCCCCGATTCCTCTTCCTGGACCAGGGTTCCTGAGACCCTGAACATTTCTACAAGTGGGAGCTTGTGCATGACACTGTCCCTGAGGCTTGGGAATTTTTGACCTTTCACTGGGATAGGCTAGAGGAACCCCTCTTCCATCTTAGTGTTTGCTCTCCCCACCCCCCACCTTCCTTTCAGACCTGATGGGTCCCAAATATCATATGCTCAACCCCTGTGGCTCAAGTCAACCTCCTCTTGGGATCCATTCTATCTGCTGTGGCTGCCCATGAAACCAGTGAGCTCAGAGGAAGCATTAATATAAGTACAGCTTCTGGAATGAAGGAGGTAACTCTCTCCAAGCTGAGCCTTTGTGCTTGTGGAGGGTGTGTGGTATTTAGTCTTGGAAGCCACCAAAGGAAGAGCAAGACAGACAAGCCCAGTGCACATGGTGAGGGTATTGGGGAGTGGAGAGTGGGGGCAGGGTTGCACAGGGTTTTGCTGTCACACACACCTAACTTTCCATCTCAGCTCTGTTGCACACCAGCTATAGGATTTGGGGAAGTTAATTAATCCCTTTAAGCCTCGGTATTCCCAGCCATAAAATGGGAAGAACAAAGTCTGCTTCAGAGGGTTGTAGATCAGATGAGAATATGTACATTATGTGGCACTCGGTAAGTGTTTGATAAATGATAGCCATTACAGTGAGGGTGGCAGAAAGACTCAAAACCATTTTTATTAGAAATGTTTGGGAGGACCGGGATGATCAACCTAGAAAAGTCTAGCGGGGACGTGATGGGGATTTTCAAACAGTGGGACTGTGCCCAGAGAAAGCGATTAGAATTGATGGAGCGCCTGGTGTATTTGACATCTAGAGAGGATCACTCTTAACAACCCCTTCCTCTGTCCAACAAGGCTCTTCTCAGTAATAAACGTAAAATGAAACAAATGCCAATGGCCACAAAGGAAAAGCAGGCAGTGAATATTTTCTTTTGTTAAACTTAACATATATAATCATACCAGTAAAAAATACAACAAATATTTTAGAATAAACGAGAAAAAAGTAATGGATTAATATTTTTATTATGTTAGTATAGCTTTTGAAAAAAGGGAAAACATATCTGCATTCTGTTGCAGTAATAAATAATAACATTACAGTTTTATTTTCCTGATTAACTCTTCAGTTAAAAAACAATTAGCCCTTCAAAAAGAATGATGAATTTCAGTTTTAAAGATATTATTCAAATTCAATACAGATAAACTAAAAATCACACTTACTGAACAAAAAATAATTGTACAATGCAGTTCTCACTGTTTCACTGTTTTAAATTAAAAATAAAAATAAAAATTTCAAGGGCTCACATAGGATGTCAGAATTGAAGTAACTCATTTTCCATTTTTGTTTTTTTTTTTGTCTTCACCATTATGATACTTATTTCAAATTTGCCATTTAAAATCAGGGATATGTAAGTACCACAGGAGGCGGAGACATGAACTGTGCTTGAAACAAACTGGAAGAGATTCAAATCTTAAGAATTTACTCTTGAAATGAGCATTTATAGCTGAGTTTGCATGTGTTGGGGCCAGTTGTATAACTGGGACTTCTCCAAATTAGTGCCCATGTAGAATACAATGTCATTAAAGGATAAGTAATAAAAATGTACCAAATGGAAGCTTATTACATCTATTATTATTATTAAAACGCAACAGTAACCATAACAATTACTTAGTACTTGACCAACAAAAGCTTTTGTTAAAGAGGAGTATTTTATCACTAACATTGTTTAGAGCTGCCAGAGAATGATGGTAATAATAAAAAGCAGACTGGCTTTTAGTCTGTTTTATTATTGTTTTCACATTCTCTACAGACAACATTCCCTCTATTTTCTGCACCTGGGGGGACTGCTCCCCAAAGCCACCGTTGATGTGCTCTGATTAAAGGGGTGACCCCGATGAAAAGCAGAGCTCAGCTGGGGCTCAGCGTAGGGGAGAGTGTTCCAACTGCCAGAGTTCTCCAAGATGGACTGGCCTGCCTCCGGAGGTAGTAAATCTCCTGTCACAAAAGGTGCTCAAGCATAAGATGGCCTTTAAGGTCTTTCCAACCCAAAGACTCAGTGACTCCATGAATCAGGAATGACAGAGCCTCCTTCAGTCATTGGGAGAGAGTTGGGGACTTAGCTGTGTCTGGGGCTGGTGTATCGGCTATGTTCTGCAGAGGCACAACCCCAAATTCTAGAGCCAGCTCCATCCCCACCCCCACCCCCACAACCCCTGCTTTTACCAATGAAGGCATCACTGTGCATCGCCAGAGACTGGAAAATTCCTGGTTGCTGGTCAGAGCAAAGGGAGACCAGCTGGAGTGTCCTGCGGGGCCATCATAAAGAAGATGGTTAGTGGACTTTCCTGGATGTTACCTCTTCTCTGGCTTAAGTCCTCCCCTCTGTCTGGTGCTCCTCCTGACAGCCTGGGGAGGGCTGGTGTGTTTCCTGCTGTTTGCATCTCAGAGGGATGAAGCAATTTTGGAGGAGTATTGACCCTAAATTCTAGTCATGCTTTAATCCCCCTGTGGGAGGTTCCCATTATCTCTTTAGTGTAAAACACATTATTAATGGATTATGCTTTCAACAAGTAAAGGTCTTTTTAGAAATTATTTTAAGAATTCCAACCTGGATTTTCTTTTCAGAAATACTACTTTCATGGCTCTGGCTATGAACATCAGCATATAGAGAATGGATCACTACCAAAGAAGGCACCCGAATGTGTCTGTCTCATCCTGGGGAAACTCATTCATCTGTATATGTACTCAGCAAGTGTTTCCCGGCACCTGCTCTGGGTCACAGTGCTGGGCACTGGTAGCTGAGAGATGTGGAAGAAGGCTGGACATTCAAGGTATGCACCCACACCTGCCTAGGGGACTCGTACCTGCAAACAAACAAAAGATCACAGTGCAAGCTGACAAATACTCTGATAGAGGTGTGGGAAGAAATGCTCCAGGAGCTCAGTGGATTGGTGAAGTTTGCTTCATTCATTTAAGCAAATAAAAATGGGTTCTGGATACATTCAGCAAAAGATGATTTGGAAGGCAAGAAAGATCTTGATCACCAAGCTTATGTGCTTGATCTTGTGCTATCCAGAGGGCTTCTGGCTAATTCATTGAACTTAAAGATGAGAGATATAATTTTCTTTTACAAAAAGACAAGTTTTCCAAATTTGCTGACCTTTCCAGTGATGACAGGTAGCTGTTGCTATTAGATATTTTTGAAAAAGTAAACATCTGTAATCTGCCCTTTCAAGGTAAAGGCGATATTTTTTTAACAATGAGTGAGAAAGGAACTGTTTTTTGAAACAGGTTTGTGTGCACAAAAGGAAGAACATTTTAAAATGGATGTTTGAAGTGTTTCCACCATTACATGATCCTATTGCCTACAATTTTGTCAGGGTGTCACTTATAAAAATTGTTATATCTGTGTTCTATAAAAACTTGGAAACAAAATTTCCTAAAGTGTTAAAAAATCTCCTACATAAAAAAACCTGGAGGACTTTGTACACATTTGTTCAAAATGTAGAAATGCTGCATCTTCCAATTCATTTGCAGAAATGAACAATTGATACGTAGAATACGGAGATCTAGTAAGCAAATGTTCACATTGTCTGTATAATTGCTAGGTGGGATTGAAAATGGGTCTAACATGTACAAAGTGCAGCCAGTAAGTATGTCTCCCACTGTGATCTCCATGTCTTTTGCATGCCTTTCAGCCTAAGCCATGAAAACCATGTACTAAATAAACATACTTTCAACTTGACCTTCAAATGATTATATCAAAAAGTGTTAAGCTAAGATTTTTAAAAGTATCAAAGCATTTATGATGAGCAAGTACATAGCTCTCATTATTTTATTTAATGGTTGAAAATTATATATATATAAATATAAATGTTTTATAATTTTCAACCGTATGTATCTTCAACCTTAAAATTTTCTATTTTTTGTGCAAAATTTCCACGATACTTAGCACATTACAGATATCTAATTTATAAATAAATAAATAAGCAGACATGTTTATGTTGAAGTTGCATTCTCAAAAAGTTTTGATGGATGAGATGTTGATCATGAAACTGGGAAACTTCTCCTGTCCTCAATGGGGTCACCCTAAAGGAAATTTACATATGGGAGTGAGAGGACATAATTTTGTCTTAGAGAGGTGAGTTTTGCAACAGTGTGGACAATGACTGGAATCAAGGAAACCAATGAAAAGGGTGTTTTGATAACTGGTGCCATGTGATGAGGGTCTGAATTAAGGTTGAGAAAGTGGGAAGGAAGAAGAAGCCAATTAGGAACAACTCCTCTCCATCTGCTGCACCTGCCTAAGTCACATTCTATTCATCTGTTACATCTCGTGTCTTGTCATCTACACCAGGAAGCCTTCCCTGATTTCCTAGGCTGGCGTGGCTTCCTCTCCTTTGGGCTCCAACAGCACCTGTGTTTTTTATAGTGTCGCTTTCATCACACTGTTTTGTAACTGTTTCTTTACTTGTCTGCCTGCTACTCTGTGCACCAGAAGCAGAGAGCTAGTTAGTGCCTGATTTTTGTTTCTGATTCATAGTAGGTACTTTGTCAATGCCTCTGAATGAACAATGCAGAATTTGACAAGACTGACTGGATGTTGAGGAAGTAAAGAGAGGTTGGGAATTTCCGAGATCAAATTTTCAAAATACAGGGTTTTTCTACCAGGCCCGTGGACACTTTTTCTTTGCCTTCATGTTGTTCTCAAAACTTTTTAATTAGCTGCCAACCCTAAAAATTTAGAAGGTTTCATATTAATATCTGAATTTCCAGCTTCTTTAAAAAAATCAGAGGAGCAGGAAACACCGGGTTCATATTTCTATATGGCAGCATCAGCTGCAGTTGGTGATCTGCTGCCCCTTTTAGCTGGACATGCATGCCTCCCTGCAACCCAGTACTCTTCATTTGAGTTACTTGCCTGGCCTGATCAGGCATTTTAGCTAGTGATGTCTGCTTTCTGAGGGTGTGCATTTTAAAAGTGGCAATGCTTAATACAAGAAAGAAAACTACTAAGTGGGTATTTCAAGCACCTGAAGAGAAAATATTTTATGGAAAGGGAGCTTTCTGCTCCCTAAAAATTATACGATAGAGATGATCATTTGTAGATCAAACAAATCTGTGTATCAACCTCCCAAGGAGTCTACTCCTTTTCATTTGTAACTAGCCCTGCCTCTCACAGAGCCTTCAAAGTAAACATTGCTTCCTCCCTCCTAAAGAGAGGTAGCTTTACATCCTTTCTCTCTGACAAAGTGAGCTGGTCACTTTTTGAATCCTTTCATGGCACTGGATCTCCTAACTTCAGGATTCCCTTGCTTTCATCCCAAAATAAGAGAACCAAGGTCAAGGAACAGAGAAGACTGTCTCCCTTCTCATTCTCGGTTCCAGGGAAGTCTGTCCCAGTCTGGGTTTTCCCAAAAGCAGAGCTTGAGACATGGCATACGTATATGAGTATTTTAGTGAGGGATATGATGCCAGAGAAGAAAAAGATAGGGGAAAGGCGGCAGGGAAAAGAGAGTCAATATAAAGATACGTTATTAGGCTGACCACTACTATGGTTGACTAGTTGGTTGATCCCCCAAGACCATCACCAAGCCATGTGAAATGTGATTAAGACCATCTGACTAGAGATAGAAAGAGGGAAGTATTTATACATTATCTTCTTGTTATTCGTTGCTCAAAAGTTGGCCTCACGGGACATTATTAACTCTGCCACACTTCTAGGTTACACCTGCCTAGGTACTGAGTGCATTTCCACAGTAGCCCACACTGCAGCATCAACAGAGACCCTCAGGATGGGAGGCAAAAAGTGCATGGCATAGGCTTGGGGTAAGGCACTCTTAAGTTGCTCTGTGTAAAGCTGAGTGGGGTTCTGTGGGATGTTGAGATAAATGAAATCTCGTCTGTGGACTACCCTGTGACAGACAACTGGAGGGTCAGCATGGTCCCAGCACAAGCAAAGGCATGCTGTTGTCCTTCCCATGTAAAGATAAACTGCTTTTGATCATCCTAACTGATAAATATCCAGAATAATGTATTTGACAAATTAATAATCACATACAAATACTAGATAATATATTGATCTGCTCAGTAAAGATACTGCATGGCAGCTGGGATTGGGACTCCCAGCTTGTTAAGTATAAGGCTGTTCACGTTGATCTGCCATGTTCCATTTTCTTGAGAAAGTAGAATTGCAGAGGAGGACGTCTTTACATTTAGTGGTGGCATTGATCTCTGCAATTCCTCCAAGGGTGCAGAAGAGCACCTGATTTACTACTGTATTGGGATACTGGAGTTATATATCAAGGTTTTTTTATGGGCGAGATAGATAGAGAGATAACCAAGTATGGCTTCATTTGTATAAATTTAAGGGCTTCCACTTCAACCTTATTACAGTAATGACAGTTTATAGGCTATAGAGGAAAAATGTCCCTGAGCCTTCTGACCCCTTCCTTGATACTATGCCAAGGCAATCCCAGAATTTTTGTCTCATTTATTACAGGCTATGGTGATGTCCAAGCTCCAAGTAGTCATTCCAGTAGGTTGTTAGGAGGGGCCCCACCAGTCCTTTCAGAATATTGAACTCCAAGTTATAGCTAAGTTCCCCCATGTCAACAAATTCTCTGCTATTCCACCTTATATTCTAATACCCCCTACAGTCTAATACCTTTGAGATCCAATTCCACACATGTCCCCCAAATTCCTGCTTATACATGTAATCTGGGCCCTGATATTTTCTTTTCTTTTTTTCTTTCTTTCTTTCTTTTTTTTTTTTGAGATGGAGTTTTTTGCTCTCGTCACTCAGGCTGGAGTGCAATGGCGCAATCTTGGCTCACTGCAACCTCTGCCTCCCAGGTTCAAGTGATTCTCCTGCTTCAGCCTCCCGAGTAGTTGGGACTACAGGTGTATGCCAGCATGCCCAGCTAATTTTTGTATTTTTAGTAGAGACGGGGTTTCACCATGTTGGCCAGGCTGGTCTCGAACTCCTGACCTCAGGTGATCCACCTGCCTTGGCCTCCTAAAGTGCTGGGATTACAGGTGTGAGCCACCGTGCCCGGCCCCTTGATATTTTCTCCAGGAGCAGGGTCTGCACTTACAGAGGCTGTGCTGAGACCTGACCCTCGTTATTGGTCTGAAGCTAATGAGGGGTGGAAGGGACAGATATTTAGAAGGACAAGCCGTGTTTTGCAAGCACCTGCCTCAGGGGAGGCTATTGCAGGACCTCCAGACTGGAGAAACTGTTCTCCTGAGACAAGGGAAGAGGGAGACCTCTGCCAGCCTAGAGAGTTAAGGCAAATCTGGAGGTTTAAGAGTTCCACATTTTTCCATTCAAAAGCTCCCACCCCACATTGCAAGATTTCACGCCTTTTCCGTCAGGCCTTGATTTTGATGCAGAAGACCTGTTGAAGCTGTACATTCTATTTCCTTTGTAACACTTGTCACCCTTTCAATGAGATCCTGGCCAGGTTTTGGCCCAGTCTCTCTCGTGGCTACAGGAAATCAAAGTCACTTCAAAGCTTCCATAAAGGCCTTCTGGTTTTCACAGCATAGCCTGAATATACAGTTGGAGATCTTGTGCCTTTTGTTCTCTCATTTCAAGGTGTTTAGTGCAGTTAACAAAAGGCCACCCCACTCTAATCTGTGTAATTATTATTGTCTCTGCACATTCAATTACCGTAACCACCGTAACCCACACCTCATCTTCCAACTAGCTCTTCATCTCCGTCAGCCTCAGGTGGAAGTCTTAGTTATCAGAATGCCACTGGGTGTCAGGGGGTCAGTGCCCCTCTACTTCCCACTGATGCTAGGGTCCTTATTGCCATTGACTGGCGAGTGATCAAGCCCTAAGATCCCATCCTGAGGGGCTGAGTTCCAGGCCACTGTGGGAAACAACCATCTTAGGCTGGCACCCTTGAAAGCAGAGCCTGAGACAAAGGCTTATATACAAGCACTTTTTTGGGACTATGATCCCAGGGAGCAGAAGTGAAGGACAAGTGAGTGGAGCCAGGCAGGAGAGCAAGCCAGTGCAAAGATGCATTAACCTGGCTACGGTCATAAGCAACTGGTCGCTCAGTCCCACAAGACCATCTGAAAAGTCCTCTGAAATGTGTCTCAGCCAACACACTTAGAGGCAGAAGAGGGACATTTATCTACTGATTGCTGTCACCCATGGGTCACAGCATTGCCTCAAGGATATCGATTCCCCTGCACCTCCTGGTTGTGCATGTGTGGGGTGCTGGGAAAGTTTCCCATGGTATCACACACCAAGGCATCAGAGAGATGCTCAAGGGAGATAGCCAAGAGGTGCACAGTGGGGCTTGAGCCAGGAACTGTTAATGTGTACCTGCATAAAGCTGGCCAAAGCCTATGCCTACCTGGTCACAGCAGCAGAGGCCATGATTGGAGACAGACAAGGCCAGGAGGATCTGAAGTAGAGCACAGAGGTGTCTGTAAGATCAGCTTGGCAGGGACTTGTGTTAACTGAGCACCATCTAGACCTGGTGGGGGTACAGCAGGGAGTCATTGTCTACCTATTAGGCTATGTAAATCTCCTTGAAAGGAAACATGCAAGGATGCTGTGGGGCATATGTGTCTGTGTATTTGTGTGTCTGTATGCTTTGTGTTGCGTATGTGTATTTGTGTGGAGAGGCAATGGCAGATGCAGAGGCCTTCAAAGGTGTACTTGCCATGTGTCTGATAGCACCATCAGAAAGATACCCACAGAGGGATGTCCATTAAGGGAGCCCCATATCCTAGTAACGAGATCACCCAATTGAAGCCAGTTAGCCAGCACAGAGAGAACCAGTCCTTATCTGCTGTTGCTGCAGCAGCAGCTGCTTTAAGAAGCTGAGTGATACTTCAGCAGTTTTCCTCCCTCCCAGATCAATAATGATAATTGGGAACAGAACCTAGCTGAGGAGCATGGACAGAAGGTGGTCAGATGTTGATGCTGAATTCTTTGAAGTCCATTTCCTGGAAAGTTCTTTGGTAAGACACAAGCTCACTTCCCTGCCTCCAGCCATGCAGATACAACAGAAGGCTGTGGACTTCTGTTTGTGCCAGACATGTGCTGGATTCTGTGGTGGGGAGAACAGGAGCAGGTGGGATCGAAGGACAAGATGCAGCCTGATAGGAGGCCCTGAACCAAAGTCATGCCTTCCCTTGAATTGGAACAAGCTCTTTTTCTGCATCAACTACCCTCTCATTGTGGAGCCCTAGGCACAATATTCTCCAATTTGGGCTTCAGTTTTCTTATCTACAAAAGGAGGGTACCGGGCTGGGTTGTCGTTTCCCACGCTATGTTCTCAGTGGCACATGAGATGCCAGTTCTCCACACTTACATGGTGCCAGAGGCTACCAATTGCTGGGAACCTCCTTTGTTCAAGACATGTGCTGAGTACACTTTGCTCCTGATCTCATTCAATGGTTACAGAAAGCTTCTGAGAGTTCTGCTATCATTTCTGTTCTACAGATGAGAAGCCCGAGGCTGGTAAACTAGAGTCCAAGGGCAGAAAGCTGGTAAGTAACACAAGTAGGATTCTTCAAACTCAAGTCTGCCTAACCTCAGAGACTTAAACACTTTAACGCTATGCTAGACTGCTGTGTCAGAGTTTTGGAAGGTTACTCATGAAGTAATTGGGCAGTGTTTCCCAGTCTTCAAAAACCCACTGCCCTTTTGGTTAGATGTGGAAATCTCACACTTCCCCCCCAGAGATTCTTGTATCTCCCCCAAAGTGGAATACTAACTTGGTGAGAATCACTGGGCCAAAACATCTCTAAAGTCCACTTAAAATCTAATAACTCAATGAGAGAGTTTGTATAAAGCACACAGTCCTTGACACATAGCAGGTCCTCAATCTCTGGCAGCTTTAGTAGTCCATGGCTGCCTGCCTCCGTAGCATCTATTTCCCCCTTCCTTCTTTACAAAGGGATCCCAAATCTCCCATTTGTCCATGTAGGTTGGATTTAACCACTTCCAGCTCAGGGGTGGGCCCTGATTGGCTGAACACTAATGACATGATCTCTCGCACCTGCACATCACATTCTTCCAGCCACAGTTCTCAGGGATGTCCATGTGACCCAAATTGGTCCAGTTAGAGAAAAATCCCAGGACTTTGTTCAAAAGCTCCTATTTTTAATAGCTTTGAATATTATATATCACCAGGTATATAATAAAAACTCCGAAGGAAAGATCTGGAAAACATTTGTGACACCATTTTTGCCCGAATGGGAGATCACAAAACCATGAGGAAATAATATGTGTCCTACAAGTTGGATAGGAAGGAATGACATAGGAAGGGTCTTTCCCCTCATCCCTCTATGTCTCTGCCTCTGCCCTCTCGCCCTCCTTACAGCTGAGCCAACCTAAATGTGCAGTCCCATCTCTCCCAAAGATCCCAGGCCAGCCGGAGCTGAATGCAAGAACTATTTAAGAAGCCTCAGCTCCTCTTCACTCCCAGGTGTGAGGGGTTAGGGGTGGGGAGTAATGATAACTCTTATCACTCTCAGATCACCTTCCAGTGTGACTCAGGGACCCAGAGCTGACACAGAGCCCTTGAAATGTTACCAGAGTCACAGCTTATTTCCTCTCAAGACCCCAAGGTCCCTGACACCACCACCACAATGTACAACTGACCTTTAGCTTTCAGCCCTCTTGAAATAAATTCCCAGGGATTTTTCCAGTTCCCCAGAGCCTGAGGGGACTCAGGCTGGGCCTTGCCTCAGACCCTAACCCTGAACTGTACCAGGCACCTGCTGCGTATGGACTGACCTCCCTGCTGATGGGGGATGCCTGCTTGGATATCAGCAAACCTTGCCCACTGTTCCTGGGACAACCCTGAGGCTTGAACCAGGACTGGACACTACTATGCCCTATGTTGCTGTATTTTCTACCCTCCCCCATCTCTGAACCACTACCACCCAGTGTTTCTATATTTCTCACACCTATGGTCCTGGACTCCCCTGCCCCACCTCTGGCCCTGCAATATCTCACTATAGATAAATGAGCATGTGTCCCCACGGTGGTGGGTGATGGTGACGGGTATAACCTGCCGAGGACACACTGAGATAGGGGTGTGTTCAGGTATCCCCAGGCAAGAACATGGGGTGGTACAGGAGGGAGAAACACTTTGAAAGGAGGTGATGGATGCTGGTTCGAGGAGCTGGGTTGGGCCGCGTGGGAGCTGGTCTAAGCTGGCAACAATTTTCCTGTTTCCCTGGCTTTAAGACCGACAAGCTTGAAACAGGGCCTGGCACAGTGGCTGGTCAGCTCGAGTGCTTTATTTTTATTTCTTATTCTCAATCAACAATTGTACTGCTTTTATTAGCAATCAGTGCTCTGACAGGAGTGCTGACAGCAAGAGACTCGGTGGTGAATCGAAGTGGTTGGCTCTCAGGCAGAGAGTTGGCTGAAAGGAGGAGGAGGAGGACTGTTATTCTAACAGGCTGAAGGGAGCAGATCCTGTGGGGCTGCCAGGTCAGGAAGCTCTGCAGGGCCCTAGGCGAGCAGGGTGGGGCTAGATGGGCTGCCTTAGCATCCACAGCCCGTTTTCCCCGAACCCTGTCCCAGCCCCCTGAGTCTCTGGCAGTCATGGCCTTAATGGGGACTCAGTTTCCTCCAAAGTCTGCAGCAGGGTGATATTTCTAGAATGATTCCTTGTTCCTTCTGCCTAGGAAGGATGAAGGCAGATGGACACATTTTGATCAGAGACCACAAAATCCTGTGAAGGCATCAGAAATGGAAGAGCTCCAGGGTGAAAAGAGCACGCTTCCATTTGGGAGCTTGGAGCCTAAATTATGGCCCAGTCCTCAGTGGCTCCATTCTCTTTTCTTTTATTTTTTCTTTTTGGTAGCCACAAAAAGGTTCTAAGTCTTGTTACAGCTGGAGAACCAACCACTTGGGGATCTGAGCAGAAACTCAAACTCTTGCTTTTCAGTAGAGCCATTAAAAAGAAGGAGCCTGGGCTCAGGCCCATCTCTGTCTGCATCCTGGCTCTGCCCCTCATTAGCTGTGTGACCTTGCACAGATGACTTAACTTCTCTGACCCTGGGCCCCTTTATTAGGAATGTGGAGGGTTAAGTAAGAGCCAGGAGGCAAGTTGGCAGAAGGGCCTTGGGCAGTCACGTTCAAAGACTGGCAGAAGTTCAGAGCCCCATTCTGCCACCTAGTGGTGGTATGTCCTTGGGCAAGTCACTAAGTTACAACCTCTGGGCCTCAGTTTCTTCATCTGCAAAATGGAGCTGATGACTACCGAAACTTCCTCCTTGGGTCCTTGTGAGGGCTAAATGTCTGTGAAACACTTAGAATAGTGGCTGGCTTATAGTAAGCCCTGTCTGAGGTCAGCTAGGTTAGTAATCTAACATCATGCTTAGTATCCTAGGAGATTCGGTAGGTGTGACAGCAGCTGTGACATCATTAACTAAGAGGTTAACTGGGCTCTGCATCAGAAAGGGAGTGGCCAGCTGTCCTCATCACAATGTCTAGTAGCAATAAAGGTTTTCCTCCTGCTGCCCTGGAGTCCTCCATCACTGACTGTTAGAAATGGGGTCTTGTTGGATAAGTTGGATAGGACACGCGTTTCCAGCACTCTCTATGAAATGCCACGCTGCTACAAACCCCCCATAGCACCCACTCGGCGGCATTTACCCCACTCTCCTGTCACAGCCCATTTACTTGTCTGTCTCTCTTACTGGCCTGTGGGCAACTCGAGGGCAACATCTGTCTCAGTCACTGTGGAGAGATGGCAAAGTGTCGTGGTGAAGTGAGACAGCCAGGCCCCAGTCCTTGCTCTGCCACTTACCAGCTGTGTGAGAGCTGGTCTATGTGTCCTAACCTTCCTTTGAAGGTGCTTCTCCAAATTTCACTACGTCCACACAGTCACTTGGGAATCTTGCAGTGATTCTGATTCAGTAGGTCTGGGGTTGATCTGCATCTCCAACAAGATCCCATTTCTAACAGTAGGTGATGGAGGGCTCCACGGTTGGGGGCAGCAAATCTTTTTTTTTTTTTTTTTTGCCACCAGATATTATGATGACAGCTGGCCACTTGCTATGCCTCAGTTTCTTCATGCATAAAAAGTGCAAAATAATAGTGTCTATCTCACAGGGTTGTTGTAAATATTAAAGGATTAAATGAGCGCCAGGCAGGTGCTGAGCATTCAATCAGAGTTGGTGCCTTCTATTGTTGTTGCTATTGTTGTGTTGCTGTTGTCATTGTATCCCTAGTACCCAGCCCAGTGCCAGACACCCAGTAGACACTCCACAAACATTTATTGAATAAATAAATGACCTCAGCTGGGTGCACATCAATGTTTTTCGCACCCTTGACATTGGCAAGGCTTTTTCCGATATCGAACACTGAACTCTGTTTCTGTTGTGTGACTTGAATTCCCTGGGGAAGATGAGCGATTGGGAGCAGACTCTCAATGTCCTCTGAAAAATAACCTGCCGAATGGAGAAGGCCATGTTGACCTCCATCTTTGGGGCCAGGTCAAGGAAGAAACAGGACTTTAAAAAAATATGGTGATTATGGTTTAGGGAGGCAGACCTTTAGAGTCAAGTAAGTACAATCTGGGTAAAACAAATGTTGCTCATTTATGTGTAAGGGGCAACGTTTCCATCCAGCAGGAAGGTGTCCTCTTGCTCTTGAACAAGACGTTGTGCTTTCAAAATTTTATTCTTTTTCATCCAGGGACAATGGCTGGAGGAAGAAATGAGAGGATCTCCATACCCAGGCCTTGGCTTCTACGTCCCTTCTTGAAGTGGTTGAAGTGCAGATTTCTGATTCTGTACCCAGCCTCCAGGGACACAGTACACAGTATGCTGGGAATGGTGGTGGGTGTTTGAGGTACATTACTTCCAGACAAAACATGGCTGCAGAGGGATACCAAAAGCATCTTCTGGTGGCTGAAGCCCTGTCTGCACAAGTGTCTGTGTTCTTCAATGGTTCAGGCAAGCTCAGACAGACCCTCTGCTTCTCTTAACCTGAGACACTAGTTTTCCCAAGAACTTTGAGCTGAAGGTTCCTTGCTGTGTCCCCTACCTGGCTGTGAGGACTTTGAGTATAATTATCCTATCTTATTTGTTGCTGTGCTCCCAGTGTCTTAGATGGAGCCTGACATCTAGTCAGTGTTAGTAAATGTTGATGTGTATTGAATTTTGCAAGGATCTGCAGCCCTGAGAAGAGGGGATACTTCTTGGAAACCGCTGTGGGCTAAATTGAGGGTTAAGGACTGGGACTGGAAGGCAGAGATTCCAGAGTGATAACCACAGTAGTTACTATTTCATGAGAGCCTCCATGTGCCAGCCTCTAAGCTAGACCCATAACATGCATTACCTCTTGTCCCCACTTTACAGAAACTAAGGCTTAGACAAGTTAAGCAACTTGCTAAAGATCAAACAAATCAATATGTGTTGGAGTCAAATGAATGCATTTCTTTTCCATTTCCCTCATTTACTCCACTAATGACAGTACTTAAATTGTAGACTAGGAATTAAAATAGTAGAAGCCTGACTTGAGAGGGCAGAGCCCCTGCGTTTGAATGCCTGAAAGTCAGTCATGGGTAGAAAGAACAGTCTTGTAGCAGAGCTCCGGGCGAGGGAGGAGCCGTGAGCAGGTGGACATGAACTCACTGTGACAACTCTCCAACAGTGAAAGCAGGTTCCCATGGAATCCAGGGAAATTACTGAATAACTTTCAACACAAAAATGTGTGCTAGTGAGCTGTAGAGCCTTTATATCCCCCCAAAACATATTATGGGGGTGGAGGGGGGCGGAATTCTGAATTTTTGTTGTTGTTGTTGTTGTTGTTGAGACAGAGTTTTGCTGTTGTTGCCCAGGCTGGAGTGCAATGGCACAATCTTGGCTCTCCACAACCTCCGCCTCCCAGATTCAAGCGATTCTCCTGCCCCAGCCTCCAGAGTAGCTGCTGGGATTATAGACATGTGCCACCATGCCTGGCTAATTTTGTATTTTTAGTAGAGATAGGGTTTCTGCATGTTGATCAGGCTGGTCTCGAACTCCTGACCTCAGGTGATCCACCTGCCTTGGCCTCCCAAAGTGCTGGGATTACAGGTGTGTGCCACGGCGCCCGGCCTAAGTAAATAGTTTGGAAAGCTGCATCCAATAGTCTCTTTTGAAGATTCACAATGCACCCTAGCTTGTTAACTATTCCAAGAAGTCCCGGGAAAAGAATGCTTGTTTGACTTTCTTGAATCCAGTGTAGCCCATGTTTATTTGACTAGTGAGCAGGTTTTTTTGTTTGTTTGTTTGTTTTTTAAGTGACACTTTTTAACACTCTGAGGCAGTAATATTGTACTGAACACATGGGGAATCTTCGGTGGAAGTTTGGCCTGGAATACATCCTCTGTGTTCCTTCTCGCCCCGTGGCTGAGTGAGTGTGCTGTAAAAGCTTAGTGACAGAAAAGCCCCACTTAGCCTATTTGTAATGATTTCCTAAACCGGGCAAATAACTCATCTGAATGGCTGAGGTGATAAACTCACAGGAGGAGAAGATGCTGGAGGAAGTGTCATGTGTCCTGCATGTAGGTACCACTTCACCTCCCAGCATGGCGATGCTGATAGCAACGTTTTCCTTGGGTGTTGAATTTTCCATCCTGCAATTACGTCTTAAGCCATAGATAAAATTCACATCCACGTTTCACTCAAGATAAACCTAACATCATAATAATACAGAAGATTAATTCATTGGGGAAAAATAGAGGAAAATTGGTCTTGGCTTAAAGAGAGGTCAACATTTAGAATGTGTAGAAGGGGATTTCTTCTGGATCACACTCTGTCCTCAACAGTGGCATGTGAAAATGTATGTGGTTCTCTTTAGTGCATGCATGTTTGTGCCTGTCCCACTGACACATCCACAGTGTGACCCATAGAGGTCCACTTCTAAGACCCCTAACTCTGAGTCCAACCCACCCTTTTGGGCTCACTGCAGTCATTTCTCTCTGAAGTCTTCCTTGACAACCTAGGCATCATCAGTTTTTCTCTTCTCTGATCATCTTAGCAAGTGTATCCATAAGCTATAATCACAATCATGCTGCATAACAAAACCAAAAACTCAATGGCCAATAACAATGAACATTAATTTTTTGTTTTCATGTCTAGAGGCCAGGTGGGGGGTGGCTGATCTAAGCTGGGTTTTGCTCTAGGTTAGATTTGGTCTAGGTTGGCCTCACATGTCTCTCATTCTTCAGGTGTCAGGAGGCCACCATGGGCCTGATCTTCAGGACAGATGCCTCTTAAGACTTGGGCTTTGACTCATACACTGTTACTGCTACCCATGTCCTGTTGGCCAAAGTCAATTTCATTACCAAGCCCAAGATCTGTGGAGTGGAGAAATGCATTTTGAAGGGGAAGGAGTCAACATGTAATGAGCACCATGATATACCATAGAGCATTTGTAGTCATGAGCCTGATTTAAATGCTTGGTGGGGTATCTCTGTGCTCTTAGGAATTGTGTCTCTGTGTCTGTCAGAGGTGATAACATTGGAGCTGAGCCTTAAAAAATAAAAGTTTCCTCAAACACCTCTGTGACTTCTGTGATGCCTTCTGTTCACCACGCACAGTAGCACTGAAGGAAGAAAAGTAGTAACATGTGAAGTGCATAGGCAGCCCAGGGAGTCATGCATCCTAGTTCTGCAAGGAGGGTACCCTTAGCCAGCCCTTGATTGCCTCCAAGTTTTGGAGTTTGTAAGAGTCACAAATAATCACACTTCCCTCTCCTCAAAGTTCTGAACCAACTAAAAATTATACATGGGAATTTGATGGGGATGAAAATATGGACTTTATAAGTAAAAATGAATTTGAGAACAGCTTGGACCTGAAGCTGAAGTGGTTTCCTTGATACTTTTCATCTGGATCCTGTAGTGCACCTGAGGGTAGTTGTGGGTCTTCATGGTGGACTTTTAACCAGATGCATGAAAAATTGTGGCCAGGAGAGAGGCCACACCTGAGAGGGATGTTTACACATGAGAAACATAGACCAGTGGGTGTCAGCCTCTTGCCACCTCAACAATTATGCCAATTTCTCCTACACACAAATGAAGGAGAGAAGAGCTAAGTGTGAAAGGAAAGATGGAACTCTGTCCTCCCCATCTAATCTGGGATGGAAGCTGTCTGTTGCAGGGACCAGCATGAGGTGGGGAGGAAGGATGACCCCGGTGATCTAGAAAATGGGACTGATGCTATTTAGATGGCTGCCATCACTGAGTCAGCGGGTGTGGGCCTCTTTATGCACTTGCTAGAAATGGGCCATCAGGCCACTCCTAGTGTGCCCTGGAGCAACTTGTTCTTGTCTGCAAGTCCAGATGCAGAACACCTAACTCCACTCCACTTCATCCCCCAATCCCAACCCGTCTTCACTCATTTCCGACTGAACCAAGCCACCTGAGTGTCGTGAGTTCACCTGTGTGTTCTTGCCATCTCCTGGGATGGAGTCCCCACAGGCCAGAACACTTGAACTCATATGTGTAGAACCAGATTCTCTCCCACACTTTTCTCTCTCCTCTCAGAGGCCAATTTGTTCTGCAGTCAATTCTGCAGAAGTTAGAAATAAAGCATGGTGACCAATCAGAGATGAGAGAGGGTGTGGTTGGGCTGAGAGTCACTTTTCAGAGCTTATGAAAAGCTGCAAACCCGGTGGATGGCTTACACTCTTTCCTCAAGGGCAACACACTGAGTGAGAGGGTGCTGGAGGGGGACGCTGGGGAAAGCGAGCTTGTATTCAAGGAGGCCTGTGGTTTCATTATTTACAATGTCACACCTGATCCTCCCAACGACCCCATCTCTAGGCTCTGGAAGTTAGTGGTTAAGAGCACATCTTTCAGGCTTGTTCACATACAGTTGTGTGACCTTGGGCAAGTCTCTGTGCCTCAGTTTACTCATCTATAGAATGTTGGTAGAGGAGGATATTAAGAGTAACTACCACATAGTGGTGCTGGGAGGATAAAATGATTTAATAGATGTGATGGGCAGCTGTGGGGATGGCTCCCAGTGATCCCTGTCTCCAGGTATCCATGCCCTTGCTTGTAAGGAAGAGAATATGGCAAAGTTGATAGGCTGTCTCTTCCAAGATCAGGTTACAAGAGACTGTGAACTCCCTCTTGCTTACTTTCTCTTACTCTCTTTCTTACTCCAGTGGAAGCCAACAGTGTGTTATGAGCTGCCCAGTGGAGAAACCCACACTACAAGAAACTGTGGATGGCCTCCTCTGGTCAATAGCCAGCTAGGAATAAGGCCTTCATCCAACAGCCCATGAGGAACTGAATCCTGCCAAAAACCACACACGTGAGCTTAGAAGCAGATCTTTCCCCAGTAGAGCCTTGAAATGACTGCTGCCCCCACCTGACACCTTAACTGTGGTCTGTGTGAGACTCTGAAACAGGGGGCCCAGCTAAGCCAAGCCCATATTCCTGACCCACAGATGCTTTGAGATAATATTGAATAAATTCTTGTGGTGTTAAGCCACTAAGTTTTAGGGTAATTTGTTAGACAGCGATAGATAACGAAGACAATACATTAACAATTCTTAAGATCCCACCCAGTGGATAGTAAACCTTCAATAGATATTGACTGTCTTTATTATTAATATCTCAGTTTCACAGATGAGACAAATGAGGCTCAGAGTGACTTCCCAGAGTTCGACAGTTAATATGCAGTAGAGTAGGGGCTCTGCCTTTGTTCTATCTGACTTCAAAGTCAGTGCTCTCAAACCATCACTATTTGGAAGACTCAGCTCCTTGAGGTGCCTAAGCAGGATTTGTAGAAAAACAGAGGGCAGATTTCCATGGGCTGCCTTAGATAGGTGAATGACCCCTTAAGGCTGTAGAGGGCCAGGCCTAGGGCTGGGGAGAGCCATGGCCAGCTCTTCAGGGAGTCTACATGGGTAGGAGGACTAGCTCCTGCACCCAAACTTCGCTAGGGGCTAGTTCTTCCAGCACATGGGAGAACCAGCGCATGGCTGAGTCTGTTCCTAGAGTTTGTAAGATGCTGTGGACTGAGAAATGGAGCTCTGGTCTCTCCTCGCCCTCTGCTATAGTTTCAATGTGTCCCCCCAAAAGCATGTGTTGGAAACTTAATCCCCAATGCAACAGTGTTGGGAAGTAGGGCCTAATGGGAGGTGTTTAGGGCATGAGGGCTCTATCCTCATGAATGGATTAATGCCGATTATAAAAGGTCTTGAGCATGTGAGTTCATTCTCTTGCTCTCTCACAATGCTGTCTTGCCCTTCCACCGTGAGCCATGGGATGATGTAGGAATCATCCCATGATTGGTGACACCTTCATATTAGACTATGTTGGACTTCGCAGCCTCCAGAACTGTGATAAACAAATGCCTTATAAGTTACGATGCCTCTGATATTGTGTTATAGCAACACAAAACAGACTGAGACTCTTTCTCTCATTCCCTCTGGGAGCTCATGAACTAGGAGCCTGAGATAAGCCCCATTCAGAGGAGTCTCATCTGAGCAAAGGCCATTTTCGTTGCTATCCTATCATGCTATAGACAGCAATGATGAATCAACTTAGCTGATCGGAGGGCAGTCAGCACCATCAGAAACAACATGTCCTCTTAGCACAGTAACTGCTGGGAACATCTACAAGATTCCTCAGGGTGTATGGGCAACAGACACAGGGAGCGTGCAGAGAGGCAGGTGGCACAGCCCCTGATATCTGTGGTGGTGAGAAGCACAATGGGAGCAGATTCAAGCTTCACCACACAGACACTCAAAGAATCAACAGATACACAGAGACACGCAGGCACCTGCATTCATACCCATATACTCCCAGACACATGGCCACACTCATAGACACACCTACAGAATGACACACTCAGATATTCAGTGTGAAAGACACAAATGCTCAGATAAATGCCCAGATGGTAGAGAGGAACATTAAAACCCCACAACTCATGTTTCCAGGGAGGGGAAGACTTCCATTGCACCATGCAGGAGGGAAAAGTATGGAAGGAACACTTCTTGCCCTTGTCCATCCCCTCACCCATTTCTTCCCAGAGGAGAGATGGTGAGTTTGGGGGAGGAACAGAGCATGCTCAGTCTAGTCTCCCCTAGGGCTTCTCTGTCTTTTACCCTGCCTGCCTGCAGAGGGGAAACAACATCCTCATCAGTCCTCTGGTACTGGGTGGCCTCTCAGGGTCGGCTTGGCCCCTCTGGGGAGTTGCCTGGTGTGACCAGTGCCGATGGACACGTCTATCTAATTCATTGGTAAAGAATTTGCAGACCCATTTGGCTACATATCCAAAGCCACATTCTTTACTTGACTGTACCCAGTAATAGAGCTGACATTCTGATCTTCACCTCTGTCTCTGCGGCCTTATTTCTCAGTTGGTGTCAAACTTGCAGTTCCCCAGTTCCAACACCAAATATTCCCACTTAGAGGAAAAACAGAAACATGGACAGATGTTCAAAGACACAGCAGAGAAACATAGATGAGATGGTACATTTGCTCTCCTGAGTGGAGGGAGGGTGGTTAGAAGAGCAGTTCATGAGTCTGGCTGGGTGTTAGAATCACCTGGGAAGAGTTACAAATAGGTACTAACGTCTGGGTCCTACTCCAGACAAACTGATTCAGAATCTACTGGGTCAGGGCCTGGGCAGTGGTCAATTTTAAAGCTCCCCAGGTGATTCTAACAGGCAGCTTCCCCACTCCCCAACACTCCATGAGGAGCGAAAGAGTGTTGGTGATTGGGGGCCTAACCCATCTGTCACAGACCACCCTCAGACGTCACTTGCTTCCAGCTATAGCTCCAAATTTCTCTCCTATGGACATTCTGGGGATTCTGGTAGCAGCTGAGGGCTGTGCACTAAGTAGGCAATTGCCTTTGGCTGCTGCTCTTCTGACTCTTCTAACTCTTCTGGTGGACCATGGGGGCTGTCTCACCACTCTTCAAACAGAAGTCCCTCACTCCTGCCTTGGATCCCCAACACGTACGGATGCCTAGGTCGACATGGTATTTTTCCTCTTGCTTTCAGTCTAGCTTCCTGTTGCATCTCTGCTTGGCTGGCCCCTGGCAGAGCAGGTGCACAGGACACCGAGTGGAGAACTGGCCCCAGTGACAGTGGCTCGGCACATGCTCTTCATCCCATAGCCAAAGGCACTTTCCTTGGGATGGATGGAGGCCAAACTCTTCTGCCAGCAACAGAGAAGCAAGGCCAGGCTGATGGCTGCAAAACGGTGAGGTTCACTGACCTTGAACCTGGAGCTATCCAGATCCTTCTCTGCCTTTTCTCTATGCATTGGAGAGAGCCACTGGAATTCTGACCAGGAATCTGGTTTTCTTCATCTGCCCCTTGCTCTAGGCCCATAATTCTCAAACTTGCATGTATTTGAATTACCTAGAAGGCTCATTAGAACACAGATTGGTGGGCCCCACTTCTAGAGTTTCTGAGTCAGTAGGTCTAGTGTGGGCCTGATAATTTATTTGTATTTCTGACTAGTTCCCAGGTGATGCTGATGCTGCTGGTCCAGGGACCACACTTTAAGAACCACTGCTTGAGGCTGCTTCTCTGGCCTGCTTGGTGTGTGTGTGCATGTGTGTGTGTGTCCTGTCATATGAGGATCTAGGAGGGAGGCACCTAGGTAACTTCAACAAAAGGGATCATGATCAAGTTCCCTCTATTGACTCCTTACTATAAGCCAGGCACCATGCTGAGTGCTTAATACGCATTATCTTACGGAATTCTCCCAGTTGCTCTTTAAGGAAGGTACTACTATTTCCCTCATTTTATGAATGAGGAGACTGAGGTTAGGTATTTGACTCAAGGTAACATAATGCAGAGTTAAGAGGTAGCTGAGCTGGGACTGGAACCCAAGCCAGTTATAGTCTTAAAATACTCATTCATTCATTTGTATATACATAATGAATGTGTTTGACAAAAATTTCTTAAACATCTTCTATATTACTGGCACTTTTCTAGGTCCTAATGATGCATCAATGAACAAGGCAGTGCAGATGGCTGCTCTTAGGAAACTAAAATTCAAGAGGAGGAGACAATAACTCACATATGTTTAAAATGCACATGAATTTTGATCAATTGTTTTGTTGTGATTTACAATGAGGGAGGACTTGACTCAGAGTGAGGTCAGGGTTTTGGGAGGATCCTCTGTGGAGGAGTAGTCAGTGTGATCTTCCACTGCCCTTGGACTCTCCCAGGTGAGGTTGATGGGCAGCACCCGGGGCAAGCCCAGTCTTGGGGTCAGCAGTTATCAGCCCCCATCCCAACACAACTCCATCCTTGGTCAGAGAGCCACTGGGTTCCCTCCAGACTAAGAGATACTTTGTCCTTTGGTAAATTGCAGCCCTGGTCATGGCAATATGGCTCAGTCTGGGTGAAGATCATCTGATATTCATTGTATAAAGAGAAATGGCTTATTGAGCTGCTTCACTGAACTCATTCACAGGGTGAGCAGGTGAGGGGCCTGCCATGTAGCTTATTTTAGAAAGCAGCCATCAGCCTAATCTTTATACAACTCATATTGAATACCCATGCAGATGGAGTGCTAAACTGTCTTTTATTGGCTACACACACCATCATGACAGCCGCCTTCTAGATCTCTCCATCACTTATCAATATATGTCCTCGAGCTTACTGAGCGTTGCCAATTTAACTGAACGTCAGAAGTCTGCTACTCGGGGGCTCTATGAAAGCACTGAATGGATCTTAAAAATCTTAATTTCTGCAGTATGCAGCAGAGTGCCTGACACTTAGATTGCAGTAAATGTTGGATGGATGGATGGATGGGAGAGTGAATGAATGAAAGAGATACTCCGTGCCCTCTTGCCAATCCCTGCTGCCCCTGGGGCTGCTCAGCTGCAGACACTAACAACCTCCAACATGCAGATTCAATATCATGACAGTTTGGCTGCCTGTGAGGAGCGCAGCCACACCAGCAGTGGGATCTGGGGTTAGTTCTGTGGCTCTCAGTGTGGTATCTGGAGGCAGAGGGAGTGCCTGGTCCTGAGTCCCCATGAGCCCCAAGCGCTGCTCTCCTCATTATCCACTGAACCACCTTCTCCAAGCTTAACCATCTCAGTATGATTGCATGCCACCTCAGTTTCCCAATTGCTCACTAGTCCCCTGCAGGGACTAAGAGCTTGCCTTAAAGTCACCTGCTTTTCTAGAACCCTACCAGCCTACCTGGATCCTTTTTTTTTTTTTTTTTTTGAGACAGAGTGCTCTGTTGCCCAGGCTGTAGTGTAGTGGCACGATCTTGGCTCACTGCAACCTCCGCCTCCCGGGTTCAAGAGATTCTCCTGCCTCAGCCTCCCGAGTAGCTAGGACCACAGGCATGTGACACCATGCCTGGCTAATTTTTGTATTTTTGGTAGAGATGGGGGTTTTCACCATGTTGGCCTAGCCTCAAGTGATCCACCCACCTTGACCTCCCAAAATGGTGGGACTACAGGCATTAGCCACCATGCCCAGCTTTACCTGGATCTTTTCAGCTCTTTATCTTAGGGGCTGAACCCTGCCTCTGTAATCCCAGCAGGTTCCTGGTGGGACCATCAGAATCGCGATGCTCCCAGGCTCCTGCCACTTACCTCCATGTACACATTGGACCCATAAACACCTCTAGGCTAGAGCTGCTGTATTTCTTCATACCTCAGCACTGGGACATGGTCACTCTTTTTCTGCCAAGTTAGGCACCCAAGATACAGTCAATGGGTTCAACTTTTCTTTTCTCAGTGGCCTACTGACACATAAACCTCTCTGGTTATAGAGCTTACGCAGGTCAAACTATCCTGGTTTCTCATCTTTAGTCTCCTTCATGTTTCTCCCTCTGGGCCAAGGGAGATTTGATGGGTGTCTTCTTTCCCCTTTCTACTAACTTTGGGCCAAGTCCTTTGCCTACTACCCTGACCTTCTATCAATCTGACACTGTAAATGATCTCCTCAAATTCTCTCCTTCTCACTGCAGCTTCCAAGCAGACCCCTGTGCCTCCTGGGCACAGTAAGCCATTTCAAACAAAAATCCAGTCTTCCCAACATTGAATGTATTCTTGCTAATCTGCTCACAGGTGCTTTTGGCAATCCCAATGAGAAAAAAAATACTTTAAATATTTAAGAAGCAGTTCATGTGTCAGTTAACTGCCCCATTTCTGGTGTCAGACTGCTGGTGTCAAATCCTGGCTCTGCCACTTTCTAGTTATATAGCCAAAGGCAAGCTAATGAACCTCTCTGGGGATTGACTTCTCCATTTGTGAAATGGGGGTAATAATGGTAACTGCTCTTAGGGCTTTTGAGAGACTATGCATAATAAGCACTCTATAAATGTGAGGTATTCTGGTATGCATGCTGATTGTGATCAAAGAGCTGTTTATTCATCTATGCAAGATATAGTTATTAAGAACCTACCATATGTCAAGTCCTATAGAGCAGTCAAAGATACGTGAGATAGGCTCTGGAGCTCCAGCATGAAGGGAAGCAGACCCAGGCTCACCCCATGCCAAAGAGCGAGTGTGGGCATAGATGAGTGAAGAGAAGGGGATAGGAGGAATGAGGATGGCACAGCCCCAGCTGGAGGGTTGCACATAGAGGTGCTGCATGGGGGTGGATTGGGAGGTGTCAGTTCCACTCTGTCCTTAAGGCAGTCTAGAAGGTAAAGAGATCCCTAGGTCTTGTGACAAGAGATCAGGCTGGACAGGGAAGCTCCTCTCAGCCGTGGACTTATGAAGCCCCATCCCCAGGGCTCCAGAAGTCATGATCTCAACATGTTATGGTGCCTCAAGCAATGGGGCATCATTGACTGGCAAGGGCCCGGGGGACAGTCTCACCCAGATGTTGGTGCCACAAGTGGGCTTGTGTAGACTGGAGCCTTCCAGGTCGGTGGATCTCCGGTGTGGGAGCCTTTGCCCTTACAGGATGGGGCTGATTTCCCCTCCAAGGTTTTCTTCCAAGGGACACAAACATTTCCTCTGCCTGCTTGGCAATCCCTGCACTCACCCTTCTAGAAAAACACTTTGAAAGGGGCTTTCTTTTATTTGCTCCTCAGCTTCTTTTTTGAAGCTTCCGGCATTAGAGGCCCTTTTTTTTCTCTCAGAGTTTCATGGAAAAACTATGATGACTTCTTGCCTCTCCATTTTGTTCATGATTTAAGTCAGATGGCTTCTCAGCGTTTACCTTTCCCTGGCTATTTTTTCTGCCCTCTTGAGTCAGCCCACTTCTGTCACCCCTGTGCCACCTCCACCCCTTAATTCTTTTAACAGGCCAGTCTATCTTCAGAGGGCTCCTTGGAGAGGCTTGGAGAGTTAACTCTATCTTGGGGCTGATTCCAGTCCCCAAGCAAACTGCCGTCTTAACTGCCAGTGGTAAATTGCTACCTCCATTTACACAGAAGGTGCAGGATGTTAGACCACCCAAATAAACTCAGCAGACAGAAAACAAACATCTCAACAGAGAACTCACAAACACGCGAGGAATTCATTATCCTGAGATGTCCTTAAGAGATACCAGACATCTGGTAGAAAACAGTAAAAGCCGACAATGGCTCCATTGTCAGCAAATGAAGCTTGCAGTTGAGGGTAGACCACCCTTTCTAGAAGTTCCCTAGAGGAAAGATGAGGAGAATAAGGTGGTAGTTGAAAAATACTTGAAAGACGATTTTCTTTGTGTGGGGAGACTTGAGCCTGCCTGGAGATTGAGGAGAAGGATGTGGAGGAAAGGGAGAAGTAGAAGATACACGAGTGTGTGCATGTGTGTGTGCATGAGTGTGCGTGTGTGTGTGTGCGTGTGATCGATGGATGGGAAGTAAGACCCAGGGTGCATGTTCTAGAGGTCGTCTCTGGAGAGGGGAAGGGGAAAAAGGCCACCAGTCTAATAAGAAGCCACATTTATTTAATTAATTTAATTTAATTTATTTATTTTATTTTATTGTTTTGAGACAAAGTCTCGCTCTGTTGCCCAGCCTGGAGTGCAGTGGTGCAATCTTGACTCACTGCAACCTCCACCTACCAGGTTCAAGCAATTCTCCTGCCTCAGCCTCCCGAGTTGCTGGGATTACAGGCGTGTGCCACCATGCCCGGTTAATTTTTTGTATTTTTATTAGAGATGGGGTTTCACCATGTTAGCCAGGATTGTCTTGATCTCCTGACCTTGTGATCTGCCCACCTCAGCCTCCCAGAGTGCTGGGATTACAGGCGTGAGTCACCACACCCAGCCAAGAAGCCATATTTATGGAAGGCTCACTGCACTGCAGACACCATGCTGAGAACTTCACATGGATCATGTCTTTTCATGCCTCAGAAGGGCACTGTCATGTCCTCATTTTCCAGATGAAAAACCCAAAGGCCAAGAAGGTTAAGTGACTTCCTCAAGGTTCCAGAGTTAAAAATGACACAGCCAGGACTTCAGAGCTCACATTCCCACTGTTTTATATTTGCTTAAGTGTTAAGCTTCTTGCAAAAAACAATAATCATTGCTCACATTATTCACCTCATACCCTGTGCTAGACACTGTGTTTTATGTGTGCTAACTCATTTACTCCTCAGCAGCTCTATGAGGTGGAAGACACCACTGCTGTCCCTATTTTACACATGATGTAACTTGCCTAAGGTCACACAGCTAGTAAGAGGCAGACTTTGCTCTTGACTCTGATGGACTGACTTTAGATCCCAACACTTAATCCACGCTTCACTGACCTCTTCTTTTAAAAAGAGAGCGTGCTGTAAAGATGGGAGCAGAGGTGGCGTACCCATCCAGTGGCCTTGATGCTTCCGTGAATATGGAGGTAAGAGGATCTACTGGAGATGGATGTGGGGTGGAGGGATGTAGGTTAGTAGGAAATGGAGGTAGCAGACTTCCGGAGAGTAGAGGGGATAGGGAGAACCCTCCCTACGCAGTGTGAGCAGGGACAAGGGACAAAACAAAAGGTGGGCTATGAGGCAGACCCAGTTGAAGCTACCGTGACTGTTTCAGCTTGAAGTTTCCTTCAAAGTCCTCAGCAGAGACCTCAGCAGGGTTGATGACCCTGGGCCTGAGCTAGGTGATTGGGAATGCAGCCCAGGCAGTCCTAGATCTCAGACTCTAGGAGCTGATTGGTGTCATGGGGACCCCATGTTAGCTTTGAGAGCATCCGATGGACAAAAGGGGCTTTGCACAGAGAAGAGACCCTGTGAGGTTTAAGAGGGTATTAACTCAGGAGAGAGACCCCAAAGAATGTGTCCCTGAGGGCAATATGGGTGGTGGCAGAGAGAGGGTATTTGCCTTGGCACATTTAACCACTGGTCTCCTCTAGCTTCAGGGAGCCACCCGGACATAGGCTTCCTAATGAGAAGAGTCCTGGGCATTTAGAGACTCCGTATGCTTGTGCAAGCCGAGTCTAAAGTATTCATGGTCTTTAAACTCTTCTGGGTAGGAGCTGACTCTTCAGAAGAGGGTGCAGTAAGAAAGATTCAGAATTAGTCAGATGATCACAGACTCCCTCGCCCAGGTCTCACCCCAGTCTCTTTCTGTCTTGGCTCTTTCTTCAGGGGCAGATTCCTGGCTCTTGGACTTGACTGGTGCACGCTTTGGTCTCTATCTCTGGTGGCTCATCTCCTTGGCCTTGGTAGCTCCATGACTTTCTGGAATCATAAACTCAACCTGGTTCAGAATTGGCCACTTCTGGGCCAGGGCCTGACCCACCTATGCTGCGACTTAGCACAGTCATTGCCATTGGAACTTCCTCCCATCAGTGTTCAGTGCTCAGAGGAGACAACCAGCTGTGGGAGCTCTAAGAGGGGCTGGGGCAAAGTTCCATCCAATAATCCTGTGGAATTTCTCTCTGGACAGCTGTGGACAGATGTGAGGGTAGTGACTGTTGATGCATATCTGTCCCCTGGAGTAAGAGCCTCAGGGGCTTTGCTCAGCTCTTGCCAGCTGGGAAGAGAGCAGAGCCCAGCCACATCCTTGAAAGGAATAGCAGATGTAATGGCCAGAGGAAGCCATGTGCAGGGATGCAGCTGGAGAGTTCAGAGGACTCATTAGAGCATCATCTTGCTCTGATAAGCTGTTAGTTAAAAGTTCACCTGGAGGGGCTTTTATTGCACCCCACTGAGAATTCCTACCTCCTGCTAGGAGTGCATATTGGGAAGGAAGAATTTTATAGATGGTATAAATGGCTAAATGTCTGAGTGTTAGTTATTCAAGCCTCACGTAATTGTGCTCTTTGGACCTATAGAAACCCAACCCTTTGTTGACTGTGTGGCAATCAAAGGAATAATGTTAGTGCAGAATTAGGGGCTAACCATTGTAATCATAATAACTGTGATAAGAATAGTAGCAGTAATTTATGGAGCTTCTATATGGTAGGCACTCTGCTTAGCACCTGCAGTGGGCTGAATAATACTCCCCCTAAAATATGAACCTGTGAATGTTACCCTATGTGGCAAAAGGGACTTTGCAGATGCAGTTAGGTTAAGGATTTTGAAATGAGGAGATTATCCTAGATTATCTGGGTGGGCCCTAAAAGAAATCACAAGTGTCCATATTAGAGGAAGGCAGAGGGAGATTTAGCATAGAGGGGAAAAGGAAATATGACAATGGAAGCAGAGAGTGGAGGGATGTACCTAACTGCCAAGGAATGCCACAGCCACCAGTAACTGGAAGAGGAAAGGAGTGGATTCTTCCCTGAGGCTTCCAGAAGGAACCTGCCTGCTGACACCTTGATCTTAGCCCTGCAAGACTCATTTCAGACTTCTGGCCTCCAAGACTGCAAGGGAATAAATTTCTGTTGCTCTAAGCTACTAAGTTTGGGGTAATTAGCAACAGCAGCAATAGGAAACCAAACACATACATACCTTGGCTCATTGACTCCTCATCCATCCTGTGAACTAGGCACTATTATGATTTCCATGTACACATGAAGAAACTGTGGTTCAGAGGGGCCAAGTGGCTGCTTAAGGTCAACAGTGCTAGCTAGTGGAAGAGCAGAAAATCAAACTCGGGTCTGTCTGTCTCTGGATCTCATGTCCTTCACCATAAGGCTATACGCCTTGCAACCACAACTCAGTATTGGCCATGATGAAGATGGCAAAGAAATTGGGCAGCCTCTGCAAGATTGGGCTAAGAAATCATGGAGTCAAAATTGAGACTACTTCATGGAGTGTCCTAGGGTACAGACACTGTCATGAGAAAAGCCCCCTGAAGAGAAGGAGGTGACACAGCTACAGGTGTCACAATCAAGATGTTGCAGGGAGGGGAAGTGCATGGAAGTTAGGTTCTGGGATAGACATGGTGGGAGCTCAACCACGGGGAAATAGAAGTAATTGAGGTACCAAGAAGGATGAGAACAAGGGTGGAGGTGCCGATCCAGAAATTGGTGGTGAGCATCAGAATCTCTGTGGGCACCTCTGTACGACTAAGCCAGTGTTAAAGGTGTTATTTCCCAGAGAACCCATGCTAGGAGGGGCTGGGGGTTGTGTGTGACTGCAGCCCCTCAAGTCAGATGGGCACAGTGCTTCCCATCCAGAGAGGGTATTGCCCAGGTGCTGCCTGAGGGGTGAATGAGGCAGAACACCAGGTCTAAGACCTTGGTATGGGGTAGAGCTGACAAGGGCCAGTGGGGTGTTAGGGCCTCCTTTAAGTGTTATGGGTTTGGGGACAGGGCTCTGGTCCCAAGAAGACAGGTGCTGGTTCAGGAAACCAAGGCAGAACTCAGTTACTTGGGTTGAACCCACTCTACAGAGGCTGGGAAAATGTGTGCTTCACTGGGCATGCAGATGGCTAGGCCCTGTCCCGGGCCTCCAGACTCCTCCTGTGCTGGGCTAAACTCAACAGCAAGCTTGGCCTGCAAGTGAGGGGCTGGGGCTGGGCTTCCTCGTGGGTTCCCAGCTGTGCTCAGCACCAACTCAGAGGAGGATGCTGCAATTGAGTGGTGCAGGAGGGTGGGGAGGAGAAGGCAGGCTGGCAGCAGAGTCCCCTCAGATGGAACTCCCCCAGGCATGACCATTCAGGAAGATCTGGGGCACTGGTTCTCAAAGTACGGTCCCAGACCAGCAGCATCAGCATCACTTGGGAATTCGTCACAAATGCAAATTCCTGGGCCCCACTCCACATGCACTGAATCAGAAACTCAGACGGAGGTCCATCCATTTGTGTTTTAATAAGCCCTCTAGGTGATTCTGCTACCTGATGAAGTTTAAGAACCTAGACCCTCACCTAGGAGATCATGGGGTTGCCTGGGAAGATTGGGGTCATGGACTAATCCTTTGTATTTTCTTCCTCCCCACCCATGCCACGCCAGTGGCAGATTTTCCAAAGATGTTCACAGCTGTATCCAATGCAATCTTGTGCACAAAAGGAGGCTTTTTATTTTTCTGCTTTCAGGGATGTGAATTTCTATCAGCAGATGAGTATCTGCTTTCACTGGGGCTTCTGAATTATACAGGACCGTGGGAGGAGTTCAGGGAATCAGATATATTAACTAGACCTTGAAATATATTTTTTCCAAATGGATGCATAGTCTTTATTTAAGTAGAAAGCATTTCTGGCTAAATTTGGTGGCTCATTTGTAGGAAAACCAGCAAAAACCTGACTTCTGGGAGTCTCTATGATTTAAGCCATGTTAATATTAGCTGCTGGTTGAATCACAGGGAGAAAATCGACAGATTCATTCTCTTGGGGGCAGGGAGGAGAGGGAGCTCCCAGCTGAGCCAAGAATCTGCCAGTGCTGCGTCTGGCTGATTAATGGCATTAGACTTCGGTGCCCTCTTTAGCGGTCCAGCCAGTGGCCTTAGGGAACCCCCGCAGCATTGGGCTTGTTTACGTGAAGCAGCTCTGAGGGTTGGGGACAGGATGTAGGGGCATCAGGGAGGAGACCGAGGCAAAAGAAACCACCTCCATCTTCCCTCCCCCGCGGAGCCGCCGGCCTGCAGTCTTGTGCGCCATGAAAAAATGATGACTTGACTTCATTAAAGCCTTGTCATCTTTCCCCTACTGACAGCTTGAAAAGAGCACTCTCGCCTGAGCAGAACGGGATTCCAGAGGCCCAGGGGGCACAGAAATCACAGACTGAACTTTCGGGAAGAAAAATCCTTCTCTCCTTGTTAAGCAAAAAACTGAATATGAAAATGAAGGAGGGTGGGGAGGAAATTTCATTTCAGTTTCAGTGGTGCAGGGGCCTGTACAGCAGAGGAGAAGGACTTAGGTATGTCCCGCCTAAGGGGATGCGGTGCCGTCAGGCCCCTCCCCTGCCATCCCGGCTTCCTGAAGCTTGACCCAGTCTTGCTGTTTTGATCTGATTTCCCTCCAGCCCTTGTGGTTCAAGTTATTGATATCCACTGAGCATCTAAAAGGCCCCATGGTGGGCACAGCCTCATGTCTTCCCCCTAATGCCCTCTTTGAAGGTGGTATCATTACCCTCATTTTACAGAAACAGAGGCTGAGAGAAGGGAAAGGGGTAATTTGTTCAAGGTGACACAGTAATGGGACCATATCTGGAGTTCAGGCTTGTCTGACTCCTGTGGGTCTTCAGGTGATTGAGAAACAAGGAAAGTCAGAGAGGACGCAGAGCTTCGGTCTTGGACAGAAACCTAGAGAGATTCAATGCCCTGTTGACAGCCACTCAGCTCATGAGTGGGGAGATCCGAAGAGACCCCAGATCTTCGGCTCATGGCCTGATGATATTCTCATGTATTTATTTATTCAGCAACTTTAAAAAATATTTTAGAAATCTTGACTTTTATAAGTGTTTTAAAACAATGTACATGGTTAAAAACAAGTCAAATAATATAAAAAAGTTTATAATGAAAAACAGCAGTCCCTGGCCTAATCATTTTAAACTCTTTTAGGGTGTTTTTCCTGGCATTAACTTTAATTCTGTATCTCTAGGTTTATGCCTATACAGGACTTCTCTTTCTTGAATTATGGGAGGGAGAATTTCACTGTCCCCCCACACCCTACTTCACCCCAACCCCAGCATCCTAATATAGTCCTATTATTGTTTTTACTAAAATAAGTGATTAGTGTTTACTCTATTTCCTTTCTTGAACAGATTTTGATTTTCTTTAGAGTTAATAGTTGCCTATTTCACTTGCTTATTTTTTTTCCACATATATGTCTTTAAAGTTTTCAAAATTAATCAGGTTATAATCTACCTATTATTATTTTTTACAAAAATTCCATCATATCACATATTTTATCATTCCCCCATGTAAAAAATTGCTGGAGATCTTCATTGTAAAGAATTTCTTCCTCTTATTTTCGGTTGAACCAGTTAATCTATAGGCCTTCTGCACAGTTATCCTCCATGGACTTCCTTTGCCCTTATCCTGGATTGGATCCACCATTTCTTGATCCTTTGTCTTCCTCCTTCTTAGATTCCTCCCTAACTTTGCTGGAGCACATCCTTCAGCAGTTTATAAAGAAAGCGTGCATAAAAGTTATTTTTTTTCTGAGTCTTTTATGTCCTCAAATATTATCCTCACACAATTTCTAATGTGGCTGAATGTAAAATTTAAGGCTGAAAATAATATTTTATTTAAAAATGTGATGGCATCTAGCTTCCAGTTTTGTTCTTGGGAAGTTAAATGCTATTCTGATTATTATTTTGCATATAGTTTTTTTCTCTTTGGAATCTTTTGGGATCTATTCTTTCTTCCTGGTGTTCTGAAATTTTATATAAGCCCTAAAGTAGAAGATGCAGCCTAGTTCCAGGAAATATTATTCATATCAAATCAGATTTTTGGCAATTTCTTCCTCTCCCTTTTTCTCTGTTCTCATTTTATATTTCTCCCATTAGTCGGATATTGAATTGCTGGATTGGTTATCTAAAAGGTCTTATGTATTCTTTAATATTTTCCATCACTATCTTTTTCTTCTGCTTTCTAATAGATTTTATTATCTTTACTATCTATATCTTTTATTGAAGTGTTTTGTTTTTTCTCCTGTTCTTAATTTCTAATAGTACTTTCCTGTCTCCTTACTGTTGCTTCTTTTATAAACCCTATTCTTTAATGCATCAATATCTTCTCCTATGACTCTGAGTATACTAATTCTATATTATCTTTAAGGTTTTTTTCTGAGTCCTATATTATCTCTATTTTCTTCAGCTCTTTTTTTCCTGTTTTGATATCGGTGTTATTTTGTTTATTTTATTCTATTTTTTGTTTTAGTCTTTTCTTAAGTGTCCTTCATTGTCCATTAATGTAATAGGTACTAAATAGATGATTGAAATCTCTGTATATGGGACTGAGGGGAAGATTATCAGCTAGTGGGATTCACTTTAAGATGATCAGACACCATGCTGATGCTTCATTTGGAAATTCTCAAATGACAATATGTAAAGTCTTTTCTTTGGACCCATTTCATTTAACTGGAAAAAGAATCCTTTTATCTTTTGCCTAGCTGGTAGAGTTTTAGATTCTAAAGAATTAGACATGCGGCAAGGGATGGGCCCACCCAGGGATATCACCTTTCCATGTGTTGGCTGTTAAAACATTTTTTATTTGGGTATAATTTATGTATAGTAAATGTAAATGAAAAAATATTCATTGTACATTAGATAAATGTTTATATTTCAACCACCCTGAAAATTCCTTGATGCCTCATTTGTGTGCAGACTTTATTTTATTTACTAATTTATTTATTTTTTTAGATGGAGTATCGCTCTGTTGCCCAGGCTGGAGTGCAGGGGTGCAATCTCAGCTCACAGCAGCCTCCACCTCCCAGGTTCAAGTAATTCTCCTGCCTCAGCCTCCTGAGTAGCTGGGATTACAGGCATGCAACACCATGCCTGGCTAATTTTTGTATTTTAGTAGAGATGGGGGTTTCACCATGTTGGTCAGGCTGGTCTCGAACTCCTGACCTCGTGATCCTCCCGCCTCAGCCTCCCAAAGTGCTGGGATTACAGGTGTGAGCCACTGCACCTGGCCTGTGTGCAGACTTTTAACTGATTCCTGTTTTCAGTCTTGTACTTGGCTCCCAGCTTCCCTATACCTGATGTCTCTGAATCCTGGTCCTCTTCTGTTTTCCTTCTCCAGAGAATAACTCCCTCTTTACCAAGAGTCTAGCTGTAATTGACAGAGACCTAACTTTTACTGGCTTCAGCAAAAATATTGTCTCACATAATTGGAAGTTCAAAGATAGGAAGTGCTCCCGGTGTGATGTGGATGAGTGACTCAAGTGATGGCATCTAGCACTAGCGGTTTTTCAGGCTCTTTGCTTTGCTCTCCTTAGCATCTGATTTGAATGAGCTGATTCCTTTCACAACCATAAAATTGTGCCACTAGGACTTGAGCTATGTCTCTGTCATTCAAGTGTCGTCCTTGAACCAGCAGCATTGGCATCACCCAAAAGTTTGTCATATATGCAGAATCTCAATCCCTGTCCCAGGCATACTGAGAATAACCTGCATTTTAATGAGATAATCAGGTGATTCAAATGCACACGAAAGTTTGAGAAGCACTGGGCTATATACTTTCATGTTTGCATTCAACTGAAGATAACTAGAGAAAAATCTCTCTCCTAGTACATAGTTTCTACGTGATTGGACTAACCTGGGATATGATCCTCCCTCACCCTACCCCATTGGAGCCCATTTGAACTGTCATGTGCTTACTGACTTAGACAATCAAACTCCATCCCTTAGATCTGAGGATCGCATCTTCCCTTGAAGCATATGCTTCATGGAAGAGGGATTGATAGTCTAACAAAAGCAGAATCTGCTAGGAAGGAGGAAGTGAGTGAAATGGAAATTTCAGTGAACCATCTATACAATCCACAGGAGAGTTTGGCCACTAAATGTAGAGACTTTCAACTAATCTGTTTTGTAGCCCTGAGTTTCCCCCACTGCCCTCCACCCTGTCTAGGGCCTTCAAGTCATGACATCTCCAAGGACCCTCGCGTAGGGCAAATCGCTCTCTTTTCTTTACTCTCATGCGTATTTGCCTCTGGAAGGAGTTTCCAGTGCAGCTTCCGTCTCCCTGATAAAAGTTACTACACCTCCATTTGCTTTGCATTTTAAAAAACTGTTGAAACCTTTCACTTGTGTTTTCTCTCCCTATACTTTTTGTCCTCCAAAAAAATTCATTGCTATCATTTTTGTGGTGTCTGGGGAAGTAGAGAAAGTCAACACATGTGACCAATCTACCGTCTGTAACTGAAAGATTTCAGCAAGAATGATGTTGGCGTAGACACTGTGCCACACCGCTTCTTTATGATCAAAACAACAAGGAGATGTGGAAAAAGAGGTGTGTATGTTTGTGTGTGTGTGTGTGTGTGTGTCTTGGGGGGAAACAGAGAGAGATACACACATACTGAGAGAAAGAGACAGAGACAGAGAGAACCAGAACAGGTGGCCTGCAGCTCGCCTTGAGGGAAGTGTGGGATATTCCATGAGCAGAAGAGATAATATACTTAAAATTGAGTGCCTAACTGCCTGGAGTGAGAGGATTTGCCATGCACACAGGGCAATCACTTGCAGCTGACTTGCGTTACCTGTCTTGTAAGAAGAAGCCTAGCAGAGTGTCACATGGCTGAGCCATAGACCAGCAGGGTCAGGATCAGAACAAGGGAAGGGCATGGCTAAGAGTGAGCACCTGAGTGAGTACATGGGTATGACTCTGAGACCAAGCCAAATGGGCTGTTTCCCCAAGGTCACAAGTTACTACACTTAAAGGCCAATGCTCGCCTTTCTTTTCATCCCTGCCTTGCTTATCTCAAAACCACTATGCTTTCAGGTTGCCCCAACAAAAGTGACTGTTTAAATAAATTGTGGTTATGTATGTGTAAAGAGAAATATGATTCATCTATTAAAGTGACAATGGCTATGGCTACGGCTACTGAGATGGAAAGATGCATAGGATACATTGATGAGGTGCTAGTGGGGAAGGAGATATCTAAGAAGCAGGTAGAGTCTCGTTCCACTTTTGTCAAATATCTGTTTGTAACTAGGATGTCTCAGACTTCATCAGCCTGTGGGAATGTCTTTCAACTAATAGCCTAAATTACAAAGGCTCCCAGTGCTGCTTGGCTGCAGGAACAGAGCCTCCCTCAAAGGGTCATCCGGTCATTTCTGAGGGTGCTCCAGAGCACTGCCTGCTCACGTTGTCCTACTGAGTAGGAGGCCACCCGCCACCCCCCAGCACAAGGAGTGTTCTGAGACATCTCTGCTCCCAAGGTCAGGCCCAATAGCCCTGGGACCTGGAAGAGTAAGGCAAGCATTCCTTAGTGCCTCCTCTAAGGCTCACCTGCCCAGGCCTGGCTTGCTTTCCTGGGATCTTTTCTTCTCTGGCAGTTGCTGATGCTACAAATGCTCATTACTCCTTCAGCGAACTAGGCAGGCCTGTCTAATGGCCTCTAAGCAGTCAACGGCATTGCGTACAGTAGCTCAATATCAGTTCCTTCCTCCAGGGCTGTGGGAGGGAGTTATTTGCTTAACGTTTTGTAACAAAAAGCCCATTTAAAGGGTTTTCCCAAAATAAATAGTCTACTCCTAAGATCAAAGTCAGTCCTTTCAGGACAAAAACTGTTTATATCAAAGCTTTAACCATCAAGGTTAAAAAAAAAAACCCCAAAACACATTAGGTCTAGAATTTCCGCTAGACATTAATTTATATATGTATTTAGGTATGGAAAATTTGCACAAAAATGTTAAAAAGAGGTGGCTATTTCAGAGTAGTGGGATGAAGAGTGATTTTTCTTAATTTTCCTTTGGCCTATCTGCTTTTATCTATAATAAACATGTATTATTTGTAAAAACATGTTTTAAAGTTAGAAAAATGATGAGGCACACTGTTCGTGTTCCTTCAACCAGATCCTTAATAAAGATGCTAAATGCTGTGGGTGTGGGTACTGCCTCTTGCTGGCCTTGTGCCCCTAAGAGAATTCATCATGCTTTAGATTTCCCCAACCATCAACTTTGCAGCTAATTTCAGTCCATTATGATGTCCCAGCAAATGTGGATGGATTTTCAAAAAAGGCTAGCATCAGCAAACATTTATTCTAAAATCTGAGCAGGAAAGGGGCCATAGACGTGGAAGCAGTACTCTGCAGCAGTGCCCCAGTTTGCCTCCTTGCCTTCCTGCCATCCCCATCCTGGGAAAACCTGTAATAGTGGCCACCAAGCCCAAAGGAGAGGAACAACCCCAGAGAAGCCCAATTCCAGGCAGCTCCAAGGATAGGGACACTTGGGAAGCAAAGCAGAGGTGGCCAGCGCACCAGAAACAGAGAGGGCTTTGTCAGGAGTATCTGAGGGAGGCACAGTCCAGGGCTATGAAAGGGCTTGCAGGACATGAGCATCACAAACCAACACCAGCCTGGCCAACATGGTGAAACCCCGTCTTTACTAAATACAAAAATTAGCTGGGCTTGGTGGTGTGCACCTGTACACCTGTAATCCCAGCAAGTCGGGAGGCAGGAGAATCGCTTGAACCCAGGAAGTGGAGGTAGCAGTGAGCCAAGATCACACCACTGCACTCCAGCCTGGGTGACAGAGTGGGATTCCATCACCCCAAAAAAAATTTAAAAAAGGAAAAGGAAAAGAAAAGAAAAGGAAAAAAACCCAGCAGAGCCCAGGTGGCTTCCGTGTAGTTGGCGACTGGGGACTTCAGCAGTGAGATCTGAGGACGAGTCTGAAGGTGTTCAGATGCTCATGCTAGGTCCCCTCTCTTACCCCCTTTCCAGTGGTTCAGGAAGGTGCACCCCAGCCCTGTCACCCAGTGCTTCAGGATGCTTGATCCCTTGGGGTCTCACTTCTGCAAAGGGTAGCTGAGGGTAGCTTCCCAGACCAGTTCTGGTTTCCAGAGAGGTCTGGACAGAATAAGCCTGGCAGTTTCTCCTACTCTTCTTGGCTCTGTGTGAGGTGGGCAGAGCTCAACTGGGTGGGGTCCACACGGTACTGTGTCTGCCAGTTTCCTCACCATGGGCTCACCATACCATCCCACCTTGTCTTCGCCAAGCCTCGGGCCATTGCTGATCTTTCTCTCATCCTGTTTGTGTGCACTCGGTTTGGGGCTCAAAGGTAGGAGCTATTGTGGATCCTTGTTAATTCTCCTTGCACTAAATTCAGTCCCTCTGTTATCCCACACATTTTGTGTCCCATGCAAGAGGGACTGTGGTGTAGTGGTAGGAACAGATGAGCAATTCAGTAGTAGTTGACCCTAGAAGGGACGTAGGGCTATCTCCTTAGGGCAAGACCACGGCACAACCTGGGGTGTGGATTAATGTTCATCCCTAGTGGAGGGACTAGTAGAGTCCAGGGTTCTTGCCAACTGGGACAGGGGTGCAGGGCAAGGCTCCACCCTTGGTGGGGTCATGAACACTGGGCAGGACTCCAAAGCAGAGGCTCATCGTATAGACTGCTCAACTGGATGGTAATCACGGGAAAGGAGTTGTTTAGGAGGTGAGGCCCATCCAAGAGCTTGAGGATCTGACTTAGTATGGCAGGAGTCTCCCAAAATCTTTTTGCCTCAGATTGAGACATTAAGAGTGATTTCAATCTCTACATCATGGGTGGGAAAGGGGTTTCCAATATATTCTCAAGCCTACGAACCAGACAAAGCTGAGTCAATAATTGAGAATGTACTTGTGCCAGACAGTGTTCTAAGTGCTTCACACACATTAGCTCATGTAATCCCACCTCATGGGATACAGAATTCTATTATTCTCATTCAACAGATGAGAAAACAGGTTGCATAGATGGCAAAGAAGATAATTTCAAAGTGACTGCCCATGAATAGACAGCCCACCATGTTCCTAATGGTGCCCTCTACCCTCTCCTCCGTCTCTCTCTCCTTCCTCTCTCTTCGTGCTTCTCTTTTACTTCCTCAGACCTGGGATCAAATGATAATGGAATGGAGTCACCTGGGGTTGGCAGACACAGTTGGAGTCTCTAAACTTATCCTCTCTGCACTCACCATTCCCTTCCCAGCTAATGGTTTTCTTCTGCAAGCACCTGATCCCTCTGCCTGGTGGTCTTCTCTACTTGAAGCGTGCTCAACCAGAGGGTAGTACTGCCAGGGAGTTAGCACCCCTGAGAACAGCTCTCAACCAGGGAAAGAATAGAACATAAATACCCAGCTTCTTTGCCCTTGGGCATGACAAATGTGAGCATGTTCCACACAGTCTCCCAGAGGTTCCCTGTGGGCTGAGTCCCAGTTGCCCATATTGAAAACCTGCAACTGGCTTCCTTTCCTGCCCTGTATTTTACTCTGCACTCTCTTACCTGGAATCAGCTCTCCTATAAACTACTTGCACTCAAATCCTTGTCTCAGATCTGATACAGCCCCATCCGTCTGCTCTTCATTTGGCCTGCCCTTCATTTGGCCTGCCCATTAGGACTTCTTGGGTCACACCCATTATAGTTGTCCTCTTTGTTTCCAGGAGCGCTTTCTGGGGGTGAGAAAAGATGGAGGAGGCACAGTTTCTGGGGGAGGTGTCAGCTCAGTTCCTGAGTTGAAAGGAATGACAGAACATTATGCTGTCAGAGAGATCTGCTGCTTTGCTCCTCAAAAGACAGATGCAGAAGCATCCCCTTCCTCACTTGTCTCTTAGGAATATCAGTTCACATCTGATTGAGGTGGTCCGTGAAAGATGTGTGAAGATGAGGGTGCAAAAGGTTTGCTCGGCCATTCAGCAATTTGGGAATGGTGTGCCGTCTCTCTAATTTGACTGGGAGCTCAAAATGACAAGCCTAAAGGATGTAGAGTCCGGTCTTCCTCCTCTGATTTTAACAGGAACTGCAAAATACTAAAGAGGGAATTAGAATTGGATCAGGTTTGCTTAATTGCTCTGAGCTTTAGTTTTCTTGTCTTAAACATGGAAAGATCAACCCACTGAGAGCATTTTGTGGTATGAATGTATGGAAGTATCTGGCACACGGTGTGTGTGTTTGGTTGTTTGGGGGATGGCTGGACAAGGTTGTCAGTTTATGTTGGAAGTCACCATGGGAGTTCAGGGTCAGCTGGGGTTGGATGGGTTTGAGGAGTAGGAGAAGGGCCTGTGAAATTAAGACAAATGTTTTTTCAAAGCTCTGTGACTGCAGTTAGACTTCCCTATAGTTAGTGAATGGAAGAGTGTTTTAAAGTCACTCACAGATCCCTCATGCTTCAGGGTCATCCATGTTTCTTATGTCCCCCACAGAATCCCTGGTGGCCCACACATTCTGCTCAATGGCTATAGAGCTGGTCCCACTGCACCCTTTGGATTTAACTGATACTGGACCCATCATGACCTTGACCCAGCCATCAGGCTCCTCTGCTCATCCCTTCTGTCTGCTGGAGAAATGCCCATCTTGCTCTCAGTGCCAGGGAGAGGCTCTCTCAACTCTCAGCTTCTCAGGGTCCCCTTATGTTCAAACACTTCAAATGGACTTGAACTTGCACATCCAAATTGTCCCTTTTCTTTAGGAACTTGGGAAAATCCATGCAGGGCTGGGTTTCAGGGCAGTCTGTGTGGTGCTACACTAGAACCCAAAGTGCCCTATGACCCTCCTCTTCAAGTTTAACCAGAAACAGCTAAATTTGAAATGACTTCCTACTTAAATAAAAACTACACATCCATTTGGAAATATTTATTTCCAGGTCAAGTCAATATCTGGATCGTTGAACTCTTGTATAGATCAGTCTCAGTGAATAGAAATATTTGGTTTCAAGACACCCAGCTCTGTGCCTGGATTTCTGCCTTCTCACTTCTTACTGGGTTTGGCCAATGGGGAACACCAGCAGATGATCCCAGGAAGGAGGTGAGTGAGGGCGGGTACATCTTCCCCTGCTTCTCTGCTTGTGGGATCATTGTAAGCTGGCTGACACCCTTGATGGAAAACCAGAGCTCTTTCTGTCTCCAGATTTCTTGTTCCTAGTGTCCTGCACCACCTCCTGGGGCTTCCCTATGCCCTGCCCTCTCCGTTACGAATGGTGCCTCTATAAATGCTCCTCACTGACCCTAGGTGAGGATCTGACTTAGTGAGGCAGGAGTCTCCCAGAATCTTTATGCCTCAGGATTAAGACATTAAGAGTGATTCCAATCTCTATATCATGGGTGGGAAAGGGGCTTCCAAAATATTTTCAAGCACTGGAGGGCCCCTTCCTGCAACCCTCATTGGGCCACATGCCCAGGCAACCTCAATCAGGAAGAAAGCAGGAGCCTCTTGGGGCCATGTTTCCACCTCCCAGATTATATCTTAAGGAGGTAAGGTTTGCAAGTTGCTGAGCACGAGGCCCACAGTGAGTATTCATTGAATGTTTTCTATCATTTTTATTATCACTATGTATGGAATATGGTGATACTCCATCTCTACCAAAAAAATTAAATTAATCAGCCAGAAGTGGGTGGCATGGGCCTGTAGTTGAAGGTGCCACGTATTTTCTGCTGGGACCCTGACTGGTACACAGAGCCCAGGACCTTTGACTGATTGAGGATCTTAGTTACAGGACTCAGCCTTGAATCCCAGTGAGGATCCTCTTTCTTCCAAAAGATTCTCTGCAAAGAGGTCACACCCGCTGTGCCCCAGCGCCTGAGATGGAATGAAAATTGCATAGTTAATAAGGTTACATCTTTTTCATTCCATGACGGTTCAGGGCCTTCAAAAAAAATGGCATTGATTATTTTTCTCCTTATTCATATTTTCCTCTTTATAGATGTCAGTTTTCAGAAAAAGAAATGTCCTGAGCCCTAAAACCTGAAAATAAGGGTGCACTTTTTGGCATTTTCATAACGCTTAGAATGAATGGCTCTCTGTTAGTATTTTCAATTGATTTTATTTACTTTCCTGGATGTCTCTATATGAAAACGTCCCTTTTTCAAGATTTTTCTTTCTTTCTTCTTGTTCTTTTTTTTTTTTTTTTTAATATATCGGAATTGCTGTGAGCTATCCTAAGGGCCTGGAATCTGGCTGGAGGTTGCTTGTGAAATTGGTATTTTTCTTTTTAAAATGTAACTATTCTTTTTTTTTTGTCTCCCTCCCCCACACCAAATGGGTAACTTTTCTTTAAAAAAAAAAATCAATATGTTCATTGTGATACCTTCACTTGAGATTAGATCAGATTTTCTGTAATAAATATTAGCTTTTACCTCAGAATACCTCAGAATGATATTTGGAGGCCTCAGGGTACTTGGGTCCTGATGCACCTTGTCTGGGGGCCCTGGAAAATGCTGTTGCCTTCCTTGCTTTGTTGGTGGATGGTTACTTAGAGGAGAAGGTTCCAAGTCCTGTCTGTGGACTTTTGTTGGGCTGTGATGCAGCCTTGCCCGGCAGCGGTGTTTTTCCCTGATACGTTCCTGACTGCTGTGGGTTGGCTGATCCAGGAGGCTGATCCAGGCTCCAGGATTCACTGGGTGGGACAACCCTCATTGGCCCACACGCCCCCGCAGCCCCCATCAGGGAGAAGGCAGGAGCCTCTTGGGGCCATGTTTCCACCTCCCAGGTAAGGTTTGCAAGTTGCTGAGCACAAGTCCCACAGTGAGTACTCACTGAGTTTTTTCTATCATTATTATTATCACTATGTTTTGAATATAGATCCCCAAGGTGACACATTTATATCAGGAAAAAACCCCCCATGTAATATCACAAAATAAAATTCTACATTGTCATTTTTCTGCATTCAAAGAAAGTTTAAAGACCATCGTTTCTTGTTGGGGGATGGATATGTTCATCTAAGTTTACCAGCTGTTTGTTTTTGGAAAGGATTGTCCTTTATTCTGATGGTATGCCCTCCTGGTTTCTGCTATTAAAATGTCCTTTTTTTCGTGAAATAACAGCAATAGTAGGTTTTTAAAAAATATCCTAGAGCTGAATGTGGTGGCTCACACTTATAATCCCAGAACTTTGGGAGGCCGAGGTGGGAGGGTCGTATAAGCCTAGGAGTTTGAGACCAGCTTGGGCAACATGGGGAGACTCTGTCTCTACAAACAAACAAACAAATAAATAAATAAATTAGCTAGGTGTGGGTGGCATGGGCCTGTAGTCTCAGCTAGTTGGGAGGCTGAGGCAGGACGATCACTTTGAGCCCAGGAGTTTGAAGCTGCAGTGAGCTATGATCACGCCACAGCACCCCAGCCTGGGCAATGGAGGGAAGCCCTGTCCAAAAGAAAAAGAAATTTTTACAAAGTAAAAAAAAGTTCGTAAGTTTCCCTATATTTAAGCTCTGATTTGGAAGGTGAAGAGCTCTGGGCTTGTGTGGTTTTGCATGAAGGGTAATGATCAAGGAAAGGAGATGAGGTGGCACGGGCTGCTGTGGGCAGTAGCTGTTCTCAGTAGTGAATTTAAAAATCTCACAGAGCCTTGGCCCAAGCCTCTTGTGTCTTGGGCACTGGGGACATTCCAAAGGGTTGTAGAGCATACCTATTCACAATGTGGAGGAGAATGGAAGGCAACCAGCATTACCGTGTTCATTCACCCCACAAATATTTACTGGGCATCTACTATGTGCCAGCCTCTGTTCTAAGGCTATAGCAATGAACATAACAGAAAGAAGATTCTCTGTTCTCATGAAGCTCACATTATATTGGGCTTGGCAGGTTTTCAGTTTGATCCTCCAACAGCCCTGGTGAGGTACCTATGAAACCTCCATTCTCAGTGTGAGAAAACTGAAACAGAGAGGTTAAGTCACCACCAGAAGCTATAGTTTAGTGCCCCGGTCTGCCTCCAGAGTTTCGTTCTTCCCATGGAGCCGGGGCCCCCCTGATGGTCATGCATCTGTCATCTGAACACTGACAGATGTCATCTGAACATCTGTCCACACCCTAGTGGATGTGGACAGGTTGGCCTTAGGAGCTGAATTTGTCTATGCAATTTTCACTCCAGAGCTGTTGTATCAGCAGAAACCCCAGACTTTGATGAGAAGCCTGTACTCCATCCCTTAAACTGGTACTGAGTAGGAACAAAATGATGGAAAAGTTCTGGCTCTATCCACAGCTCTGCCACTGAGAGCTGGGTGACCTTGAGGCCTTCACTTACCCTCCTCATGTTTACTCTGGCCATAATATTACCCCCTGGCAGTGTTTTTGCAAATGTTCATAAAACAGCATATGTGAAAGCACTGAGCTCATTGCCTGGCAAATGTAGTTGTTCAATAAATGTTAGTTGAATTGGAATCTGAAAAATTAAGGCACAGGCAGTGAGCCTAATTCCTGAGACTGTAGACTTCATTTGGCTCATTGATTTGCCTTTAAGCAATTGGTTTTATATGCCAGGGCACACATCAGGATGGTGCAGGGAACCCAATTTAGCAAGCCCGTTTTATCTGATGTGGATGCGATCTGTGATTGAAATAAGGAACAATTCTACACAGGGCATCTGAATGCTTTATATATGGATGGCCCAGCACACACACACCTGTGGATTGTGTATATCTCAGTGTCAACCACATTGCACTTCCAGTATCAAGCAGGCCCCTCCTGCCTCTCCTCTAAGGCCAGCAGGAGGCTTGGGGAAACACAGAAGTTGTTGCAGAAAGCTAGAAGAGTCAAGCACCTCCTCATCTTTGCTGCCTCTGCCACACTTAGGATGACAGCCTTATCTTCTCAGTGACTGGGAAACTCAATACCTTCAAAGAGCAAGGAGTAGGATGGTTAGGACACTCTCTTGGTAATTTTTTCGGGTGTCCATGAGAATGATGGTGATGGCATCAGTGGAACTCCCAGTCAAGGCAGTGGACTTTATTGTCTTGATGCAAGAAACTGTGGTGCTGCTGCTGGTCAACCAGGAGGGGCTGAGGGGCCATTTATTTGGAAAGAAGGTAGTTCCCTCTTTCCAATGGGGAAGGAGAGAGAAAAGAGGTGCAACCATGCAGTCCTTCAAGCGGACTGGAAGGAGGAGTGTTTCTCATGCACACTTGCAGCACCTGGGAGCAGGCGCCAGAATCATGTTGCCAGGAGGAGGGGCCAAAGCTAGCAACAAGTGTCCAAAAAGAGCCATCAAGCAAGCTAGCTGGAGGTGGTGTCAGGAGCAGAGGTAAGAAGCTGAAATAAGGAAGAACAGGCAAGGTACCAGGGGCTCTGCTCAGTCCTAGCTCCTGCCTGCCCTGGACAGTAAGAAGAGCAAATGTCCAGCCACTAGCCTGGACATGGGTCAGAGTGGCCATGTTGGCCACGCAGGCTGGAGGTGGAGACCCCTGAACTCCTGGGCCTTCTGATGGTGATCAGGATTCATCCTGGAGGTGAGGCTACTCAGGTGGCTCTGGCCGAGGTGGCAGCAGGGGGGCAAAGGCAGGTCACCATGCCCATGGTAGACTGAGGGCCCTGGTGAAGACCTGGGCGACCTCAGGAAGCTCACGGGTCCTCTCTGGGCCTGGGCAGCACTCAGCATGCTCCAGCTCCTGGGGTGGGGGGTCCACCTCCGGAGATCTCTCACCTTCTAGTCACAGGCTGCCAACGCGGGAACGCAGATGACCTGATGTCTCTTGCCGGCTGGGGCCAGGCAGTATGTTCCGACAGACACCCACGTAGCTGACGGGCTCGGGAAGGTCTGCTGCAAGAGACTTGTAAGTGGGTAGCTGTTGGGAGACTTATCATTTGTCTACTGATTGGAGTCCTGACAAGTTAAGAATGTTCTCCTTTGGTCCCCTAGGGACTCAGCAGGAGGCCCCCTCCTTACTTAGCCTGAGCAAAGCAGAGGACTGAAGCAATTACCCAGATTATTCAGGCAAAAGTCCCCACAAAGTGGCCATTGAGATAGGGAAGATGCAAGTGGCACCTTCTTTTAAAATCCTACATTCTCTACTTCAGTTGCTTTAAAACAACAAAAACAACAACCAAAACCTATTGTGTTGAAGTGTCTTTAGATGTAGACTCAGCTGGGAACCCATTGTGCTCCCCCAGGATTCACATCGGCCCCAGCCTTCCCAGATCCTCCTGGGATGATTGCAGCATTGAGTTAAAATTGAACAGATTAGGAAATAGATTTCCATCTTTGTGCTACACAATAAACAATATTGGAAAGAACACATGAGAGGATTACTGGATAAAAAACCTAATCAATCCAATCAGAAGGAAAGGAGTCTTGGTTATGACACAGCACAGGGCGTCAGCAAACACCTGGAAGAGAGGAGTTGCTGAAACTGCTGAAGTCTCCTCTGGGAACCAGTGAGTCATCCATCCAGGACCAGAACTTCTTGTCAGTCCCTGCCCCTCCCTTTTCTGACCATTGGCAAATTCTGTTGACCTCTCCCCAATAGACTGAGTCCAAGCTGGCCCACATAGGACCTGTGTGAATTCCACCAGCCACAAGGCTTGCACCTGGACTGTGTCTTCCTGGTTCTGGAATGTAGCATGTGCTCATGTGCCCATGGAACTGCACCCTCCTCTGACCCTCCTCCTGTGTGCCCAGCTTACACAACTGGCCTCTGCCTTGAGTCTTGGTAGTACTGTTTGCATGGCCCAATGTGTTTATAGAATGGTGCCCAGCACAAGTAGTTTTTTTGGTGGGAGGTAATGAAGGGAGATGCATTATCAGGTGACTCTTCTTCACCCATGTCAAGCCCGAACATAGGGTTGATCATCACATTCCAACCAGGAAGCAGGGGCTCTGGGCTTCGAAATCCACCCTAAGCGTACAGGATCCTGGACTGCTGGCAGCATGGCTAGGCCTGGATATGTCTGCTTGTAGGGTTCTCACCCAGGCTGGGATAGGGCAGGATGAGCTCAGAGTCTATGTGGGTAGGACCTCCAGACAGGTAGTCATCTGAATCTAAAGATAACCATGAAGGTGGCAGGCAGGGGAGGGGACAGATAGCACACTCTGCCTACTGATCATACAAGCGTGACCCTGGGGATCACAATCAGGACTTCAGCCAGTGTCAGCAACTCCTCCCATCTCAGTGTCTGCCAACACTTACCTCATGTCATATCCTCAAGGCATGGAGGAGTCATCCCAGACTTCTTCCTGCTTAGAACAGACTGTGTTAGTTGAATTTTTCTCCAATCATCCTTTTGTTTCCTAATTCTGGAGGTGTCCATTTTCTAGTACAAAAATACAAATCCTCTTACTATGTGATCAAATTTAACTCAATATGACAATCACTAGCTTGATGCAAGGGCTGCATGTTTATAACTCATGAGGTCTCATAAGCAGTTGATTTGAAAGCAAGCTGTGTCTTCTGGGTTGAATGCTCCGCTTGTATGCATGCATGTAACTCCTGCGTGACCTTCCCACTGGTGTGTCCAGCAGAAGATACAAACATAGGGAGGATGCTGTGTCAACACAGTGACGAGAAGATGCTGTCCACATGCTAGAGACGTCGGAGAGCCACTGGACATTGGGCCGCCTGAACCCCTTCCCCTGGGCTTTCATCCTCTCCATCACAGATTCTGGTCTCCTGCCCCCTGCACTCATACCTGCTCTGGGCCCTGCAGTTTGGTGGCTCCTCCCATCTCTCTCTGTGTTTCAGAATTCAGCTTTTCTTTGTTCTCATTGTACATTCTTTTGGTTTTGATGTTCTATGGAATATCAGGGAAGAAACTCCATCATTTTCTTGCGTTCACTGCGAGATAAGAGCTGCTTGGACGCTTCCCAAAACAGAGCTGCCAGTGAACCTCATAGTTATCTCCGCATATGGCTTTTCTGGGCTGCTATAGAGGCAGAGAGAGCTCCAGCTCAGGAGTTTAATAAATCTGACTTTAAAGCCTGGCTACACCACTTTATTGCCTTGAGTACCTGCCACAGTATCCTGTGTGCTGTGGGTACTGAGAAATTTTGTGCCTAAACAGATGACCAACAGTTTTGCTATTAATTCTGGTGAGTCATGAGGCTAGGAAGGGTAGATCCTCAGTTTTCTTTACCGTATGTAACAGACATCTCTTGTTTTTGTCTATTCAACTTTCCTTTTCCCTTCTTGTACAGCCACATCTTCTGTTTCGATGATGAACACATAAATGAAATAAATTTAGTGGCTTGAAACACCATTTTATCCTTTATGATTCTGTGGATTTACTGGGCTAAGCTTGGTGGTTCTTCTACTCCTCCTGGTATCAGCTGGGCTGCAGTTATCTGTGGTTTGACTAGGCTGAATGTCCAAGGTGGTTCCTCATATGATAGTAGCTGGGACTGGCTGTCAGTTGGAAGTCAGCTGTGGCTACTGACCTGAGCACCTCAGTTCCTTTCCATATGGCCACTCTATGTGGCTTAGGCTTCTCACAGCGTGGTGGTTGGGTTGGAGGAGGGAGCATTCCAAGTGAGTGAAAGCAAGTTGCAGATTTTTTAAGTCCAGCTTTGGATAAAATAGCAACACATCTACTACATTCTACCAGCCAAAACAAGTCACAAACTAGCCCAGAATCAAGAGGGGGAGGAACATATTCCACCTCTCTATGCAAGGATGCCAAAAAAGTTTATGCTTTTTAGTCTACCATAACAAACTTCGGAAAACTGCCAGTCAGAGCGCTAGACCCCTGTTCACAGAGATGGGCAATTGGTCCACACCTAGACAATCAAAGTTCCCTGTCATGACTCTCTCCCCTACAAGCCCCATCTTGGCAGTTGGCCCACGGATAGGCACCATGACCAAAGTTGAGTCATCAAGACTCCCTCCTTGAGATCTAATATATGGGCAAAAGGAGAGACATCCTTCCCTCTTTATTTGGGGGCTAGGTGGCTGGGATGACATGAGCCTGAAGATGTCTGTAGCCAGAGAGCTCCTCTAAGCCACCTATCACAAAAGCTCATCTGCTTTATGAAACAGTCCTGCAAATGTTCAGAAAAGAGTGGGGAGACAGGAAGGGAGGGAGAGATGTTGAGAGAATGGTATGATAAGGAAGACAGCAACAATGATGATGACAATGTCATTGGTTGAGGCCTGGAGTCTGCAGAATTCCAGTTACAGCCAACAAATTATCTATTTTGCTAAAGCTAATTTTAATTAGTTCTTGTCACCAGTGATTGCAAAGGTTCTGGGATAGGAGGAGGTCATCCGTTAAAGTTTGGCTTCCCATCCAGAAGAAAGTGATGATAGTAGGACCTATTACAGGCCAGGTACTGTGCCAGGTGCATTATGTACTTTTCTTTTCCTTTTTTTTAGACAGAGTCTCACTCTGTTGCCCAGGCTGGATAAAGCGCAGTGGCGAGATCCTGGCTCACTGCAATCTTTGCCTCCCGGGTTCAAACAATTCCTGTGCCTCAGCCTTCTGAGTAGCTGGGATTACAGGCATGAGCCACTGTGCTCCACCATATACTTTGCTTTTTCTTCATTTATTGCTCACAGGAATCCTGAAGGGTCAGTATTATTGTGCCCACTTGACAGATAAGGAAACTGAAGCTCAGAGACTCAGATGTAGACTTAGCTGGGATCTCACTGTGCTCCCCCAGGATTCAGGCCCTACTCACATTGAACACAACCAGGAAATGGTGTAGCCCTGCTTCCAACTCTTTTGAACAACCAAACCCAGGAGCCATCCACTGCTCTGCACTGCCCCAGGGAGGGTATGTAGGTCAGGCAGGGAAGGCATGGTTAGAGTGAGGCTTGGGGTGACTTTCTGGGACAAGTGTGCCAACAATACAAGGCCACTGGGAGAAAAAAGGAAAGGAAATTCCGTATCTCCTCTAAATTCTCCTTCTTTGGGGGCATCTTCCTAGAATCACAAACTCATGGTCAAAATTAAGCAGAATCAGGTCATAGATAGTTCTAAAAATTTGGGAAAAGAGTGTTTCTTTGTGTTTTAAATTAAGCTTCTAGTTTTAACGTACTCCAATTTTGAGGAAGAGAAGAAGGAATTAATAGAGAGTGCAGGTCCTCCTGCCCCAGCTCTGGAGGAAACTCACAGGTTTCTGTCCCAGCTCCCAGCTCCCCTGCTCTGTGTTCTCAGCTGTCTTGTGAGAGCTGCTTCCTATCTGTTATTTGCAAGTCACTGACAATTATCAACCACATGGACGTCTAACAAGGGGATAAGCATAGCAGAGCAGATTAGGGCAGTCTTGGGATTGGACAGTTTGCTAAATATAAAAATAACTCTACCCCTTTCCAAACATTTATTTCAATACCCATTACCCATATGAGTCTATTCAAGGCCAAGATGTCAGAGCTGGTAAATGTCTTCAGAAAGAGAGCAGCACATTTCACTAATATTTACTGAGCACCTATGATGTACCAGAATTGACCAACAGTAAACCTTTGATGCTGCTTCCTGTGTCAGGAACTTAACCAAAATCTCATCCCTACGCTGTCTGTTCTCTGGCCCTAGGCAAGAATTATGCAGAATTCAGTTAGCTTCCTGATGAAAATGGACTTGAGGCTCTAGTAGGATAAATAAACACACCGGATGCATCCAATGCACCTTTTACTGTTTCTCCTGGCTCTGCCTGGGGCTGGGCTTGGGCTGCACAGACTGAGGCAGCTCTTAAATGACACACGCCCATCCCTAGATACTGAAGATGTGATGGATTCCCCAAAACTTCTTACTAGGGGAGGTTCCTCCACCCTGGCACTGGAAATGATTGCTTTTGCCATAACTGTCCCCCTTCCCCATGCTCCCATTTTAAGACCCGAGTTTGGAAATCATCTCTCAAGCTCAAGATTCTCTCAGTGCCTTTCAGAATAACCTCCAGGGCTCCTTCCACTGGAACCTGGAACAGCTTTTACTTGCTGAGATGTTAAATCTAGCTCACATCAGCAGTAACTGACGAAGCTTCCTCTTCCCATGGGGGGTGACAGTGGGAGATTGAGGCAGGCCAGGTAGGAGCAGCAACGTTAGGCTGGCAATTGGGGAAAGGAGGGTTTGGACTGACGCTGCCCCCAAGTCTGGGTGGCTGTAGATGTCTACATCTGCTGCACAGCCCCTGCTGCTTGCCATAACCAGACAGCCCTGTCCAGCCCACCTGAGGAAATAGTTGAAGCTTCCTCCCCTCTAGGAAGCAGGCTTTGGAGCACCCAAGTACCTGTGAATGAACCCATCAGCTGATAAACCACTGGCCCATCTGCCTGTCAGCCCTTCTGATGAACCCCCCTCCCCAAAAGAATGGGTCTCTGCACCTCCCTTCTGCCATCTCTTACCCAAAGAAGACTGGGATGCTGGTCTTCCTCCAGATCCTAGTGACCCCCTTTGCTGGAGCCGGACTCTGTTTTAGGGCCCTTCCTTTAGCCACCAGGACACACTTAGTAGAGTGAAGTTAGTCTCTAGAATGGTCTGATCAGGCTGTTGTAACAAAATGCCACAGACTGGGTGGCTTAAACAATAGAAATGTATGTCCTCACTGTTCTGGAGGCCAGAAGTCTGAGATCAAGGGCAGGATTGGTTACTGGTGAAGTCTCTCTTTCTAACTTGCAGACCTTCTATCTGTGACCTTATGTGGCCTTTTCTCTGTGAGTGCATGTGGGGAGAGAGAGAGAGCATGCTCTGGTGTCTTTTCTACTTCTAATAAGGGCCTCTGTCTTATCAGATGGGGGTCTTATTGGATGGGAGTCCTATTGGACTGGGGGTCCTATTAGAAGGCCCCACCTTCATGACCATATGTAACCTTAATTACCCCCATAAAGGCCCTAGCTCCAAATACAGTCATATTGGGGTTGGGGCTTCAACATAGGAATTTTGGGGAGACATGATTCAGGCTCTAATAATCTCCTATGCTAGGATGATCCCAAACACTGCTTGAAACTCTGGGGGGCCGCCACTCACCCCTCCTCATCCCATCCCCTTTGGACCAAAATCCTTAAAAATCGAAGCTGAATTTGGGCTTGCTTCATGTCCCTGAAAACTTGATTAGAAAAATCACAGACATTTCTACCACTCTAGAACACTCAGTCCTGACTCGAAAGGTTTCCCTGAGCCCTGAGCAGCTGTCGTGGGACCCCATTTAGCTCCTCAGTCCAATCCCATGACCCTCCACCAATTCCCACCTGCTTGGATCCAGGGTCGGGTCCTGGGTGCCTGTCAGGAAGGTGCGGCAAACCTCGTAAGTCTCCTTTTCCATTTGCCTCAAGGTCCCCTGCATTCCCTTTGAAAACTTTCACTTTATAATGCTGGGGAGGGAACAAGCCAGGAAATGAGGTGAAAACATCAACATATTTTATCCTAAAATGTATTTATTTGATATATTTTGAAGTGGCTGCTCAAAGAGCCAGCCAGCAGAAGTAGCCCTGCAAAGCTGTCTGTTGTCGGGGGGATTTGCATCTGTACAGAATGTGCATTGATGCAGCCAGGTCTTCCCTTGTCCGGATCTAGGAAAGATTAACTGAGAATCTGACATCTTTAAAGGTCTGAAAGAAACATTTACCGTCTATTCTCTCTGAGGGTTGCTACCTTTGAGGTTCCATCTACAGAGCAAGACCACCTTTGCTAGCCAGGCCTCCTCTTCTCTTCCCTCCAATAACCTGATCACCACCATAACCTGGTTTGGGCCAGGCTCTGACCCCTGTTCTTTCTGTAATCTCAAAATGGTATATAAGGTTCTGCACACCATTGGAGATGCACGCGTTAAAAAATTTATGTGCCTTTACTCCAATTAATCTGCCTTTTGTGAGCTGATTTTTCAATGAAACTTCAGAGGGTGAAAGGGAAGTTTTCCCTTGGCCCCTGCAGGAGTCATACAGATAAGGGTGGAAGGACTTGGGGCTGGGGAAGGGAAGACACTAAATGAACTCTCAGTCTGGGTTTGTTGAGCAGCAGCCCTGTGGGTAGATGCAGCAGGGAGGAAACCAGATCAGGCAGAGGTTGAGAGCAGCTGCCTCATCTCAAGCAAGGCCGCCTTTCTTTGCCTCCCCTGGAGCAGGGCTTGCTGTGGTCTGGCTGCTAAGAGCTTTCTCAAGCCAGCAGCAGTGCTAGGGCACAGAGTCCCCAGTGCAACGGCTGAGCTCCTTCACTCCAAGAGGGCCTCATTTCCTTTTCTCTTGCAAACCCCTGTTAAAGGCTGAAATGTGGCCCTGTCTCATCCTCCCTTGGCTTAAGCTTTTGCCTCCGAAGGGCACCAGAGGGAGACATCCCTGCAGGTCCTGTGGGAGAAGCTTTTTCTCCTGCATCAGGGACCACATGATAGGCCTAGAGTGTAGCAGCCCGAGATGCCATAGCATCTGGCCCTGCCCTCTTGTCTGCAGGAAGCATAAAGACCTCGCTGGCCTCCTGCAGGTCCCACATGGGTCCAGAATTCCCTGGGGATCTATGAGGACTTCCTGATTTGTCTCCCACTCTGTGTTTCCCACCATATTCCTATGTATGTTGCTCGAGCCTTAGCTCCCTCCCGCCAGTTCATTCATTATTCATTCACTCAACAAATACAGCACACAGATTCTAACAATGTGCTGGAGCTGCAAGAAGGAACAAATAAGACCCCTGCCCTTGCATAGCTCATTGACTAACTGAAACAGTCAATGATGAGAAAAGCAACAATAAAAACATAAAGGGCATATACTCTATACTCTAACTCATATATGGAAGCAAGGGGTGCTATGGGAACACCGAGTTGGGGCCTGCATTCGTTTCCTAAGGCTGCTGTAGCAAATTAACACAATTTTGGTTTAAAACAACAGAAGTGTATTGTCTCATAGTCCTGCAGACAGGAAATCCAAAATCAAGGTGTTGGTCGGGCCCTGCTCCCTGGAGAGGCTCCAGGGGAGGGCACTTCTTGTGTCTTCCTCGCTTCTGGTGGGTGCTGATGACCCTCGGCATTCCTTGGCTGGCAGCTGCATCTCTGTCTTCAGAGGCACGTGGCATTCTCCCTGTGTGTCTGTGTCCAAATTTCCCTCTTCTTATAAGGACACCAGTCATGAGATTAGGGCCCACACCAATCCAGGATGACTTCGTTTTAACTTGATTACATTTGCAAAGACCCAATTTCCAGATGAGGTCACATTCACAGGTAGTTGGGATTTGGGGACTTGAACATATCTTTTGGGGGTTTACAATTCAACCTACAATAGGGTCCTTAACCTGGACTTGGATCATCAGGGCAGGCTTCCTGGAGGAAGTAAAATGAACCTTTGAGAGGGAATAGGAGTTAGCCAGGTAAAGAATGAAGAGGGAAAAATGTGATAAGTCCAGGCGCAAGAGAGGGCTTGGAGCATTTCAGATGATAAAGGTAACCGGCAATCTGGCATTGATTGGCAGTAGGAGTGATACAGGGTGGAAATAGGGCTTAATGGTACCCCATGCTGCATGTTAAGGGACTTGGATTCTATCCTCAGGGGAATGGGAAGCCACTGAAAACCTTTATGGAAGAGACTGACATGGTCATATTTGTATTATAGAAACATCACTCTTGTGGCTATAAGTAGAATTGATGGGAGAGGGCACCTGGGGACAGGGAGACAGGTGAGGAGGCCTGTGTTATGGTCCAAGGTAAAGAAGATATTTTAGACTATGGTCAGGGCATAGGAAGTGGAGAGAAGAGAATGGGCTGGGGAGATACTTATGTAGTGGAATCAACAAGACCATATGATTGAAGGGGTGTGGGGAGACACCGCTAGTCCATAGCTTCAGGGGTTTCAGGCAGGCCTCTGGCCCAGGGGATTCCCAGAGGGGACAGATCACACCTCCCAGGGGAGCTTATGCCAAGGAGGGGGCCCCCTACATAAAGCATGTACAGACATGTTTTGGGCTTTGATGTAAAATGCTCATGGCATTTACACAGTGTGGAGCCAAACGCCCAGAAGGCGAGGGGCCTGTTGTTCTTCAAAGAAAGCTGTAGTCAGGTTTCTACCAACAGGGAGCAGCCACAAATTATGACATTACTTGGAGGAAGCAAGATTAAAAGACAAAAATCCCAATCCAGGACCTACCTTTAAGACTGGGGTGAAACGAGGGAATGCTGCATGGGTGGGTAGGGATTGGAGGGGACCGTGGCATGCGTTAGGTAAAAGGAGCTCTGGGTCTCCATCCCACATGATTTGCTTCTGGTCTTTTGAGCTCACAACACCTGCCCATCTCCCTTCTCCTCCACCTCCCTCACCTAATGCTCTGGATTGATGGTTGTTCTGTCCCTTTCCCCATGTCCCACCCCAGGCTGGCCTGACTTGCCTGTCCCTGGACTGCAGCCGCCAGGTCTGCCTAGCTCCTGAGGTGCTCTTACAGGCCTCCCAACCTGGTCACAGGCACTCCCTTCCTGTCCCACGAACCCTCTCTCCCAACCCCAGCTGCTGATCCAGCACCTCTCCCAGCAGAAAGCAGCTGACCAAGAAACATGGAAATGAAGTTACATTTTAGACTCTGAGAATTAGAGAGGTTTTGGAATCCTGGGAGAAAAAAAACCCAGGATAATTGGAGTTGTTATTTATGAAGCCAGGCACTGTGCAAAGAGAATTGCATGCATCATCTCATTTGATCTCCACAATCCCCTGAGTATTACTCTCTCTGTTTTACAGATGAGGTGATGGAAGCACAGAGAGTTAAGTGACGTGTCCACAGTCACACAACTTGCCCAAGGTTATATGACTAGTATGTGGCAAAGTCAAGATGCAAAGCCAGGTCTGTGTGATTTTAAAGCCTGTGCTGAGGATCCCTCCACTTCCTGTCTCCCAGCACCTGACTGCACGTGGACTGCTCCATCAGGGATCTTTGTTGCACTATGTCCCCTCGTGACCTCATCAGTCAGAGTGGGATGCTCCCATCCCCAAATCAACCACAGAGCTAGGCTCAATGAGATTTAGAAAAAAATCTCTGATACAGAAATTATGTTAACCATACTCCTTGTCTCGTAGCTCATTATCATAAAAAGTCTGTGCAAAGCCTTCCATTGTTTTATGGATTCCTTTCCCACTTTATCCACAGTCCTCACTCCCCTAGGTACTCACCATAGGGTATTTGATATATGGTCCTACATACTCATGGATCCTTGTTAAAATTTAATGTTGTTTCGTGGTGTGTATGTGTTTTTAATTTACACTAATGGTGCTGTGCTATAAATCTTGTTCTGTTTCTTACTTTTTTTTTCCTACTCTGCACTAGGTTTTTAAGATTTATCCCTGTTGCTCTTTACACTGCTAGTCCATAGCTTCAACCACTTCCCCCATCTCTTTCCTTTCCATTCTCCCAGGCTTCAGCCAAACAGGAACAGTGCTTGGGTGATCATTCTGAAACATGTCCCTTATGAATCTGTTCCCAAAATGGCTCTGGACTCTTTTCCCAGGAGAATATTTTTGGGTCATAGACTTTATACAAACTTAGTTTCACTAAATATTTCCACATTTTCAGAATGGCTCTGGACACTTATTTTTTTAGTAGCAAAGGTTCCCATCTCTCCATTTTTCTTCCAACACGTAGAGCTCACATGTTGAGCTCACAACAGGTTGAGCTCACAACACCTTTGAAGTAGTTTCAGCTACTTCTCTAATTGTGAGATTGATTGGTACCCAAAGGAGGGGAGCTACAAGACCACAGGGCCAAGCCCATCACCTACCCCAGGGTAACAGCTCCTCCTTAGCTGCTGGCATTGAGAACTATTCACACACCTTCTGTGCCCTGCCCTGTGGCATGTGTGAATCTCCCTCTTTCTCTGTCTGTCTTGACTTGTCTTGCCCTGTTTAATCAGAGCCACCATCAGCATCAGGTAGAACTCAGAATTAGTTGTGTGATTTGGTGTTCTTGTGTCTGAGGATGTGCCCACTGTATCAATATTCCTCCCAGACCTTGCTTAATTGACTCCAAAGATAGCTGTGCTTCTTTCTCATCTCCAGTGCCAGCCCTTCAGGGCCTCAGTTTTCCCAGTCCTCTCAATCTCAGCTACTTATTCCTCCTCCCTGCCTCATACACGCCATCCGACCTAGGTGGGAATCTCAGAATGCTCTCCTCCCTAGGATGGATGACCACTTGCATAACTAGCAGAGTAAACTGCAGAGAACTTATTTTTGGCTTTTCACTATTGTAGAAAGACATTTCCCTAAATTTCCTTGGGGGGATTAATCAGAAAGAAATGGTGCTCCCTCACCTTCCACCCTATGTTGGGAAGGGGAAAATTCTCCTTTGCGTGTCTAAGATTTGGTTTCTTTATGACTGGCTACTCCACTGTGGAAGAGAGAGGCAGAAAAAGTCCTCTGTGTTCTGGAATTTGACAAATAAACTGGTCTGATGCTGGGAGACACTCTTGGGCTAACAGTGGAGTCCTAAGAATCAATTTACATATAGCATCCATGAGGCAATGTGTAAATGGAAGAGAAAGCAAAGAAGCTGATGTTTAGAGACAAGGATGAGGCGGAAGAGCAGAGCAAAGTAGAAATGGAAAGGTCACGAGGAACTTGAAAACAAACAGAAATGGGGAGAATCACTGCTTGACAATAGTATCAGCTTACCAATGTCACAAAAATACTGCATAACAAACACCCAGACAATCTCAGTGTCATATGACAAGTATTTATGTAGCCTGTGCACCTATTGGCTAACTGGAATTGGCTGATATGGATGGGCTTAGCCAGTTGGTTCTGTTGGTTTCATCAAGGCTCACTCTTGCATCTGGCTGGCTGGGGACTGTCTGATCTAGGTTGGACTCTGTTGGTGGCAACTCAGCTTCACACATCTCTCGTTTTCCTCTTGGGACTAATGGGCCAGCCAAGGCCTGCTATTCTCATGGGAGTGGCAAAGTGCAAGACGACAAGCCTAATCGTGCACACGCTTTCCAAAGTTGTGGTGTTGTGTAGCTTCAAAACGATTCCAAACACTTAGATGGTTTGCTACATGAATGATATATGTGCTGCTGTGATAAGAGCTTAGAGTGAACTCCCTCTGCCTTTGGGATTATTACATCACATCTTATCAGACCCCATATATGAGTTACTGACCTGAACCAGTGGACTTCAAAACACATGGAAACCTAAGAGTTTGACAGACCTTTTGAGAGCTTAGGCTGCAGCAGGTTACACTGTTGGCTGCTTTTCTAAAGACAGAGTCTACAGTGTACAAGGCTGCACTCTGTCAGCCTCTTCTCCAAGACCCACAGCTCAGGCTGTGTGCGACAGGGCCACACCTTATTAGCCTTGCCTGGCAACACCACACCACCCTCTAGGAGGAAGAAAGGACTGGCATGAAGTGGAGCCAGGGGTTAGAATCCAGCTGATGAAGCTGGGAGGAGTCAGCTTCAAGTCCAAGTTCAATTGGCCCAGGGCCATGGGATGGAGCCTTCACGCATGTGTGTGTATATGTGTGTGTGTGCATGTGCACGTGTGTGTGTGTGTGTGTTTTATCATTGTACTTCAATGAGGCTGAGGCAGGTAGGTACTACAGAAGGCTGGACATCCAGGCGAGAGCTTCCTCTACTTCTTTCCCTTCCTCCCTCCTTCTTGGAGAGTGGGAACCATCTGGGCTGCCCCTGCTGCCTGCCAATGCCACTGCAGAGTTATGGGTAGTCCCAGTGGCCCTATCCCTCACTTGCAACAACTGTTCAGGAGCCAGATCTTTGGGAGTTTTATGGGTGATGAGAATGTATGAACCAGAACAAGTTTGACTCCTTGACCCCCCATTGAACTGGCAACAGGAAAAGTGAAATCAATTCTGGTAACCTGAGCAGCAGGAGAAAGCAGGCAAGAGTAACGGGAAACCATCAAGGCCATTTCTCACCTGCACAACAGGGAAGAGGAGAAAAAACCAAGCCAATAACAACACAATGATTGTGTATCGATGCCTGCTATGTAGCAGACCCTGGGCTGAACAATGGGATGCACAAATGCATGTCCTGGAACTGGTGCTAGTCTGGTTGAGGACAGGGGACACACATATAGATACCTAAACACAGCACGCTGAGATGGGATGAAAGACAGAGTGCTGTTTGAACCTAGAGAAGGCAAGACCAGGCAGCTTGGGCAGGAAGTCCACACAGGGAGTCCTAGCATGGGCTAGGTTCTGCTGCAGCAACAAACCACCTCAACTTTTAAGGTTTAAAACCAAGGTTTTGGCCGGGCACGGTGGCTCATGCCTGTAATCCCAGCACTTTGGGAGGCAGAGGTGGGCGGATCATGAGGTCAGGAGATCGAGACCATCCTGGCTAACACAGTGAAACCCCACCTCTAGTAAAAATACAAAAAATTAGCCGGGCGTGGTGGCGGGCGCCTGTAGTCCCAGCTACTCGGGAGGCTGAGGTAGGAGAATGGCGTGAACACGGGAGGCGGAGCTTGCAGGGAGTCGAGATTGTGCCACTGCACTCCAGCCTGGGTGACAGAGCGAGACTCCATCTCAAAAAAAAAAAAAAAGAAAAGAAAACCAAGGTTTCCTTCTCCATTGTGGGTTAGCAGGGACTCTGTCCCACACTATCATTCTTACTCTGGGACCCAGGTTAAAAGAGAAGCTGGCATTTGGCTGTTGCTAGTCACCATGCCAGGGGGAAAGAGAATTCTAGAGAGCCTCATATGGGTGAGCAAATGCTCAGGCCCAGAACTGACAACTGTCACTCTCACCTATGACTTACGTCAGGGCTTGAACATGCAATCCTATAGTGTGCCCAGCACATGGGGAAAATGAAAAATCTGGTGAGCAGCACTCAGGGATGCCACAGAACTTCAGAGATTCTTCCCAGAGGAGAAGAATTTTGGGATGGGGTTTAATGAAGAAGTAGGCAATGAGGCAGAGAAGGGAAGGACCTTCCAGGGTCAAAGGCTCCATGGAGACATAAAACATGTAAGGTGTGTTCCAGGAAGCCTAAGGGCGGTGGGTGGTGGAGGGAGAGAGGCGAGGGGTGGCCTCAGTGTAAAGCTTCTTGTGAGCCTTACTTGGCGATTTGGAGTTTATCCTCCAGCAATGTGCAGGCAGCAGACGTCTCTGAGCAGCACAGTGCTGGGGATGCTTAAAAGGAAATGCCCGGGAGGATTTGGGGAGAGCTATATCGGGCACTCAGCTTCCCAAGCAGAGGCCTGCAGTCAGCTGGCCTCAGCCTTCATTGTCTTTGTTTCCCTGGATAATGCTTTTTATAACTCTGCAATATCCAGCACTTGCTCTTATTTTAAAGATTTTAAAAACCTGCTGTTGTGACTGGGGCAGTTTGGGTGAATGAAATCATGTTTTTTGTTGTACTGTGGAGACAACATATATAAATGATATCATTGGTGCTGAGAGCTTGGCAGCTCCCGGATGTATCAGAGGTCGTTCTTAGAGCCCTCATTAAGGCTGTACATCACAAGTTGCCACAAGACCGAAGGAGGGCAATATGATTTTGTGATGAGACTTCTGAGGACAAATGTCTCTGAAGAGGGTGTACAGCTGCGTTTTCAAGTTCCCATCTCCCATCTCTCTAGATAATTCCTTCGTCAACATAAAGAGAGGAGGCTGGGCAGGGAGGGAGCTATGGAAGGAGTTGCAATGTGGGAAGGGCTTAGTCTAAAATACCTTTGTCAAAGTTGAGTCCTTGGAACCATGTTTGAAACATTGCACTGCTACAGCGGAGTTTTCACAGACGGTGCCCCCACTGGGGAGAACCCTTAGCACTCTCTCTCCTGCTTGCACAGATGAAAGAAGACTTCATTTCTGGTTCCCAAGAGGGACACATGTTGGAGAAAACACTGTTAACCTCCCTCTTGCCTACATCACTGTGCTCACTTCCTCTGGTACCTGTATTCTTTCTATTGGTGAGCTTGACACTGTTGGCCAGGGTTCTAGGGAGCAGGTTCACACGGCAGTGCTGGTCTCTCTTTCATGCCGCGATCTCTCACACAGACACAGCCTATCTCAAAGAGAGATGAGAAGAGCCAGCCCCCTCTCTTCTTCCTCCATGCTGTTAGCTCACCAGGGCAGATCTTGACCTCAAGGAATGCCGTCTTCCCTTCTGGAGCTGGTCCTGTGATGTGAACCTGGCTATCTTCAATTCACAGGATAGGGAGTAAGACATTTCATTTTGGCCTTAGGTCCAAGCCATCTTCTTCAATGTAGCTACTACTAGAGAGCCCACAATGAAGCCAATAATTGGCTCCCCATTTGGCAATTTGTGTCCCTTTTCAGAAGGAGGAAGGGTTAGTAATCAGCACTTTTAACTACCAGCATGCAGCATTAACAAGTTCTCAAGGCCTGCAAGCCATAGGGTTTCTGTCTTCCCTGTATTGGCCTTGTAATTTCTGACCATGATTAGGGTAAGAGTCAAGAGACTCCCAGGACAGGAAACAGAAAACATCAGATTTGTGTTTTGGAATGAACCCTCTTGGCTGGATGTGGTGGCCTGTAATTCAGCACTTTATAAGGCCAAGATGGGCAGATCACTAGAGCCCAAGAGTTTGAGACCAGGCTGGACAACATGGCAAGACTCCATCTCTACAAAAACTACAAAAATTAGCTGGGTGTAATGATGTATGCCTGTGGTCCCACCTACTTGGGAGGCTGAGGTGGGAGGATCCCTTGAGCCCGGGAGATCAAGGCTACAACAAGCTGAGATCATACCACTGCACTCCTTCCTGGGCAATAGAATGAGACCCTGTCCCCGTCAAAAAAGCAAAAACATTAAAACAAAACAAATAAACAACAAACAAACAAAAAACCCAAATGGAATGAACCCAAATAGATGAACCTGGATTTATAAACCAGCTCTGTCACTTACCAATCTGTATGACTTTATACAAGTCCTTTAAGCTCAGTTGTACAATGGGAACAAGGGTAGTACATACTCAGGATGATTTGGAGGAGCAGGGTTGAAGGATGGTTTGGAGGAGCAGGGTTGAAGGATGGTTTGGAGGAGCAGGGTTGAAGGATGGTTTGGAGGAGCAGGGTTGAAAGCAAGGGGCCCAGTTAGAAGACTACGCAAAATCCAAGTCAGAGATGATGCTTGGGAAAAGGTGTGCATTGGTCAGGGCTTGAAGAGAAAAACAGAACTGGTAGAAGATGTATGTAAGAGATTTATTGCAAAGAATTGGCCGACATGACTGTGGGGGGCTGGCTAGGTAAGCCCAAAACCTGCAGGCAGACCACTGGAAAGGACAGGCTGGAACTCCTAGGTGTGGGGTGGAGCTGCTGCCCACAGATAGACATTTGTCTTCCTCAGGGAAGCCTCAGCTCTGTTCTCAAGGCCTTTCAACTGATCAAATCAGGCCTACACCAATATCTAGGGTGATTTACCTTACTTTGAGTCCACTGATTATGGACTACACATCTACAAAATATCCACCTAGATTTGTGCTTGACGGAGTAACTGGGGACTGCAGCCTAGCCAAGTTGACACATAAAATGACCACTCCAAAGGGCTTTGTCCATTCTCCGTATAACAGAGACCCTGATAATTTACAACAAGACTTATTAGAGGGGCTCCTTGGCTGTGCCTTGATGTTGGCCACAATAGCATAGCAAGCTCCAGCTGGCTGGTTGTCAGTCACTACCTAAAGTAGCAAGGAGCCAACTGAGGGAGCATGGGTGGCTTGTTACTCATTTGCCCAAAAGTCCATAGAAGAATTTCATGGCCCCAGGCAGAAGCTGCAAAGAACTGAGCTCCCTGTTGCCACAGGTGTAACATGAGGGTACTGATACCCACTTCAGAGGGGGTTTTTGAGGAATAAATGGGCTAGAAATGACTTGTAAACTGCAGCTATACATATGTATCAGAGTTTCTGATAGAGACTATAAAATAATTTATACGTATCTGTCTCCAGGCCTAACTGTCTTCACTTATAAGACTAGTGTTCCTCACTTATTACCAATCAGCTTTAGCTTTGTTAATAAACTAGATTTCAACAATGTAATAATAAAGCTCAACCTTAAAAAGCATGAATCAGTATTTTAGAAAGTTATGCGAAGCTATTTCAAGAAGTGTGGTAGGAATGATATTTATGTGACTTGTTTCATACATAATCTTGGAAAACGCCTGCTTATCTTCTCACATGTAACCGAAATGTTGTGTCCTTGGTGAAGGCTGCCCTAATGTGCCCAGGCCTGGTTATGGGCCTCATCACAGGGTGACCACTGATGACGGATGTCCAGAGACAGACTTAGCCACTTGCAGCCTACCTCAGCTGTCACCACCTAACATGCACCTCCAAACGCCATCCCCAAATCCTACAGTCCTGCCTGTTAGTGTATTTAGAGCCCCTTTCTGCTTGGTGAGTGGGATGAAGGGGGTCTGGAAACCTGGTCCTATCACACCTGGTGTCTGTTGTCCCTGAGGATCTGAGCCCCTGGATTGAGCTGAAGCTCCTTTCCTGCAATGGGTAAGCCATCATGCTTTAGGCACTATGCTAAATGCTGTACATGAATCATTTCAGCTAACATTTATATATTTACTGCCTCTTACATTTTAGCCACTTTCCTAAGAACTTCATATATATTAATTTACATAACCATCATAACTCTATGAGTAGGTACTATCCTTGTTCCCATTGTACAATTGAGCTTAAAAGACTTGTCCAAAGTCATACAGACTGGTAAGTGACAGAGCTGGTTTATAAATCCGGGTTCTTCTAACTCCATGGCCAATGTCCTTAGCCATGACCCCATATAGCCTCCACAAAACAGCCTAGATAGTCCTGTCTCTATTTCACTCTGCCACCTGCCCCTCCTACACACACACACACACACACACAAAACAAAAAAACAAACAAACAAAAAAACACTTTCAGGCACCTGAGATATTACTGTAGTTTGGAGTCTGTGGTAACCTTAACTTTGCAGTTTGGGCTCCTGAGTCCTCTCAAGTAACCCGGTTAATTCCTCAGTTAATTCCTAATCTTCTGTTTGCCTGTCTTACTCTCTCGCCCCCTCCATCAGTCCTCCAGCAGACATAGAATTAAAAAACAAAAAAAAAAAACTGAAGAGCCAAGTCCACTTTCCTGTGACCATCGATCCAGGCTTCTATTTCCTCATGGATCCCACTGCGCCATCTATATCTGATGGTGCCTCTGTCTCTTCACTGGCCTGTTCACTCCTTTCAGGCACAGATTGGATCTTACTTACCTTTCTCTCCTGAGATCCCAACTCAGAGGACTCAATGAAAGGGTGAGTTATCTGCAACATTAGTGGGAAACCTGTGCTCAGGCACGAGGTGGAAATAGGGCCAGTGGGAAAAATTAAGGGGATTAGAGGGGGGCAGATAAACCTCATGGTTGCTGGCTGAGTGGAGATTGGAGAGTGGCAGTTTGCATTTCCACTGAGAGCTGGGGACTTATGGAGCTGAGGAATTCATATCAGGGCTATGGTTCTTCCCAGAGTCAGCTATGCAATGATGTTGACAGGGCCGGCCCCCTGATTCTATCCAAGCATCATTGTCTGGATTTCTCTGCCATTTGCATTTATTGAATTTCACTCTTATTTCCAGGGAAAGCATGGCAAAGATACAAATGGTAGCACCTTAACCAGTTTAGAGGAAGGTCATGAGGGAAAGAGAACAAAAGGGAAGAAGGCGAGGGGGCAAGAAGAAAGGAAGGAGAAGAGAGAATAGGAGATGGGAAAAAAGCAAAAGCATGGGGGAAGGGAGAGAGAATATTTCAAAGCTGACTTCAAGAGGCTTTGTGGCGTGAATGTTAAGAAATCACAGATTAGACAGTTCGAAAAGAATCTCTACCATCTGTCTTCAGAGTCTCAATTTTGCCTCTGTAAAATGGGCAGTAACAAACTTGCCCTTCACGCTAAACTTTGCCATGAAGGATTTAGGCATGATCTCAAGAATGTGGTGCATTCCTTCCCAAGAATGTCACGAGTCTTGGTGAGTTGTTTTGCAAGATTTGGGACAGCTTAATACTGAGATGGAGAAATAGTTAATTTGCCAGACTTCCAGGAAGGCTGTGGAAGGCAGAGCAGCCTCACGGGGATCTTGATTCGAGAGGCATTTGGAACAGGGCTAACTGGACCATCCCTCCCAGTGGGGCTGCATGTTTGGGTCAAGGTCTCTTGGCAGGAGCAGCAGGTTTGAATGAAAGCAAGGCTTGAGGGAGTGCACTAGAACAGCAGTATGCAGTCTTTGGTCCCTTAAAAATTATGGAAGACCCTGGCCAGGTGCAGTGGCTCATGCCTGTAATCCCAGCACTTCGGGAGGCCAAGGCGGGCGGATCAAGAGGTCAAGAGATCGAGATCATCCTGGCCAACATGATGAAACCCTGTCTCTACTAAAAATACAAAAATTAGCTGGGCATGGCGGCGAGCGCCTGTAGTCCCAGCTACTTGGCAGGCTGAGGCAGGAGAATTGCTTGAACCTGGGAGGCGGAGGTTGCAGTGAGCCGAGATTGCACCACTGCACTCCAGCCTGGCAATAGAGCAAGACTCTGTCTCAAAAAAAAAAATTGTGGAAGACTCCAAAAACTTTTATGTTTTTTTAAACCCATTGGTTTTAAAAAATATATTGGTAATTCAAACTGAGGACATTTTAAGACACCAGAATGCACAAGCACACATTTCATTGGCCCTCCAATCAGTGACATCATCAGGCATCAGCTAGATGCTGGAGAACTTCTCTGTGCACTTGACAGAGCATGAGAGTGGAAAATGCAAACCACATTTGGCGTGGTTATGAAAACAGTTTAGATCTCTCAGACACCTGTGTACTCCCTGGCCCACCCTGTGAGAACCTCTGAACTACAGACGTGGCAGAATGTTACACCTGATGGAAATCCTGCTGTAACTCTTCAAGACCTCAGACAAGGCGGTGACCTCATGTGATCACAACTGCGATTGGATTTCTTGAGCTATGTGTACCAGTTAATGTGCAAACAAGTCAGAATGGTTCACTCAGCCAGAGGCACAAAACTAGAGGGCTCCAGAGAGAAGTACAGTCAGGAATTTGGGGAAATCACAGAAAGGGCCCTAGATCCACGTGAGGTATGAAATTTGAGGATTTGGATCCACTTCGTCTAAATCTGCCAGAAGCAGAAATGCCCCGTGTATCATCTAGGTTCAAACTTGTTGCTGTAAGTTCAAAAATATAACTCTTCCCAAAGGCCATGAGCCTATAGCAGCATCTGCACTCCCCTTATGAGGTCAGCGTCTGTTCTCAGCCCTACCAGCCCCCTTCCCTTTCCCAGTGCTAGAGAAAACATAAAGCCACTGCAATCAAAATGAAATGTCAAATTTTTAAAAACCCGAGGAACAGCTGTAATTTGCAAGGAGACAGAATGCAATTAGCATACACTTGTCAGAATGGGAGATGGCTCTGTGAGCCCTTTATTGCCTTAGTTTTATTAAGACTGGACTGATTATTACAGTTTCATTTGCTGTTTGCCCCATTAATGGCCAAAGCAGAACAATAAACAGGAAGGCAGTGGAGAGCGTTTAGGAGCAGCATGCCATGGCCCTTGAGGGTCTTCATGGAGGTGAGAGAGGAATCAGGTACCTGCGTGTGATTTTGTTTGGAGAAAGGGGAAATGAGGGCCTCAACAAGGATCCTTCAACCTCTAGTCTACCAGCACTTTTTGTAACTTTTGCTTCCTGGATCGCAGTGCTTTGGGATAGAGGCCAAGAAAATCAGGGCAGAAAGTAAACAATCACAGTGTTAACCTGGTAATCTAGATGAGGCCCTGTGGGGAGATGGGAAATTAGAGTTCCCTAGGCATGTCCCAGGGTGGTCTTTAAATTATTCTGCAGGGGCACTATTCTCTGCTAGGGGACATTTGTCTGCAATCGCTGCTGCCTGCTGGGCCTCTACCCCTGCTCTTACCTGACCTTGCACTGGGGGTTGTTCCCTGAACCCCAGTCCTGCTCTGATTGCCACTGCAGGAGTTTCTGCAGCCCTTGAATCAGACTCAGCCTCCCTGGGTGGGAGGCAGTGGGGTTGCCCCCCAAGTCTGTCATCTGTGCTCACAGTCCTGCTGGAGCCTCTTCCGTGGGCTCCATTAAAGGACATGGAGCCTGCTCATTGAGTGAGCGCAACCTGAAGATACGACCGAAGAACAGTTTTATTTTTGCTCCCATTCTTCTTTTAAAATTTATTCATTGAGGACCATTTTTTCCCTTGCCTGAGGATGAAATGTCTGTGTCAGGCAGGCCCCATAATTTTCTCCTGGCTTTAAGGTAATAAAAAGATCTCTGGTCATTTTACACCACAAATACTGTCTCAATTCAGTAATTAAAATGGTCTATTCCTAGATAATAAAAATTCTGGACTTGTTTTAATGCCAGCTAAAGGGGTCCTTTACAGTGGAGAAGCAGCAGGGTCTTTGGCTTCCCAGCCCAGTGTTTCTCCTTCTCTGCCAGCTGACCTGGGAGTTTCCGAGGTTTCTGACCCTTTCAGGGTTTGACTGGTGGAAGGTGGGGTAGGAGGAAGAGGGAGTGTCTCCAGGAAGCAGACATAGGTCTGTAGGCTGAGGCTTCCTCTCTGGACACCTTCTTCCAGCCTCAGGAAGACCCCTTAACCTCCAGTTTTGCAGCACTATCTGCCACACAGCAGAATCAACTCACTGGAATATCTTTGCCCAGGTTCAGATTGTTTCTTAGAAAATCTGGGTGGCTGCAGGACAGTGCACTGTCCTTGCTGAGAAAGTGGGGCTCAGTGTGTCCTGCTGAGGTAGGGATTCCCATCTCTGCCTACACTGTGCTGTCTGTTTTGCTTTCTCAGGCTGACAGGCACTGCCTCTCACTTGAGATTCCACAGTAGTTTGTATGGGATTCAGACATCAGTTTAAGTGTTCCCACCACTCCAGGGGCCACATTGTGGGGCCTCTATGGGTCCCATTAAGGGTCCTTCTATAGCTGCAGGTGAAGGAGGCAATAAAGACCACCATCACCGGCTTTTTGTTTTTCAACTCTAGTCACTCTTTAACTCTCTCTTGCATATTTTAATCTTGATCAGAGGTCCTGCTGAGAGGTCTAAGGATTGTGAAATTTGTTCTCAGCCTCTTCACTTTGGTAGGCAGCATCAATTATGTTGAAATTGCCTTTTTAACATCCTGTAATGACACTCATTGGATGCCCAGTGGCTGCACTCTCTCCTTCTGGGAATGGTGCTTGGACAGGTTTGGGAAGCTGCTCTATCTCCCTCCTCAGCCATGTGGCTTGACAGAGAGATGGCCCCATCCCAGCTCCAGCAGTGGGTCCTGATGGGTGTAGGCCAATCAGCATATTCTCTCCCTCTAACCACAGGGATTGACTCAGCCATGGGCACCTCCTATGGCTTGAATGTGTTCCCTCAGAAGCATGTGTTGGAAATTTACTCCCCATTGCAACAGTGTTGGGAGGTAAGGCCTAATGGGAGGTATTAAGGTAATAAGGACTCTACTCTCATGAATGGATTAATGCTGATTACAAACTATAAAAGGGCTTGAGATTGAGAGTTCAATCTCTTGTTCTCTCTTGACCTCTCTTTGCTTTTCTGCCATAGGATGATGCAGCAGCAAGGCCTTTGCCAGATGCTGGCCCCTCAGTCTTGGACTTCCCAGCCCCTAGAATCATGAGACAATACATTTCTATTCATTATAAATTATCTAGCCTCAGGTATTATGTTATAGCAGCACAAGGTGGATCTAGGCAAAAAATTGGTACTGGAGAAGTTGGTGTTGCTATGATAAATACCTGAAAATGTGAACATGGCTTTGGAGCTGGGTAATGGGCAGAGGCTGGGAGAGTTTGGAGGAGCAGGCTAGAAAAACCCTGTATTGCAGTGAATGGAGCATTAAAGGGGATTCTGGTAAGGACTCAGAAAAAAGAAGAACTGTAAGAAAAATCTGGAACTTCTTAGAGATTACTTAAGTGGCTATGATCAGAATGTTTGTAGAAATATGAACAGCAAAGGCCATTCCAATGAGGTCTCAGATGGAAAAGAGGAATATCGTATTGGAAACTGGAGTAAAGGCCATCCTTGTTATGAAGTGGCAAAGAACTTGGTTGAATTGTGTCTATGCCCTAGGGCTTTATGGAGGGCAGAATTTAAGAGTGATAAACTAGAGTATCTGGTGGAAAAAAATTCCAAGCAAAATATTTAAGAAGCTGCATGGCTTCTTTTAACTGCATGCAGTAAAATGAGAGAGATGATTTAAAGAGAGAATTTATAATTAAAAGGAAACAGAACTTAGGGATTTGAAGGATGCTCAGTTTGGTCATGTGATAGAGAATGAAAGAGCATTTTCAGGAGAGAAAACCAATGCTGTGGCCAAGCCACTGACTGATAACAAGATTAGTATGCATAAAATGAAGCCAGAGGCTATTCTTCAAGACAATGGAAGAAGAAACCATAAGGTACTTTGTAGATTACTAGTGCTGTTCTTCCTACCAGAGGCCCAGAATGCCAAAGTCAAATGACTTCTGGTCGTAGCAGAGAAATAAGCTATACCTTATAGCCTAGGTGTGTAGTAACTGGACGATCTCGGTCTGTGCAAGTACACTCTATGATGTTCACACAATGACAAAATTGCCTAATAAAATATTTCTCAGAACTTAGCGCCGAATTAAGTGATGTATGACTGTATGCCAAAAAAGAGGCCTAGGGCACCCTGGGGACCTTGAAGCTCACTGTCCAGAACTGCCTCAAGTCTCTGCTCCCGAAATTTTGGCAAAATGCTCCTAGGTCACTCCAGGTGTGGCTCAAGGGGGGTGAGGTGTGGCTCAGGCCACAGTTTCAGATGAAGCAAACAGCAAATCTTGGGTAGCATCCATGTGGTGTTAAGTCTGCAGGTGTGCAAATGCAAAAGCTGTGGAGCACAGTTTCTTCCACGTAGGTTTCAAAGGTTATCTCAGGCAGCCTGGGTGCTCAGGCAGAGACTCATCCCAGGGGTGGAGTCACTGCAGGGAGTCCCATTAGGGCAATGCTTAGTGGAGTCATGAGGATGGGATCACCCCCAAAACTCCAGAACTGTAGAGCTACCAGCATGCAACACCAGCCTGGGAGAGTGGCAGATACCTGACTTTAGCCAGTAAGAGCTGCTATATGGGCTGAGCTTGGTAAAGCTATAGGGGCAGGGCTGTTGGAGTCCTTGTGGACTCAACCCCCATGTCAGTGTGCCCAGAGGTGGAACATGGAATCAAGGAAGATTATTCTGGAGCCCCAAGATTTAATGTTATTTGTCTTTTTGGGTTTTGGACTTACTTGGGACTAGTTGTCCTTGTCTTCTTGCCTATTTCCCCCTTTTGGAGTGGGAATGTCTATTCTATGCTTGTCTCACCATTATTTTGGAAGTAGGTAACTCTCTTGGTTTCACAGGCTCACAGTTGGAAGGAAATTTGCCTTAGTATGAATCCTGCCTTGAGTCTTACCTGTATCTGATTTAGATAAGACTCTGACTTTGGACTTTTGAGATGATGTTGGAATGAGTTAAGACTTCTGGGGCTATGAGATGGAATGAATATATTTTATATGTAAGAAGGACATAAATCTTGGGGGTCAGATGTGAAATGATATGGTTTGAATGTATACCCCAAAAGCATATATTGGAAACTTAATCCTCAATGTAACAGTATTGGGAGGTGGGGCCTAATGGGAGGTGTTTAGGTCATGAGGGCTCCACATTCATAAATAGATTAATGCTAGTTATGAATTATAAAAGAGGTTAAGGCTGCAAGTTCAATCTCTTGTTCTCTCTTGTTCTCTCTTTGCCCTTCTGCCATGGAGGATGCAGCAGCAAGGCCCTTGCCAGATGCTGACCCCTCACTTTTGGACTTCCCAGGCTCCAGAACCATGAGCCAATAAATTTCTATTCATTATAAATTACCCAGTCTCAGGTATTATGTTATGGCAGCACAAAGTGGACTAGGACAGCACCCAAACAATCAGCACAGAGAGAGGCGAGGAAACATGCTGAGGATTTTGCATGGGAACATGCAGTCTCTGTTCTGTGGGAACGACCAAAAAAAGACCACTTCTCTTCCCCTAGACAGTCAGGTCTAGGGGAGACTGTGAGGTCTGCAATTTTGATGGCCATTTTACTGACACAAGGGGAGAGTGTGGAGCTACCAGGGTCCACCATGTGTACCCTGAAGATGAGCCAAGACCACAGCCTTCTGTGGTCTTGGCTTATCTGTGCCTTGATCATGAGAAATCAGGACCTGGTGACATCAATGGAGTCACCAGGTCAGGTCTCCTAAAGCTAGTTTTCAACTGGGGGTGATTTTGCTCCTTCTCCCCAAGGGGACATTTAACAATATCTGGAGGCATTTTTGATTGTCATAACTTGGGAGGTGGGGGAGGTGCTACTGACATCTAGTGGGTAGAGATCAGGGATGCTGCCAAATATCCTACAGTACACAGGACAGCTCCCAAAACAAAGAATCATCCAGCCCAAAATGTCAGTAGCAATGAGGTTAAAAAACCGTGCTCTAACACCAAAACTGTATCTGGACTTTTCAAAAATATGAGCCAATGTGTTTATTTTATTTGTTTTAATATGCAGTTGGTTTTCCTACGATTTGCAGTTGAAAGAATCCTGACTGACAGTTCCTAAAACAGGACACCTTCTCATTCCCAAGTTCCCTCCTCAGAGCCTCACCTAAGGCCTGCAGGCCCCTCCCAGGAATCACCGTTCTTGAGATAGTCACTCTTTCTGCCTCCTTGGTAGACACTTTTTAGAAATAGTGTCCTCCACTCCAGGAATCCCCATGAAAAATCCCATCTTCTCAAGTCTTAAAGATACTTGGATGAAAGCATTTACAATTTTGCCCAAAAATTTCAAGATCACAATTTAAAAATTTTAGTATGAACTATTTCAGACCTACAGAATAAGTGCTCACCATCCAGCTTAAGAAATACATCCTTTTCCTAATAGCACTTTCCTCTCCCTCCTCAAGAGAAAACAGTTTCCTAAATTTGGTGCTTATCTTCTCATGCTTATTTTTTGTATAGTATCTTCTCTTCATGTATTCCTAAATACTATATTTCTTTGAATCTTTTATATACACTTATACAAATGATATCATGTGGTATGTATTCTCATGACTTGTTTTCTTTGTAATGTGTCTTAGAATCCCCCAGACTGCTTTAGGTAGCTTTGGGTTCTTCTGGTCTATGTGATGTTTCCTTATGTGAATTTAGATATCCATCCTCATGGTGAAGCTCAGCCCAATTTTTCCACAAGTAAAAAGATGCCTCTGTGGAGATTCATGAGCCTGTGTCCTAGAGCGCATGTACACAAGCTTCTATTGCATTCACCTAGAAGTGAGTGTTGAGTCGTAGTGCGTGTGCACTTTCACATCCTACTAGCTGTTGCCAAATTGGTCTCGAAGGTCACCTGAAATTTACTCATGCTATATATGTTGTAAAGATGTGTTAGAGGACACAAATATTGTTCTTGGCCCTCATCCATCTCAGTCACTCCTGAGATTTTTTGGATCTTTGTGTGCAAATACTATGTGAATAAGTACAATAGAAAGAATAATGGCCTTCCCAAAGATATCCACTCCTAATCTCTGGAACCTAGGAATACATTAAATTCCATGGCAAAGGGACTTTGTAGATGTGATTAAATTAAGGATCTTGAGATGGGAACATTATCCTGGATTACCCTGGGCCCAATGTAATCACAAGGTCCTTATAAGAGAGAGGCAGAGGGGTCAGAGTCAGAGAAGTCAATGTGATGAAGGCAGCAGAGATCAGAGTGAAATGAAAAGTGGCACACGAGCCAAGGGATGCAGGAGGCTCTCTAGAAGCTGGAAAAGGTAAGGAAATAGAGTGTCCCCTTAGAGGTTTTAGAATGAATGCAGCCTGTTAATCCACTTTGTGCTCTTGATCTCCAGAAGTGTAAGATATTAAATGTATGTTGTTTCAAGTTTGTGGTAATTTGTTACAGCAGCAAGAGGAAACATACAAGAAGCAAGGTCAACTCAGAGCAAAAATTCAGAAGGCAAAGCTGGTCTCTGGTGTGCCCACATGCCCAGTACCATGACTGACAAGTTGGCTGTCTTAGTCTGTTTGGGCTGCACTAACAATACCATAAACTGAGTGGCTTATAATAAACAGAAATGTATTTCTCATAATACTAGAGGCTGGGAAGTCCAAGATCAAGGTGCCAGCAGCAAGGTGCCTCTGTGTCTGGTGAGGATTCACTTTCTCATAGATAGTGCTGTGCCCTCCTTACATGGGAAGGAATAAGGAAGCTCACTGGGGCCTCATTTATAAGGACACTAGTCCCATCTATGAGACCTAATCACCTTCCAAAGGCCCCATCTCCTAATACCATCATCATCTTGGGGGTTAGGATTTCCATATATATATATGGGGAGAAATATAAACATTCAGACCATGGCATGGGCATTTAACAAAGGTTTAGCCCCTTCTCTTTTCCTCCCTGTTCAATCAATCCCAAGTGCTGACCCCTCAGGCCACCCTGAAGGTTCTAGTAAAGAGGAAATCTCCTAATACAGGTTTTAATATTAGAACATCTAGGAGATCCCTTAGAAGCTCCAACAAAAGAAAATCACATTCTTATGTTAGGCACTGCCCGAGGTGCCTTCACATGGTATCTCATTTGATTCTCACAGAAACACAAGGAGGTAATAATAATAATATCAACAATCATAAATACTTATTATTGAGACGTGTTTTTGATTCTAGGCTCCATGCAAGGGATCAGTTGAACTGTACAGCTAGGCATGGTCATCTCATTTTTATTGATGAAGAAATCAAGTGAGGCTAAGTGATTTTTCCAAGACTCCAAAGCTAGTATGTCATGGAGCAAGGGTTTGTAACGCAAGTCCATGTGATCTCAAAGTTTCTGCTTCTTCTATGGCAATTTCCTCAGAAAATAATTGTAAAGAGAGTTCCAGCCAATCCTTCCCTTCATAGCACACAACCATAGTTCTTTTCCTCCCTCCTGTCAATACCCTATGTCCATAGTGAATCCCACCTCCTCAATGCCAGAGATACCTGTATTCTGCATTTAGTGACTGCAGAGAATTGGGCAATTCTTCCCCAGTTCCATTTCCTCTGCAAACATTTCTTCCTCCATCTGCTGATGATAATCTTCTGGCTTGCCCTCTGTCCTATCAGAGGCAACCGTCAGAGGGCATCTGCAAGGAAACTGTGATGAGTTGCTACCAGCACGTTCCTGAGTATGCCTGTGTGTGTGTGTGTGTGTGCTTATACATGCACACAGGTGACTACTAGACTGCTGTATAAGTCCCTTTAGGATGGCTGGATTAGCCCAAAGGTCTCAAGCCTAGAGGCCACTGTAATCTTTGATCTATTTATGAAGCTTGGAGATAGGAGTAGGGCTGTGCATGAATGAGGAGGCTTCAGTGGCCACTTTCCTGGCAATGTCAGTTTTATGGGCCTGAAAAATATCCCATCTCTGCTTAGAAAGTTGCTTAAATGAAAATTCAGTTTGCCAAGTTGCAGGTAGTTGTGATCACATGACTAGGCATAGGGCAATAAAATGTGAGCAGAAGTGATATGTATAACTTCAGGGTCATTTCCAACAGAAGACAAGCCAACTTTCCTGGATGTGGCTCTATTTTACCCTTCCTGAAACTGAGGTTTCTGACTGACTTCATGAAGTGAAGCTGCCCATCATCTAGGCTGTCTGGATTGTTACACCAGTGGGAAATAAACTTCTACTTTATGTAAGCCACTCTGTTGTGGGGTATTTTTGTTACAGCAGTTGAGTAGTTTTACCCTAATTAATGTAACTGCATTCTACGAAGCATCAAGAGAGCAATTACCCAGGCTTTATATGTGCAGAAAGGATGACATCATTTTGGGCATATGCCTTGTTTTTTTTTTTTCTTTTTTTTGACCAGATGGATTACAAACTGGATCATCCACCCCCATCTCTACTTCACTTTTGACTATGCAGTGGAATTGCATCTTAAATTGGGGTTTGTTTCTATAGTTAGGGTGCATAAGGTAAGAACCGTTAATATTAAAAATATTCTTATGGACTCTCAATAAATCCAGTGCAGCCAGCATTTTCTCTAGCTTTAAAAGATGTCTGTTTCTTTGGTCATGCTCTTGTTGAGGATTGCCATTAAGGACCTTATTCTATTAAAAATATGTTTTAAGACATGCTTATTTCTTTCTACTCTCCCTCAACTTTTTCTTCTTGTCTCTTGGATATAATTGGATTCACCTAGGTTTAACATGTGTATGAAGCAATTCAGTATAAACACTGGTGGTCAACAGCTTGGCTGCCAGGAAAGAAGGGGAATCTGAATGCTGGAGGCCAGAGAGCTCCCAATCCATCTGGTTTGCTTCAGGTACAGTCTTGCCTTAGGTTAGGGAGCTGGACACCATGATTTAATGAGATTGCTTTGAGCAAAGGCAAGAAGCCCCCAGAGTGGCAGAGCATGCAGTTGCTTGCATGGGTAATTATTTCTGTCTCTCTTCCCATCCTCTCCAACATCCACCTTAAGTATATACTGATTTATACCTAAAAATCTTCTTACTCTGGTTTAATGCTTTAAGAATTGTTTCAACACAAATCCTTGCAGTATTTTCCATTATTCATCATTTATATATCATTTTTGCAAACTCAGATTATTTATTAAATGTTCACTTCGGGCATTTGGTAAAGACAAAAGTACCCACACTCTCATCACCCTGCCTCAACAACTATCTTCATTTTAGCAGAATCCCTTTTAGTTTTTGTTCAAATGAATATATTTTTCCTTATTTGTAATTATACCAAACATATCTTTTTATTTCAAATTTTATTGTTGAATTCTTTCCATGAAGTTACACCTTTGTAATTATAATTTTAAGAGTTCCATAAAAGCCTATTGAATTTATGTATTATATTTTACTCTGCAGTTGGCAGAGTTCATAATGGAGAGAATAATTATCTACTTCTCTGAGTTGTTAAGGGGATTATAAAGGTATGTGGCGCTTAGCTCAGTACTTAACATACTACAGGATTGGTAGAGAGCATGGTTTTTGGACATAGACTTCCTGGCTTGGAATTCCAGCTTCACCTCTATCTAGCTATATTTCGGAAGTTACTTATCCTCTGTGTGCCAGTTTCCTCAGCTATAAAATGGGGATGATAGTAATGCCTAAACCATAGATTTGTCATGAGAATTAAATAAGTTAAGTCCTACATGTGTCGTTGTCATTGTCATCATCCTTATTTTTATTCCTCTCCAATACACTGGGTAATTGCCAAAGTCTGAGAATCAATCCTTTGAAGTAATTAAATTTCGTGTCTTATTGCTTTATCTAAAATTCCTACAATAATAAATTATTAAAAGCTTATCTGGCATATTTGTTCTGTTGCTTATTTTAAAGTTGATACGTTTTTATAATTGTCATTAATTGGGTTTTTGTGTACAATGGGTATTTTTTATACAAAAGTGGACATTTCTGTCCCTTTTTAAAAATTCTTGACATAAGGAATAGATGTTAGATTGTATTAAATGCTTTGTGTCACCCATTGAAATGATTATGTTGTTTCTTGCTTAACTATTGAAATGATGTGTGCATTATCTAATCATTTCTTTTGATTTCCTTCGGATCTTTGTTCTTGTTGTCCTTTTCCTGCTCTGCCTGTAATCTCTACATATAAGGTAAATGGTAGGTATCTTAGAGTTCTCCATAGAAAGAGAACAAATAGGGTATATAAGAGGAGATTTATTTTATTTTTATTTTTTATATATATGTATTTGTATTATACTTTAAGTTCTATGGTACATGTGCACAACGTGCAGGTTTGTTACATGTGTATACATGTGCCCTGTAGGTGTGCTGCACCCATTAACTCGTCATTTACATTAGGTATATCTCCTAATGCTATCCCTCCCCCCCCCCCCCCCACCCCACAACAGGCCCATTTAACATAAGAATTGGCTTATGTAATTTTGGAGGCCAGTAAATACCACAATCTGCTATTTGCAGTCTGGAAGGCCAGTGGTATAGTTCCAGTCCAAGCTCAAAGGCCTGAGAACTAGCGAGAACAAAGGAGGAGAAGGTGGATAACAGAGCTCAAGCAGAGAGCACATTTTCCCTTCCTCTGCCTTTTTGCTCTATTTGGGCTCTCAGTGGATTGGATGATGCCCACCACATTGAAGAGGGTGATCTTCTTTATTCAAATGTGAATATCTTCCAGAAACAGCCTCACAGACACACCCAGAAATAATGTTTTACCAGCTATCTGGATATCCGTTAGTTCAGTCAAGTTGACACATCAAATTGACCATCCCAGCAGGAAAATTTAGACAAGGTTTATCTGGGCCTGGAGGTTATGTTAGTAGTCCAGCCAGTGAATGGACAAGAACCAAGTGATGAAGTGAAAACTACTTCTATTAACTTCTAAACTGACAATAATAGATGGCTAGCAACAAGTATTAGTTAAAATAATTTAATGCATTTGAGTATTTATTTGCTTAATATTTGAAAATTAATCTTAGCATTTCTACAATGTGTAATGTTAAATAACTTACCTATTTTGAACTTAAAAGGATTTCTTGTATATGATTCTGTGACTGTTACATGAGCAGACATTTGACAGATCTACTCGTATCCTTGGAAACGAGTATTTAGTCACAGACAACACTGCATGACTCAAAATTTTTTTCCGAACTCATTAAGTGTTTTATTTGGTAGAAATATGATAGTTAATTGTGTTTACAAGTAATGTGTGCATAAATAAGTAGAACAGGCAATATTAATAACTGTTAAGAGCTTTTAGAACAGCATATGTTATTACCAAGTATGGCTGATGTGAATAGATTTCTTCACTATAAATCATCTTTATTTTGCAGGAATAAATCATATATGTTCCTGGTACATTATTCCTTTAATGTAAGGCTGATTTTACTTATTGATATTTTATTTCAATATTTTCTATTTGTATTCAAATATTACGTTGGCATAGATTTTGCTTTGTGGCTATATCTTTATCAGATTTCAGACTCTGTATCATACTGACCTCATAGACTAATATAGTCACCCTAAAAATTTTTCTTCCTTTGGAACAGTTTATAGCACACAAAAATCATTCGTATGAGGAATAATTAGCAGCACATTTTTATGGCCTTTGTAAATAATCTTCAGGTTAAATCTAACACTGTTTTCCATTTTTTTCTTGCATCAGGTTTAGAATGCCATGTCTTTAAGGACATTTTTTTTCTACCTCATCGAGGTTTCAGATTATCTGACAATTCTGGATAATACTCTTTTATAATTTTTTAAATTATTTTATGTCAGTTGTTATATTAGCTTTCTGATTTTAATTTTGTTAATTTGAATTTGTTTTTGATTGGCTTTACTAGTTTAGGTTTTCTTATTTTGTCACTTATATTTTTCTTTCTTAGTTACTTAGGGTTTCTATTGCTGTTATCCTTGCCAATAGTGTCCCTTGTCCATGTAACTCTGGCCCCTTTCCTAGTCAGAGATAATTGGCTGACGCAGGCAAAGGTCTTCCAAAAGGTAGGATTCATTATTAGAGTCTTACTCACTGGAAGTGCAATTAAGAACCCCAAAGACGGCCGTGCATGGTGGCTCACGCCTGTAATCCCAGCACTTTGGGAGGCCAAGGAGGGTGGTTCACGAGGTCAGGAGATCAAGACTATCCTGGCTAACACGGTGAAACCCCGTCTCTACTAAAAATACAAAAAATTAGCCGGGCGTGGTGGTGGGCGCCTGTAGTCCCAGCTACTCGGAAGGCTGAGGCAGGGGAATGGCGTGAACCTGGGAGGCGGAGCTTGCAGTGAGCTGAGAACGCGCCACTGCACTCCAGCCTGGGCGACAGAGCGAGACTCTGTCTCAAAAAAAAATAATAATAATAATAATGATAATAATAAAAAGAACCCCAAAGACTGTGATGTTAACTGTAGGGAGCCAATAAGCAAAGTCAGAGTGTATATGGACCAATATTGCCACCAGCAAAGCCCCATGCAAGCTGAAATTAAGGGAAAGAAGGATATCAGCTTGAGGTGTGAAAATTGGTAGAAAGAAAGACACGTGTGTGGAGAAAAGCATGAACCAAGAGCCATGTAATCCTGGGGAGATGAAGGTGGACAGTCGAGCCACGTTTTATCCCTCTGGTTTCCATGAGGTCTGACTATGCTTCCCTACCACGTACTTCCATGAGGATCCCTTTCTATTTTTATATAACTCTTATCTTACCCTTGGGCTAGAGTTCCTGTTTAATGCTATCAAGCATGTCTTAAGATATTTTCTTATGTTTTTAAACTTAATGCTCACTTCATTTACTTGATTTTTAAATAATTGAATAATTTAAAGTAACTAAGAGGCTGAAGTGGATGACAATTTATTATTTCTCTCATTAATTACTCAAATCATGCAGACCCTCTGATTCTTTAACAATCTTTGCTTCGTGCATTTTTTACCTATTCTTAGCACCCAACACCAGGACACAATTTATTCTCAATGGTTGTCTTAATGGTTTCCAAGTAGATAAGATACCAGATTCTCATCTCATTCTTTCTCTGAATTACAAATACAAATTAGGTAAAAAAAAATCCATATTTCGTGAATATATATCTATGTCTCCATAGAGAAAAAAAGATAGGAAGAAAATAGACCAAAGTCTTACCAGTGCTTATTCACAGTTTTTATTTTGTTTGTGCTTCTCTGTTTTCTGCAAACAATGAAAGCGTATTATTTTGTAATCAGATAAATGAAATTATATGAGACTAAAAAATGAACAATTAATTTCTGAGTCTGACTTTGCTGTAAAACAGAGGTTTTTATGTATAGCGTTTTTGTTTTCATTGATTTCCGCATTTGCTATTATTTGGCCCAAATGTAATTCTGCAGAGGATTTTTTTTTTAATTTACAAGCTTTAAACATGTTTTATCTATTTTAACTTATATTACTAATAGATCATTTTTTTTACCTGACCACTAGACTTGAGGGAAAATTGGGTCACAACCCTGGTTATTGGCTCTTCTGCATCTCCTCTCTTTACTGGTTCTGATCTGTCTTTTCTAGGCATAGGCAGAACATAAGTGCTTGACACGGGCAGATTTGTTCATTCATTGCTTTTAACAATTATTTGTGTGAGGCTTACAGCACACTGGTACTGCTCTAGGGTCTGAGGATGGGATACAGAAGTTAACAAGACAGACAAAACCCCTGTTTCTATGGAGTTGATATTCTAATGAGGAAGTAAGCAAGCAAATTAGTGTGCAATGTATAGAAATAAGAGCTACCCAGAAAAACAAGTGTACGTGGAATATGATAGGGATAGGGTTTTCAGGAAGGTGTATTTGCAGTGGCCATATTTACAATGCAATCTGAAAATATGGAAGAAATCACTCCAGGCAGCAGGGGCACTAGTGTGAAGGTCCTAATGTAGAACAAGTGTGGATATTGAGAAAGACAAGGAAGGTCGCTGTGGCTAGAGTTGAGTGGGCGAGAGAAAGTGAAGTAAGAGATGAGGCCGGAGAGGTGAGTACAGGGCAGTTCATGAACGTGCAGATCAGAGGAAGGGATGTGATTTTTAGGTTTGATGGGAACCCACTGGAGCATTTTAAGCAGGGAAGTAATGTGATTTGTTTTATATATTGAAAAGATAACTTGAGGACTTACATTCTGGGCAGATGGAATAAAAGTACTTTTCCCTATTCCTGCCACTAAGTACAACTAATAACCCTGGATGTTATACATAAAACAAATGTAAGAACACTCCTAAAGGTAGAGAGAAAGAAGCAGGCTGGATGAGGACCTTAGGACCTCACCAATGGTGAGTTTCTTATTGTTTCTGTAAATTTTAAATTTTTGCCTATATATCCCAGACTTGGAGCTGAAGAAGCCAGCAACTCAGAAAATGGCACTGATGGAAAAAAAAAAAAGCCACAAACAAACAAAAAGCCCAAACAAAAACTTACTCTCTAGGCAAAGGACCAGGAAAGAGGCCAGCTAGCATGACAAAAAACGTTTAGACAATAACTGCTCTACTCTAGCCAAACACCACAAAAAAGCTGTGGGTCACCCACACCCATGCCAGCAAAAGCTAAGTAGGGAGCCTAGACTTTTATCCTTTACTGTCTATAATGAAGACCACAACAGCCTTGTGGGGGAAGTGTCAGAGAAAGCCAAGTAGGGAGCTGGGACTTTCATCATGACAGATGGTAACAAGCCCTTGACCCCCTGCAGTGTGAATGGAAACCAGCTGGATAACCTGTACATCCACCGCCACCTGGCACTAACTAGATACCTTTCCCCTTTCCCATTGAAGTGGTTCAGACGAAGCCTAGTGGAGATACAGGACTTTCACCACTGTCCAGAAGTAAGAAGGCCACCACTTCCTCTTTGGTGTCAGTGGAGGTCACTTGGGGGACAGTAACAAGGCACCCCTACCCTTCTGAGCCAGGAAGGTATGAGTGAAGACCTAGTGGGGAGCCTGGACTCCCAATCTTTCAGTAGTAATGAGGGACACACCCTCATGGAGGCTGGATTGGGAACCTGAACTTCTATCCCCTCCTGGCAGTAACAAGGTGGCCCCAACCCCTTTTTCCTGGCAGCTAAGTGTCAGAAGAAGCCAGTTAAAAGAGATTTAAATAAGATTCATAGTACAATACCCAAAATGTTTCAAGAGAAAATTACTTGTCATACTCCAAACCAGGAAAAGTTCAAACTGAATAAAAAACGACAATCAATACATGCTAATACTGAAATGACAAGAGAGGTTAGAATCATCTGACAAAAATGTTAAAGCAGCCATCCTAAAAAATGCTCCAAAGAGTGATCATGTATGCACTTCAAGCAAGTGGAAAATAGAAATTCTCAACTAAGAAATGGAAGATATAAAGTAGAACCAAATTGTACTAAAACACAGAATAACTAAAATTAAAACTTATTAATGGGCTCAACAACAGAATGAAGTGGAGAAAAAGGAAGAAATCAGTGACCTGAAAGATGATAACAAAAATTACCCAATCTGAACAACAGAGAGAAAGCAGATTACAAATAAATAAGCAGAGCCTCAGGGACCTGTGCAACTATAATATTCATGTTGCAGGAATATTGGAAGGAGAGGTGAGAGAAGGTGAGAGTGAAAAAGTACTAAAAGAAATAATGGTTGAAAACTCCCCAAATTTGGCAGAAACAAAAAACATCAGACTCAAGAAGATGCGCAAACCCCAAACAAAATAAACCCAGAGAATTTCACACTAAGACATCATAGTCAAAGTTCTAAAAACTAAAAGAAAAATATTGAAGGCATTGAAGAGAAATGATACCTTATTTGTAAGAGAAAAAAATTCAAATGACTACAGGTTTCTCAGCAGAAACAAGGGAGGCCAGAAGAAAGTGGGATAGCATTTTTCAAGTGCTGAAGGAAAAGAACTGCCAACCCGGAACAGACAGTGAAACTGTTTTTTAGGAATTGAAGAGAAATTAAGAAATATTCAGATGAAGAAAACTATGACAATATGTCACCAGCAGAAATGTCTTAAAATAATTGCTCAAGGAGGTTCTCTAAACGGAAAGGGACTGATAAAAGAAGGAAATTTGGAACATCCAGAAGGAAGCAAGAATGTAGTACAAAAAAATGGGCAAGTTCAATAGATTTTTCTTCTCTTCTTGAGTTTCTAAAATTACATTTGACAGTTGAAGCAAAAAATTATAACAGTGTCTGATGTGGCTTTCAATGTATATAGAAGAAATATTTAAGACAATGTGTATTACAAATGAGAGAGGGTCAAGGGCCATAAAGGGAAGTAAGGCTCCTATATTTCACTTAAACTGATAAAATGATGACACCAGTAGAATATGGTGAGATATGTATACACAATGTAATACCTAGAGTGACAATTTAAAAACCTATACAAAGAGTGACACATAAATAAACAAAAACAACATAAAAATAAAAATATAATTCTAAAAATATTCAAGTAGCCAATTGGAAGGTGGAAAAAAGAAAAAGAACAAAAAATAGAACAGCACTAAACAAAAAATAAAATCGCAGACCTAGGCCCTGACATATCAATAATTATATTAAATGTAAATGGTCTAAATTTACCAATTAAAAGAGAAAACTGGCAGAGTGGATTAAAAAGTATGATCTAACTATATTATGTCTACAAGAAACTCATTTCAAATATGACAATATAGGCAGGTTGAAGGGAAAAGAAATAGAAAATGGTATATTATGCAAACGTTAAAGCAAAGCAGGAGTGGTTATATTAATATCATATAGAGTAGATTCAGAGCAAATAAAATTACCAGAGCTGATAATGGACATTATATAATGATAAAAGAGTCAATCCACTAAGGAGACATAACAAATCATAAATACATAGGCACAAAACAAGAGAACTATAAAGATATGTGAAGGAAAAGCTAATGTAACTGAAATGGAAAATAGACAAATTGATAATTATGGCTGGACCTTCAACACCCTTCTGTTAATAATTGATAGGACAACTAGACAGAAAATCAACAAGAATATAGAAGAACTCAATAATATTATCAAACAATAGAATCTAATTATTGATAGAACACTCCATCCAACAACAGCACAATACACATTCTTTTAAAATGTCCACAGATAACAAGATACACCATATCCTGGGTCACAAAACAAACTTCAACAAATTTAAAACAATTGAAACCATACGGTGTGTTTTCCAACCATAATAGACTCAAGCTGTAAATCATTAACAGAAAGACAACAGAAAAATATCCAAACATTGGAAGCCAAACAATATACTACTAATAATTCATAGGTCAAAAGGGAAATCTCAAAGAAAAAAAATTGAAAACATTAAACTAAACAGAAATGAAAATATAGCATATAAAAATTTGTGGGTCACAGATAAAGCTGTGATGAGAGGAAGATTTATATCACTAAATGTACACATTAGAAAAGAGGGAACGTTTTAGATCAGTAATGTAAGTTCTTTCTTCAACAACCCAGGGGAGAATATGCAAAATGAACCCAAAGCAAGAAGGAAGAACATAATAAAGAACAGAAATTAATAAAGTCAAAAAGAAAAAAAGAATACAGAAAATCCATGGAAGAAAAGGCTTTTTTGGAAAATATCAATAAAATTGACAGACCACTAACAAAACTGATAAAGAAAGGAAGCCAAGACAGAGTACTAATATCAGGAACAAGAGAGGGAATGTCACTATAGACTCCGCAGACATCAAAAGAAAAATAAAAACACTGTGAACAGTACTGTGAATATTATTCATAAACATTTGACAATTTAGATAAAATGGACCAATGTCTTGAAAAACATAAACTACCATAACTCACTCAAGATGAGATGGATAACTTGAATAGGCCTGTAGCTAAATAATTAATTCTAAAGCTGCCAAAAAATATTTCTAGGCCTAGATAATTTCATTGGAAATTTTGCCAAATATTCAAAGAATAATTCTTTAATTATGTTTACATTATAATTATAATTCTTTAATTATTTATATTATAACAATTATATTATATTATAATTATTATATTATAATTATGTTAATTATAATATAATATATTATATTATAATTATGCTAATATTTATATTATAATTATAATTCTTTCATTATTTTAATAATTCTTTAATAATTCAATAAATTCTACACAATTTCTTGCAGAAAACAAGAGATAACACTTTTCAATTCATTTCATGAAGCTGGTGTTACCTTGATACCAAAACTAGAGAAAAACATAAAAAAGAAAACTGCGTTGGGGGTGGAGGCTCATTCCTGCAATCCCAGCACTTTGAGAGACCAGCATGGGAGTTTGAGACCATCCTGGACAACATAGTAAGAGTCTGTCTCTATAAATAATAATAATAATAAATAGCCAGATTTTTTAGGGAGGCTAAGGTGGGAGGATTGAGTCCAGGGGTTTGAGGCTGCAGTAAGGTCAAGATTGCACCATGGCACTCCAGCTGGTGCAACATAGGGAGACCCTGTCTCTAGAAAAAAAAATTAAAAAAAGAAAACCACAGACCAATATCCCTCATGAATATAGACACAAAAGTCTTTAATAAAATATTAGCAAATAGAATTCAACAGTATCAGAATTTTATAGTTTTGCTCATATAGATCTTGTACCTATTTTGTTAGATTTATTAAGTATTTAATGTGTGAAGGGGCTGCTGTAAATAATATTATTTTACATTTCAAATTCCAATTGCTTTTTGCTAGTATATATTAAAGTAATTTGACATTGTATATGAACCTTTTACGAAACCTTGCTATAATTGCTTATTAGTTCCAAGAGTTTTTGTTGTTGTTGTTGATTCTTTGGGATTGTCTACATAGACAATCATGCTGTCTGTGAACAAAGGCAGTTTTCTTTCTTCCTTCCCAATCTGTAAGCATGTTTTTCATTTTATTGTCTTATTTCATTAGCTAGGACTTTCAGTATGGTGTTGAATCAGGGTGGTAAGAGAGGAAATTCTTATTTTTTATCCTAAAGGCAAAGCATTTAGTTTCTCACCATTAAGTACGTCGTTAACTCTAGGTTTTTTGCCGATGTTCTTTATCAAACTGAAGTTTCTTCTTATCCCTGGGTTGCTGAGTTTTTATCATGAATGAGCGTTGGATTTTGTCAAATATTTTTTGGCATTTATTTATTTGATCATATGACTTTTCTTCTTTAACCCATTGATGTGATGATTTACATTTATTATGTTTTGAAGAAGTCTTGCACATCTGAGATAAATCCCATTTGGTTCTGATATGCAGTTCTTTTGATACATTGTTGGATTTGATTTGCTAATATTTGGTTAAGGATTTTTGCATCTATGTTCATAAGAGACATTGATCTATGTTTTTTCTTTCTTGTAATGCCTCCATCTGGTTTTGGTATTAGGATAATATTATCCTCATAAAACAAGTCAGGAAGTATACCCTCTGCTTGTATTTTCTGGAAGAGGTTGTAGGGATTGGTGGCAGTTCTTCCTTAAATATTTGGTAAAATTCACCAGTGAAACCATCTGGGCCTGGTGTTTTCTTTTCTGAAGGTTATTAATTATTGGTTAAATTTATTCAATACATCTGTTAAAACTATCAAGATTATTTATTTATTCTTGTGTGAGTTTTAGTAAATTGAGTCTTTCAAAGAATTGTTCCATTTTATCTAAGTTATCAAATTTGTGAGCATAGAGTTGTTTCTAGTATTCTTTTATTACCATTTTAATGTCCATTGCATCAGTACTGATGGCCCCTCTTTCATTTCTAATATCAGTAATTTGTCTCTTTTCTCTTTTTTATCCTTAGTAAGCTTGGGCAGAGGTTTATTAATTTTCAATAAACCAGCTTTTGGTCTTGTTGATTTTCTCTTTCCACAAAATAGAGTGCATTCTGTTTTCAATTTCATTGGTATCTGCTTTAATTTTTATTATTTGTCTTCTGCTTGCTTTAGCTTTATATTGCTTTTCTTTCTCTAATTTCCTAAGGTGGAAGCTGGAAGCTTAGATTACTGATTTTAGATATTTCTTCTTTTCTAATATATGCATGTGATGTAATACATTTTCCTTTAAGCATGGTTTTCACTATAAGTCACAAATTTTGATAAGCTATATTTTTAGTTTAATTTAGTTTGCAATATCTTTTTTTTTTTTATTTTTTTTAGACAGAGTTTCACTCTGTCATCCAGACTGGAGTGCGGAGGTGTAATCATGGCTCACTGCAGCCTCCCAGGCTCAAGCAATCCTCCCATCTCGGAATGGCCAAGTAGCTGGGACTACAGGCACACACTGCCATGCCCAGCTAATTTTTATTTCTTTGTAGAGACAGGGTCTCACTATATGGCCTGGGTTGGTCTCAAACCCCTGGGCTCAAGTGATCCTCCTGTCTCAGCCCCTCAGTGTGCTGGGATTACAGGCATGAGCCACTGTGCACAGCACACTTCACAATATCTTTAAGTTTTCCTCTTTGAGCCATGTGTTATTTAGAATTATGTTGTTCAATCTCAAATACATTGGGATTTTCCAGCTGTCTTCTTGGTATTGATTTCTAGTTTAATTTCACTGTGTCCTCGGGCATATTTTGTGTCAATTTTAGTCCTTTAAATTTGTTGAGGTATGTTTAATAGCCCAGCATGTTGTCTGTCGTGGTGACTGTTCCATATGAGCTTAAGAATAATGCATATTCTGCTGTTGTTTGATGAAATATTCTGTAAACATCAATTAAATCAGTTTACTGATGGTTCTGTTCAGTTAAACTATTTTTACTGATTTTCTGCCTGCAAGATCTGTCAATTATTGATAAAGGTGTGCTGAAGTCTCCAACTATAATAATGGCATTGTCTATTTCTCCTTGCATTTCTACTAGTTTTTGTCTCTGTATTTTGACACTCTCTTGTTAGGCACATACACATTAAGGATTGTTATGTCTTCCTGGAGGATAGAGCTCTTCTCATTAAGTAATGCCTTTGACAATTTTCCTTCTGAAGTTAGCTTTGTCTGAAATTAATATAGCTACCTCTACCTCAGCTTTCTTTTGATTTGTGTTAGTATAGTTTCTATTTTTATTAACCTTTTTTTGTTTTTTTTTCTTTGGCTTCTTTCGATATTTTCTTTGTCTTTGATGTTTTGCAGTTTGAACATGATATGCCTAGGTACAGATTTTGGGGAGTATTTATCCTGTTTGCTCTTCTCTGTGCTCCTTGTGTCTCTGGTGGTTGTCATTCTATGGATCTGTCAATATCTGTCATTCATTTTTTAAAATTTTCAGTAATTATTACTTCAAATATTTTTTCTGTTCCTTTTTCCCTTTCTTCTCCTCATATTCCCATTGCATGTATTTTACATCTTTGGCAATTGTTTCACAGTTCTTGGGGTGTGCTGTTCCATTTATTTAATTCTTTTTTTTCTCTTTGCATATTTGTATGAGTAGTAGTTTCTACTGACCTTTCTTCAAGCTCATTCATTTTTTTCAGCTGTGTCCAGCTATTGATGAGCCCATGGAAGTCCTTCATTTTTGTTAGTGTTTTTTAAATATATATTTGGCATTTCCTGTGGATTCTTTCTTAGAATTGCCATTTCTTTGCTTATATTACTCATCTGTTCTTGCGAGATGTCCACTTTTTCCATGAGAGCCTTTAGCATATTTATTTTCGTTATTTTAAATTACCGGTCTGATAATTCCAAAATCTCTGCCCTATTTGAGTCTGGCTTTGACACTTGCTCTGTCTTTTCAAACTTTGATTTTTGCTTCTTAGTATGCCTTGTAATTTTTTGTTGAAAGCAGACGTGTTGTACTACATAAAAGGGAAATGAGGCAAATAGGCCTTTGGTGTGAGGTTTTGTGTTTATCTGGGCAAGAGTTAGGCTGTTCATTCTTTGCTGTAGCTATAGGTGTCAGAGGCTAAAATTTCCTCTGGTACTTGCTTTCGTCTCTCTTGTTATCTTGGGCTTTCCCTGGAGACTTTTTCTTTATAAGGACTGAGACAATGTAGTTCTTCCTATTGCAATCCCCTGGGAGTATATTGAGGCCCTACTGATGTCATGATAAGGGGTAGAGGTAGGGGAAGTATTCAATAGTCCTATGATTAGGTGTCAGTCTTTTTTTTTTTTGATACGGAGTCTCGCTCTGTCGCGATCTCGGGTCACTGCAAGCGCCGCCTCCCGGGTTCACGCTGTTCTCCTGCCTCAGCCTCCCGAGTAGCTGGGACTACAGGCGCCCGCCATCACGCCCGGCTAATTTTTTGTACTTTTAGTAGAGATGGGGTTGCACCGTGATAGCCAGGATGGTCTCGATCTCCTGGCCTCGTGATCCGCCCACCTCGGCCTCCCAAAGTGCTGGGATTACAGGCGTGAGCCACCGTGCCTGGCAGGTGTCAGTCTTTTAGAGAACCTGTGCCTTGGGCTGGGACCTTCACAAGTACTTCTTACTTCTCCCCACCCCAACCCCTTAGATGAAAGACGGGAATGCTATAGGGAGTTGGAGTCGGGGGTTTCCCTTCCCCAGGTCAGTGAGGCTCTAGTAAAATAGTTTCCTTTGATGATGACTTTCATTAAAGAAGAATGAATGCTCTGGGCATTTTTCAGATGATTACTTTCCCCGTGCTCTTGTCATAAGCATGAGATTTATCTCAGGTTAACTCCCTGAGAATCTATCCGTTGGGACTGCTGGAGATAAAACTCATGTAGATGTGGGAGCCTCCCTAAGACTGGCCTCCCTGGAGTTTTTTTCTCTCAAACATGTCCACACTGAGGCTTCAGTAATTCATCAGTTACAGCATAAGTTCTCCTACCCTACTTCTGGGTCCAGCAGCAGGCTTCTGTTCCTGAACTTCTGCTCCAGTAAGCTGTGATTTTTTGTATTTGCCTGCATCTCCAATTTTGGGGGCAACAGTTTTCTCTGTGACCTAAATTCTCTGACAGATCTATGAAGAGTTTTTGATTTTCTGTTTGTTCAGCTTTTATCTTGTTGTGAGGATGGGAGTGGTGACTTCCAAGCTCCTTACATGCTGGACTGGAAATCAGAAGTCTATCCCTTTACTTTTAATCTATCTGTGTCTTTATATTTAAAGTAAGTTTTTAAAAAGACAACAAGATTATTGGGACAGTTTAATCAATAACAACCATATTTGTTTCTGTTTTCTATTCATTGTGCTTGTTCTTTGTTTCTTTAAAAAAATCTGTCTCTCTTTTTTTATGACCAGCTCAATATTCTGGTTGTAATTGGGGATTTTATATGATTCCATTTTCTCTCCTCTTTTACCATATCAATAATGCTTCTTTTTAAAATTTATCTAGTGATTGTCCTAGAGTTGCAGTATATCTAAGTCCACTTTCAAATAACACTATACCACTTTATGGGTAGTACAGGTACCTTATAAAAGATTATTCCTGATTCCTCCTTCCTGTCCCTTATAACATTGTTGTAATTCTTTTACTAATTCACAAGCTATAATAATCACCCAACACATTGTTGCTATCATTGTTTTGAGCAAAGAGTTATTAGATCAGTTAAGAATAGGGAAAATAACAGATTTTATGTTGCCTTCGTTTTTTCCTTCTGCAACACTCTTCTTTATGTAGCTATGAGTTTCCAACCTATATAATTTTCCTCCTTTCTGAAGAACTTCTAACATTTCTTGCAATGCAAGTTTATTGGCAACAAATTATTTCAGTTTATGTTTGTCTGAGAAAGTCTATTTCTCCTTCACTTTTGAAGGATATTTTTGCTGGATACAGAATTCTAGGTCGGTGGATTTCTTCTTATTTTTTTAACGCTTTAAATATTTCACTCCATGCACTTCTTACTTGCATGGCTTTTGAAAAGAAGTCCTATGTGTTTCTTATCCTTTTTCCTCTATAGGAAAGATGTTCCTCCCCTCACACTCTCTTCCCCCAGCTTCTTTCAAGATTTTCTCTATGTCTTTGGTTTTCTGAGTTTAAATATAATATGCCTAGGTGTATTTTTTTTGGTATTTATTCTGGTTGGTGTTCCTGGGTATGTGGCAGCTAAAACCAAGCTGGTAGCCATGAGGGGTGGGGAGTAGCATTAAATATATGACAATTTAGAAAGATGAGTCAATTGAGCAAAATACAAAAGAAGAAAATTTCAACATACTACAATCTCTTCATTCAGAATGAAAACTCTTATTACCAGTTGTACATATTTCTTAATTTTAATATATATAAAATATTTTATTTGCTAGCCTGCCTTATCACTTATTATAAACATTTTTCTATTTAGATAAATTTTATTCTAAAGCAATTTTAATAAATACATAATATCTGATTATGGGCTACACCAAAATTTACTTAACCCATTCTCTTCTACTGGACATTGAAGCTATTTTCAATTTTTCATTGTTTTATGAACACTTACTGCAATGTTTATTCTATTAGCTAGATATACACAGTCTCACTTAAATAAATAAGACTTTTTATAGCCGGCCTTGTCATCAACGCAATTTGTTAAGAACAGTTTCCTAGATGCATATGAAAGGTTTGCATGTTCTTAAGGATTTTAATATGTGTTTATCAATCATTCTTCAAATTATCTTCCTACCAGCAGTTTATGAATACCCCACAGCACCCATATTAATAACTGTCTACTCACCGCAGAGTATTATCTTTGTGTTTAATCTTTGCTAGGCTGATAGCAAAATAATGTTATCTCATTGTTTTAATTTTTTATTCTTTGGTTATAAGTGCGGTTGAACATTTCCTTGACTACATCGATTGACTCCTCTAGTCATGTATTCTGCCCTTAGGACTGGGGGTACAGTCAGCCTCATCTGAAACAGATGGACTGAGAGAAGGGAAGTGGGGGAGTCTCAGCTGAACATTGAGATATTATTATCTAAGTGCGGCAAAAATGCAAAACTTCTACCACAAAGAAAGCAAATAAACCTTCTCGGCCAGGCGTGGTGGCTCATGCCTGTAATCCCAGCACTTTGGGAGGCCGAGGTGGGTGGATCACCTGAGGTCAGGAGTTTGAGACCAGCCTGGCCAACATGGTGAAATCTCGTCTCTACTAAAATTACAAAAATTCACCGGGCATGGTGGCATAAGTTTATAGTCCCAGCTACTCAGGAGGCTGACACAGGAGAATTGCTTGAACCCGGGAGGCAGAGGCTTCAGTGAGCTGAGATCATGCCACCGCACTCCAGCCTGGGCAAGACAGAGCAAGACTCCATCTAAACCACAACCACCACAACAACAAAAAACAAAAACAAAAACAAAAACAAAAAAAAAACCTTCCCTCTTTCTCTCCACCTAATCAGGCTCACTAAATCCATCTAGGACTCTTTTTCTTATATGTATGGTCCTTGGCTGGCACTGGCAGAGAATGGGTAGCCGGCCTTGTCATCAATGTAATGCCATATGGTACATATTTATTGATTATACACAATGGGCAAGAAGCAACAATGGTGCTGGAGGGGAAGGAGGAGTATATCCAGAGGTTTTACACATGGTTTTGGAAACAACCAAAATTCAAAGCAGAAATTAAGTGAGGACTAAATGCAGGTAAAGTAATCTGAAGAGACAAAATAAACTGGGGTGCAGGCGGGTCATTCAAGGAAAGCTTTGCAAGGCAGCACTCAGGCTGAGACCTCCACACTGAGCTGGTTTTCCATAGGTGGAGAGAATGATGATTCTCTCACATGAGCCCACAGCATTCAATATACTGTTTCCAAATCCTTTCTCGCAGAGCTCCGTGCAAATGACGACTTGTAAATTATAGGGAATTAATTGCATCATTTATATTCCCTGCAGATCCAAGCCAGATCTGGTCTCAGCCTCTTTAAAGCAAACAGCGCCGCCACATTCTTCCCGTATGGCAGATGCCACTTCTTTCAATTATTTAAGCTCATTTGGATGGCTGGCTGGGGCCCGGGCTGCAAGGCCCCAGCACTCTGTGCAGGCCCATTCCTGGGGTCACTGGGGGCAACTGGAAGGCAGGTCAGGCAGCACCAGGCAAGCAGCCCCAGCTGTGTTTGATCTGATTCCAACTGGGAAACACTCTTTAGAAAACAACCTTCCTCGTAGTTACCGTTTTTAATTTCTCCTGAAATATTGACAGGGGAAGGCCCTGGGGAAGAAAAATGAGCCTTGAGAGATTATTCACTGACACAAGGCGCAGTCACGCTCACGGCCAAGCCAGGTTGCCTTATCACGGGCTGCTCTATCCATTCCCCTGCCCAAATTCCCATCAATAACCTGCTAACAATAACAAATTGCTACCTGACACCCTCAACATTCTATTGGGACTAAGCACCTGAAGAGGTGTTTGCAATAAATTGGACTCCTTTCCTTTCCTTTCCTGTTCATATTTCACAGAGTCCACAAATATTTATGGAGTACCTGCTTTGTGCCAGACACTGAACAAGACCAAGAAGGCCCCCTCTCATGTGAGGCTGACATTCTATGGAGGGGCCCATACCCAAGCAAAGAAAAATAAACTCAGCATCTCAGACAGTGGACACAAAATGGGGTCACAGAAGAGGACCTGACTGCGAGGGAGCTATTTCCTACTGAGTGGTCAAGGTTGACCTCTCAGGAGGGAACATCTGAGTCATAATTTGAATGAAGAACAGGAATGAACTATGTGAAGAGCCAGGGGAAGAACATTCCAGAAAGAAGAGACAAACCAGGAATGTTGGAGGCGCAGAGAAGCCCATGGAGCTGAATTGCTGTGAGCCAAGGAAGGGGTGGTGGCATCTGAGTACATTCTGTCTCCCGGCCCTGCTCCTTCTGCCATCTTCCCTCCTCCTCCCTCTAACCCCTTTCCTCATCCCTGTCCCCTGTCCCTTGCTCAAGCCAACAAGATTTCTCTCCGTCAGCTCCTCATTCTGTACCTTCCAAACTCATAGACTTCTGGGAGTCCAGGATATTGTGTTTTTTTGAAAGTTTGACTCTTGGCAAAGAGCCAGTGCTATTTCCATCTTGTGTGGAAAATATAGAATTACCGTGAATTATATTGAAAAATTAGATTCATTCACTGCTGTGATAATTTATCTCCCAATCTGTCTCAGAGAGTTAGCAGCTGGTGAGAAAATAAAATGTAATTTAGGCAAAAAAAAATCTCACTTTTAATCTATGTCTGGCAGGGAGAGAGGCTATTAAGTGAGTTTACTATTTGCCAATCAGGTGGTTTTCCTTAGCACACCCTCAAATGAAATGTTGTGATAGAGACTAATGGGTAGCTTGCTCTCCTCAGATGGGCCTTGCCAGCCGTGGGCTGTGAAGTCAGGCCCCGCTTAAAATGCAAAGCTTCCTAACCGGGGGCTCCTCCCAGGGTTCATCTCCTGAGATCCTGTTGGACTTGCTCCTGTAAGAGGATGCACTTTATAGCACTGGGGTTTTCCATGACAGTTTCTGCCTTGAGAAAGGAGGAGAAACAGCCCCCAGTTTTAAGCCTTATTGACTTAAGGTGTTTGAAATATTCCTCTCCAACTGGTAATCGTGGCCATTTTTCTTCTCTGGAGTGCCTGATGATGTGCCCTGCAATGGTCCTGACATCATTGCATGAGTCAGAACACTGAACTAATCATGCTTTGCCCAGACCGAGTCCAAACCTCCCCGCATTGGTGAGTCAGCCCCTCACAGGAGAGGCTACTCCGGAACAGCAGGCTTTAAGTGATAACCAACGTCCATTCCCCCACAGCATCCCGTAGTGTCAGGGCAGGCTTCTCCCCCTCCTTGCAAGGGATTCTGTCTTCTTGAAACAGAGCAACATAGGGTTAATATGACCCACTTGCTTCCTGGGGAATGAATTTTCTGGGTAGCAAGGCTGGAGGGGTGGAGATAACAATTACTGCTTTCCATCCTACCTAGCTTAGAATCCTACATCCTTGGGAAAACTGAGGCGCAATTGAGCGAGAATGTCCTAGACTGGAATCTGGACTCTAAAGATGTAGTGGAGGTTCTGCCATTTGCTCATCATATGACCTTAGGGGAAGTCTCTTTACCTCTCTTGGCTGGAGCTGCCTCATCTATAAAGTGAGGAGCCTGGGCAAGATGGGCAAGGTCCCTTCAGCTCAGAGTTTGTTAATCTGTGAATTTGTTATTTGGGCTACACAGATGTGTGCCCAGCTCCACTCTGTACATGCCAGGTGGAGCAGAGACCCTGCATCTAAGCTTGAGCCTCCCTGGGATACTTGCTCAAAGGACCCTAACTCAGGTGACTTCAGGGAATGGAGGGCAGGTTCTAATTTGGGAAGGGTGCAGAGCAGAGGGGATCATCAACTTCTCGTGGGTGACCCACATACTGGGTACATCTGATGAGATGTCACGCTGTGGTGATGGTTTCCTCAAAGCCGCTGGGAGAGTAGTAACAGGGAGCCTGAGTGTGGAGGGCCTTCCTAGAAGTCACCTGGCCCATCAGATGTCACTCCAGGCAGAACTGTGCTTCATCCATCTCCCCAATGATCTCACTGACTTCTTGAACATGACCTATGAGGCCAGGCATAGAGAGGAAGGGTTTGATTTAAATTCAGCTTGAACTTCCAGGAAAGCCAGAGCTCTCATCACAGATTCCACCTGCCTCACCTCCAGCCCTCCACCCTGGTCAGGTTAAAACTACTGGTGGAATATAAGAGCAGGGGAGGGTGTACACTGGTGCTGTAACATGGGCAAAGCTGATAAGAATGTTAGGGGATTTTTGAAAGATGGAGGCAGACGAGTTCAGAGGGAATGACGGCAGACTGTTTGCAAGAGAATGGGGTACATCTATTTGCTCATCCAGCCACTCTTTACTGAACACTGCCTATGTGCCAAGCACTGCTCTCAGTACTGGGGATCCACAGAAGAGAATAGGAAGCACAAGATCCCTGTTCTCATGAAGATTTTATTCTAGTTTGGAGAGACAGGCAGAAAACTAATACACAAGTACATAAACAAGATAGTTCAGAATGAGCAGTGCTGTGAGTTGTGATGGGAAACGCACATGGGTAGGCAGGCTACTCCAGGGTGGTTTGGAAAGCTCTCCAAGTGCGGTGAGTTTTGAGCTAATACCTGCATGTCAGGAAGGAGTCAGTCCTGAGAAGGGCAAGGGGAAGAATATTCCAGAGAGGTTCTGAGATTGGGGTGGCCTGACATGCGCCCAGTCTATAGAAAATGGATTGGGGGGCTCCCATGAAGTTAAAGAAAGAGATCCTGGCAGAACTCCACTATTATCACCCCTGCCCCCCAACATCTCAGAGGGAAATCCCAGAAGCAAAGATGGTGTGGGCATGCCCAGGGGCATGGATGGATCCAGCCAGGGCTTAGGGAAGTGCCCCAGGGCACAGGGACTCACTGGGCTGGGAGCTGTAGTGACCCCAGTTCCTGACAGGGATAGGGGAAGAAAGAACCACTGCCTCCTGCCTCACCAGAAACAGCCAGGCCACCTCTCTTAGGCAAAGGACCTCACAGCATCTGACTCCCCTATCTCCCTCCTTCCTACCCCAAACTGCTGAGTCTGAGTATGGACCATCCAGTACTTTTTCAGTGAACCTAATCTTCTCTCTTCTCCCTTGTGTCTGAACCTGACAAATTTTAACAAAGACCACCCTGTCAGTCTCAGCCAGAACTTTCCCATGGCAGGGTGAAGGGACAGAAAATAACCAGACATGAGGAAGGAAACTGAAGTTCAAAAGAAGAGGACCATCTGAGACATTGGATAACATGTCTCCCTAAATAGTAAAGTTACTGAAAGAAGCAAGAGATAATTTTAGACAAATTTTAATTGTCCTCTCAAAGAGATTCCAAATGTCATTGCATCTATGAATCTAAAGCAGAAACTCATCCAGAAAGGTATGAAGAGAGGACAAATTAGGACAGACTAGACTAGGAGATGACACAGGGTGAGGGGGAGGAGGCTGGGCTGAATTTTGGCCCCACACTTGTTGGCTCTGTGGCCTTGGACAAGTTCTAGAGCCCATCAATCTCCCATAAATAGGGGATTTCAAATAGCACCTTCTTCATGGAGCATTGCAAAGCTTAAACAAGATAACAATGTGTGAACAGCACTTGGCACAATGTCAGGCACACAAGAAGCACCCAATGCACGTTATTCTTTTTGAGAAAGTTCATGAAAATGGAACACAACTGCTTAATTTAGTAATTACAATGAAGGCAAAGAACAGCAACTTAGATTCTTGAGGAAACCAACAGCAAAGTGGGAGGCAAGAAGGGGGAAATTCTCCCTCATTTCAAAAGAAAAGAAATGAAAGGTGAAAATATTGAGGTTTGAAAAAAAGAGGCATCAATCACAGGGCCGGTAAAATCAAGACAGATATAGGAAGTTGAGTAGGTGAAGCTGGAGCAAATGAAGGGGAATTAATTAATCTGTTTTAGAAAAACAATCGGAACACATTGTCTGCTGTTTCTGCAGGTTGAAAGGACTTACTACACCACAGGAAAGGAAAACAGACTGACAACTAAAAACATCTCAGGGAAAAGATTGAATTTCAGAGAGAAGGAAAATGATTTGCCAAACGTAAAAGAAAATAAAGGAAGTTTATTACAAAGGAAGAAAATCAGACCAGCTTTGGATCTCTCCACAAAAGCAAACACCAGACAAGAAGCAGCAATACGAGAGGAAAAGTGTGATGGAGAATTCTGATTGTCATTCCAGATTATCATTCCTGTGAGGGCAGCAGGGAGGTTTTCTCATACATGAAAGGCTCAGAGTACACTTCCCATGGGGCTGCAATAAAAAGAATCACTTGAAGATATGGCTTAATGCTTAAGAAAGGAATTATAGATAGAATTTAACACTGCGGAAGCCATAATTTAAAGAACCGTAGAATAAACTATGCAATGGAGTCAAGGCAAAATGATGATCTTTAATGGAGTTTCATAATTTGCAATATTTTGTTTAAAAACCATAAAATAAGTTAATGCTAACCCAGCTCTAATAATCTATATTTCTTTTTTCTTTTAAATGAGAAAAGGGAGTAATAGGAGGGAAGCAGAAGTTTCCTAGATTTCTTCTCTTTCGTAAGTATTGATAAAGGTTTCTGACATGAAGTAGAGAGAATAGTCATTTTTAAATTTAAAAACAACTTTTTAGGACAAAAACAGGATATAAACTCCAAATTCCTGAGGCAAAAGGAAAGGCAAATACACAGAAAATGTATTTCCATAGAGCAACCACAAAAAAAATGAAAAAAAAAAAAACAGTAAGCAAGCATAAAAACAAAAGCTTAAAATAACAAAGACACCTTTTTTTATTGTGACAACAGATATAAATGAGCTAAGCTCTCTTGTTAAAATTAAAAGACTCCCAATTAAATGATGAATTGAAGTCCGTCCAAGTTTATATCACAGAAAATTTAAAACCCTGCTCTAGGACATGAAAGGAAGTGAATTAATGTCAAAATATACCATGTTCCTTGATAAGAAGTCTCAACTTTTTAAAGATTTGATTTATTTTTAATTCAAAAATAAAACAAAATTCTAATAAACATTCAAATAGAATCTTTTAAACCATGGCAAAATGAATTTTAAGTTATTCTGAAAAAATAAATATGGGAAAAATCCAAATAAAAATTGAAGCAGTAGAATAAAGGAGGCACTTATTTTTTGATATTAAAAATATTTTAAAGGTGCATTAATTAAGAGAGTATGGTATAGGTGAAAGAATGAAAATATCACTGCAACATACTAGAAACCCTCAGAATAGACCTACATAAGTAAGGTAGTATTTCATGACACTGGGTAAAGAATAGATGATTATCATGCTGAAGTAAATTGCTAATTATTAGAAATTAATAAAATTGATCACTACATCATAACCACTACCTAGATGAAGTTCAAATGTTAAATGTAAAAGATAAAAGTACAAAGTAACTGAGATAAAACAATGGTAAAACCAGGATAAATATTTGCTTGATCTTTGGGTGAAGAGGGGATTTCTAAACCAAAAAGCAAAGGAAGAAAAAAAATGCAATTCCAGAAAATGTAGGACTTGACTACATAAATATTAGACAACAAGTTCTCTTTACCAAGAAGTTCATAAATCAAGTTTAAAGGAGAACAAACAAGACTGGAAAATGATATCAAACACACATGCATGCACACACACACAGGTTAATGTCCTGACTATATAGAAATTAATATCAATTAGGACAAAAGTAAGCACTCAGCAGGAAAAAACTTGACAAAACACACAAACTGATGAATTACAAATAAAGAAACACAAGTGGCAAAGCAACATATGAAAAAAATTCCACTTCACTAGTAGACAAAGATATTCAAATTCAAATAACATGTCTATCAAATTGAAAAAGATTAAAGTACATATATTACTGAGTGCTGGAGAGGGTACAAGAAACAGGTACTCCTATATCAAAACCCTTAAAAATATTTATAACCTTGGGTGTAGATATTCTCTCCCTAGGAATGTATTCTAAGGGAACATTCAGAAATTTCCATTAAAATTAACTACAAGAGTGATCTTTACAGCATTTTTAAGGTGGGTCAAAATGGATGATAAGAGGCAAATCTAATATTTATTTATTGAGCATGTAAAATGGTCAGGCACTCTGCCAAGCCTTTCACATGCATTATCTCATTTTATCCTCAAACAGCCATGTGAGGTACATCCCATTATTATCTCTGTTTTACAGATGAGAAGATAGGGGATTAAAACAACTCAAATGCCCAGCAAAAGAGGATGATTATACATATCATGGAACAAAAATAATATGAATGTAGTAAAGCCATTTAAAACCATATTTCTCAAAGAATACAGACAGACATCACTAAATGTTCACAGTACATTTGTAAGTCTATGTGTGAACACGGTACTAAACATATGGCCATATGATTTTGGAGAAAAGCATATATAATATATGTGTATCTCCCTAGGAAAAAAAGGACAAAGGGATAAAGAAAGAAGCAGAGAAAGAGAGAGAGGAAGAAAGCAAGCTGCTAGCATGGTTTTCTCTATTTAGGTTATAGAATGATGATAATTTCCTTCTTTTTGTCATCCTTTGTCCTCAAATTTTCTTCAATGAACATGCACTTATAGAATAAAATAAAATTTTATTTTAAGGGGGGGATAATTGACGTCATTTTCAAAGGTTTTCTTTTTGAAAGAGAAGAAGGATTGCTTTCAGATTTACGGTCAAGCTCTAATGGTTTATCCAAGGTTTCTGGGGTCACTAAAGTTCTCAAAGCTACCTGATCCTAGAAGAGGAACAGGACTGATTTATTTACCTTGTAATAATTCCACCCTTTGGTCCAGAGAGACTCAGGCTTAAAAGACATTCCTCAGATCACTAAGTTCTCCCTCTGGCTAAGGGTTTTATTTTGAGGCTGAAGCCCCTGTGCATTTTCCCAGCGAAAGATATATGTCCTGATATTCATGGTTGCATATTGATACGTCTGAATGCCTCCAGCTCCACTCCAGCGAGGATAAAAGTGACAAATGCATGGCATTGTCTCCAGAATTTCCACAAATGAATATTTTCACTAATAGGAAATAAAAACCCCCAAGTTCCTGATCAGGTTATTGCAGCAGGTGATTTGGGCTATAGAGAGACCTAAAAGTAGAAGTGGATGTTAGGGTGTCTGTCTAGGCTGGCTGGTTTGGGGCATGCAGCCACAGTGATGACCACAGGCGGATCTGTCACAGCTATTCCTAAGGCCATGGCCCACAGGCAGCAGGTAGGGCTTCATAAATCTCAAGGGGTGGGGGTTCAGATCAGCAAAATTAAAGGCTGCCTCTCTCACAAATAAAGCAAAGGGAGCACAGAAAAGTCTCCTGCTGGCAGTATAGTTGTGCATGTTTCTATTTGATCTTTCCACTCATGAGCTCATGCATTCATTTATTCACTCAAAAACTATTGAACGCTTGAAATGTACCAGGCAGTGGGAATACAGGGATGAATAAAACAGTAAAGTCCCTGCCTGAATGGAGGTTTACACCCTGATGGAATTAGATTTACAATAAACATGTAAACATATAAACAAACAAGTCAACAAGCAAATAAAAATAGATAATTTCAAATAGGGTAAGTCCTCAGAAGAGAATAAAACAGAGTAATGGGATGGGAAGTGACAGGGGGGTTTGTTTTCTAGGGAGGCAGTGAAAGGCCATACCAGGTGACAGTTGAGCTGAAACATGAATGGGCAGCAGAGGCAGCCACTCTAAATGGCACTCAACTTCTTTATTCTCCTTAGCCTGGCTCCACCTACCCACCAAGCCCACTATTCCAGGAATCTTCCCTGGCATTCCCAGCACATACTATTGCCTCCTTCTCAGAGCTCCCAGGCTGTGCCACCAGACAGTTCTTCCAGTGATGTGTGCTTGTGTATGGGAACATGTGTGTATGTGCAATGTATGTGCATGTTCTACCCTTCTGCTAGACTCCAGGGTCCATGGATAAGCTAGCAGTGCATCCTGTGGATAGTGTACAGCTGAAGGGTCCCACTTCTTCCCTGGCCTTGGCCCAGACCCCTGTATGCAGCTGCTCACAGTGTTGATTTACCTGACTCTCCCACAGATGCCTCATGCTTTGAACATCTAGTATGAATGATGAGTTGGCAGCTGGACACTGCCTTGCCTGCAGTCTGATTCTGGTTCTGAGGCTCTATGAAATACATGAGTGGCAATAGTAAGTGATTCTGCTTTTAGCGTTCAAGTGAGAAGCCTGAGGTGTCCAGGGATGCCTGTAGAGGGCCCTGGAAAAGAACATACTGAGCTCCCCTACTGCCAACTTATGCAATAGCTTTCAGCCTCAGCCCCATCCCTTTTTCCTAGTCAGCCTGGACTAGGGATTTTTCTCCAGTTGGATACTTGGCCAAGAGTTGGCCTTTCGGACAATGGCCTCATTCCCAAGGATTCTGAGTAATGGAGGCAGCAGTTTGGGCAGGGGTAAAGAGCCCAGTTGACATTTTCTATCTATCTACTATCTATCTATCTATCTATCTATCTATCTATCTATCTATCTATCATCTATCTATCCTGAGAAAGAATCTCACTCTGTCACCCAGGCTGGAGTGCAGTGGTGTAATCTTGGCTCACTGCAACCTCCACCTCCCAGGTTCAAGTGATTCTCATGCCTCAGCCTCCCGAGTAGCTGGGACTACAGGCACACGCCACTATGCCAGGCTAGTTTTTGTATTTTTAGTAGAGATGGGATTTCACCACGTTGGGCAAGCTGGTCTCGAACTCCTGACCTCAAGTGATCCGCCCACCTTGGCCTCCCAAATTGCTGGGATTATAGGTGTGAGTCAGCGCACCTGGCTCCAGTTGACACTTTCAATATACACAGACATGTTAGTGCCTAACAGTCCCCTGAACCTGCCGGGCTAGCCAGGCTTTCGCTGAGGTTGTGAGAACAAAGCAAACTGAAGCACACAGGTCCCCAGGGGAGGAGATGAAAGGAGTCCATCAGGCTCCATGTAGCCCTTTAGCATTAAACACTGCACTGGCCTCAGCTCTTGATCCAGACTCTGAGCTCTTCTCAAGGTGCCCCAGCCATGTCAAAGAGCCCAACAGCCCACATCTTCACAATCACCTTGCATGAATCAGGGGGATGGGATACAATCATAGGTGTGAGACCCAGGGAAAATTCACTTCAGTTCATCAGCACTTCTGCAATAAGTTCCGAGGCTACAAAGAAAGTGTGTCTGCCTCTGGAGCTACCATCCACATGAGAAGACAGACCTGGGAACCAACAATGCAGGCAGTGCAATGCACTCCTCTAACTGAAGTGGGTAGCAAGTGCACTGACAGCCCAGACAGGCCGAGGAGTCTTCCTCAGGGGATGGGGGCGGGGACCAGGGAATTGAAGACAGAAGAACACCTCTGAGCTGGACCTCGAAGGATGAGTAGGACTTCAAGGAGAGAACAAGAAGGGAAAGAGCGCCTTAGGCACAGGGAACAGTATGAGCAAAGGCAAATAGCAGAGCATGGCAGTTAAGCAGAAGAACTTGAGCCAAAGTGTGAAGGCTGGAACAAGACTCTGCCCCTTACTAGCTGTGCGACTCTGGGCATGTTAACATCTCTGTGCCACAGCTTCTTCACCTATAAACAAAACAATAATAATAGTACCGATTGGATAGGATAGGAGTGGAGATTTTAGAAGTTAATACACATAAAGAGCTCAGAAGAGTGTCTGGCACACAGTAAGCTCTATAGATGTATTAGCTACTGTTGTTGTCATCGACATTGTCTTCGGACAGCTGCCCAGTGTGGACTCAGTGAGGCTGCAGGGGTATGTGTGATCAGATGTAAGACCGCAAAGGCAAACCAGCGTTAGACAGTGAAACTGTGAATCCATTGAGAATTTCAACCCTTCTCTCCCCTGGATGTATTTTCACAAGCAGGCCAGAGGTGCAATTAAGAGGAGGCTTACAAGTGCCCATGTCCTGGACACCTGGAAGGAAGCCCCTCAGAGCAGGAGCCCAGCTTCTCCCTACTCTAACCATTCAGCAGGCTCAGTCTGTACTCCAGAGACCACTGGAGCAACTACAAATGCTCCCGCCTTGGTCACGAGGGCCCGAGAGAGAAAGCACAGATTCATTTGTCCAAACCAGACAGACTCTGGTGCATCTGAAGGACAGCCTGGAGCATGGTGGGGTGAGAGGGGAGAAATTGGGTGGGGTTAGAACCTGGCTACTGAAGGAAATCTGGAAACCTGAGGGCAGGGTGGATTTGGGCCATTAGGAGCCAGTCAGTGGGTGAGCACCAATCAAGAAGTAGAAAATCTAGGATGGGGATCGGCAACCCTAGAGGGAGGCTTTGGCAAGAAGGGAACTGGATGCCAAGGCCTCAGCCAAGTGGCCTGGAGTTCAGCGTGGACTTTGGCCTCAGAGGAGAAGCAAAGCACCTGCGATGCTTCCACCGAATGAGCGGGATGCTGGGGTGAAAGCAAAAAACACCCTTTGCTTAAACTTATCCTTTTAAATTCCACTTCCCTACCTCTTGGGTGAAATCTTCAGCCGATCTCCTAATGTGGGCTGGTCACACCTTTATAATAAAGTCTTGTGGTCACCTTCGGGCACCAAATTATCTGGTTTCAGTAGTTACCATATCCAGTGCAGTGTAGTAGTTAAATCTCAAAGCTGTATTTAAAGTGACAGTTCTTCCCTCTCCTGAGCTTAAGCCTGCTTTGGGGGAGTGGGGGCAGAGGCAGGAGTGCGAGGTTGCTTCTCCATTCCTCTCTTTGCCCATCCCTCCCTCCACCTTCACCCCTCCCCAGGCTGTCAGTGACTCCTCAGGAATAAGCAGGAAGAGGGAGAGAGAGAAAGGTCAGGCCTTACTGGACTGGCAGTGATTGGCATGGATTCTCTATGGGCTTGAGTAATGTACAATGCTAACTCAAGGACCCTTCTTGGGAAAATTCCTTTTGACGATGTCTCCAGACTAGTTGTCTCTGTGAGTCCACTTGACTCCTGGGCAACCTGGCCTCCACGTCACTCTGCTCTGTTGGTATCCCCAGCGCAGCCTCCTTCACCCCATCAGCTGAGCCTTGAGCTTTTGCTTTAAATGAGTGTCAGAAACCAGAACATTGTCTCCCTCTATTTCCAAGGCACACATATCAAGCTTTCCAAGAGGTCCCCTCAGAGCCTCCTTCTCCACTTGGCTTAAGGTGAGGGGGATTGTACCTCCCTTCCCTGTGGGGTGGTGGTGGGCACACAGTTCACAGACAGCTCTCTTTAATAAATCACCCCACCTCTCATCCTCCGGCATTCAAATGTGACCCATTATACCTTTGAGATGGAGGGTGAGCTAAAAATCTCAAAACTGGTTTTGGCCACCCCTTCCTACCTGCAGGTCTACCTGGAGGATCCAGCATGCTGCCTGCCTCCTCTCTAGAGTAAGAGGTCCTGAGGGCAAGGATTGTATCTGGCTCACTACTGTATTCTTATATTCTTGAGCTGCACTTAGCATTTAATTGGTGTGGGTGCAGCATAATGGCCCACAAAATGTCCTAGTACCCGGAAGCTGTGAATATGTTAAGTGACATGGCAAAGGAGAATTAAATTTGCAGGTGGAATTAAAGTTGCTAATCCTCTGACCTTGAGAAGGGGAGAGCATCCTGATTTTTTTCAGGGGGACCCAATGTAATCACTAGGGTCCTTATACATAGAAGAGGGAGGCGGAAGATCAGTCAGAGAGAAATTTGAAGATGCAGCGCTGCTGGCTTTGAAGATGGAAACAAGCCACCAGCCAAGGAATACAGCCTCTAGAAGCTGCAAGAGACAAGAAAATGGATTCTCCTTTATACCCTCCAGAAAGAAATGCAGCCCTGCTAGCCCCTTAATTTTAGCTCATTTAGAACTGCCGACCTAAATAAGTGAGACTCATTTAGAACTTCCGACCTCCAGAACTGTAAGAAAATACACTAAATGTGTGTCTATTTGTTAAAGAAGCTGCAGAAAACTAATACAATTAATGCTCAATAAATGTTGGTTGCATCATGAAACTACATTGAATCAGAAGGTTGCTTAATGCATACGGAATCTGAGCAAAGGAAGGACAAAAATCTGCAGGGTTGTGTCCTCCAGGCTCTGCTGAGTCAGCTGAACCATCCATGGACGCCCCTTCTGCTCACCTCTGTAGCCACGTCAGCCATGCTCGGAGATGTAGCCCATGGACAGTGCTAGATCAACAGTGCCAGTTCCTCGTTTGCAAACTTCTCCCTTTCAGGTCTTCCTGCATATCACTCCCTTCTGCAATTTTGTTGCTGTTGTTTGAAAATTATAGAAGTAATATATGCACCTATCATTTTTTTCTTGCAATTTAGATGAATATTATAGAGTATTATAAACATGAAAATAGATGTCCCCCATCTCCTAACCCCTCATTTCTGATCTTCAGAGGTAAATTACTGCTCTTTCTGTGGATCCTTTGACACTTTTTTCACCTATATCACAGCATACATTTACATAATTATTTGTGTACTCACACACAGAAAGTATTTTGACACAGAATAAATCACACTGTAGATGTTGTTCTGCAACTTTCTTTGTTCATGTAACACTGTATCTTGAATATCTTCTTCTATTAGCACACATAAGTTCACTTCATTCTTCTTAATGGTTGCATGCTAATCCATTGTTTGCTATAATTTGTGTAACCACTGCCATAGTGGCATTTAGATGGCTTGGTGTACAATCCAACAGATTCTTTAATATTTAATTACATTCTTTCAAGACCACATACTCACAGGCATTTTATGACTTTCAAAGGCCCTAAGTGCGCATTTCTGGAGGTTCTACCCCACACCACCTCAAACATATTTAAATATACCCACATCCCACATCAAATATAAATTTTTGCTATAAAAATTGAGGGGATTTTTATGATTTTGCTTTTAAAATAATTTGGCTCTGAGTAACTATTTAACCTGCAAATAGCTTTTAAGTGTAATGACATTTTTATGAATATTAAATTTAACAATTAATGAAGGTGACATAATGCTATACTTCATAGGCATTTACATAAACACATTAATTTTGATTTTGCTGCTTTCTTTTTTCATTTTGAAGTCAATAGTTTCCTTTTTCATGCCTCATATTTTTCTTAGGGCTTTGAGAAGCTTGTAATCCCTAGAGGAGATGACTAGAGTACCCAAGGGGTGCAATAACCCTGTGTACACGACCCCTTGCTGGATGCCTGGGTTTACTCTTGAGGTGAGTGGGTGAGAGAGCTGGGGTGTGCTCAGGGCTGGCTCACCAGGGTCCCCAAGGTGGGTGTTTCCCAAGGTAGCTTGAGGCAGCAGAGCAGGGTGTGAAACTGGAATGGATCGTAAAGAGAAGCCAGCCATAGCTAAGGAGACTAAGGGACATCACCCAGGATTGGTCTTTCATGAAGGAACAAGACAAGTCAGGACTTGGGTGTCCCCAAATTCCTCATGCACATATTCCAAGACTGTTGTCTCCCAGAGGCTTGATTTTATTTGTTGTTATGGGGAGAGTTTCCCTTGTTCACCTCTCAAAAGGTGGCCAAATCTTCAGGGTCTGGAGATCTCTAACTCTGCTCTGATGCTCTGACTGCCCTAAAATTGGAGCAGGCGATTGATTGCTTATGCAGAGCTGGTTAATGGGCAAATGAGGGGTCTCCATCAGGAGGCAAATTTCCCCATCTGCATTGCTGCATGTGAAAATGTCATACTGATCAGAGCAGTAAATGCTCAGGAGGGAAGGGCAACATAATGACAGAGACAATTTGGCATCTCATTTAATTTCCTCACACAAAAAATTAACATTTTTGGAAAGATCAACTTTCTCCATGGAAATTCCTCTCCAATGTAAGCACTTGCTCAATGATGGGCTATTATAAATGCTTATGATCATGAGGATGAGATTTCTATAGCATCTGATGCTGTTATTACTTTGAATGAAATCACTGTGAGGACAATTTCAGGTCCCACAAGAAGCTCTTAGCTTTAAGAAGTCCCTGTGGATCAGAACACAATTTCCATAGCTCAGTAACACAGACAGTGAAGAATCCGGGGCAGAATTATGGGGCAGGGGCACAGGGAGGTGGAGGGTGTGGGATGCTGTGTGACCAAGGAAACACAGCAATGGGTCTAGACTAAGGCTCGTAACTTTTGGCTCCTGGATTATCCCATCTGGGATAGGAAGGAACTCACAATTTCAGGCACATACAGTATTTCCCTAGTTTAATCCTAACAGACTCTGTGGGGCTCTCTGGGAGCCTCCTGCTAGGGTCCGATTGTGCCTACATATTATTTTTCTTGGCAACCATCAATGTGCATCCTGTTTCTCCTCTCCACTCTAGGTCACTATGGGATGACTTCTGATATTCACAGTAGCAAACTGATCAGTTCTTGCAGCATACGGAAGATACCAGTGCTTTAACCAGAGGAACTGCCAACTCTAGATCAAGTTAATGCCACCCAACATCAAGGATATCTACATTGGTGTTTTCTCCTTGTGGGAGAGAATGCTGTGGTCTTCCACTATCATTTTTTTCTCATTGAAAATCTTAAATTTTTAGCTAGACTTATTGCCATCCAGTGAAAAGATTCTACTTCCCAGTAGTCCTTGCAGCTACAAGCAGCTGTGAAAGTAAGTTCTGACCAACAGAATTGAAGCAGAAATGCAACGTGAGACTTCAAAGACATCTTAAAACAATGAAGGTATACCCTTTCACTTCCTTTTCCCTTCCTCCTTACTTTGTCTGGAATGCAGGTGTGATGGTTGGAGCTCCAGCAGCCCTCCTAGACCATGAGCTGGCCTTGAGAATGGAAGTCACCTACTGAGAATGACACAGTCTTGCTCCATAATGACACCAAGGAACCACCACACAAGTTTGTTTAAGCTGCTTTCATTTGGGGTCTTTATATGTAGTTGAAACTTACACTGATACACACTTGTTGCTGTAAAAAGTCCTGGTTCCAAAGCACCTAGAAACCATACAGCAAAAGCACTGTGAAGCTGTTCACTCTCCATGAACGTCCTTTCACCCTGTACCCAGACAGGGGTTCATGAAATTGAGTGGCACTGAGCAATAGATGAGTCACTCTGCTAGGAGCTCCCCCTTCTCATATCGCCCCATGGACCACTCACCACTTTATGCATCTCACCCATTCTTTCCTTGGGGTGATTCACTTCCCAATAGGCTCCTCTGCCCCCCATCAAAATAGATCTCTAGTGGACCAGCCTCAGTATTCATTTGGCTATGATTTAATTTTGGGGTGAATACTCTCCATGATAAAGCTGCAAGTTTTGCTATACTCTTTCCCCTGTAAAGTACATGCAGATCCTACCTAATTTCTGGCCTTCATTCAAGATGCCTTTCTTGGAAAGACCAGGAGAGGGTTAGACTTCTTGTGGGCATGTTGGTCTTCAGCTGGAATCCCAAGGCACAGAGCACTCACGTCACAATGAAGGGTATGACCACATGTGTGGCACTTTCTTCTGTTGTGATCAGGCAGGTTTGACCTTGGGTTAGTAAGTCCCCCTCTGTAGTAACTGTGATAGTTAGATATTTGCTCAACATGTAATTTCTCCTCCACCTTTGTGAGAGGAATATAGCCTCCCACCCCCTTGATGTGAAGCTTGGCGATGGGACTTGTTTGACCAACAGAATCTGGGTAGCAAGGAGCGAGGTCCAAGTGTTAAGATGAGATACCTTAATACTTTTCTGCTTGGCCCTCTGGGAGCATTCAACTTACATGATAAGAACATTCTGAGCTCCAGAATAAGACGCATGGGGCAGAATTTCTTCAGTTGACCTACAGACCTAGGGTCTGAAGCAACGGAACTGTAGCTAATCTACAGACCGGCAGCTTGAAAATAGGTGCAACTCCAAATAAAAGTAATAAATATATACTCCTCCCTTACAACAGCTCTAGTTCCACTAGTTGTACCAATCAGTGACTCCTGTTTTCGGTTACTACATTTGTGGGGGTTTGGACGTAGCATGATTTCAGGAAAAGCTTAGCCAATACAGTGAGAAGTCTCTCTTATGCCTTATAACAGCTCTCAAGTCCTTGGGTGGAAAGACACCTTCAAAATCCACTGGATGTGAATTCAGACTTGTAAATACAGACAGAACAGGCCCCACCCTTTCTCTGGCATTCTCTGTCTCTTGGTTTCTCTCTTTCCTGAATGCGAAAAGGGGTGGCTCCAAAACCCACCCAGAGAAGAGTCTCTTTCCTCTGATTTGCTGCTGTCTCCTTCCAAGACCCAGTGCTCTCATGTTCTCTCAGCAGCAGTAGATTCTTTTCAAACCATCCTCCAAAATGCAGCCAGAGTTGTCTTCTGAGAACAACTAAAATGCAGCCAGAGTTGTCTTCAGAGTGGTTCCTGAGACCATCCTGTCTGATCATGTCAGTCGTATGCTTGCAATCCTTCAGTGTCTCTCCACAAGTATTTAGTGAAAGTTTCCATGTCTTAAGGCACAAAGCTCTTCATGACCTAGGGCTTGCCAGCTCTTACTACTGTTCTCCTTACCCACCGGCCCCTCCAATTCCAGATCTTGCCAGCTCTTACTACTGTTAGGTCTTGCCAGCTTGGTCTTGCCAGCTCTTACTACTGTTCCCCTCATTCACCGGCCCCTCCTATTCCAGAGAGCTCCTCACACTTTCCAGAAGGCATCATGCTGCTCTCTGTCTCCACACTGGTGCACATGCCATTTCCATGGCTTGGACACCCTTCCCTTATTCCCTGGGGTGTGACTGTCTCAAGGTGACAGTGATATGATTGATGGAAAGATGCCAATAGCCACAGGAAAAGGAAACATGTTCCTTTAATATGAAGTAGAAGATACAACTACACACAGACCGACTCATAGAGCCAGGGGTACAGAAGCAGGCACAGTCTAAGAGGGTGTTAGTTAGGATATACTTTAGCAGCTGTAGCAGAGAGAGCTGAATTCCTAATGCATCCATCAGAACCCAGCTCAAGCCTCCCTAAAGCCTTCTTTGGTTTGCTCTGTGGCTCACTGCCCAAGGCCTGATTTAGAAGCCCATTACCTGGGCTCTTCAGAGGCCTATCACATTATCGTGGCACTGGTCTAACCAGGTTCAAGAGCCGTTCTGGGATCTTGTTGCAGCACCATGTTGCAGGTGCTCAATGCTTACTTAGTGAGCACCTGGGCTACTTGAGATGGGCATGGGAAAGGTAGCTGATGTGTGCTGTGACCTGGAGAACAGGTGCTTTCCATAGACTTAGAACTGTGCTCTCTAAACTGCCTCCCTGCCTCTGGGCTTCTCTCCATAATGCAGCCAAAGCGATTTTCTACTGCACAGAGTTGGCCGTGCCACTATCCTTAAAATCTTCCAAGAGCCCTCACTGCTCTGAGGCCAGCAGCTGAACCCTTCAACATGGCTCACAAACAAAGGTTGCCATATTTAACAAATAGAAATCTAGGACACCCATTTATATTTGAATTGCAGATAAACATCAATTCTTTTAGCATAAGTATATCTCATGCAATATTTGAGATATACTTATATTAAAAACAAACTTGTTGCTTATATGAAATTCAAACTGAGTATCTCGAATTGTATTGGCAACCCTGTTTACTTTGTCTATGTCCCTGCTTTTTTCTGCAGCATCCTCTCTCCCTAAGCATCTGCCTCAGACCTACTAAACCTCTTTCTTCCTCTGGACTTTCTATCATGGCGCTTCTGTGAGAATTAAATGATTTAACACATGTCAAGTGCTTAGAACAGTCGCTGTCCTAAGGGACTTACCTGGCTCATGGTGGAAGACATTGAAGTTTCACTGTGATTGTTGTTGCCCACTCCGACGGGCACACCCGCCCCAGTCCCACTGCTCCACTTGGCCAGATTAACTCTTACCCATTCTATAGCAAAGTGGTAATCTCAGATTATCAGCCTCTTCTTTGGGACTCCTTTTCCAATTGTTCCTTGAATGAGATTGGAAGTCCTTGGTGTATACTCCCAAATGCCTTGTACTTCCCCTACAACAGCTCTTACCTCACTTGGTCATGTTTTCTTAGTCAGCTTTCCTACTAGACCATAATGTCTGCAGAGAAAGGAATCTCTATATTGCTCATGTATCTGCCCTCCGTGCCCTGCAGAGTGCCTGGGAAAAGAGGTGGTATTTAGTATATACTGAATGAATGAACAGCACCCCACAGCCCTCTATTTTTTAGGAGCTGGTTTCCTAAATAACTCAACCTCTTTGTGGTCAAGGTCAAGGGAGATTCTAACACTGCCCAGCTGACGTGCCCATTCCACTTGGGGTGCTCAGTCCTGGTTCTGAGAAAGGAGGCAGACAAGCACTGTTTCTGTTTCAGTTCTGCCTTACCACCTGCAAACCATGTGTATGGTATCAGGCAGTTTGCTTCTCTCCCCTGAATTCTGGTGTCCTTGTCTGAGATCTGGAGTCAATAAAATCCATCTGGACAGGCTTTGGGGGAGAATCAACTATGAGGTGATGCTATGCTTGCAAAAAGACCCGGCACATAGCAGGGACCAGACAAACGTGAGTCCCTGCTATGGGCTAACTAGGGCCTCCTTCAGAGAAAATAAAAAGTTCGGAATCATGTGACCAATATCTGGTCAGTTTGCATGAGGCAGTGTATTTTGATTTCAGATCAGAATCAGGAAACCCTACACTTTAAAGATGAGAGGGGAAAAATGTGAAAGGAGAGAGGCCACGTCTGAAGACTTGAGAGAGAGAAAAAAGGGGCTGGAAGCAGCAGATCAATCATCAAGGTGAAAACTTAAAAGATGATTGATTTTCCTCCTTGATGTCCACGTTTCAAGGACCTTGTTGGGCTCCTCCTGGGAAATCGACTTTGAGGCTCATCTGCCATGGAAAGACATTTCCTCTGAGCTCTGTTTCCAGTGACTCCCAGGATCCGGGCAGGGAGCAAACAGCAGGGTCTCTGGAGATCAGCAGCTTGACCTCAGGGCCATGCTGGCTCTCTTTCCCCATAGCCCGGAGAGTGTCCAGAGTGCTGCACCTGGAGTCACTGCCCCTGAATTCAACCCACTTGCCCTGGCTGTGTGGCCTTACAAGAGCCAATTCACCTGCCTGACTGACAATTGCTAGAAAAGCTTCAGGGTCTTGATGGTCAGAGATAAATGGACAGGATAGGGAGGAGCCAGATGATAGGAATAAGATGTGCCTTTGGGGAGCTGAGGAGGCAATGTTTTCCAGGGTGGAGTTCAAGAAACAAGCAAGGTAAGAGGAGTGGAGCCAGGCAAGGCATAAGGAAAGAGTGGACAAGATAGAAAGGTCCGCAGTGCTTGCCGGGAGCTGGGAAGGCACCTATGTGGAGCAGGGTGCGAATCTGGTTAAAAGCCCAGGGTCAAGGTTGACCTCTGTAGCTCTAACCTTGTAAAGATGGCATGAGGATTACATGTGGCAATGGATGGAAAGCCCCTGTCACATAGGGCTTGATGAATGGGCTGAGTCAGAAGGAGAATATGAATCAGGTGAAGGACAAAATAATCCAATCCAGTTCCTCTTCCCTGTCCACACAGCACCTGCAAGCAGCACCTAACCCTGTTTCCTAGCCCCAGGTGCCCTTTCTATGGGCACCTCTCAGCTCAGCCTCTGGGGATGCCCTCCTGGCCCTGGGGTCTTGTGTGTTCTCCCAAAGGGACTGAGCTACTGCAGAGTAGTCCACCCAGGTTCTACTTCCTTACTGCCCCTGCCCAAGTCTGGTCAGGTCCATAATCTTGTCCCGTACACCAGAACTGGCCTCCTCTGTGACCCACCAGGTGACCCAGAAGCTCACAAGCCTGTACCCTTCTCAAAGGGCCTAATCGTGGAGGTTTACCTGCCCCTCCCCATCCCAACCCCCCCTGGCCATGACCTTCATTCAGGCCTTACCACTGACCCCTAGACTTGGCTGCAGCCTCCTCACAGGCCTCCCCAACCCCAGACCCTCCCTCTCCGGAGTCCATTCTTTTCATAAGCACCTGAGAAGTCTTTCTAAAACATAAGTAAAATTTTATCACTCTCCTGCTTACAGAAACAGAAACAAAGAACAAAAATATTTTTCTTTTGTTTCCCATCACCTACACAGGAATGCTTTTAGTTGTTAGTGTAGGATTTTTGTTTTGTTTGTTTGGAGCTCTTTTGCGGACCCGACATACAAAAGGTCAAGTTAATCAGGGTCAAATAATCCTTGGTCTGTGGGGAACTAATGTTAGGATCTTTCTGATTGATGTGTATTCTCTTTTGTCACTATTCTCCCTATTATAGGCAGTCACACACACATGTTGTATGGGTATCCTTGAGCTTGCATGAACGTTTGGAAAATAAGAATTGTTTTCATCTGCATAAGCAATACTGTGTTAAGACCTTGACATGTTTCTTATTTTTTCATTCACTGTGTTAACTTCTGTTCATGTTGGTGCACATACACTTAGTTCCATCACTTCCACTGCCTTGCACGGACACTAAGCTCACCTCCAGCTGCCTCCCTGACAAATCGCATATGCCATGCATATTATTGTACATGTCCCCTTTGGATTGGTGTGAGAATTTCCATGTGGGATTGCAGGTTCATAGGGCATATACTTCTCTGCAGTGTCGCTGCACCAGTCCCCACCCCACCAGCCCAAACTCCAGCACCTTCTACTCCCTCACTGCCTCTCCAGCCCCATTTTCTGCCACCCCCACCTGAAGTTCCCATTAACTGGCATGCTCACTAATTCAGTGAAGGTGAGTGTTTTTGAAAGCCATCTAGCCCAATCCTCTTGTTTTACAGACTAGCAATCTAGGGCCAGAGAGGGGACATGAGTAGCCCAACTTCCCAAAGCTTAGAAAGGCTTACGTAGGGGAGCCTCTGTCTCTTGATAAATGCTACTCAAAAGCAAAAGTTTTCTTCCACTTTTCAGAAGCAGAAAATAGAGTTCCAGAGACACAAAGTTAGAAACTTTGGGTCACATGGAACATTAGAAGGAAAGGGGAAAATTGTGGCTCATTTATCCCTGAAATTACCTTCTTCCCTGATGTGTAAGGTTAAGCAAGGGCTGCATGCACCTACAGGGTAAGCAAGGGCTGGATGCTAATGTCAGAGGAATCTGGGGGGTTGTGCTGCGTTTGGGCTCACTTCATGTCATGTACAGCAGCAACATCCAGGGTCAGATGGCCCACACCGCTGCACTCACCTGGCCCCAGTACCAGCCTCTGAGGCCTGGGTGATCTGATGGGCCTTTCATCAGCCTGATCTTTGTGAGGATTCAGCTAGGGATAGCACATTTAGAGCAAAGTTTGTTTCCATGTAGTTGTGAATTATCCCCACAAATCAAAGCTGGTTTGGGAAACCCAAGGCAAAACTTAAGTCAGGTTAAGCTTATAAAATTGTTTGGGGACAACAGTAATATAAATGAGCAGGCTCTTTAATACATTTTAAATGAAGTCATTGCATTTTTCATGGGGTTTTCATTTCCTGTTCCCCCTCTGCCTCCAGGGCATCAATCTCACACTGAGAAAATGTTTGGGAAGCAGAGGCTAGAGTGGAGAAGAAAGTGCTATTGTGGCTGGCTTCCCCAGGGTGCCTCTTCAGTCAGATCTACCCACAGGGGCCCCTACAGTGGTCCCCACACTGAGTAAAAAAGAGAATTACCCATTTGGACTCAGGACCACTGGGTGCCCACCGTCTTGCACACCTAGACTGTATCACTTTCCAGCTTCTGCAAGGAGAGCCAGGGCATTTGTCTCCTGTGCGGCCCATACTTTATGCAAGAGCAACCACATTCCACCTCCACACCTCCACCTCCCCTTAGCTCCCCAAATCCACTCACAAGTTACAATTTAATAGGCAGATCTAATCTCACCAAGATTCCAAAGTATTCCAGTCAATGCATCCCAACTCTGCTTGTCTCTGCCTGTCCACAGCCTCCTCTTCTTCCTCCTCCCAAGCTGTGCCACAGCAGAGACCTGTCAGAGAGGAATCAGAGGTTCTCCCCTGTTTAGCTTTGGCTTGTTTCATTGGAATTCTCAATGGAAGAATGCAAAGTCTTTTTATAGTCTCCAATAAAATGTAGAGGCTAACGGTTGACAGCATGGCCTTTGGAGCCAGGAAGCCCAGATTTTTTGTCAGCTGTGTGAATTTGGGCAAGTTATTTAACCTCTCTGTGCCTAGATTCCCCAACTAACAAAATGGGAGTACTAATACATACCTACCTATTAGCAGTACTTCCCTCACAGGCTTGATTGTGGGATTTAAATATGTTAATGCCTATGGTAATACGATAAGAACATGCTTGGCTTGTGGGAAGTGTGAGGTTAAGTGTTAGCTACAATGAGGATGATTGATGAGGAGGAGGATGAGCAGACACAGACGGCAAAGAAAGATGTAAATTGGTTGAATTGCCAAGCTCTGTACCATCTTCCCCACATTATTCTTAGAGCTCAGAGATTCTACACATGTGCAAAAGAGCCTCCAGAGAACCAGTACTAACCTGGCCAGAGTGAAGTAATTTCCCTGCTGAGGTTGATGATGGGTAGATATTCTAGACATATTGGAGGGTGGCACTCATGAGCAGATATCTGATACCAGACTGTTGCCAAGATGGCTGGGGCTTTGCCTTCTTAGGACAGAGAATTAGCACCCTCCACCCCGCAAGGTGCTCTAGTCTCCTGCTACTCAAAGTGTGGTCCAAGGATGAAGAACATGAGTTTCCTCTGGAAGTTTCTCCAATATGCAGAACCTCAGATCTGTCCCAGGTCTGCTTAATCAAAATCTGCATTTTAATAAGAGCCCCAGGCGATTTCTGTGTACACTAAAATTTGAAAAGTGCTCTTGTCGTCCAAACGCAGGGGAGTGGATGTGGTGACCTTCCCTTTCTGCCCCCACTGGACTGCATGAGCCATGTAGGGAGGGACGGTGTCTGTTTCATTACTCACCGTGTCCTCAGAATTGAGCTTCCTTCCTATCACACAGGGAGCACTTGTAAATTCTTGGCAGTAGATGGATGCATGAGAAACTGAATAGGTGAATGAGTGAGTGCATGACCGTGGGCTCAGAAGCCCAGTGTCTTGGTTTCAGGTCCTTGGTGAATAGTGCCGGCATATCCCAGCAGAAGGCAAAATTGGTGGACCAGACTAACACCTCTGCAGCACCGAATTCACTGCCAAGATTGAGCAAGACTGGCTTGAGAGACTTGAGACTTTCAGTAGTGTGCAGCAGGGTAGAGCTAGGTCATGCAGGAACTGACCTTGTGTCTACCACATGTCCCTGCTTTCAATACTCAAGTGGCCCTGGCAAAGAAGGAAATCAGGTCAGTCTGACATGACTTATTCTAAATGCACCCAGGCAGACCAGCAGTGAGCCTCGCATCCTTGTCTGGGCACTCACAGTCCAGTCCCTACAGACACCGGATACCCTTTTCTGGGTTGAGACAATGGCTTATAGAACTTGCCACCTATGATGACTGAAAATGTGAATGACATTTACCTGTTTCCAGACTTCCAGTCACTTCCAGACTTGCATGATTCCTTAAATATCAACAAACTGTGGCTTGGTAACCACCTTTGCGAGTGTTTTAATTACTCTGGTATGTGGCTTGTCTGGGCCAATGGGCAAGGGACAAACGGTAGCTCAGTGTTTGATTGTGACACCCTCTTCTCCTCTTTTGGATGTCTTTTATCCCTACTAATCTTTATTCCAACCAGCACAGTCTAAAGATTATGCTAAAGATCTGCCCAAAGATATTAGGGGCTGTTTGTAATCACCTCAAAGCCTTAGAAGATCTATGGGCAGCTCAGAGAGACCTGCGTTCTTCAGATATTTCTTTGTCTTACTCCCAGCCAGCCGTTCCTCCTGTGATCACTCAACTACAGATCTTTAAGAATGGAGCAAAATGGGATGTGCTCAAGATTTCATGACAAACAGAGCAGGGCTTGGATCCCAGCTGGTGAGGGGCAGACAGCAGGGGAGAGCAGCTGGACACAAGGGGATTCACTTGTGAAATGTGAGAGTCCTCCTTTCCTCTTACCTTCCTATCCTGCCCTGCAGGTCTCCCCTGCACTGCCTTGAAGCAAATCATTCTTGCTCTACCTTTGCCCATGTGAGCTGGTAAGGGTGGCAGACAGGGTGGTTGCCAACCCTCAATATCTGTTCCCACCCCTGCTTCCCTCCTTTTCAGTGGAACCCCTATTTTGTTGGATATCCACCTTCCCCAACTTGCCCATGTGCCTTGGAGGAAGTGGACACAACCCTGAGTGGTGCATCCTGATGAGTCTAAACTAATCCCATCCCCATTATCAATGATTGGGAATCAACTCTGGGCAGTAATCTGGGAGGAACATCTGCAGGATTGCTTCTAGGAGAGATCTACCCGCTCTTAAAAGCACACCCAGAGAAGAGAAGGTGTTGTCTTTTTCTCAGTGTCAACAAGTCTAGATATGATGGCTGGAAATGGCTGTAGAGCTATGGGGAAAATCAGACTTCAGATGAAGCCAAGATATCCTGGATGGCAGAGAGAAAATATAAAAAAAGCCTAGGTCCTCCTCGATGCCATCCGTGGGCTTTTAAATTAATCAACCCAGAGCTTGCCTGCCTCTGGCCTGATTGTAATATGAGGTAATAAATCTTATTGTCTGGGCTTGTAAAGTTGGGTTTGCTACAGCCAAAAGGGAAAAAGCAAAGTGTGTGATTACATGTAGACAACTCAGGAGGAGCTGGGATGTTTCTGTCTCCTTTGTGGTGATTGAACTAAAGAGGAGTCTAGTCCTCAGTCTGAGGCTTTAGCCTCTTATAAACACACACACACATGCTTCACGGACACACACACACACACATGCATGTCAACAGCCACCAAGAAATGGAAGCAATTATGTGAATATTCCTAAGAGAAGAGCCTAGTTATGTTTAAAGCTTAAAGTACAAGCGCCCAGTTTTGTTCAGGTCAGGGAAATGAAGCACCACCCAGTGGGACTGGGTGAGAACAAGCCAATTAAATTGTGACATTTTATTAGTATCTTGTCCTTGAGCACATGGCCTAATTGTTGCAAGTTTGTCCAGGAGAGGACTTCTGAAACCATAATTCTGTTGCTAAAACTCAAACTCATAATTTTCATGCTAACTTGTCCTTCTTCTATTCAGAGCCCATTATATAATTCAAGAGTTACAGCCTGATGTATAAAGTTCTTGTGAAGATGAAGATGATGGAGCCAAGCCTGCTGGGTTGAGCCTTGCCCAGGCCAACCTGCTATGGCCCAGGGGTCACCCTCTCATCCACCCCTCTTCAGCCTTGCAAAAGCCACAACCTTGCACCTTGTCTCAGGTGGGGTTCTCAGGGAAACAGACTCTGAGATGGAAATTTGCATACAGGGACTTTATTGTGCAGAGTATGGGAGGAGGGAGTGGTTTCAAGAACATCTGGAAAGGGACAAATGAGGGAAACAGGACTGGGCCGAGAGAGAGGTTGAGTTGGGATGTAGTAGTTGTAATGGAGACCTCAGCAGTTCCCACTGGGAGCGCTGGAGCTGGGTGGCCCTTCAGAGTTGTCCTGAATTAAGGTAAGGGGGTTGGGCCTTTGATTCTACTCATAGACCAGTTGTAGGATTTGGGCTGTCCCCAGGGAGTGTACATAACTTGGGCCAGGCAGTACCCTTTGGGGGAAGGAGGGAAATTCTAGGGAGGGAACTGTAAGCTGTCAGCAGGTAACATTCTTGACCACTCGGTAAATAAGTGCCTTGGCTGTGTCCTGTAGAGGGCTCTGCATGGTACACCACAGCGTCTCCTACATATCTGGTACAGACACCAGAAAGACTGAGCAGAAATGTTCTCTTACTCCCCTCTTTTCCCAGCACCTCCCAGAGTGCACATTGTAGGCACTTCGTAAATATTGTTGGATAAATAGCCATAGACTCCAGGGACCCAACTGAGGCAAAGATGCCCCCACCACATCTTCAGTTTACAACTCCATTCAAATAAATCACTGTTATCTCTAGAGCTAGCAGGTATTGTTTACACCCATAGATTTGCTTCAAAACAGGGGAGAAAGGGTGATACAGCATTGGGAAAGTTTCTTAACTCTTTGGGAAAATAATTAAAGTTATAGCCATTACAGCTTTACTGCATAACAAGCAACATAATAATTTCAGGTGGTTAAAGGGTTAAATACAAAAGAATTTAAACCATAAAAGAATGAGCAGAACATTCTAGGAGAATGTTTATATCAACTTGGGGTGGTTAGGCCTTTCTACACATTACTAAGCATTCAAGCATTTCTAAGCTAAAACAAAGGAAAAGATTGATGAATTTGATTAGTTAAAAACAAATTCCTCACTGGGTTAAAAAACATAAAAAGCAAAATTAAAAGGCAAATGAGACACTGGGGAAAATATAATAAACATATATTATAGACAAAAGGTTGATGTACAAGAGGAGTTCTCAGAAGTCAAAAAGGAAAAGATAAGCACCCCCATAAAAAATAGGCAATTGACATCAATAGGCAATTCACGAAAGAAAAATTACAGATAGACAATACACATATAAGAAAAAATTTAATCTCACTGGAAACAAAGATATGCAAATTAAATCAACAACAAGTATAGGGAATTGGGCATTCTTGTACACTGCTGGAGGGAGCTTAAATCGGTGTAAACTTTTTAGAGGGCAATTTGGCAATATCTATCAAAAGCCTTAAAAATGTGCATCCATAGCCTTGACTCAGCAATTTTACTTTTAGGAATTTGTCTTAATGATCAAGGGGAATATATGTGCAATTATGTATGTATAAGTATATTCAATAAAGCATTATTTATGTTAATGAAAACTAAAAATAACCTGCATATCCAACCACAGGCAGTTGGCTAAATAAATTATGAAATATCCATAATAAGGGATACTATGGAATAATTAAAACAAAGTTGTAGAATAATATTTACTGACATAAGAGAATATAATGTATGGCTGAGTGAAAAAAAGCAGGCCATAAAACAATATAGACAACACTATGAATGTGTGTGTGTGTATATACCTAGAAACATGTATTTTCCAAATGTTAACTTGATTTTTCACTTGGCAGTGGGTTACTGATTTTTATTTCCTTTGTATTTTCCTGTGGGCAGTCCAAATTTTCTAAATTAACCAAGAATTACTTTGTATTTAGAAAGTAAAGTGCCAAAATAATGGGATTTGGCAGAATTAGCAAAAATAATGAAATTATTAGTATTATTTGCGTCAGGACTGGACCCTCTACTCTGAGAGAAGCCAGACTTGGATCCATCTCATGTTTGGCACTGAGGACTGATAGCCAGAGAGGAACTCACCTGAGTACCACAGAAGACTCCCAGCATGAAGCAATTGTTAGTATGAGACCATCTGTTGTTTGAGGGCAGGGATGAGTCCCGGGCATCTCTGCGACTAGCACAGGACTGGCAATGAGCTGAATGAAGGTATGAATGAGCAGCATAATTAGTAAGTCTGCCTTTTAACCTCACATCTCTCATGCAAAACTTACTGCACGAGAAAAGAAGAGCCCCACTCCTTGCTCCCAGAAGAGTCAGCAGGATGTTCTTGTCATCAAGAACACCTGACTCAGAGCAGAGGCTGTGGTCCTGGGAAGACGACCTTCCACCTTGGTTTTCTCCCTCCTGTCTGTCCCTCCCTCTGGATCTTGCTAAATTTCCCCTCCAAAAACTTTCTGTCAGCTTCAAGGTAGAGAGAGTTGGCTGCCCTACATGATGATGTCTTGAATTGACCTTGCACCCAAGGCACAACTGCATGGAACTCCTAGGACCTTAAACATAGACCATGCTGATTTAGCTTTCCTGCTGGAAGAGATGGCAACACTGTAGTTATGCTTGGGTGGATGGATGGATAGAGGGATAGATGGGTGGATATTAGGTAAGTTATCTAAAAGCAGGGGATAGAGGTACTAGAAGGCACTAGAGACTGGAAGTAGGAAAGGGCTGGAAGTAACTGAGAATGTTGATGCGTGAGAACAAAGGTATTCTCTGCTATTACACCAACCACCCAACTCCGACATGTCAGCCCACCCTCTTCTTAAGGACTGAGGGACACCCCACTCATACATAGCCCTGGTGGCTCCCACAGCCCATGTTTGTCTCATGGAGAAGCTATGAAAGTCTAGCAAACTACCTCTTTTCTTGTTTCTCTCCCCACCTAGAGAGTAAAGCCCTCTGAAGGTAGTAATTTGGTTTCAGTCAATTTTCTTTCAATTGCAGGTTAAAGAAAGCCCAATCCAAACTGGATGAAGTGGAAGGAAATCTATGGCTCTTGTAACTCTTAAGTTCCAGGAAATAGGACTTGCCTCAGGTGCAGTTTGGTACAGAGGCTCAAGGAATTTCACCATGCATGTCCTGGTTTCTTTTTCTATCTCTGTACTTTTGTCTTCAAGGTTGGCTCCTTTCTCAGACAGGAATTTCCCCTGTGGTAGGAAGAGCGTTGTAGCAGTTCCAGCAGTCACACCCTCTTTGCTTCTAGCCTAGCCAAGGAAACATCTCAGATTCCCCAAGAAAGATTCATTGTACCTGCAGGTTCTGATCAGACTTTTTGCTCCTCCCTGATTCAACCACCATAGCCAGTAGAAGGCCACAGTGATTGATTTAAGTTTAGGCTAGTTAAGGGGATGGTTGTCCAGAGAGAAGCAACCAGAAGAGGAGTGAGGATGCTGAGTGGCACAAGGAACAGATGCCCCTAGCAGACCATGTCCTCTTCAGTACGAGGTCCTACCACCTGGCACACAATCAGCATTGATACATGTTACTTCCACAACCCCATTCCAACAGAAAACACAGCATGAGCTTGTCACAGAAGCCCTCAAGGACTTCATGTGGCCTAGCCAGGGCTCTGTGTCCATGTGGCTTATCCCTCAGCTCCCTCTGTTTCCTTTGCTGCCTTCCTGCCAGTCCCCGGCCTGTCATGCTACAGCTATGGGCAGCTGTCAGCAGGCCAGACCACCCTCCTCCTTCCAGAGCATTGGGCTGGAAATGTGTGAAATAGATGCAAACTTAGAAAACTAGGATTTGGGTTTCTCTCTCTTCCTCTCAGCATGCTTTTTGCTCAACCAGCCAGAACTGGTGGCCATCAACATACCTGCCTAAATCTGTGCCATGATAATTACCTCAGTAGCAACAGTAATAGTATTCTTATTATAACTCTTATTTTAAAGATCTACAATGGACCAAGCTCTTTAAACATATTACCACATGTCTGTGCAATAACCTTGCGAAGTAGTGTAACAGGGACCACCACAGGCTTTGCCTACCTGTAGGTACAAATGGGACCACATTACTAATAACTACTCAGATTTCACAGATTTGTTGTCCCCAAATGCTGGGGCATAATCTCTAGCCTCTTACAAATATTTCTGTGGATTCCCAGGGGTCCTGTCATCTTGGCTCATAGTTGCTTTTCCTTGCTTTTTCCCTGCTTTTTCCCCCAGCTTTGCCCCCCAGCTTTGCCAGGTTCCATGGTCTCTACTGTTGCTGTTCACCAGCAACCATGTTCCTACAGTGGAACCACCAGACACTGCATTCTCTGCCACTGCACTGGAGCCTCCACTCTGCCATTCTGCATGGCAGAAAATTTGAGGAAGAAGTCTGTCTCTTCCCCCTCTACTCTATGCCATATCTGTTAGTGAGGCCCTGATGCAGTTCTGTTTGTGCCATGATGTGTTATGCAGTTGCTGAAATGGTTCCATCAATGCCCCCGCTCTCGCCTACCCCCTACACTTACCACTGGACAGTGGCATGACACCAGTGGGGACTAGGCTGGGAGAAAAACACAAGTGTCAGAAACCATGCTGTACTCAAGAATCACACCTCCCTGTCCTCCCGTTTCTTTTTCTCTTTCCCTCTTTTCGCACCCCCCGCCCCCAACTCAAATTCAGTCCTAGGCTGTTTTACCAGGTCAAGACCTTGACATCTGATTCCTTGGGAGAATTTCTTCTAATTAGCTAAGAGTAGGCATTCAATAAATATATGTCAAATGGTTGGTTAGTTGGATTGTTGAATGGATAGGTGGGTGGATGTGTGGATAAAATGCTTTATCAGTTCTTACACCAACTAGTTTCTGATGAGCCCACTCCATTTATATCTGAATTTCATTTAGACTCAAGCTGAGGTCCTTGTTAAAGTTGGTATGATTTTTCTCCATGTTACAGATTTAAAAGCTGAGGCCCATAGAAGTTAAGTCACTTGTCCAAAGTCATACTGCTAACAAACAGCTAAGCCGGGATTCCAACCTAGGCTTAACTGATACTCAAATCCTTTCTTTTTTTCTACTCCACTGTCTCTATGGCAAGGGGTTAAGAGTTGTGGTTCATGAGGTGCATGACTTGTGCCATGTGCAGGAATTACATCACTGAGGTCCCCTCTGGAGGAGGACAGCATTAGCATTGCCCACTTCTTCGTCACTTCCTTCAACATAGCAAATCCAGGCTAAAGAAATCCATGGAAGACCCATCCCAGCAGCTGGTTGGCCTGCTCATCACAGTGGTGGAGGATGGCAGCTCCATCGGCTGAGTCTGACTTTCCCTACACATCAGCCACTTAGACAGATGTATCTGAAAGTCCAGCTCTGTTCTGCAGGTCCTTCTGACCCTACCAGCTACCACATCCTTTCCCAACTCTCTCTGGCTCAGAGGAGAAGCAGCATCTCCAGCACTTTTGGAGAGGAAGAGTCAGACCTTTGGGGTCAGTTCCTGGCAGCCAACTCCCTTCTCTGAGAGGCAAAGTTAAACTCTCCCACTGCAGCCTCAGTCCCAGGACTCACGGGACACCAGCCTGGCAATGGTGGGGGATCCTGTCCCTCTAGTGAAAGAGGGAGTCATGCTTGCCCCATGAGCTGGAGATAGCCCCACAGGTCCCAAGCCACAGCCTCCCCCTCCTGCGTGTGTGCTGTGCCCCCAATGACAGGCTTCTGACCCAGCCCCTGGTTTTCCAGGGCCTCCTAAGTCCTGAATACTGCAGCTTTCTTGGCTGAGGCCTTGCCTCCCATTCCCTGAGATCCCCCATGCTTCTCTCCAGGCTGGCTCTGATTCCCTGTTTTCAGCCATTGTCTGGGTCCCTCAGGCCCATTAAATACATTCTCAGCCTGATATAACCAGGAATGCCCCTCCCTGCGCCGGGCCAACTTTTTTGGTGTCAACCCAAGCCCAGATCAAATGAAGTTTGCAAGATTCCTTGAGCCTAGTTTGGCTGGCTGGCCCATCTCTCAGGCCCAAGTAGAGTCTCTGCCCTAAATCACTGCCTGACAGAGTCCTCATCTGGGCTTAAAGTGGACCGAGGTAAATGTGTGGGATTGATGTTACGTGGGAGAGTTGGGAGATGCCTTTTGCAGGAGGGTAGGTAGGGGCTCCATAAACCTATAGATCTGATTCTGTAGACGAGAGCCAGACAATGCCCAGGAGTAAATGCTAGGCTAGAGCCTGGACTCTTCCCTGCAAGAATCACTAAGCAAGAGTTAGAGATCAATTTCACGGGGTTGTATGCATGTGTGTGCCTGTGTGCATTTTACTAGAGGCATTTCCATCACTTTTATTAATAACGGCATTTACTCAGAACTTACTCTGTGCCAGGCACTGCTCTAAGCACTGATGCATTTACATATATTAACTCATTTAATTCACATCACACCCTATGAGATAGAGACTATTGTTATCCTCACTTTATTCTTGAAGAAAGTAAGGCACAGGGAGATTGAGTAATATGGCCAAGATCACACAGCCAGTAACTTTGGGGCAGGCGGATCATGAGGTCAGAAGATCGAGACATCCTGGCTAACACGGTGAAACCCCGTCTCTACTAAAAATACGGAAAAAATTAGCCAGGCATGATCGCAGGCACCTGTAGTCCCAGCTACTCTGGAGGCTGAGGCAGGAGAATGGAGTGAACCCGGGAGGCAGAGCTTGCAGTGAGCTGAGATCGTGCCACTGCACTCCAGTCTGGGCGACAGAGTGAGACTCCTTCTCAAAATAAAAAATAAATAAATAAAAATAAAAAGTAGAACCAGTATTTCAGCCCAGATCTTTGTGAATCCACATCTATTCTTTGAACCTCTAGTTTTGTTATTAAAATCTCAGAGACATGTGTGACCCAATAAAGGCTGAGAGCGTTCACACAAAGAGAATAAGCTTAAAAAGTAGAAAAGAACCTTCACTGGGTCAAATGCGGAGCGAGGGAGCATTAAAGAAGTCAGCCTGGACTCCGGGACTGTGGTATTGTAGCCGCATTCTGCTGTCCAGGCTTGTGTAAGCTATTTCATTTCTTCCTTCTGAGTGTAGCAGGCCTCACAATCCCTATTTTACAGATGAGAAAAGTGTGGTTCAGTGAGGCTCAGTAAACTTCCCATAACCACATACTAGTCCATAGTGGTCCAGAGATTCAAACCCAAGCAAATCCCATGTGACTCTCAAACTGGTTCTGGGAGAGGGATGTGACTTGCCCCCCACCATGGCCTTGCCCACCATGGGCAGGGGAGGTGATGTAGGAAGGGATCCTGTGCTCCCCTTTCCAACCCATCCTGCCTCTGCCTTGTCTCCTCCTCCCTACTCTCCTATCACCGCCTCCCCACCCACCACACCTATCCATCTTCACTTGCTGGGGATTAAGTTAGGAAAACAAAAATGAAATGAACACTGCTCTGCCGACCCATCCCTGGAGACACTGACTTACACGGGTCTGATGCTGTTGATGATGTTCTATCGATTTCCCCTCTAATTGCTGCAGCTGGATCTATATTCATTTTCTGTCTCAAACTTCTCTTTTGTTGGTTCAATCAGCTAAATGAAGGGCCCATTTCTCTCTGTCCCTGTCCTGAAAAGCCAAAGAAGTTTCCAATGAAGAGCTCTCTTCGGAAATCAGTGAGGCCAGCAGACTGAGGACAAAGAGCATCAGAATTTGATTACCTCTTTTGAAAAGTTGGCTAAGAACAAAGCTGGAAAAGAAAGTCTCGGGAGACAGAGTCCATTGGCAAGAAGAGGAGATATTTCCCCTTGAATTCACAGATCAGTTCATTCATTCATTCCACAACTTTATTGAACATCTACCATGGACCAGACTCCATGGTAGGATCTAAAAATATTCATCATGAACCAATGGACACAGACCCTGCCTTCACAAAGTTAAGTGTGAGTAGGGTGGACAGATATTAATCGAATAACCTTATTGTTATATAATTTGTGCTATGGAAATGTCTAGGTCAACGTGGAGAGCCACAGGAAAAGCTTGCTGCAACCAACCCTGACATTTCAGGTTGGAAAGAAGGCTTGGTTGCAGCAAGCCTCACCTTTCCCTTTGTCAGCTCAGCAAGCTTTCTTTTCAGTTCCACTCAACTGAAGGTATACAAAGAAGGGAGTAAAGTACTGGGGAAGCAAGCCTCCAATCTGGACAAGACTTGGTGTTTTTCTTCCAAGAGCTCACTACCTAGAGGACAGACAGAACCAGGCACATGGAACTCTGGATTGAGGCAGGCAGGGGTAGATGTTACCATATAAGTATAGTCTGAGTGCTAGGAGAGATTGGGAAGGCCAAGATGAATCTGGCATGTGCAATGTAGGAAGACTTCTCTGAAGAGGCAGCATTTGAGTAGGGTCTTGAAGATGTCATCTAACCTTGACAGCCCTACTGCATCTTCTCAGTGCCCAGCATTTCGAAAACCCCTATGGAGGATAAAGCTAGAGGAGGGGCTAGCCACCTGAAATGACATCTGACTCCATGGAGATTCAGTGTCAGGAACGATGAGGGGACCAGAAGCTGCAACAATTGTACCTGCTTGTATAGGTCTTTGGGGGGTGGTGAGGGTGCATGCAAAATCAACTCTTTTCCTTTGTGATCTGCCTCTAGCTTTGGCCCTTTGGGTAAACCTGACACCCACGTTTAGTATTCACTCCTGAATGTTCACTACTTGCTCAAGAGGCATTTGAGACTATTCAGTCTCCATTCTTGGTATGTGACAACACTTCATCATTCCAGTTTAGCCCATTGCCAGTTATTAGCCTTCGCTTGGCCATTCTCCCCCACCCCCCAACTCTTTATTCATCAGGCTGGGTGAAGTGTACAGGTTATACAAGGGCATTAGTTAAGATACACAGGTTATGCTGCAATAACAAATAACCTCCCCCAAGTGTCAGTGGCTTAACACAGCAAAGAATTTTATTACCCGTGCAAAGTTTACAGCAAGCTCAGTGGCTCTCCAGGGCAATTCCCTTCTAATAAGCACCTTAGAGGTCTGGTGGGCTTCCATCCTTGCCTCTGATATTTTAACACATGGTTTCCCATGTTAGCGGAGAGAGCAGGTCAGTCATCTGAGAGCTTATGACTGCATTTTCCCAAAAGTGACACACATAATTTCTGCTCATAATCTTGACCAGAATTAGTCACATGGCAAAACCAGGAAGAAAAGAACTAGATATTTATGAGTTCTACCCATGTTTATCATGGTTTGTCCAGCCTCTGAACATTTATTTGTTTATTTATTTATTTATTTATTCTGCCTTTTTACAGACATTCTTATCGGAGGCCCCAAACTTTCAATTCATCATAGCCCAGCTTCTCATTTCTCATCCCTGTTTCTGTGATCAATTCATAGCCCACGTCTCTGTCCTCACTGACATACTTCTCATCCAGTAACTGGTAAGCTGTGATTCAAGCTCATGACTGTATATTTTTTTAAAAATTTCACATCTTTTCCTCTACATTAAACCACTTCCGTTGGAAAAGCCCATGTCCTAAAAACATTTCTGCTCTTGTTGGGACAACACAGTTGAGACATACAATAAAGGTAGAATGGCTCAAGTACGGTAGTTAAGAGCTTAGTTTTTGAAGTGAGGCTCACATAAGTTCAACTCTCAACTCTGACGATTATTTGGGTGACTTTGGTTAAATGACTTAACCTCCAATTTGCACATCTATAAAATGGGAATTGTAATAATACTGATTCAGGGTGTTTGTGATGTCAAACAAGCTAATGGGTTAGTAAGAGCTCAATAAACAGTAGCTGCTATTAGTATTACCATAGATTTCTAGAAGTCAATATCTAATCAAGGGTTTGATAGTGTATTTTACTATCTCAATGCTGAGATGCCAGGAGAAGAGGGAGGGGGAAACAGAAGTACTTCGGGATCTGAGTTTTATGCAGGCTCCAAATGAGTTGCTGAGCAATTAAGCTGTTAAGAAAGCCAGGATGGTAAGGATATTTCAGGCATGCACCTCAAGAGTAATAGGGCCTGGAGGTAGGGGTCAATACATCTCTGAGTATAAGGAAGAGGTTAGGGATATGGAGATAAAACCTCCTTTTCAAATTCTGCAACTTGAAACTTGGACTGGCTCCAACATTGTTTAAATTAAATATCGCCATGCTTATATAATGCTCAGCCCAGTCCCAGGCCTATAGTTGATGCTTAATAAGTAATAATAATGATCATTATGATTATGATTATTCTGCTCCAGTAAGTTAGCACATTGAAGGGACAGACCATAACAAGGAAGTATCTCCAAAGATACTTATTCTATGAATTGTTGATCCACATCATCAGCATGTTAGAGAACCCTCTTTCAGGGCAAAATCTCCTTTAAATAGTGTGAGTTTGAAACTATGAAATGCATTTCTGACCTTGAGGAGCATAGAATTTAGCAATGGAGTTGGATATAATAGCGATGACAACGTGTATTGAGTGCCTTGTCCTCAACACACAAATAACCCTGCAAAATATCAGTAGCCTGACACAGTAAAGATTTGTTTATTACCCATGCAAAGTTTGCAGCAAGCTCAGTGGCTCTCCAGGGCAGTTCCCTTCTAATAAGCACCTTAGAAGTCTGGTGGGTTTCCATCTTTGACTCTGATATCTTAACACATGGTTTCCCATATTAGTGGAGAGAGCTGGACAGGACAGTCATCTGAGAGCTGAAGACTGCATTTTCCCCAAAGTGACACACATTATTTCTGCTCTTAATCTTGATCAGATTAGCCATCACAATGGCACGACCTAACTCCAAAGCTTCTGTGCCTGTCATAAACGTTATCTTCAAATGTCAAAGATAAGCTTTGAACAAGGAGGAACAAGGTAGTTGAACAAGGTAGGTCTTATTCTCCCCGATGTTATAAATGAAGAGAATTGAACCTCAATTTCCTTCACTTTAAAATGGGCACAACAAGAAGTTTGACCAACTTGTTGTGAAGATTAGAGACAGATTATAAAGGGCATAGGATTATTCTAGGCACAGCGGTGTTATAGGAGTTAATAGGGAAGTCACCAGAGCACAACCAGGTTGTAACCATTTAGCTGCTGCCTGTACTGGGAATGTATGTCGGATGGGTGGGTGGTGAGTCAGGAGTCAGACAGCTGGAGTTTGGGATAGAGGAACTGTGTTGAGTGAACTCACAAGCAATGGAGGAGGATGGGGAAATGAGGAAGGTGAGATGAAGCCTGTGAGGTTTTTCCCAGAGATGTCAGTCTCAGACTCTACAGGGCTGCCACCTGAGTCTGTCACAGGGCTAGAACTGGGTATGAGTGTGGGACAGCTCTTTCCCTGTCCCATACCTCCACCACCACTAACCAAGTCCAAGATTATCCAAAGTTCAGATCCAGTTCTAAGGACTGCCCACATCTTTGGCTTCTTGTGTTTCCCCTAAGTTTCCTTAGTTTCCCCTAAGCAGATCCAGAAGTCAATGTGCCAGAGATAAGCCTTGGGTGTGGCAACTCCAAGTCTTCCCACAACCTACCACTCCTGCCCTCTGTATCATTCCTGGGTGCAGGGTTAGAACCCTGACTATCACTCTCATACACAGCACTCCAGTCCTGCCCTAATGACAGAATACACTGGAGTATTCCCTGGTACCATCAGCTTCTTTGCACAGGTTCTGCTACAAGTGACACATATCCATTCTCTCTGCATATAAATATTTGACTTAAGGGAACATATTTATGGGACCATAATGAAGACCTTTGCAAGAAAACGGGGTGCATTCTCCTTAGGGTTAGCTGGAGATAGGCACTTGTAGGGTGGACCCAGCCTGATAAATTCCACTATTGGAGATTTAAAAAATCTTAACCTGAATTCATAATCCTTTAATGTGTAAATCTTTCAAGGAAAGGTAAAACATTATCAGAGTGTAGGCAAAGTCTTAACAGGAAGCTTCTTGATGAGATTGCCTGTGGCAAAGCCAATGATCAGAACTATGTAGAATAGATGGTGCAAAGTCAGTTTGGACTTCGTAAGACCAGGACTATGGAGAGTTCCTTCCTGGCTTATAGCAATTTCAGAGAGATTTCTAGATCTGCTCCATCTCCTGAAGGCACCACTGCCTTCAAGCCATCTGCATCTCTGGAGAAGAGTTCTCTAGGAGACCCTCATTAGATAATGGAACCTTCATCTCTGAGTAAAGGTGAATATCTTTTCTCTGAATAGAATTGGAGCCCAGTTTGGAGTTTGTATTCAAGAGATCAGATGGATTGAGATCTAAGGACATAGATCTTCTTCCTGGACTTATCTTGATGCTGCTGCTGCTGCTGCTAATGATTATGGTGGTAGTGATGGTGATAGTAATAATGGTGATAGCTAATATTCATTGTATACTTATTATGTTCCAGGTACAGCTTTACGCATTTCATGTGTGTTAATTTACTGAATACCCAGAATAGGCCTAGGAGGTGGGTACTATTATTATAGTGATTCTACAAATAAGAAAATAAAGAGCAGAGAGGCAGGGCTTCCCTGTGCCACTGCACCACACAGCTCCAAGGGTAGTCTATGTCAGTGGTGCCCCCTAGAGTTGTGTAGAGCACAAACTGTGCAGTCAGTCTGCAAAGAGGTTAAGTGACTTACCAATGTCTCAAAGCTAATAACAGGTGGGCTTAGAACCCAGGTAACATATGGCCAGGATTCCTGTTCTTAACCGCTACATTCAATAGGACCCTTTATATCAGGGTTTTCTTCTCAGGTAAGTATACTGTGTCATAAAGGGTCAAGTGGTATTTTTTTAAATTCATTTTTAATCTTTCTTTGCAATTACAAAGATAATGTATGATTCTAGCATCAAACTCAAAGATTACAAAAGCAATCAATGCGAAGTCAAAGCCTCCCTCCCCCATCCCTATCCTCACATTTAGCCCTGTGGATGTCTCTGCCCTGCACATTTCCACACTTGTCAGTTTCCTTGCTGACAAGACATAGGAAGGGAAGAGACAATGCTAGATTGACTTGATTGCTATTTGCAGGAGGAAGGGAGATTGATATGGGAAAAGAAGGCAATAAAGCTAGAATTTTATGACAACTTGTTGGCACTGCAGGCAGACTTCCTGCTTGGATCTCTCCTATCTGGAGGGATGAGATGGGGACTCTGTCACATGCACAATTTTGAGATGTATATTTAAAAGAGCTCTATGAATGGGGTTTTCAGAGCTTTTGAATCTTAGTACCACCTATTAGACTCCTGCCGGGAGGACAAATCAAGCATCAGTACACTGTATCAAGAGCTACATAGATATCTCTGTTCTAATTTTATGCACTCTGAAGATTGTGTGGTGCTTCTGAGCAGTTCCTTGGCCAAAACTATAGCAGCATCTGCTGGGATATTGCTAACCAAGGGACATTCAGCCTAGGCCTGGGATAATCCTCCTAATCTTATAAACAGATACATGTTTTCTCTTTTCCTTCAACAAAATGAGATTATACCACATTTGTCTACAATCAAATTTGCTGCTCAATTCACTTTTATGTATCACACACATCTCCTATGTCAGTACAAAAAACTTACCACTTCACTTCCACTGTGCAGTTACACTCCAATTTTTTGTCAACTTCTTGTTGATGGATATTTAATTCTTTCCAATTTCTTTTTATTACTGTCACAAGCAATGTTATCATAAATGTTCTCACCTACATCCTTTCAGTTTGCACTAATATTTTTATATGAAGGGGAATTGCTGTGTGAAGGGAAATGCCATTGGTTGATTTTAATGATATGGCCAGATGGTGTGGGAAACAAACGAGATGTGTTTTAATATGAGGGCGGAGGCGTAATGGCTTGTAAGCGGTCATGAGGAGCAAGGAGAATGCTGACCTGAGATTTTGTACCTCGGCAGAATGAGAAGCGTCAGCTTGAGAAGACCAGGGAGGCAGCGGTGTCCTCTGGGGAGATCTCATTCTCGGTTAATGTGGGAGGTGAAAGGAGTGTTCTGGGAAGAGTTTGAGCTTATAGGGAAGTCCATTTGCCACAGGATGAAGAGGACTTGGAGGGATGGGAGTGTTAGACTGGATCAAAGCTGAGGGGGCAGAGAGCGGTGTGGGGATGAGAAGGCAGGAGAATATAGAAGCTGGGCATGAAGGAGGGTCTTCCATATGTGAGGTAAAAAATGGTGGATGACAAGGGAGTGAGGCTGGAGGATTCCTGCTACTAGGGTCAACTGGATCTCAGTTGAAAGTCCTGGAATGGTACCCAAGGCTTGATGACACTTGCAAAGCACAGTCTTGGCACAGGGTTTGCCTTAGGTTTCATTCTTTAGAAAGACAGCCTGAAATATTTAATATTTGTTGAGGAAGAGCTCCTCAAGAAAACCTGTAACGGGCAGAAGGAAGCAGGAAATAGAAGGAAAAAGAGCCAAGCAAGACTGTGGACTCAGACAGTCTAGCTTTGCCCAACCCAAGGGGATGCTTTGGAGTGTAAATTACACCACAGCGTGATGATTCGGTGAGACAAAAAGGCCAAGTGTTTATCTGCTCATACCAACTGGCCATTAAGTGTAACCTCTCAGACTTCTCCAGGCCAGGAGTTTCCTACATTCCCAGGGCAAATTTTCAGAGGAGGTACTAGTCATAGGCCAACAGCCACAGCAGTTCCAGCAGCAGCAGCAGCAGCAGCAACAGCAGCAGCAACAGCAGCACAGGGGGAAATGTGTGAACAGGTAAAGGGACTTAGAAAAGGCCCAAACAGTATCTACAACATGGATCAAACAGATACTCGGAGCAATCTAATTAGGAGGCCTCGGGAGATGTGCAAGTCAGACATGGGGTGGAGGTAGGATTCACTGGTTCCCAGGAATCTTGCCTCACAGTGGATCAGCAAGAATGCCAGTGGGGTGGAAGAATCCTGCCTTCCTCAGGTGAACAGCTTGCCTAGTCCTGGCTCAGGCACACTTTGGAAGGAACAATTGTTTTATAGCGAGGTGGCTGTCCTGAGAACCAAAGTGAATGACTGATGCTGGTGTGGAGCATCAGAAATCAGCCACCACTTCAGGGCCTGTGGAAGGGGGTCCAAGGTCTCCGTGGAGAGTGTGCAGGTGAACTCTAGATAAGGCCAGGACTGTGCACACCCTTTCTTGTGTCTCTCTACATTTTACCTCCCTAGAGCATCTCCATACCTACCAAAGCCCTGGAGGAGTTCCAATGGCATGTGCTTCACACACCCACTTTGGATGCAGCCCCTCATTGGCCATAGCTCTCCTGCTGTGTCTCACACTCCCAAAGATTAAATTTCTGGGGGTGAAACTATGCAGGTTCTGTTTCTTGCCCACTCAATATCCATTCCCTCTTTCTTCCTTGCTCATTGAACCTGATTTTGTTCATAGCAATGATGTGTCCAGTCCTTGTAGACAAGCCAGATTTGTCCCTAATCTGAACATAACAAGACCAGGCTTTGCTCTCCCAGCAAGTAGGGTTGGCTTTTGTACCTTGGGTTTTTTTTTTTATTGTTTGTTTGTTTGTTTTGCCAGTGGCATCTGGAAGTCTTCTAAGTGGTTCTGGGAAGTTTTCTACCTCCATGATGAAGGGCGAAAGGCAGAGCTGGAGCTGTCTCTCTCTCTTTTCTCCTTCTCCTCTTCCTACCTTGAACACAGGTGCCCTGTCCAGAGCTGTAGCAACCAACCATGGTCATGAAGCAAAATGCAGATGTAAAGGCCAGGAGAGTCTCAGAGATATCACCCCTGACATTATCCAGGTGCTGAGCTATTTCCAGAAGCCTCCAGCCTCCAGGCACCTCGGATGTGAGAAAAATAAACCCCTATTTGTTTAAACCACTTTCAACCAAGTTTTCTGTTACTTGCAGCCAAATGCTTTCCTAAGCAATACAGGAGATGACAGGGGTCCAGTCTGAGTTCTCCATGCCCCTATGAGCATGGCATAAAGGATGGATAGCAATCTTTCTGGGAGTCCAGTGCCAGAGTAGAGCCTCCTGCTCAATCCTGGTTCCATCTGGTCCCATCTCCTTCCTCGTCTTGATGGATCATAGAAATGCAAATCTATGATGATCAGTCATAAATGAGGAACAGGCAAGGTGGACCAGCAGAATTAGGAAACAAAACTTGGAAAGATTCCCAGAAGAACAGAGAGAGAGAAATCCTTTTATGGGTGTTTGTTTTTAGGCCCATAGGCTGAGAGCCAGCATGTACATTTCTGAGTGGTGACAATAATACCAATTTAAAAATACAACCATAAAAGCAACTGCCATTTATTGAGCATCCACTATAGGCTTGGTGATTCATATTCATTATCTCATTTGCACAACCACCCACCCAATGACATGATTACAATTATATCCATGTTTTTTAAGACAACACTGAGGTTCAGAGAGGTGAGATAATTCACCTAAGCTCACTTAATTAGAAAGGGGCAGTGGCTGAAGGCACACCCAGCCTGTCTGACTCCAGTGTCCGTAGATTTAATCTCCATGGTGCAAGGCATCAGTAGGTGTGGAAATGCTCTAGGGAGGTAAAATGTAGGGGGAGGAAAGGAAGAGGGATGCACAGTTCTGGCGTTGTCTGCAGTTCACCTGCACACTCTTCAGACTCCACAGAGATCTTGGACCCTCTTCCACAGTCCCTGAAGCAATGGCTGATTCCTGACTCTCCACATCCACACCAGCCATTAGACTTGGTTTCCAGAACGGCCACCCCTCTACAAAACAATTGTTCCTCTAAAGTGTGCCCAAGCCAAGACGAGGCAAGCTGTTCACCTGAAGAAGTCGGAATCCTCCCACCTATTGGCACTCTCGCTGTTTAATTGTGGGACAAGTTTCCTGAGAACCAGTGAATCCTGCCCTCACCTCATGTCTGGCTTGCACATCTCTGGAGGCATCCTGCTGCACACAGCTCAACTCTATTCATTCCAGCAGTGGTGACCAGAGGAAGGCAGAGAGGTGTCTGTCACCACAATTTGCAGGACATGTCCAGATCCTGCCGATTAGAAACATGATTTTTCTCACTCCTTTGCAATTTTGTGCCCACCCCCTATAAGTTTCCAATAAGTGCCCTTTTGGCTTAAATTAGTCAAGAAAGCTTAACTAAAATGACTGTAAATATCAGGTTCCCTTCCTACATACAAAATATGACATGATTAATGGATATTCCATTTACATGCAATGTTATAGAGATTGCACAACGGAAGTAACCCCAAATTTGCTGTATTGCCACAATCACACCATGGACCTTTTTCAGCCTTCATGTCTCAATGTGTTTGCCCACACTACTTTCTCCAACCAGAATGCCCTGTCTCCTTGCAAAAGCCATCTCTTGGGGTAAGCACTAAGCCCATGGTGACCTCTCTTCTCTGAAGCCTTCTTCTCCAGAGGCCATGGATTCAGTGGTTGAGTCTAAGCTACCTGAATTGTGCCTTCAGGTCCAGATAAATAAGCCAAGAATGGACCTCTGAACCAACCTGGACCAATCAAGTTCTTGTAAAAATCTGGAATTTTGGACCCAAAAAAGACCCAGAGACTAGGAGTTAGTGAAGATGCAAACTCAATGCAAGCTCTATAGAGCATTTGGCTTCTTGCAGCTCTTGAGATGTACTTGCTCATCTCTTCCTTGGATTCCTTGAAACAACAAGGACTCTCCCAATAACTGTCTTCTGTTTTAACCAATTAGTCACTTTCTGTTACCTGAAACGAAAACAACTTTATTCAACACACTCCAGATTCTCTGCCCATTTCTTCAAGATTGTTATGTTCCTTTTTTAGGGAAGCCTTCTCGGACCTACTATCCCCTATCAGGCAAATTGCCCCCTTCCTACTCTGTGTTCTCATAATACTTAATGCTCACTTTTTTTTTTTTTTTTTTGACAAGGTCTCATTCTGTTGCCATGGCTGGAGTGCAGTGGCGCGATCTCGCTCATTGCAACCTCTGCCTCCTGGGCTGGAGCGATCCTCTCACCTCAGCCTCCCAGGTAGCTGGGACTGACTACAGGTGCACACCACCATGCCCAGCTAATTTTTGTATGTTTTGTATAGATGGGGTTGCCCGGGCTGGTCTCAAACTCCTGGGCTCAAGTGATCCACCCACCTTGGCCTCCCAAAGTGCTGGGATTACAGGTATGAACCACTGAGCCTGGCCAACGCTCACTTTTACTGAAGCATTTTGTACCCTGTTTTGTAATCTGTTGTGTATTTAGAACACGAGTTTCTCAAGGAGAGAAGCAGTCTTATTTATACTGGTGTTCCCAGTATAATCTTAGTGCCTGCCACATAAGAAGTATTTTTAAATTCTTCTTAAATTCTTCTTCAGCACTTGATTAAACAAACGAATGAATAAATGAACAATCAGAGCTAGATTGGAGACAGGCTCCGTGAAGGGTTAAACCTGCTTCCTTTGTGGTGTGTAGGTAAACACACAGGGCACATCAGCGGCAAGCCAGCTCCATTCAGCTCACACCTCTGCCACAAAGAGCTCCACCAAGCTGTCAGCGTTGCTTTGTCCTGTCACTGCCTGTTGCTTGGAATGAAAGGCCATGAGATGAGGGACTAGAGATTCCCTTGGTTGTACAGGGATTTTTGTTTTCAGAAGGCCTCACCTGGCAGGTTTCTGGACCTCCCATTGACCCCTGGATGTCTGGAGCAAGACCCTGAGGAGCAGGGAGGGCTCCCTCTCTGCCTGAGGGAAGGGGTCCGAAAGGGAGGCGGGAGCGTCAGAAAGCCAGGCCAACCTGTCTCCTCATTCACAAGAGTTTCATTCTGACAGTTGTCAGAGAATCTTCTGGCTGTGGATCTGAGCTAAAATTCAAAGACAGTTGCAGCATGGATAAATATGAAACTCCTGGCAGAGTAGGGATTTCCAGAATGACCAATCCAACGAATGTAACTCTGACCTATGTGGCACAAAACAAATGCAATTATAGAAAAGCAGGGCAAGAGTGGACAGATGGATCTGATGCTGATCGAGGTTCATGTGCTCAGGGCACAAGTCATCTGAGAAGCAGGGCCACAGGGCCGGAACCTGGGTTTCAATGGGGCCATAGCAGCTACAACAAACACATGATCTGCCCTGGGAGGCCGTGGTTGTTCCATGTAGATGCTGGATTAGAAAGGCAGAGGCTGCCTAGAGGGAAAAGTTTTCTGAAACAAGGACCCAGGTAAAGGTTGGCTGATCATTTTAACATAATTATGGTGATATAGTAACAATAATAACAGCTAACAAGTCAGGCATAGTTAGTATTCCAGATATGTTATCTCATTGAATCGTCACAATATACTTATAAGATCAATGCCTCTATTATCCCTAGTAAACCGAAATGAATACAGCCCTGGATATTACATAACTTGTCTAAGCTCACACAATTGGCAGTATAGATTGGAGATGCCTGATACCAGGCACCTCATGCCAAGCCTCCAGGCCATAGATGCTTCCCAGCCCCCTTGAACTCCTTCCTGCCTTGAGACCTTTGCATGAGCTGTTGGCTATTCCTGGGACATTCTCAATAACTAGTAATAACAGTGTAAAAAGATGAAAGCTTTCGCTAAGCTTCTAGTGTGGTAGATCTTGGATCTCAGCATGAATTGCGAGACAGACCAGTCACTAGAACCTAGAAAAAGTAGCTAAGTCACGGGTAAACAAATCGTAAATGTTTCACCCTCATAGAAAGTTAATAGGATCAGGAGAAAAGGGGATTGAGGAAGAGGATTTTTGGAGAGAAAACTGAGACATGGTGATTTTAACTTACCCAAGGTTACCTGAGAAACAGAATTTGTCATTATGTGGTCTGGGGTAGGCTAATGTTGACCTTCAGTTTTTCTGTCATGGTAGGGACTCAATTGCTATCCATCAAAACCACTTCTTTTTCCCCCCAGTCACATGGCTGGCTAGATGATGTCTCTCAACCTCCCTTGAAGCTAGCTGTGACCATGTGACTGAATTCTGACCAAGGGAATGGGAGTGGGCATGTTTGCCACACAGTCCTCCCACTCAGGATATCTCCTCTCTTTCCACATCTGTTAGCAGGGGTTCTAACAGAGGACTCCCAGACCCTTAGGGGTGCTGGAACCACAAAATGGTTAAACCTGGGCCCAATAATTCCTTCCTGGTAGAGCACCCTCCAAACAACTGACTGGGCTTTTCGTGGGTGAGAAATGAACTTGTATTTTTTTAAGCCGCTGGAATTTGGGGGTTATTGCCTAATAGCTCTACTGGGAAGAGAATACAGGTAGGCAAGCTCACCGTAACTGCAAAGGGCAATCAATTAGTTAAATCTCTAGTTACAGAGTTAGATGGTAAACCTCATTGCAGAACATCTCCCAGCCTTCATGGCTCCTCTTACATTTTGTGCAATCAATCTATCAATCAGCCTTTAGTAAGTACGTAACTCATGTTACAACCATGAGATTTCCAAAGGATACAGAAAACATCAAACACCCCTCCTTGCCCACCGGAGGTTCTTAAGGAAGACATAACATACCCATGGAAATCTGTGGCAAATGCATGGTACATACACCATTCATGGATCTCCTTGTACCTTACCAGTGGTAGCCCTTGGAATTATGTAAATTAAGACAGAGATGTCAGAATTGCAGAATCTTAGAAGACCCAATTGCCTTCATGCCCCAGGCCAAACCTTACTCAGTGAGAGAGGGCTTTTAAATAATTTACAAGTTACGAAATTGTATCTACCTCCCAGGTCCTTCCCACTGACCCCATCATGCTGTCATCCCAACACTATACCTTCCACATTCCCATGACAACTCACATGACAAGGAGTTGGGGAGAGTAGGTTTACTTATCCATTCATTAAGCAAAAGTTCATTGAGAACTACTAAGTGTGCTAAGTTCTGGACCTATAGCAGTGAACAAAACAGATGAGGAGCTCTGCTATTGGAGAAGAAATATGGAGGGAAATAAAGCAGAGGAAGGAGTTTGGGAGCAACAGAGGTGAAGGGATTGGAGCTCTCTCTGAGGAGGTGACACTTGAGCAAGGTTTGAATTAGGTGAATCATGCAGATCACTGGAGGAGAGATTTCTAGAGAGAGAATACCCACACAAAGGGCCTGAGGTAAGTGTTTGCTTGATACACTGAAAGAACAACAAGGAGGCCAGTGTGGTTTGAGCAGGTTCAGTGTCAGCAAGAGCCTCAGGAGCTGAGGTCCAGAAGGCAGTGGGGGCCTCTGGCCCTTGTATACCACTGCAAAGCCTTTGGCTTTTTCTCGAGGTGAAAAGGAAAGCTAAGGGAGGGTTTGCTGCTGAGGGGTGATATGACAGGATGTGTATTTTTAAGGGATCAAAATCTCACCTAGGTGCTACACTGAGAATAGATGCAGGAGTGCAGGAGAACCAATTGGAAGAAGACTGAAATAATCCAGGTGAGAGATGATCATGTCTTTGGCCAGGGTGGTAATATCAGCAGTGGTGAGAAGAAGCCTTATTTTGGCTTAATTTTGAAAGAAGAGCCAGCTGGATTTGCTGACAGATTGGATATGGGGGAAGAAGGAGAGGAGTTGAGATAATTCCAAGATTTGAGGCCTGAACAAGTGGAAGAATAACATTGCCGTTTTCTGAGATAGGAAGGACTCCAAGTGGAGCTAGTGTGGTGATAGCTATGAGAAGTTCAGTTTTGGATACTTTAGGTAGAGATGTCCATTAGTTATTCAAGTGGAGATGTTCAATAAATAATCAGATATGTGGCTATTCGGGGGGGATATCTGGGTTGAAGTTACACATTTGGGTGTCCTCTGCCTAAACATGGAGTTTAAAGTCATGAGACCAGATAGGACAACCTAGTTCAGATAGAGAAGAGAAAAAGTTTGAGACTGAGTGAAACTGCACGTTGACATTGAAAGGCAAGAGAAACAAGAGGGAACCAACCTCTAAGAAGGTTGAAATTGCCCAATAAGGCAAGAGGTGAATAAGAAACTAAGAGAAGAAAGTGTTTCAGGCAGGAGGGGGAAAGTGGCTGTGTCAGCTGCTGCTGAGAGGCTGAGGAGGTTAATCACTGAGGGCTGACCTTGGATTAGGCAACAAAAAGTTGCTAGTGACCTTGCAGAGCTGTAGGAATAAAAGTGAGTTGAACAGGTTCAATGAAATGGGAGGAGAGGATGTCGATAGCATACATATGGGCAATGCTTCCAAAACAGTGTTGTAAGGAGGTGTGGAGAGATTTGGGAGGATCTGGGGTAGGAGAGGTGTCATAAAGACTGTTGTTGTTTTAACAATGTTTGCATGATTATGGGAATGATGCCACAGCAAAGGAGAATTGATATGAGGAAAACAGAGGAGATATTGTCAGGATCAATGGATGTCCTTCTGAGACAAGAAGGGATGAAATCTGGTGCATAGGTTGAGAGTGGCCTAGAACAGGAGCATGCACAGCTCAACAGGAGGGAAGGCAGCACTATAGGCAAAGATGCGGATATCGAGGCTCTGAAAATCTGTGAAAGTTATCCTCTGAGCCTGTCCATGTTCTCAGGGAACTAGGGAGGAAGGCTAGTACTAAGAGTGAGGAGGAGGAGAAGCAAGAGGAGGTGTGAAATAATTATTCAGGAGATGGAGAGAGAGCAGGAGTCAGGGTCTGGTGCCTAATTATCAGATTGTGTTAAGGGTCTCTTTGACTTGGGTGGACATACACTGAAGAGGAGAGCCCTTAGAGGTTTCCCTCCAGCTACATCTGGCTGTAAGGATGCAGGGGTGAAGGCAGGCAGGGAGTTGGGTGTAACTCCAGCTGGGTTAAGGCAGACAACTCTGACAGAGAAGGCCACCTTCTCAGAAAAGAGAGTGCACCAATGCCACATTCACCTTGTGTTGCTCCAGAAGATCTCTTGTAATAGGATGCTTTGTGCACTTGGAATTTTATGCAGTTTAAGCCTAGGAATAGTGGTTGTTAAGGTTTACTTGGTTCCTCTCATATGGAACTCAGGGGCAGCTCCATCCCCTTTCTAAGCAGCTTGGGAGATGGAGGGACAAGGACTAGACCCAGGTGTCCAGGCTTGCAGCTCAGGCCAGGGCAGTGGACAGGGGCTAAAGGACTGAGAACATTCAGGGTGTAGGACCAGGGACTGTGCTACCTTCATTGGTGTGGCAAGAAAGGAAGGTACGAGTCAATGGCAGCACCAGAGGTATAGAGACTGACCCTACTTAGAGGGGCTGAGCTACTTAAAAATCAAGAATGTCCACTAGCCATGATGCAGACACTCATCTCACCCAGGAGACCCCTCAGGCCCTCGGAGAAATAGATATCCCACCCTGGGCCACACTGTGTTTCCCCAACTCACCTAGATCCCCAGCTGAGTTCGCTCTAGGGACTGTGCCTTGTAAAGGCATTCTAAGCACTTTACAAAGACTCCATGGTAACCTTATGAGGCTGGTGCTCTCATTTCCCCATTTTGCTGATGGAAACACTGAGACACAGACAGAGTAAGACACTTGTCCAAGGCCACAGCGTAATAAATAGTAGAGTCAGAAGTGGCATCTCAGCAGTTCCTATAAAGCCCAGGGATTCCACCACTACTATGCATATATGCTGCGTCTCAAGCACACACAAACACCACAGAACCCTGGGCTTTGCTGTTTATCTCAGTGCCTCATGCAAAATGGCAGATTTTCTAAATTTAGATACCAGATGGGAAAACATATTCCCATTTATAGCCTAATTTATAAAAGGCTCTAACTTAGCTCAAGTTCTGGAGGCAACATAGTCTAACAGAGGTATTCTAACCCAATTATGGGAGTTGGAAAAGGGAGGAATGATGGCTGGTAATTCACAGCCAGCCTGCCTTAATTTGTCGGCAAATGGGGGTGGGAGAAAGTTTGCCTCAATTTCTAAACTTCCTCATAATTAACAATATTGTGACTCAACATCACATCCACACACGCCCACAAATGTTTGCATTTTGGCATGACAAGGGCGGAAGCCATATCCACCATGCTTCTCTGTGGTTAACCAGGGAGATGGCCTCATTGATCTATCCAAAGTGTTATTAGGGAAATGCCTCAGCCAAATATTCTAAAAATCACTGCGTTGTTCCCCAAACCGTTTTCCTCAGTTATCTTAATCTTCCGATTCCCATGCCCTAAAAGCCCCCAGTCACTGTGCGGTATCAACAATCACACTCAAACTTGCCCAGCTGCTAGAATCCGGCCACAGCTGCATCATCAACATAACCCACTCTTACTGGGATATGCTAGTTCCTGAAGTGGCAAATGCCCTTTTGGTAAGAAGCATCAAATCTCCTCTTGTTTAAGTGGCTGGGGTTGGTCATTTTGCTTTTGGCAAACCCTTAAGAGGATACACTGACCCAGAGGCTCCTACAGGAGAAACTAGGTCAGTCAGTAAGGGAAGTACCTAACAGAGATGCTTCAGGGCCCATGAAAGTGCGCAGTCTCCGGAGCGAACTCAGCTGGGGATCTAGGTGAGTTGGGGAAACACGGTGTGTCCTGGGGTGGGATATCTATTTCTCTGAGGGCCTGAGGGGTCTCCTGGGTGAGATGATGTCTGCATCATGGCTAGTGGACATTCTTAATTTTTAAGTAGCTCAGCCCCTCTAAGTCAGGTCTCTGTACCTCTGGTGCTGCCATTGACTTGTACCTTCCTTTCTGGTTGCACCAGTGAGGGTAGTAGAGTCCCCAGTCCTACATCCTGAATGTTCTTGGTCTTCTAGCCCCCAACCACTGCCCTGGTCTGAGCTGCAAGCCTGGACACTTGGGTCTGGTCCTTGTCCCTCCATCTCCCAAGCTGATTGGAAAGGGGATGGAACAGCCCCTGAGAACAGTTACCCTACCTCTCCCTCCGACACTGGCTTCCTGGGAACTATTGGAATGTTTCCAAGAGCAAAGAAAGGAAGAAGCAGCTGTTGGTGCCCTCAGGGAAAAGTGATCCCACAGTGAGGGTCAGGAGTGAACTGTTGTAGCTTCTGTGAAAACACACCCCAGAGCCTCGGGTAGGAGGCATCCAGCACACAGCCTGGCATTAAGAGGCTCAAAAATTCCTAGTTCCACCTTCAAGGCCTGGCACATAGCAGTGGTTCTGAAGTCTTGCCTTTATGGTGCCCCAAAGTGGCTCTCCCATTGCAACTTTTTAAAGAAATTTACTTAACTGATACATTTCATTGAAGAGAAGTTAGGAAAGCTAAGATAAAAGGGGGGGAAATCCTATAATCTTACAACTTGAAGCTAGACAGCTTCCCATCTTTACATTTTTTACATATTTCCACCAAGACCTCTATGTGTACATCTACACATAAATATATTTTACACAGATGGCTTTGTACTATATGTACTATTTTGCAACCTTCCTTTCCACTTGACAATGCATCATGTTTGGCTTTCAATGTCAGCACACACAGCTCTACATCATTCTTGATGACTAGATTGCAATCCTTTGGGTCGATAGAGTAAAATTCATTTAACCAACCCCCTACTATTGGATATTTATGCTTCTTTCAATTTTTTTCTATAATAAACAAAGCTATAGTGAATATGTTTGTACATATAGACTGTGCCCTTGAGGAACTCACAGTATAAGAATATGAGAGAGGGGATTCCATTGTTTTAGTTTATGGTGGATGAGAAAATATCCGTTGTTTTTAAGAACAATCATAATAATAAAAGCCACTTTAATTAAGCATTTACCTTGTGCCAAGCACCGTGCTAAGGGCTTTATGCTCAAACGCCATTTGGTCCTTACAGATATCCTGCAAAGCTGATATTATTAATATTACTATTTTTCAGAAGAGAAAATGGAAGCTCAAAAGAAGGAAGTGATTTACCCAAGGTCACACAATGAATAAGCAGCAGAGAGAGAATTTACACCTAGGACTGTAGACTTCAAAGCCCAAGCTATAGGCTAAATGCTAGACTTTATTGTGACAGTTACGTGGAATTCATATTCCTGGATTTTAGCCTCAGACCTAATCCTTATCAGGACCAGGTTTAAATAATAAACCAGTATAACAGACCACCTGCAGATGGTCAAATGGCTGCAAGTTCTTTCTCTTCCTGCATGCATACCTCTATGCAACATGGATTCAAACTCCTTCCTTGGAGAGTGAAGCCTGTTTTCCAGATGCTGAAATCAATGCTGGCCTTTGTGACTTGCTTTAAACAATAGAATGGGGCAGATGGGATGTTGGGCCTATTCAGAGTTTAGGCCTCAAGAGACCCCCTCAGCTTCTGTACTCACCTTGAAATCCTGCACAGCCATGCATACAAGCTCAGGTTAACCTCCTGGAAGACAAGAGATGTGTAGCTCACTAGGCTGGCAGAACCTAGCTGACTGACAGGTGACTGAAGCTGCCAGAGGGAACCCAGCCTAGACCAGCAGAACCACCCACTGAATTGTGAGCTGGTAAATGCTTATTGTTTTAAGCCTACAAGTTGTAGCATGGTGGTTACGTAGCAAAAGCAAATGAGTAGACTGCTGCCAGGTTGGGTTATATATGGGTGATGCAGTCTGGGAGAGAGGGGGCTCTGGTGGGGATTGTGAGCCACGTGGCTAGGAAGGCTTCACAGAAGAGGTGACAGCTCATGCACGGCAGGGCATGCAATAAACAGCAAAGCCTCCTGAAGCAGAACAGGGAGGTGGGCCTGCATGTGCAATTAGATAAACCTCTCCGCTGGAGGTGCGGGTTGCCGCGACATCTCTCCAGAGCCTGAATTAAACAGAAATCTCCCTCCGGCCGGAAAGGCAGCTAGTTGTCATTTACACACCAATGCGGAAAAATAAAACACCTGGCAGATTCCCTGGCAGCCTCTCGCAGGTCTACCCTGGAGCAGAGATAAGTTAGATGATGTTCTCCCTTTCAAGTGGAGAATTGGAATTCCAGTCCCGGGCCACAGGGAAATGTTGCTTCTTCTCCAGCTTCTCCTCCCCCTGACTGGAGTTCAGCCCTGAGGCATCCTGTGCCCTGGGAAGTCCCAAAAGAACAACGCTTTTTCACACCATCCACCAGGAATGTTGTGCAAAGTATGTTTCCTAGTAGTCCTTACACAGGTGACCCTACTGGGTGTTCTTAGCAGTGTCCTGTTGAAAGAATTGAGCCAAATAATCTCCCAACATGTCATGTCACCATTCATTCATTCACTCACTCATTCATTCATTCATTCATTCATTTCACAGACACTCCCAGCCTAGGCACTGTGCTGCACCTAAGATGCCCTTGTGAGGCTCACAGCCTAGTGTGGAAGGCAGACACAAGTAGGAGCTTGGGATACATAAAATCCCACATTTATTAACATTTATTAGCCACTTCTTTCTTTGTTGCTTCCCCTGGTTACTCAATAAACGTGCCTATTTATTTATTTATTTATTTATTTATTTATTGAGACGGAGTCTCTCCCTCTCGCCCAGGCCGGAGTGCAGTGGCCTGATCTCGGCTCACTGCAAGCTCCGCCTCCCGGGTACAAGTGATTCTCCTGCCTCAACCTCCTAAGTAGCTGGGTTTACAGGTGCATGCCACCACACCTAGCTAATTTTGGGGGGTTTTTGTTTTTGTTTGTTTTTTTTGAGACGGAGTCTTGCTCTGTCGCCCAGGCTGGAGTGCAGTGGCAGCATCTCGGCTCACTGCAAGCTCCGCCTCCCGGGTACAAGTGATTATCCTGCCTCGGCCTCTTAAGTAGCTGGGTTTACAGGTGCCTGCCACCACACCTAGCTAATTTTGGGGGGTTTTTTGTTTTTGTTTTTGTTTTTGCTTTTGTTTTCTTTTTGAGACGGAGTCTTCCTCTGTCGCCCAGGCTGGAGTGCAGTAGCACCATCTCGGCTCACTGCAAGCTCCGCCTCCCGGGTTCACGCCATTCTCCTGCCTCAGCCTCCTGAGTAGCTGGGACTACAGGCGCCCGCCACCACGCCTGGCTAATTTTTTTGTATTTTTAGTAGAGACGGGGTTTCACCATGTTAGCCAGGATGGTTTCGATCTCCTGACCTCGTGATCCGCCCGCCTTGGCCTCCCAAAGTGCTGGGATTACAGGCATGAGCCACCGCGCCCGGCCCACACCACGCTAATTTTTGTATTTTTTAGTACAGACGGAGTTTCACCATGTTGTCTTGAAAAATGTGTGCCTTGTCTAAGCTAAACCTAGGTGAGAAAGTAGGTGGTCTGAAAAGTGGACCGGGAGTAGACCCTGTATGGTCTGGGCTAGTGATGCAAGCAGTGAGCAGTCTACTCTAGCATGGATGGAAAGGACCCTCAGGAGCTGAGATAGTGAGAAGAGAGAGATGATGGAGGGAGATGCGAGGAGAGGGTGTGCGGATGCTGAAACCCGTGCATTTCTGGGTTTTGGTAAAGCAGGGACTAGGCAGAGTTGCTGAGGCTTCCTTCTTGTGAGGAAACCAGGATGATAGGTTGGGATCCAAGAGCACTGTTACCTGGTATTGTGCCATCATGCAAATAGGAATAATTTTCCACACCTAAAAGTATTTTTGGCAGTGTTTATGAATGCCCTATAGTACTGGATTTATGGAAGATGTCAAGAGCTAAAGAGGATTCTGCCTTCTGGAACTTGTGGTCTATTGGCAGATAGACCTGCAGACAAATTGTTGCATTCCAACGCGATAGACACTGTAATGGGAGTAAGCCCAGGATGCTCAAGGAACCTAGGAGAAGGGTCTGGGTGGGGCAGGGAAGGGTTTGTAGTTGACTTGGATGAGTAGGAGTTTTCAGCTGATGAAGAGGCTATCAGGAAGGATAAGGAATTAAATATTAAGACACCAAAATATAGCAGAATGAAGGAGCATAGAACAATCCAGCGTCCCTGAATATAAAATGTACAGAGTGCAGTGGGAAGCAGGCTGGAGAGAGGCTCACAGGGGCCAGACCACCCAGGGATTTATGAGCTGATTGGAGGAGCTTGGACTTTATCCTGTGGAAAATGGGGAACCCTTAAAAATCTTCAAGCAGAGAGTGACTTGATCAGAGTTGTCTTTTAGGAAGAATTCTCTGGTAGCTGTGCAGGGAATGGTTTACAGAAGAGTAAGACCAGGGCACTTATGCCAGCTAGGAGATACCATAGGAATGTCAGCAAGAGTTGCTTGAGACAGCATGGTGGGAGAGGATCAGGGTAGTGGTTATATGCAAAAGCTCTGAAGTCAGCTTCCAGAGTTCAAAGCCTGCTGGGATCCCTTACCAGCTGTGTGACCTTGAATAAGTTACTTAACCTCTCTGCACTTGACTTTCTTCATCTGTGAATGAGAGATAATAAAAGCAACTACCTGATAGTAGTTATTCTATGAATGAAATGAGATGATCCATGTAAAGCACTTAGAACTATCCCTGGTACATTGCATATACTCTATAATTACTAATTATCCTTATTTACTCCATTAGACTTGATGATTTGGTATGGACAGTGAGCTAGAGGTTATCTAGACTTGCTTCTACAGGGCTGGCTAGGATAATGCCATTCTCAAGAGTAAGAAATAGGAGAATATTACAAAAATAAAGTAAGTTTACTCCCTTTCAGGAGAATGAAAGTGGTTTCCAGTGCACAGAACTAAGATTCTGCTCCTTGCTTCTCTCTGAGGACTCCTGCTTATGCTGTCTTAGTTTTGTGTAGGTAGACTAGATTCCTGCCCAAGACTAAGAGCAATAAAGGACATCTGCAGAGACTCTATCATACCCTCTTGTTCTTTTTAAACTTCACAATAAGCTTGCAATCCAAGTAAGACAGGTATAACTATTGTCCCCATTTTTAAAGACAGAGAAACTGAGGCTCAATGCCATTGCCAAGGAAAGAGAGCTCAAAAGGGAAAGAGCCACAAGTCTGATACTCAGGTTTCCTGCCCCTCAAATCCAGTGCTCTTTCCAATCCACATTCTTCATGGGCTTCCCAAAGCCTATGTGATTGTGATACCAGGGTGCCCCATAAATCTGATCTCCTTGTCCCTCAAGAGTGGAAGGGGGTTTTTCATTCCCACAAGAAGGATGGATCAGGGTGGTGCCTCAGCTTTGCTTGAATTTCCATAGAAGGAATTCAGCACCTTGAAATCCCTTGCTACAAGCCCAGAGGTTTCTGACAACAGTGAGAGCAGGGAGGAGGGAGAAGTGTAATACTTAGCACCCTTTGGAGAATGGCCCAGAAAAGAGCAGCCAGGAAGAGCTGTTAGTCTTCCCCAAGCACTGTTTTCCACTGCCAGACATTCATCATCTCATCGAATGTTCACAGCCACCATGAGGTAATCAATACCATTTCTATTTTTCATATGAGGACACCGAAAGCCAGAGAAGTCGGGTATTCAAATTCCAAATCATTGTGCTGAGGCAATCCTGCCTTCGGGTGAAGAAATAGGGAGCGGGGACAATGCGTCAGGACTTACTCAGCGTGAGCTTTGTTACTCACCCGAGGTATTCTACCTTGAATCATGGCTTTTGTGAGGAAAACCAGGTGAATTAAGTCCCGTTAAAGGGGTTCTATGGAGTAGTAGGAGTGGGGGAAGAACATGTCTTTTTCACAGGGCTCAGTGTGTATCTGACTCTCACCTGTATTAACAATAGTAACTAATTAAGAAGGAGCATGCTAACTGCCAGGAAATGTGATCAGTACTTTTTATACATTATTTCACTTAATACCCCGAACAACCCTATGAATTGTGTTCTACTATCATCGTCAATTTTCCATCTGAGAAACCTGTGGCTCCAAGAAGTGGAGTAACTGATTGCTGTAAGGTCATAGGGCTGTTAAATGGCAGAGCCCTGTCCCTGTGTTCTTAACTCACAGTTTATGCTGCCTTCTGAAGTTGAAGAAAACACCCCTGCTAGTTGCAGGAGAGAGTGGTCATGGCACATAGACCATCCATGCATGATATGTGAATTCTCCTTGGAGGTAGCTCCTGAGGCTAATCCCCCAAATGAGCCTAGAACAGGAACTTCCAACCTTGAGTTCCGTCCATGAATGGGGGTCCATGACTCACAGACCTATACCAAACCCATAACTAAGTTGCATAGACTGTTGTTTAATAGGTGGACAGTGATAGCACAGGCCACGCAGTATGAAAGACAAAAGGTTTGGCTGGATGCGGTGGCTCGCGCCTGTAATCCCAGCACTTTGGGAGGCCGTGGTGGGTGGATCACGAGGTCAAGAGATCAAGACCATCCTGGCCAACATGGTGAAACCCCATCTCTACTAAAAATACAAAAATTAGCTGGGCATGGTGGCACATGCCTATAATCCCAGCTACTCAGGAGGCTGAGGCAGCAGAATTGCTTGAACCCCAGGGGCGGAGGTTACAGTGAGCTGAGATCACACCACTGTACTCCAGCCTGGTGAGAGAGTGAGACTCTGTCTCAAAAAGAAAGAAAGAAAGAAAGAAAGAAAGAAAGAAAGAAAGAAAGAAAGAAAGAAAGAAAGAAAGAAAGAAAGGAGGGAGGGAGGGAGGGAGGGAGGGAGGGAGGGAGGGAAGGAAGGAAGGAAGGAAGGAAGGAAGGAAGGAAGAAAGAAAGAAAAAGAAAGAAAGAGAAAGAAAGAGAGAGAAAGACCGAAGATTCTAATTCCATCACTTAAGAGCTCTGTGACTTTGGGGAAGGAATTTACTTTGTTTGAGTCTTAGAACACTTGTTTATAAAACAAGACCCATAAGAATGCCTATCTTTCTGATAACTATTGCTTTGTAACAAATTACTCCATAAGTTAGCAGTTTAAAACAACTGCTCATGACTGTGGGGGTCAGGAATTTTGGAAAAGCTAGGGGATGGGCAGATATGTGATTGCAATATGATTGCATATGATTGCATGTGAATCCCATATGATTGCAGTATAATGTCACCCGGGGCTGCTTCATCTGAAGATTCAATTGAGCTGGACATCCAAGGTGGCTCACTCCTGTGCCTGGACACCCAGGGTTTCTAAGTCCCATACCTGAACATCTAAGGTGGCTCACTCCTGTGCTTGGACATCCAAGGTGGCTCACTCTTGCACCTGGACACCCAAGGCAGCTCAGTCCCATGCCTAGACATTTAAGGCAGCTCACTCCCATGCCTGGACACCCAAGGCGGCTCAGTCCCCTGCCCGGACTCCCAAGGAGGTTCACTCTTATGCCTAGACACCCAAGGCAGCTCACTACCATGCTTGGACACCCAAGGTGGCTCACTCCCATGCCTGGACAACCCAGGTGGCTCACTCCCATGCCTAGACATCCAAGGCAGCTCACTCCCATGCTTGGACACCCAAGGCGGCTCACTCCTGTGCCTGGACACCCAAGACAGCTCACTTCCATGCCTAGACACTCAAGGAAGCTCACTCCTGTGCCTGGATATCCAAAGTGGCCCACTCCTATGCCTGGACACCCAAGGCGGCTCACACCTATGCTTGGGCACTCAAAGCAGCTTGCACAAGAGAGTGTCTCTTCTAGCAAGGGGAAGCTGTACCACTTTTTATGACCAAGCCTCAGAAATCAACAAGTTACTCACTCTGTGCTCTATTGATTATGACCAAGTTAAACGGAAGCCAGGTTCACAGGGAAGATAATTAAATTATGCCTCTTAATGAGAGTTGGGGCAAGTGGAGAGGTTCTAGAAGGACATGTGAAACTGGTGGTATTGTTGAGGACATCTTTGAAAAATACAGTCTGCCACCCTTGCATTATGGTATAGTACATGAATTAAACAAGACATTGCATGGAAGGTACTTAAGACAATGCTTTGCATATAGAAAGTGCTTGATAAAGTTAGCTGTTGTTATTAGATGTGACATGTCTGAGAGATGTCTTTCAACATAGCAAGATGGTAGAAAGAGGTGAGGAGAGAATAAATGGAGAGATTGGTGGTGAAATGTTGGCAGCATTGGCTCACGTCAATGGCAAAGAAGATAAGCTTTCCACAAAGAGCAGAATCACTCGACCATTTAATGAATAAATGGGCCCTAGTGGAGAGAAAATGTCAGGACCTCTGGGAGAGTAAAGGCGTGGATTATCAGTTTTGTGCTGGCTGAAGGGCCTGAAGCTTTTAGTACGAGAAGGTGCAATCCAGGAGCCAGGAAGAAAGAAGTGAGAACGAGGACAAGACTGATAGAGGCTGAAACTCCAGGTGGGAGCTGCACATACTGGGCTCCTACTGTACAAGAAGAAGAGAAGACAAGTCTTGGGAGGGAGAAAGAGCCCACCTGGCCTGGCAAGGGGGACCCTCGTGCAGTTCAAGGTTGTACAGCTCAATCCACCGAGTCTGGATAGCTTTGGACTTGTGTCTGGGCTGGTTCTTGAGGACAAGGACATTAGCTCACAAACCTGTTCATTTCAGGAGATAGGGGGATGGAGCTGCAGGTGTTTCCACCTTAGTTTCCTAGAACACTTCCTAACCCAAGAATTCACAACAGCATGTGAAGAATATCTGGATTTCCTGAGAAAGTCTGAAAAAACACTTCTCTGTTTCACTATTACTCTGAAAATAGAATGCAAACTCCATAACGTAGCCTGCAAGACCATGCATAATTTGGTCTCTCCTATTTCTACACTCTCATCTTGAACTCTCCTACTCACTAGAGTTTAGTTCCATTGAGCTTCTTCCAAATCCCAAAGCATTAAACTTGTTCTTGCCCCAGGACTTAGGCGCATGCTCTTTCCTCCACTTAGAATGGTCCTCTCCTCTTCCCTTTGCCTGCCTATACCCCTTTTCCTCCAGATCTCAGCTAAGACATCACCTCTTCAGTGAGGACTTACCCAATCATCTAAACTCAACTGGATTCCCTTCTTATTCTCTTTTTAAAAACACCCTGTCATTTCCTTGATATCATTCATCACATTTTTTGTATTTATGTATTAGACTATCTCTTTGTTTATTGTCCGCTTTTCCCACTAGAATGTGGGCTATATAACTGCCGGGCCATGACTATTATTTTTTCTCTATAAACCTAGCACCTAGACAAGTGACTGGTACTCAGCAGCTATTCAGTAAATGTTAGTTGTGAGAAAGTCTATAACCTTAGTATGGGTGAGGTAAGGGGTATGGACATTGTCCTCTCTGAGGCCACAAAGTTAGGGTAAGTGAAAATGTACTGGCATCTTGGCAGTGGTGGTGGCCTTGACCCCTCAGGTGAGACCCTGTGGATTGGGAGCTGAAGGGTTTTTGTTCCTTATGGTGAAGACTCTGGAAAAATGGCTGTATTTGAAGCTAATGTCTCTTCTCTAGTGTGCTCTTTTTGAGATAGTTTTCCAGGAAATACTTTCCCTGTGCAGACAAATGTATATGTTTTCTGATGTTAGAAAACAAAACTCTATTGCCCAATGTGCTATTGCTACCAAGAAATAGACTCTAATTTATGATCTGCCACTTGAGATGGGGTCTGCCAGGGCCTGGCATCATCTGCTCTTTTAGGTCAGATTGCTCTCCTTGGTCCTAAAATGCCCTGGCTTTACAAAGTGTCCTTGCAGAAAGAAGCCTGCATCTCAAAAGACTTAAGAGTACACAAATTCACATGTACATGCACACACACACACTCCGGTACAGCAGACACTCACATTATTAACTCATTCACATGTACTCTCACGAAGGGTGAGATGGCAAAACTCATTTGAAACATATGCATTAAACTTCTAATATATTTGTGCCAAGACTATGATAGTTTAGGCTCTTTTTGGAAATAAGAGGGATTACATCACCTGAAGTAGATTGTTTGCAAAAATATCTACAATTATTTCCCTCTCTGTGTCCATGCCTCTTACAATGTGCCTTTGCACCTCCTCCCAGGTAGAAGTGGAATCTATTTCCTCACCCCTCAAATCTGGGCTGGCCTTGTGACTTGCTTTGATCACCAAAATGTGACATAAATGAAGATGTGCTGGTCCCAGGCCTACCTTTCAAGAAGCCCCGAACCCTTTCTTGGAAACTTGCCAAGTTGCTATGTGAACAATCCCAAGCTATGCTGCCAGAGGATGAAAGACCACATAAGGCAGAGATAAGCCATCCTAGCTGGACCCTTTCTAGACAGATCAGTTCCCATCAGACAGCAGACACATGGTGGGGGCACTGCTGGAAGCACTGTCATCCCTCCCAGGCCAGAACTGCCTAGCCAGTTGACGGGCTTGTGAGTCATCATGAATGGTTATTGTTTAAAGTCACTATGTTTGGGGTGCTTTAAAAGAGCTAACAAGTTCATTTCCTTACATGAAGGACTAAATCCAAACTTTTCCTGAAAGTAATATGTCCTTAAAAGTCAGACATCCCTGTTTTACTAAAAGTCAGGGATGTCTGACTTTTAAGGACATATTACTTTCAAGAAAAGCAATTCTACTCATGACTATTAAGCCCCAGGGGAATATGGTCAAGGAGTGCTGCTTTGCAAACAAATATACCTAGGTCTTTATTATGACTTTGCCACCAGCTGACTGTGTGACCTCGGGCAAGTCACTTGACATCTCTGGACCTTGATACCTTTATCTGTATATTGAAAGAGCAAGTTTAGCTAATTTTAGGCCCTTCAGGCTCTGCAACACATTCTGTGGTTCTGTGATTCTCAGTCTCTGCCATTTTCACTTATAAAACAAGAAAGGATAATCCATGATTCTTTCTATCTTGCAGGATCATGCAGAAGGATGAAGTGCTATTTCCTCAGTGGCACCTTCACTGCTACTGACACTTTCAAGAATATGCGTGTCTATGCAGCAGAAACAGACACCCTGAGATGCTGGATTTGAGATAATTCACTGGGTTTTATCAACATATGTGAACACACAGATTTTCAGCTAATATTAGAAGTTGAGATGAGACTGATTAACGTGACTCCTAGGCAGGCCTCATCATATCTCCTAAAAGAAGTGCAAGCATCCTATTTGAATACATACCCTGGCCCTCCTCCTTTTTCCATTGAGTTCCCTCTTGAGGTTAATAAAACTTGATGTATGAGATGACATTGAGTGTCCCAGGCCCAAAGAAGTTCAGGATGAGTACAAACATGTGCATACCGTGGTTAGAAGATAAGATTGCTTGGAGCTCTTTGCTTCATTCTGACCACATGCAGGTCAGCATAGATGGTGAGTGAGGAAAAGCTCTTCCTGTGGACACTTCTGAATAAGTTCTAATAACTTGACTAAAATTTATTCCAGAAATAAATAAATAAATTTATTCGGAGTGCTCAATTAGAAATAAAAAACTGGGCTCTGGCTTGAGATGGTGTTGGTGGGTGAGGATTCAGCATTGCAGGTAGACTATGGGACTGAGAGATCAAGATCAGGCATTCCCATGAGGAGATACCAAAGTCAAGCCCAATCAAGAGCTGTCAATTCAAAGTCCAGCGGGAAACCAAGGTCAAGGACTATGCACTACAGTCAGCATCAATGCCAGCACACAACAGAGAGTAAAGCAAGCGGAGAGCCTTTGGCTGGAAGTATTTAAAGGCCAGACGAATGGTGTATTTTTCAGAATTTTTTTGGCTGCAAATCACAGAAAATCCAACCCAAAATGACTTAATCAGGAAGAAATTTAGTAGATTACAAAACTGAAAAGTTCAGGGGGTTGGATTGTTTCCAGGTATGGTTTGATACAGAGATTGAACAATGTCAGCAGAACCCAGTTTTCTCTGTCTCTTTCAGCCATGTTCAGCCCCATTCTCCCAGATACGTTGGCTTTGACAGGTGCCTCCTTTGTGGCCGTAGAAAGACTTCATCAGATCTTTCATCCTCTACAATATAGAAACAGCAGAAAGAGACTCATATTCTCTCTCTCTCTCTCTCTCTCTGTTTCTGTCTCTGTCTCTCCCTCTCTCTCTCTCTAATAGTTCACAAGAAGTTCTGGGTCTGACTCTTTGTGGCCCAATGGGGCCAAATAATCACACTTGAATCATCCCAGTGCTCAAAGTTATGCCATGCACTGATAAGCTTAGAAAAATAAAGGCCTGCCCTGAGAGCTGGCAGAGATCAACCCCACCCATACTGCAGGAACTTAAAGTGGAGAAAGAATAGCTCCCCAAAGGAAACTCAAGATTCTTTCTTAAATAAAGAAATGGGTCAATGAATGCTTGAAAAAAAAAACCACAGATGTTCACTGTAGGCAGCTAGGGATAGAAATATGGAACAAGAATTAGAAGACTTCCAGCATGAAAGGCTAAGATTTTCTGAAAGAGAAAATGTTGTTGCAAGCTGGCAGAAGTCTAGACAATGAATGTTAGTAAAAATAAGATAAATCATAGCTAGAGATGAAGGAAACAGGCTTCTTGGAGAGCTCCTTCTAGACTGGAAGGCTCTGGCATTATAGCACTTCAGATCTTCTGGACATAGGGTCCAGAAGGATTTGCCAGCCTAGTTTTGGGTACCATTAGAGAATACACCTGAAACTATGAAACTAATCAAATGGAACTGATATTTCCAAGGACTAGGACTCAGGGTAAAGATAAGCTGCCCTGAAATAAACAAGTTGGATTTTTTAAAAAACTGAGACATTTTAAGACATATCAAGCAGGGCTCTGTTTCAGTTGTACTTTGTATATACCTCAAATGCAGACTGCAGATGCAAAGGAGGTCACATTTAATGCTCAAATTACCATAGCTCTGAGCTCCCACCTGCTGGATTATAACATTTATAAAATAGGATTACAGTCTTCTCTACAACTCTGTCACACTCTGTCACCTAGGCCCAAAGCAACTCTGCTTGTTCCTCAAGTCCATGATATCTCACAGCAAAACAATTCAATCACTCGCTCACTTTAGCCCTCTCACCAGTGAAGCTTAAACCTGCTGTTTGTAACCAAAGAGAAACAGATATCATGCCATCTCTCTTTCAAGTCTCTTCCATGTCTATCTAGTAGCTAGACTCCAATAAACTGCTATCCTCCTTGCATAGCTTCTCAGTAGACAAAAAGAAATATAAGTGGAGTGTATTAGTCCCTTCTAACACTGCTATAAAGAAATACTGGAGACTGGATAATTTATGGAGAAAAGAGATTTAATTGGCCCACAGTTCTGCAAGGAGTACAGGAAGCATGACTTGGGAAGCCTCAGGAAACTTACAGTCATGGCAGAAGGTGAAGGGGAAGCAGGCATGTCTTACATGGCTGGAGTAGGTAAAAGAGAGAGAGGGAGAGGTGCCACACACTTTTAAACAACCAAATCTCGGGAGCACTTACTCACTATCATTAGAGCAGCACCAAGGGGCAAATCTGCCCCCCATGATCAAATCTCCTTCCACTATGCCCCACCTCCAACACTGGGGATTACAATTTGACATGAGATTTAGGTGGTGACACAGAGTCAAACCATATCATTCTACCGCTGGCTCCTCTCAAATCTCATGTTCTTCCCACATTTCAAAATACAATCATGCCCTTCCCAAGAGTATCCCAAAGTCTTACATCATTCCAGCATTAACTCCAAAGTCCAAAGTCTCATCTGAGACAAGGCCAGTCCTTTCCATCTATGAGCCTGTAAAATAAAAAACAAGCTAGTTACTTGAAAGATACAATCAGGATATGGATATTGGGTAAATACTTTCCTTCCAAAGGAAGAAATTGGCCAAAAGAAAGGGGCTACAGGCCCTGTGCAAGTCCAAAACCCAGCAAGGCAGTCATTAAACTTTAAAGCTCCAAAATAATCTCCTTTGACTCTGTCTCACATCCACAGCACACTGATGCAAGGGGTGGGCTCCAAAGGCTTTGGGCAGCTCCATCCCTGTGGCTCTACATGGCACAGCCCCCATGACCGCTCTCAAGGGCTGGCATTGAGTGCCTATGGCTTTTTCAGGCATGTGGTGTAAATTGTCAGTGTATCTACCATTCTAGGGTCTAAAGGACAGTGGCCTTTTTCTCACAGCTCCACTAGGCAGTGCCCCAGGGGGGACTCTATGTGGGGGCTCCAACCTCTCATTTCCCCTCTGCACTGCCCTAGTAGAGGTTCTCCATGAGGGCTCTGCCTCTGCAGGAAACTTTTGCCTGGTCATTCCAGCTTTTCTACACATCTTCTGAAATCTAGGCAGAGGCTCTCTTGCGTTCTGTACACCCACAGGCTTCCACACCATGTGGAAGCTACCAAGGCTTATGGCTTGCACCCTCTGAAGCAGGAGTCTGAGTACCTAGGCTCCTTTGAGCCATGGCTGGAGCTATAGCAGCCCACATGAAAAGAGCAGTGTTCCAAGCCTGCACAAGGTAGTGGGACCTTGAGGCTGTCCCACAATACCATTCTTCCCTCCTAGGCCTCCAGGCCTGTGATGGGAGGAGCTGCCTCAAAGGTCTCCGAAATGCCTTTTTCCCATTGTCTTTGATATTAGTACTAGCCTCCCTTTTTTATGCAAATTTCTGCAGTCAGCTTGAATTCCTTCCCTGAAAATGGGTTTTCCTTTTCTACTACATGGTCATGCTGCAAATTTTCCAAATTTTTACACTCTACTTCCCTTTGAAATACAAATTCTAGCTTTATATTATTTCTTTGCTCACAAACATGAGCATAGGCTTCTAGAAGCAACCAGGCCACATGTTGAATGTTTTGCTGCTTAGAAATTTCTTCTGTCAGATAACCTAAATTGTCACTCTCAAATTCAGTGGTCCACAGATCCCTAGGGCAGGGGCACAATGCCTCCAACCACTTTGCTAACACGTAACAACAGTGACTTTTGCTCCAGTTCCCAATAAGTTCCTCATCTCCATCTGAGACCACCTCAGCCTGGACTTCATTGTCCATAACACTATTAGCATTTCAGGCACAATAATTTAACAAGTCTCTAGAAAGTTCCAAATTTTCCCTCATCTTCCTGTCTTCTTCTGAGCATTCCAAACTGTTACAACCTCTTCCCATTACCCAGTTCAATAGCTGCTTTCACATTTTCAGGTAGGTTTATAGCAATGTCCCACTTCCCAGTATCAATTTTCCATTTGGGTGGGGACACAAACCCGAACCATATCAAGGGAGATAGTTCATTCATTTGACAAATATTTATGAGTAAATAATATACTGGATGCTTGAGTTTACAGTCTAGTGGAGATGACAGAGAATGAAAAAAAGTAAACAGAAGTGCATGTGTGTGTGTATGAATACACAACAGTGATAAATGCTATTAAAAACTAGCCATATGAAAATCAATTAATGTAATTTATCACATCAGCAGATTAAAAAACAGAAATCATTATCATAACAATAGATGCGAAAAAAGCATTTGACAAAATCCAACACCCATTTGTAATAAAACTCTCCAGCAAACTATGAATAGAAGTGAACTACCCTAATAGGTAGAATATCTACAACAAACTTACAGCTAACTTTATACTTAATGGTTAGAAACTAGACACTGCTGGTAATATTAGGAACAAGGAAAGGATGTACCTCTCACCACTTCTACTTAACATAGTATTGGAAGTCTTATCTAATGCAATAAGATAAGTGTCTTACTCTGTGCTGCTATAACGAAGTATTTGACAATGGGTAATTTACAAAGAGCATATATTTATTTATCACAATTCTTGAAGCTGGGAATCCAAGATCAAGGCACCAGCAAGTTCAGTGTCTGAGGAAAGCCCCATCTCTACTCCCTTTTGGAAAGGGAGTGCTTACTCAGTGCCTATATTTCCATTGTATCTTGGAAGTAACTAACTTGGTTTTAATTGTACAGACTCATAAGTAGAAGGGACTAGCCTTGTCTCAGTTGCTGCACTCTTTTGAGGGGAGGAATGTTGTGTCCTCACATGATGAAAAGGATGAAAAGGGCAAAAAGAGGTGGGCTCTCTCTCTGAAGTCTTTTTTGTAGGGACACTAATCCATTCATTAGGGCATGGCTCTCATAGCTTAAACACCTCCTAAAGGCTCAGTCTCTTAACACGATCACATTGTTCATTAAGTTTCAGCACATTAATCTCGAAGGGAACACATTCAGGCTATTACAACAAAAGAAGGAAAAAAATATGTACTGATTTGTAAGAAAAAAAAGATATAAAACTTTGTTTGCAGATGACATGATTGTCTATGTAAAAAATTTCAAAGAAACAACAAAAACCTCCTGTAACGTAATAAGTAATAACTAATAGCAAGGTTGCAGGATACAAGGTTAATATGTAAAAGTCAATTGATTTCTTATATACTAGTAATGAACAATTGAAATTTGGCATTAAAACACAATTCCATTTACATTAGCACCAAAAAATGAAATACTTAGGTGTAAATATTGCAAAATGTTTATAAAATCTATGTGAAGAAAACTACAAAACTCTGGAAAGGAAAAGAAATGCCATGAAAGATCTAACTAAGTGGAAATGTATTCCATGTACATGGGTAGGAAGACTCAATATTGTGAAGGTGTCTGTTCTTCCCAATTTGATCTATAGATTCAACACAATCCCAATCAAAATCTCAGCGTGGTATCTTGTGTATATTGACAAAGTGATTTTAAAGTTTACATGTAAATGCAAAATACCCAGAATAGTCAACACAATATTGAGGGAGAATAAAGTTGGGGTACTGACACAACCCAACTTCAAGATTTACTTTAAATCTACAAAAATCAAGACAGCATGGTAGTGGTGAAAGAAGAGATGAACATATCAATGGAACAGAATAGTCTAGATATGGCTGACACAAATAGAGTCAGCTGATCTTTGATAAAGGAGCAAACGCAATGCAATGGGGAAAAGATAGTTTCTTCAACAAATGGTGCTGGAACAATTGAACATCCACATGCAAAAATAATAATAAACTAGACATAGACCTTGCAGCTTTCACAAAAATTAATGCAAAATGGATCACAGATCTAAATGTAAAATTTAAAACTATAAATCTCTTAGAAGATAACATAGATTGAGACAAGAAAAAAATGTCTGTTGTAATCTCTAGGACAACAGCTAAAAATTGCTGAAAAGAGAAATAGATAAAAAGCCAAGAGAGTAATCAAAATGGAATATTAAGGTTATTCACCTAACCCAAAAGAAGGAAAAATAGTAAGTCACAAAAAAAATAAAAACAGATAAGGCAAATAAGAAACAATATTAGGACTTTTAGTCTACATAAGGTGGTGTAGACCCATTTTTCCCTACTTCTACCTGGTAAGTAAAACTCTAAACCCTGAAAATAGTGCAAGAGACAACCAAAGGAGAACTCTAGTAAGAAAATAGTAAGGTAGTAAGAAGAAGGTGAGCTGGTGTGCCAACCCAGGACTGGAGGAATAGCACAGTGTCTTCTGTCTTCTCACCCAACAGAGGAAGCCCACTCAGTCTGGCATTTTCTGACCCTCGGTCTAACAACAGAAGAAAGCCTAAGTATGCTCATTCCTCCATAGTTTAATAGAAGTCTCTCAAATGAGATCAAGTGAGCCCAGCATCTACAAAGAAGATAGATTGGCTAGGGAAGGTACTCTCCTTCCCTACTGAGCCTGAGATTCGCCCTTTCCACTGAAATAATAAGGCCACTGTGTAGAGACCAAAATACAAGCTATCTAAGTACAAGGTACAACCTTGCCTGTACCCATGGGTTGGAGACTGCTCTAGGTGTGCAAGTGGCACTAGAGAAACAGACCCAGTCATGGCAAGTGACATGGTCCAGGAAGTCACATTGTCCTTACAGGCCTAAAACTCTATTCATCTTCTCATAGAAACCAAGTAGTAGGGAGACAACTGTATGGTGGGTCTCACCATGACACACAGCCATGTTATCCAGGGAAGTCTCTTTCTCCTCCTCGAGCAGCAATAGCTGATAGCAGCAGAAGCCCCAATGGCACCAAATAAACCAACTCCAGAACTGTAAGGTAATATATTTGTGTTGTGTTGTTTTAAGCCTCTAAATTTGTGGTAATGTGTTACCATAGCAACAGGAAAAGAATAGAAATAGGAGACTAATACAAGAAAAGAACACTGCCCACTTAATTTTATGAGGTCAATATTACTCTAATGCCACAAGCAGACAAGGACAGTAAAAATAAATAAAACAACAGATCAATATCTCTCACTAATTTTAACAAAAAAAATCATCAAAAGATATGAACAAGCTGAATCTCACAAAGCATGAAAGTAATTATATGCCAATTATATCACCAATTATATCATGACCAAATGAGACATTTGGGGTATACCAAGCTGGTTCAGTGTTCAAAACTCAATCAATGTAATCCATCATAAAGCTAAAAATGAGAAATCATATGATCATATGAATTTATTTGGCAAAATTCAATACCTACTCATCACAAAAACTTTCAGAAAAATATAAATAGATGGAAATTATCTCAACTTGATAAAAAAACATCTTCAAAAAAAAATGAAGTTGACATCACATCTAATGGTAAAAGACTAAGATCAGGAACAACATGCAGATGTACACTCTCGTTACTCTTTTTTCTTTCTTTTCCCAACTTTTATTTTAGGTTCAGGGGGTACATGTGCAGGTTTGTTACGTGGGTAAATTGCATGTTGCTGGGGTTTGGTGTGCAAATGATTTCATCACCCAGGTAGTAAGCATAGTACCCAATAGGTATTTTTTCGACCCTCCCCTCCTCCCCCTTCCACCCTCAAGTATTCCCCAGTGTCTGTTGTTTCCATCTTTATGACCATATGTACTTAATGTTTAGCTCCCACTTATAAATGAGAATATGTGGTATTTGGTTTTCTGTTTCTGTGTTAATTTGGTTAGGATAATGACCTCCAGCTGCATCTATGTTGCTGCAAAGGACATGATCTAATTCTTTTTTATGTCTGTGTAATATTCCATGGTGTATAAGTACCACATATTCTTTATCCAGTCCATCATTGATGGGCATATAAGTTGATTCCATGCCTTTGCTATTATGAATAGTGCTGTAATGAACATACAAAGGCAAGTGTCTTTTTGGTAGAATGATTTATATTCCTTTGGGTATATACCCAGCAATGGGATTACTGGGTCGAATGGTAGTTCTATTTTAAGTTCTTTGAGAAATAGCCAAACTGCTTTCCACAGTGGCTGAACTAATTTACATTCTCACCAGCAGTGTATAAGCATTCCCTTTTGTCTGCAACCTCGGCAACATCTATTATTTTTTGACTTTTTAATAACAGCCATTCTGACTGGTTTGAGATGGTGTCTTATTGTGGTTTGTGGAAATGTTGATTTGCATTTCTTTAATGATTAGTGATCTTGAGCATTTTTTCATATACTTGTTGGCCATATATATATCTTCTTTTGAGAAGTGTCTGTTCATGTCCTTTTCACATTTTTAATGGGGTTGTTTTTTGCTTACTGATTCAAGTTCCTTATAGATTCTGGATATTAGAACCTTCATCGGATACATAGTTTGTGAATATGTTCTCCCATTCTGTAGGTTGTCTGTTTACTCTGTTGATAGTATCATTTGCTCTGCAGAGCTCTTTAATTTAGTTAGGTCTCATCTGTCTATTTTTGTTTGTGTTGTACTTGCTTTTGGAGACTTCATCTTTGCCAAAGCCCATGTCCAAAATGATATTTCTTTGATTTTCTTCTGGGATTTAAAACAATTATTTTAGGACTTATATTTATGTCTTCTATCTATTTTGAGTTGATTTTTGTATATGGTGAAAGGAAGGGGTCCAGTTTCAATCTCCCACATGTACATAGCCCATTATCCCAGCACCATTTAATAAATTCGGACTCCTTTCCCCATTGCTTGTTATTGTTGACTTTATCAAAGATCAGATGGTTGTTAAGAGTGCAGCTTCATTTCTGGGTTCTTTAAACTGTTCCGTTGGTATAAGGGTCGTCTTTTGTACCAGTACCATCCTGTTTTGGTTACTGTAGCCTTGTAGTACGGATTGAAGTTGGGTAGTGTGATGCCTTTGGCTTTGTTCTTTTTGCTTAAGATACTTTTGGCTATTTGGGCTCTTTTTGGATTCCATATGAATTTTAGAATAGGTTTTTCTAATTCTGTGAAAAATGGCATTAGTAGTTTGATAGAAATGTCACTGAATCTGTAAGTTGTTTTGGGTTCTAAGGCCATTTTAATAATATTGATTCTCCTATACATAAACTTGGAATGTTTTTCCATTTGTTTGTGATGTCTCTGATTTCTTTGAGCAGTGTTTTATAATCTTTCACCTCCCTGGTTAGTTGTATTCCTAGGTATTTTTTTGTGTGTGTGGCTATTGTGAATGTGGTTGTTTTCTTGATTTGGTTCTGAGCTTGAGCATTATCGGTGTATAGAAATACTGATTTTTGTACATTGATTTTATATCCTAAAACTTTACTGAAGTTGTTTATCAGTTCTGGGAGCCTTGGGCAGAGACTATGGGGTTTTCTAGGTATAGAATCATATCATCGTGAAGAGAGATAGTTTGACTTCATGTCTTCCTATTTTGATGACTTTTATTTCTTTCTCTTGCCTGATGGCTGTGGCTAGGATTTCCAGTACTATGTTGAAGAGGAGTGAGGAGAGTGGGCATCCTTGTTTTGTTCCAGTTCTCAAGGAGAATGCTTCCAGCTTTTGCCTGTTCAGTATGGATGTTGGCTGTGGCTTTGTCAAAGATGGCTCTTATTATTTTGAGGTACGTTCCTTCAATACCTACTTTGTTGAGGGTTTTTAACACAAAGAGATGTTAAATTTTATCAAAAGCTTTTTCTGCATCTATTGAGATGGTCATGTAGTTTTTGTTTTTAGTTCTGTTTATGCAAGAATTACATTTATTGATTTGCTTATGTTGAACCAACATATGGTTGCATCCCAGGAATAAAGCCTACTTGATCATGGTGGATTAGAGTTTGATGTGCTGCCAGATTTGGTTTGCTAGTATTGTGTTGAGGATTTTTGCATCTATGTTCATCAGGGATATTGGTCTGACATTTTCCTTTTTCACTGTCTCTGCCAGGTTTTGGTATCGGAATAATGCTGGCGTCAGAGAATGAGTTAGGGAAGAGTGCCTCCTCCTCAATTTTTGGAATAATCTCAGTAGGATTGGTACCAGCTCTTCTTTGTATGTCTGGTAGAATTTGGCTGTGAATCCATCTGGTCCAGGGCTTTTTGCGTTTGACAGGCTTTTTATTACTGACTCAATTTTGCAACTCATTATTGGTCTGTGCACGTTTCTTTCTGGTTCTATCTTGGGAAGTTGTGTGTTTCCAGGAATTTATCCATTTCTTCCAGGTTTTCAAGTTAATGTGCATAGAGGTGTTCATAACAGTCTCTGAGGGTTTTATGTATTTATATGGGAGTCAGTGGTAATGCCACTTTTGTCATTTCTGATTGTATTTATTTGCATCTTCTCTCTTTTTTCTTTATTAATATAGCTAAAGGTCTATCAATCTTGTTTATTTTTTCAAAAACAAACTTTTTGTTTCATTGATCTTTTGTATGGATTTTCACATCTCAATTTCATTCAGCACGCCCCTAATTTTGGTTATCTTTATTTTTTCTGCTAGTTTTTGGGTTGGTTTGATCTTGTCTTTCTGTTCCTCTAGGTATAATGTTAGGTTGTTAATTTGAGATCTTTCTAAATTTTGATGTAGGCATTTAGTCCAATAAAATTTCCTCTTAACATTGCTTTAGCTGTGCACCAGAGATTCTGGTATGTTGTCTTTTTGCTTTCATTAGTTTCAAATAATTTGTTGATTTCTGCCTTAATTTCATTATTTACCCAAAAGTCATTCAGGAGCAAGTTGTTTAATTTCCATGTAATTGTATGGTTTTGAGAGCTCTCCTTGGTATTGATTTCTATTTTTATTGTGCTGTGTGCTCAGAGTGTGGTTGGTATGATTTCAGGTTTTTTTGAATTTGTTGAGAATTGCTTTAGGGTAAGTGTGTGGTCGATCTTCACATATGTGCTGTGTGCAGATGAGAAGAATGTATACTCTGTAGTTGAGTGGAGTATTCTGTATATATCTGTTAGGTCCATTTGGTTAAGTGTCTAGTTTAGGTCCTGAATATTTTTGTTAGTTGGCTGACTCAGTGATCTGCCCAAAACTGTCCATGGGATGTTGAAGTCTCCTACTATTATTGTCTGGCTGTCTAAGTCTCTTTGTGGGTCTCTAAGCACTTCATTTATGAATCTGGGTGGTCCAGTGCTAGGTGCATATATATTTAGGACAGTTAAGTCTTCTTATTGAATTGAACTCTTTATTATTATGTAATAATGCTCTTCCTTGCCCTTTTTGATCATTGTTGGCTTAAAGTCTGTTTTGTCTGAAGTAAGAATAGCAACCTTCTCTTATTTGCTTTCATTTTACTTGATAGATTTTTCTCCATTCCTTTACTTTGAACCTATGGGTGTCATTGCATGTGAGATGGGTCTCTTGAAGATAGCACACAGTTGGGTCTCGCTTATTTATCCAACTTGCCACACTGTGCCTTCTCAGTGAGACGTCTAGCCCACTCTACATCCAAGATCAATACTGACATGTGAGGGTTTGATCTTGTCATCATGTTGTTAGCTGGTTGTTATGTATATTTGATTGTATATTTGCTTTACAGTGTTAATGAACTACATACTTAACTGTCTTTTTGTGGTGGCAGGTGTTGGGCTTTTGTTTCCATGTTTAGCATTCTATTAAATATCTCTCATAAGGCAGTTCTAGTGGTAATGAATTCCCTTACCATTTACTTGTCTAAAAAAAGATTGTATTTCTCCTTCACTATGGAACTTAGTTTGGCTGGATATGAAATTCTTGGTTGGAATTTCTCTTCTTTAAGAATGCTATATATAGGCCCCCTATATTTTCTGGTTCCTAAGGTTTCTGCTGAAAGATCCTCTGTTAGCTTGATGGGGCTCCCTTTGTATGTGACCCACCCTTTCTTTCTAGCTGCCTTTAAGATTTTTTTCTTTTATGATGAACTTGGAGAGTATGATGACTATATGTCTTGGGGATGATCATCTTGTATAGTATCTCACAGAGGTTCTCTGAACATCTTGAATTTGCATGTTGTCCTCTCTAGTGAGGTTGGACAATATCCTCAAATATGTTTTCCAAGTTTCTTGCTTTTTCTGCCTTTCTTTCACAGATTCCAATGAGTTATAACTTTGTTCTCTTTACATAATTTCATATTACTCAGATGTTTTTTCTGTTTTTATTTTTCTCTACCTGCATTGATTTGAAGGAGTGATCTTCAAGCTCTGAGATTCTTTCCTCAGTTTGGTCTATCCTGTTATTAATGCATCCAATTGCATGATAAAATTTCTGTCATCAATTTTTTATTTTTCAGAAGTTCAGTTTGATTCTTTCTGAAAATGTTTATGTCGTCTTTTAACTCTTGGATCATATTACTGCTTTCCTTGAAAGGGATTTCAACCTTCTCCTATATGTCAAGGAAAATTGAGCTTCTTTGCCATTTACATTCTGAATTCTATGTCATTTCAATCCGGTTAAGAACCATTGCTGGGGATCTAGTGCAGTCATTAGGAGGTAAGAAGACACTCTGGTTTTTAGAGTCGCCAGAATTCTTGCACTAGTTCTTTCTCATCTGTGTGGCTGATCTTTTAATCTTTGAAGTTGCTGTCCTTTGAATCAGGCTTCTTGCTTTTATAGTCTTTGATGCCCTGGAGGGTTTGATTGTGGTATAAGTTGGGTTTCGTTTATTGGCTTTGTTTCTGGATGCTTTCAGATGGCCGAGGCTCAGTTCAGCACTGCAGGACTGTGTGCTCTAGCTCTGGAGGGCTGGAACTAGGCCTGCAGCTTTGTTCTCTGGCCCCTCAAGGTCAAGCACTTGCTGCACTGGAGAAGCTGAGTTGTTCCTAGTTTGTTGCCAACAACACTTCAATGTGGGCTGCTGGCAAAAGTGCAATGGAGTGGTGGGGGTGCCATAGGAGACTGCACTGTGGTGGGAGGACTGTAGGTGAGTGCACACCAATGGGGTAGTGAGGGCATTGTGGGTGCATGTGTGCCAGCAGGGCAGTGGTTGGACCTTATGTGCGTGGGTGCTGGTGGGGTGGTAGTGGATCCCCATGTGTGTGTTCATTGTCAGAGCGGCAGAGGGATGCTGTGGGTGAATGCACATAGGTTGAGGAAGGCTGCAGGTAGATACATCGTGGTGGGGGTCTGCCTGCCTGGTGGAGGTCTGCCACCTATGGGAAGGTGGGGGCTGCTGGTGAAAAAGCTATGGCAGTAGCCACTGAGAAGCATTTCAGCTGGGCAGCTCAAACTGCCAGACAGGGACCCTGGGAGAGGCTGGCAGACAGGGGGTATTCTGATGAGACTGGCCACATCCCATGGACAAGACAGCCCTGCTCTCTCTAGGTCCAGCAGATAACAAATACTAAAGTCACCTAGAAGACTATGGCAAGCCTTGGGGGATGGCTGCCCATGGCTGTGCTCCAGTGTACCCATTCCCATGCCAAATCCTCTGGACTCCTCACAGACTAGAGTTATGTCCTTACCAACTCTCAAAGGAATTTTCCCTGCCAACTCAAATATCTGTGAGGGTCATGGGGTCTCCCACAGCTAGGATCCTGGAGGTCTGTGATGAGAGTGTGCCACTCTACGCTTATTTCACTCACCCCTTCTCTAGGAGCCACTCAGGGCCAGGAACACATCCTAGTGCTTAGCAACCCCATACAGGGTTCTCAGCTTCCTTCTCTTTAACTCGAGTCTGCATCCTCTCTGTATCCATTCTCAATGCTTTCTTCCCGAAGATCTGTTCAGAGTTTGTTAGTCTACATGATGGTCTGGTCTCTCAGTGGGAGAAGCTTTTCCTGGCTGTGTCTAACCAGCCATCTTTGCTCTTCTACTCACCATTCTTACTGAACAGAACTGGAATTCCTACCTACTGTAATGAAGCAAGAAAAAGGCATATCAGGCATACAGATTGGAAACATAGAAATAAAACAACTCTATTTGCAGATGACATCAGTAAACACATAGAAAGTAAAAAAAGAAACTGCAAAAGAAAACTTCTAGAATCAGCTAGTGAGTTCAACAAGGTTGCAAGATTTAAGATCAATACACAAAGAGCAATTGTATTTTATTACTAACATACACATCTATGAATATGTAGAAACCAAAACTAAAAACACAACTTCTTTTTACAGTAACTCCAAATAAAGTACTCAGGTATACAATTAATAAAACATGTATGGAATCTGTATGTTGAAAATTACAAAATGCTGATCAAAAAAATAAAAAACGAAAATAAATGGAGAGACAAACCATGTCCATGGATTGGAAGTCTCAATGTATTAATTATCCCCAAATTGATCTACAGGTTTAGTGGAATGCCTATAAAAATTTCTGAGAGGGATTTTGGAAGCATATACAGACTTATTATAAAATGTATATGGAAAAATACAGGCCCTAGTATAGATAAAATAATCTTGGCAAAGAATAAAGTAGGAAAAATACCCAATATTAATTAATATTGATGGATTGTATCAATGTCACTATCCTAATTTTGATATTATACTATACTTTTGCAAAATGTTCCACTGAGGAAAACTGGAGGAAAAGTCCAAGGAATTTCTCTTAGCATTTAAAAAATGCTTTATTGAGGTATGATTGATATATCAAAAGCTATACATATTTAATATATACAACTTGCTATGTTTGGAGATAAGTATACACTCATGAAACCATTACAACCATCAATGCCATAAACACATCCATCACCTCTCAAAGTTTCATCCCACCTCCTTTATTATTATTGGTGGAAAGGATACTTGAAATAAGATATATCCCCTTAGGAAATTTTAAGTATGCAATAAAGTACTGTTAGCCATAGGGACTATATTGTATAGTAGATCTCTAGAACTTATTTTTCTTACATAACTAAACTTTTACCCCTTAATGATCTTACAACTGCAGGTGAGTCTATATTATCTCAATAAAAATTCTATTAGAAATCAATTAACAAATGACACACATAAGCCCAACTCTATCAACAATTGTGCTAAATATATATAGATTTCAGTTATTAGGAAGATATTTTCAGAATGGAAAAAAATCCTGGCCTAGCTATGTGATATCTACAAGATATACACTTTAAATACAAAGACCCAAATAGTTTTGAAGTATTTTTTTAAATAACACTTTCCTCTAAAAAGGCAAACAACTTCCCATTCATACAACTTTATTTTTTATTTTGTTTTTTATTTTTTTGAGATAGGGTCTCACTCTGTTCCCTAGACTGGAGTGCAACAGAGTGATCTCAGCTCACTGCAACCTCTGCCTCCCAGATTCAAGCGATTCTCCCATTTCAGCTTCCTATGGTAGCTGGGATTCAGTAACTGCGACTATAGGCACACTCCACCACGCCCAGCTAATTTTTTGTACTTTTAGTAGAGACAGGGTTTTACCATATTGGCCAGCCTGGTCTCAAACTCCTGACCTCAAGAGATCTGCCTGCCTTGGCCTCCCAAAGTGCTGGGATTACAGGCGTGAGCCATCATGTCCAGCCAATCTTTGAAAGCTGAAATAATGCTTTAAATATCAGCTAAAATAGACTTTAAAACAAGGAGTATTACCAATTTTTTTTTAATTCATAGGATTAAAATATGATTACTTGAAAAACAGGTAAGGAACATAAATATATATGCCCTTAATAATAAAGCTTAAAACACATGAAATAAAAACTGATAGAATTAAGGGAAGAAACAGAAAACACATAATCATATTTATTTCACAGTAGTCAGTAGAATTACCAGAAATAAATATATATATATATATATATATATATATTTTTTATCTAATGTGACAGAAAACACATGCTTTGCAAGGGCACATATAATATTCACAAAGATAGATATTATCTTGGGCCAAAAAAATGGTCTCTTTAAAACTTAAAATATTAAAATGTTATCAAGCATATTTTCTAACCAAAATTAGAAATAAATAATAAAAAATATTTACAAAAGCCATAAATATTTCTAAATTAAATAATACACCTCAATATTATTCACGTGCCCAAGATGAAATCACAAAGGAAAATTAGAATCTAGTTCACAATGAATTATGACAAAAAAGCAAAATATTGAAATTTGTGTTAATTGATTTTTTTTCAATAATGATGCCAAAGCAATTAAAGGTAGGAAAGAAAGTTTTTCCAGAGTGGTGATATAAGCAAAATGGCACAGCTGACAGCTCTAAGCTCTCATTTTTCCACAGAAACATTGAAAATTAAGGAAATATCAGAATAAATTTTGTCAGTACTCTGGAAAACTGAAATGAATAGTTCATTAGGGGTTCAATAGCAGATTTGAGGAGGCAGAAGAAAGGATTGGTAAAACTGAAGGTAGTATAGTGGAAATTATAGAATTTGAGAAGCTGAAAGAAAAAAGAATGAAGAAAAGTGAACAGAGCCTGAAGGACTTGTGAGACGCTGTCAAGCAAACCAACATATGCATCATGAGAGTTTCAGAAGGATAATAGAGAGAAAAATAATATTTGAAAAAATAATAGCTAAAAACTTCCCAAATTTGATGAAAGACATAAATCTTCAAATCCAAGAAGTCAACAAATTCCAAGTATAATAAAATTTACAAGACACAGCAAGATACATTATAATCAAATTGTCAAAAGCCAAAGCCAAAAAAGAATCTTGAAAACAGCAAGAGAGAGGCTACCCAACAAGGGATCCTCAATACAATTAGAAGCCAATTTCTCATCTGAGATTATGGAGACCAGAAGGCAGTGAGATGACATATTTAATGTACTGAAAGAAAAAAATGCCAATGAAGAATTCTATATCCTAAGAAACTATACTTTAAGAATAAAAGAGAAATTAAGACATTTCCAGATAAATAAAAACTGAGAAAGTCTTTTACCCTTTGACCTACCTCACAAGAAATGCTACAGTGAGTACATCAGGTTGAAATGAAAGGACACTAGACAGTAACTCAAAACCATATGAGGAAGACCTCTGGCAAAGTAAATACCTGAAAAATGTGAAAGCCAGTATAATTGCGTTTATAGCTTCTATCTCCCCTTTTTCTCATGTACGACTTTTAAGACAAATGGAGTTTTTAAATGATAAGTTTGTTATCAAGCACACAAAGTATAAAATATAATTTGTGACAACAACATAAGTGGGAGCTTAGTTTTTGTACAGAATTGGATAGCAATTCAAATTAGACTGTTATAAACTTAAGATGTTATGTATAATCCCCATAGTAGCCACAAATAAAATATTTAAGGAACATACACAAAAAGAAATGAGAAGGGCATCAAACAGTTCACTAGCAAAAAATCATCTATACACAAAAGAAGGCAGAAATAGAAGAAATTAGAGATAAAAGAATTCATAAGACATACAGAAAATGCATAGCAAAATGGCAGAAGCATGTCCTTCTTTATCAGTAAGCATGTCAAGTGTAAATGGGTTAAATTCTCCAATCAAAAGGCAGAGATTGCCAGAATTGATTTTTTTCAAGCATGACCCAGCTATAGACTGGCTACAAAAGATCACTTTAGATCCAAAGACACAAAATAAGTTGAAAGTGAAAGGATGGATAAAGACATTTCAAGCAAATAGTAACAACAAGAAAGCCAAAGTGGCTTTAATAAAATCATGCAAATAGAGTTTAAGCGAAAAACTGTTATAAGTGACAAAGAAAAACATTATATATTGATAAATGGGTCAACTGATCAAGAAAATATAACAATTATGAACAAATATGGACCAAAATATATGAAACCCCAAAATATATAAAACAAACACTGAAAAAATGGAAGAGAGAAATAGATAGTTCTACAATAGCTGTAGACTTTGGTATTCTACTTTCAACAATAGATGGAACATCTAGACAGAAGATAAATAAGGAAATAGCGGACTTGAAAAACACTATAAATCAACAAGACCTAACAGACATATATGGAACATTTCCACTCAACAACAGCAGAATATACTCTTCTCAAGTATACATGAAGTATTCTCCAGGATAGATCATATGTTAGGCCACAAAAGAAGTATTAACCAACTTAAAAATATTAAAATAAAAAAAATTAAAATCATAAAAAGTGTATTTTCTGATCACAATGGAATGAAACTTCAATCAATAACAGAAAGAAAACTGAAAAATCTGCAAATTTGTGGAAATAAGACAACACTCTAAACCAATGGGTATAAAGAAGCCACAAGAGAAATTAGAAAAAAAAGACATGAATGTAAATAAAAATACAACTTACTAAAACCTATGGAATGCAGGAAAGGCAGTGCTCAAAGAGAAATGTATAAATGTAAATGCCTAAATTAATAAAAAAGAAAGAATCTCAAATAACCTAACTTTACACCTTGAGGAACTAGAAAGAGATCAAACTACATCCAAAAGTAGCAGAGGAAAGAAAATAATAAAAACTAGAGCGGAGTTAAGTAAAACACAGAATAGAAAAAAAATAGAATTACTGAAGCCATAGTTGATTTCTGGAAAAGATCAGTAAAATTGCTATTAGGTAGCCTGATGAAGAAAAAAGAGAAAAGATGCAACTAAAAGTAAAAACAAAAGTGGGGTATTACTGCCAACCTTACAGAGATAAAAGAGATTATAAAAAAATACAGACACGTGTATATCAATATTTATTGCAGAATTATTCACAATAACCAAAATGTAGAAGCAACCCAAGTGTCTGTCAACAGATAAATGGATAAACAAAATGTGGGATATATGTACAATGAAATATTATTCAGCCATAAAAAGGAATGAAGTTCTGACACATGCTGCAAGATGAACAAATCTTGACAATATTATGCTAAATGAAATAAGCCAGACACAAAAGACAAATGTATGATTCATTATTAGAAATATCCATAATAAGCAAATTTATAAAACCATAAAGTAGATTAAAAGTTACCAGGGCCTAAGTGAGGAGGTGGAGAGATGAGCAATTATTGCCTAAGGATAACAAAGTTTCTATTTGTGGTAACCAAAAAGTTTTGGAAATAGATAGTACAGATGGTTGTACAACACCATATATGTAACTAATGTCACTGAATTGCACAGTTGAAAATGGCTAAAATGGCTAATTTTATGTTATATTTATTTTATCACAATAAAAAAGAAAGTCTTTCAAAAATTGTTGCTGAAACAAGTGGATGACCCACATGAAAATAATAAACTTCAAACTCTGTCTCACATTGTGTACCCAAATTAATTCAAGATGCATAGACACAGACCTAAATGTAAAACATGAAACTGTAAAGCTTTTAGGAAAAAAAACCACAAAATACTACTGTAACCTGGGGTCATCAGAGATCTATCAGGCAAGGCACAGAAAGCAATGACTGTAAAATAAGAAATTGATAAATTAGACTTCATCAAAATTTAAATGTTCTGCTCATGAAAAGACACCATTAAGAAAATGAATGGGCAAAACACAGCCTGGGCTAAAGCATTCACAAAACATATATCTTACAAAGGACTTGTATCTAGAATATATAAAGAACTACAACTCCAAAATAAAAAGGACAAACAACCCAATAAATATAGTTAAAGGACTTGAGGAGAGTCTCAAAGAGTCTCAAGAGTCTCAAGGAGAGACAATGAAAAATATACGAATAATTGGAAAGCAAATGGAAAAGTTTTCAACCTCATTCATTGTCAGAGAGATGAAAATTAAAATCACGATGGGTTGCACTACATACTCATTAGAATAGCAAACAGTTAAAAGATTGAAAACAAAATATTACTAAGGGTATGAGCAACCAGAATTCTCATATATTGCTAGGGAGGACATAAAATGGTACATCTACTTTGGAAACAGTTTTGGCAGTTTCTTATAAAGTGAAGCCTAGAATTACCCTGTGACTGCATAATTTCAGTTCCAGGTATATATCAAAGAGAGATAAAATAAAATACTCATTCAATAACTTGTTCATGGCAAATTTATTCCTAATAACCAAAACCAGAAATAACCCAAATGTACATCAGTATGAGAATGGGTTTAAAAATTGTGATGTATTCATAAAATGAAAACACCAATCAACAATAAAAAAGTATGTTATGGATACATGCAACAACATGGATAAATATCACAGATATTGTACTGAGCAAAAGAAGCCAGACACAAAATTTGCTATACTATATTAACCCATGTATATAAAGTTCTAAAACATTAAAAAAAATGGTGAAAAAATCAAAACAGGGTGGTTTACCTGTGGATTGGGGGTGAGAATTGACTGGGAGAGGACATGAAAGGGCTTTCTTGACAGGCGTGTAAGTTACACAGATGTATCCATTCATTAAAACTGTACAGCTTATGTTGTGCATTTCAATATATATTTGAATTTTATTTCAAAAAATAGGATTATTTAAAAATATATAAATAAGAAAGGGACAGCCATGTACACAAAAGGGAGATGGTTAAAGACAGATGGAACAGGATATGTAAAGCTTGATTACACAAAATGCTTGTCGTTTAAGAAGGTAAAAGGTCAATGGGGCTGGCACAGAGTTGATGAAAAAGAGAATAGAATGGAAAACCATTGAGTTAGACATGTTCCGGATCACATAGGCCCAGTTAAGCCAGGAAAAGGAGTGTTCAGTTTTTTTTTAAAAGTATAATGGAAAGCCATTGGAGAGTTTTAAGAAGGGAAACACCATGATCCAATTTGAGTTTTTAAAAAGATTACTCTAGCAGCTGTGTGGGAAAGAAATTGGAGAAGCCAAGAGCCAAATCAGGGAAACTAGAAAAGAAGCCAGTGCAGTTGTCTTTGTAAGAAATAAAAATGATCAGAACTACTAGGTAGCAGCAGCAGAGAAAAGAAAATTGACCATTTCAAGACATATTTAGGAGATGAGAAGAACTGAACTTAATAATAGATGGATGTGGGGGAAGGAAGGAATTGGAAGAGAGAGAGAAACAAGGATAGCATCCAGGTTTCTGACTGGAGAAATTGAGCAAAGGGTGATGCCATTTCATTTGCAAAGGTGGGAAAGACTGGGAGAGTTGTGTGTGGCCAGAGGGAGGAGCCTGGGAACATCTGGATGTGGTAAGTCTGAGGATCAAGTGGAGAAGTCTGTGACATCTCTGGATATACAAGTGTGGACGTCAAAGGAGAGTTTGGTCTGGGAATATAGAGAGTCTTCAGCCTCTGACAGCAAAGCTGTCAGAAGCTCTGGAAAAGGATGAGAGTGAGAGGAGAGTTCAGAGAGAGCCAAAGACCTAGGTAAGTCCAGGGGAACACACAGAAGAAAGTTGATGAAACCACGAAGAAGACAGAGAAGTGGCCAGAGGATAGGTGAAAAAGAGAAGACATCGATGTCATGGAGCGCATTTTGAGAAGGGAAGTATCAGCTGTGTTAAAGAAGCTGAAAGGGTCAGTAAAAGTACAGTGTCTACAGAATTTAATAACAAGGATATTGCTGGTAACCTTGGCAAAATCAGTCACACTTGGAGCAGAGGTAGCTGAATCCATACTACACCAAGTAAAGGAGCATTTACTATGAATGGAGCCATGAAAATTGTGGCATAGGAGGTTTGCAAGAGAGAAAGCATGAAATAGACCTCTGAGTGAGTGGGAAATCTGGACGCTGGGATTGCCAGCTACTGATGAGAGTCCTCCTAAAGACAGGCTTGTGTGGCACCAGTAAGATATTTCTTAATGTAAGTCTCAGTGAAGAAAGGGGTCAAATTAAAAAGTAACACTAGCAAAGCTGGTCACCTTGGATGTGTGATGTATTTAACCTGCTTGGATATAGCCATGGGGAAGAAAAATGAATGGGTTCCTTCATATCTGGAATTTTTCAACAGAGTATAAAAAATGAAGAGATGAACAAGGGAATTGAGATTCTTTGCAAGGGCATAATTATGGTAACAGACTACAAAATCTCATTGGTGAAAGAAGAGAAGCAAACACAAAGGGGAGCTGAGGGCAGGGGGAAACGTGTGTGTGTGTGTGTGTGTGTGTGTGTGCTGGGGATGGGGGATGAGAATCAATAATTGGATTTCAGGGGGAATTGAGAAACTAAATGTAAGGATAGGTTGTAATCAGAGGGCACGGTGCTGGAATTTTAATTTTGGAGGTAGTAGTACCATTTGTGGTAATAATTTAGAGTTGAAGGGGAAACCTTGGGCATCAGTGGTGAAGTGGAAGAGGGTGTCCTTTGAGAATGAGGAGCTGTAAAAACCCAAAGGATGGTGTATTTGTTCGTTCTCACACTGCTAATAAAGACATACCCGAGACTGGGTAATTTATAAAGTAAAGAGTTTAAGTGACTCACAGTTCAGCATGGCAAGGGAGGCCTCAGGAAACTTACAATCTTGGCAGAAGGGGAAGCAAACACGTCTTCTTCACATGCCAGCAGCAAAGAGAAGTGCTGAGCAAAAGTTGAGAAAGCCCCTTATAAAACCATCAGATCTTCTGAGAACTCACTCACTATCACGAAAACAGCATAAGGGTAACCACCTCCATGATTAAATTGCCTCCCACTGGGTCCCTCCCACGATACATGGGGATTATGGGAACTACAATTCAAAATGAGATTTGGGTGGAGACACAGCCAAACCTATCAGTTGATGCGTTCCTTTGCTAGGGCTGCTGTAACAAAGTACCGCAGACTGGGTGGCTTAAATAGCAGAAATGTATTTTCTCAGCATTCTGGAGGCTAGAAGTCCAAGGTCTAGGTGTTGGCAGGTTCGGTTTCTTCTGAGACCTCTCTCCCAGGCTTGCAATTGGCCATATTCTTACTGTGTCCTCATAAGCCTGTCCCTCAGTCTATGTGTTTGTGTATCCTAATCTCCTCTTCTCATCAGGACATTAGTCATATTGGATATAACTTCATTTTACCTTAATTGCCTCTTTAAAGGCCCTGTCTCTAAATGCAGTCACATTCTGGGGCACAGGGGTTAGGACATCAACCTATGAATTTAGTCAGGGGAGGGCACAATTCAGCCCATAACAACAGTGTATTAGAAGAGTCATTTGTGTGGACTTTGGGATGAGCAGTAACTAGACAAATGAGAAGATAAAGAACAAGGAACTAAGTCTTCAGTGAATGCAGGACAGGGCCCAGGTCAGCGGTAGCACCAACAGTCATGTGTGCCTGCTTGGGGGAGGGTGTGTTGAGACCCCTAGTTCCTGGGTCTCAACAGAGTGGTTGCTTTCAGAAACAGGACAGAGGTGGTCTGGACGCAGCCACAAGGAGTAAGGGGAACAACCAGCCTCCCTCCTTGGTCATGGGGTATTTGGAAAGACGATCTTGAAAACACAGGCTCCACATGAGACCGCTGCCAGAGCAGGGCTGTCCTCAGGCAATAGCCATGTTTCCAAAAAAGGCAGTGGGGGAATGGGGTATGGGGAAGGCTGAAGACACAGGGGAGTTCGCCAGTCAGCAGGAGTCCACATGAGAGGTGTCTGGTCCTCTGCCCTGCAGCGTGAGTGCTCGCCTGTGTGTGTATTCCATGTCCCATCTATTTCAAGACCACCATTCAGCCTTTCCCACCTCCAGAGCAACAACTGTCATTGTCTACTGCCCATGTGGGACATTTTTACCATTTTATTGTGTTTTTTTTACTTTTATTTTCAGTTCAGGGGTACATGTGCAGGTTTGTTATATAGGTAAACTGCTTGTCACAGAAGTTTGGTGTATGGATGATTTTGACACCCAGGTAATAAGCATAATACCTGGCAGGTAGTTTTTTGTCCCGCTCCCTCCACTTTAAATTGGTGGCTGGAAGAACCACTCTCAGGGGCAAAAGGGGATGCCTGTGAAATAGCAGCCAACTTGCCAATTGAACTTCCAAATCCATGTGTCAATTTGTTCCTGGTGAGCAGTGCCCCCAAGAGCTCAGGGCCAGCTTTCTCTCCTTGAGTCCAAGGACAACCTAGAATTAAAGAATCACATCCTGGGCTTTGGTGTCTCTGCTGGCCTCTACCATCAAAAGGATTCAATTAAAGTGACAAGGATTGAAATGCCTCTTTATAAAGCCAGGTGATTCTTCCCTTCAGATTTATACATTAATGTTCAAAATAAAAGATCGGCTGTGTGCAGTGGCTTAAGCTACAAGACACATTTAGCCAAATAAGCATGTGCAAGTGCAGAAATTTGAGTTTCAAGCTGGAACATCTGAAGGACAGGATGTGCCTACTCGTTTAGTATCTTTTACTCCGTGGACTGAGCCAGGCACTTTAGGAAGATGATGCATTGCTAAAGAGTATCTAGAAGCAGGAAAATAAACCCGAGCCAGGGAAGGCTTTCTCAGCTTAAATAGAGGAGAACCTGAAGGAAATGGGCTGAACTTTGATTATCTTCATCACTAGGGAGAAAGAAAATCAAGATTTTATTAATTTTTTAAATTTTTATTTATTTTTTCTTTTATTTTAGGATCCAGGGTACATATGCAGGTTTGTTACATGAGTATATTATGTGATGCTGAGGTTTGTGGTACAATTGAACCCATCACTCAAGTAGTGAGCGTAGTACCCCATAAGTAGTTTTGCAACTCTTCCCCTCTTCCTACCTCCCCTGTCTAGTAGTCTCCAGTGTTTATTGTTCCCATCTTTAGGACCCTATGTACTCAATGTTTAGCTCCCACTTATAAGTGAGAACATGGGGTATTCGGCTTGCTTTTCCTATATTAATTTGCTTAGGATAATGACCTCCAGTGTCATCCATGTTGCTGCAAAGAACATGCACTTGTTATTTTTTGTAGTATTCCATGGTAGACATGTACCATATTTTCTTTATCCAACCCATCATGCATGGCCATCTAGGTTGATTCCACGTCTTTGCTATTGTGAATAGTGCTGTAATGAATGTACAATTGTATGTGTCTTTTTGGTAGAATGATTTATTTTCCTTTGGAAAACTGAAGCAGAAATTATTTTCCTTTGGAAAACCCAGCAGAAACTGAATATGTGAGAATATCTGGATACCATCTCAAGTTAAATAATAATAAAATGATTATGTATTTTCATTCATTCAACCAGAATTCTTTTTTTTTTTTATACTTTAAGTTCTAGGGTACATGTGCACAACGGGCAGGTTTGTTACATTTGCATACATGTGCCATGTTGGTGTGCTGCACCCATTAACTCGTCATTTACATTAGGTATATCTCCTAATGCTATCCCTCCCCACTCCCCCCACCCCACAACAGGCCCTGGTGTGTGATATTCCCCTTCCTGTGTCCAAGTGTTCTCATTGTTCAATTCCCACCTATGAGTGAGAACATGCGGTGTTTGGTTTTTTTGTCCTTGGGATAGTTTGCTGAGAATGATGGTTTCCAGCTTCATCCATGTCCCTACAAAGGACATGAACTCATCGTTTTTTATGGCTGCATAGTATTCCATGGTGTATATGTGCCACATTTTCTTAATCCAGTCTATCATTGTTGGACATTTGGGTTGGTTCCAAGTCTTTGCTATTGTGAATAGTGCCGTAATAAATATACGTGTGCATGTGTCTTTATAGCAGCATGATTTATAATCTTTTGGGTATATACCCAGTAATGGGATGGCTGGGTCGAATGGTATTTCTAGTTCTAGATCCCTGAGGAATTGTCACACTGACTTCCACAATGTCAACCAGAATTCTTAAAAACCCATTTTGTTTTGTGTCCTATGCTGGGTGCTAGGGCTATGAAAAAGGCAGAGATCCTTTCCCTAAAGGTCTCTCAGTCTAGGGGAAGGCAGATAGTAACAGATATGATCAACTCCCATTAGAAGATGGTCTGGACTAGAAAATGAGTCCCAATCACTAGACTCAGGAGCCTGGGACAAAGGGCATCTAGATTTGCAAAGTTTTACTGCACTGGGTATTTTCTAGAGGAAAAAAAGTTTCATACATATATGTGCCATTTTAAAGGAAAGTAGATAAAGTTGTGATTAACAAGAAGGAAATTTATTTGAAAGTTTTCCTGAATTCATAGAGCTTCTTGCCATCATATATTTTATAAATTGATGGATATTAAAACCAAATACTGCATGTTCTCTGGAGCTAAATGATGAGAACACATGGGCACATAGAGGGAAACAACACACACAGGGGCCTTTTGGAGGGTGGAGGGTGGGTGGAGGGAGAGGATCAGGAAAAAGAACTGACGGATACTAGGCTTGATACCTGGGTGATGAAATGGTCTGTACAACAAACCCCCAAGACACAAGTTTACCTATGTAACAAACCTGCACTTGTACCCCTGAACTTAAAATAAAAGTTAAAAAAAAATAAAAGTATAGGTGTATCTGGGAGTTTGGGAAATATTTTGACGTCAAAAAGGGAACTTCGGACTAAGAGAATCTGGTAATCGCTGGTCTAGCCACCAGCATGAGGTTACTGTTCTCCAGTGTAATCCAGCAGAACTACATGTTTCCTCTGATCCAAGGCTGACCCCTCCACCTCTGTTACCATGCCCTTTTCCTCTTTGAGAACCTCACTCTGTCGATTACCTTCTCTCTTTAGCATCTTCAATCTTCACCTCTCTGCTAGAACTTTTTCCTTAGTCCATATCCACACTCAAATCTCTTCCATCTTTACAAGAACTTTCTCTATCATGTCAGTTCCACAAACATTTATTGGGCTTCTGTATAACACAGTCTGGAATGTCAGGGAAAGAGTCCCTGAACAGACAGAAATTGACCTCAGAATATAAGGCAGCACTAACCAATAAATACAGGAGCAGGGGATAGATAAGATGTTCCAAGCCTTTCATTTTACCTCCTAAAATATCTCCCACATCCATTTGCTCATCCATTTGCTTCCCTCCATCTCCAACACCAAGAGGTCCAAGCTGCAATCCACTCCTGCCTGAACTGTTACAATGGCTTCAATCACTGGCCTAACTGTAGTCACTCTTGCCTCCTAGCTGTCTGGTCTCCATACTGCAGCCAGAGAGGTCCTTTCAAAAAGTGACTGTCCTGGACTCCTCACCATGATCCCCTCCAAGGCCTGTATAATCCGGGCCCTGCCTGACTCCTCCTCCTCACTGAACACCCCACATCCCCTCATGCTTCACTGACTAACCCATACCAGCCTTTTAGGACTTTGTATTTGTTCTCTGCCTCCTATCCAAGGATGCTTTTACATGATTTTTTGACCTGAAATCAGGAATTTCATTTTATTTTAAAAGCAGTGGGAACTCTGAAGGACTTTAAGCAGAGAAGTGACTATATCTGAGTTAATCCATATTCCTAAAAAAACATCCTGGCTACTGTGTGAAGAGTGGATTTGTGGGAGTGGAGAATAAAGCAAGGAGACCACTGAGGTCTCCTTATATTTGGTGATGGATTGGTGAAGGACAGGGAGACAAATGGAGAAACTGAAGATGACCCCCAGGGTTCTGGCCTGAACGACGGAGTGGGTGCTGGTTTTACTGAAAATCTGTAATAAAATGTGCTAGTGAGGTTGCAGAGAAAAAAGCAAGCTTATACATTGTTGGTGGGAGTGTAAATTTGTTCAGCCTTTGTGGGAAAACAGTGTGGTAAATCCTCAAATACCTAAAAGCAGAACTACCATTTGACGCAGCAATCCCATTACTGGGTATATACCCAAAGGAATATGAATTGTTCTATCATAAAGATACATGCACATGTATATTCGTTGCAGCACTATTCACAATAGCAAAGACATGGAAGCAACCTAGGTGCCCATAAATGGTAGACTGGATAAAGAAAATGTGGTACAGATACACCATGGAATACTATGCAGCCATAAGAAAATAATGAAATTATGTCCTTTTCAGGAACACGGATGTAGCTGAAGACCATTATCCTTGGCAAACTAAAGCAGGAACAGATAGCCAAATACCACATGTTCTTACTTATAAGTGGGAGCTAAATGATGAGAATACGTGAACACAAAGAAGGGAACAACATACCCTGGGGCCTATCAGAGGGTGGAGGGTGGGAGGAGGGAGAGGATCAGGAGAAATAACTAATGGGCACTAGGCTTAATACCTGGGTGATGAAATAATCTGTACAACAAACCCCCATGACACAAGTTTATCTATATAGCAAACCTGCACATGTACCCCTGAACTTAAACGTTTTTTTAAAAAAGGAAATTTGCAGGAGGGACAGCTATGTGGATAGGACAGGCTCACTGTCCTGTCTCCACTGATTACCTGGTGTTCCCAGCTCTTTGTGGTCTGTGAGTTGTTAGGGTCATGGGGCTGTGGAGTTCTTGCTAGGAAGTAAACTGTGGAAGATACCAAAGTGTGGAGAAGATTGAAGAGCATGGCCTATAAAAAGCATGTTGCAAATTCACTCCTAAGAGATGAGCTTGAGATGTTATCTTGCTTGTCCATGATACCAGCACTCATTTTCCTCTGTATCTCAGCCCCCTCCTGTCTTCACTTCCTTCGCTATCCAGCTCAGATGTCATTTCTTATCATTTCAATCTCTCTCTCACCAATACCCTTGTCCCATTGTTCCCCCAATCCCACTTCTGGAAAAACACCAACTTTGGATGAATCCAATTATCGCTCATCTCTGGTTGCTAAGCACTGCTGGAAATCCACACACATTGGTGTCACTATAAATCATTGGTGCCACTCTAAATTTATGGTCTCTGACTTCAAATGGCCCCTCAATGCTGCTTAGCAATCCTTCTCTATTTCCCTTGTCAGCTCTCTCTCTCATTCTCCACAGTGGTTATTGCCAATTTTAACTCTCTCTTCAAGCTCACTTCCCCTTCTCTCCCTGAGCATATGAATTCACTCCAATTTACAGAGAAAACAGAAGCCACTGGAAAGGTGAACTACCTGAGCTTTCCTCCATCAACATATAAACTTACCTAAGTCTAAAACTATCCTTTCTGACCTCTCACCAGTTACATGTCTCTTCTTCTGTTTAAAAGTGGTACTTCAGCCTGGATTTTATTCCTTCCCACGTTTTTGGAATATTCCTCTAATTATTTCCTTTCTTCCCTATATTGTTCCTCCATTTCTCTACCAGCTCCTTCCCAGCTGCATGAAAACTTGCTCAGATAACCTCATCTCAAAAAAAAGAAAAGAACCTATTCTTTCCTTTACCCCTAACTAGCTACTACCAAATATCTCTCCTTTCTTCCCATCAAAACTTTCTGAAAATATGGCCAGCACTTTTTTGTCTCCAATTTTTATGGCCCACTCTCTCCATGAACCACTGTAGTCTTACTTCCACCATGAGTCTGCCCTCACCATTGTTACCAGCAACCTTCATTCAGAATTTGGTGGTTACTCTACAGTCACTATGTCCCTTGGGTTCTCAGCAGCTTGACGCTGTTAACTACGTATCTTTTCTAGAAACTCTCTCTTCTCTCTGGCTCCTGAAAACCACATTCTCCTGGTTTTCCCATATTCTCCTAGGCTACTACTGTCTTCCCCTTCTTGACCTGGAATGACAGAGTTACATGCTGGGCTTTCTTCACTTTTTTGTTCTATACCCTGATCTTGAGTAGATTCTATGGTAGCTTATTTGCAAAAATAGTCCCTCTCTGTACCTGCTCTTGTAATGTAACTTTGCAATTCTTCCCATCAGCCGGTGGAGTCTATTTATCTGCCTGTTGAATCTAGACTGGCCTTGACCAACTTTGGCTAAAAGAAGATGGCAAAGCAACATTGTGCCAGTCCCCAGCCTGGGACTCACTGCCGTGTGAGCAAACCTGTGCTAGCCACTCCGATGATGACAGCCCTATGGTCTAGTCACTCCACCCAATAATCAGCCAAGCAGCTGCTGAGTGAGGCTGTCTGAGACCAGCTTCCTCAGTCAAGCTTCAAAGCCTATTTTGTCACCATTATACTGCTTTCCTGAACCATTTGCAGTTTCAAGTACATAATAAGTTCTCATGTCTCTAACTTCACTCATGCTGACTTTTATTCCTTACACATTCTATGCTTCTGCTTTTTCTGGCTGACTCCTACTTATCCTTTTAAACTTTACTTGAATATGTCTCTTTAAGAAGTTTTTCAGCCTTTCCTTCCTTCCACGGGAATGGATTAGAGAACCCTCCTCTCTGTCACTATAACATCTCCTGCACATTCTACCCTCCTCTCACAGCATCATACTGATGTTATGTCTCTGCTCCTAGACTATGAGCCACTTGGGGACAGGAACTCTGGCCTCAGGAATAGTACCAGTGGGTGCTACATGCACTTCACCCAGCCAGGCACCATGAGCCAATATACACCAAAGGAATGGTTGCTCAGATACCATCATGGTACAGCCCAAGGTCAAATAAGTAGAACCCCCAGGTACCTAAAAGTGCTCAAAATACCAGCTACTCCTATAGAATGGAAATTTCAATTCATCTGGCAATTTCTAAGGCAGTGGATCTTCAAATGAACTTTTCACAGATAGAGAATTTGCAAAACCACTCACCCTAAACTCAAATACGTGAGCTAGAAGAGAAACTGCAAGAGATCACGGGGTTCCTGCCCTTTCTTCCTGATTTCATCAATAGACAGTTTCTCATGAAAATGAACTCTAAAACGTGCTAGAAATGAGAGATTTAAGAAATGGAATAGGTCACCCTGGCTATAAGATTCAAATGGCCCCCAAAAGTCACTTTGTCTTTGACAGTGAAAGCCACCCCTCTCTAGGATGGGTGGGGCTTCCCTAGAGTCCCCAGTCTTAAAAACTGCTGTTATCCACTGGGGAAAGAAAGGTGTCATGCAGCACGGGACCTTCAGTTCCACTTCAGCCATCTTTGATATGATGAGACAGTGATGAAGGAAGCTGCCATCAGGAGAGGAGAGTATCTAGAGAACAAAATCCTGGGTTCTAGCAAATGTCCCAGGCAATTAAAAAAAAACATTACAAAGTGTGTAGGGAGCAAACACTGATATGGTGATATTACATGTCCAAAATACATTTTGCAAAGTTTCTCAGTGAAGCATCGGGGAATCTATAGCCATCTACCTTTTAAGAGATTTCTTTTAAAAGCCCTTAATTCTAAAATTAAGAGCACACCAATGAGGGGCTGTGGAGCCTGCAAGATCATAGGGTACTGTAGGTTAGTTTGTCCTTGGGTTAGTGGTGTTTGCATTGTAATTATGGCTTAGCATAATTTTGGAATGTAGACACTGTTGTACAGAAGTGTGGCAAAGACTAATGCTTCTCACCAAAAATGTATCTTTACCTCTTCTTCTTGAGTACACAGTCAGACTACATTTCCCAGTCTCCCTTGAAGTTAGGTGTGGCCATAAGACTAAGTTCTCGTCATTGAAATGTGACAGGAAGTGATTTGTACCACTTCTAGGCTTGGCCCTTAAAAATTCCCATATCTCAGGTTTGCAAGATGGAAAAGGTTCTAGAGATGGATGGTGGTGATGGATGTGCACCAGTGTGAGTGTACTTAATGCCACTGGACTATACCCTTTAAAGTGGTTAAAATGGGAAATTGTATCTTATGTATATTTTACTACAATTTAAAAATAAATTTTAAAAGTTTCTATACATGCTCCGTCATTGTTTTACTCCCTTTCAACTGGCTGATATGGAGAGAATTTCAGGGCAATCTTGGAAACCACTGAAAATGTTGAAAATGACAGGGACTCTGTAAGCATGGTTACAGGTAATTTGGTTACCCGAAATAAATTTCTATTGTATTTGAGCCATTATACTTATTGGGGTTTGCATTAATTACCTATTGCTGTATAACAAATTGCCCCAAATCTTAGTGGCTTAAAACAACAACATTTATCATCTCAGAGTTTCTGTGGGTCAGGAATCCAGGTGTGGCTTAGCTGGGTCCTCTACTTCAAGGTCCCTCGAGACAGTAATCAGGGTGTCAGCCAGGGCCACAGTCATCCCAGGCTTGACTAGGGAAGGAAGTATCTGTCTCCAAGCTCACTCACGTGATCATTGGCAAGATTTGGTTCCTCACAGGCCATTAGGCAGGGGCAACCCTCAATTCCAGGCCATATGGGCCTCTCCTCAGGGCTGCTCTCAACGTGACAGTGGCCACCAAGTGAGAAGAGCTGGCGTGAGGGGGTGAGTGAGGCCGAACTCTCCATCTTGAGTAACCTCATCTCAGAAGTGACATCCCTTCTTTGTGCCACATCAATTCACTAGAAATAAGTAATGAGGTCCAGTCCATACCTTAAGGGCTTTTACACAAGAGTGATAAAGGAGAATTATACAAGAGTATGAGAGCCAGGAGACGGGTATCCTTGGTATCCATAGGCTCTATTTGCTGCAACAGCTATCCTACCCTCACTATCATAATGAGCCTAATGGATCAGGTTGCAGCTTTGGTATTGGTGAGCATTTTTGAAGGTTGTTTGAACGTTAGCCCCATGCATCCTGCCTCTCCATGGGAGCAGAGGCAGAAATGCCCAATTTCAGGTTATTTGTAACTGAAGAGATGAGTGGCGGCATTTCAAAGAGGACTGAGTTTTTCTGGCATGATCCATAGCAGCATCATGACCACACCTGACCATAAATCCAAGACCCAAAGGAGAATTCATTTTCTCTTGCAACCAAATGCTCCCACTTCCTTTCACCCAGTGACTAAAAACCATGACAGCAGGATGTTCCCCACAGTGGTGGCTTTTCTATGCTCTTCTTTGAAGGGTCTGACCAGTTCCCATTACTTTGAAAGGTGGAGAAGGGAGCTTATAGGTCAGGCTTTCACAAGCCTGAATGGAGGCGGGGCTGGCCAGACAGCTGTCAGATGCAAAGATCCTGGCTTTATGTTTCGTTCAACATAATTGCTCATCTGGCTGAGCCCTGCTTCTCCCCAGATGTTGCATCACTGCACTGCTGGAATTGCTGCTCTCAGCCCCGTCTCATCACTCTAATTAAGCCCAAATAATAAGGCAACATGTTAGACACGATGATCGAGTTTTAATTAGACTTTGATAAACCCAATGTGAATTTGGTCTCGTCAGGTGCAACATTTCTGATGAGAAGGAAGGCTGTGAATCATGAGACAATTTTGATATAAATAGCTATTATGGTTTCAGTGTCATTTGTGTGTAGGGAGGCTAGAGGTTGGGCATGCATGTAATCATACTAACCCTTTACGTTTGGGGAATACATTACTGCTTTCAATTTCTTTCAGATCATTGCTATGTGACTGTGGGAGCTAAGGCTCATCTGGTACAAAGCATGCAAGCCCAGATGGGGAGAAGAGGGAGATGATAATGTTTAGTCAGTTCCTAAGGCATACCAGGCACTGTGCTAGGAACATCATACATGGAATAGAAGACAAATATCTCACCAAAGTCCCAGTACTTAAGAAGTCTCAGAGCAAAGACCCCTGCTTATGTCTGTTCATTTCTTTCATAGGTCTCTCTTTACCACTTCATGCAAACAGTCTTCCAAAGCCATCCTGGAAGATGGCAGTCACAGAGACAAAACCACAGAATTAGAGCTGAAAGTGCCCTTAGAGACAGATCCAACCTCCTCACTGTATGCATGGGGAAACTGAGGCACAGAAAGGCAAAGGCCATCATCCTAGTCACATGATGATTTGGTGGCAAAATCAGACAAGAATTTGTCTGACCCTACAACTCCCTCTAATTCATTTAATTCAATTTGATTCAACAAACACTTATGGAGCATCCACTATGGGCCAAGCACTGTTTTAGGATTGTATCCATAGATTAAAACAAATAGAGATCCGTCTAGTAGACTTCCATTCTGGGGGGTGGGGAAGAGACAGTGCACAATAAATAATTTACATAGTATGTTATGAGAGGGTAAGTGTTATGGACAGGAAAGTGAGAGAGAGAGAGAGCAGGATACAGGAGGTTGGGAGCCCCAGAGATGAGAGAGCTTAAATTTAAAACAGTGTGATTAGGGTAGGTTGTATTAAGAAAACTTTCTAAAGACAAAGGTCTCCATCCATTCCTTTACCTATCTATTCCTTGGGAATTTATTGAACACTTCCTGTGTCCAGTCTTTTAATGGCAGTGTGCTGTGATGTCAGTGGGATCCAACCACCCATCTTTCTTAGGAATCTCTGCTAAATCCAAGGTCACCATGGTGTTCTGAGCTACTTTTTCCTAATAAATAGCATTTCCCAAGATCATGACCAGCCAAGTGGCTCCAATGGTATTGACCATTTCCACAGGGCACAAAACCTCTGGATGCAAAATGAGAAATACAATAGTGGGCGAGGAGGTGAGAAGGTATCCCCTGCCACACTTGGGAGCAGGCAGTTTATCTGCAGAAGCCTTCTTCTCCTCCCACTCACTCATCCCATGTGGCACTCCCCATAAGCCTCCCTTCCTGGAAAATGCCCCACCTGACCTCTACCCACCTTTCCCCTTCATGATTCCTCCAGACTGGAGCTAACACCACCATCAAAACCCCATTTGAAACCCTCAGTCATCCCTGTATGCTTAAGGGGTCTGTGGATTCCTGCGCCTACTCCAGTCTGCTAATTGGAGTCCACCGACCCAAGGCCATTCATCTTCTACCTTCTCCTAACTTGGTGAAGTAGCATTCTAGGCAGAAGTGCTCTCTATCGGTGGTCTTCATATTACACTATGTGGGAGCAATAATCTTTTGTGCTTGGGTAGAATTTTACAATTGACAAACAAGGCACTTTCCCATCCATCATGTCATTTGAGCCCCACAAAAGTGCTGGGCCATTATTCCTTTTTTTCTCCCCTAGATTAGGAAACCTACACTCTTAGGATTGAAAGATTTGTTCAACGTCACACAGCCATGGAAGCACAATTCAGTGTCCAGTGATCTTTCTGGAACCCTGTGCTGGCTGGCCCTGTGGACTTTTGGTGACAGGCCATGTGGACAAAGGAGAAGTAACCACACTCCAAGTTGAGTAGAAAAGTAATAGAACAGCATGAAACCCAGGAGTAGGACAGTGTCATATTTCTCAAACTTCAATGTGTGCAGAAGTCACCAGGGGATCTTGTCAACAGGCAGATTCAGAGTCAGCAGGAGTGAGGCAAGGCCTAAAATTCTGCATTTCATGAAAACTCCCAGGTGATGGCAATATAGCTGGACACAGGCCACACTTTAAATAGCAAGGGGATGATACAAGTCTGCTCACCACGTTGTCCCATTGGATGGAGTTCTGCCCTTTAGGAGCCATGTGACTTTGAGCTGGTCTCATGGACAAGCTGAAAGTCAGGGTGGTTATTTTTTCCTAAACTATGCAAAAGAGAAATGCCATAGTGAACTTTCAGACAAAACCCTGATTGAGCTACACCCTGAAACTGCCACATAATGTTATGCAAGGTGTACCCTGCACAAAGGCACCTGCCTGTTGGGGATGGGTGTCAGCTGAACTCCAGCTCTCACTCCACTCACCATGCAGCACCCCTGCACCTAGAGAAAGGGGCACCATTTCTTTCATTGATACAAGGGCACCACAGGGACAAGCAGAGGTCTGGTATACTTTCCTGCCCTCCTTGACAACTACTCATGGTCTAATTGATCCACCTCTATAGGGCTTGATATAGTTAAATAGATATCTGTCTTTTGTCTCCTCCCTTATGCCACTTGTTTCTGAGAGCTGTTCTGGTAATGGCCTCCTCTATAGACCTCTCTTTACCACTTCATGCAAACAAAGTCATCCTGGAAGATGACAGTCACAGAGGCAGAGCCACAGAATCAGAGCTGAGAGTGCCCTGAGAGACAGATCCAACCTCCTCATCTCCAGACCTCTTCTGTGTCCTCCAGACCTCTTCCGTGTCCTACCTCCATCAAGAGCTTGCAGTAGGGCCCATGTTCATTCATTTCCATTCATCCATTCAACAGAAAATGTTTATGGGGTGGCCGCTATGTGCTGGGCACAGTTCTAAGCATTGAGAATACAGTCAGTAGTAAACAAACAAGACAAATCCCCCACCCTTATGGAGCTACCATTCTCAAAGGGAAGAGAAAAATACATAAATAATGTTTATGATAATGGCAGGCAATATTCCTTATGTAAAATAAGGAAAATAAGGAAGGGTGGTTTGGAGATGACATTTGGGCAGGGACCTGAGGAAGATGAGGGAGTGAGCTGTGGGAGGGTGGGGTGGGTAGTGGGCAAGCACAGTTTTGGCAGAGGAAGGGCCAAAAAGCAGGAGCAGCAGAGGAAGGGCCAAAGGTCCTGGAGCAGCAGTGTGCCTGGCATGACTTTTCAAAGAGGACTGAATTTTTCTTGGCATAGCAAAGAGCCCCAAGAAGGCCAGTGTGGCTGGAGCTGCATGTGTCAAAGGATGCATCTTGACCATGGGGAGAACTTTGGGTTTCATTCTAAATGTGAGGGATAACGCTGGAGCTATGCACCTTGGCCATTGCTGCCACTATGTGATGCCCCCAACCTTTGTCTCTGGTTTAAGTGTTTTATGGGGGTAGGGGTGTGGCACAATTCATTTAACAAATTCAACAAATATTTCTTGAGTCCCCTACCATGTGTGCCAGGCACTGTTCTGGGCCCTGTTCTAGGTCTTGGAAATATACCAGTGAACAAGACATGCAAATTCCCCACCCTAGTGGGGCTTATATTCCCATCAACAGGAAGACGAATCTTCACAATACACTCTTATCCTTGCTGAGACCCACATGGGGATGAGAGCAGCATGGGCACTGCATAATTGAGCCTCTCTCTGTTTAGATAGTCATGTTGGGGAGGGGTGAAGCAAGCCAGCAAGGGCAGAGGGATCTGCTGCTACCCACACACAAATGTTCTGTGTTGGTGGCTCTTGTGGAAGTCTAGAACAAGAGACGGATGTAAAGCAGAGAGAAAGGATAGCTCCAGGAAGGAAAAGCTTGTGAGGCTGAGCATTTACCCTCAGAATGTATGTAAATTCTGGAAAAAAAAGAAAATGGGATGGGAAGCTTAACTTTGTTTGTATCTTACATGCACGTAAGAGGCACAAAAACAAAAATAGACAAATGGGATTACATCAAGCTGAAAAGCTTCTTCACAGCAAAGGAAACAATCAACAAGTGAAGAGACAGCCTACAGAATGAAAATATTTTCAAACTATTCATCCAACAAGGAATTAATGACCACAATATATAAAGAACTCAACTCAACAGCAAAAAAAAAATCTGATTTTAAAAATGGGCAAAAGACTTGACTAGACATTTCTCAAGAGAAGACCACAAATGGCCAATAGGTGGATGAAAAATTGCTCAACATCACTGATCATCAGGGAAATACAAATCAAAACCACAATGAGATATCATCTTACCCCAGGTAGAATGGATATTATAAAAAGAAACAGAAAATAAAAAGTGCTGGTAAGGATGTAGAGAAAAAGGATCGCTCATACTCTGTTGGTGGGAATATGAAGTAGTATAGCAATTATGGAAAACAGTATGAAGATTCCTCAAAAAACTAAAAATAATCCAGCAATCCCATTGCTTAGTACACATCCAAAAGGGAAAATCATTATATTGAAAAGATAGCTGTACTCCTATGTTTATTGTGGTACTATTCAAAATAGCCAAGATACGGAATCAACCTACGCCCATCAACAGATGAATGGATAGAAACTGTGGTAAATATTAAAAAATGGAATATTATTCAGCCATAAAAAAGAATGAAATCCTGTCATTTACAGCAACATGGATGGAACCAGAGCTCATTGTGTTAAATGAGATAAGCCAGTCACGGAAAGACAAATGTCACATGTTCTTACATGTGGGAGCTAAAAAGTTGGATCAAATAGAGGAAGACAGCAGATTGGTGGTTATTAGAGGCTAGGAAGCCAGGTCAGGGAGGGTGATGATAAGTTGGTTAAAGAATACAAAAATACAGTTAGATATACAGTTAAATAGAAGAAATAAGCTCTAGTATTTGACAGTATTGTAGGCAAATTATAGTTAACAATAATTTAATGTGTATTTCAAAATAGCTAGAAGAGGATAATTATAATATTTCCATCACAAAGAAAACATAAATGTTTGAAGTGATAGATAGCCCAATTATCCTGATTTGATCATTACGCATTGTATACAGGTATCAAAATAGCAAATGTACTCCCAAAATATGAACAACTATTATATATCAATTTTAAAAGTGATTTTTAAAAAGACTTGATCACTTCTTCCTTTCAACAGATGTCTCATCCTGCACCTAGCTCAGTGCTTCTGGTATCTGTCACAGAACCTGGCTCACGCCAGGCACTCAATAAATACTTACTGGGGGAATAGTGGGATGGATGGATGATATGATGTCCATCTGGGTATAATTTTATCTCAGAGTAGCTTGTTGTTCTAGGGTGTATGCATGTGGGGATAGAGGAGCCCACAAGAAAGGTCTGAGACTCATTAATTCATCTATTTTTCCCCCTCTAGCACCTACACCATGGTCTTGTACATAATAAGAGTTTAATAAGTGTGTGCTAAATGAAAGAAGATAAGTTTGACCAGAAATATGAGTCCAAGGGTTCAGGTTTTCCCATGAAACTTTAATGCCATAAAGGATTTCTGCATATGAAATATACCCTTCTCTGCTCACTTTTACATAATTCAAGCAGCATGTGGCTCCTTGGGGACTTCTTTGGACATTAAGTTCTCTCTCAACAGTCCTAGGATTGAACAGCTGCACGTAAGCAATTACCATCGATTTGTCATTACCAGGGGGTTATGGGGAGCTATGGAGGAAGAGCATGGAGATGAGAGACAGTGTTGCAAAAGGGCGCAGGGACCAAGAGGCACAGGGATGGGGTCCGAGGCATGGGGCCTGCCTTTGTGGAGGTCCGAGCTTGGGGAAGTCAGGATACAGGACAAGGCCATGAAAGCACCCCAGAGGCATGGGGGACTTTAAGCCACTTCTTGGTATGCTTGTTTCTTTCTCCCTGAACAATATCTAGCTCGTGGCCCCTCAACATCTGCTTGACAAGCACATCTCAACAAGGAAAGGCAGAAAAGGGAAGAGGTCGGAGAGGTTGTCTTTGTTTTGCAGCGAAAACCCAGGAGATGATGAGGAAAAGCACTGAGGCACTCTTTGAAGATGGGAGTCCCCTGAGAGCTGTCAGAGAAGTGGAAAATGCCTCAGGCAGGGTTTGCTGGCTCCCCTTACACCCCTCAATTCCCAGAAACATCTGCACTGATGACTTGGTAAGGACAAGCCCAGGCTGGAGATGATGCAGCTAGCTAGGACCCTCTAAGAAAAGATAAGAAACAACTCCTGTAGAGACCCAGAACTCAGAAGGGGGAAGCCTTCAGAAAAAGGAGAGGAGTAATGTCCCTCACCTGACTCCTCATTAAAATGAAATTCTCTCCAGTGGAGGTAGGGTGGGAGAAGAAACCCTTTGGCCCCAGCCACTTCATTGTGAATTAGTAGTGCTAAACCCTTTTGAGGACAGAGGGAGAAGCAGAGGAGAAAACTAACATTTAACACCCACCCACTCTGGGGCAGGCTGCCTCACACACCTTGTTTCAGGGACCTCTCATGACAACTCTCTGAAACAAGTTATGTGATTTTCATCTGTAGTAAATTGAATTTTCCCCCAACCCCATCCCCCAGAAAAGCTATGTCTGGGAAACTGCCAATGTGATGTTATTTGGAAAAAAAGGTATTTGCAGATGTACTTAAGGATCTCAAGATGAGATCATGCTGGGTTGTCTTTGTGGGCCCTAAATCCAAAGGCAAGTAAGTGTCCTCACTAAAAGACAGAAGACGAGAAAATACAGGGAGAGAAGAGGAGAGGCCATATGAAGATGGAGGCAGAGACGGGAGTGACAACCCAATCTCTGCCTCCATCACAACCTTGATTGTGATGCAACTACAACCCAAGGAGTGGCTGGAGCCAACACAAGTGGGAGGAGGCAAGGAGGGACTCTCCCCTACTGCTTTCAGCCAGAGTGTGGCCCTCTCACCACCTTGATTTCAGACTTCTAGCCTCCGGAATTCTGACAGAGTACATTTCTGTTGTTTAAGCCTACCCGGTTTGTGGCAATTTGTTATGGTAGCCCTAGAAAATTAATACATCTTTTCATAGATGAGAAAAATGAGGTTCAGAGAAACTGAGCAACCTCTCTGAAGATACCTGACTCGTCTGAGACAGATCTGGGTTACAGACCTTGCAGTGGGAGCAAACTGTTGGCATTTTTCAAAGAGCATCCTTCAGAAATGAGCCCATAAAGACCCCTGAAAAGAGTCCCATTGCCAGAAAGTTTGGGAAATGCTATGCCTTGAAGGTTTCCACAGCTAATGTGCATAGTAAAAGCTCAACAAGACCTTCCCTTGCCCTGGAGGAGGGTAGGTCCTTACCTCGGCTGTTTTTCCTCTAGCGCCTTCCCTAAGCTTCCCTCCTTGGCACTTAAAAATCATGAGGCTGAGTAAATGCATGTCTGGAATTTGTTTTGGTCTAATGTTTTTCTCTCCAGCTGGACCCCAAGCTCCACGAGAGCCAGGGCAGCATCTGATCTCTTCCCCATGGGATTCCCAGCCTTTTGCACAGCCCTTGGTGCATGGCGAGGGCCCATTGATACCTGCTGAATGAATGATCAAGAAAAAAATGTTGAACTTTGTTTAAGCCCAAGGTGTCCCAAAGTTGTTTACTAAACTCTTTCCCCTACAGCACCATAGAAGATCAGATTCAGGGAAAGGTGAGGGACCTCGCCAAGAAGTTGAGCTGTCTATGCTGTTTTCCAAGCTTGAATACAGACCTCTATCTGAAGAGCTCTTTGGCCCAAAGAGACTCTGCTGTCTCTCTCTGGGAAAGAGAGATGCTCATGAGGCCATGCAATCCCAATGAACACACCTGTGGGATCTGGGGGGTGAGGAGAAACAGGTGAGATGATTTAGAGTCTACTTGGAAAAATAACCATGTGATGCTAGCCAGGAAAATTCTAAAATTTAAAAAAAAGTGGGTAAAGGAAAATAACAACCCTTGCCAGATATATAAAAATAATGAAAATTAACAATACTTAAAACTGTTTGGTACTAGAACAAGCTGGTTAAGGAAAAGAGAATTCAGATAGAAATCCAAGAACACACAGGAATTTAGTATATGAATTATATGGTATTTCGCATCAGTTAGGCAAAAAGGATTATTCAAGAAGGGGTGTTGAGACAACCGCCTTGCCATCTGGAAAAAAGTAAATCTGAATCTGGTCTTCGCTTCTCACACCAAAGCAAATTCCAGATGGAGCAAGGATTTAAACATAAAAAATAAGCCCATAAAAGTACTAGAAAGAAACATGGAAGAATTTTTTTTATGGCTATGGAGCAGACAGCCTTTCTAAGCAAGACGTAAACCTTAAACTGGAAAAGTAAAGAATTGATTCATTTCAGTAGAAAAATTGAATGTTCTAAACTTCAAAAATTACAGTAAATGAACTCAAAAGTCAACTAACAAACTGGGAAAAAAAATCTGCACCACATATGACAAAGGTCTGGTTTACTTAATATATTCAAAGCTCTTATAGATTGATAAGAAAATGAAAAATAATCTATCAGGAAAAATAAATGAGCAAAAAACAAACAAAAATTACAACCTGACAACTCAGAGAAAAAGACTTGCAAATGGCTACTAATATATTTTTCATCATTTTTTAAAATTGACAGCATTGCATGCTTTTATCATGTATAACATGATGTTTTGAAGTATATAGACATTGTGAAATGGTTAAATCTATCTAATTAGCAAATGCATCACCTCATAGTTATCATGTTGTGGTGAGAGCACTTAACATCCACTTTTTAAAATTTTTTCAAGAATATATTTTATTAACTATAGTCACCTTGCTGTACAATAGAACTCTTGAAATTTATTCCTCCTATCTAACTGTAATTATGTATCCTTTGACCTAAACTTCCTTTTGTAATTAAAGAAATGCACATTTTAAATGAGACATGATTTTCAGCTATTAGACTGGCAAAATTCAAAAATTTGATAAGACGTAGTACAGTGGTAGCACAGGGGTAGAGAAAGACACTCTTGCCTATTGTTCATGGAACCATAAATTGGTGCAGGCCCTTTGCTGGGGAATTTGGTGATATTTGTCAAAATGGAAAGAGTGGACCAGATGCTCAGTGGATACAGTTCCTGCTTCAGTAGTGCTTAGGCTGAACCAGTGCTTGCCCTTGTCAACCCCCTAGAGCCTCAAGTCCACCTCTCCTCAGCCACCTATCAGGGTCCTGTATACCCCATGAACTACCTACAGCGCCAGAGACCTCCCTCAACCCCAGATCACCCTGGAGTCATGTGTCTCCTGCATCAACTCTCCATGGCCTACCACTTTGTTTGAGATGACATGGCTGTGAATAACTCTGCCAAATGTCTTCTCAAATCCCATTAAGAGAAAGAACATACTGAGACCCCAGTGAAGCAGCAGAACCTACGGGGTAGCCAATCTTCCTTCAGAACACCAAGAAAGTAGCCCATCACAAATGGGAGGTGGCTGAATGTAGTGAAGTCTGCATTCCACTTGAGTGAGGGTGTGAGTTGGTCATTATTAAAATTGTGCACACTGGCTGCCAACACAAATGACCTCTGCTTTGAGAATTCTCTGAGACCCATTACCTGAATGAGTACAAGTAATCCATCAAAGAATAGAGTGGCCATGAAGCCAACTTAAGGAAGATAGGGTCCCAGGAGTATGGCGTGGTGGCATAGCTTTTAGACAAGTGTGTCCTAGGAGACAGTGCGTGTGAGAGCTAAGCCCAGGCTGGCTTCCTCAAAATCATGAGGTAGCTTCCTGAGGCAGCACATGCATCCTGGAGATATCTGTAACTTTTCCAAAAGCTGTGTCAAAACATCCCCCACATCTTCTTTGTATATGCCCACCATTCTTGCCATAAGGAAATCTTGTGACCTCTGTCAAAGAAATATTAAAACAGCACATACATTTTAACCTGGCAATCTGTCTTCTAGGAACTTATCTTTCAGATATGCTCATGCTTGTGCCAAAGACACATATAATTACAGGATTTGTAGTAATAGTAGAAAACGAAAAGTAATTTAAATGTCAATCAATGGAAAACTAGTTAGATAAATTATAGGACATCATACAATGGAAAATTAGGCAGCCGTGAAAAAAGATGAGACAGCTGATATAGACATATCCAAGATATATTATTTTTTAAAAAAGCGAGGCACTGAATGTTCCATCACTGATGCATTGAAAGGATCACATGTACCTAGAATATTTCTAGAAGAAAAATCGTCAGTGCAAAAGGTGTACAGTAACAGGATCTGTCCATCTCACTGCAGACCAATCCCACCATAACTCAAAGGAGGGAAGATCCATTATCTGAAATGTGAGGGTCTTCAGGTATAGCCCTTCTCCCAGCCCAGTGGCCCAAGCATAGATCTGGGTTCTTGTTTAGGGTTGTCCTCCAAAATCTGCTTGACTGACTAGGCCCCCACCAAGGTTGGGATAGGGGTTCTCTGTTCTGGCCAGGCTCCTGACAGCTGCCTATGGACTCACACACTCAGGCCAGAAACCCATTCCCATTATGTGTGTCTTCCTTACCAATCAGCAATGCCCCTGAGGTGTGGAGCAGTCTGTGTGGAATATCCAGTGCCATCTCCTGCAGTCCTGAGTTGTACCTCCTTCATGAGCACCGTTTAATGGAGTATTGAGAACCATGCCTGGAGTATCAGACATGGCTTCCAGGAGTCCTGTGCTCTGCCTGGAGTGTGGATGGCCATCTATCTGGAGTACAGAGCACTGATTGCCTGGACTTCAGAGCACTTCAATCCTGAGCACTTGCTGACTGGGGAACTGAGCAGGGCCTGTGAGTGCCGACTGCTATATGCCTGGACTATAGGGTTGAGTGTGCTGAGGGTTTTGAGCACTCTCTTAGAGTTGTGATTCTATACCTGGCTGACAGAGAAGGACACCCCTCCACTACCACCAGCACCACTTCCTCATGAACCACTTGTTGTTGAATACTGTCTGAAGCCAGGATTATATTTTTCTTCCTGCCTATCTGACCTCCTGTTCGGCATCTTCCCCGGAATAAATCTACCCTACAACAATAGTAACATATTTATTGAATTTCTATTTTATGCTGGACATGGTGGTAACCTTGACACCTACTGTGTGCTGGGCATGCTGGTACCTCGATACCTACTGTGTGTTGTGTATAGTGGTAGCCTTGACATCTACTGTATGCTGGGCATGTTGGTACCTTGATACCTACTGGGTGCTGGGCATGCTGATACCTCAATACCTACTGTGTGCTGGGTATAGTGGTAGCCTTGACACCTACTGTGTGCTGGGCATGTTGGTACCTTGATACCTACTATGTGTTGTGTATAGTGGTAGCCTTGACATCTACTGTATGCTGGGCATGTTTGTACCTTGATACCTACTGGGTGCTGGGTATGCTCGTACCTTGATACCTACTGTGTGCCCGGTATAGTGGTAGTCTCATAGGATTGGCAGTAATAGAGAAGGACAGGACCTGCTTCCTTGCTCCATGTCTTGCTTAGACATACACAGGGTGGTCTGGCAGTTTTCTGAGCTGCTCAGAGTGAGTTTAGCAGTCAGCATATAGATCGTGGTTGGCCAAGCTCCCAGAAAGCCAAGGGCTAGAAAGATGGATTGACTTCATTTTAGGAAAGGCCGGAAGATCTGAGATTGGTTGTGAATGCTGATAACCCCACATGTGTGTCCCATGGGTCAGAGCCTAGACTAGGGGAGCCAAGGCTATGCCACAATACCCAAGACTCCATCTACATTCTTCTGTCTTGGGCCCTGCACTCCTTCCACCAACATCAATTTAGGCCACAGTTATAATTAAACCTCTCCAGGTCTCGATATCAGATTCCTTCTGCCCAGGTGCTCACTAGGAGAGGTATCAGCAGCTGTTTTGCCTCTGGGCTGCAAGCATGGGCGCGTGGTCAGTGGTTAGTGCCTGGTAAATTTAGCAGTCTCTCTCTGCCAGGGGTTACTTTCTCTCTCACTCTTTCTCCATGCTGATCTGTATCTCCAGTGCTGGCTCAGTCTTTCTGAAGAAAGATGGCTCCAGGTAGTCTCATACCTGCTTGAAATACATCACAAATTCTAATACCAATCCAAAAGATTCTGCAGCCACTGCTATTATGTGTGACAATCCCACTGCTATTGTGTGTGACAATCTCACGGTGCTGGATGTGAATAAGTGGATGAGCATCAGGCTGCAAACCTTAATCACAGACAAGTTGTTCAACTTCTCCAAGCCTTAGTTTTTTTCCCTGACAACAGAGGATAAAACTTAAATCTATTTCATAGGGTTATTGTGAAGATTAAGTGAATTAATATATTTAAAAGCACTTGAAACTGTGCCTGGCACACACTGAGTGCTAAATAAATATAAACTAACATCACTACTAGCAATAATATACTGAACATCAAACATTGTCCTTTATAAGTGTTATTTAATTTTCACGCAGTGCCCAGGGCAGGTACTATCATCCCTCCTTTGCTCATAAAGAAACTGAGTCAAAGAAAGACAAGGTAACTTTACATCTAGAAAGTGGTGGAGCTGAGATGGGAACCTAGGGGATCAGGCTCAGAGCCCATTTTGACTCTAACCACTATGCTACACTGCCCAGCACCAGAAGCCTCCTCAGATGGGTTTGTTAGAAGCATCATAGGACACCAGGTGTCTTCAGAAACAGGGAATCCTGCTGAGCTCTGCTTCACGTACGGCAGGTACAACGTCTTGTAGCACAGAAGGTTACCTGGGCTAGGGCTGCCCCAGGGGTGGTTGTTGGTCCAGGTGAGCTGGCTCCAGCCAGTGTAGGGAAATCAGGATGGAAGCCAGCAGTCACAAGAACTAAGACTTAGCTAGCTTTGAGTTAAACACTTTGCCTTCATTTGCGCCTCAAGCAGCCCTATGATTTAAATATTATTTTATCTCATTTTATAGATTATGAAGCTGAGGCACAGACAAGAAATCTGCCCAAGATCACACAGCTAGGAAGTGGCAGAACCAGGATTTGAACCATAGACAGCCTGGCTCCAGGGGCCATGCTCTTAAACACTACCCCAAACTACATGAGGAATTGGCACACCTGACAAACTGCCAACCCAAATCCCACACACTGAGGGTTCAGGGTTGACCTCCAGGCCCTTCTACACTTCAGCAAAGCAGGGAGGACCCCGAGCCACTGTCAGAAAATCTGATGCTGCAAAGGGACACATACGTGGAGCCTATCAGGAGGTGCAGGACTTCGGTCACCCCCGAGTGTCATGCTGAGAACTGCAGGAAGGAGGCCATAGAGCACAGCGAGAGGGGCACCCAGCTGGGAGCCAGAGGAGTTGGGCTCCACTTCCAGACACATGACCTGCAGAGCACCTTTTCCCTCTCTGGGCCTCAGTCTTCTCGTCCGTAAATTAAGGGGATCTGTTTATATCAGCTGTAAGGCTCTTTTGTTCTGATACTCTTTGTTCTGTCAAGAGAATTATGGTCCACTCTGGGAACAGAAACTTGTAATGAGTTGATCTGTCTAAGGATGATGCTTCCCAGAGGGTGAGGGCTACTCCCCGACTTGTCTTGGGTGTATCTGACTGGGGACAGCAATGGCATTTGTGTTGGCAGATGCTGAGAAGGTGATGCCTGAACCTCTGATGTAGGTGGCCCTTTGAAGGGCCCAAGAGGTGCAGTGAATCCCAGGCAGCCTCCCAGGCCAAAGCTTGAGCCAGAGGGTAGAAGTTGAAGAAGGACAGAACTCAGCTGTATATAGAAAAAACAGTGTAACAAGTTGTCTTACAAAGGACCTTCCCGTTACTGACAATGTCTGTGCAAAGGTGCATGTTTGTCTTCCAGGGGCCTTGGAAAGGAAGTTCTTTCCTTCCCCACTAGATTCAGGATGTACCATCTCTTAGTCCATTCATTCATTGATCATTTATTCGCCCAATGAATATTTAATGAGTGCCTATGATGTGTCAGACACTGGGCTAAGAACAATTGATACAAAGATGAACAAGACACGGGCCTGCCTTTGACCATAAAGGTGAATGTATGATCACGAGTATTGAGGACTGTCATCCGCAGGATTGTAACATTCTTGTAGGTCAAGGACCACTTGAAGAAAGCGTTGGACATGCACACCTATACAATATTTTATATCCAAATTTAAAGTGTGCAGGGGAATGAGAGATGATATCCTAAAGTTCATGCTTCCAAACTATTAGCTCCCATGCCTGCACAGCTGAGCAGAGACTGGCTAGCTGCCAGCCATTGTGGGAGATGGCAGACACATACAGGGACATGAGGATGGAGCTAGCAGGGATGCAGGGCAACTGCAAACAGAACAAGTGTCAAGGGAAGCCAGCCATGGTGACAGATTCCAAGCTCTAAGAGGGCAGAGGCAGACCTACTCCATCAGTTCATGGTCTGAGAGGAATCAGTGCTGCTGGCAGGTTGAGCAGAGAAGGATATTTCTGAAGTGCAGAGTAATGACTGGGGGAAGAGTTAGACCGAGAGCCAGGTCTTTTCTGGCATTCCAGGAGGGAGACAAAACTGAGCCCATTTAGGGGTGAGAAGACTGGCCAAGCTGAGGACCCAGGCAGAAAACAGGGTACCCTGAGCACCTTGGAGGATTAGATGTGGGAAGCTGTGGGTAGAAAACATGACATGGACAAGGGATCTGGTGAGGAAAATGCCAGGCAGCCACCCCAGTCTCCAACAAGGATTTCTCTGCTTTTGTTCTGCAAAGAGCAGTCAAGACTATTCTAACCCGTTGCTGTTTCCAGGACAAAAACCTCTTGCTATTAAGCTCTGAGGGAGGTTAGGGCTGGCCACAGACCACGAGTGCCCAGGGGATGGAACTTTGAATGGGTGAGCACTGCCAAGAACCCTCAAAAAGACAACTAGAATCCAAGCCCCACGGCCAATCCAGGTCATCTAGGGAGTGGGAAAAGGGCCTCAAAGCAAGCCTCTCTCTGGGTTAATCCGGGAAAACAAAGGGGCTGGGACCTCCATGAGGAGGCCTTGGAGATGCTGAAAATGAGAGGAAAAGTTGGGATTAGAGGACTTGCCTCATTTCAGAAATGAAGCTGACCATTGATTCATCTTCCATCAAGGAGAGGTTCAAAGAGCTTCTCCCAGGGTGACATTTTTCCCAACTCTGGTCTTTCATCCCCAAAGCCTTGGGTACCTGCTCTGGTTGGCAGGAAGGCTCATAGGACAGAGGCAGCCTGTCTCTATCCACTTTTCCATTAACTTCAAAAAGATAGCACTCACAATCTCCCTGCTACCGTGCATCAGACACTTCTGGTCACTTTGCATACACATTTCCTGTTATCCTCAAGGACCATCATTGTCTTCAGGAGTAAAGTACACAGAGAGAGAGAGAGTGAGAAATCTGAAGAATTTCAGTAATTGTCCGAGATCACCAGTTAGTAATGGTAGAGATGGAATTTAGACCCAGCTCAGTTTGGAAGCTGCGTCATTGAACATCCCTGCCCCCTTGTCACCTGTCCTGACTTGGCTCCTCCAGTGACATCACAGGAGCATCTCGTTTTATGGCCTTTCATATGACATTTCGATAACCACACCAACCACACTCCTTGAGGAGGACCTGGACTCAGCTCTGGTTGGCCGTCTCTCTGGCTTTCTGCCTCAGATGGCTGCATTAACTCCATGCAACAGGTAAACATTTCCACCTTCACTCTGGCGTAATCCATGTGGCAGCTGGTACCTTGATTTCTAATGCCCTTGATTTCTAAGCCCTTGATTTCTAATGCCAGTGCTTCTCCTTGGTTGATATTTTCCCCAAACTCTGCAATGGTGTTATCTCTCTGCCCACTTCTCACTGAAATGTCAGCCCACTCATAGCTCTGCCCAGTGAGACACTGTAGGCAGGCTGGCTGAACCTGATACCATGTGCTTTGCTTCTCCCTTACTATGATATCTCCCTTAGTATCTTCTGATGATGTCACAGGCTTTAAGCCTGAGTCTCATCCACATTTAGTCCAGCTTTCCCCAGCCACAGAAAATAATCTTTCTCCAAAACAGGTCCTGCCAACTGAGATTTTTTTATCCTCAAATGGTCTAACCCAAGAGGTCCAAAAGCCTGTCTCTACGGTAACTGGGATCTGTTGTATTTCAGTCCAGGGTAGATCTGTAAGTTCAGCAAATTGGCCATCATGATTGACAGGAGAAGCCCCATCTGGTCATCTCTGAATAAGCCTAGGCATTTGGCCCTTAAACAAATGCCATGGTGAGTCACGACTTAACTGTTTCTTGTCTTCTCTCTCCAACTAGGTTGTAGAGTCTTAAGGTTCATCTTGTTCTACATGTCCAAATAACGAATTGAATCAATAATTGTAGGAAGAGAGGGGAAATTTCATTTACTGAACATCTACTTTGAAAAAGGCACTTAGAGTTTGCTATGACCGAATTGTGACCCTCTCCCAAATTCATATGTGGAAGCCCTAACCCCCAATGTGATAGTATTTGGAGATGGGGCCCTTGGGAGGTACTTAGGGTTAGATAAGGTCATCAGGGTGAAGGCCCTATGATAGCATTGGTATCCTTATAAGAAGAGGCACCAGAGAGTGTCTCTTTCCCTCTCTCCTCCCATTGCTAGATGCTGCCCATCTACCGGCCAAAAGAAGAGGTCTTTGAATGAAACCTACCCTTATAACATCTTGATCTTGGACTTCCCAGCCCTTAATAAATTAATTTCTGTTGTGTAAGCCACTCAATCTTTGGTATTTTTTCATGCAACCTAAACAGATGAAGATGGACATTCTGTCTTTTCACCCTCTAGCAACGTGGGAAGTAGCAGGGTAGACAACTCCGGTTTCTACCCCAAACCATTCCCCCTTCTGCCTTAGTTTATAGACCCCCAATTGATTTTCTTATTAGCTAAGTCTAATGTGCTCGGGAAAGTAGGTCACTTCACCAGCCCTGGGGTCTCATCTTTTACCAGTCATGCTCTAAGGCTGAACAAGTGAACATACAACTGTCATTTAAATTCCAGTTACAGAACCTGAGCTCTATAGCCAAGCTTTCTGGGTCCAAATCTCAGCTCTGACAGTTACCTGTTGAGTAGCTTTGGGCAAGTTGTTTTAACCTCTCTCCATCTTAGAAATGGCACCTCTTTCTTGGGATTGTTGTATTAATTTAACGCATGGAAAGTATATAAAAAGGTTCCTGTCATGTAGTAAGTACTCAATAAATGCTACTGTTGTTATTTCTATGAGCTATAAAGGGGAAGTCTCCTTGTTGTTTCTAAGCAAAATTATGCTCTTTGATAAAAAGGGAGGTGACATAGAAAGCTGCCTCCTTTTTCCTTCCTTGAATTTGATTGCAATATGATTTGATGCCTGAAGCTGCCATTTTGGGATTTTGAAGCCATAACCCAAGGACAAATATATATATATATATATATATATATATATGACAAGATAGAAACTTGGAGGAGCCTATGTCAGAACTTTATGTGAGATAACAGTGAGCTATTATTAGCCCCGTTGTAGCAATGGGGAAACGGAGGCAGGGGAAGGGATAGGGAGTGGTTAAGTAATTTGCTTAGGATCACACAGCTAGATGGCAGATCTGGGATTCAAACCCATGCCTAAGCTCTTTTCTTGGAACCAACAAGGCTGGAGGCTTGGAGAGAAGAGAGCATCTCTTGGAGAGGGGTGAGGGAGGGGTGCACTCTCCCTGACTCCACGCTTCCTCTGGAAGAGGTGTACTGGAGCAGGTGCCTGCCTGCCTCCAGTGCCTCAGCTGTCAGTAAAACCCCCAGCCTGGCTGTGGCAAGCTGCAGATTCATGCAAATTCAGGGCCTATATTTAGCAGTAATTTAGCTGTCATCAGTCAGAGGGAGAAGAAAAAGCCCTCCCCAATGTAATGGTTATTCATATCGACTACCTACTCCTGTGGTGCCTCATAAATCCAATGGAATCTGACTCCGAGTGGCAGTGGCATGCAGGGGTCTGGCTGGCTTGGATTATTCGACCCCCCAGGGCAGAGATGATGGGGCAATGGCCTGAATACAAAGGGAAGGAGGGTGCATTTTTCATGGAGGGTGATGATAAGGAGAGAGATGGAGAAAGATGAGTCAGTCATGGAAATCTAATAAAAAACCTGAAACAAGAAGGATGCCAATGAGTCAGAGGATGCTGGAGCTGGGAGGGCCCTCGGAAATCAAGCAGTCCAACCCCCAAGGAAACTGAGTCAGAGAGGAGAGCAATCATAATAACAGCTATCCTAATTACCATTAATTGAATTCTTGTACTCTGTGCCAGATATTGTGCTGAGCATTTTCCTGGCTTGTAGTCATTTGGTTCTCTCAGTAACCTACTGGATCAGAATGATTTTCCCCATTTACACATAAGGGAACAGATACAGTCACTTGCCTTAGGTCCAAAAATGGCAGTGCTAGGATTTGAGGCCAAGTCTGCCTGATGCCATAGATCATTGCTCATAACCACTAACAATACTGAGAGATTTGTGGACAATTTCACAGTAAATGTCAGAGTTGGACCAAACTTTGGCTTGACCAACTCTTGGTCCACTTGTTTTTTTTCGTGTACGCCCCAGGTGACGATTAGTGAGAAGAGAGAAGGAAAGAGTGATGAGCAGAAGGGAGAATGAGTTTGTGTTTGAGACGGTTGGATGTTTGGGGAAACTGCAACTACAATGTACCGTTTTCTCCCTTTAGTGATATGTCCATTAGATTTATTTGAGGGTGGCTATGGGATACCTCCTGTAGGACTGGAAAGGAAGGAGAGAGGCATGTATAGATAGACATAGTGATGGGGGAGCTTAGGGCATCATGAGGGCATCCAGAGGGTGGAGAGACTGGACTCAAAAAGGGAGGATCGTGAAGTTAACTCTGCCTTCTTGTGCAGAAGGTCTGCTCTCCTGCCTAAAGTAGACCAGGAATCACTTTGGATGAGGAGACTTCAGCGAGAGAAACAACCCTAGAGAGACTGATATTCAGGCAACACACTTGTCCTCATAATGACTGGACTGGGAAGCAGCCATGCCCCTGCTCCCAGCCCACAGAACCTAACCACAGATGTGGAATGAACTCAGGTTCCACGCCAGTGCCAGAATCTCTCACAATCAGCCCCTCCAGGACTAAAAACATGGCCTCTGGTACCAAAGTGACTGAGTTCAAGTCCTTATTAGCTGTGTGACCTTGAGTAAGTCACTGAACTACTCTAAGCCTCGCTTTACTCGACTATACAATGGGAATAATAATATCCCTACCTCATAGGGTTGATGTGAGGATGAAATGAGTTAATGTAAATGATGCACTTCGCACAGTGCCTGGCACCGAGTCAGTGCTACATCGTGTTAGCTATTACTATTGCTTTTGTTGTTGTTAATTCTGAGAAGCTTTTATCTGCCAAAGCAGAAGGTCTGTAGGACTGAGCGTTTTCCCTCTGTAAACTCAGGATGATTAAATTATCCCCTTTCCATGCCACAGAATGTACACGCCAGTCATTCAGATGATATGCAAAAATATTATATTTCTATCCCTATCCTTTCCCCGCAGTTCCCCACCCCCTACACACACCACCTCCTCATAACCACATTTATCCGGATAATAATAGAGAAAAAAATTCCTGCTTTGTCCTCAAATTGCTCAGGTATCTTAAGGCCAGTTGGCTTCATTTGGATATTTTGGTCCGGAGTGACTCTGGCCAGCCTCCTCTTCTACCCACACCCTCCCCCTCCCCAGCTGCTACTATATCATGGTCCCCCACCCCTGCCTGGTGCTGCTCTGGTCACCTGGGTCAGAGACCATCAGATCCCTCCTTCTGTCCTGGAAGTTTCAGACATCATGTGTAGCTTCGCAGTCAGCACTTTGTATCCCAAGCAGCCAGGAAGAGGAATTGCCACAAATAACCGTGCTAATGGAGGTAATGGAAGGAGGGAGACTGATGTCTGCAGTTCACAGGAGGGCTGGTGGCACAGTCTCGCTGAGCCGAGCCGAGCCGAGCCCCATCTGAGTGCTTCAGCTGGCTGCCAGCTCCTTAAAAAAAGGAGCTATGGAGCAAGCTGTACTTCTGAGATTCTGCCGACAGTGACAGCATCTCAGGAAAGAGCTCCGCAGTTCTCAGGTCTGAGGAGGATCCTGAGAGGACATTCTATCCATCCTCCTGCCTCCACAAGGCTTGCTCCCATTTCCCCCTTGCAAAACCCTTCCCGGGAGGCAGGATGCACAGAGAGTGAATGGTGCCAGAGTGAATGGTGCCATCCGTCAGTGGCTCTCAGCGTGTGGATCCTGCACTAGCGACAGTAGCACCACCAGGGAATTTGTCAGGAATGCAATTTGCTAGCAGGCTCCACCCCACAACTACTGAACACTGATTCAGAAACTCTGGAGGTGGGTTCCAGCATGCTGGGTTTTAACAAGCCCTCCAGGGAATTCTGCAACACTCTCAGGTTTGAGAACCACCGGTTTAGTCAACAGTTCTCAAACTTTGCTGAATATTAGAATCACCTGGGGAGCTTTTAAAAATCCCAATGGCCAGGCTACACTCCAGCCCAATTAAAGCAGAATCCTCAGGGTGGGATTCAGACTTCAGTGTTTTTAAGTTCCCCTGGGTGACTCTGATACACATTGAGAGATGCGAACCACTGATCTAAATATTTAATAGACAAATCCACAGACATTCTCTTTCCAATATGACTGTGCTTAGCAAAAGCCATAAGGATATTTTGCCTCTGTGCAAGAGAAGAGATAACAAGTTTGTGTTATACCTATTGGATGCCAAGATATTACTGTATCTATTTTATCAAGGAATAAATGAAGACATGAAACTGAAGTACCCTGTCCAAAGCCAGAAGCAAAGCTATTGGAGGGAAAACTACACAAGTTCTAACCTGGGGCCTCAGGCTAGACTCTGGGTCTGAATCTAGACCATGACACCACATGCTGTATCAAATGTGCACACCATTACTGTCATAACAAATGTAGTTACTCCAACTCCGCTTCAGCTCTTGTGAATGACAGCACCAGGTGACACACCTGAAGTGCATTCAACCAATGAGAATTCAGCAGGGCCAAGACTGCACACCAGTCGGACACAGAGTAATGCCTACACTAGCGTCACAAAGCTGAAATTGAACTGTAGTTGTAGGGGGTGTAGCCTGATATAAAAAGTAAAAATTCATTACCTCTGCTTAGCACCTAAAAATATAAACTAGAAATTTTTAACCACGGCAAGTACAACTTCTGGCCTTGGTTCCTCATTCAGTAAATTTGTTTTTTCTGTTAAGTAGGAATTGGAGTCTTCCTCTTCCTGACCCCAAAGCTTAGGCACTTAATAGTACTCGTGAGGATTCATCCTTAGGAAACAATTCAAAAGAAGCAAAAAACAAAAACATCTGCATGAGGATGTTCGGCAAGGTGCTACTATAATAGCAAAAAGGTTGAAAAAGCACAGTAATGAAAATAATAGTAATGATGCTAGTGTCTGCCCTTTACTGAGTGTTCCCCATATTCCTGAGAAGCCGAGCTAAGAAATTTACATGTATTATTTCATTTTGCTTGTATGTTGTAGAATAATTATAATAGCATATCGTACCACACTTCTTTGCTGTGGAAATTATCAAATAGTTCTAGTTTTCCCTTTCCAGAACACAAGGTAAAATTGTACTTCTGGTCCCCCTTGCTGGTGGGTGGGGCCATGTAATTCTGTCAAGTGAGTTATAAACAGAAGTGACCCATGTTTGCTTTGTCAGCCAGAGTCCCTAAGCAACTACAATGAGTAGAATCACACCACTCTCTCCCCATTCCCACCCTCTCCCCACTGCCACCCTCTCCCTACTCCCACCCTCTCCCCACCACCAGTCAACCCAAGATGTGCGTGTAACCAAAGGAAGGAAAAACCTTGTTTTTTTTAAGCCAATGAGACTTGCGGGTTTTTTGTTACCACAGCATAACGGCCTATCTTGGCTGATACACAGTTGATACATACACTGATACACAGACTTACATACTGTTGACCCTTAAACAATGCAGAGGTTAGTGCACTGAATCCCCACGAAGTAAAAAAATCTGAGTATTACTTTTGATTCCCCCAAAACTTAACTACTAACAGCTTACTGTTGACCAGAAGCCTTGCCAATAACATAAACAGTTGATACATATTTTATATGTTATACATATTATTACTGTGTTCTTACAATAAAGTAAGCTAGAGAAAAGAAAACGTTATTAGGACAATCACAAGGAAGAGAAAGTGTATTTACTATTCATTAAGTGGAAGTGGATTATCACAAAGGTCTTCGTGCTCATTGTCTTCACATTGAGTAGGCTGACGAAGAAGAGGAAGAGGAGGAAGAGGAAGAAAAAGAAGGGGTTGTCTTGCTGTCTCAGGGGTGGCTAGGTGGAAGAAAATCTGAGTCTAAGTAGATCTCCATAGTTCAAACCTGTGCCGTTCAAGGGTCAACCGTGTAATATCTCATTTTAACCCTGACATCTCTGTGAATTATTACTATTAATTCCATTTTATAGATGTAGACACTAAGACCCAGGGAGATTAAATTATTAACTTGCCCAAGTTCCCAGGGCTATTAGGTTTTGAATGAGGCTGGCTAACCCTAAGACCATGTTCTTAATCACTACATTAAGGAAATGGTATATCCCTTCCCAAGGTCTACTAGGAAGTCATTAAGATCAATAATTTTAAAAATAACGAGGGAGGGTACCTATGATGAAAGAAGCCAGTTACCAAGTGATGGCAATATTTTGTTTGCAATTATATTTCTATGTATCTAAGATGAACAAAACAAGAAAAAAATATGCAAAAGTGGAAATGATTGTTGTATTAGAAGAGTGGGATTACGTGTGACTCATCAAGTTTCTCCAGTGTTATTTCATCACTTGTTCATTAATAAAACAAATCAGTCTTCCTTTCCACATGCCTACAACTGCACAACGTCAAACACATGGGTGGAAGGTAAAAATGTGCCATCCATCAGCAGCATGCATCTCTTGCCCAACATCAGACATCTGGAAAGTCTGAATAAGCCAAATGACTGAATTTTTCATGCCTCGCTCAGGATTTTGGGGAGTGGGGAGGACAGATCTCTCTGAATAACTTGTGAACTTCGTGGAGAAGCCAAGTTAGGTAAAGATGCTGCAGAGAGCAATGCCCTATGGAGGAAAAGTATGGGAGGGAGAGAACACAGTCTCCCCAGCAAATTGGGTGCAAGATACTTCCCTGATCAGCCACCTATACCTCAGTTCCTGGTAAGAAACGTGGTCACTGGGGACCACATGAGGTCACTTAGCTGAGGACAGATGCTGGGGCTTACAGGGCAGGTACTGTCTAGCCAGGACTCACCGACCTCCACCTCTGAATATGAGAAGAACTGAGGACTGTTTCAACCTGCCTGAAGGAGACAATACCCAGGTCAGTGCAGCTACCCCCATCGCGACCCCAGCTGAGGGACCACAGCAGAACACCTAAGCCAACCGGCAGGAAGCTACAGGCTTGCCAGTGGCCTCTGACGTGGTCTAGCCAGGAAGCTCTACTCAAAGTGACAATGTTATCTCACAAGACGACCACCAAACTCTCTCTAGTGGGGCAGAGATGTGCACTAGGTAGCAAGAACAGAAGCAGAAAGACACAGAGGAAGAAACTGAGATGAGAATGTGTCCTGGTCACCATCATGGCAGAGGACTGGACACTGTCTTTCCTCCTGGGGTCGAGGATTGGTACTGAAATGACTTAGCAGTTAAGCAGTGTTAAACTCTGGATGGTCTTTCAGTTCCTAAGCTATCTTCCGGGCTCAAGGTCACCTGGCTGTGGGGCTGTTCTGAGGATGCCTTGTTTGGGGTTGTTTCCTTAGGGCCGTTCCTATAACCCGGAGTGTGCTAGAAGGACAAGAAGCTTTGCCCAGGGAGTAGGTCTATGACATGGATGCAAAACAGCAATGAAGGGAAGTGACAAGCGCTCCAGGCACACTTCTAGGTCTAACCGGGTGGATCAGAAGTTGGCAAACTTTTTTCCTGCCACATAACCCCTTTTCAGCTTTGAGGGCCAAACAGTTCCTACCATAATGACTCCACACTCATGTCGTGGCTTGAAAGCAGTCATAGACGAAGTGTAAATGAATGGGCATGGTTGCGGACCGGACACTTCACTTACAAAAACACGCGGCTTCGGTCCTTAGGCTGTGGTGTGCTGCTCCCTGAGGTGGGCCTGATGGTGAGTGTCCACATGCATCTCAGGGGCGATGTTCCTAGAGCTCACTGGATGCTCCTCCTACACATGAGCAGCTGATAATGGTAGCGGAGGGATGGAGCATAGGGAAGACATGGCGTAATTGCTAGCTAATGTCCCTTTCTCCCACTATGTGGCCTAGAGGTCTTACAGCTCCTGGATTTTGGGGACAGCCTGAAAATGAGGAGAGAGGATCCAGAGCCCTGCCTCCCATAATTCCTCCACCTTCTGGGGGAAAACAACTTCCCAAGGTGTGGGAAGATGTCGATTATTTCAAGAAAGGACACCATCTGCCAAAAAATAAGAAACTTCTTTCTTGACTCTGCCCATCCCTAAACAAGTGTCCTTGCTTGGATTCTTAACAACACCCAGCCACTTTGGTGTCTATCGTTTCTCCCAGACATGCCACACTGCCTGATCGTGAAGCCTGTACTCTGAGCTCCAGGTACAGATAGACAACTGTCTCGACTTTGGTGTCCAGTCGACGTTTCTTGATTGATATTTCTTAATTTCCACTCCTCATGGAGCTTAGATCTGTTCTTGCCCTAGCTATTCCATGTCACCAAAATATCACCTTCAAATAGTCAACTGCTCAGAAGTTCAAGAAATCCTTGTCTCTTCTACCTCACATGTCTAATCCATTGCCTAGTCTGATCAGTTTCACCTCCCAAATGTATCTCAAATCTTTTCTCCTGCCTTCACCCCCACTGCCACTTCTGTAGCACAAGCCTGATCATCATCTCTCACAATAGCTTCCAAAGTCCTTTTTTTGTTTTTTTGTTCTTCTCCTGCACTCTGCATTCTATTCTCCATTGATCATTGATCAGCCAGAGTGATCATTTTTAAAGCAGAAAGACTGGGTCGGCTCATGTTTCATGTTTCATCCTTCAACCTCCTGCTTCAAATCCTTCATTAGCTTCCCATAGCTCTTAGAATAAAGCCCAAGATGCTTATGTGGCATTCAAGGCCTGGAATAACCTGACTCCTGCCCACTTCTCCAACCCTTTGCTAGAACACTCTCCCTATTCATAACACTTCCATGCAGGTTTCCTTTCTCCTCTTCAAATACAACAAAGTCTCCAGGCCTTTGTGCTTGCTGTTCTCTCTGCCTGGGGTGGTCCCCCAAGTCCTCTGCAGGGTTGGCTTATTCTGATCCCTCAAGTCTCAGTTCAAATGCAATCATCTCATAGAGGCCACAATATCTACAGCCTGGCCCCAAGGTACTATCACAATACCCATCTGTTTGCTTCAGAGCCCTTGGCTTAGTCTAAACTAATTTTTTGAAGAGAGAGAGGGGAATGCTTGTTTACTGGAATCTAATAACTATGAGGACTTAAATCTTGTCTGCCTAATCTGCTTTTGCTTCCCAATGCCTAGAAGAGTGCCTGGCACAGAGTCTGTGTTCAGTAAATACTTGTTGATTGAGTGAGTGTGTAACCTCATCCTGCAACATATCAGGAAAAAATCCAGTGGCCCTCCCTCCTTCCTTTCTCCTTCTCCTTTTTCTTCTCCCCAGTCACTCAGGATACTTGGTCCACATTTCCAGCCCACAGGAGAAAAGAAGGAACCCTTTTATTATTATTCTTATTGTAAGAACAGATCACATGACATCTACCCTCTTCACAAATTTTTAAGAGTAAAGTGCAGTAGTGTTAACTATGAGCGCAATGTTTTATGGGAGAACTCTAGAACTTACTCATTTTGTATACCTGAAACTGGACCACTTGAACAGCAACTCCCCATTCCCCTCTTCCTCCAGCTCCTACCAACCAACCACCATTCTACTTTCCTTCTATGAATTTGACTATTTTAAATACCTTAAATAAATGGAATCATGTGGCATTTGTCCTTCTGTGATCGGTTTATGTCACTAGCCTAATGTTCTCAGAGTTCATGTTGTCTCATATGGCAGGATTTAAGAAGGGATCTTGAAGCATGCTGGAAGCCCTATAGGCTTCCCTCCCAGCCCAGAGCAGAAGGAGTTAGACAAGCAAGGACGTGTACAGCCCAGGGGTCCAGGGCGGTACTGGTCCCTCACTGGCCTCTTACCCCCTTACTCCAAGGAAATCCCTTGACCCTGAGTTTCAGTGTCCTTTCTGAGATGAGATCAACAATAGCTACCTCATAGGGTTATTGTCAGGATCAAATGAGAGGACATGTATGAAGCTAATTTGGCAAAAGGAATTTGGCCCTAGAAGCCTGGGGCAGGAGTAAGGTTTTGAGACACTGCCTTGGTGGGCAGGTTGGCCAGTGCCTCTTCAGAGGAGGACATGCAAAGACTCTTTAGAAGAAAGTAGGCTTCATGAGGTAGAAACTGCTTCATCACTGTTGTCTCCCCATTGCCTAGAACAGTGCCTGGTAGATTGCAGATACTCAAAAGTCAAGAGAGTTCATTAGTGGAAGCCAAGTGTTCTTACTCATTGTTAGTCAAGTATGAGAGAGGCAGGATTCAGATAAATGAGTCTGGGTTAACCCAGCAGCTCTTAGTTTAAAAATAAAAATAAAATAAAATAAAAATAAAAATAAAAATAAAGGCCAGGCGTGGTGGGGAGGCCAAGGAGGGTGGATGACTTGAGGTCAGGAGTTCGAGACCAGCCTGGCCAACATGGCAAAACCCCATTTCTACTAAAAACACAAAAAATTGTCCAGGCGTGGTGGTGCGCACCTGTAATCACAGCTATTTGGAAGGCTGAGGTTCAAAAATTGCTTGAACCCGGGAGGTGGAGGTTGCAGTGAGCTGAGATCGCACCACTGCATTCCAGCCTGGGCAACAGAGCAAGACACTGTCTCAAAATTAAATAAATAAATAAATAAAATAAAAAGAAAGAGTAACTGGGTATGGTCAAGACTGTAATTAAATATCTCAAACCTGTTTGGGAGTTAAATACCGGATTTAGCACCAGGGAACCTTGTTATTCGGGGCTGTTATTTTATCCATTTCTCATCTCTTTTCTGTTTGGACTCAATATATTTCCCAGCAGCCAGCCTTCCGTATTACTTTTCTACCATGCTTCACTTACCCCAGACAGACTCTGGGATTAACTCAGGCAATCCATTCTGTTCAGTTGAGGGAACTCTTCGTTTGGTCTGATGGATGTGGAAACACAAGTAAATTATTCACTCAGAATCAGTCATTCTTTGTCAGATGTGGGGAGGATGTAGCGGCCTAGGCTTGAGCCTCTCTATGTCCTGGCCCTGGTGCCTGGGACTGATGCTAGCAGGGCCCGTCCAAAATTGTTTTGTCTCGAAAGCGTGAAAGCTGCCAATTCCCTGCTAGGCCAGTTCCCAAGGCAAAACAATTCACAGTCATTTGTGTGTGACTACTACCCACTCAGGATGTGAGTCTGAGCTTCTTGGCTAGTTTCAGAGTATGGATCGAATTGAGGAGAGAGGAAGCAGCATCTCACGGGCTATCTTGTCCCAGCCCTGTCCTAAGCAGCCCTCAGTTTGAATGTCATCTGAGCTTCCGCTCTTGCTATTTCCTATGCAAGAAAAATGTTCCCCCTTGTTTTTTTCCCCTGGCTTGTCCCTCAAGATTTAGCATGGATATTTCCTGGAAGTACCCATGCTAACGACTTCTAGGAAATCTTCTCTGATCTCGCTGACTGAATCAAGAGTCCTTGTTTCTGACCCTGCACTGGCTCCTAACACAGCCCTTAACTCACTATCTCTCCAACTGTGCTATGCCGAGAGCTCCCCCAGGGCAGGAATCTGTCTTATTCCTCTTTGATCACCACTGTCTAAACAGAACTTATCACATAGTAAGCATCAGTGAATGCTGGAATTAAATAAATGAAGCAACTTTCTGACTATCACACAGCCCAGGAGCGACAAATCCAGGTATATTAGTCAGCTTTGAAGTATAATAAACAACTCCCAAATCTCAAAGCTTAAAGCAACATGCCTTTACTTTGTCCTCATGTGGCATGTGGCTCTACACCATGTAACTTCTCATTCTAGGACCCAGGTAGAAGAAGCATCCGCTATGTAGAATATGTCCATTCTCAGAGAAGAGGGGAAGAACTAGAGGCAGACACAGAACATACATTTAAAGCTTCTGCTCAGACACGGTGTATGTCAAGTCCACTCACGTTCCATTGGCCAAAGGTAGTAACGTAGCAAAGCAAAAAGTCAGTGGAGTGGGGACATACACTCCTCCTTCATGGATCATTTAAGAAGAATTAAGCCGTCTACCACAGCAGTTGGTGTGACTCCAAAGTTGCCCATCTTTCCTTTGCACCTGGCTTCTAGCTTAAAAGCTCCCTCCCTGCAGTGCACGGTGGCTCATGCCTGTAATCCCAGCACTTTGGGAGGACGAGGTGGGCAGATCACCTAAGATCAGGAGTTCGAGACCAGCCTGGCCAACACGGTGAAACCCCGTCTCTACTAAATATACAAAAATTAACCGGGCCTGGTGGCAGGCACCTGTAATCTCAGCTACTCGGAAGGCTGAGGCAGGAGAAATGCTTGAACCCAAGAGGTGGAGGTTGCAGTGAGCTGAGATCGAGATCGCACCACTGTACTCTAGCCTGGGCGACAGAGCCAGACTCTGTCTCAAAAAAATAAATAAATAAAAGATAAAAAAGAGAAGCTCCTTCCCTAGGGCTTGAATAGGGCTTGAACCACAGGAGATAAGAGAGAGAGAAGGATCCAGATGTAGAGAGTGAGGCTGATGGTTAAGAATCACTGGGCCGCCTTCCCAAAAATTTTGCATTTATTTTCCATCTTGATGAAAAATTTGCAATGTTTACACCATCACAGCACAAGTAGATCCATGACTTAAGTTTTGAAACTTCCATAACTGATTCCATGCATTTTTGGCAGTCTTATCGCGTTTCAAGGAATCATAAATTTTCTTTTTCGTCTGGGAATCATGTCCTCAAAATACAATGCTTATAGAAATAATCATTGGAAACACATACAACATAAGGTAAATCCTCTTCCCAAGTCTACATGTGTGAGCCTCAAAATATTAGGTAATGTAAGAAAGCACTGTACTGAGCCAGCACCTGCAACTCAAGCCCAGATTACGACAATGACCCCAATTGAGAAATGACATGTCCCCTCAGGAACGTGGGCCTGGCTTTCCCTCCTTCCTTAATGCTCTGCCTTTTGGTGGCCCATGTTTGACTCCCCTAGGAGCTGGGAAGGAGAAGATAGAGTGGGACTAATGCCTATTTGCAAACTAGATAGGAAACATGAAAACAATCTTGAGATATTACTCAAAAATCCAGATTTCCAGGCCCTAGAAAATTTGGAAGATGAAGCAAGGTTAGTCTGCCTTTCCACATGGCAAAAGTTGGCTAGAGCTGAGTGTGTTGAGCTGCGTGACGACTGCCCCTGCTAACTGGGACACAGGCTCTGGTCTCTGGATGAACCCAACCACCCACGAGGGTCTGAATGTGCACCTACATCTAGCCTGCTTCACTCATTTATGGTATCATCTGGCTCCTTAGGGTATCTGCTGTTTTCAACTCTTTATTCTTTTTTTTTTATTTTTTTGAGAGCATTTTGTGCACAGAGAGCGTGATCTCATTTATTATTATTTTTTAATTATTATACTTTAAGTTTTAGGGTACATGTGCACATTGTGCAGGTTAGTTACATATGTTTACATGTGCCATGCTGGTGCGCTGCATCCACTAACTCGTAATCTAGCATTAGGTATATCTCCCAATCCTATCCCTCCCCCCTCCCCCCACCCCACAACAGTCCTCAGAGTGTGGTGTTCACCTTCCTGTGTCCATGTGATCTCATTGTTCAATTCCCACCTATGAGTGAGAATATGCGGTGTTTGGTTTTTTGTTCTTGCGATAGTTTACTGAGAATGATGATTTCCAATTTCATCCATGTCCCTACAAAGGACATGAACTCATCATTTTTTATAGCGGCATAGTATTCCATGGTGTATATGTGCCACATTTTCTTAATCCAGTCTATCATTGTTGAACATTTGGGTTGGTTCCAAGTCTTTGCTATTGTGAATAATGCCGCAATAAACATACGTGTGCATGTGTCTTTATAGCAGCATGATTTATAGTCCTTTGGGTATATACCCAGTAATGGGATGGCTGGCTCAAATGGTATTTCTAGTTCTAGATCCCTGAGGAATCGCCACACTGGCTTCCACAATGGTTGAACTAGTTTACAGTCCCACCAACAGTGTAAAAGTGTTCCTATTTCTCCACATCCTCTCCAGCACCTGTTGTTTCCTGACTTTTTAATGATTGCCATTCTAACTGGTGTGAGATGGTATCTCATTGTGGTTTTGATTTGCATTTCTCTGATGGCCAGTGATGATGAGCATTTTTTCATGTGTTTTTTGGCTGCATAAATGTCTTCTTTTGAGAAGTGTCTGTTCATGTCCTTCACCCACTTTTTGATGGGGTTGTTTGTTTTTTTCTTGTAAATTTGTTTGAGTTCATTGTAGATTCTGGATATTAGCCCTTTGTCAGATGAGTAGGTCGTGAAAATTTTCTCCCATTTTGTAGGTTGCTGTTCACTCTGATGGTAGTTTCTTTTCTGTGCAGAAGCTCTTTAGTTTAATCAGATCTCATTTGTCAATTTTGTCTTTTGTTGCCATTGCTTTTGGTGTTTTAGACATGAAGTCCTTGCCCATGCCTATGTCCTGAATGGTAATGCCTAGGTTTTCTTCTAGGGTTTTTATGGTTTTAGGTCTAACGTTTAAGTCTTTAATCCATCTTGAATTGATTTTTGTATAAGGTGTAAGGAAGGGATCCAGTTTCAGCTTTCTATATATGGCTAGCCAGTTTTCCCAGCACCATTTATTAAATAGGGAATCCTTTCCCCATTGCTTGTTTTTCTCAGGTTTGTCAAAGATCAGATAGTTGTAGACATGCGGCATTATTTCTGAGGGCTCTGTTCTGTTCCATTGATCTATATCTCTGTTTTGATACCAGTACCATGCTGTTTTGGTTACTGTAGCCTTGTAGTATAGTTTGAAGACAGATAGTGTGATGCCTCCAGCTTTGTTCTTTTGGCTTAGGATTGACTTGGCAATGCAGGCTCTTTTTTGGTTCCATATGAACTTTAAAGTAGTTTTTTCCAATTCTGTGAAGAAAGTCCTTGGTAGCTTGATGGGGATGGCATTGAATCTGTAAATTACCTTGGCCAGTATGGCCATTTTCACGATATTGATTCATCCTACCCATGAGCATGGAATGTTCTTCCATTTGTTTGTATCCTCTTTTACTTCCTTGAGCAGCGGTTTGTAGTTCTCCTTGAAGAGGTCCTTCACATCCCTTGTAAGTTGGATTCCTAGGTATTTTATTCTCTTTGAAGCAGTTGTGAATGGGAGTTCACTCATGATTTGGCTCTCTGTTTGTCTGTTGTTGGTGTATAAAAATGCTTGTGATTTTTGTACATTGATTTTGTATCCTGAGACTTTGCTGAAGTTGCTTATCAGCTTAAGGAGATTTTGGGCTGAGACAATGGGGTTTTCTAGATATACAATCATGTCGTCTGCAAACAGGGACAATTTGACTTCCTCTTTTCCTAATTGAATACCCTTTATTTCCTTCTCCTGCCTAATTGCCCTGGCCAGAACTTCCAACACTATGTTGAATAGGAGCGGTGAGAGAGGGCATCCCTGTCTTGTGCCAGTTTTCAAAGGGAATGCTTCCAGTTTTTGCCCATTCAGTATGATATTGGCTGTGGGTTTGTCATAGATAGCTCTTATTATTTTGAAATACGTCCCATCAATACCTAATTTATTGAGAGTTTTTAGCATGAAGAGTTGTTGAATTTTGTCAAAGGCCTTTTATGCATCTATTGAGATAATCATGTGGTTTTTGTCTTTGGTTCTGTTTACATGCAGGATTACATTTATTGATTTGCATATATTGAACCAGCCTTGCATCCCAGGGATGAAGCCCACTTGATCATGGTGGATAAGCTTTTTGATGTGCTGCTGGATTCTGTTTGCCAGTATTTTATTGAGGATTTTTGCATCAATGTTCATCAAGGATATTGGTCTAAAATTCTCTTTTTTGGTTGTGTCTCTGCCTGGCTTTGGTATCAGGATGATGCTGGCCTCATAAAATGAGTTAGGGAGGATTCCCTCTTTTTCTATTGATTGGAATAGTTTCAGAAGGAATGGTACCAGTTCCTCCTTGTACCTCTGGTAGAATTCGGCTGTGAATCCATCTGGTCCTGGACTCTTTTTGGTTGGTAAGCTATTGATTATTGCCACAATTTCAGATCCTGTTATTGGTCTATTCAGAGATTCAACTTCTTCCTGGTTTAGTCTTGGGAGAGTGTATGTGTCGAGGAATTTATCCATTTCTTCTAGATTTTCTAGTTTATTTGCATAGAGGTGTTTGTAGTATTCTCTGCTGGTAGTTTGTATTTCTGTGGGATCGGTGGTGATATCCCCTTTATCATTTTTTATTGCATCTATTTGATTCTTCTCTCTTTTTTTCTTTATTAGTCTTGCTAGCGGTCTATTTTGTTGATCCTTTCAAAAAACCAGCTCCTGGATTCATTAATTTTTTGAAGGGTTTTTTGTGTCTCTATTTCCTTCAGTTCTGCTCTGATTTTAGTTATTTCTTGCCTTCTGCTAGCTTTTGAATGTGTTTGCTCTTGCTTTTCTAGTTCTTTTAATTGTGATGTTAGGGTGTCAATTTTGGATCTTTCCTGCTTTCTCTCGTGGGCATTTAGTGCCATAAATTTCCCTCTATACGCTGCTTTGAATGCATCCCAGAAATTCCGGTATGTTGTGTCTTTGTTCTCATTGGTTTCAAAGAACATCTTTATTTCTGCCTTCATTTCATTATGTACCCAGTAGTCATTCAGGAGCAGGTTGTTCAGTTTCCATGCAGTTGAGCGGTTTTGAGTGAGATTCTTAATCCTGAGTTCTAGTTTGATTGCACTGTGGTCTGAGAGATAGTTTGTTATAATTTCTGTTCTTTTACATTTGCTGAGGAGAGCTTTACTTCCAAGTATGTGGTCAATTTTGGAATAGGTGTGGTGTGGTGCTGAAAAAAATGTATATTCTGTTGATATGGGGTGGAGAGTTCTGTAGATGTCTGTTAGGTCCACTTGGTGCAGAGCTGAGTTCAATTCCTGGGTATCCTGGTTGACTTTCTGTCTCATTGATCTGTCTAATGTTGACAGTGGGGTGTTAAAGTCTCCCATTATTAATGCGTGGGAGTCTAAGTCTCTTTGTAGGTCACTCAGGACTTGCTTTATGAATCTGGGTGCTCCTGTATTGGGTGCATATATATTTAGGATAGTTAGCTCTTCTTGTTGAATTGATCCCTTTACCATTATGTAATGGCCTTCTTTGTCTCTTTTGATCTTTGTTGGTTTAAAGTCTGTTTTATCAGAGACTAGGATTGCAACCCCTGCCTTTTTTTGTTTTCCATTTTCTTGGTAGATCTTCCTCCATCCTTTTATTTTGAGCCTATGTGTGTCTCTGCACGTGAGATGGGTTTCCTGAATACAGCAGACTGATGGGTCTTGACTCTTTATCCAATTTGCCAGTCTGTGTCTTTTAATTGGAGCATTTAGTCCATTTACATTTAAAGTTAATATTGTTATGTGTGAATTTGATCCTGTCATGATGATGTTAGCTGGTTATTTTGCTCGTTAGTTGATGCAGTTTCTTCCTAGTCTCGATGGTCTTTACATTTTGGCATGATTTTGCAGCGGCTGGTACCGGTTGTTCCTTTCCATGTTTAGCGCTTCCTTCAGGAGCTCTTTTAGGGCAGGCCTGGTGGTGACAAAATCTCTCAGTATTTGCTTGTCTGTGAAGTATTTTATTTCTCCTTCACTTATGAAGCTTAGTTTGGCTGGATATGAAATTCTGGGTTGAAAATTCTTTTCTTTAAGAATGTTGAATATTGGCCCCCACTCTCTTCTGGCTTGTAGGGTTTCTGCCGAGAGATCTGCTGTTAGTCTGATGGGCTTCCCTTTGAGGGTAACCCGACCTTTCTCTCTGGCTGCCCTTAACATTTTTTCCTTCATTTCAACTTTGGTGAATCTGACAATTATGTGTCTTGGAGTTGCTCTTCTCGAGGAGTATCTTTGTGGTGTTCTCTGTATTTCCTGAATCTGAACGTTGGCCTGCCTTGCTAGATTGGGGAAGTTCTCCTGGATAATATCCTGCAGGGTGTTTTCCAACTTGGTTCCATTCTCCCCATCACTTTCAGGTACACCAATCGGACGTAGATTTGGTCTTTTCACATAGTCCCATATTTCTTGGAGGCTTTGCTCGTTTCTTTTTATTCTTTTTTCTCTAAACTTCCCTTCTCACTTCATTTCATTCATTTCATCTTCCATTGCTGATACCCTTTCTTCCAGTTGATCGCATCGGCTCCTGAGGCTTCTGCATTCTTCACGTAGTTCTCGAGCCTTGGTTTTCAGCTCCATCAGCTCCTTTAAGCACTTCTCTGTATTGGTTATTGTAGTTATACATTCTTCTAAATTTTTTTCAAAGTTTTCAACTTCTTTGCCTTTGGTTTGAATGTCCCCCCATAGCTCAGAGTAATTTGATCGTCTGAAGCCTTCTTCTCTCAGCTCGTCAAAGTCATTCTCCATCCAGCTTTGTTCCGTTGCTGGTGAGGAACTGCATTCCTTTGGAGGAGGAGAGGCGCTCTGCTTTTTAGAGTTTCCAGTTTCTCTGTTCTGTTTTTTCCCCATCTTTGTGGTTTTATCTACTTTTGGTCTTTGATGATGGTGATGTACAGATGGGTTTTTGGTGTGGGTGTCCTTTCTGTTTGTTAGTTTTCCTTCTAACAGACAGGACCCTCAGCTGCAGGTCTATTGGAGTACCCTGCCATGTGAGGTGTCAGTGTGCCCCTGCTGGGGGGTGCCTCCCAGTTAGGCTGCTCGGGGGTCAGGGGTCAGGGACCCACTTGAGGAGGCAGTCTGCCCGTTCTCAGATCTCCAGCTGCGTACTGGGAGAACCACTGCTCTCTTCAAAGCTGTCAGACAGGGACATTTAAGTCTGCAGAGGTTACTGCTGTCTTTTTGTGTGTCTGTGCCCTGCCCCCAGAGGTGGAGCCTACAGAGGCAGGCAGGCCTCCTTGAGCTGTGGTGGGCTCCACCCAGTTCGAGCTTCCGGGCTGCTTTGTTTACCTAAGCAAGCCTGGGCAATGGTGGGCGCCCCTCCCCCAGCCTCGCTGCTGCCTTGCAGTTTGATCTCAGACCGCTGTGCTTGCAATCAGCTAGACTCCGTGGGCGTAGGACCCTCCGAGCCAGGTGCGGGATATAATCTCGTGGTGCGCCGCTTTTTAAGCCCATTGGAAAAGCGCAGTATTCGGGTGGGAGTGACCCGATTTTCCAGGTGCCGTCCATCACCCCTTTCTTTGACTAGGAGAGGGAACTCCCTGACCCCTTGCACTTGCCGAGTGAGGCAATGCCTCACCCTACTTCGGCTGGCACATGGTGCGCGCACCCACTGACCTGCACCCACTGTCTGGCACTCCCTAGTGAGATGAACCCGGTACCTCAGATGGAAATGCAGAAATCACCCATCTTCTGCGTCGCTCACGCTGGGAGCTATAGACAGGAGCTGTTCCTATTCGGCCATCTTGGCTTCTCCCCATCAACTCTTTATTTATTAGGTGCTTACTGTATTCCGAAGCTGCTGTTCTCCTTATTCAGATACCTTATCCAAGATCAGTGTAAAAGACTGTCCTTTCCTTTCTAAACCTCCTACTTGATTCAGTGTTCTGCTGAGGGAGTCCCATAATGACTTTGGGCCCAGGGTTACAGGTAGCCCCTCAGGCCCAGTGAGTGGTATTGTTTAGGCCATTGACATCTTCCCCTCTGGAGCATTCCCTAATGATGTGTTCATGTTAGCTCTCATTGTTCACATCTACGATGGTGATAAGATTGTAAGAAGATGAGTTTTTGGTCAAATTGGCGTGGGCTCAAATTCCAGCTTCAGTTCAACTCATTCATATCAGTTCTCTGAGCCTGAGTTAATTCCATATTGTATTGTAATGTGGATAGAGTAAGTGAGGACATGTATATAAAAAGCAGACCACACATTGTAAGATATTCAATATGTGTTAGCTCTCTTTCAAAATCCCATTTGCTCACAGTCTCACAAAATATGAATACTTGATACAGGCAATAATTACACAGACAGAAAGTTAGCTAACATATAGGAGTGGAAGAGGAGATGAAAATTCTCTCAAAGGGACAATGGAAGGCTAGAAAGCTCCCTTTGTTTTAGAAAAGAAATATGCTATTGCCCATTAATGCCATGTCCCATGACAAGACTTCCTGTGGACAGGCTATCTCTGTTTGGGGCTAGGAAGGTGTTTTCTTACTTACTATTTGTACTTTTGTTTCTTACCATTGCATTTTGCTTTATGAATTTGGTTAGGCAGATGGCCCATCTTACAGATACAGAGAGTAAGTCCCAGGTATTCTAGTCAGGATTCTTGGTTGCAAAAGTTGAAAGCCACTCAGGCTATCTTTGGTTGGGCAATCTAGTGAACATGCAAGGCCTGGAGCACGAGGGCAGCTGAGCCTTGCAGGGACAGAAATTGGTAAGTCGGAGCCCAGGCTGCTTTTTCTCTCAACACCCTCACAGTCTCTCATCTCTTCTTCTCTCTGATTACTAGGCTTTCGATTGGCCTAATATGGCCACCAGCCTGACTCTATCCCCTGTCCTTTGAACTTAGAGCTAACCATTAACTATCATTTTTCCATACCCTGAGGTTGAGATTCTCTCCTGGAGTCAGAAGTTCTTGTCCTGCTGCTGGGAATAAGATGCCAGGTGGAGGACCCTATATTAGATACTGCACCTATTTCCAGGGGAATTTTCCTGCCCTCTGGCCAGTCTTCATAATAGATAGAGTGGAGGAGTGGTAATATTCAAAGAGAGAGTAACTTGGAATTTTCCAGAATTGATAAAGGATCATATTAATATGTGTGCAAGTCCAAATAAATATTGGCTGTACAAACGATAATAATAATAATGTCTAATTTGCGATATTAAAAAATACTGAACAACAACAGCCTTTAGTCAAAAAGAGGATAATTGTAGTTAAAGTTCTAAATTCCTTCAATTGTCTGGGTGGAAAGCATAACCATTTTATTTATTCTTTTAAATATATATAATGCAATTTCTAAGGTAATGCTAAAAGGACAAAAACATGATGTGTAATTTCCATATTATTTGATGGATAATGAATAAGTTTAGGAGCAAAATTAATCAATCCAAAAGAAAACAAAAAAAGTAGAACAGGGTGGGAAAAAATAAAAGGGCAAGACCAATAGAAAGCACAAAATAAAATGGTAGAATACAGTGCCAATCCACCAGTCATCTCAATAAATATAAAGTGACTAAATTCTCCAGTTAATATTAAAAGGTTATAAGAATTTTAAAAAGCCAATTCACTTCTATACTATATATAAGACAGAAAGTAATCAAAAGTAAACAAAAATATTATAGTGTAAAGATGGGAAAAGATGTGTCAGATACCAAACAAAAGAAAGCTGATACCTCTGTATCATTATTGTCTGATTAAATAGATTTTGAAGCAAAAATCATTACCAGAGATAAGAGTTAGTACATATTGATAAAAGTTCAATTCACTAGGAAAATTTAACGATTCTAAGCTTGCATGCACATAATGATATTGCTTCGAAATAAATAAAACAAGAACGCAGAGAACCACAAAAGAAACTGATAAATCTGCCTCCATAAAGGGAGATTGTAAAACATTTTCACAGTGCAATAATAAATACATAAGCAAGAAAAAAGTCAGTAGAGATATAGAAGATCTGAATACAAAATTAAAATCTTCATTTAATTGAATTCTGTAGCAGCAGTTGGAGAATAACAATTTTTCCTATGTAAATAAGAAACATTAAACAAAGGCTAAACAAATTCCACGTAGTTTGTATTACACAGACTCTGTTTAATGACCATAATGCAAAAAAGTCACATGATAGTAACAAATGAATAACTTAAAACTTTATTTGAAAATTAAAAATCTCACATCTAAGTAACTCTTATGTTAAAAAGGAGAATATAATGGAAATTAGAAAATACTTAGAACTAAACAATATTGAAATACATAAAATTGTGGGATGAAGCTAAGATGATTCTTATAGGGAAATTTATAGAGAGAAATCCTTATTTTATAAAGCAAATTGCAAATTAATGAACTATGCTTATTCCAACTTTAATTAGAAATGGATAACAATGGAATAAGGAATAAAAGGAAAAAATAATAGGAGCAAAGTTATTAAAATTAGGAATATGTATGATAAAGAGAATCTGCAAAGTCAAAAGTAAATACTTTTAAAAAGATCAAAATAATTGCCATATCATAGATAGGCACAGTTCATGACACCTAAAATAATTACAATAGTAACATCGAAGATCAATGACTACAGATTACTATAGAGATATGATAATAACAATAATAATAAAAGTTTAAAATATCGGCCAGGCACAGTGACTTACACCTATAATCCCAGCACTTTGGGATTGCTTGAGCTCAGGAGTTTGAGATCAGCCTGAAAAACATGGCAAAACCCCATCTCTACAAAAAATACAAAAATTAGCCGGGCATGGTGATGTGCACTTGTAGTCCCAGCTACTTGGGAGGCTGAGGTGGGAGGACTGCTTGACCCTAGGAGGTCAAGGCTGCAGTGAGCCATGATCACACCACTGCAGCCTGGGTGACACAGTGAGATTCTCTCTCTCTCTCTGTTTCTCTCTCTCTCTCTCTGTTTCTCTCTCCCTCTCTCTCTCTCTCTCTCTGTTTCTCTCTCTCTCTCTCTGTTTCTCTCTCTCTTTCTCTCTCTCTGTTTCTCTCTCCCTGTTTCTCTCTCTCTGTTTCTCTCTCTCTCTCTGTTTCTCTCTCTCTCTCTCTCTCACACACACACACACACACACACACACAGTTTAAAACATTGCAAGAGGCTGGGTGTGGTGTCTCATGTCCATAATCCCAGCACTTTGGGAGGCTGAGGCGGGCAGATTACCTGAGGTGTCAGGAGTTCCAGATCAGCCTGGCCAACAGGGTGAAACCCCATCACTGCTAAAAATACAAAAATTACCTGGGCGTGGTGGTGAGAGCCTGTAATCCCAGCTACTCGGGAGGCTGAGGCAGGAGAATCACTTGAACCTGGGAGGTGGAGGTTGCAGTGAGCCAAGATCATGCTACTGCACTCCAGCCTGGGTGACAAGAGTATAATTCTGCGCCCCCCCCCCCCCCCCGCCAAAAAAATGCAAGAATTACCAAAATGTGGCTTAGAGACATGAAATAAGCACATGCTATTGGAAAAATGGCACCAATGGACTTGTTTTGACGCAGGGTTGCCACAAACCTTCAATTTGTAAAAGATGTAATATCTGCAAAGCACAATAAAGCAAAGAGCAATGAAACAAGGTATGAGCCCGCAGTGTCCTGGATAACCACATCTCTCTATCTGACTTCTGCTGAGGTCGTTGATTGGATACTTGAGTCACATACCTAATCTCTTTTGCAAATGGTTGTCCAGTCACACCCTTGTCCAGACCACACTATTTAGATAGGATGAGAATTCTCTAAATCATTAATTGCTGATTTCTTCTGGCTTAGCAATTCCTGCCTCAATTTATTTTTCTCCCCTCCCAGCAAGGAGACACTGGGCTCAACACTTTGCTTAGAAATCTTTTCAGTTAAACATCTAGGTTCAGCTCTTACAAGTTCTACTTCCCATCCAACAGAACACAATTCAGCCAAATCCTTTGCCACATTATAACAAGTCTGCTCCAGTTTCCAATAACATGTCTCTCATTTCTGTCTGAAACCTCACTAGAAGCACCTTTAATATTTATATTTCTAGCAGCATTCTGTTCATGATGATTCATGTATTCTCTAAGACGACAGAAGCTTTCTCTACAGCGCTCCTCTTTTCTTTCAGAGACATCACCAGAATGTCCTTTCATATCCATATTCCAACTGTTAACTTCAAAATCACACAATTTATACATTTAGAAGGGAGACTTCCTTTCTTATACAGAGTTGTAGACTTCAAGGTGGCCATCCTCACAGGCTGGGAAGCATAGTCTTCAGCAGAAGCTAGAAACAGGCATTTCCAAGGAGGCGAAGGTGGAGCAGGGGCTTTATGATGAACCGGCTGGCTAAACATACATATTCAACAGGCTATAGGAAGAGCTATGAATATTCATGAAGGTGGTCCTAACACATGGGTACTGAATAAACATGCATGTTACATATGACCCCGTGTTCACCTTGGGGTGGAGACTTAACAGTTCAGTGTATTACAGTTAGGCCCTGGACATCAAAAGGTGAAGCAGGGACACAAAGGCACTCAAGTGCAGCCTCTGTAAACCCACCAGAACTAGTCCCTGCTTGGTGGTCTTTTATCAGGAGAAAGCTACTGAAATCAGTCTCTTGTCCAATCAAAGATGTAGTCGTGGCTCATGGAACAGGGGACTGGGGGTGAAAGTCTGGTGGTAGATGAGCAGCAAACTGTTTTAATATTCCTAATTCGAATCCAGTGCTTTTTTAACTACTGCAGAAGAAGAAAAATCTTATGGCAATTAGAACATAGTTTATACTTTAAGTAGAGGGGGTGTGTGATTTAACCCTTGCCTTGCATGCCTTAGGTCCCATTTATAATTCAGTATCTTATTGACACCGAATCTGTTCTGTCAGTCTTATGATCTCTATTTTAACATTAATACTGGTCCGTTGTTGTGTCTACATCACAAAAGGGAGGGAATATAACAAGGTGTGTCTGACCTTCTTTCCCGCCATAGCCAGGAACTCAGTTTTTAAGGTTTCTCTGGGGTCCCCTTGAACAAGAGAAGGTCCTTTCCGTGGTTGAGAGGCTTATGATTTTATTTCTAGTTTACACCACCAACAGCCCCTTCAAGGCATAGGCTCCAATTCAGTCTACAACACTACTGGGAGAGTCATACATTAAACATTATTTGAAACACCCTTAATAAATTTAAAAAACAGTGGGGGTTGGGAGGAGGGAGACCATCAGGAAGAATAGCTAATGGATGCTGGGCTTAATACCTGGGTGATGGGATGATCTGTGCAGCAAACCACCATGGCACACATTTACCTCTGTAACAAACCTGCACATCCTGCACATGTACCCCAGAACTTAAAATAAAAGTTGGAAATTTTAAAAAATATATGAAAAGCATATTGTAAATCCCAGGGCATACACTAAAAAAAATTAAAATATAGATGTTTAGTTAATAAGATAACATGGAAATAAAAATTGAATTCTTAAAAAAAGAAGGCAAGGAAAGAAGAAAAAGAAATAAAGAACAGATGGGACAAACAGAAAACAAATTTCAAGGTTGTAAATTTAAACCCTACCATATTGATAATTACATTAAGCGTAAATTTAAAAATCTAAGCACTCCAATTAAAAGGGATTATCATATTGGATTTATAAAGCAAGGCCCAACTATGTGTTGCCTGTAAGAAACACATTTTAAATATAAAGACACAGGTAAGTTAAAGTAAAATGGCAGAAAAAGGTATACCATGCAAACACTAATTATAGAAATCCTGGTGTAATTATACAGATATCAAAGTAGGCCTCAATGCAAAAAATTACCAGGAAAAAAAACAGATTCCTCTTACAACAATAAAGGGTTCATTCTTCAAAGAGATATCTCAATCTTAAATGTGTACGCACAACGGAATTTCAAAATATGTGAAATAACTGATAGAGCAGAGAAGAGAAATAGACAAATGTATGATTAGAGTTGGAGATTGCAATGATTCTTTCTAAGTAATTGATGCAACAAATGGAAAGTCAGTAAGGTTATAGAGTACTTGATCTATCAAAAAACTGGAAATAATTGACATTTATAGAACCCTCCTCTAACAGCAACAGACTACACATTCTTTTCAAGTGAACATGTAAGATAAACCATATACTGGATCATGAAACAAATGTTCACAAATTTAAAAGAACTGAGATCATATAGAGTATGTTCTCTGAATATAAGGGAATTAAATTAGAAATAACAAAAATCTACCTGGAAAGTCTCTAGAGATTTAGAAATTGAACCAAACACTTCTAACTCATATCAAACAAATAAATCACAAGGTAAATGAGAAAATATTTTGAATTGAATAAAAACAAAAGCAAGACATATTCAGATCTCTGGGATGAAGCTAAAGGAATGCTTTGAGGAAAATGTAGAGCTTTATATGCTTATGTTAAGAAAGAAGAAAGGTCTAAAGTCAGTTATCTAAGATTCTACCTTAAGAATATAGAAAAAGAAGAACATTTAAGACCAAAATAAGTGGAAAGAAAAGTGTAATAAAGAGCAGGAATTAATTTAAAAAAAGAAATGGATAAAAATGGGAAAGTTAATAAAATAAAAAAATCATTTTTGAAAAAAAAAAACAACTTAATTGATAAACCTACAGTGAGTGAGCTTGATCAAGAAATAAAGAGAGAAGACACCAATTACCAATATCAGGAACGAAAGAGGGAACATCATGATTTATTTTGTAGGGTATATTATGAACAACTTTATACAATAAATGGACAAATTTCTTGAAAGACAAAATCTACTACAGCTTACTTAAAAAGAAACAAGGAATCTGAATAGTCCATATCAATTAATAAATGTGAATTTTTAATTAAACACCTTCCCATGAAGAAAACATATGGTGTGGACGGCTTTGCTGATGAGTTCTAGAAGACATTTAAGGAAAAATAATACTACTACAGTTTTATACAAAAGCTTTCAGAAATAGACATGGAGAAAACACTTCCCAAATGATAATATGAGACCAGAATTAGCATGATAACAAAACTACACAAAGATTGGGAAGACAATATTGGTTTAAAATATAAAATTAATCAACAAAATTTAGCATATTAGTAGAATAAAAAGATTTTTTAAAAACTATGATTACCTTAGTAGACAGAGAAAAAGCATTTGAAAATTTTCAGACCTATTCATGACACAATCTCTCAGCAAACTAGGAAGAAAAAGAAACTCTCTTAATATGATAACAGATGTTTACAAAAAATATCTGCCGACAGCATCATACTTAGTGGTGAAAGACTAAATGCTTTGCCCCATAAATTTGGAACAGGATAAAGATGTCTGTTCTCACCACTTTTAATCAGCTTTGTACTAAAGGTCCTAGGCAGTATAAAATGACAGGAAAAAGTGATAAAAAACCGAAATTGATATGATCTCTAAATAGAAAATCCTATGCAGTGTACAAAAGAGCCACTTGTACTAAGAAGTGAGTTTAGTAAGGTCAGTATACAAAATAGATTGTAGTTGTAAAAACTACCAACATTCAATGGGGATAAGAAAATCATGCCATTTATAGTAGCATCACAAAACATGAAATACTTAGGGATAAATTTAATGACATGTTACAGGTCTGCACACTAAAAACTACAAAAAGAAAAAGTGAAGAACTAAAAAATGGAGTGATATATCATGTTCATGGATCAGAACACAATATTGTTATGACGTCTGTCAATTTTTCCCAAAACAATCCATAGATTCAACGTAATCCCAATGAAAAATAGAAGTTGGAAAAGTGATTCAAAAATTAATATGGAACTGCAAGGGGACTGGAACAACAAATACTGTTTTTAAAAAGAACAAAATAGGGGACTTACACTGTCTGATTTAAGGATTTATAATGAAGCTCCTTTTAAAGGTACAGTAACAAGACAATGTGGCATTGGCACACAGGCAAATAGGTAGATCAATGGAACAGTATGAAAATAGATCCACGTAGGTATGGTCAATTGATTTTTTAACAAAGGTGCTGTATTATTTTTCTATTGCTGCTGTAACAAATTACTACCAACTTAGTGGTTTAAAACAATACAAATGTTTTATTTTATGGTTCTGTAAGGTAGAAGTCCAATACAGGTCTCACAGGACTCAAAGTCAATGTGTCAGCAAGGCTGTGTTCCTCCTAGGGGAGTATCTGTTTCTTTGCCTTTCCCAGCTTCTAGAGGTTGCCCACAGTCCTTGGCTCATGGCCCCTTCCTCTATTTCAGTTCAGTGACAGTGGGTCAAGTCCTTTTCACACTGCATTACACCAACTTCTGCTTCCCTCTTCCATTTTTTAAGGACCTTTATGATTACCTTGGGTTGATGCAGACCTTCCAGGATAAACTCCCTATTTTAAGGTCAGGATATCAGCAACACGTTTCATCTGTAACCTTAGTTCCCTTTTGTTATGTCATTTAACTTATTCATATGTTAGGTTTGGACACGGACAACATTGGGCAAACAGGGACACTATGCTGCCTGGAACAGGCATGAAAGTCATTCCATAGGAAAAGGGTAGTCTTTTCAACAAATGATGCCAGCAACATTGGATATCCATATGGAAAAAATAAAGGGATCTTGACTGTTACTTTATCCCACCCGCAAAATTATCTTGAAAAGGATCCTATACCTAAACATAAAACCATAAAACTTCTCGAAGAAAATCTTCATGACCTGAAGGAGGTATTAGAAGACAAGATATCTTAGGACACAAAAGGCATGATCTATAAAGAAAAAATCTGGTAAATTGGTCTACATCAACATTAAAAACTTTGATATTTGAAAGATTCTATTTAAAGAATAAAAAGGTGAGTCTCAGAGAAAATAGTCACATGCGTGTATCTGACAAAGAATCTGTATCCACAATATATAAAGAATTTTTGTCCCTCAATAATGGGAAGACAAAAATTCAATTAAAAATAAGCAAAAGAGGCCAGGTGTGGTGACTTACACCTGTAATCCCAGGACTTTGGGAGGCCAAGGCAGGCAGATCGCTTGAGGTAAAGAGTTCAAGATCAGCCTGGGCAACATGGCAAAACCCCATCTCTACTAAAAATACAAAAATTAGCAGGATGTGGTGGTGCACACCTGTAGTCCCAGCTACTCAATAGACTGAGGCATGAGAATCACTTGAAACTGGGAGGCAGAGGTTGCAGTGAGTCGAGATCGTGGCACTGCACTCCAGCCTGGGCAATAGAGTGAGACTCTGTCTCCAACAAAAACAAAAACTTGTACTTAAATGTTCATAGCGGTATTATTCATATTAGCCATTAATTAGAAACAACCCAAATATCCAACTTCAGGAAAATTGCAGCATATACATATAATGGGATATTATACAGTAGTGAAAATGGATGAATAACTATTGAACACATCAAAATGAATGAATCTCATACATGTAATGTTGATTGAAAAAGCAAGTCACAGAAGAACATACACAGGTTGGAGCCCATATATAAAGTTCATAAACATATTTTGTTTCTGTGTTTATATATAAGAGAACTATAAAGAAAAGCAAAAGCATGACAAACATAAAATGTAGGATAGTGGTTACCTCTTGGAGGATGGAGTATGGTTTGCCACGGGGCACACAGGAGGAGTACATGTTGTTGCCAATATTCCATCTCTTACGTTGAATCATGGTAACTTAGGTTTCCATTCTTCTTGATGAGCACACATTCTAACCACTCTTTTGTACAAATGTTATATTTATATGTAAACATTTTAAATCACATAGCATTTCAATGGTTGAGCTGGAACTTGAACTCAACTTTCTTGACCTCCAAGACTCCTGAGTCTACAAACTCTGAGCACAGGGGGAGAAGCAGACTTCATGACTGTGCCTCCAGGTAGAAGTTGAATGTTTGGGGACACAGGCAGTGCAGCAGCTGGCTGGGGAGATAGCAGTCATTCTGGGGGCTCTCTCATCCATGGATCTAGTGGACATCAGCTGCCTCTTCTCTCCATCAAATATCTCCTCTTAGTACTAGGACATTGGACAGCAGATTAAACCCTACACAGGTTAGATCTCCACCACAAAAAGGAGATTTTCTCCTTCCTAGTGAGAATCATAGACAGTGAGGGTGCTGGCTACCCGCACATGTTCATTCTATCCTGAAGCAGTTGGGAGCACAAGATTAAGCACTCCATTAGCGGAGGAGCCATCTGCTGGGCTTCCTTCCCTAATCACAAGCAGAGTGGAAATCCACCTCTGATAGTCTCCCTGGAAAAGACTGTCTCCATGCCACCCACCCTCCTGGTGGGCATGAAGGACCCACCATTTGTTACTCCCCCAAGATGATATTAAAGTAAATACACATTCTTTACTTTGGATAGTCAGTTGGCCCTCTCCCATTAGCACATCTATACTGGGGAGACCAAATCTCTCTAGGGGTTGTTCCTTCATCTGCTCATTAGACTCAATGTTTATTAAGCAACTACTAATGGCAGAAGCTGTCATAGTGGATGGGGCACAAAGATGATGAAGCGGTCAATGTATCATTCCAGAAGGAGCTTTTAAAGGGAGAAAAAATATAGACATATAATTGCAACACATTAATTTTGGTGCTAGTTGAGTTTTGTTACAGATGAAAAAGTGGCAAACTGTTGGTTTATCAGAAAAAGTATTAAACTGCTGGGTTCATCAGAGGAGGTGACATTTGAGATGAGGCTCAAAAAAGGGATAGGAATTCACCAGAGAGAAAGATGGGGGCAGAGACCCTCTGAAGGTGTGGAAGCTTCTGGTGCTCTCTGGAGAAACAAAAAAGATATCTCCACAGCTGGAGCTTGAATATATGTGGGAGGGTAGTGTTCACAGAGGCTCTTTACAAGTGCTGGGAGGAATAAGAAGCTTAGAGTTTAAGTTCTAGGCCAATTATTTCCAACTTTTAAGCCCCCGAAGACCTTCATAGGGCCATGAAGTTACTTGCAAGGATTCCTCAAATTCTTAAGTGCACTGAGCCTTTTCCACTGAATGAATAAATGCTGCAAATATATATATATATATACATATATATACCATTTTAAAATGTAAATAAATATTGCAATAATTTTTAAAATTCAAATATATTTAAAAGTCAGAGCATTTGTTGGCATTATGCGTTTTCCCCACTAACAGTTACTAAAAGTACAGCTACTGTCATGGGTTGAGGTTTGAGGAAGTGTCTAGGAACATTTTCGATGTTAAAGGTGGGGGTGTTAGTCATCTTAAGTGAAGTCTGGGCATTCTCTAGGGCTATGAGAAAACATGGAACAGTATTAAGAAGGGGCAGAACATTGTCAGGTTTCTCTTTTGGGAAGGTCCTATTGGCCGCCAGTGGGGCAGGATGGGTCACAGAAGTGATACCCCAGTGGAGAAACAGCCAGCAGTCCAGGGACTTGGGCAGTGAGGGAAATGAGAGATAAGGCTGTCCTGAATCAGAAGTGGAGAGAGAGTCATGTTCAGGAAGTAGCAGAAAGGAAGAATTGGTGGAACTTGGTGATCATGCAGATGTAGGAGGTGAAGGAGATGAAGGATTCAGGACATCAAGTTTCTTGTTTTGATGGTAGCCGAGACCATTTGTATTAGTCAGTTCTCACATTGCTAATAAAGACATATCCGAGACTGGGTAATTTATAAAGGAAAGCAGTTTACTGCACTCGCAGTTACACGTGGCTGGGGAGGCCTCACAATCACAGCTGAAGACAAAGGAAGAGCAAAGGCATGTCTTACATGGCAGCAGGCAAAAGAGCTTGTGCAGGGGAACTCCCATTCATAAAACCATCAGATCTCACGAAACTTATTCACTACCATGAGAACAGTACAGGAAAGACCTGTCCCCATGATTCAATTGCCTCCCACAGGGTCCCTCCCACAACACCTAGGAATTATGGGAACTAAAATTCAAGATAAGATTTGAGTGGGGACACAACCAAACCATATCACTGCTCATCAAGGCTGTCTACATTACCCTCTGTCTTCCCCACAGCCATCCTGTGTGTTGTGTCCTGCAATTAGCTCCTTTCTGGAGATGGCCTGAGCCTTTATATTCAGAAGTCAGTAAGCTCTGCATTTAAAGAGAAAAGTCTTGAAACCTCCGTGTTTGAGGGATAAGGAGGCAGAAGGAACGAAGTAAAAAGGTGCAGCCATGGATGAATCCCCAAGGAAGAGAGGTGACTGAATGGCACAGGTTACTAAATACAGGTGCATAGTCATTATCTGGGTTATGCCCAAAAAAAGAGAAAACACTCTGAGCCTATAGATCACAAAGCTTGTCTGCTAAGCATTCCTATTTGCTCATGGGAATGGATATGCTACTGTAGGGGGACTAGGAGGGTAGTTTTGAAGCTCCAGCTTAGATTAAGTCACTCACACAGTTTCACAGCTGGTAAATGGTAGGGAAAGAGTTCTAATAATAATAATATCTAACACTTATGGAGCACTTACTAGGTGTCACAAGCTGCTCTCAGTTCATAATATGTATGAATTTATTTAATAAACCTCCTAGCTCTGTGAGGCAAGTAGTATTATCATCCCCATTTTGCAGGTGAGAAAACTGAGGCTGATAGAGATTAAACAACCAATGTAAGATAGTACACATAGTAAGTAGGGAAGCCAGAAATTAGCCAGCAACCTTGCACCAAAGTCTGCTCCCTTAGCCACTACTCAATACCCGAGGTCTGGCTGTTCAGCCTGAGAATGATTGTGCTTAATCACTGAGCCATGCTACCCTGACATGGGAGGGAGTCCAGGTACAAAGGGAGGTGGTAAAGCCAGTCCAAGCTCAGGGCAGTGACAGGCCAGGAAGAGTGGGCGTCACCCAGGAGGTGCATTTGCGCAGTACAGTGGGTCTGGGTGAGCCTCTGGATCCGGAAAGCCTAGGAAAGAGTGGGGGCAGCAGGAGGATTGACAGCTATACCCTGCTCTGGACAGAGATAGGTGAGAGATTGAGGGACTGCAAAAATCCATTGAGGCTGGAGCAAAGGCACGGTGGCGGGAGGGGCTAGAAGACGGGGGTGCTGAAGCTTGTTGAGATTCTACAGGGACACTTTACAAGAAGAATCAGCCTTTCTGGGTCTTGTGAAATTGATTTTATTTTTATGTCTTAAGTTTGTGCCAGGATGTTATTTCTCAGTTGAATTCCTTCGACTACTTCTATCTCCAAATTACACTCTCATCTTCCTCCTGTAGCTATGCATTCATTCCCATGTGCAAACAGGGACGGTAAGCAGACGAACCTTGTTTCCTGCAGGCTAAACGTGTTGTCTGCCCATTGGCCATGACCCAGAAAAAGAGTGCTCTTCTGACTCTAGCAATCCGTATTAATTCAGACCTTCTCCCTTAACACTGGTTTTGCTTATTTATTTATTTATTTTTAAATTCCATTTGCCTCATTAACTGTTCACTCCAGAGTCTGCTTTTTTTTAACTGTATAAATTCAGTGATACCAAAGTTTCAAAGTTCCAAGAGCACTAACATTTGCTTCCTGCCTTTGCCCTTAGCTGGCAGACTCCAGCTAAACTTCAGTGCCCTTGGGCAAGGTAACATCCTACTTAAGACTACTTTCCCAGAGGCTCTGAGAGGCTCCTTCTGATAGAAGCAACCTCAGGAACAAGCAGAAGAGAAGAGGGATGTGGATGCACATTTACTGAGCCCCAATTATGTATCCTGCCGACACTGGACATTCTCCAATTTAACACATTTACTAGGTGCTGGACTCCATGCTAAGTGCTTTATATACCACGGTGGTCTTTAAAAATAAGAATCTAGGCCTACCATCTTCCTGCTGACAAACCATTTAAAGGCTTCCCATTGCTGTTGGGATAGAGTTCCAAGTGGAGTTCTTACCACGGTCTACAAGGTCCTATTTTTACCAGTAGAGGGTCTTTCTTGACTGCAAGTTGTCCAGGTTCTTAGTGTTTTAAACAAAGAATTGGACAAAATGTACAGTAAAGCAAGGAAAGAATGAAGCAACAAAAAATGAAAGCAGGGATTTATTGAAAATGGTAGTACACTCCACAGTGTGGGAGCCAGCCAGAGCAGCGGCTCAAGGGCCCGGATACAGAATCTTCTCCCGTCCAAATGCCCCCTAGAGGTTTCCCATTAGCCACTTGGTGCTCACCTCATGTAAATGAACCGGTGGCCCCCAATCAGAGGCTGAAGTGAAGTTACAAAGGTCACACTCCTGTGCAAACATCTGAATGTCAAGTTACAAAGTTGCACTTCTATGCAAACAAAGACTTGGCCCACAATCTATCTGAGTGGAGTGAAGTTACAAAGTTACACTCCTGTGCAACCAATCAGAGATACCTTCAATTTCCCATCTGCCGGGCAGAAAAGGTGGGGGTTTGCTAAGGGAGTAGCCTCTGGTCCATTTGTTACTTAGATGTGGAAAGTTAGGGTTTTCCTTTCAATTTAGTTCTAGGAAGTCAGCGTGAAATGGCCTTAGGTTCCCTGCCTCCAGACCCTATTCTCCTGCCTCACTATGTGGTCGGGGCCCTGACTACACCAGCAGCCTCATGGCATCATCATCTACTAATTTAATTCTGATATTCACCCTTCAGATCTCACCTCAAAGGACATAGCATACAGGAGGCAGGGGAACACAGTGGTTTGATGCATGGCCTCTAAAGCCAACTGCCTGGGCTGAAATCCAAGCTGCACTTCATTGGCCTAATTTGGGTCAGGTGCCCATGGATAAGCCAATCACTGGCTGGTGTGATGACATATGCTGATTAGCTTAGCCAAGCTTCCAGTGCTATGTCCTAGGGCCCCAGAGGAAAACCAACTTTATTGGGAACCTGTGGGCTGAGAGTTGGGGAGAGATGATTCACCGAAGCAGATTAGGAAATTTTGCCCCAAGAAGGAAGAGTGGATGCATGAATAACAAATGACCACTTCAGTGTCATGCTGTATTTCCCAGACTTTGACCGTATGACCTCCTCCATCATACTTGCCATATTCCTGTGCCAAGTGTACTATTATTTAAATAGTGTTTTTCACAACTCTCTTTTTGTACTTGGAGCTTCATTTTAAAATAGATTGATTTATTTATTTCACTGCTGTAAATGAAAAACCAATATCACTTGCCACGAATAGGAGGTAATGTTAAATTTTTTTTTACATTGAAAACAAAACCATATTATTAAATTCCAGCTAGAGACTGTGGCCTGCTAAAAATGCTCTGAGACTGTGGCCTTGTTCTTTCTTTGTTAAGAAGACAGATTATCAAGTGTTACAGAGGTGTTAAGACATACTAACACCAAACTGAGCCTTTCTCCCTGATGTAATCAGAAGGCCCAAGAAAGAATTGAAAAGGAAATTACTTTCTCACTGTGTGATTCAATGTGATGTGATGCCATATCCATATAGCATCGAGAAGTCTTTTTCTATGCCACTTGCAATCATCTGGTAGACCACTAGTGCTACCTGCCCAACACTTTAAAGAACACCGTCTTGGAGTGTTTGAACTTGGTCAGAATTGTTAAATGCATGGCCAAAGACAGTGAGACTGAGGACTAGCTGGTTATTAGAGAGGATGAGAGCAAAATAGCCAGTACATTTTATAAATAGAAAATTACCACTTCGTCTAACTGTTCCTCACCTGTGGTGAGAGGTGAAAGGCAGTAGCTCAAGTCGTCTTGTTTCTCACCCTGCCTTCCTGTGCAACTGCCAGTCCCCTATGTCATACCCTGTCCTTCTAAGCTGGTGCTTGCACAGTCTTCCCAATGAATGACCCCTCCTTCCACCCAGCTGTAAACCTGAGCTCCATCCTTGACACCTCCTTTTCACTCATCCCCTTCACTGTGATAATTTTCCTGGTGTATTCAATCATTCCCATCTCCTATTTTCTCTAGTCTGTCTGTTTCTGTTCCTCTCCACTGCGATCATCGTAGTTCACACCACCATTTGGTCTATTCCAGACTACTACAACTGCCTCCTAACTATCACTCGGCTTCCCCTTTTGCTCCAATTCCCCAATCCACTTTCCAACTTCCATCCAGAGTGATCTGCCTAGAAAATGAATTGGAACACTCACTCCCCTCTATGAAGACTTCAATGTTTTATTGAGGTTAGAATAAAAGCTACAGCTAGGTCTACCTGATTGTCATCTGGACTTATCTCAATCTCACTCCTAACCTCATACCACCCACCTCCTCCATTCCTGTATTGGAGAGAGACCTCTCATTACTCTGATTGGGGTCCTGGAATGGGTGACTCCCTGTCCCTGGAGCCCTCTTCCCTGAGGGCTCTGCACCTACTCCTCCTCTGGCTCAGTCCTTCTCATTCTTCATTTCAAATGTAACTCTTTCAGTAATGTCTTCCCTGGCTCCCAGTACATCCCCTCATCATAGGACCCCCATTCCTTGCCTTTATCGTGCTTTTCATCATTCTAACTTTATATTTGTGTGTGTGTTTGCTTAATGTCATTCTCCCCAATCAGATAAAAAGCTCTTTGAAAGGAGGGGCTCTGTCTGTCTTTCTTATTCCTGATCTATCCCCCACCATTAGCCCAGAATGGACACTCATTCATCTTTGTTAAAAAGCATAAAGCAAATAAAGTCCTTAAGGTCTAAAACTGGCTTAGAGGGAAATGCTTTGCATTAGAAGGAGAGAATTTGTAGGTTAAGCATTAAGTGTATTTGGTAAGAGGTTTGATAGTGGATAAGGTATAATTATGTGGCTTAAATATGTTTAAGAGTGATTTGTGTTTATGCGTAGTTGGTGGAAATAAAAATCAGTTAAGTTGGGGAATTCAAGAAAACATAAAGAGTTCATTGTGCCATCGGAAGAAACAGACAAAATAACTGAGATGGTGTGAGTGTTCACCTCCATGAGATCACAGGACGTGAGGTGAGCAATGGATATGGCTGGATTCCATGTCCATAAAAGAGAATCCTGCAAAGGCTAACCTATGTGGCCACCACTCCACTTGTCTCTCCTCCCGTTAAATATACCAGAAATGGAAAAACCCCCTGCAAATGGGGCTAGTACAAAATGGAGTCAAGCTAGCTCAAACTCAGAAAGAAGTTGGGTATAAATAGGAGGCGTTTGAGAAAAGGCTAAACTGTGACATAACATGGGGATGACACTGAGGGGCGATTGATTTTAGAAGAATACACTGAGACTATGTGCTTGAGAATGTCTTGAGCAAGTTACCTTACTGCCTGTTTCTCCTGCAAGCATGTCGCAGCCAGTGTAAATCAATTAAAGGTTTCTGAATCCATATTTCCTCCCCTGTCCTGCTCACCACTACTGCTGCTTGAAAGAGAAACGGAGCAGGGTAAGGAAAAGTCAACAGTCTCCACCAGATGGTAAAAATCAGGTGCCTTCATCCAATAATACTAATAAGGCCAGTTGGGTGGGAGACACGCTGCATAGACAGGACAAACTCTCAGGGGATCAATGCATACACACTTTATGTGTGTAGTTCATATACAATTCCCAGAACTCCAAAATAAGACAACTCCTTGAGAGCGAATTTGTCCAAATTGTCAACTAGAGAGTACGTTTGACCGTCAGCACAAAGCCTCACTGCATAAACCAGTGATGTGCTAGAACCAGCTCATACTGGCTTGCAAGAGTTCATGGTTAAATTTGCAGAATTTTGTGAACCAGTTGTAAAGCACAAACATTATTGAAAGTTAAATTTTCTAAATCTGTAATTAAATGAATTGTATTAAAAACAAAGGTAATAAATACTCAGAATTCATCATTTCCAAATTATTATACTTCATTTTACTACTATCTATGCTCTGGGGATTATTTGCATCTATTATCTCCGTATGGTGGAAATATTACATCATGGTGTGTTACTGCACAGCTCTGCCCAACTCGGTGTTCAGTAACATCACATTGGTAGCTTGAAGTCAGCCAAGGTGGGTGTATTTATACCATGGAAATGAAAAAAATGCTACAAATCAGGGCTTGCTTTATTGTTTTGTTGATTGTCTAGACTTAAGAAAGTGATGGAGAAAATGATAATAATGCAGATTAAACTTAAAAGCCTGTCATGTCTGGAAATGTTACATGGCAAATGGCATAAAAATTGAGAAAATATTCTTCCAGTATTTGAAAACTGTTATCTGGTTCAGCAAAGCAGTCGCTCATCTCATTCATGAACGAATGGAGTTCTGGCATGCCCTTGTTGCTTCACTTTCATCTTACTCGTTAATATAAAAGAAAATATCAGCCGACATTCATGTCAGAACTACACTCATTTCCCAGTTGCTTCCCTAGATTGGCTATAGATACAAGAGCTCAGCAAAAGTCAATTAAAGTGTTCTGTGAGAACCGATTGGCTATATGGAATTTAAAATAAAGTGTTGTTGTTTATTTTATGATTTTATGAAATGGTATGCTACACATCCTTTGTATCAGTTAAATTTTAACAAACTTACATACATAAGTTCAATAGATGCATAATTTTTCAAAAGCTGGTTATTAAATACTGACCCGCACACTGCTTGGTATCGCCCACACCAAAGCAGGGGACTGATCATAAGAGGATACTGGGTTCTAATGAATGACAGTAATAGTTTTGCAGGAAGAAGGCCAGTGAAAGAAAGCTGGACTTCATGAAGCCCTAAGAGGATCTGACAAAGGGGAATTTCATCGCTTATGCAGCCCTAACCAGATGGGAGACACAGGGAGACTGGGAGTAATAGGCATTAAAGAGCTGTTTTTATGGTTGTTTGGGGGAGAACAAAGGTTTCACTGGGTCTCACTATTGTCTAGATCATGGTTTCTCAATCTTGGCACTGTTTGGAACCAAATAATTCTTTGCAGTGAGGCTCTCCCCTGCGCATTGCAGGATGTTTAGCAGCATGCCTTACCTCCACCTACCACATGCTGGTATCTCCTTCCCTGTTGTCTGAAGACATTCCCCCAGGGTGACAATATTGCCCCTGGTTGAAAATCACTGACCCAGATAAAATATCACTTACATTTATTCAACTCAAGAAATATTGTCATCTGCTATAGGCAAGACACTGTTCTAGGCACTTGGGATATAGATGAAGAAAGCAAAGAGGACTTCCCTCATGGAGCTGCAATTGTGATTTTCTAATTCCATTGAGTTTTTTTTCCATCAGAATGTGAACGCTTTGAGAGCAGAAATTGGGTCTTATTTATCTCTGGGACTCCAGCCTGTCAGGGCACAAGGCCTGGCACCAAGGTCCTCACTAAATGTCTGTTGAACTGCATCAGTCTGAACCCCCTTGCTGGTTGGACACCCTACCTACCCCTACACTCTAGCTTCTCATACTCTCACTCCTTGACCCACCCCTGTGCTTCAGCCATGCTGAATGTTCTCATGCTTTCTTTTGCTTTAAGATCTTTCTTAATGTTTTTCCCCAGGAGCGGCGGGGTTTTGTCTTCTATTGATGTGTTACAAACTGCTACAAACACAGCAGTTTAAAACAACATCTGTTTATTATCTCATGATTTCTGTAGGTCAGAAGTCTAGGCACAGTGTGGCTGGGTTCTCTGCTCAAGGTCTTGCAAGTGTGAAATCAAGGTGTCAGCTGACTCCATTCTCATCTGCAGCTCAGGGTCCTCTTCCAAGCTCATCCAGGTTGTTGGCAGAATTCGGTTTCTTGCTGGCTGTATTCTGGGGTTGCACACAGCTCTGAGAGGCTGTTCTCTTGTCTTTGTCACACGGGCAACTCCATGTTCAAAGGCTAAAGTGGAGAATTTCTCCTCATCACATCAAATCCTCCTCATGCTTCAAATCTCTTTCTCCAGGGAGGAACTTGTCCCTTTCAAGTACTCATGTGATTAGGTCATGTAATATGCCAGATAACATAACCTAACCATGGAAGTGATATCCTGTTATATTCACAGACTCCTTCACCTCATGATGCAGGGAATTAACAAGGGTATGGATCCTTAGGGATCATCTTAGCATTTTGCCTCTGGCACTTGGGCTCCCCCTCTCCTCTTAAACTTCATTACCTCATTCTTCTTGCCTTTTATAATAGATCTTGGCTTTTATGTCACTATTTAATAGCAATAGTAGTTTACTTTCATTGAGTTATTTTTAAAAGCTGTGCCCCATGCTTTGCATGTAGTATTGTATTTACTTTTCATGGCAGCCATATGAAGTAAATATTATTTTTATTTTTGCACTTAGAGTTCCCTCTGCCTACCACTCTTCCCCTACATAATCTTCCCTGATGATTCTATCTAAAAATAGCTTTTAGTAGAATGCCAACTAATACATGCAGAAGGAATGATGATGGAATTAGAAAATCACCTCTTGGCAACCATTGTGCTAGTAATTGATTCAGGCAAGAATCATTAATGGATGTTAAAACCAGTGGGTAAAAGTTTGACGGGGAACAGGATAATTATATAAGCTCAAAGTATCTCCCTAAAATATTTTTATATAATTTTAAAGGAAAAAGTAGTGTCTTTATGTTGGAGAAAGCTGGCAAACATCACTTTAACTAAATTACCAGAGTTAATATCATCGGTAATGGGATAAAGCTATCCCAAATGCTCCCTAAGGTGAAGTGCTGAGAAGGACATCTCACTTCCAGGGTTTTCCCACCATATCAGATATGCCCAAATTGAGGGGTTACTCTGCAAAATAACTAGTCAGTACTTTCCAAAAATTTCAAGGTTATAAAAGGCAAAGAAAAGCTGAGCAACCATCCCAGATTAATGGAAATTAAAGAGACATGACAATTAAATGGGACGTGTGATCCTGGATTGAATCCTAGACCAGAAAAAAAAAGTACCAGTGTTAAAATTTTAACAAGGTCTGTAGATGAGATAATAGTATCAGTGTTAATTTCTCAATTTTTGTAATTATATTATGGCTATGTAAAGAAAACGTCTTTGCTCTTAGAAAATATACATTAAAGTATTTAGAGGTAAAGGGATATTATATCAGTAACTTACTGTCAAATAGTTCAGAAAATAACAACATAAAAGAAAGAATGACAAAGCAAACATGGCAAAATGATAATAGGGAACCTGAGTGAACGGTATATAGGAGATCTTTGTATTATTTTTGCAACTTTTCTGTATGTGTGTTTGAAATTATTTAAAAATAAAATTTACCAAAAGAAAATATAATAAGTGTAGCATCCAATTCTGCATCCCTTAACCTGCTTTACTTTTCTGCAGGGCCCTTCTCACCACTGGCTATAGCATATGTTTTATTTAACTTTCACAGCAACCATACAAAGTAGGTACTATTATTGTTCTTTGCCTTTACAACTCTTTTTGCCTGAAAGGCTCTCCTCCCCAGGTATGTGATATAATTCCCTACGGTCTTTCTGGACTCCACTGAAATACCATTGATAATAGCAGCAACGTTAATTTCTTCCTTGACTAGGCTGCAAACTTCATGGGAGCCGACTTTGTTTTGTTCACTTCTGATTCCTCAGTGGCTTCAACAGTACCTGGCACAAAGTAGGCACTCAATAAATATGTGTTGAATGAAATATCTAGATGTTAGAGAAGGGTAAGCTTAAGAAGAACAGCAGGTGGTAGAATCAGACTTTGCATACAAGAAGAATGATTCTAGAACTACTAACTACTGTGCTCTTCTCGGGCTGCTTTTCCAGGCAACCCCCAGGTTTTCCCCATTTCAAGACAAGACCACTGTGGTAGTCAGCTTCCAATGTGGCTCCCAGTAACTCTCACCTCCTGGATTCATGCCTTTTTGTGTTCCCCTCTCCTGGGGCTGGACCTTGTAACTCACTTACAGCAAATAAAATATGACAAAAATGGTGGGGTGCCACTTCCATGATTAGGTTATCTACAAAAAAGATTGTGCCTTCCATCTTGCTAGCAGACTCTTGCTGGCACGTTTTCTTGCCTTCTTGCTGCTATGTTGTGAGATGCTCCCTGGAGAGCAACAAGGAACCAGGCAAGGCCTCTAGCCAATAGCGTGAAAAGAACTGAATCCTGCCAACAAACACAAGAGTACTCACTTTAGAAGCAGATCCTCCCCAGTCAAGCCTTCTAATAAGACTGCAGCCCTAGAAGACCCTTGGACTGCATCCTGTGAGAGACCCTAAAGCAAAGAAGCCAGATAAGCAATGCCCAAGAAACTGTGAGATCATAAGTGTTATTGTTTTACACTGATATGTCTTGGAGTAATTTGGGACACCAAGCAGTAGATAATTAACACTACAACCCTCTGCATCTCCATGGCACCTGGAAAACTATGATAGTAGAAACATTTCATAGTATATTTGTATCTCTCACCCTCCCCATCACCCACACTGTAAACTTTTTGGGCACAGTCTATGATGTGTTTACCATTTAATCTATGGTTAATGCCTATCTCATAGTTAGAGTTCAACAAATGCTTGTTAAAAATTATTGAGGACCAGGCACAGTGGCTCATGCCTGTAATCCCACCACTTTGGGAGACCAAGGTGGGTGGATAACGAGGTCAAGAGTTAGAGACCAGCCTGGCCAATATGGTCAAACCCTGTCTCTAATAAAAATACAAAAATTAGCCTGGTGTGGTGGTGTGTGCCCGTAGTCTCAGCTACTCAGGAGGCTGAGGCAGGAGAATTGCTTGAACCTGGGAGGCGGAGATTGCAGTGAGCCAAGATCATGCCACTCCACTCCAGCCTGGGCAACAGAGCGAGACTCCATCTCAAAAAAAAAAAAAAAAATATTGAGGAGTCTCTCATTAGAAATAAATTACAGTTGGGTTTATGCATTAACCTGTGAATTAGGTCAGTTCTGAGTATCTGATAAAGTTTTCAAATTTGCAAAACTCAGAAGCAGAACCTGAGCTGAGGGCACTTTACTGTGGCTCTGATCCTCTCAAGGCCCCATTTGGGTGGCCAGCTAGTCTCTACACAGTATCTCTATCTCAGCTACTTCAACATCATAATTCTTGAAAATAGTATTTGTAACACTAAACCACGTGAGAGGACAAAGTGACATGCCCATCCACCTGTTCTAATTAATATACTTTTAAACCTTTCAAGGAAAACCATTTCTCCTCCTTTCTTTACACCACACAAAGATTTAGCCATAAAATTTCAGCTTAGAGTAATCACATCCTGAATCAATGGCTTCTTTTTTGAGTTAAAAAAATTCCTCTAACATGTTCATTTTAATTTTAAAAATGCTATTTTAAATGGTAGGGAGCCTTTTAATTCTCCACTCTGGGTTATAAAAAAATAATAGATAGGGAGAAATGTGTTATTAAAGCTATTTTTCTTGGCGTTCTGGTAATTTAATAAACTGCTGAAGCTAAGCCTTAAGACTTTATGATGCAGCAAGAAGAGGACTTGTCTGTTGATTAATAGTTTTTGATCTTCCCCCACCCAGCCTCCCTGCTTCCTGGGGTGATTCCTGAAGGACAACAGGCAATTTCTGAAGAATGAAGAGGATTTGGAGAAACATTGTACAAAAATGTTTTGTCCAGGGAATGTTAATTTCCAGGAACATACACACACTCTTCTCTAAGGCTTGGTATGCTTGTGAACTGGTGGAGATGAGTCTCAGAAGATAACTCTTGGAGATAATTCACTTCCACATTTGATAACTTCAGAGCATTCCACAAACCTTCAAAAGTTCCCATGTCAAGGTTATTGGAGAATATCTTAGTCTGCTTGGGCTGCCCTAACAAAATAGTATAGACTGGGTGGCTTAAATGACAAGAATTTATTTCTCACAGTTCTGAAGGCTGGGAAGACCAAGATCAAGGTGCCAGCAAGTAGGTTTTATTCTGAGGCCTCCTTTCTTGGCACGTAGGTGGCTTGATCTCGCTCTGTGCTCACATGACCTCTTCTTTGGGAGAGAGAGTAAGCTTTCTGTTGGCTCTTCCTATAAGGACACTAAACCCATCTAATCTAATAGGACCTAACAGGACTTCGTCCAATCCTAATTACCTCCATGGGTCCCATCTCTAGATACCATCACACTATGGGTGAAGACTTCAACATATAAGTTTTGGGAGGACACAAACCTTCAGCCTATAACTGAAGGTTTTCTAGTTATCAGGCCAGTTACTTGGCTTCAAACACATTCCCAGTGCTCCTGAAACTCTGTATGCCATATTTTTGCTTTGCCTTCTGGTTCCCTGTCAGGCTCTACCAATAAGGGGCACTAGAGGCTGGAGGAGGAAGAAGGGATTATTTGGTCCCATTTGGCTCCTATGCTGGTCAACATCAACCTAGCAATAGCAATTTTTTCCAATAGCAATAGTTACACCCAGTTTACCATTTTCCCAACACTTGCAAACTTGCAAAACCAGCCTCAATGTGCCTTCTCCTCAGAGAATGGGTCCCTACTCCATAAAGCCCTCCTGTGTGCCCAGAGACACTAACATCAGCCAAAGAGCCCCTGCTTCCCAGATCTAGACATCAGCTCCTCGAGGCTCCTCCTCCAGCCTTTTAAGTTTTAATCATTACACCCTCTTCTCTTTGGGCAGCAGCTGCTTCCTGCAGTTGCTACTTCTGCAATACCCTTGGAATTCTTTTTATGCCTTTTCAGCTTTTCAATACAGACCTAACCATTATATATATTAAATTCTTTCTATTGAAATAATTGAAGTCACTTCTGTCTCATGCCTGGGCCCTGACTGATAGTGGGGACTTGGCCCCATTTATTGGACAAAAAGATGCAATGCTGGAAAATATAGATAGGCCACCTTTGCATTCTCTAGGACTGTTTATCTCCTTGTAAAGTGAAGCAAATGACAAATATGTTTCATTTATGAGCTTGACCCCACCAAGTCAACATTATCTCTTTCTCCTTTTGGTAATGTCTGGACAATGTGTTTGTGGCAAGGAAAGCTTTCTTTGTTGAAGTCTTTCTTCTTTCTTGCAAGATAGTTAGCTCTGTGAGGGCAGAGCATATGACTGTTTACCTATGTAACTCAGCACCTAGACCAATGCCGGGTACAAGGGAGGCATTCAATAATTATCTACTAAATAATTGGATGAATAAATACAAAGATGGGTGAATGGAAGAATGGATGGATAAATGGATGGATGAACATTGCCTAATCTGAAGAACATCTGGTAGCAAAAAGAGGAAGGTCTTCTTGAAGGAATAGTGTTACTTCATTTTAAAATGTCAATTAGGGGTCGGATGCTGTGGCTCATGCCTATAATCCCAGCACTTTGGGAGGCCAAGGTGGGTGGGTCATGAGGTCAGGCAATCGAGACGATCCTGGCCAACATGGTGAAACCCCATCTCGACTAAAAATACAAAAATTAGCTGGGTGTGTGCCTGTAATCCCAGCTACTTGGGATGCTGAGGCAGGAGAATCGCTTGAACCAGGGAGTCAGAGGTTGCAGTGAGCCGTGAGCCGAGATTGCGCCACTGCACTCCAGCCTGGTGACAGAGCGAGACTCCATCTCAAAAAAAAAAAAAAAAAAGAAAAAAAAGAAACCCAAAATTACAGTAGCTTTTAAAAAGCATTCACTTTCCTCTCATGTAAACAAAACCTAGGGATAGGCACTCCCTTGTGGGAGGGTTGGTTTGGCCATTCCACAATCTCAAAGGTACTAAGAGGCCCAGTTCCTTCTTGAGGTTGGTTGCTCTACCAACCTCATCATGAGGCCTCCACCTCCAGAAACCACACAGAACACTTCTGCTTACATCCCATTTGGCTGTAAGTAAGTCACATATTCTGGAAGGCCATGTGTCACTCTGAAAGTGGGGTTCCTTTACTAAGGAGAAAGAGGGAATGCATATTTGGTACCAATCGACAATCTCTGTAGTACGGAGGAATGTGTAACACAGGACTGAGGAAGTCCTCCCAAAGGAGGGAGGCTGGGAGAAGGATTTGAAGCCCTGGAGGAGGAGTTTGAAGGCTGAGAGCTGATTTCTCTGCTTCAGGTGACCTCTCCCTTTCTTATGGAGAATCCACCGCTGCTTCCCTGACCTCCTCGGCCCCTGCCTCCTACTTTCTTATGACACCGGCTCATACTGGAAAATGACTCAGAAGTCTTAGTTGTCTGAAAATTTAATAGCCATGAACCATATGGTATAAGTTCCAACAAAGTTCATTCACTGCGGGCTGTGTTACGAGAAACAGGGAAGGACCAGGAAAAGTGGGTAAGAATGTTGGCTCACTGCATGACCTGAAACAAGATACTCACTGTGAACCTTAGTTTCTGCATCTGTAATAAATATATATCTCACAGGGTTATTATGAACATTAGATAATAAAGGTGATGTATATAGCACTGTGCCTGTTCCATTGTAAGTGCTTGATGATTAGTAGCTGGTATTATTTTATGAAGTATTTCTAGAACTCCCACAAAATGCTACTCCTCAACTTGCTTAAACTATATAAACACCACTGTTAGTGTTAAGGTTCACAAATAGGCTGGGCTCGGTGGCTCACACCTGTAATCCCAGCACTTTAGGAGGCCGAGATGGGTGGATCACCTGAGGTCAGGAGTTTGAGACCAGTCTGACCAATATGGGGAAACCCCATCTCTACTGAAAATACAAAAATTAACCAGGTGTGGTGGTGTGTGCTTATAGTCCTAGCTAGTTGGCTGAGACAGGAGAATTGCTTGAACACGGGAGGTGGAGGTTGCAGTGAGCTGAGATCGTGCCACTGCACTCAAGCCTGGGGGACACAGCGAGGCTCCTTCTAAAATAAAAAAGAGAGAGAGAAATTCACAAATAGAGTGTGTCCAGGAAGAAAACTAGAGGCTTACAACTCGAAAACATGTCACATGGGAATTCACTGCAAGGACCAGGAATGTTAAAAGAGCAGACATCACTTGGCCTGGCACGGTGGCTCACGCCTGTAATCCCAGCACTTTGGGAGGCTGAGGCGGGCAGATCACGAGGTCAAGAGATCGAGACCATCCTGGCCACCATGGTGAAAACCTGTCTGTACTAAAATTACAAAAATTAGCTGGGTGTGGTGGCACACGCCTGTAGTCCCAGCTACTCGAAAGGCTGAGGCAGGAGAATCACTTGAACCCGAACCCAGGAGGCAGAGGTTGCAGCGAGCTGAGATTGCGCCACTGCACTCCAGCCTGGCAACAGAGCGAGACTCCATCTCAAAAAAAAAACAAAAAAAAGAAGCAGACATCACTTATCTGACCCTCTGAACTGGATTGGATCATCCTGATATGTGCTCTCATAGCTCCCAGTGTGTGCCTTTGGTAACCTTATCACCTTTCACAGTGACTATGATTGAGTATCTGTGCTTAAAAATTCACAGGGTCAGGCACTGTGTCTGTCTTGCCCACTGCTGTATCCCTAAGGATACGTTTTCAGTGACTGTGCGCTGAATGCATCGGGTGGGGGAAGGTGGGTTTGAAGGAACCCAGAGAAGAGCTGAGAAGAGTTGGGAGTTTTCAGTCCCATCCAGACTTCATGACGCTGGATCAGGAAAAGCACTGAGGGTCCCTGTTCCCATTATTCTTCAACTATAACTATTTCTGGAGTTCCCTGAGAGGTGAGCAGAGTCAGGGTTGCAATGTGTTGGAAAAGCATTGGCCATTGGCTCTAGGCCCCCCCTCCAACTAAATTTTCTCCATAAGAATTTCTTGAGAAAAAAGTTTCTAAGGACTTCTGAGAATCTGATTCTCAAACATCCTGGGATGAGAGCTGGGGCAGTGGGCTCTATCTGTGTCAGAAGGCAGTTTGAGGCCAGGCGCGGTGGCTCACACCTGTAATCCCAGCACTTTGGGAGTCCAAGGCGGGCAGATCACAAGGTCAGGAGATGGAGACCCTCCTGGCTAACATGGTGAAACCCCGTCTCTACTAAAAATACAAAAAGATTAGCCGGGCGTGGTGGCGGGCGCCTGTAGTCCCAGCTGCTGGGGAGGCTGAGGCAGGAGAATGGCGTGAACTCGGGAGGCGGAGCTTGCAGTGAGCCAAGATCGCGCCACTGCACTCCAGCCAGGGCGACAGAGCGAGGCTCCGTCTCAAAAAAAAAAAAAAAAAAAAAAAGAAAGAAAAAAAAGAAGGTAGCTTGATACAATTCAACAAGCATTTTTGATACCTACCATGTGCCAAGCATCATATTAGTGTTCTACATGCAACTTCTCTCTCTTTTAAATAAATCTTTATTTTTATTAAAATAATGCATACACATAGTTTAAAAGCCAAACAGTGCTAAAAAGACTTACAAACAAGGCAGTGATTCCTGCACCGTCTTCCCCCACAAATCAATCCCCCTAAATCTCTTGGCTGTTTATCTTGGTGTTTATCTCCAGATGTCTAGATAATTATATGAATTCCACTATCTCTGGTATCATCCATTTTAGATATTACCTCCTGCCTTTCTATTATGATAAATGAGGATTTTAGCTCTATTCACACCCTCTCTGCACCTTCATCCTCCCACCGTGGTTATAAGTTATCACCATTTTTTGTTAAATCTATATTTGAACTTTTTATTGTTGTGACCAGGTAAATACTGTTCACTGCTGAGTTAATAACAATTGTTCCTTTTTTAATTTGAATTTATAGTCAAAGCTTCCCACCCCCACCAACTGCTATAAAACAACTCTTAATACAATTTTCCACAGAATCAACTCTGTCAGAATCATCTATCATTTTTTTTCTCCAGCCCTTCCCCAGCCCCCACTGATATGCCTCTCTTCTGGAGCTCACCAACTTCCTACTCACATCTGGACTGGTGGTGGTGGCTCTCAGAGGCCCTGTTTCATGGCTCCTGAGTGAAGGCATTCCTTTTCCGTCACCCCAGGAATCTCCTTAGCCTCCCTCCACATTGAATACCTGATTCCTGGATTCCATGTCTTCCTTCTTTGTTTACCCACTTGTCTCAGTGGAGTGCATCTTCCCTTAGCTTCCTGACAGATGTGCAGGGTGGTCAATTTTTTGAGACTTTTCATATCTGAAAACATCTTATTCTACCTTCACAGGGCAGAGTTTGGATTCAGAATTCTCGGTCGAAAATTATTTCCACTCGAAGTTCTGTTGCCTTTGTTTCAGGATGTTCTAGGTGCCAGTGTTACTGTTGAGAACTCTGATGCCATTTTGGTTCTTGAGCATTTGTATGTCAGTTGGTTTTTTGGGAAATTTTAGAATCTTGTCTTTATCCTTGCTCTTCTGAAATTTCATAGGGATAGTCTTCAATGTACACCTTCTTTCACTTTGCTGAGCACTTGTTTGGGCCTTTCAATCTGGGGGATTTTCTTTTATGTTTTTCATTAGTATTTCCATCCCCTTGATTTTCACTCTGTTGCCTAGAATGTCCCTTAGCCGGATATTGGTTCTCCTGGACTGGTCCTCTCATTTGCTTATCTTTTATCTCCTATAACCCACCCTTATGTCTTTATTCTCCTTTCATGAGATCTCTCTGATGTTAACTTCCAGCCCTTTCACTTAAAAAATTACATCAGCTATCATTGTTTTAATTTCCAAAAACACTTTCTTGTTCTGATTTTTAAAAATAAGCGTATGGCATATTGTCCTTATTTTAAAAATGTACTACCTTATCTCCCTTAGACTATTATGGTCTGTCTCTCCTTAGTTCCTTCTTATCTTTGATTTATTTCCTTCTTGGTGGAGACTGCTCTAAAAAGTTTATTGGAAGCTCTTTGTAAAAGGACATTAATCATAGGGTAATTTTCACTGGTACCTCCAAATGCCTTGGGGAAATTCAGCTTCCCTAGAGGACCTTCCAAACCTCTGCTTCTTGGTTAAAGCCTAGCTGCTGGCACTGAGGAGTGTATGTGTATTTCACTTGATTCCGATTTTCCATCTGGGGCCTCATCTCCACAGTCCTTATGCATGGTCTGTACCTTTCTCCTGAGAAAATGCCTCCTGTCTCCTACAGAACTGGCCATGGCCTTTGGCTTTGTGGGGCCAGGTTGCTTTCACCTCTTCCTAGCCCCACCTTCCATGGAGTCTAGCACCTGGCACCTCCAATTCCAGGACCATCAGGGCTCTGCAGGAGAAATGGCTAGCTTCTTGTTGATATTTCCTTTGGCAGGCATTTCCATGTGATCTTCCTCTGTTCTGCTAAGGAATTTACCTTTCCTCCATCCCATTTCTGCCTTTGTATATGGGATGGGATTGCCAACTTCTCCGAGTTTTATTGAGGATAGAGTTCATACAGGTTTACTTGTTCTTCTTGTTATTTGGGGGTAAGTTTCAAGAGAAGAGGAAAAGAAACATCTTTACTCCACCATCTTAAAGCCACAAGTCTATGTTAAATAGACAAAGTTTATATTAAGTCTACATTATCTTTTAATCCTCAAAATTCAAAGTTTATATTAAGTCTACATTATCTTTTAATCCTCACAACTCTTAATATGGCCAATCATGGAAAAGAGGTTTAGAGAAGTTAAGTTCTGTGCCCTAAGTCATAGTTGGAAAGCAGCTAAGAAGCCAAGTCTGGCCAAAGGCAAACCCATAATTTTTCTTTTACTGTCTCCTGTTTCCCAACATGCTGAGATCAAGGGAGGGTGGCAAATTATAGTCTAGCCTGGATCAATACCTAGAAGTACAATATAAGAAAGACCTTTGGGACAGACTGTTAACCAAGGCTATCAAGAAGAAACAAGAAATGCCCAAAGTAGGGTCCAGCATTGGGGAAGGGAGTTGAAGGACTTCCAGGGAATCCTAGACTTATGCCATGAAGAATGTAAGAAGGCATAAGTCTTGAGGGAACTTGGGAGAGAAATTGGTTTCCAGGGACCCAGAAAGAAAGACCAGTGAGGCCGATGGGGTTACACTGTGAGAGCAAAAGAAATGCTCCCGTGGGCACTGGACTTAGGCCCACCCTGAGACACTGGTGACTTCCAGACCCCCAGTCTCTCATTGCTATCTTGATTAGGACTCCTAATGTTCCCCAGACTGTCTCTTGCTGACCTCAGCCAGGGTGGGGTTCAAATTCCAGGTGAATAACCAGGTTGGTAATAGAGCAGGTCAGAACTGAGAATGCTGGTCCAACCTGGATGTGCATAGAGTATCTTTACATTGTGCATAGTGCAAACAGTATCCTTACATTAATTCCTGTTTACACATGTTACATGGGTTTCATTTCATAGACCAACTCTGATCAGTGACAGCTGCCTGGGGCACCACAAGAAGAATGACTCTGTAGCTTTGTCCAAGCTCAGGGGGATAGAATGACAGAGCTGATTAGCGATGTCTGCCAACGGGGTGCAACAGAAGAGTTAAAGAATGTGTGCTGTCACAGATCCAGGCTGTCTCCTCTTCCCAGACTCATGTCCTCCATCAATGTGATCAAGTTGCTTTCAATGTCCTTATTCGAGTCATTGGTAAGAGTTGAACAAGACAGGTCTAAGGATGCCACCATTAGGTGCAGTTTTGACATTGACCTCTATCTTGGTACTGATGTACAATCATTGGATATAGTCTGCCACATTTAGCATCAATTTTGAAATTGTTTTCCAGGCTACATTTCCCAATCATTTGTCCAAAAGAGACTTTTTATGGAAAACTTCCACTTGGGATAGGACAGAGTGCATTCCGTTTATGATGTCCCTTCCTGAGATGCATACACTGGGATGTTGAGAGGTGAGTGGATCACAGGGGAAAAGAGATAAGCCCTCTCACTTATGATCCCTGAGGTCCAATATTTAGATAGCAGCACTCTGAGGACTCCAGCCTGTGGTCTCCTTTCATGCCCTGAGTAAACGCTGAGTCTCGTGGGGAAAATGAGAGGTAAAGATTACGCAGAACACCACAAAAATAAACAGGCACACTCCATTTCAAGCAGCTCATACTTTTATCATAAAATACAAACTTTCTAAAATTAAGTGTCTTACTTCTATTTTACCAACAAAAACAAAAACAAAAATCACTCATGTTAGCTAAATACAGATGCATAAGTGGTTGAGCAAGCAAGTATGAATATGAGGGTCGTGTGTGTGTGTGTGTGTGTGTGTGTGTAGCTTGTGCCATGTGTGAGGAGGGCTATTTTTGTGTCAGTGTTGGCCAATAGATGAATCTGGTCTTGCTGTTTTGTCTGTGACCTGGTCAGAACCTTGCCTTTCCAAACTTCATACCAAGCTTTTGCAGAATCCAAAAATCAGAGCCCCTAGTCCTGATCCAAGGGCTAAGGGAGGAGAAGGGAGAAGAGGAGATCTAAAAGTTTCTGCCATTCCCACTGGAGGAAAAATAGGGGCTGTGCATCAAGGGCCCTCCGGATGTCGAGCCGAACCTGGAAGAGAGGGAGGGTGGAAGCCATGATGAGATTCCTAATGTTATCGGAGAGAATTAGAAAAATATATATATTAATTTTATGGTTGTCAGAAACAGTGAAGACCATGACAGGCTTGGAGGGTAAAGGCTTTGGCATAAGAAAGGCTTTGGCCCTGGGAAAGTAAAATATTAAAATAATACAATTAGAGGACAATCAAGCGCTTCTCCTTATGCTTACTTGGATCAGGAAGTCCCTGGGAGCCTGTAAAGATTGTTTCAATGGAGCCTACACTCTCTCCCTGCCCAAGACCCATAGAACAGGGACCCTCTCTGGACCTAAGCATCTTACCTGTATTCCTGTGACCACTCTACCTGCCTTAGAGGACCAGACATGTCCCTCAGGAAAATCTACAACATCAGAGAACTTAGAGGCAAGTCCAGCATAAGGTCTTCGGGGCTGGACAATCCCAGAGTCCCTCCTCCCCTTCCAGCACTAAGCTAAATCAGGCCCTTCACTCCATCCCTGACTCAGAAGTAAGCATTGAGACATCACTGAGTGCCTAGGGCTTTGCCAGACCCTCAGGGAAGGGAGAGTTAAGACGTGAGCCTCACCGTCTAAGAGCAGAAATGCACACGCCTCTCCTTTTCTCCCTGGCACACTCCTATCCATACTTCAAAATAGAGTTCAAAAGCCATCTCCTCTGTGAAGACTTCCCTGACCTCTCCAGATGGAATCATTTACTCACACTTCTGGAATCCTACTGTAATTTCTTCACCCATCTGCTCAGATACTTTGAATGAATGGGAACAGAACTCAATACAAATTACAGTAGAGCAAATGGCTAGACTTAATCTAATCCTGGGATTCTCAATCACTTTTCAGCTGGGCAGATGCATATTACAGAAGAGATTCACATTCATGGTACCCTTCTATGAATTGATGAAACAAAAAGCGGGGGCAGAGGAGGGAAGAAGCAATGGAAATAGACCACGGCATTCATTTGTAGTGCCTCAGCAGCTAACTCTGTCTCTTGCTCACTGAGTCTCCATAGGCAAGTTAGGCTGGGTTGTCTCACTAGCTTCTCACTAAAATAAGTGCCAAGAGAGCACAGACTTTACCTATTTCATATCATGTGCCCAGGACCTGACACAATGTGGGTGCCTCATAAGCAATCCATGCCAGCGGTAACCCCACCTATGTTTCTCTCTTTCAGAAATCATATTGGAAGATCATTCAGAAATCGTAATGATGTTATTATAGGGATACCCTGCATTCCACTCTGACTTACAAAATAAAGGCTGTAACCCATACTTCAGTATTTAACAATTATCAGTAATCAACAATGATCATGACACAGCTCATATCTGATTGGCACACATGCAGCTAGGTCCTCCAGGTTGAGAACTTCTGATCAGATCAACGGCCACTGGCATGATCTAGACAGTATGTACGCTAGAGGGCCAGGAAGAGGAGCAATCTGTGTGGACAAGAGTTAACAAGTAATGCTTCCTGGAGGAGGAGGAGCTTGAGTTGCCTGTTGAGTAGGATGAACATATGTCCTGGTATGCCTGGGCCGGCCTCTATGTTGGTATTTCTGGCATAATTATTTTATAGTTTCATTTATTTGAAACAGAGTCTTACTCTGTCACCCAGGCTGGAGTGCAGTGGCATGATCTTGACTCACCGCAATCTCTGCTTCCCAGGTCCAAGCGATTCTTGTGCCTCATTCTCCCCAGTAGTTGGGACTACATGTGTGCACCATCACACCCGGCTAATTTTTTGTATTTTTGGTAGAGATGGGGTTTCACTGTGTTGGCCAGGCTGGTCTCAAACTCCTGACCTCAGGTGATCCACCTGCCTTGGCCTCCCAAAGTGCTGGGAATACAGTTGTGAGCCACCGTGTCTGGCCTGATATAATTATTATCTGTACTCCTTTTAACTCTCAAATTTATTCTTGCTTGGAAGATAAATTGTATGGTTATTCCACCCTGATGAATGTGTGCAAATTGACTTGGCAGAGGGGAGGGCTCTACTTCTTCCCTGAGGACATGGAAGCCTCTCACTCCTTCCTCTCTCCTTCACACAGTTTTGTCTCTTGATTCCACCTTTTCTGCTGACCATCCTTGTCTTCCACACTGAACTCTCTGCTTAGGCCCATGCATTCTCCCCAGCCAGGTGCAGCCTCACCTTGATCTTGTTCCATCAGCACCTCGCGTCACCACCCCAACACCAGCACTTCGTTCAGGAAGCACTTTCTTCACTTGGCTTCCTGCACTCCACTTTCCCATTTTTTTCCCCACCTCACTAGATAGTCCTACTTATTCACAGAATCTTTGCTGGTTCCTCCACATCTCCGCAGCCTCTACATGCTGGAAGTCTCAAGGCTCAGCCCTTGGATCTCTTCTCTTCTCTATACTTGTGTATTTTGGGCCATCTCATCCCATCCCATCCCATGCCTTGAAATATCATGTATATGCGAATGGCTCCCAAATGTATTACCAGCCCCAACCTCTCCCCTGAGTTCCAGACTCCTATATGCACCTACCAATCCATAGCTCCACCCATCTGTCTAATGACATTCTCAATTTTCACATGTCTAAGACTGACTCTTGGTAAACAGATCCTTACTGTAGTCATCATGACCTTGGTCGTTTTTTGTTTTTTGTTTGTTTGTTTGTTTTATTTTGTTTTGTTTTTGAGATGGAGTCTTGCTCTGTCACCCAGGCTGGAGTACAATGGCATGATCTCGGCTCACTGCAACCTCTGCCTCCCTGGCTCAAGCAATTCTCTTGCCTCAGCCTCCCGAGTAGCTGGGATTACAGGCACCCACGATTATGCCCAGCTAATTTGTGTATTTTTAGTAGAGATGGGGTTTTACCATCTTGGCCAGGCTGGTCTCGAACTCCTGACCTCAAGTGATCCACCCACCTTGGTCTCCCAAAGTGCTGGGATTACAGGCGTGAGCCACTGTGCCTGGCCCAATGACCTTAGTGTTTTGGCATTGCTGCTGCTCCAGTTGCACAAGTCAAAAACCAAGGAATTTGTTTGACTTTCCCCTTTCCCTCATCACACATTCAACCATCATCATGTCCCACCAATTCTAGCAAGAAAATAACACATCACAGATCTTTTCACATGCCCACTTTCCCAGGGTCACTGCCTTTATCCATCCCACCAATGCCTCTTGCTCAACTATAAAGCTCTAGCCTACTCCCCTGCCTCAGCTCTTACCCTCATAGTCCATTCTTCAGACATTGACCAATGTGATCTGTTTTATATAGAAGATTAGAACATGTCCTCATCAATTTAAAAGCCTACATGGTTTTCCACTGCTCCTGAAACAAGACTTCTAGCCATGCCTACCAGGCCCTGTCTAGTCTGGCCCTGGCTACCTCTTATTTTAATTCCATGCACTCCCTCCCTCACTGTTTGTGCTGCAGCCACAGGTTCCCACCTCGGAGCCCTTGCACTTTCTATTATTTCTGCCCAGAGGCTCATCCCCGAAATGTATGTGTGGTTCATTCTCTCATCTCATTTAGATCTTGGCTCAAGAGGCTGCCCTTGATTCTTCTCCCCACCCCAACCCATATCCTGAGGACCTGGCCTTGCATGCTTGCCTGTTTATCTCCTTATTGTCCATTTCTCCTTCTAGAATGAAAGCTCCTTAAGAGAAGGAAAACCTTTTTCTCGTTCACTTCATTATCCCTGGTGTCTACAACAGTGCCAGGCACATACAAGGTGCTGGATCAATATTTTTTGAATGAACAGATCATCCCCTCTGGGTACTCAGGCTTGCACCGCTTACATTATTTTTCTGACCTCATGGTCCTGGTCTCCCCAGTCTCTCAGAATGCCAGTCCACCCTGCTCCTTCTCCTCATCCTTCTCTTTGCCTCCACTGTCTCTGGCTTTCCCCAGGCTGTCTCTCACTTCTCAGGCTGCTCCTTCCTCGGGCTGCCTTCCCTCTCCTCCAACCTCTGCAGACCTGTGGAGACCAGGTCTCAACCTTCTGGTCTCACAGCTCCCGGTCGGTGGTTCCCGAAAGCTGACTGAGGAGACATTGAGACCACCCTCCCTCCCAGACACAGCCAGGGCTATCTCCTACAGCAAGTCTATCTTCCCAGAGCCCAGAGTCACAGCACAGAATGTGGGAAGTTGGCCAACCTGCAGGGGGCTTGTCTGGGTCTCTATTCTCACCTCCAGGGGATGATAATCTGTCCCATAGGCCCCTAGAGCCACCTCTAGACCACACCCTATCCTGCTTCCTCTTTCTCTTACTTCCAGCCCATCAATTCACTCTGATGTGCATAAATCTTCCCTGGATCCCCAGGCCTAGCAGTCCAAAGCCTTTCATAATCCAGTCTCAACCTCCCTTTTCCAATCCTATTTTCCACCTTTTTCAGAGACAAATCTAATGCTTCAGCCAGACTCCTTTATTCCCCAGGCCTCCAGCTTGCCACTTGCTTTCCCATCTGAGGGCCTTGCTCCTCCTGCCTGGAATGCCCTCCTCCCAGCGCTGCTCACTGGAACCTCCCCCGCTGCAGGGATTCTGCCTCTGTCCTCGGGCCACTTTGATGGTTTTCACTTTGCCAGGGCACTAACATTGTTGTGCCCACATTTCATCTGCTCTCAGTTCTCTGAAGGGAAGAAGCATGTCCTATTCATCTATAGGTCCCCTGCAGGCTAAATTCAAATTAACTACATGTGTTAACACAGCGTTTCCCAGGGTGTGTTAGGTAGAACACACCATGATATACTCTACAAGAGAAAGGAAGAGAAAGGGAGGGAGAAAGGAAAAGAGGGAGGGAGGGAGGAAAGAAGGAAGGAAGGAAGGAAGGAAGGAAGGAAGGAAGGAAGGAAGGAAGGAAGGAAGGAAGGAAATATTTTTTTTAAAAGGATGTGGATGCTCGGCATGGTGGCTTATGGCTGTAATCCCAGCACTTTGGGAGGCCGAGGCAGGCAGATTACCTGAGGTCAGGAGTTTGAGACCAGCCTGGCCAACATGGTGAAACCCCGTCTCTACTAAAAATACAAAAATTAGCTGGGTGTGGTGGTGGACGCCTGTAATCCCAGCTACTCGGAAGGCTGAGGCGAGATAATCGCTTGAACCTGGGAGGCGGAGATTGCAGTGAGCCGAGATCACGCCATTGCACTCCAGCCTGGGCAACAAGGGTGAAACTCCATCTCAAAAAAATAATAATAATAAAATAAAAAAATAAAAGGGTGTGGATTTCATGTTTAAATAATACTATCGACTACCTTCTTGAACATTCTCCATGCACCCTAGGAAATTAAATGATCTGAGAATTCCAACAGTTAAGAAATCTGTTTATCTCTGTTTCCCACAGCTTTTCCCAAACAGATCTGACTACTGAAACCACTTGCTGCATTTATCCCTTTCAACAAGCTATTTGGAGAAAATACTGATTGAAAGGATGAGAGTTTGGGGACATGGGTCAGCACTGCAGGGAAGGTTCTGTGATGGGGAGGTTCTGTGATGGGGAGGTGGAAGGATGGGAATCACTGTCAGGCTGGGAAGGTTGGCCTTAATCCTATAAAGTGAGTTTCTCAAACCCAGGCACCCATTCCCCAGGGTGTGCCCGGGAGACTGGGATTCCCAGGAATGACAGGGCACCACCTGCCCCTTGGAGCATCCATATTAGTGGAAGGTTTGGTGGGTGGGAATGAATGGCTATGTATTATTATATTAAAACAAACACAAATTTATGACTCAACAGCATGCACAATTGTAGTAGAATTTTCAGCCAGAATGTTGAGTTTGTGCTGGCTGTTTGCTGTTAAGCCTTCAGACTGTACCAGGAAGTAGGAGCTCCTTGCCTCTGCAGTTTGTGGAACTTGGTGGAAAAGTGTGGGCAGCCCTAATAAGCAGTCGAAGGCTCTTCCGCAGGGCCCATCACAAAGTCAATGGGATGTTCGGGAGATTAGCCTGGCAAGGAGATCAGGGTGCGGACAGTGGGAGGTGAGAGCTCTAAGGAGATTAGCTGGCCATGTCCTGTTGTAACCAAGCACATGGGTAAAGGCAAATGCATCATTGCACCAACTGCCCCTGCCTATGGAGTAGGGTATCCATATGTTATGGACCGTGCAGTTGCATTTCTGCAACCAGACCTGAAATGCACCTACAAAAGGGGCCCACCAGGCCCCAGACCCTCTTCATCTCTGCACCAGGTCCCTCCAGGACCCACACAACCACCGGCCACAGGTACAGGGCCCATCCCACCCCACAGCCATGGAACACACATACCAAGAAAGCTCTGGTAAGCCCACCCAACTTGCCCCCGTTCCCACCAGCTTTCTGGATACCCTTAGGCTCCCAGTGTGGGCTGACTCACCCATATCCTTGGGGAAAGAGGTACTGCAGTCCGTCTCCTGCCATTGGGGGAGGGTCTCGGGGGTTGGCAGACATCTTTGGAGGTGTCCTCTGAGGGTAGGGATAATTGGGCTGGACAAAAGGGATGTAGCTCAGCAGTGGGGTGTAGGAAGAGTGGAAGATCTGCTGTCCCATCTGCTGTGGGTTGTATGGCGTCACCTGCATGTCACAGAGAAGAGAGGGGTGAGGTCACCATTCCCCAGCCCAACTCCAACCCCAGCCACCTGCCCCCAGTCTCAGCCCCTGTGCCCCTCAGTCACTGTTGGGTACACAGAAGGCAACATGTTGGAATGGAGAAAGCCTAGGGCTCAACTTATGTAGTGAGCCTGGCAAGTTACCTAATTTATCTGAGCCTCAGTTTCCCCATCTGCAAAATGGGAAAATACTATCTACGTTGTTAGTGGGGATAGAGTCAGGTGATACAAGTAGAGAGACAGGCATATAGTAAATAGCAAATCAATATTATTTCCATTCTCTTCCCTGTTTGCCTAGCTTTTCCCTCTGTCAATAACCATTTCAAAAGCTCCTTGTTTATTTTTAAGGCTTTCATTATCCCCAAAAAGCTGTTATGATTTACACAGCTCTAGCTTCTATCTCTCTTGAGATCCTTTCAACAGATTCCAAGTCCGAGACAGCCCTACCCAGTGGAAAGTCCTGGGATGGCAGCAATGTCCTACATCTGTGCCGTGTGACATGGAAGCCACCGGCCACACACGACAATTGAGCATTTGAAATGTGGCTCATGGGCATGAGGAACTGAGTTTTGAATTATACTTAATTTTAGCTAATTTAAATAGCCACACATAGCTGGTGGCTGCCATAGTAGACAGTGTGAGTCTAGGAGGAAGGGCAAAAAAAGGCAATGGGGTTGAGCACAAACTCTAGGGAAATACAGGAATTCAGTGGTGCTTCCGAGATTGCCCGTGATGAACTCCGACCTAGAACTGGGGCTCCCACCATCTTGCCGCGACAAGGAAGAGACCTCATCCATCTTGTTGACCACTATCTCCCCAGCCCTAAGACAGTGCCTGGGACACAGTCACTGCTTAACAAACATATGTTAAATGAATGAATGCAAGAAAGGGAAAGAGAGGAAAGCAAAGACAGGCAGAAGGAAGGAGGGAGGAAAGAAAAGACCACTAAAGCATCTGCTTGAATACCTAAATGATGGGGGGCTCATTACCTTATGAGCACTACATTCCACTACTGACAGCTCCAAATATCAGAAAACCTTTTCTCATACGGAGCTGATGTCTATCCTCTTGTGTACTGAGGGGAGTATCAGTTAGAATTTGAAGAAACTTCTGAATTTCCACTTTAATAGCAAGTCTGGGGTCCAAGTGCTCAGGAATCAGGCACTCTGACAGCCCTCTCTCACCCCATACACCCTTATCTAAAAAATAATCCACAAAGGGGGCTGGGTGCATTGGCTCACGCCTGTAACCGAGCACTTTGGGAGGACGAGGTGGGCGGATCACAAGGTCAGGAGTTTGAGACCAGCCTGGCCAATATGGTGAAACCCTGTCTCTACCAAAAATACAACAATTAGTCAGGCGTGGTGGTACATGCCTGTAGTCCCAGCTACTCGGGAGGCTGAGGCAGGAGAATTGCTTGAACCTAGGAGGCGGAGGTTTCAGTGAGCCAAGATTGTGCCACTGCACTCCAGCCTGGGCAACAGAGCGAGACGCCATCTAAAAAAAAAAAAAAAAAATCCACAAAGGCTAGCGCTCATTGACTGCTTAAAATGTGCCCGGCCCTTCACATGGATGCTGTCGTTAAAACTCCAGAAAGCCCTGTGAGGTAGGGCCATTATTATTTCCAGTTTGGAAGCAGGAAATCTGAGGTTCAGAGAAGTGAAGCAACTTTCTCAGTGTTTCCAGCGTCTGAGTTGTGGTCAGAACCCCAGCAGGGTAAGCCCGGAGCCTATACCTTGTTTCTCACTAGCCTCTCTATGCTGTGTCCTCTTTGGAAACCTGAGTCCTCCCTCCCGGTTCTCCCCAACGTTCTCCAGTGGAGATGTGGGGCCTGGTGATGCTGGGTGCAGGCACCAAATCCCAAGGTGATGAGCTAAATAAAGGTCAGAACATGCCAAGAGCACCTCGCAGGTCAGATGGGAGTCATGACCCTATGGGTCAGCATGGCAGAAAGTACCCCTGTCCTCATGGGGGAGGAAGTGCCTGGACCTGGGAGGGGATTGAAGTGGAGGAGGCAGGTCCTAGAGTTCACACAGTGTTATAAAAAATGTGCCCCTGATTCCATGTATCTGATGAAACTATAAAGTAGAGCTTTGTAGCCTGCTCTGGAGCCATCTGCAAATATAATCCTCACTGACAAAAGCAATGGAACAGTGTGCCCAGAATGCCGCATTTATTTAAAAATGTTTATATAAATAGATATTGCCGGGAAAATATGTAAAAAACCATTAAACAGTGATTGCCTCCAAGTTTTAAAATTTTTTACCATGTTTTTATATTACTTTTTTCAAATACATACACATGCATGCATGCATACACATACACATAATTATCTAAAAATATCCTCTCTGGAGCCAGGTGGACGATATTCCTGTTCAAGGGGTGGAGGCAATGGGGCTGAGATTCCCTGACCCAGATCATCTCTCATCCCAGATTCATCTCAGGATGCAAGGGTTCCTGCTGCTGAGAAATCAGTGCTGGCCCGGGTAACAAGGCTCCCTACCCCTGCAGGCTCTTCCCTACCCTCCCGAACATTCTAACACATTTCAGGTCAGAGGTGCGGTTTGCACGGAGGGTGGGGCTCCCTGGGGAGACAGGAGAGGCAGAGGTTGTATGAGTTGGAGTGTGGGGGTGTCCACATTTGTGTGGAGGAGCAAGGCCAGCCTGGGGCTATGGCAGGCTGGGTGTTGGTGCCCTCTGCTCCTCCATTCTAAGCTCCTTTCCTCACACCCCCATCCCTGCCCCAAGACTCAATACCCCTCAATGTGCTTCTGTATCTATTTGTGTCCCTGGGCTCCTGCAGCTTGGTGGCATGTGTACAACTATACCTGTGTTTCTATCTGCGTGTGTGTGTGTGTGTGTGTGTGTGTGTGTGTGTGTGTTTGCATTTCTCTTTCTGCTGCTTTATTTTCAGGCAGTATTATTGTGCATCTAGGTACAAGATGTAGTAAAGCGTGGTCATTGGAGTGCCAGCCTGCCAAAGGTCAAACCTTAATTATTGTCCCACAGGTATTTATCCTGACCTACCCATGAAAGTAGTGTTGCCAGATTTAGCAAATAAAAATACAGGACACCCAGTTACATTCAAATTTCAGATAACTAATACATATTTTTAGCATAAGTATATCCTGTGCACTATTTGGGACATACTTACACTACACATTTTTTCCTTGTTTATCTGAAATTCAAATTTAACTGGGTGTCCTGGATTTTAACTGGCAGCCCTGCATGGGAAGAATATGACTCCTCAGTCTCACTGATGCTGAGCAAAGCCATGTCGTTTGCGTTGGCCAGCGGAAGGTGGGTGGAAGTTCCCACGGACAGGTCTGAGTTGAGGATTTCAGAGGCATCACGTGTTTCTGCTTGCCCTGTTGGGCTCTTGCCATCCACCGTGGAAAGAGCAAGAGGTACTGAATCTTCAGCAGAGGCCCAGGAGAGGCACGTGGAACCCACCTAAACCTGATCCACAGCCCAGCTCAGCCAGCCCATAGACCCGAGCAAGAAATTAATATTCATTGTTGAAAGTCCCCGAGATGTGGCGGTTATGTATTGCCACAGCAACACCTAATTTGTATGTTCCCAAGTAACTTTATTACTTTGGGCAAGTTACTTACTTAATCTCTCTGTGCTTGGGTTTCCTCATCTATAACTACCTCACAGGGTAATTTTGAAGGCTAAATTAGTTAGTGCAGACACAGTCCTTACGGACAGGCCCAGCACACAGGAAGGGCTCCATTAAGTGCCCAGTGTTGTCACTTAAGTGACAACATTAAGTGCCCAGGTTTGTGTTTTCCACACGCATGCCGGTATGTGAGTCTGTACTCCAGAGCCAATGGTGGGCCAGGTGTCTGGTCACCAGCTGGAAAAGGAGGAGGGAGCAGATGCACCCTCTGACCCAAAGGCCTTCATGGACCCAGGACAGAGGAGGAGAGATCATCTACTCACCTGTTGGGAGTAACATCCCAGCTGGGGGTGCAAAGCCTGCTGATAGGGCATCCTCGCTGCCTGCTGTGGGTACAGGCCCTGGGGAGAAACAGAGGCTCAGTATGGCCAGGCAAGGGGTTTCCTGCCAGAAGGCAGCAGCTACTCAGCTCAGTCCCCAGACAGGGCTGAGTTTGTCCCATCACATTGCTGACCAGACCCATGGGCTGTCTGAGGCCAGCTGGAACCAGGCCAGGAGAAGCAGGACTCACACCACACAGGAAGCCCCTCTTAGGCAGCCTTCACAGCCTTTCTGATGAGTGTGGGAGACAGGAGCTTCAGGAGCCTGACTGCCTCCTGAGTCCCAGATCTGTGTTTTAGTGGCTGTGTGACCTTGGGCAAATCACATCTCTGAGCCTCTTTTTCCTTCTCTAAAAAATTGCATGTGCTCAGGCCTGCAAAGCCTATGAAGGTAGCCACATTATCTTTGTTGCTGTCCACACAACTTTTCTAAATGCCTTCCCCTAATCCCATACCTGCCCCCTGAAGACACAAGGTGTCTATGCACGTCTCTACGTGTGTGTGTTGGTTTGCATCCATGTTAAATACACCTGCATGTGTGTTTACATTTGTGTCTATGCAGCTGTGTATTTCTGTGTACAAATATACAACTGTGAACCCAGGTGTGTTAGTGTTGCTGTGTATCTATGTGCCCATCCATATACCTGTGTCTGTAGCTTACAGAGAGGGGCACTGTGAGGGTGAAAGTGTTAATACATCTAAAGAGCTCAGAACAGTGCCCAGCACATAGTAAGGACTCAATGTTCTGTGTGTTTGTCATCCATCACTGCCTCCTCCCTTAAACAGCTTTCTGGCAGTTCAGCCAGATGGGAAATTGACATTTTACTCACAATTCTGTTTTGGGGTGCTCATGTGTCCACACACAGATGTAAGACACACACACACACACACACCCCGCAGAACTGCTGCTGTGGCAGTGGTCGGTTCTAGTCTGAGACTCTGCCTCCACCTGTCAATCCCGAGTTTTCCCTTAAGATGAGGCTCAAAACCCAAAGTACCCCTCAGCCCAGGACATCTTCTCAGAAGATCTGCTGCCCGAGAGGCTGCCTCCATTCTCGGCTCAGCTTGTGCCAATGACCAAAGTGTTGATGATGGCTGACCCTACACCCTTGAGGGTTCCCTCATGGCCTGTGGACTTTCTGATATGGAGTCTGCAAGTAGGTCTCCCTGCTCTCCTCCTGCTCCATCTTCCAGGTCCCCAAGAGTGTACCTCTTCTCAGAGCCCCTCCTTGCTCTCTGCTCCCATGCAGGGGACACTCCTGACATTCCTGTGCTCAGGCCCCTCCCACTTTTGTCCACTCCTTCACCTGAAACCACTCACCTGCTCCCCTTTACTCCAAGCCCTACAGCCCAGGGTAGCCTCTCTCTCCTGTTATGACCACTGCCCGGTCCCTGCAACCCCAGCCTCTGCCTGAACCTGGACAGAGAAGTCAGACTGATGGGGTTGCCTTACCTGTTCTCAGCCCTCCATGAGCTCCAAGGCCACTAGGCAGGTTGCTAAGTGTCCCTCCTCTGTTTCGCCCCCTCCTCTGATCCCTGTTAACACTCATCTCTGCTTTCTACAGACAGTCGTGTGCCTGCCTATTTCTGTTTATATGTGTGTGCATCAAACATGCATGTATATCGTTTGTGTGCAATTGTGTGTGTGCACGGCGTCATACACAAAGATCTCTGCTAGGAGCATTCCATGTCACCATTTTTGAGACTCATCGTGCCCTCTTAGAGGGTGACCAGAGCTATGCCTCCAGACTGCAGAGCTTAAGTTGCAGCAGCTGAGCTTCCCTATGGGACTCTTTCATCTTCCCTCTGCCTCTTTTTCATCATCTTCTCCCTCAGGTACAGCACTGAGCAGTCTCCAGAATGCCCAGCATGGGCCATGCCATCCACCCCTCACAGGAGCCCATACAGTAGGGACAGCAGAGGGCTTAAGCTGGTGGCCCTGGTCCTCCTGGGAGCACCAGGGAGGAAGGTGCCCCTTGCTTTCTACAGCCAACTTCCCCAGCCTCCACCATCCCACACCTGCTTGTGCCAGGCTGCCCTAGGCTCTGTGGATGGCAAACAGCTGCCCACCGCTGCTCAGTCCCAGGGCGGATTCTCAGGAGATGGTGCCACACTCATGAGTTAGAAAACACTGCATGACTTCAACAACATTTCTAGTTGTTAGAATTGCAAGTTTGTAACATCACAGGCAAGGGTAAATAAACATTCACTGTTGTTTGCTTAAGCCATGGCCCCTTCCCACGCACCCTCCCTCCTTAATTGGGAGCAGAGTTCCTTTATGCCAAGTAGCCCAGGAGCCTCTGAAGCTCCTCGGTGTTGGGGACTTTGTCTTCCACATCTCTGAGTCCTCCCACCACAGAGCTCTGAGTAAATTGGATTTGGGACCTTATCTTTATTCCCAATGCTAAGCAGGGAAAAGACCAGGCTAGACTGTTCCCCATTTCTCCTCTCTGTCCCCTTAACGTCTGTGGAGCTCTCTGACCCCATTTCCTTGGAAGATTGAGGCTGAATAATAATAAAAACCAACATCTGTGTCACAGCTTAAATTTTACAGAGTCTTTACCCTTCCATGGACTCAATTAATCCTTACAACCATATCAGTAGCTACTGCTGCTGCTGCTGCAATTATTATGAACCCATTTCACAAATGAGGAACCATGGCTCTGAGCAGCTAACCAGCCTAAGGCCTAACTTGGAAGCAGCAGAACCTTTAAAGTCAAGTCTACTGATTTCAAAACCTGCCTGCTATTATCTCAGGCCCCTTGATCAGCTGTGTTGAAGCTGGACAGCATTGTGAGATCACAGAAGCTGGGAGAAGGTAAATTATGCTGTCCTTCCTTATTACCTGGGAGGACCAATGCCTTCCACAGCCAACTTCAGCTGGGCCCATTCAGTGCTTAAACTGTCTCAAAGAACCCAGCAGGCCTTACCAGCCAGGGTCCTTCTGCTGCTTCTGCTCAGAAGACCAGGAACCTCATAGTCAGCCCTATGATGCTAAAGACAGAGGACCGTCATGCTCAGAAAATATGTCCAAATCTCACCCACTCCAAAAAGTCAGAAGAAATTAACATAGCAAAGAGATGCTATCCCCACTTAATAAAGCAAACCATTGCAAATTAGTTTTACATGGTGAGCTCTGTGAGGGCATTTTAGAGTGAATCGACTTGTACTAAATGAATTATGCAGTTGTTTCCCCTTTAGAGGTGGAGATGCATAGAGCTGATCTCTGGTTTATTCCTGAACTTGCATTAGACTCCAAGCTTTTCTTAGTCGTCATTTTTTTTTTTTAGAGACAGGGTTTCACTATATTGTTCAGGCTAGTCTTGAACTCCTGAGCTCAAGCAATTCTCCTATCTCAGCCTCTGGTGTAGGCTGGGACTCCAGGCACATGCCACCACACCTGACTTTAGTCATCTTTGAATCCCTCCACTAGAACAATGCTCAGCCTCTAGTAGGCTTGTAGGGAGAAACGGTTTTCAAAATTACTTAAATTAATGAGTAAATAAATACATAGAAATGAGTAAATCGTGAGTAGGTGAGTAAATGAATAGTGAATAGGCACACAAAAATGAAAGGGTAGAATCATATTGGTAAAGGAGTCAGCAAATCAATGAACAGGACATTTCAAGACCTGTGTAAGGACAACAGACTACTGATATGAACAGGTCAACGACAATAGACTACTAATATGAAACTGGTCCACTTCAGCTTCCTTCTTAGGTCACCTTTCATCACAACCTCTCACCTCCACAGTGGGGTGTGAGCTTTCCCTCCCTGGGGAGGGGACGGGTACTTGTTCTCTTTAGCAAACACATACAAAAACAAAAAGCTTGAAAACAAAACAGAGAGGGACTTTGCTAAGTTCCTTTAAGATTCAGAAACTAAGCCTGGTGGACCAGCTTGAAGAGTCTTTATATGCAGAAGAGCCAATCCCCTTTCCCAATAGGACATAAGGTTTGTGCTGTGTTGAAAGGGAAAGAATGACATAGGGTTCCTAGGAGTGGAGAGGGGGGAAGGGACATAGCAACAGGACAAGCCGAGTTGGAAGTATTTCCTTCTTTGCTTTCTCACTGCAGGCTGTGCTGGGCCAGGCTGGGGCAGCAAATTGCCAAGGTCCTGGGTGCACAAATTTGAGTTCCTGCCCTTCCCCATACAATGACATACAATTCTGGAGAGAAGCCAGTGCGAGGAACAGAAGACAGAAATCTTAGGCATGGAGAATCTTTCCTGAAAAAATTGAGTTCTACCTAAAGGGACTATTTAAGTTATTGGATTGGGCTAAGGCTTAAACCAGAGTGGACATTTATTTAATTTTTCCCTCCTTCTACCCAGTGGGCGGCAGCTCTTAAGGGATATTAAGTTAAATCGACAAAATAAAGAAACTACATTTTCCCTGCATAAATAAGTCCTGTGAGTAGAATTTCCAGCCCTGCTACAGGTGCTTCACTGTCCCTTTGTGTCTGGCCATTGATTTTCTCCTTTAGCTATGATCCCAAGAACAAGAATGTGTGCCAAGCCACCTTGGTTGGTACAAAGCTAAGACTGCTTGGTGTAGTTTAAGTAAGGTGGCCATATACACTCATTCCACGGTATCCTCAGAGGATTGGTTCCAGGGCCACCCTCCCTCCCCTGCCCTGTGGATACCAAAATCTGAGGATGCTCAAGTCCCTGATATAAAATGACATACAAAGATGCTCAAGTCTCTGATATAAAATGGCATTTGAGGGCCGGGTGCGGTGGCTCACCCCTGTACTCCCAGCTCTTTGGGAGGTGGAAAGCAGGTGGATCACATGAGGCGGGGAGTTCAAGACCAGCCTGGCCAACATGGTGAAACCCAGTCTCTACTAAAAATACAAAAATTAGCGCACATACCAGTAATCCCAGCTACTTGGGAGGCTGAGGTAGGAGAATCGCTTCAACCTGGGAGGCAGAGGTTGCAGTGAGCCAAGGTCATGCCACTGCACTCCAGCCTGGGCGATAGAGTGAGACTCTGTCGCAAATAAAATAAAATGGCATATGAGGATGATCTAGTCCCTGATATACAATGACATATAAAGATGTTCAAGTGCCTGATATAAAATGGCATATGAGGATGCTCAAGTCCCTAATATAAAATGGCATAGTATTTGCATGTAGCTTATGCACATGCTCCTGTATCCTTTAATCTCTAGATTACTAACAATGCCTAATAATGTACTATGTAAATAGTTATTATACTGTATTATCTTTTACTCGCATTATTTTTTGTTGTTGTGTTTTGTTGTTGTTGTTGTTGTTTTCTTCTTCAAGTAGTTTCCATCCAAGATTGGTTGAATCTGTGGATTTGGAACCCATGGATACAGAGGGCTGACTGTAATTTGTTGTCCAAACCAGGACACTTGAGAGTGAAAAGGGATGCCATTCGTATTATTCTGAAACAGAAGACCTAAATTGGGACTGTCCCAAATAATCTGGGATATATGTCATCCAACTTCAAAGGAAGTCACAGGAGAGAGGTGGGAAACAAGGACTGTGACATCATCTTCTCCTGGGAGCCCAAGCACTTAACCAGCCACAACTAGCAAAGAGACTCTGCAATAAAGAGCACAGTGTGAACTGGAATTCGGACAATGGAAAGTTAGGACTAAACATACATATGTGTGTGTGTGTGGAGGTGTGCTCACGCATGCACATGAACCAAGGGGTAGATCTGATGTGACTACAATAAAAAAAATAACCAACAAGCTGACAAGTTGACAGCGCCCTTCCATAGCCCCAGCGAAGCCTCTTGCATGTAGGGAAGGGATTCAGAGGAGTCTGAAGACTCTTTGTGAAAGAGACCCCCTGCCAGCCACTCCTTCTCTGTGGCCAAAATCCCCGTGGATGTCCACAGGAGAGCCAGGCCAGCTCACTGACCTGATACTGCAAGAAGGTAGAGTGATTCGTGAACACTGGTGGAGGTGGATAGTTCAGGTTGAGCCAGAGTGGCTGGTTCAGGGTTGCTGAGGTCATGGCTGTAGGAAAGTGTGGAGTGAAAACATTCCCTGTGTACTTCGGGTTGTTCTTGTCAGCAACCGTCACAGGTGCGTTAACTGCAAGTCACAGGAGAGGCAAAGCGGGTCAGTGATGGAGGCAGGGAGAGGCCAGGACACCTTCAGCATCGCAACTTCCCTAGGGATTCACAGTCTCACAGGTCAGGTCCTTTAAGCTCCAAGAGGGTTCTTCAAAGTTCTAGTACATTTCCAACTATAGGTAAACATCATTAGTTCACACCTTGCCAGTTTGGAAGGGATGAAAATCCCAGAAGGTCTGGCTTGGAGCTTTTCTTTCCATCATTCACTAGTAAAGAAGGCAATTTAGCAAGGGAATACAATAAGCCAGATTGCTAGGCCTATATTTCACCTACTTACAAAATGAAATTCTTTCAACTGCTTTGGAAAAATCCAACTTTATGTGAACCATTGCTATGCCATTGGAATTCATCCTTATCAAATGATTAAAGCAGCCCCTCCCTAAGGACATATATTTGGCAACACTAAGAAACTTTCACAGGTTGTTGTATCTATATGGGAATTTTAAAAAATATATTTTAAAACATTAAATAATTCAGCATGCAGTGACTCAAAATTAGTCTAAACAAATGAAGTTAGGTTGAGTTGTTTCAAGATAAGAATCCTGGATTCTTCCTTTCTACAAGATGTTGTGGGGGCTTATAAAATCAGAAATGGGTCCTCAGTTTCCCCCTTATTGGCATCCTTTTGGGAAAAGAGGTTTGACTAGAACCCTTGTAGGAAAAGAAAGCGGGAACATAATCCCAATATAGAAATAATCTAAAGCAAGGATTTTTTGTTTTGGCTTGGGCAATTTGAGAGGATATAATACATGCTGGGTCAGGGCTATATTCAGAAGTGACCATTAATAATGCCGACGTGACCCTTGAAAGCCAACTACACTTCTCTAGCAACTGTATTCCCAAGAAGGGATATGGGGAGAAAGTCATTGCCCCCATTTTATGGGTTTAAAAACTGACACCTCTAGAAAGGCGGTAGATAAGGCAGCCACTTGGTGACAGAGCCACCCTGAAGCCTGTGAGGGTCACCACAACCCCCTCCCCTCCAATCCCTCCCTGGGTAGGTCAGCTCACATTTCAGCTCCGGCCCATCCACTTCCACTTTGTTTCGAAGTCTCGGCTGCCCGCTTGGGTTCTTGGTGGCCCCAAGGAACTCATAGAGCAAGTTCTTCTCGGCTGGACATGTAGGTTTCTTGGGCGGCAGGGTCAGTGATGCGGTGCCCACTGCGTCACAGCAACCCTCCTCACCACAGGCGTCCTTCTGGCTCTGGGGCCACTGGCTGAGAAAGAGGCTCCCTTGACCCTTTTTTGGCTCCTTGGTGCCAGGGCTCCATTCTGTAGCAGGAAAGAAACTGAGTCAATGCCTCTGGAAGGCCAAGTGCTGGATGCTGGAAGCACCTTTTTGTGGACTAAATGATGAATCCTCTGTAGCACACACCTGAGGCTTGGACCACTTTGGGGGATTCTCTTTCAGCCAAATACAATCCCAATCTCTCCCTGAAACCCTCCCTGGCCCCTGCCCCCCGATCTCATGCATCCATCAATCCATCCATCTGTTCATTCATCCACCCATCTGTCCATCATCTTTGCCTTTCTTCCTTCTATCCGTCTACTTATCCATCCATCCATCTGTCCATCCATTTGTCTGACTATCCATCTTTATCTTCCTGCCTTCCTTCCATCCATCCACCCCTTCATCCTTCCTTCCATCATTCCTTTATTCGAATTACCTTTCTTTTCTTTCCTCTCCTTCCTTACTTTTCCTCATTCCTTCCACTATTCCTTCTCTCCAACCATCCATAGTGCCAGGCTGCGAAAACAAGGTTGTTGTGGACACAGTTCCTGCCTTCAGTGAGCACATGGCTTAGTGAAGGAGTCACACATTCTTACAGAACATGTGGTCTGAGCCACACACTTTGGTCTCTCATCCTGGATTCTACTTTCGTTTTATTACTCACAGGTGATTCAGCTCACTTGTCAGTGCCAGGCCTTGACCTGAGTGCTGGGGACACAGTTGTGACTCAGAGCTAGACTGTGCCCTGCAGGAGCTCATAACAAGAAAAAAAGACAGACATGCCCAGAAATAGCCCCAGGACAAGGTAGATGAACACCATGAGGTGGCAGAGGGAAGAAATGGAGAACAGGGTGGCTGAGACTGCTTCTGTCTGAGAAGGTTCCTTCCAGAAGGAAGTAGGGTTGCAGCGAGGCCTTACATCCAGGGGTATTGGGGAGGAAGGCATGGCAGGCATGGATAACTGTGGGCAAAGGCCTGGAAGCATCAAGGAGACATTGTGAGTCACTGGATATGGCTAGAGTGTGGAGCAGGGACAAGATTGGTGGCAGACACAGGTCTCTCACTAAAGAGACTGAGCATTTATTCTCCCAATGCAGACATACTTTGGGGACCATCACAGGATCCTCCACAGCAGTGGTGGGAAACCTGGCCACCCACCGGATGGCTGTGCACTGTGCTGCCCAATAGCAGGCACCGGGATCTGTCTGGATGCAGCCAGAAAGGACCTGTGCCTCAGTGTTACCTGTTGATAATAATAGACCAGATCCCACCAGCTTTTGGCCCCCTAGCCCAGCGGCTTGGGGGCTGAGCTTCGGGGCTAAGGCTGTCTTCCTAGCACTATTCCAGCAAAGGAAAGAGCTGCTCTAGCCTGAGCCAATTTAGAAGGAAACAACATTTTTAGCAAAACATCCCTAGAGTCTTTTCCAGGAGTTCCTCCGGTTGCCGAATTCAGCCCCTAGCCAGTGAGCTGAAATAACAGTACCCACTAATAATAGCCCTTTCCCCAGAGACACACACACCTGCAGCTTCCCACTCATATTTACAGATGCCTTAAACATCTACGAAGCTCCCTCATCCCAGGTCTGGGCACAGAGACATAGACACACTCCTATCTGTTCTTCCTTTGACTTAGTTACATGTACACAAGTACATACATGACAGACATATGCACAAATGTGTACACAGGCATGCTTAGACGCACCACTCTTGCATTTTCTCTAACAAATACACTAAAACCTTCAAAACTCCTTTTGGCACACTTTTGCTCACACATTCGTACACACAGACATGCACCAATGGTGGGTGGGGTGGGTGGGACCAGAACTGCCTCCAGTCCAGCAGCCCCATCCAACAGGGAAGTATCTATGGGTCCCTCCTGGAGAAGAGGTAGGAGGAAGTTCTCCTCTCTGGGAAGAGCTCAACCATCTCTCTCCTACAGCTCCCCATCCTAAAGCCCTCTGGCTCCTAGAAGCCTGTCCAGGACCCAGAGTTCAGCTTGCTATCCACAGCTCTGATTCCTTGGCCTTCCTGCAATGCTCCAGGACACAGAATGGCGCCTATTTCTCTTCTCAAAGTATGTTGAGATCAGGGCCTCTGGGTTTGCTTACAAAAGCTGTGCCCTGCACAGGGGCACCCAGCAAAATAAGCCTGTGGGGGCTGGAAACAGCCCGTCCCTCGGGGCTGTGCCCACCAGAGAGGCTGCTTTGTCTTGCTTTGCACGAAGATGCTTTATGTACATGCTGCAGCCCTGATTGGCTTCCTGGGAAGGACCTCCTCCTTGCAGGCCCACTCTACCCCAGTTCCAACCCCACTCACCCATCAAGTGGTGCCTCTCCACAGCAGGGTCAGCCTTGGGCTTGGAACAGATCTTGGAAAACACTGGGAGCTGCCTCTTCTGAGCAGGGAGCTCAGGGAGCTTGTCAGGACGTGCAGGAGGAGGTGGGGGAGGCAGCAGCAGAAATGGGCTCAGCCCTGTGGGCTCCTTGGGTCCAGGGCCACTGAACAGGTTGTCCTGTAGGAAGTCCTTGGTGACCCTTGTCTTGTCCAGCACATTCTTGTTGTCAGGGACCTTGGATGTCTCAGTGGACTTCAGTGGGAACTGGGACAGAAGCTTGCTGACTTCCAAGTTGGAGTCACCTAGGATGCGGGCCCTGTCCTCTGTCCCCTTGGTGCTCTTGACCTCGGCGGCACACAGAATGTCTGTGACAGTAGACGTGGCAGAATCGCAGTCCTGCCTGCTGCTGATAATGGGCATGGCCACCTTCTGCTTCAGAAGCTTGTCTCCGACAATGATGGAGGCTCTGGGGCGCTCATTACTGCCTGCCACTAGAGGAGGGGCAAGAATGCAGGGAGCCAGCTCTCTGGTCCCCTCGGGAGAGCTGCCGGGTACCTCCAGCTCCCCAGAACTCTCTTCGACCAGGATCGAGTGCTCTTTGGTGAGGCTTAGGAACTCCTGTTCCACCAACAAGGAGATCTCATCTTTGCCACTGCTGAGCTCCAGAGCTCTGGAAATGGGTCAGAGAGACAGACGGTGTTAGTGCCAGCTCACCAAGGCGTGGCTTTGCGGAAGGACATAGGCCCCAGCAAAGGGAGATGGATGCATAACATGACAAAAACACACTTCCAGGCAAGATAACCCAGCAGACACACTGGACCCCCAGAGGGTCCTATACCACAGCGGTAGGATGCAGCACTGAGAACATGGTTTTGAAAAATGGGGAAACCTGGATCCTCTCCCAACAACCTTGCTGAGTGAGCTGGGGCAAGTCACAGCCTCACTGAGCCTTAATTGTAGTCCATTCCTCCTTGTTCTTCATGCTCAGAACCTGAAGCAATGAAAGACCAGAGAAGGGGTTCACTGGGGAATTTTGCCCAGCAGCAAAGGGGTCAGGAGCAAGCCAACAGCTCTAAGTGCAGAGTCTAGGGTGCTGGGGCTGAGCCCTGGGAAGCCCCCAGGAGCGTAGCGCAGCCCCCATCACCTCACTGCAGAATGGTGGAGTGGACAGCCTAAGCTTACACCCTGACCCAGTCAACTCCCATCGGTGTGACCCTGGGCAGGTTGTTCAGCATCTTGGTATTCTGTCTCCTCCTCTCATTACTAGGAGTATCATAGAGGTGCAAAGCACTTTGAATGGTGTCCGGCATAGAGTAAGGGCGATTCAAAGGTCAGCTCTCATGTTTACACCACTGTCAGCCTTGGTTGGTCCCCGCCCCTGGATCTCATACAGTAGCCTCTTGGATACTCGTGTTCACTCTGGCATGGCCTCTGACCCGATCACAGCCTCTGGACTGGGCCTCACTTCATGTACAGCACCAGCAGTGGGGAGATCCCTGCACTGATTCACCGGGATTTTCCTGAACCTAAATAATGGCCTCAACCTGCACCTTGGACCCTGGGTCCTCTGCTGCACCCTTGCTGGTCTGCACCTGTCTGATAGCACCTGATGGTCTCCTGGCTTCTAGGCTCCTCGTTGCCACTTCTCTCCAGGTGTAGAGAGGATTGCAATCCTACTGGCCTGGCTGGTGGCCCCGCCCACCTCACCAGCATTCTTGGCAAGCAGGCACCCAGGAGGACAAGAGCCACCAGCCTAGAACCATCTGCTGTGCCTACTCAAGGGGCTTCTATGAGAGGTGGATGAGGTGGCCCACACCAAGCATTCTGGAAACTGCTCAGCCTTCTATCATGGCAGCGCTGAAGGAGAAGATGATGAAGAAGACCCAAGGGAAAAAATCAAGGAGTCCCATAGGGCAGCTCAGCTGCTGTGGCTTAGGCTTTGCAGTCTGGAGGCCAGCACACGTTCCAGCTCTGGCCAGCCTCTCAGAGGGCATGATGGGTCTCCAAAACGGTGACCATGGAATGCTTCCAGCAGGGTCCATGCCTTCCTGGTAATGCTTATTGTGTACAAACGCACACACACACACACACACACACACACGAACAGAAACAAGCAGGCACACAATTCACATGTCACCATACACAGACCCAGGGGAGTAGTCACTGCATTTAACAGTCAATCAGAATGGACACAGTCTACAGTCTTAGAGGCTTCCTATTGTGCCAGACAGGAAACTTTTAGTTGCTGGGTCCTGATGAGTCCTGAGGCAAAGACTTGGTAGCCCAGGGTGCTTGGGGACCCTGGGGAAGAGCTATGTACTAAAGACATGGGAATGTACCAATAGCCCAGCAGCCAAGACAGCCGTACTTCTTGAACATGAGCCTCTCTACCCCCACATGGAACATCACCAGGCTTGGAGGCAGAGAGTAAAGCCTGCAAAAAGCAGACTCCAGACAAACAGATCTGGGTTTGAATCCAGGCACCACTGCTCTTTTCATGTCAGACCCTGGAACCTCAGTGTCCTCCCCTGTAAAATGGGTGTGACACCTAACATCACCTGCCTCATGGGATGGTTGGGAGCATTGGGCGAGGTCACTGGCACATGAGCTCAGCACAGTGCCCTGTGCACAGGAAACATTCAGTCAGTGTCAGCTGTGAGCATTAGCTAGTGTGGGCTGGTCCCGGCCAGCTCCTGAAGGGCCATTGTGTGCAGCAAGATCACTTGCTGTTATTTTCTCTTTCCCTCCACTCTCTCTTCTGTCCCCTTTCCCTGACTTGTCACCTATTCCCTTCCTTTGCCTCCTTCCCATGTCTAGACTTAGGCCTATAAATAGGCCTCACTTTCCCGGCTGAGTCCCCTGAGAACAATCAGAATAAAGGGGCTGCCAATCTGCGGTCTCAAGTTTTAGATCCCCCTCCTCTTCTTCCTCTTCATCCACCTCAAAAGGAACAGGTGAGTCTCAAGTCACAGGAGTCAGACTAGTTTTTGCCTCCCCTCCCCAAATACTTTGCAAAGCAAGCCATACATCAATAGCTTCACTGAATTAGAACGACACAGTACAATTAGGTCAATTTTTAAAAATTGTGATAATGGTATTGTGGTTATGCCTAACAACAACAAAGAGTCCTTATCTCTTAGCGATACATACTATTTACAGAGAAAATTATGCCGGGGAATGCCTTTAAAATTAATCCAGCAGGAGGAGGGAAAAGAAGAGAGAGGGAGTAACAGATGAAACAAGATTGGCCATATGTTAATCATTGCTAAAGCCAGGTAATGGTTACATAGGGTCATCACATACTAGTCATTCTATTTGTCTGTATTTGCTTTCTGCTTTATTTTATACAAATATTACACGCACATACTCAAAGTAGCTTCTAGAAGCCCCACAGGGCCCTGAGATTCCTGTACCAAAAATCACCCCATGATGGTCCCTTCTCAGCACCTGGGAAGTCACTCCTACCCTCCCCAACCTGAAGCCAGGCTAGCAGACAGGAACTACCAGGGGCTGAGTGTGAATCCCTGCTCTACCTCTCAAGAGCTGCCTTCTACACCTTGTATTCCTCATCTGTCAAGGTCAGACTGTGAGCATTCTATAAGTTGCACAAAACACTTAGCACAAGCTGGGTGCATAGTGGGCCCTCGAGAAATGCTCACAGCATAATTATTATAATGTAATTATCAATGTTTAGATCTTAGTTACGATGCACCCATATGTGCCTCTGCACAACTTCTCCTCACAGGCATCCAGAGCAATGAAGAAAGCATCTTCCCCATTCATTCCCACACTGCAGCCTTTGTGGTGTTTAAGGAAACACTCATGTCCCCCCCAGCTGCAACCACCTCCTTGTCTCCATTCTGAACTCACGGTGGGTTTCAGGGGATATGGCCTCCAGAACCAACCCCTCCAGGCCATTCTCCTCTACATACCACAGGAATCAATGAGGCCCTTAGAAAGCTGGCATTGGTGTGCCAAGAACATAGGGGCCCGCCCAGGCTGTGAGCCCTGCCACGTGCCCTTGAAAGGTTGCCGCAGGATATCCATTCTTCTCTTGCCAGCCTCTACAATTAATATTTCCCTTGCATTTGCCATGAGCCTACTATGGGCCACACAGGAAGCCAGTCATCCATATATGTGTTCATATTTAATACTCCTCATATGCCTGGGCAGTAGCCTGGATCATCCCCACTTTACATATGGGAAGAATGACCCTGAAAGGCTAAGGACCTTGCCACAGAGGGAAGAAGCTGATGTAGGGACTTGGCTGGGTCCAGCTGCCTCCACAAATTCCTCCCCACCCCCAGCCTGGGCTTCCTTTCAGGAGATTGTTATCCAGCAAGGTCTCCCTGATCCCTGGCCAGGCATTGTTCCCCAATCTGAATGCAATCAGGAATATTGCTGGTTTCGTCCCATCACTCCAGCCTGTGGAGGATCATCACAGTGAATCTTGAGCCTGTCATCCGTGGCATTAGCTGTCCCTGACAGCTCCATGTCAGCTGCATGTCTGATGAGCACATCTTCTGAGTCTTCCGCCAATTTACAAATAGAAATGTTGAACAGGAGAGAGTCTGGGGCAGAGCCTCAGGGACACTACCGGAGACTCTCCTCCCAGCCTGACAGTAATCCTGGATCAACATTTTGGGGGAATAAATCAACCCCATCACTGTCATCCCATCTCCATTCCCTCCCAAGAGCCTTTATCAAACACTTCGCTGCCATGGAGATTCGCCATATAGTTAAAAGTCCCTGATTCAGGGTCTCCTTCCACCACGCCCCTCCACTTCAAGAAAACAAGATCTGCTTGTTCTTATTTATTCTAGAAAACTACGTGCCTGCAGAGCTAGGACATTCTCAGAACTCAGATCAAACCATTCCCCTGCTGAAAATCCTCCTGTGGATTCTCACTAGACACAGGATAAAATCCAAACTCCTTTATGATGCCCTGCACAAATTGGCCCCATCTCCTCCCTCTTCCAGTCATGTTGGGCTTTTATCTACCCCTTGAAATGCTAAGTTCATTCCAGCCCGAGGGCCTTTGCACTTCCTATGGAATGCTTCTCCCTGCAACCCCCTAGTGTCCCTTGACTGGCTCCTCCTCATCATTCAGGCCTCGGTTCCAGTGTCACAGTCTCAAAGTAGCCTTTCCTGCCTATTTTTAAAAGTGTCCCTCCCCCACCTTCCTCTGTCAATCTGTTTATTTTCTTCACAGCGTTTGTACCATCACCTAATTTAATAGTATCCTTTTTGTGTCCTTACTCCACAAGGGCAGGGACTTTATCTTGTTCACCACAGAGGCCTCCAAACCTAGAACAGTGTTTGGCACATAACTCCAGCTCAGTCGGGATGTGTTGAATAAAGGACTGAACAAGTTCACTTGCCTTTACCCATGCCAAGACCTCTAAGAGCTGGTTGCAACCTGTCTGGCTTTGGTTCCATTTTCTGGCCTTTCATCTCACATCCCATCTCTGGCCTGGCATCCCTGTGAGCCGATCAGATGGCACTAACCATCCTGCTTGACCCAGTCCTAAGACCTCCCAAATTCTGCAAGGCGGTCCCATGGCAGACCCCACACAGAACCCGCATTGACCTTGAGTAATCACCTTGGGGCTCACAGAAAGATTTTGTGGGCACCCCACCACTTTGCTGGGTTCACAGTTAGGCCTGCTCACCCCCATTTCCTGTAATCTACCTTTTTCCCCCAAGTTTTGCCAGTCCTGGCATCTCTCCCGTGCTATTCGCTTTCTCTTTGGGGTTGGGAAAAACCACCTAATCTATCACAGACTCTATCACAGCGAATCATTCAGGGAGGTTAACCCAGCTCCTGGGCTCCTGACAAAAGCAAGTCAGAATCAGTTCTGTGGCTCCAGCTCCACGCGGTGCCACCTCTGCTTTGCCCATCTCCAGAAATGATAGTTGTCCAATAGTAGCGCCATACTCGGATGCTGTGCATTATTTCTGCATTTGTGGTATACAGAGTCATACAAAAATAAAGGCTATTGACTGGTTGGCACCCCTTCTCAGAATAATGACTAAGCAAGCATGCTGTTAGCTCCCCAACAGCAGTTCTGTGTACATGATAACACAGAGCAAAGATGAAAACTGCTATTCATCTGAGCCAAACAACAGAAAAATGCAAGCAGAAAATTGTTAGTGCTGGAGGAGGATACCAAAACAAATATTTTCTTCCAGCTATGAAATTTTAGACCAATGACAAACACAGTACCCAAGGCAACCTGGCGGATTAGAGTGAAGTGGAGGGCTCTGGGGTCAGGCACAGACCTGGGCTTGAATTGTGGTCCATCTGCAGACTGACCTCATGGCTTTGGGTGAGTTTCTGCCATTATGTGTCTATGTGGGTAGAGCAGCACAGCATACTAGTTAAGAGGTCAGTCCCTGGAGGGAGGTGGAAACTAGATTCAAATCCCCACCGTTTAATGGGGGTGGGGGATGTCAGGGGGAGGGCTGTCCTAAAGGAAGCTACCTAATATGTCAAAGCCTCAGGTCCTTTTCACAAAATAATAAGAAGGGTTCATTATTTATTTAGTGCTAATTAACAAGCCAGGCACTGTGCTAAGCACTTTACAAGCAAAACTCTCATTTTAATCCCCCCAACAGCCCCAGTGGGGTAGTGTGTTAGACTAATTATAGTAATGGCCCCCATTTTATCACAACCTCCTGTATCCATACTCTTTGGTACTTCCCTCTCATCCTAATTTGTAAGACGTGGAGACTTGAAAAGTGTTTGGGAATTAGGGCTTAGTTTCCTATTTCTCTTGGGACTTGCAACCTCCATGTGAACAAGCCCAGGGTAACATGTCACACAGAGGAAAACTCCAAGTTGTGTCAGCCAATCCAGACCTAGCTAAGTGCAGATGCTTGGGTGAGCATGAGCCAAGTTCAGCCAAGCCCAGCCCACAGCGGAAGAACCCCCCAGCTGAACCCAACCCAAATTGCCAAACTGTAGAAATGAGAGCTAAATGAGTCACAGTTTTCAGCCACTAAGCTTTGGGGTGGTTTGTTATATATCAAAAGCTTCCTGTCACAGATAGGTACAGTCACCCCAATTTTCAAAATGAAGAAGCCAAGGGACAGAGAAGTAATTTTCCTGTGGTCACAGACTTACTAAGGGACAAAGCCAGTGATCTGAGGCAATCTTGTTCCAATGCCTCTCTCTTAACCACTAGCTATGTTGCTCTAAAAAACCAACAGTGAAATGCTGTGTGTGAGAATACTAGTGATGGATACCTAAGTTAGGAGAGCAGAAGAGGCTTCTTTGCACATTTGTCTTTTAAGCTGGGGCCTAAAGGAGAATAAGGACTTAGCCAGGTAATGAATGCAAGGAAGACCTTGTCAGACACAGGGAACAGCATGTGCAAAGACCATGAGGAGGGAAAGAGCTTGGTGCATCATTGGGAATAATGTTCAAGTGGATGGGGCACATGAATGGAGGTGGAGGGGAGAAGTTAGAGGTAAAGTAGGAGTCAGAATCTGCCAGGCCTTGGAGGTGATGCTAAGGAATTTTGTTCTAAAGGCACAGGGAAACCACTGGAGAGATTTAGGCAGGGAGGTATCAGACTCTGGTTTCCATGGGTGAGGGTTATTTCTCCCAGGATAATCTAGAGGAGTGACAGGAGGGGACTGGGGCCTGAACCAGTATTTTTGAGGAGTTTGCTAGGTGCTGGGTTTTACAGGTGGCACTTGTCCCCACCACAACCATGAGGGATACAGAGCATCTTCCTTTCCAAGTGAGAAAGAGGAAATTGAGGCTCAGGAAGGTTAAAAGATGTACTCAAATTGACCCTAGAGAATAAGTGTTGGGGTGGAATTGGGCCCCAGGCCCAAGTGACTTCCAAATCTCCCCTCTTACCCCCTCCCTGTCCTCCACTTCCCCTAAGAGTGGAAGAAGGAGAAAGAGCAAGGGCTTTGCAGTCAGGAGACCTGGATTCAAAACCCAGCTCTGTCCTTTCTGACGGGTGACCTTCTACAATTCACTTCCCTTCTCTGAGCCTCAGTTTCAGGCAGGGCCAGAGGCCAGGAGCCAGCCAAGAGCCAGGAGGATGAGGCAGCAGAAGGCAGAACCCAGTGGACAGGCAGCTGTCCAGCATGGGGACTTGCAGGAGCTGTGGCAGTGAGTGGAAAGGGAGGTCACCAAAGGCCCCAGGCTAGGAGAGGCCCCTTATCATGTAAGCAGTGGCTCTGGCGTCCAACCTAGCATCTTCCCCAGTGGAGCCCCACCCTGGCTCAGGCCAAGGCCGGTAGGCACTTCTGAGTCTACCTGTCTGCATAGGGATCAGAGACCCATGTTCTCTGACAGATACCTATTTCTCTGGTGCATGTCACAGCACCCAGTGTGGCCCCTGCCCAGTGTGGAAGCAAGGGAGGTGGCCACCTCTGCCAAGCTGCCTGTGTCTTCCTCCATCTTCCTTCTCCTCCAGATCCAAGATTCACTGAATTGCCCAGGTACCTTCTCCCCACATACACACCATAGCCCCCCCACAGCCACACACACACACACACACTCGGGCACATATACACCCATGCACCATACACCACAGTCATGCACACACACTATGCACACATACACACATTCACACATGCACACACGTACCACAGCCATGCCCACATACCACAGCCATGCACACAAATATACCACAGCCATGTACAAACACCCATGTGCACACACATACGTACACATGTACACACAAACAGCCATGCACACACATCCATACACACACATCCTGCACACATGAACACACATCCATGCATACACATGCACACCTATGCACACACCCATGTACACATACACACCACACCCATGCACATACACACACAAACACACAAACCACCGTAGCCTTCCTGCTTGGAAAACCAGCAGGAAGGAAAGAAAACAGGGAAGGAAGGTGGATTCTACCTCTCTCACTATCTGGGGGGCCTAGGCTGACTTCCTTCAGCTTAGGGATAAGGGACAATTGAAAGAAATTGCAGATTCATTCAGTTGCGGTACCAGGGCTTGTGAACCCGTGTCCCAAAGGTACCTGGAAAACCCTTAAGCTCTGTCTCCTGGGACTTTCCTGATAGGAGGCAGGGGACTGAGCTTAGGGCTGGAGAAAGCTTTGGCCTCCCCACCCCCAGCCCTCCTCCACCCTCCGGGCCGCAGTGAGGATTAAGTGAGATGATGAATGTGAAAGCACTCGGTAAATTGTAACGAGCGCTATGCAAATGTTAGCAGCTCTGACTGAGACAGCCTGGTGTGGGAGAGCCAAGCCTGGCTGCAGGCTTTGGAGTCCCGCTGGCCCAGATTCACAGCCATGAGCCTGGTTTACTAAAGCTATACAATTAGGGGAATCACGGAGACCTCGGTCTCTTCATCTGCAAAGTGGGGATGGTGATACTCAGACTTAAAGAAGGCAACACCGTGAAATCTCTCAGCTCCCTGAATGCCAAGCCTGGACTTTATGTTCATCTAATTTCTTACCAAAGGTCTTCACACATAGTAGATTCAAATTTTTTTAATTGTCCCTGGCATACACTTAGAACTCAATAAAGGTCAGTCTCCTTCCTTCCTTCCACACTTTTCTTTGAAACACCTCCTTCTCAAAGATGTGCCAGACAGTTATCTTTTAAGCCTAAGGTTTTGTCATCTTTGACCCCCTTCCAAAGTATCAGAGAACCTTTCACACACATGCATGAGTCACCTGTAGTGCTGGTTTCAAATACAGATTCCTGAGCACCCTTGGAGAAATAGCAATTCAGCTGATCTAGAACGGGGCCCAGGTGTCTGCATTTTGAGCAGCTATTCTTTCTCCACTTGTGGCATCCCCGTTTTCCCCAGAATCTCGCATCCCATTTCTTCACCCTGGTTTTGATGCAATGGTGCACTTGCAGACACCCAGCCAGGTGAGAATGTCCCTCTAGATGCTTTGCAATAATTTCCTGCTCATTAGGGCAGGTGAGACAGCCTTAGACGGCATATTGTCAGGTGGAAGTGAGATACCCTGCTCCCCACAATGTCCTCCACCTGATTCTCCCTCCAGGGAACAGGTGAGTTGGGCAAGAACTAGAAGTGTTGGGTGGTGGGGGGTGGGGGGGTGGGTGGATTCAGTGAGCTGGGGAATGAGACAGGAAATACCAGGGAATAAATACAGCAATAAAGAGTCTTCAGCTGGGAGCTACAGAGTGATTCTTATTGTTCAAATTATCTTTAAAACTTTTCATTTGAATCTGTTTAATAAGGGAAGGCTTACCCTAAGGAAGAGGTGTTGTTTTTTTTTAATGTGACTTGGGAGCTGAATTGGAAATAACGTTGCAACAAAGATATTAAAAAGGGGATTAAACCAAACCACTGGTGGCCCATCTCTGCAGGCTCCCACAACCTGCGACACAGCTCCCGAAACCATAAAATTAAATTACAAAGGGGGACACGGGAAGTGGGACGTTAATCATGATTCATCTTTCTTCACCACTCATGGCTCCTGGTGCTAAGCAGACGTGGAAGGGCTATTCGGAAGGGCCCATGGTTCCGGGTAGAACTCAAGCCTTGAAGCCACATCAAACTCTTATCCGTGCTCTGCTTCCTCTGAGCTGGATGACCTTGGGCAAGTTGCTTAACCTCTCTGAGCCTCACCTTTCTCATCTATAAAATGGGAGTAATATTGACCTTTTACTGGGAAGGGTTGCTAAGACAGTGAAATAAAGCAGAAAATGAAAATATAGAGCCTGGCACCTATAAAGTACTCAAGAAAATGTTAGTTCTGTTTTCTGCAGCCTAAGACAGAAGGAGGAAAAAACCTGCAATGTCTTGAGCTATTGATAGTCTGTGCTTCCTCTGATGACCGTGACCCCTTGCATCGATCCTGGCTACCTCTGGGTGGTGGCAGTTTTATGGCTCATTCACCATTCACTTCCTTATTTATTCATACCCACTGCATAGCCACCAAGTGCCAGGAACTCAGCTGGGCACTGGGGAGACAAAGATGAGTAAGACACAGACCTTGCCCTTAAGAAGCCCATAGTGCAGTAGCGGAAGAGGAATTGTTGCCACAAGGCAGCACACGATATGTGCCAGGTGCCCACCACCTCATCAGAATCCCACACTGGAACTGGGCTGATAGCCCCGATTAAGGGGCTGTGTCCTTCCCTCTGGCCAATGGTCAAGAAGAGAGCTGATTTTAAACAGATTCTTCCATTCTATCGTCCTCAAAAGATCTGTCCCATGTAGCTCTCAGAGCTGGGGAAGCGTTTGTCTCTTATCATGACCCCTTCTGCTTTCTCTTAGAAGACAATATGAGTTATGAAAACCGAATGCTATGATCTCCCTTCATGCCCTGGCTGCCAAGAATCTCAAACCAGATGCTGTTATCAGTTAAGCAGTTTCCCTTCAGCCTAAGTTTCCTGGCATATAAATCTCCTTGTCCCATATCAATCATGTCCTGTTATTTTATCCATGATAATGACAATGATGATGGTGGAATCGTGATGATGATGATGAACATCGAGTCCTTCTCTTATTCCCAGTGCTGTGTGAGCTCTACATATATCATTTCATTTGCTTCCATAGTAATCCCTTGAAATAGTCGCTGTGACTTTTCCTATTTTTTCAGATGAGGAAAATAGGGCACAGAAAGTTTGGGGAACTTGCTTACAGCTAGAAAGTGTGCTGGAACTCTAATCCACCTGTCTCCTTATTTTTTGTTATCTGGGCCACCTTAAAACACTTAGGAAAGAGGTGGAACATAGTTGTTTATTTCAATTAAAAAGAGGAATGTGGGAAAAAGAGAAAGAAAAATGTTGAATGATGTGAGCAACAAAGAATTCAGAGGACAACACACTTATTCTAGGTCCTTAAGGATGGATAAGATTTAGATAGACAGAGATATGGGAGAAGGGCATTCCTGGTAGTGGAATAACATGAGCAAAGGCAAGGTGACATGCACCTGCTGGTAGCTCTTGTTGGTTTATAGAGCATGTGCAGGAGACCAGCAAGACGTGCATCTAGAGATGGAGGCAGGGCCACTACAGAGACCCCTGAAAACCAGGCCCAAGGGGCCAGAGGACAAGGGGAGCCATGAGAGATGTCTGAGCAGTGCTGTTGACCTGCTTCAGAAGATGAAATTGGTGAAGGGTGGAGGGCATCCTGGAGGGAAAGGCACCCAATGCAGTGAGAAGAGATGTGGTGAGGGTGGCAGAGGAGAGACGAGCAGGGAGGCAAGGCACCAAAGGCCATCATGAAGGGGGACTGCCAGGACGTGTGGCAGGCTGGAGGAGGGAAGAGCCAGTGTCTGCCAGCACTAGCTCACTTGACAAACAAGAACGAGGGTGCATCAGTGTCAATGGGACTGGGGTGCTGAGACCCAGCACTGGGAAGCTCAAGAGAGGGAAAGGCTGGGTGCAAGGGCTCACGCCTATAATCCCAGCACTTTGAGAGGCCAAGCCAGGTGGATCACCTGAGATCAGGAGTCCGAGACCAGACTGACTAATATGGTGAAACCCTGTCTCTACTAAAAATACAAAAATTAGCCAGGCATGGAGGTGCATGCCTGTAATCTCAGCTACTTGGGAGGCTGAGGCAGGAGAATTGCTTGAACCCGGGAGGTGGAGGTTGCAGTGAGCCAAGATTGCGCCACTGCACTCCAGCCTGGGTGACAGAGCGAGATTCCATCTAAAAAATAAAAATAAATTTAAAAATAAAGTAAAATAAAGAGAGAGGGAGACACTGGCTTAAGGGTTGGGTCTCAGAGCAAAGGGTTCCAACTTGTGGCCCACGGGGTCTCTGAAATCATTCCCAAATACTGAGAGATGTGAGGATGTGTTTCAGACAAAAGGCTGCACAGAAGCTTTTTTTCAGATTTTCAAAGAGGTATTGACCCCTCCAAGAGGAGAAAACACTAGTTGAGATTAGACTCCAAAGATCTTCAGAGCTGGCTTCTAGTCTGAGACATCAGCCTGAGTTTCCGTATCTGAGTCTTGTCTTTATCACTCCCATCACCAGGTTTCAAACTTTTTAGAGAATAATGCTAAAAAAAAAAAACAAAAAAAACAAAAAAGGCTATGTATTCCAAGCATCTTTTCCAGAGAAGTCGGGTTCACCTAATTGTTTAAATAACAGTAGCACAAAGAGATGTTTGTTGGGAGAGCCATTCAAGCAAGGAAGCCGAGTGGATTCCCAAATATCACTTGCTCACCAGTGTGGAGAACTGGCCAATGGAAGCCAACAGTGAAAGTTTACCAAAATAAGTGCAAAAAAGCCTTCTTCCTTCTTGCAACAAATAGCCTCAGAAAGCTGCCAATCAATAAACCACTTCTGTTTTTCAAAAAATGCTTAAACAGATTTCTTTTATTTCAGTAGATTTATCTCCCTACCTGAGTCTGGCTTGGAATAATGCTCACCAAAACCTTTCCACTCTGCAGACCAAGTTTGTTATGACAGGTAAATGGGAAAGTCTTGGGTGCTGACAGAGGGCCTGGAAGCATCCAGGGAAGCCAACCACACCCAGCAAGCTCGAGCCACCTTCTTCCGGTCACTAACACATGCTACACTTCACTCCCATGTAACTTCTCATCTTTCCCTGCGCCTGCTGCTGGGCTCTTTCCATAGGGTGTTCTTTCTGTCTTCTCAAGACCTAGCTGGGGGACACAACTATGGAAACCTTTGCAGTTATTAGTCATGACATCCCTGCTACCTGCGGACTACACCCACATCTTTCATCACACAGTACAGGGGTCTCATCTGTTGCTGCTTCAGATTGCTTCCCTCAGAGGAAGACTTCCCTAAGTACCAAGCCCAGTCCAGTAGTCAAGTACCATGTTCAGTCATGTGTCCCCTCAGTGCGCTTCCATGGCACTGGCACTTCATCACCAGAACACTTACTATAGTGTGTTGCGATCTGCCTTTTGCAAGATGTTGAAAGTTCATAAAGGAGGTCAGAGACTGTCCCCAGCTTTTCCACCATTGTATTTTTTTCAGACATTTCAGTAACAAGTGCATACTAATTTTTTTTTTTTTTTTTTTGAGACGGAGTTTTGCTCTTGTTACCCAGACTGGAGTGCAATGGCACAATCTCGGCTCACTGCAACCTCTGCCTCCTGGGTTCAATCAATTCTTCTGCCTCAGCCTCCTGAGTAGCTGGGATTATAGGCACCTGCCACCACGCCCAGCTGATTTTTGTATTTTTAGTAGAGACGGGGTTTTACCATGTTAGCCAGGCTGATCTCAAAACTCCTGACCTCAAGTGATCCACCCACCTCGGCCTCCCAAAGTGCTGGGATTACAGGCATAAGCCACCGCACCTGGCAATATTTGTTGAATGTCATTGTTGTCAGATGTATCTGTGTTCATGCCACCCACTAGACTGGGAGCTCTTTGAGGAAAGGCTTCTGTTCTGCTTATCTCTGTGTCCCTGGGACCCATGATACGGCCTGGTACAGAGAAGGCAATTGTGTTTGTTGAATGAATTCATGAATGAAGAAATGAACAAATGTCATTCTGTAGTTAGGGCAACGGAGTCAACAGCAAATCCAAAGACCTCATTCTGAGGCTTTGAAGTTTTAGAGATTAGGGGAATGAATGAATAAGTAATCCTTGAATAAGTGGCTTGCCACAATTCTCTAAGCCCAAACTTAAGACTAATTAAAAGATAACTGAACCAGATTTTGGAGTTAAATCAGCACTAGACAGAACTATTGATTTCTCCCCCAAAACCCATTGCTCCCCATTTCTTCCCCACCTTTGTAAATGGCACACTGTCCAACCAGGGGCTCAAGCTTGGAATACATAGCCTCTTTTATTATCATTATTATTTTAAAAGCTTGAAACTTGGTGATGGGAGTGATAAAGACAAGACTCAGACATGGAACTCAGGCTGATGTCTTAGACTAGAAACCAGCTCTGGAGATCTTTGGAGTCTAATGCTCTTGGCTAGTGTTTTCTCCTCTTGGAGGGGTCAACACCTCTTTGAAAATCTGAGGAAAGCTTCTCTACACCCTTTTGCCTGAAAGACATCCTCACAGCTCTCAGCATTTGGGGAATTACTTCAGAGACCCCATGGGCCACAGGTTGGAATCCTTTGCTCTGAGGCCCTACACTCCCCACCTTGAGTTTGCCAGTGTTCAGTCTCAACACCCCAGTCACATTGATAGTGATGCATGCCCCCGTCCTTGTTTGTCAAGTGAACTCGTGCGTGAAGCAGAGCATGAGCCTCAATGTGTCTGTTTGTGTACCCAAATCATCAGTAGGTCCATTGGCTCATCTTAAAACACACAATTGAATCCTCCACTTTTTCCATCCCTACTGCAGTCACTCCTACCCAGCCACTGCCACCATTAGGCCTCCCCTGGACTCTGACAGTATCTTCCCAGAGGCCTCCCACTTCCTCTCCCACACACTTACGAACCGTCTCCACACAGAAGCTGGACAGAGATTCAAACATTAGTGAATCTGTTCATGTTACACCCCTTCCTAAAAACCTGCAAAAGTGTTCCATAACCTGTGGAATAAAATCTGAACTCCCCGCAGTGATCCTCCAGGCCTCCTGAGGCCTTGCCTGCCTGTCTCTGTTATACTTATACCATGGCCGTGTCCCCATCCCTCCTGACTCTCCCGTCTCGCTGTCCCTCTCAAAGCTCACTCCCGCCTCACAGTCTTTGCATTTGCTCTTCCTTTTGTTTTTGTTTTGAGACAGGGTCTCACTCTCACCCAGGCTGGAGTGCAGTAGTGCAATCTTGGCTCATTGCAGCCCCGACTTTCCTGAGCTCAAGTGTTCCTTCCGCTTCACCCTCCCGAGTAGCTAGAACTACAGGTGTGTGCCACCATGCCCAGCTAATTTTTGTATTTTTTGTAGAGATGAGGTCTTGCCATGTTGCCCAGGCTGGTCTTGAACTCCTGGGCTCAAGCGTTCTGCCCGCCTCAGCCTCCCAAAGTGTTGGGATTGCAGGCCTTAGCCACCGTGCCTGGCCCTTGCTCTCCATTTTGCCCAAATGTTCTTTCCAGAACTTCCCCTGACTGGCTCCTTCTTAGAACCCAGGTCTCAGCCCAGATAATCACATCTCCTCAGAGAAGCCTTCCTTGACACCCAGATTAAAGGAGCTCTTCCTATCACTTCCCTCTGCTCTATTTCCATTATCACACTTGTCACCGAAATTATCTTGTTTATTTTTGTGTGTTTCTTATGGGTCTCCTCCACTGGGAATACCATTCTTTTCACATTCTGAAGATATCATAGTTTTTGTATTTACTTGCTTCTTTTTTCTCCTATACTAGAATGTGAGCTCTAGGAAGGCAGGGATTAATGGAGTTCACAGCTCCATCCCCCTAGTTTCTCACACAGTTCTAGCATATAGTAGATGTTTAATAAATATTTGTTGAATGAATAATTGAGTGAATGAATTAAGAAATTGAAAATGTGTCCACAGAGTGAAAGTCGACTTGGGGAAAAAAGTGAGTGTAGTATTGGTTGTCATTAACAGGAAACAGAATGCAGACAGGGAGGATCAAATTTGCATGGATTGGATCACCCCTGGATTATTGTACTTGGCTTTCAAAGTTACACTGCCACAAGGACCAACAGTGTGGACAGGAAACTAACCAAATTGGCACATGGGGAGAAACTTAGAAAACCAGAGGTGGTTAGCTTATAGAGACAAAAACATTCTGGGAGGAATTGTTGCTGTCTTGCTGTCTTTCACTATCCAAAGGGGTATCGAAAGAAAAAAGACATAGATTTGGCTTGGAGTACTAAGGGCAGAATCCAGATCAATGGGAATTAGTTTGATAGAGACATATTTCAGTGATAGAAAGCAAAAGGTCTTTTGAGGGGGTTCATAGCAAGGGAAGGGGCAGCAAAGGGAAGTGGTAAGCTCCCCATCTGAGAAACTGTACCAAGTGGTACAAGTGCACCACTTGGCAGGGACACTAAGGAGGGGATTCAAGCAGTGGAAGATGGCTCAAAAATCTCTTTCAAATTTGAAATGTCTAGGTTCCTATGATAAATAGGCGCAGAGTCAAGAAAAAGAAATTCTGGCCAAAAAGAATTGTAGAATGCACTTACCTATCTACCACAATACAAGAAAACACCACCAAAACCAGGTCTACAAATTAAGCAGCAGAAAGACCAGCTGAGAGATATCTTGTGCACCTGAAGGCATTCTAGAAACAGTAAGAACAGCTCCCTGGCTTTTCACTCTGTGTATGATCATTCAGTACATGGGACTCCCAACTATTTTGACTATTCAAAGATGCCCCAGATTCTAAGACAGGACAGCCGACATTATTGCCTCAGGGCCAAGGCGGTCTTGGGTTTCATTTCTGAAACTCTACTACTTCCTAACTGCAGGAGCTTGGGCAAAGAAATTAACCCCTCCAAACCTCAGCCACGTTATCTGTAAAAGTAATTTCACTTATAAATGGAGGGGTGGGGGTAGCAATTGAAACCAGAATGGCACAATGTGATAATTATTGAAACTCAGTGATAGACACATAGATATTCACCATATTATTATTCTATGTGTTTGAAAATTTGCATAATAAAAAGTAAAAAGAGATGGAAAGTTTAAAAGAGTACCTACCTCATGCAATAATTGTAGAGCTTAAAGAAATGATCACATCTGAATTGCAAGGAATTTTTACAAATCTGAATTATTACCATAAATGTTTAAATATCCCATTTAATCATTCCAACAACCCTACAAAATGTATAGTATTAATCTCCATTTGGCAGATGAGGAAACCAAAGTTTAGATAAATTAAACAGTAACAAATTCTTCAAATGGCATGGGGCTGAAATGGAATCTGAAACCAGAGTTATCTGACTCCACCAGCACACCGCCTTTATTTTAAGAATAGCTCATTGTGTTCTATTTGGTTGACAATTAGGATATCATTTATTCATCTAAGTCATTGGTTTCCTATCTCTTTTCTCAATAGCAGAAACATGTTTTTCAAATTCAGCCCTACTCAGAACTCTAGTAAGTAAAACTGATAAAAGCTAAACAGCTCTGGCTGAAATGGATTTTGGGGCCCAGCAACCAGCCCACTTGACTCCACAGTGACCCGTGAAGCACCTTGAGGTATATGGAGCATAGTGTGAACCCCAGATTGAAGCCAACAACAACAACAAAAACAACAACAACAACAACAAATCCCAACCTGAAGAAGTACATGTTAAGAGCAGCCTGATTTGTATAATGCATCTTTCATTTCCCTGTCTCCCATCACATTGGATCCTCATTATCAACTCTGAGGTAGACAAGGCAGCGCATATCACCCTCAATTTGCAAATGGGGAAGTAAAGGCCAAATGGAGTTAAGCAGCTGGCCAAAGGTGCACCAGTTCAATTTTCAGCCAAGTGCAGACTGGAAGTCGAGTCTGTCTCCATTAACTCTGTGTGACCTGGCAAAGAGGATGCCATCTACTGGAAATTGCTACTGACCCTTGGTCCACAAAGTGGACAATCAGCTTCTTGGCCATTGAGAGCAGAGCACAGCCCCATGGGCCTTCCTGCCAAGGCCCTGTCCCAGAGCAGATGGCAATGAGCAGGGGAGAAGGGCTCAGTGCCACTGAAGGGCCTGACAGCAGGATTTTAGCTGTAGATGGGCCATTCCTGTCTTGAGTCTTGTCATGCTGAGCACAGGGCAGGGAGGCAGGACTAGCCAAAGTGCCTTCCACCTTCATCTGCAGTAAGTAAATGAGCCCACAGAGGGACAGCAGGTAGTGCAGAGCTGGGTGTCATTTACACTTTGCTTTTCTTCTTAGCTCTTGCTTAGGCATCCCTGAAACCTGAGGCAGCTGATAAATGCCTGAATGGCTCCCCAACTCCAGAGCATCTCTGAACTGAGCTGTAGCATGTGTTGGAGCAGGCAACACTTAATTATCGGTTAGTCTTTAATTAGCTCTTAATTATTAACACTTAATCCATCTGTAAAATGGGGACACTAATACCTGCCTCATAGGGACTCTGGGAACATTAATTAAGTTTACAGTTCACTTTGAAGATGCAAAACGTGAAATAAGTGCTCAACGGCGGTATTAATAACCACAGCAGATTTACTTTCTTTTCCTAATTTCCCTTTTTCCTCTCTGCTCCTTCCTTTCCTTTCGAATATCCATCCTCAACAATATCTGCCCAACTTTGCCCTGATGGAGAAACACTTAGCTCTGTGTTTCCCAGACACAGGATTTCCCATCCCGGAAACGGGCTATTTACAGCCATCTTCCCGCACTTTAATTTTCTATTATGTCCTCTGAATATGTCAGTGCCTTCCCAGTAAATATTTTGATGTGTGCTCTTGCAGCAGCTTCTGTGGAGGCTGAATGGGACAGCTGCTCCCTGTATTAGGGAATTCCAGATGTGATTTAAAACCATCAGACTCATCCATGTGAATGCCTAGCCTTTAGGTGGGAGAGGGGAAGGATCTTCTAGTTGCTTCTGGGGAAAGCCACAAGCCATATAACCCTTAGCCTTAGCTAGGGTGGTTTTTCAAGGACCTCAGATTCACATGCGTTTAGGATGAGAAATGTCTGCTTAACCGGCTGGTGAAGAGGCAGCCTGGAATATAGCCCTAATCTGACTCTTCACCCACGAAACTTCAGAACTTTGGTCAGCTCTTCTATAAAGCTTGGACAAAGGACCATGGAGGGGGCAATATACAGCCTTTAGGGTTTCACCTGCCTCAACAGTGGGCCAGAACATTCCCCCAGAAGGTCAGACTTCATCTCCTCCCTCCTCCCTTGCTGCCAATGGAGTAGGGGGGTACTTACTCTTCTTGAAAGCTGAGCTCATTGCCTCTTAGAGTTCCAACCACAGGGACAGAGAGCTGCTCCATGGAGGTCCAGGGCTGTGAGACCTCAGGCAGGCCTTGAACTCTCTTCCAGATTTCATGGCAAGTCTTGTCTAGGCTGTCTTGGGGTGTGTCCTCGTGGATCCAGATGTATCTGGGGAATGGGCCCAGGGCGCAGGGGCCCTTGGCCACCAGGGCCGAGGGTGAAGGAAGCCCATTCCCGCTGGCCATCCTCCTCCTCTCTTTCTGGAAGCCCCTCTGTCCACCCAGGGCTAGAACACAACCACCACCACCCTTCATTCACCAGAAAGGGAGATGAGGATGGGGCTTGGCAGAAGTGGGTCAGTTCTGTCTGGCTTTCGCTCCAGCAAGGTGGTTAGGTTCAGAGGCCTTCTATTTGTGTGGGAGGGGTGGGTGGAGGACAGCTTTCTTTTGGGGAGGGGAGGGCTTATTTTGATTTGTTTTTATTTGCTCTTTCCTGACTTTTGCCTCCCTCCCCCTGTCCCTTAGAAGAAAATATTTAAAAGTCAACAAAAACCAGTAGCTTAGGAACAGTGGAATGCTGCGGAGCTCAGGAACCAGGCGCCTGGGCGGGCAGAATGACATCTGGGAACAGCTGGAAGGGGAGGGCTGGCTCTCCCCACAGTCCCTGGCACTGCCCCCTTGCGACGCCGCCGTGACAACTTTCGGCGCCTGGGCTCAGCCCATGCTGTCCCGCTAAGCCACGCGGAGGACTGGGTGCGGGCCTGGCACCATTGTAGGCACTCGGGGGGCGGGGCCCCGCAGGAGACGCTCGCCTGGGCGTTCCCAGAGAGCCCCTCGCAGAGCGAGCGTCAACGGCCCGACTCCTACCCCCGGCCCAGGTCCTGCTTTTCTCTCGCCCTACCTCTCCTGCTCCCGGTCTCCCGCTGCTGCTCTGCCGCCCCCGGAAAGAAGGGATGAGGCGTGTGTGGATGGGCCCACAGCCCTTAGTCCCCGGCCCCCAGCAGACCCCTGCCCCAGCCGCGCCGCGCTGCCAGGCGGGCACCGGGAAGGGCCCAGCGGCTCAAGAGCGCTCTGACTCGGCAAGGCAGGCTGGGCCGGGCGGCTCCCACCAATTTGCCTGCCAGTAGCTCCCACACCCTCGCCGTCGTCGAGCGGGGGAATTCTTTCTGTGGGTTTCAAACGCAACGGCTCGGTGCGCGGGGCGCCCTGGGTTCGGAGCCCAAGACCCGCCGGTGGGGTGGGTGGGGGTGGGGTCCAAAGGACCCCAGAGCGCTTCGGGGGATCAGAAGTCAAAGCCAAACGCGCCGCCGCCCCACTTCGCCGCTCCACACAAATCTCAGCTCCTGCCTGGGGGCCCCCCGGCAACCTCGATTTTAATCCTAACTGCCATTTTATGGGGCGCTTGCCCTGTGCCAAGCGCTGGGCTCACATTCAATCCTATTAAAGCTCGTGAAATTAGTACCACTTTTTATTATCGTTCTACACGGGAGGAAAGCGAATCTCAAAGTCATAAGGGATTGCGTCCAAGGCCCACTGAGAAAAGGGAAGCTGAGACTCAGACCCCAGCACTCTAGGCCTGATCTAGCCCTTGACCACTGAGACAGCTTCAGTAGGTGGGTAGGAGCAGGAGTAGGAGGTCCGAGGTGCAGGGAGAAGGGCTAAGTGAGCTGTTTGCTGATCAACAGGCCCCTACCCTCACTGAAGCGGCTTCATTCAATTGGGCACTGACACAGTACCTCTGCTGAGGGAGACTTTCTGGTTCCGAGAGTCAGGGGGTTGCTTCTCTAGTAATTCCCCTGAAAAGGAAAAGCAAGAGGGTGGAGAAGGAAGAAGGAAGAATGCACACAAATAGAGGAAGATGGCAGTCTATAAATGCAGGGCTGGGTTGAATCCTGACACTCATTTCCGAGCTGTGTGACCTTAAGAACTTTCTGAACTTCTCCCATCCCCATTCATAATTCCCCCAGTACTGATGCAACCCCTCCTCTGTGCCCGATGAGTTGCTGGGCACTGAAGAAGCATAAGGGTGGGCAAAAATGGCATGGTCCCTGCTCTCCTGGAGCCTGTATACTAGCGAGGAGAGATCGATGCAAACCAGCCAAGCGAGTAAAGCAGCAATAATTACAGATGCAATGGGACTCTGATGGAAAATAACTATTAGGTTGGTGCAAAAGTAATTGCGGTTTTTGCCATCACTTGCAACGGCAAAAACCACAATTACTTTTGTACCAACCTAATAACAAAGTGAGGCATTAGGGAGAAGAGGGGAGGCAATATTCCATGGTGGTCCAGGCCGACTTCTTTGAGGAGAAAAATTTGAGAAGGATGAGAGGAATTCCTTTTCTGTAAAATGGCGTTAATAAATTATGAGGATCATGTTTCTGGCACCTAGTAGGCACTCAAAAAATATGTGTTGGATGAATTAATGGTATACTGTATGTAAAGTGCCTGGTATACAGTAGGTGCCCAATACGCAACCTTGCTCTTTACAGAGGGGCTGAGTTCCTGGAAATGTTTACTCTAAATTTTGAAATCTGAGCTTCATTCTCCTTTGATTTTCATTACAAAACTGAAGATGTGTTCCTTTGGGGAAAATTCCGAGGGCCTAGACTGAATAAAATTATAGTTAAGAATGTAGAAAACCTTTTAAAATAGTGTATTTAAAGGAAAAGTGATCATTTCTGATGAAATATTAATAGTTTTAAATGTCACTCAGTGTTTGTGCTGCTTGGCATTTGGTTGGCTAACACCTAAGCTTAGAGCAGAACGCCAACGACCCTGCACTGCCCAGGCCCCAGGATTCTGGAAAGTTAGCCAGCTCACTCACTCTTCCTGTTCCCTCTCCCCCTCAGCAGGAGACCAGGCAATGGGGGCTAAATCAGAAAGGACTGCAAAAAAAAAAAAAAAAAAAAAAAAAAAAATCAAATACAGCAGGGATAGGGAACAAAGATAGAGCATGTTTTTAGAGTGCACAGACGAGATTTCTAGAAAATTCTGCAAAAATCTTAAGTGATGTACTTAGAAATAGTATAAAGCTATGTCCATATGGTAGCCACTAGCCACATGGGGTTGTTTTAATTTTAACTTTATTTTTATATAAATTAAATGAAAAATTCAGCTCCTCATTTGCATTAGCCACATATTATGTGCTCAGTAGCCACATATGGCTAGTGGCTACCATATTGGACAGCACAGAGAACATTTCCTATTATTAAATACATATTTTCAGGAACCAGAGTACCTGGGTTCAGATTCTGAGTTCACGTTTTCTGGCAACGTAAGCTTAGGCAAGTTACTCTGTGCCTTGGTGTATTAGTTTGGTAGGGCTACCATAACGAAGTCCACAGACTGTGTGGCTTAAACAACAGAATTTTATTTCCTTGCCATTCTAGAGGTTAGAAGGCCAAGATCAAGATGTTGGCATTGTTAGTTTCACTCTGAGGTCTCTCTCACTGGCTTGCACTTGGCTGTCTTCTCCCTATGTCCTCACATGGTCTTCCCTGTATATGTGTCCCTGTCCTAATCACTCCTTTAAAGGACACCAGTCATATTAGATTAGGACACACCCTAATGGCTTTTTTCTTTTTTTTAATCTTAGCTACCTCTTTAAAGGACTCATCTCCAAATACAGTCACATCTGAGGTATTTGGTTTAGGATTGCAGCATATAATTCAGCCCACAACATTTGATTTCCTAGTCTGTAAAATGGGATGATAATAAAGAATACTTGCTTTGTAGAATTACTACAGATGTTCTATTACTAACCAATTGCTTAACACATGGAAAGTCCCTCGAACAACAACTGGCAGATAAATGTGTTATACAGTTGTTTGCTTGTTGATTACACTGAAATGCATGCCTTTGGAGTTTCTGAATAGCAGCTTTTGTGTTTTGTGTAGACAGGGAGAATTTTGTTGTACTGGGGAAGTTGTTCTGTGATGGAGAAACAAATTCACATAATCACTTACGCCTTTCCAGGCTTTGTTCATTTTTGAGCACCCATCATGGGTCAAAATTGTGAAAGACACAGGGATTAGAGATGATGAAAAAGATGTCTACCCTAGACAGAATCACCTAGTGAAGGAGGCGGGGCAAAGCATTCCATAAGTGCCTGGTGCAGAGCAGTGTGATATAAACTGACTTATTCCAGTTTCCATCCAACATGGAGTTATGTTCCTCCAACACATGTATCTATGCCCAGCACTGTTTGAGGTGCTGAAGATAGAGTAGTGAAGAAGATGAGTTTGGTCTCTGTCTTTTTTAGAGTTTAAAGTGAAGCATTTAATGGTCATGGACACCATTTAATCTGTAAATTATTTTTAGCTTGGAAAACTTCTTGAATTCCCCCTGACTACCTACATTACCCTGGGCAGGTTGGTTTAACCTCAATGTCTCCATTTGCTCATCTATGAAACAGAGACAATAAAATACTGACCTCATAGACTTGTTTTACGATAATGAAATAATACATGTAAAGTGCTTATAATAGCTTGGCTAATGTATGTATCCAGTGAATGTTGGCTATCATTATTTAGAATTCTGGGATTCTTAGCTTTTCTCTGTGGAACCAGGAAGGCCTAAGGAGCAGGCAATTATCCTTACCTCCCATCCAGTCAAAGCCTTTTCTCATCTGGCTTTCATCTCTGACACAAACATGGCTAGGCTGGAAAACTCAGAAACGTGAGAATGGCCTAGGCTCTTTTACAATCATCATATAGCCCCTAAGGCTGCTTACTCTTGTAGGTCCTTTTAGGTTCCTCATCTAACATATTTTAAACACACCCACCTCTCACCATAAAAATAACTTTTTGGCTATAGAGGAAAATTGAAAGGATTTTTGCCATTTTGCTTTTGAAAGTTTTTGGCCATGAGTAATTTATTTAATTTGTGATGGGCTGTGATTTCTCACCAATCTTAGTGCCTACTCGAGAAATCTTGTGCAGTGAGAAAACTCCAACCTACAAATTGTTACCAAATGCAATGAAATTTTTATGACTACTAAATCCAACAGTTAATGAAGTTGACATAATGTTATACTCTGCATTTAATTAAATATTTACTAATTTCCATGTGGCAGTGTTCTTCTTTGCATTGTGGGACTAATCATACAATGTTTAGGACTCAAATGCTTTTGTAGGTCCCTAAAACCCAGAGGGACCCCCATTCCCATGCGAATAATGCTCAATGGGTCCAACTGCCCAGAGGCAGGATCCATGCATAGGAGTATCCCAGGCAAATATCTTGGGGAATTAACCATCACAGCTAAAGGAAGAGGAGGTTGCAGCCATGTTTCATGGGAATGGGCCTCCCCCTCATGTTGTCTCAGCAACAGGACAGGGCTGCAGAGCAGCCAGCCATTTCTAGGACTTTGAAAAGGAACCTTGAATATTCTGCAAGCAAAGCTGTGACTCTGTGGCTTCTCTCTCCTGGCAACACCATCGGTGATCTCTGCCATTTCTTGGGGGTTTTTCCCTTACTATTGCCTTGTTCCTTGCCCACATGAGAGGAGGCAGTTAAGAGCTCGGGTGGTGGCAGCTGACATACTTGAATTGGAATTCCTACTCTACTACTTGATAAAGGTGGCTTTGTATATGCTTAACTTCTCTGACATTTCTTCATCTGCAAAGCTGTAAAAACAATAGGTTTGGGGTAGGAAGAAGGTTTAAATATGGAAATGCATGTGAACTTCTCAACACAGTGCCTGGCTTATGGTAAACTCTCAATAAAAAGAAATGTGTAATTATGATTATCACTAGCTATTGTTATTGAGAGCCTAGCAACGTAAAAATGGCAGCCTATGAGATCTCCACTTAAAGTTAGGGAAAAGGAAGGTCCTAGATGACAGAAGAAAAGAATATGGTGGTGGCAGTAGTGGTCCAGTGAGGTAGCAACAAAGTCAGAATTCAGTTGGCTTTCCGCCTGCTTTGGTTTTTCTGCCAGACCCCAGTAGTGATAGGTATGCCAAGGATTCCTGGCGAGGCCCTTTATGGGAAACCCTTCAGCTAGAAGCTTTATATTTTGCCCTTCCTTCCGTAGCTTCCATGCCGGGACATTGGTCACTAAAATGCATTCACTTAAGACTTCTTCTACCTTACTGCTGAGAAGATTTGAGGCAGCTTTCAGATTAAAAAGTACAAACTACAGCATCAAAGAATAAAGGAAGAACTGACTCTAAGGAAAACAGAAACAGTTGCTACTTTCCAGCACCCGAACTGGTCAGGCCGCATGGAGGTAATAAGGCAATAAAACTGGGTATTCTTATTTGTCAGCTAAAGCAAAAATGGAAACACGTCGGGTGGCAGAGTTTTTGTTTTCTGACAGCAGAAAATACACATCTTCATCTGCAGAGACAAAATGTTTCCAGGAAATAACCCCAAGCATGAATTTATCATGAGTCCTTGTATAAAGGACACTGAGTGACACAGTGGGCAATATATGCAATTCTGTTTTCATAAAAGACAGAGATGCTGTTAGGTTCGTCAGTTTCTCCCATCAGGGTTCTCTGAAGACAGCATAACATTAAATCATAACTCAGTGAAGGCATTTCTTTAAGGAACTCAAATAATGAAGTCTAGAAGAGATACCTTTGGGTCCATTCCACAAACATTACTGAGCACCTACTTAACCATCCATTCATCCATCCATCCATCCATCTGTTTATCCATTCATCCAGCAAAAATTCCCTGAATGTTCACCATGTACCAGGCACTCTGAATGGCACTGACAAATACTGCTTGTAAGAACTGTCACCTGGACTGAATTTTGAAGGGCAAATAGGAGAAGGCTAGTCACAGAAGGAGAAGGGAAGCCTTCTAGGCGGAGAGAACAAAACACAGAAGGATCCAGGGGAAAGGGGAGAGAAAGCATGGCTCATTGCAAGAGTACAAGGGTGTCAGAATGGCTTAGAGCTTAGGGATTCGGGAATAGGGAGATCTGAGGCTAGAGGGGCTGGCAGGGACAGATGACGGGGGCTCTTGTAGGGAGGGTCTAGCAGGGAGCTTGGATTTTACTCTGTAGGCCACAGGGGAAAGTCCGGGGAAGACAGAGGAGCTGTGGAATCAGGTGAGTGTTTTAAAAAGATAGCTGGTGGCAGAGAGGAAGATGCATTGAATAGGGCAAGAGCAGAGATGGGCACTTGTTACTCAGTTGTTGTAAGTAACCTGAAACATAGCCATTGTGGACTCTGGTTAGAATCTGGGAGGTGTCTAGGAGGCAGAATTTGGAGGGCTCAGTGATGGCTTGATGTGGGGACTGGGCAAGATGGGAGTCCAGGATAAATAGGTTTCTGGCTCAGGATCTGGGTGGATGTGGAAACTGTTCCCTGAATTGGGGAGCTGAGCAGAGAGGCAGGCTGGGGTGGAGAACTAGAAGTGGATAAGTCCAGGTCTGAGCAGGCTGTGGTGGAAGGGGTGGGGTGGGGCTCCTATGAGACATCTGAGGAGAGAGAATGCCAGATACAATACAGACCCTGGGACTTGGGAGAAAAGAGGTTTCCATCCTAGAGTTGCCCATCCACCAGCAGGGACAAATAAGAAAGCCAGCAATTATGGAGAGACTGTTGAGTCAGAAGAGAGGTCTATTTCCACCCCACACCCTTCCTTGGTACCCTGTGAGTGCTGCAGATTTACACACTGTGTCCTCCCTCCCTGAGCTGGCCCACTCTGTGCTTTCTTCCTAGAAAGTGCTGGTTCTCACCTGCCCTTTCCCATAGGCTGAGCTAGGAGCCCTTCTTATTTCCATCACATGCTATATCTCTTCTGGAGTAATCAATCATGCTTTGCTGTTTAACGCTCTTCTCAATAAACTCTCAACCCCCTGAGGACAGGGGCCATGGGAATGTCTTACTCTTCTTTATATTTGTTTCCTCAACACCTAGCACAGACTCTGACATGCAGCTCAGTGTGGCATGAACAAATGAATGAAAGAGTAAGTGAAGAGTAAGTGAATGACTACACAAGATACTATGCAAAAAATGAGCAAGCCTGCATAAAAGTATTGCTAGCTGCTGTAACAAACTCCAATATTTCAACGGCTTAACACCCTGTTTTGTCACTGGCATGAACTCTTTTTCCTTATACACAAATGAAGAATTTTCGCCAACAATGTCAGAATTTGGTGACCACAGCATGTGGTAGCACTAGAGGAATGGCCTAGGCTGTGGGCCCCTTCTCACTTCTCCCTCCTGGTTTCAGAAGCCCACAGCCTCACCTTGGTGTGGTCTGGGCTTTTTCCTCATGAAGCCCCTCTGTCGCCACTCCCTGGGCAGCAGATCACTGCCACCTCTATGGTGATAGCCTCGCCCTTGGGAGATACTCGCTTTGGCCTGATCATGCTCATGATTTTAAAATTGTGCCCCATTTGGGATCCTAAGCTTTTCCTCTGAGCCCATCTTTGTCCTGTAGCCCTTCTCTGCAGCCCTGCCTGCCCCTTGGCCTCTATTTCTGCCCTCGCATTGCTAGAATCTCCCATTTGCTCGCTCTCTCTCTCTCTCTCTCTCTCTCTCTCTCTCGGCTTCAGAAGGCTTTTTGATCTTTTCCTGGGTCAGAATGAAAATTTCAGGGCATCAAGTCTACAGCTCCTCCTTGAATGAGGCAGAGTTCTCCAGAGCATCAGGCCTTGTATTCTTTCTAAATCAAACTCTGATTTTATCTGGATATTAGGCTTATCTTGGCTAGTCACTAGACTGCATTGGGCTTTTTTGCAATGTGATATTGTAAAGACACCTCAACCCACGGCTGCCTGTTGCTCATAGGGAGAATGGGAGGGACAGGCAGGGAGCCAGCACTGGGGGCTGGGCTGAGACCCACACTCTCCTAGGCTAGATGGGGGTAGGCTGTTATGTCTTTGACTCCTGCCTCTCCATTGCCCTGCAGATGTTTCCAGGGTCCCCATCTCTGCCTTTGCCCCCATGTTTCCTGGCTCAGACTATTGCAGTAGTCTTCTAAGTGGTACCCTTTCCTTTCTTACCCTTTCCTCACAGAGCAGTTAGAGTATATGTCAGGCCACATCACTTGGCGTCTCTTTCCCAGAAATGAAAACCTACCTTTCATATTCAGAGCTGTCTACTTTTCACTAAAGGAGCCATGCTATACACAGAAAATAAATGTAAACAGATATCTCTTTACATATATTTTCTGACTGTCAAGCGTCTCTCTCCTCCCTCCATCTGAAAAGTCATCTCCTCCTGTTATAGAATGAATTGTGTGCCCCCCCACCCAAATTCATAGGTTGAAGTCCGAACCCCTAGTACTTCAGGATGCGACCTCATTTGGAGGTGGAGTCTTTAAAAAGTCAGTTAAGTCAAAATGAGGTCATTGGGTTGGGCCTTAATCCAATATGACTGGTGTCCTGATTAGAAGTTTGGACACAGATATGTACTGTGGGAACACATGTGAGGACACAGGGAGAAGAAGGCAGCCATCTACAAGCCAGACAGAGAAGCCTCAGAGGGAACCAACTGTGTCGACCTCTTGATCTTGGACTTCCAGCCTCCAGAATTGTGAGGCAATACATTTCTGTTGTTTAAGCCACAGGGTCTATGGTACTTTGTTGTGGCAGCGGCCCTAGCAAATTAATACACCTTCTATTTCTCACTGGCTAAGAATAAAATGCAAACTCCTCGCCATCTCCTAATAGACCCTATGTGATCTGCCCCACTCCCCATCTCCCATTGCTTACCTCGATCCAGCCCCATCCTCCTCCTCCTGGCCCCCTTTCCTTTTTACAGCCTTGCCTGTGCTCACTATACCAAAAGCTCTTTCCCCAACTTTGCATGGCTGCCTTGCTTAATTCTATTATTATATTAATTAATTAATTCATAGACAGATAGTCTGGCTCTGTCACCCAGGCTGGAGTGCAGTGGTGTGATCATGGCTCACTGCAGCCTTGAACAGCTGGGCTCAAATGATCCTCTGGCTTTAGCCTCCTGAGCATCTTGCTTAATTTTAGATCCCATCTTCCACCGTTGCCATCTCAGAGAGGCCTTCTCAGACCATCTCCTTAAAGCACATCCCCATATTGTTTCTCCTAGCACCATAAACTTTCCTTTCGTATCATCCTTAATTAGTAACTTTATGTGTATTTGTATACATATTTTCTGCCTTCATCAAGTCAGGGACTGTTCACTAGGTGTATATTCATTGTCTAGCACAGCACCCAGGCACATAATGATGCTCAATAAATATTTGTTGAGTAAATGAATCTTCATCTTTTTAAGGTCTTTATCCATGTCTCAGGTTCCAGACCAAATCCTACTTTCCTTCTTAAATTAGCCTTCTGATCCCCCAAGTCCAGGAAAAGCTCACTGTCTTGACATGCCTCTCGGTAGCATGCCGGTTCTTCAGTCATGGTGATTATCGCTGTCTGACGGTATCAGTTACGTGTGGGTTTCCACCTCTGGCCTGCATCCTCCCGAAGCAGGACCACACACTGTGCACCTCTGCAGGGCCCACAGCACAGCCTCGCTCAGGGCCCCCGAGCACAGGAGGCGCTCAGTGAAAGCATGTGGACCCAAATAGATCAGAGAGCAGGAATGGCGGAGGATGTGAGTAACTGGGCCTTTTGCAGGGATAAAATAGGTGCCCCGCCCTCCACAGCCCCCAGGGAGAAGGATGACAAACGCTCCTTTTGCCCGGGAAAGCTCTGGGGGTAAATCTCATCTGCCCGTTGCAGCCACAGAGCAAAGTTCTGGAGCTGAGAAGAGGGTAAGAGAAAGCCCATTGGCCTGCAGCCCCAGAATTACAGAGCAGCCCAGACTCTCTTCTGCCCAGCTGTGGGCTGCACAGGAGGCCTGGGCATCTCTGCCAGTTCCTTTCTCTGGAGGAGAACCCCGCCTCCAAGAGAGGGGTAAAGTCGGAGCTTAGAAGCCAGGAGCCCACCCCCAGGCAAGCCCAGCTAACAGCCCCCAAGGCCACCACCACCACTCACTCCCGGCGTAGTCAGTCCCTTCCTCCTCTCCAGGGCTGGTGGGAAGGCTGAGCCCTCTCTTTCGGGGGCTGAGTCTGGACAATGGGAAGGGAGAAGCCCCCTCCTCACTGCCCCGGGGACATAAAGCAGGCCTTTCACTGAGGAGTTCTGGCTGCTTCGGTTGGTTCTTGGCACCCAGCAAGGCGGCGTCGGGAGGGGCGGGCATACAAGCGTGTTGGGGGTGGGGACCAGGCCCGCGATTCTGAGGAGGTTCGCCCGCCCAGGGCCACCGGGCTGGCTCCCCAGCTGTGGGATGAGCTCATGCAGGGAAACCGGAACAACTTGGGGTGGGGGGAGGGAGGAAGAGTGGCATCTAGGAGGCTGCGAAAGCGTGGCTCTGGGGAGGAAGTTTTTCATGGGGAGTAGGGACAAGCCTCCACTCCTCCAGCCCTGCCCCCGCCCCCCAATTCATATCGTCAACTCCACAGCCCCTCTTCACACCCTTCCTTGGATGGAAATTCCTGGCCACGCTGACAGCCGGCCAACCTGGGTCGCCAGCCACCCCCAGCCTGGCTCGCCATCCCTACAGTCCCTCTCCACACCCTTCCCCGGAAATTCTCAGGCCCCACCGCCCGCCGGCCACTGCCCCCTTGGCCACACAGATGCCAACGCTCCGTTTTGGCCAAATCAGGCTGCCCTAAGCCCGGAGCACAGCTTCTCTGGGGTGTGTCGGCAAAGGGGGCGGGGGTGCCCATCGCAGGTGCCTTTCCACTGCACGCGCCAGCAGGAGCCTCCTCTCTGGACCTTGCCCCTCCCAGTTTCCTCCAGCCTCCCCCCATGAAGCGTCTCTTCCCTCTCGCCGAGAGTTTGGCGTAGACAGCGAAGGAGCCATCGTGACTGGCGGAGAAGCCTGGAGTAGACGAGACAGAGACGGCGACCGAGTCGGGTGGGGGATGGGGTGGGGACCGACACTAAGCCCTTGGGGCCTAGAGGCAGCCGCTACTGGGGAGAGGTGGGGAGCAGCTCACGTCCTTGGGAAGAACTCTCTTGGTTTGGGGCCTTGGCTGGGAGGAGGAAGGGGAGAGGAAGAAGTAGGATCCGATTATTTAAATTTGGGGATAAATTGTACTAGTAACTCTTGCACCGTCCTTCCACCAACCTCACTCCCCACCCCCAACTCGCGTGCACACAGGGACCGCCTCTGCCACCCTGAGATTTTTGTCTTAGGGTAGGAGTGGGACCGCACTGGTTCCCCCCCCTCCCCACCCCACACACAACCCCCCTCCACCGCCCTCCAATTCTTAACCCTGCCTCTGTCTACGCACACACGCCCCTCTCCTGAGATGGGGTAGGAGGCTATTGTGAATGAGGCTCATAAACATCGCCCCCGGCCCTAGATGGCAAGTTCAAAGCCACCACCCAAGATCAGCTGGTAAGAGCCAAGACTTGGGGAACGCGTCCTTCTTTGGTTACCTTTTCCCAGACAGGATTCCAATTTCCAAACGTGGAAGAGGTGTGCGTGTATGTGCCTGTGTGTGTGAGTGCGTGTGTCTCTGTCACTGTGTGTGTGTGTGTGTGTGTGTGTGTGGAGAGGGGGGTGTATTAATGGGTGATGTTATAAATGAAAACAGGAGGACTGAACTTAAAAGAAACTGGTCAATTGCAAAACAAACACGGATAAACAACCCTTTAGATGTAATTTGTGGTTTATCTGGAGGTGGAGGTGGCGCTGAAGAGGAACCCCCGCCCCCCAATATTTTTTCCTTAGCTGCGCCTCCACCCCCAGCATTTGGAGCGGCGGAGAAGCGGCTCCGGAGTGATTAATCCGGGGATAATTCACCCCCTCCCGCCCCCCGGCGCGAACCCCGCGAAGCGGGATTGGAGCGAGTCATTTCCGAGAGCGCAGCGCGCCTCTCCCCGGCCGGGCGGACACTTGGTTCATTCCAGCCGCAGAAGCTCAGGGCTCCCGCGTACCGGGATTTTTTCCGAGCAGAAAAAAGCTCCAGAGCTCTCCTGACCTCCTTTCTCCTCGGCGGCGAGCGGAGCCTCTCCCTCGGCGCTGCCGGCTGCGCCATGCCGCGCTCGCGGGGACGGGAGCAGGGGCGCTGCGGCTGCCCCGCGGGGAGGGCTCGCGGCGAAACCGGGATTTCGGCGCTTGTGCCGGGCGCCGGGAGCCGCTGGGGCCGCCCGCCGCCGCCAACGCCGCCGCCTCTGCTGCTGCTGCTGGGCTGGGGGCTGCTCAGCGTCTCGGCCGCCGCGGGTGAGTCCAGCCGCGCCGAGGAGCCAGCGGCCGCCGCGCGCCCCACCCGAGCCCCGAGCCCACCCATCCTCGACCCGGTCCCAGTCCCTCCCCCCGCCTCTATCCCTGCCTGAATCTCCCACCCTCCCAGTTGCCTACTCTCATTCTCATCCCTGCCTCCGTCTCCCACCCCACCCTCAGCCACGTCCTCACCTCCACCCTCACCCTCACTGCTGCCCCAACCCCAGCCGCAACTTGGACGGATGCGGCCGGTGTGGGGGCCTGGGAGACAGACATCCCCGCCCGGGGTTGCGGGGCACCTGGTCTGTGGCTTCAGTTTCTCCAGCCTCCCAGCCCCCAAGGTGCTAGGCTTTTTCCCGATAAACTTTCCGGGAGCCCTACTCCCCCGGCTCCTGATTCTGCCAGGCACGCTGGTCCTGGGGGCTGGAGAGGAACCGTGCGCCCCCTCCCCATTTCTGCGTCTGCAAGGTCTGCCCTTCCCTGCCCCCGCCCATTTTCTCCAATTGAAACCGGTGCCCCCTCTGGAACCGACTGGAGACTGCGGCCGCCATCCCCCTCCTCAAATGCTACCCCTCCCTCGGCGCTCGGACCTAGGAGGGGGTTCAGGTGGACGCGTGCCCACGGTGGGGGTCCCCCGCATTCCTTGCAGGAGGGTGCAGGTGGGGGCTGGAGGGTGTTGAGGGATGGGAAGGAGGGGGTGGGGGTTGTAGCCCGGGGCGGGGGAGGGAGTGCCGCCGCCAGGCTTCGCGCTGCCACATTCCCCTCGGTGCTCACTCCGCGCCAAAGTGCCCTTTCCCGCGCCCTGCTGCAGCCGAGCGCCTCGGCTGCGGCAGCGGCAGCGGCGGCGCGGGCGGCGGGACCAGCTCCCGACGACCGAGTCCGGGAAGGGGCAGACCTAGCGGGTGCGGAGAGTCCCGGAACTTCGCGGGTGTCTGGCTGCAGCTTGCAGCGCGCGGGGGAGGTACGCGAACCTTCGAGGGAACCCGGTCCCCTGTGGAGGCTACTGGCCGTGACTGGTGCCCTCCCGCTTTACCCCCAGCACCCCTCCGAAGCTCAGTTCTAGCTACAAGCTAGAAAGTTCCGTGTGCCCGGGTGGAGACGGGTCCAAACCGGGATGCCTGGAACCGCATTTTCATTTAGCCCGCGAGGCTGACACCCACTGGGGGAGAAACCGAAACACCTGCTGGCCAGGCCTAGACCTAGGGCACCTTCGACCTGGAGCCGTGTTTTCTTTTTTGTTTTTGTTTTTGTTTTGTTTTGTTTTGTTTTGTTTTGTTTTGTTTTGAAACCACCGATTGAACCTCTGAAGGCTTGGCCTGGACCACCCCAGTTCCCCTTCTTGGGAAAGTGCGCCTCTCCTCTGGCAGGTCAGTGAGTGGCGAGCTCTCTGGCCCACTCTGGCCTTCAGCGTCTTGTGAGTCTGTCCTCGCAGACCGTGTCGCCCACCGCTTAACCGCGGCATGTTGGGGTTCTTGGTCAGGGAGGGCGCCCCGAGCCAGCTCTGGCTCTCTCATTCCTAGCTGACGGGACTTTCTTAGGTTCTGCTAAGAGTCATAGCCACCGACACCCAGAGAGGGGCGCCCGCGGTGCGCGCGCCTGGGAGCTCTGGCCTCTCGCACACCCACACCCACTGGGAGGCTGTGCATACCGACGCTGCTGGTCACCCAGACTTGCCACATGGGCGGTGGGGGAATCGCTGCTACCTCCCGCCAGGCCTCCCGGACGTATGTTGAGGCGAGGCCGGTCTCTGGCTTAGCTGATTGGAGAATGTCTCGGCATCGGACTGAATGGTTTTTCTGGCTAGATTTGTCCCTGCCCCTTGGGCATATCCTGCCCCTAGGGGAGAGAAAAAGGCCGACTCACCGGCGCTTGCACCGCTCAGCGGTGCTGGAATCCTGCCCTATAGAGATCCATTTGCTCGCAGCTCCTTGCTCAGTAGAGAAGTTGGGGGAGGGGGCCTTGTGTTCACGGCTTGGGGTAGTTCCTCTCCGGCAGGCCCTGCTCTGGCTTGCAAGGTTCCAGTACATTTCTTTTCTTTTCTTCTCTTTCTTTTTAAATTTTTTTTAAGACGGAGTTTTGCTCTTCTCGCCCAGGCTGGAGTGCAATGGCGCGGTCTCAGCTCACTGCAACCTCCGCCTCCTGGGTTCAAGCGATTCTCCTGCGTTCAAGCGATTCTCCTGCCTCAGTCTTCCAAGTAGCTGGGATTACAGGCGACCGTCACCACGCCCGGTTAATTTTTGTATTTTTAGGAGAGATGGGGTTTCACCATGTTGGCCAGGCTGGTCTCGAGCTCCTGACTTCAGGTGATCCGCCTGCCTCTGCCTCCCAAAGTGCTGGGCTTACAGATGTGAGCCACCGCGCCCAGCCCAGTACATTTCTTTTTAAGCCTTTCCCGCATTTAGATGGGCTGTTTGGCCTTGCACGCAGCAGAGATTTGGAAATGGACTTGGTGACAGAAGATCGGCAGGATTTGGTACATTAGAAGGGGAAACACATTCATTTTGTGTTCAGTTCACACTGTTGAATTTAAAAGATGCTCAGGACTGAACCGTCTCCCTTCCTCGGCTCAGTGATCACTGGATAAATGAATAAAATGATTTGAAAAAGGGGAGTCTCCTCACCCACCCATACCTTCTCCCCTCAACCCCTTTAGTCCTTGTCCTGCCTTGCACTCCCCCTCCCCCTCCCCACCCCAGCCTCCCTGGAGACTTCCCACCAATTACCTGCTGGCCCTATCAATCATCCTCCCTTTTTTTTTTTTTTTTTTTGAGAGGGAGTTTCACTCTTTTGTTGTCCAGGCTGGAGTGCAATGGCGCAATCTCGGCTTGCTGCAACCTCTGCCTCCCGGGTTCAAGTGATTCTCCTGCCTCAGCCTCCTGAGTAGCTGTGATTACAGGTGCATGCCACCATGCCCAGCTAATTTTGTATTTTTAATAGAGAAGGGGGTTTCTCCATGTTGGTCAGGCTGGTCTCGAACTCCTGACCTCATGATCTGCCCACCTTGCCCTCCCAAAGTGCTGGGATTACAGGCGTGATCCACCGCAACTGGCCACCCTCCCTTCTTAAAACACATTTCCCTTTGACCTGTAAACAGGCTCATCTTTACCACAAAACAAGCCAAGAAGCCTTCTTGGCCCTATTGACCTATCTAAGCCACTGCCCCATCTCTTTTTGTCTTTTAGTCACTTCTCTTCAAAGGGGTCTTCATGTCAGTTTTCTCTACTACCCGTCACTCCTTACTTCAGCCTCTGTCTCCAGGATGACACTGGAACACTCTAGAAGAGAGCACCAATGACCACCTCAATTGCCAAATACATTGTACTTTATCTTTATTTTCTTTTATCTCTCTGTGGCTGTGGCCACTTTGGATGAATTTCTCTTCCTTGGGCTTCTGGGACACTATGTTTTACTGATTTTTCTCCTATCTCTTGCGTGTTCCTTCTCAGTCTCTAATACTAACACTTATTCCCCTCCCTGAAGTATGGTGTCCTGCAGCATTTAATTCTTTGTACTTTTTCCCATTCCTTTTCACCACTCCCTGGGTGAGCTCATCCTTGCCCAACCCTTTCACTACCACACTCTGAAGCTTCCAGACAGATCTCTTCTGCCAAGACGTCTCTCCTGAAATTCATCTATTGGCTTCCTGGTCCATGGGAATTCTGGGTCTAGGTAACCCATATATCCAGCTGATCCTTGGACATCTTCACTTAGATATTTCCCTTCCAAAGCAATCTTATTAGCTTCTTTCTTAAGCCTCCCGTATTTCCTTTGTGAGCTGGTGGTTCTTGTAGCCTCCCAGTTATGGAGCCCAGAAACCTTTGGATTATCCTCAACTCCTTCCTTATCATATGGTCATCAAATTCTGTCAGTTTCATATCCTCAATTATTCTCAAACCTAGCTACTTTCCTTGAGGAGCTCTGAGCATTGAAAAAGCTATCATGCCTTCCACTCCCCTACTAACTAATTTTAAAAAAGCAATATTAAACTATAAGTAGATAGTTTAAGTAGATGGAATTCTGACAAAGTTCTGATTTTTCCCATGCCAATTACATCATGGCTTTAAAAAAATCAAATGCCAAATTAAAAAAATTTCCCCTGCTTTGTATGTGGTCTGAGTGCTTGCTTTTAGTCAGCCTCTTGTAGACTAGAGCACTGACTGTACTCAATGTTCTACTGCAGTACAAACTGAATTGTATTAAAAAGCATTTATTTGTCTGCCTTATATATTAAAATGTGAGCTTACTGAAGGCAGGGATGGTGCTTTATTTCTCTTGGTATCCCCATATCCAGCTCAGGTTCTGGCATAGAATTGGTGCTTGATGTATGGCTGTTTGATCAGATGATTTTTACAGTTTTCTTTTTCTTGGAGAGTTTTCCAGGGACCGATAAGACTAAATCAGGGGTCAAGGAAGCCAGCTGGTTTGCAGAGGTAATAAGATGACAAAGACATCTGGTCCCCTGTTCCTTTCCCCACAACTAAGTATCACCGTTTGGTTACAGTTCCCTAGGTTCTAGAACCAATGCAACAATAAGCCCTTGGCATACCACTCTCCTCCAACCCTGAGCCAAGGAAAGGCGTTTCACTACTCAGTCACTAGTGTGTGTATGAATTTGAATTTCCATTTGCAATCAAGCTGAGGGTTTATGGTTTTTAAAAAATGAGCTGACTGCAGCGGAGAGTGCCCACCATATCTAGGGCTGGTGAGTGTGTGGCTTTGTTGAAGGTGAGATTAGAATCATGCACCAGGGACTGGAGGACCAAATTGCAGGGTCTTGGACACTGCCTGGTTTGGGTTTCTCCGGCAGAGCCCAGCAGTCAGCTTCAGCAGCACCCCCTTCACCCTCCTTCATGTGCCTGACCTGCCTGTTTCACCCTCATCATCACGCCAGCAGGATTAAGGGAACCTGATTGCTCCGCAGAGCCTTGCTGGAGACCCAGCTGATCTTCAGGCCTCTCTAGGGCTCAGTCTCCCTGCTGTAAAAAGGACAAGTAATTCCTGAGTTTTCGGAAGGATTAGAAACCAGAGATGCAACAAGTCCAGTGCCATACCCCATCGAATGTGCCTATTAAATAGAAGCTGGGGCCAAAGGAATCAGCCAGGAAGTCTATGTGCCCTCACCATGTCCTTCCCCACCTACCATGCTCAGAGAGCTGTTCTGGACACCCAGGGGAGTTATAATAACAGCTCATATTCACTGAGTACTCACCGGCACTGTCTTAAGCACGTGGATGTATTAACTCAATCCTCTCAGCCACCCAGTGAAGCCTGCAGTATTATTATTCCCATTTCATAGATGAAGAAACAGGTTCAGAGAGGACACATAACTTATCCACGCACTAAGTAAATAGCCGAGCCACAGTTTGGATGCAGGCCTGGCTGACGCCATATCTTTTACTCATAACCTTATTGCCATTCAACTTCTTGGGGACCCAGCTGGTACCACGTCCCTGGAAGCTTCTGCCCAGGCTGCCTTCTTTGGCCTTGCTCTTCCCACTGGGCTGTCCTCATCAGTTATGCTGTGCTGCTTTTGAGGCCTGAATCCCACACTTTTAATCCTCAAGCAGCTATCGTCCATTCCTTTCCACCACAAGCTCCTGGGGTTGGGGGAGGCTGTAAAGTCATTCTTGGTTTCTAGCCCCAAACACCCATCTAGATGGAACTCTACCGTGGGTTCTTACAACTCCTCACGTTTCCTTTGTTGTCAGAGTCTTCAGGACATATTGGAATTTCATGCTTAGTGAGGTGGTTATCTGTCTCATTTCCCTAAAGGACTGTGAACTGAGGCAGGGCAGCGTAGAGCACATAGTGAACACTCAGTAAGTGTGCTGATGAGACAGTCAGAGCTGATGAGACAATCAGAGGCAGGTTGTTTGGAGCCCAGGGCTCCCTTTCCTTTAGACCACCCTGTTGGGCATTCCCAAGGGCAGCTGGGGGCTGGGAAGACTGGAAACGGGTTAAGGGGCATCTTCAAGTAGGAGGCAGCCCCAGGCCCATCTGCACAATAATAATAGCTCTCCTTTACCGAGTGCTGGTTAAATGCTTTATAGATATTACCAGTTAATTATCACTGTAATATTGTATTTGAAGATACTGAGGCTCAGAAAGTAAGCAGCTGAGCCAAGGCTGTAGAGCAGGTAGGTAAAGAAGGCGGGATTAAACCTCAAGTCTACCTGACCCTAGGGCCCATCTTTTTGGAAAGCCCTTGTTACAGTGCTGGGCCCATTGTTACCATTCAATACATGTTAGATACTATTACTATTACTACAACTACGGTCTACTTGCTTTCTGCACCAGCCTCTTAGAAATATAAGAGAAACAATTCATACACTCTGCCACTCTCTGGCACCACTAAAGCAGTGGGGGGAGTCTTTTCTCTTTGCTCCTCTGGCTGAAAGCACACACCTTAGAACCTGGTCCCCTCACTCAACCCATCAACCCAGCTCAGTGCCCTTCATCCAGGAGGGTAGGGAGAGAGAACCCTCTACCTCGAGGATGCACTGCATTGCCCTCCCTGGATTTATCTCCTTGGGTGGCATATGGCCTTGCACCCCTCCTCTCCGTCTGCTGCAGTGTCGTGAGAGCTTCCCCAACAACAGGGGAACATCGGGGTGAACCTGCAAATAGAGGATTATTTCAGAGTCTTTATCCTTACAAAGACTCTGTCTCAGGGTTCACTCGCTTTGAGAAGGGCTTGGTTTTCCCTTGGACCCACAGAAAGCAAAGAGTGGGCTATGCAACGTGGGAGTTTCTCAACTTGAAAATGATGGCATGGCTCTCAGAGCTCTTTTCTTACTCTTGTAAGTTAAGAGAAACAAAGGAAACTCATATTTATTTTTCCCCTGGACTCTAGAGAGCTCAATCTCCTGGACTGTTTTTTCATACTCCTCTTCTAAAAATGAGATTCTTTATCTTCTTTTCTTCTCTCCCACCCAAACACACACTTAGTTCTTAGAGCTTTGGGAGAAGGTGAGACCCCTTTGGCCTTCTCAGGTAGCTTAATGTCACGTGAAAGATAGTCATGACCCACTATACATCCACAAATGTGAACTTTAGCCAAACAGCAGATGAGAGGGAAGGAGATGGAGTGGAACATGATGGGGTGGGATTGGAGAAACAGCCTAATTTGAGGTAGACTGAGCTCAAGTAGGAAGGTGTAAGTTGGGTAGGATCAAAGGTGGGTTGGGATGTGTTGGCACAGGATAGATAGAGTGAGACAGGTGATGGAATGGAATGGGATAGGACTGAGTGAGATGTGATGTCGGGGATGGGATCGAGAGGGTGGGGTGTGCAGTATTCAGAGGATTGACTGGGATGGGGGGTGAGGTGGGGAGGGAATGTGTTAGAAGACACTGGGGTGGGATGGGATAAGATGGGGTGGGTGGAGTTGGGGTGGAGTAGAATGGAACAATTGGGATATGATGGAGTGGAGGTGAGATGTATTGTGGTAGAATGGCATGAGATAGAGGTGAGTCAGATTTATTGGGATGGTTTGGGTTGGTTGAGTTGGAACAAGAGACTGGGAGATAAGATGGGGTTATTATATAACCAATTGAATAGGCACCAATTGAGTGGACATGAGGAAATGGGAAGTGAGGGAGGGCACTGGAAATAGCTTGACCCGCCTCACATTGTTGTAGCATCTTCATCTTCCTGACCAGGACTTCGTGAACGTTGGTCAGTTTCTTTCTCACCTGAATTGTGAAATTTCCAGCAGACATAAAGTCTCCATTAGCCTTTGGTCCCATAAAGCATGAATCCTAAAATGCTGGAGGCTCCCTTTTCCTGCCATAAGGGATCATTCTTCAGGGAGACCCTGGGAGTCCCATGTGGCCACCACCAGGAAACCATCCGAAAAATATGCCTGGCACAAACCAGGAACCCCAGGGCAGCTCCTATCAAGTCCACCATCAGAGAAAGACATTGTGCCTACCCTACAGCTAGCACAGTGGCTCCACTCACAGAAAGGAAAGCCGAGGATGGAGTAGGGGTTTACCTCCATGGCCCCCTCTGCTGGGCGAGTCTCTCTCCTAGAGACTCTCTTACTTTCCACCTGTTTGTGTTTGTATTGTTGGAAAATTATAAACGGAATTTGTCTTTCAAGGGATGTCAGTCCCACCCTTGAAAAATCATTATTATAAGGAACTTTTATGATGCTAAAAATAATGTATGTATAGTTAAATTACTGAAAGCACCAAATTACTCTGAGAAATTTACTTGAGAATCTCCTGTGCCATCTAGAACAGAAAATAAGGGCTTATATTGCAACACAAATAGCCTTCCTACCTGCCAATGTCTAATTTATACCAATTAAGTGCAATTATAATCCATAAACCTCAAAAAATTATGTGTCCATCTTCAAGGTTTTCAAATAGAAAACAGAATAAGTTCTATTATTAAGTAGGTACATCTATTTATTGATTGAAAGTAAGTGAGTGTGACGGATGTAACTGTAAAGGGAAAAAGCAGAGACTTTGAAATTTGAGATACAAGTATATTATGAGAGAATGTGCAGACATTTTGTGCAGAATGATTGATGGCCCTTTCTGAGATGAGCAAGTGTGGTAGAGTCGACTCAGGCCTCGGGAGGTTTGTCTTCAGGTTGCTGCCTGACCCCAACCCTTTCCCTACCCCAGCCTCAATCTGTCTACCTACCAACCTTCATTGCTTCCTCCATTGCCATTTCAGGAATGGAGAGAGTTCAGTGATTGGGTGGGACTTGGTGGTGGTGTGTGGACTTGGCAGTAAGAAGGAGATGACAGTTTAATGGTTTATTTTCAATTAATGCTAAAATGTTCCTAGCGTGAAAACAGACATCTCAATGTTGGCATCCCCTCCTGCCAGGGACCTATGTGGCCCTATCCTCCTGGCCTTATCATATGTGCATTCCTAGAAGGGCTGACCCATAGCAGATCCTCAGCCAGGAGAAAGGCCTTGTTTGGCCTAGGAGTCAGGAATTCAGCCTTCCAGGCTTGGCTATGCCCCTAACCACCTATGTGACCAGAAGCCAATCGTTTCATCTTCCTAGGCCTCTATTTTCACACCGATAAAATGGGGATAATAATACACAGCATGTCTATGCAATGATGGACTTGGAAGCTCTTTAAAAAAGAAGCGTCCAAAGAGAAGCCAGAGCTATTAGAATAAGACCAAAAAAGTTTCTAGTTTAAGCCCATCCAGTGGGAGATCCTGCCCAGGGCTCGGGCTGCTTGGCTTTCCAGGGATGGGGAGCTCACGACCTCTGCAGACAGCTTGCCAGGCTATTTTTCAGGTCTCAGGGGTGAGAAGGAGGGTGGGCTTGCTGAGCTTCTTGGCCTTGATCCATTCTTACCCTCCAGTGGCCTGTGGGACTGCTCCTGAAAACTCAAAAGGGAGGAAACAAGCCATCTCCATCCAGAGCCCATCAGATATCCTGGTCACAGCCTTTTCCCCAACCACCACCCACCCCTGGGCAGCAGCACTGTGAGTTCAGTCTCGGAGAGTTGACTGCTTGCGCTTCACTCTCACTAACACATTCGTCCAGGGTACCAGATCTGAATGAGGCCTTTAACTATAGCAAGAGGAAAATTCCCTGCATTCGAGAACCTCTGGGACTCACATCTCCTACGATATTTTGTTCTATAGGAACATGGAAAGAAGACAATGTTACAGGGACAGTTTTCCTGAGTTACGTGGAAGGCACAGTTGACGTTTTCTGTTTTCTGCACCCCACCAAGTCTCAGGTATATAACATTTGAATTAATCCTACCCTCAGTCCATTAGCACTTTATGATCACCTCTCTGTGCAAAACTTCTCTCTTATTTACAAAGTTTGCCTCCCTTCATCCCCAATCCTGAAGCTAAGCTATCCCAATCCCAGTAAGTACTCATTCTGATGTGTTTGATATATGTCTTCAAATATGCATGGATCCAGGCAGGGCGCGGTGGCTCACGCCTGTAATCCCAGCACTTTGGGAGGCTGAGGCAGGCAGATCACAAGGTCAGGAGTTTGAGACCAGCCTGATCAAAATGGCGAAACCCCGTCTCTACTAAAAATACAAAAATTAGCCAGGCGTGGTGGTGTGCACCTGTAATCCCAGCTTCTTAGGAGGCTGAGGCAGGAGAATCGCTTGAACCCGGGAGGTGGAGGTTGCAGTGAGCCGAGATTGCATCACTGCACTCCAGCCTGGGTGATAGAACAAGACTCCATCTCAAAAAAAACAAAAACAAAAACAAAAAAAAGCCTGGATCCTTATAAAATATGTAGGGTTGTTTGTATGTATATGTATTTTTTATTTCTATAAATGATATTGAAGTCTAAATTTCATCTGGTTTCTTACTTTACTCAACTCCATATTTTGCATATCTCACCATGCTCGTTGAGTGTACCTAGTCAGTGGTTTCTAACTGCTTCATTGCATTATGAGTTATACATCCATCACGTTTTATGTATCTGTTCCCCCGAGGATAGCCATCTAGCTTATCAGCAACTCCCCCTTACTCCACCACTAAAAGTTCTGAAGAATATCCTTGTACATTCCCATTTGGGACCCTGTGTGAGAATAGTTCTGGACTATATGATGGAAGATTTGGTCCCTGGGTTAGTGTGTTAATTTTTCATGTTCTGCCATGGTGTTTTCCAGAGCACCATGGAAATGGTGTGCCAGGTCACATTTCCACTAAGAGTGCCCAAGAGTTTCTGTCTTCCCACATCCTCATGAGTACCTAATATTAGCCACCTGTCCAATTTTGCCATTTTTAGGAGTGTAAAGTGCCATCTCATTGTATTAATTTACACTTCTCTGATTACTAGCAAGTCTGTTAAGTCTAGTAAGCTTGTTAGCTGTTTCAACTTCTTTTCTTCTGAATTACCTATTTATATTCTTTGCCCATTTAAAAATTGGATCTCTTGCCTTAGAAATCTTCTGGTTGATTTGTAGAAGTTTTGTTTATGGTCTAGGTGTTGCCCTTTGTTAATTTTAGAAGTTGCAGATAGCTTCTTCTAGTCTTTAATCCATCTATTTGGCATATGGCAGCTTTCGTTGGACAGAAATGCTTCCTTTTGATATAGTCAGATCCATCAGTGTTTTTGGGGAGGTAGAAATTGAGATAGGAGGGCACTGATGAGCTAGAGAGCATGGTGGGGTCCCATGGGCCCACTCCCTTGCAGGGCTGGCTCTCTGTATAAAGGGCTGTGAGGAGTTCTAGAACCTTCCTGTCCATCCATCCTGGGCCCCCACATCCTACAGGAGGTTTCTGGCTCAAGGCCCTGTGTTTCCCGAAGGCCCCAGTTAAAGTACAATTTAATGGATGGATGCTATACCTAGAGAATGGGCAGGATTACTCCTTCAGCAGGCATTTGTTGAGTGCCAGTGTGCGCCTGAGCTCTCAGCTGCATTGGGGACATGGGCAAGTTTCAGTGCTGAGTGTACATAAGAGAGGCAGCTACACACAGGCTCAGAGCAGCATTATTCACAACAGCCAAATGGCGGAAGCAACCCATGTGTCCATGTGCAGATGAGTGGATAAACAAAATGTGGTATATCCATATGATAATCTTTCAGCTTTAAAAAGCAAGGAAATTCTGACACCTGCTACAGCATGGCTGAACCTTGAGGACATCATGCTAAGTGAAAGAAACCAGTTACAGGCCAGGTGCACTGGCTCACACCTATAATCCCAGCACTTTGGGAGACCTGGGCAGGTGGATCGCCTCAGGCCAGGAGTTCAAGACCAGCCTGGCCAACATGGTGTAACCCTGTCTCTACTAAAAATACAAAAATCAGCCGGGCATGTTGGTGCGCGCCTGTAGTCCCAGCTACTCGGGAGGCTGGGTCACAAGAATCACTTGAACCCGGGAGGTGGAGGCTGCAGTGAGCCGAGATCGCGCCACTGCATTCCAGCCTGGGTGACAGAGCGAGAGTCTGTCTCCAAAAAAAATTAAAAAGAAAGGAGCCAGTTACAAAAGGGCAAATAAATACCTACCATATGCTTTCACTGATGTGTGAGGTATTTAGCACAGGCAAATTCATAGAGACAGAAAATAGAATGGTGGTTGCCAGGGGCTGGGGAGGGAGAGATGGGGAGTTAATTATTTAATGGGCACTGACTTTCAGTTTTGCAAGATGGAGAGAGATCTGTGGATGGATGGTGGGTGATGTTAGCACAACAGTGTGAATGGACTTAATGCCACTACATTATATACTTCTAAGTGGTTCACATAGCACACTTATGTTATATGTATTTTACCACAATTTTTATAAAAGAAGAGGGACAACTCTTTAGACACAAGGAATCAAGGAAAGCTCCCAGAGAAGGATGTTCAAGCCGAGACCTGCAGGATCAACAGGAGTGAGCAGGTGAAGAGGGGAGCAGGAAATGGCTTCCGACAGTGCAGGTTCATCTGCATGGGCTCCTGGTTGAGTGAGAGTGGGTTGTTCCAGGTCTGGGAGAAGATCTGCTCACCAAAGAAGGGCATTGAGGAGGCTGGAGGGTTTGGAGAAGGTGGGTGGCTGGCTGGCTTGGCTGGCAGCCACAGGTCTCTGAAAAAACACAATGAGGGTAGAGTGCTACTGGCAAAGGCAGGCCTTGGTGAGGGTGCCTGGAGCCCCACATCAGCAAGTTGGGGCTGAGGGGATCCTTTTTCTTCCACAAGTCCTCTACCTGGTGCCCTGGCCTCCCAGGGAGGGTAAACAGCTGAGTGAACAGTCAAAAGTACATGAAACCCATTCCATGAATCATGGATCATAAGTTATGGTTCTGTTCATCGTGCCTCCATGAGAACATCACAAAACTTCCATCTAGAAAGAAAATAGGCCAAGTGTGGTGGCTTGTGCCTCTCATCCCAGCAGTTTGGAAGGCCGAGGTGGGAGGATTGCTTGAGGCCAGGAGTTTGAGACCAGCCTAAGTGACAAAAAGTGAGGCCTCTTCTGTGTAAAAATAAATAAATAAATAATTAGCTGGGTATAGTGGCATGTGCCTGTAGTCCTAGCTACTCGAGAGGCTGAGGCCGGGGGATGGCTTGAGCCCAGGACTTGGAGGCTGCAGTGAGCTATGATTGTGCCACTACACTGCAGCCTGGGTGACAGAATTAGAAGACCCTGTCTCTCTTAAAAATGTGACTGAAAGAAAGGAAGAGAGAAAGGTGGGGGAAGGGAGGGAGGGAGGAAGGAAGCAAGGGAGGGAAGGAGGAAAGAAGAAATAAAAGAAAAATAGAAAGTCTACCTAATTGGGCTGAGTCAGCAAGTCCTTTCCAGGTGCTGTCTGTGGGGAGACCTGCTATCTTCTACCTTGTCCAGGCCATGTGTGCCTGTCAACCTTTTGTTCCTTCCGCCTCTCTCCTTTCCTCTCCCTTCTCTGCCAATCTCCTCCACTTATGTCTTTTCCTTTCTTTTCCTGTCCATCCTCTTCCCTAGTCCTGCTACTTCCCAAGAAACCAGGATTCCCCCTCATTGTAAGTCATCCTCCTCCCCATCCTCAGCCTTGCCATCTGTGAGAGCCTCTTCCTGACCTTTGACCTTGCTGCCTCCACCCTCACCCCAGCCAGGACCCTCCCCTCCGTGGCCTTTTCTTTAACCAGGCTTCAACCCCATACCTCCGTCAACAAAGTGGCTTTTTAAGGCCTTTAGCTGCTCCCGTCTGCCTAGGAGCATTGGGACTGGCTCATGGAACACTCACTGAGTACCTAGTGCAGTGGCCCTGGGTTGAGGGTCATGGACACAAATACCTTTTAAAACCAAGTTCCTTCCCCCAAGGACAGTTATAAGCTACTAAAGGCCAAAGGAGCTCCAAGCACAGCAGAGGGGGAGAGGGGAAGAAGGAAGACTTCATTCAGAAGGTGCCAGCAGGCTCTTCAAAAGTGAGCAGGGATTGGGTTGAAGGAGAGCAATTTGCAGGTAGAATATCTTCGAGGCAGCAGCTAGACAAAGACTTAAAGCAGCAGGCTGTGCTTGGGAGATGTCAAGTTTGCATCCCCCGCCCCCCTTTATCAGCATCATAGTCTTCCCTGTGGAAGCTGTCCCTTAGTTTGTATTTTTATCTTTTTTATAGGCAGAGTCTTGATCTGTCACCCAGGCTGGAGTGCAGTGGTATGATCATGGCTCAATGTAACCTCGACTTCATGGGCTCAAGTGATCCTCCTGCTTCAGCCTCCTGAGTAGCTGGGGCTATAGGCACATGCCACCACCCCTGGCTATTTTTTTTTCTAAACTTTTTTGTAGAAATGGGGGTCTTGCTATGTTGCCCGGGCTAGTCTTGCACTCCTGACCTCAAGTAATCTTCCCCCTTCAGCCTCCCAAAGGGCCAGGATTACAAGCGTGAGCTGCAGTCCCTGGTTGGCTGTCCCTTGTTGAACACTCAGGCCCTATGCTTAGTGAGAGCTGCTCATTCCTCCCTTATCCCTTACAAAACTCCAAAGAATTCTGTCATTTTGCAGTTGAGGAAACTGAGGTTTAAGGAAATTAAATTACTTGCTAAGACCACACAAGTAGGGAGGGGGAGAGCCTGGATTTAAACCTAGTCTGATTCTAGAGCCCATAGGCTTAACCACTGTACAGGTTTCCCAGTTAAAAATGTAGATTCTGGCCAGGTGCAGTGGCTCACGTCTGTAATCCCAGCACTCTGAGAGACTAAGGTGGGAGACTTGCTTGAGGCCAGTAGTTCCAGACCAACCTGGGCAGCATAGTAATACTCTGTCTCTACAAAAAATAAAAATATTAGCTGGGCGTGGTGGCGGCACACGCCTGTAGTCCCAGCAAGTCAGGAGGCTGAGGCAAGAGGATTGCTTGAGCCCAGGAGGTCAAGGCTGCAGTGAGCCATGCTTGCACCACTGCACTCTAGCCTGGGTCACAGAGCAAGACCCTGTCTCAAAAAAAAAAAAAAAAAAAGAACGAAGAAAAATGTAGATTTCCAGGTCTTCCTCTGATTTTCTGAATCAGAGGATCTGAGAGCAGGGTGCAGGGATCTGCGTCTTTAATGAGTTCTTCCTGCTCACCTTCTGATGACCCTGGTCTTAACCCCACTCAGGAATGACTAGAAGAAGGGCTCAGGTCCTGGGTGTCTTTGAGCAAAGGCTCTGCCTCCACAAGTCAGCCCACACCTGGGCTACCTTTGCAGCACCGCCTTCCCCTCCCTCTGTCCCTCCTTTACAATTATCCCTGGTGCTGGTGCTATAAGGACATGTTCCCAGGGAGTGCAGCAGCCCAGAGGTGGTCACCAGGGTGACCAGATTTGTGTTGATGAGATTAGGCAGCCCCCTGGAAGAGCCTGGGAAGGCACCAGCCCCAAAGGCACGCATTAGCATTCCTAAACTGCTTAATACACTTCACAAAAGGGCTGTTGGTGAGGGTTGGCCTGACAGCTTGGAGCTCCTGAATCACTAAGTCTTTCCTCCAGCCCTGGATTTGTTAGGTGAGAAATCAGGACACTCAGGGGAGTCTTATCCTCAACTTCTTCCGTGTACTAATTCCCATTATTCTAGATTTAATACTCTCTGAAGGGCAGACACACAGCACTGAAATGCCATTTTCTTCGGGCCTGTTGGTGGGGGGCAGCTGGCATTTCAGGATGAGGCATTGCATGCAGGCTGAGGTGAGGCCAGCCAGCCGGGAGATGAGGAAGTTACAGAGGGTGGGGCTGAGGAGGCCAGTGTCCAGCCTTCACTTTCTCCCTGGCTGGAACAGGACCCAGGGCGGGGAGCAGGCAGGGTAGAAGGACCCTAGCTCAGTGAAGGGGTATTTAGAGAGTCTGTGGTCCCAGTGAGGACCCAAGGGGCTCAGCAGGGAAACTGAGGCAAATGGCCAGTTATGCAAATAGGGCTGTGAAGGTAGGAAGCCCAGTAACACTGGGAGGCCCAGAGATGGCATTCATTCATTTATTCAGCCATTCCTGGGGTTTCATTCATTCCTTGGGTTTGAGGAAGTGAAGTAGGGATTAGTAAATAAATGCTCGGGGAGGGCAAAGGTTTCATGACCAGATGAGTGTGGGAAACACTAGACCCTTGGCTTCTGAAATATGGTTCAAGGCCTTGCCAGGAAGCTTTTTAGAAATGGAGCCTCTTGGACCCCATCCGCCACCTACTGAACCTAAATTTTAACAAGATCCCCAGGTCAATTCCTGTGCCTGTGAGAGTCTGAGAAGCACTGGTGGTGCATTCTCTGAGCACAGACTTTAGAATAAGGCCGACCCCAGCAAACCCTCGTCCTAGTTCATTCTTGGCCTCAGTTTTCACATTAGTAAAATGGGGCAAAAATCCTGACTTCAAAGTCATGCTTGTAAAGGTCCATGCTTGCAGAGTGCCTGGCTCAGAGCATGCAGCTCTCCTGCCCCTTTGTCCTGATGAGTCTATGCCCCACTGAAGGAGGGGGTTTGGCCCTTTTGTTCACTGCCATGTCCGCAGATGTAGCACAGTACCTGCAGCATGGTGGATGCTCAATAAATATTGTGAATGAATGAATGAATGAATGAATGAATGAATACTCGTCAAGTGGTTGTCAGATCAAACTGAACATCCTGGAGACTGCTTTCAGAAGCAGCAAAGATGCAATTTTCCTTTTGTTTTCTGTTGCTGCACCAAATTACGGCAGATTTTTCAGAGTGAAGGATTGCTGAGAGACTGGGCAAGGGGCCGGTGGAGGTTTTTGATGCAGAGCAATGAGATAGTTGCTCTGTGTCTGCCTGTGTTTCAGGAAAATTCTGTTATTACTGAAATCTTTGGTTTGAAAGCCACTGTTAAAACTAAATATTTTGGGAAATGTTAGCCATTAACACCTTAGTAAGAATGAGCCGATTAGTCCAGAAAGTAGGATCAGGTAGGTGGTAAGGGGGTAGACTTCTATGGATCTGGACCCTCCCAGTGTCCCTGGGCCTCAACGAGATTTTGAACCTAGAAGTTCATCTTACCCAATGCTGTGCCTCTCTTTACTCTTGCTCCAGCCCTTGTGGGCCCCTCCCTCTCAACTCAGTCCCTAGAGTGTCCTGCCTCTGGCTTTCGACCACTCTGGACCACAGGCTCTCTCCTGGGGCCATTCTCATCTCTGTGGCAGCCTCACCCGCTCTCTCTCTTGAACAACCTTGTGTCCTACTTCATAGAAAAGTTGACACTAAAGGAAACAGCTGCGTGAGCCTTGCTGCTGAATTTGTGCAGGGAAGCGCTGAGGACACCATACCCTGTGTTACGCAGGGACGTCACTGCCATAATTGGCATCCCTGTGCCCCATTTCTCTAACCCCTCCCTCCCCTCTGTTTCCCTCCCATTAGCCCATGCACACACTTTCTTTGTGTCTTAATAATACACTAAAAAACAGCCCCTCCCTGACTCTGCACCCACTTTTGGCTGTCACCCCGTCTCTCTCCTTTCCTCCCCAGCCATACTTCCTGAGATGGTGTCTGCCACTTCATTTCTCAGCGCCTGTTACCTGGCTTACACCCTCCTCACTCCGGGGGAAGTGCTCCAGCCTAGGGCACCACATGACTTCCTGTTTACTAAATCCAAGCATCTCTCCTGGCTCCTAGACCTTCCACAGTCTGGCCACAGCCAAGCTTCTTGACCTTCTGACCATCCTCCTCCCTCCCCTCCCCCTCTTCAGCGTCTGACACTGCCCATCACTCCTTCCCACTTAACATTTGCTTTAATATTGGAGCTTCCAGTATTTGCCTTGACCTTCTCTTTTTATTCTTTATTTTTTTATTTTTTTATTTTTTGAGATGGAGTGTCGCTCTGTCGCCCAGGCTGGAGTGCAGTGGCACGATCTCGGCTCACTGCAAGCTCTGCCTCCCGGGTTCATGCCATTCTCCTGCCTCAGCCTCCCGAGTAGCTGGGACTACAGGCGCCTGCCACCATGCCCAGCTAATTTTTTTGTATTTTTAGTAGAGATGGGGTTTCACCATGTTAGCCAGGATGGTCTTGATCTCTTGATCTCATGATCCTCCCGCCTCGGCCTCCCAAAGTGCTGGGATTACAGGCATGAGCCACCGCGCCAGGCCTTATCCTTTATTTCATTCGCTCCTATGGCTTTCATGCCACTGTCCAAATGCTGAGACTCTCCATACTTAGGTCTCTAATGAAGGCCTTGCTCCTGAACTCCAGACCCGCATAACTCCCCACTCCACACACTGAATTCTTCATTCCTGCTGTCACCTATATGACTCTCTCCCACCCCCAGAAACTTTACTCTCCCAAACTTTTGTGGCCCACCTCTATGAATTGCTTCATGCATCTTCACAGTCATGCATCTTCCTAAGCCAGAAACCTGGGACTCATCCTGGAATTCCACCCCTCTCTGCTCCCTTTCACTAACCACATCTTATGGATTTTACTTCTCAAATAATTCTCAAGCATTTTTCTGCATCTTTGCTTGGCTTGGAACTCACCCCTTTTCTCCTGAACAGTTGGAACATAGCACTCTTACAACTGCAGTGGCAGGGCTATGGCCTCCCACATCTGTCCTAGCTTCTTCCAATAGGTGGTTCCTGCTTCAGTCAGACAAAGGGAGTGACTTTACTCTTTAGAATGGAAGAGGAGGGACAAGACAAAGGTCAATGAGAAGTTGGTACCTCTTGAAGAACTGGCAAAGAGTTTGAAGCTTTTGGGTTAAGAGTGGCTTTGGAAGGTGCTTAAACTGATATGCCACTAACACCCGCTCCCTGCTGGGGCTCTGATGAGTAGGGTAAAGACCTAGAATAATGGTCAAAGGGAAAAGTACTGATTCATTTATTAATAGCCAGGCGTGTGCCTGATACCCCTCAGGACACAGGTCCTGAGCTGGGCTCTGGTGGTACATTCCTGTAATCCTGGTGACTCGGGAGGCTGAGGTGGGAGATTCACTTGAGCCCAGGAGTGATCATGCCATCACACTCCAGCCTGGGTGACAGAGTGAGACCCTGACTCTAAACAAACACACATCACTGGTCTTTGGTGTATCATGTTGGAGAACATGGCTTGGCCTGTTGAGGCCAAATGGAGCTTTCCACCTCCTTTCACCATGAATCTAAATCTTGAGAATGGAGCACTCAGGACATCTGCAGAGTTAGGGCTAGGATTGTGCCTCTCGAGAAGCCTCAGTGTCCACTTTCCCAGCCAGTTCTTGGCACGAGAATGATGGGGGGCTTGTTCTACTCATCAGTTTCAGGTAGAACAGGCGTCTGGTCCCTTGGAAGCCCTCCCTAGCCTGGGCAGAAAGGAGGTCCCCCTCTCCTCTGTGTGCTGAGACTGCCATGGGGAGGGGAAAAGACTCCTAAATGCCTCCCCGTTCCTCGACACAACCTAACTTTGTTATGGCACGGGATGTTCTCCCGTTCTCTGAGTTCCTCCCAAGAGTCTTGTGTTTCAAGGCACTATTTCTACCAGGCTGCACTCATTAAGAAGGACATGGATTCATTTCCCCATTTCTATTCCTGTGTTTTCAGGTCTGCTGGTACAGATCAGCTCTCCCCAGATCCCACCTACCCTACAAAAATTACACTGGGAGATGCTGCCAAGGGGCAGGGAGGAGGTTCATTAGCATTCTCAGCTGCATTCAGAGCCACCCCTCCAGGCAGCAAGAGGGCAAAGCCATGGCTGAGTGAGGAGGTGCCACTCAAAGAAGCAGGCATGCAGCCCTCCTGCCTTTCTGCTGTCCTGGTACAGAACCTCAGCCCCTCCCAACTTCTTATGGCCTCGACTTTCCTTTATCCCCATATGTGGTCTGAGTTGAGGCCATGAGCTATACACTTTCCTAACTTGGGTGGTTCTGTTCTTTGGCCCAGGGAAAAGGCATCTTCTTAGGACCTCATTCTTATTCACTTTGTCTAAGATTGAGGCTACCCTCATTCATCCCCCAAATGCACCTCATTTCACTTTCCTCTTTCAAAGAAGCAGGCAGCCTTGCCAAGGGGCTAAAGTTTCTCATGCAGTCAAGCGGAGGGGTTGGGGAACCACCATCCCTTAATTGGCAAGCCTCTGGTGTCCCCCAAGGGCCACAGCTCGGTCTCACCGATCAGAGTGGACAAAGGGCAGTATGACCTCACTGATTGGGAATAGTTCCAGCCCAAAGCAGACACTTGGCATTTATTTGGCCTGTGCATTTTGATCGCGGTTAAATGCAGTTTCTGTTAGGCTCTTTGAAATATTGAAAATAGCTCACAAACTCTCATTACTGCCTTTGAAGACCCACAGGGGTCTGGGAACCCCAGGCAGGGAATACCGTTCTTGTCCAATTTCTCCTCTACACCCTCAACACCCCCTCCCTTACTTCCCCTCTCAAGTTGGGAATGAACTGCCTAAAAAACACAAGAGGAGTCACATGGAGAGATCAAAATGTCAGTTTCATTACCTTACCGATAATGCTGATTGGAAGACGTGGCTTTGGATATGTGGCAAAATTGTCTTGTTAATACATCACTCTTGAATTGAAGAAGTTACCCACTCATTCACCAGCAAAGGAAACAGCCTCAGGCTTCCCTCACAGGAGCAAGGCTTGCTGGGTAAGTTAAGGAGGTGCAAGGTGGGTTGGGGCTGAGCTAAGTATGCCAAGTTATTTCCCCACAAATGCCCTTTGGACAAGTCACTCTTCCTCCAAGGTAGGAAGAGAGTAAAGGGTCAGAGAGAGACTGGAAAAATGTGTGCCACTGGTACTTGGTCCTCTGGAGCATGGACTGGGAATTCATTCCCCTCTGTGGAGACAAGAGTAGGATGAACATGTTCTCTCCTAACACTGCATGGTGAATCTGGACCTGAGCTGGTTGGCACCGCCTGCAGCTGGAGGTAACTGGGACAGGCAGGACCTGTCCCACCCAATCAAGAGGAATGGTAGGAGCCCCACCCACCTTGGACTCAGCTGTAGATACCAGACAGCCTTGGAGGTTTCTCAAAGCTGTTATCCAGACTGAGAGGAGATGTTGACTAAGACATTGATCATCCGGCCCGCTTATCTCTGTGGCATATTTAAATAAGAAAATAAATTGTTAATTTTTCTCTACCCTTCATTGTCCCCTGGAAGAGTAAGTGGAGAATATATTTCAACTAGGTGGATTGTTAGGAAGTGGGACAATGGTTTAAAATGCATCAGCTCTGGAGTCATACCTGATTCTCCTTGGTTAACTCCTTGATAGAAACTGATGTCAGATTAGGGCCGGGCATCACACATTTGCTTTGCAGACAAGGGGCCAAAACTGACTGGAATAATAAGCCCAAGGCAAGAGGAGCAGGCTGGAGATGACAGAGACAGTTACTAGTATAAAGCAGTAGCAACACCAAGACTTTTCCCCTCCTTCCTTCCTTCTTTTTTTCTTCCATCCGTGTATATGTTTAACCAAGTTGTATTGAGCTACCACCTTGTGCCAGATACCATGCTGGGTTCTGGGATATAGAGTTTGATGACATGCATGGGATCTGTCCTTTGTCCCGCATCCCCCTAAGCTTTCAGTCTTTCTAATATATCACCTGCAGAGTGGACAGATAATTACACAGATAATTTAAATGCAATGTGGTGAGCATCACAATAAAGTTTAACATGGGGCAAGGAGAGGGGTTATGGGAGCACACAGGAAGGTCAGGAGTCTAGCCAGCGGCTATCAGGGATGACTTCCTGAAGGAGGCAATGTTAAACTGAGACCTGGAGGTCTAGGGGGCAGTTAGTGTAGAAAAGACTGAGAAGAGTCAATCGCAAGTTTTTCACCTGGTAAAGCTATTATTGTTAATGGCCTGGGAGTCTGCTGCTCTGGGTGGACAGGCACTGGGACCCGTGAGGTGCCAGTCTCATTCTGACTCTGATTATGTTGAACACGTTGCTGTACCCAGGCACTGTGCTAGATTTTTATATGATTATCATATTCAGTGGGCTCCAGACGCCACTGAAGGTAGGTAGTATAATGATTCTCATTTTATAGACATAGTCTGAGATTTGGTGGAATAAGATGACTTGCCCAAAGATCACACAGCAGGTAAAGGATGGAGCTGGGACTGTTGTTACCACATAACAGCATCCACATGGAGTTTCTTAATCATGTTTTTACAGCTGTTTCCACACAGCACACAATGTGGCAGCCCTAGATAGAGTCCAGCAGTGGCACAAATCACAAACCATTTCAATAATAATAGCACTGATAATATCATCTTCATGTATGGAGTCCCTACCATGAGCCTCTGTGCCAAGCATTTTATATACACCATCTAATATAAACCTTAAAACAGGTCCGTAAGATAGATGGCATTATTATCCCCATCTTGCAGAGGGGCAGACCGAGGTTCAAGCATGTTAAGTAATGTCACAAAAAGTCACACATGGTTGGTAAATGTTGGAGTTACATCCAGGGCTGCATGACTCCAAAGCCCATGCTGCTGAGTGGAACACTATTTCATTCCTGATACAATTTCATGCAAGAAGATGGAGAGAGGGGGCCATTCTCTTCTTCCATCACCCCCTGCCACTTTCCAGGCCTTCGTTTTCTCATCTCTATAAAGGAGACAGCCTTCTGCCTGCCTTGAACAGAGATGGTGATGGGATCACCAGGGCTTTGCAAAGGCCAATTCCGCTGGGCTTGTAAGGTGCTTGCAGCTGAATTTCAGGACTTGTGTCTCCTGGGGCACCAGGTGGCTTCTGAAAGGAGACTGAGGGGGCAGAGAAGAGCCGATCTTGGGCCTTGGCTCCAAGGACAAGTTGTCTGATTTGATCCTGCAGACCGTTCATCTCTGGATGAGTGTATCCCCATTTGCTCGTAGTTATTAGATGTGTAAAGATAACCTATTTGGAGACTGAGGGGGCCGCCAGGACAGGATGACCCATCTCTTCCCCAAAGGCCGTGGCAGCAAAAGAATGGCTCAGAGAAGCTGCTTAGGGACACTTCATGACTCACACACGCAGCAAACATGTATGGGGTGGGCCTTGTACAGTGTCACAAAGAGGGAAGACAGCATCCCTGCCTTAAGGAGCTCACATTTCTATGAGGGAGGCACATCAGAGCAGTCACCGTGCAATGTGCCCAGAAACCTGGTGGTCGCCCTTCATACCTCTTTCTCCCTCTCCTTCTCTCCCCACATCAAGCCATGAGCAAATCCTGTTGGCTCCACCTTCAAAATAAATCCAGGATCCCAGCCCCTGGTGCCACCCACATCACACCCAAGGGTCCGAGCCATCTTCTTCTTTTGCCTGGACCCTTCCCTGGTTTCCCTCCTTGCATTCTTGCCTGTTTCCATTTTCCTCCAACCTGGCAGCTGGAGAGCTTTGAACATGGTTAGGCAGATCATTCATTCCCCTGGCATCATTCAGAAATAAGTCAAGGTCCTTTCCATGTGCTCACCCCTCATTTTCTTCCTGACCTCATCCCCCTAAGACTTGCTCCTGCTTACTCTGCTCCGGCCAGTGGCTTCTCTGCTGTTCCTCAGACACACTGGGTGTTGGGGCATGCATGCAAATAGATTTGGGGCTCTCCATCCCCTGGGTAGCCACAAGGCCCAGCCATCACTTCAATAAATTCTTGTTCCAACGTCACCTCCTTGGAGAGGTTTCCTCAACCCCCTCATCCACAGTAATCCCTTCCTTCGCTTACCCTGCTGTGGCTTCCTTCATAGTTCTTAGAACCACCCAACATAGGATATATGCATTTTGAAACATTTACTGACTTCTCAAGCAAATCCCATGAGATCAAGGAGCTTGTCTATCTTGTTCTCTGTGGTATGCCCAACTCCTAGAACAGTGTCTTCCACATAGTAGGGGCTTGATGAATATTTATGGGATGTTGAATGAATGAATACAGAGGGAGAACCAAGACATGAAAACCCAGTAGATGGAGTTAATAACTCCAGTGTATGGGGGTGGGTGGGGGGTATGGGTGGGTTCACTGTTGGGTGAAGTGACATTTGAGATGGGACTTAAAAGGTGGAGCAGGTAGTTTTCAGGGGAGGAAAGGAGTGGGATGTATCCCAGGAAGAGCCTCCAAACCTCAAAAGGCCCTATATTCACAGGAGGAAATGAGAAGTTCTGTGTGTTCGAGTGTTCCTTGTGTGTGTGTGGTGGCTGGGGCTGCAGGAAGTGAGGCTGGAGGGGGACAGGTTGTAGAGGAGGGGAAAGGCTGTTCAGTGGGAAGTGATTATGAGCCTGGTCTCTGGAGCTAGCCCAGCTGGGTTCAAATCCCAGCCCCACGTGAAAAACTTATAAGTCACCCTGGGAGGAGGGTATGAAATCTTTGCTTAGGACCTCAGAGAAAAGTGTTGTTCTCTGTTCTATATTCTCAGAGGCATAGATTGGAGATTGGGAGAGATCCAGGCTTAAATCCTGTCCCTGCTTGGTACTAGCCTGTGTAAGGGGCATAGTAATCTCTTTAGGCCTCAGTTCCCCATCTCTAAAACAGGAACAGTAGTGCCTCATTCACAAAACCTTTGTAACAATGCAGTGAGATGATATACATGATGCATTTACCTAGGCCTGGCCTGGTACTCCCTCATGGTTGCCAAGGTGATGGGGCCTGCTGAACACAGTGGGATCCGAGGCATTGGGAGAACACTTGCCTTGAAGCTCTTGGTGAGGCCGCAGGTGTTCTCTAGACATTTGCCAGGCCTTGCTTGCAAGTGGCGGTGCCTTTGCTCGGAGAGCCAGAATTTCAGCCTGCTGTCCCCTTCAAGCTCACAGAGGGCCATGCTTTCTTCTGCCGCTGGGTTTTTTTTTTTTTTTTTTTTTGCATATGCCGATTCCTCTGTCTGGAGTATTATCTTCCCCTTTCACTGCATTAACCATGGCTCAAGTTTCACTTCCTCAGAGAAGGCCCCCTGCCCCCGCTGTCTAAATCATTCTCATAGAATTGTGTGTCTTGCCCTTGGATAACTTATCTCAGTTGATCATGATGCATTGATCAAAGCCATTAATTTATTATTATCAAACTTGCTGTCTAGACTGGAAGCTTCAGGAGGTCAGGGACTTCGCCTGGCTTTGCTTATTATCCTAACTCTGGACCATGGATGGTCCCTGGCAAATAGTAGGCCATTAGTTAATATGAAGAATGATTTAGGGACCATGGAAATGACATGCACAACTCTAGTAAAACATTGCCTTTGCCTGTTCCTTCCCACACAAGACTGGCAGGACAGGGGAGCCACTTTACCCATGAATCTCACAGCTTTAGGAGGGATGCCAGTTTGTCTTTTTAATTTATAACAACAACAACAATGAATAAGATGTACTCAGTGCTCCAGCCGCTGTGCTAAGTACTCTGTAGACATTATTCCTTCACTTAATGGAAACATCATTATTACTGAGAGAAAAGAAAGATGCTGAGAAGTTTGTATAATGTGGTACAATTTTAAGGAAACAAACAATGGCAAACCCCTACTGTGTATGTAAATGTGTATATGTGGGTATGTCAGTTTATGTTTGTGACTCTGTCTGCTTTCTGTAGCTTATAACAGAATTACCACAAAAATCTGAAGCCTATTACAAAATTGCCACAAACTTTCTGTTGCTTATAATAGAATAACCACAAAATTCGAAAGAACAAAATTACCTGAAGACGGATAATTTATAAAGAAAAGGAATTTATCTCTTACAATTCTGGAGGCTGAGAAGTCCAAGGTCGAGGGGCTGCATCTGGTGAGGGCCTTCTTGCTAGTGGGGACTCTCTGCAGAGTCCCATGGTGGCACAGGGCATCACATGGTGAGGGGGGCTGAGTGTGCCAGTCCAGGAGGTCTCTCTTCTTCTTCTTACAAAGCCACCACTTCCACTCCCATGATAACCCATTAATCCATTAACCCATTACCCCGTTAATCTATGAATGGATTAATCACTCCTGAGAGCAGAGGCCCTCACCTTTTAAAGGCCCTGCCTCTCAATACTGCCACTTTGGGGATTAAGTTTCAGCACAAGTTTTGGATGGGACAAACATTCAAATGGTAGTAGTATGCATGTGGTTTTATAAGAAAACATAGAGATTTGGGAAAATAAAAACTAGACTTCAATATGGGTTGCCTAGGAGTGAGTGTTGGTTAGTGGGTCATGGGGTTAGGTGAGGATGGGGGGTGACGGAGAGGAAGTCGAATGTGAAAAGGAAAAATAAAAATAAGATTTCACTGAAATCCCAATATGATACACAAGAAGATCATATTTATGCATTCATGCAAGGTTATATATGAATGTGTATGTAAAAATATATAAAAATTGTTTCAAAAAAAGGAGTATATGCTGGCAAGGGTGCAGTGTGATGGGCACTTTAATAAACTACCTGTAGGGGTGTAAATTGTTACAAACTTGCTGGAAAGCAATTTGGCACTATATTATCAACAGCCTTTAAAATATTCATATATTTGGCCTCGATATTTCATTTCAAAGAATTTACTCTAAAGAAATAATCAGACATGTAGTCAACCATTTATGTAGAAGATGCGTAGCATTACTTACAAAAGAGGGAAAAAATGAAAATGGAATAAGTGGCCAATCGTAAGAGAGAAGTTAAGCTGTTACATCAAAATCTTAATTGAAGTCTCTTGACAGTCCTGTAGATATGGTTACTCTTACCACCTCCATTTTACAGATGGAGAAAACAGACACTCAGGGAGGTGAAGGAGGTTGGCTGCAGTAACACAGCAAGTGGTGTAGCAGGATTTGAACTTCTACATATTTGCAAACACATGAGATTCCTTACCTTAGTGACAAGCTTGTGATCAAGGTAAACATCTGTCATTCAAATCCCTCTCCTGGAGGAAATCGTACAGTTCCAAAGTAAAATGTATATGCCTCAAACCCTTAAAACCTTGATCTGGGACCTGCTTAACCATAGTATGTGGAGGGACCCCCCAGAAGGATCATAAAAGGGACTTCACTTTCTTTTAAATAAATTGAAAGCTTGTTTAGCCAGCACCTGACATAGACTTACCACTTAGTAAATACTACAACTTAAGATTCACATGATTGTGTTTTCTTGGTTAGAGAATCAGTTCAGAAAATGGGATGTTTTCTTGCTTATCATTCTGGTTTCCCCTACTTGGTTTAGCTTGGAAATTGTCCTCTTAATAGCAGCTTGTTGGAGTGGCAAGGCTGAAGCTTTAGAGTCAGACTGGGGTTTGAATTCTGATACTGCTTCTCAGCAGCTGTGTGATTTTAGACAAATTACTTAACCTCTGTGAACGCAGTTTCTCCTCTGAGCCCCTTTACCTAACTCAGAGAATTGCAGGGAAGATGAAATTAGGTGTCAAATAGAAAGCACTTGACAAGTCCCTGTCTTGTATTAGGTGTCTATTACATGTTAGGTTCCTTGCCTTCCCAATTGGAAAGCACAGTCTTCAGTCGAAGCACTGGATTGTGAGTTGCTTTAGCCAGGTTGGGCCAGGTTGGGCCAGCCTGGAACAGGCTATACACTGGGCCAGGAGCACTGGTGTCATGGCTAGGGCTTCACCCCAGGCTAGAGTTCAAAGGCAGGAGGGTGAAGGAGGGAAGGGAGCATAGTTAACTGGGCCCAGAATGGACACTGGAGGTTACAGGGTAGTTTCGAGCCTGATGTGTTTACTCTTACTGGTAGCTAGAAGTCCCAGCTGGTCAGAGACCAGCGGGGGAATCTGGGCATGAGAGGAAGAGGAGGGATATAATTGTGGAAAAAGACTTGCTGTTAAGAGTGCTCAAAGATGTTCTGGTGAAAAGAGCTTAGTGGGCCTTGTTGAAAAAGTAATAAGGTTTCAGTCACTTTTTTTTTCTTATACTCACTGGGCCTTGCTTGCCGCAGTCTCTTCGCCTCCAGAGATATAAGTAAGTCTAGGCTATGGGGTGGGATGAAGAGGTGCAATTGCTGAATGGATGGGTGGATGGATGGATGGGATGGATAGAGATAGTGGGTGATGGAAGAATGGATAGGTGGATGGGATGGATTGCTAGAGAGCATTGATGGGTATTTGGGATCAATGAATAGGTGGATGGGGTATTAGATGGGGGGATGGATAAATGCATGGATGACTAGGATGGAAGGATGTGTTTGATTGATGAGTGGGTAAAGTGGAAGAATAGATGGGCTAGATGGGATCAATGGATGGAATGGATGAGTAAATGGAAAGATGAGTGGAAGGGTGAATGCATGGATGGCAGGATTGGCTTGATAGAGATTATAGCAATGAAATGAGATGGCTGAATGAAACAAATGATGGAATGGACAGCAAGTAGATTCATGGGATGAGTAGACATATAGACAGATGAATGTACAAGAGGAAAGACCCATGGTTGGTAGATGGAAGGATTATTGAATAATGGATGGATCGGAGTTTTCATAATTTATTGTTTAAGCAAACTCATTTGGGGATTGGCTGGACAAAAATGGTAATAAAGGCTGAACTGGATAATTTTATTAAAGGCATCATGGGAATTGACAAGCGAATGATGCAGAGAGGAGTCCAGGCTCCTATCCCAAGGAAGTTTCTCTAACAAGTGCCCTTAATGAAAAATCATGATATATCAGGCCTGTAACCCCAGCACAGACCATGTTCACATAGCTCTGTGAAAGACTGTGTCTGTTCTCATGCACAAACACTGTCTTCATGATCTCTGATCTGCAAATATGGGATATGTCCACACTGGCGTTCACACTCACATGTAATATTTAATAGATACCACTTGTTCACACTTTTTTTGGAACCAAAAGAAACTCAATGGCTAACATCCACAGCACATTCAACTGAGTGGGCTGAACCCACAGGAAGGAAAATCAAGTGGCTTAGGGGTTGCCTTGTTTAATGGATGTGAGGTTTTTTCTTAGTTAAATAAGTGATTTATTTTGAAAGTCACCAGTTCAGTGAAATAGTTTTTAAGTTTTCTTTACTAGAGCAACCTGTGTGACCGAAGATAAAGTATAGACCAGATCTCTGAGTTTCTCAGGCAGGGCCTGGATAGTCTCCAGGATGCAGTTACCCAAATGACCTAATTTTTCTCCCCTTCCAGCCATGCCTCTCTCTCCTGCTTGCTCCTTCTCTTCCCTTTAAGTTTAATTAGTTATAACTACTTTTTAATTACTATAGAAGTAATACATGCTCAGGGCAAAAATTCGAATGGCATAGAAGAGCATATGGTGAAAAAAGCCCTTCTCCCCACTGCAGAGCCCAGTCCCACTTATCAACAGTTTCTTCTGAATTACTTCAGAAATTTTCAAAACATGTAAGAAAATGTAAATGGAACACAAATTATATTTCACAAAAATGGGATCATTGTAGATATATCATATACATTACTCTGTAACATGCTTTTTTCTCTTAGAAATGTCTCTTATACCTCTTTCTGGGTAGGTGTACATAGATTTATCTCATTCCTCTTAGTGGCTACATGATATTTCATAAGTTACTGTAAATTAGTCAATCAGTTCTTTTTTTTTTTTTTTTTTTTTTGAGATGGAGTCTTGCTTTGTTGCCAGGCTGGAGTGCAGTGGCGTGATCTCTGCTCACGGCAACCTCCGCCTCCTGGGTTTAAGCGATTCTCCTGCCTTAGCCTCCCGAGTAGCTGGGACTACAGGCACGTGCCACCACACCAGCTAGTTTTTGTATTTTTAGTAGAGATGGGGTTTCACCATGTTGGTCAAGATCGTCTCGATCTGTTGACCTCGTGATCCACCCGCCTCGGCCTCCCAAAGTGCTGGGATTACAGGAGTCAATCAGTTCTTTATTATTTAGGCTTTTTCTAGTTTTGGGCTACCCCAAACAATATCACAACAAAATAATTGTGTGTGTGTGTGTGTGTGTGTGTGTGTGTGTGTGAGATTTCAACATGAGGGCAGATGTCTATAGAATGGATTTGTTGCCTCAAAGGATATATGCATTTGATAAACTTGCCAATTTGCATTAATTTAAATACTGCCAATAGTATTTGAAAGTTCTTTGTAACGCTACATTTTCGAGTACATCAGAATCACCTGGAGATCTTGTTAAAATACAGATTGCTTGGCCCAGGAGTTTCTGATTCAGTGAATCTGTGATCAAATAGGTCTGCAGTAGAGTAGATTTGGGATGAGATCTGAGTATTTGAATTTCTAACAAGTTCTCCGGTGATGCTGATGTGCTGGTCAAGGAACCACTGCTCCATCCTTTCCCAACAACTTTTTTAAAACTTGCGAATCTGATGGAAATCAGAAAAGTAGCTCATTATTGCGTTCCTTTAATTATAACTGAAACTAAGCATCTTTTCATGTTTCTCAGTTGTCTGTATCTCTTCTCCTGAAAACTATCTGTTTATGCACCTTGCTTGTTTTCTATAGCATTGTTTCTATTTTTCTTACTGATTTATAAGAACTCTTTGCATATAAAAGACACTGGCTCTTTAATCTGTAGTAGCATGGCAAATCTTTTTTGCAATTTGGACCTGTGTTTACACTCTGTGGTATCTTTATTTTATTTTTTGCATAGAGAGATTCTACATATTTATGCACTTAAATTTGTCAGTGTTTTGGCTTCTGGTTTTGTGTCGTACTTAGAGAAAGACCTTTTTCCCTTTAAGATTATATACAATTTAACAATGAATGTGTCTTGATGCTTTCTTTTATAATAATTTCTAATCTAAAATAGGGCAGCAAATGTTACTATGGTAATGTAGTGACTACTTATTTGGAAATGAAAATATGAAGTTTTCACATTTCTGAATTAACCTAAAGGGATATTTGCTGCCTCTTTATCCCCTAGGCCTGACAGAGAGAAAAGAAACTCCCATTTCATGGCTTTCCCCTCTCCAGACTATTACTGTAATGGGTTGAGATTTAAAGAAGAGTTTGAAGATCTAGGGCAAAGAGTGTTGGCTCTTGTCAGGCAAACAGATGTTTCTAATGTGATGGAGGCACCAAGAGAACCATGGAGACCACAAGCATGAGGCAGCACAGCACACAAATGCTCCCTCCTATTTCTGCCTGTTTGGCTGCCAGAGCTGCTCAGTATTTTTTTTTTTTTTTTTTTTTTTTTGAGACAGAGTCTCACTCTGTCACCCAGGCTGGAGTGTAGTGGTGCAATCTCTGCCTCCCCGGTTCAAGCGATTCTCCTGCCTCAGCCTCCTGAGTAGCTGGGACTATTGGTACACACTACCACACCCGGCTAATTTTTGTATTTTTAGTAGAGACGGGATTTCACCATGTTGGCCAGGATGGTCTCAATCTCCTGACCTCGTGATCCGCCCACCTCGGCCTCCCAAAGTGCTGGGATTACAGGTGTGAGTCACCATACGCAGCCTGCCCGAGTTTTATATTCACACTCCCTACCCTTGGGCATGCTCTCTTTGACTAAGTAGCAAGATGTACTATGGGAAAGGAACACAAGGGATGGGAAAGTGTGAAACATAGCCTTTTGCACAACCTGTAACTATGGGCTAACTGATTTTTTTTTTCTTTTGGACAGAGTCTTGCTGTATCACCCAAGCTGGAGTGCATGGTGCAATATTGGCTCACTGCAACCTCCACCTCCTGAGTTCAAATGATTCTCCTGCCTCAGACTCCAGAGTAGCAGGAATTACTGGCACCCACCACCACGCCTGGCTAATTTTTGTATTTTTAGTAGAGACAGGGTTTTGCCATGTTGACCAGGCTGGTCTCGAACTCCTGACCTCAGGTGACCCACCCACCTGAGCCTCCCAGAGTGCTGGGATTACAGGCGTGAGCTACTACACCCGGCCTGGGCTGACTGAATTAATGGAACCATCATTATTTTGCAAGGCTTGCTTTTCTATTATTCAGACAACTTCAAGTGCAGAGTTCAGTGCTAGATACTGGGATGATATCATTCACAAGCCACTGTACTGGCTTGGGAGGAACTGGCAGTCTAGTGGACAGCTAGATACAGAAACAAGTGGTATTGCAAAAGAGGGAGAGAGGTGGTAATAGAAGGTGCTAGACTTTATACGGACAGGAACTATGCCTTATCTGTCATTCTGTCCTAGGATGAAGCATGAGGCCTGACACTGAGGTGCCCAACCAATGTTTGGTGATTGAATGAATTAATTTGAAAGCTGTATTAGTCAAGGTTCACCAGAGAAATAGAACCAAAAAAAAAAAAAAAAAGGTGTGTGTGTGTGTTTGTGTGTGTGTATAAAATTTATTATGAGAATTGGCTCATGCAATTATGAAGGCTGAAAAGCCCCACAATCTGCCACCTGTAAGCTGCAGACCCAGGAAAACTGATGGTGTAATTCAGTCTGAGTCTGAAGGCCTGAGGAAAGGGATGTGGGATAGTGGGGGTGAACCCTGGTGTAAGTCCCAGAGTGTGAAGGCCTGAGGAAAGGGATGTGGGATAGTGGGGGTGAACCCTGGTGTAAGTCCCAGAGTGTGAAGGCCTGAGGAAAGGGATGTGGGATAGTGGGGGTGAACCCTGGTGTAAGTCCCAGAGTGTGAAGGCCCTAAAATTAGGAGCTCTGATATCTTACGGCAGGGGAATATCCCAGCTCAAGGAGAGAGAATTTGCCTCTCCTCTATTTCTTCTTTCGGGGACCTCAATGAATTGGATGAGGCCCACCCACATTGGTGAGGGTTGATCTGTTTTATTTAGTCTACTGATTCCAATGCTAATATTTTCCTGAACACCTTCACAAACATATCCAGAAATAATGTTTTCCCAGCTATCTGGGCATCCTTTAGCCCAGTCAAGTTGACACGTAAAGTTAACCATCACAGGAACAGAGGGGAGGGAGCAAGTAACTACATCTGGGGGAGGTCCCAGAGGAGGGGATATTTGGGTCTTAATCAGAAGAAGAGGGGTGATAGAGAAGTGGGTAATAAGCAAGATGGTTCTTGGTGGGTGCCACCTGTTACCCACCAGGGCCTGGGATGAATTCCACAATGTCACATGGTAAGAGTGAATCGGGGCTTTATTAGGGGAAGGGAAAGCTGACTAAGGGTCAGCAGGGCGAGGTGCCACAGGTCTCTCATTCTCCCTTATGTCCATGGAGGGGTGTGCTGGGGCCATGATATTCTGCCTGACATCCATCCCGAGTCTGTTCCAGAGGCGAGTCCTCCCTCTCTCTTGCTCTTCCTCCTTACAGGTCAAGTGTGTGAGTTACCTCATCAGTGAAGGGACATGCAAGCTGCTTGGGTGTGTGCTGTTTTTAGGAATTGTCTATAAGGTTAGCTGTCCCATACTTGAGGGAATTTGTGGCCCATGAGAGGTTGGAGTCCCTCTTGTCTCTTGGGAAGCTGAATTCAGATGCCCCTGGCCCCAGCTAGCTCATGATTTAGGCAACCCCGAGTGAGCACTCAGAAGTATTTTCAGGGGATCCTGACCCTTGCATTGCAGTGGGAAAGGGTGTGTGGGCTGAGAGGTGAGCTTGTGCAAAGACAGAGCTGTGCTGCTGGATGGGAGGCAGAAGAACCCCCTGACTGGAGACTCTGGCCTGGGCTCATTTGAAAACAAGAAGGAAATTTTATGCCTGATCAGGAATGAGTAACTTGGTGATGGTGGCCTCAGGGATCCCCACTCTGTGCTGCCTCAGAGAGAGGCCTGGGCCTGGAGGCTGTGGATGGGTGTCAGCATGAGTCTGGGGCTTCAACCTGATCTCCACTTCCTGCAGTTCCTGATGGTGAGTAAGCCCCCCTCAAGCTAGATCCCTGGAGTGGAGTTGGGGAAGAAGGTGCAGGATGCCAAGATTGATATGACACCAGGGCCAAGTCAGCGGGCAGGGTCTGGTCTACACACTCTCCTAGAGAGTGCAAGACAGGGACAACCCCAGGCAGGCTGGCCTGTGTAAGTAATTTGCAAGATATATTTCCCTGTTTGCTTATTGAAAAGAAAAATTAAGACCCCCCCTCTCCTGCACCTCCCAACAGAGCAGACAGAACTTTGACTTTGGGTCAAGTATAATTCATTCTTGTCTAGTACTTTCACTATTGGCTGGCTCTGCCAACCTCTCTTCACCTCAGTGTCCTCATCTGTAAAGTGGGGTTATAATAGCCCCTGCCTCATGGGATAGTCAGGAAGGAGAAATGAGAGCATGCACTTGCAGGGACCTAGTGCATGGCAGGTACTTAATAATGTTTAACAAAAACGAAGCACTGCTTGGTGAGGTGGGAGCTGGAGAAACAGGAGCAGGGAAGGGTACGGAATGCTAGGCAGAAAGGAACAGGTACCACATTGAATGCAAGCATTTATTGAACACCTACTATATGCTCTATCTGGTGGGGAGATACGTAAAGGAGAATCAGATGCCATATTTTTTTCTTGATTCCTGGATAGGATGGTCTCGGTTTGTCCTTTAAACCAGGAACCAAGCTGTGGATGTGCAGAGATGGGGACCTGGGACGGGTTTCTGGGAAAGAGGCCCTTGAAAACAGGCTCCAAGAGTTGGAAAATGGATGCTATAGTCAGGAGTCATCAGAGAAGAAAGACATCCTGAGAGAGGAGCCTAAGGATGGGTGGAGGGTAGGGAAGGCATTGAGCGCAGGGCTGAGCAGGGTGAGTCTTTAAAGCCTTCTCTGTCTCTCCCTGGGACAGTCGATCCCTGGCTGGTCCACCTGCTTCCCCTGTTCTCACCTGTGGTTCCTTCTTCACACAGCAGCTGGAGAAATCCTAAAACATGCAGATCTGATTCGGTCACCCCTCCCACTGCATACACACAGTTGAAACCATCCCGATTTGATCTGGCCTTGACTGCCAGTCTACCCACGCTTCCCCTCCCACCACTCCTGCACGCTTCTCCATACCCCAGGTGTACTTGCCTTTTTGCTTTTACTGGAAAACAACAAACTTTTTTTTTTTTTTTTTTTTTTTTGGCCTCCAGACATTTCTTCCTGCTGTTTTTTTCTGCCTGGAATGCTCTCTCTCCCATCTTCAAACAGTTCGCTCTTACCCTGCGGATACCTGCTCAGGAATGGCACTGTCAGAGGTGACCACTGTAGATGAAGGACTACATCACCTTCTTCATAGCTCTGATCATGCTCATTATATGATCTGCTGTTGTTTACTTGTTTACTGTCTGTCTCCCCCACTAGACAACAAGCTGCATGAGGATGACTACAGGGACTCTGTACCCCCAGTGCCACACACAGCATTTGATAAATATTTATCAATTGCATGAATGAAAGGCACAGGGTGGAGTGGAAGGGAGAGAATGAGTGGTAATTAATGTTTCTTGGGCTCCCCAGGGCCTGGAGTCTCATGTTCATAATCTTATTTAATTTTCCCAGCATGCCTGTGAGGGAGGTATTATTAATATTATGCTTTCCTTATAGATGAGGGAGCTGAGACTCAGAGAGGGTGAGCAGGGCGCCCCAGGTCACACAGCCAGCAAGTGGCAGAAGGGACTGTGAATTCAGTTTTGTCTGACTCTGCAGGCTAGGCTTGTTCCTTCCTGCAGTGCTACCGGATGCTCTGTGTGTGCAGGGAGCACTGAGCCAGTCAGAGCGGCGGAGGCACTGGCACATGTGCATGTCTGCAGTAGAGGGCAGTGGTGAGGATGCAATCCCAGCTATCGTGGGCTATTTTATTTTATTTATTTTTTTGAGACAGAGTCTTGCTCTATCGCCTAGGCTGGAGTACCGTGGCGCAATCTCGGCTCACTGCAAGCTCCGCCTCCCGGGTTCATGCCATTCTCCTGCCTCAGCCTCCTGAGTAGCTGGGACTACAGGCGCCCGCCACCATGCCCGGCTAATTTTTTTGTATTTTTAGTAGAGATGGGGTTTCACCGTGTTAGCCAGGATGGTCGCGATCTCCTGACCTCGTGATCTGCCTGCCTTAGCCTCCCAAAGTGCTGGGATTACAGGCATGAGCCACCGCGCCCAGCCTATCTTGGGCTCTTTTAAATTCCTCCCTATTTACACATATCCTAAGGATATGTGCACACACACATGCTTCTACACACAACATGTGTTCACATACACAGTTTCACAAGACAGGTACACTGCTTTACCACTCACAAACACAACATCAGGTGGAAGGGACACCCAGACCTTTACACAGATTCTTCCAGAAGGGCACTGATACCCTAGTGGAGGGAGGGGGTGGCAGCAGGACCCATGGAGCCTCCATCCAGGATGGGAGGGTGGGCATGCAGCCACGTACTAAAGAGCTGTATGCATGAGAACTGTGTGTGCAAAATGTATATGTGTGTGTGGGGGGGTACACATGCATGTAGTGGACATGGACGTCTGTTTCTGTAGCTGTTGATGTGTGTGTGCACAGGTGTGAATTCTGCATGCCAGGACTTGGGCAGTTGTGAGCATCTTGCTTAGCCTGGGTTCCAGCTCCCAGCTCTCCAGCCCCAAGGGTGGGTCAGGCTTTGACCTTGAACCTCCCCCATCCCTAGTCACTGTCCTTCTGAGCTGGCAGAGTTTAGGGACGACGCCCCTCCTGACTACACTTCAGGCTCTGTGTGGAGTGGCTTTCCTGGGAACAAAAGCCGGTCTACTCACTCCCCGATGACCCAGGATATGAGTCTGCACTTGACAACCATGCCTGGCAACAGCCAGGGCTCAACAAGGCCGGCAGCTGCACAGAGCCTGCCAGGCTGTGTGGGTCCTTCAGGGAGGCGGGGGCCTGGTGCTCTGTGCTCAGCAAGACAGGTCTATGCCTCTGCCTGAACTTCAGGCTTCTTTGAACACCCAGGTCTTCTCTTTTGGTGGAGCTGCCACCACTTCGACAACGTGCTGGCTTGGAGCCCTCACTGTCTGTCTGTGCTTTCTCAGGGAGGAGGAAGGTTAGGAGACACACCCTCAGACCCGAGCGCAGCATCCCTTCCTGCGGGTACAGTCTTTGAAGGACATGGGATTCCCACAAATTCTACCAAGAGTCACCACTGAGTTGAGCCGGAGAGGTTTTCCGCCTCAGTCTCTGCACTCAGTCCTTCTGGTGCTCTGGGGGGGAGCCTCAGAAGCTTCCAGTGCTGGGGGCTAAGTGGAGCAGGCAGGGGTCAGCTGCCTGGGTTTTGCTTGGAGAGAAGCCCTCAAAAAGGTCCAGATTGAGCTCAGAGTCCAGAGGGAATGTGGGAGGAAGGACACCCCTGGTCTTGGGTGTGGAGCAGAAGTGAGGTCAGGGAGTCAGTGAGGCTGATTGCTGAGAAGGTGGAGGAAGAGGCCACTTCCCACAAGGAAGAAATCAAGAACTGCAGCCAAGGGGCAAATGGAGGTCTTGCTGGCCTGAGAAGAGGGTGGGACGATGGGTGTGGTGGTGCCCAGCCATGCAAGGTCCCTTCAAAAGCTGGAGACCCTGAGACTCTCAACAACTCCTCTCAGAGCAGCCCCTTTCCTTGGTTACCAAGGCCGGCCAGTCTCCACTGTGCATCCCTTGAACTACAGTCCCACTAGGACCCTCAGTCTCTACACGCTCCAGCCCTGGGTCAATCCTGCAACTCAGCTCTGGGCCTGCCACCTGGACTATGCCACTGCGAACTCACATCTCTAACCTACGCCCAGCACCCCTTAACTATCTTTCTATCGGCCACCTGGGCAGCTTCCTGTCCTAATCCTAAGAGTGGCCATTCCAAGGCACAAATCCCTGGTTCCGTCACAGGATGACTACCCTGGTACCTCACTGAGAACAGGCAGACCATCAGAATGGACTTCCACATCCTCCTCCTACCTGTGGTTACCTGCTTCTGCAGCCACTCCTCCTCCCCTCACTCCTGGAGGAAGAGGTGGGGTCTCTCCTACAGTCCCCAGTTCCCAGAGCCCAGGACCCCTTTCTTCCATCTCTCTTCTTTGTGATATGCCCCTTCTCTCCCCTCTACCCTCCCATTTTATTTTTCTTCTCCACTGACTTCACTCCTTGAATTTAAAACAGGTTCAAAATAGAAGGTAGAAGCTTTTTGGGCCCTGAACTCCTCTCTGGCTGCCGCCCTGTTCTTTGCCATTTAAAGCTAAGTTCCTCAAATAGTCCATACTCAGTCTCTGGTTCTTCCACTTAGCTCCCATGGGGACCTGGGGGGTCGGATGCCGCTGACGGAGCCTTTGTTGTGAAGCTGTGCGTGGCTTCTTGGTGTCTCACTCTGGGTCATGCCCTCGTTGCCTTCCGCTATCCCTATCTGGTCTCTCTGTTCCTGTCTGCCTCTTTCCTGTGTCTCTGTCACTTTTCCGTCTCTCTGTTTCTTTTTCTGTGCTCTTGCATCTCCCTGGCTTGCGGTCTCACTCTCTATCTGCCGTTGTGTCTCTTTTTCTATCTGCCCATCTCTCTTACTGCCTGTTCTTTTCTTTGAGTCCCTGATTTTCTCTGCTCTGTCTTTCTTTCTACCTGGCTGTCTCTGTGGGTCCTGTCTCTGTGTCCCTATTCCCTCCCCTGCCCGTCTCTCTCCCCATCTATGTCTCTCTCTTTCCCCATCTATGTCTCTCTCTCTCCCCGAGTCTCTCCTTGCCTCCGTTTCCTTCCTCCTGGCCACAAGGACAGCCTGCCTTGCTAGCTGTGATGCCCCTGACAGCGAGAATCAGCATTCTTTCCCACTCCACTCCCTCCTGCAGTGTCTCCCAGCCCTCCCCATCTCCCCCGTCTGGGTGTCTAACTGCTGCTACAAGGGAGCGAGGGCACAGGACTCTTAGAAATCCCAAAGGGTGTAGATTTTGAAGCAAAATGGGAGCACAGCACCTTTTGTGTCCCACACATAATACTTGGGGGATGGGCAGTGGCTGCAGGCTGGGCCCCCCATGAAATGCTACAGCTGTGCCACCTCCCATAACTGTGGCCTTAGAGGATCACAGAGCCTGTGCTCATGGGCAAGGATCCTTGGGTTCTGCCTAGCCCCATTACAGGGAGGTAGTTTAGTTCAGGTCTCAACCAGCAGCGGGAGGTATGTGCTAGGTGGGCTCAGCCAGAGTCCAGGGCTGTGGGGAAGAGCTCGGCTTTATTTTCTAGGGAATGGATTGGGAGCTGCCGGAAGTGCCTTAGGTTGAGCCCCCCGGAGGCAGACCTGAGACAAGGATTAAGTGTAAGGAGTTTAAATTGGAGGTGGTCCAAGAAATACCAGTTGAGGAATGGTAAGGGAGAGTCATCAGTAAAGGGTTTGTCTCCAACCCAGCTACTGCTGTGGGCAACTGGAGTGGGTCTGGATGAGGGCATGGGTGGAACAGACTCTTGGCCTTCCCATGCCCTGCAGTGATGTCTGTTGGATTTTATTTGGAGCTGAAGAAGTGAGGCTGGGGCTTCACAACCCTCTCCCTTCTGAATATCACTAGGATGTCAGGTCATGGATGGTGTCACTGAACAGACCCCCATTGGGTCCTGGAGATCTCCCCCTCAAAAGCCCTCCTGGGGCCTGGACTGGAGCAGCATGTCTGGCTCTTCTGGGGCCTGGCATGATGGCCTCACCTAAAGAAATTCCTTCCAGAAGACAGTGGGGCTGGGGGAGAGTCCACCTCTGTGTGGATCTGTGGAGCGCCTCCAGTTAGTGTAATTACATTCTTCCTGCTGACAGTTCCCACCATGGTCTCAATTGGATGTGACATTCTTATTAAATAACTTCAGTAACTAGTAATAATAACACAGTCCTTACTTCCTGACCTAAATTGCTCGATGCTATTTTGGTGAGCAACCACGGTGCTGCAGGGCTTCTGCAGAACGGCCTGCCAAATTGCTGCCAACGCACACACACACACACACACACAGCCAAGGTTGATGGGAAGTGTGCTTGCACCATCTGTGCACGGCCTACTTGTGTGTGCCCTGGAGCACATGTGAATGCCATACCCGCCGTCCAAATGAAGGAGCCCCAAATGCCTGATGGCAGGGCAAGTTTCCCTGGCCAAGGGCTAACCTTCCCAGCCTGGTTGTTGCACAGAATGGAGATTTGACTTCCAAAGTACCTCTTATGCCACGTCCTTCCCTCTCTACCTGCCTCAGCTTCTGTGCATTTATATCTGTCTTCCCCTGCTTCTGAAGTTTCCTTCCCTTCCTTTTCCACCTGTGAAATTTTATTCATCTTTTAAGACCCAATGCAGATGTTACCTCTGCCAGGAAGCCATCCCTGATTCCACTATAGAGGGATTTGTCACTCCCTGAGTTGGCCTCCTTTATTTGGTCTGGCCTGGCTCTATTCTAATTACGTTAGCTGGATATATGATGGTCAAGGGCAGGGACTGGGTCATAATCATTTCTGATGATTGACACACTCATTCCCATTGTAAGACTCCCTGAGTGTTTACTGAATCGAAGTCATGGAAGTAGATATAGATTTATGGGGAGGGGGCATTGATGGAAACTGAGATTTTCTGGTGGTGGGTTTCTCCACAGAGATGAAATGCTTGCAATGCCCCTAGTTGGTCTTTGTTTTTATTTTCCATCTTTACAAAAAAATGTGAGATGTTCACTCTTGCAGAACAAATAGAACTGTGACTTTTGTTTCACAATTTATGTGGCTGATTTTGTCTGCTTTTGACAGTTCTGTCGTGTTCCTGACAGTTACAATTTGGTTTCTCTCTGGGACCTTGGGATGATAAGTTGGGATGCCAACCTCGCATTGATCCACTGGGGGAGCACAGACCCCTTCTTGTTTCTCCCCATGCTGTGCTTATGAATGGGAAGTTCTGAGCAAGCCAGTGAGAAGACAAATGGGGAGAAAATAAGGCAACATGAAAGTGTGCAAGTGTGCACCAGGAGGCAGGGTGTCACGTGGATCATCTGATCCAGGTGACTAGCCGATGGCATGAGCAGTGGACACTTGGGTTTCTCCAGACCCTATCCCCATATCTGTCCAGTCTCCCAGAAGACAAGTGTAAATGGACTCCTCTGCACGCCTATGCCCTTCCCTTTCTCCTAGTCCACCCACCAGCCTGTGGCATGTCCCCCAAATTTTATGTGAGTTCCAAGCAGACATAAATTCAAAATGGTTGAATTTTCTCTGGATCCTCAGCACACAGAACAAGCCTCACTGGCAGGAAGCATCAATATATGTGTGCTGAGTGCATGATGGATGGATGAATGAATGAATGAATGAATGGATAAATGGTGCCATCTTCTAAAGCTTATAATTTCCTTCCTTGGCCTAAGCATGGAATTTCCATTTTGGATTTGAATCCCAGGACCATGACTTACTAGCTGAGTGATTTTGAAAGATTATTTTGCCTTTGAGGAACTGGATTCCATCTTTAAAACCAACAGCAGAATCCAAGCCTACCTGGGTTATTGTCAATGTCAAGCACATAAGGGACTGTACAGTGTAGTGGTTAAACCCATGGGTTCTGGACCTAAGCTGCCTGTGTTCACAACCTTACTCTACTACTTCCTAGTTGTATGACCTTGGACAACTTACTTGGTCTCTTACTGTTTAGGGAAAAGCTCTCTTAAGCCATGTTTTTTTTTTTTTTTTTTCTGCTCTCACACAACCACCACCAACACAACAACAATCATCAATACAGAGGAAGACTTCTGTGACCAAAAGTGTGGGTTTTTTTTCTCCACACATTAAGCAGTGGACACCAGCCAGGCATCCTCCAATTCAACTCCTACCCTATCTACCTGATGATAGAGTCACATCCCATGGGTTGGGGGCTCGGTTCCCGAGACTCCCCCCCGCTTCAGACACCAGTCACATGTCCAAACCTCCAGAACTTCTGACCAATTGGCTTCAAGTTGGGGTTCCCACAACCCCCCCCCCTTTAAGTTTAATTAATTTGCTGGAGTAGCTCACAGAAGTCAGGGAAACACATACGTTTACCAGTTTGTTATAAAGGATATACAAAGGATACAGATGAACGTTAGATGAAGAGGTGTGTAGGGCAAGGTGTAGGGGGAGGGGCTTGGAGCTTCCATGCCCTCCCCGGGCACACAAACCTCCAGGAATCTCCACGTGTTCCGCTCTCTGGAAGCTCTCCGGACCCCGTCCTCTTGGGTTTTTAGGGAAGCTTCATTACGTAGGCATGATTAATTAAGCCATTGGCCATTGGTGATCAACTTAACCTTCAGCCCCTGTCCCTTTCCCGGAGGTTCAGGAGTGGAGCTGTTAAGTCCCAACCCTCTAATCCTGCCTTATTCTTTCCAGTGATCAGCCCCACTTTGAACCTATCACACAAAAGAAAGACAGCACTTGGGAGATCCCAAGGATTTTAGGAGTTAGGAACTACAGACAAAAATAGCACCACTTAACCTCAGTCTGCTCATTACATATGGGGATGACCTTAGCACCTACCTGCCAGGACTCTTGGGAGAATTTCATGAGGCAAAGCACTTAAAGCAGGGCCTTCACCTAGCAAGTGCCCAGGACATATATGACAGGGTGTCTTGCCCGAGTTGCCATTGAGATGGGATTAGGAAGGCATTTGGGGATCAGGCTATCCTCCCTCTAGTGGGCCTCTCTGTCCCCTGGTAAGATGCCCTTCACCTCTCAAAGAACTTTCAGGATGACTGGCCCCAGCCCTGATTTGCATGGGTGTAGGAATTTCATGAGAAAGAACTTGAATCCTGAGCACAGATGGGGTACGGAAATAGGTAGACCTGTATAATAGGTGAGAGGAGGCTCTATGAGAATTAAAACTCTGGGGGAGATAAAGTAACACCAGAGAGGAAATAGGTAGACCTTTATAATGGGTGGGAGGAGGCTCTATGAAAATTAAAACACTGAGGGAGATAAATTAGCACCGGAGAGGAAATTCACCCACTTTGCATGAGGAAGAGGATTAGTGGAGTGGGCTGGACAGGGAGGGCCCTGCTGCTTGAGGGTAAGAAAAGACAGAGGTTCTGGATACAGCAGGAGGCTACTCTTGGACCCAGCCCATCCCATTTTGTCCCCTGCAGATCCCGGACCTCGGTGCCTGGAGGAGAGGGTAGCTTGGTAAAGATGAAAAAGGTGCCCCAAAGGCTCAGCTGTGGGTCTCCCTTCTCCTGCATGGTTTCTCAGCCTTGGGCATTTTGGGCTGGACACTGTTCTGGAGCACTGTCCTGTGCATCATGGGAAGTTCAGCAGCCTCTTCAGAATCCACCCACCAGCTGCCAGTAGCAGCCCCCTACTCTGAGTTGTGATAATTAAAAATGTCTCCAGACGTTGCCAGATATCCCCTGGGAACAAAATCGCCCCCAAATTTAGAACTGTTGTTCTGCTAGACTGGAAGAGGATATTTTCCTACCAGCTGGAAAAAGAGATGAAAAGTGGAAGTCAGGAGGTAGAAAAAAAAAAAAACCAGAAAAATTCCTTCCAGCTGCCTGAGAGTGTTAACTAACCCTATTGTATATCCAAGATCAAGGCGTGCCTGTGTTCACCTATGGCTCTCAGCAGACGCTCAGCAGCAATAGTGAAGTCTCAGCAGTCCTGAGGTTGTGGAGAAAGGGGACAACAGCTGGAAAGAAGGCCTACAGGGTCCAAAACAATGGCTTCCATTAGAGTTAGCGCCCTTGGAAGAGCCCCTGGAGCGCTGGTTCTCAACCTCGGCCATACCATAGCCAGGGTCCCACTCCCAGAGGGCTAATTTTAATTAATTTAATTTAATTGGGACACTGTGATTTTACAAAGCTTCCCAGGTGCCACATGGTTGAGAACCAGCCACTATAAGCAAGAATTTATATCAGTATCACCTGGAAGCTTATTAGAAATGCAGGTTTTCAAGCCCCACCCAGACCTACTGAATGCCAAGGTGATTTGTATGCACATTAAAGTTTGAGAAGCACTGACCCACTGACCTACGATATAAAAAGTGGGAACAATGAAGACTTTTTATTCTAACAGGTAGAGTCTCTTGATTCAGTAACAGCTACACCAAACTGGCAAGACCTAGTGGTCATAGCCTCCATCTTTTGCTTAAGCAGAAGAGACCCAGGACAGGGACTGTATAGTAGATGGATCTTCCTCATCCTTCGTACTTCTCAAGCTGATCTGGCTGCCCCCACAAGCCCAATGAAAAGACATCTGTCCTTCCTAGTCTGTTACGTGTCTTCCTCCCTCTCCTCTTTTCTATCTTCCCCAAGTAGATGGAAGAACATAGGAGAAAACCCCAGACTTCAGCTGCCCTTTGGCTCTCCTAACCTCCACATTCGCTCATTCATTCAACAACTATTCATTGTGCACCTCATGTAGGCACACACTCTTCTTGATTCTGAGGATTCAGTAATACACCAGAAAGAAAGAAATTCCTGTCTTCTGGGAGTCTGCATGTCTGGTTATTCAAAGATAATAAACAAATACGTTAGTAAATATGTAATATGTTGGGTGGTAAGAGCTCCTAAAAAAAAATAAAGCAGAGAATGGGTGGTTGGAAATGCCTCGCTGGGCATATGGCAGGAGGGGGACCATGTTTTATTTTCTTCTAATGGAAAGATATGAAACTAAAGTTACCAGGCCAGGTGTGGTGCCTCACGCCTGTAATCCCAGCACTTTGGGAGGCTGAGGCGGGCAGATCGCCTGAGATCAGGAGTTTGAAACCAGCCTGGCCAACATGGTGAAACACTGTCTCTTCTAAAAATACAAAAATTAGCCGGGCATGGTGGCAGGCACCTGTAATCCCAGCTACTTGGGAAGCTGAGGCAGGAGAATCGCTTGAACCTGGGAGGCGGAGGGTGCAGTGAGCCGAGATCGCGCCATTGTGCTCCAGCCTGGGCAACAAGAGCAAAACTCCATCTCAAAAAAAGAAATTACAGTTAGCAATTAATTGTTGTCCTACTATACACCTCATATTGCTCTGTATAAATCTTACACAAACTCCCATGCCCCTCGTTTCTTCACTGTAGTAAGGAATACATAATATAAAATTTACTGTCTTCACCACTAACTATACAGCACAGTAGTGTTAACTATATGTGCCTTATTGTGCACATAGAACTCTACAACTTTTTCATTCTGCAAAACTGTAACAACACTACACCCATTGAGCAACAACTCTCCTTTCCCCAAGCCCATGACAATCACCATCTTAATTTCTGTTTCTGAGAGTCTATTTTAAATATCTCATATAAATGGAATCATGCAGTAATATCTTTTTGTGACTTATTTATAGGTTTAATGACTTATTTATTGTTGGTTTATTGCACTTCATATAATGTCTTCAAGGTTCATTCATGTTGTAGCATATGAAAAGATTTCCTTCTTTTTTTAAAGGCAGAGTAATGCTCAATTGTATGTATGTACCACATACTCTTTATCCATTCATCCATGTAGGTACATTTAGGTTGTTCCTACCTCTTGTCCATTGTGAATAATTGCTGCAATGAACATTGGTATACAAATATCTCTTAGAGATCCTGTTTTCAATTTCTTTTGGATATAGACCCAGAAATAGGTTGTTGAATCAGATGGTAATTCTATTTTTATATTTTTCAGGATCTTCCATGCTGTTTTTTTATAGCAGCTGTACCATTTTACACTCCCACCAACAATGCACAAGGATTCCAGTTTCTGCACATCCTCACCAACACTTGCCATTTTCTGTTTTGTGGATGGTGGCTATTGTAACAAGTATGAGGTGATATCTCATGGTGGCTTAAATTTCATTTCCCTAATGGTTAGTAATGTTGAACATAATTTCATATGTTTGTCAGCCATTTGTCTATCTTCTTTGGGGAAATGTCTATTAAAGTCCTTTGCTCATTTTAAAATCAGATTATTCATTCAGTTATTGTTGAGTTAGAGGAGTTCTCTATATATTCCGTATAGCCACTCACCAGATAATATGGTTTGCAAATATTTTCTCCCATTTCTTAGGTTGCCTTTCCATTCTGTTGACTATTTCCTTTGCTGCACAGAAGTTCTTAAGTTTGATGTAGTTTCGTTTGTCTATTTTTGCTTTTGTTGCCTGTGCTTGTGTAGTCATATCCAAGAAATCTTTGCCAAATCCAATGTCATAAAGCTTTCCTTTTATGTTTTCTTCTAGGAATTTTATAGTTTCAGGTCTTGCTTTTAGATCTTATTCCATTTTGAGTTAATTTTTATATATGGTATATGGTAAGGGTCCAACTTTATTCTTCTGCATGTAGATATCCAGTTTTCCCAACAACATTTGTTAAAGAGACCATTCTTTCCCCATTTTGTAGGTTTGACACCCTTGTCAAAGACCATTTGACAATATATTTATTTCTGAGGTTTCTATTCTGTTTCACTGGTCTATTTGTCTTTCTTTAGTCCAGTGCTATACTGTTTTGATTACTGTAGCTTTGCAATGTGTTTTGAAATTAGGAAGTGTGGGGCCTTCAGCTTTGTTTTTCTTTCTCAGATTTGTTTTGGCTATTTGGGGTCCTTTGAGATTCCATATAAATATTAGAATGGCTTTTTCTATTTCTGCAAAATGTGCCATTGGGGTTTTGATAGGGATTGCATCGAATCTGAAGATCACTTTGGGAAAATATGAGCATTTTAACAACATTAAGTCTTCCAACTCATGGACATGGAATGTCTTTCCATTTATTTGTGTTTTCTTTAATGTCTGTAAGCAATGTTCTATAGTTTTCAGTGTACAAGTCTTTTGCCTCCTCAGTAAAGCTTATTTCTAAGTATTTTATTCCTTTTGATGCCATTGTAAATGAAAGACGAGATGAGGAGAAAGATAAAAAACAAAACAAATCTCCTTTTTAGATTGTTCATTGTTCATGTATAGAAATGCAACTTATTTTTGTGTGTTGATTTTATATCCAGCAACTTTGCTGAAATTGTTTATTAGTTCTAACAGTTTTGTATGTACGTGTGGAATCCTTAGGGTTTTCCACATACAAGATCAGGTTGTCTGCAAACAGAAATAATGTTAGTTTGGATGACTTTTGTTTCTTTCCCTTGTCCTCTGGCAAGGACTTCCAGTATTATACTGAATAGACTGGTGAGAGAGAGCATGCATATCTTGTTCCTGATCTTAGAGGGAACGCTTTCAGTTTTTCACCATTCAGCATAATGTTAGCTATGGGCCTTTTATATATGGTCTTTACTATATTGAGGTAATTTCTTTCTATTCCTAGTTTGTCGAGTGTTTCTTCTTTTTTATTTTGAGACAGAGTCTCACTCTGTCGACTGGGCTGAAGTGCAATGGCATGATCTTGGCTCACTGCAACCTTCGCCTCCTGGGTTCAAGTGATTCTCTTGCCTCAGCCTCCCAAGTAGCTGGGATTACAGGTGCCTGCCACCATGCCCAGCTAATTTATTTTTATTTTTAGTAGAGATGGGGTTTCACCAAGTTGATTAGGCTGGTCTTGAACTCCTGACCTCAGGTGATCCACCTGCCTCAGCTTCCCAAAGTGCTGGAATTACAGGCATGAGCCACCACCACGCCCGGCCGAGTGTTTTTTCTTTTAATCATGAAAGGGTGCTGAATTTTTCAAATGCTTTTTCTGCATTGAGATGATCATGTGGTTAACATGGGATATTATATTGATGGATTTTCATATGCTGAATAAAATTTTTGCATTTCAAACATAAATTCCATTTGGTCATGCTGTACAATCCTTTTAATATATTGTTGAATTTCATTTGCTAGTATTTTGTTGAGGATTTTTGCACCTGTATTCATCAGGTATATTGGTCTGTAGTTTTTGTTTGTTTGTTTTCTTTTTTTTTTTTTTTTTGTAGTATCTTTGATTTGGTATTAGGGTAATGCTAGGCTCATAAAATTATTTTGGAAGTGTTCTGTCCTCTTCAATTTTGGGGGAAAGTTTAAAAAGCATTGATGTTAGTTCTCCTTTAAATGTTTAGTAGAATTATCCAGTGAATCCATGTGGTCCTGGGCTTTTCTTTGTAGATAGGTTTTTTATTACTGATTCAATCTCCTCACTAGCTCTAATTCTGTTTAGAGTTTTTATTTCTTCATGATTCAGTCTTGGTAGGTTATATGTTTCTAGAAATGTATCAATTTCTTCTAGGTTATCCAATTTGTTGGCATACAATTGTTGATTGTAGTCTTTTATAATCCTTTTTACTTATGTGTCATCAATTGTAGGTCTTGTCTTTCATTTCTGATTTTTATTTGAGCTTCTCTATTTTTCTAAGCTAGTCTAACCAAGAAAAAAATCAACTCTTAATTTTGTTTATTTTTCCCCATTTTAAAAATTATTTATTTCCTTTGTTTTTGCTCTAATCTTTATGATTTTGTTCCTTTTGATAACTCTAGGTTTAGTTTGTTCTTTCTCTAGTTCTTTTACGTGTAAAGTTAGGTTATTGATTTGAGATCATTCTTTTTTTTTAATGCATGTGCAATGTGCTGCTGTAAACTTCTGTCTTAGTAACACTTGCTGCATCCTGTAAGTTTTTGGCATGCTTTATCTTTATTTTCATTCGTCTCAAGATATTTTCTAATTCCCCTGTGATTTTTTCTTTGACTCATTGGTTCTTCAAGAGTATGGTGTTTAATTTTCATATATTTATGAATTTCCAGTTTTCCTTTTGCTGCTGCTTTTTAGTTCTATTCCTTTATAGTTGGAAAATGTAACTGGTATGATTTTAATCTTCTTGAATTTGTTAAGACTTGTTTTATGGCCTAGCATGTGATCTGTCTTGAAGAATGTTTCATACGCACTTGAGAAGAATGTATATTCTGTTGTTGGGTAGGGTATTCTAGATATGTCTATTTGGTCCAATTGGTCTATAGTCTTGTTCAGGTTTTCTGTTTCCTTACTGATTTTCTGTTTGATTAATTATCCATTATTGAAAGTGGGGTATGGAAATCTCTCCTCCTTATCATGTTACTGTCTATTTTTCTCTTTAATTCTGTCAATGTTTGCTTCATCTATCTGGGTGCTCTTCTGTTAGGTATATATATGTTTATAATTGTTATATCTTCCTTGTTGAATTGACCCTTTTTTCATTATACAATGTCTTTCTTTGTCTCTTGTGACAGTTTTTGATTTAATGTATATTTTTTCTAATATAATTATATAATCACCTTGCTCTCTTTGGTTACCATTTGCATGAAAAATCTTTTTCTATTCTATCACTTTTAGCCTATTGCATGGAATATCTTTGTCCATTCTTTTACTTTTCATTTATGTATGTCCTTATGTCTAAAACGAGTCTCTTGTAGACAGCATATAGTTAGATCTTGTTTTTATAAGTCAGTTTAACTACTTTATGTCTTTTGATTGCTGAGTTTAATCCATTTACATTGAAAGTAATTACTGATAGAGGACTTACTATTACCATTTTCTTATTGTTTTCTGTGTGCCTTATAGTTACTTTGTTCCTTTTTTCCTCTCTTGCTACATTCCTTTGTGTTTTGTTGATTGTTTTTGTAGTGACATTCTTTGATTTCTTATTTTCTTTGGTGCATCTTCTATAGGTATTTTCTTTGTGGCTACAATGGGGATTACATAAAACATTTTATAATTATAATAATATGTCTTAGACTGATAATAAGCCTCAGTTGCATATAAAAACTTCACGCTATTACACCTTCTTTCTCCCTACACACTTTGTATTAGCAATATCACGAATTTCACCTTTTACAATTTTGTATTCATTATACTTATATTTTTATACTTTCATCTTTTAAGTTTTATACTAGAATTAAAATGATTTAGGCATGACTATTATAGTATTACAAGATTCTATTTGTCTATATATTTATTTTTACTAGAGAGTTATATATTTTTGTATGCTTTCATGTTGCTGTCTGGTGTGTCCTTTAATTATAATTTTCATAAGGCAGATCTAATGGCGATGAACTCCCTCACCTTGTTTACCTGGGAAGGTCTTTATTTCTCCTTTATTTTGAAGGACAATCTTGCTAGATAAAGGATTCTTGGTTGGCATGGTTTCTTTTTCCTTTCAGTACTTTGAATATATCACCTCTTTGGCCTCTGGGCTTGTAATGTTTATGCTGAGAAATCTGCTGATAATCTTATGAGAGCTCTTTTGTAGGTGATGAGTCATGTTTCCTTGCTGCTTTCAAGATTCTTTCCTTCCTTGTCTTTAACTTTTTCTTGTCTCAATATTGACTTCTTTCGGGTCATTGTAGTTGGAGTCTTTTAAGCTTCTTTACTTTGGATTTTGATTTTCTTCTTTAGATTTAGGAAGTTTTCAGCCGTTATTTTTTCAAATAAGCTTTCTGTTCTTTTTTTTCTCTTTTTTCCTTCTAAGACTTTCATAACACACATATTGGTCTATTTTATGGGGTACTCTAAGTCCCTTAGGCTTTATTCACTTTTGTTCATTCTTTTTTCTATTTGTTCCTCTGACTTAATAATTTCAAATGACCTGTTTCTGAGTTCACTGATTCTTTTTTCTGCTTAAGTCTGTTATTGAACCCCTCCAGTAAAATTTTAAATTCAGTTATTATAGTCTTCAGCTCTAGAATTTCTGTTTGATCTTGTATTATAGTTTCTAACTTTTTGTTGATATTGTCATTTTGTTCATGCATCATTTTCCTGATTTTATTTAGTTTGTCTATTTGTGTCCTCTTGTAGCACATTGAGCTTCTTAAAGACAATGATTTTGAATTCTTTGTCAAATAATTAATAGATCTCCATTTCTTTAGAATTGGTTTCTGAAGATTTATTGTGTACACCACCCTTACTTTGTTTTTTTTTGAGACAGGGTCTCATCCTGTTTCCCAGGCTGGAATGGAGTGATGTGATAATAGCTCATTGTAACCTCAACTGTAACCTCAACTTCTGGGCCTAAGTGATCCTCCTGCTTCAGCCTCCTGAGTAGCTAGGACTATAGGTGTACCACTATGCCCAGCTAATTAAAAAAAATTGTTTTTAGAGATGGGGGTCTTGCTATCTTGCCCAGGCTGGTCTGGAACACCTGGCCTCAAATTATCCTTCAGCTTCGGCCTCCCAAAGCACTGGGATGACAGGTATAAACCACTGTGCTCAGCCTATTTTCTTCCGTTAGTTGAGCCATGTTGCCTTGTTTTTTTTTTGTTTTTTTGTTTTTTTTAAAGTGTGCTTTGTTATTTTTTGAGTGATTTCTGCATTTGAAAAACAACAACAACAACAACAAAGGAGTTCTCCCAGTCTTTACAGAGTAGTTTTACACAAGGGAAAGTCTTCAGCAGCTAGAGGTTCTGGGGGCTTTCCTTGGGATATATATTCTCTGAGCTTGCATGTGTACTTTCTTAATTAAAGAGGTTTACTGGGTCTTGTTTGTTTTTCCTTCAAGGGCTTGAAATTTCTTGCTCCCTCTGGTGTCTGATTATGGTACTCAGGTTCTCTGGTGTTGCAAAAAGCCAGTGAACTGTCTTTTGTTCTCCATGGCCCCCAGGCATTGAAAGTATGCTGGTTCCCCATCAGCACTCTGGTTTCTGTCAGGTGAGACAGAAACCGGTCCCTCTGCAGCCCACTGAAAAGTGGGAACACTGAATGTATGCTATGCTCTTCTCTTTCCTTTCCAAGGGGGAAGCTGCAAGTTGAACTTTTTCCTTCAGTCTCACTGAACTGTGACAGTTGGGAAAAGGGTTTTTATGGTTGACATGAAACAATTTTTCTTACGCATTTCAATATGGTGGTTTTTCACTTTGAGCTTGCCTGGGGTACTGTGACTTCTTAACTGGTTTCTAGAGTTCTCATAAAGGCTTTTTTGGACTGTGTATTGTTGTTAAGTCAGTGTTTCTGTGGGGCAGAATGTCTGGGACTTCCTATTCTGCCATCTAGCTGATGTCACTCCCAAGCCCCTGGCACCTCCTCCAGGCACCTTTCCCCCACTGCCCCTCAGCAGAAGCCACAGGACTGTAAGGGCCATGAGGGGGCGCCAGGGATTTACACTTGTAAAGGTCTTGTTGGGCCATAATAAAGTCCCTCTCAGCTAACAGGTGACCATGGGGCATGTGATGGTCAAATTTAAGTGTGTTCTTGCTTTGTTCACCCATGTGCATCTTGCATATTATTCATGCTATGGATGAACATGTGCTCCTAGCCATTTCAAGGTTAGACATGTTTTGAGAGGATGTTGCATCTGTGACAACTGTCAGGAGTCACAGGTCCTGGGTCGCTGCTCTGCCACCCCTGTGTGACACCTCTGGCTCTCTCAACTCATGTGTTATAAGACCCACACTTTCTCTTGGAGGGCATGGGGAGATAAATACCTCTTGATCCTAAGAATTCAGTTGGGAAGTGTCACAAGGAGGGTATGAGGAAGCTCAGAGACACAACCATTTCCAAACCCAAGTTAAGAAGTCTGAGCCATGAGTGACTCAGCCAGGAGTAGAGCTTAGCTCACAATGGTGGGGTTGAAGCTGGGTCCTACCTTCCCATCCATGTCCCTCTTTTTCTCCTTTCTCCCGTCCAAGTACTGACAAGGCCCGAACCTGCTTAGCTTCCGAGATCAGACAAGATCAGGCGCGTTCAGGGTGGTATGGCCGTAGATCTCTTTTTCTCCTTTCTATAAATTCCTTGCTTTCCTATGTTACACACCCACACACCAGCTGCCCCTCAGCCATGAGCATTGTCAGGGAAGGGTCAGACTGTCTTTTAGGAGGCCCTAGTAAAAATCCATTGAATTGGCTTGAATCCTTTTCTTTCTATATCCCCATGCTACTCCCAAGCCTGTGAATTTCTTGCCAGAAATCTCTAGCATTGGACTAACTAGATTCTAGAGGCCTATATAGATTTTACTCTTTATAGATTATCTTATTGGAAGGCACATTCATTCATTCATTCAACATATACTTTTGATTTTTCTCAAGGCCGCCCATATGACCCAGAAATTCGTGCCCCAGTCTCTGGCATGGTGACAAAGCATAGTATGCCCACAGGAGAAGAAGGCTAGTATTGGAAGTATTTCTGGAGGCTTTGAAGGGTCTCCAGGACATTCATTCATATAACTCTGCAGAGCAGTCCACTGGGAAACCCTTTGAGTTACCTCATGGCTGGAGTGCCTATAGATAGAGCTGTCTGCTGCAGTGTGGAGGCGGTTGGACAGCAGGTAGTTATATAGGCTGGGGCTGCAGCTGACAAGACTGGGGAAGCCCAGGGTGAGCAAAGGCCATTAAGGGCAGAACTGGGCATCTGGGGAAATGGCCATGGCAATGTCTTCTAAACAGAAGTCTGAGGTCACTGGGCTGGGTTCTGAACCCAGTGTCCACGTGCCCAGCCTGATCATGTTTCTCACCTTGGTTTGCATGTGTATGGGCAAGGGGCAACAATAAGCTTGTTAGGGTTTCCTTTTATAGAGACTGTAAGAGGAAGTACATTTCTCTACTACTCCCTGACACAATTTTTAGATTATCTGTCCACCCACTCGGATATATTTTTCCCTCAGTTCATTCAAACTGCGAGAGAGAAAGAGAGAGAGAGAGAGAGAGAGAATTTGAAAGAATTTATTGAAATAAGGTCCCTTTCAGCCAAGACTGCCACCTCTGTCCTCCCTCTGGGGGCAGGGAGACAGAGACAGGGCTGTAATGGAGTCGTGTCTAGTTGAGAAAAGCTTCTTAGCTCTGGTCAGCTCTTTCAGGCCTCCATGCTGTGTCTGGCATATGACCAGCCCAAATCTTTTTCTCTCTCCCTCCCTTCCTGTTTCATACCAGTGAGGTGGTAGAGCCTATATTTTAAGATCTCGGTCTCAGGAGTCAGAGAATCCTGTGTTTGAACCCCAGCTTTGCCAGATGTTATTGTATGTGTGAGCCTGGGCAAGCTACTTACCCTGATCCCCATTTGTTAAATGGGATGAAGAATAATACCTGCTTCTTTGGGATATTGGAAGGTTTAACAGAAATAACGCAAGGACCGAAGTCATGATTGTGTGGGGCACACACAGTCAGTGCCTGATAAATGATGGCTGAAATTCCTTCAACTTCCTGCTTACTGACACATGCATCCTGTGGCAACCCTGTGCTGGATCCTCAATGATATAGTGGTAAAAAAGGCAGACCATGCTCTGTGTCCCCAAGGAACTCAGTCTGGTGGGGAGATAGTTATGGAAGTCATGGACAAGTGGCATTCAGGATCCTTCCTTCCCAGATTTTCATTGTGGGCTGGGTTTCTGGGTCTGTGTGCTACGAGACAGAGCCACACCAACTGGTTTGGTTTCCTAGGCCTTTAGGGAGCTGGGTCCATATGAACTGTACTTTTGTAAAAGCACTGGATTGTAGTTTGTTCATTCATTCAACCAATATTAACTGAGTGCTGACTATGTGCCAGTCACTGTTCTAGGCACTTGGGACGCATCAGTGAGTAAAACAAAGGCCTTTCTCTTGTGAAGTAAATATTCTAGCAGGAGGAAATAAACAATAAACAGTAAGTACAATATATAAGTAAATTACATAGGGTGCTACAGAGTGATACATGCTATTGAAATAAGAAAACATAGAGCAGGTAAGGGAGATTGGAGGTGCCAGCGATGGAAGTAGGGAGTTAGTTAATATTTTATTTCATTTTATTTTATTTTTTAACTTTTATTTTAGATTCAGGGGTACATGTGCAAGTTTGTTATAGAGTCAACCCATGTCATGGGGGTTTGTTGTACAGATTATTTTGTCACCTAGATATTAAGCCTAGTACCTAATAGTTATTTTTTGGATCCTCTCCCTCCTCCTGTTCTCCACCCTCAGGTAGTCCCTCATGTATGTTGCTCGCCTCTTTGTGTCCATGTGTTCTTATCACTTAGCTCCCACTTATAAGTAAGAATATGTGGTATTTGGTATTCTATTCCTGTGTTGGTTTGCTAAGGATAATGACTTCTAGCTTAAGATGGAGATCTTAATATATATGCTTCATTCATGTTCCTGCAAGAGACATGATCTTGGTTTTTTTTTTATGGCTGGATAGTATTCCATGGTGTATATGTACCATATTTTCTTTATCCAGCCTACTATCGATGGACATTTAGGTTAATTCCATGTTTTTGCTCTTGTGAATAGTGCTTCAATGAACATAAACGTGTGTCTTTATGGTAGAATGATTTATGTTCCTTTGTGTATATACCCAGTAATGGGATTGCTGGGTTGAATGATAGTTCTATTTCTAGGTCTTTGAGGAATCACCAAACTGCTTTCTACAATGGTTGAACTAATTTACACTCTCACCAACAGTGTATAAGCATTCTCTTTTCTCCATCACCTTGCCAGCATCTGTTATTTTTTGACTTTTTAATAGTAGCGATTCTGGGTGCTGTAAGATGGTATCTCATTGTGATTTTGATTTGCATTTCTCTAATGATCAATGATATTGAGCTTTTTTTATATGCTTGTTAGTCTCGTATATGTCTTTTTTTTTTTTTTTTTTTTGAGACAGAGTCTCGTTCTGTCACCTAGGCTGGAGTGCAGTGGTGCCATCTCGGTTCACTGCAACCTCCACCTCCTGGGTTCACCCGATTCTCCTGCCTCAGCCTCCCGAGTAGCTGGGATTACAGGTGCACACCACCACGCCCGGCTAATTTTTTGTGTATTTTTAGTAGAGATGGGGTTTCACTGTGTTGGCCAGACTGGTCTTGAACTCCTGACCTCGTGATCCGCCCGCCTTGGCCTCCCAAAGTGCTGAGATTACAGGCATGAGCCACCGTGCCTGGCCCATATATGTCTTCTTTTGGAAAGTGTCTGTTCATGTCCTTTGCCCACTTTTTAATGGAGTTGTTTATTTTTTTCTTGTAAATTTGTTTAAGTTCCTTATAGACGCTGAATATTAGACCTTTGTCAGATGCATAGTTTGCAGATATTTTCTCCCCTTCTTTAGGTTGTCTGTTTACTCTGTTGATAGTTTCTTTTGCTGTGCAGAAGCTCTAAAAGACTTAAATGTAAAACCAAAAACTGTAAAAACTCTGGGGGACAACGTAGGCAATACCATTCTGGATTGGGAAAAGTTTCATGATGAAGATGCCAAATGTCCATTAATGATGAGCCCCTGCTGGCATCTAGACTGGTCTGAGCTGAGCCAGGGCCATACTGACCCCATCACTAATTTGCTTGAGCAGAGGGAGCTGATTTGAGCTCTCCCTTTTGATAGGAACAACTTTCAAATCACCATCAGTGCTCATACAATTCAAACATGCAGTTGGGGGCATCAAAACACAAAACCCTTTCCTTTGTATGTAAAATGAGCAACACGTCTGCTGAAGATTGGGAAAGCAAAGTGAAATTGCAGATGACCTTTGAATGCCTTAATTTACAGAATGATCTGGATTGATCTTGCCCTGGATCTGCTGCCACTGTTTTCATGAGTGAACCTTCTGGATTCCCAGTAGATGTCCAGTCTGAAGCTGTCAGAGGAATGAGGGGGTTGGGCTGCTATGGAGAAACAAGAGGATGCATCCAACAGCTGGTGACCACATGTCATGCCCTCCTTGATGCTGGCCCTCATGCTTTCTGATTTCAAGTCTTACCACCCCTCATCTCTAGAGAGTTAGCCTCCCACCTGTCCTCCTCTGTGTCATTGGCTACTGAAGAATAAGTGCCAGGAACATCTCGGGAGTACACCTTGCAAGGATTGCCCTCCCTATCCCAGGACTCCTGTGTCAAATCACCTCTACTGTGGTTCCGTCTGGCCCAAGGCAGGAAGACAGAGTCTCGGGCACTCAGGATTCTGAATGGAGCTGCAGTGCTCTCTCTTCTACCTTCACCCCTTTCCCTCTTCAGCCTCTTTCCCTCTTTCTATCCCTTCATTCCTTTATCTCACCAATTCTCTTTGTTACTTTCTTATCATTGTAGTTCCTTTTTCTTCTGGTGCAGAAATTATGGGAGAGGTTGGACAGGCATCCCCGTTGGCTTAGGAGCAGAAGAAACAGCCTCGCCTGAGGACATTTACGGTTCCGGACCATGGACAGGGCTACTCTTGCTCCAGTCAGGCACCAACAACTCACTTGGGCTAGCTGCATCAGAGCATCTCTGTGAATGTGGCCTTGAGAACCTCATTCCATAGATAGAGGGGCAGGGGCCTTAAGTGACTAAGGGACTTGACCATACCCCTTGCTAGCCAGTGGCAAGGCAGAGTTAAGAACCCAGGCTTTCTGATTCCATGGCACTATGTTAGGGTTTTGGTGTTTTTTTTTTTCTCTCTCTCATTAGGGTTTTGTTTTCTTTTTCTCTCTCTCATTTTTAAAATTAATTTTCAAATATGTCTCACATAAGGGCACAGGGCTTGAAGTTGCCTATTTTCTTTAGGGATGAGGCCAGTTCCACCAGATAAAACAGGAGCCATGTGTTTTTAATGGATAAAGAAACAAATGAAAAGAAAAAAGAAAGACACCGTTGACAAGCAGACAAATTAATCCATTTACTTGACAAATATTAATGGAGTGTCTATGAAATGCCAAGCCTTGTGTTGGGATTTAACAATGAGTCAGGCGTGGTCCTGCCCTCATGAGGTTCTCATGGTGAGAGAAACAGCAGCATAGGCTTGGTTTCACATATTTTGACAATTCACTCCGATTTCCCGAGTTATTATGATTCTTTTTCTTCTGGGAAGTTCAATGTGCTCAGGCGTCCCCATGTGGTCCCCTTTCTGCCGCTGTGCTGAACCTCACCATAGTGGACTCATTCCCCAAATGTCAGGCAATGGGACAGAAGCCTAGGAGTTCTAACTGACATGACTGACACTTGAGGAAAGGGCTACCTAAGGCGAAGTTCTTTGCTGTATGAGAGTGCTGTAGAAAGGGGTTTAGCTTACTACATTGGCCACCCTTCATCCATCCATCCACCCACCCATCTATCCATCCATCATCTATGATAGAGTAGTGGTTAAGAAAACAGGATATGGCACCAGATTGCCTTCGGTTGATTCCTATTTCTATTTTTATCAGCTGTCTGACCTTGGGCAGATTACTTAACCTTCCTAGACCTCAGTTTCCTTACCTATGAAATGGGGAGAGTAATAGTACCCATCTCATATGGTTGTGAGGATGGAATGAATTATGATATGTACAGTGTGTAAGACAGTACTTGGCACAGAAAAAATGTTTAATAATATATTATTATTATTATACCGTAAGCTCCATGAGGGCAGGAAGCACTCACTGGGACACAGTGGGTGCTTAATACTATTTTCAAAATAAGTAAATGAATGAATCAAGCATTTGCTAAGCCCTCAACTTTCATGAGTCTGTTCCTGTGCTTAGCCATTGTCCCGTGGACCAAAGCCATAGCTCAGGCATCTTCTCAGCTGGGGAGAACTCAATGGTAGTTCCTTGTTTTCACTCTGAAAGACCCAGACAGGAGTAGAATCAGCCTGGCAGAGGCCCCTGGCCCCAGAGATACCTGGCCCTTTCTCTTGCTGCTGATCCAGGGCTGTGGCATAATGAGAATCAGTAAAGCAGAGATGCTTCTGCTAGTCCAGGATTCCCTGTCAAAATAATAAACAACCCTTGACTAGTGTTGGCTTAGGATGATGGAAAATGAACTGCATCTGTATCACCATGCAGGGAAAATCATGTTTGGTCCGCAGTGGTGGCTTCCATGTTAAACATGTCCAGGAGAATCAGAAAGCCTGGAGTTAGAATTAGGAAGCTGAGTGGCATGGGATTATTCCCACGGAGCAATTGGATATGGTACAGGGACAGGCTTGCTGCTTCACCCCACCTGCCATGCATTGTTTTGTGCCTTTGTTGCATGCATCCCCAGCTTGAGAGGAAAAAGGAGACCCTGTTTTGTATCCAGGTCCCTGAGGCACAGCAACTGTGCTAAGCTCTTTTCAATAAATCCCAGGCTCCGACCCCTGGTGCTGGGTGCAGAGTGGAACCAGGACTATAGCTTTGGGAGTATGTCCTGAGATGATGTGTGTGAAATATTTGCAGCCTGGCAGAGGGAAGGGTGGTAGAGTTGAGAGCCTGGGTTTTGCTTTTGTACAGATCTGGGTTTGAATCTCAGCTTTTCCATTGCTACTTGTTTGACCTTGAACATGTTTTAAACCTTGAAGAGCCTTAGTTTCTTCACCTGTAATATGATGGGGGTGGGGCTGTAACAGCCATTTCAAAAGGGTCATTGCAAATGTTAGAGAGATAATGTTAGTGAACCACAGAAATGTTGGCCCCTTCTCAGACTTGCATGAAAGCACCAGTCCTAGGTTTGTCTGTGCTCCTTTCTGTTCCCCTAAGATTGAACAACATGGTTTCCCTGAACCACTTGTCACGTGGAGATGGCTAGTAAGATGGGCCATGTCTGTCTCCTACAATCCACTGTGAACTCCTTGAGGGCATGGACCATATTATATGCAATCTGCCCCTCCCATCTCCCCCAACTCCCTACTGCCCATTAACACCCCCACCTATACATCCTGGAACTAAGCCAACCATTCCCCAGATTTGCTGAATGAAAGACTGAATTTGTCTTGGACCTCTGGGGTTCTTGATAGAATCCATGGGGTCCCTAACTTGGATGAGGACAATTGCATTATTTTCACTAATCTCCTACTGAAACAACATTTCTACCAATCATGAAGATAGGCAACAAACACAGAAGTGGTATTAGCAGTACCTGTGAATTTGTCGCTGGTAAGATCACAGATATTTCCATAGAACATTACGGTTGTTACAATTATCTTGAAGTAGCATTTATGCTTCAAACTACAATATGTATCAGGCCCACTGCTAGATCTTACTAATAATGCATTAATAAAGGAGCACTTATTAGTATATGATCGATTTTCAGTATATTTTAAAAACTATATTTCAATCTAGCTGATTTCCTTTGCAATTCTATGTATTTTGTTTTACATATTTTAAGACACCATTTGAGATGGTGTCACGAGGCTCCAAGGAGGGCATGGCACAACAAAGATGAAGGACTTCAGGTCATGGGGGTCCAGGGATAGGCTTTTTTGGCCTGCTAATCCCCTGAAATGAATGAAAACGGCAGAAGGTTAGCTTCCTATGTATGTGATTCTAGAAAAAGTATTTCTAACTTTCATTAGGAACTCCAATATGGCTAAGAATTAGACCAGTCGTTCTCAACGAGAGGTGATTTTCCCCCTAGGGGACATTTGGCAATGTCTGGAGAGATTTTGGTTGTCACATTGGGAGGTGCTACTGGCATTCAGTGGGTAGGGGTCAGGGATGCTGCTAAACATCCTATATGTACAGGACAGCCTCCCACAATGAAGAATTATCCCACCCAAAATGTCGATAGTGTTGAGGTTGAGAAACCCTGGATTAGACTACTGCACATTCACAGAAATCTCTCTGATTGTTAAGATCTGTAGTAAAAAAAAAAATAGTGCACATCTTCATTAAAAACATCTGTGATAATTGTGTCACCCAGCACTTAATGCACGAAATAGGGAGATGGGGGTAGCGGAGAGAGAAGAGTAACTGCCTGCAGACTAGAGGAGGCTCCTTAGAGGAGATGAACTGAGCCTGGGACCGTGAGTTAGATTTGCTAGGTTGAGAAGGTTGCAGTGGAAGGGCGTATGAGGTAAAGGGCCAAACACTGCAGGTGACAAATTAGTGGTGTGACTGAGGCACATGCTGTGCAGGGGAGAGGGGCTAAAATGAGGCTCAGTGCCAGCATCCCTAATGACCTAGTTCTTGGTCCTTTCCTAAAGGATCATTGTAGAGAGCCAAAGATACTGTTTGACCCCTGCCTCTCTCATCAGCAGACAAGGTGCCCCTGCCAGAAGGCATGCATAGTGATGGGCCAGAGGCTGATTGTAGACTTGAGGTGTCCAGCTGGCGCTCTGTGTGGCAGGTGAGACACCTTCAGCGGGCATGATGATTTATCCAGCATCTGCAGCTCCCCGCTGTGTTTCCTCTTAGGGCAGTTTCATTAATTGCGTGGCTTCAACAAATCCATATCTCCAGTCCAGATTGCACTCCCAAACACCAGTCTACAGCCCTAATTGCCTTCTGGCCATCTCCGTCTGGATGTCCCACTGGCATCTCCAACTAAATTTGTCCAAAATTGACCTTATCAGTCAATAAATATTTGCAGAATTGAATTGAATTTTCCTGCCAAACTTCTCAAAAGAGTTATCTCCTTAAAATTATCATTATTTGTAGACAACATGATTGTGTACCTAAAACACCCAAGGGAACCAACTGAGAAATTTTTAGAATTAATAAGTGTTCAGAAACCTAGCTGGATGTGAGATGAATGTATAAAAATCAATAGGTTTTCTGTATATCATAAAAACCAGTTAGAAAAAAGTAATGAGAAAAATGACATTCACTAGTGCGGCAAAAAGTGCGTAAAATGTCTGGAATAACCTTAACAAGATGTGACTGGGACTTAAAGAAAAGCATCTAATCTTTACTGAAAGATTAGGTGGTGTTTGCTGTGCCAGGTTCTGTACTGAACATTTAGCAACTCGGCAGATATCACATTAATCTGTACAACCATCCTAGAAGTGGGTGTTAATTTTAAAGATGTCAAAACTAAGGCTTAAAGAGTTTAAATAAGTTGCCCACACACAATATTAAGTGGCAAATCTGAAATTTGAACCCAAAGCTTTTGTTTCCAAAACCCATGCTTTTAACCTTTCCACTAAGCCACTTCCAAAATAAACCATAAATACACAGATAAGTGAAGTTGGTGAGTATTTTCTGAATATTAGATTAGTGCAAAAGTAATTGTGTGTGTGTGTGTGTGTGTTTGCCATCACTGTTAATGGCAATAACCGGAATTGCCTTTGCACCAACCTAATACAAAAGATTAATTCATTTCACTCACTCATTCATTTAAAAATGTGTACTGAGTGTCTACTATGGGCAAGTACTGGGCTAGGTGATGGAAATAAAATTGAAGAAAAGCTCAAGGAGGGTCGGATGCAGTGGCTCACACCTGTAATCCCAGCACTTTGGGAGGCCGAGGTGGGCGAATCACAAGGTCAGATCAAGACCATCCTGGCTAACACGGTGAAACCCCGTCTCTACTAAAAACATGAAAAATTAGCTGGGCGTGGTGGCGGGTGCCGGTAGTCCCAGCTACGCAGGAGGCTGAGGCAGGAGAATGGCGTGAACCCGGGAGGCGGAGATAGCAGTGAGCCGAGATCGCACCACTGCACTCCAGACTGGTTGACAGAGCGAGAATCTGGCTCAAAAAAAAAAAAAAAAAAAAAAAAAAAAAAAGCTCAAGGAGTTTGCTGGTAGAGACAGCCACATAAACATATCATTATATCACCATTGATGAAGGCAATGACATTCATCATGAATGATAAACAAGGAGTGGACGAATACTTGATGGTGTCTTGAGAGTTCCCAGAAGGCTTTCTGGAGAAGGTAATGAGTTTGAAAATGCCTGGAGTTAGCCGAGTGAAGGAACAATCCAAGCACAGAATGCTAGGTGGGCAATTAATATTCATTTATTCATTCATTCAACCAACAACTATTCTGTGAGCATCTATTATGTACCAGGTTCAGGTCTGCGAGCTGGAGATAGAGCAGAGAAAAAAATGGTGCCCCACTCTCATGGAGATTGTATTTTACTGGGGAGGGTGCATCAGAAAATTAACAAGAGGAAAATATATGGCAGAGGTGCTAAGTGCTATCAACAGAAATAAAGCAGGCACCAGGAACACCTGGCTTGAGAAGCAGGTCTGAATTGTACTTAGGGTAGTCTCCAAGGAGGTGATATTTGACTAGACACCGGAAATAAGTAAGGGTCCCATGGCTACTGGGGAAACATTTTCTGGGCTGAAGTCTTGGCAAATGCAAAGGTCCAGCATGGCCGGATTACAGGGATATGGCTGGATCACAGGGATATGGTTGGACCACAGGGATGAGGGGACAAGAGATAGGAGAAGAGGTGGACAGGCATCTGGGTACCCATTCATTTAAAGCTTTGAGGACTATGGTGAGGACTTTGGCTTTTATGTTGAGTGAGATGAGAAGCCAACCAATCTTTAGTTGAGAGAAGTCTTTCTCAATGTGAACAAGGGAAAAATATTACCAAGAAAAAAGAGATAAATGTGACTGCCTATAAAAAGTGAACATTTTGGCCAGGTGCGGTGGCTCATGCCTGTAATCCCAGCACTTTGGGAGGCCAAGGCGGGTGGATCATGAGGTCAGGAAATCGAGACCATCTTGGCTAACACAGTGAAACCCCGTCTCTACTAAAAATAAAAAAAATTAGCTGGGCGTGGTGGCGGGCACCTGTAGTCCCAGCTAATCGGGAGGCTGAGGCAGGAGAATGGCATTAACCTGGGAAGCGGAGCTTGCAGTGAGCTGAGATGGGGCCACTGCACTCCAGTCTGGGTGACAGAGCAAGACTCTGTCTCAAAAAAAAAAAAGTGAACATTTTAATCTACATGGGAAATCTAAACAAAACAAAAAGCACACAACCAGGTAGAAAACAATATTTGCAACAAATATGACAAAAGATTAAAATTATGACTCTATAAAGAGTTAGTACAAATTAACAAGAAAAGTAGTAAGACCTAATAGAAGATTTAAGTATATAACATTTAGAAACTTCAGTATGTCAAACATGATAAAATTAAAAGGCCAAACAACTACAAAACACATATTTAGCACATGCGATGCATAAAGGATTAATATATTACACATATAGAAAATAGATAAGTAGGTAAGAAATCAGGGGAAAAAATACCACAATGAAAAATGAGCTGAGGATTTGATCAGCTAGTTCCAAAAAGAATAAATTAAAATTATTAGAAAAAGTGAAAAAGATGTTGAATCTGAGTCATAAAACATCACTAAGTAAAATGAGATCACATTTTTTGCACCTAATAAGCAGGCAAAAAGTTTCCAAATAAGACAATACACAAGGTTGGCAAAGGTGCTGTGAGATAGGTATTCCTAGACATAACTATTGAGAGTTTAATGGGTGCACATTTCCTAGAAAGGATATTGTTAACCCAGAGCCAAAGCCTCAGAAATGTTCATACCATTTGACCCAGTCATCTGCTATTTGGAAGTCTGTCCTGGGGAAATCATCCAAATCATCCAAAACAAATGAATGAGCAATGACTTCAGGAGTCTAGTTCTCTGAGATTGTTCTGGAGCCTGATGGGGGTAGCTGCATTGACCAGAGCCTCAAAGCATGAGTGAAAGAAGGCAGACCATCCTGGCTAGAGAGAAATGCAAGGTGCCGTCAAAATGGAGGTCAGTAGCAGCATTCCCATCTACAGGGCAGAACATCAGTCACTAGAAGTGAAGAACGGGTAGCCTTTTTCTTGAAAGAAATTCAACGTTTCATGGGCATGAAAGGACAAAGCCATTTTGGCATGAGCTCCCATTCCATTCACATTTCAATCTGGAGTAGCTGCTCTGGGTTATAACTTCTTCAACTTACTAACATACATTGGTTTCAGGGAGGTTTCCAAATGAGTCAGGCCTCTAACCCTTTCTAGCCATCCCTGAGAGAGGTCAGCCAGCCTAATGTGGACAGTACCTTACCCGACCCCACCTGAAACCAAAGCTGGAGGCAGTTACTGTATAGGGGAGCATTTATTCTGGGACTCTGGCCGTGGAAAAGCATTTTCCACTGCATTGACCAGCATCCTATCACCAGATCTAACTAAGGGTCCAGGTCTTATTTACAATGGAACGAAAAATCCAGAAGCAATTTTAATGTTTGATGATAGGAGAATGGCTAACTAAACTCTAGTATAACCATACATTGAAACGTTGTGCATCCATTTAAAATGCTGTTTATGAACAGATTCAGTATCTTAGGGAATGCTCATGTTATAATGTTTACTGAATTGTTACAAAAGAAAACCGAGAAATGACCTGAATGGCCATCAGCAGGGGAGTGGTTGAATAAATTGAGATACATCCATGGCATGGAATATTACACATTCATATAAAAAATAAGTTAGATCTGTATCTACTGACCTGGAACGTGTCCCCGGTGTATTGTTAAGTGAGAAAGCAAGTTGCAGAAAAATGAGCTAAACTACAGTTTTATTTTTTAAATGAAATAATCAAAATTCTCCCAGAATGTGTCTGTGTGGTTTGCATGAGAGAGAAGAAGGTGAGGGAGGGACACATACCTGGCTGTTAACTTCGGTAATTTTGGATTGGGTGGGGAGGAGGGAGACTGCATATATATTTTTTTATGCTTGCATTGCGTATGTGCATATCTATGCATATTACAAGTCCACATTGCCTTTTTAAATTGAAGATTGAAGAATAACTTACTGAAAAAGTAGCACACAAAATTATACATACGGTGTTATCTCACCAATGTGAAATATGCATGGAAAAAAATCTCAGAAAAATGAAAATATTAACAGCAGTTGCCTCTGGAAGGAAGAGATTATAATCAGTTTTCTCTTTTTAAATCTTGCCTGTATTTTTCAAAGTTTCTACAATGTAGAAGTTATTGTTTAGAATACAATGGCCTTCCACCTTCTCATCAGCCAATCTTGCCTATTACAATCTGCCCTCTTTCCACCTTGCCATCCTCCCACCTGCCTTTGCTGAAATTGATCTATCCATTCAGTAAATACTTATTGAATTCTAGGCACTAGGGATGCAGCAGGGACCAGGTCAAGGCTCCAGCTCTTGGCATTGCTTCCAGAGGGACTATTTAGACACCAGACAGAGTGACCTCATTCAAGACCCTCATCTTAGTCTTTCTGTGCTGTTCACCACATTGAGTCACCCTCTCCCGCATGGAACTGCCCTCTGGATCCTCTCCGACTATTCTACCTGTTCCCTGCTCTGTCACCTTTTCTGTCCCCTTACATGGGAGATGTTCCCAGAGGCTCTGTTCTGAACTCCTTCACTTCTTTCTCTATAGCAGAAGATGCCATTCACACCCAGATTCTTAATCAGAATCTCCTGTCCTTGGCAGGTCTGAGCCAAGGCAGAGGTCTGGGATGCTGGAGATGGTGGTGAATGTTGATATTTCATTGGTTGTCCACAACACGAATGGGGGAGGCCCTTAAGATGTGGCTCCTGTGGCATCTATACTTCAGAACCACTCTGTGTACCCCTCTAGCATGGTATTGTCCAATGACATACTTTGATTTACTTGTTTCTGGTCTATGATCCAGGTCCCCATGGCTTATCACAGGGTCTATCCTAGAGGAATGAATGAATGAAGGAATTAATGGCATGATGCAGTGACATTACCAGGCAGGTTTTAGGGACAGGAGCAAAGTAAATCTGGTACCTGTACCAGTGAGGGAAAGTTCAAGGAAGTGTACTCAGGGCTTCTCTGAAAGTTGTGGAGTTAGAGGCTTTATTTCATTATCACTGTGGTTGGCTATTTTTCTGGCTTCTGGGCCATTTATGTCTTCTTTTGTGAACTAATTTGTTCAGATCCTGTCCAATTATTACTAATAGTACTTTTCCCCCTAAGTATTAGTAATAATTCTTTCTATATTCACCATATTACTTTTCTCCTAACATTTTTGTATGCTTTCTGATATTGTTTCTGTTGTTGACATATGCATACTTTTAATATCAATCTTGTAGTATCCTCCACAGCTATTATGCTAAAAAATCACAGTCAGATAATTACCTAGGTTTTCTTCTCATTATTTTATGACTTTATTTTTTTACCATGTAACTCTTTGCTCCATCTGGAAGTTATTTTTGTATATGGTGCGATTCGAGGAGATAACTTAATTCTTTTCCCAAACAGTTTATTAGTTGACCCAGCAAAAGTCTTTTTCTTTTCTCAATTTTTTTTTAATATTGCCTGATACATATTTCCATTTTTATGTGCATTAAAGATATTCATGCAATACCATTTCATGTCCTACCTGTTTACTCCTGGACCACCCCCACACTATTTTCATAAGTGTCATTTATGATGCTGTTTAGTATCTTGTGGAATGAGACTGCTAAATTTACTGTCTTCTCTAAAAAATGCATTGTGACAATCTATTTTTCCAGTTAAACTTAGGTATCATTTTACCAAACTTAAAACAGGTCATTGGGCTTTTCATCCGAATTGCATTAAACTTATAAATTAACTTTTCTGTAACTTGTCAAGAGGTTAATATCATAAATTAACCTTTCTGTATCCACTCAAGATTATGCTATGTCTCTCCGGTTATTCAAATTTTTTATCCCTCTGTAAAAGTCATTTTCATATGGTGCCTGCACACTTCTTGTTAAGTTTATATGTACTATATGCATTTTGTAGTTACCATAAACAAGATCTTTTTTCTTTATATTTTTATCTGTCATTGACATATAGGAATGTTACTGATTTTTGTATATTATTTTGCATTTGGCTAGTTTATTAAAATTTCATATTATCTGTAATAGCTTTATAATGAATTCTCCTGGGTTTTCTAGGTATATTAATGTATCATCTACAAACCATAATTTTGCTTCCTCTTTTCTCATTTCTTTTTCTTGTGTCACATGGGTTAACTCTTCCAATAAGCCGTGAAATCCCAGAGGTGATGGTGGCACCTCTGTCTTGTTCCCAATCTTAATCAGGTGTTTCACCTTAAGTATAATGTAGAGTATTGTTCTAAAATTGAAGCTTTATCATAGTAAGGAAATATTCTTTTTCCTAGTTTTGAATGCTTATTTTAATCAGGGTTACATGCCTAATTTTATGAAATGCCTGTTTAGGATTTATTCAGAAGACCTTAACATTTTTTTCTCATTTAATGGGATACTTCGTATTAAGAGATTTCTTAATATTAAAGTCCTTTAGAGATTAACTGTCCTTTGTCGGTTAATCCCTAAAATGGGCTTTAAAAAAATTAGTGTCGAGTCAATTTATCAGCATCATGGTGAAGAAAATGGATTCGAAGTGGAATGCTTATGTTTGAATCCCACCTTTGTGTAACAGTGACTTGGGCCCCATTCCTTAATTTCTTTCTGCCTTAGTTCTTCTTCTGTAAAATGGAGATGATAGTAATAGTATCTACCATATAGGGCTGTTGTGAGGATTAGACAAGTCAATATAGGTAAAGTTTTTAGGAGAGTGTCTAGCCAAACACTAAGTAAATACAAACAAAATATTAAATTATTGAGAATTTACCGTGTACCTGATACTGAGCTTGGGACATGGATTCAAAGATGGGCAAACTCACATGTGGTGTCTGCTCTCATGAAGCATTCAGCCTGGTGAGAAGACAGATACTTGTGAAACAATCACATGGAAGCATGGAGATTTACTTTTATAATAAGTACCATCAAGGAGAAGTTACGGTGTCATGACACTGTGTAGTAGTGGGCTTGACCTGACCAAGGAAGGACACTAGGCTGAGATCTGAAAGATGGGTATGCTAAGAGTGTTGTAGGCAGAGAGAACCGCGCAAAGGTCCTGTGGCTCTGCAGTACAAGAGTGTGGCAGATACAAAGGACAGAAACAGGCAGGATTTGGCTGGAAAGCTGGTGGATATGAAGCTGGGAGGTCACTAAGGGCCAGGCCATGTGGAAAGCCTTGTATACTTTAATTTTCCTTATTGAAGAGCAAGGAGGAGCCATTGAATGTTTGGGGCAGATGGGAGGTTGGCATGACCTCACCACCTTCTGCGTGCAGTGTGAAGAACAGATTGGCAAGGACCAGAGCAAATGTGGCTGACCAGTTAGGAGTTAATACGGCAGTTTAGGAATGAGCTTGGTGTAGGGTGGGGACAGACGGAGATAGAGATAGAGTGGTAGATTAGCCATGGGGTTGTGAAGAAGAGGAAGCTTCTAGGTGAGCCTTACTTAGATAAAGAGATGGAGGCATGATTCCATTCACTGAGTTGGGGGGTAGGCAACAGAAGAGGAGAGAGTGGGTGGGGGGACATCGAGAGCATCCCAAAGGGGTGATGGGCCTGGCGCACAGAGGGATGGCTGGCCTGGATCACGACGTTGTGAATAACCAATGCACAAGTGGGAAGTCCCCCAAATCGGAGAGAGGAGCAGAGGCCTTGGCACGGAGACTGAAAGGAGGCAGAGAAAGAGCAGGAGCAGGAAAGGAGTATGGTATTGTGGGAGGAAGCTCAGGGCATTGCTGCTCAAAGTGTGGTCCCATAGAAGGCATCATCACATCACCGGGGAGCAAGGTGGAAAGGCAGTCTCTCCAGCCCCACCCCGGTGTCGATCTGAATCTCCATTTGAGACAGATCCCTGGGTGATGCGTGTGCACAGTCAGGTCTGAGATGCTCTGGCCCGGAGGAGTGTTTCTGAAAGGAGGGTGAGCAACAGCAGTCAGAGGCACTGAGCAGTAAATTAACAAGAAAACAGAAAAATAGCCACTGAGCCCATGGGTAGTAGATCTGTTTGGGTGGATCAATGGGACCAGAAGGCAGAATTGACAGGGTTGGAGAGTGAGTGGGAAGTAAGGAAATGGAGATAGAAAGTATAGACAGATTGTGTTTTCTATAAATTTAGCTGTGAAGGAGAGAGAGACAAGGCTGGAGGGAGACGAGGAGTGGGGTAGGGAATTGTTTTCTTAATGATAGAGTCTTGAGCACATTTAAAATGAGAAGACACTAGTGGAGAGGAAATGACTGAACACACGTTAGAGAGAAACAGGATCGTATACTGTTCTTGAAGAGTAGGGAAGAGTCGAGACTCTTGGCAAGAGTCCATTTAGATGGAGGAAGAGGTGGCTCCTCTGTAGCAGGAATGAAGACAGCATGGGATAGGCTAGAAGGGTTTGGCATTGGGAAGACAAGGGAATCCTTAGGAATGGCTTTTATTTTTTATGGAGAGTGAGGGAGAGGAATTAGCTGAGAGCCAGGAGGTTGCAGACAATGGAGAAGGTTTGAAATTGTGGTTCTGACATTCAATGTTGTAGAGGGCAAATCTGAGTTCAGCCTGGTATTGGTGGCTGTGTAGTTCAGATTCTCAAAGCCTTAATTTTCTACTGCATAGAGTTGTTGTAAGCCTTGATTAAATGATACACAATGTATCACCTGGTCAGTACACAGCACACAGCACACAGCAAGCCGACAGTCAACGTTAGTCACGCTTTGTACCTCCCTCGGTGCCAAGCACAGGGCTGGCTCATGGGAAGCACTTGGAAAAGTGGGTTCATGATTTGCTAACACATTGCTCCTGACTCTCTAGAAGCTTCTAGGAGTTATTCTGGCTATTCTGAACTGTTCCGTTTCTCTTTCCCAGGCCAGAACTGCACGTTCCAACTGCACGGTCCCAATGGGACAGTTGAGAGCCCAGGGTTCCCATATGGCTACCCCAATTACGCCAACTGCACGTGGACCATCACCGCAGAAGAGCAGCACAGAATCCAGCTTGTGTTCCAGTCCTTTGCCCTGGAAGAGGACTTTGATGTCCTGTCGGTGTTTGATGGTCCACCCCAGCCAGAGAATCTGCGTATGAGGTACCATGCTGCCCACCTTCCCTGTAGCAAACAGCTGGGCTCTGAGCCAAGCTCACTAGGAGGAAGATCTTTCTCAAGTGAAAAGTTTATGGTCATCAACAAAGACCACTGTTTTCATGAAGCCATCCCTCAACCCCTCTGGTTTTCCAATTCATGTCTCTTGCTTAGAGGTTTCCGGTTGGGAGGATTGATGAGTAGGACATTTGGGAAGACTAGAGAGAAAACACAAGAGGGTTCTAGACAAATTCAGCTCTTTCTTTTGAAACTGATTTTTCATGCACAGGGTGTATTATTTGTACACACAGAAATATAAGTTGGAACCAACAGATATGGGTGTTGAAGGCTGATAGTGATGCAGTGAATACGTCTTGCATCACAGTATTTGAAACCATCAATACTTTTCTGGACTTTGCTTTGCATTTCCAAGGCCTTGGTTGTGGATGTAGACTCTGGAATTTGGGGGAGTTCTCACCCTCTTAACCCCCATCCCTGTGATGGAAGAGATCCCCATGGAGAGAGTAAGATGGCTTCCTGTACCCCTGAGCTGACTCCCAAGGGGAAGAGCTTACAGGAGGGAGATGGGAGGAAGGCTTCCGACCTCTGCAGAAAGGGCAGACTTTTCTGGGGCAAAGGTGAAGACCCCAGGGTCAAAACTCTCTAGGTGACCCAGAGGCCAGCCAGGGTCTGTCACAAGCCTTGTCCAGGTCAGGTCAGCGTGGCTTCCCGGCTCTACAGGAAGCCAAAGGGTTAATGGCTTACAAGCCAAGCCCTGGGGAGCCGGAGGTGCTAATTGCTTCTAATGACATGATACACTAATGAGTGGTTCCCAGCCAAATGTTTAACCTCAAAGCTTTGTTTAAGATGCATCTCAGCCCTTGGCTTCCAAGCTCCTGCAGCAGGGTCACACACACATTTACTGCACAGTCTTCAGCCCTCTTCTCTTTCCCCTCTGGGCAGAAGTGAGTCTGGGAAGCCTGCAGCAGAGGCAGGGGGGCATCTGGGGCCCCCTGCACCCCTTCTGCAGCTTCTCCCAGAAAAGACTGGGCTAATCATCTTGCCTTGAGGTTCAGCAGGGTTCTGTGAAACATTGGTAAAGGGCTAGGGTCCTCTTCAATCATTCATTCCACAAATATTTCATGGGTACCTATTTTGTCTTGACACTGGCCTGGATGCTGGGGAATAGCAGTGAGAAAAACAAAGCCACTGCCTTCATGGAGGTTACATGCTAATGGGGAGGCAGGCATGGAAATATCTAACATGTCTGGTCCTATGAAGACAAAGCACACAGGGTAAGAAAGTGATGGCAGGAGTGCTGGCTTTATTATTATTATTATTATTATTATTATTATTATTATTATACTTTAAGTTCTGGGATACTTGTGCAGAACATGCAGGTTTGTTACATAGGTATACATGTGCCGTGGTGGTTTTCTGCACTCATCAACCAGTTGTCTACATTACGTATTTCTCCTAATATCCCTCCCCTAGCCCCCAACCCCCTGACAGGCCCCGGTGTGTGATGTTCCCCTCCCTTTGTCCATGTGTTCTCATTGTTCAACTCCCACCTATGAGTGAGAACATGCAGTGTTTGGTTTTCTGTTCTTGTGTTAGTTTGCTGAGAATGATAGTTTCCAGCTTCATCCATGTCCCTGCAAAGGACATTAACTCATCCTTTTTTATGGCTGTGATTGCTGGTTTTTATAGGGTGGTCAGGGATGGTCTTTCTGAGGGGAAAGACAGCTATGAGCAGAGAGCTGAATCATGGAATATCATGTATGGTGTGGTATCCCATGTAGGTATCTAGGGAAAGCTTCTAGGCTAAGGGCACAGGAAATGTAAAGGGTGTATACAGGGCCACCGTTTGGAGGATGGTCTTGCTGTGGCACAGCCCACTCAGGCCAAGCCAGCCATGTTGACTAGGAAGACCTGCAGTTTTGGAATCCTCATTCTAGATCATCCCAGGTGTTGTCTTTATGCTCTGCTAGTTTGAATTCCTCTCACAAGCAAAGGAGGGTATGCAGGAGGTCAGTGGTTAGAGGCTAGAACAGAGCCAGTGGGTAGGAGTTCTGGAAGGGAAAAAGTGAGGCTGGGAGGTGGCAGAAGGTGGTAGATCCTGCAGGGCCTCATAGGCCATGCAGGGACTTTGGCCTTGATCCTGAGGCACAGGAAACCCTTGGAGGGTTCTGAGCAGAAAAGGGACCTGCTGTGACAGGCCTTTGCCATCGTGGGGAAAATGGAGTGAAAGGGGTGAGGCTGGAGGCTGCTGTTCAGGGCAGAGAAGAAGGAGGCTTGGGTCTCCTGGAAGTGGGGACATGATGAGAAATGGCCAGCTCTGTGCTGTATTCCAAACACAGAGTGGACAGGATTTGTTGTTGCATTGGGTGCGGGCTATGGGAGAAAGGAGATGAGGATGATTCCAGTCTGCTTGGCCTTAATGATTATAGAAAGAAGTAGCTGTTTCCTGAGATGGGGACAGCAACAGGAGGAGCTGGAAGTTAAGATTCAGTTTGGCCATATAAAATTTTAGATGTCTATTAGATATCCAGGTGGAGAAGGCATTTAACGTGCACTTGAATGTGTGGTTTTTGAGTTCAAGGCTGTCAGGGCTAGAGATACAAAATTGGGAGACTAGGACTGGATGGTGCCTAAAATGTAAGACTAGATGTGGTCACAAGGGAGCCAGTCTTCTCCATCAGATTTTGAGCTCATGTGACACCATCTATGGGGCACCTGTGTAGACTTTTGATGAATGTCGAATGCATGTTTGAAAGATAGAAAGTCAGATCAAACCAATGGGGCACTGATTGAGGTGTGGACAGCTAGAGGCAAATTCTCCAATTCTGCCTGCTGGAGTTATTTAAGCTTGTCCTGCTCTTAAGGCAGAGTCCCCACATGTGTGGTCGAGTCTTTGTTTTCTGACACTTGGGTTTTCTTTCTTTTTTTTTTTTTTTTCCCAGGAAACTTAGGATTTTATTTGCATAAGCCACAGTAATTAAGAAATTCAATTTGGTTTTGAAATGGAGATTGACATACAGAAACACAACCCCATACACACATTCTCACACAGTCTGTGGGAAGTGTTTCCAGAGCAGTCTTGTTTGTGGTATTTGTTGTGTGGTCCTAGTGGGGAAGAAGTAAAGAGTCTTTGTTCACCTCAGACAAATTTATAAACTAACTGACCAAGAGATGGACTTTGTTTACAAGTCTGTTCATAAATAAAATGACGTTCTAATTTTTATTAAATAATAGGCAGTTAAGCAGCAGTAAAAATAAGTATACCAGAATTAAACAAAGAAAGGGGTTCATATCTCACCTTCAAATGGTCAGCTCTTTTCCCCCTAAACCTCAAAAAATCTTCTGTCTCCTCTCACCATCTTGTTTTAGAATTGACTACCAACTATTGCAGGAAGTTGAACTGTTTTTGACCTACATTTGTGATGAGTCTGCCATAATGTAATTCTGATTGTGCTGTCAAAGAAAACCACATATTCCCCCCACCAAAAGAAAATAATTATGTATAATGCAAACGTGATTATCATTGTTAGTGTGGAAGGGTACAATTTATTTATTTATTATTATTATTATTATTATTGTACTTTTAAGTTTTAGGGTACATGTGCACAACGTGCAGGTTAGTTACATATGTATGCATGTGCCATGTTGGTGTGCTGCACCCATTAACTCATCACTTACCATTAGGTATATCTCCCAATGCTATCCCTCCCCCCTCCCCCAACCCCACAACAGTCCCTGGTGTGTGATGGTCCCCTTCCTGTGTCCAAGTGTTGTCATTGTTCAATTCCCACCTATGAGTGAGAACATGCGGTGTTTGGTTTTTTGTCCTTGTGATAGTTTGCTAAGAATGATGGTTTCCAGCTTCATCCATGTCCCTACAAAGGACATGAACTCAGCATTTTTTATGGCTGCATAGTATTCCATGGTGTATTTGTGCCACATTTTCTTAACCCAGTCTACCATTGTTGGACATTTGGGTTGGTTCCAAGTCTTTGCTATTATGAATAGTGCTGCAATAAGCATATGTGTGCATGTGTCTTTGCAGCAGCATGATTTATAATCCTTTGGGCATATACCCAGTAATGGGATTGCTGGGTCAAATGGTATTTCTAGTTCTAGATCCCTGAGGAATCGCCACACTGACTTCCACAATGGTTGAACTAGTTTACAGTCCCACCAACAGTGTAAAAGTGTTCCTATTTCTCCACATCCTCTCCAGCACCTGTTGTTTCCTGACTTTTTAATGATCGCCATTCTAACTGGTGTGAGATGGTATCTCATTGTGGTTTTGATTTGCATTTCTCTGATGGCCAGTGATGATGAGCATTTTTTCATGTGTCTGTTGGCTGCATAAATGTCTTCTTTTGAGAAGTGTCTGTTCATGTCCTTCACCCACTTTTTGATGGGGTTGTTTGTTTTTTTCTTGTAAATTTGTTTGAGTTCATTGTAGATTCTGGATATTAGCCCTTTGTCAGATGAGTAGGTTGCAAAAATTTTCTCCCATTCTGTAGGTTGCTGTTCACTCTGATGGTGGTTTCTTTTGCTGTGCAGAAGCTCTTTAGTTTAATTAGATCCCATTTGTCAATTCTGGCTTTTGTTGCTATTGCTTTTGGTGTTAGACACTTGGGTTTTCTGACTGTGAGAGGAAGTATGGAAGACTCAGCAGAGACTGGTCTGGCCTGTGTTCTAGCATGGAAGGGTGGGAGTTTCCATGACCTGGAGAAGTGGTTCTGGCACGGAAGGCTTCCTCTTGTCCTTAGGATGCAGAAGAATCAGATGTGTCCCCAGCCACGGCACAGCATTCCTGGCCAATCAGCCATGAGGATGAGGCTCTGGGGTTGAACCTTCATTGGGTTTTCCCTGCTTGTGGTCCTGATCTCTGTCATCTTTATGATCTGCTTATTCTAATTCATTTCACACAGGCTTAGCAAAGGGGAAGGACTAGAAGGAGACCACTGCCTTTTTTTTTTTTTGATTGATGATGACAACAATAGCCACAGCAACAGCTAATATTTATTGAGTCTTTAATGTGTATCAGTCATTGTTCTACGTGCTTTACTAGTGAGGCTGGAGAGCAGTGGTGCAATCTCGGCTCACTACAGTCTCTGTCTCCTGGACTCAAGCACTCCCCCGACTTCAGCCCCCAAAGTAGCTGGGACTACAGGCATGAGCCCCCACGCCTGGCTAATTTTTGTACTCTTTCTGTAGAGACAGGGTTTCACCATGTTGCCCAGGCTGGTCTCAAACTCCTGAGCTTAAGTGATCCACTTTGCCTCCATCTCCCAAAGTGCTAGGATTACAGATATGAGCCACCATGCCCAGCCTACTAGTGTGTCATTTAAGTCTTAAAACAGTTTATGGTTAAGTGTTACTACTAAGCCTATTTTAATGAAACTGTAGCAAACTTAGTTATGTCACTTGCCCAAGCTCAGATCATTTTTAAGTAGGGCCAGAACTTTATCCCAGGGATAAATAATATTTCAGTGGACTGAGAAGTTGAATTAGGAAAAATGAACCTAATTTTGATTTTGAGAAATCTATTGAATGTTCCACTCATAATTAATTTACAACAATGAACAAAATAAGGGAAAAAAATCATCACTTAAAAGACAGATATATAAGGTTGAACAGAGAGTGACAAAGAGCGAGAGCTAGAAGATTCTTTGGGGGCCCCTCTTTCCTACATCTCAGCCTCTCTGGTTCTATCAGATGAGTCCTAGCAGCATTTTCCATGCTGCATTTTTTTGTGTGTGTGATTTAACCACACATTCTTCATCAAATGCCACCTCACTTCTCTGCTCCCTTTGCCAGACAATTCTCCAAAGAGCTACCTATGTTTTCTATCTCTGCTTCCTTGATTTCTTTTTTTTTTTTAATTTTTTTAGTATTTATTGATCATTCTTGGGTGTTTCTCAGAGAGGGGGATTTGGCAGGGTCATAGGACAATAGTGGAGAGAAGGTCAGCAGATAAACATGTGAACAAAGGTCTCTGTTTTTCCTAGGCAGAGGACCCTGCGGCCTTCTGCAGTGTTTGTGTCCCTGGGTACTTGAGATTAGGGAGTGGTGGTGACTCTTAACAAGCATGCTGCCTTCAAGCATCTGTTTAACAAAGCACATCTTGCACCGCCCTTAATCCATTTAACCCTGAGTGGACGCAGCACATGTTTCAGAGAGCACGGGGTTGGGGGTAAGGTTATAGATTAACAGCATCCCAAGGCAGAAGAATTTTTCTTAGTACAGAACAAAATGGAATCTCCTATGTCTACTTCTTTCTACACAGACACACTAACAATCTGATCTCTCTTTCTTTTCCCCACATTTCCCCCTTTTCTATTTGACAAAACCGCCATCATCATCATGGCCCGTTCTCAATGAGCTGTTGGGTACACCTCCCAGATGGGGTGGCCGCCGGGCAGAGGGGCTCCTCACTTCCCAGATGGGGTGGCCGGGCAGAGGGGCCCCCCACCCCCCAGACGTGGCGGCCAGGCAGAGGTGCCCCCAACCTCCCAGACGGGGCAGCTGCCGGGCGGGGGTGCCCCTCACCTCTCAGATGGGGCGGCTGCCTGGCAGGGGGCGCCCCCCACCTCCCAGACGGGGCGGCTGCCGGGCGGGGGCGCTCCCCACCTCCCAGAAGGGGTGGCGGGACGGAGACGCTCCTCACTTCCCAGACGGGGCGGCTCCCGGGCGGAGGGGCTCCTCACTTCCCAGACGGGGTGGCCGGGTGGAGGGGCTCCTCACTTCTCAGATGGGGCAGCCAGGCAGAGGCACTCCTCAGTTCCCAGACGGGGTCGCGGCCGGGCAGAGGCGCTCCTCACTTCCCAGACGGGGTGGCGGCCGGGCAGAGGCGCTCCTCACCTCCCAGACAGGGTGGCGGCCGGGTAGAGACGCTCCTCACCTCCCAGATGGGGCAGCCGGGCAGAGGTGCTCCTCACATCCCAGACGGGGCGGCCGGGCAGAGGCGCTCCCTACATCCCAGGTGATGGGCGGCCAGGCAGAAACGCTCCTCACTTCCTAGATGGGATGACAGCGGGAAGAGGCACTCCTCACTTCCCAGACTGGGCGGCTGGGCAGAGGGGCTCCTCACATCCCAGACGATGGGCGGCCAAGCGGAGATGCTCCTCATTTCCTAGACAGGGTGGCGGCCGTGCAGAGGCACTCCTCACTTCCCAGACTGGGCGGCTGGGCAGAGGGGCTCCTCACATCCCAGACGATGGGCAGCCAGGCAGAGACGCTCCTCACTTCCTAGACGGGGTGGCGGCCGGGCAGAGGCGGCAATCTCAGCACTTTGGGAGGCCAAGGCAGGCGGCTGGGAGGTGGAGGTTGTAGCGAGCTGAGATCACGCCACTGCACTCCAGCCTGGGCAACATTGAGCACTGAATGAGTGAGACTCCGTCTGCAATCCGGGCACCTCGGGAGGCCGAGGCAGGCAGATCACTCGAGGTCAGGAGCTGGAGACCAGCCCGGCCAACACGGCGAAACCCTGTCTCCACCAAAAAATACAAAAACCAGTCAGGCGTGGCGGCGCGTGCCTGCAATCCCAGGCACTCGGCAGGCTGAGGCAGGAGAATCAGGCAGGGAGGTTGCAGTGAGCCGAGATCGTGGCAGTACAGTCCAGCCTCGGCAACAGAGGGAGACCATGGAAAGCGGGAGACGGAGACGGGGGGGGGGGGGAGGGGGAGGAGGAGGGAGAGGGACGACCACTGCCTTTTATTGACCTGGAACCAGAGGAGCTCACACCTGGGAGGATGATAGGAGGGGAAATGACCTTAGAGGACAGTCCAAGTAACATTGGAAGATGACGTCCTTGATACTGGAATGGTGCTACTCTGGGGGTGTGGAGAGGCAGCAGCAAGCATGCTTGGTGGGGACCCTTGGGTCTTTGTGAATTTTTTTTTAATGTTCTTGCATGATTTTTAATCTACTCAGATTTTCTTCTTATTCATGAATCAGTTTTTGTGTGTGTGTTAGTCCAGGGAATCACCAATAAAATCACCTATTTTATTGAGAGTGTCAAGTCTATTATCCTAAGGTTGTACACAGTTTTCCCACTCAACCTTTCTTTCTCCATGGTGTCTGGGTCACATCCCTTTCTCACATCTGCTTCTGTGCATTTCTTTCTTTCTTTCTTTCTTTCCACTCAGTTAGTCTTGCCAGAAGTTTGCCTGTTTTATTGGTCTTTTTAAAGTTCCAATGCTAGGGTGATCCATTTTATTCTCTTTTATGTAAATTATTGATTTCTGCTTTTATCTTTATCTATTCTTTTCTCTCACTTTCCTTAGGCTAATATTGCTCTTTTGCCAATATTGTAAATTAAATTAGTTTTATTATTTCTTGTTTGATAATAAAAACATTGAGACATTTTCCCCTAAGTATAGCTTTGACCATATTCCATAAATTTTTATGGCCAGTTGTTATTTTAGAAAGATTTTCTAATTGCAATTTTGTTCTTTCTTTGACTCTAGGGTTTTCCCCTTAAATTTTCAAGTAATATTTGTTTATACTTTAGAAATTATTATCTAGCTTTATTTCTTTATGATTAGATTATGATTTCTACTTTGGAGAATTTGTTGACTTGTTTCCCTCTGTATAAGATCATTTTTTGTCAGTATTCTATGAAGAAAGATATTCTGTGTATGAAAGGTGAAAAAATTATGTTATTAATATCATTCAGTTTTTCTAATTTCATATCTATTGCCTAACTGATATTTGCCGATAGGCAATATATTGCTCTCACATTCTTACTATAGTTTATATCAGTTCCTCCTTTTATTCCTAAGTTTTTATTTTATATACTGTGATCCTATACTCTTCAGCACATCCATATTTTCAAACATTAGATCTTCAGAGTGAATTTTGTATATATATATATATATTTCCAATATGAAAATTGTAGTTATTCCCTATTCTCTCTTTTTTTTTTTTTTTTTTTGCTTTACATTCTACTCTGTACCAATATTACACTCTTTTTTTCTTTCAGATATGCATTGATTGGGTCCATTTTTGCCAATTTCTCTATTTTTAATATATCTATATTATTGTTTTAGGAATAGTTCTTAGCACAATATACACAGTAGTTAAATTTTTTAAAATCCTGGCTAAGAGTCACTATCCTTTAACAGGAAAATTTAGTTCACTCATATTTTTTGGTAACAACTGATATGTTTGCTCTTCTATTATACTTAATGCTTTCTATTACTTTTAAGCTTCCTTACTGTTACTTCCTTTTATCTGTCTTCTAGTGCAAGTTTTCTTTGTTTTTTCTGTGATTTTTATTCTATTAGTGCTTAAAGTTGCTTCTTTAGAGCATGTTTTAAGCTGTATTTTTCTGTCAACATCCTGCCTAGCTAGCTTTTGTCTTAGGTAGGTCTTACTGACTCTATCTTGTAGAATTTTCTTCGTGTTTGTAGCATGTAGGTATCTATCTCTTTTCCTTGGTTTCCAAAGTTAATGTAGATATTCCATCTCTTTATATACTTTAGATCATTTTCATGAGAATTTAGGGGGTCAGGCAAGGCAGAGTTTAACATGTTATCGTTCCTCTTCATCTTGACATGGAAATTTTTTAAATAAAAGTTTTATTCTTTTTGATGCTATTGTGAATGGGTTTTAAAAAAATTTGTTTTGGACTAGCCATTGTTAGTATATAGAAATACAATTGATTTTTGTAAATTGATCTTGTATCTTGTGACCTTGCTGAATTTGTTGTTAGTTCAGTTCGTTTATATCTGTGAATAAAAGTTTTAATTCTTCCTTTCCAATCGGGATACCCCTTATTTCTTTTTTTCCCTGATTGTGCTGTCTAGAACCTCCAGTATAATATTGAATAGAAGTGGTCAGAGTGGCTAGCCTTGACTTATTCCTGATGTTAGGGGAAAAACATTTCATCTTTTAGCATTAAATATGATGTTATCTGTAGGTTTTTTGTGGATACCCTTCCAATAAAAATTTTTAAGCAGAGGATTTTGGCATGATTTGGTGGCAGTGTGGAAAATGCACTGGAGTGGAGGGCAGACTGGCGACCGTGGGGCAAGGAAAGAGACAGCAGTAGTCTGGACTAAAGCAATGAAGGGTAAAGATGGCATGGCTGTGTATGATGCTATGGGAAAGAGTTATCCCCAGAGTTAGTAGTGGATGTATAGGGACAGTGGACTGGGAGTAAGAAAAAGAAAGGAATGGAGGATGACTCCGCAGTGTCTGCCTTGGAAACAGAAAACAAACCAAATCAGTCTGCAGTGAATTTCAGTCTCCAGTAAAATGTGTTCTTGGGGCCTACCAGGATATTTGCTGCACTGACATTTTTCTTCGCTTGTCTGGTAGATAGAGCAGGTAGGTCACCTCCTCTCTCAGTGTTTTCCTGTGAGACAGAAGGGTGCAGTGGGGACAGACCTAGATTTATACCTAGCTAGGCTCTACATTTATTAATGCTATGACCTCATGCAAGGTTTGGTTTCTCTGAGCCTCATCTATAAAATGGAGGTGACATTTACCCGTCTTACAGGGTTGTTGTATGTGAGCCACCAGCTATAGATGCTTACGTGGTCCGGAAACATTGTTTACGTCCTTTCCTGCCCTTCTGTTCTTAAGACTCAGTAACTCAGACCTTTCCAGAGAGTTCTAGTGCCTGTGATGACACTTCATCTGTGGCCAACTCATCAGACATTTTAGACTGGGAATTTCAGGTGTGGTAGAAAGACACTGAAGGAGTCACTGAGCTCAGGAACAGTCATTAATTGTGCATGTATGTATCATGTGTATGTATGTAATGTGTACGTATCATAGCATTACTGATCCCATGATAGCCTCCTCTCCTCTCCCTTCCCACACAGACAGTGGGGCCAGACCACCAAGAGGCCTGCAGCAGATTTTTCTCTGCCTGCATCACCTGGGGGATTTCCATGTTTATTGTCTAAAACTTAATGAGCTGGGCACAGTGGCATCCACCTGTAGTCCCAGCTACTACTCGGGAGGCTGAGGCAAGAGGATTGTTTGAACCTGGGAATTCAAGACTAGCACGGGCAACACAGTAAAACCTAGTCTCTGAAAAATAAAAAAAATAAAAATAAAAACTTCATGAGTACAAGTTTTGCAATTACTGCTTTCACTACATTTTAAAAAATTATTTTATTTTAGATTAGGAGGTTACATGTGCTGGTTCTTTACATGGATACATTGCACAATGGAGGGGTTTGGGCTTCTAGTTGTATCCATCACCCAAATAGTGAGCACTGTACACAATAGGCAGTTTTTCAACCCTCACTGCCTCCCAAACTCCTCCCTTTTGGAGTCTCCTCACAGCATTTTTTTTTTTTTTTTTTGAGTTGGAGTCTTGCTCTGTTGCCCAGGCTGGAGTGCAGTGGCGCAATCTCAGCTCACTGCAAGCTCCGCCTCCCAGGTTCACACCATTCTCTTGCCTCAGCCTCCGAGTAGCTGGGACTACAGGCGCCCGCCACCACGCCCAACTAATTTTTTGTATTTTTTAATAGAGACGGGGTTTCACTGTGTTAGCCAGGATGGTCTCGATCTCTTGACCTCATGATTCGCCCGCCTCGGCCTCCCAAAGTGTCCTCACTGCATTTTTAAGGCATCTCTCTTTTCTCCTCTTCTCTCCAACATTCTGGTCTTCTTTCTTTATGGATGCATTCCAACAAAAGGCTGAAACGTTACCTCCCTACCCCAATCCTAGCCCCCTTTAACCTCACCTTTCTCCAGCTGCTTGCTCCTGGATTGTGTTGTGAGAAATGAACTTTCCTCCTATTAGATTCTAAGCTCCTTAAGGCTGGGAGTCATGGGAGTCAAGCCTTCTATATATATATATATATATATATATATTTTTTTTTTTTTTTTTTTTTCTGGCTTTGCTGTAACAGAGCCATACAGTGGAATATACACCAGTCTTGCCAGTAGATGACATGAGTTTGAGCTCTAGCTCCTCCCTAGCTGCATAGCATTGGCAAGTCACTTTCACTGATATCCACAGTATGCTAATTGATAAACGGGGTGTATCAAGATCTACCTTATAGGTTAGTTGATCAAGATTAAATTAAAACAGTATGTAAACTGCTTTAATTATGATGAGATAGAAACAAAAGGAATACTCCTACATTTATAGGAAAAATTAGAAAGCACTATTTAGCAAAAAGACAAAATAATTAATTTGTGAGTCATGAGGTAGAGCAGTGGTTCTCAACTGAAGGCAGTTTTGTCCCCCAGGGGACATTTGGCCACATCTGGAGAAATTTGTGGTTGTCCCAACTGCAAGTGGAGAGGTGCTGATGACGTCTACTAGGTTGGGGCCAGGGATTCTGCTAAACATCATCCCACAATGCACAGCACAGCTGTCTACAGTAAATAATTATCTGTCCCCAAATGCCAGTAAAGCTGAGGTTGAAAAACTGTGAGGTGGATTGATTTGAGAGGTTCATACCTTTAGCATAAGACATACCTGGGTTTTACTCCTCTTTCTATGTCTGTGAACTTGGGCAAGTGAGTCAACCCATTCAAGCCTCAGTTTCCTTCTCAGCAAAATGGGAACTTCTCACTGATGCTATGTACTGGCAGCTGCACCTGGCATCATTGATGAGAAGGTGCCAATAGACACACTGCGCACAGCTTGTTCTATATGCAGATGCTATTCATCTTCCAATGACTCCCTTTCTCTACCAGGAGTTCATAGCCATCTCCTTGAAAGCATCTCACATTTCATCTGGAGCTATTCACAAGCAGCCACATCCCAGGGTGCCAGAAGGCAGCGTCTGGCTGCTTCAAATTAAATTTACAATAGAAGCTGATCAGATTCTTCTCATAATGGATCAGGGTGGGGAACGGGAGTAGGAGCTGGTCCTGAAGGCCGGGAGGCTATAGGAGTTTGGAAATTAGCAAGAAAAGAACAAAGAGCCTTCCAGATAATGCAGTATCAGCCCTGCCTGGATGAATTACTGAAACAATCCCCACGTCTCTGCTTTTGCACAATTAGATGGCCTCTCCGTGCTGGCAGACATCCTATTGCATTGCAGTTTAATGTGGAATGAAGTTTTCTAATGGGACACGAGCAAACATAATCTATGAAGACACTGCTAATAAACTGCATCCTGTATATTGGAGGGTTTATAGGGTGCTGGTGATGACTGCACCAGTTAAGCACAGCTAAGCATCTCTTAATTTAGACATTTGGGCTCAAGTTATGGGAAACACTACAACTCGTTCCCTCAATTATTGGCAATACACATTCTGTCATCAGCCTAAGGTGCAATGTAGTTTTAGTCATTTGGAGCTAGTTGCAGATTTCACTCAACTGGCATCAGACACCTGTTTTGGAAGTTGTAAAAATCCACAAATTTGCCAGATTTACTGTCTTCTTATGAATATGTATCACAGCAGAGGCCCCCAAAGGACCTGTTTTTTGGATTCCTTAAAAGGTGTGCCTTGCACATCAATAGGGACGTCCTTGAAGGGTCTGCTCTCCAGAATGCCTCTGGGAATGTGCTCTTGTGGGCAGGAGGAGGCTGGGAGGACCCATGGGGATGAGGGAAAAGTCTTTGTTTAGGATTGAAACAGAGAGGGGACACTGGAAAGGAGAACAAAAGGATGAGAACACTGAACGGCTATTATGTTCCAGCCACCATGCTGGACCCTTGTGTTCATGCTCTCATGGTAATTTATTCTACATTTATTGAATGCCTAACAGGAATGCCAGGTATCGGAGACATAACAGTTAACAAGACAGCTTCTGCCTTCAAGGAACTTAATGATATCTTTAGGGAGACAGTTAAATAATCAGGCTATAAGTGCTATGACTGGGGAACCTGACCTCGCCTTGGGGGAGATCTTTGTGGATGCTCATCTGGAGGCTTGGGATGAACCCCCTCCATCTGCCCCTTTGCTTAGTTGTCCCTTACTCATTCCTCAAGTAACTCAGTTGTCCCTTTCTTGCCCAGGGACACCCTTTCCTCACAACCTGGTCAAACCCTCCTGTGATACCTGCTCAGATTACCATGCATTCACCCTTTGTGGTTTTACACGCGTGTGTGTGTGTGTGTCTTCTTCATTTATGCCCATCTACCCCACAAGGCTATAAGCTCCTCGATGACAAGAACTCTTTCTCTTTTACTTTTCACTGTAGCTCTCCAGGGCCTAACAGAGAGTCTGGCATATAGCAGATGCTAAACAAATACTTATGGAGTGAATGAATCAATGCTCTCTGGAGGAAGAGATCCCTAATAGAGTGTGGAAGGAGGGATGAGAGTGTTTCGAGCCAAGAAATAGTATGTGCATAGGTCTAGGCAAAAGTGAGAGAAAGGTGAGGTGCAGAATGACAATGGGTAGGTTCATTTTGGCTGGTGTATAGTGGGAAGGTGGAGCAGTGGCCCGGGCCAGCTCCACCAGGGACCCTGTATGCCCTGCTGAGGAGCTCGATACATTTCTAAGAAAGATGGTTCACACTGAAAGGTTTTTAAATAGACATTGTTCACATTATCTAATAATTCAACAACACCCTTAGGAGGTGGGTAGTATTAATTCTCTTTGCAGAAGTTAAGCAAGCATGTAAGGCCTCTAAGCTGCCAAATAGCTGATATAGTTTGGCTCTGTATCCCTGCCCAAATCTCATGTTGGATTGTAATCTCCAATGTGGGAGCTGGGGCCTGGTGGGTAGTAATTGGATCATAGGGCGGATTTCTCATGAATGGTTATCACCATCCTCTTGGTGCTGTCCTGACGTTAGTGAGTGAGTTCTCATGAGATCTGGTTATTTGAGTGTGGGGCACCTGCCCCATCTCTCTTGCTCCTGCTTTTGCCATGTGATGTGCTTATTCCCCCTTTGCCTTATGCCATGGTTGTAAGTTTCCTGAGGCCTCCCCAGGAGCCGGGCAAATGCCAGCATCATGCTTCCTGTACAGCCAGTGGGACTGTGAGCCAATTAAACCTCTTTTCTTTATAAATTGTCCCATCTCAGGTATTTCTTTATAGCAATGCAAGAATGGACTAACATAGTGGCTAAAGAGGGGTGGGCCAGGGGTCTCCTAGAGCCAGAAACAAGGCTTTCCCCCACTATACCAAAACGCCTTTTCATTGCTTTGGATTTATTTGCATTCATTCATTCAATTTCCTTTTAAAAATCCATTCCTTTTTCCTTTTTAAGCAGTTTCTCTAAAACAGTAAATGTAATAGGTATTTTCTGCTTTAAGAAGGTCAGCAGTGTATAGAGTGAGAAAAATGCAGCTGCCTCCTTTCCCAGGCCCTTGTCCCAGCCTCACTCCCTAGAGGTAACCGCTGTTAACAGTTTGGTGTATGTCCAATTTCTTTTTAAATAAGGATTCATTAAACTGCCCATGAGGCTTATTGGGACATCCATCAGACCTTTAAAAATTGTTCTGATGAATTAAGTGTAAACTAATTAGAAACATGGATTCAATTACCCTTGAAACACACAAGGGTTTAATAATTAATAGGAAGTGGGTTTGAGGCCAAAGGCATTATGGATTTTATCAAACCCCTAACATCAGAAAAGTAAATATGTTTGATTCACCCTAAATGCTGGCAAATTTGCCATCCGGAGGCAAACCTGTTGGTAGGAGCTGTGTAGTTAATCAGGAAAGTTAGTTATGGTTAATAAGGAGGCAGAGGAAGAGGGGTGCAGAAGACAAAACCCGCTGGTCATTGCTGGGCAGGGCTTCTTGGGACAGGGAAGGGGCCTGTTTTGTGGGGTTACTGCAGTCTGCTTCCTTCACAATCCAAAGCAGGCTTTGGAGTGGGAGGCTGGATACCTGGGACCCTGGTATCTGCTTGATATCCAAGTTCACACGGGTCAGCACCACCTGACCAGCACCGAAGGGGGTTATGGAAGGGGAGGAGTGGGGTCTGCCAGGGATGAGGCTCTGGAAACCAATTGCAGTGACCCCATGGGGCAGCCATGTGCTCCATCCCTAATGCCAAAGGGAGGGTCTGGGCAGACGTGGTGGGGGAGGGGTTGGCAGCAGGTGATACACAAAGCCAGGTGGGCAGCAGTGTCGGGGTCCTGAGCAATCTCTCCACTCACAGTAGGACCCTGTGGTTCAAGGTCAAAATCAATATTTGTGGCAAAGCCTCACCTTGCTCATTCACCAAGTCTGCTGTTTAATAGCAGCCAAAATTTAACACCACCTGGAGCCAGAGTCTCAGTCCAAAAGACTGTGCTGCCTGCATCACTTCTCACAATTGGTCCTGCCTGCAGTATCATGAGATATTGGTCAAAGATGCAACATTCCCCTAGAGCAGAGTTGGCCACCTCTAGATCCTCATCGGCCCCTCTCTTCCAAGTGGCTGCTGACAGCACTGTTGCTGAGATAGGAAGTTTCCCCCTTCTGTATCCTCAGCTCTTATTCCCTGAACTTCTGGGGCCACAGAATTTGCTCTTCAAGGGACCCTGGTGTCTGCAGGGTGGAGGCAGGTTTGGACTTGTCATTCTAGTCTTCCCTCTGTTTCTTTTTCAGCAGACACGGTACCCAAATAAACACCTCCCAAGTATTGAGTCCCTCATTCTCTTGGAATTAAAGTAAATCTAAAACTAAATCAATTCTCGACTTTTAAGTGACAAAAGAGCCAAATTATTGTACCCTTAAGTGGGTCTACTGCCACAACTACCCATAAACAGTGAGGCCAACCTTTTGCTACTGCATCAATTTCTACTCTGTCACAAGATGTGGTGCCAAGAGCCAGACCAGGGGCATGGAGAGCTGGGTTCTGTCCCAGCTTGGCCACTGGTTTGCTTGTGATCTTCACTAAGTCCTATTCCTTCTCAGGGCCATCTGCGTTTTCCTGACTTACAATATGAGGATTTAAATCTAGAGGAACTCCAAAGCTTCTTCCAGCTCTGAAATTGTGTGATTGAATGATGCTGGAGATGCATATAGAAGGACTATAAAATATCCCTGAGCTTCTGGGATTCTTTCTACTCTACGTAGGTACTGCTCTTGGCTGTTTCAGCAATTCCAGCAGTTGTCTTTGGCGAACAGTTTATTTTCCAATGGCACGTTAAGCAGTGTGGCAGAGAAGGCTAATTGCCCACCATCAATCTTGCTCCTTTTCCACAGTGTAGGTGTTAGTGGGAAGCAGCTGCCTAGCTAGGGACAATATTTTCCTAGGCCCCCTTGCATCTAGATGGAGCCATATGACTTAGTGGAAGGTAGATGGAAATGATGTGTGCCTCTTCCAGGTCTGGGCAGAAAGCCTCCTCTGCAATCCTCTCTTTCTATCTTTCCCTGGGACAGGAGATGAGAGACGCCTAGATGCCTGGATGACTGCATGGAGCAGAACCCACCTCCTCCCCTATCTGCTGCTGATTGATTGAATTTTACATAAGTGAGAAATAAACTTTTATGTAAACTTAGACCTCACGTATTACTGCACCAGTTGCCCCAGGAGCTGCTGCTGACTGGGTTTGCCTAGATGACATGGTAAAGACACTGTAGACAGTATAGACTACTAGCCTGGCTGTTGAATTCATGGAAGCAGTTTCTGACCACGTGATGCCCCTAGCATCTTGCAGTCTGGCAATGCAGCGTCTTCAATCCTGCCTGGAGGAGCAGATGTTTTCACGAAGTTTATAGTGGCTAGCTCCTCTGCACCTGGCAGTCTTTCACTGTGCCAGTTCAGTCTCTCCCATCATCACTGCCACCTTTGTCCTTCCATAAGCAGTGGCTGCCTTATCAAGTCTCATAAGGAAGGAAGCCTGAACAATTGACTCCACCTTCCAATTTGATTATTTTAACCCAAAGGGCTCTTAACTAGGGATCTAGGGGCTTTTGTGATGCCCTGGCAAGCTGGTAGAGCTGCATACAACTTCTCCCTCCTCCAAAGTTCCACAGCTACATATCAAAGACAAGGCAAATCTTAAACTTACGTAAACCCTACAAAGTAAAGAGGAACGGGGACGCATCTTGGCTCTGATAGTTTAGCTGGATTTCAGTTATAAGAGGAATTCCTCACCATCCAGAGATAAAGAAATCTGGACAATAAAGAAGCTTTCTAGTTCTGCAAGAAGCCTTGCAGTAGTGGATATTTTCAAACCTGCCTTGGTCTGCAAGGGTGGGGGTGGGGGAATGCAGACACAAAGAGTTCTTGCAGACAGAGGCAGATTTGTATCCACTACCGCAAAGCTCCACCCTTGTAAGTGCCCAGTGTTACTCCTCTCGATTCCGTTTGATTGTTGTGGCTTCTCAGGCGCATTATGTTATTGACTTCTCCCAACAATCCAATTGAAGTGTCATATTCATCCCATTTTGCAGAGGAGAAAGCTGAGCTTCAGAATGGCTCATAAGCCCTGTGCTAAGAAGGTGTGGCTGAGCTCTTAGCATTTTCTCCCTGCTCTCAGCCAGTGCCCTCCAGCCACAGGGGCCTGTGGAGGGTGGGAGAAAGGCCTTGGGCAACAGTCAGCCAGAATAAGGACCCATCTACCCTAAAGGACAGTGATAGATGAGAGGAAACCTACCAGAGACACGATTCTACAGTCCTCTCTCCTTCCATGTTTGGAATTTGCCTGCACTTAGGCAAGAAGTAAAGGAAGAGGGAATGGCTGTCTTTTCTCCACTGCACTCTTCCTCCAGTGTAAGTTAGGTGAAGGCCTCAAAGTGGCAAATTATTTGTAGAACCCCAAAGGAGTGGGCTTCTTCTATTTTGGAGTATGTAGAAGAGTAAAGATTTTCTTTAATTAGATAGTGCCGGATAGATTTAATTAAAGCTTCAAACCTGCAATTTTCTTTGTTTGATTGATCAGTTGGTGCTGATTGCCTGGAGTAATTATGAAGGGGGAGGTGGAGTTTTCAAAGTCTGATGGTGATAAGAAGCAGACTGAGTCAACCCGTGGATACTTGGTTGTCAGAGTCATTCTGAAAAGATTTAAATTGCACAAATGTTTGTTGGCTGGTCAAATGAAAAATAAGGTATCTAAATCACACTTTTGTCTAAATCATGCTCCTGGTGGATGTGCTTCTGCAGAAAAGGTCCCCTTTCCCCTCCTTTCTCCAAATCTAATCACACCTCTGAGACCAGGCAGTATTCTGTTATTTTTGTCTTTCTTTTATGAAATAATTGAAGCACATTGTTGGGAGTGTCTCATAATGGCCTTCTAAAATTTCTAGAGCTTACTGGAGGGTCAGGAGAGAAAGAGCATCTTATAGTCTCCATGTGAATTTAGGGAATTCAGAAAGAGCTTTAAAGTCAGGCACTCCTGGGGTTGAATCCTGCCTTTACCATTTACTACCTCTTTGACTTTGGACAAGTACCCTTGAACTGCTTTTTCCTCATCAGCAATGCAAAAGAGTTGTGAGGATTCTTTGAGCTGATGTATGCAAGCCAAGCACCCACGGTTAGCCTGTGATGGGTTCTTACTGGATTTCTGTCTCTTTCCCTTCCTGTGCTCTGTTGCTTTGCTGAGGTCACCACCATAAAAGTTCCGTGAACTCATGGGACCAGAGCTGTCTTGTTCACCACTGCAGACAGAGACCCCAGCACACTGCTTTGTACATGGGGGGGTCTCAGCAAATTCTTGCCCAATGAATGAATAAATAGTTGAATACCCTGTATATTTAGGCCTCCCTAAAAGTAGATGACACCAGTACAGAGTAAAAGAGGGGGTTCCAAAGAGTTGCCACATTTATGAGGCCCTGGGGGGTGCAAGATGAACAATGTCATGCAGGCTGCCATGTGAAAGCATTGGTGGAGAAACTGTTCTCTTTTTCCTCTGAACTGGTCAAACCATCTTTATTAGTCCATTTTTCATGCTGCTGATAAAGACATAGCTAAGACTGGGCAATTTACAAAAGAAAGAGGTTTAATGGACTTACAGTTCCACATGGCTGAGGAGACCTCACAATAATGGCAGATGGCAAGGAGGAGCAAGTCACATCTTACATGGATGGCAGCAGGCAAAGAGCAAGCTTGTGCAAGGGAACTCCCCTTTTAACTATCAGATCTCACAAGACTCATTCACTATTATGAGAACAGCAGGGGAAAGACCTGCCCCCATGATTCAATTACCTCCCACTGGGTTCCTCCCCCAACACGTGGGAATTCAAGATGAGATTTTGGTGGGGACACAGCCAAACCATTACCAACATCTTGGGGAACTGAGTTCAGTTCTCAGTTACACACTGGAATGGGAAGCTAATGATTGTCAAGACTGCTGCAGCATAAAAAATGTTTAAGTTAAAAAATAACAAAACAGACTACAGAATTATCTGTTTATTATGTACATTACCATGTAAGCATGTATACACAGGTGAATAAGACTAGAAGGAAATATAGCAACATGCTAATAATAACATGGGTATGAGGATGGCTTGATTATGAATAATTTTTTAATCTTTTGTATTGAAAAGTTTTTTGCAACATAGTTACATTGTTTTTATAAGAATGCATGTTTTGATTAATGTAAGATTAAATGTAAAAGAAAAGAGAAAAGTTTAAGTATATCCCTTGCTACCCATACCCAAAGTGGGACATTGACAAACTCAAGTGGGACCATGGGAGAATGACCAGGATGAGGAAGGACTTTATGTTGCAAGATGGATCTTGAGGACTTCAGGCTGTTCACTTGAAGGAAGGAGACTCTTAGGGGAAATGACGACTGTTGTCAAAAGCTGACATAAGATGGTGGCACTCAGGCTGTGAAATGTACATTCCAGGGGAACAAACTTCAAGTCATTTCTAACACTTGTGTCTGTCTAGAACTGAGGTTCCCTGTCTCAGGAAGCAGCAGTGCAGAAGTTGGGGCTTCTAGGGAAGCACCTCTCTGGGCTACAGACATGCCATCTGCACAGTGGGGCTGTAGCTCTCTGTCAGTCATTCTTTACCTGGGGATGTGCCTCCCCAATCCTGACTTCCTGGAGTCATGGAGAGTGGTTCTTGCATCACATATTGTAAGTGGGAGCCAGAAGGGAGGTACGTGTGCAGTTTGCAAAAGCATCTTCAGAATGACCTTTACTTTGACTTGTTTTTATTCATTTTATTTTGAATTTTAAACCACATTGAAGAAGGAGGCAGTCATTTTATGTGAATCTTCATACGGGGTCCCTGATTTTAAAAGGTTGACAAACTGCTCTGGAAAGGGGCTTCTCAAACTTTCACACACATGCAAATCAGCTGGGAATTTGTGAATGTGCACAATCAGATTCAGTCTGAGATGCATTTCCAAGGAGCTCACAGGTGATGCTGGTGCTACTGGCTCATGGACTAGTCAGGATAATCCCTGTGGCTCTTCCTGGCAGCCCCTGGGGCTCCTGGCTCCCTAGAATGGCAGAATATTGGTTTCTTATGTACAAGCCGTTGGCCCATCCTTTGTAGAGTTTGTTGAATGGAGAGTAACCATGTAAGAATGCACCCCCCACCTAATCCAGGCAGCACATAAGAACTGCCTTCAGTAGCAATAGAACTAAGCATTCCTTGCTCAGATTTACATCTTTTGTACATGTTTAAATCTGTGCCCATGTCTGTTTATCATTTGCAAATAATGCTCTGTTGTCTTAATCCTACTTTTATGGCTAATGATGTGTGTTTCATTCTCAAGTGTAGAACTGGAGTAAATATATATTTCTCAATAGTTTTCCCTCTAATCACTACCCAGAGCTGTGAGTCATTGGGATAACTCATGTATGAGGGAGCTTGTATCTGGAGTCCATCCCTCAATGCCAGCCTTCTCTGGCTGCCTGTTACAGCCCTGGTGTGGGCATTCATCCTCGCCTGTGCCTTCCCTGCAGGCTGAGGGAGGCACCACAACTTTCTCCATGAATCTGCGAGGGCATGACAGGCTTGCCAATACCATCGATCCTGTCCCCTTCCAAGCAGAATTGCTTCACTATCATTTCCAGGAATTTGTGATGTTTCTAATTTGATGATTGAGTGTCGCTCTCCACCATTCCTGCTCAGCTGCAGACAGTGCTGTCTGTCCTGCAGACCCCAAGCCCATCCTGACTGTGGAGAAGCCCCATCTTTCCCAGAGAGCGGCACAGGACTGAGCATTCTAGGACCAGGACACTCAGATGCCTACTGTGCTGCAGTGTACCCAACCCCCTGGCTGGTCCACATCCTGCTGCGTCCAAGCCCGCCAGACCCCTGCCTCCTTAGGCTAGGGCCAGACTCCACCTGCCTCTCTTGAGCCCACTTGTCTCTGCAGCTGGACTCAGACCCTGACTTCTAACTCCACGTCAGAGCCAGCCCCCAGGGCCTTAGCAGCTCCCAAGACTTGCACCTCGAGCTTCATGGCATCCCCCCTCTACTAGGCTGGTTTCTGAGCCCCAAACTTTGATTATTTCCCCTCTTCCTTTCTCTGCCCATTATTTCTGCTGACTTTGTTGGTGTTTCAAGATGCAAAGGATCAGGGAACGCTGAGGGAGAGGAAATTCCGAGGGAAAGGAAATTCCAAGGCAGAGAGGGGGATGCAGGAGGGAATGAGCAAGGAGTAGGGTGGGATGAATCAACTGCAGGCTTTGGAACAGCGCTTCCTGATCATAAAAATTAGCACTTATACAGTATTTGTATATGCAGTGTATATATTAGTATGTGTGCTATGTGTATGTGTCTGCATAAAAAACACTCGTACATATAACACATCCTTGCACCCAGCACTCTTCTCAGCTTGAAATGCTACATCTCACTGAGTGTTCTCAGCAGCCCTATGGGGAATGTATTATCATTAGCCCCATATTACAAATAGAAACTGAACTGAAGGAAGGGAGGGAGGAAGTGACTTCCTACGGTCACACAGCTGGCTGATCCAGGTGGTCAGACTTCAGAGTTGACCATTATGTCTTGACCATTCTGTAATACTGTCTCAAGTTCCTAATTGGGCAGGGTGGAGATATGGATCCCTCTGAACTTCTGATGACAGCCAGGGACTCTCTCCCATAATATACACACATTGAACTAAAATTTTGCATTTAATTTCTATGGGTGGACTCACAAACTACTTGAAACTCATCTTTGAGCCCCAGGGTAACAACTCATGATTTAGAGGTTGTGCATATAGATGGCAATAATGATAATAGGAATTTAAACTATTTTTGAGCATTTACTGTGTCCTGGGTACAGTGCTAAAGGCTTTCCATGAATTACCTTGCTTACAACATTTCCATAACATTTCCATTCACCCGCATTGCACAGATAAGAAAATTGAGGTTTATAGATGTCAAGTCATTGTCTCAAGCTCAAGCAGCTAGTAAGCACCAGAGATGAACTAAAACCCAGCTCTGCTGGTTCCAAAGTCAGTGCTCTGTGCACTGTGCAGCCGGCCCTGCTTAGGGCTGGTGGTACCCTTGTAGACATAGGCCTGAGGGAGAGAAGGGGCAGTTTTGGGGATGGTTTAGAATGTGTGCTTCTGGACTGTTTTACTGCCTGAACCTTTGGAGATTTGGACCCCAGCCCATGCCTGATGGAGTCTGCAGTTTGGCATAATGAATTCTGTGCATACCCAACAATTTGGCCCTATCTTTGAGAGCAAAAAGGCAGAGTGGGGCGAAGAAGGAAAGTGTTGGTGCACCCAAAGGCAGAGCTGGACATGGGAGAGAAGAAGAAGTCTGTTTCAAGCTGTCTGTAAGACACTCTCAGAGTTAAGAGACCATCATGAGGTGGGGTTGGGGGAGGGGAGCAAAGGAAGGCCTAGGGGAAATAAGAGCTTTCAGGAAGCCTCCTTGATATGGTTTGGCTCTGTGTCTCCACCCAAATTTCATCTTGAATTATACTCCCATAATTCCCACATATTGTGGGAGAAACCTGGTGGGAGGTAATTTGAATCATAGGGGTGGTTTCCCTTATATCATTCTTGTGGTAGTGAATAAGTCTCACGAGATCTGATGGTTTTATCCGAGTTTTCCGCTTTTGCATCTTCCTCATTTTTCTATTGTTGCCACCATGTAAGAAGTGCCTTTCGCCTCCTGCCATGATTCTGAGGCCTCCCCAGCCATGTGGAACTGTAAGTCCAATTAAACCTCTTTTTCTTCCCAGTCTCGGGTATGTCTTTATCAGCAGCATGAAAATGGACTAATACAGTAAACTGGTACCAGTAGAGTGAAGTGTTGCTGAAAAGATACCCGAAAATGTGGAAGCAACTTTGGAACAGTAAGAGGTTGAAATAATTTGGAGGGCTCAGAAGAAGACAAGAAAATCTGTGAAAGTTTGAAACTTTGGAACCTCCTAGAGGTTTGTTGAACGGCTTTGAAATGCTGACAGTGATATGAACAGTAGGGTCCAGACTGAGATGGTCTCGGATGGAGAGGAGGAACTTGTTGGAAACTGGAGCAGAGGTGACTCTTGTTATGTTTTAGTAAAGAGACTGGTGACATTTTGCCCCTGCCCTAGAGATTTGTGGAACTTTGAACTTGAGAGAGATGATTTAGGGTATCTGGCAGAAGAAATTTCCAAGCAGCAAAGCATTCAAGAAGTGACTTGAGTGCTGTTAAAAACATTCCATTTCAAAAGGGAAACAGAGTATAAAAGTTCAGAAAATTTGCAGCCTGATGATGCAGTAGAAAAGAAAAACCCATTTTTTGAGGAGAAATTCAAACTGGCTGCAAAAATTTGCATAAGTAACATGGAACCAAGTGTTAATCCCAAAGACAATGGAAAAATGTCTCTAGGCCATGTCAGAGACCTTCACAGCCGCACCTCCCATTACAGCCCCAGAGGCCTGGGAGGAATAAGTGGTTTTGTGGGCTGGGCCCAGGATCCCCATGCTGTGTGCAGCCTAGGGACTTGGTGCCCTGTGTCCCAGCCACTCCAGCCATGGCTGAAAGGGGCCAACATAGGGTTCATGCTGTGGCTTCAGAGGGTGGAAGCCCCAAGCCTTGGCAGCTTCCATGTGGTGTTGAGTCTGCTGGTGTGCAGAAGTCAAGAATTGAGGTTTGGTAACCTCATTTCAGATGTATCCAAATGCCTGGATGCCCAGGCAAAAGTTTGCTGTAGGGGCGGGGCCCTCATGGAGAACCTCTGCTAGGGCAGTGCAGAAGGGAAATGTGGGATCGGAGCACCCATCGGAGCTCCATCTAGTGGAGCTGTGAGAAGAGGGCCACCATCTTCCAGACCCCAGAATGGTAGATCCACCAACAGCTTGCAGTGTGTGCCTGGAAAAGCAGCACTCAATGCCAGCCCATGAAAGCAGCCCAGAGTGGGGCTATACCCTGCAAAGCCACAGGCCGGAGCTGCCCAAGACTATGGGAATCTACCTCTTGCATCAGCATGACCTGGATGTGAGACATGGAGTCAAAGGAGATGATTTTGGAGCTTTAAAATTTGACTGCCCCATCTGGATTTCAGACTTGCATGGGCCCTGTAACCCTTTTGTTTTGGCCAATTTCTCCCATTTGGAATGGCTGTATTTACCCAATACCTGTACCGCCATGTAGCTAGGAAATAACTAGCTTGCTTTTTGATTTTACAGGCTCATAGGCAGAAAGGACTTGCCTTGTCTCAGATGAGACTTTGGACTGTGGACTTTCGTGTTAATGCTGAACTGAGTTAAGACTTTGGGGGACTGTTGGGAAGGCATGATTGGTTTTGAAATACGAGGACATGAGATTTGGAGGGGCCAGGGTCGGAATGATATGGTTTGGCTGTGTCCCCACCCAAATCTCAACTTGAATTGTACTCCCATAATTCCTACATGCTGTGGGAAGGATCAGGTGGGAGGTAATTTGAATCACGGGGGCGGTTTCCCCCATACTGTTCTTGTGGTAGTGAATAAGTCTCATGAGATCTGATGGTTTTATCGGGGTTTCCGCTTTTGCATCTTCCTCACTTTTATCTTGTTGCCGCCATGTAAGAAGTGCCTTTCACCTCCCACCATGATTCTGAGGCCTCCCTAGACATGTGGAACTGTAAGTCCAATTAAACCTCTTTTTCTTCCCAGTCTCGGGTATGTCTTTATCAGCAGTGTGAAAACGGACTAATACACTCCTCTTGCCCATAAGGGTTTGGCCATAGGTTTCTGTAGCCAGTTTTGTTGCTTTGCTTCTCCAGGTACTGTCAGTTGTGGCATCAGAGAGCAGAGTCTCAAACACCAGCAGAAGCAAGGGTGTGGCTGGAGGCCTTTCAGCAGAACAGGCCAAAGAAGAGCCAGGTTCAGCCATAGATGTTGGAGGCTCCCCCTGGCCATCCTGTCCTCCCTTGCCTGGCTGTCCCGCCCTCGGGATGGACCCTCACCTTGGGATCTCTTGCTCATGGTCTTGCCCCCGGAGCCCCTCCCTCTGCCCTCTTCACCACCTTCCCTGTCCTCCATGTCCTTCCTGTACCCCCTGTCTTCACTGCCAGCTCGAATGCATGTCCTGAAACATGGCCACAGCGGGACTTCCTGGCTTGTCCGTTTTAAGGCATCCACATTAAAGTGACTGTCAGAACGTATAAGCTACTCTTTTGCTACCAGTCGTGTGTACCATGGACACCCCTGATGGATGTCAATGACATGTGTTACTTGGTAATAAAAATAGTTGAAGGCTTAAGGGTTTATTTTTAGGCTGGGTCCAAATGCTACCTCAGAATGCCTCTGCAGAGTCTCAGAGGGCCTGGTGGGTGCTTGCCTGGTTTTGCTTTGAGCTATTGCCAGCACCTGGGTCCCAGCAAGGTCAAGCACTGTGGTAAAATGTGCTCTTGCTGATTTTATATTCACCAAGTTCATAAAGAACTTAAGAGTCCAAAGAGCCACATGTATCCTGCTGGACTCCCCATCAGAGGGGAAGCCAGCACACTCATGACATTGGGGTCTTAGCCCATCCTGATGACCTGATCTGGGGATCCCATACACAGATCCCATACACAGATATGGAGAGGCTTGAAGCAATTACCCTAGCTGAGCTGACCCAACCATTGCCTCATTTGGAAAAGGAAGATAATGCTTTCAACCTCTAGGGCCATGTGCATAGATGGCAATAATGGTGTCAGGTTATAAGGCCTCCAGGAGGTTTTGTAGGATCCAGCACGGAAGCCTGTGCCTTTGTGTGTGATGATGGGGATGCATTGCAGTCACGATGAGCTATGGTGCCCAGCAATCTCTTTCACTCATCTGAGTAATAATATTGATAATATTAATGGCTACTATTATTGAGCACTTACTATGTACCAGGCACTGCTCTAAGCACTTTGCATATATTAACCCTTTTAAGTCTTACAAGAACTCTATGAAATAGGTGTTGCCGTTCTGCAGATGAGGAGCTGAGGCTCAGGGAGACTGAGTAACTCGTAAGTGGTGGTGCTGGGATTTGAGGCCCATGAGTCAGGTAGTTGAGCCCCTGAGCCCCACTCAGAACACAGATAGCAGAGAAGCAGTGAGTGGTGGCCCTGGGTGCTAGAGAGGAGCCAGGGGCATGGTCTTCCATGGTGAGGCAGCCTTGGTGCCCTGTGTCCCAGCTGCTCCAGCTGTTGCTAAACGGGGCCAATCCAAAGTCTGGATCAGCCAAGGATGGACAGCCATCAGAGTACAATCTGCCTTGTGGTCAGAGTGAGATGCGGCACACAAGGGCCTGGCACAGAGCCTGGCACACTGTCCAGCAGGCTTCTCACCATGGCACCCTCGATATTCAGGACTATGGAGTTTCTTTGTTGTAAGGAGAGGTCCTCCACCTTGTAGGATATTTAGCAGCAACTGTGGCCTGCCAGTAGCCCCCCTCTCCCCATTGCAGAGAAGAAAAATGTCCTCAGACATTGGCCAATGTCCCAGGCAGGGTTGGGGTGGAGCAAGCTTGCTGCAGGGGTTGGGAAGTGTGAGCTTCCCTTTGTGCCAAAGACTCTTCCACGGCTACGGATTATGGTCTCTTATGCAATAGCTGTCTCCAGTCGTGACAGAAAGCCAACTTTTCTGACCCGGGGGATACAGGTGGGTGGGGCCTTTGTGCATCTCAACCACCAGGCAGAAGCATGGCTGGGGGAGGAACAGGGACCACGAAGATGAGGCCTGGCTGAGAGGGGACTGGACAGTGACTGCTTTCCAAGCCTTCACAGCCTTTTTATCCTTTTCCATTAAAGGGATTCATGACATTTTGGTTACTCCATTTCTGCAAAGAATCAATTGAAAAGATCAAAAATATGGCATCTGGAGAATTTAAAATTAGATTCTTACAAAATACAAAGTAGAAGAGAGAAGGAAAAAAAAAAAAAAGGAAACAGGGAACCCCATGACTTGCACAAATCCTGCATTTGTTGCCTGGGAGCTGAGCAATCCTGGCTCTAGATGAGAAGGAATTCCAGGATGCCTGGGGGCGAGGTACGCTGGGGAGGGCAAGGCAGCCTCAGAGCTCCCCCCAGGCTGCCGCAGTTGCCTGTCCTCCCCCAGGGGCCCTGCATCCTCCGCCTCCTGGTCTTTCTCCTTCCCATCCTTTGATATATATGTTTTCAGTATATAAATACATCCTAATTATAGAAAACTTGGAAAATGAAGACTGTCATAAAGAAGAATTTTTAAAAGTCAGCTGTCATGTTGGCACCCAGAAAGAACCACTGATAACACACCCTCACACACTTATGCATTGATTTTACCCAAACTGAATCCTACTGTCTGTTCCTTAGCTGCCTGCAGTCATGTTTCAGAGCCTCCTTTGCCTGCAGATCCTCTTCTTAGGATGTTCATTCCCCTGACCCAGGGGCCTGTTCTTGGCTGGTCCTCCTTTTCCTCTGTGGCATCCACTCCTGTTGACCTTTCCCATTCCTGGTCCTCATCCTCAGCTCCTGGCACCCTGTGCCTTCCTGGCATTCTTCTTTCCCTCTCTTCTAGAGCTCACAAATGTGATGAAATCCAAGGAGCCAATCGCAGCCATGGCTGTGGCTTCTGTCAGGCCAGAGGTGACCCTATGATGACCTGATGGTCCAGCAGGGTGGGGGTGAAAGGGACATTTGAATGAACACAGATGAGATGGGACCAGCCAGGCAAGAGTCCAAGGGAGTGGTGGTTGACAGGGATTCAGCCCAGAGGGATCTGGGCAGGGGAATTAGGAAAGCAAGAGTTACCCACCAGGATCCAGGGTGTGCTACAGTACTGACAATGTCGACTTTTACTGCTTGTGTTCATTCATTCATTCATTCATTCATTCACGTATTCATTCCGCACATAGTTACTGAGCACCTGTTAGGGGCCAGCCACTGAGGGAGATCATATAATATGTTAATTATACTGGGCCATGTGGTCACTCTGCAGGGTTGAACAGGCATTGCAAAAACAGTGGGGGAACAAAATACACAGATTCCCATCTCTCCCAAACTTAGCCTCTAGTAAGGGAGATTAGTAAATAAACTAGGAAACAGACAGAATGATTACAGATTTGATAAGCTTCTGAAGGAAAGAAATAGGGTGCTAGAATTGACATGGCCTGGGGTACCTACTTGGGTGGCTTGAGTATTCAGGAAGGACCCAGTTAGAATGAGGGGACTGAGGGAAGAGGGTGTCAGATGGAGGCACATCTAGCAAAAAGCTGTGAGCCAGGAAGGTGGTGGCCTTTTGAGGCACAGAAGAAGGGCCCGTGGGTCTTGCTCCACCCATCTCAGCCCTTGGGGTGTAGCTTTTGTTGGTCACTGGAAGCACCTTGCCTTCTGATGATACTGATAGCTCCATCCTTTTGCATGTGTAGCAGTGACCTTAGGGTCACAATGTCACCAAATACTTGAGCTGTGACTTGGGGAACCCTTGAGCCTAGCAGGACCTTAGGGATATTATTGTCATTGCTCACTTACTTGTGTCCTGCCATGACCCCTCATGCTTCTGTCCTATGAGACATAGCAAGTGGCCCAGTCTCTAGATTTGCAAATGGGGACCAGGGCTGGGTTTCTTTGCCTAGGACATTCACTGACCACCACCCAAGGAGCAGTGGGTCCTAAAGTTTGGTTTAGACAAGGGCCCCACCCAAGGTTCAAGGCTAGTTGAGATCTAAAAATATAGCATCCATGGCTTCCAGCTTGTAAAACGGCTTCATGTCTGGCAGGTGGTAGAGCAATCATGTAATTCAGGGCTGGGGTGTGGGGAGCAGGGTCCAGGCTTCTGGGGACCAGGGCTGACCAGCCCTAATAAAGTAGGGCGAACAGTGCTGAAGGCCAGGTGTGCGGTTTCAACCAGGGTGGGCAGCCCAGTGGGCACTCAGACCCTCAGAGCTGACACTCACTCCAAACCCAGATCCCCAGACAACAGGCATAGGTGGTGATTCCAGCTCTAAACCCTGCCTTCTCCCTGTCTCATCTGCCTTGGTAGATATAGACTTCCTCTGCTACTGTAGGCCCTTCACATATTCCATTCTGATGCCACAGCCTTGCACGCTGTAGCTCAACAACTTCCCTCTCCTTGGGGTAGGTCTTGGTTTATTTATCTTCATAAATTTTGTTTGATAGCTATAGGAATGTGGAGGATTTGTTTTTATATCATCATCATCATCATCATCATCATCATCATCATTTCAAGCCCTTGCTCTAGGTCAGGCATCATGCTAAGTGCCTTCCCTATAGCACCCCATTGAATCATCAAAAAGATCATCTGGGGTAGGTACTGTCATCTCCATTTTGCAGGTGCGGAAACAAGGATGAGAGAGGGGAAGTGACCTGCCCGGGGTGACACAGCAAGTAAATGGCAGAGCTGGAGTCTGAAGTGCACCCGTGCTCTACCCAGCTCCTATGTGATGCAGGAGCCTGGGACCCTGTTTCTCCCAGCTCACAAGCCATCCTTGGCAAATGGAGTTGTCACTCCCACTACAGCTGTGCTCATCCCTGTCCCAACTAGGTGACTATGACTGGCTTTCCCTCCTCCCACGCCCCTACTCCCAGGCTAGTTCTCTCTGCTTTCAGGCCAGGAGAAGCCAAGCCTGCCAGAAACAGCTCTGGCCAGTGTCACTGCTAGCCCAGAGCGTGCCTCACCTCCTCACCCCAACCCCCAGCTTGCCTGCCAGTGCTCAGATGTGTGGTGCTATAAAAAGCCAAGTAGTAATATGCAAATTGCCCTGATTATTTATGGCCAAGTTAGTAAATAAGCCAGAGAGACAAGGTGGGTTGTTGTTTTTATGATCTCTGCAGTCCTTGCAGGAAAATCTATAGTAGGCAGAGTCTGGGTGAGCAGAGCTGGAGCCCATGGTTTAACAAGCACAGCCTAATTATCAGGCACTGGGGACAAACAAGCGAGGGGGCTTGTGGAAGGGAGTAACGGGAAGCGGTGGCCAAGAGGTGGAGGCAAGGGGCTGGAGGACTGAGTCTGGCAACTGGACCCTCTCTGCCCACCTCTCTCTGGCTCAGCCTTTGAGCTGCCTGCCGGGAGGGGGCGGGGACTGAGACACCAATCAGTGTAAGGTGCTGTAGTGTTGCTAGGAGGGGAGGGGTCCTGACAGTTTGCCAGGGCATCGCCTCCACCAGGAGCCTCCCACTCTAAAGCTGCAGGAAACAGCATAGAAACAGCGAGAGGCTCAGGGCTTAGGAGTCTAGGAGAAGGGAGAAGGGAAGCTTCCTGCCAGCCATCAGCCTATGCTGAGGTTGGCGTGGCGTCCTGGGTGGGCACCTGAATTAGTTTTCAGCGCTGTTGCATATCTGTGATTCCAGCCCTTGGAAGGTTGTGATCAGGATGGAATCAAGCAGAGAGACCAGGGCAGAGGGTGTGGTGCTCAAGGGACTTGAGGAGATCAAGACTCCAAGCAGCCACAGGGCACAGTCAGCAGTGCTGCTAGGCTTTCGCTCCCACTCTCTGCTCAGGTGTCACTGGGAGTGGAGGGGAGACGCAGCAGATCCAGTAGATGCCATATCCATAGTTCATTGGTTGGAGCTAATGACCCCAGGAGCAACCAGCAACCCAAAAGGAGGGAGTTAGTGGATTGATACCCCAGCCTCTTCTTCCCGTAATAGGATGACTTTGAGTTGCGTATTCTATGCTCACTCCCAGTGTTCCCCAATGGGATTTAGCTCAATTGACTCCCAGTGGCACCTTATATGACTAGGTCCCCTTTCTCAGCTGCCTTCTCTTTCCTGTTTCATATCCCCTCCCCTCACTGTGCTCTTAGGGTCAACTCCCAAATAAGCTCACTTGTAGCCAAATCCTTAACACAGGTCCTGTTTTAGTGGAAATCCAACCCAGGTGATATAGCTAACAGGTGCTGAACATTTTGATAGAAATAATTGTAATAGCTATGAGCGCTTATTCTGTGCTAAGCACCATTCAAAACATTTTGCCTGTATTAAGTTATTGAAACCTCTCAACACTCTGTAAGGTAGATACCATTGTTAACCGTACATTTGATGATGGGGAAAATGGAGCACAGACATGTTAAAGAACTTACCCAAGGTCACACAGCTGAGCCAGGATGCAAAACAAAGCACTACTAGCTTTAGAGACTATTTTCCTAATTATTATACTAAATTGCAGGCCTTTCAAATATTCCCCAAAGACCTCTTCATTCCAGGCCTTATGCTTAGCATTGGGATCCAGAGATGAAGCAGACATAGGCCCTGACCTTGGAGAACTCAAAGTCTTGAGGCAGAAACATGAAGGAAATAGACAAGCCAGTGCAGCATGGAGGGATGTGTCCAGAGCTGGGAGAGATTAGAGGCAGAGCACCAGGAATCAGGGAAGGTGTTCCTGAGGAGATATCACTTGAACACAAGTGTTAAAGAAGAAATGGGAGTTGGGAGATAGCAGGGGATAAATGGGGTAAGAAGAATAGTCCAGGCAGGGGAACAGTGGTGTAAAGGAGCTGAAGCGAGTGTACCATGGTGCTATTCAGGGAATTGCATGCCATTCTATATGGCTGGTGTGGTATTGTGAAATATACATTTGGTCTTTGTCTCTTGTCCTGACATATGGCTGCTGAAATCCTTGGAATCTCCAAAGTGATACACATCTTATGAATGCTAATGGGTTGACTGTTGGCTTGCCATCCCTAAATATCTTCAAGACGGGGGTTGGTTACTGGGAAGACCAAGCCATGATTAAAGAGTTGGGATTTTCAGTGTCAACCCGCAAACTCTGGAGGAGAGAGGGGCTGAAGGTTGAGTTGATCACCACTGGCCTATGATTTAATTAATCATGCCTGTGTAATGAAGATTCTATAAAAACTCAGAAAGACTGGGCTCAAGGAGCTTCCAGATAGCAGAACACATGGAGGTTCCTGGAGACTGATATGCTCAAAGAGGATGTGGAAACTCCATGCCTCTTCCTCCATACCTTGGCCTCTCCATCTCTTCATCTGGTGTTCATTGGTATCCTTTGTAATATTCTTTATAATAAACCAGTAAATGTAAGTAAGTATTTCCCTGAGTCCTATGAGCCACATTAGCAAATTAACCAAATCTGGGGAGGGGGTTCTGGGAATCTTGCTTTACAGCCAGTTGGTCAGAAGTAAAGGTAAAACAACCAGGGTCTTGTGATTGGCATCTGCGGTGGGAGGCAGTCTTGTGAGACTGAGCCCTCAACCTACGGGACCTGATGCTAACTCCAGGTAGATAATCAGAGTTGAATTGCACTGGAGGACATCCAGCCTGCATCCACTGCAGAAATGATTGCTTGTTTGGTTTGTGGGGAACCCCATCCCACCTCCATTTGGTTACAGAAGTATTCTGTGTTGATTGTCGTAGAGTGAGAGCAGAGGAAAAACAGTTTGTTTTTCTACAGCTGAAAAGTTGGGAGTAGACTGGCTATTTGCTTGTTTATTGTTATTGTTGTTTGGGGAGAGAGCGGATGACTGCTGGGAGAAGCAGCAGAGGCCAGATTACAAAGGGTCTTGTCACCATGCCAGGGGGAGGCAGAGCTACCCAGGGGCTCCAACTATGTTTACAGTGTTTTATTTCCTGTGTGGGTGTTGTATATACAGGTGCTTATTATATTATTCTTCATCCTTGTGTCTCTAAAAGATTCTTATTTTTGAAAATGACTTAGAAAAAATAAAAGCATTTAGGAGGTAAACAAACCCAAAGAATAGACTGGAATCATCACCTCTCCTTACAGAGACGTAGTTCTGGGAAGGTGCCCTAAAGTCTCAAGCTTTTTTCACACCAGCTCACACGATAAGAGACAATCACCAACTCCAATAATGTTTGACAGTGGCCTGGTTGGAAACCACTTTTTTTTAAAGAGATAGAGTCTCGCTCTGTCGCCCAGCCTAGAGTGCAGTGGCGCGATCTCGGCTCACTGCAAGCTCCGCCGCCCAGGTTCACGCCATTCTCCTTCCTCAGCCTCCCGAGTAGCTGGGACTATAGGTGCCTGCCACCACGCCCGGCTAATTATTATTATTATTTTTTATTTTTTGGTATTTTTAGTAGAGACAGGATTTCACCGTGTTAGCCAGGATGGTCTCGATCTCCTGACCTCGTGATCTGCCCACCTCGGCCTCCCAAAGTTCAGGGATTACAGGCATGAGCCACCGCGGCCGGCCAGAAACCACTTTTATAGTTTGGATCTCAGACCCAAGGACAGAAGTTCACTCATGCCTGTCTTTAGTGCAAGTTCTCTAGATTAAGCCTGAAGAAACTTTTTGGATTCTGGTCTTAATTATTATCTAGGACATTCGTGCTGGCTTCATACTAGTCACAAATTGATCAGTATGCCATCTCTGTTCCCAGAGAAGATATTAAAAATTACAGGGCAAATGCAATGTAGTATCCTGGATTGGATCTCGGAAGAGAAGAAGGACATTTGTGGAAAAACAGGCAAAATCCAGATAAAGTCTACAGCTTAGTTAATAGTAAAATACCTATGTTATCTCTTAGTCTTGACAAATGCGCCATGGTTATGTAAGCTGTTGACATTTAGGAATAGTTAGATAAAGAGTATATAGGAACTTTCTGTGCCATTTTTGCAGCTTTTATATAAACCTGAAATTATTTCAAAATTGGGAGTCTATTTACAAATTCAGGTGGGCTGGGGAGGGCTAAGGATTTAGCTCTGCCGCAGGCCGCTAGAGCCCTATTCCCAGTTGACAACTGTGTACAGTTGTTGAGCCAGTAATCAATGGGCCTTATTGTGATAAAGTCTAGCTCATCTTTCCCTTTCTTGTGCATTTATAAGTGCCTTGTTGAAGCTAGTGCATTCCATATCTGTTGTATTTTCCTGCTTTCCCACCCAGTAACTCTTTTCAAAAGGAAATAAAGATGATAATGGTGCACTTTGCAGAGAAACTCAACTTGATCAAAAGATTTGCCAGAGGATGCCTGGAAATAGCATGGTTTCTTACTACATTTTAAGAAATTCATCTACTAAAGTTGCATGTTCGTATGCCTTTTCAGACTCTGAAGCAATGCGGACTTGTTTTCCTGAGGAAACAAAGGGAGAAAGAGGGATTCTAGGGTAGTAGAGCACCGCAATCATAATGGACCTGTATTGAAACTACACGCACCATTACATATTAACCTTCCTTGGAGCTTTCTTGTGTCCACTTTGCTAGGAGGGACCCAAGAAGGTGGACTAAAGAAGAGCCAGTCACCCATGGAAGCATCCCATTCTGACTTCGAGATCTGGTGACCTTTCAGTCTTTCCCAGACAGGCTACACAGCAAACTGTCCTCCACTTACATCATTCTAATTGTCCCTGCTGATTAATGAGGTCACTTACGGTATCAATTATTATCCTATCAAGAGAATGAATATGAGACTGAAACAAATGCCCATGAACTTGCTTATTCTATTAAAAAATAAAGTAATGAGAGATGATTGATGGTGTGTGCCCCAAGAGAAGCCGTGGGAAGGGATGGACAGTAGAGAGAGGTAGAAATGAGCATGTTCTGATTAGGGGTTAAAAGAGGCTGTTGTTTAAAAGTAGTTCGCCATTGACCCTCTTCCTTCCAAAGCCACTTATTGAGAGAGCTGTCCAAACTCCTTGTCTCACATGCTTCCTTCCCATCACCAGCTTGCCCTTTGTCCCCCAGTTTCAGCCTTGCCACTGACACTGCTCTCGAGCAGGTCACCACCACTGTCCTCATTGCCAAATCCACGGACCCTCTTAGTCGTCTCTTACCAAGCCCCTCAAAAGCGCTTGCTGCCAATGACCTAATTCTTCTCGAAACACTTATACCACCAATTCCTCATTCATTCATTCAATCTCGTGTGTATTTACTGAGCATCCACTGTGTACCAGGCACTGAGCCAGGGACTGAGCATACTAGAGTAAGCATGATGGACACAGTCCTTCTTGTTCTAAATGGAGTTTGCATTCAGATAGAGGAAGATAGGCAATTAACAAGTACACACATATAAATGAGCTGTGTTAGTCTGGGTTCTCCAGAGAAATAGAACCTATAGGATACTCAATAGATCCTATAGGATACTCTCTCTCCTCTTTCTCTTTCTTACACACACACACACACACACATACACACACATAAACACACACACACAGTTGTCCCATAGGGGATTGATTTCTCGACCCCCCCATGGATATAAAAATCTGCAGATGCTTAAGTCCCTTATTTAAAATGGTGTAGTAATTGCATATAACCTCCCATATCCTCCCATATCCTTTAAATCATCTCTAGATTACTGACAATACCTAACACAATGCAAACACTATGTAGTAATTGTACTGCGTTGTTTTAAAATTTTTATTATTTTTATTAATATTATTTATTATTATTTAATATTTTCAATGCATGGTTGGTTGACTCTGCAGATGGGGAACGCTACTGTGTGTATGTGTGATGTGTGTGTGTGTGTGTGTGTGTGTGTGTGTATACATATGCTTTATTATAAGGAATTGGCTCACATGGTTGTGAAGACTGAGATCTGCAGTTGGCAAGCTGGAGACCCAGGAAAGCTGATAATGTAAGTTTCAGTCTGAGTTCCCATCAGAAGACAAGAGAGAAGACCAATACCCCCGGTTGAAGACAGTCAGAGAGAGTACCTTCTCCCTTACTCAGATTTTTGTTCTATTTAGGCCCTTAATGGATTGGATAACCCCCACCCCCATTAGTGAGGGCAGTCTACTGATTCAAATGTTAATCTCACCCAGAACCTCCCTCACAGACATACCCAGAATAATGTTTAACCAAATATCTGGGCATCCTGTGCCCTGTAAAGTTGGCACCTGATATTAACCATCGCAAATCCACCCCTTGTCAACTCTGCACTATATACATCTTAAAACACACTTAACTGCCAAATAAAGACCATAACAAACTTACAATTTTGCCTAATATGACATGACTATCCTGCATTAACCCCTCACCCAGAGGAGGAGACAAAATCTTGGAATGGTGTTTACTCTTCCTGATATCCTGCAACTTAAATACTATGGTGTAAAAGTAACAATACTTAAATACCATAACATAAAGTTATTATATCTTATGCTATATGAAAAAGGAAAAAGAAAACAAATACATATTACTTAATATATATGTATGTGTGTATATTTATATATTTATATTTATGTATATTTATATACACACATGAATAGATATATCCTTATATACACATGCAAACACTCATAACAAAATAAAGAGGGATACTCATAACAATGACAGTCTTTATTTCTGTAACTGGCTATGTGGTCACAGCTGGTATTTATAACTAACTCTTTCACCACCCATTCTGTATTCCCTTTGTCTTCAGCAAGCATCACAGCTGATCATGGTTCTTTACCACGTGGGGTGACCTAAACTTAAAGTGCCTGAGCCATTAATAGTCCTGCCTGGATTGAGTTGTTCTGGTTTTTCATTGATCTTAATCATAGGCCATGATAATACTAAGAGATAACCTAAGGGATCTTCTTTATTCCAGACATAATCTTCCTTACCTCCATTGTGTAGTAGCAGTCCCATTTCTGCTTGGTAGTGAGAATCAATCACCCTGGCTAGCATAGTTACTCTTTTCTTTGCCTGTTGATTCAGAGGTATGAGGAGTGCAAAGTGCCCGGGTAGCAGTCTTAACTTTCAGCACTGTAGGATCATTGTTGTGACACCTGGGACTAAGACCTCTGGGCTAGCATAGCATATGCTAGCCTCTGGACTTGCATAGCATAAGCTAGCATAGCATATGCTAGCCTCTGGGCTAGCATAGCATTAATTTTCAGCTCAGTAGGATCATTGTTGTGACACCTGGTGGGAGCATTCCTCCCTTTGGAACTAAGACCTCTGGGCTAGCTTAGCATAAGGTCATAGAACAGGAAGGAAACACTTTGTCAGTTGGTCACTAGAGGTAATAGTAAGTGGAGCTACTCCTATTTCCATCCCTTGATTTCTAGACTTGTGAATCCTGGCTATGGGAGAAAGAGCACTATATATGGATGCTGATTCAGAGCATATACAGCCTTCTGGAGAACCTTGTCCCAGCCCTGCAAGGTATTGCCACCTAGCTGGCATTGTAATTGAGTCTTGAAAAGGCCATTTCATTGTTCTACCCAGCCAGCTGCTTCAGGTTGGAGGGTTCACATGGTAGGACCAGTGAATCCCATGAGCATGAGCCCACTGCCACACTTCTTTGGCTATAAAGTGAGTTTATTGGTCAGAAGCAGCACATTGTGGAATACCATGACAGTGGATTAGGCATTATGTAAGTCCAAGGATGGTAGTTTTGGCAGAAGCACTGCATACAGGGAAAGCAAATCCATATCCAAAATAAGTGTCTGTTTCGGTAAGAACAAAACACTTCTCCTTCTACAATGGAAGCAGTCCAGTGTTATCTAACTGCCACCAGGGTAGTTGGCTTATCATGCCAGGGAAGGGTACCATTTTGGGAACCACACTTCTGGTACCAAAATCTGTTTTGGTCTCTTTGGGCTGCCATCAGAAAATACTCATAGACTGGGTGGCTTAAACAGTAGAAATTTATTTTCTAACTGTCCTGAAGGCTAAAATGCAAGATCAGGGTGCCAGAATGGCCTGATTCTGGTGAGAGGTTTCATCCTGGCTTGCAGATAGCTGCATTCTCACTGCATCTTCACATTGCAGACAGAGTCGGCAAGAGAGGCAGAGAAAGGGGTCTTTTCTTATAAGGGCACTAATCTCATGTTGGAAGTCCCATCCTTATGACCTCATCTAATCCTAACTACCTCCCGAAGATCCCACCTCCAAATACCAATTCAACATATAAACTTTGGGAGTTCACACTCAGTCCATTACCTAAGCCATCCAGGTAGTGGTAATTGTTATGAGAAAAATAAAGCAGAGCAACTGGCAGAGTATGACAAGGCGCAATCAATGGAACCTTTTTGGGAAGTGATACCTCACTTGTTTTCACATGTCAGTCCCTTAAAGCTTGCCACTGTCTTCAGGGTTTCATGTTTTCTTTTGTGGCACCTCACTCTATACACTTGGATTGGATCTTAGGGGTGAGCAAGTCCCTGTTTTACAGTATGTCACTAAAAGTGATTCAAAAGATGGCATCTGGGGTTGGGGGGCAAAACCCAGTTCCAAATTCCAGCTGACAATTATCCTAAGGGTCCAGGCAGAAAAGCAGAATTCAGGGATAAGGCAGCAGTTCAGAATCCAGGGTCATCTACCGTAATATGAACGGTGCTCCTGAAAGATGTGCAACATAGTGGCCCTGAAAAATCCTAGAAGCTGGAGCAGAGTTACAGGTTCACAACAGACACTGGGAAGTAAGGCCTGAGAAAGTCCCTGAACCACCTGCAAAAACTCTCCAGTGACCAAACTCTCTTACTGCCTCTGTGGCTCCTCCCTCTCTTGTCTACAGATGAGGCCCACAGGTAAAGCCTCTTTACTATTAACTGCAAATATCGATGGTTTGGATGTAATTCAGGTTGACCCTCCATTGTTCACAACCTGTGACTTGGGCTTGGGTAATCACGTTTCACACTTCACAGCTGTGAGCTCAGCATACCCTGCAGTCCCAGCCTGAGCAAAAACCCTGGAGCCCCTCTTACTGAGAAGGGTCTCTCCACATTTCCTTCTGGAGAAGGAACCATGGTTCTGGAGACCATGGTTCTGGAAGCTCCTGTTTCTCCTGGTTCCCTGGAGTATGGGAAACAGTGGGCATAGTGTCCTGGTGCCTGACCCTCCCCTCCAAGTGGGCCAACAAGCATTTCTGTCCAGTTCGCAAAGACAGGGCCTGATATTCTCCCACTTCATGGCCAACACCTTCTGGTGGTGGCTGTGCAGCAGCTGATAATAATGATGATGTTTAGTATTAACCTGTGCACAGGTGCTGCCTGTAGCACACTGTAAAGTGCTGTCTTTAAATGGAGACCTAATCTTTCAAACCAGGTGCAGTGCTCAAAACCAGCTCTGGCGGCCAACAGGAAGGGCATTGTGGTACAGAGCAGGTAAGGAGAAGACCCCCATTCTTTCTGTCCATCTTCTCCATCCTCTTGCAGGCATGTTCAGCATCTTTTGCCTTCTTAGAATTCTCAGAGGCTCCACCTGCTCCTTCCCCAGGTTGGCCTCAGCAGCTGTCCGAGGGGGTAGGTGGGCACAAAGCCCTCAGGATGCAGAGTCTGCTGACCATTCACTGATATTTTTATAATTGTTGTTTGTGTCTCTCTGGCACACAAGGAACAAATCCTAGCCTGGCACCATCTGAGGGCCTGGGTAAATCTCAGCTGTTCCATCAAACCTCCTGGGGTGGTCCAAACTTTAAGGGCTGCCTTGACAGAGAGCAGTTTCCATTCCTAAATGGGTGATGTCACTAAGCCTGATTTAGGGGAGGTAGATATGGAAGGCAGCACCTGTGCACGGGTTAATAACAAACATCATCATTATTATCAGCTGCTGCATAGCCACTGCCAGAAGGCATTGGCCATGAAGTGGGAGGCAGGCTTCTGGAACATGACGACCTCTCTTCCTCAAAGCTTCCTTCCCCATTTCCATCCTTGCCAACCTCCTGACACATGGTGCTGGATACTTCAGCCTCTGTCATGGAAAACCAAGTTGGCTCAGGGGTTTTCAGGCTTCTGTGGAAGTAAATGAAGTCTGCATCTGCTAGAAGGCTGAGCAGCCTCCAGAAAAATCCCCTCTCTTGGGGAGACTGGTAATTAAGCAGTCATGGCAAACAAGTGGAGGAGGAACAGCTGGTTGTATCCATTTGTTCTCCTGTCATTAGTTGGGGAACAATTTTATAAATTACACGTAAAGTTGGGTTTTGTCTTTCCTCTGCTTGTGCCATCCTCTTTGAGATGACCTCTGTATCCTACCACAGCCCGCCATGCCCTTTGGATGATTGGCTAACAATTTATCTTTTTAGATCAGCTCAGGCTGGTGCATCAAGTTCCCTGGATGCATCCTTATCACTGCACTTACTATATTGCATTATAATTGTGTCTTCAGTAATTACCTCCTATGGTGTATCTGGTGCTGTTCTCAATACTGGGGTTAGATAAGTGAACTAAATGGATAGAAATCCCTGCCCTCGTGGAATTCACACACTGGTGGGAAAAGGTAGACTTCATAAATAAGGAGTGATCAAATATATAGGAAGTCAGATTATGATAAGTGTTAGGAGAAAATGCAGGACAAGGGGAATCAGGAAATGGGACAGGAGGGGAGGAGGGTTGCAATTTTAAGTAGAATAGTTATCAAAGCCTTGGTGTAAAGGGTATGTGAACAAAGACCTGCAGAAGATGAAGGAACAAGCCATACACATCTGGGGGAAGAGATGAGGTAGCTGGAGGAAACTGAGAGAAGAGCAGGTGCAAAGGCCCTGAGGCAGAACTTGCCAGGTGTGTTTTAGGAACAGCAAGCGGCCGTTATGGTTAGAGTGAGTGAGCAGGGGGAGGTGTTGGTGATAAGGAGGGTGGTGATGCAGTGGGAGCGGGTAGTGGCAGCAGAGGATTCCCTAGGGCCTTTAGACCATTATGAAGACTTTGGCTTTTATCCCAAATCGAGTGGGATGCTTTTGGAAGGGTTTCAAGCAGAGAAGTGACATGATCTGACTTAAGATGATCACAGAAGCTGCTGTGTTAAAGAGGATCTGTAGGTGGACTAGGGGGAAAGTAGGAAGACTGATTAGGAGGTTACTGCAGTAATTGAGGCAAGAGATGGAGGTGTCCTGTTCCAGGATGGTAGTAATGAAGGTGATGAGAACTGGCTGGATTTCTAGATAAATTAATGTAAATGCCTCCATTTGAGGGTAAATCCCTCGAGAGTGAGTCCACGTCTTAGGAATTTTTATCCTGAGAACCAAGCATAGTACATAGTGTTTAATAGGGCATACAATTAATATTTGTTGAATGAATGATTGATGAGAAAAATTTGTAATTGTTACCGGTGGGAATAAGCCAGCCTTAATCTCTTTTGTGAACCTATCAGATCATAGAGACAAATCATGGGTAACATCTATTTAGTTTCTCAACTGATGTCGTAAATAAAGCTATTCATGCATGTACTGAACCAAGAAGTGTGGGGTACGATGGATCCAACTGTATTTGTCTATTATTCAGGACTTTCCAAAGCTTTTCATACAGTAATGCAAAGGTTCCCAAAGTTTCTTAGGTGCCATTAGTGTCTCAGTAATGTTTCCACGGTGCTCCATGGGTAAAAGAAATACCTATTAGCTCCACTTATTAAGTAGTTAGGTCCAAATAACTGAATAAGTATTTATACCCCAACAACTCTGTATCTGTTTGAAAAGATAATATAAATTGAAAGAAAAACATTTTTATTTCATCCTTAAATAATTGTTAAATAACAATTGATTGCTAATGGTATGTGTTTCCTTGTTGGTCATTGCAAAGATTCTCAAACCTTGGACTCAGATTGGACACTACCACCTGCATATCCTGTTCCACACTGATTCACACGTGGTCCCTAATTCCCATCACACCAACTACCAAAGCTTTGCAAAGATATGATGTCATCTAATGGAAGGTGGCTTTACACTGAAATTGTGAACCACCTTGAGCTAATAGTTTGTGTGTCCAGCAGATATTAAGTGCCACTATTTCCTTTGAAAGTTTAAAATAGTCCTTGGTTACCCTTGTAAACTCACTGCAATGCCCTGGGGCACCTTGGTGCACCGTTTGGGAACCATGGTGCATTTCCCAAGATTACTTATTTTTTTCAGGCAAACCTACTAACATCACATTGGATAGTATTCTGTGCAACATGATTTGGGAACTGTTGGGGTAGAGCACATCAAGAGGGCTCCCTGCTGCAGAAGGAGACGCTGCAGTCCAATGGGAAACACCCCTGAGTTTTGATGGAGCGAGTGTGCTTAGAGGATATGCATTCTGAATGTAGTGCTTCTCCCCTATTTTTAGACCTCAGCAGGTGGGTCTGCTGTGACTCCAGGTCTTGCTTCTAAAGAGAGTCCACATCCTAGAAAGTGTACTGTATATGGGGATTTGGAGGTCTAGCTTTGCTCCCATCCAGTCATGCTTAAGACAGGTATCCCAGCCTCCAAAAATAAACGCACATGTGCAGCTGAAAGCAGAGGTTTGCAGAGCCAGTAGATGTTTTCTGGAGAGGCAGGGACATTCTAGACAAGATCCTTTGGACGTAAGTTGGGTTTTTTCAGCAGATATCTAGCTAATGCAAGATTGCCCTCTTAAATGGGAGTTTATTACAAGGATCTCCAGATCTTGAGACAGCACAAGAATAATCTCTTTAGACTTCCTCTCATTCTGGGTTTCAGGGTGTTGAAGACTGAGCGTGTCAGTGATCTCATAGCTAATGTAGCTATAGCCTCAGCTCCATGATCTACCTTCTCTGGGCATATCCTTTCCCGGAGAGATTTCCACAGAACCCCAGCCCACAAGATGCTTTAAGAATAAAGGAGTCTATGATGTATATATGGAAAGGCACAAAAAGCCTAGATTTTCCACATTTCCCAGTTTTAGAAGCTCTTGATGAAATGCAAAGGGGAATTACCAGTGAAAACCTGTGTTTGTAGGGGTGTGTGTGTGTGTGTGTGTGTGTGTGTGTGTATGTGTATGTGTATGGATGGTGTGTGATTATGACTAATGTCCATCAATTACCTGCAAATTACTAGATGATGCCTGTAATGATAGTTCTGTTTTTAGCTTAATGGTTTATGTATCTAACTAGTGGCTGCTGTCTGGAGTAGGGCTGCTGGCAAATCACAACACTATTTGCCAAGCCTGTCAGTGTGACAAATGTTGCTTACGTTTACTCTTTTATTCCCAAGGTCAATTGGTATGTCTTTTTTCATATCACTGTTTGATGTGCTAACAGCCTTAAATGAGAACCATTCAATAAAGGCCTAATTTGCTATATTACTATTTATTCCTGGGTAATTCTATATTAGTTTGGCTCTTTAAGATTGCAAAGAAGAGACATGCATAGATCACCCTCGGAAGTGGAGGCTTATCACATGGTTCTCCAGATCTTGGGGCAGCACAGAACCACATCTCAGACCTTTGGTCACTCTGGGTTTCAGAACTTTCAAGATAGGGAGTGTCAGCAGCCTCATGGCTGACATAGCAACAGCCTCGTGATTGTTGTAGCAACAGCCTCAGCTTCATAATAACCTGCATTCTCTGGGCCTATTGTTTCCCAGAGAGGGTTCCACAGAACCCCAGCCCACAGGATGCTTTAAGAATAAAAGGGGCTATAATATAATGGGTTTGGGATCTGTTACATAATCTATTCCCGCCTTGAAGGTTTACATTGACTTAGCTTGTTAAAAGGCCTCCTACGCATTTTATTTTTTATTTGTTTTCTGAAAAATCCTTGCTTTGTTTAACCCAGCATTTCCCAATTCTGTTTAACCGGTGGACACTCTAGAAACATGCTTTGAAAAATAACCTAGTTTTGGTACTTTCCAGAAAAATCTGGTTGTATTAATTTGTCAGTCTCTGTGTTGGGGGGTCTGCATCACCACCCCCATGATTTATTAGGACTCATAGGATTCAGTATAAATTTGTACCCATGGCTATGATTTATTATAGTGAAAGGATACAGAGCAAAGTCAGCAAGGGGAAAAGGTGCATCCTGGGGCGATGGCTGGGAGAAGCCAGGCACAAGTTTCCAAGAGTTTTCTTCTGGCAAAGGCACACAGGTCGTGCTTCAAACCCCTGGCAACTAATTGTGACAACACATATGAAATACTGCCAACCAGGAAAGCTCAGCAGAGACTCATTGCCCAGGGTTTTCCCACAGAGATGATTACCTAGACCCCTCTTCCTGACACATACCAAAATTCTAGGCTCCCAGGTGGAAAGCAGGTGTTCAGCATAAACCATAATGTTTGTACAAATTGTTTAGACCTCTCTTGAAAGTACTGGAAATGGAGGGAACCCTCCTGAAATCCCGGTTCCCAGATGCCAGACGGGGATTATACTTGTAAGCTGGCCTTTCAAAGGATAGCAGTCAGGCCTTTTCTGTCTGCTTTCTCATAGTGAAACCTTCATTTATTGACTATATATTGCATCTAATATGTACTGTGCACTAGTGATATAGTGAAAAGGTTATAGATAGTCTTTGCCTCCAAGAGACTTACCATCAAGAAGGAAAGACAGATATATAACAATTCAGTAAGAAAATCGATTCATGATCATTGGGATGAATGTTACAAAGTAGAAGTACTCTATTCTCTGAGGACATTTATCAAGGATCCCTAAACTCTTTCCCAGAGGAACTGATGCTGAAAGTGAGCCCTGAAAAGCTAATGCAGGGTTGGGGGGAAGGTAAGGTGGAGGCCACCTGGGTGGCAAAGGGAGACATCTGGGCACAGAGTCCTAGGGACAGCATCTGCAAAGGTCCTGAGATGGGAAGAGATGTGGCACCTTCAAGGACAGTATAAGAAGCCAGCTTATGCCTATAATCCCAGCACTTAGGGAGGCTGGGGCAGGTGGATCACGAGGTCAGGAGATCGAGACCATCCTGGCTAATACTGTGAAACCCTGTCTCTACTAAAAATACAAAAAAATTAGCTGGGCATGGTGGCGGGCATCTGTAATCCCAGCACTTTGGGAGGCCAAGGCAGGCAGATCACGAGTTCAGAAGATCGAGACCATCCTGACTAACATGGTCAAACTCCATCTCTACTGAAAATACAAAAAAAATTAGCCGGGCATGGTAGTGGCCTGTAATCCTAGCTACTCGGGAGGCTGAGGAAGGAGAATGGTGTGAAACCCCGGAGGCAGAGCTTGGAGAGAGCCGAGATCACGCCACTGCACTCCAGCCTGGGCCACAGAGTGAGACTCCTTCTCAAAAAAAAGAAGCCAGTGTGGGTAGAGGGGGAAAGACCAAAGGGGAGAGAGCCATGAGCTGAGGTAGAAAGAAAGGCAGGCCAGGTCTTGCAAGGCAAAGCCTCGGGCCACGTCACCCAGAGAGCCATCCATCTCTGTCATTCCTGATCATTATGTCCTTCTAGCTGATCCAGATCACTTATTTCACTTGAGGCCTAGGGAACCAGTCCCAGCAACACTCACTCAGGGACGACTCAGGGCTCTGCCTCCATCCTCAGAAAGTTATGAAAAGTGAGGGTTTATCACATGGTTCTCCTGATCTTGGGGCAGCACAGAGACAATCTTAAAGAGCCCAACTAATATAGAATTATCCAGGAATAAATGGTGATATAGCAAATTGGGCTTTTATTGAATGGTTCTCATTTAAGGCTGTTAGCACATCAAACTGATATGAAAAATGACATGCCAATTTGACCTTGGGAATAAAAGAGTAAGTGTAAGCAACACTCGTCACACTGACAGTCTTGGCAGATAGTGTTTTGATTTGCCAGCCGCCCTACTCCAGACAGTTCCAGAAAGTTCCATGTGCCTGGAAGACATTTGGACAAAGCCTAATTCTTCCGTCTTTCCCTGTCTTCTATGTTTTTCTATCAAGCAGGAATCAAGACTTACATTTACTCCAGTAATGGGGTCAACCCAATGTACTAATAGACTCCATAATTCCAGGTTGGAGTTTGTTGAGATCAGAGTTTCATTATGGCCTTTCTCACTGGTTCTCTGACTGGCAAAAGCAAAGCCATGTCTCTGATGAGCTTGGCCCAAGATTCAACCTGGTATGTTCCTCCTCCTCTCTGAGGATCAGCATCTGAGGCCTGTTGCCACTCAGTAAATATTTGAGGGATTAAAATTGGATTGAACTTGAGAGGTGGCACGCTCATACCTTTGGCAGATGTGAATGCCAGTGTTCTTCTGTGCATGGAGCCCAAGTGTGTCTCTCTGGAGCCTCTGTCCTGTGGTCCTTCTTCCTTGCCAAGCATTTCATGAGGACATTGTTGTGTCAAGCATGACCCTAAGGATGTGGAGACAGTTCGTATCCTTTGCCTTGCCAACTCTGTTGGACCCCAGACTATATGTGCCCACTTTCTTCAACTGTTCCTCACCCCACAGGGTGAGGGGTCTTTTAGGGTCTCCTTGCTGCAAGCCTGGCACGTCAAAGCCAAGAGACCCCAGCCTGAGGAAGTGAGTAGTTGGTCAACTTGAGAGCCTTGAAGTTCTCAAACATGGGCACAAACTCCTGGAGTAAGAAAATGAGCTTTCATTTCCATGGGTAGGAATTTGCAGACACTTCACTTGGGTGGAAGAAATGTCATATTCCTGCATTAAAAACAATTTGACTTTGAGTCCCCTGCATAAAGGGGAAGAATTTCACTTCAGCCACTGTTGGGATTCTCCCAAGCAAGGTCTTACATAGACCTGGCATTCCAGGAAGACCCTCAGGTCTCAGTCCACACTGGGCATTGTTGATGTGCTCAAGGCCTCAGTGACACCTGAAGGCAGGAAGCTCAGTTGTATCCGAGCCAAATTCTGGTGGGGGAGTTCAAGTCCTTCTGCTTAGAATGGGAGTCCTTTTGTGTACAGTCCAGCACTTTCTTCTGTCCCCTCTTCCTTATTTAAATAAATAAATAAATGGCCCATTTATTTATTTTTGAGACAGGGTCTCATTCTGTCACCCAGGCTGGAATGCAGTGACATGATCATAGCTCACTGCAGCCTCAAACTCCTGGGCTCAAGCAATCCTTCTGCCTCAGACTCCTGAGCAGCTGGGACTACAGGCATGCACCACCATGCACAACTACTCTTGAAAGTTTTTGGAAAAACAGGATCTCACTATATTGACCAGGGTGATCTCGAACTCCTGGCCTCAAGCGATCCTCCTGCCTCGGCCTCTCAAAATGTTGGGATTACAGGCACAAGCTACTGCACACAGCCTAATACCCTCTTTAAAATAAAAGCTCCCACCCTTTTATTTTTCCTGGAATGATTAGGAAGAAGTGGAGGTGTTCGAAGCAGTCTGCTTTTTCCTTATATCTCGCCTCATTTCATGGGTGTGAAGGGGATTTGCCATGTCACTAAGTGTTACTTAGCCCAAGTCTGGATGTCTCTCCCTCCTGTTGTCTATACTGCCAGCATCAGAGTCACCTAAGACTCTGTGTGGCTGCTCCTCAAAACACCAAATAGTCGGCCATTCATTCATTTATCCATTCATTTAGAAATACACATGCAAGGTGAGCAACACAAACTCAGCCATGGCTCTTGTGGTGCTTTCATCTAGTCAGGGAGACCTTAATGAAAACTACTTACCCCAATAAACATCTAATTAGGAATTATGGTTAGTGCTAGTAAAGAAAAGAAAAGAAAAGAAAAGGGATGTCAGTCAGGATAGGTCAGGTTATACTCTGTGTACTAATCATGGTTTTTTAATTGTCTATATTTTCTGATACTTTGACATCTTGGGGCTTTGCTGACCTAAAATAGCAAACAGCTCTCCTGGAAGTATGCCTTTCATACTTCAGCCTCCTGAATAGCTGGGACCACTTAAGCCCCCTGAGTAGCTGGGACCACAAGTTTAGCTGAGTAACCACCACACTCAGACAAATTTTTGAAAACATTTTTATAGAGATGGGATTTCACCATGTTGCTCAGGCTGTTCTTGAACTCCTGAGCTCAAGTGATCCTCCCACCTTGGCCTCCCAAAGTGCTGGGATTACAGGTGTGAGCCACTATGCCTGGCCTCTACCTCTTTTATTGAGATCTCATTGTTTATCTACTATCCCCCTGCCCTAATTACCCAGGGCCAGACATCAGACAGCTAAGGGTGGTCCACATACCCTGGTGCCCTCTGAAATTATTCAAACTAGGCAATCCTAAACCTGCTCAGCTGCTTACCTGATCTTGCCCATTCCTTCTTGGGAAAACCACAATAAAGGCTCTTGCCCACATTTTCCCAGGCTCCTGCTGCCTTGTCACTGAAGCTGGAGCTTCTGACATGCTTGTGGCCCTGCATGGCATAGTATGCCCCTTCCTCTAGGAAACTGTGTTATCTTTTCAGCGGCAGTGTCTTCTGATCTGTTGGCCTCACCATACCTGAGTGGTAGTAACAAAACCTACAATTGAAAACATGGTGGTAGCAAACAACCCTCAAATTAAAATGGCTTAACTCACCAAAAGTTTATTTCTTGCTCATGCTGCAGATTCAAAAGAGGTTTGCAGGGGCTCTCTGCTTAGGGGAGTTGCTCAGAGACCGTGGCTGCGGAGGCCAAGGATCACTGACCTTGGATAAGGGGAAGGGAATTCAGCAAAAGGTACACAGGCTGTTCAAGCCTCCCTCCTGGCAACAGCGACTTTCACTGCTACCCAAATCTCCCTGGCCAAGCTGGTGTCATGGCCAGGCCTGACCTCCACAGGGATGGGAGGTGCTGTTCCACTCTGTGTCTAGAAGGAAAGCTGGAAATGCAAGGTGAATCATACCAGTGACTTCACTGGGACCTCTGAGCATGCAGAATAGGCTGGTCTGGGATGTCAGGAATGCAGCTTTCTAGAAGTAACGTTGAGACACTCGTGATAAGATTTGAATGATGAGAAAGAGTTAATTAGACAAATCCCAAGGGTTAGAAAGTGTTCTAAATGGGAGACAGTGTGTGCAAAGATCCTGAAGATGGGGCATGGCAAATTGAAGGAACTGAAACCAGAGGTGTACGAAGGAAGGGAATGGGAGAAAAGCGGGGGAAGAGTATTTAATCACTGACATTATTTAGAACATGGATGCATGGTGATAAGAAGTGAACTTTTAAAGTCCATTTTATTATTGATTTCAAATTCCCTACAGGAAATTAATGCCCTTATTGCCTGCACTTTGGGCTGACCACTTCCTTTGCCCTTGGGATGGCCTTGACCAAAGAAGACTGGGGGGCTGGAGCCAGGCAGGAGACAGAGCAGAGAATCTGTCAGGGCCAAGCCATGCAGGATTTGTGAACCTCGTTAGGGATTCTGGCTTTAATCCTAAGAACAGTGGGAGGCTGTGGATAGATTCTGAGCTGAGAAAGAAATGAGGAGTATATGGTGTCCTGGCCGTCCCATTTTCAAGACTCTGGGTTACTTTTGGCAGGAAGGCAAAAACAAAGAAAAGACACTGGAGAAAATGAGAAGACAATAAGGCTGATGTAAAGCAGAAGATGAGTATTGTTTTACACGTTTGGCTATGCCACCTGTTTGCAAAATGCTGTTCTCCTTGCATTTTAGAGTCTGCAAGGAGGATAACTCATAGCAACAGGGGACTCTCACCTGCCTTGCCATCATTTTACTGCATTTCTCTGCTAAGTCTGGATTTCACTATTGAAGGATACCTCACTCCTTTCAATATGGTATTTAATCTTGTCAGATAAAAGATGGGAAAGTCTGAAAGTTTTATTTGCTCATTCTGTCATGCAACACCATAGCTCCTCCTAACTGCGGGGTCTTCAGCGTGTCTAAAATCGATCTCAGAGATAAGTGGGTGGGGGAGCGATGATTCAGGTATCCAGCTGGGGAGATTCAATTTCCCATCCCCTCCCCCAGCCTTAGCTAGCGCCTTTGAGGAATCCTCCCTGCTGGAATTTATCTACCAACCCTGGGAAAGAGCAGAGCAGTGGTAAATATCTGATTAGAGAAAATGCCTAGCAAGCTGCAATTCCATGTATTGTAAGTGATAAAACTGTAATTGTTTGTTGACAGTGTACATTAGCTATTCACAGCTTGCGTCAATATAGTACCGAGAAACTAGGGTCTAGGAATCTTTAATGGCAGTGCAAAAATATCCTGGAACTAAGTTGGGGAATAAAATCAACAATTTCTGCTTAGTGAGAGGAATGCCATTCTCAGAGAGGACTTCATAGGAGAAGGCCTGGTGAGGTTTGAGCTTCCTCCATGAGGCTCTATGTAGTTGAAGGAAAGGATGGTCCCTAGGCTGAGTGTCTGGGAAGGGCACCCAAGGGCATAATTCTGGTACACATGGGTGAGAGACAAGTTGCAGCTGCTGTGAATTGGGCCCACCTGGAGATGGAGACAACCAGAGCTTGCTAGGATGGGGTCTGGGGAACCAGATATAGGTCTGGCCTTGCTGGGGACAATTTACTATTTTAATCCATAGGGTACAATGGGATGATGTCAGTCTGTCACTGAAGATACGAATATTTCAGGGGAGGGAAAGGCAACTGGTGCATGGGCAAGTCAACAGGAAGCCAAGGAATAGGCTAACGGGGGCCCTATGGCCTGAGTTCTGGTACTGGTAGTCAGCAAGGCTGCAGTCAATGCCGCCGGTGGGGGCGGGGAGGGTGCAATACAGGCTGGAGTGGATAGGAGGCGGCTGGAGTGAGGGGCCTGGAAAAGACAAAGCTCAAAGCCCAATCCAGGGAGACTGAGTGTAAGTCTGATCTAATGGAGGACTGGAGTACTGTCCAATAGCAATATAATATGAGCCATAGATAAAATTTTTTAAAACTTATTAAATTAAATTTAATTTTTTAGTGGTAGAGGGTGTTTTATTGGGGAAATTCACAGACAGAAGCATGGTCTTGGGTAGCCACAAGGCAGGTAGATCTCTGCAATGTTACTCCCCAGACCCAGGGTGTATGTACCATAGGGAAAGGGTGTATGTGTCCAGCCAGACAATGAAAAGCAGCCTCTAGAACAGGGAAGGGTACTGTATGTGTCATAGCCTGTAACTTGTATGATAAACATCAAGACTGACATATTCTTGTGCTAGGAACAGTAAATAAAATAGGAATCAGGAGGCATTCTCAAGACTGGAGCTAATCAGAAGTCAATATGGTAGATTTGTATTCATGAAACTTTTTATTTTGAAATAATAATAGATTCACAGGAGAGGTTCCATGTACCCTTCTCCCAGTTTCCTCCAATAGTTACATCTTATGTAACTATAGCACACTCTCAAAACCAGGAAACTGCCACTGGTGCAATGTGTGTGTATACTTCTGTGTCATTTTATCACATGCAGATTCCCATAACCATCACTGCAGTCAAGACACAGAATGATTCCATCACCCAAAGATCTCCTCATACTACCTCTTTGTAGTCATATCCATTTCCCTTCCTCTTACGATTCCTAATCTCTAGCAAGCACTAATCTGTTTTCCATCTCTTTAATTTTATCATCTCTAGAATGTTATATAAATTGAATCACATGGCATGTGATCTTTTGAGATTAGCTTTTTTTCCCTACTTGGCTTAATGACCTTGAGGTCCACCCAAATTGCTACATGTATTCATAGTCCATTCCTTTTTATTGCTGAGTAGTATTCTGTGGTATGGATGTACTCCAGTTTGTTTAGTCATTCACCTATTATTGTAGGACATTTTGGTTGTTTCCAGTTTGGGCTATTAGGAATAAAGCTGCTATGAACAATTATGCATAGGTTTTTGGGCCTAATGGATATAAGTTTCCACTTCTCTGGAGTAAATTGCTGAGTTGTATAGTTATGTGGTTTTTTTTTGCTTAAAGAAACTGCCAAACTATTTACCAGAGTGGCTGCATGTTTTTGCATTTCTACCAGCATTGTATGAGGAATCTAGTTTTCCTGTATCATCACCAGCATTGGGTATCATGACTATAGTGTTTTATTTTAGCTGTTCCAATGGGTGTGTAGTAATATTTCTTCATGGTCTTAATTTGTATTTCCTTAAAGGCTAGTGATGTTGAACATCTTTTCATGTGCTTATTTGCCATGCATATGTCTTATTTGGTGAAATGTCTCTTCCATGTCTTTTGCGGATTTTCTAACTGAGTTGTTGAATCCTTGCCTTTTTCTCAATCTTAAGGGAAAAGCATTCAGTCTTTCACCATGAAGTGTGATGTCAGCTACTGTTTTTTTTTTTTTTTTGTAGATGTTCTTTAACAAGTTCAGAAACTTACCCTCTATTTGTAGGTTTCTGAATTTTTTTTTTCGTTTAACTACAAATGGGTGTTGAAATGTGTCAAATACTTTTTCTGCATTAGTTGATGTGGTCATGTGATTTTTCTACCTTTAACCTGTTAATATGGTAGATTACACCGATTGATTTTTCAAATGTTGAACCAGCCTTGCATCTTTAGACACAACCCCACTTGGTTATGGTATAAAAATATTTTTATATATTGCTGAATTCTCCTTGCCAATATTTTGTTAAGGTTTTTGTGTTTGTATTCATGTGAAATATTGATCTTCATTTTTCTTTATTTGTATTGTCTTTGGCTTGGTACCAGGGTAATACTGGCCTCATAATATGAGTTTGGAAATGTTTGTTCTTCTTTTCTGGAAGAGATTAGAGTAGAATTGGTGTTAATTCTTCTTTATATGTTTGGTAGAATTCTCTAGTGAAATCATCTAGGCCTAGATATTTCTTTTTTGGGAGTTTTAAAATTACTAATTCAATTTCCTTAATAGTTATAGGGCTATTCAAGTGATCTGTTTCATACTGGGAAACTTACGGTAGTTTGTGCTTTTCAAATTTGTGCCCATTTCATTTAATGTGTCAAATGTGTGTGTGTAATTTGTAGTATTTCCTTATTATCGTGTTGTTAAGTGCAGGATCTGTTTTCCTTAGCTCTTGCCAACTCTAGATAGGTGAAAAATGAGTCTTGGGGTTTCAGTTTTCACATTTTTATATTAATTAGGTGGATCATTAATTTGTATTGTATCTTTTGCTCTTTTCCTCCTGTTTACCGTTTTCTTACTGATTTGTAAGAACTTTTTCTAGGTTATAAATACGAATCCTCCTCCTGTCACATATTCGTAACCTTTCAGTTTGCACTTTTCTCATTATCTTTTACAGTTTTTTGTCACACATACATGCTTTTAATTTTCATGTAGTTATTAATCAATATTTTCCTTTAAGACCTCTGGGGTTTTATGTTGTATCCATTAGCACTCAATTTCAAGAGATAGAAAACCAAGTCAAGCTAGTTTAAGAAAAAAAGAAAGTAAAGAAAGAATGTTAGCTTATGTAACTGGGCATTGAAGAGATAAATCTCGCTGCATGGATTAAGGATCTGAAAAATACATCATCAGGGTTCTGTTTCTCTTCTCTTGCCACTGCTCAGCTTTTATTTATATCTATCTGGCGATATCATTTTCTCTAAAGCAGATAGTCTCTGTGTGCTGATAAAAAGGCTGCTGGGAGTCTCAAGCTTATATTGTAGTAGTTTAAGGTCCAAAAATAAAAGGCTTTCAGAGTCTGTATATTATATCCCATAGAAGGACTCAGAATGCCTCTGCTTGGGTGGTATGGTCTCTTCCCTCTTCCCCCATACCCTGAATCAGTCCATAAAAATGAGGGCTAGTATGTCGTGATTGATCATTTACCTAGCTCTGTGGCTAGTGGGTAGGTGGAGTACCATCAGAACTCCATGCCATGGACAGCTCCCATGGAAGACTGACAGGGCAAATAGGTGCAAAGAGACTCCTCTGCATGTCTTGCTTAGGAGGCCTTTCCCCAGCATAAGATGATTAAACAAAGTTTGTTTCCTTATAATATGTATGATTTCATTATTTTATGTATACATTTTTGATGAGAGAGAGTATATGAATATGGGGTGAGGTAGGGATCTTTTGCTGGGTGTGTTTATATTTGAAGAGAAGATGCCGTTGAAACTTATTTGGTTGCCTGCTGCATAATTTGATCATTTTTTCTTTGCTTTTTCTTGAGTCTATTCTGAGTTAACATGAATCCCACAAGGTTAGGATGGTGGGAAGGGCAAGGGCTTCATCTAGCATAAGGGTCTTCACAGTGTCTGTTAACAAATATCTGATTTTACTCATCTGAGCCCAATACTCATGCCCTTCAGTGGATATCCTGGGCATCAAGATATTGTATAGCAGTGGGAGGTATACAGCGGCACCCAGGAGAACCACGGATATTTCAAATTACCTAAAAATGGGGACAAAGTTAAACCTTGAAATTCCTCCTGGATTCCTACCTGGGTGTGGTAAGGCAGGCTGAGGCTTAGAGGGGGTTAAGGACAAAGGTGTGTAGGAGACTGGCCACCTCACTATGACCTGTGTGCACAATCAGGTCCCTGTGAGGGTCACCAAGCATGGATGCCCAGCAGTGGACAAGGTCTTTCCTAAATGTATTCCCAAGTGTTCAGTGGTATCTTTTTCCCTTAGAGGAATCTTTAAAAATGATTATCTTGTGTAAAAGCATATTATTTCAGGTTCAACAATTCCTTTAGCTTCACACCTGTTTCCTTTTATTCAGTTAAATTCCAGAAAGAAAATTTAAACATTTTAATTTTAATAGCACGTGCAGTTTGATCCCATTTGTATGAAATTATTTCATTGAATATGATTCCGTCTATTGATCCCACCATCTCTTTGTATGTCAACTGTCAGGAATAATTATTTCTAGATTGTGTTGGTTTTTTATTTTTTGCTTTCTTTAAAAACTAATAGGCACTTATTTCTATAAAAGCAGTAGACATTCCTTTGAAAGAATAAAGTCTATGATAAGAAGCATCCTCATTCTTCTACTTAGAGTTGGCTCTATTTCCCTTACTATGTGAATAAATATTGTCTACTGGCAATTGTTAGTTGTAAACTCATGGGGAATTATACCCAGAGCCTCACAGGACCTCAGCCAGAAAGAGAGGAGACGGGAAAAGAAATCAGAAAAGGAGAAAAGAGGAAACACAAAGGAAGCAGGCAAGCCTCCAGGTTGGGGATTAGACCATGGCTTTGGGGGAGTCACTTCCTCATGTTTCTGGGGCAGAAGCCTGCTGGTTTTCATCACCTCTGCTGAGAATCACTTTGTCTTTGAACACCCTCTGTGTGCCTAGATCAGCACTGTGTATCCAGCAGGCACTCAATAAATGCTTCATGGATGTGTAGTTTCCCAAGGGGGTCATTCTCCCTAATCCACTTCTTTGTCTTTCAGGCTCACAGGCTTTCAACTGCCAGCCACCATTGTTAGTGCAGCCACCACCCTCTCTCTGCGCCTCATCAGCGACTATGCAGTCAGTGCCCAAGGCTTCCACGCCACCTATGAAGGTAAGTGCCTCCCTCGTCGGCCACAGGAGCCGGAGATGTGATGTCCTAATAGCCACAAGCAGGACTGCATTGCTCACAGATGCACGGAAGTGTTCTTCAGACCCAGAGCTTGCGCCTGTCCTAACAAGGCTGGTTACTAACCAGTAACTCAGTTACTTAAATTGTCCCTCTTGGTTCCCAGGAAACTGAGAATTGAAATCAAAGCTCATGTGCGGTAGTTTATCCTGAGGGCCTGGTAACATCTACTTCTCTGTCCCCTTTAACTGGGTTTTGTTGTGTTTTTATTTTTTTAATTCTGTTTTATATTGGGCTTCATTGTATAAGGTACCTCAGGTTGTTTTTGAAAATAAAAGACATATAAACCCTAAGTAAAAGAAATAAAATAAGCAGCTGAAAACACCAAACAATGACTGCCAAGAGTCAGTTTTATATCATTCAGAGAAGAACAATCGATTTTTCCTTAATAGCATGGGTTAGGGGCTTTTGGTTTGCGCTATGCAAATAATTTGTACTTCTCTCAGTCTGTTTAAATATGGTGTTAGAATTCAAATTAACACTAATATCTTCAGATTATACACTATTATTATTATTAACTTTATTATGTTCAGAAGGTGGTACTTCTAGATCTCTGTCATTTCCCTGGGAAATTTACATCTCATTAATAGGTAATTATGCCACTCTTGGCTAAGACCTGCACTGTTATTTTGTGTTAAGATCATTAATAGGCATATTTTAAGACTGTTAATGATAATTAATAACAGTAATGACATAATACCCTAGTAAAGCATGCCAGATATCCAAAAGCTTTTTTTTTTTTCTTTTGCCTTTGCCTTTGTTTAAGAACTTAAAGAGTAAGCGATGCTTTCTTGAATGAAGCTATAGCAATACAGAAACAGATACTCCCTGTCTTGGCCAGGGGTGTAATGCATAAAGAGGACAAGTTCTGCCTCCTTAGCAAAAAACCACCCCTGGTGGCAGGGGGTATAGGGGAGATGGTTTGATGCTTTAACCTGAGCAACTGGGGGCTCCTGGGAAGGCTTCAGTTATTTTTAACTAAAGGTTGCTGAGAAGGCTCCTGAGAAAGTTCCACCTGTCTTTTGCTGAGGGCTTCTGACATAACTCTATTTTACCTTAACTGAGGGCTCCTGACAAAGACTGACCTGTCCTTAAAGTGAGGATTCCTGAAATAGCCTAATTTCTTTTTAAAAAATGATCAGATCTCGGCCGGGTGTGGTGGCTAACACTTGTAATCCCAGCACTTTGGGAGGACGAGGCGAGTAAATCACTTGAGGCCAGGAGTTTGAGACCATCCTGGGCAACATGAGAAAATCCCATCTCTACTGAAAATACAAAAATTAGCCAGGCATGGTGTTACACACCTGTAATCCCAGCTACTTGGGAGGCTGAGGCACAAAAACTGCTTGAACCTGAGAGATGGCACTGCACTCCAGCCTGGGTGACAGAATGAGACTCTGTCTCAAAAAAAAAAAAAAAAAAAGTTCCTACTAATATCAAGCCTGTGATTTTTGTCATCCTATTTATTCCTTCAACCTGGCCCTGAATCCAAAGTAATTCTCTCCAAGTTTGAGCAACAAGCTCCTCACTAGGAGAAGCCTCTTCAGAAGCTTCCTAAAGTCTGTCTGGCCATTAGCTCCTTCCACAATAGGTTGGCCTTGGGGACATTGACTGCACTTGGGACCCGGGGCCAGGAAAAGGGAGACTGGGTCAGGGACACTAAAAGAGGTGCCAGCAAAGATGCTGGGAGTGACTGACACATGGGGGAACTGGCCGGGCCCTAGGCTCTCATGGTGCCCTCATTTCTCAGTCCTGGTCGATCTTTGAGGCCCTGGCTTCCCTGAGGCTTGAGGAAAAAGGTGTCCCTGCCCACACTGCCCTGTTAGGGGCACAAGCACTTCTCATTAAGCAGAGCAGATCTGAGGGCACATTCAGAGTCCCGTGAAAACAGACACTGTCACCTGGGAATCATGAGCAGGTTCTGTAGTTGGGCAACAGGAGGTCTGTAAACTCCATGACATTAGAGACAAAAATTCTGAGGGTGGGTGTATCTTTTTCTAGGGAGAATATACAGCAGGCGTTAGAAAACTCAGATCCCCCTGGCCAAATCTAGCCAGAAGCTTGTTTTTGTAAATAAAGTTTTATTGGAACACAGCCATGCCCATTCGTTGACATGTGTTTGGTGGCTGTCTTCATGCACTACAACTGCAGAGTTGAGCTATTGTGACAGAGACCCTATGCAAAGCCAATGAGATACTTACTTTTTGACCCTTTACAGAAAAAATTTACTTACCCCTGGTCTGCAGCTGTATTGTCCAATACAGTAGCCATCAGCCACATATGGCTATTTACATTTAAATTAACTAAAATTGAATAGAATTTAAAATTCAGTTTCTTAGTCACACTAGCCTTGTGTCAAATGTTCAGCAACCACATGTGGCTTGTCTGCCACGTAGAACAGCCCAGATACAGAATATTTCCATCATTGCAGAAAATTTTACTGGACAGAGCTGAGCTGGAGCTTTCATCGGATTCACAAAGAGGCCGGTGATTCAAAAGAGATTGCAAAACATTAGGGACAAATTAGAGGCCAGTGGATCCCTCGTCTCACCTGCCTGGCACAGGTGAGGCAGTCCAGGCATGAGAATGCTCAACATTCCACAGCAAGACTCACAGGGCAGAAGGAACAGCCTATTTCACCTCAGCCACATAATGATGTCAGGTCTCTAAGTCATTGGCACTAAGGAAATAAAGCCTTGTAGGCAAGGCCCCTGCAAAGGCTAGACCAATGCTAACAGATTGCTGTAGCCGAGCGAGTCTCTATGCAGTCACCTGTTGCAGGATTTCTGCAAACTTCGCAGGATTTCTGCAAACTTCGCAGGATGTGTGGCTGGCTGTTTTGTACTGCGTGGTAAAGTGGGTCACAGGTGTCCGTGCTAACAAAGGAGTCAGAAACCCATAAGCCAAGGCTGTGGCTATCACTGAAGCTCATTAACTTGATTTGGGACTGGGCTAGGTGGCAATTCATGCATCTGGACAAATGTGAGTTGCACTTACTTTTGGAACACCCACAGTGGATGGACAAGGATGGAAGGTGGGAGGCATGAGTAGGGGCAGCCACTGCTGTGAGCATACCCACCTGATATATGCCCTGGGATCTCTATCGTTGAGCTTATTCAACAGGCAACTGAATTGTGTTGAACCTGTACCTGACTCACTGGGTGACCTTGGGCAGATTTTTAAGCTCTCTGAGCCTCATTGTGGGGTGGAGGAGGGGAGATTCACTAGTCAAAAGGAATTTATGACGATTTGGCTCTCAGGGAAGGAGCTCAGCCCCCTTCCTCCATTGCAGAGTCCCCTTGGACATTGTGCTGGGTGGCAAGCAGGGAGAATGACAGACAGGCTTCAAAGGAGAGGCCCCCACTTCCAGCCTAGGCTGCCCCCAGTCAGGATGGTTTCCTTATATTCGCTATTCATGATGTTGTTGTGTCCGTTTCAGAATGGCATCAGGGCCCTGCTCTTGGTAGCTCCTCTTGGCTAACATCCCCAAATGTTTGCTATCAAAGCGAGTTTGATCCTCCTCCACCCTCATCCAGGATGTGAAAAGTATAGATAAGGAACTGAACTGCTGCTAGGGATTTTGGAGAAAGGTGAAGTCAGGTGATGAGTGTCAGCCCACGGCTGCTGCCGCTGCAAGGAAAAGATCAAAAAGGCCGGTTGTCAAACCCTGAGATGACAGAAGGTGCTTGGTTTGTAATCCCTGGGGGCAAGAGGGTGGGCTGCAGCAGCTGGACGGGAGGGAAGGGGATCAACCTGTATTAAGCACTGACTGTATGCCAGGCACTTTACATACATTATCTCATTTAATCCCCCACCACAACCCTGTGGACAGACATTGCTATCCATCTTACAGAAGTACATGCTGAGCCTCAGGGAAGTTTTGTGTGCAGCTTAGGGCTTGATGGCCAGGAATTTTAACATGGCTTTTCTGCAAAACTCTTTGAGTAAGGCAGAGGCTAGTGACTGCATTTCACAGGCAGGTAAACTGGAGATAAGCCAGAGGCAGGGGAGGATGTGGGAACTTCCAGGCTGGCGTGGGTCGTCCATGGAGGAAACAAGACATGTGTTCCTGAGCTTCTCAGCTAGGGTCACCAGATAAAATACAGGGCACTCAGTTAATTTGAATTTTAAATTATTCAAATTTTTGAAATGGGAATAATGTTTAGTGTAAGTATACCCCAAATATACTTATTTTATTTTATTTATTTATTTTTTTTTTTGAGATAGGGCCTCACTTTTTCCTCCAGGCTTCAGTCCAGTGGCACGATCTCAGCTCACTGCAGCCTCGACCTCCTGGGTTCAGCCTCCTGCCTCAGCCCCTGAAGTAGCTGGGACTGCACACACGCGCCACCACAGCCGGCTAATTTCTTTGTATTTTTGGTAAAGATAGGGTTTCACAACGTTTCCCAGGCTGGTCTCGAATTCCTGGAGCGGTCTGCCTGCCTCGACCTCCCAAAGTGCTAGGATTACAAGCATGAGCCACCATACTGGGCCTCAAAGTTAAATATAACTGAGCATCCTGCATTTTCAGTTGCTAGATCTGACAATCCCATTTTCAGCACGGGTTCTGAAAATAGGCCCCAGGAGCCCTCGCCCCACTTACCTCCTCCTTCTCCTCCTGACTCCCACGTCTGCCCATGTCCTGCTCTGCCCAGGTAGGGCTGTCTGCCCAGGTCTAGCCTCAGTTCTGCCATTCCAATGAATATACATTTAGACATCTGTCTGCTCACACACATATGCACACAGGTGTGGATCCGTGTGCACTTGGGATTATGCTATCTGTGCAATTCTGTAATCTGGTTAATGAAGCCAACGTTTTTCTGTGTTAATAAAAGTAGCCCTGATTTGTCTTTCTAATGAACATCACTGAGGAAGCCATTGTGGTTTGCATATACCATAGTTATCTAACCAGTCATCTTCTGTGGACATTTAGGTGAAGAACATCCTTGTACATACAATTTAAGCCCTCATCTAGTTATCTTCTTAGAATAAATTCTTGGAAGTGCAATTGCTGGGTCAAAGAGTATGTAGATTTTCCATTTTATACATAATTCCATCGTGTCTTCAGAAAGGTTATATGAACGCACACTTCTACCAACAGTACACAAGCAGGCCTGAGCCCATTCCTCCCACCTTGCCAGTGTTATATGTTGTTGAGTTTTAAGTCAGTTTCATGGATTAAAATGGGTGGAAAATGACATCCCATTTGTTGTGATAATTGGCATCTCTTTGATTATAGGTAAGGTGAAGCACCTGTCATCACTTACTGGCCATGTACTGATAATTGTATAAATCCTCTCTCTTGGTCTCTGCCTACTCTTCCATGGGGGTGTTAGAATTTTTCTTATCTTCTTTGTAAGTGCTTTTTGCATATTAAGGATATTAATGTAATGGGTTTCCTTTAGAGGTACAGCAGTTTTCATTTTTATGCCACTCATTTTACATTTTAATTTTTAAATTTTTCCTTTATGCTATCTATTTTTGGTGCCATGCTTGGAGAGGGTTTTTCTGTGTGAAGATTAGATAAATGTTCATTTAAAGGCTTTACCTTATTCTTTTAGTTTTATTTTACTGTTTATTTTTAAATCCTCCTGGAACCCAGATGTGTTGATCTTGGTTTCTGTGACTCCCTTTCTCTCTTTGGCTCTCTGATGCTCGCCATGTGTCACTCCGAGTTCATGGAAGCCTGCATCTTCCCCACTCAGTGTGTCTCTATCTGATGTTTCCAGTCTTCCTGCCATTTGGTCATTTTTTTCTCACCCTAGCCCCAGACTTCCCACCTTCCCCACACACAACTCCCAACCCTTGCATGAGATTGTTTCCGATTATTCCAGACTGATCGCCAGGTAAGCGAGCGTGATGGGCAGATCAGAAATGCCAATGAGGGAAGAGTCTCTGCAGGTTTTTAGTGCTTAATCCTGGTTGCACCTCTGCATTTTAGCATCATGGATCTCGTGCACTCTGACACTTTTGTGAAGGAGAGCCCATCTCTGAGTGTTGGGTCTCAGTCTATTAGATCTACTTAGTACTCTAGCTCTCAAAACAGGTATTTCTTTGTTTAGCTAAGTCTAACTGTGATCTGGACATCTCACTACCAAACTATAGGCTTCCTTAAAAATCAGACCTGTTCTATTCCACTAATTATCTCTATGAAGAATCTTAGAAGGATGATGTACCATTATTTTCCCTTATTTTCCCTTATTTTTTGTGGACTCCTTGGTAACCATAAGGGGAAAGGTGGCATAGTACAAGAATTAAGATCTCAGCTTCTGAATTCAGACACCTGGAATCAAATCCTATCTTGCCACTCACTTGCTGGTTGACCTTGGACAAGTTATGTCATTTCATTGAGCTCCAGCCTCTGTGCCTATAAAATCAGGATAAGAATAATACTTCTTAGAGCTGTTGTGAGGATTAAGGAAGAGAATGCACAAGTCACAAGATGTGCTCAGTATGGGACCTGGCAAATTGTCAGCGCTTGATAAATGTCAGCTAATTAATTAAGTCACTCTCATCCTAACCTTACTTGACTGGGATTATTTCAGGGGATGGAAGGAATATGTCAACTTCATAGCTCACAATCCCAGCCCCACCCCAGTACCCTGGCTCCAGAGTTTGCATAAAATCCTTAATCCAGCTGTTCGTGGTGTGTCTAGCTTTACAGCCAGACCGTGGCTTTTGGAGGGAAGAAGCAGAGTGTTCTTCATATTCATGAGCCTCTGGCACTGCTTGAGCCTGTGTCCATTGGATAGGGATGAAGTCTCAGGCTTTGTCACTTGGTGGATGGGAGCTAATGAGGCCAAACCAGGAACTTAGTCTGTTCATGGCCTCTTCTCTTTGTATCAGAGATGTTGGCTTTAGAGCTAAGGGTCCTAGTAAGAAGTCAAATAGGCCCTAGGCTTTTGAGGTCATGGATTTGAAAACTGTGACACACACGTACATGCATGTACACGTACTCACACAAATACAACTCTTCCATAAGATTCACAGGGAGTTTACAGATGCCCTGTGGCCACCCCGATCCCCTAGTTCACCTAAAAAAACAGCCCAGAGAGGTTGACCTCACACATTAAGTTGATGGTAGAGATTTCTTCGTTCATTGAGCTAATATTTACTGGGCACATATTGTGTGCAGTCCTTGACTTTCATCCAAGCTTCATTTTCATTGTCACGATTTGTGCTCTCTCCCTAGTCTATCTCCCCTCCCAAAGGGGAGCAGGGAGAAAGAAGACGTGCTCTACTTAGTGTCACTTCTGGAAAAAACAAAACAAAACCCTGGTATGCTTTTGCTACCAATGGAAGATCAGTAATATCATCTCTGTATAAGGACCACAGCGTGTTGCAACAGGGTAGACAGACTCATCTGTGAGGGATGGACAGATGGAGCCAGAGCTGCCCGTTTTGCTGTTCCAGGAGACGCAGGTTAGGAGCAAGCCTCAGAACACAGTGTGCTTCTGTGATGTTTGGAGGTGGGAGTAGGGTTGGAGGTGATCATGCCACTGTGCAGGCAAATAAATTGGGGTCCAGAGATGGAATTGGAAGCAAGTACGTGGGAGAAATGGGCCTTTCCTGGTTTTGTTTTTTCCTGTAATTAGACCTGCTGATTCTCTCTCTCGGCCTCAGCCTCTCAGACAATTTCCTCATTCCAAAAGAGTTCCCCAATTCTGGGACATTATGCAGACATCTCAAAATTGGGCTAATGGAAGCCATTTGATCACATATATATAGATAGACATACACTGAATATGCAATTTGCAGCATTTAAGCCACTCCAGGCCAGAACAGCAGAACAGCAGGCCAATGCCCTCCTCCAGGGAGGGAGGTGATAGATGTCCATTTCCTCCGCTCAGGAGGGATGGTGTGTGCTTCCTGAGTGAACCTGTTCCATTTCCGATGGCTCTGCCTTGGGAGTTGGAGAACATTCATTTTAATCAGTACTGTGGAGTAGCAAATTAATACATAGAGATGTGACATTTGAGACAAATTGGACAGCACTTCTCAATAAGTGGAGAATCAGGATGATTTTCATATCACGTCCTCAATAATCCCACAAATAGTTCATCATGCATAGTAATATTTTACCCCTTTGGGGAAGAGTATTAACATAGCTTTAAGATGATATTATGCCAAACTCTAGTGCCGTGACCCTCTTCCTGTCAGGGTGTCAGGAGAAACAGTGATGAGGAGGAAGGAGCATTCTCACGCAGCTGCCTGCTTGCAGATACAGTGTACCTCTGCTTCACTTCTCTGTCCCCATTCATTCATTCTTCATTCATTCAACAAATATTTACTGAACACCTGCTATATATCAGTCCCAAAGTAGGCTTTGAGGATACAAGAAAGAATAAGAAGTGGCCCCTACATTCAAGGAGCTCTGAAACCTAAAAATGTTGGGAGAGAAGTAAGGGCATAAGCCCAGGAGACAGGAGATGTGGATCCAAACCCTAGCTTTCCCTCAGGCTGGCTGTGAGACCTTGGGCAAGTCTCCCAACCTCCCTGAAATGATTTTTTTGCAAAACAGAAACTATAATGCCCGCTTTAGTAGGTTGTAATGAGGATTAAAGGAGTCAGTGCGTGACAAGTGCCTGGCACAGAGATGCTATTCAAAAACAACCAGTTCGTCTACCACGTGGAGAAAATTGCCCTTATGCCCGGTTAGGTTTCTGGAGATCAAGTTTGAGCTCTGCCATATCCCCAATGTATGCCCTTAGATAAGGAACTACACCTCTCAGACTCCTCCTATGAAAAATGGGGTAATTTTCTCTCCATTTCAAGAGGACTGTGAGCATGAATGACAAGGTCTAGAAAGAATCTAGGGTGACATTTGGCACATAGTAGGCACTCAGTAAAAGGAAGCTAATATAACAAGGCATGGTGGGTTTTATGGGAGTGAAAAAAAAAACAATTCTTTCCCCTGACAAAACCTTTGGTCAAATCTTGTGGCTCTCCAAGGGCAAGAACTATCACTTACTTTTTTGTTTTCTCTGCCACCATGATACCTTAGTCTAGGGCCTGCCACACAGTAGGAGTCCTGCAATGGTAGCTATTGCTTGCATCTCCTGACCTGGATCCCTACTAGTCTATATAAGGCTTTTGTGCAACACAAAATTGGCTACTCTGAGAAGACACTGTCCTGTGAGCATATGGCTCAGTGGATAGCGTATAGGCTGGGTTCTAATCCTTATCACCCCTCTGCCTGGGCATACTTTCGCAGTATTCAACTTGAACAACTTGAAGGTTCTGGAGCTTTACTTCAGAACCGTCCTCTTGGGAGTCTGTGGTCATTCACTATCCAACAAAAGATTCAGAGATTCATTGGATGCTTGGGAGCAAAGATCTCAGAGAGCTTTCACTTGAAACCCTTTAATTGGGTTAAAGGGTTTAGCCCTTTAAATCCTTCAAGTGTGGTGGCTTACACCTGTAATCCTAGCACTTTGGGAGGCCAAGGCCAGAGGATCATTTGAGGACAGGAGTTTGAGACCAGCCTGGGTAACATAGCAAAACTCCATCTCTACAAAATATTAAAAAGAAAATTAGCTAGGCATGGTGGTATGCACCCGTAGCCCTACCTGTTCAGGAGGCTCAGGCAGGAGGATCACTAGAGCCCAGGGGGTTGAGGCTGGAGTGAGCTGTGATTGTGCCACTGCACTCCAGCCTGGGCAACAGAAGAAGATTCTGTCTCAAACAAACAAACCAAACCAACAACAACAACGGAAATCCCCAACCATTTAATTGCTTCCAGGATGGAGTCTAGACTCCTTACCTGGCCATCAAAACCTCCGGCATCAGCTCTACCTCCATCCCCTTCCAGTTCTCAGATGCACCATACTCTGTCTTCCCATTTATCTTTCAAACACACTGAGTCCCCTCTCCTGAACCACCTCACCACTACCACCCAACTCTTCTCTTCTGTTCTCTGCCTAAACTAAATCCAAGAGGCTGCCCCTGTGCACAACAGCCCTATTCTATTACCTCTTGGCTCCCTGCACTTCTCCTTCTATCACGTGCATCACTCGTGTATTTTCTGTTCCTTGTTTACCTTCTCTACTCTTGTGTGTGCTTCTGGACAGGAAGAACGCTCAATAGAGCACTGAAGTCAGAGCTCAGGGTCTAAAGGAAGACTTGACTCCCAACTTGTCCAGGTAGTAGCCAGCATGTGACTTTGAGCAAGTCACTTAACCTCCTCTGACCCCTTATCATAGGAGGACAATAAGAATAATAAACCCTACTCCATGGGATTGTTGTAAGGAAGAAATGGGGTAACACATCAAGTGTTCCTAATAATGCCTGGCGTAGAATAAACACTCACTAAGTGGATGTGTAAGCTATTAGGATCACTCTTCACAGTTGTGCCTAGCCCAGGGTCAGACACATAGTAGGTGCTCAACAAATACCGATTAAACAAGTGAATGGATAAATGATCGTCTTGCCCCATGTGAAAGGCCCAGGCAAGAAAAGAGATTTAGGCTCAAGGTACCTGATACCATATTTCTTTGACTCTAAGATGCCCCCAGTCGTAAGATCCAGCTTTAGTTGATGTACCGTTAAGAAAGAAAAAAATGCTGCCAATTAAAGTGTGACATGCCATTGACTATAAGACACATCCTAATTTCAGAGATATTAAAATATGGAAAAGCTTGCACCCTAGAACCGATGAAATATGGTAACTGCTTAATTGCTCCTAACCACCCCTTAGCCTCAGTTGAGGTGTACTTATCATTCCGACCTGTTCTCTGACCCAGAGCTCTCTGATGGTTAGGACTCCTCCTTTTCAGCATTCAGGTGGAGACTCTTAACCATGTGATCACCTGTTAATTTATTCTCTTGGCTCCAAGTCTCATTACTTCTCAATTTTCTGCATTGAACTCTATTTAACACTTATTAGCACAGGTCTTTAGCTGATAAACGCCCTTTTCACGGGAAGCAGCAGGGTGCCCCAGGCTTGACCCTGCCTCCCATAACCGTGCTCAAGGCAGGGGGGCCCAGAGACCCCCAAACATGGCTAGCTCAGGACCACTGCCAGCCCACTCCCAGCCCCTCCCAGGATGGATCCCTTGGTACCGAAGGACCACTGGGTGGGGACCTGGATGTGATTTCTCCCGTGTGGATACAAGGGGAGAGCGTTGTCCTTCAACTGCTGCTCTGGTAGGGACCGTAGCTGGACATGCATATCTGTCTCCTTCCTGTGCCCTTGGGTCAGGTGACCCTGTTGGAGCTTCTTCCACTGACCCCAGCCCTAGAGTTTTAGGGGATGCATGCCTTTCTGCCACCTCTTCCTTGGGGTGACTTATTTCCCAACCCATGAGCCCAGCATCAGTGGGGAGAGAACACTTCCAAACAGAAGTGTCAAATTGAATATTTGAGTCCCACCTCTTGCCATTAATGAATAACTCAGGAGTGATTAACCACTGTTTTGGATTATTCTTTCTACCTTTTCCTTCATTAATGTGAATAATTGAGAGTTGAACCCACTGATATTTCATTTTAACAGCAGGAGAGAAAAGCACTTACCGCATTAGGTAGGAGATTCTGATTTGGAGATTTGGCGGTGGACAGATGGCATCCCTGTCCTTCCCCTGTGGATGCCATTACATGATAGGAGTTGTTTCACAGTCCTTTATCCTCATACAAGCTGCAGGGTCCATAGCCCAGGGCCTCTGAGATGAAGACAACAAAGGAACTGGCACTTGTCGAGCACCTTCGACATGCTCAGCAATGCAGGGGTGGGGGCTTTATAGACAACAACCGACACATAACCACCTCGTGAGCAAGGCCTTAGGATCCCCATTTTACAGATAAGGAATTTGAGGCCTAGAGAGGTGAGTTACCTTGCCTGAGGTGAACCAGGACCTAAGGGTCATGCACAATTTAAAAATCAGTCTGGTTCCAAAGCCCACACTCTCTCCACTATGTTCCTGCTGAAAATAAGCCCTGCACGGTTATCCAGGCCTGCCCCACTCGCCTATCCCTACCCCACAGCAGGAGAGGCCTGGGAGAGTCGGGTGGGCCAGCAGCATGATGCTGGGGCATCTCCTTGAGCCTGTGGTCCCCAGCCCTGGCCTTGCTCAGGGCGTTGTTGCTGCCTGAGACCCGTCTCATGGACAGTGGCTTTGCTTCCCAGCTCTGTCATCCTTCCTTCCAGCTCTCCGCTTCCTGTTATCCCTCAAGACCTTTATCCAGCTATATTTGCAGAGTAAACAGACTGGGCTTGGTAATGAATTACTTGACCAGGAGCTAATCTTGGGAAGTGGAGGGGACAGGGCAGGTGAAACACATTTGAGCCTCAGGGCCTCCATACATTCTGTTCCCCTTGCCTGTATCCAGTGGCCCCAAAGCCCTCTCCCTGGTTCCATTCAGCTCTGTGCTCATGTGTCTTCTTATTGAGAAGCCTTTTCTGACCACACTGTATATAACACAGCACCTGTTACCCATCACTCCCTATCACCTCCTGACATATGCTATGACTGTTTATTTATTTGCTTATTGTCCTTCTCTGCAAGAATGTGAGCTTCCTGGGGTCAGGAGCTTTGTGTTGTTTTGCATTACTATTGTTCTGTGCTGATTCCTCAGCTCCTAGGACAGGTCCTATCACATGTTAGGTACTCAGTAAATATTTGGTGAATGAATGGAATCAAAGACCAGAAGAAAGAGCAAAGGCATTTGAGCAACTGCAAGAAGGGCAGTTGTGGAGTATGAGGGCAGGGGTGTGGCTGGAGCTGAACTGGCTTGAGGGACAGGGAATAGCTCATGTAGGACCTAGGAGGCCACAGGAAGGAGTTCGGGCCTTACTCACAAGAAGGGGACAATCGCTGAAGGGTCTTAGGCAGGGAAGTGGCTCAGTGAGATTTATGCTTTAGAGACATTGGGGAGAGCAGGGGCAGACTGTGGGGAAGGAAACCAGTCACAGGAGGCAAAGCAGGGACCACTGTCGAGCATAGAATGTTTCTGAACCTTCACCAGCACTGAGGATGGTGCCAGGACAAGGGGAGACCAAGCCCAGGGCTCACTCCCTACATTGCCTTTATGGATGGACATTTACACTGCTGGAATAGAAGGAATGCCCTCTACGTGGAGCAGCTTAGCCTTCACAATTGCTTACACAGTTGTTTGTGATATTTCTGTCTGTTCTGCTGACATTCAGATGTGACTGTAACTGATTGAACAAGCTCACCTGAAGAGTCTTGCTGAATAGATGAATGTTCAAGTGCTGGGGTCTCCAGTTGTGAGTGATGTGGGTGGAGCCCTAGAGATCATACTGGGAAATTATGCAGAGGAGTCAGGGCAGGGAGACATAGCAAATGCATTGGGTGATGATGATTGTCAGGATGATAATGAAAGCTAGCATTGCTGGGGCTCTTACCAGGTGCCAGGCACTCTTCTAAGTGCCTTACATTTTAACATTTAATTCTTAAGCAGTCCTTTGAGGTAGGCCCTATTATTATCTCCATTTTACAGATGAGGCACTGAAAGTTAAGTAACTTGCTTGAGGTCACACAGCTAGTAAGAGGTAAAGTGTGGGTTTGAATCCAGACAGTTTGACTTCAGTCTACAAAAAGGAATAAAATAATTTCACATAGTTGCGACTATTGGATCCAAATTAAATATTCCACTATAATAGGGAGCAGTGTCAAGCTTTGTACTTTAAAAAATCTATCAAAAGGAAAAGATTAGTGATCAGACTATATTCAAATGTAAAAGTTCTGCACAATAAAAATCATGTAAAATGGGAAGAGAAACAACTGACTTGAATAATATTCTACCAAATGTGGCAACAAAGGGTTAACCTCTGCATTGTATAATGAACCCATGCAAAGTGGTAAGAAAGGTACATAGTAGCACTACCTGGTCCTGATAGTTATCAATGTAATGTCAATTAAGACAACGAAATGGCACTTTATCCCTATTAAGTTAGGCTGAAGAACTTCGGTGGGTATGATGCAGTGCTGGAGTGGTGGCAGAGACATAGACACACTCGCCCATGGCTGGTGCTGATGTAAATTAGTCCTTTGGAAATCCAGCTTGACAGTATGTATCAAGAGTCATAAAATGCTCATGTCATTTGACCCAGTAATTCCCCTCCTGGGAATATACCCTAAGGAAATAATTCAACAGAAGAAGAAAGTTATATGCATGAAAGTGTTGATTTCAGCATTATTTATAATGATGAAAAATTGGAAACTGTAAAAATGTCCAACAGTAGGGGCATGGCCAGGCAAATTATGGTAGATCTACCTAATAGATTTATGCAGTGATTTAAAAGTATAATAGCATTATTTGGCAATACAGAGAGATGTTTATGATATTATTTTCCATGAAAAAACCAGAATGCAAAATGGATTCTTCATATTTATTACAAACATGTAAAGTAGGTCTTATATGAACAGGGACTGGATGGAAATAAAAAAAGAAACAGTTGACGTGGGCAGTCAGTGAGATGTGGGTGAATTTTTTTTTAAGTTCCTCTTTATGGCTACTCAAGTGTTGTTTGTGTGATAAATAGCAAATGGGAGAAAAACCAAAATCAGAGTAAACTAACACTCAAACCAACATCAGTGAAGTCCTGGCTTGTGTGAAAGCTATGTGGAGGTGTCAGTTGGCTATGAACATAACATGAATCAAATGTCACGTGGCTCTATTAATGGAAATATAGACTCTGGATCTTGGAGGGTGGATGCATTCAGAAGAAGGAAATTCATGTAATAAAGCATTGATCAGTAGCAAGGTGTTTTGTTTTGTTTTACGGAGATAAGGCCTTACTCTGTCACCCAGGCTGGAGTGCTATAGTGTGATCATGGCTCACTGTAGCCTTGACCTCCTGGGTTTAAGTAATCCTCCTGCCTCAGCCTACTGAGTAGCTGGAACTACAGGTGCGCACCACTATACTTGGCTAAATTTCTGTAGAGATGGTATCTTGCTATGTTGCTCAGGCTGGTCTCAAACTCCTGGGCTCAAATGATCCTTCCATCTCAGCCTCCCAAAATGCTGGGATTACAGGCATGAGCCACTGTGCCTGGCCACAAGATGTTTTTGAGGGTCATGGATTGTATCTCTAGCACAAGACCCAAAACTAAGTAGGTATTTGGGAGAAATTAATGAGACAAGTAACTATGAAACAAAGAATAGTTAAAGAGAAGATCTGGAAGTGACAAGAGAGCTTTTCTCACAGAAGACAAATAAGGATTCATTCTGCATTGCTGCAGGGAGTAGAACAATGTCCAATGGAAAGATGTTAAAAGTAGGTGATTTTCAGCCAAGAATCAAGAAGTTGTTTTATATAGCTTTAATTACCCTAAATTGGAGTAGGCTGCCTTGTGATGTAATGAGTTCCTCATTTCTGGAGGTGATCAAGCAAGGCTTTGATTGATCAAGCTCTGCCAAGGATTCTGTTAACATACTTTCCAAACTGGCATATATACTGGATTTTATCAAAGTTGACATTCTATTGACTGTAAGATGTACCATTATTTTGTGCACCACTAAGAAAGAAAAAAGTGCCAATTAAACGATCACATACCCTTGGTTGTAATACTCATTCTAATTTCTGAATTGTTTATATGTGAAAAAAAACTGTGAAATACTATATAGCCCTGAGGGTTGCATGATGGGAGCACCCAAGCCTACAAGCTAAATGTGGCACATTTTCTAATCTTATTGTAAAGCAAATATATATACAATCATTCTATCTGTCTATCTATCTATATCAAATAGTAAACTAAATACATATATTTCAACCAAATATATATTTTAAAAATATGTTTCTTTATGCAGTCTATCACTGATGGGCATTTGGGTTGGTTCCAAGTCTTCGCTATTGTAAATAGTGCTGCAATAAACATACATGTCCATGTATCTTTATAGCAGAATGATTTATAATCCTTTGGGTATATACCCAGTAACGGGATTGCTGGGTCAAATGGTGTTTCTGGTTCTAGATCCTTGAGGAATCGCCACACTGTCTTCCACATATACACCATGGACTACTATGCAGCCATGAAAAAGAATGAGTTCATGTCCTTAGCAGGGACATGGATGAAGCTGGAATCCATCATCCTCAGCAAACTAACAGAGGAACAGAAAACCAATACCGCATGTTCTCACTCATAAGTGGGAGTTGAACAGTGAGAATACGTGGACACAGGGAGGCGAACAACATACTCTAGGGCCTATTGGGGGTGGGGGGAAGGGAAGGGAGAGCATTAGGACAAATACCTAATGCACGAGGGGCTTAAAACCTAGATGACGGGTTGATAGGTGCAGCAAACCACCATGGCACATGTATACCTGTGTAACAAACCTGCACATTCAGAACATGTATCCCAGAACTTAAAGTAAAATTTAAAAACATATATGTTTCTCTATAAATAAAATGATAAACTATAAATCTTAACTAAATATATGTATATAAATAAAATATTCATGCACATAAACTAAATACACACATACACACACACACACACACACACACACACACACACACACAGAGCAAGGAGTCCAGTGTAAATGGGCATCTTTCAAAAGATAGAGGAGGAGATTTCAGAGATATCCTTCTGGTGGCTGGCCATACTTTCTTGAGCCCCATGTCCCAGGTGCATGCACCCACATTCTTTTCCTGCTGAAGATTTATTCGTGTGAGAAGCTTGGCTGAACTGCATAGGGGCTTGCTCTAGATGCTTTCTAAAATCCATGACAAATCTAGGAGTCGCTAATCCAATGGATCTATAATACTTTAAATCAGCAACTCCTTATCCACTCATTCCATTGACTTTGATTCCAAAGTGCTTTCTAATCCCTAGTATTGGTCTAGGCCCTGCCTCTCAGATGCCATCAACAATAAGACTGCAGGGATCCAGGCCTGTGGCCCTCCTGTTGTCCCAGAGCCCCAGCATCTCTGGAACCCCTACAGCCCTTTGTGATCCAGGAATCTGCAGAGCTCCTGGGAAGGGATGGGTGCTTTACCCAGGCATTAGCTTTCCCCAGGCCCAAGTAAGCCTAGACCCAGTGCCATGGTGGCTCCTCATGCCTCTCACCTAGCTAGTCTCCCACCCACTTCTGGAGGCAGGGAGGAGAAAGGACACTGCTGGGACAATAGGATAAGCCTACACTTTGGAATCATAGAGTTCTTGGGTTAATCTACCACTCACTGTGGAATGCTCTGTAATATCTCTGAGGCTCAGTTTTCTCAACTGTAAAATAGGGGTATGAGCATAATGAGATAACAGCAGAGCTCACATACAGCCATGCCCAGTGAGGTCGAGTGTGCTTCCCCTCCAAGATCCCATTTTGCCCTGGGAAGGAAAAGAATTTTCAGCAGGAAAAGAATGTGGGTACATGCACCTGGGTTCTGGGGGCTCCAGCTAGTATGGTCATGGGACACTTCTCCTAAAGCTTCTGTGTCCATCTCAAATGAGGGGTAAGATGCAGGAGGACTTCCTTCTTTTCTTGAGAAATATGTCTGGCAGACTGTAGTTTTAGCAGCTCCACCCTTCATAAGCCAGGGAGAATACATATTTTCTTTCCTGTGCTGCACACCCAGCTGTCTTGGGAAAAAGCACAGACCTTGCTTAGAGGCACACATGTACTGGTTGGCTTCTGGCTGAGGCTTCTTGGTACAGAGAGTATCTTTGTTTCTCATTGTCCAACCAAGAACAAACAGGAGGAAATGCCCTCAAACACTATAAAGGTTATAGCAAACCTAGGTGTTTTGTTGTTGCTGTTGTTCATCTACCCATCCATCCATTCATATGCCTTGAATACCTCTTCTGAACAAGACCTGGAAAAACCCACATGGGTAGCACCAGCCCTTGCCCTTGGGCAATCATGGTCTAGTGGAGGAGACAGATAAAAAATCAGACAACTGTGACAACTGCTGGAGAGCTGAGCGCTTAGGGCACAGTGGTTGCTTGCCTAGGCTCCAGGAAAAGATCACACTAGAGCAACTGTGGATTCCACACCATGGCCTACTGGGGAATTCCCAGGCTCTGAGCCAGCAGCACTTCTGACCTCTCAAGGTGAGAGTTCCCCTGGCATATCTGGAGAACAGAGATGCAACCAGTGCTCCTGGAGCAGAGTGAGGGAGATGAGTGGTAGGAAGTGATAAAGTTGGAGACAAGGGACCAGGTCACACACAGCCTTTACATTATGGGAAGAACTTGGTTTCTACTGAGTTTATCAAGGCCCATGGGCAGGTTCTGAGCAGAAGCTAACCTGGTCTGACCTAGCTTTAACCAGCTGCTGTGCTGAGAATATGCTGAAGGAGTGCAGAGTGGGAACAGGGAGACTGGCCCGGAGTCTAATGCAGCAATGCAGGTGAGAGGCCAGGGGGAGCTCTGGGTGAGAGCCATAATGGTGAAGGCAGAGAGAAGTGGGCATCTTCCAGACAGAGTTTGAAGGTGGAGCTAATAGAACTGGCTGGCAGATTAGAAGTGGGTGCTGGAGAGGAGCCAAGGTTAGCTCCCAGGGTTTGGGGGGATCAACGGGCAGTATGGAGCTGCCCCTAACTGAGATGGCAAAGCCCATAGGAAGAGCAGGTTTGGGGTGTGGAGATCAGGAGCTCAGTTCAGACTGTTAGGTGTGAGATGCCTTCCAGGAATATGGGAGGAACTGGTGGGTAGGCAGCTGGATGGAGAGAGCCTATCTGCCCATGTAAGTTGGAGCATCCTTAGCATGTAGCTTGTATTGAAAGCCATGAGGTCAGATGAGATGACCTCGCAAGGGAGTAGAGATAGAAAACGGGGATTCTCTTTACTCCCCAAGGCTGCGTTTGCCTGTGGTATTCAGAGAGTACCCTTTGCCCCTTTTCTTCCCCAGGTGTGGACCTGGAAAACAGTTATGTCTGTTTCTGGTTCTTGTAGCAGTTGTAGTGTCAGCTACTTCCAGAGGTCTAAGAAGGGGCAGATCAGGCTGCAGAGAGCTGGGAACCAAGAACAGTACCACCCCTGGCAAAGGAGACCTAGCCCCTGCCCCGAAGGGCTTCCCAGCTCCCTACTTATCTCCCTGAAGCAGTTGCCCAGCTCCCAGCAGGAGCTCAGCACACGTTGGCTGAGTGGAGGGATGTGGGGTCTCAGGAGAGCTGGTGGGTTCTACCCCGCGGTCCTGAGAGAAGCAAGAAGGACTGTGTTGTCGAGAGGATGCCCCTCTGAGGGAGAGAGGCAGGTCGTGTGTGTGCATGGGTGCCAGGGAGCAGATGGCAGCGCAGACAAAGGCTCGCCCATGGCACAGGGCACAGAAGCTCATCTCTGCCTGGCAGGCACCTATTGCCCAGGGAACGATGGATTGAAAACTCCATAATGGCACGATGATGACTGATAATACTTGAAAGGAAACCGCAACGTCTGCTTTCAAAGCAGCCCTCCCCGGAAGGCTGAACTGCCCTCAGCTCCCATCTCAGTGCCTTTGTCGATGGCCATAATGCTCAGCCAGCTTGCTAGCATTCACACCTAGAGAACAATTAATCAATCTGTGGCTTGGGCTTAGTGTTGGGCTTCTTCCTAAAGGCTAATCATTGGTTCACAAAAAGGAAGCTTTGCTGGCCCATTGCAGATGGGAACCCCAGGAAAACAAAATACAGACAAGCCTGGATAGGCAAATGTATCCCCTTTGTGCCCAGGCCCTGGCAGCTATGTTGAAGGAAGCTGTATGGGACTTGGTTATATTTCACTGGCTTTGTTTATGTGACTGTGTGTGTTTGAAGGATAATCTTTTATTCATTCAACATATATTTATTGTGTACTTACTACTGTGTGCCAGGCATAATTTGAAATTCTAGGCTCAGAGCAGTGAATAAAACAGATAAAAATTCTCTGTCCTTATGGAGCTTACATTCTAGTATATGGAGCAGATAATAGACAAGCTACATGATGAAATCCTGTCTTTAATAAAATTATAAACATTAGCCGGGCGTGGTGGTGCATGCCTGTAGTCACAGCTACTCAGGAGGTTGAGGCAGGAGAATCACTTGAACCTGGGAGGCAGAGGTCGCAGCGAGCCAAGATCACGCCATTGCACTCCAGCCTGGGTGACAAAGCAAGACTCTCAAAAAAGAAAAAAAAATAGACAAGTTAAATGAGAAAATTGTGTAGTATATACATGTTGATGTGCAAAGCAAATTAAGAAACAGAGGAGGATAAGATGGATCTGGGGTGGAGGGATGACCATTTTAGATGGGCAGTTGGGGAAGACCTTGAGAAGGTGGTATTTGTGTGAAGAGGTGAAAGAGGTGAAGGACTAAAGCCTGGGAGAAGAGTGTCCCGGCAGCGGGAAGAGCAAGGGCAAGGCTCTGAGGTGGGCCTGATCTGTTGGAGGAGCAAGGAGTCCCGGGTGGCTCGTGGGGATGGGTGGGGAGAGAGGCATAGGTGGTGGAATCGGAGAGGCTGTGGGGCCACAAGACAGTTCCTGATAGACTGTTTTAAAACTGGAAGAAAACTGTGAACCATTCAGCCCAAATTCCCAGTTTTTCAGATGAGGAGACTGCTTCTAGCCACGCAAAGCGATGTCTATAATCTCACTGTCGTAACAGACCTGGTTCTATCACTCAGGTGCCTTGATGTCCAAATTACTCCTTTTCATTTAACTCATCTCGTCACTCAGAACGTGCTTATGGGTTACCAGAGGCTGGAAAGGGTTGTGAGTGGGGAGGGAGGAGGGGAGGATGATTAATGGGTAGAAAAAATCATTATCATGAATAAGACCTACTATTTGATACCCCAACAGGGTAACTATAGTCAATAATCATTTAATTTATGCTTTAAAATAACTGAAACAGTATAATTGGATTGTTTGTAACACAAAGGATACATGCCTGAGGGGATGGATACCCCATTCTTCATGATGTGATTATCACCCATTGCATGCCTGTATCAAAACATCTCATGTACCCCATGAATATATACACCTATGTACTCAACAAAAATTAAAAATTAAAAAAAAGAATACACTTATAGGCTTTTCACTCATATTGGACATGAGCTATAAACAAAACTGGTGGAGAGGCCCCGAGAACTAGGGTGGGGAAAGAATGGACTCTCATAGGCACGTGCTCATAGCCTCTCTTCGTTTCTGTTTCCCATCTTGATGGAAACACTGCAACGTTTACCTCACCTCAGAGCAAATGGAAATGGGACTCCTTTGCCAGTTTACCAAACTGATTTCTGGACTTTTGACAGTTTTGATAACAGTCCACCCCAACCCACCTTTATATGTAGAAGTTATTAGAAAGAGTTATTAGACTGGGGCTCAGCCTCTGGTGGGAAAAAGAAGGGAAGCATGTAGTAATCTGATCAGGAATTACTAGCACAGTGCCAGGCAGTGGGGATTCACTCATGAGCACAGGCAGCCTCTCCCTGAGACCTCCTGGAGCCCCCAGCCCAGCCTGGGGCTAGACCAGTAGTCAAAACACAGTGACCAAGGCTGTGAAGGGGTTGACACGTGACCATGGGAGTGAAATGGAAGGGCATCCAAGCCAGACTTAAGGTGAATGGGTTAGGGAGGGCCTCCTAGAGGAAGTAAAGACCTAAAGGATGAAAAGAAGGTGGCTAGGCCTTCCCAAGGCAGAAGGAAGCTCAAAAACAAATCACTGGCCAGGCGCGGTGGCTCATGCCTGTAATCCCAGCACTCTGGGAGGCCGAGGCGGGCAGATCACGAGGTCAGGAGATCGAGACCATCCTTCACCGAGGCTAACACGGTGAAACCTCGTCTCTACTAAAAATACAAAAAATTACCCTAGCGTGGTGGCGGGCACCTGTAGTCTCTGCTACTCTGGAGGCTGAGGCAGGAGAATGGCGTGAACCTGGGAGGCAGAGCTTGCAGTGAGCCGAGATCGTGCCACTGCACTCCAACCTGGGTTACAGAGCAAGACTGCGTCACAAAAAAAAAGAAAAAAAAGAAAAAAAATATCAAGAGAGTCAGTGTGGCAGGCCCTGCTGACGATAAACCTGGATTCGGGTCCAGCTCCATTGGTTACACCCTTTGTGACCTCGGGCCAGTCACTGAACCTCTCTAAGCCTCAGCTTCCATGTTTAAAAAATGAGACTAACGATAGAACTTACCTTACAGAGTTACTGTTAAAAAAGGACATAACAGGAGAATGCAGGTAAACTACGTGGCATATTTTAAATGCTCGTAGATGATGGATTATCCTTATAATCCAGTATGGTAGAGGGTTGTGGATGATAACTCCCTTACAGGCCCTGCTTCCTGGAGGTGGCACCACTGTGGCTGAGTCTTACAGGAAGAGGGTCAGTGAACTAAGGGAAGGATGAAGAAGTGGAGAGGAAGGGATTCCAGACAGAAAGAGGAAAGACTGAGCAAAGACTGGAGGCCAAGGCCCACATGGAGTGGTGGAAAGCTGCATGTGATTCAGTCTCTGGGAATAATATCAGAAGGCAAGGAAGGCTCTACAGCAGACAGACCTGTATGAATATTAAGGATCTGAACATTGTCCTGTAGACAATGGAGAGCCACTGAGGGGCTCTTAGAAGCAAGGAGGTGACACAATTAGACATTTCAAAAGATCACTCTGGCTGCTGAAGGGAGAATGGATTGCAAGGATGCAAGACTGGAGGCTGGGAGCCCACTTAGGAAAACATTGCCTTGGTCCAGATAAGAGATGATGAGACGTGAGCTAGGATAATGGCCATGGGAATGGGATGTAGAGGAGAGACTAGGGTTGAGTCACATAGGAGTGAAATCAGCAGGAGTTAATATTTTATTAAATGTGGGGGAGTGGGGGTAGGAGGAAGCAATAAGGCAAAGGAATGTGCAGAATGTCCAAGAAGTCAGCAGTTTTTGGAAGGAAACTCCTGATGGATTTAGGAGTTAAGCACTACTATATGCTAGTTAACCCTCCAGGAGGGTGTGAGATCACTCAGGGAGAGGCAGTTTCAGTGGGGAGGGCAGTGGTTAGCGAGGGAGTCTTGGGAGAGACCCAGGGCAGGTAGAGGAAGAGGCTTACATGGAGGGACCATCACTGAGGCCCCAGGAGAGCTGGGAGTAGATTGGGCAGATATTGGGGTCAGAGGCTCCAGGAGTGGTGTCAGCAGGGTAAAGGCCCAGAAAGATCGGGGCTGCACAGTGTCTCCTGGCTTCAGCTCTCAGATGCTACCCTGGAGTATGCAGAGTTCACTGTGGAAGGCCCTTCCACCTCCCCCCACCCCCGACCCTCAATTCAGGGGGCTGAGGCAAGAATTGGAGGTGAGCAAGTAGAGAAGGGTGTCTGGTCACCTCTTATAAGACATTAAAATGGTAAGGGGAGACGTGGGGCCAGCTGGGGTTCTGCGTTTGTTTGGCTTTGTTTTTCTCATAGGAGAGACAAGGGTGAGTTTAAAAACCAATGGAGCTTGCTGGAAAAAAGAGAAAAGGATCACTAAGTCCTGAGAGAGAGAGGGTCCTGAGAAGGAGGAAGAGCCCCTTATTCTCTGCAGCTGGCTCCAAGTGGTTAAGGATGGGGAAGGATACCAATGAGTTTGTGTGGTATGTTGTGTGTTGTGTTGTGTGTGTGTCAGAGGGTGGATGGGGTAGGCAAAGTGGATGGGGTAGGCAAAGAAAGCTGGGGAGCTCACACCCAAATATCCTCAATTTCTTCCATAACAGGCTGAGGTGAGAAGGGTTGTGAAGATGTCAAATCACCATTCATTCATTCATTCAGCAAATAGTTATGGTGCACCCACTGTATGCAAAGCACTTGAGAGGCACTGGGAATATAGTCATGAACAACACACACCCTGTCCTCATGGAACTTACAGCCTAGTAGGGGAAGAGATGTTAAACAAGCAACCACACAAATAAATACAAAGATATTAATAAATAAATGAATATCATAAGACTTCACTTATATTCCTACAAAGCTCCAACTTTATTAGAAGCTGCCCATCTGTGTGTTTAGGTGAGAAAGAGTTTTTGAACCTGAACCTATTGTTCTCGTTAGTTCTGTTGAACAGAACAGCATCATGATAGAGCCCTGAGGCAGAACACTAGAGACCACCTTCAGATGGGCGCAAGTCTACTGACTTAACCTACATCTTTTTATTAGTACTCAGACCTAGCAGCTCTTTGTATTGACTCACAGAAGCTTCTGCCCATCCACAGTACTTTGTATGAGAAGAAACAACATGGTACAACTAAAAGAGTTGGGATTTGGGGTTAGAAAACCCGATGTTAAAGTCCCAGCCATGCTGCTCACTAGGGGGACAAGATGAATGAGACATTTAACCTTTCAGGACCTTCATTTCTTCCTGCATTAAAATAGGCTGAATCCTGACACCTGCTCTGCCTTCTTCACAGGGTTCTTTGGAAGGTGAAATGAAGGAACCTATGGGGAGATGGGTGGTAAACGTAAAGTATGGAGCACGTCTGTGGTTTTATTTTTCACCTGTGCCCACTTGGAGTTGGAGCCAGTGACAGATGAGTGCAGAGAATTGACAGCAAATTTCAGAATTCTGATTTGGTTTTGCGCACTCCATAAAGCATAATCATTTGTTGGTTTAAGTGAGATCTCCAGGCTTTTTCAAAGAGTCAAACAATTTATACTCAAACTGCATTTTGACAGCCAGCCTTGGATATGCTCATCTTTTTTCAAGACCACATGTCTTGCTTTTACAGATTGTGTTACATGTTCATGGAAGAAAATGGGAGACATTCACAAGAGCACAAAGAAGAAAATTAAAATCAACTATTATCAGACCCCCTAGATATAACCACAATTAATATGTAATTTATTCTTCCAGGCATATATGTGCATATTAGTGCATAAAATTCGAAATATATGTATTTATGCTATTTATATTGCCATAATTATTCAGCCAATCCCCTGTGTTTAAATTTAGATTGTTTCTACTCTTCCCCTATGACAGATAATGCTGTCGTGAAACATTCCTATACATAAATCATTGGGATGCATCTGATTATTTCCTTAGAATAAATCTATAAGGGCATGGCCATTTCAAAGAGTTTTGGTATGTGGCTTCAAATTGCTTTCCAGGGAGATTTATGTTCTTATCAGTAATGCATACCCGTTTCTTCACTCCCTCCCCAACACTGAATATTAACACTTTTAAACCAATTAGTTTAAAATTGGATGGGTAAAAGGTGGTTCAACAACAGGGGTCAGAGGAGGCCAATCTTGAGGGATTGCCCATATCCCAACAGCTGTAGGACTCTTAGCAGAACTCCTGTTTCTCAGAAGCTTATTGTTCCATGGCCAGGGTCTGGCCTGCTTCCCATCCACAGAGGACCGAGTAAGTGCTCCCTGTATGCTTGCCCCAGAGTGGGCACTTCCATGAGGCTGAGGTCAGGCGTGATGCTCAGGGGTGTCTGAGTCCTGGAGACAGAGAGGGAGCTTCAGGTCGAGGCGGGCCAGTCCTCTGCTTATCATCTTGGATGCAATTCTGGACTTCGACTTAAATAAAGGTCCTTTTTTAGGTTCCACCAGAACTGGGCACCAGGATGCTCTGGTCATTCACAGGGCATGCCTCTTTCCAGACTAGATGCAGAATCTCCAGAGGCAGTGAGCTAGCATTCTGCCCCGGGAGAGAACATTTTTTATGGCTAGATGGGAGCGTGTCAGAGTTTCCATGCCTGAGAGAGTCTGGCAGTGGACTCCCTGGGGGACACTCACCTTCCTCACCAGCACTTGCATACTCCTTGGGGGCTTTTACTGTCTTGGACCTGGGGAAGCTTGGGGTAGTTACGACTCCACACTGGACATGGCTGGTGGCTTATAGGGGATGAGAAGGCAGAGAGCATGAACTTCCTGAGTCTAGTACCCAAGAATGAACTGTGGCTCATTTGCTTATTCATCTCACCTTGCATTGTGCTAGTTATTAGGTGGGAAAAAAATGAAGATAAACAGGACCAAGTCTTTTGGTGACTTGTAGGAGCTCACAAGTAAGACAGACAAACCTGTCAACCAGCAATTGCAAAACAATGAAGTGTTTGATAAGCCCTAGAATAATTTCTTTCTGAGGCTCTGGAAACCCAGGCTACTCACCTATCTTTATCTGTTATTTATACTCTAGAGAAGTTCCTCTGGAAACAGTGTGGAGGTGAACTGGTGGTGAGAGGGTCAGGTAATGAGATCTGGGGTGGGATGGGGTGGAATAGGAGCAGTTGATCTATTGGCGGCTCTAGGTTGAAGCTCCTGGAATAATAGAAGCAGGTGTAGGTGGGGTCTTGGGGCCACAGAATTCTCCAGGTGCAATGTACAGCATCCCCATCCTCTAGGCAAGATATTAATCTCTGAGTTAAGGACTAAGGGACTCTGGTGAGGTCTGGGAGGACTGTCTCAAAGGTTCTCTAGACTGAGGCACCTTGGCTTTGTATTTGGCTGGGATTCAGGATGGAGTGAGTGATGAACCAAGATGGGCTGGAGTTCTAAGAGGGCCAAGTATATACTGATAGAAGGATATGGTAGTGAGGGCAAATGGACTTTGTCTTGTATTGCCAGTATCAGTCAATTGGTTGTGGTTGACAAAAACCATGTGTTCAGGCCACATCTAGATTCACTGAGAAGAGGGCAGAGATCAATTAGTGATGTCTGCATGGGGGTGGATGAGCAAAATAGTGGCACATGTGCTATTTGTGTCATTTCTGACCTCAGGCATCACAGAGCATATTGCTGGATGGCAGAGAGGACGGCATCATGACAGTATGCATGATTGATGCTTATATCTGGGAAGCAGGCTGCATAGGCTCTGCTAGAATACAAATCTGAGGTATCAGAGGAGTAGGAGCCATCCATGGAAGAAAGACTCTTGAGCTCAGCAGGGTCCCAAACCTTGGTGACCAGAATCTGACAAGGTTCCAGTGCTAGGAGAGCTATAGCATGAGTCAAGGAAACTGAGGCAGAAACTCAGTCATAGACACTATACCAAACCAGTGAGTGCAAGGAAGGTTCAAGCTTGATGGGCTCCTCTTGACTCATAATATTGGGCCTGTGGCCACATGGCTAATTTGGACTCCACCTTCTAATGATGTCCTTGCCCTAGTCAGGACCACATTCAAGGCCTGGGCGTGGTAGAGCCCGCAGTAGCCATATGGGTTACACCTAATCATAAATAAATCACAGATTGGTTCTACAAAGGGGAAGTGGAGGATTCCTGGCAAGTGAGATATTAGGAGCATTTAAAAGTTCTCTTTTCTCTCCCCACCTAATCCTCTCCCATAGCCTAAGCACTGTCTATATTTTCACTACCACAGATGCACCCATAAAATGCCTAAGCCAGAAGTGAGCACATGAGCCGTCATTGCCCAGGAAGTAGGTCTTTCACTCTCCCTCTGCCTCTTGGCCAAGGCAGAGAGGGTCTCCCTAGCTGAATGTGCTTGGGTTTGGGAGCCCTTCCTATTACTCTGGGAAGATTTCTCTCTCTCGTATCTAATTAGCTTTCTTATTGAGAGGTCACTTTCTTTAAATGGGAACTCTGTTCATGGGTTTCCCATGTCAGCATGAAGAGCCACTGATGAAAAGTGTGGGGGATTCTACAGCTGCTGAGCCATCCATGCCCATTGTCTTCAGGGGTAATTGACGAATGACCCACAGGTCAGGGCTCAGCCCAGCCCAGAAAGGATTGAGAAGAGGTAATTGCTGAGGAAGAAGGAGAGCGAGTGAGGACTGGCAAGTCCAGAGCCAGATGGGGAACACTCTCAGAGCAACATCAAGCTCCTACATGTAGGAGACAGTTGGAAATAATAGATTAGGTGGAATTAAGATGCTATTTGACCAGGCCATAGGAATACTTGGACCCTACCTCAGGCCATCTCTTTCTAGAAAGCCGCCTAGGGAGATTTCATATATCCTCAATTGCAAGATGTACTCCCTCCCCTCCTACACCCTAACCAATAGTTTAATCTTTTGGAAATCAAAACAAATCTTACTATCAACAAATGCAGTTTATGCTGTGTTTTTCTTTCTCTCTTTTTCCCAAAAAGCCCTAATTAAATTGACGGCACATGTCATTATTGATGGCGTGCTTGAATCAAGAAAATATAGTATATGTACAAAGAATGGCGCTGGCAAAAAACAAAAACAAACAAACAAAAACCTTGATTACTAGGTAAAGCTGTGGCTCCAAATGCTCTAGCAAGCTGGCTAGATTCCAATGAGAATGTCTTTAGCCTACTTCCATGATTTTTCTGTATGAGAGAAGGCCTACTCAAATAAATTTTAACACGAAAGGGAATCTATTGGCTTAAGTTCCAGGGAAATCCAAAGGGTGGTGGGTGTGGCCTCAGGAACAGCTGGATCCAGTGTCACTGGGACCTCATTCATCTCTCAGTCCTGTTTTTTCTCTTTTATGTGGCAACAAGATGGTTTCTGGGGGCTCTGGATTCACATGATCCTAGAGAAAGAGAGAGATTATATTTCCCCCGACATCTGCAGATCTAAAGTCATGGAAGAAGTGTTTTTGGCCGTACTCAGGTTGTGTGCCACACCTCAAGAGAAATCCCAGCGGACTAAGGGATGGGGTGTCATATTGGCTGGTCTCCTGGGGCTAGAGGGCAGGTAGGCATTGTGATTTGATTGAGAGTCTGCACAGAGCCACATGGGATGGGGGCAGGGCGGTTCTCCAATGGGAAGAGAAATGCTGGACAAATAAAAGCAACAGCTGTCCACTCCTGGATCAGCCTGAAAGGCCTCAGACCAAGACTTCTTCCATCTAAAGCTCAATCTGAGACTTGACTTTTACCACTTCTGTTTGAGGAAAGGCCAGTCTAGACTAGACCATTGGAATGACAGAGGACAAGGAGAGGAAGAGGCAGGGTGTGGTGCCTGGATGGTGCAGTACAGTCCCTCCAGGGTGTTGGTCTCCGGACATGTCCCCACCAAGGGGATATGAGAAGAAGCAAAACAGCCAGAGAGGCTTAGAGCAACCTAATCCATGCCAGCAAAGAAGGAAGAAGCCAGAGAGAGACTGCATCCTCCTGTGAAGATAATGCATGGGAATGCTTAGCCCATTGCCTGGCACCCAGCATCCAATCAATAAATGGTAGCTATTATTATTACCCATTAGGGATCATCCCTCAGCGCCTGCAGTCTGGGCATGATGGATGCAGGCTGTGCTTGTGTAATGGGGATTATTTATTAGTCACCTTGTAAAAAGCAATGACAGAAAGGCGCAAAACTATGTTACCACAGAGGGATCTTATCTCATGGAAATCAAAAGCTTCTCCGTTTTTCCACTAAGAAACAAGAGCACTTGTTCTCGGAGATTAATCCAATTCCACTGTAAAGACCTCAAGGGGAAGGAGGAGATGTAATTCAAACAGATTTCAGCACTGCTTTTGGGATAATACTCCTCCAGCTCCTAAGTACCTGGGACTTGGGCATGGATGGGAGGGAGGGAGGGGAATGGGAGTTGGAGAAGGAAGGAGGCAGTTGGTGTGAAGAGGCAGGAGAGTACCCTTGGAGCTCGCTTAGACCTTGCCTAGCCTTCTCTACTGGTTCAGGGCAAAGCCCCAGAGGTACTGTTTATGCAAATCGGTTGCTATCCAATGAGGGAGCCTGACCCACTTTGACCACTCCCTGCAGCTGCACCTGCTTTCGGCTTCCTCACCTGGCCCACTGCAGATCCAGGGCTCATTTTACAAAACTTGGGCCCATTACCCATTGCCATTTAATTACAAATACTGTTTGCAAACCACTTTAAATTTTTTTTTAATTTATCTTTTCCATTAACAGATGTAGCAAGAGTATATTTATGTGGCAATGCTTATACAACAATTCAGAGTGGTCACTAAATCCCCATGTGTGGGCTTAGGCCTTTTGTTAATTATTTGTTTCACAACAGCTCTGCCTGACAACAATCAGCAATGGCTCCCCAAAGAACATGGGAAAATTTAAAATTTATGTGGTTAATAGGAGGCAGCATACAAATCACTTCTAATTAGCATGCAACGAGACTTTGTGGCCACCCTGAATATTAACATTGATTAAGCACTTAAGTCACCCCAACCCCTCATAATAATTTTTTTGCATATACCCCACAACTATCCTCGGAGGTAGCTGTTATTAACTATTATGTGCCCATTTTACAGGTGAGAAACTGAGGCACCAGGAGAGTAATAGTCTGGGGGAGTGTTGAACCCAGAACTTCAGAACTAGGCCCTGCCATTATCACAAGACAAGGCCTCCTGGTAGAAGCCACCTAGTCAGCTTGTAAACAGGAATTATGATTTAATTTTTAAAAATGACCCATGTCTATTTTAAGCATTCAAGCAATACAGTAAGAATATAAATATGAGATATTTTATAATCACTACTCACAATTCAACATTCCAGAAGTAGAGCATTGTTAAGGTTTTCAGGGCATCACCCTTGACATCTAGCTATCTAGAGGGATAACAAACTGATGCTAATGCTGGAAAGACAGATTTTTCAAGAAAACAAAGTGAGATTGCTACATACCCACCATTTTATTTTTACTTTTCAAAATTTTACTTAAATTCGACAGATGGAAAAAAAAACAAAGGTTGAAGGAATCATTAAACTTCAGATCATTAGACATTAGCTCCTCAAATATACCTCTGAAGCTAAGACCAAGTTCAAACAGCATGTTAAGAAGTTGCAGTCATTATTATCCTTTTTTTATTATTATTTTTGCAGCATTTATTAACCACCCCTGCATTGAAGAGGAGGAGGTTAGCGCATGTATATTTGTTCTTATTTCCATAAACTCCCTTTCCTGGTTTAAATTCTTTTTAATTTGGCAAGATCTATAACATTTATATTCCATTCTGTACAATCCTCAGGGTTGTGTAATCTTAGTTCCATATTTAATAGGATTTAACACTCACCACCAATTTTCTTGCCATACATTTTACATTCTAAGTGTTGTATTTTGATTGATTTCTTCATTTGCCGGAGTCCACTGTCAGATACTTCTTACAAGAAAGGGTCATGGGTGTTGTATTCCCTGAATTCATGCTCGTGAATGTCCACCTGTTGTCTAAATATGTAAATGACAACTTCAATGAGTATACACCTCTTAAGCTGCAGTTCTCCTCGGAGCTCGAATGGCTTCATTGGAGGCCAACCAGACTTATTTCTCTCTTGTTTAGCTTGGTGTTTCTGCCTAGATGTCCATATGATTCATTCTTTTCCCTTGAAATGTAGTGTCTTCACCAGAATACATCTTTAAGGTGATTGCTATATATAAAATTTTTGGAGACCTCATGTGCTCTTTTGATCTTGAAATTCAACTTTCACTATTTCAGGGATGTTTTTGTCGATTATATCTTTGTATGTTTTTCTCTATGGATATGTTGAATTTCTTTTGTCAATATTCCCTATCTATGATCTTCCATATAATCATGTTTATATATTTGATCTTTTCCATGTATTTATTTAATTTTCCCAAGTTTGCTTGCCAAGTTCATGAGTTGGGTTTTCAGATATGTTTAATTCATTCCTCCTTCTCCTTTTCCTCCTCTTTTCTCTCCCTCCTCTTCCTCCTCCTCCTCTCCCTCCTCTTTTTCCTCCTCCCCTTCTTCCTCCTTCCCCTTTCTCCTTCTGCCCTCCTTCCTCCTCCTCTTTCTACTCCCTTTCCTCCTCCACCTCCCCTTCTACCTCCTCTCTCTTCTCTTCCTGTTTTAGCTGTTTTCAGTGTGGTACTTCTTTTTCTTTCCCAGCTCATCTTTCATGGTTTTCGCTTATCTTACAATTTTTTCTTTTAGGTCCTTGAAACTTTTCTTTGAATTCCTTTTTAAAAACTCTGTAACTTCTTTGAGATTAGACAACAGTGGTTTTCTGAATTCATCTTGCTTCCTTTGACAATTCCCTCTGAGGTCTATGTTTTCCATAGCCTTTTACTTTATTCATTTCTTCCTTTCTTATTTTGTTTGTTTATTTTGTAATTTCTATGACACTTCTCTGGCTAGTTCCCTACTAATTATCTCTCCCTTTTTTTGAGTTGGAACATATATTTGCCAAAGAATAGTGTGCAGAACTCTGGGGTCTGGGAAAGGGGATTATGAACCGAGCAGTTCTGCATTGCTGGTATGGTTTTGTGGTCCATTTGTCCTCTCTCACCAGATCCGGCATTTCTCTTTGCTCTGTGCCAAAGCTGCTGTGTGTGGTGGTTTGGGGATGGATGTCTCATTTGTCCACTGCCTTACTCTGCAGCCTCTCTAGGACAGAGACAGGGCCGTCCATCATTCGGGTGAAAAGGCACATGGTCTCTCCTTCAGTCTCCTCACATTCCTTCCTGCTTGAAATGCTGAAGAGGTTTCTGCGGGACACTCCCATGGCTGGTCCACATTCTCACATCTTGTCACTTTCATCAAAAAGTTTATTGAAGTCCTTTTGAGAACTGAGATACTTTGTTTTAAGAAAATTTCGCTGAAGGTCTGAGGATTACTGTGTAGACTGTCAACACTTCTTGTTTAGATTCACGTTTCTCAGTATTTGGCAAATATGCCTAATGGTTTGTGGTCAAGACCCATTTCCTTGTTTCCCTAAAGATACAGTTTCTACTCCTCTATATTTTTGTTCTTGTTGTCAGTGGATTTCAAGAGAGATTAAAAAATGTAAATACCTTCACTGGACATCTTTAAAAAGAAATCTCCCTTTTCAGTGTTGTTTAATAGTTATACAGAATTCCACTATGCAAATATAGTAACATTTACTAAAATTCTCTCTTGAAGGACATTAACGCTATTTCCTTTTCTTCTTCTTTTTTTTGAGTATAAACAAGGCTATGATGAATATCTTGGAGTGTATGTCCAGTTATCCTCATCATATTTTAAAGAACTGGGGAAAAGCCTTAGAGAAGTTCAAGGATTTGCCCAGGGCCAAGAATCTAGTTTCTGGTTAGGCATGGCAGCTTATGTTTCTGTAATCCTAGCACTTTGAATGACTAAGGCAAGAGGATCACTTGGTCCCAGGAGTTTGAGACCCGACTGGGCAATATAATGAGACCCTGTCTACCAAAAAAAAAAATTAGCTGGGTGAGGTGGTGCATGCATGCGGTCCCAACTACTCAGGAGGCTGAGGCAAGAGGATCCCTTGAGCCCAGGAGTTAAAGGCTGCAGTGAGTGAGCTATGATCTCGCTACTGCACTTCAGCCTGGGTGGCAGAATGAGACCCTATCTCAAAAAAATAGCAAAATAAAAAAAATTTTTTTAAAGTATCTAGTTACCATACACCTGGATGCAAGCTCAACCTTGAGACACCCGTTTCAAAGCTGTCCAGCCTGCCACAGCCCTGTCTCTCTGTTCATCTCAGGGAAGACCCTTCCCACTGCCCGTCCTCTCCAATTTTATTGCCTCCTCCTCTGGCATTGCAGTCTTGTAGATTTAGCCCCTATTCTCAAAGGGATTGACTGTAAGAGGATTTCTATGCAGCTTTTCTCCTGGATTCACACAAAAGGACTTAGATAAGTCTTGGCTTATGGGGCCTTAATGGGCTGTTAGGGGAAAGTGGAACATCTGGGGCCACTCAAACCAGAAGGAGGCATCAGAGAGGCTGGCCATACCTGGGGAGGACCTTCCAAAGCCTCTTCTTCAATGTCCTCATTAAGGACAGAATCCGGGAGCCTGGGCTGTTTATGCAACCCAGATATTTAGACTTCCTAAGTTGAGGATCAACTCTTTGGGGGCATCCACACATCAACTACAAATAATTAAGTATCTAACAGGTAGCCAGAGCCAGCTTCATAGATATCTGACCTATGCAGTCATACAGGGCCCTGCTCAGGGAAGAACCCTGAGCTTGGTTTAATGCTCTTCTGTTGGCCTCTTGAAATTAATAATCATATTTTAACCAGGGGCCCTGCCTTTTCATTGTGTACTAGATGCTGATTATGTAGCTGGACCTCCATGTGCCAGACACAACACCAGGCTCTTTCACCTGTGCCAGCTGAGGCTGCCACAGGGAGAAGCAGAGAACTGGATCTGAGGGCTGCCAGGCTAGGAGTCTACAGATCTGCAGGCTGCAGTCTGAGCAGCGTTGCATGAGAAAAGCAGCAAAGTTAACGAAGCTGGGCAGACAGAAGGACACCTGGACAAGGTGACTGTCCTCTGGGCCTATAGCCACAACTGGTCTTACTACAGACTGGTCATTTTGCATGTACGTGAGCTGGAGATCTTAGTCTGTTTTCTGTTGTTTATAACAGAGTACCTGAAACTGGGAAATTTATTTAAAAAGGAATGGAGGCTGAGTTATGGAGGCTGAGAAATCCAAGGACTAGGGGCCACATCTGATGAGGGCTTTTTTGCTGGTGGGGACTCTGCAGAGTCCAGAGGAGATGCAGGGCACCATCCAGCACAGAGCAAGAGACCTGAGCATTCTAATGTGCTAGCTGAGGTCTCTCTTAATTTTCTTATAAAGCCACCAGTTCCTTTCCCATGCTTGCCAATTAATCCATTAACCCATTAGCCCATTAATCCATGAATGGATTAATCCATTCATGAGGACAGAGCCTCATGACCTAATCGCCTTTTGAAGGCCACACCTCTCAATACTGCCACATTGAGGATTAAATTTCAACGTGAATTGTAAAGGGAACAAATATTCAAAATCATAACAGGGTCCTTGGTCTGCACCTCAGGGGCAGAGGAGATGCCCGTCCTATCTTGCTGGACTGCACCCTGATGACAGAGGCTTCGAGAAAAGAAGGCATTCCTTAGATTGCCACTACATTTTTCTCCCATCACTAGTCACATCACTGAAGCGAAGGAGCCCAGTTCCAGTAAATATGCAGACAGATCCTCGCATTTCATCCTAGCTAACTGTGGTGGGAAGATGGCCTCCTTCTTTCTCCCCTCCAACTCTCTCTTTCTCTCTTTTCTTTCTTCTGTTTTATTAGCTGCACACAAAAAAAAGATTTTTATTACTCAAATGAGCTCTCAGCACGTTTGTTAATATACTCCTAATGGGTTTTAAGACCTAAAAGCAACAGCATGGATCACTGTTTGCCTGCTCAGCAAGAATTTGCCTGGTGGGAGGGCGGGACTGAGAGAGGGGAGGAAGACAGGGAACAGGAGCTACCTCTGTTGGCCAGGCCCACCATGCAAATGAGCTGGGATGCGGTCCCAACATATTAAATGGATCAGAGCAGCTTCTCATTCACATGTGCAAATTAGATTAATCAGACCAGACGCAGAAAGAGGAGAATAATAATGCCGTTACTAAGGACATGCAGGCACCCGCAGGGACCCGCAGGAGCCATACCTGGACTGAGAATCATATTTGGACACCGAGTCATGACCTGGCTTCTCTCACTGAGCCATTCCACTGGGGCCAAATCTGCCACATGATCCCAGCCTCTGCAGCTCTCCGAGTCCTTCCTGTTGGGCCCAGCCTGCCCAGGCAGCTTCCAAGGCATCGATGAGCAGGGAAACCGACTCTCGTTTCTTCACAGCCCCTTTGGTGCCTAGGTCTGAGCCCTGCAGAGAGGCTGGGTGTCAGAGTGATTCAGTGTGGCCTGAGGGTTGAGAACACAAAACCCAGTATGTGATGAACTGACATGGTCCTTACCCATTGTATGACCTTGAGAAAGTGACTTGAACTTCAGTTTCTGCATGTGCAGAATAATTATCTCAAAGGATTATTCTGCAGGTTAAATGAGATAATATGTGCAAAGAACTGTGCCAGATGCAATAAATATTATCTATTATTGTCTTTCTTCTTCCGGTCCCTTTTTTCTCCTTTCTGCTTACCTTCCTGCCTTTCTCTCTGCTTTCCCCTCTCCCTCCCTCCCCTTCCTCTTCCTCCCGCCCTTTTCTCCTTCCTTTCCTCCCTTCCTTCCTTTTTCTTTTCTGCTTCATAGAATCGGTTCCAGTTTTCTGTAAGTTGATTCATAGAACTGATTCCATGATTTATCTAATTTGATCTTCCAGGAGAGGCACACAAATCCAGAGATGGTGGTGTCCTTTGGATGCCCCAGCTGCCTGCCTAGAGGGGTGGCCCCTTGAGTGAGCAACCCTTTCCTTCCAGTCCATGCAAGCTCCTGGGTCTCCTTCCTCAGGGCTTGGCTCAGTCCTCTTGTCTGCCCAGCTCTCAGTAGCTCCAGGATGAGTAGGACTTGCTGTCAAGACATTCTGTTTGTTCCCTGCATGTTGTGCCCTGACAGCTGATATATGCAGAATCCACACACCTGTGCCAAGGGTGGTAGGCAAAGAGGTTTTCGTGGAAAAGCCAGGGCGGAGGGATTCAAAGCTTGACCGAGTGTGGCTTGTCATCATCCTCTGACACTTTTTCATCCCTCTCCGAGTTTTATTTTGGTGGACACTGTGTGTCCAGGATTGGGGCAGAAGAAAAGGGTGGCAGATCCAGCCAGAGGGCATGATGATTGCATATTGCTCTGATTACCAGTGAGGTTGAGCATCTTTTCATGTTTATTGGCCATTTGTATTTCCTTTGCTGTGAATTTTCTGTCCATATCCTTTGCCCATTTTCTTAGGTCATTTGAATTTCTTTTCCTTTTTTCAGTAATTTGCAGGAGGTCTGAATAATATCAGGACATTTGTTCTTTGTTTGTTATGTCTATTGTGCAAATTTTGTTTTAGTTGGCTGCTTGTCCCTACCTTGTCAATTGTATTTCCCACAAACTGACCTCAGCGAGGGATGCATCAGCACCAGGGTGTGCACATCAGTAAAGATAGTTGGAGTCACACCTGGGAATAATATCCATCAGGTGCATATCAACAGAAAAATCTAGATGAACCACTGCTCCCGGTTACTGAATATGAAAACAACTGGACTTTGGAATTTTAAAAGCATTGCTTTTCCTATTCGCGATAAGTCCATTTCTTTCCTGGGTGAAAAGAGAGCAGAGATATGGTAAACTCTCATAGCTCTGCTGTAGCTGGAAGCTGAATTTGAACAAAATCATGAGGGGGTGGTTCAGAAGTGGGGACTGGTGAGATAGCTGCCATGTTTTTCTGTCTCCTGAGAGCTGAGCAGGATCTCAGACCTTTGGAGGAATCGAAGTTTTGCACAAGCCCTGGGTCTTGACCCAGAGGCCGATTGCAGAGACCATATCCCACAAGCAGGAGGCCAGACTGGCTTTTGATCCTAGATTGCTGGGCTGGTAACAAGTGGAGTCCAAAAAGACAAGGTCCGACGTCCCAGAGCATAGCCCTGAAGCCACTAGGCCCTGTTGAATCATCTACTTGGCAGCCTCTGATGGTGACAGTGTAGTAGTCCTGCAGCTGAGGGCTTAACTTGGGTGAGTCCAACTTTGGTAAAGCCAAAGACCCCACGTGCATATACAACTGGGACTTGTCATTTTGTGAGAAGCGAAGACAGCAGAGTCGTCCAAGTGTGGACTTCGTTGGAGTCTTGCTGGATCCACTTGTGGAGAATTTACACTCTTGGAGAACCTTTCTTCTCTTTCTCTTCATCACTGGAAACATTTGCAAAGAACCCATTGGGTTCAGGACTGATGAGAGCTCATGAAAACACTTCTTTTTTTTTTTTTGAGATGGAGTCTTGCTCTGTCGCCAGGCTGGAGTGCAGTGGGGCGATCTTGGCTCACTGCAACATCTGACTTCCTGGTTCAAGCGATTCTTCTGCCTCAGTATCCTGAGTAGCTGAGATTACAGGCATGCACCACCACACCCAGCTAATTTTTGTATTTTTAGTAGAGATGGGGTTTCACTGTGTTGGCCAGGCTGGTATCGATCTCCTGACCTCGTGATCCACCCACCTCGGCCTCCCAAAGTGCTGGGATTACAGGCGTGAGCCACCGTGCCCAGTGGAAATACTGCTTAGCTACGTAAACCAACTGATCTATGAATGAGGCCAATGAGATTAGATTCCTGGGCCCATCAGTGTTTGAGAAGTAGAAGTGGGTTTAGGGAAGTGGTTCTAGGGTGAAGGGCATTTTAACTAAGAACTAACTAAATTCCTTTTTTTTAAGATGAATATTTATGGAATATCTACCATGTGCTGAGTACTGAGTTGGGCTCTGGAAATATAATGAAAAACAAAAATAAGTACAATCCTTCCTTTCATGGATCTTAAAGGAGAGAGTAGGAGACAGACATTAATCAAGGAGCCCCTAAACATATGTAAAAGACAGCTGTGAAAACGGCCATCCATGGTGCTGTGAGCATGGGATTGGGAGAGCTGGCCTAGTGGGAGGCAGTGGTCACTCAGCTAGCTCTGGAGGAAGAGGGGACTCATCAGGGGGAAGACAGGCCTTCCCAGCTCAGTGAAGTTTGCCTGCCTGTCACTCATTCACCCTTCTTCCTCTTGCTCACCTACCCCACTCCCATAACCCAAAGCATACCACCCTGGATCCAATGGATTATTATGTCCTATTTATTCTACCTCTGAAAAATCCCTCAAATTTAACCCCCCTTTTCAGATCCCCCTACTGGCTCTGCCTCAATTATCTTTTTATCTCTCCCCTAGATTCCTTTAAGGGTATCCTCACTGTTATATTGCCCTCCAGTGTCTCCCTTCACTAATTCACACATCCTGGAGTCAAACAATTGTCTCCACCCATGGGCAAAAGCCTTCTTAACAGAACATGACCTTTTTCATTTAACCCATTCACATTGAGAGGTGGTTATAAGCTAGACACATTGGACTTACTAGAAAGAAAGGGCTAGATTTATTGAAAGGGGTAGCCTTTGAGCCGTACAAAGAAGAATGGATATGGATATAAGGTGCGGGCAGGGGAGGCCACTGCAAACAAGCAAAAGAGTGGTAGTAAATATTTCCAAGGGGGTCTAGGAGTGTGAGTTTTGAGAGAAAGCAACTGGGTGGGGCAGTCAGGAGGGGGACTTCCAAGGAAGTGTTTCCTTAATGTGATAGGAATAGATAGAAACTAGATAGTATAGAGTTATGAATTATGAGAGACATAGGCAAAGGAATGCATTTCTCTTTCAATATTATTGGTCATAAGAGCAAAGCAAGATGGTGGCTGGAGGTAGAAGTAGCAAAGGAAAAAAGAAGTGACGAGAGAGAGAGGGAGAGGCTGGCTGAGGGTGTAGAAGTGTGGACTTGCTGATAGAGAAGGGCCCAGGAGACACAGAGTGGGCAGAGGTGGCTGAGATGGGGTCGAGAACACAAGTCCGAGGACTCCCAAAGAGAGAAGCCCTTCTTGAGAGAAGAGGCAAGTGGAAATCAGTGGCATTAGTGGAATGAGATGGACAGAAGGAAGGTGAGGGAGGGAGACAGTGTGACCTGTTGTGGTTCTGTAAACCAAGTTTTTAAATAATAAAAATAAATGTTAATAGTATATTTTGCTATAAAATTTTCAGACAATGCAAACTACAAACTGAGGGTCCCCCTTCACCAGCCCTCTCCTGCCTTCCCCTCTCAGAAGTTTATAGGGTTCATGGATTGATGCATAACCTTCCAGGTTCTTTTCTATACATTCACAGCACTGTAAATATATCTAGATAGAGATATATACATAGACACAGACATATACATATATAGAGACACATACATGTGCACACAATACACATATACATATGCAGACATAGTCATACTTTTTTACATAAGTGGGACAATACAAGATGTACTATTCTGAAACTTGCTTTTTTTCATGTCATATGTCTTTAGAGCTCTTTCTCTATTCATATTCATTCTTCCTGGTGGATCTATGGATCTCTGTGCCATGAGTTATCTAACTTTTTTTTTTTTTTTTTTGAGACGGAGTCTCACTCTGTCGCCCAGGCTGGAGTGCAGTGGCACGATCACGGCTCGCTGCAAGCTCTATCTCCCGGGTTCACACCATTCTCCTGCCTCAGCCTCCTGAGCAGCCAGAACCACAGGCGCCCACCACCACGCCCGGCTAATTTTTTTTTTTTTTGTATTTTTAGTAGAGACAGGGTTTCACCATGCTAGCCAGGATGGTCTCGATCTCCTGACCTCGTGATCTGCCCACCTCAGCCTCCCAAAGTGCTGGGATTACAGGCGTGAGCCACCACACCCGGCCGAGTTATCTAACATTTTATTGATGGACATTGAAGTTGCTTCCAGTGATCTCTGTTAAAAAAGCCATGCTAGGGCTGGGTGCAGTGACTCACGCCTGTAATCCCAACACTTTGGGAGGCTGAGGTGCTGAGGTGGGTGCATTGCTTGAGCCCAGGAGTTCAAGAACAGCCTGGGCAACATGGCAAAACCTCATCTCTACTAAAAATACCAAAAAGTAGCAGGGCATGGTGAGCATGGTGAACATGGTGGCACACGCCTATAGTTCCAGCTACCCGGGAGGCTGAGGTGGGAGGTCGAGGCTTCAGTGAGCCGTACTGTCATGAGTACCATCATCAATGCACTTTTATGAGCTTATATACGAATGTCTGTCAGATGGAAAGTGAGGAGTGGAATTTTTGCGTCAAAGACTATGTGGGCTGTAATTTTGTTATTGTGAGACTGTCCTCTCCAAAGCTTGTTTACACTCCCACTAACCACCTGGGTTGATTCCCCTACCGTCTCCCAGCATTAGATTTTATCAGGCTTTTTCATTTCTGCCAATCTGATTGTCAAATAATGCTATCTCATTGTTTTGATTTGCACTTTCCTGATTAGCAACACGGTGCCTCTTTTCACATACTTATCCTCCATTTGTGTTCGTGATTTTTTTTTTTCAAGTGGATTACCTGTTCATATCTCCTGCCCATTTTTTTTTTCTGTTGGGTATTTGCTTTCTTTTTATTGACTTGGACCACTTAATATATTCTTGGTATCACTGTGTTGTCCATTATATATGTTATGGCTGTCTTTTCCTACTCTGTAATTTGTATTTTAAGTTTGTTTTGAGGCCTATTTTATTGAGTCAGAGACAGATAGCTTAAATGACTTGCCCAAGGTCCCTCTGCCTAGAGCTGTTTTCTGACTCCCTGTGGTGTTTCACCAGATCCAGTATTCCTCTGCAGAACAGCAAGACCGTGTCTTCCTTTGGCTCCCTTTCAGGGGGATTTTTTAATTGCATGCACTCCTGGAGTAAGCTGACTTTGATCCTGTTGCAAAGCTGGCTGAGGCAGGGAAACCTATGACTATGGCTGTTGCTGGGTTCTACTCCACCTGTTCCATTTCTCTTCTCAATTTCGATGGAAGAATTTCCAAGATTTTCTAGCCCACACTTTCAAGTTCATGTAGGATGTACAGCGGTAAACTAAAAGGTTTCAGTGTTCTCTGGAACCCTAAAGATTCAAGGACTGTGTATCAGGAGCCACCTGGAATCAGGTTGCCAGATGTTCCAATTAGAAATACAGGACACAGCCAGGGGAGGTGGCTGATGCCTGTAATCCCAGCACTTTGGGAGGCTGAGGCAGGAGGATTGCTTGAGGCCAGGAGTTCCATGCCAGCTGGGAAAACATAGCAAGACCCTGTCTCTACAAAAAATGAAAAATATCAGCCAGACATGGTGGGGAGTGCCTGTAGTCCTAGCTACTTGGGAGGATCGCTTAAGCCCAGGAGTTCTAGGCTTCAGTGATCTAAGATTATGCCTCTGTACTCCAGTCTGGGCAATAGACGGAGGCCCTGTCTCTAAAAAAGAGGAAAAAAAAAAAACCCAAAACACCCAGTTAAGTTTGATTTTCACATAAATAACAAATACTATTTTACCATAAATATGTCCCATACAATATTCTAGTATAAGTATGACCCATGCAATATTTACTTATACTAAAACATTATTCATTTTTATCCAAAATCAGATTTAGCTGGGATTGTATATTTTATCTGGCAACCCTAATCTAGAGGAGACAGGAAAGGGTAGGAGGCAACTGGGTGAGCTCAGTAGGCTCACCCCTGGCCTCAACCTAAGGCTGGCACTGTTAAATGTCTTAGACTTTTAGATTTAAGAATGTAAGGTACGAAGAGATCAAGTGACTTGGCAGAGCTGAAGTTTGGATCAAGATAGGTCTGATAGAAGAGCCCATTGTTTTTCCCAAGTCCCTGGAGTTTGGGGTGACTGATTCTCCTCTTCATAGCCTCTCCCCAGGGTGTGGAAGAGACAGCCCCAGAGCAGCAAAGAGTGTGAGGAGATAGGCCTATCAGAACCGGGCTTTCCATGTGCAGAAAGTGTGGGGTGAGGGGAGAGTAATGTGTTTCCTGCAACACTCTCATCACCTTAAATGGGGTGAATCCTCATTAATTCCAATTAAATAACTGTTTAATTGGTTCTAACTCCATTTCCAGGAGCGAGCTCACAGCCCATGAATAGATCTTTGGACTTCTGACTACGACGTATCTTACATTACTACTACATCCTATCACTTTTTTTGATACCTAGTCTAAATTTTTTTTTGAAATGGAATTTCACTCTTGTCGTCCAGGCTGGAGTGCAGTGGCACGATCTCAGCTCACTGCAACATCCGCCTCCCAGGTTCAAGTGATTCTCCTGCCTCAGCCTCCTGAGTAGTTGAGATTACAGGTGCACGCCACCATGCCAGGCTAATTTTTTGTATTTGTAGTAGAGATGGGGTTTCGCCATGTTGGCCAGGCTGGTCTCGAACGCCGGACCTCAGGTGATCCGCCAGCCTCAGCCTCCCAAAGTCTTTTTTAAATCACTCTTATTGATATGTAATTAATATACAATAAAATACACCATTTTGGAGTGTACAGTTTGGTGCGTTTTCACAAGTTCATGCATCCATCTAGCTACCACCACAATCAAGACATAAACATCTCCATCGCCCCCAAAAGTTTCTTTGTGCCGGTTCTTAGTCATTCTCCTCCCATCCCTGACCACAGGTAACTGATCTACTTTCTGTCACGTCAGATTAGATTTGTCTTTCCTAGAGTTTCACATAGCAAAATCGTACAGTGTAATCATACAATATATACTCTTGTGTCTGACTTTTTTCAGTATAACAGTGATGAGATTCGTTCATGTGTTGTCGTGTGTATCAGGAGTTCATTCATTTTTTTTTTACTGCTGAAAACTATTCAGTTTTATTAATATACCATAATTTCTTTATCCATCCAAATATCCTTTTGGTGAAAATTTGGGTCATTGGTTTGGGGTCATTATAAGTAAACCTGCTGTGAATGAACATTCAAATATAAGTCTTTGTGTGATTATATGTTTCATTTCCTCTGGGTAAATTCTTAGGAATGAAATTACCAGGTTGTGTGGTAAGTGTATGTTTACATAAAATACTGCTCAACTGTTTTCCAAAGTAGTTATACCATTTTGCATTCCCATCAGCCATGTATGGTGGACATGCCCTTGCTGAAACTTGGTATCTTTATTCTTTTACATTGTAACCATTCTAATGGGTGTGTGGTGGTATCTCATTGTGGTTTTAATTTTCATTTCCCTGATGGCTAATGAGGATAAACATTTTTTCACCTGTTTATTGACCATTTGGAAATCATCTATTCAAGTTTCTGCCCATTTTTAAATTGAATTATTTGTCTTATTAGTGAGTTATAAGATTACATATATATGTGTGTTTTATTTCTATATAATTCATATATATTAATATACTATAATTTGTTTATGCATCCATATATATATATATATATATATGGAGAGAGAGGGAGATTTTTACCTGTCCCAAAGCCATGAAGGTTTTCTCTTGTTTTCTTCTGGAAGTGTTATAGTTTTAGCTTGTATGTACACTCAGTTGTATGATTCCTTTTGTGTTAATATTTGTGTATGGGGTGAAGTGAGAGTTGAGGTTCATTTTTTCCCTGTGTGAATATTCAGTTGTTCTAGCATCATTGGTTGAAAAGGCTATTAGCAGATCGTATTTTGAATAAGATGCCGATACAACATGATTGATTCCCTATCAGCATCCCCTCCTTGTTTTAGTATTTTTTTTTTCCATCAACAAGTATTTGTTGATTTTCTGTGACATGTCAGGTGTTGTTTTAATTGCTGGGCATCAGTCCTGAATAAAGTGGAACAAGTCCCTGCTCTCATGGAGACCGTGGCTTAGCCACAGGAGACAACAACTTAACCCAAAATAATAATAGTAGACCTGGCCCTAGAGAGATAACTAAAATAGGGTTAGGAAACAGAGAGTGGCAGGACATTCCAGAATGAAACAGAGAGGGCAACATTTCTAAGAAGGCAGTGTTTGAGCAGAGACCTGCAGGATGGGGGATGTGAGGGCCTGGCTCTCTGCAGATGGGCTGTTAAGGGGACAGACTGATTGCCAGAGCCTCCCATTCCCAGCCCAGCTTCTCAGACACTCCCTTAGGGGTCTACAGTTGTGACAAGGGCCCTCTGCAGAGCTCATGTGCCATCACATGTCACTCGGGTCTCCTCCATGTCCTGGCTACTCCAGCCACTGCTCACAAAGCTGCATCTGACAGCAGGGAGTGACTTTAGCAGATTTCACTCCTTCATTCATTTCTTTAATTAAAAGGTATGTATTAAGCCCAGTAAGTGTGCTTGGCACTGCGCTAGACTCTGGGGAGACAGAGATGAACAAATGAATGGACCTGAGTTACAGCTTCAGCAGGAGCCAGCTCAAGAAAAGTCTTAAATGCACTTGGTACATGAAGTGTTTGCTCTGCAGACAGGAGAGCTCCATGAATGGCTAAAGCTACTGGATTTGGGGGAGTGAGGAATGGGAGACAAGGAGAGTTTATCCTAGGAGACTGTTGCAATAGGTCAGGTAAGATATGATGCAGGTGTGAATTAAAGCAGTGGAGATGTGGGGGCTGGGAGAAAGAATGTTGGATAATCCAGGTTTCTAACTTGAACACAGGGGCATGGTGGTGCTACTGATTTTAGGGGACACAGCAGGAAGAGCAGGTCTGGAATAGGTGAGTGCATGGGTAAAGTGATGAAGAGTCTGTTTGGAGGCACGGCAAGGGTGAGGTGCTCCCGGTAGAAATGTCTAGGACTTGACTGCACTTGAAGGTCTGAAGCTCATGAAGGAGATCTGGGTGGGAGGTCAAGCCTTGCAATTTATCCACAGAGGAATTATAATTGACAACAGAGATGGAAGAGATGCTCCTGGGAGGTATCTAAACAAATACTTGCTCTGTGTCAGACTTTTGCCTGGCGTGCTACTAAATGTTTAATATACTGGTTAGGACATTGAGTTCTGATGCCCAACTCCCTGGGTTAAAACTTTAGCAGTAGCACTTGCGAGCAGGGTGACCTCGGGCAAGTCAACTCAACTCTATATTCCTCTGCTAAATGTTGATAGTAATAAATTTACCTTCTGGGGTATTATGAGGATTAAATTATCTGGTATGTGTATAGCACATAGAATAGTGTAATACCATGTGATTGGTAAATGTTAGTTGATCCTAATATCCTTTAACATACCTATAGCATAGGGGGTATCATTACTTGTTTTATAGATAAGGGAATTGTCCAAGGTTATGGAATTAGGTAGTGGAAGAACAAGGACTTGAATGCAGGCCTGTGTGTCTCCAGAGTCTACCATTCAAGGCTGTCTTCTATTGGGGGATAAAGGTCTGTGCATTCATTGGCTACTTGATGAACTTAGCCCCTCTGGGCAGAGGGGTTCCAATGCCTGGCTAAGCCCCCATCCCTGCTGTGCCATCGGCCATGGCTAGTATCTTCTACCTGCAACCTGGAGCCAGCAGACCCTGCAGCCCCTCCTGCAAGCCTTACACACACACACGAGAAGGATGCTGCCTTTCTCACCTCCTCCAGATGCTTGCACCTACTGTGCCACATTGCCATCAGGGGCTGCATGTCCGTGCCTTGGTCCCAGAACAGAGGAAGAAAGGAGCCCTGGAGTCCATGCTGACAGAGGTCTGTTTACCATCATGCCCAGTGCCCTGAGTTACACTCCAGGTGTCCCATTTGGAGAAGAGAGCTAGTCAGGAGCCCTGTCTGAGAGACTGTGGCAGCTTGGGGTTGAAGCCAGGAGAGCAGACTTGGAAGGACTTTAAGCTATTAGCAAATACAGCACAGAGAGAGGCCAGAAGTTCTGAGAGGAACTGGGATTAGGGAACAGTCTGAGTCATGGCCCAGCAGGGAAGCAGGAAGGCAGCCAGCTCTGGGGAGGGCACTGAGAACAAGCAGGCCCAGGCTGGATGCCTGGCTCTACCTACTCGCTCTGTCACAAGATGTCATGCTTCTCTGAGCCTCAGTTTCTTCAGCTGTAAAATGGGCATGGCAAGGATACATCCCTTCTAGGGGCAATGTGAGGACTCCTTGCTATGCCAAGGATGTTACGTGTTAGCTTCCCTTCCCTTCCCCTGCCTACCCAAGGAGGGAGGATTTCCTGCAGAAGGCAAGCTTTCAGCAGCGTTGGGGAGGTACAGAAAGACATGGATTGAGAGAGTAGAGGTAGGAGGGTGTTGCTGCAAGGGCATGAGCCTTGTATCCCCGGAAGCCGGAGCTGAGTGGAGAGCTTCAAGGTGAAGGGATTATTGGGCATAAATATGTAAAGAGGAAAGGAACTGGCTGCTGTCATTCTAGTAATCCTGGCTGCTGCCAGCTCTGTGGCAGGCATTGGGCTGGACTGGGGTGGTGCCAAGGTGAATGAGGTGCCACCTCTGCCCTCAAGGAGCTCCCTGGGTTGGGGCAGTCAGACTTATTAATGGAGCATCTCCATCCAGGGTGCTAACTGATGCTCAGGGGTTGGACAAGGGAAACAGCTCAGAGCAGAGAGTGACTGCTCCTTCCACCAGAACATGAGTCGCTGTGCCCTGGCAGCCTGCGAGTGGACTGAGGCCCCATGCATTCCTCTAAGGGTGGGGCGATCAAAGAGATTCCAGGCCTCTGCTCTATAGACTGGAGGCTTGAAAGGGAGCACAGGTTTGTACCAGCAGGACTAAGCTTGGCAGTGCACCAAGGACCTTGACCTCCAGCCAGGGAAAACAAAGGCACAAGATCTACTGGGGAGCAGGGACTTTCACATATATTATCCTACTTAACCTCCTTAAAGTATTGAGTGTCCCTTTTTTATCCAAAGCCAAGAGAGGTTAAACAACTTACCTAGAGACACACAGTGAGCAAGTGGCAGCACCAGGATTCACACTCGGGTACGTTTCGACTCCACTGGCTTGATCTTTCCTACAAGCACCCTCCAAGCCAGCCCCATGCCTTCCCAACAGATGGACCACTTCCACCTCTCTGCCAAGCCCTGCAGACGTGGCTACGTCCTGCCTTCCTCCAGAGGAGCCTGGGCAGCCTCAGGGCCTGGCCCACCGCAGTCCCTCCTGTCCTCCCCAGCTGCCAAACCACTAATTAGTGTGCCTGGCATTGTTCCTCACAGTTTCCCTCTCACTCTCGCCTCCCCTAGAAAGCCTAGCTCCCAGCTAAATTTAGCTGTGACTACTTCCCAGGGAGGGGTGGGGTGGATGGGGAAGGAAGGCTAAGTCCTGAGTTTTGAGTCTCCATAGTGAAAGGGAGACAGCCCAGGGCTCCATCCCTCCAGGACAGCTTCCCCTCCATCGACCTGCTGGTGAAGCCTTTAAGCTGTGGCATTGCGTTACTACACACACTTGGCTTGAATATGATGGATTCTGAGGTCCATGTACGATAGCAATGGGAACCTTTAACACCACACCTCTGCCTTCATCAAAGCTGCCTTGTTTTCTTTGAGAGGTTTTATAATAAGCAATCATTACCCATTTGTGCAATACTTTTATATTAACATCACCTCTTTTATACACTGGGGTTCTGGGGTTCTGTGTGAGATTTCCTTCCTTCCTTCCTTCCTTCCTTGCTCCTTCTCTCCCTCCCTCCCTCCCTTCTCCCTTTCCCTTCCTTTCCTTTTTCTTTTGACAGGGTCTCACTCTGTCACCCAAGCTTGAATGCAGTGGAAAAATCTCAGCTCACTGCAGCCTTCAACTTCTGGACCCAAGGGATCCTCTCACCTCAACCTCCCGAGTAGTTGGGACTAAAGATGCATGCCACCATATCTGGGTAATGTTTTTACTTTTTGTAAAGACAGAGTCTCGCTATGTTGCCCAGGCTGGTCTGGAACTCCTGCAATCCTTCTTCCTACACCTCCCAAAGCGCAGGCGTGAGCCACTGCACCCAGACCAAGATTTCTTTTGGGAGGGATTTGTTTTCTTAAAACGCAAGTTTGGAAACCAGAGCTTCACACTTGAGTGTCTTGCTGCTTTGAGTGTGATCTGAGAAGCAGCTGCATGGGCACCCCCTGAGAGCTTGTTAGAAATGCAGAACTCAGCCCCCACCCCACACCGAGTGAAATAGAACCTGTTGCACTTTCAAGATCCACAAGTGATCTCTACACTGTTTAAGAAGCACTGCCTTAGTCTAAATCAGGATCACTGAGGAGCTTGTCAAAATGCAGATTCCCTGGCTTCCTCCATGAGATTCTGACTCAGGAGTAAGGGAAGGCCCAAGCTATGTTCATTTTGTCTTTTTTTTTTTTTTGGTGTGGGGAGACAGAGTCTCACTCTGTCACCCAGGCTGGAGTGCAGTGGCGCGATCTCGGCTCCCTGCAAGCTCCTCCTCCAGGGTTCACGCCATTCTCCTGCCTCAGCCTCCCGAGTAGCTGGGACTACAGGCATGCGCCACCACGCCCAGCTAATTTTTTGTATTTTTAGTAGAGACAGGGTTTCACCATGTTGGTCAGGCTGGTCTTGAACTCCTGACCTTAGGTGATCCACCTGCCTTGGCCTCCCTTGGTGCTGGGATTACAGGCATGAGCCACTGCACCCGGCCTATGTCCATTTTTCATAACACCCCTGGTTATGGTGCAAGTCTTTCGTCTGCCCTGAGATGTTAATGTTCACTCTCGGCTAACAGCTTCAGGGAGGCAGGCTGCCCAATACATGCACAGAAAGAAGCTTCCTCAAAACGTCTTTCTCTCCTTTACAGAGATCCTGTCCTCTGATGTCCCTGACCTCAGAGGTAGTAGGATGGGTGATGGGCTGGGGAGAAAGCATGCCTGTGACCTGCAGCTTCACAAGTTCTCACTTTAGCCTTGACCACCGAGACATCCTTCTGCTACAGGGAGAGATAGACTAAGACAGCAGACGTTCTGTGAGAACCAGGTCTGTCCCCAAGAAGAGGAAGTCTTGCAGATTACAGACCAGATCTGCAAATATTCCTGCAGACTCTTTGAAATTACTTTCTACATAACCAGTCTCCAAGGATTTGATGTCAGTTCTTTCCTCCCTTCTTGCCCGCTAGAACTTCCCACAGGGAAAAATGTTCCCAAGTAGAGAGATGTCCCAAGATAGGTGGCAAGGAGGGGAGAGGCAGGTGATTAGACCTGCTGCATTGCCCACATCCTTGAGCATGAGGCCATAAATAAGTTCTTGGCATCTGCTAAGTGCTCAAAAAATAATCGTCGGATTTTTTTTAAAAAGCCATCTCCCACCTGGATTGTTGCACTGCCTTCTAAGCAGCTCCCTGCCTCCAGTCTCCCTCTGCAGAGGGCCCTTGTCATAACTGTAGACCCCTAAGGGAGTGTCTGAGAAGCTGGGCTGGCAATGGGAGGCTCTGGCAATCAGGCTCTTCCTGTAACAGCCCATCTGTAGACAGCTGGGTCCCCACTTCCCCGATCCTGCAGGTCTCTGCTCACACCCTGCCTTCTTAGAAGTGTTGCCCTCCTCATCTCACTCCCCTTTAATTCATCCTTCTTGGGCTCCTAGCCCTGCCATCCCTTGTTCTGAGTCCCTCAAGACTCCCTTGGACTCCCAGGGTCTGGTCCAAATGTCTTGGATGTACAAAGCCTTCATGAGCTGGGTTCTGCCTACCCCTTCACCCACATCTTTGCCAGCCCTCCCTGTGCCCTATGCTCCACCAAGTCCGCAGTAGGTCCAGCGCCTTGAAGGTGCCACGCCCTTGCGGGCATCTCTGCCTGTGCACCTGCTGCTCCCTCTGCCAGGGATATCCTTTCCTCCACCCACTGGCAGGTCTCCTATAACCTATCCCAGGAGTCTCTTCACAGGTCCGTCATTCGTTCAGTCATTCAACATGAATTGAGTGAGTTCCTACCGTGTGCCACATACTAAGCTAGAGTCTGGGGACGTAGAGTGCCAGTGATAGATTCATCAACTCATTTAAAATACTCCCAGACCAAGAAGCTTCAGGATAACCTCTCTCCTCCCTTCCACAGTTTGCTAATGAGGAAACTGAAGCACGGTGTGGTTAAATGGCTTTCTCAAGGACAAACTACTAGAAGGTAGAGGGTCAGGACTGGAGCACAGAGTCTGGCTCCAGAGCCCAGGGCTTGGGCACTGTGGCACTGTGCCACTGTGCAGCCCCTTTGCAAAGGTCTGTTTCTCAATGTCTCCTGTGATCTTGCTCCTCCTTCCTCCCGCTCTGGCTCTTCTCTGTTGCTCCCAGCTCAGAGGATGGAACGTCTGTCTGTTCATCCAGTAGCCCCCCAAGAAAACTGGTAGTCATTTTGGCCACTGATCTCTCCATCACCCAGTTCTGTTTGCCTTCTGAATGTTTCTGACATCTGTCCACTTTCCACTTTTCTTCACCGTCCCGTCACCCACTAGCCTGAGCTTCCATCTTGTCTCACCTGGACAGCTGTGGTAGCTCTAAATTGCCTTCTCTGCCTTCACCCATGCCCTCGGCACAAATCAGCAGACTTACAGCCACTCTGATCAGGGCACCCAGTCTGACTTCCACAGGCCTCCCATACTGCCCTCTCTGCCCTTTCTCAGCCCTCCCTCTGAAGCATCTGCACAGGGGACCCCCTCCACCTGGGGGTGCTTCTTATCCTGCAGCCCCATCCCAGCAGAACCTCACTGTGCCCATTCCTCAGCTCTCAACTCCAGACTCATTGTCCCAGGGGTTCTCCTCTGATGGCCTGTCCAGCCCAAATGCCTTTGCTTCCCTCATGGGCCAGTCTGGCTCTATGATTACATACTTGGCAGTGTCATTGCTGTATGAGCACCTGTCTCCTTCATGAGACTGAAAGCTCCAGGAGAGTGGCAACATATCTAGTTCTGGTCTCTACTGTATACTCAGTGCATGGCCCAGGGCCAGATATAGAGTGGGACGGAAATACGTGATGAACAAATGAAGGGGTTGTTATGACGATCAAATGAGAAAGTATAGGTAAAAGTACTCAAAACAGCCCCTAGCACAAGTCAGATACTCAATTATAAGCTACTAGTAATGAGTCTTCTTGTTAGAACCAATCTTGAGCAAGCCTTACCTGATACCCAAAGGGGGATGAAAATTGCAAATAACGAGGATGGCAACTGCATACAGCTGGAAGGGACTATACAGAGCTGAGGGTGGAAGCTGCAAACAGCTGAGAAGATGCTTATGAACAGCTGGGGTTGTGACTGCACACTCCTGAGGATAAGGCCTGCAAATAAGTGGGAAGTGAGTGCAAATAGCTGGAATGTTGAACTGCAAACAACCGGGAGTAAGGACTGCAAAACAACCAGAGCAGAGGCTGCATCTGGGGAGCAGAAGAGCCTCGGAGCACTCACATCACCCACTGCCTCTGCAATACTGGGTCCCTGCACTTTCCCCTGTCTCCCAACAGAAGTGTGCCCAAGAGACCCCAGGGGTATCTCTCATGGGCCCATAAATAAGACTGGTTCGCCTGGTCTATTCTGATCACCTAAGTAACTTTTTCCCTCCCCTCCCATGCTCCACCATGTTACTTTCTCTCAGTTCTTCAGATAGGCTTGTATCCTCCCACTACCTGACCTTTGCACATGCCAGGCCCTCCTTCTGGAAGTTCCCCACCCCATCCTTCAGATCTGAGTTCCAATACCGCTTTATCAGAGAGACAAGATCAGATTATCCTTCTCCATTTTCCTTCGTTTCATCATCTTCAGTGAGAACAATGATTAGCATTTGCATATACTTGTTGGGCTTTCTGATGACTGCCTACCACCCCTACTAGACTATAATCTTCTAGAGAGCAGGGACTTAGCACCTAGTCCACGGTCTGACATGTAGTAGGTGCTCATAAATATGAGATGGATGGAAGGATGAATGGAGGAACTGGAGCAATGTTTGAGTGGACAGAGAGTTCCTCAAAGGCACAAGCGAAGAAAATAAAACAACTGTCTTAATTGAGTGCCTACTGTGTACCTGGCCCTGGAACAAGTCATCCCTTTCTTGTTAGTGCTTGGGATGTATAGGAATGCATCATTCTTTGTCTCTCCAGGGAGTCAGAAGATCTTGATTCTTTCCTTCGTTCAGCCAGTGTTTCACTGTGAGACCTGACCTACTAGGAAACCTGTTAGGAAAAGACAAAATATTCCTGCCAGTGCTTTGCACTGACAGCTACCCTTCCTGCAACCTACCTCAGAAAACAGCAAGGAAGGAGCCAGTGGTCCTGAGGCTCCAGTTTACCCATTTATGAGAGAGGGATTTGGGTTCTAAGATGATCCCTAAGGACCATGCCAGGTGGGATAGTCTGAGTCTGTGAAACTTCTCAGGAGGTTCCTTATATCTTTATTTTGTAACTGGCCAGGTTCCAGAGTCCCAGCCCCAGATAAGAGTCGAGGGTTCTGGCCACTGGTGCCCACTGCCTTGGCCAGGAAAGGGTCCACAGTGAAGGCTCTCCCCTGGTTCCAGGATACTTGTTCTATCTACCAAGTTGCCTACAAGAATCTCACAGATCTCTAAAGCGGGCACAGAACCCAGACTCACACAGACACAGAAACCCACTAACACCCCCAAAAATAACAATAGTCAATCTTTATAAAGCACTGGCTAGATGCCTGGCATTGCTCTAAACTGAAGCTCAGAGAGGTTAAAGAACTTGCCCAAGGTCACACAGCTAGTAAGTCAGAGCTGGGCTTTGGACCCAGGCAGATGGGCTCTGGGGTCCCTGCTCTTAACCCCTGCATCATAGTCTGAGACATCCAGTCACACTCACCACCAGACACACAGGCTCACAAAAGTACACACACACATAAAACACACACAAGCTTTTCCAGTGAAGGCAACAAAATGGCTGCTGTCTCCCTTCTCTTTCCTTTCTTGCAGTGATTTAGGCTCTGTGGGCTAAGAACTCTGCACAAAGCCAGAAAGGGTCTCTTGTTACCAGTCCATTTCTCAAATGGATTGGCATTCACAGTCGCTCTGCCAGCCAGTCTGGAAAAGAGGCTTGGGAAGCACTGAGCCTGTAGTGCCCTTGGATACTGGTACCCACAGTAGGAGGAAGGGGCAGGGCTATTTCTCAGCAGGTTGACGACTCTTTGGATGGTAGCCGAAATGCCTCCTTTATCTCTGTCCCATTAATTCAAAGATGCCATAGGAAACCTGCTAGGAAAACACAAAATAGGCTTGTCTGGCTCTCTGCACTGACAACCACCCCTACTCCACCCTGCTTCAGACACAACGAGGAAGGGAACCTGGGCAGCTGTGACGGGGCCAGGTCCTACTGGGCACAGCCACCCTGGGCATCTCACTGGCAGGGGATCTGGCATGGGGTGGGCAAGGAGAACCTCAGAAAGACAGAGAAGGGCAAAGTAAACCAGCAGGTGAGACAGGAGCATGTCAGATGGGCACACAAAGCAACAGAAACGTGGAGTTCAAGTCCAGGAGCTTCCAGAAAGGTGTATGTACCTGCAATGATGGGAGGGTGGAGATGGCTGTGGCTGATCCTGACTCTGATTCTTATTGACTATGTGATGTGGCTTTGGGCAAGTTACTTAACTCTCTGTGCGTCAGTTCCCTCTTCTGTGAAATACAGGTGGCAATAGCACTCACTTCTTAGAGTTGTTAAGAGGATTTAATGAGATAATTTTGCAAAGAGCTTAGTATGATGCCTGGAATATCATAGACATGCAATAAATGTTAGCTCTCATTCCTGGAAACAATGAGGAGGATGAAGATGCAGCGGGGTCAGGAGAGACAGAAAGGTCTGTGCCAGGGCTAGGTGGCTCGTAAGCATCCTTGCATCATCCCAGCCACTCTGAGTTTCTAGGGTTCTTAGGTACGGTGTCCTCTCCTGGCCTTTGCATCTGCTGTTCTCTCCGCCTAGAGCACTCTTCCCTCTCTTCTCTGGATTAGCTCTTGCGTATCCTTCAGGTGTCAAACTTAGACCTCACTCTGCCCGGGAAGCCCTTCCTGACCCTGACCCTGTAGGTCTGGCTGAAAAGCCTCCTCTCAGAGTTCCCACGGCTGTCTATACAGCTCATCATGATCCTTCTCGCCCTGGAGTGGGTTGCGGGTCTACCTGTCTGCCCTCTGTGATGTGTCATGCTCAGCACCGAATCCCCAGAGATTCACAGAGCCTGGAACACGGTGCTAAATAATAAGTTGGGAATGAATGAAATAATGACTTGTATGTTGAATAATAGAATATTGTCCCATTACACCCAGCTGCTTCTCGAAGACAAAATTTGAAGCACCAGACATAATGAGATGCTCAGTGTGATGGGGCCAAGAGTACAGGCTCTGGAGTCAGACTTCCTGTGTTGTAATCTCATCTCCTTCCCCAGTACCTGCATGACCTTGGGAAAATTGCTTAACCTTTTTCTTCCTCAAGTTCCTCATCCATATAATGGGAATAATAAAGTCTCCACCTTGCTGAGTTGCTGCAAGGATAAACAACACGCTTAAAGATTTTAGACAGGGCTGGCCCAGACGAGCTCTCAGCAAGCCTTAGTCCTCCTTAGAGGTGATGCTCCACCTCACACCTGCCCTTCCCACATTGTGAATCTTGTCAGCCCCTACCGGGACCCCTGCCCGCTTCTGTTGACTCTTTCAGTAGTTTATAGAAGCTGTTGCGATTTTTTTCTAATTTAATGTTTATATCCTTTTATGTCCTGACCAAAAAACAAATGGCCCGAGAGAAAGGCTGGGGAGAGGGGACATCTGAGTTGAGGCTTCCAGTCCCACCACTGTAGATTCTGTTTCTTGGGCTCTTATTCCACAGGGTCAGCATGTGGAAGGGTTGGGTCAGGGAAGGGCATCTCAGGCAGAGGCAGCAGCAGGAGCAGGAGCTGGCAAGAGCACAGCTCAGTGCTCCTGCTGCAGCAAAGGATGGGGAGGTGCAGTGAGGGGTTGGCAGGGGATTGGTCATGGGGTGTCCTGAGGGTCCCTGGAAGTTGCTTGGAATCTAGGCTGCAGGCAACAGAGCACCACTGAGGGCTTTGAGCAGGTGAGACCTAAGAGAGAGTGCCCTGATGGAAGGATGGACAGAGATTTGCTGGGTAATAGGGAGGGTGTCTGAACATTCATGGGATTGAATCTCCTGCTCCCACAGGGTCCTGTTCTGCCCTGATGGAGGGATGGACTGAGGAGAGTTTGCTGGGTAATAGGGAGGGTATCTGAACATTCATGGGGTTGAATCTCCTGTTCCCACAGGGTCCTATTCTTGCCCACTCACCTCCCTCACCACCAACATTCACTGGGCCTGTTTGCCCATCTGCCCACTCCCCACCCAGCCCTACTGCCAGGCTGGGAGTTCTATGGGAAGGTAGTCATTCCCGGCCAGCTGTTTACCTCCAGCACCCTGGACAGGATCTGGCTCAGAGTAGGTGGAATTGTTTCCCTCCATCCTTTCTTGCCAACTTCCTACCCCTCTCCTCCTAACTTGAACTTTCTTACCTGCTTTTGTCCCTCTCTGCCTCTTTGCTTGAATAACAGCCTGTGCTGTGAATTAATTTCTGTCCTCTGTTTCCCCTACACCCTCCCCCATATCCCATAAACTGCCACTTCTTTTCTGGAAAAGCTCTGAACTCCACGACACTTGAAGAACCTAAAGGGAAGGGGTAAAGAACCAATACCAGTCAAACACCTTTCATATGCCAAGAACGATGCTGGGAACTCTATATGGATTCCTTCATTTAACTTTTCAAACAGCCCAAAGAGGAATGTATTAGTGTCCCACCTTATAAATGAGGGTCAGAGCAGTTCAAAGTTGCCCAGTGTCACATTGTGGCAGAGCCAGAGAGGCCTCATCAAAAGAATGGTTCTCTAATGGTGGAATTCTCAGGCATTTTGAGGGGGCAGCGGGAAAGATTTGGAATAAGGAGACTCCTGGACCACTCGCATCATGCCCTGGTGGTGTTGCCTCCATTGCTTCTGCCTTGGGTCAGGGATTCCTGATCCACAGCCCTGTTCTGAGCTGGAGTAGATTCCGTGAACCTCCCTGGGTCAGATGGTGCTCCAGGAAGGCAGAGGGCATCCCACATCCTGCTGAGATAGTGCTGCAATGGTGGGTTGGAGCCAGCGGAGAAATGAAGCCAGAGGCCAGATCCCCAGGGCTAAAGTTACACCCTAGGCTGGGAATCCCCAGGTGGGTTCTGAGATTTTGTTTCCTTATCCCCAACCACCCCCTTTTGGATCCATCAGCCTTTGTTTAAACCCATTTTACCAAGTCCTCAATCATCTGCTGCCCCTGATCCTGTGCATGACTCTGGCCCTGGTCACAGCCCTTGGGCAAGACAGATGAGCTCCCCTTCTGTGTCTCACCGTGGCAATGGAGACCTGCAGCCATCCACATCCTGAGCTAGCTCTGAAAGTCAAACCAGCACATTCTACTCAGGTGAGACAGCAACCCGGGTCCCTTGGCTCAGCATCAAAGGGTTGGGAATGATCAGCAAGTTGCTGTTGAGAATAGAGAAATAAAATATGTGAGGATATAACTTTTAACTTAAAATGCGGTGCCCCCTGCATTTGGATGTCAGGAGGGATCTTGAGTGACGTTTGTGGAGCTGCTGGGGTGAGCATGTCAGGTCAAATATACTCATTAGCCATGCTTAGAGGCAATGGTGGAGGGAGCGAGGAATACACTGGTTCCACCTGCTGGGTTTCTCCCTATCAAGAGGGAAGCAGAGCTCAGATTCAGTTCGACATCCCCAAAGCAGGCCCACAGCCATGCACACAGACAGAGCATCCACAGAGGCCACTGGAGCGTCAGTGGAGTCCAACCAGGCTGCACCAGCTTCCAGATGCCCTTCACCTGCTACAGAGGGGAGGCCCTCCCCTCCCCCCGGTGGTTCCTTTCGATGGCACCTGTGTAGCATCATCTCTGCTTGGAATAAACCAGGTTTTGGCTGTCAGGAATCTTATTACAGAAGGAATCTGGGTGGATGGCCAGACTTTGTGTGAGATTCCCTAATCGGTGGACTTGGGAAATTTATGCACGTGTGTGTGTGTGTGTGTGTGTGTGTGTGTGTGTACACTTGGGAGAGGGAGGATCTGTGGATCTACTGAATGTCTTCTAAAAGGGATCTATTCATTTATTTAAATAATACCATGTATTATGTCCCTGATACTGTTCCAGGCGCTGGGGATATAGCAGTGAACAAGACAAAGTCTGTTTGTACTCTAACCCAGGAGACAGAAAATAAATACATGACTCTAAAACTGTCAGGAGCCCTCGTGATTACAGTAAGTGGACTCCAGTCTAAGTGAGGGGTACCCCTGGATCCACTGCACCTTGCAGAGGAGGTCTGATGTAGGCTGGATGCCCTCAGAAGCCAGGCCCTCTGGTGTTGGGCATGTACCCTGGAGAGTGACACAGTGATTCTTCCCAGCCTTCCTTCCTACACCTAGCCTGGGGCCAGCCTCCTGAAGGAAAGGGTGGGAGCTTGCCCAGCCAGGGGCAGTCTGAGCAGAGCTTTGTGCAGTGGAAAGTGCCTGGCTTCAGAGTGTTGTGAGGTGAACTGGGTGGAGGCATTAAGCATCTGGCATCATGGCTGACTCAGGGTGGCTGTTCCGTCCATAGAGTACCCTCTTCATTTGCCTTATTAGGGACACTCAAAGATGAAAAGTGTGCAGTCATCTGAGTTTGCTCTTGTAGAAGGGGCCAGGAAGCTCCAGTCCTAAGAAGGTCATTCCTTGGAGATACTCCTTCCGTTCTGTGGGACTTGGAGGCTTTAATGTGCAATGTAGGAATTGGATCCTGAGATGGGCCTTATCTGACTTTCAAGCTCATGCTCAAACACTTGCCAGTATTCTCCTGCAGTGTGCTTTGTGTCGAGCCCTGTGCTGAGATGAGTAACTCTCAGCCTCTGACTTTGGGACACTCACAGTTCCATGCAAGCAAAGCACCTCTGCCACTGACTAGCCCTGGGACATCAAGCAGGTTACTTAAATTTCTCTAGGTCTCTGTTTGTTTCCTCATCTGTAAAATGGGGATCGTTGGAGTACCTTCTGGGACTTTTGCAATATATAAAGCACTTAACACAGCATTCAGTAAAACTTGCTCCTTGGGGACAGACAGCCTGACTGGCTCATGTCTGTGTCCCTAGTGCTTGGCCCCATGCCTGGCTCAGAGGAGCATTTCCAGAAGAAAGGCAGAATGAGCACGCAGTGGGAGGAATCTCCTCTGTATGCTGCTGGGTTATCAGTTTCTGGAACCATGTGAGATTTGTGCGAGCCCATGTGACCAACAGACAGTTCTTCAGGCTGCTATAAAGCTATCGCCAACACCTGTCCCTGTGAGCCGCTGCATTGTGTATTTGAGCCTTTGATATACCGGGGATGTTTGCCAAGGGAGAGAAATGTTATTGGACATTTTTCGTGGTTGTAAGGATTACTTCTTGATGAAAACACACACAAAGAAAGACTTACAAGCTGCCCTTAAGGTAGGCAAATGAATGATGTGTGTTTACAGCATCCAAGCCATTGCTCAGGGCTGTCAGCTCTGCAGACTCCTTGCAGGGGCTGCAGCAGAAGAAGGGAAGTGGCCAGCACATCCATGTGGCTGAGCAGAGGGCAGTTCTGCTCAAACTGCAGCAGCCCATTATTCTGATTCATCCGTTGACTCTTCCTACCCCTCTCAGTGTGTTGACGTCTTTCCTATAAAGACTGAGGCTTTTACCTGAGCTCTGCCCTGGTCACTCCCCATTCCCCAAACTAGAAGGCACCTTCTCCTGAGTGCATCTGCCTAGAGAGCCTGTCCCTGCTCAGGCACCCTGGGGGCTCTTCCTTCTCATGTAGGAGTCCTGTCTCCCCAGCCAGCTCTTACGTGCTAAAGGGCAGGGTGCATGGCCATTCCTCTTAGGCTCCTTCTACCCTCAAGTGCATTTTCCTGCACTAACAGGCAGGCAAGAAAGAGAAGAGAAGAATCATCTCACCAGGTGCACTTCACCTTCTTAATGCAATTATCACACCCAGCTACCTTGTACCCTGACCTGGGAGCCCCCTGGGGCAGGAAGCTTTTCTGATTCAACCCAGGACCCCCTCAGGGTCTGCAAAGCCTGGGGCAGTTCATGGGGTCAATGAATATCTGAATGAATGAGTGAATAATGAAACCCAGCTTTAGCTTCTATGCTGACCCTTCTCCCATTCCATTTCAGACCCCATCTCCTGTGCAGGAAGCCCCTTGGCCTCCCTAGTGGGTAGCAATGTCCCCTCTCAGCTGTCTGCACTGCCTCCTCCTCCGAGTCTGCTTACTGGCATTGAGTGTTCTTCCTGCTGTCAACACAGCTTGGGGACATGCCAGCGTGCTGGGCAATAGGCCCAGCACATCCTAAGGCATAGTGTGGGCAGGGGAGGATCCTAGCAGGGCTGGATTCTGGCACGGCCAGGCCTGGGATCTGGTTGAGGAGAGGGTTAAAGAAAGACAGGGCCTGGGTCTGGAGGGGTGGCTGGGAGCTGAGTCTTGGGGTCAGAGGCTGAGGCCTACTTGCAACTGGGCAACCTTGGATGGATGGCTTACCCTCTCTGAACCTCAGCCGTCTCTCAGTCTGCAAGGGAGAAGCCTGAATGGAGACTCATAGTCTTTTAGCTGTGAGGCTCATCCTGCTGCTTCGGGTCCTGTGCAGAGCCTTGGAGAAACATCAGTAGATGAGTCAGTTGCGCTCGTGCAGGTCGTGGTCTGTGTGTTGGTTTCCTATGGCCTTTGTAACAAATCTCTACAAGCATGATGGTTTAAGACAGCACAGATTTATTCTATTACAATTCCGGAGGCCAGAAGTCCACAATCAGACTCACTGAGCTACAGTCAAGGTGTTGGCAGGGCTGATTCCTTCTGGAGGCTCTAGGGGAGAATATGTTTCCTTCCTTTTCCCAGCTTCGGAGAAGCCACCTGCTTGGCTTATGGCCCCGTCCTCCCGTCACTCTGATCTCCTACTTCCACGGTCACAGCTCCTATTACTGACTCCAATCCTCCTGCCCCCCTCTTATAAGGACACTTGTGATTACATTGGACACATCAGGATAATCCAGGATGACCTCCCCATCTCATCCTTAACTTAATGACGTCTGTAGTCTCTTTTGCCATGTAAGGCAGCATATTTCCGTGTTCTGGAAATCAGGGCATGGACATCTTTGGGTGGGGGTGAGGAGTATTATTAAGCCTGCCACAGTGTGGTTGAATCTAAAACTATGAATCAATTAATCATCAAATAAATGAATTACTATGAACTCTAATGGCACTAGCCACAAAGCAGCACTGTGCTGTCAAAGTATCACAGGGACCTGGCTTAGCCTCGAGGACAGCAAGTGCTGGGCCACATTCCCCTTTTTCTTTTCTCTGTTCTCTCAAGCCCTGTTCATCCCACTGCCCCCTCTGCTGTCCAGAAGTCCCCAGGGAGTCCGTTTCTGCAGTCGCCCACCACCCACTCCCACGGTCCCTGCCCCAGCCTGGAACATCCTTAAGGGGTGGCTGTCATGAACGTTAGCAATGCTTTCACCTCCTACGCAGCAGTCCTTTGAGGACTAGCTTCCCTAGGGAGTACCAGTGATGGAAATATCAATATTATAAGTATTTGTCTCCTGGGCTGGAAGAAGTATCGAGCTGTGATTTAGTCAGTTGTGCTGCCTCTCTCTAACCACCCAAATTCTCCTTTGCCTCTTTGGAAGACTTACAGGAATAGATCTCAACTCTCCATGGCTCCCACGGCACTCTGAGGAACCAAGCTGGGAGGGTGAGGTCAGGTAGAATTTGGGTTCCTTGGAGGCACCCCCTCTCACCCACCTCCCAAAACAGGCACCCTCCCAACCTGCCGAAGGCACTTGAACCAATCCCAAATGACCCTCCCAAGCTTGCGGAGAAGGCAAAGAAGTAATCAGCCTTTTGCCACTGGGCTCCACAGGGAAAACCCAGCTCTGTCCTTTCACGAGGATGTGAGTCCAAGAGCTGCTCGGAAGCTGCTGGCTCTGCTCTCACCCACGCACAGCACAGAAAAGACATTGGAATGTGCCTGGCTTTGCACAAAAGCTGAAGCCACCAGGATCAGGGGAAAGACCTGAGCCAGGCACGATGTTTCCCGAGGCCCTGCAGATCTCCCAGCCTGTGAGCAGTGTCGGGGCTGGACCCAGTGGCTGCCCCACCATAAGGCTGGAGGAAAATTGGTCACGGGCATGCATTTCCATGAAGCCGCCACACTGGCTCACCCATGCACATGAGACACTTTTGCCGGCCTCAGGGAGTCTAGAGGTCACAGCTAATGTGGCCCAGGTGGGGCCTCAAGGGAGGACAAAGGCTGGTGTTCATCTGCAGCATGTTAATCGTGAGTCCCGCTCTCTGGGAAGGTGTCCTTGGCCGTGCCAGAAGCGTTGAAGGAGATCCTGTTAACTGCTAGTGACTTCCCACCAGTCCCAGCAGACACCGCAAGGGCTGCCATAATGATAATGATAATGGTTCTAGTAATGATCATTGCTCTCATTTGCTGAGTGTTTATGTTGTGCCTGGCACTGTGCTAAGCTCTTTATATGCATTACGCCAATTAATCCTCCCAGCAACCTGATTGTTATCAACCTGATTTTACTGATGAGGAAACTGAGGCAGAGGGAATTAAGCAACAATGCAGATGGTTGGTTGAGGAGAGAGGCAGCATGGGTTACGGTAAACAGAGCACACATTCAGGGGTTACACAGAATTGGATTCAAATCCAGAGTTTGCCACTTACCAGTTAAGTGACCTGGAAAATCACCTGCTCTGAGGCTCAGGGAAGCAGGAGGGAGCAAGTGGACACATATGGACATAGGGGCCCCTCCCCAGGGGCCCAGCCCTGTCCCTGCACACACCTGGACTCAGGTAGGCCCTGAAGGCTGGGGATGAGCCTCAGAGGAAGCCATCTCCCTTCTGGGGAAGGCCCGGGCTGGGAAGGAGAGCTGCCCTGTTGAGTGGGCATCTGATCTTTCCTGCCAGGAAGGGCGGGGGGCAGGAATGTGCCAGGAGAGCACCTGTAGCATCATCTGCTCCTGGGTGCCCAGGCCTGAGCTCAGGCTTGGGTGCCATTGGATGTCACTTTGAGATCCCACAAGCTGGCCTCACTTTACGGGAGCAGAGACAATGGGCAAGATCTGGAATGAGGGTGGGATTAGCGATTGTGGACACAGGGATTCCTGAGGGAGGGAGAAAAAGAGGGAGGGGATTGAGTCTTGGGCACCATCACCACATGGGGCCTGCTATTGCCTAGAGGTCTGGTGTGTAAGAGCTGAGACTGTTCCACCTTTCTTCACCGTCTGAAGCATACACACTCACTCACTCATTCATTCATTCATTCATCTAAGGAGCCAGCCAGCACAGTGGCTAAGATCACAGGCTTTGGAGTCAGATGGGACTGCCTTTGAATTTCTGCCTTTTCTTTTTTTTTTTTTTTTTTTTTTTTTTTTTTTGAGATGGAGTTTTGCTCTTGTTGCCCAGGCTGGAGTGCAATGGTGTGATCTCGGCTTACTGCAACCTCCGCCTCCCAGGTTCAAGCAATTGTCCTGCCTCAGCCTCCTGAGTAGCTGGGATTACAGGCATGCACCACCACGCCCAGTTGAATCTTTTTTTAGTAGAGATGGGGTTTCTCCATGTTGAGGCTGATCTCGAACTCCTGACTTCAGGTGATCCGCCCGCCTGGCCTCCCAAAGTGCTGAGATTACAGGTGTGAGCCACCACGCCCGGCTGAATTTCTGCCTTTTCATGGATTCTTAGTGTGATCTGTGGAAAGCCACTTACAATCTGAAGCATACACACTCACTCACTCATTCATTCATTCATCCATCTAAGGAGCCAGCCAGCACAGTGGCTAAGAGCACAGGCTTTGCAGTCAGATGGGACTGACTGAATTTCTGCCTTTTCATTAATTCTTAGTGTGATCTCAGGAAAGTCACTTAACTCTCAAAACCTTAACTTTCACATGTGTAAAATGGAAATAATAATACCTAATTCACAAGGCTGCAGGTAGGGTCCAATGAGATAGTATTATAAATCACTTAGCATAGTGCATGGCATCTGTAACTACTCAATAAATAATTTCAAAATCTCTATATCTATCTATCTGTCTATCTATCCATCCATCCATCGCACTGTCTAGTAGAAATGTGATCTAAACCTCAAATGTGAGCCATGCATATAATTTTAAATTTCTAGTAGCCATGTTAAAAGACTGAAAAAGAAACAGGTGAATCAAATCCAGTAGTATACTTTAACCCCATCTGTTCAATCTATTACTATTTAAAAATGTAACCAATGTAAAATGCAATATTTTACATTGTTCCTTCCACACTGTCTTTGAAATTGGTTGTGTATGTTATGCTTAAAGCACATTTCAATTCAGAGCAGCTGCCTTGAACAGTGTGGTCATTTCCCAGGGTTTGGTCCTTGTTTTGTTCTTCTCTGACCATGTTCTTTCTCCTATGATCTCACTGACTCCCACCGTTTCAATGATCACCTTGAAGTGAACAACGCTGGGAGTGACTTACAGGACCCACTCCTGGGAGCTAGAGAACAGACAGGATGTGTCCAGAACATGCCAAGGGGGACATGTGACTGACAAGGTTGAAGGCTAGCAGAGGCCTGAAAAAGTAGCATCAAGGTGGTAAAGTCCCAGAACAAGCTGGGTGTATGAGTTTCCTATTGTTCCCGATAAATTATCAAAATTACCAACGATCACAGTTATAGTTAATCACAGTTATAAAATTGTCACCAACTCAGTAGCCTAAAATAACACATGTACTTTCTCAGTTTCTGTGGGTCAGGATTCTGGGTATGGCCTTGTGGGTCCTCAGTGCAGGGTTTCAAAAGGCTGCTGTCAAGTGATGGTGGGGCTGCATTTTCATCTGGAGGAGGAGTTCAATTCCAAGCTCATTCAGGTGTCTGACAGGTGGATGTCAGGTGGAGGCCACTCTGAGGTTCTAGAGGCAGCCCTTTCATCCCAGAGGCCAACTTCAATTCCTTGCCACATGGCATCTCCAACATGGACCCTTCCTTCATCAAGCCTGCAAGCAGATCTTATCTCTAATCTGCTAAGACAGAGTCTTACACAATGTAGCATAATCATGGGGGTGACATCCCATCCCCTTTTTCATCTTCTGTTGGCGAGAGGCAAATCACAGGCCTCACTCATACCAAAGGGGATGGGAATACACGAAGCCTTGAACACCAGATGCTAGAGGATTGTTGGGAGTCACCTTGGGGGCCATCTGCCACCTGGAATTTGTAAAAAACTCTAAAGATGGACAGCAAGAGGTTAGCGGGCTTAAGACTCACCCCAGCTCCCATGTGAGTTCTAAGTTAAGGAAGCATGAGATGCAAAGATAACTCACCTAACATGACTCAAAGAACTAGCTTGATTCATTTCTAGACAGGCTCCCCGAAGTGTGGGACTATGACAGGGCCAGGCTGGAAAATGGGTCGGGCTTCTCATCTTCCTCCCAAAGAGGAGACCACTAGGCTTATGGGGCAAGGCTGACCAGATTGAGCCAGCTGGCCACACAGGGAAAAGGTGGGCCACCCCTAGAAGGCAGATTCAGTCAGAACAAAACGCAAGAGTCAGCCCCTTTTACTGTTGCTGTAGTGACCCTGTTCCTAATAAGAAGCACTTGATAGATAGCAGGTTCTTGATAACCAGTTACTACTCTTTTCTTGAGGAACAAATCAGGGCGGGGACAGGGAGGAGAGAAAGAAGCCAGAAGTGTCCTCTCATGGATGGATGGGAGATAAGGACTTCTCTCAATGCGCATAAAGGGAATTTTCAATTATGTTGGAGTAGGAAGAAGTGCCAGGCCCACTGCTAGGCAATAAATAACCCCTCACCCATGCACTGGAATTTATAGGCTGCTGAATGCTTTTGTGTCTGCTGACCCATTGGGTCTGCACACCAGCAGCAGTCGCAGCAGGAGTTTGGAAGTGAGAAAGCTGAAGCTCAGGCTGTCACGTGGCCTTGTGTCAGGTCGTGGGGCTGGACCTTGAATCCAAGTCTCCCAGTTCCCCAGCTAGTTCTCCTCCTACTCTATATTTTGCTGGTCATAGAACAAAGAGAGAACCCAACCTCTCTCTCACTTACATCTGCTCTTATTTTTTATGTCAGCATAGGGGAAAGTTTAGCAAAGACCTTTAAATTAGTAGCTGGAAAGCATCTAGGGTCAGCTCAACATAGACACACTAAGACCATGACCCATCAAATTTTCCTTGCTTGTGATAGTTAGCCAGGGGTTGAAAATAGTCGCAGAGATGGGCAGCTTCCATGCTTTAGCATCTAAGAATACTCCTGCAGTGATGGGATCTCATCTGTGGTTTCTGACCGCCTTGCAGAAAACCATGTAAGGAAGACATGGCATCCTTCTGACTCTCTGTTACCCTAGAGGATGGGGCTCTTCAGACAAGCCCTCCTTCCTTCATCTCAAGGTTTATCCTGCCCCATGGAGGTTCTTCTTCACAGACTGGAGGTCAGAAAGTGCAAATAAAACTGAAGCAAAGAATGTGATCTGGGCTCTTCTCAGAGACCCATTGCCCCGAGTGAGGCCCCCCAAACCTATTGGCCCTACTCTCATCGGGAAGGCCCCGTGAGGCATTCCCTCCCAGATGGAAGCCCTGACTTCCTGGTTACAAAGAGTTAATGTATTGTTTTTCATGATACCTCTAGAACACCTGTTGGGTGACCATCATGGATGTTTGGCTGGGATTTGATGTGGGGAGTGCAGAGTGGGAAGTGGATCACTACGGAGAGAAAGAAATCAATAGAGATACCTTTATGGTGTAGGGAAAGAGGGTGTGCACACTTGTGCCTGGGTTCACCTGTGGGTGCAGGTGTGCTGGGCGATTAAACAGGAGTGTACATGCATTTGTTCACGCTGGGGTGTGGATGTCTACCTGTGTGTGTAGAGCCTTGAAATTCAAGCCAGGCATATCCTGAGAACCTGACATTCCCAGATCCTCAAATATCTTTATAGATTACCCCCCACCCCCTGCTTTTAAAAAAAAAAAGTCTGTGAAGTGTGTACTTAAGAAAAAATGTTTTGGTGACCTCTTCAGACCTTTAATGATTCCATAAATATGAGATCAAAGCCATTTATAAAATATATTAAAATCAATTCTCCACTAAAATATACTCTCCTCTACCTCACCCCACATCATTATGACCAACACATTCGCATGGAGTTTAACTAAAGCTTCTAAGACTAAATAGAATCGTGATGAATAATAATGCCACGCCCCTATTAACTTCTCCTGTGGCAAGGGAAAACGTCTGCGAAATGGTTAAACCTTTTCTCGTACTTAAAGGTCAGCTCAGCAGCCACAGGACTGCCTCCACCACCTGGTGCTTTATGGAAATGTTGACGTGGCTCCCAGCTGTTGTCTAAGCGCATTTCCACAGAGAGTCATGGGTTTCCTGGGCATATACTCACAACACTCTCAACCGCCTTTTTAGCTGTCACAAAAGTATTCATTCCCACTCAATAAGCAATTTTTGCCCTGGCTGAAGCACTTGCTGAAATGATTTCATAAATCATCTTTTTCTTGTTTTCAAACACTTGCAAATCAGAGCCACCATCAAACTCAACATCCACTCCTTAATTCACCCGCAGCTTCTATTTTCTTGCTAAAAACCATTACTTCCTTAGACTCCCTCGCTTCCTTTTCAGTTTCATCACCACCCTGGGCAGTTGGCTCTATTTTGGGAAATGATTTTTCACAATAAAATGAAGATTCTTATCACTTTACAGGAGTTGCCACATAAGCCCCAACAACAAACCCCCTAGAACCCAAGATCCTGAGAGGTCAACAAGGTTTCTTCACTAGCTGAGTGTCTCCCTCACATGCCAGCCTCCTGGCACATGTGATTCCCATTTAAGCCTCAGCATAATTGGGAATTACATCCTGGATCAAAGATCTACTTTATGTAGACCAGGCCTTCAAGGATTTGCAACCATCAGGGCAGAAAATTTCCATGGTTGCTTCTAGGGATGGGCAGGTGAGATCAAGGTTGGCCTAGAATTGCAGTCAAGAAGGCTTCACTGCTGGTGGGCTGGCAGAATCTGGAGTCAAGACCAGAGGCTCAAGGCTGGACTCCTTGGATTAGGAAACTCCCTGAAAGTTCAGGGAGCCATGTAGGTTTCCTGTCCTGTAAGATTTGGGTCTTGCATCATTTCTTACGGGAAGTGAACTCTGACCTCTCCCTTGTCTCCCCAGAGCAGGTGAGCTACTTCCACTAAGCTCATGCCATTCCACCTCGTTCCTTGGCCACTGGACTTATTCCCTGTGCTGTGCTTACTGCTGGTTTCTCCCGTCTCTGCATCCTGCATTAGACTGTGATTCCCTGAGAAGGGACTCTGCCTGCTCATTCATTCTATTGCCAGTCATATGGCTTATGGAAAGGATGTGCTTCTAATGTGGCTATCTGCATTCAGGGCCAGCTTCCCGGGTTCACAAACTGTGAGGTCACACAGGTCACCGAGGAACCTATGCATGGTATTATGCTCTGCTATGACCATCTTGAAATTCTGAGCCATTTTTTGAAAAAGAGGCCCTGAATTTTCATCCAGCACTGTGCCCTGAAAATTAGGTAGCCATTCTTACCTGTATTTAATAAACTGGTAGACAGGAAGTATTTTTAGAGGGTTGTTGTGCCTAGATGTCTAATATCAATGTAGCATTAGATGAGAATCCCAGAAGGCAAGGACCCCAGTTATGGAGCACTTCCTGATAGCACCCAGCATCAAGCCAAGGCACAAGGGCATCCTTCACCATCACACTTACCCCGTGGCCTTGGCTGGAGCAACTTGAAAGTACGGAGAGGGTCACCAGCACCCAAGAGGACCCTTCAACAAGAACCTGGAGATTGTGTGTTTATGGCACTAAGTGTGGCATGCATTTGTTCTCTTGCATAATTTCAGAGCCAGACAGTGAAATTATAAAGCTAGGAATGACAAGAATGATAAGGCCCTGCAAATCAGGGAAGACACATCACCATAAGCTCTTTATCAGGCCTTCACCCAAGAGGCCGTCTGTGGAAAGTGGGAAGCAGGAGGGCCTTCTTCACTCCACGGTCGAGGGGAAGAGGATGAGTGGAGAGAAGAATTCTAACCCCATCCTGGGTGACTTTGATTCAAGCTCCATAAGGTTTACCAAGGGGAAGCTTGATGATTTGAGGCAACCTAGAGGGACAGAGTCAGTCCAGGTGCCTGGGCCAAGCAGCCCTCTGCCTCTGCACCTTTGAGGTGTGAAGAAGAATAGTAAATTCCTGAGTTTCCTGAGTGCTTTCCATGTGCTACTTGTCACAGTGCTAAATGCAAGTTCTCATCTGATCCTCCACAGTCTTGCTAGAGAGGTGTTATGAGCACTACCATTTCATAAACGAGGACACAGAGCACAGAGAGGTCCAGTGATGTGTCCCCAGTCACTCAGCTGATAGTTAAGGGGAGAGGCAGAATATAAAGCCAGATATACCTGGTGCTGAAACCTGAACTCCCAGTGCTGCAGCGCCCTACCCCTCAACCATCTAGGGCCAGGAAGGCCTCGCTTCTGGGGTCTGGGAGCAGGGGCTTTCATATGATGGGAGGGGTTGTGCATCCATCTGCCTGGACAGATCAGAAGGAGAGAAGAGGCTTGGGGTCCCCATCCTCAGAAATAAAAACAAAAAAGCAGAAGTCTTGTTGGGAGTGGGAGGATGAGTCCTAAAATTATCTCAAAACAAGTCAGAAACCTGGAATATACAAAACTTAAGGCTTCTAGAACCTCTGCCCTTGTCCTATTCCAGTTGCTTATTTCTTCATTCATCCAGCAATTACCTCCAAAGAGCCTAACGTGTGCCAAGCACGTTTTACTGGGGACTAGGAGTGCAGAGATTCAAAGAGAATTACAGATATGGATGAGATGCTGATCATGTGCCAGGGGCTGGTTTAAGTACATTCTATGTACTTCTTTCTTCACAATAGCCCTGTGAGGCAGGCACTGTTATTATCAACTCCGTGTTATAGCTGAACACATTGAGACATAGAGAGGGTAAGTCCCACATCTAGGAAGTGGTAGAGCCAGGATTTGAACCCGGACAGTCTTGCTGCAGCGCCTTCTCTCCACCACTCCATGGCACCACTTCAATCTCAAAGATCTTACTGTTTAGAGCAGTTGTTCTAATCCCCAACCCCACATTAGAACCACGCAAGGATCTTTTAAAAATCTGCACCCTCAGGGAGACTCTTGTACACTGTAGGTGAGAAGACAAAATGGCACAACCACTTTGGACAAACACCTTGGCAGCTTGGCAGTTTCTTGAAAAGTTAAAGACACATCTGCCATCTGACACAGCCATTCTACTTCCAGGCTTTACCGCAAGGAAAATTAACACATATGTCTACACAAAGACTTGTACCCACATGTTTATAGCGGTTTTATTTGTAAGAACAGAAAACTAGAAATAATGCAAATGTCCATCAACAGATGAATGAATAAATAAATAGTAGTATATCCCTTCAGTGGAATACTATGCAGCAATAAACAAGAAGGAACTGATACAAGCAACAGCATGGATGGATATCAAGTGAATTATCCTGAGTGGAAGAAGTCAGACCAAAATGAGTCCTGTATGATTACATTTATATGAAATTCTGGACATTTTAAACTAGTTGAGAGTGAGGGAAAGCAGATCAGTTGTTGCCTGGGGAGAGGATAGAGAGGAGAGGAGAGAGGGACTGCAGGGGGTGGGTCCAGAGGAAAATCTCGGGAATGATTGATACCTTCATTATCCTGATTGTGGTGATGGTTTAAGAGGAGTATACATACTTTAAAATGTAACAAAGTGTACATTTTAAATATTTGTTGTTAAAATAAAGTGTGTACACTTTAAATATATGCCAATTATAACCTCAACAAGGCTGTAAGAGAGCCCATGCTGAGACCTCATCCAAGACCAAATAAATCGGAATCTTTGGGAGTAGAACCCAGACATCTGTATTTTAAAGTTCCTCAGAGATTCCAATGGGCTGTCAAGGTGCAGAAGAGCAGATGCAGTGAGGAGACTGTTGCATAAGCCAGGGGTAGGTATTCAGATTAGATGAGGGGCCCCATAAGGGGCTTTGAGAGGAGAATGGTGTGGCTGGGGTTGCATTTAAGACACTGTTGTTGGATCTGGGGTGAGGAAGACAGGCTTTGGACTCTCAATCTTTTGACAGCAAGATCTGCACTCTCAGGCAGGTGACACCTGCTCTTCATTCTTCCTTTCCCTTATTCATTCATTCACAGATATTTACTGAGGGCCAACTACATACCAGACATTGCTCTAAGCTCTAAGGACAAGAATGAAGGAAACAGAAATCTCTTCCTTCATGAGTTTGCATTCCAGAGAAAATAAACAGTGTGGTTACAGGTTCTGCATGATATGTTAGATGCTATGAATAAAAAGGAAGCAGGGAATAGAGGTGGGGAGAGATGGGTCTGGATGCAATTTTAAAGAGGATCTCACTGAGCAGCAGACATTTGCGGAAACACCTGAAGGATATGAGGGAGTCAATCTTGCTGATTTGGGGGAGGAAGATTATTCCAGGCAGAGGGAGCTGCAAGTACAAGGGTCCAGAGGCTGGAGCAAGGGAGGGAGTAGAGAGGAAGGCAGAGAAGAAGCAACTCACCTGGGGCCCTGCAGTCCATTGGAAGGACCTGGCATTTCCTCTGAGTAAGAGGGGAAGCTGTTGGGGCATTGGAGTAGAGAAGCAGTAATAAATTTTTTCCCTCAAGGTTCCTTGTAAATCAGATGTTTGTCAAGTGAATCCTGCTTCAAATCCCCTATGAGAACCTGGGCTGACCTTGCTTGAAAGTGGCTGGATTCCACAGAGCATGTGTGTTTGCACAGATGCTGCACATGCTTTACTCAAATGAAGTCTTTCTGTGGCCCCCTAAACCCCCAACTCTTTTGGGTAAGAGCAAGCCCCCTAAGTAGCAACATGCCCACATATAGAACTCGCTCCCCCTCCCCAGAGACCGCTTTCAGGCAGACATGCTCCTCATCATTAAAAGTGGATGAAGCCTGAACAGAGGGAGGGAAGCATGCAAGGAAGATGTCAACTGTGAGTGAGGCTGCTGGCCCTGCAGTACGAGTCCTGGGCAAAGGAGCCTGAGCATCCTCTCTCTTGCCCAGACCGCATGAATTTGCTGGAATGTTTTCCATTCCATCCATCCCAAACAGCTAGTGTACCATTTATTGAGTCCTTACTAGGTGCCAGTGTCTGTGACATGTGTTTTTCACATGATCTATCTCATTTAATCTTCTGAACATCCCCAAGTCTTAATAACTCCCTGTATTCTTCCATTTGTGTTGCTATAAAGGAATATGTGAGGCTGGGCAATTTATAAGGAAAAGAGGTTGATTTGATTCATGGTTCTGCAGGCTGTACATGAAGCATAGTGCCAGCATCTGCTTCCAGTGAGGCCTCAGGAAGCTTACAGTCATGGGGGAAGGTGAAGGGAAGCCAGCGTGTCCCATGGCAAGAGAGGGAGAAAGAGAGAAAGGGAGGGGATTTCAGACTCCTTTAAACGATCAACTGCGTGAACTCATGGAGTGAGAACTCACTCATTACTGCCAGGACAGCACCAAAGCCTTCATGAGAGATCCACCCCCATGACCCAAACACCTCTCACTAGGCTCGCATTCAAACCATCTCACTCTCATCTCACTGATGAGGCCCCTGAAGATCAGATAGGTACAGTGTAGTTCTCAAAGTCACACAGCTAAGGTAGATGCCCAGGCCTATCTGATTCCAGAACCGTGCTTGGAACCACACCATGACATTGCCACTCCCTCCCAGATGTCACTGAGACACTGGCTTCCTTTGCCTTCCAAGCAGGACAGGGCATGCAAGGCCAGAAGACTCCTGTCCCAGTGAGCACAGCTCCTCAGTCTTACACAGGCCTAATGGGATTTTAGAGGCAGAGGCAGGCTGTGAGAAAGAGGTGGGGTTTGGGATCAGGCTGGTCTTGAACTGGGGGAAGCACAGGCCTTTGTTAGGATGCCCAGTGACATCAGCTGCAAAGCCTTCAACACCCACTGATGCACCTGCAGGGGGCTCTGGGGCAATGGTGAGACCAGGCAGGGAGGCTGCCAAGCCATGAGTCGTGGGTGCTCCTCCTTGGAAAGTGTGACTACAGCTGGCGAGTAGGGGATTGGCAGGGGAGGGGGCTGATGCGCTGTAGCACATTGATGGCCTGGATTTCATATAAGGCCCAGTAAACCGGAAACAATAGAGAATGGTAGGAGATGGAGTCAGAAATTGTGGCCTGGGGTTGTCTGTGCCCACACAGGGATCAGGAAAAGGATGGGAGATGTGGCCCACTTCAGACCCCACCTGCCATGGACATGCTTCCTGAATCACTGCCTCCCAATAACTCACTAATTCCAGAGTCGCCCTCAAACCAGATATGTCCCTAATCAGTGGGCGCTTTCTAAAGACATCATATACATAGACTTCTGCTAAGTACTGAGACTGAAATGCAAAACTCTCATCCCCCAGAGAGATCCTGTTAGCTGGGAGAGGAGGCGTCTGATTCCTGAGCTCAGAAAGGTTGGCAAATGAGAGTCTCTGTTTCCATGGGAAATGCGTGCGGTGCCCCTGGGCTTCCATGGTGCCTGGCACAGGCTTCCACTGCAGCACCCCCTTATCTCTCTGTAATTGTTTGGCTGCACATCTGTCTCCCCCACCACACCATGAGCCCCTTGAAGGCAGGACCTATGTCTGATCAATGTCCCTGTCCCCGATGGCTGGCCCAGACTGCTCCACAGAGTTATAAAATAAATTATTGAATAATTAGGAAGAAACTGCTTCCAGAGAGCATCAGGGTTCCAAGTCAGTGGTCTGATAATGTCTGTGTGAGCGAATCTACCTCCCGTGGATTTTGTGTGTTGAATAATTGAGTGAGGTATGCCAGAGGCAGAGCAGATGTGAGATTGCTCAAACCTCTGACAAATGAAAGACAGTTTCCAGCACAGAGGAGGTGGTCTGAGGCCGAGACCCATCCCATGGGGGTGGGCCTCTGGGGATTCCCAGGAGGTCCACCTGAGGAAGAATATAGGGTGGGGCAAGAGGCCAGCTTGAGTTGGAAGACGACAGTCAGCACAGCCCTGGAGGCACCAGGGATGGTAAGAGTGGGCTGGGGGCAGGAGCAGGGTAGGGTCCTCACTGTGGACCATTGTGACCTCCTGAGACCCAGAGGGCTTCTGTCACGTGGGGATCAGGATTTGGAAAGGGGCCGAAAGTCAAGTTGCCAGACAAAGCTTTATTCATTCATTCATTTGACCTATGCCCACGCTGCTAGGATCCAGCAGGAATGCAACAAAGCCGCTGCCCTTGTAGAGGTTGACTTCTGGTGTGGAGACAGCCAGGGGGCAAGCCAATCAAAAAATAATTTCAGATTGGGATAAATGGCATGCAGAACAAAAGCAGGGTCAGGGAAAGAGAGTGGTGAGCTGCATTACATGGGACAGGGCAGTCTGGGAGGGCTTCCTGGAGGAGCTGACCCTTGAAAAGAGACCTGAAAGATGTGAAGCCAGGAGTTTTTGCAAACACCGCAAAGGGCTTTGAGTTTGGCAGGTGTGAGGAGCCACCTGAAGGCCCCTGTGGAAGGAGTCAAGGGCAGCAGGAGGGAGAGGGGGCAGGGTGAGCAACTGTGCTGCTTTGCTTTGACAGAGGATTTTCCGGGACACGGGACTTTCAGTACTAAACCTGGATATGTCCCAGGCAAACTGGGACTAAATTGGTCACCTAGAGGTAGGGCCTGAGGACAGAGAGGCTGCTGGGGCGAGAACACGCAGGTCCACCTCTGAGGTCACGGGGAGGACTTCGGGTTTTATTCTACATTGAATGGAAATGGAAGGCAAAAACTCGTTTCTGACTTAAATATCTGTGTGTGTCTGGCACTGTGCTGGGCAGTTGATAAGGATGAGGCATACATGATCCCTGCCTTTGCGGAGTTTCAGGCTTTTGTGTTTTCTCACATTGGCAATTAAGCCAGCGGTGTCACACGTGTCACCACATGCCTTCTCTGTGGCATTTTTTATCTAGGCTCAGAATAAACAAAGAGAAGCATCCATAGTCTTCAGAGCAGGCGCTTTTCCTCTCCACCTAGATCAGCAGGTCGCTATTTCCAGACATCATCTCATTGTGACCACGAGGGAAGCACATGTTATCTGATATGGAAAATTGAGCAGGGGCTCACCTTTACTGGGCACCTGTGTGGGAAGGTCACAGGTCAGCAGGGAGTCGAGATAAATAGGCAGCTACAACACAGCATGGCAAGGGCCTTGTGTGGGCAGAGGGGTATCATATCCACAAGCATGAACATCTCTTAATCACTAACTGTTTCAGCTTTCTTTCTGCTGCATAAAAAAATCACCACGCACATAGGAGCTTAAACCACATTTACTACCGCGCAGTTTCCATGGGTCAGAAGTCCAGGCATGGCTGAGCTAAGTTCTCTACTAAGGGTCTCACAAAGCTGTCATCCAGGGGCAGCTAAGGCTGAGGTTTTATCAGAGACCTGAGGGCCTCTCTCAAGTTCACATGATTGGTGGCAGAATGGTTTCCTTACAGCTGTAAAATCAGGATGGCTTCCTTCTTCAAGGTCAGCAGAAAAGTCTCTACTGCTTCAAGTCTCTAACCTCCAAACCCTCAGGGCTTACCTGATTTGACCAGGCTCACCCAGGAGAATTTCTTTTTGGATTAACTCAAAGTCAACTCATCAGGGACCTCAGTTATGTCTGCAAAAAAAAAAATCCCTTCACCTTTGCCATATAATTTTACCTAGTCATGGGTGTGACAGCCCATCATCTCTATGGGTCCTATTCACACCCAAAGGGAGGGGATTGTGGAGATGGGACCAAGGGGTGGGATGCTGAGGGGCATTTCAGAATTCTGCTTATCATACTAACCATGGGAGAGGTGCTTTACACTTACAAACTCATTTCATTCTCAGAACAATCCTATGTGATAGATACTATCATTGTCCTCATTTACAAGTGAGGAAACTGAGGCAGAGAGGGGGTAAGTAATCAAGTCAAGGTCCCACAGCCAAGAGGACCCAGTGCTTTGGAAAAACACAGCCTCATGGAATGAGGATCCCTGTGGCAGTCAGGGAAAGGCGTGGGGGTGGGGGCGAGCCTACCATAGTTCGCCTTGCTGTTTCATAAAGCGTTGCCGTGGAAACCCTGCATGAAGCATCCCTTAAAGAGCTGTTTGATTATTTTTTCAGGGTGGCATCTGCAGTCACCTAGCAGCAGCACCAACACACACACATGCGTGTGCGTACACACACACACACACACACACACAGTGACTGAGTTAATGGGTCTAGTACAGGCACATGGCAGGAGATCTGGAAGGTCTATTGATAAAAGAATTGCTTATTGGCAGGATCAGGGTTCTGGTCGGTGTCTCTACTGCAGGGAACCCAGATCTGGGAACCTTTCAGGTCCTGATGGTCATGGTGCTGCCGGTCTTCAGTCACTGTGGGTCCAGAGAGACTCTCTCTCAGCTGCCCCTTCTGTCTCCTCCCACTGGCTTATCCTTCCAGCTCCAGCCCTTCCTGCCCTTCCTAGACCTTCTCAGGTCAGCAATCTTAGTGTCTTTGGCCAACCTGGGAGTGGGATAGGACTGTGTAGAACTCATTGACATTAAGCCTGAACACACAGACCTATAAGGCATGAAACTTGTTCACTCACAGCCCCTTTGATGAATTCCAGCTCCTTTGATGACACAGAAAGTGCTGGACGCTTATTGATCTTGCCCCAAATCTTAAAGCGAGGTCTAGCCTTGCAGATCGATGAGGCAGGAGGCCCAGGGTAATCATTATGATGACAATGATGATAATAATAATGACTGCCATCTAGTACAACGTCTTGCCAGGCAGCATGCAAAGTGCTCTGTATACATTGTTTCATTGCTCATTTGTCAGTTCATTCAACAAGTATTTATTGAGCAACGGCTCTCTGCCAGGTTCTGGGTCTATACTAATGAATGAGTCAGAGAGGCTCCCTGCTTGCATGGAGCATACCTTCTAGTAGGGAAGATAGACAGTAAACAAAGGGGGGAAAGACAGCCAGTTGTGATAAGTGTCATGCAAAGACTTAAAATAAGACAGCCTTGGAGAGAGGACCTGTGGGCTTCTGCCTCTTTGATTTGTGTGGTGAGGGAAGGCCTCTCGGGGGAGGTGATAGGTGAATGCAAGAGCCCTGAGGTAGGAACTTGGTAAGCCTGAGGACCAGAAAGTTGGGCCACAGTGGCTGGAGCATGGTGAGGAAGGAATCAAGGGCACCAGCAGAGATTGGCCACGGAGACTCTGCAGGTCCAGGACAGGAGGGTGAGTCTTATTTAAAGGGAGATGAGAAGATTTTGGGGGGTGTTAAGCAGGGGAGAGACATGCTCTAATTTATATTTTAACAGATCCCTCTAGCTGCTGTGTGAAGAATGGCTGTGGGGCAAGAGTGGAATCAGGGAGCTCAGTTAGACCTTTGGAGACACTGGGTGAAGGCGACTGGGGCTTGGGCCACGGAGGTAGCACAGGAGCCAAAGAGGAGTGCTTGGATTAAGGTATGCTCAGCAGGGCTGACTGATGGTGTGGATGTGGGGGTGGAAAATAGAGAGGATTCTGGAATATTCCTGAAATTTTGGTCTGAGCAAGAGGGTAGATAGAGATTCCATCTTCAGAGCAACTCTAAGCTGTGATGTTTTCTGCACTGCATAACTTAAAAAGCAGACACACAATGGCCTGACACCTGCTACAGCATGGATGGCTCTCAAGGACATTATGCGAAGTGAAGGATGCCAGTCACAAAAGGATCAAAACGATATGATTCCACTTATATGCAGTGCTTGGACTAGTCAAACTCCTAGAGACAGAAAGTAGAATGGTGGTTGCCAGGGCCTGGGAGGAGGGGGGAATGGAGTGTTATTGCGTAGTGGGTACAGTTTCAGTTTTGCAAGATGAAAACAGTTTTGTGGATGGATAGTGGTGATGGTTACACAACAATGTGAATATTCTTTTTTTTTTTATACTTTAAGTTCTAGGGTACATGTGCACAATGTGAATATTCTTAATGCTACTAAACTACACTTAAAAATGGTTAAGATGCTAAATTTTATGTATATTTTACTATAATTAAAAAGAACAGAGCCAGGATCTCATAGTTGGTAAAAGGCCAAGCCAGGTTTGAACTCAGATCTGGTGTGTTAATTGCCGTATCACCCTGCTTCCAGGAACACAGGCCCCAGCCTTGATGTGAGCTCCCTCATGGTACCAGTGTCGATGTGGAGATCAGCCTACATCATGCACTGGTGTGGCCACCATAGGAGGACACCAACCCCCAGGTGTGGCTGGTTTGGCACCTGTAAGTGGGATGTTTGAATAGAGAGATGAACAATAGAAAGTAGACTGAACGCCGGCACTTTATTTTGTCTAATAGTGTCAGCATATACAAAGCAACCCGATAGAAATGATGATAGTGATGATGATGATGGTGATGGTGGTGATGATCAGGGTGACACAAAGTCAGCTTCCACACACTGGCATATCAGTGCCAAGCCCTTCACACATGACATTTTATCAATCCTCACCACAACCCTACAATATAGGTACTTTCATTATTCTACATTTCATTCTACAGATGAGAAGACTGAGGCTGAGTGACTTTCGTTAAGATTGCCCATGAGTAAGCAGGAGTAAAAGATCAAAACGTGGTCTGTCTCCAGAGCCTGAATGCCTTTCTAGGAATGACCCGGGTTAAACGAGGAAACTAATTAAGAAGGTATAACAGCACTCACTCCTGAGTGTTCTATTTTTTGGGCCAACTTGAAGGGACACGCGGGTAATTATTTCCTAGAATGAGCATCCTTTGCACAGGCCCCAGGATGCTCCATGCTCAGCCTCCTGCGTGGAAGCTGACACCGCGTTTGCTTGGTGACAAGTCACAACAAAGCTCGGCACACTCCCACCCCGCCCCACTCAGGCGGTGCCTCATGGGGGAAAATAAGATAAAACAAAATCAAGCTGAGCTCCTAATTCATATTCCATCTCCGGCAGCTCCTTGATGATGAATAATTCTGGAACTGGAAATGAGGCAGGAGAAAGGCAGATGGGGATCCGGGCAGTGTGGCCCAGCAGCCCGTTCTACTTGGGATCGTCCTCTCTTCCTCCTTGGGATGGCGAGACAGGGTCCACGGGTGATAAATGAACACCTTGACCTCCTCCTCCTTTTAAAAGAATTATTATTTTCAATCGTGGTGAAATACACATAACACCACTCATTATCTTAACCATTTTTAAGTGTGGAGTTAGTTCATTGGCATTAAGTACATTCACATTGTTGTATAACCATCCCCGCCATCCATCTCCAGAATCTTTTCATTTTCCCAAGCTGAAACTCTGACCCTTTAGTCTGTACTAACTCCTCTTTTCCCTCTCCCCCAGCCCCTGGTAACCTCTATTCTGCTTTCTTTCTCAATGAGTTTGACTACTCTAGGTGTCTCATATAAGTGGAATCATACAGTATTTGTTCTTTTTGTGACTGGCTCATTTCACTTACCATGATGTCCTCACAGTTCATCCATGCTGTAGTATGTGTCAGAATTCCCGTCTTTTGTCAGGCTGAATAACATTCCGTTGTTCGGATGTACCATGTTTTGTTTAGCCATTCACCCATCATGGACACTGGAGTTGCTTCTCCTGCTTGGCTGTTGTGATAGTGCTGCTATGAACATACCTCCTTCTCCTTTACCGGAGGCTGACTTAACCCTGGCTACCCTCAATTGTATAATTGTGGGTATTTGGATGGCCAGAGTTAAGTCAGTGTTCCCTCCCCCCACCACCAACAGAACTGCCACCCCCATACCCCTCACTTGGCCTCCACTAGATCTTACCCTGGGCCCTACAGGTTTCCATAGCAACCCAGTACCAATCAGCTGTGGAAGGCAGTCAAGTTTAGGGGTTTGAGTCCAGGCTTGTTACTTACAAGGTTTACGACCTAGGGCAAGTTAGTTCATTCCTCTGGTCTTCGTTTCCTCATTTGTAGAAACAAGATCATGATAGTACTATACCTACTTCGACTCTCAGGGGAGGGGGTTGAAGGAGATAATACTAGCCCTAGGTCTGTGCCAGGAATTGTGCTGTGCCAGGTGCCTTGCATGGATTATCTGCCTGGGTCCGCATAGCAACCCTAAGGGGTAGTTATATTATTATCCTCTTTATAGATGAGGAAACTGAGTCTTGGGGAGGGAAAGGACTTGCTCGAGGTCCCATGATAGCATAGAGGATTGGAGAAGGGAGTGAGCATGGCAGGGAACCAGCATCACTGGGCAGTGGTACTGGGATTCTGAGCACTGGGCTTGTACCCTTATCCATGGGAAGTGCCCTGCAAATGAAGGCTAGTCTGATAAATTTTGGACATGCTCATAGCTGGCTCCTGAGTCAATAAAATCAATCCGTGTCTCTCAGGGAGCAGGGTCAGCTTGAACAGGCAAGGCCCTTTTCCGGCAGGGACATTTTAAGCTTGGAATGGGGCTGTCAGGTGAGCCATGCTGGGCAAAAGCACTAGGAATCTATGCCTGAACTCGGGGGCCTGTGGCTCCTTTCTTCCTGGGAGGAGGGTCCATGTGTTTTATCTTCTCTCAAAAGATCCCTGACTCCAAACTGGTAAAGACCCACTTGGATTCTAGCCCATGGATCTCAGAAAAAGCTACAGACTCTATAAGGACTATGAGCTACAGAGATTGGGTTCTACTGCAAGCTTAGAGAGGGCAGGTTCCTGGGTCAGCTGGGCTGTAGGCATCATGGAAACGTTGCAAGTTGGCACAGGTTGAGGCTGCAGGACAGACAGACTGTGCGAGGATTCAGGGGCATGTGAGAGAAGCTGGTCCTGGCTGTGTAGCAGAGAACGGGTAGGCCATGGCTCTGCAAATTTAAATTCATTTATTGCTCATGTATCTGTCCTGGGCAGGTGTTTAATATGGTGGGGAGCTCTACTCCACCTGGAAATTCAGGGATAAAGCCTCCTTCCACCTTGGAGACACACATCCCCTTGGGTCTGATCAACAACATACAGCCAGTGTAGGAAGAACATGCAGGAGGCTGCATGGAGGTTTTTATGGGCTAAGCCTGGCCATGGCCTGTATCACTTTTGCCCATGGTCCACCTAACTGCAGGGAGGTCTAGGAAAGGTTGTCTAGCTGTGTGCCCCAAGAAGGGAAGATGGAATTTTGGTGGAGCTAGACTTTTTTTTGCCACGTGCAGCCATCCAGCAAACATTTGCTGGTGCCCAATGCGTTACGGAATGTTTAAGGAACAGAAGCCCTGTGACGTGAGTTCAGTAAACGTATGGCTGATAATCTCACAGAAAGCTAAGTTCATTGAGGTTGTCATCCATCCACTCATTTATACATCCATTCATTCATAGAGTCGTTGATTCAAGAAATAGTTTTTGCGTGTCTACTGTGTGCTGGCCACTGTGCTATATGCTGGGATACAAAAGTGAAAAAAGTCAGACAAGGTCTCTGTTTGCATGGAGCTTAAATGTTTGTGTGTGTGCGTGTGTGTGTGTGTGTAAACAACAAAAACAAGAACCACATAAAATGATTACTCATGACTGTAAATGCTCTGAAGGTATAATAAAGGGTGGTGAGGCAGAATAGCTGAGGTTGGATTAAATGTCAGGATTAAATGTCTGAAGGTATAATAAAGGGTGGTGAGGCAGAATAGCTGAGGTTGGATTAAATGTCAGGGTAGGCTTCTCTGAGGAGGTGACATTTGAGTTGAGTGCTGAAAGACGATCATGAATGAGCAATGCAGAATGGAAGACAGAACTTCTGGGCCAGGGAATATTGTGTAAAGGCCCTGGGGCAGAGAAGAACTTCATGTACTTGAAGATTATCCACCATCACTACTGTTATTCTTATTCAGACCTCTACCTCTTTGCTCTATTAGTTTTCCTCTGCTTAATACCACTGGTTCTATAACTGGACCATCAAATTCAACAGCTCTGTTCAGTCCTGTTCTGGCTTTAGCTATCTTGGTGGCATTTCACACATTGCCAGCCAAGTTTTCATTCTCAAGATACTTGGGGTCATCACAGCCTCTTGGTCAGAGTTTCCTAGGACTCAGCCCTTAACTGCTCTTCTCCTTCTCTCTACCTTGGCTCCTGTGGCCTCCCCACCATGCTGAGTGTCCATGGAGGTGTGTACAAAGCACACTGGACCACTTGGCTCCACAGAGGAGAAGGGGATGTCTTCCCAGAGGTGACATTTGAACTGAGTCTTGAAAGGTTGAGAAGGATTTGCCAGATGATGAAAATCACAACAGTACTTCAGAGGTGGGGCCAGCAACTGCAGAGGCCAAGGGGCGTGAAAGGGCACAAAGGAGAGATCACAGAAGGAGAGGTGACAAAGGAGCAGGAGTGTGCATGGTTGAGGGTGTGGTAGGGATGGAAGTAGCGGGAGGAAAACCTGGACAGATGGCTGAGTCCAGATCGTGTAGGACCTTAAATGTCTTGCTAACAAGTAGACAGTTTCTTCTGCCGGCATCAAAGAGTCACAAGAAGCTTAAGGATGGTGCCTGGGTTTGTTTTATAGGCAGGTGAGTGTTGGAGCAGGAGGATTGGAGAAGGAAGTGAGCCTGGCAGGGAACCTGAAGTGGAGGACGGGTGAGGGGGTAGGTGGGGGAAAGCCAGGGAAGAGATTGATTTTTCTTGGCAATCAACGATGTAAATGGCTGGCATAATTGCTTGACACAGAGCCTATCCTTAAAGGTCATTTGGCCTCACCTCTTCTTAGGGGTTGCAGCCTGGGATGGGCTCTGATAGTTTTTTAAATACAAGAGCACCTTTTGTAGAGTGTAAGCATAATGAGGGCAGGGAGGACATTCATCATCAGATCCCAGCAAACCACCAAGGTGTGAAGACACCAGTTGAATGAGTTAATGAATGAGCAGCTCCAGTAAGCCATGTGCCTCTTGAACAGATGACAGAATGGAGTGCAATGTCCCAAACATTTAGACAAATTCTTGTCTCATTGCTCAAGGGAGGGAAGAGAGAACCAGGCTGGCTTCCGCAGCCTCCCTCCAGCCCTGGAGATGTGTGCTAACAGACTGGCCTGGGAAAAGAGGGTGGAAGGTTGGAGACTTGGCCAATGTCAGTCAGGAATGACTGTGGGTCAGATTGTCAGATAGAGGACCAAGGGGAAAGAGAAATTGGGGTTCTCAGGTGTCTAGAAAAACACCCAAGGTTCTGGATGATGCCTGACTCAATGCTGTAATCAGTTAGGAGCTGGAATTAACAGCTTTCTATCTTTGGTGAACAATCACCATGGTGGAACAATGAGGTCAACAGCAGCTCTTCAGAGACATGAAGACAGACGCATCCCAATCCTTGGCTGAATAGGAAGGAGGGAGACAAGATACCCAGGGACATGGCATAAGGCTTCTTCTATGCATATGACCTGTGCCCCAGGACAGTTGCAGGCCAGGTCTAGAGAGTGTGGAGTGCAGCTCCCTCTTTTTCACCTGGGGAGATTTAGGGCCTGGTAACACCTAACTCCCAGGCCTTGAGTTCCTGGGCCTGTCAGTAGCCTAGCCTTTGCTGTAAATGTCATCTTGCCCAACTATGCCAACCACTGGCTTCTCAACCACGTTTCCCTCAATGCCCATCCTCAACAGGCTCTCCTACCTGAATACCCACATGCCACATGCCATGTCCCTGCACATACCCACATACCCACACATTTCATAGTTATGCAGTTTACATGCATATATAGACACACACATGCTCATGTAACACCAACACACCAGCATGATTATAGACACAAACTCTCCTCTGTCTCTCTCTCTCTCTCTCTCTCTCTCTCTCTCTCTCTCTCTCTCTCTCTCTGCTGGAGGAGAAATAAGGAGAGCCATTGTTGCTGGAACATTGGGTGTGAGGAGGAGACGGGTACGTACAGTTGGAGACATGGGTGGGGCTAGCTCATGGAGGACCTTGAGTGATATTCTAGAGCTTGACACCAACTGAAGCGCTTTTAGGAGGGAAGAGCCATGATCCTACTAGTTGTTTAGAGAATGGGTTGGATTGGGGCAAGTCTGAAGACAGAACAATGAGGAGGCTATCTCCAAGTCCAAGAGAAGAAACTGAGATAGGGTAGGGGCTGGTCCTGGAGCCTGAGCAATGGGGTGGGGGCAGATATGAGAGATGGAAGGAAGGTAATTCAAGAGACTGGGTGTGAGACCAGATGAGGTCTCAGCTTGGATGGCTGGCTGGATGATGGGCCAGTCCCAGATGCAAGGAACCCAGGGGAGAGATGGGTTTGGGGCAAGGGCAGGAGAGTACTTTGGGCCATGTGCAGTTGGAGGCACTTCTGAGATTTTCACTTAGAGAAGCCCGAAAGTAGCAAGACTTGGGGTCTGGAGTCAGGAGGAAGGTCTGGGCTGGGATTTTGCACACAGGAAGTTAGGAGTCACTAACCCTGGGAACAAGAGCCTGGAAAGCAAGCAGTGGGGGCTTCTGTACTCTTGGCCATGTGCCACTTGTTGTCTCTGGAACATCCTTCCTTCTCTGTCAAGACCATACCAAATGCCTCTTCCAGGAAACTTCTCCAAATTATTCCTTCCCCTCATCCCTGAAGTTGTGAGCCACTGGCTGGTGAGCCAGGGCAGCGCAGGGCAGCTGAGGAGAGGGTCAGAGAGGGGATAAGGTCTGAGTCCAGTGATACACAGGGTCTCCTCTTGCATTTCAGTTTGCAGCTGGGTAGGACTATTCATGAATGATTCTTATTAGGTTGTAAGGGAGGTCTTTAGAATTCAAAGCAACAGACCCCTCCCTGGCTCAACAAGAGCAGTGTAGGTCTAAGGGATGCTGCCTACCTGGCAGAGCCAGTGTGCATCCCATGTTCTGGCTCCTGGGGCCACCTGCCCTCCCCAGTCACTGTACCCGGCTTCTCTCTTTTTCAGCTCCAGCCTCTCCCACACTGCCCTGGCATCTTCTCCCAGGGAATCCAGGGGCTTTTATGTAATCACATCCTAAACTTATTGAGCACTTCCTGTGTGCCAGACACTGAGATAAGCACTTTGAGCTCCTTTGCCAGGATTGGTTCAGGGCTGAGGCCATAGGAGATGACATTCTATCTGCAGCTGGACAGGGATGTGGGCCAAACATGGCAGCCCTGGCCATAAACCTCCCAAAGCCTGAGGGTCATTCTGACCCAGACAAACAGAAAACCTATCCTGCTATAAAAATTGTCAGGTGGCCGGGCGGGGTGGCTCATGCCTATAATCCCAGCACTTTGGGAGGCTAAGGCAGGTGGATCACTTGAGGTCAGGAGTTGGAGACCAGCCTAGTTAACACGGTAAAAACCCCATCTCTACTAAAAATACAAAAAAAAAAAGTTAGCCGGACATGGTGGTGCGCGCCTGTAATCCCAGTTACTCAGGAGGCTGAGACAGGAGACCCGCTTGAACCTGGGAGGTGAAGGTTGCAGTGAGCCAAGATTATGCCACTGCACTCCACCCTGGGCGACAGAGTAAGACTCCGTCTCAAAAAAAAAAAAAAAAAAAAAAAAGTCAGATGAAAAGAAAGAAGGTATCTCTTTGTCCTCTTTGTCCTTTCTTAACATGCTACATTCATCTGGAAGTGATAAGTTTACTTCTTTTGTAAGAATTGATTTTACCACCACAAGTTACTAGCCAATGGGTCATAGAAGACCTTAGGCCAATCCTGCCCCCAGAACAAACAGTTGTTTGCATGTTCCAGTGGGAGACATGTTTGTCAAGAAAAACATTTTCACATTTACCTGGAAAGTTCTATGTAAACGTGAAGTACCCTTGCTATTGTTGTTTTATTTTCATAATGACTAGTACAGAAAGTAAAGCAACTCAGGTTTATCTTATCCCAGAATCCAACACCTCCCAAAATGTGTTTCGCAGAACAATTCAGAGGTTATTAGGCATTACTGAGAGTAAAGTTCCAAAGTCAGGGCAGTGATTATGTAGTCAAATTTTTGGAAATTCTGGATTAAGCAAGGTTAAGCAGGTTTCTCCTGCAGAAACTCTCAGATAAACTTGTGAGCACTGGTTTCTTCAAGAGGGAGGGAGTTTCTGTTGTATTTTTTAAAATTACCTGACACACTGAATGTTTTTCTTATTAAGTTTATTTCTCAGCCAGTGTATCATAGAACACACCGGAAAATAATTTTCTACCCCACTATGCAATTAATCAAATTTAGCCCCAAATTGCATATTTAGCTATTCTAAGCCTAATACTAACCATATTTATCCATGTTTCACCATAGGGTACCACTGATTTTCCATGTGTTTTTCTGTCTAGATATGTTTGATCATCCCTGGGCTAGGGTGCTGTCGGGGCAGGTCGGGCTGAGCAGGGGGCAGCAGGGCAGGTGCTGGAGAGGTTCACATAGGCCGCAGGATGAAGGACCTGGTGCCAGCCTAATGCTCTTCCTCCAAGGGACCAAGGCTTGCCACAGTCTTCTGAAACAGGGGCAGCACGTGTTACTGGTTTGGAAAAACTGAACTTCCCTTAGAGAGTGACAGGAGCAGGAAGGAGGCAATGTGGCTCCCTGCTGCCTGCTCCCCTGCAATCTTGCTGTATCCCAAACCTTCTCAGGTCCTACCCTAGGAGGCCCTGAAACATCCCCCTCTGCATCCACTCTTCCAGCTCAATATTAAATTCCTTAAAGGCAGGGTCTAGCTCTTCCCCTTTTCCTCTGCCCCATTTCCCCAGAGAAATGGCCCCAACTTTTTAAGAGGTTGAAGTCTTTGATGCAGAAGAGATACCTCTTCCCTCTGGGTCAGGGTTGCCCAAATTGGCAAATTAAAATACAAGAAACCCAGTTAAATTTGAATTTCAAATAACAAAGTCTTTTTAGTATAAGCGTATTCCAAATATCCCAAGGGATATCCTTATACTATAGAAGGGTTTGTGTTTTTCTGAACTTCAAATCAAACTGGGAGTCCTGTATTTTACTTGGCAGCTCTATTCTGGGGCCTATGATGTTTCCTTCTTGGTGGTGCTTCTTTAAAGAATCCCAGGTGGAAGAGAGGAAGCCATGGGTTCTGTGGTTAGGAAGCAGCAAGGAGAGTTCTGTTCTGACAGCCTCTCTGTGGCCCCTCTGGTGCAATGATGGATGTCTTCGCAGCCCCAGCTAGTCTAGGTTGGAGGAAAGGGGCCAAGGAGAGCTCTGACTGGGTGTGGGTTGGGAATGCTCTAGGCCTGGCAAGGAGAGGAACTCTGAAGTTACCAAGAGCATGGACTCCACACTGGGGAAGCAGTGAAACAAACAAGGGTCTTGAATCCTGGGAGATCAAGATTACAACATGGTAAAAGGCACAGCCCTTAGATCAAGCAGCTTGGGTTTTAACCCCAGCTTTGATCCCAACCTGCATTGTAGCCCTGGGTAAGAGTTAGCCCGGCTGTTCCTCAGTTTCCTCCCTGTAAAAAGGAGACAGTTGTAGTACCTCCGTCCGCATAAGATGAAATAGAAGAATGCTAAGCAATGTGCCCAGCTCATAGTAAACACTCAAGCTGTGACTATTATTACTTTCACTACTCCTACTAGCTGTGTGACCCTTCGGGTCTCTAAATTCAACTCTCTCTTTGGTAAAATGAGGTCATCTTTACCAACCTAAAGATTAGCTATAAAGACTAAAAATGAATCCTATTTTAATGGGGAAGGGTGGAGGCTATAAATACACAAGCCCTTCCCTGCAGTCAGCACAATGCCCACCTGTCCCCAGGGCCAAATGGTAAGGAAAAGGAAATTTGATGTAGGTCTCAATCTTCAAGTGCCACCTGCCTGTCTCTTCCAGTACCTGCTAGTCACCTCTGTCCAGCACCTTCCCTGGTGCAGCCCACTCGCCCCACAGTCCCTTCCCATCGTTGACTCCCATCAAAACTGAGCTTTCCTCATTTGCTTTTATCACAGGAGGGGGGCGATTCCTGAGATATGAATCATATGCCTCACATAAGTACATAACTGAATAAACACTAGTTCAGGGTCAGCAAACTGTGGTCTGTGGGTCAGCTGGCTATTTTTATAACTAAAGTTTGGTTAGAACACATATTGCCTGTGGCTGCTTTCACACTGCATGGAAAAAATCAGGTCCCTGTGACAGAGACCATATAGCCTGCAAGGCCAACAAATATTTACTATCTGGCCCTGTATGGAAAATGTTTGCCAATTCTTACACTATTTATTGCTTCGTGTGTGTGTGTGTGTGTAATTCTGATTAATATATAATATATATTTTATTATGTATACATATATATTTAATTCACTGAACACATTCCGGCTTCAACTGAGCACTCTCTTCCTGCCAGACATGAAATCAAATGCTAGATATATAAAGAATACAGCACTGTTCCTGCCCCTCAAGGAGTCCAGAGATGAAAATAGACACCTAAAGAAACAATTACAACAAGCAGGCTCAGCTCCTGTTTGGAAGCCAGGGTGTTATAAATGGATGAATGAATGAATTACAATGTACAACAAAGTGCAGGAATTGAAGCGCAAGGAAACCGCCACGTAACTCCTTAGATGGGGTCCAAAAAAACCCAATCATGTAAAATGTGGGCTTGTGAGATTGCAACATTAACAAAATGAACAGAGGGAGCCTGCCTATTTCATGGGCCAGGAGATTCAGGATTCTAACAGCCAATTGCCAATGACATTGTGACAGTATTTATAGTCAATCAAGATGTGTTCTTGTGGGATCTTATGGGTTATACAAGACACTTAGGGTATCAAGGAGGGCTTTACGGAGGAGGTGACATTTAAGTGTGGCTTTGATGGAGTTTGCCAGATGAAGAATTTGAGAGAAAAGGTAGAGAGGACAAGATGAGAGAAGGCAGAAAAAACATCAGCAACAGTCAGATCACAAGGATGGGGGCAGCCTAGGCCTAAGCTTTAATTCATACTGATGGCAACAGAGAGGTTCTTAAGGTTTTCTTTTTATTTCCTTTTTTTTAAAATTAATCTTTCAAATTATTATGTATTCTCATGAGAGTCACCCAGAAGACCATAGGTTCTGTGTTTGCCTGTGCCTTGGTGGTAAGGAACTTACTTTTATAATGTGGGCTCCTGGCAGGGTCAATAGGGCAGGGCCATGGTGAATTTGTCATTCTAGAATGCTGGCTCCAGCATTGCTGAGGACAATGCACTGGAAAGGGCAAGGCCAGCAGTGAGAAGATCAGAGTTGGGCACAGAGGTCCAGGGAAGAGACCATGAGGGTCTTCAAATGAGAAGGAAGTTATAGGGCTAGTGTGGTTTAGGGAGGACAGGAAACTCCAGGAGAGAGGCCACGTTTGCTGCTGTCAGAAGTAAAAACCTAAAAACAAGAAAGGCCCTGGAGATTGAGCAGTTAAAGCTCAGAGAGATAAACCCAGCTGGGCCAGTGGAATAACTTACATGAATAGGTTAGTGGGAGTTGTTCTCAATCTCAGCTTTTCAGTCTCCTGGAGCAGCCGAGGCTCTGTTTCTCACGTTATGATTCAGCAGGTTTAGGGACAGGGTCTAAGCATCAGTATCTTTATAAAACTTTCCACATAACCATGATGCTGAAGGTTGCAGAATCACAAACATGAGTCGAGAGAATAGGCTTATGGCGGAGGGCTTCTGCCTGACAATGGTTAGGGCAAAGCCCAGCAGGGCGGGGCCCACTGACTAGTTGTGGGTGGCATCCTCCATCTGATGCCCTGGCACCCCTGCCTCTGTTTGATTGACAGGTAGCAGGAAATATACAGGACAAACCTAGAGGTCAGCTTGCCTGGTTGTCACCCCAAATCCTCTCCCTCAGGAGAATGCATGTGAATTCCTTGTGAGAATGTTTCAAGGTACAGTAGTCACTATGGACTTCCTGTGGAATGGTCCGTGCAAGAATGGCCTATTGCAGGCAGAAATGTGGAATCCCAGACAGTGATGTGAAAACCCGCCTCTGCCCCTGCAGTGAGCTATGTGGCCTTGGATAAATGCTCCAACATCTCTGGCAACTATGCTTATCTCAACAAGTGATGATAATAATAGCACCTCTCTCGATAGGTTGTTGGGAGGATTAAATAAGATCATTAAGTCTCTCAGTAAGCTTTTATGAAGTTATTATTATACATCAGGCACTGTTCTTGGAACTGAGAAACAGCGTTGAACAAAAAAGACCAAAAAATGCCTGTCCTTATGGAGCTTACACTGTAGCAAGGTGAGACTAACAATAAACAGATGGATGTATCCAGCAAAAATACATATCATTTGTAGTATATGAAGTATATTAACTTTATATATGACATATATAAAATGTATAATTATATATCTCATGTATAATAAAATATAAATATATATCAGTTGAATGGAGAGGAAATGGAGACAGCAAGTATAGAAAACTCTTTGGGGATGGAAATCTATGAAAAGCACTTGACATTAAGGATAGCACAGAGTAAGTATGCTATGAATTATGTTTAAAAGGCCAAACCGCTAAAAATAAGGGAGTCGTAAAGATTAAGTAAGCTAATATATGATGCAGAAGTGCCTAGCACAGATCTGGGACTCAAAAAAGAGTAGTTTTTATTCTTCCCTCCCTGATCCTGCCCACTGCCCCCAGATCACACACATATGGACACACGTACACAGGCATCACCTTCTCTTCTTTCCATGCTGAGGATTGTGGGAAGACTAAATCCTTCTCCCTGAATTCTTCTTCCCAACTAGCCTACCACTTGGTATCAATCGTATGGCCATGGAGATGAAACAAGTTACTTGATGGAAGAGAAGAAATCAAAACATATGGAGGGTGCTTGTCCAGAGAGCATAAATGACTCTTCATTATAATATGGGAACCAAAGTCTCAAATTAAAAATAAAAGAAGGCATGATGTAGCTTTTGCTGCACTTCAGCCACAGAGGAGATTCATTGTCATACAATCACTGAGAATATTACGTTGATTGGCAAGAGTCGGGCTTTGTAGAAGAGACAAAAATTCCCCACAGCTAATCTACAATGGAATTGTTCAATGTCAGGCACTGCTTTAATATTGTTCTGGGCTGCGTTGGATGTAAATATCCCCCTCTTCATTTGGTAAGCAATCAAAGGGAAGCTTTATAGATGGGAGAGCATGAACGGTTATAGTATCTGTGCTAAAAAATACACGGACATTCTAAAAAAAAAATCAAAGAACACAGTGCCTTAGAAAGGATTCGCTTTGTAGCTTATCTCCAATCTCCTATGTCTGTCCAGCAAGTTGCACATTAGACACATAACAAAAGACCACACTTTAAATGTTGCCCTTGACATTATTAAAAAGTACAGGACTGGCAAATCAGACTGGGAAAAAAATCAGACTATTAAATCTGGACAGTCGGGTAATCTCTCTTCATCTTATTGCAGTGCCTAGAATGATGAAAGGAGTAAGGGAACTCTTGTTTATTAAGCACCCACTATGTGCTTGGATGCTTTGCCTCTGTCAGAAGCAGTCTCACATTCCAGAGTGCTGAACAATGGAGGCAGAAAGACCGAGGTCCTCAACCTAGCTCTGCCATTTTCTAGTTGTGTGGCCTTGGGCAAGCAAGTGAATGAAGCTCTCTGTGCCTGTTTTTTTTTCACCTGTAAAATGAGGATACTCCATATCCCACAAGATAAAGTACCTAGTATGTTTCAGGTCCTGGACTAAAAGTAAAATAAGCTTTTAGTCCAGGACCTGAAACGTACTAGGCACTCAGGGGTAGGTATTATAAGTTGAATTTTAATCTGCGCAACAGCCCTGTGATGAGTTGAATTGTGTCTCCCTAAAAGCTATGTTGAAGACTTAACCCCCAGTACCTGTGAATATGACCTCATTTGGAACAGGGTCTTTGCAGATGATTAAGTTAGGATGAGGTCATTAGAATGTATACCCTATCCAATATGAGTGGTGTCCTTATAAAAAAGGGACACAGAAACAAAGCAAGAGAACACCATGTGAAGACAGAGGATTGGAATGACGCATCTGCAAGCCAAGGAACAACAAAAATTGCCAGCAAACCACCAGAAGCTAGGAAGAGAAAAGGAAGGATTCACCTACAGGTTTCAAAGAGATCATGGCTCTGCTGACACCTTGATTTTAAACTTCTAGTCTTCATAACTGTGAGAAAATAAGTTTCTGTTTTTTTCAGCCACCTAGTTTGTGGTGCTGGTACAGGAGTCCTAGCAAATGAAAACACCCTTACAGTTTGAAAAAGTATCCCCAGTTTCTGAAGAATTGAAGGCCAGTGAGGGAAAGTTTACAGCTCAAGATTGTGCAGCCAGATCTGGGATTTGAACCCATGTCTCTCTGAGCCTAAAGTCTGGCCTTTCTCCATCCACTGTGGGACCTCTCAGGAGTGGAGCTTGGCATAAAAAAGCAAGTGGGGTTGGAAATGAGCCCCATTCATTACACACAGTTCCCAATGGAAGCATCAGGTCAGAGTGGTCTGATTGTGAACAGCTCATTAAGTAAAGAGCAGTGAGCGTTTGAGAGTGACTTTTTAAGAAGAATCGACTTTTATTTATAGTGATGTTCCAGTCATTAATTTCGAAGGAAGAAAGCCCAAAGCAGAAGCAGGTTCATTAAAAATTTGACATTAGTAATTTAATTAAATTGGGTCTTTGCGTCTCATTGCGGAAAATGAAACGTTAGTTCTACACCGGTTCTCAGCTCATTTCCCCTAGTTGGCTCCCTCCCCTCACCTTAGCTTGCTTTTTTCTCCAAATGTTTACCTGACCTGCCCTTCCCACCCCCAACACTCATAAGCACACACACATCACAGTCATTGCCTCTGCTGTAAGACACCTGCATAGGATTATGGGAAACGCCAAGTGAGCCAGCAGCAGGGCATCATGGGAAATGCCAAGTGAACCAGCAGCAGGGGACTGATCATAGAAGATGCTAAATAAGCCGGGAGCATGGGATCTCATGGGATACACCAAATAAGCAAGCTGCAGGGGATCATGGGAAGTACCAAGTAAGCCAGTAGTGTGGGATCATGGGAAATGTTAAGTAAGCCAGCAGCAGTACAGGATCATGGGAAACACCAAGTAAGTCAGCAGCAGATCATGGGAAGTATCAAGTAAGCCAGCAGCATGGGATGATGGGAAATGCCAAGTAAGTCAGCAGCAAGGGATCATGGGAAATGCCAAGTAAGCCAGCAACATGGGATTATGGGAAATGCCAAGTAAGCCAGCGGCAGGGGATTATGGGAAATGCCAAGTAAGCCAGCAGTGTGGGATCATGGGAAATGCCAAGTAAGCCAGCAGCAGGGGATCATGGGAAATGCCAAGTAAGCCAGCAGCAGGGGATCATGGGAAATGCCAAGTAAGCAAGCAGTGTGGGATCATAGGAAATACCAAGTAAGCCAGCAGCAGTACAGGATCATGGGCAACACCAGGTAAGTCAGCAGCAGGAGACCATGGGAAGTACCAAGTAAGCCAACAGCAGGGAATCATGGGAAATGCCAAGTAAGCCAGCAACATGGTATCATGGGAAATGCCAAGTAAGCCAGCAACATGGGATCATGGGAAATGCTAAGTAAACCAGCAACATGGGATCATAGGGAATGCCAAGTAAACCAGCAGCAGGGGATCATGGGAAATGCCAAATAAGCCAGCAGTGTGAGATCATGGGAAATGCCAAGTAAGCCAGCAACATGGGATCATGGGAAATGCCAAGTAAGCCAGCAGCAGGAGATCACGGGAATAGCCAAGTAAGCCAGCAGCAGGGGATCATGGGAAATGCCAAGTAAGCCAGCAGCAGTACAGGATCATGGGAAACACCAGGCAAGCCAGCAGCAGGGGAATGTGATAAATGCTAAGTAAGCCAGCAGCACAGGATCATGGGAAATGCTAAGTAAACTAGCAGTGTGAGATCATGGGAAATGCTAAGCTGGGCCAATGGACAGGGCAATAGAGGTAAATCTTTTCATCTAGGTCATCTCACTTGGCACAGGTAAAGAATGGGCCAGGAAGAGCTCTTCAGTCTTTAAGATTCACTCTCACAAAAATATAAGCCTCTGAGGGCTGGCCCCACTGTGCCAAGCACAGTAAGCCCACAATGAATTTTTGTTGCATGAAGGAATTAATACATGAATGAGTAACTCTCCAAATAACTAATTAATGAACATGCACATATGTCCCTACAAGTGCCAGGCACTGTGCTAGTCTCCCAGGATATACCTATGAACCAGACTAGGCCCACGCCCTCATGGCCCTGTGGCCCAATGGAATGAGAACATTTGCCATTTTGTGAGCACCTACTATGTTCTGGGCATTGTGCCAGGCATGCAGCATTTATATTGGTAGCTCCCTCAACCGCTAAATATTTTTGGCCTCACTCCTTTCTCAGTTGAAGAAACTAAGGCTCAGAGAGTTCATGTGACTCAAGGTCACACAGAATAAGACATGATGGCACCTGGTTTCACACCCAGATCAGGCTGGTTCCAAAGTCTACCATTACCCTCTACACTGAGCTGTTTCCTCTCAGAGGAGTAAGAGAGGAAGGGGGAGGGAATACCTTTTTTCAGAGGGTTCTGAGATCATCAGAGCTCGTAGAGGGTTCTGGAAGGCAGATACTAACAGCAACATTGGCAGGAAGAGGGTATTGCAAGGACTAGGGGGGCCATTTAGAGTCCAGGCCTGCCCACTTCCACTTCCCCATCACTGCCACCCCACTCTTTTACTCCAGGCTCCCTCAGCTCCTGGGTTATCTCTGGCCTCAGGGCCTTTGCACATGCTGTTTTCTCTTTTTTGCTTAGCTAAGTCTTACTAATCTCCCAGGGTTCTGCAGAGATGTCACCTCCTCTGGAAAGTGATCTCTGACCTCTCCCCCAGCTGGGTTTGGTTCCCTACCTGTTCCTGTCCCATCATAACTCTTAGTGTGCCATTAATTGTGCACAGCACCCACTGGACCGAGAGTTAGATTCACTTGCGTTGTACTCACTGTACATCAGGCTCTGCCCTAAGCACTTTGCATACCTGAACTGGCTTAATTCTTGCAACAATTATTTTGATATAAGGAAGGTGCTGTTGAGCTCCCTATCTTACAAATGAGGAAACTAAAGTGCAAAAGGGTTAAAAGACTTACTCACGGTCCCACAGGTGGTAAGATTTCAGGCTGGGAAGTGAACTCAAGCACGGTGGCTTCCAAGTCTGCACTTACCACCATCCGGCTGCATGGCCTCTCAGAGACAGCCTCAATAAGTCATTGCCAGGTGGATTAATGGAGAGGTACTTAAACGGTAGTCTGGGCATGACTAAGACCCCTACTCCTCACCCCATGGGGGTATCTTAGAATGATAGGAGGTGTTGACCTTTAAGGCACAGGCAGTTCTAACTCTGGGGGACAAGGCAGAGGGCAGGGGGAAGCTGGGTCAGTTAGAACAGGTGACTGACTTATGGGCACAGAGAATCTGTGTCCTCCCTCCCTCCTTATTGCCAGGTCATGGTGCTCTTGCACCTTCCCCAAGACCATTTCCTCTGCCTCATGAGAGCACACTTGCAGGTGACCATGATTGCTTGGCTCTGGCCACACACTGTGCATGGTGTTTCCTGGCTCCCAATTTTCCCCCTTTAAACCAGTCAGGCTGATGAGAACCCGGGTTCTTGTTTTCCCACTTCACTGCCTATTCTGTCTAATCCAACCCTTTCAACTCCCCTGAACCTGCGGGGCCAAAGTGCCCCTCTGGCTGCCAGGGTGGATCACACGTGAAAGAAAGGACACTGGATTTAATGAGCACCTACTCTTATGCCATGCCTTATGTCCCTTCCATGGTATTTAGTGAGGAGTGTGGAGTCTGAAATCAGGCCAGCCATGCCCAAGAGATTAAAGTAATATTTCTGGAATTGCATCTCTAGTGATCAGGATGAACATAATTCACATCCATGGCTGCGCATTAGAAAAGGCAAGAAACCTGGACATCCAGTTGTAAACTCATGTGTGAGATTTTGAGTAACCCTTGTCTCTTATGAGTAACCCATTCTCAGGGAATCTACAGCCTTGAGAAGCGGGCAGATCAGCAGTGGGCAATGCTGTTCACAGAAGAAGAAATGAGTTTCAGGAAGCCCGAGTGGCCTAGGGAGATGCTACTAGGAAGCCCGGTGTCAGGGCTCCAGCCCAGCTCATGGGGTACCTGTCTCTTTCTCTGTTTCTCCTTACAGTTCTCCCCAGCCACACATGTGGGAACCCAGGGAGGCTGCCCAATGGCATCCAGCAGGGTTCAACCTTCAACCTCGGTGACAAGGTCCGCTACAGCTGCAACCCTGGCTTCTTCCTGGAGGGCCACGCCGTGCTCACCTGCCACGCTGGCTCTGAGAACAGCGCCACGTGGGACTTCCCCCTGCCTTCCTGCAGAGGTAGGTGGCCAGCAAGGGGTCTGATGGAGTGGGGCAGTGGCTGGGAGGGGATGCTGGAGCTTCCAGTGACATCCAGTCTCAAAGGGCAAAGCTACACCCCAGCAGGGAGGGGGGTACCCAAGCCTGGACAGCACAGAGGGTTTTCAGGGTCCTCAAGTGTTCTAGGGGTATTTCAACCTCACCTGACCTCCTAACCCTCAGGTGTGCACTCCCTCATTTTTTCCCCTGCATCAACAAACTTATATGTAGCCAGTCTTCCCTTACCTCTAGCCCTCTTGTCTCAGAAGAAACATCATTTCTCTTCCTATTGCAGACCCTCTCTCCTCTTGTGGAAGCCAGATCACTTTCCCAACAGCTTTCATACTGACCTCACTGTAGGAATTATTCTTTTCTCTTTCCTATAAATTCAGCCTCTCTCCCTATCTAATAGTTTCTTCCTCTCAGCCTCCAAATATGCTCAAAATCTCTTTACTCCAACAACCCCTCCCCCAGAAAAACACCTCTCTTCTATGCTGTGTCGGCCTCAGCCTCCCAGCTAGGTTGACCAACTTGTTCATATTTGCCCAAGACCTTCCCAATTTTAGTCCTGAAAGTTCCGCATCCTGGAAACCCACTCAGTTTCAGGCAACAGAGACATTTGTCACCCTACTCCCAGCCTATTCCCTACACAATCTTCTCTTTTTTTCCTTTCTTCCTTTCTTTTTTCTTTCATTCTTTTTCTTTTTTCTTTTTTTTTTTTTTTAATTTTATTTGAGACAGGATCTTCCTCTGTCCTCCGTGCTGGAGTGCAGTGACATAATCATGGCTCACTGCAGCCTCGAACTCCTGGGATCAAGCGATCCTCCTGCCTCAGCCTCTGGAGTTTCAGGGACCGCAGTCATGTGTCACCATGCCTGGCTAATTTTTTTTTTTTTTTTTTTCATGGAGACAGAGTCTCTCTATGTTGTCCAGGCTGGTCTTGAACTCCTGAGCTCAAATGATCCTCCGGCCTTGGCATCCCAAAGTGCTGAGATTACAGGCATAAGCCACCATACCCGGCACACAATCATTTTTAAAAGCTTAGAAAATACAGAAGGGAATAAAGAAGAAAGAAAATTTACCTGTTTTAACTGTGATTTTAATGTATGTCCTTTCCATCTTCTTCCAATACATATTGCACACATGCATATATTACAAATATGTACATAAATTGAGATTATAATGCATGCAGACAATTTTTAACCACCTTTGAAAAACAATCAATCACATCACACTGTAAGATTTCCCATGCCATCAACATAGCCCAGCACCTTGAAAGCTCCATCCAGCCTTGTCCCTCCTTTTCCCTTCTCATTTACTCCTCTGCAGACTGGCCTTTGCCCTCAATATTTGCATCATTTTGCCAAATCAGATGGGAATTGTTTCGGCTCTTGTATTTCTTGACCTCTTAAGAAACCTTTGCACTATTGACCACTCTTTTCTTCTAGTAACGCTCATCTCTAAATTCCATGGATCCTGAACATCCATATATCAGTCTGGGAGGAACATTTCCAGGAGTTGAGAAGTCATTGGAATAACTAGCTCCTCCTTTAGTTCAAATTTTATTTTTCTTTTGGAGGAAGATTTTCTGTAATTACTGTAAAAGACTAGCTCCAGGGATAAGCAACTCCTTCTTCCTGCCACATGCACACACTTTTTGTTATTGACACCAAGGATAAAAATTACATGGCATGTATACCTATTTCCCTTCTTCCCACTCCCATGGCAGACATAATTAATTGTTCATTGCACCCTTTCTGCTTGGGTCCAGACACAGCTGTGAATTCCCTCCCAATAGGCAAGCCACAGCCAATCAATCTGAGTTGCCACTTGACTTCACCTTTGTTTACCTCTCCTCAACCAATAGAATGGGCCTTGGCCATGTTGAGCCTTCTTGGTGGAGCACAAGGGAACTAGATCTAGTTCCCTTTCCTGCTTTCCTAAGTCCCATCTTCCCAGGCCCCATTCCTAACTCAGGAACTGCCTCTTTCCATGATGGACTTCAGGAATTACCAAACCAATCAGGTGAGACCTTGGCCCCTACACAGGTGTGTGGCCTAACCACAGCCTGAAAGCTGCTGTATCTGCCCTTCCTTATAGCATCCTTACCCACCCCCTGCCTTAAGGATGCTACCGTTAACATTCTGATCTTCCAAGGAGGGTGTCAGAGTTGTGACACGATGATAGAATATGAAATATGATAGTAAATAAAATCAAGTGTCTAAGTTATGAAATATAAACTGCAGTTCTTTTTCTTTTTGCAGCACTCTAAATGCCATGCTATTTTGTTCAAGATAAAAACCAGAAACAAATGTAATCCAATTACTGGATGCAGCGGGGGTATCACTCTGCTTGGGGAAGTAAAATACTCAGCAATATCCAATGCTAATATGGTGGAAATCCACTAACCCTCCTAATATCTCCAGGAATCTGTCAGCTTTAGCTTCCTCTGAATCTTGAACTCAATGCCGTGTCTCCCTACCCCTGCTTCTGCTCTGCCAACTTAGGTTGGGAACTGGGTCCATTTTTCTTGGATCCCCTACTTCTCCAAAAGACAAAATACAAGCCAACAAACAAAAACATCAACGAAGGCGTCTGCATGTAGTTCAGGCTTTATGGAAGGTGTGGCAATGCAAGGAGCTTACATCTTAGCAATGCAAATGACTTAAAATGAAAGTATGAGCAACCAGGAGCTTCACAGTCTTTTGGCCCCTCCTCCCGGGAAGCTTCTCCCTGGCTTCTGTCTTGGCAGGCTCCAGGTTCCCCTGTGATGTGCATTGTACCCTCTCTTCTTTCTCCAGCCTCTTCCACCTTGGTGCTGCCTGCACCTTGAGCCCATTTCAGAATTTCCATCAACTTCTTAGGCACAAGAGCCTGGTTTCCTCTTGGTTTTGTCATCTCCTTGCAGTCTAATGTCTCCCCTCCTCCTCCAAGCTATTTAGGTATAGGGTAGTATTTTCCTGAACAAAGAGAACTCTCATTCTATAAGACACTCTGGGGCTGGAGGTTAACATATCTTTTTGTTACCCCACCAGCCAGAGATAAGCGATGAGGGGCACCTCATGGAGGTCTTCTACCTCTTGGATGTCTTCATGTCCAATCAAGGCTCACAACCCAGTGTCTTTGTGTCCAGGCACAGCAGGCAGCAAGGGCTGGCCCTTCCGAGGGAAGGAGCAGGGTGGAGAGATACCACTCTTCTAGCATTCACACCACACAGTAATTCATGGGCCTGGGCGGGGGTGGCATGTCTTTTGGTGGCACGACTCTCTGAAGTCTTCCAATTCTTTTTTCGTCTTCTGAAATGATGATGATTCTTTCCCTCCTTCTCCTTCACTGACTTTCCACCCTCATTCCCCTTAAATACTGGAGGGCCCAGCTCGGCCTCTTCTCTGGGGACTTCTTCCATCTCTTGGAATTTCTCATCTACTGTGTTGCTGTAATTGTTACTAGGGGGCAACTCTCCAATCCCCACCTCCAACCCCATTCTCTGTCCTGAGCTTCAGGCCCCTGTGGATAGTGAACTATGCTAAAGTTCTCCTCAGCTTGTTTCAAACTTGGCCCATGAAAACCTCACTCTTCCTGCTTTCCCCAAACCTGCTCTTTTTGTTGCCTTCCCCAGCTCAGTGAAAAGTGTCCCCACCAACAGTGGCCAAGCTGAACCCCTCAGGGCATCTTACATTCTTGCTTTTCTTGCTGTTCACATCGCATCATCGGCCCCCATGTCCCTCTGCACCAGCCTACCCCCTCCACATCTCTGTTGCTCTTCAGATGATGGTCCAGGCTCTCTCGTCTCTCACTTGCCTCACTGAAGGTTGACCCTCTGTAGGCAGGTGTGCCCCAGTTCTCTCCTGCTCACACCAGCCCATTCCTACCTGTACTGCTAGGGAGAACTTGCTAAGGCACAGATCTGACAAAACTAAGTGGCTCAGTCCCTTAGTGGCTCTTCATCACTGACGGGGTCTAGTTCAGATTCCTTAGCATGGAGCAGAAGGCTCTTCCAGAAAGAGCCCCACCCCAATCTTTCCAGTCTGTCTCTTAGACTTATTTTAAGTAGCTTCCACTTTAGCCACACCAGAGAATACTCCCTTCCAAACGCCCTAGGGAAGCCAGCTGAGGATGTCAAATCCTGCTTCCAGAAGGGCTTCCAGCCCCCTGCTGCCTGAGGGGTCTGAGATGTGGTTCTGCTCAAAGGCTGGGAGAGAATAAAATGACTTTCCAACTCTCAGACCCCGTAGGGCTTCCCCCCACCCCCGGTCACCTCCCTACCTTCAGGTTCATCTCTCTATTCTAATCCCCACAAGCTACAAGAATATCCTAAGAAACATCCTCAATAATGTCAGTGATTTTATAAAAGTGATTTCCCAAACTGTTCTTCCTTAGGAGGCCAAGCTAAACAGGAACAAAGGGTACCCACCATACACCCATCCTGTGCCAGGAGTGGTGGTCATGCCAGAGTGAACAGGTTCATACTTGGGAAGCATTAAAAGCCTTTTGGCCTTTCTTCCTCTCATGTAGAACTCTCAAGAGCTGGCATCTGCGAGTGGGTAAACCTCATCCACTGGGCAGTGGTCCGTAAATATTTGCTGAATGAACGGCTGTCTGGATGGGTCTAATTCACCATCAGAATCATGCTAGCATACAAGCCCGAAAGGGAAATTACTAGCCTGGGTTACCCCACCTGCCCAGTAGCTCTGAGTGACAATCTCTTTAAGTCCAAAGCTTCCCGGAGCAGACTGGAAAGCCGTGTGTGTTTGTTTTATCTAGGAAATGTCATGTGCCCAGCTGGAGGGTGGACTTGGTCTGGGGACACAGCACAGACTAGGAGTGGGGGAATAGGGAACAGCTGGGAATAGGGGGGAGCCAGGTGTAAGGCCGACCCCCAAGGAGGCCCATCCCAAAGATCCTGACCCATCAAGGCTTGGTCCAGCTGACAGAGGGAAGGAGATGGGGCCTGTGACCTCCCTTCACTTTGTGTCATACTGGGCACATTTTCAAAAGCAGAGGTCCCTGGGAGGTGCTGAGCTTTGTGTCATCTCTTTGATCCACAAGAGGGAAGAACATGTGGATTTCAGCAACAGGCCTCTGACTTATGAGGGCTATTGGCCCTGGATCAAAGAAGGCTGCATGGGGAAGCGACGGAATTCATATGCACTGGGGACTGAGAGGCAGGTGGTAGGGAGAAAGCTGGCCAGAGCAAGAGGTGCTTGGCCTCTGAGGTTCAAGCCAAACACGGCAGGCTGTCACCATACCTGGGGAAGAGGGAATACGGTCTGCAGAAGCTTGGACTGCAAGTGCTGAGCTGTATTCCAAATTTTCTGGCCCCAGGGGAAGAAACCTGCAGAATGTGAAATAGAAGCAGTGGTGTCGGGTATGGACAGTGCGTAGAGTCAGACTGGCCTGGGTTCAACCCTAGGTAAGCCAGCCCCTAGCTGTGTGGTTGCCAGGGGTGCTGCTATAAACCCCTCTGAGTTTTAAAGGTGGGACACAAGTAGCAGCCTTACAGGGCTGATTGCATCCTCATTTTATTCACTTGGCTACTCAACAACTTTCTCTTGAGTGCCTGTTATGAGCCAGCCAGTCATTAATTCAATTATCATTTATTGACTGCCTATACAGTGCCAGATATTGTTCTAGACTCAGAGAATTGCAATGATGAGCAAGTCAGACCAAATTCCATGATCTCTTGGAGTTTACATTCTAGCAGCCAGGAGGCAGAAAACAGATACACACACCAAATAAACAGGTGGTGGTAGGAGCTACGAGGAAGTAAAGTCTTAGCCAGTGATGGGGAAGGCTACTTTAGACGGAGCAGTCAGGGGAGGCCTCTGTGGGGAGGTGGCCTCTGAAATGAGTCCTGAGTGACAAGGAGGAGCCTGTTGTGTGAAGACCTGGAAAATGGCATTCCTGGCAAAAGAAGCAGCAAGTGCAAAGGCCCTGAGGTGGGGGAAAGTACTGGTGGACACGCTAGAGGAACAGAAAACAAGCCCCTGTGGCAAAAGTAGAGTGAGGGGTGGGTGGAGAGGGCAGGGATGGGGTGAAGCAAGGTAAGAAGGCGGAGGCTGAGGCGGGCAGATCGCGAGATCAGGAGTTTGAGACCAGCCTGACCAACTTGGTGAAACTCCATCTCTACTAAAATACAAAAATTAGCTGGACGTGGTGGCACATGCCTGTAATCCCAGCTACTCAGGAGGCTGAGTCAGGAGAATCTCTTGAACCCGGGAGGTGGAGGTTGCAGTGAGCTGAGATCATGCCACTGCACTCCAACCTGAGTGACAGAGCAAGATTCTATCTCAAAAAAAAAAAAAAAAAAAGTATAGGCTTGGTTCTGAGTTCAGGAGGCAACCAGGGGAGAGTTTTAAGCAGAAGTATAGTCCAATTTAACTTAATTTTTTTAAAAGATCACTCTGGATACTAGCTGAGCAAGAGCCACAGTAAGAAGACCAGTTAGGAGGCAGGTATTATGGGCAACCAGGCTGGAGTTGCTGCATCTTGGTCGAGGGTGGCCGGAGTAGAGGTGGAGGGACAGGCGTAGATTGGGGCTGTGCTTTGGGGATACAGCCAACAGACCTTATAGATGGGTTGGATGGCTGATAGAATAAAGGGTCAAAGTTGACTCCTAGGCTTTTTCTGGAGGGCTGGTGGGTGGGGATGCCAATGACCAAGATGGAGATGACTGGCACAGAGGGCAGGAAGCATGTGCCCTAAAGGGAAGCAAGACAGCTCACTTTGTCCAGGTAAAGTTTGAGACGCCTGTGAGACATCCAAATGGGGGCATTGATTCTGCAGCTGGAAGGAGTCCTAAGCTAGAAAGAGATCTGGGAGAGGCATAAGAGGGCAACACTGTAGATAGCAAAGAGGGTCTGGGCACTGCATGCTGGACACCATTGTGTTGATCAAATTTAACAACACGGAGAAGGCACTAAACACTATGCTGGGTGCAGTGTGCACCTTGAGTGATTCTGAGCACTGGGGCCTCAGCAGCGACCACAGCTACCCAAGGCCACTCTTTACGATAGGGTAACTCTACTGCTACTGGGATAACTAGCCTTCCATCACTTTTGCAATTACTGTTACTATACCAGAACGTTTCACAATATGGGCTCTGGAGGCCAGTCACCTGGATTCAAATCCTGGCCTTGCCACTTACACCCACTGGCTGAGTGGCTTTGGACCAGTTACTCAACCTCTCTATGCCCCAGTTTTCTCATTTGTAAATGGGAATAATAATGGTACTTAACTCATAAGTTGGCAGTGAGGTTCACATTGATAAATGCTAAGCACATAGCAGAGGGCCTTGTTCATAGTTATGACTCAGTGAGGGGTATCTATCATTGTCATTCTCACTGCCACAGCCTCACTGGCCACCATATTGAACCCTAACTAAGTACCAGGTCCTGCATTACCTGTTTTAATCCTCACAACTCCCAAGGAGGTTAAGGTAATGTTATCTCCTCTTACAAGTGAGGGAACTGAGGCCCAGAGAGGTACAGTGCTTTACCTGTGATTACACAGCTTGAGAGTGGTGGAGCCAGGATTCAGCCCAAGTCCACGTGCCTAACAGCCATCATCTTGACCACCACCCTCCACTGCAGGCAAGGATGGTGGCCTCTGGCCCACAGCAGGAGACTCACAATGACATTGTGATTTCCAGAGCTTCTCCAGCCTGATGGTTCAGGGCCTGAGAGCTTGGCCTGCACGTGCAGGCATCCCCTGCATGGCTCCACCAGTCAGGGACTGGCAGTCTCTTGCGGTTTCCCCTTGACCTTCCATGCATTCCTGAGGAGAGAAACCTCTGGGAAAGGGCCTGAGGTCATTCTGTTGGACAGATGCTGCTTCAGGGTGGGGGCTGGAAACTACTTTTCCATCCTATGAAGAAAGCCAGACCCAAGGTTCACCCACCTCCACTTAAGCACTGGTAGCTGGACCAGCACTTTTGAGGCAGCACAAAGGCCCCCAGGCAAAAGAGAAGGGAGCAGGAGGAAGCGTCTCATGCCTGGAAAACCCCATCTCCAGGGTCTGGTGCTTCCAGGAGCCTGCTCCTAGCCCATGTCAGGAACAGGATTATAGTGACTGAGGCCCAGGAGGCAGAGAAATAGGTGGGTAATGGTGTGGGCCTGGAGTCACAAGGTCTTAGGTTCAAACCCTAGCTCCAACATTTAGTAGCTATGTGACCACAAGGAAGTCTTAAAAACTCACTGAGCCTCTGTTTCCTCATCTGTAAAATGTGCACGATAATACCTATGCTCTCGAGGGTTTGAGGATTAAAGGGGAAAATGCAGGTGAAGCATTTTGCACAATGCCTGGCCCATAATGAAAGCTCACTAAGGAGTGTCATGTAATCAAATACCATGTCCTGTCTACATTCTTCCCCTCAGAAGGATACCTTAGGTGGCTGTAACTATAGGAGTCTTGGAGCAATAGTGATGTTCTCAGAATTGGTCATTTCTTCATTTTAAGGAGTGTCATTGATAAAGCCAAGGATAAACGGGCAGAGTCCAAAGCCCCCAGGAAGAGGGGACTGAAGAAGTTGAGCAGGTTCTGGGGGCCCCAGCATGTTTAGGCACACGGAACCATTCACCACAAGAAAAGGGGGTGGGCCGCAACTTTGGGGCACTCCTGCCCTGGTGCTCTCAGTCTTGCACTGGAATTGCAAGATGGTGGCTTCTCTTTTGGGGCCTGTTGGCATCTTCATTTCCACAGAGGCTGAGGGGTCCTGGGGAAGATGATATGAACAGAAGCCAATTCCAAGGACCCCAAATCTTCTAGGCATGCAAGATGGTACCCTAGAGCTGGCCTGAAGTAGAGAGGATAATGTCCTGTTTTCTCCATTTCCTGCCTGAAATTTGTCAGTCATTGTAGAGTTAACAGAAATCAAAGAGGACTGAGGGAGAGTTCTCTAAAATTATGGCTAATTGAAGAGATTTCCGTAGAACTTAAAATCGATCATAAATAAAGTCATAAACTTGGAAAGGCAACTATCAGCATAACACACCTGCACCTGAGAATATGCATGACTTAATGGTGGTGCAAAATGCCCATTGCCAGAGAAAGAGAAAGTGTAAATGAATATTTTAGGACTATGGTGTCAGCTGAAGGTTATATTTTATGACTCTGGAGTTGTAACCATGAAATATGATGCCTTGTCTAAAGTGGGAGAAAACCTCTAAACAGCTTTTGCAGGATCTTCAATCAAAACAGGATGATGCAAGGGCCAGGGTGTCAGATGAGCCCAAGAGGCAGGGATGGCTAAAATGGTAAAGGTGCCACCTTCAGAGGAGACTGGTAGCTCTGGCCAGAGGATCTCAAGTTCTCAAGTCCTCAGTTCTAGCACAAGTCCAGAAATCATTGCCTACAGTTGGGAAGTTTGAAAATCTCAGGATGGCTTACCAAACCACTATCAAGCAGGGATGTGGAGGAGACTACCATCCTGGTACCAGAGACACTCAACTGAAATCTTGACTCAGCCACTCCCTATGTGACCTTGGGAACATTACTTAACCTCTCTGAGCTTCAGTTTTCTGTTACATTTATTTGTTCAGCAGATATTAGTCAAGTGCCTGCTATATGCCAGGAAATCTGCTAGGTGCTAGGGACAGAACAGACATGGCCTCTGTTCTCATGGAGTTTGCTATCTACATGTTAACTAAGTAATGACATAATTGATCAATTAATTATGGAAAATCATTAATTATGGCAAAATATGTGGTGCTCAGAAAGTATATGATGGGGGATGGATTATTCTATTTCTGTAAAGATCCTCGAGGAAGCAGCACTTGGATCGGGACCTAAAGGCTGAGGGTGGGGGCAGTCAGGCCCAACGAGATAGGGAAGAAGTTTCCAGAAAGAGAAAATAACACTTTCAAAGGCCCTGGAGCAAGGCAATGCTTAGTGAATCGGAAGAGCTGGGAGGAGGCCAGGGTGGCTGCAGATAGTAGGGACAGAGAGACTGGCATGAGGCAAGGCCCTGTAAGGTCCTTGTGAGTCATCAGGTATTCCACTTTATCCTGAGTGACATTGGGGGTTATTGATGGTTCCAACAGAGAGAGTGGTGTAATCAGGCCCATGGTTTCCAGTATTACTCTGGCCTCTGTGAAGAATGGACAGAGGCTGCAAAGCAACCTACAGATTCAATGTAATCTGTATCAAAATACCAGTGTCATTTTTCACAGAAATAGAAAAAACAATCCTAAAATTTATAAGGAACAACAAAAAGGCCTGAATAGTCAAAGCAATCTTGAGCAAAAAGAACAAAGCTGGAAGCATCATTCTACCTGGCTTCAAAATATATTACAAGGCTTTAATAACCAAAATAGGATGGTATTGGTATAAAAACAGACACAGACCAATGAAACAGAATAGAGAGTCCAGAAATAAATTCATATACTTACGGCCAACTGATTTTCAGCAAAGGCACCAAGAACATGCATTAGGGGAAGGACACTTGCTTCAATAGTGCTGGGAAAACTGGATAACCATATGCAGAAAAATGAAACTAAACACCCATCTCTCACCATATACAAAAATCAACTTAAAATGAATTAGAGACCTAAACTTAAGACCCAAAACTATAAAACTACTGGAAGAAAACTTAGGGGAGTTATTCCAGGATATTGGTCTAGGCAAAGATTTTATGGCTAAGACCTCAAAAGCACAGGCAACAAAAACACAAATAGACAAATGGGACTATATTAAACTAAAAAGCTTCTACACAGAAAAAGAAACCATCAACAAAGTGAAAAGACAACCTGTTAAAGATGAGAAAATATTTGCAAACTATTCATCTGAGAGGGGACTAATGTCCAGAATGTACAAGTAACTCAAACAACTCAACAGCAAAAAAATAATAATAATAACAATCCCATTAAAAAGTGAGCTAAGGACATGAATAGACATTTTTCAAAAGAAGACATTAAAATGGCAAACAGGTATATGAAAAAATGTTCAACATCTCTAATCATCAGGGAGGTGCAAGTCAAAATCACAATGAGATATCATTTTACCCTAGTTAGAATGGCTATTATTAAAAAAGCAAAAAACAACAGATGTTGGCAAAGATATGGAGAAAAGGGAGCTCTTATACTTTGTTGGTGGGAATGTAAATTAGTACAGCCATTATAGAAAACAGTATGGAGATTTCTCAAAAGACTAAAAATAGAACTACCATATGATCAAGCAATTCCACTACTGAGTATTTATCCAAAGGAAAGGAAATCAATGTATCAAAGGGATACCTGCACCCCATGTTTACTGAAACACAATTCATAACAGCAAAGATATGGAATCAACACAAGTGCACATCATTAGATAAATGTATAAAGAAAATATGGTATATATAATATATATGTGTGTATGTGGTATACACATACATGGTGGAATACTACTCAGATGTTAAAAAATGAAATTAGCTAGGTGCAGTGGCATGCGCCTATAGTCCCAGTTACTTGGGAGGCTGAGGCAAGGGATCTCTTGAGCCCAGGAGTTCAAGTCCAGCCTGGGCAATGTCCAGCACAACTCCATCTCTATTTTTTTTTTTTTTTAGAAGAGTGAAATCCTGTCATTTGCAGGAACATGGGTGGAACTGGAGGTCATTATGCTAAGTAAAATAAGCCAGGCAGAGAAAGACAAATATCACCTAACACTCATACGAGGAGTTAAAAAAGTGGATCTCATAGAGGTTGAGAGTAGAATGATTGATAGTTACCAGAGGCTGGGAAGGCTGTGTGTGTCCAGGATTGGAGGATGTAGGGCATGAAGAGAGGTTGGTTAACAGGTACAAATACACAGTTAGGTCAGTGGTCCCCAACCTTTTTGGCACCAGGAACCAATTTCATGGAAGACAATGTTTCCATGGACAGGAGGTGGGGGATGGTTTCGGATGAAACTGTTCCACCTCAGATCATCAGGCATTAGATAACTTGCTCAACACTCACCTCCTGCTGTGCAGCCCAGGTTCTAACAGGTCCCGGTCCATGGCCTAGGGGTTGGGGACCCTTGAGTTAGGTAGAAGGAAGAATAAATTCTAATGTTCAATAGCAGACTAGGGTGACTATAGTTAAAACAACAATGTATTGTATATTTCAAAATAGCTAGAAGAGAGAACTTGAAATGTTCCCAACACATAAAAGTGATAAACTCTTGAGGTGATGGATGCCCTAAATACCCTGAATGGATCATTACACCTACTGTGTTAGGCTTTTCTTGTATTGCTTTAGAGAAATGCCTGAGACTAGGTAATTTATCAAGAAAAGAGGTTTAATTGGCTCATGGTTCCACAGGCTGTACAGGAGGCATGGCATTGGCATCTGCTCAGCTTCTGGGGAGGCCTCAGGGAGCTTTTACTCATGGCGGAAGGTGAAGTGGGAGCAGGCACTTCACATGACCAGAGCAAGAGCAAGAGAGGGAGTGAGGGAGAGGTGCCACACAATTTTAAACAATCAGCTCTCGAGATGACTCACTCACTATCACAAGGACAGCACCAAACCATGAGGCATCCATCCCCATGACCCACACACCTCCCACCAGGCCCCACCTCCAGTATTGGAGATTACATTTCAACATGAGATTTGGGAGGGACATTCAAACTATATCACCTACTATGCATGTCAAAAAATAACACACATACCCCATAAAAATGTACAAATATTTTATAACAATAAATTTTTTAAGGGAGTGCTCCAAGATAAAGTTCTCAATGCAAAAAAAAAGTATGTGAGGTGATTGATATGCTAATTAGCTTGATTTAGTCATTCCACAATACATACATATATCAAAACATCACAGTGTATTCCATAAGGACATACAATTATTGTCAATTAAAAATAAAATTTAAAAAACTGAAAAACCGAAAGAATGGATGGGCTGGAGGAGGAAGGAGGCTTGGAGACCAGGAGGGGGCTTCATGGCTGTGGTTAACTTGGAGTGTGACATGGCTTGGGGTACAGCAATGGCAGTGATGGCGGGGGACAGGATTGACAGCCACCTAGATGGACTGCCAGCTGAGTCCCTGGCTGGATGTGGGGGTGCGGGAGGAGTTGAGGATGTCCCCTGAGCCTCTGCCATGAGGAAGTGGGTGAATAGTGCTGACCCTCCAAGATGAGAAAGTCTGGAAGAAGGCTAGGCTTCTGGGAGGAAAGGATGAGAGTGATTTTGGTTGGGTTGGGTTTCAGAGCAATGTGGAATATCTAGTTGGGTTTCTAAGACTGGAAGTAGGCAGAAGGCTCTGGAGTCATTGTCTTTCCCCCAAGACCTGCTTTTCTTCTGGAATTCTTTGTTGTCCACCTGGATGTGCAGGCCAGATTAAATGAGACTATGTGGACCAAGGGCCTGATTGGAGACTTGGCCACACAGAGTGGCTGTGCCTGCTCCTGAGCCACTCCCTCCCCCTCTAATGTTTCTCTTTGGCCCCTGCTTACTTTCCACCTGAGTGCCCCTCCCTTCCCACCTTCTCTTCTTTCAGGTATCTTTGCTTCTGCCTGCTCCATACATGTCTGTTCAGTCCCCAGCCTTCTCCACTCCTGTGGTGGGAGCTTCCCTCTTTGTCCTGCTGATTCCCTGCCTCACAGTCTCTGGGATCCCAGGCCCATAGTTATCCCCATCTGTTTATTCCCCAGGATCTCACACTCAGCATGGGAGTGGGGAAGAGCAGGGAGGAAGGGCCGTCACTTCCTGCAGAGCTGCGTCTCCTCTAGCGTCCCTGTCTCTGCTCTCTCCTTCACCATCCATTTTCTGTTGGAGACTTCACCCTCTCATTCCTCCACAGTCTGCCTCCTAAATCCCTTCCTGCTGCTTCTCTTTCCTCCCTGCCTAGTTGCAGCTTTGATGATGGGAAAACCTCTTCTCCATTCTCTGTCTCTGATCTCCCCACCGGCAACCTTCCCTGGCCACCAAACCATATCTTTCATCCATTACTATGGGACCAAATCATCTTTCTAAAATAGGTCTGGACTTGTACTTCCTGCTGAAAACCCTCTTCTCCACACCTACCATGACTCCCCTGCACCTGCAGAGGAAAGTCCAAACACCTCAGCAGTGCTGTCAAGGCCTTCCCCCAAGCAGCATACCCTTCCAGGCCTTCTTGCCTCTGAGGGCCTGTTTGCTCTGCCTGGAACCCCTCTATTTCTTCCCCTTCCAGCACACTCCTATGCTTTTTTGAAGGTTCGGGCTAAATGTCCCTTTCTTCACCATGATCCCTTTCCCCAGTACAGTCAAGACTCAGCCATTGTGCCCAGGGCGAAGACAGTTCCACCTGGTGTAGTGAGGGCCAGTGACAGGACTGTTGGGGACCAGTGGGCCCGGTGCTTGCTCGGAACAATATTGGCAAATCTCCCACTTGTTGGCTGGCTCCTGTGGCTTATCTCCCTGGTAATGTTCATGGTGAATTTATTTACATCAGAAGGAGACAAACTCTGCCTCGGATGTCAGACATCATAGCCTCCTGCCAGAGAGATACTCAAGGCAGAAATACTGTGCAACTTGATAAAACAAATCAACAGCACCACTGAACTGGATTTAAAGCCAAGCAAGGCCAATCTTGCCTACCTTCCCTCCCTTCCTGCTTTCTGGGGCCTGGGCAGCTGGGTTGGGGGTAGCAAAGGAGGAAGAGGGGAGGAGAACAGAACCTCAGCTCCTCTACTCGGCATTCAAGGACCTTCGCAGTCCAGCTCTTGCCTTCCTGTGCAGCCCAGCTCTGTCATCTCTGCATGTCCCTTTCAGTTCAGACAGTCCGCCTAATAAGTCCCTAAACATGCCACATTCCCCAACTTGAACTGTCCTTGCTGTTTTTCTGCCTAAAACACCCTCTCCCCTGAGGCCTACCAGGCAGGCACCCTCAGCTGATGTATGCTGCCAGCTCAGTGTTGGAAATGAAGCCAGACTCTGACTATGTCTCACTGTTACCACCTGGTCTTAGCCACCATCACCTCTCACTGGATTATTGGGGTAGCTTCAAGAGGCCCCCACCTTCTTCCCTTGCCCTCTTTGGTCTGCTGTCTACATGGCATCCCAAGGGATCCTGTTAATACACAAATGACATCATATCATCCTCAGCTCGGAACCCTCCACTGGCTTCTCAACTCATTCCGAGTAAAAGTCCACATCCTTACAGCTGCCTCTCAGGCCCTCGGAAGCCCTGCCTCCCCTGCCACTTTCCTTCTTCTTCCTGCATTCCAGCCCCTTGGGTCTCTTTTTTTTTTTTTTTTTTTTTTTTTTTTTTTTTTTTTTTTGAGACAGATTGTCGCTCTTATTGCCCTGGCTGGAGTACAATAGCACAATCTCGGCTCACTGCAAACTCCACCTCCTGGGTTCAAGCGATTCTTCTGCCTTGGCCTCCTGGGTAGCTGGGACTACAGATGTGCGCCACCACGCCCAGCCAATTTTTTTTTTTTTTTTTTGTATTTTTAGTAGAGACAGGGTTTCATCATGTTGGCCAAGCTGGTCTTGAACTCCTGACCTCAGTTGATCCGCCCACCTCGGCCTCCCAAAGTGCTGGGATTACAGGCATAAGCCACTGCGCCCAGTCCTTGGGTCTCTTGATGCTCTTCAATGGTGCCAGGCCTCTGCACCCTGGTGACCTTTGCATTTGCTGTTCTATCTTCCGTGAATGCTCTTCCCCCAGATAACCATGTGACTTCCTCTCTCATTCCTTCAAGTCTTGGCTCAAATGTCAACTTCTCAGTGGGGTCTTCCCTGACCACCCTTTCTGAAATATCCACACCCCCACTCCCAACACCAGATAGCCCATTTTCCTCTGCACTTACCAGCTCATTTACCATAGAGTTAATTATTTATCTTGGAGTTGTCTTTATCCTTCTGACCAGAATGTAAGCTCTGGGAGGATAGGAATTTTTGTTTTAGTCACAGCTGAATCCCCAGCACCTAGAACAGTGGCTGACACATAGTAGGTGCTCAGTTAGCATTTGTTAAATGAATGAATGAATAAGTGAATGAATATATTAATACAAATTCTGTCTCTTCCATAAAGCCCTTCCTAACTATGTGCTATCACTGCGCCTTGAGCATCCCCATCATAACTATTCTGTGTTGCCATTGCTGGCTTGCCTGCCCACCTCCTCCCTCAGAAGCATTTGAAGGCAGAGAGGAAATCAAGCTTTTCACATTGTAGTGCTGGCCCTACCCAGTATTTGGCCCACAGTAGGTGCTCAGTTAATGGGTATAGGAGGGAAACCTTCATAAGCACCTACTCTGGGAGAGTGGGTGTATATCTTACATTTCTGCACTCATAGAAACTTAGAAGTTAGCATTGAGAAATGCTATGAGTTGGCTCATGATTCTCTCGACCCTGTAAAGAACATTAGTAAGAATAGTTCAGAGCTGCTAAATAAGATCACTTTTATCTCTAGCCCAGATGGCTCCTATATATCTGTTAATCTGATCTCACCATTGGAGGCTTCACAGACATACCCACTTCTGCGTGTCCAAAACTGAACTCCTGGTTGCCTTCCATACCACAAGGAGCTCCCTTCCTGGGTTTTCTGCCTCAGGAAATAGCACCTTTCATCCATCCAGATGCTTATACCAGCAACCTGGATTTTATACCTCCTAGTTGCTGAGTTCTGGAGATTCTGCTTCCTAAATATCTCTCAAATAAGTCCTCTCCCACCCTCCACACGACCTTAGCTCGATCTCATCCAGCCTCACCTAGACTGTGGTGACTTTGGTGATACCAAGAGCACCCCATGCGCTTCCCTGACTCAGACCTCCTTTATACCATAGCCAGTGTTCTTTCTAAAATGCAAGTTTAATCACATTTCTTCACTGCCTTTGATCCTTAAGATGAAGTAGAAGGAAAAAGGAGAATCTAGCATTTGCATCTACCCACATGTCAGTCACTGGCTAATGCTAGTTACTGTCACATTAACTATCTAATTCAGTTATCACAACAGAGAAGCAAACTGAGGCTTAAAAAAATAAATTTCCTAAGTTATGCAGGTGGCTGGGAAATTGTGGAGTCTAAATTCAAATCTAGACCTTCCTTACCCTAAAATCCATTTCCTTTCCAATGCACTCCCCTGTCCCCAAATCTTTTTGGCTCAGTGTTCTCTGCCATGTGACTTCTCCTACATGCCATTACTATCTTATATTATTCCTCTTTTTTACCCTGTGATGAGTCATCTAGAGCTGTTTATCTTAGACATGCCTTGCACATTCATATGTCTCTGCTTATGACCATTTGGTTCCTTCTTCCCTGAAATGTCCTTCCCCCTCTTCTCCATCTAGTGAACTCCTACTCATTCATCAAAACCCAGCTCTAATGACACTTCCTCTGTTAGGCTTCTCAGATGGACTTGTCCAAACAAAGTCATTTGCTGCTTTATCTATGTCCACAAACTGTGAATTGTACTCTTGGGAGACAGAAGGATGTATTGCAGGTATAGCCCACGGTGAGTGCTAGGGCTTGAAAACCAGACTACTCATGTAAGCCTCTTGTCTCTGTGCCCACAGCTGATGATGCCTGTGGTGGGACCCTGCGGGGCCAGAGTGGCATCATCTCCAGCCCCCACTTCCCCTCGGAGTACCATAACAATGCCGACTGCACATGGACCATCCTGGCCGAGCTGGGGGACACCATCGCCCTGGTCTTTATTGACTTCCAGCTGGAAGATGGTTACGACTTTCTGGAAGTCACTGGGACAGAAGGCTCCTCCCTCTGGTAAGCACAACATCACCTTCCTTTCCTACCCTATTCTCTGCAACTGTGAATTACTGGGATGCTTACAGTCTCCTCAGTGCCTGGACCTGCAGCCAGAGGCCTCTTAGCCACTTCCTTGTACCTACTGTTAGAGTCCTTTCATCTCATCCTAATGAAAAAGCACTGCATATTTTTAGAGCTGGGGTAATTTTTATAGTGATTTTGATATCTGATTTGAAACATATTCTTGCTGAAGAATTTTATGATGGGTCTTGGTTGAATAACTTGCATTAAGACTAAAAATGTTCTGGTCTCAGGATGTGGACAGGGTCTAGTAAAATGATTCAAAATATTGTTCCATTTCTGGAAGACATATGCATAGCATCCAAAAAGGGACTAGAACCATAAGTGACCATTGCTGAGACTAGAACATTTTTAGTCTTAATTCTTCCCACTCCAAGGGTCCTGACACATCAGAAAGGCATTATGTCCCAGTGTCTGAAGGGTAGGACTTACTTTCTCCCTCTTGTTCTGGCTTTGCTAAAAAAGTGCAGGCTCTTCTATAGTGTGCTTCATGGAGAGTCTCAGTTGTTGATGGGTTAGGGAGGATATGAGTTATTGAAGATTTACAGCCATCGTTGCTTATCCCAGACTTGGGCTTGCAGGATGTGCTCAAATTGAGGATGGCTTAAGGAAGTATCTGGCTTTCTGTTTGGGTGAGAAGCATCACGAGTGGTATTGTGGAATTTGGAACACTCTCTTGTATTCTCATTGTGGCTGTGTTATCAGGAGGACTTTTGTTAGCACATGAGGAGCCAATAGAAGGATATGTCCAGGTGTACTTCAAGCAAGGATGGGGCATCGTTGGAGCCTTAGTTGCTGCATAGTGTCAGGTGAAGGTGGGGATTCCACTTCCTGATGTCAGGCAGGAGTCGCGGCGTTGGCTACCAGGGGGTGCCGCAGTGGGAATAGCGTTCTGGTGGAGGCCCTGGGTGCGGGGCTGGGCCCGGCCGGGTCTGGCGGGGCTGTGCTCCAGGAGTGGATGGACGGAGGGGATAGGGGTGGGAGGAGGTGTCACTGAGGATTCTGAGCGGAGCAGAAAGTGGGTGTCTGCAAGAGTCAGAGAAGACAGAGACGTGGCAGTCAGTGGGAGTAGGGAGGAGGAAGATGGGAAGGAGAGGAGAAAAGGAGGGGAATGGGGCACGTTTATTGCACACCTTCCCTGTGCCAGGTTTCATGGCGGTAGGAACACCAGTTGAGTGAGACATGGTTTTTTAAGGAGCTCATTGTCTATCTATTAGGTAAGAAAATCAGACAAACCCATGGTAGGAGCCAAGTGTGACTATTAAATATTTAAGAGGGATAAAGGGGGAATGGATTCTTCCCAAGTATAGGCTCAGATTTGGGAACTAGCATAAGCAGAAAACTCAAGTTTCCTGGTGCAGTGGAAGGTGAGCCGACATGGGAGTCAGAAGACCCTGGTGTCACCATGAGCTTCTCACAGGAAGCCGGCCAGGTCATTTCCTACCCTGGTCAGAGGGCTGAGAGAAGCACAGGTGAGTGAGGACAACCTGCTCTGTGGAGGATGACATTCTATAAACTAGTCCAAGAGCAAAAGCTGGTGATTTTAAGCTAGGAGTTGGGTTGAAGGTTAAGGTGAGTCTTCACTCAACTGGAATCCTGATGACCTGCCCAGTGTGAAGACCCTTGGACCTCTGCCTCTTTTGTAAAATACCTCTTTACTGACTGTAAGTGTAATGCATATGCTCCTTGTAGAAAACATGGAAAATCTACAAAGGTATGGAAAAATTAAAATTATTAAAATTTTGATGTACTCCCCTTTGACCTTTTTTCTTGGCCTAGATCAAGCTAGCTGGCTATTTATATATATTTAATATGACCAAATTAGGATCTAAAAATATCTGTAGTTATATATTTTTAGCTAATTATTATGTCATGAAATTTTTTCCTGTACCATCACAGATGCCTCCAAAATATACAAGGTCTGATAATAATATCATTTGTTGACCCTTTACTATCAATATGTGCCAGACAGGTTATAAGCTCTTTAGAGCTATAATTTCATTTCATTTCATCTTCTTAAAAATTCTATGAAGTAAGTAGCATAGTTTTCCTCTTTTACAGAAGACGAAAATGAGGCCCAGAGAGGTTATACTACCTGCTTGAGATCACACCGGCGAGTAAGGAGCAGAGCTGGGATTCAACCCCAGGTTAATCTGATACTAAAGCCTGTCTTCCAAGCCATGACAGCATGCTATTATGACATGCGATATCTGTGATGAGTTTTCCGGGCTGTGTAGCATTCCCTTGTAAGACTGTAGCATAGTTTACTCATCAGACCTCTTGTTAGGTGGTTCCCAAGTTTTCACTTCTATAAACAGGTGTCAAGACAAATATCCTTGCCAGTTCCCTGTCTTCCAGTCCCAAGGCCTTTTCGACTCACTTGTTTATCCATGGGCCAAATGGTCTCCTACAGCTTCTGCCCTCCAGGTGTGAGTCTACACGTTGTCCAAACTTTTGGAGTGAAACCAATCTGAAAGAGTTCCTTTTCCTATGAAGTCACTCAGTGGGGAAGGAATTAAGCAGAGGAAATTGTTAGGGGAGTCACTCAGAGCTCTTTGCTATAAGATTACATTATAATTATTTACAGGGTTGGTGTCACCACTGCCAGGATGGATGCATTTGTTGTTCTAATTTATACTTGCATAGCAATTATGGATAAACAAACTTGGAGACTCAGGACATATGTGTGGGAAGAATCAGCTCTCTCCCTTGCCCCTCTCCTTTATGGATCCCTGGATTCCTGTAAAAATTTGATGCTGCTGGTTTATGAGTATACTGCTTTTGTAAGCATACGTTAAGATTTCAGGATGTTCTCTTGCATTCTGTGCCAAGGCATAGAAAAACAACAGATCCTGTTAGCAAAGATGGATTTGGACAACTGGGCACCCCCTTCACCTATCAAGAAGACAAGAATTCCTTTGAGAGAAAAAAAAAAAATCCACTACCTCCCTTACCAGATAACAAGTTCCCACTGATTCAGAAGGGAGAGTGGCATGCAATGTCCCTGACTCAGTTTCCACACTCTTCCCCTCCCCCTAAATGGGATAGCAACAAATTAGGGCTTCTGGACTAGTAAAATTTCCAAACAATTGGAGAAACATAGGATTGGTCATTTTTTATTTTGCCAAGTAAGGATGTTAGAAGAAAACCTGCCAACTCCTCAGAATATTATTCATAAAACAAAGGACAATTCAAAGCCAAAACTGTGGCAGGAAATAATCAATTGAAAGTATTGTGCTGACATCATGAAAGATAAGGTGTGGGGAGCACACATAAATAACAGTATGTTCCCATCACTGGAGTGGCCAACAGTATACATGCAGCAATCAGTGGACCAGTTCTCCCTGTTTTGCTGGTCCGGGTCCAGCCTTTGGGAATCCAACAATACATGTTTTGAACAGGAAAAAGCTGTTACTGTGGTGAGCACTGAACCCTGTAGCTCTGACATGTTGAGCTATTCCCTAGTATTTTAGACTTACTCCCCCTAAAAGTTAATTGCATTTTTGTGTGTGTGACCATGAGCAAAAGCTGGGCTTGGACTGACTGAGGGTTACAACCCACAGAGAAGAATTGGTATTACACCCTGACTACACATACATGTGTGCAACCCTCACCCAACATACACACAAACACACACACACACACACACACACTGCCAAATCATCTCTGACACATACCTTTCCAAGTCACTGCCAAATTCACATCACCAAGTCATCCCTCACCCCCAGACCACCTTAAGCACATGTACACACCTGTCCCCCCTTACACACAGTTCCATTTCCAGTTCAATATAGGAGCCAGACTTTCTCTCACTGACCCTGCTGGAGTGTGGGGGTGGTGGGTTTTCTTTCTCTGCTCTGCTCTGACCCAGTCACTTGGCTCTGACCATCATGGAGCTCCATTCCTTTCCATCACGTTCTAAGAAAACACTCTCACCTTTGATAAGCTTCCTCATGAAGCCCCAGGACTTTTTCAAAGGACTGGGACTGGGGATACAGAAGACCCTTTTAACAATATGGGGATGTAGGTCCCTGAAGGATATCAGGATCACGTTATACTGAGTAGAAGTGATCTCCAGCCCATCACAGAACTGACCTCTCCATTGGTTGAGAAAATCAGCAAAGTGAAGCCCCCTGAGAAGCCACTAGATCCAGAATCTGTCTCCTCTTTCCTCTGTCTCTTACCCAACACTCTCCATCTGAGTCTCTCCAGAACCATCCCCAGATTAAAAGAGAGGAGGGAAAGCCAGACATCCTCTCCTAGAATATAGGAGAGGAAGTTTGTGCAGTTTCTCTGGAATTAGATATCGAGCCTGCACCATGGCATCGAACTGGGAAGGGGGTAGGCTTGGGAGTCAGCAGAGACACTTGGGCTCAAAACCAGCCACCTCTCAGTAGTTGTGTCATCTTAGGATATTTACCAGCTTTTCTGAGCCTGTTTCCACATCTGAAAAATGGGTCTCAGTATACCAACCTACAAAACACTTTGAGAGGGTGAAACGTGGCAACTGCTGCCTGGCTCACCATAAGTACAATACTCCTGGAATGAGGCTTTGAGAGGAAAAGAGTAAGATGGAGCAACTCCAGCAATTCAGAGCCTCGTTGGCCCTATTTTTGGTGGTCCCACTGAAGCCAACATATGAGCTTTCCAGCCCAGTGGCATCTCACCAGCAGAAAGGCACAGCCTGGCTGCCCTGACTCTATCTAGCCTCAAGGGGAATTGCCTGGAAACTCAGATAAGGTTAGTGTGGGGAGAGTCTCTGGGTGAGACTGGAGGATGTCCTTGCAAAAGTCAGAAGAGGGGACAGTGATTTTGTTGGAACTATCTTCCCAGAGCTGCACTTGGCAAGCACATTATGGATAGCATCACTTCTGTTCCTGGATCTAGCCCCACACTGGCCAGTTAGCTGCTTTGTTAAGCAGAAGAGGGCCGGATGCAGTGACTCACACCTGTAATCCCAAGACTTTGGGAGGCTGAGATGGGTGGATCACTTGAGTCTAGGAGTTCAAGATGAGCCTGGGCAACATGGAGACACCTGTCTCTACAAAAAATACAAAAATTAGACGGATGTGGTGGCACACACCTGTAGTCACTGCTACTCAGGAGGCTGAGGTGGGAGGATCACCTGAGCCCTGGAGGTAGAGGCTGCAGTGAGCTGAGATTGTGCCACTGTACTCCAGCCCAGGAGACAGAGTAAGAAAGACTCTGTCTAAAAAGCAAAAAGAAAGAAAAGCAGAAGAGGATTCTACCAATTCAGCTACCACTAAGAGCTCTGTGCAGGACTAGGGAAGCAGAGGTACTCCACAGTGAGTCAGGCACAGCCCCTGTACTGGGGTGCTCCCAGAGTAGGGGGGCGGGGACCATAAGTATGGAGAAGGCATTCAGGAGACAACTACCAGAGATGGGAGGGGCATCTCTGCTTGTGCCCCCTCGCTCTCTCTGGACCATGTGGTTGGAGGGTTCTATTGGGCCTTCTTCTCTCCTTCTTTCCTCTACCCCTCCCCAAGGGGCAAATTCTTCCTACAACAGGGAAGGCAGACAGAGTCTGACCTGCACTCAGAATTGAAGCCACCCTTGTCTTGGGGGCCAGTGGAAGTGCCGGCCTCAGGAGTGTGTGTGTGGGGTGTATGATGGGGGGGGGAACGTCCAAAGCTCCTTTCCACCCATGGGATTTCTGTGTAGATCCTGGAACAAACCTCTGCCCCTCCAATTTCCTTGGCTGTGACTCTGTGGGTTAGTTTTGGCCAGTGGTTCCCAGTCTCTCTTCCTTGCCCTGGCCACTGTATATTGATTTTCTTTTCTTATCTATTTCACTCGGATCACCCTGGATGGGCTCTGCCTGCCCATTCTCTATGTCCCCACACTCCCAGGCCCAGTCCCCACAGAACTGTGTGCTAATAAACTCCACCAAACATTCAAAGTAGGAAGAGAAAGGAGAGCACCTTCCAGGGCTCAGAGGAGGACACTCTCCTGGGGCAGGGGACCAAGGCCTCAAGGCAGAGGCTGCACTTGAGACAGGTCGAGAAGGATGCATACCATTTTAATATAGGAGATGAGGTGGTGGGAAGGGCATTCTTCTAGGGCTTCTGCCTAGTCCTCCTGGCCAAAGTGTGGGAGTTCCTTGATCCCTGGGACACAGTCCAAGAAGAAATAGTCCCAGAAATTCTCTAAGGAAGATGCTGTCCAGCATGCACCCACCCCGGGGCTCTGGCATCTACCTTTGAGCCTAGGCATCTCCCTCCACCTGCAGAAGAATAGGATGCCTGCTCTATCTGTCTGGACTTCCCAGATCCTGGCCCTGTGGCCACTGGGTAGACTTTGGCTGTTTTTGGAAAGAGAATTTCCCTGGGAAGCAGGCTCAACCTACTCTCTAGGTCCAGCAAGTAACCCTTTTGAGTTTCAACATTAAATTTCCTTAATTTCATCCCTCCTTTTCATGTCCTTAGAGCTTTGACGGATTTGCTTCACTTCATTCCCTTCATTCGTTTGCTTTTGTTTTTGTAGGTGGTGATACAAAAACTGTCTACTCTGCAGACGTTCACTTTGAAAATTTTGCTAGCAACACTCTTTCTCCTCTTGAATGATCTTGCTTTAATTATTAGGCATTTTACCCATGGAATTTGAGCCAACTAGAACCATTTGATCTCAGCGACGTTTAACTAGATATCTCATTTAAGAGCCATTAGATCCAGATATAGTTAGAATGAGAATTGCACGCCAATGGAGATTTGTTAATAATAACTATCCACTTATTTATTTATTCACATATGCTTTATCAAACCATTGGTTTAGCTCATTCATGTTCTTTGTTACTTTTCCCCTATTTATTTTCTGTAATCATTTATTGAGACTCTTCTATGAACGAGGCTCTCCTAGGTGCTAGAGGGACAAAGCCACAGTCTGGGTTCCTAAGGAGTTATTTATTCCTTCCACAAATGTTTATGTAATAGCCAAGCACTGTGCTGGACCCTGAAGCTCACAGTCGGGGCAAAGAGGCAGAATATAATTAAATGCTTTGCAATATCATGTGTTAGGTGCTTTTCTAAGAGGTGTAAAGAAGTTCCCCTAGGAAATAAGGAGAAATGTAATAGCCAGGATTCTTTGGGTTTAAGAAATAGAAACCCACCTCCAGCTAACTCGCGCTACAAAGGGAATGTGCTGGCCTCTTTAACTGAAAAGTCTAGAACTTGACTTCAGGCGGTGCTGGATCAAGGTATGCAAATAATGTTTCTCCCCGTCCCAAGGCTTTGCTGTCTTGTGTATTAGTTTCATTCTCAGGCAGGCTTTCCCAAGAGGTGGCAAAGGGGACCACCCTCAGCTCCCTATAACCTACCTGTCTTGGCAATCCCTTCAGAAAGGGAGCATATCTTTCCTAATGGGTCCTACAAAAGCCCTCAGATAAACCTTGGTGGACCAGCCTGAGTCACGTGCCCACCCCTCAATACCAGTGTAGCCAAGGGATGTCCTCATTGGCTGGATCCAGATCATGTGACTGTCTGCCCTCCCCAAAACTCAGGCTGGGAGTGGAAGCCCTGGCAAGACAAAAACTAAGACTGTCCTTCAAACAAGTCATCAACCTTCCTGTAAGAGGGCGGTGATGCTGGAAGGGCTCGGAAAAATTAGTCCCACAGGATGATTTTTGAGTTGAACTGAGGGGTAAGATTTTGCCATTGGCATGGAGCCGAAAAGAGCCCTGGTGCATTTGGGGCATTGCAAGTCAGGTGCAGGGAGCAAGAGAAGAAGAGCAGGATATGAGGCCCAAAATGAACACAGGAGGAGCATGGACCAGGAGCCAGAACCCTGCCCCTTGTTCATAAGCCAGAGAGGATTCCATAAGCTATGGAAAGCTATTAAGAGACTTTAAGCAGGGAAGTAAAATAATCATTCTGAATTTTAAGTGGGTTAAACAGGAAGGCCCAGAAATCAGCTATAAAACTTTTTTTGTGACTCTGCAGGCAAGAGAATCCAGCCTTGAACTGAGGCAGCTATGAAGGGGTAGAGAGGAGGAGGGGCTGATGATTACCAAGTTTCTGGCTGAATGACTATGGTGGGGCCATGTATTGAAGAGAGGGACACAGGAGAAGAAGTGGGCTGGGGTGGAGTGGGGAATGGCAATGCCCATTGGTCTCTCCAGCACAAAATGAGCACCAATAGGGAAGTCAAGGCTGCAAGAAGGAAGAAGATAAGGCTGGGTGTGCTGGGACACAGCTGCCCTTGGTTACAAATTCACAGTCATTGGGATAAGACTGGTGAAGGTGGTCAGATAAAATCAACAGCTACACCTGAAAGCTTGGTGTTCAATACCCTGGCAGGACCATGAGCAGTCATCTTCACAATGAGCACCAGCATCGTCTTTCATAGGGAAAATCTCCTTCATTATGGTCACTGCCATCTTACCATTTCATCTTCATTACCAGCATCTCTCCATCATCATTCAATCATTCAAACAAACTACTCAGGCCCTTCTCCTGCTTGACATTGAACTTGGCACTGGGAATGCAATGGTGGAGAAGACAAGGCCTCTGCCTTTGTGGAACTTACGGTCTATTTGGGGGGAGACTGAAGTTAGTAAAATATTCAAACATAAATGTAGAAAGTATGACACATGTCATAAAGGAAATGAACAGGATGGGGAATAACAGCAGTGGGGACCCTATTCTAATCTGACCTCTCTGAGGAGGGTAGGATTTAAGCTGAGATCTGACTTTTGAGAAGGAGCCACAGGGGAAGAACTCAGGTGGCAGCCTTCCAGGCAGAGGGAGCTGCACATGTAAAGGCTTATCATCTCAATGTCCTATTTGCTCCTGAACTTCGTACATGGAGGTAGCATAGGCCTGGTACCTGTCCTCTGAGGTTTCCTCTTTGAATGTCAGGAGCAAGGGAGAGTCAAGGTCTCAAGCTAGCAGAGACACTCAGAAAACAGCTCAGATGGTGCATGACTAAGGATGCTGAACCCATGTTGGCTGAGCTGGTAAGCGAATAAGGCCCATTCTAACCGAGCCTCAGACCTCCTGCCTTCCTGTGGGCTTGTGACGCCTTTGCTCCTCTCTCCTTCCTTGACACATCACAACTCTTTAAGTCACACTAAGTAACTGTCCTTTTTTGATGGAGCCCATGAAATTGCATCTGCTGTATCCATCAGGAGCCAAGCCATAAATAACCAGCCCTTTAAAATCTCGTCTCCCGTATCTCTTGGAGTTGGAAATAGCATTACAAGCTCTGCCACGGAGCAGTAGGAAAGGATTAGTGCCTTAGCATGCTGCTGGCACAAATGTGTCCGGAGGAGTGAAGGCCAGGGCTCCGGCACTCTCCGTGGAGTATCAATGTGACTTCCTTGCTTCCACTAGTGAGAACTTGCTCTCAAAAAGAGAACAAAAGCCACAGCTGGGAGGAGCAGGAAGTGAGCTGGTGTTGTCGCAGTGGGCACAGCAGCTCTGCTAAAGCTTGTGACTTGGCAAAGTTCTGTGCATGGGAAGCTGAGCTCGGGCAGCTGGCCTGCCCCCCATGAGTCTGACTGCATGCAACAGGTTTGTACTAAGTGCCTCATCTGCGAGGAGGCCTGTGCCAGGACTGTGAAGGGCACCAGACAACAAAATGCTGTCCTCGACCTCTCTTGAGGAGCTGCCAGATGCCTGATGGTGCTGCTAAGACAGATGGAAGGAGTTGTTCTGGGCCCCCCAGAGCCCCTTGTTCTGGCAAGACCTGTCTTCTGGAATGATGTCGCTTCATTCTGAATGTTCAAGGCGCCCTCCTGGTCTCTGTTTTCATGTTTGGCCACGAATGTTTGTTCCCCTCACTCTCAGCTTAACCTACATGTTGTTTCACGTTGGTTTGCATCTCTCCTGCTACTGCAACCACTTCCCAGGTTCCCAAGACTGACTTAAGTCTTCAGTTCTATCCCTTAGTCTGTACTTTTTTCTTTTTTAACTTTTCTTTTTTTTTTTTTTTTTTTTTTTTGAGATGGAGTCTTGCTCTATCACCCAGGCTGGAGTGCAATGGCACAATCTCGGCTCACTGCAGCCTCCACCTCCCAGGTTCAAGTGATTCTCTTGTCTCAGCCTCCCGAATAGCTAGGACTACAGGCACATGCCACCATGCCCAGCTAATTTTTGTATTTTTAGTAGAGACGGTGTTTCACCATATTGGTCAGGTTGGTCTCAATGTCCTGACCTCAGGTGAGCCACCACACCCAGCCCAGTCTGTACTTCTTTTCATCCTAGTTTCTCTTTATCCAGTGGCTGATGGGTGACATCCATAGACTCACCAGAGAGGCAGGATTCACACAGAAAACTAGCAATGACAGTCCGATGAAATGGAAAAATCACCATTTCACATATGGTGAAACTCAACAGTTCAAATTCACATATGGTGGATCTGAACAGTTTGGGTCATTTGGGGAGGTAGAGGGCAGAGTTTCTTTGAACAAAATGAGGTGGCTTCATGGACGAGGTAGATCTCTAGCATCCCTGGGAATTTCTCACCCAAGCTTCTTGAAGAGTGGTCTACACTGGCTACCCTCAAGTCTTCTCTCCCCATTCATTCCTTACCTACTTCACTCCCACTCTTCAACCCTCCAGCCTCCTCCTGAAATCACTCACATTAAGATGATCATCAAAGGGCCGGGTGTGGTGGCTCTCACCTGTAATCCCAGCACTTTGGGAGGCCGAGGCGGGCGGATCACGAGGTCAGGAGATCGAGACCATCCTGGCTAACAGGGTGAAACCCCGTCTCTACTAAAAATACAAAAAAAAAAAAAAAAAAATTAGCTGGGCATGGTGGCAGACGCCTGTGGTCCCAGCTACTCGGGAGGCTGAGGCAGGAGAATGGTGCAAAGCCAGGAGGCAGAGTTTGCAGTGAGCTGAGTTCACGCCACTGCACTCCAGCCTGGGCGACAGAGCCAGACTCCGTCTCAAAAAAAAAAAAAAAAAAAAGATAATCATCAAATAACCAACCCCACCCCTACCCCATTCCAAAGACTACCACTTCCAATTACCAATGCCAGAAGGCATTTTTCAGGTCTCACCTTCTGGACATTTCTGCATTACTTTACACTGTCAGTCATTTTCTCCTCTGGGGGCTCTGCTTTCTGCTCGCCTTCATGCCACTCTTTCTGATTCTTCTTGGATCTCTCTGGCCATTCCTTCCGTGTCTCCTTTGATGTCCATTCCTTCTTGCTCTACTGCTCTGCTCACTCCACACATCTCCCAGGGTAGTCTTACCTGCTCTCAAGGTTTCAGGTACTATCTATTTCCTCCCAAATATGGCTCCCTAGCCCAGCCTACCCACTGAGCCAGTCAAACTGTAGAGCCAGCTACCTGATGGACATCTCCACTTTGATGGACCACCAATATCTCCAACTTAACTTGTCTCAATTTTGCTCATAATTGACCCATAAAATCATCAGTCTGTGTCCTTTCCTAGTTTATGGTACCATTCCCCACCTAGTTATCCAGAAATCTGGGAATATCCCTATTTAATCCCTCTCTCTCACCAGCCACATTCAATTAATTGCTAAGTTCTCCCAATATACTGTATCTTTCCATCCTTTCTACCACTGCCTGAATTCAGCCCATCATCTTTTCTTCTTTGAGGGATGTAATAGCCTCTTTACTGATCTCCCAGCATCTTGGCACTGTCCAATTCATCCTCCTCACTGCTACGAGAATGGCTTAATTAAAATGCAGATCTGACATGCTAAGCCCCAGGCAAAAGCTTTCAATCATCTTCTGTTGTCTACAGATTAAAATTCAATCCCTTGATAGGGCACACAAGGCCCATCTGGATCTAACCCTTGCCTAAGTAACCACCCCAGGCTCACATCTTGCCACTTCCTTTTTTTAAATTTTATTAACCCTAAAACTCAGTGGTATAACACCACAAAGATTTCCTTCTTGCTCATGTTACAGATTTGTGATGGACCAGTGGGAGTGGCTCTGATCCACATCATCACACATGTGGGTACCCGGGCTTGAGGGGGTTGCACCATATTCTAACCACACCATCTGAAATATGTGGCCTTCTTTAATACCATGACAGGGAAAATGAGTGGAGAATCCAGCATGGCTTTCCACCACTCTAGCTCAGATATGCTATACATAATTTCCAACGCATATTTCATTGGCCACAAACAGTCACACGGTCCAGCTTTGCTGCAAGGGAGCCAGGAAACGGGGATGAGCAGATGAGATGCTTGGTGAGCCGAGTTGTCTGCCACACCTCATGCTTCTGTAGACAAGATGCCGTGGTTCCTGTCAAAGGCCAGCCCTCTCCTGTACTCCAGAACTCATCTTCCTCCAAAATTTCCCTACTATATGTATCTCCTTTTCTTTGCATTCCACAATTGTTCTCTCTATTGAGCACTTCTAACACCATAAAGGCATGTTCCAATATCTACCACCTAAAATCAAAATAAAAACAGCACCCATCAAACCCCTATTACTCCATCCCACTCAGCTACCACGGAATGGCTCAGCCACTGCCAATTGCTGAGACAGTTCTTTCTCAGTTTCTGCCCTGCTTTGTCACTAAAACTGACCTTGCTAAAATTGACAGCAACCTCCAGGTTGCCCATTCCAGTGTCGTTTCTCCATCTTCATCTGACTCAGCCTCTTGGCAACACATGACACTGATCACCTGTCCTTCTTGAACTATTTCCTTCTCTTGGCTCCTATGAAACCATGTAGCTGGTTACCCTATGGCCATTCCTTCTTAGTCTGTTTTGCTGTTTCTTCCAACGTCCACTCTCTGTCCAGCCTTTATGCTTGGACTACCCCAGAGGGTCCTGGGACTCTCCTCTCTTTTATTCTCTTTCCCAGCTAGCCCCAACAAATCACACATGGGCTTTCAATATCATCTAGATGCCAGTGGCTCTTGATTTAAATTTTCAGTCCTCAAGGGTCTTCTGGGCTTCATGCATATTAACAGGAATCTTAAAATGAACATATCGCTGGGCACAGTGGCATGTGCCTCTAGTTTCAGCTACTTAGGAGACTGAGGTGGGAGGACTGCTTGAGCTCAGGAGTTCAAGACCAGCTTGAGCAACATAGGGAGACCCTGTCTGTTAAAAAAAAAAAAAAACGGAAAAATATATATAACATAAAACCTATCGGCCGGACACAGTGGCTCATGCCTGTAATCCCAGCACTTTGGGAGGCTGAGGCGGGAAGATGATGAGGTCAGGAGATTGAGACCATCCTGGCTAACACGGTGAAACCCCATGTCTATTAAAAATACAAAATATTAGCTGGGTATAGTGGTGGGCGACTGTAGTCCTAGCTACTCAGGAGAATGGCATGAACCCAGGAGGTGGAGCTTGCAGTGAGATCATGCCACTGCACTCCAGCCTGGGCGGCAGAGCAAGACTCCATCTCAAAAAACAAAACAAAACAAAACAAACAAAAAAACCTATCATTCCATTTTTAAATGTACAACTTAGTAGCATTAAGCACATTGGCTATTTAGTGGTGGATAACACCACTATCTATCTCTAGTACCTTTTTTGCCTTCCCAAATGGAACTCCATGCCCATTAAAGAAGAATACCCAGAATAGTCAGATTCATAGACAGAAAATGGAACAGTAGTGACAAGGAGATGGGCCGTCATTTCTTTTTAAGGCTGAATAATATTCCCTTGTATGTCTAAACCACATTTTGTTTATCCATTGATCTGTTGATGGACATTTGGGTTGTTTCCATCCAATTTGGACTTCTCATCCCCTCCCCACTCATAATCTGTTCTCTTAGCCTTCTCCAGGACCTCCCACATCTGTTTTCCTAAGAGGAAGCTGCTTCTGCCCATTTGGTTCCGCCAGCACCTTTGGGCTGCTCGGGGGCCTTGTCTCCCTGCTTCTACCCCTCTGTAATCCATTCTGCAGATGGCACCTAGAGTGACTTGGGTTTATTAATCAAATCATGTCTCCCCTGTTTAAATCCTCCCAATGGCTTACTATCACATTTAGAATAAAATCCTACAAGACCCTACATTGTCCAGCCACTGCCTACCTGTCTGACTTCCCTCCTATCCCTCACTCACACCCATTCTCTGTGCTCTTCATCCTGTCCCTAGGGTGGGCTAAGCAGGTTCCCTCCTCAGGCTTCTGCACTAGCTGTTCCCAGGGCTTAGGATCCTCCTCCTTCACAGTCTTCAAATCTTCCTTCCAAGTTAAAAAAACAAAAAACAAAAACCACTGTTTTTTTGAAATATAGAGTTCAATGTAAATTTCCTATCTTTAGAAAAGACTTTCCCATCCTTGCAGCCTAAAGTAACCCTTGCTGTCTATCAGAGGATCTTGTTTTATTTTAAACATTCGTCAATACCTGATATTTTCTTGCTTACTTACGTATTTCTTTTTCTTCTGTGCCCTTCCCCTCCCCTGCCATTGCCAGCAGAACCGTGACAAGCCCCTAATGTGCATCTTGGCACTTAGTAGGTATCCAAGGTTGGTTTGTTTGGAGGAGAGATCTGCTTCTGCCTTGCCAGTTACAATGTCCTGTGGCTAATTGCAAAGGTTAACATGGAGCCTCTCCACCAAGTATTTTAAGTAATAACCTTCCTGGGGGACATTTGCAAATTAGCACTGACTCTTGCTGATTACTCATCCTAAACTCAGTCTGATTAATAATTAATCAGCAAACTGCTTGGCCAGAGCGGGCTGATCAGTGCTAGAAAGGATCTTAAATTATGCAAGTCACTTGGCCAGTCTTTAAAAAAAAAAAAAAAAAGCTCAGCAGTCGACAACAGAACTGGAGAGGTTTGATTGCGATGTGAGATCTCTCTCAGTTGTTTGTTTTTTCCTTTTTGGCTTTTTTTTCTTTTGACTAAGAAATCAATTAGGCTCAAACTTGCAACCTCAGAGAGAGATTGTGTAGCACAGAAATAGAAATGTGTTAAATATCACTTTCTTTTTGTTTCTTTCCTTCCAAAGAGTTTTGGTTTGTGAGGCAGAGGTTAAAATTAGCCAATTTGCTAAGCAAATGCCTGTCTGGCACTTGATGTCAATTTCTGCAGCCACGTCAGTTTCAGCTATTCACTCACTTCCTCTGAGCTGCAGTGCCCTGTGTCTGGCAGGAAGGAGGTGAGAGATTTGATGGGTACTGTCTGCTTGCCCACCCTGGGGTTGGGGTGAAATCAATTTGCCAGCACCCTGTCCCACCAGGAGTCCATATAGTGCTCTATGTCTCTGGCCTACAAAACCCAGAGAGACAGGAGGAAAGGCAATCAGAGGGTGATGAACAGGCTTCCCACTCTCAGGAGTGAACTTGGGGACCGCCAGGGACCCCTCTTAAGCCTTATCTGTAGCCTCCAGCCTCCAGAGCCAGTCCTGCATGTGGCTTTATCTTTCTTCTCTAGATACCTCTTCTGGTCACTGGAGATATGGCTGAGGGGGATACTTAGCGAAAGCTGAGGGGTCTGTGGACATTAATCTCCGGGCCAGAAAAAAAGGTGCAGGGATAAAGGGTTTAGTGCAGTCCATGCAACTCGGATCCTGATTAGAACCAGCAGGGTGACAAGGTGATTCCCCAGACCAAATAAGTCAGCATGCCCAGGGAGGGACCCAGGCATCGGTGATTTTTACAGCTCACTGTGGATTCGTGTGCACCAAAGAGGAGAAACATGATGTGATAGAGCATGAGAGGCTTTTGGGGAAGAGATTATGAAGGACATCAAAGAGTGAAGTAGAAAATGGGCTTTTCAGGAGTTGATTGTCTTTCTGGAAATAGAGGGACATCTCTCTATGTTGTGTCAGGCAGGGTAAGGGAAGAAGAGGCAGCCAGATGGGGCGGTTTCCAGGGGCCCTGCAGTTTCTGATCCATCTCAGTTACACCCCCAACTTTTAAAAAAAATACCCTGTGTTTCCTTTAAAAAATGCCCTCTAGGACTTATCCTGTGTTTTTCAAACTGGGTTGCACTGACCAACTCCCTGCTTCAGAAGACTTGCTTGAATGCTCTTTGGAAGAATGCAGATTCCTGAGCCCCACCTCTGTAAAATCATGGATTCCTGAGAATAGAACTCAACTAATTCAGTATTTTTAACCATTTTCCTGGGTGTTCTGAAATAGATTTAAGTTTAAGAGTTACCCTGGGCCTAAATAGAATACTTTCCAGAGTGATAATATAAAGGAAGTAGATTCTGCCCATTATGAAATGATTTGTCTTTTTATGAATTGATTCATTATTGAATTTCTCCCCAGTTATGTTTGACGTATAGGTTTGGTTATGGCTTATGCGTGAGTTTGGGCAAGCACATCTATTCCATAAAATGAAGCACATTGACTCCTAGTAAACTTTATTTATTTATTTCACAAATATTTTTCCTTGCCTACTCTGTGCCAGTTTCTGTGATAAGCTTTGTGATTACAATGCTGAACTAGGAAGTCTCAACCTTTCAAGGAGCTGCTAAAGTTTAGCCTTGAAGTCTAGTCTCACCTCCTTGTCTACCTGGTATAAGCCTGTGCAAGGGTCTCCCTCCTGAAACCTTTAGATGCATTGGTACCTGTGCCCTCCCTCAGCCCCACCCACACTGGGCAACCCCAGGCTCCTACGACGCACTGGCACAAGCCAAACTTTTCTAGAATACAGAGTCCTCCTCCCAACATGAACTCTTTCAGAGCATGGACTTGGCCCATCATCTCTGAATCCTCAGGGCTCAGTAGAGTCCTGGCACAGACAGGTGTAAAGATTTTCTGACAATTTGTTGAATAAATATAGCCTCTGAGATCTTAGAGTCTCAGCACCTTCTCACAGCCAACCGCATCTCACCAGCATCAAAGGGAAAAGCATATGGCACTTGGCTCACCTCGCCTGGTGTCAGAGCCCTTTGGCAACAGGACCAATGTCAAGATAAATAAACAGGCAAATATTCATTGTTTGCCTCTATGATTGAATTGAGGCCATCACATGTGTGGAATGCCATCTTGCCCCATTGGGTCTTCACCCCCAAGTTTGAGTTAGGTATTGGCATACCCATCTTGCAGATAAAGAAACTGAGCCTCAGAGACTTAGCTTCCTCCTCACCTACACGTGGTCCTCCCCAGCTGGGTTTTCCCATTTTGCTCCCTCTGCAGATCCTAGGCCAGCCACTCCTAGGATCATTTCTCACCCTTAAAGTAGGCTTTGATGCAATCTGTCCTCTTTGAGTCTCTATCTGCCTTCCTCCTGCCTTAATATACCTTCAACAGTATAATCACTTTGAGAGCTACCATGTTTCAGGCACTGTACTAAGGTTTTTATATGCATGGTCTCATTTAATGTTTACAAAACTCTTTTTTTTTTTTTGAGACGGAGTTTTGCCCTTGTTGCCCAGGCTGGAGTGCAATGGCATGATCTCAGCTCACTGCAACCTCTGCCTCCCAGGTTCAAGCAATTCTCCTCACCTCAGCCTCCCCAGTAGCTGGGATTACAAGTGCCTGCCACCACGCCTGGCTAATTTATTTGTATTTTTAGTAGAGACAAGGTTTCACCATGTTGGCCAGGCTGGTCTTGAACTCCTAACTTCAGGTGATCCACCTACCATGGCCTCCCAAAGTGTTGGGATTACAGGCATGAGCCATTGCGCCCAGCCACAAAACTCTTGTAAAATAATAATATTATCATAAAGAGATTAAGAAACCTGATGTAATATAGCTAGTAAGTGTCCGAGCCAGAAATTGGATCCCCATCATCTGGACTCTAAATCCTGATCTACCCCTCTTTCTCTTCTGCTCCTCTGGGATCTAATTCATTTTCTTTCCTGACACCAAGGACGGCACCATGGAGCATAGATAGCATTTGGACTCAATGTTGGGTTCAAATACCAATTCTGCTACCAACTAATCGTGTGACCTCAGTTAACTTTCTGACCCTCTCAAGGCCTTTCATACAGTTATAAGAAATAATTGGGCACAGAAGACTTTGAACAGCCCCAGATTCCCAGCTTGTAAATCCAGCTTGTGTCCTTCTTCTGCCCTTTCATGGTTACAGCACCTGGAGGGGCTTTCCTCCCCTCCTCCCCTGCCCCTCTCACCCTGCTCCCAGAGCCTCCCAGCATGTGCTCCGTGCAGACAGCTACACACAGCTTCTTTTAGAGGTTTAAGGTCCTGCGGGTCTTGGCCTCTGCAGTTGATAAGTCAGGGAGGCAGCTTCAGGCTGACCAAGACAGAGGCCACAGCAAGAGGTTGTCATGTCTCCTTGGGCCAGGCAGCCCTGAGGTCCCAGGGCCATTTGGCAGTACCCTGAAGGGCACATGGGGAAAGTCGGGGTTGAACAATAATGGCTTTTACTCTTCTCTCACAGCAAGTCACTTAGCTTTCTGAACTTCAGTTGCCCTAGTTTTATAAGGCAGGTGATGGGTCCTCACCACCCTCACTGTAACCTGCTAGGAACATGCAGATTGGTGTACAGAGACCTCCTAATTTTTCACATATAAATCCAACCCCACAGATTCCCTTCCAGTGGGATCTGCCTCCTAAGGTGATTTTTCTGGAACTGAGAGGGTTTTAAGGAAGAAAATACAATTACTATGTGTAGGGTACCAATGACATGCCAGGAGTCTACACTGATTTTTCCTTTGCGCCTTTAAGCAACTCTGAGAACCCGAGACTCAGTGAGGTCATTTACCCAAGGTCACAGAGCTAGGAAGTTGCAGCCTGAAGCCAGGGCCCTTTGCCTCCCAACCTCTGCTCTTTCTGCCCCTCTGGATTTTGGAGGTTGGAAAGAGACCTTGGGTATCCTGGAGAGATGGCCCTGGGCCTATGCCATTGGCTTCAGCTTCTTCCCCCTGGGGCTGCTTTTGTGCCTTGGGCTGTGGTTGGTTGATGTGGGCTGGCTTCACAGATAGCCAGGCTCATCGAGGCCTTGGCTCCCACATCCTGCCAGCTCCCTAGATGCCAGCCCTGGTGAGCGTGGGACAGACTGCCATCAGCGTTCCCCTTTCAAGAGAGCCCTGTCAATGCAGATAAATGGCCCGTGTCATTTAGCCACATCCGTCGCGTCCTTCTCGTTGCTGGTCTGTGGCCTGAGTTGTCCAGATAACCCTTTTCATTTAGTGTTGTCTTTATGGATGCCACAGAGGTCTCCGGGCAATGACAGCCCAGCCTTTGCACCGACCAGGAAGAGTCACAGGCAGGCCTGCTTCCTGACTTCTGTTTGCTGTCTGTTTGGCTCTCACAATTATTGGAATCTGTCAAGCTCCATCAAGTGACATTTTTCACATGAGGGCAAGTGTCCTTTAGGCCTCACTCTGAGCTGGGAATGACATCCTGGACACTGACGTGGCCTCCATCTTTCCACCAGCGGTTTCCTTCACAGTTGCCAAGCTTCCTTCAGCCCTGGCTCAACAGTGCCCTCCTAAGCTTCCCCCTCAATCCCCCCAATCCCTCTTTTTGTAATTACCCTTTCCCCAGCCCCACATTCCCCTGGTGCCTTAGCAAGTAATTACCTTCATAGGGAAGTTGACAAGTCTCTGGCGACTCCTAGCCCCGGCTGGAAAAGATTCATTATTCTGTGTCTGGAAATAACCAGCCCCGTCAGCACAGGGGCTGAGATAACACCAGTGTAAAAGTTCTCTATTCAGGGGGATTAATTAGGATTCCTTATTAAAGATCCAATTAGGCAAAAGGGCATTTTTATCTGTGATAGTCAGCTGCTCCTATTTTTCTAAAGCTATAACTCTAAGTTTTTTTAAAAAAGGAAAAAGCAGGGGGTTGTGTTTTTGTCTAAAACAATTCACTCTTTCATTGTCAGCTATGTCTTCATCAGGATGTGAAAATAGATTTTCTCATTCAATTTGCAATGCTTTATCTCTTCAGAGTCTGGCAATGACTCCACGATATCCCTTCAACAAGAACCGCAACTCAGATGGGCTGTTGGGGAGTGGGATGTTTGGTTATCATGACTGCAAGAGAAATAGTAATAGCATTTTTTAGCAACCTGACTCTATGAGCTGGCAGGAAATGCCATCTCTGCCATGTAATGTCTGTGTGACCTTAGGCAAGTCCCTTCACCTCTCTGAACCTCAATGTCCTCCTCTCTCAATCTAACTCCAAGGATCAGGATAAGGGTTTAATTGGGGCAATATTACAAAGTGACTAGGAACCCAGGGTCTTGACTGAGACCACCTTACACCCACACTCACAAGCCATGTTGACTTCTGAACCGTGGTTTCCTCATCTGCAAAATGGGAGGGAAATACCTCCTCCATCGGGTCTCTGGGAGAATTGAGGGAGATAACATTTGTGGAACCACCTTGCCCATGGAGGGCCCTTGATACATGTTTATCAAACCTGAATCAACTCATTTTGTATTTCCCTCAAAGACGCTCAGTGAGGTTCCCTGGAGTGAGCTGTTGCCGCTCCCCATCTCAGGTGAATTGAGCTCATTTTGTCCCTGGTAGTGCCTGGGTGATTCCACAGTACAGTGAGGCTGAGACTCCTGGCTCTGTTGTCACCCGGCTGTGTCCTCAGTTGCTCCCCACGGAAGCAGTGCTGGCTGCAGGAGGGGTGACCTCTTGACCTCAGTCATGATGTGGACATACACAGGATGAACCCACAGGTTTTTACTTGCATTGTTAAAGACAGCAGCAGCAGCTTGTTTACCCCAGGAAAGAAAGCCCTGGAGAAATAAAATAATCTGGCTTCCAGAAAGTTCAATAGAAAGTGTTTTGTCCAGTTGCCAGATTCCACAGATGAGGAAATTGAGTCCCAGCATCACTCAGCAAACATGTGGCAGAGCCAGGGCAGAATCGAAGCTCTTCATGTCTGATCCAGATCTGTTTCCACCACCTTCAATGTTTGCTGGCCACCTAGCACTGAGCCGGCGTTTGTAGACTTCACATGAGAGGGTCACAGCAGCACCTGGCTCCAGCAGGATCTGAATCCACATAAACCCTACTTCACGTGGTGTTCCTCACCTGTCTGCCTGTCCTGGCTCCTCATTGCTTGTGCCTCAGTGCCTCAGTTTACCCCATAGAGGAGCCACTTTAGCTTCTGGTTCATCTTCTCACCTTTCCACAATATTGTTTTGGCCTGAATACCCTCTTTTACAGGCCTGCCCCCTGTAACCCTGCCCCCTCCACCACGGCCTCTCTGACCTTACCTTCTCCTACCCTCCCTCTTATTCACTTCCCCAGCCACAGTGGCTTCCTTGCTGGTCCTTAGATGCCACGCGTGCTCTTCCCACCTCAGGGCCTTTGCACGTGCTTTCCCCTGTGCTTGGAATCCTCTCCCCCTGAGATATCCACACATCTGACTCCCTCCCCTCTTTCAGGTGCCACCTTTAAGATCACATTCACAGTGAGGCCTTCCCCAACCACCTATTTAAAATGGCAGATGCCTCCTCCCAGTCAGTAGAGTGTCTGCCCATGTTTGCTCCTTCTCAGCCAGATCCTCACACTTCAAAGTGTGCCTAGCTCATAGGGAGCCTGGAAGTTGGGAGTTTAACCCCTCTTCTTGTTTCCAGTCCTGAAAGCTCTGTTGCTCGACAGCCATCATTCTCCTTTGCCAGATGAAGAAACTGAGGCACAGGGGGGTGGCATGTGTCTTGCCAAAGTCACCCAGGGAGTTAGTGTCACAGGAGGGACTGCTGGGGTAAGCTTAAAACAACAGTAAAAATAGTTGTACTTGTGGGGTTATTTATATCTCTCTACCTGGTTTGCCCTGAATCTTGGTGTGACCTCACCAGGTGATGTCCTCAAGCTTCACCGAGGCCTCCAGTATGTGGTCCTGTGTAAGACCCATGTCACAGAAACAAATGGTCCTACTGCAAAAATGTGCTGCTGGAAGAGAACACAGTCTGTGCTGAGAACCAAGAAATCTTCTCCCCCTCGCTACTCCCCTCCTTACCCTCCTACCCCCTCTGCCAATTCCCCCATCAAATAATTCCTGATAATGAAGTTAGGATGATTCATTGGTTTTCTGATGAGCAAGAATTCATCATCAAAATCTACATATTTCAATCCCCTGATATGTGCTCTCATATTCCTAACCTGATTAATATGTAAAGTGCTTTATCCTGTGACTTAACAAAAGAAAACTCAGCTTGGATTTAGGGACCTGCAAGCCTCCCAGACTCTGGGGTTCTGGGAAGCATGGGGAGATGCCACTGCCTCCGTGTTGGGGGAGATGACAGCATCTCATTAGGGACTGGGTCAAGGTGCCAGCAGGTGCTACAGTTAAGAGGGGAGTTGGTTGCTCAGGACCAGGCCCTGGGATGCCTGAGTACTGCGGCTTCAAACCCCTCATCCCATAACCCAGAAAGACCTGGCTGCAAAGTTGTTCAATATTCACAACCCCACAAACTCATGGGGGCTGGGAACAGCCTGCATCCCATGCCTAGGGACCTGGATGAGATGCAGCATCCCCCTCTCAGCCTTTCTGGAGGATGGCCAGTGTAGCCTGCCACCTTTCTGCCAAGGCCACTTAAGCCACATCCCTGCACCAAGTCCCCCTGCCTCTCCAGAGGGCAGGCTCAAGCTCTGCATGAATGCCTCAAGCTGCCCTTCCCCAGCCACCACCCGTGGGGTGGCCCTGCTGCTGCTAACCTTTTATCTTATCCATGATTCCCTCAATATAAATCCAGCCTCCCAAACCTCTGTCACTTCATCCACCATACATCCCCATCCGCTCTACTACCAATTTTGGCCCACACCTCCTTGGACTCAGACCATTTCCCAGTACCCCCATGTAGGGCCAATCCCTGCCTCTTTCACCCCTGACCCACAAACCCATACACCCTGCAGGCATTCCCACCAGGTGCTCTGTGCCTGTATCATGAGAAGCTGTTTGCCTAGAGGGCTCTAAGGTCAGATGTGGATTCAAAGCTCTGCTCCAGGATTTGGGGAAGCTATTTAACCTCTCTGAGCCTCGGTTTCTTTAGCTTTAAAACAATGCTATCAGGAATAATAATTTATATTTCTTAGGGCTGTTGTCAATTTCAAATTAGCATTAAGCAGAGAATCTAACATACAACATGTAGGTAACACTCAATAATGTAGCGATTATTGATATTCATCCTCATGGCCACTGACTGAGGTGGGCAAGAATCACTTCAATTTTTCTGATGTGGAAGTGGAAGCTCAAAGATGTTGGGGTTGGATGTGGTTGACAGGAGCAAAGCAGCACCTCTTCTCCACAGAAGTACCTGGGGCATCTTGGGGGAAAAGGATTTGGGACCCTGTGGAAGACAGGATACCTGAGAGGAGACTTGCCCTGCAGGAGATGGGGACCCAGTCAGTGACCCGGATGCCCCAACAAGACAGAGGTCCCAGAAGAGGGCTGCTCCTAGGCATATTATGTGTCTGATGCTGGAGTTCTTGCCCCTCTGGAACCAGGGTATTTTCCAAGTTTGGGTTCCCCAAAAGCAGGCCTGAGACAAGGGTTCAGGCACAAGTGTTCTATTAGGAAGCACAGGTGACACTAGCAGATAAGAGGGACATAATACAGGGAAGAGACAGTAGCTAATAAAGGGTGGTCATACCAGCTACCACAATGGGGGCCTGGGCCATAATCCGACAGGGACACTCTGGGAAACCCAGTTCTGCAGAACTCAGATCTTAGAATTATCCCACCCAAGGAATGAGGGAGCTGAGGTATTTATACACCAATTCCTGAAAGCCATTGAATGAGGGCTGCTCCTGAGGGGTTATTAATTCCCTAGCCCTTCCAGCCTGCTGTGCACATGGGCAAAGTGGCCTAGCATTGGGGGAAAAAAGCCTTCGAGCACAGGGATGCAGACACTGGGAGCTTGCAGTCAGCTGGCCCACTCTGAAAGATCGAGTGTTACAGGAAGGACACTGGCAGCACCTGCTACAGGTGTACATGTATGAAAAGGCAGTGTTACTGACAGAGCTGTAACACTGGGGGCCTAGGCAGCTCTGGAGTGAGACCCAGCTCATTAAAAGTGACCCTTGGAAGGACCACCTTCCCTTCAGCCTTGGGGAGCCACTGAAATTTGAGTGAATCCACAGAAACCTGTGGTGTAGGCAGTGGTCCTAGCAAGCAGGCACAGAAAAAAAGAAGAATCCATTATCCAGGTGGCCCCATTAACAGTAATCCCCCTGTCCCTGTCACCACTGTCAGACAACAGCTGTAGACCCCACATCGGGATATGTTTGATCTCCTGCCCTTCTACCAGGCTGCAGCCAGTGAGCAAGAAGACTGCCTCAAAGTCCAGTATCAGCCACCCCAGCATCCTGGAAAAAGGCATGGCTGCCTGCTAGCTTGGCAATTAACCATTGAGATGTGGAAAATCAGGGCTATGAAACTTACTTTGTATAGCCACAGAATGGTAAGTTCTGTGGATTTAGGTCACACACACACTCATACAAACCAATTATTCACTGGAATGCAAGACAGTCTGCTGTCAACATTCAAATATTTTTGGAAAGTTTGTATGTTTCTGGCTGTGCTCTGAGTGAAGTCGTGCTTATTTCACAAGTTGTAGGCTGGGAGATGAAGTCACAAAGAGCTCATGCATAGCTGAGCAGGAACTCCCACTTGGGGGCTTTATTTAGATGTGCCCCAGCATTCCCTCCATCGCTCTCTTGAACTGCCAGGAGAAGTTTCAGAGCTCAGCCTGGGGAGGAAGAAAAGGGCTCAGAGTTCAGATACATTCTTCTCTATGTAGGTGAAAGCTGCTTTGTGCTTCACTTCCCCATCCTTTCCCCTCTCCTATCCTCTGCCTGAAAGGCCCATGGGAAGAGGCCAGGATCTGGACTCAGATAAACCAAGTTCCACTGGGCAATCTTAGGCAAGTGACTAATCTTTCAGTGCTCCTAGCTGCAAAATAGATAGAATAGTGCCAAAAATTGTGCTTACGAGGTAAGTAGCACAGAGCAAGTGCTCAATGATAGCCACTCCCCCTCCTTTCTTATAAGTAATTTTAGCTCCCTTTCTGTTTTAATTTCTTTCCCCTCCTCTTCCATTCAGATTGTACCAGGCAGAGCTGTGACCCAGATGTTTCTAGTGATGTGGGAATTGGATGGATGCAAAGCATGATGATCCATTCACAGTCATAATCAAGCATCTTCAATTTATTATACACATACTATTATGCTAGGAAATCCCATTAATCATTTTTGATAGGATAACATGAACCCTTTCACCAGACCTGTTTGCTCTTGAGCCTGTCTGCATTTGGTCATTCACCTCCTACGAATGCACTCAAGTTGGTGCTGAGGGCCCAGGGATGCCCAGCCTCACTTTCTACTTCAAAGTCACCCAACCAGACTCAGAGGGAAAGAGAAATTATTTTACTGAATTTGCTTACAGCAAAAAGTAAGCAGAACTTTAAAAGAATAAAGAGTATTAGTAGCACAATTTGCAATTGCAAAAATAAGAAACCAACCTAAGTGCCCATCAACCAACGAGTGGATAAAGAAAACGTGGTATATATACCCCATGGAATACTACTCAGCCATAAAAAGGAATGAAATAGTGTCTTTTGCAGCAACTTGGATGGAGCTGGAGGCCATTATTCTAAGAGAAGTAGCTCAGGAGTGGAAAACCAAATGCCGTATGTTCTCACTTATAAGTGGGAGCTAAGCTATGAGGGTGCAAAGGCATAAGAGTGATATAATGGACTTTGGGGACTTGGAGGAGAAGATTGAGAGGGGGTTGAGGGGAAAAGACTACATATTGGGTACAGTATACACTGCTCAGGTGATGGGTGCACTAAAATCTCAGAAATCACCACTAAAGAACATGTCCATGTAACCAAAAACCACCTGTACACCCAAAAACTATTGAAATGAAAAATAAATCAATAAATTTTTTTTAAGATTAAAATTTTTAATCCTATTTTTATTTTCAATTTAAAATATCCCCCCATATGAAATTAAATATGTCTGACATGGTGCCCTCCAGTTTGCCAAAAGCTAAATGACTTTAAATGCAAATTATATTTTATTGAAAAACTCACAAGTGTATATACTATAGTTGTCACAAATATACATATTTGTGACAAAAAATAAATTTCCCTTTTTTTTTTGATGGTGTCTTTAGGGTTTTCTTTTTATTATTATTATTATTATACTTTAAGTTTTAGGGTACATGTGCACAATGTGCAGGTTAGTTACATATGTACACATGTGCCATGCTAGTGTGCTGCACCCATTAACTCGTCATTTAGCATTAGGTATATCTCCTAATGCTATCCCTCCCCCCTTCCCCCCACCCCACAACAGTCCCCAGAGTGTGATGTTCCCCTTCCTGTGTCCATGTGTTCTCAGTGTTCAATTCCCACCTATGAGTGAGAACATGCAGTGTTTGGTTTTTTGTCCTTGTGATAGTTTACTGAGAATGATGATTTCCAATTTCATCCATGTCCCTACAAAGGACATTAACTCTTCATTTTTTATGGCTGCATAGTATTCCGTGGTATATATGTGCCACATTTTCTTAATCCAGTCTATCATTGTTGGACACTTGGGTTGGTTCCAAGTCTTTGCTATTGTGAATAGTGCTGCAATAAACATACGTGTGCATGTGTCTTTATAGCAGCATGATTTATAATCCTTTGGGTATATACCCAGTAATGGGATGGCTGGGTCAAATGGTATTTCTAGTTCTAGATCCCTGAGGAGTCACCACACTGATTTCCACAATGGTTGAACTAGTTTACAGTCCCACCAACAGTGTAAAAGTGTTCCTATTTCTCCACATCCTCTCCAGCACCTGTTGTTTCCTGACTTTTTAATGATCGCCATTCTAACTGGTGTGAGATGGTATCTCATTGTGGTTTTGATTTGCATTTCTCTGATGACCGGGGATGGTGAGCATTTTTTCATGTGTTTTTTGGCTGCATAAATGTCTTCTTTTGAGAAATGTCTGTTCATGTCCTTCACCCACTTTTTGATGGGGTTGTTTTTTTTTTCTTGTAAATTTGTTTGAGTTCATTGTAGATTCTGGATATTAGCCCTTTGTCAGATGAGTAGGTTGCGAAAATTTTCTCCCATTCTGTAGGTTGCCTGTTCACTCTGCTGGTAGTTTCTTTTGCTGTGCAGAAGCTCTTTAGTTTAATTAGATCCCATTTGTCAATTCTGGCTTTTGTTGCCATTGCTTTTGGTGTTTTAGACATGAAGTCCTTGCCCGTGCCTATGTCCTGAATGATAATGCCTAGGTTTTCTTCTAGGGTTTTTATGGTTTTAGGTCTAACGTTTAAGTCTTTAATCCATCTTGAATTAATTTTTGTATAAGGTGTAAGGAAGGGATCCAGTTTCAGCTTTCTACATATGGCTAGCCAGTTTTCCCAGCACCATTTATTAAATAGGGAATCCTTTCCCCATTTCTTGTTTTTCTCAGGTTTGTCAAAGATCAGATAGTTGTAGATATGTGGTGTTATTTCTGAGGGCTCTGTTTTGTTCCATTGATCTATATCTCTGTTTTGGTACCAGCACCATGCTGTTTTGGTTACTGTAGCCTTGTAGTATAGTTTGAAGTCAGGTAGCATGATGCCTCCAGCTTTGTTCTTTTGGCTTAGGATTGACTTGTCAATGCGGGCCAAAAAAAAGAGCCCACACAAAAAAAATTTAATTTTAAAAGAATAGGCCGGGCACGGTGTCTCATGCCTGTAATCCCAGCACTTTGGGAGGCCAAGGCAGGCAGATCACGAGGTCAGGAGATCGAGACCATCCTGGCTAACATGGTGAAACCCCGTCTCTACTAAAAATACAAAAAATTAGCCAGGCGTGGTGGTGGATGCCTTTACTCCCAGCTACTTGGGAGGCTGAGGCAGGAGAATGGTGTGAACCCGGGAGGCGGAGCTTGCAGTGAGCAACGATCGCTCCACTGCACTCCAGCCTGGTGACAGAGCCAGACTCCATCTCAAAAAAAAAAAAAAAAGAAAGAAAAAGAATATGTATATTCTTTTATATATATTTAGATCCCCACAAAAGCAGACAAGTATTATATTTTTTATTTCCATTGTAAACATAAAGCATGGTCATTAAAGAAAATTTAGAAAATCGAAAAAAACTGAATAAAGAAACTCTATGCACGAACATTTTGATTCATTTCTTTCTTTTTTTATATAGGTATGGCTTTGTTTTTAAAGAGCTGTGTTCATAGAGTATTGTGTGAGTGTGTGTGTATGTGTTTAAGTATATACCCACTTTTTATTATAAGAGCAATTTATACTCTTTGTGAAAAATTCAAAGCATACCTGAGAGTACAGAATAAAACGTTAAAGTCGTCTATGTGTTAAATCCCTACCCTAATTCCATTGTCTTCCCTAAGCATTATTAAGTTGGTCTATTAGCCTAGGCATTACACACACATGCGCCGGCGCATGCACACACATACACACACACACACACACAGGATAGGAGGTGAAACATAAACATATTATTCTAAAGCTTGTTTTTATTCTCTTAAATGTCTACGTTAAATATGTTTCAATGTCGGTATATATATATGTCAGCCTCATTTTTTTTAACAATTTCCCTAATAATTGCATTTTTCACTATTTCAAATAATGTTATAGTTAACATCATCATGAATATATCTCAGTGCACATTGGAGCATTAATAGGATAGCTTTCTTTAAAATAGAATTTCTGGGTCAAAGTATACATTATTTTTAAATTTAGACTCTGCTAAAGTGTACTCCAGAAAGACTGTGCCAATTTCATGTTTCCATCAACCATGTATAACAGTGGCTATTTCCCTAACTCTTTTCCAAATTAAAGTTTTGTTTTTATCCATCTCAGTGGGTGAAAAACATTCCTCCAATTATTAGTGTAGTTAGTAATCTCTTCATATGTCCATGGTCACTTTTATTTTCTGGATTGCCTGTTCATATTCTCTACCCATTTTTCTATCAGGTCATGTTTGTTTTTCCTATTCATTTATAGGAGCTCTTTGTATATTTTTAACATGTATTAAAATCGATATATGTTGTAAAAAGGTTTTATCAATCAGTAGCATGTCTTTTAGCCTTACTTTGTTGTCTCTCACAGCATAAGTTTTATTTTGTGTGTGTGTGTTGAAATCAGTTGATCTTGGCCGGGCACAGTGGCTCACACCTATAATCCCAGCACTTTGGGAGGCTAAGGTGGGCAGATCACAAGGTCAGGAGATGGAGACTGTCCTGGCTAACATGGTGAAACTCCGTCTCTACTAAAAATACAAAACAAAATTAGCCGGGCGTGGTGGCGGGCGCCTATAGTCCCAGCTACTAGGGAGGCTGAGGCAGGAGAATGGCATGTACCTGGGAGGCGGAGCTTGCAGTGAGCCGATATTGCGCCACTGCACTCCAGCCTGGGTGACAGAGGGAGACTCCATCTCAACAACAACAACAACAACAACAACAACAACAACAAAAATCAGTTGATCTCCTGATTTGATCACATAAAACTTCTCAGTTTTGTGTCTTGGTTAGGAATACCTTCCTGCTTGGAAATTATAGAAATAGTCTTCTCTATTTATTCTGGAACTCTCAGAATTTTTATATTTTACATTTAGCTATTTAATCTGTGTAAATTATATTTTTGTACGAGGTTTGGGCTATAGATCTAGCTTTATTTTAGTTATAAATGAATAATGAATTAACTCCAAACCTGTCCTTTCTGATTTGAAATAGTCCTTTCATCATAAACTGAGTTCAGCTCTATTCATGGTTCTACAACTGGACTTTTTCTTCTATTTTATTTCTGTTAATCTATTTCTGTGTCATAATTGTATCATTTGAATTTTGCCATAGCTTTGTAATAATTTTTGTTTTCTACCCAGAAAAGACTTCCTTCATTATTACTACTTTGAAAATATTTGTTGACAATTCTTGTGCGTTTACTTTTCCAGATGAATTTTAGAGTAAATTTTTCAGATTTCCCCCAAAGAAATTTCACTGTGACTTTCGTTGAAATTTCACTGAATTTGTAGATTGATTTGGAGAGAATTAACATTTTTACAGTAGTGAATATTCCTATCCTGGACGATGGTATGCCTCTTATTTTCCAGGCCTTTTTTAATGATCTTGAATAAAATTTTATAGTTTTCATCACATAAGTCTAGTGAATTTCTTGTTAGATTTTTTTCCTAGGTCCTTTTATAGTTTTTCTTGTTATAGTGAATAGGGCCATTTGTCACTGCATTTTTTTTCTAGTTGCTTATTGCTGGTAAATAAGAAAGCTATTGATTTCTGTACATTTCTTCTGTAACCAGCCATCTTACTGAACTCTCTCATCAGCCCTAATAGTTTTAAAGTTGATTATTTTAGATTTTCTAGATTAGACAATCATATTAGCTGCAAGTAATATAATTTTATTTCTTCTTTCCCACATGGATTTTTTTTTTTGGCTTCTTATGTGACTGCTGCCTCCAGAATTATTATATTAAAGAGGAGTGATAGGTTTGGCAGCTCTAGAATTTCTGAATAAGAGGGACTTAAAGGCAAGCATAGCTTTTACTAAATTGCATATTACAGATCAATAAAAACAGCAAAATTAGTTCTAGAGTTTTTTTCTCCCATTATATAACATTAAGAAATTATGTGTTCTTCTTATTAAGTAGTGTTATTTTTTAAAAACTCTGGAGTGATTTGGAAGGAGCAGATAGAGGTTGGAGAGGAAAGTTCTCTAAATGGAAACCCCGGTGGCTCTGTAACACCATCGCTTGATGAGGCTAAGTACAATTTTGTATCCTGATTATTCTGCACTTATAACATTAGCATTTTCTCTGTTATTATAAACCCTTGACCTCAAAATATTCATTAAGGGGATATATCACAGCTTACTTAACCATTCCTCTTTCTGTGAACACTTAGACGGTTCCTAGTTGTTTATGTTATAAATATTGCTGCAAGGAACATTTTTGTGTGCAAAGCTTTTTTTTTCTGAATTTATGATTATTTCTTTAGGAGCAATTCCCAGAATGAATATTTTTTAAGATGCTTGATTCTTATTGCCAAATTGTTTTCTAAAAGCATTTGATGATTTTACACTGCCACAGTATGTGAATGTCCGAGGAAACAGACCTTTTAAAATTAAGGATTATAAAATATGTCATAGAAGAAAGAGAATGGACTTTGGAGTCAAAGAGATGGGTTTGAATTCTGATTCCTCCACTGAAAAATGGTCGTATTTAAATAAATTAAAAAAAAAAAAAACCTCTGAGTCTCAGTGTCCCCTTCTGTAAAATGTGCAGCTAATTCTTCTTCAGTCATGCTGAAGGCTGAGTGAGAACAAACTAGTGATGGCACTCAGCACAAAGTAGCTCTAAACAAATGGGAGTCACTTTCCCTTTATTTGGACTGTTTTCAGAGGTTTTATTTTCTAAACAGCTTTGGAGACTTCCCCTGAAAAACATGCTGCAATTAGGAATGACTTCTGTCCCTTAGCCGAGGACTGTCTGCCAAGGGGAAACCCTTTCCTGCGGCTGGCTGCTGGCCCCAGCTGTAAGCTCTGAGATCTGTTATGCAGAAGAATTTCCTATCGGCTGCCCACTGTGCCCCACACTGTGTGCAGGCCACACATGAACCTCTGCTCTGTGCTGGGGCAGAGGAACGAGCAGCACTCAGCATTCCCGGTGAAAACAGTGGCTGGGGGCTTCCAGAGAGGCCATCAGCTTCTCCCCTGATTCCATAACTGGATTCTTCTTTTCTGACATTGCACAGAGCAGGGTGGTTGTCATCTGCTCCCATCTCTTGGTTGCCAAGTCCTGCCAGTTCTGCCTCCTAAGTATCTTTCCAATTTTTCCCTTTCTCTGCAACACCAGTACGCCCGACTTTGTTCAGGTGCTCTCACACCTGGAACACTGAAGCAGCCTCCTGCTTGTCTCCAGAATTTCTCCCTCCTGCCCATCCTCTATTCTGGTCCAGTGTGACCTTTCTAAACCAAATCTGGCTGTGCTGTTTCCTTGCCGAAAACCCTTTGATGGCTCCTGTCACCCATGGAATATAGTCCAGAGCCTTAGCTCAGCATCCAGTATCCTCTAGCTATCTGTCTCTCCTAAGTTGTACATTCCACTCATGCATTCTTTTATTCAGGAGACATTTATTAAGTATCAGCGACCATAAGAATTGTATTCATTAACACTTTTTGCACCCTTTCTAGGCACTTTGGGGCCAGGCCAAGCACTTGAAATGCATAATCTCTCTTAACCCTTTTAATAACCCTATGAGGCTGGTATTATTTTCATTCCCCTTTGACACATGAGGAAATTGAGCCCAGAAAGTTAACCTAGCCTGCCCAAGATGGCTCAGCTAGGAAGTAATAGAGCCAAGACTTTGTCTCCCAAGCCCATGCTCTTAACCACTCACCAATCCCAATTTCTTTCATATATATTAGGCCTGAGAATACCTATTAGACTAAACTGGTGGTATCTTTCTCCATACATATATTTTGTAAGAAATATGGGCACAGAATTCATACTACTTAAAAATTACAGAGCTTGCTGCCAACCAGACACTGGCATAGGAATTTGGCAGATTCTTCTCCTAAGTGCTCCAGGGCTGACCACAAGATTCCTTCCTTGAACCCCAGATCCCAGAACCCCTATTCCTGCTTCCTCATGTGGTGCCCATGCTTGGGTTAGTTATAATTTCCCAGGAGGGACCCCTGCGTTTCTCTCTGGACCAGCCCTATGGGGTATGTGGTGGGCACTCAATAACTGCACTGAATTAAATCGGATTGAATTGAACCAAATTGAATTCACAGGCAGATATTCTCCAGCAGTGGCTGGGACTTAAGTTCATTGTTGTCTTAATCATCTTGTGGTAGATTGCATTGCCTCCTCCATAAACCAGGCTAAGCACTTAGGTTTTCGAGAATAGTATATCTTAAGGGGTTTCCATTCAAGCAGGGTAGCTCTTCTGCATAGGCCACTGGAAATAGGTCTGAGTTGTGCGTGTTCTTTGACGTAGTTTTCTGATATGTCTCAGAAGTCAAACAATGTGGGCTTAAGAATCGTCCGTACTGCTTACACTGCTGCGTGACCTTGGGCAAGCTACTTAACCTCTCTGGGTCTCTGGTTCTTCATCTGTCTGTCCCATCAGGATACTGTGAGAATTAAAATGAGGAATTTAATGTGAACTCTTACTATGCACAATGCATAGTAACAGAACACAGCTTTTGGTAATAATTATAACAGTTGTTTTTCTTTCCATGTCTCTCCTGTCCATGCTGAATTGGACAGTGAGCTGGATTGGGAGCAGGGACAATAAGGAAATGACAGAGGCAGAAATCAGAAAGCATGGTCTTAAGTGGGGCTTGGTCAGCCTAGGGCTCTGGACAAAGAGGGAATTCTTAGCTTCTATGCCTGGGAAAGTACCTGAAGGATATGGAAAATTGAGAGAGGATGAGCCTGGAGAGATAGATGGAGGCCGGACGATTCGTATTTTATTCTGAAGGCAATAGGAAACCGCTGGAAGGTTTACAGCAGGGGAGTAACATTATCAGCTTTGCATTTTTGAAAGACCACCCTGGCTGCTGCTGGAGAACAGGATGGAAGGATGGATGCAGGCACAGACACAAGCTGCTCATTGTTGCAGTTGCCCAGGTGAGAGATGATGAGGCCTGAATTAACACAGACAGTATTAGTGGAGACTGAGAGGAGGGAGAGGTTTAACAGACTTAAAAACAGCATCATTTGGTTAGCAATGCAGTTAACCTGAGGGACAAAGCAGGAGGAGGAATAAGATGGCTGTCAGCCCTTGGTTTGAGTGGCCAGTGTGTGGGATGGCAGGAAGTGGCAAAGGGGGTGATGGCATCTTAAGTTTGAGGTGCCCCTGGGATGCCAGAGGTAGAAGGATGTAAGGATCTAAAGTTTTGGGGAGGAGTAAAGGTTGAAAATAGATGTCTGGGAGCCATCAGCTTAGGTGTGAGGAGAGAGCTTACAACTGGGACACAACAGAGAAAAAGGGAGGATGAGAGGACAAGAGGACAAGAGGACAAGCAGAATAAATCAGATTATTAGGACTTCCTGGGAGCCTAGACTCATCCACTAGAGAGGGTGGGCATGGAGTTGATTGCGCTGACATCCAGCATGTCAGGGAAAGCCCTGGGAATTCCACTGTGTGTCCACTGTGTGTCTGCTATGGTCATGGGAGGCCCTCTAGCTTCCTGCCTGGCCTAGAGAGTCCCCTGAATTCCAGTCTGTTGCACTGGCCCATGAACCCCAGCCCCGCCCTGCCCAGCTTATCCTCCTTCTAGGGCTGACCCTCTCCTTCTAACTCCTTCTGAGTTATATTGAAGAGCCCTGGTCTTCATTGGCCATTGCCAATCTCTTCCAAGTCCAAATTCCATAATAAGAGGGAAGGCTTCTATCTGAGAGTGAGCAAAAGAAACACCTTGAAAGTGGGGCCTTGTTTCCCAATTCAAGGCATGTGTCCCAGGGATCACATGGGTCTTTGACTGTAGACTCCCTGAGAAGGCTTGGAGAGTTCCCATATGTGTTAAGGCCTTCTAACTTCTTGGCTCCATGGATACTTCTCTGAACTAAACAAATGAAAGTGTCTAGATTTCACACTCACAGACTATAACTCGGTTGATTAGGAGTTGATCCAGAAATCTACATTTTCAATACTCACCCTAGGCTATCTCGATACAACTAGTCAGAGACCACCTTGGAGAAATACTGACTTAAAAAAAAAAGGCAACTGTGAGGGGACCTAACATCTAACAACCATCCACAATTTGCCCTACTATTGACATTTCATTTAGTCCTTACTAAACGAGGTGAGGTAAATGTGTCATCATTTATTCTAGAGGAAATCATCTGAGGCTCCGAGATATTTAGCAACTTGCCCAACTACACACAGCTGGTTGCTGGCAGATTCAAAATTGGAAGCCCAGGTCTTTTTTACTCCGCAGCCTAAGACATATACCAATATATCACCTACTGAGAGGAAAATGGCACCTGTTTTTGGGTAGCTAAATGTCCATTCTATGGAAGAAAGTTTAAATAACTGGCAGAAACTGAACCAATGGGTAGTTGCAGGAGTCAAACCTTGACTCAGTGCAAAGATCTTTGTAATAAAGTGGAATAGCTTCCTTGGGGAGACCACTGGAAGAGTCAAGGAGGGGCTGGACAAACACCAGCCTCCAGCTGGTGTGGTAGAGAGAATTTATGAAGTAGGCTGGAGTACATGACTCTGAATCCCTTTCAAGCCTGTGATGAGTAAGATATGGAGCTTTGATAACTTGATTGCCTGAATTTGGTGCTCCTGTTGGCTCTAGACTGCATCCGTAGCCACGAAGGGAAGAAAAGGAGGAAGAGAAGGGAAGGAAAGAAGGAAGAATGGAAGGAAGAAAGGAAAGGGGGAAGTTAGCTAGTAAATTCAGGGTATGAGGATTGAGAAAACTATGGATCCTGAATCTTCCATTCTTTATTGAGTAATTTCTTAACTAGGAAACAACTGAGAAAGCATGCTGTGACCTCAAAGAGATAGGTACCTCCATTTTCCTTTATGGATGATTGAAGTGTATGCCCAGTGTTGACCTCTGCAGTGAACTCATGGCATTAATGGGGAATCCTCCTTGAACCAAATTTTAGAGAAACAGGCAAGTTTTCACATGTGCCCTTATCACTAATGCCAGCCTAATGCCCTATTCTACAAAGGATTAACAGTCAATAGAAGGGTAGATATGTTTCATTTCTCTTTGGTCTGAACATTCTCAAGTGGGAAGAGTCGTGACATTGGCAGCTTTAGAGAAAGTATGAAATTACAAATGTTGTCCATTGACAGCCTGTCCTTTGAAGCTGTCTCATTAGACCATCAGTCTTCACCTAAGTCACTTTCAGTCCTCCAGACTCAATTACCTCTGGCCACCCCACTCCCATCTCCCCACTGAAGTTCTGCCATAGCCCCGTGGATACCAGTACTCACATTTTCCTCCAGTTCTCCATTCATAGCTGTTTAATCTTAGACAAGTCACTGAAACTCTTAGAACTTCATGTCCTGTTGGTGGGATTATAAATGGCACAACTTTTTTGGAAGGTAATTTTCACGGTAGGAATTAAAACGTGAAATGTGGATACCACTTTTAGGGGTTTATACCAAGGAACTAGGGAATAGTGAGAGGCTGGTGCAAAATGATATGTGCAAGGATGTTCACTGCAGCATTATTTATTATAATGAGGAAAAGGAAACAGTATATGTCCAATATTAATGGTTCTATAAACTGTGGCACCTGTGGCTGATACAACACATGGGGATTAAAATTATAATTTCAGAAACTTTCGAATAAATTTGAAAATGCTTGATATAGGATATTAAGTTAAAAAATCAATATACAAAACTGAATATGTAGTTTAAATACACAGTACTAATGCATTTTATTATTTATGTTCTTTTGTATTCCTAAGTTTTATAATAAGCTTATATTACTTTCTGCACACAGAAAAATAAGTAAAAGTTAAAATATATTTTGAAAGCTCCCACCACCTACAGGATTAGGAACAAATTTTCTAACAGAAGATTTTATAATCCGACTCCATCCCAACTCAGCTCCTTCATTTTCTGTCACTTCCTCCCCATCATCTTCAGTTCCCCACACCATTCCCTCCCTTGCACCTTGCTTTAGCTACCCCACGCTGCTTGGCATTCTATAAACACACCATAACTATGCATACTGCCATGCCTTCATGCTTCCTTCTTTCCCTAGCCAAAACGACCTTCCCCACATTTTTCAAGAACTAATTCAGGCATCTCCACTTCTTCCTTGACAGTTAATTATTTCCTGCCCCTTTCTCCTACAGTTTTTATATACTTAATAATTACTTATTTAGTAGCTGTTATTCTCATTTTACTTTTCTTCAACATTTGTGGGAACCCCAAGGAGGGAAGACTGACTGTCTCAGAGGATCAGGAAAGGATTCACAGAGGAGGGTTGCAGGAAAATGAATAGGAGTTTGTCCACTAGACAGAAAGACAATAAATGCCCTGACAGAACTCCAGAATGAGTTCCCAGCTTGTATCTATTTCTCTCATAACTCTTTTCTCCCTGCGTAATGTGTTGCTTATGGGTACATGTCTCTTCCCTACTAGCGAGGTCATTAAGAGCAGAAAATGTGCCTTGTTTGCCTTGCGGTGTTTAGCACAGTGCCTGGCACATACTGGGCATCATAAATATATTTTTGTCCCAGAGCATGAAGGTCCGAAAATAACAATACAGTAATTACCTTTCTCCTTGTTTCAGGGTGAATGGGGGAAAAACCATATTCTTATTGTCACTTATCACTGGTTTCAAGTATGAGCCCAGAGATGCTGAAAATGCTTTATATTTTGCTAATTTGAACCAAATTGAAGAAGTTGTTCCCTTGGTAGGTCTTAAGAGGATATTCTGCAAAATTTGCACTTTATTTGAGTATAAGAATTGTACCAATATGAGCTTTGCTTCCCCTTTAAACAGCATGCCACAAGAATGATGCCTTTGAAATAAATCCTGTTTGAGTAATGTTTCTCTTGGACTCATAAAATCTTTATGGAAATCTTTTCTCATCTCATAGACTATGAGAAGAAAGAGAGAGCCAAAACCACTGAGCTAGAAGTGAAGAGTGCAGTCTTTTCTCATATGTGGGTCACACTTTAATGTAAATAGTTTTTAAATGCAAATCCCATACTGACTACACATTAGCTCAAAAATCCTAGCTCTGTCCAAGTGCTGAATCTGTGAGTTAAGATCTCTTAATCTCTGATTAAAGAGTAGGTGGTATGGAAATGTATCCATTCAGATAGAAAGTTTGAATGTATTAAAAGATCCAGTAATAGCCATACTAGGGATAAGAACACAAATGCTGGCAGAAATAAAAACAGCTTTATGTCCTCCCTCAAAAAGAGAGAGAGAGAAGCAGTAAGTTGGCAGAGCTGAGCTCTCAACCCAGCTATGCAAAGGGGCACTGACTTGGGAGCCATACACTCATTCAGCATACATTTTTGGGGTGCCTGGTATATAATAGGCATTATACAATGACATTAAATTAGATAAATCGTCATCTTTGGTCACTATGAGGTCACAATCAGTGTTTGCTCATCCACTGACTAGCTGTTAACTTTGAGCAATTTACTTAACCTTTCAAGCTTCAGGTTTTTCATTTTAAAATTTTGGATAATAGGATCTTACTAGATTACTGTGCAGATTAAATAAGGTAATGTTTACAAAGCACTTTGCATAGAACTTAACATATTATAAACTCTCAATGAGTGTTACATATTAGTATCAGGTGTGATGCGCTATGCCAAATTCTTTATATTCATGGTCTCATTTGTTCTCTCATTTGCTCTACACCTGTCACCTTGAGTAGGTTTTAATTCACCCTTTACACGGACAAGAAGAAGGAGGATCAGAAGAATGTGGTTTGCTAACTTGCCAAGTTCATACAGTTAGTAGCGGGAACAGCATTCAAAGCCAGTTCTTTCTTCGTCTAAAACCAATGCTCATGATTATAGTGGCGGTGGTTAGAGCAGGAATGGGGGAGAGACACCAATGCTTGCTATCAGCCACCCAATATTGTAAGACAAAATCTCCTACCCTCATCAGGACTGGCATTTTTGGGAAGGCAAAGTCTAAGGGAATGAGGTGGTCACAGGACTCAGGTATTTGTGTGACTTTCAGGTCAGGGACATTTGTGGGTTAATAGATATGGGGAAGATAAATCCCAACCCTTGGGAGAGTAGGCCCAGAGTCCATCCATCCAGGAACAGTTTCACAAAACTGCTAGCCCATGGGGGAGCAAGAAATGGGACCAGAGATTGAAGCAGACCAACCAGACAGATGGGCCACACTTAAGTGGAGTGGTTAATGATCAAGGCTGCAGGGATTCCAGGGACTAAATCCCTGGCTCCTGGAATCTTAGTGGGAGATGGTGGGGAGGACAGCAGACTATTTCCAGAATCCACTTGACAAGTGGGAAAGGGGCTCATAATGAATTTCCTGCTGGAGACAATTGTCACTGGGACAGGGCAGGTTGACCCTGAATATGTGACCAAGCAAAGGCTGAGCAAAAGCTGGCACCATAGAAGCCACCAACTCACACATTCCAGTTGGAACCTCCAGCCGAGAGAACTCTTTGATTGTGTTGGTCTGCATCCTGTGGCTTAGGGACAGTGGGAGTTCTGAACTAGTGACCACACATTGTTACCTTGGTAAGAAGAATGTGCTTTTTCTTTTTGTTCAAGAGCTTATGATTCAGTCCTATGGATTCACATAAATAGATATTCTCTTTGCTTTACTACCTGTGGCAAATAGGACTACAAAGCACAATAGCACCCCGTCCCCCTCCCCAGGGCTGTCCCATAAACAGTGGGAGTTATCTGAGTTCCCTTGATTGAAATTGGAAAGGTCATATCTCAATAGTATCTTTAGGGCTTGCTTTTCCCATTTGTGACAATCTTGGACTGTCCTCAGGCCTCCCTAAGGTGTCCTTCCAGCTCTGACCTTCCAAGGGTGTCTTTCGGACACAGAGAGTTTGGCCAGCCTTCAAGCAGGTAAACAGATCAATGAGGGCTGTTCACTGAATTGTGCTCCTGGGCCTCTACTGCTGCTTTCAGCCCCTGCTGCCACTGTCAGATCAATGGGGGGAGCAGATGGCTGTGCTGTGTCACAATAATGGCTCCTTTGAAGAGACTTTGCTCAGTCCTTCTCCTGTAAGCTAGGGAGGTGAGGGGCAGCTGCACCCAACACCTGGCAGCTCAAGGGAGGCCCATGTTGGCTTCTAATAAAAGCAGCGGGGGTGTCTGGAATGGACCACATGTGGGTCTCCCACTCACCTGTGATGCTGTCTGTCCCCGTCAGAGGGGAAGTGTGGTTGCTCACATCTCATGTACATCTAGCCCATGTGGTGCTGGCCTCATCGTCTACTGAAGCTGAAGGAAAGCATGTTGTGTCCAAAAGAAACAAAGCAGGATTTTCAGCTTGTTTGCAGTAACGGCCTCATGGGATGGCTCCTGGCTTAGGAATCAGAGAATTTGCTGAACAAATACATGGGGCAGAAAGTGCTGAAAAGCAACTCTCAGATACTACATGGTCTATTCCCCTTCTCTCTGCTTGGTCCCAAATGGTCACTCCAGCCCCTGAGTCTGCCTGACCTTCAAATCCAGGAACCCAACTCCCAGTTTCCACATCTCTTAATTCAAACTATCAAGAGAGAGAATCTGATTGGCTCCACTCATCAGTCGAGTGTCCACTCCTTGTCCAATCAGCTGCAGCTAGAAAGGGGCAAGCTCAGCTTGTACCAGTATAGCTGCAGGAGCCCCTCCCTTCAGCAGTGCAATCCTGAAGAGAGGGCAGGGGCTTGGCAGCAACCCTGGGCATATCTTCTACATTAACTTAACATCTCTCTCTTCTCTGTGGTCTCTCTCAGAAAGTAATAGGGAAAAGTATTCTTTTCAATTTGCCCCCTTGAGCTACACAAAATAATACAGACTAAGGGCCTGGCATTCAGTGAAGAGAACTTGAGAGCAATTTCGGGGTGTCTTTACCACTACAGTATTGTCTATCTGCCTTTCACAGTCTGCAAAAGGGAGCTCTGTAAATACCAGGGATTTTGTGATTATTACGAATCCTCTAAGCAGCTAAATTTCCCAAATTCTCAGAGTTGTAATGCCTTGGGATTTAGAGATATAATTAAGAACAGATGAGCCTCACAAAGGTTGATGGTGAGGATCTGGGATTGCATCAAGCCACAGAGAGAATTTTGCTGTGAGTTCCAGGCCCTCATCTCCCCCAGTGCGACAAGGGGGACAAGTCCAGTGGGACAAGGACTGGAGGGGGTGATGGCACACAGGACCTCTGTTAACAGAGCCATTGGGCCCAGGAATCCTGACCTCTCATTCTCCCAGAACTTGTGACACAATCTATAAACCCACTCAACAGGTTAGGAAGAGGCAATGCTGAGTCAGCCCTGGGCTGTGCGCCATAGCCATCCTGAACAGCTTTCTGCCATTACAGGATAGAATAAGACCAGCCAGGTCTGGCCCATTTCCTCTCAGCAGCCATTTGCCTTCTGCCCACACATCGATCTTGCCAAAAGAGGGCTTGTGCTGCAGCATTGAGTCATTCTCCTACCCTCTTTAGTTTATACTCATTTTTCAGGCTTTTCTCTGACTCTACTACTTACTGAAAGGTGTAGAAATACTAATAAGGCAATACTATGTTTTATTTGATCTATAGACTGCAGCAACCTGAATCTATATTATCTGTCATGCCAAGAATGTTTTGACCTTCTAAAAGGAAATGAATGCTCTCCGGACCAGAGCCAAGCAAGCAGCTTAGACCCATTCACAAGCAAAAGTCTGGGGCCTTGAGAGTTCCAGGGCATTAAATCACCATCAGAATAAGACTAGGGTTTTGAAGCTCATGATCTGGAGCACTTAGAGTGGGCAAGGAGCAATGACCCCACAGCTACTATGACACATGGTAGAGTGTGGGTGCTGCAGCCGGGATGCCTGAGTTCTGCTACTTGATAGCTGTGTGACCTCAAGCAAGTCGCCTAACCTCTCTGTGTCTCCATCTTCTCACCTGCAAGCCACAGGTTATAAAGGGTGGCTGTAATAGATGAGTAAATACATGTGAGGGACTTAGAACAGTGCCTGGCGTGCAGTAAATACTCAGGGCAGCATCTGTGTCCCAAGTGGTACGTAAGTTCTTTATGCCATGTCTTCTCATTCTATTCCCATATGACCCTGAGAAACAGCTTTTGGTGTTGCCATTATACATAAGAATAAAGTGAATTTCTCATGTTCGACAAATTGCCCAGGGCCACATGGCTAGTAAGTAGCAATGACAGATTCCCAAGGTGGAGATCTCTGACTACAAATCCTGTGTTCTATCTCTTGACCAGTTCCCCTCATGGTCAGGCTGGCTTCCCATAATTACAAACTCTCCCCTTTAGTTCCCTCTGTTGTCTCTTGATGCTCACTTGACTTTCAGGGACTCTGGAATCTCTGCTGCTTCCCAGCTGTGAGACAACTAAGACCAGGCAATCTGTCTTTGCCTCAATTTCTTTATTTCTGTAAACTGGCATAGTAACAGGGCCTGCTGAGAAGGAGAACAGCAGCCCCTGATGGCTGCAACCTGGCCTGGCACTATCAGTAAGGCCTTTTGCTGCCGAGAGCTGGCCTGGCACCTACACCTAGACCTTGGGGTTCTCCTGTTGACCATAAACAGTTTCACTGAATGTCAATGCCGGACAAGACCACTCTAGGACCCTGATAGATGAAGACAAAAACAAGACCATTTCAACATCATGAATTCAGACAAAAACAAGAACATTATTCAAAATACAAAGATGACTTAACAGCCCCCCTCCCTCTACCTCTTGGCTGATGTGAGTGATGGCTGCTTCTTTACCAATTACAACTCTTATCTTCCTTCATTCCTTCTGCCTTGTAAATAAAATTTATGAAGTACCCAACCAGAGAATTACACCTACCTCCAGTCTCCAATCCAGGGCAAAGCTCTGCTTCCTTGAACCCTCCCCCAATTAACTAACACAAGCCCGAATCCTACAGTGAATTATTTCTTACCTTCTTACTGAGACACTGCACAGCTCCCTGTGGTGTGCATTCTCCCTCACTGCCACCAGTCAGCAAACCCAACTTTGTTCAACTACAGGGAGGTCCATGGTGGTCATTGGCCGGGGTCTGACACTGCCTCTAGAATTATACGTGATGATATCTGGAGAACACTTAGAAATAGGGCCTAGTCCATAGTAAACGCCCAATACATGTCAGTCATGAGCATGACATTTATTATAAGAAATACCCTTCCTCTTTGGACAGAGCTAAGGAGCATACATTTGCTCTCACTAACCAGCCCCCTTCTTTTCTGAAGTCCATGCAGTTCCCCCGCCCCTTATGTTTGCCCTGGGCACTGAAGCATTCTCTTTTTGCATTTCACAGATCTTCACACTGCAGACCTCAAACCTAGAAAAATCTGTTTTGCCCATGACATTGGAGGCTGTTGTCTGCCCTGTCTTTGGGATCCCAATGAAGGACATCTTCTCAGGGTATTTAGACAGCATAGAGGGGTGGGAGCGGGGGCTAGATGAGCAGTGGACTGATGATCAGGCCTTGGCGGCCCTTTCCCACTTCCTGGCAGAGTAGATACTTTGCACATGGAAGTTCCCTCACCCACTTGCCAGGGCTGTGCGGGCCAGAGGAGCCTGGCCAGATTCTTCATCGCAAATGTACTCGCAGCTGCATCAGTGAGGGACAGCCCCAGGGACCACAGAGTTCTTCCATGCCCACTGCTGCTAATTACAGATAATACATTAAAAATACAGAGCCGCATCTGTTCGTTGTAACATGGGTATCGAGGAATTTACGTGGTTTATAATGACAGAGTGTGGGGAGAGGAAAATGCTGATTCTGTCTAGGAGCCAGAGGCACAGCTGTGGGCAAAGAGCTGGAGGTGTGGTTTCTGGTGCCCATCAAACTCTCTGGGTGCTAACCAAGCCCTCCCTTTGAGACACCCAGGGATAGATCCAGGTACTTATCTGGAAATACCAAGCTAGGTAACATAACCAGTCAAGCACAAAGTGGATGTCCAGATGCCCAGGAGGCCTTCTGGCCCACATGCAAAATACATGTCCCTTCCACACACAAAATACAAATACTCTGGTATTTGCAAAGAGTTCTTGAGAGAAGGGAGACACAGGACAGAAGAAAAAACATGCTTCTCATGATTCAATTGTTCATTTTCCATCAAACATGAACTGAGCACCTAACCTGCTGTTCAAGTTGTCTGTAAAATGGGGTGTTTAAAGTACCGCTCTCATTGAATGTTTTTCTTAAGTAAAATAATTGCATTAAATGGCTTCAAACAGTACCCAAAGCATCTAACACAAGCCCAAATCCTGCAATGAATTATTTCTTACCAGGTATGATGTAGGCATTCAATAAAAGTGTGCTATTATCATTCTACTCCATGTGACGCATTGTGTTAAATTTTAGAGCACTGTGATGAATAAGGCAAGATTCCTTCCCTTCTCTACCAGTTGCAGGGACAAACAGTTGCTATAATGTGCTGTGCATTGGGATGGCATTGTATGAACTTACATAAGCTATTATGGGAACACACAAGGGAGTTGGAGCATCAAAGACAGCTTCCTAGAGGAAGGGATACCTGACCTAAGTCTGTAGAACAGTTTGAAGTCTACCAGACCTAAAAGGTAGGAGAGATGAGAAGTATGTGCAAAGGCCCTGGGGAGGAGAGAGTGTAATGTTTCTGGGGAAAATGCAGTGTAGCCCGACCTTATGGCAGGTGCGTTAGGTGTCTGTTGCTGTGTCACATATTACTCCAAAGCTTAGTGGTTTGAAACATTTATTAGCTCATATTTTCTCTGTGTTAGGAATGTAAGTGTAGCTTAATTGGGTTCTCTGGCTTAGGGTTTCTCATAAGGCTTCAATCAAGGTGTCCGCTAGGGTGGCAGTCATCTCAAAGCTCAACTAGAGGGGAGGACAAGCTTCCAAGTTTCTTCACATAATTGTTTGCTGGATTCAGTTCCTCAGTGCTATTGACCAGAGACAGCCCTCAGTTCTTCTCCAAAGGGAAGCTTTCAACCCAGCTGCTTCATCAGAGCAAGCCAGAGAGGAGAGCCAGAGAGAGAGGATAAGACAGAAGTGACAGTCTTTTATAACCTGATATGAGAAGTGACATTCTATCACTTTTTCTGTATTCTATTCTTTAGAAGCAAATCACTAGGTCCAGCCCACACACAAAGGGAGGGGACTGCACAAGGACATGAATACCAGAAGAGAAAGAAATTTAGAGTCATTTCTGAAGCTGCCTATCACAATCTACCCTCTGGCTCTCCAATGATTCTTGTCCCTTCCACATGCAGAATACATGTCCCTTCCACACACAAAATACAATCATCCTTCCCAAGGTCTCTAACATCTCCTCCCGTGGGAGCACCAACTGAAAGTCCAGGATCTCATCATCTAAATCAGGTGCAGGTGTGGATGAGGCTCTTGGGTATAATTCCTTAAGTACAAGTTCTAGAATACTGTTACTACAGATTTGGTGATTTGAAAAGCTAAGGAGATAAATTATCTGCCCCCCATATGCCCAACATACAATGGCAGGTTAGGTATAGAGGAATGACTATAAACACTGCTACTCAAAGGGAGGAAAATGTGAGGAACAAAGGCGTCACTGGTCCGTAACAATTTTGAAATCCAGCCAGGAAAAGACTGCAAGTTTCTTGGTTAGGTTTCAAAGCCTGGGGATAATTCTCCATGACTCTTAGCTCCACCTCCTAAGCTCTTGGTTCTTCCCTCTGAGTAATCCTTCCTTTTTCATGAAAGGAAACCTGTGTTTAAAGCTGACTTGTTTTCTCAGCCTGTTTCCTGCTGAGAATTTTAGGGGTCCAATGGCCTCATTTTATTTTGTACTGTCTCTGTTCCTTTCTATCCCAGCTGTGTTTCTTCTCATAGGTTTTCTCAAAAACTTTCTGGGTCTTCTGTAAATTGCACTGAGATTCCCTCTATTACACAAAAAACAAACCCACAAATTTCTTTGAGAACTAAACACTTTTCAACCTGAGCCTCTTGAAAAGATGGCCAAGGGACAGCCCTTTTGCTTCCTAGAGTCCCTATTGTTTGATCTGGAGGATCTATGAGGCCTACCCTAATCTCTTTAAAGGGCCTTTGTATGACTGAATAATACCATGATCTTTTGATCTTTCTGAAGTCTTAACCAAAGGCCCACAGTCACACCCACAGCTTTATCTCAGACCACCATTTCTTGCTCAAATGCCATTTCTTAATTTTAGCACCTTTTGCTGACTTGGGAGACTGAGAATTTTCAAAACTATCAGGTCCTGGCTCACTTTAACTTTTTTTTTCTCTCTTCTCACATAAGCAGTAAGAAGAAATTATTTTCAACACTTTGCTTGGACATCTCCATAGCTAGATCCCTAAGTTTATTAGGTACATATTTTGCTTTCCATGTAACTGCAGACAATAGTGGCACTAAGCTTTCTGCCACTACCTAACAAGGATGTCCCTCCTCCATGATATGGTTTGCATGGGTCCCCCAAATGTCGTGTGCTGGAAAGTTAATCCCCAATATGGTAGTGTTGAAAGGTGGGGACTTAAAGAGGTGATTGGATCATGAGAACCCTGTCTTCATGAATGGGTTAATCCATCCATGGATTAATGGGTTATCACAAGAGTGGGACTGGTGGCTTTATAAGAACAGGAAGAGGCCAGGCATGGTGGCTCGTGCCGTAATCCCAGCACTTTGGGAGGCTGAGGCAGGTGGATCAGGAGTTCGAGCCCAGCCTGGCAAACATGGTGAAACCCCATCTCTATGAAAAATACGAAAATTAGCCAGGTGTGGTGGCACACACCTGTAGTCCCAGCTACTTGTGAGGCTGAGACAGGAGAATCACTTGAACCCAGGAGGTGAGGGCTGTAGTGAGCCGAGATCACGCTACTACACTCCAGCCTGGGCAACAGAGCGAGACTCCATCTCAAAAACAAAACAAAAGAAGAGAGACCTGAGCAGGCACATCAACATGCTCAGTCCTCTCTGCAGACAGTCCTCACCAATAAGAAGGCTCTCACCAGATGCAGCCCTTTGACCTTGGACTCCTCAGCCTCTGTAACTGGTAACTGTCAAATAAATTTCTTTTCTTTACAAATTACCCAGCTTTAGATATTCTGTTACAGGCAATAGAAAATGGACAAAGACATTCTAGTTTCCAATAACATGTTCATCACTTCTTTTAAGCCCCCACCAGCTGTATCCTCAAAGTCCAGATTTCTACAGTGTCTTCAATTGTCTTTGAGGCAATTGAAGATTTCTCTAACAAGCTTCTCAGAATACTTCTCACCTCTGCCCACTGCCTGGTTCCAAAGCTATCTCACATTTTTAGGTATATGTCATGACACTATCCTTCTCTCGATGCCAAAATCTGTACTCATCATTTCAGTTTGTAACAAATTATCTGAAGCCTTAGTGCCATGAAACACCTATTAGTTTCTATGGGTCAAGAATCAGGTACAGTTTAGCTGAGTCCGTCACAAGGCTGCAGTAAAGGTGTCCACTGGGGCTGCAGGCATCTCAAAGGGGAGTGATCCACTTCCAGGCTTACTTACGGTTATTGGCAGGGTTCAGTTCCTTGCAGGCTGTTTGACTGAGGGCCTGAGTTCCTCACTGGGTGTTGGCCAGAAGCCACCCCCATGTTCCTTGCCACATGAGCCTCTCCATAGGGCAGCTTTCAGCATGTCAGTTTGCTTCAAGTGAGAGAGAAGAGGCAGAGAGAGCGGTCACAGCCTTTCATAGCCTAACATCAGAAGTGAAATCCTATCACTTTGGCCACCAGGTCTAGCCCACACTCAAAGGGAGGGGATTACACAGAGTGTGAATTTCAGGAGTTGGGGATCACTGGGAGCCATTTCAGAAACTGCCTACCACAGTGAATATCAGGGACAGCACAACTAGCAATGCCCCAGTGGCCTGATTATGCCATGTCAGACTCCCATAGGTGATGGACAACCACTGAAATATTTCACCGTTGAAGGGGAGACATAGAAATGTCACCCAGCAGCCTGAACAGAGAAAGCATTGGAAATGCAGCACTGGGTAGGGAGAGCTGTTGCAATGCAACTACCTCAAGGGATGGCCTCATAATGAAATGTTCATTGTGTCACTGGTAATCCAACCCAGAGGTCAGGGCCAACCTGAAGGGTCGTATCCCCTTTGGGCCCTGGGCCAAGCTTTTTCTCCTGCTTGAAGCTATCTTCTTGTGTGCTGCTCTTGCCTTTTGAACCCATCCTTTAGAGACCAAGGCAGGCAACCCCGTTCCTAGGGCACTGCTTATGCATCAGATGCCACTTAACGATGATGTCCCAGGCATTTCATTTATTCCCTAGCACACCTAAGGGGCAGGTACTGTTTGATGGAAGTGTGACAAGTGGTCACATGATAGGACAAAGGGGCATCAATGCCTTTGTGACCTCATCCTGGTGACCTCACCCCATCCACAGACCTGACTTCCTATCTTAAAGGCCCAGGAATTGGACATTTTTTGCCCTCAAATAATTGATGTTTTAGTGGAAGCTAAAACCAAGATTCCTATGCTGCTGTGTGGCCCGGATGCCAGTTGATTGTTTTGCAACTGATATCAACTTCTCTGTTGGAATTTGAGGGAAACCCAATAAATAAATATACTTATTCCCCTCTCAAGTGCAGAATCAATTGGCAGATGCAAGAGAAAAACAGATGAGGATCAGCATGTCACCTTTATTACTGATGAACTGATTGGAGAGCTGTCTGAATATGCTCTGCAGCTAGGGAGATGGGGAGAGAGAGAAAGGGAGAGTGGGGAGGGCTCACTGAGCATGGTCTGCTCCTCCTCCCAAACCCACCAGCCAGATGAGCCATGCCTCCTACGCAGAGTGAATGAGGGGCTACAAGAAGGAGAATTTGTCTGTGGTCCTGGGACCAGGAGCATCAGTATCACCTGGGAACTTTCAGAAATGCAAATTATAGATCCAACTCCCAGAAATACTAAATCAAACTCTGGGGGTAAGGCCCGGCAATCTGTGTTTTAATAAGCCCTGCAGGCGATTCTAACACAGGCTTAAAGCTGAGAACCACTGGCCTTTTGGGAGTTGTTCCCCACAAGGCCCAGGAAGAAGTATTCCCCTGGAATATTTTGCCACCCGTGCCCACCCATTTCCTCCATTTCCTGAGAAAACATATCCCAGAGATAGGATTCACAGTTCCCACATTTGGTTTTTAGCTTCCAGCTGCTCCAAGGAATACCAAGTGGAGGCTTCTCATTATCTCCCTTCTTTCCTAAGGGAAAAAATGCCATGGATTTGGTGTCTTCTTTCTTGCAATCCTTTAGAGGGGCAGGGGGGTAATCCCCTTGTTGGCACTAGATAGTCTCTGAAGACCCTAGAATCATGAGTAACACAAAGTCAAAGATGGAAGCACGTGGTTCTCCACTACTGAAATCTCTCTGTGGCTCTCAGTTGCACTTAGATTTCCACATAAACCCCTTGCCAAGGCCTTCACCCTTCCAAACACATCTCGCCCATTTGTTCACACCTCCAGTTGCTCCGGCCTCCCTCTGTCCCTCTAATATGCCAAGCTCGCTTCTGCAAGGACCTTTGCACTTGCTTCCCTGCTGCTTGGAGGACTCTTCTCTTACACCTTGGCTTGTCTGGCCCCTTCTTGCCCTTTAAATCCAAACCCAAATGCCAGCTCCGCAGAAAACTTCTGACCATCCATTTCAAGTGCCCTCTATCCTATCTATCATCATTTATCTCATTACCCACGTTTATTTTCTAGTGAGTACTTTACCCTATCAAAAACTGATTCGATATATGTATTTGTGTTGTTTGTTTGTTTGTTTGTTAAGATGGAGTCTCACTCTGTCACCCAGGCTGGAGTGCAATGGTGCAATCTGGGCTCGCTGCAACCTCCACCTCCTGGGTTCAAGCAATTCTCCTGCCTCAGCCTCCTGAGTAGCTGAGATTACAGGCAGGTGCCACCACACCTGGCTAATTTTTGTATTTTTAGTAGACATGGGGTTTCACCATGTTGATCAGGCTGGTCTCAAATTCCTGACCTCATGAAACACCCACCTCGGCCTCCCAAAGTGCTGGGATTACAGGTATGAGCCACCGCGCCTGGCCTATTTGTTGTTTTTTTAATTGTCTGTCTCTCCTCACCAGAACGTGAGAGATGAGGAACCTTGTTGTATTCCCAGCACCAGAATAGTTGCTGTTATATTGCAGGCATAAGATTTATGTAAATATCTGTTGAATGAATGAGTAAGTAAATTAATGACTACATGAACACAGAAAAACGGTTGAGGAGAGAAGGATCAGAGTTGAGTGATTCAGTCATCAAGATGGTGATGGGCCTGCCTTCCTCTTCTCAAGGACAGGAGCACCTGAGGCCAGCTGAGTGGGCCTGGAATGCTGGCACCACACCAGATTGTCCATCTACTTTTTCTCTCACCCATTATCTTAGGTCCAGGCTCCCCCAACTTCTCCTCCTCCTTCCCTCCCTCTCTCTCCATTGTCATTACAACACAGTCATTAGAAGCCAGCAGATTCAGACCCTCCTATTGTCTTTTTCATAAAGGACTGTTAATGGAGTTAGTTTTCAGCAGGGGAACTGCAAACTCTTGTCAAAACTCTGACTTGGCCACCCACATTCACATAATTAATCACACAGGAAACCAGAAAGGGGTGGCATGAGAGCTGGGGCCTAGCTGTGTGGGGGCCCTCTTTCCAGAGAGGATTGTGGTACATCATACAGCTGCTGCCCACCAAGAGCCCACATTTCAGGCTGGAAACAAGACAACCCAACTGGAACTACTACTGGGTAATACAAGTCAGGATCTAATTAGCACTGGACGGTGGGAGGTGGCCCTCCACCTTCAAGATGTTGGTAACAAGAGATTGGTAACAAAGGAAAGGAAATTAAATGGGGAAGGTAGAGGCTGGAGATAGAAACAAGATTAAAGACAGTCTCTTCTAGAATTATAAGGAAGAGGGCATTTATTGAGTAATGTATTCTCTATTGCTGTGTAACAAATTACCACAGACTTAGTGGCTTAAAACAAAATACACTCATATGGTTTAAACATTTATAGTTTTAAACTTACATTTATACAGTTTCTGTGGGGTCAGGAGTCCAGTAACAGCTTAGCTGTGTGCATTGCTTGAGGCCTTGGTCAGCCAGGGCCAAGTTCTCATCTGCTGGCTTGACTGGGGAAGGATTCACCTCCCCACTTGTGTGGCTGCTGCAGTATTAAGTTCCTTGTGGTTGGTGGACTGAGAACTTCTGTTTCTCACTGGCTAATGGTCTGAGGCCACCCTCAGCTTCTAGACATTTCCCACAGTTCCTTGTCATTCCTTGCTACATGGGCTTCTCAAACTTGACCACTTACTTCATCAAGCAGCAAGGAGAATCCCTAGAGCAAAGTGGCTAGCAATATATAGTATTATTTATCATTACATAATCACAGAAGTGACATCCCATCTCCTTTGCCACATTCTATGGGTTAGAAGAAAGTCACCTGTCCAGCCCAGACTTAATAGGAGGGGATTATATAAGGGTGTGAACACCAGGAAAGGAGGAAAGGATTATGGAACAGCCACCCTAGAGTATATCCGCTATATTACCTATTAGATTTAGGACTGTGCCAAATACTTTTACGTGTATTACCTCAGTTAATTGCTAAAACAACCTGTAAGGCAGGCATTATCCTCCTTGCACAGATAAGAACATGAGGCTCAGAGGAATGAGAACTTGCCCTAAGTTCTGCCAACATTAAGGTGGGGACCACCATATCATGGCATCAAGTGAACTTGTATGAGTGTACAGGCTGGAGGGCCAGCACCCTTATAGTAAGGAGCAAGGGCCCCAGGGAGGCAGGGAGGGGGCAGGAAGAGCAGGAGGGGGATAGCTCTCCGTGAGGGGTGAGACCAGGAGGAAAGGATTGGTATGGATTACATTTCAAGAATGAAGGAAACTGAGAGCACTTATATCTGAGGATCTCTATTTTCTCAATGAAGCAGAAAATGCGGGCGTCTCCTGAGAGGGTGGAGGTTGGGCTGGAAGAGAAGCAGAGCCAAGTTGGAATAGCAGCTGTGGGGAATGGGGAACGGGAATTTTGCCAGCATGCCTACAAAGTTGTCAAGTGGAATAAGGCTGCTTCCTTCATGAAGACTGCAGCACAGGCTTGCTGAGTGGTCCCCAGTCCCTCCCCCATTACTTTCTGCATTCACTTTCATCATCTTGCTTTGCAGTGCTGCAATTTATGCCCAAGTCCATCTCTCCTGTCAGAAGGAAATTTTTTATAGGGCGGGAACTTAGCAGTAGTGCGTAATGTGCCTCCCTGTACCCAGCAAATGGCCTGGCACATGAAAATCCTCCACAAATGACCTGTTTGATTCCAGACCCTGAATTTCTAAATCACTGTATTACCTCTCATCCCCTAAAGGCTCATGCAGTTCTAAAAGACTGTTCAAAAATATGTATTTTTACTGTTCAGCGCAGTAGAGTAGAAAGTGTAGGTCCCTCTGTCGTGGAATAGGGGTCCTTAGAGGTGGAGTTAGGGAGATCTGTTGCATGTATAAACTGGTGACAAAAAAGCAGCTTTGCATTTTGGCCCAGTATTTTTGATGTCAAGAAGTCAGAAGAACCATTTCAAAATATTCCATTTCAATCTTTATTGATTGGTATGGAATGTTGCCTACAGTATATTCTTGCCTGAAAAATCTAGTTACCAGACAGACACTTACAGCACAATCCCATTTGTGTCAAATTATAGTCAAGTAGAAAAAAACCTAAGTCAAACCATCTCAGGGAAAAAATGAAATGTGTTGTTCATCTTCAATGAAAAGTTTAGGAGACTGTTCTGATGCCACAGGGATTCTAGCATCTCGGCCTCCTTCTTGGGCCCTATGAGATGGCAAATGGCTGTCCACATTCCCTGGACTGCAGTGTCCCCCAGGACTCCTTACACAGGTCCAGAGGTCCATCCTGATAGGACCAACTTGGGTCACATGCCCACCACTGAGCCAATGACTGTGGCCAAGGCGATCCTGCCCTCTTATCCAGCCTTGGTCACAAAAGGGAGTCAGAGTGCTATGAACAAGAGGAAGAGGAGTGGAGGCCACATATTATACATCTATCCACTGAAAAACGATTGATCTGGTCCCCCAGCCCCCTGCTTTTTTTTTTTTTTTTTTTTTTTGGTAAAATCTGCCCCTCACCTCCTCCTGATTAGGGAACACCCCGGGGAGTTCACCCTGGCCCCACTGAGCGTATCTAAGTGTTGCTGGAAATCCTGGGTTCCCTCAGGCCTATCTCAACTCAGATGCCATATGTTTCTCCTGGGGCCTCAAGTGTGAGCTTGAACTCTAGGCCTTCTAGCCCTGGCAGTCTTCCCAGTCCTGCCACTGCTTAGCAGAGTCAGGCCTCATGTTCCTGAACCTGACACTGAGTAGGGTCCTCTAACCTGGATCACCACTCAGAACCACGGTGCTTCTACCTCCATGACTGCTGCTGCTTTACACCTGGAGGCTCCCACCCAGTGGCCCAAGTCACACCTTTTGTTTACTGCTGACACTTCTCTCAAAGCCAGCCCTTCCCTCCCTTTCCCTCCCCTCCGTTCCCCTCCTTTCCCTTCCCTTCCCCTCCCTTCCCTTCCCCTCCCTCCTCTCCCTCCCTCCCCCTCCTCTCCCTCCCTCCCCCTCCTCTCCCTCCCTCCCCCCCCTCTCCCTCCCTCCCCCTCCCCTCCCTCCCTTCCCCTCTCTCCCCCTCCTCTCCCTCCCTTCCCCTCCTCTCCCTCCCCTCCCCTCCTCTCTCTCCCCATCCTCTCCCTCCCCCTCCTCCCCCTTCTCTCCCTCCATCCCACTCCTTCTCCCTCCCTTCCCCTCCCTTCCCTTCCCCTCCCTTCCCCTCTCCTCCCTTCCCCTTCTTTCCCTTCCCCTCCTCTCCGTTCCCCTCCTCAGGATCAGTCTCTCCTCTACCAAGCCACTCCCTCCTCCACAAAGCATCAGTCACAGCTACTCTAATGCCACACATGAGACCAGGAACAGGAAATACGGTTGAATGGCATTTTGTTTTTTCAAACTGGATCCATCAGCTCTGCCTGACTCTTTTCCCTCTTCACCAGTTTCTAGCTGACATTTGGTACTTCTTCCTGGCATTACATTGTTTACGGTAGAGTTCAAGTTCCTCGAAGTACTTAGCTCTCAGGAGAGCCGCTCTTTGCTCATAAGGGTGCTTCTCCAGGTCTGTCACTGTTGACCACATCTTCCCTGTGGCCTTGGCCACCTGCACCACCGACCAGTTCGGGTTCTCCCTCTTCAGCTGAGCATAGTGGTCTTGGCAGAAGAGTAGGAAGGATGATGGAGGCCGTCTGGGTGCCTGGGGATCCCGCTTTCTCCGTTTCTTCCTCTTGCCAACATAATTCATCATTTCTTCCTGGTATCGGGCTTTGTCGAGTTTGGCCAGGGCTTCATATTTGGCCTTTTCATGCTTTGAGATGGATCTCCATTTTTCCGAACACTTTCTAGAGAACTCTTTAAAGCCAACGTAGGTATTTGGCTGCTGCTCCTTGAATTTGTTTCTGTAATTCAGCAAAAAGTGAACGTAAGAAGAGACATTTGCCTTAGGCTTTAGCTGGATTTCTTTTCCCATGTTCGTAAGTTCACCTTTTTTCTGGATTCAGTAACGTGGACAGGAGAGACTGTTGTTCCCACACTCCAGGAGCAATCTAGAAAGTGCTCTACTTGCAGTGAATTTTTCTGTCTGCAAGACCTGTAGTCAGGGCTCAGCCTTTTCAGTGCTGATGGCATTGTTGAGTCAGAGGAGGGAAACTGTGACATCATCCACAAGCCAGCCAATCCCAGCCAACACCTGTGGGCATTTGTGTACAGGTGCTCATATTGGTTGCTTACTTGAGGGTCAATGTTTGCCTCTCATGAAAGATGATGGTTCATTCATAGTAGGCTATGAGGCAGCTATGTCCCCCGGAAATAATTCTCCTTGGCTTCCTGGAGGCAGTGGGTTTTGCTGCACTTTAGGGGCTTAAAATCCCTAGGCTGTAGTGACAGGCCATGGGGTCTGCCTTCCTCACTATACGATTTTCAGGATGCCTCATCATCCCTTCCAAAGACAGGCTGAGCATAATGAACATGGGGAGGTGGATAGCTCCAGGGCTGTCATGATAAAATGTGAAGTGTTTCTGTTTGCCTTGAACAGTGGCAGCTCATGCCATACAAAGGGTTTAGTAGTAACTCTAAAAGTAATCAGGTATGACAGCTGTGACTTGGTTCCTGTCAGGACAAAGTTGTCTAATTTAAAACCTGAGCACTTGGGCTATGAGTTTGAACTCTTCATTTCTCTGAAGAAATGTGAGGCGAAAGAGGGGGGAGAACCTTGAGATTTTATTAATTAACACTTGAGTTCATGAAAATGAAATGGAATTTGTAGCACATCCAGAAGCCTCCCCACTCTCATGTGAGGGGTCCCCATTTCTTAGGTTTAGAACACAAAGCTGTAACAGCTACACTCAAACTGGCCGGCTTCTGGCTTTTGGTCACAGTAATTGCGGATATTCCACTAGTCTTTCAATTGGAGGGAAGAGAAAAGATGAAAAAGTGTCATTCTGGGGGCCTTTGGACACTGCTAGGTACTTGCCTGTGTGGCACTGGGTTTAATATCACTTAATGGTTGACGATAGCCCCAAATTTATAGGACTAGAAAACTGAGTTTCATTAACATAAAAAGTAACATGTTCAAGGTTGAACAGCCACTCACAGGTAAGCGTGTGGATTTTGACTGCTGATTGCTTGACCTAAGCCTGTGCTTCATCCTGCCTGCACAGAGCTGTTGCCAGGGCACTGAGGGTCCAGATATTGGTCTCAGCAGCTGAGCCGGACAAGGAAACTTGCCTAAGACTAGACCATATTTTGAATTTTTCCAGGTTCATTCCCAGGATTCCAAGACTTCAATGTTCATCTTCTGTAAAAGAAAGATGGAAACTAATAAGAGTCTCCAATCCTGAATTCTTGCCCAGCTCTGCTGCAAGGTGGCTGGCCTACCTAAGCCATCACCTTTCTCCCTGTGAGCCAATGATCTCTCATAAATTGAGCATTCTGGACTGGCCAGGGAAGCCCCTCCAGGGGACAAGCTGTAGTTGTGTGGCAGGATTTGGGGGCCTATAAGATATCAGGTGCCATCAAGGAAGTCTGGGCTAGTAGGGGGTCTGGCAAAGGAACAGATTACTCTGGGGACACTTCTCAGCCTAGGTAGCCTTTTTCCCCCTGGCTCTTTCTCCCAAGGGGCCAGAGGTTGACTCACACATTTTTTGGACATGAGCAGGGCTGCATAGATGAATGGGACACAGCTCCTTTCTGAGATCAAAAGATGGGACATGTGGAAGAACTTTAATGAAAGTCCACGTATTCATCAGACTCTGCTCAGGCTCAGACACACACACACACACACACACACACACACACACACACAGAGTAGCTTATCTGGGCCTCTTAACCTTCCATTCCCTCTCATGATAAGATCCAGGAAGATTAACCCACAATAGCTATCGGGAAGCTAGCAGATTTAAGAAGAAAAGGCAGTAAAAGGGAAAAGCTATGTCAACCTTTTGGTGTTGTCAAAGTTCCAACTTGGAGGATGAAGCAGGGGAAGTCCTTGTTTAGGGGAGCTTAGGAAAGGTAAATAAATCTGGCTTCCTAAATCAATGCTGTGTGCTGGGTGTCTAAGAGTTGCCCTTCCAGATCCCCTTTCCAGCCTTCTCCAACCTTCTCTTTTCAACCTTCTCTGGCCTGGAAAGCTGGTCTGTATGAGCCACATCAATGGATCCCATACCCTCTGGTTTCCATCTCACTTTGGTCAATGGGGCCCTCCACAGGAGATCAGAGATGGAGGAAAGTTAAGTCAAGGCATTTATTCTCCTGGATCCCCACCCCAGGGTCACTTGGAGCTGGTTCTGTGTCCCTGGACTGAAGGTCACTGGTCCTCATAAGGTGTCCTCTCTAAATGACTCTCTCCTTCCAGTACAGGCATTGCCCCCTTTCTTTATCTCCTCCTGGCTAGGGTGGTAAAACTCTACTTTTATGAGCCTCTGAGGTCTCTGCTACTTTCCCACGCTCTGCCCTCACCAATCATTGTAATTTGAGTGGCCATCTGTTTCCTGCTGGGACCCTGACCAAAGTACCATGGTTTTAGCCTTTCACCATGTAGGCATCAGTTTAATAAAGAAGAGTAATGAGCTTCTGGAGATCCAAGTGCCTGGCAGTCACACAGCCTAGAGCAAGCATGCCTGCAAGGACAGTAGCATGACCAGACCACATGCCCAGGAAGAGGTGTCCAATATTCCCTAGATTATGAGATGACCTCCAGGCAGGAGCATTGGTCTAGAGGGCCAGATAGTAAATATGATAGGCTTGGTGAACCACAGGGTTTCTGTTGCAAGTACCCAGCTCTACCACTATACCTCGAAAGTAACCATAGAAAATACCTAAACCAATGAGTGTGGCTATGTTCCAATAAAACCTTATTTTTAAAAAATAGGCTGCAAGCTGGGGGTCATAAATCTGCCAACTCCTCGTCTACAGATGTGAGTTCAGTATTTTCAAACATCTTGATTGCAGTCTGCAATAAGAAATACATTTTACATCATGACTCATTTACATACATACATACTTAATATTTATATAATGCTTAATATGAGCCAGTCTCTCTTCTAAGCACTTTATGTACATCATTCCATTCAGTCCTCATAACAAGCCTATGGGAGGGCTATTTTTATCTCCATACAAGGATAAGTGAATTCAGATGAAGGTAGCAAAGCACAGAGAAGATAGAGAGATAAAAAATTTCTACTTGTGTGACATACTCTTATTTTCTACTCTGTTATAGTCACCTTTACTTTATGTTGTTATTTAAAATGCCACCCACAGACTGACCTCATGACCCACTGATGGGTCACACTCCAAGAATGGATTTGAAAAACACTGTCCAGACAAGCTGAGAGGGAGCTTCCGCCTCGGAGACTGTGAGATCCTCTTTACTTGGTGGCAGTAACATGAAGTGGAAAGAACATGGCCTTTTAAGCCAGACACATATAAGTTCAAATTCTAGCTTTGCCATTTACTAGCTGAATAACTTTGGGCAAGTCTAGCTCATTACAACCATATCTCTAAAAAGTAGTGAGGTGATAATAAAGCCATAAGGATTAAACAAATTGAAATGATAGGAATAAAAACAGATGGCACTCCCCCTCTCCAGTGTGGGCTGGACTTAGCCACCCACTACTAATGAGTAGAACATGGAAAGGGACAAATAGTAACTCTACAGTGGGGAAATCTGGCAGACACCACTTTAACCAAGTGATCAAAGTAAGCATCATCAATAACAGGTCATGTTGAGATCACAGAACCCCTTTCTGTGTTGCCATAATAACAGCATCTCACCCCCATGATATTCTTCCCCAAAATCCATAGCCAAGGTCTACGAAAAAACATTAGACAAACTGAAATAAAGAATATTCTACCAAATACCTGATCAGTACCCTTCAATAATGTCAAGATTTTAAAAAACCAGGGCAAGGCTAAGAAACCGATGCAGATTGGAAGAAACCAAGAAGACAGGACAAATGCAATGAGAGATGCTAGACTGAATCCTGTGACAGACAAAAAGTGGGCCACTGGTGGAAATCTGGGGAAATCTGAATAAAATGTTTCATTTAGTTAATAGTACTGTACCATTGCTGACTTCTTAGTTTTTATGCATGACCCAGGGTTATGTAAGATGCCAACATTAGGGAATCGGGGTGAAGGGTATACAGGACATTTCTGTACGATCTTTGCACTCTTATTTCAAAATAACATTTTTTTAAAGAAAAATCTTTCCAGTTGATAGCAATGTGCAGCCAGGGTAAAGACACCCTGCTCTTGATCCATCATCTCCAGGAATCACAGGGCCAGATTTTACCCTCAATTACAGCAGCATATGCTCTTAGCATATCTCTGTCAAAGTATCTCTCAAATTTTGCAGCATGGTGGAATCACCTAAGCTTTCCAAAACCCTCAGTGCTCAGGCCACAGCAACAACAGCAAACATACCTGGCATAAGCATGTATATGTCAAATGCTTTGAAACTTCCTTCATCCCCCTCCTGCCCCTTCCTCTGTGGAGTGGGACTCACTGGTTGCATTTACCCTCTGAACAAGGCATCTGCAAGCGGCAGAAGAATGCCTCTCCAAAGATGCTGGCGTCCTAAGCCCTGAAACCTGTGAATTTGTTCCTTACTTGGCAAAAGGGACTTTGTAGATAAGATTACTCTAAGGATTTAGAGCTAGGGAGATGATCCTGGATTATCAGGTGGGCCTGATAGAATCACATGGCCTTTGTAAGAGGAAGGCAGGAGTGTCACAGTCAGAGGAGATGTGATGAGAGAAGCAGAGGATCAGAGGTGGAGAGAGATTTGAAGATGCTACACTGCTGGTATTGAAGACAAGGGAAAGAGGCCACAAGCCAAGAAATGCAGGTGGCTACTAGCAGCTGGAAAAGGCAAGCAAAAGGATTGTCCCCTAGTGCCACCAGAGGGGCTCAGCCCTCCCCACACCTTGATCTTGGCCTGCTGAAACCCATTTTGGACTTCTAACCTCCAGAATTATAACACAATAAATTTGTGTTCTTTAAGCCCCTAAATGTACAGTTATTTGTTAAGGCAGCAATAGGAAACTAGCACAGTATCTTTCTCCTCTGGCTGCTGGTCTGTAACTTTTCTTCTGCCATTCTTAACCCCTGCTTGTGTTAATGAAGAAGACACATTTGAGGGTGAAGGTTTTATACCACGGCATATTCAATTTGTTGAGGGAAAAGAACATGATATATTCAATCCTGCACACTCTTCTTCACTCACTCGCTGACTCATTAAGTCACTAATTCACTCATTCACTTACCAGTTAATTCACTCTTACGTTCTTTCAGTTCATTCACTCACTCATGTACTCACACACCCATCTCAATAAATAGCTGTTGAGTTGCTGGAGCAGTGTGGCTGCTGCTTTGATGGCCAGTGATGAACAGTGTTTGAGGGATGGATGTGTCCCAGAAAGGAGGGTGGTAGTCCAGGGAATCATCTGAATTCACTTGGATCGCTACATAGTAAGAAACCAGATAGGGAGGCCAGGCCATAAGCAGTCAGTCCAAGGCTCTCTGGCACTGACCTGGTGCCAGGAACTGTTAATCAATCAGATGTGAGCGCAATATTTTAATAAAAATGATGATCATACTTTGGGTACATCATCTCTGGAAGCCTGGAAGCGTGAAAAGAGAGATTAATTTATCCAAGGCCACACAGCAATAAGTGGCAGAGCCAGGCTTCGAACTCAAGCCTGTTTGACCCCTTGGCTCATATGTTTAGCCTCTACTGGTAGTCTAGGAACTCCCTTGGCTGGGGCTAGGGTAGGGAAGCAACTGGGAAGGAACAAGGCCAAGTATTTCAGGAGGAGGGAAGAAGGAAGGAAAAAAAGTTATCTAAATCTCAACGTTTAAAAGATTCAGGTGAGTCTTTTCTAATCTGGGTTGATCCTCATTCTGGATAGATCTAGTCAACTTATCTCTAGGTCATGGGATGTTCTAAGTCCGGGAGGTCAACTGACTTGGATGACCCATAGAACTTCACCAGCATCTGAAGATAAGCACGGAGCCTGCATCTACTCCCAAGGGCAGAGGCTTGCCAAAGCCAGGTGAGGTGTCAGCACCCAGCCCAATGGACTAGTGGGCAGGTGGGCAGGCAGTGGTCAGATGATTAGACACAGAATGGGATCAGCCTGCTTGGGGGATGCCTGGCTACCTATGAAAGGATACGGGACAGATCCAGAACAAGACCAACTCTGGGTTGATAACTCACACAGTGATCTATGGATACTCCTCACAGGTCTTTAAAAACCTACTCCTTTATAGCATAGGAGAGTGGCCCTGATTATTCAGTCCACCTACTTCTCTTTCATCCACAGTAGACATCTTTTGTTTTGTCTGCCTAGCACTCCTCCCTTCTTTTGAGCACATTCCTTCTTTTGGAGAATTGTCCCCAAACTAGTCATGGGGTTCTAGTGGAGGCTACCTCCTTGGCCCCAGGAATGGGTACATTCCCCAGCTAAACTAATCAGGGGCCTCTGATGGGCTTTTTCTAATTAGAGTCATGGGGAGAGATTGTCATCTTCTCTCTAGTGGTGAAGGTGAGAGAGTGAATCACAGAGCTACTAAGGGTGGTCATGGCTCCAGCCTCAAGCAGCCGCCATTTGCAATAGAGAGAATGATGCCAGCAGGCAGAGCACAACAGAGATGGGGCACCGAGAGAGGGCCTTTGTAGCATCTGAGTTCTTGGTTCTGGCCATCCCTGGGGCCAGCTACAACTCTACTCTTCCTGTGGTTTAGCTACAATCCATAGCAGCCAATCATTTCTTCTGTAGGTGGATGTGATCTGGATTTCTCCCATCTGAAAGCCAAAGTATAAGGCATTAATCCAGGTGGACGGCAGCAAGCAATACAAGAAGAGAGGAATTCTCCTCTCCATTTTTGATGCTTTTTGGGCACATGCTATGTGCCAGGCACCTTTTATATGCATCACCTCACTTAAACCTTTTAACAACTCAATGAAGTGGGTGCTGTTATTATCCTTACTATATAGATGGGGAAACTGAGGCCTAAAGCAGGTCAGTTACTTGCCCAAAGTGAGACAGTAAGTTTAGAGCTGATGATACTTGAACCCAGGCAGTCTCCTTCTAGGGCCCGCGTGCTAAGTCTCTACCCCAAATTAGTTTCTACTCAGTAAATATTATTCCCTTTGCCTACGAGTCTACCTTGCTGTACAGAGATATGGCAGGGCCAAGAATTGTAGATGTCGTGTCTTGAGGCCTTAGAGGAAACTTTGTGAGCGTCACTCACAATCGCACTATGAGATATAAACTGGGGAAAGAAGGGCTCAGAGAAGTGAAGCCACCTCTCCAAGGTCACATGGCCAGCAGACAATGAAGGCAGGATTAGAACTCAGCTCCATGGGACTCTAGGACCACTTGCTCACTAGCCTTAGTGTGTGTGAGATGTTTAGCCCACCCATCCTCCAGCTGTTGGGCAGCTCACTCATTCTTCTGGACATCAGAGCTGCTGATCTCTGGCAGGGCCCACTAGCTGCCTCCTAACAGGGGAAGGGACATCCATGATGCTCAAACTCAGAGTGGCAGTTAAGTGGCAGGCACACACTGATGTGGGCAGCTCCTCAAGAAGCCATTTACAACAGTCCCTCTGCGTGAGAAATAGTACTAATTACAAGCAGCGGAGGCTTCTGCAAGGCAAGCGGTGCCACCCTCTATGGCAGGAAGCAGGTTCCTTCTCCAAGTCATGTCTGCCAGTGACAGGTGGAAAGTGGGCAAGGCTGGGAAAGCAGGAGCCAGTGGAGGCCAGGCTGGGGTTCCCCAGAGAAAGAGGGAAGGTGATGGCCAGGTGTACTGGCTGGTCTGGGTACCACAGAGTGCCCTGTCCTTCTACCCCTGCACTGCTCTATCACCAGAGTAGATGCAGGTGCCTCATTTCCCTGGAGAAAACTAAGCCAGGCTGCTCTGCGGTCTACTCTGAAGGGTAGGGTTCAAGGCATTGGTAAGATCCCACCCCCTCTTCTCAAACCCCAGCAAGGCAGGGGGAAAATAGCTCACATTTGTGAGGCACCTACTGTATGCCAGGCACAGACTTGGACACATTATACACATGAGCACTGCTGCTCAGAGGAATCCCATTGCACAGATGAGGAAACTGAGGCTCAGAGAAGTTACGTTGCATGCCCATGTTCACACAACTAGGAAACAGTAGAACGCAGATTCAAATATAGCACTGTCTGGTTCTGAAGGCCTGGCCCTTAACCCTTAACCTTTTTAAACCTATTGCCTCTGTGAGGAACAAGACAGGTGATGAGCCAGATAGGTGTCATCTTCACTTAGGCAGAGACTCCAGTCAGGAAGAAGAGGGTTGAGTAGAGTTGAGTGTGAATATGCTGTAGTCACCACGCTCTTGAGGCCTGCACCCTGTTTCTGGGCCAAGCCTGGTGGGGATAGGCTTTAACATCCTAGAGCATGGAGGCTGCCAGTCCTCAGGACTGCCTTCCCGGATCTCAGATCTGACATATAATAGAGACTTGGGCTGGGGACAGGGGACAGCCAGCTAAAGCCTCAGCAGCTGGTCAGAGTGGAGACTGCTCTTAGATTCTGTCCAGTCAGACTGACTCCTGGAGGATAAATGTACAAGGTTCAGGACATCATATAAAAGTAATAAGGGCAAGTTGGGGAGGCAGCAACAGAAGTGGAAGAAATGATGCTAGGACACCATTTCCCAAATCTCCCCTGGGAAAGCCAAGCCTCTGGGGTCTTCTCCTCATTAAAGTGAGTACTCAGCCCTTCTCTCCATCCAAACCTCAAATGGGGGCCATAGGGACCTACCTTCCTGATAGAAGTTGCATCAGCTCATTGGCCCAGCTTGGGACACATGACCACCAGGATCCAATCAGCTGTAGCCTATGGGTCATATGATGTACATGGCTACCCCTGTCAGGAGCTGTGGGTTGAGGGAAGGAGACTGATTTTCAAACGCTTCTAGTCTTCATAAGAGAGTAGAACTGCCTGATTTAGACCTGGAGACAGTAAAGGATGGAGTGGGCAACTCAGAAAAGCTGCTGGGGATCCACCCACAAGCCTCTTCACCCAGAGCTTGGCATCAGCACCAGTTCTGATCTTCAGACCCAACCCTGTTCTGTCACTTCAGCACGATGGGAAGATCCTCTCTATAGAGGCAGGAAACACCTTACCCATCAGCTCTGCCAGCTGAGCAGCTGAGCTAGCAATGGAAGGAAACTGACACACCAAGCCACCCCTAGACCTTCGCAATATGCCACCACCCAATACACAAGACCCAGCTTGTTGGTGAGGAAGCCCTCATCCCGGCAACAGCCAGGGTCCCTGTTCCTCAGCACTCCAAGCCTCAGACATATGTCCTCCAGAGAGCCGTGCATCTGGAGGAAAAACATTTACCTGATGTGGTTTCTGTGGGTTCCCTGGAGCTAACAATTAGCTGAGCAAGAAAGAGTTCTGATAATTTGTTGAGTTATATTGAGTTTCTTCTGGGGAAAGGGGAACATTTGCCCACATTGATTAGCAGACCCCACTGTTGCTGCTTTGGGGATAGGTCAGCATGAGAAGAATCCCCAGGAAGGTACCAGCAGCTGCTAAGTGAAGCAGGTAGTGGGGCACAGCCAGAGCTGAGGAACTAGGACTGGGGAAGCATGTCTTGACAGGAGTGGGCAGTGCCATGGGAAACCCGGGTGAAGCCCGCGTGGCACTGGAGGCCCTCCCTCCTATTCCCTGGCTCACCTGCTCACTGCCTCTTTCTCTGCTTTTCCCCACATGTAACCTCTGCTTTCACCAGCAGGCTCTCATTCATTCATTCATTCGGCCAATCATCCCTTCTTCCACTGAGTGATATTTACTGAGCCCTTTCTTTATGTCAAGCACTCTCCAAGGTACCAAAGAAAGGACTGTGAACAAGAAAGAAACAGGTCCTGTCTTCAGGGAGCTCATAGTTCAGCAATGCATGGTGAGAGAAGCACTATGGTGGAGAAAGTGCAGGGTGCCCAGAGGGGACAAAGGAGAAGTAAACCAGACCTAGCAACAAAGGACAGGTTTCCTGAGCCAGGGGCTGATACACCTGCACGATGAGTAGGAAGTAGCTAAGAAAAGAATGGGGATGGATCAAGATTGGGAGAGAGAATTTGGCAAGAAGGTAAATTCTTAATTGTTGGGAACATTCAAAATAGATCATAATTGACCGTTTTTCAAGAATGCTGTGGTTGAGATTCAAATATAGCTGGGCATTAGACCTAGAAGATCTTTGAAGTCCTTCTCAAATCTCAGATTTTAAGATTAGCTGGTTCCCACTCTCCTGATAGCAGAGGGGATGTAATTCGATATCCCACCACTGAAAGTAAGCTACTGCTGTTTGTTCATTTATTCATTCATTCACAAAGCATGTCCAATAAAAGTGTTCTTAACCCACCCCGCCTCCCCCAAAGAAGCCAGCTGGACTACCCAGCACTCCCATGGCCTCAGTAGATCTTCCTGACTGGTGCCCATGGCACCCCCAGCACCTGCTGCCAACAGGCCGTCTCCCACCCCCACCCTCAATGCCTGTGCACTTCTGCTCCTATCAGCTGAGTCTTGCACTTTCCGAGATTCAGTTGGGTTTGTTGCCAAGTCTCTCAGTGCCAGTCATACTTGTTATTGTAATTATGTGATTTAAATTAAACATCACATAAACTGATGAAATATGAGTGTGAAAGGAAATATAGTTGCATCTATGGAAACTAAATTGAATGCTTTGGAATGATTCCATGAAGGAGAGTCTCTTAAAAGAATTGCTTACTAAATATTAGGTGTGAGTGAATGAGACAACTGTACCCCACTGGGTAAATTACATGAGGGGAGGGGGATGGGACAAAGCATCCTTAGCCCCTTGATGAGAATGGATGTCAATTTCTGGCACATAGTAGGTGCTCAAGAAATATTTGTTGGCTGGACGATCTGTAGCAACATTTGAAATGGTGAATGATGCATTGTGGTTGTAGTTTATATAAGATAGACAATGTGGAGAACAAACCCATGATCAAAGGGAAGGCCTTGGTCCTGCATTAAACTGATTGGCAAATAAATGTATGCTTAAGTGTTTTACATTATAATGAAATGTTGAAGCTACATCTGTGTCCTTTTTTATGATTCCCTACTTAGAAATTAAATTATTATTTACCAACCAACTACATCATCTGTGAGGCTTCTATGGTAGGAATTAGCAAACTTTTTTTTCTGTAAGAAGCCAGAAAATAAATATTTTGGGCTTTGCAAGTCATCATCTTGCACAACTCCTTAACTCTGTCATTGCAATGTGGAAGCAGCCACAGACAATTTGTAAATGAATGAATGGGCATGGTTGCAATCTGGTAAAACTATATTTACAAAAACAGGCAGCAAGCTATAGTTTGCCAACCCCTGTTCTATGAAATGTATTTGTTCTGTGTGCCAGGCACTGTGCTGTGCACCAGAGATACTGAGACACAAAAAGAAGATTTTATTCCAGCTCCCATGGAGCTTGCCGGCTAGTTGAAGAGATGGTCAACTCAAAAGATGAGTACAATTTGGTATGCCCAGGATCATGGCAGGGCCATGTCCACTGGGGGCAGGGAGAGGGAGAGATAGAGGAAAGGAAATATTTAGTTAGGTTTATAGGATCAGTGATATTTTCCCAAGTAGCCAGGTGGGGCAACAGGAAAAGGGCATTACAGGTAGAGGGAATAGCATGTGCAAAGGTCTGGCACACGAAAGTACTAGTCGCATTCCAGGATGTACAAGCCATTCTGTGTAGCTGGATCTCGAAGTGTGTGTCACTGAAGAGGAAAGACATTAAAAAGCTTGGACTTTATTCTGGAGCCAGTGGGTTCAACCATTGCTGCTGGCTTTCCAGCAATGCAGGGATTTGATCAAAATTCCCCACAAAGTATGGAAGATCGATCAGAGGCAGAGGGCAAATCAGAAGCCCATCTCTGTAGTCCAGGTGAGAAACGATAAGGACATGAAATGGAGAAGACTTGGCCACAATTGGCGATAGGGGTGAAGGAGAGCGGGGAGTTGAGGATGCTGCCTGGGTTGGGTGACCAGGAGGATGGTGTAGATTAGGGGGAGCAGTTGCACTAAGGAGCAGAAACGACTGGGGGAAAGCTTTGGTTTGTTCAGAGCATAGTAACCAACCCCAAACACATACTAGGTAGCCGGGAATTGAATCTTTAAAGGCTGGCTCAGATCTTTCAGAGCTGTCCACACAACCAGGGTGGGCAGGCACTGCTGGTAAAAAAAAGCCTTGGGAGGCTCAGGGGCCTCTTTTCAAAGATAAGGCCCAGCAACTCATATTCAAAAGAAACTTCCATTTGTCCCAGGCATTCACTCAGTTCCTGGAAAATATATAACATCATGGGATTGTCTTGGGTAAAGAATTTATCTTGACATAGCAAGTCCTAGGAGTTTAGCTAAAGGAAAACTGATTTTGGAAAGCATTTTGATAAGAATGGGTGTCAAGGCTGAGTCATTAAAGGTTTGCTTCAGGAATGAGAGGTGGCTTAGGTTTGGCAGAGGAGGGATCAGCCTCAAACAAGGGCCTTGGGACTATTTGCCCACCACTGACAAAGACATTTTCAAAAGGGTTTCTCTGATTGTATCCTGGTGTCCTCTCCATTCATCAGGGAGGAAAGCAGGTGACAGGTGGGAAGGGAAGAGGGCTTGGGAGTGGGGATAAGGTGGTGAGGACCTCCTATATTTCACATTCTCCTAGGCCAGCCTTGGGGATGGGGAGGGATGGTTTATGCTTAGTACTGAGATGCAGAAGTGCTTCAACTCTGAATCAGACCAGGGCCATGCACATAGCTTACTTAACAGATAATGCCCACAGGAGATGCTCTGGGAGGACAGAAGCCAGATGCTATTGATGGAGAAGGAATGGAGGCTGAACAGAAAAGAAGGCATTGCAGCTGAATCGTGTACATTACAGGCTTTTCAGGGACTCCCTATATCTAGGGAACCACAGTGGGAGTGGCCCTCACTTGCAAGCACAGTGCCTTTTACAAAATATGTGCTTGGTGATTGCATGAATGAATGTTCTCCTGAAGATGTCAGTTTTCAGGGATGCTAAGATTTAAACTAAGATCTCCTAACACTCCTCCCCCTCGACTTACAATTAGGCAGCAATTCCTTGCACAGTCACTGTTGTCATATTGGTGGGGGTATCTCTCAGCTCCCCAACATCCCGACTGCATGAGAAGCTTCTTAAGAAGAAATGCTTCCCACAAAATCTGCTCTGAGCTCTTCTTCATGAAGGGAATGGCTCAGAGCTTTCTGCAGAGGAGCTCAAAGCCACTTTTCTATAATCAACTACATGCATTACAGGGAGTGATTTTTTTTTAATTCTCCCCAAGCCAGATTCCATTAATGAAGCCCCATTTAACAGAAGTCAATTTACCAAAAAGAAAAAAAAATTGAGTGTAATTGCTTAAATACATTTTATGTTGTACTGCAATAGCAATTTTCTGGGTGAACTTGGAATTCCCCAAGCCCCCCGTAGTGAAGTTAATGTGGACAGAAAGGTTTGAAAGGGAGAATCTCTCTTTGTGTTTTTCTCCTTTAATTATGATTCTAAGAGGGAGCAAAATTAAAGAGGATCCTGGGGGAAGTCAGGAGGGGGGAGAAGAGGAACAGAATGGAATTCAGCCTAAATGATTCCACTGCCTTCCTTCATGCTTACATGTACATGTGAGTGTAATGCAGTGGCTGAATGCATAGGCTCTGGATGGGATGGCTGGATTTAAATCCCACCTCTGCCACTTAATAGCTGTGTGACCATGAACAAGTTTCTTTACCTCTCTGTGCAGCCAGGTGGTACAGTGAGAAAAGGCATAAAGAGCATCAAGGGCAAAGACAGAGAAGCACAAAAGAACAATGTGTATTCCTGAATACATGAACTCTTCTGTTTGACTGGAGAACTGTGTGTGTGTGTGTGTGTGTATGCACACTCAGGGTGAAAGGCAGGCAGGAGTCAAACCGGGAAGGCTTCACTGAGAAGGTGACATTTGTTCAAAGCCTTGGAGGAAGCGAGGGGCTAAGCCAGGTGGAGTTCTGGGAGAAGTGCCAGTGTAGCAGGCAGAAGGGATGTCAACTGCAAAGACCCTGAGGCAGGAGCAGGCCTGGCCAGTTTTGAACAGTGAGGAGATATCTGTGGCTGGGGCATAAAGGGTAAAGAGGAGGAGGCAGGAAAAGTAAAGGAAGAGTGGCTTTTTCAAGGCCTTGTAGGCTATAATAAGGTCTTTTACCTTGAGGATTAGAGCCATTGAAGGTTTGTTTTGTTTTGATTTGTTTTTCACTAACTCTATTATAATATAGTTTACATAAAATAAAATTACCATTTAATTTATTTACCTATTTACTTATATTTTGGAGATGCTATCCAAAATATAAGTAAATAGGTAAATAAAATGGGGTCTCACTGTCTTGCCCAGGCTGGTCTCCAACTGCTAGGCTCAAGCAATCCTCCCCGCTTGGCCTGTCAAAACCCTGGGAATACAGGCGTGAGCCACTGTGACTGGCTGTAAATTACCTATTTTAAATGTACAGTTCCTTGGAGCTTTGCCCAATGTGTACATCTCATCTAATCAACATCTCATTTGAGATGTAAGACATTTCCATCACCCCCAAATGTTCCTTGCACTCTTTCCCAGCCAGGCAGTCCCCAACCTTTATCTCTCACCCCCAGCTCTGACAACCACTAATCTGCTTTCTCTCACTAAACTCTTTTGCAGAGTTTCATATGAATGAGTCACTCAGTATATATTCTCAGTATATCCTCCTTGATGGCCCAACATAATGCTTTTAAGAGTCATCCATGTTGCAGGTATTGGTAGCTGGTTCCTTTCATTGGAGAGTTTCGAGCAAGGCATGACACCATCTCAATGGCAGAGTCTGATGTGATGATTCTGCCATGTAAGCCCCCAATTCTTTGATAGATGCCAAGAAAACTCTCAACTGCCCAACATTTATGTCCAGGGAGGTAGGAGCAGAACAGAGTAAAGCTGCATGGGCAACACAGGGCCCTGAGAGTTTAAGCCTCGGAAATTAACAATTAACAGGATTTCTAGGAGTGGGTAAAGGTGTGGGAGAAATGGGAGGTGGGAGATGCCCCTTAGGGCTTCTCCTGATCTCACAGGCCGGGGAAGTCTCACTGACTTCCTGCTGCAATCTCGATCATTAATCTCATCCTGCTCTTGAGACCTCAGCACCCTCCCCTCATTCCATTTTGCAATAAAGAGCTTTTGGTCCTGAATTATTCAGGTAGATTCTCCCTACTTCTACTTCCCTTATATAAATAGCCTCCAAGCTTTGTCATTGAGATAGAATTGAATTTGGCCTGGAGAAAAAAAAAAACCCACAATACGTTTGTGGCTCCTTAGAAAACTTAAATGACTCAGTCTGTAATAAACTATTTTAAATGGGATCTGGTGAAATACAGTAATTGGTTTTTATAATAGTTTTTACCATAGCGGTATGGGTTATATTCCTGAAGTTTGGTGTGTGTCAGCATTTTCATTTAGTAAGAATTCAGTTTTGCAGTGCGTGAAGCTCCTTGGTTAGTTCTTTTGTTTAATGCATATTTATGAAGACCCACTATGCTGGATGTCTTCCATTTGCACCTCCAGATCCTCTCCCTTGCCTTCTCCTTGCTCCATGCCTGAGAAGACTTACCTAAGGGGCTGCATCAGTATGCTCTCTTGCTCTCTGGCTTCCAGTTGGGCTAGATCAACAGGAGAATCAGTGGGAGACTGGAGGAGGGGAAGGAAGAGAGTGAGTTCTGGGTGTTCATTCTTTGCCTCCTCTTGATGGGCTTTTCACAAATTGGCTATAGCCCCAGATTGTGAAAGAAGATCTGGGTCCTATATGGTGTCTTCTTACATGCAGCCCCCTGTTTGGAGATAACTATTTTCTCTCTGCTCCAGGATTGGGAGTGGTAACAAGTCCCTCAGTTGCCAGCCCCAGGATACTGCCCCTCCCGGGTGGTTCCCCCATAGTCGGCCCTCACCTTTATAGTTCCAAGAGTTTGATGAATGACTGTTTCACATAGGATATAAGGACCTATGTGAAAGAGTATAGAGAAAGGGTATAAGGACCTATGCAAAAGAGTCACTCATCAAACTCCTGGGACTCTTCTTATATGACTGTGACGCCTGTTTTCTGCTGGAACCCTGAAATGCCTACTTTGTGTCCAGTATGGTGTTAGAAGCTGGAAATCAAGATGAAGAATGGAACAGCAGCTGCCGTTACTGACAGCTTGTTATTGCCAGGGACTGTGCTGAGATCATCTTTTGTGTATTATCTCATTTAATCCTTGCAAGCTTTTGAGGGAGGGGTCATTATGATCCCCATGTTTTAGATAAGGTCACTAAGTCTCAGAGGGTTTCTGTAGTTTTCCTGAGCTCACACAGCTGATCCCTCCAGAGCTCAAGTTTCTTCACTACTAGGCCACATTGCCCCCTTTGAGGAGTTATCTTAAGGAAACCACACACTTCTATAACTGAATTATAATTTGAATAAAATGTTGTGGCATCACAGAGGAAGACAAAGGAAAATTATATTTATTAAGCTAACATGTGCCAGATACTGACCTCGATTCTTTGTGCATAAGAGTTCTTACTTATTCCTACAATCTCTTAGGGCTGGTATTACTCCTGTTCTCCAAAAGGTTAAGTAACAGGTCCAAGGTCACACTGGTGAAACCTGGATAAGAACCCAAATCTGTGCTTCAAAGCCAAGGAGAGTAGGGAATGCTTTACTGCAGATGTGATACTTAAGGGGCTTCCCAAAGTCATCTTGGGGGACATGGATGGGCAGGAGAAAGGGTTACAGGTGAATATATTCCAAGCAGAAAAGGCAAAGAACTAGAAAAAAGAAAAAGGATGGAATGCTTAGGGAATTTAAGCAGGAGGTGCTGTGGTCTGAAGGATCAGTTGCCTCCTCCCAGCAGCTGAGGGAAACCCAGCAGTGGGATGAGGCCCTGGAGGAGCCATCTCAAGCTGCTCAGGCCTAGGGTACTGGAGGGGCCTGGGGCAACACCGCCTTCCCTTCCTGCTCCAGAGCTGGGCTGAGGCCTTGGCACTCAAGGGAAGTGGAGGAACTCCTGAATGCTCATACACCTATACCACGCAGCTCTGGTCCCTGAGCCCATCTGCTTCCTGTTCCCACAGGTTCACCGGAGCCAGCCTCCCAGCCCCCGTTATCAGCAGCAAGAACTGGCTGCGACTGCACTTCACATCGGATGGCAACCACCGGCAGCGCGGATTCAGTGCCCAATACCAAGGTAGGCAGGTCCCAGGACTGTCTGGCTTCCTCAGTGGGCAGCAGAGATGACACCTGGAGGGCTCATCGCCTCCCCCTACTGGGTCCGGTGTGGCTTCAGGCATCCTTGCCTTCTTTGTACATTTCTATTTGCAGACCAGAGGTCTGCAGATTTGCATCTCTGCATCTGCCCTTGTCTTTTGCCCCAGGGAGGGATGTTTCCCAAATTATGTAGCTGGAGCTGCCCCTCACATGCCAGGCTAATCATAATAGTTAATACCAGATGCCTGCTAAGAGCCAGGCACAGTGCTAGGCACTTGGCAAGTACCATCTCCTTTAATCTTCATCATTATCCTGCAAAGGAAATACGGTCATCACCTCACTTTATGGACAAGGAAGCTAAGGCCCAGAGAGGTTAAGCCAATTTCCCAAGGCCATCCGAACTCCTGCCTTTTGAGTCCGGAGCCCACCCTCTTAACCACCAGCCTTTGCTGACCTCTGCAGCCTACATTTCTACTCTTTTTCATTTTATCTAAAACATGAATATATTCCAAAATCACTTTAGGGAGCATGATAGCTTTGATGCTCAGATCTGTGAAGAACTGTCTAGTGGCAACAGATCAGACCAGGAATGGCAGGTGGAGATCGCAGCTAAGCAGATTTCTGCTGCAATAATGAAGAATTTCCCAACCCAAGAACCACCTATAAAAAGGAGTGGGTTAACCCAGAAGCAAGGAGCTGTCTGTAACTGGAAGAGATCCAAAAATCCAGCTGATAGATGGGAGCGGATGAGCACATTCCTTTTCGACATTGCGTTTATTCAAAGTACTCAAAATTTATAGAGATAAACACCAAGGGTTGGCCTCATAACATGCTCATTAAGCCTTTAGCTATTACTACTCTCAAATTGTTATTGGTTTTAATAGAATAGACAGCAAGCTTATATTGTGTACCTATTAAGTATAAGGACCTGTGTGAAGCCCTGGGCTCCAAGGCCAAATGCCTGCTGGCTCACCCTCAAGGTAGCGTAGGGCAGAGTAGTGCCCCCTCCACAAGGCTCCTAGGGCCAGGCTTTCTGGCTGGAAACTGGGATAAAAGCAGCTCTGAAGGAAGAAGCGTTACGTTCAAAATCTGAACCTTTTAGGAACGGCCTAATTTACTTAGCCTTGGGTGGTGTACCCATTTGAAATATCTAGAAAGTAAACAAGAAACCAACTTGGTTCAGTAGCTTAACAAAGGCTTACCCTGAGAGCTTTCTTGGAGATGTTTTTTCCACTGCTGAGGCTGGGTCTTTGTGTGAGTGGAACAGCTGTCTGTATCTTTCTGCTGTGTTTCTCAAAAGACAAAAGCAGAGATGAATGCTGTAATTTTATCTGATTAAGTAAGTGCTGGGTGTTTCTAATATTTCAAGTTACTGAGGGCCCATTTGTCAGTTTTTAAGGTTAAGGTTTGATGCCAGCAATGGGCAACAAGAACCCAAGCCTGGCAGTCTCCAGATCACACATCGATTCCACATCTGTGCACACCAGGCCCCGTGCTAGGCACTACTGTATGTACATTGCCCCACTCAGTACTCCCCACAGTAAAGTGATACATTTGTTGTTATTTCTGTTTATTTTTTCTCCAGCTGAGGAAGCTGGGGCTCAGAGAGGTTGTAACTAGCCCAAGATCACACAGCCTGTGAGCTGTAAAGCTCTAATTCATTCTGTATTTGCAGAATTACAGGGCCTCCTCTGATGGTGCTTTGGGTGTCTTCCGTTTCCTATTAACCGTAGCTTTCAAACTTTGTTTTGTTCGTCCCACCCCACTGTAAAAAAAAAATCACAACCCAGTATAAGCATATATTGTAGAGCTAAAAGGAAAATATGACCAAGTGGTGTTTACTGTGTACAATGTAGTCTGAAAATGTCATTTTTATTTTTAAATGCTAGTTGCAGCCTCTAAATTAATTTTACAAATCTGCAGCAGGGAACAACTCACAATCTAAAAAGCACTGTTTTAGTTGCAAACTTCTTGAAAGCAGGCCCTGTTCTCTGTTCCCTCTATCATCCTTAGCATAGCCCAGAATGAAGTTTTGCATGTTAGTGTGTGCCAGTGTATAAAGAGGACTTGCTAGATTTTAAGCGCTTGGCATTTATTACTTTGTTCAATCCTAACAGCAACTGCGTGAAGGAGATACTATTACTCGTCCCATTTTACAGTTGAGGAACGAGAGTCATAGAGAGGGTAACTAGCTGGCTCAGGTCTCATTAATAGTATGTAGGAGCCAGGATTTGCAGCCCAGCAGTGTTGATTTGGGTCTGGCATGCTCAATTATTGTGATTCTGTTAATAAATGATTCTTCCTTGAAACCTGCTTTTTCTAGCGTTTTCCTGACTGAGACTGCATAGTGCAAGGATATACAGTGATCGTTTAGTAACTCCGTTGTTGACTTTCTAAAGCAAGGTTTCTCAGGCTCTGCACTATTGACATTGTGAGCTGGATAATTCTTTGTTGTGAGGAAGTGTCCTGTGCATAGCAGGATGTTTAGCAGCGTGCTTGGCCTCTGCCCATTAGATGCTAGACACAGTGCAGTAGGAGGGAGCCACAGGGACCAGCAGCCATTAGCAGCACCCCCCCACACACACAGTCATGACAACCAAAAAAGTCTCCAGACATTGCCAGATGTCCCTGTGTGCACAAGCACCTCCAGTTGACAACTACTACTCTAAAGGAATAAAACTCTGGAGCCAGTAAAGACCAAGCTAAGCTTTATTATTGCAAATACATCCTAAAACAGTGGCAGAAATAGATTTCAGTCAGGGGTCCAGCGGGAGACAGAAGGAATACTGCACAGCTTTAACGGTAGAGGGTTTAGTGAAGGCACAATGTACAGAGGTGAGGGTGGAGTCAAAGGAGCCCGCAAGAGATGGTGAGGCCCCTGAGGACTAAGCAGCAGGTGGCCTACACCACCACTAGGTGTGCAAAGGGACCAGGGAAGAAGGTGGCAAGAGCTGGAGCCATAGAAGAGAGGTCTGCCCCTTGGCAGACCTGGAAAGCTATTCCCTACCTGCAGTGCAGGAGGAGGGGACCACAGGGATCCATAGTAGCCAGTGCATGCGGAGGGGATCAGGGGATCAGTAGCTTGACCTCTCTCCTCTCTCTCTCCCATCCACTGTGCTTCCCATCTGCCGATCCAACAGGAAGCCAAGAGCAAGGAAACAGAGGCCCTGCTCTGTCCTGCTCCCTGCCCTGGGATCCTGGCTGGCATTACCACCAGGCTCCCTTGCTCTCTAGCAGTCCACAGAGGTCAGCTTCTTGGGGCACAGAACAGGGCAGAGAGGTTTAAAGAATGGACCTGGAAGGGCAGGGGAAGAATCACTGGCATTGGATCAGTTTCACCCACAGTCAGCTTTGTGGCACTATAGTCTTAAGTGATTTATGGCACTTCAGAGCTAATGATTACCAACTTCTAATGGTATTGACAGATATTTTTTCCCAGATAAACAAAAAGAAGTAAACTTAAAATAAAAGATAACCTACAACATAGTACATTATATTCTTGTCTCAGTCCAATCAGAATTTAGGATGTCTGTGGCCAGACACAATTTTACCTAATACCACAGGGTATCAGAAGGCCTGAGTTCTAGTCGGGCTCTGCTTCAGACTGGTTATCAGGAGGTAGGCAACTGTGTTCAGTTTAACAAGCATTTTGGGGTGACATTACTATGTGACAGCAAAAAAGATGAATGCGCCTAGGCCAATCTCTGCTCTTAAGGAGAACAGGTTAAAGAGAGGCACAGACATAAATCTATAACTTCTGTACAGCATGATAAGAGCTGTAATTGAGGCCTGATTAAGAGTTCCTGGGCTAGAGATAAAAGGGCAATTAGTTTTGCCAGAAGGATTTAAGGAAAGCCAAAAAAGAGGCAGTGACTTAAATGTGGGCCTCAGAAAGATGCCAGACAGACCATCGGAAGATGGGTTCCAGGTCAAGCAAAGGCAAGAAAGCATGAAACTACCACACCTAATGAACCACAACTACTTCCATGCGTCTAAAGCAGCAGTCACAGACCAAATCCGGCCCTCCACCTGCCTTTGTATGGCCCTCCATCAAAGAATGGGTTTTACATTTTTGAACAGTTGAAGAAAAGAAAATCGAAAAAAATAATATTTCATGACACATGAAAACTGCATGAAATTCACATTTCAGTGTCCATAAACGTTTATTGAAACACAGCTACGCTCATTCATTTACACCTGGTCTATGGCTGCTTTAGCACTACCAGGGCAGAGCTGAGCAGTTTATGACTGAGACAAGAGGCCCACAGGCCTAATATATTTACTACCAGGCCCTTTACAGAAAAAGTTTGCCAACCTAGAGGCAAGTCTGCCACCTAGAGAAAAGCAAGCAGGAGATGTAGCGAGCACTGAGACTGGAAAGTGTGGTAGTGGTCAAGTTGTGAAAGTCTCAGTAGAGTTGGGCTTGATTCCATGAGTCATAGATGAGAAGTGATCAGAAGTTGTTAATGAAAGGGGAGACATGATCACATTTTCGTTTTAGGAAGATCTTTGCCCTAGAATCCAAATTGAGAAAATGGTTAAGAATCTTGGGGAATTGGTAACAAGGGCCAGAGTTTAAACAGGAGTGAAGATGAAAAGGAAGGGACAGACCAAATGTATTTCTGGTAAACCCCACTGGGCTCATGACTAGTTAGATTTGGTGGGAGTAGGAGGGGATGGGGTTGAAGGAGATGAAGGAGTCAGGGATGAATCTAGCTTAAGTGGTTTTAGAAAAATGTTATTAACAAAGATGGTCTGGGGCAGAAACAGATGGGGGATGAAGTTTGCTTGGGACACATTGATTCTGGGTAATGTTGGGATGTCAGGGATTGGGAGACTATCAAGTGAGCAGTTGACTATTCTGTGGGTCTGTAGCTCAGGGAAGAAGGGTCTGGGCTAGAGATAATGATGTGAAAAGTTCAAACCAAAGTAGAGGCTGAGACCACCATTCCCCTCCCCATGTATAACATGAGAGGATAGGGCCAAAAAGTGGTTTTCAAATTGGGTTCCTTGGAGACTAACAGGTCCTCCAGCATGGTTTGATAGTGGCTGAGTGGGTGGGACTTCAGGTTTCCACCCCTACTTCAACCTGAGCAGTTTCTCTTTGAAGTATTTTATGTAGTGGGTATTTACCTAAGAGTATGTTAAAATGATAAGTTCCTGTAGCTAAAGTGTTTGGCAACCACAAGGCTTTAAATTTCCTTAAGATTTTTTTTTTTTCAGTTCTGGTAGGCCTATTGAGGTTGTGTAATCAATCCGTCTGCCTCCAGGCCAGGAATGTTTCAAGTCTATGGAAATGATGGTGAGAAGAGCCTTTCTTAATGCACTCAATGCCTGCTAATCACAACTGGTGAGGGGCTTCCCTGGCTGGGAGGACAGCACCCTCATTATCTCCCTCCTCATCTGTAGAGAGGGGCTCTTGTTAACCCTACAGGGCTATTGGAAATGAAAGAAGATCCCAGTATAAAATACCTGGCACTTGGTAGGTTCTGAGGAAGTGGAACCCTCAATCCTCATATTCTTCAATCACTTTGACTCACTTGTTAAATGGTGAAACCCTTGCACAGTGAGAAAGAGCTGGTGCCTCTGGCTCTTCCTTAGACACCTGCTCTTTGCTTTCCACTCTGACCTAATGATCGTCATTTGGCCCCTCCCTTCAGTCAGATCCCAGCCTACCTTTCCTATACCTGTCACTGCCTCTCTTGCCAAGTCAACCCTGCTGACTGAGAGATGGAAGATATTCCACAGTGAAAACCATTGGCTCCTTTGCCTTCACTGAGTTTCAATTGTCTGCAGAATAAACTTATTCATTTGAAAACATTTGCATTTACTGAGATGGTTGAGGCTTTTTATAATAACAAGCTGAAGCTTCTGTTTTCCATTGAACATGTTGGGTTCTTGCCTGTGACTTATCTTCAATCTGAGGCCAGAATGAAAGTGCTTCAGGCATCCTGTGGTCCATGTTCTGACTCTTTTGTCCTATTCTTGGCCTGCTGATCTGCTAAACTTTCCAGCCTAATTTCCAGGTTCTGCACCTCCAAAGGTCTCTGCAAAAATTGCAGGCTTGTTGCTGCTTGGCTCAGGAGCCCAGGGTCCACAAAACTGAGCTCGTGAGTTCAGTCCAGAGTGAGCCTGTTACTGATGTATGCACACAAAATATGGCACCCGTGACCTCACCAGGTTTCAAGCATAACCCACTCCTTTTGAAAGGAAATGAATTTAAAGTACATATTCTTATAACAGTCATTCATTCACTCAGTCATCAAACTGTCATTGGGAAACTTCTGTGTGCCTGGTTCAGTGTCATCACAGAATATAGATGCACAAGCTCATGGGGCAACAGCTAGAAGAACAGGACATGATTTTGCAGTGCGTTGGGGTTTCAAAAGAGGTCTGAAGGAAGTCTTGAGGAGGGCAATGACTTCTACCTGAGAGATGTAGACACCCATAGGGAGGCAATAACATTTGAGTGAGGTCCTGGGTACCTACAAATAAGAGGTAGCCAGGCAGAGAAGGGGAGGAAAGAATGTCCCAGGTAGAGAAAACAGTATTGCTTAGGCCGCATAGGCTATCAAAACCAATAACCAATGGCTAGAGTGATTTCTTAAACATCTCTCTTTCCTCTTGTCATTGTCTCCAGCTGAATTCACCGAAGTTAGTGAATATCCCCACGTGGTTTATTAATAATGACAAAGCACTATTCTGGGAACTAGAACATGCTACTCCCAACACTGCTTCCCATTTACCATGCCAGATCCTTCTCTTCTTTAGGAATTCCAGTGGTCTCAGTTTTGCTGTGGTTAACTGAGAATCCACGGAAGCAGCATCCAACAAAGCACTTTTTACAACCTTAGTTGAGTTGATGATTATTTTTTCTACCATTTTCAAAAAATCTCTGAGCATAGTGCATAACCAGCTTCTGGGGAGCTTTGCATAATTTTCTCAACTGTCGGTGGGTGATCCTTCAACACCTGAATTCTTAGCAATAGCTATTGCCAGAATTTTGAGTGTTCTTTTAATTATTTCTATACTAACTTTTTACTCTTCATTAGCTGGAGCAGTGAATCTAAGGATGAAATCTACCAAGGCAAAGCACCCAAATGATATCTTTTTCAATTGTAACTCCTGTAACATTCAGTGTATCTGACTCTGTTTTTTTCATTCTCTTCCACATCATTTTTCCCATCAACCTTCAGCACAGCTATTGCATCCAAAAGTTTGCCGGATGTTCTTCTAGTTTTCCTTTTTCATAGACACTAATAGTAACATCTAACTGCTCAATTATTTCTTGCATATTTTTCTCAGTTTGAGTCTTGTCACCTTTTCCTTCCAAGAACATGGCATCATCTTTGGTCACAATGACTGCTCCAACTTTTCCTAAGTCATGAAACTGAACATCTTCAAGATTTAGGGTCAAGCTCTCTTTTCCAAACACCATGCCATTATAGCAATAGCTTTGTTTGGTCTTTCTGTGTCACCAAAGCCTGGAGTTTTGACTACTGTAGCCCAAATGCCAACTTTTATCCTATTTTAAATGATCATACTGAGAGCATCTTCAGCAATTATGACCAAAGACTTTCAGTGGACATTGGCAATTTTAAGGTAGGTACAATTAACTGCTTACTGGAAATCCCAAGCATCCTAGAATTCTCCTTTCTGGACTTCTCATATGTTATTCAAGTAGGAAGAGATGTAATCTTGGTCAATCTCTGTTGTCTAATTCATTCAGTATTTTTCTGTCCTTTACTGTGATGACACCCTTCCAACATTTGTGATTATGTCAGAAATGATGTTGCTGATTTGTCTCCATTTGCAGACATTGTGTAAATGGAGAAATCTCTTCAGGAGTTGTCACAGGTTTAGGCTGCTTCTTAAGTTTGGTAATTACAGTATCAGCACATAACATCACACCTTTCCTGGTTTCCACTGGATTAACACCTTTGCTAATCTCTACCAAGCCTTCCATGGTGACGGAGCATGCCAGTACAGTAGCAATGGTGGTGCCATCCCACCCTCTTCATTTGTATGTTGGCAACATCCTGATCAAATCTGGTGCCAACATTTATCTTGTAAGTCAATTGACCTGCAACAGGCACATCATCTTCTGTTACTTTGAGGCTTCCCTATCTCTGTTCAGGAATCACTGTTCTTCCCTTTGGCATCATAGTAATGGCTACAGCACCTGCTAGAAGGTCTGTACCTTGAAGCATTAGGTCTCAAGCATGTGCACTGGATTGTCCATCTTTGGGATAATTCTGAGTGAGGTGAGGAACCAGTGTGCCAAACCCTAGCTTCATCTGACAAAGGACTGTGGGTAATGAAAGCATTTCTGCAGGGTAGGTGACTAAATGGCGAGGCAGCCCTCAGCTACAAGGGAGGGGCAGAATGCAGGATGTATACCCAACAATTTTTCAAGTAGGAAAAAGGCAAGGTCAGATTTCAGTTTTTGAAAGATCACCCTCTGCAACTTTTTAAAGATGGGCTGGAGGGGATGAATCTGCAAAGAAAACTCTAGCAAAAGAGGATGAGTATAGGTAGGAGTGTCTTAGAACGTTGAAAGAAGGATACACATTGGAGAAATTGTATAAGGCTGAACAAATTGGATTTGGAGAAGGAGTAGTGACAGGAAAGGAAAAGATGGTTCAGCCAGCAAGACTGCCAAGTGGCAGGGCAAGGGGAATGATCAAGTTTATTGGAGGGGCTCACCCTCATAGAGGGAAGTCTGAATCCATTGGGAAGAAAAGAAGATGCAGATTCCCTCCACTTCTTCACTCCCAGAGCCTTGGAGACAGGTTAGGCCTCCCTTTGCTCTCTCCTCTCCTAACAGGTCCTTGTCTCCCACTAGCTCAGCCCAGTAAGTCATGCTGCAGACTAGAGAGACATTTGTATTGCCAGATTCTTCTAGCTAAATGTGTACCATGTGTCCCGCTAACCTGTACAACAGAGGGAAAATGTCTTGTAATTAACCAGAATATAAAGGATGAATGGAGCAGCCTGGCAGTCTCCTGTAGTCATTATCATTCGGAGGAGATGAATGTACCTAGTAAGATTTCCATCAACCAGTTACAGCCAGCACTTTTCCCTTGGGAGTCCTGAATTTGTTCACATACAGTGAAAACCATGCACAGAATATATGTATGATGTGTATGACTTCTTTTTTGTATGTGAATATTTATATCCATGTGTTTACATGTGCTTGAATATGTACTTGTGAGTGTGCTTGTTATACGCAGAAATGTGCATGTATGCATGGGTAAGTGCACAGTACGAGAAGCAGCCCAGTGAATATTAAGCATACTATCAGGGGTGTGCATTAAATTGTAGCCAGACCATGGAGCCAGCCCCAGGTTCCATTTTACCTCCACTGCATTGATAGTTACAGAATCTTCTTTTTGCAGACAAGTGGTTCAGTATAATATCATTGGGACAAGGCTAGTGGGTGCTCCATGAAAAAAAAAATCCATGTACAAACAACATGAATGAATATATCCCAGAAATTCTCTATGTTCTTTCTATGTTGTTCATCTTCTTGTTTTGACCTTCTTTTCTGACTGGGTCTGCTGGTAGTGCACTCTGGAGTTTTGGAGACCTGCCTTTGTTCTCTGACTCTCACAACATGGTCTGTCCTAGTCTGTTGAGTTAGCTCTTCAATGAGCTTATTTCATGGCTGATTTCCCATGGTGCTGCACATTCCATGATCACTCATCACCCCACCCACCTGAGCAGACTGTTAAAAAAAACAAGATGGCTATATATAACTCAGGGTGTGACTGCTTCCCTGGGATTGCTCAAAAACTGAGACCCCAGCATCTGGAAGTGATGTCTTAATGCTAATATTCTGGAGGTGGAGCCAAGATGGCCGAATAGGAACAGCTCCAGTCTACAGCTCCCAGCGTGAGCGACGCAGAAGATGAATGATTTCTGCATTTCCAACTGAGGTGCTGGATGCATCTCACTGGGGATTGTCGGAGAGTGGGTGCAGGACAGTGGATGCAGTGCACTGAGCCTGAGCCGAAGCAGGGCGAGGCATGGCCTCACCCAGGAAGCGCAAGGGGTTGGGGAATTCGCTTTCCTAGCCAAGGAAAGGGGTGACGCACGGCACCTGGAAAATCGGGTCACTCCCACCCTAATACTGTGCTTTTCTGACAGTCTTAGCAAATGGCACACCAGGAGATTATATCCCACGCCTGGCTCAGAGGGTCCTAAACCCACGGAGCCTCGCTCATTGCTAGCACAGCAGTCTGAGATCAAACTGCAAGGTGGCAGCGAGGCTAGGGGAGGGGTGCCCACCATTGCTGAGGCTTGAGTAGGTAAACAAAGCAGCTGGGAAGCTCGAACTGGGTGAAGCCCACCACAACTCCAGGATGCCTGCCTGCCTCTGTAGACTCCACCTTTGGGGACAGGGCATAGCCAAACAAAAGGCAGCAGAAACTTCTGCAGACTTAAATGTCCCTGTCTGACAGCTTTGAAGAGAGTAGTGGTTCTCCCAGCACGCAGCTCAAGATCTGAGAGCGGGCAGACTGCCTCCTCAAGTGGGAACCTGACCCCCGAGTAGCCTAACTGGGAGGCACCCCCCAGTAGGGGCAGACTGACACCTCACACAGCTGGGTAATCCTCTGAGACAAAACTTCCAGAGGAACGATCAGGCAGCAACATTTGCTGTTCACCAATATCTGCTGTTCTGCAGCCTCCGCTGCTGATACCCAGGCAAACAGGGTCTGGAGTGGACCTCCGGCAAACACCAACACACCTGCAGCTGAGGGTCCTGACTGTTAGAAGGAAAACTAACAAACACAAAGGACATCCACACCAAAACCCCATCTGTATGTCACCATCATCAAAGACCAAAGGTAGATAAAACCACAAAGATGGGGAAAAAACAGAGCAGAAAAACTGAAAATTCTAAAAATCAGAGCTCCTCTCCTCCTCCAAAGGAACACAGCTCCTCACCAGCAACGGAACGAAGCTGGACAGAGAATAACTTTGACGAGTTGAGAGAAGAAGGCTTCAGATGATTAAACTACGATGAGCTAAAGGATGAAGTTCGAACCCATGGCAAAGAAGTTAAAAACCTTGAAAAAAGATTAGACAAATGGCTAACTAGAATAACCAATGCAGAGAAGTCCTTTTTTTTTTTGAAATGTATTTTTGTGTTTTTTTTGTTTTTTTATTTATTTATTTTATTATTATTATACTTTAAGTTTTAGGGTACATGTGCACATTGTGCAGGTTAGTTACATATGTATGCATGTGCCATGCTGGTGTGCTGCACCCACTAACTCATCATCTAGCATTAGGTATATCTCCCAGTGCTATCCCTCCCCCCTCCCCCCACCCCACAACAGTCCCCAGAGTGTGATGTTCCCCTTCCTGTGTCCATGTGATCTCATTGTTCAATTCCCACCTATGAGTGAGAATATGCGGTGTTTGGTTTTTTGTTCTTGCGATAGTTTACTGAGAATGATGGTTTCCAATTTCATCCATGTCTCTACAAAGGACATGAACTCATCATTTTTTATGGCTGCATAGTATTCCATGGTGTATATGTGCCACATTTTCTTAATCCAGTCTATCATTGTTGGACATTTGGGTTGTTTCCAAGTCTTTGCTATTGTGAATAATGCCGCAATAAACATACGTGTGCATGTGTCTTTATAGCAGCATGATTTATAGTCCTTTGGGTATATACCCAGTAATGGGATGGCTGAGTCAAATGGTATTTCTAGTTCTAGATCCCTGAGGAATCGCCACACTGACTTCCACAATGGTTGAACTAGTTTACAGTCCCACCAACAGTGTAAAAGTGTTCCTATTTCTCCACATCCTCTCCAACACCTGTTGTTTCCTGACTTTTTAATGATCGCCATTCTAACTGGTGTGAGATGGTATCTCATTGTGGTTTTGATTTGCATTTCTCTGATGGCCAGTGATGATGAGCATTTTTTCATGTGTTTTTTGGCTGCATAAATGTCTTCTTTTGAGAAGTGTCTGTTCATGTCCTTTGCCCACTTTTTGATGGGTTTTCTTTTTTTTTTCTTGTAAATTTGTTTGAGTTCGTTGTAGATTCTGGATATTAGCCCTTTGTCAGATAAGTAGGTTGCGAAAATTTTCTCCCATTCTGTAGGTTGCTGTTCACTCTGATGGTAGTTTCTTTTGCTGTGCAGAAGCTCTTTAGTTTAATTAGATCCCATTTGTCAATTTTGGCTTTTGTTCCCATTGCTTTTGGTGTTTTAGACATGAAGTCCTTGCCCATGCCTATGTCCTGAATGGTAATGCCTAGGTTTTCTTCTAGGGTTTTTATGGTTTTAGGTCTAACGTTTAAGTCTTTAATCCATCTTGAATTGATTTTTGTGTAAGGTGTAAGGAAGGGATCCAGTTTCAGCTTTCTACATATGGCTAGCCAGTTTTCCCAGCACCATTTATTAAATAGGGAATCCTTTCCCCATTGCTTGTTTTTCTCAGGTTTGTCAAAGATCAGATAGTTGTAAATATGCGGCATTATTTCTGAGGGCTCTGTTCTGTTCCATTGATCTATATCTCTGTTTTGGTACCAGTACCATGCTGTTTTGGTTACTGTAGCCTTGTAGTATAGTTTGAAGTCAGGTAGTGTGATGCCTCCGGCTTTGTTCTTTGGGCTTAGGATTGACTTGGCGATGCGGGCTCTTTTTTGGTTCCATATGAACTTTAAAGTAGTTTTTTCCAATTCTGTGAAGAAAGTCCTTGGTAGCTTGATGGGGATGGCATTGAATCTATAAATTACCTTGGGCAGTATGGCCATTTTCACGATATTGATTCTTCCTACCCATGAGCATGGAATGTTCTTCCATTTGGTTGTATCCTCTTTTATTTCCTTGAGCAGTGGTTTGTAGTTCTCCTTGAAGAGGTCCTTCACGTCCCCTGTAAGTTGGATTCCTAGGTATTTTATTCTCTTTGAAGCAATTGTGAATGGGAGTTCACTCATGATTTGGCTCTCTGTTTGTCTGTTATTAGTGTATAAGAATGCTTGTGATTTTTGTACATTGATTTTGTATCCTGAGACTGCTGAAGCTCCTTATCAGCTTAAGGAGATTTTGGGCTGAGACAATGGGGTTTTCTAGATATACAATCATGTTGTCTGCAAACAGGGATAATTTGACTTCCTCTTTTCCTAATTGAATACCCTTTATTTCCTTCTCCTGCCTGATTGCCCTGGCCAGAACTTCCAACAGTATGTTGAATAGGAGTGGTGAGAGAGGGCATCCCTGTCTTGTGCCAGTTTTCAAAGGGAATGCTTCCAGTTTTTGCCCATTCAGTATGATATTGGCTTTGGGTTTGTCATAGATAGCTCTTATTATTTTGTGATACGTCCCATCAATACCTAATTTATTGAGAGTTTTTAGCATGAAGAGTTGTTGAATTTTGTCAAAGGCCTTTTCTGCCCCTATTGAGATAATCATCTGGTTTTTGTCTTTGGTTCTGTTTATATGCTGGATTACATTTATTGATTTGCATATATTGAACCAGCCTTGCATCCCAGGGATGAAGCCCACTTGATCATGGTGGATAAGCTTTTTGATGTGCTGCTGGATTCTGTTTGCCAGTATTTTATTGAGGATTTTTGCACCAATGTTCATCAAGGATATTGTTCTAAAATTCTCTTTTTTGATTGTGTCTCTGCCCGGCTTTGGTATCAGGATGATGCTGGCCTCATAAAATGAGTTAGGGAGGATTCCCTCTTTTTCTATTGATTGGAATAGTTTCAGAAGGAATGGTACCAGTTCCTCCTTGTACCTCTGGTAGAATTCGGCTGTGAATCCATCTGGTCCTGGACTCTTTTTGGTTGGTAAGCTATTGATTATTGCCACAATTTCAGATCCTGTTATTGGTCTATTCAGAGATTCAACTTCTTCCTGGTTTAGTCTTGGGAGAGTGTATATGTCGAGGAATTTATCCATTTCTTCTAGATTTTCTAGTTTATTTGCGTAGAAATGTTTGTAGTATTCTCTGATGGTAGTTTGTATTTCTGTGGGATCGGTAGTGATATCCCCTTTATCATTTTTTATTGCGTCTATTTGATTCTTCTCTCTTTTCTTCTTTATTAGTCTTGCTAGCGGTCTATCAATTTTGTTGATCCTTTCAAAAAACCAGCTCCTGGATTCATTAATTTTTCGAAGGGTTTTTTGTGTCTCTATTTCCTACAGTTCTGCTCTGATTTTAGTTATTTCTTGCCTTCTGCTAGCTTTTGAATGTGTTTGCTCTTGCTTCTCTAGTTCTTTTAATTGTGATGTTAAGGTGTCAATTTTGGATCTTTCCTGCTTTCTCTTGTGGGCATTTAGTGCTATAAATTTCCCTCTACACACTGCTTTGAATGTGTCCCAGAGATTCTGGTATGTTGTGTCTTTGTTCTTCTTGGTTTCAAAGAACATCTTTATTTCTGCCTTCATTTCGTTATGTACCCAGTAGACATTCAGGAGCAGGTTGTTCAGTTTCCATGTAGTTGAGCGGTTTTGAGTCAGTTTCTGAATCCCGAGCTCTAGTTTGATTGCACTGTGTTCTGAGAGACAGTTTGTTATAATTTCCGTTCTTTTACATTTGCTGAGGAGTGCTTTACTTCCAACTATGTGGTCAATTTTGGAATAGGTGTGGTGTGGTGCTGAAAAAAATGTATATTCTGTTGATTTGGGGTGGAGAGTTCTGTAGATGTCTATTAGGTCTGCTTGGTGCAGAGCTGAATTCAACTCCTGGATATCCTTGTTAACTTTCTGTCTCGTTGATTTGTCTAATGTTGACAGTGGGGTGTTAAAATCTCCCATTATTATTGTGTGGGAGTCTAAGTCTCTTTGTAGGTCACTCAGGACTTGCTTTATGAATCTGGGTGCTCCTGTATTGGGTGCATATATATTTAAGATAGTTAGCTCTTCTTGTTGAATTGATCCCTTTACCATTATGTAATAGCCTTCTTTGTCTCTTTTGATCTTTATTGGTTTAAAGTCTGTATTATCAGAGACTAGGATTGCAACCCCTGCCTTTTTTTGTTTTCCATTTGCTTGGTAGATCTTCCTCCATCCTTTTATTTTGAGCCTATGTGTGTCTCTGCACGTGAGATGGGTTTCCTGAATACAGCAGACTGATGGGTCTTGACTCTTTATCCAATTTACCAGTCGATGTCTTTTAATTGGAGCATTTAGTCCATTTACATTTAAAGTTAATATTGTTATGTGTGAATTTGATCCTGTCATTATGATGTTAGCTGGTTATTTTGCTCGTTAGTTGATGCAGTTTCTTCCTAGTTTGATGGTCTTTACATTTTGGCATGATTTTGCAGCGGCTGGTACCATTTGTTCCTTTCCATGTTTAGTGCTTCCTTCAGCAGCTCTTTTAGGGCAGGCCTGGTGGTGACAAAATCTCTCAGCATTTGCTTGTTTGTAAGGCATTTTATTTCTCCTTCACTTATGAAGCTTAGTTTGGCTGGATATGAAATTCTGGGTTGAAAATTCTTTTCTTTAAGAATGTTGAATATTGGCCCCCAATTTCTTCTGACTTGTAGAGTTTCTGCCGAGAAATCTGCTGTTACTCTGATGAGCTTCCCTTTGTGGGTAACCCGACCTTTCTCTCTGGCTGCCCTTAACATTTTTTCCTTCATTTCAACTTTGGTGAATCTGACAATTATGTGTCTTGGAGTTGCTCTTCTCGAGGAGTATCTTTGTGGCGTTCTCTGTATTTCCTGAATCTGAATGTTGGCCTGCCTTGCTAGATTGGGGAAGTTCTCCTGGATAGTATCCTGCAGGGTGTTTTCCAACTTGGTTCCATTCTCCCCATCACTTTCAGGTACACCAATCAGACGTAGATTTGGTCTTTTCACATAGTCCCATATTTCTTGGAAGCTTTGTTCGTTTCTTTTTATTCTTTTTTCTCTAAACTTCCCTTCTCGCTTCATTTCATTCATTTCATCTTCCATCACTGATACCCTTTCTTCCAGTTGATCGCTTCAGCTCCTGAGGCTTCTGCACTCTTCACGTAGTTCTCGAGCCTTGGCTTTCAGCTCCATCAGCTCCTTTAAGCACTTCTCTGTATTGGTTATTCTAGTTATACATTCTTCTAAATTTTTTTCAAAGTTTTCAACTTATTTGCCTTTGGTTTGAATTTCCTCTTGTAGCTCAGAGTAGTTTGATCATCTGAAGCCTTCTTCTCTCAATTCGTCAAAGTCATTCTCCATTCAGCTTTGTTCCATTGCTGGTGAGGAACTGCGTTCCTTTGGAGGAGGAGAGGCACTCTGCTTTTTAGAGTTTCCAGTTTTTCTGCTCTGTTTTTTCCCCATCTTTGTGGTTTTATCTACTTTTGGTCTTTGATGATGGTGATGTACAGATAGGTTTTTGGTGTGGATGTCCTTTCTGTTTGTTAGCTTTCCTTCTAACAGACAGGACCCTCAGCTGCAAGTCTGTTGGAGTTTGCTAGAGGTCCACTCCAGACCCTGTTTGCCTGGGTATCAGCAGCGGTGTCTGCAGAACAGCAGATTTTCGTGAACCACGAATGCTGCTGTCTGATTATTCCTCTGGAAGTTTTGTCTCAGAGGAGTACCCGGCTGTGTGAGGTGTCAGTCTGCCCCTACTGGGGGGTGCCTCCCAGTTAGGCTGCTCGGGGGTCAAGGGTCAGGGACCCACTTGAGGAGGCAGTCTGCCCATTCTCAGATCTCCAGCTGCGTGCTGGGAGAACCACTGCTCTCTTCAAAGCTGTCAGACGGGGGCGTTTAAGTCTGCAGAGGTTACTGCTGTCTTTTTGTTTGTCTGTGCCCTGCCCCCAGAGGTGGAGCCTACAGAGGCAGGCAAGCCTCCTTGAGCAGTGGTGGGCTCCACCCAGTTCGAGCTTCCCGGCTACTTTGTTTACCTACTCAAGCCTGCGCAATGGCTGGCGCCCCTCCCCCCACCTTGCTGCTGCCTTGCAGTTTGATCTCAGACTGCTGTGCTAGCAATCAGCGAGACTCCGTGGGCATAGGACCCTCTGAGCCAGGTGCAGAATATAATCTCCTGGTGTGCCATTTCCTAAGCCCGTTGGAAAAGCGCAGTATTCGGGTGGGAGTGACCCGATTTTCCAGGTGCCGTCTGTCACCCCTTTCCTTGACCATGAAAGGGAACTCCCTGATCCCTTGCACTTCCCGAGTGAGGCAATGCCTCGCCCTGCTTTGGCTCACGCACGGTGCGCTCCACCCACTGTCCTGCGCCCACTGTCTGGCACTCCCTAGTGAGATGAACCCAGTACCTCAGATGGAAATGCAGAAATCACCCGTCTTCTGCGTCGCTCACGCTGGGAGCTGTAGACTGGAGCTGTTCCTATTCGGCCACCTTGGCTCCTCCAGATATACCTAATGTTAAATGATGAGTTAATGGGTGCAGCACACCGACATGGCACATGTATGTATATGTAACAAAACTGCATGTTGTGCACATGTACCCTGAACTTTAAGTATAATAATAAAAAAAGGAAAGTTATTTGAAGAGACTGTAAATAAAAGTAAATTTAATCTAAAAAAAAATGCTAATGTTCCTGGTGATGTGGATCTTGCCTAGTGCTTACCGCTCAGTGAAGGATCTTACATGACCCGTCAATCAGCTCCCATATGGTGTGTGCCAACTGTAGGTTCTACCATCAGTCAGCTGGGCCTGAATATGCATTTTTTAGAGTTTGTGTTGTTGGTATGCGGAACCCTTGCCCAAAGAGCTGTGACCCCTGTATTTCCCTGGGCTAACATGATGAGGACAAAGATTCTATCTGTGGATTCTAACATGCATCTGATGACCATGTGGTGTCTACAGGCAACACTGGTAATATAACCTCTCAGACCCAGCTCAAAGCGGTAATCACCAAGTTCATATGTACATTATGGAGCTCCCTGCAGCTTTTCATGTTCCTTCTCACTCAGTTCTCATCACCTTGACAAACTCCATCCTATGCTAAGTAGCAGGAAGTAAAAGAGGAAGAACAGAAGTTAGCTCAAGCTTGCATTGCATGATGACATCATCCATTACTAGAAGCAGCCCAGTGAATATTAAGCACAGATCCATTAGGTTAGGCAGTCTTTCCTTGGGGAGGAATGAGTGGAGAGGGTGGACACAGAAATCAGAAGGATTCTTTCTGGGCCCTTGAGAGAGGCAAGGAGCAGGAGACTTTTCCTCAATGCAACCGTGAGAAGAGAGGAAGGGGAGGCTCCCTCTTAGCATCGCCTCCCCTCATGGCCACGCATATCTCACAGTGCCCACATCAGCCCCTACATGGAAAATCCAAGCAGCTTTGCCCCTGGGAATGGCCTCTGTGGTGCTCTGGTCCCCTTCCTCATTCCCCTTCCTCTAGCAACACTAGAGCCAGAGACAAGGAGACGATGAAGACCCTTTCTTCACCTCCCACTTGGCCAGGTGCCCTGAGCCATCTCCACAGACCTGACCACAAATGGGCTGCACCGGGTCATAGAGACCCCTCACCCACTGCTGCCCTGATGCTGGGGTACCAGGGCTATCAGGCTCAAATTGTTGTTGCGGTGCTGGAACTGCTCCTGTTCTCCCAGGGATAGTGAATCAGAGGGCTATCCCCCTGCCGCACTGTATTAGCTAGGCTTGAATAATGTATGTTTCCCTACTAATGCCCTCTGTTTGATCATGTGTCCATGTTAGTGTTCATTGGAAATTTTCCTGCTGGATACACATGGAGAGTAATGCACATTTATAAAAACAGTTTGAATGGATGTTGGGAGGCTATGACTCCGTGGTAATAACTGAATTTTATCAGGCATTCAGATTACACAGTGACTTGCCTGCCAGGGAACAAACCCTTGGGGAAGTTTTTCATGTAGCCAGATTTGGGGGACTGGGAGGCAGCCTTCCTTGCATATCTGATTACTGTGAGCTTTGATTTGGGGGATGGCCTGTTACCTCAAGTCCAGAGCAAATACCTGAGTTTTCAGAGCCTGAGCTTGGGAGCAGATCCTGGAGAAGGTTTACAGTTTCCCTGAGATTGCTTTGGGTGCAGATCACAAGAAAAGAGGCTGAGGCTCAGTGAAGAACACAGCTGTTTCCTGGCTGTGTGACTTACAGCAAGTCACCTAAACCACTTTGAACTCTGATTTGATTATCTATTGAGTAGGAATAATAACTACCTGTCAAGGTTGTTGAAAGTATAAGGACCAAATGAAATGATTCTAGGCGTTGAGGATACACCCATGAATAAAAATCCGTGCCTTTGTAGAGCTTACATTGCAATGTGGAGTGACAAAAATAACTACATAAATGGTATAGTATGTTAGAAAATTGGGAAGATAACGTTGGGAAGGAGGCAGGGAGAGCTGGGGTTGCAGGTGTCATTTTAATGGAGTGGTCAGGGAAGGCCTCAGTGAAGAAATGGTGTTTGCACAAACACTTAAGGGAAAAGGGGAGCAAGTCGTAGAGATACCTGAGGGAAAGCCTTTTGGGGAATTGGCAGGCTGAAGCAGAAGCATGCCTGGCATATTGTAGGCACATCAGAGAGGCCCATGAGGCTGGAGAAGAGCAATCGAGGCCAAATATAGAGTCAGAGAGGTCATGGGGAGAACAGATTGGTCTTGCAGGCCATCTTAAGGACTTTTACTCTAGAAGAGATGGGTTGCCACTGATGAGTTTTGAGCAGAGATATAATATGGTTTGACTTATGTTTTAATAGGATCCCTCTGGTTCTTGTGCTAAGGACAGACTATATAGGGATAAGGGTGGAAAATGGGAGGCCACAGTCATGAGGGGAAAGGTATCTCGGACTTGAATCAGGATGATAGACAATGGAAGTTGTGAGAGGTGGTTGCCTTTGGGATATATTTGGAAGGATTTTCTGATGGATTGTGTGTGGGTTTGAGAAAGAGGAGTCAAGGACGCTGATTTAAGTAAAGAACTTGTAAAGCACCCTGGACCTGGCACGTATGAAGTGCCCAGTTACAGTTGTTGTCACCACTGCTGGGTATCAATCTGAGCAGGGCTAAGTCAGCAGGCGGGGCCAGCTGGAAGATGGCACCGTGGGTAGCTGGGATTAAACAGCTGCTCCAAGGCATATAACCAGAGACAGGGTGAAGCTGTTAGAGGCCAAGAGAATGCCTTGGGTAACAGGGGTGGTCAGACCAAAGGCGGCTGATGGGTACGGAGGAATGGCCTTTGGAATTACGGAGTTCTGGCTCTGGCACCTTTTGTGTGCTATTTGGCAAAGTTCTGATGAACTGAGGGCTAGGCTGGACTTAGTGACAGGGTCAAAGCCAGATCTGATCCATCAGGCACCCACTTGAGTCAGGCCCCATCTCCCAGTGACCTCCAGGATTCAGCTTCCCCTGCCTGTAAGAGGTTGGCTTATGTAGGCTGGGCTTGGCTTGGCTAATTACCTCTTCCCCCATGTGTCTCTTATCCTCCTGGGAGCAGCTATGTTGTCTCACAATGATGGCAGAGATGCAAGAGGCCAAGCCTAATCTGGCAAGTGCTTTTATGCCTTTGAACACATCAAGGCCTCCAAATTTCCCATGGCCAAAGCAAGTCACAAGGCCAAACCCAAAGTCAAGGAGTGGGGGAATGTACTGCACCTCTATAATGGAGGGAGCTAAAAAATCACATTGCAAATGGTGAGAATACAATGAGTAGCGACAATTTGGGCCCATATTCTGATCTACCATACCCTGTCAGGGCTGACTCAGAATTGAGGTAGAGAAAAAGCTGTAGAGAAGCAGAGGTGGGCTGCAAGGCTGCACACGTAGACGCTCATGAAAAGTTTGCTGAGGAGCAGGTTGAATTCAGTAGTTCTAGTGAAATCTCAGACATCTGTGAGAGGCCACCGGGGGAGTACCAGAGCCTCTCAGAGCCCACCCAGTAGGAGACCATATTTTTGGCCTCCCTCAGAGGGCCAGCCTTGATAGTAACTTTTCCTTCATGTCTGAGGTCCTATTGCACTTGACCACTACCCTTGGAATGTCCCAGCCCAGAAGTTCCTGGCTTTGACCCACCATGGAATGTTCCAAGGCACAAGAGGGGATCCTTCTAGAGGGACTCTTATCCCTGGTCACAGGCAACAACTCACATTGTTTTTCCTCTTACCTCCTCTCTAGTCAAGAAGCAAATTGAGTTGAAGTCTCGAGGTGTGAAGCTGATGCCCAGCAAAGACAACAGCCAGAAGACGTCTGTGTGTAAGTGTCTGCCCGCCAGCCCGCCTGCCGGGCCTCTTGCTTGAGGTCACACGTGCAGACACTAAACCGTGGGGAAGCCAGATGATGCTGGAATGACTTTCCTTCAACCCTGCTTCCTCCATCCTGGGCTCTGCGCTTGGACACACTGACCCAGAGGCCAGAGAGCAGCCCTGGGGCCTGCCCTTTGCCTTCTCCTCCTCCTCATCCCAATTTCCTCCTTGTCCTCTTTCTCCCTCACTTCCCATTTGAACTGCAGTCCAGGGAGTCATTACTGCTACATTTCTCTCTTTATTTTCCTTTTGAATCACTTCCACCTGCTAAGACAGTCCTCCTTTGGCTCCTCTTTTAGGAGTCAGTAACCTTGGGCTGGGATCTTGGGGGCTGCAGGGCCCCAGTTCCAGCTCCCAAAGCCAGATTGGGAAAGGGAGGCAGGGGAATGCCTAGTAACCTCCTCCAAGGGCCCCTGGACCTGGCTGGGCAAAGAGAGGACTGGGGCAGTGTGGGGGTGGGTCCTGCCTCGGGTCGATGGGGAGGCACTGGGGGCTCTCTTCTTGGACATGGGGAGGATGACATCTTTCAGAACATGTTCCTGCTACCAGTGTTTGTAAGGTTAATAGGGGTCTAGTTCTGGGGAATGGTCTGGAATGTGGGTCCCAGAAACATCTGATCAGGGCCTGTGCTAAGGGGCTTTTGAGCTGTAGCCCAGGAAGGGCTGGGGAAGGTTCTGGGCACCTCCACAAGACTGGGCTTAAAAGCAGGGGAGGTTTTTCCAGAAACCTTCCACTTTCCTTCTGGGCCGAGTGGTAGGGAGCCTTCCTTGGTCCTCCAAATGACTGACCTGGTTTTCCTTCTCCTTCCCTCCCCTTGCCCTTCTCCTGCATCTCTGGTCCTCTCTCCCTCCACTTTTTCTCCTCTTGCCACTTTCTGCTCCATCGTTCTTCTCATCCTTCTGCTCCCGCCTCTTCTCTCCCTGCTTGTCTTCCTGTCCCTGACTTGCTCCTCCCACCCTCCCCATTCCTCCCCTTCCATCTCACCTCCATGTGCTCACTTTCCTGGAGATGCTAGAAGTACTTATTGAGGAGAGAAGGGCATAGAGTGGCACCGGTGGTTTCCGAGCTCTGTGCCGATGTGTGTGGCCAGGAGAACATCAGGGGAAGAGGCACTTTGGTCTCAGGCTCCAACTGAACTGAGCCTGGGTTGGGGATTGTCTGTGGTCTTTGAAGTTGTCTGAGTGGAGACAGTTGCCACAGGCTGTTGGGTACAGCCAGGAACTGGCATCTCCAGTCACTACCCTCGGGGACTGGATGGCAGAGGGCACCAGAAGAGCCTTCTTCTGTGCTTGACTGGGGGTTTAGGGGAAAGGACAGGGTGCTAGGAGAGCCCAGGGTCAGGCCAGGAATCTGCAGAGGGCTGAAGCCATGGCCCTGACCCTCACAGGCTTTTTCTTTCTGTAGCCACAGGAGACCCAATGAACTGAGGTAGGCACAGTTTAATTTCACAGTTTGCCCTGGAGCCACAGGCAAACTTAAGGAAATGGCCCTGACTTGGGAGATCAAATATTTATCCCAATTGTGTCCTCAGGGAGCATGTTACCCCAGACACTAATGTTTCAGTTTTCACATCTGTAGAATGGGGATGCAAAATCCTACCCTGCCTTCCTCCCAAGAGTGTTGCCAGATCTAAGATGGGTCTTGTTGACCTAGGACTTCAGGAGGCCCATGGACTAGCCAAAAAAGTACATGTGATGCTCTGGGTGCATTTTTCTGGAGACAGGATGCAGGGTTTTCATTAAGCCGACTAAGAAGATGCCAAAAACTCCCTCAGGAAGATAAAGAGAAACCCTGTTCTAATGAAAGAATGCAAATGCTCTTTGCAAAATAAATATATATATCTCTATTGAGAAGATATTAGCCTCCATTCTAAGAGTTCCTCAGAAAGAATGGGTGTGTGACTCCAGCTGCCTCCGACCCAGGTAGCCACATGTCTACAGGTGGCTGGCCTCCTGTGTTCTGCCCAAATTCCCTGTGGACAGCTGTCCTGAAGTTCACGGGGAGAGTGGACCCAACTCTCTACCTTGCCATCAGTTCTGACCACCCACCCACCTGTGACTCCCTGCGTTGGGTAGAAGGTGGTGCCTTCCTGAGCACATTGCGGCTTCTCCCTCACCATAGTGGCCCTCCCAAAGTAGAGTAAGGATTACTCCCCATTCCTGTCCCTCAGTAGCCAACAGGAAAGCAATGCTGTAAACACAAGCAGCTGGTTTTGAGTAGGCAGAGAAGGCTGGAATTAAAAAAAAAGAAGAAGAAAGGGAGAGACACTTCTTGCCTCCATAATTCAGACAGTAAACTGATCGCTGAGATTTAAGTTTGCTTGTTTCCTGGGGAAGCTTGAAGATCCTCGTGGGACCACCATCCCCTGCTCAGTCCTCCCTGGAAGGGGGCACTGGCTGGGTATGAGCCGCGTCACCGTTGGGTTTGTGACTTTCTGGATGGTGCCTGGGTTTCACCTGGGGCTGGCTGAGGAAAGGGGAGGTGGTAGGGTCTGCTCTGTCTGTCAGGGGCTTGTGGCTTGGTGGGTGGGCTTTGCCATGGTCTCGCCTCTTGAGTCCAGCCCCGTCCTGATGGGGCAGACTTCTGTTCGTTCTGCTTCCTGGGTGATGTCAATACTGAATGAGAGGGCAAGAGAAGGGGAAAGGGAACCGCTATATGTTCTTCACGTGCTGCAAGGGGGCTGTGTGGTTCCCATGAAATGGTCAGCAGAGACTTTGGGATGGGTATGACTCGTGGGTCACAGGGTTGACTAGACAGAATCTAAAGAAGGTGGGTGCTTAGCTGGGAAGTCTGCAATAGGGACGGATCGCTGTGAAGCTCTAGGGGGACCTGGCTTACCACAGATAAGGCAGCAAATACAGCTCAGGCTTCCTCCTCCTTCCCACCTTCTGGGTGCCTTAGAGGACCCCCTAGTTATCTCCGTTCCATTACTTGCAAAAAACTGAGGCTTCCAGGAAGGAGGAGCTTCCTCTGCTTCGGGAATGGCACTTCCATCTTACTTTCCCAGCCTGAGGCGTCTGGACTGGTGGGAACGGCTCAGGATGTGAAAGCTTTGGAGGTAGAGGCTTGGCAAGGAGGGGGATGGGGGTAAGAGACAAGTAGGGGTAGGGGTAACGTGCACTGCGCACAACCAAGAGGATACCTGTGTCTGGCTTGAGCACACAGTCTGTCCAAATCCTCAGGTTCCATGGCCAGCCATAGCCTGGGCTACCTGGAGGTTTAAACACAGTCTACTTCAGGCCTCTAACTGTAGACTCCCTCAGTGAGTCTAAAAAGGGGTCCCCACCTTCCTTACTTCTATGAAACCACCTGCATCCTCACAGGTACCCAGGCCCTGGAAATCCTGGAAATGCCCTGCTCCTTCTCCTCATGCCCTAGGTCCCCTGTGAGTCCCAGGGATTCTTTCTTTGCCACATCCATTCCTGCTGTCTCATGTCTAGCCTCACTCCAGGCTCTTGTTGTCCTCAGCCTGAATAATCACAAAATTTCCTAACTCATCTCTAGGTAACTGGCCCACCCTTGAGCCAGCGGGTCTCACCATGCCTTCTCCCCACCAGAACTCTCCAGTGGCTCCCCATCATTTTCAGGATCAGATTCAAACCCCGTAAAAGTCTGATCTCTGAAACCTCACCATCCACTCTTCCTTGTCACTCTTCACCTTCCCTCCTACTCTGGTCACACTGCATAACACGCATTCTCTTTCCAGGTTTCCACCTCACTCCTCGTGCCTGTCTATCTTTGTCATCTCTGTTGCCGTGTGTCTAAATCCTATTAGCTCAGAAGGTCCATGTTCGATGCCACCTCTTCCAGGCAGCCTCACATGCAGGTGCATCCTTCATCCCTCCCCACTATGGTCCCATAGTCCGCTTCCATGGTTTATGTCCTCACTCAACTGGAAACTCCTTGAGGACAGTGGTCTTATCTGACTACCTTTCGCATTTCCATGGTATCCAAATAAAGCCTTGTACACAGTAGGTGCTCAATGAATGCTTGTTGTGTACCTATGTGAGCAAGTGGGTGAGTGAGTAATGGAGTGCTTTGTTCACCTTATGGGACATTGAATGGGATGGGAAGGACATGTGCAAAGTTGGAAAATGCCGAATGCTGTCCAGATGCCCTGGAACCCTTGTCTAGAGGTTGCTGTTGGGGTCATGGGATTGGTGAGGCTTTGAGTGGAACTCCTCCGACCAGGCTGTGTGCCTGGCTCCAGCTCCTGGTCATCCTCAAAGCCAGGAATCCAGCCTCCTCAGTACCAGCATCCCGACGAAAAGGAACAGGCAGGGGCCAAAGGGTTGCCTACCCTCCCTACTGTGTGTGTATCCGCTGCCCCCTGACCAAGCTTCTCCTCTAGCCAAGACAACTGTGCATATGGTTTTTGTAAATAGGACTCTGGCGCTGGCAAGTGTCAGAGCATTGCACCACCTACCAGAACCATCACAGGTGCCATCTCTGCCCAGTGCCCTTGATGGGTGGCACTGGGTAGGGGATGCTCTGGTGACTGCTTACTCTGGCTCGAGAAGTATCTGATGGGAAGAGGTTTCTCAGAAGAAATGTCTGTGTTTGAGCTAAAGTCCCAGCTTTGAACTTTGACTGCAGCTTTCTCTTACATTCTTTACCGTTTCTGATCATGCACCCACCTTTTATTTAACTTTCTTTGAGTCATTTCTCCATCTGGGGCTGAGGTGGGGGGCTCATTTCATCTAGAGTCTCCACCCTAGATCTGAAGCATAGGCGTGGTGGGGGGAGGTCACCAGGGGCTGTGGATGGTCCACCTCTGGCTGCTGGTGTGGGACGAGGGAAGCAGGTGGTGGTTGGCATGGAGGGCCTGTCTCTGAGCCCACACACTCATGATGACTTAGCTCACAAAGGAATTTGTCAAAAGCAGCCTCCTATCTTGCACATCCAAGAAACCCCAGGCCAGTAGACTCCGGCCACCCCACACAGCCCCAACAAAGCAGGGCCTCATTCTGTCTCTGCCTCCACCTCCCACCCTGAGACATTGCCCCAGCTGGTGCCTCCCTGTGACTGTCCATCTCTGTGTGTGCTGTTTTTTGTTTTTGTTTTTTTTTTTTTTGCCTTGTAGTAACTCAGGTTGGTGTGTCCCAAGGACATAATATGTGTCCAGACCCTGGCATACCCGAAAGGGGCAAAAGACTAGGCTCGGATTTCAGGTAAGATCTATTTGGGAATTTTCTGATTGCAAGAAGGGTGGGGTGGCCTGGCTGGGAGGAAGACAGGGGCTGGCCTTCCTGCAGGTGGAAATGGAGAGGATGGCATGGATATAGGAACAGACACTTCCTGGAGAAGAGCTATGGCTTTGACATTCTCTCCTGGTTCAGTCCTTGGCATAGTGCCCATGCTTTAGTGGGGGGAGAGAACTGTAGACTGCCAATGTTATCCGGAAAACCTATGTACCCAGGGCACAAAGGGCTGCCATCTCAGTAATGACACGCCAGAAGGCAACTTGCGCCTGCAATAATCTAAGAGACCATTTTCCTTAAAGTTTATGGGTATCATCCACCCACGCTTAGCTGCCCTAACTGGTGCTTATCTCAGAGGATCGCTGTTTTGCTCACAAAGTCACCTTTTAACTCAATCCTAAAACCATTAAACAGTCCGAAAAAAGAAGATGAAGAGCAGATGTTCCTTCCAATGGAGATTTTTAGTGATAAAACAGTGGAGCAGAGATTAAGGGCCAGAAGGAAAAATAACATGTGCGGCTTCTTTGTGGAACCAGGAAGGCCTTGGGGCGGGGCTTGGCAGGCCCAGGGATGGAGCTCACAGACACACTTTGTCTCCCAGGTTAGGATCCAGCGTCCAGTTCACCTGCAACGAGGGCTATGACCTGCAAGGGTCCAAGCGGATCACCTGTATGAAAGTGAGCGACATGTTTGCGGCCTGGAGCGACCACAGGCCAGTCTGCCGAGGTGAGGGTGCCCTGGGGAAGGGAGGCTGGCCAGAGAGTTGGGCTGAGCCTGGAGGCTGAAGCCCAGCTCCCAGCACCTGAGGCCCAGGCTCTCAAGCAGACTGGCTCCCCTCCCCCGCCACTCCCTGCACTTATTTACCAATAAGCATACTTATCCAGCCCTTTCTCTGTATCAAGGCCTGCGCTAGGATCAGGAGATACAGAGATGGGGAAGATAAGCATTATGGTGCTTGCCCTGCATGGACCTTACACTCTAATGGGTGAGGCACGTAAGAAACAGCTTGCTACCTCATTGAACGGATACTGAACCACACCTAGATAGGAAAGGAAGTCACCTTTTATACAGTCACGTTGAATCTCTCTGTTACAACACACATGCATCTTGAACCCTGTTTCTTTCCCCATATTGCAACAGACAGACTTGTCACTTCTGCAAGAGTGTTTTTACCTATGTAGTGATGACATGCTTCTAACCCCCTATCTGGGTGTTTTGTTCCCCAGGGCCCTGCCACCACATCCCCAGGTATCACATGAGCCAAGCCTGGGCTGGCCTAGCCCCTACCCCCCAGATAATCTTAAAATAACAGAACCAAGTGTATTCCTGCTTTGGGGCAGGGCTACAGCTGCTCCTGTGGTAGAGAAGCCCCTGACCTCATCCCCCAGGGAACCAGCAGAGACAGCCCCTGTGCACTAGGCTGTTAGGTGGTCTTTAAAAGCCAACAGGTGCTCTTTTGAGTGCCCCTTTAGAAGAGAAGATATGTTGCCCACTACAAAGTTACATGCTGGATCCTTCTGATCTAAGAAAGAGATTCTTTGTCTCTCTTTGGCATATGCATCAAGATAAAATTCATGCAGAGTAAGAGGATCCAGGAAAAATAATATCTCATTATTATACTGAGAAAGGGGCAGAGTTGGAGCTGAAATCCATATCCTGTTTTTTAACTGAGTCCATAAGTAATCTAGAAGAGTGTCACTATAACATCTTTCAAATAAGCCTTACATCCTCATTCAACTTTGAGGTGGCCATGTTCTACAGTTTATAATGTTCTTTGCATTTTCACTGATTTTAGCTATATTATCTCAAGGATTCTACATAGCTACTATGTTTTTTAAAAATCAAACAACAAAAAAGAATTCTTGTCATAACTCTCAGCAATTGGGCAAATCACCCATTTTCCCTAAGCCTTTCTTACCTCTAAATGTTGCTAATAGTATGTATCCTACCCTTCTTCTGTTTAATGTGGAGATTGAATGGAGTTGTGAATGTGTAAGCACTTTATGAATTGAAAAGTGCTAGATGAAAAAAAAAAATATCCTTGTGCCAGTAGAACATGAGCTCTATAGGGCAAGGACTTCTGTTTTGTTCACTGCCTAAGATGGGGCGTGGCATGTAGCAGGTACTCAGTAACAGGTGTTGAATGGATGACGGAATGAATGACTCATTGAATAGCATACCACTCCAATGCCAGGGAGCCCAGACACCAGCTGTGCAGAGAGGCATAGAATTATCAAGTCTGAGGACCAAGGGACCCTGCCCATCTGTCGTTTCAGAATTCCTTTTGAGAAGCCAGGATGACAATGCCTTTTGCAGTGGTGGGATCTGGTCTCTCCTCAAGACCTTTTCACTAGAGGAAGGTTGTTCTCTTAGTTCTCAAGAGATGATGATTGTTTACATGAACATGCCAAGGGTGGAGAAGGGCTGGTTTTGACCTGAAGGAAGTTTGTAGCTGAAAAAGTGTGTTCATCCTTTTCTCCAGTGATTTGGACCCACTGAAGTCTGAGTTCTCTGCTGCATTGTAACTAAGCATTGGGCTGGGCTTTTTCACGTGGTCATCTCATTCCATCACCTGCTACTGTAAAACAACAGGAAATCATGGTACAAATCCAACCATCATCATTTTTAGCTGGGGCCCTTGGGCCAGTTTCTTCACCTCTCTGAATCTCTTTTCTCCTGCCAAAAAGTGGTGATAATAGAACATTACTTCGTGGGGTTACTTTGAGGACTAGATGAGGCAGTCCTTGTTAGAAGTGATGCCAGTACGTCTGTGAGACTTACGTGCACACGTGTTCAGCTTAACCTGCTGGGCGCTGTCCGCATAAGCTTCCTCAAGCCCTGGAGCAAACCTCAGCCTCTAGTTGCTGCAGGTTCTTCTAGAAGCTGTCTTGTCTAATCCTATTGCAATCATACAGTTTGGGAGTCACATGGACTTTGATCTAGATCACAACTCTGACACCTTTTAGCTTGCTGGCCCTGGGCGGGTTCCTTCATCTTTTTTAGCCACAGGCCCTCATTTGTGAACAAGGAAAACAAAATCTTCCCCGCCTACTGATTATGAAATTTAAACAAGGCATTTTCTAGAAAGTGACCAGCCCTGACGGTGGTGGAGGGTACATTCTCAACACAGGTTAATGTTCCTGCCTTCTTCTCTCTTTTTTTTCCCCTCCTATAGGCCACTGTGAAGGAGAAAGAGAGATTGCTAAGTCTCTTGGGTTTGAACTTGGATGATCTGTCCTGGGCTTCCCTGAAGGCCCAGGGCTGAGATAGATTTTAGAGTAAAGAGTCTCTTTATTTTGGCAGTTGTAAGGTTTTTATTGTAAAATCTTTTGTTTTCAATTAATTGCAATTACTATTCTGTGATTTTTAGGAGAGTTTAGATGAACCCCACCTTAAGAATGGAAACGAACAAAACTCTTTCCATTCCAAGAAGTTCCACTAACAAGCAGGTTACCAAAAGATCACATTCTAAAAAGGATTTTACCATAATAATGGTATTATTTTTTCTTTAATGCAGTTAAAATATGATTTGATTAGAAATACTCATTTTCCCACACAATTAATTCTACTAAAACACGGGGCCTGGCAAATAATAGGTTCTCAGCTAATGTTTGAGGACCACCTGAATGAATCAGTGATTGAAATGAATGAACAATATGGGACTGTGCCCTCATTTTGAGATATGAAATTAGGCATTCACAGGCCTTTCTTTTCTTTCCCTCCCATCAGAAGAAATAAGATTCTAATTTGACTCCTAGAAAATTTTCATCACACAAAGGAGATTGAGGGCAATGTGAAACACTGTTAAACTAATTCTGTTCAGCCCCAGATACAGGCAGGGTCCATAGATATAGAGCTTTTCAGACTTATTTTACATATGGAGCCCAATATTTAAAAATAATTTTTTGCAGAACCCTAATAAATAAAACAGATACAAATGGAGCATCTCTGATTAAAGTTGGGTCAGGGGATTTCTAGTCTCCCCTCCATCACCATTTTCAGTAGCCTTTGAGTCCTGGTACCCCTGGGGCTCCAGGGAACACTGTAAACCACTGGTATAGTGAGAGGACCAAATTAACAACCAGCTCTGATTTCTTGTGATCACAAATTGGTGTTGATAGAGTTTAGGGACTGAGTACCAGGCCCAGATGAAACTCTTACAGTTACTGATTCACAAAGTAAATAATTAACAGAAACATATATATTATTTTTCCTTTGTGGCTAAACTCATATATATGTATATGCCTTTGGGTGGCTAGAATACCAAGCTTGGGACTTAGAGACCTAAGTTAAAGTTCCGACTTTGTTATTAACCATGTGGCACAGGGAAAATCACTGAAACACTATGGATCTTTTTCCTCATCTGTAAAAGGGCAGTAAAACAGGAGAAATATGGCACAAACCAGGGTGAATTAAATGCCATGATAATTACAGGTGGCTGTCTTCTTGGTGGATTTCATTAGATCAGCTTTCTGGTTTTACTCCTTAAACATAATTGTTATCCAGAGTTCTATTTTCAAATCTCTTCTCTTCTTTCCTCTCTTCTCCTCTCCACTTATTTTCCCTGGATGACACATACTGATTGTACTAGAGTACATGCCCCATTGCTCCAGCCCTGAGAATGTCCCTCAGTCCCTTACCTATATGTGTGCTAATGATAAAGCTCTTATTTATTAAATTATGTATACTTGTATATAGCATTGCACTAGGCATTTTTCATAATTTCTTTATGAGTAAAGTGGCAATAACCATATTTTATGTTTAGCTGAAGCTTAGAGTGGGCAGCCAACTTGCCCAAGGGCACAAAGCTACATCTGTTCAGTTGAATTTCAAACCCCGACTCCAAAGGCTGAATCCTACTTCTACTTGAAAATTGTACCTGGACATCCTTCGGAGTCAATAGATTGGATGGAACCATGCAGAACAACTCCCCCTCCACTCCCCACTTTTTTTGGGTAACTTTTTATTTTGATATGATTTTAAACTTGCAGAAAAGTTGCAATTAATGTGCAAAAAGCTCCCATGTACCCTTTCCTAGATTTAAACAACTGCTTTTAAAAAGTTAGTGGAGAAGGAGAAAGCTAAGAAGAAATTCGGTCAGAAACGTAGGAGAAACGCCAAAAAGCGTCACTGAAGCCAAAGAATATGAGTTTCACAAAGAGAGAAAGATCAGTAGTGTCAGATACTCTAGAGAGGTCAAGTATAATCACAACTGAAAAGTAAACTTTGGGGTTAGTGACTCAACCAAGTGTTGAATATTTGAACTTGTTTCTGCAAGGAATTGGTGAAGGAAGACACGGGAAATGATAGACTTGGGCTGAAGTTTCTATTGTGATGGCAAACCATGAATCTGTTGTGATACCACAGTTCTCCTGGTAGCCCCCCAGCCCCCAGGATTAGAGATGGAAAAGGTGAGTGGTAGAATTGATGGAAAGCAGGCATTTCACCAAGCAGATATGAGAGCAATGAGGAAGATGTAGGTATTGGTGAGTGGTCTTGAGGTCCAGACTGGATAGTGAGGGAAGAGGGGTCAGGCGAGGATCAACAGATGGGATGAAATGTGGGAGCCAGAAGGCTAGAGGGGCCTATGATGTAGGACAATGGTGCATTGAGACCAAAGTCATTCTGCTGGGAACACAGGCAGTGGGGGAAGGAATAGAATGGCTGGGTTTAAAATCTGTGAGTTGGACTTTCCTGGCTCCCAGGATAGCAAGGCCCTGGATGTGGCTATAAACATGGTCGATCATGAGTTGGAGGAAGAGCAGGGTGTCAGATCTCATAAGAGGGCAATGCCCTCCAAAACAAGGGGCATCTCTCCATTGAAACAGGAGGGAAAAAGGAATTGAGTACACGTGCAGATAGAATTGCATTCTTAGAGAGTAGGACAAAGGACCCGCCTGCTATATGGCTTCTGTTCCCTCCAAAGAGAAAGCCAAAGTCATCAGCTAAGAGTAAGGGGAGATAAGAGGAAGAGGAAGATGTTCAAGGGATGTCTAGAACATGTGAAAAAGTCTTTGAGCAGAATGAGAGAGTGAGCTAATAGAGATAAATGGTAGGGTCACTGGGCAATAGCTAGGATTTTTTTGAGATGAGTAATCAGGAGTTTATAATAGACATTCATCTTCCTACTAGTGATTTTTTTCACAGCAAAGCTCAACTGTATGGTGGCAGGTATGGAGAAGGCAGGTAGAGGGATTCATTCCAAACTGATGTCTTCTAGGAAACTGATGAAAGGAGGAAGAAGAAAGGGACTTGGAACAAGCAAGAAAATGAGCCTAATGGTGGCCCATGGGATCAAAGTTGCATAAGGACAGAAGACAAGACAGAAGGAGCTGATGGGTAGAGAGGAGATATTGCTGTCAAGAGAGTGGAGGTCTCAGTAGGGAAAGATGAACTCTACTGGAGGTTCAGAAAACAACTGTGAAAGAAATACTTGAGGGTGGGAGCAAGATCTTGACTACAGAGGGCTGCATAGGAGGCAGTGGCATAGGAGGGGAAGATGGGCTTCAGTCAGGGCCGTAGTGGGAGTAGGAGGTTCCGAAAGATGTTGCAGCTACAAGTAGGATTTGTTTTCCTTAGAACTGATAGTGGGAGGTGGTTCCAGAGGACTGTGGAAAGGGTTGTGAGGGAGGCCAATAGGAGAAGCAAGGGAAGGCAGCATGGAACAGGATGGGAATCAGATTTGGAGAGAAGATATGAGACCAGAGGCACTTGCACCCGGAGCAGTTCTCTTCTTTGGCACCAAGTTGTTTCAGTGTCGGAACTGGCTGTGGGTCCAGGTGGTAGCTCCCTATGGTCCCCTGGGATACTGTTCCCATTATATGATAATGTCCAGAGGAAAAATGGGAGTAGCTGCAGAGCTCAGGCATGGAAGATCTCAGAGAAGTCTCTCCTGAAAGCGATCCAGAAGAGCATTTCAGGGAAAAAGGCAAATAGAGAAACACAATGATATGTTCGTTCATTTAGTGAGATATTGAGCACCTACCATTCTGCCAGCCCATCTGGGTCACTGTGATGAACTTTCTATCTGTTGATGGGATCCCATGGAGCTGGCTGCTCAGGGTGATGTCTGTCTGTCTGTCCACAGAACCCCTGACTTTGCCCAGATAGCAGAGGAAAAAAGTAGCTAGTGCTTCATTTTGAACCTAGTTTAAGGTGCTCTATGCTATCTGCAGACTGTAATATTTTAATTAAACCCCTCTAAGCCCTTAAAGTGGTAACTGCCTTTTTGGCCTGTTCTCTCTCATTACCTTCAGCATGTTTCAACAGACTGCAAATATACCATCTAATTCTTGGAAACAAGTACAAGATAAATTGATTCTGAAGCTGAGGGCTTTTGGCAGCAAAATCTGACTTTCCGGAAGAGGTGTAAGATGGTGCTGGTGGAGCTTTGTAAGGATTCTCTGCAGGGCTAGAGTTCTGAGTCCACAGGTCCTCTTTGCAAAGGTGGGACGGAATCAGGGCTTTGATTGTCTTATTCTAATTTGTTTAGTAATGTTGCCAGTCTCAAGTGTACTTGTTGGGGAAAAAAAACCTATGTCCAGAAACTTCAGGAAAGGCAGAAAAAGGATCCTTAGCCTTGAGAGAAATCCTGGGCATAGAGAAACAGAATAGACATGGCATTGGGAGTCTGATTATCTCTTGTCCCAAAGGTTGAATATTGACCACATCCCAGGCCCTGGGCTGAACCTTCACATCCATCATCTCATATAATTTCATCCTCACCATATCTCAATGAGGTGGTATCATTTGTCCCATTTTACAGATGAAGAAACAAAATCAGAGAGATTTTCTAACTCATCCAGACTTAAGCGACCAGCAAATGGATTTAGATCCAGAAGGCTAAGTTCATAAATTTTAAAGCCTGACCTCACTTTAACCATGCCACATTGCCATAGGGCCCAGTTGTATCAAGTGCAATCTAGGAATCTAAGTGTTTCTCAGCACAGAATGAAAGGAGCAATCAGATATACATGGGGGAATGGAGTGGGGGTTCCCCCAGGACTTGTTCAAACTTGATTGAACAGATTCTTGAGCTCAGGATGAGGGAGGAGGAGATCCTTCCAGTGCAGGACTACAGTGAGAAGAAATCTCCTCCCAGGAGGTGATGAGCTAACAAAAAGGAGGTAACAGACCTGTCCCAAAAGCCCCTTGCAAATAACCCTCTGACAACACCTGCTCTGCTTGATGGTGAATGTTTTCCCACCTGCTCCCTCCACTTGCTGTGGCCCTTCAGAGAGGAGGGGCTACATCAGACACTTTTTTCTCCCCACACTTTTCCTGGCCCATAGTAGGCACTCAATAAATGTTGGAATGAATGAGCTGAGCGCAGGAATGAGTGCATGAAATGAGAAGAGATTCATTATGTCTAGGAGCTGCAGAACCTGCTTCCCAGACCCTCCTAGGAAGGGTGTCCTGGGAAAGGTTTATCATGGCCTGTTCCACACATGGCAAGGAGCTCTAGGATATTTGGCCCCATCAGAGGAAACTAGGTTTGACACCACTTTCATTTTATATAGTTAAGCTTGTTGAGTTTGCTCACTATTTCTTTACTGTTAGGCACTTTGCCTACAATTAGGATAAATTGCCATGTGGGCAGCATGAGAACAGGCTCTTAGAACCTTTTATTAAAATAGCTGAACACTAACGTTAAAGAATGAAGTGGCTAGAACTAAGCACGCATTTTTAAAGAAAGCAAATACCTAGGTACAATGTAGTACCTTAACTGTTATAAATCACTACTTAATCTAATTAGTTTAGAAGCTATTTTAAAGAGCTTAATTAGATTAAGCTGTGATTGATAACACTTTATATCTACTTGAGTAGAGCACTTCTAATTCACCTTGAATCTTTATGCTTCCAGTCAAAAGCCGGTTTCAGGGATAAGCTGAGTGTGGAGACGGATTTGGGAAGCAGTGAAATCACTCTGGGTGCCTGGCACTGAGCTGAGTCAGGGGCCTTGGCAGAGCTCTTGGGCATAGACATTCTGAGACCTAATGGAGTGGCCTTGACAAGGATATCCTGAAATTCCTCTTCAGGAGGACCGAGGGGGTCACGGAGGAAGGAACTGAGGGGCAGGCAGAACCTGGAATGAGGTCAGACTCCTAGTTAAGCAGCATTAGGTCCACAGCAGCACTCAGCTGGTTTGGAGAATTGGAGTGCAAATTGGGAAACAGGTCAGCAGAGTAAGGCGTGGGCTGCTTAGGTGTCCATAGGTGCCTGCGATCCACCTAGCTTTATGTCAACCTGACAGGTTCTAGCCTACACCCTCTTGACAAAAAGGAATTGCATGATCATAGTGGAGTCGGGGTGTGGGGGTAAGTGGGGCATGCAGAGGGGTCACTTAGCCTGCCTTAGAAGTTCATCATTGCCTACAGAACAGCAGTCACAGTGCTCCAGGCACTGCGGCTTCCCTTCAAGCCTCCCAAGAACTGTAGAGGAAGGACCCAGGAAGCAGAAGGTTATGTCCAGGGTGGGAACTGTACAGATGCGGTGTCTTCTGGGTGGGGAGTGGGAGGCAAGAAGGGGAACTGGACCTAGTCTTAATTCAAAGGCTTGTCTTTCATCTCCTCTGCAGCCCGCATGTGTGATGCCCACCTTCGAGGCCCCTCGGGCATCATCACCTCCCCCAATTTCCCCATTCAGTATGACAACAATGCACACTGTGTGTGGATCATCACAGCACTCAACCCCGCCAAGGTAAGCCTCTTGGGGAGCGGGGTGGTGTTCTGTGGGCAGGGCTAGGTTGGGGACAGTTGGCCTACAAGGTTTTTCAAACCCAGAACTTACTGATGGTAGATTCTCTGCAGACAGTTCTTTTACTTTTTTTTTTATTAATATCGAGTGAATAAAAAGCAGATTATAAAATATAAGCAAAATATAAAGAACACCAATACAACAAACACCTGTGCAGCCATCGTTCAGCTTAAGGGGAAAAGAAAATCATTACCTTAGTGATGCAGGTTCCTCACCAATCCTGTTTCATTCCCTACACCCTCAGAGGTAACCATTACCTCAATTGTGTGTTTATTATTCCTTTGCTTTTCTTTATACTTAGCACTTAAGTGTGTATCCCTAAAAATACATTGCTTAGTATGCTAACATTTGAACTTCATATAAATGTAATCATGTATGTATTCTTAATCAAACTCACTCAAAATTGTGTTCCTAAGATTTATCTAAGTTATTGTATGTAGTTTGTACTTCTACATACATTTTTTCATGTTTATTTCCTGTTTAGTTTTTTTTTTTCCTGTGCCCTTTGTTCTCTCTTATAAATTTTACTAGTATGTTGCCAAGATCCACAAAATAACCTGTTGGAATCTGTATTTTAATTTTATCAAAACTACAGATTAATTGGAGAAGAACTGATATCTTTTTGATACTGAGTCTTCCAGTTCATGAGTATGGTATATCTCTCTATTTGTTTAGGGTTTCTTTAATGGCTTGCAATAAACTTGTATAATTTTTTCCATTACAGATCTTATGTATTTCTTAATATATTTATTCCTAAATATATTTATTGTTGCTATTATAAATCAAATCTTTTAAAATTGCACATTCTACTTGTTTCTTGCTGGTGTTTAGAAATGCAATTGATTTTGTACTTTGATTTTTATATTAGCAACTATCTTGTAAAAATGTATCTGAATTCTTTGGGCTTTTCTACATGGATAGTCATCATCTGCAAAAAAATGATGGGTTTGTTTCTACTTTCCATTTCTTATACCTTTTCTTTTTTATTTTCTTGCCTCAGAGTTCTGGTTGGAACCTCCCAGTATAACATCAAATCATTATTATGATGGTGACCCCTATGGTCACTGTTTGATATTTAATAGAATGTTTTTATTTCTTCACCATCAAACATCATCAAGTATGATGTTTGCTGAAGCTTATTTTTCATTTGTAGATACTCCTTTTATAATAGAATTAGGGAATTTACTTCCTAATCGTAGTTTGCTAAGAGCTTTTATCAAGAATGGTTATTGAATTTTATGAAGCATCTTCCTATATCTATTGATACAATCATATAATTTTTCTCCTTTATTCTCTTAGTATAGCAAATATTGCCTTTTCTCATGTCAAACCAACCTTGCATTCTTAAGATTAACATAACTTGGTCATTTAGTATTGTCATTTTTATACATGCCTATATTTCATTTTGTTTAGTAATTTGTTTCTATTTTGTTAGTGAGCTTGGCCTGTTATTTGTTTTTTCATATTGCCTTTGCCAATTTTTGTGTCATTATATTGCTAGCCTCAGAAAATGATTTGAAGAGTATTTCCTCTCTTTCTATCCTTCGGGGTTATTAGTGGAAGATTGGCATAACTTTTGCCTTGAAAGTTTGGTAGAATTTTTCGGCAAAACTATCGTGGTCTGGTGTCTCCTTTGTTTGAAGATTTTAGACTATAGACTTAATACATGTAATGGCTAGAGAATTATTTTGGTCATCTGTTTTTTTTTTTTCTTGACTCCATTTTAGTAAATATTAAAATTTATTGGATATAAAGTTATACATACTATCTCTTATTATAGTTATGATACCTGCCATTGTTGTGTTTCAATTCCCTTTTTCATTTCTAATATGTATCATTTTTTAATTGGTATTGGCAGTGGTTTAACGTTTGTTAGTCTTTCCAGAAAATGAATTTTTGTTTTCTTACTATTCCTTTTAATATATTTATTTGCTAATTTATCAGTTTCTGCTCTCATCTTTATTACTTTCTTCCTTCTAATGCACTTGAGTTTATTCTGTTGTTCTTTTTCTAGCATCTTAATTTTGAGGCTTTGTTCATTATTTTTCAATCTGATTTAAGCATCAAAGGCTACAAATTTCCCTCTGAGGACTACTTTGGCTACATTCCTACAGATTTTTACAGTTATTTATTTTCTGTTATAGTTTAGTTCTGAATATTTTTTAATTTACATTATTGTTTCATCTTTTAAGCATGAACTATTTAGAAGTATTTTTTAATTTTCAAAGGATTTTTCTAACTGTCTCTTTCCTACTGTTTCTAAATCTTGTGGTCAGGGAACATTGATCTGTATTTGAATCATTTGAAATTTGTGCTTTTAGGACCAGAAATGGTCATTTTTCACATAGATTCTGTGTAGGCTTGAAAAAAAACCCTGCATTTTGCAGTTTTTGTTTTCTAATATGTCCATTACATCAAGTTTGTTAATTGTGTTTGTCTCTTTTATATCTTCATTGATTTTTCTTGTCTTCTTCATCAATCAACGGCAGAGGGAGGAATATTAAAATCTTCCATTATGATGGTGGATTTGCCTATTATTCTTTAAAGTTCTGTCAATTTTTGCTTCATGTATTTTGAGACTGTGTTATTAGAGCATCAAAGTTGAAACTCAGAATTATATATCTTCCTGGTAAATTGAACTGTTTCAAAAATAATTATGTAGTAACTCTCTTTATCTGTAGTAATGTTTTTAACCTTAAAGGCTTCTTCCCTCCATCCATTGCATCAGTTTTCTCTTGGTCTTTGTCTAATAAATATTTTCTATTCTCTTACTGTTAACTTTTCGACTTCCTTGTGCTTTATATGTGTTTTGTGTATAGCTGGATTTTCAAAAATCCCCTCTGACCATTTGTCTTTTAACTAAAGAATTTAGACCTTGTGAATTATACAATCATTTCTATTCTTTGAAATTTGTCCTAAAATACTCTAGAAATAGCAATATGCCTACTTAATAAAGCCTAGCATTAAACAATAATTTTGTGTTCTTCCTGAGAAGCCAAGGATCTTAGGACACTATGACTTTAATCATTCCTTCCAATTCATACTCTATGGTGTGTGTATATTATGTTACCTTAATTTTTTCTCAAGTTATTATTGTTATTGTTTAAAAAAGCCACTGTCCACTTAGATTTACTCATATATTGACCACTTATTTGTTTACCACTCCTTCTTGTATATCAGTCCTTCTCTTTGGAATATCTTTCAGTGCAAATACATGCTTTAAAATTTATTTTCTTGTTGATGATAAACGCTATTAGTTCTTGTTTGTCTTTTTAAAAAATAATTTCAATTTTTATTTTAGATTCAGGGGGTACATGTGCAGGTTTGTTACATGGGTATATTGCATGATGCTGAGGTTGGGGTATGGATCCTGTCACCCAGTCTGTAAGCATAGAACTTAATGTGTAATTTTTTCTTGGTCTTAAAATGTCTGCTTACCCTTGTTCTTGAAAGAACGCTAGTATTCACTGGACATTTGATTATCAGTTGATAGTTCCATTCTCTCTGCACATGGAAATATTGTTCTGGTGTCTTCTGGGTTTCACTGTTGCTGTCAGTTTATTGTCATTGCTTTGTATAGCATCCTTCTGGCTGCTCTTACTGTCTTTTCTTGTTCTTTAATGTTATGTAGTTTCATCCTTATGTGTCTAGGTGTGAATATTTTCTGTATTCATCCTGTTTAATTAAGTTTCTTGAATCTATGGATTGTATCTTTCATCAGCTTGGGAAAATGTTTACCCATTATCTTTTCAAATGCTTCTTTTTTCTTCTTCTAGAAGCCTGACAAGATATGTTCATCTTTCTCACTCCATCATCAGTATTTCTTAACCTCTCTCATACTTTCTCTCTTTCATTCTGTTCATTAATTCTCTGTTCAGCTGTGTCCAGCCTCTGTTAAATCCATTCACTGAAGTTTTATTTTAATTTCAAATATAGTTTGCACTTTATGAAGCCCTATTTGATTCTTTTTCAAACGTTCTTAGTCATATTGTCATATTTTATAAACTCTTGCTCCATACTCTTATGTTTAGATCATTCTTGAATTCTTTCAATAATTAAACATGCTTATTTTATATTTTGTGTCTGTTAGTGTCAATATCTGAAGTTTTTGCAAATTTGATTCTGTTTTTTCTCATGTCTTGCACTCAGAACCATGTTTCCTTCTTTGTTTTATATTGTTTGATTATGTGGTTAGAAGGGTAAATTTTCTCTCTGGTAATTCTTTGAGACCTGGGTGGATGGTGGTTTCTTCCAGAGAGGGTTTGCATCTGCTTCTGCCTAGTGCTGGGGGCATTACCAGCCAGAAACCTCTCCACACAAAATTCTCAGTATGAAGGTTTCAAACCACCCAAGTAATATAAAGGCTGCAAACCCATGTGAAAACTGACTTATGGTTGTGAATTCTCAGTGGAAACATTTTTCTTGTCTACTCAGTGTCAAGGTCTAAGATAAACAGTCAGCCTCCAGATCCTCCCAGAGGGTGGTAGTGACAGGTGAGAAGGAAGATAGGCTCATTTCTAATTCACCTTCACACTATGGGTGCAGATTTAACTAACCCAACTCTTTCAGAAGTATCGTATTACAGTCGCCATTGTGCTGGGCCCTGAATTTTGTCTCCTGTTCCCTCTTTTCTATGAGTTGCTGAAAAGTGAAGCTATATTGACCGAATTTTTAAAAGGTACTCAAGACCAAAGCCATCTTCATGTTCTGAATCACATTTTAGATTCCTCCATTCACTGTGTTGAGTATTCCCTATTACACTAATGTAGTCTACTCAGGCTACTGTAACAAAATACTGCCCACTAGATAGCTTAGACAACAGACATTTATTTTCTCACCATTCTGGAGGCTAGAAGTCCATGATCAAAGTGCAACTAAATTCGGTTTCTGATGAGGGCTCTCATCCTGGCTCGTAAATGGCCACCTTCTCACTGTGTCCTCACATGGCTTTTCCTCTGTGCACACACCAAGAGAGTGCTCTTTGATGCCTCCTCCCCTTCCCATAAGGACACCACTACCATCGGATTACAGCCCCATCCTTATGACCTTATTTAACCTTAATTACTTCCCTAAAAGCCCCATCTTCAAATATATTCACATTGGGGATTCAACATATGAATTCAGGGGGACATATTATAATTCAATCCTTAACACTAACTTGGAAAAAGCTGCACTTTTTTTATTTTATTTTATTTTTTTGTCCTTTTAAAATTTTACCTAACACTTTAAAATTGTTTGGTCTGGGTGCCTGGAACCACAGTGCTGGGAACACTGGAAGCAGATTTCCTCTGCACAACATTTTACAAAGAAAGATTCACATTTAATTAAATTATTTCATGATGTACCTAGTTAATGGGAAAGGACACTTCAGCCACATGGGGTGAGGGTGGAGGCTAGGCCAGAAGGACTTAATACCATGAAATCATATTAAGTTGTTGACTAGAGGGCTCTTCCTTGGGCACTGTTACAATCCTTATCTCCATTTTCTTTTGAACCTGAAGGTGAGGTGTCGGGGGAAGTCTAAGTAAAGTCTGAGGATTTTCTAAGAAACAATTAGATTCACCCCCAGAAGGCCTAGCCTTGGTCAGTGTGTGGAGACCGGTGACCTCCATATGGTCACTCCCCTACATGCCTTGCAAGAGATCCCACCAGCCTGAGTTTCTAAAGATAGCACCTCTGCAGAGCACCGCTTAGAGTGTGCAGAGCAGTGTTTCTAATATCTCTGTGGGGCCTTGGTGGGCTTCAGGTAGTGCTGAGGGAGCCCAGAAAGGCTGAAGAGAACCCTATCCTTATCCAGGTGGGAGGAGACCCAGGGAACATACAATGCAACAAGGAGGGTCTAAGTGTGGAAACTCAAAGTCTAAGACTGAGGAATAGAAGTTGTCTTCTGGGAAACAGCAAGGACAATGGATGCTGTGTTCCTAACCCTGTTCATGGAACTGGCCTACAGGTGAGATACAGGTGTGTCCAAGGACTGCCTATCCACTCACCTTCAGACATCTCCTTCAGCAAAAAGCATAGTCTCTAAGCTCACAGTATGTTTTATGAGATGAGCATTCATTCATTCATTGATGTAGATATGGCCTCTGCCCTTGAGGAGTGTGCACGCAAGAGTGAAGAACAGGTCTGGAAAAAAAAAAAAAAAGAGTGCAGGTAAGTCCTGATGGAGGCATGTCCAGAGCACTATGGGAAAACTCAGGGAAGAGCTGCTAACTGGGAGATAAGGGAAGTTTTCACAAAGGAAGTGACATGTCAACAGGGTCTTGAAGGATGAGTAGGCTTGGAAATCAGTATCTCAGGGAGGACACATGTGCAAAGGCACTGAGGTTTGGAACAGCCCCTTAGAACTGGAAGTAATTCAACATGCCTGGATGCAGGTAAGGACAGAAAGGTAAGCAGGATTCAGATCATGGTGAGCCCACATGCTTGGCCCAGAAGTTTGGGTTTTATCTCAAAACACAGATTGCTAAGGCTAGCAGTGTTAGGCTGTTGTTAACAACAATAATAGCTCTTATTGTATGCCTGTCCCATTACAAGCTCTAAGCTAAGCTGTCTGTATGAATGATTTTATTTCATTCTTGTAATAGGACAATGAATTTTATTTTAATATACCTATTTGGTAGATAAAGAAACTGAATCATGGAAAGGTTAAAGGTTAGGAAACAGCTGGAGCACAGCGCCAGTAAGTGGCAGAACTGGGATTTAAACCCCGTCTTTCTAGCTCCAAAGCCCATGCACTTACATAGCTGGGCTGTGCTGCTGGATGGAACAAGATCTCAGAGTAGATGAAAGGGGCTGGGCTTCACCTCAGTGGGATGAGCCTGGAAGGACGAGGATCACTCTATCTCCTGAACTAAAGCAATAGCAGGAAGATCTGAGTTTTTGGAAAATTACTCTAGCAGCAATGGAGAAGTTTAGAGGTGGATACTGGAAGGAGAAAGACCAGTTAGGAGGATGAAGCAGTTACCTAACTAGGAAAAATGGGGACATCCACCAAGGCTTTGGAAATGTGGAGGGGAAAACAGATGAGAGAGATTTAGGAGATAGAGTGGGACTTGGTAGCTGATTGGATGTGGGAGCTGAGGGAGGAAGAGAGGTCTTATTCAATATTGTATCCCAAGTGACCAATGTGGTTCTAGGCACATAGCAGGTACTCGGCCTATATTTATTCCATGAACAGATGAATGATGACTTAGTGCTTTCTGGCTTGGTCCAGTGGTAGAGTTAAAAAGGAAATACAGATGGAGGAACATGCTTTGCAGGGGTCAGGAGAGAAACAGTGCATTTGGAATGTCTGTGGTTCATTCAATGTCATTTGGATATACTGGATGGAAACTCTGGGTAAATCTGAGTTTAAGAGAGAGGTTTGGGTGTTATCTCAGCACATGGGTGAGAATAGAAGCTTAAGGAATGGACAACATTTCTTGGAAAGACTGAAGAGAAGAAGAAAATTCAGAATGGATCTGAGAATACCATCGTGACAGGAGAAAGAGCAAAATCCAGTGAAAGAACAGAGAAGGAGCAATCTGAGAGGCGGGAGGAGAATCGTGATGCAAACACAGGAAGAGTTTCCAACTAGGGCATGTCTGATCATGGCAACGATGACAAATGTCTTGCTGGAAAAGTGCTAGAAGGAGACCACTGGCTTTGGCCTTGGAAGAAGACTTTGCAGTGAAGCTCTAGGGGCGGCAACAGACAGCAGTAGGGTGGGAAGCAAATGGATGGGAGGTGAGGCTGTGGAGGCCAGGATGGGCAGTAGCTGGCAAGGAACATAAGATAGAGAGAAAGTTTGGGGTTACTTTGGGGCATGTGTTTAAAATATTGGAACTGGAGTATGTTAGTAGGCTTAGGAAAAAATATGCACAGAGGGAGAGAGTGAAGGTACAGGAGAAGAGGGATGGTGACAGAAGGGAGATTCTGGAGTGAGAGGGCCACGGGATTGAGAATGCAGGGCTCCCTTTGCGAGGAGCAGGGGGAGAAAGATGCTGTTGTTAGAAGGGGCTGAAAGGTTTGCTTGTGGGAGTGTAAGAGGGACATGTGTCCCCTTGCTCTCCTCATAGTCATGGAATGATTATGATGCATCCCCGGCACCTACACAGGAGGATCCTTCCTGTAATTCCATCTCCCTTGTAGGACCTCTGCTACCTGGGCTTGGCAAGGAGCTAGGAATGTCCCAGGGACTGGGGCCCTCCAAGGGCAATGAGAAGGCCCAAAGAGAGAAGCAGGGATGCTGTGGTGTGGGAATGGCTGAGAACCTACATCAAGACACCAGCATTAACTGAGCATCTATGGGCTGTGCGCCTCTGCACTGTGGGAACAGGAAGAACTTACAGTCTTATTGGAGAGGCAAGTTAAGGATATGTCTGTACTCAATAAACTAGGAGTAAGGGAAATAAAAACACCCCAGTGCATCCTCCTGGAAACTTTATAGATTCAAGGAACAGAGGAAAGAAGGCTCAGAGCAAGTGATGCAGGCCTACTCCACATGCAGCCTCCATGCCCTCCCTTCGACTGGGATGTCCTCGGGCAATGTTGACCTCACCTTGGGCATTTGGGTTATCTCAGTCCTTATAATATTAATCTAACACTAATTAACATCTGCCTACAATAATTTTTCCCGAATTTCATCAGAAATGCCTTGGAGACACTTTAAAACCACAGATTCCCAAGCTCTTTTCCCCAAAGATCTGATTCAGTGGGTCTAGGGTAGGTACCAGAACTTATTTTTAAAGACGACCCTGGTGGTTCTGACCAGCTAAACTTCTGTCAACAATGCAATTCCTTCTTCCAGCAAAGCACACAGTGGTCTCTCTGCCCCATCTCTCCCTTTGGGCAGCCCCAGCTTCAGCCACACTGAACTCAGGTTCACAGACACACCTGGCCCTTTAAGACCTGTCTGGGCACATCCGGTCCCAGTGTGCCTTCCCTTCTCCTCCAGGCAAATTCCTATCCCCCTTTGAGAGACAGTCCAAACAACCCCTCTTCTGAGAAGCCTTCCTAACTTCATCATGTGTTGCTCCTTCCTGTTCCTACAGCACTTTTTGTTTTCTTGCATTTCGAATCTATTTCCCCCATAGCTCGTGAGCATCCTGAAAGCAGGAATAGCACTTTGTTTATTTCTTCCACAGTTAGCACAGTGCTGGGCATAGAGAAGCAGCTCAGCGATGTTTGAACATGTGAGTGACTGTTGGAGGAGGAGCTCCTCTGGGATGGTTCTGCCCATCCCAGAGGCTTGAGATTCAGGCCTTCTTCCTCCAGGGCCTCCTCTTGTTAGGTCCCTTCAGCTCAGCCTCATGGAAAAACAAAGATGTAGACAGGACTGAAACCCAGACCTGCCTTGATGCCCCCTACCTACACACATCTGTCTTTCTTTTGCAGCTTCTCAGTATGAACACAAAACATTTGATCCAATTTGCACATGAGCCTCACTTGATTTGCTCAGGATAGTTAATCCACCTTTGCTAGAAAAGAATGAAAAGCGAGACAGGAGAGAGATTGAGAGTGAGGATGGGAGGGAGAGGGAGGGGGCATGGAAAGAAGAGGGAAAGGAAAGCTCATTATATGAACTTCAAAGCAAAGATAACAGCGTTTTGATTATTCACTCCTTGGGGATTATCACTGTCACTCTTTCCTTCGGAGACCTGAAGAACTGAGAATTAATTCTCCAGGCAGGTGATCGGCAGCTAGTACAAATGTCAGGGACATACTCGTTGGCCCATTTGTTCACTCACTTATTCATTCAGCAAACATTTACTCACACCCTCTCTGTGCCAGGCCCTGTGCAAGACGCCTGCGATCAGAGGTTTGCCGTGTGCCTCCACAGCCCCTCCTCACATCCGGGGGACCCTTTAATAGCCTCCTCAAGTCCAAAGCCTCATTCCTTTCCCTTTTACAGCTGTCTCGAAATCATGTGCTGGCATTTCCCCTCCCCCAGATCTGGCTGTGGCCGTGTGGTATCCCCACACACCTTCTCTGTTGCTGAAGGCAAACCCTGCCCCCTTGCTAGCCAAGATTTTGTACCCCTCCTGTCTCCCATCCATGCTTCCCTGGTTTGAACCCTCATCCCACTGTATTGTAGTCTATGTACTCAGGGTCTTCTGTGAAGCTTTCTAGAAACTTAGAGGTCTCTATTGGCAGCAGCCATGTTATCTTGCCTGCCAATGCCCCTCCAAAGCCCGGCACTTGGCAGGTGTGTAACTGTTGAATGAATCAGTGAATAAATGAATCAGTCAATCCATAAGTGAATGAGTCAAAGGACTTACTGCTCTCAGAACCACCAAAATGCAACCTCAGGTAGTGACCAAAGTTCCAGAACCTCTGACCCTTCTTAGTCCCTGCTGGAGGCCTCTGTCCTTGAACTCCTGGGAGTTCAGGTCTTCAGCCTTCCCACTGGCCTCCCCTCCTCCTCACCCCAGGAGTTAATTCTCTAGCTCTTCCCTAGGGCCTCAGCAAGACCCTGGAGGGAATCATGGTTCAAGCTGTGCCCAGGAAAAGTGAGTTCCCTTCCTTTCATGGAGCTAATGATTACACTGGCAGCAACATTGTAAACTGAGGCTGGGTGGGCCAAGGTCAGCCCTCAGGAGCTCAAAGAAATGCTCTGAGGAGAAATGTGGGAGGTAAGGCTGGAGCACAGCATTGTGGCAGGGCCTCTAGCTAACCAGGAAGTGGCAGGGGCAGGCCTTGCAAAGCCCACACTTTCCAAGCCAAGATGCTGAACTCTATCCCGCAGTTTCAAGAGTTGGCAAACTCTTCTGCGGTGACAAACACCTGTCTTCAGAACCTGTAGCCATTAGGTCGTAATTGACTGGGAGGTGCAGAAAATTCCTCTGCAGAAGCTTAAAAAACACACCGTTTATTTTCTCCACATACCAAAAGTCCAGAGGCAGAAAGTCCAGGGTTGGCTTGGTGGTTCCCTCCGGGTCTCATGCTCCTTGTATTTTTCCCTCTGCTGCTTTTCATATGACTCTCATCCTCATGATCACAAGAAGGCTGCTCCCTCTCTGTCCTCACATCTGTATTCCAGGAAAAGCAAGGAGAAAGATGAGGAAATGGTCTGAGGACTCCTCAACCCGTGTTTCATTGCCCAGAGCTCTGTCACGTAGACATCTTTAGCTCTGAGATTGGCAAGATACATACATTGCCACACTCCCAATAAAGTTGGGGTTCTGTTAGGGAGAAATAAATGGAGGAAGGGACATTAAGTAACCCACTATCCATGGTGTTCACAGCATCCCAAATTATGAACTAGATCAAAATGGAGCTGTTTTGGTTTAAGCAGAGGCTTCCCTCCTCTGGCTCCTCTTCCACCCTTGTGGGTTGGCCCTGGAGTACCTTTATGGGACCCTGGGGTACCTGGGAGCCCAGTTTGAAAACCATTGCTCTAGGGAAGCCATCAGCAAACTTTTTCTGTAAAGAGCTAGACAATAAATATTTTAGGCTTTGAAGTCCATGTAAGGTCTCTGTTGCATATTCTTCTATGTTGTAGGTTTTGTTTTTTCACTCATTGAAAGTGTAAAAAATCATTCTTAACTCCAAAGGCCACAGGTCCACATATAAAAATAGGCTATAGGACAGATTTGGTCTGAGAGCTAGTTTTCCAGCCCCTGCTGTAGGAGATAGGGAGGCGCTAAGAGCATTTGGTACAGAGTGAAGGATGGGCTGCAGAGACGGACAGCCCAGTTAGGAGAGTGTTGTAGCAAAGCAGTCCTTAAACAAAACAGCCTCAGTCTACATCTCCCAGGACTCTAGCTTCCCACAAGACTGCCCTGAGCTGGCAGATCCTCTGCAGCCTTGTGCAGGCTTTGGGCACAGGCTGGCAGCACCCAGAGTCCTGTCTTTTGGCTGATCCTGGACAGCACGTGGCAAGGGGAGCATGTTCTCCAGGGCCTCCAGTGGGTGTCCTCCAGGGTCCCACTCCATCCCCCATGATTCTCAGGACAAGGTGGCTGTGACACCCCCTAATTTCTCCTCATGCTCTTGGACCCTGCATCAGCCTCCCGCTGGTCTCTCTGCCTCCAATCCTCCCTTCACACTGAATTATAGCTTCCCATCGACTTGTCCATGAAGTCCAGACTGCCTGCTCTGGCTGCGAGTAAAATCCCCTGCAGACTCAGCCAGGCTCTTCTTCCTGTCCCACTCTCCTTGGCCCTTCACTGCTCACAGTGTAGCCTGGGCTGAGCCCACACACACCCTTCTCCATCCCGCCAGGCCCAGACCCACCTCCTCTATGGACCCCCTTCCATCTCTCTCCTCTTTGCACTCCTCCAGCACTCACCATCAGCACCATGTCCTGGGCATTTAGATTCTGCTCTAAATTGTCAGGCAAGCAAGATAACTTATGGGAAGCAGCTAGCTCTGGGCTTGGCACATGGCAGGTGCTCAGTAATTATGTCCTAGATGATGGGTTTGTTTATTCATTTATCTAATGGGTTTAAATTGGGTGTCTGAGCTGTATACAAATGTGCCTCTTTGATCATGCCTATTTCATGTGCTGCCATTTCTCCTGCCTCCGAAAGGCGCTTTGTGAGCTTGATTGATCTGCATGTTAGTTAATGAGTCATTATAGGAGCCTGTCTTTAAACAAAGGCCAAAGCAGAGAAGGAAAAAAAGAAAAGAAAAAAAGAGAGTGCTAGTACATTGTGCACTAGAGGCTCGTCCTGAAACTGCAGCATTGTGTATGTTGAACAGTCTTCTTGTGTAATTAGCTCCTGCATCAGGGTCGGCACTCTGAAATGTGGTTCACATCAATGGCAGCTCTAACCAGTGATGTGAATCATTTTATAGCTCTGGGTTCTGGCCTTCAAAGCAATATTTTCCCATTATAGGCGTAATAATCATACACTCCCTTTTTGGAGGTGGCTGGATGAGCAGTGTCCTCTGCCCCAGGGCTGGCTGGAAGGGGCTGATATGGTGAGAATATGCAGCCGGGCCCCTCAGTCCCTGCAGAGCCCAGGCCCTTCCTCCAGCAGAAGACACTACCTGCCTTGTGGTGTTTTATATGCAGCAGCTGTTTCCTGACCACCTGCTGGGACCCAGAAAAAAGAACTCAAGGAAAGTGTGAGAGAAAACAGAGGCTTAAGTCATGCTTCCTACCTTGTGGGCCTGTGATCTTGTTGGAACACCATGAGGCAGTAGAGCAGAGTGACAAAGAGCCTGGCCTCTGACTGCCTGCCTGCTGGGAGTCCCAGCTCTACCACTTGCCTGTGTGACCCCAGGCAAGTTGCCTAAATTCTGTGCCTAGCCTGTCCCATTTGTGAAATGGAGGTACTCAAAATAGCTATTGTGCTGTATTGGGGGAACCTGCCCCTAATATTTCAACGTCGATTCTTTCTATTTTCCATAAGTGTCAGCTGGCTGAGAAATAAAGAGAAAGAGTACAAAGAGAGGAATTTTACAGCTGGGCCTCTGGGGATGACATCACATAACAGTAGGACCGTGCTGTCCACCTGAACCTTAAAGCCAGCAAGTTTTATTAAGGATTTCAAAAGGGGAGGGGGTGCAAGAACAGGGAGTAGGTCACAAGATCACATGCTTCAAAGGGCAAAAAGGAGAACAAAGATCACATGCTTCTGAGGAAACAGGACAAGGACAAATACAGAACTACTGATAAGGGTCTATGTTCAGCTGTGCAGGTATTGTCTTGATAAACATCTTAAACAACAGAAAACAGGGTTTGAGAGCAGAGAACCGGTCTGACCTCAGATTTACCAGGGTGGTTTTTTTTCCCCACCCTAATAAGCCTGAGGGTACTGCAGGAGACCAGGGCTTATTTCAGTCCTTATCTCAACCACATAAGACAGACACTCCCAGGGCGGCCGTTTATAGACCTCCCTCCAGGAATGCATTCCTTTCCCAGGGTCTTAATTATTAATATTCCTTGTTAGGAAAAGAATTTAGCAATATCTTCCCTACTTGCACATCCATTTATAGGCTCTCTGCAACAAGAAAAATATGGCTCTATTCTGCCCAACCCCGCAGGCAGTCAGACCTTATGGTTGTCTTCCCTTGTTCCATGAAAATTGCTGTTATTCTGTTCTTTTTCAAGGTGCACTGATTTCATATTGTTCAAACACACATGTTTTACAATCAATTTGTACAGTTAACACAATAGTGGTCCTGAGGTGATGTATACTCTCAGCTTACAAAGATAACAGGATTGAGAGATTAAAGTAAAGACAGGCATAAGAAATTATAAAAGTATTAATTTTGGGAACTGATAAATGTCCATATTAAAATGAAATCTTCACAATTTACATTCAGAGATTGAAGTAAAGACAGGCGTAAGAAATTATAAAAGTATTATTTGGGAACTGATATATGTCCATATTAAAATGAAATCTTCACAATTTATGCTCCTCTGCCACAGCTCCAGCTGGTCCTTCCATTCAGTGTCCCTGACTTCCCACAACAGTGCTGCATTTCTCATGAGTTGATATGTGTAAAGTGTTCAGAACAGAATTGAGCACATTGTAGGTCTCAGCTCTTGGAGTGATGAAATTGCGTAAGAGAAGATGATCAAAGACTATGATTGTCTTGAAGAATCTCCTAGACCAGGGATCAGCAAACTATAGCCTACAGGCCAAATACAGCTCTTTGCTTGTTTTGTAAATAAAGTTTTGTTGGAACACAGCCACACCCATTCATGTACACATTGTGTATGGCTATGTTCATGCTACATCAATAGAGCTGAATATCTGTGACACAGATCACATGACACACAAAGGGAGAAATATTTAGTATCTGTCCCTTTACAGAAAAAGTTTGCCAACTTTTGTTCTAGATGGTAACCACTGTGAGGGGTCTGAGAGCCTAGCAATCCATCCATGCTAGAGAAGCAGGAAAGGTTTGGAAATTGTTCTCCCAGTCTACATTTTGTCAGCCCCTGGCATGGGCCTGGCCCACCGACAGGAACTGGTACAGAGGCAGTGAGGCCTGACCCCTGCCCTCCAGGAGTTCATGGTGTAGTGGAGGAATAAGTAAACAGACCCATCACAGTCCAGCAGGTAAGTGCTAAAACAGACAAGAGGAAGGGGCTGAGCAGGGGCTGCTCCCCTTGTCAAGGTTAGTCAGAGAGAACTGAGACAAGTCAGGCTCACGGATGAGAAGAAATATGCTAGGGCAGTGACAGGGAGCAGGAAGAGCCTGCGTAAGTCAGGGTCATGAACAGGCTGCCCTGGTGTGAATGCCCAGGACTTCAAGTGGCCACACAGGCTGTGCAGTGGAGGGCAGTCAGCAGGGAGCAGGTGCAGAGATGCCCTTCTTATGTTTCATGCAAGGAAATGAGACTCCAGGAAATGTTCTGTAAAGCAGGAGTGTGGAGTGTGAGAGACGGGTGGGAGATCCCAGCCTGAGGAAATGATCCCATGATGATGCCATTAGCCAACAGGGAACATTCTGGATAGGAAACCCAGAAGGGCCAAGGAATCCCCACTCACTATTGACAAATCCCATCTCCTCTTTAATAACTCGCTCCAAACACTGATTGCTACAGGCTCACACCCCGCCTCACCTAGACGTTGCTGCAGGCCCACATCCTACTTCACCTAGACCTTGCTACAGGTCCACATCCCACCTCACCTAGACCTTGCTACAGGCTCACATCCCACCTCACCTAGACCTTGCTACAGGCTCACATCCCGCCTCACCTTGACCTTGCTACAGGTCCACATCCCGCCTCACCTAGACCTTGCTATAGGTCCACACCCTGCCTCACCTAGACATTGCTACAGGCCCACATCCCACTTCATCTAGACCTTGCTTCAGGTCCACATCCCGCCTCACCTAGACCTTGCTACAGGCTCACATCCTACCTCACCTAGACCTTGCTACAGGGCCACATCCCACCTCACCTAGACCTTGCTACAGGCCCACATCCCACCTCACCTAGACCTTGCTACAGGCCCACATCCTACCTCACCTAGATCTTGCTACGGGCCCACAACCCACTTCACCTAGACCTTGCTACAGGCCCACATCCTACCTCACCTAGATCTTGCTACGGGCCCACAACCCACTTCACCTAGACCTTGCTACAGGTCCACATCCTGCCTCATCTAGAACTTGCTACAGGCTCACATCCCACCTCACCTAGACCTTGCTGCGAATTGGACTCCAAGCTTTCAACTCTCCCTCAATGCTCCTGCTCCTAGAACAAAAATCTCATGTCATGCCTTTACTGCCAACCCTTCCATAACTCCCCGTTGACTTTAGGACAAAGCCCAAAATTCTTAGCATTACCGGCAGCCTCTCATAATCTGACTGCTCCTGTTTCTCTCCTATCGCCACCCTCCACCACCTCCTCGCTTAAACAACTACTCAGTAGTTAGACCTCTCTGGACAAGTCATCCTGTTCCACACCGCTGCCCTTCTCTCTGCCTGGGTTGCTTTCCCTTCCATATCCATTGGTTGAACTCCAGTTCATCTTCCAAACTCAGCCTGAGTTTCATTTCCTCCAAGAAGCCTCCTTTAACCTTTCTCCCAGTCAAAAGCAATCACTTCCTTCCTCTTCTGTGTCTATCTGTAGACCCACTGACATGCTCACAGATACTATTATCCAGAGATGCATCTTTCTGTGATTCTCAGGCCACTGCAGAGGGGCCCTGCATAGACACTACCCAGGCTTATGAATGAGGGCAGTGTCAGTTTGCCTCTGGGATACCTGAGAAAGCACCTTGGGGTAAGGCTCTGCAGGGTCCCTGGCAGGATATGGGTGCTGAACTGTTTGATTTGGATGGAGGAAACCTGCAGAAGGCGTCAGCCACAACTAGGAAAAAATATCCACGGAAATTATATACTCCTTGAGTTGTAGAACAGAAAGCAAAGGAGCAACTTCAGTCTCCCTGTTGGGGGAATGAAGATCATCATCAGATTGAAACCAGACTGAAACAGACAAAAAGAGATACAGATTAGACATCAGGAGTGGGTGCCTGTGTGTGTCCTGTCCTTATGAATGGCACCATCCCCCACCCAAACAATTGCACAAGCCAGAAACCTGCAGCTTATCCTGGATCTTTCCCTCCCCTCAGCACCACATGCATCCTGTCGCAAAGCCCTAAATATCACTAGGACCCTCCCTCTTCTCCGTCCACACTGCTACTCTTCCATCGTTCACCTGCACTACCACAAAAGCCTGCAACCATCCTCACCACCAGCCTCACTCCTGCCAATGAGTTCCACACATACTGCCACACTGACATTTTCTCAAACACCTATGCGTCCCTGTCACCCACTATTTAAAACTCTACTGCTCCTCCCCTGGCATAAATTCTAATTTTGGAGGGTAGAGGTATGAGACCTTTTGAACCAAACTCCAGGGAAACTTTTCAAATTCCAGACCTTCCCAAGTCACCTTCTTGCACTGAAGGCCCAGTCACATTATCCCCGAGAGCCAGGCACCTAGCAGGTATGTTCAGTTTGTAGATCTGCTAGCAACAGACACTGAATAATTTCTTCTGGAATGTTCCATCTCTGCCATAGCTCAGGCCCTGTGCACCTGACTCCTTCCCAGAGCATCCCCCTCCCTCCCTCTCCAAGCATCCCCCTTTGGCCTGATGGGGCCATCAGTAGCCTTCAGAATTCCCTCAGACACCCCCATCTCCAGTAGCGCCTGCCCCTGACTCCAGCTGGGTGAGCCATAGGCTCCTCTTCGCTCCCACAGCCCCCTGTAGCATCCATCCCACCCCAGTGCTGTGGTTATCAGTTTGCATTTCTATCTCCCCTTCTTAGCGAGGGCAGGGACCATGTCGTGCTCACTGTGGAAACCCACCGCCCAGCCTGGCATATGGGGAGTGCTTAGTAAATATTTGTGGAAGGCAGGATTAAAACAAGAGGGAGGAATCTTGTTGAAATCTCTTTCTGAGAACATTCATTTATTCAACAAATAAACAAAAAAGGATGGAGAAAAGCAGTCAGAGGAGAAGACGAGAGAAACTTCTGCAGGTCCCTGGGGGCAAGAGAGCTGAGATTCCACATGTGGCCTGAAAAATTGCCAACAAGCCCATGGGGATTTCTGTGCATTAAGGCATAAAGAAAGAGTCTAATCATCTCGCTGTCGGCCAGATGTGCCCGGTTGCTGTGACAGCCACCAGAATTGGCCAGATGTGCCATGAACATCTTCAGAAACATCAGGGGGCCCTGGAGACTGCATGGCCTAGAGAGAAATAGTTCACACTCATTAAAGTGGGACAGAAATGGTCAGTTTGTTTAGGATGGTGTCACCAGTGACTCTGAGCATTGGGACATAACACAGAAAATCCTTCCTCCCCTCAAGGCTTTGGAAGGCTTCCTCACAGCCCCTGCCTGCTCCTAACCCTGTGTTCCCTCCCCAGGTGATCAAGCTCGCCTTTGAGGAGTTTGATTTGGAGAGGGGCTATGACACCCTGACGGTCGGTGATGGTGGTCAGGATGGGGACCAGAAGACAGTTCTCTACATGTAAGTGCAGTGGGGCATGTTGTTTGGAAGGTGGGACGGTGGCTGGGGTTGGTGGGGTGCAGTTTGTGGAGTCCTGCCTGGTCCCTAGACCATACTACAGCAAAGACAGTATCCTGCAATGTTCCTAGTTTTGGCAATAATCCTTCCACCTCTCTCTACTCTGACCAAGGGGAAAAGAACACTGGGCACCTTCTCACTGAATTCATATGAAATGTGAACAGAATGAGCAGTCTGTCAGGGGCAGGGGAGATCGAGGTTTTGTGGATGAACCTGGAGCCTTCCACTGGCTGGCTGCTTCCATGCAGACCTTGATTCTGCCACCCTGACAGTTTTTACTCCAGGCCACATCCAGCCATGGCAGCCTGACCTCAGACAGAAATAATGGAAATGAGTTGCTAACCTTTCTGCATGCTCAGAGCTCCCTGGGAAATGGATGGTTTCAGAGAATCAGGACCATATAGACATAGTGGCCACACTTCCTGAGCCAAAAAAGACCAGTATGACATGTTCCAGACAAGGGAGAGGAGAATATCAAGCTGTCATGGGATTCTACTATGTTGAGTCTGTGCTCTTGGGGGCCATTTAGCTTCTCTTTTGCCCACCACCAATAGCCTGACTTGAAAACCAGGAAAAAGGCCAAGCGTGGTGGTGTATTGATGTAATCCCAGCACTTTGGGAGGCCAAGGCGGACAGATTGCTTGAGCTCAGGAGGTCGAAACCAGCCTGGGCAACATGGTGAAAACCCATCTCTACAAAAAATACAAAAATTAGCTGGATGTGGTGGTGCACGCCTGTATAGTCCCAGCAACTCAGGAGGCTGAGGCAGGAGGATAGCTTGAGCCTGGGAGGTTGAGGCTGCAGTGAGCTGAGAGCATGCCACTACACTCTAGCCTGGGTGACAGAGTGAGATCCTGTCTAAAAAAAGAAAAAAAAAGTCAGGAAATGCTTCTGCTCAGGACATGTGGCTTAGCTTCAGAGACAAACACCCTGACCACATCCATCTCCCTTCCAGGAAGGAGGTGGAGTGTCACCAACATTAAACACCTACCATGCTCCCAGGCACTGGGATGGAAACTTTTGCATCAATTATCTCGCTTAAGCCCTGGTGTTATTATTCTCTTTTAACAGATGGGGAGACTGAGGCCCAAAGGTTTCAGAGAAGGTTGATAGCAGAACCAGCACTCAAGTTCATGTCTTTTGATTTCAGCCAAGGACAATGTCCCATGCCACACTCCTTCCCAACAAGGCTAGCTCCAGGATATCTCCTTCTGGTTCTAATGCTGAATGAGAAATGGCCATTTAGTAACAGCTGGCTTGTCCTGAGGCTGTTCTTTTCTGGGTGTTTTTCACAACTTCCCTACACCTACCTGGAGATGATGCTATACAGGCAGTTACATGACTTATCTTATCCAATGGTACCCACTGAATCAGGTGACATGGCTGGGACTTGGGATTTCTCCAGACAAAGGAATGGAATGTGAGCCCACAGGGCATTCTCCCCCATGCCTAATTCACTGTATTAGTGAGGGTTCTCCAGAGAAACAGAACAATAGGAGATAGAGATAGATAGATGATAGATAGATAGATATTAAATAGATGATAGACAATTGATTGATAGATGATAGATGATACACAGATAGATGATAAATAGATGATAGATGATTGATAGATGATAGATAGATAGATAGACAGACAGACAGACAAATAGCAAATAGATAGATAATTTGTTGTAAAGAATTGTCTCATGTGATTTTGGGAGACTGACAGGTCCCAAGATCTTCCAGGTGAGTTAAGAAGCTAGAAACCCAGGATAGTCAATAATGGAGTTGCAGTCCAAATGCCAGTAGGTTCAAGATCCAGGAAGAGCTGATGTTACAGTTCAAGTTCAAAAGCCAGAAATAAGCTGATGTCTCAGTTTAAAGCCAATTGAACAGGAGGAATTCTGTTATTCAGGGAAGGGTCCATCTTTTTGTTCTGTTTGGCCCTTCAACTGATTGGATGAGGTCCACCCACCTTGGAGAGGGCAATCTGCTTTACTCAGTCTGTCGATTTCAGTGTTCATCTCATTCAAACGCACTCTCACAGAAACACCCAGAATAATGTTTGACCAAATAGCTGGGTACCCTGTGGCCTAGTCAAGTTGACACATAAAATTCACCATCACACTTACCTCTCCCCTTCACTTGGTGCATCCCCATCACTCATTTTCTGCCCTAGTTTACTGACCCATATGGTGCCTCAGCTCTTTGTGCCCAAGAGACTAGGATCCCAGCTCTCTTTCCTCCCACAATCCCAATGTGCTTTGACATAGAGAGAACCTTAGAATAGCAGAACTTTTGAAAAGGCTATTGAGGATCATACCATACAATCCCCTCATTTAACATAGAGTGAAAAAGTCCAGAGAGGCTCAACCACTTGCCCAAGGTCCCACAGCAAATGAATGGTGGACTCAGAGCCTGGTGCTGTAATTGGGTCAAACAGAGGAAAAGCAGGGGTCCCAGCCTTTTCCCTTGCTCATCAGCACCCGAGTCAGGAGCCAGCACTGGCCTGGCCACAATCCTTACTCAGCTTGTCAGAGCCCAGGCTCAGGGATGTCACACAGGCCAGGCTGTTGGATCCCATGTGCTCTATCCCAGCTCCACTTCCATATCCCCCATGGTGTGATGACCTCTCTGCAGCTGACTCGACAGCCTCCCAAGCTCTGAGACCCTGGGTGAAGCAGAGATTAGGACTCATTAGTTTAGTTGCCCACTCCACAACCCCCTGCCTCCATCTGTGCTGGTAATTTGTCTGATCTCAACAAAAGAATGAGGTTGGATTTCTTCTGGAAATCCCAGCCTGCACAGGGGACCCCTGGCTCTGCCACTGTATCAGGTTGACCTTGGGGAAGCCACTGCCCATTCTGCACTTCCATATTCTCATTGTACTATGGGCTGACAACCCCTACCTTCCTGGCAACAGGGCCATTAAATGAGATAATGGGTAGGAAATTGATAAGCGCAGTATCTTACATGGGTAGGTGCTTGGGGTTGGGATTATGAATTGAATCCCCCCCCCCCCGCCCCCACACCCATGCTTAAACCCTCTTCTTCAATAAGAATGTGGCCCTCAGATAATGACTACACTCTAAGCCTTGTTCCTTATCCTGGAATGGAAGGAGATGTCTCATTGAAAGAATGGCTTGGGTTCCAACTGGAGAAATGGGTTTCTGTGAGGGGAAACCCACATAAAGACAGCAAGGAGGTGGGGGTGGGGGCGGTCTTTTCTGCAATACAGGTCACACAAGAGATCAAAAGTTGCAAGAATGTAGACACCCTCTTGATTGGATTTGGCTCCAACTATCCCTGTCCCCTGAGCAAGTAAGGACACAGATCTCCTTTGTGAGCCCAAGGGTCAGGGCTAGAGAGTCAAAGTTGTGATTCAACCCAGGAGATTCTACCCACAGCCAAGGGGAAGACAGGATGAGTCTTCCCAGCACAGGGAGAGCATGCTGCTGGGCTCCAGTGTCAGAAACACAGTGGGGCCCAGAATTTGCCCGAGCGGGCCTGGATCCTGGATAGTCCTTTAAATGTCATTGGTCAGGCAATCATTCTATTCGGGTGTCATGGTGGAGAGCACACCTCTAAATATCTCTCTCCTGCCAGCCTGACAGGTACATCGGTCCCGGATCTCATTGTCAGCACCAATCATCAAATGTGGCTCCTCTTCCAGACTGATGGCAGTGGCAGTTCCCTGGGATTCAAGGCTTCTTATGAAGGTAACTGCTTTTGGCAAGCCAGATGAACTGTGTCCTGGGAGTCAGAGACTTGGGGTCTGGATTTGCAGTCAGAATTTTTTTTTTTTTTTTTTTTTTTTGAGACGGAGTCTCACTCTGTTGCCCAGGCTGGAGTGCCGTGGCACGATCTTGGCTTACTACAACCTCCGCCTCCCAGGTTCAAGTGATTCTCCTGCCTCAGCCTCCCGAGTAGCTGGGACTACAGGCGCACACCAACATGCCTGGCTAATTTTTGTATTTTTAATAGAGACGGGGTCTCACCATGTTGGCCAAGCTGATCTCGAACTCCTGACCTCAAATGACCCACCTGCCTCAGCCTCCCAACGTGCTGGGGTTACAGGCGTGAGCCACCATGCCCGGCCACGGGATCCTGGTTCTCCCCTGCACTAGCTTCCTCCCCCTTAGGCATGTTATTCCACTTCTCTGAGCCCCAGCCACCTCTTTGTTCTGAGGGCCTTCTGGTTGTTTTGAGGATTATCTGGGATAAAACACTTAAAATGCTAGGCATCCAGCATCAGATGCACACCTCAGTTCCATCCCCAATTCATACCTGGTTCATGGAGACTTTTAAGAGGCCTCACTTATTTTTAAAATCTTTAGAGAGGACAATAGCTTCCCAAGATACCCTATTTGGTTGCATGTGATGAATGAGTGACTGTGCATAGGGCTAGGAACAGATAAACACCACTGTTGGTGGCCTGAGAAAGATGCAGACAAGAGTCTTCATCTCTTGCTTAGAATAGGCATTAAGGGAACTGCAAACCCTGGGGCCCAGGAGATACCCTCAACATCACCCTTCTGAACACTTCCAAACCCCCTTTGGCCAATAACAGCTAATGCCAATCCCTACAAAGATGGAAGGAGAAGCCATCCACAAGTTACTGTTAAGCCCCTCTTAGGTACTAGATGCTAGACCAGCACAAGGGGGACAGACACATCAAGTCTAGGCATCGTCTCAACTGACTTGTGCTCTAGTGGCGAGATGGAGGGGAAAGCAAACGAAGTGGCATGCAAAAGAGCTGCCTGGACAGTGCCAGTGGGAGCACAGAGAAGGGAGCAGACATCTTTTCAGGAACGTCTGAAAGGGGATCAGGAAAGCGCTTTGACACAAAAGTGAGCCTAAAGTCCTCAAAATGACTAGGTGGCTACTAGGGAGACAGGGGCCCAGGGAGCGGGGAGAAGGTGTCCCTTCAGTGTGGCTCACACAGCATACCCCCAGTGTACCATAGGTTCCTCCTGCTCCAGGACCTGTACTCTGTTTCGAAACTGGGTACAGGTACACAGGAGGTGTATTCGTGTTCTTGGGCTGGCTAGCTTCACACAATGGACATTTATTCTCTCACATTCTGGAGCCTGGAAGTCTGACATCAAGGCTCAGCAGGGCCATGCCCCCACTCTGGGTAGAATCCTCCCCTGCTTCTCCCTAGCTTCTGGTGGTGGCTGTGAGTCCTTGCTGTTCCTTGGCTGTAGCTGCATCACTCCAGTCTCTGCCTTTGTCATCACACAACCTTCCTGTGTGTCTCTCTGTCCTCCTCTTATAAGGACACCAGCATATTAGACTAAGGGCCCTCCCTACTCCAGTGTGGCTCCATCTTAACTTGATTACATTTGCAGCAACTCTGTTTCCAAATAAGACCACTTTTATAATTACCAGAAGTCAGAACTTCAGCACGTCTTTTTGGGGAACACAGTTCACCCCATAACAGGAGGCTAGCCCATACTACACTAACAATGTCATACAATGATGTCTCCTGGGGTAAAGATGACAGCTATACTGAGATTTTTTAAGAATAGGAGGCCATGTGTCTAGGGAAGACAGAACAACAGACAGAAAATACGTATGGGGTGACAGACTCTGAGTGCAGATCCTAGTTCTGTCACTTTCTAGCTCCATGGCAGGTCATGGAACCTTTCTCAAGATCTGTTTCTTCATCTGTGAAACAGAGATAATAATACAACCTGGGTCACAAGGGTCCTGTGAAGATGGTTAGATTAAGAAATGTGAACATAAGAAATGTTGCAAATTGCAAAGCAATTAGTGAGTAACTAATGAGCCAGTACACAGGTAGTTCAATGAGTGGGCTGTTCCGGTGCATAAAGTTACACATAAGCAGCTGTGGGGCTATGAGAGGAGCACCAGACAAAACTATCAGGAGACCTTGATTCAGGTCCAAGCCCTGTCACTCACTACTTTGAAAAGGGGAATGGAGATGGATGCAAAGTTTCTAAGTTTTCACCCATTTCAGAAATTCTATGGATGTTCAGCCGTGAATGTTCCCAAAAGCAGGGAGAAATGATTCCATGTCATCCTCATGCCCTTAATCTGTCCATATTTTGCCAATGGTTTGAATAAGATGTAAATAGCGTGAACTTGAAAGGGATGACAATGCTAGTCAGCAAACAGAGTGCAGAAAGATCTGGGTGAGTTAGAGCCATTGACTAAATTAGTAGGAAAAGATAAAGTGGGAATAAATATCAAGTCATGATTTAAGACTTAAAAAAAAATTAGCTACTGGAATTTATCCCAGGAAGTTAGTTGTGCTTTATCCTGCCCTGAGCAGGCACCAGAGAATTGAGCTTAGATGTGGGACCTCAGCTTGGGATAGATAAGGAGAGGATTTAAGGCAATTCCTGTAAGAAATGTTGATGGCCCCCGAATGTTTATGCAGGAGAAGAAGTGGACTTGGGAGATTTGAGAGCTGTGTCCAGATATCTGAAGGGCTTTCATGTGGGAAAGAGGAATTAGATGCATTTGGTGTGATTTTGTTGGAAAAGAAAGGGACATACCACTTGTTGAAAGCCTTCTATGTGCCATAGCTTTATGTTAATTATCTCAGGGTTTTCACAGTGTCTTGCAAAGACCTGGGGTACCCTCCGGGGACCTCCATGGTAGGATAGGGCATGCCCAGGATGGAGGGTTCTGACCACCCTGCCTCTGTTTCTTCTACTTTCTTCTCTTTTGCTCTTTGTGAGCCTTCTTTTAAGAGAGGATTCATAGCTAACCACTGGCTTGAAAGACATTACTTCATCTCATTCATTGCTTACAATGATAAAATGGCTGCTATTTTATGGATGAAGAATCTGAGACTCAGAGGGGTGAAGTAATCTGCCTGAGGTCACACACAACTGTGGAAAGTAGCAGAGCTGGGATTTGAGCCCATGTCTCCCTGGCTTCAGAAGCCCATGGATTTTCCCCTTGCACCAGAAGCCTCCCAAGGTTACATAATTTCATTTCCTTATAAAATCTTTATAGAAGCCAAAGCTTTGCCCCAGTCAAATAGACCAAGTATCATGAGCCTGGATTCCATGTCACCAGAGGTTGGGGAGTTAGTTCACAAGTTCATTTGTCCATTTCACTCAGCCAGTATTGGCTAAGCTTTTGTTATGTGACCAACATTTTGCTGGGTGCTGTGATTATAATAACTAGCAGCCTGGATGTGGTATAAAGCATATGCTATGTGAATGCTGCTCATGGACTAGGTGTCAGCAGGACTTCTCCTTGGAGCCGTGACAAATTAGGAAGGACAGACTGGGTGTTTAGAGACATGGCAAACCCACAGGGACTACGTCAGGTTCTGTGCACAGAGGCAGTGGATTCTAGAAAATAGCACAGACTCTGAAATTGCACCAGACCTAGTAAATCCCAGTGTGGTCCCAGCTGTGTAAGCTTGAGTCTTGTGGTCTCTCTGAGCCTCAGTTCCCCGACTTGTACAATGGAAATAATGATGCCAATCTGAGAGCATTGTTAGGAGAGTGAAATGAGATCTCAAAGCTCCTTGCACATTGCCTGGCATAGAGATGGTGCCTTCCCTGGGGGTGTCACCAAAGTTTCTCTCCAGCCAAACCTTCCACATTTCTTGTCCTCCAGGCCAGGCACCTGGGTCTGCCTCCAGGTGCTCTGATAGGCCCTGGGTTTAGGTCCCTGCCTTACACCAGCACTCCCCACCTAGGGCCCTCTCTCCCCAGACTGGCAGAGAAATGAGGTGGCTCTGTAAGGCCTCAGTGCAGGGCGTGGAGCCAGAAGTGGCAGGAGGCAGAATCAGGCTCGCAGGTGCCTAGAGGCCTCACAGTGCGTTGGAACCTGGCTCAGTGAAAATTCAAGGGGCTAAGTTGGGTGGGCCACTTTTTTGTTTTTGTCCCTTCCACCTTTGACTTTTTATTTGAGGGGTGAAGCCCATCATCCTCACACCCTCCTGGTGAGGAGCCCCCTCTACTATAAAAAGGTGGGTGGGTTGAGTCCCCGGCACCCCGATGTGACTCCCTGTCCTTGCCCATCCTGCTCCTTGGGCTCCTCTCACCTCCACCTCCTGGTTTTCTTTTACATCTCTGGCTGCTCCTTCACAGCTCCTCCATGGCTCCCCACTGCCCCTAAGAGTCTATCCTCAGCCTTCGGTCCTCTTATTCTAGAACCTTCTGCAGTTGATCACGTGTACTTCCATGGTTTCAGCCTCAACCCAAACTCTGGTGACTTCCACATCTGTTCTCCACTTGCATTTCAGTCTTCCTGTTACACATTTTGATATGCCTTCCCTCTCAGCTGTCTCAAACCCACCCACCTGTATAGTCTGCTGACAACAAAATGCCCTGGGATAGGGAGTCACTTGGGGGGGGCCGGGGACTCAACCCACCCACCTTTTTATAGTAGAAGGAGCTCCTCACCAGGAGGGTGTGAGAATGATGGGCTTCGCCCCTCAAATAAAAAGTCAAAGCTGGAAGGGACAAAAACAAAAAAGACAGGGTGGTTTATATTTGCAACAACTCTGTTTTCAAATAAGATCACATTTATAGGTACCGGAGTCAGAACTTCAACATGTCTTTTTGGGGGGCACAGAGCACCCCATAACAGAAGGCCGGCCCATCTTTCCTACACAAACACTGTCATACCACAATGTCCCCTGGGGTAAAGATAACGGTTGTACTGTTTTAATAGGAGGCCATGTGTCTAGAGAAGGCAGAACAGCACCCCGTTTTCTCCCAGTTCTAGAGGCTGGAAATCCAAGGTTAAGGATTTGGCCAATTTGGTTTCTGATGAGGGCTTTCTTCCTGGCTTGGAGACAGCTACCTTCTCACCATGGCCTTGCATGGGCTTTCCTGGGTGCATGCACACACACGAGAGAGAGAGAGAGAGAGAGAAAATGAGAGAATGAGAGAATGAGCCTTGTGTTGTTTCTTCTTAGACATCCATCCTCTCAGATCGGGGCCCTGCCCTTATGACCTCATTTAACCTTAATTACTTCCTTAGAGGCCCCATCTTCAAATACAGTCACACTGGGGGCTAAGAGCCTCAATACAGGAATTTGGGGGAGTTGGGGGAACACACAAGTTCAGTCCATAATACCATCCAAAACCAAGCTCGCCATCTCTGCCCCTACACCCATGACCTGCACCTGTGTACCCCATCTTCACGAACAGCACCACCATCCATGCCATCCCTAGGCCTCATCTCTGCCTCCTCCTTTTCCCTCTCCCCACCTCTGACTCCATTCCCAGATTCTGTCAGTTTTCCGCATCCCACTTCTGTTTCACTGCTGAGCTGAGTCCCTCCCTCATCACCTCTCACTTGAATAGCGGCAGAGTCTTCCCAACCAGCATCGCTGGCTCTAGTCCTCTCACTCCCATCTACCCATCTGCCACATGGAGCAGTGATCTTCCCAGAATCCAAATCTGGCACAATTCTCTCCTAGTTAAAAAAAAAAATGACAACTTCTCATTGATTTTAGGATAAAGCATAACATTTTCTACATGACATCCAAAGTTCTCCATAATAATAATTCCACCAAGTTCTGGTTTCTATGAATCCATTCAAGACAAAAATCTCTGCAGTCCTATAGAGCCTAATTCAGTGCCTGGCACAGGACACATGCTCAGAAAAGCTTGTAGAATTTAATTGTAATGAGGATCTACTCAGTCACAATCAGGTACCCTCCTCAGCACCCTCTCAATTCCCTTTTGGTCCACTTTACCACCTTCCTAGTGCACAGATGCCAACAGCCCATGCATTCTCTATTGTCCCCGTAGGATTTGGGGTTGGGCAAACCCAGCTTATAATCAGGATCTTCCTTTGACTCCCTGTGTGCCAGTCTCTCCTCATCAATGAGCCTGAATTTCCTAATCTGTGAAGAGGGGCTGATGAATGGTTATCTTTCCAGGGTCTCATGAGGACTCAGTATAGTCAAGCACCCAGCATAGGGCCTGGCATTTAGTAAATGCTCAGTTGGAAGCTTACTCCCTTCTCTGCTCTCCAAGGCCTACAGCTCTTCTTCCAACCTACATCATTACCTGAAGCTTCAGAATTACCTCTGCCTCCATTTTACCCCCCCTGTTATTCCAGCTCCTGGGGAGTTCCACACAGGATAGACATCTCGACTCAGGAATGAGCAGGGGTTGGGGGGCGGATAGCTGTGATGCAGGTTTCTCGTAGGATGGCATAAGGCATCCAAGGGCAGAGACCTCCCATATCCATCATTTCCACTCATCCCTTAGGCACATCTGGCTGCATCATCATCATCAATACCCACTCTGTCCCAATTTGAGCAGAGAGATACAACCTTAGGGGCAGGCAGGTGGCACTCCAGTATCATCCTTTCTTCCTCATTGAAAGCATGAACCTGGTGGGAAAATTGGGGCATTTGCTTCCCAGAAATCCCTCCAGTTCTGCTTGTCACAATCCCAGGTCAGGGGGCGGGGGAGGGGACTCCTGATCTGTCAATATCTGAGCACTCTGAGCCAGTCTCCCTCCATGGGGGCGACCAGCTGTGGGAAATGCATTCATAGTTGCAATTTCTTTGCTTCCCAGTAGAACAAGAAATATTTAAGGAACAGGCAATTAGCACTTACCAGAAACATTATAAAATTACATACAACTTGCTAACAAGTTTTAGCATCAATCTGGAAGTCTCCTTGCTTCCTTGCTGGAGTCTGGAATCTGGCAGCTTAATGCTGAGTCTGGGAGGCTGGCCCAGGGGAGGAAGGAGCTGGGACCTGGACCCTACAGACATGAAGGAGCAGGACAGTAGAGATTATGCAGAGGGGGTGCCCAACAGTCCAGGGCACTCATGTTAGAAATGAGCTCATCTGTTTGTTCAACATTTTCTAAGGCCCTATGATGTGTTGCAGACAATGTTCAGGACACTGAGGCTACAAGGACAGCAAGACAATCTCTGCCTTCACCTAACTCATAATCCGTTTTCAGTAGCATAGAACAAGTGCTAGAAGACAGGGAAATACAAAGGAAGGGCAGCGAATCTTGCTGAAGGGCATCAGGGGAGTCTCCCTGGAGGAGGTGATGTCTGAAACTGAGACTTGCTTGAAGGATGAAAAAGAGTTTGTCAGACTCCCTTGAGACAGGGAACAGGTGGGCTTAGAAAGCTGACATGCAGATAAGATTGAGGCTAAAACCTCAGTAAAAATAAAGTCTGAGGGCAAGTTGGGGAGAAGAGGGCCAAGACTTGCTCTCTGCAGGCAGTGCCACATCCCCTTCTTCAGAACTTCACTCCAGTTGTGGGCACTGCTGAGCCCCCAGAAGAGGTGGTTTTAGAAGCAGACTTCAAAGGAGGCCAAGGGCAGCCGACCAGCATCACTCACCACTCCCTCTAGGACACCGCCTTTCCTCTTGTCAGATGCCAAGCGCATGTCTATTTTCAGCCTCTCTTCTGTTATTTTCAGTACGCCTCTACTTCTTGTCTTTTCCCCATAAACTGGAAGGCCCAAACATTCCAACTTTGGCCAAGAATGTCACTAACATGTTCCTAAGATGCTCGCTGAGTTTCCATGATACCTCTAAAGGTTTTTCGGGCACTGGGAGCCAAAGTTGAGCTAGATACAAGCAGCAGCTGACTCTTCTCAAAAAGTCCCAGTGGGATCCAGCCTGTTCTAGCCCCTGGAGGCTGGGCTGGCAAACAGCAGAGGATGCTGCCGCATTAAAATTTGGTAGAAAGTAATTTGTCAGTGAGATGTACTCTCTAAATACATAGCTTTTGCAAACGGTAAGTTTTAGTTTGGGGCTAATGCAGACAGCTTGGAGGCTACCTCCATGTCCTTTGTTTCCAGTCTCCTTTGGCTGGTGACAAACCCATGACAGTGTTATAGAGGAAGGAGATGGGGAGGGAAGAATGTCACCCACTTCATCCAGCCATACCTCCATTCCACTTGTGGCAATCGTGTGCAGAAAAACACATCAGTCCCCATAGGTGCACCTACAGATGTGGGGTCTCTCACCTCCTGGTGCCCTTCGCATAATCAGAAGTAGAAAAGCAGAGTGGGGTGTGGTTCTGAGGCAATCCAGGTGGTCTGGGCATGCCCACAGGGTGTTCCTAATGCACCAAAGATGTCCTGGTCACTCACTAGGAGTTTGTGCTGATTCAACAACGGGTCTGAGCACTTAGTATGCATAAGGCACTGGGCTTGGTTCTGGAGATACAAAGAGTGGAAGGGATGCGACCCCTGGCTCTGAGGGAGCTGACAACCCACAGGATGGAGCTTAAATGACTTATTACTCATCGAGCCAAGCCCTTCAGGGTCTCCCTCCAACCATCTCTCTGGCCTCTTCTCTCTTCATCACTTGAGCTTCCCACTACACTGAGCTTCTAGCTCTTCTCTAGACTCTACGCTCTTGTCCTCCATTTCTCCTTTCCTGCTGCTTTCCTTCCATCCTCTCCTCCATCCTCCCCCATCATGCCTCAAAAGTTTATTGAATCCCCTCTCTGTGCCTTGCACTTCACTAGAAAAGCTGGGATATAGACATTTCAAAAAACATTGGCTCGGTCCTCAAGGAACTTACCAATTAACAGTGGGAAACACACGCCCAAAATTGCAGCACCTGTTGCTATAACAACAGAAATGTCCAAGGGGGCTGGGAGCGAGAGAGAAAGAGCTCCTAAGTCTGCCTGGGCGATTCGAAAGAAGGTCCCACATGGGAATGCGCTTGCACTAACACTGAAAGATGATTCTTTGTCTGGTAGACAAAGCAAAGGGTGTTCATTTCGGGAAGAGAGGATGGCAGGTGCCACGTTACAGCTGTCTGAGGGGCGGCTGGGCTCTGCAAACAGCAGCGACAATAACACTGAGGAAATATGGTTAGTCACTGGTTACACACTGCATACTGGACATTTTGACAATTATCTTGTGTACAGAAGCTCATTTAATCCTCACAACAACCTTGTTATTACCATTTCCATTTTACAGATGACAAAACTAAGGCTCAGAGAAAATAAGTCACATGCCCAAGGTCTGTTCCTTAGTATCAGAGCCAGGATTTAGATCCTGGGCTTTGTGATCCCAGAGCTCTTGCCACTGCACTATTCCACCTCCCTACAGATCACTCATTGCTGTGCCGTGTAAATCTCAAGGTCGCTGATGGCCAAAGAGCAGGCTGGGGTGGGAGGGGTAGGCAAGGGTCCTGCCATGCTGAGGAGTTAGGATTTTAGTCTGTGGATTTCGGGAAGCTGTAAAAGGATCAATGAGCAGGGGATGGTAATCATCATATTTTTATTTCTGAGTGATCTTGTGCTCCTTTGTAGAGTATGAAATAGAAGGAAGAGCCAGGGGAACCATAGGCTGCTACTGGCACCCAGATGAGGAGTCGCAAGGGCTGAACTCAGGCAGGGAGAGACGGGGTGGATAGCAGAGGGTTCTGGGTATGTGGGAGGAGGAGTCAACAGGAGGAGACTAAGGAGAGCTGAGGGAGAAGGACAGGGCAATCCAGGCTGACTCCCAGATTTGAACAACCTCTAAGAAACCTGTCCAGCGCTCCCAGCCAGAGGCTTGAGCTGCCCCTTCTGCTATCACCCAGGTCATGTGGTCAGGTCTACATCCTCTCCATTGCCCTGGTCATTTGTATTGGAATTATCTCCATACCCACCTGACCCTGAGTTCTCCAGGGGCAGGGGCCGTGGGGCAGGCAACGCTATACCTTTAGTGCTTAGTGTGGCATTTGGCACGGTTTCCATGCAAAATATTTGCTAAGCTCAGAGTATTCTGTGTGTTCCAGGGACTGTGCTAAGTGCCGGGTACACAGTGATCAAAAATACATAATGGATGCCTGCCTTCATGGGGCTTACATTCTAGGGGGTGGGAGTGAGGGGGGCTGGGTGGTGAATCATCCTGTGCCCAATGCCCAACCAGAGCTCCAGAAGAACAAATTTTCATCCTTTTATTCGCTGTTATACCCCCAATGTCTAGAACAGTAACCAATAAAATACTTGTTGAATGAACAGATGGGTAGTTACAAGGGGCATCATTGCTATAAAGGGAAAGAATGTGGTGCCAAAATTGGAGGATTGCTCGAGCCCAGGAGTTCGAGGCTGCAGTAAGCTGTGATAGCACCACTGCACTCCAGTTTGGGCAACAGAGCAAGACCCTGTCTCAAAAGAAAAAATTAAAAGAATGGGGTGCAAAGAAAGAAAAGTAAAAGGGAAATGTCTAAGATCTAAGATGTGTGGTCAAGGAAAATGTCTTGGAGTAGATAACATTGTAAACCAAAGTCTGTTAATGCAAGGCGTTAGTCATGCCAAAGGAAGAGGAGAGGAAGCTCAAGCTAGGGGAACAATGAGTTAGTGAAGGAGCCAGTGAAGCCTCCCAGCCTCATGAGAAAGGCAGCAAATCCTCGTCTTCCTCCAAGCGGTGCCTCCCCTCTTGGAGCACATCAAATATTCAGTGAATTTATAGAACCACATGATACAGTCCCTTCTGTACAGACATTTTCATAAAAGACGATTCCAATTTGGTATTAGAAATGGAAAAACCTGGGGAGAAGAGTGAGATTGATCACAGATGATGGGGATAAAACAGCTGAGAAAGGGGAAGCAAATATGCTGAGTGGCAGAGCTCAGTCATGATGGACTTCTGAGGCATCTTAGAAGCAATCATCTCATGTTTTCCAGTTTGCTTTTGGTAGGCAAAAGGAGAGAGACAGGAGAAACACTCATAAAACGGAATTATATTAAACCAGATAACAGGAAATTGCATGTGTGATTTTTCTGCAAGTCAAAATCCATTTATCTATTTGCAATTCTGGGTCCTGACGTCAGACTTGGTCAGCACCTGACCAGAAGTGCCAAGATCAAACACCTTTCAGGCAGGGCAGTAGAGCACAGGGAGCCCTTTGCGGGAAGGCAGTGGCCGTGGTCTCTGTGTTTCCAGCAGGAGTTGACTCTGAGCTTGGAGAGAAGGCTTAGGCTAGGACAGGAGGTGTCAAAGGGACAGAAGCCAGCCAGCAGCCCCCTCTGCCTTCTTGGAAGGAGCTCCCAAACTCTCACCCCACCCTGCTCTGTTCTTCCTCTTCCTTCCACCCAATCTTGATTCTCTGAGCAACACATCCCCCAATGCCTTGGAACTCTTTGCCAAATGCTTCCTTGAATCTGAGTTCCCATGAGGTCACCACGACCCTGTAGCCCTCTGCAGTGCTAGCAGCTCACTTCCCCACACCCAATGAACTTCACCTTGAGAGGGGCTCGTATGCTTGCTCGCCGATGCCATTCCACCCATGTATAAACCCCTTCCCCTTTGACCTTATGCTGTCTCCAGCTCTGACACTTTCTACCCCTCCTCATCACTGTCACTGATCTCCTCCTCCCTACTTGCCATCACCTTGCCTCTCAGGCCTTGACCTTCTCACTTCCTTTCAGTGTACTTCACCCTGGCTGCAGCTGGACCTCATCATCAAGCACCTCTGAAATCTCAATTCCACATACTTCAGCTTTTTCACATGACACTCCCTTTACTCCTGCCCATCATCCCTTCCCATCCTCTATTTCCCCCATCGCCCCCTGCTCCTTTCACCTCTTTCCTCCTTCATCCTAAGCCTCTTGGATAACACTTTGGCCATTCTTTTTAACAACATGTTCAGCTCCTTTGCCCCATTGTCTTCCATTTCTCCAAGCCCAATCCCCCCTCACTCAGTCAATCCTCCTACCCCTTTCTCTACTTCTACAGGAACTGAGTGGCCAAGGGCTGCTGGGACAAGTCATATAGCCCTGCTGGATGGTATCCCTACAAATGAGTCATCTGCACCCTCGGCGGGCCCCAGAGGTGCATGGCAATCCATCTAGGCATGATTTCCTCTTCTCCAGAGTGACAGCTTCAGACATTCTCTTCAAGTCATTTTCCCATGACTTGTCCCTCACCTTCAGCAAAGACTGTGACCTCCTCCACTTAGAAAATAGAGCCTGTGTCATCACAGGATCTCCCTCGGTCTCCTGCCATCCTACCTGAAAACTCACTGCCACCACTTCTTCCCTCTTTACTGCAGTCTTGAGGGAAGGACATCCCTCACGGTCTCTAAGGCTGGGCCTCTAGTGTGCTCTCAGTCCCATGCCTCTCTCCTTCTCTGGAGCCCCTGTAGGGGGCCCCTTTCTCCTCCACATCTTCAGCTAACCATTCAATACATCTTTCCTCCCACCCCTTCATTCTTCTCTAGCATTTCAATATGGTTAAGTTTCTCCTGTACTAATCTACTTTAACCACTCCCACCCAGGCCATATGCCTCATGAGCTGCTACCTAATTTCTCTAGATAGAGTGATATCACCTTCTCTTCTCCTGTTGGGTATTGGCCCCATCAGTACACACAATCCTGGCAGTATCAGTGTGACCTCTTTTTGCTAACCTGTTTTTCAATCCTATGTAAACTTCCCTGCAGCATTCAAGGCTGTTGATCTCCTTCTTGAAACTCATTCTTCTTTAAGCTCCTGTGACCCCACTCTCCCAGTCTAGCATTCTGCTGGTCCCTACATTGTCCCTAACTGTCCTGTCCTGGACCAACATCCCTTCTCACTCTCCTTGGGTCATTTCATCCTTGTCATGGCTTCTTTTACAATCTACGAGCTGAGTTTCTAGATCAGGCTTCTCTCTTGAACTTAAGAACCATATAGCCACTTCCTGCTAGATATTTCCACCTGGAGGTCCCACTAGTACCTTAAAACTCAGCATCCCCTACTGATGACCCTCCATTCAGACCTATACCTCTTTCTGCATTCTTGTCTCAGTGAGGGTACACCCAAGTGCTCAGGCCAGGCACTTAGTTATATAACTAAAGTTAGCTGTGACAATAACTATTGGGTTATTGGAGGACCATATCCTCCAAGAACCCTTTCCTGACCCAGGTCTGGGACTAGGTTCAGGTGAGCAGGGCACTCATGGGCACGAAATTTAAGTGATGGGGAAAAAAAAAAACTCAGCAATTAAGATAAATAACACTTAATGCAAATTTTTTTTAAAAATTAATATTAATGCAAAATATCCACGTTAAAACACATCAACATTTGAATCAAAGACAGGCTCTGACAGTGCTGGGACTATGGTGAGACCAGTGAGGTGAGTGATCTGAGCATAGGGTTGGATCCAGGCTTTATTTTAAATGTTGGTATTTTTCTTCATTGTGAATTGGATTTATGGCATTAATTGTAATTTTCTAGAAAAAAATATCGCACTAAGATATTATTTGTCATGATACCTGAGATTTTGGCGCCCCTTGAAATTTTGTAGATGAGGTTAGTACTTCCACTCTCCACAGCCTATTTCCAGACTGATTCTCCACATTTGAGTTAGGTGCTTCTCCTATGTGCATCCACAGCACGAATCCCCTGTATCATAAACACCTATTTCCTTGTCTGTTCATTTCTTGAGGGCAGAGACCATATCCAGATGTCAAGGGTCTAGCACAGCAACTGGCACATAGTAGGTGCTCATTGCATTGTTCGTAAGTGGGTGCCTGTCATTGCATGATGGTAGGAGGAAGTGATGGGTGGGTGGATGTGGGCATGTGCACAGGGCTGTGCCCACACAATGGGAAGGCTGGGCAGATTCCTTCATCCCCCTTAGGATCCCCTTTTTCTTAAGCCAATCACAGCCTCAGACTAGCTGCTGTGGGCAGGAACACAGGCACATGTACCCCACATGCATATCTCCTGCAGCAATGGTTGGGCCTCACTAGGAAACCTTATATCTGGGTGCTGCCCCTGGCAGCAGGAAGGATCCAGCTCTGTCTTGAAATGCTGTGTAACTTTCACCAGGTCTCAAAATGCCTGCAGTGACAGCCCTCACACCCCAGGCTCTCGCATCCCAGAGAGCATGTCTGGGGACATCTGGAGGCAGGTGGGTCCTGCTGCTTGCTTCTCCATGTTGACTTATCACAGGGGCCCCTTCTTTCCTTCAGATTCCCTGGAGCTCTGGGACCTGGAGCAAAGGGACCATGTTCCTGGAATGCCTCAGTGTATCCCCTCCCCCATCCCTGAGCCTGAGCAAAGCCAGCTTCAGAGGGGTTTCAGCTATGTTTTCAGCAGATGTACTTGTAGAGGGTGAGGCCAGGGGGACATGTGAGGTGAGAGGCAAGTGGGCTGACTTACATTTGGTTTGAGATGCCTCACACCTGGCACATGGTCACACAGACTCCCCTGCACAAAGGGCAGGACCCTTGTTGTTCAACTTAGATGATCACACACACACACACACACACACACACACACAATCCCAGCCATAGAATGCCTTGTCCTGCCTGCTCTCAGCACAAAGCTGGCAGCCTTCGTTTTGAGTTAACATGAATGCAACAGTCAAGAGCCTGCCCATAAAAGGCAGTGCCTGGAGCTGCCCAGCCCACAGAAGCCCCCAGTATGGTAGGAAAGCCTTTGCAGAATCATCCCTGTCAGGATCACACACACCAACTTCAGGGACTGTGGTTCTGACAGCCCATGATGGTGTCTACCGAACAGGCAGGGTCCCTTTGTCCTGAGAATCCTAGGTAGTGTCCAAAAAACTCCCCTGATGACTCTGGGCCCCTCTCTCCCAAATCTCAGGACTCATACAGTTCTCACCTCACCGTCTGGCACTGGCTTCATGACTTCCTATCTATCCTGCAGGATGCCCTTCTCCCCGGAAACAGAGCTTCCCTCCTTCCCTCTTCTTCCTCCTCCCCTCCACCACCCCCTCCTCCTTGTCCATCTCTCACAGCATTAAGCACAGCATGAGTGGAAGTGGAGGTGACTCCAGAGGAAGCTCCAGAGGCTTGGCCAGGACATACTCCTTTCCAGAAGCATCTGGATCCTGACTGCCTCTCCGGTGAGGTAGCCAGCCCATCATGCCCACTGGGTTCAGGGCCCCCAGAGCTGTCTCAGGGAACCCACTCCATGTCTGTCTCACCACCGTTGACTCAAGTGAACTTTCAAAGCATACTCAATGAGTCATTTGTTTCATTTTACCTGCTACCATTGCAAATTGAATTAAGGAAACATCTCCATGAAGGTTCTTCCACATCAGCAGGCAGTGAACATTTATTCTCAATTAATCTCTGGTTTGGGAAAAAGACAGGGAGCAAAGCCTCAACTGCTATGTCATCTTGACTTGCCTTTGCTGCTCAGAAATGGACTGTACTTGAGATCTGTCATGTGACATTAGCAGTTCAGATGCAAGGTCAGGTTCAGTGAGGAAGTCTCCAAAGACTTCTAATGCTGTGGAACTTGTTGCTCCTGGGACAGGTAACCTGTGAAGAATGTAGACCCACCTTCTCCCTAAAATTGCTTCATCTCATATTGGATTTAGGGAGGGGTAAGGGGTCAAAACATCCAAGCATCTAGAACACTTTATGTGGACACAGAGTCTCAGGCACTTGATAGCTGGAAGCCCATTCATCCTAGGATGCTGCGATGAAACAGGACATTGCAGGATTTCTCACAAACCTCATTCCTTATAAGAACGTTGAATCCTACCTGTGTCACTCTGAGCACTGACTTATGGCAGAAGAGCAGTAGAGCTTGTCATGTGGACCTTCAGCTCCAAAAGAGGTATAAAGTCACCTTTTGTCTCTGTTTTCTCATCCTCCTGTCTTTCAGAGATCGAGCAGGGCAGTTGCGGTGACCCTGGCATACCTGCATATGGCCGGAGGGAAGGCTCCCGGTTTCGCCACGGTGACACACTCAAGTTTGAGTGCCAGCCCGCCTTTGAGCTGGTGGGACAGAAGGCAATCACATGCCAAAAGAATAACCAATGGTCGGCTAAGAAGCCAGGCTGCGTGTGTAAGTGAGCAGGGAGGAGGCCACGCCAGGGTCTTCACTGAGAGGCAGGGGCCCGTTTCCTAGCTAATCCAGGGGCCCCGTCCCTGGGAACCTTGCAGGTTGTAACAACAGCTGCACTCTGGTTGGTTTATTCTACTCCTCGGAACGTTGCTGGTGGGGTCCTTATTTCTGGCAGGAATGTCGACTGTAGCACTGAGAACAAGTGCTCCTGACATTTGGGGATGCTCTTCAACACCGTCTTACCCTTCTTGGTGATCCTTAAGAGCAAGGAGACACCACTGGGACAAAGCCCACCAGGCTCAGACCCAGACATTGCCTGCTCACCGTCATTGCCACCCCTGACACCATCTAATCCAGCAGGGTGGAAGGGACTGTCAAGTTTGTAAGACTGTAGACACCACCAGCCTCCAGTAACTGTGGGAAACTGGCCTTGCCAGGATATAAACAGTTTCCTAAAATTGCTTTATCTCATATTGGATTTAGGGAGGGAAAAGGGATCAAGCTATCTTTGGACTGTTGATCTTTTGGGGAAGGGGTTGGAGTTGAGTGCTCTGTTCTGTGGAGATAACAAAGAAGCCCTTCTTCCTTCCTCTTGGATGACCTGACCATACTTTGCAGCACAAATAATATCTTAAATCTTCAGTCGCGTTGGGATTGGCAAGGATGAGGGGCTGTGTGTAGCCAAGGGAGGCCCAGACATGGTCTCTGTGGGAAATCAAAATTTCCAGCTTCTCTGGGCTGTTACGTCTTCTCCCATCCCTTGTCACTCCACCTTCTCCATCTCTTTCCATGTGCTTCTCTCAGGGAAAGGCAGGCAGCCTGACCCTCAGATCCTTCACCCGGCTCAGTGGGTTACTTGGGGCCTCGAGTTCTGCACACTAGAGATCGGTGATCCCTCAGGGCTGGGAGAGGAATAGCCTGGGAGACTGTCAGGGTCTCTGTGATGACTGAGAGTTTGGTGTATGAGTCGATGAGTTGGGATGTACCATGGTGATGATACTTTTTAAATGAAAAAAAAAATCACTTTGTCCAACAAAGCGTTTTGATGACTTTTGAGTTTATTTATGTAAAAAGTCTTGAGAGGTTTAAAGATCAAGTCACCCTTAAATACACATTGAACAACTCACCCTTATTGAAAAAAAATAAATTGCATGATATCTGCCCATCCCTGCTCCCCACTGTGGTTAGAATATAGAGCCCAACAGCATTAGCCACGTAGCATGCTGGGAGCCACAAGGACCTGGAGGAGCAGGGAGCAGCTCGGGGCAGGCAAACACAAAGGCTTTGCCCATTGCAGAGACCAAGCCCAGGGACAGGTGCACGGGGCAGGGCTCTGCAGAAGCAGGGCCTGAGAAGATAAAGGTACACACAGTGGGAGCCCCAGGTGCCATGGGGGCTTAATCTCTGAAATCCATCTAGATAAAACAAGGCAGGGAGAAATGGAGGAGTGTCTAGCTTCTGCGACAAAGAGCTGGGAGGATTCACATGGGAAGCAAAACCAGCCAGCCTCTTAGGACCAGGATAAGATTCACTGTCCCCCAAGCTGAAAGAGGCAGGTAGCAGAATGCCAGCTGAGGGACTGTTGCTTGACCCCTCCAAGAGTTTACTTGGCCCTTTGGCTCTTAGGAGCAGGTTTATAACATCCCTGTAAAACCTTCACCAAGGGCAGAAGACCTTGAAGTGCTGCCCAGCAGGCCCTTGGTGTCCACAAGCAGGGCCGGCAGCCTCCAGTGAGCTGGGCACTGCTTGCAAACAGCTGAGAAGGAAAGAAGATAGGTCTGTCCCAACAAGTATGTGTCAGTGCTCCCTGTGGTTTGAAACAAGGATGAGGGGTCTGAGGCTTATGGATGAAAGCTAAGCAGGTACTCTGGGGAGCTGACATGGCATTTCTTCTTCTAGACAATTCTGGGATAGAGCAGGATGACATCCCCAGGCCCTTCCATCACTCAAATGTGTCTGGACATTGGAGAGTAAGAGGACACAGCTTGAATCTCAGGGATGCTGGCTTCCATGGAGGAAGCCGGAGGGAGCCAACCGGCCCCATGCCTTTGCAGCATATAGCCAGGTCACCCTTGCATTTCAACAAAGTGAGGGACTTCCATCTGCCCACTCCCTACTGAGTACCCAGCAGGTAAGCTGATGCTTTTATAGGTCCTGGGCATTGCCCTCAGGGAGCTCATAGTCCAATTGGTGATAAGAAAGTATGGTGATAAGAAAGGCCTGGTACACTGAGATGACTTTGGTTTCAAAATCTGAAGACCAAGTTCTTAGTTCTAGCTCAGCTTTGTGGCTAAAGCCAAGCATCTTCTCTCTGGATTTTCATGTACTGACCTATCCAATAGGGTAGCACTCCATTGTGGCTCCAAATATTCTAAGCCTCTATGATCATATTTATAGAAAAAGATGACTATGACATGAATAGTCCTCACATTTCCCACAATAAATACCTGGAAGCTACTTTGAAAGTGGATCATTACAGAGCAGGTCATACTTTGATTGAGAGACAATGTTAAACTTTGGAGTTCTGCTCTTAACTCTAGATCAAATATAATGTTATCAATAGAAAAGGGACAATACCTATAAACATCTATAAAAATATAAAATATAAGGTTGGTCTCTGTGTTTTACAAAGCGCTCATAAATGTACATACAAAAGCTCCTCTAGCAAAAGTCAGCATAAGTGCCCTAAATTTTCCAATACATTAGTCACAATAAATATTAATACAATACTTGGCAAATAACATTGCCCTTTCCTTATTGAGAGCTATAAGGGGATTGGGGATATTATTTCAATGGCTCAAATTTCTTTGAGAAGTTGTCTGAAGAGGTGCAAAGTATTGTATTGTTCTTCTCTTGAAACATTTTCTTCAAAACAACTCTTTACTAGGGAATTACCCTGCCAAGAATACACAAATACACTCTTCCTTCATGTTCCAAAACATTTTCTGTAGCAAGCAGAGACTTCAGAATCATTTTGTTGGCTTTTGAGCTGCCCTCACAGTAGTAGATGCTCAATAGATAGTCTTTTTTTTTAATTTAGGTTTTTAAGAAGATGATTTATCTCACAGTGAAAAACGTTTTGAAAGAAAAGGTGGAGCTAGCTTCTTTGCTCTTACTCTCTGGTCCTCAGTTAATTCACATCTCCCAGGACCCCTGCTGAAAATCAATGGGAAGTAATACCACTTTCCATCCATTCAAGCTATTGACTGCCTGTCTTCCCTGTGCTGAGCGCCATGCATTGGATTCAGAGTTGTTCAGTCTCTGCCTAGGAAATTGCTCATCCTGGCTGTCATGGTGGGAAAGCTTTGGCCAGGCTGCATATATTCTTTACCTTCCAGAAGCTTTGCCATTTTACTTCCTTCCTTACAAAAGAATAGCGAGCATTTCCCATACAATCTTGTCCAGCTATTCTTCCACCACAAGAGATACAATGGCAAGGAAGATACAAATAACTCTGATGGTGGTTTGCACAATACTTGATGCTTTGACGACAGGCTGGCAGAATGCTTCACACTTCTTAAGGAAGCCAGGAAACCAATTATCAATCCATTAGCAGCCACTTTCAAAAGAAGCTTCAAAACAGCCTTCACCAGAGATATGCCAAGAATGCGTGAATGCACACTTTCCTTTGCCATTTTGTAAACCACCTTAAGAAGATGTGAATCCTAATTGCTCAGTTCTTAATGTGTATAGTATATGTGTGAAATGTGAAGGCAGGAACTTCTTGGATGTATACGATTTAAGTTACAAATCAGCAATCTAATCTTGAGAGGTCAAGGGAGGGAAAATTGGATCCTTGGGTGCTCAGGGAAAATGTCCCAGAAGATACAAGACTTGAGCTGGGCTTTTGGAGAGTTGGAAGGGAAAGTAGGATTTTTTAAACAGAGATGCTGTGGGAAATGGCCCTCTGCTAGTATCTTCCTGTCCTTTACTCTGACTTCCTCCTTACTTCTCCCACCTTCTGTTCTGGTGACACACACGCACGCACACATTCTGGGATGAATTGGGTAATGGGATCTGCAAGAATCTGGTCTCTCCCATGGACCATTACTCCAGAGTAGAGTTTCTCAAACTTAGCACTATTGATATTTTGGCCTAGATAATTCTTTTTGTGTGGGGCAGTATTGTGTATTATAGGATATTTAACACATCTCTGTCATCTACCAGTAGCACCCGCCCCACACACCAGCTGTGACAGCCAAAAATATCTCTAGACATTGCCAAATATTCCCTGGGGGAAAAAATCACAGATTAAGAACGACTAGTCTAGGATAACTTAGTTTTGTCAAATTCCAAATATGAAGAATCCTATGGATTTGTGTTTTAAGTGAGGCTATGATTAAAGTCTGTAGCATTATGACAGTGGGAAGGCATGGGTTAGAGGAGAATGCCAATTTTATTAAATGTTCTACATTATTGGGAATATATGAGTCCTCCCTACTGTGTTATGGGGTATTTATTCTCTCAATTTATAGATTAAAACAAGGTTCAAAGAAATATAACTAACACGATGGTCGTAGAACCACTAAATAATAGGCTGGAATTTGAGCTGTTAATTAACAGAGCAGCAATTTGCACCCAGGTTCTTGCTGCAAGTCTTGCCCTGTCTCCATTGCACTAGATTTCTAGAAGTTTAGGGATCATCTGCAAATGTAAGGACAAGGAAGCCTTAGGATAAAAATACCAGGCCAGAGTACAGAAGCAAACTGCTGGCCGGGTTACCTTTATGAAGTAACAAAGGTTGACAAGAGTTAGACAAATCCAAGAAAGATAGATTTGTGACCCTTATTGGAAATCTATCAATATTGTATACCCCCACCATACAATATACTGGCGTTGAAACCTCTTCCTAATCTTTACATTTTCTCTGTTCCTTCTACCCGTTCATTTATTTATCCATCTTGATTTATTGAGTACCTGCTATGTACAAAGTTAGCTGCATAAGAGGGTATGGCTGTTCCTGGTCAAATTCTAAACTGAAGGGCCTTTGGGGATGATCCTGCTCAGGTTAAAGGGACAATCTCATGGTGTCATGCCCTATATAATGTGCTGTAACTGTATCTCTAGACGTATCTGGAGCTCAAGGGCCAATACTTGACAGAGACTTTTGGTATGCTCTCGTATTTTTCAAGTTTAAGCTAATTTAATGGTTTAAATAAATCGAAAAGTTTAAATAAAGAAAATATTCATATTCTCTCTCCCTTAAACCAAACTGATTTCTTTTTTTTTGTTTGTTTTGTTTTGTTTTTTCATCTCAAATTATTTATTCTTTTTTTTTTTTCTTTTTTTTTCTTTATTATACTTTAAGTTTTAGGGTACATGTGCACATTGTGCAGGTTAGTTACATATGTATACATGTGCCATGCTGGTGCGCTGCACCCACTAACTCGTCATCTAGCATTAGGTATATCTCCCAATGCTATCCCTCCCCCCTCCCCCCTCCCCACCACAGTCCCCAGAGTATGATATTCCCCTTCCTGTGTCCATTAAACTGATTTCAAATTCGACCAGTCTTTTTTTATTCTTACCCATCTATACACATATGTTATGTGGTCTTCATCAGAGTGAGCATGCCATTTTGCATTCTATGTTTTAAAGCCCATATTCTGCTGTGAATCTTACCATGTTGCTACATAGTTATCATTCTTAAAAATCTGTGGGTTCTTCTGTCAAGTGAATAAACCATGACTTATTCAACCAATTATATTTAATTATTTTATATAAGGCTATAATGAGCATCTTCAGCCTATGGCTTTTTCTTCTCTTGAATTATTTCCTTAGAATAAATTTCTAGAATTGACATTATCCGATCAGGACATGAGTATTTTTATGACTCTTGATGCATACTGTTGCCTGGTTTCCCCAAAATATGGTGTCGGTTCATAATGCCAGTAGCAAAAGCTATAAGATTAAGAACAAGACTCAAAACGTGTGGTCTTTCCATCCAGAAACATGGCATGCCTCTCTTTCATGTTTATCTACTTTCACTTTTCTAAAGATAACAACTTTGTGGTTTTCTTCGTTTAGGTCACATATATATTGCTTGTAAACTTTGTTAGCTTCACTAAACTTCAAGTATTTGTGTGGCCATTTAAAAGTTGCTAATTTAATAGCTATAAGTTGACTCTATTTCTGTAGCACACCTTTGTTGACTACTGTGAAGTGCCCAATGTTAAGTGCCGCGAATTCAGAGATGAATTGGGCACGGTCCATGTCCTCAAGGAGCTCTTCTCATGTGGAGATAGACACCATTATATAAATGAAGTGGGCCCTTGTGGCTTATAATTTAGTTTTTCAATGAGAAAACATTGATGCCATGAATATTGGGTTCATTCTTTTATTTAACACATATTTATTGAGTGCCTGCAATGTGGCGGGCATCATAGTGGGTGCTGAACAGAAGAGCAACAGCCCCTCTTCTCACGGGGCATAGACTTGACATCTTCTCTGTTAGAATGGTTGGGCCCGAAAGATGAGAGGCCCTGCTGGAAAAGGAGACATCCAAGAGGCAGCAGTGGGTTCTGGGAGAAGCCACTGGGTTTGGGCCTATGCAAAAGGGACATGTTCCATAGATACATTGACGCACACATAAACACCCACACACACACGCGCGCCCACACTGCAGGACTGGGTACTTGGGTTTGTAATGGTTCCTATAGGGGTTGGCTGTTGCCTAATGGATATGAATGAAGAAGGGAGGTGGGTTTATGGGAGCACAGTCTGGAGACAGACTGCTGGGTAGCCATGGGCCAGAGACATGTCCCTGTTGGGGTAAGAGGTATAAAAGAGGTGTCTGGAGGACTGCCAAGATTGCCATCGCAGGGCACTGGATAGAGACTTCAGTCTTGGCCTTTCTTCAGCCGACCTGGTTCCAGCCCTGTCTAGGAGGGACATGGGGCATTTGCTGTTTCCAATCCCTGTATAGTGACTACTGGTACTGACATGTGGCTACTGGGGTGTTGGTATTCCTTCCCAATTTGAAGGCATTCTTTCTACATTGTGTATAGAAATTCTTTGTGGTATTTGATATATGTATTTTCCCAATCTCATTTTCCCTATTTGTTTTCTATTTTTCATTGTATAGTTGTCTTACATTTCTATATAAACAAATCTCTCAGTATTTGTGATTTATTTTCAAAGCTGACAAAGTTATTCTGCCATGGATCTGAGAAACAGTTCGTTCTATTTTTGGTTATTTGTCAGTAATTTGATTTTTTAAAATATAATTTGTTAATCCATCTGGAGTTTACTTAGATGAATGTATAATATTGTCCTAACTATTATGCAGTTTTCCAACACAATTTATTAAGTAATTCATTTCCCTTTTGATTTGAGGGAAATGAATTGTTTTATTACATACTGAATCCTCAAATGTAGTTAAGTCTATTTCTTGAGTCACCACTTTGTTCTGCTGCTCTATTTCTATCTTAGCACTGGTATTGAATAATTTTAATTGTTGTTTTATAATGTGTTCTAATATCTGGCAGAGCTAGAAACAACTCCTTCCTCCCTTAATTATTTTCTCTTTCAGAATATTCATTGTTATTCTCATCTGTTTGTTGTTCAAGATTAATTTTAGAATCATTTTGTCAGAGTAAAAAAAACATCCTATTGGGATTTTGTATGTGCACTCCTGTTAAAATATAAATTAACTTGAAGAAAATAGGCATTTTTATAATACACAGCCCTCATATCCAGACACATGTTTTTGTTCGCCTACTTCCGTCTTTCTAAATATAACAGCTCCATGGTTTTCTTCATATAGGTCACATGCATTGCTTCGCATACATTGCTTGTCACCTTTATTCTTAAATAGGCAGGTACTTTTTTCATTTCTCCTCCCACCCTGACCTCAATGCCACATGCACAGGTGAAGCATGCTCTATTTTCCCTCCCCTCTATGGCTGAAACCTAGTGTTCCCTGTAAACATACAATCCCAGATTTTCCAGGACAAATGCAATTTCAAACATCATTTCCCTTGGCCCAGAAAATATGATCACAATAGCTAGAGTCCTTGGAAATTGCCTTTTTCAAATGATCAGAGCCAGAGTTGGGATCAGCAAAGATTTAAATGCATCAGCCTCAGCATGAGGGATAATATTCCTGGGAACTGTTTGTGATTAGGCCAGGGACCGTGATCAGTGTGAGCTTCCTCTGCTTAATGTAACATTCCCCTCATTTCTCTAGACTTCTTTCAAGGTTTTGTTGACCTACAGATGGCCCCAGAAAATAAACAGGGAACTTAGGGAGTCCCAGGGCTCCCTCCCTCTGTTATCCAGTCCTCAAGAACCTGAACACTGAAGACCTGTGGTTTCCCTTTGCTAGTGGCAGGCAGAGCAGGGGGTGCCCGCTCTGCAGAATTCTCCCAGTGATCTGAAGGGGACGTCGCCTTGAGTGGAAAGTCAGGGGTGGTAGCAGGATGGGGGAGGGTCTGTATCTGCTACTGTACTGGAGAATGGGCACTAGTCATAGCTATGAAGCGTCCCAGGGCCATGGGGCAGCCTGAGAAGTGTATGCCAGAGTTGAGGGAGTCCAGGGCTGAAAGAGCTGACCCTGGATGAAGGAATGGGTCACAAAGGAGGCTGCTGGTGTTGCCTCTCAGAATGTACAAGGAGGTGGAGTCAATTCTTGTCCTACCAGGCCACTAGGGGTTATATCATTGCCTGTTACCTTTGTTTTCAAATAGGCAGATACTTTATGGGGGAAGGAAGATTCTGGATTGACTCATGTCCTCACCCAAGGGAATACGGTGTATCCCGGCAGAGTATATCTTTGACCCAGCCAGAGGCTTCAGTCTCCAAAAAGAGACTTCAGTCTCACAGCAGAGACTAGAGAGGAAACCATGAACCAGAATAGAAGCCCAGTCCTTGGACTGGGGCATACATATTGAAGAAGGGTTAGCAGGAGAGGGAGATCCTAAAACTGAGTGGGCCTGTAGGTATGCTGGGCTTCTCACAAGCCCACCAGTTACTGGCTCTGTGCAGCCACACACATCTCACCCCAACAGTTTGTAGGACTAGAACTTCCCAGTGTACCATCATGCTTAGCTGGGCTTGGCTTAGAATCTGGCTGTAAGAACCAAGCCTGTGGGATCCAGCTCTTCAGTGTACCTGGCCAGGGTGAAATCAGGCAGACTGAAGGGATGGCTCACAAAGGAGGCTCCCAGCATTTCCTATCAGGATGTCCAAGGAAGTAGTCAACACTTTCCCTGCCAGGCCAGTGTGAGTCACATACATCACTTGTTTCCTTTATGTCTAAACAGTCAGGTACTTTATAGGAGAAGGAAGTGTCTTTGGTGGCCCTGCCTGGTCTAAAGTAGACCCAAACCCAGCTAACCATTAGAATCACTCATAGGCCTTTTAAAATACAAAATTCTTGGCCTTGTCCCCCAAAATTCCAATTCAGTAGGTCCAAAATGGGGCCTAGGAATTGTAGTTCTAAAAAACTCCTAGATGATCTAGACATTAGGTCATATTTCTGAACAACTAGTATGGAACACATACTGTATGCCAGTGGCTTGGGGAAAGTTTTGTGTCAGTTCTGTGAGGTTTGGTCCCTTGAATTTGTCTCTTGAATTCCTCTGGGCTAATGGGAAGGCTTGAGCTCTTGGATTACATCATGCCAACAGACTTTTTTCCTAGCTAATACTTGTGTCATGCCAAGATACATGGGGTTGTGATACATGTGGTGATATGTTGTGTTCATATGCTGTTGCTATTAAGTTGGCCAGGCTGAGCTGCCATAACTCAGTTATTAGGATGATTGTAGTCTCCCAGGTTCCGTGGGATGTTGACCTCCATGTTGGTATCCCATCAAGGAATGAGATGCATGGTCCAGTACTCCCACATTACAACTTGATGTTTTTCATTTAATTTAAATGCAGCAAAATGTGGAAGGGAGTGGGTACTATGTACTGGCCATTACACTCAGCACCGGGCAAGTGATGAAGATGATTCAAACATGGTTCTTGCCCTCCAAGAGCTCGTAGTCTAGTGAGTAAGATAAGCGTGTGCTTTTATTTTAAAGCAGTCTCTGAATTATTGCAATCATAGATGTGGTCACAAAGTGCTACCAGAATGTAGAGGAAGAAAAATTCATTCCAACTGGCAGATTTTCAGAAGTCTTCTTGGAAGATTGTAGCACAGGCAAAAATTTCAGTCCAATCCAACCCAGGAATCTGTCCAAAACCAAACTGTGAACACAGTTTAATCCAAGGCCCAGTTCAAAGGCCTTATTCCAGCTAAGAGTCCTGGTCCAAGGTATATTAGGACCACAGCTACCTGCGTGGAAGAGGAACTGGGAAAACTGGTCAAGCTTTAGGAGTCTAATCCTGGGCTGTGACCTCTACTTGTAGGGGAATGAGGTATCTCTGTCATTCTCATTTCAGCTTTCACCTTTGGGATCAAGCCAACAGGCTCTGTTTTCTCTGTAAAATATCCAAAGTTGTGTGTATGCATTCTCCACTGTGCTCTGCCATGCCTGACTCAGAGAGCTGTGGAGGCCAACAGAGTTTCCCCAGCCAGGGTCTGTTTTCACAGCTGCTGGCTCAAAAGCTGGAGCTTGAAGTTCTATCAATACCCCAACCCTGTTCTTTGAGCCTCTTGGTGTATTTGTCATCTTACTTGAACATATGTGCATTACTATCAGCCCTCAGTGATGTGAGTGTCCTCAGACTCTGTGGTCCTCGGGGAAGGGACTACATACCTTTTCTAGGGCTTGGCTTTCTAAGAGGGCCTTGGGTTACCCGCTCTTGTGTTGATTGGCCCTTCCTCTAGGCCTTATGTACAAGAGCAATCTTTTGGGGGACTCAGGGGAGGTGGGTTCAGAGAAAAGGCTCCTGGCCCTAGGCTACCTGATCAACTCTCATCTTGCTCTGGGACTTAGATCAGACTCCCCCATGGTCTTGCAGGGAGCTCTCCCAGGCTACCTGTAAACTCCCTTGGATTATCGTGTTTCCCCTAGAAGAAAATCCAAATGTAATTCCTTGTGTTCATGGAGAACAACCAGCATGTATTGTTTTCCAGTCTTCAGTGGGTGGTGGTCTGAGGCATGAATGGACCATGACAGTTCTATACTCCTTGAGTGAGGATGCTCTGACGAACAGGCTTAGAATGCATGATGGAGCTCTCTAACAGAGCTCAGGGGCTCAAGTGAAGAGGACAGGCCCTGAGTGCCTCAAAGACCCAGGGACCTGGGCCTACAGTCCTGAGAACATCCCCTGAGTTGTTGAAGATGTGATCCACACCCTTCCTTGAATTCCTCTGGGCTAATGGGAAGGCTTGAGCTCTTGGATTACATCATGCCAAGATACTTTTTTCCTAGCTAATACCTGTGTCTGGCTGACCAGATTAATAAGAACAGCTGAAGCTAACCTTAGCTGGACATAGAGACCAGCTGGGATCTGCCCATGTAGGAAGAATAGGACGCTACGAGTATCACTCATAGGATCCTGGGGGCTGGGTGCAGGCAGCTGTGGGATCTCACAGGAGAGAAGCACTTTTGAGTAGCCTTTGCTTGGGACATGGAAAGACTGGGTCATCAGGACTTCCATCTGTTCCCCAACATGTCACAGTTCCTCAGAATCTCACAGTGAGACTCAAGACTGACAGAATATCCAACACTCAAGTGAAGGGCTGTTCAGTACCAGGTACCCCCATGCAGCTGACAGTGCCTCTCCTTTCTAAGGTTATCTGCCCACAGATCTGCTCACAGAAGGTGCCTCACCAGGTCACAGTTGGCAGTCGAGCAGTCAGTCATTCCTGCAAATGGGGAGTTTTGTCAGAATCTTCTGGACTTGGAGTTACCTGTTCATTCCTTGAGGAGAGGAGGGACTGAGGATCAAAGAGCAAACCTTTTGGGCTGGGGTCTTGCTGGATTGAGGGTGTGGTAAGGGAGAAGTGGGGAGACACCACTTTTGCTGCCTTAGTAGGCTGATTAAGACTAGGAGATACACCAAGCAGAAGCATGCGTGGAGACACCATCAGCAGCAGAGTGGGGATGTCCCTCTTGTTTCAAATTCAGCCAAAATTGAATGTATACCTTCCCTGAGCCCAGCACAGTGCTGTGTTCCATGCCTTCACAAACTTCATTGCGTTGAGTCTTCACAAAAAAGCTGTAATTTAGAAGTTATTAATCCCATTTTTATATATGAGGGGGAAGACTCAATGATGTAAGGTACCTGCCCTCTTCCTCCCTCCCAAATGCGTACAGCTAATAAGTGAAAAATACATGCAAACCCCCAATTTTTAGAAGGATTCATATTTGCTCCAACTTTGGCATGGTGGCTTGGTCTGGCTACGTATATTTTCCAAAGAACTTATGGTCTGTTTTCAAGGTAAAAGCTGAGCCCCAAGAGTGTGGACTCAGCTACTTCCCAGTAGCACAGGGCAGGGGGCCTTTTTTGTGCTTTGTTCCGTAAGGTATCAGAATCTTTTCTGTGAGCTGGGGATATGAGTTCCTCAGCCAGCCACTGAGGAATGCATGAAAATACCAGTGCAGAGCCTGGCCTTGGGAAAGACCTCTAAACATCTCAATGAAGAGGGCCTAAAGGCCGGGGTAAGCACCTGGAATGGTTTGGTGGGGGCAATGCATTATTCCAGAGGTGTGGCAAGAATCAGTCATGGCCACAGGGTAATCCCAGGCAGTGGGTAATTTCCAAAGGTTATGCTGATGAACAGTCATGTAATTTATACCAAGAACCTAGCCAACCTCTATGGGATACAGGTAACAGGGTCCAGCCATAGAGGGCAAGAACTTAGCAATCATCAGACCCCTACCAATGAGCTTCAGTTTAGGATTCCAGTTCCAGAGGGGATTGAGTTGTGAATGAGGAACTTGAAGCAAAAGCTAGTTTCATGAATAGCTGCTACCATGAGTAGGGTGACAATATATCCCTATTTGCTTGGGACAATCCCAGTTTACATCTTTTGTTCTAGGTAATTATCCATAGTGCCATCTTTCATTCTCAAAACCAGTTTGGGCAATATGTTACGTGGGTACCCTGACATGCCAAAGACCTCATGCCAAGAAAGGAATTGGGCCTCAGTGATTGATTTGAATGCCATGCCAAGAGGGATCTGAGTCAGAGGTCTATGAGGCTATATATAGTGGTTTGTCTTTTTTTTCTTACTTGTCACTGACTTGAAACTCAAGCTCTGGGCTGGGCACAGTCGCTCATGCCTGTAATCCCAGCACTTTGGGAGGCCAAGGCAGACGGATCACGAGGTCAGGAGATCGAGACCATCCTGGCTAACACCGTGAAACCCCATCTCTACTAAAAATACAAAAAATTAGCCGGGCGTGGTGGCGGGCGCCTGTAGTCCCAGGTACTCAGGAGGCTGAGGCAGGAGAATGGCGTGAACCCGGGAGGCAGAGCTTGCAGTGAGCAGAGATTGCGCCACTGCACTCTAGCCTGGGTGACAGAGAGAAACTCTGTCTCAAAAAAAAAAAAAAAGAAAAAAAAAGAAAAGAAACTCAAGCTCTGTAGGATTAATCCCTTCCTACCTCTCTCCCCCTCATCCCATGCCACTCTTCCATCAAAACTCTTGCCTACCTCAATGCCTTTCCACTTACAGTTCACCATGTTGGAGTGTCCCTCACAAGACTGGCTCCATCTCATCATTCCTTAACTGTCACATTCCCAGAGAGACCATCTCTAACCACCTTATCCAGAAGAGCGATGTCACTTTTTATTTCCTTCATACCCTTTTTTATAAGTGTATTAGTCAACTTTTGCTGTGGCATCAACAGCCCGAAACTCTCAATGACTTGAAACAATAAATATTTATTTATTACTCATATCTCAAGAGGGTTGTAAGTCAGCTGCAGCTCTGCAGGGCTCTCCTGGGCTCCACATAACATCTCGTTCTGGGACACAGGCTGAAGGACCATGTTGTGCCTAGAGCATGTTGTTCTCATGCCAGAAGGCAGAAGCTTCAGGGAACAGAGCCAAACTACTCAAGTACATTTAAAGCCTCTGCTTGGAAATGCCTATGTCATGTCCACTCACAATTCCGTGGGCTAAAGTAAATTGCAAGACTAAGCCCAAAGTCAATGGGAATAGGGAAGAGAGCACCACCTCAAGAGATGTATAGCAAGGGCAAGGAGAGAACAAATGATTGTGAACAATTAGTATGATCTACCATAATAAGTGATGCTTATTTTATTTGTTGATTATCTGGCATCCTCACTAAACTATAAACTCCCTGAGGGCAGACCTGTGTATGTCTAGTTCATTGTTGTACCAATCATACAGCAAATTCTTTGTAGTATTTTCCTATTTTTGTTACAATTATTATTAGTAGTGTTATATTGCTGCTATTATAGAAACAAAGCCAACACAGCTGGAGTGAGAGAGCATTTGGTTTGGAAGATGCTTGGCCACCCAGGGTCTACTGGCAGCAGGATTTTATTCCACAGCCCTCAAGCTAGTGTAGTTACAGCCAAGAGTGGCTGAGTCCCTGAGTGCAATGAGCCTGTCATACAGACTCTATCACTGCAGCTAGGAAGGATAAGTGGGGGAGGAGCGAACATTCTAGAAAAAGAAAATCACTGGGGCAAAAATACAAACATGGATTAGCCTTGCACATTTGGAGAGCTGCAAGTAGTTTAATCTGACTGGAGTGTAGGGTGCAATAGGGGAGGGTGGGGAGAGTGGAAAAATAAAAAAGATGGGCAAGAGCCTTAGGTCACTGAGAGTCTTTTGTGCCCCTATGAGGAGTCTAGACTTTATCTTCTGTGCAGCAGGGAGTCTTTAAGAAGTCCCAAGCAAGGATGTAACAGCAAAAGAATTTGTGATTTTCAAAATTGACCCTGGAGCCGATATGGAGGATGGATTCAAAATGAGTGAAATTTAAAATAGGACACCAGGTAGACTCTGGCAGTAGAAAGAGGGCCTCCACTTAATAGGGATGTGATGAGGATGTGACAAGTACAAGAGATACTGAAGAGATAGAATCAACAGAAGTTAGTTACTGATTGAATATGAGAGCGAGGGAGAAGGAGTTGACATATTTTGCTTAGGCAACTGGGTGTTGTCATTCATGGAGATAAGGAATGAAGGAGGCTTAGGAAAATAGATAAAGAGTTCAATTTTGGACATGCATTTGAGGTGCCGGTGGGATCTCCAGGAGGGATGTACATCAGACAGTTTTGCATCAAGTCTGGAGTGTGGTAGGAGGGTTTGGGTTACTAGAATTTATTTTGGAGGCAGGGGCATAAAGGAAGCAAGAGTGGGGAGTGAGAAGAGTGCCTAGGGCAAACCTGTACCTGGGTGATGGAAGGGCTGAGTCATTTGTTAATGCCAGGGAACATTCCAGGTCCCAGAGAACCTTGGTTCCCCTGAGAACCAAGTTTGGGGAACCTTAGCCCCTGAGAATCAAGTTTGGGGAAGAAGACAAAAAGTTCAATTGTGGACATGTTTTAAGTTGCTATGATAAAATCCAAACTGACTCTCATGATTTTTTTTTTATTATTATACTTTAAGTTTTAGGGTACATGTGCACAATGTGCAGGTTAGTTACATATGTATACATGTGCCATGCTGGTGTGCTGCACCTTTTAACTCGTCATTCAGCTTTAGGTATATCTCCTAATGCTATCCCTCCCCCCTCCCCCCACCCCACAACAGTCCCCAGAGTGTGATGTTACCCTTCCTGTGTCCATGTGATCTCATTGTTCAATTCCCACCTGTGAGTGAGAACATGTGGTGTTTGGTTTTTTGTCCTTGCAATAGTTTACTGAGAATGATGATTTCCAATTCCATCCATGTCCCTACAAAGGACATGAACTCATCACTTTTTATGGCTGCATAGTATTCCATGGTGTATATGTGCCACATTTTCTTAATCCAGTCTATCATTGTTGGACATTTGGGTTGGTTCCAAGTCGTTGCTATTGTGAATAGTGCCGCAATAAACATACGTGTGCATGTGTCTTTATAGCAGCATGATTTATAATCCTTTGGGTATATACCCAGTAATGGGATGGCTGGGTCAAATGGTATTTCTAGTTCTAGATCCCTGGACTCTCATGATTTTTAAAAGACCTTGCCATCCGACTCTCATAATTTTTAAAAGACCTTGTCATCCTCTTTAGTTTGTCTTGTGTTCCTTGCTCCATCTATCACCCTGCTTCTACCTACCATGCTGGCCTCCCTTCTGTCCCTCACATGCACCAAGCTCATTCCTACCCCAGGGCCTTTGCCCTTGTAATTCTTTCCCCCTGCAGTGAATCTTCCTTAGAATGATTGGTTCCTTATCATCAGGCCACAGTCCAAAGGCCACCTCCTCAGACAGGCCATTCCTGCTGCCTTATTAAAAGCAGCCCACCTCTATGCCATTCATTCTTTTTTTCGTCACCTCTTAGAATGTAAACTTCAGAGGGGCTAAGGACTTGCTTATCCATCTTGGTGGCTGCTGATCCCATACCTAGAATAGGGACAGACACACAGCAGGTGCTCCGTCACTCCATCAATACTTGAGCTAGGTGGAGACATTTCAAAGACCACTGGATACACAGGTCTGGCGTTCAGAAGAAATGTCTTTCCTGCAGGCATACACTTAGGAGTTATGTGAGGATGAGGTGCCCTAAAGAGGACAAGCAAGTGAGAAGATGACCCTGAAATGGATCTGTTCATATTTCAAAAGGTAAAAGCCAGGTAGAGAGGAAAGCTTTCAAATGACTGCCAAGGGACGGTCAGAGCTAGAGATGGAAAACCTGGAGAAGGTATTATGGAAGAACCAAAGTGTCTTAGGAATGAGAGAGGGCTAGCTCTGTTGAATGCCCTTCTAATTTGTCTCAGAACACTGATGCTCAAGTTCTACCTGTCCAAGAGGTGGAAACTGGGCAGAAAAAAAAGAAACACAAAAACTTGTGTACAAGCCAGGTGTCTAAGACCAGAGTGAGCAACATAGTGAGACCCCCCTGCCCCCGCACACACACATCTCTTTAAAAAAATAAAAATAATTAGTCAGACATAGTGGCACACACCTATAGTCCCAGCTACTTGGGAAGCTGAGGTGGGAGGATCACTTTTAGCCCAGGAGTTCAGGACTACAGTGAGCTAGGATTGCACCACTGCACTGCAGCCTAGAGATAGTGAGACCCCTTTCTCTAAAAAATTTTTTAAAGAAAAAATAACTTGGGAACAATTTATGGTTTTTGGACTGGATTATATCAAATATGAATCTAGGAGGACATACATGTGCTCAGGAAATGTGCAGCCAGTATTGCCCATTTATCCTTCATACTCCTTTTGGAATGTGTGTGAGTTTCTAGACTGCATCCTCAGTATTCTCCTTAGAAAGAACGGAGCCTAAAGTTAACTTAATCTTGTTTATGATAAGGATAAGCCCTGCCCAGTAACTAGCTTTGCCCTGATGCAGGTGACCTTGAGAAACTCACACAGTGTCTTTGAGACTAACACAGTTAAATGATAACTTTCACCAGGCTTTAGTGCCAGAGATGACATTAAGATAACTGAGACACAACTTTACATACACTGAGCTTCTGAGCAGAAAGAGGTGAAACAATTTAAGGTTGGGTTTGTGAAGCCTCTGCTTCCAGCTCAACAATAGCTGAATCAGCAGAGCTGCCTCAGTTTACTTACCTAGATTCATACACTGAAGCAAGAACAATCTGATTGGGCCACTTCTGCTTGGGTGAGCATTGCTGGATAAAATCACCCAACCAGACAAATTGGCACTGCTATAAATTCATGAACACCAATCTCAGTCAGGCTTACAACAGTGCCTAGCAATCCATCTGTGTTTCTCAAGTCATTCTCTTCTCCATTTCTCCATGGAAACTACCCCAAACATTCACTACCCTGCTCGAACCTATGAACAGCCCCTTCTCCTCACCTTACTCCTACCTCACAGGCAACACCCTCAATTTTCAAATACTAAAGACACCAAGCCTACAGACCAACACCCATCCTCGCCCTTCCTCTATTCTTCCCACCTTTTATAAGAGATGATCAATCCTTTCTCCCATCAAAAAACAATTTCCCTATAAATTACCCATCAAAAAATTTTTAGCATAACTCCATTTATGCTTTAGATAAGGAATCTTTAAAAACTTTTAACATAACAGTGAGAAATGTATTTTTACCTTGTAACTTTGTACACACTTGCACATAATTGAAACATACATTTCACAAGCAGTACTTACCTTTACTACTTACATTGAACTCAGATATTTCCTATGCTCTTCCTTTATTAGCCCATTCTTGCATTGTTATAAAGAAATTTCTGAGGCTGGGTAATTTATAAAGAAAAGAGTTTGAATTTGGCTCATAGTTCTGCAGGCTGTACAGGCATGGCACCAAGATCTGTTCAGCTCCTGATGAGGGCCTCAGGAAGCTTACAATTATGGCAGAAGGCAAAGGAGAGCCAGTGTATCACATGGCAAGAGTGGGAGCAAGATGGGGGTGGGGTAGGTGATAGGTACCACATTCTTTTAAACAACCAGATCTTGCATGAACTAGCAGAGCAAGGATTCACTTGTAACCAAGGGGATGATGCTAAGCCACTCATGAAGAATCTAACCCCATTATCCAAATACCTCCCCCCAGGCCCCATGTCCAACATTAAGGATTACATTTCAATGTGCTATTCGGAGGAGACAAATATCCAAACCATATCATTCTGCCCCTGGCTCCCCAAATCTCATGTCCTTTTCACATTGTAAAATACAATTATCCCTTCCCAATAGTCCCCCAAAGTCTTAACTTATTCCAGCATGAACCCAAAAGTCCTAAGTCTAAAGGCTCATCTGAAGATGAATTCCTTCCACCTATGAGCTGGTGAGATCAAAAGCAAGTTATTTACTTCCCGGATACAATGGTGTACAGACATTTGGCAAACATTCTCATTCCAAAAGGGAGAAACTGGCCAAAAGAAAGGGGTAACAGGCCCCACACAGTTCTAAAACCCAGCAAGGCAGAGATTAAATCTTAAAGATCCAACATAACCCTCGACTCCATATCCCACATCCTGGGCACATTGGTGCATGGGGTGAACTCCCAAGGCCTTGGACAGCTGTGCCTCTGTAGCTTTGCAGAGTGCAGTCCTTGTGGCTGCTCTCATGAGTTGGACTTGAACACCTGTTGCTTTCCAGGCACAGGATGCAAGCTTGCCATGACTCTACCATTTTGGAGTCTGGTGGCAGCCCCCTTCCCACAGCTCCACCAGGCACTTCACTGGTGGGACTCTGTGTGGGGGTTCCAACCCCACATTGCCACTCCACATCATCCTCTGAAATCTATGGAGAAATTGCCAAGCCTTCTTCATACTTGCATGCTGTGCACCCACAGGCTTAACATCGCATGAAAGCTGCTAAGGCTTATGGCAGCTTACACTCTCCAGAGCAGCAGCCCAAGCTGTATCTGGAGCCCTTTGAGCTGTGGTTGCAGCTGGAGCAGCCAGGATGCAGGGAGCGATGTTCTGAGGCTGCACAGGACTGCAGTGCCCCAGGCCTGGTCCCTGAAATCATTCTTTCCTCCTGGGCCTCTGGGCCTATGATGCGAGAGGCTGCTGCAAAGATTGCTGAAATGCCTTCAAGGCCTTTTTTCCATTGTCTTGGATGTTAGCACTTGGCTCCCTTTCAGTAATGCTAATCTCTCTAGCAAGTGGTTGCTCTACAGACTGCTTAGATTCTTTCTTTACCACAGGGCCAGGCTGCAAATTTTCCAAACTTTTGTGCTTTTCTTCTCTTTCAAATGTAAGTCCCAACTTTAAGTCATCTCTTTGCTCCTGTTCTGATCATGAGCTGTTAGAAGCAGCCATGCTAATTCTTGAATGCTTTGCTGCTTAGAAATTTTTTCCATCAGATACCCTAGGTCATCACTCTTAAGTTCAAACTTGCAAAAAGCCCTAGGATATGGACTTAATGCAGCCAAGTGATTTGCTAGGGAGTAGCAAGGGTGACCTCTACACCAATTCCCCATAAGTTCCTCATTTCCATCTGAGACCTGTTAGCCTGGCCTTCACTGTCCATATTTCTATCAGCATTTTGGTGACAACCTTTTAAACAGTCTCTAAGAAATTACAAACTTTCCCTCATTTTCTTATCTTCTGAGACCTTCAAACTCTTCCAGCCTATCCCTGTTACCCAGTTCCAAAGCTGCTTCCACATCATCAGGTATCTTATAGTAACATCCCACACCCCTGGTACCAATTTTCTGTGTTAGCCCATTCTTGTATTTCTATAAATACTTGAAGCTGGGTAATTTATAAAGAAAAGAGGTTTGATTTGAATCGTGGTTCTGCAGGCTGTACAGGCATGGCACCAACATCTGCTCAGCTCCTGGTGAGGGTCTCAGGAGGCTTACAATCATGGCAGAAGGCAAAACGGAGCCAGCGTATCATATGGTAAAAGTGGGAGCAAGGTAGGGTGGGGGCACCACACTCTTAAGAAACCAGATTTCATGTGAACTACCAGAACAAAAATTCACTCATCACCAAGGGGATGGCGCTAAGCCATTCAAGAGGGATCTGCCCCCATGAGTCCCACCAGGCCCAACCTGGAACATTGGGGATTACATTTCAACCTGAGATTTGGAGGAGACAAAAAACCAAACTATATTTTTTTTTGTTTGTTGTTTGTTTTGTTTCTTAACATGAAATTTATGACCAGCTAATAATGGGTTGCAATCCACTGTTTAATACATTTAGCTATAAATTCTTCCTCACCTTTCACCTTTTCATGAATCTTATGCTTCAAATAATTCTTCCTCCTTCTGCTAACTCTTCAGCCACTTCCCTTCTGCCAGTTGCATTCCATCAACATTGAAATTTTCTCAGGCTGCCCTCATCAAAACAAAACAAAACAAAAAACACCCATCTTGGCTGGGCACAGTGGCTCATGCCTGTAATCCCAGCACTTTGGGAGGCCAAGGCAGGCAGATCATGAGGTCAAAAGATCAAGACCATCCTGGCCAACATGGTGAAACCCTATCTCTACTAAAAATACAAAAAAAAAAAAAATTAGCTGGGCGTGGTGGCACACACCTGTATTCCCAGCTACTCAGGAGGCTGACACAGGAGTGCATGAACCCAGGAGGCAGAGGTTACGGTGAGCCGAGATTGCGCCACTGCACTCCAGCCTGGCAACAAAGTGAGACTCCGTCTCAATAATAATAATTTTAAAAAGCATCTTTCTTCACACCCTCATCTCCTTGCAGGTTCTCTAATTTCATACCCAAACTTCTGTAGCAGGATGTCTATGTACCCTTGTTGTGTTCATTTCTCACCTCCCAGTACCCTGTTACCCCACTCCATTCTGATTTCTGAGTCCACCACGTCTCTGAAATTGCTCTCACAAAACTCACCAATGAGTCTCATGTTGCTGAAACCCTGTGGATCATTTTCAGCCTAGATGATACATGGCGCTCAGCAGTCTTTCAAAACAGATGTCCCTTCCTCCTTCTGGAAACCCTCTTTCCTTGTCTGTATGACACCACTCTCCTGTGTTTTCTCCTACCTCTTGACTGCTTGGTCCCTGTCTGCCCTGCCAGTCCCCTTTCTCTCAAAAAGTTCAATGCCATCTTTTTTTTTTTCCAACTCAATAGCTCTGTTGTTTTAAGTTTTTGTTTTCTAATAATATTATATGTTTTTTCACCTCTTTATTAACCAACTTTATTTATTCTTTGTTGGTTGCCTCTTAATTTCCTTGGCCAATATTTCTATGTTGAGTGTACATCTTTCTATCAAATTCCAATTCTTCATAGATGAAGGATAGTAAATATTTAAATGTAGTAACTTGCGCATATTTTCTCTCCATTTGTCTCTCATTATTCAGCTTTTGTTTATGGTGATTTTTGAAATCTAAAATCTTCCATTTCTGTAGTTTAAAATTTCCCTTATGATTTCTAATTTTGGTGTAATACTAATAAAGTCCTTCCTTGCCTCCAACATTATACAAATATTCCTTATATTTTCTTCTAGGACTTCTCTGGTACATGGAATGAAGTGTGGACCTAATTTTGTCATTAACTGGCTAGCCATTTGTTCTAGCATCAGGTATTGATCAATCAACCCTCTCTCTGCTAATTTGAAAAGCCCCCTTTATCATATATTTTTGGTTCCTTTTCTGGACTTTCTTTTCCAGCTCTGTTGATCTCTCTTTTGAAGTCAATATAGTATAAATTATATTATTACAGCTTTATAATATGTTTTAGTATTTAATATGTGGGTTGGCAAGCCCTTCCTCCTCTGGGAGGAAGTAGGTGTTGTGGTCAAGAGCTTGGGCTCTGGTACTGGCCTGACTGGTTCATCTTCCCAGCTCTATCGACCGTGGGCAGATTAATTTAACATTTGGACTCAGCGTCTGTCTCTGTAAAGTAGGTTAATGATAGTACCTATCTCAGAGGGTTGCTGTGAGAGTTAATGAGTTGAGATACAGGAAGCTCTCAGAATGCCAACTAGCACCTTATATGCTATTATTCCTTATCTGTCTCAAGGAGAGCTTGGCTGTTTTCACCTGTTTACCAACAGATGGATCTTGCAATGGTTTTAAGTTCCAGAAAAAAAAAAGATCTGGCCTGGAATTGTGTTAAATTTGTACCATGATTTAGGACACTTTTCATCTTAGTAATATGAATTATTTTCAACCAGGAACATAGTTTGCCTCTCCATTAAAAATTTTTTTTCTTCCTATCAGTACAGTTTTGTTGTTTTTGTTGTGTAGGTCATGTTGGCTTATTGTTGTAGGGCTGAATTTGATTTTCTAGCACTTTGCATGAAGGATTTTCTATACTGTAGGTGTGTCATTGTGTTGGTGGATATGATTGTGTGTGTATCGTACATATCATTGCTATGGGAGTATTGTATCAAAATCAATTTAAATAGCATGGCTATTACAAGTTTGCTTATAGTTTTGAAGCACTGGCCATGAAACCACCTACCCACTAAGTATTTTCCAGTTTCCTCAGGTTTTTCCCTTCATGCTAATTTTGGTAATTCAAATTTCTCTAGGAAATGCTCCATCTTATCCATATTTCATATGTTATGTATACTATTCTTTTATAGTTGGATTATCACCTTAGTGTTATTATAGCCTCCTATCCCTATGTATATTTATCTTTTCTATTTCTACTTATTGAGCAAACCAATCAGAAATTTTTATTGATCTCTTCAGAAGCCAATTTTTTTTTTCTGTTTTCGTCTTTTCTAAGTTTATTCTCTCTTCTCTCCTTAATCATGTTCAGTTATTCTTTTGGTAACTTTTTAAGTATAAACACTAATTGCATTTATTTTATTTCTTTATTGTTTAATCATGAATAAAGCTATGAATTTTCTCCTTACTACAGCTTTGGTCTAGTATCATCATCATTATAAGAAGTCTGTATTGGCCGGGCGCAGTGGCTCATGCCTGTAATCCCAGCACTTTGGGAGGCCGAGGCGGGTGGATCACAAGGTCAGGAGATCGAGACCATCCTGGCTAACACGGCGAAACCCTGTCTCTACTAAAAATACAAAAAATTAGCCGGGCGAGGTGGCAGGCGCCTGTAGTCCCAGCTACTCGGGAGGCTGAGGCAGGAGAATGGCGTGAACCTGGGGGGCGGAGCCTGCAGTGAGCCGAGATTGGGCCTCTGCACTCCAGCCTGGGTGACAGCAAGACTCCGTCTCAAAAAAAAAAAAAGAAGTCTGTATTGATAGCTTTGTTTCCTCATTGAACTCAGGAACTTATTTGGAAAGAGTTTTATGAATTTTTAAGTGATTATGGATTTTTCTTTGTTCTTTTCTTATTGATGTCTAGTTTATTTGTACTGTGAACAGAAAATGTGGCCCAACAGTTTTTGCATTGTGATAGAATTTATGGGGATTTTCTTATAGCCTAATGTAAGGTCAATTTTGTAATAATCCATGGGCACCTGTAAAGAAGTTTGCATTCCTTGTTTGAAGACTACAGAGTTTCATATAATATACACACTCATAATATTTTCAGATCCTTTTTATCTTGATCTTGATTTCAGGGTAGTATATTTTATTTTGTCTCTTTCATGCTTTTGGACATAAAGTATTATAACTGTCATATCTTTATTTTGTAATGGGCTCATTATCCATGTTTTAAATATGATATTTGGATTTTGTATTAGGTCTCTATAAGGACTACTGAAAACTCTCTTTGTTTGGTGACAACACCAAAAGAAAAACATAATAAAAGAGGGGTCTTCAACAAGCCCCTTTTATTTTCTACTCAAGCTCATGTTAAATAATAACCTAATATAATGCACAGTAATTACACATCTACCTGTTAATAAGTTTCCCACCTTTATTATTTGTCAACAGTCTGACACTTCTGACTTAAAAGTTTAGTCTACATCAAGATCCATGAGCACAGCCTGGTCACTACTCTGAAGGAGGAAGGTGCCTGATCTCCTTCTTTTAACCTGGGTGATTGAGGGTGATGAGATCCAATTACAACTTTTTAAAAATCCCTCATTTGCGACACTGAGAAGTAGGCTCTTCCTATTCTCTTATAGAAATATTACAATACAACATGCATACATCATTTTCCAGAGCAAGAAAGATTAGATCTTTGTAAGACAACGCACACTTCCTCTTCCTGCCCTTGTTGCAACAAGTCTGAGTACTCTTTTGAGATGGAAGACAGAGCTTTATAAGGCCACATTCTTGTTCTAAGAGTGTCAGTTTATCAGCCCTGTCTCCTTCCAGGTATAATAAGAAATGCCTCTTGGTAGCTGTCCAGAAAACTCTTGGCGTAAGAAAAGGATCATCCAAGAGTCAGGTGTAATATAATATCCAAGGATCAGATATTAATATTAAAATTCCTTTTCTGTTGTTCACATTTGCCTCCACCAGTAGTTCTCAAACCCTGGCTGCAATTTGGGATCACCTGGGGAACTTTTTAAACTCGGTGATGCCCTGAGCCCAGTCCACCAATTAAATAGGAATATTTGAGACTTATGTTGATAAATTACAACACTCTTCTAATGTAAAGCCTGAGCTATCTTGGCCCATTCCTTTACTTTTGAGTATTCAGAGTCACTTTGTCTTAGCTGTGTGTTTTGTCCCAAAGAGAGGGTTATATATTACTGGGAGATTAACCTGTATACATTTATTGTCATAACTGATGTTTTATCTTTTTTAAAGCATCTTACGTTACAACCCCCCTACCCCATGCTTCCTTGTTGTTTCCTTTGAATTTCTTTTTTCCTCCCTGAACTACTTTGCTTTTTCCCCTTTGGTAATTTTGAAGATAAGCTATTTCATATTCTATTACTAATTACACCTAACATCTTTAAAAGCATGCTCCAACCTATATTTCTCTAATTAACCACAGAAACTACAAAACAGGATTTCTTGCAAGATGAGCAAATTAGCATATCTCCTTGCTCCAACTTTACTCTTTGTGTCAGTAGAATCTGGAATATTCTACCCTAGAGTTTGGGCAGGAATAACGTCTTATATTTTCTGTTCCAAGGAATATTTGTTACGCTTGCATTTCATTTTATAACTATGTTTACATAAATTATTTAAATTCACTACCATATTGGTTTATTTGCTCATTGTCAATCTTTTTTTATGCTTTTTGTTAACCTCAACTTTATCCTACTTGAGTTTGTTGTTTAAATGCATCTCTTGGTTGGATAGGAGACATCTTTGAGTGGATGTGAGTAGGACATGTTTTGAGGCCTTTGATATTTAAGAGCAGCTTTCTGTTGCCTTTGCTGTTTAACAACTTGGCTCATTCATACCCTTTTCCACTGTAAATTATCTAGGGACACATCTGTACTATGTCTAAGATAAATACATGGAGGGTTACAGCACAGTATGTTTCTCTGTTTTCCAGAGTTGACACAGGTATCCATCTATTAATATTTGTACAGACTTTGGTCAATCTGTTGGTCGAGGTTTGGAGTGGGATGGGGTTATGAGACCCACATGTTCATGTCACCTTCTTTCAGAATGGTTTCAACCATTAGGTACTCATTGATTCATTCAGCAAATATTGGTTGAGCACCTACAATGTGTCAGGCATTGTGGGAGCCACTAGGGATTCAGCAGAATCAGATGAGATTTCTGCTGTCATGGAAGATCTGTGTATGTGTTGGGGAGAGGGAAGGACTGACCATCAACAGCTAAACATGTAAACAAGATAATTTTAGAGAATGATAAGCAGAGCTATCATATATAGCTGCTCAAATTCCAAAATGGTGCCCCTGGAGCTTTGCAACATGACAATCCTGGTTAAAGGTTCTAGAGAAAAAATAATACACTGATAGAGTGATGGAGGTGGGGAGAGGGTCTCAGGCCTTATTAATTAAATAGTCCTCTGCAGCAAATTTATTTGCTCACATACTCACAGTGCCCCTGACCATCTTCCCTCTGAAACTTTAGCACCTTTCTTTGTCTTCATCTGCCTTGGACTTGCTCAGCAGGCCCTGTGACTTGCCCCCTCTGCCTTCAAGGTCTTTGCCTTTGGGTTTTGATTCCTCATTATTTGCATTATGTTCCCAACTGAACTCCCACAAAGCTGGAGACAAGATGGCTGTGTGGGGGCATCCATGTCCAGCCTAGAGACTCCCAATTCAGTGCTAATGTAATATTTCAAGTTGACAGATGAATCTTCAGCAGATTTGAGGAACGCCTTCTAAGACTCCACGGTCACATAGGCCCAGGGGGAAGTGTTATTCTCATACTGAGAGACATGGTGGGGGGTTAGTAAGAGCTTGGTCTCTAGAATCAGGCTGCATTGATTTGGCTTTGGCGCTACCATTTACTGGCCCTGCATTACTTAACCTCTGTGTGCCTCAGTGTCTTCATCTTTAAATGGGGTTAATAACAATACCTACCTCGTAGCGTTATAGTGACAGTTAAATTGAGCAACTGATGGAAGTGCTTAGAATGGTGTCTACTCTTAGTAAACCCTCAATAATATATAATAATAATTGCCATTAACTATATATTACATTACCTAAAAGCCTTTTCATGTCCTTCTCTCCCCTTGGCTCGAATTCTTTCTATACTTAAAATATACATGGATTACAGGGATGAGACTGAATGTGTCTTAAGAACCAGGCTTACTTTGCTGAATTGCATGGGAGGGCTTTTACAGCTGCAGACTGGAAAAGAAATACTTAATGCAGAAAATGGGGAGCTGGGCAGAGTCAGGGAGAATCAAGACTAAACTCATCAAAAGGAGTCACCAATTTTTTTGGTTTAATGTTTTCCCCCCTTTGGCAAACATGATTTTATTATTTTTCATCTTAGCATCATTACCTTTAGTAAGTCAAATATTTTACTCACTTAAATATCAATTTAATTAACACCAAACATCTATATAAATGTTATAAATGGACTTAAATGTTTATCCATATTTGGAACTACCTTTTTTATGCTTGTATATATTAAAAGATGTTTAGAATGAACCTACAGCATTTTTGCAATCAGAAAAATTAAATGTTGTTTCATTTTGAACGCCTACGACCCTGATATAGTTTTTATTTGGGGGCTTATGTCCAGTCTTTATCCATATATAAACAAATATTTAATAGCTATAATCAAAAGCACACATATAATTTTATGATCTACTGCTTTTTTAAAAATTATGTTTAACATTCTTTCTACAGGGTCATATTTATCACTTTAATGATTGCAGTCAAACTCTATCACATTAAAGGCTATAATTTACCTCACATTATTGGGCTGACATATAGTTTGTTCACATTTTTCCTCTATAATAAAATTATGTCATTGTAAACATCTTTGGCTAGGTGGCTCTTTTTCTTTTGAATTAATTCCTAGAGATTACTGAGTCAGTCTTTGAGTAGTTTTGTGGCTCTGGATACGAACTTACATACTCCCTTCAAAAAGGATCATATCAGTTTTGCTCTGCAATTGGCAATAAATGCATGTATGAGATTCCATGAAGCCTCAACAATATTGGATTCTATATTTTTTCTTTATTTTTTCTATTGAAATGGACTGAGTTGTCATATTAATTCTATTTTCTTTTATATGAATCCTCTAAGCACTCTCTTTACTCATCTTAGTGATGTTCTTAGATAATTATAAAGGTTCTAATTCAATATTGATATTTTTCCTGTGTCATAAGCGTTGTGATTATTTTTTTCATTTTATTATTTTCTTTTATAATTTTGTTTTAGTATTTATTTGTTTTCTCATTTACAGCACTTTCTTTGCCTATTCTTATTCCAGGGTCTGCTACTAGTTGGCATGAAAATAGCTTAAAATAAGGGTTTTTGGAAGGGTGGATCCTTAGGGTGAAATAGGGGAGAGAGAACAGGACGTGGACAGGGATCACAATGGATGCTGTCACCTCCCTCCCCCAGTTTCTTCAGAAGCTTTGGTCTCTGAAAGATGGTGCTCCTGGCACCTCTTCAGCATAGTGTGGCATCTTGGGGTTGTCAGAATCCCATGGCACACCTATCATTTTTCCATCAAAAATGTTTGAAGGAGACAAATGGTCCTGGGCTGTCTCCACCCAGTTACCGCCTGGGGAATTAGCACTGCTGTGTCATTAAGCAATGTCCTTTCCTACTGCTGTAAACCCAGCTGAGAGGGGTCAGGGACTGTGACTCTACACTTAGGCTTGAGTTGTGGCTTTGCCCCACCCAAGGGACCCAAAGCACGAAGACGCAGTGTTTCACATCCAGACACATCCAATCTGTAAATACTCAAAAAATGGGAGAGGTCAAAGGAGAGATGTTAACCACTACCCAAAATCCCCCAGCCAGAAATGATCCTTGCCAACAATTGGTGGACACTATTACAGATATCACATAGTTTTCTATGCATTTATACAAATAGACAGTTGGATGGATTGATAGAAATAATTTTTAAAAATCTGGGCCGCATCCTAGCTGAGCGTGCTGACCAGGGGAGAGGGGCCAAGAGAAGACCAGTTCTGCCATGTCTGCCTTTTGCCAAAGGGGCCCTACCCATTGCTAAGTCCAGCATGGAGCCCAGCATGTCTCCCCACCTGGAGCTCAGAACCCAGCCAGTCCAGCCCAACCCTTGTGCCACTCTTTCTTTCTATTGCTTTTTAGACTAAGAAGATGTTCCCCCTGCCAGCCCTCAGTGGTGCAGGCAGAATGTTGGGGATGCTTACTGACCTCCACTGCTCTTCTCTTGCAGTCTCCTGCTTCTTCAACTTCACCAGCCCGTCTGGGGTTGTCCTGTCTCCCAACTACCCAGAGGACTATGGCAACCACCTCCACTGTGTCTGGCTCATCCTGGCCAGGCCTGAGAGCCGCATCCACCTGGCCTTCAACGACATTGACGTGGAGCCTCAGTTTGATTTCCTGGTCATCAAGGATGGGGCCACCGCCGAGGCGCCCATCCTGGGCACCTTCTCAGGAAACCAGCTTCCCTCCTCCATCACAAGCAGTGGCCACGTGGCCCGTCTCGAGTTCCAGACTGACCACTCCACAGGGAAGAGGGGCTTCAACATCACTTTTACCAGTGAGTCCTCCCTCTGTCACCAGCTGGCCCTCCATCTGAGTGTCTGCCTCTGAGGATGATCGAAGGTGCTCCCATGGAGGGAGGAGGAGGTGTGGATGGGGCAGTTCCCAGGGCATTGCAGGGCTGCAGTGCCCAGTCATGGAGCTCCCAGCATGACCAAGAAAGGGCATAAAGCACTGGCTGCCAGGCAGGGTGCTCTTTTCTGGAAGTCCCTCTCTGAAGGGCATTTATCTCCCATAGTTGTGATATATAATGTAAAAGGAACCTGGAACCTCATTTTTGCCCCAACCTTCCCCATCCTACAAGACCCAACCAGAACTAGGGAGGGCCCAAGAGAAAGAAAGCCTCTATCATTCTCATTGGTTTCTGATGCCCTCTCTGAGGTGCTCTCCGAAATCCCTGAATGCCTGCCTGCTGCTGACCTCTGAGTTCGTGCCAGGGCTGCTCACTTTGCTTTGCCCAGTTCCCATTCCCATAGTCAAATCAGAATCAAAGCTTTGGAGCAACACTTCTGTTGGGCTCCCAGACTTACTGGGGACAACTCTTAGGGAATTTCCTCATAGCCCCTCTGAGGGCCACCATCTGAAAGTTGCCACCTCCAGTTTCAATCCTGGGCCCCTTCTCTAGAAGCAGCCTAAACTCAGCAGTGATTATTTTTATTTCTGTATCTCGTGGTTACAGAGGGGGTGGGGGGGGCAGAAGCTTGGAGACTGGAAATAGCAAGCCACCAAAGATAGCAAGAAGTGGTTATCAGGTCGTAAGAAGCTATAAATCCAGTGGACTTGGCTGATGACAAACAGTCAAGTGAGGCTGGAGGTGGGTCCATCTGAGCAATTAACTAGATCCTTTCCCAGAGGCTGCTTGTGAAGGGCAAGTCCCCAGTGCAAGCTCTGCTCCATGCCCACAAACACTGATCTCCCAACCCCCATTCCCACCGTTGGCATAAAGGCCTTGCCTCCGTTTTCCACCTATGTCTGGAGTCCAGTTGGACTGAAGACATTAGATGCTACCTGGTGGGCCATTTGGGTCCCCCGATTCCAAGAGACCAGCCAGGTAAAGCCCATTCCATTCCCCTCACCACTCTTGTTTAGGACACAATCAACCTTCTCAGTGCATGTCACCTCCAAGGGATTCCTGTTTCATCTGCTATGGGCAGGAAGAAGCAGGGGGAGATCCTAGTTCTGTCTTTCCTAACCCTAGTCTAGCACTGACCATGCTGCTTCATACTAGAAAGGAGCGAGTATGCTTTCCTTATCTTTATATCCCTTGGCCCCGCACAGGGCCTGGTGTGTGCTAAGGATCAGCAAATGTTTACGGAATGGAAGGATCCATGAATGAGTAAATGCTTTCTCTTGCCCTGGCGGAGTAGGAAGAACAAGGATAAAAGGTATCCTGGGGAGCACACTTATCCAGGATGGTGAGGGCCAAGAAGTCTTGTGGGTTTGCAGCATGTGTGGACACTGAGTGGGAACTTGGGAGGAGGAGGCAGCTGATGGCCCAGGGGCTGAGCTTCATCATGAGGGCAGCAGACTAACCTGAGGATAGCTCTTACTTGTATTTCTTTCCAAGGTTTCTCTACCATTGTAAAAATGATACACATCCAATCTGTAAATACTCAAAAAATGGGAGAGGTCAAAGGAGAGATGTTAACCACTACCCAAAATCCCCCAGCCAGAAATGATCCTTGCCAACAATTGGTGGACACTATTACAGATATCACATAGTTTTCTATGCATTTATACAAATAGACAGTTGGATGGATTGATAGAAATAATTTTTAAAAATCTGGGCCGCATCCTAGACCTGCTGAATTAGAATCACTAAAGGGATGGGGCCCCAGAATCTACATTTTTGGTAGGCTTCTGAGGCGATCGGATGCAGTCAGTGAAACAATCGTCCATGGCCAAGTGTCAGGGAATTAGTGTAGTCTCTCCCATAGGACTTTAATCTCCTCCTACATCCCAACTGATGATCACTGAGGCTGAGCTTGAATTTGCCCAGTGTCAGGGAGCTCGCCTCCCCAGACAGCTCTCTCCATAGCTAGCAGGCACTCTAGATTTCAAGTCAACTTATGTTGACTTGAAATCTGTGTCCCTGTAACAAGGATCAGTGGTCCCACTTCCACCCCTAGAACTCCTGGTAACAAGGCTAATTCCTCTTCCACATGGAACATAATGAACAACAATGACAGTAGCTGCCATCCATTAAGCACCTCCTGTGGGCTGAACCTGGTGCTGAGCACTCAACAGTCATCACTGGAAGCCTCACAACAAAAACTCCATAAAGCAAGATCTACTCCTTTCACATGCCAGAAAACTGAGGTTTGGAAAGGTACACAGGGAGAAGTGGGTCCTTGACTCAGAGCTTTTGCTCCCAGATGTTGGAAATAACTCCATATTCCTGCTATGTGCATTTGCGCGTGTGTGTGTGCATGCGCGTGCGCGCGTGTATCTGTGTGTTCATATGTGGGTGTATGTATCTGTGCCTACATGTGTATGACTGATGCGTTTGAAAGAAAAATGCCTGGACTTCTGGGCCCCAAGCATCATTTTTTTTCCCACACCATATTTCTAAATGTCAGGGTGACTTCATGGTCATAGTTTCCAATGAAGAAAGGTTGGGAGACTCAAGTCTGGGCTGACCTAAGCGTTCAAATGGAAGGGTGTTGGGCACTCAACTGAAGCCCTGCATGGGATCATCACAGTCATCTCCACATCAGAGGCTCCCTTACCTCATCTGCAATGGGAAGGGTCAGGTTTGCAGGCCTCTTGCCTCTAGCAAGATCCAGCAGCCTCTAGGGCCACTGCTGTTTCTGAATGTGCAAATGTTTCTATCACTAGGGAATTTCAGAGGCCAAGAAATTTTTTTTCAAGTGGCCCATACCCATGCAGCCATGGATCCTGGTCTCCACTGGAAAGTTGCCATCCTCAGAACAACAGGGGTGAAAATAGAGCCTGGCTTCAGAGACATTTAGTAAGAGAACTGTGACACCCCTGCTGGAGGAAGGCAGGGAGCATGCTTGGTAGAGACTGAGCAGGAAAGAGTATCTTCCCATGCAGAGGATGGAAGAAGGAAGGGAACTCATCTTCAGTGAGCACTTACCATCTGTCACGTGCTGCACCGAACAATCGCCACTCTCATATTCACATCAACTTTCATTTTATTTCTATCTCAGAATGACCCTGCAAGTGAAGGATGATCTCCATATTATCAGTCAGGAAACTAAGGCTCATCAGAATTGCATAAGTTGTCCAGGACCATGTAACGAATAAAAGGCAAAGCATGATTAAATCTACAGCGTTCTGACTCTGTCCTCTCCCCACTCTGCATTATCAATTGCCTGGGTAGAGTGAGAGGCAGCCCTGACAATAGGCAAGGAAATAAAGGAAATAGCTTCAGACAGGGTTAATTCTAGGGCACCTCCTTTATGATGCTTAGAGTCTATTAGCGTCACAGAATTTAGAGTCCAGCTCACCTCAAGCAGAAATGATCCCATAACTGTCTGAAGTTAGGGAATCTTGGAATGGATTTGACATTGAGGAGACAGATCAGCTCATTAACCACACTGAGCCTCAGTTTCCTCATTTGTAAAGTAGGGTAACAAGAGCTACTTCATAGAATCATTATATGGTGTAAATGAGCTAACAGCAGAAACACTTAGCTTATTGCCTGATCTATAAATGTCCATTAGAATGCAGTGGGATTAGGTGCTCGGGAAGGCAGGAAATCAAGTTTAATGAGCACCTGCTTAATGCCGAGGTCCTAGAATGCCTAGCTCTCCCTCCAACACGGCAAGTTCTTGGGGAGGTGGTGGAGTTCTAGGGTTTACCATCCCAAGGAAGCTAATTTTCTTTAGGGATTCTTCTCTACTCCAGCAATGTCTGATCATGTCCTTGAACTCCATCTACACAGCCTTCCGACACAACGAGTGCCCGGATCCTGGCGTTCCAGTAAATGGCAAACGGTTTGGGGACAGCCTCCAGCTGGGCAGCTCCATCTCCTTCCTCTGTGATGAAGGCTTCCTTGGGACTCAGGGCTCAGAGACCATCACCTGCGTCCTGAAGGAGGGCAGCGTGGTCTGGAACAGCGCTGTGCTGCGGTGTGAAGGTACGAGCCTGCAGGCTGGGAGCAGTGGCCATTGTCAGCCAGAGAGGCTGGGGAGGGGGAGCAAGCAGCCCAGGCCATGGTGGTTCCTTTCTGTGTTGGTCCTTCCTCTTCTCCCAGAACGAAGGGCCACTCTCTCACCCTCATGCTGGAATAGCAGGGGCTTCATAAGGCCACTGTGCATAGGAATTTAAATTATAACCAGAGATTAAAGTAGAGAAACGGCTCTGGATTGTCAGGCATCAAAAGCACCTCTTCTTTCAAATGAGAACTCTCTCAATATCACAGCCATTAAGATCCCTGTTTCCAGCTCCTGCCCAGGGGAGCTCCGGCAGCCCAAAGTAGCATCGGCAGCGCTGCGAGTTTTCGGGTCTTTCAAGCTGCCTGTCACTCTTTCCTTCTCCACATGTTTATTTTCCCCAATTCCCTGGGATGTCTCCCAGTCTCGGCCTTTGTGCCCTGTTAAATGCTGACTTGATATCCTTGTGGTCAATCTCCAGGAGACTCAGGGCCAACCAGCCAGAAGAAACACAGCTTGCAGCAGGCACATGGCTTATGATGGCAGTTCTTCAGTCCTGCCTCGCCACACAAGACAGTTTTTGACTCAATTTTCAAGACCAGCCATCTGTTCCACCAAACTACAGACATTTAAAATACAGATAAAGCTTCTTGAGGCAGGAGTCAGGTTAAATTTGTGTACCAAGCATGGTGTACCAAGCATTTGTGCACCAGGCAAATTTGTGTACCAAGCATTGTGTACCAACCATGGTACCTGGCACAGAATAGGTGCTTAATAAATATTTGTGAATAATGGATGAATAGTGAGTATCCCAAGGGCCCCTTGGGGAAACTGACAGTATCCAAGGAGACGAAGGTTGTGATTCTCTCCTTTTAGGAGGCAGAAACCTTCTTCCTCACATTTCATGTGATAGAAAGAGGATAGAGACTTAAGAGACCTCTTGACTTAACCCAATTCGTAAACTCAAATCTGGGCATAGTGGCCATGAACAGGAAGGACAGGAGAATGAAGAAGGGAGCATGCCTGAGAGAGAGTATTACCCAGAGCATACAAATGGGTCAATGGGAGACAAGGGACCACTGAGAACACTGGAGGTGGCAAGCAGTCCAGGTGGGCATTTGAGTGAGAGGGGCCCAAGCTGGGATCCTGGCAATTCACTTTTCCCCTTGAGGCTTTGTATTTTCCAGCTGGAAAAAAAAGGAGGGATAATGATAATTATCAGATGTGTATGGAGTAGGCAGTCCTGGTATAAAGTAACTCCTCATAAGCTGCGCCTTCACTGTCGCGTAAACTCCATGAGGTTAGGGAATCTTCCTTGGCCTCATATTCCCACAGCTGGTGTGTTGTTTGATACTTGGTAGATGCTCAATCAGTACTGGTTGATGAGTCACCAAATAAATGAATGAATGAATGGCCTTTTAACTAGGCTAGAGCCTCCCTAATGAGACGCATATCAATGAAAGGCCTCCAGAGCCCCGACTCTCACCAGACTGCCTGCTGTCTCCACCCTGCAACTTATCATCCAAGCCACCCTGGGGAATTAACTTGACCTCTCTGTGCCTCAGTTGCCCCACTGTAAAATGCAGGTTGATAATGGGAACCCGCTTGAAGAGTTGTCTTGAGCATGCACAGTTCTTGGAGCAGTGCCTGGTGAGAGGTAGCACTCAATAAGTGTTGGCCATTAGCGTTAACTTGATTTTAACTATTTCTTCATTGGACCAACCAGATCAATATTTGCTCCACTTTGGGGGATCAAGTGGTGCATTTCCATCCTTCCAGGAACTTGCCCCAACCGTGACATGAATAGACATTTTTTTCTGACTTCCAAGCTTCCCACAGTGTGGTCTGTACAACCTCATCTGCCATTCTTCCTCAGTGCAATCAGCACTTTTGGAAAGAACAGAAGCTTTGGAGTTAGAGAAACAACGCGAAACTCAGTCTCCATGCTTCCCAGCTGTAGAATTAATAGGCTTAGGTTAAGTAACTAGACCTAGACCTCAGGTCCCTCACTGGCAACAGGGGAATAAGTATCCATATCTGATGGAGTTATTTGCTGGTGAAACAGGTCACCGTACAAAGCATCCATGCAGAACCCAGTCTGGAGGGTTGTGAATCAGTGGTCTTTCACCTTCCTACAGACCAGCCCCCTCATTTTCCCTTGCACTCATTGACCACTTCTAATTTCTTTAGTTTTCGTTGTGTTGGTTCATATCTCTGAGATCTTCCCTGCTGTCTCTAGCTCACCTGATCTCTTCCTTCTCCTAATTTCTATTATTTTTCATGGGCCACCACCACTGGACCACTTTCTTGGATACTGGTTCTTACCATTATTACATTTACCAGTTCCACAGGCCTTGGTCCTGTCTCCCCACCAAGATTGTGAGTGGTCTCAGGGCAGAAGGCCAAATTCCCATTGCCCCTGAGCCTGCAGGGGCTTAGTCCCAAATTAGTTGACTGCTCTGAGGAACCCTCAGGAATTAGTAACTGCACAATCCTCCTCTCCACCCCCCACCCTCCTGAATCAAGTGCTCCTAGACTTTAGCTCTGCGATGCATTGAAACCCTCAAGGCCACGTATGAACACGAGATAATTTGACCTTTGTTAATGGATCTTCAAGTGGCTCACTATTTTTTCTTTTTTTTTTTGAGACGGAGTCTCGCTGTCGCCCAGGCTGGAGTGCAGTGGCATGATCTTGGCTCACTGCAAGCTCCACCTCCCAGGTTCACGCCATTCTCCTGCCTCAGCCTCCCGAGTAGCTGGGACTACAGGCACCTGCCACCACACCCAGCTAATTTTTTGTATTTTCAGTAGAGACAGGGTTTCATCGTGTTAGCCAGGATGGTCTCGATCTCCTGACCTCGTGATCCACCCAACTCAGCCTCCCGTGGCTCATTATTTCATAAGCAAGGTCTTCATTTTAAAGTTAAAAAGGTCTTTTTCATTCTGTCCCTGGAGGGGGAAATGCTGTAGGGTTGGGGCAGTAGGCACTAGAAGTAAGGGACAGTCTATTGGAGACCCTGACCCCAGGGAGAGCCTGCTCGGTTTTCTCAGAGCAATGGGCATTTGATGCCAGCCTGGTTTTCAGGGATCTGGGGAGTAGCATGTCAGGCAGAGTGTGAGAGCCTGATGCCACTTAGGGTGGCTGAATCCCAGCCTTAAAACCTTAGACAGAGCTGGCTAAAGAAGCCCCTGGGAACCTGTCCCTTCTTGGCTCCTCTCCCTCCTTTTGTCTGAGCCTTGGTAGAGCTCTGCTTTGCAATCAGCATCTTTGTCTTTTCCGTTTTTTTCTAGTTTTGTTTTTGATTAAGTGTCCCCACCTTGTGGACAATTAAATGCAGAAGCTAATGGTCTTTTAGAAAATCTTTTAATATATGCTAAGAGCCACTTAGCTTTTGAGAGGCTATAATAGGACAAGAGAGACGATGGCTTCTCCTAAATTTAGAAAGAAGGATGATTATCTGGAGGATCTAAAGCAGGGGTCGGCAAACTTTTTCTTAAAGGGCCAGAGAGGAAGTATTTTCAACTGTGTGGGCTATAACTCTGCTGTCCTAATGCAACAGCAGCCTTAGACAATACGGAAGTGAATGGGCTAGATTGCCCAAGTCTGTGATCTTGAGTTCACAGGACGCAGGAGTCCCTTAGGTTTAAAATCAGAAATTTCCCAAGAAAGACTTCCAGGTAGTAAAGGCAGCTACACCGGCGTACCTGCCTGACTTTCTCTCCCCTACACTTACCTCTTCCTTGTCTCTTTAAAGGAAAAATAATCATACCCAACTAGGATAAGTGTCTTACAGTGTTACCTCATTTCAACCTTGCAGCAGTCCTAGGAAATAGATGTCGTTATTGTCCCTGCTAGGACACAGACAGGTTAAGTCACCTGCGTAGGATCTTCCCAGCTTGTAAGTGATGGAGCCAGAATTCAAATCCAGACTCTTGGCTACCCTGTTACTGTATTTTTCTTGAATTATATCACTGAAGAGAATATAGTTTCCAACACATCTATGAAAGACTTAAAAGCATCTCCAAATAGAATGAAAAGCAGGATTTCTACTTTCGACATCCCCGTAGAAAATTAAAAGGAAATACATTACCTAATGCATAAGACAAAGAAGACAGGACATCACATGGAAACATCGGAAATTGACAGCATGAAACAAAATGACAGCAGAAGACAAACATATCAGTTATGATAATAAAAGTAATTAAACTCCCTATTAAAAGACAAAGAGCTGAGCTTTAAGAATATTCTGCTTACAAGAAATACACACAAAAAAAAGATAAATTATCTACAGTGAGTGTGTATTTTCTTTTTTCTTTTTCTTTTTTTGTTTTGAGATGGAGTCTTGCTCTGTCATCCAGGCTGGAGTGCAGTGGTGTGATCTCAGCTCACTGCAGCCTCTGCCTCCCGAGTTCAAGCGATTCTCCTGCCTCAGCCTCCCGAGTAGCTGGGACTACAGGTGTATGCAACCATGCCTGGCTAATTTTTGTATTCTTAGTAGGGACGGGGTTTCACTATGTTGGCCAGACTGGTCTCAAACTCCTGACCTCATGATCTGCCAGCCTCGGCCTCCCAAAATGCAGGGATTCCAGGCTTGAGCCACCACACCTGGCCCCTGTATTTTCATTTTTTTAATTTTAAAGAAATACTCGGAAGGTTGCTTGAGCCTGGGAATTAGAGGCTGCAGTGAGCTATGATTGTACTACTGCTCTCCAGCCTGGGCGACAGAGCTAGACTCTGTCAAATAAATAAAGGAATACTTGGTGGTTGTAAAAATTTCAAACGATGCACAAGTGCAATACAGCTCAAAGTGGAAATGCTCATTTCCCAATCCCACTCCCCAGAGGAAAATGGTTTAACAGTTTGGTATAAACACATCCACATTTATTCTCTATCTACACCAAATGTGTTACTTTTAAAATCAGGAAAAAAGCAAGTACTGTAATAAAGAAAGAAGGTCAGTTCTCCTCATGACCACAAAGAAATCTAAGTGGTGGTGGTAGCTCATTTCGGCATTAAGGAAGAACTATAAGGGCAGTTACTGCGTTTCTAGCAATATCTCATTTAATCTTCTTGCCACTCTTGCAAGAAAGATGTAATTGTGCTTTATCCATGAGAATCCGCAAAAACAGTGAGGTGAGTTGACGTTCCCAAAATCACCCAGCTGGTAATCATTGAGCACATACTATGTGCTAAATACCAGGCCAATTGCTTTACATCTGTATTAGTCCATTCTCACATTGCTATGAAGAAATGCCCAAGACTGGGTAATTTATAAAGGAAAGAGGTTTAATTGACTCACAGTTTCACATTGCTGGGGAGGCCTCAGGAAACTTACAGTCATGGTGAAAGGCAAAAGAGGAGCAGGCACCTTCTTCACAGGGCGTCAGGACAGAGTGAGTGCAAGCAAGGGAAATGCCAGATGCAAACCATCAAATCTCCTGCGACTCACTATCATGACAGCAGCATGGGGGAAACTACCCCCATGATCCGATTACCTCCACCTGGTCCTGCCCTTGACACGCAGGGATTATGGGGATTATAATTCGAGGTGAGATTTGGGTGGGGACACAGAGCCCAACCATATCAACATCCACTGCCCCATTGACTCTTCATGAGGAGGTATTGTTATCCTCACTTCACAGATGAAGAAACTAAAGCTCAAAATGGTTACGTAACTTGCTTAAGACAATAGCTAAGTGAATGAGAGAGTCAAGGTTCAAATCCAGATATTCTGATTCCAGAATCATCACTTTTAACCTCCAAGTGAGGTCTGAGTCCAAGTTCATTCTGCTTATATTCTACCACAAAACAGTGGAAGACAGGTGGTAAGGGGCACAGGTGGGTAGTGGGGAGGCAGAGCTAGAGAGTAGGAGGCCACACTTCCAGCCGCAGGGCTGAGTAATTCCAGAGTCACTCTGGTCAGAGGAAAGGACTTCCACTACTTCTGGTCACTCACAGTGGACAGCTAGTCAACAAAACCCCTTAGCAGCAGCCTACATCCCATTACAGAAGCAGTGGTTGAGGTGGGCATTCCCACGTCCACCCAGAGTGGTTAAAAATGCAGGCTCTGGAGCTGGACTGCCCAGGTTTAAATCCTGACCCTGCGACTTCCTAGTGTGTGTTCCTGGCCAGTCGCCTAAGCTCTTTGTACCTCAAGTATGTTCCCTCGGCTATGAAATGAGGTTAATGTCTGTGCCCGCCTTATAGGTGGCTTTGAAGACTAACACACAGGGGAAGCAAAAGCATACATGAAGGTCAGAGCCTGGCATGTTGTAGAGCTCAGTGCTCAATGAGTATTTGTTCTTTGTATTCTATTCTGTCACCATTCCCTATTCCTCTTTGCCTTGCACAACTTTAGCATCAGGGTCAGGAGAAGTGGCTCATCCCTCACAGGGGACAGCAACCCCTCATCAGAAGCTCAGTGTATCAGTCAGCCTGGGCTGCCGTAACACAGTGCCACAGACTTGGTGCCTTAAACAACATAAATTTATTTTCTCACAGGTCTGAAAGCTGGAAGTTCAAGATCAAGGTACTGGCAGGGCTGGTTTCTCCTGAAGCATCTCTCCTTGGCTTGCAGATGCCCACTTCCTCTCTGTGTTCTCACGTGGCCTGTTTTCCTGTGCACATGCACCCCTGGTGTCTTCCTCTTATAATGAGGACACCAGTCCTACTGGACTAGGGCTCTATCCTCATGACCTCATTTAACCTTATTTACCTCCTGAAAGGCTCTCTCTCCAAATGCAGTCACATTGGTGGCTAGAGTTTCAACCTCTACATTTTGGGAGGACACAATTCCATCCATAACACCCAGTATCCCTGCCTATCAACCAGTATTTCATTCCTTCAACAAATATTGAACATCTAGTGAGTACCAGGTGCTGGGACAGTCACAGGGTCCCTCTTTTGTCTTATTGCTGAGCTCTTCTCCCTGTTCAAGAGAGGATCCTTCCTTCTTTTTCCTTCTTTTCTTTGTGTGTGTGTGTGTGCATGTGCACGCACACAGACATGTGTGTGCTTCCCTGTTTTTGCCTTCACCTTGTTTAAATGAAAAATTTCAAACATATACCAAAACAGAGAGAATGGTATAATGAACCCACATGTACCTATCAGTCAACCTCAACAATTATAAACTCATGGCCTATTTTGTTTTCATTTATATCCCCACCCATTCCCCCACAACCACCCTGCTGGTTCTGGGATTATTTCGCAGCAAATTTCAGTCATCACACTTCATCTATAACATTTTAGTAATGTGTCTCCAACAGATAAAACTAGCTCTTTAAAACATAACCACATTGCTATCATTTTAAAAAATTAAAAACAATTACTCAATATAATCAAATTTCCATGATTGGCTAATACATTCTTTGATAGTATTTTTAAGTCAGTATCCTTGTTAGCTTCATACATTATAATTGGCTGATATGTCTCAAGTCTTTTCTAATCTATAGGTGTCTACTCCCCACCCCCTTGAGATTTTTTTGTTGTTGCAGAAGTCGGGTCATTTATCTGGAGATAAATGAGAATTATTCAGAATGAGGAGTCTCCTGCATTCGGAATTTTGCCAGTTGCTTCCCTGGGAGGTTGTTTAACACAATTGTCTCTCTTTTATGTTCCCTTTAATTGGCAGTAAGATCTAGAAACTTAATCAGATTGAGCTTCCATTTTTTTAGCAAGAATATCTTGTAGGCAATGCCTTCAACAGAATCATATGATATTTGGGTATCTCTCTTTTGGGGTCATTAGGAACCATTAATGATCATACCCTAGGAATTACAAAATGGTAACATGCTATAATTTATTTTTTCATAAGCTGTAATGCTATACTTAAAGAAAACTTGTCCTCATCAACTATTTGGTTACTCCGAGATATAGTTTGTAAAGGAAAAGCAAGGAAATAATTATTTGTATTTGCCGGTTTTTGTATTAATGAGTTGATTCCCTAACACCTTCCAAAGTTACACATTTTTAAATATCATTACAATCCAAACATATTTTATGTATTTAAATCTACTGCAGTTTGTTCTAATTAATGCTCAAATTGTGTCATTGGCTAGTGGGAGCCTTTTGAAGTTGGCCTAACATCATCTTGTACATTTTCTGTCTCTGACCCAGAATCAGTTATTTCTCCTAGAAACCCTGGTTCCTTTTAGTGGAAACTGATATTTAAAATTTGGGCACTAGGGGTACTTTTTATTATTGACTTCGTTCCTGTTTCTAAGCCTTTTCAATGAACACAGCTAGGAAACAGTTTTTAAAAGAAAATTCATCATGGGTTTATTTCATTTCCAATGTAAAAACACTTTTTCTTTTTTACTTAACTTCTTTAATATCATATCCATATCTCCTTTCACTCTTGCTGAAAATCCCAGTTCCCAGCACCATTAATATAATTTCCCAATTCATAGGACATGCCTAAGAGTCCCAAAGTAGTAATACCAATAGCTACCAACAATAATATAATTACAGAGAATAGTTTAAGGGTTTTTTTTTCATTTCTTTTTGTATCCTATTAAGGTAGGCTATCAAATTACTGTGTTTTAAAATCTCTTTTACTAGTTTCTTCATGTGGGATTATGCTACCAACTAATCTAGCATTGCATTCATTTATTTCACTCTGCTTCTGAGTTTCTAGAAATTGCTTATCAGTTTATTGATTTGCTTAATCTTTCATTTTAATTATTTAAAATATTTACATAGTTCCAAAGTTAAATATATAAAAAAGGTATATTCTGAGAAAGCCTAGCTTCTATCCCTATCTTCTCTACCCTGTTCCCTCCGTCCTTCTGTGAATAATCTTTTAGTTTTTGGTTTATCCTTTCAGTGATTGTTAATATGAGTGAATATGTGTGTATGCCTCTGCCCCTTTCTTAGATAAAGAGAATCATACCATACCTACTATTCTCTACCATGCTTTTATTCACTTAACAACATAGTCTGGGAACCACTCCGTGATATTATATAGAATATCCCTCATTCTTGTTTTATAGCTGCATAAATAGTCCATTTTGTAGATTACCCTAGTTTATTCAGTTAGATCTCTACCACTGAACATTTGGGCTGTTTCCATACATTTGCTATCACAAATAGTGCTACCTTGCATAACCTTGTACATATATGTCATTTCATATTTTTGCCAGTGTATCTTTGGGAGAGTTCTAGAAATAGAATTGCTGGGTCAGAGAGTAAATGCATATGCATTTTGTTGGATATTACCAAATTCCTCTGCACAGCAGTTGTACCATATTGCACGTTCACCAGCAAGGTCCTAGAATCCTTGGTTTCTCACGGCCTCATGTGTCATTAAACTTTGGATTTTGCCTATCTGATGGATGAGAAACAATATTTCACTGTGCTTTTAATATGTATTTTTATGTTTAAGAGTGAGGTCGATCATCTTTTCAAATGTGAAAGAAACATTGCATTTAAGAATCCTCCCCTCCAACATCACACTCTGGGGACTGTTGTGGGGTGGGGGGAGGGGGGAGGGATAGCTTTAGGAGATATACCTAATGCTAAATGACGAGTTAATGGGTGCAGCACACCAACATGGCACATGTATACATATGTAACTAACCTGCACATTGTGCACATGTACTCTAAAACTTAAAGTATAATAATAATAAAATTTAAAAAAATTAAAAAAAAAAAAAAAAGAATCCTCCCCTCCAAATCCCTGCCGGGCAACTACCACTCTGCAATATGAAGATGAACAACAGAGAAAGTGAAGGACAGAATGATTAAATAGGTCACTGGACAATCACAGGTGCACAGGAAGAGATTAACTAGCCAAACTAATGAAGCAACACAGCAGAGAAAGAAAGCAAAGTGGTGACCGCCAAAGGAAGGGATTGAATTTCCCTCTCTGGAGATTGTAGATGGGGTTTCGTTGATATGTATGCACTGAGTGGAGAGTGGCCTAGACAGGCAATGGAGACTGCATGATCTATAGCTCCCCGGGAAGTAAATGGGGAGATCACAGTCCAACAACCAGAGAGGCTGGGCCTGTGCTGAGATGGAGCCAAGAAAGAGTCCCTCCTCACTGCTGAGATGCAAACCTGTATTGTAACAATGGGATGTAGCAATAGGCACGCCCCTCCCCACCTCTAAGGTCTCATGTGTCCACCTGAGAAATGGAGGAAAGCATTAGTAGTTGCAGTGAGATGGATGGATGGGTTTTGAAAACTGGGGTTACCCAGGAAGTGACAATACACATACACAATTTACTCTCCCAATGTTTGATATAGCTCTATGTAATTATTTAGTTTCTCTAAGCCTCAATTTACTGAAAATGGGGTAATAATCCCCGCCTATAAAACGAGGATAATAATAGTACATGCCATTTAGTGTTGCCATTGTCACAAGGATAATCCACATTAAGCCCTGACACATAGTAAGTTATCGGTACACATGAGCTTATTACTGTTGGCTGTGGTTGTAGCACTATTATGTGTCACGGGGGATTTAGAGACAGAAGTCTTGAGATTCAATCTCAGCTCTAATTTCATTAGCTCTGTATCCTTGATCTAGTCTCTTAACCTACTTGGCCTTAGTTTTCTTCTCTATAAAATAGGGATAATAACTTCATAAATGCATGCATTTAAATGAGATAACACATGTGTAGCAATTAGCATAGTAAGTCATCAGTAAGAGTTGACGACTACTACCCTTATTATAATCTTCTTTGTTAATTAAACTTCCTAATATAAGTTTCTATTAAGAATACTTGACAACTATTTTAGATAATTCTTGAAGGTTATAGCATTAAAAAAAAAGGGGGATTGGGTATATTAGACTATCTTTTATGAAACTGATTACCTGGAGAAATCTACAAAACTTTGCAGAGAGAGAAGTGCTATGTAGCTCTTTATTCCTCCCCAGTCTTGTTCAGGGAATTTTTGGCATCTGATAGCTCCATAGTAAGGGAGTACAAAGGAGCAGAGGTTCCTTTGACATGGGAGGCGGCTTAGCTTAAGATCTCTGGATTTACGCTGTCTTGCCTAGGTCTGAATCCAAGCTCTGCAACTTGTTAACCCAAGGCTAGTTACTCAACCTCCGTAAGCCTCAGCTTTCCTAGGAGGTAATAATAGCACCAACCTCACAGGGGATTTTGTTTTGCAAAGAGTGAACATGATTACGTATGTAAGCTCAGTGCCTGACTGAGGTGGAGTCAACCCCCAGTCAATGGCAGTGGTGATGGCAGTGACAGAAGCAGTAATAGTGGATGTCATCATCATTCTCATCATCAGCCTTGGGGAGGTGTGCTAGTCTGGGTGGGCTAGGCTACACGGTGTTAACTTACAACCTCCAAATCCCAGCGGCTTAAAAATCAGGAGCTTATATCTCACACAGACCACTGAAGCTACATATTTAACATGGGTCATCAGGGATGTCTGCTCCTTAGAGTCACTTAGGGGCCCAGATTGATGAGACTTCCCTCTTGACACTTGCTTCCACAATTACCGAGGCCGGAAAAGGAAACTGTGTGCAGATCACACACAGGCTTATAAAGTTTCCACAGAGACATGATGTACAGCACTTCTGCTCTCATTTTATTGGTCACAGCAGTCACATGACCTTGCATAACTTCAAAAGGGGTGGGCAATGAAATCCAATCATGTGCCCTTGAAAGAGGAATAGCTCTAATGACTACCTTAGGGGCTGAGGGTCTGGTTGCAGGAAGAGACAGTGGTGGTGGGAAAGAGGCAGCTGAGAATGGGGAAGCCCAGGATGGGACATGTGGACAGAGGCATAAATAACAGACTTTGCAAGACCAGAGACAGCCAGCAGCTGTGCCTAGGCCTCCCAGTGTCCTGTGGAGTTCCCTGCCTTGGACTGTATTCATTCATCCTGTCATTAACTCATTTATTCATCCAACCAGCAATCATTGAGAAACAACTGTGTGCCAAGCACCATGCTCAATACTGGGCATACCCAGTTGTGTAACACAATTAACACATCCCATGCCCTCCTGGAGTTTACAGTGAAGCAGGGAGTACCGGCACCCTGAGCTGAACGTCTGAGTTGTAGGGTCCTGGGGTTCTGACCTTCTCCAGGGCCAGATGTGAGGAGGTTGGCTGGATCTATGCCCCTGCCTCAGGCCTGACAATTGAGTGAGGAACGAAGGAAAAACACCATGTGGCCCAAATATTAGTTGTACTTCAGCCCTTCTAGAATGACAAAGGGACTTTGCTTAAAGGATTCTTTTCATTTCTCCCATCTGGCCTTTAATAATACTCCACATGATATAACTGGACCTACCCATAAAGGTCCCAGTAGACAAAACTCACAGTTTATAGTTTATGTAATTTTCCATAAAAACAAAAACTATACTTATTGCCTGACACATTTTATAGAGAGATTTTCTGTTTGTTTACTCATTTGTCCCTGAAGAAAGCTGCCTCTCTTCCTTCTGTCCCCCCAGCTCCCTGTGGTGGTCACCTGACTTCGCCCAGCGGCACCATCCTCTCTCCGGGCTGGCCTGGCTTCTACAAGGATGCCTTGAGCTGTGCCTGGGTGATTGAGGCCCAGCCAGGCTACCCCATCAAAATCACCTTCGACAGGTGCTTGTGACCACAGCCTTGGGGGAGAGGGCAAGGGGGAGATTTTTACGAGCCATGTGGGAGGGAATGCAGAGTGGATAGGGGACCAGTACCAACGCTGAAATGTCAGCAAGGTTGGAGAACACTGGACCAGATTGCCCTGGGTGGGGCAGACCTCACTGGCTCTGCCCTTGGGCTTGGTTTGTGCTGTTTAGGGGACTATGGCAGGAGGGGTGAAGAGAAGGCTTGGGTACCATTTGGGATGTTAGAGCTCCCCCCTCCCCAGCCCCCAAGGAGGGGGAGTGGGCAGATAGACACCATCAGATGTTAAAGCATGACTGGTATCTGACGAGCATTCTCCTGGAAATGTCCAGCGTGGGAAGGCAGCCCCCCACCTCTGCCCCAAATCCCGCTCATGTGCCCCACTTCTAGCTCCCACCCTGGCTATGCCCCTTGGGTGGAGAACGTAGCCACCTAAATGTGAAAACAAACTTCTTCCGGACAAAGTGTTCCTGGCCTGGAATAGCAGTCTGCAAACTTTTGTGTGAAGAGCCAGATGGTAAATATTTTAGGCTTTGTGGGCCACTTGCCTACTTGCATATCTCTGATGCATGCTCTGCTTTGCCTTTTTTTTTTTTTTAAGATCTCTTTACAAATGTAAAAAGCATCCTTAGCTCTCCAGGCTATAGACCAGATCTGGCCCTGAGGCTTTAGTGTGCTGACCCCTAGCCTAGAATGTTCTGACCTCCATGAGGCTAGTCATTGTGCCTCTAGGTCTTAAGCTGGCTCACAGATCAGGCCACAGAGAGGATGAGAGCAGTTTCCAACCATGGAAGGAGGAGGAGGGATGTTAAATAGAGTGGAGAAGGTCCTTCTGCATCGCTACTGAATGTGTGCAAATTATATTAAAAGATCCCAGCCTGCCAAAATCTGGTTATTCGGAAGCCCTGGGTCAGGCAGGGCTTTATGTCATTTGCAAATTAATAAGCTTGGATTTCTCAAGAAGGCTTCATTTCTGTCATTTGGCAGATTCAAAACCGAGGTCAACTATGACACCCTGGAAGTACGCGATGGGCGGACTTACTCAGCGCCTTTGATCGGGGTTTACCACGGGACCCAGGTTCCCCAGTTCCTCATCAGCACCAGCAACTACCTCTACCTCCTCTTCTCTACCGACAAGAGTCACTCGGACATCGGCTTCCAGCTCCGCTATGAGAGTGAGTCTCAGTGGGCTCAGGAAAAGGGATGACAAGGTCAGCCCAGGTGGGTCAAAGGCCTCAGGACTGTGCTCCACCACAGGCCCCTGCTTGGCCCCATCCCCATGGTGTTCTTGGCTAGGCTGTGCCCTTCAGAAGGCCCTGGGGAAGGCACTCTGTTGCTCTCAGCATCCCTCAGGTCATGGGAGCTTAGAGTTGTTCACAACCTTCACGCCAGGCCCTTGCGTGCAGACCTCATGGCAGGTGATTGGGTGCCGCCACGCTGGGCACTCTGGGATCAGAACATTTGACTGACCATGAAGTTAACCCAAGATGGCATCTCGCACCCACACTTGTCCTTCCTCATCACCTCCCACATTCGTCCCCTCGATTTAAAGGATCATTGTCACTTCAGTTCTCTGTAGACCAATATAGAAAGCTGGAGCTGCGAGCACCATGAGGACAAGGTCATTTTCTTACTCCTAAGCCTTAGCATAGCACCTAAGCCACTCTCAGCAAATTCTGACGGCCACATTTCATGAGTCAGTAATTGGCAACTTCTGCCTTTAATAAACCAGGGCTCTCTTCTTCCTCTTTGGAGTCAACTGGGGTCCCTCTGTAGTGACAGTAAGCTGTCTGTCCCAGCTGTGGCCTCTCTCTTTCAGCTATAACACTGCAGTCAGACCACTGTCTGGATCCAGGAATCCCAGTAAATGGACAGCGTCATGGGAATGACTTCTACGTGGGCGCGCTGGTGACCTTCAGCTGTGACTCGGGCTACACATTAAGTGACGGGGAGCCTCTGGAGTGTGAGCCCAACTTCCAGTGGAGCCGGGCCCTGCCCAGTTGTGAAGGTGAGGGACACCATGAGGGGGCGCTAAAGTAGCAGACTCCTCTCCTGCCACAGAAACACAGGTGCTCAAAAGACCACTGACTCCCTCACCCCATCAGCGAAGGTTGGGCTTTCGAGAGATGGGGGATGGGGTCCCAGGAGGATGACGGGGGTGCTCCCTGAGGCCCTCTGGTCTTTCACTGCCCTCTTCACTCCTTCTATAGCTCTCTGTGGTGGCTTCATTCAAGGCTCCAGTGGGACCATCTTGTCGCCAGGGTTCCCTGACTTCTACCCCAACAACTTGAACTGCACCTGGATTATCGAAACATCTCATGGCAAGGGTGAGTGTTTCAGCCCATAGCAGGCATTGGGATGTGACGAGGTCAGGGACCCAAGTTCCTCAGGTCAAGTTGACCTCAATGGGGATCTCCCTAGATAGTGACCTCTGGGCTTCATCTGAACTTTTCTCACCAACAAGAAAACTTCCAGAGTCTTCTCATCCCTTTGAATGGTAGAACTTGTTCAATAAGTATTGTTGAGATTCTAAAATCTCCCTGCTGGAAGAGCTCTTAGAGGTTACCAGCTATCCAATCTCACTCAGTACAGGAACCTTCTCTAAATCACTCCCTGCAAGATGGCAACACACCAGCTCAGCTCACCCTCTGCCTAAACATGCCTGATGTGGGGAGGCCACCAACCCGTTCAACAAATGGGCACCTACTATCATTTTTGCACAGATGCTTTCTTCTAATAGTCTATTAGGTGTCTCTGAAAATGTTTTTCTTGTATTGCATCCTGGAGGAGCATCAGATACACCTGCTCCCTCTTCCTCACATTCACCCTTCAGATACTGAACACAGCGATCCCCTTCTTGCATAACTCAGCTCCTCCCCTGATGCCATCTTTCATATGGGTCACCAGCCTGCACTGCTGCCTCAGCTCCCCTAACGTGAGTGACCTTTGGGAGTCCAAGTTCAAAGTAAAAGTGCTGGTTATAAATAAATGTTAATTAATATATTAATACTCTTTTCTCAACAAATATGTATTCGGTGCCACCCATGTGGCTGACACCGGGGCTGGGCATCAGCAGTAACCAGGCAGATTTGGCTTCTAGCCTCAGAAGCTTATGGCCAAGTTCATCCAGAGTCATGGTTCTTGCAGTTTGGCAAATACACTAATGCTTAGGCCCAAGGCTAGAGGTTTTGATTTTCTACGTTGGCGGTGGAAACCAGGCATCTATGTTTTCAGAACACTTTGCCAGTAATTTTGATGCATGCTTTTAATTAAGAACCTCTGATCTAGAAGAATTAACATGCAGAAGAGCCAAAAAACTAATTTTAAAGGAAGATTAATCCTTCCGGATATTAAAATGTTGTTATGGGCTAAATTAATGTTAACAATGTGGTATGAGTACAAGAGTGGACATACAAATAAGACGTGGAGAATAATTGTCCAGAAATAGATCCCTCCGTGTGTGCACACACATGCCTGTGTACGTGTGAGAAAGAGACAGACTTTAGTATATAAGTAAAGTGTCATTTCAGATCCATTGAAGAAAGGATGGATTATGTAATAAATGGTGTTAAAACAGTGGGTTGAACCATTGGAACAAAAGAAAAAAAAACCGTCTATACCTCAAGCATTCTCAAGCATTTAATCACATAAACTCCAGCACTAGAGGAACATGAATCTCTAACCTCAGGTGGGCACGTACTTTAAAGAGTAACAACAAAGGTAGAATCCATAAAGGCAAAGACTGCTAGATTCAATTAAAAAAAACTTTGAAAGGATTTAGGTTAAAAAAAAAAAAAGTTCCATAAAAATTTAAAGTCAAATACTAAATAGAAAAAAAAATCGCAACATGTGATCGACTAAGGATTAGCAACCAGACACACAAAGAGTTCTTTAAAATTTTTAGGAGACATATGCCTAGCCAAACCAGCCCGCAAAATGAGCAAAGCTATAAAGTAACACTTTGTAACAGAGGAAATACAAATGGAAAATCATCGACCTCATTAATAATGAAACAAGTGTAATTTTAAAAGGGAAATACCATTTCCCTTTTTAAGTCATCAAAGAAAATTGTAACAGTCTGGGGGATAATGTGGACACTTGCATACTATTGACTGCTGACATTGTGTGAAACGGTTCAGGCATTCCAGAGGGTGACTTGGTGATGTGAATCAAAAGTCTCGAAAATATATTGTAAGGGACTTAGGAATCTGCAGATTTTGGTATCCAAGGGTGGTCCTGGAACAAATCCCCTGCAGATACAGAGGGACAACTGTACCTGCCTTTGCATCTAGCAATTCCACTTACTGGAATTTATCTGAAGAAAATAAGTAAAACTCTACATCAAGATTTAGCTTCAAAGATTTCCCCTAAGATATTATGTATTATACTGAAAAATTAAGAACTATTAAAATGTCCATCAATAAGGAAATGTTAAATAAACATAGGGTATGGCCATAGAATAAAATACTAGGCAGCTACTAAAAGGAATAACATGCAAGAATATTTAAAGACCTACAGGGGTGGTTGCAATACTTTGTTAAGTAAAAAAAATAAGTTTGCCAAAAGAATATATTTAGTTTAAAAGACATCCTTGTTTGCATAGAAAACAGCCTGAAAAAAATATACCCCAAGATGTTGTCTCTTATTTTCATCTTTTGGCTTTTTTCTAATTTTGAGCAGTAAACACATTACATCTAAAATATACTATTTGTATAACAAAGAAGATTTGAAAGAAAAGTCATTTATAGTCCCACCACATGTACTTAAGTGTGTCACTTGGCCTTTACTAGGCCTGCCCTACCCAGGGCTAGGGTGGCCTGGAGCTTACTGCATCAGGGCAAGACTAGCCAGGTGGTCACGGTGAGGCCCAGGATTGTCCCTTTCTTCCCACAACATTGTTCCTAAGGAGGGGAGGGCTGGGACAGTGTCCATGTTCATCCTGCAGAGCTGTTTCCACCAAGCCTGGTCAGAGGAGACCATTGGAAAGAAAAGCAGCCCCTCACGATCCCTAGAGAAACAACCCCTGTCATTGTGGTTTTCTCTGTGTCTGGGCATCTGTGATTATAAAGGTGTATGTTTTTCTATGAGTTTCTATGTGTGTGTTTTTTCCTGGAAGTCAGTCAAGCTCACTAACTATTTAACAAATGCTTATTTGATACTTGCACTACCCAAATTGCTAGGAAAACAGCTGAACAAGCCACTCTGCCAGTGCCTGCCTTCAGGAAGTTTATGCTTTAGTGGTAGCAGACAGCCTAAACCAAGATCTCAGTATAGCATGACCAATGTGTGATAGAGCAGACAGAGATGTGAAAACATCCCAAGCCCAGCCCAGGGCTTAGGAAGGTGTCCTGGAGTTGAGACTTCAGCTGGTCTTCAAAGATGAACAGGACATAGCCCGGTTGAAAGGTGCTCAGCAGAGAATCAACAAGAAATCATGGATGAATGACCAGATCACTTCTTCCTTAGAACCACTTAAAGGCATCACCTAATTCTTAGCGTAAATCCCCAAATTATAAAATCGCTAGGCCAGGCACGGTGGCTCATGCCTGTAATCCTAGCACTTTGGGTGTCAAGGCAGGCAGATCACCTGAGGTTGGGAGTTCGAGGCCAGCCTGACCAACATGGAGAAACCCCGTGTCTACTAAAAATACAAAAAAAATTATTTGGCGGGGGTGGCACATGCCTGTAATCCCAGCTACTCAGGAGGCTGAGGCAGGAGAATTGCTTAAACCCGGGAGGCGGAGGTTGCGGTGAGCCAAGATCGCGCCATTGCACTCCAGCCTGGGCAACAAGAGCAAAACTTCATCTCAAAAAATAAGAAATAAAATAAAATAAAATAGCTGGCACAACCTCATAGTCCTTACCTGTCTCAGCCTCATTCTGAGCCCTCTAAACTAAGTTCTAGCTACACAAAACTTCCTTCAGTTTCTAGAACTTGCCAGGCTTCCCTTCTCCTCTAGAGCTTTACACATTTGTACAATGTTCTTCTCTCTGGAACACTTCATCTCCCCAAGCAAGGGGAATGGGAATCTCTGCCGTTGCCCTTGCCTGGCCAGCCCTTCATCCTTCTGAACCCCCTTCCTCTAATGAGCCTTCCCTGACCCCCTCTCCCCAGCTCTGCATCTAGGTTGGGCTTTTCTCCCCTGGGCTCCCGGGGCTCCCATAGCATGCATTCTATACCTCCACGATTTCAGACTTTACTCCACTGTAGAGAACTTGCATTTTCATCATCAGTCTCCCTGACAGACTAGGAGCTCTGTGAGAGATAGGTCTGTCTTGTTTCCTGTAGTTTCCTTGGCTTCTGGCTCTATGCCCGGCACATAAGGAACTCAAGAAGCATTTGGTGATATGAATTGAATTGAACTGAGCCCAGGCCCTTCTCCAGAGGGCATTCTTCGTTCTCTGTTTATAAGAGTATCTCGGGTTAACGGACCTATTAAGCTGCTGTCTGTGATTGCTCCCTAAGAGGCAGCAGTATGGCTCAGGAAACTCAAAACTCTGTGAAATTTGAAATAGTTCAACTTGCCACCTGCCCAGTCCAAGGGAGCAGCCAATTCAGGAGTCCTGAGAATGTGCCCTTGCTGAGACCCCAGAGCTGACACCTTTTAACCCGTGAGGCTGTCCGGGAGTTAGATGAGCTGAGCAAAGGGAATGCCTTCTGTTGCACCCCTACTGTGTGCCAGCCACTATGCTGTGTGCTTTGCATATACTTTCCCAGTTATGACTCACTTCGGGGGTAAATGTCACCTGTAAGAGAGATATTATTGCCTACATATTACAGTTGAAGAACCTGGAACTTGAGGTGTTAAGCAACCTTAGCCAAGACCTTTGAGCAGGTAAATGGGCTTTTGATCCAGGTGTTTCTTACCCCCAAGTCCATGCCTTTTCCACTGCCCTGCTCTTTCTGCTCCTATGTGGTATTGATGTCATTGGTACGATTCTGCATGGTTCATTCAAGTGAAGTATTTGTGTGTGCATCTGTCACATCAAATGTGGATTCAAACTCCAACATGGGGCCTCTCTATTTCTGCAACAATGTCTTCATTTTCACACAATGGCCCAAAAAGCCCCAAGCAGTCAGCGCAGCTGGGAAACCCAGAGGTTTCAGCTCAGATGTTTGCTCATCCTTAGAATCCCAGCCAAATGTTTATCCCTTTGGAAGGGCTCTATTTGCATGCTAGAAGAATAGAGTGCAAAGCGCGATGCTTAATCAACTTGTTTCCACCTGTGACTGGGTCTCACCCACTCCCCACCCAACTCCATGTCCTAGGTAGGAGGGAAAGGACGTATATTTCCTAAGCTGTATAGACTGAGAACAGTTTTCTCATTTGCAGACGTGTTTATGTGTCAGGAGTATAGCATGCACGTGGGCACATGCACCCACAAGCCTTTTCACATCAAGGATTTTGACCCCCATGAAGCCTTCCCAACCCTTGAGGCATAGTTCCCCATTCTTCCTCCATGCCCCACTCTGAATTCTCACTAGTAGTGATGTGTCTGTCTTCTCCACTAAACTGGGAGATCTTTCTCAGTGCTTAGCACAAGGCCTGGCACTTGGTAGGTGCTTAGGCCTTGATGCTTCTCAGTTGCCTGGGAACAGGGTATTTACAAGCTGCATCTTTGGTCCCATCACTTCTGTTGGGTTCTGTCTCCTCCACCTCTATCTATAGAAGCCCAAATCCTCCAGGATCACCAGCCTCTATCAACAGAGATGCAAGGATATAAAAACCTTTAAAATGCTTTAGCATTAGAGGCTTGGCTCCAACCATCATTTATAAAAAATGTAGCAGTAATTATCTAGAGAAGTATTTCTCAAATTTTAAGTGCGTATCAATCATTTGGGATCTGAAGAGCATGCAGATTCTGATTCAGTAGGTCTTCAGTGGAGGCCAAAGATTCTGCAATTCTAGTAAGTCCCCCAGTGCTGACCACACTGCTGGTTCATGGACCATACTTTGAGTAGAAAGTGGGATCACACTTGGAGTAGCAGGTGGGTCCTAGTCTAACATGAGTTCCTGTCCTGGCACCATCCACAACACATAGTCCCAATAGGATACTCACTTGGTGTGATTCTGTATGGTTCATTCAAGTTAAGTATTTGTGTGTGCATCTGTCACATCAAATCTGGATTCAAGCTCCGACACGGGGCATGGCCCATGTGCATGGTCACGCACTTACACACATGCCCACCAAACACAACTGCCATCTGGACAAGTTCTAGAATTGCTTTGGGTGTTAAGACCATGCTGCTCTATAACTTCCCTCACTACCTGATCTCTTACCCTACCTGGCTATTCTTACTACCTGCTCTCTTTCTGTAGCCTGAGAGGCCGCACCCTGGAGTAGCTGAGAGCACAGCCTCTGCAGTTGGATTGCCTTAGTTCAGATCCTAGCTCTACCACATACTAGCTGGGCAACCTTGGACAGATGACTTCATCTCTTTGTGCCTCCGTTTCCTTGGATGTAAACTGGAGATGATAATAATGTACCCATGCCACAGCGTTCCTGGCAGAATTAGATGAGTTTTTCTGTCTCCCTTCCAAGGGAGAGGGGCTGACTATAGTGCAAGTAAAAGCAGTTAGGACAGTAAATATTTAGTGCTTGAAATTTAATGAATATCATTACTTTGATTTTATTTTATGCTCTTAACCTTCCCCCTTACTGGAGCTCCCTCCTCCCTCTTTCCAGCTCTCTGATTGCTCTTTGACCATCTCCCCCATCGCTCCAACTTCACCTGGTCTCCTACTCCCTGTCACTTCTGCCCATGCTTCCAATCACCCCTTCTCTGATTCTCACTCTGCCCTCTTCTCTCCTAGCCCTCTTCTCCATGCTTGTGGCTTCAGATATCAACTATTTGCTGGTGACTCAAATCTACCTCTGTAGTCCCCCTTTAATCCTGAACTTCCAAATCTGTTCTTCCAGTGGCCCACTAGCTCTCACTGCTTGCACGCAGAAAAGGCTAAGTCCATTACTCTTCTACAACCCACACCTCCTTCCTGCGTGCCCTTCCCCAGGTAACAGAAGACATCACCATCCTTCAGGTGGACATGCCACTGGATGTCATGTTATTTCTCCTTTGCATTAAGTGCCTGCTGTCTTGGCTACCCTACCCTGACCCCTGAAGGCTCATGGCCATCTCCTGCTCTTGCTCCTTCTGCCAAGCCCCATCCTCTCCCAGTGCAGAGCAGCCACCAATATAACTGATCTCCCTCCCTGCTCTCCCTCCACTTCATCCTCCTTACAGCCACCAACATCTTGCTAAAACTGAGATCTGGTCCACTCTGGATAGGATGGCTTCTCGTTGCCTCCAGAGAAATATTGGGTCTGGCCTCCATCTACCTATCCAGCTTCAATTCCAGGAGTAGCCACACCCAGCTGCTGCTTAACAAACCTGGAATCGATAGTCCCTTTACACATATGGGTCTCCTGCCTGGGACACTCTTCCTTCCCTTACCTGGTTAATTCCTGTGCATCCTTTTAAGATCCATGTCAAATGTTTACTCCTTGGTGAAGCCATCCTCCACCTGCCTCTTCCTGCTGTCAACTGCTTTCTGTTCTGGCCCCCATGGCATGCTGTCTACATTCATTCCAGCACTCAGCCCTCTGTATTGAAGCTATTCATTTAATGTCTGGTATATCCTCTTGCACCTAACCCTGGATCCTAGCCCATAGTAAAGACTCAACAAATACACAAATGCTTGTTGGATGAATTAATGAATGTCTCTAAAGCATTCTCATAGGTCAAGCCATAAATCTCTCTTTTAAATTTTGAGAACTGTAAAATTCTCCCTGTAATTTTAGAACTGTAAAAGAAGAACTGTAAAATTCTTCTCCCTGACTGAATCTTTGGGCACTTGTGTGTTCAGGTTCCTTCATTCAGATTCACTTGTATGATTTGTCAATGCATGCTTGTAGTCATACGCACAGATAGACATTCGCAAACTGGAAATGTTTGTGTAGATCCTGTCTTGCAGCTGAGGTTCTCCAGCCATCTCGCCATCACCAACCTGACCCTCTGGTCTCTTGGCAGGTGTGTTCTTTACTTTCCACACCTTCCACCTGGAAAGTGGCCATGACTACCTCCTCATCACTGAGAACGGCAGCTTCACCCAGCCCCTGAGGCAGCTAACTGGATCTCGGCTGCCAGCTCCCATCAGCGCTGGGCTCTATGGCAACTTCACTGCCCAGGTCCGCTTCATCTCTGATTTCTCCATGTCATATGAAGGATTCAACATCACCTTCTCAGGTAAAGAGTATGAGGGTCCCTGAGGGGAAGAGACCATGGCGCTATTTGCTCTCTCCTTCTGCTACCAGTCTCTGGTTTTCCTAGCAGATAGATATTAATCCACTCTCCAGTCCCTGGGAAGTTGACCTTAGTGCTTCAGCAAAAGATGCTTGGGTTAGACCCAAGTAAGAACTTACCTATAATGGTCTTGGAAGGAGTTAGCGTAATCACTGAGGATTCTCCTTCTATGAAGGTGTTTAGAATTTGCTCTGAACATGACCCACCTGGCTGGATGAACTAGAGGACTTCACAAAAGTCCCTTCCTACCTTAGTTATTCGAGATTTTTCTTCTGATTCCACTTCCACATTTCCAACCCCAGCAATATGAAAAAAAAAGGTTTGAAATTAACATATTGGAGTGGTTTAGTCTTATTTGGGATCTTTTTCATCAATGCTAATTTTGTAGTAATAGATATTTATCTCTCTGTTTAGGGATTTGGAAAAGAAAGTGCTTTTATTTGGCATTCAGGGAGAAAAGAGGACCCTTGGCTCCTCTCATACCGAGCCCTTCACCATTCTTGTCCCGTAGCACCCCAGAGTACCTCCCTCCACCTTTCTCAGCCACGGCCAGGAGTATCAGATGGATTCCTCCTGGGATGGACAAGAGGTATCCAGCTTCTAGGAACTGGGGTGTGGCCCAGCTTAGTCCCCTGCCAGGCCTCCAATGCAGAAGTCACCTGTCACATCCCTGGATTCACTTGGCCAATGGGACATATCCAGCCAGTGAGACTCAACCCTTATGAGAGAGACCCTCTTTCTCATCACACAGCCCTGGAGGACTGCATCCTGAAGGGAGAAGCCCTTGCAGACGAGGGACTAGTCACTTCTATGCTGTCACTAGAGGCCCCAGGCAGGGCTTTGGCCCATAAATGCCCCCGGTCATGCTTGCCGTCTGCCTCAAGTGCCACCGTAGCTGAGACATGGCTTCTCGTCAGGCATTTGGAGTGTCTTCACCAGTGGGAGTTGCCTGAGGCTAAGTCATGTATTCTGACCTTCTAGAACCCGCTGGTTGAATGTATCTAGTTTGTTGCCCAGAGACAAGGAAGCAGGAGAGCCTGTGAGCCCCAAGGCACAGGTTTAAAATGGAGATAAAAGGATAGCACAGAGAAGAGCTGAGTCCTGAGGATCCTTAGAAATCCTCCTGGGAAGCCTGTCTAGGAAAGGCTGTGCCCTTTCCCACTGCTCACAGGAGTGGGTGCAGACCGCCCGTCCTGGCCTCCCCGTGCTTCTCTCTGCCTCTGCCTCCCCGTGCTTCCCCATGCTTCTCTCTGCCTCTGCTCCCCTCGGGCTCTCACTTCTTCTCTTTTTGGGCCAGTGTCACCTTTTGTGGGCCAGTGTGCGCATGCCCTCTTCTCTGTCTTTCGTTGTCCCTGGCCCTTTCCCCCTGGTGTTTTGCCTGTGCGTTCCCATCTTTTTGCTCTGTGTCTCCCCACAATGTCTCTGAGCCCGGATCTCCTGCTACCTTTCCAGAGTACGACTTGGAGCCCTGTGAGGAGCCCGAGGTCCCAGCCTACAGCATCCGGAAGGGCTTGCAGTTTGGCGTGGGCGACACCTTGACCTTCTCCTGCTTCCCCGGGTACCGTCTGGAGGGCACCGCCCGCATCACGTGCCTGGGGGGCAGACGGCGCCTGTGGAGCTCGCCTCTGCCAAGGTGTGTTGGTAGGTGGTCACGTGCTTTCATTTTGCTTCACTAATGGGGTGGGACAGATTATAGTCAATTGATGTGAGGTGGTGGACGGCACACAGGCCAAGAGGCTGACTTAGCCCACACTTACCACACTTACCTGCAGTGGGACCCGGGGCAGGTAACCTAACCTCCTTCTGCTCCATCCTCCTTATCTGCAAAATAGGGATGGCAATCCCTGCTTCATCAGGCAGTTCTGTATAAACTAAAGTAACCTTTACAAATCAGGTCCACAGTGGGCACTCACATGAAGTCGATTTCAGTACTCTTACCTCCCCACCCTCAGCACACAGACCCATGGCTTAAGGATGCCTCTTACTGAGGAATCTGGATGGGCACTAGGTGGGCCTATAGGAGGGGTGTATGACCTTTGCCCCGGGGGAGTCCCCATCTGGAGGAGCAGATGGGTACTTTTACTAATCCAATGGCGGTGCTCACTCTTAGAGACGCCTTAGGAAGGCTTCATCCATTCAGCAGGGGAGGACAAAAGGAACAGGGGCGGGGTCATTTATAGAGGGCCCACTACATGTCAGGCAGCTGCTAGGTTCTGAAGATACAAAAGTGAACAAAACAGAGAAATTCTTCACTCGTGGTCCACATTCTGGTGGTGGGGACACAAGCTGTGAATATGTAGATATGTGATGTGTCAGGCAGTGTTGAGGCATACAGAGAAAAATTAAGTCAGCTTAGAAAGTGCTGGAGCTAGGGTTGCTCTTTTATCATGGTCAGAAAAGGCCTCTCTGATGAGTTGACATTTGGCCAGAGATAGATATCTGGGAGGAGAGGGAACAGAGGACCAAGACCCAAACCGTGAGCATGCTCAGCATTTGAGAAACAGCTCAGAGGCCAAGCTGGAGCAAGCAGCAGGGAGAACAGGAGATGTGGAGGTTAGAGGCAGCTGTTGGAAGTTGGAAGTGGGCTCTGCCAGACTCCTTGCAAGAGCTTTAAAGAAGTCTGTTCAGAGCGCTGTGCCCAGGTAGTAGGGGAAGCAAGTATTTTCCCCAGGGCGGAGTGATTGCTGTCTGTCCCTAATGTATGAGGCTCCTGGGTGCCTGTTTGCTCAATCCTTATAATGTAGGGCTGGATAAAACACTAGCTGCATTCATGGAGTATTTTCCATGCTCACTGTTAGCCATGGACCTCACGTAAAGTGAAATAGTATATAAAACCCCATAAAAATATACAAAACAGATCAAAGCAGCACTGCACTGACTGAAACAGGGACCAGCATCTCAAATGCCAGTGAGGTCAGCTGTGCCTGAGACAAGTCCATGGAGCCCTCAGGCTATGCCGAGGACAGCTTAGACAGGCTGGCAAGATGAGCCGGGCCCAGGCTGTGCACTCATGCAGGCCAAGGTGGGGTCACTGCTCTGCCACTTACCAACGCCTAGATCTCAGGCAGGCCAGCAAACCCCCTTAACCTCAGCTTCCTCGTTTATAAAACAGAGATAACAGCATCCAATTCACAGGCTTTACTCTACCTTAGATGACATCATTTACATAAACCAAGAGGTGGCATATAATTATCAGCATTTTGCCAATAACATTTTTATCTGTATTTATCAATAACCAATTATCGTTATTTTGCCAATAACCTTTTACAATCTCAGAAAGGAAACATTAAAACAAAGAGCTGCAGAATTCCATTTCTGAGCAATTAAATAACCCCAGGGTTTACTCCGTCTCCTATAACCATCCCCAAAGGCATCCACCCACCCTGATCTGGCCACACACACTCAGAAACACATAGAACCCCGCCACCCACCCCAGGAAGGTTCAGTTCATGTCTGGCTGCTAGCAGCTCCTTTAGTCTCTGGGAAAACATCCTCAGCTAAATGGTTCTGGGGGAAATTCTCCTTGAATGGAATTAACCAGGACCACAGATGCACACAGCCCTTAAGCTCTTGCCTCATTGATCTCATTACATAAACTCATTCTTTAACTTATTATTCCAATTACTGTTTGTTCATGACACCTCACAATATTTTCATTATTACATTTGTCTTCTGTTTCACATGTTATTAATAATGCACAGTAGTTATAATCACCTCTAATTACCACCAGCCCTGCTGCCGAGGCTCAGGCTGGAGGCATCTCGGGAATGCCCACCGGGGGCTGCTCCCAGTCGCCATGCAAACTGGATGATTTAGTCCCCATAGTGCTACCAGGAACATTTCCAGCCGAGAAGGAGATGAACAGCCCTGGGCTTTAATTCATGGTGTGACGTGGGTGGCGGGGAGGGAGGTAACATAGCCCCTGACATCAGGGGACCCCAGTCTGCAGCAAGAGACATGGCCCTGTCCTTGGGAATTCTGGTGTGATGGAGAAGACCTAACCCTCTGCCTCAGAAGCCCCAGGCTGATGGATAAGGTACAACCTCTGCCCTTAACGAGACCCCTTCTGATGGGGGCGACAGAAGTCACAGATGCCAGAATCAGCCACAGCACTTTCCTGTGGATATGACTGTTTGTTTCTCTGGAACATTTATTTGTTTCCATTTGTGCCTGTGTTTGGCTTCTAAGTTCATCTGTTCACCTCCCCTGTTACTTTGGAAACTCTCCCGGAAGCAAGTGCCCCGTCCCTCTATCCCTCCTGTCCCCTCCCTGGTGCCCAGGACAAAGGCCTGACAGGGAGTCAGGACCTGGGGATTGGCCAAGGACTGGCCACATCTAAAGCTATCAGCCCCTCCTTGTAAAGGTATCAGGCGTGTGGGAAGGAGGAGAGGCTCGTGCTGGGGCAGAGGTGGGGCACATAGCTCTTATGCAGGAAGCAGGGCCAGGAAGGAGGTCCAAAAACACATCCAAGCCCATGTTTAAGGGAAGCCAGCTGTCGAGAATTAGGCAGAGGGCAAGAGGCATCAGGAACCATGAGGGTGCTGTGAGCCTCGGGCAGCTAACGCACGCTTCCCATATGCTTCTCAGGCTTTCTGCCAGTCCCAGAATCCAGGCAGTTAGGGTTCCAGATGGAAGCAGGTAAGCCATGTAGATTCACCTGGGACATTGGTGGAGAGGCTACTATGTGCTAACCATTCCCCTATGTTTACCTATCTTATATATAAAATCTCATGTGTTGATTCTATAGTCTTATGAGAATGCTATTATTGTCCAGATGAAGGCAGATGAAGAGACTGAATTTCAGTGAGTTGACACAATGTGTCTAACTCCAAAGTCCATGATCATCCCACTGCACCACAGGCCTCTGCCTAGATGGAGGGGAAAGGTAGTAATCTCAGAGAAAATGGAGAGATGCTTCAGAAGGCTGCCCATGTGATATGACTGAGTAATAAGTGTTTACATATGCATGGCCCTAAGCAACTCCCCCTCCCCCCGACAAATCCTCACCCTCACCCTCATCTGAGATCATCAAAGAAATGTACACATGCTGGAAACGTCTATGTAAATTATCAGCAGCCACTGCCCCCAGGGAGCCTGCCCACCACTGTCCCTTGAGTTTTATGAGCCATCTCAGCACATTCATCATGATATTTGGAAGTTTTGCAAACAGACTAAGTTTAAAAGTACTGTAAAGTTAGATTTCTCCTCCAAGAGAAATAAATGAGGCCATATATAAAGCCTTAGGAAACTGAAGCTGGTCCTGAATTGAGCAGGACACAGGGAGGAGGGTCCATTCAGAAAAGTAGGGACTTGGTGGTGGGACATGTAGCCCCCATCTTCAAAGGACTAATGAGGAGCCTTAGGACAAGAGAAAACACAAGATGTATAACTAAGCCCACGAGCAGTTCAGCTTTGAAGGTTTCCATGTTCTCCATCTATGCTGCCTCAGCCTAGTACGCTCCTGGCTTAGGGTAATTAGGGTTAACTATAAGGCCCAAGCAATGGCCCTTTGGTCAACCCCAGGGCTTTTCTAGCCACAGACTGTGCCTGGACTGAAGGATACTGAGGGATGGTTTAGAGAAAGCAGATTTGCTACCAGCCACCTGAAAGATTCAAGGCATACTCCAAATTCCCCATATGTCCACACGAATAACAGGCCTGCCATCTGGACTTGTATTTACATCCTTCCGGAACCTAATTATTATTTTTAGGACTGTACATCTTCTGAGGTCAGTGTACTCCATATCCATTCATTCATTCATTCATTCAGTAAATATTTATTTTACAGACAATCCAGGCTAAGCCTTGGAAATTCATAGATTCATCCAGCATGACCCTAGCCCTCAAGTTACTGACAGTTTAGGTGGGGGACACAGGACAGGCAGCAAGCAATCAAGGTGCAATATGGGAGGTGCTCAGATACAGGAAGGAACAGGGAGGGGCCCCCCAATTATTAAAGATCCCATTCCTCTGTGCATGCCCTGAGCCTGCCGTGCCCACGCACTATGTGGGTGTTAAGGAGACAGTAACACGACCAAGCCCCAAAGGATCCACAGTGCAGTAGAGGACATAGAAATGTTAACAAATAAGTGAAGTAAAATGGGATGACTGCTATAAATAAAGGTATGAGAACAATGGGGAAAGAATGACTAATTCTGGAGGAGGAGAAGCAGTTTCCAGAGGAGGGTGTGATTTCATTAGCTGTTGAATGAAACAGGCTGCAATGAGACTATGCTAAAAACTTTCCCCAGGACCCAGGAGGTTGAGTTCTCAGCCCCCTCCTCCTCGTGAATCCACAGAGAGGCTTGGTCTCAGTGGTTGAGTACCTGGTTCCTTATCTTTAAACCAGAAATGATAATTGTGCCTACATTATGGGGCTGGCTGTTGCGACTAATGACTGAAATGGTCCTTGTAAAGTGTCAATCGTGCTGTTTTGCACATAAGGGTTAGCGATTATGATGTGATCTTGCCCCCTCTTAGTTTCTATTCTGTGATACTGAAAGGCTTCATCTCTCCTCACTTAACTGCCCCCCTCTTCCCCTGACCTCCTCCTCAGTCATTTCTGTTGCTACGCTACTATATGAATAGGTATGTGGCACGGCTGCTTTATAGCACTGAGAAATTGTAAAGGGTGCCTGGTGGGTTAGTGTCTGTTTCTGTAGGAGAGAGACAGACAAACAGCACAAGAGACAGAAACAAAGCAGGCAGCACCATAGGTAGGGAAGTATTTTTTTTTTAAGTTTGAGAGGCATTTCTGTAGACAGTCCAACAACTGGACAGACACACAGGCACCTTGGCAGGTAGACAGGCAAACGACTTGTCATCTTTGTCAGGTTCTTCAGAGCTGTGAGTTGCTTTCTGGATGCAGCTGATGGGGGTTAATCTATGGTTATTGTGATTCTCTTTCCAGCTGAGTGTGGGAATTCAGTCACAGGCACTCAGGGTACTTTGCTGTCCCCCAACTTTCCTGTGAACTACAATAACAATCATGAATGCATCTACTCCATCCAGACCCAGCCAGGGAAGGGAATTCAGCTGAAAGCCAGGGCATTCGAACTCTCCGAAGGAGATGTCCTCAAGGTAAAATTGATCGATTTCAGAGTATGTGTGTTATAGTATGCAATAGTCTGGTCAATACTCATTCCTTTGTCTCTGTGTGAATGAGCCAAACTTTCTCCTTCCTTCCTGAGTCCCAAAATACTGTCCTCACTCATCTGGGAGAAAGAGAGGACCAAAAGAGAGGGGTATGTGGGTATCTAAGAATATGGTTTTAGAGTTTGTTTAGAAGCTGTTTGCTATCAAATGCATGTGTAATTGAGTATGGGTTGACTGCATAATAAAAGATAATAATTCAGCTTAGGGAACATGGCAAAGCCCCATCTCTACAAAAAATACAAAAATTAGCTGGGTGTGGTGGTGCATGCCTGTAGTCCCAGCTACTGGGGAGGCTGAGGTGGGAGGGTCACTTGAGCCAGGGAGGTTGAGGTTACAGTGAGCCATGATCGTGCCACTGCACTCCAGACTGGGTGACAGAGTCAGACCCTGTCTCAAAATAATAATAATAATAATAATAATAATAATAATAAGTTCGGTTGGAGCAGCCAATGGATCCAGTTTTCCATTTTGAGCCCTGACCATCAACATGGATAATGAAGAGCTCATAGAACATGTATATATATGCATGTGTGTGTTCATTTGTGTAGCTATGTATTTATGGATATAGATGCTTTTTTAAGTATGTTTCCACATGTGTGTGAATCGGTGTCCATGTATTTATTTGGTTTTGGGGATCTGTGTCTGTGCACACATGTGTCAGCATATTGTGTGTATGTGCACTTGTGCATTGTGTATGTTTTGGTTGAATAACAGGCTATTGCAGTAGCTTCATTGTACCACGATGATGGCCTGGTGTGGCAGTGGGGTTAAAGAAAGTGAGTTTGAGACATATGTAAGGGAAAGAAATGATAGGACTTGGATTACAGAGAAGGTCATAGAGAGGGATTTGTTAAGACACTGAGCATATATGTCTTATGTTTCTTTGCATAAATACAAAGAATATGTGATTGAGTACCTCCAATAATGTGTGGTGTGTGTCTGTGTAATCACAGAGTTGAGCATGGAGAATTTATTAAAGAGCTGCCTTAATAAAATGAATGATAAGGAAAGCCTCATACAAAGCATGTTCATTTTCATCCTAGGCCAAGGAATTTTTTTAGCTTTTTCTAATATAGTTTTATTCCTTGTAGCCAGAGAAGTCCTTACATTGGAAAAAGTTGAACCAGAGCCCACTACTCTGGAAAATCCAAAGATAAACCATTAAATTTCCATGCTTTCAGATTATCTCCAGATGTGATAAATGTGCTGTCCTTTTTATGTACAGATGATGGATACTCTTGGCCAACCCCCTGGGGCATATGTCCTCTGGGGTGTATGGTGTGTGTGTGTGTGTGTGCACGCGTGCGTGTTTGAAATGCATTTCTCACTCTTACCTAATCCTTTTTGAACCCAAGAAGATTCACTCATGAGATCACTGGCTGGGACTGGATGTGCCTGAAATGGGATAGAACAATCCCATTGGCTTCTTAAGCTCTGCTTTCCAACCCCACATAAAAACAGTGTGTGTCTCCCAACAAGAGAATACAAGACAAGGGTTTTATGCCCTTCCAATAACCATGTCTTTAGGCATCACCCTTGACCTTCACTTCCCTCCATCCATTTGAGTCTCAGAGGGTGCAATCAGTACAGCAGCACCAGAGGGACCTCCTCTCTGTAGAGGTACAGATGGAGTGACGCAAGCTGGGCAATGCAGAGGCTTTCTTGGATGAAGGCCATTAGCACAAAAAGCCAGCTTTGAGGCATAGTTTACAATTTTCAGGTTTTGAAGGGAGTATAAGCAGTGGTTCTGTGCAAGTGACCTGATAGAGCCAGCAGAAATGGCTCCCAGGTTGCTGGAGGTCATATGGAGTATGGCCAGTGCCCATGCTTCCTTGCTAAGGGGGTCTAGATTCAGAATAGCACCTAAGACATAGTCAGCAGGTGTGCACACTCAACGGCACCGTCAGGGTTCTTCAGGGTCAGGTGGGCAGCTTAGTAGATAAGCAGAGAGAGTCTTTCTGAGGTGGTCAGGGTAAGAAAGGAGAAGGGACATGGGGCATAAAACCTAGGTCAGAGTTCAGGGAGGACTAACAGAGGATGCGGGATTCCCGGTAGTGCACACACATACGCGCACACACACACGCATACACAAACACATGCACACACATGCACATGCACACAATGCACACATGCACACACACATATGCACGCACACACACATGCACACACAAACACATGCGCACACACACACACGTACATGCACACACACACACTCTTTAGCACCAGGGTAGGAAATGCTCCTGCTACGGCCTCTTTGAGTTTAGCTCCTCTGCTCTCCCTTAGAGACTGCTGAGTGTTTCCATTCCCAATTTCCATTTTCCCTCTGTTGTGGTGTGCCAACAGGAAAATTAACTGGATATGTGTAAATATTCAGTAGATCAGAAGAAGAAGACATGTCTGTGGAATCAGAGCTAATTGCCCCTCTGTAGGCAACAAAGAACAGAAACATACTTTAAAAGCTCCTAATTTGTATTCTTAGGAGAATTTGAGAGAATATTATATTTATGACACAAAAATAGGCAATAATGAAAACAGAGCAATCTGAGATGAGGAGAGATTGAATAGAGATGAAAAACATGATCACCCAATTAAAAAATGGAATGGAGGCAATGAATGGAAGATGGTAAACCACAGAAAAATGAAATCAGTTTATTAAAAGATAAATTTGAGAATTTCTCCCACATCTCATAAGGAAATGAAAAAGAGGATTATTTTATATTAATAAAATGGATAATCAATCCACAGTAAAACTTTATGTGCCAAATAACATAGCAAGAATAAATTAAATAAAAACCGCTGGAAATGTAAAAAATTTAAGAAAGTTACAGCCATCATGGAAGATTTTAATATACCTCTGTAAGTCTGTGACATATCACCTAACTTAACGATAAATAAAGATTTGGGTAGCTTGAATAATGTAACATAATAAATCAGAAGAAAGTAGGAGAAAGATACTTTTAAAGATAAAGGCAGAAATGACTAGAGAAACAAAACTAAAAAGCAATAGCAATTGTCAACCAAACCAACTGTTTTTTTTGAAAAATAATAAAGTAGACAATACTAGCAGAACTGATCAAGGAAAAAAGAAGCCACAAATATGTAATATTAGGAATTGAAAAGGGATATAATCAAAGATATAGGAGAGATTATGGAAATAAGAAAATGTTTAGGGATCACGCCACTGCACTCCAGCCTGGGCGACAAAGTGAGACCCTTTTTCAAAAAAGAGAAGGAAAATGTTTAGGAACAACTGTAAGCCAAGAAATCTGAAAGCTCAGATGAAATGGAAATTTTTATAGATAAAAAGTACTAATATTTAAAAAAATCTAAAAAAAACCAATGACCATTAAAAAATTATGATTCCCCCGTATCCTCTCTCAAAAGCCCCAGGCCTTAACTATTTTACAGGTAAGCTTAACAAAACTTCAAGAAGCAATTAATCCCTGCAATAAACTCTTCAGAAGACAGAAAAATAAAGAACCATCTCCCAACTCATTTTTTCTTAATGAGGCAAGTAGAAACTTTGGTATCAACGAGTAAAATTATGGTTACCAGGGGATTGAGGGAATGGGGAGATAATGGTCAAAGTATAGAAAGCATCAATTAGACAGAAGAATTAAGGGTTTCTTTTTCCTTTGAGATGTATTGCACGTTACAGTGAATATAGCAAATAATAATGTATCATACATTTCAAAATCACTAAAAGAGTAAATTTCAAATGTTCTCACCACAGAAAAAGATAAGTATTTGAGGTGATGGTTATGTTAGTTTGATTTACTAATTCCACATTGTATTCATAAATCATAACATACTTTCTACTGCATGAATATATTCAGCTATAATTTATCAATTTATAATTTAAAATAAAAATTTTAAAAAGAACAGAAATCAGAAACTATTAGGGCAGTCTCACTTTTGATCATAGATCTAAAAATTCTGAGTATAAATCTGATTGAATTTGGCTGTGTATTAAAACAAAGATGAGACCATCCTGGCTAATACAGTGAAACCCTGTCTCTAGTAAAAATACAAAAAAAAAAAAATTAGCGGGACATAATGGCGGGTGCCTGTAGTCCCAGCTACTTGGGAAGCTGGGGCAGGAGAATGGCGTGAACCTGGGAGGTGGAGCTTGCAGTGAGCCAAGATTGCAGCCACTGCACTCCAGCCTGGGTGACAGAGAGAGACTCTGTCTCAAAAAACAAACAAACAAACAAACAAAGACGACCAAGTAGGTTTGATTCCAGGAATGTGAGGATGTGTCAAAATTAGAAAAGCTCATAATGTTATTTGTTAGACAAACCATATGAAATTGCTATTTTTGTAGGTCAAAACTGTTAAAATATTGGCAATTTCATGGCTCAACCTAATAGCCTATAAACAGATTAGCAAAGAAAAAGACATTATCCTGCTAATGCACCCCAAAACATCATGTGATTAAGTTCAACACCCACTCATGATTTTTGAAAACATCTCATAAAACTACAAATAGAACTTTCCTAACTTGATAAAAATATTTCTACCAAATGCCTATAGCAAACATTATACTTAATGGCAAAACTTCCTAAAGATTTTCAGTAAAGTCAAGAACAAGATCAATAGTTCTATATCACCAATAGAACGCAGCATTGTACTGAAGAGACAAACCATTACATTTATACCAGAAAAAGAAAAAAAGGAACTATAAAAATTAGAAAGGAATATAGAAAATTGTGACTTTTGTTTCAAAAATACAAAACAATCAACTAATAAACTCAAAATCAATAAGAAAATTCACAAAGCTTCTGGTGTTTCTATAACCAAATAAAACTTGCAATCAGGAGGGAAAGTCTCATTTATAATAGAAACGAAAACTGTAAGACACCTAGAAATAAGCCCTCCAAAATGTGCATGATCTTAACTGAGAGAAGATAAAATTTTATTTTGATATTGATGTAACTAAAATAAATGCAGGGAGATTTCATTCTCATGGATGCACAGAGGGTATGAAAAGGCAGGCAATTCACAGAAAAGGAAGTAAGAACTGTTGATAAACATAAAAAGATGCTCAACTTCAATGGCGATCAAGGATTTACATATTAAAGTGAGATACCACTTTACACTCATCAAATTGGAAAACATCATAATGCCCTAAAATACCAAGTATCAGCAAGGATATAAAGCAATGAAAGCTGTCAGGCGTTGCTGGTGAGAGAGCAAATTGCTATTCCTTTTCAAAGAGCAATCTGGTAATATCTAACCAAATTGAAGATGTGTCATCCCCACAACCAGCTTTTCCATGCTAGATGTACGCTCTAGAGAAACTCAAGTACACGTGTGCAAGCGGACATGCAGGAATATTCATAGAAATTATGCTTACATTGTTTGTAATTGTGTATAGAAAGCTTTCTGCTTAGCATATTCATTTTGAAACCAGCCATCTTGCTGACCTGCTTTATTGGATGTAATGGATGTGCATAGATTCTCTTGGATTTCTCAATCACCTGCACATAATGATGAATTGGACCATCAAGCAATATTCTGTTAGGAAATAAATGTATACAAAGGCCCAATTCCCAATAGCAATCAAAAATATAAAAATACCCAGGAATAAGAACAGAATGGTAGTGAGAGACATAAAAGACATTTTGATTAAATGGAGCTAGACACTATGTATATGGATTGGAAGACTCAACATCACATAGATAGATTTTTCTCAAATCCGTCTATACATTTAATGTAGCTCAGTCAGAATTACACAAGTTTTGTTGGGGAGTTTTTTGTTTTACTTTTTATAATTCAGGAAAATTCTTGAGTTTAGAAGAGTACATCTGGGAGAATTTTGTTTAAGTTAAAAGAAGACAAATGAGGACTTTTCCTACTAATTATTTAAATATATTGTAAAGCTACAGTAGCTAAAACAGTGTGGGTCATGCACAGGAATAGACAAATAGACAAATGCAATAGAATAGAAAGTTGACAAACAAAACCAAATGTATATAATTATATGTTAATTATATATGTGATAAAGACTGATTTAAAATTGGTAGTGTGTGGAATATTTACAAACAGAGTTTGGTTAAATGACTAATCTATCAGGGAGTTAAGGTAGAATTGTATATCATATCCCAAAATAAATTCCAGGTAGATTTAAGGACATGAATTCTAGAGGAAAATATTGGTTTATTTATCATACATTTACTGAGTGAGCCTTATGTGCCAGAGCATATATTTTGGACACTGATATGTAAATAATTATCGTGCAGATTGGGTTAATTTTTATTATAGAAATTCCTGCCACCATTTAAATGCTGTTATGGAAAAAATATTTAATGACTTTAAAAATATACACATTATATTAAGTGAAAGAGCAGGTTGCCCTATAGTATCTATAATTCGATCTTATTGTTATAAAAAATTATAAAAACATAAATTTATGCAAGGAAATAAATGCATAGAATAAAGGCTAGAAGGACACTTACCAACATGTTGTAAGTTCTGAAAGTTATTTGCACATTTCTGTTTTATAAGTTTTTCTGCAATTAATATTTTATTGTAATGATGCAAGTAACATTTTTGTTCTTGATGAATTAGGATGAATTATGCTTGGAAATTAAGGAAAATATCCTGTTCCCATCATACTTTTTATTAATTAACCATAATTTCTTAATAACATCATATATCCAGTGAGGGTTTAAATTTCCAATTATCTCATAGATGTCATAATATTTTTTAAATTTATAGTTTATTTGAATCAGGATTCAATAAGGTCCACACATTAGATTCATTGTCTCATGTGTTTTTTAATCTGTAGGTTTCTCCCTCCATCTCTTTTCTTTTCCCCCTTGTAACTTACTTGTTGAGGAAATCAGATCATTTGTTCAGTGGAACTTTCCACTCTGGATTTTGCTGAATGCACTCACAGGGTATCATTTCATATGTTCCTCTGTTCTCGGTATTTATTGCCTGTAAGTTGGAAATTGGATCCAGTGGCTTGATCTGATCAGGTCTGATTTTTTGGGCAAGATAACTCCGTGGGTGATGATATATCTTTTATTAAAGAAACACATGGTGTCTGATTGTCTTTCTTACTGCAATTGATGATTATTATTTCTTATTGCAATTCATGATTCCTAGTCCATTGATGATAAATGCCTTGGTCCATTGATTTCCATATGTTTCGGTGATTAAAAATATTTTTGTAACAATTTAAGCTAAACTCTTTGAACTTGTATTATCTTGATGTCTGTTGGAACCCCAGAATTCACTCAGTCTATCAATGATATACAGCAATTACACAAGGATCTGGAAACAGACTTCAGGCTCCCAGGAGCCTAAACAAATCTCTGTAATATACAACACTGTTAGTTTGAAGGATGGCTTCTTTTAGAAAGCTTTGCTTCATAAATAGTACAATGGAAATATTGTGCCAATTTGCTGGCAGCTGGCATCACATTGTGTGCCATGCACAAATATTCATCACCCACTCAGAGATCCCATCTTTGATATTTACAAAAGCACCAGGGGGTCTTTCACTCAATCACAACTTCTGTTGTTATTTGTACAATTATCTGGAAAGGAGCAGCAACCTCGAAACCTGGGGAGCCAGTTCATTATTCTGATGATTGTTGTCTTTGCTGGTACTAAGAAGTTCAGGGGACAGATGGGAGTGAGGGAAGCCAGATGCCTGTACGATTCCACCCTTGGCAAGCCCAGCAGGCCCTAGCTGGAGCCCTCATTTTAGGAGGGAAGGGGCAGAGGCTGAGCTTGGGGAAGAAAAAGTCACCATGACATGCTGGTGTCTGGATCCCAGGGATGATGTCCAGCAGAGTGCTCAAGACAGGCTACTGCCACAGTGGGGTGGGATCAGGTGAGAGGATGGCTGTCTCATCTACTGGAAGGACAGGATTGAGGGTTTAGCAATGTAGAGATGAATGCTTTCAGCCTGTCTCTCTGAAGAAACAGATGGTTTGACAAGCAGGCAACCCAAACCTGGCCTCCCCAGGCTGCTAAAGAGTAAGCTGGTGCTATATGGGCATTGTGGGAACAAGAACAAATCTCCACTGGAAAGATTAGAATAGCAATGAGTTCCCAAAGACTAGATTCACACTAAAGATGGGCTGAGCATAGAACTGACATCAAGGGAAAACGAGATAACTTGCTCAGTTGATAGCTTCCCTCTGCCGTCTTCCTTGCATCTGATAACTCACTGTGCCTCTGATAGTTGTTACCAGTGCTAAACTCCAGGAGTGTGGGTTGTGGGGTAAGGAGGTGTTGTTCAACATAAGGCCATGCTGACGACATTGGGTTGGGGGTCTCTCCTGTGTCCAGGTTTATGATGGCAACAACAACTCCGCCCGTTTGCTGGGAGTTTTTAGCCGTTCTGAGATGATGGGGGTGACTTTGAACAGCACATCCAGCAGTCTGTGGCTTGATTTCATCACTGATGCTGAAAACACCAGCAAGGGCTTTGAACTGCACTTTTCCAGTAAGTCTTTCTTGCATCTGTGTGGACAAGGAAGTCAGGGTTTCCCATTTTATTCATTTATTTGAGCTTCTGCTTGCTCACGAGATACAAAGAATGTGCTCTTAAGACTGTTTTAAAATCCAATATGTATCCATCAGTGGATGCATGGGTAAACAAAATGTGGTATGTTCATACAATGGAATAGCATTTGTCCATAAAAAGGAGTGAAGTGGCCGGGCACAGTGGCTCATGCCTATAATCCCAGCACTTTGGGAGGCCAAGGCGGGTGGATCACGAGGTCAGGAGTTCAAGACCAGCCTGGCCAAGATGGTGAAACCCCATCTCTACTAAAACTACAAAAATTAGCTGGGCGTGGTGGCGGGTGCCTGTAATCCCAGCTACTTGGGAGGCTGAGGCAGGAGAATTGCTTGAACCCGGAAGGCAGAGGTTGCAGTGAGCCGAGATTGCGCCACTGCACTCTAGCCTGGGTGACAGAACAAGACTGTCTAAAAAAAAAAAAAAAAAAAAAAAAAAAAGGAGTAAAGTATACATGCTTTGACATGGATGACCCTTGAAAAGATTGCAGTAAGTGAAAGAATCCAGTCTCAAAGGCCACATATTGTTTGAGCTCCATGATATGAACTGTCCAGAACAGGCAAATCCATAGAGCCAGAAAGTAAAGGGCAGTTGCCTAGGGCTGAGGGAGTTGGGGGAAAAATGTGTATGGAGCTTCTTTTTGAGGTGATAAAAATGTTCTAGAACTGATTATGGCAATAGCTGTACAACTCCGTGAATCTACTAAAAGACATCGGATTGTACACATTAGGTGGGAGAGTGTATGGTATGTGAATTGTATCTCAATAAAGAAAGCTATTGGGGAAAATCATGCACGGAGTATAGTCAGGTTTCCCCTCGTCTGGGCTCAAGGCTGCCTGGCAGAGGATCCTTGCCTGTTACAGCAAGAGGTTCAGTGGAAGAGGGTTAGAGACACCTTTGAATTCCATTTCTATCATGTGAAAATTGTGTAAGTTTGGAAAAATTTATTTAACCTTCCCAAATCAATGCTCTCCGTTGTAAAATGCAGGTAATTATACCCACCTGTAAGACTCCTGTAAATAACAAATGAGAGAGAACACATGTATAGCGCCATAGAGTGGGAGCTCTGCATAAATCTGTTTCCTTTTCCAGTCCGTTTCAACAGCGTATGTTTAAGCAGGTCATAACTCAGCTTTTAAACATACATTTAAGGTGACTTCTCCATATTACACCATCTTATCAGAATGTCTCAATAAGCAAAATGAAAAGAATGCTCCTGCTAGCAAAAATGCTACGGGGTCAAACAAAAGAAATAGAAAATGCAGACCTTAGGCCTGAAAACTATTAAAAGCAGAAATCATTTACATATAGCAACAGAGAAATGGATGTTCCTTAATATACCCTCAACTGAGCATAGAAATGAGGAAATCCTGACTGGTGAATCCATCAGAACCCAGGGTCCGTGGCTGAGACAGCTTCCTTGAGGACGTGGGCTTTGAGGGAAGAGAGGAAGCATGGTTTCTGCCACAATAGGTCTTACTCACTCTACCTCTTCTCTCCTCACCAGGCTTTGAACTCATCAAATGTGAGGACCCAGGAACCCCCAAGTTTGGCTACAAGGTTCATGATGAAGGTCATTTTGCAGGGAGCTCCGTGTCCTTCAGCTGTGACCCTGGATACAGCCTGCGGGGTAGTGAGGAGCTGCTGTGTCTGAGTGGAGAGCGCCGGACCTGGGACCGGCCTCTGCCCACCTGTGTCGGTAGGAGGGCTCTTCCTCTGCAGGGAACCCTTGGGTCTCCCATTATACCAAGCTCTAGTCCTGGTCTCATTCCAGTTAGACCCCATGCTCCAGGGCCTGGGGGCCATCTACTTGGACTGAATCCTCTTGTTAACAGGCATCATGGTTCACCTGCACCCCTTCTCCACTTCCTCACTTTCACACCTCATTACACCCATGCAGCAGTGCAGTCAGGCGGGTGGCTTGCCTTTGTCGCACATTTAGCAAGTGGGACCACAGCCAAGTCATGCCCTCAAAATTGTAACGCGGGTGATAGCGATGAGGTGGGAGAGTCCATTAGAAAGGGAGAGATGGGGCTTTTGCCTGAGTTCCAGGGCTTATCGTAACGCCAACACTCAAATGAGTCTCCCACCCACTTTAGGTCTCAGTTTCCCTGTAGGTAAAATGGGGCTCATTCTCCCTTTTCTGGAGGAATGTCAAAAGAAATAGTAAGATAAAGAACACCCATTGCTCTCACTGATAAAGAATGCAATAATGAACTTGCATCTTCTTAAACCTGTGATTCTTCCAGAATGTCATCAGAGGTTCTCTAGAATCTTTACACATGTGTCACAGGACAAGAGACAGTGATCTGAGGCAGAAGTGCAAAATAGGCAAAATTGGTCATTCTGTTTGGCCTTTTCATCTCTTACCACCCATCTCCCTGCTAATGTGAGTTCCCCCATACTGCTTCGTCCTGCCTCCTACCTTTCCAAAACCAGATCTTTCTCTCTCTCCACCCCCTTCCCCATGTCCCACAACCTCAACGGGTCTGTGCCAGCACTGGCTAATCTTGTAAGAACAAAACCTCCACTGGAAAAACACATACATGCCTACCAAGCCCCACATGCCAAAATTGGTGCACATGTATGTCTGGGTATTTGTGGAGGCAGAGAAATAAATGAAGAATAAAACCTGTTCACTGCCCTTGTCAGGGCCCATACTCCAGCATGGAGAATAGACACATAAACAGATAAGTATAATGTAAGAGAAGCACTGTAAAAAGAGTTAAGTGCAAAATGTTGGGAGGATACGAGAATGTTTTGCATGAGAGGTGATATTTCAATTGAGACTTGGAAGAATGGATTAGAATTCACCAACAGGAGGGAGAGGAAGGGAGGTTGACATTCTAGACTGAGCACGTGCAAGGGTGAAAGTGTGAACCAGCATGGTGGGAAGTGTTAAAGGCCACAGATGCTTCTTTTCCCCTAGACGACTACATCTTCACAGGATCTTTAACACTGTTATACAATGGAGGGTCTAAGTGGACCCTCTGCAAGTGGACAGACCGAAACAGTAGCCTTTATGGAACCTCTAGGGTCTTCCTCTCCCTTTGCCTTTGACCTGGTCTTCAGGCATATCTTCCCTTTCGCCCTCCATCTCTTTTTATATCTCCCCTCATTCATGTGCCAGGAACTATGCTAGGCACTAGGAATACAGAGAAGAGCAGATCTCAGGCCAGGAAGGGTGATGCTTGCATAAACACACAACCGTATAATGCCACAGACAAGCAAGCCAGAGCACACAAAATGAAAAGGAGGGATGATGACTCGCATTACAAGATAATTATTTGCTTTGCAGAAAGGATTCACTGTAAGATTACTTTGAATATCAAATATGCCAGTTGGACTGGACTTATTGGGTTCACTCAAGCAGTATAAGAGCATTTAAACTTACACTTACACTAGAACCTTGGAGGCCTTCCCCATTGAGACTGCCTCTAGCCTGCTAGGGGAGCGAGGCTGTGTATTTGAGATTATGTGCATATTTTTGTATATGTCATGTTGTGGTCGACTTCATCATGGTCTACCACAAATGACTGCTATAGCTTAAAACATCCAAATGTTTTATTCTTCGGTGAGTGGACTCTGCAGCCCCAACAAAGCAGCCAAGACTCTAGGGTGGGAAGAAGGGAGAAGACCAGAAAGAGTAGACTTATATGTTCTCAATGTTGTTGAATCTGCTACATGCTGGCCCACTCAGCCCCCTCCTGCCCACCTGCCAGGCCCCAGGTAAGGTATCTAGTTGTCCATGATGACATGTTCCCAGTGCTGCTGCCTCCAAATCCTCACTTCCCAGGAAGCAGGAGGTCCTTCTCTGTCTGGAATATGGAAGGAAGCTCTAACCAAGGACATGGATAATGCCCTCCCACCTTTCTAGCTACTTCCTCTATTTGTGGAACCAGTCAAGCCTCCTCCCCACAATTGTAGTCCATCCTCTCACCAGCACCCTACTCCCTGCCATGGGTCCATTCAGCCTGGCATCTTTCAATCAGGTTGGCACCTCCCACCCCAACAGCACCTTGGAGAGAAGAGTGAAGCTTGAGCAGAGGGTCTTGTAGAGGGCCTCTCCTGCAACCCTTCCTTAGTGGTCCTGTGTGAAACCAACGGGTCCATGAAATGTTTGATGTGTCCTTTATAGCAACAGGTAGGGGTCAGTCTTCCATCTGTGACCCTGATCCCTTCTTCTCCTATTTCTAGCATCTTGCCTAATCAACTATTCCTTTTCCTAAATAGCTCTGCAATGAACATCCTCCTCTTCATTTGTACTCATTCTCCCTTGATTCAGACGCTTCTAGTAATTTGCATGGAAAGCAATAATCTGCTTCCATTCATTTGATTGTCCAGCCATCCATTAATTCAATAAACGTTAAGCATCTATAATGTGCCAAACAGTATACTAGGTACTTGATGTGCAGATATAAGACAAGGTCCCTGCTGCCAAGGAGCTCATAGTCTTGTGGAGGAAATAGACATGATTTTAATAACATGTTACACATGCTATAATAGAAATCTATTCACATTGTAATGGAGACACAGAGGAGGGCAGTGTCATTTCTACCTGGGGAGGGGAGGTATGTCACAAAAGATGTCACAGCGAGGATGTTTATTCAGGTCCTCCATCCAAATAGAGCTTGTGGACTTCATCAGCCTAGACCAAAGAGTTCAGGGAGGCCAAAGGGAGCCACTCTGGTGGGCTCAGTGGGCTCTACTGAAAAGTTTAGACTTCATTTGGGGAGTGAATTCAAGCAGTGACTTGTTTGCATTTGATAAAGATCCATTGATGGCACTGCCTAGAGCGTGGGCAACTGTGCCAGCCTAGAGATTGTAAGGGCCTGAGTCAAGACTCCAGCAATGTGGGCAAAGTAGAGTCAAACATGAATAATATCACACAGGTTTAGCGACTGGGTCTCAGAGGCAGATTAGATGTCGGGGAGGAAGGAGGAGAAGACCAGCAGGAACCCCCAGCTTCTGACTTCAGTGACTCCAATGGGAATGTAGACCTCTTCACCTGCCTCCCTGCCTCCAGTTTCACCCCTGCTGTACCCCATCATACTGCCACCACAGTGACTCCTCCTAACATGCAAAGTTCACTGATGTGTCAGGCAGTCAATTAACTCACATGTATAAACACTGCAATTCTTTCCTGGAACAGTGAATATATGACAGCCTGGTATCCAAGGTCCTTCAACCTGTGATGCTTCCTCACCTTTCCAGTCCCATCTCCCCCCTCTCCCTATCTCATACCCCAGCCTCCAGCCTGCCATGCTGTTCCTCACCTCCAGGAACTTTGCAGTTACTCTTCTGTCTCTCTCTGCAGTGCCCTCCTTCCCATCCTACCCTTGCCACCCAACCGACCTGGTCAACTCTTGCTTCTCCTTCAAGGTTCATTTAAGACCAGCACCCTCCCTGACCCTCGCTGTCCTTTGCTCAGGGAGATTGGTCACTTCTGCTGCTACTTGCTGTTAGGATACATAGCACACAGTGTGGCTGTCTTCTCTACTAGACAGTAAACTCTTCCAGGGGAGGGCAGTATCCTGTTGATCTCTGCTGTCCTGGCAGCCAGCAGAGGTCTTGTTGCTATCAAGAAGCAGGTTGAAGTACTTGCATGTTGCTCCCTAGGAGGCTTCGAGGAGGTTGGTCACAGAATAGGCAATCAACCCTACACTCAGGGACCGTTTTTATTTACCAGTGTACAATTCAGTTGTTTGTAGTTATATTAGTCTGTTCTCACACTGCTGTAAAGATACTACCTGAGACTAGGTAATTTGTAAAGAAAAGAGGCTTAATTGACTCACAGTTCCTCATGGCTGGGGAAGCCTCAGGAAACATACAATCATGGCGGAAGGGGAAGCAGGCACCTTCTTTACAAGGCAGCAGGAGAGAGAAAAGTGAGAGAAGGAGGAACTTTATAAGTTCTGATGGAACTTATAAAACCATCACATCTCGTGAGAGCTCACTCACTATCATGAGAACAATAAGGGGAAAACTGGCCCCATGATCCAGTCACCTCCCACCAGGTTCCTCCCTCAATATCTGGGGATTACAATTCAAGACGAAATTTGGGTAGGGACACAAAGCCTAACCATGTGAGTAGTATATTCACAGGGTTGTACAGCCATCACCACAATCTAATTTTTGAACATTTTGTCCCCCACAAGAGAAAACCCATGCCCATTAACAGCCACTCCCCGTTGTCCCCTTCCCCAGGTCCTGGCAACCACTAATGTACCTTCTGTCTCCAAGATTTGCCTATTCTAGGTATTTCACATAAGTGGAATCGCATAATGTGTCTGACTTCCTTCACTTAACTAATGTTTTCAGAGTTCATCTATATTGTAGCATGTAGCAAACCTTGATTCCTTGTTGTTGTTGTTGTTGTTGTTGTTGTTGTTGTTGTTTTGAGACGGAGTTTCGCATTTGTTGCCCAGGCTGGAGTGCAATGGTGCGATCTCAGTTCACCACAACCTCCACCTCCTGGGTTCAAGTGATTCTCCTACCTCAGCCTCCTGAGTAGCTGGGATTACAGGCATGCACCACCACGCCTGGCTAATTTTTTGTATTTTTAGTAGAGATGGGGTTTCTCCATGTTGGTCAGGCTGATCTGAAACTCCCGACCACAGGTAAGCCACCCACCTCAGCCCCACAAAATGCTGGGATTACAGGGATGAGCCACCATGCCCGGCCGCCTTGATTCCTTTTTATGGTTGAATACTATTCCATGGTACGGCTATGCCACATTTTGTTTATTCATTCATCAGTTGATAGACATTTGGGTTGTTTCCACTTTTTGATAACTATGAATAACGTTGCTATGAACATTCATGTTCAAGTTTTTATGTGAACATGTTTTCATTTATCTTGGGTATATGCCTAAGAGCAGAATTGCTAGGTCATATGGTGACTATGTTTAACATTTTGAGGAACCACCAACTTGTTTTTGAAAGCAGCTGCACCATTTTACATTTCCACCAATAATGATGAGAGTTCCAGTTTCTCCACTCCCCATCTACGCTTGTATAGTCTTTTTGACTATAGACATCCCGGTGGGTGTGAAGTGATATCTCATTGTGAGTTTGATTTGTATTTCCCTAATGACTAACAATGTTAAACATCTTTTCATGTATGTATTGGCTATTTATATATCCTCTTTGGAGAAATGTTTATTCGAATCCTTTGCCTTTTATAAATTGGGTTATTTGTCTTTTTATTGTTGATTTGTGGGGGTTCTTTATAGGTTCTGGATATAAGTCTCATCCAGAGACCTTTTAATATGCTGTGCTCAATCACTTGGAATGAATGAGAGGGAAGGGACTCAAGAGCAAACAGGCAAAAGGAGCCACTGAGTGACTGCTGGCAGCTCAGGCCACCCCATGAAGCTCATTCTTTTGGGATTTCTTTCAGCCGAGTGTGGAGGGACAGTGAGAGGAGAGGTGTCGGGGCAGGTGCTGTCACCCGGGTATCCGGCTCCCTATGAACACAATCTCAACTGCATCTGGACCATCGAAGCAGAGGCCGGCTGCACCATTGGGTAAGTGTCAGGGCTGACAAAGTAACTATCGCCAGTTGTTCAGGGGAGCCATCATCAGCATCATCACCAGGCCATCCAGCTAGTGCCTGGCCTGCCTGCCTCACCTGGAGAACCTTGTGATCAATAGTGGTTGCTATACTGGATGCCTTAGAAAATCTAGAAAGGTCAGTCTCAGCCTCTCAGGGCTTCATGCCAAGTCCATACACCTCACTGGCCCAGAGAGCACAGTTACAGCAGAGTAGCCGAGGGCGTGGATTGAAGGCATGCAGACCCCCATTTGAATCCAACCCTTCCATGTACTGTTTGCAGGACTTTGGGAAAGTTCCTTATCCTCTCTGCATCTCATTGTCCTCTTCTGTAGAGTGTGGATCTCAGGATAAAGCACTTGAATGAGATATTGCATGTAATATGCTCAGTATAGTATTTGGAACATAGTGAAATATTTAATAACAGTTGCTGTGGTTATTTCTGACAGTTAGCAAGCACTAACTCAGCTTTAGCTGTATGGCCCCTGGCAGATTGCTTCCCTTTTTTAGGCTGTTTCCTCATCTTTAAAATGAGGACAGAAATGCTTGTATTTTAGAGTTGTGGAGGAAGTAAATAGCAAAAGACCAGCAGTGGTATGTACTTCTTCAAAAGATAAATTCCTTCAAAATAGGTATGCCATCAAAATGGAACTTCCTTCCAGGCATTCCTTATTGGAATTTCAAGGAGTCAGAGGAGAAAGAACCATCACCATTTACTGAGCACAGAGCCTACCTTATTAACTCCCTGCAATAGCCCTATTGATAATAATAATAAGCCCTAATAACAAATAGGCATTATTGTAATTCCCATTTTATAGATGAGAAAACTCAGATTCCAAGAGGATGCATAGCATTTCTAAGTTTGCACAGGGAACCAAAACTCTGAGATCCGAACCCAGGTCTTTCTGAATCTTCACACTATTGCACTGCTGGCAAAACGGGGCCTTGAGCCATGGTTCAGGTGAGTTAGGAGGAAAAGAGCAGGTTGGGGTAGCAGTATGAGCGGAGGTATGAAAGGAGGATAGAACAAGGGAATTGGGGAGGAAACAGTCTGGCTGGAGTAGGGGAAACACATGGGTAAGGAATGGGAGATAGATAGGGGTAAAGTAGAGCCCGGTTATGGACCATCTTAAATGCCAATAACTAAGAGGGAGCCATGGAAGTTTCTTGAGCAGGGTCGGTCCACCAGGGTTATTTGCAGTGTAGAGAGCTCATGGGGAGGCACCATCAGGAGTCTGTTACAATGATCCAGGAAGTAAGTGCTAAGGATTTGGAATAGTGAGGAGCCAAGAAAAGGAATAGAAGTATAGCTAGGAGAAGATTCCTGCATGTAAGAGTTTCCAATTAAGAAGAACTGGCTGAATGGGTGTTTTGCTGCAAGAAATATAGATATTCACTTATGTACACAGTTCAATTAATGTTAAGGAAATGTATTAAGTATTTAAAATGTACAAATGTTTTAGCTAAACTCTGAGGAAAATAAGGTCAGCAGTGTACATAGGGACTTTGCATTGTTAGGGGGACAAGTTAAATATGCACATTCATCCTGCACAGCACTGCTGGGATAACCTTCTGCAAGCATACCTGATCAATTCACCCTCTGATCAGAAACCGGATTCCATGGCCACCCCACGCTCACAGAATAAAAGCTAAACATTTTATTCTGGCCTTTGAGGCTACAGCGACTTCAGCCTCCCTCCCCAACCTTATTTTCCACTTCTCTTCAATGACATTCCGGCAAAGCAAAATTATTGGTGACCCCTGTACACGGCCTAGCTCAGGGCCTAGCTCAGGGCCTTTGTTTCTACTCTGCCCTTCCTCTGGAATGCCCTCCTCCCTCCAAAGGCTTACATCTAAAATTATCCATCCCTCAAAGTCAAGTGCAAATGTCAGCTCACCCAGGAGGTCATCCCTCACCCCCTCTCTTGCGGGGCTCCTAGGAGTCCTTTCTGCCTCTTCTGAACTTCCATTGCCTGTTGCATATATTTTCCTGATGACACTGACCACTTTTCTCCTTTATTTATGCTCATGCCTTACCTCCCCTCCTGGAGCTGTGGTCTCTGCCTGATTCATCTTTGCAAGTCTCCCAGCTCTTAGCACAGTGCCCCCGGCTCAACAAGTGTCAAGTGTTTGATGAATGAAAGAATGAATGAAGCAAGACCCAAGTATAAAGGTAGTTATATGCCTAGTGGATCTATGATAGTTCCTCGGTGACTAGTGGTTGAACAATGAGTGGATCAAGAACATAATGACTATTTCACTTTAGTATACACATGTGCAAATCAAGAGGTTTTCCCACTTTCTTCACTTGGAGCATCACTCATTGATGCATTCATTCCCTCATATTCACAAATATCTGTTTGTTTACTACCTGGCTGTGCCTGTGCCAGATGCTGGCATTATATAAATGAATGAGATGTGGCCATGGTTCACAAAGAGCAGACGCACATGTCTGTCCAGAACAAGGTGGTGGCACAATGAGGAAGGGGAATGAAAAAGCAGGACAGGAGGAGATGGGAGAAGTTATTCTGGAAAAGGTGACCCTAGAGCTGAGTCCTGAAGGAAGGAGAGGAGGTTGCCAGGTAGCCAAGGAGGAAGGTGGGTGGGAGGGTAATGGGCCTCTAGGCCCAGTGAAGCAGTGTGGTCAGCCTCAAGGAGCTGGAAATGGTTCCCGCAGCTGGATGATCACCTGCGATTTGGTGGGTGGCAGCATTCATGGGAGATGAAGCTGGTGGTGGAGGCTGTGGGGAGCACAGAGGGCGTTGGGGCTATGAGGCTGCGTTTTGACAGCTCCTGGCAGTTTTGTGGAGAATGGGCGGAGTGGGACGGGCTGGGCCGGTAAGCCCAGTGAGGAAGCTGTCTCCAGAGAGTGGCTGGGGATGAGGAGGCCAGAAGCCAGGCAGTGGCAGTGGAGATGGAGAAGAAGAGAAAATTCAGGGGACATTCAAGTGATCACACCAACTTTTCTCAACTACTGTTTGTGACAACAATACACCAAGTACCTGCGTACCTACCGCCTACACCCAAATGGCGTTACTATTTTGCCATATATGCTTATGTGCTTTCTTTGTTCTTCTCTTTCCATCCTTTTGTTTTCCTTTTTGCTGAGCTGCTGGAAAGTACACTGTCAACATCATGATACTTCATTTCTCGATGCTTTGGCACACAGCCTCTAAAGAGAAGGATGTGTTCATCCATGGCATAGCGGCCATAATGTACCTAAAAGGCACAGCATTAATTCTCTGGGAATTAAGGAGAGCAGAGCAGACCTAGGTGTGGCTGGCACAAGGAAATTACAATAAACTGATGAATAGATTTCTGGGCAGTAGTGAGGACCATTTTCACTGATGAGAATGGTGGCTATGGGGGTGGAGGGGAGACAGGAGGTGCCCTTTCTAGCCCTCAGGAAGACAAGATCAAACCCAATTTAGGAAACGTCCTCTCCAGAGTAACATAGCAAGAAATATGAAGTCATGGGGGGCATGCTGAGGATCCCAAAATGGGAAGAAGAAAGTAAAGGTCTGAAGAAGGTAAAGATAACATCAGTCCTTAGTCTGGATGGCTTCTTGGAGCCACAGCAACCTCAAAGGAGCTAATGTGAAGTAAGAAGATGTCTTCCCAGTTTCACTGAGAGCTGCAGAAAGATGGAGATAGAGTGGCAAGACACTGTCCCTTCCTCATTCTCCCACCCCAGTCTGCCATCCCAGCCAGTATGCATAGCATGCACACATACAGCTGTACTTATGTGTGCTCACTCAGTCCTCCCCCTTTCTCTCCCCTTCCCTTCTTCTTTCCCACTCCCTCTCCCTCTCCTCCTCTCCTTCCCTCCTTCTTTCCCACTCCCTCTCTTCCTCTCCTTCCCTCCCTCTCTCTCTTTTTCTCCTCTCCCTCCCTCCGCCTCAACCCCCAACACACACACACACCTGTCTTGAATAACCAGCAGCAAAGTTAGGATAACTCACACTCATAATTAGACAAACACAAAAAGCCCCTTTGTGTTTAAGTCCTTATTTAGTTATTATCTTTTTTATTAGAAATATCTTTATAGAATTTTTCTATATGCAAATTAGGTACTCTTTTTTTTGGAGGAGGGTTGGACAGTCTTGTTCTATTGCCCAGACTGGAATACAGTGGCACTGTCTCAGCTCACTGCAACCCCTACCTTCCAGGTTCAAGCAGTTCTCATGCCTCAGCCTCCCAAGTAGCTGGGATTACAGGCAAGCGCCATCACGCCTGGCTAATTTTTGTAGAGACAGGGTTTCACCATGTTAGCCAGGCTGGTCTCGAACTCCTGGCCTCAAGTGATTCTCCTGCCTCAGCCTCCCAAAGTGCTGGGATTACAGGTGTGAGCCACTGTGCCCAGCCAGATAATCATTTTTTTTAAATTCAAAATTTAAACAAATTTATAAACTCGAAATGAAACGTTTCCACAATCTTACTCTGTAATCTTACTCCTCCTCACACCCCACATAAAATAACTATTAATGTCTGTTTGCTCTACTTATTCTTTTGGATATTTTGTGTGCCAATATGTACATAAAGCAAATGTAATTCACATGTTCCTAAACCAAGTTCATCCACATGCATGGCTTAGTAGCTTGTTTTTTGTTTTACCTCTTAATCATATGTCACCATCTCATCATGTCAATGTCTATAGACCTACCTCATCCTGTTTGATGAGTACAGAGAATTCTATTGTATGTACCACCATAATTTATTTAACTATTCCCCTGTTGAATAGGTGAATCTTTTCAGCTTTTCACTCCAACATTCTTATTCCTGAATCTTCGAACAGTTGTCCATTTATTTCCTTAGGATATATTTTTAGGAGGTAAATTTTGATACACGACCTCAAATTTTCCTCTAGATATTATAGCAATTTACAAGTCTACCAGAAGTCTCTGGGAAGGCCTGCTACCCCACGCAGTATCACTAGACATTGTCAATACTTTCAGTCTTCACCGCTTAGATGGACAATAGGATATTTAATTGTCTTTGCTGTTTCTGGTTCTTTGTGTGTTTTTTGTTTGGACAATTTGTCTTTTTCATATAGAGTGTTCAACTGGGCTCATTTCTAGTCTATAACTCATTTAGGTTTCTTTTAAATCCAATAATATTTAAGAATTTTTTCAGTTACTAAGTGGTTTATAGATTTTGTATGCTTTTCATTATTTTTATTTTGACTGCATTGTGCCTTTTTTTACTTTTCAAACTTTTTGTTTTATTTATGTTCCATGGGCATTGAAGAATATGAAACGAGTACAAGGGGCTATATTTCTTTTACATAAAATGTATTATGCTTTCTTTCAAACAAAATACATTATGCTTCTGTATTGCTTTATTTTATTGTTAACTCTTCCTGTTGTTAGCTGATCTGCTTTAATTGGCTTTTTGTTCTAGTGATTTCAGAGTTCTATATCCTGTTTTTATTTTGCCAGTGATCTTGCGTTTTCATTAATTCAGTTCTCAACAGTAATTATCCTGTTCTTTACCCTCTTTTTGTTTTGGAAATCTTGCTTTTGTTTTTATTTCAAGGAAACTATTTTTCTGTTTCTAGACTGCTCTTGACAGCCTACTTTTGTTTTTATCAATATGTTATCATCTTGTATCCCTGAGAATACTATTTGTGTTTTGTTTTACAATGGTTGTCAGTTTTTCCCTGTGTCAACTGCATTTTGCACTTTAGCCATTTGGTTTGATTATTCAGCTGGATTCTTTATGTCCCATGAGTTTTATTGTTTATTCACTATCAAGTCATAGCTAAGAGCTGGACTCTGGTACCAGCCTACCTGAACTCTTATTTGCTGTGTTGCTCAGGGAGCTCTTTAAGCCCTCTGTGCCTCAGTTCTCTTATGTTTAAGATGGTAATTAAAGAGGGTACCCTCCTTAAGGTTGCTATGAAGATTGAGTGAACATATATAAAGCACCTAGAATGTGGCTGGCTTGTAATTCCCAAATGATGAGAACTCCCACCTGGAGCTAGGTGGATAGTTGTTCATTTTACCCAAACAGAGTATTCCTAAGCACAGCAGGCTGTAAGTCACCCCTAAAGGATCTCAGGTGGTGGGTGCTGTACTGTGGGTGGGAGCATGTGTGCTAGGTGGGAAGGGACATGGGCTAGGCAGCAGGCTAGCCGATGAGGCTATTTCCAGGGGCATAGACAGGAGAAGGCTTTCAGATGCATCTCCCTACCCTGCTTCAGCCCTGATCCAGCACTGAGGGTGACCAGAGGGATCTGTAGCCAGGTTTGCTCCAGCAAGCTGGGCAAGGATGGTCCCTTCCCAGGAATGCCCAAGAGGCGAAGTGGTTGGCTGCAGGAATCTACAGTCAGGCTTACCCTTGGGTGTGGTCCAAGCTGGAAAATGGGTCCTGCCTGGATGTGTGTGACAAGAGTGGAATGGAAGGCAGCCCCTTTCCTTGAACCCTGGTAATACCTACAGCATCTGGCAAGTGCTTCTTCCTAAGTGCCAAGAATGGGGTGGATGAGCCAATGCACTCCATCCAGGCCTGGCAGCTGACAGCAGGAGGGCAGACCCATGAGCTGCTCCCTCCCTGTCACCCTTGCCTGTGTCATCAGTACATAGAACACAGAAGTTTCATCCTATAGGAGTGGAAACTCTTCTCAGCTTCTGGTGTTGAGCTGGAGGGTTTTGTTTTGTTTTGTTTTTAATAATCAGTGGGCGAGCTCAGATGAAAACTGGAAAAGAAAGGGAGGGAAAGCCCTTTGCTCTTGGTTCTGCCCCTCTAAAACATTCATCAAATACCTATAGCACACCAGGTTCTGAATCAGTTATTACTGTCCCCATTTTATGGATGAGATCATCGAGGCCCAGAAAGGATGAATGACCTTCCTTGAGATCTGACAATTACCCAGTAATGTGGGTTTGGAACATGTTCCGTCTAACGTCAGTCTTTGCTCTTTCCCGTCTGCCATTCAGGCTGTGGTCTGATTCCATCTAACAAAATATGCAATGATTACCTGCTCTGTGCCAGAGACTGTGTGATGCTGTGCAGTCGGAAACACAAAGTCCAGACCAAGGCCAGGCCTTGTCTGCCAAGAGTTCACATTCTAGTGGGGAAATAGTCAAACAGACAGGTACCTCCAAGATAAAATAGATGCTATAAGTGCAAGCCAAGTGACGGAGTTCAGTAACAGAGAAGAGAGAGAGGAGTTCTGCCTGGGACTGTAGAGGCAATCTTTCCAGCTAGGGGTAAGAGAGCAAAGGTATGAACATAGGGGAAAATACAGGATCTGGCCACGAAAGGGCACTCACTTGACGTGGCTGGAGCTGCATGCATGTGGGCAAATAAGGCTGTGTGGGTAAGGAGGAGTCTTTACACACTGAAGGCCAAGACAAGAACTCTGAATGGATTTCTCAGTATAATAAGGAGCTGTTGGAACACTTTAAAGACAGTAACAACATTCAGTTCAATTTAAAAACTTGGAGCATTTACTCAGTGCTGGGCATTCTGCCAGGCACGGGGGTATAAATATAAATAAGAAACAGCTTTTCCCCTTGAAGGTCTCAGTATTATAGACAGAAATTATATCAGTTAGGAATGAAAATAGAAAAACGGACTAAAGCTGGCTTCAACAGATGGGGGTTCATTTTTCTCCTGGAACAAGAATCTGAAGGTCCCATCCAGACTTGGTACCGCTGCTCAGGAAGCCATAACCTTCCTTCTTGGTCTGCCATCCTGAGGCTTTCATCCTCGTGGCTACCTAGTTGGCTGCCGCAGCTCCAGACATTATGTCTGTGTTCCAGTCTAAAAGAAGAGGGAAGAGGAAAGGGCACGGAGCTCTCTCCTGATGAAAGTTTGCTTGTGTATTTGGGAAGAACCCCTATCCTTAGAGATACTGTCCTACATCTCATTAGTCAGAACTTGCCATGCCTGGCAGGGAAAAAGTGGGAAATCAATTTTGCTTTGCTTTTAGAGCCTCAATAGTAGAGAGATGAGAGGTTTGGAAATGAAGCACAGATCATCCAACCCACAGTTTCTGCTATAGATTCTAAGATAATGTGATGAATGCTATAGTAGAAGTATGCACGAAACACAATAGAAAAGTGTCTGCGAGGACAGATCATAATTCTGTATGGCAGTTGGGGGTGGATTACAGGGAGGAAGCACCTTTCCAGCTGCACTTTAAAGAACTCACCATGCAGGGTGGAGGTGAGGCCCTCCCAGGCATGTGAAAGGGAGGAAGATATGAATGTACACAGCTGCTTCTGGAAGAGCTCATTGTCTAGGGGGGATATGAGGACTTCAGGAAGATCTGTGGCAGCAGTGCAGAGGATAAATTGGCTGGGAAGCCAGGGAGGAGCCTAGGAGCACTGTTGAGGGATCCTGGTTATATTCAAAAGAACTGAGTCATTTCTTATGCGCAAATGTTGTTCGGGTTGAAGCTACGGTTGTCTGGCTTCGTGGAGGGGGAAGGAAGAAGGGAGAGGAGACAGTCCTCTGCCGATGTGCTTTCCCTGCAGAGATCTGGGACCCATGGAAGGTGGAGAACTTCTCACTCTGGACACTCGGATTTCTGCTATGCCCATAAAGCTCATATTTGGCTAATAGTCCTTGTTTTTTAACTTCAGGGATACTTCTTAATGATTAACATACAGGGAAAACTGAAAAATCCATTCTTGGATTTTGGTCACCATGCAGCAGGCATTGGCGGGCATGGTTTTGATTAACCAGGACCCCTGCCCAGTGGAGCTTATCTTCCTGGGAGGATGCTGGGCTAGAAAAACATCTGGTTGTGCCTGAAGCCTGGATTCCCTTGCTGTCGTTTCAGATCAGTCACAGGGCAGCAACTCCCCACAGTGGTCAGTGTTGCCTCCCTCCAGCCAGCAAGTGGGCAGCTGGCCCAGAGGAGGCAGAAGGCACCAGAAGTGAAGCTTGCATTCACAGCTCTTGCCAGGAATCATGGCCACAGGTTCAGCAGCTTCCAGAGGGTTTATTTCTGAGCAACTATAGCAAGTTAAACCTTAAACAGAGAAGGTTCGTGTACTTACACTGCAAGAGCTGATCTCCTAAAGGAACTGAACAGAGAAGCACACACACAGTGGGGTATTCCTTTGTCAGATTTAAGGCTTCAACAAATTGGAGAATAGCCAAAAGGAATGTACACATTTTTTGAAGGAGAGGATGTGGATAGCCTGGAAGGTATAAATGAAGCTTTGAGAATGGTGGCACTCTCCGGCCATTCAGTTTTTCATAGAACACCTCTAGAGAAAGAAACACAAACTTCTTCAAATTATCCTCATACGATAATCTAACCGAGCTACACTGAGTAGTTGAATTGGCCAGAATGCATCAACTTGACTGCCAGTTTAAGATCCCAAAACTGAATTCCAACATCTCTTAGAAGGAAAATAAACTATTCAGCCAAAGAAATGCACATTCCCTGTGGGTTGACCACACTGAACCAGTATAGATCTCTCCCTTTCCAAAAATAAGTAAAGAAATAAGCAAAAAGTACATAAAATAAACTTGTATGATGCCACTTAAAACATACCACTCATTAAAAGAGAACCATTTCCCTAAAAAAATACAAAATTTTTTTCTAAACATGTTTTACTATAATAGACACGAAAATTTAAATGGATATAGACATAATAATCTCATTTAAATATAAGAAATATGCATGATCAATAGAAGATGGATGATGAAATGCAGGAGGAGAGATTCTGAAATAGACAGTGATTAAGGTAAGAAAGGAATGCGAAGAAATTAAACACACAGTAACAACTAAAATCCACAATAGCAGCATTTGCCTTGTAAGAAATAAAAGCATTGAAGTAGTAGACAAGCTAGACTCTAAGTAATGAAAAGTAGACAAACATGGAAGACAAAGTGCCAATCCAGGAAGCACAAATGCAGAAGAGCAATGAAACTGAGCAGAAGGAATAATAAAATACAAAAGGCCATCACCTCCCCTGGGGAAAAGGTGGGGAGTGGGGTGACCAAGGCTAAAATATGCTCAGTGAAGTGAAAGGAGTCGTTGAATTTCCAGGGAAAAAATAAATTAGATACAACGTGATGAAAAATGAAATCGTTCCAAGGGGTGGGAGTGCTTACTCCACAAAGTAATTCAGGGCTCTAGACCTTGGGTGAGGTAGAAGGGAAAGGGGGAGGCAGAGGCAACCTCTAGAGCAGACCAAGGGTATAGGAGCTCAGGATGAATTATAAAAAATCCCTACAAGCATTTGGCAAAACCGACTCACACAGGCAAGTACACAGTCATCCCTCATTCTATAAAATATTCATTTACAAAACCACCACAACTAATCCAACCCTCCTAAGACTCCTTTTCTTTTCCATAATACCAAAGTCCAAAGTCAGTGGTGTTATTGGCCTCAAGAATTGTTGATTCAGCCAGGAAATATGATTCACTTACAAAGGTAACATATTATCCTCAGATATGCACAAAAGCCACATAAAATTGGCTCTCATCGGCTTCCTGAGGAACTTACAAAAACATTGTAGTAGGTTGAATGGTGGCCCCCAAAAATGTGAGGTTCCAATGCGTGGAACCTGTAAATATTGCCTTATTTGGATAAAGGGTCTCTGCAGGTGTGATCAAATTAAGGATTTTGAAATGAAGGGGTTATCCTGGATTATCTGGGTGAAACCTAGATGCCACCACATGCAACTTTGTAAGAAGAAGACAGAGGGAGATTTTATACACGTAGAGGAGAAGGTGATTCAAAGACAGAGGTAGAGGTTAGAGTGATATAGCCATAAACCAACGAATGCCAGCAGCATCAGAAATTGGAAGAGGCAGGAACAGAGTCTATTCTGGAGCTTCCAGAGGGAGCATGGCCCTACTGACACATTGATTGAAGCACAGCAATACTGATTTCAGACATCTGGCCTCCAGAACTATGAAAGAATAAATTTCTGGTTTTGTTTATGTTTGTTTGTTTGTTTGTTTGATTTGGAGTCTCGCTCTGTTGCCCAGGCTGGAGTGCAGTGGTGCGATCTCAGCTCACTGCAAACTCCACCTCCTGGGTTCAAGTGATTCTCCGACCTCAGCCTCCCGAGTACCTGGAGTTAAAGGCACCTGCCACCACACCCGGCTAATTTTTGTACTTTTAGTAGAGACAGGGTTTCATCATGTTTGCCAGGCTGGTCTAGAACTCCTGACCTCAGGTGATCTACCTGCCTCGGCCTCCCAAAGTGCTGGGATTACAGGCATGAGCCATCATGCCTGGCCAAATTTCTAGTGTTTTAAGCCACCAAGTTTGTTGTAATATGTTACAGCATCCACAGGAAGCTAATACAGACATATAATTTTTAGCCAACTGAGATGTTTAGAAAAACTACACGGTACTAAGAATTGGTGACTATGAAAGACTGTGTGTAACTTGGGCCTCTAGTCCCTACTTATATTGTCAATAGTTTGATGGTTGGGAGAGGGCATAGGGAAAGGTAAAACCTTTTTAAGATTTACTGTCTTACATAAGAAGTAAAATGGTATAATATATTATTTTTCTTAAATTTGATGATTAGAGAAAATACAAGTTTAGGAGTACTTTTGAAAATGCTTAAAGAAAACCACCCATAGAATTTAAAATAAAATGTGTACTTTGCAAATCACTAAAGAAAACTTACAAACTAAGGAATATTACCCAAAAAAGCAAGAAAACATAATAAACAAAAGCATAAAACACAGCCAGGCGTGGTGTCTCATGCCTGTAATCCCAGCACTTTGGGAGGCTGAGGGAGGTGAATCACTTGAGGCCAGGAGTTCGAGACCAGCATGGTCAACCCAGCTAAACCCCATCTTACTAAAAATAGAAAAATTAGCCAGGCATGGTGGCATGCACCTGTAGTCCCAGCTACTCAGGAGGCTGAGGCATGAGAATCACTTGAACACAGGAGGCGGAGCTTATAGTGGGCTTAGATCATGCCACTGCACTCCAGCCTGGGTGCCAGAGTGAGATTCTGTCTCAAAAAAAAAAGCTTAAAACAGGATGATGGAAATAAGCTTGTATTATTAGTCAACAGTAATGGCTAACTGATATAACAGATAACCCCCAAATCTCAGTGGTTTAACACAATAAAGGTTAATTTTTCACACACTTCACAGTCCAGTGCTAGTCTGCAGTGGGGAACAGGGTCCTGGGTGGGGCTGGAGGTGTCTGTTCCACAAAGTAATTCAAGGCTCCAGGCCTCATGTAGGGAAAAGAGAATGGGGGGAGAGGAGGCAGCCTCTGGAGCAGATCAAGGTTACAGGAGCTCAGGATGGGCAGGAGACTGAGAGGCTGACCGGATATAAGGCCCAGAGCACAGAAGTGCTACCATCTGAGGCTTCTCTGAAGGATCGGCAAAGAGCTAAAGTCAGGTGCCTGGGCGGAGTGCAAGACTCAGATGCTGAGCAAAGGGTCTGCAAAGGGAGCAAACACAGGATCCCAGAGAGAGGCCCCAAGACGACGGTGCACAGGGAAAGGAAGCCTCTACCGTGATGTGTAGAGCAACTACTGACTGACCTGTGGCAGGGAAAGCAGGAGCCATAAAGAGCTATGAGCTGGTGCCCACATGGGAAACATTCATATTGCAAGGCAAAGATTCTTGGGTTGGATAAAATTTAAAAGAATGCTGCTAAACAGAAGAACAACAAAATATTAAAAATAAAAGTTTGGGACAAAAGAATAGCATGAGAACACATGGAAGTAAAAAGCAGGGATCACAATATTGCTTTTCTGTTAAAAAAAAAAAAAAAAAGGCGAGGCCATCCTGGCTAACACGGTGAAACCCCGTCTCTACTAAAAATAAAAATAAAAAATTAGCCAGGCGTGGTGGCGGGCACCTGTAGCCCCAGCTACTCGGGAGGCTGAGACAGGAGAATGGCTTGAACCCGGGAGGCAGAGCTTGCAGTGAGCTGAGATTGTGCCACTGCACTCCAGCCTGGGTGACAGAGCAAGACTCCATCTCAAAAAGAAAAAAAAAAAAAGTAAAATTCAAGGTTAAATAACATTAAAAGAGACACAGGGAATGCTTTCATATGATAAAATGCATAGTCCACAATAATGCTAACAGTCATGAATCTGCACTAAGTAACCTAATGAGAAAACGTAAAGCAAAATCTGTCAGAAATATGAGGAGAAATTGACAATCCTTATAGGAGACTTCAGCACATCTCTCTTAGTCAAGTAAAAAATAAAATAAATTGAACAAAAATGGAATTATTTTAGGTGATTTTACCATTTGATGATTATTTAATACTATGTGCTAGATGCTTTCTATGTGATTTCATTTATGATAATACTCTTAGCAACGCTGCTTGATAGATTGAAATTACAGCCATTTTACACGGGGTAAATTGAGGCTCTGCAAGGTCACCAAGTTAGCTCTCTCAGAACTAGTATTTGAGGCCGGGCGCAGTGGCTCACGCCTGTAATCCCAACACTTTGGGAGGCCGAGGTGGGTGGATCACGAGGTCAGGAGATTGAGACCATCCTGGCCAACATGGTGAAACCCCATCTCTACTACAAATACAAAAATTAGCTGGATGTGGTGGCATGAGCCTGTAATCCCAGCTACTCGAAAGGCTGAGGCAGGAGAATCGCTTGAACCCAGGGGGCGGAGATTGCAGTGAGCCAAGATGGCACCACTGCACTCCAACCTGGTGACAGAGCAAGACTCCATCTCAAAAAAAAAAACAACAAAAAAAACTGCAATTTGAACCCAGGTCTTTGGCTCCACAGCCAGTGTTTTGACTTTATGGAAACATTTCTTCCAAGGACAAAGATACATTGGCCCCTCACAGAATCCCTGACACCTACAGGGCAGACTCTGGACTCTGTCTAGTGATAGGCAGTCTCAGAGCCTCCAGTGACAGGGTGATGAGGAAGAGAGGGCAGCTGGCCGGAGGTCACCCAGCACGTTATAGGGAAGCACAAGGTCACAGCCTAAGTCCAAGACAGCAGTCACTACCCTGGAACATTCTGCAACGTTTTCAGTGACCTGAAGCCCAGTTTTATTTTTCCACTTTAGAAAATAACCAAAGAATCTTTTATTTCTTTTGCATGCCAGCTGGTCCCTGAAGAGAAGAGCCTTTTATTTTGCTATAGACACCAATGCTGGATTTGGGCTTTGGTCTGTCTTCTCAGTTTTTGCTCTTTGGATAGCGTGATACTTAATTATTATTGTCTGCTATTATGATCATGGTTTAATTGTTGGTTTGCAGCTCGGGCAGCTTAGAGGGGGGCATTTGATAAAACAAGTATTATTTTCTTATTGCCCTTTCCAATGTCACCAAGGATAATTGCAGCTGCATTCTCATGTGGGGATAGGAGTGATTTCTGACCCCCTTCCCCCTGCAGCAGCTGTTCATTCACATGCCATTTTCCCCTAATGTAAAGATCCACCATCATGACTCACATCAGCGATGGGTTTATTGTGTTCCTGCAGTGGTGACTGTTGGTTGGGAACATCCAAAGCCCTTTCATATTCTGGGGCCCAGTCAGAAGGCAAGTGAAATCAACATGTCAAGGTGCCATGAATTTTTTTTATTTTCTCATTTTTGCATGTCTTTCTTTCTTTTTTTTTTTTTTTTTAATTTATAAAGAAAAGAGGTTTATTTGGCTCATGGTTCTACAAGCTGTACAAGAAGCATGGTGCCAGCATCTCCTTTTGGTGAGGGCCTCAGTAAGCTTCTACTCATGGTGGATAGAGAAGGGGGAGCGAGCATGTCACATGGCAAGAGAATGAGCAAGAGACGTCGGGGAGGAGCCACGCTCTTTTTTTTTTAATTTTATTATTATTATACTTTAAGTTTTAGGGTACATGTGCAGAACGTGCAGGTTTGTTACATATGTATACATGTGCCATGTTGGTGTGCTGCACGCATTAACTCATCATTTAGCATTAGGTATATCTCCTAATGCTATCCCTCCCCCCTCCCCCCACCCCACAACAGTCCCCAGTGTGTGATGTTCCCCTTCCTGTGTCCACGTGTTCTCATTGTTCAATTCCCACCTGTGAGTGAGAACATGCGGTGTTTGGTTTTTTGTCCTTGTGATAGTTTGCTGAGAATGATGGTTCCCAGCTTCATCCATGTCCCTACAAAGGACATGAACTCACCATTTTTTATGGCTGCATAGTATTCCATGGTGTATATGTGCCACATTTTCTTAATCCAGTCTATCATTGTTGGACATCTGGGTTGGTTCCAAGTCTTTGCTATTGTGAATAGTGCCGCCATAAACATACATGTGCATGTGTCTTTATAGCTGCATGATTTATAATCCTTTGGGCATATACCCAGTAATGGAATGGCTGAGTCAAATGGTATTTCTAGTTCTAGATCCCTGAGGAATCGCCACACTGACTTCCACAATGGTTGAACTAGTTTACAGTCCCACCAACAGTGTAAAAGTGTTCCTATTTCTCCACATCCTCTCCAGCACCTGTTGTTTCCTGACTTAATGATTGCCATTCTAACTGGTGTGAGATGGTATCTCATTGTGGTTTTGATTTGCATTTCTCTGATGGCCAGTGATGATGAGCATTTTTTCATGTGTTTTTTGACTGCATAAATGTCTTCTTTTGAGAAGTATCTGTTCATATCCTTTGCCCACTTTTTGATGGGGTTGTTTGTTTTTTTCTTGTAAATTTGTTTGAGTTCACTGTAGATTCTGGATATTAGCCCTTTGTCAGATGAGTAGGTTGCAAAAATTTTCTCCCATTCTGTAGGTTGCCTGTTCACTCTGATGTTCGTTTCTTTTGCTGTGCAGAAGCTCTTTAGTTTAATTAGATCCCATTTGTCAATTTTGGCTTTTGTTCCCATTGCTTTTGGTGTTTTAGACATGAAGTCCTTGCCCATGCCTATGTCCTGCATGGTATTGCCTAGGTTTTCTTCTAGGGTTTTTATGGTTTTAGGTCTAACATGTAAGTCTTTAATCCATCTTGAATTAATTTTTGTATAAGGTGTAAGGAAGGGATCCAGTTTCAGCTTTCTACATATGGCTAGCCAGTTTTCCCAGCACCATTTATTAAATAGGGAATCCTTTCCCCATTGCTTGTTTTTCTCAGGTTTGTCAAAGATCAGATGGTTGTAAATATGCGGCATTATTTCTGAGGGCTCTGTTCTGTTCTATTGGTCTATATCTCTGTTTTGGTACCAGTACCATGCTGCTTTGGTTACTGTAGCCTTGTAGTATAGTTTGAAGTCAGGTAGCGTGATGCCTCCAGCTTTGTTCTTTTGGCTTAGGATTGACTTGGTGATGCGGGCTCTTTTTTGATGCCATACGAACTTTAAAGTAGTTTTTTCCAATTCTGTGAAGAAAGTCATTGGTAGCTTAATGGGGATGACATTGAATCTATAAATTACGTTGGGCAGTATGGCCATTTTCACAATATTGATTCTTCCTACCCATGAGCATGGAATGTTCTTTCTTTTCTTTGTATCCTCTTTTATTTCATTGAGCAGTGGTTTGTAGTTCTCCTTGAAGAGGTCCTTCACATCCCTTGTAAGTTGGATTCCTAGATATTTTACTCACTTTGAAGCAATTGTGAATGGGAGTTCACTCATGATTTGGCTCTCTGTTTGTCTGTTATTGGTGTATAGGAATGCTTGTGATTTTTGCACATTGATTTTGTATCCTGAGACTTTGCTGAAGTTGCTTATCAGCTTAAGGAGATTTTGGGCTGAGACGATGGGGTTTTCTAGATATACAATCATGTCATCTGCAAACAGGGAGAATTTTATTTCCTCTTTTCCTAATTGAATACCCTTTATTTCCTTCTCCTGCCTGATTGCCCAGGCCAGAACTTCCAACACTATGTTGAATAGGAGTGGTGAGAGAGGGCATCCCTGTCTTGTGCCAGTTTTCAAAGGGAATGCTTCCAGTTTTTAATCCATTCAGTATGACATTGGCTTTGGGTTTGTCATAAATAGCTCTTATTATTTTGAGATACGTCCCATCAATACCTAATTTATTGAGAGTTTTTAGCATGAAGAGTTGTTGAATTTTGTCAAAGGCCTTTTCTGCATCTATTGAGATAATCATCTGGTTTTTGTCTTTGGTTCTGTTTATATGCTGGATTATGTTTATTGATTTGCGTATGTTGAACCAGTCTTGCATCCCAGGGATGAAGCCCACTTGATCATGGTGGATAAGCTTTTTGATGTGCTGCTGGATTTGGTTTGCCAGTATTTTATTGTGGATTTTTGCATCAATGTTCATCAAGGATATTGGTCTAAAATTCTCTTTTTTTGTTGTGTCTCTGCCAGGCTTTGGTATCAGAATGATGCTGGCCTCATAAAATGAGTTAGGGAGGATTCCCTCTTTTTCTATTGATTGGAATAGTTTCAGAAGTAATGGTACCAGCTTCTCCTTGTACCTCTGGTAGAATTCGGCTGTGAATCCATCTGGTCCTGGACTTTTTTGGTTGGTAAGCTATTAATTATTGCCTCAATTTCAGATCCTGTTATTGGTCTATTCAGAGATTCAACTTCTTCCTGGTTTAGTCTTGGGAGGGTGTATGTGTGTAGGAATTTATCCATTTTTTCTAGATTTTCTAGTTTATTTGCATAGAGGTGTTTGTAGTATTCTCTGATGGTAGTTTGTATTTCTATGGGATCGGTGGTGATATCCCCTTTATCATTTTTTATTGCATCTATTTGATTCTTATCTCTTTTCTTCTTTATTAGTCTTGCTAGCGGTCTATCAATTTTGTTGATCTTTTCAAAAAACTAGCTCCTGGATTCATTGATTTTTTGAAGGGTTTTTTGTGTCTCTGTTTCCTTCAGTTCTGCCCTGATCTTAGTTATTTCTTGCCTTCTGCTAGCTTTTGAATGTGTTTGCTCTTGCTTCTCTAGTTCTTTTAATTGTGATGTTAGGGTGTCAATTTTGGATCTTTCCTGCTTTCTCTTGTGGGCATTTAGTGCTATAAATTTCCCGCTACACACTGCTTTGAATGTGTCCCAGAGATTCTGGTATGTTGTGTCTTTGTTCTCATTGGTTTCAAAGAACATCTTTTTTTCTGCCTTCATTTCGTTATGTACCCAGTAGTCATTCAGGAGCAGGTTGTTCAGTTTCCATGTAGTTGAGCGGTTTTGAGTGAGTTTCTTAACCCTGAGTTCTAGTTTGATTGCACTGTGGTCTGAGAGATAGTTTGTTATCATTTCTGTTCTTTTACATTTGCTGAGGAGTTCTTTACTTCCAACTATGTGATCCATTTTGGAATAGGTGTGGTGTGGTGCTGAAAAGAATGTATATTCTGTTGATTTGGGGTGGAGAGTTCTGTAGATGTCTATTAGGTCCGCTTGGTGCAGAGCTGAGTTCAATTCCTGGATATCCTTGTTAACTTTCTGTCTTGTTGATCTGTCTAATGTTGACAGTGGGGTGTTAAAGTCTCCCATTATTATTGTGTGGGAGTCTAAGTCTCTTTGTAGGTCACTCAGGACTTGCTTTATGAATCTGGGTGCTCCTGTATTGGGTGCATATATATTTAGGATAGTTAGCTCTTCTTGTTGAATTGATCCCTTTACCATTATGTAATGGCCTTCTTTGTCTCTTTTGATCTTTGTTGGTTTAAAGTCTGTTTTATCAGAGACTAGGATTGCAACCCCTGCCTTTTTTTGTTTTCCATTTGCTTGGTAGATCTTCCTTCATCCCTTTATTTTGAGCTTATGTGTGTCTCTGCACGTGAGATAGGTTTCCTGAATACAGCACACTGATGGGTCTTGACTCTATCCAATTTGCCAGTCTGTGTCTTTTAATTGGAGCATTTAGCCCATTTACATTTAAGGTTAATATTGTTATGTGTGAATTTGATCCTGTCATTATGATGTTAGCTGGTTATTTTGCTTGTTAGTTGATGCAGTTTCTTCCTAGCCTTGATGGTCTTTACAATTTGGCATGTTTTGCAGCGGCTGTTACCAGTTGTTCCTTTCCATATTTAGTGCTTCCTTCAGGAGCTCTTTTAGGGCAGGCCTGGTGGTGACAAAATCTCTCAGCATTTGCTTGTCTGTAAAGGATTTTATTTCTCCTTCACTTATGAAGCTAGTTTGGCTGGATATGAAATTCTGGGTTGAAAATTCTTTTCTTTAAGAATGTTGAATATTGGTCCCCACTCTCTTCTGGCTTGCAGAGTTTCTGCCGAGAGGTCAGCTGTTAGTCTGATGGGCTTCCCTTTGTGGGTAACCCGACCTTTCTCTCTGGCTGCCCTTAACATTTTTTCCTTCATTTCAACTTTGGTGAATCTGACAATTATGTGTCTTGGAGTTGCTCTTCTTGAGGAGTATCTTTGTGGTGTTCTCTGTATTTCCTGAATTTGAATGTTGGCCTGCCTTGCTAGATTGGGGAAGTTCTCCTGGATCGTATCCTGCAGAGTGTTTTCCAACTTGGTTCCATTCTCCCCGTCACTTTCAGGTACACCAATCAGACATAGATTTGGTCTTTTCACATAGTCCCATATTTCTTGGAAGCTTTGTTCATTTCTTTTTATTCTTTTTTCTCTAAACTTCTCTTCTCGCTTCATTTCATTCATTTCGTCTTCCATCGCTGATACCCTTTCTTACAGTTGAACGCATCAGCTACTGAGGCTTGTGCATTCGTCACGTAGTTCTCGTGCCACGGTTTTCAGCACCATCACGTCCTTTAAGGACTTCTCTGAATTGGTTATTCTAGTTAGCCATTCGTCTAATTTTTTTCAAGGTTTTTAACTTCTTTGCCATTGGTTCAACCTTCCTCCTTTAGCTTGGAGTAGTTTGATCTTCTGAAGCCTTCTTCTCTCAACTCGTCAAAGTCATTCTCCGTCCAGCTTTGTTCCATTGCTGGTGAGGAGCTGCGTTCCTTTGGAGGAGGAGAGGCACTCTGATTTTTAGAGTTTCTGGTTTTTCTGCTCTGTTTTTTTCCCCATCTTTGTGGTTTTATCTACCTTTGGTCTTTGATGATGGTGACGTACAGATGGGGTTTTGGTGTGGATGTCCTTTCTGTTTGTTAGTTTTCCTTCTAACAGTCAGGACCCTCAGCTGCAGGTCTGTTGGAGTTTGCTGGAGGTCCACTCCAGACCCTGTTTGCCTGGGTATCAGCAGCGGTGGCTGCAGAACAGCAGATATTGGTGAACCGCAAATGCTGCTGCCTGATCGTTCCTCTGGAAGTTTTGTCTCAGAGGAGTACCCAGCCGTGTGAGGTGTCAGTCCGCCCCTACTGGGGGTTGCCTCCCAGTTAGGCTACTCGGGGGTCAGGGACCCACTTGAGGCGGCAGTCTGCCCATTCTCAGATCTCCAGCTGCGTGCTGGGAGAACCACTACTCTCTTCATAGCTGTCAGACAGGGACATTTAAGTCTGCAGAGGTTACTGCCGCCTTTTGTTTGTCTGTGCCCTGCCCCCAGGGGTGGAGCCTATAGAGGCAGGCAGGCAGGCCTCCTTGAGCTGTGGTGGGCTCCACCCAGTTCGAGCTTCCCAGCCGCTTTTTTTACTTACTCAAGCCTGGGCAATGGTGGGCGCCCCTCCCCCAGCCTCGCTGCCGCCTTGCAGTTTGATCTCAGACTGCTGTGCTAGCAAGGCTCCGTGGGCGTAGGACCCTCCGAGCCAGGTGCGGAATATAATCTCCTGGTGTGCCGTTTGTTAAGCCCCTTGGAAAAGCGCAGTATTAGGGTGGGAGTGACCCGATTTTCCAGGTGCCGTCTGTCACCCCTTTCTTTGACTAGGAAAGGGAATTTCCTGACCCCTTGTGCTTCCCAGGTGAGGCGATGCCTCGCCCTGCTTCGGCTCACACACTGTGCGCTGCACCCACTGTCCCGCACCCACTGTCCGGCACTCCCCAGTGAGATGAACCCGGTACCTCAGTTGGAAATGCAGAAATCACCCGTCTTCTGCGTCACTCATGCTGGGAGCTGTAGACTGGGGCTGTTCCTATTTGGCCATCTTGGCTCCACCCCCCTTTGCATGTCTTTCCAATTTGCAATGGGATAGAGATAAACTGCCTATAAGCAGGGAGGTGGGAATCATTTGTTTGTTTGTTTTTGTTTTTGTTTTTAAAAAATACCTAGTGTGTCCAAGTTTCCTTCAGACTAAAAGAACTGAGGACCATAATCTCAGAAGCAAGTTTTGCCTGTGGACAGCACTTGAGAGGGACGGGCCCCTGCAGTGAAAATCCACTGTCCTCCCAGCTTCTTAGATTTAGGCTCTGGTAGAAAATCTCCTGTTGCTGAAGCTGAGTGTTGTGAACCTTACACTAGCCTCAGCAAAGCACAGTGGAGTCTCAGAGGGGGCTGGTGGGAAGAGGTACAGGAGTGAGGGCCAGGTGGGTCCACCCTTAGCTAGGGCCTGCTATTGGTTGGTGGGGGCGTGGGTGTGGCAGTGGGAGGTGGAACTCTGAAAACACTGTGAGGAAAGGCATGTGGAGATCTCAGACTTGAACAGGGATATCTGCACATCCCAGGGTGTCCCTGCAGCCAGCAATGAAGTCAAGATCCAGCCCCCGCAGAGCAAGCAGAATTTCAGGGCAGCCCCACCAAGGAATGGGAGGGAGAACCAGGGGCCCAGTGAGACCCAGTTACCTGAGCTGGCATACTTGCTGGAGTTAGACTGCAGATTATCATGAGTGCCCAAGATGCAACCTAGGCAAACCAGATACCAGACTTAGGATGATGAGACCAACTCAAAAGCCCTCCTTTGGTGGAACCCCTCCCTCACTGCCCTCAGCCCTGCCCCAGCACCAAGGAAACTGCTCTCACTAGGAGAATGGGGACCATGAATTCCTCACTCCTCTGCAGCTTGGACATTATCACCATTCCCTGAGCCACGGCTTCAGGTCTCAGCCACCCGCATTTCATGCTTTGTCTTCCTGAAGAGCTTGTCATTTCCTGGGTGGGCCAGCCTCTACATCCCCTCTGTGTCTTTGCATACCCTATTTTCTCTGCCTGCATTCTGTCCCCTTCTCACCCTCCTCACCCACCCCCTTCATCTGGACTCATCCTGTTAATCTCTCATCTCTCTTTTCTCTTATAAAGATATCAAGACTCAGCTCAGTAGTTACCTCTCCCAGGAGGCCTGGTCTCATACCCTTGGCCTAAGTTAGGGGGCTTCTCCATACATACCTTTACTGTAGACTGTACCACATGCAGGGGTGGAAGCATGCCATATTCTTATCTGAATCACCAGTGCCTAGTATGCTATCTGAACCTAGTACTTACTATTTATAGATTTAAAGTATGACTATCAGTATCACTGTAGGCTCAGGGAACCTACAGGGCTGGATTTAAAAAGTGTGAGACCATGGTTGCAGTATCCCAGTTTCTCCCAGATTTAGATTCAGCAGTGAGCTCTGGCCCAGGTTCTGTGTGGCTAGATTCTATGTCTTTGGTAGTGTAGAGCACCAAAGATACAGCTGTAAGATCTGAGGGGCTAGATGTGGATGGTAAAGGAAGAGCTCAGAACTTCCAGAGAAATAGGAAGTATCCTCCTTAGTATATAGGATTTGTTTAAGTTGCCTCTTGTAGAGTGACAGATGCTTGGCAAGGACAGTGGGTGAGTTTGGATGAACCACAGGGGTCCCTGAAAGCTGGTGAGCCATTCGTTCATTCATCAATTCAATCAGACAACATTCACCAAGGGGCTAGTACAGGTCAGGCCTCATGCTGGGTACCAGAGATATAGAAGTGAATGAGACACTGGCACAAGAGTTAAGGGATTCAGCAAGACAGGGAAGTCAATGGATGACTCTGATAGAGCAGGAGCCTGTAGAGGGAGCATCTCACTAGACTGAGGGGATGGGGAGGACAAGGAGAAGCCTGTGGAAAAGCTCCCCACTGGATGTGAGGCACCTACCAGTACACATCAGTCAGGGGGTAGAAGAATTTACTAGGGCTGCTGTAACAAACTGAATAGCTTAAAATAACAGAAATGTGTTTTGTTCACAGTTCTAGAGGCTAGAAGTCCAAAATCATGTTCTCAATGGGCCAAGATCCCTCTGGAAATACTGGGGAAGAATCTGTCTCATGTGTCTCATAGCTTCTGGTGGTTGCCAGGAACCCTTGGCATTCCTTGTGTTGCAGACACATTACTTCTATCTGTGCCTCCATCACATGGTCTCCTTCCCTGTGTCTCTCCTGTGTCTCTGTATCCAAATCTCCCTCTCTTTTCTCTTATGATATCAGTCATTGGATTTACGGCCCACCCTAATCCAGTATGCCCTTCTTGTCATAACTTGATTACATCTGATTCTATTTCCAAATAAGGTCACAGTCACACAGGTACCAGGGGTAAGGACTTGAGCATATCCTTTTGGGGGACACAAGTCAACCCGCTACAGGTGGCATGGGGGCATGTGCAGGGGGAACTTCCAGGCAGAGAGAAGGCTCTGAAGCAAGAGAATAAGAAGGAAATCAGTAAAGGGTTAGAAGAATGGGAGAAGGCAACTGGGGAAGCCCAGGGGGGACTTGGTGTGTCCCCTCGGAAGTCTGACTTTATCCTGTAGAGAAGGAGGAGAGACTGGGTCAGAGGAGTGGTTCAGAAAGATAGACGTGGTCCTGATGGAAAAGGTGGATTGAAAGGATGGGAGGGGAACTGGATCCAGGAAGGCCAGTTACTCTTTCGATTCCTCTTAATTTGCTTTTCCCTCTTTTGCCATCTTTCTCTCCCTCAATTTCTCCACACTTTCCTTTCTTCAAAACTGTTTCAAAGACACTGCCTCCTTGAAGCTTTCCTTGCCTCTTCAAATTAAAAGAAAAAGAAGATGGTGTAAAAGAAAGGTCTTTGGTACCAGACAGACATGGTTTGAATACCGTCTCTGACCCTTGCTAGTTGCCTCTGTTAATCCCTTGGAACTTCAGTTCCTCCACAGCAAAATAGTGAGAATACACTCTCAACTGCAGGGTTTCATGAGGATATTCAGCAATGTACATAAAGCAGTTGGCACACGGGAGATTTTCTACAAACGTTTAGCTCTTTTTGTCCTCCGGTTATTTTGATAGCATCTTATTTATTCCACTCTTTAGCACCTATTGCACATATTATTATGTTTTGGGTGTCTCCTTCAGTAAGTTTCCTCCAGGGCAAACACAGAGCCTTGCACATTTCTGCAGCTCTCAACACAGAGCTTGACATGCAACATGCTTCATTTCTCTTCCCTGGAAATGGCCTGTTTTGTGTTTGTGGTCCAAAGAAACGCACACATAGACAAGCAAGTCATCAATAGGAAGGAAGATCTTTTCACCTCTTTCCTCCACTTCAGTTTCTCCTACCTAGGGGCACAGTGCAATGGGGAGGGGAGCTGCAAACTGTTCTCAGGATATCAAAAGCCAGAAGAAGACCCAGTGTTCACCTACAGGGGAGCTGCTCACACAAACCACAATGGCTGTTTTGGCCTGGAATTATCTCTATCGATCAGAACTGCTCATTAGCATTTATAGACTCTGATTTCTATAAGATAAGTATTCAATAAGAGTCTTAATAAATGTTGTTGGGTTGGCAAACCAAGTCTTTACTGGCCATCATCAAAGGTTTATAATAAAAGGGGTCACTGGCCCCCTGTGGCAGCCCCTAGCTAATTTCCCTGCATCCACTCTTGCCCTTGTCAATCTTTTCTTACCCAGGCACCAAGAGTGATCTCAAAATGTAAATCGGAACCTGTCAGAGCTCAGCTTAAAATATACCAATGACTTCCCTCAGCTCCTATAGTACACACCAAACATCTTCCCCCATCCACGGAGTCCCGCCAGCCCTGCCCCTGCCTACCTCTCCTGGCCCAGTGTCAGCCTCCATGGCCTTTCCATTGTGACCTTTGCACATGCTGTCCTTTATTCACTGCAGGCTTCCTCCCACCTCTCACCCCTCCTGCTCTCCATGTGGCTTGGCATCTTGCTTAAATGCCACTTCCTTAGAAGGTCTTCTCCGGCCACTCTGTCTAAAGTGGATGCTCTGCCTCAGCACTCTGCCATATCTGCCCTGTGCTAGACACAGCTGATAATTTTTTAGTGAGTTTGTGTCTGGGGGGTTATTGCCCATCTCCAGAAGCTCCCGGAGAATGGCACCCTGTCTGTCATCTTCACTGTTATACAGCAGCACCCCGCATATGGGAGGGGCTTAAGTGAATGAGTGCCGAAAGGGGCTTGAACTTTAGCCTCTGTCCTTTCCGTTGCCAACTTGTATTGTTCGTGCACACAGAGAACCCCGCCTCCTCCTCCCTTCTTCTGCACTCCTCTCCGCAACATCAATGCCAAGCCTTTGACTTTGTCTGTTTATCAGATCAGCTAAGCCGAATGCAATCAACTGGCATTTTTAATTCATATCAGCTTATGTATGACTCACATGTAAACTGTTGATGATTGATAGAGCCTCTCCAGCCCCTGCCTAGCTCTCAACCACAGCCTCTTCCTCCTAGAGATGTGGGCAGCATTGTTAGGAGAGAGTAGAAGCACTAAGGTCTGACCTGGATTAGTATTAAATAATAGCAATTCCAGCTTACTGTCTAACCAGCCCATGACCTTGTGCAAGTTACCTACCCTCTCAGAGCCTCAGTATTCTCATTGTTAAAGATGAGACTAGTCCTAGCTACAAAATAAAGATGCTTGCATGGACTCCATGGGCTAATGTGAAAGTGCCTTATACACAGTGGTTGTTATGGAAACACATTTTCTTTCATGTCTATTTAGTCCCCATATTCTTGCTTTTCTCAGCTTCCTGTCAGACTGGGGTTTCATTCGTTCATTCATTGATTCACTCACTCATTCATTCAGTTGTTCACCCTCAGGATTTCACATGGCCTCTAGAGTCAGTCTCTAACTAGAATACGATAAAGCCCAAACTCCCATAGCTAATTTTGAGACTCATTATCTTCCCTCTCTCAATCAGCTGTATTCTCTATGGCATCCTAATACCACCTGAACTCAAGTATGGAGTTGCCTTTCTTCCCGGACAGCTTCACCTCCTCTCTGCCTCCAGGTCTTATCTCATGTTATTAAATCCAAAGACAGCACTCTCCTTTCACGCCACCTAAACTTCAGGTCTCCTTTCCTTTTGCCTTCCCTGATGAGTGTGGCCCACACCGATGTCTTTTCTGAGAGCACGTACAGCCACACCACACGGCTGGCACTCGGTCTCCTCTTGGCTGCTGATTTCACAGTGCATTGATCACCACAGAGAAAGCAGAGAAGGCAGGGGCAGCCTGGCACAGCAGTGAGTATGTGTGTTTGTGCTCTGTCCTAGGGATCTCCTTCTCCCTCTTTTCAAATCAAATGTGGGGCCCCAGCCTCACACAGGTCCTGGTTTTAAGGAATCCCCTCCTATATCTATAAAAGATTCTACCTAGGAAATCCAAGAGATTCTTTTGGTTTCTAATAGTACTAACTAGTGACCGAAAGTAAGAAACACACACACACACACACACACACACATATATATATACACACACACACATATATATATCTGACAATAAATAACTAGAAAATGTAACTAAACATTAAATCTCATTCACAATAGAACCAAAACCATAAACTTATGGACTGCCAAAGAGGAAATTTAACAAGAGGTGTGCAAAGAAGAAAACCATAACAAAGATGAAAAACATAAAACTTTGCAAAGTACATAAACTAAGTTATCTACAATGTTCCTGGCTGGGGAAAATTAGTAACATAAAGATATCAATTATCTCCAAATTAATCAATGTGTATATAATTCCAATCAAAATCTCAATCACATTTTTTTGGGACTTGGTAACCATAAAGTTTATCTAAAAGAGTAAATTTGGGAAATTAGTAAGTTTTAGGGAAAAAAATCAAAATTTGAGAATATGGAAACCCAAGTAAGGTGAGTAGCTATGTTCCTGGTACCACAAGTAGATTCTAGTATAGGGAAAGGAGAGATCACTGGACTTGAGAGAAGAGTCCAGAAACAGCCCACAACTAAGGGGACATTTCAAATCAGTAGGGAGAATCAGGATTCTTCAGCTATGAGCGTGTCATCATCCATGGGTATCATGAGCACCATCCAAAATGTCAGATACATCTTAGGCAAACAAGGCCTGGTTCCACATTCATGAAAATTATGATCTAGTTAGGGAGAAGCATAGTCTACAAATAGGTACACTAAAGATAGACTAGTAGATGCTACAGAGGGAGTAAACAGATGTTTTGGTAGGCAAAGTGTGGAAGAGGCTACTTTAGATAGGTGTTGGGAGAATTGAGTGTCAATTTGGAAGAGTAACGAACTTGTTAGCCTCAAAAAATGAAACTAGCCAGGTGCAGTGGCTCACACCTGTAATCCCAGGAATTTTGGAGGCTGAGGCAGGAGGATTGCTTGAATCCCAGCATTCAAGACCAGCCTGAGCAACACAGAAAAACCCCATCCCTACAAAAAATAAAATTAGTCAAACATGGTGGCATGTAACTGTGGTCCCAGCTACTCAGGAGGTTGTAGTGAGTTATGATTGCACCACTGAACTCCAACCTGGGCAACCAGATAGGCCCTGTCGCAAAAAAAAAAAAAAAAAAAAAAAAAAAGAGAAGAAAGAAACTACACAAGTCCCAGGAAAGTATTAAAGTTTTGATTAAAGTTTTGTTTTGTTTTTGAATCGTTGGGTCAGGGAGAGGTCTGCCCAAGCATAACGTGACATCCAGTATCCTTAAAGGAAAATATTAACGTATTTGGTTACATAAAATTAATCACTTCTTACCAAAATGGATACCACAAACCAAAGTTAAATGAGAAAAAGTCACCAGACACTAGGAGAAAAGATTAGCAACAAATATATCATATAAAAGAGAAATCAAAAATATAAGGTAAATAAAAGTCATAATATATAAGTAGAATTTCAAAAGTTTGCATCCATCAATTAAGATGGATAAAGAATTTGAAAGCTACAAATGCCCAGTAAATATGTGCAGAGATACCCAACCTTACTAAATCATCTAAACTCAAAACTGCCAGAGAGATTCCACTGTGGTCTAGCAGATGGGGGAGTATTTTCATAAAGAATATATTTACAACATTATAATATCTAATGCTGATGAGGTGAACTTTAGAGAGAATAGTAACATCAACACTGATTAGTGCGAATATAAGTTGAAACAATCACTTGAGAGGATAATTTAGCAAGATTTATTTTAAAATTTTTATTTATTTTATTTTATTTTTTTTTATTTATTTATTTATTTTTGAGACGGAGTCTCGCTGTGTCGCCCAGTCTGGAGTGCAGTGGTGCGATCTTGGCTCACTGCAAGCTCCACCTCCCGGGTTCATTACATTCTCCTGCCTCAGCCTCCCAAGTAGCTGGGACTACAGGCGCCCGCCACCTCGCCCAGCTAATTTTCTGTATTTTTAGTAAAGACGGGGTTTCACTGTGTTAGGATGATCTTGATCTCCTGACCTCGGTATCCTGACCTCCTGACCTCAGCCTCCCAAAGTGCTGGGATTACAGGCGTGAGCTACCGCTCCTGGCCTAAAATTTTTAAATAGATGCCCTTCTTCCCCTAGAATTACTTCGGCAAGTCAACTGAAATATTAGCAGAAATGCACAAAGCTACATAAAGATGCAAATGTTCCTTGCAATTTCATGTGAAATTGTGTTATATAACAATGTCCATTTCTGCAGAAAAATGAGGGTGATGTTTTTGTCCATGATACAGTATTAAATGAAGAAAGAAAGTTATAGAAAACTACATAAAATATGTCTCATTTTGAGGGAACAATATATTTGCGTGCTCATTGAAAAAAACTCTGGAAGCATATGTGCCAAACCTACTATTAATTGAATAGCTCTGGAGAACAGGTTGGCTGTGTGACAGAGAGACTTTTTTAAAATTCAGTACATCTGTATATTGTTTGCCTTTTCTCTGCCTTGAGTATGTCTTATTTTTAAAATTTAAAAAGATATTTTTAAAAAGAGATAGTGATAAATGGATTGGATCCTGGAACACAAAAAAAGACATCAGTGGAGAAACTGGTGAAATTCAAATAAAGTCTGGAGTGTAGTTCATAGTAAGTATGCCAACATTACTTTCTTAGTCGTGACAAATGCACTGTGGAAATGTAAGATGTTAGCAATAGAAGAAATGGTGAAGGGTCTATGGGAACACCGTATTATCTTTGCAACTTTTCTGTAAGTCTAAAATTATTCCACAATAATAAAAAAAATTAATTAACAGAGAGAGTCACACAGGCTTGTAGCCAAGATATCTTTGGCTGTTGGAATCTTTGGTTCCAGAAAATTTCAGGTTACTACTTGAGCTCCCTTGCTCTGAGAGCTCTATCTCTGTCCTGCAGACCCCCACACAGGGAGACTCCCACCTGGCCTCCTGAGGTCTGCAGAGATTATCTAAGCCAGGCCTACATATAGCTAATATTCCCAGAATTCTGCTCTGGGAAAGCAAGGTATGAGGTCACCCCTACCTGCACCATGGCTGGGCCAGCTTCTCAGAGACTCCACAGTTCCCCCTGCCCTCTAGCCCCAATTATTTTGTTTTTTAACCTATATCCTTTGTCCAAGCCAGATCCTGCCTTCTCAGTATTCCCCTTCCAACCTAGAATGGTAACAATATGGGCTCAGGGAGAGGTCTGCGGGCTATGTAAGGTTGAGGAGAGGGATGCAGTCTGACAATGGCAACATGGAGCTCATAATAAGAAAAGGATGCACAAAAGCTACACCTCGGACCCTTGTCCCCATTGCTGGAGGCCCCAGTGGGAGGAGCTGGCCTGGTGAAATGAGGATGCTGCCAAACGCTGCCTTCTCTCCCCTCCTGCTGGGCTTCGGAGGTTTAGGGCTTTGTAGGTTTAGGGCCAGTCTTCGTAGGTTTAGGACCTTCTGACCAGAAGCCCCTGGAAAGAAGGGCTGAGTCCAGATGACCACTGCCTCTTCTCTCCGTGCAGGCTACACTTCCTGGTGTTTGACACAGAGGAGGTTCACGACGTGCTGCGCATCTGGGATGGGCCTGTGGAGAGCGGGGTTCTGCTGAAGGAGCTGAGTGGCCCGGCCCTGCCTAAGGACCTGCATAGCACCTTCAACTCGGTCGTCCTGCAGTTCAGCACTGACTTCTTCACCAGCAAGCAGGGCTTTGCCATTCAATTTTCAGGTCTGTGCGTGCCCTCTGCCAGCCCCACTCCACATGTCCTGACACATGGCACCCACCTTCCTCTGGCCCTCACTTTCCTTCATTCCTCAGTCCATGTAAAGATAGTTATTGAACATCTGCTATGTGCCTGGTACATGGTTAGCACCTGTTCAAATGTCTGTGCTGAGCTCACTCTGGTAGGGAAGACAGGTGGGTTAATAGACACATACAAATAGGTAAGCATCTGGATGGAGACATACGGGCCATAATGGTCACCTTGGAGCATCAAGGAAGATGTTCCAGAAAAGATGATGTCCAAGCTCAGACCCAACGGACAAGTAGAAGTTACTCAAGAAAAGAAAGTGTTTCAAGGAGCAAGTAGTCATCTATGACAAGGAAAGGTGCCACTGAAATGGACTTTGGAGGACTTGTGCACCCCTATTAGATGGAAAAGAGAGAAAAGGGCATCCTAGGTGCAAAGAACACAAGAACAAGTGTAGATGCAGGAATGTGGGCTTTGGAAGTGGAGGGCTACCCCATGTGGCTGAAGCACAGGGAGCAAGGAGGGATGTGGGAGGTACAAGTAGACGGTGGCTTGGGGCATGGTTATGAATAAGCTGATGGGACATGCTGCACGCTCAGGTTCTTAGTTGAGTGCAGATCTCAGCGAAGACTGGAAGTGAACATGAGTCATCTAAATTTAATTAATTAGGCACTGCAATAGCCAATTATGGAGGAGCATGACAAAGAGCTACCCAAAATGGCCAATGCTCAAACATCCAAATCCCAGTATGAGATAATTTATATGATTGGTCCTGCCTCTCCCTGGAATGCATCATCTCATCTCCTCTGAAGTGCCTCTTCCATCATTCCTCCCCCTGAACAAGTGACTCTGCCTCGGTTTCTGCTCGTGTTTATTATACAGCAGCTGTCTTCATTACCATCTCCTTACTCCACTGTGTGTGTGGTGGGAGGGAGGGGGGAGTTTCCATGGTGATTCCAGAGCAATTTCTTGTGGCACCTGTGCCGCGGCTTTGCCCCCGAGCTCTTCCCCAGTTGGTGTATCAGCTAAGGGTGGTTGGGGTATATCCCTGGCACCACTGAGATTGTTACAGAGTTGCAAATCCTGCTTCTAGCTCTTTTCTGCTACGTCTGTCATCTCTGTGGAAATAAGCATTTAGCAGCGTGGGGAGCAGATGAGAGTCTCCAGGATCACATTGCTTTATACTTATTAATTTGTCCATTTAACACTCATGCATGCTTCCAGTCTAGCATTTTCCGTCTATTCCTAAGAGTTCCATGGAATACTAATTGATGTTGCAAGAAAAAAGAAGTTTGCATGATCAAGTGATGCTGGGGAGGTGCTCAGGCTGATGCAGACCTAAGGAAATGATCTGCAATATGGGGCCTCTGAGAACGTTTGCTATGCTAATGCACTTAAATTCAAAAGATGTCTGGTAGGCCACAATTTCCAAACATATTCCATCGTGGATGACTTTTTTCAAGGCCATCTCAAGAGACTAACATTTCGTGGAACAAACTTGGGAAGTTGCTGGAATAAGCAATGGAAGGATCTCCCAGCAGTAAGGAGGGTAGAATGCTAAAGAGACGGCTCGATCCACTCTCTGGGGAAAGGAGTATTATGAATAATTAAAGCCAGACATATTTTCTCCAACTGCGCCCAAGCTGATGGGCACGGCTTAAAAAAAAAAAAAAAGCCCATAATTATGCTGACAAATTCACCCACAGATTTGCATTATCTGACCTCGACTGCGTACTCAGTGTAGCCACGCGGGACAGAGTCCCTGGGTGCTCTCCTATGCTGTATGCAGGCTGCTTTCTCATGCATTGCCCAGCTCATGGAAGTCCTATTCATCCTTCAAGGTTCATCTCAGATGCCACTGCCTCCTAATCTCCCCATTCAGAGTAAAACTGCTATAGCCCACGGCACCCCGGCACTTTACTTCTATTTATTCAGCACATTGTCAATACCAGGCATTCTGTCTCGTCTTGAAGCTGGGCACCTACTTGACATCCCACTAAAAGCTCTTAGAAGACAGGGTCATGCCATGCCTCCCGACTCTCTCATAGTGTATGTATGCAGCAGGTGCTCACTCACTGCTTAGTGAGCAAATGGGCACATGAAGATATGAACACATGAATGGATGGTTTTCTCTAACAGAAGGGTTTCCTTGGGCAAGCTGCCCTTAGCATTGCTTAGGCAGAGTAGCATGGTCAAAGCTACCTAGCCTGGGCTCCAGAAAGGTCATGACAGCCTGGCCCAGTGTTATGGGCATAACCAAGGTTTGGGAAAGGTCACCTTCCCTGTTGCTGTCATCAGTTAGCAAATACCAGGACTACTCTAGGGAAGAGAGAACGGCTCACCCCATGTTAACTTTATAGTGTGTATTTGACAGGGGATTGTACAGAAATGCCAGGGACGATTAGTGCAGGCTTGGCTTTATTAAGTAAACATGACTGTGTAACATCTAACATCCTGTCTGTACCACGTGGATCCAGCCTTTCCCCGGGTGCTTTGCCAAGCAGCTCCAATTCAGGAGCATTAAAGAGAGAAAGTGAGAACAAAAAAAAAGGTGAGCGGGAAGCATAATCACAGCCATCTATTGAGTGGCTGCCACACTAAGCTCTCCACTACATCAGCTCTTATAATTTTCACAAAACCCTTACAGTATGGGCACCATTATTACTCCATGTTGCAGATGTGGGCTCTGAGGCTTCTCATACAAGGTCATCTAGTTAATAGCAAAAACCATGTGTCTGAGTCTTAAACCTAAGCTGTTAATCATTGTACTCTATTGCCTCCCATATAAATAATCCTTCCAAGTATGGCCAGGGAACATTTACATGTGTACAGTGCACTATAAAGCTAGAGATGAAAGCTAAGTCTGATTTTAACTGGGAAGGAAAAAGATTGATGCATATTTGACTTTATAAATAAGTTCAGTAGCTGTCAAATATTGATATGTAAACAAATGAGTGTGCCTGTGTTCCAGTAAAACTTTATTTACAAAAATAGGCATAGGCCCAGATATGGCTGTGGGCCATAGTTTGCTGTATGCTTCCTTAGGTGTTATTGAGTAGAAGGTATCAGATTGTGTAACTCAAGACTCATATACAATCCTAGAGGTTATAATTAGTGACATCAGTGTATACAGTTGCCCTAGGCTGCCGCTTCTCAAACTTTTCCGCTGATGTCCTCCTGATAGCAGAAGAGAATGGGTGTGCATCCTCAGGATGTCTGGTGGCTGTAGCAAGCACAAAATATCTTTAAGGCTTCACATTTTTGCTTAAAAACTAATATGAATTTTACCTTGTAATCCAGAATAAATTCTTTTGTTTTAGTATAAAGGTAGTTTTTCCTTAAATTGTTGAGAAAACTGATATTCCAATCAAATCAGTATTATTTATCCTGTGGTTTCAAGAACCTCCTTGCCCTAGAGTGCCCTGAGCACAGGCTATGAGGGATGACATAGCTGGGGACTGGGACTGGGCCCCACTGTCAGCTCTGGGCTGTGGAGGCAGCCAGGGTTGTTCCAGCTCTTGAGATTCCTTTCTCTGGACTAACTCTTGCACCCATTCCTCCGGTGTGTTTTCTCATGCCACATTTGTTCATTTATTCACCCACTCATTCTCCTATTTATGTATTCCTTCCATCTAGCATTCATTCAGTATTCGCTTATAAAACACCTGCTCTGTGTTAACTAGGTTAGGTAATAGACACGAAGATCTCGCAAATTCCTGAGTATTTTGAATTTTTAATATATCTCAGCTATTTTTGAATTCTTCTCTGCCCACTTGCTACAAATATCTGACTTTTCTTCAAATATGGTTTCAGTCTAATGGATCCTTGGTTGTCTGCCATTGCAAGAGAGAGCATGATCTTGACCTAACTTCAGTAACTCTCGGTAACCTCACAACCACTGCTTAGCATTTAGGCAGGCCAACTCGCAAAGTCCTTTGCAAACCCTTCCAATTGAATACATGGAGTTTATTTGTTTGTTTGTTTTAGAGATGAGCTCTTACTCTGTCACCCACACTCGAGTGCAGTGACACGATCATGGCTTACTGCAGCCTTAACCTCCTGGGCTTAAAGGATCCTCCCACCTCAGCCTCCAGAGTAGCTAGAATAACAGGCAACTACCACCACACCCAGCTAATCTTTTTTATTTTTTTGTAGAGTCAGGGTCTTGCTGTGTTGCTCAGGCTGGTCTCGAGCTCCTGACCTCAAGTGACCTTCCTGCCTTGACCTCCCAAAGTGCTGGAATTACAGGCGTGAGCCACCATACCTGGCAACAGGGAGTTTAGACTTAATTATCTTGTCACTTCCTCCTTCTGATCATGTTAGTTACATTATACAAAATTGCAATGCTTTGTTTATGTAACAATGCTTGTATTCTTAAGCTGAATTCAGTTCTATAATTATAACAGTATAATCATGCTTAACTCGTAGCATCTCATGACAGGCAGATGACAGTAATGGTGAAGGTACTGGAAGAATGGTAGTGGTGATATCAGTGAGAGTGACAAGTGTGATCACAATTGGTGGTGGAGGCAGTGATAGTAATGGGAGTGAGAATAGTGGCACTGTGGCTACAGCTGATGATGATGATGGGGAGGTTCTGGTGGTTGTGGCAATGCACGGATGATGGCAGTCAGTGAGGGTGATGAGCTGGGAGCCTCCTGAGTGGCAGACACCCAGGCAACCTTACCCTCTCTTCTATTTCCTTGCCCCAGTGTCCACAGCAACGTCCTGCAATGACCCTGGGATCCCGCAGAATGGGAGTCGGAGTGGTGACAGTTGGGAAGCCGGCGACTCCACAGTGTTCCAGTGTGACCCTGGCTACGCGCTGCAGGGAAGTGCAGAGATCAGCTGTGTGAAGATCGAGAACAGGTTCTTCTGGCAGCCCAGCCCGCCAACATGCATCGGTACAAAGCAGCTGCAGGGTGCACTCTGCTCTTGGGGCTCACAGTTGTGTGCTCCAGAACCTTCCATGCACAGCAGCTGCATCTTGGGCCTGGGGCCAAGAGAATTGAAACAGACAAAAGTTGCAGAAAACCCATTGTTTACCCTGCTTTGCATGCATGTGTCCCCACACGCACTCACTCACGTTCACACTCTATACACAGAGCACTACAAATTCCTCACTTGCTAAAATTGTCCCAGAGATTTCCAAGTCAGACAGGTCTGTCCCTTTCTCTCTGGCCCAGGCTGTACAGGTCAGAAGGAGGACAGTGGGTCATCTTGGGTAATAAAGGCTAACAGATTCCGAAATGACCCTTCTATTACCTGAAGCAATAGAAGGGCACCCACAGCCTCAGAATGTAAAGAAAAGAACCTTGCTTTTGCTGTTCTCAAGGAAATTATTGGTTACCTGGGTTTTGGTTCTTTTAGGTTTTAGAGATAGAGTCTCACTCTGTCGCCCAGACTGGAGTGCAGTGGCACCATCACAACTCACTGCAGCCTTGACCTCCTGAGCTCAAGTGATACTCCTACCTCAGCCTCCCAAGTAGCTGGGCTTGCAGGCCTGTGCCACCACACCCAGCAAATTTTTGTATTTTTTTGTTGTTGTTGAGATGGAGTCTCACTATGTTGCTCAGGCTGGTCTGGAACTCCTGGGTTCAAGTGATCCTCCTGCCTTAACCTCCCAAAATGCTGGGATTACAGGTTTTGTTTCTTTAGATCTGTCCTCAGTCTTAAAACCTTCCTGCATGAGAGATGAAGACATGAAGGACCTGAGACTTGTCTAAGGTCCCATCACTTAAAAAGGGTGGGGCCTGAAAAATCCTGCCTCTAACTACTTGAGACTGAGAGGAGGAGGGAACTTGAAGGGAGGCTGGGATGGGAAAGAAAGGTAAATAGATAGAGACAAACACTCCAGGTGCCCACTTCCACATGGCTATTTTGCTCAGGTGAAATAATGAGTGTTTATCTCCCTTGTCAATGCTGGCTGTTAGAAGAGAAGAGAACCCATGGTCACTGAGTCCTTACTGTGTACTTGCCCCATACTGGACATTTACTCAGATAACCTCATTTAACTTTCCCAACAGCTCTCTGAAATTAGCACCATTTCCTCATTTACACTTGAAACTGAAACTTAGACAAATTTGGATATCTTGTCCCAAATCACAGAGCTAGGATATGGCAGAGCCAAGATTTACACCCACGCCAGTCTGAATGCAAAGCCTCTCATTTTCCTACCTCCCACACTGCCTCCCCTGCTGGAGATGGGTGTAAGGGGCTTCCTGAGACAGCTCCTGCAGGAGCGTCTGCCCTGGCCTGCACCTCTCTCACGCAGGCTTAATGGGAGGCAGTACACTGCCCAGGCCTCTGAGGACTGGCCTATGACAGTCATGGCTCTGAGGCCTGGCCCTGAAGTTGACACACTAAATCCTGCTCCTCAGTGGGAATTAGGAGCCGCATAGGTATGTGGGGCAGGAGGTTGAGACCTGGGTTTCAGATCCAGCTGAGTTCTTCACTACGTATTCTGCTGTGTAGGGAACAGTATGGGATACTGAAGTAGACACATCCAGATTTAGTTTCTAGCTCTGCCATTTACTACTTTGGTGACCTTGGGAAATTACTTCAACTCTCTGAGCCTGAGTTTCCTTATCTCTGAGGGTAAATATACTTCCCTGATGGCATTGTGGGGTGAGGACACGCCTAACCCCAATCTCAAGAAATACTCATTTCCTTCCTTTCTATCTTCCTTCCTTCCTTCTTTTCATCCTTCCCTTCTTCGATTCCTTCTTTCAAGTCTTCAGACTCACTTCCCTTCCCTAAGCCAGAATTCCATCTGCTCAAGGGAATTCTGTTGAGGCCCAGGAGAGAATCTGGGAACCTCTGAGGCTCCTTCCAAATTCAGCCTTCTGCAAGGCTGTGATTCCTTAGACTTATTTTACAGAAAAGCAGGTCCTGAGATGAGATTGTCCCAAGTGGAGAAGGAGGATTGTGCTAAGCTGAGGAGAGCAATAAATGTGCAGTGGGTAGGGTGGAGAGGTTAATTCAGTTTTCATCACCCGTTCTTCTACACTCGGCTTTGGGAAATGTTCCTCAGGCAACAGAATAAATGCCTTTGCCTCTTCTCTCAAATGAACTGGAAATCCCAGTGACATGCTTCTGATTTCCAGCTCCCTGGGCGTTCTGCCATGAGCGGGTCTAGCTGGCCCTGATAACCCTTCATTACAGGGAGGAAGCAAAGGAAGAAAACAAATACTCATTGGATGCTGTCCCCGTGATAGGCACCGGGCTAAACATTTTAGCTACATTATTGCAGCTGAAATCACTCTGCGGTGAGGTTAGAGCTCGGGATTCCACTCCCTGGCTCAGGTCTGCCTTCACCACAGCAAGCTGTGTGGCCTTAGACAAATTGCCCAACTTCCCTGTGCCTTAATTTCCTCGCCAGTAAAATAGTGAAAATGGTAGTACTTACCATCCAGCATTGTTTTGAGGATTAAAAAAGAAAATACTATAAAGCAATAAGAACTGTGCCTGGCTCATAGTTAGCACTGTGTATGTTAGAAGCCATTATCATCATTATTCTTTTACTTTCGACATGAGGAAATAGAGGCTCAGAGGGGTGGACAGCTGGCCCAAACTCACACAGCCAATGAGTGGCATTGTCAGAATTTGAGCTCAGGATTGTATGACTTCCAAATCAATGCCCTTTCCACAACTCTCACCCTCAGTCCAACCTGCCCACTTCTTGGCTGTCTAGAAGGATCTGCAGCTTGCACCCACTCCCATCTGGGCAACCATGGTTTAGTAAGCTCAATAGGACCCCTCGACTAACCCTGAGCAGTAGGAGCCTTCCTGTTGGCGAGGCAGCCCAGGGATCCAAGCAAGGCCTTGGGGCACAACTGGCAGCAGCCAGGGAAGCCCATGCTGGGGTTCCGAGTGGGAAGCACATGCCCGATGCCACGGAACCATCTAGAAGAGATCTGTGCCCAGACAGCAGCCTAGAACCCAGAGACACTGATAGTACTTTGGGGGTTGGTGGGAGAGTAACAGGGGCAGTTTCAGAAACACAAGAGACTCACCCCATCTGTGGCAAACTTAAGGGAAGAAGCCCCTGAGCTGGCAAAGGGACGTGGAGGCTGGGAACCAGAATGGAGGCCTCGTTGTGCCCCCTTGGGAAGATTTCCCCAGAGTTGGGACTTCTGATATGACACTGGCTTTCCACTCTCACTGGCCACATCAGACTCTGTTTCTAGGCTGGCCTGGGCAATGCCACGCTCCATGGACTGGACATTACAGTCTTGCTTTGTTAAGCTCAAGGGTCTAGCCTGATTGTACTGGCCTCTGCTTGGCCCCACTTATCTAGCTCTCTGCTCCTGAAGGATTCAGTGGTGGAGACACAAGTGAGACATAAGCAGACCCAACTTAAGGCACCACCTCGCTCAGAAGCTCCTGCAACAACTGTGCTCTCCCTGCTGGCCAGCGGGGAGAAGCACGCCTCCTCTACTCTGGCTACTGCTACCGACTGTATGGAAGTAGAAAGGGGGAAAACAACAGACTTTGGAGCCAGTCCCATGTGAGTTTGAGTCTCAGAGTGACTCTGGGCAAGTTACTTAGGCTTTCTGAGACTCACTTTCCTCCTTTATAAATCAGGAAGAATAATCCATTGCTCATTGAGTTGTTAATGAGACATAAATGAGATAGTGTATCTAAAATGTGATTTGTTAAGTCTAATACATAATAGATGCCTATTTGAGTGTTTCTGATACTCAGGATGGTTCTTGGGATATATTTTCCCATGGAACAAAAAGCAGACTACTCATGACCACTCGGATTTTATGTTCAGCCACATTAGGGCTCTTATGGCCTGACCTGAAGACCTACCATTTGTTTGAGACCCTGTTAGGGATTGACCCAGCCCTTTAAGCCTCACCCTGAGTAAAATCCACAGCCAGAGGTGGCTCCATGACACAGCTAAAGTACCAGTGCTCAGCTCTATGACAAGCCAATGGCTGCTCCTAACTTTGGAGTCAGGTATACCCTTTTGCTCCCCCCCCACAAAGACTCATCTTGGATTTTCTAGCCAGCCCTTAAATGGCTCTCTGTGTTCCTGTGGGCTCAGTGTTGACAACCTCTGATGGTGCCCTGTGGTTTCCAGACCAAACCATACCTATAGTCTTGGCCATCCTGCTAACGACCCCACACGCTTCCCAGCTTTTACTCTATCCAGTCCTCATGCCACGGTACAGCAACCCCAGCCATGGAGGAAGAGACCTGATCCAGGCTCTGGGGAAGCTGCCCCAGAAGGTCCCTAGGTAAATAGGTTGCTGTGTCACCTGGCCACTTTCTCCCTCCCCACCTGCTTGAGGGACCTGTCATCTCAGGGGAGGGCGACCACGTAGACTGATTGGGGATTAATAATAGCTCCATACAACTGAGGTACACACATACTCTTGGACAAGGCCTTTTGGAAAGTTGGAAAGTATCTGCAGCCGCGAGCAGATGCCAGGAGCACTGGCAGCGTAGGAGACCAGCTGCGCTTGGCAGGCGAATGTGAGCCTGTTTCCCACTCCTCCTGACATTGAGTGCACGGGAACTCACAGTCAGTACCCACAAAGCTCGCCTGGAAGCCGATGTGAGGCAGTGAAGGAAGGCCATGTACTTCATAGGTGTACAGACAGTGCCGGCTCCGTCTATCAACCATTCACTCTCTACCAAATACTTCAGCAGACATCTCCAATAATCTTTACAACCACCCCACAGAGAAGATATTGTCTCTTTTTATGATACGGGAAAGACATCGAGGGCTAGAGAGGCTAGATGAGTTCCCTGAGTTCACACAGCTAGGAAGTAGCAGGGTCAGGTATTTTTAAAGAATAATTTATTAGGCCGGGCGCGGTGGCTCACGCCTGAAATCCTGTGACTTTGGGAGGCTGAGATGGGTGGATCACAAGGTCAGGAGATCAAGACCATCCTGGCTAATACAGTGAAACCCTGTATCTACTAAAAATACAAAAAAAAAATTAGCTGGGTATGGTGGCGGGCGCCTGTAGTCCCAGCTACTTGGGAGGCTGAGGCAGGAGAATGGTGTGAACCTAGGAGGCAGAGCTTGCAGTGAGCCGAGATCGCGCTACTGCAATCCAGCCTGGGGCTGGGGGACAGAGCGAGACTCCGCCTCAAAAAATAATAATAATAATTTATTGAGGTGAAATGCACCTAACATAAAATTACCCGTTTTTCAATGAACAGTTCAGTGGCATCTGGTACTTTCGAAATGTTGTGCAACCACCACCACTATCTCTGAAATATTCCCCCCCTCCAAAGTAGAAGTCCATCATTTCACCTTCTCCTGAGTCCCTAAGCCAGGTTCAACTTCAGCCTGTCAGCCTCAGCCCCTCCTCTCTCAATAGTGCATTAGCAACGCCCATGAAAATGAGCCCAGGGTGAAGAGGCAGCCTCACCCTCGTCTTCTTCTCTCCTCAGCTCCCTGCGGGGGAGACCTGACAGGACCATCTGGAGTCATCCTGTCACCAAATTACCCAGAACCCTACCCGCCAGGCAAGGAGTGTGACTGGAAAGTGACCGTCTCACCAGACTACGTCATCGCCCTGGTATTTAACATGTATGTACCTTTCCCCCGGGAGGGAGACGAAGGGTTCAGAGTGGCTAGGGGCTCTGGGACCTGGGTCTCCAGGTGAGTATTCACAGGTCTGTAGCAGAGTTCTCAGCTCTAGGGAGGTGAAGAAGCCGAGAGAGAGAGAAACTAGCATTTATTGAACATCTACGTGCCAAGCACTGTGCTCAGTGGTCTCATGCATATCATCACATCTAATCCTTGTAGTAATTTGTGAGGAAGCAATTATTATTTCCTCTCTACCTCTGAAGATACTGGGACCTGGAAAGGAGGCCTTTGTTGGATGCCCTTGCGCTGCCCTCTGCATTCCCAGTCTGCTTCCCCGGCCCCTTCCACCCCACTCCAGAGGTATAAACGGGCGGGCTTGGGTCCCAGGCACCCCCCCATCTAGCTCCTGCACTTGCTTTTCCATTCCTGCTACAGAAAAGCTCTTCAAAAGAACTGCCTCTGCCTTTCTCTACTTCCTCACCTCCCGTTCACTCTCAACCCCCTGGAACCTGGTTTCTGCCTCCATGGTTCTACTGGAAACTCCTCTGATAAAAGCCACCCACAAACTCCTGGTTCCAAACAAAATGGGCCTTTCTGTGTTTTATCCACTCCACCTCTTGATCACCCTTTCCATCCTTAGGCTGCTTTTTCCCTTGGTTTGTGTGAAGTTACTCTTCCCAGTTCTCCAAGCTCTTCTGTGACTTCACGTGGACCTCTTGTTAAACCATCTTCTTTTGCCGGGCTTTGTCAAAACCTCCTCTTCTTCCCCTACACCCCTTTCCTGGACAAGTTCAGTCATTCCTGTCTCCACTCTCCTCTTATAAGTGGAAGACTCCATTCTGCTGCCCACCCTGGCTTTATTCTGAGCGTCAGCCTCGCTATCCAGATGTTGGACATCTCTGTCTGGGGCCTGCAGACACTGCAAATGAGCATGTACAAAATCAAGCATATTTTTTCTCCCCCAGAAGAGCTCTGTTCTGAGCCTTGGGGCTGGCATTGACACCTGCTCTCACGGCTTCTTCCACTAGCAGCAACCAAGGCATGCAGCCTCTCTCGCCTTCACTCTCCTCATGTATTTCCTCTTCTCCATCCTCCTAGCTCCTGTCCTGGTTTAAGTCCTATCATTTCCCATCTAAATTACTGCCCTCATCTCCTAGCTGGTTCCTCTGCCCCATCTTGCCTCCCATGCCAATCTCTCCCTTAGCTAGCTGTCAGAGTGATCGTGTCACTCAAAAATGCTGAAATAACCACCCTACTTTCCATTTTAACATCCTCTAATGACAGTGCTCAGCAATAAAAAAGAATGAACTACTGATACATGCAACAACGTGGATGAGTCCCAAAAATATTATGCTGAGTGAAAGAAGACAGACATAAAAAAGTACATAATGTATGATTCAACTCCTATAAAATTGTAGGATCAGCAAAACTAATCCCTGGTGAAGAATTCTAATCAGTGCTGGCATCTGAGGGTAGGGAAGGTTGAATGGAAAGGGGCATTTGGAACTCTCTGGGGTGGTGGGACAGTTCTGGGTCTTGATATGCATGTGTCAAAACTGATAGAGTGGCACACCTTAGGGCTGATCATTTCACACGGTGTAAATCATACCTCAATTCAAAAACAAAGAAACAAACAAATAGATCCTTTATTTTTAAATCCTATCATGGCCCTCTATTGCTTATAATAAAGGCCCAAACTTTGGAGTTTCATTCCAAACAATCTGGTGCTTGCCTACCTCTCCAGTCAGCCCCCCACCCCATCCTAAGCCCACCCCATCCTAAGCCCTAAGCTCCAGCCAGATGGAACTCCTTGCAGTTTCAGGGCCTCACGGATTCTTTCATGCCCTTATGACTTTGCCTCTGTTTCTGCCTTCACAGCAACTTCCTGTTCCCTCCTTGTCCTATCTGTAAGGGTCTTCTCATCTCCCAAGACTCAGTTCAGGCTTGATTTCCTCCATAAATGTTTGATTTTTCATCCTCCCCAAGGAACCTTGCTTTGTGTTTCTGCTCTGCCTCAGGCTGACTTTATACATTATTTTGTTGTTGATATATCTGTCACTTCCTACAGCACCATCAATTTTTGAAGGCAGAAGTGGTGTCTTACATGTCCCCATGTCCTTGGCACCTTGCACAGCGCCTGGAATATCGAGGGTGCTCAAAATTTGATGATGGAAGGGAGAGACAGAAAGAAGGCAGTTAGTTAGGAAGTGGTGATGCCATCATTTGTGACCAAGACTCACTCCCTCCGAAACCCTTCGCCAGTGACTTTCAAAAGAGCAGATGTCAAGAAGCTGAATTACAGGGGCAAGAAGACCATGTCACCCAGCCATGGTGTGTTGACCCCGCAACTGACACCAGTGTGACAAGGTGCCAGGTGGGAAGGAGGCCAGTGCGCATCTGGCTCTGTGCCCCATGCCTCCCAGTCCCCCATCCTGTCTCTTAGCCAGCCTTATCTCCTTTGTCCTAGAGATGCATGGCCTCCTCCCCCTGCTATGTATCTTAGCCAAAAGGTAGAACAGTCATTTTACTCTCAATCTCAAATAGAGTACAGTAAGTCCTCAGTATCATCAACAGGTTCTTGGAAACTGTTGACTTTAAGTAAAACAAAGTATAGCAGGTCTTCAAATGTTTCCTTCAATGTCATTTCATTATATTGTTTTTGTTTTATTTTGTTTCTGAGACAAAGTTTCATTCTGTCACCCAGGCTGGAGTACAGTGGCACAATCTTGGCTCACTGCAACCTCTCCCTCCCGAGTTTAAGCAATTCTCATGCCTCAGCCTCCCGAGTGGCTGGGATTACAGGTGCATGCCACCACACCCAGCTAATTTTTGTATTTTTAGTAGAGACAGGGTTTCGCCATTTTGGCCAGGCTGGTCTCAAACTCCTGGCCTCAAGTGACCTGCCCACCTTGGCCCCCCAAAGTGCTGAGATTACAGACATGAGCCACTGTGCCCAGCCTGTATGTTGATGAGAAACAAACAATTGGTTTTGTTATATGTCATTTCACTTAAAGTCATGGTTTCTGAGAGCCTGTGGACAATGCTGAGGACTTGCTGTATCTGAGTATCCCAGACCATGGCTGGGCATGAGCAAATTTGCATCTGAAATCTATTCTCTGCAAGCTCATTTACTTTTCTATTGTTTTCATCTTTGCACACTTGATTGGTATCAATTGCCTTTGTTAGATATACACTTAAGAGTGGAATTGCTGCACCAGAGCACAGGCATACAGGGGGGACTTCAAAAAGTTTGTGGAAAAATTGAATTTAAGATGAAAATAAAAAATATAAACTTTATTACTCAACATAAACTCCATCAAGTTCAAGACACTTTTGTAACCAACTATTCCAGTCATTTTGTCCATCCCTAAAGAACAGAGGGTCCTGGTAATTTAACCATGTCAATGTAGTCTTTTTTACTTTATTAACTGAAGAAAAAATGGGTGCCCTTTAAAGATTTTTTTTAAGATTTGAAAACAAAAAGCAATAAGAAGGAGCCAAATCAGGACTGTAAAGTGGATGCCTAATGATTTCCCATTGAAACTCTTGAAAAATTACCCTTGTTGGATGAGAGAAATGATCAGGAGCATTGTTGTCGGGCAGAAGGAGTCTCTCTCGAAGCTTTCCAGGCACTTTACTGCTAAAGCTTTAGCTAACTTTCTCAAAACAAACTCCTAAGAAGCAGATGTTATCATTCTTTGGCCCTTCAGAAAATCAACCACAAAATGTCTGGAGCATCCATAAAAAAGAAAAAAACCCATTACCTTGACTTTTGCTCCACTTTTGCTTTGACTGTACACTTCCATTCCCTGGTAGCCATTGCTTTGATTGTGCTTTGTCTTCCGGATTGTACTGGTAAGTCCATGTTCCATCTCCTGTTCTTGGGAGAAATGTTTCAGGATCTTGATCCCACATTTTTTAAATTTCCACTGAAAGCTCTGCTTTTTTTTTTTTTTTTTGAGACAGAGTCTCACTCTGTCACCCAGACTGGAGTACAGTGGCACAATCTCTGCTGACTGCAAACTCCACCTCCTGGGTTCATGCCATTCTCCTGCCTCAGCTTCCTGAGTAGTTGGGACTACAGGCGCCCACCACCACGCCCGGCTAATTTTTTGTATTTTTAGTAGAGAGGGGGTTTCACCGTGTTAGTCAGGATGGTCTCGATCTCTGGACCTTGTGATCCGCCCACCTCAGCCTCCCAAAGTGCTGGGATTACAGGCATGAGCCACCACGCCCGGCCAAAAGCTCTGCTTTTGTCTGCAGCTGATCTAGGCACAATAGTTTTGACACCCATCAAGTAGAAAGTTTGATCAACCTTAATTTTTTAGTCAAAATTGTGTAATCTGAACCAGTCGAGATGTCTATGGTGTTGGCTTTCGTTAGTGCTATTAATCATTGGTCCTATTCAATTAGGACACAAGCAAGATTAATTTTTTTCCTCTCCAACTGATGTGGAGGTCCACCTTGGCAGGCTTCATCTTCATTATCATCCTCTCCCTTCGTGAAACAAGTTATCCATTTGTAAACTGCTGATTTCTTTGGGTCATTGTCCCCATGAACTTTTTGTAAAGCATCAGTGATGTCACCATTCTTCTACCCAAGCTTCACCATAAATTTAATGTTTTTCCTTGCTTCAATTTTAGCAGAATTCATGTTGCTCTGATAGAGGCTTTTTTCAAGCTGATATCTTGTCCTTCTTAATGCCTCACATTAGATCCTGTGCAGACATGTTATAACAAGTTAGTGTGAGTTTATTTTGGTGCAAAAAACTTTTGAACTCCATGCATAATTTTTTCATAATATGCATTTTCCATCATTTTCACTCGAGCCATTCCAGTGGGATAAATTACATTCATGAACTCTAATATTCAATTTGCTCAACTAAGTTTTTAAAATGGATTTTTCTCTCATACCAGGGTCAGAATAGCTAAGGGTTAGGACATTTGTGGGTGCTAGGAGTGGGGCAATAGCAGACCCTGAGGAGAGCTGGAGCACTGGCTTGGGATGAAGGCACAAAGCTAGGGTCCTTCATGGTAACAGGTCCCTTCCTCCCTGAGAATGGCACCATAGTTGGCTCATTCTCTCTTAGAAAATGAGGTTCAGAACAGCACAGTATAAGGACATTAGTGTCAGGTAAGAGAGTTGGGTTTTGGACCTACTTTGGTTGACAGCTTGGTGTCCAGAGTTGGCAACTCATTTTCCCTTCTGTATAAGGAGGACGTTAGGTTTTCAGCTCCAGATTTTTAGACACTGACTGGAATCTGACTCCTCTGCCCCTGAGCCTGCCTCTTCCATCTTCTCACCTGACTGAGGTCATCAGGGCCTCATCTTCTCCCTTCCCACCAGCCAGTCTTCAGGGGTTGGGTACCAGTGGGATGGTGGGCTTGCTCCCTGGGAGGCCCTATGCTTTGGTTGAGCCTAAGACCCTGGCAAAAGCCTTTATTTGACCTTAGTGGGGTGGGGGTGGGATGTTTTTGTTCCCCAGCTTTAACTTGGAGCCTGGCTATGACTTCCTCCATATCTACGACGGACGGGACTCTCTCAGCCCTCTCATAGGAAGCTTCTATGGCTCCCAGCTCCCAGGCCGCATTGAAAGCAGCAGCAACAGCCTCTTCCTCGCCTTCCGCAGCGATGCATCTGTGAGCAATGCTGGCTTCGTCATTGACTATACAGGTAAGGGCCCTGGTGCCAGAGAGTACCAAGGACAGGTCCAGCTAACAAGGCAGAGGGCAAGTAGTGTAGCGTAGTGAGGAGAGCCCTGGGCTGGACCACAGCAAGCCCACACCAACCCTAGCACTGCTACCGCCTGCAGAAACCTGCCTTTCCTGCGGCCCCCATCTGGGCTTAGTCTTTCACCCGTATATTCTCCAGGGGTGGGAAAAAAGGGAACCAGCATTCTTTTTGCACCTCATCTATTTCCAACCACTACTCCTCTTCTCTTTTTCTATGAGGGTCATTCCTAACTCTATTTCAACCTCATAGCTATCAGCTGGTATCTTCCTTCACTCCACTTCACTAAAGAGGATTCTGATATGAGGCACAATCTTCCTCTCCACTCAGAGCTTCTCACCATCCTGGGTAACTTCAACATCCCTATGGACAGCCCATCTAATCCTAGGGTCATGGTGCTTAGACCTCTGTCCCAAGGACACTCCTTGGCCACACTCTGACACCTCGTCATAGACTGGTCACTTTCTGATACCTCCTGATCACATTTGCTCATCCTTCCAGCTGTGCTAATTAAGGCAAGTTCAGTAGTGTTGTGGTAGAGAGCAAGAGTCAACAATTTTTCCCCTAAAAATAGTAAATATTGTAGGTTTACCTATCACAACTACTCAGCCCTACTACTGTAGTGCTAAAGCAGCCACAGACAAAACAGAAAGAAATGGGTGTGGCTGCATTTGAAGAAAAATTCACTTACAAAAACAGGCTGTCCCTGCCCAGTTAAGAGCATTGACTGTCAAATTAATTGGATTGAAAGTTCATGTTTATGACTTAACATTTGCGTGACCTTGGATAAAGCACTGAACCTCTTGAAGCCTCCATTTCTTCCTTTATAAAACGATGGTAGGAAAATTCCTGCTTCATAGAAATGTAAAGATCAGTGAGTCCACACATGAAAGTCCTTGGTACAGTGCCTGGCACATATCATGCATTCTATGATGTTCAAGTATTATTATTAGTAGTAAGAGGAGTTCCAGGCTCTCGAGCACTCCACTGTTTTCTACGCTATTATCTCTTTTTGACCTTTTAGTCTTCCCTAATTATCCCAAATCCCATTATCTAAATCCCAGCTCCCTTCCTTGCTTGATTTGTGAGCTTGGCAAGTATTATCTCTTGGAACATCATCTACAAATTGTTGCTAGTAATAATTATGTTGCAGGAGGTTAAGATTAAAAGATATTTTATACATGCATATTATATATGTGTGTGTGTGTGTGTGTGTGTGTGTGTGTGTATAATGCTTCGTATGTACTAAACACTCTACAGATGCTCTGGGAATGATAGATTTTGTTATTGTTACTATAACCCAGGTTCACCCAGGCCTCATCAGCCTGAGCATACAAATGGGGTCACATTACCAGTTAAAATTAAAAATTTTCTGGCTCATGTTCCCCACTTGCATAACATAAGACCTCAGATACCTTTTAAAGTGTCCCCTAATTAAATATTTCCGGCCACCCCTGGGAATATCTCACATGAGCTCACACATAACACTAATTAGAACAATGGCAAACTTAGTGTTTTCCCACTGCCAGCACCATCCTAAGTGCTCTATATCCATCAACTCATTGAACTCCTCATAGTTCTTGATTATCTCCTGTTTGTTGGGTACAGTTGTAGAAGACTGGTGTGCAAAATGGAGAATGTTTTACTTGTAGTCTTCTTGCCTCACGGGGCTGGCCTAGGGAATGGATATTCTGCCATCCTTTCTTCCTCCAGGCACCTGCCATTTGGTAAACCTCCTGGTCCCAAACCCTCTTCCACACACTGATATCAGCACAGTCAGACACTTTGGAATTCTAACAAACAGAAGCCACAACTTAGACCCAGTCTGGGACCTCCATTGCTCCCACCACCACCATCCCCACTGCCATATCATCACCATTTCTTATTATTCATCTCTTCCTTCATATTCTCCTCAGTACCCTCAATTGTCCTGCCCGCTAGTCCTCCAGGTGCATAAACCTTGCAAAACTGTACCCTTTGTTGAACCCACACCCACACGGCTGAGGACACCCAGACAAAGCTGCACAAACATGATACTTAGAGTCACTACGAGTGATGTCCTTTCCCCCAGCCAAGCCTTAGCAACCACCAGAGCTGCCTCTGACTTGACCCAACTGAGTTCTTCTTGGCAGAGATTCCAAAATTCACCCCAAATGTCACCCCGTCAGCCTCATTTTTTATAAGATGATTTCATTTCAGCTTCCCTGGATACAGTAAGCTATTGGGTAGAAACCCCCTGAGCTTCCTCTCCAGTCACCTTGTTCATGGCTACCTGCCTGTGGCCATCTCTCCCCCAGGTCTTCTCCAAGGAAATTCATGGTCCGAGAGCCATACTTTCAAAACCTCTTTCCCAGTGAAGTTCTTTCCACTTTTGCCTGTTGACCCAAGGTGGTATCTAGAGGGGTCTTTAGGTCTAAACCATAACCCAGGGAATAAGACCTCCCCATCTGCCATCGGAGCCAGCCAAGCAGCCAATTACTGGAGAGAGGGGAGAAGAGAGGCACATCCTACAGACATATCCCCCATCACCCTATTAGGATCTGTAGTGCAAGTACCAAGATAAAGATAACTATGTGTGTTTGAGGGGTAGGGGGTGCCTGTTGGAAGCCTCAAGCATCCTTCATTATTTCATTCGTTCCTTCCTTCCTTCCTTCATTCCCAGACTACACACCTCCTAATATTAGTCACCCTCTACTATCTCCCTGGGCCTCTGGTCTAGTAGCCCATTTGGTGGAACCTAGGGACCCCTACCTTACCCTCTGGTCTGCTTCTGCCTATGCCAGGATCCCTGGATTCCTGGAATGGGTCTACTTTGCTATCAGGTCCCATGGCTTTGAGGATATTTTCCCATGTACACTGTCTTTCTTTATAGGGTAGGCTCCATCACTTCATAACTGTATGCCCTGAAACAAGTTGCCTAACTCCTCTGAGCATTGCTTCCTCATCCATGAAAAAGGGACAGTGACACTAAACGAAGGAGTTGTTGTGAGGGTTAGCACATAGGCACAGCATCAAGCAGAGTGCCCAGTGCCAATAAGTGCTTGACATGTACTTTGATCCACCCACTTTCATCCCACCTCCGTTTTCCTATGTCACTGGTATTGCATTTGTTGTGCCTTTGTTTGGAAGGGAGAATGGGGCTAACCCAGGGGAACACAGTACATGTTCTTTTCTGTTTACTGAAGATGTAAAGTGTGAGCATAATGTTTTGCACATGTAATAAGTGTGGGATATTTATAACATGAATATTTGTGATAGACGTATGTGTCCCATATGCTTTGCCAGCCCATAGCAAAGAATTTAGACATTCCACACCCTGTAAGTCTGGAGAGAACCATAGATGGAGAGGCAGCCCACTGAGGACCTCCACAGGGAGGCAGGGCTGGGTCCTCAGGAAAAGCAGAATTGGCCTCTGCATCCAGGAAGCATCTGTGTCCATGTCTTTTAGAGAGATCCAGGGCTCTGCTAAAACTGAGAGTCTGGGTATCCTGGGAGCTGTGGCTTCAGGGGTCTTGCTTAGGGAGGAGAAAGGGGCCTATGAGAGCCCCACATAGAGAGATGTTGCTGGACTCAGTTGGGCTTAGCAAAGGGGAAATTACTCTCTGAGATTAACCCTTCCCCTGACCCAAGGCAGAGAGACCAGGAGCCTTTCTCCACACACAGCTTCCCAAGTGAGAAGCAGAAACAGTTTGGTAGAATCTTAGGAAATATCAAAAAACCACTCAGAGCAACTTAAGCAAACAAAGGGGTAACTTATTATAAAAACACAAGAAACAGAAACCCACTCAAAACAATCTGACACAAAAAGGAGACATTATTATGAGAAAACAACTAACAGCCTAAGTAACTTAAGCTAAAAGGTTTCTATATTTTAACAATACAGATAACAATAACTCTGACACAAAAAAGCAAAATATTTTTAGAATACAGCAGCCCAAGGGCAGAAAGCATAAACTCCCAAAGGACTGGAATCAGGATAGCAGAGGCACAGACTGAGACCATCATCCACACTCCAGAATCGTTCTCTCTCCTCCCTGCCTCCTTCTGAGCACTTGCTACATTCTCCCCTCCCTGCAGATCAATTTTCCTTGCTTTTCCATTCTCCTGGGATAAATGTGGCTGTCTCACTCCTGACTTTTGTTTGTTTGTTTGTTTGTTTGTTGTTGTTGTTTTCTTTCTTTTTTTTTTTTTTTTTTTTTTTTTGAGACAGAGTGTCACTCTGTCACCCAGGCTGGAGTGCAGTGGCGCAATCTCAGCTCACTGCAACCTCCACCTCCCAGGTTCAAGTGATTCGCTTGCCTTAGCCTCCTGAGTAGCTGGGATTACAGGCATGCATCACCACACCCGGCTAGTTTTTGTATTTTTAGTAGAGATGGGGTTTCGCCATGTTGGCCAAGCTGGTTTTGAATTCCTGACCTCCAGTGATCCACCCACCTTGGCCTCCCAAAGTGTGATACAGGGTGTGAGCCACCGTGCCCAGATCACTCTTGGCTTTGAATCACTTCCCAGTTTATATTCCAGTTTCAGATCCCAAAGGATCATCTGAGGGAACAGGCTTAATTCAAGTATCCACTGAGCAGCATCATGGGATTAGGCTTTTGCAGAAGGGGCAAGAGCAGATCAGGCATTTTTATTTATTTATTCATTCGGTAAATACGAATTGAGTAGCTACCATATGCCAGACCTTCTTACAGGGGCTGAGAACAGACCAGGAAACCAAAGTCTCTGCCTCCATGGAGTTCACATCCTCGTGACAACTAGACTGACGGACCCTTCTGTAGATGAGATGTTGGAAGCCCACCTGGTTCTAAGGCAAAGAGGGGTGGGTTTTTAGATGTCTCTGTTCAGTTGCTTCTGAAGGGTGACTGTAGTGTCTTAGTCATCTCTGGGCAGACTTTCTAGGAGATGATTCTGAATGCAGTCATGTCATCTGTGGATTTCTATTAGACCATTGATCAGAGGCACTTCTATTCTGAATTCATCCTCCTGGGTGGCTTTACCCTTTGCTAAAAGGAAACAAAGAACAGCAGGGATCCTGTGTTTTGGATACAGTTACTAAAATGGAGTCACAGGGAGGTTTATGTCTTTCTCCAGGCCACGGATATCAACAGAACCAGTGGGGTGGAAGGACCTTTATTCTCATATACCAGCATGTGTGGCAGCCTTTTCCTAGGCAGGAATGTGCTGAAACATCCACGCACATGCAAGACATACTCATTCATTCAACAAATGCTTGATGACTCCTACTTCATGCCATGCCCTGTGCTGGGTGCTGAGAATACAGCAGGGAGCAAAGTAATCATCGTCCCTACCCTAATGTAATTTACAGGTGAGTGAGGGAAACAGCAAGAAGTAAGAAGCATAAGAAGTTAGGAAAGAAAACAACAGGCTCCTCTGAGAAACAAATCAGAAGGGTTGCTGTGAAGGCCTCTCTGAGCAGGATCCATTTAGACAGAGCCCTAAAGGTTAAGTAGAAGCCCTCTGTGCCAGAGTGGGGGCCAGGGGCGTTTCAGAGGGAAGAGTTTGAAGTGTGTGTTAGAGAATCTGAAAGAACACAGGAAAGACCAAAGTGAATCGATTTTTAATGGAAGGTCCTAAAAAGCATGTATTTTCTCTTTCAAGCCCTTGGAAGTAACACTGTGGGCCTGGAAGCTACGGCCACACCTGCTACCACCCCTATTCCCACCACCTGCTGCTGTTATGGGTCATTCTTCTTAAATGCAAATTAGAACTGTCTTCCATTCTGCCTCCTTTTAAAGGAATGCATGTTTGTTGGAAAAATTCAAACAATATATAAGCATATAAGATATACTCTTAAAGACTTAGCATGCCCCCAAATACCATCATCCCATGCAATACCATTATTAACAGCTTGGTATCTCATTTCGGATACTTTCTATAAATATAAAGTAATGTAAAGTCTGTATCAGGAGTTGGCAAACTTTTTCTGGAAAGGGCCAGAGAGTAAGTATTTTTACTCCAGATGGTCTCTGTTGCCACTGCTCAGCTCTGCTTCGTAATGCTAAAGGCAGCCACAGACAATATGTAAACAAATGGCTGTGTTCCAGTAAAACTTTATTTACAAAACCAGGCAGCCACCGACCTGTGGGCTGTAGTTTGCTGATCCCTGTTCTATATGAATGAGACTGCACCATATGTACTCATCTGTAATCTGATTTTTTTGTATGTGAGCCCAAGAATAGATCTTGGACTCCTTCCCATATCAGTATTCAAAGAATAGTGCTATTCTTTTAAAAGGCTGCTAGTGTTTCAGTAGATGGCCCTAATCCACCCTTTGTAACCAGTTCCTTACTGGTTGAATGTTTGGGTTATATTCAGATTTTTGCAGTTATAAGGTTTGGAAGTAAGCCTCATCTATTAGGACCAGAGAGAAGCTGGCTCTTCTCATTTTCCCATTTTGAAGGGCTTGGGTTTTATTTATTATAATCACCATGATGTTTTAGTCATTTAGTGTTATCATTCACAGCTGAGCTTTGGTTTGGCTGACTAAAGACCTGATTTTGGTCTTAATTCTACCTCTAAATAGCTGAAAGGCTTGGAAGACTCATTTGGCCTCTCTGATCACCATATTCCTCATCTATAAACTGAACATGACCATAACCGGCCCTGCCTTCTGCAGAGGGTATTGTGAGACACAAATGAGACAACGGCTTGGAAAGTGCCTTGAAAATTATGAAATGATATTCCTATGTAAGGGGCTATCATCACTGTCATTATCCATGTCATTATTATTAATGTGGTAATGCTTGGGATGATGAGCTCATCTTTCTCTTACGTGTGAGTAAATATAGAATAGAGTCTGTAGTTGGAATCGTTGATGTGGTTGTTGATTTTCCAAGCCTCAAAGTATTCAGCCAAACAATTCAGCAGCCATTTATTAAGCCTCTATTATGTGCCAAATAGGGCTAGCCTTGGTGCCAAGTTCTGTGCTAGTTGCCAGGGTTATGAGAAGATCAGGTGATGAACCTTCTCCTCCAGGAGTTCAGAACCTACTGGAAAGAAATACCCTTACCCAAGTTACCAAAATAGCGTGATACATGTTATAACCAGGGAAAGAAAAACAGAATTCTGCCAGAGAGAAGGTGGCATTAAAAGTGTAGGATTTTGCCACACAAATAAGGAAAGAAAGGACATTCTGACATCTGTAAAGTTCTGGGGCAGTCATACCCAGCTAGGGTCCAATGCTGGTGCAGCAGTTACCCAAAAACACAGTTGCCTGAACAAGGTAGACATTTGTCAGACTTCCTATAAAAGAAATCTGGAGGACAGCGCCCAGGATTGATGAGGGAGCTCCACCTTGGCTGCTTTTGTCTCCCTACTCTACCATGCTAGTCCATGGATCCCATTTCAAGGTTATCTCTGATCCAAGATGGCAACTGAGGTTCCAGCCATCATGTCTGAGTTCCAGACTGAGAGAAGGAGGAAAGATGCAAGGAAGGAAAGGCCAATAAGCATTTCCCTCAGCTGAGTCAACTTCCCTTAAACAGTCTTTTTAAAAGTTCCACAATAATCCACTGAAGATATTTGTTAAGTGCCCACCATGTGACAGACACTAGAATATGGCCGTGAACAAAACTGAACAGCTGCCCTTCTGAAATCTATATTCTAGTGGAGGAAGACAGAAAAAAATAAGGTCAATATAGAGTCGATGAGAGAGTATTAACTGCAGTGGAGAGAAATATAGCAGAGGAGGGTGTTGGGGGCATTGGGGAGAGGAGTATTGCAATTTTAAGTAGCTGCTCAAAGAGTGTCACTGAAGGAGAAATTGAGCTAAGTCCTGAAAGAGGTAAGACAGGGAGCCACAAAGACCAGAGGCCAGTGTCGTTGGAGCAAAGCTAGCATAGAGACGACAGGAGCTGAGGTCACAGAGGGGACTATTGGGGCCACATGTGCAGGGCCTTGAAGGCCTGTAAGGATTTTGGTTTTACCCCAAGTGACACAAGAGGCTATTGGATTGTTTTCAGCAGACATAATCTAACTCGTGTTTACACAAGGAGGCTGGGAAATGTAGAATTTAGCTGATGCCTTCAAGCTCTGGATAAAATTGGAGTTCTGTTATTGATGGATGAAGGTGGGGAAAGTGGTTATTGGGGACTACAGCTAGTTTTGCCTCTTATGAGCTGTGTGAACTTTGATTCCAAGTTACTTAATTTTTCTGAACTTTAAGATTTAACCCACTTCGAATTTATAAAAAGGATAGATGAAACAAAAGACATGATGACAGGTCCCTGGATCTCTATGACTCACATATGGGTCACCCAGTGGCCAGTTCTATTCTGGCCAGAGATACTAGGCATATGGAGAAGACAGATTTGATAAAGGAGGTCAAGGCAATGCATCACGGGGCACATGAGGAAACCACTGAGGAGTGCCCTGTGATGAGTGGCCATGTTCTCGGTCCCACTTGGGTTTAAATGCAGTAGTGCATCCAGAGCTGCTCCACTCTCAGCTGCAGGCAACAACTTAAGGTGCAGGATCTTCTCACATGCTCCTGTGCAATAGTGAGACTCTCAGAGTTCCATCCCATCAGTCAACCAGATGATTGGCAGCTGAGTGACAGCCTCAAGCAGTGGCCGCCTCCTGTGTAGGTAATCTAAAAGGTACCCAGGTGACAAGGACGGCCCTCAGCAAAATTCCTCCTGAGCCATTCATCTCTGATGAATGAACACTGATCCCTTCTATTCTGGTTCTTCCCTCCTTAACTCCACTCTTTGAATTTCTGGGTCCTTCTGCAAGGACTGTCAGCACCCTTTTGTGAGTCCCTGTCTCTAGACCTCTCTGTTGCCCCCCAATAATGTATCCTCTAAAATGCTCATCAGTCAACCTGATACTCAGTTGCATCTCCCTGGTACTGACTGGCCTCAGCTGTATCCTGTTACTGCCCAGCCCTGGTGACAACCCTCTTGACCATCAGTTATCTTAGAACAAGGAGGACGGAGGAAAGGTAATCATGCATAGAAGCATGAGCATGGGCTCCCAGGAGCTGCTCAGGATTTCCAGCTGATGGTGAGGGATGCTGCAGAGTGTCCTACTCCAGAGATTTGGGACTTGGACTAGTACTCTCAAGCCACAGGCAATGTCAAGAGTGGTCTTGTTTGATGCAGAGGGACAGAGTAGAGGACTGTTTATTCATAAACTGTATGACTGATAGGGAAGACATGTAAGGGTCAATAGCCACATGAAAAAAATACTGTGGTTTTCATAAACTGGCAAGCACCCAATACCCAGTGCAAAGCCCTGGAAAACTGCACTGGAGACATCAACTTATTCCACCGGTCGGGTAACCCAACCCAGAGGTGGAAGTGAGTTTTGTACTTCCTCCCTGAATCTAAGTATTGGTACCCATGCACTCAGAAGTACCTGCAACAGATGGGTATGACTGGGCCTGCAGAACAGATGCCAGCTCCACTCCCCAGCCAGTGGTACAGATGGGGCAGAAGAGAGAGGAAGAGAAAGAGCATCTCCAAAAGCAGACTGTCTGCCCTGCTTCTCAGGTGAACACAAAAGGCCAGGAGGCTGCTGAGTGTGGGGGGTCAAAGATGAGCAAAGTGGTGGGCTGTACCTAAGCACTGACCTTTACCACAATGATCCTGCCGGCAGCTGAGATGTGGTCCAGGGACTGTCAGCCCCCACCAGCCAGAGAAACACATGCTTCCCTTGGGGAGGAGCAAGCAGGGGATGAGAGAGGGCCTCAGGGATTTTGCTGGGGCTCCTTCCTCTGTGGGTCAAGGCAAGAACATGGGGGGAGGAGGGGAAATTGCCCTCTTCAATGTGATTTCCATCCTTCAATTTCTACCCAAATTTAGAGACGTTTCTAGACCTGAGGGGAATAGGAGCCACAGTCACGCATCCCCGTGTGCTCTGTGGCTAATTAAAGTCGGGTTCTCCTCATGGGCACTGGAGCCCAAGAATAGCCTCCTCATGAGCCCTCTGTGTGTGTGCACGTGTTTGTATTTCTTTTTCCCAGAAAACCCGCGGGAGTCATGTTTTGATCCTGGTTCCATCAAGAACGGCACGCGGGTGGGGTCCGACCTGAAGCTGGGCTCCTCCGTCACCTACTACTGCCACGGGGGCTACGAAGTTGAGGGCACCTCGACCCTGAGCTGCATCCTGGGGCCTGATGGGAAGCCCGTGTGGAACAATCCCCGGCCAGTCTGCACAGGTGGTGGAAGCCTGGGGATGGCAGGGGTCTGAGGAACTGAGGGCATGCCAGGGGCAGAGGGTGCTGTGGGCTGGGGAAGGGAGGGGGGCAAGGTCCTCAAGCCCGGCTCCTCCAAGCCTGGCAAACCTGGGTTTGCCGTGGATGTGTATAGAAGTGGCTTATAATTCACTAGGTATGCAGTTCCTGTCAAGGTATCATCTCAGAACCCATGGTGTCCCTACCCCCATTCACATAGATGCTCATGCCCTCAACAGAGGCCCCCAGACATGCCACATCAGGGAGCTCACACCAGGGAGAAGTCATTTAAAGGTGGCTCCTGGACTAGTTCCTAGGCCTAGGGAAAATCACTGAGAGATCAGATATGTTGAAGTAAGGCCCGCAGGGTGTGCCGATTCCAGGTGGGTCTGGGTGAGCCATGGGGGTCCTGACAAGAGAGATAGGAATGAGTATCAGGGCTTTAAGAGCTTGGTGACCACCCATTGAAAAGCCAAGCATACCCCCTTTGTCATGGTAAGAGAGGCAGGCTCAGACCCGCCCCTTGTGGAAATTGGGCACCGTGGAGAGGAACAGAAGGTGGCTGGGTCACATGGGCTGGCCACTCCCCATGGGGTTAGTCCGGGGAAACTTCAGCTCCCTATTCACACTGACACTCACTGTCCAGGTTAGATGTCAGCCAGGGCCGCAGATCATTTCTAGGCTCCACGTGTAAGCAGAAGAGGTTCCTAATGTGCTCCCTAAGGCTGTGACTTCAGGGACCAATGCCAGGGTTAATAGGTAGAGGGCAAGAACTGACACCTGCCCAAGAGGGCCCTCAGTAGCTTCAGGGCAAGTTTCAGGCCACATGCCAGGCCAGGGGTGCACGTCCTTGGGCAGGGCAGGGTCCGCAGGACTTCCCTTCTCCAAGCTAGGGGCTGCCCACCTCAGGGCAGCCCTACTGGGGCCAGAAGCTCAGGCTGGGGCAGAACAGAGGATGGTCACTGGTAAGAGGCCCACAAGGTCACCTGACTCTCTATCTGGTTTCTCTTTCAGCCCCCTGTGGGGGACAGTATGTGGGTTCGGACGGAGTGGTCTTGTCCCCCAACTACCCCCAGAACTACACCAGTGGACAGATCTGCTTGTATTTTGTTACTGTGCCCAAGGACTTTGGTATGGGTTTTGGTTGTTGTTGTTCATATGTTTTCTGACTCCTCACCCTCATTCCAAAATGAGCAATTCCTCAGACGCCTCCCAATTATATACAGCCCCATTGTGGGAATCGCAGAACAGTCTCCCCAAAAGGACGGCCCCCGAGTGCTGACGTTTCTCAAACGGGCTGCAGAATACATTCCGGACACAAGAGGGCAGAAGGGCACAAGTGAGCCCCGCCAGAACCAAGGGGACAGAGTTGGTGAGAAACTGGCCAAGACAGAGGGAAGGCAAGGTGCCCCAGGGGACTACCCAGTATGGCCCAAGTCCTAAGGGAGGTGCCGCAGATCTAGACCTGTTAGGAACCCAGGGTGAGTGGCCAAGGAGCAGGAGGGAGGAAAGGAATGGGATGGAGCTGGGCTTGAAAGTGCAGGTGAGGGAGACCAGGAGCCACATCATTCTGGTGTCCCATCTGAGAACCAAAGCCTGGTCCAGAAGCTATAGGTAGGACAAGCAAGAAAAAAGTGAAAAGCAGACCAGTGCCCTGGGAAGACAGAGAAACTTCCAGATTCCAAGAGATGTGGGCAGAAAAACCAAGCCAGGCTCATTACCTGGTTGGCAGTGGGGACATTCAAGAGTCCTGCCAGCCTTGGAGGCATTCAGGAAGATGAAGGGCAACCAGGTGACCAGGCTGGCTTCTTTCTTCCTGGATCTCCTCTTTGTAGGAGGACTAACAACCATATCTAAACACAATTGATGTTGGATGTGGCAAAGGACATCAGCATGTCCCGACCACCCAGGGGAGGAGCAGGACGGAGGGAGCAGCCTGCAGAGAGCCAGCTCCTTATTCCCCAAGACAGGATGGGCAAGCACAGAGCAAGGCCTGATGCTTGAGGCGTTCGCCAAACATTTAGTAAGCACCCATTGGGGGCCATGCACTTTACTGGGTCCTGGAGTTGCAGAGATGAGAGAGACATGTTCTCTGTCCTCTATAAATTCCCAGTCTCATCTCTACCCATAGCTCCAGCCATCAGTACACCCACTCCTGCCCCAGAACCAGGACACCTATGTACATGTACACACACTCCCCAATATACTGAGGTAGCAGGGGCCTCAGACCTGCAGGATCGCAGTTAGAAAGGTCCTGAAAGGCTGTCCAATCTGATCTGCTACCCAGAGCAGAATCCTTGATAGGTGGGCATGCAGTTTGTGCTTGGATCCCTCCAGTGATAAGGAGCTCACAGCACTGACTACAGATCTCTGTATACAGTTTTCAACTCAATGACACTGACTAACTGACGTTGGGACGCCTGAATGTGGGGTCCTGACATCGCATGGAGAATGAGGGATGGTACCCAAAGCCCTCTGATGGCCTCCAGATAGCTGCTGCAGCTGCTATCTGGGAAAGGAACAAAGTTGGCTCCGTTTCGCCTCTACCCGCCTGACCTTTGGGTGCAGCCCTCCATGTTGTCTTGACCCTTGTGAAGTCCAGCCTGGCCTTCCCAGCTCCCCGCCTCCTTGTGCCGGGTGTCTGGCCACTGCCAGACTGTGCCACTGCACTAACCAGTGCAGCAAGCCACAGCCCAGGAACCAACAACTTCCCCAGGGCTGCCCTCCTCCTGGCTTGGGCCCCTAGACCCCTAGATCCCCTCTCCTGCCCCCAGCGTGCCTGCCCAGTCCCCACACTGTGTCTCCTCCACAGTGGTGTTTGGCCAGTTCGCCTTCTTTCACACGGCCCTCAACGACGTGGTGGAGGTTCACGACGGCCACAGCCAGCACTCGCGGCTCCTCAGCTCCCTCTCGGGCTCCCATACAGGTATCCGGGGCTCGGCCAGGGTGGGGATGGTTGTGGGCAGGGGGCATCACGTCCGGCTAAAGGAAGGAGGCTCTAGAAGCACCCCATGGCCGCAGGTGGAACCCTAGGGCTCTGCGTGCCTGTCGTGCTCTGGTGCTTGTCTACAACGCAGCAGCCAGCTCCTGAGAGCTCCAACTAGCGGGGCCTTCAGCAGCTGCCCTCACCCAGGCTGTGTCTACACCGCCCCCTTGTGGTGTAGCCTTCTCCTGTTGGTTCGTATTCAGATGCAACTTTTTTTCTTACTATAAATGTATTGCATTTTCATTATAGAAAACTTAGTGACAAAACAAAATAATTGCATACAGAATCAAAATAAAGACTACCCCGAAAGAGCCACTGACAAGATGTAGTGGATTTCCTTCCAGTCTTTGTATCTACTTCGACGTTTACATATTTTATTCAACAAACCAATATACATATTTTATTGAAATATTCGCTACGAGCTTTTCTCTGTCATTTTTTTTCTTCTAGGCTAGGATTTTTAAGTGCCACATAGTAGTCTCTCATATAGTTAGTTAAAATTTATGTAACGAATTCCCTATTATTGAACATTTAGATTGTAATGTTTTGTGCTTATGAATAGTAATGCAATGTATTGTGCATACATCTTTATATACATTTCTGTTACTTTAGAATATCTAGAAGTGGAATTGTCAAGTTAAAGGATATGTGAGATCTTTAAGGCTTTTTATGCAGATTATCAAATATCCCTCTAGAAAGATCTTGTCAGTTTGATCACCAACAACAAAGAGGGCATGTTTTATTCTCACAAAAACCAGGTAATTAAAAAAACAAAAGCGTCATCAGTTTGAAAAGTGAAAATGGTATCTCATTTTCTAATTTGCCTTGTTTTATTACTACTTAGGTTAAATTTTTATAATGTGTTTATTGGCCTGTGCATTTTTTATTTGTGAATTTATTGTGAATTTGTGTCGATTTTTCTACAAGCACTTACTTTCTTATTTATTGAGTAGAGCTCCATATTTTATAAGCTACATAAATATATATAATATGCTATAAAAAGCCCTCCTCTCCAGCTTGTCTTTTGCTATATAATTTTCTTCAGGGTGCTTTAATGTCAGAATATGTAAATTTCCCATGCTATCAAATCTATCAATGTTTTCTTATATAGTTTTCTCCTTTGCTTTTATGCTGGTCAAATAAATATTCCTCTGTGTTTTCTTTCACTTCTTAGTTTCATCACACTGCTTTAATACGTTTGGAATTTATTTTGATTTATTATTTGATATAGGGAATCTAACCATATTCTTTCAAATATAGTTAATCAGTTGTCCTAGCAGAATTTTCAAAATGCCAAATTTACATATACTAAATTTTTATGAAGGGTCTGTTCTTAGACTTTTTATCCATTTCTTCCAAGTGTCTATGTATTCCTTTTTTAGTTTTAATTATTATAACACTATAATAGTGTTTACTATATAATAATTTTAAATACATGGTACTATAAGTCCCCAGAGCCATTCTTTGTTTTGAATTTTTATTGGCTGTTGTTGCTTACTTTTGCCTCCAAATTATATTTAGAAATATTTTGTTAAGTTTAAAACATTGCATCAGAATCTTGACTGGGATTTAATAAAACTTACACGTTAAGTTAGGGTGAACTCACGTTTATATTAACTCTTCTTCCCATCCAGGAATACAATATGTCTCTCCATTTGTTTATCTTCTGTAGCCCTTGGGAGGGTGCTATAATTTTTATTTAGGCAGTATTCATTTTTTGTTAACTTTATTCCCAGATATTTCATGGAGATTTTTGTTGCTGTTGTAAATGGGTCTTTTTTCCCCCGTTATGTTTTCTAGCTGGTCTTTACTAGTATATTCAAAGACTGTTGTTTTTGGCATATTTGCTTTGTAAAGTCATTGGACTCTTCATAATACTGCTTACACTGCCAACTAATTCTCCTGGCTCCTCTAGGCAAGAAGTAATATCATCTGCAAATAAATTTGTCTCATTATTTTATCTCCTCCTTTTCAGTGGCTTTTCTTTTATTTTCTTCCATGGTTATTGGTCTATTCAGGTATATTACTCTAATATCAATGTTGATATTTTAGCTTTTAGTAAAAAATCCATTTCATAATTTCATTTACATTTAGTACCACAATGTATATAATGTACTATGGTGATGTTTACCCTGCTTTGTATTAGTGGTGATATTCCTGCCTTTGTTATCCTGCGTCGTGCATTCATCATCCCCTTTTTACTCAGCTGTACCAGGTGTTTTGTGTTTTTGTGGGTTTTTTTAAATTTTTATTGCTGCAATTTATCAATTATTCTGCAGAGTTTGTTGTTGCTATATTTTTATTAATCTCTGCCTTTATTTCATCATTTCCTTCCTCATATTTTTCTTCTGATTATTTTGTTCTTGTTCTAACATCTTGAATTGAGAGCTCTGTTCATTATTTTCTCTGTGTAATAAAGAACATGTTTACAACGATGTATTCACCTCCAAGCATAGTTTTGGCTTCATGCCATAAATTTTGATATGTACTATGTTCATCATCATTACTTTTTAAATAGCTCATCATGGTGTTGTTTACTCTTTTTGCCCAAGTGTTGGCTAAGAATGTCTTTTCTTTTCCCCCAAGAATATGGATTTTGTTCTTGTTGCATTAAACTTTTGTGTTAATTTATATTTTTATTTCCATGTAGTGAAAGAATGTGGCCTGTACCATTTCTTCTTTGGGGATTAATTGAAGTCCTTTCAGTAGCCAAGGAATTTTTTTTAGTTTTCTAAATATTTAAGAAGGATGTGTGTTCTCTGTAAGGTAGAGAAGCAAGACGAATGAGCTCAGGCTCTACAATCACACTCTTTTCTTAGCTCTCCTATTTGTTTTCTAGGTGACTTAGGGCACAATACTTGACCTCTCTGAGCTTCAGTTTTCTCCTCTGTAAAATGCAAAGAAAAAGAGTCCTACCTCCTAAAGTTAGTGTTAGGAGTAAATGAGTTTTGTAATTGCCATTAAATCAATCTTACTCAATTTTGTTATTCAGATCTATTGTATCAGTGATTCTCAACCAAATGAAATTTTTGTAACCACCACCTCACACATACACACCCAACCAAGAGTGTAAATCAGGAACTCCTGAGTAGGATGCCTTTTCAAAACAGATAGATAGATAATGTATAGCTATAGATTTAGAGTTATAGTAAGGATTTTCAAGTAAAGAGCTATAGAGAGGTCTACATTTAAGACCTATAGATGTAAATACGGATGTAGATATAGGTGTATAGGACCAATAGAAACAAGAAGGAAGGAAGGAAGGAAGCAAGGAAGGAAGGAAGGAAGAAGATGGGGGAGGAAGATGAGAGAGTGAGAGAGAAAGAGAGAAAGATGTATAAGACCTGTAGATATCAAACTCCTGACCTCAAGTGATCTACCTGCCTCAGCCTCCCAAAGTGCTGGGATTACAGTGAAACCCCATCTCTACTAAAAATACAAAAATTCACTGGGCATGGTGGTGGGTGCCTGTAATCCCAGCCACTCGGGAGGCTGAGGCAGGAGAATCACTTGCACCCGGGAGGTGGAGGTAGCAGTAAGCCAAGATCGCGCCATTGCACTCCAGCCTGGGCAACAGAGAGAGACTCCGTCTCAAAAGAAAAAAAAAAAAACCTGTAGATATCAATATCAGTATATTCAGAGAGTCCCTTATTCCTCATTTGGAGAAACACTGATAACGAGCCATTGGTACTGATGGGAGTGCACTATGTCCCTGTCCCTGAGTTGTGTTGGGGGAGAAAAAGCTTAAGGACCACTACTCAACAGTCTTCATTTTGTTTTTCTTTTGATGTATCAATGATTGTGAATGTTGCATGAAAGTATTTCCCATTACAATTATGATATTCTGTTGTCTTCTTGTATATCTAGCAATTTTTGCATCTGTTTTCCTGACATATCTTCTCTCATTTTCTCCAAGTGTTTCTCTTTTAAGAGGAAGTTGACTCATTTATTTTACAAGTGAATTATTTGGTCTGATATCTGTCATCTTGTGTTGTTCTTTCTGCGCTTTTGTTTGCGTTGTTTTGATTTTGCTTCCTCGCTTTTCCATACATACCTGACCCATCTCTAATTTTCAAGTTTTTCTTGATATATTTGGACTTTTATATTAATGTTATAGTAGTTATTTTTTAAATTGTGGACTTCTTCCCCAAGAGCAAATTTTTGAATTTGCATTTGCATTTTGTTTTGTTAGCTCATTGACAATAGTTATTATACTTTTCTGGTTGTATTTATCCCTGCTGGTGTCTGAATTCCCTACTTTAGTTTTGGGTTTTTTTTTTTTTTCAGTAGGGCTTATAACTGCAGTACTTTCTGTACCCTGCATATATGAGAATGCTTTCCTTTTGACATGGGATATAAATGACAACTTGATTGTAAATCAAATTACGGGTCAAACTTTATCTTTCAAAACTGCAGTAATTATTCAACTCTATTCCAACATTTACTGTTACAGACAAATTGGGGTCCAACGTGATTCTTTGTCCTTGTAAGTAACCTGTGCTTTTCTGTCTATATGATTTTCTTTTTTTGTTGTTGTTAATTAAAAAGCCCACTGGGAGGTGTTGTGGTGGAGGTCTCTTCTCACTAATTCTACCTTGCACTTGGCAAATATTTCAATCTGTACCTCACATCTTAGGAAAAGTGTCTTCTTTCTTAAATGATTTTTTTTTTTTTTTTTTTTTTTTTTTGAGACAGAGTCTCACTCTGTCACCCAGGCTGGAGTGTAGTGGTGCAATCTCAGCTCACTGCAACCTCTGCCTCCCAGGCTCAAGAGATTCTCCTGCCTCAGCCTTCCGAGTAGCTGAGACTCCAGGTGTGCTCCACCATACCCGGCTAATTTTTGTATGTTTAGTAGAGATGGATTTTCACCATGTTGGTCAGGCTGGTCACAAACTCCTGACCTCAGGTGATCCGCCCGCCTCAGCCTCCCAAAGTGTTGGGATCACAGATGTGAGCTACTTCACCCTGCCTTAAATGATTTTTTTTCTCCTTCAATTTCTCTGTCTTCTCTTTCTGGAATTCCTGATACATGCATATGGATTTTTTTTTCATCTTTCATGTCACTTGTCATTTCTCTCGTTATTTTAATCTCTTTATCCTTTTTCTGTGGATTCTGAGAGAATTTCCCAAATTTCATCTCCACTTCACTGTTCAGTTTTTGTGGAATCCAGCTGCTTGCACTAGCATTTCTCATCTCTTTGCAGCCTTTATTGATCTCAGATCCTTCTTCCTCTGACTTCACAGATGCAATGCTAGATTTAATCTCATGACAACCATGACTGAACATCTGCTGAGAGTTTTGCCTGTTCTTTCTTGTGGTTCACATAAAGTGTTTGCTTTGACTTCTTAGAGTGATCTCCTTCCTCAAAACTTTAACATTTTTTCTTATGTCCAGTGATTTTACTATTTGCTCTCCCTTGAAGATGGAGGCCCGTGTGCCTTCAGGGCTGCAGTTGACATGGGTTCTGTGAGAGCTCACTAGGGTCGTTATCCACATCTGTCAGGCCAAATAGAAAAGTTGAGTTTCACTCTGCTCACATCCACCTGGAGGAGGAGTTGGAGATGGCAGTGATATCAAAGGGATGCTTTGTCTTCATGAGTTTCTTTCTGCTTTGGCAGCTACATGTTAGCTGGGGGCAATAACTGTTAGCTGGGACAATGACTCCTAGCCAGGCTCAGCCTTCTGCATCACATATACATCTAAGCCTGCCTTGCAAAAGCTCTCTGCTCCCATGTTGGTGGCATCACATGAGCTTCCTGGAAGTACAGGTGGACCTCCCAGTAGTTCCGTTGTGGGTCCCAACTCTAGCCCTCACTGTAGTGGAGATAGAGCCTGGTTCTCTGTAATCCCTGCTTCCTCCTGAGAATGGGGTCTGGGGTCAGCAGCGCTTCTCAGGGGTCCCTGAGGCTGCAGGGGGGCAGCAGGCAGAGTGGCCATGCTGCTGCCTCCACCCATGTTCTCCCTGCGCTTCCCCAGAATGGCAACTACACTAATTGGCTGCGGGTCCAGTTGGTGCTGTCTCTCCCCCGGCCCATCTGTACTGCACCAAGCAGAAGATATACCTTTGTCTTCTGCTACAAAGGCTGTCAGTCTACCCTGGTTTCCTGTGCCCATGCAGGTTCCCCCCAGTTTGTGTGTTATTGGCCGGCAATAGTACATCCTGGTTTGCCTGGGACAGTCCCACCATAACTATTGATAGCACTTTCTTTGACTCTCAAAACTGTTCTAGTATGAACAATACATTACACCATCGCTCTGGTAATCGATCATTTCACAGGATGGTGGGAGAGCGTCTGGGAAAGACCAGTTGCTCCTAGATGATCACATCATCCTCCTTCCTAGAGGCCAATGCTATTTTTAAAAACTCAGATTGATGTCAGTTTTCCAAGTAAACCACCAGTCAGTCGGCTTGGTAACAGCTGCTGTCTCCATCCCTGTCGCTCCACACATCCCTAGCAGCCTTCTCCTTTCCGGCACAGGTCATTTAATCTTTCTGGACCTCTCTTTCCTTCTTTATTAAATGAGGGTACTGAGCTCTGTCATGCCAACCTCACAGTGACCACAGGTCAAGTTAAGACCGTGAATGAAAAAGCTTTCTATAAACTTTAAATTGTAAAGTGCAGTAAAAAAATGTGAGATTTTATTTCAGGAAGGCCTGGAATGTGGAAGGAATTGCTGCATGGGGTACTGGCAGCCCCTCCTTCCTGGCCAGGATTTTATCTTCTGGGCCCACCTGCTGGACTCACTGTTCTCTCCTCCTTGCCCCTTATCTCGGCAGGAGAATCACTGCCCTTGGCCACCTCCAATCAAGTTCTCATTAAGTTCAGCGCCAAAGGCCTCACACCAGCCAAAGGCTTCCACTTTGTCTATCAAGGTATGGAGGACATGGACGCCGGAGGTAGGAAGGTGATCTCGGTTCTTAAGGGACTCGTGATCGAAGGGACAGGGATCTTTGACCTCTAGTCTGAATCCCTTTCTCAGGGTGTTTGGGGGCAGTTACTAGTTTGTAGGGCAATTCCCTGAAATCCAGTTAATTTTATGCATTCACTTACTCAGCAGACATTTCTTAGACAAGTTCTGTGTTTAATGAGGAAGGAAATCAGACAAAGGCAGCTAATTTTTTCCCCTTCCCCACTCCACCCATTGTCTGGCATGGTCCAGATGGCACTGAAGAGACCAGCCCAGGCATCTTACCTGGACTCCCCTGGAGCTTGGTTTTGTCTGCCAGGCACAGTAAAGGTGCGGGGGAAAACATAGGCTTTGAAGTGCCGTGGACATCGATTTGAATCCCACCTCCCCACCTTCGAGCTAGGCTCCAGCTACGCCAGGCCTCAGAGCCTGTTTGCTCACCTGTAAGGAGCGGGCAATCGCAATGCCTCACTGATAGGATGCAAAGAGGCTTCAGGAAGTAGCTGGTACCAACCAGCCAGTTGGTGTTAGTTCCCTTCCTTACTGGCCCAGAAAGGTAGTTTGGAGCATCCTGGTTTTCACTCCCAGGTCCCAACCTCTGCTTGCCCAGGAGAACATCCACTTTTGTAGGGCCCAGGTTCTAAGCATGGTCCTGTTCATTCGACTCTGCCCAGGATGAGCTATGTTTCTCTATGCAGGAGTGATCCTACCACAGGGAGGCCATCCCGGGCCCATCAGCCATTCTGGGCGGCAGGAGGGAGAGGAGACTGGGGTCATGGAGGGCAGGGCCCCAGGCAGGATCTTAAGGCACAGGGGGAAAACAGGACAGAGGCAGGGCAAAGGCCCTGAAGGTAGAGGAGGAAGGCCCATTCTCCTTGCTAGGGAACGTGGGACCCTGATGAGTGAGGGGCGTCATTGGGAAGGCAAAGAACAAAACTGGGCCTCAGGTCTGTGGGAGGTCCACGGCTCTACCTCCCGTGCTTTCCAGGAGCTGTGCTGTAGCGCTGTGTGTCCAACTATAATTCGGTATAACAGGCATCCTCCTAGTTAGCCCTCGAGCCCTTCCCTACGGGAGAGCATCCAGAGCCTCCCAGGGTTTCATCCAGACGGTCTTTGTTCCAGACCCGTTGTATGTCCGTCCCTGGGCCAGTTTCTGGGGGGTGAGGCCTCCCCTCAGTGCCCTTGTCCCCCACAGCGGTTCCTCGAACCAGCGCCACGCAGTGCAGCTCTGTGCCGGAACCCCGCTATGGCAAGAGGCTGGGCAGTGACTTCTCGGTGGGGGCCATCGTCCGCTTCGAATGCAACTCCGGCTATGCCCTGCAGGGGTCGCCAGAGATCGAGTGCCTCCCTGTGCCTGGGGCCTTGGCCCAATGGAATGTCTCAGCGCCCACGTGTGTGGGTGAGTAACCAGGACCCGGGCGTTGAGGGTGCGGGGGGCGGCACGTAGTCCTTTCTCTGTAGGGGAGGCAGTCAGCCCCAGTGATGCCCCACGACACACAGCGGCCGCTTCCCACCGCATGGGTGAGGTGGGGTGTCCCAGTCAACCCCAGTCCCCGGCGCTGTGGGCTGTGTGAAGACAGCCGGTGTACTGGGGACGGGGCACACGTGGAGAGAGGAGCTGGGCCCAGGGCCCCGAAGAGAGTTGCATGGGGAGAGGCCGTGGAGAAGGCAGGACTGGGGACATTAGGGAGACACCCCCATGGGGAGGAGGACAAACAGAGGCTGGGGGCCCTGAGGGAGGAGTCAGCTTGGGAAGGCTCCCACGGGAGGCCACAAAGCCTCTGACCCGATGGCCTCTCCTCCCAGTGCCGTGTGGAGGCAACCTCACGGAGCGCAGGGGCACCATCCTGTCCCCTGGCTTCCCAGAGCCGTACCTCAACAGCCTCAACTGTGTGTGGAAGATCGTGGTCCCCGAAGGCGCTGGCATCCAGGTAGGGGCAAGGAGGCGCCTCGGTCGGGCAGGTGGCCGTCTGCTCCCAGGTAACAGCTCACAGGTGACAACCACAGGTGCTGGCTGGTGCCAAGGCCTGAGTCAGGGTGAGCCAGGAAGAGACATATCAGCCCTGTACCTGCCCCTGCGGCTAAGGAGGCTCAGTCCAAGTGTGGAGATGTGGCTCCCATGCAGAAAACACAGCAGGTTCCAGGCCCCAAGAGCTTCAGGGACATGCGGTGGGAGTCGGGTAACCCAGGAAGGAGGAGAGGTGGGCATTGATTGGCCATGGCCAGGAGGGGAGGCTAAAAGAAGAAATGGGCCTGGAGCTGGAATCTGAAGTGTGGGAAGGATTCATAGAAGTTGTTTCTCAAATGGCTAAAGATTTTCTTAAGATTGTGAGGGTTAGAAGGGGAGGCAGTGCTAATGAGAAGAAAGAGCAAAGCACCCAGCACAGCTGAAGCACAGAGAACCCCCAGGCACACACCTAGGGAACCACGCACAGCATGAGCTGTAGAAGCTGAACTGGGGGCATAACTGGTACCCAGGGGTAAGAGCCAGGCAGAGGGAGGCCCCAGCATTGGCGTCAAGGCAGGGAAGAGGGTCAGGAGCCTGCAAGGCCAACAGAGAGGCAGCAAACTGGGAGTCCAGCAGACAGATCTGGGCAGGAGTGGGTTACGGGCTCATTGCTGCAGGATGTCTGATGCAATCAAGGCAGGAAAGTGGGGAAACCCAAGGAACATTCCAGAGATGAGGAGACAGTCAGTGAGACTGTCTTCCCACTTCCTGGAACTTCTTTTCCCCATTCTCTGCCTTGCAAAATATCCACTGTCTTCTAATCATTTTTTTCCACATCTGTCTTCCCCACTGGACAACGAGCTCCTTGGAGTCGGGTCTGCATCTTACTTTTATTGAAAGGGACTAGCACAGTGTTAGGCCCAGAGTAGATTCTCAACAAATTGAATTAACTACGGGAAGGGCAGAAAGGGAAAGCAGAGAAGTAGGGAGGGACGCAGGCTGCCTAACCAACAATTCACTCTTCTCCCTTCCCAGATCCAAGTTGTCAGTTTTGTGACAGAGCAGAACTGGGACTCGCTGGAAGTATTTGATGGTGCAGATAACACTGTAACCATGCTGGGGAGTTTCTCAGGTAAGCTGGGTTTCCAGGGGCTTCAATTTGGAGGGTAGTACTAGAGCTCATCATCATGAACATTGTTATTATCATTATTATTATTGAGATATCACTTATATTCCATGAAATTCACCATTTTCAAGTGGACACATCAGTGGTTTTCAGGAGATTCGAAAGGTCCTGCAACCATCACTACTATCTAATCCCAGAACATTTTGACCACCCCAAAATAAACCAGGTACCCATTTGCACTCCCCTCCCCAGCCCACACCTAGCCTCTAGTAACCAGTAATCTACTTTCTATCTCTCTGGATTTGCCCATTACAGGCATTTCGTATAAATGGAAGCCTTCTGTGTTTGGCTTCTTTCACTTAACGTGATGTTTTCAAAGTTCCCCAAGTCACAGTATGGTTCAGCACTTCATTGTAAGGACAGAGCATATTTTGTGTGTCCGTTCATCAGTCAATGGCTTCTTTCCACCTTTGTGCTGTTATGAATAATGCTCATGCACAAGTCTTGGTGTGAACACACATTGTCACTTCTCTTGAGTATATACCTAGGAGTGGAATTGCTGGGTCATGTGGGAACTCTATGTTTAACTTTTGGAGGAACTTCCTGTTTTCCAAAGTGGCAACACCATTTTGCCATTCTAGTAATGGACTTCTGACTGAGTGTGGTGTATAGGTGTGCCCAGTGGCCAGAGCAATTATCTGAATCTTTTAGGCCCAGAACTCTAGGTGGCCAAGAGATAAAGAGGAGTCACATGCTTCAGATAAACTGTCCACACTGCAGGACTGCCCAGAGAATAATACAGGTCAGAGTTATCCTGAAGATGGCTATGAGGAGACCCAACTCATCCCTCACCCTCCTGCGGGCACATGGCTCTGCCACTGCTCATCGTACAGGAAGCAGATTGGAGTTTCCCCTCCCTCAGCCACTAGAGACCTAGCCCTCTGAGGAGTGCTAATTTGTCATTTCGTGAGTTTCATAACTGGGGACATCTGGGGGCCTTGGGAGCAGAATGTCAGCAGGTAGCAAAATCCAGAGGAATGGGGAGGAATGCAAGGGCCTGGAGGAGCCAAACTTAAATGGTTTTCCCTGGTGTCCTTGCCCTAGGAACAACCGTGCCTGCCCTTCTGAACAGCACCTCCAACCAGCTCTACCTTCATTTCTACTCAGATATCAGCGTATCTGCAGCTGGCTTCCACTTGGAGTACAAAAGTGAGAATCCAGGGTCTTGGCTGGTACAGGGTTCAGGGTGGGACCTAAAAGTTACTGAGCCCCTTCTGAGCAAGGATTAAACTGGAGCTGCATATTGTCCATCCCACTTAAGCCTTCCCACAAACCTAGGTGAAGATGCTAAAGCCCAGAGAAGGTCTGAAACCTCCTCAAGGCTGTGTTCTCGTCCAAGTTTCTGTTACTCGAAAACCTGTATGCCTGTTCAGTATCCACACCAGGAATGGGAAGGGGACTTGCATTGGCCAAGGTCCCAGTATATAATTGGGATGTAAGAAAATTGTGCTTTCCTCCCCCAGGTCTAAAACCTGGCCTTTCTAACCCCTAGTTCTATGATGCGATTATTTTTGAAGTTCCTCCTTTCATTGGCTACCTCACTCATCTTCTACCAGATTTCTCACTGCAGGCTCAAACCCTTATATCCTGGCTTCTGGCATCCCTAAGTGGTCACTACCAAATAGTCTTCACAGAAAAAGATTTGTGGATGTGCCTTCTGGGGAACAAAGAAAGAGGTTTCTAGGGAAACTGCTTGCATACTGGGACTGCCTGCCCTACCCCCTTTCTCCACTGGGTACAGGAAAGAATAGGTAGGCAGCAGCATTTTTTACACTTTTATTCAGCAAATATTTATTGAGCATTTACAACATGCCAGGCACTGTGCTGGGTTTTGCCACGATTGGGAAAGATTAAGATGGGTCAGTCAAAGTCCACTAAAGAGAGGTAGACACATAGACGGAGAGGTGCATGACAGCATTACAGGTGCTCTCATGGATGGCTCTAGATGGTAGAGAAATGGTTCAAGGGAGAGAATGGTTGTGGGCGGGTGGAGATGCAAATGTTGTGAAGAAACATTGAGCACCTGCAATGTGCCCCGCCCTCTGTTAGGTCCCCACAGTACAAAGGTCAATAAGACAAGGCCCCTGCCTTCAAAAGCACAAAATCTAGAAGGAGAGATGGACATGGACACAGTCATTTTAGTGAAACCTAAGAAAGTGCAGAGGAAAGGAGAGATGCTAAGAAAGTACAAAGGAAAGGAGCTAAAGCTAGCCATGTAAGGCCTTGCAGAAGGGGATGCCTGAGTTAAGTTTGCAATGAGAAGTGAAAAATGCAGGAAGGCATGGTTGGCTAGACCATCTGTGACAGCATGGGCCTGTGCAGAAAGAAGGCCCACTTGGTGCTAGATGTCTGATTGGGTCAGAACTGTGTTATGCACATGCCCATCTGGGTCTGTGAAACAAATGAACTTCATCCAGCTGCTTCAGAAAGAATTAAACAGGTCCCAGGATGCTCATCACCTGAAAGAACTGAAGTATGCACCTGGAAAAAAAAAAAAAAGACCCAGGACAGCTAGAAGCAGACCCTGCAGGGTAAAGGGTAGGACAGGGACCTCTGAGACTCCTTCCAGCAGATATGTAAGGCTTCACTCCCCTGGTGGAGTGAAATATCCTGGGTTTCTTGACTAAATCACATTTTTTCCTTTTATCCCTTCTTCTCTGTTCTCTCCAGTTTTGTTTCTCTATCCAATATTTTGAGCTCTTAAATGTTCCCTAGAATCTTCTCTGTTCTTTCTTCTTCCAAAGATACATTTTCTTTGTAAATCACTTTGCCATTCTACTGCCTCATTCCCAGGAAAAAAATCCACCTCTTCTCAATTTTCTTTGTCCAAGGGGACTGGCAGTTTTCCCAGTAGCTGACATTTCATGTGTTGTCCCCTCATGATGGGAAGAGCTACGGAGAAACAGAGCTTCCCACTGGTATTTGGAGACTGGAATTCCTAGGAGCCAGGGCCCTGTAGTTATATTTTATTTTGTAGGATAATCTACAAAGAGCTCACAGACAATAGAGAATTAACTGCTATTGTACAGGCAAATGGTTTTGAAGGGTACTGAAAAGTCACATCCACCGCTATGATTCATAATTAATGTTTATTTAATTTAAATGGAAATGGAGCAATATGCTTTCAAAAGTAATAAATTACATATGATAAAAAATACTTTTTCCTTTGTTGTAAGCATGGCTTAAATAAAATCAATCTGTGTAGCATAAGATAAGTTAGAATGGACTTTTCTATATCCCCCTCCATTTTTCTCTTCAGCCTCATCTTTCTCCCATTCCATTTTTCTTCCTACCACGCTTTTTTGTTCTCATTCTGCTCTTCTCTCCATCACTGGACAGTAAGTAGGTCTTTCCAATAAGTAGGTCTAGTTAGTTGCAACCACTGCACTAAATAGTGAGTTTTGTTCTACTTGGAGTGTGGAGAGGAATGGGGAGAAATAGACAAGATGACAAGTGAAACACTTGAAACTCAGTTTGATGGTTTTTTTTTAATGCTTGTCCTTGGGGTCTTTTGTCTCAGCTGCTGAGAGTTTTGGACAAGGCTCAAAGAGTTTTCATTTCCAAATATCACACTCATATCTTAAAAGCACATGTGGGACAGGAATTGCCTGGGAAAAGTGTGAGGAATTTCCAGAGTGATAGCAACGTTCTGTGGTTTTGACAGGTGTTTGGGTTACAAAGGTACAGGCATTTGTCAAAACTCAGCACATGTACACTCAAGATTATGATGTTTACTTGAGTATTACCATGTTCATGCACAGTTTTTGCATTTTGTTATATGTGAGTTTCCCTCCGAAGGAAAAAAAGCACATGTAGTTATCAGAGTCTCATCTCTGAATGTGGCATGAGGACTCATTAGCTGCTGCCTGGGAAGATGGGTTGGTGGCTGATGGTCTAGGCTGATTGGTCCTTTCCTGTTTCTTTTCCATGAGCCCCTAGCTGCCTGTGGGCACTGGATACACGTGGGCTCCTCAGGGAGCCTGTATCCCCCAAAGGAGCCTGTATCCCCCAAGGGAGCCTCCAGAAGGGCCAAGGCTGCCATCTCCCACATTCTCTGGGCCATGCCACCCAGATACAGTCTGCCATCCTTCCATTTCTGCCCCCTTGGTTAGGAAGACCACTTTTGAGTTTACAGCTACCTCTCCGCCTCCTCATGAGTCTTCTGGCCCTTGCCCCTGGACAAGTGCCCTCCAAGTCCAGTCCAGCAAGACACAGAAACTTTTTAGTGCATCTGAAGTGCCTGCACCTGTACATGGACTCCTGCAGAGCACAGGAGAGGCAGGAAGCCCCCTGTCTGGAAATGCTACACTCCCATTTGCTGTGTGGGAGGCAGCCAGGGAGGGATTCAAAGCAGGATGAGGACCGTTTTAGGAGGGGAGGCAGGGAGAGCAGGGGACAGGGTCAGACATGGGCTCATGTGGCCTCAGGGCTTGGCTTCTGCTTGGCCAACCTGGGGTCAGACTGGGCTTGGTCTGAATCCTGGGTCTGTGGCTTACTAAGGAAATGTTTCAGTGCCTCCTATGGCCTGTGTCCTCATCTGTGAAATGGGATGTGAAGACCTGCTTGAAGGGTATGAGGGGATACCCTCACCAATGGGCCCCAGCCTTGCTCATGGAAGTGCTTAGTGAGCACTTCTCTTGGGAAGATGGTATGGACAGGCAGAAAGGAGGAGGAGGAAGATTAAGCTGGGTGCTCTAGCAAAACATTGTGTGCAATGCCAGGCATGTAATGAGGAATAAATGAGTGCAGGTTGAATTTGAAAAGTCAAGAAAGGAGATTGAAGGAGGAGCATTTGAGATCCTGTGGAGGTGATCTTGAAAGAGGACTAGGCCAAGATCATGAGAGTCCTTAGAACATCAGGATGAGAAAGTTGGATTCCATATTATAGGCCATGAGGACCTGCTTCAAATCACTGAGCAAGGAGGTCCCACAATTCAAGGAGAGATTTTAAGCAACACGAGTTGCCTGTGAGTGCAGGGTGGACTGGACTAGCAGTGGCTTGGGGTAGGGGATGAAGGAGGGTTTTAGTGGGGCCAGTGCTCAGTGAGGCCAGAGCTGAACATGGGAGGTGAAGTGTGAGAGGCCACCAGTGCTGCTCCCAGAAGGGGGCTGGCCTGACCTTGAAAACACAACAGGAGAAATAAGGCAGTGGAGAGTCTTATCTGCTAGCACACTTTTCTCAGAGTCTTGGAAAGTCGGACTCTAACTGAGCCCCTGAGCATCGCTGATATGTCCCTCCCTGCTCTCCTTCCTTCTTGACTTTCTTTTCCCTCTCTCTCTCTCTCTGTCTCTCTGTCTCTGTCTCTCTGTCTTAGCCCACAGGATCTGTCTTCTTAGGATAAGGAAGACAGAGGGGAGTTAAGAGTAAGAAGCAGGAGGGATGTGGGAGGAGAGCATGCAGAGAAGTCTCCCTAGCTAAGCCCCCTAGCTAAGAGCTCAGTGAGTGAACAGGACAGCCAGCATCCCCTGGGATCACACCCACCTTCTCCAAGGAGCTTTGGTCTGTTGAGCCTCCGTGCCATGTAAATATTCTCTTTTTCTCTGTGTGCTGCAAGGTGAAGAGAGTTGGGAAGAACTAGCCTACAGGATGAGAGAAAGCACAAATTAGAAGCACCCCTTCTCCTTGCCGCCAGCATCTCACCCCAGCCTACCGCCACGTTGACCTGCTGGGCTAGTCCATTCTCCTTTCCTTCTGTCTCTGTCTTGTCTAGCGGTGGGCCTGAGCAGTTGTCCGGAACCTGCTGTGCCCAGTAACGGGGTGAAGACTGGCGAGCGCTACTTGGTGAATGATGTGGTGTCTTTCCAGTGTGAGCCGGGATATGCCCTCCAGGTACCTCCCCTGACACCCTAGAGCAGGAAACAGGTGTCCCCTGAGATGTGGTTGGCCAGCCTTACACCAGCAGAGCTACAGTCACCAAAGAACAGGGAACAGCCCCCAGGTCCCCCGGGTACCATTATCCTCTCCTGGAGCTGTTCATGCAAAAGATAAACTCTGCTGACTTTAACAATTTGGCACAAGCCAACCTCCAATGTGTTCCTGCAAAGTTGGGTTTGGTTCGGCTTTAGGGAAATTTAATTTCCCTTTGAAGGCCATCAGGGAATTTAGTAATTAAAGGACTCTCACAAGGAAACCTCTAATAATGAGAATTCTTTAGTAATCGTTGTTAATAATTGTCCTTCCCCAAATTCTCTCTCCCTCTACCTCACTCCCATCCCACAGTGGATCTGTGTGTCTTTGTGTATCTTGTTCCTTAACATGAGGCCCCTGAGCCAGACCCCTGTACAGCCCCTGGTTGTACATACAATTGTGCCCACGGGGACAGCTAGCCCATCCCTGTTCCTGATTCCTCCAGGGCCACGCCCACATCTCCTGCATGCCCGGAACAGTGCGGCGATGGAACTACCCTCCTCCACTCTGTATTGGTAAGACAGCCCAGACTTTACAATTTATTCCAACCCAATTTCTCTCAGGGATCTTAGCTCAGTAGTGTATCATTGAGTTCAAGTTCAAATCAGAAGAAAGTTTGATATTCTGGATTTGTTCCAAGTCAGTCGTTTTAAACTGATGTTTTTATAATCTCTAACTCCCATTTAACGCAGTCATCACTTTTGGAAACTCTGCCCCACCAAATGAAAAGTTACAGGAGGTTTGCCCATTTGAAAACATGATGATGACCGTTCTGGCTCTAGTTAATCAACCAGATCCCAGATGGAATTTCTAGGCACTTTGGGCTTCCCCCGTGACTTCTTGTGGGACAGACAGACAAATCTAATAAAGAAATGATGAGGGTGGCTGGGTGCAGTGGCTCATGCCTGTAATCCCAGCACTTTGGGAGGCCGAGTCGGGCGGATCACTTGAAGTCAGGAGTTCGAGACCAGCCTGGCCAACATGGTGAAACCCCATCTCTACTAAAAATACAAAAATTAGGCAGATGTGGTGGCACATACTTGTAATCTCAGCTACTCAGGAGGCTGAGCCAGGAGAATCACTTGAACCCAGGAGGCGGAGGTTGCAGTGAGCTGAGACTGCACCACTGTACTCCAGCCTGGGTGATAGAGCACAACTCCGTCTCAAAAAAAAACAAAAGAAAAGAAAAAAGGAAAAGAAATGCTGAGGGCTACGTGCGAAACAAGGACTTGGCTTCGTCCCTTACCCTGTGCTACGGCAGTGATGAGCAGATCAGCAGACACAAGAAAAGACAGCGTCTCCCCTTCAGAAGCTTCTGGTCCAGTTAGGCAAAGAAGAAAGGCACATTTATTTAATATCTACTATATGCTAGGCATGGAGCTTCATATTTCCTCAGATCAGCCCTGCAGGGGAGGTACCAATACCCTCAATTTGCAAACAGGAAATCTCAGTCTTTTAGGATTAAAAAGGAAGTGGCAGAGTCAGGAACGGAAACCTAAGGTTCTCTGGTGCCCAGTCGATTGTGAGGTGCCCCTCAAGGCTGACCTTGGGGCAGGGAGGTAAGGGAGTGACACTCAAGCACGGTGGCATTTCACCACGGTGTAGGGCATAGGCATCTGTGGAGCAGGTCAGAAATGTGAACGGTCAGCCCAAGGCACTTTCCCCCATTAGAGACTACAAAGACCTTGCTATGGAAACCATTCATTTAACGGCAGCTGCTGTTCATTAGGGGTTTACAACATGTGCCAGCCTTGTCCCAAGTAAATGCAGTCCTTTCTGATATGACCTCACAACAACCCCGTTAGAAGGGTGCTGTCACTAGTTCCATTTTACTGTTGTGGGAAACCGAATTGTGGAGGGTTTTGAACTTGCCCACGGTCCCATCGGAAGTGAAGGTGGGATTGTGACACAGGCAGTCGAGGCTGGAGCCTACTCTGCACTGTTTTCGGGTCTGTTTGCCAAGCTGTCCTCTCCCCAGAAAGCACTTGCCTGGACCTGCCAATCCCTGTTCTATGATCCTTTCCCTGGGTCTCTAAGACTGGCTAGCCCCTTTCTGTTTACACAACCTTTTCCTAATAAGATGCAAAAGAAAAGAACTGATGTCAACTGACCAGACTGCAGGGGTGCCCCAGCCCTGCATCCTCAGATGACTCTGAATTCACTTTGATTGGCATATCAGATGTCCCTAAGCCCCTGGGTCACTCAGACAGCCTGGTGGTTGGCTCCTGTGGGATGCTGATCACAGTCACTTTTCTGAGGGTGGGCTCGTGGTGAGCCTCCCCTGCCACCCACCCTGCCCCCTGAAATATATATTTGAGAAGAGCCTGGCATGGTGCCGGGCACAGAGTGGGGACTTGATGCATGCCAGTCCCCTTCCTTCATCCTTTTTCTGCAGTCTTGAAAGAGTAGATTGGGCAGTGAGGAGAGGGAGATTTGGGGGATACGGTAAGAAATGGTTGGACTTCTTTTGGCACAGAACTTCCTCACTTTTCCTGGACATCCTCACCAGGGAACTGACCTGTGAAGGGCATGTTCAAGGTCAAGAGTCCATAACTTGGGTTTGTGGACTTTTAGGCTGTCCTAGAATGCACCTCCCTTCCTGAATGTACATATTGAATGTTGCCCGTGGGCATAGTCTTTTAAGAAAATTCCTTTGGATTCTCAAGGGGCTATATGACTCATGAAAGCTTAAAAACTGCTGCTTGAAGGGAGCTTCCAAACATTGTCAGGGCCCTGTACACCCCTTGATGTTGTCCTGACCCTCTGTCTCATCTCATTGTCACAGCACAGTGTGGGGGAACAGTGGAGGAGATGGAGGGGGTGATCCTGAGCCCCGGCTTCCCAGGCAACTACCCCAGTAACATGGACTGCTCCTGGAAAATAGCACTGCCCGTGGGCTTTGGTAAGTCTCTGCAGCCCCCAGAGGAGACAGGCTTCATGCCCAGACCCTTGAGCTTAAAACCACTGTCCGCCAAAATCTCTTAGCACAAACTTGGGCCAAGTCTGTTTAGTACTCTGCCTCTCTGTTTTCTCATCTGTTGACCTCTTGTACAATTGTGAAGACCAATTAAGAATGGCAGAGATTAACATATAGGGGGGAGAAAAATCTTAGGGGTTGCCATTATTATTATTTGAGCCATAAACTAAAATCCAGGAATGTGGAATGAGAAATTACTCGGATTATACCTAACTAACACTGTATCACTTGATATTAAAAATAAAAAATAAAAATAAATTACTCAGGGACTTAAAAAAGAAGGCGGGGGCGGGGCGGAAATCTGTCGTACAGAGACTGGACCTCAAGTTGTACTTTTAACCCCAGTGTCTAATTTATCATCCTAATTAAATTGAGCCAAATCAATGAGAAATCGAGTTTGCATTCTTCTTCGTATGCACATTCTAGCTGGCCTAGAGACTGGAAAGGTTGTTTTTTTGGTTTTGGGGGGTTATTTTTGTTTTGTTTTGTTTTTGGAGCTGGAGTATGCCAGGCATGGGAGGTTGTCAGGGTGTGGAGGACATCAGTGTGGGTACAAAATGTAAATTGCTGGTGATCCACGTATTATGCACTGGGAATATCATTTAACCCAAATGTCTCTGTTGAAGGGATGAGGGCTTTGTGCTGACATGGAACTGATGGGCCATACGCATGGGTCATCTTGCCCAAGCCATTGCACTGCTTCTAGGAATGAAATGTCCCAAGGGGATTATGCCTGCACAGCCCTGAATGCCAGTCTGTGAGCCTCAGAAATGAAGATCTCCCATTTTATCCTTCATTATTCAGCCTGGAGTGTGATTAGAGATTAGGGAAGGGGCTTTTGGGAGAAAGCAGTCTAACTGGCCTTCTCTAAATCCGGTTGGAGGGGAGGAGAGAGCTTGGTGGCCCTCTGAAAGATGTTATTTTCTGTTCAGTACCATCTCCTGAAGGAAACTGGGTGTTCAGTACCATCTTCTGAAGGAAACTGGGAGCAAAGCGATGACGCCCTCGGCAGTCTTAGGAGACTCCAGACTTTGAGACATTAAGAGGATCTGGGAGACCCTGTACCTCTGCATCCAGTCTTGAGGCAGAACCAAGATGATAGAAGGTGGGGAGGGCAACATCCAAAGGCAAACAGAAGTTTGAATGAGGTGGCTTTCCCTGTAAGTCCTTATGTTCAGCCACCATTTTCATCTCTAAATTCTGGGTGCTAATTCAGGTTTCAGGGAAGAAGCTACTGCTGGGTCCAGTTGCAAAGGCCCGGGATCCCTTGCGTTCAAGTTAATGTTGGATTCTGCCGAGGTCCCTAACTTGGTACCTGGTCTCAGCGTGTAAAGAGCTGCTGCAGCTACATGCTGCTCCACTAGATGGCGGTCACAGTCCAGTTCTTTCCGTGGAGTTTAAGTCAGAAATTCCGCCATCCTTAAAGAGCCCCTTCTGTGGGCATGCAGCCCGCAGTGCTCCTATATGAGGGGACGATGCCTGGGCGGTGGAATGGAAAGCACAGGCTCCTCAGATAATGTATACAAAGATGTCATCACAGGCTAACACGGTGAAACCCCATCTCTACTAAAAATACAAAAAATTAGCTGGGCGTGGTGGCGGGTGCCTGTAGTCCCAGCTACTGGGGAGGCTGAGGCAGGAGAATGGTGTGAACCCGGGAGGCGGAGCTTGCAGTGAGCCAAGATCGTGCCATTGCACTCCAGCCCGGGCGACAGAACAAGACTCTGTCTCAAAAAAAAAAAAAAAAAAAAAAAAAAAAACCATCACAAAATTATCTGCAACTTGGAAACAATCTGCATGTTCATGAGTTGGGGAGTGAACTGTATGGTTGGATAATTCATAAAATGGAATTAACATGCAGTTAAAATGAATGAACTATATTTTTGTATATTAACATGGATAGGCCTTGAAAAACACAATATTATGTAAAAAGCTGTATGTACAGTATAATATCATTTATGTAAATCTTGAAAACACATAAACCCAGATACATATTTAAGAATCCAAAACCATGAACTGGAAGGATAGCTTCCAAATTCATGTGATTGCTTCTGTGGAGGGCAGGAAGGGAATGGAACAGGGCAGGAGATGAAAGATCTTCAACATTAAGTGTCAAGTCTTTATTTTATTCTTTAAATGATCAGATGCAAAAAGAATTATACTTGTGCTTATTCTGAGCTTATTTGATAGCACAGATAAGCCAATTTTAAAAATGAAAATCCATCTATAATCTCATCGTGCAACGATAATCACTAATGGCTTAGTCTCCCACCGTTATCATGTAAGTCTCATGAAGACAAGGACCTTCTTGATCTTGCTCATCCTGTACAATGCCTAGCACAGCCCTGATGTACAGCAAATGCCCAGCAAATATTCCTAGTAGGTGAATTAATATTCTTCCATGTTTTATAATACAAAAATTAGAATTGTATACAGCATACTATTTGTCATCTGATTTTTACAATTATCAATGCAATATGGGCTTTTTCCTATGCTCAGTAAATATATTTCTTCAATAACATTTTCCATAGTGATCTAATTTTGAAAAATCTTATCAGTAAACAAACATAAATGTTCCCACCTTCATTCTTGAAAGAGTATATTACTATGTACATTAAGAACTTAATTAGATTTATTTAACCTGTCAGGTTGCTAGAATGTCTTGATTAACTCACTAAGATCCCAAAGTATAAACTTTATTTGGCTTCTTTATGGAACAGAGGGGACAATGTATACTTCTAAGCCCTACGTTTCTGAATTATCATAAGGGTTCTAGAAAACAGCAGTATTGAAGGTCTTGTCTTTTGATTAAGTATTGGGGGTGTTATTTTTGAATGAAAAGTTTATTCTAGCAAAACTATCTTTATGCTGATATTGGACATATGAATCATAAATTTAAACAAGTGTTGACCCTGAACTTTGTTTTCAACAAAATAAAATGAACTCCAGTGGAGCTCTGAAATGACTGATGCCTTTATTTTTGAATGAATAATACACTTTTAAGTTCAGCCCTGTCAAAGACAAGAGACTTGGCTGGACGGCAATTCCCAAAGCCTGTTCTAGGAGCCTTGGCTGGGTGGGAAATCAGTAGCAGGGACTCATGGCTCTGTCAGGAGCTGCTTTCATGAGGCAGCACACTTGAGGCAGGACTGTGTTGCTTTGGGCACTGTCTGCCTCTGTCTTGCTCCCAGGAGCTCACATCCAGTTCCTGAACTTCTCCACCGAGCCCAACCACGACTACATAGAAATCCGGAATGGCCCCTATGAGACCAGCCGCATGATGGGAAGATTCAGTGGAAGCGAGCTTCCAAGCTCCCTCCTCTCCACGTCCCACGAGACCACCGTGTATTTCCACAGCGACCACTCCCAGAATCGGCCAGGATTCAAGCTGGAGTATCAGGGTAAGGACAAGGAGCACCGCCTTTGCTTCTCTGTCTATCTCCATCTCTTGCCCCAGCCAACCACCTTCCCAGCCTTCCATGTGGGGGAAAACAGAACACCATAAGGGGTGGGTTGCGGTGGCAGGCCCAGTCAGGGAAGCTTCCTTTTGGTGGCAGATCTCTCCGGACCCCATTTGTCAGCTTAAGTTCTCCCACAGCCTTTTCAAGAGTGGCAGGCCCAACAGCACCCTCTGAGGCTCCCACTCTGTACAGCTGTCCCTGGGCAAGTGGCCCATCTGTGCCTTCTCAGGTGTCCCAAACTGTCCAGCCAGTCACTTCCCCTCGGGCTCGATAAACTGAATTACTTCCCCAGGGTCCTTCCCTGCACATCAAGCCCAATTACTCTCAGCAAAGCTCTTCCTATGACAGGATGGAGGATTCTAGTAACAGTCCCAAGGGCACCTCTAAGCCTTGCACAAGGAGCAGGTTTTCCTGTGAGGCCCAACCACACTCACCACAGCTCTACCTCCCTGAGGTGGGATCCCATTACAGGCCCCACTCCTTCTGGGACATTCCCTGGAAAGAGCCCGATCTACACTCAGGTTCCCCTGTGTTGTAGACCATCCATCACCTGTGGATGTGGAGATTGTGCCCAACCTGTGCAGCTGTACATGGTCCTGAGTAAGCCCAACCTCTCCCTTGGGTGCTTCCCTTGTTGTGACTGACTGAAGCATTTGTTCTAATCCCTTTCCCAGATTCTTCCACTGAATTTTTAAAAATATTTTTAGATTTTTTCCAATACTAATTCATGTTTGTAAAAAAAAAAATCTAAACACTGTAGATAATTTTGTGAGCACATTGTGTTAGCTCAGGCTGCTGTAACAAAATACCATAAGCCAAGTGCCTTATAAACAGCAGAAATTTATTTCTCACAGTTCTGAGGGCTGGGAAGTCCAAGATCACAGTGCCAGCAGATTCCATGTCTGGTGAAGACCCACTTTCTAGTTCATAGACAGTATCTTCTCACTGCGTCCTCACATGGTGGAAGGGGCAAAAGAGCTCTCTCAGGCCTCTTTTATAAGGGAACTAATCCCATTTAGGGGGTGGGCCACCAAATGCCCTGCCTCCAAATACCCTCACATGAGGGATTAGGTTTCAACATAGGGATTTGATGGGACAGAAATATTCAGGCCCTAACACCCATCACAGAAACTCAAAATCCTCCCATAATCCCACCCTGTCACTACCCTATGCAGAGATACACACTTTCAACAATTCAATATGTATTCCCCCCTTTTCTCGGTATATATATTGCTGTAGCTATGTTTTTAGCCAAAATTGGATCATACTATAGTTTTGCAATTTTGTTTTTTAAAGTTAATTTTTAATTACACAAACAATTTACAAACATATTTATCTTGTTTTAAAAAAAGAAAAATACAAGAAAGAAATTAAAACCTTACAAGTAAGGCCAAAGCTCTCTTTGTCTGTAGCCTCCAAACCCAGGATTATTCTCCAGAAACGGCTACTATTGTTTAGTTGTGACCTTTCCAGGCCTGGATATATGTATGCTACATGTACCTGTGAAAAATATGTAACATTTTATAAAATTTTTTGACCATGTTTTCTATATAAATAGTACCATCCTATATGCAGCTTTCTGAGAGTTGACTTCTTTATTCTGGAAATAATATGGTGGGGATGGAGCTCCTCCCTTGCCAGAGAAGAATACTGAGGGGGTACTGGGCTTCTCATTTAGGGAAAGCCTTAAAGGGCATCCCACGAGGTGGGTGCAACTGAATCAGTTCTGCAGGAGACTTCAGGGTTCCGGGGTCCATCTCAGGGAAAGCTTTGGTAAGTGCGGCTGGGCTTGTCATCTAGAGGGAGCCTCAGGAGAAGCTGGGCCTTGCACCCAGACAGAGCCACTTCACTGGTGTTAGCACAGCTGCCACACCCAGGGAAGGTGTGTGCAGGCTCATCACAGAGGCCAGCCTTGCCCAAGGATGTCTGTGCCTATTATCTGGGAGGTGTGTACCTGTCAAACAGGTCATGACGCGTCGGATGGCCGTGATGTCACAGGAGGGACTTGGTCCCAAATATGTCCTCTCAGAGACAGATGCAACGCCTTCCCCCAAGGCTTTCCTGTGTCTTAGTTTGTTAGAGCTGCCATAAGAAAGTACCACAAACTGGGTGGCATAAACAACGGAAACTTACTTCCAATGGCTCTGGGGCTGGATGTTCAAGATCAAGGTGTCAGCAGAGTTGGTTCCTTCTGAGGCCCATGAGGGAGACTCTGTCCAGGCCCCTCCCCTGGCTTCTGGTAGTTCATGACAATCTTGGCATTCTCAGCTCTTAGAAGTATCACCCCGACCTCTGGCTTCATCTTCACATGGTGCTCTTCATGTGCCTCTGTCTCCAAATTCCCACCTTCTATAAAGACACCAGTCATATTGGATCAGAGCCCACCCTAGTGACCTAGTGACCTCATTTTAATTTCCATAAGTTTGGTAAAGATCCTGTCTATTTCCCATAAGGTCATATTCACATGGAGTGAAGTCTTCAGCATATGAATTTTGGGAGACATATTTCAGCGCCTTGCACCCCTCCCAGGCCCAAGTGCTCTCTCCCTGAGACCTTCCTTCTCGGATAAATATAAGGAATGGCAGTGCCACCATTGTGCCAGGGACAGCTGCCCTGGGCCCACCCTGTGCACTGTGCCTTCACCCTAGACAATAGGCACGGTCCTGCCACCGAATCCCTGTGATGGGACCAGCCACTCGCTGTGATCCCTGTGTGATGAGCCCACTTGTCCTTGTAAAGGTTATGCCTGTGTGACCGCCTCAGATTCTCCATTGACTCCCCCGACAGAAGACGCCTAACTACCCCCACAGAGCCCTGGCCTTGGGCTCACTCGCCCCTGATTCCCCAGCCCCCATCTTTGGAAATGCTCCCACTATGGCCACCCTGCACAAGGGGCCCTGCTGTCCCCCTGAGGTTTCCTGGACGACAAGCCAACATTTGGGGCTAGTGTCCCTCCCTGGGATGGGCCTGTCTCTCCCACTGAGGTTTGCAGCCTCCACAGGCCCAGTCCTCCTCTGATGACTTGCCCTGTGTAGGGAGGCCAGGGGGCAGCGAGTTGCCTTCAGACACCCAGCTCCTCCACCAGGAGTTGGCCCAACATGTGAGAGGCACAGCGACGTCCAATGGGGCTTCCACCCTATAATGGTCCCCCTCCTCCCACAAGCATGTGACCTTCAGGACTTGCCTGGATGTTCCCCTTCAGTCCCAGGCACAGCCACTCCCTCAGCGTTCACCTGTCTGCCACAGTCCCAAGGACTCCTGTGGAGCCACACATGGTGCCGGGGCACCTGCTCCCCTCAGACTTGGGCTCCACCCCTATTAAGGCTTCTCGTTTGGGGCGATCCCAACCTCTTGGGCTAGGTTGCCTCTAGGGCCAGAGGCCTAAGTATTCCCACAGAGGCCTCATCATTTGTGATAGGCCCAAATAATTCTCCCTGACCATAAGCCCACACTCTCTGTTTACACCTTCCTCCGCCGTATGGAGCTGCACCTCGTAAGCAAGCTCTGACCACTCCCCAGGTTTTTCCTCTGGGGAAAAACCCAGCTTCAATGAACGAGCCATTTGTCCCCACTGAGGCTGTTTCTGTCAGACAGACCCAGCTCTCTATGGCCCCTCGACTTTCCTTAGAAGTCCAACTCTTTACTCTTTCTCAAAATTCCTCCAACTGATACTCTGCACTTCCCATGCTAGGGTCTTCTTTTCTCTTCTTTGAGTAAAGATTCCCATCAAGTTCTTAGTAGCAGCATAAGCAACTCCTAGCCAGGCCTCCCGGTCCGACATGCTTAATGTGTTCCATGACAATTTCTCAGGAGGGTTCTGTTTATAAAGAACTTAGCAAAATGGCTAAGATGTACAATTGTCCCCAAATGCTAGGCATCATCATTATTAATGTTTTAAAATAATGGCATTTTGCTTGAAATTGTGTCTACCTGATTATGGCACTTTGTTTGGAAGTGTGTTCCCACTGTCACCAGGTGTGTCCCTTTAGAACAAACCCACTTGCTTTCCTGAGGAGTCCTTCTTTGGGGAAGTTCATGCTTCCTTCTCTTAGGGTTTATTTCTGCCTTATATGGCCAACCTCTCCCTTTGAAGCTTCTTGCAGGGGAACAGGCTCTGAGGTTTCTCTCAGTGTCGAGGTACTCTCACTGAAGTTTCTGTCTTTTTGAAGAGCCTAGATCCTTCCACTGGAGATGACTCCTGTAGGAGAGGCCCAGCTGCTCTCATCAAGGCTGCTCCTGGCTTCTCACACACAGCCATTCCCTTCCTTCTCTCCCCATCTCTGAGTCCACGTGGCTACCCTGAGCCTTTCTGTAAAGACCCAACCCATCCCATTGGGTTGCCTCCCTGGGCAAAAGGCCCCCTGCTTCTGCTAAGACTTTCATTGCCAAATGGCCCAAACCCCCATGCTGCAGGGCCAGGCCTGTCCTGGGGCTGAGCCCCACCCATGTGGTTGCTCAGTTTTTGCCACACCCAGTTACCTCGATGATTTCCCAGGGAAACCTGCCCAGTTCCTCCCCCTGAGACTTCCCTGTGAGGTACTGAATGGAAACATAACACAGCCACGTGAGTGCTCAGGAAACGTTATCTTCAAGATCCGCGTTATTGATGTTGTTATTACGTATGAGAAACACATGTACTTCCAAGAAGCATCTATCCGGTCCCAACTACTTCCAGTGAGGATTCCCACTATAGGAACGTTCTGTCTCCTCCCACTGCCAATTTCCTGAGTGGAGTGGGCCCAATTACTGCCACGAAGGCTGTTCTGTGTCCTGTGGACCCAATTCATCAAAGGCCTTGCTCAGGAATCCCTCAGCGGCCTCTCCCCAATGGACTGGCCTCAGCTGCTTCCATGGAGGCATCTCCTGTAGAGTCAGGCCACCCACTCTCATGGAAACAGCTTCCCTGCCCTTTGGAGGGACTTGCTTTATGACAGCCACACGTCCCTTAGCCCAGCTACTCCCTCTGAAAAGCTTCTCTCCTTGCCACAGATTTGACTTACTCCCTCTAGATTCCTTCCTTCCTGAGAGGTTTTGATCTCTCAGAGTTGGAAAGAACCAACTCAACTCCTCCCATCGCCACTTCTTATGTCTGGGATCTTGATCCTGGTTGTGAAGGTTCAATGAGATAAGCAACATGAAAGGAGTTAGGCTGGTACCTGGCCCCCATTGGCACTCAGTGAATAGAGGTTCAGTTGAGCAATGTCTTCCTTGAGCCTCCTTTTCCTACGGAATTAGTAATAATAGATACTATTTACTGAGCTTTTACCATGTGCCAGTACTGTGGAAAGAGCTATGTATGTGTTATCCTACTTAGTCCTCAAAATAATCATTCTATACACAGGAAAACTGAGGCGTACACAAGTTAAATTACTTACCCAAAGCCAATGACTTGTACATGACAAAGGTCCATCTGAGTCCAAATCTTGAGGCTTCACCACTATGCTTTCTGCCGCTCCTATTTTCTGGTCAGAGAGAATAAAGTGACCTTTTCTCCGGATCTTTTCCAGCCTATGAACTTCAAGAGTGCCCAGACCCAGAGCCCTTTGCCAATGGCATTGTGAGGGGAGCTGGCTACAACGTGGGACAATCAGTGACCTTCGAGTGCCTCCCGGGGTATCAATTGACTGGCCACCCTGTCCTCACGTGTCAACATGGCACCAACCGGAACTGGGACCACCCCCTGCCCAAGTGTGAAGGTATGCCGCTCCCTCATCCCCAGCAGTTCTTCCTGGGGTGCTTGTGGAGACTGGTCCAGAGCAATCCCATGTTCCACCTACCTGCTCCATGGGATCTCCAGGGCTGGAGGTCCAGGCAAACTGTGGTCCATCCTGTTTTCACATGGTGTGGCCCAGCCTCTCCAGGGAGAGGGTCCTGGTGACAGGGCTCCGGGCCAGCACTAGGGAGGACCTGGAGGAGATGTGGGCCACAGCCAAGGGGAAGACACACCCAGCCCTTGGGAAGATCCACCCTGACAGGCTGGAGGACTCCCATTGGAAGGGAAGGCTCCATGTGAGGGAGTGGGAGCCCAGTGGTATGCTGAGAGCTAGAGAGGTAGAGTTAATCCAGGCACCTGCCCAAAGGGAGAAGAGCATGAAGCCTCTTTATAAGAACTCTCTTGCTCCCCTCTTCATCTTCCCCCTCCCTGCTCCATTATACTCTCCTTCTACACAGGGCTGGAGAGACCTGAGTTGATCTATCAGGGAGCTGAAGGTGGCACTTTCTTGGGTCTTTCTCCTTACCCAGAACGGGATGGAAGGTGACCAAGAGCTTGTGCTGCCTCCACCCTCATCTGCACACTTCAGTTCCATTTGCCTTCCCTCCTCATTCTGGCATCCCATCATTTTCCTGGAGGGGTGGCAGGAATTTGTCTTGAAAAAGGAAGCCTTAGCAAGGGCAATAATCCAGGAAAGAGTGCCCCAGCTCTAGGATCAGATCACCCCAGGCTCCAACTCAAACCCCTTTGCCTCTCTAAGCTTCGGGTTCTTCCTCGGTAAAGTGGGACTTCTCATCTTTATTTCACAAGAGCTGGAGGACTTCACAGATGGCTCACTCTCAGACTCAAACTCTCAGTTTAACTCTCGATGGAAAGAGGACCTTGTTTGCGAAACTGAGCCGTTCTGGTGTTGGAATGTAAAACCATGATTTCTAAAACTATTATAGCCTCAGTTAGTTTTTCAGATTTTCAGAGCTCTGCTCTGCGTAACCAGTTGGTCATTCCGCAATTGTTGGCCCATCACGTGCTGTGCAACAAGCCTCATCCTGGGCTTTCTTCCCTTCTCACACCTTGTTTGTCTTTTTATGGCATCACAGGAGAGAGAAAAGAGCAGCGCTTTCTCAGTCAGCTTGAGCCAGAAGCTGTCCTTCCTCCTCAGAAGCCTTCTTCCCTTGGCTTCTCTGACACCATACTCTCTTGCTTTCTCCCATGTCCCTAATGGCAAATTTTAAGCCCCTTAATATAGCACACATGACCCTTAGGTTAGGGCCTAGTCCCTGCTGACCTCCCATATTCTCCACTCTTGCAGATTTTATGTTCCAGCTAAGCTGAAATACTTTGTTTTCCAATGTGCCATGTTTTCTTGCCTCTGGGTCTTAGCATATGTTGTTCCTTTCCCATACAGCATTCCTCTCTCTTACCTTGCCTACTTAACCCTAGTCATCCCTTAGGTCTGAGTATAAATATGAATTCTAGAAGGAGTCCTTTCTTACTTTCACAAAACCAGATGCAGGGCTCCCCCAAACACCCCTGTGGCATTCATGATGATGACATGGTCCAGCCTGTGCTACAGATGCTGGTGTATTTGGCTGTGTCCCAGTGGTGTGTGTGCCTGGGACAGAACTAGAGTACCTTGCTTCCCTCTGTCTCCCAGGCCATGCCTGGCACCCAGGAGATATTCAGCTTATGCAGCAGGGATGGCGTGTACCTGTGCACCACTTTCAGGATGTACGTGCATTCACAGGACCCCTGGCCTCTGCTTGGAATCTGTTGGGATTCTCTCTCCTCAGTCTGGTCTGCCCCAACCAGATGTCTGCTTGATGCCCCATGTCAGCTACAATACTCATTATTCTGGACCATGGTGTTTGGGGATTTTTGTCCACCATCCCCATCTATTTTCCTCCATGGTGACTGATTCTGAATACCATGAAGATGTCAAAGTCTTTTCATCCTCCTGCCTGAGGCCTAAATCAGTGAGACTAAAATTGAGTATTGCTTTTGGGGAACAGGAAGATAAGGAGAGAGGATCTTATCTACATAGCAAATGCGTCCTCTTCCAGGGCCTGGGCTGAACATCTTGCCTGCATCGTTTCACCTCATCACCACCACAATCCTATGGGGGAGGTATTCTTAGTCCCATTTTACAGGTGAGGAAATGGAGACTCAGGGAGGCTAAACTACTTATCTAAGAGTATCTGCTCAATACATCGTTCAGCTATGATTTGAACCCAACCTTAGCCTCACCCCAGGAATCCTCAACTCGAAGTCTAGACCACAAGTACCACTCTAGAAAGAGCAGATCAAAGAGGAAGAAGGAAAGATTTTCCTAATTTCTTAGCTCTTCCCAGCAAAAGCACTGCAGCTCTGACCCTAACGTCTGCTCCCTCCCATTCCTGGGAAGGGAGAGGGGACAGCTTCAGGGCATCCTTTCTTCTTGGCAGTTCTCTTCATAAGAAAGAGAAAGAGGGAGGCTGAGGCAGACCCACAGAGGGGCCTGCAGTGACGATTGAGAGCCAGCCAGGGTGTTCTGTGTGGGGACTGGTGGGTAGAACCAGGTGCAGCCATCCTCAGCTTGGCCTCCCCTTCCGCATCCCACCCAACCTCCCTGACAGGATGATTAGTTCTGGGAGCTGGGATTTCCTCAGGAAGGCATCTGAATTCTCAGGTGGGTGCCGAGGCCCTGCACTTACGTTTGTGTTCCCTCCCTGGCAGTCCCTTGTGACGGGAACATCACTTCTTCCAACGGCACTGTGTACTCCCCGGGGTTCCCTAGCCCGTACTCCAGCTCCCAGGACTGTGTCTGGCTGATCACCGTGCCCATTGGCCATGGCGTCCGCCTCAACCTCAGCCTGCTGCAGACAGAGCCCTCTGGAGATTTCATCACCATCTGGTAGGCCAGGTGCCATGTCAACAGCCATTAGAAAGGAGCATTACTGGGGTTCTACACTGGGTTACCAGTCAATTACCTATTGGTTTAGAAAAACCAAGAGGTGAATGGTTTTTAAAGGCTGTCAGCCTCCTGGGTTTCAAATAAACATAGTGGAATGGGGCTCAGCTCCAACTGGCCATTATGGCTCCTTAAAGGGAGAGGAATGGGAGGGCAGTGGCTCCCAGCCTGCAACCCTGCCAGGGCCAGGGAAAGTACCAGTGGGTGTGTTAATGGGAGTAGGTGTGGGTACACAGACTTTCCTCGGTATTTCCAGAGTTCAAACCAACATTCTACATGTACCTGGGCTAAGCCACCCAGACTAATGGAAGAGATTTGAGGTGGAATTTTGTGATGTCCCGTTGGTCATCTGGTGCTGAGCCAGCACTTTCCAGCAGAACTTTCTGCAGTGATGGAACTGTTCTATGTCTATGCTGCCCAATATGGTAGCCACTGGCTACAGAGTACTTGGATATGACTGAGGGTCTGATTTTTAAATGTTATTTAATCTTGATAATTTAAACGTAAATAGCCATGTGTGGCTGGCAGTGGCTGAATTGGACAGCTCAGCTTTGAGTTATGTAGTTATATACAACAAGAGTTAATTTTACATTGGGAATACAAGTTAGCATTTGATATGTGCAGTTTCCTGGACAGTTTCTTCCCAAACCACTGGATCTTTGGAAGAGCACATAATTTTAAAATTCCTTTGTTTGGTGGTTACTGCCATTCTGGGAATCATCGGGGTTAGGGGAATTCTCTTCCAAAATTCCCAGGGCTTGGATAACTGTAACCAGACTGCCCTGGGTTAATTTCCAGCATGATTTCCAAGCAATGGCTGGGAACAGACAGGAGGGGTTAGATAAGGTTTCAGGGAAGAAATCTTTTGTCCCAAAAGGCATTGTGGGTATACTCTTTGCTTGGAAGACAAGGCAATGGAGCATGGAGCCAATATGCATAGCAGCAGATTTTCACACCAGCTCCTCAGCCCTGTCCTAGTGCTGCCCCAGACTGAGAGGACCTGTGGTAAGACCCACACCCCTGCTCCACGGAGCCTGAATTTGCCCAGGAGCCCATTGGGCTGGTGAAGAATCAGGTGAATGAGGAATCAGTGTGAGCTTCACCGATTCTATCAACTATGTTGGGAGACCAAGTTGGGAATGGTTGGGAGAGGTATTTAGGGCATGGTGTGGGGAAGTGTTGGTACAAAAAGAATCATAGCCTCCCACTCCAGGTCTGTCTTAAGGCCACTGATGGCACCAAGTGGAGCAGGCAGCCATGGTGACTAGTGACATGCCAGGACCTTGTTTCCTGTGTACAGGGATGGACCACAGCAAACAGCACCACGGCTCGGCGTCTTCACCCGGAGCATGGCCAAAAAAACAGTGCAGAGTTCATCCAACCAGGTCCTGCTCAAGTTCCACCGCGATGCAGCCACAGGGGGAATCTTCGCCATAGCTTTCTCCGGTCAGTATGGAAGCCTGGCCTGGTGGGAAGGGCCAGGCTTTCAAGTCAAGGCTGAGCTTGACTCCCGGCTCCACCATTTGCAGATCATGTGACCTTGAGTGAGTTGTATAACCTCTTGGAGCCTCAGTGTCTTCAGAGTTATGAGAATTAAATGTGTTAGCCTATGTGAGAGCTCTCAGTGCAGGGTTCTGTAAATGCAAGTTTTCCTCCTATTCCACACTGCCAGGGCAGAGAGGCACAGAAGCCCAAACCTTGGTGCCAAGTCCACTCATTCACATCAACTCACTGGCTGGATCATCCCTATACCTGTGCCCCAGCTTATCCCTTAGCACTTTCTAGCGGGTTCTCCTTCTCCAAAGGGATCTAGTGCCTCTGCTGACCTCTCAAGGAGCACTGTGTTTTTCTGCACAAATGAAGGCATTGTGATTTTGAGTAGGAAGAGTATGAACAGTTCAGAGTAGGTATGTCTTTATTGGCAGCCTGTTTTCTTCTACGAGTCCCAAGTTAGGGATCTGGATATTTCCTCATTTTTATTATAGTGGAATTGCCTAGAGAAACTTATAGAATGTTCTCTGTGGACTTGTGCCTATCTATGGAATGATGCACATAATTGCAATTTACAGATCACTGCAGATATTTTAACCAGAAATCGGGAAAGCTGGATTTTACTCCCAGCTCCACCTTGGGCCAGCTGTGTAAAACCTTGCACAGGTCCCTTCCCCACTTGAGACTTCAGTTTCTTCACCTGTAGAATTACCGGCTTGGAGTTTGTGACCTGTAAGAATTCTGTGAGGTAGTAAGGCAAATATTCTAACCCCTACTTTACAAATGAAGAAATAGGGCAAAGGAAGGCTCAAGTACTTGTCCAAAACCATGTGGATAGAACTGGAAACAGAACCCAGCCTCCGCAGTATCTGCTGCAGTGTCTGCTACAGTATCTGCTCTGGTGTGACTATACAGTGTTATTACATCATGCGTGCACTTGCAGAAACACACTAAGACTGTGAAAGAGGTAGTGAAAGAAACAGAAAGCGACAGAGAGAAACAAGGATGTAAAGAACCTAAGCAGCTGTGACTGCCATTCCCAGGAGCTATCATCCAGGGTGAGTGCAATGTGGGAATGAGACTCCGCCCTCTGCATCTGCTCAGTTCCCATGCCCCTCTCATTGGGCACACCTGTCACTCCACTAATGAAATCCAGGCTTTAAGGCTCTGTCATTTTGACTTGTGACTTTCCCATAGAGTGATAAGAGTATGGACTTCAGAGTCACAGATGGGTTCAAACCTTGGCTCTGACACATGCAAGCTATGTAACCTTGTCTGTCATTTCACCTTTCTGAGCCTCAATGTTATTATGCACAAAATAGGAATAATATAAGTACCTAACCTCCTAAAGTTAAATGAAACAATGCTTGGAAATCCTTAGCTCCAGGCACAGAGTATAAAAGGTGATCAATAACTTATAGTTCTAATAGTCATCATTGTCATGATTATTTTTATTATATCTAGATATTGACAGGCTTGGTGTAAAGTTACCTTGGTGGTAGGCCAGGTCTCTTGTTCCTGTTCCTGAGCCTTCACCTGTACCAGAACCAGGCAAAGGAGGCTCAGCACAGCCCCAGGCCATCCTTATTTCCAAGTTCTTCTCAGCAAGGTCTTTCAGTGAGAGTGCTTGCCTAAGGGCACAATGCTCCTTCTGCCTCTCAAATGAGACATAAGGCCCTTGCTATGGTGTAAATGCTTAGGCCCCCCTAGAATTCATATGCTGATGTCCTAACCCCCAAGGTGATGGTATTAGGAGGTGGGGCCTTGGGAGGCAATTAGGTCAGACAACAGAGCCCTCATGAATGGGATTAGTGCCTTTATAAAAGAGACCCACAGAATCACCACACTGAAGCCTTCTCAGTGGAAAGAGCTAAGAAACACAGGAAACACAGAGGCCGAGGTGGGTGGATCGCCTGAGGTGAGGAGTTCAAGACCAGCCTGACCAACATGGAGAAACCCTGTCTCTACTAAAAATACAAAATTAGATGGGCGTGGTGGCGCATGCCTGTAATCCCAGCTACCCAGGAGGCTGAGGCAGAAGAATCGCTTGAACCTGGGAGGCGGAGGTTGCGGTGAGCCAAGATCACGCCATTGCACTCCAGCCTGGGCAACAAGAGTGAAACTCCATCTCAAAAAAAAAAAAAAAAGAAACACAGGAAACTCATTTGCCGCTTTTACCACATGAGGACACAGCATAAAGACAGCTGTCCATGAACCAGTAAGAAGGCCCATACCAGACATCAAAATTGCCAGTCCCTTGAACTTGGACTTCCCAGCCTCTAGAACTGTGATAAATAAATTTCTGTTGTTTAGAAGTCACCCAGTCTATGGTAATTTGTTACAGCAGCCTGAATGGATTAAGATAGCCATTCAGTCCCAGCTCAGACCAGAGCCCAAGGCTTCACTGACCACAGGAGCAGGCAAGGGTCTGGGGCAAGAGAGGAGGAACTGCTGTGCCCAGATCGGCAGGCTCAAGTGGGAGAGGCACTGGACTAGGGGATGAGTGAGCAAGAGAGGCACATTCCATGCCTCATAGAACTTTTGGTAAGTTGTGGAATATATCCTACATATAAAAATGTATGTAACATGTATGTGCAGTTTAAAGAGTAATAAAATGAACACCATCATTGAGCCTAAGAAAAAGAACACCTAAGCCTTTGAAGCTCTGTTCCTTCCTCAACACATTCCCCTACCCTACCCTGAGAGTTAACCATGATCCTGTACTTTTGGTTAATCATTCATTGCTTTTCTTTTTATTTTACTCCATATGTGAGTCTCCAAAAATATGTTGTTTAATTTTGCATGTTATTTCTGTTATGTAAAGACAATCATTCTATAAATGTTCTTCTGTGACCTGCTCTTCTCACTCAAAATTAAGTTTTTGAAATTCATGTTGATGCATGTGACTGTACTTAACTCATTTTTCAATGCTGTATGATTTCATTGCATGAAAATATAGCAATTTATTTAGTCTACTGTTAACACTTAAGTTGTTTCATTTCAAGCAATAAGAACATTGTTGCTTATTCCTTATTGTGAACATGTACAAGGGTTTCTCTTGAGTACATGTCTGTGTGGAGTTGTGAGGTTGTAAATATCCACATATTTAGTTTCACTAGGTAATGCTCAATTTATCTTAGAAGCAGTTATAACCATTTACACTCTTCCCAGCAACTGAAGTAGAGTTCCTATTGCTGTACATCCTTGCAAACACTGGGTTTTAGCAGACTTTACATTTCTACCAATCTGGTAGGTGCATGAGATGGCATTTCACTTGTATGCTTGTGATGAGGCAGAGCATCCTTTCCTGTGTTACTGAGTGTTCATGCTTCCTGCTCTGTGAAATGTCTGCTCCCCAGACAGCTTTCCTGCTCCAAGGAGAAAGAGATAATGAGTAACTAAGAGGACAAAATTTTTGCAAATTGTAACAAATGCTTCGAAAGACATAAAAGGATAAGATAGCAAACAAAAAGTTGGAGAATTCCATGCAAAGTAATTGTGGAAAACCTAAGAGAGGATATTCAAGATAAGAACTAAAGAAAAAAAAAAGGAGCTAGACTTGCAAAAAGTGGACAGTGGAAGGGAGTGGGGGAAAGAATTTTTGCCTTTCTCCAGGCAAGCAGCTCTAAGGAACTTTCTTTTCATATGAGGATCAATAAGAAAAAGGAAAAATACCTTAAGGAGACCTGTGAAAGATTTTATAACATTAAAAATTAGAACATGAAGTTTGAATTACAGAGAAAAATGCCCTTGAAAAAAACATGGTTTAGGAACTAGAAGTAATAGAAATAAATTTTGGGAAGCATCTTCTTCTAATATAAGTCTAGATAACATGGACTCCAAATAACAGGTGAAATGTTCAGACAGCACACAAATGAAAAGAAAGATCTGGCCAAGAGATAAATAAAACGAAAGCTAAATCTCTTCCCTTCCCCACTTGAATAATTCAGTCCTAAAGCTGTGAGATGGGACAAAGCAAAGACATCTGATATGGTTTGGCTGTGTCCCCACCCAAATCTCATCTTGAATTGTAGTTCCCATAATCCCCATATGTCATGGGAGGGACCAGGTAGAGATAAGTGAATCGTGGGGGCCAGTTTCCTCCATCCTGTTCTCATGATAGTGAGTTAGTTCTCACGAGATCTGGTGGTTTTATAAGGGGCTTCCCTCTTTACTGGGCTCTCATTCTTCTCCTTCCTGCTGCCATGTGAAGAAAGACGTGTTTGCTTCCCCTTCTCCCATGATTGTAAATTTCCTAAGGCCTCCCCAGCCATGCTGAACTGTGAGTCAACTAAACCTCTTTCCTTTATAAAATACCCAATCTCAGGTATGTTTTTATTAGCAGTGTGATAACAGACTAATACAGCATCCATACCTGTCAGGCAAGAGGGAGTGTGAACCATTGTAGCCCAGGCCGGGGTGTCAGGGGGAGACACACTGATGGGCTGCCTGGCATGGGCAGCTGGAGCTTAGGTATCTGTACAGGGATGGAGCTGGCACAGGGTGTCAGAGCTCTGCGCAGGATGAGCAGACACCCATGTAGGGTATTGGAGCCCAAGCAGAGGAAGGCGGACAGCCACACAGAGAAGGATCAGCCCAGCAAAGGAAGTCAGAGCCTAAGTAGGGTGAGGAGGGAGGGGTCAGCAGAAATGAAACCTTGGTTCCAGATGGGTGACTGATCAAATACGTTAATACGTTAAGGACAATAGAAGGCAGGTGTCTCACTGTCAGAGAAGAGGGTTAGAACTATGGATAGAGCAAAAATTATAATATACCCAATGGTGTTAAATTTGAATTGGATGTATCAGTGTGAGCTTATGGTTTTCAATATGTAGAGATATGGAAGAAAATATGAGTGTGTGAGTGGGGCATGTTTGAGTACATGTGTGTTTGCACATACATTTCTTAGCTCTTTCTACTGAGAAGGCTTCAGAGCAGTGATTCTTCAATAGTAATGAGCACATCTAGCACCAGATATTGGTTCCTAAATAACATTTTCCACTAAAATGGACCAGGGCTCCTTGAAGAAATGGCTAATCCCAAGCCTGGGGCAGAGAAAGTAGAAGACAAGCCAGGAATATCTTATGGCAGAAGCTAAGGAAATGCCCAAGGCATGATGGAGACATGTCAAAGGGACATAGAATCTGGCTTGGAGGGGTTCTCACTAACCATATTGGGGATAATTTGAGAATCAAAGTTGTTTAAAATAGTAACAAATGGTGGTGACCTATTGAATCAAACAGAATACTGTGTATATCCACGCAGACATTAAATAATTACAAGTTTTTATAAGGAAGGGGAGATTTACATAACTTCAAACTACCCCCTCCCCCACCCCACTCCACACACAGTAATAACAAAGGGAAAAAGAAGTGGAGAAGACTGGAAGACACGCCCACCTCATCAATAATGGGACAAATTGAAATCATACTCCAGCTGAGAGGATGCAGTGAGAAGAAGCCAGCATCACTTCCATGATTATCCAGTTGCAGAAGACAAGCTGAACATAATCAGGAGGAAACACCAGGCAAACCTAACTTGAGGGACGGACTGTCAACTCCCCGGCAGGCAGTCTTCAAAAATATAAAAGTTCTGAAGGTCAAGTAAAGACACTGGAACCATTCCAGACTAAAGGAGACCAAAGAGACATGACAATGAAATGCAACATGTGATTCTGAACTGGATCAATAAATTATCAAGGAATTTATTGGAAAAACAGGTGAAACTTGAATGAGATGTGAAGATTCGATGGCAGTAATGTGTCAGTGTTAATTTCCCAATGTTGATGGTCGTTTTGTGGTTATGTGAGAGAAAGTGCCAGTTTGTAGGAAATACACTAAGATATTCTGGGGTTACAGGGCAACATGTTGGCTACTTACTTGCAAACGGTTCATGGAAAAAGATTTTTGTACTATACTTCCAACTTCTCCTATACCTTTGTGGCTGCTCCAAATTAAAACTTTAATTTCCAAGGGAAGCTAGATACTAAAAAATAGCAAGACTGAAAAGAAACAAAATAGCGTAATTTTCATCAGCACAAGAATCAGCAGAAGCAACACTGTAGAAAAACAATGCAAAGATGAGGAGGACAAACCTGAAAATCTCAACCCAAATAGGGAGAAGGGCAGAGGCGTGAAAGTGGTAGAGAGAAGATAGAAGATATAAGGAGACCCAGTGGACAAAGAGCCAAGACACTGATAACAAGCATTCAGGAAGAAAGGAACCAAATGGAAATGATAAAACTTTTCTGAGATGAAAGAAAACCTGTGTATATAAAGGAGCTCTCTGGATACCAAGAGAAATAAAAAAGAGGCTGGCAATTTTTTCAACTTGTAAGGGTGAGGAGTAGGGGAAATCTACAAGAATCCAGGCTGAGAAAGTTACCTTAAATGAACCAAAATCAGACAATTCTCAGGCTAATTTTTGACATTAGATTACAGAAAATGAAGGAGGTGATGTTTAAGGAGGAGAAAAAGTTGGGGGCTTCATGTGTGAGTGCAAGAAATTGTTATTTGCAGGGATTCAATAATTTACAATTATTGCCACTCTATCTCAAGTGGGGCTGTAACTCCAGGTGGCTGTAACTCCGGATGAACTCCAGATGAACCAGTAACTCAAAATAGAGAAGATGTATGAAAGAAAAGATAAAAATGGAGTGTTGATACTAGCTAAGCACAGACTTAAAGCTAAATAATAATGGAACATATGGATTCAAAGCAGTGCAAATACAATAATTCTTAAAAGACTAAAAATAATTATTTTATATTATTAAATGTGCAAGAAGGTGGAAAAGGGATAAGAGAATGTCCTTATCTTTTGTGACGGTGGAATCAATATATATTATCCAATTGTTGACTTTGATCACTAGAGAAATAAGGATTTTGAACATATACTTTAGTCACTAATATATTTAAAATAAAGTATAATACTTCTAAATCACTAAAAGAAAAAACACATAAAACATAATCCAAATATAAAAGGCAGAGAACAAAGGAAACTATTTAGGGACAAAGATACAGCAAGCACAAAATCAGATAAAGCAGTAGAATAAAATCATTCAATTGTAATGAAAAATGCAAATTTACTAAAATTCAATTTCCTGTTAAAAAACAAAGACTCTTAATGATCTGGTTTGGCTGTATCTCCACCCAAATCTCATCTTGAATTGTAACTCCCACAATTCCCATGTTGTGGGAAGAACCTGAATTATGGGGGTGGGTCTTTCCTGTGCTAGTCTCATGATAGTCAGTAAGTCTCACAAGATCTGATGGTTTTAAAAAATGGGAGTTTCCCTGCACAAGCTCTGTCTTGTCTTGTCTGCCACCATGTGAGACATGCCTTTCAACTTCCACCATGATTATGAGGCCTCCCCAGCCACGTGGAATTGTAAGTCCAATAAACCTCTTTCTTTTGTAAATTGCCCAGTCTCAGGTTTGTTTTTATCAGCAGCATGAAAATGGACTAATATATTTAGATTAACCTAAATAATATTCAACTATATTTTCTATACCAGGAACATAACCAAGACAATGTGATACAGTTTAAAGATAAAAGGGTGGCCAGAGATTATATTGGGCAAACATAAACAACAACAGTAACAATCAAAGAAAAATGCAGAATTCATAATGTCTTCAAGGTTCCATGTTATAGCATGTGTCCGAGTTTCCTTCCTTTTTAAGGCTGAATAACATTCCACACATGTGGTATATATTTATTAATAACGTTAGTACAGACCACATTTTGTTTATCTGTTCATCCCTCTATGGACATTTGTGTGGCTTCTACCTTTTAGCTTTTGTGAATAATGCTGCTAAGAGCATGAGTGTACACATATGTCATGATAATTTTTTTTTTTTTTTTTGAGACAGAATCTTGCTCTGTCACCCAGGCTGGAGTGCAGTGGCGTGATCTTGGCTCACTGCAAGCTCCGCCTCCCAGGTTCGCGCCATTCTCCTGCCTCAGCCTCCCGAGTAGCTGGGACTACAGGCACCCACCACCTCGCCCGGCTAATTTTTTGTACATTTAGTAGAGACGGGGTTTCACCGTGTTAGCCAGGATGGTCTCGATCTCCTGACCTTGTGATCCGCCCACCTCGGCCTCCAAAACTGCTGGGATTATAGGTGTGAGCCACCGCGCCCGGCTGTCATGATAATTTTTGAAGTGATTATCCAATTAGGAAGGTTGCAGAAAGATGGCCACTTAGTGATAGGTAGTTTGAGAATTGCAGATCCAAAACCTTAACACAATATGATTAGCTACATATTCCAGTCACTTTGTGGTGCCTGTGCCACTCATAATGTTCTCTTTAACTGCTCCTCGGGGCACTTGGCAGCTGTTTGTACATTGTGACACCCCTCCACGCACACATCTGCCCCCCAGCCACAGAAGCTTGGACCAGAGGTGGACACCTGAGCTGACTGCAGCAGGGGCAATCAGATGTTCTCTCTTGGGAAGTTGAAATAGGACCCAAGAGATTCTACTTTTGCCTGGACCCATCTCCTGAAAAGATAAAAATCCAAGTGCAATGGATTGCTGCTCTTCTACTTTCCATGTGGACCAAAAAGTAGAACAATCCTATGTGCAGAAAGAGAATGATTGAGAAGTGGAAAATTTTCCTTGGTTTCTGATGGCCCTTCAGTTCCTCGTCCTCTACCTTTGTGAAGTCTGGCTGCAAATCGACCCTTGGGTTCTCTCTTCTCTGAGAGGCTTTTTTTGCTTATTCTAGCCTGAATTGATTTATTTACATCCAAAGGTTCCCAAGGAATACAACAACCTAGGACCCAGCAATCCTACTTCTGGGAATTATGCAAAGATATGTGCATGAAGATATTGCTTGATATGTTATAACAGGGAAATTAGAAATAATCTAAATGTAAAAATAGTAAGAGATTAGGTATTATAAATTTAAAGTGTATACTCAGAGAGAGAGAGATAGGGAAAGATACAGTCATTACAAATCATTCATGTATGAACCTGGGCAACATAGTGAGACTCTGCCTCAACCAAAAAAAAAAAAAAAAAAAATTAGCTGGGTGTGGTGGTGCATGCCTGTAGTCCCAGATACTCAGAAGGTTAATGTGGGAGGATCACTTGAGCCCAAGAGTTTGAGGTTACAGTGAGAGCTATGATTGTGGTACTGCACTCCAGCCTGGGTGACAGAATGAGAACCTGTCTCTAAAAAGAAAATAAAAAGAATCATTCATGTAGAATACAATTCACTGATTTAGGAAAATGTTTATTTTATATTGTTCAGTGCAAAAAAAGCAGGTGATTTTAAAAACTCAGGTGATGGTATCACAAGAAAATGCAGTGATTATGGACTCCCACCCTAGACCACACTCACCACTCCTTGTGATGTTCTGAAAAAGAGATACAGACAAGAAACAAAGGCAAAGGAAGGCATTTCAATATTAGCTGGGCATGGACCCCAGATTCAAAAGCAGAGCCTGAGTCCTTTGGTAAGCTCAAATGAACCATGTGAGCTCACATTTTTTTCTAAGCTAATTTGGTTTTAAAGGCTGCAAATGAGGCCGAGCATGGTGGCTCATGCCTATAATCCCAGCACTTTGGGAGGCCAAGGTGGGCGAATCACCTGAGGTTGGCAGTTCTAGACTAGCCTGACCAACATGGAGAAACCCCATCTCTATTAAAAATACAAAATTAGCCAGACGTGGTGGCGCATGCCTGTAATCCCAGCTACTCGGGAGGGTGAGGCAGGAGAATCGCTTGAAACCAGGAGGTGGAGGTTGCCATGAGCCGAGATCGCACCATTGTGATCCAGCCTGGGCAACAAGAGCAAAACTCCATCTCAAAAAAAAAAGATAAATAAAAGCTTCAAATGAAAGGCCAATTCAGCACACCCAGCAGCTTGAGGAATAACGTTCCCAGGAAGACGACAGGGACCATTGCTCACAATGGCTGCTGCTGAGCCGGCTGCTGCTGAGCCAACTGCTGCTTAACATTAATAAAGCAATTGCCCCCACCGTTCACGAGTTAACATGTTCACACACACCAGAATCTGGCTATGCTCTCTCAACACCTCACCCTCTTCCCCTCAGGGGAAGAAGGAGGGTATTCACAAAATGAAATGGAAGAGTCTGCCTTGAATGTCCCCTGCCCTAGAGTTCTGTAGCAATAACATGGTGGATACAGTGGGATACCATCAATGTGGTAAGAGTGTGTGTGTGTGTGTGTGTGTGTGTGTGTGTGTGTGTGTGTGTGATGGGAAATAGGGCATGTCTGTAAAAGACCCAAGATCCTACAGCAAAATCTTCACAATGCTTATGCCTAGATGGTGAGATTTGGGAAATTTTTGTTTTGTTGCTTTTTAGTATCCCATGAGCTTCCCGCATTAAACAGAAATTTGTAATTTTATGGCCAGGCACAGTGACTCACACCTGTAATCCCAGCACTTTGGGAGGTCAAGGTGGGAGGATCACTTGAGCCCAGGAGTTTGAGACCAGCCTGAGCAATATCTTGAAACCAGATCTCTACAAAAAAAAAAAAAAAAAAAAAAAAAAATTGTAATTAGCCAGGTGCGGTGGCATGAGCCTGTAGTCCCAGCTACTTGGGAGGCAGAGGTGAGAGGATAGCTTAAGCCCAGGAGGTCAAGGCTGCAGTGAACCATGATTGTGCCACTGTACTCCAGTCTGGGTGACAGAGCAAGACCCTGAAAAAAAAAAAAAAAACTAGTTTTAAAATGTAATGGAAAATCACCCCAATCAAAAGAGTAATCACAAAATATAAAGTACCCAGACTATATTTAAGTTGGGATTTGTTTTTATTCATTTTTTTTCCTGGAAAAGTTTAGTATGCCTTAGAAGTTTTGAAGATAAGTATGGCACTGAGAATGGAAGGCACCAATTTTTTTAACTTATTAAGAAAAATTATAATTGGCTACATAAAAACTTAATACTTCTACAAATCAAAAGTGCCATAAATAAAACTAAGCAAATGATAAACTGGGAAAATATAATTAATGGCTAAAGTCAACCTTGAATATTCAGAGTTCTTCAAATTTATAAGAAAAATAGGAGCAAAGAAAGTCTTTCATAGCTAGACCTTCTTTCTGCCTAGAGTTTTATAATGTGTCAAGCTGCGGGGTTTCACTGTGCACTGGATGTGGATGGTACAGTATGCAATGCACAGAGGCACTGTTTTGTCACGCCATATTGTTGGGTGATCATGAAGTGATGTTTTAAGTATTTAAACTTCTAACATTGGTTTATCACAACTCTTTTAATAGACAGTTAAAAAGAGAAATGCAAATAGGCCATTAACATGTGAAAAATGCTTAGCCTAATTAGTTATCAAATGCCAATTAAAATAAAATAAATGCTGCTTGTTTAGCAAGTTAACAAAGACTAAAACAGACGACTATCTCTCCCAGTGGGGCCTAAGTTCTCTGAGGGCAAGGGATGTATTTGTTTTGGTTGTTCTTGTAACCTCATCACCTGGCACAGTGCCTGACCCAGGGTGAGCCCTCCATAGACAATCATTACATGAACTGGGTGAAAGAAGAATGATGGCACCCAGTGCTGGAGGAACAGTCGCTCTGTTGATAGTATCAATGGGAACCATTTTCCTGGAGGGCAAAGTGGAAGCATGCAGCGAGTGCGGACGTGGCCTTCCCAGGCTTATGTTAAATCAAAGGTAAACCCACTTGGTTACCTCAAGAGTGCCTCTTAGTTTTAACACCCACATTTCATAGAGCTTACGTATCTCTCAGTACGATACATTTCAGCGAGTGCGTCTATAGAAAACATTTACAGTTAGATCCCCCAAAACATAATACACCATTTTCAATAAATCTATATGCAGGGAAAGTCTCAAGTTGCATTCCAACTACAGTTGGTAAAATGTCAGAATCCCATGCGGACTTTTGGAAAGGGGCTCCAATTCCATGGCGGGGATGTGTGTCTCAGAGGCTGCTGGCTCTGAGGTGTCACTCCATGCTGTTCATTGTAAACTGTACTCTACCACCTAGTGCCAGTCCTGAATGCATTCCCACTGAGTCTTTCATAGCTAGACCTTCTTTCTGCCTAGAGTTTTATAATGTCTCAAGCTGCAAGATTTCACGGCGCACTGGATGTGGATGGTACAGTATGCAATGCACAGAGGCACTGTTTTGTCACACCATGTTGTTGGGTGATCGTGATGTTTTAAGTATTTAACTTCTCTAACATAATGGTTTGTTGCATATATTTAGGTATTTTATTTTGTCTTAATTACTTTTTGGATTTTGGGTTTAAGTACAACACAGCATAATTTTTTCCCACTTAAAATAATGGGATATAGGTTCCTAGTTAATATCTTTACACAGAACATTTGATTTCCAGGAAAGGATTACTGACATTCAGCAGGAGATATCTGTACTTTCAAAAGGGTCATGTACTTGAATCTTCCTAGTTAAAAAAGAAAAAGAAAAAAACCATAAAAGATGCATATATAAAAAAAGATTTCATTGCAGCTTTATTTTAAATTGCAAAACTTTGGAAACCTAAATGGTTAACAGAGTATCTGTTAAATACATTCTAGTAAATCTGTATGATTAAATCCTATGAAGTTATTTCAATCATATTTTCTAAGAAATGTAATTATATGGGAAATTCTTGCAATATAATAGTAAGTGTGCAAGGATCAACACAAGCTATATAACATATAATGCAAGTTGTATAAAACAAAAATATTTATATATGCAGAGAATAAACACTCCAGGAACGTACTGTAATTGGTTAACAGTCGTTATCTCTGAGAGCGCAATGGATAAGTTTGATTTCTCCCTACTGTTCCATAGAATACCTCAAATTTTCTTTAATGATAATGTACTGTATTTGTATTTATTAAAGAACACCTTTTTAATATAGCAAGGATTGGGGTGATTGGAAATAGTAACCATAACAGCAGCAGTGGCAGCAGGAGCAGCTAACACTTGTATAGCACTTGACTCTGTGCCAGTAATAAAAGCCAGGTTATGAGCCCACACTGAACTTAGCCTCAGTAAATAGCATCCTGCCTCTAGCATCATCCAGTCTCTGCCCATAGGGATGAATTCCAGCCTAGAAAATTTGTGAAGCCAGAAGTATCTGGTCAAAGATCAGAAGGGTCAGCTTGTCAGCTGACTTCAGTGGGTACTCGCAGAAGCCACATGCAGCATGTAGATGCTCAGTGGTGGGAAGAATACAGGGTTTGGGAGCAGCCAGACCTGGATTCAAATCCTACCTGTGCCACCTAATTCCTGTGTGACCTTGAGGAACTTACTTCACCTTTCTGAATCTCACTTGCTCACGAGTAGGGTAAGAGCACCTCACAGCATGGTCAGATGTTGTGAGGGTTAGAGTGGCAGCCTATAAAACGCCTAATATCCACGAGGCACTCAGAAAACGCTCCTCTCCCACCCTTCAGTGCTGGTGATGGTGTCACTGACTCCTTAGATTGCCCCTCTTTTGTTATTATTAATTTCAATAAGGATGACAGAAGATAAGCAAAAAGGACTTGGCTAAACTTGCCCTGTTTACAGATAAGTACTCATGAATATCTGTGTGTGAATAAATGAGGGATGAGAAAGTGAAGAATTGAACAAATGAATGACGGTGTACCTGGAGAATGATGATCTTACCCTGACTTGCCTGCTTTTATCTTTTCAGCTTATCCACTCACCAAATGCCCTCCTCCCACCATCCTCCCCAACGCCGAAGTCGTCACAGAGAATGAAGAATTCAATATAGGTACCACCTCCCAAGCCAGCAAGGACTGTGAGCCCAGGACTGGGGAAGGAAGGGAAGGTAGCGGGGGGAGCTGTCGGGCCAGTGGACCTTATCCCCTGCTCCTGTCTGTGGAGAGAGAAACAGTAGGCCCTGTGCCAGAGGGTTCTGCCCACTGAGTTTACACCCAGAATAAAATCAAAAGGGGAGGCAGAAAAACAGTTTTCTTTTTTTGGTTCAAGTCAGCATCTTTTTGAGAAATAAATCTATGCAAGACAGTATAAAATGTCCTGGAATATGAAACATTCCGAGGCTAACACAAGGCTGAGTTGTGAGAGGGGCGCAGTTGTCTGGGCCATTTGATGGGAGCTGAGCTAGTTATTTAAGTCTGAACAGAACATGACCTGCCTCTGATTATCTCACCTGGAAGTGGGTTCAAGGTACTAATGACTGGACTTCTTAAGAGAGTCTACATGTTGGTCTTTCTTTGACAGGTGACATCGTACGCTACAGATGCCTCCCTGGCTTTACCTTAGTGGGGAATGAAATTCTGACCTGCAAACTTGGAACCTACCTGCAGTTTGAAGGGCCACCCCCAATATGTGAAGGTAATTGCATGGAGCCACATCTGTATGGGGCCTAGAATTTCCTCCTGAACAAAGCTCTTGTTTTGCTCCTCTTTCTATTCCCAGTTCTCAGCTCAGTCACTGCCCCATAACATGAAAGGTCACTTGGTAAATGTTGTCTGATGGATGAGTAAGTGCATGAGGAATGAGTGAGTGATCACTCTAGATAGGTTCTCTGCCCTGTTCTGATGTCTGAACCTGTGAATTGGCTACAGTGGCCACATTTATTTCCATCTGCCTTTTTTTCGTTCCTGGGAATTTCTTGGAATTGCATACTGAGTACTGGAAGGAGGAAGTCCCTCCCTGGGCGTGGGCTCACACACCATCCCTGCTTTACTGGTGCGCGGATGCACTCAAGGTGCTGTGTGCCAAACCAGGCAACTGAGAGACCACAGCAGTCTATTGCAGTGTACCATGCCTTGACAGAAATGAATTCGCTTCAGCGAGTCACCCCAATTAAGATCAAAAAATAGTCTCCACTCATCAGGCATCTGACCTAAGGCAAGGTACCTGATTGTCCTGCCCTCAGCCTTCCCTTCTATAAACTGAGGATAATGATAGTACTTATGCCATGGGGGTATTAAATGGGTTAATAACATAAACCAGTTTAGAATGATGCCTGGCATGCAGTAATTGCTCCATGTTTGTGTTAATATTATCATTAGTGCGACTACTGTTTCTAGAACTACTGCTACCTGCAAATATTCAGTAGCCTATGGGGAAACAGGTCAGCCTTTCCCCCACTTCTGGGAAAGCAAGAGTAGGAAGAACCTGCAATATGGACTGTCAGTGAGGAATAGCACACCTGGTAGAGGCAGGAGAGTACCATGAGGCCTAAGAGAACTTAAGTATCACCACATCTCAGTGCCCTGTGCTGGTCATCGGATTAGTGAAATCAGGAACATGTCAAAGCTAAGCGAGTTTCCTCTTAGAAGACATTAGTTTTCCTTCTCCTCTTAAAATTAAAAAGGAAGCTCTATTGGGAAAAGTCAGTGAGTACCTTTCAAAGCTACTCAGGTAGAATCCTGGATGAGTCCTGTGAAATTCTGGGCCACAGCAAGACTCTAGGAGCCCAGCCCCCGTGCTGATTACCAAGCCCCACTTCTCTGAAAGCAGAGGTAAGATGGGTGAACAGCCCATGGCAAAGTCTTGTACCCAAAATAGCATTACCTGAAATTGTAATCCTGGGATTAATTTTTGGCCTTGCAGTTCCAGAACCTCCCTTTTACCAGTGTCCCAGAATCCAGCAGACCCAGGAAGCCTGTCTAAAGGCACATCTACTGCAAAATACTGATTTCTCCGTGTGCAGTGATAAGAATACTTACAACTATTGTCAATGCACACCTTTGTACTGAAAGAACAATGTACTGAAGAAGTCGATTTAGTCCTCAGAACTTTGCTTTGGCATCCGCAACCCAAACAAATGGAGGTGGATGGTCCTGAAATTGCTTTCATGCTGTGATGCTTGCCTGTGACCCAGGACACAGCACCTCCTCAGTGCTGGGGAAGGGCCTCTCTGAACCAGCAGCTTCCCTCCCACTCATGGTGATGACGAAATAACCAATCCTGCTCCTCCAGCTCCTCCTTTTCTAAGTTCCAAGCTCAATGTCTTCCTTAGAATGACATTTTTTTCTTTAGCTATATAAATAGTACTAATTAGGCCACAGCCAAGTTCTGAGACCTTTCTGTTCAAGATGCAGTTATCATCATTCCCTCTACAATTTATTGAAGCACTATGTTGCATGCTTTACATATATTATTTCATTATATATATATACATATATATGTATATATATACATATATGTATATGTGTATATATATACACATATATATGTGTGTGTATATATATATATACACATATATATGTGTATATATATATATATTTTTTTTTTTTTTTTTTTTGAGATGGAGTCTCACTCTGTCGCCAGTCTGGAGGGCAGTGGTGCAATCTCAGCTCACTGCAACCTCTGCCTCCTGGGAAGCAATTTTCCTGCCTCAGCCTCCTGAGTAGCTGGGACTACAGGCACATGCCACCACACCCAGCTAATTTTTGTATTTTTAGTAGAAATAGGGCTTCACCATGTTGGCCAGGATGGTCTTGAGTTCTTGACCTCATGATTCACCCGCCCCGGCCTCCCAAAGCGCTGGGATTACAGGCATGAGCCTCCGCACCCAGCATGTAATATTTTATATAATGCTCACAACAGCCCTGTAAGGTCTGTGTTATCTCTGTGTTGGAGATAGAGAAGCCATCACACAGAGAGGAGATAACTTGTTCAAGAACACACCATTAGTAAGTGGCAGAGGTGGGCTATGAATCCAGGTGTATTTGACTCAAAATCCCATGTACTTACCTCTGCCCTATACAATACAATCTTTGTTCAAATAAAACCCATTTTATAGATTATCTCCTTTGGATCTGGGGAAGCCTTACTGTTGTCTGTATGTATGTTCCATCCTCCCCTACTCAAAGCCAGGTAGTAGAACCCACAACTTATCTAGGAAGTGATTCCAACCAACTGGCAAAGCCCAAGTCCCAGAAATACTGCAATATTGACACAGGATCTAAGCCCACCTCATGTCATGGAGCAGCACAGTGATGGATGTGGGATCTTATCTGAATGTGCTCAAACACTGATTTTCTGGTGGTTGTCTTTAGCATTGGGAAAAGCAAATGTGTTGGCCGTAGTTCCATCTCCACCCCCATGTACTTGGTGTTTCTCTTTCTTTCTCCAAGTGCACTGTCCAACAAATGAGCTTCTGACAGACTCCACAGGCGTGATCCTGAGCCAGAGCTACCCTGGAAGCTATCCCCAGTTCCAGACCTGCTCTTGGCTGGTGAGAGTGGAGCCCGACTATAACATCTCCCTCACAGTGGAGTACTTCCTCAGCGAGAAGCAATATGATGAGTTTGAGATTTTTGATGGTAAGTCAGTCAAATGCCTCACAGTTCTCTGCTGCAGAAGACATGGACTTGCTCCAGAACCCGAGGAGTCTGTGCTGCAGTTTTCCTATCAGGGCTTGCCAGAAGCTCCACAGGATGTCCTTCCCTACCACAGCAACCCCAAGGCCATGGGACCTGAGGGGTGGCATGGCCCAAGCAGCAGAGCTGCTTGTACTGCAACTTGAACCTGTTACCGAACCTTTTCTTACTCTAGCTCCCACTCAAAGCCATTCCTGTTCATGTCAACAGATAAATGGGTCAAGCAGTATTCCCAAGTGAAGAGTGTGCTTCCTCCAAAACCCAGAGATCTACCAAACATTGTGCTGCCTCTTTGGCTTTAAGAGGGAAAAGGTGCAATAATTTGCTGTTTAATTTGGAGGGCATGTCTCAGCATGCTTCAGACCACTGGACCCTAAAAATTCATAGCAGAACTTTGTAGGATTTATCTCTTACCCTCTGGAGCACATGCATCTTGAAAAGGCATCTTGCCAAAGCACTAATTGTCCCTTCTCACTCATCAGGTCTAATTAATATGATGTCCTCAATAGAGTGAACCAATATGTTATATTCTGCAAGGTGTCCAGATGGTCCACATCCCTTTATACTCTATTATGACAGAGAGCAAGAGAAGTAACATAGCTCTGGGGGAAACCATGAATGTATACTGTTGTCTACCTCATGTGAATGCAAAGTGCTTCTGATCCTCATTTCTGAAGAGTATGGAAAAGACTTCATGGCCAGATCAACAGCTACATTCTATGTAACCAAGGCTGCATTGATCTGTTCTAGTAAAGATATGCGCCTCACACAGCTGCTACAGTTGAGGCTCCTACTTTGTTAAGTGTGTACTGTGAGACGGACCTGGGCCAGGACTCCATTTATTCCCAAAACCAACTTTCATACACCACTCCTCTGGCAGAGTAGCTATGATAGTGCTTTGGACCCCCAGGCATCAGCATCAATTAACATCCTGTATCCAGAAGTCTTTGATATATCTGAACATTCCATTTTCTATAATATTCTGTTTTCTGAGTAAACAGTAGTAGGTCTTTTGGGGGAAGAACGGTAGGAACAACTACTATATACAATTATTGTCATTGTGCAGGGTCTTTTTTCATAGGGACCCAGCCTCTTGGGAAATGAAACCTGGCTCAAGTCTGCAAACTGGGCAAAGGATTGCACCTTTCTGCTGGGGGCAGCTTTTCTCATCCTGCGGTTAGCTACTCATGATCTATTTTGTTCATATAGTTATACTTGTTTTGGCTGCTCTTCTTGGCTTCCTATTTACCTTGCCCTTAGGAACATCATGTTCTATGAGCCATCTTTGTAGATCCCGTAGGCCGAGCTCTCCCAGCTGCCATTCCAGCCTTGCTTCCCATTTTAGTAATTATGCCAACTTTGCTTCTGACTGTTAAGTAATTCCACCTGGCCTCGGTGTTCTAGGACCTTCTCATCCCCATTACTGCTAGGGAGCCCAGTGTCTCTCTCCATCAGTTTTGACCCACAGAGGATAGCCATTAGTTACTCAGGTTTTCAGCAATGCTGGTGCTCACCCCCTCCAGGAAGGCTGGAGCTCCTCACCTCCTGATTGCTTTAGTAAATGGAGTGTCCTCCAGGTCTTCCTGAGAACTATGGTCAACTTTTACACAGCAGACCTAGCCCAGCATGCCACTTCTCCCAGCCTTTCCCTTCACAGTTTGCATGGCAGTTCTGGTGACTCTACTTTGTTTAATATGATCCATTAATTTTTCCAAGCTTCTAAGAGCTGTCTCAGTGGCATAGTAGAGCCATCACTCAGGGCCTTTTCCAGAGTGATAAATCCTGTGTTATGGGTTATCCAGCTTTATATTCTGCGCCCCTTCAACCAGCCCCCTCGGGATGCAATCTCAGGCATTTAAGGTAGGACAAAAGAAGAGGGAGGTCTTTCTCAAAGAGCTTTCAAAAGCAGTATTAGGGAGCTCTGTTACTTATGACCCCAAGACATGACATTTTCCTCTAGCTTTATTGCTATGTCTTCATTCCATAAATATTTTTTCTATATGGCAGGCACTGAGCTTTTTTTCTTTTTCTTTTTTCTTTTTTTTTTTGAGACTGAGTCTTTCTCTGTAACCCAGGCTGGAGCACAGTGGTGCGATCTTGGCTCACCGCCTCCTGGGTTCAAGTGATTCTCGTGCCTTAGCCTCCCCAGTAGCTGGGACTACAGGCATGCACCACCATGACCAGATAATTTTTGTTTTGTTTTTTTTTTTTTTAGTAAAGATGGGGTCTTGCTATTTGCCCAAGCTGGTCTCAAACTCCTGGGCTCAAGTGATCCACCTGCCTCACCTTCCCAAAATGCTGGGATTACAGACATGAGCTTAAATACACACAAGAGAAGTAGGGTGGCCAAGTGGAAGAAGTTCCCAGTTTGAAAACCAGCTCTTCCATTAACCAGCTACTTGACCTTTGTCAAGTCTCAAAATGCAAATCAATTTCATCTTACCTGCCAGCCCCTAGAGGTAGGCAGGGACTTCCTAGAGCACTGCTTTAGAGCTGGGCTTAGGAGAAAAGAGCACCTTGAGCAATGCCTGTGGATGCAGAGAGAGGAGTGCAAGTACAAATGATTTTGCTGACTCTGAACAAGTCACCCCACCCTCTGAGTCCTGAGGTCTTCCCTGGAGGCTCCCTGTGATGGCTCCCATGGTCTGTAATCCTGCGTCCTTCTCACCCCAGGTCCATCAGGACAGAGTCCTCTGCTGAAAGCCCTCAGTGGGAATTACTCAGCTCCCCTGATTGTCACCAGCTCAAGCAACTCTGTGTACCTGCGCTGGTCATCTGATCACGCCTACAATCGGAAGGGCTTTAAGATCCGCTATTCAGGTGAGTGAAAAAAACACAAATAAGCCACAGGCCCTCTCCTCATCGAAGTCTCAAGCTCCTCTGTGGAGACCGGGCAGCCATTCCCCTCCTCTAAATCTGCCTCACCTGAAGCTAAGTGGTCTTTGCCATTCCCCTACCTCCTATTTTTCTATTCCATTCCCCTCTTGAACCTCTTCCCTCTCTTCTCATACTGCCAGGCTTTGTCTTCAGGATAAGTTTAACAATTTTATATGATCTGATAATGCCTAACAGTGATCCTGTCCCTTTAGGAAAGTTAGGAAATGCTAATAAAAGTATCTTAAAACTAAAAAGCCCTAAGGCATGGATCTCTGACTGGCAGATGTTAAGCAGGCAGCAAAGGATGGGCTATATTTCAAGGCCAGGTGCCTTTCTTCTGCTCTGCAAGCCATATCTTATAAACAGAGTCAGATCAAAAGGCCAAAGACTGACCCAGGCAACAATCTATAAGGACTGAAAAACATAATCCTGGGAATATGATGAGATGGAGAAAATTGAATTTATCTGATCTCCCGTCATGGGGATTACTGTCTGTGGTTGGAAGAAAACTTCACAAGCTGCTTGATGCCCACTTTGAAGAGAGGTGGGTTCAGTGAACTGCTGACTGGGCTCCGCAAGCTTGGAGGCAGAAATGAATTACTTAAGACCATGGGGGGTTCCATCACACACCAGTTCCCTTTCAGCACTCTTTCCCCTGGCTACCTTTGGCCTACATTCCAGGCAAACAATGGACAAATTTCTAAAGAATATTGGTTGGGGGCTAGGTGCAGTGGCTCACGCCTGTAATCTCAGCACTTTGGGATGCCAAGGCGGGCAGATCACCTGAGGTCAGGAGTTTGAGACCAGCCTGACCAACATGGTGAAACCCCATCTCTACTAAAAATACAAAAATTAGCCAGGCGTGGTGGCGTGCACCTGTAATTTCAGCTACTTGGGAGGCTGAGGGAGGAGAATCGCTTGAACCTGGGAGGTGGAGGTTGCAGTGAGCTGAGATCACGCTACTGCACTCCAGCCTGGGCAACAAGAGTGAAACTCTGTCTCAAAAAAAAAAAAACAGAAAAGAATCTTGGTTGGAAGGAATGTCAAATTCAGTGCCTGAAGTCCCACTTGCCACAGTCCATCTCTTCTCATGGGTCTCCTACTTGCAAGACCAGCCCATACTCAGTGGGTGGACAGTCTTAAAGAATCCCTGGGTGTAGCTTTCAGGGAAGAGACAACCAGAGGAAGCTGAGGGCCCCTGGGAGAAGGTGGGTCTTGACTGTCTCAGAGCCCATATCCTCTGCAAAGTCCATCCAACCTCTCCTTTCCCTGGTGCACACAGAGGGGGGTCTGGGTGGCTGCAATGACTGAGTGCCCCAATGTCAGTGACCAGCTCTCTCACCTACTAGCTGTGGGATTATTAGGCAAGGTACTTAACCACTTCAAGCTTCAGTGTCTGCATGATGGAAAAGAAACTTTAAGGTGCCTCTTAGGGGTGACTCAGGCTGAGTTCCTGGCAGCTGCTCACTCAAACAGGAAATACAGCAGTTTGGTAGCATTTCACTATGCTGGTTGCTAAATTAGGAACTGAACGTTATTAAGGAGTTACCCTTTCCTTGATGTTCTAACGTGTTTGGGGATAATGAGTCAGTTGTAATTACAATACGTATGCCACGTAGAAAGTGAGTTAATTACATGGCGCAACAATTAGTACTTAATAATTCAGATCAAGTAGATGAGTGTAATTTGCACCTGCGTCTGTCACTGTGACTAAGTATGTTTTACAACCGAGATTCTTGTTCCTGAGGGAGGTAACCATGTGGATACAGCACACATAGGACACAGGCGGCAAAGCAGGAGTAGGGAAACAAATTCGGCTTGGAAGGCAGCTATTTAAAACAATTTCACCGGCAGAGGGATATGATCACCAAGAAAGAGGCCGGGGACCTCACCAGGGGTGCTGTAAGGGCCCCACACCCGCATCCTGCCTTATCCATCTCTGCCTGGAAGACCCCACCAGGGACTCCTAGGGCAAACAAAGAGAATTATCTGCCTGCTCCTTTGGTCATCCCTCTTTCCTGGCCTCACAGAACTCCCCCTGAGGATCCCTGGCAGGCTTTATAATGTGAGTCCTTTCAGGCTGGGATTTTTTGTTTTGCTTTTTTTTTGTTTGCTTGTTTTTTGAGACAGAGTCTCACTCTGTCACCCACGCTGGAGTGCAATGGCCTGAGCTCATCTCCCTGCAGCCTCCACCTCCTGTGTTCAAGTGATTCTCCTGCCTTAGCCTCCCGAGTGGCTGGGACTACAGGCACACACCACCACGCCTGGCCAATTTTTATATTGTTAGTAGAGACGAGGTTTCACCATTTTGGCCAGGTTGGTCTTGAACTCCTGGCCTCAAGTGATCCACCGGCCTCAGCCTCACAGTGCTGGGATTATTGGCGTGAGCCACTGCGCCTGGCCCAGGCCGGGATTTTGGTCTGTTTTCTTCATTGTTGTATTGCAAGCACTTAGAACAATATCTGGAAGATAATAGATACTTGATATCTATTTGTTGAATAAACGAATGAAATAAGTTGAAGCCATATGTGGAGGGGCAATGAGCACTGTAGGGAAATGTGTGTCCCGGGTTGCCACAGGTCTGTCTCAGCACATTCCCCCACACAGCACAAAGAAGGACGATGACCACTTACTGAGCATTGAACAGTGAGTGCCCCATGCTGTGCTGGGGGCTTTATGTACACAATCTACATGTACAGCTTAAATTGCCCAAAAATCTGTGAGGTGGGTATTACCAGTCCCAATTTACAGGCGAGGAAATTGGAGCTGAAGTGATTTGCCCCAAGTTACAGAAACTGGTCAGATCAGAAACGGGACTGGAGCCCAGGCCTGACTAAGGTCAAAGTCCACACCCCCGCAGTCGCAGCTTTCTGGAACCAACCCCATTGGGTTCTACCTTCTAAGTCTGTTTGGGAGCTGAAGGGATTTGAGAGCCTGAACTTAGCCATACAACCAGATCTACCTTTGGACCGCAAAAGGGACCCAGTGCTTCATGAAGCTGGTTTTTTTTGGTTTTTTTTGTTTTTTTTTTCCGTTGTTTTGTTTCGGCTTTACCAACCTGACTGGGTGTTTTTCAATATCCACCATTCAGACTTTCCTCAATAGCAGAGGATGTGGCAGTGGCAAAGACAATGGGATGGGGGGAGACAAAAGGGAAAGGGGCCTGCATGAAAGACCATGTCTGTCTTCCTGCTGGTGCCAGTTCCCTGAACCTCATCTTGTTGTTCAGCCCCTTACTGCAGCCTGCCCAGGGCTCCACTCCATGGCTTCGTCCTAGGCCAGACCAGCACCCAGCCCGGGGGCTCCATCCACTTTGGCTGCAACGCCGGCTACCGCCTGGTGGGACACAGCATGGCCATCTGTACCCGGCACCCCCAGGGCTACCACCTGTGGAGCGAAGCCATCCCTCTCTGTCAAGGTGAGAAGCAGGTGGAAACGGGGTCACAAGGTAGCTCAGATCCAACTCACATCTTGGGGTTGTCCCAGGACTAGTCACTTCCAAATGTGGGTTTCCTCTTTGATAATTATTTCATTCTTTCCACAAGCATTTACAAGATCTGTAGTGCGTAGCAATCTCAGTGTTTTGAGATCCATGGGGGAGATGGGTATGTGAGCACATCAATGCAAAGTGGCAGAGGAAGGAAGTGTCGTGTCAGGAGCATAATCAGTGTTGTGGGAGCCCAGAGGTGAGAAAGGATCTGCTTCCTCCTGGCCAGCTGGGGAGGGCTCCCAGCAGAGGGGATGCTTGGGTTCCGGCTCATAGAGCAAGTGGGTTGATCAAACACTTGAAATGTGTCAGTCAATTTGCATGCATTACCTTTTATGATTTATGATTTTATGATTTATGACAGTTTTTTCCCTTCAAGTAATATACATTCAAACTAAAAATCTGAAGAAGAAAAAAAACGGTAGATAATGCAAAAGAAAAAAAGTGAAAATGAACAATAAACCTGAGATCACCACTGTTAACATTTCAGCACATTTCCTTTGGTCTTTTATGTATTGATTATAAAAATAGGATCATCCGTGTACAAAGCTCTTATAGATTTTGTTTCCCATAATGCTGTGCAACCACTGAAAATCATGGTGAGGAAGTATATTTAACTATATACTATTTTTTGAGGCAGAGTCTCCCTCTGTCGCCCAGGCTGGAGTCCAGTGGCATGATCTCAGCTCACTGCAACCTCTGCCTCCTGGGTTCAAGCAATTCTCCTGTCTCAGCCTCCCGAGTAGCTGGGATTACAGTCACCCGCCACCATGCCTGGCTAATTTTTGTACTTTTAGTAGAGACAGGGTTTCACCATATTGGTCCGGCTGGTCTCAAACTCCTGACCTCAGGTGATCCGCCCACCTCGGTCTCCCAGAGTGCTGTGATTACAGGTGTGAGCCACCGCGCCTGGCCTCTATTGTTAATATTATACTTCCTCACCATTATTTTCAATAGTTGCACAGCATTATGAGAAAATTGTCATTCATTTAAGTATCATTCTCTTGTTGGTCATTTGGATTTCTATATTCTTTGTGACGATAAACTTATAATTCCATCTTTATGAATATTACATATTTCCTTAAGGCAAATTCTCAGAAGTGAGATTCTCGCATCATAACGTATGCGATTGACAGCTGTCGATACTGATTGCCTCCCAGAAAGTTTGTCCTCATGTATAGCAGCATGTGAGAACTGTCTTTTCTCCCACAGTCTCAACGTTAGGCACTGCATTTAAAAAAAGAAAACATTGCCAACTACATAGACAAAAACAGGAAATCACATTGCTATTTGATTTTTCCTTTGGTTCCCAGTAGTGGTGAAGTACTTTTTAATGACATCTCTCATCTCTAATCCTCACAACCGTCTCGCCTGTGCCTGTGCTTTCTCAAAGAACAAAAACAATGTGCTATTAATAATCTACTCTACCCCTAAGCAAAGGTCACAGTGAACTGGCTGTCCACAAATGGCAAATGGCATTTGGCTTTGGTCTCTGCGTCTCTAACTGCATTAACAAGGACAAGTCTTTTTTCCGGAGCGCCAGTTGGAACCTACTAAGCCTCTCATTTCTGTTACCTTACATCACCACCCAAAATTAAGCCTCCACCAGACTTCAGTTGACCCATCCCCATACTACTGTGCATGTCTTCTCCCCACTCCACCCCTTGCCTCCCACTGATGCCCTTCCTCTAAGCCTCCCACTGCGTTCTCTGGAATCCTAGTTCCATGGCCAGCAAGCGTACACCCTCAGTCCCTACCCAGCTGGCTGTCTTCACTTCCTCCCTCCGTGGAGACCATGGCTGTCCTCTGAGAGCACGTGTGCTGTGGCCCTTTCAAGTGGACTGTTAATCCCCCTCCACCCACCTCCTACTTCCCACAGAATTCTGGGCCAGGAAGGGCCTGGCATTATTCCACTTCTCTACTGCTGTTTCCAAACCATGACTTTTCCACTCTTCCTTTAGAGACTCTATGCCTCCTAATGCCTTCTCTCTCCTTCCCCAGCCCACTCTCTCACCTGTGTCTCTCTCCCTCAGAGATCTCATTCCACCACAAGCCTCAAATACTTTGTGATTGTATCCCCTCCCCCTCCTACCCACAGGAAGTATCCCTCTTACCACCGGGTTTTGGGGACTGCATTTTGGCATGGAGATCATGAGACACAGGCTTTTAGTATCTCAGGCTGGAGTATTATCTTCTGTCCCCTTAGTTATCTACAAGAGCAAGGCCAGGCCAGGGCCTGTGAGAAGTGGCTGCCGCCCACTTCCTTCACTGCCCTCCCTGGATTGACTCTCCATGCAAGACACCAGTGGAGATCCAAGTATTTCTTCCCAAAGGATTCAAGGAAGCTGGGCAGGTAGTTGATGTAATATGACAGCTTAGCTAACCTAGTTCCACTGAAGGAGCTCATAGCGTTTCTGATTAGTCATTAAGAGTCTCATGTTTAAACACTCTCTTATTTCTCATTCCTTCTGTGTTCCTGATCCTCCTCTTCTGGAAAGTCCCACACTTAGATCCTTCTTCCATCTTGGTATTCCAATTTCTCTCCCTCTGAACAGTCTACCCTCCTCCACTCATAATGGAGCCCCAGCCCGATGCCTCTTATTGGTTCTGGAAATTCTTATAGCATCAAGCATCTTGTTAGGCAATCTCAATGGGACTCTGCCCAAGCTTATTCTGGCTCTAAGCGAAAAAGTTGTGAGCTCTAGACTAGTAGCCAGAGGGGATAGTGGATGGAGGCAGTAGTGGGTACTTTGACGGATTAATCTTTCCATCTGTAATACCCCCTGAGCTGTCAAAGGGCAAGGATGATTTATAAGTATTACTTTCTTTCAAAGACCAAACAGTCTACTCTTGCCTAAGTAATTCCTATTCCTCCTATAAACATAATGTCGACCCTACTCCTTATAAAATAATAATCCTGGCCATGTTGCTGCAAACATTTCTCTCCTGAGTTGTCCCTTTGAGATTCCTTTTCTTTATATTCTTGAGTTAGTTCTGTCATTTTTCATATCTCATATCTTGTCCTTTCCTGGTTTTCACCCTCTTTTTCATGGGGTATATCCTTAAGTAAATTCCTCAGAAAGGGTTCACAAGAGGTGCATTTTCTGAGACTTTACATGTCTGAAAGTGTCTATCTTTTTGCCCTCACACATGCTTGGTCAGTTGACTGGGTAAAATTCTAGTTTATAAATCATTTTCTTCAGAGGTTTAAAGCTTTGTTCCATTATCTTTGAACACTCACTGCTGATGGGAAGTCTTATGCCAGTATGATTCTCATTCCTTCACCATTATGTCATTTTTTTTTCCCTCTTTCTAGTAATTTGGAGGAATGCCTGTGTGTCTCTGGACTTCTTAGATACACAAAATTCCGTGATGGTGAATCTAAGAGTGATTCTCTTTGCATTCCTTTGGCTCCCTTTCCATCTGAAGACTTGTGTCTCTCTTCAGCTCTGAGAAATTTTCATCTATGATAATTCCATCCCATCCACTTTTTGTGTTCTCTTTTTTGGAGCTCTGAACAGTTGGATGCTGGACCTTCTGTATTGAGGATTGATCCGTGTTTTCTGTCATTTTCTCTCATTTTCGGTCTCTTTTTTTTCTATATTCTGAGAAATTTACTTTTCATCTCTAATCCTTTAATGCTTATTTCGGCAATCATATTTTTCATTTCAAAGAGTTTGTCCTTGTTTTTTTTTGTTTGTTTTTTTTTTCCTTCAGAGCACACTGATTTTATTTTATGAGTACCGTATGTCACCTTGACTTTCTCAAGATACTACTGATCAGAAGTTTAAAGATTGTGTATCTTCTGTTTTCTAAATTAGCTCTGTTTCCTAAGGGGACATTTGTTTTAAACTTTATCTTGGTTTGTCTTGTTCACACTGCTGATTTTCTTCACATGTATAATGATCCTTGATCGTATTTTAAAAGTAAGGGCCAGGTTGATTTTTCCAGGTATGAGATGTGGATTACCTTTGTTATTTTTATATACAGATATCTTGGTCCACAAAGTCTCTCCTATCAATGAGAGGTTGAGTTGAGTATGTGGCAGACCTGAGTAGGCAATGGGGCAGCCTTTAGGCCAAGAGACCATAAATCCTAGAATTAAAAGAGCTTTCCTCTGGGATGCCAACTCCCACCATAACAGCCCTAATTCATCCTAAGAGAGTTCCCCCTCAGTGGAAAAGAAAATTCTCTCTTTTGTTTGGAGAGTAGATACTTGAATGTGTCTACACTGTGTTTGTGGGAACAGATGGTGGAGAACTGGTTTCACCCTGAGGCTCCCTCCCATATATTTTGAGCTACAGCTTCTTTGCACTTCTATCTTTATTCTTTCTTCCAAACTTAAAAAAAAAAGAAAAAAAAACTCTTCTGCTGATGATCCTCCCATTTTCTTTTTTATTATGAGACTTTACCCTTTAATTAGTTTTTACTAATAAAAGGACCTTGGGAGGGGAGGAAGGATAAAAATAGTTTCTCAGAATACCATCTTAAAACAAATGCTCATGACATTGTTTTCCTTCTGCTAGCTCTTTCCTGTGGGCTTCCTGAGGCCCCCAAGAATGGAATGGTGTTTGGCAAGGAGTACACAGTGGGAACCAAGGCCGTGTACAGCTGCAGTGAAGGCTACCACCTCCAGGCAGGCGCTGAGGCCACTGCAGAGTGTCTGGACACAGGCCTATGGAGCAACCGCAATGTCCCACCACAGTGTGTCCGTGAGTCCTCGGGCAATGGAGGCGGGTGTAAGGAAGGGCTAGGTAGGCAGCTGGAAAGATTCCTGCAAGGAGTGAGCTAAAAGCACAGTAATTAGGGGGAAAAAAAAAAAAAACATGGACATGGAGGTTGGGGGATTTCAGAAGAGGAGGCAGGTGCTGAAACTGCTCTCAGCATTGATAACCATTGTGCCCTAAGATGTTTCCACAAACCACCATGGAACTTAGGAATGGCCTGGTCCACTCCCTTTTAGATGGAAAACCTGTCAGAAAGTTTGCACGAATGTCCCTTGATTCCAAAGCTCTAAAAACAACAACTTTTAGGCCAGATCACAAAATGGCAACCTCCTCGGCTATGTCCCATCCAAAGGCAGAGGTTTTTGTTTTGTTTTGTTTTTTGGCCTACACGGTGCTTTATAACAAATTTTGAATTACTCCGCAATCTTTTAAAATCAAGAAATTTTACATTAAAATCCAGATTTCTGTCTTCTCTTGAAAAATGAAAATCTAATCAAATGCAACTCAAACATTCAATAGTCAACCTTGACTGAGTACTATTTCCCTTTTTTAATTTTTAATTTTTTAGCAGAACTGTACTCCCCAGTTTGCCACATCCCCCACCCAACCCACCTGTTCATTTACCAAACCTGCCTGAGAACTGAAGGTTCCTGGATTCTTCATTATTGCATTAAGGTCTCCAAGTCCCTAGATCTGGGCTCTTACAAGGTCTTCCAGAATTAATCAAGTAATTAATCCTCCTCTCTGTTCCTCATTTCCCCAGCTGTGACTTGTCCTGATGTCAGTAGCATCAGCGTGGAGCATGGCCGATGGAGGCTTATCTTTGAGACACAGTATCAGTTCCAGGCCCAGCTGATGCTCATCTGTGACCCTGGCTACTACTATACTGGCCAAAGGGTCATCCGCTGTCAGGCCAATGGCAAATGGAGCCTCGGGGACTCTACGCCCACCTGCCGAAGTAAGCCCAGGAAGGGAGGGTGGGCAAGTTTAGCAGGGTCCTTCCTACCTAAGCTGTCTCATGCATGGAGTGAACTGGGGTGGGGGAAAAAGGGGTATCACCAGGGATTGCAGTGTACTGCTTTTTAAACTCTCATCTAGTAGAATCAGGAGCTGGGAAAATGCCTACTCCTTTACTCCTTTAAGGAAGTATTTCTTAGCATCTTCTCATCTTATCAAAAGCTGCTTTTGTCCAGATGAGCATGCACTAATTCATTTCTTTAATATTCTTAGGCTCTTACTATATGCCAGACACTGTAGAGGTTTGAAGATAAAAGATTTTGGTTCCTGCCCACAAGGACATTATAGTCTACTGGAGAGGCAGACACATAAAGAAGTGATGATAATGTGGTGTGATAAGACCTGAAATGGGAGTGTATATAGGAGGAATGAGGGTAGCACAGGGGACAGGTCACCTAAACCTGCCTGCCTTCTCCATTGTCAATTGTTTTTCTTTGGTTCTTTAATACACTTTCAAAGGTCGGAATCTCTGGGAAGACACTCTGAGACAGAGGCTTATTAGGGGGTGCTCTTGAGAACACCACCTACAGAAGGGAAAGGAGGGAAGGAAGCAGGACTGGGCAGAAGGAGAATTGAGCTCTGATGCAGTATCCATGAAAGCCTTAGCTCACCCCCCAGGGAGCTCTGGATGGCCCTTCAGAATTGTCACAAGTTGGAGCAAGGGAACTGTTATACTACCACACTGACCAGCCACTGGATGCAGGCTGGCCTAGGAATGGGACATGACCTTCCTAGGTGGGAGGACTCCTCAACCACAGCAATCTGAAAAGGGCTGCCAGCCAAGGGTTGTTTTCCAGCAGCTGGGGAAATAAGTCCCTCGGTCCTAAAAGGGGCTCTGAGTAGCTCATCGCAGCATGCACTACGATAGGGATATGCTCATCATATTTATGTGACCAATGCAGATGTCACAGAGGAGGCAAGTGATTGTAAAGAGGTAGAAGGAAGTGGTCAGTGAGAAGTGGGAGTTTGAAACTGGGAAGGAGGAGAAATGGTGTCTTCCAATGCCTGTGATCCAGGTTGGGCATAGATCCCAGCATTTGAGAGGCTGAAGTGGGTGGATCACTTGAGGTCAGGAGTTCGAGACCAGCCTGGCCGACACGGTGAAACCCTGTCTCTACTAAAAAAAAAAAAAAAAAATTAGCCAGCATGGTGGTGCCCACCTGTAATCCCAGCTACTTGGGAGGCTGAGGCAAAAGAATTGTTTGAACCTAGGAGGCAGAGGTTGCAGGGAGCCAAGACTGTGCCACTGCACTCCAGCCTGGACGACTGTGCAAGACTCTGTCTCAAAAAAAAAAAAAAAGCCAATGTCCGTGATTCATGACACTGTTGTCTTTGCACACTGTGGTGCAGACTGCACAGTGGGGTGTAACCACATATGTGGCAGAGTAGTCCCAAGCGTTTGGCAGCCTCACTACAATGCAGCCACTCACATTTCAGTGCAGCCTTGGCGATTAGGCCTCACCTCATACATCAGCCAGAGGCTCTCAGCAGTGCTCTGTTGACAAACAGTGTGAGGCTGCTGGGCTCAGAAAAGAAGGGCAAGGAAATTGATTAGCAGTGTCTGCCCAGGGCACTCAGGAGCATACCACAGAATCGCCATCTCTTCCTAACCACAGTGCACATCTCAGCCACCTGAGGAGGATTAAAAAAATACACAGGCCAGGGCCCTATCTGCAAAGCTGGTGAGTCAGGCACCTGCAGTGGAGCCGGGCATTTTAAACAACCTTCAGGGGCTTCTGGAGACACCTCCAGTTGAGGTGCCACATCACACAAGTCAGCAACACAACCCATATTCTGGTCAGGAATTCCAGCAGAGTAAGGTTAAACAGGTCTTATTTTTGTCACAGTTCTTGCTAAGCAGAAGCAGCCATGTCCCTCCTCTTGGGGCTGGCTTACTGAGCATCTTGTGATCGTTTTAGTCATCTCCTGTGGAGAGCTCCCGATTCCCCCCAATGGCCACCGCATCGGAACACTGTCTGTCTACGGGGCAACAGCCATCTTCTCCTGCAATTCCGGATACACACTGGTGGGCTCCAGGGTGCGTGAGTGCATGGCCAATGGGCTCTGGAGTGGCTCTGAAGTCCGCTGCCTTGGTAAGTGACCTCTGCAGGCCTATCCTGCCCAGTTTTTCTCCTTGAGATAGATTAGATCTTTCCAAAGCTGAGATCCAGTCTTTAAACAGTATCATTTCACCTATTGACATAAAATGGTTAATCCAAACACCAACTATTGGCCATCAGGCATGACTAAAACCCTGGAACAGCTTCTCCTGGGCCACCCAAAAGAAGGAGAAGAACCTCAGATCTAAAGAGACAAGCTTTTGAGGGGTTCTCATTCTGGTTAGAAAGACAATCCCTTCCTATTGGCCTTTGTATAATGAGTGAAGCCCCAGTCTCCATTTTTGGCAAATTTGCAGACGCATTCCTATAACACACCTAAAATACCTTTTATATTATCTATTAGCAAATTTTACACACAACATATAGATCTATACATATATACTAAGCAAATTACAGAAACATAAAACAACCTGGCTTCCAAAGGACAAAGTTATCGTTTCCTCCATGGCTAATCCACTCCCTGGTTCTATGGTTCTGTCTCCTCTCACACCTTTCTTGGACCCCTGGAGTCTAAAAGAGGGCCCCAGCCACATAAACCTAATAGGATAGATTGAATGGTCTGTCCTGGGGTGAACAGTGCTGTCTTGCCACTGTCTCAGGCCCATTAAGGACACAGTCACAGGTTATTTCCACAGAGAGCCAAAGGAAGCTGGTAGAAATGCCAGGAATATATTCTACCCAAATCCCATATAATAAAAAGAATTCACCTAGGTGCTACTCAAGGAGAAGGAAGGAAAGATGAATTTAGCCAAACCATCTGTTTTTACATAGTTGTTTCAACACAGCCAGGTTTTGACTGCCTTAATGTAGACAATGGTGCCCTCCATGCAGCAGATGCTCGGTGAAAAACAAGATGCCCAGGCTAGGTGTGGTGGCTCACGCCTGTAATCCCAGCACTTTGGGAAGCAAAGGCGGGTGGATCATTTGAGGCCAGGAGTTCGAGACCAGCCTGGCCAACATGGTGAAATCCATCTCTACTAAAAATACAAAAATTAGCTGGGTATGGTGGTGGATGCCTGTAGTCCCAGCTACTTGGGAGGCTAAGGCAGGAGAATCCCTTGAACCTAGGAGGTGGACATTGCAGTGAGCCAAGATCGTGCCGCTGCAGTCCAGCCTGGCAGACAGAGCAAGATCTTGTCTCAAAAAAAAAAAAAAAAGATGCTCCTGAGTTTGAGTTTTTGGGGGCGTTTTTTGTTTGTTTGTTTGTTTTTTTATAGAAGGCTTTTTTGTATCTGGTTGGTAAGAAAAAGTGGGGGATGATCCTGGGGACAGTGAGGTAACTGATCATTTTGCACACATCTGTGTAGAGACACAGAAACTGAAGCTCAGAAGTGAGTGGCCATTTGGGGTACAACCTTGGGATTTGGGGTGCCAAGTCCTCCACACTATTTTTGTCATACTGAGGGTTCCTGAAGTCACTCCTAGATTGCTACTCTCAGGGAGAGGTGGGAAAAGTAATGAGTTGTGGGATAGTTGGTCCTTTTCCCCACCATCCCTGTCTCTAGCCACTCAGACCAAGCTCCACTCCATTTTCTATAAGCTCCTCTTCGATGTACTCTCTTCCCCATCCCTCACCAAAGCTGGACACTGTGGGACTCCTGAGCCCATTGTCAACGGACACATCAATGGGGAGAACTACAGCTACCGGGGCAGTGTGGTGTACCAATGCAATGCTGGCTTCCGCCTGATCGGCATGTCTGTGCGCATCTGCCAGCAGGATCATCACTGGTCGGGCAAGACCCCTTTCTGTGTGCGTAAGTATGTCATCCACTCTCCCTAGTCATGGGGCTCAGATTCAACATGGACTTTCTCCCTGTCTCTTAATTAGATTAGCTAGAGGTTTGTTTTAAATATATATATATATATATATATATATATATATGATTGCTATTTTTTTTCAAAACTGAAAGCATTGTTGATCTAATGTTTTCAGTTCTCTGCATCATTAATCACTGTTTTCACCTTTATCATTTCCTTCCTTGTGATTTCTTTTGGTTTACATTTTTGTTCATTTTCTAGCTTTTGAGTAGGAATTTAATTCATTTATTTTCATTCTTTCATTTCTATTGAGTTTTATTGCTATAAGTGCTTAAGACTATGAAATTTCCTCTGATCGCTGCTTTAATTGTATCCTATAGAGTCTAATAATAAATGTTTATTATTTATTAGAAATTCTGTAATTTTGGTATTGATTTCCCCTTTTACATAGAAAATTTTTAATAGAAGGATTTGTTTCTAGGTGGAAGGCCCTTTTTTTCATTATGTTATTCATTTCTAATTTTATTGCATTGTATGTAATATTTCTACTTCATGGAATTGACTGAAGCTTTCTTTGTGACCTAATAGTTGGTCAGTTGTTATGAATGTCCCATGTGCACTTGAGAAGAAAGGATATTAGGATGTCATGTTTTATTTATATATTCATGAGATATATCTGATTGATTATGTTGTCTATGTCCTTTACATTGTTACTTGTCACCCACTCAATCTGTTTTATTCTGAGAGATGTGTTTAAAGTTTTCTATTATTAGTGTTTCTATTTTTCCTTGCACTTCCTGTAGTTTCTGTTCTATAAAGATGGTTGCTGTCTTATTTGGTGCATAGATATTCATAACTAGTATCTCCATTGCACATTGTGGTTTTTAGCCTTTAAAGATTACTTTTTTGTCACTTTTAACATTTTTTAGCTAGAATTGTACTTTGCTTGATATTAGGCTTACAACCCCTGCTTTAATTCTTTTGCCTGATGCACCTTTGACCATTCTATTTTAGCCTTCTGCTTCTCTTAGGTGTGATTCTTGTATGCAGTATAAATTGCCTTATAAGCTAACTTAACCATCTTTTTCTTTTAGTTGGTTAGTTAAACTCATTCACATATATTAATATGACTGATATGTTCGGTCTTAATTTTGCCGTCTCCCATTTCCCCCACTTCTCCACCCGTGGTAACCACCATTCTGCTCTCTGTTTCTACGTATTTGACTTTTGGAATTATAATATTAGTTTAATTCTATTTTTCTTATAGGTTATTTGGTTGGTTTTTTTTTGAGGTTCCTGATCATTTTTCCCTTTGTCCTAAAGTCTAATATTTTTACTAGGACATGCTTCAGAGTTAATTATTCCAAGACAATTTCCTTAGGTATTCTATGGGTCTTTGAATATATAGATTCAGGTCTTTCTTTATTTCCAAAGACTTTTCTTGGATTATGGTTTTAAACACTGATATTGCTTTGTTTCCCACTGTTTTTTTTCTTCTTCTTCTTCATCAGCTCTGATTATGTGTATGTTGAATCTTCTTTGCCTATCTTCTCTCTCAGCCTCTCTCTCATTATTTTCACCTCTTTATCTCATTTTAATTCCCTTGGTTTTTTGCCTGACTTTCTTGAGTAACTCTTATTAAATTATCATTTGAGAATATTCTTTCTTGGGCCTCTTATAATTTAGTCTTCATTTCTCAGATGGTTTTGTCTTTTTCTTTTATCTCTTTAAAGCATACAATCAGTTATCTTTTATATTCTTCCACCTTTTGTCCATTTGTGCTGTTTAGTTTTTGATTTTCTGATTTTCATGGTGGTTTTTAAAATATCTCCAGATGCTTATTTGAGAATATTTAGTTCAGTTTAGAATGCTGCTACATTTTTCTTATGCTTCACATGTTTTGTTTTTGGTGAGGAGGTTTTCATCAGATGAAATGCTTGAATTCTTTTCTATTTTTTTCTTAAAGTAGCTTCGTATACATTTAGGTCGATGTCTTCTATTCATTTTATGGCTTTAGTGTGGTTTAGTAGTACCCTCTTCTGTCAGTGTTACAAAGTCTTTCTCTCTGATCGTTTTTACTTCTTTATCTCATTTTGATTATCTTGGATGTTTGCCTTTGTTTTGTTTATTTATTTTTTTAATATAAGGTTTTGTGTGTGGTAAGGAAGAGGTTGTGTGTCCTTCATTTTTGTTTGTTTGCGTGTTTTTCTTTTGTCTTGCAGAACCCCAGGTTTTCCCATCATTGCTTCTTATTCCCTTTATCACTCAGAGGATGTCACTTTCTTTTCTTCCAGAAGCAATGAGGGAGAATCACACACACTTTTATGTCCCCTTTCTGTGGTTGTACATTGACATACAAAGATTTGTTTTCAGTATATTCATATATGAGATGGATTTTCTCCTTCTGGCAGTGATTTTAGATCAGTGTTAAGCCCTTCACCTGCTCCTCTCTTCTCTTTCTCATACAGTCTTGCTCTCCACAAAAGCTTGCAACAGAACCATGAGAAGTAACTCTGCCTGGGCTTAGTGTATATTTCTCTTACATGTAATTTAAAGTTTGTAGCACTCTCTGGCTTCTAGTTAGGCTGCAGGCCTGGGTTTTCTACTATTTATTCTTCTGGTTAATCTGCATTTTTTTGATTTAGGCAATCACTGTTGTGCTTAGCTGCCTGGAAGTAATTTGGATAATTCTTCACTTTTTAAATTTCCCTAAAGTGAGCCTTTATGTAAAGTGCAAGTTTTCCTTCTTAATTTTTGTAAGGCAGTTTTTTTTATTTTAATTCTTCTTCTTTTGGCTTTTTATATATGGGATGGGGCCATAAAATAATGAGAACTTCTCAAAAAACAATGCATGAAATTAGTCTTAATAACTTCTTAAGGGTTACAGAAAGCAAGACCCAAGCCAGATATGGTAGCTTGTGCTTGTAGTCCCAGCTATTCAGGAGGCTGAGGTCGGAGGATCCATTGAGCCTGGGAATTTGAAACAAGCCTGGGCAACATAATGAGATCCCATCTCAAAAATAATAAAAAATAAAGATCCATCTGTATTCAGTCACTCTTTCAGATGTGTCTAAATAAAACATGTTCATGTTTAGTTTCACCCAGAAGAACATGCAGATGCCCTCAGGAAATTGGTGCACGATGTATACAAAGAGATTTAGGTAATAAATAATAGAGACTGTCGGGGTCTGGGTGGAGAATGTCTGCCTGGCCTAAAGACATTGAACGTTAGACTGGACCATATTCAAAGGCAGTGAGTGAAGTAGTTAGGCACTCAGGTGTGGACCCAGATTGCCTGGGTTTACATCTCAGCTCTACCATCAGATCTGCTGTGGCTATGTAACTCTAGGTAGGTCGATTTACCTCATTAGGTCTCAGTCTTGTCACCTGTAAAAAGCAGGCACCTCAAAGACTACTGGGAGCATTAAATAAATTAATACACATAAGATAGTTAGACCGGTGTCTGATCCAGATGTTAAGCAGCAGTTGCTGCTGCTGCTGCTGCTGTTGTGTGATGATGATGATGATGAAGATGATGGTAGTGGTGGTAGTAATGCTGCCACCATCACATTACAGAATCCAGGATCTCTTACACTAAGGCCCATTCTCTCTTGGAGCACAGAGGTTTGGGAATTATCTGGAGGAGGGAAGCAAGAATAAAAGAACAAATATTTGTAAGTGTTTACTCTGTGCTAGGCACTGTGTTAGCTGCCAGTACATACAAAGTCAAGGTTTCCAATGTCAACCAAACTCTCAAAATTTTCCAGCTGTCCTCTTCATTTCCTCAGTCAGTTCCCTTGCCCTTTCTCCACACAGCTGTTTGACAATCCTGCCTCCTTTCTGAAGACTTATATTCCATCGCCCCTACCTACGTTCTCAGCAAATAACTAAGTTAAACAGTTAAGATGGCCTGGAATCAGAGAAGCTGGGTTCAAAATTCAGATGAGACATTTAGAAACTGTGACCCTTGAACAAATATCTTGAGTCCTCTGAAATTCTGTTTTCTGTGGGTATAGTGGTGGTGCCTACCTCATAGGGTTGTGAGGATTAAGTGAGACAATGACTGCGAGCCCCAACAATTGTTAGCTAATCATATAATATCACTTTCTATTCTGCAGAGATGATAGAAGCCATCAGACAATAGCTTCTCCTACTTTCAGCTTCCCCACCCACACATCTACTCTGTGTACATCCATCCTTGCCCCTTCTCTCCCACCTCAGTAGAAGAATCTCTCTCCCAGCCCATGGTTAATCCCTCCACCAGTCTCTGGATCTCCTTCCCTCCTGCCTCCTTAGTGAGCTTAGTCTATTCTTAATCCTCTCCTATGTTACCATGGACCTTCCCTTTCTGTTTCCCTCAGCTTCTAAGACCATATTCAATAAAGATTCCCTTAGCATCTACTATATGCCAGACCCTGTGTTAGGTGCTGAGGATCAACATGAATTGAATGTGTCATACATCATCTCTGCCCTTAGGAAACTAGGTCTAGTTGTCCTGAAATGTGCTCAAAAGCCCATTAAGTGCTCAAGCCTCATCAGGACCTCTACTTTCCTCCTAATGATGCCTTATTCTTCTGCCCATGGCAGCCTGTATTAGTTCAGAGTCCTCCAGAGAAACAGAACAAATAGGAGGTGTGTATAGAGAGAGAGTGCAATTTATTTTAAGGAACTGGCTCACACAATTGTGGAGGCTGGCAAGTCCAAAATCACCAGCATAGGCTGGCAGGGTGGAGACCCAGGAAAGAATCACAGTTCAAGTCTGAAGGCAGGCTGCTAGCCGAATTCCCTCTTCTTCCAGGGATAGCAGGCTGCCTTTTCTCTCGAGGCCTTCAACTGATTGGATGAGGCCCACCCACATTATGGAGGGCCTCATAATCTATTTCACTCAAAGCCTCCTGATTGAAATGTTATCTCATCTAAAACATACCCCTTCACAGAGACATCTAGAATAATGTGGACTAATGTTTGGCCATATGTCTAGGTATCACGGCCTAACCAAGCTGACACATGAAGTTAACCATCACATGGCCATGCTGCTTGAGACGGTTGCCTACACTAATTGCCTCCACCTCTCCCCTCTCATTAGCAGCAAAGGCCACTTCTCTGCTCTACCCAGAAAGAACTTCCATCCCAGTCAACAGTATCTCTGGTCCTAGGCCATGTTCTAGAATGCTCAGAGCCTCTGCTACCCAAGAGCTGCAGAGCAGGAATCTGAGAAGTGCCAGCCAAAGCTTCCAAGCAGCCAGAAAGCCTGGGACCTAAAGAGAGCAAGAAGAACTTATATGGGGGCACCAGAGATGACACCTGGTCACAGCAGCTTCTTCTCCTGCTGATCCTGGTCCAGGGCCTGTGGCTTGGGAATATGTGGGAAGCAGTGGGTAAGAGCCTGAACCAGGCAGGGGACACTTGCAAGTCACCAGTGGTCCTATTGATGAATCCGATGAACACATTTTCATCTTTATCTTATTTGATCTATCAGGGATATCTGACAATTCTTGAGGCTCTTGGCTCTGTGACAACTACCCCCTCCTGTAGAGCTTTTTGCTTTACTACTTTTTTGATCACTCCTCAGTTTCCTATAGGTTTTTTCTTTTTTAACATCTGCCCTTCAAAAAGTGGTATTCCCAAGGGTTTTAATCCTCAACATTCTTCTCTCTCTTTATATGAGTGATTTCCACCTTCAGGGAAAGGGCATCACGACCTTTTCCAAATCCGGTGAAAGTAATGGACCCTCTCCCGAGCTGGCTGCAAAAACCCAGTGCCTTGCATATAATTTCAGGGGTTTACAGATGCTGCGATGCTTATCCCTGCTCTCCCACCACCTTCTTGACCTGGCGAAGCCCTACTCACCCTTGAGACCTAGATCAGACCTCATGCCACTCCCTGTGGGACCCTCTTTGACCCACTCTCTCCCCAGAGGAGGGTAAAAGCCACGGTCCTCTGCGCTGGGCTCTATCTCAGCACCAGCCCACTGGGTTTAACAGCCGCTTCCCTGCCTGCCCTCCTACAAGTCTGTAAAATGAGCTTCCTGAGGTCAGAGAACATTTCATGTTCTTCTTTGTATATTCCACTCCAAAGCAGAGTACCTAGCTCATAAAAGGCACTCAGCAGACATTTGATTATAAATAATTATGTGAATTGAATCTATTTTCAAAGCAACCCTGTGAAATGCATATCAAAATTCTTACTTTGCAGCTATAGAAACCAAGGCTCAAAGTGAATTATCCTTAGACCCAAAGTCAGGAAGGGGCAGAGCTGAGCCGAAATCCTGGTCTGCTGGCCTTCATAGCTCATTCTCATCTCACTATGCCAGGCTGCTTTGAACCCCTGTGGTCCACTAACAGCATGTCCCCTGCTCTTCCTGGCTCCCTCCACTGGAGTCAGGGTTGCTACTACTGAGATTTACAGAAGAGAACTAGCCCAGAAAACACCAGATCTGGCCACAGCAAAGACTGGGTGCTTCCTCATCTTACACCCCCGTCCCCATTATCACCATTTGGGTCTTAGGTGGGATCCTCATGGATTTAAGTATTGGGCAAAGAGAACATCCCTTATAGTTCCTAATCTTCCCACAAATTAAAACCCAGAACAAAGCGAGAGGCCTGGCAAAAGCATCAGGTGGGAGTTCAACTCCATGAGACCAGGGTGCCAGGCTGGGACGAAATAGAACTAAGGACTAAGGATCAAAGCAGAAGCCTAGGCATCCATCCATTCATGCACTTACTCATTCGCTGATTCACTCAGCAAATATTTATCACACTCCTGCTGAATGTCAGGCACTGGTACATACACCAAGGATGCAGCAATAAGCAAAACCAAGTCCCTGACCTCAAGGAGCTTGCATTCAGCTGAAGGGTGATAAGCAATAAACAAATACAGAAGTGCTGTGGTGTGTTGGTTGCTGACAGTGCTATGGAGAGAGGTTGAGCAGAGCAAGGGACCTGGCAGTACTGGCCATGCTGGCCAACTAGGGACTAAGGGAAGGCCTCACTGACATGGTTAATTTGAGGAGAGACCTGAGAAGAAGAGGGCAGGAGTTAAGGGATATCTGCAGGAACAATGTCCTAAGTAGAGAAAAAAGCAAGTGCAAAGGCCCTGAGGCAGGAACTTGCTTTGTATATTCATGAAACCTCCAAGAGGCCAGTGCAGCCAAATGGAGTGAGCTATACCACTGGGAGAAAGGGGGAATCAGAGGGATGCAGGGATAAGCATGGTGGCCTGCAAATACCACATCCCTTTTCTCTTCCCTGCTCATGTCTGAACAAAATAGTAAAACAGACTGGTAGGTGGAGGCCCAAATATTACCTCGCTTACTAATAAAGGCTAAGTTGGAAAATGGAGCTTAATGTGACAGTCAGATGGAGGCTGCTACATGAACCCAGAATGAGATGGATTCACCCACCCACAGAGGCAACACTGCAGTGGGGCATGCAGCCCTGCAATGTTGGGGATAGCCTCCCTCCTCAACAGCTGAGAGCAGCCGAGAACATTGCTCCCTGCAGACAACTAGGTCCCTAGAAAAAGAAGGGATGCTGAGCCAAACATGCCAGCTCATTATTCCCAAGTTGCACAGATCAAAGTGCACTAACTGAACTCCCTTGCCATGGAAGGAATTGGAGGTAGTGGGTTCTCTCCAAACAGCAGCTCTGCTTCCCCAGTTTACCTTTACTTGATCTAGCAGAGTGACTGAACTCTGCACCAGTCTTGGTTAGTATTCACTCTGGTTCTACAAGGTTGGCTCAGGAATGAGGATGGGCCTAAACCAGCTGACAGTTGGCCATCAGTATACCCAGCAATTAAGAATGGATCTGGGGAGCCGAGGGCATCAGAGGCAAGGAAAATAAGATAGCACTGACCGCTCAGACCACAGAGAACCACAGTCCAGCCCTAACACCCTATGGGAAGTCATAGAATGATTGATCTCAAGTTGTCCAAGCTACAGACATATCTTCAAGGCAGACAGAATGTTCCCCTGACAATTTCAGTTTATAAAGGTTTTACAGCAAAAGAGATTGAAGTTAGACTTAGGGCTGAACTTCACTGATGGCCTAAGAGATGCCAGGTGAGAGATGGATAAATTCTGAGGGGTGTGGAATAGTAGGAGGGCTTACCTATCTTCTGTTTTGGTTACAGCAATTACCTGTGGACACCCAGGCAACCCTGTCGACGGCCTCACTCAGGGTAACCAGTTTAACCTCAACGATGTGGTCAAGTTTGTTTGCAACCCTGGGTATATGGCTGAGGGGGCTGCTAGGTCCCAATGCCTGGCCAGCGGGCAATGGAGTGACATGCTGCCCACCTGCAGAAGTGAGTCACCCTTTCTCTCCCAATCCAGTCCCCACCATCTCTGCTATATGTGGTTCTGTAGCTCAGAAAAAGAAGCCAGTGAATTCATTCTGGCATCATTCTGATCCAGATAGGGAAGATGGAGCAGAGAAGGGTCGTAAATGAGGACTTTCTCAACCCTTAGATAAACAGCCACATAAAATTTCATCATCATGGGTTATATAAGGAAAGCAAAACTTAAGTTTTATCTTTCAAGTCATCTTTTTTACCTTTCATTGAACAAATAATGCATCATTATCTTATAAAGCCCCGTTATTTTTTAACAGAGGTTTATTTTTCTCACATAAACAAGAAATCTAGAAGTAATACTATTTCTGCAGCTGCTCCACGAGATCAGGAGCAATATCTTGGTCTTTCCTTGTGGTTGCAAAATGGCTGCTGCAGCTTCTTTGGAACCACTCTTAGGAGATCCCCATTCTTGATGAAAAAGCAGAGGGTTATAAAGCAGAGAGCCTAAGAGTTGAGATAAAGGGGGTGAGGGCTGGGGGAAAACACACAGAAAGGAAGCCAAAGACTCAAAAGGCAGAGAGAATACAGAATGTCCTGGCTCCATTTGGAGTATTTAGGAAATAGCTTCTAACGCTTTTAGAGGCTTTTGACAGCAGTGAAGCCTCAGAGAGCCTCATCAAAAGTAAAAATCCTTAAAGGCTTATCGAAGATTTTTTTAAAATACCTTCCTGCCCACTTCATATGATAAGTTTGAGACTCAGGTAAGATAATGGATTTGAAGATGTTTGGAAAGAAAAGTATAGTCATGGGTTATGAATAATGTTGTCATTATTCTAAAATCTTATCCTGATTTTGAGTTAAGCTGCTTTGGAAACACTTTTAAGATTTTAAAGTCAAATATATCCCCCAGGATATTAATATGTCCCTGAAATACTCATAAAAGTGATTAAAACCATTTTCAAAAGAGCCCAACCCTGTTCAAGTCAGTTCAAATGCGTCAGTTTTACAATTGACAAGCTTTGCTGTGGGAGGCACATTGTGCTAGGATCAGACACATGGAGACTAGACATTCATGCCCTCAAGGGACTCGTGTGTTCAAACAAGTTACAGCACAGGCTGGTAAAGTCAGCAATAGCGATTTGTGCAAGGGAGTACCAGAAAGGGAGTAATCAATCTGGGAAGAGGTGGGAGGAGTTCTCTAAGGAGGTGATGTCTAGCTGGACATGGAAGGATGACTCTTCTGACCAGGTAACCAAGGTGAGGGGAGAAGTCCAGCAACCTCGGGACCAGCTCACCCTCCCGACAGGGTCTGCTTCATTGCCTAGTTTTGCTCGGAAGATTTTACTATACTGGGAATCCATGCCTGTTTGGACTTCTGTTCAATTGCAGTCATCAACTGTACAGATCCTGGACACCAAGAAAATAGTGTTCGTCAGGTCCACGCCAGCGGCCCGCACAGGTTCAGCTTCGGCACCACCGTGTCTTACCGGTGCAACCACGGCTTCTACCTCCTGGGCACCCCAGTGCTCAGCTGCCAGGGAGATGGCACATGGGACCGTCCCCGCCCCCAGTGTCTCTGTAAGTAGATGTCACCTGCTCAAAATGACTGATGGGGTGGCCCATGTCAAAGAACAGTCCTCCCCTCTGTGCATGTGTGTGTGTGTGTGTGTGTGTGTGTGTGTGTGTCTGCACATGTATGAGTTGCCTTATGGTGACAGTCACTCTGGCTACTCCTGGGATTTCAGATTCCTTCTTGAGCCTCTGTTGGGTGACTTCCATACCAATTTTTGTGTTCTCACTTTCCTAGCTAGAGGCCTGGTCCCTTTCCTCTCTAGTTACCACCCTCTTCAGCTTACAGAGTTCCCTTTTTTCAGAACTGGCTGCCTCGCGGGACATCATCTCCCAACTTTACCCTTTCCTTGCCCTTCCAGAAAGACAGCACATGAACCCCTTCCCTTTAAAGGACTGAAGCAGAGAGGTCACAGACTCTGGAGGCAGACCAACTTGGACTGGAATTCTGGCTTTGCTACTGAACAAGTAGTGTGGTTTGGGAAAAATTCACTAACCTCTCAGAGCGTCAGTTTCTTCATCTATAAAAATGATGCCAGTACCTATTCCATAGGGTTATTAGAGGATTAAAGGGAAAAAAATCTATTAAAAGTCCCAGCATAGTATCTGGTACATAGTAGCTACTCAATAAACAATGACCACATTAATTATTGTTAGGAAAAGAATTGGGGACAACAGGTTTTTTAAAAGGGGTTGGGGAGGTGCTCAGAATCCTGACGTATTAGTCTGTTCTCCCACTGCTATAAAGAACTGCCCAAGACTGGGTAATTTATAAAGGAAAGAGGTTTAATTGACTCACAATTTCACAGGGCTAGGGAGGCCTCAGGAAACTTACAATCATGGTGGAAGGAGAAGCAAACATGTCCTTCTTCACATGGTGGCAGGGGAGAGAAGAATGAGCAAAGTTGGGGAAAAGCCCCTTATAAAACCATCAGATCTTATGAAAACTCACTCACTATCATGAGAACAACATGAAGGTAACTGCCCCCATGATTCAGTTACCTCCCACCGGGTCTCTCCCACAACACGTGGAGATTATGGGAACTACAATTCAAGATGTGGTTTGGGTGGGGACACAGCCAAACCATATCACCAGACATCTGGTCCCTGGCCTTACACGTCCTTAAGAGAAGAGCAACCCCTTGGTTTCCTGCTCTCCCCTCTGTTTCCTAAAGGTGAATCCACATAGATTTCTCTCTCCCCCATCTTCCAAGAAGCAAAGGTGAAGATGCACTCAAGAGGGAGTATTAGATATGCAGTTAAGGCCATGCAGCAGTCCACCTACCTTTGGCAGATTATATACATTTTGTAGGCCCTCCAGTCTGGACAACTGCATTTTTTTATGCCCTCGTGGCTGTAGGTCTAACAGGAGCCTGGTATAGCTGCTCACTGCTTGTATTTTCCTTGCTTGAGAACTCTGGCCTGGCCATCCAATCCCATTTATGACCAGCAAATTGTTTGGGGTCAGAAATGGACACCACCTGTGTACAGTGGTGCCAGCTGAGAGTCACAGCCCCTAGTGGACTCAAATTGTTTTTTCTTCTAGTAAAATGCAGCTTTTATCATAATAAAGTGACCCTATCCATATTAACTTTTTGTCCCAATGCTTGTTTTCTCTAAAGTTAATTCAGTCACATATTCAGGCTCCTCTTCTAATTCTGGTTCTCTTGCTGCTGCTTCAGTGGAGGAGTGAGATCCTCCAATGAAGTCTTGAACCCATCAAAGTCATGCATGAGGGTTAGAATCAGCTTACTCCAAACTCCTGTTAATGTTGCTGTTGATATAACTAATAGGTATATATATTAATATAGAGGCATACATTGGAGATATTGCAAGTCCAGTCCCAGACTACTGCAATAAAGTAAATATCTCAATAAAATAAGTCACACAAATTTTTTAGTTTTCCAGTATAATCTAAGTGTGCAGTAGTATCATGTCAAAAAATATGCATACCTTAATTAAAAATACTTTATTGCTAAAAAATACTAACAATCATCTGAGCCCTTAGCAAGTCATACTCTTCGCTGGTGGAGACTTTGCCTCGATGTTGATGACTGCAAACTGATCGGGGTGGTGAAGGCTGGTGTGGCTGTGGCAATTTCTTGAAATAAGACAACAGTGAAGTCTGCCACATGGATTGACTATTCCTTTCATGAAAGGTTTCTCTGTAGCATATGCTGCTGTTTGATAGCATTTTACCTACACAGTATAATGCCTTTCAAAATTGCAGTCAGTCTTCTCAAATCCTGCTGCCACTTTATCAACTAACTTCATGTGAAGTTCTAAATCCTTTGTTGCTGTTTCAACAATGTTCACAGCATTTTCACCAAAAGTAGTTTCCTGATTCTTCTCAGGAAACCACTTTTTTGCTCATCCACAAGAAGCAGCTTCTCATCTGTTTCAGACTGATCAAGAGATTTCAGTAATTCAGTCACACCTTCAGGCTCCACTTCTAATTCTAGTTCTCTTGCTACTTTTACCACATCTGCAGTGACCTCCTCCACTGAAGTCTTGAACCCCTCCAAGTCATGTGTGAGGGGTGCAATCAGCTTTTTCCAAACTCCTGTTAATGTTGATATTTGGACCTCCTCCCATGAATCACAAATCTTCTTAATGGCATCTAGAATGATTAATCCTTTCCAGAAGGTTTTCAATATACTCTGCCCAGATCCATCAGAAGAATACACTATCTGTGGAAGCTATAGCCTTATGAAATGTATTTCTTACATAATAAGACTTGAAAGTCAAAATTATTTCTTGATCCATGGGCTGCAGAATGGATGTTGTGTTAGCAGGCATGAAAACAACATTCAATTCCTGTACATCTCCAGTTCTGATGTACAGGAGCTCTCCATCATTTAGCACTTGGCTGACCAGGTGCATTGTCAATGAGCAGTTATTATTTTGAAAGGAATCTCTTTTTTCTGAGCAGTAGGTCTCAACAGTGGGCTTAAAATGTTCAATAAACCATGCTATAAACAGATGCGCTGTCATCCAGGCTTTGTTGTTCCATTTATAGAGCACAAGCAGAGTAGATTTAGAATAATTCTTAAGGGCCCTAGGATTTTCAGAATGGTAAATGAGCATTGGCTCCCAGTTAAAATCACCAGCTGCATTCATCCCTAACAAGAGAGTCATTCAGTCTTTTGAAATTTTGAAGCCAGGCATTGACTTCTCTCTAGCTATGAAAGTCCTAGATGGCATCTTCTTCAAATAGAAGGCTGTCGGTGGCTCATGCGTGTAATCCCAGCACTTTGGGAGGCCGAGGCAGGTGGATCACAAGGTCAGGAGATTCAGACCATCCTGGCCAACATGGTGAAACCCCATCTCTACTAAAATACAAAAAAATTAGCCAGGCATGGTGGTGCGCACCTGTAGTCCCAGCTACTCGGGAGGCTGAGGCAGGGGAATTGCTTGAACCTGGGTGGTGGAGGAGGTTGCAGTGAGCTGAGATGGTGCCACTGTACTCCAGCCTGGTGACAGAGCAAGACTCTGTCTCAAAAAAAAAAAAAAGGCTGTTTTTTCTACCTTTAAAATCTGTTGTTTAGTGTAGCCACCTTCATCAATTAGCTTAGCTAGATCCTCTGGATAACATGCTATAGCTTCCACACCAGCACTTGCTGCTTCACCTTGTACTTTTATGTTATAGAAATGGCCTCTTTCCTTAAACGTCATAAGCCAACCTCTGCTTGCTTGTACTTTTCTTCTGCAGCTTCCTCAACTCTCTCAGCCTTCATAGAATTGAAGAGGGTCAGGGCCTTGCTCTGGATTAGGCTTTGGCTTAAGGGAATGTTGTGGCTGGTTTGATCTTCTGTCCAGATCTACCTACCTTCTATGGTAGGTGGATGCCAAGGACGATGCTAAACATCCTACAATGCACAGGACGGCTCCCTACAATAAAGATTTACTCAAACTTTCTCCATGTCGGCAATAAGGCTGTTTCATTTTCTTATTCATGTATTCATGGAAGCAGCCCTTCTAATTTCCTGCAGGAACTTTTCCTTTGCATTCACAGTTTTGCTAATTATTTGATTCAAAAGGCTTAGCTTTAGGGCTGTCTCAGCTTCCAACATGCCTTCCTCACTAAGCTTTTAATCATTCCTAGCTTTTGATTTAAAGTGAGAGACACAACTCTTCATTTCACTTGAACACTTAGAGGACATCATAGAGCTATTAACTGGCCTAATTTCAATATTGGTGGGTCTCAGGGAATAGGAGCACTCAAGGAGAGGGAGATAGACAAGGAATGGCCAGTTGGTGTAGCAGTCAGAACACACACAACATTTATCAATTAAGTTCTCCATTTTGTGTGTGCGTGGTTCATGGCGCCCCAAAACAATTACAATAGTGACATCAAAGATCACTGATCACAGATCACCATAACAGATGTAACAATAATGAAAACGTTTGAAATATTGTGAGAATTACCAAAATGTGACGCAGAGACATGAAGTGAGCACGTATTATTGGAAAAATGGTGCTGTTAGGCTTGCTCAACACAGGGTTACCAAAAACCTTTCATTTGTAAAAAAAAAAAAAAACATCCGTAAAGCACACTAAAGCAAGACACAATAAAACTAGGTGTACCTGTAACTTATAACCAGCTTCCTTCTTTTAGTATTGGCATGATTTTTTTATCATTTTATTTTTAACTGCTCTCTATGTAAAAAGCATGTAATTGTGATTTTTAAACCCTATCTGACAATCTTTTCTTTCAAGTAGAGGATTTAATCCATTTGCATTTTTTCTTTCTTTTTCTTAGTGAAATATAATTCACACACCATAAAATGCATTCTTTTAATGTATACAATTCAGTGATTTTAGTGTATTCGCAAAGTTGTACAAGTATCATCACTGTCTAATTCCAGAACACTTTCATCATTCCCAAGCAGCCCTTAAAAGTCACTCCCCATTGCCCACCCCACCCCAGCTTCTGGCAACCTCTAATGTACTTTTCTGTCTCTGTGGATTTACCTATTCTGGACATTTCATATAAATGGAATTATATGTGTGTCTTTTGTGTCTGGCTACTTCCACTTAACATAAAATTTTCAAAGTTCATCCATGTTTTAGCATACATCAATACTTTATTCCTTTTGGCCAAATACTATTTCATGGTATGAATATACCACATCTTGTTTATCCATTCAACAATTGATAGATGAACTGGGACTATTATGAACATTTCCACTTTGGGACTATTATGTTTCCATTTTTTAGCTATTATGAATTATGCTGCTTTGAACATTTGTGTATAAGTTTTTGTGTGAACACGTTGTCAATTCTCTTGGGCATATACCTTGGAGAGAAATTGCCAAGTCATGTAGGAACTCTATATTTAACTTTTTGAGGAACTGCCAAACTGTTTTCCAAAGTGGTTGCACCATTTTCCATTTCTACCAGCAGTGTATGAGGATTACAATTTCTCCATATTCTTTTCTATGCTTGTTATTGTTCATCATTTTTATTATAACCATCCTAGTGGATGCGAAGTGCTATCTCATTGTAGTTTACATTTGCATTTCTCTAATGACGAATCGTGTTAAGCATATTTTTATGTGTTTACTGTGTAACAAATCATAGTGACTTAATGCAACAGCCATTTTCTTGCTTATGATTGGCAATTCTGGCAGGGTTTAGTAGAGACAGCTCATCTCTGCCCCACATGTTATTGGCTGTTGTGGCTCAGGTGGGCCTAGAAGATCCGAGATGGCCTCACTCACATCTTGGTGCTGGCTGTCAGCTGGGGCATTGTGATTGTCCATGGTCCCTCCCCTCATATGAGTTCTTGTCATTCCGTAGTCTCTGCCAAACTTCCTTACATGGTGGCATAGTACTCCAAACAGCGAAGGTAGAAGCTGCCAAGCCTCTTAGGATGTAACCTGGCTCAACATCACTTCCACCATGTTTTGTTATTCAAAGCAAGTCACAAGGCCAGCCTGATTCAAGGGGAGGGGAAAGGGGAAAAAGACTCCACTCCTTGATGGGAGGAATTGTTAGTAGCAGCAGTCTTTGCAGATAATCTACCATAAGCATTTAGAACAATGTTTGACCCATATTAAGACCACATTGAGAAGTGAAGATACCTAAGACCCATTCTTACCATCCCAGTACCTACCAAAATTCATCATCAGGGTCAGCACTGGCCCAACCCAGGTTTTACCACTTGGTCACCTGTTGTGGTCTGCCTCTATGCTATGCCCTGTGGGCTTTCTGGATATGATGTCTACAGGGATCTCCTACCAGACTCCAAGACATTATCATCTCTCCTTGAACTACTGCAACAGCTCCCTCTTTCTTGTACCACCTGGTCCTTTCTCTACACAGTAGCCAGTATAATCTTGTTAAAATGTAAATCCGATCATATAACTCCAGTGGCTTCCCAAGATGCTCATAATAAAATCCAAATTTCATGCCATGATCTGGCTCATAATGACCTCTCCACCCTTGTCTTCTTCCATTCTGTCCTGGCTCATTCCAGTCCCAGCATCCTTGGCTTCCTTGCTGTCTCTCAAACACAGCAAACTCACTCTGGCCTCTGGCCCGTTATACCTGATGTTTCATCCCCAACAATACTCTTCTCCAAAATTTTGCATGGCTGGCCTCTTCACATCATTCAAGTCACTTCTCAAAGTCACTTGATCTTCCCAAACACACGGAGTGTCTAGCACATGACAGGGACTCAATAAATGTGTGTTGAGTAAATGAGAGAATCTTAGGATCAACCTGTGATCCTGTGACAAGACCAATGGGAAGACCAGCCCCAGTAATGTTGAAAGCAATGCCCTTGCCTAGACATCTCAATTCTGGTGTTCTATCTTCTCACTTGTTTTCACAGCTATACTTCAGTATTTTAGTAAAGGGAACTTGCATACTGAGAGGGACAGGTTGGGGACAACTGATGAGGCAACTGTAAGATGCAGATGGAAAAGGGCTATAATTGGCTCTCATTCTGGAATCCAGGGCCAATGAAGACAATCTGAGGGTGACAGAGCTCCCATTTTTGTCTTGTGTATACTCTGTGTACCACCTTCCTGCCCAGAGACATCATGAGTATGAGGAAATAGGGAGAGGTAAGCATAAGAGGCAAGAGAGAAAACAATCTAATGTTATTTTATATCTGCTACATGCTGAGAAGGTATTATTCCTCATTTCATAGATATGAAAACTGTCCCCTGAGTGGACATTGTCTGCCAACGCCAGGTGGGCATGCCAGCAGGAAGTTTGCTTCAACAGATACCCTTGGGTTTCTCTTCTTCCCAGCCTCTTGCTTAAAGAAGCCTAGCATGGATTGTGTGATGGTGATCCATCCCTGTGCAGAGTCATTGAGATGTTTGCTTTTCCCCCACAGTGGTGTCCTGTGGCCATCCGGGCTCCCCGCCTCACTCCCAGATGTCTGGAGACAGTTATACTGTGGGAGCAGTGGTGCGGTACAGCTGCATCGGCAAGCGTACTCTGGTGGGAAACAGCACCCGCATGTGTGGGCTGGATGGACACTGGACTGGCTCCCTCCCTCACTGCTCAGGTATGGTGCATGGCATTGAGGAAAGAGCTCCAGTGGAATGCTTGACTGATGGGAGGTAGACGAGCCCCCAAGGAGTGAGTGTGATTGATGGATGGGAGGGAATCAGACCTTGGAACCCTTATATCTACCCTAACAGGTAGAAAGCACAGCAAGACAAGGTCCCAATGGAGCTTCAGCTTCTGGTGGACTGAGCCCCGCCTTACCCCCTCAGTCAGCCCTGACCATGCCCAGGGATTGCAAAACTAGGAAGGGCACAACTTTTTAGGTCAACCTATGGCCAGAGTCCTGTCCAGACACTTGATTTTATGAGTTCCTGGGGACAGTTCAAGTCTTCCTGTTGATCAGCTCAGGTCCAAGCCCACTCCTGTGTTCTTTTCTTCTCTGTTTCAGACTCGTGCTCAGGTCCAAGCCCACTCCTGTGTTCTTTTCTTCTCTGTTTCAGACTCGTGCTCAGGTCCAAGCCCACTCCTGTGTTCTTTTCTTCTCTGTTTCAGACTCGTGCTCAGGTCCAAGCCCACTCCTGTGTTCTTTTCTTCTCTGTTTCAGACTCATAGGCCCCAGCCTCCTTCCTTTTCTTATCACTGCCCCTCAACTTGTCCTATGTCCTGGCTACCTAGTGGGGTACAATCTTCTTCTCTACTGCCTTGAAACACCAGTCCTCAGACTTTTCCTGTTAAGTTCCTTTTACTGCTAATGAGGACACTGACAGATGCTATCAAAATCGCAAATGTAGAGAACTGCCAAAGGTCCTATGTCCACAGTATCCAAACCAGAAATGAATGTGTAATGCCATATAGCAGAACAAAATTTTGCAAGTGAATTGTCCTGCCAATAGCAGAAACCACCAAGCTAAAATATTAGCACCTTGCAGCTTTGTCTTCTTTGAGGGGGACCTGCCTGGCCCTAGGAAGGGATTCCATGTTGCCTGCAAGAGGGAGCTGCTTGTGCAGCTTGATGTTCCTCGGAGGGCCCACCTTGGCATTGAAATTAACCCGTAACCCTTCCCATGCCAGATCCCTTCAGAGGAAAGGATCATGACCTCCTCCTAATACAGAAGCCTTCTCCTTGATGTGGGACCTTACCCATAAGATGTGCCACTGTTCTTGCAGTTTGACATTCCCAGATGAGCCTGCCTCCCAAAAGTTAGGTCACTGCCAGAATATTTAATGAGATATTCATTAGATCTCTCCAGAAAGAAAAGAGTCCCAAAGCCACTATTTCAAAGGGCTGTTGGTTGCCCAGGAAATCCCAGACACATCACTCTATATGACCACCCAGGACTTTGGCCTCTCACCCCTATTAATCTCATTAAACACCTAATTAAGGAACTGGGCAGGACTATATAGGAGCCATGATGACTCATTTAGCTGGGCTAGAGGAAGGCCTATTAACTGTGCCCTGGCTTCTTTCTGTTTGGACATCTGGTAGAAGTGATAGGCAATACAGCATGAGAGGACAAGGGTCATGTACATTGCCTCTCCAGCCTCCCTGGAGCTCTCTGAAAACAGAATTAGAAGGAATTCAATGTACACAAAGGCTAGACAATGAGTGAACCTTAAATCCCTTGGATGAGAACATAAGGGATGAGAAGAATAGGCAATTAGGAAGTAACATTAGGTATATACCACAGATATAGAGATAGTTCCTCCCTTCCTGAAACAATGTCGTCTTTTGCAGTGGCATCTCCTGCCAGTCCTATGAAATACACATTCATGAATTCCAGGTCAAAGTTTTTAGTCTCATTGTGTGCAAGCAGTGGACCCAACTGTTGTACAACAAAACCTCTTAAGTCCTTGAGTCATACACCACTGGGCCACCAAGGCTATGGAGAGATTTCTGGAGTTTGAGACCTACTTCAAGAAGTTCACCACCCACATCTCCACTGTCATTCTCTTTACCTCTTCAGTAAATAGTTGCCATCTATCTACTCTGCCCCCATGGTGCAATATCCTGTCCAGACTCCCTTCTATCACTGAACTAGAAGCCTCCAATACTGTAGTGGGGGCCATTCTTTCAGAAAAAGCCCCTAGGATTGAACACCATTGTATTATCCTGTTCTCATACTGCCAAAAGACATACCTGAGCCTGGTAATTTATAAACAACAGAGGTTTGATCAACTCACGGTTCTGCAGGCTGTACAGGCTTTTGCCTCTGGGAAGGTCTCAGGAAACTTACAATCATGGCAGAAGGGGAAGCAGGCACATCTTCACACGGCTGGCAGGAGAGGGAGAGCAAAGTGCAACACACTTTCAAACAACCAGATCTCATGAGAACTCACTCACTATCACGAGAACAGCAAGGGGGAAATCCACCTCATGATCCAATTACCTCTCACCAGGTCTTTTCCCCAACTTGGGGATTACAATTCAACATGAGATTTGAATGGGGACACAGAGCCAAACCACGTTAACCATCTTGTGCCTATTTTACAATACTGCTAGCTCCAGTTGAGGTCAGCTAGCCAGTGTGTGGGTTAGAGCTGCTCACCATCAAGATTGTTTCCAGGGAGACCCAGTTCTGCCTGTTGTGTGAATTACATCCTGGCAACCTTCAAAAGATAAGAAAACCTAGCCAAATGCGATGAGCTCTCTTTTATTAATGTTTACATTGAAGGTTGAAAATGAATCCCTCTTCCACGGTGGGAAACAGAATGGAGAACATGTGGTTAGGTAGTGTCTCACAGTCTGAGTCGAGACTAGGAAAGGGAATAATCCCAAGGTTGAGAAGTGGAAAAGACATAAATGGCAAGTGGTGGGATACACATGACTTAAACATTTATTGGCTCCAGCCAACTAGATGTGGTCACTCAGATGTTACCATTTGATGCCCACACATGGTTACATGAGGAGATAGATTCCATGATAGTTGTAACTTTATCTTTTCATGCAGTTGTCATTTATTCGATAATTGTTCTCCTCTTTCCTCATGTTTACCATGGCCTGGTCTGATCTAAGAACATCTCCTACACATTTCTGTATCATGAAATGTGTTGGCCCTGCAGGGGACCATAGATCTTGTGGCTTTGTCTCCTGTTCTCTACCCTTCTTCGCCCCTTGGGTCCTTGGAGGTCTCTTGAGTGGGTTTGCACAATACCAGAAGCCAGAGAAATGTAGGAATGTAGCAAGAGGAAGAGGGTGAAGCAAAAATGAAATGAGAGGGTCTGAGATGTTTATTCTAGAGCTCACTTGTGTGGCATAATTTGTGAGTAGGGAATCCTTAATGAAAGGCCCAGCATCGATCACCTTGAATATTTATCATTTCTTTGTGGTGAGAACATTTAAAATTCTTTCCTACAGCTACTTGGAAATATACAATACATGCATCAAAACATCACCTCCTACCCCATAAATATATACAATGATTATTTGTCAATTGAAGATAAAATGAAACTTTTTAAAAAGTAATAAATAAATAAATAAATAAATGCTCAAGATTAAGATTCAAGCTAGGCGGTTAAGAAATGAAGCTATGCTAAGCAGTTTGGACTTTATCCTATGGCACTGGGGAGCCAGTAAAGATGTTTCTGCAGGAAAAAATTTTTTGAAAAAAAAAAAAAGGTCAGATGGTTAGTGATTGTTAAGATTAGAGGACAAAGTAGAAGATGGATTAGAGGGAGAGTTTACAAGGAGGGGACATTAGTCGGGAGGCTCTTGCAAGAGTTCAGGCAAAAGAATGTTGAATGTCTAAGCTAAGACAGTGGCACAGGAGAGGAGATGGGACTACAGAATCAGCAGGTGTTTGTAGAGAAGAGGGGAAGGGGAGAAGGAGGACCTGTGGCCAGTTTGGATCACTGAAATTCCAGACTGGCACGGGCCACAGAGCCTTTCCTCTGCCTTCTTGCTTCCCTTCCCTGTGTGGTTCCCAGGGACTTACCCATGGCCTCAGATCTTTGTGTTCTTCCACCATTGCATATGGAGGCAGGAGCATGTGCAGGTAACTTGTGCTAGGCCTCATTCGTGGGACCCACTGCATCCCCTTAGTCATATCCCAGTATCTTTCTCCCCTGCTTCTCCACTCCCTTTTCTTCCCTGAAAAACAATGGATTTGTGTGGTTCTGGTCCATAGGAACCAGCGTGGGAGTTTGCGGTGACCCTGGGATCCCGGCTCATGGCATCCGTTTGGGGGACAGCTTTGATCCAGGCACTGTGATGCGCTTCAGCTGTGAAGCTGGCCACGTGCTCCGGGGATCGTCAGAGCGCACCTGTCAAGCCAATGGCTCGTGGAGCGGCTCGCAGCCTGAGTGTGGAGGTAATGTATGTGACCATTCTGCTTCTCCCCTTTGCCCAGCCCCAGAACTCGCCCCTGCTCCTGCTCTTATTCCCAGGCACCTGCGCTCACAGAAAAAAACCGTGGCCTCATTTGAACCCTCAGCCTGGCTGATAGGACTGCAACAGATAATTCATGTGCATTTTCATTAGTAATCAAAAGACAAACATATTCCCACTCTCACCTCAAAAGGGAAGAAATCAAAAAAGACTGAATTTGACCCACTATTTCATTCATTTCCCATATAGTTTCATTCAGCATCTATGTGCCAAGTGCTGTGGAATGTGCTGGGGACACAATGGTGACCAAGACGGACACTGCCATGGTCTGGATATTTGTGACCTCCCAAATATCATATGTTGAAACCTGGTCACCCAGTGATAGTTTTAGGAAGTGGGGTCTTGGGAAGTTGTTAGGTCATGGAATGGGATTAATGCTCTTATTGAGAAAAGAAAATACCTTAGAACGCTCCCTTTCCCTTGTGCCATGTGAAGACACAGCAAGAAGGCACCATGTCCAAGCCTGAACAGACGGAGACACACATCTTGATCTCCTGGGGCTTACAGTCTAAGGGAAGAGACTACGTGAAACAAATATTCAATGTGCCAAAAGATATACAAATCCAATTTTAGAAAACTCTCAAAGTAATCTAGGACCTCAGTGATGTTGCCTGAGGTAGCACCAATGGGAGAAATTATCATTTTTCCATATATTCCTAAGTTTCTGGGGGAAAGGTATATTTTTTAAATCTCTCTTTCCTCTTGCAGCTGGTCCCCAAATCTCTCTGTCTCTCTCTTTCTAAAATACAGCCTGCATAGTACTCTCCTAGGCAGGAAGCAGGCTTAACAGATGAGAGTAAGGTTGAGTGAGAAGATCTGGAAGAGGAAGGAGATAATCATTTAGCAAGATACAAGTGGAATGGAATTGGGAAGTGTGTAACGGCCAGGCAGCACTGAGCGCTCACTTAAGGTGGGGGGATCATTAATTTAAAGTGAGAGCAGTCAGCATGGGACCATGTTTTTGTTCAAACTCATTTTGCTACCTAGTTGTGGGCACAGAGCAGACAGTGCATTGGGTACAGAGCTGGAGATTTGACAGGCAACTAAGACATTGGCAGAAGCGGCAAGGGAAAAGAGGGTGAATGTGAGGCAGAGATTATATATATATATTTTTTTATATATTTATATATATATGTATATATATATATATAAATGCACAGTGGTCAAGTCAGGGCATTTACAGTGTCCATCACCCAAGTACAATACATTTTTGACTATAGTCTCCCTACTCTGCTATCAAGCATTGAACTTATATTTTTTTTCTAACTGCGTGTCCATGCCCTTTAACCCACTTCTCTTCATCCTCCCCCTCCCCTGACTCACCCTTCCCAGGCTCTATTATCTGTTTTTCCACTCTCTACCTCCACGTGATCCCAATGTATTTTCAATTTAAGAAGTTATTTTGCCAGCTCTAACTCTAAAAGTCTAGAATCAATGACCAGATCAGTGGCAATGAGTACTCTTAGTGCCTGGATTGTGGTCCATTCTCCATTAAAAGAAACTAGACTCTTTGGAGAAATGGCTAATTCCCGGGCTGGTGCAGGAAATATACAAGACAAATATGGAACATCTTGTCACTACAGCGAGGATTCCACCAAAGATAACTGAGGTCATGTTAACGGGACTCAGGAGCCAACTAGAAGAGGCTCCTATTGGCTAAAGATGGAGAATCTGAGCATCAATAAGAATAATAATGGCAATGGATGGGAACATAAAAAATATCTTTAGATCCATGAGTTCAAAATGATTCTTAAATAAACACATTGGTCACCTTTGGAGTTTGCTAGGAAACCAACTCATTATTCTGACATTTGATTTAAAATAAAAACCACACACAAAAAATCAAGCATTATCTGGCGTTCCTATATGAACAGTATTTCAGGGTAAGCAAATATTTGGTGATAGAAAATGTCTTTCTTAAAGAACTCTAGCTAATGCAGAAAGAATGATAGAATTAGAATATCACCACTTTCCAATCCCTAATGAAATAATGAATCTGGTCAATGACTGCTAAAACTATTAAATGAAAAACTTCATAATGGAAACTTCATAATGCCACATTAGGCAGGCATGCCCGAAATCACTGATGAGCCTCAACATCATGAACAAGAAAACACCCAGACATTCTTTGCTTCTTATCCAATGCAATAGGAGGGGCCCAAAACCACCTATGAATACCATTGCCAAAAGGCGGAACTTGATTACAGGAAGGAACTACAGGGGATAGAGGAATATGTTAAACTATATCTCATTGATGCAGTTAGCAAAATCCAGAAAGTGTGAAGTTCTATAGGACAGATGTTCTGGTTTTTGTAACAAATAAATTATAGAAGCAGAAATAATCATCTCTGGGTTCAAAGTCTTAGAGACGTGTCAACCAAATGTCATGTGTGGACCCTATTTGGATCCTGATTCAAACAAATCAACTGTTAAAAAAAGAGAAAAACAACTGAGGAAAATCAAGCACTGATTGGATATTTGGTGATATTAAGCAATTGTGTTTGAAATTTTAAGGACGATAATAGAATAGATCATCTTTTTTCTTTAAAAAACTGGAATTTGCTCAGAAATTTCAAAAGATTCATAGGGGTCTCTCCTTCCTGTCTAGGGGTGAGACAATTCGATACAAAAGCAGCATGAGAGGCATTTCTATCCACGGGGTCCCGAGGTAGCATGTGGCTTCCACTCTGGTCAGTTATCAGTCCCCCAGGTGATACCCACCATTGTTCTAGTGAATAATGTGTATTTTTGTCTTCCTAGTGATCTCTTGTGGGAACCCTGGGACTCCAAGTAATGCCCGAGTTGTGTTCAGTGATGGCCTGGTTTTCTCCAGCTCTATCGTCTATGAGTGTCGGGAAGGATACTACGCCACAGGCCTGCTCAGCCGTCACTGCTCGGTCAATGGTACCTGGACAGGCAGTGACCCTGAGTGCCTCGGTGAGAGTTCAGGCCCTACGGGCTCCATGGCCAACAGTGGCCCAGATCCTGCATGCCAGAGGAGAAGGCTATCCATGGAAGATGGTGCAGAATGGTTGGGATGGTGGGACTTGAACCTGAACGAGAATCATATGAATAGCCTCTGTTGAGCATATGCTGTGTGGCAGCCACTGAGCGAAGTACTTTATTTCATATGCACATGTCATTTGATCTTCACCATAACTCCGTAACTCCATGAAGTAGCTACTATTATCCCCATTTTGTATATGAGATGGCTGAGGCTGAGAGAGGCAGAGAATTTATGTTGGCCATTTCTCAGGCTCTAGCCAATTCCTTGGGCTTTCCCTTTTCTCTCTTAGAATCAAACCCCAGAGCTCAACCTGATTCTCTTTTCACTTCAAAGATGCAGCTATCTGCCATCTTTGTTGCTTCGTTCTGTCCTTGTACCCGACCCCACCCAGTACGGGTTCCTGAGCACGGTGTAGCCTCACAGCTCCAGTTTCTTGCTTCTCTCAAGGGTAGTCCCAGTCCTTTTCTGGGAAAAGTGAGTCACTGTGGGATCCAGATGGAGGGAAGAGATAGGATGAGGAAATGTGACAAGATTCTCCCTGTCAAAGTCCTAGTCTGTGATTTCAACTCCCTCTGAAATCCCGTGTCAAGTTCACTTTGGTTTTGAGACCAGAGCTCACCAAGCCCCACCCTCAATGATATAATGACATAGGCATGACCCTTTCATGGGCCATAAGACCCTGCTTCCAGGCTGTTGTCCCTAGGAGTCCTGTGTAGGTGCTGTTGGGCCTACAGAGGCCTCCTAGGTACAACAGCAGGTGATAAGATGTACCCCTCAGCAGACAAATCAATTGTCTTATGTGGTTCATTAATATACCTTAGGTTCTTCAAACAGAAAACTCCCTTTCCCTGGGTCCCAGCCTCATTTAGGAACTGAGCCCTCTGGATACTTCCTCTTAGAGGGGGCACTTTGAATAAGGTGAATCTTCATAGCCCAAGTTGCAGCGGTGCATAAGGACAGTGTGGGCAAGGACAGGGCTGATGCCAGGGATTTGACAAAACAAAATTTAAAATGGGCAAGCTGGGTGTGGTGGCTCATGCCTGTAGTCCCAGCTACTCAGAAGGCTGAGGTGGGAGGATTGCATGAGCCCAGGAGTTTGAGGCTGCAGTGAGCCATGACTGTGCCTCTGCACTCCAGCCTGGGTGACGGAGTGAGACCCTGACTTAAAAAAAAAGAAATTTAGAATGTGTAATGTCCAACTGGGATCCTGTGAGGAGACAGGGCATCCCTGATCTGACAGTTTCCCTTCTTGGATGCATGCAGGGAGTGATAGGGATGGTATTGGAGGAGAAGTGGGGTCCTGGCCAGGAGTGAACAATGCTGTATCTCTCTTATCCTAGTCATAAACTGTGGTGACCCTGGGATTCCAGCCAATGGCCTTCGGCTGGGCAATGACTTCAGGTACAACAAAACTGTGACATATCAGTGTGTCCCTGGCTATATGATGGAGTCACATAGAGTATCTGTGCTGAGCTGCACCAAGGACCGGACATGGAATGGAACCAAGCCCGTCTGCAAAGGTGTGTCTGGGGCTGCAAATGTGGACAGAGAGCCAAAGAAGACACAAAAGTGAGATGTAGGCCCTGAGCATCTCTCTAGAAGGGAGAGGGGTGAAAGGCCAGCCCTAACATCTTATCAGGGGATGTGCAAGGTGAGAAAACTGGCCCCTGAACATCTGCCAGGAGTGAATCAGAAGTACCAAAATAAGGCCTGGGCCATGAACATTGAGGGGAGGGTCCCGCAAACAGAGGACTGGGTTGTCACACTTGAGAGAGGGCATTGTAAGGTGCAAAAAGATCAGAACTCCCACAGTAAGAGGGCCCCATTCTGGTTCTTCCTGCTTAGCCCAGGCTCTAGGTGGGTGCAGGGTAGTCAGTGATATCAATGATGGTGAGGGGGGCTGGTTTCCCAGGACAGCATCAGAACTCAGCCTGCTTTGGTCTCCCTCCAGCTCTCATGTGCAAGCCGCCTCCGCTCATCCCCAATGGGAAGGTGGTGGGGTCTGACTTCATGTGGGGCTCAAGTGTGACTTATGCCTGCCTGGAGGGGTACCAGCTCTCCCTGCCCGCGGTGTTCACCTGTGAGGGAAATGGGTCCTGGACCGGAGAGCTGCCTCAGTGTTTCCGTAAGTTGCTTACAAGGGCTCTTGGTGCATCCTATTCAATAGCTCCTTCCCCTTGCCTCCTCGGAGCTTTGTGGCTGGAAGGCCCAGAATAGGTAGTCCCCTCCCCAGGGAGGAGCTTCATCAAAGACACTATTAAAGAGGGAAGGAAGTGGAAAGGAAGAAAATGAGGATCCCTTAATTGAGCCCTGGTGTCAGATACTGTCTAGAGTAACAGAAGGAAATTAAGCTAGAGATATTGGGGGTGTTTTTTTTTTTACCTGAAGGGTTGTTAACTGTTTGGAATAGTACTCAAAGATCTGAGGGTTCCCAGTGCTATATACGTGTCTGTTTTCATGAAAAATGACCTGCACAGAAAAGACTTCTGGGAAACCTGTGATTTTCTGGTGAGTTGCTTTATTTTTTATCCACCTGGCCCAGTTGTATCCTGAGGAGCCCCAAATCTATTCCAGGGCTTATTCTTTACTGAGATCCCCAGTAAGCAGGTTCCGGGTCACTTATTGTCACACCCTGTGAATGGGCTCTGGAAGGTTTTCTCCATGCCCGTGCTTTGGACAAACAGTAGGGACGTATTTTTCTAATTGCCATTTATCTAATTCTGCAGAAAACTATCCACATACTCATGATACTGTTTTGGGTTCCTCTGAAAATTTGCTTCCATCTGGGGATTTCCTCAGAGATTAGGGCCAGCAGCTCAAAACTGGACACAGGTATTTGGTGCAATGTTACCCTTTCCAACCTTCACATACTACCAGGGTCAAGCCTGGACTCAGCCACCTTGCTTTTCCTCTGGAGAAATAGCTGAAGTGCCTTTTAACAATGAATTATGGTCATCATGAAAAAAATTTTACCCATTAGAAAATACAAAAAAGAAAGTAAAAGTCATCTGAACTCACACTTTCCAATGATAACCACAGTTCAGCTTTTGATGGTGTCCCATGTGAATCACTGTGCATTTTTGAATAGATAGTGATATGTATACATTTTCTAGAACTGGTATTGGCTCATGCTGTACGTACTGTTTCATAACTTGTATTCACTGATAGGCCACCAAAACCTTTCCATCAATACCTTTCTACCTTTCTTTATCAATACTTACTGATCTATGCATCATCATTTTTAATGGCTTTAAAGAATTTCCTTGTAGATACAAGTTATTTAATCTTTTTGCACTGGTGATGAATTTAGATTATCTCCAACTTAATCATGTTAGAAGCAGTTCTGCAATATGTATTCCTGAAAATTGCCTTTCTTGGCCGGGTGAGGTGGCTCATGCCCATAATCTCAGCACTTTGGGAGGCTGAGGCGGGTGGATCACGAGGTCAGGAGATTGAGACCATCCTGGCTAACAAGGTGAAACCCTGTCTGTACTAAAAATACAAAAATTAGCCAGGCGTGGTGGCGGGCGCCTGTAGTCCCAGCTACTCGGGAGGTTGAGGCAGGAGAATGGCGTGAACCCAGGAGGCGGAGCTTGCAGTGAGCCAAGATCGCACCACTGCACTCCAGCCTGGGCGACAGAGCGAGACTCCATCTCAAAAAAAAAATGCCTTTCTTTACTCCTGCAGCAAAGCCCTAGGCATGACAATGCTGGGCCGAGGGCAGTCATGCCTCCCTTCTTGACATATGTTGTCAAACTGTCTTCTAGAAACTGTCCCAATTTACATTCCCCACAGCAGTTAATGAGAATGTTTCTGGATGCACATGCTCATCAATAATGGATTGTGCCAGTATTTTTAAATATTTACCAGCCTGAGAAGCTTTAAAAGATCGCTCATTACTTTAATTGGCATCACATTGCTTATGAGAAAGGCCACGCCGGTTGCTCTTCACTTGTCAGCCATTTGTGTTTCTGGTTCTTTCAGTTGCCTCCTTCTGGATACAGTAACTTCCCATCAATCGATTCTTAACTGACTTCTAATTGGTCAGCATAGACACCCCAACCTTCAGGGCAGAGGATGCAGGTCCAGCTTCATTTTATTTTGCATGTGGTTATGTACCTCATGACTCCATATACACATACACACACACACACACACACGCACACACATTTGCATCATAGCATAAAGCAATGCTTGAAGTGACATCGTGGTGAGCTTTGCCTTTGGTAGTCAATTTTTAATGGCACTCCCTGATGTTAACATGGCCTGAATGAAATGGGTACACCCATACACTACCCACCGCAGTGTAAATGTGTACCCTTTGGGGAAAGACATTTGACACTACACATCAAGAGCTGTGAACGTGTTCAACCCTTTAAAAATAATAAGTTCACTCCTAGAGAATTCTAAGAAAGTAATACATATGAAAAGAAAAAACAAAAAAGAAAACAATACATGTGAAAGAAGAGTTATATATAACTGTATAATAGAAAATGCCCAATATAAGGATTATGATAAAATATAATTATGATACAACCACCTGTTGCTAATTGTGTAGCCAATAAGAGATGATGATGTCATAAACATAGAAAATATTTACAGGATAATGCTAAGTGAATGAAACAAGATTTATGATCACATAGGCTTGGGTTTGCCGCCCCGCACAAGTTTCCATACAACTGAACAAAGATTGGAAAAGAATGTGCGTGAAAATGGAAAAAAAGTTTTGAATAATGGGATTGTCGTTTATTTTTCTTTCATGTTCTAAACTTCCTGTAATGTTACTCCATTACTTGGATCATTATTAATAGGCACTTTGAATGTAGAAGGGAGAGGAAGCCCCCATCAGCAGCAGCACCGCAGCAGGTGGAAGCACCTACCTGGGGCTGCCCCGGTTCCCAGAGTTCAAGCTCAACCAGGAAGGGAACAGTGCAAAGAACAAAGATGGGGGTGTGGGACTGGAAGATTGGGTTCTGGAAAGCAACTTAGACCTGCCTTTCTCCCTTCGTCTTCCCAGCTGTGTTCTGCGGGGATCCTGGTGTCCCGCCCCGTGGGAGGAGAGAGGACCGAGGCTTCTCATACAGGTCATCTGTCTCCTTCTCCTGCCATCCCCCTCTGGTGCTGGTGGGCTCTCCACGCAGGTTTTGCCAGTCAGATGGGACGTGGAGTGGCACCCAGCCCAGCTGCATAGGTGAGAGGTCATCTGGGGCAGGGAGCGTCTTGGCTGGGGTTGCGGGAGACCTTCTTTTGGGCCTGAGATGATTAATTTCCTTCCCTGTCTTCAGTGGTCTCATCTGCAAAAGGGAACATCTCCTCCTCTGAGCTTCTGCAGCAGGATGTAAAATAGCCAGAGCTAGTGTGCTTCGAGGAGTCAAATAGACAGCCAGGGCCAAGGCTCAGGTGGGGATCTCAGTGGGCAGGGAAGTCAGGATGTGGCCGCATTTTCTTTTCTACACCTATTTCCCAGAGTGAGATGAGGCCGTGAAGGCTTCCATGACCATGTGATCTGTGTCTTTGTTTTGGCCATCCAGATCCGACCCTGACCACGTGTGCAGACCCTGGTGTGCCACAGTTTGGGATACAGAACAATTCTCAGGGCTACCAGGTAAGGAGGTCAGCCAAGATAGGGTCTTCCTACATCCTATCCCTTCCTGTCACTGTCAACATAAGAGGACCCAGAGACCTTCCTCAGGACAGCACTTGGGGAGGACAAGAGCTTGGAAAGCGCAGGAAGAAAGCCCTCTGCCTCTTTGAACAGTGCTCCATGGGAGCACCCTGCAGAGACAGAAGGACCCTGACATCCGTCAGAGAAACTGATGAGGAAGGACAGATGGCGTGCAGTTCCATGAACACTTCCCGGCAACCCCGGGCAGGGTGGTTGTGGAAATACGGAAATGAGTGAGACAGACAGACCTCTGTCCTCACGGTGCCCACCCCACCCACAGACACTGGGCTCATGCACAGTGGCAACGAGCATGTGCCACACAGGAGGCAGGCCCGTTGGCATGCCTGGCCCATCAGGACACAGGCCCTGCGGACACACCTCAGATGAGCTTTGGAAGGAGAGAACCTGGACAGTCTGGGTTGGGACACATTGAACAGAGAAAAGGATGGCCGGGTGCGGTGGTTCACGCCTGTAATCCCAGCACTTTGGGAAGCCAAGGCGGGTGGATCATGAGGTCAAGAGATCGAGACCATCCTGGCTAATAAGGTGAAACTCCATCTCTACTAAAAATAGAAAACATTAGCCGGGCATGGTGGTGGGTGCCTGTAGTCCCAGCTACTCGGGAGGCTGAGGCAGGAGAATGGCCTGGACCCAGGAGGCGGAGCTTGCAGTGAGCCAAGATCGCACCACTGCACTCCAGCCTGGGCAACAGAGCGAGACTCGGTCTCAGAAAAAAAAAGAAGAGAAAAGAAAAGGAAGAATGGGTGTGTTCAAGGCAGGACAATTAGCTGGAGTCCAGGACTTGCCCAGGAAAATGTCGGACTCACCTGGACATGACAGGCTGGGATCTAGTCAAGTAATATGACTTATTCACTTAGTCTGTACTCACTCAGCACATGCTTATGGCCCTGAACTGTTCTAGGATCTAGGAATACAGTGGGAACAGGACAGACTGGGTGCCTGTTTGAAGGAAGCTGCCTGGCTGAAGATGATAAACAAATAAATAAACGAGCTGGCTTCTGAGAGCAGTAGACACTACACAGTGATATAAAGGGGTGTGAACGGGGTGGGTTACCATTTTAGGAAAGGTGGTTAGGGAAGGGTGACATTTGAACTATGGCCTCCATGATGAGAAGGGCTAGCCCTGTGCAGAGCAGGGTGACATTCCTGGCTGAACGAAGGGCTGGTGCAGAGGAGTGCTGAGGGAAGTGCTTAGCAGCCTGGGGGCCTGGAAGACAGGCCAGCTAGCAAGTCTGCAGCCCTGTGAGAGAGGATAAGGAAATGTAGTCAAGAGTGAGGCTAGGTTGGAAAACAGCTTGGTCCTGGTGTGTAAAGTGAAACATTCACACACTCTATGACCCAAAAGTTCCACCTCTGCAAACATATCCCAGAGACACTCTTGCACATGTCACCAAGAAACAGGAAATTTGTGGGTATAGTCACGTGATGGATTATTATACAGCAAAGAAAATGAATGAATTAGAGCTCTGCATGACATGGATGAATCTTAGAAACATACTATCAAGTGACAAAGGTGGCATGACACTACTTTGATAAATATTAAAACCAGCAAAAACTTACTAAATTGTTTAGAGGTACGTATGCACATATGTGATAGGATTGTTTTTTAACAAGGCAAGGAAATTAACACAAATTTCAAGACAGCCATTACTACGGAGGGGTGTTGAGGAACACAGCAGGGAAAGAGCCCCTAGAACATTACAACCATGTCCATAGCTCTTAAGTTGCATGGTGGATTCAATCTAAAATATCCATTTTATTATTATTCTTTATATGTGTTACATATATTATTTTGTGTATGTCAGATATCACATAATTTTTGCAAAGGCGGCAGCATGGGACAGGTCATGCAGGGCCTTGAAGCCATGATAAGTATTTTGGATTTTATCCAAAATGCCATTTAAAGGTGACACAATCTGATTCTTCATTTGAAATATTACTCAGGCTGCTGAGTAGAGAATGAATATCAGGGACTTGAGAATAGAAGCACTTAGACAAGGAGGACACTGTTGTCATGACTCCAGGGAAAAAGAAGGTGAGAAGTGATCCTGAACGCTTGTTCAGGATACATTTTGTAGGCAGAACCAAGAGGACTCATTGATGGGATGGATTGCGGGGTCGAAGGGATCAAAGATGACTTGAGGTTTTTTATTTGCACAACTGCATGGATAAAGGTGCCATTTGCTAAGTCAAATGATGAAATCCAAGACAAAAAAGTGTTCAGCATGGAAGAAGGGAGTGGAATTTAAGAGTTACACATTGCATTTGCACATGCTCCCGTAGGTAATAGGGACACATAAGTGTTTGAACTGGGAAGTAGTATAATCCGAGTTGCAGTATAGGAAACAGATCTAGCCGCATTACACCAAGTGGATTGGGTAGGGAGAGATGGAGCCCGTGGTTGCGGGGTGTTGAGTTGTACAGTGAGGGGCTGGTGGAGGGTTAAGGTGGGGAACATAACTGAGCAGAGCAGGGAGGGAGGGTGGCAGTTCGTTCAACAGATTCTTTGGGGGCCATATCTGTAAAGACAAGTCTCCCATCCTTAAAGAATTTGCAATTTCATTGAGGAAAGGAACACACACACAATATTTAATTTGCACTCTTCTTCACATTTTGTAAAATGCTGTCAAATCCGCCATCACATTTGAGTGTCACAACATTCCAGTGTGATTGTGGCAAGGATGGTCATCCCCACTGTATCCTTAGGAAGACTAAGGTTTACAGAGTTCCATGCAGCCTGTCCTGAGTAAATGCAGAAGCCAGAATTCGGATCCAGGGTCTTCTGACTCTGAATCAGCCACCGTGTCCACAACAGAGTGTAATATTACAACTTTGTTCAGGGTATTAGATGAGGCCTTGTGGAGGAGGCAGCCTATCAACTGCCTCAAAGGAGGAAGAAAATTTAACCAGGCGGAGAATCAGAAAAAGAGTTTTGCAGGCAACAGTGCGGGAGGAGTTGGGCCATGTGAAAGTGGACAAGGGACAGACGTAGGAAGCACCGCTGAAAGGAAGGGGCTGATGGGACTTTGTATCTTGCTGCAGGTTGGAAGCACAGTCCTCTTCCGTTGTCAAAAAGGCTACCTGCTTCAGGGCTCCACCACCAGGACCTGCCTCCCAAACCTGACCTGGAGTGGAACCCCACCTGACTGTGTCCGTGAGTGCAGACTTCACCCACATCCCAAGAAAATTCCTCTTGCCCCAGCTGGGCATCTGGGTCATGCTTGAATGCTCTGAATGACAGGGAGTTCACAACTCCCCATGTGAACCGACATCGGTCTCTTTGTAGTCCTTACACTTTGGGGCCTCACAGAAGACTTCCACACAAAAGCCTTTCTGATATTGGAAGGCAATCCCTATGCCTTAGCAAAGAAAAAACTATCCAGTGGCAGCAGCAAAAACTAACAACTACAAGGCCAGGCCTCAGGATGGAGATATCAAGCTTTTGACCCAGTTACTCCTTTACCCCTCAGGAAGTGCTGCAGGCTTAGGTTCCCCCAACCCAGAGTCAACCAAGCCGATATCCACATGATCTCCATCTTGGCCATTCCTCTAGACACAGAGCTTGGGTCAGGGTGGAGGATTAGGGAGGGGGATGCTTGGCATGAAAGGGACTGGAAGGGAAAGGAAGAGGATATTCTATCTAGGAACAGGGGAATGGTCGAAAGGGCCCCTGAAGCCCCTAATCTCCTCCAGTCCAACAGGGTCTTTCCTCTCATCCAGCCCACCACTGCAGGCAGCCAGAGACGCCAACGCATGCCAACGTCGGGGCCCTGGATTTGCCCTCCATGGGCTACACGCTCATCTACTCCTGCCAAGAGGGCTTCTCCCTCAAGGGTGGCTCCGAGCACCGCACCTGCAAGGCGGATGGCAGCTGGACAGGCAAGCCGCCCATCTGCCTGGGTGAGTGTGCCTGCTCGGGGAAGCTCTCCAGGGCGGGAGGCTGAAAGTGCTGGCTGAACTTGAGCTGAAAGAGGGCAAAAGAGAAGGAAGGAATTGCGTTTCAAGGAGCTGGATCCTGCTTCTGATTTTCTAAGGTTTTGAGTCTAGAAGAGCAAAGCAGAGCGGTCTAAAAAGGTGCATACTCAACCCACCCCAAGGGTTGCGCCTTTTGCCTGGGCTGAAACACTCACAGGATCACATTTCATCATCAGGCAGAGGAAAGTGCTTTCTTCCACCAAACTGGAGTGACGCATTACACATATTGCACCCTTGATAAAACAGCACCCGCCTGTAGGTCCCTTGGGGTTACCAGGATGTCCCAGACCTCCCTTCCCCTCTTCTTCATTCACTCGTTCTCTATTTATTGAGAGTTCATGTGGCCCCATGCCTGCGCTAGGCATGAGGGATTCAGAGGGGAAAGACACAACCCTGCCATGTGGAAGACAGACACATTATCAGATTTTATATTTGGAGTACTTGGAGGAACATGGAGATGTACCAAATGCTGTAGGAATGAGGAGGAAGGGCACTAAAGTGGGGGAAAGGAGAAGTCAGGGAGGACTTCCTGGAGAAGGTGATGCCTGAGTCCAGTCTTGAGGGAAAGAATTAAGGTTAAAGGATTAGTTCAATGCTGGAATAGCATTAAACTCTCTGATAGGCACTCACCTCACCAGATACCAGGCATTGTGCTAAGTGCTTTGTATGTTTCAACTCATTTAATCTTCACAAGATCCTATGAGGCTATTTAATATATGAGGAAACTAGGGCATAGAGAAGTTAATTAATGTGTCCAAGGTCCCCAGCTGAGAAAGATTAAGTGCTGAAGATCCATACCCTGATGGTCTAACTTTAGGATCTATGACTATTTTGCTATCCTGCCACTCAGAGGGAAGCCTTCAGGGTCAGAGACTATATCAGAGCTAGAACTTACTAACGGTGTTTTATTTTCATGGTATCACTTGGAAATTTCTTTTGTTTTCCACATACAGTAGTGATATAAAGTACATTTATTAAAGTACATTTAAGTTTTTATTGTGATAGAATATACATAATATACAATTTTAAGTGTACAATTCAGTGGCATTAGTTATGTTTATGATATTGCACAGCCATCACCACTATCCATTTCCAGAATTTTTTCATTATCTCGAACAGAAACTCCATACCCATTAAACAATAACTGCCCATTTCCCCCTTCTCTTAGCCCATAGTAACTGCTATCATACTTCCTGCTTCTGTAAATAAGTACCTCATGTTAGTGGAATCATACAATATTTGTTCTTTTGTGTCTGGCTTATTTCCCTTAGCATAATGTTTTCAAGATTTAACCATGTTGTGGCATCTGTCGGAATTTCTTTCCTTCTTATGCGTGAATCATATCTCATCATAGGGACATCACTTTTTGTTTATCCATTCACCTGTTGATGGCTGTTTAGGCTGTTTCCACTTTTTGGCTATTACAAATAATACTTCTGTGAACATACATGTACATGTTTTGTTTAATATGTTTTCAGTTCTCCTGGGGACATATCTAGGAAAATAGTAACTCTATGTGTAATATTTTGAGGAATTGCCAAAGTTTTCCAAAACTCTTGCACCATGTTATTCCCACCAGCAATGCATCAGGGTCCAATTTCTCGACATCCTTCCCCACACTTGTCCATCCTGTTTTAGTATATCCATCATCAATGGGTATAAAGTGGTATCTCATTGTGGTGTTTTTTATTGTTTGTTTGAATTTTCATCCAATTATTTTTTAATTGACAAATAAAAGTTGTATGTATGTAGAGTGTACAGCATGATGTTTTGATATATGTATACATTGTGGAGTGGCAAAGTCATGTTAATTAACATATCCATTAACTTCATATACTTGCCATTTTTTGTGGTAAGAACACAAAATCTACTCTCAGTAATTTTCAAGTACACAGTGCATTGTTATTAACTATGGTCACCATGATGTACAAGAGATCTTGAACTTATTCCCTGTCTAACTGAAATTCTGTACCCTTTGGCCAACATCTTTCCAATTCCAACCCCCCAGTACCACCCCACCCTAGCCCCTGGTATCCACTATTCTACTCTCTACTTCTATTAATTAGTTCAATTATTTTAGATTCCACAGATAAGTGAGATTGTGCAGTATTTGTCTTACCGTACCTGGCTTATTTCACTTAACATAATGTCCTGCAGGTTATCCCTGTGGTCACAAATGGCAGAATTTCTTTCTTTTTTAAGGCTGCATAGTATTCCATTGTGTATATATTCCATGTTTTCTTTATCCATTCATCCACTGATGGACACTTAGGTTGTTTCCGTATCTTGGCTATTATGAATAATGCCTCAATAAACATGAGAGTGCAGATATCTCTTTGACTTACTGATTTTGTTTCCTTTGGATATATACTCCATAATGGTATTGCTGTATCATATGGTAGTTCTATTTTTAATTTTTTGAGGAACCTTCATACGTTTTCCATAATGGTTATATTAACTTAAATTCCCACTAACAATGTGCAAGAGTTTCCTTTTCTCCACCTCCTTACCAACACTTGTTATCTTTAATCTTATTTATAATAGTCCTTCTAACAGGTAGGAGGTGATATCTCATTGTGGGTTTCACTTGCATTTCCCTGATGGTTAGTGATGCTGAGCATTTTTCATATACCTGTTGGCCATTTGTATGTCTTCTTTTCAGAAATGTCTATTCAGGTCCTTTGCCTGTTTTTAAATCAGGTTATTTATTTTCTTGCTATCGAGTTGTTTTAGTTCCTTCTATATGTTCCTTAGATGTTAATCTCTTACCAGATGTGTGGTTTGCAAACAATTTCTCCCATTCCATAGGTTGCCTCTTCACTCTGTTGATTGTTTCCTTTGCTGTGCAGAAGCTTTTCAGTTTGATGTAATCTCATTTGTCTACTTTTGCTTTTGTTGCCTGTATCATTGTGCAAAAATGATTTATATTTCCTTAATGGCTAATGGTGCTCAGCACTTTTTTAATGTGTATGTCTTCCTTAGAGAAATGTCTATTCAAATCCTTTGTCCATTTTTTACTGACTTATCTTTTTATTGTTGAGTTGAAAGAGTTCTTTCTCTATCTAAAATACAAGGCCTTTATAAGGTACATGATTTGCAAATTTTTTCCCATTTCACGGGGTGTCTTTTCGCTCTCTTGTTGGTGTTCTCTGAAGCACCAGTGTTTTTAATTTTGATAAAATCTAACTTTTCTATTTTGGGGGTTGCATATGCTTTTGTTGTCATATCTAAGAAACTGTGATACATCCAAGGTCACAAAGATTTATGCCTATGTTTTATTCTTAGAGTTTTCTAGTTTTACTTCTTATATTTATGTCTTTGATCCATTTTGAATTAATTTTTTATGATATTAGGTTAGAATCCAAACTCATTCTTTTTTATGTGGCTATCCAGTTGTTCCAGCACCATTTGTTGGCAAGACTATTCTTTCCCTGTTGAATTGTCTTGACACTCCTGTCAAAAATCATTTGACCATAAATGTATGAGTTTATATCTGGATTCTCTATTCTATTCCATTGATCTCTATGACTATCTTTATGCCATTACCACCCAGCCCTGATTACTTTAGCTTTGTAGTAGGTTTTCAAATTGGCAAGTGTCCCAGTCTGGGCACCCTAGGGAGACTACATGTCTACAAAAAAATAAAAGTAAAGAAATTAGCCAGGAGTGGTGGTGTATGCCTGTAGTCTTAGCTATTCAGAAGGCTGAGGTAGGAGGATCACTTGAGCCCAGGATTTGGAGGTTACAGTGAGCTATGATTACACCACTGCACTCCAGCCTGGATAACAGAGCAAGACTTTGTCTCTAAATAAAAATAAATTGTTTTAAATGAAAGAAAACAAAAAATATTGGGACGTATCAATTATCCAACTTTGTTCTTTTTTAAGATTGTTTGCCTATTGTTTTGCCTTTTGTTTCTATACAGATTTTAAGATTGGCTTGCCAATTTCTGCAAACTAGAGAGCTGGAATTTTGGCAGAAATTGCATTGAACCTGTAGATCAATTTGGGGAGTATTGCCATCTGAACAATATTAAGGTTTCCAAACCATAAACATGTGATGTCTTTCCATTTATTTAGATAATTAATTTCTTTCAATGATGCTTTATATTTTTCAGTGTACAAGTCTTGCATTTCTTTGGTTACATTTATTCTTAAATATTTTTATATGTTATTATAGCTACTTTTATTTAAAAATATATAATGTTTTAGAGGCAGTTGAATTCAACCCCTTACTGTATGATCTTGAGCAAGCCCTTTCATTTCTCTGCCTCTCAAAAAGTTTCTGTGCTATAAAATGGGGAAAATAATCTCTACTTCAGAGTTTCAAGAGCAGGAGGAAATGAAGAAGTGCCTATCACAGTACCTCGCACATAAGATGCTTTCTCCTTCTTTGCTCCATTCATCTTATGAAACCTAAGACGATAAAGCATTTTGTTCAGAAGTACACTTGCATTGAGTCACTGCAGAAACTTTCTCCACAGCATTCTGTGTACTGAGGCATAGGCTGACCTCCAGAGTTGAAGGAGATTTGCTAAAGCTGTGCTCCCCACCAAGGCAGACAGTGGGGAGTCTGCCCTTAATGGCGACAAGGCAGATTTTCTATTGTTTCTCTGCAAAAGAAGAAAAGACATTAATACTTACTGGTCATGACTTTCCTGTTCATAACCTCATTTATTCAGCATAGACCTGTGAGGTATGTTTCAGTTTTTTCCATGTTTCAAATGAGGAGGCAAAGACTCTGAGTGGTGAAGTTACTAGTCAAGGTCACGCAGTCATTAAGTGGCACTGCTGGGACCTGAACCTTGGTCGTCTGGCCCAGGCCCAAAGCTTTTGCCTTTGCTTTGCCTGTGAGGGCTTCTTGGTCTTAATCTCATCATTCCAAGGGAGGAAGGCGCTCCTCTGCAACCCCCACCAGGGCTCACAGAGTTCACCGTTGATGGGTAGAAGTTCTTCCTTCATGCGAGGCATCTGGAAGGAAAGCAAAGTCGAGGGCAGGACTTTTCTTTTTTTTTTTTGAGACAGAGTCTCACTCCGTCACCCAGGCTGGAGTGCAGTGGCGTGATCTTGGCTCACTGCAAGCTCTGCCTCCCAGGTTCACACCATTCTCCTGCCTCAGCCTCCGCAAAGTTTTCAATGAGGGCATTCAGGGAGTCTGTGCACTTGGATGGGAAAATATACACCTTTTATTCCTTTACTTCTTACTGAAATGTAGCCTTTCCTTTAATTTGGAATGTAGACAACAACCCTTAGGAGTGTTAGCACCTGTGACTTTGTCACCAGTAGAAATTGAAAAGACTTTTGTATATATTCCACTTGCTACCAATATCATGAATATTGTTCATGTTCCTGACTACTTCAAGATTATGGTTATTTCTTGACTCACTGCTAGATCCTGTTATTTAATGCAGTAATAAAGAATCATATATACCACTATATCCTAATGTCTTGTCTAATATTGTAAGAACTCCAACTAATAAAATGGACTTCCTCTGTAATTCTTTGTATTTTTTATTCTGAGAGGGATCCATAGCATCATTAGAGCATCGAAGCAGTCTACCTCCTGGTCTAAAAAAAATAAGTGGAAAGCAAGATCTCAAAGAACCCATTGACCTAAGGTCAGACAGGTGGTCATTATTTTTCCAACAGAGTGTGAACCAGAAGCTGAACCTGTTTTCTTCCACTCTTTTTCCCCAGCAGAGGTCCGGCCCAGTGGGAGACCCATCAACACTGCCCGGGAGCCACCGCTCACCCAAGCCTTGAGTACGTATGGTCCAGATCATTGGCTCAAGAAACTGGTGTTACTTTTTTCACACAGTTAGCCAGAAAACACGAGTTGCTGAGAGTTGCTGAGTGCCTAGAGGAAGGGCATAAAAACTATCTATAAATCTGGATGGCTTTCCCTACCCACCTCCCCAGCCCAGGCAGACTTCAGAAGAAAGTGAGCCTGAAGGAAGCAGAAACTTCATCTGGAAGAAAGAGCCAGCACCTTCCAACTGGAAGCTCTGGAACTGTTGATTACTACAGCCCCTCCTGGCATAGGACTGGCCAGTGTGTGGTCATACAAACACATTGACCCAGGCCATACCCAGGGAGCTTCCTGGAAATGGTTACAGTTTAAGATAGGTCTGGGGTCTTTCCAAGTATCACATCCAGAACTGGACACAGACTGCAGATGTGGCCTGACCAATACCAAATTCTTAGAGACTATCACATCCTTTCATGAACCTTCTACTTTTATTTACCACATTAGCATGTGTATTATGCAGGAAACGAGGCTAGATTTGGCATCAGAAACTCAATTTGAGTACCATTTTGGTCACTGACCAGCTGTGTCCTTGGACAAATGAGCTTCGCCTCTTAAGCTTCAGTAAAATAGAGATCATAATAATTGCCATAGAGAATGATTACATGGATAAATGACAATTTTAGTAGCTATCACTGATTAGGTGCTTTTACACATGCAACATCATGTAACATACAATTTACAACACTAGTCATTTAACCCCTAGAATAACCCTGATAAGGTAGATGGGATGGCCACCATGTATAGGAATACAGGCATAGCCTATACAGGGAGAAAGTTAAGGCTTTTGCACATGATCAGACAACTGATAAGTGACAGAGCTAAGATTAGACTCTGGGTCTGTCTGACTTCATTTGCCCATGTTCCAATTCACCATGCTATACTGACATGTCAGTTTTCTCTCTCTTCTCCCCTCTTCCATTTCTCCATCTTTTAAACAACTTTCCTTTTCTCCTTCCTTCTTCTGTCACTCCTTTCTAGTTCCCTCTCTATATCTTTTTAAATATTTTAATTTTAATTGACAAATAATAAACATATTTATAGGGTACAATGTGATGTTATTCTATATGTATACATTATGGAATAAATAAATCAAGCTAATTAACATACCCATCATCTCACCTAATTATCATTTTTTTGTGATGAGAACATTTAAAATCTACTCTTTTGGCCGGGTGTGGTGGCTCACACCTGTAATCCCAGCGCTTTGGGAGGCCAAGGTGGGCGGATCACCTGAGGTCAGGAGTTCGAGACCAGCCTGACCAACATGGTGAAACCTCATCTCTACTAAAAATACAAAATTAGCCGGGCATGGTGGTGCATGCCTGTAATCCCAGCTACTTGGGAGGCTAAGGCAGGAGAATTGCTTGAACCTGGGAGGCAGAGGTTGCAGTGAGCCGAGATCACACCATTGCACTCCAGCCTGGGCAAGAATAGCAAAACTCCATCTCAACAAAAAAACTACTCTTTCAGCAATTTTGAAATGTACAATACATTCTTATTAACTATAGTCACTATGCCATGCAGTAGATCACCAAAACTCATATCTCCAGTCTAATGGAAACTTTCTACCCTTTGACCATCTCCCCATCACCCTCCACTCTGCCCCAGCCTCTGTAACCATCATTCTACTCTCTACTCCAATGAGTTCAACTTTTTTAGATTCCATATATAAGTGAGATCATATGATATTTATCTTTGTGTGCCTGGCTTATTCCACTTAACATAATGTCCTCCAGTTCATACATGTTGCTGCAAATGAAAGAATTTCCTTCTTTTTAAAAGCTGTCTAGTATTCCATAGTGTATGTATATATACCCTTTTCTTTATTTGTTCATTCATTCACCGACACTTGGGTTGTTTCCCTATCTTGGACATTGTGAATGATGCCGCGATGAACATGGGAGTGGATATTTATCAGTTCCCTCTATCCATCCACTCTGAGACACAAGACGAGAAGAGGCCAGAGCATTCTACCACCCTCCTCACATGGTAGACATTGGGGAAAGGAAACAATCCCAGTGAGTGGGATGGGATCAGTCATCAGGCTACCCCAATTCTGGCAGCACACACAAAGTCCCTCTCACATCTATTTCTCAATTCCTCTAGTTCCTGGGGATGTTTTTGCCAAGAATTCCCTGTGGAAAGGGGCCTATGAATACCAGGGGAAGAAGCAGCCAGCCATGCTCAGAGTGACTGGCTTCCAAGTTGCCAACAGCAAGGTCAATGCCACCATGATCGACCACAGTGGCGTGGAGCTGCACTTGGCTGGTAAGGAGCAGGCCCCTCTATGAAAGCCGGGAGGATGGATGGGCACACACCCTTGGCAAGGATGAGCCTAATGGCATTGCATCATACTGTCATGCAAGGCTCAGACTTGTCTGGTGGTCAGGGAAGAGGAAGTGTCTATTCATCTTTACATGATAAAGCACTGTGGACTAAAGGGAAATGTTTAAATGGCAAATATTAATAACCTGAATATATAAAGAACTCTTATAAACAAAGAGAAAAGACTGATATCCCTAAACTGAACCAAAAATAGGGGCAGAGACTTCCCAGGATCCAAAGTACAATCAGTCAACAAACAAAAGAAAAAATATTTTTCAGCAATCATCAAAAAAAAAGTAAACTCAAAATGTCATTTTCCACTTACACCATCAACTCAGAGTGTTTTTAAACAATAACACTTAGTGCAGGTCGGGTTCAGCCATGAACGCCAAATTCTAAAATGGTACCATTCTGGGAAAACAATTTGGCGATTTGTATCAAGATCCTTGCAAATGATTGGACCCATTAATTACATTTCTAACAATTTTTATCATAAGAAGATACGGAAGGAGTCAAACATTTATGAATAAAGGCTGTTCCCATTACAAGGCCATTTGTAGTATATAAAAACTGGAACTAGAAAATTTCCCTAAAATAGAGAAATGGATATTTTAATGATAGTATATCTACTAGATGAAATATTATGCCAGTGTTGAGGGAAATGCATTCATTATAATGTATTTAAAATATGACTCCAGTGTTTTAAAGGAAAATATTACATTCATAAGAAAGAAAACTGGAATAATTTACAGTAACGTGGTTATTTCTTAGTAAGATCAGGAGAGATCATTTTTTCTTCATGCATCTCAGCATTTTCTAAAATTTTCCCAATTTTCAATCTTTCTATAATCAGAAAAAGTAAGTACCTTAGAAAATAAGTGTTTGTTGAATGGATGGATAGATAAGCAAATGTGTGAGTGAATGAACATATTAATGCACAACCCCACATAAAATCCTATCTACGCATTCATACGTGCACACACCTACGCAACTGCAGGATGACATTTGCTCATTTCACACATGATAATAGACATGTTCACATGCTCCCATGCCCAGGACCTCATGAACTATTGCACCCATTGAACTATCTATGCATTAGTGGACAGATTAAAAGACAAAATCATATTCTCACACATGCCTGTGTCAATAGCATCACAACCTCAACCCGGTAATCCAATTATTAACATACATATGCATATATTAATAATTCTTGCATATAACCACGTTCAGCCTACACAAACCCACATTCAACACTACACTTACGACTTAAAGGGATGTGGAGAATGTTTATATCAACATCTACACATGAAATTCCATCCAGAAACTTACACCCACAAACCCACAAATTTGAGTTTTGAAATTTTCCCAGATCTTTCATGTGTAACACCTGAACTTTATTTCCCAGGAACTTACAAGAAAGAAGATTTTCATCTCCTACTCCAGGTGTACCAGATTACAGGGCCTGTGGAGATCTTTATGAATAAGTTCAAAGATGATCACTGGGCTTTAGATGGCCATGTAAGTTCAGCAAACTCACCTCCTCCCCTGACTCCCAGATCACTGGCAGGGAAGAGGAGGACAAAAGGGTGTGCAAACCCCTAGGATCAATCTGGAAACTTGGGAGGAGGTTTTCTGTGGGGCCCTGCCTAGGAGCAGCAAGAGGATCCTCATCTGCTAATGAAATAGGCAAAGGAAAAGATTTTAAAAGACAGAAGACTCAGAGTCCAGAGGTTCACCACATTCAAGAGAGTTGGAGTAAGTTCTGTTGTTTGAACAGAAAGCAAGGGATGGAGGTTGGGGGCAGAGGGAATTCAGGCTAGTTGAAGGTATTGATGTGGTGGGTGGGAGCTGGAAGAAGGCAGTGAGTCTCACATGACTACATTGAACTTCTCCTCACACTTGAGGATGCAGATTGTGAGTGATTAACACAGCTTGAGAGACCAGGACACGGCAGAGGGATAGGACTTTCTTGCATTCCCTTGTGGAAAAGACATTCTATTCTGGGGCTTTCTTGAGGTGGAAGCTGGATCTCCAGTGACACTTCTCTGGCCATACCTTCCTGTTTCACACATAGTGGAGTTGAGCATAGCATCCCCTACCATGTCCTCCACTTCTCTGTCTTGGATTGCTGGAGCTAGAAGAGAAAGGATAGAATGAAACGAGAGGTCATGGTAGACCACAGTAGCAGAGAGCTAGGGAGTCAGTGCATTCTCATGGACAGGACCAGCTGGTGGAGGACTGTGGCATAGTTGACTTTGCTTTATAAACACATCAGGAGAACCAAATGGCTTCTCCAGGGGCTGGCACATACAGGTAGTTCCTTGGTAGGCCCAAGGGTATCTGTAGGTCCCCTTCATAATCCAAGTATGGGCCAGCTTCAATCATCGTGGCCCAAAAGCTGTGCAGGAACAATAGACTCCACCATCCAGGAGGGTCAAAGTTGGGACATGGAGCTAGCAGTGCAGGCCAGGGGAAGATGAGGATGGGGATCCAGAGGGCCAGGAACAGCTGGAGCTACTGCCTAGGACGCCAGACAAGCGTGGAGCCTTTCGATAGCCAGCAAGGTGTGTTTGCGGGGACAGCTGCGGAGGGCAGACAGAGGCTGCTCCTAGCCATGGAGCATAGGTTGGGAGTACCCAGGAGCGCAGGCATCCTCACAGCATGCCCTCAGCTGCTGCGGCCCCAGACTGCACATTTGGGGGTCTGCATCTGTCACATGAGCATCAGTGGCAGGAGTTATGTCCCCAGCTACGCCCCCTAAAAAATTAATAGCTCTTAGAACTGTGACGAACTCTCCAATACCTTTAATCTGCAAGGGACATTTTCAGCATGGTTCTATGTGTTCCATAATGCTCCAAAAGGTGGTTTTTCATCACAGTAATAACAGCTACCGTGCATGTAAGGCCTATAAATTAAGTGTTCTGAAGTATTTCATCTTTATTAACTCATTTAATCCTTACAGCCACCCTATGACATAGGTACTGTTACTATTCTCATTTTGCACATGACAAACTGAGGCACAGACAGATTAAGTGATTTGACCAGTAGAAAATAAAATCTTCCTCCTACCTCATACATGTAGCTGGTGCCCCTGCCCCACCCCGGGCTCCCCGGTCACACCCACCCTTGCCTAGGTGTGGGCAGAGAACAAACCCTGTGTGTCAGAGCAGCAGGTCAGTGGGTGACCTGCTGGGCAGCGTGTATGATGAGAGAGGAGTTCTAGATCCTTCCAGCAGCCTCCCACCTGCTCTCTGTGCTCCCCACCATCACAGGTCTCGTCAGAGTCCTCCGGAGCCACCTTCATCTACCAAGGCTCTGTCAAGGGCCAAGGCTTTGGGCAGTTCGGCTTTCAAAGACTGGGTAACTAGTGCTTGTCCCCCGGAAGTGTGGGCCCGGGTGGGTGGGAGAGAAACCGTGTGTGCCGCGGTCAGGTAGAGGACTGGGGAAGTTGAACAGTCTGAGGCGGGGGTGCTTTGGCCTCTTTGGGATCAGGGATGCCTCTTGAGATTCTGACAAAAGCCATGGAATATCTCTCCAAAAGCAAACACATGTGCATAACCCACTCAACCTTTGACAAAGTTTCCTGCTCAGACCTGGAGAGGAGAGCCCCCAACTCCAGGGACATTGGCTCTTAGATACAGCCCCCAGCCACACCCTCCAGCCAGCCCTGGGTGTCACCCCTGCCTCAACAAACAACGACACTGTGGAGTGTCTTAGAGCTCTCAGGGTGCCTTGACTGTGATGTCGTTTCTGCCCTAGCCCAGCCCTAGAAGACTGGTTTTGTGCCCATTTTACAGATAAGAAAACTGAGCGTCAAGCCCACTTCCCTCCCTGGTCCTTCCCTGGCCTCTTTACCTAGCATGCTTCCTGTCATCCATGTCAAACATCCACACCTTGGAGCCTTGTCCTGGCCCAGAGCCTCCGGGTGCCCAGCCTCAGACTCTGGTGGGGAGAGGGGTCTGGTTTCTCAGAAGCAGGGGAGGGGGAAACAGGAGGCAGCCGCGGGTGCGTGAGAGCCTCTCTGTACCCCAGGCACTGACACCTCCCATCGCCAGGGCCCTTGCCTGCCAAGGCAGTCCACTGCACGTCCTCTGGCTCCGAGCTCCTGAAAGCTTCTCTGGACTGAGCCACGGTCTGCCCCCACCTTTCCCACCCACACTGCTCCTCCCCCGGAGTTGTCCCAGCTCTGCCCTCATGAGCTGCATGGACTGAGACCACTGTCTCCCACACAGCACCCTTCACCTACTGCAAGACGGCCAGGCACGCTGCAAAGGTCTTAGAAAATCACAGTTTTTGTTCTGGCTCCACAGCAGACATCCTGTCCCCTCTCAGAGCCCCAGCCCCTCAGTTAGCAGGGTGACTACTGGGGCCACAGTGTCTACTTGTGTTCTTCTGAGCCTTCCCAGTCTGCAGGGGAGGGGGAGGAAGGAGGAGAGGCAGCCTTCCAGAAGGAGATGCTTCAGCTTCAACCAGAACAGTTGCACCTTCATCTGTCTTATATTTTGTTGTGCCTGTAAAGTTTCATCTGATAGAAGGCTGCTACAGCCAAAAGAACTTTAGAGATTTCTAAAGGGCTGCACCCTTGTAAGAGTTTCTGTTGAGCCACAGTTTCAGGCTCCTCTGCGGATGGTCCTCTGGGTGCCATCTGAGCAGCACAAGGCAGATGCATGCAGGACCCTGCCCCCAAGGACTGAGTGTGCACGTGGAGGCAGGCGGGCAGCCCTGGGCACACCTGCCTCCCGTGCTGAGCAGGAGTGAGGAGCACCCTGAGTGGCAGCCCTGCTTCCCAAGAGTGTATAGTCGGGGAGGGTAGCCAACGGAGCCTCAGACTGTGTCTTGTGACTTGACTTTTCTGCTTTGGGACTTTACAGACCTCAGGCTGCTGGAGTCAGACCCCGAGTCCATTGGCCGCCACTTTGCTTCCAACAGCAGCTCAGTGGCAGCCGCGATCCTGGTGCCTTTCATCGCCCTCATTATTGCGGGCTTCGTGCTCTATCTCTACAAGCACAGGTACCGTGCAGGAAGGAGGCAGGGCGGGCATCAGGCAGGCCTCCCTCTCTCCCTCCAGCGCCCCCCGCACCAGACCCCTAAGCCTCTCTGTGTCGCTCTTTTCATGCCGTGGTCACTTCCTCTTTTATCGCCAGGAGAAGACCCAAAGTTCCTTTCAATGGCTACGCTGGCCACGAGAACACCAATGTTCGGGCCACGTTTGAGAACCCAATGTATGACCGCAACATCCAGCCCACAGACATCATGGCCAGCGAGGCGGAGTTCACAGTCAGCACAGTGTGCACAGCAGTATAGCCACCAGGCCTGGCCGCCACCACCGCCACCGAGAGCCCCGCCTCCAGCAGCCGGTGAGCAGGGGTGTGGGAGGAAGACAGGCCATGACAAGCACAGACAGGGACCTATGCGTGCCAGGGGCTCCACCCAACGGAGTCGCACACACCACACAGACACACCCAGTAAGAGGAGACCTGTGCACTGAGCATCATTGTGTAACAGGCACTGAACCAGGCCCTTTATGGATCTAATATATTGAATCCCTGCATGCCCTGTGAGGTAGAAGCTTGTGGGAGCCCCATTACAGATGAGAAAACTGAGCTGCATAGAAACTAACTTGAGCAAGGTCACACAGCTCAGAAGGGGTGGAGTCGAAATCCAATCCCAGGCTGACTGGCTCCAGAAACTGTGCTCCTCACCCCTGGGCTTGGCAGAACATCGGCATGTACTAGTCTGTTTCTCTCTAGAGAAACAGAACCAACTGGATATATACATCCTCTGGGTCGAAGTCAAGCCCTGGAGATCTGTAGAGCTATACAGAGATGCACATATATCTGTGTATATAGGTATATTGTGTATATATATACATTCATACACTATAAACGCAATACATATACCCCATATCAAGATATATCCATACCTATCCATCTATATATAGATATGCATCTCCGTAGAGCTATATGTAAATGTTATATAGAGATAGAAATATAAATAAATATATATTTAGAGAGAGAGATTCATCTAAGGAATTGGCTGGCAAGGTGGAAATCTAAAGGGCAGGCCAGCAGGCTAGAAATTCCAGCAGGAGTTGATGCTGTCATCTTGAGTCCAAAAGCAGTCAGAGATGGAATTCCTTCCTCTTTGGAGCACCTCAGTCTTTTTCTTAAGGCCTTCAGCTGATTGAACGAGGCCCACACACATTATGGAGACTCAAAGTCTACTGATTTCAAAGTTAATTTTATCTAAAAAGATACCTTCACAGCAATATCCAGATTGGTGTTTGACCCATCAACTGAGCACCATAGCCTAGGCAGGTTTACTTACAAAATTCCCCACATTGAGCACAACAGAGGGGAGGAGCTCCCGGAAATATAGACAGGGGGCAGACACACCCACATGTGTACACGGTCATGCACACACACACACACATACGCATACACGCACACAGGCATGCATCTGACAGGCCCACTGGGAAGGAACTGATGAATCTAAAAGGCACTGCCTCTTCCTCACTGTGTCCTCCTTCGATGACACCCTCACCTCTGGGACCTGTGACCCTTCAGGAGTTGCCCCAACACGATGTCCAAGCTGCACCCCTCTGAGAACTGTCTTCTCCCACACATCCCGCTTTCTGGGGATAGGCAGGTGCCCCCTCTCAGGTCCTGTGCTGAAGGACTCTGGGGAGAAGAGTCACAGAGCCAGCCAGGTAGGGATTCCCAGTGAGGGCGGTGGAAAATCCGCCAAGTGGGCCACCAGCCAAACCCAGGGCTAGTGTTGCGCTCCCTCCCCACGCTCCTGTGCATGGCTGCTCACGTGGCAGATTCTCCCAGCCACACACAAATGGCAGTGCAGCGAGGAAACAGGCTTTTATGAGGGTGCCTGCAAAGGCCACCAACGGGGATGGTGGGGACAGTTCCTGCGGAGGGGGTTACAAGAGCAGCAAATGTCATTATCACTGCCCAGCCCCTGACGTGCTTTACTCCCTTTCTGCCTCACAACTCCTGGAGGATTTCACAGTTTCAGCCTGAGTCCCAGATGGTGAGTGAGTCAGGGACGCAGCAGATGCAGCTCCTGAATACAAACAATTTATGGAAAGAGCTTTTCCCCATCTTTTTACGTCTCTCCAAAACAAACATTTAAATAAGGGTTCCCCCTTATTCCAGTGGGATTGTTTTAGCATGCCAAAATTACTCCTCAAGTTTCATCTGTATGCCCAATCTTTATTTTTTCCTTCTCAGAACTCTTATCAATAGAAGGCAAAAGAGAAAAAGAAAAATCCCCTCTGATGATGTAAATCGGGGCTTGGAGATGATCAGTGATGAATCTGATTCACTGCATGAATTATTGAACAGTGTAAGAAAGAAACAAGAATGCCGCTGACCTCCACACAGTCACTCTTGCTCCACACCTGGGTTCTGCTGGGTTCCAGGTGCTGGTGTGCGCCATGCTGTCACCTCTGGGTTGGCTGGGGTTGGTGGCTCCACATCTGGCCAGCCCTCAGCATTGGCCCCTTGCCAGCAGGCTCTGAACCCACTGCCCAGCCCACAGGTCTCCAGCAGGGCCCCTCTGACCACTTCTGCCCACAGCTGGAGCACAAAGAAAGCAAGAGCCACCCTGAACAGACACACACACATTGCAAATGAGTGACTAGATGGTAATTTTTTTTTAAATAATGCCAAGGAGAAAAGCTGAAATTAAAATAAACACCCTACTAAGGAAGCAACGAGGCCTGTGCGGTCAGCGAGTAACAGGGCAGGGGAACAGGGCTGTGTGATGATGTTTGCCAACCCTTCCTCCATTAAAAAAAAGTATCAAAAATGAGATTTCACAACTGTGTCACTACAAAAATGAATATAATCCAGCCTGGATTCTTTATTACAGAGCCATTATTATCCTAGTCATTTTTTTTCATCTGATTTTGAAAGAAACTAAAATTAGAATGTTTTCCTGGGTTCCTAAAAGTATGGTGGCCCCCAAGCACTGGGCCTCCAGGTCTAATGGCGAAGTCGGCCCTGCAAGGGAAAAAGACAGAAAAATACATGTTCTGCTGCACGTATTCCCTACCTACCCCCATCCCCAACCTGGGAAGATTAAAAATCAAAGTGAAGATTGAGGTGACTCATCTCTTTCCCGCTTGTGCCTTCTTTTCTTTGCCGCTTTGCTTTTCCTCCTCTGCTCCCGGCCCCTCCCCTCCCACTGCCTCTTTTTTCTTTGCAAACTCAGGTGTGATCTGTTTGTTCCCAGTTCCCCAGGGGGCAGGAAGTAGGCTCCCCTGAGCACAGTGCCCAGTGCCCATCTTCGTTCGTCTCCCTGCCTGTGTCTGCTACTGCTGGGACTCAGGCCCTCGCCCTGCCGCCATCTATGCCAGTTACCCTGGAGAGGACTCCTGCCATGTCCTGAAAAGGCAGAAGAGGAAGAGGGGCTGCAGACAGAGGAAGAAAGTTTATGGATTTAAAATAGCAAAGCAACTTGTGGATCTGTGTGTGTGTGTGTGTATGGGCCTGATCACACACAAACACACACACCTCTCCTTCATTCACGTCCCATGGAAGAGACCATAAAGGCTTCAAAACTAGAAGTGCGCATGAAGGATGCTTCATGCCCTGTTCCCCACACAGAGAAGAGATGAAGAGGGGGAGGTACGGTCAGCTTTCAAAACAATATGCCCCCCGCCCATCCCATGTGTGAGGACATGGTGACTCGGTGACTGTAACAGTAGGACACATCCCATCATGTGGTCAGAGTGCAGAAACCCGGTCAGCGTGCAGAAACCAACTGTCTGCTGATGAACAGCCCATCTGCACAGCGGCAGCAAGGATTACCCCAAGGGCAGGAAAAAAGTCTTTGGAAATAGATTGAAAATCAGTTTCTTTATTTTTTTCAAACACTATTTTATTGAGTTCTAAACCCAGTGGATTAAAAAGTCATTTGGGTCCTGGGAAGCACTGGGAAAGAAAGGAGAGCCGGGGAGGATAGGGCAGGAGTCTGGCCAGGAGCCCAAGGTCAAGTCTGGCTGTCAACTGACAAAGAGAAGAGAAGACAAGTCTGTGGCCCAGACAGGATGCCAAGTCTGGGGGCAGCAGCAGGGTCCTTGAGAGAACAGGGGAGCAAGCCTGCCCCAGTACCCAAAAAACAATGGCTATCATGTACTGGGGTTATTCTCTGTGCCTGACACTTTACCTATAGTATTTCTAGTCTGCACAATAACACCAAAATGTAGGATTTGTTATTCCCCTTTGACAGATGAGAAAACAGAAGCCTGCAAAGGTAAAGACAGAGTTAGGAAGTGTGGAGTCAGAATGCAAACCTAGATCAGTCTGCCCCAAAGTCCACTACACCAGCTGCCAGAAACTCTGTTCTAGAAGGGGCAGCTAAGAAGGGAGGAGCCGATGAATCTCTACAGTAGCACTGTGGCCAGGTCTGGAAAGCCAGGCAAGACACCTGTTTGTCCTATCTGGGTTCTGCTGTCTCCGCGTAGGCAGCTTCGGGGCAAGGATTCAACTCCCCAGGCCTCCCACGGTTGGTGCTGGCTCCTTGGCTCCCAGCAGCCGCTGACCATAGCCAGCAAAAGACCTGGCAGGTCCTGAATCAAAACAACAGAGTGGCTGAAAGTCACACCCTCTCCAGCTCCTTGCAAGTGGGTTTGATTTATTTTGACAGCTATATTATGCTTGGGTCATTCATGAATCCCATGAGAATTGTTGGGAAGTTCATGAGTTTAGGAATCAAAGTATAACATTTAGGGCCACTTTCTCTGTCCTCGGGAAGGCCCCCACAAGCTTAAGCCCCTGTATACGTGTGACATGCTGGCCTCAGAGATTCATGTCACATATTGAAATAACAAATAGAAATGTGCAGGAGCGGAGGGACAGCGACACCTGGTTCTTAAGCAAATTCTAGATTGGAACAATTAGAAGATCTGACTGATGTTAAGAGTGGCCAGAGGAAAGTGAGAGGCGTCCATTTCCAGCAGACACAATGGAGGCTGACAGAGGCAGGAGCCTACCCCTGGCCACACCACCTCTGGGACACGGCACCCCCTGGGCCTGGAGGGAGAGGGCCAATCCAGACACACTCACACTCTCATCTCTTTCCTTGGCTGGAAACAAGTACAGGAAGCTCCCCTCCCAATTTCTTATGCTCCCTTCCCCCTTACACTCCTCTCCTTCGACTGCTCCCTTCCCCCTTCTTATGCCCCTCTCAGACCACCCAGCGGACGCCTATTCCCGCCCCCCACCCCTCCCCTGCGTCTCCTTGTAAAGTTCCATGAGATGCTCGAGGAGCACCTGCTGGTGGGGCACCCAGCACTCTGCTGGGCATCACCCTCCGCACCCCTGGCATTTCTCTCCACCTCCAGAGGCTTGGAAGGGAACAGGGCAGATGAGGCCCTTCACCCACCATCTACGCCATATACCCATCACCATCCCATGAGGAAAAAAAAAAAGTAAAACAAAAACAAAAAAAATCTTTTGTACAGAGATATATTTTTATTATACAAAGTTTGTACAGTACCAAAAAAGAAAAAAAAAAGGTGTAAATTTTTTTTCATTATTGTAGGTAAACGGTAGTGGAAGCCTTTTTTGTAAATGTAATAAAATGTATAAATATGGTTTTCAGAAAACATCAAGTGCTGTAAATATGTAATCTACACACCTTCTTGGCCTGTCTGCAGTATATACATTTAATTTATCTGTCTCTGTATATGAGGCTTCCCCCTGGGGTCCTGCATTATGGTACTTTCCTGAATTTGAAAGCAATTTTAAATTTTTTGAATTCAAATAAAATATAAATTTTTGCATTGGTTTTCTTACATTTTTATGGCCTCTTTCATGACTAGGGGCAAGTGTTTGTTGGGAAAGGGAAAGAAGGACATATTTTCACCTAAAATCCAAGGGTAGAAATATGGGAGTCCATTTCTTAACTGCATTGTGTTATCCCTGCTACATGTTGGAAACTCTGAGCAAAAATGATAGTGCATACCCCACATAAAAAAAAGTTAACTCAAAATGGATCAAAGCCCTAAAATTATAAAATGCTTACAAGAAAACGTACGTGGAAAACTTCATGACATTAGATTTGGCAGTGATCTCCTGCATATGACATCAAACGTATAGGCAACAAAAGAAAAAACAGATAAACTGGACTACATCAAAATTCACAACTTCTGTATATCAAAAGATACAATCAACAGAGTGAAAAGGCAAGCTATAGAATGGGAGAACATATTTGCACATCATATATCTGATAAGGGGTTAACATTTAGACTCTATAAAGAACTCTTATGAAAGACTTGAACAGTCATTTCTCCAAAGAAAATATACAAATGGCCAACAAGCACACGAAAAAATGCTCAACGTTACTAATCATTAGGGAAATAATCAAAGCCACAATGAGATGCCATCTCACACCCATTAGAATGGCTACTATCAAAAAATAATAAGTGTTGGTGAGGATGTGGAGAAATTGGAACCCTTGTGCCCCATTGGTGGGAATGTAAAAAGGTGCAGTCACTATGGAAAACAGTATGGCGATTTCTCAAAACATCAAAAATAGAATTACCATATTGTCTAGCAGTTCTACTTCTGAATATATACCCAAAAGAGTTGAAAGCAGGGTCACAAAAAGATATGTTAATAGCGGCATTTATTAAGAAATGCCAAAAAGTAGAAGGAACCCAAATGTCCATCAACAGATGAATGGATAAACAAAATGTGGTACATATGTACAATGGAATATTATTCAGCCTTAAAAAAGAAGGAAACTCTGACCCATACTGCAACATGGATGAACCTTGAGGATGTTATGCTAAGTGAAATAAGCCAGTCACCAAAAAAAAAAAAAAAAAAAAAAAAAACAGATACTATGTGATTCTATTTATAAAAGCTACCTTGAGTCATTAAATTCATACAGAAAGTAGAATGGTGGTTGCCAGGGACTAGGGGGAGGAAAGGATGGGGAGTTACTGTTTAATTAGTATAAAGTTTCAGTTTTATAAGATGAAAAGTTTCTGGAGGCCTGGAAGCCCTACGCGTTCTACTGGTTTTAAAACGAAGAGCTCAATTGACACCAGGTATGACTTGTCAGTCTCTACATTCTCTCCTGATGGAAGAGTTTTTTGAGTTGAATATGCTGTGAAGGCTGTGGAAAATAGTACAGCCACTGGACTCAGATGTAAAGATGGTGGTGGCTTTGGGGTAGAAAAGGGAGTCTTCCTAAACTTTATGAAGAAGGCTCCAACAAAAGACTTTTTAATATTGATTGGCATGTTGGAATGGTGGTAGCAGGTTTGTTGACAGATGCCCCTTCTTTGGCAGATGTAACAAGAGAAGACGCTTCCAACTTTAGATCTAGCTTTGGCTATACCATTACACAAAAACATCTTGCAGACACAGTTGCCATGCATATACACTCTGCAGTGCTGTTAGACCTTTTGGCTGTAGTTTTACAGTAGGGTCTTACAGCGTGAACAACAGGGCACAATTCTGCAAGATGTTTCGTATGGTTATTGGGGCTGTACCCTTGGCAAAGCCAGGCACGCTGCAAAGATAGAAAATAGAAAAGCTTCAGGTGAAAGAAATGACCTGCCATGTTATTGTTAAGAAGTTGCAAAAATATTTACATAGTATATGATGAAGTTAAGAATAAATCTTTTAAATTAGAACTCAGCAGGTTTGGTGAATTAACTAAAGGAAGAAGACATGAAATTATTCCAAAAGATATAAGGGAAGAAGAAGAGAAACATGCCAAGGAATCTTTGAAGGAAGAAGATGAATCAGATGATGACAATATATAACATTTACTCCAGCATCTATTCTATTTTAAATTTCTGCTACAGTCCCAGGTTAACATTTAGCCCCCTGTGGATTATACACACTCACTAACCAATTTTCATTAAATGTTTGTATTGTGAAAAAGGAGAAAGAAAAGTTCTGGAGATTGCACAATTACGTGAATATACTTAATGTACTTGATGCCACTTAACAATGGTTAAGATGATCAATTTTATGTTATATATATTTTACCACAATACAATTTTTTAAAATTTATAGTGGAGGCCACATCAGCTCAGACCAAGAACCTGGGGACAAAGAAGTTGCTCCCCTCAGGGTTGGAGTTTGGCTTGGACTGAGGAGCTCAGGATCTGAGGACCGCAGTCTAAGGGCAGGTGGGCTTAGGCAGTAGAAACTCCATAGCAGAGAAAAGCCAAATCAAGGAGGGTCATCCAGGCAAGACAGTCATGAGAGGAGTGGTGAGGAAGAAGAGGAAAGAACTGGCAAGAGCCAGTAGGAGCCTATCCTTTCTTAAATGTACTATGCATTTGTTAGCAGTCATCATTTTAGGTGGAAAATTCATCCAGACTACCTTCAGTTTTCTGACTCCCACTACCCTTCACTTTTGCACTGTACCTCGGCTCCAACTGCCCCCCTTGTCACCTCAATAACCTGATTTAGACCAACATTCCCAGTTTTTTGTTTTTGTTTTTTTTGAGACACAGTCTCACTCTGTCACCCAGGCTAGAGTGCAGTGGCACAATCTCGGCCCACTGCAACCTCCACCTCCCGGGTTCAAGTGATTTTCCTGCCTCAGCCACCGGAGTAGGTGGGATTACAGGCACGCGCCACCATGCCTGGCTAATTTTTGTATTTTTTTTTTTGTAGAAACGGGGTTTCAGCATGTTGGCCAGGCTGGTCTCGAACTCCTAACCTCAGGTGATCCACCCGCCTCAGCCTCCCAAAGTGCTGGGATTACAGGCGTGAGCCACCATGCCTGGCCCCCAGTTTTAATAAAGGCATTCCATCTTGGACACGCTGCCTGGTATTTCTCTCCTGGACACAGGGAATCAGCAGGGTGGGTGCAGTCCTCCCACTGGAACCTCAGGTAGCTTGGCAGGGATTCAGGGTCAGGAACTGGACTGTTGTCCAACACAAGCTCCGGTTGGATTGGGAATCAAGAGAGCAAGGGAGCAAATATTAAGTCTAAGTTCAGAAGACAAGTTCATACCAGCATGCAAATATGCAAACACTTTATAAGAAAATAGCAGATGGGCTGGGCACAGTGGCTCATGCCTGTAATCCCAGCACTTTGGGAGGCCAAGGCTGGTGGATCACTTGAGGCCAGGAGTTCGAGACCATCCTGGCCAACATGGCAAAACTCTGTCCCTACTAAAAATAAAGGAGAAAAAAGAAAGGAAGAAAAGAGCAAATTGCTGGACACCACATACAGTGGGGAACGACTTCCAAACATCAGGCCAGGACAAGTTTTCATAAGCCGTAGGGCATAGATAGAGGGGGCAAGCCCAAACTACAATGCCTGTGAGACAAGCTGCACCCCACAAGATCTACCTATACCAAGAGAACAGAGTGTCCCTGAACTAAGAAATCAAATAAACACTAACACCACTCCATTCCCTCACTCCAGCAGAAGCACCTGTTATTGCTGGTCTAGGAAAATCCTACACATTTATTTTCTCACGGACAAAAAAGGTTCATGGACATATCTTCAAAGCTTCTATAAGAATAAAACAGCTCTCCCTCTCCCTCTCCCTCTCCCTCTCCCTCTCTCTCTCCCTCTCCCCACGGTCTCCCTCTCCCTCTCCCCACGGTCTCCCTCTCCCTCTCCCCACGGTCTCCCTCTCCCTCTCCCCACGGTCTCCCTCTCCCTCTCCCCACGGTCTCCCTCTCCCTCTCTTTCCACGGTCTCCCTCTGATGCCCAGCCGAAGCTGGACTGTACTGCTGCCATCTCGGCTCACTGCAACCTCCCTGCCTGATTCCCCTGCCTCAGCCTGCCGAGTGCCTGCGATTGCAGGCGCGCATCGCCACGCCTGACTGGTTTTCGTATTTTTTTGGTGGAGACGGGGTTTCGCTGTGTTTCCTGCTAAGGGAGGGTAGACTGTCCAACCTGTTCCGGCGCCGGCTTCTACTATGGCAGATGCAAGTAGAAGTAGCCGGGCTGGTCTCCAGCTCCTAACCGCGAGTGATCCGCCAGCCTCGGCCTCCCGAGGTGCAGGGATTGCAGACAGAGTCTCGTTCACTCAGTGCTCAATGGTGCCCAGGCTGGAGTGCAGTGGCGTGATCTCGGCTCGCTACAACCTCCACCTCCTAGCAGCCTGTCTTGGCCTCCCAAAGTGCCGAGATTGCAGCCTCTGCCCAGCTGCCACCCCATCTGGGAAGTGAGGAGCGTCTCTGCCTGGCCGTCCATCGTCTGGGATGTGAGGAGCCCCTCTGCCTGGCTGCCCAGTCTGGGAAGTGAGGAGCGCCTCTTCCCAACGCCATCCCATCTAGGAAGTGAGGAGCGTCTCTGCCCGGCCGCCCATCATCTGAGATGTGGGGAGCGCCTCTGCCCCGCCGCCCTGTCTGGGATGTGAGGAGCGCCTCTGCCCGGCCGCGACCCCGTCTGGGAGGTGAGGAGCATCTCCTCCTGGCCGCCCCGTCTGAGAAGTGAGGAGCCCCTCTGCCCAGCAGCCGCCCCGTCTGAGAAGTGAGGAGCCCCTCCGCCCGGCAGCTGCCCCGTCTGAGAAGTGAGGAGCCCCTCCGCCCGGCAGCCACCCCATCTGGGAAGTGAGGAATGTCTCCGCCCGGCAGCCACCCCGTCCGGGAGGGAGGTGGGGGGCGCCTCTGCCCGGCCGCCCCTTCTGGGAAGTGAGGAGCCCCTCTGCCCGGCCACCACCCCGTCTGGGAGGTGTACCCAACAGCTCATTGAGAACGGGCCATGATGACAATGGCGGTTTTGTGGAATAGAAAAGGGGGAAAGGTGGGGAAAAGATTGAGAAATCGGATGGTTGCTGTGTCTGTGTAGAAAGAAGTAGACATGGGAGACTTTTCATTTTGTTCTGTACTAAGAAAAATTCTTCTGCCTTGGGATGCTGTTAATCTATAACCTTACCCCCAACCCCGTGCTCTCTGAAACATGTGCTGTGTCCACTCAGGGTTAAATGGATTAAGGGCGGTGCAAGATGTGGTTTGTTAAACAGATGCTTGAAGGCAGCATGCTCGTTAAGAGTCATCACCACTCCCTAATCTCAAGTACCCAGGGACACAAACACTGCGGAAGGCCGCAGGGTCCTCTGCCTAGGAAAACCAGAGACCTTTGTTCACTTGTTTATCTGCTGACCTTCCCTCCACTATTGTCCTATGACCCTGCCAAATCCACCTCTGTGAGAAACACCCAAGAATGATCAATTAAAAAAAAAAAAAAAAGAATAAAACAGAAAATGAGTAGTAAAGACATTGTAACTTGGGTATATATCTAAGAGTGGAAAAGAGAAAAAAAGCAAAGAAAAGAAAACATTGTAACTAATTAAAATACTCCCCTAAAAAATAAAGGAAAGGAAAACTTTTTTTAAAGCATCCCAACATTAATTAAATATAATCAAGCAATTGTAAATATTAACGTGTAATACAAACCAGAAGCTTGAAAACTCAGGATACAAATAGACATAAAACAGGAAGAAATAAATGACAGCTTACAATAAAAGAACAAGCATATCTCAGAAATGAAGAGCAAAGTGCAAAGTGTTCAATGGGTAACATACAGAAAGAAAGTATAATAAAGCACTTACAGGAAGAAAACTTAAATATCTAAGAAAACAGAAGTTATGTAAAGAGCTAAAAAATATGAGACTGAAAGTGATAAAAGGGCACTTTGGGAGGCCAAGGCAGGCGGGCGGATCACTTGAGGCCAGGAGTTCAAGACCAGCCTGGCCAAAATGGCAAAACCCCAGTTCTACCAAAAAATACAAAAATTAGCCAAGCATGGTGGCACGTGCCTGTAGTCCCAGCTACTGGGAGAGTGAGGCAGGAGAATCGCTTGAACTCGAGAGGTGGAGGTTGCACTGAGCTGAGATTGTGCCACTGCACTCCAGCCTGGGCAAAAAAGCGAGACCCCCATCTCAAAAAAAAAGAAAAATAAAAATAAAGAAAGAAGGAAAGAAAGAAGGAAGGAAGGAAGGAGAAAAAGAGGAAAGAAAGAAGAGAAAGAAAAAAAAGAAAGAAAAAGAAAGAAAGATAAAAGACAGGCAAAGCAAGCCAATTTATGTACAATAGGAGTCCCTAAAGAAGAAAACCTAAATAAATTAGACAGAATTAATATTTAAAATTATACTCTAGGAAAACTATTTAGAACTAAAAGAAAAACTTAACATATATATTGAAAGGTCCACCAGGTTCCTGGGAAAATTATCCTGCAATGCTCAGCTCCAAGACAAACCCCAGTCAAACTGTAAGATTTTAAAGAAAAATAAAACATTCTCTGAGCCTCCAGATTAAATTAGGTTGTTATCAGATTTCTTAACAGCCACACACAAAGCAAAACTGAAGGAAAGAAAGTACAAACCAAGAATTTTATATGCAGTGATTTTTATGCATCAAGACAATGAGAACACAGTAATGAATATTCAAGAATTCAGGAATATTTTCCTCAGGAGCCCTTCCTGAAGAATCTACTGGGAGGACAAGTTTTAACCAACCAAATGATAGTTAAGGAATTTCAGCAACAGGACTGATGTTAAGAATTGAAAACTGCATATTGAAATCTACAATGAAGATGAAAATAAAGACCGAAGAATAGTATGTAAATGTCCTAGGTTCTGACAAAGTGGAGATAACATGATTTTTTAATGGGAAGAGAAAGAGAAAGGGGAAAGTAAAATGACCCCACTGGTTGCCACACAGATAACAGGTGGGAGTCAAAGACCATCTAAAGGTTTCCCAAACTTGGCAGTATGGACATTTTGGGCCAGATGATTTTTTTGTTGTAGGGCCTGGCTGTCCTGTGTGTTATAGGATGTTTAGCGGCATCCCTGGCCTCTGCCTAATAGATGCACACCTCTCCCAGTTGCATCCCAGTTCTGACAACCAAAAATACTTCCAGACATTGCCTAGTGTCTTCTGGGGAATAAAATGGATACACTCCCCCCACCTCTGTTGAAAGTCATTGATCAACAGATGCACTGGTTGAGAACAAGTTAATAAAACAGTAAGAACCTAAGTAGAAAAAAGAGGACTAAGGACATTTATAAATATATTAATATAAAAGTAATTACTAGAAGAAAATATAAATTTTGCCAAATACTAATACATATATTTTTAAGTACTCCAAAAAAACACACTGTGAAAGAACCAGTAAATATGACAAATGCACCAAGTAAATACAATACAAAATAATATGACAGACCTGAAAACAAACGTAGCCACTATATTATTAAATTTGTGCCACTATATTATTATATAAATAGTGGCACAATATAAATATAAATATATTATTATATAAATATAGCCACTATATTATTAAATTATTAATTATAAAGATGTTCAGATTATCTCACAAAATAAAACTTGACTCTGTGCTATCACAAGAGGCATACCTAAACAAAGTGATTCAAAATGGCTTAAATACCATGTATTGAAATCTAAAGCAAAGCAAAGGAATAACAGGCATACGCAAACAAGAAAACAGGAATCACCATCCTCACACCAGATAAGTTAGAATTCAGGGCCAAAGGCATGAAAAAGGACAAGGAAGGACACTTTACAGCACTAAAGGAGATTATTCACAATGAAGATATAACAGATATTGATAACTATGCACCCAATAAGAAAGCAGATGTGTCATAAAGCAGATACCAGGAGGTGCAAAGACAAATCGGAGCATGCCAATAACAGCAGTTTTAACTCACCACTCTCAGTCCATAACAAATCAAGGAAACAAAAGTAAGGCTGTAGAAGACCTAACCAAAATAATCATAAGGAAGTTTTTATGAATATGAATATCTGTCAAACTCTGCAACCCAATATTAGAGAATATGCTTTCTTTTGAAGCATACATGGAACATTCATGCAAATATCCCTTATACATAGAGAACTCTTAAAAATTGAGAAAAATAAGTCTAAAAGTACCATAAGCAAACATTCAAAGACTATGAAAGAAAAGACATGCAAAAACCTTGAAATATATGAAAAGGTACTCAGTTTCACTCCATTATTCCTTACCTATTAGATCAGCGAAAATCCAAAAGCTAGACAACACACTGTTGACAAAACTGTGGGAGAAACTGGCACTGTCACTGCTGGTCCAACTCACAGAGGAGAATTTGACGACATACACTATTTGAACAATGAATACACTAAAAGCCCAGACTCTATCACCACACACTATATCCATGTAACATGACTGCACTTGTACCCCTAAATCTAGAAAAATAAAATAATAATAATAATAAAGGCAATGGATGAAAAATAGTAACTGTGTTTGAATCTGTGAGTTCATAATAATATTTTTAAAACAAATAATCCTATTTAAAAGTGGGCAAAGGGCATGAATAGACATTTCTCAAAAGAAAATATACGGATGGCCAGCAAACATATGAAAAAATACTCAACATCACTATTCGTCAGGGAAATGCAAATTAAAACCACAATGAGGCCGGGCACGGTGGCTCACACCTGTAATCCCAGCACTTTGGGAGGCCGAGGCAGGTGGACACCTGAGATCAGGAGTTTGAGACCAGCCTGACCAACATGGTGAAACCCCGTCTCTACCAAAATATACAAAAATTAGCCAGGCATGATGGCAGGCACCTGTAATCCCAGCCACTCGGGAGGCTGAGGCAAGAGAATCGATTGAACCCAGGAGGCAGAGGTTGCAGTGAGCTGAGATGGTGCCACTGCACTCCAGTGTAGGTGACAGAGCAAGACTCTGCCTCAAAAAAGAAAAAAAGAAAAAAAAAAACACACAATGAAATGCCACCTTACTCCTGCAAGAATGGCCATTACGGATAAGTGAAAAAACAATAGATGTTGACATGGATGTGGGGAAACGAGAACACTTAGACACTGCTGGAGGGAATGTAAATTAGTACAACCTCTATGGAAAGCAGTATGGAGATTCTTTAAAGAGCTTAAAGTAGATCTGCCATTTGATCCAGCAGTCTCACTACTGGGTATCTACCCAAAGGAAAATAAGTCATTAAATGAAAAAGACACTTGCGCATGTATGTTTAGAGCAGCACAGTTCACAACTGCAAAGATGTGGAACCACCCTAACTGTCCATCAGCTAATGAGTGGATAAAGAAAATGTGGTGTACGTACACCATGAAATACTATTCAGCCATTAAAATCAATGAAATAATGTCTTTTGCAGCAACTTGGATGGAGCTGGAGGCCGTTATTCTAAGTGAAGTAACACAGGAGTGGAAAAACCAAAAACTGTATGATCTCACTTATAAGTGGGAGCTAAGCTATGAGTATCCAAAGGCATACAGAGTGATATAATGGACTTCAGAGATTCAGACAGCAGAGACTGGGAGGGGGCCTAGAGATAAAAACTACACACTAGGTACAATGTACACTAACTCACACAGGTGCACTGAAATCTCAGAATTCGCCTCTATATAGTTCATCCGTGTAACAAAAACCACTTGTACCCCAAAAGCTATTGAAATAGTCATAAATAATAAATAACATTTTTTTAAAAACTCATTAGTCACTTATGGAAAACATTAAGAAACCAGCTATATTTTGATAACCAGTAAGTAAAAGGAGGGAAGAGCAAGCATTCATCCTGCTTTTTGTATGCAATGTATTTCAGGGTAACTAAATATTAAGAAGCGGATTCTCTTTATAAAAGTATTGCAGCCAGTAAATGAAGAATAGAATTTATCACCATTTTGAAACCTTTATTAAAATAAATTCTGGCAATGATCATCAATGACTGCTAATATCACAAAAAGCGAGGCAACCAGACATTATAGGCCTTCTGATGGAAGTACACAACAACCACCTATGAAGTATTCTTGCCAAAAAAAAAATCAAATTTGAATCTGTTTAAACCTTTGGATCTAAATACCAGTTACAGGAAATACAGATGACAGGGAAACAAGTTCAATGATACCATAAGGATGTAATTGACAACATACAGATTCTGGAAAACTCCTCAGTGAAAATGACCTCATCTTAAATCCAGTTGCGATGTATGACATTAACTGAATTCAAATTCAAACAAGCTGTTCTTAAAAATTTTGAGACAATATATGAAGTAGGAACATCATATATTGTTGGTTCCATTCATATATTTGAGACAATATATGAAGTAGCAAGTTATTAACCTGAGCCTCTGAGGCTCTGTGGTAAAATGGGGATAGCAACAACAATATTTCATTGAGTTGTGCTGAGGCTGAAATGATGTCATCCACCCAAGGTCCTTACCAGCCTGCCTGGCCCCTAGGCTCTTTATAGCTATTGGCTGTCAATTACTGGTCAAATGAATAGGGAGGAAAGAAGCTATGATCTGGAGGCAGCCTCAAGGAGTGAGGAGAAAGAACAGCAACCCCACCTCCCACCAGGAGGAACTTGGGCTGTATGCAAATAAACAGCCTCCATTTGAAAGGGCTGCAGGGAGGTGGGATCCTCTGGATTTATTTATTTATTTAGTAGAGACGAGGTCTCACTATGTTGCCCAGGCTGGTCTCCAACTCCTGGCTTCTAGTGATCCATCCACTTCAACCTCCCAAAGTGCTGGGATTACAGGTGGGAGTCACTGCACCCAGCCCCAGCAGCTTCTTGACATGGGGCCAACAGATGGCCAGCCCCAGCCATGAGGCAACTCCCTCAGGTAGGGCTTTTTCCTAGTATTACGTTCTCAGTTGTACTGGCCTTGGCCAGCTCTCTGGCTACCTATGTTGGACCCCTTCAGGTAACAGTTCTTGTTCCTGCCTGAATTGGCTGGCCAGCCTGAGTGGACCCTGACATTTATAACTGACCTGTATGCCTTACTGGCATTTGTGGTCAAACTACAGCTAACAGCAAGAGCATGGACTATGAGGAGTCTGTGATCTCTGTCCTGTCTTCCAGGAAGGTAAGCCCTGTGGGTCTGGTCAGTATTGGAGTAACTGCTAGAAAGAAGTTACATGAAAACATGTAAGCAAGACCCAGAGCTTTCTCCTCAGGGAGACCATGACTCATTTCCTCCAGATCTCATCTTTGTCCCAAGACATGCAGAATATTAGTACATGCCAACCACTAGTAACACCTATACTTGAGATCTGACCCCTACAAGAAAAAACAAGTTCTCAGTGGATTCCGAGCAAAACGAATTCACAATCAAAATTCAATGATAACAGAGCTGTATTAGTCCATTTCTACGCTGCTATAAAGAACTGCCCAAGACTGGGTAATTTATAAAGGAAAGAGGTTTAATTGACTCACAGTTCCACATGGCTGGGGAGGCCTCAGGAAACTTATAATCATGGCGGAAGGGGAAGCAAACACGTCCTTCTTCACATAGTGGCAGGAGAAAGAAGTGCAGAGCAAAGTGGGGAAAAATCACTTATAAAACCATCAGATCTCATGAGAACTCACTCACTATCACAAGATCAGCATAGGGGTAACTGCCCCCATGATTCAGGTACCTCCCACCAGGTCCCTTCCACAACACATGGAGATTATGGGAACTACAATTCAAGATGAGATTTGGGTGGAGACACAGCCAAACCATATCAAGGGCCTAAAAGGCAAAGTTGCCTATATCTCATTCAATAAGGACAAAAGAGTGAGCGTGTATTAGGAAACTTCAGCCTTGAGCTACAGTCTTTTGAATGTCGTCAGTAGGACAATGGGTGGAGGAAGGCCAGCAAAGAATATAAAGACCCTCCAGCTCTCCCCTCTTTCTCAAGTACGAAGTGTGATCAGTTCTGTTCCTGAACCAGGAAGCAAATGAGAGGAATCAGGTAAGTTTCAGCCCTCTGGGAACTCTTTCCTATGTTTTCATCCATAATTATCCTTGTGTTATTTGGATTTCAGACACCTCTGGTTTCCTAGCACAGGGATCCTGAGGGACATATCAAAGTAGATGCATAGGGACCAGCAGACTGAGATGCCACTCCTCCCTCCAGGGGGCGCCATGGAACGCAGGGCCCTCACTGGCCCTGGGGACTGGGTGACGTCAGGGGTGAGCCTCTCGTGATTGGCTCCCTCACCCTGCGTAAGATCAAAGGGACGAAAGGACAGCCCCGACACCCGGAGCCACTGTGGCTCCGGCCGGTTGCGCCGGCCACTGAGGCCATGGCTCCTGGGGTTGTGGACATGCCTGAAGAGCCACCCATGTCTGAAGGACCACAGGGAACAATGAAAAGAAGACACCTGCCCAGCACAAGGGGCTTGAGACCTTGGCCCCAATCTCCCTGACAACCTGTGTCTCGATGACTTCCCTTCCTTTTCTCCCCCATGCTTTTGGTGTAACCAGGAAGAAGCCAGAAGAATCGAAAACACATTCCTTTTTTGGCAGTTTAATTTATTAACTTATCAGGCCATTCCATCCCAAAATATGATTTGACCAGCTTTAAGAGATGTACATAACAGCACACAAAAAAAATAAAATAACAGAAAATGGGGAAGTGAAAGCAAAGCCAAATAAAATGAAGCCAGGGATTGGTCCACAAATTGCAAAACAAAAGGGCCTGTTCAGGTTTTAGAATTGGACATTAAATCCCTGAGGCTCCTGATGGACAAAATTTAATCCATTTTAATTTCACAGTCCCTAAGAGGGAATTAAAATCAATCACAAATGTCTCATTTCCATAAATTAGTTGGTCGAGAAAGGTCCCTGGAGATGACACCTGTGCTTCTCCAGGACACACCAACCGGGTTTAGCGTGAGCTCCTGCCCCTACTACTGATGCTGGCGCTCCAGCCTAGCTGGCCTTACCTCTCCATCTATTTCTGGGAAACTTCAGGAACAGGGTTGGGTTGGCGACCTCATACGTGGTCATGAACAAGCCCTTTCCTCTCAAGTGCTGTCCACAGAGGGATTCTCTCCTGCCCTGCCCGCTGGGTGAAGTCTGCAATGGAGGGTTTCAAAGTGTCTCACCACCACTTCCTGCTGGTCCCCAGTGCCTATAAATATGTGGAAGCTTCTCTGTGGTCCATGAATCTCCCCAAAGCACTGAAGCCAAGTGTGTTCTATGTGGAAGGAGAAGACTCCTTTCTCCTTTGTGCCACATTTGTCACCTGCCACCAAGTTAGGGCTCCCTGAGCCCCAGTGACTCGAGATTCTAGTAGTCACAGCTCTGCCAGCCTGGGCCTGTGGCTCCTCTCCTGCTTGGGCTCAGATACATCTGTCATGCTGCTCCAGGACCAGCTTAGAGACTGATTTTGTTTTCCTGATGCCCCTTCCCGTGGCCCTCACCCTCTAGGTGGCACAATTTTTATGGGATATTTTTCTACAATGAAAATGTAAAAAAAAAAAAAAAAGTGACTTTAGAAATAAGTATCATGTAATGGCAGGCATGATCAGAAGCATCTTTACACACAGAGAGAATCACCAACAGCGCCCTCATTAGAAAATCAATGTCTATGTGACTCCCTAGTCGACTATAGCATGTTTAGGTAAAATTATCTAATTGGATTCTTCTTTTTACTCTTCTAATGCTCTTGACTTAACCAAGTGGCTCTTAAAACAAAGAAGCTCTCAGCTTTGAGAAGTGGGGGAACCAAACACACACTGAAAAGAACTGGGACCTCTCAAACTCTCTGTCTCTTCCTCCAAGCAGCATAAAATGGGGTTACTGGGGTGCAGCCTCCTGTAGGGTTCCTAACAGAGACTAGGTGAGAGATGCGGCACACGGAGGTGAGGAGAAAGGTCACCCACTCAGCTGCAGCATGGGGTGGGGGAAGCAACAATAAGGTAAGGAAGGAACCTGCCTTTGCCCCCCGAAAACATGCATTTATTTGGAGGTAAGTGCAGGCTTGCTGAAAGTCAGAGGGAGGGCAAAATGATGCTAAAGACATGCTAGCAGTAATAGTGATGCTGGGAGTGTGAAGAAATAGCCAGGAGCTGTGGGGGAAAAGGCTCCAGTGTCTACCATCCCAGGCCTCCAGGCCCATTTCAACTCCCTCCTCTCCTGTAAAGCCTTCCCTGCACTCCCACTGCATGGAACACTAACCCCTTGTAGCAGATTGGGGCAGGGGCTTGAGATTGGTGTTTGCTATTAACAGGTGGGGGAGCTGAGCAATGCCCAAATGGAGGATGGGATCAAAACTGAGGTTAAGGGGAGCTTTGGGAGGCTGAGGTGGGAGGATCGCTTGAGGCCAGGAGTTCAAGACCAGCCTGGGCAACACAAGACCCCCATCTCTCCAAAAAAAAAAAAATGGGGTAAGGGAATATTTTGAATGATTAATTTTGACTTTAGATATTGACTTCATTCAGAAAGAGACCTCTCAGGCAGCTGGGTAACTCCAGCCCAACTGGAAATGCTCTTAGAAGGGAGAAAGTATTGGCAGAACTGAGTCCAGGATGAGTCCAATGGGCAGGTCTCTCCAGGCATGTGCAGGGGAGGCTTGGATGGGAGCCACTGAGTGTGTACATCAATGCACGTGCTGAATGGGCAGGCCAAGAGCCCCATGATGGGTGATGGTAGACACGGCGGCTTTGAGATGCCCAGGAGTCACCCAAGCACAGCTGGTTGGCAGGCAGCTGGGCTCCTAAGAGGAGAGGCCACAGCAGGACACAGATCTGGAAGTCATTAGCATCTACACAGAAGAAAAGAGAGAAAGAAAGGAAAAGAAAAAAAGAAGAGAAAGGGAAACAGAGTGAATGAAGAAGCAAGCCTAGGACAGAACTCTGGAGTACAAAGACCCAGAACAGCCTGGGTGAGGCAAGTTCACCTGCAACACCCACACCCACTCCAGACATCACTGCCTTCATTACTTCAAAACTGCACCCCTGTCCCCAAAGGGTGTTACTCCCCTACAGAAACTGACTCAATTCTTTTCTGCAGCCCGAAAGCAGAGAGCTATCTCCACTGGGGGCCCCAGAACAAGATGAGGCAGGACGGACTACCCAGAGCACCTGACTACATTATTTAGCATGGAGGGACCCTAGCTGCTTTACTCGGCTTCTGGGAGGAGGCTACAGGGGACAATAAGGCCAAGGCAGCCATGACCATGAGTTCAGCTGCTGAGGTCAAGGCCTTAGAAAAAACCGAGTATCTGAAAAAGTCTTGGCCCCTCCTTTCCCTGCCCCTACCTTTGGGTCTGCTGCCTCTGGGGGTCTGAGGAATGGGAGGCCTAAGGTCCTTTAGGTACCTTTTTGTCCCTTCAGAGGAGCTAATGCCCTTCTTGAGGTGGAGGGTGAAGAAATCAAGGGGAGGCAGCCATCTGGGGAGACGATCCTGCCTTTAGCAGCTCACAAGATGTAACACCCTCCCAGGGCAGCATTTGCTGGTTTGGTTTTCCATAACCAGGGTCTGACCTGTGGCCAGGAAGGCTGAGAAACTGTCCACCCATTCTGCAGAGTGAATCTACTTCCCAAGAGCAGAATCACGCTAGCAAAGCTCAGGGTGTGTAAAACCAGATGTCAGTTTATCTGAGCAGCACAGACCTACTGGAGGGCGCCTGGGTGCCCAGCAAGCTCGTGGGTAGACAGCAAGCCTGGAACACTGAAGCCCCCTGAAAGAGTGCTTCTTCCAAAGGAAGTCAGGTAGACAAGGAGGAAGGGACCACCTGGGCCATTTTCTCACCTGGCCCACACTGGCCTTGCTTTCATGACTGAACCTCTATTAAGATTCATGAGACAAGAATGGCAGATAACAAACATCAAAACTGTTCACTAAAGATATGAGACACTAAAACACTACCAAACCCAGGGGAAAGGGTGACCAGGTGGAGAGAGGACTACCACCTCACATCCACACAGAGCTCAGCTTGACTTCCACAGTGAGGGCTCCAGAAAACTCAGGGCTACATGAAGAATTCAGGGGTCAGTAACAAGGAAGACAGGGTCCAGAACATGATGGTAGTGTATGGGAGTGGGGAATGGTCTAGATCTCCTTTGAGGGCCATCTTCCTCTCCATTCAGCACTATCAAGTAGCTCTGTCCTAGGCCCAATATTTGAAACTGAAATTCTTCCTTTCTCATTAGTTTAACTACTTCGCATACACAGATCTCTAGTCCTAGCCTCTCCCCTAGCTGCTAGCCGACATCCAAATGCATAGCATCACCATGATTTCCCTTAAGCACCTCAAGTTCTAGACATACCAAACTAAACTTCTCATCTTCTGCCCTCCTGCTCTATCAGCCTCTCCTCCTTGTGCTCCCAATTCTGAATGAGGACATGCTCTACCCAGTCACCAAAGGCATTCTAGCTTTCCTCTGATGCCCTCCCATCTGCCTCTGAGACCTTTCCCATTCATTCCCTCCTCCTCAGTGTCACCACTGCTCTAGTTCAGACCCTAGCCTTTAGCTGAAATACCACAACAGTGTCCCAACAGGCCATCCTAATTGCAGCATGTCCAAGTTCCATTCAGCTGTCAGATTTCAACCATGCACATCTGAACATTGCCCCGGGCCTGGTGTTGACACTCCATTCACATGTGAGGTCCTCAGTGACCTTGCTCCAGCACTCCTCTAATATCAGCTCCCTGTTCCCAACCTCCCATCATACAACCCCACCCTGAATCCATGCTATTCCACACAACAGTGCCTTTCCCTGGAATTCCCTCCCTCTCCCTCACCTCAGGATCCTTCCTTTCAGCTCACATTACTAGACAATATCACTGTATTACTGCAGTTACTGACATCTGCTGACTTCTATCCAGGGTTCATCCCATGACCCCTGCCCCGCAGAGATAACGTGGGGCCAGAAAAGGTAAACTGGGAGGGAGTTGACGGTGATCCTAGTGGGGCTGGTTCTTGGGAAAGGAGGTTCTGAAGCAGGGGAAGGGGTTAAGAAGGGATATCACTCTGTGGGAGTAGCAAATCTCTCCACTGGCTTCCTCGCATGTTAATAAAAGTTCCATTCTTCAAGGCTGCTTCACATCCACTATCTGATAGGTACTTCCCCAGCCCATGAACCAAGCAGGTTATGAATACGTCCTAGTGTCATAAGAGGATGGCAGGAGGGGGATTTTCCTTTAAAGTCCTATGGAAACCGAAGTCCTTGGTCAACAGTTTAAAACCCTTCTAAGGAGAAACTCTGGAGGCCAAAGTGCTGCAAATGTTAAAACCATCCTATGTGAACCTTTCTAACTTAGCCTGTCCATGTGGGAGGTGAGTCTTAAGGGTCAACATACAGAAAGCCCTGGGCAGGCCTGGGACAGGATGGCTCAGGGTAAAATTGTGCCAAGAACCTGGTACACAGAACAGTGGTCAAGGCCCTCTCAGTAGATGACCATATACACCAGCACCTCCCACCTCAGTCTTGGCATGGGGACCAAGAACAAAGCTTCCGCTTGCCAAAAGGAAAAGCCAGACAGACAAAAATGTAGGGACCCCAGGCTTCTGTTAGGGTTAACCTATGATCAGCCAAGCATGGCAAGAAGTAGGACTGTCCCCTGAGAAAAAGAGAACTCTTACATCCCATTTCCTTAGCCAAAGCAGTATCTTATTGGAAGAAAAATTACTTAGGCTGCATATTTTTCCCAATCTCAACCCACCTATATCTCTCACCCATATTATTGCAAAGATGGAAACTCACATCAAGTATTTTGATAATAGCTCATCCTTGCTCAAATCACTTCACCAATTCTGGATATCCCAAGTCCTTTAATCCTTAGGGATTCTCAGTTTCCATATTTGTTTAAAAAATTCAAAATGTGGAAATTTCATAACAGGAAATGTGGTCTACAAAGTGCATGGAGATTCTGGCCCCTAAGTTACCTAACATGAATGGGAATTCAGTATAGCAATAAGAGCACGATAGACTCAAGACAGACAGATCTGTTGAATCCTGCCTCTCCCACTTACAGATGTGTGACCAGTGCAAGTTACTTAATTTCCCAAGCCTCTAGGAAATGGGGAGAAAGTTAGTACTTATCTCCTGGGGCCGTTGTGAAGATTAAATGAGATGATGTATACAAAGTTCTTAGCACAGAGCTTGCCAAAGAGCAACAGCTCAATAAACACCAGCTATTGCTGCTATTGATGATTTTGTAATGATGTCACTGTTCTTCCTACTCTGTGCTGAGCTCACAGTGGCCTGCTCTAGGCCAACTCCTCTCTCACCAGAGTCACAACATTCTCCCTTGAGGATATGCCCCCACTGAGAAAGTAGGAGAACCACTGCTGATGGGGTGGATTACACATGGATGGTGTGAAGGCACAGTGAGAGTTTGGAATCACTGCTCAGGACCACTGATTTAACTCTAATCTCCTAAGTTGCCAGTTTGGCTCAAATACTGACACAGCTCTTACATGATAGCAAATACAAGGACAGTCAGGATTCTGTGTGGGTCTTTACAGAAGAAAAACAAATTACACTTAAAAGTGCCTTCAAATCTGGATCCTTAGTATTTGTAATTCACTTCCAAATTACCTGGTTTATACCAAGATAACTTCCCTGGGTACACACCAAGCTTAAAAATTGGAAAGTTTCTCTCTAGCATACATCTTATGATATAAGATATATACATTGAGTCCTCTTTTGTTGTTGAGGAAACTGTCCCCTACGACGCCTTCCCTCCTGCATGGGTTCTCCGGTGAGCACTGAAGTGGGAACTGTTGTTGAAGTCTTTGCCACACTCTGTGCACTTGTAGGGTTTCTCCCCTGTGTGGATTCTCTGGTGAATAATAAGACTGGAGCTCTGGTTAAAGCATTTCCCACACTCTCTGCACTTATACGGCTTCTCTCCCGTATGAATCCTCTGGTGAGTAATGAGGTTAGAACGGTCACGGAAGAATTTTCCACACTCAAGGCATTTGTAGGGCTTCTCTCCTGTGTGCACTCTCTGGTGTGTGATGAGCTTGGAGCGCTCACTGAAGCACTTCCCACAGTCCACACATTTATACGGCTTCTCTCCAGTGTGGGTGCGCTGGTGGTTGGCCAGGGTGGAGCTCTTACTGAAGCTTTTCCCACATTCGGCACATTCATATGGTTTCTCTCCCGTATGGATTCTTTGGTGACTAATGAGGGCAGAGCTCTTAGAGAAGCTTCTTCCACATTCAGAACACTCATAAAGTTTCTCCCCTGAGTTTGTGCTGTGTGGTCCAGGAGAATTCAAGTCCTTACTGATACTTTGAGGTTGTTCGGGAGCTGTCTCTTCTGTAGAATTCCTCCAGTGAGCACTAAAAGATGGGCTTTGGGCAAAGTTTCCCCCAGGCTCACTACACTGGTCAGGATTTCCTCCCAAGTGGATTCTCTGATGTTTCAGAAGGTTTGAGCTCTGGTTGAAGCTTTTCCAACATTCTCCACATTTATAGGGCTTTTCCCCCGTGTGAATTCTCTGGTGAGTGATGAGATTAGAATGGTCACTAAAGCTTTTCCCACATTCAAGGCATTTATAGGGCTTCTCTCCAGTGTGGATTCTCTGATGGGTATTGAGGTTAGAGCGGTCACTAAAGTTTTTTCCACATTCAAGGCATTTGTAGGGCTTCTCACCTGTGTGGATTCGCTGGTGGGCAATGAAGTGGGAGCTCCGATTGAAGCTCTTCATGCATGTGTCACACTTGTAGGGTTTCTCCGCAAGGTACAGGCCTTGATGGTCAATAAGTTTTTCTAAGTCCTCTTCAGAAGAACTTTCTTGCCACTGTTCCTGTGAGGGATTTCCCCACTGCCCTTCATCTTCATTTTCATTTTCACTGTCTTCTCCCCAGTCAAGAGGTTGGCAAACAGCTTCTGTAGGACATTTTGATAAGGCTCCAGGCAAACCCTCAAAAATGTCCTGCTCTGAAATCTGGTCTTCATCCTCATGCCTCATTTCAAAACCTGAAAAAATGGACAGAAATGCAGTTTTTCTTCACTCATTAGCGCGTGCGTGTGTGTGTTTGTGTGTGTCTGTATTGTACATCTGTGAATTTGGCTAACATGAATTTGATTCTTATATCTTCTATCGCACATCTTATAAATGTGACTAACAAGAAATTGATCAAGTTTTGGTACATACAAGTGTTTGTGACCTGCAAAGCTGAGGAATGGACTCTGGGACATGGTGACCCCACCAAGTGAGCCATGGGGCTCAGCCCAGCAGCCACAGCCAACCTGTTTCCCCATCAAACTCCTCTATCTTAGTACTCAATCATGAACACCTCCTTCTTCTAGTACATTCCATATATCCTGTGTCATACTGGATTGAATAAAGTCTCTAACTGCCCAGATATACCTAGTAAAAGATAGAATGACTGACTGACTGACTGATTCGGGGGATCACACAAAGCTAGAGACTGGATAATCTGAGCAAAGCAGAAATACTTTTTCCCATTCAATCCCATTCTCTCTTTTAGTTAAGAGACAAAAGATACTGAGCCTGGCTTCCTCATTCTCTCCACATGCCCACGGATTTTGAGAACATCCAAGTACTCCAGGCTTACCCATGTCTGGGGCTTTAGGACACAAGGTTGAAGGTTTGACAGCATCTTCATTGGCCACTTCACCCCAGGCCTCCTGGGCATCAGTCTCAGCACTACTCTGCCCACACCTAGGGAGACCTGCAGCCTCCCGGACAGTCCCCATGGCCCTGACTGCAGCCCGAGCCCTCATCAGCGAGTCCAGTTCCTCATAGAAAGGGCATGTCCCTGGTGGGTGGCTGCTCTTGGCTTTCCGGTAGCTTCGAAGGAGGTTTTTGAATCTGTAGCGACACTGCTCCAGTGTCCGCAGGAAGCCCAGAGCACACAGCCGCTCTGCAATGGCCCGGTACACCTGGCTGTTCTGGTGACAGGTACGAAGCTTTTCCGAGAATGGGGACTCACTGAGAATTGCCAGGAAGGCCTTGGTCTCCTCATAGCCCCAGTGCACACCTGCTGTCAGGAGTGAAGAGTTGAGAACTGTGAGACTTAATGAGATGTGCCTAGGTCATCAGAGAATAAAGTCACCTGCCCTTCAAAATACCTAGAACATAGGCATGTCAGAAACTATCCAGGTACCTGGAGAATATCCCTTTGCTTCTCAGGGGCATGCTAGGACAGCCAGCCAGAGCTTCCCACCCTCACCCTCTTCTAAGAGATTCTATTAACACTTCAAGTCTTGGCTGAAGGTGAGGACTTAAGTAGCCATGTTATATCAATTATATCAGGTGATCCCATGTCCCTGGCTTTAGCTGATTAGTTCAGGGAAAGGCCTGTAATCAGGATGCAGGTGATTTTCCCCATATTCACTCAATACCTGTACTCTATTTATTTTATAAATTCTCCTTTTTTTTTTTTTTTTTTTTTTTTTGAGACGGAGTCTCGCTTTGCTGCCAGGCTGGAGTGCAGTGATGCAATCCTGGCTCACTGCAATCTCTGCCTCCTGGGTTCAAGCAATTCTCCTGCCTCAGCCTCCTGAGTAGCTGGGATTACAGGTGCGTGCCACCACACCCAGCTAATTTTTGTATTTTTTTTAGTAGAGACAGGGTTTCACCATGTTGGCCAGGATAGTCTTGATCTCCTGACCTCGTGATCTGCCCACCTCAGCCTCCCAAAGTGTTGGGATTACAGGCGTGAGCCACCGCACCTGGCCATAAATTCTCCTTTTAACAAAACATGAAAGCTGAGAATTCCTAAAGATTAGAGACATGAATGAGTTTCAAATAGTCCTGCAATAGAGGCCAAATGAGGACACACTTTCCTCCTTTGCAGGGGAATGAAAAGAAGGTGGTCTAGTCTCAGTTCCTCTGCAGGAAAGTGATGTAGCCCAGGAAGGCAACATGGTGGAGGGAAAACCATGTGAAACCAGCAGGCAGGAGCCACAGGCTCTGATCCGGGCTCTGCTCCTACCTGTGCATCTATAAGACGCCTCATCTCATGGACTTCCATGTTTGCACCTTTACAATGATTGGGTGTTTCCCAGACATTGATTATTCAAGTCTACACTGTCATGATTTCTGCCATTATCTGTTCAATATTTCACTCGCCATCACTCTTTACCTAACTTTGTTATCTGTGAAATCACAGGTTGATGCACTCATACAAATTAAGAGAAATATATAAATACAAGAATTTAAAGTTCATTCATGTAACGTCGATGATCATCCCATACTACCAGTGACACACTTTTGGAAATACTGGATTCACTCTTTGAGGCCCCTTAAGGCTTTAAAAATGTTTGCTTCTATAACTAAGAAGACTTTTGCAAAGAGGCTTGGTCATGGGAAAAGAAAGTTGGAGTTTGAGGATGACCTAAGGAATGTAGCTCTTCACTCTAGTGGCTTCAATCCAGACTTGCAGCCTGTGCCCTGACCTCAGGGAATAGCAGTCTAGCTGGTAGGAGGGTTGGAAATCTGAATCTGACTAAACCCCCATGTTCTTACCAATACGACTCTGGAACAGAGCTGGGGCCCCTGCAATCCTGGGCCCCTGGGTAGACTCATCATTGACCAGGCCAGCACCGTTACAGTCTTCTGCCATTTCTTCAGGCTCCCAGCCCCCTTCCTCCTGCTCATCCATCTCTGCGTCACTATCCCCGAGCCTGGGAAGTGCCACGGCCTCTCCTGGGCCATCTGTGGCTCTGATGGCTGTCCGAGCCCTGACCAGGGCCTCCAGCTCCTCATAGAAGGGGCAGGTACCTGGTGGGTGGCTGCTCTTGGCTTTCCGGTAATTCCGTAGGAGGTTTTTGACCCTATAGCGACATTGCTCCAGTGTCCGCAGGAAGCCCCTTGCCCTTAGCTGCTCTGCAATGGCCCGATATACCTGGCGGTTCTGGTGACAAGTCCGGAGCTTTTCAGAGAAAGGAGATTCACTCAAAATTGCCAGGAAAGTCTTGGTCTCCTCATAGCCCCAGTGAACACCTGACACCTTCATGTCCTCCACATCCCACTGGTATTGTTCCTCCCAGGCTCTTGAATCCCTCCAGGTCAATGCCTGAGCTGGCTCATTATCCAGGCTGTAATCTGCAGTGCTCTTTTTCCCAGAATTTATAAGACTTAGACCCCAAAACTCTGGTCCTTGCTCTTTCTCGGAGGTATTACTTGGTTTTGAAACTGGAACTCCTACAAATGGAAGAGAAATGACAGAGTAGAAATGGTCTGTTGAGCGGCATGTTTGTCCAAAATCTCCCTGAAACTTCTATCTTTTCCTTGCAAGAGGCTGACGAGAAATTCCCAAGTTGATCCCATAAAATGTTTACAGGAATAGGGAGAGAGAAGAGGTAACACGACCAATATATGAGAAATGTTAAGTGACCTGTTTACTTTGTTCATTTGTTTGTTGTTGTTGTTGTTGTTGTTATGAAACATGAAACATCATATAAGAGTAACTCATTGGTCCACAGATGGGCACATGGCCTAAATTGGCCCAATTAGACTGAACTCCATGGCTGGAGGAAAAGGGTATGTGTGTGTGTGTGTGTGTGTGTGTGTGTGTGTGTGTGTTTGTGTGTGTGTAGTGAGTCTCTGTCCTGCTAGGCATCCATTGCCACCTGTGGCATCTATCTTTTGACCATGAAACAAAACAGCTTTAATATGAAGCTAACACTGAGGATGGCAGACAGAAATAAAGAACACAGACCCATTAAGACATTGCTCAGCTAGTCTGTACTGTGGCTGGAGCATGTCCTCCTCTGGACTTCTAATAATGTGAGAAAATAAATTTCCTTATTTTTAAAAGTTAGCTATGTTTAATGGACTGCTATCCCAACAGCTCCCAGCCCTAACAAAATAGGAAGCCTTTAATTGAAATAAATATTTGAAGAAAACTAGATGAAAAGGGTTTAAAGAGGTATAAGGATAATTTAATTCAGCGTTTCCCAAAATCTGTTCCTTTGAACACTATTTCCCCCAGATATCATGTGTAAAAAGGGGTTCCACTGTCAAGCAAGTAGCCAGCGAGCTTCTGGTATCTAAACTTACCATGAGTTAGGCCTATCAGAGTCTTTTCTATTTCAGCTATTCACATGTCTAACTCCCCACACAGTGATCCCGGGCTCCACAGGGAAACGGCTCCCTATTATTTGGCTTGCCACATAGGAGTGCCCACATAGAAAGGAGTCTGTGCTGCTTATATGGGCTTCAGGTATTTTGGGCTCTGTGATATTTATTCCTATTGGGTTTAATTCACTGGTCTCATGGGTTTAGTTCACTTAAGTCTGCCTGAGAGAGAGATCCTGTTTACAGTGCTAAAAAAAATCAGATTTCTGAGATGGCAGTCCAGGCCTGGCCCCTGGACTGTGGTGAATGGACTGAGGTAAGGAAGGTAATGTGCCCAGAGAGGGCAGGCTCTTGGAAGCCATCCTGCCACCCCGTCTCCAGGCAGACTCCATCCCTGCCATGAGAGTGCTGGCTACAAAGGGCAAGTCTTCTTCCTATTTCTGAAATTCCAGAGACTGCAGAGCCATGATTCTTAAAGGAGCGGCAAAACCCTCTTTGGGAACTGAGTGTATCAGAAGCATGACAACATCACCTTCAGAGGGTACGTCTCCTTACCCAGGTACACGCTGTTCCCACAGTCGTCTCCTGGGGGGTCTTTACAGAGCTCCTTCTCAGCATGTTTGCCAGGGCCCAGGGCTTCCTGCGAGATGCACAAGACAAGGACCCCAAACATCACTGACCTTTGACAACAGCCTAGGAACCCTAGCAGGCTCCCAGGAAAGATGATGGGAACAGAGGGATACCATGTGTGAAGCTGGCATCATAAGGAGCAGGATGGCCATTCGGTACATACATGTGTTTGGGGATGTTTGGGGCCCAGCAGGCTGGGGGTGAAGGGCAAAGGCTAACACCCTGGGCCTCATGCCCTTTTGCTGAGCAGAGGTCATGGAGAGAGAGGAGGAACACTGTGGGGGCAAGAGCACAGGAGCAGCAATGACAGGAAAGGAAGAACGAGTAACAGCTTACCTGGGACTCAGCTGTCACCTCCCAATCTCCAACGCTCCCCATCTTTGGGAGAGTAGGGACTCGGGGAGTGAGGACAGCTGAGGAAAAGAAAAAGTCACTGAAACCCAAGCTCTGGTTCCCAAAAAATCACCTCCCTTTGAGATTGGCTTTCCAAAAGTAACACTTGGATCAAGCTAGGGCTATCCCTATGGCCAGTGCAGACTTCCCCTTTACTTCCCTTCTAGAGTGTGTAGCTCCTAAGCTGCTGTGAGTGGTGTGCCATGTGGGAGATGCCAGCCCTGACCTCCTGTGATCACCACCCACCCCTGTCCCAGCCTGCACCTGCTGCAGGACTCCAGCTACAGCAGGGCATGATGACATCATCGATAGGCACAGCCTCTTTATGAGGCTTGCTTACTTCTCAGTAAGTGTGCCCACCACACTGTAGCCTATCCCTTGCCTTGAATTCTGCACATCCTTCTTCCCCATGCACCCTTCCTCACCTCCCATCCCTCTCCCCTGCAGAAGGCCTCATTCCCTAATGTTCTCAGATTCTTGTACTCACCACTCTCTTTCAAAGGCTGTGGTGCCACCTTGGCATTTAGGTGATTGGGAAGGTCAGGGCATGTATTCTTCACCCCCTTCTTCTGGGACTGTCCCTCAGGCCAGGGATCCACTGGCTGCAGCTGGAAGCTCTGAGCTTCTTCCCCTGTCTTTAAGGGCCTGGTCTCTTCTGTATACAATTCCAGTCCCTACACACAAATAGTCAAAATTCCCAATCATCAATTCAGTAAGACCCACTTTGGTATTTTGAGTACAACTGCAGTCCAGAGGCTAACAGGCTCTTTTAAGATCCAAAATGGCTTGAAATAGGATGAGAAAGCCATCAGAGTGAGTTTGGTAGGTAGACCAGCATTTATACCACCAAATGAGTACCATCTGTTGAACACAGGGTGGCGATCCAAGTGTTTCAATGAGAGTCCCACTGTTCAAAACATTTTTGATTCATAAAGGATAAATTATGTAAAATTTGTGTAACATTAAAAAATAACCCATAAGCATCAAAAATAGGTTGCTTACTTTTTAAATGATCAAAAAAAGATAAAAGTTATCAAGTTGTATATTAAAAGGCAAAGGGAGGCATAAAAACAGGAAAAAAATATAAAATTATAACCCCAAATGCAATTGCTCTAAATATCTCTGCTGAAAGAGAAAGATATTTTTAAAATAAAATTTTTAAAAAGGACAAAGAATTACAGATGGAGGCTGGGTGCAGTGGCTCATGCCTGTAATTCTAGCATTTTGGGAGGCTGAGGCAAGGGAATCACTTGATGCCAAGGGTTCAAGACCAGCCTGGGCAACATAGCAGACCCTCACCTCTATAATAAATAAATAAATAAATAAAATTAACCAGGCATGGTGGCACATGCCTGTACCCCCAGCTACTCAAGAGGCTGAGGCAGAAGGATCACTTGAGCCCAGAAGTTTGAAGTACCAGTGAGCTATGATCATGCCACTGCACTCCAGCCTGGACAATGGAGTGAGAACTTGTCTCAAAAAAAGAAATTAGATGGAATTTTAAAATGAGATAAAAGTACGTGTTGTTAATCTTACAATAGAAGGACATGCAAAAGACAAGGCACTCTAACTCAAAAGGAAAAAGGAAGTGGCAATTTTCATTTCAATGTTGGATTTCAGGCAAAAAAAAAAAAAAGGTACTCAGAGATATAGAGAAGATATTTAAAATAAAAGGGAGTAATCAACTAAAATAACATTACCCAATCAACTTCATCAATCACACAGCTGATTTCTTATCTCTATTTCTCAGCTGGTTCCAAGTTCAGAGGTAGAGAGGTCAAGGTGTTACCCAGGCTATAAAACCTCCAAAATATAACAATCTCAATACTTTATAGAAACACCTAACTTTTAAAAATGTATTTCAATTGTTTTCAATAGATAATAGACTCACATGGTTTAAAAACAGAAAATACATACATGGGTATATTCAGTGAAAATGCCCCACCTCCATCCATCTTCATCCCATCGACCCCGTTCTTTTCCCCTCTCCTCATCACAGGTAACTATGTTCTTCTGCATTCTTTTAGAGTTTTTTTCTACATACAAGCAAATGTAAATGTGTATTCTTAGCTTCCCTCTTTTTTATACAAAAACTTATGACTAGATATACTGCTCTGAGTCTTATTTTTTTGAACCAAAATAATAACAACTATCTTCATTAAATTACTGAGTTTGCCAAACTTAGCTCCAAAACTTTTTTGGCTGGCCTGAAAATTCAGATCCACTCACAGAGAAGGATTTTTACCATTGAGAAGACATATAGGAATGGGCCATGAGCATCAAGGGCCATTCCAAATAAGAAGATCCACCAGTGTCCTGTGTGACTTCACAGGGAGAAAACATCTGCTTATCAATCTTCTTATATGGTCATGTTAAAAAAAAAATTTACTTTGTTATCATTATAATCTACAGAGGAACTGTGTGACTAAATTCAACAACAATCTTTACTCTCAACCCCAGTGCCTCCAACTATTACCATCCCTAAGCAAAGATTCTGATTCCATGGATGGTAATTTTGGACACAGAAAGAAGTAGATTCAAGTGACAACCAGGAGACAAAAAATTAGTAGGTCAGACTTCTAGTTTCCAAGAAGTCTGTAGTCTAGAAGTTGCCCCTCTAGACTCTACAGTAACAAGTAAAAAGCTGAACAAACTGAAAAATCAACAACTCTCCTTAGATCTGTCAGAGAAGTGAGGTCACAGGGCAAACCATTCTCCCCAAAATTGGAGAGACAAACAGGTAGAATCAGAGAATCACAACTTAGTGGAGCAGAAGCCTCTGTGGGAACCAGTTCCAGGGGAGAAAAACCTAAACTGTAATTGATGAACTGCTGGAAGGTCAGTGTGGACAACTCTGAGAGGTAAAAACTCCAGGGCACTTAATCACTGAGCAGGGGCCCATTTTTGTAAGTTTTATCTCCAGGAGCTCAACCAGACCCTCACAGTGAATATCAGAGAAAAATCTCTTCATGCTTATGGCAGATGGCAGGAAAAAAGAACCATTTTGAAATATGCCAGGGCACTCTGCTCTTCTTAATAAGTCCTGTCCTCAGCAGAAACTATTTTACCAAAGCCTAACCTAACTGTCGGAAGAGAAATATGCAATTCCAGCTCCCTCTGCTCTTCCACATGCAAGATAAGAAATGCCCAGTGCAGCCCCCTTTAGGCATCCTGTCCCACCTAAGATGGGAAAAAATTGAGAAGCACTGGCAAAGGTCAGAGTCCAGGGACACAGGTACACCAATATAAGACCTAGAAAAAAGAAGAGCAAATTAAATCCAAAGTAAGCAGAAGAAAAGAAATAAAAATTAGAGCAGAAATAAATGAAATTTAAAATGGGAAATCAATAGAGAAAATCAACAAAACCAAAAGCTAGTTCTTTGAAAAGATTAATAACATCAATAAGCCTCTAGTCAGACTAAGAAAAAAAGACAGTCCAGGCACGATGGCTCACACATGTAACCCCAGCACTCTGGAAGGCCAAGGCGGTGGATCATTTGAAGCCAGGAGTTCAAGACCAGCTTGGGAAACGTGGTGAAATCCCATCTCAACAAAAAAAATATATACAAAAATTAGCTGGGCATGGTGGTGTGGTCCTGTAGTCCCAGCTTAAGAGACAGGAGGGTTGCTTAAGTCCAGGAGGCAGAGGGTGCAGTGAGCCAAGGTCCCACCACTGCACTCCAGCCTGAGTAACAGAGAAAGAACCCGTCTCAAAAATAAAAAAGAAAAGAAGACAGAAGACAAATTATTAATATCAGAAATGAAAACAGAGACATAACTACAGATCCCATAGACACTGAAAGTATAATAAAGGAATATTATGAACTACATAAAGGTTAATAAAGGAATATCTATGGCCACACACTTGATAACCTAGATGAAAAAGACCAATTCCTTTACCCACCCCATCTGCCAAAACTCACACAAAAATAAACAATCTGAATAGGCCCATATCTATTAAGGAAATTGACTGAATAATTAATAACCTTCAAAACACAAAGCACCAAGCTCAGATGGGTCCACTGGTGAATTCTACCAAACATTTAAGGAAGAAATTATAACAATTCTCTACTATCTCTTCCAGAAGATAGAAGCAGAGGGAATATTTCCTTATTTAGTCTATAAAGCCAGCATTTACCCTAATACCAAAACCAAAGAAATTACTTACAAGACAAGAAAGCTACAAACCAATATTCCTCATGAACAAAGATGCAAAAATTGGCTGGGTGTGGTGGCTCAGACCTGTAATACCAGCACTTTGAGAGGCCAAGGCAGGCAGATCACCAAGTCAGGAGTTTGAGACCAGCCTGGCCAATATGGTGAAACCCCATCTCCACTAAAAATACAAAAATCAGCTGGGTGTGGTTGCGGATGCCTGTAGTCCCAGCTACTCGGGAGGCTGAGGCAGGAGACTCACTTGAACCCAGGAGGCAGAGGTTGCAGTGAGCTGAGATCATGCCACTGCACTCCAGCCTGGGCGACAGAACCAACAAGACTCCATCTAAAAAAAAAAAAAAAAAAAGATGCAAAATCCTCAATAAAATATTAGCAAATCAAATCCAACAATGTATAAAAAAGAAATTACACACCACAACCAAGTGGGATTTATCCCAGGTATGCAAGCCTGGTCCAACATTTGAAAATCAATTAACGTAACCCATCACATCAACGGGCAAAAAAAGAAAAATCACATGATCATATATTATATCAACAGATGCAGAAAAAGCATTTGACAAAATCCAACACACATGATAAAAACTTGGCAAACTAGGAATAGAGGGGAACTTCCTCAACTTGATAAAGGACATCTACAAAAAACCTACAGCTAACATCCTACTTAATGGTAAGAAACACAGTGCTTTTGCACTAAGATCAGGAAAAAGGCAAGGATGTTCTCTCTCACTATTCTTTCATACTGGAAGTCCAGACTAATACAAGATAAGAAAGGAAACAAAAGGTACGTAGATTGGGAAGAAAGAAAAAGACTCTTTGTTCACAAATGACATGATTGTCTATGGAGAAAATCTAAAAGAATCAACAAAAAAAACTTCTGGGAACTAATAAGCAGTTATAGCAAGGCTGCAGGGTACAAATATGCAAATATGCAAAAGTCAATCGCCTTCCTATATACCAACAATGAACAAGTAGAATTTGAAATTAAAGGCGTAATAACATTTACATTCTCATCCAAAAAAATGAAATATTTAGGCATAAATCTAAGAAAATATGTAGAAGATTTACATGGGGAAAACTACCAAAGAAAGGCATCAAAGAAGAACTAAATAAATGGAACAATATTCCATGTTCACAGATAGAAAGGCTCACTGTAGTCAAGATGTCAGCTTTTCCCAATTTGATCTACAGATTCAACACCCAATCAAAATCACAGAAATTTATCTTGTGGATATCAACAAACTGACTGTAAAGTTTTTTTGTTTGTTTGTTTTTCTTTCTTTTTTTTTTTTCAATAGCAATGGGGTTTCATCATGTTACCTAGGCTGTTCTCAAACTCCTGGGCTCAAGCAATCCACCCATTTCGTCCTCTCAAAGTGCTGCGATTACAGGTGTGAGCCACTGCACCTGGCCATGTGCAGTTTATATGAAGAAGCAAAGACCTGGAATAACCAACTCAATATTGAAGGAGAAGGAAAAAAATCAAAGGAATGACACACCTGACTTCAAGATTTACTATAAACTACAGTAATCAAGACAGTGTGGTATTGGCAAAAGAATAAAGCGATCAATGGAACAGAATAGAGACCCCAGAAATAGTCCCACATAAAGATAGTCGACTGAACTTTGATAAAGGAGCAAAGGTAATACAGTGAAGCAAATATATTTTCAACAAATGATACTAAAACTGGACATCCACATGAAAAAAAAAAAAGCTTCTATCCTATTCTTCACAAAAATCAACTCAAAATGGATCACAGACCTTAACGTTAAAATGAAAAACTATAAAATTCTTAAAATATAGGAGAAAACTGAGATAATGTCAGGTATAGCAATGACTTTTCAGATACAAAATCAAAGGCACAATCCATGAAAGAAATAATTGATAAGCTGGACTTCGTTAAAATTAAAAAATTCTGCTCTATGAAAGATACTGTCAAGAAAATGAGAAGACAAGCCACAGACTGGGAGAATATATTTGCAAAACACATATCTGATAAAGGACTGTTACCCCGAACATACAAAGAACTCTTAAAACTCAAGAGTAAGAAGACAAACAACCCAATTTAAAAATGGGCAAGACTTTAACAGTCACCACACCAAAGAAAATATACAGATGGCAAGTAAACATATGAAAACATGTATAACATGGTAGGTTATTGGTGAATTGCAAATTCGAACAACAATAAAATACCACTATCTACCTATTAGAATGGCCAAAATCCAAAACACCAAATGCTGGCAAGGATGTGGGGCAACAAGAACTCCCATTCATTGCTAGTAAAAATGCAAAATGGTACAGCCACTTTGGATGACAGTTTGGCAATTTCTTACAAAGGTAAACATACTCTTACCATATGATCCAGCAATCATGTCCCTTGGTATTTACCCAAATGAACTGAAAACTAGGTCCACACAAAAACCTGCATATGAATATTTACAGCAGCTTCATACATAACTGCCAAAACTTTGATGGAACCAAGATGTCCTTCAGTAGGTGAGTAGATAAATAAACTGTGGTACATCCACACAACGGAATATTGTTAAGCATTAAAGAGAAATGAGCTAACAAGCCATGAAAAGACGTGGAGGAAACTTAAATGTATACTACTAAGTAAAAGAAGCCAATCTGAAAGGGCTATATACTGTATGATTCCAACTATGTAACATTTTTTAAAAGGCAAAACTATGGAGACAGTATAAAGATCGGTGTTGCCAGGGGTTGGGGGAAAGGAAGAATAAACAGGTAGAACACAGAGGGTTTTTACAGCAGTGAAGCTACTCTGTATGTCACTACAATGGTAGATACATGTTACTATGTCACTATGATGGTAGACACAGTTTATAATAGGGCTCTTAATGTCATACATTACAGAATGAATAACATTAAGAGCCCTAACATAAACTGCTACTTTGAGTGATGATAATGATGTATCACTGTAGGTTCATCAATGGTAATAAACATATTGCTCTGGTGCAGGGATGTTGATAGTTAGGGAGGCTTGTCGGGGAGGGATGGGAACTCTCTGTACCTTCTGCTCAATTTTGCTGTGAGCCTAAAATTGCTCTAAAAAATAAAGCCTGTTTTTTAAAAATCCCTGTGCACCTGATGGAGAGGGGGCATCTGACAGAGAGGAGGATTCAACAAGATGGTGATGACAGAAGAAACAAGTAACAATCACAAAATAGCAGAGCTGAAAGATCCCTTTTAGGAAATTACCTTAGGGGCCATTTAGTCCTGTAGGCACCAACCTTTTTCAGGTTCACTTTGAGGAATATTATAACTATATTTCATCCCATTATTAAGACTTGAAAAATTTTACTTGCAGAGAATGCAACTAAGTTATATATCTTGCAATGGAAGATCACAAGCTACATTTGCACCTGAAAAAAACAAGCTCCTCTGCTACTTGTCCATTTGTTTTGAAATTTGTGACCACTCAGGAGCAGGTAGGAAAGTTTAAAAATAAAAAAAAGTCACAGTAAAAACAAAAATACATAATAGACAAGATTCCATTACCTTATTTTTTTCTCAATTTTAGAAGCAGTTCAACTTTTGGTCAGCTCACAGGGGCATAATTTGAGAACCTTTGGTCTAATCCAACCCTCTCATTTTACAGATGAAGAATCATAAAGACCTTGATTTAAATCAGTTTTCATCTCTGGGTCTCAAGTTCTTTATGTCCCAACTCTGAAGCCCTAAAACTTCCATTTGTTTCTTCACTGCCACTGAAGACAAACAGCTGGTTTCTTTAAAAGAAATAATGTAGGGGGGTGGGGAGGTACATTAAAATAAGGCACACTCTCTCATACTTAGTTCTGTAACTTTATATATTAGTCTCCCTGTATCTTCAATCAGTTTGTAAAGGAATCCAAAGAGCAAAGTCACCAGTCTAAAACCTTTGCTCCCCCAACCTCACACTGTATAGAACCTTACAGTTTAAATGTACAGAAAACCCCTGCCATTTGCAAGGGATATGTTCCCAAACCTGTAATTTCCCCCAGCAAAATGTGGGTAAGTAAAATATCACAAGAATTACTAACTATAACAAGTAGAGAAAAAGTCATGTTTAGAGGAAGGTTCTGGATCCAGCTAAAGGATCTGTTCTACATATACCAGCTTTGAAGCAGGATTCAAAATGTGTGTCATAGCAAAATTATGCATTATATCATGGGCTTTCAGTGGTCACTTGCAAATTGTTGAAACTGCGAATGTTAAATCCATACTTTCATTTCCCTTACCTCAGCTCTATCACGTAGTTATATAAAGTTAGATAAGTTACTTACCTCTCCATCTCTGTTTACCCATTTGGCAAATGGCAATGATAATAGCACCTACCTTATTGGATTGCTGGGTTGATTAGATGAGGGCTATATATATAAGCTTAGACCAGTATCTGACACACAGTGAGTGCTCACAAAATGTCAACTAATATCTCATTTGAGCCTCATGGCTCAGAGGTATTTTAATTCCCATGGTTTGCAGAGGAGGCATCTGACATGCAGTAGAAAGAACAATGACCTTGGAACCTAAGGATTTGGCTTTAGGCTCTGGTCTATTCACTGATGACCTTTGTGGGCCACTTGGCATTTTGTTTTGTTTCGTTTGTATTTTTTGTAGAGACAGGGTTTCACCATGTTGCCCAGGCTGGTCTTGAACTCCTGAGCTCAAGCAATCCACCTGCCTCAACCTCCCAAAGTGCTAGGATTACAGGCGTGAGCCACCACTCCCAGCCAACTTTTTGGCTCTTAGTTTAATCTATAAAATGGGGACAACAGTACTATTTCTGTCTACCTACATTACTGCTATAAGCACTCAGAGACATCACATATGCAGAAAGATTTTGTTAAGTATAAAACACGAGTTAATCATATTGTGAATACGGTAGTGGGAGGCAGTTTGGAGTAGTGGTTAGGCATACCAGCTTTAGAGTTAGAATGCCTGAGTTCAAATCCTGACTCTACCATCTAGCAGCTGTTGAGACCCTGGGCAACTTACCTATCTTTTCTCTGTCTCTGTTTTCTCACTGGTAAAATTAGGATAATAGCACCTATCTCATTAAATTGTTGACAGGACTAAGTGGGTTAATACATGTAAAGCACTTAGAACACTTCCTGGTATACAGTAGTGGTCAATAAGTGTCAGTTCTCAATAACTATTGTTACTTTTATTGTGAATTTGGCAATTATTAACCTAGTCACAACCCTGCTGCCTTGCCTGACCCACTCCTCTGCAGGAGAAGACTGTTTGTCTCACCGACTGTCCTGCAGTCCTGGTCTCTCGGTGCCAATCCTCCACCAAGGCCACAGCCTCCTCACCACTCTCAGGGTGGCGTGCCTGCACCCAGGTCTGGACCTCCCTAGGCAAGATAGTCAGGAACTGCTCCAGCACGAGCAGCTCCAGGATCTGCTCTTTGAGACGGATCTCCGGCCTCAGCCAACGACAGCAGAGAGCCCAGAGCTGGCTGAAGGCCTCGTGGGGTCCAGCTGCATCCCTGTATTGGAATTGCCTGAAGCGCTGGCGGGAGGCCTCTGGGCCAGAGACAGAGTCACGGTCCTTCTCCCAGAGTTTGGATTCTGATCCCCAAGAGTCCTCTTCCAGTTTCACAATCAGGAGTTCTTCAGGCTCTGGCTGCGGAGATGCCTGGGCTTGCAATTCCAGGGCCATAGCCATTGTCTACCCCAGACACCTCACTTCAGCTACGCTGACCTCATCCAATGTCTTCCTGCATCTACGGTGAGTCCTTCAAGAGGCTCCTAGAAAAGGGACTGCTCCCCAAGGCTCTAAGGCAGAAAGACAAAAGATAGAGTGTGAGCAAAAGGATGCAGAAGCTTCATTCTCCCCCTTCCCCCATATCTTCCACCACCTTTGCATGGGGGCAGAGGTGCTAAGAGATGCCCCTTTCCCATAGGCAGGAAGTAAGGCCACAATCTGGCACCAAAGCCAGTAGCACCTACCTTACTTGACTGCTGGGTTGATTAGATGAGGGATATATATATAAAAAGCTTAGACCAGTGTCTGACACAGTGAGTGCTCACAAAATGTCAATTAATATCTCATTTGAGCCTCACACTTTGGAGGAAGACAGCACTGTATTCAATCCTCTAGGTCATGCCTGAACACCTTAGCCTGGCATCCCACACCTCCATGATTTGGTCCAGTGTAGACTTCCTCCCTCCTACACATGTCCAAAGTCCAACCTTCCCTCAAGTTGGGTTCCAAATGTCACCCCCTTCCTAAGGCCTTTCTTCCCTAATCTTAAAGCTTGGCTGGCATTCCTCTAAGGATGTTCTCCTTGCAAAATCCAACAACTCTATGCTATCCCCTGGTCATCCCACCCATTTGGCATTATTCATCATCCCTATACATGACTCCTAAAACTCCAGCAAGGACCTGTTTCCAGACCTCCAGACCCCAAAATCCAAACCCCTTCATGACATTTCTACTTGACTGTCCCTTAGGCACCTCAAACTCAATGAGTCAAAAACTGGATTTGTTATTTTCTCCTGCAATCATGTCTGCCTTCTGAAGCTCCCCCTTCAGTGAAGGCACTGCCATCAAGTTCTCCACACCAGAAACCTGGTCATCATCATTCTCTAAGATCCCCCAAATCCAATTCATCACCACGCTGTGTCCACTTGGCATCTCCATCTCCAATGTTACCACTTCAGTGCAGAGAATCATCATGTCTTCCACCTGATCAGTCTCCTAACACGTCCCTGCCTCCACTCACCTCACCCCAACCTCTGCTCTATTGTTTGCACAACAACCAAACTAGATCAAAGCCTGACTACACCACCTCCCTGCTAAACACCCTCCAGTGATCTACCATTTCCCTCAGGACAAAGCACAAGCCTTACCCAAGTCTCCAACTCGTCTCTTTACCATGCTCCACTAGTCATGGTGCTCCAGAAGCACAGCTTCCAGATCTTACACCACGCTGCCCTCTGAACCTTCCCCTCTTTGGGAAGGTCTCCTTTGGGAATGGTCTCCTCCCTTCCTTCAGCTAGCAAGGTCTCAGCTTAAATTGCTCTTTTTCCGTAAGGCCTTCCCTGCACCCTGAAACAAGATTCAGTCCTCAACCACAAGCTTCCATAGCATCTTAACATTTTCTCTACCATAGCCCAGATCATGCTTTACTGTAATTTTCTTACCCACTAGATCATTAGCTTCCCAAGAGACCTAGCACAGTGCTCAGCACATATAGGAAGTACTCAATAAATAATAAAGTCATGAATGATCGACTAATGATGATGGTGTGTCATTAAGCAAGGATTGCAATTAATCCCTTTCTGTGCACACTAGATAAAAAATAAATGACCTTCGCGCTCATGCCAAAAGGAATTCCTTTCTCTTTTATTTCCATGTCTCTGTGACACTTACCACTTTCTACACTGTATGAGACATTGTATGAGAAGGATGTGCGTATCTATGTGTGTCCCAGAGGAGATTACAGCCTCTCTGATGGCACCCATGCTGGGTTATTTGAAAAAATGAGCTCTCTGTGTCATCCCAACAAGTCTGGGTGACATAAAAAATGCCCACTCAAAGGAGATCATTAGCTGCTTCCAAGTGGGAATGACACAACTGAATTGAGAATGGAGAGATGGTGGTATTTTTCATTTTGGGCAATCTGACTGGACTGAAGAGAAACAAGGCAAGGGTAATAAAAATTAAAGTCTTGCCCTAAAGGCCTCCATATGCTTAGGAAGAGGCTTAAAGCACAACTCATGGCTACCTGGCAGCTTCCTACTCATCCTTCAACCACCAGCTCAAATGTCACCTCCTTTGATAGGAGTTCCTTGACATGCCCTTTTCATGTCCTGCCCTCCAAGAATTGCCTCCCTGATCCTATATCACCAAAGCAATTGGTACATACCTCTAATATAGGTATTATCCTACACTATTGTAGTTACCTGTTACTATATCTGACACCCACATTATACTATATTACTAGAATCAGTATTGTATGTTACTAATTTCTGTATCCACAGTGCTCAACCCAGTATCTGATAAATAGCAGGGCCATTAAAAAGTTTTATTACCATGTATTAAAATGATAAACCTGGCGTATCAAAAGCCTAATGGGATACAGATATTCCATAATTTATATTAAACTAAACTATTTCTGTCTACCTACATTACTGCTATAAGCACTCAGAGAGATCACATATGTAGAAAGATTTTGCCTTTCATGAAATTTCTTTTTGAACCTAAAGAATTCGCCTTTCATGAAATTTCTTTTTGAACCACAACCTTATTGATGCATGAGTTCAAACACATTTCTGTCACCCTCTCACACAAGGAGCAATTCATCAATCATTTATAGAGTACCAGCTATACCCTGTTTGGAAGCTACAGATCTACCAGTAGCTGGGACTGACAGTCCCTACCTTCAATAAAATTACCGTCTAGTGAGACAGACAGTCAATAAGCAAGCAAAGACATTTGCGTTCCTGCATAAACAGGACACTACAACAAAATAGGCAATTAGCAGTCACACCAGGCCCAAAGCTCAGAGTCTCAGATAATAGGTATTTTCTCCTGGAAAGACTTGAAAGTCCCAAAGGTTTGTTTCAAATAGAAATCGGAAAGCCCCAGGGACCACATATCACCATAACCTTTTCTTTCTAAGGAACCATAACCGTAACTTTCTAAGGAAGTTAGACCGAAGTATGGATAGCAGGCTATTGTGGGGAGAGGGAGGCCAACAGAGTCGGCCAACAGCCGGGTGACTTCACACAGAAGTGAACAAGGGAAAATGGACCGGGGCATTCCTCAGTTCCGAGATGACCAGGAATATCAAGCCTCATTAGGACCAGCAATTTCTAAGAGTACCCCTTTACTGAGTGCCCACAAGGTGCCAGGCACAGTGCTGTGTTCCACATTCATAATCTCACTGAAGCCTCCAGGCAGCAACTGGAGTCTCATTAGGTGTTGAGCTGCATTTCACTGACCTGTAACTTCCACTGCAAAGATCAGAAAGAGAGAAAGAGGGCCGGGCGCGGTGGCTCACGCCTGTAATCCCAGCACTCTGGGAGGCCGAGGCAGGCAGATCACAAGGTCAGGAGTTCGAGACCAGCCTGGCCAACATGGTGAAACCCTGTCTCTACTAAAAATACAAAAAAAAAAAAAAAATAGTCAAGCGTGGTGGCTCATACCTGTAATCCCAGCTACTCGGGAGGCTGAGGCAGGAGAATTGCTTAAACCCAGGAGGCGGAGGTTGCAGTGAGCTGAGATCGTGCCACTGCACTCCAGCCTGGGCAACAGAGCACGACTCTGTCTCAGAAAAAGAAAAAAAAAAAAAAGAAAGAGAGAAAGAGCATGATTTAAATAGTGCAGCCAGTTGCGTTCACTATCTGTTCGAGAATAAGCATGTGGTGGTGGCACCTAGGACTTCGCTATTCACCAGGTTGGTCTTGATTCCCTCATGCCTCTCTTTCCACTAAGTGTGAGTAAAGTGTCTTTCATACCGCACAGTCCCTAATACAAGTGAATTCTCATCTAATGTTCAAACAAGAAAGCCCAGCTGTGCTGATTAGTTTATTTATTGAAAGGCAGCGTGTTAGTTTCTGAAATGGCTCCTTGCCAAAGGATTTTCAAACTAACTGTGATTTTTGGCTAAAGTGATTTTCACCCTTAGAATATTATTATCTGATAAGGTATGACTGCACTATATCCTCAATTACCTAAAGGGAAACTGAGTGTTTATGAAGATTCACTTAAGGTTACACAACTAGCAAGTGGTAGAGTTAGGGTCTAAGCCGAGATCCCTTTTCTCCAATCATTTTTCTTAACCATGTCTTATAGCCTCCTCTATGTATGCTAGTCATCCAAACTCTTAAGATGACAGTACGGGAGAATGGAAAGAACATTAAGGCAGGAGTGAGCAGACTGGGGTTCTAGTTCCACTCCTGCCACTAATCAGCTGTGTTACTTTGGACAAGTTATGTAGCCCCTGTGGCTGCCTAGCTAGGCTGCAGCTTACAGCCTGATCTTACTCAGCAGTTGCCCTAGGTTCCCCAATTAGTATGATGGGGTAGAGCAAGGGAGAAAGGAGACTAGAGTCAGTGGCTACAAGTTTAAATGGGTATAAGGACCTAGCAATGTAAATGAGTCAATGACTGAAATGAACTGGGTGGGCACTACAGCCAACTATAGAGTGCCAGGGGAACATATGCCCAGAATATTCCTAAGCCTGCTGATTTTTCCAAAAGAAACTAGCACTCTGGATTTTTAAATGTTGGCAACCAACTCAAAATTGTTTCACACACTATGAGATTAAATAAAGCATGATGGTGGACTTCATTCAGCATGGGCTGTCGCTTTGCCACTTAGATTCAGCTAAGTGATCTCAAAGCTCTCTTCCAATATCCAGAAAGACCTAGAAAGAGTACAGAGCCTCCCAGGTCATGAGGGATAAGTGCTGACTGCCATCAAAATCAAGATGTCTTTACAAACACAGGGAAGCTGAGGGGCATCTTGACTCCTAGCGCAGTAAGTATGAACGTGGTCATGAGGAGCCCACTCAGTGAAAAGGGAAGAGAAGATGCTCTCCAGTTCCACAGGAAAGGCCAAGACTGGTCTGTGACCTCCAAAGAGAAAAAACTGGGAACTCTTAAAGGCTGTCAGGCCCATTTGGCTGACAGTCCAAGCTATGGCTTAAAGCAGTCTGACCTGACCTCACACATCAGGGCTTAAGCCAGGGAGAGCAAATAGGTTTCATTTAAAGCAGAAACTTCAATCAACTGGAAGTGGCTGCCTAGAGTAGTGTGCTGAGGGCTCTGAGTACTGTGTGAATATGTGCTGTGAACCAACCAATTAGCCATGACTGCCAGGGACACAGGAAGGGGCACTGGCAGCACACATTCCATGTATTTGTCACCCCTGGCTTAAACTCCCATTGGCAATGAATCAGCTTCAGCTTCCAGCAGATAGCCTTGCCAGGCAGAGGAAGACTAAAGCTCCTGCCCTGGAAATCCACTGGCAATAGAAGTCTTCAAGGCTGGTATAGCAAAGCTTACCCTGCATGGTCTTCATTCACACATACATACATCAAGTATTTACTGCTTTACATCAAGTGTTTACTGCTCTAGACTGGGCAATGGGGAAACAGAGGTGATTGAGACACTGTTCCTGTCCTGGAGATGTTCACAGTCTAATGGAAGAGACACACACTTCACAGATAATTATGATCAAATGTGGTAATAGGAGAAGTTATGGGAGCTGAGGGTTGGGGGTGACTTAATTTGCTTAAGGGAATTGAGCAAAGTAAGAGTTGAAATTTTTTTAAGTTAAAGAAGTTCTCTTGGCAAAGAAGGTGAAGGGCAAGGAGAGAATATTCTAAGCTGAGAGAACAGCATATATAATGATGGAAAACCAAATGGCCTACCCAGGAAATGAGGAAAACCTTGACAGCCCTGGAGTGTGAGGTGCATGAAGATTAGGCTGCAAAAGGAGTTTATGAAGGACAAGGTGTTTGGACTTTACAGGTGCTGGGTGCCAATGAAGGTTTTCAAGCAGAAGGCATAATCAGATTTGTAGGTGAAACAGATCACACTAGGTGCAATGTGTGTGTTCATGCTGGGAAACTGAAAAGGCTTCTGCGAAAACCCTACAAGAAAGAGGCCGACTGAAAAGATATTAAAGAAATTAAAGATCGGAAGATCCTTGGACGTGGAAGAATGCAAGAGGAATCAGTGGGTAAGTAGGTAGGTAGGTAGGTAAATGGGATGATCGTGCCACTGACTTCCATAAGACATAAGGAAAGAAGTGCAGGTTTGGGGCAGAACACAATAGCCAGTCCCATCCACTGGGTTCCAGAGGTAACAATCATTAGGGAGGTAACAAATTAGATATGCTTGTTCTAGACGGGAAGGTAGAGATTGAAACACTATTTTTAAGGTCGGGCTTCAAGCTCAGGCCCTCTTCACTTCTTGCCAGGGCCCCAGACCCTCTATCCTTTCCTCTGTGGTCTCCAGACCTTTCTATGACCCTCCCACCTCCAAAACCTCCCTCAACCCCCTCACCTTCAGACCCTTCTAAGGCCCTCCTCATTCCCAGGGCCCTCTATCGCCTCCTCATCCCCGACCCCTGTATGACCCTTCCCATCTCCGGCCTCTACATCCTTTGACCGTCCCTCACCCTCCACCCCCACATATAAGCTTCTTTCTCCCCTCTCACCTTCCCCAGCCCCCTGTGTCACCACCACCTCCTAAGTCTCCAGCCCAGAGCCTGCGTCTCAGCTGCCCCCGCCCCGCCACCCGGACTCACCCACCGAGACACCCACTTCACAACAGGGCGGAAGTGCTCCCGGGCTCGTGCAGGGAATGCTGGGACGCGGAGTCCGAGCGGCGCCACCCTGGGAATGGAACGTCTGAGACCACAATTCCCAGAAGGAACCGCGCGAGCGCCGGGGGCGGCCCCCTCCGTTTGCTGCCTTTCAGACGTCTTCAGCCAATAGATATGTCATCTTCTAACGGACCCTGGCACTGGAACAAATCGGAACGGGCGCGACACATGGGGGCGGGACCTGTTGCGATCCTGGCCTTTTCCATAGGCTCCCGGATAACAGTACCGCCCAATGGGAGGGCACTCGAGCAGAAGGGGGCCCAGTTCTATTGAGGGGTCGAAGTGAGAGCCTCAGACCCTGAAAGATCAAAGCAGACACAATAAGAAATAAGAAGAGAGAATGACTAGAGGTGACCAGCCCGATAGGCAGGAGAGAACTGGACAGTTGTAGCTTTAATTTCCAGCTTACAGCTAAGCTGTGTGACTTTGGAAGAATTCTGAACCTCGTTCTCTTCACCCATAAAATGAGGGTAGTAATGGCATCCATGTCACAGAGTTTTGTGAACTTTCAATGAGATAATACACCTAAAACGATTAGCTCAGGGCCTGGCTCCTAATAATGCACAGCGATTGTTAGCTATTATTATGTAAATCAGTTAGTACAGAGCTTGGCACTTCCTAGGTGTTGGAAGAATGTTAATCATTATTACAAAATAATCCTCATATAAATGCGGGTGCTCTGTACCACTGTGAATACTTTGGGGCATGAACAATCTAATATGGTGTTGAGAATGTGGGCTTTGTAGTCAGACATGGATCCAAATCCCAACTCAACTACTTCGCAGCTGTGTGGCCTTGAACAAATTACTGCCATCTATTTTGTCTTTGGAATTTTCATCTATAAAATGCAAGTAATGTAAGAGAACTTGCATCACAGGGTGTTATGAAGGTTAAATGAGACTATTTAGGTAAAAGTCTCTGAAGTCAAGCTGCTTGTGTCTGAAAGTTCTTACTTTCAAATGAAGGATACAGGTCATACCACCCGCGTTGTGAAACCTTGGGCAAATTACTTAGCTTCTTTATACCTGCATTTTCCCAACTGTAAAATGGGAACGATAATACTTGCCTCTTCCTGAGACGGTTGTTGAGAGGAATAAATGGGAGAAGGTATGTAAAGAGCGTGACACATGTCTGACACACAGGAAGTGTTTAATAATCATTAGCTAGTCCAGGCACGGAGGCTCATGCCCGTAATCCCAGCCCTCTGGGAGGCTGAGACGGAAGGATCACTTTAGTCCAGGAGTTTGAGACCAGCCTGGGCAGCGAAGTGAGACCTCGTCTCTATTTTAAAAAATAGAAAATACAATAAAATACATAATCATTAGCTATTATTATTATTACCAATGGTTATGTGGCTTAGGGAAAATTGACAATACCTAGCATGTGGTAAGAGCTCAATGCATGTTGGCTAGTGTTAAAATAGGAGAATTCTTAGCTTTAACGACCCAGTTTAAATTCCTTCTCTGTGAAACGTGTTCCAACTTATTTGTAGTAATAACTCATGTGATTTTACTCAGTAAACATAATAACAACCCGTAAATACTCCTTGGTGTTGAAGTCTCACAGTAGCCCTATGAGATTGGTATTGTTTGCTCCACTTTACAAAGAGGGAATGAGACTTAGAGAAACGAAGTGACCTGCTCAAGATCACAGAGCCAATAAGAACCAGGGCTGGGATTTGTCACCCCCTAGGCATGTGACTCCAAAGGTCCTACACTGCATGAGGAAGAGACCATATGTGGAAGTAGGAGGGTTTGAGATGGGGAGGGACAGTGCAACAGTGTGGGATGCCAAGGGAGCCGGAAACATTTGAGAGCGTGTCAGGATCTGAAGCTGGAGAGGCAGCTTTGCAGGGTCAGGTAAGGACGTGTCCACTTCAGCATCATCTGCCCTAAGAGGAAGAAGGGAGGCGAGTGTGCAGAGAGAGGAGAGGACATCATTAGGACACAAGAGGGCGCGCCTCGCCCTCAATACAGCCTCGAATTATTCTATGGTTTCCCTCAGCCTTTGTCTAATTAAAGCCTGGCATTCTACAGAAGAGAAAAAACTAACGAAGTCCTCAAGAGGCCAACTGCCCTTTAGTGCCATGTAGAAATAAGCAACAGAGCCTGAACCTGTTCCAGGTTCTCTCTGGTTCAGCACCCATCAGGATTTGGTTTGCAAGCGTTCTGTCTGCATTTGTCTACCAGGACTCTCTCTGATTTGGGCAGACACTAGGCTCTAAGGATGCAGAGATGAAGCAAACCTGGTCTCTGACCCCAGGGCCTGATCTCTAAACTTTCCCAATAGAGCGCTCCCATGAGTGAAGCCTTTTTGAGTTTTTGAGTTGAGCACACACTCCCAACATATGTGTATTTATTTAGTTATAAATGATGTGCCTGTAATAGCTAACTTTCCTTGAACATTTGCAATGCATTATTAGGTCCTTCTCTCAGTGCTTTATATGTATTAACTCATTTAATACATCCAAAACCCTTTGAGGGAGAGTCTAATACTATCCCATATTACAGGAAAGGAAACTATGGTATAGAGAGGTTAAATAACATGCTAACGGCAGGTGGCTAAAAAAGCAGGCAGTCTAGCTTCAGAATAAGGTAAGATTTTTAAAAAATAGAAATAGAAGTTATAACAGTTTCTTTGCAACCATAGTGTGATAATCTTGTGCACTCAGCTTTGGAGACCACTATTTCTGTTGCTTTCAGACCTGTGATCAGTCCTTTGAGAAAGGGAGGTGCAGGAAATTGTGGGAGCCCAGAGGCAACAGTTATCTAGGCTGGGAGATCAGGAAAGGCTTCTGAAGAAAGTGATGGCTGAACTGCCTCTTAAATAATACTTAAGAGTTCCCCAGGGAAAAGGTATTTTTCAATGCAAGAACAGCATATGCAATGGCCCAGAGACAAAAGGTGTGATGATGTCCTGGGACCCATAGGTAGTCTAGCATAGTCAGAGTTCAGAGTGACAAGGGGGTAGGCTTCTCCTCCCAGTGTTGCTATGAGGCTTAACTGGAGATAGATGGGAACAGGCCTTCATGTTTTTTATTGAGGGAACAGGCAATCAGTCTGCTGTCTCCTGGGCAGCATCCCAGCTTTTTGATCCTTAGCTGCCAATCCCTCTATAACCCAGATGGCAAAAGGGGTCCCTTGGCCCCTTGAAGATCTGGTTGAACTTGACCTGGACCCCATTCCACAGCTTAGGACTGGCCAAAGGCCTCTCTCTTTGCCCTCTCTCTCCATGAATTTCCAACCTTATTTCCTCTGGACTACAGTTTCTGTGAATCCAACCCTTTCACCTTCTGCCTCATTGCACTCCAGCCCGGACAACAAGAGCAAAACTGCATCTCAAAAAAAAAAAATTCAATCAAGCCAAGCATTCATGGATTTAGTACATTTATTGAGGGTTTGGAGATCTTGAGATTACATTACATACCACATGGCCACCTGCCATCTCCCAGATTTTCTTATTCAGCCTCCAGAGCCTTCCCAAAGCCTGTGTTCCCATTTGATTCTCCCTTGCACACACAGTAGCCCCATCTTCTACTAAAAACTGAGTTCAGTCTCATAGCCCACACATACTCACTATCTCCCTGCCAAGCTGGCTTGCTTTTCTTACCCCCACCTTCCAACACACACGCACCCATTCTACCCTACCCCAGGCTGCTCCAGCCTGCTCCCTAACCAAGCCCAGAAGTCATTCTTTCTTTCCTCTTCCTTGGGCCACATGCAATAGTCTCTTCAGCGGAGCAACCAGGCCAATCTGTGGCAGCAAGGGAGCTAGTGGCGTAAGATGGGCTCCAGGAAGACCAGCAGTAGCCCTTGGGGGGTGGGGGGCAGCCAGCAGAAAGGAGGTGGCCAGGAGGAGCTCCAGGCATCAGCAGGGGGTGTGCAGGGCCTGGTGACTCAGCACACAGAGCGTGACCCAGCTGCCCACCATGCTCTCTGCTGCATTGTCAGCCACATCCTTGCCTGGCTCAAAATCCCACTCATGGAGGCAGAGTGGCAGCCCCCGGCCAGCTGGAGGGCAGTCCTCTAGAGCAGGCAGCAGCTCCTGCACCATCCAGCCCTGGTCTTGCCTGCAGTGGGACACAAACACGTCATAGAGGAACCTCTTGCCTTTACCCTTCTGACTCCTCGGACTCTGGAACCAAACCCTGAGCAAGGCCTTGAGTTAGAGGATCCAGGAATTCCTGGCTTCCTTTAGGAAGGGCAAGGAGACCAGCAGAAGCAGCAGGGCAGAGCTGCGCAAAAAAGAGCTCCAACCCCAAAGTCTTGGGGCAGTGGCTCCAGAGAAAAGGGAAAAAGAGATTCTTTGAGTGGCCCCCAGCTTCTGAATGGCACAGCTGCTGTGATACTATGTGCATGTATGTTCTGGGGGACTGCTAAAGCCAGGGCCCCACGCAGGCATTGGCACACTGGCAGGCCAAGGATGAAGTCAGAATATAGATGTACTGGGGCATCCGAGGACTGTGCTCCTGGAGGCTGTCATCCAGCATAAGGTCTTTCTCCCTGTCTAGTACTAAGACCTGGAGACTGCCGAGGCCCCCAAAAGCAGCAGCAGACAGTGTCTCCAACCCTGTTTGGGACAGCTGCAGCATATCAAGCCTGGGCAACTCACCCCCCAGCTCCTCAAGCCGCACTGGGCAGGGGCGTGCTTGAGACTGCAGTGCCTGCAGCTTCAGCTCCTGTAGGCTGGGCAGTCCCGTGATGCAGTAGGGCCTAGGGCTATGCCTGTTTCCCCATCCTTCAAGGACTTGAGCTTCGGGAGCTGCCAGAGGAAGAAGCTGGAGGTGTCCTGGGAACAGAGGGGCTCCAACCTACTGCCAAGCAGGGAGAGTTGATGAAGGGCAGGGAAGATCTTGGAGATATTCTGGGTCTCTAGCTGCAGTCCCCAGCCCTTTAAAGTCAGGATCTGCAAGACTGGAAAGACATTAGGAGACAACCTCCAATGCTTCATGCCTGAAACTGCGTGGAGCTCCAAGCTAGTCAGTCTTGTGAGCAGGGAAAATGCTACTCCCGCAGGGCCAAAGGGAAACTGTATTCTCAAGCTGTGCAGACTTTCTGGGCCCCGGAAGCCCCAGGTTGGGCTCAGTACCATGTGAGTACCTACCAGGTTTTGGGTGGTCAGTGTAGGCAGAGGAGCCAGCCAGCCCTCACCCAGGGTTACCAGTGGATTACTGCCCAAGTTCAAGGTCTGTAGCCTCTGTAGGCCCTGAATACCTGGCCTTTCAAGCAAACCAGTTGGTTCCCTTGAAGTAGCAGCTCCCGCAGGTGGGGCAAACAGGAGAAGATGACTGGGGACAGGGTACACAGCCTATTCTTGGACAGATCCAGGGCCCACAATCCTGACACAAACCCTGTCTCATTCATACACAACATGGTGCTCCTCAGTTGGTTGTTGGCCAGGTTCAGTCTCTGAAGCCTGGCCATGGCAGCCAGGAAACCTCGTGGTAACTCAATCAGGCCATTGCTCTGAAGACCCGAGCTCTTCAGGCTGTGACAGGAAGCCAGGCCTTCCAGGGCTATGTGCCTTGTCCGATTAATCCCCAAATTCAGCTCCTGAAGCTCAAAATGGGCAACCATCCTGGCAGGCAGCTCAGCCATGTCAGTGAGTGTCACAGGGCATCCAGTCTCTGCAGCCCCAGTCCCACCAGTGCATCTGCCTTCATCTTTGTGTGGTCCAGATTCAGAGTCCCCAGCTTGAGGATCTGGAAGGCTCCAGGACTGGCCAGCTTCAGCCTACTATTGAATGACAGGTCCAACATGTCCAAGGCCCAGGCATCCCCAGAGGAGGGGCCATGCACCAGATCTGGGAAGATATCAGCCAGCACCCCCACATTCTGAAGGAAATTACACCTGATCGACAGCCATCACAGACTGGGAGGCAACCGGACACCCAAGCTCCCATCCAGGCAGGAACCCAAGAAAGCAAGGTCCTGGAGGGATCTCAGGTCACCAAAGGCATCAGCGGTAGGAAGATTAATGCTCCCACGGTGGGAGCTATGAAAGACATAATGCAGCTGCCCCAACCCCCAGAGAGCTCCTGGCAGGAGCTGGGTGAGATGCAGATTCAGCCCCAGGACCTTGAGCCCAGGAAAGCGGGAGAAGGCATCCTGAGGCAGAGCAGAAGTGGAACCAGATTGACAGAGACCCTCCACGTTCTGCAGCACAGTTTCCAAGGCCCGCACCAAGTTGATCACTGAGAGGCATGTGGTGAGGAAGGGCAGGCTGGAGTCCAAGAGGCAAATCAGGAAGAAGCGGGAGACAATAGACAGCCGGGAGCCTTCAGTCACTAAACTATTGGAGATGGTCCAGCCTGCGGTCAGAGGAAGGGACAGGAGCAGACCAGGCAACAGCAAGTGCCTGTCCATCTCAGCACCAAGTCTAGTCCACAGAGAAGCAGAATCAGAATCCCACTCTATCCCCTTCCCTTTTCCAGACCCTATCCTCCCCCTCCAAAATACACATACACAATACTCACAACAGTGAAAAGATACACAGCCCCCAGTGTGCCACGGTCAAAGGACCAACAGTAGAACTGCTAGGGAGTTGAATGGAAGAGTGGGACAAGGAGATACTTATAGCTGAGGTTCCAAGGGTCAGGAAAAAGAAGAAGCAGACTAATGGTGAGATGGGGTCCCGGTCTCACTTCTCTGTTTTAAGGAAGCAAGCAGGCTGGGCGAGGTGGCTCACACCTGTAATCCCAGCACTTTGGGAGGCCAAGGCGGGCAGATCACCTGAGGTCAGCAGTTCGAGACCAGCCTGGCCAACATGGTGAAACCCCATCACTACTAAAAATACAAAAATTAGCCAGGTGTGGTGACAGGCTCCTGTAGTCCCAGCTACTCGGGAGGCTGAGGCAGGAGAATCGCTTGAACCCAGGAGGCAGAGGCTGCAGTGAGCAGAGACCATGTCACTGCACTCCAGCCTGGGCAACAGAGTGAAACTCCATCTAAAAAAAAAAAAAAAAAAAAGGAAGCAAGCACTGTTTCTGAGCACAAGACTTGGGATCACAGGTCTAGGAACCACTCTGTCATTATTCTGGGCACGGTACTTCACCTCTCTAAACTTCAGTTTCCTCATCTGTAAAATAAATATACTACTGCCTGCTTCATAAGATTGCTGCAAATGACACATGGATGTCAGAATGGGCTTTCACTCCTCATCATCCCTCATTACTACTTGCTCTCCTTACTCCTAATAGAAAGTGGGAAGAAATCAGGGTTTTCTAAAAAGCAGAAGTCTTGTAAGCAAAATAATACATCGAAATGTTGCTCTCTTGGATATCTTGCAGTGTTCCAAATGGAAGATTCCAAAAAGCCCAAACTTCAGAAAACTATAAGGCTCCATTCCTGCTCTTCCAGGCTGCGGCAAGGAAGGAAGGGCCCTGTATTGGGCCATTATTTGCGTTGGTATAAAGGAATACTGAAGACTAGGTAATTTATAAAGAGGATTTATTGGCTCGTGGCTCTGCGGGCTGTATAAGAAGCATGGCACCAGCATCTGTTCAGCTTCCGGTGAGGCCTCAGGAAGCTACATTTTCACAGGCAAAGGGAAAGCAAGAGTGTCACATGGCAACAGTGGGAGCGAGAGAGAGAAGGGAGAGATGCCACATGCTTTTTTTTTTTTTTTTAACTTTTATTTTAAGTTCAGGAATACTTGTGCAGGTTTGTCATATAGGCGAACTGGTGTCATGGGGGTTTGATGTACAGATTATTTCATCCCCCAGGTATTAAGCCTAGTACCCATTAGTTATTTTTCCTGATTCTCTCCCTCCTCCCACCACCAACCCCCCACTCAACCCGCCAACCCTCAGGTAAGCCCCAGTGTCTGTTGTTTCCCTCTATGACCACACACTTGTAAAGAACTAGATCTCAGTCAACTTAGAGCGAGAATTCACTCATCACCCAGGGGATGATGCTAAACCATTCATGAGGGGCCTGCTCCCACAATTCAATCACCTCCCAGGGGTGAAAAAAAAAACAACTTGAGATTCTTCAGCCACAGTTATAAAAGCTCCCTAGCTTTTAGGTAAACACTTGAGTTGAGGAGTTATGATATGAACCTATACAGTGTAACTAGAAGCAACCATCCTGCCTCATGGCCCCTTGAAATCTTTGTGGCCCTCAGATTACCTTATAGCGATGGCCACTCTGCCTCTTAGAGTCTTGCTTTCAAGGGGCACTTCATTCCAGGTGACTAGAAATTTTAATTTGATTCTTTCATCAGTGTATGCTCAATATGTCAGAATCCCACTGTCTGACACTGGATTTTCACTGCCCTCAGTCCCAACAGGCCCAAATAACCAATCCTCAGATTCCCCCTCTTTTCCTGAGGGTCTCTTGTCCACAACCATTTCTTGTACAAATTTCTACATCAGTCAGGGTTTTGTTATATGCAACAGAAACTGATTCTAACTGATTAAAGCAGAAAAGGAACTTGTGAAAAGGATTTTGGGGTATCTCATGGAATCGTCAGATGCAGGGCAGCCAAAGTGATGGTAAATACCCACTAGTCTGTATGAAACTTACTGAGTTTATGATACATGTCTAGAACTGTGTGGTTAGGGGAGAATGCGTCTTACCCACTTCTGATGTTTTCTTCCATGTGAAGGGACATCCATTAGTATAACCCTCTGGTTTGTCTTCACCCCTTCGCAACTCCTCTGGGAGGAAGTGGGACTTATATTCTTGATGAGTTTATGGAAGAAGATGGGCATATGTAGTTCCTTTCCCTTTGGGAGTACCTTTTATTCTATTTTATTTTATTTTATTTTTGAGACAGGGTCTTGCTCTGCTGAAGTGCAGTAGTGCAGTCATAGCTCACTACAGCCTCAAACTCCTGGGCTTAAGCCATCCTTCTGCCTCAGCCTCCAGAGTAGCTGGGATTACAGGCCTGCACCACCATGCCTGGCTAATTTTTATATTTTTAGTAGAGACGGGGTTTCACCTTGTTGGCCAGGCTGGTCTCGAACTCCTGACCTCAGATGATTCACCTGCCTCAGCCTCCCAAAGTGCTGGGATTACAGGAGTGAGCTACCATGCCCGGCCTGGCTTTTACTTATTTTAAAGTGAGAAGAGTGGAATTTGCAGTCAAGCAGAAAGGAAGGAAATACTTGAATGGGACTGCCTCATTCTCCTTGTAATGGTAGCCAGGAGATTGATTTGCTTTACCCTAATGTCCCAAGTGAGGGGTGTAGGGGAATGCAGTGTTTGATGAGAAATCCTTTGGGACTCCTGTTCATGTTTCTTTCCTTTCCCCAGTCATACCCTTCAGAGGTCTGAGACTTACAGACTGCCTGAGCCATAAAAGCCCTCTGAGTTCATCTAGTCCAACGCCTTCCTTTTCATATGGGAAAACTGAGGCCCAGACAGAAGAAGGGGATTTTCCAGGGCCAAGCAGAAGGCAGGTGGCAGAGCTGGAATGAGAACCCAGGGTCATGGTCAGTCTGGGTGGGGATGGAGTGTCAGCATAGCAGCAAATAGATCCACCCTCAAACTTGAGAGGCAAAATGTAGCCCTTAGAGCCCAGAAGACCCACCTGTAGCCCCCTTGCCCATCGCTCCCCACACACACCCAGAGGACTAGGTTTGCACCATCCCCACCCGAGGCTAGCGTGAGAAGTTTACAGAAGGAGGCTGAGGTCAGATCAATTCTCATGCTGCAGTCTGGCCAGGGCTGCCCACAGAGAACTGTTCTGGAAAGAAAGAGAACTGAGAAACCAGCATTGCAAATAAACAAAATAATAAATTGAATGAAATGAAAACAGACATCTTTGCTTTGGTCCAGGCCACCTTCTGGAGGGGCCTTTCTCTTTCTGTCTCCATCCACCTGTCTCCCCTCCCTCCAAGCTCAGCGGCTCCTTTCTCCTCACACAGGCTCCGGACCCCCTGTCTCCACCACCCCCTTTTCCATACACTCAGTGCTCCCCAGCCCCACCTAGGCGCTCCTGTCCTCCTGGAGGACAGACTTGTGACCAACCCAAGTGATCACACTTGCTGGGAGTGGTTAACTGGTCAGCAGATATAATCCCTACTCATAACAAGTGCTTAGCAATGTCATCGCATACCCATATTAGGATTCTAAATAAAAAGAAGAAACTGTTCATCCACAGCTCCACCACCAATTCAAATGGTTTTCATGGGCCTGAGTTCACTTCAGTCCTTGTCCCACCACTAAATATTTTTCATAAAACTATCATTTTTTGCACCTTCCTTTGTGCCAGACAGCTTGATAAGCACTTTTTTTTTCTTTTTTTCTTTTTTTTTTTTTTTTTTTTTTGAGATGGAGTCTCTCTCTGTCACCCAGGCTCTGGAGTGCAGTGGCATGATCTCAGGTCACTGCAAGTTCCACCTCCCGGGTTCACACCATTCTGCCTCAGCCTCCCAAGTAGCTGGGACTACAGGCGCCCACCACCATACCTGGCTAATTTTTTTGTATTTTTAGTAGAGACGGGGTTTCACCTCGTTAGCCAGGATGGTCTTGATCTCCTGACCTCGTGATCTGCCTGCCTCGGCCTCCCATGCACTTTTTTATGTATTTATTTTTATTTTGAAACAGAGTCTCACTCCGTTGCCCAGGCTGGAGTGCAGGGGTGAGATCTCAGCTCACTGCAGCCTCTGCCTCCCAGGTTCAAGCGATTCTCCTGCCTCAGCCTCCCGAGTAGCTGGGACTACAGGCGTGCACCACCCGGTCTGGCTAATTTTTGTATTTTTTGGTAGAGATGGGGTTTCAACATGTTCAACATGTTGGCCAGGCTGGTCTCGAACTCTTGATCTCAAGTGATACACCTACTTGGCCTCCCAAAATGCTGGGATTACAGATGTGGGCCACCATGCCCAGCCTGATAAGCACTTTAAACGACATAACCAGAAATGTTTTATTTCCCAGAATTCCCTTTTTTGGCTACCCAGAATTCCTTTTACTAATAAAAATAACTAGCACTTGTTGAGAAGATACTGTCTGCCACCACTACGTTCTCTCCTAATCCTAACCACCCAGTTTTTGTGTGCATGTTCCCCCTGACCCCAGTTCTCCAGATGAAGAACTGCAGCCCAAGGAAGACCAGTGACTGGCCAAAGTCCTCGAGACAGTTTCTTCCTCTGCAAAAAGTGAGAAAATCTCAGTTATGACTTCCCCATTTGGGCATCCAGGGGTTAGTTGGGGTTTGACTGCAGATTCCTTTGTTGTCATTGCCTTTGTGACTTTGGTGTTTTCAGATGTAATTCCCAGACAGCCTTGAGGAAAGGGTGTCCTTGTTTCCTGTTATTCCAAACATCATGAGAATAGGCAGAGAAGTCTCAACAAGAGCTGTAGAACAAGGAGATATTTTTATTCATCCACAGAACAAATGGGAATGCAGCCAGGGGCAGCCGGGCAGAACTTTCAGAGATTTCCCTATATATAGACCTGCAGGGAGGCAGCAGCATCGGCCCTTTTGGGGAAGTGAAAGAGGCCAGGCTGAGAGTAACCCGATTACTCTATTGTCTGAGTTCGGGTTCCTTTTCTGTCCAGAAATAGAAATTCAGACTACCCAGGAAGAATTTGTTGGGAGGGTATGTGGGTGTTCACAGAACCCTAAATCAGCTGAGCCTGGAGAAGGACTGAAGCCAGAGTGGAGCCATCAGCTAGGCCATAGTTTCACTGTCTCATCTCCACTTCAACCTTCTCTTCTCTCCATAGAACAGGAACAACAGGTTGAACTAAAGCCAAAAGCCAGCTGAGGTGGGTGCAGAAGCTCCTCTCCTTCCTGATCTAGTCCTACTCATCCCCCACCCCCCATCACCCTCTAGACCTGCCTGACCTCCCTTCCCATGTTGATGCTCTCCCCACTCCCAGCCCCCTTGGGATCCACTGTGGGAGCTCAGAGGGAAGGAGAAGCCAGCTAGGAAATCTCTCTCCATGTGATTCCTGCTCTATCCTGTGAGCTTGCTGAGATGCTCTGCCTGGGAATGACGGGGTTCTCAACGGTCCTGGGAAGAGAAGCAAAATATTCTCTCACTCAAGGGAGCAGCAAAGCACACCACTCTCCCATCCCCAAAAAGGGCTCGTAGGTTGGACTCTTAGAAGTCATCTGGTCCTGGTTTCTCAAGATCTTTTGTCCTTTTGGCCTGCAGACTTTATTATTTAGAGTCCCCTCTTTAGATCATGTGAACAAGGCCTGTTAGACATTCACTCTGTTCATTTATTCAGGCCACAGCTATTCTGAGCTGGGCACTTCTCAGGCAAAGGCGGCAGAGTCCCTGCTCCTGGTGGATGGGGATGACAAACCTGTAACAAGAGCAGTGACTCAGATGTCTTTTTGTTTCCTCTGCCAGCAGGCCACACTTCCTTTTAACAGGTAAGCAGCTACCATCTGAGCTCTTCACCTGCAAGACTTCAGGAAATCCTACCACGTTCTCATTCCCAAGGATCTCCAAGAATTCTTACAAGTTCCACCAATTCACTGTGGTGTCACTTGTCACCTCTGTCTGCCCCACTAGACCCTGGTCTGGTCTCTGGCAGAGCCTGCCTCTGGACCTTAACTCCCTCATCTGCTGCTTCTAATTCAACTTTGCCCAAACATGAGCATATTTCCAGGGAACACTAGGCTCCCTTCTCGCCTCTGCATTCTCTCCCTAGGTGATCTCATCCAGTCTCATGGCTTTTAAATACCATCTATTTGCCAATAACTTTCAAGTCACTGTCATCAGCACTGACTTTTCCCTGAGCTCCAGACTCATACCCAACTGCCTATTTGTCATCTTCACTTAGAGGTCAAACAAGCAATTCAAAGTTAACTTAGTCAAAGCAAACTCCTGATTTCCAGCCCTGCCGTGTCCATCCCAACCTGCTCCCCTCCAAGTATCTCTGTATCAGGGGAAGTTTCAGCACACAGCATGACACCATCCACTTAGTTGCTCCATCCACAAACCTGAAACTCATTCCCGATTCCTCTCTTTGCTCATCCCCAGCAGCTAGCCCTGTTGTTGACACCACATCAGGACCTACCCTGAATCTGCCCACATCTGTCCATCTCCATGGCTAGGCTCCTAGGTCACAGGGCCATTATCTCTTGCCTGGATGATGGCAATGGTCTCTTGACTTGTCTCTCTGCTTTCATTCTTGCCCTCTGCAACCCATCCTCCACACAGAATCTCGAGTGAGTTTTTAAAAATATACCATGGCTGGGTGCAGTGGTTCATGCTGGTAATCCCAGCACTTTGGGAGGCCAAGGTGGGAAGATCACTTGAGGTCAGGAGTTTGAGACCAGCCTGGCCAACATGGTAAAACCCCATCTCTACTAAAAATACAAAAAAAAAAAATTAACCGGGTGTGCTGGCAGGCACCTGTAATCCCAGCTACTCAGGAGGCTGAGACACGAGAATTGCTTGAACCCGGGAGGCAGAGATTGAAGTGAGCCAAGATCGCACCATTGCACTCCAGCCTGGGAGACAAAGCGAGACTCTGTCTCAAAAAATAAATAAATAAATAAATAAATAAATAAATAAAAATATAAACCATATCACAGCACTCTCTTGCTTAAGCCCTTCAATGGCTTCCCATCACATTTATAATTTTTTTTTGTCTGACCTACAATGCCTTACCTGAGCTGGTTCTCACCCACCATTGAATACCAACCATGCAACTCCCCCCATCTCTCTCTCTCTCTTTCCCAACACACTTGGCCTTCTCTCTGCTGATCAGAAGGGCCACGCCCACCTCCACCTAAGGGCTTTTGCAGTAGCTGTTCTCTTTCCCTGGTAAGCTCTGCCCACCTGTGATGGGTTTTTGCTTTTGTATTCTGGAAGGTTTGTTGTTTGTAGATGTGTCTGTGTGTATGCATGCGTGTGTGTGTGTGTGTGTCTGTTTTTACTAACCATGAGTTAATGCTACAAGACTGATGGTTTTAAATATGAGTCACCACGTTAGGAACTTTTGCCTGAGACAAAACAATACTCCCAGGACATTGAGAGGCTCTGTTCTCCCACCCTATTTTCTTAGCAGATAGCATGACTTTGAACCTAAAACAAAATAAAACTCTTTGAAGTCTTTCCAACAATGAAAAGACATAATTTGGTAATAATAACAATAATATGAAAACAAAATAGAATTTAAGACAAATCATTAAGTGATTAAAGAGGATCATGTGGAAATAATAAAAGCTCTATTACTAGAGCCACAAAACACACACATCAAAGCTTTTAGAACTATAAGGAGAAGGTGACAGAAGCACAATTGTAGTTTTTATTTATTCACCCAACAATGTGCCAGGCACTGCGCTAGGTGGTGGGGAATAAGCAGTGAACAAAACATCTAAAATTCCTGAGACTGTGGAGCTTACTTTTAATGGGGGAAAACAGACAATTTTTAAAGTAAATATACAATATATTATATAATCATGAGTTATATGGTGAAAAATAAAGCAATGGGCCGGGCACGGTGGCTCACGCCTGTAATCCCAGCACTTTGGGAGGCTGAGGCAGGCGGATCATGAGGTCAGGAGATCGAGACCATCCTGGCTAACACAGTGAAACCCCGTCTCTTCTAATAATACAAAAAAATAGCTGGGCGTGGTGGCGGGCGTCTGTAGTCCCAGCTACTCTGGAGGCTGAGGCAGGAGAATGGCGTGAACCTGGGAGGCGGAGCTTGCAGTGAGCCGAGATTGCGCCACTGCACTCCAGCCTGGGTGATAAAGCGAGACTCCATCTCAAAAAAAAAAAAAAAAGAAAGAAAGAAAAATAAAGCAATGAAGGTGGATGGGGAGAAACAAGGGTAGGAATCAAGGTATAATTTTAAGTAATGTGTCTAAGAAGACCTCTCTAGTGAGGTGACATTTGAACAGAAGCTTGAAGAATGGAGAGGGAACCACCCAGCTCTCTGGCAGAGGAAGCAGCAAGTGCAAAGGCCCTAAGGTGGGAGCTGGAAGCCAAGAGGCCAGGGCGGCTAAAGTGGAATGAGCCAGAAGAGGGATAGCGGATGAAATCAGAGACATCTGCAGGGCATAGCCGCTCAGGGTGGGGCCTGTAGACTGTTGTCAGGACTCTGGCTTTTATTCTGTATGAGATATGGGGTCATTAGAGGGTTTTCATCAGAGGAGTGACACAAGCCTGTTTATACTATCAAAGAATCATTCAGGCTGCTATGATAAGAGCAGAATTGCTGGGGATAGTGGTGGTTGCATGAGGACAGAAGCAGAGGGATAAGTGAGGAGTTGTTGCAATAATTCAGGTGTGAGATAATGTGGGCTTGAGCCCTGGTGATAGACTTGGGATTGAGAGGTTAAGACATGGTTAAATTCTGGATATATTTTGAAGATGGAACTGACAGCATTGGCTGATGAGTTGGACGTGGGATGTGAGGAAAGAGAAGTCAAGGATGATGCCAAGACTGTGGGAGAACAGATTTAGAAGAATTAGTTCAACTTTTAAAGTACTCAGTTTAAAATGACTGTTATAGGCCAGGGGTGGTGCCTCATGCCTATAATCCCAGCATCTTGTGAGGCCAAGGCAGGTAAATTGCTTGAGCCCAGGAGTTTGAGACTAGCCTGAGTAACATGGTGAAGTCCCATCTCTACAAAAACATACAAAAATTTTCTGGGCGTGGTGGCACATGCCTGTAGTCCCAGCTACTCAGGAGGCTGAGGTGGGAGAATCACTTGAGCCCAGGAGATAGACCCTGCAGTGAGCTGTGATTGCACCTTTGCCCTCCAGCCTGGATGACAGAGTGAGACCCTGTCTCAAAATAAATAAATAAAACAAAACAAAACAAAATGACTATTATATACCAAGTGGCTGTGTCAAATGACGCAAAGTGCTAGGCATAGGAGGCACTTGATACCTGTGTGCACATGTGTGTATGTGTATACATGTATGTGGCACATTTCATATGTGCATGTATGTATGTATGTTGTGGTTAGAACTACGTCCACCTCTTGGTGGCTGTGTGATCTTGGTGAGTCACCCAGCCTCTCTGGAATACAGAGATAACAGAGCCTACTTCACAGGGCATGGCGATTTTAAAACATGTCCACAATTTTTTGATTTTCCCCTTAAAAAACGGTGATGTCCAATTCCTCTCCCTTTGCATACAAGCAGGCCTTAGTGACCGGCTGCTAATGAGTGGAATGCGGCAGAGATGGTACAAAAAGACTTCCAAGGCCAACTTAGAAAAACTTCCTCCTGGCTCTCACTCTGAGGACACTCGCCCCGGGAACCCAGCCACTGTGTTGTGAAAAAGCCCAGGCCACAAGGAGAGGCCACATGGAGGTGTTCTATCTCACAGCACCAGCTAAGGTTCCAGCATCCACTGCCAGACTTGTGAGTGACAGCCCTCAGGTGATTCCAGTTGTCCCAGCAAATGCCAAATGCAGCAGACATGAAATGTTCCTGCCAAGTCCTGCCCAGGTTACAGGTCTGAGGGCAAATGGATGCTGCTCTTTTGGGTTGTGTGTTATACAGCAGTAGGGAGTTGGAACACTGGGAAATTGCTAAAGCGTTTTGTACACTGGAAAGCCAGCTACAGAAATGGATCATTAGTTGGTAGGCATCCTGAGCTACTCACTAGTGACTCCAGTTAAGTCTTCCAGAGCAGAATGTCATCTCAGGCCAGGCTCTGACTCCTTCCAGCACCAGGTGGCACTACAGTCATATCTGGCCCCTTATTTCCTCCTGCCCATCTTATGTCAGATCCTCACGCTCTCTCTCTCTCTCTCTCCCACAGCATTGAACTTCTTCAACATGCTGCACCCAGCTATGCCTCCGTGTCTTTTCTCATACTGTTCCTTCTGTCTAAACCACTTTTTCCTCCCTGGCCCCCCGGACGTCAATTCCCAGCCACCTCCTTCCCTCTCCTCTGGGCCTCACTTCACCCAGTCTCATCTAAAACAGGATCCAAAACCTTCTTGTGGGAAGAGCTTCTTTCCACTTCCCTAAAGGCTTGAGATCTGGGGGGAGGGGAGAGCACTTCCCAGAAATATGCAGGGCACAGTGACTTTTAGCACTGAAGTCCCAGAAGATGGGAGAAGGCGGAGGAGAGGTGGTACCTCCAGTGGCTGATGGAGAGGGAGGAGAGGAGGAGAGGGGAGGAGGGGTCGGGACAATCTGTGGGAGTTTGTGAAAGCAATTTTCAGTAATCAGATCATCTCCAGCCCCCTGGAAAGTGTTCCCACCAAGTTTTATTTTTTGTTTTGTGTGTGTGTGTGTGTGTGTGTGTGTGTGTGTTTGTTTTTGTTTTTGTTTTTGTTTTGAGATGGAGTCTCGCTCTATCACCCAGGCTCAAGTGCAGTGGCACGATCTCGGCTCACTGCAACCTCTGCCTCCTGGGTTCAAGTGATTCTCTCATGTCTCAGCCTCCCAAGTAGCTGGGATTACAGGTACCTGCCACCACGCCCGGCTAATTTTTGTGTTTTTTTTCTTTTTTATTTTTTTTGTTTGGTAGAGACGTGGTTTCACCATGTTGGTCAGGCCGGTCTCAAACTCCTGACCTCAAGTGATCTGCCTGCCTCGGTCTCCCAAAGTGCTGCAATTATAGGTGTGAGTCACCCGCCAAGTTTATCCCAGGGCATGTCTCACTTATGCTAAAAGCAAGTCCATTCCCACAGTAGCCCCGCTGCCTTGCTGACCCCCAGGGTCTCTCCACACTCCTCTGTGGAGCTTATCCACCCTTCTGAGCCTGATTTCACACAGCTGCTCCTGCAAGGCACAGCTGATCTCTGCAGATGCCTGCAGCCATGCTGCCAGGGAGCCCAGGCAGTATGCTGCTCCCACTCTGCTGCTGGGCAGGGCATGCACAGCTGCCACTTCCTGCTGCTCCATGGGGTGCCTGGTCCTTCACCTGCCAGACCTCACAGCTCTCCGAGCCCCCAAGATGGTGCGTAGTGCCAGGAAGCAGAACAGGGGAGAATGGCTCTGCATTTGTTTTCCAGGGCTGCGGTAACAAAGTTCCACTCCCTGGGTGGCTTAAATAAAGGAAATGTATTCTCTCACAGTTTGGAAGGCTGGAAGTCTGAGATCAGGGTGTCAGAAGGCTCGATTCATTCTGGGGGCTGTGCGGAAAGGCTCCGTTCCAGGCCTCTCTCCTTAGGTTGTCAATGTTCATCTTCTCCCTGCTTCCCTTCACATGGTCTTCCCTCCATGTGGCCTAGCTTTGGGTTCAAATTGACCCTTTTTATAAGGACACTGATCATATTGGATTAGGGTCCACCCTAATGACTTCATTTTAATTGCCTCTGCAAAGACTACCTCCAAATAAGGTCACATTTTGAGGTGCTGGAGTCAGGACTCCAACACATCTTTTTTGGGGGAATACAATATGATCCGTAACATGCTCCTTCCCTTTGTATTACAGCGTTGATCTCGAGGCCATAGACCTCATTCATTCGAACGAGGCCACAATAGCATGTGGACACACATCATGCTAGCTCAGTATTGCCCCACGCACAAACCAGGTAACTGCAGGGCTCAGAACCATCACGAGGTTGTTTGCCCCTCAGTGTCTTCGGGAATTCCTGCACTGTCTAGGCCAGGCAGGGCCACTGCTCACGCCACCTCTTCCACGCTGGCCTTTGACTTCACTCTGGTGCTCCACGTGGTGGATGTTCATATGGCACCGCTTGCTCTAAGGTACCTCTTCAAGTTCTGTATAACTGCTGCCTGACACCCCTCGCAAATCAATGCCTGGGACGCTGATCCTGGGCCTTGCCTTTTTATTCCAAAAAGGATACAGAAACTGATCTACCTCCCCTTAGAGGAGAACCACAGCAGAATTGCTCAAGTCCTGAGGTGGTACATTATCTAGAAAGATGGCTATTTTTCCCCACATCTACAGATACATACAGATATTGGACCCAGAGCCACAACCCACCTCCATTCCTCAGATCCTCTGCTGAGTTCTGTTGTTCATTTCAGACTCCTTCATTCATTCAGCTACTATTTACTGAGTCCCTAATATGTTTGAGAGACCTAATAATAACTAAATGTATTAGTTTCCTATTGCTGCTATAACAAATTACCACAAATGTAATGGTTAAAGGCAATATAAATGTATTCTCTTCCAGCCCTGGAGGTCAAAAGTCCGAAATGGGCATTCTTCTGGAGGCTCGAGGGGAGAATCCACTTCCTTGGCTTTTTCAGCTTCTAGAGGCCTCACATTCCTCGGCTTGTGGCCCCATTCTGTCCTCTACTTTTTTTCTTTTTCCTTTTTTTTTTTTTTGTTATTTTAATGTTTTTGAGTACGTAGTAGGCGTATATATTTATGGGGTACATGAGATGTTTTGATACAGGCATGCAATGTGTAATCACATCTTGTAAAACGGGGTATCCATCCCCTCAAGTATTTATCCATTGTGTTACAAACAATCCAAGTATACTCTTTTGTTGTTTGTTTGTTTGTTTGTTTTTGAGACAGAGTCTCACTCTGTCACCCAGACTGGAGTACAGTGGCGCAATCTCGGCTCACTGTAACCTCTGCCTCCCAGGGCCAAGCACTTCTCCTGCCTCAGTCTCCCACATAGCTGGGATTACAGGTGCCTGCCACCACGCCCAGCTAATTTTTGTATTTTTAGTAGAGACGGGGTTTTACCACGTTGGCCAGGCTGGTCTCAAACTCCTGACCTCAAGTAATCCGCCTGCCTCAGCCTCCCAAAGTGCTAGAATTACAGGCATGAGCCACTGCACCTGGCCAAGTATACACTTTCAGTTATTTTAAAGTATACAATTAAATTATCATTGACTATAGTCACCTGTTGTGCTATCAAATACTAGGTCTTATTCATTCCTCCTATTTTTTGTATGAACTAACCACCCCAACCTCCTCCACAGCCCCCCACTACCCTTCCTAACCTCTGGTAACCGTCCTTCTGTTCTCTCTCCCCATGAGTTCAATCGTTTTGATTTTTAGACCTCAAAAGTAAGTGTGAACATGCAATGTTTGTCTTTCTGTGCCTGGCTTATTTCACTTAGCATAATGACCTCCAGTTCCATCTGTGTCATTGTAAATGACTGGATCTCATTCTATTTCATGGCTGAGTGGCACTTCATTGTGTATAAGTACCACATTTTTTGTATTCATTCATCTGCTGATGGACACTTCAGTTGCTTCCAAATCTTGGCTACTGTGAACAGTGTTGCGACAAACACAGGAATGCAGATATCTCTTCAATACACTGATTTCCTTTCTTTTGGGTATAGACCCAGCGGTGGGATTGCTGAGTCGTATGGTAGCTCAATTTTTAGTTTTTTGTAGAACCTCCAACTGTTTCTCCATAGTGATTGTACTAATTTACATTCCCACCAACAGTGTATGAGGGTTCATTTATCTCCATATCCTCATCAGCATTTGTTACTGCCTGTCCTTTGAATATAAGCCATTTTAACTGGGTTGAGAGGATATCTCATTGTAGTTTTGATTTGCATTCCTCTGATGACCAATAATGTTGGGCACTTTTTATATGCCTGTTTGCCATTTGTATGTCTTCTTTTGAGAAATGTCTATCCAAACCATTTGCCCATGTTTTAACTGGATTATTAGATTTTTTTCTTGTAAAGTTGTTTGAGCTCCTCCTATATTCTGGTTATTAATCCCTTATCAGATGGGTAGTTTGCAAATATTTTCTCCCATTCTCTGGGTTGTCTCTTCTCTTTGTTGATGATTTCCTTTGCTGTGCAGAAACTTTATTTTTTGTTGTTGTTTATGGTTTTTCTTTTTTGTAATCCAAATTTTATTTCAAAATTTGGGAAACTTGATTTTCTTTTATATTTTATTTGCTTTTATTTCAACAGTTTTTGGGGAAAAGATGGTGTTTGGTTACATGGATAAGTTCTTCGATGGTGATTTCTGAGATTTTAGTGCACCCAAGCCAGATGAAAAATGCTCAGCATCACTAATTAACGAGGAAATGCAAATCAAAACTGCAATGTAATACCACTTTACTGCTATAAGAATGACCATAATCAAAAAACCAAAAAATAATAGATGTTGGCATGGATATGGTGAAAAGAGAATGAACTAATGGCATTCGCAGTAACCTGGATGGAATTGGAGAACATTATTCCAAGTGAAGTAACTCAGAAATGGAAAACCAAATATTGTATGTTCTCACTCATAAGTGGAAGCTAAGCTATGAGGATGCAAAGCCATACAAATGATACAACGGACTTTGGGGACTCAGGGGAAAGGGTGGAGGGTGAAGGATAAAAGACTACACAATGAGTACAGTGTTTCTATACAGGTGTATAGTGTGTAAGTATCTTTTTCATATAATGGCTTCTTTTCTCCTGGGTAGAAACCCAGTAGCAGGATTGCTGGATCAAATGGTAGATCTGCTTTTAGTTCTTTAAGGGATCTCCACACTGTTTTCCACAGTGGTTGTACTAGTTTACATTCCCACCAGCCATGTAAATGTGTTCCCTTTTCACCACATCCACAGCAACATCTATTATTTTTTTATTTTTTGATTATGGCCATTCTTGCAGGAGTAAGGTGGTATCGCATGGTGGTTTTGATTTGCATTTCCCTGATCATTAGTGATGTTGAGCATTTTTTCATATGTTTGTTGGCCATTTGTATATCTTCTTTGGAGAATTGACTATTCATGTCCTAAGCCCACTTTTTGATGGGATTGTTTGGTTTTTTTTCTTGCCGATTTGTTTGAGTTTCTTGTAGATTCTAGATATTAGTCTTTTGTCAGATGCATAGTTTGCAAAGATTTTCTCTCACTTTGTGGGTTGTCTGTTTACTCTGCTGATTGTTTGTTTGGCTGTGCAGAAGCTTTTCAGTTTAATTAAGTCCCATCTATTTATCTTTGTTTTCGTTGCATTTGCTTTTGGGTTCTTGGTCCTGAAGTCTTTGCCTAAGCCAAAACGTCTAGAAGATTTCTCCAGTGTTATCTTCCAGAATTTTTATGGTTTCAGGTCTTAGATTTAAGTCTTTGATGCACTTTGAGTTGATTTTTGTATAAGGTGAGAGATGAGGATCCAGCTTCATTCTTCTGCATGTGGCTTGCCAATTATCCCAGCACTGTTTGTTGAATAGGCTGTCCTTTCCTCACTTTATGCTTTTGTTTGCTTTGTCGAAGATCAGTTGGCTGTAAGTATTTGGCTTTATTTCTGGGTTTATTTCTTTGTGCCTATTTTTATACCAGTACGATGCTGTTTTGGTGACTATGGCCTTATAGTATAGTTTGAAGTTTAGTAATGTGATGCCTCCAGATTTGTTCTTTTTGCTTAGTCTTGCTTTGGCTATGTGGACTCTTTTTTGGTTCTATATGAATTTTGGGGTTGTTTTTTCTAATTCTGTGAAGAATGATGGTGATATTTTTATGGGAATTGCATTGAATTTGTAGATTGCTTTTGGCAATATGGTCATTTTCAGAATATGGATTCTACCCATCCATGTGCATGGGATGTGTTTCCATTTGTTTGTGTTGTCTATGATTTCTTTCAGTAGTGTTTTGTAGTTTTCCTTGTAGTGGTCTTTCATTTCCTTGGTTAGTCATATTCCTAAGTATTTATTTATTTATTTATTTATTTATTTATTTATTTTGCAGCTATTGTAAAAGGGGTTGAGTTCTTGATTTAATTCTCAGCTTGGTCACTGTTGGTGTATAGCAGTGCTACTGATTTGTGTACATTAATTTTGTACCCTAAAACTTTGCTGAATTCACTTATCAGTTCCAGGAGCTTTTTAGATAAGTCTTTAGGGTTTTCTAGGTATACAATCATATCAATGGTGAACAGCGACAGTTTGACTTCCTCTTTATAGATTTTTATTCCCTTTATTTCTTTCTCTTTTCTGATTGTTCTGGCTAGGACTTCCAGTACTATGTTGAATAGAAGTAGTGAAAGTGGGCATCATTGTCTTATTCCAGTTCTCAGGCGGAATACTTTCAACTTTTTGCCATTTGGTATAATGTTGGCTGTGGGTTTGTTACAGATGGCTTTTATTACCTTCTATGCCGATTTTGCTGAGGGTTTTAATCATAAAGAGATGCTGGATTTTGTCAAATGCTTTTCTGCATCTATTGAGATGATCATGTGATTTTTGTTTTTAATTCTGCTTACCGTTTATGTGGTGTATCACACTTATTGCCTTGCGGATGTTAAACCATCCCTGCATCCCTGGTATGAAACCCACTTGATCATAGTGGATTATCTTTTTGATATGCTACTGGATTCGGTTAGCTCGTATTTTGTTGAGGATTTTTACATCTATGTTTATCAGGGATATTTGTCTGTAGTTTTCTTTGTTTGTTATATCCATTCCTAGTTTTGGTATTAGGGTGATACTGGCTTCATAGAATGATTTAGGAAGGATTTCCCTCTTTCTCTCTTTTGGAAGAGTGTCAATAGGATTGGTACCAATTCTTCATTGAATGTCTGATAAAATTCAGCTGTAAATCCACCTGGTCCTGGACTTTTTTTTGTTGGTAACTTTTTAATTACCGTTTCAATCTTGTTATTGGTCTTTCAGAGTTTCTATTTCTTTCAGGTTTAATCTAGGAGGGTTGTATATTTCCAGGAATTTATCCATCTTCTCTAGGTTTCCTAGTTTATGCTCATAAAGATGTTCATAGTAGCCTTGAATGATCTTTTGTATTTCTGTGGCATTGGTTGTAATAGCTCCCGTTTCATTTCTAATTGAGCTTATTTGGATCTTCTCTCTTCTTTTCTTTGTTACTCTCGCTAATGGTCTATCAATTTGATTTATCTTTTCAAGGGACGCACCTTTTGTTTCATTTATCTTTTGTATTGTTTTTGTTGTTGTTTCAATTTCATTTAGTTCTGCTCTGATTTTGGTTATTTCTGTTCTTCTGCTGGGTTTGGGTTTGGTTTGTTCTTATTTCTCTAGTTCCTTGAGGTGTGACCTTAAATTGTCTATTTGTGCTCTTTCAGACTTTTTGATATAGGCATTTAATGCTATTAACTTTCTTCTTAGCACTGCTTTTGCTGTAACCCAGAGGATTTGATAGATTGTGTCACTACTATCGTTCAGTCTCTACTTTTTCTTCTCATATCACTTTCTGTGACTGTCCCTCCTGTCTTCTTCTACTTCTTTTTTTTTTTTTTTTTTTTTGAGACGGAGTCTTGCTCTGTCGCCCAGGCTGCTGCCTTCTTCTTATAAGGCCCCTTGTGATTACACTGGGCCTACCTGGATAATCCAGGGTAATCTTTCCATTAAAAAATCCTAAGTTAATTATACCTGCAAAGTCCCTTTTGCTGTGTAAAGTCATGTATTCACGGGTTTCAGGGATGAGGAAGTGAACATCTTTGGGGGGCTGTTATTCGGCCAACCACACTGCATATCCAGTTGAATGGATTCTACCTCATAGTTTTTTCCTCTCATTTGCCCTCTGTCACTGCCTCCTTCTCTCCCAGTTGGCCCAACATACTTGTTCATAACTAACCCCTAATCATGGACAAAGTTTAAGTTCTTTTCTCAGAAGCTTTCTCTTCTGCTCCCTTGTAAATCAGGGCCAGAACCCTTCCCTTACTGGAGAGCCCTTCACCCTCAGAGGCAAGGCCTCTAGCTCTCCTGTTAGTGCCACAAACCGTAGTCAGGTATTTGGACAAGGATAATGCATCTATGGTGTGTGTGTGCAGAGTACAACCATGAATAAGCCTCCTGTGCTCTTCCATTTGCCCCTCCAGACCCACTCTCCACCTTTTTCCACCTTGCTTTGGATGCCAAGCACATAAACTCTAGGAACCAACCACATCAGTGAGCTCTCTTGTCCTCTGGCTTCCTGCTGGACTTAGCCAGTGAGAGCACTGGCAGGAGTTGGAGGGTGGGAGGAGGATAGGGGTAAGATATGGACTCCTCTGACGCCCCTGCGAGGCTGCCATGGGCTGCCGCATCCCTTAGTGGAAGATCTCAGCTCCTGCAGGATGGCCCTCTCCACAGAGGCCTCTCTGAGTTCAAGCAACTTCTCTTTCCTCTCACACTTTCAGGTCTAGTTTTCCTGTCACCGGCCCCAGGTTCTGCACTGTCTCTTGTGCTTTGGCTAAATCCTGCTCACACATTTGTAAAGACTCTTTATTAAACTTTTCTCAGGTTACCCGTTGTGAGGGTGTCAACTGTTATCTGCTGGAATCCTGACTGTTACACTCCCCAAAATGTAATTTAGATGTCCTCCAAGCTGCCCTAGCTTATGGCTACAAATGAAACTATACTGTAATTTAGATCCAGATGTTGGTATTTCAACCCCACACCTAAATCAGGGCAGGAACCCAGTTCCCTTTCAAGGTTCTAGAACTCCTGCATCCCCAGGGATATCTCAAGCTTGGCTACTCCTCACATTTCCTCCTTGCCCCATATGCCATGGACCCCCCACTGAGAGCGTAGATCTATCCAGTTCATCGGATCCAGGCTCTTCCTGAAGCCCAGAGGCCCTCCTGCCTTTGGTATTAAGATACTCCAGGCCGGGTGCGATGGCTCACGCCTGTAATCCCAACGCTTTGGGAGGTCGAGGCAGGCGGATCACCTGAGGTCGGGAGTTCAAGACCAGCCTGACCAACATGGAGAAACCCCGTCTCTACTAAAAATACAAAATTAGCCGGGCATGGTGGCACATGTCTGTAATCCCAGCCACTCGGGAGGATGAGGCAGAATTTCTTGAACCCGGGAGGAGGAGGTTGCAGTGAGCTGAGATCGCTCCACTGCACTTCGGCCTGGGCAACAACAGTGAAGCTCCGTCAAAAAAAAAAAAAATCATACTTCTTCTCTAAGCTAGATTGAGCTGGCTTTGGTAGACTATGGATATGTGAGTCAAAGTCACGTGACCCTGAACCCGACTGAATCTAGGCCTGGCTGCACAGATCCCTTCATTGCTGATAAACCCTCTGCCCCTTCTGTGCCAGGAATCCCCTCCCTCCTGGTTTACTCAGAAAAAAGAGCTATAGGGCAGGGATTGTTTGACTCACCTCCCCACCCCATATCCACAAATGTAACCACTTCCCCACCTGTCCTCACTGCCTTCCTCTCATCTCAGAAGAAATGTTTCTGTCTCTCCATCTTTGTGCTTGATTCCTTCCTGCCTGCTCTGAGAACTGCCTCAATGGGGTACTGACTCCTCTCTTTCCCACATCTTCAAACTCTCTTCTACTAAAATAATTATCTTTGCCTGCAAACATTCTCAAAGTTCTCCCAAATGGTTTTTAAAAGCCCTCCTTTGTTCTTTTGTTCTAGATTTGGCTATTTCTGTCTCTCTTTCCTTCCCTGCTCTTCCAAATGACTCAAAAGAATTGTCTAATTCTTCCAGCTCCATATCTTCACTTCTCATCCTCAACCCTGCAGACTGGCTCCTGCCCTTTGAGGCCATAGAAACTCTTAAATGCCAAGCCCAGTGGGCTCCTTTTGTCCACATCCTACTGGGCCTCCCTACTGCATCTAACTATTCCAAAGCCCTTGAGCTCTTCATCTCCTCCCCCAAGGGCAGGGTACCCATAGCAGAGGCTTGGGATTGCCCTCAATGAGCCTCCATCCCTTCCTTTTGTTCAACACCCCATACAGAGTTTTACTGGAGAATACAAATGCCCAGCAGTACTCTACCTTCCCCATCCTCCCCTGCAGCTGGGCGTGGCACTCTGAGCTCTTGTCACTAGGACGTGAGCATTCTTGGTGCTGCGGAGCAAGAGGTGGGAGGCTCATGTTAAGGGTAGTAGCATCAACTCACCAACCTGGTCCCCAGAAGACACCCTGGATCAGAGCTAGCCCTGCAGCCATGGACTGCTCCTCTCTGGACTATAAAATAAACTCATATCTCATTTAAGCTATTATATTTTGGGGACATTTTTGTTATAGCAGCTTGGCCCATACTCTAAGTAACAGAGTATTGGCTGGAAGGAAGGCAATCTATAGGCCTTATGAAACCTCCTCCCTGACACCCAATATAATTTAGGTCCTCCTGTTACCCACTCTTTTAGCACCCTGTACCTCTTCCAAGTGTTTATCACAATTTGTGATTCAATAATGATTTGTGTAATGTAGTGGTCACTGTTGATTGCCTTCCCAGCAACTATCCTCCACCGCTTACTTTCTTTTTACTCCACAGAAGCCTGATTTTGTTCAGGTATGCATGCCTCCTTCATTCAGATTCGTGCTGCATAAAATGGTGAGCTTAGACCAATTAGGTTCTCTCTTGTAGATTCTGAATTAAAGAAACAAATAATGAGCCACTTACCAAAAGGATCTAAGACTGAAGAGTCTTAGATTTATAATGTAGAGAGAGCTAATGAAGCTACAATGGACCATGTCCATGCCCAAGTGCTAGGGAAACCAAAACTAAGTGCTAGGGAAACCAAAACTTCCTGCAGGGTCCAGCAGGAAGGACAGAAGCAGGATGTGATGTGCGCCATGATGACCCGTGCATCCAGCCTGCAGAGGACCCATAGCCACCTTGGATCCAGTCATAGATAGTGTATTAGTCTGTTCTCACCATGCTAATAAAGACATACCTGAGACTGGGTAACTTATAAAGGAAAGCAGTTTAATTGACTCACAGTTCCACGTGGCTGGGGAGGCCTCACAGTCATGGTGAAAGGTGAATGGGGAGCAAAGTCACGTCTTACATGGCAGCAGGCAAGACAGCATGTGCAGGGGAACTCTCATTTATAAAGCCATCAGGTCTTGTGAAACTTATTCACTGTCACGAGAACAGTATGGGGGAACCACCCCCATGATTCAATTATCTCCACCTGACCCTGCCTTTGACACATGGGGATTATTAAAATTCAAGGTGAGATTTGGGTGGGGACACAGCCAAACCATATCAGATAGGATCCACAATTATCCCGAAAATACACCACCTTTCCCTGGTAGTAAAAGAAAGTGCACCCCTCTTTCTCATAATCAAGTAAGGCTGGATTCAGCTCTCCAAAAATGCTGCCTCTTTCATGCTTGCAGGCTTTGCGTGCACTCTGCCATCTACTTGAACATGGTGAGCAAAGATGACAGGCAAGAATAAGGATGGTGATGGAGATAGTAACATTACCATTTATCAAGCATTCATATACATCTTATATACATTATTCTTAATCTTTATAACAATGTTGCCAGCTAGGTTCTGCTCTCCCTACTTCACAGATGAAAAAAACTGAGGCTTCAGAAGGACATTGACTTGCTTCAGATCACAAAGTTAGAAAATGGCAAAGCCAGGATTTGAATCCAAACCTATTTGACTCCAAAAAACAGGTTGCCTAGGCCTGCTGTCTCTTTGTCGGTTTTTAAACTCAGCCTCTGGAGACAGACAGACACGGGTTTGAATTTGGGGCTCCAACACTTCCTAAGTGGGTAGCTTTGGGCAAAGCACTCCACCTCACTGAGCCTATTTATTCATCTGTAAAATGAGTTCAGCAATAAAACCCACTTCAGAAGGTTACTGAGTTTAAAATGAAATTAATGTAAAGTGTTTGGCATGTACCTGGCCCATCACATCAATGAAAGCAGACATCGTTGTTTCATTATCATTTTTACCCTTTTCACTTAGGCAAATAGCTCTGTCTCCTTTGCCCTGCCCAAGTTAGAGCTCTGTATCTTGTCACAGACACAGTCTAAGAGCTGCTTCTCCACAGGGCCTCCTGGGGCCAGGCCTGCATAGCTCTGTGGAAGTAAGCTCGGGTTGGCCGAGGAATGGCCTGTAATTGATCCCAGTTAGGGCTGGGCAGGTCCTGTCCTCCTTGGCTGGGGCCACAGGAAGCAGGATGCTGCCTGATTTATGTCCCTGTTGCATCGAGGATGACCTGGTGCCCTCTCTACGTGTTCCAGCATCAGACAAGGCCATAAAACAGAATTGGTGCTGCACATTTGTTCCTTCAGGGCCAACTTGTACACTGTTGCACCCAGCTTAGGTCAATCCCTTTCAGGGCCCTCCCTGGGAAATGCTGGTGTGTGTGGCCACCTTGTGAGGTCAGGCCGCTGGGAGTTCAGGGCCCTGTTCTTGGCCCAACATCTGGGGATAATGTACGGAAGGAAAATCACAATCTCCTGTGCTATTGTGACTTCAGTGACCATCTATTTGCAAATGACTCCCAATCCACATCCTGAACCTACACCTTCTTCCAGCCTCAGCCTCAGCTATCCACTGGCCTGCCAGGCACCTCGTCCCTTATGTCCCCCAGTTCCCAGCCTGAACTCCTCATCTTCATCCCTCTACCTGCTGTTCTCCCTGTGTCTTCCCTCACTGGTTAGCATCACATCCAGCCCGAGAAAGCCACTTCCTCCTAGTCTGATACAGCATCTTGTACATCTTCTTTATAGTTCTGATCACTCTGTTTTGTAATTAAGATATGTATCTCAGGCTTACCATTATCCATATCCTCGTCTCTCTCCTCCAACAGATTATGAATTCCTGGAAGCAAAAGACCAGGTCTGACTCATTCCTCTACCCCCAGTTCCTAGAGCAGAGCCTGGCACAGACTGCACGCTATCAACTTTTGATAGAACAGCTAAAATGAATGAGCAGATGACCAGAAATTGGCAGTTTATCAAGATTATCTTTCAAGGTAGTTTTTAAATAAAGAATTCACTTGGAATGGTGAAATTAGATACTAGCATCTTAGAGCCAGGAAAGACCTTATTAATTGCATGCTCTGAGCCCTTCCATGTATAAACACTGAGATCAGAGAGGTTAAACAACTTTCTGAGTTTGAACAGGGATATAGTGGCAGAGCCCCTGAACCAGCCCCCAAGCACCCTAACTTCATATTCTGTGGCCTTTTCCTCTCTTTCTACATGCTGAGCTGAATTAAGCTCTTTATAGACCCCTGAGTTTGGCTTCCAAACATAAACTTTAGAAGGCAGAGGGTATTCTAGACTCTCTACAAGGGTCTTTTTTTTATATATATAACAATTGGATCCATTGCAGAAAACTGAGGTGAACCTCTCAGAAACATCCTGTTCTAAAAGCATGTATAAAACTATATAATTGTGGGGCCCTTATCCTCTCTAAGCCTCAGTTTCCTCATCTGTAAAATGGCAATAATAAAAGCACCTGCCCTAACATATGATGTCTGACTTTCATTTTAGACTGTTGTGGTAAATAGTATTATTATTCCCAATTATTCGTTGGACTTTCAGAAAAGGGATTACCCATCCCTGCCTACCGTGCGGTGTCTCTCTATGGGGGCTGTATAATTCACTGGCCCCAAAGAAGCTTTAAAAGCCATTGCAAGATTCAATTATTGCATTTTTCCTGCTGTCTTCAGACTGACATAGGAGCTGCTCCTTCAGTCTAAGACCTAGAATGTGAGGACGCATACAGCAGAAGCTTAAATAACCTGCAGCTGTTATTAACATAAGTGGGAAGAAAATCTTTGGGGTTGTCAGTCATTGAGATTTAGGGGTGGTTTCTGTAGCACAGATTAGCAAATGCTGACTAATAACCCTTGGATATAATATAAACAGAATCATTTGGGACACTTTAAAAGAGGAGGTGGGGTTTGTGGTGAAGATATCCATAAAATGCATGAAACCCCAGGTAGCTGTAGGGCTAAGTACTAGTTGGTGTTCAGGGTAAGCTGCGACAATAAAGAGGCTCCAAAACATTAGGCTGGTGCAAAAGTCATTGCAGTTTTTGTCATTACTTGCAATGGCAAAACTCACAATTACTTTTGCACCAATCTGATACAAGTCTTAGTAAGGCACACAATTACCTCTCTCTCATGAAATGGTACAGAGGTTGTTAGGAAGCTCTGCCCCATGAGGTTGCCCAAAAACCCAGGTTCTCTCTAACTTACTGCTCCTGCTGTCCGCTCTGGGTCTGTCCTCTCTTAAGCCATGTCTGCATTCCACCCTCAGGAAGGGGGAAAGGAAGTAAATAGGGCCCCCAGTGATCCTTTGAAGGATGTGGCAGAGAAGTTGCCCATATCACTTCTGCTCACAGCTCATTCCCCAAATCATACTTACATGGCCATATATAATATAAGCAGGCTGGGAAATATAGTTTCTAGCCAGGTAGCCAGGTGGCCACATCCCCTGATGAAACTGGAAGAAGGCTTCCCATTAGAAAAAGAAGAAAGAAGGAAGAAGAAGGAGAAAGATCGGAGGAGAACGGAGGAGGAAGAAAGAGGAGAAAAGAGGAGGAGGGAGGAGGAAGGAGAAGGAAGAAGGAGGAGAAAGAGGAAGAAGGGGAGGAGGAGGAAGAAGGGGAGGAAAGAAAGAAAAGAAGGAGGAGGAGAAGGAGGAGGAGGAGGAAATTCAATGGTATCTTCTGTCCTGAAGCTGGCTGACATAGGCTCATGAAAGGCAATGGCATGCATTTTCCCCCATTTCTGCGTTCATTGTCATGACTTGAAATCAACCTCGATAGGAGTACTTACACCACAGAAATTGGCAAACACTACAGATTTGGACTCTGCCCCTGCCACATCCTCCACACACCAAGGGCCCATTGTTAAACACTTGTCAGCACTGAGGATAATGGATACTGGGAGGCAATCAGCAGTGTCTGCCAAAAGTCGGGCCATGTTTCCTTGGTGCCTCCGCTGGCTTCTCCTCTCCCTCCTGCTCCACGTCCTCACTTTCTGCTTTGCAAGCAGTCTTCCTTTGGTTCAAATTTGTGAGGGCAGCTCATCTGTTCTTGTTTCTTCCTTGCCTGTAGATTGTCTGCCCTGGGGCCAGGTACCCACACTTGGGCTGCTCAACTCTGCCCAGGGGTGGAGAAGGTGGATCAGGATCATGCATAAAACTGCCTTCAGAGGAGCTGTGGGCAGAACTGGTGCCAGAGCAGGTACTATGTGGGGGAGTGAAAGCTCCTTCTCCCACCCCCACCAGTGTTTAGCTTTGTAGACAGCTGTCCTTGTGTAACTTTTCTAATATTCTTTTGTACCTCTGGAGATTGGATGGCTCAATTAGGTGAAATATGTACTTGCTGAGGTAGCAGGAGGCCTCTGGCTGAGACACGGCTGTGCTATATATTACAAGGGTAGTTTTTGTTGTTGTTGTTTGTTTGTTTGTTTGTTTGACAGAGTCTAACTTTGTCGCCCGGGCTGGAGTTCAGTGGTGCAATCTCGGCTCACTGCAACCTCTGCCTCCCAGGTTCAAGTGATTCTCCTGCCTCAGCCTCCAGAGTAGCTGGGATTACAGTCATGCACCACCATGCCTGGCTAATTTTTGTATTTTCAGTAGAGATGGGGTTTCACCTTATTGGTCAGGCTGGTCTCAAACTCCTGACGTCAGATGTTCCTCCCGCCTCAGCCTCCCAAAGTGCTGGGATTACAGGCGTGAGTCACTGCACCTGGCCAATGGTAGCTTTTTATGGTATAGGTAGTACAGTAGTGATTTGCAGATCTGAGATCCACACCCAAGGATTGAGGAAACGGGGCTGAATGAGCAGAGGCAAAAAAATCCAGGAGGACAGAAAGAACAGAGACTTCAGAGCCAGTCAGACCAGGACCCAGAACCAAGCCCTATCCCTTTTCTGCCAGGTAATCTTGGGCAAGTTCACCTAACACCATATTCTTCATGTCTGCTGTGCCCTCTGTGCCTGAACAGCTCTGCCCTTTGTTTGTCTGGTTAATTTCTAAAGTACTTCAGAGGCCTCTCATCTAAAAGCGAGTCTCTACATGATTCTGTCCATGCTTTCTCTTTGGAGCACGAGTCAGTTTGTTAGTACATGTTTATCTACTTAGCTCCTAATTTTTCATCTGTCTCTGCACCAAGCTGGACTCTTCCATGTCAGTTTGGTTCAGCATTGTATCCTCAGCACTTAGCTCAGGGCTGGCAGAAAGCTGTCACTCAATAACAATGTGCTGAATGAATGAATGACCATGTGAATGAATGAATGAAGTTAACTTCTCTAAACCTTATCTGTAAACAAGGATATTTAAAATATCTGACAAATAAGGCAGGACAGGAATGAATCAGAAAGCATGCCAAGTGTCCAAAACAAAGTTGTAGAGATCCTGGTGGTCCCTGCTGTGCCAGTTATTAACCCTTTAGTTGCTGGAAGCTGCAGAGGTCTGAGGGATCCTAGGGGAGGAACTGGGAGTGTCGAGGAAGGTTGGAGTTGGGCACTTAGGGGGCTTGGAGCAGCAATCAATAGAAAAATATTTTGCTACTAACAAGCACTTGAGGCTGTACTGGTGCAAACCAGCTAAATGTCAGCCTTGTCTGGAAAACGGAGGAACTGATACGTAACTAATCAAAAGAGGTGCTGGAGGAGATAACATAAATCAGCTCCATGACATGCTAGGAGAGGCAGGCCTAAAATAAGGAAAACACCAGAAGCTTATGTAATAGTAGGATGGAAACACCTGCACTTCACCTTCCTGCTCCCCATCTTAGCCCCCAACGACAAGAGAGATAGATACATCCTAAGCACCAATTCCAGGTGTGTATGGGAAATCCAGCTCGATCTGGAAAGAGTATCAGTGTCTGAGGAATTGTGAGTATGAAGAAACAGAAGAGGCCCTGGGCATGACAGGCAGCAGAAGAGACTACGGCTCTCCAGAAGATTCTTCTTTGGCCGGGGAATGTTAGAAATAAGAATCCCTTCCATGAAAGCCTGGCCAGGCACCCAACTAGTATTCAAGACCTCAGGCAGGCCCTTTCCTCCTCTCTCTGCTTAAAGATCCCTGACCCAAAAGCTTATTAAAGTAGCAACAGAGACTCCAGAGCCGGGCTAGGGCTTTTTGGTTTCAAGACTCCAGACCAGGATCCCTGAATTTATTTCTCCCTTGAGCAACCCTTGGGAAACAGACATCTTAAGCACGGGAGGACCAGCTGTTGGGGATAAAGCCTGACTTCCAAGCATAAGGTAAAAACAAGTTATGTCCCCTACATCAGACTTAAGCACAAAGAGGAACTGCTATAAGGGCAATGGATGAGTTACAGAATCCAAGGCTGGAGATGGTGCTTGGCCCCGGGTTAGGAAAGCAATCTGGAATCTTAGTACCCTGAAAAACCCAAGCACTGACTTTTCTTTCTCACTGAAGACTGACTGGCTCTATTTTCTGGTATGCATGGTGGAAAATGTCCACAGCCAACCGCTCCTGCATTTATACCACCTCCTTTCCAGAGAGCAACCAGAGTCAGGAAGAATCGCTTCAAGGGCCTGGAGATGGGATATGATTGGTTTAGTTTGGGTCAGGTGTCCACTTTGACCAATCATGTGTGGCCTGGGATGAGGGGTGGAAGCACAGGTATATTTGACTGTTCTCCCAGCCTTCTAGATACAAGAGGAGCAAGGCCATTTCTAGAACAGGGATTCAGGGAAGGCAGGAGACAGAAGGTCTTTTGCATGTGATTTGTCCAGTGCCACGTAACTAGAAAATGCAACACCAAGTCCAATAGATTCCTATGTTTTTTCCATTTTGCTCTATTTCAAGGTTATAAAATGAAGGTCATTGTGCCTAAGGGACACCAGAAGTGAAGCCCAGAGCCTCAGAATCCAATAAGGGTTTGGAGAGCTAAAGGCAATGAGTAAAACAGTGCTTCCCAATACTAGCTTCCCAGGTAGGCCATAAACTGGGGAGAGGCTGGACGTGATGGCTCACCCAGTAATCCCAGCACTTTGGGAGGCTGAGACAGGCAGGTGGTTTAAGCCCAGGAGTTCGAGACCAGTCTGGGCAATATGGTGAAACCCCATCTCTACTAAAAATACAAAACATGAGCCAGACATGATGGTGCGCACCTGTAGTCCCAGCTACTCAGGTGGCTGAGGCGGGAGGATCACCTAAGCGCGGAAAGTCGAGGCTGCAGTGAGCTGAGATTGTGCCACTGCCCTCCAGCCTGGGTGACAGAGCAAGACTTTATCTCCAAAAATAAAATAAAACCAAAAACTGGGCAGAATTATGTGTATCTAGCCTGGGTCCTGGCAGGTAGGAGTACTCAATATTTAGTTCTAGAACAAAGGAACAAGTGAATGAATGAGTGAAGGAAGGACTATGCTGCTAAGTCACTTGCAGAGCCTGGTAAAAAAGAAAGATAACAATAGTAAGCATTATTTATTGAGCACTTAGTATTCCAAAACTTTGCAGGTATTAATCTTCACATCAAACCAATGAGCTGAATATTATTATTCCCTTTTATAGATAAAATACTGAGGCACCGAAACATTAAGAAATTCACTCAAGTTCACTGGGCTAGTGAGAAAAACATCAAAAACCTAAGCAGCCAGGCCTGAGTGTCCACACTCAGCCACTGTATCACTGCCTCTCAAGATGTGAGCAGCTCGTCCCAGATTTAGGGAATCAGAATCTCTGGGGGTGGAACCTGAAAATCCGTATTTTAACAAATTTCACAGGTGATTCTGATGCACAGCCAGAATCAGACCTAAAACTGTGCGTCTAAAAACTAGCAGTAAGCCTGGAGCCATATGGCGAGAATAAACAAGGTTGTTTCCAGGTTTTCAAAGTTTATCTGATTATGTGAACATAAGGTCTGCGGAATAATGTTGACTGATTATATCCCCCTTGTGAGGGGGAACTTCAAACCCAGATCAATTACAAAGAACCCTCTGGGGACCTTCAAACAGAAAGCCTGCTAAGAGGACCTGCTTATGAGCTGCTTTCCCAAGGAGCTGTGCAGCGGCTAGCAGGCCCCCATCCTTGGGAGAGTCAGGACTGACTGTACCTGCCCTAGTTCCTGGACTTTGATCACCAGTCTGACCTCCTTCTCACCCCTGCTCTGATCTGACAACTCCTGCTGGGTTGACCCCATCTCTGACCCTGGCCTGCCCCAGTTTTCAGGCTCACTGCTCCAGACTGATATCTCACATCATGACAGCTCGAGGCAGGACAATATTTGTATCAGCCAATATTGGAATCAAAATACCATCTCTTCTAATGATGTAGTGGTAAATGGAAATTCCCGTCAAAACAGCTGTGACTTTGAGAGTGGAATTCAGGTATCTTAAACCAACTCAGCACTGCCACTGAGCATGGGATATAGAAACAGTAAGATATAAATAGCCCTTGGTACTAACTGGAGCAATGCTCTTTCATTCATCGAACAAATGGTTATTGAGGGCTGATTCCACCATGGTTTCTGTATTAGCAGTGGGGACAAAAAAAGATGAACAAGATGTTGTCTCTGCCCCAAGGAGTTCCATTACGCCCAGTTTTGCTGTTGCACCCAGAGATGATGTTTCAAAGATTAGGCAATTAATTAGAGCAAGGAGAAGAATGGCTACAGGATTGCACTTTTAGAGAGGGTGTGTTTCTAACTTTGTCCAAGGCTTCAAAGACCCTCAAATACTGGACCAACCTATGGAAGCTCGGGGAAGTTGGTAATGCACCTCAGAACACAAACGTTTTTCAAAAACTTAGATCTGTCTATGCACCAAAGGTTCAGGTCCAGGGGGATTGATAACCTTCCTAGTAGTCATCAAAAGGGCTCAGGTCTGGACTTTGTTTGACATACCTTGTTCTGTTCCTGGCTGTATTCTAACTTGATGTGTGATCTTAGACAACCCACATCCACTCTCTGGGCCACAGTTTCTTCAGACCTCATCTTTTCTCTCTGCCCAACTCCTCAAAGAATATTTGATAAATGTTTGTCGAGTGAATGAATGACTCCCCAGCGTCCCTTCCAGCACTGGTATTATAAGTCTGTGAGCTAGACACTTCTTTGGGAAAGAATGGAACTGGCCTAGAAGAGAAAGTTTGGCCCATTCTTGACGAACCCTTGGTCACACTTCATTCTGTCCGTATGATCCGCCCCTCATGAACAACCTCCCCTTTCTCTTCATTCCCTCCCTTCATTTTCCATCTCCTCTCCACTCTACCCCAAACATATTATTGTGGGTTGTGTCCCCCAAAAGGATATGTTCAAGTCCTAGCCCCCAGTCCCTGTGAATGTGACCTATCCAGAAATAGGGTCTTTGCAAATGTAATCAAGTTAAGACAAAATCATACTGGATTGGTGTGGGCCCTAATCCCATGACTGGTGTCTTTATAAGAAGAGGTAAATTTGGATACAGATACACAGAGAGAACACCATGTGGCAACAGAGTCAGAGATTGGAGTGACACATCCACAAACCAAGTGATGCCAAGGATTGCTGGCAGCCACCAGAAACTGGGAGAGAGGCATGGAACAGATTTTCCCCCTAATGCCCCAAGAAGGAACCAACCCTGATGACACTTTGATTTCAGACTTACAGCCTCCTAAACTGTATGAGATTAAACTTGGGCTGTTTTAAGCCACCCGGTTTGTGATATTTTGTTAGGGCACCCCCAGAAAATACATCTATCCAAGGCCATTATTTGGAAATCACCCTACTGATGCATATTAACAGAGCCCTAAAAAGCTCCAGGGGTCCTGACATCTCTCCAAATGCACACTGAAGATGAGTCATCACTGTGTCTATTGTGGATCTCTGACACCAAGAAGCCTAACTCTCCCATGGGGAAAGGAGGGAGGCCTCCCACATTATTATTTATCAGAAAGAGGATACTAGGGGGTGGGGAGGAGAGTCACCAGCTGCTTTTATTCCCACCAGGGACAGCTCAAGAAAAAATGGACTTTTATCGCTATAAAAGGATGTCATAGTCACTTATTTTCACTCATTCAGTAAATGTGTATGGAGCACCTACTATGCCCAGTGCTGGTGGGTGACCAGGAAGAGTGTATATATGGACGGGGGAAGGATGCTAAAGAAATGTAACACACATTCCCTGGGTCCTATGAGCCAAGCTGGAGTAGGAGGCATGCATGTAGCATGGTGGGTTAATAGCATGGACTTGGGAATCAGATAGTCCCGGCATAGATCCTGGCTTGGCCACTGACTTCCAGTGTGATCTTCTTGAACATGTTACTTAATCTCCCAGAGGTTTAGGTTTATTTTGAGGATTAAATAAAATGATGTATATAGCACAAGGCCAGGCTAAGTGCTCCATAAATGTTAGTAATTCTCATTAATGTAGAGCAAAGATGTTTACCAGAAACAACTCAGGAAAAGAACAATGTGATTTTGATGAGGTATGACCTCTGTCCAGTTCAGGCCCTCATCACCTCTTGCCAGACACTATCTGATTGAATGCTCAGAACAACTCTGGGAGGAAATTAGTTTCATTTCACAAATAATGAAACTATGGCTCAGAGATGTAAAATAACTTGTCCAAGTTCACAGAGCAAGGAATGTGGCAGAGCCAGGTGCAAACCAAAGTTCCCAAGCACATGTCTTCCTACTCCTGGGCAACATTTATATGCCAGTCAGAAGGGGGTTGGAGGGCAGGCAGCACATCAGAGAGGGCCTAGGGAACTTCACTTAAGCTGCAGTGTCTTCTATAGAAAGTACATTGCTTGTACTGGATTTATACATTTATTCTTGTTTAATTAGCAAATACATCTCTAGTGTATACTATCGGGTGTTCTAAGCAGTTTACGTTAGTAACTCATTTCATCCTAACAAGAGTCTATAAAATGGACACTGTTATTATTTCCATTTTACAGATGTGGAAATTGATATGCAGGTAGGTTAAGCAAGTTTCCTAACATCACACAGATAGTTGAGTAGTAGAAGCAGGATTCAAATCTGGATCTTTGATTCCAGAGACAATGCTCTTAACCAGTGTTCTATTCTGCGGTATCTTTTTGTCAGGGGGTAATAGGTTGGCTGTTGGAGTGTGCACATATGGGGAAGTGGGGAGGATTAACACCACACACACACACACACACATACACACGCCACCCTTTGGTGCTATTGCTGCAATAAGACCATGAGTCATTTGACCCTCTAGGGTGAATGGCAGGATGGGGGCTGTTTAGCCCTGGGATTCTCTGAGTCAACAACTTCTCATCCCTGGCCCACTTCCTGAAAACTCTTTGCGCCTCAGCTTTGGAAACCTTTTGAGCACAAAAAGCTCATTTCCTGTGGTCAGGAAGGATGGGATGAGTTCCTGATGACGGCTCATCTCCCTCATTAAGGCGCTCATAAAAGTGTTTCAAGGAGCCTGACTTATGGCTCCACTGTTTGTCAAGATCCCCTTCTGCAAGGAGCAACTCCAGTAATTTGGTGCTAGGAGATGTGCAAGAGAAACCAGTTCCTTTGAGTGCAGGAATTATTTATGGTCCCAAGAAGAGAGAATGTCATTTGGAGAGATAACAAGCCTTCAGCAGCACAACAGGCTGTTTAATATGCCACGAGGGAAGGAAGGCAGCTTCAGAATTCCAAAGCTAGCTAGGAAGCCTTGAGATATTGTGTACATGTGGGTTGTCTGTTCCTAGGAAAACTCCTGGGATAATAACAAAAATGACAATAGCTATCAATTATGGAGGGTTTATCCTTGGGCCGGGGCCTATATATGAAATGTTTATATATATATATGAAACCGAGACTTTGGGAAGTTAAAAAAATATATATATATATATATACCTACACACACACACACAGAGTAAGTCATTAAATTCTCACAACATTTCTATCCTATTTTACAAATGAGGAAATTGAGGTACAGAGAGTTTAAGTAACTTTCCCAAGGTCATACAGTCAATGAGTGGCCAAGTCAGGATTTTTAACCCAAGCAGGTCTGCTTCTATGTTTGTGCTTTTAAGCACCAGTCATGTTTTAGGAGGAAATTGGGTTTTAAAGAAGTCTAGGAAGGTGAAATGTACATATATTCAAAATTACCTTTGATGATCCCTTTAAATGCCTATAAAGTTTAGTACATTTAGTTTGAAGCATAGAGCCCTGTCCAGTAATCCATAAATATATTAAAGTTAGAGAACCATGGCCAGATGTGGTAGCTCACACCTGTGAATCCCAGAGTTTTGGGAAGCCCAAGTAGGAAGATTGCTTGAGGCCAGAAGTTCGAGACAAACCTGGGCAACATAACAATTACCCGGGTGTTGGGGTGCATGCCTGTAGTCACAGCTACTCCTCGGGAGGCTGAGGCAGGAGGATCACTTGAACCCAGGAGTTCAATGTTATAGTGAGCTATGATCACACCACTGCACTCCAGCCTGGATGACAGAGCATAATTCTGTCTCTAAAAAATAAATAAATAAATAAAATTAGAGAATCACTGAGCTAAACAAGTCTGTACACAGATGTTTGTGTTTTTAAACTACTGTGCCTTTAGCTAAACTATCAAATCCCTAAGGTAAAAATGGAAAGACAGGCATAAGCCGGACGCGGTGGCTTATGCCTGTAATCCCAGCACTTTGGGAGGCCAAGGCGGGCGGATCACCTGAGGTCAGGGGTTCGAGACCAGCCTGGCCAACATGGCGAAACCCTGTCTCTACTAAAAGTACAAAAATTAGCCGGGTGTGGTGGCAGATGCCTGTAATCCCAGCTACTCAGGAGGCTGAGTCAGGAGAAAAGCTTGAATCCAGCAGGCAGAGGTTGCAGTGAGCCAAGATCGCAGAGGTTGCAGTGAGCCAAGATCGCACCATTGCACTCCAGTCTGGGTGACAAGAGCGAGATCGGACTCAAAAAAAAAAAAAAAAAAAAAAAAGACAAACAAAAAAAAAACAAAAAACAAAGGAAAGACAGAGAATTCTACAGTGCCCCTACCTACCTGGTGACTCTATTCTCTTAATATATAGCCTCTGTGACCTTAACACATGTCACTTGTCACCAGGTATATTTGCTGTGGGATTAAGACGTAACACCATCATATCTTGAGAGGAGACAAAATTCTATTAGAGAAGGGATTCTAAGTCCAATCCTAAATTAAATAAATCTGATACAATGAGACTAGCTTTGGGGGCCAGATAAACCTGGATTTGAACCCTAAATCTGCCACTTACTAGCTGTATAACGTTGGGCAATTTGCTTAACTTCCCAAAGTCTCGGTTTCTTAATCCATAGAATGGTCACACTAATTCCACCATGTTAGAAGACTGAATTTAAAAGTTTCTAAAGTAATGAGCTTCAGTATAAATCAGTGTAACTCAGCATTAGCTCTTAACAGCTGTTTGACCTAAATTATGTCACATGGCCTCTCTGAGCCTCATTTTCTCTCCTTTGTAATACGGGCATAACTATTCTGCCTATTAATCTCCAAGGTCACTGTAAGGAAACAGTAAAACTCTGTACAAATTATGTACAAGGATTTTCTCAACTGCTCAGTACACCTGAAATTGTGAGGAGGTGCTAGGAGACCCCTGCTGGATTTTAAAAAACTCGCCATTGTCCCGGGTCTGAAGTCAAAAATGATCTTAGATCTCCACTTTTGCCATTTAATGTTGTTGTATGATCTTGAGCGAATGATCTAACCTCTCTGAGCCTTCACTTTCCCTACTATCTAGTGGGGTTAATAGGACAGACATCACTTTCTGCAGCGAAGTGTTAAGGCACGTGGTAAGTGCTCAATAAATGTTGGCTGAATCTGGATCTCTCTGGCTGAGACAAATCTCTCCATCCGCGAGGTGGGAAAACTGCGCGTGGTCGCCATGTGGAGCTCAGGTAGAGGAGATGCTCCCGGGGGCACCGGGCTCCCGCACCTCCCCACTCCCCCGCCCACCCGCCCGTTGCCATGGCCACCGGTTCAGGCTGGGAGCAGCACTAAGGCGTGTTCCGCCCAATCCCCGCCCTTCTAGGGTGACCATTGGCTGGAGCGGCCACGTGACGCGCGCTGGTATGCTAATATATGGTAATAGCGCCCTCGCCCCTCCTCCGCGGGCAGCGTCCGAACAGCCAGCAGGGTTCGCGGCGCCGAGCCGAGGGGGCGGGCTGAGGGGCGGCCCCCGGGAGAGAGCGGCCAGGTGGAGGAGGAGCGCGAGGCGACCGCAGGTAACGGGCGGGCGCGTGCGCGCTGGGGCCAGCTCGCGGCTGACGGGCAGCGCGCGGGGGACACCGGCCGCCGCGCTGCTGGCTTAACCCTTTGGGCACCCAGCTGTCACGGTCGGGCCGGAGCGCTCGGCCGGGACGGGCCGCGCGGGGCGGGGCATTGCCATGGGCACGGACAGGCGGGCGGCAGGCGGCCTGACCCCTGGTCCGCGGCGTGGGGCCCGCGCTGGGAGCCCGCAGTCCCGGCCGGCGACCGGCAGAGCGCGGCGCCCCCGGGCCGGGAACGCGCAGCGAGGAGGGCTGCGGAGAGCCTGGGGCCGAGGCTTGCCGGGGTGCTGCCGGGAACCGGAACGGGAACGGGCCAAGGTCCCGTCACTGACTCGCTTTCTCCGGGGACCGAGCCCCCTCCCGCGGAGAGGCCCGCGCCGCGGCAGCCCGTGGCCTTGCGCGGCCTGCGCCTGCTCCGCTTGTCCCGCAGAGTGCGGTGAGACCCGGGCGTCGGGCCTGACCGGGGCGCCCGCTCCCCAGCCGCGGCGTGACAGCGCAGCCGCTGGCACTTTCGGCCCAGAGTCAAGCGTGGCGTGGGGGGCACCAGCAGAGGGAACCGGGGGTTGCTGGAACTGGGAGGAGAGAACAGTCGTCTAAAGGAAAAGCGGGCCCCAAGGTTGGAGAAGGAGGGATGCCCTAGAAAGGCGCTGGTCCCTTGTTTTCTGTGCTGAGTGACCTGACACCCATGGGAAAAGGTCGCTGCTGGACACCTGGATCGGGTCTGTCATGCACAGAGGAAGCGGCTGTTCTACGTGAGTGTCTAACAAATTTCTTATAAGGCGAGGTTTAAATTCATCTTCCCCCCCTCCCCAGGTCTGCTACAGAAGTGTCTTCTTGTAATTATCCCCCTCCCCCAATTCACTAAGACTGGTGGCAGCTTTAGGCTCACAGTGTAATTTAGCTTTTGCGACAATAGAAATGGTAGGAGGAGAGATGCGCCACTGATACTAAGCTTGCCCTGGGAGTTTCTTGGAAGTGTGGGGGAAAAAATATTTCTATCACCAGTGGGGATGAAAAATCGGCTAATGCGCCCGTGATATCAATAGAGTTTCTTTTATGAGTCTAAAGTCGTTCCTTCTAAATCAAGAGAAAATGCAGTTACAATTGAGAAGTACCAGAAACCAATTTGATTTTGCAAGTGAAGTGCAAATTCCACTTCCACGTTGCTCTTGATGTCTTTTATCACCCAACAACAAATACTTGGCATATGCCAGGCACTCTGCTATGTCTTGGGGATGCAAAGATGAATAAGATAATTAGTCCTTGTCCTGAAAGAAGTGGTAGGAGAAACAAATGAAATTGCTAGTAAAAGTGATTAACAGCATAATAGACGTGAATGCAAAGGGCTTTGGAAGCACAGAGGAGGGAACAATTAGCTGTCTGAGAGGACCAGGGAGGGCTTTCCAGAGAACACATTTAAGCAAGGTGTTGAAGGATAAATAGGAGTTTACCTTGCAGAGAAAATTGGAAAGGACTGAAAAGGCAGCCAAAGCGGGGGAACAGCGAATGCAGCCACATAAAGAATATGTTATCTCTAGGGAATGGCTTTCTATTGTAACTATGGCTTTTTTTCCTTCCTCTGTAATGTAACTTTCTAAAAGTAGCCTAGAATTTCTTATTCCCAGCACAGTTGTCCAGTGATATTTTTCTTATTGTTTTCTCCCCCATATTTTCCCCTCATCAGTTTTTCTGAGCCTCATTCCTGGTCTTTGTCACCCATATCTTTCCAAGTAAGGGTCCATCATGTGGAGGTTGAATAGGAGTAGTTTTCAGTTGCTCCAAGGGAGAGGGCCTGAAACTGGGCATAATGTTTGGCACTAGAGGCAGCATCTGAGAAGGGCAAATCTAAATTATACAAAAAGAGAATACATGACCATAACTAGGGAAGCAATGCTGAATGTCAAATTTGTGAGACCTGGGGAAATAAGTAGTAAGATCAGAAGCTGGAAGGATCTGGATTAAGAGAGGATTGGAGTGTGAGATGGGTCAGGGCAAGTAGTCCGGGACTGAGACCATGAATCGTGCACATGCAGCTGAGCCCACTGTTGCATGGTGCCAGCTGTGCACAACAGCAGTGGATCTGCCAGACTGGGCCAGGCCCTCCATAGGCTTTCCAATGCCGCCTCCTTTCTGTTCACCCTCCCTCCTTACTATTATCCTCTTCTCTTCATCCCAGTTTCCACCCATGTCTCATGCATTGGGCTTCTTTTAATGAGGTCTTAGCTAACAGAGCAGAGAAAATCCCATTCTGCTGTCTTAGCATCTATCTCTAGAACTATAAATAGTCCATTTAACCTCATTAGCCATCAACTAGCCAGCCTATTTTTACTTCCTGATCATTTAGAAGCTGAGCAAGGTTGGGCCCAAAGTAGCAAAGTGGACCTCATCCCCAAAACTCTTCTAATATTTGAATCAGATAAAGGCCTTTTTGCTTTGCTTAGACCACATTTATTTTTAGAATGGATTATGGTGAGTTTTTGGCAAATTTCCTGTTTTGAATTATATTACAGATCAAGTCGTGTAAAGAAGGTGTCACTGGGGTGACATGCTTAATACGGTCTGCTAAGATTGATGATACTGTAAGTGCTGGAAAATCATGGGCGGTATTTAAGCAATCTTCTCAATCAGTGTATTTACTGAACACCTGCTTGTGTGCAAATACTATCCTGTATTTGTGATGTGGAGGAGACAGGAAAATGAGAGTGGTGGTGTAGTATGGGGGTTATTCTCACCTAAACAAAGATTTGGATCCCAGTTCTACCAGATACTTGCTACATGACTTTGACTTCAGTTTCTTCATCTGTAATAATGCCACCTACCCAATATAGTTGTGAGGACTAAATGAAATCACAAATGTATAGCAGTCATTTAGTACCTTTTTGAGATGCTTAATGCGTGGTATTATAGGAGTTGAGAAAAGAAAAAAAAATGGTGATAATTGAAGCCATATGATTAGCTGAGTTCACTGCTGGTAACAGCATAGAAATAGAATAGAGGATGAAAGACTGAGGCTTGAAGATATATCCCACATTTAGGGAGGGAGGGAGAAGACATGGAGTCCGTATGGTAGAAAATAAGAAAAGAAGCAAGAGAACCATCTAATGTATTCATCCAACAAATGCATTCTATTCACCACCATTTGTTGTGTACCTGACAGATGCCAAGGCCAGTTAGACATGCTATTAACCATGAGAGTGTAGTATCACAGAAGTCAAGAGAAGAAAAAGTTTTGAGCTGCAGAAATTCGTCAGCAGTTTGAAATTGTACAGAAAGAGTGGGAAACATTCATTATACTTAGTAAACAGAAGGTCATTAGTAACTTTTTGAAAATGATAGCTTCAGTAGAGTGGCGGGGGTGGCCATGGGGATATTAAAAGCCACCCCCCATGAGAGAGAACTGTGGCATGAGATGCCGATAAGAAGTGGAGACAGCATGTGGATCACCTTTTGTATGTTTGGCAATGAAAGGAAGAAAAGAAATAGAAAAGTGATTAGTGAAGGCAGCACAGTCAAGCGGAAGATTAATTTTCCCTGTCTGCTTCATTATTTTAGTTGACCTAAAATATTATTCTTTTTCTTTCATATCCTTAATAGCAAGTCAGCAGTTCATTTCTTAAACTTACTGCTTTGATAACTACCTGAATGTTTCACTGAACAGTAATAGTGTAGCTGTCGTTTATTGAGTGCTCACTATGTGCTAGGCATTGTGCTAAGCTCTTTGTATACATTCTGTTCATTATCCCATTTAATCTTCCCAGCACCAGATTATAACCACACAACCTCTTGGCAGCACGGAAAGACTAAGTAAATTGCCAGAGGTCACATAGCTAATGAGTGGCACAGATGGGATTTGGATCCAGCTCAGACTCTAAAGCTTTCCTGAAGGATCATGCTATACTGTCTCTGAAGTCAGGGCCAGCTTTGTGGGTATGCAGCCTGTGCAGTCTCCCAGGGCCCTGTGTTTAGAGGGGCCCCATGCTTGGTTTAATACTCTCTTGTTGCTGTCTTGAAATTCTTAATGATTTTTAACAAGGGGGTTCTACAATTTCATTTTGCACCAGGCCCCACAAATTATATACCCAGTTCTGCCTGAAGGTATCTGTACTACCTCCTGAAGGTAGGAAAGCATTTTGTGCTGTGGCCTTTGTTTTGGGTAGGTGGCCTAAGTCCTTGCTGTGTCATGCTGCACAATCACATTTTCCTATGGTCCCCTCATTTTGGACTCTGTGAGTTTGCTGGTGTGAAGGGCAAAAGGAAATGCCCAGTCAATATGAAGAGAATAGAGAATAAAGAGGCAAGGAATTGCTTACTTAGACTGACTTCTGGAAACTCATCCACCATGTTTTGAGGGTATTACTGGAGAGAGTTATAGTCCTGATGCTATTGTTACTCCCAGTTTAAATACAACACAAGTTCATTTCTATTCCTTTTGTAGTCAGGTATACCCATTTGTTCATGGGAAGATATGGAGACCATTTTTCAACGTACTGAAACAGAAATTGGAGTGGAACAGGTACACTACAACTTGTCTGCCCTCATCTGGTGCCTTTTTAACCACGTTGATGCCACCCTTTGACCCTCAAACCATGGACCCCACCCCCCAGCAGCTTTGAACCCCACTGGTTGCCACCATTGTCTGGAATGCTTCTGTTCTGTCCTGCCTTTGTTGCTTACTCTGTTCCTTCATCTACCCACATGAATCATGAAAAACAGAAACTTCTATTTTCTCTCATTTTTGGCTTTAGGAAAGAAATAGGAAAGTGATTAGTGAACTGAGAACCAATTAGGTTTTTCTGGGTTTCATGGTTATGGTTCTCTCAGAAACAATTTTTACTCATCCTCTTGCTCCTCTCACTTCTGGTCTCTCTGAGTAATGATTTGACCAAGTCCTGACATCACTTGACACTTACCACTTGACCAAGTCCTACGCCAACCAACCTGGATTCCTTTGTGGGGGAAATCAGACAAGACTGAGATTGTGTTGCCTCCTCCCATTACCTGTCTTATCCCCGTTCAGAGTGTTTGTTCTCATTTTCTATGCCCAACATGGACCAGGTGAGCCTAAGAAAACGTGAGAAGAAAAATATAAAGAGATGTCCAATATAAACTGCAGTATACATCATGAAACACAGTTTACATGGCTGGGCTGGGTCTTCTCCATAGTCTCCTAGTTATGCTGTGGCATGGTCTCCATAAGGCACTGTAGTAGTTACCCATTGCTGTGTAACAAATTACGCCAACATTTACCAGCTTAAAACAAAATTTTCTACTTATCTTTTAAGACTCAATTCAAGCATTACCTCTCAGAAGGCATTTCCCAGCTTGCTTTTTAAGAATTAGTAATCTTCCTCTTTGATGTTTCTTCGTACTTTAGCATCTCATTATAGCATTTACCACATTGTTATAATTGCTAGGGACCATGTCTTTTTCATACCCTTAACTTCAGTTCCTAAAACTATTTCTTGAATGTCACAGATGCTCAGTAAATGGTTGTTAAAAGAGCTTAAGAATAACTCATACCTTTATCGGCTTTCACTTTATTCTTTATAAAACGTAGGTATATTGCAAAGTATCCAGCCTTGTTTCCTGTGATAGGCTCATATATTGTTGTTGAAGGTTAAATGTAAAGAAACGTTGTATATGTCCAAGACTGCTTGACTTGCCAACTTATCTACTCCAGTGAAGACTTCTTGAATTTATCTTTATCTATAGGTCTCTGTGCCATTCCTAGTCTGAAACCAATTCTGGCCCTTATAGGAAATTATACAGTGAGCACCCCTAGTCCAAAGATACTTGGTTCAATAATAAAGTCAACATTTGTTCACTATTCAGATATTTGACTCTTAAATTTTATGAGGGTACATCTGTGTCTGGCTTATTCACTGCTCTTTTCCCGACACCATGCCCTAGTAGATGCACAGCAAATACTTAGTGGATGAATTAATGAAACTCAATTCTTGATAATTCATGTCCCATTCCTGTTATCCAGGTCCTGACCTCTGATCACCCAGAATCTTAGGCCTGATTCATCATTTCATGTGACCCAGACTTTTTGTTTTGGTCCTTGACTTTTATCTTCCAGGGCCTTATTATGGCTGGATAAGAATCTGACTCCTTGCTTACTCAGAACTAAAGTATCTCTTTGTTTCTTGATCGTCCTAACTAATAATATAGGCCAGATGCCCTTAGAAAAATATTATTTTCTCTACCTGAAGCCAGAAACATTCCGAATACATATTAAATGTATTTAAAAATATTTAAACTGAAGATAATTACATTCAAATTTCTAAAGAAAGTAAACAGGCCCTTTGAGAAACAAGTTTTGGGCAGAGAGACCAGCGTCTAAAATTTTGTGAGTCTATTAGAATGATTAACTTGTAAGCTTCAGCAAATCAATGCAAATTAATTTTTATACCCACCAGTGAATCAAAGGAGGGGAGGGAATTGAGTGAGTGTGTAAATATGGTTGCCAGGGAAACTTTTCCTGACAGAAGAGAGAACCTCGCAGGAATTTTTACAGGCCCACAGAAGCAATGTAACCTGATCTTTCTCTGTTCTCTTTCTAATGGGGGAAGAAAAGATGTAGAAACCATGGGTACAGATAAAGGTGGCTTTAGACTTTTCAAGAGACTTGAGGAGTAAGTTCTCCAGAACAAATGATGACTATTATAAGGCACCCGTTCCTTTTAAGGAACCATCTGGAAATGAATCTATCTCTAAAATAGTATTAATGAATCAATCTCTATAATAGTATTAATTTACTCAACAAATATTCAGCACTTTCTTTTTTTTTGTTTTTTTTTTGTTGTTGTTGTTGTTGTTTTTTTGAGATGGAGTCTCGTTCTGTTGACCTGGCTGGAGTGCAGTGGTGCAATCTTGGATCACTGCAACCTCCGCCTCCCAGGTTCAAGCAATTCTCCTGCCTCAGCCTCCCGAATAGCAGGACTACAGGTGTGTGCCACCATGCCTGGCTAATTTTTGTATTTTTGGTAGAGATGTGGTTTCACCACGTTGTCCAGGGTGGTGTTGAACTCCTGACCTCGTGATCCGCCCTCCTTGGCCTCCCATAGTGCTGGGATTACAGGCATCAGTCATGTGTCCGGCCTTATTCAGCACTTTCTAAATAAAAAATATGTATTTCCATTGTCCAGAAGGAAATATAATTATAAGCAGTTGATAATTTGAAAGTACTGCATTACACCTAGTTCTTCCAAGTTTTGCCCCAAATTAATTTTTTTAGTACAGGGTAATGTGAACTTAATTAAATATTTAATGCTGTTTCTAGAAATAAAATTCTGCTTCTGTACAAAAAGCTTAACAGGCGTGTATCTTCTGTTATTTCTGTTCTTTGGTTGCTGCTCCTGAGAAAAAACTAATTCATTGGTCCATAAAGCCATACCCCAAAGTAGATGTTCATCTAGTGACAGTGTCATTTTAATTTTAGATATAGTACCAGTGTAGGACACATCCGTCTCCTTGATGGCTAAAATCATGAGATCCTTCTTATTTTAGCTGTACGGGACGGATGGTTTCAGGTCTTAAAATCTTGGCTGTAAAATGCATTTGGATTGAAATATGAAACTGTCCCATATCTGAAGCCTACCATTCAGTGTCTCCATTCCTTCTCTTCCCACTTTTATTTTGTTTTCAGTTACAAATAAGGCTTGCATTTGTTTGAAAAAGTATATACTTTTTAAGCCCTTTAATACTTTAATGTGCTAGAGTTATGTTCCAAGCACAGTATCTTCCGCTGGCCTGCAGAGAGGCAGTTGGAGGTAAGGGTTCACTGCAGGGACACTAGAGCCATAATGCTGGGGTTCCAGCCTTGCCTCTGCCACTCATGAGCTGTGAACTTCCCAGCCGCCTTCCATCTGTACTCTCTCTGCTCTAGTCTTCTTGGGTATAGTGGGGGAGAATCACGGTCCCTACCTCGAAGAATTATAGAATTAAACAGGTTAATAATGTGAGGTACATAATAAGAATTGTGTAGGTTTTACCTTTCTTTATTTCCTGGGGCCTCCTAGATAGAATTGATATTTGAAGGAAGAGAAAGTTGAGATGTATAAAGGTATAATAACTTGCCTAAAGTATACAGTAAATTTAGGCTCAGACTATTCTCATTCTTAAATTACCAAGGAAGTTTTCCATTCCACCTAGTAAGAGAGAGAGAAAATGAGAATTAGAATAAGAGGGCAGAACTTGGCTTTTAGGGCATTTTGAAATAGAGGTTACTTCACATAAGATGGTGACACTAAAGCACGTGAAAATGAAATTGCTTTCTCAAAGGCAGAGTATTAGAAATGGTTTGGAATAATATAAGTAGGGAATGTGGTACTAGGTCAGGCCCATTGTATAACCAGCCAAAAATTTGGTTTCTGATCATGATAACAGAGCTCAGTTGGAAGGGTGTATTGTAGCTTCAAGCCATGACAAAATCTTCTGATTACAGGGATGGGCTTGCCCATCCTTTTAGTATCCTTCTGTCTTTGTTTACCTGAGTATTTAAGCTTTATTTCTATTTTTGGCCTCTACAACCATATTTATTTATTCAACAAACATTTAATAAGCTTCTATACCTCACTCTAGCAGCTGGGGATTCAAAGATGAGGAGAACCCAGGCCTGGTACTACCGAGGTTTCTAAAGAAAGAAAGACATGGAAACATTAATTATGGTATTGTACTTAGTACCATAATAGAAGTATGGTCCCTGCTTAGAAATGTTAGGAAAAGTTTTCTGGAGAAAGTGACAGGGTAAGAGGGAGCTTCTCAGCCAGACAGAAGCAATGTCTGCAAAGGTGAGGTTGTATTTGCTTGAGAGAACACATATGGGGGGACCTCCAAACAACCTTTCAAGACCACAGCAGAACATTTGAGGAGGGTCATTGCAGAAATAAGGCTGAAAAGTAGGCTGGCATCAAATCACAAAAGGCTTGGTTTACCAGGCTAAGGAATTTGGACTTTATGGTGGAGGCCATAGGGAGCTGTTAAAGCCCTTAGGAGTAACAAGATCAGATCTGCCTTTTAGAAAGAACACATCAGCAATGTGAAGGGTGGTTTGGGCAGGAGTGAGACCAGAGACGGAATCATGCAGTTAGCGAAGAACCTTTAATGAGCCTTCTCGTCTACTGCCAGTATGTTTACTCTTGAATATATATGTTTGTTCATTCAACCCCAGTTTGTTAATGGCATGTGAGATACTAGACTCACTGCTGGAAATACTGAGAAACAACACACCACCCATGTCTTGGAGTTGCTTGCAGTGTTTTATTTGTCCTAAACACAAACGTTCTTGAGTTTTCAGCTTCTCTTGTCTATCCTCTATTTCATCTCAGTCCCGGGACTGGGGTTCTGGTATGTTGAAATGAGCTCATTTGGGTTTATCTTGTCTGTACTCCTCATGACATCACCCATAACTCCTTCCTTTCAGCCTTCATATTTCCAGAGTGCAAAGTTCTAATCATTTAATAAGTTCCTGTAGAGAATGCATCTATTTTACATCCCTTTACTTAGACTTCTGCTATTTAAATTCTTATTTTTTTTCTTATTTCCCCCAACCTCAAGTACTGTGTGTCAGCGCTCTTAGTCACACACTTTGCCCTACTTCCTGTCCTTTACTAGCTTACAAAGTCCCGTCTTTATTCCTCTTTTCCTGTTTCCCCAAGGATATGCATACCAGAATTGTAGACTACATTGTTTTCTTTGCTTTTCTCATGTGGGTGCCTTTCCCCCATGAGATCACAGTCCCCAGAGGAATAGCTCCTGACAATAAAGAAACTGAAGATAAGACAATATTTCTCCTGAAATAGAAGAGATGGAGTTGTATTAGAAACGGTAGTGTTTATTACATAATAATAATTGGAATTACAACTTATTGAGTGCTCATAGATGATAATTGTCATGCTAGAGCATTACGTTATTCTTATTTAATCCTCACAGCTACTCTGAGGTAAGTACTCATGTCATTTCCATCTTACAGATGAAGAAACAGGCTCAAAGAGGTGAAAATAGTCTGGGCACAGTGGCTTACACCTGTAATCACAGCACGTTGGGAGGCTGAGGCAGGAGGATCACTTGAGCTCAAGAGTTCGAGACTAATCTGGGCAACGTGGCAAGACCTTGTCTCTACAAAAAAATTTAAAAATAAGCCAGGTGTGGTAGTATGCACCTGTGGTCTCAGCTACTCAGGAGGCTGAGGTGGGAGGATCACTTGAGCCCAAGAGGTCAAGGTTGCAGTGAACTATGATCGTGCCACCACACTCCAGCCTGGGTGACAAAAAGGAAAGAAAAAAGAAAAAAAAAAAGAGGTGAAATAACTTGTCCGAGTTCAAATCATGAATACATTAGCCAGATTTTGAACTGAGGACTGACTCTAGAATGGAAGTTCTTCATTGCTGTGTAATGTAGGGTGAACATGCAGGCTTTGAATTCCAGTACCTGTGGTCATTAAGAGTGAGCTGATTTTTTTCAATCTTCCTTTAGTTATAACTGCCATCACCAAATCTAGTTTCTCTTTATCTTCTTGATTCTTACTAGCGATCTTAGTAAGCTGTTTTATTTGAATCATAAGGTCTAGGCGCGTTTCCCTCCCCCAAAGTTTGTGATCAGTTTCATAACTGTATAGATTTGAGTTTGTATGTTAGCACTATTGTGGTGTTATAGTTCATTGTAGATACTATGCTTACAGTTTTGGGACCTATCTCTAGGCGAATGGATTGTGCCTTGAAACATGGTTGCATAACAGGTTTGTTGTAGAGAGAGCTAAATATCCTTTAAAAATAAATGTTGTTTATGTAATAATTTCCACACCACATCAGCCTTCCCTAGTGATAAGTAGTAGGCTGAATAATGACCACCCAAATATATTAGGTCCTTATCCCCAGAACTTGTAAAAATTACCTTATAAGGAAAAGGAATATTTGCAGATGTGATTAAATTAAGGATCTTGACATGGGGGGGTTATATCTGGGTGGGCGCTAAATACAATCACAAGTGTCCTTATAAGAGAGAGGTGGCTGGGCGCGGTGGCTCACGCCTGTAATCCCAGCACTTTGGGAGGCCGAGGCGGGTGGATCACGAGGTCAGGAGATCGAGACCATCCTGGCTAACACGGTGAAACCCCGTCTCTACTAAAAATACAAAAAATTAGCCAGGCGTGGTAGTGGGCGCCTATAGTCCCAGCTACTCAGGAGGCTGAGGCAGGAGAATGGCATGAACCCAGGAGGCGGAGCTTGCAGTGAGCTGAGATCGCGCCACTGCACTCCAGCCTGGGCGACAGAGCGAGACTCTGTCTCAAAAAAAATAAAAAAGAGAGAGAGGCAGAAGGAGACACAGACAAGGTGGAGACAATGGACATGGAGGTTATATCTGGGTGGGCCCTAAATACAATCACAAGTGTCCTTAGAGAGGCAGAGGGAGACACAGACAACATGGAGACAATGTAAACACAGAGGCAAAGAGTGGATAGATTCTTCCGTAGAACCTCCAGAGGGAGAGCACAGCCTGCTGACCCCTTGATTTCCACCCAGTGAAGCTAATATTGAACTTCAGGCCTCCAGAACTGTGAGAGAATAAGTTTCTGCTGTTTTAAGCCACTAAGTTTGTCATCGTTTTTATGGCAGCAACAGGGGACTAAATGAGGGTAGTCACTTATCATACTGCTTAGCTCATTTTGAGAGAAAATATTATGACTTAATAAAGACAACAACCAACTAATATAACATGTATAATAATAATTTCGGCAAACATGTATGTAGTCTTTACTATGTGCCAGGCACTGGTGTAAGCATTTGAAATGTATTTACTCATTTATTCTTCATAGCAACTCCCATAATGGGGGTTCTGTTTTAAATGGGAAGTGCACAGAGAAGTTAGGTAACTTGGCCAAAGCGATGCAGTTAGTAAATAATGGGGCCAGGACCTGAACCAAGGCAGACAGTTTGATTTCAAAAGGCCATGCTATTAAACACTATGCTATACAGGGCTTTACACTGGGCAAGCATTCCACAAAGGACAAAGTGACAGTGTCTAAAGTCTTTTCAATCTTCTAGCCTCTTCTCCATGTTTTCTGCTGTGTTCACTGTTTTTAACCTTTTCCATTAGGTAGCCTTTATCTTTAATATTTTTTCTCTTCTAAATATCCTTGTGTAGTTTTGGTATCAGGGTAATTCTGGCCTCATGAAATGAGTAGGTAGGAGTTTCTTTTTCTGTTTTCCAGAAGAGTTTATATAGTATTGGCATTGTTTCTTTTTTTTGAATATTTAATGGAATTCACCAATAAAGCCATCTGTGCCTGGAGTTATCTTTGTGAATAGATTTTAAGCCAAGAATTCAGGTACTTTAATAGCTATAGGGCTATTCAGGTTATCTATTTCTTCTTGAGTGAGCTCTGATAGTTTGTGTCTTTCAAAGAATTTGTCCATTTCACCTAAGTTGTTTAAGTTATTGGTATAAAGTAGTTCATAATATTGTTTCGTTATCCTTTTCATGTCTATAAGATTTCTTTCATTCCTATCACTGGTGATTTGTGTCCTCTTTCTCTCTCTCTCACTCTCTTTCTCTCTCTTGCTCTTGCTCCTTTTTCTGATCAGTCTGGCTAGAGGTTTATCAATTGTATTGATCTTTTCAAAGAGCCAGCTTTTCATTTCATCAGTTTTCTCTCTAGTTTTTCTGTGTTCTATTTCATTGTTTTCCACTCTTTATTATTTCCTTCCTTTTGTTTGCTTTGCATTTTATTTACTCTTCTTTCTCTAACAAAATAGAAGCTGAGGTTAATGATTTGAGATCTTTCTTCTTTTCTAACACTAGTGTTTTAATGCTGTAAAATTTCCTTTAAGTACTACTTTAGCTATATCCTACAGATTTTGATACGTAATGTTTTTGTTTTCACTAGGTTTAAAATATTTTCTAATTTTCCTTAGGATTTCTTCTTTGACCCATGAGTTATTTTGAAGTGCATTGTTTGGTTTTCAAATATTAGAGATTTTCCTAATGGCTTTCTGTTATTGCTTTTGAGTATAATTCTGTTGTGCTTAGAGAATATGCTTTATATGATTTCAGTTCTCTTAAATTTATTGAGACTTATTTTATGGCCCAGAATGTATATTCTGTTGTCATTAGGTGGAATGTTCTATATATCTAAATTAGGTTTGTAGTGTTGTTCAAGTCTTTTATATCTGTATTAATTTTTACATCTACTTGTGTCATCAATTACTAAGAGAGTAGTATTGAAGTCTCCCACTATAGTGGTAAACTTGTGTTTTCCTCCTTTTAGTGCCATCAGTTCTTACTGTACGTGTTTTGAAACTCTGTTACTAGGTACATACACGTTTAGGATTGTGTGTTCTCTTGATGAACTGCCCCTTTATCATTATAAGATTACCTTCTGTTTTCTGGCAATATTCCTTCTGCAGTCTATTTTGTCTGATATTGATATAATCATTGCAGCTTTCTTATGGTTATTGTTTGCATGGTGTATCTTTTCCACCATTTTACTTTTAGCCTATATATGTCTTTATTTTTAAAGTATGTTTCTGTAGAAAGCATATCTTTGGTTTTTAATCCAATATAAAAATTTCTGCTTTTTAATTGGGATGTGTAAACAATTTACATTTACTATAATTATCGGGATAGCTGGCCTTGAATTGACATTCTTGCTGTTGTTTTCTATTTGTCCTATCTGTTCTTTGTTCCTTTTTTTCTCTTTTTTTTGGCCTCATTTTGGATTGTTTGAGTTTCTTAATCTTGACCCCATATTGTCCTTGTTATTGCATTATTGCTTATGTGTCTTTTTTTTATCTTTTCTTAGTATTTGTCCTCCTGTTTATAACATATGTCTTTAACTTATCCCTGTCTATCTCCAAATAATATATATCACTTTATATATATTAGAGAAACATTAAAACTATATACTTCCATTTTCCCCTTCTGGTCCTTTGAGTTATTGTCATATATTTTATTTAACATATTTTATTATTACTTTAAGTAGTCAATTATCTTTTAAAGATATGTAAAAATGAGGAAACATGACCTTTATATTTACTCACCTATTTACTGTTTCAGATGTCCTTTTTATTCCTTTGTGTTTCTGTTATCAATTTCTTTAGACTAAATAACTTTCTTTAATATTTTTGATAGTGCAGTTTTACTGGAATTAATTATTTCAATGTTTGTCTGAAAAGTTCTATTTTACCTTTGAGAGATATTTTTACTAGGTAAAGAATTCTAGGTTAATAGTTTCTTCCAGGACTTTAAAGATGTCTATCCATTGCCTACTGGCTTGCATAGTTTATGAGAAGAAATCTGCTGTAATTCTTTTTTTTTTTTTTTTTTTTGGAGACAGAATCTCACTCTGTTGCCCAGGCTGGAGTGCAGTGGCGTGATCTCGGCTCACTGCAATCTCTGCCTCCTGGGTTCATGCCATTTTCCTGCCTCAGCCTCCCGAGTAGCTGGGACTACAGGTGCCTGCCACCATGCCTGGCTAATTTTTTTTTTTTTTTTTTTTTTGTATTTTTAGTAGAGACGGGGTTTCACTGTGTTAGCCAGGATGGTCTCGATCTCCTGACCTCGTGATCCACCCGCCTCAACTTCCCAAAGTGCTAGGATTACAGGCGTGAGCCACCGCTCCTGGCCAGAAATCTGCTGTAATTCTTATCTATGTTGCTGTAATGTCTTTTTTCTCTAGTTACTTTTAAGGTTTTCTTTTCATCACTTCAGCAGTTTTATTATGATGTTCCTTGGAGTCACTTTCTGTATATTATGCTTGGATTTATGGATTTCATCAAATTTGGAAAACTTTTAGCTATGGTTTCTTCAAATTTTTTTTATGTTCCCTTCCTCCCCACATCTCTTTTCCTTCTGGAGCTCCAATTTCATGAATATTAGATTGCTTGATATTGTCCCACAGGTCACTGATGCTCTGTTCATTTGTATTCAGTCTCCTGTGTCTCTGTGCCTCATTTTGGGTAATTTCTAATTCTGTGTCTTCAAGTTCACTGATCTTTACTTCTGAAGTTTACAATCTGTTGTTAATCTCATCCAGTCTATTTTTGGTTTCAGATATTGTATTCTTAGTCTCTAAAAGTTTAATTTATGTCTTTTTTACACTTTCCCTTTCTCTTGTCCTCATTTCATGTTTTCCTCCACTTCTTGAACATGTGGAACATATTTAGTAAAAGTATTTTAATATACTTGTTTGCTAGTTCTTTCATCCATGTCATTTCTGAGTACGTTTTTACTTATTTATTTTTTCTTCTGGGTAAAAGTCTGATCTTCCCATTTCTTTGCATGCCTGGTAATTTTTTATGGGGGACTAGGTATTGTTAATTTTATATTCTTGATTATTAAATTTCATTATATTTCTTTAATTAGTGTTGGCTTTTATTTTGGATGTTACCTAGGATTACTTTGATCCTTTCAAACATTGCTTTTAAGCTTTATTATGGTGGGTCCAGAGCAGCCATTGGTCTAGAACCAATTTAGCCCTCACTACTTTGGCAATATTCTTCTGGGGGTTGTATCTAATTCCTTGTCTATTACAAGGTCTTTCTGCTCAGATAGATGTGAACACAAACTATTTACAGCCCTGTAAGAACTCTGGGAATGGTTCTGCCTGCTCCCTTCCAGTAGTCTTGAGTAGTTTCCTATCATGCATGTGCAGACCAGTACTTAGTCAAAGACTCTAGGGAGGCCTGTCGATAGAACTCCAGAGTGTTCTCTCTATCTCCAGTTCTCTGTCCCACAAATTCTAGTCACTTTGCCCTCCTGGATGTCTAATCTCAACACCTCGACTCAGTGAGATCCATTCCCCCTCCCTGTACTGCATCCAGGAACTGTCTGTAGGCAGTAAACTGGTACACTCGTAGGGCTCACTTTGTGTCCCTTTTCTTAGCGATCACAGGCCTGTGTTGCCTGTCAGCCAATGTCTGAAAACCATTTCTTTCTATATTTAGTCCAATTTTTTTAGTTGCTTAAGGCAGGAGAGTAAATCTGGTCCCTGTTTCTTTAACTTCTAAATAGAAGTTTCAAACTTATTTTTTAGAGAACTTACATGTTGACTACTAGTAGATTCCTTTCTTTAAAGAAATTCTGTCATTTAAAATATGGCTTGTGAATAGTTAAAAAGTAGATCTGCATTTAAAGTAATAAAATTCTACGTGATAAATTAAAAATAGGATTTAGGAGATTTAGATCTTCCCCACCTTGCTATCTAGCATACGATTAGAGAGTAATTCATTGCTATTAGAATGGCAGAGGGTTGAAAAGGAATTTCAAAATAAGGCTAAGGTAGACCAGAGTGTGATTTACTGCAGATCCATGGTTGTACGGAGCTGTAACCAGTTACTGAATCTTGGCTATAAACCCTTTAACTGCCCTACTGTCTATTTAAATTCTTTGTCAGTGGGCTTCAGTGTTTAAATGTTTGCTTTGATAAACATCCCAATATTCAAACAAGGAATAAAACATTCAGAACCATTGAGATAAATATCAAAACAATAGTGAGAACATCTGACAAACGTTAACTTTTTAAACTGTAGAAGCCTCCACTAACTACAGACTGTCTGGCCCCAGAATTAGGATTTTGCTCCCTGTCCTTGCTGGCCACACTGAAAATAAGTGAGGCTAACTACAATAATCTATCCTGGGGCAGGTTATTTGGGGCAATAAATCAACCTCAACTGTTAACCTTTCGTGTGTGTGTGTGTGTGTGTTTGTGTGTGTGTGTGTGTGTGACAGAGAGAGAGAATACATATGTAAACATGATGCATGGGCACTTATTTATTTAGTATCTTATATATGCCAGGCATTTTAATCTTCATAACAGCCCTGCCAACTCAGTTTTTAGATATACATTTAAGGGATTTAATGAACAAGCTGAGATCTAGAGATACTAAATGATGAGTTCAAGTTTTTCCATTATACCATGCTGTTTCTCACAATGCCATGCTGTATTACCCTCAGTAGCACCATAATTCAGTTGTCAGTAGACCACAAACACAACATTGGGTCATCCATCTTGCAGTCATGTACTCTGGGCCACAGGAGGCATTCGAAGACAGAGTTTGATGGATAATTACAGCTTTTTTCGTTAGGAAAATAATTTGAAGTTCATGGTTTACATACAGTGGATCAAAACAACAATAAAGCAGTGAATACACTTTGTTATTATCTATATAGGCCAGTTTTACTGAAAAAGACTGATACATCCCCAATACCATACCACCTGCTGCTCAAAGACAAGCCTTTTAGTTTGAGGTTGTAGTCACTATCGGCAAAGTCTGACTGTGTTTGCAACTGTCTTTTAAACTTACAGTCTTCATAAAGAGCTTCACTTTTGAGATTGTTGCCATTGAGTGATTTTTCTGTGACTGTTTACTAGCTGGGCCTGAATAATCTCCTGCACCAGCCACTTTGCCTGCAGTCTCCTTTATTTCATTCATCATGAGGAAGCCACCTCAGGCTCCCGTTGTCATTTCTGTCTGCCTATATGTCAGTATCCAGTGTCAGTGGACTGGCTATATTTCAAGACTTCAGTGTTAGATAGTAGCCCTAATAAATGCTTGTCAATTTAGCAACAGTAGTTATCCAATTATTTCTGTTGTCGTGGTACAGACAACCTTGATTATAACTACTTAAAAGTCCAGGACGGGCACGGTGGCTCACACCTGTAATCCCAGCACTTTGGGAGGCCGAGGCGGGGGGGATCATCTGAGGTCAGGAGTTCGAGACCAGCCTGGCCAATGTGGTAAAACCCCATTTCTACCAAAAACACAAAAATTAGCCAAGTGTGGTGGCACATGCCTATAATCCCAGCTACTTGGGAGGCTGAGGCAGGAGAATCACTTGAACCTTGGAGGCAGAGGCTGCAGTGAGCTGAGATTGTGCCATTGCACTCCAGCCTGGGTGACAAGAGCAAGACTCAATCTCAAAACAAACAAACAAAAACAAACAAAAAAACAAGTCCATATGTAAGGTCCCTGATGATAACCCTGAGTTTCCTATAAAGACAAAAATGCTGCCAGCCTTTACTTTGGCTTGTGACTAATTGGGCATTAGTGCCTTACTTTTGAAATCTATGTCAAGCTTTTAATTCTGTTTCTGAATTTTTCAATGACCATGCTATCCTTCAGTTACAAGATTTATGCTCCTGATGCATCATCAATACTCTTTCAAGTTTTGTTTTCTAGTATTAGAGATAAGTTGCACCGAACTTGAGGATTTGCCACTTATTAGGGTAGTGGCTAGATAGGGTACATATATCTGGCACTGTATTAGTGAGGGGTTTTTTCAGTGTGAAATGTGCTGGCCTGTGCAAGGATTAAATCTATAACTTTGGTTTTATTAGGGCAATCAGTGATCATGCTTTCTATATACAGAATGAGGATTCAAGATTCAGGTATTGTTTATTTATTCCTCTTCACCAAAGTTTAGGGTAAAGCTGGTGGTAATTGAATAGAAAAGGAAAAGTGATGTTTAGTGTTTGAATGCACACGCATGCACATGTGTGTGTATGTGTACAGTAACACTTTGATTTTTAAGTTATCATATAATTAATAGTTAAGAGAAAGGCTCTAGGGCCAGTCTAACTAGAATTCTGGCTCTTCCAGTTACTAATTATAATTGTAACCCTGGTCAAGTTACTTAACCTCTCTGTGTTAATGTATCTTGTGACCTCGATCAATTTACTTTAGTTCTAATAGATTTTTTTGTGGATTCCTTAGGATTTTTTACAAACACAATTATGTTGTTTGCAAATACAGTTTTACTTCTTCCTTTCCAATCTTTAAACCTTTTTTTACCTGCCTTATTGCACTGCCTAGTACCTCCAGTATGATATTGAAAAGACAATTGAATGGCCATTCTCAATCTTAGGGGTAAAGCATTCAATCTTTCCCTTAATAAATATGATGTTAGCTGTAGGTTTTTGCTAGATGTCCTTTAAGAAACTGAGGAAGTTTTCTTCTATTCCTGGTTTGTTGTGAATTGTTATGATGGTTGAGTATTGAATTTTGTCAAATAATTTTCCTTTGTCTATAAAGATGATCAGGCCGGGTGCGAATGGCTCATGCCTGTAATCCCAGCACTTTGGGAGGCCGAGGCAGGCAGATCACGAGGACAGGAGATGGAGACCATCCTGGCCAACATGGTGAAACCCCACCTCTCCTAAAATACAAAAAATTAGCTGGGCGTGGTGGCGTGCACCTCTAGTCCCAGCTACTCGGGAGGCTGAGGCAGGGGAATTGCTGGAACCCAGAAGGCAGAAGTCACAGTGAGCCGAGATCATGCCACTGCACTCCAGCCTGGTGACAGAGCAAGACTCCGTCTCAAAAAAATAAAAAAAAAAAAGAAAAGATGATCATATGATCACTTTCTTTATTAATATGCTGATTTACATTGCTAGATTTTTTTATGTTAAACTTTGCCTTAATATAACAACAACAACAAAAAAAAAAAACAGAGATGTTCCAGTATGTTTTTCTGTGCATTTCTGGGGAACTAGCGGTATCTTAAGGTAGTTTAGAATCTCTAGGTTTATTCTCTAGTTGTCTCTCAATTTAAAGACTATATGTTAATGATATAATAATCAACAGCAATATTTCTTCTGGGAGAGAACAAATGATTATATTGAGATTTCTTGATTAGTGATTTAAGTATATTTTAGTGAAATATAAACCAGTACAAGGAGAATATCATATTTATACTAGCTTTCAGATTATTTATTTCTCCCATAATTCACAGAAAAATAATTTTAATTCTTTTGAGAACTTCTTTTTTAAAGAAATGAATATACTGGGTAATGAAGCTGGCTGGCTAAGACATATAATTATCGAAATGTAATTCATTCCATATTTAGAAATTATTTTGGACTAGTAATCATAATAAACGGAAGTCTCCAGGTGAAGAAAGACTTGGTTCTTCATTGGGTGATAAACAAAATAAGGACCCCCATAGTTAGTGCCTTCATTTATCATGCTTGCTATTTAACTGTGACCATAATATGATGTTTGTTCTCTTTATATAAAGGAAGGTTTTTGTTGTTTGTTACTGAGTATTTCCAGTCCTGTTTAATTATAATGGCTACTATTTTTGTAAAGAAGGTATTTTAAAATCAATGCTTAAATGTAGTAAAAATGATTCATTCCCCCAATGCCAGTTCCAGTCCTACAAATGGAAATAGCACTGAGGAGGACATCAGCTGATTTAATCTTCCATTAAGGTTTTATTTGCATAGCCCTTGATCCCTAAAGGCTTAGGCTGCCCATTGCCTCAACAAACCCTTTGTACAAATAAAATTGAATCAAGCAGATGAGTGAGTAAGTGTGTCTGGATAGCAGCCCTGGAATATCGCTACCCTTCTCATTTGCAAAGTTACATTTCCCAGTCCTTTCTGCATACACACAGGCTGTGGGGTCAAACCCGATTAGGTGCTCTCATCAACTCTTTTACAGGATTGGCCTTTTCAGCTTCGAGAAGCAGCATGACCTGTTCCATTCAGCGGCTGTTCTTAGCCCATTCTTTAGCTCTGTCTGTTACGTTCCCATGGAGTGAGGCTCTGGCTTCTCCTGCACATGCTCCCTGAGAGAGTCATTCACAAAGACAATCTGCTCTCCAAGGAAAAGCAGCAAAGCCAGCTGAGGAAAGAGATGATGGATCATGCCAACCAGAGGGGAAGAGTAAGGCATATTAAAAATGACATCAGTGCAGTAATCCCACAGGGATTAATGCAAATTGAACTGGTATGTTTTTCCTGGAAATTCCAGCTCATTCCAGGCATTCATTTTTTCCATAAAGGAGTGGGGGCAGGTTTGATTCTCTCCATGTGACAAGCAATTCAGCAGCAGAGGCAATTAAGCCTTATTGACCAGCACTATACAAAACTACTAAATATTCAACAAACAGACCTTCCAGAGAAAATACATGAAGTCATTATAGTAATAGTTTCCCCTTTGGGTATTCTTTCAAAATATTTTTATTTAGTTTGAGTGTGAGAGATAATATAATGCCTGTAAGGATAGTTTAAAATGGTAGAAAACTATCATGTTTTAAGTATGTGACATTCTGTTAGCATTATGTGAATAAATTTCTGTCTCTCTGCAATCAGTTCAGTTCACCAAATATATATTATGAGACACCTATCCAATGATGGATGAATGTTACTCTTCTGGTGGCTAAAAACCTATGTATGGACCAAGTGGGACAGACTATAGAATTGGAAGAATGTGGACTTCTCTGCCAACCAGTGATAGATAGATTGGGCCTGGAAAGGGCTGGTCTGAGGTGGCCTATTAGATATGGGAACTCTAGTTTATTTTTTAATAATGAATGTTATTTTTATTACAAAAGTATATATTTTCATTATAGAAGATTTGGGGGAGAGGAATAAGCATAGTCAAGAAAAAAACCTGTTATCCTCGCACCCCGAAGTAATGCTGTTAATGTTTTGTTTTATATCCTTCTAGTTTTTTAAATTTATGAGTGCATACATTTTCTTATTTAAAAAAAGATCTTGTTACACACTCTTTCTTAAACTGATTTTATCACCTTACTATGAACCTTTTTGTGTCCTTAAATATGATATTCTATTATATGAAAGTACAATTACTAATCCTTACCAATGGGATTTTAAATCTTCAATTTCCCCTCTTGTAATGACCACTCAGGTAGCTGAATCTTTGTGAACCCCTGGGATTATTTTAAGGATAAATTAATAAACATGGAATTACTGGGTTAAAACCTATGTAAAATACTACGGCTCTAGATGTATATTTTTTAAATGTTCCCCAATTTATATGTCTTTCAGCAGTGAGTATATGAGAAAATTTGACTTCTAAGCTACTCATGATTGAACAGTATCAAACTCTGTATTTGTATTTACTTACTTGTATATTCTTGCACTCTGATTAAATTCTCAAGCTTCATGTAAAGTAGTTCTCATTGTTCGCAGTATTCAATTAGTGGTCTACAACAAGTAGGTGGGAGATGGGGAAAGAGATGAATTCCTGAGAGTCTGGTTCTCTCCTGGGGCTCTCAAGCCCTGGGATGGTAACAAGGAAGTCAAGAAGACTGGCATTTTATCGTTTTGTCCCAGGTCCTAGAGGAAGGATGAGAGATATACTTAAAACCTACTAAAAACAGGCCAGGCACGGTGGCTCATGCCTGTAATCCCAGCACTTTGGGAGGCCGAGGCAGGCAGATCACAAGGTTAGGAGTTCGAGACCAGCCTGGCCAACATGGTGAAACCCCGTCTCTACTAAAAAAAACAAAAAAAATATTAGCCGGGTATGGTGGCGCATGCCTGTAATCCCAGCTACTCAGGAGGCAGAGGCAAGAGAATCGCTTGAATCTGGGAGGCGGAGGTTGCAGTAAGCCGAGATCGTCCCACTGCACTCCAGCCTGGGTGACAGAGCGAGACTTCATCTCAAAACAAAAACAAACAAAAACAAAACAAAACAAAAAAACTACTAAAAACAGAAAGGGTATCTAATCTTCAAGAGCTTACTGTCCAGTCAGGAGAAAGAATATACATCCATGTGAAGCAAACTAGTGCAGCTCCATTTGAAGCAAACTAGTGCAAATAAATTCATACAATTCAAACTATTTTCTTATTGGTTGATGATTTAAATATGTTATTCTTTTTGCTTGTAAACAGATTCTGACGTGATGTGACAAAAATAGACCAACTGATTCACTCCCTCTCCAGCTTTCCATCACACTTAATCCAGAAACTTTCACTTCCAGTAATGGCGAGCTAGATAATTAGGATGACAAGGACAACTTAAAAAACTGAGGGAAATAAATTTTTTAAATTTTCTTACATGTACTAAAAAGCTAACAAAATAATAAAATAGGCTTGGGCCAAAATCTAGGGTAAAACAAGAACCCACGAGGTAAACTCACCATTCAAAGCCTCTTTCTCCCCCCTCACACCTTGTTTGTGCTCTGGACCCACATGATCAGGGACAGGCCAGAAACCTGACCACAGGTATCAGGAATGCCAGCTCCTGAGAAAGCTAACCTGATGACTACTTCATTGTTTTTAACTTCATCTATTTCTATGAAACACATTGATTGTACCATTTTTTTAAAGTGTTGAGATTATTAGGTATGTAAATTTGCTGCAATTGTTTTTAAATAAAAATACTCTCTCAGAATAATGAATTTTAAAAATACCTCTCTTTCTCTGAAGGCATTTACTAGTCTGAATGAAATATCTGTGTAGTCAGGCTGAGTTTTTGGTAGTCTTATAGGGGAAGGAAGACAGGAATCAAAGCTGAGAGCCTGCCCAGGGTAAGAAATCTGATAAACCACCTCCCTGTTTAATCCAGGAATCTCAAGTGCTCCACCTTCAAAGTAAGAGTGAACTAGAAGTAAACCATTACTGGAGCAGCTCAAGTTTGTGTCACTCAGGTAGTCCAGGGAACCTCAAACTTTTGACATAGGTAGACTAGGATGGTTCCATACTAGTAGTGTCTTCTGGTGCTTGACAGAAGCAAAGAAAAATCATTTCTAGAGAATGGAGCCATTATCTTAGGACATTTATTAACCTTGAAAATATTTATTTTCTAGTATAATGACCAACAGTCAAAGATAACACTTTCACAGAATAACAAGATACCCTGAGTAGTAAACAGCAGAAACAACACAGAGTCCCACAGAAACTTCAGAAATTGCAATCATGAGACAGACTGTAAAGTAACTATCCTGACTATGTATAAAGAGATTTTTAATGAGCTTGAAAATATCTGCAAGAAGGGAATCTATAAAAAGTATTGTAACAGATTGTTTTAAAACTAAATAGAACTTACAAAAGTGAAAAATATAACAATCAAAATTATGAACTCAGCGAACATATTAATCAGTAGATCATACGCAGCTGAGGTCAGAACTGAAAGATAAGTCTGAAGAAATCATCCAGAGTGTAGCAGAGAAGAGAAAATGATAGATCATATGCAAGATAGGGTAAGAGACATGCAGGTCAGAATAAGAATACCTACTAACATACCCTTATGGAAGTCCCAGAAGATAAGGAAAGAGAGTTTTGGGACAGAGGCATATTGGAAGAGATGGTAGCAGAGAATTTTCCTTAACTGATAAAAAACACAAATCCACAGATTAAAGAAGCCTAATAAATTTGTTCTTCTAACAAGTAGACCCAGGCAGAAGGAAAATTTATCTCAGATGAGTATCCCAGAAGGAAAATTAAAGGCATTTTGAGGCAAACAAAAACAGAGTTTGCCTCTATTACATCAAATGTAAATGGACTAAATGTTCCCATTAAAAGACAAAGATTGTCATACTGGATAAAATAATACTATAACTCTCTGCTGTTTACAGAAGACACACCTAAAATATGTCAGTAAGTTTTCAACTGTGGGTGATTTTGCCCTCGAGAAGATATTTAACAGTGTCTGGACTTATTTTTGGTTGTCATAACCTGGGGAAGTGCCATTGTAAACTACAATGCATAGAACTGAACCCCCCCACACACACACACAAGGAATTACCTGGCCCCAATATCATGGTTGGAGAAATCCTGATGTAAGTAAACAGAAAGTTAAAAATGAAAAGATAGTAAAGAAAATATATATCAAAAGTAAGCCCAATTGCTATGTTAATTATAGACAAAATTATAATGAGTCAGAAAATACTTCTAGAAATAAAAGGGATTACTTCAAAATAATAAATGTCCATTTAGCAGGAAAATCTAAGAATATTAAATTTATATTCATCAAATAAAATGGCCTCAAAATACTTAAAGCAAAAATTCCACAACTCTAAGGAAAAAGACAAATTCATTATCAAGGTGTTTTATATTTACATTCTTCTCTCAGCATTTGATATAAAAAGCAGGCAAAAAGCCCCAGTAAGAATATATAAGATTTGAATAACACAATTGTCAAATTTCACTAAGGGACATATATATAACACTGTACTTAACAACTGCAGAATATTATTTTCAAGCATACATGGAAGGAACAGTTATAAAAGATGACTCTATATTGGATCACAGAGCTAGTGTCAACAATTTCATAGAATTAAAACCACACATAATTATGCTCTCTGACCACAGTGTATTGTTAGCATTCAATAAGAAAAAGATGACTGGAAATACCAATATTTGAAAATTAAGCAGTACACATATATAATCCATCACAGTGGAAATTAGAAAATATTCCTGACTGATAATGAAAAATACTATATATAAACTTTTCAGTAAATAAAGCTGAGCTTAGAGGAAAATTTATGGCTTTAAATTCATCTAAAGAAGTTAGGGGAAAAAACAACAAATTAAATCTGAAGAAAGTAGAAGGAAAGAAATAATAAAGACAAGAACAGGAATTAATGAAATAGAAAACACTTATAGAGAGGATATACAAAGCCAAAAGGTGATTCTTTTTAAAGACTGATAAGACTGCTGCCGGGTGCAGTGGTTCACTCCTGTAATCCCAGCACTTTGGGAAGCTGAGGTGGGTGGATCACTTGAGGCTAGGAATTCAAGACCTACCTGGCCAACATGATGAAACCCCATCTCTACTAAAAATACAAAAATTAGCCAGGCGTGGTGGTACATACCTGCAGTCCCAGCTACTTGGGAGGCTGAGGCACAAGAATTGCTTGAACCCAGGAGGTGGAGGTTGCAGCGAGCCAAGATTGCACCACTGCACTCCAGCCTGGGTGACACAGAGCGAGACTCTGTCTCCAAAAAAGAAAAAAATAAATAAAGACTACAAATCCTTATAAAGACTGATTGAGGAGAAAAAAAGAAAGACACAGATAACCAAAATCAGGAATGAAAAGGAAGACATCACTGCCGATCCTAGAGGTATTATAAAGAATACTTTTTTAAATAAATGAACTCCAATTTCTTACTCTGGGTAAACAAAGCCCTGTCTCATCTAATTCATACATTCATTTTATACAGTTTTCTCTCTCGTCTACTGTGCAGCCATTAAACATGCCAAGTTTGTTTCTCTGATAGGGTCTTCATTACCAACTAATGCAAAGTAATGCAATGACTGTCTCCTTGTCTCAGATTTAAATATAACCTCCTCAGAAAGGCCTTTCGTGACCACTCAATCTAAGAGAGCAACCTGTTATTCTTCATATCATTCAATTTTAATTCCTTAATTAGCTCATGCTATTTACTTCATAATTGTTTGCTCCCCATTCCAGACATAAAACACATCAGAGTAGGATCCTTATCTTGCTCATCACTCTATCCCAGAGTGCTCGATAAATATTTGTTGATTGAAGTACCATCTTCTGATTCAGTCACAGAGAGGTGGGCATGAGGGAAATAAGGAAAAAAGTAGAAACAAGAAATAAAGAAAAATCAGAAACAATTTAAGACCCTATTGGGTGCAAAAGGGAAGTGGAAAGAAGAGACAAGAAAATACATAAAGGGGTTAAAAGAGAGGAAAATAATTAGATAGTATTACTGTTGTGTTTTGGAAAAACTCTTAATTAGAAGGAAAGGAACTAACTTTATTAAGCTACCTCTATGTAGGAAAACTAAATTACCAGGTGATGTGGGGGTTTTTTTTGAAAGATTTTATTTCAACTTACAGGCATCACCAAAATTATTTTCCTCATTTTCAACCTTTTCCTAGGAAGAAAAGAAAGTGAGTTATTTTATTCTATAGAAGGAAAAACAAAAGCCTATTTGTTTTAATCAAGTAAAATTGTCAAGGATGACTGGCAGTGCCATTCACTGAGAAGGAATATTAGAAGAAGTGTTTTGCAGGGAAATCATGAGTTTCCATTTTAACAGGTTAAAATTTAGATATTTTGAAATATCCAAGTAGGGGTGTTGACAAGATAATGGGATACTTCACTCAGAGGAGAGGTCTGAGCTGGAGATCTAAATCTTTGATGTATGGATGGTAATTGAAGCCATAGGCATAGATGTGAGTGTCTAGAGACAAAGAACAGCATATGAAAAAATGGGGTTTCATGGATGTATCTTAAGGAGCTCCAATATTTAATGGTTAGGTGGTACGAGACAAGCCTTTGAAGGAGACTGAGAAGGAATGGTCAGGAGAATATGGTTTCATGAAAGCCAAGGGTATTTACTGTTTCAAGGAAAAGAATGGTCAGCAGTGTTGAATGCTGCTGAGACACCAGAGAAAATGAGAATTGAAAATGTTTATTACCTTTAGTGACATTGAAGTCTTTGACCTCAGTGAAAGTAATTTTAGCAGAGTGGAGATGGAATCTGAGTCATTTTAACATCCACAGTACCTTTCCGTAGAGTAGATATTTGATATGATTTTTCATTTGCTTTACCATGAAATGTATAATTATGCAGAAGAAAGTATAATGTATATGTAGTATTTGAAAAATAAAGTGAACAACATTTATCCATAACCCAATTTAGGAAACAGAACTTTAGAAGACACCCATATGCTCCTCCCTGTTTGCATCTACCTTCTTCATCTGCCCAGATATACCACTCTTAAACTGTTGTAATAAGTTTTCCCGCCAGGTGCAGTGGCTCACGCCTGTAATCCCAGCACTTTGGGAGGCCGAGGCGGGTGGATCACGAGGTCAAGAGATCGAGACCATCCTGGCCAACATGGTGAAACCCTGTCTCTACTAAAAATACAAAAATTACCTGGGCGTGGTGGTGGGTACCTGTAGTCCCAGCTACTCGGGAGGCTGAGGCAGGAGAATCTCTTGAACCTGGGAGGTGGAAGTTGCAGTGAGCCAAGATCGCACCACTGCACTTCAGCCTGGCGACAGGGTGAGACTCCATCTCAAAAAAAAAAAAGTGGGCCGGGCGCAGTGGCTCACGCCTGTAATCCCAGCACTTTAGGAGGCTGAGGTGGATGGATCACGAGGTCAGGAGATCAAGACCATCCTGGCTAACACAGTGAAACCCCATCTCTACTAAAAATAAAAAAATTAAAAAAATTTTAAAAGTCGGGCGTGGTGGCAGGCACCTGTAGTCCCAGATACTCGGGAGGCTGAGGCAGGAGAATGGCATGAACCCAGGAGGCGAGATCGCGCCACTGCACTCCAGCCTGGGCCACAGAGCAAGAATCCATCTCAAAAAAAAAAAGAGTTTTCCCTTGCTTTTCTTTTATAGTTTTACAACATATGAGTGACTTCCTAAACAATATACTGTTATTTTTACAATATACTTTTTTAGTTTTAACTGGTTTTGAACTCTGTATAAATGGAATTATACTGTATTCATTCTGAGTCTTGCTTCTTTTGTTCAACATTATCTTTTTGAGATTTGTCTGTGTTGATACCTGAGATTGTATGTCATTTTCACTGTTGTATAGCATTCCATTGAATTAACATGCCATAATGTATTTTTACATTCTGCTTTTGATTGGTATTTGGGTCATTTCCAGTTTTTTGGTTTTTTGCTTTAAAAAGCAATTCCACCGCGAACATCATTATCATGTCACCTTATGAATATGTGCAAGAGTTTTTCTAAGATAGGTGTATAGATAAGAATAGAATTGCTAGGCCATATCATATGGGTATGTTCAACTCTATTGTGAAATACCAAACTGTTTCCTAAAGTGATTGAATCATTTTTTACTCCTACCCATTACCATTGCTCTATATCCTCCCCAGTGTTTGATATTGTCAGTCTCTAGAATTGTTGCCAATTTCATGAGTATGAAATTTTATCCTATTGTAGTTTTAATTTGCATTTTCTTGATTATTAATAAAGTGAAGTTTTTAAATGTCTATTGGCCATGTAGTATTTCACAAAAGAGAAAATTCAATTCAAGTGTGATGCCCATTTTTCTGTTGTGTCTTTTACTTTTGAGTTATAGGTATTTTTAAAATATTTTTGATGCAAATTCTTTTTGTTATGTGTGATAGAAATATTTTTTCTCAGTGTAAGGCTTGTTATTATGCCTTTGACGAACATAAATTTTTTCTTTTAATGTAGTCAAATTTATCAGTCTTGTTTAAAATATCCTTTCCTACTGTAAAGTCATTATTTTGTCCTACATTTTCTCCTAAAAATCTTGTATTTTTGTCTATTCCTCTTAAATATTTAGTCTACTTTAACTTGGGAGGTTTGCTGTGAGGTGGGAGATCAATTTCATTTTTCTATGTGGATGCTTGGTTTTCCCATACTGTTTAATGAGATGTCCAGTCCTCCCCTACTGACCTGATAAACCCATCTGTAATATAGCAAGTGTTCATAAATGTGTGGGTCTATTTTGGGAACTTCTGTTTGGTTCCATTAAGTGGTAAATGTTTAGCAACTAGCTCTTCCCACTCCTTTCCTATAAACAAAAAGTACCAATTTGTAGTATTTGCTGATTTCCATGGTATAAATACTCCCACAATGACCAGTTTCAAGCTTCCAATGTGATATCACTAAAATGCGGAGTTGGTAAGAGGTGCTAACAGTTAGAGGTCAAGAATAGGGTCTATCCAAAAGATAGTGCTAATGCCAAACTTTCTTAACTAGTAGAGCTCGATATCAGGGCAATTCTCGCATTGTCTTCTTTAGGAGTGATCTGCCTATTCTTGGTCTTTTGCATTTCCATATATATTTTAGAATTAACTTATAAAGCCTCTTTTTTTTTTGAGACGGAGTCTGGCTCTGTCGCCCAGGCTGGAGTGCAGTGGTGCAATCTCGGCTCACTGCAGGCTCCACCTCCCGGGTTCACGCCATTCTCCTGCCTCAGCCTCCCGAGTAGCTGAGACTACAGGTGCCTGCCACCACACCTGGCTAATTTTTTGTATTTTTAGTAGAGACAGGGTTTCACCATGTTAGCCAGGATGGTTTGGATCTCCTGACCTTTTGATTCGCCTACCTCGGCCTCCCAAAGTGCTGGGATTACAGACGTGAGCCACCATGCCTGGCCCAAGATGGATATAATTTTTATGTTACAAAAAGATTTATAATTGTACTGGAGTCTGTTAACCTTCAGACAATTCCTTTAATGCTTTTATTTATTTATTTATTTATTATTTTTAATGTAGACAAGAATGAGATGATGATGCATTGACATACCTCCTTTTTTACTAACACAAAGGGCAGCTATCTGAAGCACATTATTCCAACATGGATCTTTTCAGTTAATAATATATCTCAGAGATCTTTCCTGTCAACATGTACAATTCTTACTCTTTAATGCTTTTGTACTTACTATACTATTTTAACTGCTTCAGAGTATTCAGTTATGTGCATATGTATAGATGTGGATGTGAATGTGTGTGTGTGATAGTGGTTAAGAGCTTGAGTTCTGGAACCAGACTGCCTGTCCCAGAATCCTGCTCTGACACCTTCTATGTGACTTTAGAACAGTTTCTTAACCTCTGTGAGTCTCATTTTCCTCATTTATAATATGGTCAAAGTAGCAATGCCTATGTCATGGAATTGGTGTGAAGATTAAATGAGATAATTCATGTCAGGCATTAGAGCCTGGCTGCTACACAGTAAGTGCTTAATAAATGTTAACTGCTAGCGTTTTCATTCTTGCCTTTGCTGCTATTATTATTCCTAGTACTGCGCTACTGATAAATACTTGATTTGTTTCCAGGTTTTTGCTATGACAAACAATGCAGTGGTGAATATCCTTGTACATAGATCTTAAAATAACTTGGGGGATGTGTATCCCTGAGTGCAAACTCCTATAAACAGAATTGTTGGGTCAAAGAGTATGCAGCTAAAAATATTGACAAATTGCCCTCTAAAACAGATATTCCAAATTATATTCTTACCAATCGTATAAGAAGTATATTACTCACCTTACATCAGCCCTCCGTATTATTAAATTTCTAAATGTTTACCAATCTTATACTTAGTTTGTCCTGCATCTCTTTAGATATGAATGAGATTAAACATCCTTTTATAGGTTTATCACTTTTTTTTTACAAATAATAATGAACTACTTGCTCATATCCTTTGCCTATTTTCTACTAAGTTATATCTCTCTTTCTTACTGATTTCTAAGAGTCCCTAGTGCCTTATAAATAAAAATACTGACCTATCAATTTCCAGAAACATAGTTTCTATGGAAATTAGATATAACTGAATTACTTATATTCACTTGATTTTATTTTGTAAACATTTTAAAGCTCCCCCAACCCTGCCCCCGCCAGTCTCTTGAGCATTCCTACCTAAAGTCACTTGGGGTCAGGGACTGTAACTTCTATTCCTTTATTTCCACTTGTTCCCTTTCCCTCTAGTAGCACCGGGCTTCTCTGCCAAATTCAGTGACTGGTGGAGGGGCCTTGCTATAGAAATTTCAAAAGAGTGGATTGAGTCATGGTCCTGAAACATAAGCCACACATTAGGTTATGTGAAGGCCTGGAAAACAAGAAAACATGTCCAGAGGCTAAGCAGGCTCCTTCTATTCTATGCACATCTCCAATGGCAAGACGCTTAAGTCTATTTTAGCAAATAAGAAGATTGACCTGTTCGCATGGCATCTGACAGGAAAACGTGGAGCCAAGAACTTGGAGCTTTTTGGAATCCATTCATCTATAAATCTGTGGCTCTTTAGAACTTTTTCCAAATGGGGGCAGTGATAATGATAATGTGACTATAATGTGGCCCTTGTGAGCTCAGTGCCCAAAGTAATAATACTTCCAGCACCTTTTGTAGGGCACCTGCTCTGTGTGAGTACTATTCTAGAAGTCTTACACACATCCTCTTTATTCCTTGTAGGGTCCCTTCAAGGATTGTTCTTTCTACTTTAAAGATAAGGAAACAGTGACTCAGTATAGCATAGCACCTTGTCCTAGTCACACTCATAGTGCAGGACAGAGGTGGATCCTATTCAGGCCTGAATACCCCAACCCCACACACTGTTTTGTTCTACTGTTCACTTTGTACATCTGTAGTAGAATTTTTCACATTTTGCCTTGTATATAGTTTCATTATTCTTCCAATACTGTAAAACTCCTTGAACTCTGGACCCAGACTGCCTGAAGAAAGAAACCGTGTCTTTTTCACCTACCCTCCAAGCAACAATCAGCAAGGCTATCGAGGTCAACTGGACTTGCCCCAAGAACACTTCATGGTCAATGTCTGAGTCAGGAATTGACTTTAGCCAACTGTGCCCTCTGTTGTGAAGCCATCCTAGAAACCAGTGCCTCCCATCTGTGTGTGCTTTCTAGCTCTGAAAACTACCAAAAAGTCCCTGTATCTACTGGAATATAGCTTTGGGAAACCAAGAATGCCTGCAGCCCCTCGTTCAGCAGGTACTTCAATGCAGAGGACCAATGTGGGCAGAACTGCACTACCAGCTTGTGAATGAATGTTCAGATGGGAAGTGAGCATCTTTTCCCTTATGTTTTGTGCTAAGAATACTGTGGTGTTCAAGCCCAGATACTTTAAGATACATAGACATTTGGAAAATAAAGAAAAGGACAAATGAGAAAATAAAAATCAGCAGTAACACTATCACCCGAAGCAGCCATTGTTAACGTTTGGTATCTATCCTCCCAGCTAAGCTATACATTAAGTAACATGTACTTAACAATGGGATTATATTATGCATATTACATTTGTAACAAGCTTAGTGCCATTTTGATTGGTTATTCCAAATCTAGGGGAAGCCTATTAGACAAAAGTTCTCTCCTTCCTCTGGCTGTGATTTATTGGGGGTAGAGGTGGGGTTTAAATCATAATTACACTTACTTAATGTCATTTAAAATGTTGCAAAGCACTTCACATCCTGCTGAGGAATCTGATAGTGCTGAAGCAAGACCAGAGTCTACATCTGCACTCAAGCCTCAGAGCCTTTCCACAATGCTTTTCAGTTTCAGGTTTCAGGAGCAAAGAGAAGCAAAAAGCAGTGCTATCATAAGCAGGGCTAGATGATCTAATGGCAGAGCCAGATGGGGTCTTGTTTTTAGTTGCAATCTGTCTGAGGCATTCTTGTAATATTATTTAACAATTAATTTTTAAGTATTTTTTTTACATGCACAGGGAACAAAGTCCAAAAGATTCAAAAGAGTATACGGTGAAAAGCATGCCTCCCCCTACTCCCCGGGAGGCATCACTGTCTGCGATTTCTTGTGTATCCTTATCTGAAGCATTTTGAGTTCAAAGGGCAGGCAAGCATTTGCAGAGGTCATCAAGGGTATTTTCCTTTGTCGCATCAGTATTCTCTGCAGAGGTCATCCTGGTAACCAGGCTTCATAACCCCCAACAATATTCCAAAGGAATATCTCCTTTCAAAGTGCATGGTGGATGTATCCTGAGGCAGGGCCAAAACCACCCACTGAGACCACCCCAAACAAAGAGGGCAGAGAGCTGCCGTGCTGCCAGAGGAACAGACTCAGGAGGGCCACAGCTGAATCTGGACCAGTCTCAGAGTCAGGAGACCGAGGCCTCATCTGGTCTCTGCCATGGATGGACTGTAAGCAAGTTACTTAACCTTTCTGCGAAGTCTCCTCCTTGTCTAACAGGGTAAGATTATAATTAAGAGGATGGCTCAAAACAATTCCTCTTAAGCTTTAATGTGCACGTGAATGACCCAGGGGATCTTGTTGCAATGCTCATTCAGATTCAGCAGGTCTGGGGTGGGGCCCAAGATTCTGCATTTTCAACATGCTCCAAAGACTCAAGAAGTGGCCCTCAACTACTGGCCTGTGACCTGTTCCCAGGACTAAGCACCTGGTAATGTTTACTTCAGAGCTGAGCAGCTCCCTCTGGAGAACCCTGGCATTCAATTTCCTAAGATTTTTATTTGGCCTCTGGTGCCTGGTGATGGTGCTGCTGCCAGACCCTGTGCTGAATGCTCTGAATATATGGTTCCTCTCTTCATCCTCCCAGCTACTCAGTGAAGTAGGTGTTGTGATTATCCCCATTTCACAGATGAGGAAACTAAGGCTTAGAGAGGTGAATGTGCTCAAGATTACACAGCTGATAAGAGGCAGAGCAGGCCTTCCCACAGACCATCTGATTCCAGACTCCTCGTGTTAACACTAAACCAAAGAGCGAGTGGCATTCTCCGTTTCAGCCTTGAAAGTGAACACCACAGGAAGTGCTGTACCAAGGGGCCTCCTCTTGTGTCTGTGTGGGAGGAGGACACTGCTGTCCGTCAGCTCAGAGTGTCTCCTCCAAAGAAATGCATCTCAGCTTGCAAAGCCTCTACCTCAAATTTTTGTGAAAACTCTTCAAGGATTCTGACCGCAGCTCTTATCAGTTACGGGGCAGGAAGCCGCCTTCCACAAGCCACCCTCTCCCCATACGAGAGGGTTCCTTGGCTGTGAACAGCACTTAGATTGTGTCAGAGGAAGGCCATGGGCTTTAACAGGCCACATCCATTTTCATTTACCTTCTGAAAGAAGATTAAGGAGAAAATTCAATTTTGCCTAATGCCTCCCCCAAATGGCTAATTTATATGCTAATTAGCAAGATAGGGATCGATGAAACTGGTAATCAATATGATATCCAAGGCAATGGTAATGAAATTCATTCTGAGATGCACTGGCAGTGGAAATGAAGCAATTATGCAGAATAAATGGGATAGCTCAGGGAATAAGGGCCCCAGATTGCACTTGACTGCATTATTTCCCCTTTTACCCCTCCCCTCACCCTTCCCCACCCCGTTAAAATCAACTGTCCATTCAGGTCCTTTGAGATACCACGTGCCAGCTTCTCCCTCTCCAAATACCTGATCCTGCATTAACCCTGTGGATTTGTGGCCCACCATGGGGAAATGCTACAGAAAACAGCAGGCTCTGAGAAGACTAGGGATACAAACCCTGGAGGAGAAGCAGGGGCTGAATAGGGGCTCTTAAGCCATAGACTGAGTGGTGAATTCGTACTTTACTGTCACACCTACTGAGGTTGGCTTAAGGTTTTTTAATTCTAAAGCATTATAGATACCATATTGCCCAAAATTTCCACGACTGTCCTAATTTCAAATATTTTGTCCCATGAGGCCATATGTTAAATGACGTGTCCTACATAAGTCCAGTGATAAGTAGGCCACAGTGTTTTTGTATGATTTAGCCTAATACTAGGAAGTCTTGTTTCAATCTGGACATTTATTCCAATGTTTCAGATATTTTGGAGGAGAGGGGAGAGGTGTGATTGCAATTATCTCTGGAGATTTAGGGGCCCTATAGTATTCATTTCACACTTTTCAACTAAGATAATTGAAATTTGTCTTTTACCCCAATGTCTGCTCATTGGAATCGCCTGGGTAATTTGTCCCCAAATTTTCTTATGAAAAGTTCTGAACATACCAAAAAGTTGAAATAAGTATACAGTGAATGTCACATGTATCCTATCCAGATTCTACAATTAACATTTTACCATACTTGCCTTATCACATATCTGTCCAACTGTCCATCCCCCTATACATCATCAGTTCATCTTTTCTTAATGCATTTCACAATAAATTGCAGGCATCAGGATACTTCAGTCCTAAACACTTCAGTATGTATATCATTAACTAGAGTTCAATATTTATTTGTTTATTTTTATCTTAAGGTAAAATGTATATACAACAAAATGCACAAATTTGAAAAACACTATTCTGTAAATTTTGACAGAGGCATGCATTGATGTAGTACAAATCCCTATCAACATCACCCCAGAAATTCCCTCTTCCCCCTTCCCAGCCATTCCCCACCCCATACCCCACAGAGGCAACCACTGCTCTGATTTTTTTCTATCATAGATTAACTTTATTCTAAGAACTCCATATAAATAGAACCATGTAGTATGTACCCTTGTATAAGGCTTCTTTTACTCAGCATAGTATTTTTTAAATTCATCCATGTCGTTGCACATATTAATATTTTGTTTCTCTTTATTGATGAATAGCATTCCATTGTGTGGATATACCACAGGTTTGGGGGCTATTATGAATGAAGCTGCTATGAACGTATTTGTACAAGACTTTTTATGAACATATGTTTTCATTTTGCTTGAGTGAATTCCTAAGGATGGAATTTCTGGGTTATAGGGTAGATGAATGTTTAGTTTTATAAGAAATTGGCAGACTGATTTCCAAAGTGGTTGTGCTATTCCTGGGAAGTGCTTTAAAAACGCTGTTTTGGCTGGGCGTGATGGCTCATGCCTGTAATCCCAACACTTTGGGAGGCCAAGGCAGAAGGATCACTTGAACCCAGTAGTTTGAGACCAGCCTGGGCAGGAAAGCAAGACGCCATCTCTACAAAATAAAAAATAAAAAATTAGCCAGGTACAGTAGTGTGTGCCTGTGCTTCGGAGGCTGAGGCAAGAGAATCACTTGAGCCTAGGAGTTCCAGGCTGCCGTAAGCCATAATTGTACCACAGTTGTACCACTGTACTCCAGCCTGGGTGACAGAATAAGACTTTGTCTCAAAAGAATAATAATAAAATAAAAACATTGCCTCTCTGCTCCCCCTACCAAAAAATTCTTAGTTAATTAGTTGATCAGGAGTGGGGCCCAGGCATTGGTGTTTCCAGCATGCACTGCTGTGGTTCTGATTTGCAGCTGGAGGAGAGAGTCACTGAAGGTTTAACATTTAACTCTAGTTTAAAGACCTTTTGGTGCCTATGATAAGTGCAAAAAGTTGACTTTTTTTTTACTTTGAAAACTGGCTTTCTGTTGCTGTTCCCCTTTTTCCTTTACTTTTTTTTTTCTTTTGCTGCTATAAAGACTTGATGGTGTTCTTGGATTATTTGGACATCAGAGTTCACTTGAGTCAAAAGATCTGCTTTTTAATCCCAGTTTTGCCACTTTGTAACTGTATAAGTTTGAGCAAGTTACTCATCAGTGTCCTTTTCTGTAAAATATGGTTTCTATTATGTATTCCAAGGCTATGAGGATAGAAGTGCCTGACTCAAAAATTTTCTGAAATTTATTATAGGACAGGAGTGGAAATAGAGCTATCCATTGCCCTCCCCAACCCCCAGGATACGTGAGATTCCTTAACTCTGCCTTTCTGAACAAAGGCAGATTGACAGTTCTTTTCTTTGGTTCTATAATATGGCTCTGGATGTGAGGCTGTGAATGTCAGAGGTTGGAGAGCTGTCACCACTTCCTTTAATGATTGGAGTATAATTACCTATTGTCTTACTAAAAGTATGTAAAACTCCAAATCAGTAGGATAGGGATTTTGAATTGGTTTTCCATTCCTGATGGTGATGTGGGCTGATCCATCTCTTCGTTGTCCCCATGTAACCCACAACACATCTTTGCAAGACTGCTGGGTAGAGTTGGTATTAAGAGAACAGTGAAGAGCTGTGCAGCAGCTGAGGTCATCGTTTATTCTTGCCTTCATTGGCTCTGGATTACTGAGCATCAAGTCAATAACAACAATGACAGCAAAATCAACCTACCTTCTGAAGCCTAGCCTGCTCACTCTGAGGAGACAGGCTTGGAGACTATCTCCTGAGTCCACTTCATATGGTTCTGGTCCACACAGACTGCACTGGTCCCTGAGCACAGAAAGTTGGTGTGTGTGGCTCCTGACAAGATTTACATCAAATGCTCAGTACTTGTTGGAAGAAAAAAACAAAAACAAAAACAAAAAACCTCTTGAAAAGGTCTTATAAGTGATGTGGCTTCTCTCATTGTTTTGTTCAACCATTTAAATGAGGATTTTCCAGTCAGCACCAGGAAGAATGCACTTGAGGCCAGCATGGGCACAGATGAGGCTTCTAAATCAGGGTAGAAGTGCCAGGCTTAGCTCCTTTCTAAACAGGAGGGCTGAGGATTCTCCATCACATCCTCCCAGACAACTACTGAGCATGCAGCATGCATTCTTTGCCTTCCTAGGAAGTAGGAAGGTAGGGTTTTCAGAGTATTCGAGGTTGCTCTGGGCGCCAGTTATCAGTGATAACTAACAAAGATCCAGGGAAAATGATGGCTGCTAATGAGCTTCTTTTCAAGTTTATGGCCTCCCTGAGTGTCTATCTGTGGAACTCTCATGCTTTTGTAAGGGGGTACAGGATCGAGGGGACAAGGGAAGGGATCAGATGGCCTGCTATCTGAAGCATGTGCCTGGCTTCAATAGTCCCCTTTTGGGTTGGTTTATTCTGTAATGTGTCCCCTGAGAAGACAGACTAAGCAGCCTGGGTTACCCTGCAATTTCTCCAAACTATTTGCATGAAATACTGCAGGCAAAAAGCCCAGCCCCTGATTGGCTGTTGCTAGGTAACAACATAATCATCAGGAAATTAGGCTGTCCTTTTTTTTTTCCCAACACGGAGTATGTGTGTGATTGCAGTGTTGTGCAGGAAGAGAGAGGGAGTGGAACAAAGACAGATAAATGGGATGATCTTGAAGGCGGGGACACCACAGCCACAAACCTGCATCCCACGGTAGGACAATCTGCTTTGGGTTGGGCTCTTTACTCAGTCAAACCAATATTGGTACATTTTCCTTTTTATAATAATGGCAAAGCTAGGAGGGCCCTGCAGACAGCAGGAACAGGAGCTATAATAGAAGCAACTTTGAGATTTGAAGTGCTTTTTAGAAGCAAGAGGTAGTATTTAATATGTGGGAATGACTCTAGTGAAGTGAATAAACGAGTGTGTCTGGAGAATGTATATAGGCAGATAAGAATCCATTAGTATGGCCGTAGAGCACCTGCAAGGAACAGAACGTGAGAATGCGCATGTGAATGAGGCATAACAGAAAAAACAAGCATGCTTTAAGATAGGAAAGGGAGCCCATAAACTGAAGTTTAGAACTGTGTCTGTTATGACTCCGCCAGTGTTTAGCATGTGGACCTTGCATTAGGACCTCATAGACTAGACAGGTGGATGAAGAGGCAGCAGTCTAAAGAGAGCATTTGTGTATGTGCATGTGCATGTGTGTGTGTGTGTGCGCGCACGTATGTGTGGACACAGCTGAAGCACCTAGTTCATTTTCAAGATTGTGTCCTGAATAACAGTGTGCAGAGCCCTGGCAAGTACACAGCCACACCTGGATGCTTCCACTGGGTAATGAATATCCATGAAGACCGTTAGCACTTTCCTTTCCCTCTGTGCTAGCCCCAGGTGGCTTTCTCGCCTCTAACCTCCCTTATCTTGCCTTCCTTTTGAGCTCCCTAGCAATGACCCTGCCCTTACACTAGAGCCTCAGTTGCAATACAGCATACTTCATTGGCTTGCTACAACCCCAGCCAAGCTAATTGCCTTTTGCCATTCATTGTCTGCCAGATTAACGACTCCTCGTGTGTCTGGTTGCCCATTGCCTCCTCTGAGATTCCTCTGTGTACTCTCTCTGGCTTGTCTTTCCCTTCTTCTGTCTCCTCAGCTCAGCCTCTCTGAGCTCCACATCTGAATTTTTGGAAGGTATTTAATTTAAATGATAAAATAGAAGCACTGCCTTTTTTTTTTTCCTGATCAAAGGGAATAGTATTAGGCATGATGCAGAGGGGACCATTTTGTAGGAGTGGTAAAAAATATGCAGATGTATCAGAAACAAGGCAGAGTATGTGCCAATAACCAAGACTCAGAAGAAAAGATCTTCCCAAGCATACAGTCCCCTACAGTGATTTGCTGTCTCCAGTGGGTGAGCCTAACAAGGCTCAAAGCTCCTGCCTGAAAGAAAAAAGCCATCACTAACGTACAGTGGCTCAAATCCCCTTTCTGAGTACATGTACTAAATGGAATGAACTTGATGCTCTGCAAAGCCTTTAGGACTTGAAGTGCAGATCATCTTCCTCTTCTCCAGTGGCGACTTTCATTACCTTTTAGTTCTCAAACATTAAAATAGAGCACAATCTCTGTTCCACTTCTGCTTCCCCACCATTCTCCAAGACAGTGGTTCTCAAAGTGTGGTCCCAGGACCAGCAGCCTCAGAAGTCTGGGGATGGGTGGGGCCCAGCAATCTGTTTTAACAAACCCTCCAGGTGATTTTGTTGTGTGCTCAAGTCTGAGAACCACTGTGGACCTGAAAATTTGCATTTTTAATAAGACCTCACTCTTTGAAAATCTCTGCTCTAAGAATAGAAAAGAGGGGACAATGTGTGATGAGAAAGATCTCATTCCACCTAGAAAGCCCCCTCCCCATTTCCGAAGTCCCGATCGAACCTGTCTTTAAAGATCCACCCAAATGAAACTTTAGCTGATGCAAGTGAAAGTTATCCCTTGACAGCTTCCTGCATTTCAGGGGTGCACAAACCAAGGGCCAAATCCAGGTCACAACTTGTTTATGTAAGGCCCTCAAACTAAGAATAGTATTTACATTTTTTTAATGGTTGGAGGGGGTGAGGAACCGAAGAAGAATGTGCAGCAGAGACCATATGTGGTGTACAAGGCCTAACCTAGATGTCCCTTTACAGAGAAAAAAAAAAAAATGCTGACTCCTGTTATATTTATGTGCTTTTCTTATTTTTCCTCTTAAACTGTTAACTTCTTAAAAATAGAGTCAATATCCAAGTCATGTTTGTATTGCATTCAGTACCAAACATATAGTAATTGTTCAATAAATATGGGAAGGGGCAGATGGTGGTGGTTGGGCAGCTGACAAGTGTTGTGGGAATCCAAAAGAGATGGACTTTTATACTTGACCACTTTGTGGCTGTCCTATCCATAAAATAAGAACAGTGTTTTTCTCCACCTTAAGTAGATGATGAACATCCAGAAGTTCATACTAATGGAATTTACTCTAGTAACTAGATGGTGAAAAGCAGTTGGGAGCTGCCCTGCAGCTTGAAAAACAAGATTAGTATTGAAAATGTCCATAAATGGATAAGTTAAAAATAAGCAAAAAGCTTAAAATTTCAGGTGGATTTCTGATGTCCAGTAAAAAGTTTTCACGGAATTATATGCTACCATGGTTAAAAGAGCCCCTAGTGATGATGCTGCACGAATTCCACCTGCCCCATGGTTGCCCAGCCTCTGCTTGAACCCCTCCACTGACTAGGAACTCACTTCCTCACAGCCAGCCCCACTCTACTTTTTAAACAGCTCCAGTGATTAGGAAGCACTTCTTTTCTATTCAGTTGAAATCTATCTTCTTATAATTTCCACCCTGTAGTCCTAGTTCTGCATACTTTAATTTCAAAATTAGCTACCTACGTTTCATAAATACGATAAAAGAAGTGGGGTAGAGTTATGCTTGACTGGAAAGAATGGGAGGTTGAGGGGGACCTATCCATTTAGATAATTTTCCCCTGCAAATAGGGAACAGGTTAGAAATACAAGAAGCTAAAAGCCAAGATGTATGCTAACAGAGGAAAGGCAAACTTACGAGTATAAAATGGAATAGAACATTCCAAATACGGCAGGAAGCAAAAGGCCGGTGGTCACAGTAGATCACAGGCTGACCACAGATGTGCATGCTATGTTTCTGCTAGAAAGGAATGTTAATAGCAATTAAAGGCTATTATTTGGGGCAAATGAGGGTAAGGAGGCCCCAGAGCTAGGCCCAGGGGACTCTGGAATTGCTTTGTGATTCCAGAGCTATGAAACAGCTGCCAGGACAAGTTGCCAGGGCAGAAGCAAGCAGGAGGAAATGTCCTGGGAAGGGCTGGGCCCTCTAAGTGGTGGCTGGGCCAAAGCAATGAGGCCTTCAAAAGGGAACGGTCCCAAAGAAGATGGAGGAAAGGAGTAGAGAAAGGAAGCTGGAAGTTCAAGTTATACTCCTGTTTATAATGTAATGTAGGCTTAAGATTAATCCAAACACCCTGAGAACTGATGAAGCATTGCATGAACAATATCCCCAAGAAGAATGTGTATTGAACATTCACTGCTCTGGATTTCTAAAATGCTTTTACTGCACAGAGCTTGGAGTTGCGTGGGGGATTGAATCTAGTAATAGCAATCACCAACTAGCTTCGTCTCTTTCGCACCCCCCACACCCTGCCAAACACCCACCACATGCACAACCCATGGCTTACGTCTGTCCTGGTTGTCACTTCTTCCAACTTCATCTGTAGGTGAGGGTTTTTTTTTTCTTTTTTTTTTTTTTTTTTAACAAGAACATTTCTTGGACTTGAGAATGGGGCTTTTGGGAGCCTGGTGTAAAGTTTATGTCCAAGCCAGGACTAAGAGTGTAGTCAAAAATTGTAAGGGATTAAAAACCCACATGTTTGAGAATCTTCCCTTCTCCACATTCAAGGCACTCCCACGTTACAACCTGGACATGAGCTCCAGATTCAGACTATTGTGATTTATGCCACTTCATAGTTTTATGATCTTAAAAGTTACTTTACCTCTCAGAACCTGCTGCCTCATGTAATCACTGATCTAAAGCAATGCTGGAAGGATTAATCAGGCAGAGGAGACTTGATCATGATAGAATGATGCCCATTCTGTGCTGCACATGGTGCTGGGTGTTTTCTTTCTACGTATTTTTTAGGTGCTTGCATTTTCTTATTTACTTTTCCCAATAACTCTTCATAATTGCTGTCACTGGGCTGGGTGTGGTGGCTCATGCCTGTAATCTTTGGGAGGCCGAGGTGGGCAGATCACCTGAGGTCAGGAGTTCGAGACCAGCCTGACCAACATAGTGAAACCCTGTCTCTACTAAAAATACAAAAAATTAGCCGGGCGTGGTGGCGCATGCCTGTAATCCCAGCTACTCGGGAGGCTGAGGCAGGAGAATCGCTTGAACCTGGGAGGCGGAGGTTGCGGTGAGCCAGGATCGCGCCATTGCACTCCAGCCTGGGCAACAAGAGCAAAACTCTGTCTAAAAAAAAAAAAAAAATTGCTGTCATTAGCACTGTTTCCCAGATGAGGAAACCAAGGCCTGTGGAGGTTAAGTAACCTGTCTCAGGTCTTCTAGCTGGGGCAGAGACAGGAATCAAGACAGCTGTCTCCAACTATGAAGCTCCTCCTCTTTCTTATAAATTATGCTGCCTCTCTGAGCTTGTGCCCAGCATGTGGTGGGCATTCAGGAAAGGTGGGCATCCTCTATCCCCTCTCTCCTGTGGGACAGTTGTTTTTGTTTTGTATTACTTTTCAATTAAATGATTGCAAATGATTTTGTAAACATTGCTAACAGGACCAACCTTATGTGTAGATAATATATGTTGAAATACTTATGAACAGGAAAGGCCTACAAATGTTAGACATGCCCTAATTATTACTCAGAGTGTGATTTCAGGGATACCAGGCAGGGCCTGAGAGAGTTCTAGTTGACACATTTGCCTTAGACTGACGCTGCTGCGGGAGATGACTCTTGTTGAGATAGGCTAGTAAACAGAAGGCTATGGGAGCCAAGTGAACTTCATAAGAACTGACTGGCCCAGAGAGGCCTGGATCGGAATAAGCACAAGTAATTCTGCCTCTTGTGCATGGACTTTGAAACCTGTGTTTCCGATCCTACACCTGCCATTTGCTAGCTCTGGGGCTCCGATAAGTTACAGGGCCTCTATGAATCTCAGTTGTCTTGTGAGAAAAATGAGGAAGTAGTGTCTGTACCAGAGGGTGGTTGTGAAGAATAAATGATATTATGTCCCTGAGCAAGCAATAAATGGCAAGAATTATTATCATTTACCAGTGGCTGGCCTGAAAATACTGGCCTCCTAATGGATAAAAGACCATCTACATACCTAATTAAGGCCCTTGTGATGGGAGACACCCCATCTATCCCTGGCAGTCTCTCTTTAGAATATATCAAAGTGCTTAAAGCCCCATTCCTTTAGTCTCCTTATAGGAGATGTAAAGGGAAACTCCAAGGGAGGTAGGCTGTATCCTTGGAAGAAGCTCTGGGGGGAGCATGCTCAGATCTTCACAAGAAAACAGGGCACCCAGTACAGTCACTGCTTCTCTAGGGCACTCTCAATGCTAGTGTTCATGAAAGTCAGCAAAATCCTTGACCCCAGAGTTACAAAGAGTTAAGTGGTACCTGTAGGGCCACTGGTAGGCCTAAGATACAGCCCGATTTCAGGGGTGGAGGAAGAGAAAAAGAAGGCCAGTAAAAAATTTCTAGATAAGTTTTTAGGCCCTTGAACTTTATTCTGAAAGCCTGATAATTAGCCACTTCCCATGATCCCTGTGTTGGCCTAGTCATACTTGTCAGGACATAGCAGTGGCAGAATGGCCAGCATACTACGGTTTAACCATCAGGCCAGTTCAAGGCTGAGCAGGAGCAGGAGAAAATGGCCAACTCTAGAAATAGTAGCTGTGTGTATGTGTATGTGCACATGCACATGTGTGCTGCGTGTGCTGTGTGTGCGCTTTGTGTATGTGCTGTGTGTGTGCTTTGTATGTGTGCAGGGTGTGTGTGTGCACACTGTGATGTGTGTGCGCACTGTGTGCTGTGTGCTTTGTGTATGTGCTATGTGCACTTTGTGTGCACACTGTGTGTGCACTGTGTGCTGTGTGCGTGCTGTGTGCACCGTTTTTGCCTGTTGTATGTGTGCTATGTGCTTTTTATATGTACACTTTGAGTGTCTCTGCTGTGTGTTGTGCTCTGTGGGGAGATTTAGTATGGAGAGATTTTGTTTTTAAGATGAGGTCTCACTATGTTGCCCTGGCTGGTCATGAACTCCTGTGCTCAAGCAGTCTTCCCATCTCAGTTTGGGTAGCAGGGATTACAGGTGTGCGTCACCACACCCAGCTTGAAGAGATTTTTATAGGGATCTTTTTTTTTTTGAGACAGAGTCTCACTCTGTCACCGAGGCTGGAGTACAATGTCATGGTCTCGGCTCACTGCAACCTCTGCCTCCCAGGTTCAAGGGATTCTCCTGCCTCAGCCTCATGAGTAGCTGGGATGATTATAGGCGCCCACTACCACGGCCGGCTAATTTTTGTATTTTCAGTAGAGACGGGGTTTCACTATGTTGGCCAGGCTGGTCTTGAACTCCTGACCTTGTGATCCACCAGCCTTGGCCTCCCAAAGTGCTGGGATTACAAGCATAAGCCACCGCACTCAGCCAGGGGTCTTTTTTTTATAGCAGTCTTTTTCGTGACCTTGGTACTGAGATTTCTATGTATAAATCCCCAAAATGCATACCCTTACAAAGGCTAAACAAGGAAGAGCTGACTGAGATTATAACATAAAAAAATTTACTCTGGGCCGGGCACAGTGGCTCACGCCTGTAATCCCAGCACTTTGGGAGGCCGAGGCAGGTGGATCACCTGAGGCCAGGAGTTCAAAACCAGCCTGGCCAACATAGTGAAACCCCATCTCTACTAAAAATACAAAAATTAGCTGGGTGTGGTGGTGCAGGCCTGTAATCCCAGCTACTCAGGAGGCTGAGGCAGGAGAATCGCATGAACCTGGGAGACAGAGGTTGCAGTGAGCCGAGATCATGCCACTGCATTCCAGCCTGGGCGAGAGAGCAAAACTCCATCTCAAAAAAAAAAAAATTTTTTTTATTCTGTTACTAGACCCAAGAAAGTTACTAGACCTGAGAACAGTGTGCTGACTATAACTGGCTTGGATAGTGATCTTATTATAGGTCTCTGTTGCCCACAGGGCCTGAGACCAGCAGGTCTCAAAATCTAACCTGAGACCAGCCGATCTCAAAATCTAACTTCGAGTTTATTGAAGGAAATGATAGTATCTTTTTTCTCTGAGGGAAAAAAAAGTCAACTTCTATCCTACCTTAATGTACTCTCTTTGTAATCCATGCTTAAGCTGTGCTGGATGTTTTAAATGCATTGTTTTACCTATTATTTAAAACCAATGAAGTCTGCATTCTTGTCCATTTTACAGAGAGGCAAATGAGGCGCAGAAAGGTTATGTAACATGGCCAGGGTTGCATTACTGTATGTAAACCCTGCCCTGGCAATGTTTGCTCATTTTTATGGAGTAGAACGTCTCTCCCCTTTTCTAAACTCTCTCTCATGATACTTTGCCTTTGTGTGATTTTTGTTTCCGAAATGCTTTCTCCTATTTATGTTGTTTCATTTTCCGGAAGCTCTGGGAGGTCGGGGTAAGGTATTACGATCTCCACGTAATGCTGCTGCCTAGCTCCCACCTAGTCAATGTGTGGCTGGGTCTAGTCCCAGCCTTTTGGCCAGGACCTTCTACATCTGCTTTTTGCAGTGACCACAGTCCCACACCCATCACTTCAACACCACTCATCTTTCATTTCCCCTCTCCATTCCCAAATCAAAATTTACATGTCCTAGGCCCTGTTGAGAGTAGCCATCTGGACCCACAAATTTGAGTAAAGGTGCTAATGGCTACTAATAGTTTCAAAGGTCCCTTCTCAGATAACATGGTATTTCCACAGTGTGTTTCAGTATTTTAACCTTGGGTTCCTCATCAGGAGGTGAAGAGCTTCCCAAAGAGCTTCAAGCTTTATTCATTCCTCATTTAACAAAATCTTACTGTTGCTGGCTCGGCACCATGTTAGGCATTAGGAATCTAAAAATAATGGAATCACTACCTAGTAAATAAAATCAGCTGTCCTGCTATGCTATTAAAGTTCAGAAGAAGGCACCAAATCTAGGCTGGGGTACAAAAAGGAAGTCCCTAAGAGGAACAGACGTTATAGCTGAACTGCAAAGGGTGAATGCGCTCCGGCCAGGGAGATGGAGAGTGAGGGGCCTGGGGAGTGGCCCAGGCAGAGGGAAAGGTCTGGGCAAGGGGTGAGACAGCATATGACTAATTCTGGAATCAGCTGTGTGGGGGCACGTGGTAGGCAATGAAGCTGGAGAGAAACAGGAAGATCCCTAAACAGAGTGCTGCCAACATTTTCTTTCCACGTGGAGGTATTTTGAGGTTTCAGCAGGGAAGAAACTATGTTTGGTAACTCTTCCCATCTCAAATTCTAGCCCCTTTTTGCAGGGACTTCATTATGACCATCTTATGGCATCAATGATGACTGCCCCTTTTAAATCTCATATTCAAATGGATAGTGGGGCCCCTTAGAGCAGTGGCTCTCATGCTTCATCAGCATCAGAATCTCCCAGAAGGCTGTGAGAACACAAGCTGCTGAGCCCTGCTCCCAGAATTTCTGATTCCGTAGGTCTGAAGTGGTGCCTGAAAATTTGCATTTTTGGAGAGTTGCCAAGGGACCACATTTTTGAGAAGCCTTGCCTTGGAGCATACAAAGCCACGATATTAACGAGGCTGTTTTTAATGCCTTTGCGCCCTTTTTTACCATTAGTTTCAGTTGACCTTTTTAGGCTGGTCAGGTTGAGTATTAGGCAGCATAATAGTTCCCTAAGGCCGCCTTAACAAATTACCACAAACTGGGTGGCTTAAAACAACACAAATGTATCATGTTACTGTTCTGGAGGCTGGAAGTATGAAATCCAGGTGTCGGCAGGGCCATGCTCCCCCTGAGTCCTTCCTCGCCTCTTCCTAGCTTCTGGTGGCTGCAGGTGTTCTTTGGCTGGTGGCAGCATAGCTCCAATCTCTGCCTCCATCTTCACGTGGCTGACTTCTCCCCGTGTGTGCCTGTTTTCACATGGCGTTCTTTTATAAGGACACTGCTTATATTTGATTAGGGGCCCATAGAAGACACAGAATATATTTTGCTCTGCCTTACAGCAGTGAGTCCAGGGCTGCCCAAGTCTAGACAAACTCATCCATCCCGTCCCCAAGCATTCAGCATCTGCACAGTGTGGCTTTCACTGTACATCCCTTCCAAAAGACAGCAAATCCTTCTTTTTCCTCCTCATATTCTTCAACCAACCAGCACCACCTTGTTATAGAAATACTTGATATAACCTGCCTTTTATAAATTAGGAAGAAAACAGTAAGGTTTCAGAAAGTTTATTCATTTAAATTTATAGTGTTTTGCATCACAATGAAATCATTCTGTTTGGATTGCTAGGACTATATGACCAGCTTTAATTCCTCATCCTTCACTTCTATTTTTGTTGGCCTTCATTTACTTACTTTGGTTTCTAGAGACACTAAAGGTGGCAACATGCAGAGGACAAGGGAGAGGGAGGGACCTTTTGAGATGGTTTGAGCTGCATCCATTTGGACTGCTCCCAGTGAGTCAGTGGCTTCAGACTGGAACAAATCAGGACACTTATGTTCATGCAGCAGCCGAGAGGTGTAAGGAGGCCTCCCCCAGGTCCCCTAAGTCTAGGGAGTCTGAATCTTCTGTTATTACTGCCTTATGCCTCTGGCGGAGAGGCATCCAGAAAGGAGAAGCAGAGCCACAGCAAAGGAATATGTTCACCCATCTCTTCAGACTCTCCATACCAAGCCGCCTCATGATAATACCAGCAGCCACGATGGGGCTGACTAGACTTCTCATTTCCTGCCCAGCTCTGATTCCATTAGGAAAAACCTCACCCTGCCTTACCCCAGGGCTTTAGGCTAGATTTGGAGAGAGGTTTTCAGTATCCTTCCCCTCTGCTTTCCCGGAACCTCTGTCACAGCTGTAATCCACAGCAAATGGATTTCCCTGACACTGGGGACAAAGGCCTAGTGTTTCGTAGACTTGGCGGCTCCTGGGAGGGCAGAACCATCAGCGTTTCTCCAGCTGCTGGTCTCAGGCCCTGTGGGCAGCAGAGACCTGTAATAAGATCACTATCCAAGCCAGTTATATTCAGCACATCGTTCAAAGTGGCCCATTGCAGTTAGGAGGGGAGAAGTGACTTAAATAGGAATCATAGCCCTTCAGAGCCCGGGCTCATACAAAACCACACAGTGAGTGGGAACCCAGAGAAAAACAGACTTCTAGTTCTTGATGTTAGCCATTAATGAGATTTGGCTGTGATTTATAATGGGAGTCCGCAGGGGTGGGTGGCCTTGGGGAAGAAATAAAGAACTAGTTGGAAGAGAAGGAAAGAATAAGAGTAGGAATTAAAAGGAAATTGAAAAGGGTTGGGTAGAATACTGAAAGCCTAGATACTGTGAAAGTTTAAGGATTCAGATTTTCTAATGTGGGTCACCAGAGGGAAGGATGTAAGGAGAGTCCACAGATGCCTCAGTAGCCCTCACTGAGACTGCAGAATGCCTCCGCTACTCTCCAGCAGCCAGAACTTTGAGCGGAAGGAAGGTGTGAAGGGGGAGATATGAAAGCTCTGGTTCAAAAAGGGGAACTGTAGAAAAAAAAGTTTTAAAGCTGTTATATGGGTCCACACTTCCTAATTATGTTTTCTTCCAACTCAAGTTCCCTTCTACTAGGAGACCAACAATAAAGTGACATATGGCAGGACCCTAGCTTCTGGTTTCTCTGCAGGGCAAACTTCACCTCTCTCGTTGATAAGTCACCACCACCATGCGGGCAAGAGGTTTCCTGAGGTGCCTTCCATGGTACTGGATGAGAATCAGGGGAGCCATATCACCCCAAGTCACTTACCTCCCCCACACTGGGTCTCCGTTCTTGCATAGAAAAAACAAGGGAGATTATGGTAATTTTTGATTTCTCATACTGGTTGATGGGTACACAAGCGTATTATCCTTTATATATATATTACATAGAATATTTTATAAGTATAAATGGACATTAATTAACAATTAGGGAATTAAATTCAGAGATATCAGTTCGTTTTCAACTGAAAATCTAGTATGCTTTGACACGGACTTCACCCAGTGTGGCTGAAATAATGGCTCAAGATGAAGTTGCAGAGAGGATCATGGGAAGCGCTCTGGCTTTGGAGTCGGACTTGGTTTTGAATCCCAGTTCTATGATGACCTTACATAAATTGCTTAGATATATTTCTCATTGACAAAATTGGGATAATCATACCTATACCATAAGGGAGGTCATAGCATCTATGATAGTGCTTGACAAGTAGTAAGTGCTCAATAAATAATCACTATTATTAGTATAGACACCATTGATGGAAGGTACTGAAGTGAAATCACAGGTGGCTGATGTTTTAAACTAGTTGGTGAGAAATTTGTGGATGAGGTAGAGATTAAGCTTTCAGATGAGGAGTAGGATGGAGTATGGTGCATTTCAAGCAATTTTATTCAACAAACATCTATGGAACGAAGCACAAGGTATTATGGGAAAATATGACATGATCCCACCCCCAAGAAAATCACTTTCTTGTAAGGCTATGTTGTAAGTGCTAGGAGACAGGCAGGCACAGAGTGCTCTGGGAGCAGCCATCCAGCTGGATGGCTTACAGGAAGACACTGGAACCTAATTTGAAGGAAGCAAGAGGAGAAGAGTTGGGGGGGTTGCATTCAGTGCATATTTCACAGGAGAGACTCAAGTTGTTTTGAAGATCTAAGGAGTTGGTTACATGAAAAATTGAAGGAAGGCATTTCAGGGGAGGGGAACAGCGTGAGTGAAACCACAGCGGTAAAAACCACAGAGGTAGGAAGTAGCAAGGCAGCCAAATTCCAAATGACCTGGGCACCTTGGTCATAATGCTGAGACCAGAGAGAGTGCAAGTGTGGAAAATGAGGCCAGGAAGGCAAAATGGGTCAGATCATGGAGGGTTTCACATCCCACATGGAGCAGCTTGTGGGGTGGGGGCACTGGGTGGGCCCAAGAACAGAGGTAATTCAACACATGATGCAGGGACAAATGGATATTCACATGCCCAAACATGGAATAACATATGACCCAGAGATTTCACTGCTAGGTTATACCCAACAGAACAGAAGCGAGGACTCAAACAGTCCTTGGCATATAAGGGTTATATGCCAAGGACTTATATGCCGTGTTCATTCCATTGCAACATTATTCACAATAGCCAAAAGGTGGAAACCACCCCAGTGTTCATCAACAGATGAACAAACACAATGTGGTGTGTATGTAGGTATACAATGGAATACTATTCAGCTATCAAAGGGAAAGAAATTCTCATACATGCTACAACATGAATGAACTTTGAAAACATTATGCTAAGTGAAACAAGCCAGACACAAAAGGACAAATATTAATATGCTTTCACTTAAATGAGCTATCTAGAACAGGCAAATTCATAGAGAATGAAAGTAGATTAGAGGTTAGGGGATAGGCAGGGGACAAGGGGGACTGAGGAGTTATTGCTTAATGGTTACAGAGTTTCTGTTTTGGGTAATGAGAAAGTTCTGGGAATAGATGGTGGTGATGATTGCACAACAGTGTGAGTGTAGTTAATGGTACTGAATTGCACACTTAAAATCTAGTCATATTCTGACCTTTCCTTCTCTATCCTTTACATAAGTGATTGAGAGAGAGAGAGCAGTCAAGAGAGTGAGAGAGCACACTTGAAAGACAGCCACAGCTATCAAAAGTGTGAGCTAGAACAGAGGGTGCAAGCTGGGGACAGAGAGCAACATGAGCATGTACTATCCAAGAAGTAAGAGAGAGTGTCTGTGTGAATTGAAGAGACAGACCTGCTGATCAAGCCTGGGATGGCAGATGCTCAGGGAGGGGGAGACTACAAGCGACAGGAGAGAGAGCTGGAGCATGTGCAGCAAGGATGCGGGCACTTGGGAGAGCCACGGGGAGCCAGAGGCAGAAGGAGACTGGTCAAGGGCGAGCAGCCCAGGAGGCAGCAAGAAGGTCGAGTGGGGGAGAGAGCTCATTAGAGGGAAACGGAGCTACCAGTCTGGATCAATCACAGCGGGGCAAGAGGGCAAGAGTGGGAGCAAGAGCGAGGGGGAGGACGTGCTCGTATTCCAGAGAGCCAAGGCAGAGTGAGGGAGGGTGAGCACACCGAGGATGGGCCCACCCAAGGAGCAGCTCTGAGAAATCAGTGGTGAAAGGGAGCATGGGCACAGGTGTGAGAGACGGCAGGGACCAGGGGCAGGGAAAGAGTGGGAAAACCAAGGACTGGGGAATCAAAAACTACTGACACAGAAAAGACACGGGTGGTTGGGGGTGGTAGTGGGAGGAGGGGCGGGACAGTGGGTGGGGGGATGGTGGGGGGCGGGGGGGACAGGGGGAATGGTGGGAGGGCGAGGGGGACAGTGGGCAGGGGAGACCGGGGGGAAGGGGGGGACGGGGGGGCGGGGGTGGGGGGGTGGGGGGGACGGGGGGCGGGGGGGCAAGGGACGGTGGGGGGGTGGGGGGGCATGGGGGCGGTGGGGGGGTGGGGGGGGCGGTGGGCCGGGAGACAAAGCCTAGAACTGGAGAGAGAAGAAAGGAAAGGCATGCTTGCCCACAGGAGGAGACAGGCGACAAGAGTGTGGGAAGTGCACTGTGCCCACGTGCCCAGGTTGCTGCAGTAAGTCTCTCTCCCCTGCATGGGGAGCAGTGGCTGTCCTGGCCTGTACAGTTTTTCTGTAAAGGAATGCCATGCTCCTTCAAGACTTTTGTCTTATTTCTTAACAAGATTTGAGTGTACACTCTCCACAGTGTCTGCCCTAGCTGCTACAAAAGGAAAAAAGAAATAGAAATGATAACCCCCAAACTGAGCAGTACTGGGGAGATAGCAACAGGACATTAATGATGACTTTGGCTTTTTGCACTAATCATGCTCTCATTAATGTGAAAAATTGTATTTTCTTCCCCTCTTAAATGGGTATACTCTACAAGCAGAGGACTGAATGTCTGTGATGGGATGACAAATAAATATTATTTTTCCATGTAGGAAGGAATGGGTAGAAGGAACAGCCTCTACACAGCCTCTGTTCTAGCTCATGCTTTTGATAGCTGTGGCTGTCTTTCAAGTGTGCTCTCTTACTCTCTTGATTGCTCTCTCAATCACGTGAAGGATAGAGGAGGGAAGGTCAGAATATGACTAGATTTTAAGTGTGCAATTCAGTATGATTAACTACACTCACAGAAATAGAACTGAGACTTGATCATCCAGGATGTAGATTATTCTACCCTCTTAATTTGCTGCCCTATTTTCCCATTTTATTTTTTATATTTATAAGTACTTCAGTTGAGATTTTCCAGTGTGTAATGAAAAGCAAGAAATGAAACCCAATTCTGGCCAACATTTGGGAAAAGGGAGGTGAGACTTTGAACTAAGAGAAGATGTTGGGATTCTATGAGGTAGTCTGTGTTTGAATGGAACTATCATTTACTGATTTGTTGCTTGATGATCCTTATAATTTCAATTGCACCTCATCTTTACAATTAGTTTTTCAGTTTCTGTGAGATCAGGAATTATACCTCCTACCACTTTTTATGCAGCCTAATTTTCCCTCCCTAGAACATAAGATAAAGTGGATTTTGACAGCGCCAAGAGATAGGAAGTACTTGTTGACTTTGCTGCTTCACTGATTCCTGCATCATCATTATCATCATAAGCATCCTTAGCAAGTCAGTAGCCATAATAAGGCCCAGCACTGCGTGCAGCTCAGGACAAAGGGAATTAATTCATGGACAAGCACCTTGCTCTATGGCAGTAAAAGCAGACATATGAACATAAGGAAAAATCACTGCTTAAAGAGTAAGGTCAAGAGTGCAGCTTGCAGGCTGCTACACTGCCTTGGAAATCATAAGCAACTTGCTGCCTGCCACCTGGGAGTGGCTTGGGTTTCCAGACTCCCAACATTCCTGTCTTTTAGACTTTACCCACACTTTTTTCAGCCCACAGTGAAATTCCCCCAGTCTGAAGAAGGCAGCCTGAGAAATGATAACCCTGAAACTGAGCAGTATTGGGGAGATAGCAGCAGAATAGTAATGATTACTTTGGCTCTTTGCACTAATCATGCTCTCATTAGTATGAAAAATTATATTTTCTTCACCTATTAAATGGGTATACTCTACAAGCAGATGACTGAATGTGTGTGATGGGGTGACAAACAAATATTATTTTTCCATGTAGGAAGGAATGGGTAGAAGGAACAGCCTCTACACAGAAATGAGGATTTTTAAGAAAAGCATGGAAAAAGAAAAAAAGAGGAACTTAAACTCAGATCTGGGTGTGCCTCTCCCACCACCCTTTCCTTCTTTCCCAACCCCTCTCCACTGCCAAGCACACAGCCTCAAGGGAAGGTAGAATTTCCAGTTCTGTATTCAGACCATAGGATGGGCCCTGAAGGAATTTATGGCCCTCCTTACTGACTGGGATAGGAGATTCCAGAAGGTTCTGCCATTTCTGTCTTAGGAGAGACCCTATCTATTGGATCTGGGCAGTGTGAACCAGGCCACAAGAGCCAGTGCTTACAGAGCACACAGGATATGCTTGGCACTCTGCTGAGCACCTTTCATCATCACTTTTCTTTATGTTCACCACAGCCCATATCCTGTCACATCTAATTGATTAAGAAACAGGTCAGACAGGTGTGACATGCCAGGATTTCCTAGCTAGAAAGTGGCAGAGCCAGGACAAAGCCAAGTCTTTCTGATTCCACAACCTGAGATTTTAACCAGATTGGTCAATATGGTACCCTGCTAAGTGTTAGATCCAGAGGGCACTCAGTAAGTACATACCTAATAAAGATGGATACCTCAAACACACTTGAGCTCTTCTGGCTTTGAAAACTAAACTAAATAAACACCTCAGTTTATTTGATTGGCTTCTGGTTTTGTCACCAGGCTGGAGTGCAGTGGTGTGATCTCAGCTCACTGCAACCTCTGCCTCCCGGGTTCAAGTGATTCTTCTGCCTCAGCCTCCCAGGTAGCTGGGACCACAGGCGCACACCACCATGCCCAACTAATTTTTGTATTTATAGTAAAGATGGGGTTTCACCATGTTGGCCAGGATGGTCTCGATCTCTTGACCACGTGATCTGCCCACCTTAGCCTCCCAAAGTGCTGGGATTACAGGCGTGAGCCACCGCACCCGGCCTTCTCTGTAGATTGTTAGTCCTGCTTCTTTCACTAGGTGGCTGTATAAATATGGACAAATAGTAAATTCTCTGATGTTCAGTGTCCCCACCCCAACGATGAAAAGGCTGATAGGGTGAGAGGTGATCCATGAGATCACTGCTAGGGAGAACGTTATAGGAAGTCTGCCTCCTTTCCTAGTTTTGCTTCCTCTGGCAGAATAAACAGGTCATAGGCTTTAGAATCAGCCAGACCTGATCTCAAATCTCACCTAGTGAACCAAGTCTGCCCTGTCCTTCTGAGGGCAAGTGTGTCTTAAGACCTCAGTTCCCAAGTGGTCGGGCATGGCGGCTCATGCCTATAATCCCAGCACTTTGGAAGGTCAAGGCAGGTGGATCACTCAGGGGCAGGAGTTCGAGACCAGCCTGGCCAACATGGTGAAACCCTGTCTCTACTAAAAATACAAAAATTAGCTGGGTGTGGTGGTGGTCGCCTGTAATCCCAGCTACTCAGGAGGCTGAGGCACAAGAATCACTTGAACCCGGGAGATGGAGATTGCAGTGAGCCAAGATTGTGCCACTGCACTCCAGCCTGAGTGATAAAGCAAAACTCCAGTCTCAAAAAACAGAGACCTCAGTTCCCAAGTGGCCCCACCACAGACTGGAAAGCTGATGTATATACTGCATAGTCGTCACCTGGTATCCACTGAGGACTGGTTCCAGGAACCCCCTTGGATGCCAACATTCATGGAAGCTCAAGTCCCTAATATAAAGTAGCATAACATTTGCATATAACTGACCCACATCCTCCTATATACTTTAAACCATCTCTAGATTACTTATAATACCTCATACAATGTAAATGCTATGCAAATAGTTGTTACACTGTATTGGTTAGGGAATAATGACACAAAAAAAGTGTACATGTTCAGTACAGACACCGTGTTTTTTGAATATTTTTGATCCCGTGGTTGGTTGAATCCATGGATGTGGAACCCACAGATACAAAAGGCTGACTTTGTGAGCATTCTCTAGTAAGCGTCTGTCAAAACATTCACTTCTGCCTCTTCCCTCCTAGCATCTGCCTGCCCTTCTGCCATCTGAGCGCCCTGACTGCGCCACACTGCAGGCCATGGAGAATGAGCTGCCAGTCCCACATACATCTAGCAGTGCCTGTGCCACCAGCAGTACCAGCGGGGCCAGTAGCAGCAGTGGCTGCAACAACAGCAGCAGTGGTGGAAGTGGCCGCCCCACCGGGCCCCAGATTTCCGTGTACAGTGGTATTCCAGACCGGCAGACCGTGCAGGTAAGAGTCTAATTGATCTGGGAATTATACTCCTTAATCATCTCCAGGGCTAGCAAGAAGGAGGTGTTGGCATGGTCTGGTGGGATAATCTAGATGTGGACTCTAGAACGGGCATATGGGAGTGAGTTCGTAGATACACATTTGTGTATAGTTACAGGGGGTGAAGGATGCAAAATGGCCCAATCAAGGAGTTTGGAGGACATGTGTGTGAAAGTGTAAAGGGCAGACAAGTAACAATAACAAATAATACATGACCAAGAGCTGCTCAGCCACAACCCAGACCCACTCTCTAAATGACCATTGCCCGGTGAAGAACAGATCTCAGTTTTTCAAAGACCAAAAGCCAAAGAGAACCCCCAAATAATCCTTTGTCATTGCAGCTTTTTACCTTCTCCCTTAAAGCAGCAGTTGGCAAATGTCATCCAGAAGGCCTTCCAGGTGGCGGCTCACTGCTCCTAAATGCAGTCAGGGCCATGCACTACTATCTGCTGTGTGCCTGACATGGTACTAAGCATTTTGCACGCTTATCCTTTTGGTTATTATTAGGCACAATTCTGTAGTTGAGAAAACTGGGGCTCAGAGAAGGTAATAACTTGTTCAAGGTCATTCAGGTAAAGACAAAAAAAATTGAACCTCTCACCCCAGACCTGTGTTCTTAATCACTACAATGTTTTTTTGAGGTTCCTGGATAATACAGGCAGAAAAGAGAGACCACAGCTGAGAAGTGTTTACTCCCAGTGACTTTGCTATTACAGTTTGGATATACTAGAAAAGTGACCTCATCCTGCTTTGAACTTAGGCCCAGATAAGGGAACAAGGGAGAACCCACAACAGACAGTAAGAGGGCCTGAAAACCCAAGTTAAAGAAGATGCCATCAGATACCCTGGACTCCTCCCTCTCCCACTTATTTCTACCTCGTGCTTAGTGAATCCATGTTTCCTGCCCCCACCCTTGTCCCTAGCCCCAGCACCTGGCCCTGGCCCGTCATGCATGAGAACCTTAGCTCTGATTTATAGCCACAGCATTCAGATGTACCCACTCCTGCCACTCATCACAATTCTAGGCAAAAGGGGGTCTGGGGTCCTGTTCTGGCGAGTGGAATCACCCAAGGTTGCACGCAGAACCATCCTGGGCTCCTCCTGTCTCCCTTCATTGACATCTTCTCATGAGGAAGGGTCACAGGATCTCAACTACATGGGCTGGACTGCTGGGGAGGTCACTTTCAGGAGTCTAATAGAAAGGCCTAGGCAAAGGGAATACAGACAGATAATTCTGAGAGAGCAGGAGAGAAAAAGAATAGAGTTAAAATAAAACAGGGTATCGGAGAGGGGTGTTCACGTCAGAGGAGTGGAATCTGGGGGCAACATGTGGAAGAGTTGGGATGGGGATGTCTGGGGAGACGCCAGAGCCCACGGAGGATCTGCTATAACAACAGGCTGTTTTTACAGAACCCCAAATCTGAGCCAGAGGCTGTTTTGTCCTAGAGCTGTCAGCCCTAGAAGTCACACCAACCTGGGGAAAGCCTGACCTGACCCTGGGCCCCGTTCTGGCAAGGCTTGCTCGCCGGGACAGGGCCCAGGGTCAGGAGCTGCCTGTGGCCAGGGATTCAGCAGAGGTAAGGGTAGAAAATAGGGGGAAGCCTGGTGAAGGCCAGTGCAGGGCATCAACTGGGAAGAGATGGCAGGAGGGTGACCAGTGGGAGAAGGGAGGAGAAATGTCTCTGGGACTCACAGGAAGAAGACAGAGGATCTTAGGGCTGGGGAAAGGCACTCGCTGTTCTTTGTTCCTGGGGATCGGGAGGATCAAAGGACAGCCTTTTGTCCTTTCCAGGAGATTGGCCAATCCCATCAGGAAAGAAGGAATAAGCAGTAAGGCCAGGGAATGGGAGACAGTAGCTAAAAAGAGGGAATGATGGAGAGAGAGAGGAAGGGAAAGAATTAAAGGGGGCCGGGCACAGTGGCTCACGCCTGTAATCCCAGCACTTTGGGAGACCGAGGTGGGTAGATTACCTGAGGTCAGGAGTTCGAGACCAGCCTGGCCAACATGGTAAAACCCCGTCTCTACTAAAAATACAAAAAAAATTAGCCAGGTGTGGTGGCGGGCACCTGTAATTCCAGCTCCTTGGGAGGCTGAGGCAGGAGAATCACTTGAACTAGGGAGGCAGAGGTTGCAGTGAGCCGAGATCACGCCATTGCGCTCCAGCCTGGGCAACAAGAGCGAAACTCCATCCCCCCTCCAAAAAAAAGAATAAAAGGGGAGTGTGCTGTCCCTGTGGCACTGGCCTGCTCTGTAAGGCCCAGACAACCTTCTTCTAAGGGATTGATGGGACTCTGAGAGGCTGTGGGCAGAGCTGGGGAGCAGCCCCAAGTCTGCCTTGCAGCCCCAGCCTCAAGAAGGAGGCGTTGCCTCCACCTAAGTTTGCCTGTGGCTGGCTGTTGCTGAAGCTGGAGTAGGCCCCCTGCTGACTTGGCTCTTCCCTCCACCCCCATTCTTTTCCCTGCCTTATTGAGCTTCACTCTCATCTGAGGCTGCAGAGTGACAGAGGGAGAGGAGTGCCTGACAAGCCTGGTGGAGACCCTTCTGTCTCCCTGAGCCTCCCTACTGCCCAAGAGTTGGTTAAAGCACTGGCGTGCGGCTCTGATTCTCCTCACCGAGGCAGTTGATGCAGGAGCAGGCCGTGCTGGGGAGGAGCTGCAGAGAGAGGCAAGATAGACAAAGTCAGACATGATGAAGAAGCTCTGCGAACAGCTGTCCTCCCACTGCCCTAGAGAGTGGCCACAATTGGCTGTGGTGGTGGTCACAGATCTTGGTGTCTCCCGAGCAGTTATAGAGACCTGGGGTGGGCAAGGCATTACTGCCAAAGGGGTGTTCTGTGTGGCAGCTACCAGCCTGGCTCTTCCCCCTCCCTCCCTTCTCAGGTGATCCAGCAGGCCCTGCACAGACAGCCCAGCACGGCCGCTCAGTACCTGCAGCAGATGTACGCCGCCCAGCAGCAGCACCTCATGCTGCAGACAGCGGCGCTGCAGCAGCAGCACCTCAGCAGCGCCCAGCTCCAGAGCCTGGCAGCCGTACAGCAGGTGAGACTTGGGAAGGACCTTGAGGCTGGTGCCAGGCATCCTGGTTGTGGAAGCAAAAGGGAGAGGAAGCAGGCACCGCACCCGTGCTTCATATCCTTCTCTTACCTGCAACCTAAAGAAGTCCTTGTGACACGAGCACTACTGTCATTATCTCCTTTTGGCAGGTGAAGGACAGAGCCCAGGGTCATGCAGCTAGTGACTATAGTGGCGGAATGCTAGCCCAGGGAAGAAGTGCTGGGGAGCCCCTCTCCTAACCACCTTACCGCAGGTCTAGGGAAAGGACTGTGGGTTCCAGGGAAGCGTTCGTGAACGAAGGGCACTGCCTGTTTAGCTTGTCTGCCCATTGTTGCTCTCTCTCCTCCTTAGCTGAGAAGAACACATTCATTTATCCATTCAGAAAAACATTTTATGTACCTTCTGCATGCAAAGTTTGTATCAAGCACTGGGTATACTGAGCACCCTGTCTTCTTGGCACTTACAATAGGAGACAGCAAGTAAACAGGAACCAGAATAGCCAAGGAAACAAAATATTTAAATCTCTAAGTTACAATAAGCGCCATGAAAGAGAAGAACAGATTGTTCTGACCGAAGGGCAAGGTAGACGGCCTTGCATTGCATGGTCAGGAAAAGCCTGTCTGTTGGAGTAACACTGGAGCTGACACTTGAAGGATGAGAAGCTGGCCATGGGGAGAAGGGCAGTTTGGACACTCCAGCTCATGTCTGCAAATTCTCTGTGGGGGGCAGTGGCTGGGTGTGATGGCAGTGGCCAAGTGTGATGGCGGTGGCCGGGTGTGATGGCGGTGGCCGGGTGTGATGGTGGTGGCCGGGTGTGATGGTGGTGGCCAGGTGTGATGGTGGTGGCCGGGTGTGATAGTGGTGGAGTGGAGGGCTCCACACACCGAAGGCGGTGGCCTAATAGTTGGAGTGCTCAGTGGCAATGCCTTGCCTTATTCAGTCCTCTCAGCAATCCTATCAGGCAGGTACTGTTAGCATCCTCACCTATTCACAGAGGAGGCGGGATACTTGCTGTGGGCCACATAGAGGCAGGTTGGGGGCTGACCTCCAGAGGCTGTTCTCCTTAACACCAGCCTGCAGCACCTCCTGTGGATGATGAGAGCCCAGGAGTGACTGGGGGAGGTCTGGGACTCTAGCAAGAGGAGTTTGTTCTTTCCTAGGCAAGCCTGGTAGCCAATAGACAAGGAAGCACTTCAGGCAGCAATGTGTCTGCGCAGGCCCCGGCCCAGTCATCTTCGGTGAGTAGAATGGGGGAGCAGCAGCAGAGTCCACAGCCCCAGGACCAAAATGCCCAAGTTCCCAGACCCAGTTGTGGTGAATCCGTGGCCATGTAGCATCATGGCTGGAATCTATTGCCCTTACCGGGAAGAAAAAGAAAAGGGCATGTCTCTTACTGACCTTTAGGTTAGTAACTCCCTGTCATCCTCCCAGTGTCAGGGCTCTCTGTGGATAGCTCAGTTCTCTCAACATGGGATCCCCCTGCAGCTCTGCACCAAGGTCAGAGATGGGACAGGGCTGGGGGATGCTCCAAAGCCAAGGACCACAGACGTTCCTGAAGGAGGCTGAATAAACCAAGGAGCAAAAGAGGGGGGAGAAAGAAATGGATGAGGGGGACACAGCTCACCAACAGAACCTCCTATCTCCTACCGCACATGTCTCTCTCATTAGATCAACCTGGCAGCCTCCCCAGCAGCAGCCCAGCTCCTCAACCGGGCCCAGAGCGTGAACTCTGCAGCAGCCTCAGGCATCGCTCAGCAGGCTGTGCTCTTGGGCAACACGTCTTCCCCAGCCCTGACTGCAAGCCAAGCACAGATGTATCTGAGGGCACAGATGGTGAGTACCCATGGCCAGGGCCATGGCTCAGAGGCACCAGGAGGACAGAGGCAGAGAAGCTGGGAGCTGGGAGCTGGAGAAGGGTGGGGAGGAAGCACTAGGGGCAGGGGCAGGGGCAGGAGATAAGGGGTGGGATAAAGAAGGGGGCCTGGAAGGCTGAGTGGGAGCTTTGGTATAGCCTCGAAGAGTCATGAAGGGTGGGGCTCCAGACTGAAACAGAGAAAGTTACCTGCGATGCCACCTTTCCTTCTCCTCCTAGAGTGAAACAGAAGTGTCCCCTTATCAGAAACTCCTCAAAATGAATCAGGATGGGCAGAGTGGTTCATGCCCAGGTGGTCCTGGACACCCAGACATCCATAACTTGACAGAAATGGGGTCTTCCCCTTCCCACCATCCTTACAAGGACTGGCCACCTCTAACTCAAGGGCCAAAGATGCTTTCCAGCTTCAGCGTGCCTCCATTGCCCTCCCAGCGGCCCCCATTCTAATCAGGGTCAGGTGAGCTTGTTTGGGCAGGATATACTCAGGATAGCACCAACTCTTTCCTTTGCACCTATCCCTGAGGGGTGCAAAGGTCCTTAGGAGCCTACCAGGTCCCTAAGATTTAGGAGAATGCCCTGGGAAAATGGCAGCATACTCCCTGCGTGGCAGTAGCATGCAGCCCCAGCTAGGGCTCAGTCACTGTGGGTCGTGTCTCATACCTCCCATTCTGAAGTCTGCTCCTTCGGGCTCTTGACACACTATCCCGAAGGTAACACAGTCCCACCCCTCCCTTTGCTCTTATGGCCAGGACGTGACCCTCGGAGCTTGTCTGGTCTTGCTCCCGCACATTTGTTCTTGGCTCCGAGTTCATCATTTGAGGCGCATCTCTATCCCCAGGGAACAGCCTCTTAGACACAAGGCATGAAATAGACTTCCATCTCCTCGGGAACTGGACAGCCACACTGTGATGCTGCTGCCCAAAGCTGACTGTGTCTGCAGGTTGCTTGTCCCTATGTCCTACTCCACTGGGGTCATGATGCCTGCCTGTCTGCCTCCCTCCCCAGAGCAGGGCATACACCCACAGAGGAAAAAGCACAGCTGCGCTATCGCAGAGTTCTAGGGAAAGCACCCTGTCAAGGCACCAGCACATCCACACTGATGCAGAGCTAGACTCCCACGGAGGTCGAGGTGTCATGCAGAGAACACCATGGATCCTGCACCCTGCAGGATGGGATTCAGACATGAGGACGGCTCCAGGCGGTCTGCTTCCTCTGCTGTTGTTGTCTCTAGGCCCCTCTGAATCTAACTTTGACTAGAAAATGACCAAAAGGATACATCGAACTTGATCCCCTGGAGGGCAGTCTCATCTTGGCTCAGCCCTGGGTTCAGCAGTGGGTTAAACCTGGAAGGTGGTCTTAGGGCATCCATCTCGCTTCCCAGGACACTAAGGAGGTGGTGGCTTCAGCGTATCCTGGGGATATCGGTCTCCTCTAGGATGAGCCCCTCACAGAGGGTTCTGAAGGGAACTCGGCTTTGGTGTAGCCCCAGAGCGGCTCTCCCCACCCACCCCTGCACCCAGCCTGGGTCAGGACGCAACGAGCCTCTAGAGAAAGGCAGGCGCTCCCCTTGGACTCCCCCTTCCTTTCTGCTTCTACTGTCCTGCCCTTCCTCATAGCCGCTCCTGGGCTAAACAGTTGTGTCCTGTGGCTGAGTCCACATCGAGCAGGTAAAAGGCGCCTCGTTTCCTGTGATTCCAGGCCCAGCCAGGTAACCTGGTGCAGGTAGCTAGGAGCCTAGGCGGCACTGTTCCTTTGTCCCCTCAGCTCATCTTCACGCCCACGGCCACCGTCGCTACTGTGCAGCCTGAGCTCGGCACTGGCTCCCCCGCCCGGCCCCCCACCCCCGCCCAGGTGAGGACTCCATGCTTGTGGGAGGGCAGGGGGGTGGGCACCCCTGTAGAGGGGCACTGATACTGGGGAAGGGCACAAGGAGAGGCCGGGATCAGCTAGGAAAGCAGGCGGGAGACAGGACACCCCAATGCCCCCAGGCCTGCGCGTCTACCCTGTTCCAGAAGGCCTCAGTCCCTCCTGGCTCTGTTTCGTTCCCTCAAACACAGGTCAGGAGCCAGAGGGCAGCCTGCTGAGGCCAGCATGATTGCCAGGGAGGGGTGGGCTGTGCTACCCTCCATACTTTACACCTGCCCCAGCATAGCTGGTCTGGCTGCTGCTGCTTCATAAGTGGAAAGTCCTGCTCCGGTTACACACAGTAGCGCTGCTAGGATTCGAGAAAAATGGCATGTAAGAGGGAGCAGAGACGTGTCCTGCTCTGCTAGGAGCGCACAGATACTACCGTGGCTGGGAAGATTCTGTGGGCAGCCGGGGAAGGAACCCCTACCACTCGCATCTCCCCATCCTCATCTACGGAATGGGGAGGGCGATGGGACAGGGCTGGTAGCCGGATTTTCAGAGTCTGGCACAGCCTCCCTGTGTCCAGCAGAGGGCGCCAGGGACCGGACTGAGTAAGCATGCCGGCCGTCTTGGAAGAGCCGGTGGCAACCTTATTCTGAGACAAGATATTTGCCTGGTGGCCTTCCTGGTCAGTTAACTTCCACTTTTGCCCTGGCCTTTTCCAGTGTGGGAAGCCCCATGCTCCCCCTCACTGGGAATTATTTCTGGGTGGTGTGCATCCAATCCTGAAAGTGTTGGGGAGGAGGGAGGGCAACAGAAGGGACAGAGCCTGGCCTCCCCACCCCTGCCCGCCCAGCTGGGCAGCAGGTCCTTCTCAGAACTCAGCCTCTTCTGCTGCTGGATGCAGTCACAGCGAACCCTCTGGCCCTCTTTAGCAACTCCATGTGCTTCTGGTTCCTCTTCTAGCCCCTAACACATTCTCTCTCTCTGATTTGACAACCTCCTGTTCTATTCAGCCATTCCTGGATCCATCCCTCTCTCCCTCTTAGTTGTATACTGGCATTGCTCCTGCCACATTCTCTGGACTCCCACAGACCCCTCTTTTCCAGGTACAGAACTTGACCCTCCGAACACAGCAGACACCAGCGGCAGCAGCCTCGGGCCCCACCCCCACTCAGCCTGTCCTGCCCAGCTTGGCCCTGAAACCCACGCCGGGCGGTAGCCAGCCTCTGCCTACCCCAGCACAGAGCAGAAATACTGCTCAGGCTTCCCCCGCAGGTGCCAAGCCTGGCATAGCTGACAGTGTGATGGAGCCACTCAAGAAAGGAGATGGCAACAGCAGTGTGCCAGGGAGCATGGAAGGCCGGGCTGGGCTCAGCCGGACGGTTCCTGCTGTGGCTGCCCACCCCCTCATTGCACCAGGTAAGGTCTTCAGGAAGCAGGAATCCTTTCCCAGAAAACTCAGGGCCATGAGTCAGGAGGAGACTTTCACACTTTCCTTTTTCCCATGGATTTGCAAAGATACCAGCCATGGGTCTCTCTTTCCTCCCTCCCTATCTCGAAGTGTCCATCAGCTCCTGGCTCTGTGCCATGCTTCTGGTCTAACTTTACGCAGGGCAGCCATGTTAGTTGGAATAAAGGAGTCCTTCTGCACTGTAGGCACAGCGATGAATCAGGGTACACAGCCACAGCGGTGGAGCTGTGGGCACAACCTGGAGTGGCTGGAGGCAGGCAGTTGAACTATTTTGAAATTCTCCAAGACTCAGCAAAAAGGCCAGGGGCTAGCCAGAAGCATGTAAGAACCAGACAGAGAGATGGGAATGTAGGAAGTTTATTTTTCTCATCATTCAGCAAGCATTTGTTGATTAGTATTTGCCAATCATGTTGCCAATTCTAGGTGTGCAGAGATAAATAAGACTCAGGTCCTGCCCTCCACAGTGTAGCTGGGGAGACAGATGAGTGCAGTGCATATGCCATAATAGATCTAAGCTCTGAACACTGTCAGAACAGAAGAGCTATGTGGCTTGAGGAGAGGAGCTAGGAAAGGCTTGCTAGTGAGGGTAACACTTGAGAATAAATCTAGGAGCTTGCTTGTGAGGCAGGTCCGATGAATCCACATGCCCTGCTAGACCCCTTTCCCTGCCTACTAAAACTCTCCCTGTGCTGCCCATTGTAGGCAATCTTTAATGGGAAAATCTGCCAAGAGCCCAAGAAGCCAGGCCTATCGATCTAGGTAACAAGACCATGCTGTTTTACCATAGAAATAAATAGAGTGGCGAAGCACATGGCTTTGCATTAAAGAGAGAGTCACGCTGATCGCATCCCTGAGACAACCACTAACCTCAGTCCTCTCTCAAACCATTTTACCATCCAATATAATCTGTGGGGTTTTTTCTTGAGAAAATACATCAAGAATATATCTCAATACATCTTTGTCAAAATAGGATAGGATTTTTATTTTTCCCTAAAGGAGTGTGCAGTCAAAAGAAGGGAACCAGATATAGAAGCAAATCCATTCCACTTCATAAATTCTATTTTAGGACTAAGTACCAGGTACAGTGTGGGCACAGATGGTCAGCTGCCTGTCAGGCAGAATGGGTCAGAGATGCCGTCCTTCAGAGGACATGGCACATGAGCCTTGCGGCACGAGCATGTGACCTGACAGAGTGGGGAAGGTTCCCAGGCAGAGAAAAGCAAAGCAGCGCACATGGCACTGAGTTAGGAGGAAACGGGGTCAAAATCCCTCATTCACCTTCTTGAGGCTTCAGAAGTCACCCAGGGGCAAAGGGTCAGTCGCTGCATTCCAGTGGTCACCGCTGAGCCAAGAAAGGCACCTCCCCACGGAGGCCTCACGGCCCTGTGGCTTCAGATGTTTCTCACTGTCTGGCATGGCTTTCTCCAGAAAGTGGCCCGGCCTCTTCCTTTTATGGAAAAAGAAAGTGAGGCTCAGAAGGGTAGACTGGGGGCTCTTTCAATGCGTTGAAAGCAGCTTAGACTACAGCTGAGACCCCAGATGAGCACTTCTTCTAGTTTCTCATTCAATCCGCATGCCCTGGAGGACCATCTGCGTCTCAGGCCTTCCTGAGAACCCCCTTCCAGCCCAGGCCGAAATGTAACCTCTCTCTAAATCTAAGCCAGCCCCCCAAGTTCTAACACTGTTCAAAAGAAAGACTAGTTCTTGGGTTCCTCCTAAGGCTGCTAGGCAACTCAGTTCTCAAGAAAACTGGACAGAAACGGGACCAGCACTCACAGGACGTCCGTCGTGTGCTAGATAACGTGCCCTGCATTGTACGCATCACGCTTCTTTAAACCCTGGAAAGATCCCTGTCCGGTAGGTGTCTTTATCCATTTTACAGATGAGCAAACAAGCTCAGAGAGGTTCTCCAGGAGCTTACCACATCCGTCATGCACTCAAAGTCACCTAAGTAGTAAGTGGCAGGACTGGGGGCCATAGCCTGCTGAGTCAAACACTGTTCTTCATCTCAAGCCAGATCGTCCCTCTCAGTTCTTACAGTAATCTGGGGCCTCCTCAGCCTTTCCTGTTTCTGACCCAAAGCTGAAAGCATCTGGGGGGTCTAAGCCTATTGAGGGTTTGCAGAGTCTGGTGGAGACCCCGTGTAAAGGTAAACACCAGCAGGTGACAGGCTTGAGGCCCGAGGGCCTAAGGCTAACAGTGCCTGGCTAGAATGCAGTACAGAGACCAGTGGCTCCACAGAACTTTCTATGGAGCAGCTGTGAGCTGCAGTCCCACAAAGAACCTCTCCCCAGAGACACAAAGCAGTGGGCCTGCATTGTTCCTGCCTCCCACCATCCTGTTCATTCTTCCTCTCTCCCACCCCTTCCTCTCTGTAAGCCCAGAGATTGCGCTGCCCCACTCCCACCTCCCATATGGAAGGCAGCTGGGGAGTTTTAGTAGGGGAAGGTCCTCTCAGGGCCTCTGGACAAAAAGACTGAAATCATTCTTAGGACCTAGTGCACGGCAGCCAGGAGCAGCACCTGTCTTGGGCTACACAGTTCCCTGGGCAGAGGTGACTTCTGGCCTCCTGCCCAGCCAACCCACTGTCAATGAACCAAGGGATCTGAGAGCAGGAGAGAAGAGCGTGCTTGAGCGTGTGTGTGTGTGTGTGTGTGTGTGTGAAAGCAAGTGTGTGTGTGTGTGTGTGTCTGGGAGAGAGAAAGCAAGCGAGCGCACACACATTTTTTGTTTGTTATTGGAGCATTTTTTGAGCTGGCTGGCTGGCTGCCCCCAGGGAAAGTAACCAGTGGAGACTTGCAGTGGGCCAGTAGGAGGGGGTATGGCAGTGAGGAATGTGTTCTCCTGGGGGCTGTTTCCTCCCAGAGCAGGCAGACCCTCCAGTCCCAGCTGGGACTGCTCCCACTGACAGCTGTTTGGGGGCAAAGCCCCTCCCCCATGGCAAGCTCCCTGCTGTTCCTGCTCCTGTCACCTTGGCAACCGGCTTCTTCAGGCTCTGCAAATAGAAAAGGTCCCTTATGCCGAGAATAGGGGTGGGGGAGCAGGTGGGGGAGGGGAGTAAGGGGCGGAGAACAGAGCCTAAGAGGTTGGGCTTTGGAGGGGAAGGAGAAGGGCCTGGCTTGCCCTTCTCACTGACATGAGGACTGAGCAATGGAGGGCAGAAGAGAGGCAGGCAGCAGGGGTCCCTTGGGCCTGGCCTTCAGGGAAGCCGAGTCCTAAGGGAGTGGGCCACAGCCCCAGATAGGAGACCTGGTTCTTGGAGTCCTCATTCTAGTGGATAAACTCCAGGCTTTGGGTGCACACTCAGGCCCAAAGGTGAGGAGCAAGTTGCTGACTGGGAGGGATATGCTGTGATAAAAGGGAACTGTCGGGTTGTTGAAAAGCCAGGGCCCTTTCACCCAGTTGGGCCTCCAGATGCCAGGTCTTTGTTCTGCATCCTCAGCCCGCCTCAGGTCTCAGCTGAGGAGCGAGAACTCTGCTGGAAGGCCACACAGCTGCTTTGTTTGAACACAGAGAGCGTTTTGTGCAGGGGGCAGTGATTTCTGTCTGTGATAGGCTGGACAATGCAATGTTGCTGATTCCAGGATTCTTGGGTACCCTATTTCCCTCCCAAAGCAGCCTCCAAACTGCAAGCACACTTTTACTTAGGGAATCCAATAAAAACCAAAGCATACAGGTGGGACTGTCATCTGCTAGAAATCCCCAACGATTTTGATGAAGGTCATTTCAGCTATCCACTGTAGCACCAAATCTAGATGACTAAGAATCTCTTTTTATGTTAGGAGAAAAATCCAGAATCATCAGCTATCAGTGGAGGAGCTTTATATTTTGCTTAACATCTTTGTGTGTACGAGCCTGTGTGCATGTATGTGTGAGAGAGAAAGCAGACTGACACACAAAGGGACTTGGCCTTGCGGGACGTTTCTTCTTTCCCGAAATTCTTCATCCTAGGCTTCTGTTAGACTATTTCCCTGGTTGCTGTGGGCTAATAGTAATAATTACCAGTTAATGAACAGCCATGTTCCACATACTGCACTAAATGCTTTACCTACATATCTCACTTAATCTCAGCAGTGATTATTCCACTTCACAAATGAAAGAGGTATGGCTCAGAGTCACTGTCATCCCCAAACCATTCATCCCTTTAATTATGTAGCTCAACAGATACTCATTTAGCACCTCTTATGTGCCAAACATTATGCTGAACACTATGGGTGTTAAAGAGATGAACAAGAGTTTAAATTCTAATGGGAGCTGCAGACATTTGAGTTGTGCTTTGAAACATGATTAAGTTTCAAGAATGGAACAGGAGGAGGAGTATCTCAGCTGGCACTGGGAAGCACCTAAGCCCAGAGTGGCTGTGTGCGCGTGTGACCATCTGTGTGTGTAAGTGGGACCCTCCTTCCTTTTCCCTTGCCTCTGCCATTAGCTGTGGGTCTCCTAAAACTCAGTCCTGTGCCCCTGTGTTTCACTTACAGAGGAGTTTGTCAGTTCATACCTTTCAGACATCCACCACCTGTCTGCCAGTGACTTCCTAATACACATCCATCCCTGTCCTCCTCTCTTCTCCCCATACATTTCAGCTGTCTATAAATAGACATCACCCCACTGCATACAAGTTTTTTTTAATCTGGAGAATTTGTAAAACAAAAACCATGCATCTTCCTCTCTGGAAAGGCCCCCTCTACCAGTTTCCTGAGCACTGTCCACAATTGCGAGGTCCTCCTGCACCCCAGACTCACAGAGTTATTTTGACTTCACATTCAGATAACAGGTAGTATTTTTAAAATAGTTACCATTTACTGAGCATCTAATAGGCATTGAGCAAAGGCAGTGAACCTCTTTGTGGTTTAAACAAAATACTCCATTTGATACTAACAAGTATGTGCTATGTATCACCATTTACAGAACAGCAAGTCTAAATCCAGAGAGGTTAAGCAATTTATCTAAGATTGCACCACCTGTTGGTGTCAGAGCTACCAGGGAGGCAGAGCGTTACAGTGGGAAAAGCAGTGGGCTTCGGAGTTAACCTGGTTTCAGACCCCAGTTTCATCACCTATTAGTTTAATGACTATGATCAAGTTACTTAAGCTCTGTAAACCTCCATTTCCTCATCCGTAAAACAGAGGTGATTATATTTCCTATGGGCTGTAAATGAATGAGATGGCCTGTGCAAGTGACCGGCACAGAGAAAGCCCTCCCTCATTCCCACGCTCCATCACCACCCAGCTTATCACCAGTTTGTCACCAGGTTCTGATGAGACTTCCTCTTGTTTTGGCTTCCTGCTTTGCTTAAGGCCTGCTGACAGGATGAGGCTTAACTGATCGCCAGGATATCCTACTCACAACTGCTAGAATTATCTCCCTCAGAGACTGTTATTTCCTTCTTGTTTAAAAACCTTCACTGTGGCCAGGCACGGTGGCTCACGCCTGTAATCTCAGCCCTTTGGGAGGCCGAGACAGGCGGATCACTTGAGGTCAGGAGTTTGACACCAGCCTGGCCAACATGGTGAAACCCCATCTCTACTAAAACTACAAAAATTAGCCAGGTGTGGTGGCTCATGCCTGTAATCCTAGCTACTTGGGAGGCTGAGGGAGGAGAATTGCTTGAACTGAGGAGGCGGAGGTTGCAGTGAGCAGAGATCATGCCATTGCACTACAGCCTAGGCGTCGAGCGAAACTCCATCTCAAAAAAACAAAAAACAAAAACCTTCACTGTGTCTTTATGTCCTCCTTGATCAGCTGGAATGCCTAGTCTATAGTAAGGGCTCACTCAATATCATGTTAATGACTTCTGACTATCTGACTTCATGGGGGACCTTAAAGACCCTCCCCCCACTGCCCACTGCACCTGACTGCTCGTGGTGTCCTCATGCAGACGCTCTGTTATGGCCAAGCAAATATGCTGTTGTCTCTTCTCTCCCACTCCTACCCCTTTGTGACTTTCTTGGCCTGTCATATGCCCTTTTCCTCCCTGCCTCCTGGCGTAACAATCCCTTTTTGTTGTCCATACCTCCAAGATTGCCTCCAGTATTCTCAACTGCCTGCAACTAATACTCCTAGGCTTGCGGTACTCGCTCATCCTTACTGACTTCTGTTATTCACTTGGCCATCGGCATTTTTGACCTTTTTTGTCCTTACTGACTTGTGTTATTCACTTGGCCATCAGCGTCTTGTAATATGCAAGGCACCATGCCTCACCTGTCAAATGAAGTCAAGTTCCCCTTCACTTACTGCATTGTACAAGTCACTTGGAAACTACTCTCAGCTCTTGCTTGTAAAATAAAAACACTTCTCAATTGCCTCATGGGCTTCTTGTTAGAAATAAATTAGATTTAAATGATAAAAATTCTTTGAGAAGTTCAAAGCAACACACAGATAACAGGTAGTATTTTAAGAATAGCTACCATTTACTGAGCATCTACTAGGTACCAAGTGTTGAGCAAAGGCAGTGAATCTCTTTGTGGTTTAAACAAAATAGTCCATTTGATACTAACAACTATGTGGTATGTGTCACCATTTACAGAACAGCAAGTCAAGATACAGAGAGGTTGAGCAATTTATCTAAGATTGCACAGCCTATCAGTGTCAGAGCCAAGATTTAAACCCAGATCTGACTGACTCTAAAACCCATGCGTTTATCCACTTATGCTATCCTGCCATCCTCTGCCAAGCGCAGGGTAGGGGCAGAGATGCAGATAACAGTTTCTTTTATAATGCTCCAAGCTGCTTAGCAAAGTATCCTGTACACAGCAAGTATTTGGTAGTTTTTCCAGAGGGCTGCAGAACAGGCCTAAAAACCTTCAAGCATAATCAGACTATCATAGAGTGCCCCTGCAGCTGGCAACCCAACACCGTTTTGCAAGTTTCTTACAGGTAAACTTCCCTTAGCTCTACATCCCCTCTCAAACTCCTCCTGACCCCAAGCCAAGGGAATGCATCATGGAAAATTTGTGTGGCTGTTGCTTTAGGGTTTTCTAAAAGGAGCTTCCTTGTCTATTCTTGTGTATGCAGAGCACTGACCTCTAGAGCTAACCCTAACCTTAGTTACCTCGTGAAGCCTAATCACATGAGACATCTTTAGGGATAAGCAGCCCCTAGAAGGTGCTAGCGTAACTTAGACCCAGCCAAAAACTGCCTCCTTTCTGACTCCTCTCTCTTAGACACCTTGGCTTTCAACTATACATGATGCCCTGGAGATCCCTGAATTCACCATAGTATTTTATGCCTCTGAGTCTTCCCGAATGCTGTTCCTTTTGTCATCTTCCTAACTCTGAATCATGTTAAACACTTACTTGCTCTGGGAAACCTTCTCTGCTCTCCTTCCAAAGCTGAATCCCCTTTTCCGTGTTCTCAATATTCTGTGCTTATCACCTATCATAATATTTACCAAATTACGCTGAGAGTATCTGTCTTCCGTCGCTTTTACTAAACTGTAATCTCTTCTAGGGACCATGTCTTAGCCAGTACCAACCATAGTACTTGGTGTGTGGTGGGTGCTTAATAAATTGTTTGTTGAGTGAATGAATGGTTGAAAGTGTATCTTCCCTTAAGGGTAGTGGCTAGTAAAAAGATCTGCCATTCCTCTCCCACAGGCACATTCTCCTTGCTGGTAGGCCAGGTAACATCAAACTTTAGTCAACTATAGTGGACTTCTAGGAAAATGAGTGCATAAGTAGTCCTGTAACTATAACTGGTATGCTTGCAGCTCCCATATACTTTGCGGCAAGAGTCCCAGCATTTCTGGGACAGTGAGTCGTTTCCTGCATATTTGAAGCCTTGAGAACAAGTTTTGTAGGATAAACAAGTCCCACCATGTTGTCTGTCATTCATTCATTCATTCAGCAATATTGATTGAGCATCTACTAAATTCAAGATATTTTGGAGGAAACAAATGACTCACATAAATTCTGCCTACTAAAAGAGATAAGTCACTTACTGAAATAACTCTGAGATAGGTGTAATCCTTACCTCCATTTTAAAGATGATGACATAGAGGTACAGAGAGGTCAGGTAACTCACTCACCCCATGTCACACAGCTGGTAAGCAGCAGAGTTGGAATTCAAATCCAAGCATTTTGACTCAAGAGCTCACACTTGACTTCTGGGCACACTGCTTCTCTGAGGGCAGTGCGAAGCAAAGCGGCCTGATTGTCATCTCAGAGAAAGGGGAAAGTCCTGTCAGCTGTAAAGACCAGAGAATGGTGACTAGAATTTGATTTGTGGCACTCTAGACAGTATGAGAAAAGGCATATACTCTGTACAGGGTACAGTGAACAGTAAAGATTGCTTGGGTCAAAGAAAATAAAAATTAAAAGGTTGGTTTATGTTGTAAAGAGATCCTGAATGTCTGCCAGGGGCTTTAGACAACCGTAGACAAAGGAGAGTCCCTGGCGGTTTTTAGTGAGAGATCAGATCTGTGCACTAGGAAGATTAGTTTGCACTCTCTAAGCTGGATTACAGAGAGAAGAAACTGGAATCAGGAAGACCCTTCCTCTACTGCAGTACTCGAAACAAAAGGATTTTTTTTTGATCCAGGATAATGCTGGAGTTAAATCATGATCTTTGTTTTTATTAACCTCAAAAAGTTAAGGATGTATTAATATATACCCCAAATACCTTTGGGTCTCTGATCTATAAATTGATTCAAGCCTTATGAGCTTGATTTCCAGCCTTGGTGTATAGTAGCCTCGTTTGTCCTAAAACAATTGCTTTCAGTTTTCCATGAGCAGCACAGGGTGGGGAGGGAATGGGATAGGAGAGGAAGCACAGGAATAGAAGCCAGGCAAGCAGTCCCCTTTCCCAGTCTTTTGGGAAAACAAATGTGTGTTGTCCCTACCTATACTCTTTATGCTGTAGAGATTTAGAACCTTTTCCCTCTGTAATCCTTTTTCCTCCTTATTAACCCTGATTTGTAAACTACTTTTCTGCTATAGCCACTCCATCAAATTCTAGATGTGGAAGAGATTTATGTGATCACCTAGCCCAGACCTCCTCTTTCACAGATTAAACTCTGAAGCCCTGAGAAAGAAGAGTACCTTGTCTCAGGCCGCACAGCCAGCAAGTAGTGGGGCATGCCATTGATCCTCTTAGCCTCCCTGACCTGGAACCATCTCCAGCTCCCATCTCACATGGGCAGCCCCTAAGAATGATTCCACATCCCAGGAGCAGGAATCCATGATTTTGCATTACAGGAGAAAAAGTTTTGGTTGCATTTGCAGTGACATGCCCAACATTTGCAGATCATTTTGGCTTTGGGGCCTAACAAAGTCCTGTGTGGCCTCTTCAGTGTCTCCCAGGTGCCTTATCAACAGTCTTCTCAAAAGTGCCTGATTGTTAAATTCCGACCTATTCAATGTGAGATAAGGAGACACGGCTTAGATTGGGGTCAGTTTATAATCACCAAATGTCTGCTGGCATTTCCACAAAGGTTCCGCCATCAACCCAAACCCAACACACTTCCCTCAACATCACACTGGTGTCCAAGTTTCCCAAACCTGTCATTCAGTATCATCCATACTAAACCCCTCTGGGCCATCCATAGTCCCTCTCTCTCTGACTACGACAGTCAGTCACCAAGGACCATTTTGCTTTTCCTTTGTAACACATCTTATTTCTGTCCTTTCCATTCCTATTGGAATTCTGCTTGGAATTTCACGTTGGGCTGGGATGAGACCATTCAAAACTTGCATGTGAACAGACAAAATTCAAGAAGGAAGGCACCTCCCCTAACTCAGTTTGAAACCTGCTTACTTTGCACCTGTTGCATCACAGGATCCATTTAAAACGTGAGCTCAGGACCCAGAATTCACCTTTATCCTTACTGGCATGAGGCTTTAGTTGTAAAAATCCATTTGCGGGCCTCCAGCTGTGGCCTGCCATGCACTTGGCTAGCTCTCCAGCCGTGGAAGTCTCTGTGGAGGGCAGTTTTTAAACAGGACAGATTCAGCTGAGCTGCTTCATCCTAGGCTGGCCTGGCACTAGCCAGAGAGTGATCTGTGCAAAGACAATCTCTGAGCTGAATTTCCTGAATCCCTACTCTAAACAAGGCATGAGCTAGACACTGAAGGGATACTAAAAAATATAAGAATTTTCGCCCTGTCCGGGAGGGAGGTGGGGGGCAGCCCCTGCCCGGCCGCTGCCCCGTCTGGGAGGTGGGGGGCGCCTCTGCCTGGCCGCCCTGTCTGAGAAGTGAGGAGCCCCTCTGCCCAGCCGCCACCCCACCTGGGAGGTGTACCCAACAGCTCATTGAGAACGGGCCATGATGACGATGGCGATTTTGTCGAATAGAAAAGGGGGAAATGTGGGGAAAAGAAAGAGAAATCAGATTGTTACTGTGTCTGTGTAGAAAGAAGTAGACATGGGAGACTCCATTTTGTTCTGTATTAAGAAAGGTTCTTCTGCCTTGGGATGCTGTTAATCTATAACCTTACCCCCAACCCCGTGCTCTCTGAAACATGTGCTGTGTCCACTCAGGGTTAAATGGATTAAGGGCGGTGCAAGATGTGCTTTGTTAAACAGATGCTTGAAGGCAGCATGCTCGTTAAGAGTCATCACCGCTCCCTAATCTCAAGTACCCAGGGACACAAACACTGCAGGGTCCTCTGCCTAGGAAAACCAGAGACCCTTGTTCACATGTTTATCTGCTGACCTTCCCTCCACTATTGTCCTATGACCCTGCCAAATCCCCCTCTCCGAGAAACACCCAAGAATGATCAATAAATACTAAATATATATATATATATAAGAATTTTCACCTCAAAGAGTCAGCCTGCTTAAAATAGAAGAGGGAAAAGCTAGCATAGCAACACATGCCAAAAAACAAATTCCTGTCAGGCACTGTGGTAGGTTCTGGAAAAAGAGATACACAGTTTCTGACCGCAAGGAGTTCATGATCTGGAAGACAGATAAGAAACAATTACAACTCACCTTAATAAGCATTATTATGATAGAGGTAGACCCTGGATACTTTAAGAACCTAAACCAGACTGATATAATAGTTATAACTAGAAATGACTGAATATGACCATGTGCCAGGCACTGTGCTGTGCACATTAAGTCATTTTTCTGTCATTTTCTTCTCATTTCATCCTTTTAGCAACTTCTGTACAGAAACTATATTTTCAATTTTTAGATTGGGAAGCTGAGGCCCAGAGAGTAGTTATTTCCAGGTCCCTTGGTATATAACAGAGGGAACCAGTAATCCAGCCCTGGTCTGTCTGATGCCAGGATCCAAGAACTACCGTTGTCTACTGGCTCTTCCTGGAGAAGGCCTCGCCTGAGCAGAGCCAGAGGCTGGATGAGGACTAGCCACACAGAGCTGGGTTGGGTGGTGGAAAGGTTGTAGCTGTTGCAGGCACAGAGAACAGCAGGTGAAGGGCATGGAGGAGAGTGAGAGCATGTCACACTTAGAATCCAGTATTTCTCTGAACTGCCAGAATGGCCAAAGGGCATCACAGAGGAGGTGAGTTTTTAGTTTTGAGGAGTTGAGCTTTGGGGATGGGGGACAGCTCAAAGAGCCCAGTGTTCCTCCAGCAAAGGAGGAAAGCAGGAATAGAGTGAATGTGTTAGGCCATGGCAATGAGCAGGCCAGGCTCAGGGTGAAAAATGAAAGAGATGAAAACAAGAGACATTGAATTTGGGAAGCCATTTTTATTTGGATGCGGGAGGGGCAGAGTTGGAAGACACAGCAGAAGAGAAGGTCAAGCCATGCTCTCTAACCTGGCCTTTCCCCTTTCAGCCTATGCTCAGCTGCAGCCACACCAGCTCCTCCCACAGCCATCCTCAAAGCACCTGCAGCCCCAATTTGTGATCCAGCAGCAGCCACAGCCACAACAGCAGCAGCCGCCGCCCCAGCAGTCACGGCCTGTGCTCCAAGCTGAGCCCCACCCCCAGCTCGCCTCAGTCTCTCCAAGCGTGGCCCTCCAGCCCAGCTCAGAGGCCCATGCCATGCCACTAGGCCCGGTTACACCCGCCCTGCCACTCCAGTGTCCCACTGCCAACCTGCACAAGCCTGGCGGCAGTCAGCAGTGTCACCCTCCCACACCTGATACTGGGCCTCAGAATGGACATCCCGAGGGCGTGCCCCACACCCCTCAACGCAGGTTCCAGCACACTTCAGCTGTCATCTTACAACTGCAGCCTGCTTCACCAGTGGTGAGTAAGCCAGCCCCAAGGTCCAGGGAGCACACGGGGTGGCCACAGCTCGGACGACCCCACAGCCCCGTCAAGAGGTGCTTCTGGGTAGGCTGATGGGTGAAGTCATCTTTGGGGATTCCAAGAAGGAAGAGAAGGCCTTCCCCAATTTGAGGATGACTGAATCTTAAGGTCCTTACCCGCTTCCCAAGCTCCATGGAAACCAGGGAAGTATCCAAGAATGCAAAGGCTATTTCTGAGAGGCCCCCCTCTCTGTCCTGTCCTTTGACAGCCCCAGCAGTGTGTCCCTGATGACTGGAAAGAAGTGGCACCAGGGGAGAAAAGTGTGCCTGAGACGCGGTCTGGCCCATCACCACATCAGCAGGCTATTGTCACTGCCATGCCTGGTGGCCTGCCTGTACCCACGAGCCCTAACATCCAGCCGTCCCCAGCTCACGGTATGAAGCACAGTGGGGCCCTGGGGGAGGGGAGGAAGTTGGCCTTTCTTGCCATGCCCTGGCACATTTCACTTGGGCATCTGGAATGGGAGGGTAAACTATTACAAGCAAGGAAGCTGGGGGGTTGGAAACAGAGGAGGGATGTGAGAAGATGAACCAGGGATAAAGTAAGTGAGACACGGAAGATATTAGAGCAAGAGGGTGGAGAAAGAAGAGGTGAAAGTTCTAGAGCCAGACACTGGGGCCTACCTGCATGTCACTGGTGTCAGATGTATCCACATAGACATATGCCAAGTGGAGAGTGGAGGCAGGTGGCCAGTTGTCACAGTTCTCTGCTTCCTTTGGTATGAAAGGGGGTTCTTGATATTGGAAATATGGCAAAACGGCTACCACATCTCAAAAATAAGGGAAATGCCAGGGGGAGGCAGAAGGGGACTCAAATGAGTTCAGCTCACAGGAAGCATCTCTGAGGAAGACTGCTCAGCTCTGGGATCCCCATCTGTCCATCTGTGCGGGCTCAGTTACAAGTGGACTTCTCCCTGCCTGGGGTTCAGGAGACTCTGCTGGGTCCCTTCACCCGGATGGGAGAGGCACAGCAGTACCTCCGCCTTCTGCAAAGATCTATTTGCTTCCCTTCCCCTCTCTGCCAGTTTGCACAGCACTGTTGGCCCAGATCTCAGTGACATTCTGAGCCATGGACCACCTGCAACTCAGGGAGGCAGTTCCAGTCATTGTGCTGTGTTTGCTGAGGGGGTAGGGGGCGGGGAACAGGCAAGAGAAAAAGAGTTTAGAAATTGATGGAGAAATAAGAAAAAAATACCTTAGCACAAGGCAGGGCAAAAAGAGTACGAAGGTTCTATAGGGAACAGAAGCAGGATCAAGGAAGAGAATATGGAGAAAGGACAGCAGGAAAATTAAAGGATGGGAAGGAGGTCATCTCTTCTCTCTTTGCACACTTGCAGATGAGAAGGGGTTTTGAACAGCAGTCCATTCCACTGTAGATTTGCTCTAATTATCAGAAAGTTGCTTTTCAAATGAAGTCAAAACCTGCTCTCTTGGAATTTGCCAGCATTGGTCATGATTCTGTCTTGTGAATTATAAGAGTCCATCTTATACAGTGTTTGTAGACAGTTGTCGGACTGTCTCTTGCCTTTCCCCCCATTAAAAAAGAGAAAATCTCCAGCCTAAACATCTGAGACTTTTTTTCATTTTTTACCTATGACAGATCAAGACCTCCATTCTCACCATTCTGGTCAGGCTTGTCTATCTACATTCTACCTTTTCATTAATTTTCCTAACGTTTGGTCCCCAAAATTGAGCACATTAATTCCAAATATAAACAGCTACTAGTCTTTAGAAGCCTGTTTCAGGGGCAGGGCTGTTCCCTAGATCCATGTTTTATGGTAGGGAGGAACCAAAATTAGTTGAACACTTAGTATATGCTGAGTACTGTTCCAAGTCCTTTACTCACTCACGACAGCCCTAGGACATAAGTAGAATCGCCCCATTATTCAGAGGCAGAAACAAAGGCTGAGGGGCTCCAGGTCCCGCGGCTCTGAAAGGGCAGCGCCATGACTCTGACTCCTACAGTAGTCACTCGCTCACCTTCCTTCATCACGATGGTGCATGAATGGCCCCCGTGAACTCTCCCACCCTATAGGAATGACACTGTTGTTCACAGACCACTGTCACCTGAATTCCAGAGAGCTGGGTTTCATTTTTGTTTCTGAGGTTTCGTCTTACCTGGAACTGCTGTCATGCCAGCTCTCCCTAGTCTCAAACTTGTATAATTTATAGTTTGAACTAAAATATAATTGCTTACATCTGTTAAGTGTTATCTTGTAAATTTAGCCCATAGTTCCAGCCTAGCAAGAAAACAGTAATGATTAATAGTTAGTATTTATTGAGCCCTCTCTGCTAGACTACACATATTTCCTCATTTAATCCTGACAATAACCCTCTGAGGTAGCAACTTTTATCATCCTCATTTTAAAGGTAAGACCACTGAGGCATAGAAAAAAACAAGTGATGGGGCAGGAATCTTTTCTATCTGAATTCTGCTATTCATTATACTAACACCTCTGCTTAACTTTGCCACCTGTAAATTATATAGCATGTTTTATTTGCCTTTTACCAATTTGCTAATAGAAGTACCATATGGGACCCCACTGAGTACTCATGCCCTGTCTCCGCAACAGTGGTAATCAACATTTTTTGCTCAAGTGTTTGTAATCCAGAAACCCCTAAATGAACTGACATTTGCCTGTCTTTCTCCTCCATAAAGCTCTCAAAATTTTCTTTCTGAAATCTAATCATGGTGATATACAAACAAGCATCCTCCTCTTGAGGTCCTATCTCATGAGAGAAGTAAGCTTTACACAGTGGAAACAACTGTCAACCACCCAAGACTTAAATATCCATTCTGTGTATGTCTTTTTTTTTTTTTTTTTTTTTTGAGATGCATTCTTACTCTGTCGCCCAGGCTGGAGTGCAGTGGTGTGATCTCGGCTCACTGCAATCTACGCCTCCCGGGTTCAAGTGACTCTCCTGCCTCAGCCTCCCGAGTAGCTGGGATTACAGGTGCACACCACCATGCCCAGCTAATTTTTGTACTTTTAGTAGAGACAGGGTTTCGCCATGTTAGCCAGGCTGGTCTCGAACTCCTGACCTCAGGTGATCTGCCCGCCTCGGCCTCCCAAGTGCTGGGATTACAGGTGTGAGCCACTGCGCCCGGCCCATTCTGTGTATGTGTGAATGCCTGCTCTGTGCAAAGCACTGTGGGAAGGGAGGTAGCACACTGAGAAACACGGTCTGTACCCCACCTCAAGAGCTGAAGGTCTACTTGGAACGATGAAAAATGCACAGGAAAAAAATTACAATAGAAAGTAAAATGCGATAAATGCCATAGATGGATTTGAGGTAAGTCATTTAAAAGCTACAAAACAGGAAAAGTTACTGCCAACTAGAGATGTTCAGGATAGATTTCAGGGAGGACGAGGCATTGTTCTAGAGCAGAGGTTGACAAACTACAGCCCAATGGCCAAAACCATCACATTGCCAGTGTTCGTACAGCTCGCAAGCTAATAATGATTTCTATATTTTAAATTTTTTTTAAAAAAAATCAAAAGAATTCTATTTCATGATACATGAAAATTATCTGAAATTCCAATTCTAGTGCCCATAAATAAAGTTCTATTGGAACACAACCACACTCCTTCACGTACATATTGTCTGTGGTTGCTTTCCTGCGGCAACAGCAGAGATGAGTTGTTGCCACAGACCGTGTGACCTACAAAGTCTAAAATATTTACTCTCTGGTCCCTGGCAGAAAAAGTTTGCCAACTGCTGTTCTTGAGTCTGGACCTTGAAGGATAGGTAGGACCTGGACATGCAAAGTTGAGGAAAGAGCATTCCAGGAAGAACTGGTGGAACTTAAGAGAGGGAGGCAGGAAAGTGTGGGCATGTTAGGGAACAGGAGTTGAGGATACAATCCTGTGTTACCCTAGTTTATAAAACAAAATATAAGTGTAAGAAATGCAGAGGCAGAGGAGAAGGAAATATGAATATTAATGAAAAGGGGGGTTGAAAATTTGAAAAATAGAGGAGAAAGGGAGCTAAGTAAATATTCGGGGAATGTAAAATAAATGTAAACAAAGAAAATGGGATGAGGCCTGAGAGTGGAAAGGGGTGGGGGGAGAAGAAAGGCAGGCAACGAATATGAATACTAAGGAAGGCAAGATAATGGGGCCATGTTGGGAACAGAGGGAAGTCAAGAATGGAGAGAAGTGCCTGGCGTGTGTCCAGCACCTTCCTGCGCCTCGCGCTCCTGAGGGTGGGGACTGTGTCACGCTGCACCTCTCTGTACCCCCGCAGCCCCTCGCGCGCGTGCTGAATGAGTATGCTTCGCCACGACAGCGCAGGTTCACCCGGTGCGCTTGGGGAAGATAACCAACACTTACGGGACTCTGACCGTGTGCCAGGCACGGCGGGCCGCCTGAACCCACTTCCTCAATCAGCCTCAACCGCGAGCCCGAGGCCGCTCACGGAGGTGTGACCGGGGCACTCGGGCCATGACTTCCCTCTGATCCTCGGTTCCCAGTGGGAAGGAGAATGACTTGTAGGGTCGTTGTGAACAATAAGTCGGGGACAGCGCGAGCAGGGTTTGGCACGAACTGAGCTCTCGGTGACTGGTGGTCGTTAGTCTTCTGACTGACCCTCAGGGAGTGAACGGTCCAAGGCGGGAGTCGCGGGCCGCCCCGCCAAGGAGCACTTGCACCGGGTATCAGGGCAGCCTCCTCGTGGCGTGGCGCCCGCCTCCCTAAGCTGAGCCCCGGGCGTCCCTAACCCGCCTTCCGGAGGGCGCGAGGCGGGGCTCGCCGCACAAAGGAAGCGCGCGGCCCGTGTCCGCCCCGCCCCTCCCGCGGCCCCGCCCCTCCCCGCCCCGCTCCCTCGCCCCGCCCCCGGCGGAGGCGGCCGCGGGAGCCGTCCCAGACTCGCCGCATTGTCTCCGCGGCGGCTGCAGCCCTCGAGCGCCCGCCGCGCGCGCGCGCGCAACCCCGGCCGCCGCCCGCGCTCCCGCCCCGGCCTCGCGCCCCCGTCCCGGCCTCGCGCCCCGGCCGCCCTTTGTTGACGCCGGCCAGGCCGGTGCGGTCGGATGCGCCGCGGCAGCCCCGGGCCCCGGCTCGGAGGCTCCCGGCGGAGAGGAGGCGGCCCGCCCGGGCCCGGGACCCCGCGCGAGTCGGCGCCCGGCCGAGGGGCTGCGTAGGCCCCGCCCGGCCAGGCCCAGCCGGGCCCTGGACAGGTCAGTGCCGGGGCGGGGGAGGGGTTCTCGCCAGTAGGGAGGCCGGGGGCCGCGCTCGCCGCACTGGAAGTCGGGCACCGCCCTCGGTGCCCCTAACGGCCCGGGCCTACGCGGCTGCCAGGCCGTGCCAGTCGCGGCTCTCGTCCGCGCGGCGCCTGGGAGGTGCCCTGCTCCCCAGCCTCGCTCGCCTGGGGACCCTGCGCGCCCGTCGCCCCTGGAAGCCCTGTGTCACCTCGGCGCGCCGCAGCTTCCGCGTCCCCAGGCCCCGCACACCCCACCCCAGCCCCAACCTAGGACCGGCCTCCCCGCCGCTGCGACTTCCCTGGGACGGACGGTGCGTTCGGGGTCGAGACTGCTGGCATCTGCCGTACTTTATTGGTGGTGGACTCCCTATCTTGGAGGCGCCTGCGGCTTCGCTGGAGAGTTTTGTTTTTAATCTAGTTCAGTCTCACGAGGTTTTTAATTGGATGGAAAGGGACAAGCTGTTCTGTGTCTGTCTTTTCTTCCATTTTTAGAAGAGCGTTTTCTCTCCTTCCTATGCCAAATGAAGGTAGACTATATTTGTTGCTTCTTTACATTAAAATCGGGATTTGTGAGATTCTGTATTTAAACTGAAGTCCACAGACAGGGAAATAATTGGCCCAAGGTCAGGTTGCAAACCAGTGGCGACGCTACCATCTGAACTAAGCCCTGGGCCCCGTGTCGGATACGAGTCAGTGCCCTGCTATGGCCCACCCACCCGTCTTCCATAACCTGAACTGATCTCACCCACATACTTTCGGTTCTGAACAACTTTCCTTTCCTTCCTACTCCATACCTACGATATGTACCTTCATGTGCTGTGTACGGAACACACTCTTTTCATCTTTTTCTTCCCTTACAAATCAATGACAGCCTTCCCCTCGGATATCTCCCGTGTTTGATCCTTAATCCCCTCTCCATTAGCATATTGGGCCCAGAGGATCCCTTGCAAAATAAGCTACCTACCTAGATCCATCATATGTCCCTGATTTTTCTAGGACAGCCCCAATTTAAACTATTCCATCCCATTGTCTATCAGCCTGAGTATCTCCATTTTTGGTTTAAAAAATAATGTCACTTTGTACCACAGCCTACTGACCTGGCCTTTTCCAGCCATTTGGCTCTGGAGCATAACTGGGTAATCCAATTATCATTCACCTGGGATTTTTCTTCCCTGCCTGAGTCAACCCAAATGTTGGAACTGCCAGGATTTCTAGGTCAGCATGAACATTACAGGCTAATGAGGCAAGGAAATTCCTTCTTGCTCTTGTATTTCTTCCCACCTCCCCCACCCGCCCATCTTTTATTCTGGTACAGGGCAACAGACCTGTGGCAGACCCTATTGATTAGGATTTAGGTTTAGGTCACAAGGGATGTAGGGCTTCCCATCGTTTTGACTTTAGAACAGAAATAAAGTACCTGACCGTGTTGGTTATCGGGCAAGAGGCTGTCTTGAACCTTAAGATAACCAGCACAGCAAAGTAGTTCTGGTTTCATTCAGTTAGATTTAACATAGTTTTATTTGGCTCCCATTTTAGGTAAAGTACTGCCCTAGGCACTGGGGAATATAAAAGTGATTTTAACAAATAGCTCCCAACATCTGGATCTACATTTGGGAGTATTCACCCTTTCTAACCAGCTGATAAACTGTGTTTTCCACTGGTGATTTCTCTGTACCTAAGTTCCAGCCCCTGCAAGGCGGGAACTGGGGCCTCTGGCTTGGCTCACTCACAAGGGCGGGCTTGTTTCGCAGAAGGTCGGGCAGATGGGGAGTGGTGCTCTTTTGGCACCTGCCCTTTCCAGGCACTCTTCATCACATGAGCTCTGCTTCTCAGCCCACCCAAGATCTGTTTCCAGGCTCGTCCATGCACACAGGGAAGAATAGACATCTTTTTCCTCCAGCCTGAATCTTGAGAAAGGGGGTAGTTTCTTAGTCCTTTCTGTTGTACTTGAGTCGGTTTCTCAGTTGTCCAACTATGTTTTCTCTCCTGTTTTCACCCCCTTCTTTTTTCCCCCAAACTGTTCTTTACCGACATGTGGCACAAAGGTGCTTAATGAATGTTGGTGTTTCATCATGTCCCCACCTCCTGGCCCTTTCCACTCTCTCCCAGGTCCTGGGTTAATTTTTAATTTACCTTTGTCAAGCTCACTCCATATATATTATTTACTCTTCCCTCTAAGTAAAGAAGGACCTCCAGCCCCTTTTCCTTCTGTCACAGTCATCATTCTCCTGGCTGTGGGTCTCATCATCTCATCAGCCATTGTTTCTGCATTCTCTGCCTCCTTCAGGGAAGGAGAGCCTCTTAGGAAGGCAGTGTGCTGCTTCCCCTGACATACCTGCTCTGTCATTGACTTTCTAGTCTAAGCGGACTGACCCTGAGATTTCTCTTCCTGCCACCAAGCCCTTCCCTCAGCTATGACCCTGTGCCTGTTCCTTGCTCTGGCTCAGCCCCAGAATCCACTCTTTTTCAGACCACATCCTTTTTCCTGTGTTACTCATTTCCTGTCTCAGATACTTTGGATCCCTTGGTTCTGATCTTTCAGCGGGAGAGGGCATGTTAAGAGGAGTAAGTAGATGGATGATCTTACACAATTGAACTCTTCTTACCTCTGGCCTTGTATGCTCTTACATAGGCTGTCCCCTCTCTACATTTTCTTATTTAAGGAAAAACACAGAACATGATTATTGTCTCAGAATTAGGAACCCCTACTGGTGTGCTCGTAGGTGTCTTTTTGTCTACTTTTCTCTATTGTGAATGTGTAAAGGGGATGACCTCACTGCCTTAGACTCTTCCCTTAAGTCTCTGTCCTCCCTTAGGCTGTGGACCTCAGGCCAGGCGTTCAGTAACCATTTGTCAAGTAAAGTTCCCCCACCTCCTCACTTTCATCCAGCATGGATCAGCAAGCCAAAATAAAGTTAAAGTTTAAAAAACCTAGGGAATAGGTTGGTGACTCCAGTTCCTGTAATGCTGCTCATCATTAGTACGGTGTTTACCAAGAGTTTTTCCCTCTTCTTGAGTCAGTCTAAATTTATATTAAACTTCTCCCAGCTGTTCAATATTTAATCTCCAGACAGATTTAGTTCCAGCCATAGAAAGATTCTCTTCTGAAAGGACACCTACTGGAGACGAGAGTAGGGAAATGAGAATGAGGAGTCTTCATAATTGATAGTTTCTCTTTTATTCCCTTTGTTTTGTGCCATTTTGCTACTGAAAGATGATCATGATGATGACTTTCTGTGGTCAGGAGGAATCTCACAAAAGTGGTTGTAGAGAGAGGCTTTTGTGTACCCCTCAGGAGACTGTCCTGGAGTGAGGTGCCCCTCTGAGCCTGCCCACCCTCCCCACCTCCCCCCAGTCCCCAGCCCTATGGGAAAGCAGGGTGAGAACTGACTGCGTTATGCAGTCTACTCTGACGGGGACTTTGTGCCAATGACAGAAGTGGCTCTCTCTTTGGGGACTTAACACCTTGTTTCATGGAACCCAAAACTGAACTACCCCTCAAGATGGGAGTCTGAACACATAGATTTATGCTTTAAATGTTTTTAGGGCATGGTTTAAACTATGAGGCACCAGTTAAAACCCTTTTTGAATATGTTTTCTGTTTAAAAAAAAAGTTGCCTATTTAAGATAACTACTTATTCACAACTCAAACAGAGGTAGGCTTCACTTGAAGCAATGACTTATTTAACATTTTTCATTTGAATTACTAGCCACATCAGAACACTGATTTGATATTTCTAAAGATATTCAGAGGCAAACCATCTTTAATTCTGCTTTATGATGTGGATATTTTGGGAATTGTTAGGAAAATAATCAACCATTTGCATATCCAAGACATAATTATTACAAATTCTGGATTTTTCCCCATCAGTAACAAAAGTCCAGTATAAATGACATGGTCAAGAAATGGGCTCTTTTATCATAGTCAAGAATTATACAATTTAGAATTACTAGTTTTTGAAGAAAAAGTATGCTAAGGAACACAGCATATAATTTAAGTCATAAACCGTTGCTCTGAGATTCATTGTAAGACCACGTAGACCAGCATAGAAAACTTCAAGGTTTTTTTTGTTTCCTTCTCCTTCCAAATTATTTTTATAGTTAGTGAAAAAGGATATGCTTTCCTGTTCTTCCAATTTCCAAATGATATTTAGGTAAGTCCAAAAGAAGAGAACATTCTTTCTACATCTGGTAAAGACATGACTGCTGTTAAACACAGATTGCCAGTGCTCTGAGATGAATCCAGATGTTGAAGAGAGCCCCAGTTTGCTATTATGACTTTAAAACATAAGCAAATGTCTGTTTTTTTCAGATGATTGTCTTCTTAGCAGTGAAATTTATTATCATTTGTATTAAGAAGAGATGACTGTTAGATGCCATGCCATAACCAACTCTTCTCCAGTAGATTAGGAGGACCAGGCCTGATACTGAATATTGGAACTGTTGGCAAGAAAATGAAAGTTCGTGACTGCTTGAGTTATTTTTAAAACTCTAGTTGCATGGCTGTTATGTCTCAAATACTATATAATTATCCCTAGTTACTGGTATCTTTAGCATATTTGAAACCATCCATATGTGACCTAAAGCCACACAGCTATATTAAGACATTTTTGAACAATCAAAGCAAATGACACTTTAAATTAAAACAAAACTAATATGAAGCAACTACTTTAAAAAAAAAATTGGGACCAGGCACGGTGGCTCATGCCTGGGGGGCCGAGGCAGGAGGATCACTTGAGCGCAGGAGTTCGAGACCAGCCTGAGCAATATAACAAGACCTCGCCTCTACAGATAATTAAAAAAAAAAAATTACCTGGGCATAGTGGCACACGCCTGTGGTCTCAGTTGCTCAGGAGACCGAGGTGGGAGGATCGCTTCAGTGTGGACAGTCGAGGCTTCAGTGAGCCATGATCGTGCCACTGCACTCCAGCCTGGGTGACAGAGCGAGGCCTCATCTCAAAAAATAAAAAATAAAAAAATTTGATTAAATCCACATTTTGAGGCCTCCAGTAATCAGTATTAATCTGTTCTGTCAGTTGACTGGTGGCAAAATAGGGTGACTGGAAGCTTAGACAATGGTTATAAGGAGGAAAGGAGTAATGTTTCCATGAGCAGAAATGATCAATAGAACTGATTTGCAAGGTATGTAGTATGTAGTCCATAATATAGACAGGACAACTGAGGCTTAGCGTTCCCTCCTCCAGTCTCCCCTGACATTTATCTAACAATATTAGTGATGCTGCAGTTGATAACCAAAAAAATAGTCATCATATTGGGGAACATGGCTGCCTTTCCCTGTTATCAACCTGAAAATAATTGGAGAGTTTACTAAACATTTCTAGATTTCTTTTGTAAACTGGTAGAAATCCATCTTCCATGAGTTTATCTTAAACTGGGTTTATTTTTAGCCTTTTAAACTAATTTCTTTTCATAAGCTAAATCATCTGGCATTACAAGTTACATAAATTTAGTATTTTCTAAGTAAAGCAGTGCTTCCTTTTATTTGTCTTAAAGTTAACCTTTCTTTTGGTTTCTAGGGTTCTTCTGCACTGTCTGCTTAAAACCCCCCTTTATGAAAAAACTGCATAGAAAGAGAATCTGGTGCTTGTCTTCTTGTCCTTTAGATTAATAGCCATTGAAGGTGACTTGAGACTTTGCTTTGCCCTTTAGGACAGAAGCATTTCTGTTATGTTGCAGTCACAGTGGAGGTAACATTTCTTCCTGAAGCCTGACCTCAACAGTGCAAGGACAGGACTACCGACATAGACCAAGACGTCTGAGGAACACAAACCTCAGATACCTCAGTTTGGGCCACAGAAAGATTAGCCCTGCTCTGGGGCTGTAAGAGGCCAGACTCAGTGAAAGAGTGAGATTAGAATGATTTCCTAATCTTCTCACAGGTCTCAGTGACGTTGGCACTCCTGTGTCCAAGCTCAGCCTAGTCCAGTGTGTTGTGCCTGCATTACATTATTTAATCCTCACCACAGCTATATGTAAGACAGATATAAGTACCCCATTTCATAGATGAGGAAAGAGGCCTAGAGTAACTTGCCCAGCATTACAGGATAGGATTTAAGCCTAGAGTCTTTTTTTTTTTTTTTTTTTTTTTTGAGACAGAGTCTTGCTCTGTTGCCAGGATGGAGTGCAGTGGTGCAATCTCGGCTCACTGCAACCTCTGCCTCCAGGGTTCAAGCAATTCTCCTGCCTCAGCCTCCCGAGTAGCTGGGACTACAGGCGCTCGCCACCACACCCAGTTATTTTTTATTTTTTATTTTTTTGTATTTTTACTAGAGACAGGGTTTCACCATGTTGACCAGGATGGTCTCAATCTCTTGACGTCGTGATCCACCCGCCTCAGCCTCCCAAAGTGCTAGGATTACAGGCATGAGCCACTGTACCTGGCCGCCTAGAGTCTTTCTAATCCCACAGTCTTAACTGCCATGTAGCACAGCTTCTGCGTGTATTCAGTGCCAGGCATTTTACATATATAATATTTACTGAAACCTCCCAGACAGGTAGGTAGTATGAGCCTCGTTGTTACAGATGGAGAAACCAAGACTCAGAACAGGCAGTGAGTGCTTGAAGCCACACAGATAATCAAAGGTGGACCAGAATATGAGTCCAGGTCTGGCCCCCAGAGCCCATGCTCTTTCTACTCTGTCATTCTGCCTTTTATCTCCCCTGATCTTAGTGTCTACTGTAGAACCTCTCCCATTGGTTCTAGACATTTTGCATTTTGAAATCATAGCATGGGCCGGAGCACTATGATGTGAGACTATCTGGGAGCCCTTGACCCTGGCATTGGATACCAGTGGACTGGCCTCCATCACCAGGGTTAAGTAGAACTCTTTGAAAACTCCTCCCTGACTCCCTGCAGCCAGGGCCAGCTATTATTCCCTGGTGTGTTGACCTGGTGGAAGTCACTCTGGTCCTGCAGGTGCTGCTGCTGAGTTTGAGCTCAGGCCCCTCTTGCAGTCCTCAGCCTGTGGGCTGGGAAGCGTTCAAGCAGCTGTTTGGAAATCCCCCACTGCTCCCGTTGTCCTGAACTGCATGGGGTGGGGGGAGGGTGGCTGTTCGCTCCATTGATTCCTTCCTGCATAGCTGGGGGTGGCAGCTTGGAGCACATTCAGCTGTTTACAATTCAGCTTATGTACACTTTAGCTGGGGATTGTGGGTGAGTCAGAAGGGCCATTCTCTTTGCCTGTGTCCTGAGAGACAGCATGAAAGTCAGCTGTATGGTAATGGCTGCCAGCAAGGGAGGAGCCCCCTCCCTGCCAGATGCCTTAACGGGAGCTGGTCAACACAGATGCTTAAAATCCAGTAAGCTCTCCAAACCTTTCAACCCAGACCCAGCAAGAGCATTTTGCAGTGACGCTGAGGGCAAGGCTGGAGGGTCCCCTGGCTTGGCCTCTCCTTCATCCTGCTGGCCAGCCCCCTGCAAGGAACTCAGGTGTGGATCTCAGTCATCCGCAGCCAGTGACCCTCCTGTGCCTGAAAAGCTCACCAGTTTTCTCAGCAAAGAGCCCCACAGGGTCCTTCTGTCACTGCTGTGCCTTCCCTTCTCTGGGAGAGGTCCTTCAGAGGAGGTGCTTCAGAGAGGTTCTTCAGGGAGCCACAGCCTGCTGTGTCAAGGCAAGGAGTCCTTGTCCCTTTGACAGCTCTGCCCTTAGCAGATTTGAAAAGGCTGCAGACATTGGATGTTCCCCCTGCCTTCTGGTATTCAGAGGACCCCAGGTGGGAAGGGTCTATAATTTTCCCACCACTAAGAGTTCATTTTGTGTATGTTTTACAAGATACTGTCTTCCAAATAAATGGCATTCGTTCGTTTTATTCTAAAATGCACACTTTTACAATCTGTACTTGAGACGCACACGTAATCAATGTGTAAATTCGTTGTGGGGGAAATGGGTCATCTTAACAACTGACCGCATTTTAGAATTTGGGAAACATGGTAACATGATATTAAATAATAGCATGTTTTGCCCTCCTGAAGGTATATATTATGTGCTGTTTCCTTTTCGGCTTCTTGAGATATCGAATCCAGCTTGTGCGTCCTGATTAACTAGATTCAGGGATCCTGCTTAGTCATCCAGGAATCCCAATTTGGGAATCACTCATCTAGATCATCCTGTGCTTCCCAACCCAAATGCTCCAGCCCACATGTGATATCTGGCCTCTGCCTCAGAAGGTCCCAGAATACAGTTTACATGTCTTGTCCTCTTTTCCCAAGTGCCCTCGTGCTATCCACGGCTAATCAGCGCAGCCCTCCCTCCACCTGTGTGGCCCACCCGGAAAAGTCTAAAGCACTGGGTTCTAGTGTGGGTTCTGCCACTGCCTGTGTCCAAGCTCAGCCTAGTCCAGTGTGTTGTGCCTGCATTACATTATTTAATCCTCACCACAGCTATATGTAAGACAGATATAAGTACCCCATTTCATAGATGAGGAAACAGGCCTAGAGTAACTTGCCCAGCATTACAGGATGGGATTTAAGCCTAGAGTCTTTTTTTGTGACCTTTTGTGACCTTGGGCAAATCACCTCACCTCTGAGGCCAAGTTGCTTCATCTAGGACATTTAAGATGTTAAACTCAGGGCCTTTCTAACATTAATCCTCTGGGATCTAGTGCCCTGTGATCCAAAACAATCACTACCCACCCCCTCCCCCACCCCATCCCTAAATTGGGAGGAAAGCAATCTGTTTATCTGAGTCGAGTAATTCACAGTAAAGTGTGAATGACTGTAAGATGTATACTTGCATTTTAAAGAAATTGTTAACCAAATGAATCTCTAATTGATGGACTCTGTCAGGGTCCCAGATAGAGCTCAGCCTGCCTGTTCCCCTCCCTCCTCCCCTCCTCCCCCCAACTCCCTCTCAGTCACTTTCCTACCCTTCACTTACCCCGCCCTGGGGGAAGGTGTCAACAAACAGGTGTTTGTGAAATCTCTTGCCTTCCTCACTTTCAGTGGCATTAATTTCTTTGGGGGCCCAAATATAACCAAAGAAATTGTAAAGCGTGGCCCCAGATCTTTCCATGAGGACTGGGCACTCTGTCCTCAGCTTACCGCACTGCAGTACGGCCTGTTGCTTGGACCAGGTATGTGCTGTGTTTGCTGCTGTCTCCTGGATATGGTTTAACTGGGCATCACTCTGCAGTGCTCCACTGAGGCGGTTTCTAGAGCAAATGGTTCCTTGGGAACCCTGCAGAGACCACCCTGGCCACATGGCTGGGCCTGCTGAACTGAAGCACAGTGAGCGTGACTTCAGTGCTGGGGGCTTGGAGATTGTGCTTTGGGTTTTATAGGTGACCTTGTTTGCCATTTGTTGAGCGAATTTGTTGTAAGAAAATGAGCCATGTTATCATCTACTCTGCTTCTTTAAATTCTTTATTCACTTCATGAGCTCTGTCATACTCCTACTGCAACCAAACAGTAAATAGAAGTCTTTTAAGTTAAAATACATACTCCCTTCTCATGATAAGGTGGAAATCAGCCATTGACCAAGGTGAGGGGATAGAAGGAAAAGCTCCGTTTGGTCTCCATTGCCTTTGAAGCCATGTCTTCAGGCTATCTTAGGGTCAGATAGAATGAGTGCTAGGCCATCTGAAATACCTGTTGCAGATGTTAGTACAGATTGAGCATCCCAGATCCAAAATGCTCCAAAATCCCAAACTTTTTGAGCACCTACGTGATACTCAAAGGAAATGCTCATTGGAGCGTTTCAGATTTTTGGATTTGGGATGCTCAACCAGTAAGTATAATGCAAATATTCTAAAACCTGAAAAAATCCAAAATTAAAAACACTTCTGGTCCCAGGCATTTTGGATAAGGGATACTTAACCTGTACTAAGCTGTATTCCAGTATAACAAAACAAAACATCAGCACTGGCTCTGAAGTGGCCCAATTGTGCATAACTGACACCAGCCTGACGTCTGTCCTCAGCAGGCTGGAGAGCCCGTCAGCTCTGGACATCAACCCACTGGTCCTAGGACCCTCCCTGCCTCTGCCTCTAGAGGTCATCCTGCCTTGCCAAGTGCCTGGGTCTGGCAAAAATGTTTCAAAGGGGACAGGGAATTCAGAGGTCCACCTGTACCTCTTTTCTGTTGAGGAAATCCCCACTGTAACAGGAAGACATGGGCCAAAAAATAGCTCTTATTCTTCATAATCAGGTATCTAGAAATGCCGCTCCGGTAGGCAGGTACCACCAGCCTAGCTGCTCTCAAAACATCATAGCTTCAGAAAGCAACTTGTAAATCTCAGCTAGTGCCAAATTGCTTATCTTGGCACTAGGCAGCCCTGTATTCTATATGTAGACAGTGAAGACTGAGATCATGGATGCCACACATTCCAGTTTAGTGGTCATTAAGCACCTATCATATTTTGGACATGGGGTTAGCCCCTGAAGATCTCGAGGTGACCGAGTGAGTGGTAGCCCCCTGCCTAGAGAAGTCTGCTCTGCTTAGGAGACGTGACCAGTCCCAAAGCAGATAATTTCACAAACAGGAGCTGAGTAGTCCTTCCTGTTTTCTCCCACCCCTGTAAGGGCTGTTTGTACCAGAGCCTGTGAATGAGACCAGAAATGAGAAACAGCCTAGAAGTTGAGACATATGTTAGGCAAGACTCCGTGGAATATGCTGCTGTGTTCATTCTGACCGGAATACTTGGCCCTTTGTGGTCAGCGTCAACTAAAGGCCAAGATTTTACCTCCCCCTTCCCCCACCGAAGCCTGGCTTTACTCCCCTCCCCCAGCCTCTCCCATCGGCCTTATCCTGCCTCCACCTTTCGGTTTCAGGTGCCTGACTGTATACAGGCATTTGAGACCTGTGGGAATGCCCGGCAGCACTTATAGCCTCTGAACTGGTCAAGGGAATTGAGTAAGGAACCAAATTCAGAGTATTTCTTTGTCTCTTTTATCTGGCCTCAGGGCCAGCAGGGCAGGTTTCTGCAAGTTTCACTGTTAAGCTGCTTTCCCCCAAAGGCCGCAAAGCAGTCTGGGAGAGCGGGAAGCAGATTAAATTAATCTCAGTGTGCTGAGCTTGGCAGGGGGCGAGATTGTGTTCAGTCATTCCAGGAATAGCCCAAACTCCTTTGTTACTAAAGCAGATGAGGAGCTATTGGCCTACAAGATGACTGCAAAGCGAAGTAGCTGTGAACCTTTGTATATTCATAAAACACTCTCCCATCTGTCCCTTGGATTCTGTCTCTCCTTTGATCTGCCCTGGGTTACAATGGGGAGTGGTAGTTTCTAATGTGGTGCAAGAGTTTTTTAATGTGTTCTCTCTCTTAACAAGATCTTTTTTAAAAAACAACCTCAAATTCCCAAAAGTTTTGCTTCCCAGAGTTAAGCATTGGCTCTGTAGCCTTTGAGCTGGTGACCATATCTGCTCACGAATGTATCTGGCACGAAGACAGACTCTGACCTCAAGAGTGATCTTCTGTCTTGCAGTGAACATTAATAGGCATAGATCTGAGACAGGAGTGGGGGATGGAGGCAGGGAAGTCAAGCAAGGATAGAGGGATCCCACAAAAGACAAGGTCAGAGGGGGGCTGTTTTCTGATGACTATCAGCGAAAGAGGCAGGAGGTGGGAGTGATCCCAGAATTAAGAGGAGAATGGATTAATTCCATGGAGGAATTCATTAAACTGAAACAAGGGAATTATTACTTTCTACCTATGCTCTCAGTCAGAGATGTGACTGTCTTTAAAGCAAACACAGAAAACCAAAAATCTTACCAACCAGATCTCTTACATGACTACACCTGACAGATGATGCTTAGTATTAACTAGGTACCTGATGTTAAAAGATGTAGGCAGAGAGGGCCTAGGATGATTAGGAATTTGTAGCCTTTTTATGTAAGAAATACCTGAAAGAACAGAAGGGCTTTGTCCTGGAGGAGAGAAGACTGTGGTCATGAGTGACATCCTTCATGACACCAGGAGCATTCTCAAGCATTTTCTCGTAAGCTAGCACGCACTGCCTTTCACTGGCTCATTAGTCCTCACAGCAGCACTCTAAGGTAGGCGTAGGATCCTTATTTCACAGCCAATGAAGCTGAGGCTTAGAGAGGGACAATGACTTGCCCGCAGTTGACTCAATGATAGAGACCAGTCTCTAAGCCAGGTCTAAGCCCGTGTCTCTGCCTGTTAGACAAATCTGATTGGCCTTGTTCTCTGTGAGTTTAAGGAACAGAACGAGGATAACTGGGCAGAAATTAATAGAAAGACAGATTTTGGGCTCGTTATATAAGGAATCACTAACGAGCCGTCCAATGTGGGAACAAACTGCTTCCAGAGTAGTGAGTTTCTTTGTCGCTGGAGGTATTCAAACAAATGCCAGAAAATCATTGGGTGGGCATATTATAGAAAATTTTCAAGCATTGGTAAGAGATCGAACCAGACTTTCCAATCCTATAATTGTATAATCTGCAGTCCATTAGACTCATCAGGGAATATTTTACCAGGCTCTAATTGGGAGGAAATAGCCATCATCTAAAAAACAAAATTTTAGCTTTCATAGTAATCTTTCTATGTTAGTAATTCATTTTAAATAAAATAGATGTTTCTTAGCATATGCAAAACATAAAAGCAGAGAAAATGTAATTGTGTAAAGGCAGACTTAAATATTTAAAATTTAAAAGCACAGAAACTTAATTTGATTGAATCATCAACTCAGTCCTCCTAGTTATTCATAGATTGTGAGAGAAAGGGGTTTTTTCTACGTTCTCAAACATGGATGTGAGGGCCATCTGGCTGCAACACCTGTCACCCCATTGATCGGCAGAGTTGATTCCGCTGATCTGGCTGGCTAGGCAGGTGTCCCCTTCCTCCTTCACTGCTCCATGTGCGTCCCTCCTGAACCAGCAGCTGGGTCAAAGAGGACGACCATCCCGTAGAGGAGGGCCGTCCCTCAGTCAAGGGCATACGAGTAGCTGCCCTCCCCTGCTAGAACCTCCAGACAAGCTCTCAAGTTCTCAGACACCTTTGCAATTGGAAAGACTAATTCTAAAAGAAAGGAAATGTTTCCATCTCTACAGAAAAGCCAAAGCTGTTTAAAAAATTTTTTTCAAGTGAATATAGGCACTTAATGGAAACTTTCTAACTTACTGGTATAACTGTGTCTCAAACAAACAAAAAAAAACTTCATTGGTTCTTTCTCTTAGATGGCCCCTGCTCAGCTCAGAAGTTTATTATGTAGCTGAATTATGGAGGACTGAGTACTAAAGACATGAGTCATAGTCAACTCTTGTTCATTAAAGGTTTATCCTGGTTTAGTTAGCATTAGAACCACCAGTAAGAACATGAGCTTGAGGCTGGGCGCGGTGGCTCATGCCTGTAATCCCAGCACTTTGCGAGGCTGAGGCAGGTGGACCACCTGAGATCAGGAGTTCGAGACCAGCCTGGCCAACATGGTGAAACCCAGTCCCTACTAAAAATACAAAAATTAGCCGGGTATGGTGGTACGTGCCTGTAATCCCAGCTACTCAGGAGGCCGAGGCAGGAGAATCGCTTGAACCTGAGAGGCAGAGGTTGCAGTGAGCATAGGTCGCACCACTGCATTCCAGCCTGGGTGACAGAGTGAGACTCCATCTAAAAAACAACAACAACAACAACAACAAAACATGAGCTTGAGTGGACCAAGACCCATTATGAACTAGTCATAAACCACCTTTTCTTTCCCCCCCTCCCCCGCCAAGATAGAGTCTTGCTCTGTCGCCTAGGCTGGAGGGGAGTGGCGAGATCTCAGCTCACTGCAGCCTCCACCTCCTGGGTTCAAGCAGTTCTCCTGCCTCAGCCTCCTGAGTAGCTGGGATTACAGGCACGCACCACCATGCCCAGATAATTTTTGTATTCTTAGTAGAGACAGGGTTTCACCATGTTGGCCAGGCTGGTCTTCAACTCTTGACCTGGTGATCCACCCGCCTCGGTCTTCCAAAGTGCTGAGATTACAGGTGTGAGCCGCCATGCCTGGCCCTAAACCACCTTTTCTCAAACGTGTCTGTTTTGACTTTTCCATACTATATAATTAAGCACAAAGAATTCCTATTCTGTGGTGGTATTATGGATCTTTAACATGAAATATGAGCATCTTCATATAAAGTTTTATGCAAAGATTACTTAACAAGTGTGCTGAAATCACTTTTAAAGTATATATCACTCATACCTCACTGGGCTATGCTTTATATTAATGGACTTGTTGCAATAAAGAAATGGCTTTTTCTTTCTATTGTTTTCTTTTTTAGGAAGTTCCAGGTTAAAGGCAGCCTCAGCTCACGGGGCAGTTGGTGGTGGTAGAGAACAGCCCTGGGAAGGGGGCGGGAGAGAGTTACAGAAGTGAGGAGATGAAGTCTTGCACGTCTAAGACAATGAGACAGCTCATGAGAGATGCTGTTTGAAGTGGAAGAGAGGAAGTTCACTGTTGTGTGGTTGTGTATAGGCATGTAATCTCACTTTCTGGAGCACTCTGTTAGGTCTTTTAGAGGAAGGCTAGCAGGCCCATGGGGAAGGAGAATTAGGAAAGGTTGTCCACAGAGAGACAGAGGATCTATGATTTGGTGAGGATCAGATTAGATAAGAAGCTGACATCTGGGCATGAGGACTGATTTTGAGAGCACTCAGCTCAGCAGAAACAGCAGAGAAAATCTCAGCTCTGCCTAGCAGCCTTCTTAGCAGAGAAATGGAATTTCTGCATATTTCAATGCACTGACCCCAGATGACCAGTCTCTGAATAGTCAAATATACATGATAGCCTTTACTTGGGGTTCAGCACCCACATTCCCTTGGCATCAATTTCTGGGGTTCAGTGTTTTGACATTTCTCAGGGCTCTTAAAATCCCTCCTCTAAGGAACCTCGTAGAAGCTTCTCTTTATCATACTCAAAGCCCTATACCTAGCTCAGCTTCTTGTCCTGGTTTTAGATGTCACCTTGAATACTTTTCTCCCTCAAACTGAGTATTAACCTTATTTGTTCAAATCAGTATCGACCAAGGTCTTAACTCCTCAAAGATAGAATTCCCGTCTGTTTAACCGGGTTAACTGTTCATAGCACGGTTGGGAAATGAAGAAACGCTGCTAGCTGATTAGCTGCATGCGTTGTTGTGGAACTGACTATACTCATACTTGGTGATGTGTCCATTGAAACTGTGCCACTTTTAAATGGGTCACTGAGGGGAGGGGACTGCTTGGTTTGCATTGTCGCTTGGCCCCACGGTAAAAGCCGGGCGCAGTTTGAGTCCTTGCTGTCCCTCCCTGGGCGTGGACTCTGGCTCTGATCTCCCCTGCTTTGTTTTCCTACTCTCTCTCGTGCAGAGACAGGGCAGGGCATTGTTCATGCACTGACCGACCTCAGCAGCCCCGGCATGACCTCAGGGAACGGAAACTCTGCCTCCAGCATCGCCGGCACTGCCCCCCAGAATGGTGAGAATAAACCACCACAGGCCATTGTGAAACCCCAAATCCTGACGCATGTTATCGAAGGGTTTGTGATCCAGGAGGGGGCGGAGCCTTTCCCGGTACGGACTACTTCTTTTCCCCTTTTTTTTTTAAGTATATTTTGGATGTGTCTTAGAATATTTTTACATTTCCATGTAAAATTTCTGAAAATGTGAACAATTTGCTCTTTCCTTGCTAACTTCCTCCCCCAAAGAATATAGAGCCATTTCTTTCTAGGATTATCTTTCCAAGGTCCAGAAGAGGGGGGTCAGTGATCAGGAATAATTGACAAGACCCTTGGTTAGAAGTTTCCCACACAAACTCAGGTGTGTCCCTGCCTGATGATGTGTGAACCCTTGGTTAAAAGGGAGTTCACTGTGGGATATTTGGTGAGAGATGATGGGTTTTGGGAAATTAGATTTCATTGAGTTTTGAATGCCAAAACCTCTGAATGGCAAAACTTCGGCCAGTTAGGAACAAAAGGAATTGCACAGAACAGAATTCTCAAGATACGTGTATCAGAAATGAATGTGAGGAAACAGGGTCACAACCTGAAGCTTGTTTTCTGGGGACAGAGCCTTGAAAGGGGAGTTAATGAGATTGAGGGGCACTCAGAAAGGTCACGATGGAAGCCTAAGACTAACAAGAAATATCCAAGAGCCACGAAGATGGGTTATTGACCAAAGCACCCAGAGCTGCTTCTGTGCAGTGTGCACTGGAGACAGTGGTGCTGCCCTGTGGGTGTGGAGGAGCCCAGAGCCAGGGGCACACCAGCCTCTGTTCTGATGAAAAGTATCTGGCTGTTGGAGAGACACCTTTCTGGGATACCATCTGCCTTTTCCTCATTCTTTGGTTCCATGAGTGGTTTGATTAGCCTGCAGAAGACGCGGAGCTTGATTAACTGAGATGGGTGAACTGCTCCTGTAAAATGCCAAAAGACACATAGCTTCTTGTCTTCTTTCCCACTGGAGGTTGTCCAAGGCCAGTGGCAAAGAAATCTGCCTGGAACACCTTAGCTAGAAGTGGCTCTCGCTCTGTTACATCCCTTCCCTGTTAGACTGGGCCTCCTAGAGTAACACTAGAAACCACCTGATCTCATGGGGTGGAGGCAGATTGCATAGCACCCCCAGCATTGCCCTAGAGTCGGTGCCACGTGACTGGCTACCAGGCTGCCTAAACACAGGTCACAAAAGGAGATCTAAACGCGTAAATAAGCTGCTCTGGGGTTCTGACAACTGAGAGTTCATTGGCTTTGTGGCCCAGGGTCCATTTTTTCCTGCTGTCCTCTGTGGTGGCCTGTACCTCTGGCTTGGGTCAGGCATTGGGGTAAGGTGGAGAACAGTAAAAAAATCAGAAAATGGGTGCTGAGTCTCTCTCTCGTATGTACAGCCTCACACAGACTCCGCTCTGTCCTTGCCTGGAGATGCGTGGGTACTGGGTCTTGGTGCTTGATCTGGCACTGTGGGAAACCTGATCTCAGCCCTTAGACTCTTACTGGAATAGACATTTTCCTAATCTCCTGAGCCATCCGTTGGTCCTGGACAGAAGCCATCCCTGTACTTTGCCCATTAGCATCTTACCTCGTGAGCCAACCAGCAAAATAGGGCCTTGAGCCCAGCACACTTGGATGATGACATGGGGGAAGGTTTGAGGAGGGCTGGCCTCTGTGCCTGGATACTTTATATGTGTAATTGTGATGAGGATGGATAGCAAGGAAGCCGCTCCCACCTGACCCTCACGGCCTCCGTGTTACCTGTCCTCTAGGTGGGACGCTCGTCCCTGCTGGTGGGGAATCTCAAGAAGAAGTATGCACAGGGGTTCCTGCCTGAGAAAATTCCACAGCAGGATCACACCACCACCACTGACTCGGAGATGGAGGAGCCCTATCTGCAAGGTGGGCATCTCAGACCCTGAATCTCTCAGCCTCCCAGCGTGGCTGGAAAGGCAGGCCTCACACACTTCCTCTCTCTGTTTCCCCAGAGGAACCCTGAGCCAGCGAGTCTGTAAACATTTCCCCCAGCACCTCCTCAGCCTCCTTCCCTCAAAAAGAGGGATAGGGGAAATCAGGGGAACCAGGTGTCCTCTGCTCCCCCAATCCCCCTCCAGCCAACCACAGGATCCCAAGAATGGCTTTTCCTGTGGGAATCATTGGAAAGTTTTAGGCATGACTGTAGGAGTGGCCCCAGGCAAGTCCTGCCCTTCGTCCCTGCCTTGAGACTGGGGCCAGCTCTGGGTCACAGCAGAGACCAGGCAAGGCTGCTCTTTCCACATGAAGCACTGACAGGGCTGCACAGCTGCAGGAGCATGGGCTCCTGAGGTCTTTTATTGGGTGAGCAGCCAGCTGCATAGATCAAGGTGTGATGATGCCAGCGGAGCAGCTGTGACAGCATCCAGAGTATTTCCTGGGGGCTCGTGCTTTCTTCCACAGTCATTTGATGCTGATTCTTCCCCACCTGTGTTTTGCCTCAGACTCAGACCACGTGGAAGAAAAAATGTCAAGTATACAAGGGGCATCCCCAGACACCCTTGAGTGCATTCCAGGGGTGAGAACCACTGGCATTTTCCATGCTAGAATGCTGCTGTATGTCACAGCTGTGAGAGCAGGAGGACCAGGCAGGATGGAGTAGGGAGGCCCCGTGGTGGGGCTGGCCACAGTCCTGCAGGAATTTCTCATTCTCCACCCTACCCATTTCTATACTTTTCAGAATCCAAAGAGGAGGGTGCTCCCCTCAAACTCAAGTGTGAGCTCTGTGGCCGGGTGGACTTTGCCTATAAGTTTAAGCGTTCCAAGCGCTTCTGTTCCATGGCTTGTGCAAAGAGGTGAGTGGCCCCAGCCCCCTCCATTTCCCCAGGACTGCACTTTATGTCCCACCTCCTGTCATTAATAGTCTACCCCAGGAGGTCCATAGGGGTGGCTTCTCCAGTTTCCTAGTTCCTCGACCCACCTGGAAGCAGGATGGCATCCCTAATTCAACAAGCACGAGAAGCCAGAACCCCTAAGAGCAGGTGGGAGAGAGCAGCGGGAGTCCAAGGAAAAGCCGCAGTGCTTTGGCTCGGCTGGCCCTCCTGGGCTCCATTGGCACCCATTCGCCTTTCCTAGCATTGGCAGCCCCTGCCTTGTTAGGGTAAGCCTTGCCCAGAACCACAGCTATAGTGTTCCCTTGGTGAGCTCTCGCCCAGCATAGATCACTAATGGTCATCATAAAAACCACTGTCATTTCCTGAGAACCTGCTGTGTGCTAGTCACCGTGCCAGTCAATTGATACGATTATCTCATCTTCAAAATAACTCCCAAGACAGGTATTACTATTGTCCCCTTTATACAGGTTAGGAAGCCAAAGTACAAAGGAGTAGTAGTGCCTCAGATGACACAGCTAATAAGCCATGGGCCTGGGGATTTAGGCTTGTCCAATTCTAAAGCCATGTGTGGTCTTTGTACCACAATGGAAGCAGCAGCTGACCTTGAAGCCCTGAAATCCCAGAAGAGAAGAAATCTCTAGGTCCCAGACAGAGGTGCTCTGCATGCCAAGCTAGAGTTCAGCTATCTTCAGCCCTCATTCCCCTCAGGCTGTTGGAGCAGCCAGGCCACTCCCCAGCAGGACAGTGGACAGTAGTTTCCCGTCACAGGGTAACATTTATAGTGGAATAAGTCAGGTGTGAGCTTTCGCCCTGGTCCAAGTCCAGGTGTCTCAAACATTTTACAGACATTATCTCATATTGTAAGACCAGACCTAGAAAGTGAGTGGTATTACCCCCAACTCCAGATAAGGAAACGGAGGATCAGGGCTTAAGTGACTTAAACCCAAAGTCACACAGCTAGTAGTTAGTGATGGAGTTAGGATCTGAACCAATAGATGGACTCAAAATTTGTCAGACAGCTTGGCTGTGCTCATTCTGCCTACGGCCCATAAGCACAATGACTACTGTGACATCCCCTGTTCCCCTGTCCCTGAAGGTACAACGTGGGATGCACCAAACGGGTGGGACTTTTCCACTCAGACCGGAGCAAGCTGCAGAAGGCAGGAGCTGCGACCCACAACCGCCGTCGGGCCAGCAAAGCCAGTCTGCCACCACTTACCAAGGATACCAAGAAGCAGGTAAGAGGCGGGCAGAGCCTGAAGCTCCATCCCCACAGTCCCCACAGCTTCCCTTCCATGGCCCTCGACACCACGGTCCCCTCCAGCTGCCGACTTCAGCGCACTCTGCTGTGCTCTCATTCCTTGTAGACCTGTCCAGTCGAGCCTTCTGCACCCCAGTAGGTCCCTTCATTTAGACCCATGGGTGCTTACAAGGTTCCCTGCCCCCTTCCGTGGCCTTGCCTCAACATCACCCCACCTTCCAGTTTGCCTCCATCCTTGGCTTCTGGAGCCACGGAAATGGGGTCTCCCCTGGGCTGCTCAGGTAACCTCCTGCCTTACGTGGAGGGCTGGGTGAGAAGGCAGCCTCCACCCTTTGTTTTGCCACCTTTTTGCCTCCCTGAACACGCGAGCACAGAGTTCTTGAAGGTCTCTACCAGGAACATGGGTATTCAGTCATTAAATATTTTTTAGCACCAGCTGTATGCCAGAAACTCTGTTAGGCACTAGGCTCTAAGGACACAGTCTCGCCTTAAAGGAACTCCACAGCGTGGTGTGATGTTTTATAACCTTATGTATAATTTTGCCTGTTGTTTTTGTCTTAAACCTCCTTAAGAATGGTCCAAAGCTGTGTACGTACAGAAGAAATGTTACATGCTATTTCAAGTGGCTCTGTGATCACCTCCTAGAACTCAGAGCCCTGCTTTAAAACTCATGTTTAGAAAAAGATAATTGCAGTATTGTGTGGTAGACACTACAATACTAAGAGGGACTAACTCTGCCTAGGGTAGGAGACAGGACAGCATGGAAGATGCTGTTAGATCTGGGAACTCAGACGTGTAGTAGTAGGCCAAGTAGAAAAAGGAGAAATACCTCCTTTGTTCATCACTGCTGCTAGAGATGGTTTGTTCCCCCATCCTGAAGAAAACTCTCTGCTCCCAGCCAACAGGCACTGTGCCCCTTTCGGTTACTGCTGCTTTGCAGCTAACACACAGCCAGGAAGACTCCAGCCGTTGCTCAGATAACTCAAGCTATGAGGAACCCTTGTCACCCATCTCAGCCAGCTCATCTACTTCCCGCCGGCGACAAGGCCAGCGGGACCTGGAGCTCCCCGACATGCATATGCGGGACCTGGTGGGCATGGGACACCACTTCCTGCCAAGTGAGCCCACCAAGTGGAATGTAGAAGACGTCTACGAATTCATCCGCTCTCTGCCAGGTAAGGCCCTTGGAAATTCCATGTCTCCCCGGAATAGCAAGGAAAGAGAAAATGAGAGACCCTCCCACCACCAGGAGGATTAGGTAGTTCAGTTAATGACTCAGGTTCAGGAACTGGGGTGCAGAAATGAGTGAGATGAGCTCCCTGCCTATAAGAGCTTGCTTATATTCAGCATAGAATGCAAACTATAAATATTCCATAGCTGTAATTCTGTGTATTTTCTGGCATGGGAAGTGATCTGTGTGAAATACAGAGATGATAATATAATTAACTCTCTCTCTCTCCTGGGAGAGATTAGGAGGGGAGTCAGGTAAAGTGTAGGATATGTGTCAAGAACATCAAAATTAAGAAAATAGCCAGGTGTGGTGGCTCACACCTATAGTCCCAGCACTTTGGGAGGCTGAGGTGGGGGGATTGCTTGAGGTCAGGAGTTTGAGAACAGCCTGGGCAACATGGTGAGACCTGTCTCTACCAAAAAAAAAAAAAAAAAAAAAAAAAATTAATTAAGAAAATGTAAACTAAATGACAGTAGACAGACAAGTATGCCTTTGCTGGATGGAGAGACTGCAAGAGGGCGCACATGCAGAGGCATGAAGATAGGGAAGTCTGTGGTATGGCCAGACATGGCACAGAGCCCTGTGTGGTGGAGCACAAGTGGTGGTGAGGCCCAGGATCTAGGAGCCAGCTGTAAGAGGCAAGCCTTACATCATTCACAGATGCCTTCAGTGGGGCCTGGATGCATTACTGTTTTTCTGCCAGTCTCACTCATACACCGACCAGGTCAGGTATTCATGGCAACCACAAGCCTCTTTCTCAGAGACTGCAGTGTGGTTAAGAGCACAGACTTCTGAGTCACACAGAACTGGGTTCAAATTCTGGCTCTGTCACTTAACCTAGTATGTTATCTCTTCATCCCCAAAATTTTTATTACACAGTTGCTGTGGGTAAGGAATTCAGGAGTGGCTTTCTGGGCCGTTCTGCCTCAGGTGTCTTATGAGGTTGCAATTAAGATATCAGCCAAGGCTGAGGTCACGTGAATACTGAAGAGCTGTGGGGTCTCTTCCAAGGTGCCTCACTCACGTGATTTGCCCTGGGCTGGCTGTTGGCAAGAGGCCTTGGTTCCTGTCTATATGGGCCTCTCCAGAGGGCTGCTCGAGTGTTCTCATGATATGCATGGCAGTGGGATGTCCCCACAGGTAGGGATCCAGGAGCGCAAGGTAGAAGCCACTGTGCCCTTTATGATCTAGCCTCTGAAGCCACGTACTGGCATTTTCACAATATATTTTTTTAATTACAATTTTTCACAATATCTTATTGGTCACACAGGTCAGTCTTACTCATTGTGAGAGGGCAAGAACTGGGAAGCAAGGATTATTGGGAGCCACTCAGAGACAAGCCATGTAGTTCACCATGACCCCCAGAAATTTGTGTTCCTTCCTCATGCAGAATACCCTCACCGCCACCAAATCCCCAACAGTTTGGTCCCATGACAGCATCAGTTTGAAGTCCAGGCTCTCATCATTGAGGTGAGATGAGGCTCCTGGGGTCCAGTTCTTCAAGTATAGGTCCTCTCAGTCTGAAGATCTGAGAACTAGAGAGAGAGGCTATCTGCTCCCTTCCACAAACCCAATGCACAGTGGGACAGCCATAGGATAACCATTACAGACATGCCCATCCAAAAAGGGAGAAACAGGGAGCGTACAAGAGTCGCTGATCCATTCCAGTTCCGAAATCCGCTAGGGTTTATGGTGGCATTTCCTCAATTGGGACTCAAAGCCTGGGAGTGATTTCTGTCTTGGTTCTGCCCTCTGAGTTCTCCTTCCTTTTCTGTGAAAAGTAGCCTGTATTTTCAGTGTAGTCGTTTTCTCAGCCTGCTTCCTCCTTTTTATTTTATATTACCTTTGACTTTTTTGTTTTTTGTTTTTGAGATAGAGGCTTGCTCCGTCACCCAGGCTATTGTGCAATGGCGTGATCTCGGCTCACTGCAACCTCCGCCTCCTGGGTTCAAGCAATTCTGCCTCAGCCTCTTGAGTAGCTGGGATTACAGACATTCGCCACCACACACAGCTAATTTTTGTATTTTAGTAGAGATGGGGTTTCACCATGTTGGCAGGCTGGTCTCAAACTCCTTACCTCAGGCGATCCACCCACCTCAGCCTCCTAAAGTGCTGGGATTATAGGCGTGAGCCACTGCGCCCAGCCTACCTTTGACTCTTAAAATCAGTAATTCAGTATTTCTTAAAATAATTGTGGGTTTTCTGGGAATCTTGTTGGGGTCCATTCCATTAGACAAAAACCACACCCAGAATTATCTTCAAGGGTAAGCTGTTGTCTGCATTGGTATTCTTCTGAAGCTGAGGGGCAGCATGGACAGTGCCCTTCACATTCTTAGAAACCCTGCTGTTGAAAAGAGGATCTGCGAGGCATGCCTAGAAAATCCATCGAGAGCCTTTGGATTGAATAGCTCTTTGAGGCATCACTTTAGATCTTTCTGAAGTCTTCACAAAAAGATTTAAGTCACATCCTAAGTTTAATCTGTAGACCATGTTTTCTTAACTGTGCCCTGAATTTGATCTTTGCCTAGAAACCATTTCTTAATGTTAGCATCATGTGCCATCTGGAGAGGCTGGGCATTTTTAAAACCGGCAGATCCCGGTTCCTTTATGTTGAACAGTTTTGTTTGTTTGTTTTTACCTTCTCTCTCTCCTATTTTACTGTGAGCAGCAGTAAGAAGCCAAGCAACACCTTCCACATTCTGCCTGAAAATCTCCTTAGCTAGACCACCCACTTCATGAGGTACATTCAACTTACATTTCTGCTACCAACCACATTTTTACAAAATGTTCTTTTATTTCATAACAGAGACCCTGTTTCTTCCAATCTCCACTAAGAGTTTCCTCACTTTCCTTTAGGACTCCCCAGCAGCTTCCCTAAAGGCCATGAGACTTCTATATACAGTCTCTCAAAGCACCTTAGACACTCACGCTTTCCACAGAGTCCTTCTGGCTCCTGCCTGTGGCCAGTTCTGAGGCCACGCCCACATCTATAGAGCTGTTTGATGTCAGCACTCCTTTTCCAGGTACCAGAATCTGCATTAGTTACCTATTGCCATGATGTAAATTATTCCAGAACTCAGTGACTTTAAGCAGCAATCAATCACTTGTCATCTCAAGGGCCATGTGGGTCAGGAATCGAGTGGCTCGGCTGGGCAGTCCTGGTATGAGGCTCCTGGTGTCCAGTTCCTCTAAGAACTGGAAACAGAGAGGTTATCTGCTCCCTTCCACAAACCCAGTGTATGAGTTTGAGGTCATATGAGGTCTCAGGGAAGACGCCATACAGGCTGCAGTGTCTGAGGTCTGGAGCCAGAAAACCCACTTCCAGCACGGTTCACTCACACGGCAAGGAGGCCGGGGACCACCAGGGCCTTGGCTGTTCTCCACGCATGCCTCTCCAAAGGGTTGCTGGGGTGGCTTACTGGTAGCTGGCTTACTCTGCAGTAACCCAGGCAGAAGAGTGAGGTGAGAACTGCTGTGCCCTTTATGATCTAGCCTCAGAAATCACACGCTGTCACTTCCTCAGCACTTTAGTGGACATGGGTCTGCCCAGTTCATGGAGCAGGGGTCTGAACAGGGGCACATAGGAGGAGGCCCAGATCGCGGCTGCTGTGGGTGAGTTGCACAGCCTCTCTCAAGCTGCAAAATAAGAACAGCAGCGCCTTCCTCAAGGCGTGGTTATGAGGACTAAAAGAAATAATGGATGCAGATAACTAGATCTAGATAACTAGATGCAGTGGCTGCCAGAGGTGAACACTGGCGGCTTGGATTGACACTGTCTTTGGTGGTACCCCCTCAGGCTGCCAGGAGATAGCAGAGGAATTCCGTGCCCAGGAAATCGACGGGCAAGCCCTGCTGCTGCTCAAGGAGGACCACCTGATGAGCGCCATGAACATCAAGCTGGGGCCCGCCCTGAAGATCTACGCCCGCATCAGCATGCTCAAGGACTCCTAGGGCTGGCGGCAGCCAGGATTCTGGCCCAGGGCGGCTCCTCCCGACTGAGCAGAGCCAGACAGACATTCCTGAGGGGCCCAGAAATGGGGCCAGTTGGAGGGCAGGGGCTCTCCCTAGGGGCATAGCTGGTGAGGAGGTCTGGGCACCTCCTCCATGGCTCTCAGGGGCCTTTCATTTCTGTGGGAGGGGCAGAGAGGTAGGTGGCACAGAAGATGGGGCTTTATGCTTGTAAATATTGATAGCACTGGCTTCCTCCAAAGTCCCAATACTCTAGCCCCGCTCTCTTCCCCTCTTTCTGTCCCCCATTTTCCAGGGGGTATATGGTCAGGGCTCCCCAACCTGAGTTGGGTTACTTCAAGGGCAGCCAGCAGGCCTGGATGGAGGCCTAGAAAGCCCTTGCCTTCCTTCCTCCCACTTCTTTCTCCAGGCCTGGTTAACTCTTCCGTTGTCAGCTTCTCCCCCTTCAGCCTGTTTCTGCAGCAGCCAGGGTTCTCCTCCCTACACCCTCTGCAGGTGGAGAGAGAGAAGCTGGGCCCAGCCGGGCCGTGCCTGCTGGCACAGACGCCTTAACGCTGTGTGTATGACTGTGTGACTGTGTGGGAGCCTGGACTGACAGATAGGCCAAGGGCTACTCTCTGGCATCTCCAGGTGTTTTGTAGCAAACAGCCACTTAGTGCTTTGTCCTGGACTCCACTCAGCCTCAGGATGGGGAATAGCCAAGAATGGCAGCCTCAGCGCAGAGGCAAGGTCAGAAAGAGACGGCGCTTCAGAGTTTCCTTTCCAGACACCCCTCCCCGCACTGTGAAGTTCCCCTGACTGCCCTCCTGGTTCACAAAGAGCATTAAGAAAGCTGCGGTGGTCTAAGCAACATAGCCCAGAGGGCTGAGCCTCCTGGCCTGCCTGCCTGCCCACCCTGGGAGTCCCAGTGGTGAGGCTCAGAGAACTTCTAAGGGGAGAGAACAGCTGGAGTTTCTGTTGATGTGAAGAAGGCAGCTCTTGGCCTCCCACTCCCACACTTCTTTGCCTATAATCTTCCTAGCAGCAATTTGAGCTACCTGAGGAGAAGGCAGGGCAGAAAGGGCGAGGGCCTGCCTCTGACCTGCAGTGTCCTTTGCAGGAAGGAGGTAGGCACCTTTCTGAGCTTATTCTATTCCCCACCCACACCCCCAGGCAGGGTTGGAAATGAAGGACTTTTTTAACCTTTGTTTTTGTTTTTTAAAAATAAATCTGTAAAATCTGTCTCTTTGGTGCCTTTCTCCCCTAGGAATGCCTGTCTCTGGGCCCAAATGGCTACTTTTCACCCATACAGACAGGTGGGTCCCTGGGCTGGGGAAGGGACCTTAAGTGGACGGCATATCCTCCACACTTTTCTGGAGCTGGGTCATTTGAGGGTGCCCTCAGCTGCAGTTCACACGGGTAGATACCAGCTTTCTTCACACGGTGTCCCTTGGAGTGAGAGGGTCCAGAAGCCCTTTCTGCTCTGCGACCCCCTACCCGCCATTCCCACTTGGGAGATGATGACTGTTGGGCTAGCAGCCTCTGGACACCTGGGGCAGAACCCAGACTCTCCCATCTCCCAGCACACACCTCTCGATAGAGCTGCACAGCATCCAGAATAGCCTTGGGATGGCTTTGGTTCACTGAGCACTTTTACATGCTCAAATAGAAAATGATTAGGGCAGAGATGAGGCATCTAAGCCTTGAATAAAGGAGAAAGGGCATTCCAGACCAAGGCAGTAAGTGCAAAGGCACAAGCATGAACGTGGAAGTGCAAATGAGAGGCAGGTGAGCTGGCTGGATTAGACGTGTGTGCTGCTAACCGTGACCTGTGTTGACCACATGCCTCTGAACCAGGCACTGTGCTAGAAATGAGACTGGGGTGAAGCACAGAATAACCATGTGCCCTCTTGCGTGGAGTGAAATCTACCCCACATCTATGGGGGGAGGGGAAAAAGGGGCAGCTTGGCATTACTGCTCCTCCCCCTTCATCAGGTTTTTCCCTAAGGGACCATTTCTACCTGTTAAAAATTTAGGTTATGGCTGCTCACATCTGTAAACCCAGCACTTTGGGGAGGCCGATGTGGGAGGATTGCTTGAGGCCAGGAGTTTGAGACCAACCTGGGCAACAGAGAGAGACCCCATATCTACAAAAAAATACCAAAAAATGGCAAGGTGGTGCATACCTGTAATCCCAGCTATTCTGGAGGCTGAGGTCGATCACTTGAGCCCAAGAGTTCAAGGCTGCAGTGAGCTATGATTGCACCACTGCACCCCCAACCCAGGTGACAGACAAAAACCCTATTTTTAAAAAAAAAAAAGCAGGGGTGGGGGTGGTTTGAGGGTCAGGCCACAACCTACTGAATCACAGTCTCTAAAGGACAATTACTTACTTGAAAGTAACTTTCAAGAACCAACACTCACATCTTAATAACTCCTCTTTGGAAAGCCTATTAAAATGGAACTGTCTTGGAGGAGAAACACACTGATTAGTTGATCCCCAGGGGGTAGAACTAGGGACTGGAAAGCCTGTCCCAGGAGGCAGGGAATGGCTGGCAGGACCCTGAGCTGACAGGGGAGGAGGAGGATGCTGAGATTGGGGAGTGAGCCCTGGGGAGTCCCCAGGCAAGAACGAACGCCCCACGTGCTGCCTCCTCTCCTGCTGCTGGAGTGCAGGCCACGTGTGCAGGTGCACCACTAGCCTATAGGACTCTGGGCAGTTCTTTTCACTTTCTGGACCTTAATTTTCCCTTTATGGAAGAAAATGAAAACCAGGCCCCACCTGAGTTTGTTGTGTGTAGCAAAGAGGGAGGGAACCAAACCTACTCCTAAAAGAAGATGTGGTGAATTTGATTCACACCAATAAGTATCCATCTTCGTTAGATGAAAAGCTCCAACCTGCTGCAAGTTTGCAGGGCGCACCTGCAATAGGCATTTGCTATTCCTGTTGTTTACACTTCACACTGAATTTCACAGACCTATTTCCATCATGATCCACAATTTAAAGAAATATTTCCCAACCTTGTATACACACTTCAATATCTATCAACTGAAACAAACATTTCATGAAACAAAACCTACCCTTACGTACAATATAGAATATTTTCCATTGTATTCCTGTTCGTATTTTTAAAATCTTGGTCACGACCCACTAAACTCATTACACGGCCTTCAGATAGGTCACAACTGGAACTTTAAAAAGCACTGCCCAGAGTAAATCACAACGGTTCAACATCCACGAATTTACATGGTTCTCTCTCCTGGGTGACTGGTGTATGTACTGGTGTACATTCTACTGAGAAGGTAAAGGGCTCCACTAGGTGAACTGTCCAAGGTCACAGGTGCCGAATGCCCTTCAGATCTGGCTGAGGCTCTGTGCAGAACGGCTTTTCCTGGGTGGCAAACACCATACCTTGATTGCCAGCTGTTCCCAAGAACCAAAGACACTTCCCCTGGGGAGGGAAGAGGAGTCTGTACAAAATGACAGAGCCTCCAGCCAACCAGAACTGGCCTACTCAGACCCACCCTCTTCCAGGTGATTGGCCCCAAAAGGGTTGCCAGCCCCACTCCACCTTGGGGCCAGCTTCCCCCAAAAGGTTGCATCCCCGGCAGGTCCCTCGCAGGCAGTCCATCCTGACTGCTCCTGTGGGTGCAGCTCCTCAGGTAAAGGGGGAGGAGCTGCTTGTTCCAGATCTCCAGGAGCAGGCCATTTCTTCCCCAGCTCTAAGCTGGGAAAGTTTGCTCCAGGCCATCCTACCTGCTTCCCCATATGGCTCTCAAGGAGGGACTCAGGTGAGGGGGGACAATGGTATGGAGAGGAAGAAAGCTTGGGGACAGCTGAGCTAAGAGGGATCCAGTCTGATGGCTAAAACAGTACCAAGGGGAGGCACCAGAGTGAGCCCAGGAGTACCAGCTGAGCCTCCGGTCCTGGGGAAAGGTGGCTCCGAGAGGGGACGTTGCCCCAGGAGAAGAAAGACAATCCGTGTGCATGGACACCAGGGTGGGGGAGGTTGTATTCCACAAGATTTTGTAGCCAATGAAAAGCTGGACTCCCCTTGCTTCCCTTAACTCTAAACCCCCTTGGCGAGCCGGAAAGCAGAGACCCAGGGGTACATTCCCTCCCCGACTGTAACTGAGAGCTCCCTCTATCCCCACTGGGACTGATGGTCCAGGACTAGGAACCTGTGCCCCCTTAAGACCTAATGGCTGATCTTTAACCCTTTCTTGAAGCCAAGGAGAGTGGGGAGCAGGGCACAGGGTGCAGCTTGAGGGACCACCTTCTGCAGGTAGAACCTGAACAAGAAATGTGGAGGAGTGGACTGATCAGGGGCCTCCACAGACCATGGGCTCCCAGGCTGGGGCATAGGAGGGGCAGGAGGAGCTGGTGGGTCCCACCCAGTCCTGGGTCTCAGCACCCTCCCAGGCCTGACCACAGGAGTTCACAAGACCAACTCTGCCTGTGTGCCCTGGCTGAGGCCCAGAGCCCAGAATAAGCATCGGTTTGCCCTACCCTGGTTGGGAGGAGGCTGGTGAAGAGGGTGGGACAGCCACAGAGGGGGAGAAAGCCCCTCCAGCCTTTTCCTGCTCCTGTAGTACCTTACGCAGTACCTCGCACACCTCCCACAGTGCACCTCCCGAGGCAGCCTTGCCAGCTCCCAGTACGGGGTTTGACCAGGCTTCTAGGAACCAGAGAAGCCCAGCTGCAGCCAGCCCTCCAGGAGCTCAGACAGGAGCTGAATAGAGTGCGAAGGGAAGAAGCCAAGCCCACGGGGAGAAATAACAGGGCCGAGAACCTTGTGAGATGAGCCTCAGGGCTGAGCTAGGCCCAGGTCAAATGGAACCCAAATGCCATGCTGGAAGCTCTGGCTGGGGGATCGGGCAGTCCTACTCAAAGCCCAACCCCACCCATTACCCGCCGTGCAAATGCCTTGGTGTAAAGTGTAAACAGGAATGGCAAATGCCTACTGAAGGTGCACCCTGAAAACTTGCAGTAGGTTGGGGCTTTTCACCTAAAGAACACGGATACTTATTGGAGGAGAAACAAGCTGATTAGTTGATCCCCAGACGGTAGAACTAGGGACTGGAAAGCCTGGTGCCCCAGGAGGCAGGGAATGACTGGCAGGACCCTGAGCTGACAGGGGAGGAGAGGATGCTGAGACTGGGGAGTGAGCCGTGGGGAGCCCCCAGGCAAGAACAAACGCCCCATGTGCTGCCTCCTCTCCTGCTGCTGGAGTGCAGGCCACGCACGCAGGTGCACCACTGGCGTATAGGACTCTGGGCAGTTCTTTTCACTTTCTGGACCTTATTTTCCCTTTATGGAAGAAAATGAAAACCAGGCCCCACCTGAGTTTGTTACATGTGTAGCAAAGAGGGAGGGAACCAAACCTACTCCTAAAAGAAGATGTGGTGCATCTGATTCACACCAATGAGGCCGCCCAGCCTTGCAGAGGTGAGCTGTCACTGAGATCTGCTCCAAGCCTCCGTGCGTCCTCTCTCACACAGTGACCCTGGCCCAGCCCCCTTGCTGAGCGCTGCCCTCAGGTATTGTGTGTCCCCTGGACAGCAGTATTCACCTGAGTGTCCCAACTCAGTGCTTCTCAAGCTGCAGTTTGCATTTCCTTGATCTTTCCTTCTATGTTCTCAGCGATTGATCCCAGTGACCCAAATGGACCCCTGCTTTCTCCCCGAGCAACTGCAACCCTAAGCAAGTGATTTAACCTTTCTAAGCCTCAGTTTCCTCATTTATAAAGTAGACATAAGCACAGCATCTCCTTCAAGGGGCTGTGGTGTGCCTTTAACAGGACAGGCACATAATACACTTGGCCAGGTATCCGTCTCAGTGTCTGGGATTATGCATAAGGAGTACAGACTTAATCCTGAAGAAAATGGAGTTTTAAGCAAAGGAGTACCAGTCAACTTGGAAGAGAGAATGAACACAAATAACTCATTCGTTGTTTCATTCATTTGCTGAACAAATAATTATCAATAGCATGAATTATGAGGCAGAGGCATAATGAGTGAGGCAGACAGTCCCTAGCATCGCTTGGCAGGTACTGGAGGAGAGGTCTGGGAAAGGGACAGAGGCACATCCTGGGGGAGGGACCTAACAGGAGGAGATGTCAAGGCCAGCTTCAGACAGGAGGAAGCTGGGTGCTGAGGAATGATGCGGAGCTTGTTGGCTGATGGAAGGAAGAGTGCAATCAGAACGGAATACAGAGGTAGGGAAGCCTAGGAGACTTCATAGTGAAGGGTAAAAGATGGAGACTCGGAGGCAGGGTCAGGAGGCTGTTATAGGAATCCAAGTGAGAAACAAGGAGGCACGGATAGGACAGTGAGGGAGGCCAGGAGGGGAGTTTTGGGCACTAGGAAGGAGGCAAAAGCAACAACTTGGCTGTCAGGAGAGAAAGCAGGGGTCCCACTTGGGTCACTGGGATCAATCGCTGAGAACACAGGAAGGGGAGAGTGAATGGCAGGATGGGGGAGGAGTGAGTGGGGGGACGGAGGAGAGTGAGTGGGAGAACCCCCAGGGTTTGCTGATAGGCTGCATGTGGGGCATTAAATTATTTGTAACAATATTTTTATTTAAACCAGCACATCCGAATTTATACCTGTTTCACTGTTTTAATGTGGCTACTAGACATGTTTAAATTACATATGTGACTCACACTATACTTCCACTGGATGATGCTATTCTAGATCTCTTCCTACACTCATGAAAGAATGCGGCTATACATGACTGCAAAGGCTCGAGTGCACAGGCACAGATGCTTCCCCCTGCCAGAAGCAAGGTCTGCCTCTCCGTATTAGTTATTCCTTCCTTTTCACCTTAACACATTAGGGTCTGTTTTCCAGAGAGTACATATAAATCTACCTCACCCTTTTCAATAGCCATGTTGATCTCCATTATACAAGTTGAGCACCCCTCATCCAAAAATCTGAAATCCAAAACGCTCTAGAATCCGAAATTTTTTGAGCACTGACAGGACATTCAAAGGAAATGCTCCCACTGGAGCATTTTGAATTTCAGATTTCCAGATTAGGGATACTTAGCCAGTAAATACAATGCAAATATTCAAAACTCCAAAAAAGTCCAAAATCCAAAACACTTTTGGTCCAAACTTTTGGATAAAGGATACCCAACCTGTATAGAGATGCCTAATTCATTGATCCAGTTCCCTACTAATGAACCCTGGGGTTGTTGCATTAGTTTGCTTTTTCAGAGAAGGCTATGGGAACATCCTGGGACTAGTCACTGCAGAGTCTCCATTCCTAGCTGCAGGCAAGCTGGCCAGGGGCTGTGAGCACTGACAGTGTTACAGTGGAGGAGCTGGACTTGGAAGGCTTCTCAGGCATGGTTAAGAGATGTGGACGGTGTCCTGCACTCAGCAGGAAACCACAAAATAACTTCAATTTTTTTGTGTGTAAATTGCTATCTTTGAAATTTTCCTTCATTAAAAAAGCAACATACTGTAAATACATTACAGAAAATTGAGGAGAAAATAAGAAACTAATTTTATTGCACAAACACATTCTTCCTTTTAGTCTTATTTTCTGATGCACGTTTTTATTCTTGCTTAAATTGTAATCAGAGTGCACCTCAATTTTAGATCCTGCTTTTTTCCTTTCATGTTCCTGTATGAGCATTTTTCTACGTGACTGCAGAGTCTTCCTAACACGTTTATTTGCCAGTCCCTTCAACTGGACACTAAAGCCTTCTTCAGTTATATTTGAGCAGCTGAGATAATGCCTCTCCCTGTGACCCAAAACGCCTTCTCTGTGGGTGCTTTCCAGGCAGCATTCAACCAAGCTCAAGTCTCGCTTGTGTAAGGGAAACAAGCACACACCCATCAATACAACCACCCTGTCCCCTCCAGTTGCCACCCCATCTCTGTCCTCCTTACAGCCCGACTTCTGGAAAGACAGCCCCACTCCCACCCAACCCATGTGCCTCTCCTTAAGTCCTCTACCTCCTCAGTCTCCCTCCCATTCCCACCTGGTATAGGCCTGGGCCCTGGCCTCCTCTCCCTCTGTACTCTCTCCCTCTCTCCCATAACATCCCTGCCCTCCTGGCAAATCCCAGAACTTTCTCCTGAGCCTGCCTGCCTTCTGGGCTCCAGCCCCCTTCCTCCAACCAGACAACCAGGCATCTTCTCCTTTCTGGTACCTCAGCCCCGTCCCTCAAATCCATGGCCAAGTCTTGCCCATGTGCCCTCCCTGACAGCCCCTCACCACCTATTCCTCCCCATCCAGCTGCCAACTCCCTGATGTTGCCCCTGATACCTCCCAGGGACTGGCACCTAACTCATCTTCCTGCCTCCAGCAGTGCCCTCCCTGCCACCCCACCATGGCCAGGCTCCAGATTTCAGCTGGAGTACTTTAAGGTTTGTGGAGGGGTTGTTTGTTGGTTTTTGGGGGTTTTGTTTTGTTTTGTTTTGTTTTTTCAAATAAAAATCTGACTGAGTCACTCCCCAGAGGAAATACCTTTCAGGGCTCCCCATGACCCTCAAGATGAAGTCCAATTCCCCGAGCCTGACATGCGGGCCCTGGGTGACCTGGCCCCGGCTCACCTCTGCAGCCTCATCCCTCCCTCCTCATCTGCTACTACACTCCACCCTGCAGTTCCACAGACATTCCAGGAGTGAGGCTTCCTCACTTTTGCATACTGTTGTTTCTTTTCCATGGACCTCTCTTCCCCCTCCATGCCTTCTTCACCTGAAGAACTTCTATTAATAATTTTTTAGGTCCTACCTTAGAAGTCAACTCCTCCTCCAGGAGGCCCCAACTACCTCCTCATCTACGAAGGCTCAGGTGCTACCCTCCAATTTGCCTCATAGCATCTGATACTGTTCCCAATCACAGCATTCATTGTGCTGTGTTCCACGCATCTGTTTTCAGTCTGTCATGTGACCCATACCCTCACCACCGCCCCCCCGCCCAACTACACCCACATCTTCCTGACTCCGCACCCTGAAGACAGGGTCTGTGTCTCATTCACCTCTGAATCCCTGACTTAGCACAGTGCTTGACGCTGAGCTTGTGTCCAATAAATATACGTTGAATGCACGACTTAACAGAAACTGATGAACATCTTGATGCATAAACTTTTCTCATTCTGAAGATTATCTCCTTTGAACAGATTCCCAGAAGCTTGGAATTATTGAATCAAAGTGGATGAATATTGAACACTTTCAATTCCCATAGCTAAGTAGCTTTCCAAATGGCTGTGGCAATTTACACTCCCACCAGCAAGTGTAAGAGCACCAATCTCACTGCATTCTTGCAGCTTGGCTATTCTCATTATGCCTTTTATTTTTAAAATCAAGACAGGGTCTACCTCTGCCACCCAGGCTAGAGTCCAGTGGCATGATCATAGCTTACTGTAACCTGTAACTCCTGGGCTCAAGCGATCCTCCTGCCTCAGCCTCCTGAACTGAATAGCTGGAACTACAGGTGCATACCATCTGGCTAATTTTTTTTTTTTTTTTTTTTTTTTTTTTTTTTGAGACAGAGTCTTGCTCTGTCACCAGGCTGGAGTACAGTGGTGTGATCTCAGCTCACTGCAACCTCCGCCTCCCAAGTTCAAGTGATTCTCCTGCCTCAGCCACCCAAGTAGCTGGGACTACCGACACGTGCCACCACGGCCAGCTAATTTTTGTATTTTTAGTAGAGATGGGGTTTCACCGTGTTGGCCAGGATGGGCTCGATCGCTTGACCTCGTGATCCACCCGCTCGGCCTCCCAAAGTGCTGGGATTACAGGCATGAGCCACCATGCCCAGCCCCGGCTAATTTAATTTTTTGCAGAGGCAGGGTCTTGCTCCGTTGCCCGGGCTGATCTCGAACTCCTGGCCTCAAGCAATTCTCCTGCCTTGACCTCCCAAAACACTGGGATTACATGCACAAGCCCCTCCCAGCCCTATTATGTTTTTTTTTTTAAAGTGCTCATTTTATAGGCAAAACATACCACCTTGTTCTAATTTGTATATCTTTGATTGCCAGTGAGGGTGAACATTTTTCCATATATTTGCCTACTAAATGCACTTCTTCTTTGAGGATTTACCGGTTTGTGTGACATGGAAACTGTTAAGGCAGGCTGACTTGTTATGAGATGACTCTGGGGCTGTGGAGGAAGTGACCAGGAGCATGAAGAGTGCTGCTGCAATGATCCCGTGACGGAGGAGCAGGCCAGGGTCACTGTGGGGCACAGGGAAGAGCAGGGGGAGCAGAGATCAAGGAGACCAGGTCAACCCGGGACTGAAAGCAGACAGCAGGTGCAGAGCAGGAGGGGTCAGGGTGCACCCAGGTTTCTGGCTTGGCGCAGTGAACTGGAGGAGGGGCTGTGCTCAGAGACAGTGCCCAGGTGGATCCACACACCTGCAAGGCAGTTCGCAGCACTCTTTACTAGACACACCTGCTGAGGAACAGCTATGTGGGGCAGCAGGAGAGGCAGGGGCAGGAGGGTCTGAAGCTGGCGGCCTTCTTGAAAGAGACCAGGGGAGCCAGGTTTTGAAAGGATTTGTAGGCCGGACACGGTGGCTCACGCCTGTAATCCTAGCACTTTGGAAGGCCGAGGTGGGTGCATCACCGGAGGTCAGGAGTTTGAGACCAGCCTGGCCAACATGGCGAAACCCCGTCTCTACTAAAAATACAAAAATTAGCTGGGCAAGGTGGTGGGCACTCGTAATCCCAGCTATTCGGGAGGCTGAGTCACGAGAATCACTTGAACCCAGGAGACAGAGGTTGCAGTGAGCTGAGACTGTGCCATTGCACGCTAGCCTGGGCTACAGAGCGAGACTCCGTCTCAAAAAAAAAAAAAAAAAAGAGGAAGGAAGGAAGGAAAGAAGGATGGATGGATGGATGGATTTGTAGGGGCAGGGAGTGGAGTGAGGAGGCTGCCCAGGTGACGATCAGGGTGTGTTCAGGAAGAATGGTCATCACTAGATAAAGCTGAGTGAACTATTGCAACATGAGAGGCCTTGTTCTCAACGCTTAGCTTGTGTGAAGGCAATGACAGCCCTAAGGCAGGAGTTCTTATTACCCCATCCTATAGATGAGACTGATGTGCAGAGGACCAGACCTTGCCCCAGGGTCAGACAGCTAATGAGTGGTGGAGCTGGGATTCGAACCCAGGGCTCTGGCCCCCGTGTCTGTGCTCCTTACTACGTGGCTCCAGTTGCTCTAGATACGTGAGTACTCAGGAAGGTGGGGTGACAGTGGAACAAGCTCCCCAGAAGGAGCTTATTAAGATTCTCAGCATTTGGAGCCCTTCCTGGAAAACGAAGTGTGGACAAATCCCAAAGCCCACCTCTTCTGAGCCGAGAATTGGGCTGCTGAGCTCTGCTTGGAGGAGTTCACCTGGCCTGGTGACTGGAGCCACCACAGACACCTGGTCTCTGACCACAGCCAGCCCAGTAACTCTTCTCTAAGTCCCAGACAGCTTTTAACTCCCAGTGACTGAGGCGGGAGGATTGCTTGAGCTGAGTTGGAGACAAGCATGGGCAACATAGCAAGACCCCATCTCTAAAAAAAAAAAAAAAATACAAAATTAGGCATCTATAGTCCCAGCTACACAGGAGGCTGAAGTGGGAGGATAGCTTGAGCCCAGGAGTTCAAGGCTGCAGTGAGCTGTGATCACACCACAACACTCCAGCCTGGGTGACAGAGTGAGGCTGTCTCAAAAAAAAAAAAAAAAAAAAAAACTCCCAGTCACCGAACCACAAACACTTGTGCATCCTCTCCCGGCCTCTCCTGTCCAAGGTCAGTCCCACCTTCCACCCAGGATAAGTAAGTACCTCAACCCCTAACGTTATCATCCCCGCAACCTGCCCAAGGTCATGCCCCTGCACAAGAAACTGGTAACACTGGCTACCTTCATGCAGAAGAACCGGCTGGCTGGAAGTAAGAAAGACTTTTCATGTATGTGTGCATATAAATATTTGTGTCTATACATATAAATGAGTTACTGATGCCCCCCTCCCGCCCCCAGGGCCTGGAAGAGAATCTTCTGGCGGCAGATCCTACTTACACTTGGCCTCTTAGGCCTGTTTCTGTATGGCCTCCCTAAATTCAGGTAAAAGCCCCTTTCCCCAGCACTTGAGGTGGGACCACAGAGTCAGGTTTAAAGGGGATCTGTCTAAGTGCCTCCTTGAGGGATGGAGGGCAGTGGCTAACTCAGCTCAAGTGTCCTTGTGAGCTCTCTCTCCTTGTAAGAAGCAAAGCCAGAGGGCTCCTGGCCAGGCTGACATGCTTCTCACGGCTGCCTCCCCCCCGCCCCTCAACCCACCACAGGCATCTGGAAGCCCTCATCCCCATGGGCGTCTGCCCTTCGGCCACAATGTCCCAGCTGAGAGACAACTTCACAGGTGCCCTGCGTCCCTGGTAAGAAGCTCCCATCCCTCCCACTCCAAGGGCACCCCCAAACCCTACACAGCTCTGCCCCATGTCCCTGCCCTCCACACATCTCCCACCCCAGCAGAGCCAGGCACTCTGCCACCAAGTCCAGCAGCCCCATCGGGCCACACATCTCCCAGTCCTCTGTGTTGCTCTGAGCTGGGGGCTTCCAGGGGCAGCAACTAGGTCTCATCGGTCTATGGGTCCCTAGGGCTCAGCACTGGGGAGGTGGCAGTGAACATGCACCAAGTGGGTGGATGAATGGAGCTATTTCCATTTCCCATCCCTGCCCTGGCCAGGGCCCGGCCTGAAGTTCTGACCTGTACCCCCTGGGGGGCTCCCATTATTTGGGATGGCTCTTTCGACCCAGATGTGGCCAAGCAAGAGGCTAGACAGCAGAACCTCACCATTGGGCTGACTATCTTTGCTGTAGGCAGGTAAGGCCTGGGAAGGGAAGCAGTGCTGTCAAAGCTGTGAGTGGGAGGGGTGTGCATGTGATGAAGGAGGCGGGGCACTCTGCTCCCCTGTGCCATGGGATCCCAAAGTGAAGCGAGAAGCAAAGACAGCACTTCTTGCCCCACACCCCCAGATGAGCACAGGACCATCCTTCTCCTCCTCCCTGGACACCAACACCATAGAGCCCGCCCAACACAGGCAGCCAGGGCTGTTCTAGAACCACATCTGGAAGGGACCTGCCTAGGGGCTGGGGCTCATCCATCTGGAGGCACTGGTTTTGTAGTGAGAAAATGATGGAGTCTTTCAGGTGAGAGTGGTGAGAGGAGGGGAGTGTGACTGGGTAAGTAGAGGGATGATTCACTGCATTAGGTGCCCATTGGAGGTCAGCAGCTCAGGTGCAGGTACACAGGATTGTGGGGGCAGGTGCCAAGCAAGTCTGATGAAGGGAGAGGGGCTGGGGAGCTGAAGGATTGCAAGGGAGTGAATCTGAACTGGGCAGAGGGAAGTGAAGAGAGGAAGGGGGTGACAAATACTGAAGTGGCAAGGTCACCAGATTAGAGGATTCAGTGAGGTAGGACTGTTTTGGGTTGGGGGTGGTAATCACAGTAAGTGAGCTAGAAGAACGAGGTCCTTACAGGGTGGGACAGACACTGATGAAGATCAAGTTGAGGGAGTAGCCATGGGAACAGGTAACTGTGAAGGGAACAGGTGACTGTGGAGGGCATGGGAAAATCACTACAGGAAAGGAGGTCAAGAGAAGAAATGGCAGCGGGGCGCTGACCTCCCCACTATGGATGACAGGGAGTGTCTAAACTGGGTGTCGACCTTCCTGAAGTGACACGAAGGGGACTCTTGGCTGACAGTGGCAGTCAGATCCTATAACCTAGTTTCGGGCAACTAAAAGAAGCATTTCTAAAAGTGGAACTAGTTGCTTTGGGAAGGTGGTGAGAACCTCCCATTCAGGAAGGATGGGGAAGGAATTTTGTTACCAGATACCCCAGACAACTGTTCAAGGCTCCTCGAACTCTGTCCCCCACACCCTACAAGGGAGGGAAAGCCAGGAGTGCCACTCACAGGCAAGGGGATGAAAAGGACCAAGGGCTGCCCCGTGGACCAGGTGGGCAGAACTGCTGGGCTACTTGGGCCTTCACCTCTCCCAAGGCCTCGGTGCTCCCACTTCCATCACACATGCTGAGTAGGGCATTCCTGCCCCAGCCCTAGGGTCAGACACTCAATGTACAGAAAATTCTGGGATACTGAGGTCCTGAGTTCCAAGATTCTGAGTCCAACACCACGAAATGCTGAGATTTCCTAGGTCTCTGATTCCCATTTCCCACAGTCACCAGGAATAGAGCAAGTGCAAGTAAAGGTACAGGCTCTAAGGCCAAGCTGGGTTCAAATCCTGGCTCAACCACTTACCAATGATACATACAAGTTTCTAACGCTCTTTAGATGAGACAATGCACATTGACATAGAAAGCAGTGGCTGCCACATGATAAAAGTTCAAAGTATTATTAGGCACTGTTACTACTATTTTAAAGTCCTAGGATCCCAAGGTCTGTTCATACAGTATTCCAGGCAGCCTCATGATCCATATAGTGAAAGACAGTGACTTAAAACAACTTATTATTATAGCTCATAAAATAATTCCCCTCTCCCTCTCCCTCTCCCCGGTCTTCCTCTCCCCGGTCTCCCTCTCCCCGGTCTCCCTCTCCCTCTCCCTCTCTCTCCACGGTCTCCCTCTGATGCCGAGCCGAGGCTGGACTGTACTGCCGCCATCTCGGCTCACTGCAACCTCCCTGACTGATTCTCCTGCCTCAGCCTGCCGAGTGCCTGGGATTGCAGGCGCGCGCCGCCACGCCTGACTGGTTTTTGTATTTTTTGGTGGAGACGGAGTTTCGCTGTGTTGGCCGGGCTGGTCTCCAGCTCCTGACTGCAAGTGATCTGCCCGCCTCGGCCTCCCGAGGTGCCGGGATTGCAGACGGAGTCTCGCTCACTCAGTGCTCAATGTTGCCCAGGCTGGAGTGCAGTGGCATGATCTCGGTTCGCTACAACCTCCACCTACCAGCTGCCTGCCTTGGCCTACCAAAGTGCCCAGATTGCAGCCTCTGCCCGGCCGCCTCCCTGTCTGGGAAGTGAGGAGCGTCTCTGCCTGGCCGTCCATCGTCTGGGATGTGAGGAGCCCCTCTGCCCGGCTGCCCAGTCTGGGAAGTGAGGAGCGCCTCTTCCCGGCCGCCATCCCGTCTAGGAAGTGAGGAGCGTCTCTGCCCGGCCGCCCATCGTCTGAGATGTGGGGAGCGCCTCTGCCCCGCCGCCCTTTCTGGGATGTGAGGAGCGCCTCTGCCTGGCCGCGACCCCCATCTGGGAACTGAGGAGTGTCTCTGCCCGACCGCCACCCCGTCTGGAAGGTGAGGAGCGTCTCTGCCCGGCCGCCCCGTCTGAGAAGTGAGGAGCCCCTCCGCCCAGCAGCCGCCCCATCTGGGAAGTGAGGAGCGTCTCCACCCGGCAGCCGCCCCATCCAGGAGGTGGGGGACAGCCCCCGCCCGGCCAGCCGCCCTGTCCGGGAGGGAGGTGGGGGGCAGCCCCCGCCTGGCCAGCCCCCCGTCTCGGAGGTGGGGGGCGCCTCTGCCCAGCCACCCCGTCTGGGAAGTGAGGAGCCCCTCTGCCCGGCCGCCACCCCATCTGGGAGGTGTACCCAACAGCTCATTGAGAACGGGCCATGATGATGATGGTGGTTTTGTCGAATAGAAAAGGGGGAAATGTGGGGAAAAGAAAGAGAAATCAGATTGTTACTGTGTCTGTGTAGAAAGAAGTAGACATAGGAGACTCCATTTTGTTCTGTACTAAGAAAAATTCTTCTGCCTTGGGATGCTGTTAATCTATAACCTTACCCCCAACCCCGTGCTCTCTGAAACATGTGCTGTGTCCACTCAGGGTTAAATGGATTAAGGGCGGTGCAAGATGTGCTTTGTTAAACAGATGCTTGAAGGCAGCATGCTCGTTAAGAGTCATCACCGCTCCCTAATCTCAAGTACCCAGGGACACAAACACTGCAGAAGGCCGCAGGGTCCTCTGCCTAGGAAAACCAGAGACCCTTGTTCACATGTTTATCTGCTGACCTTCCCTCCACTATTGTCCTATGACCCTGCCAAATCCCCCTCTCTGAGAAACACCCAAGAATGATCAATAAATACTAAAAAACAAAACAAAACAAACAAACAAAAAAAAACACACAAAAAAAACAACTTTGACATGACAAAAAAATAATAATAATAATTCTGTGGAGGGCCAGGCGTAGTAGCTCACACCTGTAATCCCAGCACTTTGGGAGGCCCGAGACGGGAGGATCACCTGAGGTCAGAGTTCGAGACCAGCCTGGCCAACACGGTGAAACCCCATCTCTACTAAAAATACAAAAAAATTGGCCGGGCGTGGTGGTGGCCACTTGTAATCCCAGCTACTTGGAGCCTGAGGCAGGAGAATCGCTTGAAGCCGGGAGGCAGAGGTTGTAGTGAGCTGAGATAGCGCCACTGTACTCCAGCCTGGGCCACAGGAGCGAAACGCTGTCTCAAAAATAATAATTCTGTGTGTCAGTAATTCAGACAGGGCTCAGCAGGAAGGGCTCCTCTTCTCATGCTCTCAAATGTCTGCGTCTCAGCTGGGAGACCAACTGCTGAAGACTGGTGGGGGCCAGCTTAGGCTTCCTCACTCATGGCAGCACCCAAGTTCTGGGACTTCTTAAATGGAGGCTTAGAGCTCTAAAGAGAGAAACGCTGCCAGTCGTCCAAAGGGCCAGTATGAGGCAGGAGTGGCAGGCAATTTGCAAGCATCCTCAGTCCAACCTGCCCTGCCCCATCTAAGTTGAAAGATGCTAGGGCTAGAGGGTCCGGAGTTCCAAGGCCGGGTGTGGGGAGGACCAGGCAGCACTGGTGGGGTGGGGGTAAGGTTGGGGTGGGGGTGAGGTGGGTGAGGTTGGGGTGGGGTAGGGGTGAGGTGGGGTGAAGTGAGGTTGGGGTGGGGGTGGGGTGAGGTTGAGGTGGGGGTGAGGGTTGGGTGGGGTGAGAAGGGGGTGAAGGCTGGGTGGGGCAGCAGAGGGGTGAGGTGGGGGTGAGCTTGGGTTAGGCGCGCTGAGGTGGGGGTAGGGATAAGGTTGGGGTGGGGTGAGGTTGGGGTGGGGGTGAGGGTTGGGTTGGGTGGGTTGAGGTGGGGGTGGGGGGGAGGTGGGAGTGGGGGGAGGTGGGGATGGAGTGAGGTTGGGGTAGGGTGAGATCGGGATGACGGTTGGGTGGTGTGTGGTGGGGGTGAGGATTGGGTGGTGTGAGGTGGGGGTGAGGGTTGGGAGGGGTGGGATGAGGTGGGGGTGAGGGTGGGGTGGAAGTGGGGGTGAGGGTGGGGTGGGAGTGGGGGTGAGGGTGGGGTGGAAGTAGAGGTGAGGTGAGGTGGGGAGGCCGGCCCCGCCTCGCTTCACTCTCAGGCTGACGGTGGCGCCGCGCCCTTAGATACCCGGAGAAGTACCTGGAGCGCTTCCTGGAGACGGCGGAGCAGCACTTCATGGCGGGCCAGAGCGTGATGTACTACGTGTGCACCGAGCCTCCGGGAGCGGTGCCCCGCGTGGCGCTGGGCCCGGGACGCCGGCTGCCCGTGGAGCGCGTGGCGCGCGAGCGGCGCTGGCAAGACGTGTCGATGGCGCGCATGCGCACGTTGCACGCGGCGCTGGGCGGGCTGCCGGGCCGCGAGGCGCACTTCGTGTTCTGCATGGACGTGGACCAGCACTTCAGCGGCACCTTTGGGCCCGAGGCGCTGGCCGAGTCGGTGGCGCAGCTGCACTCCTGGCACTACCACTGGCCGTCGTGGCTGCTGCCCTTCGAACGCGACGCGCATTCGGCCGCCGCGATGGCGTGGGGCCAGGGCGACTTCTATTACCACGCGGCGGTGTTCGGGGGCAGCGTGGCGGCGCTGCGCGGGCTGACGGCGCACTGTGCGGGGGGCCTGGCCTGGGACCGCGCGCGCGGCCTGGAGGCGCGCTGGCACGACGAGAGCCACCTCAACAAGTTCTTCTGGCTGCACAAGCCCGCCAAGGTGCTGTCGCCCGAGTTCTGCTGGAGCCCGGACATCGGCCCGCGGGCCGAGATCCGCCGCCCGCGACTGCTGTGGGCGCCCAAGGGGTACCGGCTGCTGCGGAACTAGCGCCGCCGCCGGCTCCCGGCCCTCCGGCTTCTCCGCCGGCCCAGCCGGCCCGGCCTCGCTCCCGCTCCGGGCGTCTTCGGCCCCGGGAAGATGTGGAGTGGGAGTCACTAGAGGAAGAGATCCTGAAACCGGGCGGGGCCCTTCTGGACGCTGATGGCGCTCTGGAGAGCAGAGAGATAGTGGATACAAAAGCCCTACCCGCTTCGTGTGCGCCAGTCCGTGGGAGTGGGAGTAGGAGGGAGAGCTCCTCGCCTTTGGGGAGCTCCTCACTTCAAGAGAAAAATCCCCTTCCCTTAGCTTAGCAGTGAGCGAGGCTCAACTGCAGTAGAGCCCCGAGCTATCAGCCTGTAGACCTTTCACCCCTGAGCCTGCAGAATGCAGCTGGTGTCTCTGGAGATGTTTTAGTCCCACCTGCAACCCCTTTTTTAAATGAGGAGACTGAGATACAAAAGAGGAAACATAACTGCCCAAGGACACAGAGGGTCCGAGTCACTGTGATGTCAGCGGCTGGAGAGGCGTGGCTGGCCCCTCGGGATGTCTCTGGGCAGGAGCCACAGGAAGAAACACAGGGGGCACCCCGTCATTGGCTCTGCCCTTTTACCTCCCCTGCTCATAAGCATGGTTTGTACATATTTCAGTAATATTATGATAAATTATTCCTGTGCTGCGAGACAAAGTAGCAAACATAAGAAGCCATGTTTGCTCCTTTCCCTTGCCAGCATAATTTCACAAAACCCTAACTGTGACAGCATATAGCTGTCAAAACAAAAAACACAGCTCCCCACGTCCCTTGCCAGAGTCACTATATTCCCTAAAAAAATAAGTGACTCTAGATATATCTCCATATAAGATAATGTCAGTTGGAGTTAATGATCATGCTTCTATAAACTATAACCAGATACACTCTTACACACAAACTTAGATATAATTTTACGCATACTGAAGCTTCACCACCTATATCTAAACTCTAAACTAAAATACTACATTCAGGCCGGGCATAGTGGCTCATGCCTGTAATCCCAGCACTTCGGGAGGCTGAGACACACAGATCACTTGAGGTTAGGAGTTTGAGACCAGCCTGGCCAACATGATGAAACCCCATCTCTACTAAAAATACAAAAATTAGCAGGGCGTGGTGGCACACACCTGTTAATCCCAGCTACTGGGGAGGCTGAGGCACAAGAATCGCTTGAACTCGGGAGGCGAAGGTTGCAGTGAGCCGAGATCGTACCACTGCACTCCAGCCTGAGTGACAGAGCAAGACTCTCAATAAAATAAATAAAATACTACATTCAAAGCGTCTGATAGAACCTTCTAAAGAGCTCCTCCCGGGCCATAGGCCTTGGTCGATGGTCCTCAATAAGACTTCTAAGTGACACTAACTTTAATTATTTAAAAACTTACTTTTATTCTTTAGTTGACATTCCCAAATTGTTATTATGGCTTTTTCTCCTAGACAAAGTCCAAAATGACATTTTCTGGCCTGGGGGCGATAGCAGGGTGACATTTGGCCACAGTATCTGGGAGGGAAGTTTCCACATCCGTGGCAGCTGTCTAGACTTCTGATCCCCAGTGGGGAAACACAGGCTCTGAATAGGAGTGTGAAGGCGTCAGACCCTCCCAGGAAGGTGGTCACAGAGCCAAGGAGATAGGGAAGGTAGCCACTGAAGCCCCTGAGATTTTGTCTGACATTTGGGAAAACTGGGGCCCTGAGAGACTGGGATTTCACCCTGGCTCTCCTGAATCTTTTACGTAGTATTGTCACCAACCTTGCATTTTAATAGCCTCCACTCCCAGGTAGGGCAGCAATTCTTGCTATTTACCAGGCCCAGCTATTGACGATAAGAGAGATCTGTCCTCTCAAAAGCAGTTCAAAATGTCTCCTATCTAAACTAGATTAGCAAAACCCAGAAGGTCTTCTGGACTCAGGATTAGAGATGAGAATGGGCCACGTGTGTCAGAACAGGCAATTTGGCCGGGCACAGTGGCTCACACCTGTAATCCCAGCACTTTGGGAGGCTGAGGCAGGCGGATCACAAGGTCAGGAGTTCGAGACCAGCCTGGCCAGCATGGTGAAACCCTGTCTCTACTAAAAACACAAAAATTAGCCAGGCGTGGTGGTGGGCACCTGTAATCCCAGCTACTTGGGAGGCTGAGGCATGAAAATCACTTGAACCTGGGAGGCGGAAGTTGCAGTGAGCCAAGATCGTGCCACTGCACTCCATCCAGCCCGGATGACAGTACGAGACTCCGTTTCAAAAAAAAAAAAAAAAAAATTTCTGCCTGTGAGCTGGGGAAGATGTGTGTCCTCCACCTTAGCCTGCAGCATTCACTGAGGGCTACACGTGCTGACCCTAACAATTGCTGCAGACCCTAACAATTGCTGGGCCATTCAATACCTGAGCATGAGCCAGCAAGAGATGATGTGAACTGGCTCTTCTGTGTGTGGGTAGACAAGTTCCTTACCTTTGCTGGCCTCAGTTTTCTCATACGTGAAATGTGGATGCCACTCTTCCTCCCTGCAGGGGTTGTGGTGGTGCTCTAGAAAACACAACTTGCCTTCCTCTCCGTGCCTGCCCTTTTTCCAGCATGCTCAGAGAGTGCAAAGGATTTGCCAAAGAACAGTCATTTCCTGTTTTTTGTTTGTTTGTTTTTGAGACAGCATCTCACTCTGTTGCCCAGGCTGGAGTGCAGTGGCTATGCTCATGGCTCACTGCAGCCTCAACATCCCTGAGCTCAGGTGATCCTCCCACCTCAGCCTCCCAAGTAGCTGGGACTACAGGCATGCACCACCACACCAGGCTTTTTTTTTTTTTTTTTTGTAGAGGCGGGGTTTCACCAAGTTGCCCAGGCTGGTCTCGAACTCCTGGGCTCAAGGAATCCACTTGCCTTGGCCTCTCAAAGTGCTGGGATTCCAGGCATGAGCCACTGCGCCCAGCCAGTCATTTCTGTTTTAAAGGGGGAATAAATGGCATGCTCAGGAGTTTCCAAGGCGTGGACTGGAGGCAGCCTTGCGCTGTTGGGGATCTTCTTGAGGAGGGAGGGGTTCCAGGAAGCTGCAGGGTGGGCAACCCTTGGGAATGGCTCCCCTCCTAGTGAGCCCAGAGGCCTAAGGAGGGGTTGCGGGGGTGGGTACAGAGGGACTTGGATCTAAAGCAGGAATAACAAGAGGGCTAAAGCTCCTTCTGCAGCTGCCTCCATTACCATCAACACTGTCCTCAGCACCTATCCTGAGGCTCCCCCAGGGGCAGTGGCACTCACTCCCCACGTGAGCAAGTGAAAATCAGACTCAGTCCCCTCAGCATCACTGCTACATGCAAAATCTCCACCTGTCCCAGCCGCCCCGCCTTGCCATGCAAGCTCAAATGCCACCCCTAGAAATTCCCAAACATCTTCAGCTCTCAGTCAGGGATCACTGATCATAAGGATCATAGATCCCTTAGGGCTAAGGCAAATAGCAGCAATAATGATGTGGACATATATTGGGTCTTACAACGTGCCAGTTCTAAGCATTAGACAGGTATTGATTCATTTAATCCTCACATCCACACTGTAAGTTGGTTACTACTGTTTACCTCATTTTACATATGAGGAAATCAGGCACAGATTTAGTAACTAACACAATGTCACACCACTAGCAACTTAAACTCATTGAAGTGAGAACAAACAGGAGATTAAACATAGCCAGAGGATGAAGACTGACAGGAACAGAGGTTACCACTAGCTCTTGGTCTCCTTGGTCCATTTCTGCTCTTTCTCTGCCGGCTTTGTTCTTCTGCTTGTGTCCAGCTCAACACAGTCACCCCAAACCGCAGTCTACAGGGTTTTCCAGTTCAGGTACCCACCATCTCCTAACTTGTTCCTAATTCATGGAATAGAGAATCTGACAGGAGAGTCAGCTCCGTCCGGTGGTGTGCTGGTATAAGTCTAGCAGTTGACTGGGGAAAAAGAAAGCCCTGATTTATAGTGTTTGCCAATATCCATGGTGTAAATCCCACCATGGCTGATTTCAAGCTACCAGTACTCCCTGAATGCAGAGCTTGGAAGAGGTGTGCACAATTTTCTCACATGAATCAGGACAGCCATTATGCACCACTGGCTGCACCTATGTATCAAGTCAGAGTCAGGTGTCCACCCCTGGCCAATCGGCTGTGGCTGCAATGGGGTCATGTGACACAAATATGGCTGCCAGAGCCCATCCTTTCATGGCAAAGCAGGCTATGGGAGGTCAATTTCAGAGAAAGAGATGAGGCCCCTGAGATTACTGAAAACATGCTGGTTCTTGGCTACCACACATCCATTTCCTCTTCTGATAGTAACACACTCTGGTTTCCTGTTAGGGAACCTCTTGTGCTTCAGAAAGTAAAGAAGGTGAGGGCTTCACCCTCTACTCCAGGCTTAGAGCATGGGCCCTAGGCCCAAGCCAAACAAGCACACAACATGATGCAGTTAGAACCAGGAAGACCCAATTAGACTTTTGCTGGGTGCTATGGTTTGAATGTGTCCCCCCAAAAAAACATATGTGTTGGAAACAACCCCCAGTGCAACAGTGTTAGGAGTTGGAGCCTAGTGGGAGTTGTTGGGCCATGGGGGCTCCACCCTCATTAATGGATTAATGCTGATTATAAAAGGATATGAGGCTTCGAGTTCCATTTTTCTCACTCTCACCCTCTTTTTGAGATGGAGCTTGTTCTGTCTCCCAGTCTGGAGTGCAAATGGTGCAATCACGGCTCCCCACAGCCCTGACCTCCCAGGCTCAAGCAATCCTCTCACCTCAGCCTCTCAAGTAGCTGGGACTACAGGCGCACGCACCACCACACCTGGCCAATTTTCTTTTTCTTTTTTTTTGTAGAGACAAGGTCTCCCTATGTTGCCCAGGCTGGTCTCAAACTCCTGGACTCAAGTGATCCTCCTGCCTTGGCCTCCCAAAGTGCTGAGATTACAAGCATGAGCCACCAAGCCTGGCCTCACCCTTTCTTGCTCTTCTGCCTTCTGGCATGAGATGACATGGCATGAAGGCCCTCACCAGATGCTGGCACCATGCTCTTGGACTTCCCAACCTCCAGAACTATGAGACTGGAATTTATCATGAACAGAATGAAATTTCTGCTCATTATAAATTACCGAGTTTGTGATATCCTGTTATAGCAGCATAAAACAGATGAAGACACTGAGGCTTTTGTCAGAGAGACAAGAGGCTTGATTGCTGGAACCCTGGGGACTGAGAGACTAGAGCTGCTGACCCCACAGGCGCCTCAGGCTGAAGCTGACTCAGAACAGAGTGGAGAGCTGGAGACACATCCTTTGAGCCCTGAAGCTGGCCTGACCACTGTCCTGTTACATAAGCCAATACACCCTTGTTTGGATTGGACTTTCTATCACTTGCAGCAAAGTCTTGACACATGAGGACTGTGAGGACTCAGGGAAATGAGTTCCCAATGATGACCTCCATGGTAGATGACCTCCATGATGACCTTCCATGGACAGTGGAAGCACTGTCCCCCTCACAGTGCTTCCACAGGGCCAGACTTGATAAGCTTTTGGGGATTTTATTACTAAATTTCCTTCCTAGGCAGTCAAAACATTGACCCCTATGGGGAAAAAACAATGTATGACAAGGATGTCTTGGACTCCCCCTTCAATCACTAGACTCACTTCCACAAATCAGGCACTCATGATGGACCCCCCCCCCACATAGGTGGGGTGCCCCCTCAGGGAGCAGTGGAAGTGAGACTTATTGGTGGACCTAGTATATCCAAGAAGGCTCCAGAACTAGGCAATGCTGGGTCAGTTTATGTCACTGCCACTATACTGCAGCATGATCCTTAGCAAAGAGCCTCTCTTGGTTTGCTGCCCACTTCTTAAGGAGTTGTGAGGCAATCAACATAAAGCAATCAGTTCAGCACCTGGAGTGAGGCCAGCCCACAGTGAGAGGCCACTTTCTTCCTTCTCCAAGTCTGGGGGGCGGGGGAGGGGAGAGGAGCAATGGAAAGGTGCCCCCCAGCCCTGCCCTCGCACAGAGCACGCCAAACACCACCGCCACCCGGGTGCAGGTACAGTTTATTCTTCACAACAGAGAAATACAAAGAGCAGAGGGTTTGTAATTCCTTTGTTTCTTGCCCCCTTTAGTGTTTTCCCCCCACATTTGATTTTCATTTGCTCCCCACCCCCTTTTTTAAATAGAATGCAAACTACCTTCCTGAAGTGTCTGAGGGGCACCTGCCCTCACCTCCCTGCCTCCAAGATGCAGACTGAGAAGCCAACAGACTGTTTTTTCTTTTTTAATAAGGTAACTAGTTCTAAATATGGTGGCCTGGAGGTCCCATAGAAAAAGCAAAGGGGTGTTAACAGTATGTATAACAGCGTATTTACAGGGAGTAACATGCGGACAAAAAGCTACAATACTGAGTATCAGACGACGCAAGTCAAACAAAGGGCCGGGGGTGGGGGCAGAGAACCCCATGGGCAAAGAAACCCCAGGAAACGTTAAACTGGTAAATCAATGGCGAGTTAAGGCTTAAAAAGTGTATAAAAATAACACAGTTAATATTCAAAACGGAACTCCAGATACAGAATATATAGATGAGTTTCTGTCTAGTTCTCTTTTTTTTCCCGGGGGGATGTAGGGGGCTTCTCTGGGCTCTGTACATGGTTCCTATATACACCGACACGCATGGCTTTCAGATTGGGGTGTGTCTGTGGGGGCTGGGGGCAGGGTCTGCTCCTGGGACCTGCCTCCCCGAGGATCCCTTCCCTGCTGAGGGGCCTAGGGCCTCGGCTGGGGATTCCCACTCCATGGCAGGGAAGACAAATAACCCCTCCCTGGGCACTGCCCCCATCTGGAGGAAATTCTGGAGGGAGGTCCCAGATCCAGGCCCACTCCCTCCCCATCCCCCTGCCCACAGTCTGGGATGGTGGGAGAGGTAGCCGAAAGGTTTCCTGGCCAGCACCGAGGTAGACTGGGGTGGTCTTCAGGGCAGCAGGGGAGGGCCAGGTCTTACCCAGCCCATCCCCACCCCATTTCCCTGGGCCCGCCACCCAGCCCATCACTGCACCCTTTGGTCCTGTGGATCTCCCACCCCTCTCGTTTCCGCCTCCTGAAGCTGCCGCACCCCTCTGCTCAGTGATGCCCAGGGCACAGCTCGAGAGGTGCGAGCCAGGCACTCAGGGGCGAAGGGCTCACTCCGGCTGCTTCCTGCCCCTCCCACCTGGGGGTCCCCTTTGCAGTCCAGAAACCTAGGCCCGAGCCTTCCCTCAAGACCTGAGTCCATGGCAAGAGAAGGTCCCACACTGCCCTCTGGTTCTCTGCGTCCATCTGTCCGATTCTTTAAATTTCTCGGTCTTAGCAGCACCAACTTCCTGGCCAATAAATATCTTTTCTGTTATTTCCAAAACAAACTTAAAAAAAAAAACGAAAAAAAAAAAAAAACAGTGAAGCAAGTGAAGGGTGGGGAACAAAAAGAAAACTCAACAGAGAGGTTCAAAGTGCTCTGAGATCGTCTTTGGATGCCACCAAAACAGTCCAGAATCTTGCAGTTGGCCTGGCCGCCCCCGGACTGGACCAGGCAGGGCTTCTGCGGACCAAGCTTTCTGGAAGATTGGGAAGGTCGTGAGAGAGCTTGGTGGTTCCTGGAGGGCCCCCGGAGGGAGCTGGGGCCTGGTGCTGCCTGGGTCTGTGTCTGCCAGTGGGCCGGGTGGGGCGGCGCCTCCAGTGGGCTCAGATGAGAGAGATTCGCACCGGGATGCCGGGGGACTCCGTCCTCTGGGGCGAGTGATGGCTCACCAGGTGCTCCACCACCGTGTGTTTGGACATGTGCTTCATCAGGTAGGTCTCCTGTGGGCAGGGATGAGATTCAGAACAGGGAACCACCAGCAAGGGAGGGAGAAGAGGCTGCAGTTCCCACCAGCAGCCACTGGAGGGCTCTTGGTAGGCGGTTCAGAGGGTGGAGGACAGCCACAGTTTCGCAGGGTCAGATGGGCGTCGGCCATTGGTTCTAGAGACACTGCACTGCTGCCAGTATGAGTGCTGGCTGGAGAGCTCACCCCTCAGCAGTGCCCACCTGTGGCTCTCTAGGGCCAGGCCCCCAGCCCCTTGCCACCTGGGTGTAGCTGGGTATACTGGCTGAACCTCAGCCCTGTCTGCCAGGTGAAGCACTGTGCCTGCATCTGGCTGGTGATCCCAGTGACAGTGAGGCAGCAGGACTGGGTCTGAGCCTAGCTCTGCTCTTTCTTAGTGGTGAGAACTTGGACAAGTCATCTTGTCTCTCTGAGCCTCAGTTTCCTCCTCTGTAAGCAGGCATAGGGGAGGAACAACCTCAACAGGTTGCTATGGTGACAAAGATCAAGCCCTTAGCATGGAGTAAGGGTTGAAGGGTCCACTCCTGCCCCAGTCTCTACATTTCCTTTCCTTCCTTTTCTTAAGGTCTCACTGTGTCGCCCAGGCTGGAATGCTGTGGCACAATCACAGCTCACCACAGCCTCAACCTCCTGGGCTCAAGCAGTTCTCCCACCTCAGCCCTCCAAGTAGCTGGGACTACAGGTGGGTACTATCATGTCCTCCACTGGCTCTGCTGGATCTGACCTGAGGCACCAGGACTGGGTAGGTGAGGTTGTGACCCAGGGCTCACTGCAGGCCCAGAAGCCCTCACACTAAGCCACATCCTTCCAATAGCCTTTGCCAGAAGCAGAGGCGGTACTCCCACCTGCCACTCCTTGACTTCAGACCTCAATATGCTCAGAACCCAGCAGAGGAAGCCCTCAAATGTGGCGGCAACATGCTATCCAATACCAGAGGGAAGCAACCTGCAAATTCCTAGCTAGGAAACTATTCTTCAGTGAATAAATAACAAAGAAAAAAAGTGGGGGTAAGGGGACCTAGAGATTAAAAGATCTACTGAGCTACTACGATGCAGGAATCTTATTTGGATCTTGATCTAAAAAGAATAATGTAGGCTGGGCACGGTGGCTCATGCCTATAATCCCAGCACTTTGGGAGACTGAGGCGGGCGGATCACCTGCGGTCAGGAGTTCGAGACCAGCCTCGCCAACATGGTGAAACCCCGTCTCTACTAAAAATACAAAAACATTAGCTGGGCATAGTGGCACATGCCTGTATTCCCAGCTACTCGGGAGGCTGAGGCAGGAGAATCGCTTGAACCTGGGAGGCGAATGTTGCAGTGAGCTCAGACTGTGCCACTGCACTCCAGCCTGGGTGACAGAGCAAGACTCCGTCTCAAAAAAAAAAAAAAAAGAGGAATAATGTAAATACACCAAATCATGGCATTCATGACACAAATGAAAATGTCAATGCTGAACGGGTATTTGAGTATCTGATGATGATAAGGACTTTGGTTAATTACTTTTTGATATTCCAAAGGTATTGTGGATATGCTCAAAAAAGGAGTCTTCATCATTAGAGAGATAAAGTGAAATTTTTAGAAATAGTATGTCGTCTGGATTGTACTTCAAAAAATAGGAGTATGGATGAGGCAGGATTGGTTGATGGTGTAGGAGGTTATGGAAAACTTGAGCCTTGGAGAGAGGCAGGGACTGACTGGAGATCAGCTAGCCAAGCGAGGGCTCCTGCTCACCCCTTTGGAGCCCTTTTCCCTGCAGATTCTGTCCTCTTCGCCTCCTGACCCTCCTCTGCCCTTTGAACTCCAGGGAAGAATAAATGTTACAGACTCAGCACTTAGCAAGTGGCAGCCCTGCCCGGCACCTGACAAGTACTGCCAACAACCCCACCTACGATCCATGAACAGCCTCCAGCCAGAGTGACCTTGCAAAAATACCTTCCCTGCCAGGCACAGTGGTGCACACCTGTAGCCCCAGCTACTCTGGAGGTTGAAGCAGGAGGATCCCTTGAGCCCAGGATTTTGATTCCAGCCTGGGCAACATAGCAAGACCCCGTCTCTAAAATATACCAAAAAAAAAAAAAAAAACCCTTCCTGACAGTCCCCTCCCTGTGGCTTCCCATTCCACCTGAAAAAATATCCAAACTTTTCTAACAGAGCCCCAAGGCCCCAACTGACCTAATTTCCTTTGAGTTCTTATAACATGCCAAGTTTGTTACCCCTCAGGGGGTCTGCACTCAGTGTTCGCCTGCGTGGAAGCTTCTTTCCCCTCTTTCTCCTTCTCATCCAATTATCCTTCAAGGCTTCACCTAAGTGTTGCTCCTCCAGGTGGTCAATCTGGACTCATCCCCCTTCCCAGCTCCATTGTGTCCTCCCTGCTGTCTTTCAAAACACACTTTTATCACAGTGGTTCTCAATTGAGGTGATTTTGCCCCCCAGGGACAAAGAGCCAGGATGAGAACCCAGGAGTGGCAGGGACAGAAGGAGCTCCCAGGGAGGACACAGAGGGACAGAGCTTCAGGGCCATGCTGTCCCCCAGGATGCAGGACTCCAGAATGCAGGACGGCATGGCCCTGCAGCTCAGCCCCTCTGTGTCATCCCTGAAGACATTTTTTGGCTGTCACCACTTGGGGAGCGGTTGCTACTGGCATCTAGCGGATGGAGGCCTGGAATGCTGCTCAGAGCCCTGCCACATGCAGGCCAGCGCCCACAGTGGAAAGGTCCGGCCCAAATGTCCATCTGGACTAGGGCCGAGAGTCTCTGCTTTACAGCAGCTACACAATTTCCCGTCAAACAGTTATGTGTGTACTTGTTTAATACTTGTCTCCAACAGTTCTTAACTTCCCTGGGGGCAAAAAATAGATCTGTCTGGCTCATCCCAATGCCCGAGCACCAGGCAGAAGTGTTTAGTAAAGACTGAGTGAATAAATAATGGTACTAGCTCAGGTTGATTTGGCACCACTCTGCCAGCCAACAGCCCTGTGAGTTCATCCATTTGACAGATGAGGAAACTGAGGCTCAGTGACCTCTATGTCGGGGATACGGGGTCTGTTAACTAGAATATTAGATCAAACAGAAGCACACACTCAAGCGATTCGCCTGGGGGTGAATGGTATTTCTGGGTGCCAAAAGGCCCTCGTTTGGGGAAATTCCCACCCAGGGACGGGAGCTGAATGCTCTGAGCTTTCCGGGCTGCTCAGGCCTTTCCTGAGATGAGGGTGGCTATGGGCCATGTCACTGCGCCACCTTGTGGCCACAATGGGGGTTGCAGCTTCCTGGGTGACAGGAAGGCGCTTCTCTCTCTGTAGCTCTGCAGAGCAGGTGAAAAGCCTCCTGCCACTGCTGTGAGTATTCCAGGGCCTCGGAGACTCAGGCTAAAGGTGAGCAGGAGGCTAGGGGCTTGGTCAGGGGTAGCTGAAACCAGAAGTGGGAAGCAAAAGCCCTGGTTCTCCCCTTCCCTGTGATCTCAGGGTGTCACTTCCCTTCTCTAGGCCTCAATTTCTTTGTCTGGAAAATGGGTAGAGTCGACACAGATCTGACAATGGGGAAGCAACTGAGGCCTGGAAGAGGAAGTGGCTCCCCCGGGGCAGGGCACAGGCCGACCGGCACTCACCGAGGTGTAGGCCCGCCCACACATGCTGCAGCAGTAGGCCTTGGCGTGCTTGATGGCGTGGGCCGAGAGGTGGATCTGCAAAGAAGCGGAGTCCGAATAGGCCCGGTAGCAGTTGGGACACTTGTAGGGCTTGTCCTTGTTGTGCTGGCGCTGGTGAGACTGTGGGGGCACAGCAGGGGGTCAGGAGAGGAACAGGGCTCCCTCGCCCCACCCCCTTCCTACGCTTCCTTGTGGGGGTGGGTGGGGGGGCACCAGAGCACCTGGTGGGCAGGAGGCAGGCAGGCACTCACCTGGAGGTTGGAGAGCTGAGTGAAAGCCTTCTCGCAGCCAGGATGTGGGCACTTGTAGGGTCTGTCGCCTGTGTGGATTCTGTAATGGGCAGCCCAGTAAGTTCGAAGTCCCTGACACACACCCCAAGACCGCTCCAGTTCCCAAGTCCTTACTCTGGCCCCTAAGCCTCTCGGTCCCTACCCTGCCCATGCTCCCCAAGGACCCAAGAGTGAGCCCAGGCAAGAGCTGGGGACTTCAACGGCCATGGCTCTTCCTTCCTTCTCTGGCCTCCACTGACAGTCTGACCAGAGCCTCCTACTTCCCACAGGTCCCAGCTGTCCCCAGCCCACCACCAGAGCCCTTGCAGCAACCCAGTGCAGGCCTCGGAGAGGGCCTGATTTGGCTGCCCCTCTCTTTGAAAACCCCACACTACGGACCACACATTGCAAAGAACACAGATGCACAGCTTTGTCGGGACCTTCCCTGCCCTCCCAGCCTCCTTCCCTAAGAAGAAGGAGACATCTCCCTCTAATTGGCCCCAGGCACTTATTTCCTGTCCCTACCCCATGTCAGGCACATCTCCGTGACAGCTGCATGGTCACCCTAGTAAATGGGAGAATGTGGGACAGCATGGCCCTGAAGCTCAGCCCCTCTGTGTCCTTCCTGAGAGCTCCTTCTGTCCCTGCCACTCCTGGGTTCTCATCCTGGCTATTAACCAGCTGGGTGACCTTGGACAAACCACTGAGCATCAGTTTCCTCATCTGCAAAATGGGTATAAAAATACAGTTCCTATCTCATCGGGCTTTGTGAAGATAACATCAGATAATGCATGTAAAGGGCTTAGCCTAGTGTTGGTACAAAGTAAGCACTCAACGTTTGCCAGTTATCGTTACTCATTCATTCACATTCATTACATTGGGTACCCATGCCCCAGGCACTGTGCTAGGTATTTGGAATATATCATGAACAAAACAGACAAAAGCCACTGCCTGGAGGAAATAAGCAACAAGCGTGAAATAAGTAAATCACATGTAGAAGGTAGTAAGTTCTGTGGGAAAAACAACAAGATGGGGAGACCATGAGTGACGGGAAGGAGGGGTACAGTTTTAAACGGAGATAAGGGCCTCATGAGGAAGGTGACATTGGGGCAGTGACTTGAGGGCTGATGACCCTGTACCTGCCCAACAGCCCAGGTGAGGATGGAGCTGTGGACTGGGCGATGATGTCCACAAATGGAGCTCAGCAGCCTGGCATGCACTAATAGTGGCCTTCCCTGCTTTCCACACTCATGCCTTTGCACCATCTCCCTGGGCATGTCTTCAAGCATCTGTTTGGGCAAATCTGCTGTACCAAGCAGGTGAGCAATGAAATGCCAGCTGGGCCTGCACTTTGTTTGCCTAATTTGTTGAGGAACAAAAGTGGAGGGGAATATCCAGATTTTATCAAAAGGGTGTCCACTCCTTCCTTCCAAGGCCCCAGCCCCTCTCACTGACTGGGTTTGCCATCAGCCCATCAACAAACTCATCAAAGAAACTAAAGCCCCTCTGGCCAGGCCCAGTGTTAGACTTAGAGACACAGGGTTGAGTAAGAAACACTCCCTGCTACCAATAAGCCCATTGGCTGCCATTATAAACACTGACAAAGTCCAAATTCCTTATATGTCATTCAAGCCTTCACCAGGTGGTCCAGCATCCCCTCCCTGCTCGTACGCACCCTACGTCCTGGTCAGATAATGATTCTTCCCTGCCAGCCATGTCTGATAAGTCTCCCCACACCTCTGCTATGTCTGCATCCTCAGCACTGGGACCTCCCCAGCTCTTTTGCCCAGTAAATGTCAGCTCATCCTTCCAGATTCGTTGGCGAGTGGGGCTCTGCGGAATCTCCCCTGAGCGAACTGCTCACCCCACAGGCTTCCAGAGCACATTCCTCACCACAGAGCCAACCCCACTGGACTCTCAAGGCCTCCCACACTTCTCTCCCCTGCTAGATGGGGAATCCCGAGGGCAGGGACGGGCCCCAGTCTCAGGATCAAGGCCTGGGGTCTGGCCTTCCACAACAGCTGTGCCAAGAGAAGCTGGGCTGACCCAGTTCTGAGCACCCCTGCACATTTCTGGATGTCACATGTTTCAGGATCCCATCCCAGGCTGCTGCACCGTCTCTACAATGGAAGGACCTTAAGGGTCATCTGGACCAACTCCGCCTGAGGCCAGCATCCTCTTCACTTCATCCCATCCTCATTCTCTCTAGGGCTGGGGAATTCGTTTACTTAGGCTCCCCAACACCTAATCCTTAAGGGTCCCCAGGACTCACAATGCCTTTGTTTTAAACCCCACAACCAAGTCCAGGACCAGATGGATTCACAGCCGAGTTCTACCAGAGGTACAAGGAGGAGCTGGTACCATTCCTTCTGAAACTATTCCAATCAGTAGAAAAAGAGGGAATCCTCCCTAATTCATTTTATGAGGCCAGCATCATCCTGATACCAAAGCCTGGCAGAGACACAACAAAAAAAGAGAATTTTAGACCAATATCCCTGATGAACATCGATGCAAAAATCCTCAGTAAAATACTGGCAGACTGAATCCAGCCACACATCAAAAAGCTTATCCACCATGATCAAGTGGGCTTCATCCCTGGGATGCAAGGCTGGTTCAACATACACAAATCAATAAACGTAATCCAGCATATAAACAGAACCAACGACAAACACCACATGATTATCTCAATAGATGCAGAAAAGGCCTTTGACAAAATTCAACAGCCCTTGTTGCTAAAAACTCTCAATAAATTAGGTATTGATGGGACGTATCTCAAAATAATAAGAACTATTTATGACAAACCCACAGCCAATATCATACTGAATGGGCAAAAACTGGAAGCATTCCCTTTGAAAACTGGCACAAGACAGGGATGCCCTCTCTCACCACTCCTATTCAACATAGTGTTGGAAGTTCTGGCCAGGGCAATCAGGCAGGAGAAAGAAATAAAGGGTATTCAATTAGGAAAAGAGGAAGTCAAATTGTCCCTGTTTGCAGATGACATGACTGTATATCTAGAAAACCCCATCGTCTCAGCCCAAAATCTCCTTAAGCTGATAAGCAACTTCAGCAAAGTCTCAGGATACAAAATCAATATGCAAAAATCACAAGCATTCTTATACACCAATAACAGACAAACAGAGAGCCAAATCATGAGTGAACTCCCATTCACAATTGCTTCAAAGAGAATAAAATACCTAGGAATTCAACTTACAAGGGATGTGAAGAACCTCTTCAAGGAGAACTACAAACCAGTGCTCAATAATAAATAAATAAATAAAAGAGGATACAAACAAATGCAAGAACATTCCATGCTCATGGATAGGAAGAATCAATATCGTGAAAATGGCCATACTGCCCAAGGTAATTTATAGATTCAATGTCATCCCAATCAAGCTACCAATGACTTTCTTCACAGAATTGGAAAAAACTACTTTAAAGTTCATATGGAACCAAAAAAGAGCCTGCATTGCCAAATCAATCCTAAGCCAAAAGAACGAAGCTGGAGGCATCACGCTACCTGACTTCAAACTATACTACAAGGCTACAGTAACCAAAACAGCATGATACTGGTACCAAAACAGAGATATAGACCAATGGAACAGAACAGAGTCCTCAGAAATAATGCCACACATCTACAACTATCTGATCTTTGACAAACCTGACAAAAACAAGAAATGGGGGAAGGACTCCCTATTTAACAAATGGTGCTGGGAAAACTGGCTAGCCATATGTAGAAAGCTGAAACTGGATCCCTTCCTTACACCTTATACAAAAATTAATTCAAGATGGATTAAAGACTTAAATGTTAGACCTAAAACCATAAAAACCCTAGAAGAAAACCTAGGCATTACCATTCAGGACATAGGCATGGGCAAGAACTTCATGTCTAAAACACCAAAAGCAATGGCAACAAAAGCTAAAATTGACAAACGGGACCCAATTAAACTAAAGAGTTTCTGCACAGCAAAAGAAACTACCATCAGAGTGAACAGGCAACCTACAGAATGGGAGAAAATTTTTGCAATCTACTCCTCTGACAAAGGGCTAATATCCAGAATCTACAAAGAACTCAAACAAATTTACAAGAAAAAAACAAACAACCCCATCAACAAGTGGGCGAAGGATATGAACAGATACTTCTCAAAAGAAGACATCTATGCAGCCAAAAGACATATGAAAAAATGTTCATCATCACTGGCCATCAGAGAAATGCAAATCAAAACCACAATAAGATACCATCTCACACCAGTTAGAATGGCAATCATTAAAAAGTCAGGAAACAACAGGTGCTGGAGAGGATATGGAGAAATAGGAACACTTTTACACTGTTGGTGGGACTGTAAACTAGTTCAACCATTGTGGAAGTCAGTGTGGCGATTCCTCAGGGATCTAGAACTAGAAATACCATTTGACCCAGCCATCCCATTACTGGGTATATACCCAAAGGATTATAAATCATGCTGCTATAAAGACACATGCACACGTATGTTTATTGCGGCACTATTCACAATAGCAAAGACTTGGAACCAACCCAAATGTCCAACAATGGTAGACTGGATTAAGAAAATGTGGCACATATACACCATGGAATACTATGCAGCCATAAAAAATGATGAGTTCATGTCCTTTGTAGGGACATGGATGAAGCTGGAAACCATCACTCTCAGCAAACTATCGCAAGGACAAAAAACCAAACACCGCATGTTCTCACTCATAGGTGGGAATTGAACAATGAGAACACTTCGATGCAGGAAGGGGACCATCACACACCGGGGCCTGTTGTGGGGTTATACCTAATGTAAATGACGAGTTAATGGGTGCAGCACACCAACATGGCACATGTATACATATGTAACAAACCTGCACGTTCTGCACATGTCCCCTAGAACTTTAAGTATAAATAAAAAAAAAAAAAACCCACAACCCCTTCTCCCCTTGCCCTGAAACCCAGCCACAGTGGCCTTGCACTAGCTCCTCCAGCACTGAGCCCTTGCCCACCTCCAATCCTTTATCCAAGCTGTTCCCTCTACCAGGAACACCTGTTCCTCAGTTAACACCTGGCTAAAACCCAACTCCTGATCTCAGCATAAAAGTCCCTTCATCAGGGCAGTCTTCCCTGACCCCCTAGACCAGGTCAGGCTCCCTGCGGCCCACCTCGCAGGCAACAAAGACATCGGCTTCCCAGAAGTCTCTGCATGGGTACTTATTTTCTCCATGTCTGGTCACTGTGTTCCTTCAGAGGAACTCCCTTGGGCTCATTCCCCACCATCACCCCAGCGCCTGGCATGGGCTCAGCACAGAGGGGATTCCATAAATAGACACAGACTGAATGAAGGAAAGCAAGTTCTTTCTCCCTGAAGTCAATCATTGACAAGAGAAATAGGTTCCACATTATCAGCGACTTCCATGCTCTGGGTGTATTTCATGAGGGTTTGCTCACTCACTGACCAACAGTCCTCCAGTGGATTCAGCTCCTTCCTCAGGAACCAGCCAAGCCCTCTTGACCAGCAAGTTGCCCCTCTGGCCTCCTCCCATGCACGTGCAACAACTGCCCGGCCTCCCCCTTGACTCCCAGCCTCAGCCTCTCCCCGCCAGGCCTCGGCACGGCTGAAGCTGCAGGGCTCTGACCTGGTCACAGCCCAGTCTGGCAACCTCCATGGTCTCCCTCTTTTTCCAGGACAGAGTCCATATCCCCGTCCCCAGCTTGCAAGGCCCTTCACATTCTGGCCTTTGTTTCTAAGGCCTCCTGCTCTGCCACTGCGCTCCTGAGAGGAGCATCTTACCAACCTCCCCCAACACACATGCAGATGCAGCCTCCCGGCGGGCCTCGAGCCTTTGCTCATGTCGTTCTTCCTCTGACTGGGGAGGGCTGTGGACCCCTCCGTACTCAACCCAGATGATCCCCCCCAACCTCCACCTCCTACTTCCCTCTCTCAAGGAAGTTTCCACATCTGCCATCCTCCTAGGTCACAGTGGCAGGGGCCTGCCTCTGCCCACTCCTGTGTCCCTGTGCATGGCACCCAGCATGGGGCTGGCTCAGAAAAAGCTTCAGGGAGCAACTGTTGGATAAGGAAGGACCAGGCTACCTGTTCTTTTAGCCACAAAGCTCTTGTCTTCAGTCCCTGAACTTCAAGTCAAGCCTAAGCCCTCAATTCTAACATCAGAATCCTCTCTGTAGGGCATCTTCCCACTAGGGGAGCACCCAGCCCCAGCTCCCACATCTGTGGCGATGGGAAGTCCACCCCTGACTCTAGGTGGTCACGCTTCTTTTTTTTTTTTTTTTTAGACAGAGTCTTGCTCTATCGCCGAGGCTGGAGTGCAGTGGCACAATCTCAGCTCACTGCAACCTCCGCCACCCCAGTTCAGCGATTATCCTGCCTCAGCCTCCCAAGTAGCTGGGACTACAGGCCTGTGCCACTGTGCTCGGCTAACTTTTTTGTATTTTTAGTAGACCACCATGGTTCAAGACCACGTCAGCCAGGCTAGTCTCAAACTCCTGACCTCAAGTAATCCACTCACCTCAGCCTCCTAAAGTGCTGGGATTACAGGAATGAGCCACCACCGCACCCGGCTGGTGGTCACTCCTCTTTAGGCAGCACAAGGAAGCTGAGCTGAAGCTAGTGGCCCTGGACTACCCCACTTCACCCCCCACTGTCCCAGTCCCACCCAGGGGCTCCAAAGACTTGCTCTTCTCTCTTGCCTGGCACTGCCATCCCCAAGTGCTTCTTCTGCAGCCTGATGCCCCAGCCCTTCCTTCTTTCTGAACTGGGCTGCTCCTTGGTGCTCTGCACTCAAATCTTGCTTCTGCCACCTCTTAGCCGGGTAACCTGGGGCAGGTAACTCTGCCTCCCTCAGCCTCAGTTTCCCCCTCTCTAAAATGGGGATAATAGACTGTAAGAATTTAAAGGGTGTTCATAAAATATTTTTGCAGTGTTAGTTTTTAATACATTAATTTCTATTTAAGTTAAGCAACTTATGAAAACAGAGGAAACGTATTCAATGTTTCAATAAAATTATTAAGGATTCATGAATTATCACTTTTATTTCTCAGCCATGATATGGCTTTTGGCATGTCGTGTTTTTTAACTAAAACAATGGTCATAGATATATGAAAGTTAAACATTCCTTGAGAGGATTCCCCCTCTGTGGCATTTTTCAAATTCATTATCTCTTATGAAGAAACAACAAATTCACACTGTACAGGGATTTTATGGACACCTTGTATATTAAAACACCTTAAGCAGGACCTGGCACACAGAAGTTCTTTAATAAGGAATAGTTGTCGTTGTTATTAGCATTATTATCAGACTTGAAAAAACTCAAAGGACACTTTCCCCTGCTGCAATGATCATTAGGCATGTACATAACATCACTCTGTCAGGAAAAGAAAAACAAAAACAAAACCCCTTTGCACCCTGAATAAACAGACAAATCCAGAGTCACTCTGTCTAGTTCTAGTTCCACAAATAGATAAAACTTTCAGCCATTTCCTATAACTTAACTTCCTCCCAAAACAATGGTTTGTTTGTTTGTTGTTTGTTTAGATAGGATCTCTGTCACCCAGGCTGCAGTGCAGTGGCGTGATCTCAGCTCACTGCAGCCTCTACCTCCTGGGTTCAAGCAATCCTCCCACCTCAGTCTCCTGAGTAGCTGGAGCTACAACACATGCTACCACACTCAGCTAACTTTTTAATTTTCTGTAGAGATGGGTCTCAACATGTTGCCCAGGCCAGTCTCAGACTCCTGGCCTCAAGCCCTGACTCCCACACTGTGATATCTGCAGGTACAGACGACCCTTACACATACACTAACTGCACGAGACAACGCTGGTTTTCTACCATGAACAGACTAACAAGAACAGAAAATGTTCTATTTTCTCTATAAATCCATGTGGTGTTTATTATGTAGAGGGCTGATCCTTCTGAAGCCTGGACTTGTTCAACACTTTGCAAGTCCCTCACTTTGCTTGTGCCTTCCTTTCACGCTGCAGGCCAATTAAGATGCTCCAACGCCACTCAACCGCCTCACTCCGACCATGCTCCCAAGCACAACCTTCTCAACTCCCAGGATGGATCTTGCTTGCCCTCTTGCTAACTCTACCTCTATTGCTTGACCGGGGCTGGCTCTGTTTTGGACATGACCTTCTTTTATGCCCTTCATTAGTGGCTGTAACATTGGGAAGATGGATTTGATTATATGATCTGATGCTTGGTTCTCTGCCAAGGGACAAATAAGTAGGAAAGGGCCTCCGTCAAATAGCAGAGGACAAGGAATCTGGAATCTGGTTGTTTCTTCAGCTTTGGCTTTGTTTGTTTGTTTGTCTAAAGAATCCTGGGAGTTCTGGGCATGTGGGGACACTCGCCTCTTTGCCACTGAGTTAGGACATATCAGTTTAATTATATGTGCAAGCGTCTAGTGACTTATAAACTGTCTTCCAAATGTTGATAGAATCCTCTTTTGTTGTTTGTTTGGTTTCCTGCCATTATGAACTCAAATTAGTCCAAAAGAGAGAGAGAGGGAAAAAAATAAATTGTGCCCTCAGGAATGGAGAATAATCCCTGAGTCAAAGAACATTCTGGCAAAATACTCTCCTCTCCTTCAAAGGCCTGTTAATTTTTTGTTGCTTTTTTTTGGGTCATGTTCTCAAATAATATTTTTAAACAAAGTCTACTTCTTGGAAAAAAAAAAACAGAATTCTTCATCATTATTATCACTTGCTCTTGTGTTTATTAGCTTGCCTGTTCTGTCAACTTTGTGCTGTCGCCTTTCTCAGATCCAGGTCCCCATTCAGAAAGATAAAATTGTCAAGGTGCAAATGCAAATGCAATTGCTTTTGGCATTTCCAGACGGCTGCTGGGCAACACCAAAGATTTGCTCCCTTGTTTTACAAAAGGAGGGATGCTTACAATGATTGGGTTTTGTATTCTTCTTTTTTTGTTGTTTTTTGTTTTTTTGTTTTTTGAGACAGGGTCTTGCTCTGTCACCCAGGCTGGAGTGCAGTGGTGCGATCTCAGCTCACCGCAACCTCCGCCTCCCAGGTTCAAATGATTCTCCTGCCTTGGCCTCCTAAGTAGCTGGAATTACAGGCACCCGCCACCACACCTGGCTAATTTTTGTATTTTTAGTAAAGACAGGGTTTCACCATGTTGACCAGGCTGGTCTCAAACTCCTGACCTCAAGTGATTCACCCACCTTGGCCTCCCAAAGTGCTGTGATTACAGGCGTGAGCCATGGCACCCGGCCTATGTATTCTCCATGGTTTTAATTAGCCAAACACTAGAGTGACAGCTGCCCTACAAAGTTTGTAGCGTAAGAAAGTTGGCAAATAAAAAGAGAAACTCAACCTCCCTGGGTTAATTTTATACATACATAAACATATAATATGTATAACATATAATATGTTCTTGTGCACTTTTTAAGATGGACCAAAAAAACCTAATCTAATGCACAGAGGCTGGCATAACAAGCATCAACAAAGACATTTCTTTAAGAAGATTTTGTCTCTAGATTTAGAATGCCCTTAACAATTAGTGATAACGCTTTATGGGATTAAAAGACCCTGAAGATGGGCCAGTGTGCTTGATGCCAATAACATTTTTTTGTTGGTGGTGAGATGGGGTCTTGCTCTGTCACCCAGGCTGGAGTGCAGTGGCATGATCTCGGCTCACTGCAACCTCTGCCTCCCGGGTTCAAGTGATTCTCCTGTCTCAGCCTCCCGAGTAGATGGGACTACAGGCATGCACCACCACACTCGGCTAATTTTTGTACTTTTAGTAGAGACGGAGTTTGACCATGTTGGCCAGGTTGGTCTCGAACTCCTGACCTCAAGTGATCCACCTGTCTCAGCTTCCCAAAGTGTTGGGATTACAGGTGTGAGCCACCGTGCCAGCCTACCATGTTTTTAATTTGAAAAATTGATCGTGATTATACCTTAATAGAGGACTCCATTGTCCTCCATAGTGATATTGTTGATTATTACAATTAACTAAGCAGAATCATTTGTTCTAGTCAACAGGTCTGATTTTTACCCTCACACTTGCTTAATTAAAGGCCTCTGCTTTGAGCTAGAAAAGACAAATGCATACAGGCTGCCACGTTGACATCCTCTTCTTGACCAGACACTGCCAGAGGCCAAGGTAGGCTCCAAGAGTCCTTGCTCCAGAAGTAGATAACTTTGAAAGCAGGCTAACTAACCCAGGAGCAGAGGAACAGGAATTATTCCCCAGGACTGGATGAAACTGATTTCACCCTTAATGTTCTAATTTTCTAAAGGTCTTTTTTTTTTCTTTATTACTGTCGCTAATCCTCAATTTAGGAGGCTGTATTCAATAAACTGGAATAAAATATTCCTAAAATGGTGCCTTCTTCCTTCTTCCAACTAACTCTTCAGAATTCTGGGGGTGAGGGTGGGAGGGGGACTATAAAAACCTAACATAGATATGAAATAATAAATCATCAAGGAAATGTTCAAATAATCATTCTATTGAAAACAACAAATGTAATTGGCCTTATCTACAAAACTACTAGGAATAATAGCTAAAAACTCTTCAAAGTACCTTTGCTGAGACCCTTTTCTTTAACGATCATTAGTTCTGTAAACAGGATCTGTAAGAATCTGTCCTCCTTCCTAACAGGATATAATTGGGTAAATCAAATTTGTAACCATGGCTGTGCCAGAAATGTCACAGTTAAAGACAAATTTCATTTAATTAGGCATGACAAGCCTGAGAGTAAGAAACAAGGACTGCACTTCAGAAGTGGGAATGAGGCCTCCCGGGCCTCCAGGAAACCGGACTGGACCTGCTCTATGGCTTGTGGAATTTCAGCCTTTAAGGTTATAAAAACACATCAATCTCTGCTTGTTCAGAAACACTGACAAATGAAGATTCTCCAAAAAAAGGGTAACCGCCACGTTACACGTTGTATAGGCACAATCTGGCAGAGGTGAATTGGATGGTTCTAGGTTCCTGATCTCTAATAATATAAAATTTTTTCACATACACACACACATACACAATTCTGGCCTGGGGGCCTTACAAAGTCTCCTAATAGAGTTAACTCTCAAGCTTTTCTATCAAATGCTCTAATTTTAAGAACCATACAACTGGGAGGACTTTATCAATCAACACCTTGTTACATACATCTCTGTACATAAACCTGGCCAAATTTTTTAAAAATCAAAGTAGCAACAAAATCAGAAAATTGCTGAAACAAACTTACATGGTCAGACTTGTGCCTTGGGAGGCATGGTAACGAGAAAACAGACTGACACCTGGCCCTGCTGCCATTGTACCATTTTATTCTTTTATTTTTTTTTCTTTTGAGACAGGGTCTCATTCTGTCCCCCAGGCTGGAGTGCAGTGGTGTGACGTCAGCTCACTGAAGCCTCGACCTCCTGAGTTCAAGCAATCGATCCTCCCACCTCAGCCTCCCAAGTAGCTGGGACTACAGGCATGCACCATTACTCCCAGCTAATTTTGTATTCTTCTGTAGCAATGGGGTTTTGCCATGTTGCTGGTCTCGAACTCCTGAGTTCAAGTGATCAACCCATCTCAGCCTCCCAAAGTGCTAGAATTACAGGCATGAGCCACTGAGCCCAGCCTGTCATTTGATTCTTACTATCATACCCACACATCATGTCCCAAAGTCAGAGAAACAGACAAGGTAAAACATCTTGCACCCAGGGATAAAAGATTCAAAGACAATGGAGATAAACGAATAAATGACAAAAACAAAAAAAGCAAATAAAAAATAGAGCCCTTCTCATGGTGGCACACGCCTGTAATCCCAGCTACTTGGGAAGCTGAGGAGGCAGAGGTTGCAGTGATCCGGGATCATGACACTGCACTCCAGCCTGGGCAATAGAGTGAGACTCTGTCTCAAAAAAATAGAGCCCTTCTGTATAGTATTAGTCCTCAAAACAGAAAAAACCTTGAATTCTTTCTGTAAATTACAAACTCCACAACAAAAACCAGTTTTATCCCTGACTTTTACAATGCTGATATTGGCAAACACGTGACAATGCTCACACAGATGATCATCGTCATGTGAGAAAACGGTGCTGCTTCCCCTCTGAACAGAGGGACTGCAATCTTGGTAATCTTTGGCTTGTTTTTAAAAATACCAATGGTATTTTTATTTGGTGAGCCAGTCTTTCTGATGTCTATACCCTCCTGCACAAACTTTTTTTTTTTTTTTTTCTTGAGACAGAGTTTCACTCTTGTCATCCAGGCTGGAGTGCAATGGCGCAATCTCGGCTCACTGCAGCCTCCATCTCCTGGGTTCAAGCGAGTCTCCTGCCTAAGCTTCCCAAGTAGCTGGGATTACAGGCGCCCACCACCACACCCAGCTAATTTTTGTATTTTTAGTAGAGATGGGGTTTCGCCACGTTGGCCAGGCTGGTCATGAACTCCTGACCTCAGGTGATCCACCCGCCTCAGCCTCCTAAAGTGCTGGGATTACAGGTGTGAGCCACTGCACCCAGCCACAAACTTTTCTTAAAGCATTTATAGCTTTGAGTCTCCCTTTCACACACTCAACTAGACTGTATGCCCCACGAAGGCAGAGATTTTCATCTGTTTTGTTCCTTGCTGTATCCTCAACATCTAGAATAGTGTCTGGCATAGAGTAAAAGTTTCTATAAGTGTTTGTTAAATGGATGAATCATATGCTCTGTAAAAACCAGTTATATTTATTCCAAAATATTTAATAATTGCTTATTTTGTGCCACAAACTGGGGATATGGAAATGGAGGAGACTGAGCTCTTGCCTTCAAGAACTCCCAGTAGATTGAGTGAGGTGGGCAGATAAAGAGACACGGGCGTGACAGCCTACCACTGCTATGATGGACATGCACAGAGCCCTGTGGGGACACAGAGGTCGGGTCCCTCACCCAGCTAGAGCAATCAGGGAGGGCTTCCTGGAGGAAGCTAGACTGAGAGAGGACAAGGGGATGGCCAGAGAAACAGGGAAAAGCGGGAGAGGGGTGTCTCTCTGGTAAAGGACACAGCATCTGCAAAGACCTAGAGATGAGAAACAGTGGGGACGGGGTGCAGTAACAACAGCTGAGGCCAGTGAGGTCCACAAGGGCCGTGACCCCGAGGGCAATGGGCACCTGGAGAAGGTCCTTGCCCCTCCTTGCACTGGCTCCATGTGCCAGGCCACGGGTGCTGAGCTGAGTTGGGCTGCAGCAGGGCAGCAGGCAGGCCACTCACCTGGTGTGCTGCTGGAGGTGGGAGAGCTGCCGGAAGGACTTATCACAGTAGGAGCAGTGGTAGGGCTTGACGCCCAGGTGGATGCGCAGGTGCTGGGCCAGGTAGGAGGCGTTGGCAAAGGACTTGGAGCAGTGCGGGCACTTGTGGGGCTTGGCCTCTGTGTGCGACTTGGAGTGGATCTGCATCTCTGACTTGGTGAAAAAGGTCAGTGGGCATACCTTACACCTGCGGAGCAAGAGACAGGTTCACGTGGGAAGATCCCCCAGACTGTCCATCTCAGGGGAGGCCTTCTACATCAGAGAGACCTTGCACCTGGGACAGGTCTTTCCTGTGATGAGCCCAAGAAGCACAGGACCACCTGGGAAAGACAGGGGACAGTCTCCCAGCCTGGGCACCCTTAAATCTGGAGGAGGAAGCTCTTGCCTGGGGAAACATTACAGAGCCTGGAGCATAGGTTACACCTCATAGGGAAGACAGGCCTGATCCTGGTGAGGGTTTGCCCAGGGCTATATCCCATGGTTCCGGGCAGGAGGCGCTACCACGTGAAGTAGTTCTCAACCAGGCTGCTCATTAGAATCATCTGGGGAGCGTCTAAGAAATACCAACGCCTGCCCCACCCTCCATACTTTCCATCCTCAGAAAATTAACTCAGAATTCCTGGAGATGCAGCCCTGGCATCCACATTTTCTGAAAGCTCTTCAGGTGATTCTTTAAAATTGTTGTTGTTGTTGTTGTTGTTGTTGTTGTTTGAGACAGAGTCTCACCCTGTCACCCAGGTTGGAGTGCAGTGGCCCGATCTCGGCTCACTGCAGCCTCTGCCTCCCAAGTTCAAGTTATTCTCTTGCCTCAGCCTCCTGAGTAGCTAGGATTACAGGGGCGCACCACCATGCCCGGCTAACTTTTGTATTTTTTGTAGAGACGAGGTTTCACCATGCTGGCCAGGCTGGTCTCAAACTCCTGACCGCAGGTGATCCACCCGCCTTGGCCTCCCAAAGCGCTGGGATTACAGGGATGAGCCACTGTGCACGGCCTCTTCAGGTGATTCTAAGGTGGCCAGGGTTGAGAACACTGCTTAAAGGGAGGAGGAAACCGACTCTCACAACCCCAGGCTGTGGGGGTGGCTGCCAGCCACAGACCACACCTAAGGGTCCAAGCCTCTATTCCCCTCCCCAGCAGCCCTCCCCGAATTGGGACTTGGGATGTGGGTGGGGCTCTCCAGAAGGCCCCGCCCCTCTGGACCCTAGCCCTGCCCCTCGGCCCTAAGGGTCCTGTTTCGGCCCCGCTGCTGGGCTCCTGGAGCAGCCCTGGCTCAAGCCCCAGCCCCAAGCCCACTCGGACCCCATCCCGCCGAGACCCCCACCTGTACGTCTTGCCCTCCTTGGCAGTCTCGCCCGAGGCCAGGATGGGATAGGGGACTACAAGGACAGGCGGACCCCCCGGGTTCTCCGCCTTGATCTTTTTGCGGCCGCGTTCGGACTTGGGGGGGCCAAGCAGGCCGTGGCCCTGGATTGTCTTGATGGAGTCCAGGAGAGGGGGGCTGGTGATCCCTGAGATGAGGGTGGGGGACGAGGCGATGAGGCGGCTCTGGCTGGTGGTGGTGGGTGTGGACGGGGTGCTGGTACCCGTGCCCGTGCCCGCGCCCGCGCTTGACTCAGAAGTGCTCACAGACGGGGTCCGGGTGGACAGCCCCAGACCTGCGAAGACAGGTGGGTGGGGGCAGGGGTGAGGGGAGCTGCAGAGACCAGCTCAGCTGCCCACCCAGCTATGTGATTTTGGCAGGCGAGCATCCCCTTAACGTTCATAAGTTATTACCCAGGGGTAACTAAATGAGACCTTGTGCATGTGTAAGATGCCTTAGACACCTTAAGATTAAATTGAGTTAGATAACAGGGGCACTTTGGAAAAATTCAAACTATAGAAAAATACTGAGGCACAAAGAAGTTCACTGCCATCTTATTTATAACAGCAAAATTTTAGAGGCAACTGAAATATGCAACATTAGGGAAGGATTCGGTAAACAGCAATTAATTGCCTCTACTGAACTGCCCATTGAAAAGGAGGTTATGTTTGTTTAAGCAAACTACGTATGTATGCACACAAAAAAATAAGAAGGAAAGAACGTGCCAAAATGTGATATGGATAGTAGATCAGGAGTAATAAAAAAAAAAAAAGAGGCTTAACTGTGCTTGATTCTTTGACAATGAGCGTTTTAAAAACTTCTGTAATAAAAGTTATTCTTTTAAAAATGATAGGACTAGAAACATAATATCAACTGAAGCAAACAAAATCATGAAAATGGTATCTATTGTGTGGTTCTATGTTTTTTAAAAGAAAAACTAAAAATTTGTGCATTGAAAAAGATAATGTCAAGTTGGCAGGAGAATGTTTTATATCATACACTGGTGGTGGGAGTGTACATTTGCAAAGCCTTAATGAAGCCTTAATGTTAATGAAGGGTAGTCTGGCAACAGCCATTAAAATTTAAACATGGCCGAGCACGGTGGCTCACGCTTGTAATCCCAGCACTTTAGGAGGCTGAGGTAGGAATATCACTTGAGCCCAGAAGCTGAAGACCAGCCTGGGCAACGTGGCAAAACCCTGTCTCTACAAAAATTACAAAAATTAGCTGGGTGTGGTGGCGTGTGCCTGTAGTCCCAGCTACTAAGGAGGCTGGGGTGGGAGGATCACTTGAGCCCCGGAGGTCGAGGCTTCAGTGAGCCATGATCACACCACTGCACTCCAGCCTGGGTAACAGAACAAGACCCTACTCTTAAAAAAAAAATTAATTTAAATAAATTTTAATGTACACAACTTTTGGCCAAGCAATTCTACTTCTAGAAGTTTACAATAAAGAAATATTCCCACATGAGCACAAAGATGTGTGTACATGTCCATACAAAATTGTGATCAGACAAAATTGGACACAACCTGTTTGTCCTCAGCATAAGCTTTGTAAAGAGCTGTGGTCCACTCTCATTAGGGAGAACTGCACAGCCACTAAAACAAGATCGATGTGATACAGTGACACAGAGAGAAGGTCGAAATGAGCTGTCAGGTGAAAAAAGCAAATCACAGACATACGAGGCCATCTATTTTAAAGAACACACACTCAAACTACATACGTAGTTTGGACAAGATATATGTGCATGTAAACGCACAGGAATAGATCTGAGAGGAGACACATCAAACTGCTAATTGTGATTCTCTCTAGGGAAAGAGAATAATTTTTTGGTAAAAGGAGATTTTCATACTTTGTCTATCTGATTCTGTATTATTTGAATCTTTTACCTGGTGAATTTATCCATTTTTAACATCTGTGATTAAAGGACAAAATAAAATAAATTATAAAATATGAAAATTCTTAACAATAGTAGGATTAAGGCTATTTTTTCTCCTTTCAGCTTATCAGCAATTTCCAAATTTTCTATAATGACTATGTATTACCTTTATAATAAAAAGTGGAATATATATGTTTATGACAGAATGGTGAGTAGGAAAAGCAAGTTAAAATCATGGGTACAGCCCTACCACAAGCTCAGCAAAACACACATGAATATTGAAAAGCCAAAAATATGGCAAAGGAAGGAAATGGACCAACAGCCTCTCTGAGCTGCTCAGTTGGGAGCTGGGGATTATGAATGATTTTTTTGTTGCTAGTTTCTCTTTTTTCCAAACTTCCCTTAATATGCTTATATTACTTTTTAATATTACTTTTATAATGGAAAAAATAAATTTAATAAAATCATAATAACAGGGGACATACAGAGTGCGGCTGGGGCCTGGAGAGGTTTACCAGGCCCTGTAATTCTTGGGTCACTCTGGGAAAATGCAGGAGAGAAGAAGAGAGGCAGAAGCACCTGCCTGGCAGCAGGGGCGACAAGGGAGGAACAAAGGCCCAACCACTGAGGTCTCCCAAGAAAGCCTATCCACCAAGCTCCGAGGAGGCCTCCGGTGGCTCCAGCCCCTTGACATTATCCCAGGATGTCCGCCTGGCACCCCAGCCTCAACCTATCCAAGACTGAGCTCACATCTTTCCCCAACCCTGTTCCTTCTCCGGGGATTCCATCACAAGGGCGGTGCCCTGGGAGTCTCCCTCACCTCCTCCCTCCCCTCACGCTCCTACATCCTGTCCTCTCTTCTCCCACAATGTATCTCAGATCTGTCCACTTCTCTCCATTCCCACTACCACTGCATTGCCCAGGCCACCACACTCCTGAAGGTCTCCCTGCTTCCATGCTTACCCCCTGACAACCTGGTCTCCACCTAGCAGCCAGACTCGGTTTTCTCAACCCATATCTGAGTGTTTCCTCCCCTATTTAAAAACCTTCAGTGGTTCCCCACTGCCCAAGGGTCAAGTCCAAACCACTCTGTGGCCTACAGGGCCCTTTTTAATCTGGTCCCTGCTTCCTCGAAGCCTCAGCAGAACTGAGCATCAAAACAGAGTGAAGATACAGGCTCTGGAGCCACACTGCCGGCCTCTGCCTCTTACTAGCTGTAAACCGTGGTTGCACGTGGCTTTACCTTTCTCTGCCTCAGTTTCCTCATCTGTTGAATAGAGACATTAAGGTGAACTGCATGAAACTGCTGTTTTTCTAAGTCAAAACGGTCCAGTGTTCCGCCTAATACCAACAGCACACACCTCACAGGCTGCTGGGAGTACAATGAACACTGGTGAACAGACACAGGCGCTCGACTGGAGCTAGCTGTCATCATCACCATCTTCTGGGCCTCCCCACCCCAGACGGTCTGTCCTACTCTTGCTTCCTACACACATATTCCCTCTGCCTGTGCGGTTCCCTCTTCCTGTCCCATTTCCCTGGTTTGCTGCCAACCTTTCCTCGCCTTTTGGCTCCTCCAAGGAAGTCTTCTCTTACCCCCTAAATCTGGTCAGGGTCGTTCTCTGGATTCCCAAAGAATCTCGTGATTTCCAAAGTTCTCTATGTGAACCTAACTTTCCTGGTGAGCCCCATGGGGCAGTGACCGGCTCCTGTCGTGTCCACTGGGGGGAGAAGGGTCCTTCCAGTACTGGGTCGTTGGAAGTCCGGTGCTGTGGCTCGTCGTGGCCAACCCCGCCACCCCAAGCTTTATGCCCTACCCCTAGGCCCTGCCCGCCCTGCTCTTACCTAGCCGGGTCCCATCCTCACCAAGTCCCCCGCTACGCCCGCCCCCTCCCGCCCAGTCCTCGCCGGCCCCGCCCACCCGCCGGCCCCGCCCACCCGCCGGCCCCGCCCGCTCGGCCTACCTGTGACGGTGCTGGTGGCCGGCCGTGCGTGCAGCGCCACGTCGGGCTGCGGCACCGCCTGCGGATGCAGCCCCGGCACCTGCTGCAGCTTGGGCAGCGACATGACGGCCTGGCTGCTCTCGGCGGGCGCCGGCGGCACTAGCAACGGCTGCTGCGACGAGGCCGACGTGGGCGGCAGGTGAGGCGGCCTGATCTTCTCGGCCATCAGCTGCTCCTTGATCTTGTTAATCAGAACCAGGTTGTCCAGCTGCGGGAAGAAGAGGACGGGCTGAGGAGGTCTGGACCACCTCCCGCCCCTTGCCCAGGCCCGCTGGTCCACCCGCGAGCCCCTCGCTCCTCACCCTCCTCCCCGCAGGCCACAGCCAAAACCCAGGGGAAGCGAAGCAGCGCCAAGGAGGGTAGGGCAGCCGGAGGGGCGACGTCAGTCTTACCTGGCTGGGCATGGTGGGAGGAGGGGGCCAGAAGTAGGGGTTGTTAAATCGAGGCTCGGCCATCCTGCGGGAAGAGAGCGACTGTCACCGGGAAGAGAGCCCTCCCCAAGGCCTGGGGCGAGCACCCTTCAGCTGCGCCCACTCAAGTCAGGGCCAGTGTCTGGGATCCATGTCCCCGTGGGTCCCCCAGCCTCACAGCACAGCAGGCCTCCCACCAGGCCAGGAAGCCACATCTCCAGGCTGAAAAACCTGGAATTCAGTGACACCCCCACCACCCCCCCTTAGTGGGCCCCATAGGGCAAAGGTCACATCCAGACCAGAGTACTCTCAACCAGCTCCCACCCCTATCACCCCAATGCTGGCCAACCAATCTCCATCCCCCAGGAGGGCCCCAGGCTGCTGTGCCAACCCCGTAGGTTCCATACAGAAGGCCCCCCAAGTCCAGAGACAAACTGGGGAGGACTGCAGCAAATTTGTAAATGCCCATCCCTGATCCCTGCCCTTCTGCCCCCTGACCCCTTGAGTACGGACATCCTTCTCAAAATCAGGGGGCAACATGAGGTCACCAGATATAGCCTTTCTGAGGGGCAGTTTGGCAGGACAATTTACAGTGACCCAAATGATTATTGCCCTTTGACTCAAGAAATTGTACTTCTGGAAAGTTATCTTCAAGAAACAGGCCACGTGTGGTTGTTCAATGTCACGTGCAACATCTGACCTACAACGACGTGGATGAGAATGCTGTGGTTATGGAGGGGGCTGAAGAGGCTGAAGCTAGGGCAGTCTGCGGCTCTTTGGTAAAAGTGTGTGACAAACTGTCTGGTGGCCCTCACCTCTGGCAAGTTCCATGGCAGGCCTGTGCGGTTAGAAGGCCTTTTCAACCAGGGCAGTATGAAGGATGGGCCTTCAGGGCTATCTCAGTCTTCCAGAAGGTTTGTCTTCCTGCGACCCTAGAGTAAGTCAAGAAGTGACTTACAGGGACCATGCCTCACAGAGGGTTTCCATTAAGTCTTGCTCCCTGTCAAGTTTCTCGTATCTCTCTCTTACAGAAATCACTTGCCTAACTGGTATTACTGCTTAAATGAAATTGTTTATTTTGACAGGAAAGACCAAAATGAAGTGCTTTCAACCTCTTTTCCTGATTCTATGAGCTTGAGAAACCCCTATTGGAATGGTAGCTATAGGGCTTCGGGAGAAAACTCTCAATAAGGACACGATCTAATCTCAATATTTTAAGAAAGACATTTTAGATGAATTCTCTCTTGTGATCTTTACTTGAAAGTAGGCACAAGAGGTATTATTATACCATTTTATCAGTGAAGAAACTGAGGCTCAGAGAGAGGGGAAGGAGGAGACCTGTCCAAGGCCACAAAGCGAAGGTGCCACAGTCAAAACTAGAAATCAGATTTGCTCAAGCTGGTTCCTCTGGGGAATTTGCTTTGCAAACCCTAGTCTTTGGAAGAGCAAATGCCCATATGCAAATGGCTCAATATCTATATGCAAATGTCCTTACCCCTCACTCCCAGCCTGAGGGCCAGTTTGGGTCAGAGCACCCTCCTCAGGTGGCTGGGGCAGCTCCTGCCCTCTATCAGCCCCCCTGCTCCTCCATCCACAGGCACCAAGATGCTCTTCCCTCTGCCCACCAATCCCTTACAGCCCAACACAAGAAGTACTTCCTGCCTGGAGTTCTCCCTGAATGCTCCAGACCCCTGGGACGTATCCTTTCCCAGAACAAACTCAAAACAATAATTATGGTGAGGAGGCTGCAAGTTACCAAGTGCCTCTCTTGTGCCAGGCACAATGACACTGAAAGGCAGGTAGGTACTCTTATCATTCCCATTTTATAGCTCAGGAAACTGAATTCAGAGAGGTGGAGTGACTTGTTCAAGGTCACACAGCAAGTAAGCAGAGAGCTGAGATTCCCACTCTAATCTGCCTGACTCTGAAGTCCAGCTCATCAGTCCCTTACGTATTCAGGGGAATGACGCATCCTGACCACAGGCTTGTGAATAAACCCTACCTTAGGATGACACGGCTGCGACCCCACAGGTGAGCACCCGCTCACACAGCAGTCTCAGGACCTGTCCCAACCCTGCTGCTGTCCACAGGGGGAAATGTGGAGGGGACCGAGATGTAAAGCCAGGGTAAGGAGGCTCCACGGCTGGGGGCAGGGAGCTTGAGAATTGGATACACCTGTCCTGTTCATCTGGGTATCCCCAGCACCCAGGCCCAGAGGTTATCAATAATGTGAGTTGCATAATGGAATGAATAAATGAAGTAATAATAATCAGAATGACTTTAAAGACAATCCCATACAATTATCTAGCACTGCTCACAGTTTACAAAGCTCTTCTGTGCCCACTGGCATTCTCATAAGAACCTCAGGAGGATGGCAAGCAAGGAAGAATTTTCACCCTGATTTCACGGAGGAAGAAACAAGGGCACCAGGAGGGAGGCACCTTGCTCAGGCCACATGCATGAGAAACAGGAAGCAGCACTGTGATGTGATGCTGGGTGCTAGCTCTCTAAGCCTCAGGTTTCCTCCTCTGTAAAATGGGGTGAAACAGGCTACCCTGCCTCACTCCTGCCCTGGCCCAGGACTCTGCCCACTGCACCTCGCTGCTTCTCAGACAGTTCTGGGAGATCCGTCTTTTCCTCCTCTTCAGTTCAGTTCAATGCCAAGTTCAGAGCCACTACCCTGATCAGGAGGCTATGGGAAGAGGGGGTCTTGCCCAGGGTACCACAGCTGGGATAGAACATCCTGCCACTTATCAGACCCCTGGTCAGGCAGGGGCCACCCTTCACCCTAGCTGGGCCCCAGATCACTTAATCTGATCCACACCACCTTTGCCTGATTTCTCTGCATCATTTTCTGGCTGGTTCTAAGTAATTTAATGATTCAGTCAGTGACCCTAGTCCTGGTGTCTACCTACTGTGTGACAGGCACAGGGAAGGCAGGGCAGGGGCCAAACATTTCCTGAGCTCTTCCTGCGTGTCAGACACACTGCTAGGTGCTCATCAACAGCATCTCATGTGAGACTCTGTCTCACATGCCTTTGAGGTGGGTATCCCCTGTGCAGCCCTGGGACCTGTACAAGAGGGTGGGCCCTGGTGAGAGGTGAAGGGGTAAGACAGCCAGGGCCAGGCCAAGCCACTCAGACCTTGTCTAAGGGAGGGGCTTGAAGCCAGAAAGAGACATGGCCAGAAGTGTGTTCAGGACAGAGGGACAAGGCAGAAGGACATTCCTGGAAGAGGTCACAGCTTCAGCAAAGGTGTGGAGATGTGAAAGCACAAGGCAGGCTTGGGACAGTGAACAGCACCCACAGACACCAAAGAGAGCTGCAGACCAGGGAGGTGGGGAGACACAGGGCACTGAATGCCATGCTAAGATGTTGGGTTGGAATGCTGGTGGTGAGAAGGTGGCAGGAAGCATGCTGGGCCAGGGGAGCAGTGAAGCAGAGGGGACTATCTGAGGACCTGGTGAGGGCAGGGGGTGGAGACAGAACAGCCACCTGGGGGTTGAGTGTGCATACCAGAATGGGCAGAGGAAACACGCTGGTGGCCAGGCCTCAAGCACGACAAAAGCCAAGACTCTCTACTGTGAGCCCCAAGACACAGGGCTGATCCTTACAGGGGAGCAAATGTCATTTTGTTTCTCTTATTCTAAAAGGTGAAAAACAGTGGATGGGTGGATGAACAAAACGCCCCTTCCAGAAAATGGCCTGCTGATGGCAGCTGGCCCATCTATCAATCTGTCCATCCATTCATATTGGACAAATCCTCTGGGCCAAACTGGGACCAGTGCTGGGGAACCTGAGCCAACTGGAAAGAACTCTGCCCTCCCCGAGCCCCAAGCTAAGTGAAGGAAGCAGACAAGTGAGCCATAAGCTTCTGCAAAGAACTCCCACCTATAAGGCCAACCACACACCACCGTGGCCTCCCTGAGGTCAAAGCTTATGGCCCACCTTCCAGTCCTGTCCTCCATGGCCTCCCTGCCACCTGGCCCCTTGGAGAAGGCCTGTGTACCATGACACCTGGCTCCTCACTTTCTCAGCCTCCTTTACAGTCCCTAGCCTCTCTTCCCCACCAATTCAGCTCCTCAGGACAGAGCGGGAGCCCCCTCTCTCCCACCAGCCTCAGTTCCTGGGTGGCCCAACCACTTTAGAATCCAAATACCAGCCAAGCCCGAAGTCCCCACCTCCAGCCAGGCCTCTCGCTGACAGTCCCTTTGGCCGACTCCTGGGCTGCTCAGACTCTGCAGGCCTGAGCTGGACTTAGTCTTCCCCTATGCCATGCACCTGGTCTGGTCACCCCCAGCTCACAGCGGGACATCCCCATCTGCCCAGATGCTCCTGCAAACACACAGTGATCTACCACACATCTACCCAGATGCTCCTGCAGACACACAGTGATCTACCACACATCTGCCCAGATGCTCCTGCAGACAGAGTGATCTACCACACATCTGCCCAGATGCTCCTGCAGACACAAAGTGATCTACCACACTCGCCCTCCCTCCCCACTCACCTCACACCCATCTCAGCCATGTCCTCAGGATTCCAGTTCCAAAATCTCTCTCAAGCCCACCCACTCTTCTCCAACAGTCCCAGCCACTGTCGCCTCACCAGGACTGTGGAACAGCCCGCTCTGTTTGCAGCCCAACATACCCGGGTTCCAATCTTTACTCCAACTCACCAGCTGTGTGATCTTGGGCAAGGCACTTGCTCCTGCCCCCCATGTAAGGGATTAGCAGCCCAGAGCCAGGGACCTGACCCAGCCTGGAGAGGATCAGGGAGGACTTCCCAGGGGAGGTGATGCCTGCCTTGGGTCTTAAAGGATGAGTGGGAGTTAGCCAGGCAGAGAAGAAGTGGGAGCATTCCCAGCAGAAGCAACAGCTTGAGCAAAGGCCCCCCAGGCGAGGAGCCCAACAGTGTGAGGGGAGCCACGAGCGTTCGGTGTTGCCTGGCAGATGGGAGATGAGGCTGGAGCCAGCAGCTGGGGCCAGACCTAAAAGGCTGCTCCCTGACTCCTAGGCCTGAAGGCTAGACTTGAAGCAGTGGGTGATGGGACAGAATCTGTGGTTGAGAAAGGCCCCTCTGAGTGCCCAATGTAGAGGGGACTAGAAAGGACAGGAGAAGAGGCAGTGGGAGGCCCCTGGGGAGCAGAGCAGAGAGGCAGGGGCTGCGCCTGGGCCAGGGAGGAGAGCGGTCAAAGAGCCCTGAAGCTGGAGGCCAAGGAAGCATGTAAGGTGACCCCCACAGTGGAGCCCAGGAGGCCCACTGCATACCAATGCTGACAAACACAGCCACAGGAACATGCGGACAGACAGCACCAAACCCAGACGCAAATGACAGATACAGACCTGTGGCCCCAAACGTGGACTGATGGGGACCCAGCAGCTGCCGTGAGGAGGAACCCACAGCCACCACGACACAGGAGGCCGCTACAGGAGGGTAAGCACACACCTCCCCCAGGGCAGACCCAGAGGGTAGCAGCGGGGGCACTCAGGGAAGGTGGGATGAACACAATGCTTTAATCCCCCAAAGAACAAACCCTCATTGACAGAGTGCAACCTGGAATCACAGGCTCCTTACCTAGAGTGTCCTTTCCCACTTGGTGAACTTCTACTCATCCTTCAAGACCCAGCTCAAGTGTTCCCTCTTCTACGGAGCTTTCCCTGAACCCCCAGCCAGTCACTTCCTCTGTGTTCCCAACAGCACCTTGTATATGGGAATAACAATAACAATAATAACAATAATAATAATAGTAAAGTGCCAGCTACCATTGATTTCAACATCTATGTGTTGAATATGTCATGATTCATGTCACTGAATCTTCCCAATGACTCTGAGATGCACGTGCAGCACAGAGAGATTGACCAACTTGCCCCAAATCACACAGCTAGTAAGTGATGGAGTTAGGATGCCCAGCACTGGCCCAGCACTACAGGGCCAACTGCACTCCAGTGCAGTTATATTTTCCTGGGTGTCCTCCCCACCAGACTTCAAACTCTTCACAAGTAGGGTTGGTGCTCATTCATTTCTGCCAGCCTCTAGCCCAAGGTGGCCACTTCCAATGGACTGGGAACTGTGTCAGGATATTTACAGCCATTATTTTACTCTCACAATAAACCTATTGTACAGATGAGGAAACTGAGGTCCAGAGAGGTTAAGCAAGTTGCCTTAGGTCACAGAGCTGAATCTGAACTTGAAACCGGGTCTGTTTATCACTCCGTCCCAGAAGGGTGTCTCTGAGGCCAGCCCAGCAAGCTCCAGAGAGGGCAACTGAGGGAGGGGGTACTGAGGAAGGGGTACATCAGGTGCCAGGCCCTGCCACCTGGAGACTTTCAGACCTAGACAAATGGACAGAAAGAGGACAGGCAGCCCAGGGAGGAATGTCACAAGACTTACCCACTGCAAGGCAGAAGGGTTCAGTAAAGCAACTTACGGCTATCCCCCAACCCCCGCCCCAGCCCAACCCACAGACATTAAAATGTGAGATTTGACTGGGCTGGGCATGGTTCATGCCTGTAATCTCAGCACTTTGAGAGGCTGAGGCAGGAGAATCGCTTGAGCCCAGGAGTTTGAGGCTGCAGTGAGCCATGATCACACCACTACACTCCAGCCTGGGTGACAGAGTGAGAACCTGTCTTTAAAAAGAAGACACTGCCCAGACCCCATGGCCACATGGGAACTAGCTCTTCACAAAGCAAATGCGAGAGAGCAGGACCCAAAACTATCCGGACACTATGATTACAAAGGAGGCAAAAATAAAAACCTGCGTCAGAAAAAAGAAAGCTTCAGGGAGCCACACCCAGAGGGAGGCTGGGAGCAAGGCAGGAGGCAGCTGGGGCCAATCTTGGTCTTTGTCTTTGTTTCTCTGATTTCCAAATTCTCTGTAATGCTGTTCAGCTGCTTAATGAAAACAATAAATTTATTCTTAAAAAATGAAAGAAAGTAGTTGGTAGCCCAGTGCGGGGAACAGATGGAGGGTCCAGAGGCATGGGGCAGGGGGAGGTCAGGGTCAGCTGCTGGTGGGCAGGCAGTTGACTGTTGCATGCCAGGCCCTGCACAGCCTCAGCCTCAAAGCACAACTTGGAGGGTGGGTGTCAGGAAGGGCTATCCGGAAGAGGTGGCATTCAATCTGTACCATGAAGCTGATTAGGATCCTACAGGGTGGGGAGAGAAGAGGGTCTGCACCACCTTCCCTGCCCTGATCCAGGCCCCCTTCAGCTCTGGCCTCAGCTGTTGTAAAAGCCTGCTCACAGGTTCCCCCACTCCACCCTCATCCTCCACTCCATTACTGCAGTCACTGTGATTTTAATAAAATAAAAGATCATAACCCTGCCCTTCCTAGGACCCTCCATAGCTCCCTACTTCCCTCCAGACAATTTCTGGATTGCTTAAGCCTTACATGTGCGGCCCCTGCCAATCTCTCTGGCTGTTCTACTTTGCACTGCCCAGCCAGAATGAACATCTCACAGTTCCCCCAGGGTTCTGCTTCCCTTCTCACCTTCCACAGGCTGCATCCTCTCCCTGGTGCTCTCTGCCCTCCCCATTTCACTAGTGAATTCCAATGCATCCCTCAGGCCCCAGCTTACAGGCCACGTCTTCCTGGAAGCAATTGGGGACTGCTCTGCCTCCATGCCTGAGCTACTGTGTGCTCTCCTCTCTGCTCCCTTTGTACCCTGCCTTTCCATCATCAGAACCCCTCTCATCCCATGTTCTGTCTGTTTGCTCATCCATCTCTGCTGCCAGACAAGCACTCTGTTGGGGAGGGATCATGGCTGAATCATTTATCTTTTAAGCCCTGCACAGTACCTGATAAAAGTTTGGATTAATTACTTAATAATCAGGTGGGGGGAACTGAAAGGGCTGTGGCCTGGATGGAAGGAAGCCCCCTCCCCCTCCTCCAAGTCCCCTCCACCCACTCTGGCACTGTGCTGTCCTCTGTGTTAACACTGTTTACTATTTCCTGTATCTAAGTCCTGTCTTCCTAATTGACCCAAGAAGGGGCTATGTGTGTTCTCTAAAGACGAGCCAACCCAAAAAGGATGTTAACAGCTAATAAACACAGAAAATGGTTCTGCTTCCATAGCAGTGAAAATTCAATGAGTTTAACCTGTCAAAATAGGAAAAAGAAATAAGAAAATGCTAACACCCAATACTGGTGAGGGTATGGTGAAATTGGCACGCTCATGTATTATTGGTGGGAGTGTAAACTGTAACAATCATTTCTGAAATAAATCTGGCATGAATTTGTCAAGAGCTCTAAAAATGTCCAAACTTCCTGGCCTAGTGATCCCATTCTTGGTCATCCATCCCTAGAAAAATATAGAAAAAGTTATATGTACAAAGCTGTTTGCGTCAGTGGTTTTTTACAGCAGCAAAAACCTGGAACAGCCGAAATTTTAAACAGGTTCTGTTTAAGTCATGTTACCTGGTGTCATAGTCTATGGTCGTTAATAACAGCTAATGTTACTGGCCTTGTAATGACTCATTTAACACTCCCATTGGCCTGTCAGGAACTGAAGGCACAGAGAGATCAAGAAATTTGCCTAAAGTCAAGCAGTTAAGTGTAGGATTTGAATCCAGACAATCAGGCCCTAAAGCCCATACTCTCCACCCTGACACTGGATCCATTAAAAGGAAGGATTGAAACCACTCTGCAGTCATTTAAAAAAATACTTGTGATACAACAATAGTCAGGGGGGAAATGGGAAGATTTTAAAAAACTGCATGTATAGATGGAGCAAGGACATCTATATAAAAACTGGGTGCTGAGAGGAAAGAGGGGAAGAAAACACCAAAATGCTAACAGTGGTGATGCTTCCGGCTTGGAGCAGGGGCAGAGATGAGGTGGGTTTTTACTTATTTCATATCCCTGTTTTCTCATTTTTCTCCATGTCACAGCTGATGGGGCGATAGGCCTGGAAGAGTATTCTTATGTGACTTTTTAAGGGAATATTTTTAATAAAACCAAAAGTTAAGCAACCTTTGACAAAGCAAGACACCCCAAACCCCAGCCTAAGGCCCTGCAAGTTTACCCAGGAGAGTGGGGCTCAGGGAGGGACAGGGACCTGCTCAAAGTCCCACAGCAAAAGCCTCCAGCCCCACCCATGACCCCAGCCAGGAGAGCAGTCAGGAAGGGACTCCTGGTCCCATCCAGGGGCCCCAGCAGGGAGGACCAAGCCGAAGGAGAGCCTGCCCAGGGCGCTAAGTCTACCGCTTAAAATCCTTCTTGGATTCCCATCACTTTTGGGGTATAGTTCAAACTCCATAGTCTGATGCTCGGGTTTTCGCCAAGAAGGTCCCCTGGCCACACTCATCTCACCAGGTGTGCCCCTTGGCAGCATCCCTCCAGCATCAGGGCCCCCAGAACAAGGTGATCTGATGTGCCATGGCTTTGCACAGGCTGAGCCCCTCCATCTGGGAGCCATACCACCCAGCTGGAACCCTGCCCTCAAAACTCTGCTCAGCTGGCACCACCTTGAGGAACTGTCTGGTTATCTGGTTATTTGTCCAGTCCCCCAAGTAGGCTGTGGGCTCCCCAAAAGCAGGGCTTGGTCTGGTTCTCAGTTACAACCCCTACCCCAACATAGCCCCACAGCTCACCCAGGTCTTCCCTCCTGTCTCAACTTAAAGGTCACTTTTGACGTTTCCCACATAGGAATTGGGCTACCCTGTTATACACTCCCATGGTCCCCTGCCTTCTCCCTACCCCACCTTTGTATTAATACCATGCACCTAAATATGCTTTAGGCCTGTCTCCCCATCAGCCGTCACTGCTGCAGCCCCAGAGCCCAGCGCCAGCCATGCAGTAGGGCCTCAAGTGCCTAGTATACACTGGGTACTCAACAGATGTTCACTGAGGGAATTGATGAGGAGGGGTCTTTCCATGTGAGCCGTGAAGACAGACGAGTTTGCCAGGAGAGCCACTGCGGCAGAAGGGCAGCATGTGCAGAGGCTGGAAAACTGTTAACTCCCTGGGAGAGCAAAGGTTTCCCAAACATAATCCCTGCCCCCAGAGAGAGGCAACAGCTACTGCTGCAGTCAGGCTGGGAGGGAAGGGAGGGTAGTGGCAGCATTCTCAGGAGGGTGAACTCATCTCACTGTGGGAAGAACAGACTTCAGGAAGGTGGGACTTACTGATGGGGGAAGGGGAAATTGCAAGAGGGAGATGCCAGAGGAGAGCATGGCAGGTGGAAAGAACTGCATGTGCAAAGGCCCCGAGGCAGAAAAGCACACAGCATCACGTGGGTCAGGGGTATAGTGCAGGAATTCACAAGGGAAGAAGGGTGGGGTGGCTGGAGCCGTTCATAAAGGACCAGAGTTCCAGGCTAAGGTGCTCCGGTGAAAGAACATAGCGGGGACATGGGAGGTCCCTGAGCAAGGGAGGGCCATGGCCAAGGTTTTCAATGGACAAGCTGTATGGGGCCAGAAGGATGGCCTGGAGAGGATAAGCAGATGGTCTAGGAGAGGGAAACTGAGGCTTCTCATGTTTTAGGCTCCTGAGACATGCTCAAAGTTTGCCTCCCATGGCCCCTCTGCCCTCTGCCACTCCAAGCAGCTAGAACCCTGAGCCCCAGCCACTGCACCCCACCCCACTCTCAAGACTTTGGGCAGGCCTGGCCAGCACCAGAAACACACTCCTGGGAACTTCCTTCCCCGGAAGGAAAGAGGATCCCAGGGTCCTGGATCCAATTAGACCGGGTTTCCGCAGCCCCACGGGGCTGGGAAGGGCTGTTTTCATTGTGATGGCAGGGCTGATCAGAGCAGGAGGGGTTGCTGTCTGTGCCCAGGTCAGTGGGAGCTGGGAGCCTGCCCCTTCCCCTCACTGTCCCTCCCCCTCCCCAACACCCTCAACCTCTGGGCCCCCCATTCCCACCTCCAGCTACCCAGAGACACTGAGGGCGGTTGAGCCTCTCTGGGAGCCTCAGTGCCCTCATCTAGGGAAGGGGCCATGACACTCTCTCAGTTCTGAGAGAATGTTCTACAGGCTTGGAGCACATACCCCTCCCTACTTCTATTTCTCCTGGGGACCCCCAGCTCCTATCCCCACAGGGAACTCCTTCTGCTTGTATGAAATGATGATGGCAATAATAATAATAGTTGCTTCCTCCACGCCAGGCACCTTAAGATACTTTACAAGCATTTCTCACTCTGGCTCCTAACGACCCCATGAGGTAGATGCTGTGAGTGTTTTGAAATATAACATATATTCAGAAAGATGCTTAGAACATGAACGGACAGCTTAATCACTTACAAAGCATGTATCAGGAGACCTAAGAAGCCCTCACCCTGGGTCCTTTCTCAATTTCAGTCCCCATGTGTCCCCCAAGCTTCTATGGTCATCACTTCTTTGTTTGGGGTCAGGAATGAGGCTCAGAGAGGTAACTAACCTGCCCAAGACCATGCATCTGGTGCAGGCAGAGGTAACAGAACCCTCTGTCAAGTCCATTTTCTCTCTGGGCCTCCTTTCCTGCCTCTATAAGGTGAAGGGGTTCAACCAAATCATAGTGTGGGCTCCTGGACCCTTAAAGGGGAAATGTGACAGCTCAAGGGTTCAAAGTATGGATTCTGGAGGCAGATAGCCCCAGCTCAGGCCTTTGGGATTGTTACCTAAATCTCCAAGCCTCAATTTTCTCATCTGTAAACTGGGGATGATCATGGTATCTCCATGGGTTGTACTGAGGACTAAGTTAGCTAATATGGATAAAATCTTTCGAACACTGCCTGACACACAGTGAGGACTCCTGAACAGTCAGCTGCCGTTGCTGTTGCTAGGTTCTCTAAGGCCTAAGGGAGCCTTTCCCAACATTCCAAAGACCCACATGGAAATCTGACCAGCCAGTAATGCCATCTAGGGGGTGGGGGGTGGCAGTAGCTCTGGGCGGCCTTCAGGACCCACAGGGACCATTCTTCTGACTGGCAAAGATCTAGGTCTGAGATTAACTAAAAACAGGAAAGCCAACTGCTGGACCCTGGCTCTGGCCCGGCCCCCAGGAGCTTTCTAGACAGGTCTCAGGGGTCCTGGACAGGGAACCCCTGGCAGGCAGTGAAGCCTGCTTCCCTGCTATATCCCAGGACCTCCAAGGCAGGCAGCCTGTGGGGCAGGCCAAACAGGCCTCCAGCCTGGGGTGCAGGCCAGCAGACAGAGCAGGCCCCAAGCAGGCCACAGCAGCAAAGGGAAGGCTGAGCTGGGCTGGGCAGAGAAAGGAGTGGGGAGGGTGTGGGGTGGACAAATGGCTCGCGGGGAACAGGCCAGGGAAGACCGGCTACAGGCCCCACCAGACTCAGCCTCACCTGCTGCCTCATCTCCTGCAACTTCCCTAGGTCCCAGTGCCACCACCTTCTCTTTGTCCCTGAATTTCTCACCTCGGGGTCTCTGCCCAGGCTGTTCCCTCTGCTCCTCCCCCATCATCAGTCAACATAGTGACCAAAATCTCTAATCTTAATCATCATGTGGCTGGGCACGGTGGCTCACACCTGTAATCCCAGCACTTTGGGAGGCCAAAGTGGGTGGATCACCAGAGGTCAGGAGTTTGAGACCAGCCTGACCAACATGGCAAAACCCCATCTCTACTAAAAATACAAAGATTAGCCAGGTATGGTGGCACACGCCTGTAATCCCAGCTACTCTGGAGGCTGAGGCAGGAGAATTGCTTAAGCCTGGAAGGTGGAGGTTGCAGTGAGCCAAGATTGTGCCACTGCACTCCAGCCTGGGTGATAGAGCGAGACTCCATCTCAAAAAAAAAAAAAAAAAAATCATCATTTGTGTGATCTTTTATATAGTGCCGTCTACCTCCACTAGGGCAGGGACCTATATACATCAGTTTTCCTCCCATCTATCCTCAGCATCTAGCACAAAGCCTGGATATAGTAAATGCTCAAGAAATACTAGTGAATGAAGGCAGGAGACGGAAACGGGCTGCCGGCTCCACCATTTCCAGTAGGTCCAGGCCAGGTGTAGGTGCAGGTGTGAATGCAAGGGTGTGTATGAGACACACTGCGCAACGGCTAGAATTTGAGGCTATGTTATCTCAAGTGTAAATAAGCATGTGCATGCAAGACTCATCTACATGTAAAAACACACATGTGCACAAGGAGGCCTGAGTGAACAGAGCTGTGTACAGATGAACACCATGCGTGTGGGAGAATGTGCAGATGATCAGGCATGTGGCTGTGTGCTGTTTCCCAGGAGAGTGCACGGTGTACGCTTGGGTATGTGGTCCTCCCAGTGGCAAGAGCACATGCACGTGCTCCTATGTGATGTGCATACCGTGTGTGCATGCACACTCCAGCAGACATGCTTCCTGAACTCCTGGCTCCTAGGGATCCAGTTTAGGACACCTGTGGTGGTATTTCTGAAATAGCAGAGGAGTGCTCCACATTGGCAAGGATGGTGCAGGAGGGAGGGTCAGGGGTGGTAATGGAAAAGGTAATAGTGTGAATATGTATGAATGTATTTGAGTGTGTTGAAGGGTTTTGCCCCCTCTCAAGCAGGTGTCCCCCGACAGAGCCCCAGAACCTGGAACGGCTGCCTAGACTGTCCCCTCAAGAATCCTTAAGCCGGCCAGGTGCGGTGGCTCACGCCTGTAATCCCAGCACTTTGGGAGGCCAAGGCGGATGGATCACAAGGTCAGGAGATCGAGACCATCCTGGCTAACACGGTGAAACCCCATCTCTACTAAAAATACAAAAAAATTAGCTGGGCGTGGTGGTGGGCACCTGTAGTCCCAGCTACTCGGGAGGCTGAGGCAGGAGAATGGTGTGAACCCAGGAGGTGGAGCTTACAGTGAGGGGAGATCGCGCTACTGCACTCCAGCCTAGGGGACAGAGCGAGATTCCATCTCAAAAAAAAAAAAAAAAAAGAATCCTAAAGCCTTTGCCCAAAGTTCAGAAAAGGACCCAGATGGTGGAGACCCCACCAAGGGTACCCTTGTGGCCACATGCATGAGGCAGGGAACAAGGCAGGACCCCTTAGGCCCCAGAGCCAAATCCCTCGGCCTTCCCTACACACCTTATCCACTAAAGACACTATTCAGCCACCTCCCCCAAATTCCACCCAGCCTCCAAAGCCCAGTTCCAGCCCCAGGTTCTAGAAAGCCATCCCCATCACCATAGCCCCAACCAACTCCCAATGCAGCTGGCTTCCTCAATCTCCCCCCAAGTGCCAGGCACACCCTGTGCATCCAAAAATGTTGCCCCCATTGTACAGGGGTAGCTTCTCCACTAGAGAAGAAGTAACTGTCCCATTGAGCACTTTTCCCTGCCTTTGATCCCCAAGGCAGATACTGCAGCAGCCTGTTGGCCTCTGGGTAGCAGACAGAGATGCACGTGGCCTTGGATAAGGCCTGCTCCTCTCCCTTCCCACTTCAGTTTCCCCAACGGGTAGAATGAAGTTTGGCTAGATGACATCCACCTCGCTCCTAATAGTGCATGATTTTAGATCTCACATGATTCTCCAAGAATTGCATACATAAATGTCATCAGATACAGACTTTATTGGAGAGATAACGGTGTCTCCTTTTCCTGAGTACACCAAGCCTGACCAATTACCCTGGATGAGTGCCGAGCACCAGGCTAAAGAGATAGGAACTCAGAAATCCTGAGGGTTCACGCGGTCTTTGTGCACCAATTTATTCATTCTTACATTCAACAATGCACTGAAGCTGTCTGCCTCAAGGCTGTCTGCCTTTCTTCCCACAACCCAGTGGGAAGAAAGAGGCTACTGAAACCAGGAATCCACAAGGTCAAAGGCACTGGGAAACCATGACACTAACACCACTTCCCAGGCGTTACTCACAAGGGAGGGGCAGCACTTTACACATTGTAAAGAAAATCTTACTAGCAATGAGAACTTTCTGACAGCAGGAAGCTAGGTGGCCTGGTTAGGAGGGAGTTCACTGGAGGGGGGTTTTTTGGCAGAGATCAGAGGCCCTTTTGACAAAGGTGTGGGAAAAGGATTCCTGCTCTGTGCAAGGGTCAAGTGAGGTTGGGCTTCCCCTCAACAGTTGAGGGATTCTAAGGAGTCCCAGAGTGCTAGGTTCAAATCCCAGCAACTGCTCCATGATACCTAAATACCTCTGTGCCTCAGCTTCCTCACCTGTAAATATGTTAATATTTATAAAGGCTTTTAAAACATGGCGTGGCACAAAGCGAGCCCTCTGTGATGCTAAACAAGGCAGTGAGAGTCCACTTTGTAAGATTCTAAACCTAAGACTGGATCATCCTATCATGGTAAGATTCCAAGTGTCAAAGGTTCTGAGCTGGAAAGCTTCTCAGATGCTAAAGCTCTGAGACTGGAAGAGACTGGGATTCTTAGATTCCATGATTTAATCATCTCATTATTTCCTGACAACAGCCCTGAGTCTCCCGGGGTAGGGGGAAGGAGAAGACAGCCCTCAGTGTAACTTTATCTCCCAGGCAATGCGCTGCCACACCTGGACTCCCTAGCATTTCCTCACCTCTACAAAAGCCCCAGCCACACCACACCAGAACCACCTGCTCACTCACACGCATGGCGCTTCAGCATGTTCCAATGGTGTAGACAGGCAAGAAATGCAAATAAATAAATGAGAGGGTTTCAGGTACTGGTGACAGCCATAAGAGAAAAGAAAAAGCAGCTGATGTGAGAGAGTGAGAGTAGGAAGCTATTTTAGAGCAAGTGGTCCAAGCAGACCCTCTGAGGAGGTAACATTCAAGTAGAAACCTGTGAAACAAGAAGGTGCCAGCCATGTAAACACTCAGGGAAAAGCTGTCCTGGTGGGGGAATGTGCAAAGGCTCTGCCACCAGGCTTTGTAAATTCAAGGTGTAGAATGAAACTGGTGTGTGGCTGGAGGTGGCAATGGGATGCGGGGAGCCAAGGTTGAGAGGTGGGCAGAGCCTGGACTGTTAAGGGCCTTGTAGGCCCAGAAAGTACTTCAGATATTTTTTCTTATAAATGCCTAGGAAACATGAGAAAAGTTTCAGCAGGGGAATGACAAAGCAGACCAGGGCTTTCAGGGTGCCCAGATCATTTGCCTCATTCTGAAACCACCATCACGGTTCTCAAATTCATGGCAGGGCCTAGGACAGTCATCAGCAATCCTTATAACTCAGTGGGTACGTACTGAGCTCCCACCACATGCCTGGCCAGGGCAGGGAGACGTGTCATACACTGTCTTGATATCACTCCCAACAACCCATGAGAGATTCACAGAAAGTACCCCATTTTAGAGTTGAGGAAACTGAGGCTCAGAAAGGGAAAGAATGTGCTGAAAGTCACAGAAGCCATGTGACACAATGGGACCTAATCTCAGGACCCAGGTCTACCACTGTGATGGTTTATGGAACTCCTTTGGTGTCTTCAAGCTTTCCATTCTCTGAGATACCTCCCCTGGGGACTCATGGAGGCACTCAGCAAACACTGCCCTGGCTAGTGCTTCATGCACCTGCAGTCTCATCTCTTCTTCCTTGTTGGCTTTAAAGCCCTGGAGGACTACACTTGTATCTCACATGTCTGTCCAGTGTGGGCTGGGTGAGCTAAGGATTGCATAGGACAGATGGGTAGATTACTGAGATGACTAACCAATAAACTAATTAATGGATAATGAAAGAATAAAGGAATAATCTGGCAACAAATGAATGAATAAAATAGCCCGTGGCAGAAGAAGGAATGAATGGCTCCTCATTTTACAGAGAGATAAGACAGGAAAGTGTCTGCCCAGGGAAGGGCTAGGGCCAGCCTGGCTTCAGACCCGGTCCCCACCTCACCCACACACCTGCTTCCTCCTTTCCATGTGGGACCAACTTGCCTCCATCCCCCAAGACTGCAGATAGCCTATTCCTCAGTCCCTGGGATAAGTTCATGTCTCCATGGAGCGCTGGCCGTTATTCCATGACACCATCACCAGCACCACCACCCACTAGCAATTCCTGCCATCCTGGGGCCCGTGCAGCCTGGCAATGGGTAGAGGGGCTCATTGTCCCTCTGAGTGTCACAGAGGAAGGGAGGCAGGAGATCAGGGTCTGGTTCTGAGACCCAAATCACTGACTTCCAGCCAGTAGCTTCCCCTCTCTGAGCCCAGGTGACCTCCTGACATCTGAGCCTTTTCAGCTCTGACATTCTTTGGGTGGGGTGGGCCTCTGGATTTTTACACAGTCACTGGGTTCAGCAGAAGAATTAGAGAGCCCAAAACCTAGAAGAGTCCTTCCCACAGCACCAAAGTCCACCTGGGAAAAGGCCAGGCGAGGAGCCTGCAGGCCTGAATTTAAGCCTCCTCTGCCACTGTTCAACCTCTCTGAGTCTTGGTTTCCTTATAATGAGGTTCATAATCCCCATTAGGACAATTTAACCCTAACTGAGTTTCTGGGAGAACCTGATGTGATAATCACCACACCATACTGTGAAAACTGTGAAGTTCAATTCTCTCAGGAAAGATTATGATAGCGGGGGTAGGAGGGGGTGAAGGGATCGTGCTGTCCCATTCTAGTCCAGTTCTGTTCAAAACGGATCTTCCAGGGGTCCAGGCCCGCCATGGAGAACAGTGGAGGGAGCCCAGCAGTGGAAGCCTGAACACCCAGGTCCCGGGCTCAGTCTCCTTCTACCTGGTAGCGTGACTTCAGGCAAGTCACTTCCTCTCTCTGGACCTCAGTTCCTCCATCTAAAAACCACCTGGCTTGGTACCCTCTGGCCAAGACATGCCAAGTTCCACAGCCCTGAACCCCTAACCCCAGCTTTCAACCCCCGACTCTGGCTTCTGGGAGCTCACTCTGTCTAGTGGAGCCAGGACACAAACCAGAAGTGAGACTAGAAGGGTCTCCCCTCCAAGAAATGCTGGGGTAGGGGACACATGAGAGGCTAGGCCCAACACTGCCCCAGTGCCTTGGACAGCACCAGTCACCCCAGACCTTGTGGGCCTGGCCTTCAGATCCCCCTCGGCAGCCTGCGGAGCCAGCAGGCCCTGACCTGTCCAGCGAGATACTTCAGGAACTTAACCGAAGTCCAAAGTGCTTCTACCTCCCGGGCGTAGGGCAGCAGTGGCAGAAAGGAATAAGAGCATACCACAGGGGTGAGGCTCACACAGAGGAGGTCTAGCAAACCAGACTACCTTTCCTGCCCCTTCCCTCAGACGGGACCCACTGGGCTGCAGGCCTGCACCCAACCAAAAGTTCATCATAGGGTGGGGTCGGGGAAGACATTACCACCAGCTGCCACCTCTGGGGGCAGGAGGACCACCAGGTTGGGGAGGGGGCTCTCCAACTGCAAAGGGCCAAGCTCACTTGCCTCAGGGTCCAAGGGTCACCCCAGGGCCTGGGCGAGATTCCAGCCTACACGGGGGGTCCTGGCCACCCATGAAGGAGACAGGCCCACTGCCACACACACAGCTCCCGAAGGTTCCACACTGCTCGAGGGCAGGGTGGTGGGACAGCAGGATTATTTCCTCATGCCAGGGGTCTTTGCTGGAAATCCTGGACCCATTCTGAGCCCCTCTTGCCGGCCCTCTCCCCCAGATCTGAGGATCTAGCTCCTTACAATGCCATGTTTATAGAGCCCCTTCCAAATAAATGTTTCCCAGTTCCCCCAAAACTCCCATCCTCAACCCTCCACATCCGCCCCCCCACCCCCATCCCGCGCAGCTCTGAGGAAACTGGCAGTTAACTTTTCCCAAAAATCCTGCAAAGGCAGCTGGCTGGGGGAGAAATGGGCCTCGAGATCCTTTCGCGGCATTTCACCGTCTTCCAAAAAAAAAAAAAAAAAAAGAAAGAAAGAAAGAAAGAAAGAGAAGCAAAGCAAAGCAAACTTTCGGAGTTAACTTTAAATTCCCAGCCCTCCCCCCCCAAATCGCCCGGCAGCTTCCCTTTTTTTTTTTCTTTAAAGTGCAATTGCATTGTGTCTCACCTCCCCGAAAGGCTCGCGGCTCTCGCCAAAGAAAAGGAAAAAAGCCAACCCTTCGGGTGCCCCCTCTGCTTCCAGCCGCCTCTCCCACATTCTCAGACAGTTTTATTAAAATTTTCAGACAAAAGAAAAACAAAAATGGCAGCCTGGCTTATTTTTAAAACAGGACAGGGACGCCATATTCTGCAGATCTGCAAAAAAAGGGAGAAATCCGGCACTGGCCGCTCCACCGGGCCGGCTGCAAAGTGCGCGAACCGCGCCGTTTGCAATCCGTTTATTTGCATTAAGCCCCATGAATCATTGTTTACCGGAGAATTGCAGCAGGGTTTGAATAGCCCGGCTTAAGAAAACACACACACACGCGCGCGCACACACACGCACACACACTCGGAGACCAGCCCCAGACACGCCGCGGGAGACACTTCCTACCCCGCGCGCCCCGCTGCCGCCGCCGCCGCCGCCGCCGCTCCGGGCCGGGCCCGAGGCGCAGGCGGCCCCGGGCCCTCGGAGCGCCCCGGCCCGCGCTGACAGCGCCCGCGCCCCGGCCCGGCCCCCGCCCGCAACTCGGCGCAACTTTCCCGCGGGCAGGCGCCCGCCGCCGCTGGGCCCGCTCCCCGCGCGCCCCGGGCCCGCACGGACCTGGCTGTGCTGGCGGCGCCTCCGGGACGCGGCCGCAGCCCCGCGCCCGGCGGCCCGAGCAGGGCCGGGCTGGGGCTCCGGCACAGGCTCCGGGCTCGGGCTCCGGCTCCGGCTCTGGCTCGCTGCGGAGCCGCGCGCAAACCTTCCGGGTCGCCTGCTGTTCACTTCTGGGTTCTGCAAGCACCGAGGCGGCGGCGGCGGCGGCGGCGGCGGCGGCGGGAGGCTGGGTCTGCAGCGCCGCGCGGCCCCCAGTGCGCTCGGCGAGCCCCCGCGCCAGGCGCCCGGCTCCGGGGGGGCCGCGTCGGGCCCCCGCCTCTCCGGCTGCGCAGCCCGTCCGGCCCCGGGGGCTCCCGCGAGTGGGCAGCGCCGGGCGCTGGCGACTGCGCGCGAGGGGAGGGGGCCGGGCGGGGGGCGGGGGCGGGCCGCGCGCTGGGGGCCCCACTCGGGCCCCGGGGCCTCGTCTCGCGCTCGCCGCCGCCGCCGCCACCGCCTGGCAAAGTTGCGCTGCGCCCCCCGCCCGCGCCGCGCCGGAGGCAGAGCCACAAAGGAACTCCTCGCCCCCCTCCGCCCGCCTGAGCCGCGCGGGGAGGGCACCGGCGCCCGGCCCTAGGACAGCCCCTTCCCCAGCGCGGGGGCTCCCGGGGCCCCGGCGGCCGTGGCCATTGTCCCGCCCAGGCCCGGCGGCCGCCTCGCCACCCCACTCCTGGGTGATGGCAGGCTGGGGACTTGGGCCTGGCGGGCCACGGCCCTGACCAGGCCGAGCCCGCGCGGTGCCAGGCTGCCCCTGGGGGTCTCCCTCGAAGACGGCCGCCTGGAGGGGACCCCCAGGATGGACCCTCACACCTGATAACGACCTGCTCAAAATCCAGGCCGATTTTTTTTTTAAGACGAGGACATAGGGGTGGGGAGTAGAAGTTTGCACAGGCCCAGCCACCCCTCCCTAGCCCTAGGCCGGATCCCCGACGGATGGGGCGGCCCGAAGCTGGCAGCGGCTCCTCTCGCAGAGTCTATCAGAGGTGGCACCGGCTGTACCCCGGCTCCAGACCTCAGAGCCATCTGTGTGACTCCTCCTCCCGCCTCACCCTCCCCAGCCAATCAGTCACCAAGTCCTCCTGATTCGGCCTCCCGAGCTGTGTCAGCTTCCAAACTTACACTTCTACCTGAGGAGGCAGCCGGTTCCAGGATCCCTTCACCGGCTTAGATTTCTATGGCATCCACCACCCCGCGACCGCTGGGCCAGGATGGATCAGGGCTGGCCCTGCCCTCAGGGAGCGCACAGTCCCCCGGGAAGGGCACAGAGATAAACAATCATCTGCCAGCGTTTGTCCTCCAGGAAGCATTTCCAAATTCAGTAAATATTCATAGAGGACCTGGTAAACATCAACCACTGTGCTGGTTGGCTGGGAGCACAGCTATTAAAAAACTGGATAATGCCCCTGCCCTCACGAAGATTCTAGTCCAGCACAGGATGGTAAACACTGTGAGCAACTCGAAGACAGGGCCCATAGGGACTGCTTGTTCTCAATCCCCAAGCACAGTGCCTGGCACAGAGCAGGGGCACAAGAAATCTGTGTGGCATGAATTAGTTGGAATGTTAAAGCATGGCGGGAGAGCACAGAGGAGGCCACTCTTTCCTGGAGAGGTGGAGAGGGCTTCAGAAATTGGCTCTGGGGTGAGCGAGGTGGGGAAGAAAGGAAGGCCTTCCAGTTTCCAGAAATGACGATAATCAGAGGACCAACCCATTGTTGAGAAATTCAATGAGATAATAAATTAATAAACGGGAGAGAAGAGACAAATTGTCTGTGCAGAAGAATTCCAAATAATTTATGTAGACAATCAGGGAGGGGGAGCATCACTCCCTACTCTTTAGGAGTAGGCTGCAGATAGTGACGTCCTCCCCAAGCACACAATATGGAAAGGGAGAGGAAAGGAGTAACTTTACAGGGAGAGAGCTGATGACTGCTACTCAGACAAGTGATCAAGGCCAAGATCAACAGCCACAAATCATGTTGATATGTGCTTGATACTATGTGATGAAAATGACACTTTACCTTTGTGGTCTTCCTCCCAATAACCCATAACCCCAGCCTTGTGAGAAAAACAGACAGACTCCAAGAGTGGGCTATCCAACAAAATTGCTGGCTGACCAGTACCCCTCAAAACTATCAAGGTCATCCAAATCAAGGAAAGTCCGAGAAACCATCACAGCCAGAGAGGAGCCTAAAGACACGGCCGGGTGCAATGGCTTATGCCTGTAATTCCAGCACTTTGGGAGGCCGAGGCGGGAGGATCACCAGGTCAGACTTTAAGACCAGCCTGACCAACGTGGTGAAACCCCATCTCTACTAAAAATACAAAAATTAGCCAGGCGTGGCACGTGCCTGTAGTCCCAGCTACTCAGGAGTCTGAGGCAGAAGAATGGCTTGAACTCCAGAGGTGGAAGTTGCAGTGAGCCGAGATTGGGCCACTGCACTCCAGCCTGGGCAACAAGAGTGAAAGTCTGTCTCAAAAAAAAAAAAAAAACAGACGAAAGACACATAACTACTAAATGTAAAAGACATTAGGTAAAAACAATCTAAATAAACTATGGAATTTAGTTATTAATAACAATAATGTGTCAAGGAAAGTATCTACCAAGAATTATAACAAATCATAACAAATAGTAACATAAGGTATTACTCATAGGAAAATTAGAGGAGGTATATATGGGAACTGTCTGTAATATCGTCTCAATTTTTCTATAAATCTAAAAATGTTCTAAAACATAAAGTCTATAAATTTTAAAATTAATACCTTTAATTAATTAAGGTATTAATTAATTTTAAAAGGTATTAATCACGGCATTGCTGAGCAGTTCAATGAAATAATGCCCATCACAGCACCTAACACATTCTAAGCGCTCAAAAAAGTTATGTTATCATCAATATCATCATTATCATCATCATTCTAGGCACTTAGAACAGCACATGCAAAGGCACAGAAGTTTAGAATGGAGAGGCAGATGGGAGACAGGATCCTGAAGGCCTTGAGTGCTGAGCTGGGGCCTTTGGAAGGGATTTATGGGGGAAGGGTACATGCTGGCCCACCTTTGCCCCACCAGTCTCCTCCCTAGCCACCTGGAAAGCTGTGCTCCAGCCAGCCAAAGTGAGCTGCCATCTAAGGCCTTGCTATCTCACTTCTGAGGACTTTGCATATGCTGTTCCCTCTGCCTGGAACACCCTCCCTTGCCCTTTCGCCTCACCTTTTCTGACCACCTTCAGTTTATCCTTCAGGTCTTAGCTTAGACATTTTCTTAAAAGCCTTCCAGAACCTTCCAAGATGCTATTAATATGATTTGGTTGGAGGCAGTTGGGGTGAGGTGCAGGAAGCTAGGGATGGAGAGACTGAGCTCAGCTCTTTGCCACTGGCACCCATCCCCCTTTCCCCCCAAATCCAGCCATACTAGATGCTGCCCTGTCTCTGAACACACCATCCACCTTCATGATGCCTGGCCTCTGCTCATGCTGTTCCCTCTGTCTGGTATTTTTAGTCCTTTTCTCCTCATCTCATCTCTGTAGTGAATACTTACTTATCAAGTCTTAGCTCAAACATCACCTCCTGTATGAAGCCATTCTAGATCCTTCACATAGAAAGGGCACTTTCCTTTGGTTCCCAAGGTGTCCATGGTCCTTCTGCCACACTGCTGGCAACACACTCATCACGATGCATCGGAATAAATGTTTGCTGAATGGATGGACAGCAAGCCCACTGTCATCCTCTCCAATTCTGCAAAGCTTTCCTCTAGGAGGCCCTCCATGGCAGCTCCAGCCCATTAACCCCTCTCCCTTTCTTTTTTTAGCAGTTATCCCCTAATTGTATTCTAACTATTGTGTGTATAAGAATCAATCTCTTGGATTAGAGTAAATTATTTAAGGAAGGAACCATGTCTCACACTTTCTGTTTTTTCACTCATTCAAGTATTTACAAAGCACCTACTCCAGTGTTTCGGTTAGGGTCCCAGGCTCTGGAGAGGCAGCAGTGAGGAAGACCCCAGCTCTGCACAAATAGAGCACTGTCTTAACCAGACTATGCCGCAGTAACAAAGAACTCCAAAATCTCAGTGACATAGCACAAGAGTCATTTATTGCCCACTTGTGCCACATGCCCATCATGGTTTCTCTGCTTTAGTCACTCAGAGACCTAGACTGAGGAGTCCCTTCCATTTTGGAGCTGCACCCACTGGAACTTGTGACCTTCTCAGTTACCATGGCAGAAGAAAAGAGAATAGATGGTTTTTCTGGTTGTTATTGTTGTTGTTGTTGTTGTTGTTGTTGTTGTTGTTTTGAGATGGAGTTTCACTCTTGTTGCCCAGGCTGGAGTGCAATGATGCAATCTCGGCTCACCGCAACCTCTGCCTCCTGGGTTCAAGTGATTCTCCTGCCTCAGCCTCCCGAGTAGCTGGGAATTACAGGCACATGCCACCACACCTGGCTAATTTTGTATATTTAGTAAAGACGTATTTCTCCATGTTGGTCAGGCTGGTCTCAAACTCCCGACCTCAGGTGATCTGCCCGCCTCAGCCTCCCAAAGTGCTGGGATTACAGGCGTGAGCCACCACGCCCAGCCGAGAATGGATGATTTTTTTCAGGCATGGATTTTTCACTGCTTCTGCCTGGAGGTGACACACACACCCCTTCTCACCATCCATTGGCCAAGACTAGTCACATGGTCCTGCCTACTGCAAGGGAGGCTGGGAAATACAGTGCTCCTCTGGAAAGAGAATAGACTGGACATGGGTGAGCTCTTCCACTGTCTGTCCCAGGAGAAAGAATTTAGCAAATAATTACTGAAGTAATGCTTTAATTAGGTCTCATAAGTGCTACAAAGGTGAGGCTGGAAGTGTCTGGAGAGTGTCTGAGAGAAGATCAGGGAGGGATTCCCAGAGTAAGGGACATTTAAGCTGACATCAGGGAAGAGTGTTTCCAACAGAGAGAACAGTACGTGAAGGTTCTGGGGCAGGGAGGAGTTTGACACATTGAAGGGCCAGAAAAGAGAGGGGAGCTGTGAAGTGACACTCAGGGCTAGATGTCGTAGGCAGGCCCAGATAGGTAAGGGTTTAGGATTTTATCTTAAGGGTAAAGGAATTCCCAGGAAGGTGTTAAGCAGAGATGTGATATGGCAGAGTTTTCTCCAAAAGGTCCATGTGGTTGCTGAGGAGAGAATGGGCTGGAATGGGCAGAGTAGGGAAGCGGTGGGGGTGCTGGGGGCAGTGAGGAGACTTTCAGAGTCCTCCAGGTGAAAGGTGGCAATGGTTTGGACCTTGGCATTGGCAGAGGTGGAGAGAAGTGGACAAACATGGGATTTATTAAGGAATCAGCCCTACCAGGACTTGGTGACTGATAGATGCGGGGAGTAAGAAAGCAGGAGGTGTCCAGGTGACTCACAGGTTTTGCAGCCCTCATAGTGCCCAGCACAAGGCTGGCTCCACTACATTGTATCTCCAGCATGTTCACCATGGGACCTTGACCTTGGACTCATCTGGGACATCTAGCCCTCAGTGTCATTTTGCAATCCCACCTCATTCCACTCCAGATTCCCTGTTCTTTCTGTCCCTTCAGTGTGGCAAGCTCCTCCTTGCCTCATGGCCTTCACACTCCATTCTCTCTTTTGGAAATACTTCTTTCAGCTCCTCTCTCATGTCGGCTTAAATGTCCCTCTCTGTCATCAAGCTAGCTAACCACCTCCTCGTTCTGTAGGAGGAGGGGTGTACCTCCCATCAGAACTAAAAACGCTCTCAAGCATCAACCATGCACCTTCTTCTTCTTCTCCTTCTTCTTCTTCTTCTCCTTCTTCTTCTTCTTCTCCTTCTTCTTCTCCTTCTCCTTCTTTCTTCTTCCTTCTTCTTTCTTCTTTTTTTTTCTTCAACTTTTCAGTTCCAGGGTACATGTGCAGGATATGCAGATTTGTTACATAGGTAAATGTGTGCCATGGTGGTTTGCTGCACAGATCAACCCATCACCTAGGTATTAAGCCCAGCATCCATTAGCTGTTCTTCCTGATGCTCTCCCTCCCCCTGCTCCCCAAATAGGCCCCAGTATTGTTGCTCCCTCACTATGTGTCCATGTATTCTCATTGTTCATCTCCCACTTACAAGTGAGAACATTCAGTGTTTGGTTTTCTGTTCCTGCATTAGTTTGCTGAGGATAATGGCTTCCAGCTCCATCCATGTCCATACAAAGGACATGGTCTCACTCCTTTTTATGGCTGCATAGTATTCCATGGTGTATATGTAGCACATTTTCATTATCCCATCTATCATTAATGGGCATTTTGGTTGATTCCATGTCTTTGCTACTGAACACATGCACTTTCCACTTGGACCCCCTACAGTAGTCTTGAGAGGGAGGCTGGTAGGAACATTATCCCCATTTCACAGTGGAAAAAACTGAGGCCAGAGAAGGGAAGTGGTTGGCTACATCTTGGGGCCAGGCCTCTAGCTAAGGTCCTCTAACTCCTGGTTCAGAGTTTCTTTTACTGCAGTGCCTGGTGCATAGTGGGTGCTGTATGGCATTTGCCAAGAGAATAAATGAATGAATGAAGGAATGAGCACATGACTGTCTGCCTATTCACTTCTTTACCTTTGCTCATTTTGTTTCCCTCAAAGAGGCTGTAGATTGAGCTAATAGATTAGGTTTAAGAGTCCCAGAGAGCTGTTTGAACCCTAGCTTTGTCATTTAAAGATAGTGACTTTAGGCAAGTTTCTTCCTGTCTCTGCAAATTAAGGATGCAAATACCTACTTTATAGAGCAGGTATTAAAAGAGAATGTGTGGGTTAGGCCAGAGTAATGTTGGCTGCCTGTTCTTCAGGGACCTGTTCCCACCTTGCCTCCCTTGGAAAATCTTCCCTGAGAACACCAGCCTGCACTTACCCACACCCAATAAGAACCTCTCAAGCCCTTCTCATCTGTATCTCCCAGGTTATGACCCAGATGAAAAGTGTCATTTAAACCGCAAACTAGATGCTCTGCCTTCCGAGGGCAGTGGCATAATTCACATCGGTGTGAAACTCAATCTCTCTGTACTCTCCTTTCCACTTTCTTGGGGGAGTGGGGCAGGAAGGGGAAAACTTCTACCACTTTCTCTGGGGAGACTCTGAGTATCATTTGGCCCTCTGTTAAGCAGAGATATGAATGGAGCTTTGGGTAAACCAAAACTGTCCATGAGCTGAGCAGGAGATGGAGATCTAACTTGCTCTACATGATAAGCTGATGGGGATAATGGCCTATAAGTCTCTACATGGCATGGTCGCTGCCAACCCTTTCATCCCCAACTAGAACTGTTTTCCCCCTTGGCCTCGGTGCTGCAGCCACACAAGCCCCCTGGAGTTCACAGAAGGCATGCTGATTCCTCTTGCTACAGGGACTTTGCACAGGCACTCCTCTCAGAATGTGCTCCCCAACCATCTCTGCCCTATCACCTAGCAAGCTCCTCCTCACCCACCATGTGGCTCATAGCCACATCCTGAGGGTGACCTTCTGCCATCTTCAGGATACTCTCATAGCTCCATGGACCTACCTTTCCTTTTTTACAGACTTATCTCAGCTGTAATTATTCATTCTGATTTCTAATTGTTTGCTTTGACATCAGATTGTAAGCTCAATACATATTTCTTCCTTCATGCAATAAAAAGTGACGGAGATTGAATTTTTGAAGGTGAAGGGGCTCAGCAAATGAACAGGTTGAAATATTTGAGCATTATCTTGAAGTGTGGGGGTGATCCATAAAATGGGAGAGCCTGAGAAGAGCAGTGGCCGGCACTGGTGGCTGAAGGACTCTGAAGAGCAGGGCTAGCCATTATTCAACTTGCTCCCCTTTGCATTGCTATGATACAACCCATCTCCTTCAATCTCAGTAAAATAACCTGCATACTGAACGTGAGGTTGGCACAGGGTTGCCTGGCTTGGCACTGGGCAGAGAGGAAAGGTGAGCAGAGGAGAGATGAAAGGTGTACCGGGAGGAAAAAACTGGGGCTGAAAGTAAGCACAATTTTGCAAGTCACTGGAATTTGAAGAAATCTTGGGGCCATCACTGGATTTCTTCAAGATGTGAGATAGGAAATTCCAGTCCATTTTTTATCTAAATCTCAAAGGACTAGTAATCTGGGTTCTCAGCAGGAAGAATGCTGTGACTGATTAGCAATGTCTGTCATGGGCAGTGACAACTGGTTACATAGATCTGCAGTTGAGCTTAGCGTTCTCTTAGCCAGAGGGTGAAGACTATGTCTTAGTCATCTTTCACCATCAGTCACCATCAGCAGTGAGCTGGGGGTTATGGGATGGAGGGAGATAGCAGTGAAATGGGCAGGAGGGCAGAGCCTTGACCAGGCAGGGCAGGACATGGGGCACCAGGTCCTGACAATGTTAAATCCTAGAGTGAGCTTGGGCAAGCCATGTTGCATCTCTGGGCTTCAATTTCTTCAACTTTGAAATGGGCCAGTAGTACCTGTGGCAAGTTATAAGGCAAGAGCATTAGTGCTTTGAGATCAGATATACAGGGTTCAAATCTTGGTTCGCCCTAGCTTTAGGATCTAGAAAGATCTCAGTCTTCTCATTTATAAAACTTCACAGGTCAGTGTGCCAGGATTAGAAGCAGTACACACCAACAATTAGCAAGCATTTGCTATAAGCAAGGCACCTTGCTGGACTTTTGGGGACTTGACCTCACCCAGAGAAGGGAGAGTGCCCAGCACAGTGCCCAAAAGACAACCAGTGCTCAATGACTGTTCACTCCTTTTTCCTACCAAGTCTAAGGAGCTCATGGGTGTGGAAGGGCTCTATCATCCATAAATTGTCTTCAGAAAGCGAGGCCGATGACAGTAACTACTTACAGCCTTTCCCCCATCTGGGCTGACAATCCTCCCGTGCTGCACCCTCGCAGCACATCTGGACCCAGCTCCCTTTCATGACTGGCCCGGGGACTGCCAGAGGAAAAGGGCAGAAGTGCCATAATGAAAGGGCTGACAATTACCTTCCCTCTTAATTACCATTTGCAGTAATTAAATAATAATAGCCTTTTGTTGGCCCTGAGAATTCAAAGCAGCCCACATCATAACATCTGGTTCTGCCTTTTGCCAGGAATTGAATGCCCATAGGGACAAGATGGGGAAATTGAGGCAGAAGGGGATAAGGCTAGCCATTCTTCAGTCACACAGAAATCAGAATGCCAGCGTTAGGGCAAGGTCCTTAAAGAAACGACTCCAAGTGGAAGATAGCCGCAGCCCTGCATTATGGGTGCCGGCTCAAACCACTCACACGCTGTGTGGTTTGGGTGGTTCACTCCCCTCTTTGTGCCTCAGTTACTCCATATGTAAAATAAGATGAAGTCAATACTTGACCTGCCCTGAGCATATTTTTCTAGACTTTACTTTGTTCATACATAGTAATGGGAAATTCTTTTTGCAAACTTTGGGTTGCTAGAAATAGAAATCCACCATAGACCAGCAAATAAACAGAAAAAAATGGGTTACCAGTCTACTAATTCTAGAAAGGGTTGAACAGCCGGAGGTCCTGAGACCTCTGCTTTTTGTGTGTGAAAAAAGCAGAGGGCTCAGGAACAATTAAACCAGAGACCAGGACATCACAAGGCCTCCTTCCTCTCTGCACCTCTTAAACATCAGCTTTATTCTTTCTCCACCTTTCTTCAGAGGGTAAGGAACATAGAGCACCAACAGCTACTCCAACCTTCAGTTCAGACTGTCAGCCACCTACAGGCATCTACCCTCACTGGTCTGGCTTGAGCCAGGCAGCCACCCTTGAACCAATAACTGCATCCAGTAAGGCAGGGTCTATAATGGCCTGTAGCAACTTCAGGGATGGAGTAAGAGAAGGGGCCAGTCACAGAGTTAGTAGGAGCCACTAGGCAGGCAACATAATAGTCATCCACTAAAACAAAATTCCTGCACGTGGCCTGCAAAACAGTGAAGGGAAAGTTGCTGTAAAATCAAAGCAACGGCATAAATCACCAGGAACAGAGAAATAGCAGAGGCTTCCCTTGGAGGGGAAGGGGAGAGCTGTACCATCTCAGGTGGGCTTGACTTCAGACCTCAGCCCTCTGAACTGGGGACCCAGTCCTATGTGAGCATCCACTCTGATCACTACACCCACCTGGAAAAAAGCAATTCCCAGGCTTTTCCATGGCCTGAGTGAACATCGATTGGTGCTGCCTGCCAGGCCCCTTCTTTGGGAGTGTTCCTGGTGGGGACCAGCGGGTCACATAACCCAAGCCAGGCCAATCAGAATCCTTCTCCTGGTCTTTCCTCGAGAGATACCCAAGGCCACGGCCCCATCCAAGAGAACAGACATCCCATGCCAAGAGGGCAGCATTCCCCTGCCTGGTCCCAGCCACCCCGGAGTTGGGCCTAACTGCAAGCCCTTCCTTTGGTTTGGCTATATTGAGTCAATCAAATCCCCCTTTGAGTAGGTGTATTCACTTCCTGGGACTGTTATAATAAACTACCACAAACTCAGTGGCTTAAGACAACAGGAATTTATTCTCTGGAGGCCAAAGTCCAAATAGAAGACATCAGCAGGACAATGCTCCCTCCTCCTAAGGCTCCTAAGGCTCTAATCCTGTCTTGTCCTTTCCAGTTACTGGTGGGTGCATAACTCTGATCTTTGCCTTTGTCTTCCCACAGCTGTCTCTCTCTCTGTCTCTCTCTCCCTCCCTCTCTCTCTCTGTTTGAGATAGGGTCTTGTTCTGTCACCCAGTCTGGAGTGCAGTGGTGTGATCATGGCTCACTGCAGCCTTGATCTCTTGGGCTCAAGTGAGTCTCCTACCTCAGCCTCCTGAATAGCTAGGACTACAGGCACATACCACCATACCCAGCTAATTTTTTAAAAATTTTTGTAGAGACGAGGTCTTGCTATGTTGCCCAGGGTGGTCTCAAACTCCTGGCCTCAAGCGATCTTCCCGTTTGGGCCTCCCAAAACACTGAGATTACAGGCATGAGCCACTGCATCTGGCTTCCTTCCATCTCTTATAGGGATACTTGCTGTTGGATTTTTGTTCACAGTTGTATGCCTACCCAGGTAGTAATCCAGAATGATCTTCAGATCTCATCTCACGATCCTTAATTATACATGCAAAATCCTTTTACCAAATAAGGTCACATTTACAAGTTCTGGGAGGTAGGACATGGGCATATCTCTTTTTTTTTGGTGGGGGGTGGGCACCATTTAACCCACTATAGCAAGCCTATGTCATTTGTAACCCCCCAAAAAAAAATCCCTCGTATATGCCTCAGGATTAGGCATGGATCAGTCCTCCTCACTGTGTTCTGGTCCTGAACTCTGAAGCAACATTTTAATAACTAACTCCAATCCTTTCTGAGAATGTGATCCATCTCTGAGCCCCAGGTTTTGTTTTCCACCTGTAAAAATGGGGCAAATACCATCTAAATGGTGGTTGAGTGGATTAAATGAAGGGTCATCGGTCAGACCCAGCCTCACACTTTAAACATCAGAGCTTTTTCCCAGCCTTGATGGTGGACCTGAGCACTCAGGCCCCTGCGAAGGAGAAGCCCTGCTTACAAATGAGCCACCTGACACCTGGTTCATTCATCAAATTCCCAGGAGTCCTGGCAGCCTGAGTTCACCCAGACTAGACCCTGTGCACCTGACAAAAACAAATTTCTGCTTCTGCAGAGCTGAGGGCTGGAGCCTCTGGCTAAGTCTGTCAGCCTTGTAGAATGACAGGAATCCCAAGGCTGATAAAATGAGGTTGGCAGTCCCATGAAGAAAATCCCAGAGATTAAACCCAAAAAACCCAACACAATATTAATAGCTGTTCCTTATTGTGTACCTCCTCCAAGCCAGGCCCACACTCAGGCCCTTGCCCCCACTCCCTTTTAATCCTCACCACAATCCTATGAGGCAGCTCTCATGATCTCCATTTTACGAAGTTGTTGAGGCTCAGAGAGATGAAGCCAGTGATCTAAGGCCACACAGCAGAGTAAATTGTGGAGCCCGAGGCAACTCCATAACTGTCACCTCAGCCATAAGTGCCTTCCCAGTCTCTCCTCCCCACAAAGGGTGGCATCAGAGCAATTAGCACCATGGTGAGATAGGATTCTGAAATATGAACTGAAGGGCTTTCGCTCACAAAATGTCCTTGTCCCCTTGGTCATTCCTCCATGGACTTTGTCTTGTTCACAGTAGTATGCCCAGTGATTAAAAGAGTGCCTAGCACATACTCTGTACTCAATAAACATTTGTTGAATGAATGAATTCAGTTAGTGAGGGCATTCCGGTGGTTAGTGCCTCAGGGAAGAGATGATGTGATAACACAGACAACAAAGGGATCCTGGTCTGGCCTTTAAAGTGTCAAAACCCTAGGCCCAGACAGAAGACCAAAGAGCTGGGAAAGCATGTGATATATAAGGAAACAGTTCATCCCTGATACTAGAACACACATCTCCTGGCCCTGCCCCTCTGGGAATGACGGGAAGGGGAAGGAGAATCAGAGGGGAAGCAAAAACCAAAAACAAAGCTCTCTGCTTTGTAAAAGCACTTGAAAAACAGAAAGTACTGTAGACATTATAGTGATTACACAGGGGAACCTCAATCCTGCTTCCCCCATCCCATCCCTCCACTGACAATTCTTTCATCAGTCTCCAAATCCATGGACACTTTTCCTTTTTTTTGTAAATTACACATATTTTTTTCCATTCTAAAAATGTGCATGCTTATGATAGAAAATACATAAAAGTCGGCCGGGCGCAGTAGTTCACGCCTGTAATCCCAGCACTTTGCAAAGGAGGCCAAGGCGGGCGGATCACAAGGTCAGGAGATCGAGACCATCTGGCTAACACGGTGAAACCCTGTCTCTACTAAAAATACAAAAAAAAAAAAAATTGGCCAGTTGTGGTGGTGGGCGCCTGTAGTCCCAGCTATTCAGGAGGCTGAGGCAGGAGAATAGCATGAACCTGGGAGGCGGAGCTTGCAGTGAGCCGAGATCGCACCACTGCACTCCAGCCTGGGCGACAGAGCGAGACTCCGTCTAAAAAAAAAAAAAAAAGAAAAGAAAATACATAAAAGTCGAAGGAAAACAGGAAGAATCTACTTCAGGTCCATCACTTAATAATAACTAAGATTTTGATGTATTCCCTCCAAACACTTTTAAAAGTTGTGATTTGGGGCCGGGCGTGGTGGCTCACACTTGTAATTCCAGCACTTTGGGAGGCCAAGGCAGGCAGATCACCTGAGGTCAGGATTTCAAGACCAGCCTGGCCAACATGGTGAAACCCCCATCTCCGCTAAAAAAAAAAAAAATACAAAAATTAGCTGGGTGGGGTGGCGGGTGCACCTGTGGTCCCAGGCACACCTGTGGTCCTGGCTACTCTGGAGGCTAAGGCAGGAGAATCACTTGAACCCAGGAGGCGGAGGGTTTCAGTGAGCCAAGATAGCGCCACTGCACTCCAGCCTGGGCAACAGAGCAAGACTCCATCTCAAAATAACATAACATAACATAACATAACATACCATAATAACAGTTGTGGTGATTTGGTGATATAAAAGCATATATAATTATTTTGAATATCTCTCATTATAATACATTGTCATTGGGAAAAAAATAGAACAGAAAGAAAAAAAGAAAGAAAACATAAATATTAAACAGAATCCCCCAATCTCAGACACAATCCAGGTTCCTCCCTCCACCTCCTACTGTTTTCTGGGACTTGTGGTTTTGGTATGAATGTTTTTTTAAGGACATATATGGGGAAGGGAGGAGAGGAAGCAGCACTTTGGCTTGTCCAAAACAGGATTTATGACTTAGAAACACAACAACTGCCCATTTTTCTGGTTGCAACATATCTTCAGTTTCTGAACTAGGAGCAGAGAGTGAGGGGAAAACGAGATATTTACACCTTGCACTTTCTTATCAAGTACAAAAGGGGATTTAATTCCACTTCTCAACCCACCTCCATCGCTTCCTAATCCGTGGGAAGTCTTGATTCTGGCCATGGGTTGATTTTCAATGCTGGTTTTCCGTGTCTTTCTTAGAGAGTTTTTGTCTTTTTCTGGGTCTTCACAGGTATGTTAGTGGGTGTATCACTAACTGCTTGCTAGGATCCACTTTATGTATTATTGACAAATTATAATTTCATATATTTATGGGGTATAAAGTGATGCTATGTGCAGAGAGTGTGGAATGAGAGAACCCACTTTAAAAGTTCATCCTTATCCTATGTGACCTCTCATGGCATTTCTCCCCAGCAACCACTTCCTCCTGCTCAAAATGCTCACCTCCCTTGATTTCTGTGACACCACAGTCACTGCACTGTCCCTTTACCTTCTGATCTATCCTTTTCTGTTCATTTTCCTCATTCCTCTTCCTCGGCCATCTTTCCCTAGGGTTCATTCTCGCTCTCTTCCATCCCCTCCATGACTTACACAAGGTTAATTCTCCCTCCCTGATCCACCCCTGCAGCCTCAGGACCACATACTCAGTGGCTTGCTGCACACCTCCCCCTGCTCATCCCTCAGGAATCTGAGATTCCACGTGTCCACAGCCTCCTCATCGCCTTTCCCGGAATTTGTTCTTCTTGCTGGACTGATGCTGTCTCATCCTCTTCCATTCACCCACAAGGGTTGGCTCAGTGTCATCTTTAGCTGTCTCTCCCCTTTACCCCACATACCACTGAGTCCAGCTTAACTTGCTTGGTTTTGGGGGTGGGGGTTGGGGGTTGGTACATTTTCATTGTGAAATAATTTCAGGGCCAGGCATGGTGGCTCACACCCATAATCCAGGTACTTTGGGAGGTCAAGGCAGGAGGATGGCTCCAGGCCAGGAGTTCGAGACCAGCCTTGGCAACACAGTGAGATGTTCTAATATTTCCCTTTTATTTCTTCTGGCAGCATAAGACCAGCATCTTCTGTTGTTTCTCTCAACTCTCTTCTTTGAGATTTGATCGTTTTTTCTGTGTAAATACTCATTCCTTTATGATTTGTTATTGCATAGTTAGTGGATTTTTCCATGATTTCTATACACCAGTCTTCAAGGAGAAATATTTATTTATTTGTTTATTTACTTATTTATTTTAGTGTAAACATAACTTTGTAAAAAATTTTATTCGTACATCTTTTTTTTTTTTTTTTTTTGAGATGGAGTTTAGCTCTTTGGCCCAGGCTGGAGTTAAATGGCATGATCTCGGCTCACTGCAACCTCCACCCCCCCAGGTAGAAGTGATTCTCCTGCCTCAGCCTCCCCAGTAGCTAGGATTACAGGCACCCGCCCCTACACCTGGCTAATTTTTGTATTTTTAGTAGAGATGGGGTTTTGCCATGTTGGCCAAGCTGGTTTCGAACTTCTGATCTCAGGTGATCCACTCACCTCAGCCTCCCAAAGTGCTAGGATTACAGGCGTGAGCCACCGTGCCCAATCCATACATAATTTTTTAAAGCTTGATATTTTACTCTCCAGTGATCAGGACTGATTTTTGTGTCAGATTCACCTTACCTAAAACTCCACACTTGAAAAGGACAACTCAGAGTGGGGGGGAATTGTCATATACAGCAGAAAGCAAAATTTCAACAGATTCCCCCTTTGGATTACCCAGCACTTCAAAGGTTGGGGTTCACTTTTCAAGCACCGTCTCTACTGCATGCACAGCTTCGTGTGGTGAAATCATTTTGCGTGGGAAAGTCTTTCCACTGTCACACCCTTATTCTGCAGCATCTGCCACCAGCAAAGTGAGATTGAAAAGCATGGGCACATTTTTTCCGAAGTTCTGTAAAGTGTCACGCATGGGGGGAAAACGCCAGGTAATCACATAGAATGTCAGAATTGTACTCAGGTTCAGTTTCTTTGCCATCACTCTGCTATCACTGCTTGTTTTGAGTCTACTATTTAAACACAGGGATATGGGATATGACGGGTTGGAGGTGCAAACTGCACCAAAGTTAGCTTGAGCAAGAAGAACCAAAATGGATGTACTCTGTAAACAAACAAATACATTTTGCAGAGTCTACATATACCAGGGCAAAATGTCTACCTGGGAATTCTCCAAATAAACTTCCACTTTGAACCTAACATTTACGAAAAGATAAGTAGTAAGAATTTGCTCATGTGAATTGTACATATGTATGTGTCTATGTATGTGTGTTTATGTATATATGTATATGTATACTGAATATATAATTATATCTAAAAGCAATGGGAGCAATTGCTCAGATGTTTTAAGGGAAGACTGTTTTATCACTGAATTGTTGGCACATGGTGATAATAAAAAGCACCTCAATTTTAGTCTGTTTTACTACTTTTAAATTCTTAAAAAACACCACTCGCTGCCTGCACCCAGACCAGATGATTCCCGCCCTTGGTATGTCACTAATTCAGTGCCTCATGTCAGGAAGCAGGTGATTGTCAGTTTGTTCCAATATAGGCTGTGTTAACTTTGATCACTTGATGAAGTCCTCTGTAAAGTTACATGTTTCCCTTTGTCACTAATAAGTAACATGAGGAGATACTCTAAGACCACACTAATGTCCTGTTCCTCAACAGGCTTTCACCCGGGAGTTCTACCACCCTCTGATGATTTTCCAACTCTCATTTCTATATTTAGTAGTTGGCACTCTACTGTAAGAAAAAGCATTCCCTTCTCCCTACTTTATTTCCTTATTTATGTCAGTACGGATACATAGATTCATATTTTTTCAATGGGTGATAGTCTGTTACTATCATTATTTATTTTGGTTTTCAAATTATCCCTGATTTGGCCAGTGGGAGGGTTTTCAGGTTGGTTCCTATGTCCTTCTGACATGTTCCCATCTGATATGATTTTGTTCTGTGTCTCCACCCAAATCTCACCTTGAATTGTAATCCCTGTAATCTCCACGTGTCAAGGGCAGGACCACGTGGAGGTAATTGGATCATGGGGGCGGTTCCCCCATGCTGTTCTCGTGATAGTGAGTGATTCTCATGAGATCTGATGGTTTTATGAATCTAGCATTTCCCCTGCTTGCACTTACTCTGTCCTGCGCCCCCGTGAAGCAGGCGCCTGCTTCTCCTTTGCCTTCCGCCATGATTGTAAGTTTCCTGAAGCCTCCCCAGCCATGCAGAACTGTGAGTCAATTAAACTTCTGTCTTTTATAAATTAGTCAGTCTCGGGTATTTCTTCATAGCAGTGTGAGAACGGACTAATACACTATCATTCTTTTGAGCACTTCCCTACTTTCTGATGTGTACCACTATGTATTATTAAAAACCCATGTGAGTATATGTACCAGTAAGTATATGAGTACCAGGAAATGATCTAGGGGACCCCAGAGGGAACATTTGGGGCCCCTATTAGGGCCCACGTTTGGGGTCTTGCCAACAACATTGGAACAGGAGACAGCAAATCTGAGATCTACCTTTAGCATTGTCTGCAACTCCCCACCAGAGTGAGTGTGCTGCCACTGTTCTGTCCAGTATAAATACTCTGGCATATAATAATCTATTATTAGTGGTATTTGATAATAGTGCCACAGACACAAATTGGGGGATGGAGTAGGTGTTATCTGGCTCACAGCGGTACTCCCAGAACTAATTCACTGTGTTGGTAGTCTCCATGCCCTCAACCAGCACCTTCTGGGAAACCACTCCTGCTGGGGCTGCCATAACAAAATGCCGTAAGCTGGATGGATTAAACAACAGAAATTCATTTTCTCACAGTTCTGGAGGCTGGAAGTCCAGGATTGAGGCACCTGCATGGTCCGGTTCTGGTAAGGCCTCTCTCCTCAGTTTGCAGAGGGGGCTTTTCATCGTGTCTCCACATGGCCTTTTCTCTGTGTGCATACGTCGAGAGGGAGAGAGAGAGAACGCTCAGGGGGTGTCTCTTCCTCCTCTTATAAGGACCCCAGTCCTATCGGATTAGGACCCCACCCTTATGACCTCATTCAACCTTAATTACCTCCTTTAAAGGCCCTGTCTCCAAATCCAGTCACATTGGGGGTTAGGGCTTTAACATATGAAGTCTGGGGAGACACAATTCAGTCCATAATAATTCCCTTCGCTCTGGCTACATGACCCTTCCTTTCTAGCTGCATTGATTGGCTGAGGTGCAAGCACCTGACCTAGGCTTGGCCAATCACAGCACCTCACTTTCCTCAGCTATTGTGATTGGTTCAGCCACGGTCACATGACTCAAATGGGCTTTCCAAGGGATTTTATTTTTTAGTTTGAAGCAGAGATCTCATTTTATTTTTTTTTATTTTATTTTATTTTATTTTATATTTTGAGACAGAGCCTCACACTGTCACCCGGGCTGGCGTGCAGTGGTGCGATCTCAGCTCACTGCAACCTCTGCCTCCCAGGTTCAAGTGATTCTCCTGCCTCAGCCTCCTGAGTAGCTGGGATTACAGGCGCCTGCCACCACGCCTGGCTAATTTTTTTGTATTTTCAGTAGAGACGGGGTTTCACTATGTTGGCCAGGCTGGTCTTGAACGCCTGACCTCTGATCCACCTGCCTTGGCCTCCCAAAGGTGCTGGGATTACAGGCGTGAGCCACTGCACCCAGTCACAATTTTTTTTAAATAAAAGGCTAGATAGTAAATATTTTCAGCTTTGGGAGAGAAGGAGTATATGGTCTCTGTCACAACTATCAATCCTGTGTTAAACTCTGCCCTTGCAGGTAAAAGCTCTATGAAGTGATTCATAGATTTCACAGATGCTCATTTTTATTAGCATGTGGTTCCAGCGTCTTTAACACAGCCTTCAAGGTTTCCCTGTCCTCAGCAGCTGACGAAGTAAAGAAAGAGAAACCTCTACTCACATACCATTGGCCAGAACTAGTCACATGGCTCCACCTGGCTACAAGAGGCCTGGGAAATGCAGTTTACTTGTGGGCCCAGGAAGAAGAAATGGGTCTGATGTACATCCAGCCATCCTCTGCCAACGACTCCACCACAGATCATCATGAGGACTGAGGGGAAGAATACTATAAAGACTTAGGACAGCATCTGTTCCACATAAGCACGCAATAAATGTTAGCTACGATTATTACTGAAGCTTCAAGGGGGAAAGAGAAAGCACTCTTTTCCTTTCTGGTAGTAGAGCCATATCAATGTCATCTCGGAGCAGCCTGCAGCCATGGCTGCAACTGTGAGGGGAAGGTCAGGGTAGGGAAGAGATGCTGACACACAGAAAGAGACCAGTGAGATAGTCCTGACTGCACAGAAGTGTCTGTTGCAATCAAGCCTGTCCTTCTGCAGCCTTGGTCAGTCTGCTCTTAACATCAACAACAGTAACAGTACCTGACATCTATTAAACTGTGCTATGTGCCAGATGCTTCATTAAGCTCTTAACAGATAATATTTTTCTAATTCAAACCACAACCCATGGCAGGGGGAGGAGTCATTAAATCATTTTAAGGAGTTGATACCAGCATTTAATAAAAATTTTTAAATTTTATTTTTAATTGAAAAAATAATGGTATGTATTTATGAGGTACGATGTGATGTGTGGTTTTGTTCTGTGGAGTTTTTTTTGAGACAGAATCTCGCTCTGTGCCCAGGCTGGAGTGCAATGGTGTGATCTCAGCTCACTACAACCTCCGCCTCCCAGGTTCAAGTGATTCTCCTGCCTCAGCCTCCCGAGTAGCTGGGATTACAGGCATGTACCACCACGCCCAGCTAATTTTTGTATTTTTAGTAGAGACGGGGTTTCATCATGTTGACCAGGCTGGTCTCGAGCTCCTAATCTCAAGGGGTCTATCCACCTCAGTGCTGGGATTACAGGTGTGAGCCACTGTGCTTGGCCACAATGTGATATTTTGATATATGTTTACATAGTAGAATGATTAAATAAAGCTAATTAACAAATCCATCACCTCATGTACTTATCATATTTTTGTGGTGAAAACATTGAGTGTCAGTATTTTTAAGAATAAACAAAATAGACTACACTAGACTAGACTAAACTAGAACATAAATTATTAGAGTATATTACATATAGTAGTAAGGGAAAATATTGTGTGTGTGTATATCTATCTATCTATCTATCTATATATATATATATTTTTTTTTTTTTTAAGAGGCAGAGTCTTGTTCTGTCACCCAGGCTGGAGGCTACAGTATCTTGAACTCCCGGGTTCAAGCAAGTCTCCTGCCTCAGCCTCTTGAGTAGCTAGCTAGATAGGACTGTAGGTGCACACCACCACACCTGGCTAATTTTTTTTCATTTTTTGTAGAGATGGGATCTCACTATGTTGTCCTGGCTGGTCTCAAACTCCTGACCTCAACCGATCTTCCCAAAGCCTCCCAAAGTACTGGGATTGCAGGCATTAGCCACTGCAACCGGCCTGTTTTATGAGCATTTGTCTTCGATTTATGTGTGTGCTGGGTGATGATATAAAGTATGTTTCTCAAGGTGGGCTGCAGTCACTGCACTAATTCATTGCACTAATCCAGCCTTCACCTAGTGAAGGAGGTATTACTATGAGCCCGTCCTATAAATAGGGAAGGTGAAGCCCTGAGAAGTGACCTCACTTGCTGTGGGCTGCACAGTTAGAAGGGGCACCAGTCAGCACTTGCACCCCCAACAGTCTGGCTCCTGAATCTCCCTCTAAGGTCTACCCTAACACCCTTCCAATAAATCAGTAACTTCTCTTTCAGCTTAAGCATCTTTAAGTTGGATTTCTGTGCTGTGCAAACCCAAGAGTCCTGACCAACAGAAGGAGGGAGGAACAGCATTGACAAGACTGACAAAGGTCCGCTGCTTGACCAAACTCTAGTCAGGCTTCTAAACCTTCTCCTAGGTCCACCCATATGCCCACCCTGGCCTGTCTTCAGCAAGAATCCTGTTAGGTCAGTTTAGCCAGAATTTCCCTTATCTCTGATGTTTCCTCTTAGTAATTTTCCATGCACTGACCCTCACCCTGCTTCTGGGCTATAAATTCCCACTTGCCTGTTCTGTATTCAGCATTGAGCCCAATCTCACTCCTCCACTACAAAATCCTATTGCAGTGGTCCCTATACCTATAGTGACAGTCCTGAGTAAAGTCTGCCTTACTGTGCTTTAGCAAGTATCCTTGAATAATTTTTTCTTTAACAAGGCACAGATGTGGAGAGAGGAGGCCAGGTCCTAGGCTAGGCTTAGCCTGGAGTTTGCTGGAGACCTTCAAAACAACACCTCACTTTTCCAAGTATCTGTTTCCTTCTCCTGGCAAATGAAGATGGCAATAGTGTCTCCCTTACAGGCATCGTGAGGAAGAGAGATAACCTAGGAAAACTAATCATGTGTCTGGCCAGGAGTGCCTGGGGTGCGGGGTGGGACAGGGACAGCACATGCAAAGGTGTGGGGAAAGCAATGAGCAGAGCAAGGAGAAATCAGCACAGGAAAGCGGTATTGCAGGGCCTCAGAGGCTGGATGACAAGGAACATGGTCCATTACCAAGCAGAGTCCTGGGAGGTTCCAGAAGAGTAAAGTGAGGAGTTCCCAAGTGTCCTAAGGTACAGACAGACATTTCCTATGAATTAAACTTGAGGAACACACAACACGGTGCCTCCATCACAGGTGGCTAACAGAGGAGAGTCAAGCATCTTAAATCTATGACCCGGGACTGCAGGGGGAGTGAGGAAGCCCAATGATCGACCTCAGCTGAGGCCTCAGCCATTCCCAGGGCTGAACAGCAGGCTCCCTGCAGAGCAGGAAGCCAGGAGCTGCTCAGAGGGCAGGCAGCTGTGAGGCCTCCTCTGGGAAACCACTCTTTGATCTCCCTGGCAACAGAGGGGTCCCACTTCCTGCATCATAGAATGCCTGCTCTGGAAGGGACCTCAGAGTACGTGGACCCAACCCCATTGGACAGATGGGAGCAATGCTGCCCTGAAAGGTGCAGGCTTTGGTCAAGGCTGCACAGGGAGCCAGTGGACAAGTCAGGACCAGCATCCCAGCTGCCGTGCTGGTCCTAGACCTCCCTGTTCCTCCTGCTTCCTCTCGCTCAACGGGAAGGCAGCAGGGAGGGCCTGCTCCTTCCGATCTCTCTGATGCGGAGGGTCCATTTCCTGCCAAAGCTGAATGAGTTCAAAGGCCCCTGGATGGTCGGGGGATCTGGACAGTACAAGATGGGGCGGGGGGTCTTTAAATCACAAAGATTACTTTCTCCTCTGAGATTTTTTTAAGTGGAAAGAAGCCAATTTCCTAGCATTCGTTCTTCTGATGTAGCCCTTGGCAAAAATGATGACACGGCGTGGGTGGGGAGGGAAGGAAACTTAAGGTATTTGAGCTCCTACTGTGTGCTGGGCTCTGTGCCATGTGAATATAACAATCTTTCATGGCAGGTGTTAGTTTACTTATTTCAAAGTTGAGGAAATGGAGATAGAGGGAGGTGAAGTAACTTGTGTAGGGTCACACAGCTAGGATTGGAGCCCAAGTTCCTCTGACTGAGGAGCAGTATTTGACTTTAGGCCACATCAGTACCCTAGGGGTTGTATTCTGGGTAATCCGAGTTCCACTGCCCCATTCATTCTTTCAACAAACACTTGGTGAATGTCTGGTAGGCAGCAAGTGCTTCAAGTACAGGAATAATCATAAAAATAGATGAGATTTATTGAGTACTTCCTATGTGTCAGGCCCCATTCATCCTAAGTGTTTACATGCAGAAACTCATTTAATTCCTGCAACAGTCATGTAAGATGGAAACTATTAAATATCCCCATCTTAAGAGTGAAAGTGAGGCACACAGAGTTGAGAGGAGGCATCCCAGTTCCATATTTAGGAAGTGATGGAGCTGGAAGTCAAACTCTTGTGTGCCAGAGTTCACTCTCTGGACCACGGCACTGCACTACCCTGCCAGGCTCCAGAGGCACAAAGTCTCAGGGGAAGACAGACATGACTCCAGGTAACTATAAGAAAGTGTAAAAAGGGGCCGGGCTCGGTGGCTCATGCCTGTAATTCCAACACTTTGGGAGGCCGAGGCAGGCTGATCATTTCAGGTCAGGAGTTCAAGACCAGCCTGGCCAACATGGTGAAACCCCATCTCTACGAAAAATACAAAAATTAGCTGGGCGTGGTGGCATGGACCTGTAATCCTAGCTACTCAGGAGGCTGAGGCAGGAAGATTGCTTGAGCCCGGGAGGCAGAGGTTGCAGTGAGCCGAGATTGCACCACTACACTCCAGCCTGGGCGACAGAGCGAGACTCTGTTTCAAAAAAAAAAAAAAAAGTGTGAGAAGGGATGGGTGAGGGAAAAGCAGGGCATTGCAGGCATGCAGAGAAAAGGCAGGCTAAAGCCAGAATGGGTGGCCAGGAAAGGCCTCTGAGAGCATGTGACAATGCAATCAATGCCTAAAGAGTGAACTGTAGTTGGTCAGGCAGAAAGTAAATAGACTATCTCAGGCAGAAGGAGCAATCAGGGGAACTAAAGGATTTTGGTCTGCCCAGGGCTTAGAGTGAGAATGGGAGTACAGAATGGGGACATCTGAAGCTGAGGAGGATGGAAAGGAGCAGAGAGCCTGAAGAGTACTGAATGCCACATTAAGAAGTTTGATTTTTATCCTATGGGCAACTGAGTCTCAGTGCGTGACCCTGGACAAGCCACATAACCTCACTGCATTTCAGTTTTCTTCTTAGTAAATTGGGACTAAGAGAAACTATTTTGCATACCTGTAGTTATTCAGTGGAAGAAATGAGATGATGCATTTGTAGTAAGAACCTTACAAATGTTAGTTTCCAGCCTCCACCTCTCCACCACTGAAATGAAGAACACAGAGACGCAGTTGAAGAAGCAGACAAGTGTCACAGGAGTGGTGCCGTGTGCCCATCAGGAGGCTTCAAGCAAGGAACAGAAACCCCAACTAAATACGGCTTAAGCCATAAGGAGGTCATTTTCTCACATAATAACAAGAGTATAAGTTCTGGGGTTTGGAAATTCGGTGGCTTAATGATGTCTTCAAGCGGTGTCAGCTTCCTTCCCATACTGTCAATGCCTTGCCTCATGCTAACTAGATGAATGCAGCAGTGCCAGCCACCATCCGCAGACATGACAATGTCCAGTGAAAAATGCATTTCTGGCCGGGCGCGGTGGCTCACGCCTGTAATCCCAGCACTTTGGGAGGCTGAGGCAGGCAGATTACTTGTCAGGAGTTTGAGACCAGCCTTGCCCACATGGTGAAGCCCCGTCTCTGCTAAAAAATACAAAAAAAAAATTAGCCTGGCATGGTGGCGTGAGCCTGTAGTTACTTGGGTGGCTGAGGCAGGAGAATCGCTTGAACCCAGGAGGTGGAGGTTGCAGTGAGCTGAGATCACACCACTGCACTCCAGCCTGGGCAACAGAGTGAGACCCTGTCTCAGAAAAAAAAAAATACATTTCCGCTTACGCATCTTTAAAGGAAGAAAATCTTTTCTGTAGACCTCTTCATCAGACTTCCCCTTAGGTCCCATTGACCAGTATTGGCTTGCATGCCTTTTGCCAAACCAATATCTGGCAAGGAGAATATAATCATGATTGTCTTAGACCAATCATGACTCATGCCCCAATACTGAGGAGTGCCCTGTCCTCTGAGTGCTTGGCCTCAAGGGAAAAGGACCCAAGCAAAACAGGCCTTTCCAGCCAGGAAGAAGGAGGGATGGATTTACATAGGTCATCAACATCATCTGTGACTCCAAGAACCAAGTCCAGGCTCTGGCCAATAACAGTAATTTCAGCTCCCAACTACTGATGGGCTTAGGCTCCAGCAACCTTCTATAGCCCTTGATATCAGGACAGGATGAGAAAACATCCTGAGCCTTAGAAGCTGCCTTAGTAGGGCTGAGGGAGCTGGGGTGTGTCCCTTGTACCCCCTTGGTCCAGCTCAGTGCCTCCGGAGGAATCCATCATTCGCTCATTCAGTCCACAAATATTAATTGGACATTTATTTTGTAGTGGGGACACAATGATAATCAAAACCCAGCATGGACCCTGCCCTTACTGACCTCACTCTCTAGTTGGGGAGACAACAAAATAACTACACAGGCATGTGTAAAATGACAACTGTGTCAGTTGTGGACTGACAGGTAAGTGGTGCTATGGGAGGAAATATCAGGGGACTTGACCCCAGCAGGGAGATCGGGGACTGTGGATTCCACAGGTATCTTTTGGAGCCCAGGGTCAGCCACTTACTGGCTGTGCAACTTTGCAATGATAATTTGTTTGACATCTCCGTGCCTTGGTCTTCATTGGGAAATAGCTAAAGCATGAGGAAATGTCTCTTAGGATTAGTAGAAAAAACAAATGAGATGATGTGGCCATCGTGCAATAACTGCAGTTCTAAGAAACCTCATGCAATCAACAAACCAGTAGAATAGCACAATGGTTGTGGCTCTGGCTCAAGCTAGACTATACGTGTGTGAGGCCCAGCTCCGCTTCCTTCTAACTGTTTGACACTGAGCAATCGTCTCATCTCTCTATGCCTTGGTTTCCCTATCTGTAAAATGGAGCCAATAACAAAGAACATTGCGTGAAAATTAAACAGATCATTGTGCAAATCTCTTAGCACAAAGCCATCACATAGTAAGTTCAATAAGCGTTAGTGAAGTTTATTATTATTGTTGTGGTGGTTCTTTTGAAATTAATCATAAAAACGAATGTGAAAATGTGGTTGGGTTAGAGATTTTCAGTCTAGCAACTGCAAAGTCACTTTTCTTGTTGATACCTTAATAATAACAGTGTTTGCCCTAGCAATATGTGTATGGTTATGAAAGTTTTATATCCCTGAGCATCCCTGAGCTTCGATTACATCTATATTTTCTTTCAGAGTGCTGGCCTTCCTATTTCTAGCACCACCAGCACCATCAGTAACACATCTTGAGAAGCAGCCATTGTTTGGATAAACAAAGCAAAACCCAGCCAGCAGCCTCACGGCAGCCCAGCCGCAACTTCCAGGCTGCTTCCAGCTTGCGCTGCTGTATAACCAATCACAAGCCGCAGGATGCAAATCGTGTTCCCTAATTGATCCATCAAGGTATGCACAGATCAGGTTATGAAAACTGGCACTGTGGGAGGAATGTCTGTACGTGCGAACACTTAGCACTGGGCTCGACACATGTGAAGTATTCGGTGAACATCAGCTATTGTTATTAGTATTATGTATCCTACAGATGGTGGGAGCATCAGACTCTTACAAGCTGGAGAGAGCCATGACTGGTTTTGCTTTTCCTTTCCTTGGTAAAACGACTGTAGCCTCTTTAGGTTATCATGTTATTACTACACCTGCTTCATAGGGTGGGTATGAGGATTCCATGAGTTGGTGCGCGGATGTATTTGGAATGGTTCCTGTACAGCATAAGCACTCAGTAACAACAATAATAGCTAATACTCATTGAGAACTTTTCAGGTTTACTTTCCAGATTTAATCCTCGCCACCCACCAATGAGGTGGGTATTAACACCATTCCCAGTTTACAAGTGAGGAAACTGAGACATTGGAATGTTAAATAACATGCTTAAGTTACACAGTAAACATAAACATCAGCTGCTATGGTTATAGGTTTTTTTCAAAATAGGGCATTAATCTGAAGAGTCAGTAGAAGCACAGCTATATGTTAAAAAACAAACCAAAAAATCCAGCTTTTGCATAGAAGAATGCTTCAAAATGTAAATAGTGCTTATCTCTAAATGGTATGCATGTGGGTAGGGATCCCACCTTTTTTCATCTATCTGTGTCTTCAAAGTTTTCCATTAGCAACATGTATTACTTTTATATTGGTGAAAAATAATAATTTTTAAATGTATGTGGCAAAAGCCTAGATGGACAGAGAGCAGAGGGAGGGACGCGGGTTACTAGACAATTGTAATCGCTAAAGGGGAAGAAGGTGGAGTTTGAACCAGCTGTTGACTGGGGGCTAAGGGGAGGACAGTGTGGATGCAGGTGATTTTAAGAAGGCAGAATAGGGCCGGGAGTGGTGGTTCACGCCTGTAATCCCAGTGCTTTGAGAGGCCAAGACAGGCAGATCACCAGGTCAGGAGTTCGAGACCAGTCTGGCCAATATGTTGAAACTCCATCTACACTAAAAATACAAAAAGCTAGCCGGTGTGGTGGTGGGCACCTGTAATCCCAGCTACTCAGGAGGCTGAGGCAGGAGGATCACTTGAACCCGGGAGGTGGAGGTTACAGTGAGCTGAGATCATGCCACTACACTCCAGCCTGGGCAACAGAGCAAGACTCCGTCTCACAAAAAAAAAAAAAAAAGGCAGAATAGAAATGACTTTTTGACTGATTGGACATAAGTGAAGGAGCTGCCTGGGATCCACTCATTCATTCCACAGATGGCTAATAAGCTCTTTCTAGAATTCTAGGCACTGTTCCAGGAGCCAGGGTTGCATAAGACAGATAAATCCCAGAGCTCATGGAGCTTCCATTTAAAACTGAGAAAAGATGTCAGTGCGTGTGGGGTCAGATGTTAAGGGTTGTGGAGAAAAGGAAAGAGAGGGGCTAGAGAGTCCTGGGTGGGGTGGAGAGTAGTCAGGGAACCCCACCCCCACCCCCAACCTTCCTGACCCTTAGAAACATTTGAACAGAGGCGGAAGGAAATGTGAGAACAAGCCCTACAGATACCTCGAGGAAAACCACCCCTTGCAGAGGAAACGGCAATCACAAAGGCTTTGCAGCAAGAGCATCTTCAGGGAAGAGCAAGGAAGGCTGGGGTGGCTGCAGAGAGGGAGGGACCGAACAAGCAGTAGGAGATGAAGTTCGTTAGCCATTGCCAGGACTTAGACTCTTATTCTGAGGGATGTAGGAAGTGGCGGAGGTTTCCAGTAGAGGAATGATAGGCTTGACCTTCATTTTAAAATGATCACTGAGGCTGCTGTGTGGGAAACAGACAAGGCAAAGTTGGAAGCAGGGAGGTCTGTTAGGAGGTCTTTGCAATAATCTTGGAGAGATGGTGATGGCTTCCAGAGTGGCAGAGTCACACTGAGGAGTGATTGGATTCTGAATCTTTGAATAGAGCTGACGGCATTTCCTGACTTCTTGGATTGTGGTGCAGAAGAGGAGTCAAGGGTGAGTCCCAAATTTGTGGCCCATGCAACTGGAAGAATGCAGTAAACATTTCCTAAGAAGGGAAAGACTGCCTGAGAACCAGATTTGTGGAAGGCAAACCAGAGTTTGGTGTTGGATATGTTGAGTTTGAGATACCTTTTAGATGTCTGTGTGGAGAGGTCAGCTAGACAAGCGGATGGACTGGAAAGAAGTTCAGAGGAAAAGTCAGGACTGGGGACAAAAATTTAGGAGGCCTCAAAGTATAGATGATATTGAAAGCCTGAGTACCAGATAGGAAGGTCTAGGAGTGAGCATAGCAAGGGAAGGATGACTCCTGGGTTTCAGGCTTGGGCAACTGAAGGATAATTTTCCTTCTTCAGAGATGGAGGGCACAGGAGCAGGAGCAGGTGTGGAGGGGAAGACGATGTGCCTACTTGTGGACACACAGATTTGGGGTCCTGGAGGACATTACAGAGGGGAAGGGAGTAACCTGGCTCTAGTTGGATGTAGAGGTCATGAGCTCAGAAGAGAGGGTTGGGTAAAAGCCAGAGCCAGGGGGCAGCTGAGGTCCCAACAAATTTATGTAAAAGAGATGCAAATCTCCATAAACCTGAGCCCTTTTCACAATTCCGAGTCAGGGCAAACAGGTGTCAATGCAGGTGTTCTAGGGATTAACAGGAATTTGAACTCACAGGTAAATTTCAACCTTTTCTGAGGGAACACCCTCAGTAAATAACTGAGTGGGAAAAAAAAAGACCCCTTCCCTCTCCATTTCTGAGCACCATCTGGCTTCTCTAGGGCACCTGAATGAGGGACTCTTGAGAGACTGGAAAGGGATCCAATGGGATAGAGACAGGAATGGTAGAGCCAGGAGTAGGACTGGTGGCCTCTACAATCTGTTGCTGCATAGCAAATACCCCCAGCTTGGCAGTACAAAGCAACATTTTTATTAGGCTCATGGATTTGGCAGTCAGGAATTTGGACAGAGCACTGTAGGAATGGTTTATCTCTGCCTCTTGATGTCTAAGGCGTTAACTGAGAAGGCTCCAGTGGCTGGGGACTGGAGTCATCTGGGGGTTCCTTCACTCACACATCTGGCTCCTGGCCTTGGATGGCTGAAGGCTGGGCTTAGCTGGGAATGTCTCCTTCATGGCTTATATATGGCTTGGGCTTCTTATAGCATGGCAGTTGCGTTCTGAGCAGGAACGTCTAAAGAGTCAGTGTTTAGAGAGAGCCAGGTAGAAGATGCCCAAAGGCCTAGCCTCAGAAGTCACACAGTGTCACTTCCACCATACTCTATTGGTCAAAGCTGACACAAGCCCACTCAATTCAAGGGGATGGGGCATCGACCCCACTTCTTAATAGGAGGAGCTTCAAAGGATTTGTAGCCAATTTTCTTAGTAACAGTTTTATTGAGATATAATTCACGTACCATATGATTCACTAATTTAAAGTATATAGTTCAATGATTTTTAGTATATTTACAGAATTGTGCAATCCATCACCACAACCAATTTTAGAACATTCTTATCACCCCAAAAAAGAAACCTTGTACCCTATAGTTATCACTGTCCCCAGTATTCTCATCCCTTCCCTCAGCCCCTGGCAACCAGTAATCTACTTTATATCTTCAGGGATTTGCCATTTCTGGACATTTCATATAAATGAAACCATATAGTATGTGGTTTTTGTGATTGGCTTATTTCACTTAGCATAATGGGTGTCTTGTTTTGTTTTGCTTTTTGTTTTTGAGACAGAGTCTCAGTCTATGGCCCAGGCTGGAGTGCAGTGGCACAAACCAGGCTCACTGCAACCTCTGCCTCCCGGGCAGCGATTCTCATGCCACAGCCTCCCAAGTAGCTGGGATTACAGGCATGCGCCACCATGCCCAGCTAATATTTGTATTTTTAGTAGCGATGGGATTTCACCATGTTGGCCAGGCTGGTCTTGAACTCCTGACCTCAGGTGATCCACCCACCTCAGCCTCTCAAAATGCTGGGATTACAGGCGTGAGCCACGGCGCCCGGCCTCATTTAGCATAACGTTTTCAAGGTCCATCCATATTGTAGCAGGAATCAGCACCTCGTTACTTTTTATGGCCAAATGATATTTCATTATATGAATACACCACATTTTGTTTATCCATTCATCAGCTGATGGAGATTTGAATTGTTTCTATTTTTAGGCTATTATGAATAATGCTGCTATGAATATTCATGTGAAAGTTTTGTGGCCAATTTTTAAAAACCATCACTGACTCACGGGCAGGAGCTCCAAGGCTGGTGGACCCCAGACAAGATTTTGACATGTCTTAGCTCTATGCCCTTCAGAAAAATCATTCAGTATTTCTGAGCTCATCTGCAAAATGGGACAACAAAATATTCCTGGACAGGTGAGGATTAATGAGCTCAAGGCTGTGAAGTAATTTTTTAAATCATAAACTGAAAAGCTTTGTAAGAGATCTACATGTTGCCATCCCAACAGCACTCCCTTTCTTGGTAAAAGAACCCTGATTTTGGTCAGGTATGTGCCTCCTGGGGGCTTGACACCCACCCTCCCACCACAGTAGACAAATCATGATCAGTCTAAACCAATCACAATAATCCATTGTCTTTGCCTATTTATGGTTTTGGAATGACCTAATGATGCATTACTGGTCAATGAGACAGAGGGGGTCTGCTGGGGAACACTGCAGTAAATGGGTATCTTAGACCTAAAAATCATGCAAAAGAAAAAACCATCCCTTTTTAGCAAGACATCTTCATGTCTGCTTGTGAAACTGCATAGTAATCAGCTTGCTGAGTGAGATAAAATCTGAAGATTGACAACAAGTTGATGTCAGCATTGAGCTAACCCTGGAGAAGTCTTGCCTCTGGATGACTTATGTGAGGTAATAAATGTCTTTATTCTTTAAGTCACTTACAGTTGGGTTTCCTATAACTTGCAATGGAAAACATCCATACTTAAACACATCTCAGTATCTGTCTGTCTGTCTATCTACCCCATCTACTTTCAGAGAGGATTAGTCTTACCTTACAATAAAAGACACAGGGAGAAATCAATACAAGGGTAAACAAGCAACGATGGGAACTCATGCTTCTGGCATCATGGCATACCAAATACCCTGAATGACCCTTCTGATTAAAAGAGCTGTAGTTATTTTAAATACATATATATTTTTTAAATAAATCAGTTACATGAATCAGCTTACATTTAGGTAAAAGGAGAGCAACAACACAAAAAGTATAAGTAAGTAAAATATATAATATGTCAGAAGGTAATAATGCATAAAGAAAAATAATTTCAGGAAGAAGGATGAGGAGTACCAGGTGGAATAAGTGTGTTACCATTTCAAAGGGGTGGCTAAGGTAGGCCTCATTGGAATGGTGACATTTGAGAAAGGACTTAAAGATAATGAGGGCAAAAGTTATATAAATGTCTGAGAGAGAAGAATAATCAAGTAGAGGAAACAGCCAGTGTGAAGAGTCTATAGTGTGAATGTGTCTGGGATGTACAAGGAATAACAAAGCCAGTATGACTAGAATTAAATGAGTGAAGGGAAGAGCAGAAGATCAGTTCATAGTTGTAATGGATATGGAAATCTAGATGGGCAGTAGTTGTTGTCTTCTGGCTCTTGTGGTTTCTGTGGAGAAGTCCACTGTCAGTCCTATTGTAGATTCTTTGAATATATATCTTTTTCTCTCTGGCCTCTTTTAAGATTTTTCTCTTTGTCTTTGGCTTTCAGAAGTTTGACTACTGTGTGCCTGAATATGGTTTTCTTCGTATTCATTCTGTATAGAGTTCATAATTCTTAATGCATCTTATGACTTGATATCTTTCTTCAGTTTTGGAAATTCTCAACCATCATCTCTTCAAATATTGCATCTGCCCTATTTTCTCTTTCCTTTCACTTCGAGATTCCAATTATACATAATTTAGACATGTCCATGTGTTTCATGTGTCTCTTTCATCGTTATCTCTTATAGATCTCTTGCAATTATAGGTCTCTTCAAATTGTACATAATTTAGACATGTCCACTGTGTTTCACATGTCTCTTACATTGTTATCTCTTATAGATCTCTTGCAATTATAGATCCCTTCCAATTATGTAAGAAACACATGAAACACAGTGGATACATTTAAATTATGTATCTCATATAGATAGCAATGTAAGAGACACAATGTTATTTGTATTTTTGCATCCTTTACACTCTCCTTACTTAGGTCTGGAAATTTGATCTATTTCCAGTTCACTAATTCTCTCTTCAGTTGTGTCTAATCTGTCGCCAAACCCATCTATTGAGTTTTTTATTTCAACTGCTACACTTTTTAGTTCTAGAGTTCATTTTTGATAATTTCTATAGTTTCCAGGTCTCTGTTGAAATTTCCCATCTTTCCATTTAATTTATTTATCACTGTTACTTTAAAGTCTGATAGTGCCAATATCTGGACTCCTATGGGTCTCTTTCTATGATTTTTTTTCTCTTGATGTTTGGTAAATTCATGTCTCTTTGCATGTTCAGTAAATTTTGATTAAATTTTAACATTGTGTACGAAAAATGTAGAGATAATTTGAAACTCTGGATCATGTTCTTTTTCTCAAGAGAAGATACACTTTTACTTGTGACAGGTAGTAGAGACAGATCACCTTAATGCAGTCAGGGACTAAGCTGATCCAAAGCTGGTCTTCAGTCTCTTTTTTCTTTTTTTTTTTTTTTTTTGAGACGGAGTTTCACTCTTTTTGCCCAGGCTGGAGTGTAGTGACGTGATCTTGGCTCACTGCAGCCTCCACCTCCCTGGTTCAAGCAATTCTCCCATCTCAGCCTCCCAAGTAGCTGGAACTACAGATGCATGCCACGATGTCCAGCTAATTTTTGTATTTTTAGTAGAGACAGGGTTTCACCATGTTGCCCAGGCTGATCTTGAACTCCTGACCGCAGGTGATTCACCCGCCTCAGCCTCCCAAAGTGCTGGGATTACAGGCATGAGCCACCATGGCCAGCCTGGTCTTCAGTCTTTATGATGGCTAATCTACTTCTGATTCACCCAAAATTACAAACTCTGAAAAGTGCTATGAAGGAGGTAAATGGTAATAGAACAGAGAGTAATTTGGGATGGGAGAGAGAAATATATGCAGCTTTAGCTAAGTGTATTAGTCCATTTTCATGCTGCTGATAAAGACATACCTGAGACTGGGCAATCTACAAAAGAAAGAGGTTTATTGGACTTACAGTTCCACATGGGTGGGGAGGCCTCACAATCATCGCAGAAGGTAAAAGGCACATCTCACAGGGCAGCAGACAAGAGAAGAGAGCTTGTGCAGGGAAACTCCTGTGTTTTTTTGTTTTTTGGTTTTTGTTTTTTTGAGACAGAATCTTGCTCTATCACCAGGCTGGAGTGCAGTGGCTCAATCTCGGCTCACTGCAAGCTCTGCTTCCTGGGTTCAAGTGATTCTCCTGCCTCAGCCTCCTGAGTAGCTGGGACTACAGGCACATGCCACAACACCCAGCTAATTTTTGTATTTTTAGTAGAGACGGGGTTTCACCCTGTTGTCCAGGATGGTCTTGATCTCCTGACCTCGTGATCCACCCACCTCAGCCTCCCAAAGTGCTGGGATTACAGACATGAGCCACCGTGCCCAGCTGGGAAACTCCTGTTTTTAAAACCATCAGATCTCATGAGACTTATTCACTCTCAAGAGAACAGCACAGAAAAGACCTGCCCCCATGATTCAATTACCTCCCACCAGGTCCCTCTCACAACACGTGGGAATTCAAGATGAGATTTGGGTGGGGACACAGCCAAACCACATCACTAGGGTACTCAAAGAAGGCCTCTATGAGAGGTAACACTTGACTGCCAAACTGAATGATGAGAAGGAAACAGCCACGTGAAGATGTGGGTTCTTCCAGACAGATTAAGCAGCAAATGCAAGTGCCCTGAGGCTGAAATGAGCTTGGTAGCTTTGTGCAATAGAAAGAAGGCAGGATGACACTACAAGGTAGATAACAGCTAGCTATTAGAAGTCCTGGCAAAGAGTGTGGATTTCAGGCACAGTAGGAAATTACTGGAAAATTTCACACAAGCAGTGGCATGATGTGATTCATGTTTTTAAAAGATCACTCTGGCGAATGTGGAGAAATATTCATGGGAAGCAAAACTTGAAGCAAGGAGATCAGTGATATGACTATTTGCAGTAATGTAGATGAGAGATGCTGGCAGCCCAGACTAGGGTGCACTGCAAATGAAGAGAAATAGATGGATCTGAGATATATTTTGGAGGTAGGATGTACAGGGCTTGTTTCTAGGTTAGAAATAGGGTTGGTGGGGGGCCAAAAGGACTTGAGCAATTGGATGGATGGAGATGGGGAAGTATGGGGAAGGTATAGTTTTGGAGATAAAGGTCAAGCATTCCATTCTGATGCCATTTCCATGGTATACAAACAGCATTAATTTGATGGCTTTTGGTTGCAAGTGTCAAACTGGCTTAAGCAAACATGAGAAATTGTTGGCTAGTACTCTTGGGAAATACAGGCTCATGGACAGCTCATGAACCTATACTGGGCACTGTAACTGTCCTCAGAACACACATACTACCTCACTCTTTCTTTCTGTCTCCTTGTCGCCCTCTTCCTCCTCCACCTGCTTCTCCTTTTTCTCTCTACCTTCTTTGCTGGGATGATTTAATCCTCCACCCATGGAGGAAACTGTCTACAGTAGGAAGAAAGGCAGCCTTCCCACAGCCTATCCACTGCATCCTACTGCCCATCCACTGCATCCTACTGCCCCATCGTTCATGCTGGGTGAGATTATCCATCTGTTTAACCCTCTAGGAACAGATCAGACACACCTTAAAGTTAAGGACCAGTTCTTACTCCCTCTGAAACACCAGCTTAGTGAAATGAAAAATGAATTGTCTTTGGAATGAGCCAGTACCTGGCTCTGACATTTAGTAGTTGCTTGACCTTGGACAGCTCACTTAATCTCTCTGAGACTTATTTTCCTTATGTAAAAACTAGTGATTACAAATATATACTTGTGCAAGCTGTGAGGATTAAATAAGATCTTGATGAGAAATGCCTGGTATAGTTTGGGCACTCTATGTTTTGAAAACTACGGATATACAAAGACAGCAGCAACCCTGTGGGTATAATCTTGGTGATGTGGGTGTGGAGGAGTGAGGCTGGACTGGTTCCTGGCAGCAGGGAGGAAAAGCCAGTTTGGGACAGGGGTGCCTGAAACTCACTGTGCAGTTTCCTTGGGCAGGCCCACCCCAAACCTGGCTTCAGCCCAAGCCTGCCTGATGGGGGCCCTTCCCAGGATCCCCACCCACAGTCAGGACAGGTCCTGGCCCGTACCTCACTCCTCTGCCTGCGGCTGGGGTTTGCTTAAGCCTCTTACATTCCGGAGGGATTGATAAGATTCTGGAAGCCACACCCACCACCCACTGCCAATCCCAGGGTTAGGAGAGAAACACCGGGTCTTGCCCTCCATGCCTCGGGCTGATGGTCGGCACCCCGCCCCCCAGCACCAGCCTTCACATACACACATGGCCCTGTCTCTTCTTCACAGAACAGCACAACTTTAAGGAACCCCAAGGAGCCCTGCCACCCTCTTTCTGCTGACCCTTGCCCTGTCAATCTGATGGGCCACACCCTTCCACATTCCCCACAGAGCATCAACCAGTTTCATTCCTTTCCTCCCTACGAAACTCACAAATTCAAAGAACTTGCCCAGAATTCGTGGCATTAGGAGAACCATGGCTATAGGGTGACCTAACGGTGGCTGAATGTACCCACATCCGCTGGGTTGCTTCACCCAGATTATAGCTCCAAAGACTCTGGGTTCCTGGGACCCCATGTTGGAAAACACTGTTGGACAAATGGGGAAACTGAGGACCAGAGAGCAAAAGGAACTCACCCAAGTCATAGTCAGTCCTGGCTGGGCAGTGGTAGAACCCAGGCCTGCGATGCTGCAAGCCAGACAGACTCCTGAGGCCTGCCCTCAGGACAAATCAGCCACAGATGGCGCCTCCACACCCACAGAGGCACCTTCTGGTGGGTGCATGACATAGTCCAACATGACTGTAGGGGAGTGGGTTTGAAGGAACTGGGGGCAAACAGATGGCTCTGCCCTGACTCCCTGACTCCTCAGTGTGGCCTAGGACAAGTGGCTTAACCTCTCTGAGCTTCTGCGTCCACATCTTAAAGTGGAGATCAATCACAAGGTAACTGAGGGTTAGAGGATGTAATGCTTGTAAAGAGTTTAGCAGGAGGCCCAGCATATGGTAAGCAATCTACAAACAGCTGTTATTGCTATCATTATTAATAAAAACAATGGAATAGAAGTCTATAATCCTGCCTTAGCCAAGGCACCAGATTGGAGATTGAGGGAAACTCAGGACAGGCCCCCAAACCCCCCACTGCAGAGTCCTGTGACCTTACAACCCCTTCCCTGCCCACCTTTCCTTCCCCACAAAGCCCACAGCCTCCGGGGCCTGGGCCCAGCACTCACCTTCTGCTCCACTGCGCTCTCCCTCTGCTGGCTCTGATGATTCATCCACCCCCAGGCCATAGTCATGCCCATCAGAAACCCATTTTTCCAGTTTCCCCTTCTGAGCCAGGGGCCTCTTCGGCCATGCCTTGTTCCCAGTATAAGGGAGGAGTAGGGGGCCCTGAGCTGGAAAAAGAGTATCTAGGGGGAGTTGGGGTAGCAAGGAGGAAGACGGGAAAGGAAGTAAGGACAGAAACAATTTCCTCCCTTGGCTTGAATTAGTCTAGAGCAGCTCTGATCCCTGGGCAGGGATAGACCCAGGTTTTTCAGGTGTGAGAGGTGGGGAGAGGTCAGGCTAGAGCCGTGATTTGCCACTGCTGAAAGCATCCTGGAAGTCCCTCCAGCACCTCAAACTCAGCAGAATTCAAGCAGAACTTACCCCATGTCAAAACTGCCCCTACTCCTTGGCTGTCCACACAGTCCCTCAGATAGGAAACCTGGGCATGCCCCATCTCACCCCTCTCCTGGCCAGCACATCTCACCCACGGCCATGCGCTGGCCTTTTCTGCCTGGGAACACCATATCTTCCTGTTGGGCCCTGCTGCCCATGCTACCTGGTTAGGTCTTCACGAGTCCTCCCCTTCCTCGCTGGGCTCCTCCCCTGCAATCTCCCTCCATACTACCCAGTGAATCTTTCTTAGACACAGAATTAATCAAACATGTGGGCAGGCTTGAGACAGCAGGAGCCAACTTGTCTCTGGTCCGCCGATGAATGAATGGCGGGCAGAGGTTGGGAAGTGGGCTGGGCAGGCCCACTGTGGGCTCACACTCACTGAGCACCAACCGTACACTTTACCGTCATCATACCCAGTGAAGGTGGGTACCACTGTACCCATTTCACAGATGGGGAAATTGAGGGTACAGAGGTCATGAATGTCACACCCAGCCCCCAGCCAGGAGATGACAGAGTTGGATTTTGAACTCCAGTCTGACTTCAGAGCCTGATTCTCTTCAATGTTTAGAGGTATCTCTAGAGACTAAGGGGAAATAATTTGTGTTTGGGGCCCTTAAGGGTCAGTGAATCAAGTGGCTTCCTGAGAAAGGAAGGAAGTCTCTTGCGGGGGGCGGGGGGTGGTGTGTGTGTGTGTGTGTGTGTGTGTGTGTGTGTCCAGCTCCTGGGCAGACCTGTGCATCCAGCCTGAAAGTGAATGTTGCTGCCACTGCTGCCCTCCACTGACCAGAGGCAGAACTGTTCCAATCTCTTGGGAATCTGACTTCACAGGGGACTACATTGCCCAACTCCACGGACCCTGAGAAACCAGATGGGTTAAGGTTAAATCCCTAATATACAAAGAGTTCTTAAAAAGCAATAAGAAACAAACAAATTTAATCCAACAGAAAAAAATAGACAAAGGACATAAACCGGCCATTTCACAAAAGAAAACATCCAAATAGCCAATAAGCAGATGATCAATTTCACTAATAATCAAATAAATGATAATAAAAACAATAATGACAAGTTCACCTGTTAGATTACAAATTGACAATGCCTTCTTTTGGAAAGAGTGCTGAGAAACAGGCATTCATGTATTGTCAGTAGCAGTGAGATTGGTACTAGCTTTTTGGAGGGCAATATCAAAAATTTTAATATTCACATTTTTTTTTGAGACAGGGTCCAGGCTGGAGTGCAGTGGTGTGTGTAATCACAGGGCACTGCAGCCTCGACCTCCAGGGCTCAAGTCATCCTCCTGCCTCAGTTTCTCAAGTAGCGTGGACCATAGGCATACACCACCATGCCCAGCTAATTTTTAAATTTTTTGTAGAGGCAGTATCTCCCTATGTTGCCCAGGCTGGTCTTGAACTCCTGAACTCGAGTGATCCTCCCACCTTGGCCTTCCAAAGTGCTGGATTATAGGCATAAGCTGCCATGCCCAGCCCCTACATTTTTCTACCTAACTGTTCTGCATCTAGAAATTTATCCTAAAAATGCAAAAGAATATATGTTTAAAGGTGTTTGCTGCTACAGTGTTTATGATCCATCTATGGACTATAGAGAAAAATAGGGAGCCACTAAAAATAAAGACGTAACTGGATTCTGCTCATGTTCATGCTGATCACGTTTATACATTTATGTAAATTGTATATTTGTATGTGAGTAAGTAATCAAAGTAAAACTTTGACAGTAATAAGATAAATATATTTTTACATAGATATCCATGACATATTATGGAGTGAAAAACTGAGATTGCACCATAGTTAAAATACTATGATCCAGTTTACATAAAGTTGTGGGTGTGTGTTTGTGTGTGTGTGTGAACATAAGGAGTTATCTTGGAAGACTGTTACCAAAATCTTAATGGTGGCTACCTTTGTATAATAAGATTTCACTTAAATTTTACTTTCTCCTGTATACTTCTCTTATGGTTTAAATTTCTTTTTAATGAGTCTATATTATTTTAATAATGAAAACAATAAAGTTGTTTTCATTCTGAAGAAAGAAAACAGTCAGAAGATCTTGCTTCCCCAGGTGGGGGAGCCCAGTGGTAGGATGGGGGTGGCCCTGCTAGGAGAGCAAGCTGGTGGTTGGGACATTAAGGTGGGGTGCAGAGATCTGGAGCTGCATCTGACCCAGTGTAAAGTTGCCTGGAATGAGTCCTAGATGGCCAGAGAGGAAAAGGCCTGCCGGTCTAACACCCTCTGTGTGAGGCAGGAGTGACAGATTACATGGCTCAGATTGGGCAAGGGAATTGGCCAAGGTTACACAGTGAGCTAGTGCTGAATTAGGCACCAAAACCCAGGCCCTCAGACCCTAGGCCAGGGCTCCTTCCTCACTGCTCTAACTTCATAAGGTGGATCTGAAGGTCAGAAGTTAGATCAGGTTAGGCAGCAGGTTTCCACTGAGATGGTGCTGTTACTGATTTGCTGGGAGAACAATTATCTCCAATTTAGCCTCCTTAGCACTGAGCCAGGAAGTCATTGCTCCCTGGGAACATCTTTGTGCCACGCGCCTGTTCCTGATGCTGAGCTGGAAGCTGGGTTGTAAGGGATGGATGGTGGCCTCTCTCCATCCCCAGTCTTCCTGCCTCCAGGACCACCTCAGCAATTCATTCTCTACACCACCCTCGGGGGATTCCTTGAAAACTCTACTCCCACGCGTCGCCTCTGCTTGGAAAAGCTCTCTGTGGTTCCCCACCGCCCTTATTCAAGGCCTTCAGTGATGTGAACCCACCCTCCATTTGCAGCCCTTGCCCAGCCCCTCCAGCCACCTGCACAGGGGGCCCATCCTATGTGCTGACTCTACCAAGTCTTTTTACCTTCCTGTACCTTGGCTCATGCAACTCTTTCTATTTATTATTATATTCCTGCCTTCTATAAGTGCGAAGCTTTTGATCCTTCTTTAAAATCATCCTAAATAAATGTTCTTTCCTCCGGGAAGCCTTCTTTGACTCCCAGAGGAATTTTTTTTTTCTGTTTCTTTTTTTTTTTTTTTTTGAGACAGACTCTTGCTCTGTGGCCCACGCTGGAGTGCAATGGCACAATCTCGGCTCACTGCAACCTCTGCCTCCCGGGTTCAAGGGATTCTCCTGTCTCAGCCTCCTGAGTAGCTGGGATTACAGGCGCCTGCCACCATGCCTGGCTAATTTTTGTATTTTTAGTAGAGATGGGGTTTCACCATGTTGGTCAGTCTGGTCTCAAACTCCTGACCTCGTGATCTGCCCGCTTCAGCCTCCCAAAATGCTGGGATTACAGGCATAAGCCATCGCGCCCGGCCCTTTTTTCTGTTTCTTAAGAGCATACTTTATTCATCTTTGTACCATCTGTGGCTAGCCCTGTGCTTAGCATACAGTGAGCAGACAAGAGATGCTGGTCAAATGAAGAGTCAACTGCATTTAATTAAACTGTCTCATTTTCCCCTCCCCTCCCACCCCTTTTACTTTAGAATGCAAGGGATGGAAAAACTCTCTAAACTTTTTCAGAGGAGAAGAATATAGGAGGTCTTACATTTCACTTTCAGTATAAGTACAGCACTGGTCTTAGATTTAAAGTCTTATGGAAACGTTTGTTTTTATAAATATATCACAGGTTGGAGATACTGACATATAATAAGATAAAATTATTAGCCCAAGGTTTAGTTGGCAACACCTTGACTGTATTTACTTTTATAATCATGAGAAACATTGCTTCAAACCATGTTTGTTATACATAATAAGCATATATAGGCCCCTGGTTTATGGCAGAAAACCTTTTTCAAAAAATTCGTGACATTAAGAAAACATTACAAGCATCAGCATATTCCTATATATGTGTGCTCAATTTCAAAATTTATTTGAGGATTTGTAGAAAATATCACTCTGAATGTGACTGTGAACTTCATTTTTGCAACACTACCAGGGTACAGAATTTTTATATTGATTTTTAAATTTTTAAAAAATGTTAGTGACTATGGATACTCCATATTCATGGAGTACATAGGGCAATGTACTGATCCAGGCACTCAATGTGTAATAATCACATCAGGGTAATCAGGGTATCCATTGCCTCAAGCATTTATCATTTCTTTGTGTTAGGAACATTCCAATATCACTCTTTTAGTTATTTTTAAATGTACAATAAATTATGTTGACCATAGTCACTCTGTTGTGCTATCAAATACTAAAATACTAGGATATTATTCATTCTATATAAGTATATTTTTGTGCCCATTAACCATTCTCCCCTACCCCACCCTACCCCCAACTTCCTTCTCAGCCTTTGGTGACCATCATTCTACTCTCTATCTTCATGAGTTCAATTGTTTTAATTTTTAGCTCCCACATATAAGTGAGAACATGAGAAATTTGTCTTTCTGTGCCTGGCTTATTTCACTTACATAATGTCTTCCAGTTCCATCCATGTTGTTGCAAATGACAGAATTTAATTATTTTTATGGATGAATAATATTCCACTGTGTACATGTACAACATTTTGTTTATTTATTCATCTATTTGGGGACACTTAGATTGATTCCAAATCTTGGCTATTGTGCACAGTGCTGCAATAAACATGGGAGCGCAGATATCTAATCAATACACTACTTTCCTTTATTTGGATGTATACCTACTAGTGGAATTGCTAGATCATATGGTAGTTCTATCTTTAGTTTTATTGAGGAAACTTCAAACTACTCTCCATATGACTATACTAATTTACACTCCCAACAGTGTACGAGGGTTCCCCTTTCACCATATCCTCACCAGTATTTGTTATTGCCTGTCTTTTGAGTGAAAGGCATTTTAACTGGGGTGAAATAATATCTCATTGTAGTTTTGATTTGCATTTCTCTGATGATTAATAATGTTGAGCATTTTTTTCAAACACCTGTCAATCATTTGTATGTCTTCTTTGGAGAAATATCTATTTGGATCTTTTGCCCACTTTTTAATCCAATTACTTCATTTTTTCTGATCAAGTTGTCTGAGCTCCTTATATATTCTGGTTATTAATCCCTTTCAGATGGGTAGTTTGCAAATATTGCCTTTCATTGTGTGAGTTGTCTCTTTACTTTGCTGATTGTTTCCTTTGCTGTGCAGAAGATTTTTAGCTGGATGTGATCTCATTTGTCCGTTTTTGCTTTGGTTGTCTGTGCCTTTGAGGTATTATTTGAGAAATCTTTGCCCAGACCAATGTCCTAGAGAGTTTCCCCAATGTTTCCTTTTAGTAGTTTCATAGTTTGGCGTCTTAGATTTAAGTCTTTAATCCATTCTTACTTGATTATTGTATATGGCAAGAGATAGGGGTCTACTTTCATTCTTCTGCATACGGAGATCCTGTTTTCCTAGCTCCAAATATTGAAGAGACTTTCCTTTCCCCAGTGAATGTTCTTAGCACCTTTGTCAAAAATGAGTTCACTGTAGATGTCCCATAGGAATTTTTAGGGGTGTGCATCCAGCTATTCCTGTATGTTTTCCCATGGCTTCAGCTGCTATCTTATTTTGTGTCTTTCAATTTACATGCTTTTTGCTTCTTTTTTCTTATTTCACATTTTTAATTGGATTAATTTCTTTTTAATTCTATTCTTTTTTTCCCTGAACTAGCATGAAGTTAAGTATACATCATGCACTCTTAAAATCTAGAACTCAGTAAAATCCCTAGACTTTTCCCAACCAATACAAAATCAGGTGTTTTCGTTCAATCTTGTTTTTTGTTGTTGTTGTTTTTTTGTTTGTTTGTTTGTTTTGGTTTGGTTTGGTTTGGTTTTTTTGAGACAGAGTTTCTGTCTGTTGCCAGGCTGGAGTGCAGTGGCGTGATCTCAGTTCACTGCAACCTTTGCCTCCCGGGTTCAAGCGATTCTCCTGCCTCAGCCTCCCAAGTAGCTGGGACTACAGGCACGTGCCACCACGCCCAGTTAATTTTTGTATTTTTAGTAGAGATGGGGTTTCACCATGTTGGCCAGGATGGTCTCGATCTCTTGACATCATGATCCACCCGCCTCGGCCTCCCAAAGTACTTGGATTACAGGCGTGAGCCAACACGCCCGGCCTCAATCTTGTTTTAAAACCTCCAAAATAGTAATTATTATTATTATTACTATAGTAATCAATACTTATTTAAATTCACCAACACATTTACCAGCTTCTTTGTTCACTTTACTGCTTCCCACCCTTCTTCTGGGATTTTTTCTAACTGATTTATTGAAATACAATTGACAAACAATAAACTGCCCATACTTAAAGTGAACAATTTTGAGAGGTTGTTATGTATGTATGTATGCATCTGTGAAATCATCGCCGTGATTAAGAAAATGAACTTCAGGCTGGGCGTAGTGCTTCATGCCTGTAATCTCAGCACTTTAGGAGGCTGAGGTGGGTGGGTCACCTGAAGTCAGGAGCCAAGATCGCACCACTGCACTCCAGCCTGGGCAACAGAGTGAGACTCCATCTAAAACAAAACAAAACAAAATTCTAAAAATTTATATGAATAGTATAATACATACATACTCTTTTTGTCCATCTTCTTTCACTCAGCACAATTATTTTGAGATTCAGCCATGCTATTGCACATATAAAATTTACCCTTTTTATTGCCAAGGAGCATTTCCATTGTATGGATGTGCCACATTTAGTTTATTCATTCATCCATGGATTTGGGACATTAGGGTTACTTCTAAATAAATTGTGACTATTATAAATAAGGCAGCAATAAACATTTGTGTACAAATCTTTGCATGCACGTATGCTTTCATTTCTCATATAGTTCGGCTGTCTTCTCCAAATCTCATGTTAAAATGTAATTCCCAGTGTTGGAGGTGAGGCCTGAAGGTCAGAGATGTTTGGATCATGGGGGAGTATCCCTCATGAATGGCTTAGTGCCATTCCCTTGGTGATGAATGAGTTCACACAAGATCTGGTTGTTTAAAAGTGTGTGGCACCTCCCCACTGCACCCCACCACCTCTCTGTCTTACTCCTGCTCTTGCCATGTGATAGGCCAGCTTCCCCTTTGTCTTCTGCCATGATTGTAAGTTTCCTGAGGCCTCACCAGAAGCCAAGCAGATGCCTAGCGCCATGCTTCCTGTACAGCCTGCAGTACTGTGACTCAATTAAACCACTTTTCTTTATAAATTATCCAGTCTTGGGTACTTCTTTACAGCAATGCACCAATAGCCTAATATAGGTACCTAGAAGTGGAATGGCTCAATATATGTTAGAGATACCTAGGTAAATTATTGAGAAACTGCCAAACTGTTTTCCAAAATGGCTATCATACTAGTCATTCTCACACTGCTATGAAGAAATACCTGGGACTGGATAATTTATAAAGAAAAGAGGTTTAAGTGGCTCACAGTACTGCAAGCTGTATAGGAAGCTTGGCTGGATCTGCTTCTGGGGAGGCCTCAGGGAGCTTTGACTCATAGTGGAAGGTGAAGGGGAAGCAGGCATGTCTTACATGGTTGAAGCAGGAGGAACAGAGAGAAGGGGGCGGTGCTACACACTTTTTAACAACCAGATCTCATGAGAATTCACTATCATAATGACAGCTCCAAGGGAGATGATGTTAACCATGAGAAACAGCCCCTGTGGTCCAATCACTTCCCACCAGATCCCGCCTCCAACACCAGGGATTACAATTGAATGTGAGATTTGGGTGGGGACACAGATGAAAACCATCTCAGATGTACATTTGATATTCCCACCAGCAATATAAGAATTATCAAGACCAAATCTCCTTTGGATTGGTGTACCTGAAAGTGATGGGGAGAATGGAACCAAGTTAGAAAACATTCTTCAGGATACTATCCAGGAGAACTTCCCCAACCTAGCAAGGCAGGCCAACATTCAAATTCAGGAAATGCAGAGAACACCGCAAAGATTACTCCTTGAGAAGAGCAACCCCGAGACACATAAATGTCAGATTCACCAAGGTTGAAATGAAGGAAAAAATGCTAAGGGCAGCCAGAGAGAAAGGGCGGGTTACCCACAAAGGGAAGCCCATCAGACTAGCAGATCTCTCTGCAGAAACCCTACAAACCAGAAGGGAGTAGGGGTCAATATTCAACATTCTTAAAGAAAAGAATTTTCAACCCAGAATTTCATATCCAGCCAAAATAAGCTTCATAAATGAAGGAGAAATAAAATCCCTTACAGTCAACCAAATGCTGAGAGATTTTGTCACCACCAGGCCTGCCTTACAAGAGCTCCTGAAGGAAGCACTAAACATGGAAATGAACAAACAGTACCAGCCACTGCAAAAACATGCCAAATTGTAGAGACCATCAACGCTATGAAGAAACTGCATCAATTAACCGGTGAAATAACCAGCTAGCATCATAATGGCAGGATCAAATTCACACATAACAATATTAACCTTAAATGTAGGCCTGGCGCGGTGGCTCACATCTGTAATCCCAACACTTTGGGAGGCTAGTGAGGGCAGATCACAAAGTCAGGAGATCGAGACCAACCTGGCTAACATGGTGAAACCCCATCTCTACTAAAAATACAAAAAATTAGCCAGGCGTGGTGGTGGGCACCTGTAGTCCCAGCTACTCGGGAGGCTGAGGCAGGAGAATGGTGTGAACCTAGGAGGCAGAGCTTGCAGTGAGCCAGGATTGTGCCACTGCACTCCAGCCTGGGTGACAGAGTGAGACTCTGTCTCAAAAAAAAAAAAAAAATTAACCTTAAATGTAAATGAGCTAAATGTCCCAATTAAAAGACACAGACTGGCAAATTGGATAAAGGGTTAAGACCAATCGGTGTGCTGTATTCAGGAGACACATCTCACATGCAAAGACACACATAGGCTCAAAATAAAGGGATGGAGGAAGGTCTACCAAGCAAGTGGAAAGAAAAAAAAGTAGGGGTTGCAATCCTGGGTCTCTGATAAAACAGACTTTAAACCAACAAAGATCAAAAGAGATGAAGAAGGCCATTACATAATGGTAAACGGATCAATTCACCAAGAAGAGCTAACTATCCTAAATATATATGCACCCAATACAGGAGCATCATGATTCATAAAGCGAGTTCTTAGAGACCCACAAAGAGACTTAGACTCCCAGGCAATAATAATGGGAGACTTTAATACCCCACTGTCAATATTAGACAGATCAATGAGATAGAAAATTAACAAGGATATCCAGGACTTGAACTCATCTCTGGACCAAGCAGACCTAATAGACATCTACAGAATTCTTCACCCCAAATCAACAGAATATACATTCTTCTCAGCACCACATTGCACTTATTCTAAAATTGACCTCATAATTGGAAGTAAAACACTCCTCAGCAAATGTAAAAGAACAGAAATTACAACAAACTGTCTCTCAGACCACAGTACAATCAAATTGGAACTCAGGATTAAGAAACACTCAAAACTGCACAACTACATGGAAACTGAACAATCTGCTCCTGAATGACTACTGGGTGAATAATGAAATGAAGGCAGAAATAAAGATGTTCTTTGAAACCAATAAGAACAAAGACACAACATACCAGAATCTCTGGGGCACATTTAAAGCAGTGTGTAGAGGGAACTTTATAGCACTAAATGCCCACAAGAGAAAGCAGGAAAGATCTAAAATCGACACCCTAACATCACAATTAAAACAACTAGAGAAGGAAGAGCAAACAAATTCAAAAGCTAGCAGAAGGCAACAAATAACTTAGATCAGAGCAGAACTGAAGGAAATAGAGACAAAACAAACCCTTCAAAAAAAATCAATGAATCCAGGAGCTGTTTTTTTGAAAAGATCAACAAAATTCATAGACCACTAGCAAGACTAATAAAGAAGAAAAGAGAGAAGAATCAAATAGATGCAATAAAAAATGATAAAGGGGATATCACCACCGATCCCACAGAAATACAAACTACCATCAGGGAATATTATAAACACCTCTACGCAAATAAACTAGAAAACCTAGAAGAAATGGATAAATTCCTGGACACATACACCCTCTCAAGACTAAGCCAGGAAGAAGTTGAATCTCCAAATAGACCAATAACAGGCTCTGAAATTGCGGCAATAATTAATAGCTTACCAACCAAAAAAAGTCCAGGACCAGACGGAGTCACAGCCGAATTCTACCAGAGGTACAAAGAAGAGCTGGTATCATTCCTTCTGAAATTATTCCAATCAATAGAAAAAGAGAGAATCCTCCCTAACTCATTTTATGAGGCCAGCATCATCCTGATACCAAAGCCTGGCAGAGACACAACAACAAAAAAAGAGAATTTTAGGCCAATATCCCTGATGAACATCAATGCAAAAATCCTTAATAAAATACTGGCAAACCGAATCCAGCAGCACATCTAAAAGCTTATCCACCACGATCAAGTCAGCTTCATCCCTGGGATGCAAGTCTGGTTCAACATACACAAATCAATAAGTGTAATCCATCACATAAACAGAACCAACGACAAAAACCACATGATTATCTCAATAGATGCAGAAAAGGCCTTTGACAAAATTCAACAGCCTTTCATGCTAAAAATTCTCAATAAACTAGGTATTGATGGAATGTATCTCAAAATAATAAGAGCTATTTATGACAAACCCACAGCCAATATACTGAATGGGCAAAAACTGGAAGCATTCCCTTTGAAAACTGGGACAAGACAAGGATGCCCTCTCTCACCACTCCTATTCAACACAGTATTGGAAGTTCTGGCCAGGGCAATCAGGCAGGAGAAAGAAATAAAGGATATTCAATTAGGAAAAAAGGAAATCAAATTGTCTCTGTTTCCAGATGACATGATTGTATATTTAGAAAACCCCATTGTCTCAGCCCAAAATCTCCTTAAGCTGATAAGCAAATTCAGCAGTCTCAGGATACAAAATCAATGTGCAAAAATCACAAGCATTCCTATACACCAATAACAGAGAGCCAAATCATGAGTGAACTCCTATTCACAATTACTACAAAGAGAATAAAATACCTAGGAATCCAAATTACAATGGATGTGAAGAACCTCTTCAAGGAGAACTACAAACCACTGCTCAACAAAATAAAAGAGGACACAAACAAATGGAAGAACATTCCATGCTCATGGATAGGAAAAATCAATATCGTGAAAATGGCCATACTGCACAAGGTAATTTATAGTTTCAATGCCATCCCCATCAAGCTACCACTGACTTTCTTCACAGAATTGGAAAAAAACTACTTTAAATTTCATATGGAACAAAAAAAGAGCCCACAGAGCCAAGATGATTCTAAGCAAAAAGAACAAAGCTGGAGGCATCACGCTACCTGACTTCAAGCTAAACTACAAGTCTACAGTAACCAAAACAGCATAGTACTGGTACCAAAACAGATATATAGATCAATGGAACAGAACAGAGGCCACAGAAATAACACGTCTACAACCATCTGATCTCTGACAAACCCCACAAAAACAAACAATGGGGAAAGGATTCCCTATTTAATATATGGTGCTGGGAAAACTGGCTAGCCATATGTAGAAAGCTGAAACTGGATCCCTTCCTTACACTTTATACAAAAATTAACTCAAGATGGATTAAAGACTTAAAACCATAAAAACCCTAGAAGAAAACCTAGGCAATACCATTCAAGACATAGGCATGGGCAAAGACTTCATGACTAAAACACCAAAAGCAATGGCAACAAAAGCCAAAATAGACAAATGCGGACTAGTTAAACTAAAGAGCTTCTGCACAGCAAAAGAAACTATCATCAGAGTGAACAGGCAATCTACAGAATGGGAGAAAATTTTTGCAATCTATCCATCTGACAAAGGGCTAATATCCAGAATCTACAAAGAACTTAAACAAATTTATAAGAAAAAAAACAACCCCATCAAAAAGTGCAAAGGATATGAACAGACACTTCTTAAAAGAAGACATTTATGCAGCCAACAGACATATGAAAAAATGCTCATCATCACCGGTCATCAGAGAAATGCAAATCAAAACCACAATGAGATACCATCTCACGCCAGTTAGAATGGCGATCATTAAAAAGTCAGGAAACAACAGATGCTGGAGAGGATGTGGAAAAATAGGAAGGTTTTTACACTGTTGATGGGAGTGTAAATTAGTTCAACCATTGTGGAAGACAGTGTGGTGATTCTTCAAGGATCTAGAACTAGAAATACCATTTGACCCAGCAATCTCATTACTGGGTATATACCCAAAGGATTATAAATCATGCTGCTATAAAGACACATGCACACGTATGTTTATTGCGGCATTATTCACAATAGCAAAGACTTGGAACCAACCCAAATGTCCAACAATGATAGATTGGATTAAGAAAATATGGCACATATACACCATGGAATACTATGCAGCTATAAAAAAGTATGAGTTCATGTCCTTTGCAGGGACGTGGATGAAGCTGGAAACCATCATTATCAGCAAAATATCACAAAGACAGAAAACCAAACACCGCATGTTCTCACTCATAAGTGGAAGTTAAACAATGAGAACACATGGACACAGGGAGGAGAGCATCACACACCGGGGCCTGTTGGGGAGTGGGGGGCTGGGGGAGGGATAGCGTTAGGAGAAATACCTAATGTAAATGATGAGTTGATGGGTGCAGCAAACCAACATGGCACATGTATATCTATGTAACAAACCTGCACGTTGTACACATGTACCCTAGAACTTAAAGTATAATTTTATAAAAAGGAATTGTCAAGTTTCTCCATATCCTCCCCAACAGATGGTATGATCTTAGACATTACAACAGGTGCATAGTAGTATCTTATTGTAGTTTTAATTGCATCTCCTTAATGATTAATGATGTTGAACATATTTTATATACTAATTTTCCATCTGCATATATTATTTAAGTGTCTGAAAGTTTTTTGCCCATTTTGGGAGAGATGTGTGTTTTATTATTATTGAGTTTTCAGAGTTCTTTATACATTCTAGTTACAAGTCCTTTATCAGATATGTGATATGCAAATATTTTTCCCCAGTCTGTGGCTTGTCTTTTCGTTTTTATAATAGTATTTTTTTCTCTTTTTACAGATGGGGTCTCACTGTGTTGGCCAGGCTAGAGTACAGTAGTTATTCACAGGTGCAATCATAACACACTGCAGCCTCAAATTCCTGGGCTCGAGTGATCCTCCCATCTCAGCTTCATGAGTAACTGAGACTACAGGCTCATATCACCATGCTTAGCTATAATAGATTCTTTTGAATTACAAATTTTCTTAACTTTGATGAAATCCAGTTTATCAATTTTTTCTTGTTTGTTGTAGTCATTTTTTTTTTGTTTTGGTATTATGTCCAATAAATCTTTGCCCAACTCAAGGCCCATAAAATTATCTTATATGTTTTCTTCTAGAAGTTTTATATTTTTATGTTGTACACTTAAGCAGGAAAGATCTAAAATCAACAGGTGCATGATAGTATCTTATTGTAGTTTTCATTTGCATCTCCTTAATGATTAATGATGTCAAACATTTTTATATGCTAATTTTCTATGATACATTTGAAGTTATGGCTCAAGTTTTATTTTTGTTTTGTTTTTGCATTTGCACATGAATATATAATTTTTCCAATATTATTTGTTTTAAAAGATTATCTTTTCTCAAATGAATGGCCTTCACATCTTTGTCAAAAATCAGTTGACTATATAAACACGGGTCTATATTTGGAATCTGTACTCTGTTCTATTGATCTATTTGTCTATCTTTTATTTTTTTTTTTTATTTTTTTGAGACAGAGTCTTGCTCTGTCGCCCAGTATGGAGTGCAGTGGTGCGATCTTGGCTCAGTGCATCCTCTGCCTCCCAGGTTCAAATGATTCTCCTGCTTCAGCCTCCCAAGTACCTGGGATTACAGGCACCCACCACTACATCTGGCTAATTTTTTTGTATTTTTAGTAGAGGCAGGGTTTCATGATGTTTGCCAAGCTGGTCTCAAACTCCTGACCTCAGGTGATCCACTCACCTCAGCCTCTCAAAGTGCTGGGATTACAGGTGTGAGATACCACACCTGGCCCTGTTTGTCTATCTTGATACCAATACCAAAATATCTTGATTATTGTAGCTTTATAATGTCATCAAGTCAAATAAGTCCTTCAACTTTCTTCTTTTTTTTCAGTTATTTTTTTCTATTTTAGATCCTTTGCATTTTTTTCTTTTTTGAGATAGGGTCTTTATTTGTTGCCCAGGCTGAAGTGCAGTTGTGCAATCATAGCTCAGTGCAGCCTCCATCACCTGGGCTCATGTGATCCTCCCACCTCAGCTTCCCAAGTAGCTGGGACCACAGGCATGCACCACCATGCCTGGCTAACTTTTTAAATTTTTAGTAGAGATGAGGTCTCACTATGTTGCCCAGGCTGGTCTTGAACTTCTGAGCTCAAGTGATCCTCTTGCCTCAGCCTCCCAAAGTGCTGGCGTTATAGTTGTGAGCCGCTGTGCCCAGCCATTCTCTGCATTTTTTAGAATTTTAAAATTAGCTCATCCATTTGTAAATACACACACACACACACACACACAAACACACAGGATTTGCATTAGGATTCTCTTAAATATATAGATGAATTTTGAGAGAGTTGACATCTTAGCAGTATTGAGTCTTCTAATCTAAGAACATGGTATATCTTCCCATTTATTTGAGTCTTTAATTTCTCTCAGCAATGTTTTGTAGTGTTCAATATATAGGTCTTCCACATATCTTGTAGATTCATCCCTAAGTATTTCCTATATTTTAAGGCTATTATAAAAGATGTTTTTAAATTTTAATTTCTGATTGTTTGTTGCTAATATATAGAAATACAATAGATTCTTACATATTAATTTTGTATCCTGAAGCCTTACCAAACTCACTTCTTATTCCAATGGGACTGGCAAGAACCCCTAGTACAGTAACGATGAATAAAAGAGATGAGTGCAGACATCCTTGATTTGATTCTGATCTTAGAGGAAAGCATTCAGTCTTTCACCATGAAGTATGCTGTAAACTGTAGGTTTTTCATAAATGCCATTTGAAATTGAAGAAGACACAACTAAATGGAAAGACATCCTATGTTCATGGATTAGAATTAATATTGTTAAAATGTTCATACTACTGAATTCCATATACAGGTTTATTCCAATCCCTATGAAAGTTTCAATGGCATTCTTTACAGAAATAGGAAAAGCAATTCTAAAATTTGTATGGAACCACAAAAGACCACAAGTAGACAAAGCAATTTAGAGAAAGAAAAACAAAGTTGAAGGCATCACATTTCCTGATTTTTAATTATATTATAAAGGTATGGTAATCAAAACAGTATAGTACTGACATAAAAGACAGACATATAGACAAATGGAACAGAATAGAGAGCCCAGAAATAAACTCAGTCATATATGGTCAACTAATTTTTGACAAGGGTACCAAGAAGACATAATGGGGAAAAGACAGCCTCTTCAATAGATGGTGCTGAAAAACTAGATTTCCACATGCCAAAAAATGTGGAAACTGGACTCTTATATTATACAGAAAAAAATCAACTCAAAATGGACAAAGGACCTAAATATAAGAACCAAAACCATAAAATTTCTAAAAGAAAACACAGAGGAAAAGCTCCTTGACTTTGGCCTTGGTAATAATTTTCTGGATATCACACAAAAAGCTCAGGCTATAAAAGCAAAAATAAATAAATGGGACTACATCAAACCAAAGAGCTTCTTCACAGCAGGGGAAACAGTCAGTAAAAGGAAAAGGCAGCATACAAAATGGGAGAAAATATTTGCAAACCGTACATCTGATATCCAAAATATATAAGAAACTCAAACAATTCAATAGCAAGAAACAATAGCAAGAAAACAAATAATCCAATTAAAAAATGCGCAAAGGACTGAAAAGACATTTCTTCAAAGAAGACATTAAAATGGTCAATACGTGTATGAAAAGGTGTTCAACATCACTAATCATCAGGGAAATGCGAATCAAAACCACAAGGAGCTATCACCTCACACCTGTTAAGATGGTTATTATCAAAAAGATGAGAGATAACACATGTTAAGAGTGTGGAGAAAAGGGAACCCTTGTACACTGTTGGTGGGAATGTAGATCGGTACAGCCATTGTGGAAAACAGCATGGAGGTTTCCAAAGAAATTAAAAATAGAAGTACTATATGACCCAGCAATCCTTCTTGTGGGTATATACAAAAATGAAATAAAATCATCATCTCATAGAAACGTCTGTACTCCCATGTTCATTGCAGCATTATTCACAATAGCCGTGATATGAAAACAAACTAAAATATCCCTCGATGGATGAATGGGTAAAGAAACCATGGTGCACATATATGATGGAATATCATTCAGCCTTAAAAAAGGAGATCCTACCACTTACCACAACATGGATGAACTTGGAAGACATTATGCTAAATGAAATAAGCCAAACACAGAAAGGAAAATATTGCATGATCTCACTTATATGTGGAATCATCAAAAAAAAGAAAAGTCAGAAAGATGGAGAATAAAATCGTAGATGGGAAGGAGTAAATAGGGAGATGTAGATCCAAGGATACAGTGTTGTAGCTATGTAGGATGAACAAATCTGGAGATCTAATGTAACACATAAGGACTATCACTAATAATATTGTATTATATTTGAGATTTTTGTTAAAAGAATGGATTTTAGGTGCTATTCCCACAAAAGGAAACGAGTAACTATTTGAGATGATGGATATGTTAATTTGCTTGACTACATTAACAACTTCGCCAAATGTATGTATACCAAACATCATATTTAAGGTATTTATATACCTTAAATATATACAATAAAATTTTTAAATAAAAAAGTGATCTTCACTGGGCTGAGGAACTCCACTATTGTTCCTAGCACATTGAGTGTTTTAATCAAGATTGAGTGCTGGCTTTTATAAATGTTTTTTTCTGCATCAATTAAGATGATTATATAGCTTTTCTTTCTCAGCCTGTCAACATGATAAATTATAGTGATTGATTTGGGATGCTTAAACCAATCTTACATTCCCGAGGCATAGTATCCTTTTGGTCATGATATAGCGTCTTTTTTTTTTTTTTTTTTTTAAGGAGTCTCGCTCTGTCACCCAGGCTGGAGTGCAGTGGCGCAATCTCGGCTCACTGCAAGCCCCGCCTCCCGGGTTCACGCCATTCTCCTGCCTCAGCCTCCCCAGTAGCTGGGACTACAGGCGGCCGCCACCATGCCTGGCTGATTTTTTTTGTATTTTTAGTAGAGACAGGGTTTCACCGTGTTAGCCAGGATGATCTCAATCTCCTGACCTTGTGATCCGCCCGCCCTCGCCTCCCAAAGTGCTGGGATTACAGGCGTGAGCCACCACGCCCGGCCTGATACAGTGTCTTCTTTATATATTGTTAAATTCAACCTGCTGGTTTTATAGGATGAATTGGAAAATATTCCCTCCTCTTCAATTTTATGGAAGATTTTATTTAGAATTTGTATTATTTCCTTCTTACATGTTTGGAAGAATTCCTCAGTGAAGCTGTCTGGACCTGGAGTTTTATTTATGGAAAGGCTTTTAAATACGAATTCAATTTATGTAATATTTGAGGGCTATTCAGGTTATTTATTTCTTCTTGAGTGAACTTTGGTAGTTTTTATCTTTTGAGGAATTTGTCCATTTCATCTAAGTTATCCAACTTCTTGGCACAAAGGTGCTCATAGTACTCCCTTATTATCCTTTTGATATATTTAGAATCTGTGGTGATGTCACCCTTTCATTCTTGGTATTGAAATAATTTATATTTTCTTTCCCTTTTTTCCCAAATCAGTCTGGATAGAGATTTGTCAATTTTACTGGTCTGCTCTATGAACCAGCTTTTGTTGTCATTGATGTTCTGTATCGCTTTTGTTTTCTATTTCATTGAATTTTGCTTTCATCTTTATTATTTATTTCTTCTGCTTACTTTACATTTAATTTTCTCTTTTTGTTGTTTCTTAAGGTGAAAGCTAAGGCCCTTGATTAATATAGAGCATTTAGTGCTATAACTTTCCTTCTATGTACTATGTAGCAGCATCCTACAAATTTTAATATGTGTATTACCATTTTAATTCCATTCAAAATATTTTAATTTGTCTTTTGATTTCTTCTTTAGCCCATGGATTGTTTAGAAGTATGTTATTCAGTTTCTAAATACTTGCAGATTTTCCAGAGATCTTTCCATTATTGACTTTTAATTTTATTTCATTGTTGTCAGGAAATATACTTTATATGACTTGAGTTCATTTAAATTTATCAATCCTTGTTTCATGCCCCAGAATATGGTCTGTCTTAGTAAATGTTCCGTGTTAGCTGAAATTAATGTGTACTCTGCTGATGTTGGATGAAGTGTTCTATAAATGTCTATTAGATCAAGTTGGCTGACAGTATTGTTCAACTCCTGTATCTTTACTGATTTATGCCTACTCTTTCTATCAACTTCTAATAGAAGGGTGTTGGAATCTCCTACTATCATTGTGGCTTTGTCTCTTTTTCCTTGCAGTTCGTTCTATCAGTTTTTGCTTCATGCATGTATTAGTTTGCTAGGGCTGCCATAATACAGCACTATAGACAATGTGGCTTAAACAAAAAAAAAAATTTCCTCACAGATATGGAGGCCAGAAATCCAAGATTAAGGTTTCAGCAGGGTTGATGTCTTCTGAGGCCTCTCTCCTTGTCTTGTAGATGACGGTCTTCTCCCTGTGTCTTCACATGATATTCCGTCTGTACCTTGTCTGTGTCCAAATTCTCTCTTCTTACAAAGACACCAGTCATAGTAGATTAGGGCCCACCCTAATTTAACCTGATTATCTCTTTAAATATCCTATCTCCAAATATAGTCACATTGGAGGTTAGGACTTTATGATTTTGGAAAGGGTACACAATTTAGCCCATAACAATGTATTTCAAAGCTCCCTTATTAGTTGCTTAGGACTTCTATGTTCTCCTGATTAATTGACCCCCCTTTCTTTGTGAAATAACTCACTTTATCTCTAATAATAACCTTTACTCTGAAATCTACTTCATTTTGATTGGCTATGATGTGATATATATTTTTCCATCCTTTTACTTTTAACCTGTTTGTATCTTATATTTAAAGTGGATGTCTTATAAGTAACATATAGCTGTGCCTTGCTTTTTTATTCAGTCTGAAAATCTATACTTTTTAATTGGAGTATTTAAATCTTTTACATTAATGTAATTCTTGATATGGTTGAGTTTGAATCCTGGCTATTTGACTTCTGTTTGTCCTATTTCATTTTTTTCTTCCATTTTTTCTCTTTTTCTGCCTTTTTTGGATTGAGTATTTTTTCTTCTCTTTCTTTTTTAAGAGACAGGGTTTCACTCTGTCACCTGGGCTGGAGTGCAGTAGCACAATCATAGCTCATTGTAATGTAACCTCTAACTCCTGGGCTCAAGTGATCCTTCCACCTTAGCTTCTTGCCTAAGGTATTTTGTCACAGCAGCAGGAATAGACTAAGACAACAGCCTACCTTCAAGTGATAGTACACCACCTCACAAACAGAATATGACCCTTATAAAAGTACACTTCCACTTAGCCCCTCCTGGACTTTGTGCTATTGTTGTCAGATATTTTACTGGTTGTTTTGTTTTGTTTGTTTGTTTTGTTTTGTTTTTGAGATGGAGTTTTGCTCTGTTGCCCAGGCTGGAGTGCAGTGGCGCCATCTTATCTCACGGCAACGTCTGCCTCCCAGGTTCAAGCAATTCTCCTGCCTCAGCCTCCCGAGTAGCTGGGATTACAGGCACCTGCTATCACATCTGGCTAATTTTTGTATTTTTAGTAGAGATGGGGTTTCACCATGCCAGGATGGTCTCAAACTCCCAACCTCAGGTGATCCACCTGCCTCAGCCTCCCAAAGTGCTGGGATTACAGGCGTGGGCCATCATGCCCGGCCTAGATATTTTACTTTTACTTATAACCCCACAGTAACAATGCATTGTTATTGCTTTTGCTCTAAATGGTTGATTATCTTTAAAGGGATTTAAATAATTTTTAAAAGGCATTATTTTTTACCCACATAATTGCCATTTCCAGTACTTTTCATTTCTTTATGTAGATCCAGATTTCCATCTTGTATCATTTTCTTTCTGCTTGAATAACTTCCTTTAACATTTCTTGTAAGTACAGGTCTGCTGGTGATAAACTCTTTCAGTTTTTGTATTTCCAAGAAAGTATTTATTTCCCCTTCATTTTTGAAATATATTTTCAATGGGTGTAGAATTCTAGCTTGATAGATTTTTCCTTTCAGTACTTTAAAGATGTTGTTCCACTATCTCTTAGCTTGCATTGTTTATAATACAAAAAATCTACTGTCATTCTTTGTTCCTCTGTGTAATGTTTCTTCTTCCTTTAGCGGTTTTTAAGATTCTCTCATTTTAACTTGTTTTGAGCAATTTGATTGTGATGTGCCTTGGTGTATTTTTTCTTTATGTTTCTTGTGTTTGGGTTTGTTGAGTTTCATGGTTATGTGAGTTTATAGTTTTCATCAAATTTGGAAATTTTTCAGATGTTTCTTCAATTTTTTTTCTTTTCTTCCCTTCTCTCCTTAAGGGACTCCAAATATACATATGTTAGGCTGCTTTAAATTATCCCATGACTCACTGATGCTCTTTTTATTTGTTTTTGTCTTTTTTCTTTCTGTGTTTTATTTTGGATAGCTTCTATTGCTGTATCTTCAAGTTTACAAATCTGTTCTTCTGCAGTGTCAAAACTGCCATTAATCTCATCCAGTATATTTTTCACTTCAAACATTGTGATTTTCATGTTTGGATGTTTGATTTGAGTATTTTTTAAATATCTTCTATTATTCTGTTTAACATGTTTAATCTTTCTTCTGGCTTTTTGAACATATGGAATTCAGTTACAATTGGTGTTTTAAAGTCTTTGCCTCCTAATTCTATCATGTGTCACTTCTGGGTCAGTTTTGATTGACTGACTGATTGACTTTTCTCTTTTTAAATTTTTGATACAGGATCTTGCTCTGTTGCCCAGGCTGGAGTATAGTGGCATGATCATGGTTCACATCAGCCTCAACCTCCCAGGCTCAAGTGATCCTCCCACCTCAGCCTCCTAAGTAGCTGAAACTAGAGGCGTGCATCACCATACCCAGCTAATTTTTGTATTTTTTGCAGAGATGGGGTTTTGCCATGTTGTCCAGGCTGGTCTCCAAACTCCTGAGCTCAAACAATCTGCCCACCTTGGCCTTACAAAGTGCTGGGATTACAGGCATGAGCCACCATGCCCGGCTTTGACTTTTCTCTTCTTTTTTATTTTTGTTTTTTAAATTTAATAGAGACAGCATCTCACTGTGTTGCCCAGGTTGGTCTTGAACTACTGGGCTCAAATACCCTGGTCTCCCAAAGTGCTAGGATTTATAGGCATGAGCCACCACACTTGGCCGACTTTTCTCTTCTTTATACATAGTATTTTTCTGCACTTTCACTTGCCTGGTAATTTTTTATTGGATGCTAGACATTGTAAATTTTACTTTTTGGGGGGCTCTGGATAATTTTTATATGCCTATAAATATTCTTTAGCTTTGTTCTTAATGTAGTTAAGTTACTCTGAGATAATTTGATCCTTTCAGGTCTTACTTTTAACATTCTTGGCAGAACCCCAGTAGCATTTAGTCAAGAGTTAAATTCCCTTGCCTCAGAGGCAAAACCCTTCTGAGTGCTCTACACAGTGCCTCAAGAGTTATGAGAGTTTTCTACTGTGGCCGGTGGGAAGATCACTATTCCTGACTATATGTGAACTCTGAGAATGTTTTTCTCTACTCTTTTTGTGAAGTTCTTTCCCAAGGCTTGGGTCATTTCCTCACATGCACATGATCAGTACTCAGTACTATGAAGTGCTCTCCTTTCTGGGACTCTGCCCTGCAAACTCTAGCTTCCTTGGCTTCCTTGGCCTCTCAGCTCTGTCTCCTCCTCTCAGAAAGACCTCCAGGGTTAGCCTGGGTTCCCTCCCCCGTACTGTGGCCTGGAAACTCTTTCTAGGCAGTAAGGTTGGAAACTGTTTAGCTCACCTTGCTTGTTTCCCAGGGATTGCTCCCCTTTTTGCCTAATGTCCAATGCCTTGAGAACCATCGTTTCATATACAGTTATGCACTGCATAACGACTTTTGATCAATGATGGACGCATATGTGACAGTGGTCCCAAAAGATTATAATGGAGCTGAAAAATTCCTATCCCCTAGTGATGCCATAGCCATCTGTATTAGTCAGGGTTCTCCAGAGAGACAGAACTAATAGGATATATGTATATATGAAAGGGATTTTATTAGGGAGGATTGGCTCACATGATTACAAGGCAAAGTCCCACAATAGGCTGTCTGCAAACTGGGGAAGAGAGAAGCCAGTAGTGGCTCAGTCTGAGTCTGACAGCCTCAAAACAAGGGAAGCCAACAGTGCAGCCTTCAGTCAATGGCTGAAGGCCCAAGATCCCCCAGCAAGCCACTGGTGCAAGACCCAGAATCCAAAGACCAAAGAACCTGGACTCTGATGTCCAAGAGCAGGAGGAGCAGAAGAAAGCATCCAGCACAGAAGAAAGAAGGAAGCCAGACAACTCAGCAAGCTAGGATATCCCACCTTCTTTCACCTGCTTTGTTCTAGCTGGCAGCCCATTGGATGGCACCCACCCACATTGAGGGTGGGTCTTCCTCTCCCAGTCCGCCAACTCAAATGTAAATCTCTGGCAACATCCTCACAGGCACACCCAGAAACAGTACTTTGCCAGCCATCTAGGCATCCTTCAATCCAATCAAATTGACACCTAATATTAACCATCAAAATGTCATAGTGCAATATATTACTCATGTTTGTAGTGATGCTGGTGTAAACGGCCTACTGCACTGCCAGTCATATAAAAGTCTAGCACATACAATTATGTACAGTACATAATACTTGATAATTATAATAAACAGCTGTTACTGGTTTATGTATACTGTGCTATACTTTTTATCATTATTTTAAAGTGTACTCCTTCTACTTATTAAAAGAAAAAAAAGTTAACTGCAAAACAACCTCTGGCAGGTCCTTCAGGAGGTATTCCAGAAGAAGACATTGTTAGCATAGGACATGACAGCTCCATGCATGTTATTACCCCGATAACCTTCCAGTGGGGCGAGATGTGGAGGTGGAAGACAGTGATATCAATGATCTTGACTCTGTGTGGGCCTAGGCTAATGCATATGTTTGTGTCTTTGTTTTTTATTTGTTTGTTTGCTTGTTTGTTTGTTTTTGAGATGGAGCCTTGCTCTGTCACCCAGGCTGGAGTGCAATGGAGCAATCTTGGCTCACTGCAACCTCTGTCTCCTGGGTTCAAGCAATTCTCCTGTCTCAGCCTCCCAAGTAGCTGGGATTACAGGCGCCTGCCACCATGCCTGGCTAATTTTTGTAGTTTTAGTAGAGACAGGGTTTCACCATGTTGGCCAGGCTGGTCTCGAACTCCTGACCTCAAGCAATCCACCTGACTCGGCCTCCCAAAGTGTTGGGATTACAGGTGTGAGCCACTGCACCCAGCCTGAGTCTTTGGTTTTAACAAAGAAGTTTAAAAAGTAAAACCTAAGGATAATAATTTTAAAAATACAAAAAGGCTTATAGAATAAGGATATAAAGAAAATATTTTGGTACAGCTGTACAACGTGTACATGTTTTAAGCTAAGTCTTATTACAGAAGAGCCCAAAAGTTTTTAAAAGTTTAAAAGTTTATAAAGTAAAAAAGTTACAGAAAGCTAAGGTTAATTTATTATCGAAGAAAGAAATTTTTTTTTATAAATTTAGTGTAGCCTTAGTGTACAGTGTTTATGAAGTCTACAGAATTATGCATAATGTCCTACAACTTCACATTCACTCACCACCCACTCACTGACTCACCCAGAGCAACTTCCAGTCCTGCAAGCTTCACTTGTGGTAAGTGCCCTATAGAAATATACCATACTTTAATCTTTTATGCCATATTTTTAGTCTGCCTTTTCTATGTTTAGATATGTTTAAACACAAATACTTACCATTGTGTTACAATTGCCAACAGTATTCAATACAGTAACATCCTGTACGGGAGCCTGGGAGCAACAGGCTCTACCATGTAGCCCAGGTGTGTAGTAGGCTATGACATCCAGGTTTGTGTAAGTATCCTCTATGATGTTTCAGTAAGGACAAAAAACACCTAAAGGTGCATTTCTCAGAATACATCCTCATCATTAAATAATTATCAATAATAACTGTTTTGTCCAGTTTTATTTGTTGTTCCAGGTGAAAGGGTAAATCTGGTTCTTATTCTTCCATTTTGATTGGAAGATTCTTTCCCTCTGAGCTGAATTTTTTTCTTGCTGAAGTCCACCCTTCATAAATTCTTTGAGCAAAAGTCTGAGATTAGTAAAACCTCAGTCTGTATATATCTGAAAATGTCTTTATTTTGCATTCATCCTTAAATGCTGGTTAACTGAATGTAGAATTTGTTTTTCTGATCACTTCAAAGGTATTAGTCCACTGGCATCTATTGTTGCTGATGAGAAATTGGCTTCAGGCAGAACATCATTCATTTGTGGATGTTTCATTTCTGATGGCTTTTCAGATTTTTTTCTTTATTTTTATTGTTTTTCAGTCTCTTCAATATGTCTAGAAATGAAATTTTTTATTCTACTCAGAACTCAATGTGCCTTTTCATTCCAGAGGCTCATTTTTCTTTGCTTGTAGAAAATCCTTCATCATTATTTCTTAGAATGGTGCTTCTTCTCCCCTATTTTCTCCTTGTAGAACTACTAATCTAATATAAATTTTGGAACTTCTCATTTTCTCCTCTATGATTTTTATCTTTCATATTTTCCATTACTCTATAATACTGAGCACTCTCTATGTGCCAAGAACTATAAACTCATTTAATCCTCATAGTAACACTATGAGGTAGGTACATTATAGTATATTATAACATTATAACATTATAGTATATCTCCATTTTATAGATGAGAAAATTGATACACAAAAGGCTTAAAAACATACCTGAATCTCTATTGCTATTAATAGTAAGTATCAGAGATTTAATACCAGCTGTGCGGCTTCAGACCCCATGTATTTTTTTTTTTTTTTTTTTTGAGACAGGGTCACACACTCGTCACCCAGGCTGGAGTGCAGTGGTGCAATCTCTTTGCAGCCTCGACTTCCCAAGCTCAGGTGATTCTCCCACCTCAGCCTCCCAAGTAGCTGGAACTACAGATACGTGCCACCATGCCCGGCTAATTTTTTGTATTTTTAGTAGAGATGGGGTTTTGCCATTTTTCCCAGGCTGGTCTCCAACTCCTGGGCTTAAGCAATCCACCAGCCTCAGCCTCCCAAATTGCTGGGATTACGGGTGTGAGCCACCGTGCCCAGCCCACTGCACTAATATTCCATACTATTATAATTTCATCTCTTTGTGCTGCTTTCTGTGCTGCCTTCTGGGTAATTTCTTCAGATCAATTTGAGTGTACTAATTCTCTCTCTCCATCTGTGTCTAATCTACTCTTTAAAACATCTATTGCATTTTAATAGTTCATTTTTGCTATTTCTATTTGCTTCTTTTTTCATAAGCTCTTCTTCTTGCCTTATGTCTTCGATTCCTAATTTTATCTCATTTAAACATACTTACATTAAAGTTTCTCAGGTTGTTCTATAATCCTAATTTTTGGCATATGCACCACTAAGATCTCCCTTCAAGAAAGAACTTGCTCTTCAGCCACACAAGTGCAGTTGGCTGACTACCTCAAGCTGTTAGTACCGTTACTGCCTTCAAGATATGCCTCCGTTTTTTAGTTAAGGCTGTGCTCTTCTTCGGCAGTCCCTAAGCAATAACTTTATGAACACGGCAGGTGTACTATAGTCTTGCTATTTCTGCTCAACAAGGGACTTTCTCTAACAGGCGGTATTTGTTCTATAATCCCCCTTTGTGTTAGCCAAGACTTTATCACATTTGCGTCCCATCTAAGGCTCTCTGCCCAATCTTGATTCTCCCCATTTTGTCTTTTACAGGCATTACCCCTCAATAAACCCCTTGCACTCCTAATCCCGTCTCTGCATTTACTTTCTGGAGGACCCAACTAAAACAGCATGTGAATTATCCAGGTTATTTCATCTTCTGACTTTCTTTCCTAGCAATCCTTTTCCTCTCATACTTTGTAATGTTTTTTACCATGAGATTATCTTCAGTGGGAGTTGTTTTCTATAGAAGTCCTGTGTGCCCTGCATTGTGGAGGAGAACCACAGGTAGTTTCACAAGAAGATCCATTAGTTTAACCAGTTCCAAGACAAACTTTATGTCAATTTCTTAGCTAGGGTTCCCCCAAACATCACATCACTGCCACCATCACACAGTTAATGCAAACATGTGAACTTAATTCTCACACCCATACTAATGCAGATTGTGATTACAATTGCTTCCAGGTGACTCTTTCCTAGCTCTTTTCTAGCTCCATCTGAGCTTTTGAGCTCAGCTATATATTTTTTAATGTACTTTTTATATTTTACCTAGCATTTCTATTTATTTAGCGTAAGAGATAAAAGAAACTTCTTTTCTTTCTACAGTACCCCATAGTCAATGAAAGTAAACCCTGGAACCTGCATATATGTGTGTGTGTGTGTGTGTGTGTGTATATATATATATATATATATATATATGGAGAGAGAGAGACATATACATACATATATATTTCTATATAATTTATATTCTTGGTCATACTATCTATTTTTTAACTTTTTATTTTGGAATAATTATACATTCATAGGAAGCTGCAGAAGACTCCCGAGTACACTTCACTCAGTTCCCTTCATTCAGGGAATGTACTCAGGAATCTGCATTTTAGCAGGTAATCAGAGGACTCAGATGTAGGTGCAGGTTGTTGCAGATGCTATCAGTTCCCCATCCATATCCCTTGGACCTTTCCTACCAACTGTTAGCAACAACTCTTAACCAATGACTCTCAGCATTGGTATATAAATACCCTGGTTCCCTTACCCTTCATATGCGTTATTTCTGAGTCATGTTTTGCACCATTTCCCAGAGTCTCCCTGCTAAATTAACTGTTAATAAACCACTGTGGTAGCACTCTTATTGTCTGCCTTCCTTTTCTTTATCACTTCCCACTTCTCTCCCCAAATAGTCACTTTCCAAATAAGCTAATTTAACTCAAATCTTTGTGTGGCGGTCTGTATCTGGTCTTCTAAGCTCAGATCAGAAGTGGTCTTAGATCCCAAGGATGGAATCTAGGATTGTAAAATTTGTCAGCCAATGGTAATAAGATTCCATTATTGATGGTCTTTAATATATTGTAGAGGCCTAGGATGAATTGGCGGACAAGATACAGATACAAGGGGATACAACCATTTATGAAGTCTCTCTAACATCTGAGAGATGTGGAGGCAATGGTAGTTAAAGAACTGGTGGAGTTTGTTGGTTGTTGTTAAGTACCATTGAAGTGCTAAAGGAGGAAAATGATAGGGTCAAATTAGTCAATTACCAGCCCAGGGGATGGTATGAAACCTAGAAAGCCACTATGACAGCATTTTAAAATCCCCTAATTTCCTACAGCTGGAGGGCAGATAGGTCTGAAAACCACGTCCAGAACCTAATGATGAAAGTAGTAGAAGTGTCCCACTCCCGTTTGCTAGAGGATAATAGGCTTCCTCCTCTTGCCTGGAAACTATGCAGAAGCCTCCCCTAAGGCAGATGCCTTGCAAGATGATACTTGCCCTCTTCAAGATCTGCTTCTACATTCTCTTGCGTCTTCTAGGTCAATCACTAGGGTTAAATCTCATCACTCAACCATTGAGGAGGTACTATCTCTGCTTAAAGAAACAGGATTTTGGCCAGGCTTATGCCTGTAATCCCAGCACTTTGGGAGGTTGAGGCGGGTGAATCACCTGAGGTCAGGAGTTCAGGACAAGCCTGGCCGATATGGTGAAACCCCATCTCTTCTAAAAATACAAAAATTAGCCAGGCGTGGTGGTGCACACCTGTAGTCCCAGCTACTTGGGAGGCTGAGACAGGAGAATCACTTGAACCTGGGAGGCAGTGGTTGCAGTGAACCAAGATCGTGCCATTGCTCTCCAGCCTGCCTGGGGGACACAGCGAGACTCCGTCTCAAAAAACAAAAACAAAAACAAAAACAAAAAAAAAGGATGTTTACTAAAAGAACTGCAGGACCTGCCTAATAGGTACCAATAAAAAGCTGGAAGATGTGCCTGGGAATGGATATTGAGGCTGCTGAGTCAAGAAGGGAAATGGAACATAGGGATGGAGAAGAGAAGAGTTGTTGATATGGAGGAAGTCTCCTGAGCTTCTGCACTTACCATCCTGGCAAGAACACTTGGAGCTGGGATAGTTCAGAGGACAAAAGGATCAGTGTCCAATCAGGAGGTAGAAACTACACCACTAATTTAAATAGAGATCTAATGTAGTGTATTCTTAAGTAGGTATAAAATTATTAAGTAGGTAACTGCAAAGGTAAAAAGAGAATGCTAAGTTGTCACAAAGATAGCAATGACAAAAGCAGATACCATGCCCACGGCTGGTGAAACAAAATAAGAAGCGGAATTATCAAAATTTAGAAGCTTACAAGAGAAGTTCCAAGAAACCAAAACTCAGATCTCTGAGGAGGAACACCAAAGTATTGGAAACTGGTGCTAGGAAGTGTTGGGAAACTGCAAACTGGATTCAGCTGCTGCTAAGGAAAGATGCTGCTGATGCCAGGGTGAAGAAGCGTTGCTAGGGTGATGCTCACAGGAACAGGAAGCTGACAGGAAGTCAATAGGAAGAAGCAAGTCCCTCCTTCCTGCTGCTGCGACATCAATTCCCACCTGCCCTCCTCATTGGCAGGCATAACAGGGAGAAACTGGCAATGCTGGAATGTGAATTTCTGAACCCCAGCCCCAGCACTACACAAGTTGATACAGAAGGGTGGTTGTGGCGCTAAGAGGTGACAGCTTAACAACTGACAAGAGTTACAATAAACAATGTAGAAATGCGTGAACTGACATAACTGGAGACAGGAGTCAAAAGTTCAGAGGAGAAATGTATTGCCTAAAACCAAAAGACCACCAGCTTAGTAGCTTAGTATGTTTCCAGTACACCTTCACTGGAGCAATAAAGAATGAGCTCCTGAAGGGGCACTGACATCATTGAGCAACTCAGTGGTGGCTGCCCCTTCTATGTTGTGTTGTAGCTGCTAGGGAACTGGAGTTCCTACTGTTTGTTAATGGTGACAATAGGATTCCAGAACAGCAGAGGCCAGGTAGCAGCACTTAACCATCAGACACATAGTGTATGGAATTACCATAATGGGCAGCAAAGTCAGAAACTCAACCAAGGGGCCCTTACCCACAGAGATCTGTGGGATTGCTAATAGACCCTGAAGTTCCTAAGGGTGAGATCAGTGGGTGACTAACAAGGGTATTGCTGCCCAATATAATAAAAACAGATCAAGAGCATGTAATGTGAAGACTGAGGTGAGCCATCACAGTGGAAAATCACTATCCCTCACCCATTTTTCATGCTTAAGCTAGTCCTCAGACCCAGTACCACAGTAACTGTACACAGGAGAACAAAAATATCCAGATATTTCTATAGTTGGGGAATTCAGAGTCCGGACTAACACTGATTCCAGGGGATCCAAATTGCCACTATAGCCCTCCTGTTAAAGTAAGGAGATATGGAGGCAAGATGATAAATGGAGTCTTTGCCAAAGCCCATTTTACAGTGAGTCCAGTGGGTCTTCACACCCTCCTGTGACTATTTTCCCCATCCCTGAATACTTAATTGGGATTAGTAAACTCAGCAGGCAGTAGAAACCTCACATCGGTTTCTTAATCTGTAAAGAAACTGGTGAGGGTCACCCAAAGCAGAGGTGACAACGGTATGTGTGTGTGTGTGTGTGTGTGTGTGTATATATATATATATATATATATATATATATATATATATATATGCTGGAATGTGAATTTCTGAACCCCAGCCCCAGCACTACACAAGTTGATACAGAAGTGTGGTTGCGGCGCTAAGAGGCAACAGCTTAACAACTGACAAGAGTTACAATAAACGATGTAGAATATATATATATGGGGGATCAACTGATTATATAGCCAGAGTTTCCCATTGTAAGTTTTGTACTGTCAGATCCACCAAACTGTATAGTCGAGTATGTGCAACAGTAATCCATTGAAGCGTGGACATGGAACATTGTCATGAACTAGGCCTGAGCAGGACCAGAGGTCACAAATAAACTACAGAAGCAGGCCCAGAATCCCCTGTTGTGATCCCTGCATTGGAACCTCTCCCCTCAGCTCACACCTATGAAATCATGAGAGATTCCTGATGACCAGGTGACAGAGGAGGAAAAAGCTTAGGCCTGGTTTATGGACAGGTTGGCACAATAGGTTAGTGGAAAACAAAAATTCACTCTTGCTGCACTACAGTCCCACTCAAGGGTTCCTGAAGAACAGCCATGTGGAGAATTTTTTGCAGGGGCAGAACTTTAGGCGGCGCATTGAGTCATCAACTTGGTGCAGAAAGAGTGGTGGCCTGAGGTCAGGACTCCCAGGCAGTAGTGAACAGTTCAGCTGATTGCTCAGGGACTTGTGAAGAGCAAGACTGCAAAATTGCAGTTAAGGAGGTCTGGGGAAGAAGCATGTGGATTGATCTTTGAGAGAAGACACAAAAATATGTGGGTCTCTGTCTCATTTCATTGTCTACCAGAGGGTGTCCATCGCAGAGAAGGTGCTGAACAATCAGTTAGATAGGATGATTCATCCAGTGGAAATGAGCTTATCTCTTTCCTCAGCTGCCCCAGAGCATGCACAACAGACCCATGAACTGAGAAGCCATGGTAAGAGGGATGGAAGCCACACATGGCCCAACAGCATGGGCTTCCTCTGGCCGAGGCTGACCTAGGTATTACTACTAAGTGTCCAATCTGTCAAAGCACAGGCAGGGCTGAGCTCTTGACATAGTACCACCCCTCAAGGAGGGCACCCAGCCACATGGTGCCAGTTGATTACACTGGACCCAACCACCCTGGAGGTGCTGTGACTCTTCTATGACTTCATGGGACTGATACAGATTTGCCTTCTCTGTCCACAATGTCATGGTCAGCAGCACTCTCTCAGAGTTCCCAGGGTGTGCAGTTTATCATCAAAGCATTCCCCCCATAACATGGCCATGGAGAAAGTGAGCACATGACCATGTTATTCACTGGTCCTGCTATTTACCATACCAACCAGGGCTGCATCCTGAGAAAATGCTGGAATAACCACTTGAAGGCATAGCTAAGTCATCAGCTTGAAGATAGGGTTGAGAACCTGTCCTTACATGTTTGTTTGTTTGTTTGTTTGTTTTGAGATGAAGTCTCATTCTGTTGCCCAGGCTGGAGTGCAGTGGCACAATCTCGGCTTACTTCAACCTCTGCCTCCTGGGTTCAAGGGATTCTCCTGCCTCAGCCTCCCGAGTAGCTGGGATTACAGGCACCCGCCACCACCCCCGGCTAATTTTTGTATTTTTAGTAGAGACGGGGTTTCACCATGTTGGTCAGGCTGGTCTCAAACTCCTGACTTCGTGATCTGCCCGTCTCGGCCTCCCAAAGTGCTGGGATTACAGACGTGAGCCATCGCACCCTGCCTCCCTTACATGTATTTCTATACTTGAGACAATAGCTATTGTAAGGGTGCTACATCCCCAACAGTCAGAATACATAGGTCTGGAAGCCAAGAAATGAGTGGCCTCTCTCACCTTTATTCCCAATGACCCACTTGGCAAATTTATGCTTTCTATTGCCAAAGCTTTAGGCTCTGTTGAACCAGAGATCCTAGTTCTCAGAGGGTAGGGAGAGATCACTTCTACCAGAGGACATAATTGTGGTTTTATTAAACCTAAAATTATATCTGCCTCTGGTAATTTTGGGATCCTCATGACAGCAGACCAACAAGCTAAGAAAGGAGATTCTGAACTGGCAGGAGTAAGTGACCCCTGCTGGACCAGGTGAGGGGCATCTAGAAAGGGTAGTAGAGTCGGAAGCTGAGCATCGGTTACACTTTAGGACCAACTACAGCAGTGGGGTCTGGAGATTGTCCCTCCTCTTATCTGTTATCCTTTCTACCTCTTCCTCTTCCTTCTTCTCCTCTCTTCTTGTAACAAATCGTGACTTTCCACCACCCAAAGTAGCAGTGACAGAACATGAAACTTAATATGAATGCAAGTTTATCTGAGCAGGTGCAAGGGTGAACTGTGACACATACTGTCAATGCCCTGCCATTGTCCCTCAAACCTGTCAATGTATTCCCAAGACTTCCGACTGCCAGCATCCACATGGTAGCTAAGGGATCATTTTCCCAGAACTACAGAGAGCTGACTGTACACCTCACAGTTCACAAGTGCCAAAGAATTAAACACCACCAGGGAGCAGCCTCAACACTCAAACATGGTGTATAAATACCCCAGCTCCCTCATCCTTTGGGTGGGATGCTTCTGAGGCATCGATCATTCTGAGGTTTTGTACCATTTCCCAGAATTTCCCTGCAGGATAAATCTTCAGTTCCCCTTTGTGATAATAGTGCACCCTTATGGGGCTGCCTTCCCTTCCCTGTATCACCTTCCCACTTCCCTATTAGTGTTACTTATGCTCCCCAAATAAACTATTTTCACTTTAGTCCTTATCTTAAGGTCAGTTCTTGGAAGAACCCATGCTAAGACACATGTGGCTCAAGGACTATGCATTGAGAAGCACTAATTTAGAGAGTGAACTCATTTCTATTTTTTAAAAATATCTTTCTCCCTCTCTCCCCTGACTCCCCTTCTCCTTCCCCCTACACCCGAGTTTGTGTGTGCACACATGTGCACACATATATAGAATATATGAAAAAGATCTGAGGATATGATCCAAGTATTAACAATAGTTCTTTCTGAATGGTGGCTTCTTAGTTTTCCTCTCTTTTGTTTTTCTACAGCAGCAATTGTGTCTCTGAAAGTATTTTTAATTGGCAATTAGGAGATGATGAGTGGAGTGGTGGGGGAGCAGAGCCAGGCTGCAGTGGGCTGATGCTGGCCCAAGAAGATGCATAGGCCACAGTGGGCTGATGCTGGCACAGGAGGATGTGCAGGCTGCAGTGGACTGATGCCAGTCCAGGAGGATGTGCAGGCTGCAGTGGGCTCATGCAAGCACAGGAGGATGTGTAGGCTGCAGTGGGCTGGTGCTGGCCCAGGAGGATGTGCAGGCTGCAGTGGGCTGGTCCTGGCCCAGGAGGATGTGCAGGCTGCCGAGGGCTGGTGCTGGCCCAGGAGGATGTGCAGGCTGCAGTGGGCTGGTGCTGGCCCAGGAGGATGCGCAGGCTGCAATGGGCTGATGGTGACGCAGGAGGATGTACAGACAATTCTCTCAAGGTGCTGGGCTAGAGACAGGCAAGAAATGAGATGGTAGCTCAAGGTGGGGCAACTGTAGAGAGTATCATTTGAAGAGGAAGTTGAGCCTGTTTCTAGGCTGAGGAAAAGCAGCCAATGACAAGGAAGGAGACAAAAATACAGAGTCAAAAGTGGGCTCACTGAAGGAGTCAGGTCCCAGAAGAGGCCTGAGGGGATTCAAGGGGCCCTAGGGGAGGAATCCATTCTCAACAGAAGGTGAGCTTCATCCTCTGGGACCAGGGAAAGGGGGTGAAGATGAATAACGTTAGAAATGCATTTATTTCAGTCATTTTTTTGTTCTACTCTCTGCTTCATTTCACAGAGGACTTGAGGTGTTTCTATAGATAAGTTGATAGGTTGGAGGGACTGGAAGTTGAGACATCCCCACGGAGGGGGCTCCACTTCCTCCATGGAGCAGGAGGCAAGGTCCCCCACTGAGAGGAAGCAGGGGTGTCTCTGTGGGGTTACAGGAGCCAGGCAAAGGTTTGGAATAGGGAGGAGGCACTGAGCGACAGAGCCCAGCTTGCCCATTTATAAAGTCTGCTAGGTGGAGCTGACCGCTCAGCTGTGGCCCAGCCAGGCTGCACAATGTGGAGTCATCTCCAGCTGCTTGGGCCCCAGGCAAGAATCACAGGAGGAGCCTGTGCCGCTTACTTGTCCTGGTTTTAGATAAGTCACTTCCCCACTCCCAGCCACAGTTTCCTCATCTGCCAATGGGGAGAAACAAGTCAAATCTGGAGATTTGATCCTATTGTGAGGATCAAATCAAATAACACACATGAAGCACCTAGCACAGTGCGTGGCACTCGGAAGTTGCTCAATGTTCCTTCTTCTGCTCCTCTGCCTTCAAGTGGGCTTGAGCAAATGTAACCTGGATAGGAAGGGACATGGATGTTTTATCTTGTATTGGTGGATGCTGTTACATGCAACAATTTTAAATACAGCCGACTCTCATTACTCTCTGTAGCCCTTAAAAGAGCTATGGCATCAGGCTCCTGTGAGTCTCTGGCCACATTTTCAGCAACCAGTCAATATACAACATTGTTTTATTTATTTATTTATTTATTTATTTATTTAGAGATGGAGTTTCGCTCTATCGCCCAGGCTGCAGTGCAGTGGTGCAATCTCAGCTCACTGCAACCTCCACTTCCTGGGTTCAGGTGATTCTCGTGCCTCAACCTCACAAGTAGCTGGAATTACAAGCACCCGTCACCACACCCGGCTAATTTTTGTTTTTTAGTAGAGATGGGGTTTCACCATGTTGGCCAGGCTGGTCTCAAACTCCTGACCTCAGGTGATCCTCCTGCCTCAGCCTCCCAAAGTGCTGGGATTACAGGAGTGAGCCACCGGACCCAGCCACAACTTTGTTTTATGTGTGTTTCTGCTTAGAGACCCTTATTTAATATATAAATCGTTGATTCACTAGCATTGAACTCACAGCCAACACTACTGTAACTCATGTCTGAACAAAGCTTATCAAGCACACGTATTTTCTCCTTAAGGCACATCACAGCCTTCTTGTGCTTGAGAATACCAGACAGCACTTCAGCACAATGCTTGGGGCCATTTTAAATAGCAAAATCACCAACAAAAAGCACAAAAAATGAGAACAGTTCGCACCAAATAAGTCACAAAAAGAATACTTGTTTACACTATGACAGCTGAGACAAGAAGGCAGGGTGTCCCTTTGTTCAACTTCAGCTGGGAACATATGTGTGGGTAAGTCAAGATTTTCACCACTGCACATAAGTATGTCCACAAATAATAGCAATTGTGCCTCAAGTATTGATTTGAAGGTTACAAATAAATTTTAGAAGCAGGTGATTTTGCAAATATGGAATCCATAAATAATGAGGATCAATTTTCTTTATTTTTTCTGATTATAAAAATATATATAATAAACAGAGCTATCTAATGTAAAAGTTAAAGTCCCCCATAATCCCAGCCCACAAATGAACACAATTAGAATATAGTTCTATAGAATTTTTGTTATGCAAATAATGCCTGTGATTGTGTCTAAGTCTGTGGGTGTCTATGTGTCTATGTGTATTTGGGTCTTTCTTTTCTTTTTCTCACTCAACAATAGCTCTTGGATAGCTTTCCAGAAAAAAAATTCCTGATGTTAATTTTTGGAGTATGAATGGAAGCAGATGGCATACACTGCAGTCAGGATCTCTAAGTCTTAGTTCAGACCACTCAACCACATCAGATGTGGAGAGAGCAATGACTTGCCAAATGTAAAGATAATCAACAGTTTTAGTGTTCTGCATCTTAATGGAGATGGAATAAGGTCAAGAGAAGAACTGCTCAGAGGATAAAAGGACTGAACACTGGGAAGTAAAGTGAAAGATAAGAGACTGGGTCAGGCACGGTGGCTCACACCTATAATCCCAGCACTCTGGGAGGCCAAGGCAGGCAGATCACTTGAGGTCAGGAGTTTGAGACCAGCCTGGCCAACATGGTGAAACCCCCTCTCTACTAAAAATACAAAAATTAGCTTGGCGTGGTGGCGGGCACCTGTAATCCCAGCTACTCGGGAGGCTGAAGCACGAGAATTGCTTGAGGCTGGGAGGTGGAGGTTGCAGTGAGCCAAGATTGCACCACTTCACTCCAGCCTGGGCAACAGAGCAAGACTCCATCTCAAAAGAAAAAAAAAGAGTCTGTGACTTTCAGCCAGAGAAAACCACATTCTATGTCCTTTGGAGGAGACTAGACCTACATATTAAGACTATCTACTGAAAGGATTTAGACAATAGAGTAAAATAGTACCAGAGCCTCTTCTAAAAACAGCTGCAAAATTGGCTGGGCACAGTGGCTCATGCCTGTAATCCCAGCACTTTGGGAGGCAGAGGCGGTTGGATGACCTGAGGTCAGGAGTTTGAGACCAGCCTGACCAATATGGTGAAACCCTGTCTTTACTAAAAATACAAAAATTAGCCAGGCATGGTGGTGTGCGCCTATAGTCCCAGCTACTAGGGAGGCTGAGAAGGAGAATCACTTGGACCTGGGAGGCAGAGGTTGCAGTGAGCCAAGATCATGCCACTGTGCTCCAGCCAGGGTGACAGAGCGAGACTCCATCTCAAATAAACAAATAATAAAAACAGCTGCAAAATAGTATGGAGAAAGCTGGGCTGCTGCAACAAAAGACCCAAAATACAATGGCTCTTAGAAAATAAGTTTACTTCTCACTCTGTAGTCCATGTCAGGGTGGCTGTACTTCATGCAGTCATTCAGGAACCCAGGATCCTCCCATATCTTTGCTCCATCAGCCCTTTTGAAGCATTATTGAAGCTGTGTCCCTGGTACATCTGTGTTCCAACTCAAGAGAAGAGAAAATGGAGCATGGAAAAGCAAAAGCTTCATGCCTTAAGGTCTATTTCTATTTATGTTCTATTAGAAAGATTTTAGTCACCAAGTCTCACTCGGCTGCAAGAACAGCTGGGATGTATGATCTCTAGTGGACCAGCCATTCCTCCGACTGCTACTCTATTACATAGAAGAACAGGAGGATGAAGTTTAGTGGACAGCTAGCAATTTCCATCACATCTCCTTTATTTGAGCCTTGGTATCTTCCTCTATAAAAGGGGGATAATAATATAAACTAGTTAAGGCTGCTTTGGGACTCAAATCCAATAATATATGTGAGAACGCTTAGCAAGCCCTACTGTGTCTGATAAGAATTTCTCATTGATTTTGCCCTCTAGACTGCCAGCTCCTTGGGAGCAAGGAGCATAGTTTATTCCACCTCCTCACAAAGACCTGCTTGGAGTCAGCATCAGTAAATACATGTTGAATAATGAAGTCACTGTTTCATCCATCATCAAGCCTTTTTTTTTTTTTTTTCATTTCATTTCAAACGCTTCAATAATTTAGACTCTGCCCTGTTCACTTTCCCCACCCCCTCATTAGGGGTGCACGTCAGTATATCAGTTGGGATTCTCTGGGTTGCAAAGTGACAATGCACTACTGTTAAACTGGCTTATGCAATAAGATGGACCATCTCACATATCCTGAAGTCCAGACTCTGCATCAGAATAAAAGCTTCTCTTCCCTAGGACTCTCTTGGCCTTGCCCTCCCTTCTGTATTTGCTGCATTCTCAGACTGGGAGCAAGATGGCTGTTGCTATTCCAAGCATTGCCACCAAACATATCCCAGCAAAGGGGGCAGACTGTTTTGCAAAGTAAAGAGACCGTTTCCTGAAAACCCCTCTCTGCCATAGGCTTCCCCTTTAGTTTTTCAGGCTGGACCTGCCCAAACCGTCACTGGCAAGAGGAATGAGACCACCATAATGGACTTGGACCAAACAAGACTCACTCCATGAGACCACCATAATGGACTTGGACCAAACAAGGCTCACTCCTGGAAATGGGCTGGGGTCAGCCTTCCTTGGGTCACTTGGGGAAGGGGGCCACCTGAACAAAATCAGGGCTCTGCCCATAAGAAAAAGTTGAGAAACTGCTGTTGCATGAGCAACCAACTATTTTTCTCACAATGATGGAGATTCTGGGCCAGATGAGGGTGTGATGGAGAAAGTGTTAACCATAGAGAACTAAACTGAGAGCTTTTTCATAAACTTTACCTCAATAAAGTTTAACACCAATGAAGATATTTCTGGAGGAGGCAGAAACTGGTAGCCACCCTCTATGGCTCATTTCCCTCACCCCCGTATCCAACCATCACCAAATGTCACCGTGTCTGTACTTGCAATACCCTAGTCTTCTCTCCTTACCCACTGTTGGGGCCCCAGTTCGGGTCTCGCCTCCTGCAGGCACGATGACAACAGCACCTTAGGGGTGCCCAGTCTTTCCTTCCTCCTGCAACCCAGGGCGTTGATGCGGTTATTCAGCTACACACCTTTACTGTGTGCTGAGTGCTGTGCATGCGCAGACACATTGGAAAAGCTCCCTGTCTTCTTCACCTTGCAGATGGTATAATGATTATCTCTGAGACTTCCTGAAACCCAATCGGACCAGGTCATTCCCTTGCCTGAAAGCCCCATGCCTTCAAGAAATTCTTTACCATGACCCACAATGCCCTCCAGCCCACCCAGGCTCCTTCTCCACCCCACCCCCAACGGTACAGAATTACTCGCACTTCCTTCACTGCACCCTCCCCTTTCACGCCTCTATGCTTTTGCACAGGCTGTCTCCTCTGCCTAGAAATCCCTTATCCCCTCTCCATCTGGCACGCAAGACAAGTTCTCCTATTACTTTTTCTCCCTCTCTCCTGCTCCACCCCTCACCGCCTTAACACACACACACACACACACACACACACACACACACACACAAATACAGCACTCCAGAATTGTTTGCCAATGGAGGCAGCCTCCGGGGCCAGATGTTAGCCAGGGCTTTCCAAACTTCTCCCCAAGCACTCCTTAAGAAAGTGAAGAGGAAATGGGACCCCAGGGCTTAGGAGTGTGAGGGCCTTGAACTTGCTCTAAGCAAGCAGGGCATTTCAAGAGTTTTATCTTTATATTTTATGCAGAAGTTGTATTCCAAATAAATTCTTGTTCGTTTTAATACAAAATATGATTTTTTCTACATCTTCAAATCGATGATCCAGAAAGATGCTCCTTGTTTATTTGTTGTGCTCTCAAATTAGCTGCTCCGCCTCGCCGCGGGGACCCTAAGCGAGACCTGGATGCAGTTCCAAGTACACACCCCGAAGGAACAGCTGGGCTTCGCTTCCCCGGGAGCTGGAGGATGGTGGGGGTGGGGCGGGGTCAACCGGCTGGTGGCCCCGCCCCTCCCCCGCCCGCTGCGGGGGCGGAGTTGCTTGGGTCCCGCCCACGGGGGCGGGGAGGCAGCCGCGGCCACCGGCTGCTCGGATTCGGCTGGTTCCGGGTTGAGAGGCTGCGCTGGACCGAAGCGGTGGCTGCTAAGCTCGCGGGGGTAAGGGGTCGCGCTGGGCCAGGGTTTGGGGCCGGGATCCGGCAGCTGAGCGGGCCGGCACCCCTCCTCTTCTCTGCCGGTCACAGCCAATGTACGGCTCGGCCTGGCTGCCCCCTCCCCCAGGATTCCCCATCCCCAGCTTTTCGCCCTCCCCGCACCGCCCCCACCCCGGGATTTCGACCCCCTCAAGGGCTCCACCCCGCTCCGGGATCCCCTTCTCCCAGCTCCTATCCCTTAGGACTGCCCCGCCCCCTAGAACCTCCCCGTCAGGATCTCCGTCCCTCAGCCGCTCACAGCCTCCTCCCAGCGCCCATCGCCTTGAGCTGCCCACTACCTCTAGACTGCCCTCCCGGGCTGGCGTCCCACGGAGTCTCAGCCGCGCACCCCTTCCTCGCGTTACCCTCCTTCCGGACAGCACCCCCTCCCTTCTCCGGTAGCTCCTACCCCTGCCTGTGCGGGCCTCGTCCCCGCGCCCAGCCCTCGGTGCTGCCTCCGACAGCGCCGCGCTCTCTCAGCCGCCCCCCTGCCCCTCGGGCCCCCCTCTCTGCTGCCCCCGGCGCCATGGCGTGCAGCCTCAAGGACGAGCTGCTGTGCTCCATCTGCCTGAGCATCTACCAGGACCCGGTGAGCCTGGGCTGCGAGCATTACTTCTGCCGCCGCTGCATCACCGAGCACTGGGTGCGGCAGGAGGCTCAGGGCGCCCGCGACTGCCCCGAGTGCCGGCGCACGTTCGCCGAGCCCGCGCTGGCGCCCAGCCTCAAGCTGGCCAACATCGTGGAGCGCTACAGCGCCTTCCCGCTGGACGCCATCCTCAACGCGCGCCGCGCCGCGCGACCCTGCCAGGCGCACGACAAGGTCAAGCTCTTCTGCCTCACGGACCGCGCGCTGCTCTGCTTCTTCTGCGACGAGCCTGCGCTGCACGAGCAGCATCAGGTCACCGGCATAGACGACGCCTTCGACGAGCTGCAGGTGCGCTGCCGGGCCTGCCTGGGGAAGAGGCGGGGCCGGGCTGGAGGTGGGGCCGGGAGGGGGGTGGGGTCAGGGCTGGACCGCGGGCCAGGCCCAGTCAGAATGGTCCTGGGGCGGGGCCGCCAGCCGGGTCAGGGCCCTATCAGGAGTAACGCGGGGCAGGGAGGGGCGGGGCCGCCGCAGGGCGGGACCGTGGGGGCGGGGCCTTGGGCAGTCCGGACCCTGAGGGATCTGAGACAGACCTGGAGTACCGGCTGGTCCGCGGTTAGGGAGAAGTCGGGGATGCGGATGGGATGGCGGAAACAAGTGAGATCAGAAGTGGACCAGATACTGGGCTGGGGCAGGGTTGTGGACGAAGCGGAATCAGAGCCGGGCAAAGGCAGGGCCACTGTCAGACTGAGGGCGAGGCCGCGAGGATGGGTCTGTATTAAACCGGGTAGCTGAGCTCTGGCAGGCTGGGGGTTCTGTGGGGGCGGAGACTGGATCAGATGTGCATCAGGACTAAGAGGAGTACGGGGGCTAGAATGTGTTGGACAGGTGAGGGTGAAACCTAATAGAGGGGTATAAGTTAGGGTGCCAAAGTGCTGAGAGGGCAGGTTTGAGTACTGAGGATTAGGCCAAGGTGTATGAGGGGTTAAGACTGAGATCAGGTCCAGATACTCTACAACAAGTTTAGATTTAAGCCAGAGTAGAGGCCAGGTTGAGTGGGGGCAGGACTTTAAGGTAAAGATTTGGAGAATAAGGCCCAGATGTAAGGTGATTCAAGAAGGGAGGGGCTAGACCTCTAGGAGTCTCTAGAGGTTTTTGATGACCTCTTTGGCTCTGTCCCCCACATCAGGACTTTTGAAGACTAAGTGAAACGGTACATGCAGAGTGACCTGAGCATAGTTGGCATAGAACTCTAATCGGTCTCCCTTAAGACTTCCTGTCTTCACTGACAAACTCCTACTCAACTTTTAAGGCCTTGCTCAAATATCCTCTCCGTGAAGCCTTCTCCAAGCTCCACTGGTCAAACAAACAAACAAACAAACACAAACATTAGAACTGCATTTCCCCAAATGCTCTCTATTAATAAGTGTGGGAAATACAGTATATTTTTTATACCCACCCCCTTGGAGAATTTTCAGTGTGCATTTGCATATTAAAAGCTTAGAGAAATTTTGTTGCAAATAAATCTATTTTACTGTGTTTAATAAAATGGTTCCCAAGCTTACTTGGGCCTGGAATCCTTTTTTCAAGCTAAATCACTTAAATCCAGCAGTCCCATGTACCTGGCTTTGGGATACTAGTCAAGCACGTAGTTCTCCAAGGCCAGAGACAGAATCTTATTTCTCCTATCTATGGCCCCAAAGCCTGGTGCAAGGCCTGGCCCACAGTACACACCAATAAAGGCCAAATGAATGAACGAAAGAATGACCAACCCTGGCCTAAGCTGGACCACACTGTGGAGCGTTTGGAAGCAGAAGGTTTTTGGCTCAAACATTTTATGAAAATGGAGTGGGCTAACTTGGGAGGTAATGAGCTCTCTGGCCTCGAGATACTCAAACAGAAACTAAATAATTACTTTCCCCTGTATTGTAGGGGCTCCCAACCCCTCCACACACTAGTCTTTGAGTAGGCCTGCACCCAGCAGATGCCCATGGGCCTCAGGAGAAATGGCCCATGTTCACCATCGCTCCTTCCCTGTCCCTTTTATCTCAAAACTACAACTGACTCCCTTCCAGTCTAGCTGTCTGAGGATGAAGGCCCCATCAGAGGCCTGGGCCTCTGGGAGCCTGCACAAGGCTTGGCCCTCCACCCCCAGAGCCATCGTGCTAGACGCTGCTGCTGTCCATCTCCCCGTCTATGGAGTCACATAAGCAGGAAGAGTTTGAGGGGACTCTGTCTGAAACCATCTGTCCAACCTCTTCATCATGTAGGAATGGAAAGTGAGGCCTGGAGAAGTGATGTGACTTGCCCAAGGCCACACTTCCAGACAGTGAGACAGCCAGGGCTATAGGGCACAGCCTGACCCAGATCCCTCTTCTCTGATCTCTCCCCTCCTTGTCTGACCTTCTAGCCTCTGCTTCAGAGCCTTGGTTCTCCTGTCTGCAAACCAGGAAATCCAAATTACTGTATGTTGGGCTTCTGTACTCTATCCAATGACCTGGGGGACACAGGAGAAATTGAACATGTATTACCTACAAATATTATTGAAATGCTTCATTATTGGGTGAAAAGTAAAACAGGACTGCCACTTGCTTACTTTCTAGCACACTGTCCTGGGGTTGGACATACTTGGGTTCCAAACCTGCTGTGGGCACTGTGTGCACCTTGGTGAGTCACTTCATGTAAACGTTGATGCTCTGTCTGTACAATGGGGTCAGGATGCTTCCTTCCTACCAGGACTTTTGTGAGGCTGACCTGGGATTAACCTGCTATTTGAGGTTCAAAGGCACACAGTACGGGCTGGAATAACATACAGCCCACCTTTTCTCTTTCTGCCTGTGAGAGCTCATGTGCCCAGCTGAGTGAATGCCCAGACTCTCCTCTCTGGCCCGAGAAGGAGGCCTTGCTTTAGTGTGTCCTCTGGGCTTGGCAATTTGGTGGCAGAGAAATCTGCCTCCCATCTAGAGAGTATGTGCTGCTGGGTGAGATTCAAGGCACCCTCCACCCCACCTGCCTCTCCCTCCATATGGGGAAGGCAAGGCTTATTAGCTATTTATGTAGCAGAAATAAGGCTGAACCCACCCTCACATCCCCTTCTCTCCCAGCAGCTGATGGAGCTGGGGCCCTTCTCCTGCAGAATTACAGACTCAGAGCCATGCATATGATCTGGTGCCACATCCACTTGACAGATGGGGAAACCGGAGAGGGAGCGGGAGGAAGGGGACTTGCCCAAGGCCTCGAAGCCAGAGGAAGCTGGGCCTATACTCAGCTGGAGTCTCCCAACACCCTACCTAGCAGTTGGCCTGGAGCTTTTACATTTATTATAAATCCTTGAGGCATCAGAGCAGAGAAATTAAGAGCCCTGCTTTGTACCCAGGCAATCTCAATCCTGGCTCTACCATTTACTGTGTGACTTTGGGAAGATTATTTACCATCTCTGAGCCTCGGGTCCTTCATGGACAGCATGGAAGTAATTATATTAGGATTAAACAAGATGATGTTTATAAAAACTTAGTACTGCACTTGGCACCTAACAGCACTCAATAAATGACAGCTATAGTAGGTTACATCGTACTCGGCATTATTGACATTTGGGGCTAGATAACTGTTGTGCAGGGCCATCTTGTGTGTTATAGGAAGTCTGGTAGCATTCCTGGCCTCTACCCATTAGATGCCAGTAGCAAACTCCACCCACCCTGCAAGTTGTGACAATCAAAACCATCTCCAAGCATTGACAAATGTCTCCTAGAGTCAAAATCACCTCTAGTTGAGAAACCTGACCTAGAAAAGTCCTACTGAACTTTAAAACTTCAGGTCAAATATCACCTCCTCTGTGAAGCCTTCCCTGACCTACTAAGCACAATTGCTTTGTACTCCAGATTCCATCACAGGGGTCAGATCCTGACATGCTGTGTGTCCTTGGTCACGTCACTTTGCTTCTCTAAGGCTCCTTCTCTAAGGTTCATCTATAACACGAGGATATGACGTTCCTGGGAAGGATGTTGTAAGGGTTAGGGATCCTTTATCAGAAGTGCCTAGTACTGTGCCTGGCATAGTAGGCACCCCAAAACTATTTTTAAATGTCTTTATTCTGATTATAAAATTAACACAAGAAGCAGAGCTGTATAATGTAAAAGTTAAAGTCCCCCCATAATCATATCCCATGAAACATGGCAGGAGCTACTATATAGTTCTAAGGATTTTTATGTAACCTGTGGGTGTGCATGTGCATGTGTGTGCATGCGTACATGCATGTGTGTGCATGTGTGCATGCATGTGTGTGTGTGCATGTGTGTGTGTGTATATGTGTATGTGTGTTGGTGTCTTCCTCCCCACCTCCACTGCTGAGTACCTGGACCACTGAGCAAAGTGGAGGGAAGGAGCCCATTTCCAAAGAGTTCAGGGCTTCTCAGCCAATATTCATCGAGCCCAGTCTGAATGCCTGGGACTGCACTAAGAGCTTTTCTTGCATTACCTCATTTAATCTTCATAGCACCCTGTGGGATGGGTATTGTTATCTATTTCTTCTACTGATGAAGAAACAGACTCAGAGGAATTAAGTGACTCATTTGGTCACCCAGCTGGTAAATGGCAGGGCCAGGATTGGAAGCCAGTCTGACTAGGCCACATATCGTCCCTGAGCTACCTCTGAGGGCTGGGTAATTGTCTCCCAGCCACCCTGCCTGTCCTGTATTGACAGGGCTAGGCCATCTGTGCCAGCTGACGCCCCGAGGGCAGGTGGTTGGGACGTCATCTTGGTCAGAGCAGACGTGGCATCCGGCTCCCTGGCCATCTCAGGTTCCTAACCCCAGAGAGGGGATCCGATTCAGTCTCAGCCGCCCCCCTCCAGGCCTCATGTGACCATTGGAGCCCTTCCCAAGGCTTCCTTCATGCCAGAGAAGACAGCAGTGGATCAGCCTTGGACGCAAGCCCTGGTAGGCAGGGTATGGTGATCCAGTGACACCAAGGCAGCCACCCAAGGAGGGAGGGGGCTGGGGGCTAGGTTCAAATCTCGGCTCTGGTTTCTTCCAGGAGAGGGGGTGACACCCTCTTACCCAATCTGAGAAATGGAAGTAAGAACTAGCCCTCCTGCTTTCTGTATAAAGAGAGAGAAAGAGTTGCTAAATATCCAAAGAAATGAGAGATTCAGAGGCACTTTATTTTGTAGCATAGATAGGAAGGCAGCTGGGTTGTCTGTGTTGTGGGGAAGTGGCTCTGCTGTTACTTTTCCAAGGAGAGGGCAGGATTTCTATGCCAACAGCAGCCTCTGTGAGGGCAAAGCTGGCTGTGGGTCAAACTCAGAGCTGGCCGCTGGCATCTCTACATCCCTCTTCACAGGTGTCTGGGCAGCCAGGATACCTTGGCTGAGCACGGGCCACAGTGTAGAAGCTTAGGGCCAACACTGGGGACCCCAAGATGTTTATTTTATAGAAAGAAAAAAGACCTGGTAGGGACTAACAATGATGAAACAACGACTCTAAAAAATTATAGCCCAAGTTTTGGAGGCACAAAGTAAGTTATGGGGCACTTACTGTGTGCCAGGTGCTGTGTTATAGGCATTTGATCCTCACAAGGATTTTTTCGTTCCCTACTCCCTGAGTGGGACTGAGATCAGTACCATCTCACAGATGAAGAAAATGAGGCTGAGAGATTCAGTAACCTTCCCAAGATCACATTGCAAGTAGGAGGAAGAGCTGAGATTCAAAGTGGTCTTTCTGACTCAGAATTCACCCTCCTTCCCAACACGCCAACTGTCCCAGGGAGCACCAAATGAGGAGGAACCTGAGAAACCATCTGGTTGACATGCTCCCCATTTTGCAGATGGGGAAACTGCCTTGCCCAGGGTTAGACCAGAGCTCAGCTCTCCCGACTCAGTCCAGTGTTGTTTTCCCAGTACCATTTACCTTCCTGACCTCCATCTCTGCTTGAACACTCAGAGGGATGAGGCGGATTTGGAGGTGAGTTCTGTCTTGGATTCAGGGATTCCTTTAATAATTTCTGGGCTGGGCGCAGTGGCCCACGCCTGTAATCCCAGCACTTCAGGAGGCCAAGGCAGGCGGATCACCTGAGTTTGAGATCAGCCTGGCCAACATGATGAAACCCCCAACTCTACTAAAAATACAAAAAAAAAAAAATTAGCTGGGCATTCATGGCACACACCTATAATCCCAGCTACTCGGGAGGCTGAGGCACGAGAATCGCTTGAACCGGGAGGCAGAGGTTGCCGTGAGCTGAGATCGTTCCACTACACTCCAGCCTGGGTGACAGAGTGACACTCCATCTTAAAAAAAATACATATACATATACATATACATATAAATACGTGTGTGTACATATATATGTATATGTGTATATATACATACATATATATATGTATGTGTGTGTGTATATATATATATATATACACACACACATAATTTCTTTAGCAAGTATCTGTGCCATGGCTACAGAGGGCCAGCCCTGTGTTGGGCCCAGGAGAGAACTACACAAGACCTGGCCCTGTGTGGTCCCGAGAGATAGGCCCATAAACTGGTAGGTTGCTGTAACTGAGGCTTGCTCTGTTGAGCTGAATCCTAAAAGATACGCTGAGTACTTCAGGCCAGGGAGCAGAAAGAAAGATGTTATGGACAAAGGGAATAAAAACATGCACAGCCTGGTGCAGATTGTTCCACGGACTGGGTTCAAGGCTTTGACAGGCAGGCATGCTCTCCTTCTCTCTCTCTCCCCCAGCCTACCTCTCATTTAATTCTAACAGTAACCCTATGAGATGGATCTCATTGCCCCATTTTATAAATGGAGAAACTGAGGCTCAGAAACTGTGCCTAGCTGGGCACAGTAGCTCACACCTGTAATTCCAGTACTTTGAGAGGTCAGGGCAGGAGGATTGCTTGAGCCCAGAAGTTCGAGACCAGTCTGGGCAACATGGCAAAACCCTATCTCTACAAAAAATGCAAAAAAATTAGCTGGACATGGTTTCATGCACCTGTAGTCCCAGCTATTTGGGAGGCTGAGGTGGGAGGATCGCTTGAGCCCAGGAGGTTGAAACTGCAGTGAGCTGTGATGGTGCCACTGCACTCCAGCCAGCCTGGGCAACAGAGTGAGACCCTGTCTCAAAAAAACAAAAAGAAAAAACAGAAACTGTGCCTAAGGGCCTGGAAAGGGAGAAGGGAGAAGAAGGGGGAAGAAGAAAGGGGGGAAAAGAATATAAATGTACTTACTATCTCTGAATTGTACACCTAAAAATGGTAAAGATGATAAGTTATATATGTATATTTTACCTCAATAAAATTTTTTTTAAAAAGAGGCTAAGCACAGTGGCTTATGCTTCTAATCCCAGCTCTTGGGAGGCCAAGGTGGGAGGATCATTTGAGGCCAGAAGCTAGGAGTTCGAGACCATCCTGGGCAACACAGAGAGACCCCATCTCTACAATAAATTTTTAAAAATTATCCAGGCATGATGCATGCCTGTAGTGTGAGGTACTTGGGAGGCTGAGGCAGGAGGATTACTTGAGCCCCAGGAGTTTGAGGCTATAGTGAGCTATGATTGCACCACTGCACTTCAGCCTAGGTGATAGAGTGAGCCCTTGTCTCTAAAAAAATTTTTTTTAATTAGGGGAAAAAAAAAAAAAGAAAGAAACTGTGCTTAAGGTCAGAAAACCACTAAGTGTCCCTGAAGCTGAAACTTGAACTCAGGTTATCTGAGTGTGACCAGGGACAGGCATGGAGGTGAGCACACATTCAGGTGGTTCATTGTGGCTAGAGGGGAGGGTGTGGCAGGAGGAGGTAAGAATGGAAAAGCAAGGCTTGACCAGCTCAGGAAGGGCTTTGAATGCTTGAATGTACACATACATGCACACACACACATACACACATACACATGCATGCACACACAAGCTCACACACACACATGCATGCACCCATTGAGCTTGATCCTTAACTAGGAAGCCAGAAACAGATGTGAGCAGGCAAGTGCAGCCCGGCCAGGTCTGCATTATGGACCAAGCACTCTGGGGCAGTGTGCCAGGGGAGCTGGTGGGAGACCCTAGAAGCAGGGACTGGCCAGATGTTGCCAGAGATTGTGTGGCTCGGAAGTGCACAGGGAGGGTTGGGGCTCAAAGATATAAAATAATTCCAGTCTGTTGGGAGGACCAGGAGCATCCGGTTCTAGGTATAGATGAAGGATTGGGGTTGAGGGAGGAAAGGGAGAGGCAAGTTCAAGTTTGTCACGGTCAGGTTTCTGGCATCCTTGGGTCAGAGAGGGAAAGAGAGAGAAGTACCCAGACATGGAGAAGAGGAGAGGCTTGAGCACCTATTGTGTGCAGCACCATGCTGGGCCGTGTCATAGGTGCCATCTCACTTTAGCCTTCATCACAACACTGTGAAAGCTTGCGGAGGTGAGCCCTGAGCGAAAGTCGTGCTGTCAGGATTTGAACACAGGCTTTTCTGATGAAGAGTCCCTGAAGCCAGAGCTGAGATGGCTTTCCACAGCTGCTTTGTCCCCTGGGCCAGAGGGAGGGATGGCCTCACAGCAGGAGAGATCTGGCCTTGGGAACATTTGAGCCCTGCCTCTCTGTGCCCCCCAACTCCTCTGTTGCCCCAGTCCTGGCTTCTTCATACCAATAAAGAGCCCCAGAGCCTCAAAGCTGGCATATTTGCATAACTGTGTGCTCAGGGCTGCGCAGACTCCACAGCCCCACCCTCTGAGGTGTGTCCTCCCCACTCACCTCATCCTGCCCTGCCCACCCCCGCTCCGATGGGGCCCTGTGGAATCCAACTCTCCAAGGCTGACATTCAAGGCCTCCTCCAGTGCCCACCCCTACCCTAGCTAGCCCCAACTGGCCTTTCCAGCTTGTGACTCCACCCACCTGTCACATGCCTGGCTGCAGCCATCCCCAACCACCCCCACTTCCTGCACATGTGAGGGTGGGCCCCTACCCAACCTGTTCTCCCCACCTGCAATGCCCTGGCCCATCCTGGAGACTTGAAGGAACCCTGGCCATCCATCTTCCTTTGTCCTTCCATCAGAAACAAACTCCTTCCTTGAAGCTCCCCCAGTTCTGAGTCCCAACTTTACATATAGTTACTATGATGATAATGACAACTAAGATTGATTGAGCTCACCCTGTACGTCATGTCAGGTCATGAATTAAGTCATTTCATTCCCAGAGCAAGCCTATGGAGCAGGTGCTGTTAGGCCTTACTTAATAGATTTGAGGTCCGGTGCCATGGCTGATGCCTGTAATCACAGCACTTTGGGAGGCCAAGGTAGGCAGATCACTTGAAGTCAGCAGTTCAAGACCAGCCTGGACAACATGGTGAAACCCCATCTCTACTAAAAATACAAAAATTAGCCAGGCGTGGTGGCGGGCGCCTATAATCCCAGCTACTCAGGAGGCTGAGGCAGGAGTATCACTTGAACCTGGGAGGCAGAGGTTGTAGTGAGCCAAGATCGCACCACTACACCCCAGCCTGGGTTACAGAGCGAGATTCTGTCTCAAAAAAATAAAAAATAAAAATAAGACCTTACTTTACAGATTTGGAAACCAAGGTGGAGGGAGGGTGCTGTGAGCACAGCCAGGTGTTGTCAGCTGTTCTGGATCCTAGCAGGCCCTCCATGTTTATCCTGTTCTTCTTTGTATTTTACCTATTCAAGTTTCTTCCTCCTCGACTAACTGCAAATTCTTCAAGGACCATGTATAGGCCCACCCCTGGAGCGGCCAGCACAAAGCCTGACACTCATTGGGTACTCAGAAATTTTTGCTGCATTGATTTGCATGGGAGGTAGGGAGGCCAAGAGATTTTGAACATGGATTTTCGGAGCCACTGAGACCCTCCCCTCTGCCTCTTACTAGCTGTGTGAACTTAGGCAAGCTGCCTAACCTCACTGAGCCTCAATTTCCCCCTCTGTGAGATGGACGCAATAAAGACACTACTAACCTTGTGGATTGTTGTGAGAATTAGGTGACAAGATGCCTGTGAAATTCAAACCCAAACCATACCCGCCTCCAGCCCCTCTGGTCCTGGGTCTCTGCCGTTACCAGTGTCCTTCCTCAGGGTTAAGCTGTATCACTTGGGAGTTTATCAGGCTCCAGTTTCCTGTGTGACCTCTCTGCTGGAGTAAAATTTCCAGTTTGTTCTCCTGTGTCAAGCTGTGTGGCCGTGGGCCAGTCAGTCCCTTCCCTTGGGCCTGTGTTTCCTGTCCTGGCAATCCAAGGGGTTGGACCAGATGGTCCCTGCAGCCTCTTCCTGCTCTGGCCATCTGAGAAGGGAAGGAGGGGCCACCTGGACACAGTGAGGGATGAAGACACAAAGAAGCGACTAGGGAGCCGCATACGGGACACAGTGACCGCTCTGTCTCCCGAGCACCCAGGGTGTGCCAGGCTCTGTGCCCTGTGAGGCTGAATACTTCTTACCATTGTCTCATTTTATCCTCCCAACCTTAGGAGATATGATTATCCCCATTTTTCAGACAAGGCACTGGGGCACAGAGAGGTTAGGTGACATCCTAGGGTCACACAGCCCAATGGGTGGTAGAGCCAGTCTTCTAACCAAGGAAGGAGACACGTTGGAGGGGGAGGGGTGACACAGCTCAGGCAGCCTTCTAAGTCCTACCTTCTGGACTCTAGGGTTTGGTTTTCCTAAGTTAGCTGTTTCTTTGGGCTCTGCACCTAGCCCATCCAAGGAACTCTGCCTGCTGGGGGCCTTCTCTCCCCTCCCACCCTTTCAGAGGTGAACTCTGACCCAGCCTAGCCTCATCCCTGGGCAGGGACATCCTGAAGACTCAGTGAGGCCAGGGGTGTGTGGCCGTGTCCTAGGTACTGAGATTGTGAAAATCTCCCCTTTCCACAGTCCTTGCCCTCAAGAGCCCATAATCTAGTAGGGGAGATTTTTGTTGTTGTTGTTTTAAAGATGGGGTCTCGCTCTGTCACCCAGGCTGGAATGTACAATCTAGTAGGGGAGATTTTTTTTTTTTTTTTAGAGAGACTGGGCTGTGTCACCCAGGCTGGAGTGCAGTGGCACAATCTTGGCTCACTGCAACCTCCTGGGTTAAAGCGATTCTTGTGCCTCAGCCTCCCAAGTAGCTGGAATTACAGGCACCCGCCACCATGCCCGGCTAATTTTTGTATTTTTAGTAGAGACGGGGTTTTGCCATGTTGGCCAGGCTGGTTTTGAACTTCTGACCTTAGGTGATCCACCTGCCTCAGCCTCCCAAAGGCTTGGGATTACAGGTGTGAGCCACTGTGCCCAGCTTAGTAGGGGAGATTGACAGGTAACCTTGCAATTAAAATGCAGTGTGTGCCATCAGGGTACAAGTGTGGGACACTGTGCATGCAGAGTTTGAGACATGTACTCCCAGGGGAGGTGACATTTGATCTGGGTCTTGAGAGATGTGTAAAGGCCTGGAGAGCCCTGTGAGCTGCTCATGTATCTGCAGCAGTACTGTCCACTAGAACTCTCTGGTAGAACGGGCAGTTCTGTGTCTGCACTGTCTGATACAGCAGCCCACGTGGCTGGCAAGCACTTGAAATGTGGCCAGTGCAACCGAGGAGCTGAATTTTCCATTTTATTTCATTTTAATTAATTGCAATTTAAATAGCCATGTGTGTCGTATTGAACAGCACACGTCTGGACCAAGAGCTAGGACTGGAGAAGAAAAGGTTGGGGCCAGCAGTGAAGAGCCTTGAATGTCACCCTAAGGCTTTGTGCCTTTCTTCCCAGACAATGTGGAAATCTGCAGACTGGCACAATGGGGAGAGTGAGGGGGAAGCATTTATACATCTGCCCTTTAGAACAATCACTGCAGCTGCTGTGCAGGGCACTTGGAGCAGCAGGAGAGCTAGAGGCAGGGAGGAGCCTGGGGCCACAGCCCAGAAAAGAAGTGATAAAAACCGAACCAGAGGCAGCACGCATAGAGAGGAGAGAACAAATTCCAGAGCAAACCTGGTGACTGGATTGGTTTAGAGGCGGTAGGAATCAAGGATGACTCTCACTCTGAGGTTTCTGGCTGGGATGGAGTTGGGGGAGGGGTGCCCTTCACTGAGATGGGGAATATCGGGAGAGGAGCAAGTTTGGGATCTCCTAACACGATCGCAGCATTCCCCATGATGTAAGTGTCTGTGTCCCTGACTGTCACCCCAACACATGCACACCTCGTGGCATCACGTTTAGGACTCACCCCTCATCTCTCCCCATCCCTGACACAGCACCATGTGGGGCCCAAGGTCTCAACACATGTTTGTGGAATGGGCAAATGAGTGTTCTGATTCCCCCGGGATCCAGGAGGAAGGAGCAAGCCCGCTGTCCTTATTCCCTGACTGCAAAATCAGGGAGGAAATGTCCAGGTTTCTCAAGTGCCCTGAGCAATGTGAGGAAGGCAGACTCCATGGCAGTTTCTCAGAAATCCTGAAGAGCTGCCTGGGTGGCTGGGTCTTCTGTGGACCCATGGGGGCCACCAGCGGGAGAATTGTAGCACTTGGCCCATCTCCTCAACATCTGCCTCTCAGCCACACTGTGTCCCAGGCTGGATAGCCCAAGGCTGTCAGAAGCACCTGAGGAGTGGTCTTTCTACTCTCTTAGGCAAACAAGATTCCTCTGCTCCGAGGACTGTATCCGCTTAAGCTGCACACGAATATTAGGAATGACTTTCAGCTGTTAGTAACAGAGCCCTGGCTGAAGTAGCTGCAATCAGATGGGGTGCGTTTCTCTCTCATGTAAGACAAGTCTCTAGGAAAGGACTCCAGGTGGGGTATGCTGCAGCAGGTTGCACTGGCTCCTGAGAGCTGATTGTGTGCATCTCATCCCAATGCCAAGTCCAACTACTACTTCACACTGATAGCTTGAAATCCACTTGAGTGGGAACATTAACACCATGGAAATTGGCACTGTTGGGGCTTTAAAAAAAAAAAAAGTTTTTCTCAGACAGCCAGCTTCCTAGCATGTCACTGAGTAAACCGATGGTGTGGCAGCCCCACAGTCATCAGGGACTCGGGCTCCTTCTTCCTTCTACTCTTCTGGTTTCAGCTTGTGACTTTGGTCTTTACAGTTGCCTCATGGCCTGAGATGGCTGCCAGAGTTCCAACAATTGCATCAGCATGGGCTCTCAAAACAAGCAGCTTGTATTTTTCTATCTTACCCCCATTTTCATGGCTGGCTCCTCCTCATCCTTCTGCTGTCACCTCCTCAGAGAAGCCTTCCCTGGCCACCCTACCTAAAGTCCCCTCCATCTCACACTGCTTTATTTTCTCTGCAGGACACACCATATTGGTAACCTCGCTCCTTTATTATTTTCCTTGTTTGTTGTCTGTCTTCCCCACCAGACTAGTCCCTATGGTCAGGGACTGTGTCTGTCTTGTCCTTCGCCATAATCCCAGTGCCTCAACAGTGCCTGGTACATAATAGTTGCCCAAGAAATATTTTTAAATGAATAATTGATAGTAATCAAAGATAATTTTGTTTCCTGCATTCTTCCATCAGCATGTCATCATGAATATTTTCCCATGTTGCTGCCTAGTCTTTAAAATTAATTGAACTAGACATTTACCAAGGCCCTCCCTGGTCTGACAAGTTGAATGAGTGGGAGGGAGGTGGATGTGAACAGGTAAGTCAGCCTTCCTGGCACTGCTCACAGCCCAGACTGACTTGGGGAAGTCAGAGGCCATTTCCAGGAACTTCATTCACGCAGCAAGCGTCATTGAGTCCCATCTCAGTGCCAGGCTGTTGCTGGGTGTGAGGTATATGGAGAGGGAGCAGTAGGAGCCACCCTGGAGGACTCGTGGGCCAATACGGGGACGAAGAAGAGATAGACAGGAGAACAACTGGCGATAATACAATGGGCTAGATTCCCAATGCCTGCAGACAGCTGGACCCTGTGCTAGGGAGCACTCACCTCCACAACCCATTTATCACTTGACAAATAATCACTGAGTCCCTGGGCATAAGGCAGGGAACAAGCCAGACAAGATTCCTACTACTCTCATGAAACTCACATTCTAGTGAGGAGATAAGCAATAAACACCACAGTCAAATATACTCAGACAGCAGAAGGCGCAAGGAAGACCGTGAATCCAGATGCGTGACAGGGTATGAGGAGGTGCCACTGTGCGTGGGGCGGTCAGGCAAGACTCTTCAAGGAGTTGGCATCTGAGTTAAATTAATGGTACAAAGGAGTCACCATGAGAAACTCTGAGAGTGGAGGCCACCAGCCAGAGGGAATAGCCAGGGCATAGTCTGAAGATTGGAATGAGCTCAAGATGGTGGAGGCACAGGAAGAAGGCCACTGGCTGGATGGGAGTGATGAGGGAGGGTGTTGGAGACAGAGGTGGGATCAGAGGGTGCCCCAAACTCAGCAATCAAGATGAATAGTATTTAATGCAATATTTCTTAAATCAAAATTAATGCAAAGAACCCACGATGAACAAAATTCAACATTTCAAACAAGGCCAGGATCACTAACAATGCTCTGCTGAGCCACACTGGAACCTGAGACAAAGGAAAAATCAGTGAGGCTGATCATGTTTTTATTTAAAATTTTGATATCTTGTGTGTCGTGGATTTATTGTTATTCATCGCAGGAGTCATCATGGTAGAAAATGTGTCACCTGGCATCAAGATCATGGTCTCCACAACCAGGCTGTCCGGGTTCCAATTCCTTCTTTACCATTATATGCTTATCTGTATGCTATGGGGCCAGTTTCTTGACCTCTCTGTATCTTTTTCTCCATCAGAAAATGGAGATAATAATTGTGCCTCCCTTAGGGTTACTGAGAGGCCCAAGTGATTTAATATAAGCAAAGAGCTAAGAACTGTGCCCAGCCCACTGTAGCCCTCGGAGAATGTTGGCAGCTAGTCTGTAGCATTGGACTGGTACAGCTTTGGTTCCTTAGAGCAGTGGTCCCCAACCTTTTTAGCACCAGGGACCAGCTTCATGGAAGACAATTTTTCCACAAACCGCAGGGGGTGGGGGTGGGGTGATGGTTTCAGGATGATTCAAGCACATTACATTTATTGTGTACTTTATTTCTATTATTATTTCATTGTAATATATAATGGAATAATTACACAACTCAACATGATGTAGGATCAGTGGGAGCCCTGAGCTTGTTTTTCCACAGCTAGACAGTCCCATCTGGGGGTGACGGAAGACAGTGAGTGATCATCAGGCATTAGATTCTCATAAGGAGCAGGCAACCTAGATCCCTCCCATGTGCAGTTCACACTCCTGTGAGAATCTAATGCCACCACTGATCCAACAGGAGGTGGAGTCAGGTGGTAATGCCAGCGATGAGGAGCGGCTGCAAATACAGATGGTTTGCCCCTCCCCACCACCGTTCATCTCCTGCTGTGCGGCCAGGTTCCTAACAAGCTATGGACCAATACCCACCTGTGGCCTGGGGGTTGGAGACCCCTGCCTTAATTCTAAGAGGGGATCCAGGGCCAAGTGTGGGGAGCCAGAGAGTGTGTATGTGGAAGTCAATTGTCACAGAAGCCTCTAGGGTGGCCAAAGAGGAGGAGGCTGTTGCAAAGATGCGGGTGAAAGATACGGACGGGTTCTGGAGGTGTTTAGGAGACAGACTCTACAGGACTTGCTGGTGGTTGAACTGTGACGGGAGGCAAGTGTTGGAGGTTGGGGACAGAGACCAGGCTAACCCCCAGAGCCTGGCAGTGGTCAGGGCTGAATGCCTGGGCCAGGCATGGCCCCTGCCCCCATCCCGGCCCTGTGTGTGTTTCAGAGGGAGCTGAAGGAGCAACTTCAGGCCCTTCAAGACAGCGAGCGGGAGCACACCGAAGCGCTGCAGCTGCTCAAGCGACAACTGGCGGAGACCAAGGTGAGCCTGGCCGGGGCGCGGAGGTGGGGCCGGCAGAGATGAGGGCAGGGCTTCGAGGGGCGGGGCCAGCTGGGGAAGAGGGGCGGGGCCTCGGGTGTGCGGTGGAAACCTGGCTTCAAGGAGCCAAACCAGGAGTGAGAAGGGCAGCGTGGGGAAGAGGGTAGGGCGTCCGTTAAGTTCAATGGGGCGGGACCCACCCCATCATGACTGGCGGCAAGGATGTGGGCTGGTCCCTCGGTTAAGGACGGGGCCATTTCTCCCTTCCCACTTTGGGTGGAAGTTGAGGCGGGTCCCGGGACCCTCCGGAAACCCCCTGCCTCCTGAAGGGCTGGGGAATGTGCTCAGTCTCTTTCTCCTCTCCCCTTATTAAAACCGCCCAACCCTGGTGTTGTGACACACACTTGTAGTCCCAGTCTCTTCAGAGGCCGAGGCAAGATGATGGCTTGAGCCCAGGAGTTTGAGACCAGCCTGGCCAATATAACGAGATGCCTTCTCTACAAAAAAAAAAAAAAAAAAAATTGAATATAGCCAGGCGTAGTGGCACATGCCTGTAGTCCCAGCTACTCTGGAGACTGAGACAGATGGGAAGATTGCCTGAGCCCAGGAGTTTGAGGCTGCAGTAGGCCATGATCATGCCACTGCACTCCAGCCTGGGTGACAGAGTGATACCCTGTCTCTAAAATGAATGAATGAATGAATGAATAAGCCCATTGCCTAGGAGTCAGTCCTGAGCATGTCCCCTCGAAGCCCTCCAGAGGTGGCCCAGCCCTGGTATCATCTCCCCTTAAGCTCAGGCCATGGGATATGGACTCTGAAAGGTAGGGCCAAACTCTGCAGTCTCTGGCTACCGTGGTTTGGGAAACAAACAAACAAACAGACCTTTCCACTGACCTGAGAAGGACATGGGTTCTGATCCCACCACTAACTCACTGTGTGACTTTGGGTAAATTGCATGCTTTCCTGGGTCCCCAGCCTTCCCATCTGTCCAGTGGGGACTGCCAGGCTCAGTCCAGCACTCTGGGACTGGAAGGTGCCGGGTGGAATCCCCACTATACAGAGTGACTCTGTGTCGTGAGGCCTGGGGTGATTTCAGGCTGACCCCGCTGTGTCAGCAGGAGCTGCGGCAGAGCCTTAGGAATGCGCTGGGCCTCTGGAGGTCATCCTGGGGCCTGAAGACACCATTGGAAACCCAGATCTATGCCCCAGCTTGGCCACCAACCCACTGTGGGGTCTCAGGAAGGTCATGACAAACAATTCTTCACAGAACATTCCAGAGTGCCTCTGGGCAGGACCCTCGGGGGCAACAGATGATAAACAGTCACAGGATGCTGGCCTCATTGCTTCTTGCAGCCTCAGTTTCCCCAACTGTCTGGTGATTCTGTACCTCTTGGATGATGAGAAGCAAATGGAAGCCTCTCTCTGTATGAGAGCGGAGTATTATGGGCTGTTCCTTCTCCCCAGCAGCACTCTCTTCTCTCCACATCCCACACCCTCTTTGTTTTTCTCCACTGACCTCTTCCTCCCCCGCTTTCCTGTCCATCTGTCTGCCTCTGGGGGGTCCTGTGGGGCCACATCCCCCTCGAGTTCCCCCAGCCCCACTTCCTGTCTGGACTGGGGTGTTTATACAAGAAATGCCTATGGATGCTTTGGAGGTCATATTTCACCTGGTGCCTGACTCGGCTTTCCTGCTGCGCCTGCCCCTCCAATGGCCCGGCCTGAGGGCCTGTCTGATCTCCCTCCTCAGGCCCTCTGTTTTCCTTGGTCGGCGCCCTGGCGGGGTGATGCATTCTTGGCAGGGTGTTTTTCTGAAAGGGCCCCAGCGCCTCCAGCCCTAGGGTGTTCCAAGGGATGTGATGGGTTGGGGTGGGGGCTGTTTCCCCAGCCACAGAGCTGAAAGGAGAGGGTTGGGGAAAGGGTGACTCTGCCCTGGAAAGAACTAGAATAAATGGGGTGCACCAGTTGAGCAGAACTTTTCTCTGTGCTGAGAATTGTGTTCCCCTTCATTATCCTGCCAACCTCACAGAATGTCACCTCCACGAGAGCAGGATTCCCTAAAACCTAGCACAGTGTCTGGCACACAATAAGTAGTTATAAAAAAAGTGATTGAAAAGAAAAAAAAATCGGCCAGGCACAGTGGCTCACGCCTGTAATCCTAGCACTTTGGGAGGCTGAGGCAGGCAGATCACCTGAGGTCAGGAGTTCAAGACCAGCCTGGCCAATATGGTGAAACCCTGTCTCTACTAAAAATACAAAAACTAGCTGGGCATGTTGGTGGGTGCCTGTAATCCCAGCTACTCAAGAGGCTGAGGCAGGAGAATTGCTTGAACCCAGGAGGTGGAGGTTGTAGTGAGCCAATATCGAGCCACTGCACCCCAGCCTGGGCAACAAGAGCGAGACTCCATCTCAAAAAAATAAAAAACAACAAAAACAAAAACCAAAAAAACAGGAAAGAAAAAAAATCGTCCCAGGTAGGAACTGTTGTTATCTCAATCTTATCAGTGAGGCAACTGAGGCACAGAGAGGTTGAGGGACCAACCTAAAGTCCCACAGCTAGAAAATGGCAACTCGGGAGCTTACCATCCAGTCCTGTCAGAGCCCAGTGCATAGTCCAGCTGGGATGTCTCCTGGGGTATCCTGCAAGAGCTATGGCTTTGCAGTCAGCAAGCCAGGTAGGTCAGTAGGACTCATCGGGAATGTACTTGGGGCTCCAGGGGTGGCTGTCACTCTGATGTTCCACTGCTGGCTGCCCTGTCCCTGCCTTCCCCCCTTTCCCTCCCATCCTCTCTCGTCCTTGAGACATTGAAACCCCAGCCTGGAAAGAAGTTGGAGCCTGCACCCAGCTCTACGGAGCAATCTCAGACAAGACTCTTCCCTCCTTCACCCCTCAAGCAACTCCTGATTGCCAGCCTTGTACCAGGCTCTGGGATGGGCACAGGGGTGCAGAGCCAAGGGAGATGTCATTCCTACCCAGCAGGGGCCCACTTACTAGCCAGGGAGACAGAAAATGTGGGACAATGTATTAAGACTGTTGACAAAAGGCTCTGGGAACATCCAAGTGCCTGAAAGAGAGGAAAGTTATCTCTGAAGAGGTCACTTTCAAGCTAGGTCTTGCAGGATGAGTAGGAGTTTGCCAGTTGAATACAGGGTTTGGGTAGGGTCATTCTAGGCAGGTGGAGTTGCAATGCAGTGGCGCTAGGGAGGTAAGCTAGGGTTAAATTGAGAAGGTCCTTGAATGCCAGACTAAAGAGTTCAGCGTTTTACTACGTGTCAAGGAGCTAAAGAAGGTTCCTAAACTCAGGATCATCTGTGATTCATTTGGCACTTTAGAACGATCACTCTGACAGTGAGTTTGCTGGCAAACACAAGAGTTGACTTGTAGACCAAGTGAGTTGGAAAGACCTGTGGGACCCCAGAGGGATGTGTTGGGGAGACTGTTGGAAAAATGGGTGTGGCACTCAGGAGACAGGCAAGGCCATCTATATGGACTTGGGAACCATCCTTAAAGCAGTTCAAGTTGAAAATGGGGGCAGGTGTACAGGGTGAGGATGGAAGGCGCTGACCTGGATGAGCCCCGAGGAACATGGGAGGCAGAGAGGCAGCAGTCACAGAGAAGGGAGGCAAAGCAGAACTTTCAACTAGGAGAGGGTGGCGAGTGGGCTAAGTGCTGCAGAGTGGTCTAGCAGGAGCCAGAGGAGTAGCTGCGGAGTCTGGGCGCCTGTGGAGGGCAGCTCCAGGTGGTGCAGGGACGACGGACCCCATCTTCCCCATCAGCAACATGCCGCTGCAGAGGCCTCCACCCTCCCCGGGTGAGGGGGCTCAGGAAGGCCACAGCAGCCTGGCCGTGCATCCCCAGCCTCTCGTCCGCCCCCCTTTGTCTGCCTGGCGTTCTGGGTGGGCATGCGCAGCGAGGCTGGCCCACCGCCAGCAGTTCTTCCTGCAGGCCAGCAGCCGCGCGTCGGGGAGGGAACAGGCCCTAATTGAGCCTTTGTAGAGCCTCCCACAGAGCCCTGGGCACTGAACACAGTGGGATTTCTGACTCCATGAACTCCCAGCCAGAATCCCACAAAGTAAAATTGCAGAGGCAGGCCCCACATGCTGCTGCAGCCTGGCCGCACTTCTATAGCCCGTGTCGTCCTGATGTTAAGCCCTTCCTCATGCGGCTCCCTCTGCCTGTTCCCTTGACCCCCAACTGACATCCTGCCCATCCCTCAGGCCCCGGCTCAGAACCCGTCTCTCAATGAAGACTTCCGGGAAACGCTTATTAGAATTGCAGTCTTCAATAACCAGGCTCTTTCTCTGCGCCTTGGAGTGCGCACAACACCACCCCCTCATTTCATCTTCACCACAATCCTACAATGCAGTTTTTGTTACCCCTTTCACAGATAAGAAAACTAAGGTTCACAGCTCTTAGGCAACTGACGTTGCCATAGCTAGAGACCCAGAGCTAGAATCCTTACGCAGACTGTCAGGCACCAAACCTGTGCCCTTCACTACTTCACCCTTCCTGAGCCTCACAGTGCCCTTGGGGGCAGAGAAAACCATGAAAGTTCATGCTTACCTCCCTGATCCTGTCCATAAACACCAGTCCTTGCTCCTTAGCCAGAGGGTCCTAGAGGTAACAGGAGACAGCGAGTAACCACCAAAGTTTTCTCAATACGTTGCAATTTACAAAGCTCTTTGATGTCTGTGATCTTGTCATCTTTCCTTGAGCCCCCTGAATGAGCCCCATGAATGATTTTTTTAAAATAAAGACTTCAGCCGGGCACGATGGCTCACGCCTGTAATCCCAGCACTTTGGGAGGCCAAGGTGGGCAGATCACCTAAGGTCAGGTGTTTGAGACCAGCCTGGCCAACATGGTGAAACCCCATCTCTACTAAAAATACAAAAATTATCCGGGCACAGTGGCGGGCTCCTGTAATCCCAGCTACTAGGGAGGCTGAGGCTGGAGAATCGCCTGAACCCAGGAGGTGGAGGTTGCAATGATCCGAGATCGTGCCATTACACTGCAGCCTGGGTGACAGGAGCAAAACTCCATCTCAAAAAACTAATAATAATAAAAGCAAAAAAAATAAAGACTTCACTATGTCCTTGAGAGAACATCTTCACCCTGTCCCCTAGGCCTCACTCCAGCTCCCTCATCCCTCCTACCCCCAAGCCAGAAACCTGGGCATTATCCCCAGCTCCTTTCTCTTCTGTACCCCTCTAGCCAACACAGCAGGGTCAAAGAGGCTGCCCTCTAGATGTTTCTCAAACCGTGTTCCTCACCATTGCTGCTGCTCCTCTAGTTCAGGCCTCATTTTCTCACCTGGGCCATTTCATTAGCTATTTAATGGACCACATAGAACATGCCCATCCTTTCCTACCACCATGCTTTTGCATGTGACATTTCCCCCACCACGCGTGCCCTTTCCCACCCTTTCCTCTCTGTGTGTCAAGGCTCTCGATTTCCTCCTCTCACCCAGAGATCACCCCATCTGCTCCCCCAGCCATAACCCCTGACGACTGTCCCCCACAGTCTTCCACCAAGAGCCTGCGGACCACTATCGGCGAGGCCTTCGAGCGGCTGCACCGGCTGCTGCGTGAGCGCCAGAAGGCCATGCTAGAGGAGCTGGAGGCGGACACGGCCCGCACGCTGACCGACATCGAGCAGAAAGTCCAGCGCTACAGCCAGCAGCTGCGCAAGGTCCAGGAGGGAGCCCAGATCCTGCAGGAGCGGCTGGCTGAAACTGACCGGCACACCTTCCTGGCTGGGGTGGCCTCACTGTCCGAGCGGTAAGTGCCACCTGCCGGGGCCCTCCCCGGCTGACCATCCCCTCCTCGACCCATGCTGGGCAGTGGGAGTGGAGGCAGATGGGATCCTTAGCAGAGAATTCTTTCATTAAACATTTACGGGACATCTGCTATGGGTAGGAGCATGAAGCCTTGAGTATGAAGCCAGTGAGGCTTGAACTAGAGGAGCAGCAGCAATGGTGAGGAACACAGTTTGAAAACCATCTAGAGGGCAGCCACTTTGACCCTGCTGTCTTGGCTCTAGGGGTGCAGGAGAGAAAGGATCTGGGAATAAAGACTTCATATATTTACATTATTATATATGTAATATATTCTGTATACATTATAGATAGTAGGTAACATTTAATAGTGTTTACAATCATATAATATAAATATATTACATATTATTTTATTTATGATAATGTTGGCATTACGTGTTACTATATAAAGGCTTTATATTACTGTAACCCTCTCAGTCCCTTTGAAAGTAGTTACCACTGTCATCATCATTTCATGCATGTAGAAACTGAGGCTCCTGCTGGGCACGGTGGCTCACACCTGTAATCCCAGCGCTTTGGGAGGCCGAGGCGGGTGGATTACCTGAGGTCAGGAGTTCAGGACCAGCCTGACTAACATGGTGAAACCCCGTCTCTACTAAAAAAAAATACAAAAATTAGCCGGGCATGGTGGCAGGCACCTTTTGTCCCAGCTACTCAGGAGGCTGAGGCAGGAGAATTGCTTGAACCCAGGAGGCAGAGGTTGCAGTGAGCTGAGATTGCGCCATTGCACTTCAGCCTGGGCAATAAGAGTGAAACTCTGTCTCAAAAAAAAAAGAAAAAAACTGAGGCTCTGAAAAGCTACATCAGTTGGCCAAGGCCCCCTATCTGGTAACTGGTAAGCCAGGATTCAAGCCTAGGTCTCTGTGACCCCAAATCTTCCCTTAGTAGTAATAACACTTAGTCATTGGTTTGTTGGTGATCAATACTGATTGCTAAGATCATGAATTTGGCGTTGACCGTGAGCCGAGCACTGTGCTGAGCATCTGTATATGTTATGCCATGTAATTCTCACAAAAAGCCTAGAAGGCTGATGCTAGCATAGCACCCATTTTAAAGATGAGAAGACTGAGGGAATCGTTAGAGAGGCCAGAAGCAGCACAAGCAGGCACTTGAATCTGAGTCCCACAGACTTCTCACTCATGACCACATCCTACGCCAGCTGCCCTAAAGGTGGCTGCGGGGCCCCTGGCATTGGGGCAGGAATCCAGTCCCTGGTGCAGCCCCCTTTCCTGCTCTCCTTCCAGGCTCAAGGGAAAAATCCATGAGACCAACCTCACATATGAAGACTTCCCAACCTCCAAGTACACAGGCCCCCTGCAGTACACCATCTGGAAGTCCCTGTTCCAGGACATCCACCCAGGTAAGTCATGGGTTATCATGGTCCAGAGCTAGGTGGGGCATGTCCCAGCACAGCCCAGCCCCGTCCTAAACACAGCATGGGGCAGTTGGGGTGAATGAGCAGAGTGCCTTGCTGAGCACCTAGTGTGTTCCAGGACCTGTCCTGGGCACCTGCACAATCACTCAGCTCAGTGGACCTTCAAAACACCCCAGGAGATGGCTGGGCGTGGTGGCTCACACCTGTAATCCCAGCACTTTGGGAGGCTGAGGTGGGTGGATCATGAGGTCAGGAGTTCGAGACCAGCCTGGTCAACATGGTGAAACCCTGTCTCTATTAAAAATACAAAAATTAGCTGGGCATGGTGGCGTGCACCTGTAATCCCAGCTACTCGAGAGGCTGAGGCAGGAGAATTGCTTGAACCCAGGAGGCAGAGGTTGCAGTGAGCTGAGACTGAGCCACTGCACTCCAGCCTGGGCAACAGAGCAAGACTCCATCTCGGAAAAAAAGGAAGAAAAAAAAAAACATGAGATAGGTTCCATTAGCAAACCCATTCTCCAGATGAAATGACTGAGGCCTGGACACTTCATAGACTCCTTCTATACAACAGGGTATATAAGAGTTCACATCAGGAACTGTTCTAGGTGCTGGAGATACCATAGTGAGCAAAACAGGCAAAAATCCCTGCCCTCACGCATCTTACATCCTAGGGTGTGAGATAGAAAGTAGACAAAAGTAAATCAGAAAAATACAGAGCATATTAGATACTGACAAAGAATAAGGAAGGGGGCTGGGAAAGGTGAGACAGGATGGAGATTTTAGACAGGTGGTCCAGGAACCAGCCCTCACTGAGAAGGAAGCATTAGAGTCAAGGGCTGAAGAAGAGTGAGCCACGTAGGTATCTGGAGAAAGAGTGTTCCTGGCATGGGGACAGCAAGTGCAAAGGACCTGAGGCAGGAGTACATCTCACTCTCACCAGTCTCCCTCTGTTTCCCAGGCAGGAAGAGCAAGGAGGTTAACGTGGCTGGAGGGAGATGAGTGAGGAGGAGGGTCAAGGTGAAGAGACTGAGAAGGTAGCAGTGGCCAGACACCACGAGGGTCTGTAGGCCATTGTGAGAACTTTGGATTTTATGCTGAGTGAGATGAGAGCCAGTGGAGGGCTTGGAGCCATGAAGTGACGTGAACTGGTTTAAGTTTTTTAAGGATCCCTTTGGCTAGTGGGTTGAGAATAGACTGAAGGGGGTGAAGGATGGGGGCTGGGAAATGGGTTAGGAGACCACTGCATAATCCAGGCAAGAGGTGATGTGGGCGTGAAGCAGGGTGGTGGTAGTGGAGGGGGTGGGAAGGGGTGGGATTTAGGACATATTTTGTAAGGACAGCCAACAGGATTTGCTAGCGGATTAGCAAATCCAGGTGTGAAAGAAAGAAGACGAGGGAGATAGCAATTATTTCAGCCAAAGTGACTAAAAGGATGAAGTTGTAAGCCTGTAAGGTTTGTGATGCCAATTAGTTATCTCAGCACTGATGCTGAAAAGGCAGTAGGGATGACAAGCCAGCAATACAAAAGGAAGGTCAGCACCGGCATCATTAACATATGGACAGCTTTTAATGAGCCTGGACAAGATCACCTAGGAAGTGGGGGTGGATAGAAAAGAGAGGGCTGCCCTAACATCAGGAGCCCCGGAACACTCCTAGAAATCAGGGACAAGAGGGGGACCCAGCCAAGGAGACCGAGAAGGAGCAGTCAGAGGGATAGGAGGGCAACCCAGGTATGTCCTGGAAGCCTGGAGGAAGCGTTTCCAGGAGAGGGTGGCTAACAGTGACAAAGGCTGCTGAGCCAAGCATGGGAGAACCCAGAAGAGACTATTCTCCAGATTTAGCAACAAGGAAGTCATTGGTGGACTTGATGAGAGCTGGTTGGGTGGAGCAGTAGGGGCCAAAGCCTGGTTGGAGCTGGTCCAAGAGAGGTGGAGGCAATGCTTGAAAGGAGTTTTACTCAAGCGAAGGAGAGAGAGTGTGGCAGTGCTGTTTTTTATGATAGAAGAAATACAGCATATCTGTGAGATGATTGGAAAGATCCAGTAGAGGGGACAGAATTAAGGATGTAGGAGAGGAAGTTGCAGGAGTGACAGCCTTGACTGCCGCCCAGCCTTGACTGTGATCTGCTGCATGGCTGAGAGCCAGCTTCTGCTGGGAGCCCAGACAGTTCATCTTCAGGAGCCCAGAGAAAGTAGAATAAGTGGGCACCAAAGCCAGTGGGGCAGTGGTGGGCGCTTGGGGGATTCTCTTCTGATGGCTTCACCTTTCTCAGTAAAGCAGGAAGCAAGATCATCAGCAGAGATGGGAGCAGGGGATGAGAGGTTTGCAGAGAGAGAAGAAGGTCTGAAACAGGTTTCTAGTAGACTTATCAGGTGTTGGGACTGGGAAATCAGTGCCTTCCCAAAATCACAGATCCCCCCCAAGGGCAGATTCAAACTGACTGGCAGCAGAGAACCCTGTGTGTTCCTGAGTCAGGCACGATGTCCTTTAGAGGAGAGACCTGGATAGAGAAGTGAATTCTCCCTGAGAAGTGGGAAGTGTTATTATCCTCATTTTTTCAGAATAAGTAACGGAGGCACAGAGCTGTTAGGAACTTGTCCTTGGTCACGACTTGGAAATGCTACAGCCAGGACTTAAACCCCAACGTTGGGCCCCAGAGCCTGTGCCCTTCCTTACCTACTAAGCTCACTGGCCATTCTCTGACCTCACACACACCAGGAAGGAGGCTGGGGAGACCAAGGCTCAGGGAGACTCACTGACTCCCTCAGGTCACACAGGGGTCAGAGTTCCTTCCATCTGGCTGGATTCATTCTTCTGTTCCACAAACATCAAAAGTCCCTCAAGGCACGTTCAAGAGTCAGGGGAGGCCGGGCATGGTGGCTCATGCCTGTAATTCCAGCACTTTGGGAGGCCAAGGCAGGCGGATCACTTGAGGTCAGGAGTTCGAGACCAGCTTGGCCAACATGGTGAAACCCCGTCTCTACTAAAAATACAAAAATTAGCCAGGCATGGTGGTACACGCCTGTAATCCCAATTACTCGGGAGGCTGAGGCGGGAGAATGGCTTGAACCCAGGCGGTGAAGGCTGCAGTGAGCCGAGATCGCGCCACTGCACTACAGCCTGGGCAACAGAGCGAGACCTTTTGAGACGGAGTCTCGCTCTGTCGCCCAGGCTGGAGTGCAGTGGTGCGATCTCGGCTCACTGCAAGGTCTGCCTCCCGGGTTCACGCCATTCTCCCGCCTCAGCCTCCCAAGTAGCTGGGACTGCAGGCGCCCGCCAAGACGCCTGGCTAATTTTTTGTATTTTTAGTAGAGACGGGGTTTCACCGTGTTAGCCAGGATGGTCTCGATCTCCTGACCTCATGTTCTGCCCGTCTTGGCCTCCCAAAGTGCTGGGATTACAGGCGTGAGTCACCGCGCCTGGCCACTTTTTTTTTTTGGATACGGAGTTTCGCTGTGTCAACCAGGCTGGAGTACAGTGGCGTGATCTCGGCTCACTGCAACCTCTGCCTCCTGGGTTCAGGCAATTTTCCTGCCTCAGCCTCCCAAGTAGCTGGGATTACAGGCACACGCCACTGCACCCAGCTAATTTTTGTATTTTTAGTAGAGACGGGGTTTCACCATGTTGGCCAGGGTGGTCTTGAACTCCTGACCTCGTGATCCACCCACCTTGGCCTCCCAAAGTGCTGGGATTACAGGCGTGAGCCACCGCGCCCAGCCTCAAAAAAAACAAATTTAATTAAGAAAAAAAAAAGATCTAAAGATGGTTCCATATAGCTGAGCAAGATAATGGAAGAGAGAATGAGAAGCTGGCAGGCCCCAGATCCTATAGGGCTTTGAATGCCAGGCTGAGGTGCCTGGACTGCCTCTCCGAGCTGTGACAGACATGGAGCAGGTGGCAGCTGAGGCTAGAAGGCTCCCCAGGCTCCCTGCTCCAGGGCTGTCCTGGGTCAGTGACTGGGGAGGGAATCGGAGCCTCGGATGCACTTTTGCCTCCCAGAACTTAGTCTCAGCCTCCCAAAGTGCTGGGATTACAGGCGTGAGCCACCACACCCGGCCCATCTTTAGATCTTAAATGAGCCATATTCTCCCTCATCTACATGTTTTGTATTCTCCCTCATCTACACGTTTGCACATGCCATTCCCTTCGGCTGCAGCCCTCTACACAATCCTTAGTCTTTGATGGCCAACTCTTACTCTCCTTGGCATCTTAGTTTATAAAACCTTCCTCTGAGAAGCCTTCCTGGATTTCTCAAGGCAACCTGGGCTTACATGGTCTCACTGTTTTGTCATTGTCTGTGTGGCTGTCTCACTCACTAGACTGTGAACTGTGAGGGTCAGAGGCCAGGTCTGATTCACTCCCAGCAGCTAGCACAGCAAATGTTTGTCGATAAATGCATAAAAAAATGAATGGATCCTAGTCTCAGTTCTGTTTCTAGAATAGCGCCTCATATAAAATAGGTGCTTAGTAAGTATTTGTTGACTGAAGAAACTTGCTGCACAGCCTTGAACAAGTCACTGCCTCCTCTGAACTTCAGTTTCTTCCTCTGAAATAGGGATGCTAGTGTTCCCTTCTCAACTCCCTCACAAGGGAGCAAAGGGATGTGGAACTTGCCATCACCCCAGTGCAGGGTTTCTCAACCACAGCCCCATTGACACTGGAGGCTGGACCATTCCTTGTTGCAGGGCCCCGCTCTGTGTTCTGCAGGATGTTTAGTGGCATCCCTGGCCTCTATCCACTAGATGCCAGTAGCCAGTAGCCACCCCACTCAGTTGTAACAACCAAAAATGTCTCTGGACTTTGCCAGATGTCCCTGGGAAGCAAAATTGGCCCAGTTGAGAACCACTGCTCTAGAGAAAGCTGCCTGCCAGAGAGGAGCTGAGGGAGGAACAGCCTGTGCTCCAACATCCTGCCCAGAGCAGAGGCCCCTGGGGAGTTCAGAGAGCAGCAGCCTGGTTGGCTGGGCCCCTTTCTTTGTCTGTGGGGCCTGTGAAGTCAGTCTGGCTCCTCTGCCAGCACCAAAGCCCTTTATGTCCAGATGGGAGGGGTGCCCCCAGGGACCTAGCCCATGGATTCTAGCAGCTTCCTGCCTGCCCCTCCCCTCCGGCTCAGGCTTCCTATTGGGTCACCTGAGAACCCCATCCAGCACCTGTCACTCCCCTGCTCTGGCACTTCCGCCCTCCCCCACCTCCCACCCCTCTATCCCACCCCCAGCCTAACATTAGGAAGCTCTCCTCCAACTGTGACCTTCTTACCTACCTGGTCTAAATCCCCCAACTCCCAGGCACAAACTGCCTCCCCAGCCAGGCCAGGCAGCCCATTGTCCCAAGGACACCAGGAGCAGCCTGCCTTGCTCCTGCCTCCTCCCCATCCTGGGCTGCTCTCCCCACCCCCTGCTAATCTGAATCCAGTCATTTTGAGTCCCAGCACATTCCTTGCCTAGCTGTGTGACCCAGAGCAATGCACTCCCCTCTCTGAGCCCCCGTTTCCTCATCTGTAAAACAAGGATAGTTGCATTTCTCTCCCAGGGTAGCTATGCAGATTAAATTATTTGTTTGTAATAATGATCCTGTAACACTTAGTAAGTACTTGATTCCTGTCTGTTTATTGTTATTATCATCATGAATCGACAGATGGTTCCCCAGTCTTTTTTTTTTTTTTTCTTTTTGAGACGGAGTTTCGCTCTTGTTGCCCAGGCTGGAGTGCAATGGCACAATCTTGGCTCACCACAACCTCCACCTCCCGGATTCAAGCGATTCTCCTGCCTCAGCCTCCCAAGTAGCTGGGATTACAGGCATGTGCCACCATGCGCCGCTAATTTTTTGTATTTTTAGTAGAGACAGGGTTTCTACATGTTGGCCAGGCTGATCTCGAACTCCAGACCTCAGGTGATCCGCCTGCCTCGGCCTCCCAAAGTGCTGGGATTACGGGCGTGAGCCACCGAGCCCAGCCTCCCCAGTCTTGCTGAACAGGCTTTCTGGGGCCACATGCTGGGAAGAGCATGATGTGAAAAGACCTCAGCTGAAGTTCCAACTCTGCTTCCTCTCCAAGTGGCAGCTTGAGCAAGCCACTTACCTCAGAGTTGTCTCCTTGGAGCCTCAGTCTCCTCTTCTGAAAAATGGCTAGAACAATCTGTGCCCCTGGGTCTGTCGTGGTGCTCCCATGAGCTAGTGAATGTGAGAATGTTTTTGCACATGTCTGCCCTGTACATCTGAGGGACTGAGGAACCTGGTTTTTTAAAGGCCTGGCCAGAGGAAAACGCTTACAGCCAGACTTTCATGTTCTGTCAGGCCTCTGCATGCTGGAAGCCTCTGTTCTTGAGAACAAAGAAACACAATCCACTCACTGCCAAGCAGCTGTGCTGGGCTGTGCCCCGGGAGGGCTTTCTCCACTGCTTGGGCAGAATGTGATTGCTCAGTGGTGGCCGGGAAACATCTCCTGGGACCTCCACAGTCCATGATCCTTCCTGAATGCCTTTGACCTCAAGGTCTCAGAGATGCTTAAATGAATGGAGAACACACCTGGAGACCAGACGGGCTGCCTCAGTGTCTGGCTTGTTTTTATAAATCTTGGTGTCCCGGGACTTAGAAATGAGCTCTGACCTGTAGAATAGTGAGCCCCCAGGGACTGCACTTGTTTTGCTGGGCCTGTCACCTCCTGGGGATGAGGGACAGATGGAGGAACTGACTTCTCAGAGGGGGAAGGGGTGTTGCCATGCCCCTTCTAGGTCCCTTTCTGGTCTGAAGGTTGTTACTCCTGTTAGCCCTAGCCTCGGGGAGGGAGCCCCAGGAGCCAAGACCCTGTGTTAATGATGCGTGCAAGGCCTTAGAGGTGGCTTCAGCTAGGGTGCCACACCCTGCCCCAGCCTCACCCCTTGGGGTATAGAAGTCTCCTAAGAGTCAGGCCACACCCCCGCCTAAGAGAGTGGCAGGCCCTGCCCCTAGGCCAGCCCAGTGAGTGGCAGGCCCTGTACCTATCCTGTCCCCTGGGCTTCAAGCAGCACAGGTCCGCTCGCCAGGGCTGGCATTCAGTGGGTCAGGATTTCCTCCAATCTGCAGGCTCATCTTTGTCTACTGGTCTCAGACCCACGGAGAGCCCCCTTGTCTCCCTCTTAGGGTGCCCTCCCACTCATCAGTGGCACCACAAGTGGCTCACATTGTCCTACATAAGCTACAAGTCTGAGGCTGAGCCCTTATACCTGCTCGAGGGTACCCCCCGCCCCACACCCGTCCTTCTGCCCTGAGCCTCGGTTGCTGCCTGTTGCTGGTCTCAAATCACCCAGGCGCCTTAGATATCATGCCTAGGTTCCCCCAGCACTCTGAACTGCTGCTGTTCATGCCTGGGCACAGTGCATCGCTCTTCTGCCCCTCCGCTGTCATACCTGAGTGTGATCCACATCCCACTGTCATAGGGGTGGCCCACCTATGTCTGATCAGGTTCCTCTTCTCAATCTAGCTCTTCCCCCTACCACACACTCCTCCTACAGCTCCCTCCCACTCCCACCTCCCGACCCCACTGTGGGAATTCCCCACATTCCACCAGGCAGGGGCCCCCTGGTTCTGACAAGCTGCCTGTGGCCAGTCAGACCACAGGGTGAAACATCCAGCCACCAACTCAGTGGCCGTCCTCTCTTGGTTCCCCGTCTTCTATGTCCCTGGACAGAGGATTGAGTTTCCATTGACCCCTCTATTCACAAGGCTAATTACTTCCATACAGCCCTCTAAGTCCAAAGGACAGAAACAAAGAGGGTAAAATGCAAAACTAAACTTACTCCTGGCAAAGATCATGGAAGGAACTTGATATAGGTCACTGGTCCAGTGGGTATATGAACAGAGGCACAGTTCAGGGACTGGCTGTAGCTCCCTGTTGGGGACAGTCCCCATCATTGAGGCATCTTCTTTCTGCACATCAATGCAGCCAACAGAGGCAACTGAAGTAGGGAGAATGCTCCAGCCAAGCATAACCATGTCCCTACTTCGCCAGTAAAGGAAAGAGCCAGAGAGCTGGATGTCCAAGACCCCAAGGAACGGATGCGATTCCTTCTTCCCACTTTTCCTCATCTCTGTCTTGCTGTTGCCTGGAAATGGTCATTCAGGCTAAGGAAAGCCAATCCCAGTTTCCTCCTTCTCCTCTGGCCAGTTATCAGCTCCCTCAGGGAGCAGAGAGTAAACAGAGATCTTAACAAGGGTTCATGAAATTTTTAGTCAGACCTGCTAAGCCGGTGTGGCCAGCCCAGAGCCAGGTGATGCAGCCCATGCCACCTGCCCAACACAAACATGGCCAGTTTAATTTGGTGAGTCTTTCCGGAAATGTGCCACAAGCCAGGCCCTGGGCTGGGCTCTGGACACACAAGGGAGAGCCCCATTAGACAGTACACGGTCCTTGCCCTCTTGGTGCAAATGGGGAAATAGGGCAAAATGTGATCACAGAAGATAATACCCCACGCCAGTATCGGGGCACAAATAAAGCTAAAGAATTTCAGGCCAGGTGCAGTGGCTCACACCTATAATCCCAGCACTGAGAGAGGCTGAGGCAGCAGGATCACTTGAGGCCAGGAGGTTGAGACCAGCCTGGCCAACATTGCGAAACCTCATCTCTATGAAAAATTTAAAAATTAGCTGCGCATAGTGATGCATGCCTATAGTCTCAGCTACTCAAGAGGCTGAAGCAGGAGGATCACTTAAGCCAAGGAGTTGGAGGCTCCAATGAGCTATGATGACACTACTGCACTCCAGCCTGGGTGGCAGAGTGAGACCCTGTCTGTATTTTTTTTTAAAAAAAAAGAAGAATCCAGCACAGTGGCTCACGCCTGTAATCCCAGAACTTTGGGAGGCCGAGGTGGGCAGATCACTTGAGGCCAGGAGTTCAAGACCAGCCTGGCCAACATGTCGAAACCCTGTCTCTACTAAAAATACAAAAAATTAGCCGGGTGTGGTGGCGCGTGCCTATAATCCCAACTACTCGAGAGGCTGAGGCATGAGAATCACTTGAACCTGGGAGGTGGAGGTTGCAGTGGGCCAAGATCATGCCACTGCATTCCTGCCTGGGGGATAAAGCAAGACTCTATCTCCAATAAATAAATAAGAAAAAGAAGAGGCAAAAGGAATTTCAGAGGACAGAATGAGCACATCTGCTGGGTGACCAGGAAGGCTTCCCAGAGGGTGGGCCTTTTGAATTGAGCCTCTGGGGGTGGTTGCAACAAGCAGAGAGGAGGAGGTGGAGGGAACCGTGTAAGCAGAGGCTTTGGACCTAAGTGGGGTAGGGGGCAGAAGTGAGAGGTTGGCTGGGAGAAAGGACTGGCACTAGATTGCAGACGACCTTGGTTAGTCCTGGCTCTGCCAATATTTGCAGGATGACCTAAGTTTGTCATGTCTCCCCTCTGGGTCTCAGTTTCCTCATCTGTCAAATGGAAGAGTTGGCCTAGAATTCATGTTTTCAATCTTTTCAGACCCATTGTCTACTTTTCATAACAAATCATGTGTAATATCTCAAAGATAATATAACCTTTTTATAATTTCAAGTGTAACCTTTTCACAATTTCAAGTGTTGTTTGTGTATATGTACATAGATACATACTCTGACTATTAATATGAAGGAAAATAGAAGGAAATTATTAATAATAAAATATTTTGTATGTCAACATGTAGATGCTCACCCACAATCACACTAGAAAACCTAGCAAAGCAGCCAGGTCCTCTCGTCATAGGTAAAACACCATCCTGCCTCAAATGCCTATACAGGTAGGTTGTCTCAGTCAGTGGTGTTGCCCTTAGGGATGTATTTTCCAACAAAGCAAACAGTTCTTAGGGAAGTTCCAAACAAAACAAATGCAGCCTTCCCTTCATTTACACAGTGGTTGCATTCTGAAATATTCAGTGTATATTAAAACTGCAAAAAAAATTTCATGTTTATACATGAAATGGAGTTAGGTTATAGTTTCTTATCCTTATAAAAAAGATTTTTCATCCACATGAATGTCTGCTGGGACACGTGAAAATCACTGGGATTCGGGGAAGGTGTGGGGCAGAACTTCCCTTTGCAGAACTGTCCTGTCCATTTCGTGGTCTTTAGCATCCCTGGATCCCAGCTGTTGTTAAGACAACCTGAACACACTCACCAATTTCCCCATTCCCCCTAGGGGGCAGTAGCAACTGGATCATCTGGAAGCTCCCTTCCAGCTCTAAAATTCCCCAATTCTAGGCCTCATTCTGGTTAATTCAACAAACATTTGCCAGTGCCCACTATGTGCTCCGCCCTGGGCATCAGGCAGTGAACAAGCAGCTGTAGCCCCTGCTCCCCTGCAGACAATATCTGGAAGGACCTTAACCACCACCCTTCCATTCTACAGAGGAGGAAGATGAGGCCCAGAGAGGGCAGACTTGTATTCAAGGTCACACAGCAGGTCAGAGGCCTCCTGCGTACCAACCAGAACTCTGCCCTCAGGAAGGCACTGCATCGTGGGTCCACAGCCTTCTCCCCACTCATCTTCTCTCCCTCCTCCAACCCCCACAGTGCCAGCCGCCCTAACCCTGGACCCGGGCACAGCCCACCAGCGCCTGATCCTGTCGGACGACTGCACCATTGTGGCTTACGGCAACTTGCACCCACAGCCACTGCAGGACTCGCCAAAGCGCTTCGATGTGGAGGTGTCGGTGCTGGGTTCTGAAGCCTTCAGTAGTGGCGTCCACTACTGGGAGGTGGTGGTGGCGGAGAAGACCCAGTGGGTGATCGGGCTGGCACACGAAGCCGCAAGCCGCAAGGGCAGCATCCAGATCCAGCCCAGCCGCGGCTTCTACTGCATCGTGATGCACGATGGCAACCAGTACAGCGCCTGCACGGAGCCCTGGACGCGGCTTAATGTCCGGGACAAGCTTGACAAGGTGGGTGTCTTCCTGGACTATGACCAAGGCTTGCTCATCTTCTACAATGCTGATGACATGTCCTGGCTCTACACCTTCCGCGAGAAGTTCCCTGGCAAGCTCTGCTCTTACTTCAGCCCTGGCCAGAGCCACGCCAATGGCAAGAACGTTCAGCCGCTGCGGATCAACACCGTCCGCATCTAGTCCAGGCCGAAGGAGACCACAGCCTCCTGGGACCACTGCCACCTGCAAGAGCCCTGCCCAGGAGATAGAAGACCTGGACTCCGGCCCACCGTGGCCACTGGAGACCTCAGGCCAGTTGTTTACCCTCCAGCCTCCAGTCTGTAAAATGGAGGTTGCATTCCCTACTTCCTAAACTCTCTTCCAGCATCGATGTCCTGTAGCTCTGACCTTGATGGGGATACAGCTTTGATCCAAGGATGTGACATGGCTTCTCCTCAGGGCAACCCCTGCCCAACCCTCATCCCCATCTTCTCAGGGGCAGGGGACTACCTTCCAGTGTCTCCCTCCAGCCCAGCCCTGACCTCAGGAAGTGTCAGAGCATGGCCAGTAGTTGGCAGCCCGAAAGACACACAGCACCCTCTTATGTCCCATGGCCTAAGACTTACCCCTGACCAAGCTAGTGATGGGCCATTTACCCTTGACCCCAGTCCACAGTGGACACAGGTAGTACCTGGTCCTAGGGTTGCCTGAGAGCCAACCTCTCCTGCCACCCCCACACCAAGAACTATATGGTTCCTACTTTTCCCACTGATCTGCTGGTCAGTGATGATGCTGTGGCCTGTGGAAGGCACCTGGTAGTTGAGTCCACACATTATAGTCATGTGCCACCACCTTCCTGCCCACAGGCCCAGGGACAGGGTGAGGGTATACCCAAAGCTGATGCAGAGCCCATTAGCCTAAAAGCAACTGCAGGACAAGCCTCCCTGGATGATCGAGGTCCCCAGTAGCTCTGAACAAGAGTCCAGCCAACCCTCTTCAGCCAGGCCTCTGTGACCTGCTAGGGTGCAGGAGGCTTCCAGAAGCAGTTGTTGTAATTAGGACCCAAGCACTGGGAGGGGCTGTTGGCTGGACCCCTTGTCAGACTTGGCATCTATCTCAGTTAGGATCCTGCTGCAGAAAACAAGAGCCACTTGTAGCTGGTTTAATTAGACAAGGATTTACTACCTGGCCCCTGGTGGCTTGCAAAATTGTTGGAAGAGCTGGAGAAGCAGACTCTGCTGAATTTCCAGGAACAACTCCCAGCGCCAGATTCATCATGTCTGTTGTGACCAGGAAAGCTGCCCCCATCTGCAGGAAGCCACTGTGCCGGAAAGCTGCTGACTGCAGAACTAGGCTCCCTCTGCCACGGTCCGTGCCAGCCAATAGATGTCCTGAGGCCTGCCCCTCTCCCACTTCACTCAGTTCCCAAATCTAAATTTTTACAAGAGATTCTATTTGGGGGAACTTAAGTCAGATCCAGAACCTTGGCTGCAAGAGAGTCTGGGAAATGTCGTTTTCCTCTTTCCAACTTCAGTCATACAAAAAGGCTCACTAGAAGGAAGTTAGGGTGGGTGGAGCAAGCCCCACCTGTGTTTTTCTGCCACAGCATCCAATCGTGAAGAACTCGGGAGAGGGCGGAGTCCACATCTAGGGTTGTCCTGCCCCTTGGCTCTATCCCTGCCCAGAGGTGGGAACTGGAGGAGTGGGCTGCAAGACTGAGCCTAAATGTCTCCCCGGCCTTGACTTTTCTTTCTAGTCCTGGGGCCTAGATTCTGCACTTGGGGTCTCTGACACAACACACCATCCCAAAGTAGCCAGAAGAGCTAAACACAGGGGGTTCTTACAATGGCTGCCCCCGCCACCCGGGCCTCCCTTGGGCAAAAGGAATTGTCAGCCCTACCCCAACCCTTCAACTACCAGAATCTGGGCCACCCCAGCAGTATTTTTATTTAAAATGTTGCCCATTTTATGAGTTATGATCAATTTGTATTAAATTAAAGTTACAGATGTCAGTAGCCAGTTCCATTCATTTTGACAAACACACAGGCCCACCCAGCTCTGTCCCAGGCAGTGCACACACATGAGCATAGCTAATCCACAAAGCAGCCCGGCTGGGTAAATGGTATTATGCTCATTTTACGGAGGAGGAAAAATGAGGTTCAGAGAGAAGCCAAGACTTACCTGGAGTCCCATATCCCATGCTGGCAAGTGCCACACCACAAACCTGTCCAAAAACTTACCAGCCAGGGAAGGCTGTCAGTCTTTACCTGGAGGAGAGGTGGTGGTAGTCTTGGGAGCAGGCAGCGGGCAGCTCATGGGGCAGTGGCAAGAGCCTGGTCTCGGGAACCACACAGACCTCAGCTCAAATCCAGGCTCCATCACTGTGTGACTTTAGAAAAATGACTACCCTCTCTGGGACTCAGTTTTCCCACATGGAAGATGAGGATACCGATTTCACATAATTTATTGGTAAGCTGTAAAGTGCAGTGCACTTAAGGCGGCCCTACCCTATCCCCCCAGCTGCCTCCCAGAGTCAGTGCCTGGAGCTGTATGGGTTTCCTGAACCTCTGGGCTGGCTCTGACCCAAGAAGTCTGTCTTTCTCCTTATGGGCTGTGACGGGTATGGAACCACCTAGACCAGGACCATCCTGAGGTCCATCCCACCTCTGACTGATGAGGAAGCATCCTGGCTGGGAGTTAGGACAGGCTCTGCATGTGGACACACAGGCTGTGCACACTTAAGTGGAAAAGACTGTCGACTAAAGAAGAAATATCAAGCTTTTAAAGAATTAAAGTTCACTTTACTTAGAAGTCTTACTGAGTACTATAGACAGGCCTAGAGCCCAGCAGCGGCCCTTTAGAGAGGTTCTATCAGTCGGGCCCAGGACAGTATTTTAGCCCACTGCTTATATACAGGTGGTGGAGGTTTAGTACACGCAAAATCACATCACACTTGCTCAGAAGTAACATTAAAGCCGCCGGGCGCAGTGGCTCATGCCTGTAATCCCAACACTTTGGGAGGCCAAGGCAGGCGGATCACCTGAGGTTGGGAGTTCAAGACCACCCTGACCAACGTGGAGAAACCCCGTCTCTACTAAAAAATACAAAATTAGCCGGGTGTGGTGGCACATGCCTGTAATCCCAGCTGCTCGGGAGGCTGAGGCAGGAGAATCTCTTGAACCTGGGAGGCGGAGGTTGCGGTGAGCTAGAGATCGCGCCATTGCACTCCAGCCTGGGCAAAGAGCGAAACTCCGTCTCAAAAAAAAAAAAAAAAAAGAAGTAACATTAAAGCGGAATCATATATCAACGTTTGCATGTAAGAGTGTGTCTGGGCTACAGATTACAGAGGCATAATCATGAATGCCATCAGACACTATCTTCTGTACAGGAAAAGGCAAGGACTAGGTTTATTTATCTTTTAAGGAACGTAGTGACTCAGGCAAGAGACATGGGGGCCATGCCCACTATTCTGTCTTGTCTCCAAAGTATCCCTCCACAGAGCCGCACATGGTCACAGAGTCAGAGGCTTGTGAAATTATGCTGGCAAACAGAAATGAGGGAAGTAGCTTCTTCCATTTGCTACTGTGTCTCCCAGGCCACTGGGTGCTCTCTGCAGTGTGCAGGGAGTACAGCACCCCTGGGAGCCCTGGACTGGTGTTGGCTTTCTGTTAAGTCATTTTCACCCTAAGCCATTCTTGGCCTCCTCACCCACAGAATGAGGGAGGTTAGGCTGCAGGCCACAGGTGGATCTTCATCTACAGCCTGGAGCTGGGGAGAGGGAACCACCCCAGTCATTGACTTGCCTGGGTTTCTAGGAAGAGGAATGAGAACGAGGATGGGAGAGGGGCTGTTGGCAGGGGTGGGTGGAGAGGTCTCTGATTGTCTGATGGAGAGCAGCCCAGTTCACAGGGAAGTGACTGGGGTGATTCTGAGACTAGAGTATCCCAAGCCCTCCCCCATCCTCTCAGATCCCTGTGACTGCTCTAAAACCACGCCCTCTCATTTTGGCTCAGTGGATCTGTCTTTGCTCAGCCTTCTCCCTCTGGGGTCGGAGCACCCCCTCCATGGCGCATTCCACCTTCTCCCCACTCAGCCTCAGCAGCAGCTCCAAGAAATGCTGGCCACTTCCCAGGCTTTACTCACAGTTTCCAAGTGTGTAGAAGTAACTATAGAGGCCGAATTTGCATTATCAACTGGGGACTCCTGGAAATGGGGGTGTCTCCAAGAGATATATTTGATACACGTCCAGAGAATTCCTGAAGGAAAGAATCTGGGGTTGTCAGGCTGATATCATGAACCCCACATTTAACACATTAAGTGAAGAGAGGGGACAAAGGCCAGGCTTGGGAAGGAAGGAGGGATCAACAAAGGCCTTACCCAGGACAGATAAAAATGATAGAATGGCAGTAACCCCATTTGGAGCCCCCATTTGTAGTCAGCGAGCAAAGTACTGGTCCTTTTTATACCTTATCTAACCATCGAGACACGCCCCTGCGGTTGGTATCATTATCTCAGTGTTTGAGCAGGGAAACGTCACTTCCCAGAGGACCCACAGCCAGTACTCGGCAGAGCTGGAAATCAAACCCGGTCCATCCAAAGCTAAGGCCAGATGTCTCTTTACTGGACCTCTCTGGAAATGCTTCTCAACTTTGATGATGGCTCCAGTGACAGGCAGCAGCCACCAGGACTGTGATCTCCCTGGGATTTAAAGTGGGAGGTTAAACCAGGCTCCACGCCACTGCGGAATTGTGCAATTGTAAGTCAAGTCTCAATTGTGAGCCAAGCTTCTCCCAGGGTCAGAGGTGGAGTTAGAAAGGCCCCATGTGACCCTGAGCAAGTCTCTCTCCTTCCCTGGTCCTTAGTTTCCCCATCTCTATTGGGGAAGGGTTAGGTATCTATTCTAGTTGATTAATTGCCAGGGCCTGAGCTCTGATGGTCCAGGATTCTGTTAAGTCTAATGTTAGGTCCCACGGCTTGCCCTGCTCAGCACCTAATAAGGCCATTAGCTCTGGCTCCTTCTCTCTGGGGTGGCAGCAGGGACAGAAAACAACAGAGATAAGTTCTCTTGGCAGCACAGAACTCAGCTCAAGGGCTCTGGGGATGGGGCCTTCCCTCCTGCCAGGGAGGCCATCTCGAGAGGCTGACTGCTCACACCTGGGCAGCACTCTGTCTCCTCCCCTCCTGCCTGGGTCCCAGCTCTGTTCACCACCCCAAAGCACATCATCACAAGGTCAGTTGCAAAGGCCCAGTATCACAGGCTTAAATACAGAGGGCTAGGAGGGAGGTGGGAGGTGGGAGAGGAAGGTGGAGTACTAACAAAGGTGCTGAATTATCACTGCCCATCAGGACACGGTTATTTCCCCTTACTCTGGGACACCAAAGATTCTACACAATCTTCCTATAATCCTGAACCACAAAAGGGAGGCACAGCCTCCAAAAAAAAGTAGGAGAGGGGAGGGGGGAAGTCCTTTTATTTTGAAATGTGTTCATTTTTCTTTGTTTTGTTTTCTATCTTGATGAAAAGAATGTATTTTTAAGCCTAAATACAAAATAGTACAGTTTTCTATTTTTTTTTTAAGTTCCAGGATACATGTGCAGGACGTGCAGGTTTGTTACATAGGTAAATGTGTGCTATGGTGGTTTGCTGCACCTATCAACCTATCAGAACAGTTTTCTATCTGCTTTAAAAATTTCAACAGTTCTATCATATTTCTATTACAAAATGCTCCCCCCTCCCTTGAAATTAGATGAAGAGGGGGAAGGGTTGACACTGTGGACCAGAGACCCAGGGACTTCCTACCCTGATGTCATGATAAGGGCTGGGGAAGGGCTTTCAGGAAGCTGGCATCAGAGGCACAAAGCTTCAGGTCGTGGTGAGCTTCCCAAAACTGTGAGACTAGATGTGATCGAATCTGAATGCTGGAAGGGTCTGAGTGATCCTCCAGTCTAACCTGAAGCCCAGAGAGGGTTAGTTTCTAGCTCCACATCACACAGCGTATGGTGGAGCTGAGATGAGTACTCAAGTGTCCTGGTTCCCAGTCAGCACATAGGGGAGGGAGATTGACCAACTGAGAGGGCCCCAGCCCAGGCAAAGAAAAGGAACACAGGCCAGGCTGGAAGGGACAGGGCCAGAGCTTAGGAGGGAGGTGCTCAGAGGAGAAGGGTCCCACATCTAAGAAGGTCTGCGGGGGTACAAGAGGGCCTATCAGAGTTGGGGGCTGCAGCTCCTCCGAGAGGAGAAGGAGGGGGCAAAAGGGTGATCAAATCAGGAAGTCCTCCCTGGGGTGTGCATGCCAATCAGCATCACAGGCCCCAACATGGCTGATGAGAGACCCCTGATCTCAGCCCTGCCATTTACATAGAAGAAAACTGAGACATAGATGCAAAGACAGCAGCCTGCAGGGCACAGTCAGGGCCAGATCCCAGTCTCCTGACTCCCAGCCATCGGCTCTTTTCATGCAAACTTCAGTCTCCCTCTTGTGGATTCTGGTGTCTCCTCCTACCCCCTGGGAACCTGGAGCCTGAGCAGAAGGAGAAGGGGAGAGAGGAGGGTTCCAACAACCCCAGGCACCAGGAGCTGGGTGCCTTCCTCTGTTGTCCTCTCCAAGGAGAAGAGAGAGCTGGCCTGGACCTCCAGGGCAGAGCCACTTCATACCTGCCCACACCTGGTCCTCCTTTGCTGGCAACAGAGTTCAGAGCTAGCACCAGCCACAGCAAGGACAAAGCCCAGCTCAGGCAGCTGCTGGAGCTGCAGGGAGTCCCAAGTAAGTGAAAGCATTGGGACTGATGGCCCAAGGGGGTTCCCTGATTTCATGGCACTAGAGAAAGCCCTGGGATATCAGGTGGTTTGAATGTTTTGAAGTCTTTTTCCCCAGAAAAGAGGCTCTTGCCCCCTCACTCCCTGCAGGCTGAGCCCCTGTGCCTGCTTCCTCTGCTTACCACATACCCCAGGTCAAAGGCCCTCCCTGACCAAGCTGCCAGATCTGCCAATCAGAAGCGAGGTCCTGGGGCCCAGCAGCACTGTTCTTGCCACTGGGAGAAGGGAGAAGCAGATATGGGACCTGAAAGGTCACCAAAAAAAGCAGACAGGCTGGAGGTTTGTGCCTCTCACCAGGGTGGGGCTGTGGGTCGAGACCTGGGTAAACCCCAGCTCTGTCTCTGACTCACCAATGACCCTGGACAGCTCCTTCATTGCCACCGTAAGCATCCCTGTTCCTCATCGGCTGAACAAGAGGGACAGGCAAAGGTTCTAGCCTGAGGCAGCTTCCTGGGTTTGTCCATTGGTACCCCTCTCTCCCCTCTTTCCTCTTAGGGACCCCCCTCTGACACACTCCTGGAAGGTCCTTCCCCACTTCTTTCATTCCTCCATCAAAATTTACCCTCCGGTGTTCCTCAGGTTAACTGGCTTACTGTTTAAGATGTCTCCCTGTCTACAACCTATGCACATTTATAATAGGAACCACTCCCGGAAGAGTAGCTGATGGTGGGATCTTAGAAACTCTGACAAGCAGCAGAGGAAAGATTATGGGGAGGATAGAAAGAGATAGGGGACTTCTCATGACACCATATGGCAGCACTACAGCAGCTGCTGGTGGCTCCTGTCTTTCCAGCTGACCTGTCTCACTCTTGCCCCCATCCTCAGCACTCAGCCCTCCCCACCAGCAGCCCAATACAGGCTAACGGCCACGCACCACAGCCTTTCTGTTTGCAGGGGCTTCCTCTGCAGGAGGAAAACAACCTATGCATACAATGTTAGAATCAGACATGTGGACCTTTATGATCCCACGTGGAGAATGATAAGCATATTTTTGGCCTTAATGAATCTGCTTTTGGAGTACTCTTCCCCCTACCTAATGCCCTCCTTTTCCTTACTGTTGAAATCTTACTCATCCTTCATGTCCCACTCAAGGCAGGCTGTGTCAGTCATCCAGGTCCAGGAGATTCACTGACCCTGGGCTTTCTAAGAAGGACTCTGGGTCTCCCACTGCCACTAGGCATGAGCATCTCAAGATGGGGATCCTGTCCTATGGTTTTGCATGCTGGGTGCACAGAGAATGTCAGAAAATGTTTTCTGGCTGAAAAGTAGCTAATGTCAAGCTGTAATTGTGAAACTACCCCATCTCCAAGATGGGAGGGAACTTACAGACCAGAGATAACCCCTCCCTGATGATGCTGAGCCCCCAGAGCGACCCTCACTGATCATTCCCCCGACACCTAGATTTTGTGCAGGGAGAGCCAGGGAAAAGAGGCAGAGACTAGGAAAGTTATTTGTTTGCTTTTTTAACAAATTATAACATAACTTGTGCTCATTTTAAAAAATGAAAATAAACGGTAGAAATTCTCATTCTCCTTCTTCCCCAGTCCCAGAAGTCAGCAGCTATTAACAGTCAGTGCGAGTCTTGCAGGCATTTTTGCTTACACACAAACAAATGTCATTTTCTTTTACACAAATATGATCATCTTTCACATACTGTCCATCTTTCTATGTGTTCTGTGGTGTAAGTAGAAGCCCAACCCTTTCCCCTGCCACCTCCCTGGACCTCGGGCTCCTCAGGCTCCTACAAATGAAATTATTGGTCAAAAGATTTTCTCATTTAAAATGTGTTGCTTTCCTGGGTCGTTTTATTTTCTTGTAACATGCTCATTATAGAAAATTTGGAAAATACACAAGACACAAAGGAAAAAAATCATCAGCCACTGTCCAGAGATAACTGCTGCTAGCATTTTGATGATAAGGTTTACAGTCTTTCTTTCCTTTTCTTTTTTTTTTTTTTTTTTTTGTTGTTGTTGTTGAGACAGGATCTCGCTCTGTCACCCAGACTGGAATGCAGTGGCACAATCACAGTGCCTCAGCCTCCCAACTAGCTAGGACCATTATTGGGCGTGCTAATTTAAAAAGAAATTTTGCAGAGACAGGGTCTCGCTATGTTGCCTAGGCTCATCTTGAACTCCTGGTCTCAAGCAGCCTCTCCACTAGGCTTCTTAAAGTGTTGGGATTACAGGCATGAACCACTGCACCTAGACCAGCCTTTTTTCTACGTGAGTCTATTCTACATAAATCAAACCACTTTGCCTATTGTTCCATAACCTGTTTTTTTCCACTTAATAAAAGATTGTTATTCCATGTTAGTCTACAGCATCAGTTTAGTATGCTGTGTGACCTCAGGGCCACCTTAGAAGCCTACTTTTCCTAACCCCCATTCTGAGTAGGGAACCTGCTGCAGCAGATGCCCAGAACGCTCTTGCTCCAGGGTGTAACCTCTGCGTACTGGCTCCCTTTCAGGAATAAAATGCCCTGAGAAGTCCCTGAGCACTTGCCTCCTCCACCTCCCCTGAGCTGAAATCCCAGCACCCCACTGACGGTTATGCAGTCCCCCTGCAACTTCTCCGGCACCACCTACCGGTGCAGTAAGTAGAAGCCTGCCCCTTTCCCCTGCCACCTCCCTGGACCCTCAGCTCCTCGGCTCTGCTGCCAACCCAAGACCCAAGGTGGGGAGGATGGAGGTGGGGGCCTGGGTGGTCCTGACTGTGAGGCAAGGGAAGCCCTCTGGACTCAAGTTGGGCAAGTGACAGTGCCACTTGCCCTTGTACCGTGGCCAGCTTTCCCTCAGAATGATGAGACTGAGGAAGGGACAGGGGCAGGTAGGTATCAGAGGTGGGCCAAGGAGGGTGCTGAGCCACTTGAAAGTTTTCTGGTTCCCAAAGCAAATACCCAGCTTCCCAGCCCAAGCCCATACTCTGCCCAAGGAATTTACTAGCCAAATAGTGTGGTTAAGTGTGGTGTTGGGCAAGATCCCCCCTCTGGGGATCTCAGTCTTCTTACCAATTATACAAGGGGAAATATAGCCAGGTGGTTTCTAAGCCACCTTCCCAGCTCTGAAACTCTAAAACCCAACTGGAATCCATGTTTTCAAATGCTCTGTTTTCTCTCAAAGTCCCTGTACGCCTCATGATTAGTTGAATCCAATTATAGACCAGGTCTGGTTTGAAATATCATTAACATAATAATTATTATGGGCTGTCCTCTCATTTAATCCTCACAACAAGCATAAGAGGAGATACTATTTTTATCCTCTTTTTACTGATAAGAACACAAGGTCCAGAGAGTTAAGATGACTTTCTGCTTATGTGGCAGAGCTCGGATTTGAACCCAGGGCTGTGGGACTCCCAAACCTGTGCTCCTTATTAGCCTCCAGTCCCCATACTACCCTGTGATAGGTGTAGGGATCATTCTTCCCTTGCTACAGTTAAGGAAACTGAGGCCAAACAGAAGAGATGTTTTCCTCAGGGTCACATAGCAAGTTCATGGCACAGCTGGGTGAACCCAGGCTCTGTGTCTCCCGGCCAACTGTCACTCCCCCACTCCCAACAAGCACTGGCTGATTTTCTTTTCTTTTTTTTTTTTTTTTTTGGAGACTGAGTCTTGCTCTGTCACCCAGGCTGGAGTGCAGTGATGCGATCTTAGCTAACTGCAACCTCTGCCTCCTGGGTTCAAGCAATTATCCTGTCTCAGCCTCCCAAGCAGCTGGGACTACAAGCACGCACCACCACGCCCAGCTAATTTTTGTATTTTTAGTAGAGACAGGGTTTCACCATATTGGCCAGGCTGGTCTTGGACTCCTGACCTCTGATCCACCTGCCTCGGCCTCCCAAAGTGCTGGGATTACGGGCGTGAGCCACCATGCCCGGCCTGGCTGATTTTCATAGACAGTTGTTGGGGAACCGGAAACAGCCCCTGGGGCCAGGCGCAGTGGCTCAGGCCTGTAATCCCAGCACTTTGGGAGGCTGAAGCAGGAGGATCACTTGAGGCCAGGAGTTCAAGACCAGCCTGCCCAACATGGCGAAACCCTGTCTCTACTAAAAATACAAAAAATTAGCTAGGTGTGGTGGCATGCACCTGTAGTCCCAGCTACTCGGTAGGCTGAGGCATGAGAATTGCTTGAGCCTGGGAGGCAGAGATTGCAGTGAGCCAAGATTGTGCCACTGCACTCCAGCCTGGGTGATGGCGAGGCACTATCAAGAAAGAAAGGAAGAAAGAAAGAAAGACAGAGAGAGAGAGAAAGAAGGAAGGAAGGAAGGAAGGAAGGAAGGAAGGAAAGAAAAAGAAAGAAAGAAAGAAAAAGAAAGAAAGGAAAGGAAGAGAGAAAGGAAAAGAAAGAGAAAGAAAGGAGGGAAGGAAGGGAGAAAGGGAGAATGGAGGGAGGGAGAGAGGGAGGGAAGGAGGGAAGGAAGGAGGAAGGAAAGAAGGAAGGAAGGAAGGAAGGAAGGAAGGAAGGAAGGAAGGAAGGAAGGGCTGGCCCCTGGGCTGGAGTCAAATGCCCAGAACTGAACAGGGATGGGGGCAGTCAAGAAGAGAAGGCCATGTTTGCTCAGACAAGCTTAGGTCCACCTTCCCCAGCTCAGTCCAGACAAGTATTGGCTTTGGGCAAGTCCCAAAGAAAGAAATACATTACCTGCAGGGTGGGGAGGGAGGGCTGGGCCTGGGGACCCCTCACTGTGCTCTTCACTCCCTCACTCCCTCATTCAATCGCTTACCCAACAATTCCTACAGCTTGCTAGGCACTGAGATAGGCAACAACAGCCGCATCCCAGGTCTATATCAAAGAGCTGATGGTGACCAGGCAAAGATAGCACATAGGTTGAGGACTCAGGAGAACAAGAGAGGCTCTCAGGAACTCAAGAGAAGAGGTTCCTCCTGGAGGAGGTTCTGCTGAAGCTGAGACCTGCATGCTGAGTAAGTGCTGGGCAAAGTTGTCCAGGAAGGAGGAACAGCATGTTTGAGGGACAGGAGGCTGGCAATGAGGCTGTGTGGCTGAGGATCCAATGTGAGACCAAGGGCAAAGCAATGGGCTGTGGGCGATCCTGAGGGCAACAGAGAAGCCTTGCTGGGTTGCTGTGAGAATGAAATGAGTCGAAATAATAGTAATGCCTAACGACAGCTAGAATTTATTGAGGGACTGCCACGTGCCAGGTGGTCTCTTACTGGGGTGGGCCACATGTCTGGCTCATGGTAAGTGTTCAGAGCTTGCTTGTGGGGAAGCACATGAATAGCGTGAAGGCCTGGCAGCATGCGGACCTGGGTTGTTTTTGTTTGGTTTGTTTGTTTGTTTGTTTGTTTTTGAGAGAGTCTTGCTCTGTCACCCAGGCAGGAGTGCAGTGGCGCCATCTCAGCTCACTGCAACCTCGCTTCAAGGTTCAAGTGATTCTCCTGTCTCAGCCTCCCAAGTAGCTGGGATTACAGGCACGTGCCACCACGCCCGTCTAAATTTTTTTTGTATTTTTAGTAGAGACGGGGTTTCACCATGTTGGCCAAGCTGGTCTTAAAACTCCTGACTCAGGTGATCCACCCACATCGGCTCCCAAAGTGCTGGGATTATAGGCATGAGCCACAGCGCCCAGATCCATGAATGGTTTTAATCAGGGAAGGAGGGTGGTCATATTTATGTGGAGTGAAACACAGCTGGAGGCAGGGAGGGAACCCAGCGGGAAAGCAGCAAGGCTGGTGAGGCTGAGGCCAGGGGTGGGATGGAAGAGGAAGTAGAAGACGGAAGAAATGAGGAGCCAGGGATTTCTCCTGGGAGCACAGAACTGTTTCAGAGCTGACAACTCATCCTCGCTCCCCTATTTCTCAGAGTCCCAGAGAGGGCAGGCGCAGCAAGCTGGCAGCTGCTGTGGGCCAAGAACCCAGAGACCCGCATGTACTCCTAGCACCAAGAGAAAATTCCTGCAGTCTCCCATGCCACAGCTTCCCTGCGTAAACATGTCTGGTGCCAGGGAGCTCACTATCTGTGCAGCAGCCCATCCTACTACCGGATTAGGAGGTCTTTCTTTCCATGGGTCCCCTTGTGTCTCTGGTGGTCCTAGCTCTGTCTTCTGACCCCCTCCTTTCCATAGGATAGTCCTTTAAAGGCCCTCCATTTACTCCTTTTCCAAGGACTCCTTCCCATTCTTCAACTAAATAAACAGAGGCAGTATTATTGGATTCCTCTGCTACCTAAGCGCCTTAGCTAACATGGGAAAAGAGTCCACCTGCACTTAATTCCTGGCCCTGCCACTTAACCAGCTGTGGACCTTAGGCCAGACACTTCACCGCGATAGCCTCAGACTTCCCATCTGGAAAATAGGAACAAAAATACCTACCCTTGCTGGGTTGCTGTGAGGATCAAATGAGTCGAAATAACAGTAATGCCTAATGACAGCTAAAATTTATTGAGGGACTGCCACGTGCCAGGTGGTGTCTTATGGGGCTGGGCCACATGCCTGGCCCACGGTACGTGTTCAGAGCATGCTTGTGGGGAAGCACATGGATAGCATGAAGGCCTGGCAACATGCGGATCTGGGTTCAAATCCTGCCTCTGCCCCTTATAAACGTTTTAGCCTCAGAGAAGCCAGCCTTGGCATCACAGCTTCACCAGCTGGTAAGTGGTAACAGCAGAGGCAGCTCGCCAGGTTGAGTAAGATAAGGCATGTAAAGCATCTGGTGGTATTAGGATCACATCTCTCCCTTTGGGTCCACAAGCAAGTACCCAGCACCTTCTAAGTGCCAAACACTAGGGGAAGAACAATTGGCCACTTGCCCAAGGTCACTCAATCTTTGCCTCTCAGCCTGCTTTTTCTCTGCACCATGCCTCCTCCATGTCGTGGGAGCCCAGTGTTGTGTGGGCCAAGGCTGCTGAGGGCCAGAAGCACAGCCTGCCCTCGGGGAGCAGTCCACTGCCCTTGCCCTAACACCCCATCTCTTTCGCCAGACGTGGGTGGCTTACAAGCTGCAGTGCCCTGATGCCCCATCCCTTTGGCCAGGCATGGGTGGCTTGCAAGCTGCAGTGATCACCATCCCGGCCCTGCTCCCCTCATCCACTCTGCTGGTCATCAGCTGTATAAATGGAAAACGTGCCGCCGGTGGTCCCAGGTCACCTGCCCCAGCCCACCATCCCCATGAGGGGCCCAGGTAAGCCATTCAAGGTCCACGATGACAGGGAAGATCCACTGCTCTTTTACTCTTGGTCTTATTGTGCAAAACACCCAGGAAAGGCCCTATCAGATCTGTATTGCCCAAAGGTGTGACATTTAAGAGTGACATTAAAAGGAGAAACTCTCCTTCCTCTCTTGAGGCGACAGGGACAATGTGCTTAGCTGGATAAAGCCTCGCAGAGGCCATGAGCACTGTCTTTGGCCTCACAGCCTCCCTTGCCCTTGTCCAGGATCTGTTGAATGTTACTCACCAAGCCCTTGGGTCAAGGAAGGTCCATTCTGCAGCCCTGTAACTGTAACTGTAAGTGACTATGGGCCAAGGCTGCCCTCGACCCCACAGTGTCTCTCTCCTGACCCACTGGGCCTGATGGGGCCTCCGCAGGGAACCTTACCAAGGAGCACAAAGCCTCCTCCAAGGAGTACACTCCTGGTTTCACCCCAGCTGAGGTGTGGCTTATCACATTATCCAGGGCTTGCAGCCCTTAGAATTTTCCACTTCTCCCATCTTAAAACATTCCCCCATGCTTTTCTGAAGTATTGGAGTTACAGGAGGTGCCTCTCATGCCGCTAATTTTAAAAGCCCAGAATTCTCATCACTACCCAAGATCTCAGGACATCTAGTCTGACTATGTGTCAACCACAAGGTTCATGGTTTCTTCCACTCATCCAATGACACTCAAGTGCGTGCCATGTGCCAGGAGTGCCAGGTGGTGAGTTTATAACAAATGAGACCCAGAATTAGTAAGCCAGTGGTTAGAAAAGAACAATGACAACAGAGTATGAGAAGTGCATGTATGGGATACAGGGGTCTGTGGGAGCATAGAGAAGGAGCAACTAACCAGTCAGGAGAGGAAGGTTAGGGGGAGCCTCCAAGAAGTGGCATCTGAACTGAGACCAGAAGGATGACTAGGCACTTGCTGGAAGGAAGGAGTGAAAGGATAGTCCAGGCAGAGGGAACAGAAAGTACAGTTTAGGGGTTGACAAACTATGGCCCACCTCTTGGTTTTGGAAATGAAGTTTCACTGAAACACAGCCATGTCCAATCACTTATGTATTGTCTCTGGCAGCTTTTGCTCTGCAGGGCAGAATGAAGTAGTTGCAAAAGAAACACTAAGAATTACAAAGCAAAATAAGTATTGACTATCTGGCCCTTGACAGAAAAGGTTTGCTGACCCCTAGAGACTGGAGAGCTCACGCTGCCTTTTAGGGAACATAGTGGCTGGAGGGTAAGGGTGGGAAAAAAGCAGTAGGCAGCTCACAGTGCGTTCTTCCCGTAGCCATAGCAGCTGGATCCAGAGTAGATACACCCTGATTTAAACTGAGCTGATCAGAGTCTGTCTTCTCAGAAATTGGAATGTGGGATGTCAAATTCAAAAATGGAGCCCGGTCACATTAATGCCTGTGAAGCTCTGCTGCGAAGGCCCCTCAAGCCTGCTCCTTGCCCAGACTGCTCAATCAACCATGCCTTGATTCAGAAGGCCCTTGCAATCAATTCCCCTAACATTTAATTTTCATTTCCCCTCAAGGTTTCTGTTACTTTCAATGAAAATAAAACAAACCTTTCATTAACTAAAATTAAAGTCACTGAGAGAGATAAAGTTGGTAGGGAATACAGATTTAGTCAGTGAGGTCCAACATAAATATAATGTGAGGTATATTTAATATATAATTTTAAATTTCCTAATAGCCATATTTTGGCTGTTAAATTTTCTAATAGCCAAAATAAGTAAAATCTATTATTTAAATTAATTTCACTAATTTAAAAAGAAATGTGTGAAATTAATTTAATATATTTTAATTATTTATTTTATTTCTTTTAAACATACAAAATGTTATCCAATGATAATACTAAAATCAATATTCAATATTTAAAAATTATTGAAATCGTTTACAATCTTTTCTTTTGAACTACATCTTTGAAATCTAGGGTGTATTTTACACTTATAACACATTCAATTTGGACTGGCCACATTTCAAGTGTCTCATAGCCACAGGAGGCCGGTGGCTAACATAACAGACAGCACAGATTTAGACCCTCAGAGCCCTGCAGGAGTGGCTAAAAAGTCCTAGCCTCAATCTTACTGTTTCTCTGCAACCAAGTTATGAACAGTAGTATGAAGGCAGGGACTTGTGTGTTTACTTGTTTGTCCCCAGTGCCTAGCACAGAGAAAGCACTTAGTAAACATTTGTGGAGAGAATGGCTAGATGAAGAGGAGAATGGTATACCATACACTTTGACAAGTAAATCAAACTCAGGAAAGAGAATTCCCTCCAGCTCTTCCTTGATTCTATTTTTCTGCATTATTTCTTCCCCAGCTCACAGTGGCTGTTTTCTTTGACCAACCTTGAGTCTGCTTTGTTGATCTATCTTGTTGTTGCCAGAAATCTCAAGGAGCCACTTTTAAAACTCATCCCCAGTGACCTGCATGCTGGCAGCTCTAGCAAATACCATCCCTCACATTACCAAACACTGGCATTGCTCTCTCCTCTGCCTTATCCCTCCTTCCCACATCCAACTCCATTGCCAAATGTCTTCTGTTCTTTTTCCAGACATATCTCAAATTCATCTTCTGCTCTTCACCTGCACAGCCACTGCACAATTCAGGTTCTCATTATTAGAGAGATGGCCTACAACCACCACCCTCTCCTAATTTCTCTACTTCTGTCTTTGCTTCTAATCCCTCTGTATTAGTTATCTATTGCTGCCTAACAAATTACCTTAAAATTAGGTAAAACTTAAAACCACGAATATTACTTATCTCCCTTTCTGAGGGTCAAGAACCTGGGTATGGCTTAACTGGGTCCTCTGGCTTAGGGCCTCTCACATGGCTGCAATCAGGTGTTGGCTGGGGCTGCAGTCATTCTAAGGCTTGCCTGGGGGAGGATCTACTTTCAAGCTCACTCACAGCTGTTAGAAGGCCTCAAGTCCTTGCTAGCTGTTGATTAGTCATCTGTTCTTTGACACACAGACCTACCCACAGGGCAGTTCACAAGATGGCTGCTGTGTTCCCTAAGAGCAAGTGAGCAAGAGAGCAAGAGAAGGTGCCCAAAACAGAAGCCACAGGGAGTTTTTGTAATCGAATCTCAGAAATGACAACCCGTCACTTCTAACATATTCTATTCATTAGAATGGAATCAATAAATTCCATCCATACTCAAGGGGAGGAAATCACACCAGGGTGTGAATACTGGGATGTGAAATCATTAAGGACAACTCAGAGACTGCCTACCGCATCCTCTTCCTTGCCTCCTAGTGCACCATCTAAAGTGCAAAGCTACGGCCAGGTGCAGTGGTTCATACCTGTAATCCCAGCACTTTGGGAGGCCAAGGCAGGTGGATCACGTGAGGTCAGGAGTTTGAGACTAGCCTGACCAACATGGTGAAACCCCATCTCTACTAAAAATACAAAATTAGCCAGGCATGGTGGCTCATGCCTGTAATCCCAACTACTCGGGAGGCTGAGGCAGGAGAATCGCTTGAACCCGGGAGGCAGAGGCTGCAGTGAGCCGAGATGACCCCACTGCACTCCAGCCTGATCAACAAAAGCAAAACTCCGTCTCAAAATAAATAAATAAATAATGTGCAAAGCTGACCTCCTCTCTCCCCCGCTCAGAAATTCTGATGTCTTGCTGATACTTCGGAACATCACCCTTTATTGTCCAAAAGATCACCAGAATGGGTAAATAGTAGAAAAGGAGAGCTTTATCGGTGATATTAGTTTGCAAACCAGGAAGAGAATCTCCAGTGTGGACCAAACGTGTTTTCTCTTCGAGAAGGGAAGGAGCAGGTTGGGTTTTATGCCTCACAAGGTCCATATTTACACAACAGAGTCATACATATTTAGCAGATTGTGGGGGAAGACTATATTTATGAGGGGAGCTGAGTGCATGCACAATGCGTAAACATATATGTAACACTCATCCCATGCTCACTTTGGGGCAGAATTTTTGCATTAAAATGAGGTAGAATTTGACTCTTTATATCAAAAGATGAACCACAGGACCCAAAGACAGTCTGTGTACCGCCTTTATCAGCTGGTGAAACTGGCTTAAGGTCTGCAGTTGCTTATCAGAAGAGAATGTTTGTAAGGCCGGTCCTCTGTCCAATCAGAGTTGTAGCGGTCTTGGGTTGTAAATCAGAGTTAGGAGGGATATGATGAACCCCCAACCCATAGGTAACTTTAACTTTGGTTTCCTTAATCTTAGGGTCTGTCTTAGTTGATAAGAAGTGTCTTCTTAGATCACTTCTTCGTAATATGCCCCCAATCTCCATTCCATTCTTACCTTCCATCCTATACTCCAGTTCCCAGAAAGGGCTCTGAATCATCAAACTACCATTCCCTTGTACACGCCAGTGCCCTGGTCTGGAATGCTCCTCTCAACTTCCCCAGACTTTTCTACCTGGCCAACTCCTACTCATTCACCAAGACCTGCTGCTTTTGCCACGCCTGTCCTAATCCTGGCCGGCAGCTTTATCTATCCCTAATCAGACCTCCCTTGGTGCCCTGTGCTTTCCACTAACACAGCACTTACCACACCAAATCACAATTATCTCCACTTGGATATCTGAAAAGATCTCAAATGTAACATGTTCAGAAGTTCATTTCTACTGATTTTTCCATAAGTAGGATTTAGTAGGAGGTGGATCTTGAAGCCATCCATTCTGACTTCTCCCAGAAGCCTTGCCCCTGGTCTGAGAGACAAGTTATAGGACCTCACCAACTTCATTAAAATTACAAAAATGCCCAGAGAGCAGCCACTTTGTAATAGGATGCTACCAAATAAATACATCTGATGCTTTAAAGGCAATTAGGATCATCACAGGCTCCCTGTAGACACAGGAAGAGGGTGGGGCAGGTATAGTGATTGAGATTCAGATTAGGCAGAGACTTTCCCAACCTGCCTCCACTAGTTGCTATCTGTTCTAGACAAGTTACTTCATACGTAAGCCTCATTTCTCAATTTGTAAATGAAAATAACTTACCTGGTTACTGTGGTTACCATGTGTCAGGTGCTGTTCTGAGTGCTTTAAATACGTTAAATTTTTTGTTCTTTTGGAGACGAGGTCTCACTCTGTTGCCCAAACTGGAGTGCAGTGCCCCACTCACGGCTCACTGAAGCCTCGACCTCCCAGGCTCAAGCAATCCTCCTCCCACCTCAGCCTCCAGAGTAGCTGGGACCGCAGGTGCTTGCCACCACGCCTGGCTAATTTTTTTTTTTTTTTTTTTTTTTTTTTTTTTTTTTTTTGGAGAGGTGGGGAGTTTCACTATTTTACCCGGGCTGGTCTTGAACTCCTGGGCTCAAACAATCCTTCCACCTTCGGCCTCCCAAAGTGCTGGGATTACAGGTGTGAGCTACCATGCCCAACCTAAATATGTTAAATTTATTTATCTTTAGAATAATGGTATAAGGTAGATACTATTATCCTATTTTACAGAGTCAGAAACTGTGGCAGAGAGTGACTTAGGCCAGGATACACAGCTAATAACTGGCAGAACCAGGATTCCAACACAGGCAGTGGAGGGTAGGAGTCCTTGTCATTAAGACGCACTGCACAGGCCTGTGTCGATTAATTGAATAATGCGAGTGAAGGCGAGAGCAGGGCCTGGCAAGCAGTAGGCACGCTTGATTATTTTAAAATGTAAAACTCCTTGGCCTAGAGATCAAGAATTATTTCAAAGACCTTTATATTCTGCGTGAACCCAGCAGGTGTTTTCCCTCGCATATGAAATTGATGGTTGAGAAGGACATCGGAGACAAGTCTTAGGTTCGTACAGCCTTTCGGTTCTTTTACCCAGATCCTCCGTTTTTAAGTAGAAGCGAAAGTAGCTGATGCGCAAATAAGCCCACTTCCGGTGTTACCCCGGGCCTTTTTCCAGCTGAGCAGAGATAAGGTCGCCCGCTTCCCACGCCGCCTCAGTCCTGGGTTGACCCCTTTCCCGTGAGAGCCCCGCCCTCGGCGAAGGTTCGGTTTAACATTGGTTGAGGTTGGAAGACTGAGCTGCGCCTCTCCGTCTTTCAACCAACGGACTTCCCTGTTCCTTCTCACCGTTTGGTAAAGTCGGTCCCTCCTCCCAGCCGCCAGAGGGCGCGACATCGCGTGGCTCGAAGCCTAGAAGTCTCTCGAATACGGAAGTGACTTTACGCTACCGGAAGACCGTGGCCTCAAGGGATGGGGGCTGTGAGCTGGGGGTTCCGGTGGCTGGAAGCTGAGCAGTCATGGCTCCGCCAGGCAATCGTTTCCACTTCTGAGAGTCTCATATGCTCAGATGAGAAAACGGAGGCTTTTGGAGGAAGGAGCTTCTCGTATTTACACAGCGAAAAACTCCTCAGACAAGCGCGCTTCCCATACGACTCACCAGGACAAAGGGACGATCCATGAGGGTATTTGCTCAGCCTGAGGAATCCCTGAGGCAAGTCTCACAGAACTGTGCCCATTCCACCGATGGAGAAAGCGAAACCCAGAGAGGGACATGCAGCGTACAGGGACTTGCCAGAGTAGGGTTACCATATTTAGCAAATAAAATGCAGGATGCCCAGTTGAAGTTGAATTTCAGGTAAACGACGAGTAATGCTTTAGTATAAGACTATCCCAAATATTGCAATGAGACACGTATGCTAAAAAATTACTCATTGTTTTTCTGAATTCAAATTTATCTGGATGTCCTGTATTTTATTTGGCGATCCTACCCCAAGGTCACCTAACTGAGTGGAAAAACAGAAAGCGCTATTGGGGGGGTCCTACGTGCCTCCCTGCCTGGGGCTCACTAGTGTATGGAGCTGGCTTGTTCCCAGGTGCTATTCTGAGGTTATTTTAAAGGCCCCCAGCTCATGCTAGTCAATGGTCTTCCTAGTGCAGGATCTAGACCTATTCAGGAGCTGACAAGGAGCCACATCCCCCACTCCCATTCAGGGCTACCGCACCACCACCACCCAAACTAGTTTATTCAAAAGACACTAAGTGTCTACTCTGTGGTAAGCACAGTCTTAGGTTCCAGATCACACTAGAAAATAGGAGAAACACTCCCTGTCTTTATGGAATCAATAGGATTAGATACGCAGGAAGACAAGTATTTAGAGAGGAAAACTACAGTACGTTGTGATCAGTAGTTCTTTAATAGGGACAAATACAGGATGCATGAAAGCCCAGAGATGGAACCCCTAATGAAGGAATAGAAAGTAAGAGAAAGGAGAGAGACACCCAAGCTGAGGCCTGAAAGATTCATTCCTTCATTCAGTAATTTCTTGAACATCTACATGAAGGACAGTATTCTAGGCACTGTGGACCCAGCAGTGAACAAAATAAACAAATCTTTGCCCTCAGAACTTAATTCTAAGTGAAATGTATAATATGTTAGACGGTGATCTATGGAGGAAAAAGTAAGGCTCTGAAGGGGATTATAGAATGCTGGGGCAGGAATGGAAATGTTACAGTTTTTTTGCTTGTTTGATTTAGAGATGGCATCTCACTATGTTGCCCAGGCTGGCCTCAAATTCCTGGGCTCAAGTGATCCTCCTGCCTCAGCCTCCCAAAGTGCTGGGATTACAAGAATGAGCCGTCACTCCCAGCCTGAAGTGGGTAGTCAGGAAGGTCTCACTGAGAACATTACATTTGAGCAAAGACCTGAAGGGATGAGGGAGAGAGATCTATGCAGAGATTTGGGGTTGTAAGTGTGTCTGGCACGTTACAGGAAAGGAAAGGGAAAGGGAAAGGGAAAGGGCGTGTGATAAACAAGATTCCAATATGATAGCTTTCTAAGGGATTTTCAATGATAATTTTGACCATATGATTCTTGCCTTAAATATGGTCTTTAGAGCCTCATCCCTGTAAAATATGACCACATAAGTTGGTGGGGGCTACTTTGAACAGGATGTTTGGAAAAGGCCTTCTTGAGATGGCAACATTCAAGCCGAGGCCTTTAAGATGAGAATGAGCCAATGCTGGAGTAGCTAAGGGAACAGCAAAGGCGAAGACTTGGAGGCAAGAAAGAAGTCAGTAAATGTGAGAAACTGAAATGTGAGAAAAGAGTGGCATGAGATGAGGTGGGAGAGGTGGGCAGGGGTCTCAGGCAATTTAGCTTTTATTGGCATCGCAGCGGAAATCAACTGAAGGGCTTTCAGCAGAGGACTGACAATCAGATCATTTTACTGGTTGAATTTACACAGGCTTAGCTGTTTATCCCAAAGGTGCCAGGAAGAGGGTTTAAAATGGAGCAAAGGGATGAGTGGAACCCCTGTCCTCTTGCCTCCCCTTTGTTCCCTTTACAGCTGGAATGAGATGGCTTGGGCAGGTGGGTTTCCTAGGTGAGAGATGACTCCCACCCAGAGAGCCACCATCTCCCTCTGAGCTGGGGTGAACAGAGTTGACAACTTGCGTCTCTCTGACCTCCTCAAAGTTTCCTGGTTGGATCCCATTACTGGGTATATACCCAAAGGATTATAAATCATGCTGCTATAAAGATGCATGCACACGTATGTTTATTGTGGCACTATTCACAATAGCAAAGACTTGGAACCAACCCAAATATCCATCAATGATAGACTGGATTAAGAAAATGTGGCACATATACACCATGGAATACTGTGCAGCCATAAAAAAGGATGAGTTCCTGTCCTTTGTAGGGGCATGGATGAAACTGGAAACGATCATTCTGAGCAAACTATCACAAGAACAAAAAACCAAACACCGCATGTTCTCACTCATAGGTGGGAATTGAACAATGAGAGCACTTGGACACAGGTTGGGGAACATCACACACCGGGGCCTGTCGTGGGGTTGGGGGACGGGGGAGGGATAGCATTAGAAGATATACCTAATGTAAATGATGAGTTAATGGGTGCAGCACACCAACATGGCACATGTATACATATGTAACAAACCTGCACGTTGTGCACATGTACCCTAGAACTTAAAGTATAATAAAAAAAAAAGTTTCCTGACTGGGTCTGCCTTTCAGACTGTGGGCATAGGTGAAGGAAGTACATGCCACTACCAGCCCTGAAGGTCTCCTCCCTCCGCCCCTTTTGAGTATACTTTTTTTTTCTTTTTTTTATTTTGAATACACTTTCAATTAATCTTCCCAAAGATCCTGACGTGCTTCTTCTGCTCCAGAAGCATAGCGGGCTCCCTACTGCCTACAGAATTAAGTTCAAACTCCTGGCTTTGTAATTCAAGGTCCTCTGTGACCATGCTGCACTGTGAGCTCCCTGAGAACTCAGAGGGACTCACCTCTGCATCACCAACATCTACCATGGGCTATAGCCACAGTAAGTGCTCACTAAATGCTCAGGAATTACCTTTCAACCTCACTTATTGAGCACCTAATGGTGTGCTAAGTCCTGGACTAAGTACTTTATACCCATTTTCTTTTTTTATTTTTTATTGTTTTTTTTTTTGAGATGGAGTCTTGCCCTGTCGCCTAGGCTGGAGTGCAATGGCAGGATCTCGGCTCAATGCAACCTCCACCTCCCAGGTTCAAGTGATTCTCCTGTCTCAGCCTCACAAGTAGCTGGGATTAGAGGTGCACGCCACCATGCCTGGCTAATTTTTTGTATCTTTTTTTTTGAGATGGAGTCTCGCACTGTCATCCGGGCTGGAGTGTCGTGGTGTGATCTCAGCTCACTACAACCTCCACCTTCCAGTTCAAGTGATTCTCCTGCCTCAGCCTCCCAAGTAGCCAGGATTACAGGTGCCGCCACCACACCCAGCTAATTTTTTGTATTTTTAGTAGAGACAGGGTTTCACTGTTTTGGCCAGGCTGGTCTCAAACTCCTGACCTCGTGATCCGCCTGCCTTGGCCTCCCAAAGTACTAGAATTATAGGTGTAAGCCACCGCTGCTTGCCAATTTTTTGTATCTTTAGTAGAGATGGAGTTTCACCATGTTGGCCAGGGTGGTCTCAAACTCCTGACCTCGTGATCCACCAGCCTCGGCCTCCCGAAGTGCTAGGATTACAGGCATGAGCCACCACAGCTGGCCTTATACCCATTTTCTTATTTAATCTTCACAATAACCCTCTGAGGGAAATAAAGTTATCAGCCACATTGTACAAATGAGTAAACAGATTCAGACAGATTAAGAGCATGTTTATTCAGACAGATTCAGACATGTTTATTCATTTGCCCATCCAGCATATACTTTTTGAACACCTACTCCGTTCTAGGTAATAAGGACACAGCAGTGAAAAAATACATCAGGTTTATTCCAAGAGCCTAGAGCTCACATTCTAGAAGGGCTGACAGTTGCCCTTGTGTTATGGAACACATTATGGAGTTATAGAGTATGTTGAGTGGTGGTAGGTACTATGAAGAAAAAGAAAACTAGTTAAGAGAAAAGAGAGAGACTGGGACATGCTATTTTCTAAAGGGTGATCCAGAAGGCTTCACCTAAAGAAAACATTTGCACAGAACCTGAATGAAGTGAGTGAGGCCCACAGATAACCCAGGAAGATCATTCTAGAGAGGGGACAGTAAATGCATGCCCAGCAGTGGAGTGTTTGAAGAACAGAGAGGAGGCCAGTGTGGCCAGGACCCAGTGCATGAGAGGGAAGTGTGGGAGTCAGAGAGCCAGCTGGCCAAGGACTTTAAATTTCATTCTTGGTGAAACGGAATCCCAGGAGGTACGGCATCTGGCTGCTGAGTGGAGGACGGACTGTGGAGGGGAAAGGGGAAGAAGGGGCCAGTCCTGAGTATGAGAAGATGGAAGCTCAGATCTGTTAACTCCTTGAGGGAGAGAATGAGAGAGAGTGAGTGTGCGCACAGGAGGGGCTTCAGGAGGCACAGGTGGGTTGTAGGGAGGCATTGGGAAGAGGATGTTCCTCAGGTGATGCCCCAGGGAAGGATGGGTCTGTGAGAGGCCAACAGGAACATCTGACTTCCAAGGCAACCAGGAGGCATGAGGAGCCACTACCAGTGGGTCGCTCAGCAGGGAGCTTGGAGGAGGCAGTGCCCATGCAGCCAGGGGTCCAGGAGACCCCTGCTTAGATTCGCCTGCACAAGCCTGAAGCCCCTTACCGTTCTCCACATTTCAGGCTTTTTTCTTCTCTTTAGAAAAAGATTGAAATAAGAAACAAAAACAAATAACTGGGAAAAAATGACTATTAACTATTATCCTCAAGTAAGCCACATCAAGTTCTGCGTGTATCTTTCTTGGAAAAGTAAATTTCACATCCTTGCTGCAAATGGAACATGAAACACTAGAAAGGCTCCAGTGAGAAATCCATTCAAACTCCATGACAGCCACTGTCATTTCAAAAGCCACAGAATGCCCCCTCAGTGGACTTGCTCAGAAGAGGGAATCAGCTACACCTGGGTCTCACTGTAGCCAGCCATGAGATCTTCCCAGGATTCCTGCGCTTTTCACAGCAGATGCCTGGTTCCAGCAGAAAACCTATGTCCCTCCCCGCAAAAGAAGTATGAGTGCTTGGAGATCTGAGATGGAAGAAGTCTCAGTCTGATAGACAATTACAGGCATGGTAATACCTGTAAATCGTGGCTTTGGTGGATCACGGGGTAGTAGAGTAACCCTTTCTGATTGCCCTGAGTCTTTTGATGTCCCAAGCTTTCAGCCTATTTATTGTCAAGATACCAAAAACTAGATCCCACCTGGAAAAGGGAGACACCCCTGGTTTTGAGAAAGCACCTCATTCACTCCAAACCCATGCCACATTGCCTCATGAGATGACCTCAAAGCCACGTACAGTTCCCACCAGGACTGGCTGAGATACTGAAGCAGGATGGCCAGGCTTACCTAGAGAGAAGCTCAAGTGAAGATAGAAAATCCATCACAATACAATGTCCAGAATAAGCAAATCCATAGAGATGGAAGGTAGATTTGTGTCATCAGGGACTGGGGAATGGGAAAAATGGAGAGTGACTGCTAATGGGTATGGGATTTCTTTCTAGGGTGATGGTTACACAACTGAATACACCAGAAACCACTAACTTCTCCACTTTATTTATTTCTTTATTTGAGACAGGGTCTCGCTCAGTTGCCCAGGCTGGAGTGCAGTGGTGCAATCTCAGCTCACTGCAACCTCGGCTCACTGCAACCTCCACCTCCCTGTTCAAGTGATTCTCCTGCCTCAGCCTCCTGAGTAGCTGGAATTACAGGCACATACCACCACACCCAGCTAATTTTTGTATTTTTAGTAGAGACGGGGTTTTGCCATGTTGGCCAGGCTGGTCTCGAACTCCTGACCTCAGGTGATCACCTGCCTCAGCCTCCCAAAGTGCTGGGATTACAGGTGTGAGCCACTGCACCCAGGCTTCTGCATTTAAAAGGGTGAATTTGATGATTGCATATGAATTACATCTCAAATCTTTTAATTGCAGCAGAAAAATATTTAGAGTCCCCTGCAGCCACTGAGGGGGACTCTAAAATCTGAACTCCTTTGCTCAACAGCTCACACACCCCGGGGGCATAATTTGGGAACCCGGCAGTGTGAAGGAGCCTTTGTCCTGATAAGCACTGCCAGTCTCAGGGGATGCCAGGGCTGTCGGCACTGGACACAGCAATACTCCGTGGCCAGCCCTGTTCTAACAGGCACTGCCCAAAGAAGCAAAAGCGACCACCAGGTGTCTGCTTTACTCTGACTGCCTTGCCAACCTGCAGGGAGAGCAAGGGTGCAGGGTCCACTCAAAACCTCCCACACACCCATTTCTTGGCTCTGTATCTTCAGTATGAATTTCCACAGCTGTGTTAAATACTCCATTGCCCCTACTCTGGGCCAGGCCTTAAGCTGGGTGTTGGGCTGACACAAAGGCCGTTCACCAGTTATGAGCTACGTAACTGCCCATCTCAGTCTCTGACAGCAGCCCCTTCCTTATGGCACCAGGCCTGGAGGCCCATGAGGAGGAGAGAGATGAGTCAGATAAGGTGAGTACTAGTGGGGGAGGCACACGCTGCAGCCAGGGCTCAGGACTAAAACAGAGGGTGTGGGCTCATCAGTGCGTGATGGGGAAATCCTGCCCCAGGCCTAGCCCAGGCTGCTTTGTGAATCAAACTGCCAGATTCCGCTGCAGTTTTTAAAAACCTAAATATTTATTTATTTGCATTATATTTACAAAGGTGGGAAGGAGACCAAAGGAGACCCCAAGAACACCCCCACACCTGGCTGACCAGGCCCCTTGCACTGCAGAGGAGGCAGACACAGCTGGAAGGAACAGGATTTATGTTGCATACTTGAACTACAGCGAGTGTAAGACTGGTCCTATTTACAGGGCAGAAACACTGCAGGTGGAGCGCGGGGGTGGCAGGGTGGGCACCAGAGTCCTGGCCAAGGGTACCCTTGCCTGCCATCTTCCCCACCTCTCCCAGATGCATCTCTGAGGCCCCGCTGGGATTCTCCGGGGGGGAACGAGGCCCACTCACATGATGCTCGCTGGGGTGAAGACAGGGCCCACGCACAGGGTGTCTGTGATCTCCCAGCCGCAGGACAGAGGCTTGCACACACCCTCCACGTCATCCTCCTGTTCTGCAGCCATCAGCTGCCTTCGCAGCGCTTCCCTAGGGGTGAGAGAGGGTTGCTGCAAGTAGCCAGCATGGGACTGGCAGGGCCCTGTACCTGGAGACGCGGCCCCATTGGGCAGAGGGCTCTCACGTGAGCCCGAGCTCAGCTGAGGGCAGGGGCAGGGACAGGCTGCTGACCCCTCCCCAACTGCTTCCTACTCCCGTGTGGTCCCCACCCCTCAACAAGGGAAAGAAATCCACATGTATCGAGCATTTACTACATGCCAGACATCATGCCAGACACTTATATTATCTATTTGTATCTTCCCAAAAACCCCATGAGGGAGGCATTACCATCCACGTTGCATTGATGATGTAATCAATCAGTTCCCCAGAGAGAGAAGTGACCTACCTAAGATCACATCCCTAGTAGGTAGTAGAACTAGGACTGAACCCAACTCTCACTCGAAAGCCCACATTCATCATACCCCAGGCTTGGGACTTCAAATAAAATCATATCCCATTCTCTCAAACAATCCCACAAACTGCTTCTCCTCCTACATACCCATGTTGATCAATGGCTCTACTATCAGAGTTGTAAACAGTTGGCAATCTTGTTCCCACACCCAGTCGAGCCCTGCTGAGCCCAGCTTCTGAACATCCTCATGTGCCCCATGGTCTCCATCCCCATGGGTAACACCATTTCAGTCTCCCTGATCTGCTCGTGCCCTCTCCAGACAGTTCTCAGCCAGGACCCAGATTCATCTTTCCAAAAAACAAATCCCTGCCCTTGAGCTGCCAGCCGTTTCCCTCTGCTCTCAGGCCCTGCAAGATCTGGCTCTACCCGCCTCTTCCACCCACTCCTGGACACACCGGCCCACACACCTGAGCCATCCACTATGGCCACCTTTTGGGCTCTTACACATGTCCTCTCCCCAGCCTGGATCCATCCTTGTCTCTCTGCCTGTATCATCAACCCTCATCTAATTCCTCCTTAGCCTTCAGGTCTCAGCTTTGGTGACAGTCCTGAGACTGGACACAGCAGAGGAATTGAATGTGCCTGGGCAAACTGCTCCAGCTCTTTGGCCCTCTCCCTACCCCCAAAGAGGGACCCTTCACCACTGACTAGCTGCGTGACCTCAGAAGAATGACCTCTCTGTGATAACGCTGACCCCCACAGAGTGTTGTGTGGGTGAAATAGTCATACGACACCTAACGTAAGGCCTGATGTCAGGGTTCACTGGATGTGACTCCCCCATCTTGCATGCCTCTTGCCTTACTGGATCCCAGCACTAGCCTGGTGGGGCAGGCAGGGCTACTGTTACGCTTATTTTCTAGATGGAAAGACCAAGGCTCAGCAAGCAGGCAGACCAAGTCTCTCCTGTGTCACACAGCAGCCACCTAACTGGTCATCTCTTTCTGCATCTGCCCTTGTCCTCAGTCTATACAGGAACTAGGGTGGTCTTTCCAAAGTGCAAATCAGACTGTGTTATGCCCCTGCTTCAAACTGGTCCATGCCTCCCACTGCTGTCAAAGCATGTCACTCGGCCTTCAAGCCCTTCCCAGATCTAGCCCTGCCTCCCTCTGCAGTCACAGCCACTCTCCATGCGAGCCTTGAATGCACCACACTTGCTCTCCGTTCCTTTCTTCTGGGAAGTCCTACCACCCACTCCTGTAGTTGACTCCCACTTCCTCAGGGAGGCCTGGGCCTCAGGGAAGGCTCTGCACTTCCACCAGGCACAGTATTATCACAAGGGCCTGTCTGCTTCTCTGTGCCTCCCTCAGGGCTGTGAGCTCCTCTAGGAAAGCCCAGCCTCACTTATGGCCACAGCCAGGTGCCAAGCACATCCCTCACGTGGGACCAGCAGCCAACAGCTACTTGTCAAGTTGGATTACACAGAAGCAGAATCTCAAATCTCAAGTTTCCCTCGTTTCTGCCCAGTTCCTCCCCATACCCCCATTTTCCAGCAGGGCCCTCTTACCAGGCCACCCGGGACATGGCATAGGTGATGTGGCAGGCCTGGGTCCCCCCAAAGGGGGAACCCATGCCCACAGTGTAGGCGCCCATGTTGTCAAAGACCAGCCAGTCCCCTACGTGTAGTTGCGGCAGCCACAGGCCCTCAGCCACGCAATCACAGCCATCAACCGCCGGGCCCCACAGGCTGCTGCTGTACAGGGGCTGCTCCGTGGATGGTTTCTGTAGGAAGAAGGGATGGCCATGCCAGCTCTCCTGGGCATACAACAGCCTTGCCACTCCCTCCCTCAAAAGCCTTCTATGGCTCCCATAGCCAACAGGATAAAGTCTAGATGGGCCTCCTAGCTTAGCATTTAAGGCCCTTCCCACTTCTCTGCATTCGTTGCCTCTTACACTCTGAAGTCACGAATGCCTGGTCTTAAATCCAGCTTCCAGCAGTTGTTAGCTGTGTGACCTTGGGCAAAATGCTTAATCTCTCCATGTCTCAGTTTGCTCATTTGTAAAATGGGGATAACAACAGTACCTACCTCGTAAGGTTACTGCAAGGATAAATGAGTTAGTTTATGGAGAGCATGTAGAACAGTGGCCGGCACACGGCGAGGGTGCACGGAAAGTCAGCACAATTGTAACTTATTGTTGTGATTGTTGTTGTTACCACCTCTGCACTTTGGTCTTCACTGGCCTCTTTCCAGACGTCGGTATGTCCACACCTCTACAGCCCTTCCCCGACCCTCAAATCTAGCCTGTCTTCTGAGCCCAGCCCTGGGGCTCCCTCGTCTATGAAGCCCTCCCAGATGTCCTCACTCCGTGCCAGGCCCCACAACAGGAGCCAGCAGTATACCAGGCTAGACTCACCCTCCCTCAGGCCCTCAGTCTAATGAGAAAGATGGACTTCCAACAACAATCACAGGGGGACCTGGCAGAGGTCACAGAGACCCCACAGAGTAGACACAATTACTCCCATTTCAGAAAAATGGAGGCTCTGACAGCTTAAATGACTTGCCCAAAGACACAACTACCAATGACATAAAATTTAAGATTTTTTCTTAAATGATTTCCACATCCAGAAATTTGTAACAGACTCTGGACAACCAAGTTATCAATGCCATTTGCCACAGTGTAGGCAGGGATCTTGCCAGGCAGATCCTAGAGTCACCACTGAAATGTGGATGATGATGACTGTGCCCTCTGAGAGGCCTCTTCTCCCATCACTGCACTTGCTGTGCTCCAGTTACTCCAGTTGCTCTGGGCTCCCCAGGTAAACCCTACTTCCCTTCCCATACCTCCTACTTTCCCCCATGCTATTCCCTGAGGCCCCAAATTTGCAAATTCCTATTTCTCCTTTAGATCTCAGCTAAAATGGCTTCAGGGAAGCCTTTCCTAAAGCTCCATGCTCCCTCAAGCTTTGCTTTCGTAGTATTTACCATAACTCATAAATATTTGTGAAATATCTGCTCAGGCCTGTCTTCCCTGAAGACTATAAATTCCATGAGCCCAGGGGATGTGTAGGTCTTGTCATCCCCATCTCCTCAATGCCTAGCAGGCTGGCATCCATTAGGTGCTTATTCAAATAATATTTTTTAAATAAATGAATTAAAGAATGGGGAATATATGAGTGATGAGAAAGAGAAAGAATGACAAAGGGGAGAAAAAGGATATGAATGGAAGCCATCCAAAGGGCATAGATGGAAGCAACAGAGAAGACCAGCAGAGAAAAAAGGAAAGGCGTTTCAATACCTTAGCCAGAGCAGGAATGAGTAAAATTGAGAAAGGAAAGTCGCAGTTTCCATAAGCAGAAATAGTGCTCATATATTTGATAAAAAGTTAATTAATAAGGTATTAGTCCCATTAATAAAGAAAAATATGTACATTATGTAAGGTAAGAATGATAGCTATCCAATCTTCAGGAATTCATTCATTCAACAAGTACTTATTGAGCACCTACTAATTGCCAGGCTGTGATCTAGGAGCTGGAGATGCAGCAGTAAACACACACACAAAATAAAATTCCTGTGGTCATGAAGCTCCCATTCTAAGAAGGGGAGACAAAGGAATACTGTATATCCTTGTTCATATAACTGAACATTCTTGTTTATAAACTTTTTGTTGATGAATAAAATTAACCTCAAGTGGTCTGAAATATTTCCCTTAGCCCCACTCATTGAAAAACATTAAGCTAATGTTTAAAGATGAGTGGAGGGGATGCTCTATAAATGAATCTACAAGGATCTTTGAGAAAATAAATTTTAAAGATTCTCCCATGGTAAAGAGAAAAGGCACCCTTGGATTATAAGAAGTTAGCATTCCCTCACTTGTTATTAGTGGTGTAAATTTTTAAAAAATAGGTGAAAAAAGATTTTAAATCTTCACATGACATAATGCAAAGCTACGCTTTTACTATTTATGTATCTATTTAACTGTTTTTTGAGACACAGTCTCACTCTGTCATCGAGGCTGGAGTGTAGTGGTGTGATCTCAGCCCACTGCAACCTCTGCCTCCTGGGTTCGAGCGATTCTCCTGTCTCAGCCTCCCGAGTAGCTGAGATTACAGGTGCCGGCCACCACACCTGGCTAATTTTTGTAGTTTTAGTAGATACAGGATTTTGCCATGTTGGCCAGGCTGGTCTCAAACTCCTGACCTCAGGTGATCCGCCACCTCGGCCTTCCAAAGTACTGAGATTGCAGGTGTGAGCCACTGCACCCAGCCTATTTTTTTTTTTTAAGGAATCTGTGAAATAAATATTCTAAAAGCTGTGGCAACAAGCTTGTAAATCTCAGCTATTTTTACAAGTCTGAGTGGAAATGGACAAGCATCTGCAAAAATCCAAGATGCCCAGTCTGCCAGCCACTAGGCCCCTCTGTGAGAGAGAGCAGGGGGTTCCTCATTTACAAAGCATACCACCACCACTTCATACCTTATCTGGGAGGCAGGTGGCATGATTGCATTTCCATTTTACAGATGAGAAAACTCAGAGAGGGAAGGTGACCTGCCCAAGGCTCTAGGGGAAGTTAGTAGAACTCTGGGCAGTCCCAGATAAGGAGCCTCCTGGCTGCACCTAGCTGCCTTCTTCAAAGGCACATATGTCTGACAGAGCCACAGAAAAAACAAGGTCAAACACTGAAAAAGGTGCACGGCCTTGATGGAATCCCTAAATAATTCTTCAACTTTTAAAGAATAAATCAATAGGCTGGGCGCGGTGGCTCACGCCTGTAATCCCAGCACTTTAGGAGGCGGACACGGGCGCATCACTTGAGGTCAGGAGTTCGAGGCCAGCCTGGCCAACATGGCAAAACCCTGTCGCTACTAAAAATACAAAAATTAGCTGGGCGTGTAATCCCAGCTACTCAGGAGGCTGAGGCAGAAGAATCGCTTGAACCTAGGAGGCAGAGGTTGCAGTGAGCCAAGATCCAGCCATTGCACTCCAGCCTGGGTGACAAGAGCAAAACTCCATCTCAAAAAAAAAAAAAAAAAAAAAAAAAGGCGGGTCGCGGTGGCTCATGCCTGTAATCTCAGCACTTTGGGAGGCTGAGGCGGGTGGATCACAAGGTCAGGAAATCGAGACCATCCTGGCTAACACGGTGAAACCCCGTCTCTACTAAAAATACAAAAAATTAGCCGGGCATGGTGGCGGGCGCCTGTAGTCCCAGCTACTTGGGAGGCTGAGGCAGGAGAATGGCGTGAACCCGGGAGGTGGAGCTTGCAGTGAGCCGAGATTGCGCCACTGCACTCCAGCCTGGGCGACAGAGCGGGACTCCATCTCAAAAAAAAAAAAAAAGAAAGAAAAGAAAAAAAAATCATCCAGTCTGGCCAACATGGTAAAGCCCTGTCTCTACTAAAAATACAAAAAAATTAGCCAGGCATGGTGGCAGGCGCCTGTAATCTCAGCTACTCAGGAGGCTGAGACAGGCGAATCATTTGAACCCGGACGGAGGTTTCAGTGAGCTGAGATCGCACCACTGCACTCCAGCCTGGGTGACAGAGCAGGACTCCGTCTCAAAAAAAAAAAAAAAAGAAAAAGAAAAAAGAAAAGAATAAATCAATAATTCGTACAAAAATATTTTAAAAGACAAAAATGAGATCAAAAGAAAAAAAAAACCCTATGGCCAAAATCTCACTTGTGAATATATAGGCAAAAACCTGACATGAAATCTTAGCTAACCAAATTCACAGTCATATTATCTCTAAAATGAAAGGTGCAGACAACAGGAGAGAAGTCAATCACTGGCTTCATAACATGGAAAATATAGATCTACAGTTCAAGTTTAATTTTCCCAATACATGTCAACATACCATGAAGTAGCCTGTAGCATCTATTCTTTATTAAAACTACAGACAAAACAAAACCCCACAATGAAGAGAGACTATTTTAAATAACGATCCAACTCTGACTTCATTGAGATACACTAAAGTTCAGCCCTGTCATTTTCCAAATGGAGAAACTAGAGAAATAAGGCTCAGAGAGATTAAGTAGCTTGCTTTGCCTAAGGTTACTCAGCTGGTCTATGGCAGAGCCAGGTCTCAAACCCATGTCTTCAGATTCCAAGTCTGAAGCTTTCTGTCATCATTCCCATTTTATATATCATGAGAAATGCTAGCAATAGCTATCAGAAAAAAAGAAACAAAAAAGCATAATACATAGAAGATGAAGAAATAAAATATTACACTGCAGATAACGTATATGCCCACCTGGAAAATCTTAAGGGGGTGGGTGTGGTTACTAGAGGAAATCAATGAATTTTAGAATGCAAGCCAGCATCTCAGCTCAAAAACACAGGGAAAAGTTTTCACTCACAATAGTAGTGAAAGCATTAAGCTATTACATTCTTGGATGTACTTGGGCCACAGTAATACTTATTCAAATAAAACAATAAAAAAATAATAAAACCAGCTGGGCGCAGTGGCTCACGCCTGTAATCCCAACACTTTGGGAGGCAGAGGTAGGCAGATCATGAGGTCAGGAGGTCGAGACCATCCTGGCTAACACGGTGAAACCCCATCTCTACCCCATCTCTACCCCATCTCTCCAGGCATGGTGGCGGGCGCCTGTAGTCCCAGCTATTTGGGAGGCTGAGGCCTCCCAAGAGAATCGCTTGAGCCTGGGAGGTGGAGGTTGCAGTGAGCCGATATTGCACCACTGCACTCCAGCCTGGGCGACAGAGCGAGACGCCGTCTCAAAAAAAATAAATAAATAAAACCTTCATGGAAGAAATAAAAGATATGAAGTTTACACTGTCCTAGCTAGAAAAACTGAGTAAAGCAAAAAAGAGAATTCTCCCTAATTTAATAACTAGATTAAATAAACTATTACTAATTAAAATCCCCAGGATGTTTTTCTAAACATTAGAAATAATGTGATAAAAGAATAAATGTGAGCCTATCAAAGAATAATAATAAAGCAAATGACAAACTCAGTTTTTGTTAAATAATTTATACAAAAGAATATTTGTATCATGTCTAAGATATAATGAATGACAATAAAATGAATATCTGTGTACTTACCACCCAACTGAAGAAAGATAAAATTTCCAGTATCTTTGAAACTCCCTATGTGCCCACTCCAATGACATCTCCTCTTTCCTAACCTCTTTAGAGGTAACCACCATCCTCACTTTCATGTTCATCATTTTCTTACTTTGTTTTCCATGAGTGTACCTAACCCTAAACAATGTATTGTTTAGTTTTGCACACTTTTGAAATTTATATAAATTATAGAGTATGTAATCTCTACAAGTTCACAATACACTGTATAGAATTCACTGTACAGAATACACCATAATTTATGTTTCTGCTACCCTGCCAATAAACGTTAAGGTCGTTTCCAATGTTTTATATTATAAAGATATATATGTTCTGATATATCTCCTCGAACACACATGCCAAGAGTTTCTTTACAATATAGGCCTAGGAACTTGCTGTAATGTAGGGCATACATATGTGCAAATTTATCTGAATAATGCCTACTTGTTTCCCAAAGTAGTGATACACCACTGCCACCTAGCAGTGCCTAAGGACCCAACTACACCATATCCTCACCAACAGTTGGCATTATCATGCTTTTAATGTTTTTCTAATCTAGTTGTTATGAAATGGTATCTCGTTTTCACTTTTATTTGCATTTCCTTGATTAACACTGAGCACCTTTTCAGTTTATCTTCTGTGAATTGCCCGGTAAAGTCTCTTGCCTGTATTTCTATTGGGTTGCTTTTTTCCTTATTTTCTTGAGATTCTTGTTTGTCTCTATTTCTTACTTAAGAATTCTTCAGGCCGGGCGCCGTGGTTCACGCCTGTAATCCCAGCATTTTGGGAGGCCGAGGTGGGTGGATCACAAGGTCAGGAGTTCGAGACCAGCCTGGCCAACATGGTGAAACCCCACCTCTACTAAAAAAAATACAAAAATTAGCCAGGCACGGTGGTGTGTGCCTGTAAACCCAGCTACCTGGGAGGCTGAGGTGGGAGAATTGCTTGGACCTGGGAGGCAGAGGTTGCAGTGAGCCGAGCCACTGCACTCCAGCCTGGGCGACAGAAAAAGACTCCGTCTCAGGAAAAAAAAAAAAATTCTTCATATATTTTGTCTACTAATCTCTTATCAATTATATATGTGTTTCAATATTCCCCCCAGTTTGCCTCAGCTGGTCTATTTCTTATGCTGGGATCAAAACTAAACTATTTTAATTACTTTCTGTGTTAGAAGTTATATTATCTTATTTCTATTCTTGTAGTGGTTACTCTATACATTTACATTTTAACATCTCAACGTGGCATTCAATAGCTGTACCGTCTATTCTTGATCAAAACTACAGAAAAATCAAAACAAAACCCCACAATGAAGACAGACCATTTCAATAAGGAACCAACTCTAACTTTGTGAAGATACACTGGAATGGCCTCACTTCAAAACAAGAAGCAACATTAGTAATTAAAGTTCAGCCCCCTCATTTTCCAAGTGGAGAAGCTAGAGAAGTAAGACTCAGAGAGATTAAGTAACTTGCCTAAGGTTACCCAGCAAGTACATGGTAGCATTCGCCTTAGTGGCCTTCACAGTTCAGCCCTGGCCTGCACCTTCCAGCAAGATTCTCCCCCACTCAGCAGCAGGCTGCTTCTGTGCTGCATGGATTGTTGCAGTAGTCACCCTCTGACAAGTTTGCCACTGGTGGACTGCTGTTTCTGTGACACTGCAGCCTCTCCTCAAAGGTTTCAATATCAGCCTTGGAGGGAGGAGCCCTCCTCCTCTGTGTTTCTAAGTTCCTGCCTTCTTCACTCTCCCTCAGGACCAGGGGTGGTAGCTGATTTTACCCCTTTTAGTAATTGTAATGAACCACCTTTACAGTTAACCATTCTTTATGTTAAAATTTCCCTGTTCAAATTACTAGTGTGACATTTGTATCCTGATACAGTCTCTTCCTGAAACTATGATTGGACATTACGCCTTCTGACTCTATGCACCATTTCCTTAGCCTTTCCTATTTTATATCTTTTTGTCTCTGTGCTACATTTGGATACTTTCTTCAACTCTATCTTCCCATTCTCTCATTCTCTCTTCTGTTGTCTCTAATATGCTGCTTACCCTGGCCATAATTTCAATTTTCATATTTTTCATTTCTAGTTCTATTTAATCCTTTTTAAAATCTGCTACAACATATTTTTATATTCACTTATTCTTTGGTCATATTTTCAATTTCTTATTTCTTCAAACATTGTAAAAGAATGTTAGCACCTGATAATTCCAATATATGAAGTAAACACAGGTCTGATCTGCTACCTATTGCTTTTGCGGTTCTTCCTCACGATGACTTGTTTCTTTGTATGTTGTGATTTTTGACTGTGAGCTCATGTACTTTGAAACCTTATCAGTGAGAAGCCTAAACTGAAGATTCCGCCTCCAGAGAGAATTTGTTTGCTTCTGCTGGATGAAATTATTTTGAGGCTTAAGGTTTTTCAGACCATAGTTAATGTGAATTTGGGCCACAAGCCCAAAAGAAGGCTGGCTTGTGGTTACAAAATCTCAATTTTTTGCTCTCTTCCAATCACTACCAAGATCAAAACAGTGAAGTTTTCTTGCTGCCGTTCTCTGTAGAATGGGCTTTTTTCTCTAGTTGACTCTTACACTAAGGATGTACTTCTTTTGGGTTCTCAGCTCTATGTAAGGGCATCCTATTGGATTCTCCATCTTGACTAGGCCCTAGGAACCCACACAGATATCAAAACTGAAGGTCAATGCTACCATGATTCAGCATACACTCCAAAACAAAAATCCAGTTTCAGAATTAGGTTGCCATTTAATACATATTTGGATAATCACTGTTTTGTATGCTTGGGACACACTAATAAACAAAATACACAAAGGTCCTTGTCCTCTTGGGGTTTACAGTTTAGCAGGGGGAAGGCAAACAAGTAAATTATATAGTATGTTAGAAGGTAATAAGCACTACAGAAAAAAAAAAAAGAACAGAACACACAACACCAAAGGCACAATCCATAAAAGAAATAATTGATAAACTGGACTTTATTAAAATTATAAATTTCTGCACTGCAAAAGACAATATTCACCAGGCGTGGTGGCTCACACCTGTAATCCCAGCACTTTGGGAGGTCGAGGCAGGCAGATCACTTGAGGCCAGGAGTTCGAGACCAGCCTGGACAACATGGTGAAACCCCGTCTCTACTAAAAATACAAAAACTAGCCAGGCTTGGTAGTGCACACCTGTAATCCCAGCCACTCAAGAGGCTGCGGCAGGAGAATCGCTTGAGCCTAGGAGGCGAAGGTTGCAGTGAGCCAAGATCTCACCACTGCACTCCATCCAGCCTGGGTGACAGAGCAAGAATCTAACTTAAAAAAAAAAAAAAGAAAAAGAAAATGTTAAGAGAAGACAAGCCACAGACTGGGAGAAAATAGTTGCAAAAGACACATCTGATAAAGGACTGTTATCCAAAATATATGAAGAACTCTTAAAACTCAAAAATGAGAAAACAAACAAGTAAAACTCTGTTTAAAATGGTCAAAGGACTTTAACAGATACTTCGCCAAAGAATATATACAGATGGCAAATAAACGTATGTCATCAGGGAAATATAAATTAAAACAACAAATACCACTGAACACTTACTCAAATGGCCAAAATTCAGAACACGGGTAACACCAAATGCTGGTGTGGATGTGGAGCAACAAGAACTCCCATTCATTGCTGGTGGGAATGCAAAATAGTACAGCCGCTTTGAAATACCGTTTGGCAATTTTCTACAAAACTAAACATATTCTTACCATATGATCCAGCAATTGTACTCCTTAGTATTTACCCAAAGGAGTTAAAAAATGCTTGTCACACAAAAACTTACACATAGATGTTTATAATAGCTTTATTCATAATTGCCAAAACTTGGAAGCAACCAAGATGTCCTTCAGTAGGTGAATGGATAAACTGCTGTATACCCAGATAATGGAATATTATTCAGTGCTAAAAAGAAATGAGCTATCAAGCCATGAAAGGAATGAAGGAAACTTAAGTGCATATTACTAAGTGAAAGAAGTCAATCTGGGCCACGGTGGCTCATGCCTGTAATCCCAGCACTCTGGGAAGCCAAGGTGGGCAAATCACTTGAGTTCAGGTGTTCAAGACCAGCTTGGCCAACATGGTGAAACCCCATCTCTACTAAAAATACAAAAAGTAGCGGGGCATGGTGGCACATGTCTGTAATCCCAGCTACTCGGGAGGCTGAGGCAGCAGAATCACTTGAACCCAGGAGGCAGAGACTGCAGTGAGCCAAGATCGCGCCACTGCACTCCAGCCTGGGCAACAGAGTGAGACTCTGTCTCAAAAAAAAAAAAAAAAAAAAGTCAATCTGAAAGTCTTTAATCCATTTTGTATATGGTGTGAGATAGCATCCAATTTTATTCTTCTATATGTGGATATCTAGTTTTCCTAACACCATTTATGGAAGAGACTGTCCTTTCCCATTGTGTGTCCTTGGCACGTTTGTTGAAGATCAATTGACCGTAAATGCATGGATTTATTTCTGGGCTCTCTATTCTATTCCACTGGTCTATATGTTCGTTTTTATGCCAGTACCATGCAGTTTTGCTTACTTTATAGCTTTCCAGTATATATTTTGAAATCAGATAATGTGATGCCTCCAGCTTTCTTCTTTTTGCCCAAGATACTTTGGCTATTTAGGATCTTTTGTGGTTTTATACAAATCTTAGGATTTTTTTATACTTCTGGGGAAAAGATCATTGGAATTTTGATAGGGACTGCATTGAATCTATGGATCGCTTTGGGTAGATGGACATTTTAACAGTATTAATTCTTCCAATTCACAAACATGGGGTATCTTTCCATTTATTTATGTCCTTTTTTATTTCCTTCATCAATGTTTTCTAGTTTTCAGCATACACATCTCTTACCTCCTTAAATTTCGTAAGTAATTTTTTGATGCAATTGTAAATGGGATAGTTTTCTTGATTTCTTTTTCAGATAGTTAGCATATAGAAACATTGTATGTTAATTTTGTATCTTCTAATTTTCTGAACTTATTAAGTCTAATAGTTTTTTGGTGAAGTCTTTAGAGTTTTTTTGTTTGTTTGTTTGTTTTGTTTTTTTTTTGAGATGGAGTCTGGCTCTGTCGCCAGGCTGGAGTGCAGTGGCGCCATCTCAGTTCACTGCAGCCTCCACCTCCCAGGCTCAAATGATTCTTGTGCCTCAGCCTCCTGAGTAGCTGGGATTACAAGCACCCATCACCGTGCCCAGCTAATTTCTGCATTTTTAGTAGAGACAGGGTTTCACCATATTGTCCAGGCTGGTCTCGAACTCCTGACCTTAAGTGATCTGCCTGCCTCGGCCTCCCAAAGTGCTGGGGTTACAGGCGTGAGCCACTGCGCCGGCCTTTGTGTGTGTGTGTGGGATGGAGTCTCACTCTGTTGCCCAGGCTAGAGTGCAGTGGCATGATCTCGGCTCACTGCAACCTCTGCCTCCCAGGTTCAAGCAATTCTCATGCCTCAGCCTCCTAAGTAGCTAGGATTACAGGCACACATCTTTATGCCTGGATAATTTTGTATTTCTAGTAGACAGGGTTTCACCACATTGGCCAGGGTGGTCTTGAACTCCTGACCTTAAGTGATCCACCAGCCTTGGCCTCCCAAAATGCTAGGATTACAGGCATGAGCCACCACGCCAAGCCTTAGAGTTTTCTATATATAAGATAATGTCATCTGCAAACAGAGACAATTTTACATCTCCCTTTCCCATTTGGATGACTTTTATTTCTTCCTCTTCTCTAATTGCTCTGGCTAGGACTTCTAGTACCACACTAAATAGAAGTGGTGAGAGTGAGCATCTTAGTCTTGCTCCTGACCTTAGGATCCTTGTTGAGTATAACATTAGCTGTGAGCTTGTCATATATGGCCCTTATCATGTTGAGGTACATTCCTTCCATACCTAATTTGTTGAAAGTTTTTATCATGAAAGGATGCTGAATTTTGTCAAATGCTTGTTCTCCATCTACTGAGATGATCATATGATTTTTATCCTTCATTGTGGTAATATTATAGTACATCACATTTATAAATTCAGACATGTTAAAATATCTTTGCATCCCAGGGATAAATTCCACTTTAAAAGGATCATGGTGTATGATCCTTTTAATGTGCTATTTAATTTGGATTGCTAGTATTTTGTTGAGGATTTTTGCATATCTGTGAACATGGCCTGTAATTTTCTTTTCTTATGGTGTATTTGGCTTTGGTGTTAAGGTAATTGTGGTTTTGTAAAATGAGTTTGGAAGTGTTCCCTCTGCTTCAGTTTTGTGGAAGCATTTCAGAAGGATTGGTATTAATTCTTTTTTACATGTTTGGTAGAATTCACCAGTAAAGCCATAAGGTCCTGGGCTTTTCTTTGTTGGGAGGTTTTTGATTACTGATTCAATCTCCTAACTCACTATTGGTCTATTCAGATTTTCTGTTTCTTCATGATTGAGTCTTTGTAGATAATATTTGTCTAGGAATTTATCCATTTTGCCTAGGTTATCCAATTTCTTGGTGTATAATTATTCATGCTAGTAGTGGTCTCTTATGATCCTTTGAATTTCTGTGGTATCCTGTAATGTCTCCTCTTTCATTTATAATTTTATTTATTTGAGTCTTCTGTCTTCTTAGTCTAGGGACACACTTGGTAAGTGCTATTGCAATACATTCCAGACAGATTCACACTTTTGAAAGCATAACAAACTAGAATAAAATGGAACAGCAAGTAAGAAAGCCCCATCTTGGCAATAAAAGGAGAATCTCTCTTCATGGACTGGGGTAACTGTCCTGAATTTTGCCTGCCAAGATTCTTATAAAACTCCCATGATACTTGCCTCCTCTTGATTCCACCCTATACCAAATCGTATCTTGCATTTGTGAAGTGCTGATACACATTTGTTGAATTGCATCTTTACACACTGATATGGTTTGGCTTTGTGTCCCCACCCAAATCTCATCTTGAATTGTAATCCCCAGATATTGAGGGAGGGGCCTGTTGGGAGGTGATTGGATCATGGGGGGCAGTTTCGCCCATGCTATTCTTATGATAGTGAGGGAGTTCTCACAAGAGCTGATGGTTTTAAAAGTGTTTGGAAGTTCCCCCTTCACACCTCTACCTCCTGCAGCCATGTAAGATGTGCCTGCTTCCCCTTCTGCCATGAATGTAGGTTTCCTGAGGCCTCCCTAGCCATGCAGAACTGTGTCAATTAAACCTCTTTCCTTTTTAAATTACCCACTCTTGGGTATTCCTTTTTGGCAGTCTGAGAACAAACTAATACACACACTAAATATGTATTATTTTAGAGCACTCAATGAACATTTAAAATGTTTCTATATTTAAAAGTCCACCTAACACGTCAGTATTTAAAGAAAACCATATGCTCACAATATATAAAACTTTAAAGTGAAAAACAAAGTGAACTATGACACTTTTTTAAAAAGTAGAAATCAAAAACAAGATTGGTCTTTCAAAATGTTACAGCATTGTAAATTAGAGATTTTGGGCTTAGTTCTCTCCCCCCACCCAGCTCTGATTATTTCCAATATTTTAGAAGTATATTAACAAAAACACCTTTTAATATCAGAGCAGCTAAAATTGGTTAAATCATGACATTAGTAAACGAAACATCTTGCTTATTCTTAGCAAGACTAGACAACCTTTTAAAAAAAAATTATCAGGTCAGGCGTGGTGGCTCATGTCTGTAATCTCAAGGTGGGAGGATTGCTTGAACAAAATAAGGAGCTCGAGACCAGCCTGGGCAACATGGCAAAACCCCATCCCTGCAAAAAATACAAAAATTAGCCAGGCATAGTGGCATGTGCCTGTAGTCCCAGCTATTCAGAAGCTGGAGTGGGAAGGATGGCTTGAGCCTCGGAGGTGGAGGCTACAGTGAGCATGACTGTGCCACTGCACGCTGGCCAGGGTGACAGAATGTGACCTTGTGTTAAATAAAATAAAACAAAATAAAATAGCCATTAAACCCAAAAAAAGTAGAAATCAAAGTACATTTAACAATAGTCATCTCTGAATGGTGGGATTAGTGAATCATTTTATTTTACTATTTGTGTTAAATTTTTTCTAATAAACATTCTATTTCTATAAGACTATATATATATATGTAATAAAGATAATCTATAACAGCAGAGCACAAAAGAAAGTAACAGATTTCCTTCCTATTAATTACAGCAAACTTAGTTAAAACAAAATAGTGTGTCAAAACTTCTATGAAAGAATAACAAAGAATTACAAAACTAAAACAATAAACCAATAGAGTGAAAAAATATTTGTATCAAACATCATATTAAATACATGCACACATGCATATGCAAGCTCATTTCTATGTGCAAGAAAAAACTTCAAGACCTCCCAAATTAAGTGAACAGAGGATATAAAAAGACATTGACATCAAAATAAATAAAACAATAAACAAAAACAAAATGGTTTATCCTTGTCAAAGACATAGAAATGAAAGAAACAATGGCCGGGTACAGTGGCTCATGCCTGTAATCAAAGCACTTTGGGAGGCCGAGGCGGGCGGATCACTTGAGGTCAGGAGTTCAAGACCAACCTGACCATCATGGTGAAATGCCGTCTCTACTAAAAATACAGAAATTAGCCAGGCATAGTGACGGGCGCCTGTAATCCCAGCTACTCGGGAAGCTGAGGCAGCAGAATCACTTGAACCCGGGAGGCAGAGGTTGCAGTGAGCCAAGACTGTAGCACTGCACTCCAGCCTGGGTGACAGAGTGAGACTCCATCTCAAAAAAAAAAAAGATCTATTTAATTCCAACATATACTGAACCTACTGTATGCCAAGTTCTGTACTAGGGAAACAGATATGAACAGATGTGAGACCCTCAAGGGTCTCACAGTTTATTGAATGATTGATTCATCCATTCACAATTCATTCAACAGATATTTAGTGAGCACCTACTATATGCAAGGCACTGTGTCTGGTGCTGGGAACTCAGAGGAAACTAACTGGACAACGTGGCTGCCCTCATAGAGCCTACCTGCTAATGGAGAAGACAGACTATAGGCAAGTAAACAAAAACAAGATAATTAACAGATTACGATGGGTTGTGAAGAAAATAAGCAGGGTATCAAAATTATCTGACTAGGGGAGGTGAGCCTACTTTAGAGAGGGCAGTCAGGAAAGGCCTCCCTGACGAGGTGACATCTGAGCTGAGACATAAGAAAGAGAATACAGCAGCTGTCTCAGGGGTGAGTGGAAGAGCATTCTGGGCGAGCGAATGCAAAGGCCCTGAGAGTAGAAACAACTTAGGTGTTACAAAAACAGAAAGGAGAGGAATGGGACTGGAGCAGGTAAGTGGAGCTGAAAACAGGGACAGGAGTGAGGGCAGAGGTGCCTGGGAAGATGGCAGGAGCCTTGCTCATTGTGGTAAGGAGTCTAGGTTTTATTATGAGAGCAATGGGAAGCCACAGATGGTGTTAAGCAGAGGAGGGGCATAATCTTTGGGATTTTAAAAGATCATTCTGTCTGCAGCATGGAAAATGGGTGGTAAGCAGGTAGTAGTATGGGGGTGGAAAACCAGTTAATGGCTACTGCAGTAGCTCAAGCAGGAGGCAATGGTGGCTTGCATTAGGGTGGCGACAGAGGAAGAATTCACTGAAACCAAAATGTATTTTGGAACTGCACTCAAGAATTGCAGGTGGACTGCGTGTGGAAGGAGAGGGAAAGCAAAAATCAAGAACAATGCCAACTTTTTTAGCTTCAGCAGTTGGCTAGTGGCAGTGCTATTTACTGAGAGAAGTTTGGGGTTGGAAATCAAGAGTTCAGTTCTGAACAAGTTAAACTTGAGATGTCTGTGAAATCCCAGTAGGAATCTCAAGCGGGTAGTTGGATGTGCAAGTCTGGAGCTCAGGGGTGTGATCCAGGATAGAGATAGAAATTTGGGAGTGATGATAGTATGGAAGATACTAAGAGCCTCAGTCTGGAAGCATTTACCTAGGAAGCGCATATAGACAGAGAAGATCAAGGACTGAGGCCCGAGACAGTCAACACTTAAAGGGTGAGCAGGAGAAGTGCCAAGGAGACAAGGTGAGAACAGCAGAAGAGTAGCCAAGGCCCAGGATGTTGCCACAGAAGCCAGGAGAGGTGAGCATGAAAACAGAGGAGGACCAGCTGCTGGGACAGAAGAGCCATATGGAAGAGCTAGCAGTGTGGAAGTGACTTTCAAGAGCATCTTCCGTGGCATCATGGAACAGGTACCTGACTGGAGAGGTTGGAAGGGCTAAGGGAGCTGAGTGAGCAGGGGCAGTGGGTACAGACCACTCGGTGGAGAAATTCAGACATGAAGGGGAACACCAACTTACAAAGTCCCTGGAAGAAGTTCCGGGAAACACATTTGGCCAGTAAATATACAAAGAGACATCCAGCTTTGCTAGTGATGAGGGAAATGCAAATCAAGACACAATGAGATATCATTTTACATCCATTCCACTGGGAAAATGTTTTCAGTCTGGCAATACTCCATGCTGGAGAAAATGCAGAGCCACCGAGTCTCTTACACACTGCTGGTGGGATTGTCAGTACAACACTTCAGAAAATTGTTTGGCATTTTCTCATGAAGCCAAACATTCACATGTCCTATACCCAGCCATTCCACTCCTTGCTCACTCATCAGAGAGAGGGAAACAAGAATTCACAGCAGCAGTATTCACAGTAGCAAAAACCCAAAGACAGTCCAAATGCCTTGAGAGGAGAATGGACAAATAAACTGCAGCATACTCACCAGAAGAGCGCTACACGGCAATGAAATGAATGGACTCTAGAGACATGTAGCAGGGTGGATGGTTCTTAGACTGTGATATGAGGGAGAAAAAGCCCAAACAGGTTACATGCATCAAAATACCTTTTTATAAAGCAAAAAAACAAATATAATAAATTATAAATACACTCGAGGAATAGATTTAGATGTGATAAACCTATACTGAAAAAGAAAGCCAGAGAATGATAATGCTTGAGTCAAGATAGTGATGACTTTGCATGGAAGGCAATGTAGGTTAAATAATAAGGATGCTTATTACTCTAAAAGGAAAACAAAGACAAGATCTCCCATGGAGTATTTTTATTCCAAAGCTGATTGAGATGCTATTCAAACCTCTAAATCTACCTAATTTCAAAAAAAAAAAAAAAAAAATACCAGGCAGAGAAACATGTTCAAAAGCACCAAAGGGAAATTCAGGAAATTCACCAATCAGGAAAATCAAGAATGCAGGAAACTCCACAGGAAAAACAACTCAGTTTAAAATTACCAAAGAAAACAAACAAACAAACAAACAAAACAGACTTAAAAAGAGGGTGGGGGCCAGGCACAGTGGTTCATGCCTGTAATCCCAGCACTTTGGGAGGCTGAGGCTGGACAATCGCTTGGGGCTGGGAGTTCTCAACCCGCCTAGACAACACAGGGAGATTGCATCTCTACAAAAAAGAAAAAGAAGAAAAGAGTATGGGGAAACCAATGGGTTAAGAGAGAGACATGGTGCCGGGCCCAGTGGCTCACACCTGTAATCCCAGCACTTTGGGAGGCCGAGCCAGATGGATCACTTGAGGTCAGGAGTTCGAGACCAGCCTGGCCAGCATGGCAAAACCTCATCTCTACTAAAAATACAAAAATTAGCCAGGCATGGTGGCACACACCTGTAATCCCAGCTACTCGGGAGGCTGAGGCAGGAGAGAAGCTTGAACCTAGGAGGCAGAGGTTGCAGTGAGCCGAGATCGCGCCACTGAACTCTAGCCTAGGCGACAGAGTGAGACTCTGTCTCAAAAAAAAAAGAGAGAGAGAGAGATGGCAACCAAATGCACCATGCAGACCTTCTTTGCCTCCTGATTTCAGCAAGTTAATATAAAAACCATTATGAGACAGTTGGGGATAGCTCAACACCGATGATGGGGGATACTATGGAATTATTCATTTTTTAATTTGATAATGGAATTGTGATTTTTTAAGTTCCTTATTTTTTAGAAACATGTACAGTACTAAAATATGTTTTAAAAGCTCCAATAATATTTGTTCTGTACTTTTCTCATACATGGTTGTAGCTTGTATACTAATCACACACACACACACACACACACACGTGTTTCTATCCAACAGGACTGTACTTCCAAAGCACAGACAATTCCTCTGCAGACCTCAGCACGGTGCTTTGAGTATTGAGAGTACTGCTTTGAGAGTACTGAATTATTTGCTGAATTTATAAAAATAAAAACCAAAAAGAAACACACAAAAAAGGGCCAAGCATGGTGCAATAAGAAGTATATCTTGAGCCAAGGATTATGTTTCATACAACTTTTTTTCTTTTCTTTCTTTTTTTTTTTTTTTGAGACAGAGTCTTACTCTGTCGCCCAGGCTGGAGTGCAATGGCACAGTCTCGGATCACTGCAACCTCCGCCTCCCAGGCTCAGGTTACTCTCCTGCCTTAGCCTCCCAAGTAGCTGCGATCACAGGCATGTGCCATCATGCCCGGCTAATTTTTGGATTTTTAGTAGAGACAGGGTTTCACCATGTTGGCTAGACTGGTCTCGAACTCCTGACTTCAGGTATCCAACCGCCTCTGCCTCCCAAAGTGCTGAGATTACAGGCTTGAGCCACCACGCCTGGCCTCATACAACTTTTTATACCCAGGTCTAAACACAAAGTCCCTGGGAAGGAAGAGCAGGTATGCAAAGAAAGATGCCAAAACTAATACTTGTAAGGGGACCTTCTTTGGGAAAGAAGGTACGGATACCCCCAGCCAGGCTGAATCCCTCTGACACACACTCCCAGCACCACAGGAGTTAACTTATTATGTGTATTGTCATCTATGCAATGTCTTATTCCACCGCCAGGCTGTGGGCCCCACTCTGGAGGCGCTCACGTGGCCAAACTTGAAAAGCAGTTAAGAGCCTAAAGGAAGAAACCGCAGCATCGTCCAGGGGAGGAACAGCACAGACCACAAAGAGAGTCAAACATCCCAGTGCCCAAGTCAGGAATGCCAACTAGAGATCAGCCAAAGCAAAGATCCCGGTGGGGGGCGTGGCAGTGGGCTGGGACCATCATCTCCTCTTCTGAGGAGCCAATGAAGGGAGTGGAGTGGGTGAGAGCCAGCATGCAACAGGAAGACGAGTACTGGAGAGGCAGAGTAACGGGGACTCAGCAGCTGCCCGCTCTGTAACCTGGCTGGCCTGGTCCCTTCTCAGTGCAGTAGGATGTGGGCTACCACAAGAATGCAGAATGCAGGCAATGCTAGTGCGTCAGAGTAGAGAGCTCAGCATTCCTCAGCACCTTGGGGAGGCCTACTCTGACCAGCAGATGTAACCACATTTAACCATGGAGTGAGGCTCCATCAAGCACATCTGGGGTGCCTGGGTACCTGGAGGAAGGAGGGAGGGAGAGAGGGGTTCCCTAGGCCAGCACAGGGATAAGGGGCAGGAAGAGCCACAAAGTGGAGTTGATTTTCAAGACCCCTCTGACTGACTTTTGAAAAACTGGATAGGTTGGGAAGGGAAGGAAAAACATAATGAGTGCTAGTTAGGCACTTCAAGGCATGCAAGGAAAGTTTCTTTCCAGGAAGAGGGGCTGCACAAAGGTCAAGAGATGGGAAGAGGCCAGGCGTGGTGGCTCGTGCCTGTAATCCCAGCACTTTGGGAGGCCAAAGTGGGTGGATGATTTGAGGTCAAGAGTTAGAGACCAGCCTGGACAACATGGTTGAAACCCCGCCTCTACTAAAAATACAAAAATTAGCCAGGCATGGTGGCGGGTGCCTATAGTCCCACCTACTCGGGAGGCTGAGGCAGGAGAATCACTTGAACTCAGGAGGTGGAGGTTGCAGTGAGCCGAGATCACACCACTGCACTCCAGCCTGGTTGATGGAGTAAGACTCCATCTCAAAAAAAAAAGAGAGAGAGAGATAGGAAGACACAATGGAGAGGGGAAGATAAAATGATGTCTGGTTTTCTTTATCCTCTCAAAGATGCCCATTAAAATTGCTGGAGGCCCTGGGCTGGGTTCCACAGGCCAGGAGGAATGTTTTATGTATTCCTGTTCCCCTGTTATTACAGAAAAACCCACTGTATATGAACTGTTTCTACTTCCAGGAATTTACCACAGAGCTGAAACCTCAACATATATTCACAGTGCTCAAAAAGAGGAAACCAAATAGCCAACCACTAGAGTTAGATTGGTTAAAATACAAAAGCATGTTGTCAAAGATCAGTTAATGGCATGGAAAGAGCTACACCCCATATAAATGGAAAAAGCAGGTTACAAAACAATATGATTCCAATGTTATGAAAAAAGTATAAGGCATTTTTTAAAATATGTAATGCTCAAAGAGTGTGGCAGGATTATGGGTGATAACCTTCATCATCCTTGTTGTCTATTATCGACAATAAATATGTTTGACTTTTTAAAAATTAGATAAAAACACAACAAATGTTATTGAAATACACACACACAACTGAAAACAGGCCCACGTGGGGTAAGCTCACCTTCTGCAGGATGGGGGTAGGGCAGATGTTGTCAAACAGGACTGAGTTGAAGATCCCATACACGCCCTCATCAAGGTGGTACACGATGGTCTTGGAGGTGGAACCATTTTCCTCTGCAGGAGGGGAGGTTTCAGAGGCAGCACAAGTAGCAATGTGAGGGGGTGGTAGTGGGGCTGACACAACAGTGGGCTCAGTAAGGAAGCAAAATGGCTGCCCATTCCTCAACCATGAGGCGAGGCCTACAACAAAAGCCATCAGCAGCCATCCTTCCAATGACATGGGTTCACTGCCGTGTTGGGAACACTCACCCCTGCAGCCAAGCAACCTGCCCAGGATGCACTCCCCTGCTTGCATCTGAGCCCCTAGGTGCCCCAGCAAAGGCAGAAGAGCAGCCCACCCAAACTCAAGACCCCAAAAGGTTAAGCCACTTGCTCAGAGGCACATGATAGGGCAGTGGATCAGCCAGAATGAGAAGCCAGGTCTCTTGATTGGATCAGACGGGACAATCCCCCAGGTCTATAAAGGAAGCCAGAAGAATGCCACACACGAACACAGGACATTCTACCTGGAGCCCACCACCCTTCACATGAATTCTCTCCGGGGAAAAGCGCACAGTCCTGAGGCTCCCCTGCATGAGGGTCCCAGAGCAGAGGGCAAGCCTCAAGATCAGAGTCCCTGACACCTGTCACTCACAGGCTGCTATCCCTGACCTATCTGGAAGGGGAGGGAAGAGCACTGATGTTGGTGATGTGGGCCCAGAAGCTCTGAGTCAGCCTAACCTGAACTTGAATCCCCACACTGCCCCTTATCAGCCATGTGACCTTGGGCTAATGACTCAGCCTCCCCCTGCCTATGTTGTCATCTGTAAAGTGGACTCAAACAAATGTAAGCTGTCATTAATTATTTTCATTATATTATGAGAAGCAGTAGGGTGAGTAGGAGCCTGTATTTTGGAGAGGAGACAGACATGGGGTCAAATGCAGGCTCTTACTAGCTATTAAGCAGTTCACTTGTATTCTCTTTGGCTCTCAGTTTCCTCATCTGTAAAATGGGGTCAACAGAGTATCTATTCTCTCTAAGGTTGTTTCGCTCTCAATCTTCACAAAATATGAACACGCCTAGGAAAAAAGATGCTAAATAAATGTCTTGGGGTGGGGCGACTTGATTGAAAGTTTCCCTAAAGCAAGAACCCATTCATTCTCCAGATTCCCCCATCCTCTGCCACTGGGTCTAAAACCAGATCCTGCTCAGCCAACCACTATCTGCAGCTTCAGGGGAGTACAGGGCTCCACTGCCCACCTGGCACCTACCCTCCCTGCCAGGCTGGTCTAGCAGAACCTCCTTCTTGGCAATGATGCTGACTGCCACAGTGAAGGCCGAGGTCACGTAGTAGCGCCCCAGCTCAGCAAAGATGTCCACGCCACAGCCCTCTGGGAAGTACAGGTCCAAGGCTGAGTTGATCACGGAAGCAATCTGGTAGGAGGAGAATGGGGAGACAATTATGTGTTTGAAATGTGGGCTTTATGCTGAAGACTTGCTACAGCTCCAAGTCTATTTTTTGAAAGCTGCTTTGATTTCCGGAAGAAGGATTTGGCAGCTGCTAAGGCCCCAGCTGATAACTGTGGACAGCTGGCCAAGAAGGTAGGAGGGGGACAGAGCTGGGTAGAGAGCCTCGTGCTTGTGTAAATCACCCTCCTCCATGGCCCCACAATGGGAAGGAGTCCTCTTCATATCACACTTGGTACTCAGATTCCAGAAGCCCTGATGTGGATCTTTCTTTCATAAATAACCAGTTTGTTAAATACAGTTGACCCTTAAACAACACAGGTTTGAACCGTGTGGGTCCACTTATGCATGGGTTTTCTTCTGCCTCTGCCACCCTGAGACAGCAAGACCAAGCCCTCCTCTTCCTGCTCCTCCTCCACAGCTTTCTCAACTTGAAGACAATGAGGACAAAGACCTTTATGATGATCCACTTCCACTTAATGAATAGTAAATACATTTTCCCTTCCTTATAATTTTCTTAATAATATTTTATTTCTGGCCAGGCATGGTGGCTCATGCCTGTAATCCCAGAACTTTGGGAGGCTGAAGTGGGCAGATCACTTGAGGTCAGGAATTCGAGACCAGCCTGGCCAACATGGTGAAACCCCGTCTCTACTAAAAATACAAAAAATAGCTGAGCATGGTGGCTTGCACCTGTAATCCTAGCTACTTGGGAGGCTGAGACACGAGAATCTCTTGAACCCGGGAGACGGAGGTTGCAGTGAGCCAAGATTGTGCCACTGCACTCACGCCTGGGTGATAGAGTGAGACTCTGTCTCAAAAAAAAAATTATTTCCTCTAGCTTACTTTATTGTAAGAATACAGTATATAATACATATCACACATAAAATATCTGTCAATCGGCTGTTTATGTTATCAGCAAGGCTTCTTGTCAACAGTAGGCTATAGTAGCTAAGTTTTAGGGGAATCAAAAGTTATATGCAGATTTTTTAGTGTGTAGGGGGTCGGTGCTCCTAAGCTCTGCGTTGTTCAAAGGTCAACTGTAATATACTTGATTACAGAAAATTCAGAAAATACAGAAAAGGAAAAAGAAGATAAAAGTCACTCCAAAGTCTATCACCTAGATGAATCTAATTATTGTTAACTTTTTGGAGTAGTGTCTTTAATTATTTTTTATACAAACGCTATTTTTTATTATAACCATGGTAGGTCTCTGTATATGCTTTTGGAACCTGTTTTACTTAATAGACTGTGAACGACCTCCCCACATTAAGGAAGTGTTTTCATCAAAAGGATGTACCATAATTTAACAAATCCTGAGTATTAGATGGACCAGGGAAGTCCACTGGACTTCTGTTAGGAACAAAGCTAGAACAGTCATCTTTGAGGCAAATTCTTTGAGACTATCCCAAATCATTTCTGTAAGGTCAATTCCTACATGTCGGTATTCCCGAAGGAGGCGCCTTCCAAGAAGAGGCGACCTCTAGTGGTTGGAGTGGGAACTGCTAGGACACATTTTTCTTAACTTCACCTCACAGTGGGTAAGGAAAAGGGAATAGAGGAAGAGAATGGACAGGGAGCAGACCAAAGGTTGGTTTTCGTTTCCCTGCCTTCCCACCCGATATCTCATCAGCCCACCTTAGGGTGAAGAGGCCTATCCCGCCCCTTAAAGAGCCTTACGACTTATGTAAATGTGTCCTGGTTATGCCTCCAATTGGCTGAAGTGCATGGCAGGCAGAACCAGGTTCTGCTTTGGGCTCAGGAAGTAATGTAACCTCTGTGAGCCTTGGCTTGCTCAGCTGTAGCACAGGGTTAATAAGCAGTGAGATCACCCAGGTAAGCACCAAGCACTGCATGCAGTGCATAGGACCCATGCACCACCCACCCTCCGATCATCTAATCCCTCCCTATCCTCCCCGCCATAGAGCCTAGCACGACACTCCCAGCTCCAGGGTTACCTCTTCAAATCTCACTTTGGCCCCTTCTGTGCCAGGGAAGCCACCACCAAGGTCCAGAACGTGCATCTTGTGACCCAGCTCGGTGCCCATTTCAAACACGAGCCGGGCATCTGCGATGGACTGAGCATAGGCCTGAGGGTCAGGACAGCCACTGCCAATGTGAAAACTGGGAAGAGAGGAAGAGCCTCGGCTGACATGCAGGGCTCCAAGTGCCACCACCTGAGCCCCAGCCAAGAATGACATTGGGCAGGCACATGAGACACTGTGCCCATTTTACAGATGCAGTGACCAAGGGCCTGAAATGTTCAATGGGTTGCCAAGGGCCATATGGCAAGGGAGAAGTGGACAGGAGGCTTGATCCAAGGGCTCCTGGCACTTGGTGCTCCTCCCATCCCTCCTTCTGGGATGAGAGCCAGGACCCCCAAGTCAACCAGATCTGGCTGTGCCTCCCAGTCAGCAGGGTGGCCTTGGCAGCTTACTCAGCTTTGTTTTAGTTTCCCCACCTATAATGCGGGGACAAGACCCACACCACACAAGGCTGAGAGAATGTGCATGAAGCACTTAGCACAGCACCTGGCACACCTAAGTACAGAATAAATGAAGCCCTATATTAGGTAGTTCATTGTTCATTAGGTAGTTCATTATTACTCCTTCCATATCCCTGTAAGACAAGAGGCACACAGCTGGGTGCAGTGGCTCACACCTGTAATCCCAGCACTTTGGAAGGCCAAGGCAAAAGGATTGCTTGAGCCCAAGACTTTGAGACCAGCTTGAGCAATAAAGTGAGACCCCATCTCTACAACAAATAAAAATTAGTCAGGTGTGGTAATGCACACCTGTGGTCACAGCTACTTGGGAGGCTGAGGCGGGAGAGAGAATTGCTTGAGCCTGGGAGCTCAAGGCTGCAGAAAGCCATGATCATGCCACTGCACTCCAGCCTAGGTGACAGAGTGAGACCCTATCTCAAAAAAAAAGAAAGAAAGAAAGAAAGAAAAGAGGCCCCTCAAGAGTGTAGCTGCAAAACCTTTGTCCTACAGGCTGGTAAGACTCCCTCAAAGCCAGGTCTCTGGATGGAACTTCCTGGGACAAGACCTTCTGGGGACCCTGGGACTGGCGAAGGGACCCTTCTAAACTTCCTTTTCAAACAGAGGAAATTCTCAAATGGCAGAATTCCAGGCCCAGGGACAGGCCCTACTCAGAGGCCCTGGGGAAGGTCTCATATAGAATTAATTCCTGGGAAAGAGGCAGGGAGCCTGGTGTGGGAGGGGATGGCAGGGGTTCCCAGTGCTCACCTCACACCCACCACCTCCGCATGGTTCTTCTTCGCATTTTCAAGCAGGTGTCTGCAGGATTTCAGTGACACTCCAAACTTTAGGCTCAGGCAGCTCAGGGAGTGGGAGTCATCAGTAGCAATGCACAGAACCATCCTGATGAGACACACAGTGCCCCTCTGCTGGACAAACCCTGTCGCCCCACCCCAGCCACATCTCTCAATCAAGGGCTGTGAGCTACATGGCTCAGAGCCACCCAACCCCACAGGCTCCCTGACCCCTCCCTCTCCCTACACAGCCAATCAACCTTCAAGTCCTGTCCAATCCATTCTCTAAATGTCCCTGACCCATTCCTGCAGCCCCTGCGCCCTGGTCCAGACCTCACCAACTCTCCTGGGGCAGCTCCAGTCCCTCCAAATCAGTCTCCACACCAGTTAGAGCTTTCAAACTTGTCGTGTATGAGAGGAATCATTTTTAAACAAAGCCTTAAGGAGAACCCATTAATACGATGGAAGCTGCTTTGGATGGACTAGAGTGGCCCATCACCTGGCCACCCCCTTCACTCCAAGGCCCCTCCTGGGAAGTCCAAGGGTGTCCAGTAATCATGTAAAAGGCACAGCCAGAGCAAAACGTCCAGCCCTGACCCCTTCGAAAGTCCATTTGCATCGGCTCCCCGCCCCCGACCAGGATCTCCTTCACCCCCTACACATAGCATGCGGCAGCCACACTAAGTTTCTGCTTACGCTTGAATGTCCCATGCTGTTTCCAACCTCAATGCATTTGCTTACGCAGTTCACTATTTATGGCCCCTCCAAATTCTATTCATTCCTCAAGGCCTGCTTCAAATGCCACTTCCTCCGTGGAGCCTTCCTGACCACTCCCTCGACTCTCTCAAGCCTGTGACTTTGGCCTCCATAACACATGGGTCTCACTCTGCCTAGGGCTTTAACCAGTTATTTCTGCCTTTGTTCTAGCTAGACCTTAGCATCCTGGGTTCAGTCCAGGAGTACCTGCCCCAACCTCCTGCAACTGTGGCTGGGTCCAGGACAGGGTGACCTGCCCCAGCTCCACCCCCTCACCCCACCCCCCCCTTCACTCTGAAGCCCAGCCTTCCCACAGCCCAGTCTCCCCTCAGCCCAGCCTCCCCACAGCCCAGCCTCCCCACAGCCCAGGCTCCCCACAGCCCAGCCTCCCCATGAGTGGTTCTCAGCTTACTTGGCACTGGGGTGGCTCTTTACCACCTTTGCCAGCTCCATCTCATTGTCAAAGCTCAGCAGCTGGATCCCATGCTTGGCAGCATATTTGATCTGTGCAATTTGCTTACAGGGGTTGGCGCAGATGATCTTACTGGCAGGGATTCCAATATGCTGGACCAACTCCATCTCTGCCTATGGGGCCCCAAAGGTGGTTGTAAGGAGGCACCAGGGCCTGCTAGCCCATGGAGCCCAAGGAAGCACAGATGAGGGCAAAGTCATAGCTATGCATAGGGAGGCCCATAACAGTGGGCCTTGCTCTAAGACAACAGATACATAGAAATCAGGACTTACATGGATTCACCATTCTTTGATAAGCAGGGCTGCCATGTACAGCCATGCGGGTGGTACACTGAACAATCCTGGGGGTGGGGAGTTCCCATTCAGAATGAATACAGAGTAGATTTGTATATTTATTAAAACTTCCTGGCAGTAAAGCATCTCATTCTAAGAAAATCAGTATATTTATTATAACAATTAAGTGTCTTAAGGAAAGGGTACATTTTCTAATTTACACAAAGGCATTATATGGACTCATGGTAGCCCTGACAACAGGCTTCTGACACATTTTCCTGGCAAATTTAAATGTTTAAATATTACTTGGAAAACAGTATGGAGGTTCCTCAAAAAAAACTGAAAATAGGACAGGGCGCAGTGGCTCACGCCTGTAACCCCAACACTTTGGGAGGCTGAGGTGGACAGATCACTTGAGGCCAGGAGCTTGAGACCAGCCTGGGAAACATGGCAAAACCCCATCTCTACTAAAAATACAAAAATTAGCCAGGCTTGGTAGTACATGCCTGTAGTTCCAGCTACTCAGGAGGCTGAGGCAGGAGAATCACTTGAACCCAGGAGGCGGAGGCTGGAGTGAGCCGAGATCACATCACTGCACTCTAGCCTGGGTGACAGAGCCAGACTCCATCTCAAAAAATAGAACTACCAACTACCATATGATCCAGCAATCCAATACTGGGTATACATCCAAAGGAAAGGAAGTCAATATGTAAAAGAGATATCTGCACTCCCATGTTCAGTGCAGCATTATCCACAATCGCCAAGATACGCAAGCCACCTAAGTGTCCATCACAGATGAACAGATAAAGAAAGTGTGGTCCACATACACAATGGAATATTATTCAACCTTAAAAATGCAGGAAATCCTGTCATTTGCAGCAACATGGATGAGCCTGAAGGACATCATGTTAAGTGAAATAAGCCAGGCACAGAAAGACAAACATGCATGATCTCACTTATATGTGGAATCTAAAAATGTCAAACTCAGAGAAGCAGCATAGAATGGTGGTTGCCAAGGGCTCGGGTCAATGGCGAGGGGGCAGTGGGAAGAAGTTGGTCAAAGGATACAAAGTTTTAGTCAGGAGAATTAAGTTCAAGAGATCTAATGTACATTGTGGTGACTATAGTTAATAACAATATATGGTACACTTGGAAATTGCTAAAGAATAGACCTTAGGGGTTCTCACCACAAAAAAAGGTAAGTATGTGAGTTAATGCCTAATTAGCTTGTTAACCATTCCACAACGTATACATATATCAAAACATCATGTTGTACACCATAAATATATACAATTTTTATTTGTCAGCTTAATAAATAACAAAAGTACTGCTGGTGTATTAGAAAGTCCACCAGACCAAGGGTCTTTTGGACAGAGATCACCCCACTCCAAAGGCCTACTCTGTGCACGGCCCTGCGCTGGGTGTGCAGGGTGTGCGGGCTCAGCCCTGCTCCTCTTGGGGCCTCCTCTTCATCCCCTTTACTCTAGAACCTGTGGGCACCTGATTGCTGCATTAATGATACGAACAAATGATGATGATGATGATGACGACAGCAACTGTGTTCATTCAGCACCTGCCACAAGCAGGCCCTGAATTAGATGGTTTACATCGGGTGTTAGCATACTTTTTCTATAAAGAACCAGAATAAATATTTTAGGTTTTGCGAGCCACACAGTCTCTGTCACAACTTCTCAACTGCCTTTGTAGCACCAGAACAGCCACAGCCAAAGCATAATTGAATGAATGTGGCTGTGAGTCAATAAAACTTCATAAAATTAGGTGGTGGGCTGGATTTGGCCTTCCGTCCGTAGTTTGCCAACCCCTACTTTGGATTCACCCTTTTATTCAGTCCTTGCCAATAACCCATCCAGATGGGTATTAGCTCCAATCTACAGAGAAGGAAACTGATGCTCAGAAGGGCTACGCAGAAAATAGGTGGCAGAACGAACTTTCGAACTCAAGTCTGACTCTCCACGAATAAACAAGAGACGAGAGAGCCAGTTTTGAAACATGGTGAGAGGCATAAGAGTCATTTTTAGCCATCCTGGTTTTGTAATAAGAGTCTAATTTTAATTTAGCAACTTTTCAGCACTAGATATTTATAAGCATTATTTCATTTAATCCCAGTGACTATGCTATGAAATATTTACTGGCTACATTTTATGGAGGACAAAATTGAGTTCAGTGAGGTCCACCTGTCTGTGGTGACACAGCCAACCAGTAGCAGAATGGGACACAAAGGTCAAGCTCCAGAGCTGGGCTTGCTGCCACCACAGCTTGCTTCCCAGGGGCAGATGCGACCTACCCTGAATCTGAGTGGATGTGGACCTGTGTTTTTGTTCCCTGCCTCACCACGTGAGGTGAGAGGAAGAAGCAGTGTTAACACTTTAGCACTTTGGGGACCTGTGATTGAGCTTTGATTATAATTTTTTTTTAAATATATATATATTTTAAATAGAGACAGGGTCTCACTACATTGCCCAGGCTGGTTTCGAACTCCTGGGCTCAAGCAGTCCTCCTGCCTTGGCCTCCCAGAGTGCTGGGATTACAGCTGTGAGCCAAGGCACTCAGCCTAATTATAAATATTTAAATAAGTGTTGTCATTCATTGAAGGCATATCCTATGCCAGTCACTGCATTAAGTATTTTATATACATTCTCATTTAACCTTACTAATAATCTTATAAGGTGGGGAACAGAGGCTCAGGGATGCTAAGTGATTTGTCCAAAATCACACAGCTTCTAAGTGGCACAGATGGGATTCTAACTGTCAGAACTTAGCACACCAGCTCTTAACCTCACTGCTGTAATGGGGAATGCAACCTCAATGCTGCACTGACGGGTATTTTTGAGCATCTATTGAGTTGCCAGGCTCTGTGATAGGTGTTAATAAAACAAGTGGTGACTAAAGCACATAGGGTCTCTGAGACCATGGAGCTTTCAGGTTGGTGGGAAAGATAGGCAGGGCAGTCCCAAATGAGCGCTGAATAATGATGGAATTACAAGTGGTTAAGAGCTAGGAAGAAAAAGTACGTGCTGCAAGAGACCTGGGTGTGAGGGGCAAAGGACAACCTCAGGGTTAGATATTTAAACTGAGCCCTGCAGGAGGCCTCAGCCAGGCCAAGAGGGAAGGAAAGAATCTAAGAATGTTTCCAGTAGAGGAAGTGGTCTGTGCAGAGGTTCTGAGGCAAGCAGTGCTGAGCACTTCAGCCTGATCAAGGAACAGAGAATGCTGGAGTGGCTCAAGAAGAGCAAGTTAGTGCAGTGAGGACGATGAGGTCAGAGGGAGAGGGGCAGAACTGCCAAGGAAACATGTTTTACCCTGCATGTGATGGGAAAGAGTCTAAAGGGTTAGGAAGGGAAACGACGTGGTCAGATTTGCATTTTAAATATAAGGTCTACATGCCTATCTGGCTACCTGAGGGAGGGCCCAAGGGGATTCTGGGGGAATAGACTGTGATAGTCAGTGGCTATCACCATCGCCCTGGGGGAGATGACAGAGCCAGCTCCAGAAAAGTGGGGAGATGTGTTCTGGAGGTGGGACTGGCAAGCTGGGTGATAGATTGCATGTGGTGATGAGGAGGAGGACGTCAGAGGGAACTCCCACACCCAGCAGACTGAGGGGGCCCTTCATGACGGGGAAGGGGGACATCAGGAGCACATTTGAACATGCCGGGTTCCAGGCATCTCCTCGTATCAAGTCAACTGGATATATAGGTCTGAGCTGGAGATTAAAATGTGGGAAGCAGTGGCATATTGATGGTATTTAAAGCCATGGGAGGAGATAACCCTTCTTCTGAGAAGAAGGAGGGTTTACAAGACAGGGAGGCCTAGGAATTCAGAAGAATGCTACCATTTAGAGAGTGGCAGAAGATGGGGAGAGATGGCACCCGGGACCTGCAGAGGTGAGGATGGAGAACGTTTCCAAGGGATGGAGAACAATATGCAGATTAGAAAGCTATTCCTGTAAATGCAAATCTCGTCTCACAGCGAGACGTGTGTCTGGACAGGAAGGAGCTGTCTCAGCTGTAAGAAGTGCCTGATGAGGTGGGGTCGAAGCAGTGTTCTCTTTCATCTTATACACTTCTGAAGCCTTTAAAAGTAGGACCATATGTTACTGTTGAGTCTTTTTTTTTTAAAGAATGCATTGCCGGTCGGGCATGGTGGCTCATGCCTGTAGTCCCAGCACTTTGGGAGGCCAAGGCAGGTGAATCATGAGGTCAGGAGTTCAAGACCAGCCTGGCCAACATGGTAAAACCCTGTCTCTACTAAAGAAACAAAAAATTAGCCGGGCATGGTGGTAGGCACCTGTAATCCCAGCTGCTCAGGAGGCTGAGGCAGGAGAATCGCTTGAACCTGGGAGGCAGAGGTTGCAGTGAACTGAGATCACGCCACTGCACTCCACCCTGGGCAACAGAGCAAGACTCTGTCTCAAAAAATATATATATATATGGCTGGGCGCAGTGGCTCATGCCTGTAATCCCAGCACTTTGGGAGGCCGAGGCGGGTGGATCACCTGAGGTCGGGAGTTCGAGACCAGCCTGACCAACATGGAGAAACCCCATCTCTACTAAAAATACAAAATTAGCCGGGCATCGTGGTGCATGCCTGTAATCCCAGCTACTCGGAAGGCTGAGGCAGGAGAATCACTTGAACCCGGGAGGTGGAGGTTGCGGTGAGCCGAGACTGCGCCACTGCACTCCAGCCTGGGCAACAAGAGCAAAACTCCATCTCAAAAAAAAAAAAAAAAACTATATATCCACCAAAACCATCCTGGTGATTATCTATGGAGACATAAAGCTGATGTCCTAGTTTCTTTTGGGGTGAATGAATCAATGTGTTATTTGCATGTATTATTAGTTCACAATCCATGTTTAAAGTAAAGTGCTCACTGGATGTTGGTAAGTGCTCACTCGGGATGTTGGTAAGAGAAAATTCTTTGGAGTAGTGAAAGTGGAGGCTGGGAAGCAATGGCTTAAGGAAGGAGTACTGAAGGAAAGAAAAAATGGGGGCGGACAGGCGAGTGCAGACAACTTGGTTGAGTTTGGTCACAAAAAGAGGGCAAGGGATTGGGCTGGAAGAGGGATTCCTCTTCCAGGGATTGCTGGTGTCCAGCAAAGGCTTTTTAAGATGGGAGGATGCTGAGGGAGACAGAGGGCAAGCGATTGGGACAGGAGAGATGACACAGTGGTCCTCGGGCAGGTGGCTGGGTAGACCAGAGTCCCCGAGCAAGCTGTGGCCCTGGCCCCTGTCCGACGCATGTCTGTCTTCACATCCAGCCCTAGCTCACGCCAGGCCCTTGGTCAGCGTCCACTAAGGCACAACGCCGTCAAGCATGGCCACCCACTACAGACGACCAGAAGAGGGCAGCCTTTGCCTTCCAAGAAAAGCTGTAAGTCGGGGAGCCACCTCTCCAGAAGTGCACCAAAGGGTTTGCATGATCCCATCACAGGGAGGGGGCTTAAGTCTCTCCTCGCCCCTGCAGTTGGCTGAGGGCATCCATCACTGGCTGAATCCCAGCTCAGCCATCCTCTCCCCAGCCACCTTGGAAAAAACAGAGTCCAAGGCAACTCAGCAGGACTCAAGCTGCCACCACCCTGATGCGGAACCTCCATCTCTCATTTCCTTATACGTTAAATGTGTCCTCACCAGGCTACGGTCAGAATCCCCATTTTAAAAAATAATAATTATCTCACAGGGCTGTTGTGAGAATAAAATGAGATCAGATACAGAAAACACTTGGCAAAGTGCCTGACACAACAGACACACTCAGCAAAGGGCAGATGCTTCTCCAGTCCCCGCTGTCATCAAGGTCTCTCTCAGCCTTAACACCTCACTCTGCCCTTTCTTCTAGAGAACCAAGCGCCTCCCCCTGGGGTTCCTGAAGCAGAAAACTCTAGGCAGTGGGGTTTGGTCCTGTTCTTCACCCTAGACCTCGGGGACTGAAAGGATCCTGCTCCTTCTCATCCCACGTGGAGGCCCAGGGCACCGCAGGAAGAAGTGGGAAACGAGGACGTCCTGGCTCTGCTACCCACAGATGGCTGACCCCATGGTTTCCTCAACTGTAGAACGGCAGTCTCTCCTGCTGTGTGCCTCACAGAGCTTCGTGGAAGACATGCACAAAACGAGGTGTGCAAAGCATGAACTAGCCCAAAGATAAGAGGAAGCACCTCATCTACCATGAAAGGCATTAACATTCGGTCCCTGCTACAGGTTAACCTGCTCGTTCTGACCATCCCAGCCAAGTGCACACCTCTCCCCAACCTGGAGTCGCTCCAGCCCTGTCATCCTGCCCAGGACTCCAGGAGTCCTTTCTAGAACTCTCCTCACAACATCCAGCCATATTACGCAACCATTACTAACCACCAAGAAAATAGTGCTAATGACAATATCACAAAGCAGTGCCCACTGGACTTGCTCCCACCTCAGGGCCTTTGCACCTGCTGTTCCTGCTGCCTGAAATGCCCTTTCCCTGGTTATCTACCTGGCTTGATCCCTTGGCTCTTTTGGGTCTGTATTCAAATCTCAGTGAACCATTCCCTGGCCAAACTATCTAAAAGTACAATCCTCTCTCCCAACATTCCTTACTTCCCTTTCCTGCTTTCTCTCTACAGCATTTTCCACCTAAAATACTAAATATTTTCATTATTTCATCTGTTTTTTTGTGTGTGTAAACAAGCTCCATGAAGGAAGGGCTTTTGTTGTTTTATTTTGTTCACTGCCAAATCCCCACCTAGAATAACGCTTGGCCTCAGAAGAGATGCCCAATTAATATTTGCTGAATCAATAAATGAGATACTTTCAGCTCTACTTAGTTGCAACTTTATAGCTTAAATGCTTTTATCTAGCAAGGACAGAATAGAAATAAATAAACTAAGCATTCAACTCAAGGACAGCAGTCTATCAATTCTGTATTGCTAGCCCTGCCTAGCACAGTGACTACACACTGTAGGAGTTCAGTAGATACTGAATGACAGTAGATAAGTAAAGTTAATCTAAAGTGGCTATGCGCGGTGGCTCACGCCTGTAAACCCAGCACTTTAGGAGGCTGAGGCGGGTGGATCACCTGAGTTCAGGAGTTTGAGATCTGCCTGGCCAACATGCTGAAATCCTGTCTCTACTGAAAACACCAAAAAATTAGCCAGGTACGGTGGTGTGCACCTGTAATCCCATCTACTCGGGAGGCTGAGGGCAGGAGAATCACTTGAACCCGGGAGGCGAAGGTTGCAGTGAGCCAAGATGGCACCACTGCACTCCAGCCTGGGTGACAGAGCAAGACACCATCTCAAAAAATGAAAAAAATAAATCTAAAGAGAGCAGGAGGGAATGAAGACAACAGCAGAAATCAAATTAGAAAGACAGAATTGGTGGCAACAACAAAACTACAAGGACTAGTTAAGAAAATGCACCGCCACACATTATTATGATTATAAAAGGAAAAAGAAAAGAAACCAACAATATGGAGACGCTTTTGTTTTAATTAGAAGAACACCATGTATAGCTCTGTGCCAAACAAATTTGCAAATCTCCATTAAAAAGATGAGCTTTCTACCAGGGACAAAGAAGATTCCAATCTGGAACTTCAAGGCTGACAAATTCCATGCTCGTTTCTCCCTCCCTCATCCCTTGAGACCCCTCCTGAGTGGGTGGTCTTCCCAGAGGGCAAGGACCAACTACAGGTACCTCTTGCTCCCCAGAGCCCACCTGGACTAGCCTGGCCATGTGTGTGTTCAGTGGGCATGGAGGGTCAGTGCACCGTGGGGGCAGGGCTCACCTTGTTGGCACAGCTAAAGCCCAGCCCCAGCTGGGCCAGAACCTTTAGCACACCTGGGCTGCTGTTGCACTTGACAGTGTAAAAGGGCTGGACTCGTGGCAGGCACTTCAGAAAGCAAAAGTGCTTCCTCACTATGGCACCCAGGTCAGCCACGAAGAAGGCAGCTACCTCGTCCTGAATGACAAGAAGTAGATGAATGTGAGACCCCATCCAGCTCGCACCCTGTGCATGCCATCCGTGATCCTTCCAAGTACCTGACCCAGGTTCAGTACTGGCCACAGAGCTACCCTGCTGCTAAGTTTTCTGGGCCTCCCCAAGCCTACAGGGCAGAAGGCAAACTCCTCAGCCTGGCATTCAAGGCTCTGATCTAGCCCCAATCCCTCCCCTCAATGCGGCTAAAACTCCAGCTGTAGGCTGGATCATTTTCCCACCTTCAAACCTTTGTTCCCACCATGTCCTGCAGAATACCCTCCCCACTCCTGTGTCTGGCAAAATCCTTAAAGTTTCACTCAAATGCCACCTTCCCCAAACCAATAAGGCAACTCTGCTTTTAAATGCTCCCACTGCATTTGCATATGCTTCCAAGGTATCAGAACTGCATATGCATCTGTCCATTCTAGAAAAGGGTAAACTCCCTAAAGGCAGAAGCTATGACCTACAGCTCACTGCCTTCCAAACACAGGTGCTCAATGAAGCCTTAAGCTAGTCCCACTGACACTGCAACCTATCCCTATGGACAACTGTTCATTGTAGATGTGCTAAAGGCCAAACATGTATGAGGCTGTGGGTGAGACCACATTACTTAAATGTGGAAGGGACCCTTCCAGAGTTGCTTCCCTGGGACTCTGAGTTTCCCTTTCATGCAACACTTTTTTACTCATGCCCACTTGGTGCCAAACGTTATGCTAAGGGACAGAGATGACCAAACAGTACTGTTGTTCTGAAGGAGCTTGGGTCTGGAAGAAAAGGAACCCCTTAAGTACTTACAAGTCCATTCAGCAGATGTTAGATGGCAGTTTCTACAAGGTGCAATGCGGGGGCATGGAGAAAGAAAATACAAAATCTGCCTGGGGCGATCAGGAAAGGCAACACTGATGAGAAGCAAGGAATGACTAGAAAGGGGTAAAGAGGGGAGAGGCTGAGAGAAGGATGCTGCAGGCAGAAGGAACAGCCTGGGCAAAGGCATGGTAATAGGGCACACGGCATCATTGGGAAATGCAAATTGAGTCATTCAGCTCCGAAGGAGCATAATATATACTGTGGGGAAAGCTGGGAATGGGGCTATGGAGGCAGGGAAGCTCTGACTTGATCCTGTAGGCAGTGGAGAATTGCCAAATTCAGATTTTGAACAGGACTATGATACCTTTGGAGGGGGTGGCATGAGACCGGGAGATCAGGGGGCCTTTGGAGAGAGGAAGACTGAACTAGAAAGCGAGGTTCCACATAAGCACACTGGAGGCTTATTTAAGAAGGCAGAATTCACAGAGCTTGGTAATGCCTAGATGTGGGCGGTGAGGGAGAGGGGGCAGCAGGAAAGGAATCCCCCGTTTCTGACCTTGGAGGGCTGGGTAAAAAGGCAACATAGGAGGGGCAGGTTTGGGGGCAAGGACCAAGAATTGGGGATAAATTGAGCCCCTCTCTTGCAAATAGCAAGGATTGCATACCAAATAAGCGAAAGGATAAGATGAGGGCCCTAGGGACCCTTCCTGAGGAGGCAGCTGATCTGTACAGGGGACCGGGGACCCACCCCCATTCCCAGCCCCTCACCGTGGTGGCCTGTGAGGCCCCCAGAGTGAGTTCCTTCAGCAGGTCTCGGGTACTGAAGCCCTCCTCCACCATCACAAAGTCCGATTCACTCAGGTAGCCAGCCATGCCTTGCAGGAGGAGCTGACGGGCTGGATGGAGCCGCTGCTGCAGCCGCCGCCTTAGAAAGTATGCAACACACTGCGGGGCGGGGGGAGATGAAGGGAACCGCTGGGGGGCCGGCTCTGCTGCCCCACTCGCCTCCCGAGGCCAGGGATCCCAATCCCGTCACAACCCGCCCCCAGCACAAGCCCGGGGTTCACTGGGCAAGGGTGGAGAAAGTCAAGAATCCCGGATTTCAGACGGAGACAAGGCACCGTATGCCCAAATGTCACTGCCTCTCCGAGTCAGTTACTCCCTCTGTAAAATGGATGAATTGTTTTGGAGAGCCTTCCCAGTTCTGAAATTCTGGATTTCAGGAAAGAGTGAGAGAGAGATGGAACAGAAAATCTGAGAAACTTGGGTGGGGAAGTTTCCAGGGCGCCCCCAGTCTTGACCACGCCCACCTAGAGGGTAGCCAGTGGCCACACCAAGGCGTCTCAGCCTAAGAGCAAGAGCTTAAGTTCGAGTCCGCTCTCTACTGCTTGACCTCGGGTACCCTCTGACCCTTTCGGAGCCGCAGTTTCCCCAATTGTAAATGGGGGCTGGACTGATCCTGAGATGCTACAATTCTAGGCGTGCCTGGGGACGCCACGCGGTGGGTGGGGGCCGCAAGCTCCTGGGAGAGAACGGAAGGCCGAGGTTTTTTCTGTCCGAGTGACTCCTACAAAGTGCAGGGCTGAGGTCCCCCCAACCCCCAGGGCCCCTTACCAAACTCCGTCCTCCTTCGCGGGGGCCAGAGCCAGGAGCGCTGCTAGGGGGGGTCGCCGGTGACCTCGAAACTTGTGCAACACCCCGAGGAGGAGTGGCAGTTGCGGAGCCGAGGCCCCTGCTGACAGGAGGCAGAAGGGGCAGGGGGGCAGGTCAGCACCAGGGCGGAGGGCGTCCGCTCCCCGAGGCTCCCCAGGCCACTTTCCGCACTCGCCTTAAAACGCATTTACACGGCTTCGGCCCATAGGTCTCCCCAGCGAATGAATCGGATCCTCGGCGCCTCCGCTCTCTCGCTCCCCCGGGCTCGGGTCCCGCGGCCCGCGCCCCGCCAGCCCAGCAGCCACCGACCCCTCGCCCCGCCTTCCGCCCGCCGCTGGCTTATATAACCCCGCCCAGGCCCCGCCCATAGTGCCGAGGCCCTGCCTCCGCTTGGCCGTAGCCCTGGCAACCGGGTGCCGCCATCCCATTGGTCGATTCCGACATAAAGTACTCAGCTCTGCTCGCCCTTACCGCAGTCTTCTCCCCCGGAGGCTTGGCGGTGGCTACCTCACGCTGGAAATCAGAACTACAGGGCCGCCGCCACGCGGGTGAGACACTTAGACCCTGCATCTTAGTCTTAGAGAGTGGGCAGGACCAGGAAGCCTTTTCTGCCTCTGCCTCAACTTACTTCGTGGTCCAGCTCTTGTCTGCGTCAGGAACTGCTCACTCATCTCTCGAAACCCAGTTCCAATGACATGTCCTTGTATTACTTTTGTAATAAAATTCTTTTTATTTAATTGCCTCTTCCAGGCATCTTCCCCGACTCCAACTCAAAACGCATCTAAAATGTCTTCAGAGAACCTTTTTGTGACTTTCCCAGTTCAGGGCAATCCCTCCCTTTATCCCATCCTCTGAACCCGGCAAACTCTTACTCATCTCTCAGTAGAAATGTGTCTCCTTCTCCAAGAAGCTTTCCCGGACTTCCTCAACTCAAAGCATTTCTTCTATACCGAAAGCTGCTGCTCACCCATCAAAGTCCTGTATAATGTCACCTCTGTTGAACCTTCCATGACTTGCCTCCCCCCAAGGAACACAGCATTTAGTCTGTCTGGACCCCTCACTCATTTGGTTCTTGTTACCCATAGCGTGAGATTCCTGTTGTTATTTTACACTTCTTGTTTGGTTACACTTTGCATCTAGTTTGTGATTTCCCAAGGGCAAGGACTGAATACCCTGCTCAAGAGCCTGGTGCCTGGCATAGACAAGAATGCTGAGGAAGATTCAATAGCTGTGTTACTCAAAAGCTGATTCAAAAGTTCATCTGGAAAAGTAAGTGTACAAGAACAGTCAAGACACTCTTTTTGCGCAGGCTGGAGTGCAATGGCACGATCTCAGCTCACTGCAACCTCTGCCTCCTGGGTTCAAGCGATTCTCCTGCCTCAGCCTCCCAAGTAACTGGGATTATAGGCGCATGCCACCACACACAGCTAATTTTGTATTTTCAGTAGAGATGGGGTTTCACCATATTGGCCAGGGTGGTCTTGAACTCCTGACCTCCAGTAATCTACCCGCCTCGGCCTCCCAAAGTGCTGGGATTATAGGCGTGAGCCACCGTGCCCGGCCAAAACTACAGTCTTTAAAACAGTATGGTGCTGGAGCAGGAAGAGACAGTGGTAAAACAGAACAGAGTCTACAACAGTCCCATATACATTGGAGATTGGTACACAATGGAGGCAGCATTTCAAATCAATGAAGCCAAAGGGCTTTTGGTCTACCATATGTCTTCATGTCTCCTGCTAGGCTGTGGGCTTTTTTTTTTTTTTTTTCTCTTTTGAGACAAGATCTGGCTCTGTCACCCAGGCTGGAGTGCAGTGACATGACCTCAGCTCACTGCAACCTCCACCTCCCAGGCTCAAGTGATCCTCCAACCTCGGCCTCCCAAGTAGCTGGGACTACAGGTGCATGCTACCATGCCTTGCTGATTTTTGTATTTTTTGTAGAGACACGGTTTCGCCCTGTTGCCCAGGCTAGTCTCAAACTCCTGAGCTCTAGCAATCTGCCTGCCTCAGCCTCCCAAAGTGCTGGGATTACAGGCGTGAGCCACCGTGCCCAGTGGGCTGTAGACTTTTTTTTAAATCAGAGGCACTTCTTGTCCCGCCTTAGTATCTCCCTAGGACACTGCACAACCTAGTTAGAACATGCTCAGTACACAAATGGTGTGGGGCAGGGACCAGAAGCAGGGAGAGCCATTTTCTGCTCCCTACCCAGCTGGGACATATAATTGCTGGGTGTCCTTGGCTGAGTCACCCTAACTGGATCTGGGTCACTTCTGCCTGGCTTGATTTCCCCCTGTGAACTGAGAGGTTTCAGACTGATTTCTCTGGGCCCTTCTGCCTGGAACCATCTTGTTTTCTATGCATAGGAGTAGTATTTCAGGAGGCAGCTTTATAGGACAGTCATTTGCAGGCCCTTTCTTTGAGATTAGTAGTCATTTGCAACATAGTATGAGAACAAGTATCTACCAATCAGGAAGGGTAGATTAGGACAGCCATGGCAGAAACCCTAAAAGATTAGACTGAGAGGGCCGGGCGCGGTGGCTCACGCCTGTAATCCTAGCTGAGATGGGAGGATCACGAGGTCAGGAGATCGAGACCATCCTGGCTAACATGGTGAAACCCCATCTCTACTAAAAATACAAAAAAAAATTCGCGGGAGCCTGTAGTCCCAGCTACTCGGGATGCTGGGGCAGGAGAATGGCGTGAACCCGGGAGGCGGAGCTTGCGGTGAGCCGAGATCACGCCACCGCACTCCAGCCTGGGTGACAGAGCAAGACTCTGTCTCAAAAAAAAAAAAAAAAATTAGACTGAGAGGAGAGGAGCACCCGAATAACTTTGGCTCTACTTTTAGTTAAATCATTCTCTGAGCTGTCTGCATTTGGATGTCATGGTCTGGGTCTGCCCTACCAGCTTTTTTCATCACCTAGTAGGCACATAATAGGTACATTCAATATGTTTACTGAATGAATCAATAGAGGTAAGAAGAAACGAGCCAGAATCCAGTCTGTCCATTTGGAATCTATCAAGAGTAAGTAATCAGAGCAGAAAAATCTGCACCCTGGACTGAGTACAGATAGGCTGTGGCTTTTTCTTTTTTCCCTGCTTGTTATGTGATGTCATTGAAACTCCATGACAACCCTATGTCACAGGAGCCACATTTGTTCTCATTTTACAGATGAGGAATATAAAGCTCAGAAAAGTTCAATAACTTGCCCAGGATCACACAGCAAGTAAAGGTGAAGACTAGATTTAAATACAAGCCAATGCTGACCTTTAACCTTTATGCTTGACTGCCAATCAGTGGCTGAGAATTCTGGCCCCAGCTAAACAAAAGTTACACACTCATCCTGCCAGCATCCAACCCAAAAGCTGGTAGCTTCTCTTCTGCTTGTCTCTCATGCTACTGCTGTTGTAGCATCTATGATTGCTGTGCTGAGCCCTCAAGAACATGGAGCAGAAGCAGGATAAAAATCTTCTGATCTCTAGTCAGAATCATGTCAGCCAAGTCAATCTATTCTTCATAAACCAAGAGTAATCATAGCCACAAACGTTGCAATAATAAAAATGCCTTATTAGTACATAGAACTGGAGAGTTTGAAAAATACTTTCCTGTTCATCATTTTATTTAGGCTTCCCAAAATTCCACCAGTATTAATTTCTTAGGGATGCCATAACAAAGTACCAAAAATGAGTGGCTTAAAATAACAGAAATGTATTGTCTCCAGTTATGGAGGCTAGGAGTCTGGCGTCAAGGAGTTGGCAGGGCCATGTTCTCTCTGATGGCTCTAGGAGAGAATCTTTCCTTGCTTCTTCTAGCCTATGGTGTTAGCTGGCAATCCTTGGCGTTCCTTGGCTCGTAATGCATCATTCCAGTCACATGGCCGTCTTCTCCCTGTGTGTCTTCATATGATCTTCCCTCTATATGTGTTTGTCTCTGGGTCCAAATTTCCCCTTTTAATAAGGATGCTTATCATATGGGATTAGGGTCCATCCTAATGACCCCATTTTAACTTGATTACCTCTGCAAAGTCCTGTTTCCAAATAAGGTCACATTCTGTGGCACTGGAGGTTAGGACTTAAAAATAACATTTTACAAGGACACAATTCAACCCATAACACCACCAAACACTTCTTTTTTCATAATTGACCAAAATATAGATCCACGATGACACCTAGTTGCGAGGGAGGTGGGAAGACGTAGTCTTTATTTGGGTACATTGCTGTTCCTCCTACCCCCCAATAAAATCAAAATACTAATGAAGACAAGGAGAGAAGATATTTTGTGGTAACTAGTAGGGAAGATTATTTCTCCCTTTTAAAGATCAGTATACCACCGGGTGTGGCAGCTCATGCCTGTAATCCCAGCACTTTGGGAGGCTGAGGCAGGTGGATCACTTGAGGTCAGGAGTTCAAGACCAGCCTGGCCAACATAGTGAAACCCCATCTCTACTAAAAATACAAAAAATTAGCCGGGCATGGTGGTGAGCACCTGTAATCCCAGGTACTGGGGCAGCTGAGGTGGGAGAATCAATTGAACCCAGGAGGCAGATGTTGCAGTGAGCCAAGATTGCACCACTGCACTCCAGTCTGGGCAACAGAGCAAGACTCCATCTCTAAAAAAATAAAAAAATAAAGATCAGTATATCAGTTGCTATGGTTTGAATGTGTCTCTCAAAAAGCTTGGGTTGTAATTTAATACCCAATGCAACAGTGTTGGGAGGTGGGGCCTAATGGGAAGTGTTTAAGTCATGAGGGCTCCACCACCATAAATGGATTAATGCCAATTATAAAAGGGCTCAAGGCTGTGAGTTCAACCTCTTGCTCTCTCTTGCCCTCTCCACCACCTTCCACCATGAAATTATGCAGCAAGAAGGCCTCCACTAGATGCAGCTCCTCAGTCTTGGACTTCCCAGTCTCCAGAGCCATGAGCCAATTTTCTGTTCATTATAACTTACGCAGACTCAGGTATTCTGTTGCAGCAGCACAAAATGGACTAAGACACCAGTTCAGAATGATTATGGAATTTATTCCATAGGGAGAAGTAGACAGAGAAGTAAACAAACATTATTTGAGCACCTATTGTGTGACAGACATCATACTGAATGTTTACAAACACATGATTGCATTTAATCTTTAGATAACCCTGTAAGACAGGCATTATTAGCCCCATTTTACAGGTGAGAAAATTGGGATTAAATCCTTTGTCTAAGGTTACCCAGCTAGTGAGTATCAGAATGGAAACTTCACTCTGGTCTGTCTGACTATGCCAGTGAGATGGGCTCTGAGAATAAGGCATGAAGCTCAGAACAAAGAATGCCAACACCAGGCCAAGAGCAAACAGCAGGAGACCTGAGCAGTGGCTGGAACCCAGGTTTAGACACCAGATAAATTGGCAGAAAGGGCACCAACCCAAAGTCACCACTGCAAACTCTTTGAAGGCATCAGTGAAATGGAGACCCTGAAGTAACTAGAAACCAGAAACAAAAAAGCAGCCTTAGGACTTTGCAAGGTCAGAGCTACTTGCAAATTAAGGATGGAAATGAATCGTAACAGTGGCCACAATCTATTGTGCATCCACTATGCTCTAGGCACTAACAGCTAAGAACCCTAGAGAGGTTACTATCATGCAGCCTTGTATTAAAATTTATATAACTCTGGGCCAGGCGCAGTGGCTCATGCTTGTAATCCCAGCACTTTGGGAGGCTGAGGCAGGTGGATCACCTGAGGTCAGGAGGTTGAGACCATCCTGGCCAACATGGTGAAACCCTGTCTCTACTAAAATACAAAAAATGGCGGGTGCCTGTAATCCCAGCTACTGGGGAGGCTGAGGCAGGGGAATCACTTGAACCTGGGAGGTGGAGGTTGCAGTAAGCTGAGATTGAGCCACTGCACTCCAGCCTGGTGACAGAGCAAGACTCCATCTCAAAAAAAAAAAAAAAAAAAAAATTTATATAACTTTGACTGGGTGCAGTGGCTCACGCCTGTAATCTCAGCACTTTGGGAGGCCGAGGCAGGCAGATTACTTGAGGTCAGGAGTTCGAGACCAGCCTGGCCAACATGGTGAAACCCCGTCTCTACTAAAAATACAAAAAGAATTAGCCAGGTGTTGTGGCACATGCCTGTAATCCCAGCTACTTGGGAGACTGAGGCAGGAGAATTGTTTGAACCCAGGAAGCAGAGGCTGCAGTGAGCTGCAATTGTGCCACCACACTCCAGACTGGATGACAGAGTAATACAGCTCAAAAAAAAAAAACAAAAAAAAACAGAAAGAAAGATTTATATAATTTTTAACTCAATAACCCTAAGAGGTATGTGCTGTTTAGTAACCCTATGTTGCAAGGGAGGAAACTCATAGAGAGGCTAACTTGCTCAAGGTCACACAGAAAATAAGGGGCACCTCTGCACTATATACACTTTCCCCATCTTCACAACAAGCCTGCAAGGTGGGAACTATTATCTCATTCCACAGTGGAGGAATCTGAGGCCCAGGGAAGCCAAGTGATTTGCCTAAGATCACACAGCAGGTAAGTGGCAGAGCCTGGACTCAAACTCAGGGCTGTGCCCTGGTGAGAAATTTGAAATGGAGAGGCCCAGGATCATGTTAGAGCAAACCCTGGGGCCCCAGCTCTTCAAACCCTGAATTCTAATTGTTAGAGCTGTCTGTGTCCCCTTGATACAGGAGCAGGCAGGCAGAGGCCCTGCCTGTACCTTGGAACCCAGCCTAGGATCCAGCACTGAGAAGACAAAGCTCAAGTGTGTTGACTGAATTGGGGATTATACTAACAACTCTTCCCTAGACAGACAAGATGCTAAGAGGCTGAATGTGGTAATTTGGATTTCTTTGTGTTTATTTTCATTCTCTTTTAGGCTACACACAAATGTGAAAAAAATAATAATAGTGTGTAACAATTAAGGAATTCATACAGTTTCTCTGAAGCCAGACCTGAGTCATTTCTAACAAATGTGAAAAGAAAACAACAACTATTTAAAAAAACAATACTCAGCTGAAAATTCTCACTTTCTCCAGCTGCTGTCTTCAGAGCCACCTGGGAGGGGAATAAACAAGGCTGTTGACTACAGCTCTGTTCCACATTCTCTGATGGTTCTCAGGCTTTGGCCTGCATCAGAATCACCTGGAGGGCTTGTGAAAACACACATTGCCAGGCCCTTTTCCAGAGTTTCTGATTCAATAGGTTTGGGGTGGCCCTGAGAATATGTATTTCTTTTTTTTTTTTTTTTTTTTTTTTTGAGACGAAGTTTTTGTTCTTGTTGCCCAGGTTGGAGTGCAATGGCGTGGTCTCAGTTCACTGCAACCTCTGCCTTCTGGGTTGAAGTGATTCTCCTGCCTCAGCCTCCCAAGTAGATGGGATTACAGGCACCCGCCACCATGCCCAGCTAATTTTTGTATTTTTAGTAGAGACAGGGTGTCACCATCTCAGCCAGGCTGGTCTTGAACTCCTGACCTCAGGTGACCCACCAGCCTCAGCCTACCAAAGTGCTGGGATTACAGGTGTGAGCCACCACGCCCAGCCAAGAATATATAGTTCTGACAAGTTCCCAGGTGAAGCTGATACTACCAGTCCAGGAACCACACTTTGAGAGCCCCTAACCTAAACAGACCTGAAGCACAGCAGGCAAAGAGATCAAAGCTGTGTACCTTTGAAAGAAGGCGTCAAGTCCTTGCCCCAACCCCTCTCTGGCAAGGAGGTCTGGTGGGCCAAAAACCAACCTGGGCTGGAAGGCTATACTATCTCTAGACAATAGGAGCACATCCGTAAATATACACACTTACTATGTACCCACAGAGATTTACAACAAAAAAAATTGTTGTAAATAGGAGTACACACTTCAGGGGTATATAAGCTTGAATCCATCTCCTGGGGCAACCCTCATTTACTGTGTGACCTTGGCAAAGTTACTTATCTTCTGCGAACCTCACTTTATTCATCTGTAAAATGAGCATAATAAGACTGCCTGCTTCCCAGGGCTGCTGTAAGAAATCTGTGAACATGTAAAATCTCCTGCTTAGTGCCTGGCATGTACATTCGCAAATGCATTCTATTTTTTTTAGAAAGAGTCTCGCTCAGTCACCCAGGCTGGACTGCAGTGGCACAATCTGGGCTCACTGCAGCCTCTGCCTCCCAGGTTCAAGCAATTCTCATGCCTTAGCCTCCCGAGTAGCCAGGATTACAGGTGCACCACCACACCTGGCTAATTTTTGTATTTTTAGTAGAGATGGTGGTTTCGCCATGTTGGCCAGGCTGGTCTCGAACTCCTGTCCTCAAGTGATCCACCCACCTTGGCTTCCTAGCAAATGCATTCAAAACAGTAGCTATTTGCATTATTAGCCTGAGCCAGAGTGCATGGGGCCAGAGAAGAAAATTCAGAATGGTTTCAGAGGATACAGCTGGGGCAGGATGAGAGAAGCAGCCCCACAGGGAGGTTTAGGAGGTGAGCTGAGAAACACCCAACAGGGCCCAGATGCTCAGGAAGTGGGGCAGCACAGTATGGGGTAGGGTAGAATTCCATTTCCCCTTGGGTTTTCACAGGGGCAGAGGTTGATGTGCAGAGCATTGAGTCATGCAAGCCCCACCCAAGCTGGACCTCTTTCTAAATTGCTATAGTAGTCATGTTCTCTCAGAAAGCTGTTCACTCACGCCAAGAAAGAGCAGACCCAGACAGCCATGTCTACACCTCAGGATGCTCTGCTCCCCTCCCCCACTGCTGAGGGACTCATAATTGGGCACCACATCCCTATGCCTCCAGTTAGCTGACCAATCAGAGACACAGCGACTGGAGCCGGGTGAGTGAGTGAGATCTGGGGTCAGTGGAGTCCACCTGAGAGAGAGCCAGAGTTTGCCTCTGTCTCTGAGGCTTCCAACCATGCCTGGTGTCCCTGAGAGATTCTGAGTCCTTTCAGCAAGCCTCCTTCACAGAGGCAGCACAGCAGGGTCCTCAACCACAAGGACACAAGGAGTCACGCTTCCTACTCTTCAACCCAGGCTCCACCATTTATCCAATAGTGTGACCATGGGGAAGTTACCTAACCTCTCTGTACCTCATTGTCCTCATCTGTAGGATGGAGATCATAAAACTGCCTACTTCATGGGGTTGATATGGTAAGCAAAGAGGTAACCATGTGCTCTAGTCTGAATGTTGGTGTCCTCCCAAAATTCATGTGTTGGAATCTAATACCCAATTTGATAGTATTAAGAGGTGGAGCCATTGAGAGGTGATTAAATCATTAAGAGAGGCCCTTGAGTCTTTCACCATGTGAGGATACAGCAGAAAGTGTCATCTTTGAAGTAGAGAGCAAGTTCTCACCAGACATCAAATCTGCTGGCACGGGCTGGGCACGGAGGCTCACGCCTGTAATCCCAGCACTTTGGGAGGCAGAGGCTGGTGGATCACTTGAGCCCAGGAGTTCAAGACCATCCTGGGCAACATGGCAAAGCCCTGTCTCTACAAAAAATACAAATAATAATAATAATAATAAGCTGGTGGTGGTGGCATGTGCCTGTAGTCCCAGGTACTTGGGAGGCTGAGGTGGGAGGATCATCTGAGCCCAGAAGTCAAGGCTGCAGTGAGCCATGATTGTGCCACTGCACTCCTGCCTGGGCAACTGAGCAAGACCCTGCCTCAAAAAAAAAAAATCTGCTGGCATGTTGATCTTGGACTTCCCATCCTCCAGAGCTGTGGGCAATACATTTCTGTTGTTTATAAATGACCCAGCCTCAGGCACTTTGTTATAGCAGCACAAATGGACTAAGACAGGACTCTTATGTGGTTGTAATCAGATGGCAGCCTGAACTAGAGTCACCCAGAGGCTCAACTAGGACACTGGGATAGCTGGGCCTTTCTCCCTCTTTGTGTATGTCAGGGCCCCACTATGGGGTTTTCACTTGGTCTCACAGCAGGGGAGCTGGACCTCTTACCTGGTGGAACAGGACTCCTAAGAGCTCAAAGGCAGAGCTTGCCGGGTCTCCTGAAAATCTCAGGTTCAGAATTGGCACAGCATCACTTTCCCTGCATTCTACTGGTTAAAGTGGGTCAGAGAGTTGTCCCAGATTCAATGTGAGATGGGACTACACAAGGCACATATATTGGGAGGCGTGGTTCATTTTTGGAGACTAGCTGCCATAAAATCCATCCAAAATCTATGTGTCCACTGTCCCTACCCTGTCAAAGTCATCATCCCTAGCCTGGATGTCCGCAATAATTTTCTAAATAATCTCCCTGTACTGCTCTTAACCTTCCACCAATCTAGCCCAAACACTGCAGCCAGGGTGTTCTTATGAAGGTGATATCAAAATGCAAATTAAGTAAAGATTTTGCCTATTAAAAACCCTGCAATGACCTCCCTTTGCTCTTGGGGCAAAGTCTCAGATCTTTAACAAAGCCTACGAGGCCCTTCATCTGGGACCCTGCCCCAGCCTCACCTCTACGGGACTCTCCTGGCCACCATTTTCCCAGCCTTTCTCCAGCTGCTGCTGCTGCTTCTTTCTTCTTTCTGCTTCTTCTTCTTTTCTTCCTCTTCTTCCTCTTCCTTCTTCCTCTTCCTTCTTCCTCTTCCTCTTCCTTCTTCCTCTTCCTCTTCCTTCTTCCTCTTCCTCTTCCTTCTTCCTCTTCCTCCTCCTTCTTTCTTCTTTCTTCTTCCTCTTCTTTCTTTTCTTCCTTCTTCCTCTTCTTCTTCCTCTTGTTCTTCCTCTTCTTCTTCTTCCTCTTCTTCCTCCTCTTCCTCTTCTTCCTCTTCTTCTTCTTTCTCTTCATCCTCCTCTTCTTCTTGCTGCTGCTACCTCTCTTCTTCTTCTTTCTCCTTCTTCTTCTTTGAGATAGGCCTCTCTCTTTCACCTACATGTAAGCTGGAGGGCAGTGGCACAATCACAACTCATTGCAGCCTCAGACTCCTGGGCTCAAGGGTCCTTCCACCTCAGCCTCCAAGTAGCTGGGACTACAGGCATGTGCCACCATGCCTGGCTAATTTTTTTTAGTGATGAGGGTCTAACTATGTTGCCCAGGATGGTCTCGAACTCCTGGGTTCCAGTGATCCTCCCCTCTCAGCCTCCCAAGTAGCTAGGACTACAGGTATGAGCCACCACACCCAGCATTTCCAATTTATTGAACCTGCCATGTTTCTTCCTTTCTTGGGACCTCTGCACTTGCTGTTCCTCTGGGACATTTTTTCCACCTCTTCACCTGACCAACTGCTGCTCATCCTTTAGGTCTTGGCTGAAATGTCCTTTCCTCAGAGAGGCTGTCCCTGACGCTTTGGGTCACTAAACGCATTTCTTCATTTTGAGTAGGGGAAAACCCAACTCAAACTGTCTCAAGCAAAAAGGGCATTCATTGCCTTATGTGACAAAGTCACTGAGGGATAAAAGTTGACACAAAGACTAAATCCAAGAGCTCAAAAATGTCACTGGGATCTGTTCTGCTTCGAGTCTCAGTGCTGCCTTCCTTGGAGTGGGCTTCTACCTCAGGCAGGCTCTCAGCAACCCCCCAACCCAACACACGCTTATCCTCCAATCCACCCTGGACCCCAGCCACTGCCTCCTAGGCCAGGTTCCTTGATGTGCACATCTCTGATTGGCCAGACCTGGGGCTTGAGCCCCTTGCCCAAGATGAGATCAGCCCCATTCTTACAATATAGAATGAGAGTGGGGAAGGTATGGTTCTCCAGTAGAAAAATGGGGTGTTGTAACGTGAAAAGGGGGGATGAATTCTAGCCAGGAAAAAAATGCCGATGGATTCTCTTATTCTGTTTATCAGCACCCTGAGTGTTGCCCTTACGTACTGGGGCACTCTTTTTGTCTTTTATTATTGTTTGTTTATTTTGTTGCTGTTGTTGTTTGGGGGTTGTTTTTTCTTTTTGTTTTTGTTTGAGACAGGGTCTTGCTCTGTCCCCCAGGCCGAAGTGCAGTGACACAATCACGGCTCACTGCACCCTCTATCTCCCAGGCTCTAATGATCCTCCCACCTTAGCCTCCTGAGTAGCTGGGACTACGGGCATGCACCACCATGCCTAGCTAGTTTTCAAATTTTTTTGTAGAGAAGAGGGTCTCCCTATGTTACCCAGGCTAGTCTTGGACTCCCGGGCTTAAGTAATCCCCCCACCACTGCACCCAGCCCCAGGGCACTCTTTTGCCTTAGGATCTTTGCACAGGCTACCCCTTCTGCCTGAAATGCTTTTTTAAAAATATAATAATATAAATCCTTTTTGCTTTTTTTTGTTGTTGTTGAGACGGAGTCTTGCTCTGTCGCCCAGGCTGGAATACAGTGGCACAATCTCACCTCACTGTCTCTCGGTTTCAAGCGATTCTCATGCCTCAGCCTCCTGAGTAGTTAGGATTATAGGTTCATATCACCATGCCCAGCTAGTTTTTTGTATTTTTAGTAAAGATGGGGTTTCACCATGTTGTCCAGGCTGGTCTTGAACTCCTGACCTCAAGTGATCTGCCTGCCTCAGTCTCTGAAAGTGCTGGGATTACAGGCATGAGCCACTGCACCCAACCTATAAATCCTTTTTTTAAAAAAAGTTTTATCTTGAAATTCATACAGAAACTTTCCAAAAATAGTATATATCTTTCACCCAGATTCCCCAAATGTTAACATGTTGACAATTTTGCTTTCCATTCAAATATATATATTTGTGTGTTTGTGAATACATGGATGGATAGATATGGATAGACAGAGGGATAAATTATTTATTTTTTCTAAACTGTTGGAGAGTAAGTTGCAGACATAAAGCCACTTTACACCTAAATATGTCCATGTGTATTTTGTCTAGAATGTGTTTCTGAAGGAGTGGCCTGCCCTTCCACACCTGTAGGTGTTTCTCGTCAGGTGGGACGAGAGACTGAGAAAAGAAAGAGACACAGAGACAAAGTATAGAGAAAGAAAAGTGGGCCTAGGGGACTGGCGCTCAGCATATGGAGGACCTGCACCAGGAGGACCTGCACCAGCACCGGTCTCTGAGTTCCCTTAGTATTTATTGATCATTATCTCTGACATCTCGGAGAGGGGGATGTGGCAGGACAATAGGGTAATAGTGGGGAGAGGGTCAGCAGGAAAACGTGAACAAATGTCTCTGTGTCATAAACAAGGTTAGAAAAGGTGCTTTTATCTTCCCATTTTAGGGGAAAGAATGAGCTGAACCTCCTATGCAAAGTGGAATGATGATTCTTATTCTCCTGACAAGAAATAAAATAAGTAGCCTCCAGGCATTCCTTTCCACCAGAGGAGCAATTGTTTTTTAAATAGCCCTTTGGTGCCCAGTCTATTACTAAACCATATGAGTCATTTTTTAATATTACTGCATGTGAGTTAACACAATCTTCCCAAATTAAAGTTTTAGATGGGCCCTCAAAATTTTTAGGGCATGGTTTTCCTGCAGGTTTATATTGAAAGTATGGGGTACCTCCCATTACTCCCCCTTTCATTTGTTTTAAAGGAGAAAGGGAGTGGCCAGAGACTAAATGTCCTGGTTCTTCTGTAGCTGATCTCTCCGGAAGATAAGCAGCCTAGACTTGAGTTTTTAGATGGATACAACCAGGTGCATGTCTGAGGCACAGAGGTGGGTATTTATAACCTATGGTAACATTAAATGCAGTGCCTTCTTCTCCTAGTTGAGCAGGGCAATGGTCATCTGTACCTCTAGGCATCTACACACTATTGTTAGTGTAGATTTTTGCAGGAGCATCAATCTAGGTGAGAGGTCGAATAAGTGGAGGAAAAGGCACATAAGCCCAATAAGAATAATTTTGTGTAGAAGGTAAATTAGTGTGAGAGGAAACTGGTGAGACAGAAAGTATAAGGAGGAGAATCATTAAATAAAACCTATTGTAAATGAGATTGAGTGCTGAAGGAGGAAGAGAAGAACAGAGGGATGTTATTTTCAGGCTAATAGAAATGGTGAGATTTTTAGGTTTGTAAGGAGAAAAAGAGAGGTAATTAGAAATGGGATTAGTTAGATGGGTCTCCATTGCCATCAGGGAGGATTGAATCAGACCCATTGTGATTTGGTGTGCCTGCTTCTGAGGAGTCGGCACAGATCTCACTACGTCTGAGGGCAGTCTGTGACACAGATGTCTTTTCTTTGTGGTTTTTGTTTGATGATCTCCTGGTGAAACACAAGCATATTCTCTTTCCTACGTTAAGGAGAATAAGAGACAATATTTAAAGGTTTGGGGAAATCCTGTAAGGCAGTAATTACAGCAATTAACTCTGCCTTTTGAGCAGAGGCATAAGGGGTAGAAATAAGCTGTCTGTAGGTCTTAAATAATTAATGTTACCTAAAAGTTTTTGGAAGTCATTTAAAGTTTTCAAAGAATCTCTCTTAATTTGAACTCTTTGAGGTTGAATACGTTGTTTATCGACCACCATTCCTAAATATTGAACAGGAGTGGTCGTTGAATTTTATCCTGAGTGATGTGTAATCCAGCCTCTGTAACACAGCGGCTTAAAATTTGATAACAGTCAATTAATTCTTTATTAGTGGGGGTAGAAATTAAAATATCATCAATATAATGAAGAATATAGGCCTGGGGAAATTGGGCTCGAACTAGTGAAAGCACTTGTCTGACATAAAGCTGGCAGATTGTAGGGCTATTCAGCATTCCCTGAGGAAGTACTTTCCATTGATAATAAGCTGCAGGCTCCTGATTATTGATAGATGGTACAGTAAAAGCAAATTTTTTACAATCCGATTTATGTAAAACAATATGAAAAAACAATCTTTAAGATCAATAACTATGAGAGGCCAATTTTTAGGTATTAAAGCAGGGGCAGACATGCTGGGTTGGATGGCTCCCATAGGTTTAATTACAGCGTTAATGGCTCATAAATCGGTTACCATCCGCCACTTGCCTGATTTCTTTTTTACTAGAAACATAGGAGAATTCCAGGGGGAAAGAGAAGGTTCCACATTTCCAAGTTGTAACTGTTCAGAAACCAATTGAATTAAAGCCTCCAGATTTTCTTTAGAAAGCAGCCACTGCTGAATCCAAACAGGTGTGTCAGATTTCCATTGTAAAGGGATAGGATCAGGAGGCATGGCAGTGGCCACCGCTAAAAAGGATAATCTAAACCATTACTGTCTTATTTTATAGTAATTGGGAGGGGTTTAGTAATCCCTTCATGCTTCGGACTGAGACCTAGCCCAGGAACAAACCCATGTTTTTCATCATATGCCGACTGGGAACACTATAAGAGTTATATGGAATATTAATTTTAGCCTCAGTATCTACTAGGCCCTCAAAACTTTTTTCCTTGAATGTGTATGGTGAAGGTGGGCCGTTGTTTAGAAATTATATTAATCCAATAAGCAGCCTTTTTACCACCAGAGTCTATCCCAGAGCCACGTGTCTTATCTCCTTTGTTTAAAACGATATTAGGTAGTAAAAGCAATTGAGCCTGTTTAACAGTAGTAAAAGAAACAGGAGCTTGGCCTGGGGCACGTAATTTATCCCAAGCTCTCATACACACCTTTGTTACTTGTTTTGTGGTAGGAGCATCAAAGCCTACTTGGGCTTAAGTATCAGAGAAACTATCGGAGCCTGTGAGCTGAGCCTGAGTAGTTAGAATGCCATTAGTCTGATTTAGCTGAGCCTGAACATGGGCCTCCTCTGCCCACCAGCCTGAGATGGGGTTAGAACAGCTTTTTGCCAAAAGGTCCAAGTCTAAAGGAAGTAAAGTGACCTCCATACAAAAAGTTTGTAATACCATTTTAACATAAGGAGAAGTAGGACCATACTGACTGAGTACAAGCATCCTTAAATTCTTTTAAAAAAAGTAAGATTGAGCAGTGCATATCGACACAGACTGGTTGAGGAACCGAAACGACAGGAGGGTGAGGGGCTGTAGTGGATGGGGGAGGGCCTGGAGAATTATAGGTAAATTGTAGTTTGGTCCTGGAGCCATTTGAAGAGACAAGAATTAGCATATCTATGGTCCTGGGCTGTGTGAGTCATGGCCGCGAGAGCTTCAAGTACCAGTTCTTCATGAAAAGAAGATAAGTAGGGGGTAACTTTAAGCCAAAGTCACCAGAGTTAGACATTGAATTTTCAGCATCGTTAGGTGGGGGAGGAGTAGCCAAAGGAAGAGGCTGATCAGATAATGAAGGCCGTGTGGGAGAGGAAAGTTGAGGAGGTATTAGGATGGCACGTTCCAAGGCCTAATCACCCCAAACAGTGACGGGAACATAATTCCCTGCTGGGACCAGCTCCCAGAATGTTGAACCAACACGATCCCATACTTTTACATATACAGTTCCTTTTTCAGGAAACCAAGGACAGTATTTTTCCAACACCCTGAATAGAGTGACCATATTTTCCATGGTTACTCAGACCCTTCCCTGTTTTAACAGGTCTACATCTAAGGTTCCTTTTTCTTCTAATTTTAACGTTTCAGTATATATCACCTCTTGTAATTGATTATAGTCAACACTTTGTGTTGACTGAGCCATTACCAGCTCTGCTACATATTTACAATGTGAACTTTCCATTCCTTTTCGGGATTCCATCCCTGCCTCTTCTTCACAATCTATTACACAGCTTTCAGGGGCATCAGAAACTGAAATGCTATCTTCTTCTGTTTGAAACAGTTCTAAAGCTACTTTAATAATGACCCAATCATTCCATATTGTAAGTGGGATGATTTTACCCTCCCTACTTGCTTGTTTTAATTCTTTGCCAATTTTTCCCCAATCTTTTAGATCTAAAGTTCCTTGTTCTAGAAACCATGGACAGAATTGTTCTATTGTTTGGAATAGCATGATTAGAGTTTTTGTAGAGACTCTAACTCCCCCTGTTTTTGAAAGAATTTTAATAGAGCTAAAAGGCATATTTACTTTTAGTTTGCCCAATTGTTACCCTAGGTTCTTCCAAGCACACAAGCTTACCACAAGGCTGACTGTAGACATACTCGGGAATCTCTCATCGACTTGTCCTCAATGACCATGCTCGAGCGTACCTTCACCCTAGGGAAAAGCCCCACATTGGGCGCCAGATGAAGGGGTGGCCTGCCCCTCCACACCTGTGGGTGTTTCTTGTCAGGTGGGACAAGAGACTGAGAAAAGAAAGAGACACAGAGACAAAGTATAGAGAAAGAAAAGTGGGCCTAGGGGACCAGCACTCAGCATATGGAGGACCTGCTCCGGCACTGGTCTCTGAGTTCCCTCAGTATTTACTGATCATTATCTCTACCATCTCAGAGAGGGGGATGTGGCAGGACAATAGGGTAATAGTGGGGAGAGGGTCAGCAGGAAAACATGTGAACAAATGTCTCTGTGTCATAAACAAGGTTAGAAAAGGTGCTGTGCTTTGATGTGCACATACATAAACGTATCTGGTGCATTAAAGAGCAGTATTGCCACCAGCATGTCTCACCTCCAGCCTTAAGGCGGTTTTTCTCTTATCTCAGTAGATGGAACATACAATCGGGTTTTACACCGAGACATTCCATTACCCAGGGATGAGCAGGAGACAGATGCCTTCCTCTTATCTCAAATGCAAAGAGGCCTTCCTCTTTTACTAATCCTCCTCAGCACAGACCTTTTATGGGTGTTGGGCTGGGGGACGGTCAGGTCTTTCCCTTCTTACGAGGCCATCTCTCAGACTATCACATGGGGAGAAACCTTGGACAATACCTGGCTTTCCTAGGCAGAGGTCCTTGCAGCCTTCTGCAGTGTATTGTGTCCTTGGGTACTTGAGATTAGAGAGTGGTGATGACTTTTAACAAGCATACTGCCTTCAAGCACTTGTTTAACAAAGCACATCCTGCATAGCCCTAAATCCATTAAACCTTGAGTCAACACAGCACATGTCTCTGCGAGCACAGGGTTGGGGGTAGGGTTACAGATTAACAGCATCTCAAGGCAGAAGAATTTTTCTTAGTACAGAACAAAATGGAGTCTCTTATGTCTACTTCTTTCTACATAGACACAGTAACAGTCTGATCTCTCTTTCTGTTCCTCACATGTTTCCTCCAGATATTCCCATGGCTCACTCTGCACAAAGCACACCCTCACTTCCTGCAAGTCTTTGTTCAAATGTCACCTTCTCAAGGAGGCCTACCCAATCACCCCTTTAAAATTTCAACCTGCCTTTCTGTGCACTGCTGTCACTCTTAATCCTCTTACCACTCTCTACTTTTTCTTCTTCGACAACACCTTTCACTTTCTAGGATACTTTAAAATTTATAGGTTAAATCTGTATGTAATTTAAGCTCCCTAAGGACAGGAATCTTTGAACTTTTTGTTTACTGATATATCCCAAGCTCTTAAAGCAGTGCTTGGCACACAGCAGATGGTCCATAAATACCTACTGAATGAATAAATAAATGGGGTAACCCAGGGTCATAGCGAGTGAGTGGCATGGTGCTTTCATCAGACCCTATCATGGGTCAGCTACTGCTCTCAGAGCTCTTCCGTGACATCCTCTCGGGCTGCCTAGGTTCTCAATGGGCCCATCTATGACACTGCTTTATGTAGCCTCTAGCCATTGTGGGGTTGACCCAAAACAAAATTATGAGCTCTCAATTTTGCCATTGTTACCTCTGATGTTTCTTTTTTCTTTTTGAGACAGAATCTCCCTCTGTTGCCCAGGCTGGAGTGCAATGGTGCAATCTTGGCTCACTGCAACCTCCACCTCCTGGGTTCAAGTGATTTTTCTTCCGCAGCCTCCTGAGTAGCTGGGGTTACAGGCACATGCCACCATTCCCAGCTAATTTTTGCTTTTTGGGTGTTTTTTTTTGAGACGGAGTTTCACTCTTGTTGCCCAGGCTGGAGTGCAATGGTGCAATCTTGGCTCACCTAAACCCCCACCTCCCGGGTTCAAGTGGCTCTCAGCAACCCCACACACACACCCTTATCCTCCAATCTACCCTGGACCCCAGCCACTGCCTCCTAGGCCAGGTTCCTTGATGTGCACATCTCTGATTGGCCAGACCTGGGGCTTCAGCCCCTTGCCCAAGATGAGATCAGCCCCATTCTTACCATATGGAATGAGAGTGGGGAAGGTATGGTTCTCTAGTAGAAAAATGGGGTGTTGTAACATGAAAAGGGGGAATGAATTCTAGCCAGGAAAAAAATGCCAATGGATTCGCTTATTCTCCTGCCTCAGCCTCCCAAGTAGCTGGAATTACAGGCATGTGCCACCACGCCTGGCTAATAATTTTTGTATTTTTTTAGTAGAGATGGGGTTTCACCATGTTGGCCAGGCTGGTCTTGAACCCCTGACCTTGTGATCTGCCCGCCTCGGCCTCTGAAAGTGCTGGGATTACAGGTGTGTGCCACTGCTCCCAGCCTGATGTCCCTTTTTCACTGCTTTCCCCACTCCAAAACCTCTCTTTGCCCTAATGTTTCTCCCACATGGCAACTATTTCCATCTCATGTGGCAAGGGGCAGGGCAAAGTGGTGCAAAAACACTGGGCAGGGAGTCCTTAGAAAGGACCCACTGCCCTCTTTGGGTCTCAGTTCCCCACTCTGAGATTCCCATGATCTCTGAGACTCTTGGTGACTCTGATAGCATCTGCCAGTCTAATACCTTTATACATTGACCTAGGAAGTCTGGGTTGAGATTTGCGGACTTTTCCCTGATAGCAGAATGTGTGGCTCATTCTCCCATGAAAAGCATCACAGGGAATAGATGAAAAAAGTGTTTTCAAGTCTATGGTTACTGCTTCCCTGCCTCTGGGTTTGAGAACTAGACAAATCTGGATTTCTATCTAAAGCTGCCACATCACTTAGTAGTTCTATGACCCTGCCAATTTGCTTCAGCTTTCTGAGTCTCAGTTTTCTCCACTATAAGATAGATTTAATAATATCTTCTCCAGAGGGTTGTTGGAAGGAGCAAATAAAAAGATGCATGCAAAGCACTTTGCCTATTACCTGGGACACAGAAAGTTCCAAAAATAGCAGCTGTTATTAGCACCTGTCTTAATCCATTTTCTGTTGCTTATAACAGAATCCCTGAACCTGGGTAATTTATAAAGGAAAGGAATTTATTTCTTAGAGTTATGGAGGCTGTTAAGTCCAAGGTGGAGGAGCTGCATCTGATGAGGACCTTTCTGCTGGTGGGGACTCTCTGCAGAGTCTCAATATGGTACAGGGCATCACATGATGAGGGGGCTGAGCAAGCCAGCTCAGGTATCTCTTCCTTTTCTTATGAAGCCACCAGTTCCATTTCCTGATAACCCATTACTCCATCAATCCATTAATCCATGAATGAATTAATCCATTCATTAGGGCAGAGGCCTCATGACCCAATCACCTGTCAAAGGTCCCACCTCTCAATACTGCCACACTGGGGACTAACCTTCAACACGAGTTTTGGAGGGGACAAACATTCAAACCATGGCAGCATCTGAGCCCTGAGTGGATTCCTGCTGCAGCTGTGGCCACATGGTCAGGGAGCATTTCTGGAGTCCTCTCTGCATAGTAAGTGTGGGCCTGAGCCCTGTGTGCAGCTGCTGTGGGGCTGGTTTGGTGGGCGGTGTCTGCGGCTGTTTTGGAGACACCAGTTCCTATTGTCTAGACAGAGTTCCCTAAGGCCATCATCTCCCCAGCATAGAGGCTGAGCCCAGAAGTCTGAGTCATAGAAAGCACTTGAAAGTCCCCGGGAAAGCCATCTGGGCCAGGAGCACTTAGAATATTTTTCCCTACATGTTTCTTTTATTGAAATATTATATTCATCTTTTATTGCTGCATAACAACTCAAAACTTAGTAGCTTAAAACAACAAACATTGATTACCTCACCCAGTTTCTGAAGGTCAGGAATCAGGAGGCAGCTTAGCCATGTGGTCTGGCTCAGGGTCTCCCATGAGTTTGTGGTCAAGCAGACAGCTAGGGCTGCCAACATCTGAAGGCTTTAACTGGAGCTAAAGAATCCACTTGCAAGCTCACTTACATAGCTGTTGACAGGAGGCTTTAGTTTCTTGCCCCTCGGATTTTTTCATAGGGATGCCCAACACATGGGTTCTCCAGAATAAGTGACCTGAGGGAAAGGGAGATTGAGACCAAGACAGAACTGCAGTGTCTTTTTTTTTTTGAAATGGAGTTTCACTCTTGTCTCCCAGGTTAGAGTGCAATGGTGCGATCTCAGCTTATGGCAACCTCCACCTCCCAGGTTCAAGCGATTCTCCTGCCTCAGCCTCCCGAGTAGCTGGGATTACAGGCACCTACCACCACACCTGGCTAATTTTTTTGTATGTTTAGTAGAGATGGGGTTTTGCCATGTTGGCCAGGCTGGTCTTGAACTCCTGACCTCAGGTGATCCACACGCCTCAGACTCCCAAAGTGCTGGGATTACAGGTGTGAGCCACCGCGCCCGCCCTGCAGTGTCTTTTATAACTAATCTCAGAAGTGACACCCCATTACTTCTGCCAAATAGACCAACCTGATACAGCATGGGAGGGGATAATACAAGGGCATGCACACCAGTAGGCAGGAGTCTTTGGGGGCTCTTTGAGGTTTTTTGTTTCTTTGTTTTGAGACAGAGTCTCGCTTTGTCACCCAGCCTAGAGTGCACTGGTGTGATCTCGGCTCACTGCAACCTTCCAGGTTCAAGCGATTCTCCTGCCTCAGCCTCCCAAGTAGCTGGGACTACAGGCGCACACCATCATGCCCAGCTAACTTTTTTGTATTTTTGGTAGAGATAGGGTTTCACCGTGTTGGCCAGGCTGGTCTTAAACTCCTGACCTCAAGTGATCCGTGCACCTTGGCCTCCCAAAGTGCTGGGATTACAGGTGTGAACCACCATGCCTGCCTGGGGAATCTTTTGAATGCCACCTGCCATGGACATAATTCACATATGATGAAATTCACAGATCTTAGGCGTACAGTTTTATCAGTTTTAACAACGGAATATGTTTTTTTTTCGAGATGAAGTCTTGCTTGCTCTGTCGCCAGGCTGGAGTGCAGTGGCTTGATCTTGGTTCACTATAACCTCCCCCTCCCGGCTTCAAGCAATTTTCCTGCTTCAGCCTCCTGAGTAGCTGGGATTACAGAAGTGCGCCACCGCATCCGGCTAAATTTTGTATTCTTAGTAGAGACAGGGTTTCACCATGTTGGCCAGGCTGGTTTCGTACTCTTGACCTCGTGATCCGCCCACCTCAGCCTCCCAAAGTGCTGGAATTACAGGCGTGAGCCACCGCGCCCGGCCCAACAATCAAATATTCTAATATAACCCATATTCCTATCAAGGTTTTGAACATTTTCATTATGTCAGAACATTCTCTCATCCCCTTCCCAGTCAATTCCCCCTCACTCCAAGTAACTACTGACCTTATTTCCATCTCCATATAATCCACAGTTTTGCCTGGTCTAGAATGTGATAACATTGGAATCATAGAGTATGTACTCTTTTGTGTCCAGCTTCTTTTGTTCTGCATAATGATTTGAGATTCATCTATGTTGTTGTGTATCAATGGTTCATTTCTTTTGATTGTTGAGTTAGGCACTCCCACCTTTGTGTGGTTCTCACCCTTATTAAATGTGCCCTGTAACATGACATCTGGCAGTTAACTCTTCATTTCTACTTCTACTAGACTGTGACCTACTAGACTGTGACCAACTCAAGGACAGAGGTTGTATGTATCTCATTTATTTCTGGGTCCCCAACATGAGCTCAGTGCCTGGAAGGCAGTAGACCTGGGAACTGTCACATCCTGGAACTTGGGAGTTGGCGTGATGGGAAGTAGGGGACTGCAGGGAGTTGAGGGGCACTGACAGGAGACCTGATCACTGGGGCTGGAAATCACTTCAAGACCCACCATTCACAGGCCCCATGAGCTCAGAGGGCTCTCCAACCAGAAGTTCCAGGACAGAGAGGGGGTTCCAGCCCAATAAACACAGAGTGGGCAGTGAGTCCACAGCTGTTACTCTAGGGCTCGGTCTTCCAGCCACTGGAAGACTCACCAACTGGGGACGGGCCTGAAAAGAAAGTAAAAATCGATTTTCTCTCACTTGTTTCTCTTCCCCTTTCACCCAGAGAGTGCACCTGACAACTAGCCCCAACCCTCTGGCAGAGTTTGAAGCCCCTGCCCCCTCCAGCCCCACCCTCTCATGCTGCTCACACTGGCCCCACCCTCAGCAGGGCCATGAGGATATGAGAGTTGAGGCTCCAACACCTGCAGGCTTTCTGGAATCCCAGAAGCCCTAAAGCATAGACTTAGGGGTCAGAGCTGGCACTGAGTTCCTGCTTTACCACCCTCTGGTTGTGTGGCCTTGGCCAGATTACTTCCTCCTCTGTAAAACAGGGCCATAATTCCAGCTAGCAGGGTAGGTAAAGGGCTACTTACCTGACGGAAGTAGAGGGCTAAGTGCAGTGGCTGGCAGAGAAAGGATGGGGTGACTTGGTGGTGGGAGGAGCCTGTGAGACCTTCCGTGATTTTCCAGAAAGGTAGAATTAGCACCAGAGGGCCAGGCGCGGTGGCTCATACCTATAATCCCAGCACTTTGGGAGGCCAAGGTGGGCGGATCACCTGAGGTCGGGAGTTCAAGACCACTCTGACCAACATGGCGAAGCCCCGTCTCTACTAAAAATACAAAAATTATCTGGGCATGGTGGTGCATGCCTGCAATCCCAGCTACCTGGGAGGCTGAGGCAAGAGAATCGCTAGAACCCGGGAGGTGGGGGCTGCAGTGAGCCAAGATCACACCACCACTGCACTCCAGCCTGGGTGACAGAGCAAGACTCCATCTCAAAAAAAAAAAAAAAAAAAAAGGCCGGGCACAGTGGCTCACGCCTGTAATCCCAGCACTTTGGGAGGCCGAGGCGGGCGGATCACGAGGTCAGGAGATCGAGACAATCCTGGCTAACACGGTGAAACCCCGTCTCTACTAAAAATATTTTTTAAAAATTAGCCGGGCCTGGTGGCGGGCACCTGTAGTCCTAGCTACTCGGGAGGCTGAGGCAGGAGAATGGCGTGAACCCAGGAGGCGGAGCTTGCAGTGAGCCGAGATCGCACCACTGCACTCCAGGCTGGGCAACAGAGCAAGACTCCGTCTCAAAAAAAAAAAAAAAAAAAAAGAATTAGCGCCAGAGTCCACAAATGAGAACAAAAGCTGAGAAATACTCCACCTTCCAAGCTCAGAAGCTCCCCTGAAGGGTTGATAGGAAGTGCTATTTCAGCAGAACTAGCACTATGTAGTGCTGTTCTATGCAGGAGCTATGCAGGGCTTGTGAAACGAAGCCATCTGTCCCTGTCTCCCTCAGGGTAGGGCAGGCAATTCCCCCAAGACAGGTTTTGCAATATGACCTTTTTACTTTGTCAAGGGGACCAGTCAAATTCTCCTCCCCTTGAATATGGGCTGGCCTTGGTGACTGCTACTAACCCAGAGAATGCAGCAGAAGTTACAATGCACCATTTCTCAGGCTAGGCCAAAAGAAACCTTATAACTTCTTCCTTGGTCTCTTAGAAAGCTCAGTTTACAGGCACTCATTTTTGGTACCCAGGTGCTATGCTGTGAGAAGCCAAGCCACATAGGGAGGCCACGTTTAGGTTCTCCAGGTGACAGTCCCAGCTCAGGCACTGGTCATGTGAGTGAAGCAACCTCCAGGTGATTCCAGCCCCCAGCCATTTGAGTCTTCCCAGCTAAGGTCCCAGACATCATGGCGCAGTGTATTAGTTATGCACTGTTGCATGGCAAGTTACCCCCAGAATGTAACCGCTTAAAACAACAAATATTTATCATCTCACCCAGTTTCTGATAGTCAGGAATCCAAGAGCAGCATATCTGGGTGATTCTGATTCAAGGTCTCTCATGAAATTGCAGTTAAGCTGTCGGCAGGGCTGCAGTCATCTACTTTCTCTGGGGCCAGAGGATCCATTTCCAAGCTCATTCATGTGGCCATTGGCAGGAAGCCTCAGTTCCTCTCCAGGTGGGCCTCTCCATAGAGGCAGCTGGCCTCACAGCGCGGCACCTGGCTTCCCCAAGGGAGTGATCCAAGAGACAGAGAGGCAGAAGCCACAATATCTTCTTTTTTTTCTTCTGAGACAGAGTCTTGCTCTGTCACCCAGGCTAGAGTGCAGAGTGGCACAATCACAGATCACTACAGCCTCTACCTCGTGTGTTCAAGCAATCCTCCTGCCTCAGCCTCCCAACTAGCTGCAACTACAGGTGTGAGTCATTGCACCGGCTAATTTTTTTTTTTTTTTTTTTTTTTTTTTTTTTTTTTGAGACAGAGTCTCGTTCTGCACCGGCTAATTTTTAAAAATTTTTTTGTAGAGACAGGGTCTCCCTATGTTGCCCAGACTGGTCTCAAACTCCTGGCTTTTCTCAATCAAGTAGAAGCGATCCTTCTACCTTGGCCTCCCCAAGTGCTGGGATTATAAGTGTAAGATACCGCGCCCAGCCTCACACTATCTTCCACAACCTAGCTTCAAAAGTGACATACTATCACTTCTGCTATATTCTGTCGGTCACACAGACCAACTGATATGGTGTGGAAGGGGACTACACAAGGGGGTGAATACCAGGGGGGAGGGGTCTTTGAGAGCCATCTTGGAGGCCACCTACCGTAAGCAGAGACCAGTCATCCCCGCTGTGCCTTGTGAAACTCCTGACCCACAGATTCCATGACAATGATGAAATGGTGATTGTGTTATACCTCGAAGTTGAGGCTGATCCGTTAGTTACACAAGCTAACTGGAACAGAGCTAACTAGGACAGTAGCTAACTGGAACAGAGCCAAAAGAATCATTCATCAGGTGTGGGGTGCCACCAGAGGGCATCTGACTTCTCCTTCCCTGATGATGTTTGCTGAGCAACTACACTTTCCAACCTGTCCTGGTGCTACGGAAATAGGGGAAAGGGCATGGAGAGGGAAGGCCAAGGATGTGATCAGGTGGCAAGGAGTGGCAGAAAGATGGATTCTGAGATTTTTTCTGAGACAGGCCTGTGTCCACAGGCCCCAGGCTGGGGCTGCAGAGGGTAGATGTGATGGGGCAGCAGGCCTGCGGGGGGCAAAGAGGTGCACTGTGAAGGGTGAGCCAGAGGCCACCAGCAGAAGAGAGCAGCTTGGCACCAAGCCCTTTTGCAGCGTGCTACTCCATCACCCCGTGTCTACAGATAAGGAGCTGAGCAGCTGTGATGTCTGAGAGGACAGGAACACAGACACCTCGCAAGAAGCGAAGAAGAGGTCAGCCAAGGGCCAGCAGGGGACAACTAAGGAAACAAGTCCTTTTTTTCCTTCTTGTTTCTCCCCACCAGAGGGCAGAGAAGAGAGAGCAGACCCATCTCCCCTCCATGCCATAAGGCCTGCCTGCTGGACTGTGAGTCCCAAAGGAGACTGACCTTCGAAAATGAAAAGACCAAGTTAATGGCTGAAACAAGAGACTGCATTAATAACTAAAAACGACTGAAAAGTTTTGGAACCAGCTGGAGATGTCATCAAGGGGGCCAAATGTCCGTCAGGAAAGGGGATGACAGATTACAGTTGGTAGAAATTATTTTTTAAATAACTGTTAGGCCAGGTGCTGTGGTTTATGCCTGTAATCCCAACACTTTGGGAGGCTGAGGTGGGTGGATCACCTGAGGTCAGGAGTTCAAGACCAGCCTGGCCAACATGGCAAAACCCCATCTCTACTAAAAATACAAAAATTAGCTGGGTGTGGTGGCATGCACCTGTAATCCAGCTACTCGGGAGGCTGAGGCAGGAGAATCGCTTGAAACCAGGAGGTGGAGGTTGCAGTGAGCCGAGATCCCACCACTGCACTCCAGCCTGGTGACAGAGCGAGACTCCGTCTCAAAAAAAAAGAAAAAGAAAAATACAAAAATCAGCTAGAGGTGGTGGCACCCACCTGTAGTATAGTCCCAGCTACTTGGAGAGGTTGAGGCTGAAGTGAGCTGTGATCGTGCCACTGCCCTCTAGCCTGGTCAATAGGGTAAGACCCTGTCTCAAAAAAAAAAAAAAAAAAAAAAAAAAAAAAAAAAAAAAAAAAAAAAAAATTTTTTTTGTTTGACGTTTACTTTAAGATTTTGATTTTTCTCAATCAAACTCGTCCCCAGAGTTATTGTTGTTATTGTCCTTGGCTGCTCCTCTTTTATCTCATTCATTCGCTCACACATAAGCACTTATTGTATGCCAGGCACTGTATTTGGCACTGGCCCTGGGATGCTGTGATAAACAAAACAGACTCAATCTCTGTCTTCATGGAGCTTATAATCCTCCTGGAGAGGGAGATTTTTTTTTTTCTGAGACAGAGTCTTGCACTGTTGCTTGGGCTGGAGTGCAGTGGCGCAATCTTGGCTCACTGCATCCTCCACCTCCCAGGTTCAAGCAATTCACCTTGCCTCAGTCTCCCAAGTAGCTGGGATGAAAGGCACCCGCCACCACGTCCAGCTAATATTTTTGTATTTTTTTAGTAGAAACGAGGTTTCACTGTGTTGGCCAGGCTGATTTCAAACTCCTGACCTTGTGATCCGCCCATCTCAGCCTCCCGAAATGTTGGGATTACAGGCGTGAGCCGCTGCGCCTAGCCTTTTTTTGTTTTTTTTTGTTTGTTTGTTTGTTTTTTTTGAGATGGAGTCTCGCTCTATCGCCAGGCTGGAGTACAGTAGCATTATCTTGGCTCACAGCAACCTCCGCCTCCTGGGTTCAAGTGATTCTTGGGGCTCAGCCTCCCGAATAGTTGGGATTACAGGCACACACCACCAACCCAGCTAATTTTTGTATTTTTAGTGGAAACGGGGTTTCACCATGTTGGCCAGGATGGTCTCTATCTCCTGACCTCGTGATCTGCCCGCCTCAGCCTCCCAAAGTGCTGGGATTACAGGTGTGAGCCCGTCCTGAAACGTAGATATTAAATAGTTAATCGCACAAATACAGGCTATGATAAGTACAGTTAATTAGAAGTATAGCCAATTAGTCACACATCCTGTCCATTCAACTTCCATATCTCATAAGCCTTCTGCCACTTCTCTCTATCCCGGATGTCTCTGCCTTGGCTGTGATCTGTTACCATCCAGCCCTTTTTCCACCCTTCCCCCAAGAGATCTTTCCAAAAGGTAAACTCTGTTGCACACAGCTAATTGTTCCCCAGCATCTATTCTTCCTTTAGTAATAGAGCCTGTACCTGTTGGCTAGGCATATGTCTGTCCAGAATAAAAGCTACGTTTCCCAGTACCCCGGCTGCTAGTCGTGGCATTGTAACTAAGTTCCAGTCAGTGCAATGAGAATGAAAGTAACAGGTGCAATTCCAGGTTATGCCTTTAGAGGGAAGGGGGGCATCCCCCACTGCCCCATTACTCCTTCCTGCTGGCTGAAATGCAGAAGTGATGGTAGGAGCTGGAGCTGCCCTTTTGGACCACAGGAAGGAAGCCGCATGTTGATGTCAAACCAAGGAGACAGAAAAAGCCAGGGTTCCCTGATGGTAGAGCCACCATATCCACTGCCCCTTGCCTGCCAGGGTTTTGACATAAGCAAGAAGTAAGCACCTATCTTGTCTAAGTCATTGTTATTTTGGAGTCTCTGCTATAGTAGCTGAGTCTGTTTCCTAACCACAGTAGTTTCCTATTATCCAGTTTCCCTTTCTGCAGTTTCACTTACCAAAGGACAAATGTGATCCAAAAATATTACATGGGAAAATTCCAGAAATAAACAATTCATAAGTTGTAAATTGCATGCTTTTATGAGCAGCATGATGAAATCTGGAGCCATCTCACCCAGGATGTGAATCATCCCTTTGTCCAGCGTATCCATGCTATATACACCACCCACCAGCTAGTAGCTTAGTAGCTGTCCTATTTATCAGATCAACAGATCACAAGAAGGGTGAGCAGAGCACAATAAGATATTTTCAGAGAGATAAAGGGATTACATTCACATAATTATAGTGTATTGCTGTAATTGTTTTATTATTAGTTATTGTTATTAATCTCTTGCTGTGCCTAATTTATAATTTTTTTTTCTTTTTGAGGCAAGGTCTCATTCTGTCGCCCAGGATGGAGGGCAGTGGCACAATCACAGCTTACTGCAGCCTCAACCTCCTAGGCTCAAGCAATCCTCCCACTTAAGCCTCCCGAGTAGCAAGCCCTACAGGTCCACACCACCATGGCTGGCTAATTTTTGTGTTTTTTGTAGAGATGTGGTTTCACCATGTTGCCCAGGCTAGTCTCGAACTCTTTACCTCAAGCGATCCTCCCTCCTCAGCCTCCCAAAGTGCTGGGATTGGTGCGAGCCACTATGCCTGGCCCCAATTTATAAATTAAATGTTAGGCCGGGCGTGGTGGCTCACACCTGTAATCCCAGCGCTTTGATTCCCTCCACAAGGATTTCCTCACAGGCCATGTCTAATGTGTAGCATTTCCCAGCTGAGGGTGTTTTTGTTGCTGTTAATATCATACGCCTTTTCTTGGAAGCTGGCGACTTTTACGGAAATCAGAATTTCGCCACAGTGACCTCAAAACAGTAGTAGAAAGGCTTTGCTTGTTCAGGTGGCTTGGACTCAGCCAGTTCTTTAGAAAACCACATCTCATGGTTGTGGTTTGGGTGACAAAGGAACAGGAAGCATGTTACAAAAATTGGGAAGCGGTCCTAGGTCAAGTGGGCTGTGAAGCCCAAAAAAGACACAGGAGAGATGCACGCTGCCAGGTAGGGGGGAGTTGGTCTGTGTAGGTAACTGGAACTTAAAGTCCACAAACCCCCTGGAACTCAGTCTACATCTCTACTGACCAAGGTAAGTAGGTCTTGGCATACTCAGCAAGAGCTTCCTGTCCAGCCTCTTTGTCTGGCCCTCACAAGGGATAGAACAGTTAGGATGCATGAGGTTTTGCTTTAGAAGAAACAACTGGGGAAAATTTAAGCTACTGGACCTCTGTAGCTTAAAAATAACAAAATAAGGCTGGGCACAGTGGCTTATGCCTATAATCCTAGCACTTTGGGAGGCCAAGGTGGGTGGATCACCTGAGATCAGGAGTTCGAGACCAGCCTGGCCAACATGGCAAAACCCCGTCTCTACTAAAAACACAAAAATTAGCCAGGCATGGTGGCGCATGCCTGCAGTCCCAGCTACTCGGGAGGCTGAGGCAGGAGAATTGCTTTAACCCGGGAGGCGGAGGTTGCAGTGAGCTGAGATAGTGCCACTACACTCCAGCCTGGGTGACAGAGCGAGACTCCATCTCAAAAAAATAAAAAATAAAAATAAATAAAACCCTTGCTCATACTACCTGCTCATTTGGATTGGCTAGGGGGCTCTGCTGCAGGTGGTTTGTCTCTCAGGGACCTAGTCTGGTGGAGGTTCCATCTCAACAGTCTGCCATGACTGCTGAGGTCAAAAGAACATGTGAATCCTGCCCTGGCTCTCAAAAGCTTCTCCCTTGAATTGTCATGCACGCTACTTCTGTTCGCATTTCACTGGCCAGTGCAAGTCATATGCCCTCACCCAAGTTCAACAGAACAGAAACAAATAATCCTTTCACAGCAAGAGACATCAAATATTTGTGGAAAACAGTACAGTCTGCCACAAAAGAAAATGCTGTGTGGTGGGAGACTTCACCGGCTGTGTGATTTCAAGCAAGCCAATTAACCATGCTGAGTTAAGCCTCAGTTTCCCCATGCATCAAGTAGGGATATAATAGTTCTGGCAAATTAGCCAGGTGTGGTGGTGTGCACCTGTAGTCTCACCTACTCAGGAGGCTGAGGCAGGGGAATCACTTGAACCTGAGAGGCAGAGATTGCAGTGAGCCAAGATCGTGCCACTGCATTCCAGCCTGGATACAGAGCAAGACTCCATCTCAAAAAAAAAAGAAAAAATAGTTTTGACATAGCAAGTGTATTGTGATGACTCAGTGAGATTGTATGTAGAGATCTGATCACAGGGCTTGGTACCAATCCTTGCTCAATAAATGGTAACTTTTAAAAATTAATCAGTGCAGAACTCTGATCACCACAGGCAAGAGTAAAATAAAAGTCACTTCCTTCAGCTGAAACTGCTCTCATGTTAAAGGGCAAACTCCTTGAGGCCAATTCCAAGGGACTTTTCTCAGTCCTCACCTTTGACTCCGCCAGGAAGGAAGGTTGTGCTATTGTTCATGAATATTCCCTGCCTCACCTACTGAGTCCCTCTCAGTGGAAGAAGTACATTCCTGGCCCCATTGACTGCAGCTTGTCCATGAGACTTGCTTTGACAAGTACAATGTAAGTGCATGTGACCTGTAGCATTTCCATGGCCTGTGCCATTTCTAGGCAGAAGGTTTAAGGGCCAAAAAGAGATCCCATCATTTTCCTTTTTTCCAGTCCTGTGCTGGTAAACATTTAACAACTGGCTCTTCTAGAGGGAAAATATTTGCCACATTCTGTAGTATATGTACTTCCACCATAACTGATTTCAAGCTACCAATGTGACATCACTGAGCACAAAGTTGGGAAGAGATATACACTATCAGCTTTCTCTAATGCAAGTTATACCAGCATACCAGTGTACCTTTACCCTCTCTTCCAAGAACAGAACCTTCAGCCTGCATCCCCAGTGTACAGCAGAGCCATAGCTGACCTGCAGCTAACATGTAACCCTTTCTGTAAGCTGATATTTTGGGGTTATTTGTCGCTGTAATATAACTTAGCTGAAGCTGACTAATACACTCCCAGAAACTTTTTATTTGGCTTTGGTAACACTCCTTCTTCATCATTTCTATCAATAAACACTAATCAGTGTCCCACTACATATGAGAGACAACATAGCATAGTGGTTAATAGAATAGACTGGAGAGGCAGACTGGAGAAGCTTTACTCACAGTTTCCAAGTGTCTGGAAGTAACTATAAAGGCCTAATTTGCATATCAACTGGGAACTCCTGGAAATGAGTGTCTCCAAGAGATATATTTGATGCATGTCCAGAGAATTCCTGAATGAAAGAATCTGGGATTGTCAAGTTGATATCATGAACCCCACATTTAACACAGTTAAGTGAAGAGATGGGACAAAGGCCAGGCTTGGGAAGGAAGGAAAGATCAACAAAGGCCTTACAGGGCAGATAAAAATTGATAGAATGGGCCGAGGGCATTGGCTCATGCTTGTAATCCCAGCACTTTGGGAGGCCGAGGTGGGTGGATCACTTGAGTCAGGAGTTCAAGACCAGCCTGGCCAACATGGTGAAACCTCGTCTCTACTAAAAATATAAAAATTAGCCAAGTCTGTTGGTGGGCACCTGTAATCCTAGCTACTTGGGAGACTAAGGCAGGAGAATCGCTTGAACCCAGGAGGCAGAGGTTGCAGTGAGCTGAGATCGAGCCACTGCACTCCAGCCTGGGCAACAGAGTGAAACTCTGTCTCAAAAAAAAAAAGGGAAAAGAAAAAGAAAAAGAATGTGGTGGCCGTGCACGGTGGCTCATGCCTGTAATCCCAGCACTTTGGGAGGCTAAGGTGGGGGATCATCTGAGGTCAGGAGTTCAAGACCAACCTGGCCAACATGGTGAAATCCCACCTCTACTAAAAATACAAAAATTAGCCAGGCATGGTAGCAGGCACCTGTAATCCCAGCTATTCAGGAGGCTGAGGCAGGAGAATTGCTTGAACCCGGGAGGCGGAGGTTGCAGTGAACCAAGGTCACACCACTGCACCCTAGCCTGGACAACAGAGTGAGACTCCGTCTCAAAAAAAAAAAAAAGGATGTGGTGGGTAGAATGAAATTTCAGGTTTTCTTCTTTAGTCTCTAGTCATTCTCTGACTCCTTTCCCCTCAAGTGTTGGCTTCCCAGCTTTTAGTCGTCATTCTCCTCTCCTCTCTACCCTCCCACAAAACAAGCTCATCTCCTCTATGTCTTTGACGCAGGTAGTGATAGTTAACATTTACTGAGTGCTTACCATGAGTAGGGCACCGTGCTAAGTACTTTACATCCATTATGTAATCTGATACTCACTGTGATCCTGTGAAGTGGGTATCGGCATCCTGATTTTGCAAAGAGAAATTGAGGCCCAGCAGGGTTAAGTTACTTGCCATGTCACATAAGGTGCTTTGGGCAGTGGGTATCAGAATGCCGACATAGATGCGGCTTGAACATTAGGGGTTTATCTCTCATCACAAGAAGTGTGGAAGAAGGTGACATCTGAGTTGCTTAATTCAGCAGCTCAGTGACGTCAGACCCTAGGTCAGCTTCCCTCTGAGTCTCGCAGCTCTCCCCTCCTGGTCCCAAGATAGCTGCTACATTTCAAGCGCTGCATCATCCCTGAGGCAGGCAGGAAGGGAGTTTTTCTTCTTGTGCATCTCTTTTTCCTGGAAAGCAAAGCCTCCCACAAAAGCCCCCAAGAGAATTTCCCATAGGACCCTGTCTCCTCTCCCCCTTTTTTCTTTCCTTACCCTCTTGAGTTGTAACTCCAGCCAGACTGACCCTCTTTCAACTCTGTACCAAACAGAAGTCTTGGTGGCTAACCTAAGCAGTGAAGGAATTTATTGAATACTGTGAGGTTTTCACCAATTCCAAACATGAGTAGGAACCAAAAGTAATTAGGCTAAGAACACAGCCAAAGACATGGCACAGGAAAAGCCTACCTGGACAGCCACCACTGGCCACGGTCCACCCACTGAGGCTGGACTCTTACCTCCCCACCAAGAACAGGCCCTGCCCCTTCCTCTCTCTCCCTCAAGAGTCAAAGTCCTGGGCAGGACATCCCACTGGCCAAGCCTGGTCACGGGCTCACTCCCCTGTTGCCAAGAAGGCAGGAAAGAGTCTGCCCTTTCAGCTTCTGCAGGGTGGCTCTGTTTTCCCCCAAGTTCCTTGCAGTGAAGGATTTCCACAACACAAGAGGGGTGTTCCTCTGCCAAATATCACAGTTCCCCTCAACTTTCTATAATCTTTCTTTTTTTTTTTTGGAGACAGGGTCTTGCTCTATCCCTCAGGCTGGAGTGCAGTGGCATGATCTTGGCTCACTGAAACCTCCGCCTCCCAGGTTCAAGTGATTCTCATGCCTCAGCCTCCCGAGTAGCTGGGATTACAGATGCTCGCCACCATACCTGGCTAATTTTTGTATTTTTAGTAGGGATGGGGTTTCACCATGTTGGCCAGGCTGGTCCTGAACTCCTGACCTCAGGTGATCTGCCCACCTCGGCCGCCCAAAGTGTTGAGATTACAGGCATGAGCCACCACGCTCAACCTCTTGTTATAACCTTTCTTAACTCCAGGACTTTGCACATGCCATTCCCTTTGTCTAGAATACCCTTCTTCCCTCTCTTCCCTAAGCAAATCCTCCTTGTTCTTAAGGTTTCATCTCACTTACACATCATTTCCCCTCAAATCTGAGCTGGGGGCTCCTCTATTGTGCTGTTACTGAAGCCTGTACCTTTCCCAGCACAGACTCCGTCAATGTCTTATTTGTTGTTTTTTTTGTTTTTTTCCCCCACTTGACTGCAAGTTCTGTAGAAGTGGAGAGTTTTCTTTTCTTTTCTTTTCTTTTTTTTTTTTTTTGAGATGGGATCTTGCTCTGTCACCCAGGCTAGAGTGCAGTGGCACAGTCTCAGCCCACTACAACCTCTGCCTCCTAGGTTCAAGTGATTCTCCTGCCTCTGCCTCCTAAGTAGCTGGGATTACAGGCACATGCCACCACACCTGGCTAATTTTGGTATTTTTAGTAGAGACAGGGTTTCACCATGCTGGCCACGCTGGTCTTAAACTCCTGACCTCAGGTGATCTGCCCGCCTCGGCCTCCCAAAGTGCTGGGATTACAGGTGTGAGCCACTGCGCCCAGCCCGAAGTGGAGAGTTTTCTAAAGGTGGAAACCTTGCTTTTGTTTTGTTTTTAGAGACAGGGTCTCGCTCTGTCACCTGGGCTGGAGTACAATGGGCTAATTATAGTTTATGGCAGCCTCAACCTCCTGGCAGCAAGTGATTCCCACACTTCAGCCTCCCAAGTAGCTAGTGTAAGAGTTAAGAAAGAAGAAAGAAACACGAAACGTGACTTAACCCCTTAAAGACAAGCTTATTTTAGAGAAAAAACCTGAGAGGGGCTTCTGGCCAATTTCGGTCAGGAGCGTTTTCTCTTACAGAGATATATATTGGTTTTAGGGTGAGGGGGCTTATTACAAGCTTGGAATGTTTATGTGTTGGGGAGAAGTTTATGGCGGGATTGGAATGTTCTGGGCAGAGGGGAGGTTATCTTGAGGCTGACATCTTTTCAGCAGGTGTGGGGTTATATTCAGGGCTGGCATCTTCCCAGCTGGAGGGGGGTTATTTTGGGGCTAGCATGTCTCTGGTTGAGGAGGAGTTTGGAATGTTTCTGGTTGGAGATGTTATTTGTGGTTTATGGTCATGCTGACCTAAGCCATTAGGCTGATGCTCTTTGGATTTAGACGGTTTTCGATTAAGGTGAATTTTTAAATGACAGTGCTTGTCCAAGATGGTGATACTCCTGCTCTATCAGCTAGAACCAAAGGTGCATACCACCACACTGGGCTAATTTTTTAAATTTTTTCTGGGGTTCTCACAAATTTCAAACATGAGTAGAAACCAAAAGCAATTAGGCTAAGAACACAGCCAAAGACATGGTACAGGAAAAGACTACTTGGACAGACATGACTGGTCATTGTCCACCCACTGCTGCTGGACTCTCACCTCCCCGCCAAGAACAGACCCTGCCCCTTCCTTTCTGTCCCTCAAGGGTGAAAGTCCCAGGCAGGACCTCCCACTGCTCAAGCCCAGGCCACGTTGCCCAGGCTGATCTCAAACTCCTGGCCTCAGGCAATTCTCCCACCTCGGCCTCCCAAAGTGTTGAAATTACAGGCATGAGCCACTGTGCCTAGACCAACCCTGGCCTCATTATTTACCACTGGATCCTTAGCAGCATCTAGCACAATACTAGACACATAATAAATGCTCATTAAATGCATGTTGAATGAATCAGCTAATGAATGAATGAGATGAATACTAATGGCACCATCATCCCCCCCAGTCACTTGGCCCCTCAACTCAGTCATTCTTATCCCCATCTGGTCTGGTGTCAAGTCCCATTAATTCTACCTCCATAGTCTAGGCCTGCATTTTCTTTCTCCTGGGCCTTTGCAATAGTTCCCTGCAGAGGACATCTGTTGTTTCTGCCTGCTCAGTATCTCTTTCTTATTTTGGAAACTGCCACAATTTGCTTCTGGGAAACTACTTCTTCCATTCTCTGTAGTCTGGAGGGAACTGTCAATTAAGGTCCTCTACACCATTGCCAAGGGATGAACAGGAGATCCAAGCCAAGCCAGAAATTAATGTCTTGAGCAGAATGACACAGATATAGAAACTGGTTGGAACTGAGTCATTTAAATCATAGCATCCATAAGAAATTGTTTGTTGGGTTTTGGGGTGGTCTCACCCACGTTTAGACCCAAATGAGGGAATAACCACAGAAGTAAGGCACAGGGAAATCAGAATATCACTCTTTTTACTGACAAAGCTGCTTGACATATGCATTTACTGAGAGAAAAGTGGGGTTATGAATTCTGGACCCCCAAGTTAAACTTTTCCACCTGATCCCGGGCAGTGCTAGAAAATCATCATAGCCCTCTTTTCTTTTTCTTTTTTTTTCTTTTTTTTTTTTTTTTGAGACAGAGTTTCACTCTTGTTGCCCAGGCTGGAGTGCAATGGCACAGTCTCAGTTTACTGCAACCTCCGCCTCCCGAGTTCAAACGATTCTCCTGCCTCAGCCTCCCGAGCAGCTGGGATTACAGGTGCCCGCCACCACGCCCAGCTATTTTTTTGTATTTTTAGTAGAGACAGGGGTTCACCATGTTGGCCAGGCTGGTCTCAAACTCCTGACCTTAGGTGAACCACCCACCTCAGCCTCCCAAAGTGCTGGGATTATAGGTGTGAGCCACCATGCCCGGCCTCTTCTTTTTTTTAGATGGAGTCTCACTCTGTCACCCAGGCTGGAGTGCAAGTGGCACAATCTCGGCTCATTGTAACCTCCACCTCCTTGGTTCAAGGGATTCTCGTGCCTCAGCCTACTGAGTAGCTGGGATTACAGGTGCCCGCCACCACGCCCAGCTAATTTTTGTATTTTTAGTAGAGACGGGGTTTCACCATGTTGGCTAGGCTGGTCTTGAACTCCTGACCTCAAATGATCCGCCCACCTCAGTCTCCCAGAGTGCTGGGATTACAAGCATGAGCCACTGTGCCTGACCAATCATAGTCCTCTCTGGGAGGGCTAGACTGTGGGAAATGTATTAATAGAACATGGAGGAAGAGGGCAAAAAATCATGCTTCTTAAGGGCAGGCACATTTGAAAGAGAAAAAAGGAGGAAGAGCTGAGTTGTGCTCAGTTCATTCTCCGCATACTCACTAATGAGATACAGGTTGAGTATCCCTAATCCAAAGTGCTTGGGACCAGCAGCATTTCAGATTTTGGATCATTTTCAGATTTTGGAATATTTGCATATACTTAATGAGATATCTTGGGGATGGGAACCAAGTCTAAATATAAATTCATTTATGTTTTATATAGACCTTATACACATAACCTGAAGGTAATTTTATACAATATTTTTAATAATTCTGTGCACAAAACCAAGTTTGTGTATACTGAATCATGGGAAAACAAAAGTGTCACTTAGACACCCATCTGGAAAATCTGTGGTTGTTCGGCGTCACCATCATTCATGACTCTGAATTTATATGCTGTATCATTTTTCTTACATTTATTCACATTTATCAGTTAAAAAAAAAGACCATTAATACAGTGAAAAAGTAATGTGTTCAGGGTAAGTAAGCAGCATAGTAGCATCATCAAAATAATACCTGGAGATGCTGAAAAAACTGTGTTGTATGTCTGTGTTTTGACTGCAACCTGTCACGTGAGGTCAGGTGTGGATTTTTGTCTTTTTTCTTTTTTTTTTTTTTCAGAGACAAGGTTGCTCTGTCACTCAGGCTGCAGCGCAGTGACACCATCATACCTGGCTATAGCCTTGAACTCCTGGGCTCATGCAATCCTTCCACCTCAACCACAGTGGCACAATCATACCTGGCTGCAGCCTTGAACTCCTGGACTCAAGCAATCTTTCCACCTCAACCTCCCAAGTAGCTGGGACTACTGGAGTGCACCATCATGCCTGGCTAATTTTATTATTAGTAGAGACCAAGTCCAGGCTGGTCTCAAACTCCTGGCTTCAGGCAATTCTCCCACCTCAGCCTCCCAAAGCGCTGGGATTACAGGTGAGAGCCACCACACCGCCTGTTAGTGTGGAATTTTCTTTCTTTCTTTCTTTCTTTTTTTTTGATACGGAGTCTCGCTCTGTAGCCCAGGCTGGAGTGCAGTGGCGCAATCTTGTCTCACTGTAACCTCTGCCTCCCAGGTCCTGGTTCAAGCAATTCTCCTGCCTCAGCCTCCCAAGTAGCTGGGATTACAGGCATGCGCCACCATGCCCAGCTAAGTTTTCTATTTTTAGTAGAGACAGGGTTTTGCCATGTTGGCCAGGCTCGTCTCAAACTCCTGACTTCAGGTGATCCGCCCGCCTTGGCCTCCCAAAGTGTTACAGGCGTGAGCCACCACACCTGGCCTACTTATTCCTTATATCTAGATTACCCAACGCAGCCCTGGCTCCTATCACTTCCAAGGCCTGTGGTTGTACAACTGAATCCTCTCAGCGAATTTTGTTTTTGCTTGATGTAGCTAGAGTCTGTTTCTATTGCTTGTATCCAAAGAATATGTACTAGTTTCCTATGGCTGCTAGTTTCCAATTACCACAAACTTGGTGGTCTATAACAACGGAAATTTATTACCTTAAAGTTTTGGAGGTCAGGGGTTCAAAATAGGTCATATGGGGCTAAAATCAAAATATCTTCAGGGTCATGTTCCTTTGGAGACTCTAGGGGAGAACCCATTTCCTTGCCTTTTCTGACTTCAGAGGCTACCATCATTTTGTAACTGAAAAGCAGGTTAGTTGCTCACAACATTCGGAGTCCAGTTAAAAAGAGCAAGGTCTGGGACGAAAAAATGAATTTATTTTGAAGCTAGCTTGTGGAAATGGCACGAAGCATCCTGCCTTAAATGTGCCACTTCCCTTTTGGAGCAGAAAGTGGGTCTTTTATAAGGTGGTGGGAGGAAGTGAGCAGGGGGAGGGCGTCTCCGTTACCTCTGGTGGCTTAACTGCTGGGCAGTTGAGTTAGTGCCTTCCTGGGCAGAAGTAAGTTATAAAAGTGGCCAAGTGGACACGCTTTCAACATTCCCTCTTGGTAGGTGTGAGTTCGAAGCAATCCCCCAGAGGGTAGAAGTTCCAAGGTGAAAGTTCCCTAGCGGGCATGCTTTGCTCTGTTAACTTTCCAAGAATTAGATGAACTTGCCTTGAAGGGAGTGTCTGGTGAAGAAGTTGGTAAAATTTCTTCTTTAGAAATTCAAAGAAATTCAAAGATTAAATCAGAAGTGGGAGCGGGAAGAAAGGAGAAGAGAAAATAAATTTTAAAAGGAACTGGCCGGACACGGTGGCTCACTCCTGTAATCCCAGCACTTTGGGAGGCCCGAGACGGGCGGATCACCGGAGGTCAGGAATTTGAGACCAGCCTGGCCAACATGGTGAAACCCCATCTCTACTGAAAATACAAAAGTTAGCCGGGGGGGGGGGGGGGGGGGGGGGTAGGGGCGCCTGTAATCCCAGCTATTCAGGAGGCTGAGGCAGGAGAATCTCTTGAACCCAGGAGGCGGAGGTTGCAGTGAGCAGAGATTGCACCACTGCACTCCAGCCTGGGTGACAGAGTGCGGCTCCTTCTCAAAAAAGAAAAAAAAAGACTTAATTTGTGATTCATTACACTTCAAAGTGTATTGAATAAATCTTACACTTTGTGTCTTTATGGATAGTCTTCCTTACTTTCCCTCCTGGGAGCCCTAAGTCTTGTCAGAATCACTATAGGGATTGGTGGTAGAAAGGGAAGGCTGCTCCTACTCCCCTTGCCTGGTCCCTGTGCATAGAAAATTTCAATAAACTCTGGTCTTATTGGACTGAAGTGAATTTTGGCCACAGAGAGGCTTCCTGCAGCTTGTTTTCCCATCCCTCTGCCCATAAGCCCTGTAATCTCTAGGGCACCTGCTTGTCGTCCTCAGTTGTTTTTGTTTTTGTTTTTGTTTTCAGAGTCTTGCTCTGTCACCCAGCCTGGAGTGTAGTGGTGCCATCTCAGCTCACTGCAACCTCCACCTCCCGGGTTCAAGCGATACTCCTGCCTCAGCCTCCCTAATAGCTGGGATTACAGGCATGCGCCGCCACACTGGGCTAATTTTTTTGTAATTTTAGTAGAGACGGGGTTTCGCCATGTTGGCCAGGCTGGTCTTGAACTCCTGACCTCAGGTGATCTGCCCCCCCTCAGGCTCTCAAAGTGCTGGGATTACAGGCGTGAGTCACTGGACCTGGCCTATCCTCAGTCTTAATTGTGAGTCTGCTACTGTGTGACTTTGGTCACTACGTATCTTCAGGCCTCAGCTTCCATTCTGAAAAATAGACATAACAATCCTTTCTTCCTTCAATGTCATTGGGAGTATCCAACAAGATTAAGCAGGTACACTGTAAAAGTCCAGCGTGGCGATGAGAAATGAATGTTAACTTCTGTGTGGTAAGGAAGAGACCACAGCTGGGCTGGGCACAGTGGCTCACGCCTGTAATCCCAGCACTTTGGGAGGCCCAGGCGCGTGGATCACGAGGTCAGGAGATCAAGACCATCCTGACTAACACGGTGAAATCCCGTCTCTACTAAAAGTACAAAAAAAATTAGCCAGGCGTGGTGGCGGGCGCCTATAGTCCCAGCTACTCAGGAGGCTGAGGCAGGAGAATGGCGTGAACCCAGGAGGTGGAGCTTGCAGCGAGCCGAGATCGCGCCACCGCACTCCAGCCTGGGCAACAGAACGAGACCACGTCTCAAAAAAAAAAAAAAAAAAAAAAAAAAAAGAAGAGACCACAGCTGAAGGGATAGCAAATTCATCATCAAGATGTAGAAAATGAGTTGTTAGGAGCCTGTGGGGAAACATAATCGTTTCATTACACACTCTTAACTAAAGGTCCAAAGAGGCCCTTGGAGCTGGATGAAACTTTCACACACCAAAAAGCTGTAGAAATTATTTCCCTATCCAAGAGGGTCATCTCTTTTGAGAAAAACTATCTTTTCCTGACTTTAAAAGGTTAATGTTTTTCTTAATATAAAGGTAAAACTTGTTTTAAACTTAAGTTTTTAAACTTATTAAGAATTTACTATAGAACTTTAAAAAATCTATTAAAATATACAAAGCAGAGGTGCTCCTCTAATCACACTACACAGCGGTCTACACTTGTAATAAACAAAATCGGGATTTTTTGTGGGGGGAGTGGGACGGAGTTTCACTCTTGTTGCCCAGGCTGGAGTGTAATGGCTCAATCTTGGCTCACTGTAACCTCCGCCTCCTGGGTTCAAGCAGTTCTCCTGCCTCAGCCTCCCAAGTAGCTGGGATTACAGGCATATGCCACCACTCCCAGCTAATTTTGTATTTTCAGTAGAGATGGGGTTTCATCATGTTGGTCAGGCTGGTCTCGAACTTCTGACCTCAGGTAATCCGCTCGCCATGGTCTCCCAAAGTGTGGGGATTACAGGCGTGAGCCACCGCGTCCGGCCAAAATTCGGATTTTGTTGTAACTGCAATTTTGTATCTCGCTTTGCTAACATTTTCCTGCATGATTAAATTATCTTATACAACAGGGGTATTCCAGGATACAAATTGGTTGCAATTTATTTAACCAATCTCTTATTGTTGGACATTTGGAGTATTGCCTTTATTTTATGGTTTTTCTCGGGCTTTTGGGCTAAGTGTTGCAATTAACATCTTTGTTACACGAATCTTTACTCATATCCTTGATTTTATCCATTGAATTCGTGGAAGTGGAATTGCTGGACCAAAGAGTATTTGAAACATATTACCAATTTGTCTTCTAAGAGTGATTTTACCCATTTAAACTCCCACGCGCAATTTAATAGGATTTCAATGTTGTTGCTGGTGTCGTCAACTGTCAAATGCCGAAGTATACCTTCCGGCCTGACCTCCTGTCCTCCTTCGCGTTTTCCCGCCCACTCCGCACACCCGCCACCCTTAGTACATGCTGGCCCGCCCCTTCCTTATCACGCACCAATTCTGTCCAATCAAAAGCAAACTTCCTCAGTATCGCCGTGCAGTTGGTAAGGTGAAGAGTCCGTCGTGCTCAGGGGCGGGCGGAACGGGCTGACGGACGCGGCTATGGGCCAGTGTGAGCGGCGAGTGGGACGTGCGTGGCGTGCGTGCGTTGACCTGGGAAGCACTGGACCTGTGAGGTGTGCGAACTGGTGGCAGTGAGAGACTCCGGCGGACATGGCTCCCAGCGTGCCAGCGGCAGAACCCGAGTATCCTAAAGGCATCCGGGCCGTGCTGCTGGGGCCTCCCGGGGCCGGTAAAGGGACCCAGGTGAGCGGCAGGACTGGGCTTGGCGGCGGAGCCTGCTGAACTCCAAGGTCAAGGCGGCCGGAGATCTAGAAGCCCTGGACCTGCCCGGAGCGGGCCGGGGACTAAGGCCTGCGGGGAACGCTGGCCGGGGTCTCGGTTCTGGTGGGGCATTTCGGAGAGGGTCCAAATTGGAGGTCGGGGCAGTCTGAGTTAGGATTGGAGTGCCCGAGGGATTCAGTGTTGAAGTGTTGGGTTAGGGAATGGGAGGGCTGATTAATTCCACTAAGGGTCTAGAGACTGGAAAGGTTTGAGGGGTAGAGTGAGCCCTGGGCCGAGGCATCTAGATTACAGGCTGAATGGAGGCAATTAGCTTTATGGCCCAGGTTACCTGCGAGTTGGAGGTGAATTGTCCAGAATCAGGGTTACATTCCAGGCACTGGAGGTCGGGAGATTTTGATAATGATTTATGACTTAGGGGGAGGGGAGGAGAAGCATCTCCAACACGTGGGGCAGAGTGAGAGCTGACATGTGCTGTGTGAGCCAGTTGAATTGAGATGGGAGAAAACCTAAAGCTCTCCCTGTTTGAAAGTTGGGGGTGAATGTGTAGAACTGGTTTATAGCCTGGAGACCCATGAGTCGCAACCTTTGAGTAGTATCCACAATAAGGGTTGGGAGTGCTCATGGGACCTGGCTTGGAGTTAGGACCTGAGGCTACTGAAGGCTAAGCAGCTTGGGATGACTCAAATGATTTTAGATGAAAAGGAACTTGAATTTTTTTTATTTTGTTTTTATTATTTTTGTTTGTTTGTATCTTCCTTCCCTTTGGTTTTTATTTATTTTTTCCTTTTTTTATTTTGTTGTTGTTTATAGGGAACTTGAAATTTTAACTTTATCAATCAACAGGTTAAAAAACAGGCCCAGAAAGGTCAGGTGGCTTTCCCAAATTAGTGAAATGAGTTTCATGAGCCTGAGACCTCAGGAGCCATGGAGTTAGAGTCTGAAGTTACCATCTGCCCTAACAGGCAACAAGGGCCTCACTTGGGATCTGGGCCCCTTCTACATCTGGGACATAATGGGGCCATAGATTAGGGTTGGGATCGATGATCTCATTTCAGATTTGGAAGCCCACAGGTTGGATTATTGATGTCCCCTTCTTGCTTGGGGTCTGGCATTGCCCCTGGGGCCCTAAGCCTCTGGCTCTTGCCTGTTGTTAGGCTTCAAAGAGGGAAGTCTGAGCTCCCAAATGAAAGGGAATCTGAGGACTGCCCTGTGCCCGCTTTTCTCTTCCTAGCACTTGCCAAGTTTTAAAAATCTTGGCAAACAGACCATCTTACTCATTCTTGGTACCCCTTGTGGCACCTAGCACATTACTTGGCCCTTGATGGGGTTAGTGGAAGTGGATGAATGTCGCAGATTAATGTGGGTGATAAAGAAAGAAGTTCTGGAACACTCCGTTCATTCCTGTGACCTGGGCACTAGGTCAGAAAAGACAACTTTCTTTTCTTTCCACAGACTGAGATGATTCTTTGGAGCTTACCTGTACCTGATCCCTTTATCCTTTATCCTCAGTGTTGTTGACATCTCTTTCCTGTTGCTGCCACACTCATTTATTGGGTAATCTGCAGCTTAGGGAGGTTTAATCTTAGACTCTGCAGACTTTTGCTGTGAGTGATCAAGTATAAACAGCTCAAATGCTTCATTGTTTTTCTTTTTCTTTTTCTTTTTTTTGAGACAGGGTCTCACTCTGTTGCCCAGGTTGGAGCGCAGTGGTGTGAGCTCAAGCAATCCTCCCACCTCACCCTCCCAGGTAGCTGAGAGTACAGGCACATGCCACCATGCCCAGCTAATTTTTAAACAATTTTTTGTAGAGACAGGGTCTTGCTATGTTGCCCAGGCTGGTCTTGAACTCCTGGACACAGGCGATCCTCCTGCCTTGGCCTCCCAAAGTGCAGGGATTATAGGCACAAGCCACTATGCCCTGAGATTTTTTTCTTAACTCATATTGAAGTTAATAATTTCAGTAATTATGGAATGGACAACCTATACTAGTATAGTACTGGGACAAGGGTTTTATAATTTAGCAAGCTATGTAACTTCTGAGCCTCAGTGTTCTTACCTGAAAAATGGGGATAATACCTACCTTGCTCATTCAGCATTTCATGAGCACCTAACATTGGGGATATAAAGCATTGGGCAAGACTGATAAAGTTCTTGCCCTCATCAACTAAACATTCACAATGATACTGGAAAATTATGATATATATGTGTGTGTGTGTGTGTGTGTGTGTGTGTGTGTGTGTGTGTGTGTATGTGTATGTGTATCAAGCACCCACAACCTAGATGACAGCCTGTTATATAGTAGGTACTCAATAAATTTTGACTCCCTTTTATCTTAGTAACACATCTCCCTTCCCCTCCTTCAACTTGGATGTTTCAGTATAAGACATGATTTATTCAGGAAGTTTAGAAGAACATTATACTAATGAGTTGATTGATAAGGGTGCATGATGATGAGAGTTGGTCAGAGAAGGCTTTGTAGAAATAGAGGAGATGTGATTAGAGCTGGGAGTTGAAAGGATAAGATTTACACAAGTCATTTAACCTCTGTACACTTTCCAGAGTTGTAACAATAGGAATACTGGTGATTGTATGTATTTTTGTGGAGTTTAAAAAAAAGTTCAAGCCTGGGCAACATGGCGAAACCCCATCTCTACAAAAAAATGCAAAAATTAGCCAGGCATGGTGGTGCATGCCTGTAGTCCCAGCTATTCAGGAGGCTGAGGTGGGAGGATCACTTGAGCCTTGGAGGCAGAGTTTGTAGTGAGCTGGGATCTCACCATTGCGCTCCAGCCTGGGCAACAGAGTGAGACCTTGTCTCAAAAAAAAAAGATCTTAAATCAGACTTTACAAATGGTAGCCTACAATAACATTTAGCCTGCAGACACATCCCATACACCTTAACTTTTTATTATGAAGAATTTTGAATACACAAAAGAAGACGGGATGGCATAATGAGCCCTTACCCAGCCCCAACCATTAACTGGTGGCCTTCGCTCCTCCAGCCATTCTCCCTTCACAAATTATTATAAAGCACCTCCCAGGCATCATAACATTTCATTTGTAAATAATATTAGTATGTATTGCTAAAAGATAATTTTTAAAAACATAAGCATAATATCCTTTAAAAAATCAACAATTTTTATTCAAATTTTCTTTTGTGTTACCAATGTGATAATTTTGTTTCTTTTATTTATTTATTTTTTTACAGACAAAGTCTTGCTCAGTTGCCCACGCTGGAGTGTAGTAGCCTAATCATAGCTCACGGTAGCCTTAATCCTCCCACCTCAGCTTCCTGAATAGCTGGGATGACAGGTGCATGCCACCGTGCCTGGCTAACTTTTCTAGTGTTTTAAAGATGGGGGTCCTGCCATGTTGCTCAGGCTGGTCTTGAACTACCGGGCTCCTCCCTCAGCCACCCAAGTAGCTGGGACTACAGGCATGTGCCACTGTGCCCATCCTTCCTTTTAATTTATAAGTTCCCCTTCTCTTTTTTTCCTGGGGTTTTGCCGAAGAAATTGGATTATTTTTCTTTTCTTTTTTTTTTTTTTGAGACAGAGTCTCGCTCTGTTGCCCAGGCTGGAGTGCAGTGGTGTGATCTTGGCTCACTGCAAGCTCTGCTTCCCGGATTCACCCATTCTGCCTCAGTCTCCCGAGTAGCTGGGACTACAGGTGCCTGCCACCACACCCGGCTAATTTTTTGTATCTTTAGTAGAGACGGGGTTTCACTGTGTTAGCCAGGATGGTCTCGATCTCCTGACCTCATGATCCGCCCACCTTGGCCTCCCAAAGTGCTGGGATTATAGCCGTGAGCCATCATGTCCGGCCCCAGAAATTGGATTATTTTTCCTGGGAGTATTATACCATTCTCTGGGAATTTTCAGTTGTATTCCCCTGGTGTACTTAACATCTTCCTCTGCCCTCTCTATTTCCTGTAAATTGGTGGTTTATACTTAATTAGTATATACTTAATTCAATTCAGGTTCAATTTTTTGGCCCAACTACTTCACAGGTGGTGGGTGCTGTGCTCTCCCTGAGGAGGCACATGGTATTTCCTTATCTCTGGTGTTTATAGTCATGCTGTTCAGTGTCTAGGTTGAGTAATTCGTTATGGATGGTGAAATGGTGGTATTCTAATTATATCGTTCCCTGGTCATTTATTAGCTGAAATATTTCTATAAAGAGAAACTTCCCCTCATCTACTGTTTCGTTACCCCGTGATATGGTTGGTATAGAAAAGTCAGGATAAATGGTTGATTTATTCTCTTTGTCAGCTTTCAAAATAGTAGGTTGACCACAGAGCGTTTTCGGTTATGCAATTTCTCTTAAAAATCCAGAGCTCCAGTTTCTCTTGAGAAACCAGAAGACCTGGCAGTGATGCCTCCATTCCAGTGTGGCAGCAGTCACTTGCAGTTGTGTGGCATTGCTGCTTTGGATGGTCTGTGTGTCTTCCTGTCCCCTGCACGGTCCTCTTCACTGCCCATTGCTTACATTTGACTCATTTCATACAGTTGCATTGCCTGCTTGGCTCCCACTGGCAGATGTTTGCAATCTTACATGTAAAATCCCTAACCTGGGGTTAGTGCCTAGTGCCTGCTCAGTAATGTTTGTTTTCTTCCTGCTATACTTTGTTATACCTGCGTAACTCAGTATTTTATGTGCTTTATGTTGCATGACTGAAATAATGTTTCCTTTTAAAACTCCTCACTTTTAACTAAAGTAGTTAAATATTTCAAAACTACTCACTTTTGCATCAATGTAATGTTTTAAAACATCTATAATACCTGGGTTTGTTATTTTATTTAAATAACTTTATTCCCTTGCCTCCCTTTTGGGGTTGGATGCTCCTTCGGTGTGGTCAAAACCAAAGGTATGTTTCTTGGTTTTTTTGCCAACCCCTCCTCGTTTCTTCCATGTGTCAAACTTATGCCCAATTCTTCGAGGCCAGGCACGCTTAGGCAGTCTTATGGGTCAGATGCATCAGTTATGTCATTGCAGTGATACTTGCAACATCTCTGAGACCCACACTCTTATTTCCCCTTTTACAGTTGGAGAAACTGAAGTTTGAATGGCTTGTTCTCTAGGCTACATAGCAAGTAATTTACAGAGCTTGCATCTGAATGACTCCAAAGCTCCTGCTCTTTCTGCTGCTATCTACTGCCCCAGGTTAGATTTTTCTCCTACCGTATGCATGTCAGGAGGGTGTAATAATTACAACATAGTCACCCATTGCTCAGTTATGTGACAGACCCCCAAGCTAAAGATTTTACATGTATCATCTGATTTAATCCTATAACACTAGGAGATAGGTCCTTTTTACTGACAGAGAAACTGAGCTCAGAGGCTTTATCTTGCCTCAGGACACACATGTAGTAAGTAGCAAAGGTAGGATTTGAACTCATGTCTGTCTGACTCTTGAGTAGTCATTATTTTACATTGTTGCTGTGTAATCTAGATGAAGAGGCAGAAATGAATATGAATGGAAAAATACAAACAAGTGCAGGGTGCCAGGTGGGAAGCATCAGATGAGTGACTTTGAATGTTGGGTTAGTTCAGGGATAGAACAAGAACTACAATTTGCTGAAGTTCTCCTGTTCATCCTCCTATCCACCCAGTGAGGTTGGTAATGATTTCCTCAGTAAGTTAAGAGACAGCTGAAATGCAAACACAGGTTTCTGTGATTAAAAAAAAAAAACAACTTAAGCTATAAGATACCTAGAAAAAGTGAACAGCTTGATTTATTTTACAATGTGAACAGATTTGTGTAGCTTACACCCATTATTAAGAAACAGAATATTGCCAGCACTTTGAAATCCTCCTTGTGCTCCCTTCCAGGAGGATAGCCACTAAGGCTCTTTGGGTTGTTTGTCTTAAAGCCTTATAGTGTCATGGCTAAGAGCTAGGGCTTGGTAATCTGGCCTGTTGCCAGTTCTTTTACTAGCTCTGTGATCTTGGGCAACTTAGCCCCGGAGTTTCATCTGTAAAATGCAGTTAAAAATAGTTCCTACCTCATGGGTTTATTATGTATTATACATACTAAGTACCGTAAAACAATGCATGGAAAACTGCTTGGCATGATGCACATGCTCAAAGTTAGCTAATGTTAATATGAATCCTCAGCGGAAGAAGGGGTAGTTGGGGAGGTGTTTTTGTTTTAGGAGACAGGGTCTCACTCTGTCACTCAGGCTGGAGTGCAATGGCACGGTCATAGTTCATTGAAGCCTCGAACTCCTGGGCTCAAATGGTCCTCCCACCTCAGCCTCCTAAGTAGCTGGACTATAAGTACCTGCCACCATGCCCAGCTAATTAAAAAAAAAAAAATGTAGAAATGGGGTCTTGCTGTGTTGCCCGGACTGGTCTCAAACTTTTGGCCTCAAGTGATCCTCCCAAAGTGCTGGGATTACAGATGTGAGCCACTGCTTCCAGCCCAGTTAGGCTTTTGATGGGAGAAATGTACTCAGAAGTGTACTACAGAAAAGGCTTAGACCAATATTGGAGCAGAGAGGGCATTCCTGTGGAGTGAGGAGCTTGTGTTGAGGTCCTTGGAGAGGCATTTATGCCGCGTATTTGGGAACCATGCGTAAGAGCAGTTTGTCTGCAGTGGTGCAGGACGTAAACACAGGGCACTTGTGGAAGTAAGTTGGGAGGGCTTAGCAGGTTTTAGAAGTTGATTGTGGAGGGCAGCTGAGTGCCAGGCTAAGATATTTGGACTCTTCCTCTATTGTACCACAGAGATGTTGAAGGCTTCGGAATGTGTATGTTTTGGAGGGTAGGTAGCATATCCAACAGTGTTTTAAGATATGATTCTAGCTGCATGTGTAGGAACATTGACAGCAGGAGTGACAAAGACTGGAGGCACAAAGGTAATTGTGCCAGGCACAGTGATATGCGCCCATAGTCCCAACTACTCCGGAAGCTGTGGTGGGAGGATTGCTTGGGCACAGGAGTTTGAGGCTATAGTGTGCTATGCTGATCAGGTGTCTGCACTAAATTCAGCATCAGGCCAGGCACTGTGGCTTGTGCCTATAATTCCAGCACTTTGAGAGGCTGAGGTAGGCAGCTCGCTTGAGCTCAGGAGTTGGAGACCAGCCTGGGCAACATGACGAAACCCCATCTCTACAAAAAATACAATAATTAGCCGGGCATGGTACTGCATGCCTGAGTCCCAGCTACCTGGGAGACTAAGGCAGGAAGATTGCTAGAGCCCGGGAGTTTGAGGCCACAGTGAACTATGAACATGTCACTGCACTCCAGCCTGGGCAATAGAGTGAGACCCTATCTCAAAAAAAAAAAAAAAAAAGTTCAACATCAATATGGTGACCTCCCAGGAGCAGGAGACCACTAGGTTGCCTAAGGAGAGGTAAATCGGCCCAGGTCAGAAAAAGAGCAGGCCAAAATTCCCATGCCGATGTGTAGTGGGCTAACACTTGTGAAGCCACTGTGCTCCACCCTGGGCAACATAGCAAGACCTCATTTCTAAAAAAACATAAGAAGAAGATGATGGTTACAAGGTGAGAAGACTGGTGAATTTGGGATTAAACCAAATCTCTAGGACTGATAGTTTCCCTTTATTTCCTAGTTGTCAGGCCCTATGCTGGATGTCTTTGCATACGTAATCTTATTAAATCCCCACAACAGTTCAGCAGATAGACACTGTTTTCTGTTCTATGGATAAAGAAAACGAGACCTTAGAAAAGGTAATGTAATTTGTTCAGGATGACACAGTGAATAAACGGTAGAGCCCGTTTCCTAACCCAGATCTGTACCACTACAAAACCCAGTCTCTGCCACTACATCAGGGCTTCACATACTGTATCCATCAGAACCTGAGGTGCTGCTTGAGAGCCACTCAATCATAAACTTTAAAGGTGGGCCTAGGAAATGCCCTAGATGATTGATAATACACTGAAATTTGAGAACCACTCAGCCCACCATGCTGTCTCTCTAGTGGTTTTAGCATTCCCATTAATTACCCCAGAGTCCTCCACCCCACACAGAGTTTTCATAGAGGTGATGAGCCTGTTTCTTGGGCTCAGCAACAGTTTTTGGCTGACAGCAACAGACTATGACTGAGTGTGGGCTTCAGACCCCTGCTCTTCAAAGTGTAGTTTAGAGCCCAGCCACTCATCCAGGCCGGGAAGCTTGCTTAAAATGCAGGTACTTAGGCCCTACCCTATTGAACTAGAATCTGTATTTTTTTTTTCTTGAGACGGAGTTTCACTCTCGTTGCCCAGGCTGGAGTGTAGCGGCACGATCTCAATCTCAGCTCACCACAACCTCTGCCTCCCAGGTTTAAGTAATTCTTCTGCCTCTGCCTCCCTAGTAACTGGGATTATAGGCATGTGCCACCACGCCCAGCTAATGTTGTATTTTCAGTAGAGACGGGGTTTCTCCATGTTGGTCATGCTGGTCTTGAACTCCCGACCTCAGATGATCCGCCTGCTTCGGCCTCCTAGAGTGCTGGGATTACAGGCGTGAGCCACCGCGCCCAGCCGGAATCTGCATTTTAACAGCATTCCTCCAGTGATTTAGAGTCTGCGAATGGCTGCTCTAAAGCATAAGTTTGAAGTGTGAGGGGACTATAATAAAGTTATTTCATTAGGTTTCTGCAGCCTGTAAATAAAGACTAATGCAAAGAAGAAAGACCATGGAAGGAAGCCTTTTATTTATTGAATGCCTGCTGCGTGTCTGATGTTTTTGGTACTTTATTTCATTTATCTTCATAAGAACCCTGTGAAGTAGTCATTATCCCCATTAAACTGATGAGGAAACTGACACTCTGCGAAGTTAAGTACTTAGCCCAAGATCACACAGCTACTGAGTGCCTTAGCTAGGAATCAAGTGTAAATCTGTCTGACTTCAAAACCCATGCGTGCTCTTTACAGCCTACCACATTGACTCCCAGGCAGCCAGCAGGAAATGAAGGAATTCGTTTTCTTTTTTTCTTTTTTCTTTTTTTTGAGATGGAGTCTTGCTCTGTCACCCAGGCTGGAGTACAGTGGCACGATCTCAGCTCACTGCAACCTCCACCTCGCGGGTTCAAGCAGTTCTCTGCCACAGCCTCCTGAGTAGCTGGGATTACAAGCCCCCACCACCACGCCTGGCTAATTTTTGTATTTTTAGTAGAGACGGGGTTTCACCATCTTGGCCAGGCTGGTCTTGAAGTCTTGAACTCCTGACCTCGTGATCCACCCGCCTTAGCCTCCCAAAGTTCTGGGATTACAGGCGTGAGCCACCGTACCCAGCCAAGAATTAGTTTTCTTCCCTATTGGTGTGTGTTCTTTCATCTAGCTGTAGAATCCAATCACCTGGAACAGTGCATAAGAGTCCTGCAGTTTGGGAGTGATAAAAATAGAACTGGTTCTGTGCTAACAGCTCTTCTCTGTGGTGTTTTGGTCAGCCTTTCCACTTGAGCAAGCCTGACCTCCAAATTGTTTACCCAGGTTAATTTCAACAGCAATGAGAAAGATTGGCAGAAAGCACTCTCTAGATGTATGGCCACAGTGCCAGCCTGGTTTTTCATTGTCAGGGCTCCTGACATTCACTGGTTTTGCAAAGTACGGAATTTTGGTTTTTTGGGTTTGTTTGTTTGTTTGAGACGTAGTCTTGCTTCTTCGCCCGGGCTGGATCTCGGCTCGCCGCAACTTCCACCTTCTGGGTTCAAGCAATTCTCCTGCCTCAGCCTCCCAAGTAGCTGGGATTACAGGCACGTGCCAGCACGCCCAGCTAATTTTTGTATTTTTAGTAGAGATGGGGTTTCACCATGTTGGCCAGACTAGTCTCGAACTCCTGACTTCAGGTGATCCACCCGCCTCGGCCTCCCAAAGTGCTGAGATTACAGGTGTGAGCCACTGCGCCCAACCCAGAGTACAGAGTTTTTTTTGTTGCTGTTTTTTTGTTTTTTTGTGAGATGGAGTCTTGCTCTGTCTCCAGGCTGGAGTGCAATGGTGCAGTCTCAGCTCACTGCAACCTCCAACTCCTGGGTTCAAGCGATTCTCCTGCCTCAGCCTCCTGAGTAGCTGGGACTACAGGCATGCGCCACCATGCCCGGCTAATTTTTTATATTTTAGTAGAGACGGGGTTTCACCATGTTGGCCAGGATGGTCTCAATCTCCTGACCTTGTGATCCACCTGCCTTGGCCTCCCAAAGTGCTGGGATTACAGGCGTGAGCCACTGCACCCGGCCAAGTACAGTTTTTAATGCCTTCTCACTAGATTCCATTTTGCTATGAAGTCATTTCATTGCTTTAACTGAATTGGTCCATGAATCACAAACCAGCCCTATCTATGTACCTTTTATTGTGTGCACTTAAGCATGCACCTAAGAAAACTCCCAATTACATAAAAATTAGCCAGGCATGTGGCGTGTGCCTGCAATCCCAGCTACTGGGAGGCTGAGGCAGGAGAATCACCTGAGCCCAGGGAGTTCGTGGCTACAGTGAGCCGTGATCGTGCCACTGCACTCCAGCCTGGGTGATAGAGTGAGACTCTGTCTCAAAAAAAAAGAAAGAAAGAAAAGAAAACTCCCAGTGAACTGATTTGTTGGAATCGGGATCTAAACCTACTTAGTTTATAAAACAATTGAACGGAAAAAGCTAAAATTGAGCTCCTTGAACTGATTATATTCCTTGTAAATTCTGCATTCTTTTTTTCCCACTGCAAAGCCAGTGTTGAGCTGTCTAGGGTCTCTTCCTGTTCTAATTCTGCATTCTCATGTATAATTCACCAAATATAAGCTCTTTAAGTACATAGTCTATGCCTTTTATTCATGTTTCCCAGGCTCCCGGCAGGGTTCTTGGGAAAGGCATTAGTAAATGTTTTCTTTTTGTATGAATGAATATAGGATTAGGACAGGGGTTATGGTAACAGCCAGTGCCCACTGAGCGCTTACTATATGCCAGGGTCTGCATATACTGAATTCTGTATAATCTTCTCATCAACCCAGTGATACAGATACTATTACCATCTCCATTTTACTTAGAGGAAATTTGAAACCTAGAAAGGTGAAGTGACATCTTAAGTCAATTTTACGTAATGGTTAGTGGACCTGGAGTCTGCAAACCAGCAGTTTAACTCTCAAGCCTGTGCTCTTGACCAAAACACTATAATGCCTCCTAAAACTAGTATGTAAGTGCTTATTATTTGCCAAGTGCTCTTTGTGTATATCTCAGCTAATCCTCACAGCTATCTTCTGAGATGGAGCCTTTTTTGCCTTCATTTTAAACAGATAAGGAAACTGAAAAGTGAGGTGGCCACCATAATACAGCTACTTAGTGACAGGGAAGGAGGAAAACCCAGTTCTGCCTGGGGGCAAACTGCTCCTAGTTGCCTCCCTGACCCAGTAGCTGTAGTACATGACAATTGTACATTCGTCCCTTTGGCAAATGTTTATTCAGCACATGTTATGTGCCAGGCGTTGTACCAAGTGCATTATATACATGATCTCATTTAAACCTCACAGCAACCATGTGAAGTGTTGGTACTATTTTTATTCTCTCTTTTTTTTTTTTTTTTTTGAGATGAAGTCTCACTGTCACCCAGGCTGGAGCTGGAGTGCTGTGGTGCAATCTCAGCTCACTGCAGCCTCTGCCTACCAGATTCAAATAATTCTCCTACCTCAGCCTCCTGAGTAGCTGCAATTCCAGGCAAGCGCCACCACACCCAGCTAATTTTTGTATTTTTAGTAGAGACGGGGTTTCCCCATGTTGGTCAGGCTGGTCTCGAACTTCTGACCTCGTGATCCGCCCACCTCAGCCTCCCAAAGTGCTGGGGTTACAGGCGTGAGCCACCATGCCCAGCAAGTCTTCCCATTTATAATGGGGAAACTGAAACTTATGTGTCACTAGTGTGTTGAGTGGAAATAGTGATAATTAATATTTATGACTCCTTCCTGTGTGCTAGTTGTACTGTTTTAAGTGCTTTACATATATTATTTCATGTAATTCTTACCATAACCCTATAATCAGTATATGTTAGAATGTAATATAAGGTACTTTTATCCCCATTACAGGTAAGGAAGTAGGCATTTGCCCATGTTTACATAGCCAGTAAGTGGCAGGGCCAGGTTCACACCTAGGCAGTCTGACTCCACAGCCTGTAATGTAATTGAATCTTGGTTTTTGTCTTCCTCTCCGTAGGCACCCAGATTGGCTGAAAACTTCTGTGTCTGCCATTTAGCTACTGGGGACATGCTGAGGGCCATGGTGGCTTCTGGCTCAGAGCTAGGAAAAAAGCTGAAGGCAACTATGGATGCTGGGAAACTGGTAGGTTTGGTGGTACCAATGAGTGTTGATATTCCTCAGAATCTAGATCTGCACTGTCCAATATGGTAGCCACCAGCCACAGGTGGCTATTTAGATTAATTTAATTAATGTAAAAATCAGTTCCTCAGTTGCACTAGCCATATTTCAAGTATTTACCAGCCAACGCTGATACAGAACTTTCCATCATCAAACAAAATTCTGTTGAACAACCATGTGCTAGAGGGTGTTTTAACAAACTGGCAGATTATAGGAAATTTTTTTTTTTTTTTTTTGACAAAGTCTCACTCTGTCGCCCAGGCTGGAGTGCAGTAGCGTAATCTTGGCTCACTGCAACCTCCACCTCCTGGGTTCAAGCGATTCTTGTACCTCAGCCTCCCGAGTAGCTAGGATTACAGGCACCTGCCACCATGCCTGGCTAATTTTTATATTTTTAGTAGAGATGGGGTTTCACCATGTTGGCCAGGCTGGTCTCAAACTCCTGACCTCAGGTGATCCACCCTCCTTGGCCTCCCAAAGTGCTGGAATTACAGGCGTGAGCCACCGCACTTGGCCTTATAAGACTTTTTAGAGTGCAAGTTATTTTGTTTGTTCTGAATTTATGGCACTCATTCATAGTATTCTTGAAGTTTTTCTGTGCTGGTGTGTTTTGTTATATACCTAAATTTTAGAGGCAGAAATGAAACTGCTGTCCCTAGGCCAGAACTCAGAGATGTATTCAAGAGAGGATTTAGGAAGTCACAGAAGTGTTTTTTAACCTGCTTTATGGCTCTGTGTTCTGTTTCTGTAACAAAGCAATTACTTCGCAGTTGTGACAAAGGTAATCCTTCTTATTTGGGGACGATAATTGCATTTTCTCCCTTTTTTTTGTTCTGAGACCCAGGCTGGTGTGCAGTGGCGCAATCATGGCTTACTACAGCCTCGACCTCCTGGGCTCAAGTGATCCTCCCACTTCGGCCTGATGAGTAGCTAGGGTTACAGGCACACACCACCATGCCCTGCTACTTTTGTTGTTGTTGTTGTTGTTGTTGTAGAGATGGGGTCTCACTGTGTTGCCCACACTGGTTTTGAACTGAGCTAAACCCAGGAGCAGTCCTCCTGCCCCAGCCTCTCTAAGTGCTGGGATTACAGGTGTGAGCTGCCATGCCCCAGCCACATTTTCTCCTTCTTTAGGCCAGTTGACCTGATTGGACAAATACAATCTATTATTTTCTGGCACTAATCAAAGATTGCTAGATTAATTATAACTGAGTTATTCTGGAACTTGGCCTCTGAGAATCACCTTCAGAAGTCATTTTGTGCTTGGTCTTCTGGTCTTTTTTTATCTTAGAATGTTGGTTGGGGAAGGAGCTGGACTTTGCTTTAATCCTCAAGTTACCTTCTGTTAGGCTTTGAGATTCTGTAGCTGTATCAAATGATACCTCTGCCTGCCCATTTCTATCTAGTTTTCCCTTCATGTAATTGAATCTCTGAGTCAAACCAGAAAGCTAGATATTTTGGACTTTGAGTCTTGACAGAAGACTCTGTACTAAGAAAAAATTGAGATGTGGCAATGAGATTGCTTATCTCCAACCTTCACTTAGTTGCAGAGTGTGTACTTTGTCCCCAAGTTCACAGCACCAAGAAATAAAAGCATTAGCTGCCAAGATGGGCAGGCTTCACTACAGGCTGGAGAATTTCTTTCTATAACAGCCCAAGAGAAAAACCAGTTTCTGAAAACTGGGAGAAGTCCTTATTGGGGTTTTAGAGAGACTCAGAAGTGTATTGGCTTAGGGCTGGACATGGTGGCTCACTCCTGTAATACTAACACTTTGGGAGGCTGAGACAGGCAGATCACTTGAGGTCACCAGTTCGAGACCAGCCTGGCCAACATGGTGAAACCCCGTCTCTATTAAAAATACAAAAAATTAGCTGGGCATGGTCGTGTGCGCCTGTAGTCCCAGCTGTTTGGGAGGCTGAGGCACGTGAATCACCTGAACCTGGAAGGTGGAGGTTGCAGTGAGGGGAGATTGTGCCACTGTACTCCAGCCTGGGCAACAGAATGAGACTGTCTCAAAAAAAAAAAAAAAAAAAAGTGAGGGAAGAGTGTTGGCTTGGCTCTTCAGTTCCTTGGTTCTGACCCAATCTTGCCAATTCAGTGAACTTCTCTGTTTCCTCATGTCCAGGATGGCCCAGATGTGTAACCAAGTACACACATCAGTCACGTTACTGTTAGCCTAATGACAGCTGTGGAACAGGGAAAGCTGATGCCTGTGTTTTGGTCAACCCCATTCTCTCCTGGCACTCTCTCAGGTGGTCTGTCAGCCATTTGTCCTCACATTTCCTGTGCCTTGAGGATCACTGATTGCTGATAAGCTGTTATCTGACAGTTTGGACTCTGGACTCTAGTGGCAGGAGGGACCTTCAGGACCTAAGATACAAAGCTCTCCTGGTGAAGTAACAAGTAATGGAATCTGTCTTCCCTCACCCAGATTTTTGGGATACAGGAGAATTTCAAGAGACGAGAGTGTGTATTTGGCAACCACAGAGATAAAATTATGAAACTGGATCTTCCAAATGGAACCATTTCACGTTTGCTCTTATTTTTGCTTCTTTGGGTCCAAGAAAACTTGCTGTTTAGTAATAAGGTTATATACACAAACTTTTGGCTGTGGAGTTGGGCTAAGGTCAGTCACCTAGGTAATGGATTTAAACCCAAGGCTATTTTGTTCCTAACTTCCAGGTGAGTGATGAAATGGTAGTGGAGCTCATTGAGAAGAATTTGGAGACCCCCTTGTGCAAAAATGGTTTTCTTCTGGATGGCTTCCCTCGGACTGTGAGGCAGGCAGAAATGGTGGGTAGCTTAGTTTTTATATTACTACTGCATGAAACCAAACTCTTGTCCTTTGTCTTTCTTAATTCCTTTGAAGGAGATGGGTCTAACCAAGCTCTGGTAGCTTAGGTGGGCCACACATTCTTTTACAGCTCGATGACCTCATGGAGAAGAGGAAAGAGAAGCTTGATTCTGTGATTGAATTCAGCATCCCAGACTCTCTGCTGATCCGAAGAATCACAGGAAGGTATTTGTCCCTTGAAGGTCCCTTTTCATGCTTCTCAGAGCTTTCTCAAACTCTGAGAATTGCTCTTGCCTAATCCCGGCCATGAAGCTTAGTGCCATTTCAACATGGATTGATTTTATTTGGTGACATCCGCTGAAGTGGTGAGATGGGATCGGGATATGGAAAGAAGAGCAAGGGATTTGAAGTCAGACAGCATCTCATTCTTGTCACTTTTTTTTTTTTTTAGATGGGAGTCTAACTCTGTCGCAGTGGCGCAGTCTCGGCTCACTGCAACCTCCACCTCCTGGGTTCAAGCAGTTCTCCTACCTCAACCTCCCAAGTAGCTGGGATTATAGGTGTCTGCCACCAGGGCTGGCTAATTTTTTTTGTATTTTTAGTAGAGATGGAGTTTCACCATGTTGGCCCAGCTGGTTTTGAACTGACCTCAAGTGATCCGCCTGCCTCGGCCTCCCAAAGTGCTAGGATTACACGCTTGAGCCACTGTGCCTGGCTCTTGTTGCTTTTTTTTTTTTTTTGAGACAGAGTCTTACTCTGTCACCCAGGCTGGAGTGCAGTGGCGCGATCTTGGCTCACTGCAACCTCTGCCTCCCTGGTTCAAGTAATTCTCCTGTCTCAGCCTCCCGAGTAACTCGGACTACAGGCATGTACCACCACGCCCAGCTAATTTTTGTAGTTTTAGTAGAGACAGGTCTTCACCATGTTGGCCATGCTGGTCCCAAACTTCTGACCTCAAGCAATCCACCTGCCTTGGCCTCCCAAAGTGCTGGGATTACAGGCTTGAGCCACTGTGCCTGGCCTCTTGTCACTTTTTAACTGTGACCCTAGGCACATTTCTTAACCTCTCTGAGGCTGTTTCCTCATATGTAGAAGGGGGTTGATAACACCTGCTTTGAGAAGCTATTTCACGTGTTAGGTAACATAAAATGCATAGTTCAAAGCCTTGCCTATATTAGGTGCTTAAGAAATGTTAATGTCTTTACATGTGTATCTCCTCCATTTTAGTGCTCCTTAAATCTGATTTCAGCTGGAGTTGCCATACTTTGCTGTAGACTTTTTATTGTAAAAATAATATAACCATCTGTACAAAGTTTAGAAAATGGAGGAAGAATTTGCTCATAGTACAGCCACTTTGTGTGTGTGTGTGTGTGTTTTAACATGTTTGTTTCTCTGTAATAGCATTGAACACAGAAATGCCTCTGCTTCTGGACACGTTTGTTCTGACAGACCAACACTGCTTTAGCCTACAGTTGTCTCTACCCTGTTTCACTAATCACTGCCATCTGCTTTGTGCCTTCCAGAAGTATGACAGAAGCTTTCAACTGCAAATGGACCCTCCATTCCCTTCTTTATTGTGGGCTGTAGCTTTTTTATGTCTTTGTCATTTTAATGGTGTCTCAGGAAAGCGGTCAGCCAAACATCTTGAACCAGACATCCATGACCATTACTTTTAATTGCTGTGTAATATTTCACAGTAGGTAAACCATTGTTTACTTATTTCCTTATTGTTGTACATTTATGTTTCTTCCAGTTAGCCACTGTTAAAATGATACTATGGCCATCATAATGCATGTAAATTTTTGGATTAGGGAAAAAATGTTTTCTTATTTCAGACATTATTACTTTGATTTCCTAATGAGGTTGAACATCTTTTCCATGTGTTTGTAGTCCATACCTTCAAGAAGAGACAAACATGTGAATAGACAGTACAGGGTTAGCACTATTATCCTGGAAAGCAATATGAAATACAGTGGACTCTACCTTATATTCATTTTCTTTTCAAATGTCCAGGTTACATGTCTCCGGCTATTCCATAGGCTCCTTTAATGCAGGAACTTCTGTTTCTTTGTATCCCCACTGGGCACAGAGTAGACAAAGCTGATGTAGGTCGAGAAGCAGTAGGGTTAACAGTAAAGACATCACTAGGCCTGGGGTCTCTGAAGCACTAAGCACGTATTAGCAGAACCAGGTGATACTGGAGACCTTTGATTCTATGGGCCCAGCTTCCTGAGTACCTGCTTCGTGCATAGCACAGTACTAGACCCTGGGAGCAGAGGACCACGAGAGGCTCTAGGATAACCATATAGTGATGCCCATCTCTGACCTCAGAGAGTCATATATGAAACTTGGGCTGTTCAGTGTAGTAGAAAGTCCAAGAAGAAAGCCTGGGGACAGGGAAGAAAGGCTGCCTAGGATAGAGATAACATTAAACTCTTCCTCGATGAAGAGTATTTCAGAGAGCCTTTCCCAGAAGGGAGGAGAAGCCGGAATGAGTATGTGTTGGACTTTCGCTGAGGCTAGTAGCAGACGTGTCTGCCCAGTGATCTGGGGGGCAGGAAGGTAGAAGGAATGCTGTTGAGAAGAGCTTTACTGGGGAGATCTGCCAAACCAAAGAGGGTAGACTTGACGGAGTTCAGGACTCATGAGATATTCTTGAGCCACTGGGTATTGTGGCAAAAATAGTATTCTAAGAACATTAGCTTGGTCCTGGTGTACAAGGTAAATTACGGCAAGGAGAAACAGATAAGGATACCATCTAGGAGCCTGTTTATGATCCACATGATGTGGTGGAGATTTCTAACTGAGGTTGGGTGGGAGAGAACAGAGAGATTCTGAAGAACAAACAGCAGGATTGCTGTAAAGGGTGAAAGAGAGAAGATTCAGTCCCTCCATTTGGAAGTAGGTGGTTAGTGTGACTTCCTCACAGAGAGAAGGACCCCGTTCCTCACAGAGCATGTCACTGCTGAAGGTGTTTTTCCAAGTTTACCCAACAGATGAGTGGCAGGGTTAGCCCTGGAAGCCTGCTTTCTGCCTCCTAGTCCAAAATGTTGATGGTTAGAAGAAAATGAGGCAGGAACTAGTCAGTTTAATATGGATCTTTTTCTTTTCTGTTTTTTTGTTTTTGTTGTTGTTGTTGTTTTTGAGACAGAGTCTCACTCTGTTGCCCAGGTTGGACACAGATGTCGGCTGTTTGAAGATGCTGGGGAATGCACCCCGGACCTCACACAGGTTCTTTTTCAAGTCTGAGATGATATGGACCCGTTGTAACAATCTTCTGAATTAGCTCTGACCTCACTTCTAGTAATTTTGAGTCATTGTTCTGTTTCTTGAATATGAATAGTTGGTGGTTGTGGTTTTTGTTTTTAACTTATTCAATATTGGCTCTCTCAAATCCTAATTATCCTACCAGTTGGCTCTCTGGTATTATCTTAATACCTGGTACCATCCCAATTTTGTGGATGAGAAAACAAGTGTTTAAAGTGTCGCACTGAATGTTGAGTGCAGTGGTTCATGCCTGTGATCCCAGCATTTGGTAGGGACCTAAACAGGAGGATTACTTGAGGCCAGGAGTTTCAGACCAGCTTGAGCAACATAGCAAGACCTCGTCTCTACTATAAAGCAAAAAAAAAGTTAGCCAGGTGTGGTAGTGTGCACCTGTGGTGGTGGTCCCAGCTACTTGGGAGTCTGAGGTGGGAGGACTGCTTGAGCTAGGGAGGTCGAGGCTGCACTGAGCCATGATTAGGCCACTGGACTCCAGCCTGGGTGACAAAGCAAAACCCTATCTCAAAAAAATAAAAATAAAGTATCACACTCACGGTAGCAGTGATTGTAGATTCCCAGTCCTGATGATACCTCCAAGCCACGCTCAGTGGCTCATGGAGCTATTTTGGTTGGTACTTGAGAGCAATCCCATTTTGAGAACTTGGAGAGTGGGGTTTCTTTCACTTACCTTCTATGGAATGAGCCTTGTATTGTTTTAAAAAGTGGTATTTGTGAATGGCAAAAGAGCAGTGTGTGGGAGTCATATTTGTTGCAGCCTGGCTGCTATGTGCCCTGTGCTCTCTAGAAGGTAAAAAAATATCCTGGTCCGTATCTCATGCCCCTAGCCCCTCCCAAAGTTGCTGCAGCTGAGCCCAGCAGTCTGCTCTCTCCTTTCCCTGGGTCTCCCAGTGGATGCCATTTCTGAATGAATGCATCAGAGGAATCCTTCCAGGCACTCAAATAATGGAAGGTGCAACCTCACAGTACATGACTGCAGTCACAGGAACCTTTACTCCTCTGTCCAGTTGGCCTTCCATATCCATGATTCCCTCATCTACGGATTCAAGCATTTGTGGATTAAAAATATTCAGAACAAAACCACCAATAAATATAACCCGGGAAAGCTGAAGAAAATAAAAAATAATACAAATTTTAAAATTCAGTATATCAATTTTTTACATGGCATTTACATTGTATTAGGTATAAATAATCTAGAGGTGATTTAAAGTATGCAAGACAACCAGCCTGGGCAACATAGTGAGACCTCATCTCTACAAAAAATTAAAAAATTAGACCGGGCGCGGTGGCTCACACCTGTAATCCTAACACTTTGGGAGGCCGAGGTGGGTGGATCACGAGGTCAGGAGTTCGAGACCAGCCTGGCCAACATGGTGAAACCCCGTCTCTACTAAAAATACAAAAAATTAGCCGGGCGTGGTGGCAGGCATCTGTAATCCCAGCTACTCAGGAGGCTGAGGCAGGAGAATTGCTTGAACCTGGGAGGCAGAGGTTGCAGTGAGCCGAGACCATGACACTGCACTCCAGCCTGGGCAACAGAATGAGACTCTGTCTCAAAAAATAATAATAAAATAAAATAAATTAATTAAATAAAAGAATTAGCCAGGCATGGTGGCGCATGCTTGTAGTCAGCTACTCCAGAGACTGAGGCGGGAGGGTCACTTGAGCCCAGTAGTTTGTGGTTACAGTGAACTATGGTCATTGCCATTGCACTCCAGCCTGGACAACAGAGCAAGACCATGTCTCAAAAAATAAAATAAACAGACCAGGCGCAGTGGCTCACACCTGTAATCCCAGCACTTTGGAAGGCTGAGGCAGGTGGATCACGAGGTCAGGAGATCGAGACCATCCTGGCTAACACGGTGAAACCCCGTTTCTACTAAATATACAAAAAATTAGCCAGGCTTGGTGGTGGGTGCCTGTAGTCCCAGCTACTTGGGAGGCTGAGGCAGGAGAATGGCGTGAACCCGGGAGGCGGAGCTTGCAGTGAGCAGAGACCGCGCCACTGTATTCCAACCTGGGTGACAGAGGGAGACTCTGTCTCAAAAATAAAATAAAAATAAAAGTACACAGGAGGATATGCATAGGTTATATGGAAATGCTGTACCATTTTATATCAGGGACTTGAGCATCTATGGATTTTGGTATCCACAGAGGGGGCTCCTGGAACCAATCCCCCCGTGGATACCAAGGGATGACTCTATAGCTTATTTTCTCTACTGTCACCTCCCTCCTGCCCATAACCCAGTGCCACTTTATGCCAAATGGACCATCTTGTCCCCCCAAAATATGCTGTGATTAACAAAAAAGAAAGTAGCACATTTTACAGAGGTGCTACTTCAATAGTCTAAATAGAATTGAATAGAATTTTTATTTATTTTATTTTTTTGAGACAGTCTTGCTCCGTCACTCAGGCTGGAGTGCAGTGGTATGATCTCGGTTCACTGCAACCTCCACCCCCAGGTTCAAGCGATCCTCCTGCCTCAGCCTCCCAAGTAGCTGGGATTACAGGTGCCTGCCACCCAGCTAAATTTTTCATATTTTTAGTAGAAACGGGGTTTTGCCACGTTGGTCAGGCTGGTCTCGAACTCCTGACCTCAGGTGATCTGCCCCCCTCAGCCTCCCAAAGTGTTGGGATCACAGGCATAAGCTGCTGGGCCCAGCCCAAATATTGCTATGCCTGCCAAATGGTGAAAAATATTAGGGAGCTCTAGTCTAATAGACCTTCATGAGAAAAGCAACCATTAGTTAAATAAGCAAACAAACACTTGGTTGGCAGAGAATTGAGAAACCACAGAAGTGAAGCAAGGCCTGGCTGCTGAGCAGAGCTTGGCCTGCCTCCTTTCCTTAGGTTTCTAGGCTGCTGTGGTGTGGCCATTCCCAGTCAGGAACATGGGCTTGTTGTCTGTGGGGACTCAGCACAGATGCAGCTGCCCACTATACATTCAGTGCCAAATAAATGCCTGTTCTTGAGCTCTATATTCCATGACTTGTTTAATAAGTCATTTTTCCCGATTACTTGAATATTGCTCCATAAGGGTTAGGCTATCTTTTATCTGTGTGATCGAAAAGATGTGTTCCATTATCTGGCGGTGTTTGCATCCATGGGAATTATTTTTCCTGTTAGTACCTTCCTGGTTTTGTAACCAAACTAGGTTAGAAAATAGAGGTCATTTCTTTGTCCTCTGTCCCCCATAGCACTTTGTACAAATCTCTGTTAAAGGATTATCACGTTTGTTATTTATTTCCACATTTGTCTCTCCCACTAAGCACTACTTGTGAGCAGGGATCATTACTCATTGCCTTGTAGCTTCTGAATTCAGCTTAAGGCTTGAATGGAATACTTATTAATGTTTGTTAAGTAAATGGGTGAACAGAATGGATGGCTGTGTGAGACCAGCACCAGAGTTCCTTCTCTCAAGTCCTGAATTAGGTAGTTATGCCAGCAGTTTGCTCTTCAGCCAGATACTCATAATAATGTTTGGTCAAAATAGAAAATATACTCTGCTGCTGGCACAAGCTCTCCTGGAAGCCCAGTTATTTAGCTGGATTTTCTGCTGGGTGCTGGGTCCTTGCATCCAGCGTCCCTATCTCTGCTTGTCATTCCGGAGCCCCCTAGAGTGGAGTGCAGGTGCGTACTGTCAGTTAACCTAACTCATATTCATTTGCTGCCTTTCAGGCTGATTCACCCCAAGAGTGGCCGTTCCTACCACGAGGAGTTCAACCCTCCAAAAGAGCCCATGAAAGATGACGTATGTAAACTCAGGACAAAAAATTTCCTTTTCTTTCCTTCCCCTTTCTTCACTGTTTTCTTTTTCCTTTATTCTTTCCATCTTCCTTTTATTTCTACCAATATTACTAACTTAGTCATGAAAAATAACACTATCAAGTAAATCACATGGCCTGTGTCAGATCTATTCAGTGTCTCCTCAGGTGGTTTATTGCTTGGCCTCAAGGTTGCTTCCAGTGGTGCTAGCTTTTTGCAGTGCCCAGATTGTACCTGTCTTCTGTCAAGAGCAGCCCCTTTTCTGGCATCATGGCCACCTAAGTGAGCAGCTAATCAGGAGAAGGTTTCTTAAAAGCCTACAATTGGAGAGTGGGAAGAGTGTGGCACTGAAGAGAAGTTTGATGACCAGTCCTCCAGAAAAATATTCTCTTTTTATAGTTATTGCTGCTGTACTGTGTCCTGGGGTTTCATACATGGTCACTGCACCATTTGCCATAAAGAGTCTATATGGTTTGTTTTAAAGCATGCAGGCAACAGTAAGAATTTCCTGGGTTTACCTTTGTCCTATGAAACAAGTTCATCAGGTCATTCAGGTTCTATAAATACAGGTTCCAGAGCCGTTATGGCAACTTAGTCACATTTTGCAAAGTTGCTAATTCTACCATTCAAAGTTCTTATTTTACTTGCCACTTTTAGAATGTTGATGGGTGACACTCTAGTAAATACACTAAATATTTAAGCAACTAAGATTACAATTGCTAATGTATCTTTGATTTTGATGTATTCTGGCCTTAGGGGCCTTTTTGACTTCCTTACTTTTGACCCTAGAAGTGTTTATCTTGGAAGCTGAATCGCCTGAGCACAAAGATGAGAAAGTCATTGCCTATCTTCCCCTCATGAACCCCTTTCCTCACAGCTGGTGTTTCTGACAAACTCTCTGACTTCTGTTCACCAGCTGCTCTGCTCCTGGGAGTAGCAAAGTTCTTCACTGGAGAGGGTCTGGATTGCCTGTCTTTGTCTCTGATGGGCTTTGGGAACAGACAGCATCCTGGGCAGAATGGTCCCATCTCAAATCTGCATCTGGCATGGAATAAGAAAACCTTGCTAACAGTCCCAGCCTTTCATTGCTGTCTTCCTGTTCTCAGATCACCGGGGAACCCTTGATCCGTCGATCAGATGATAATGAAAAGGCCTTGAAAATCCGCCTGCAAGCCTACCACACTCAAACCACCCCACTCATAGAGTACTACAGGAAACGGGGGATCCACTCCGCCATCGATGCATCCCAGACCCCCGATGTCGTGTTCGCAAGCATCCTAGCAGCCTTCTCCAAAGCCACATGTAAAGACTTGGTTATGTTTATCTAATGTTGGGTCCAAGAAGGAATTTCTTTCTATCCCTGTGAGGGAATGGGTGGGAATGATAGGACAGGCAAAGAGAAGCTTCCTCAGGCTAGCAAAAATATCATTTGATGTATTGATTAAAAAAGCACTTGCTTAATGTATCTTTGGCGTGTGTGCTACTCTCATCTGTGTGTATGTGTGTTGTGTGTGTGTGTGTGCATGTACATATGTGTTCACTCTCCTACTTTGTAAGTTTTAGGCTAGGTTGCTTTACCAGCTGTTTACTTCTTTTTTGTTGTTGTTTTGAGACAAGGTTTCGCTCTGCCACCCTGGCTGGAGTGCAGTGGCGTGATCTTGGCTCACGGCAACCTCTGCCTCCTGGGGCTCAAGCAATTCTCCCACCTCAGCCTCCTGAGCAGCTGGGACTACAGGTGCATGCCACAACACCTGGCTGATTTTTGTATTTTTTGTAGAGACAGGATTTTGCCAAGTTGGCCAGGCTGGTCTTGAACTCCTAGGCTTAAGCAATCCACCCACCTTGGCCTCCTGAAGTGCCAGGATCACAGACGTAAGCCACTACACCCAGCCCAGCTGTTTACTTCTTTAACCATACTTTTGATTTTATTTTTTGACCAAAATGAACTAACCCAGGTAATCTTCCAGGGACCGCAATTCCAGAACCTCATAGTATTTCTTCCATTTCCAGCAGCTGATTAGAAGTCCAGGATCATGTGAAGTCAGGCAGGGTCACAGTTCCTGATGGCACATTATGGACAGAGAATTCCATTTTGTTTTCTAACCCATGATGAAAACCCACGTGAGTCAGTGTGTGAACAGGGATCATTAATTTTTTCCCCCTAGGTGGAAGGAAAAAGGCACTTATGTTGCAGGTTACAGAAATTACTGGGAGAGGATATTGTCATAAAAAGAGCCAGGCCAAATTGGAATATTTTTGTGATCTGCATCATGATGCTGAAAATAGCGATTATTTGGGAATTGGGTTTGAAAACTGAATTGTTGCCAGAGAATTAAACCAGGTGAAAGGTCCTTTTGAATTCAGATTGTCTTCTGAACATCCAGGCTGATCATCTGAGAGCAGTCAAATCTACTTCCCCAAAAAGAGACCAGGGTAGGTTTATTTGCTTTTATTTTTAATGTTTGCCTGTGTTTCCAAGTGTGAACAAAACAGTGTGTGATCTATTCTTGGATTCATTTTGATCAGTATTTATTCAAACCCAGTCTCTCTCCAGGACATAAAACTGAAATCAGATATGTTCTTTTTAAGCCCAAACCCTCTCCCTTCTAGATCCAACCCTTCACCCCTAATTTTATGATGGCTATAGCCATGGACTTCCCCAAGAAAAGATCACCCAGAAATAAGACCACCTGTGACAATTACCAGCTTTTATTCATAACCTTAGCTTCCCAACTATTGAGCATTTTCTAAGGTCCCTGCTGTCTTTTGGTCTCTGGTTTGATTTGTGGCAAACAGATGAAGTAACAGACTGCTATGAAGGACCACAAAAACGGCAGCCTCTGGAAAAACCATTAGAAAGTCAGTGGCAGATCCAGTAAATAATATCGCCAGCCTCAGCATAATCTGCTGCTGACTCGATTCAGTGGACTCTAAAGTGCCCAGCCTCCTGACCTGAGCTCTCCTGCCATCTGTGAGACTACCAGAGGTCTTATCTGCCGTCCACATGGCAACTGGGCATGAGTACCTGGCCACCTTGCTTCCCTCTTTGCCTGGTCCAAGTGAGTGTCTGCTGCCTCTGTCCTGCCTTGTTTTCCTGGCTCTAAACCAACTCCACCCACTCTTAGTGGAAACTCAGTCTGGCTTTGTGTGTTTCTGGGAAGCACATGACTTCTGGGAATGGGCAAGGAAGAGGAGTGAAACAAAAACTGTCAGCTATGTGTGCCTGGTCTGGGATCCTTCTCTGGGTGACAGTGGCATCATGAATCTTAGAATCAGCTCCCCTTTAACTAGGGACAATTGTAAGCACTTGGCCTCAAAGTTGAGGTTCCTGAATGTTTGCTAATTGAATGTGCATGATCCTTGCCCAAATATTTGTCATCCGTCCACATAGATTCACGTGTGCATACAACATGTACAAGTAATATTTGGGCTGCCCATAAGAACTGGAAGATTCATAGGGAATGCATATACCCTTCTCAGTATGGTTAGGATTCTGTTTTTGCTTCATTTAATTCCAGAGTTCCTCAGCCTCAGCAGGTTCTGCTTTTACCTGTCACAGAAATTTCCAGTGTTTAATGCATTTGGTTGCTGGGGCTTACATGCCAGCCTCCTCTGATATGTACTTGGTTTTTAAAAACCCATTTTGTTCTCTCTTGTTTCCTCTCTATTTCAGCCTAGTATCAGAAGGCCAGGCGAGACTGCAACACTGCTCATCACCCCGCGGCGTGATCCCTGCTCTTAGGTGCTGGGCAGAGGGGAAGGGTGGTCAGGGTGAGGATGGTGAGGGAGGGCTGGTGAGGGGCTCAGAGGAATACTCGGAACAACAGCAGTGTTATTGTAGTGTGGCAGTTTCTTTTATACATAGGTGAGAGTTTTTAAAGTGTAAGGGAAAAATTAATTTTTTAAAAAACACCATGCTTGGAGGGTGGGGGTAGAAATAGACACAATATTATTTCTAAGGAATCGGGTTTTCATTTACTCTGGACTGGTGAAAATATTTTTTAAAGCCAGTGCTCTAAGACCTCAGGTTTTATCTCAGAACCCCATGGGTTCCAGACCAAGAGTACAGGAAATCAAATTGTTGTCCTGTCTGTCTATAGCTTGGAACAGGGAGCTTTGATTACTGACCCCGGTTCCACACACTGTAAGATCAAAAAACCATCTCCACATTTGAAAGAGATGTAAGGTGTATTCATAGGGATGGTGGCTCAACAAATCAAGCAAACTGGAATCAAGGGGAGGGGGAAGGGAATGAAATGGAAAGGGAGGCTGATTCCCTTCCCCTGACTTACCACTAATTTACTAGGCTACCTACTCTCATGAGTAACCTCTCACAGCTACTCAGCACATGCCACAATCCTATGCTCTTGCCTTCTTTTATCTGCAGTGTGTGAAGGGACTCTTTTAAATAAATGAGCAAGTGTCCTAAGCTATGTCATCCAAAGATTGTCCTTTCCATTCTCAAATCCTGTGACTGGGATCACTCAACAGCACTGTGTTGTATTATTTTCAATGAGGTGCCTTTCTTAACTGACCAAATGCTGCCTTGTTTGGCCCCTAAATCAATAAAATATGTTAAAATTTGTATCCCCTGTTGTGGCATTTTTTTTAGATAATCTAAGCTAGAAAAATGACATTGAATTCTGGACCTGGCTGGAAGGAAAAGAAGCCCTTTCTTGTGGTCGCTGGCAGCTGTGTGGTAGGGAGGTCCAGGTATGTGCATATGAGATAAGCCTGCACCCTCTTGACCTTCAGCTCCTATGCAGGCTTCTCTTGAGCCCAGAGACAAGGCAGCTTGGTCTAGTGGAGATAGCACTGTGCTTGGAGTTCAGGGGACCTAGGACAAATCCCAGCCAGTTAGTTATTCACTGTGCTCCTGTTTCCTCAGCTGAAAAAGGAAGTTGGTTATGCCACCTTCTCGGCCTTAATGGCATTAAATGAAATTTATAGGAAGAGGTTTTTGCTCAGTACCTGGCATGCAACAGACATTGGATAAATGTTAGTTGGATCCAGATATACACAGAAAGATATCTGCTTCCTGCCAGGCTGGATAACTGTTGAATGGACACTTGTCCATAGTCTAGAAAGCCAGTGCTTCTAATCCCTAAGCCAGATCTTTGACTACCTTTTCAGTTGCTTCTTTAACACTCTTTGTTGCTTCTCTGTGTGTCCTAGTTTAAATTCATTTCCTCTCCAGCAAAAGTGAGCTTAAATAATTTCTCCAAACTAAAGCTCTCATGTTTTTGGAAGGGCTGCCTTTGCAAGTGAGGTTTCTGAGAAATGACTGTTGTTCCCAAAACAAGAGGGAGCTGGGCTGGAAGCACCACTATTCTTTAGGCATCTTGTTACAGAGAGAGGCAGGGTCTTCACTGACATATTAAATCCTGTTCCCTGAACCAGCCCCTCCCTCTTCTGCTCCACTTCCTCACCTGTGCAGAGTCATTTTCAGGTGTTAGCCTTACTGATTTGCACTGATCTGTTTGTTCCCTGAGCTTTTTAAATACCCTGTGAAAATTTTCTTTCCTCCCTTGGTCATCATGCATCTAATTGTGGGGAAATGTTTGTCAAACCAACCTGCAAAGCAGCATGGTGTAGTTGAGAAGAATAAACAGAGAAGACTGGGTGAGCTATTGTTTGTTTGCTTCTTTGGGCCTGGGTTTCCTCATCTAATCTGCAAACCAAGAATGCAGACTAGTCCTACCACTCCCGGAAGACTGACGTTATGCCAGGTATTATGCAAAGGCTTCATGTAACCCTCGACTTCACGTAACCCTCACACAGCACCCTGTGGAGTCAGAACTGTCCTTCACTTTTATAGGTGAGGAAACCAGACTCAGAGAGGTGAAGTGGCATTCCTGAGGTCATGCATAAGAGGCAGTCAGGACTGAAACACAGTCTCTAACACTTATCCGTCCCCTTGATCTTGTTGCTGAAGTGATTTAATTACTTGCGTAGCTCTGCACACAGGAAGGGCTGCTCTGAATAAGAGCTCTTTTCCATGGACACTCAGCGCTGCCGGAACTGATTTTGAAGAAGTCACTGCCGGCTCTGAGGGCCTGGGGTATGTGTCTTAGGATCTCCTGTGTGCACAAAGTGTCACTGACAGAACACAGCAGGATGGAGAGCAGCCTCCTCAGAAGCCTCACAAGTCTTTCCTCAGATGAAGACAGAGCAACGAGTCAGAAGACAGATTTCAACAGCGACTTCACCATGCGACCTTGGACAAGTTATCTCACCTCATCAGTAGAATAGGAATGATCCCTACCCCTCAAAGGTGCTGATGACACTAGTGACCAAGATACTCATGTGGGTTGGACTGCCCAGGACACAGCAGATGCTTAGTAAACACAGATGGAATTCAGAGGGAAAATGTAGGCATTGAAGAAAGTTGTCTTACTGACCATCTGGAACCAGGCTAAGGATCCCCTAGAAATCATAGACCTCTGAAATTATATGCAGAATTCTTTATGTGTTTTCATAATTAATAATAGTCTAACATATTAAATTCTTAGCTGTGTGAGAGGTTCTGCATGCATTATCTCATTTATTCTCCTCGATAACCCTGTGGAGGTAAGTACTGCTGTTATCTCTATGGTATGTCTGTAGACTTTGAGGTTCAGACATCTGATAATGGCAGAACCAGAGCCTGAGTCCAAGTCTGGCTCCACACCCCAGCCTCTTAACACTGTGCCAATTGCTTTGACACTTTGCTGGGGAGAGACGAAATGATCTCAAAGGCACTCATGATACAGAAAAGGCTATGAGCCATGGATCCAAACAAAAGGAGAAACTCAAGTAGGTTTGCTGTGTTACAGTGAAGGACCTGCCACAGGTAAGACCTTTTTCTATTTGGCCATCCTCCGTTGTTTCCTTATTGTTGGTACTAAAGTTCCAATGTGCTGGATTTGCATAGCTCCTGGAATCACACGTATTCCAGAAAGGCTGGAGGGGTGAGTTATGTTGGGGGAAGGAGCCGGTTCCCATCTCTTGTCCTCCACGATTATCTCCTGGTTCTGGATAAGGTGGCCAGGGGAGGGTGTGTATGTAGGCTGTTGAGTCACAGGCAGCCGTCTCAGATTGCAGCTCTGTGTAGCTGATGGTGTTGCATTATTCATAACTCCAGGGGGAGCAGTGTGCTTCTGATGTCTTGGGAATGCAGCAGCTCTGGGTTTAGAGTCATCCATGGCAGTGTGATGATGAGCTGCTCTCACAGAGGGCCCCTTCCAGGTGCCCAGTCCAGATTGAGGTGCCCCCAGCAGAAAACAGGTGGAAATGGAAAGACAGAGCATCAGAGGGCAAGACAACATGGGCCTAGATCCTGTGCAGATAGCCCTCAAGCCAATAAGCCAAACAGATCTGCACTTTGGGGGTAAAGTTGCTATGGAGCAAATAATTTGATTGTGTGGTGTTCTGTAAGGGTTTTGCAGACAAATTCCTCTGAGCTTAGCTAGGAGTTCATTATGCTTCCTGTTTAGCTGGTCTTCTTTCTTCTACTAAATAAGAAATGCTTCATTTTTGGCCGAGCACGGTGGCTCATGCCTGTAATCTCAGCACTTTGGGAGGCCGGGGCATGCGGATCACAAGGTCAGGAGTTTGAGACCAGCCTGGCCAACGTGGTGAAACCCCGTCTCTACTAAAGATACAAAAAAATCAGCTGGGCATGGTGGCGCCCACCTGTAATCGCAACTATTTGGGAGTTCGAGGCAGGAGAATTGCTTGAACCCGGGAGGCGGAGGTCGCAGTGAGCTGAGATCGCGCCATTGCACTCCAGCCTGGGCGACAGGGTAAGGCTCCGTCTCAAGAAAAAAAAAAAGAGAGAAAGAAATGCTTCACTTTCTACTGTCTTCCTTCTTGCCCTGGCTGTGAGGAAACTCAAAACTACGTCTTGTGTTCAGTTGTTAATCATTCCTCAGCCATGGTTTCTTAATAAAATTTCAACGCCAGCCCAATTTTAGTTCAGTGTTTAGCATTTTTGTGCTCATGTGTGTTGTAAACTGCCTTGAGTCTATTTTGGAAGAGAAGCAGAGTGTAAAGGAAGGGCTAATTATGCAGTACAGGAGGTCAGACTGCAGAGAAGAAGGTAGCTTTGTGAAGGAAGTGGGATCTGGGTGACTCCATGCAGAGGGTGGCAGCATTCCAGCTGAGGGCACAGCACAAGGGAGGGTACAGCGGCCACTGGTGCTCTGGGCTGCTTTAACCTCAAGCAGGGATCCCCAACCCCCAGGCCATGACTACCACCAGCAGGAGGTGAGCGACAGGCAAGTGAGCACTACCGCCTAAGCTCCATCTCCTGTCAGATCAGCAGTAGCATTAGATTCTCATAGGAGCACAAACCCTATTGTGAGCTATGCATGCGAGTAATGTAGGTTGCCCGCTCCTTGTGAGAATCTAATTAATGCCTGATTATCTGAGGTGGAACAGTTTCATCCTGGTCTGTGGAAAAATTGTCTTCCATGAAACTAGTCCCTGGTGCCAAAAATCTTGGAGACTGCTGACCTAGAGAACCCCTACCAGAGTTCTTGGGAAATCTGTATCTGATTAGAGATAAGTTTTTCAAACAAAGCACAGTGACCGTAGAAGGGAAGTTTTTCAGCTCATGAATAATGTCAAGAATGCAGAAGAGCAAAAGACAAGGATACGTACATAGAGATTTGATGGGCCGCTTTAAGCTCAGCCCATGTGCCACTCTTCCTCCCTCCCCTAAACACACCACAGTCTGTGCTTTGACCATGAATCAGGCGATACTTTGCTGTGGGGCTGAAGCGGGGGAAGTCCTTCAGTTTTATTGTCAGCTCTTTTTTCCAGTCATGTGTCTAGTGGTATGGGCATGAGTTCTGAGGATGACAAAGATGGTCTGTGCTTAGATCTTGGTCCTGACAGTAACTTACTGTGTGCCTTGAGGGAGACACTTAACCTGTAAGCCTCAATGAACTCATCTGTAAAATGAGGGTCATAGCACTCATCTAGAAGAGTGGTGAAGTTCATATGAATTGAGAAATAGCAGCTGCCCAATAAATGATCCTTTCTGTGTCCTTTCCCAAGGCCATTTGCTGAGGAAAAAAGGACCTTACCATGGCTACCAGCTATTTCAGAATAGGTATCTTTACCCATTCCTATTCCTCAGTGCCACCTCATCCCCCTTGGAATTCAGTACCAAACCCGAACAGGTTGCTTTTCACTGGAGTGTTTCCTGAGCTGCCAGATGTGCCCCTGAGTGGAGATGGGAATCAGTGTTATCTTCCCCAGGGATGCTGATTCTACTCCAGGCTGGCAGGAGACATTGTGGTCCTGACATGGCAGCCAACCAGATACCAATGGTCTTGGCACCCCCAAAGCTTACTGAGAGTAGGACATTCTATAGTTGAAGATGAGGGGAGCATCTTCAACTGCTGAAACCACACCTTGGCCTGGCTGTACCTGCTCCTATCTTGAGGCCAAAATAGGAGGGAGCACAAAAGAACATGGTGGGGTAGATCTGTGTGCACGTGACACCAGTGAGGTGCTGGAGTGGGCCGTGAGAGTCTTTAGTGAGAATATGTTGGCTCATGTTTTGGAAACCTTTGAAAATTGTCCTGTGGTAAGGGAATGAGAACAGTACCTCTCTCTTTGTGCTGTTGACAGGATGAGTTCATGTCTGTCAGGTATTTTAGAACAGTGACTCCCATAGTGCTCAGTAAGTGTTTCCTAGCTAGCAGCTCTGGCTCAGCAATTCCAGTTTGTACATGTCCCCCAAGGAAATGACTAAGTATGTGCAGAAAGCATTCTTTATAACAGGGTTAGAATTGGAAACAACCTAAATTTCCAACAAAAGGGGAGATTGGCTGATTCATTCATGGGATGGAATAGTATGTGATCACGAAATAAGTCATTTTAAGACAAAGATTTTATGGTAAATTTATTAAGTGAATAAACAAAGGTTTTAAAACAATACAGAATGGAATATGCTTTTTTTTTTTTTTTTTTCTCCTCCTAGAGACAGGATCTCCATATGTTGCCCAGGCTGGTCTTGTGCGCCACCATGTCTGGGTAAAGAATGGATCTATTTTTAAAAGGAAACTTTTTATTTTGGAGTAATTTTAAGTTTACAGAAAGGTTCTAAAAATAGTATAGAGGGTTTCTGTATATACTTCACCTAGTTTCCTCTAATGTTAACATTTTACTTAAGTATGGTACATTTGTCAAAACTAAGAGATTAACATTGGTATATTACTAGACTGACTATATTTGGTTTTCACTAGCTTTTCCACTAATGTCTTTTCTATCCAGGCTCCAACCCTTTATACCACATTGCATTTTTTTTTTTTTTTATTTAAAAGTGTATGTACATAGAAAAGCATCCGGGTGCATATAGATGAAAATGTTAACAATGATCATAGCTGAGTGGTTGAACTAAGGGAGATTTTTGTTTTAAAGTTTTTAGTATGTCTTCTAATTTTTCTATGTTTAACATGTCACATAATTTTAAAACACAAAACTAACAATTCAGGCTGAGTTGGTGCCCTCTGATTACCCCTTGTATGGCTATACTGTGTATGTTTAGCTGAGTCTTTTCAACACTCAGCTAAAGAGGGCAAATGAATAAGTCTGCCTCATCCCTCTTTCCTTATCATGCAGCCCAGGGCCAGGCACAGAGGAGGCACTGATAATATCTAGTTGAATAATGGGTGAAGTCAGAGAAGTTTATTGCTACCAACTCTCAGAGATAAACTAGTCTTAGCACTCTTTTTCAGCTTAAGGAAACCCAGGCTTATGTTTCCCCAGTTTAGTGACCCCAGCAGGACAGGACCTGTTTTTAAAGTTTGCAGTCTCAGGGCTGACTTTTATGCCCATCGCTGAATTAGTTGCTGTGGCCAGGAGCATGGAATATGCCTCTTGGCCAGGCTTGGGTCCACTGACCAGACCTTTAGATGGCTTCCCAAAGAAAAGTCAGGGTTCTGCTATCCAAAGGAGGTAAGATGGATACTGAGGAAGTTAAATACAACATCAGAGCCATCCCCTAAACACAGGCATTTTAATCTCTAATTCCTTTTGCCATACTATACGTCATGCTTGGGCTCCCTGATGAGAATAGTACCACATTAATGCTATTCATCATTAAATCCTAGCATCCAGCACAGTGCTTGTATGTAGCAGGGACCTAGTCAACATACAAGTGAATAAATACATTTCTTGGTGACCTAAACAAAATCATTTAACTAGATGTTTAAATCAGAATGCTTTGAGTTGTAAATAACAGAAAACCAACTCAATAAAGGACATTTGTTGACTCATGCAACTGAAAAGTCTAGTGGAGCCCAGCAGTCAGGCATGGTGTGGTCAGGACTTCACTTATGTGCCAGTCTCTGACTGCCCCCTTGGTATCATCAGGCTTGTCTCTCTCATGTTAGCAAAATGACTGCAGCAGTTCCAGACGTGACATCTGTACTCCACAACATCCAGAACAAGAGAAAATACAGAGACCCTGTATCACAGAATTCCCAGCAAAAGTCCTGAGAGTCACTGTGAACTGAATAAGATTACATGCCCACCTCTGAATCAGCAGTTAGTGGCAAGGGTTGTTTACTGGCTTAGCCTAGATCATGTACCTCACCCTTAGAAATGGGGAGATAGGGGAGGGAGAGAGTAGAATCAGCTTCCCTGAAACTACATGGATTCCTGATGGGAACTGAGACTTTGGGGAAGGGGAAAGCAGTCCGGATCCTGAGGATGTAACCAATAGGAATCCAGCTCAATTGAATACCCTGAATTGTGTGGCATAAACAAGGGCTGCAGGAGTTAGAGGGCAATGAGTGAAGGTTGCAGCAGTCAGAGCAGGGAGGCTTCATGGAGGAGGATGAGAGACTGGAGCCAAACCCTGAAGAGGTAAAAGATTTGGGCAATGGGGTAGGGAGGTGGAAAGGAAGGAACATTTCCCATGTGCCAGACATCATACTAAACCCTCTGTATGCCAGGTGTGGTGGCTCACGCCTGTAATCCCAACACTTTGGGAGGCTGAGACAGGTGGATCACCTGAGGTCAGGAGTTCGAGACAAGATTGGCCAACATGGAGAAACCCCGTCTCTACAAAAATACAAAAATTAGCCAGGCATGGTGGTGCACTCCTTTAGTCCCAGCTACTCAGGAGACTGAGGTGGGGGAATTGCCTGAACCCGGGAGGCAGAGGTTGCGGTGAGCCGAGATTGTGCCACTGCACTGCAGCCTGGGCGATAAAGCAAAACTCCATCTCAAAAAAAAAAAAAAAAATTCTCTGTATGCATTATCTCACTTAACCCTTACAATGACCTGCAAGTTTGGTATCATCATTATCCCCATTTTACAGTTGAGAAACTGAAACCCAGGGGTCACACAGTAAGTGTTGAGGTTGAGACTTGGACCCAGCTTGTCTGGCTGAGAAGCTTGTGCCTGGAGCTATGACACTGGTGAGTAAAGTAGACAGTGGTCACCTGGGAAGTTTGCATTAGTGTGAAGTAAGTGGCCTGACCTCAGGTCATCACAGAGGTAGTGCAGAATGTGAAGTTCTTCCCTCAGCTGTGCTGTTTTTGGGGCAGCGGGGATCAGAACCAAAGCACAATTCCTTTGAAAGTTTGCCAAACTTTGACCTTAACCATGTGAAACCTTGTGCCTTTCCTCCTCACCAGATGGATTCTTCAGACAAGGCCTAGGTGCTGGTTCTGCTCCTTACTAGGTGGCCTTGAATGTATCATTCACAGTCTTTGAGCCTCAGTTTCCCTATTTGCAAAATAGACACAGTAATACCACATTTATTGATTGAACAGATTTACTCTTGCCTTATCTTTGCTGGGCCTGGGAGACCAAGAAACAAAGATGAATGAGACAGTGCCTGCCCCCAAGGACCTCCCAGTCTAGCAGAGGAGATGGATATAAAATCAGAGAGACTTATGGAGAGCAGTGGAAAACATAGATCAGGGAGCGATCAACTTAGCTTAAGTGGATCTGGGAAGGCCTCAGAGTAGGGGACATCTGAGCCACATCTTGAATGGTTAGTAAGAGTTTGCCAGGCAGCCACTTGGGGCAGAGTTTTGTGAGAATCAGATAAGCTGTGTCAAAGTAAATGTTTTATAAATTGGGCTGCCTTTCCCTTCTAGGTTCATACCTCAGCTTGCATTACTGCTGTAGGAAACATAAGAAATGCCCTAGAAACCCCTCCCTGGGCCAAGAGTTCCTAGAATTAGGGGCCGGGGAAGAGTTTTGAATGCATGCTAAAGTCTAGGCTCATCATCTTGCCACACAAGGCCTGTTTGGCTTCATCTTTCTCTTAATTTTATGCTCACGCAAAACAACCACCTAGAGTTCCATGAAATCATTACCTCCCTGTTTCTCCTCCTATGTCTTCTTCTTCTGCACACCCACCTGGCAACCTCTAATTTGTCTCCTGGAAATGTGATTGACCCACACTCCACTCACGCAGCCTCAGCACCCTTTTATTTGTAAATACATGGACTCATCTTCTCCAGGGGACTGGGGGTCCTTCAAAGACAAAGAGTAGGTCTCAATCTCTACCCTGCCACACCTAGCACCAACTGATCAGAGCTGCATCTCTGATGCAGGGATAGGTAGTTGGGAGTCTCACTTCTTCCACAAACATTGAGCTTCTGCCACAGGCCTGCTGGCGTCAAGTCAGGCAAAAAGGATTCAGGAAGCAAAGGGTACAATCCAACCCTGGAAGCAGTCACAGTCCAGAGAGAAACTCACATGTAAACAGTCCATTGTAATACTGGGTGATGTGTGCTGGGATGAAAGGATATCTGGAGCATGAAGGGGACACAGGAGAGATCAACTACTTTGGGTACACGGGAAATTGAGCAGGAATCTGCTGGTTGGTGAAAGACAGACACTAGAGCTTGTACGAGGCATGGAAGCATGAAAAAGCACAGCAGGTTCCAGGGTCAGTGAGTATGCGTATGGCTGAAGGAACATGGGAAGAATGGAAGCAGGCTGGGAGAAGCAGCTAGGGAAGCAGGCAGAGGACAAGGAAGAGCAGACTTTACTCTCATGTGAAGGGTTTGGACACATTTTAGAGCCAGTTATTGAAGCTTTTCAAGCAGGGAAGGGATGATGTGGTCAGTTTTGTTTTAATGTGGAGCAGGAGAGAGAGGCCAGGTCGGAGGCCAGGGGTGTTCTGTTAGCCCAAGGCTTTTGGCCACTTAATAGTATTAACAACAGTTAACACTTAGTCTGATTACTCTCTGCAGGCCCCATTCTCATTACCTTATACATTTATTTTATTTTTTTTTTTTGAGATAGAGCCTCACTGTGTTGCCCAGGCTGGAGTGCAGTGGCGTGATCTCCACTCACTGCAACCTGCGCCTCCTGAGTTCAAGCGATTCTCATGCCTCAGCCTCCCGTGTAGCTGAGACTACAGGCGCACACCACCATGCCCAGCTAATTTTTATATTTTTAGTAAAGATGGGGTTTTGCCACGTTGGCCAGGCTGGTCTCGAACTCCTGGCCTCAAGCAGTCTGCCAAAGTGCTGGGATTACAGGCATGAGCCACCGCGCCGGGCCACCTTATGCATTTTAAATGATTTAATTCTCCTAGGGCCCTATGAGACAGATACTATTCTCATTTTAAGGTTCAAAAACTGAGGCATAAAAAAATTAAATAAGTTGCATAACTTGGTAAATGGTGGGCCTGACTGCACTCTGGCTGGCACACTTCAGGGCCTGTGCTTTTAGTTACTGTGCTGGGTAGGATCTCATCGTCGTCACAGTAATAATGATACGCTAATGAACATTTGTTGAACTCAGATTCCATACTGTGCTTTGCTCTGTGGGCTTCAGATTATTACCTCAGGTTTAACCAGGTTCTAATCAAGTTGGCAAGAAGGACACTGTCCACCTGGGGGACCAGCCTCAGAGCCCACAGTCCAATAGAGACACTGCTCCAGGTCTTGCTGTGTCTGAGGGAAGTGGCCTGGCCACCTTCCCAAATTGCTGAAGGCGTGACCTTTGGCAGGGGCAGCCAGAGCCTCGTGCTGCCTTTGGCTGAGAGCTGGGCCAGAGGGGCTGAGCCAGAGTGGAGTGATCAGCTGCATGGGCTGGGCCCCTGGGGCCTCCAGACACCCTGGCTCAATGCCTGGACACTGTTCAAAGCTGCTACAGCTAGAGCTGGGGACCAAGCACCAGGACCCCTGAGTTCCAGGCCCAACTCGGTGGCTGATGTGCTGCGGGAGCTTGGGCAAATCCCTACCCCTCCATTGGCCTCAGTTTCCTGGAAGGCAGTTGAATAAGATTGCTCCTGTCCGTGACCTTCCTCCATAATATCATCTGTGACAGGCTGGACATTTGGGATACCACAAAGTAGTCCCTCCTGCATAGAACCCAGGCCCCAGGTTATTTAGGATTTCTCCTTGGTACCAAGCACTGCTGGGCACTGGGGCCACAGAGAGGAGCTGAGCTGATCCCTGCCTTCAAGTAGCTCCCAGTTGGTTGTCAGGGGGTGATGGGGGTGGAGGGGGGGTGTGGAGCGAGACAGACAGGAAAACCAGCCATCAACCTAGTGTGATAAGTGCTGCACTGCATAGAGAGAAGGAAGTACTGCACTGCATAGCGAGAAGGATGCCCAAGGAGCTGCAGGGCTCCATGGAGAGAGCAACTGACTGCCTGCAGTGTCCTGGACGGCTTCCCTATAGGAAGGACGTGGAGCTACTGCATCTTCCAGGTAGAGAAGGGGATGTGCATTCCTATTGAGGGAACAACCTCCACAGTGGTCGGGAGACAGAAAAGACCAGGTGTTGAGGAAAGGGTGAGCTCCATGTGGCAGATGGTGGGAAGGAATGTGAGTGCAAGGAGATGGGGCTACAGGGCAGGTGGGAGGCAGCAGGGACTGGACTGAGTGCCAAGTTCCTGAGCCACAGCTCAAGGCTCCGAGGCTACAAGGAGCAGAGCCCACATACAGGCTTCACAGGCACTGGGGAGGGCCTCGAGCCTCTGGAGTCCCAGCTTGGTAACACTCTTCCTCCTGCTGCTTGCATTTCTTCCTGTGTCTCATACTTCCTTCCCTTCCCTGGAGGCCAAAGGCCACCCTGTGCCTTCCTGTTCAGGGCACTCTACCCCCTTTCAACCTCCGGTAAAGTTCTTCACAGGGTAGCCCATGCATTCCAAATGCCTCATACTTGTGGGTCTCATCGTCTACCTTCTGGGTTTCTCCAGTAGCCTAGCGAGGCAGCCAAGACTGAAAGAACTTGTAGGTGATACAGAAACAGGGAGCACCTATGGGCCAGGCCCCATGTTGGCCTCTGGAGAACAGGCCAGACAAAATTCTTGCTGGGAGCCCTCAGTCTGGCTGGGAAGACAGATGCTAAAGATGTGATCATACCAATCAGCTGACCTCCCTGCACAGACAGGGAAGGCATCCCTGAGTTGCAGTTTGAACATGAGGTTCTAGAGAACGAGCTTCCTGAAGCAGCACAGGAAGAGTGTTACCAAGTACGAGATGACTTGTTTCAGGTCATCTGGCCAGTAAGGGAGGTCTGGAGCCAAAACTCTGATCTGTCTGACTCAAGGCCCACTAATTTGCAGTTCCCTCCCACTGGTATTTTTCTCCCATTATGCAAATGTCAACAGCAAAGAATTTTCATATCTTTAATATTGCTGGATCCTCTGTGAGATAGGGCCCACTCTCCCTATTCAGAGGCATACAGACCTGGGAAGTCTAAGTGATTCATCCGTGGTCACAACAAGGTCAGAACTAGGATGAGAACACACATCTCTGGGCTCCAGGATAACCTGGTGAGATCATGGAGGAAAATTGTTGCTGTCTTTCCCAGCTTTGCCCTGAGCCAGGCTACCCCTGAATGACAGACACACGTTCCCAGTTGTTTCCCAGGGACTTGCCTGGGAAACAACTTCCTGGAGGAATACCATAGTGACCTGAGAGATATGTTTGACTTGGGAGCAACCCTGTTCTGAGCCTGAGGGTCCCCAGAGCTCAGAGCAGACATTCAGAGCAAATTATGGTATTTCTGCCCTTGAGATTGCAAACAGAACTGCTTTTGGATGAAATGGAGCATGAGCCCCATGCTGGGCAAGCAGTGCAGGCCCCTGTAATCTCTCTAAGGGATGTGGGTGCCACCATCAGAGACTTGTAAGCTATAGGAAGCTCCAAGCTCTTGAACACTGTGCCCTCAAGCCCTGAAGTGGGAGGGGGTATCTTTGGGCCCTAAGAAGGCCTTGATCCCATTCAAGAGCTTTTGTGGTACTGGGAGGGCCTCTAGGCCCTTAAGGAAAAGACTTGGGTTCTGGTGATGAGTTTTTAGAGTACCTGGGGGAGGGAGTTCTAACAATAACAGATCACTTGTCAGCAAGCTGGGAGCAGTTGAAGTGTTTGAATACATTTAGGGGCATGTATTTGCCATGTCTATAGTTTCTTCAGTCCCTTTCATTCCCAGAGCACCCACACTTTGATTATCTTATACATTCCACTTTGACCCTCAGAGCTACCTTTTATGGAGCTAAAAACGATTCAAGAGATGGAAGATTGAGAATTGAAAATTGCAGGCTGGGCACGGTGGCTCACGCTTTTAATCTCAGCACTTTGAGAGGCCAAGGCGGGAGGATTGCTTGAGCCCAAGAGATCAAGACCAGCCTGGGCAGCATAGTGGGACCTTATCTCTACAAAAAAGTAAAAAATCAGCCAGGTATGGTGGCATATGCCTGTAATCCTAGCTACTTGAGAGGCTGAGGTGGGAGGATTGCTTGAGCCCCGGAGGTCAAGGTTGCAGTGAGCTGAGACTGTGCCACTGCACTCCAGCCTGGGTGACAGAGTAAGACCCCGTCTCAAAAAAAATAAAAAAGAAGAAGGCCGGGTGTGGTAGCTCACACCTGTAATCCCAGCACTTTGGGAGGCCAAGGTGGGTGGATCACTTGAGGTCAAGAGTTCGAGACCAGCCTGGCCAACATGGTGACATGCTATCTCTACTAAAAATACAAAAATTAGCCAAGTGTGGGGGTGCATGCCTGTAATCCCAGCTTCTTGAGAGGCTAAGGCAGGAGAATCACTTGAACCTGGGAGGCAGAGGTTGCAGTGAGCCAAGATCGCACCACTGCACTCCAGCCTGGGTGACAGAGCAAGACCCTATCTCAAAAAAAAAAGAGGAGGAGGAAGAAATGAAGAGTAGAAGGAAGAAGAAAGGAGGAAGGGAGGGAGGGAGGAAGGGAAGAAGAAAGAGGAGGAAGAGAGAAGAAAAGGGAAAGAAGAAATGAGTGCTGCCTAAGGCCCCACAGAGGTATACATCTGAAATCAGATCCAGCTCTTTCCTACCTACCCTAGACCTGACCCTTTCCTGTGGCCTCCATCTGCCCTTGCACCCTCTGCCAACCTGCAGGCCCCAACCTCCCTAACTCCTGCTGAGCTGGAAACCTTAGATACCAAAGAACCAACCCCCACTCCCCACTGGACATCTCCTTTCTGAAAAAGCCCTGGCCAGGAAGGTGGGACGAACTAGGGGCTTTAATCTTGGCTCTGTCTCCTTCCCTGAGTTGTGATGAGTTTAAGTGAGATCAAGGATCTTAAAAGTGCTCCAGAAACTGAAAAATGTTGAAAGAACACGAGGAAGGGGAAACTACCACTCTGTTGTTTTATATGGAGATGAGTGATTTGGAGCCAGGCCTTCCAAAGGGTCACAGTTTGGAGACATACAGACCCCAAGCCCCAATGTGTCATGGATAATGCAATAGCCAAAGGATGTGCCAGGCATTGTGAGGGCACAGACAACTCCTAGGGGAGTCAGGGAAAGCCTTGAGAAGAGCACACATTGGAAATGGGTCTTGAGGACGTGTAAGTTTACCAGGTAGACTAAAGAGAATGTGCATATTTCAAGGGAGGGAACAGCTTGTACAAAGGCATGGAGGCTGGAAAGGGAATGGTGTCCAGTGAGAGTGTCCAGTCAGTGATGGATGAAATGAGTTTTGGCAAGGTGGGCCAGGGCAGAGCAGAGCATGTCCTTGAAATACTTGCAAAAGGCCAGGCACAGTGGCTCACGCCTGTAATCCCAGCACTTTGGGAGGCCGAGGCGGGTGGATCACGAGGATAGGAGATCGAGACCATCCTGTGAATGGTGAAACCCCGTCTCTACTAAAAATACAAAAAATTAGCCGGGCATGGTGGCGGGTGCCTGTTGTCCCAGCTACTCGGGAGGCTGAGGTGGGAGAATAGCCTGAACCCGGGAGGCGGAGCTTGCAGTGAGCCGAGATTGCACCACTGCACTCCAGCCTGGGCGACAGAGCGAGACTCTGTCTCAAAAAGAAAAGAAAAGAAATACTTGCAAAGAAGATTTAGAGTTCATTTCGGTAAATAATGGGAATTCTTTTTTTTTTTTTTTGTAAAGACAATGTCTTGCTCTGTTGCCCAGACTGAAGTGCAGTGGCCCGATCTTGGCTCACTGCAACCTCTGCCTCCCAGGTTCAAGCAATTCTCCTGCCTCAGCCTCCTGAGTAGCTGGGATTACATGCAGGTGCCACCACACCCAGCTAATTTTTGTATTTTTAGTAGAGACGGGGTTTCACCTTGTTGGTCAGGCTGGTCTTGAACTCCTGACCTTGTGATCCGCCCGCCTTGGCCTCCCAAAGGGCTGGGATTACAGGCGTGAGCCACAGCACCCAGCCAATAATGGGAATTCTAAAGCAGGAAAGTGGTCCTTGTGCTAGGAATTATTATTTCCATTTTTTACAGATTTCAAAACAGACTCAGAAGGAGCAGCAAATTGCCCAAGGCCTCTGTACCAGTCAGGGAAACAGAGCCAATAGGATCTATATATATCAGGCTAGGCCAGCAAGTCCCAAGATCTGCAGAGTGAGTCGGCAAGCTGGAGACCCAGGAGAGTGGTTTAGTTCCAGTCCAAGTCCAAAGTTATCTGGGTATCCCATGGTGCAGTCGGACTGACACCATCAAATTGTAAAATGGCTAAAACTAACCATCACAGCTCACAGCTAAAATGTGGCAGAGCTGGGGCTCAAACCCTGTTCTATCTGACTAGAAAACCCTTTGCTGCAGAAGCCACTGGGCAGAGACCCAGGCCTCTTCTCTCGTAGCCTGGACACCAGGGCTGTGCCAGCTAGAGAGAAGCAGCCAGTCACCAGCCAGGTTAGGCTATGGGCCTGTCAGATAACCCAGCAGGGTTTGAGGAAGGAGCTAACTGGAGGCCTCTGTTTTAGGTGGAACTCCACAAAAGGCTTTACACCTTCTTGGGAGGACAGGTGAGGGCAAGGAGATTGGGGCTTCAAAGGAGCTGCCCTGCAGAAGCCCTTTTCACTTTTCCTGTTCAAAACACCTTAGTGCTCATCATCCCATTTGAGCTCAGCAACTCTGAGAATGGGGAGGGGGAAAATACCCATTGGACAGATGGAGAAACCAAGATGCAGAGAGGTGAAGATGAAGTGACTTGCCCAAGGTCACAGCTGAGAAGCAGAATCACAGGGCCCAGGACCCTGGAAGCTCACCTGCCTCCTGTTTTACAGAGAAGGAAGGAGAGGCCTAAAGAGGAATGTCCCAGCCAGGCACAGTGGCTCATGCCTGTAATCCCAGCACTTTGGGAGGTTGAGGTGGGCAGATCGCTTGAGTCCAGGAGTTCAAGACCAGTCTGGGCAATAGGGCGAAACTCCATCTCTACAAAAACAAAAATTAGCCAGACGTGGTGGTGCATGCGTGTGGTCCCAGCTACTCAGGAGGCACAGGTTGGAGGCTCGCTTGAGCCCGGGAGATGGAGGCTGTAGTGAGCCATGATCATGCCACTGTACTCCAGCCTGGATGACAGAGTGAGACCTTGTCTCAAACAAATAACAACCACAAAAAAAGAAATGTCCCCATTCCACTGATGAGGAAGTGGAAACACAGAAGGTTGGGTCTCCTTCAAGCTGCTCAGTGAAAAGTGATGAAGCCCTCAACTGTCCTGGGCGTTTTCTTCATTCCTCCACAGCACTTGGCCTTTCCACTGTCCAACAGCCCAAACTTTACAAAATACTTGGCATGGCCACAGTATCTTGGGTTCAAGGTCATGCCACGGCCAAACCAGATACAACTTCACTCTCACCCAGTACCGAGGTCCAAAGAGGGGAAAGGACATCCCATGTCACCAGCAAATCAGGAGCTAACTCCAAAGGCTATTTTCCTGGCCCATCCCTTGGAGTGGCGGAATAGAGGCTTGGCTGGCAGGACCAGCCTCCAGATGACCCTAGTAATTGCTTGGGGGGAGGGAGGTTCTGAGGCCCAGAAATGGCAAGTGGTCTGAGGTTTCATGTTAAAACCTGTTTCTGCTCTAGCCCAGCAGTCGGTGAACACCAGGTACTTTCTGATGGTGAATGAGGTTGGTGCAGGGCTGCATTATCTGCTCCACATCCCACCATGAGAACATACCAGGAGTGGGGGCTTTCCACCCAGATCCCCAAGAAGTTGCTCCATCATTCTGTCTCACCACAACCATTTCCTTCTCTAAAAACTCCCTTCCCTGCAAGCCCTGAGACCAGCCAGGCTCTCACCACAGAGTATATGCAGACTTGCTTCTTCAGCTGTGGCCACACCAGGCTCAGGAATGTCCCAGGAGGACCTCCCATCTCTGCTGCTGCCACAAGCTGAGGGTGTGTCGGGGGCTGGCCTCAGGAAAGGTTGGGCCTGAAGCTACTGCCTCTCTGAGTAAGAGTAATGCTCCTAACCCCTGCAAAGCAGTTTACACCCAACAGCTCACTTAATCCTCACAGCTATCCTGTGGGGATGGAAATAGTCATTATCAATGGCCATTTTACAGGAAAGGAAACTGAAGAGAGGGAAGTAACTTAGGGTAACACAGCTTTTCAGCCTGACTCTGAGCTCTCTGCTTCTCTTAAGGGGCTGCTTAGTGGACTCAAAAGAGGTATTGAGTATCAGGTTTTGGTTTTTGTTCTGCTATCAGAAAATTTTTTGAAGATTGCCTGGGAGAGAGGTAGGACTTCTAATGATGCCAAAGCAGGAAGAGTCCCCCAGGATGGTGAAACTGAGGCAGGGGGGAGGAGACATGTCTTAGCTAGGGTTGCACAGCAGGTGAACTGGCTGGCGCTGGACCCGGCGGCAGGAAGTACCCGCTAAGCTTGGACCTGGATTCATCGGCCAGCCAGCCAGGCTGCTGCCCCTTACCCCTAAGGCCTCTGTTTCTCTGCTATGTAGGCCAGGCCCTCCTGTAGGTCACGCCTCAGTCATCAGTGATGGGGTGACAGAAACTGTGGGAGCCAGAGTGCAGCTGCAGTAGGAAACCAGCTTGGTTGCATCAGTACTCGGGTTCTAGCCCCACCAAGTTAGGCAAGGGCACCCCCCTACCTGGGCTACAAGTCTCCCACCACTCCAGCCCCACCGTGTCCCCCTCCCTTCACCCCTGACCCGTGATGGCTCTGCCCCTAGCGACACTCTCGCTATGAGGGGCAGAGCCTCTCATCCCAGCCTGTGCCAGGCAGGATCCCTGCTCCCATACGTGGCAGGGCCCACCTTGGGAGGTGGAGGATTCTCTCCCTAGGAGAAAGAGGATTCTGCTGGTGGATGACACCTGCTACTACTGACTCATTCATGCATTCAGTCTCTTCTAAGTTTGTTCATTCCATCAACACATTCTTTTTGTTTGTTTTTTGAGATGGAGTCTGGGAGGTGGAGGATTCTATCCCTAGGGGAAAGAGGATTCCGCTGGTGGATACCTGCTATTACTGACTCATTCATGCATTCATCCATTCATGCATTCAATCTCTTCTAAGTTTATTCATTCCATCAACACGTTATTTTTGTTTGTTTGTTTTTTTGAGATGCAGTCTCACTCTGTTGCCCAGGCTGGAGTGCAGTGGCATGATCTCGTCTCACTGCAGCCTCCACCTCCTGGGTTCAAGCAATTCTCCTGCCTCAGCCTCTCGAGTAGCTGGGATTACCGACACGCACCACCATGCCCAGCTAATTAATTTTTTTTTTTTTTTTTTTTTTGTATTTTTAGTAGAGACAGGGTTTCGCTATGTTGGCCAGGCTGGTCTCAAATACCTGACCTCAGGTGATCCACCCACTTCAGCCTCCTAAAGTGCTGGGATTACAGGCATGAGTCACAACACCCGGCCTCCATCACAAATTCTTATCCAGCCCCTTCTAACCTGACAGCCACACTGGGTCATGGCTTCTCCTGGACCCTGGGGACACAGAAAAGAATAAAGTGGACATGGTCCTGCCCTGGAGGAGCTTATAGGGTAGAGGGGCACTGTGTCGTGTCTGATGCTATAACACAAAGATAGACATGAGACAGCAGCAAGACAGAGAGGGAGTGTGATGTGTGAGAGCAGCAAGGTGGGGAAAGATACAAAGGGGGACAGCATCTGCCTTGGAGGATGAAGGGAGCAGTAGTTGGCCAGATGAAGAGTTAATGGTAACAAGCCCAATACAAACTCCGAAGGCATTTACTGTGTGCCAGAAGCTTTATTCTCATTAATTTCTTTTTTTTTTTTTTTTTTGAGACGGAATCTCACTCTGTTGTCCAGGCTGGAATGCAGTGGCACAATCTCCGCTCATTGCAAGCTCCGCCTCCCAGGTTCACGCCGTTCTCCTGCCTCAGCCTCCCGAGTAGCTGGGACTATAGGCGCCCACCACCACGCCTGGCTAATTTTTTTGTATTTTTAATAGAGATGGGGTTTCACTGTGTTAGCCAGGATGGTCTCAATCTCCTGACCTCATGATCTGCCCACCTTGGCCTCCCAGAGTGCTGGGATTACAGACGTGAGCCACCACGCCTGGCCTTTTTTTTTTTTTTTTTTTTGAGATGAACTCTCACTCTGTCACCCAGGCTAGAGTGCAGTGGCACGACCTCCACTCAATGCATCCTCCGCCTCCCAAGTTCAAGTGATTCTCCTGCCTCAGCCTCCCGAGTAGCTGGGATTACAGGCATGCGCCACCACTCCCAGCTAATTTTTGTATTTTTAGTAGAGATGGGGTTTCACCATGTTGGCCAGGCTGGTCTCGAACTCCTGACCTCAGCTGATCTGCTCACCTCAGCCTCCCAAAGTGCTGGGATTACAGGCGTGAGCCACCTCACCTGGCCCTCAATTTCCATCTTTACAACAAACCTGGAAAGCAGATATTATCAGCCCCCTTTTACAGATGAGGAAATTGAGGCTTCAGGAGGTTAAATGAATTTCCAAAGTGGTATAACTCATAAGTACAAAAGCCAGAATTTGAACCAGGTTTGTCTATCTCCAAATTCAGTGCTAAATTTAGACCTAGAGTTAAGTTAAAAAATACAGGATGGTAACTGCAAAGGACTGGAGGCTATATCCAAAAGAGTAGCAATGGTAGTCTCTGGGGGGATGAGTTTACATTGTTATGCATTGATGTACATTTGAATTATGAGACAAGAGATGTCCATATATGCTGGAATTCACAATTATTCCTGCAGTACATTAGTTTCATTTTCTCTGATTCTTTTCTTTACCCCAGAAATGGAAATTGCTTAAGTGGGTTTTTTTTTTTTTTTTTCTTGAATACAAGAATATAGGATCCTCTTTTTGAAAATCAGATGTCAATTTTAGGATGACCATTACCAGTGAGGTTTTTTTCCCTTTGCATTTTCCTAACTTACTATATCAAGCATGTCTTTCATAATTTGAAAGTAATGTTATTTTTAAGAAATGAATTGCACACATCAAGGACTGGAGTGACCCAGCCGACGCAAGTTCCTGTATGTAGTTCCTGAGAAAAAGGCTTGGAGGTTTTGCGTGACCTCAGACCAGAGTGAGTCAGCAGGGTGAAGTGGCTGCCAAAACACCAGGCAAGCAAGTAGAAACATGGTCCCAGATTTGAGAAGGAAACCTCCCCTGCTCCTCAGGGCTGATCAAGCTTATCTGAGGCTCAGACATACAGGAGAGCTACCCTGAAGCTAAAGAGAGACCTAAGCACAGTTGAGGGACCTTGGAGAAGAGGCCTTTAGGGGAAGGTCTTTACAGTGCATACGCAGTTGGCATGCCTGTATGAACAGGCTTGACCAGGGGGTTTACCCTACCCAGACAAATAGTGAGCTACCTATTACTGCAAGTATGCAAGGAAAGACCGGAAGACTACCTTATATTAAAGGGCAGCTGTGTGGGTGATAGATTGCATTAGCAGACAACCCAGATATTAAGACATACAGTGTTTGTAGGACATGAGGGGGAAAAGATACCTACCTAACTCAACATCTCAGAGGGAGTATACTAGAACTGTCAATAGTAAGCCAATTGGGTACTAGGCGTATTACATATATATCAGTGGTTTTCAAACTTGAACTACACCAGAATTCCTGGAGGGTGTGTTGTAACACAGATTGCTGGGCCCCATGCCCAGGGTTTCTGATTCAGTATGTCAGAAGTGGGGCTACTTCACAGGTGATGTTAATGCAGCTGGTCTGGAGACCACACTTTGATATGCATGATCTTATTTATTTGTCACAGCCACCTTATAATGGAGGTTCTGTTATCCCCATTTTCCAGGTTAAAAAAGCAAAACCAAACAAAAACATCATCTGAGGCTTCTCAGTTAAAATTACTATTTATAACTAGTAAGTGGCAGAACCAAGATCTTTGAATCCAGATCTTTTTAACAGGCTTAATTCATTTTATTTTTTCTTGTGTAAAAACTCCGTTGACCGGGGCAGTGGCTCACACCTGTAATCTTAGCACTTTGGGAGGCCGAGGCATACAGATCACTTGAGCCCAAGTCCCAGACCAGCCTGGGCAACATGGCAAAACCCTGTCTCTACAAAAAACACACACAAAAAATTAGCTGGGGGCGGTGGTGCACGCCTGTAGTCCCAGCTACTGGGGTTAGGGAGTGGCTAAGGCAGGAGGATTGCTTGAGCCCTGGATGTTAAGGCTGCAGTGAGCCATGGCCATGCCACTGCACTCCAGCCCGGGCAACCCTGTCTCAAAAAACAAAAACAAAACAAAACTCTATATTGTATACATAGCTGGAGCCTGGGTCCTCCGCACAGAGACTCTGGTCTGGGTCTTGATGAGATGGTCAGTGAACTCCTGATAGGGAAACTTGATGAATATTGTCTCTCTCCAGAGGTTGGGGCCCCTTACTGCCTAGAGGAATGCTGGGACTCTGCCCTAACCTCAAGAACCTCTGCAAGATCCTTGTCTTGTGAACCTCATGCACTGTTTGACTTCCTAGGAAATGCTATGGATTTCTTAAAATGAGATTTCTGGTATATCCACTGCTTCTGCCTGAGGCACTTTTTGTTTTCTGGAATGGTGTGGTGAGCCTTTTAGCAGAGCAGTCCTAGAATCTGCTCTAGCATTGACTTGTTACATGACCTTGGGCCAGTCACTTCTTCCCTCTGGGCCTCGATTTGTCCATCTGTAAAGTTGGGAGCAGGTGGAGCCCTTCCAGCTCTGATGCTGTCTGGTGGGACTGTGAGGAAGCAGTGTCCTGTAGTGGTTAAACCCCAGACTGTGGCCCTGAGTGGGAGTCCTGCCTGCACCATTTACTGGGACCTTGGGCAAATCACTTCTCCTCTCTGAGGCTCCATTTCCTCATCTGTACAATAGGACCTTCATTCCTATCCCCCTGGATTGTATGAGGATTAAATGAGATTACAGACATAAAGCATTTGAGGCTGTGCCAGGCCCAGCAAATGGCAGCTGCTGTCATATTTTGTAATGGATGTGAAATAGAAAATGTTAACTCTGCTGATTGCTGCGAAACACACCACCCTCAGGGTTTACCATCAGTGCAATCTCTGCAAACTGTCAGAAGGTCCTCTGATGGGTGTCCAGGGAAACACCCAAAGCTGGGTAGCTTCACTTCAGCAGGAACTGAGGAAATTCCCCATGGGGAAAAGTTGGCCAAGTAGGTGGTGGCTGTGCTAATTTGTGGGTATGAAGACAATTCCTAGACTCTGAGCTGCAAGGGTGAGCCTGGGATGGAGTCTGGGTGGCCCGAATTAGCTCAGGGTGGGAAAGGAAATATCCCTTGCCCCTAGCTAGTAACCAGAGTCAGGATAGCCTAGGGCAGGATGGAAGGGAGAACTGAGTCTTCCCTCACCCATGACCTGCCCTGGTCCTCTGCCTGTGCCACACTATCACTCTAATTCTGACCATCTGGTGCCTGCTCATATTGCCACTTGTAAGTCTGACTGCTCTTTACATAAAAAATGGGAAATGAAGGCTCAGAGAAAGGCAGGGACTTGCCAAGACCACACAGCAAATCAGAACCAAAATCTAGGTCTCCAGGCCTCAGATGCAGCTATCTCTGTCAGCATCAGACAGCCTCCTTGATTCTGGCAAGAGAGTGAATGGCTGGTTGTTGCCTGGCAACCACAGCCACCCCAGATGTTTTCTATCTCCACATTTTCATGAGAATCAGGCCATTCAGCGATAGCTGGGCTCAGACCTCACAGAGAAAATGTCTCTGGTCTTAGGGGCAGTAGGGACAGGACTCCTCATGTTTGAAGCATTTACCTAGGCAAGGCACAGTCAGTTCCCCTCCAGGTTCTAGAACTCTCCCAGGCTGCCCCGACCCATTTCTCTTTCTTGCTTAGGGACGAGATTCACACGATTTCCTCCCTTCCGGCTGAGCTGAGCTGTGCTCTGTCATCACCGACAGCAAGTGCTGGAGGAGAAAATCCTGCTGGGGCCTTTAATCACATTGAGACAGCAATTTAGGAATCACCCTGGGCCTGAACCCTGGCTCTACCAGTCGTTGGCTACATGACCTTGATCAAGTTACTCCAACTCTCTGAGCTGGTTCTTTCATCTGTAAAATGGGGTTAATGTCTGCCTCTCAGGTCTGTGTAAAGAGTTAATGAAATAATGAATGTAGGCCAGGCGCAGTGGCTCACGCCTGTAATCCCAACTCTTTGGGAGGCCGAGGTGGGCGGATCACGAGGTCAGGAGATCGAGACCATCCTGGCTAACATGGTGAAACCCCGTTTCTACTAAAAATACAAAAAATTAGCCACACCTGTAGTCCCAGCTACTCGGGAGGCTGAGCCAGGAGAATGGCGTGAACCCGGGAGGTGGAGCTTCATCTCAAAAAAAATAAAAATATGAATGTAAGGTATCAGGCATAGGAATAGGTATTCAGGGCCACGCGTGGTGGCTCACACTTGCAATCTCAGCACTTTGGGAGGCCGAGGCAGGCGGATCACCTGAGGTCAGGAGTTGGAGACAAGCCTGGCCAAGACGGTGAAACCCCGTCTCTACTAAAAATACAAAAATTAGCTGGGCATGATGGCAGGTGCTATAATCCCAGCTACTCAGGAGGCTGAGGTGGGAGAATCACTTGAACTCGGGAGGTGGAGGTTGCAGTGAGCTGAGATCGCGCCATTGCACTCCAGCCTGGGCGACAGAACCAGACTGCGTCTCAAAAAGAAAAAAAAGAAATAGGTATTCAGTATTAATATCTGTATCAGTCAACTTTCTCAACTGCAAGCAGTAAGATTCCACTAAAGGTTGTCTAGCAGAAAAAGGCCAGAGGATCAGGCTGGGGGGCTACACATCAAGAACAGTATCCTCAGAATGCCACTTCAGTTAAGACCCTAGGGCCACCCCCAGTTGCCAACACACAGCACAGATGTGGCAGCACGCATTAGGGATTTTCTGTAGCCTCACTCACCGTGGCACCCCTTGCCCTTCTCTCTGCCCTTTTGGGATCTGGTACAGGAGGAAGGAAGTGGATTCCTCACGCTCATGGCTAGACTGCATAGGGAAAACATATACATAAGCACTATACCCCTGGTGCTGTTTACACTGCTTACAACCCTCCCTTAGAGAATGATACTGCTATTTTGCCAGTTGATAGATATGGAAAGTGATGCACAGAGAGGTTTTTCTTAACTTGGCTGAGATCACACAACCAGTAAACAGTAGAACCAGAACTGGAACCCAGGCAGTTTAACTCTCTTGCTAATGTCCTGAACTAGAACTCTCAGGGTAACCAGAGTTACCCTGAGAAATTACTATTTCCCATCTACATGATGGGAAGATTCTATCATAACTGTGACTAGATGGATGGATGGATGGATGGTTTATTCATTAATTCAACTTTAAGTGCTTTTTATGTCCCAGGCTCTGTGGTCAACACCAAGTAAAACTAGTGTGTTCTCTGACTTTAAGGAACTTAGGGCTAGTGGAGGAAACGAACAAGAAATAAGCAAACACTCAAGTAAATTAAATACTTGGAAATTATGAGAAGAGCAAGGAAGGAAGCACAGAACAAGGTATAAGAAAGAATCACTGGGGCAACATTGTGGGTAGGGAGGACTCTCTCCCTGGCTCACTGTTCAGCCATACTAGCCTCCTGGCTGCTCTTTGTTTTTGTTGTTGTTGTTGTTTGTTTGTTTGTTGTTGTTGTTGTTTTTGAGACAAAGTCTTGCTCTATCACCAGGGTGGAGCGCAGTGGCGCGATCTCAGCTCACTGCAACCTCCGCCTCCCGGTTTCAAGCGATTTTCCTGCCTCAGCCTCCCGAGTAGCTGGGACTACAGGGGCGCGCTACCATGCCCAGCTAATTTTTGTATTTTTAGTAGAGATGGGTTTCACCATGTTGGCCAGGATGGTCTTGAACTCCTGACCTTGTGATCCGCCCACCTTGGCCTCCCAAAGTGCTGGGATTACAGGTGTGAGCTACTGCACCCGGCCCTGGCTACTCTTTGGAACCACCAAGCACACTTAGGGCGTTTGCTTTGGCTGTTCCTTCTGCTTAATAAGGGTTTCCCCAGTTACCTGCATGGCTAACTCCCTCACCTCCTTAAAGTTTTGTATGCATAGCACCTTCTCAGCAAGACCTTCCTTGACACCACTGTTTAACAACTCATCCTGCCTCTTCCCTGCACTGATGCTGCATCAGCACTCCCTGTCTCCTCCCTGCTCTACTGTATCTTCCCCTTACCACTTTCTAACACAGTTTATTTATGTGTATTTATAATTTATTATATTTATTATGTTTACACTTTACTTTACCTTGTAGAATGTAAACATCACAAGAGAGCAGGGATCTTTGTTCTGTTCACTGAAATGTGGCACATAGTAAGTGCTCAAAAGTATTTATTGAATGAATGTAAATAATGTCCCTGATGTCACACAGCTGGAAAGTGGCATTTCTGTGATTTGTATCTAGTGTTATTTGGCTCCAAAGCTATAGTACCTTATTACTAGGGCTGTTACGGGGCTCAAATGGGTTCACGTGTCAGCCACTTAGCACAGTGCCTGGTAGGAAGGTTAATGTGCCATAAACATGAAATAATAGTTGTTATTATTAATTATTGAGAGGGCCCCTCCCTCTTGGGCTCATTTTTCTAAATTTCATAATAGTACAGCCAGCTTTTTGGGGTAAGACATCAAGCCTGACTTGACAGACACACTGACATGACTCTTAGGAAGGAAAAATGCAGCTGTGCCAGCCCCAGTAGCCTGGAACCCTGCCCCAGCAGGACCCAGTCCTCTATGTGGCCCAGCCTACTTCGTAACTGAGCTGAAACTGTTCACCCACAGGGACTGCAAACAACACAGACTTCCTGTGTTTTGAGAAAGGGGAAGTCCAACCAGTGATTTACCTTGAGTCATTTGTTTCGAGATGGAAGCCTCAGCAGTTGGCAGAAAGTAGCGGAAGGAGGAAGGCTGCCAGAGGCAAGAAAGGAGACCTGGATTCTAGAAGGAATGCCACTACTTCTCAGCTGACCACACTGAGCAAGTCCCCTCTCTGGCCTTAATTTTCTCACCTGGAAAATGGGACAATGATCTTTACCTCACTGGCTTCTCTAGGCAGTGCTAATATCGATGAGTGCCTGTGTGTGAAGAGCTGGAAATACAGGAATGCATCAGCATCTTGCAACTGGAAGGGCAAAGTTCAGAGGTTAAAAATTTACAAACTATGAAGTCACTTAGATCTGGATTCAAATCCTGCCTCCATCACTTTCTAGCTGTGTGTCCCTGGGCAAGTAATGTAACCTCTCTAAGTCTCAGGATCTTTGGTTTCCTCAGCTGTGAAATAATTTTTCTCCTAAACTGATTTTGAGGATTAAATGAGATATGCATATCAATGGCTATGAAGGAACAAGGAACTGGGCTCAGAGGAATCCTTCAGAAATGGTGATTCTTGTTTTTAATCCTGGATGAGCTCTCACTTCCTCTCTGTGTGATGCCAGTGCCCAGGACAAACCCCTGCTGAGAGTATTTCTTTTTTTTTATTTTTTGAGACAGAGTCTCACTCTGTCACCCAAGCTGGAGTGCAGTGGTGCGATCTCGGCTCACTGCAACCTCCGCCTCTTGGGTTCAAGCGATCCTCCTGCCTCAGCCTCTCGAGTAGCTGGGATTACAGGCATCTACCACCATGCCCAGCTAACTTTTTTTTTTCCCCACCATGGTGTTCCTGAGTTTATTTGAGGCACAGCCAGGTGAGGGCCCTGTACCTAGAAGAAGGTGTTGGGTCTCCTGGTGAAGCGTGGCTTCTGCTGATGGCACAGCACCAAGTGGGGCAGCAGGAACTTGATATTGGAGTCGTGGAATTGCTTGACAGCTGGCCACCAGCACTTGCTGGCCGCAATCTCCTCCACCTTCATGATCTGGATGAAGTGGGCCCGGGCGCGGTACCGGGTGCCCATGTCTTGGTAGCACTGGGTGACAACGCCCATGGTGGTTAGGTCCCGGTATTCCCTGTACATGTTGTGGGTGCTGCTCCGGGAGTCATAGCGCAGCCAGATGCCAAAGTTCTTCACCCACAGTGGGTACTTCTCAAACACCTGCCCACAGTTGACAGTCTCCCCTGAAGACTTCTTCATCTTCTTTAATTGAGATAGGAAGTACCAGAAGTGGAACTTGGCGACTACATGATTAGGCGCAAAGATTTGCATGTGGTAGAGGGGCAGTGTGTGGCATTTGGGGGTGGGCAGGCAGTGACACACCACCTTGTACTCTTGTTGTGTGCCCAAGGCCTTCATGGCTTTCTGTCCACCTTTGCCACCACCCGCAAAAGGAAAAGGCTAATTTTTGTATTTTTAGTAGAGATGGGGTTTCACCATCTTGGCCACTCCTGACCTAAACTGATCCACCCACCTTGGCCTTCAAAAGTGCTGGGACTATAGGCGTGAGCCACTGCACCCGGCCCCCTTCTGAGTATTTAATAGAAATACCTCCATCTGTGGGACCACAGATAATTATTAAAATAGAGAATAATTTTATGTATTTATTTTTACTTATGACAAAACTTAATAAATTCATGGCAGAAAAAAACTTAAGCAAATAAGTAAAAATAAGAAAATAGAGATTACATATAACTTCATCACCTAGAGATAATCACTATTAACAGTTGGGTTAACTCTCCTGGATTTCTTTTTAAGGCATATTTAACAAGATGTTAAATGCAAGTTTCCCGTCATTTTGGCTTTGGGGCAGAGGCAAGGACCACTACATCCAGGCATGCTGAAGGATGGAGAAACCAGTTCTACCAGCATTAATCCCATCACCCCCAGAGTGTGTGTGTGTGTGTGTGTGTGTGTGTGTGTGTGTGTGTGTGTATGAGAGAGAGAGAGAAGACAGAAGAGAGAAGAGGGCTAGTTTAGAGAGATGTATTTTAGAGGCAATTGTGGTTTTTTGTTTTGTTTTTGAGTCAGGGTCTCACTCTGTCACCCAGGCTGGAGTATGGTGGCACAATCACTGCTCACTGCAACCTTGAATTCCTGGGCTCAAGTGATCCTTCCACCTAGCCTCTCAAGTAGCTAGGACTACAGGTGCGTGTTACCATGCCCAGTTAGTTTTTTTTTACTTTTTTATGGAGATGGGATCTTGCTGTGTTGCCCAGGCTGGTCTCGAACTCCTGGCCTCAAGCAATCATCCCCGTTAGGCCTCCCAAAGTGCTGGAATTACAGGCATGTAGGGCAGTTGTCTGGAGAGCAGATCCAATCCACTGTTTGCTATCTCAGTGGCCTTGGGTAAGTCACTTCACCTCTCTGGGCCTTAATTTCATCTGCCAAGTGGGAGTTATGATAATAGTACTTCCCTCATAAATCACTGTGGGGGGCCGGGTGAGGTGGCTCACGCCTGTAATTCCAGCACTTTGGGAGGCCAAGGCAGGCAGATCACCTGAGGTCAGGATTTTAACACCAGCCTGGCAACATGGTGAAACCCTGTCTCTATAAAAATACAAAAATGAGCCGGACATGATGGCGAGTACCTGTAATCCCAGCTGCTAGGGAGGCTGAGGTGGAAGAATCACTTGAACGCAGAAGGCGGAGGTTGCAGTGAGCCGAGATTGCACCACTGCACTTCAGCCTGGGCAACAGAGCAAGATTCTGTCTCAAAAAAAAAAAAAAATCACTGTGAGGATAACAGATGTAATGTATGTAGCATTTAATACAGTGTTTTGCACAAGCAAATTATACAACTTTTTTTTTCTTTGAGACGGAATCTCGCTCTATTGCCCAGGCTGGAGTGCAGTGACAGGGTTTCACCATGTTGGCCAGGCTGGTGTCAAACTCCTGACCTCAAGTGATCCACCCACCTCTGCCTCCCAAAGTGCTGGGATTACAGGTGTGAGCCACCATGCCCAGCCACTTCTCAATTTATGTCCCAATAAACCCATCATACGTTGAAAATATTGTGAGCAGAAAATGCATTTGATAAACCTAACCCAACCATCATAGCTTAGCCTAGCCTATCTTAAACATGCTCAGAAGACTTGCACTAGCCTTCAGTTGGACAAAATTATATAACACGAAGCCTATTTTTAAGGCTTCCAAGGATGGACCCAAGCACCCATTCCAAAACCCCTTTCCAGGATTACTGCAAATTCCCGGGAGGCTTTATTTCTCCTGCTCCTGTTCCTACTTCAGTCTGTACTATCTTTGGTCAGCACTATACCAAAACAGATGTAAAATTTGGCCCCTTCAGCTGTTTCTACCAACACTCCAGTCAGGGCAGCCCCCGTGAATATAGATCTTTCTTGAATATTTCCAGGGATAGGAGGCAGAGACATTCACATCATAGCTATAAACCTCAGGGTGAACAAAAACAAAAACAACTCCCAGTTTCCAAGACAGCCTTTTCTACTTTCCTCCACAGCCCCCGGCCTCAGCCACAAGCCAGCTCCTGTCTCCTGGTAAAGGAAATTTGCCTTTGGCTATTCATTCCACTCTCTCTTCCTAAGGACCTCTCAGATTTCTCTTCCAGGCATTATCCCACTGTGTGAAGCCTCAGGGTTGGGGGCTTGGCTTTCTCTCCTATCTCCCCATCACCACGATCATCAAGTGAAAGCCTTACAGGGCTCCTCTTTGGCCTTCATGTAGTCCACACAAGGATAGGAGGAAACATTTGCTGTCATTCTGGCCCTCTCTGGCTTCCTGCTGTCCACCCCTCCCCAGAACCCTCGGGTCCTGCCCATTTCCCAAATCCAGTCCTCCAGATTCTGGTAGAATCTCTGAGCCCTCAGTAGCTTCTCAGTGTATGTATGACCTTTTGCTTAAAACATTCAGAGCCACTGGGGAACATATCCAAATCTAAGTTTTCTTCTTCTTCTTCTTCTTCTTCTTCTTCTTCTTCTTCTTCTTCTTCTTCTTCTTCTTCTTCTTCTCCTTCTCCTTCTCCTTCTCCTTCTTCTCCTTCTCCTTCTTCTTTTTTGAGATGGAGTCTCACTCTGTCACCCAGGCTGGAGTGCAATGGCGTGGTCTTGGCTCACTGCAACCTCTGCCTCCCAGGTTCAAGCGATATTCCTGTCTCAGCCTCCCGAGTAGCTGGGACTACAGGCGCATGCCACCACGCCTGGCTAATTTTTGTATTTTTAGTAGAGATGGGGTTTCACTATGTTGGCCAGGCTAGTCGCAAACTCCTGACCTCGTGATCCGCCCGCCTCGGCCTCCCAAAGTACTGGGATTACAGGTGTGAGCCACCACGCCTGGCCTTCTCTTCTTTGTTGCCTCCACAACAGCTGCCTCTCAGACATTCAAGGCCACACCTTTACCCTGGTTTTCCAAAGCATTTTCCTAATGAAAGCCATCCTTTTCTCTAAGGGTGGAGGTAATGCGCTAAGGGTTTATGACATGCATCTGGCTCACAGGGGTGTTTCTAAAAAATCAAATCAACATTTAAAAATTGATGGATTACACATAAAAGTCCGGATTTGTGGCTTTTCTTATAAATTCAGAAAATCTGGCATCATAAGACCCACATTTCTCCCAAGGAGCATATTGGCCTAAATGAAGAGCGGACTCCCTGCCCTTTAGACAGGTTTTTCCTTTCTTTTTTCTTTCTAAATACTGTACTTCATACCATAAGACAGGTTTTTCTTTTTCTTTTTTTTTTCTGTGACGGAGTCTCGCTCTGTCGCCCAGGCTGGAGTGCAGAGGTGCAATCTGGGTTCACTGCAACCTCCGCCTCCCGGGTTCACGCCATTCTCCTGCCTCAGCCTCCCGAGTAGCTGGGACTACAGGCGCCCGCCACCACGCCCGGCTAATTTTGTCTCTGTGTGTGTGTGTGTGTGTGTGTGTGTGTGTGTGTTTAGTAGAGACGGGGTTTCACCGTGTTGGCCAGGATGGTCTCGATCTCCTGACCTCGTGATCCGCCCACCTCGGCCTCCCAAAGTGCTGGGATTACAGGCGTGAGCCACCGCGCCCGGCAAGACAGGTTTTTCTTATGCCCCTGATACACCAGCCGTATTTCTCTCTCCTGCTTGACTCCTGCAGGCTTTCACCTTTGTGACCTTTGCTAAGCGGCATTTTAGTGCCAGTTTCTACCCTCTGTTGCTTTATTATAATTAAGTTGGGTCTAGGAATTCGCTAGGTTCACAAAGGGGGAAAGGGGACCCTATAGCAAGAGCAGTCGCAAGTATGCAAGTGATGGCTATCCCTGGAAGGGCCCCGGGTCCAGAGGGATGGGGTCTTCCGTGCAAGGAGGCGGTTGGGACTGGTGAGGGTGAAGGTGAGTCTTAGTTATGAAGGATCTAAATGCTCTCTCATCGGGCACGGGGAGCCAGCGTGGGGTTTAAGGCAGGGCGACACACCATGAGCTGTAGGTATGAGAAAGGTGGCTGGGAAGCTTGCGGGGCAGAATCTATTGAAACCCTCCCATCCCCCGCTGTGTCTGCTGGAAGCCCAGTGAGAGGCAGAGGCAGTGGTCCGAGGACGGCTGCCGCCGGATGAGTGGCAAAGGCGGTGGGAACGGCTGGGAGGACTGCAAGGGAGGGATTTCGGAGGCAGCCTTGTCAAAGAGTGGGTATGCTTGACCTTGACAGAAAACACTGCGGGAGCTGCGGCAGCAACTCGCTCGCCTCCGCTCCCTTCCCGTCCCCTGCGCCGTAGCGGACCGCGGCGGAATCCCGGCCCCTCGCCGGGCGCTCTCCCTCGCGGATGCGGCACGCGAGGGGCGGGGGCGGGATGGCGAGGGTGGCGGCACTGCGGGGATGCCGGTCTTCCCTGGAAGGCCAGGGAGGGAAAGGGAGGCTGGTCACATGGCACCGCCACCGGGCGCAGCCGGATTGGCGGGTTGCGCAGCCAAGCAAGCCAAGGCTGCTCGGATTTCCAGGCACTAAGCGGCCCCCTCCCCTCGTTCGAGTGCCCGAGGAAAGCGCTGGCCCTGCCCCGGGCAAGGGAAGACGCGAGCCGTGCTCGTTCCGCAGTGTGAAACGCACGGTATCGCCGCAGTCCTAGGGAGGTCTGATTATTGGGAGCTTGGGACGTCTGATTATTGTGTGGGAGCAATTGTCTGATTATTGTCTCGGGAGGTCTGATTATTGTCTCCGTGAACACGTCTTGTCCCCCTTCCCTTCTCTGCTTTTCTCCTGACTTCCCACACCTGCCCCTCTTTCTACCTTACCTACCTGGAGGCAAGCTTTATTTGCAGGTTTCCATTACTTGCTGTAATTTTTCAGCTTTGAGTAAATCAACCTGCTGGAGGTGGCAAAGATTAAAAGAGAAATCCGACAGATGCCTCAAGTCCCACACATCCAGCCCCACTTATCTCCCCAAAATGCTCTTCTCTGTCTCAAGCAAAAACTTGAGAACCATCTCCATCTCGCTGTCCCCAATCAAATCTATGACCAAAACCTATTAAATTTACCTCCAAAATATTTCTTACACCTCACACCAAGTATTTTTCCTTCTTAGCATCTATCCTGATTTGTAACTGTATGTTTATTTGTATGATTGTTTTTGTAAGGGTTTTTCCCACTGGATTGTAAGCTCCATGTGAGCAGGGACCTTGTCTGTTTTGCTCATTGCTATATCACCGACACTGTACCAGGCACATAGTAGGTACACACTAAATGTTAATTAATTGATTGAATGAATGAATCCATGTAAAACAAGTCCTGGGGAGGGGCACAGATTTTAAGTAAAATACACAGTTTATCTATCCCCAAGAAGTCACCTATCCGATGGGTTTGGTGTCATGAAGCCTGTAGTTCCAGCTACTTGGAAGACTAAGGCAGGAGGATTGCTTGAGCCCAGGAGTTTGAAACTGTATCATACTATGATTTTGCCTGTAAATAGCCACTGCACTCCAGCCTGGGCAACATAGCATGACACCGTCTATAAACAAAACAAAAAAAGAAGTCATCTATCCAACAAACATGTCCTGAGGTCTTTGCTACACAAGGCCCTGGACAGAGACCAGTGCATGCAATGAGTAAGATTCCATTTCTACCTTCCCTCTTTGTCTTAAGAGTCCACATGTCACTAACCCAGACAAGACCCTGTGGTATTGGAGGTGCCAAGGGTGGAGTCAGAGTCCAGGATTTAGAATCTGATGAGCTGGCTGTGTGACCACAAGTCTCCTCTCTCTGAGGCTCCATCTTCTCATCTTGAAAACAGGATAGCAATACCAAGCTCACATGGCTGTTGAGAGCAATGAATGAGATAAGTGAAAGCACCAACTGCGGGTTTTACAGCGATGTTGGGTGTAGGTGGGTGATCATATCTTCCAGTTTGCCTGGAACAGATCGATTGACACCTGTTAAACTAGAGCAAATTAATAGCATTCCCTTTCATCCTTCCAAATGTCCTGCTTTGGACAGTAAAGTATGTGGATACCCTAGTAATACATGTAACTCTAGAGTTATCTACACTGTACCCTGGGGACACAAAGGATGGAGGGAGGTGGGTCTGACTGTAGAAAGGTGGATGGTAACCATGGAAATGAGCCTGAAATATGCACAGGATTACACCAAGTGGAGAGGGATAGGAAGGGCATAAGAAGCAGAGGGACCAGCATTTGCCAAGAAGCGAGGCTTAACAGTCCTGGGCATACTTAGTTAGATAACATAAAGAAGGCCAAATGGCTTGAGTCCAGGAGGCATGCAAGAAGATGAGGCTTTCTGCAATGGGAACTGGAGAAAGTTTTTGAGTAGGGGTAGACATGAGCCAATGGCTTCACAAAAGAGACCAGTTGAGGAGCTGGAGCCGAAATTGAAGCAGAAGAGATAATGATGCTTGAACAGGGCAGTGCATGTAAACCCAGGAACAAAGGGTGAGATTCCATAAGCATTTTGGAGATAAAACAGATAGGACTTCGATGTGAGCATCAGAGGACAGGTCAGAGGCAGGAAGACTTCCAGATGGATAAAGAGGCCACTCCCTGAGGCAGGCGGAGAGAGGACAGGCCAGGAGACCCAGAAAATAGGAGGTGACCCAGATCAGGCTGACTAGGCACAGAAGCTCATGATCCACAGGGAAAAATGGAGATCGCATCAGGTAGAGGTGACTTCTGAGGCCAGAGGAAGGAGCTAGGAGCCTCAGTATTCATGTGACATCTAATTAAAATTAGCTTTCAAAGCAACCTTGAAGCCAGGTGCTGTGGCTCACGCCTGTAATCCCAGCACTTTGGGAGGCTGGGGCGGGTAGATCACCTGAGATCAGGAGTTTGAGACCAGCCTGGTCAACATGGTGAAACCCCGTCTCTACTAAAAATGCAAAAATTAGCCAGGCATGGTGGCACACACCTGTAGTCCCAGCTACTTGGGAGGCTGAGGCAGGAGAATCTTTTGAATCTGGGAGGCAGAGGTTGCAGTGAGCTGAGATCGCGCCATTGCACTCCGTCAAAAGCAAAAAAGTGAAACTCCATGTCAAAAAAAAAAAAAAAAAAAAAAAAGAGGCTGGGCGTGGTAGCTCACACCTGTAATCCCAGCACTTTGGGAGGCCGAGGTGGGCAGATCACTTGAGGTCAGGAGTTCAAGACCAGCCTGGCCAACATGGCGAAACCCCATCTCTACTAAAACACAAAAAAAAAATCAGCCGGGCATGGTGATTAGCGCCTGTAGTCCCAGCTACACGGGAGGATGAGGCACAAGAATCGCTTGAACCCAGGAGGTGGAGGTTGCAGTGAGCTGAGATCGCGCCATTGCACTCCAGCCTGGGTGACAGAGCAAGACTCTGTCTCAAAAAAACAAACAAACAAAACAACAACAAAAAACAACAAAAAACCAAAACAACAACAACAAAAACCTTGAAAAAGACAAGAGAAAACTCAAAAGTAGAGCCTCAAGAAAGAAAAAAGCAGGTTTTTTAGTCCAATTTCATGGTATGTATGGCTCTCCTTGATTTAAACTGTCCCATAATACCTCATAGACTAAAGGCTGAGCTCCTTAGCCTGGCACTCAAGGCTTCCTGTAGCTGGGTCTCAACCTATCTCTGATGAACATTTCATATTTCATCTGCTCATGTTTGGCCCCTCCCTCCTTCCTTGTGAAAGAGTAGCTCCTTCCTTTTGGAGAATTGCTCCTCCCTTTGGTCCAGCCATATGGTTCAGGTACTGCCTATCAATCATAGCATTCCATCCTCCATGACCACAGATGTGGGTATGCAGCCAAACCTCACCAATCAGACTTGTTCTGAAGAATTTTGAGAATCTGGAACAAAGGGAAGATAATTACTCCTCTCTGGTGAGGAAGCTAGGACACATAAGCTAGGGATTCTACAGTTCCAGCAAGAGAGAGAAGTAGACTGAAAAAATAAAGTGGGAAGAAGAGGGAGTTAATGCTTAATGGCTATGGAATTCCAAGTTGGTAAAATGAAAAAGTTCTGGAGATGGATGGTGGTGATGGTTGCACAACAATATGAATTTATTTAATGTTACCAAACTGTACACTTAAAATTGGTTAAAATGGTAGATTTTATGTAATGCATATTTTACCACAATAAAAAAAAAAAAAGAAGAAGCTAGCATGCAGAGAAGCAAAGATGAATGATGGAGTGCAGGATCTGGGGGCTTTCCTGGGTGCAGTTGCTGTGGTACAAAGGGTTCAAAAGGTTATAGAAGCCAAAAATCACTCCTTTGGCCTAGCCTCATTCAAGTTAGGCTTCTGGTCCTTGCATCCAATGGAGCCATAATACAGAACCTTTCCATTTTCTTTTTTGTTTCTTTTCTTTTCTTTTTTTCTTTTTTTCTTTTTTTTTTTTTTTTTGAGAAGCAGTCTCACACTGTGGCCCAGGCTTAGAGTACAGTGACATGATCTTGCTCACTGCAACTTCTGCCTCCCAGGTTCAAGTGATTCTCGTGCCTTGGCTTCCCGAGTAGCTGGGACTACAGGTGAGTGCCACCATGCCTGGCTAATTTTTGTATTTTTAGTAGAGACAGGGTTTCTGCATATTGGCCAGGCTGGTCTCAACCTCCCGACCTCAAGCAATCTGCCCACCTCAGCCTCCCAAACTGCTGGGATTACAGCGTGAGCCACCATGCCTGGTCAGAACCTTTCCATTTTCATTTCTCACTCATGTCCTTTCAAACATTCTCTTCTCCTGTCAACCCTGCTGCTCATACTTCCTCAGACTTATCCTGTGTTGATACACACTATGCCTTTCCTCCCTGCTCCCCAAGCTTGGAATGTCCTTCCCCCTTCTTATGACTTTGTCAACTCATATTCATCATTTGAGATCCAGCTGAAAGGGCTCCTCCTCAGGAAAGCCATCCCTGACCACCCTAAGCAGAGCCTGCCATGCCTTCTGTTGGTCTGTCATAGCTTTTTTGTATATGTCCTCATCACTTGGTATCTCAGTGATCTGCCATCTTGTCTGTAACCCCCAGTAGATTATATTTTTCATCTCCATGACCCTGGTAGCTGGCAAAGAGGCTAGCACAAAGTAAGTATAATAAATCTTTACTGAATGAGTGTACAGATGAGTGAGAATCTTTTTCTCCCTCATGCCGTCTCTGAGTCACTACTCAGTTTCTATCAAGAAGAGACACATAAGGAAACGTGGGAGGAATTGCTTTAGTCCCTTTATTCAAGGGTGATAGTCTCAGGAGAGAAGAAAACACAATCAAGTTGGGGCCACTGCAAAGTCTAGTGGCATTTAAGAGAAGTTATTTTCCCCAAAGCACTGGCAGCTTTGAACTGAGGCTGAATTTGTTTGGAAGCCAGAGCCAAGACAAGCAGACATTTGGTAGTGTTGAGCCTTCCAGCAAGCTGGGATTCTGACAGCCGTTTCTGTCAGCTGCACAAGGAGAAGCATCTAAAAGGCATCTGGGTCTACCTGGAATTGGGGGTCCCCATATCTTCTAGCACAATCTGACCCAAGGAACAAGGCAGCCGTCTCTCCTACCCTCCATTCCCACCATAAGCATATATCTCCTCTAAGGGGGCTCTGCAATTGATTAGGACATTGGGCACTGAGAACAGAGTCAAAGATGACTATAGGAAACTGTGGCAGAGATGATACTACTGCTTACTAAATGGCTTATGGTTTCTTCCTACATTTCCCAGCCTCCCTTGCAGTTTTTTTGTTTGTTTGTTTGTTTTTGACACAGAGTCTTGCTCTCTCTCCCAGGCTGGAGTGCACTGGTGTAATCTCCACTCACTGCAACCTCCACCTCCTGGGTTCAAGCGATTCTCCTGCCTCAGCCTCCTGAATAGCTGGGATTACAGGCGCCCCACCACACCCCGCTAACTTTTGTATTTTTAGAGATGGGGTTTCACCATGTTGGCCAGGCTGGTCTCGAACTCCTGACCTCAGGTGATCCACCTGCCTCGGCCTCCCAAAGTGCTGGGATTACAGGCATGAGCCACCGTGCCCGGCCTCCAGCTCTCTTTTTGAGGCAATACTGAAAGCTTTGCATTGAGATGGTGGAGCCCAAGACAGAAGTAGTCTGGATCTCTGAGTTACCCAGGAGAGTTGAGGAGAGCTACCCTGGAGAGTGCCTTAACCCACAGCCAGCGTTGCATGAGTGGAAAAGATATACCATTGTTGTGTTATGCCATTGAGATATTTGGCTTGTTTGTTACCATAGCCAAGTCTAGCCTATTCTGCCAAATAAATATAGACATTAATTGTTGTTTTAGCCATCCAGCATCAAACCTCCTTCCTATTTGAGGATTAAACTCTCCCCCTCCTTTAGGACTCTTTGGTGTTGCCAAATCCAGTGGTCACATCTCTGTTCTTATCTTTCTTGATTTCTCAGCAGCATTTGTCACAATTGACCACTCCCTTCTGGGAACATACTATGTTGGTGTCTGTGACATCATGCCTGCTTAGTTTTTCTTTTATGTCACTGCCCCCCGCTTTTCAGTTTTCTTTGTTGGTTCCCCTTCTTGTTTTATGTCAAAAGTTTGAAGTTCTGGAGACCTGGTTTAAAATATCACAGCTGGTTTCCACCTTTTGAGACGATGTCTTTTTGTGTCACCCAGGCTGGAGTGCAGTGGCATAATCACGGCTCACTGCAGTCTCAACCTCCCAGGCTCAAGCATTCCTCCCACCTCAGTCTCCCAAGTAGCGGGGACTACAGGCACACTCCATCACACCCAGATAATTTTTGTATTTTTTGTAGAGATGGGGTTTTGCCATGTTGCTCAAGCTGGTCTCAAACTCCTGGGCTTAAGAGATTCACCAGCCTAGGTCTCCCAAAGTGTTGTAATTACAGGTGCGAGCCACAGCTCCTGGCCCATCTTACCATTCCTTATTAATAACAGAGCACTCATTGTTAGCTGGGCACATTGTACCCAGTTAAGAGAATATTTCCCAGGCTCCCTTGCAGCTGAGTATGGCCATGTGAGTATGTTTTGGCAAAAATGTGCGGGACTTTCGAGGCAGTCCTTTTTTCTTTCTTTCTTTCTTTTTTTTTTTTTGAGACAGAGTCTCGCTCTGTCGCCCAGGCTGGAGTGCAGCGGCGCGATCTCGGCTCACTGCAACCTCCGCCTCCTGGGTTCACGCCATTCTCCTGCCTCAGCCTCTCGAGTTGCTGGGATTACAGGCGCCCGCCACCACGCCCGGCTAATTTTTTATATTTTTAGTAGAGACGGGATTTCACTGTGTTAGCCAGGATGGTCTCGATCTCCTGACCTCGTGATCCGCCCGCCTGGGCCTCCCAAAGTGCTGGGATTACAGGCGTGAGCCTCCGCGCCCAGCCCCAAGGCAGTCTTCTTAAAAGGAAGAGGATGCCATCTTTCTTCCCTATTTCCTTCCCACTGTTTGGAATATGGACCATAGTGAGGTGACCTTAACACTGGAAGCCAAATACTGAGGATGGCTGAACAGCCCTGAACTGCCTACTTTTGGACTTATATTTCATGGAAAGAGAGAAATTTCTGGCTAGGTGCAGTGGCTCATGCCTGTAATCCCAGCACTTTGAGAGGCCAAGGCAGAAGGATCGCTTGAGCCCAGGAGCTCGAGACCAGCCTGAGCAACACAGGGAGATTTCATCTCCATGAAAAAAATAAAAATAATAGGCAGGCCTGGTAGCGCACCTGTGCTCCCAGCTACTCCAGAGGTTGGGGTGGGAGGATCGCTTAAGCTTGGGAGGTTGAGGCTGCAGTGAGCTGTGATCACGCCACTGCACTCCAACCTGGGTGACAGAGCAAAACTGTCTCAGGAAAAAAAATAAATAAATTTCAATCGTAAGCTATTTTTTTCTTTTGTTATTTGCAATTGAATGTAATCCTGATACATTCCTGTTGTTGAAGCTGTTTGCCTGCCTCCCACTAGGAAGCCTAAGGGTCCAGATCCTCCCCCAGTCAGAGGAATGGGGAACTAGAAAAAGAAAGGCAAAGGCACTGCCAGGCAAGAAAACGCTGGGTCTCCTTCCACAAGTTTGGTAAGTAAGCAAGATACCAGGAGGATAGAATGGTAAGTGAGCCTAGAAATAGATTATTATATACATAGGGTTTATTAAATACATAGAGAACACTGAATGCTAGACTAAGAAATTTGGACTTTATTCTGGAAGTCCCTTGCAATAGGGGACCTTGTCTGTTTTATTTTCTAATGCCTCGCACTTTGTAGAAGCTCAGTGAATGAATATATTCTTTATTAATTTATGCCGTCTGCTTAATAAACAGAAATGTTGGAAGGTGAACTAGTTGGGAGTCACCATCTGATCAACCCCTGTCTGCTTTTTATAAATAATGTAACTGAACCATCATTTACTGGAAGTGGCAATCAACCTGTGAGGAACGGCAAACCAAAAAGTCCACCTTGGGTGTCATGGTGATGGAATTGGGGGCGGAGACCAGGGAGAGCAGCGGGCTAGGATCTCTGAGTCTCCGCAACATGGCGGCCCTGGAACCACCTGACCGGCAGGAGGCGGAGCTCCGCCCCAGCTCGCCCGGCCCCACCCCGCTCGGCCCTGCCCAGCGCACTCCTAGTCCGGGGCGCAAGGGTTGTGAGGTGTTTGAGCGAAGCGCCTGCGCAGGGCAGCGGCGCGCGGGGCGGAGGCTTTATAACCACTTCGTCGTTGCCGCTCGGCTTCTATCTCTGGGAGGGCGGTTGAGGCGGTGGTGGCGGCGTCGGCGGCGGCCGGGCGCTGGCTGAGGGGCGCTGAGGCGGGAGCTGTGGCGGCGCTGGGCGCCCCTGGCCCCTCGGCCTCTGCGGGCCATGGGCTCCGAGAAGGACTCCGAGTCGCCGCGCTCCACATCGCTACATGCGGCCGCGCCCGACCCTAAGTGCCGCAGCGGCGGCCGGCGCCGGCGCCTCACCTTGCACAGCGTCTTCTCTGCCTCGGCCCGCGGCCGCCGCGCCCGGGCCAAGCCGCAGGCCGAGCCGCCGCCCCCGGCTGCGCCGCCGCCGCCCGCCCCGGCCCCTGCCGCGGCCCAGGGCCCGCCGCCCGAGGCGCTGCCCGCCGAGCCGGCCGCCGAGGCCGAGGCGGAGGCCGCGGCGGCGGCGGCGGAGCCTGGGTTCGACGATGAGGAGGCGGCGGAGGGCGGCGGCCCGGGCGCGGAGGAGGTGGAGTGTCCGCTGTGCCTGGTGCGGCTGCCGCCTGAGCGGGCCCCGCGCCTCCTCAGCTGTCCGCACCGCTCGTGCCGGGACTGCCTCCGCCACTACCTGCGCCTGGAGATAAGCGAGAGCAGGGTGCCCATCAGCTGCCCCGAGTGCAGCGAGCGACTCAACCCGCACGACATCCGCTTGCTGCTCGCCGACCCGCCGCTTATGCACAAGTACGAGGAGTTCATGCTGCGCCGCTACCTAGCCTCGGACCCCGACTGCCGCTGGTGCCCGGCCCCGGACTGCGGGTGAGCGCGGGGGCGTGGCGCGGGTGGCGGCGGGCTGCGGCCGAGGGGCGTGGCTGGGGGCAGCAGGGACCCCGCGTGGGTGTCCCAAGCAGGGAAACCCGCAAGGCGGCAGCTTCGGCGGGGTGGTAACCATCAGGCAAGCCCAGACTAGTGGGGTGAACGCACCCGACACCCCGCCCCCTGCCCCAGGGCTCGAGGTGGCTGCTAAGCATTCGGTGAGGGGAAGGGAGCTGTCCATCAAGTTAGGAGACAGGGAGACGCGGTTTTTTTGTTGGGGGAATGCCCTCTGTCCGGAGGTGAGGACAGTATCTTTTTTTTTTTTCTTTCTTTTTTTTTTTTTGGAGACGGAGTCTCGCCCTGCCGCCCAGGCTGGAGTGCAATGGCGCGATCTCTGCTCACTGCAAGCTCCGCCTCTCAGGTTCAAGCGATTCTCCTGCCTCAGCCTCCCGAGTAGCTGGGATTACAGGCGCCCGCCACCACACCCGGCTAATTTCTTTGTATTTTTAGTAGAGATGGGGTTTCACCATGTTGGCCAGGCTGGTCTCGAACTCCGGACCTCAGGTGATCCGCCTGCCTCGGCCTCCCAAAGTGCTGGGATTACAGGCGTGAGCCACCGCTCCCGGCCAAGGTGGGGAGTATCTCTTAATGAGAGTGGGGAGGGGATATTTGGCCAAGGAGGGAATGAGAATATTCTGAGGGGGCAGCGCGTCGGAGGGGTGTGTCCACTTGGCTAGGGACAGGCTTAGCAGTGCAGAAGAAGGCGTGTTCTCCCTGACAACCACCGCTGAAAGTTGGGATGGAGGTAACCGGGGAATAGGCTCTGGGGTACCCTGAGCACTGTGTGTTCTGTGCCACGCTATCGGGAGGCACTCTGTCGTTCTTACCTTGCTGCCTTGGGTAGGGTGAGGGATAGACAGATACGTTCTCTGTCCAGAGACTCAATGGGGGCACTGAGAAGAAGAATGCCCAGAGGTTGGTGTGATAGGAGAAATTGTGTTTCTGAACCCCTTTGATCTTGAGTTCTTGATGACAGTCTTTTTAATGCACCATGTAGGCTGAATTTTAAAGGGCAGTAAATTAAAATATGCAATATCTGCAGAGACATAATACACCAGATTTTGCTATCTGAAGCATTCAGTGGAGACCTTCCTCGCCCTCCCCGCCTTTAGAAGTCTAATTGTTACTGTCAGTATATCCCATGAAGGGGTTGCACGCAGGAGGAGGGGCTCATTTAAGTAGTTGGGAGTCAGACAGCCATTACCTACCTGTTCTGTGACCTTGGGCAGATAATTTTATTCTTGTGTGTCATGTTTTGGCGACAAAAAGATGCTGGGGACTCCTTGCAGTGTGTAAACGTAATGCTAGTAAAAAGTTGTGTGATCTTTAGCTTCAAAGGAGTTAAGGACTTTTAATTGTAGCCTATATATCAAGGTGGTTTTGAAATCTCCATGATGCTGCTGGTTGTCTCCTTTCAAAAGGAGCTGTCTTAGAGTGTCTAGGAGAGTAAGAAGAGTTAACTTCTGTTTTTAATTCTGCCAAACTTGTTTAGAAATGGGTGTGTTATTTAACCTCACTGAGATGGGGTTTCTAAATTACTTTGAAGTGTTGTGGTCAAAGGAATGGTGTTTATGGTGGCTCACTTTCAGTTAATAAGTATCAGGAAGGACCTTTTAGGTTCATGGAACTGTCTATGTCTAGTGATCTTACTGGCCCTCTGAGGTTAATTTATATTAAAGTTTTACAGATACTGTTGATCTATTTTCTTAACCAAACGAATATTAAGAGAACACAGGCCAGGCTCGGTGGCTCACGCCTATAGTCCTAGCATTCTGGGAGACCAAGGTGGGTGGATCACCTGAGGTCGGGAGCTCAAGACCAGCCTGGCCAACATAGTGGTATCCTGTCTCTACTAAAAATACAAAAATTAGCCGGGCATGGTGGTGCACACCTGTAGTCCCAGCTACCCAGGAGGCTGAGGCAGAATCGCTTGAACCCGTGAGGCAGAGGTTGCAGTGAGCCGAGATCAGGCCACTATACTCCAGCCTGGGTGACAGAGCGAGATTCTGTCTCAAGAAAAAAAAAAAAAAAAACACTGCATAGTTAATTTTGGAATAGTACATTAACTCCTTTCTGAGATGTTTCCTTGAGTTCTAAGAAATGTGGCAGATCATCTTTCTGGAAAAGGTCCCTGTTTGTTTTTTATTTTTCTAAAGTCAGTTTCTGTCTTTGCTCACATCAATAAAAATGCACAGAAAATAATTTTCAAGCTTGGTAACAACTCTCAACTATTTGGAAGTTATTAAAAAATTAGGCCATTTCTTATTTTAGCCAAGTATTATGTTAGTATCCTCCAGATTTTATTTTTTTAATTAGTTAGAAGAATGATAATGATATATATAGTTATATATATAAACAATGTATTTTTTTATATGCGTCCTCTACGGACTTAAGGTGGAGTTTGGGGAAAGAAGAAAGCTGGCCTCTCAATACCTGTGTGCCAGGCATATATAATTTAATTCGATACAACCTTGTGAGATAGGTTTAGGTTTGATATAGTTTTATAAATGAGGAAACTAAAGTTTAAGGAAATTGAATGACTTGTTCAGGGTCATATAACTAGTAAGTGGTGGAACCAGGCTTAGAACAGGGGTCTTAATTCCAACCAATGCCAATATTCCTTCCACTCAGCCCCTGTTTTAAAAAGCATTTGCTTGTCAACATAGCCGCATTATTGAGGATGCTGCTGCTTGGGTGCATTTCATTAAGTGTAGCCTGAGGACAACATCGAGAAAGCCAAAGATAATAGAGTCTAGTTTCCTTTCTGATTCCTGTTGTTAACAGCCTCCTACCTACGTTATTTTTCTTATCTGAAATAGGTCTAATTCTTTCCTGACTTGAGAGGTTTAATGTTTACACGGTGTTTTGAGATCTTCAGTTGAAAGTGGTTATAGGGAGTAACTTTAAAATTCTGTTAGTTGCCAAATAGATGCCTGAGTTCTCCCTTGGGATGTGCCTAGTGGCTTTGCATGTCTTTTTTTTGAGACAGGGTTTCGCTCTGTCACCCAAGCTGGAGTGCAGCAGTGGTGCAGTCACGGCTCACTGCAGCCTCAACCTCCTGGGCTCAGGCGATCCTCCTGCCTCAGCATCTCAAGTAGCTGGGAACACGGGTGCATGCCACCAAGCCCAGCTAATTATTATTATTAATATTATTATTATTATTTGTAGAGATAGGGTCTCCCTGTGTTGCCCAGGCTGGTCTCGAACTCCTGGGCTCAAGCTGTTTTCCCGCCTTGGCCTCCCAAAATGCTGGGATTATTGCTGCCTCTTTTTAATGCCAGGAAAAAAAAATAGCTTCTGTGTTCTTACTGGATGTCATGGTTCCCTTGTTCTGTTTTGAACAGTGTTGTTTTGTTTTGTTTTGTTTTAGAGACAGAGTCTCACTCTGTGCCCAGGCTGGAGTGCAGTGGCATGATCATGGCTTACTACAACCTTGAACTCCTTGACTAAAGCAGTACTCCCACCTCAGCCTCCTGAGTAACTGGGATTATAGGCATGAACCACTGCACCCTGCTCCTTTGTTTTATTTTTTTAAAGAAATCGTTCTATTCTTCTGGGGCTGGTAGAGGTCATTGATAAACACTAGAAGAGAAGTCCAGTTACCTCCTATTCCCATACCTGACCATCTTTACTGCCCACAGATAAAGTTCTTGCCAGCCAAATTGATCAGGTCTCCCCTCTGCCTTGTTTGTATGTGCATTTGGTAGGGTGAGGGGGGCATGTGAGCAATCTTACAGGTTCTGATCATTAGTTTTACTATAATTACTCATAATAACAAGAACACCATACATTCAGAGATTCATGATTTGTTTACAGAATATTTGTAGGATAGAGCAAAGAGTTTTGGATTTTTCTTCTCTTACACTCAAATATGGTTTTATTTTATTCATAAATAAGGGAACCAATTTCAGTGGGAAAACATTCACATTATAATTTTTTTTTTTTTTTTTGAGACGGAGTCTCGCTCTGTCACCCAGGCTGGAGTGCAGTGGCACCATCTCTGCTCACTGCAAGCTCTGCCTCCCGGGTTCACGCCATTCTCCTGCCTCAGCCTCCCAAGTAGCTGGGACCACAGGCGCCCACCACCACGCCTGGTTAATTTTGTGTGTGTGTGTGTGTGTGTGTTTTTTTAGTAGAGATGGGGTTTCACCATGTTAGCCAGGATGGTCTCGATCTCCTGACCTCATGATCTGCCCACCTCGGCCTCCCAAAGTGCTGGGATTACAGGCGTGAGCCACTGTGCCCGGCCTCACATTATTATTTAATATACTAAGAACAATATGGCCTAGTATAATCTTAAAACAAGCTGTCAAATGAGATAAAATTAGTTCAAAATACAAATAACTGATTTTTTATAGTTCTTTATAGTCTTCAGACTATAATCTCATTCAGACATAATTTCATTTTAGTCTCATCCAGGTGGATATTGACGTGCATTTTATAAAGGAGAAACCAGTTCAGAGAAGTTTAAACATGGGGCCTAGTGTTTCATTGCTAATAATTGGTACAATTGATCTTTTACGCTTTTGGGTCTCTGCCCAAGTATGTCTTTTCAGAAACCCCGAAGTCAGGTAACTGTAATGTTTTCCTCTCACGTATCCTGTTGCTAATCTTAAAACCCTTTCAGAATCTCTGGGAGACTGACGGGTGAGCAAAGTAGGCAACAGAAATTTCCTGGTGTACAGGGGCAGATCTTCTGTACAGATGAATAAGAAGGGATAAGGCTGTCTTGACCTAAATTCTTTGTGCAGGTCCACCACTCCAGCCTTTCATTGCTGCCTCTGTCCTCTGCAGAATCCTTCCTCCCACCTGATCCCAGGAAACAGTATCAGCTATTGGCCTTCCCAGACAACTAGACTGGACCATCCCATAAACAGGAAGCTTTTTTCATCCCTAGCACATTTATGAGGGAAGATCAAGCAAGCTCTTTGAGCAAGACAAATTTCAGTCAGTGAAGGAGGATTTTTGCTTTCTGAAGCCTCCCTGAACCTCTTCTCTTGATTTGGCTCCATACCTCCTGTTCCACAACTTTTCCCTGCATTCCCCAACTCCACACCACCCCCTCCTCTTGTGCGCGTACACCAACCTCCATCCCAATACATCTGTCTCAGATTTGCCAAAGTACTTGTACTAAAGGAGAACATCTGTATCACTCCCCTGCCTAAGACTATTCATTGACTACCTAACCTATAAGATGAGTTCTCATTATGTCTTTGAGAACTTATTTGATCTATCCTTATCATTTAAGCTCCTTTACAGTTTCCAACCAACCTTTTTTTTTTTTTTTTTTTTTTTTTTAGATGGAGTCTGGCTCTGTTGCCCAGGCAGGCTAGAGTGCAGTGGTGCAATCTCGGCTCACTGTAAGCTCCACCTCCCGGGTTCATGCCATTCTCCTGCCTCAGCCTCCTGAGTAGCTGGGACTACAGGCACCTGCAACCATGCCTGGCTAATTTTTTGTATTTTTAGCAGAGACGGGGTTTTACCGTGTTAGCCAGGATGGTCTCGATCTCCTGACCTCGTGATCCACCCGTCTCAGCCTCCCAAAGTGCTGGGATTACAGGCGTGAGCCACCACGCCCAGCCATCTCCAACCATCTTTTGATTTTATTTTCTATTTTTCACTCACATCACTATTTCCTAAGGTATGTTATAGGCATTACTTGAAAGAAAAATGTTTTGTGAGGAAATAAGCTTGGAAAATACTGAGTTAAACAAAATAAAACAAGTTTATGAGTTTCTTAAATCTTTAAACATGCTAACATGCTAATATGTAGTATAAATCTTCAATATAATATAATTTCCCCAATTTAGATCACCAGGAAACAGGTTTTTGTTTTTTCTGTAGCATCTTTAAGGCTTAACTTTCCCTAAACTCTTTTAATAGTTACCATGCTGGCCTGCCTTTGGTTAGTGTCCTTATTTAACCATAAACCTTATGCTCTGAATAGATTGAGAGCTCATGTCTCTAGACTAGGATATCTATATTCCAACCATTTCTACAACTCTGTGTACAAAGTCTTTCAATTAGGCTGTAGAAGAGTGTGGTACATAGATGAATTTTGATGAAAAAGATAAATATGAGCAGCATAGTTCTCAGAGGAAGAATAGAGATGAAAGAGATAAGCAAGAATAGTATAGACAGGTGATCATTCAATTCAACAGACAACTTTTTTGAGATGGAGTCTCGCTTTGTTGCCCAGGCTGGAGTGCAGTTGTGCCATCTCAGCTCACTGCAACCTCTGCCTCTCGGGTTCAAGCGATTCTTCTGCCTCAGCCTCCCAAGTATCTGGGATTACAGGCACGTGCCACAATGCCCAGCTAATTTTTGTATTTTTAGTAGAGACAGGGTTTCACCATGTTGACCAGGCTGGGCTTGAATTCCTGACTTCAAGCGAGCCACCCGCCTCACCCTCCCAAAGTGCTGGGATTACAGGTGTGAGCCACCACACCTGGCTTCAACAGATACTTTCGGAATGATACACTGTTGAACCCTGGGTGAGTACTGAGTATTACAAAAAGAACTTAGACATGGTTTTCTTGATAGGAAGTTTCACCTGGTAGAGGAGACAGATAATTGATACATAGATAGATAGAAAATTATTCAAATGTCATATGATAAATACTAAAGAAAATACGGGTGCTCTTAGATAGATGAAAGAACAATAGAATTTGCATGACAGTTTCAAGAAAGACTTCACAGAGGAGCAGGCATGGTGGTGTGCACCTGTGGTCCCAGCTGCTTAGGAGGCTGAGGTGGGAGGATTAGTTGAGCCCAGGAGTTCGAGACCAGCCTGGGTAATAGCAAGACCCCATACCTGGTAAATGACTAGAGATCAACCTGAAAACGTGGACTGGATTCAGGTTGATAGGCCTGTGTAAGCCATGGAAATAAGTTTTGGGTTGAAGCACTTTTTTTCTTTTTTCTTTTTCTTTGAAGGATTTTAAGCAAAAGAGTAACCTTCTAGAATGGAATTTGGATGGAGTGGGGAATAGGGAGAGCAGATAAGGAGGCTCTTGGAGTTGTCTAGCCTAGAGATGGGTCTTAAATAGGGCAGGAAAAATGAAGATGTTAAGGGTACAGTTCATTGTGACAAGTTGGCGCATGTCTACCACCCTGATGCCTACTAGGGGTCTATTTGTAAATGGGTAGCCTAGTTATGTTACATGACTTGGGGATGGAAAGTACAGACATAATATAGGAACACATTTCTTTAACCACTGAAGTCTATTGGAGCATAATCAAATTTATACTAATGGAAATCTTTCTTTCCAGGGCTGAAGCTAAGTAATGCTGTGGTCTAGCTTGTCACTTTATGAAGTTTCTGAAGATTTAGGAAATTAATAAAATGAGTGAAAGTTGTATGAACTTAAGCAGCAGGGGCTGGGGTGGGCGGTCTGTAGTCTTTTTCTTTTTTATTATTTTTTATTTTTTTGAGATAGGGTTTAACTCTGTAACTCTGTTGCCCGTGCTGGAGTGCAGTGGTGCAATTTCAGCTCACTAGAACCTCAACCTCCCAGGCTCAGGTGATCCTCCCACCTCAGCCTCCTAAGTAGCTGGGACTGCAGGCATGTGCCACCACACGCCACCGCACCCCACCACACTCGGCTAATTTTTGTTGTTGTTGTTATTTGAAGAGAGAGTCTCACTCTGTCACCCAGGCTGGAGTGCAGTGGTGCAATCTCGGCTCACAGCAACCTCTGCCTCCTGGATTCAAGTGATTCTCCTGCCTCAGCCTCCCGAGTAGCTGGGAGTAGCTGGGACTACAAGTGCACGCCACCATGCCCAGCTAATTTTTTTGTATTTTTAGTAGAGAGGGGTTTCGTCACGTTGGCCAGGCTGGTCTCGAACTCCTGACCTCAGGTGATCCACCCACCTCAGCCTCCCAAAGTGCTGGGATTACAGGCATGAGCCACCATGCCCGGCCTAATTTTTGTGTCTTTCGTAGAGATGGGATTTCACCATGTTGCCCTGGCTGGTCTTGAACTCTTGGGTTCAAGTGATCCTCCTGCCTTTGCCTGACAAAGTTCTGGGGTTATGGGCATGAGCCACTGCACCCAGCTGTGTCTGTATTCTTCACAGCATGTAATTTTCTACACCTTTCTTTTAGCTTCTAATTAGCAAGCCTGACTGGTTGGTTAAGCTAAAAGAGCAGAGTAGGAGAGATGCACCAGCATGGGACGTGGAAGAGAAGGAACAAAGTGGACAGGGCAGATTGGGCTTCAAGGATGAGGTATTTTCTTTTCTTTTTTGAGACAGGGTTTAGCTCTATCTCCCAGGCTGGAGTGCAGTGGCACGATCTTGTCTCACTGCAACCTCCACCTCCCGGGCTGTAGCCGTCCTCCCACCTCAGCCTCCTGAGGAGCTGGAACTACAGGCATGCACTACAGGCATGCACCACCACGCCTAGCTAATCTTTGTATTTTTTTTTTTTTTTTGTAGAGATGGGGTTTTGCCATGTTGCCCAGACTGGTCTCGAACTCCTGAGCTCAAGCAATCCACCCACCTTGGCTTCCCAAAGTGCTGGGATTACAGGTGTGATCCACCATGCCCAGGCGAGGTTTTTTTTTTTCAACTATTCGGGAAGAAGATTACCATATTCAGAACTTAGGGGTTTACCACTAAAGTGGGTTTATATGAAATTTTAGGATTAGGTTATAGTACCTGGCATATGATAAGCCAATAGATACATGGATACATTGAAAAGATTGCTTTAGAGCAGAGTGATGGCCTAGGAGAAGACCTAGAATGCCCTAGGGAAGGTCAAACAACCAAAACAAGAGAAGGTCTCTGTCATTCATGCAACACAGGTATTTTGAGCATGAACCAGTATACTAGACTGAGATTAAAAAGTGGATGATATGTCTCCTTAAGTCCAGTGTGGTTTGGAAGGCAAGCATATAAACAGATAGTTACATTATAATGTAAGTGTTATAAAATAATCGTGCACACCCACGAAGTAGGCAACGAGCTGCCTAGAGAGGTTAAGTATATTTTACAGAGAAAATGACACTTGAGTTGGTTCTTAAATGGGTACTTGTCAGGGCAAGAAGTAAGGACAAGACATTTCTAGGTAGAAGGAATAGAGTATGTAAAAGCCAGAAAGTAGGACAGAGTGTACGATGTTTTTATGCCATATATCTTTGGGGACAGGGTCTCACATGCAGTTTTAGAACGTGTTTAGCTATGTTTGAATGCGACAAGTACCTGTACCTCCATTTGGTGGAATAGAAGCTAAGGTTTGGAGATTTTTTTTCTTTTTTTTTGAGATGGAATTCCTCTTTTGTTGCCCAGGCTGGAGTGCAGTGGTGTGGTCTTGGCTCACTGCAACCTCCGCCTCCCAGTTTCAAGCAATTCTCCTGCCTCAGCCGCCCGAGTAGCTGGATTACAGGCGTGCGCCACCATGCCTGGCTAATTTTTGTATTTTTAGTTGAGACGGGATTTCGCCATGTTGGCCAGGCTGGTCTTGAACTCCTGACCTCAGGTGATCCACCTGCCTCGGCCTCCCAAAGTGCTGGGATTACAGGCATGAGTGACCGCACCAGGCCGGTTTGGAGATTTTAATAGCTTCATGTCATGCAGCATGAGTCAGAGGCAAGAGCTCAGACCAGGTACCCAAAAACAGGAATGCCAAATCTCGTGCCCTGAGTAATTCAGTGTCGTAGTAATAGATTGCTGTGGATTCATGAGTAATTTGGGGTTATTTTACTTCCTTGGCACCAAATTACACACTCAAAATTGACATTGTCAATCCTATCCAATGTTCTTCTTTTTCAAGAAAAAAAAAAAATGTGGGCTGGGCACGGTGGCTCACACTTGTAATCCCAGCACTTTGGGAGGCTGAGGCAGGCGGATCACTTGAAGGCCAGGAGTTCGAGACCAGCCTGGCCAACATGGTGAAACCCCATCTCTACTAAAAATACAAAAAATGAAGCTGGGCATGGTGGCGGGCGCCTGTAAGCCCAGCTACTTGGGAGGCTGAGGCAGGAGAATCGCTTGAACCCAGGAGGCAGAGGTTGCAGTAAGCCGAGAGCACGCCATTGCACTCCAGCCTGGGCAACAAGAGTGAAACTCCGTCTCAAAAAAAAAAAAAAAAAAGAAGAAGAAGTGGGGGCTGGGGGAATGTTAATAAACATTTACTTCTGCCATGTGAGGTAGGAATGGATGATGAAGTGTTCAAGGCTCCCTACTGGCTGTCCACTTAATTTGTATCTTTAGAAGTTGACTTAGTGCTTTTCTGAGGTCATCCAGTAACTTTCCCATTTAATGCAAAATAACAAGCTAGTCACTGTCTTGAGGAGACACGTTGTTTATCTTTAGTAGTTATTTTGCAGCTAGGTGGGGTAAATTTGCTCAGAATTCCTACAGGATATGAATCATTTGCATTCATAGGTTGACCTATTCTCACTTTGTTCTTTCTGAAAAGAGTTTTAATACAGCCTATATTATATAACATAGGGGATACATTGTCATTTATATTTTCAGCATCATTCTCAAGTAAATTTGCAGAATCTATGATAAACGTGAGAACTTGAGTTGCTATGATTAACATCTCATGTACATTCAAATAAACAAGCAAACTGTAGAATAAATCCCAGAAAATGTTATTAGCTTTTTGTACAAGTTATTTGAGGTCTTTGAATATTGCGGGAGAGTATTGGAATAGAGGACAGAGTGCAGATGGCAACATGGAAACCTGCAATTACTGATGTTTTTAAAAATGTGTGTGATAGACCAAGCTTGGTGGCTCACGCCTGTAATCCCAATGCTTTGGGAGGCTAAGGCGGGAGGGTTGCTTGAAGACAGGAGTTCCAGACCAGCCTGGGCAACATAGCAAGACCAACCCTGTCTCTACAAAAAAAAAAAAGAAAAAAAGAAAAAAGAAAAAGTTAGCTGGGCATGGTGGTATGCACTGCTACTTGGAGGGCTGAGGTGGGATCACTTGAGCCCAGGAGTTTCAGGTTGCAATGAGCTATCATCACACCACTGTCCAGAAGCTGGGCGACAGAGTGGGACCTTGTCTCCAAAAAAAAAAAACAAAAAAAAACTGTGTGATTAACTTTCATAACTTTCCATTTATTTATTTATTATTTTTTTTAGACGGAATCTCACTCTGTCACCCAGGCTGGAGTGCAGTGGCGCAAACGTGGCTCACTGGAGCCTCAACCTCCCAGCCTCAAGCAGTCCTCCCACCTCAGCCTCCCAAGTAGCTGTGACTGCAGGCCTGTGTCACCATACCTGGCTGATTTTTTTTTTTTTTTTTTTTTTTTTTGAGATGGAGTCTCACACTGTCACCCAGGCTGGAGTGACACCCATGGTGGCGCAATCTCTGCTCACTGCAACCTCCACCTCCCAGGTTCAAGCGATTCTCCTCCCTCAGCCTCCTGAGTAGCTGGGATTACAGGCACCCGCCACCATGCCCAGCTAATTTTTTGTATTTTTAGTAGAGACAGCATTTCACCATGTTGGCCAGGCTGGTCTCGAACTCCTGACCTTGAGACTTGCCTGCCTCAGTCTCCCAAAGTGCTGGGATTACAGGTGTGAGCCACCACGCCAGGCTTTTTTTTTTTTTTTTTTAAGAGAAAAGGTCTTGCTGTGTTGCCCAGGCTGGTCTAAAAATGCTGGCCTCAAGCGATCTTCCTGCCTCAGCCTCCCAAAGTGCTGAGATTACAGGCATGAGCCATCTCACCTGGCTAAAATTTTATTTTATACAAGTATTATATTTCTTGTTAGAGTAATCTGAGCATTTAATTGACATATTTGGAATTAATCAGAAAGGCTAATAGTTATATAAATATATTGGATTGTTTGTGTGAGACTAATTCTTGGTAAATGAACATGAACTACAAGAAATGGTCGACATTAGTGCTGATAAATTCTGAATCTTTACATGAAGAATATGTGTCACAGCTGAGTGCAGTGGCTCACACCTGTAATCCCAACACTTTGAGAAGCCAAGACAGGCAAATCACCAGAGGTCAGGAGTTGAAGACCAGCCTTGCCAACATGGTGAAGCCCTCTCTCTACTAAAAAAAAAAAAAAAAGCCGGGCGTGGTGGCGGGCGCCTGTAATCCCAGCTACTCGGGAGGCTGAGGCAGGAGAATCACTTGAACTTGGGAGAAGATTGCAGTGAGCCGAGATCACGCCACTGCGCTCCATCCTGGGCGATATAGTGAGACTGTCTCAAAAAAAAAAAAAAGAATATGTGTCAGAAGAGAGAAAGGGAGGTATGGCCTTAATGCTATATTAATTTATAAGATAGAGGCATGGTATTCTTGGATTCTGGAGCCTATGACATTTCAAGGTATAGATTTGAATTGAAAAAGTATGGAAAGATAAGATGAGCTTTCAAGAGGGATGCTGATCATAAGTCTTTAGGGTTTATTGTCTCTGTGACTATGGTCAGACCAGCTTCACTGTGGAACTGGAACTTAAGAATGAAAAAGGCAGCACACTTTCCAACTGCCTGACTGCTTGTTGGCCTCACCGGTGGGAGCTCCAGCATCTCCTTTGCTCGAAATGGACCCCAACTGCTCCTGCGCCACTGGTGGCTCCTGCACGTGCGCCGGCTCCTGCAAGTGCAAAGAGTGCAAATGCACCTCCTGCAAGAAGAGCTGCTGCTCCTGCTGCCCCATGGGCTGTGCCAAGTGTGCCCAGGGCTGCATCTGCAAAGGGGCGTCGGAGAAGTGCAACTGCTATGCCTGACGTGGGGACAGCTCTGCTCCCAGATGTAAATAGAGTAACCTGCACAAACCTGGATTTTTAAAAAAATACAACACTGAGCCATTTGCTTCATTTCTTTTTATATTAAATATGTTAATGACAATAAAACAATTTTTACTTGAAGAAAAAAAAATGAAAAAGACTGAGTGCAGTGGCTCACGCCTGTAATCCCAGCACTTTGGGAGGCCGAGGAAGGCGGATCATAAGGTCAAGAGATCGAGACCATCCTGGCCAACATGGTGAAACCCTGTCTCTACAAAAATACAAAAATTAGCTGCGCATGGTGATGCATGCCTATAGTCCCAGCTACTAAGGAGGCTGAGGCAGGAGAATTGCTTGAACCTGGGAGGCGGAGGTTGCAGTGAGCCGAGTCGCGCCACTGCACTCCAGCCTGGCGACAGAGCGAGACTCCATCTCAAAAAAAAAAAGAATGAAAAGGTAGCATGGTGGCTCATGCCTGTAATTCCAGCACTTTGGGAGGCTGAGGCAGGCTGATTGATTGAGCCCGGAAGTTTGCGACCAGCCTGGGCAATGGGGCGAAACCCCATCTCTATGCAAATTACAAAAATTAGCCAAGTGTGGTGGTGCGCACCTGTAGTCCCAGCTACTCTAGAGGCTGAGGCAAGAGGATTGCTTGAGCCTCGGATGCGGAGGTTGCAGTGAGCCACTGCATTCCACCCTGGGTGACAGTGAGACCCCATCTCAAAAAAAAAAAAAAAGAAAAAAGGAATTAAAAAATAAACTTTAGTTTTTGCCATAGCTCTTTATTTCACTAATGTTCTCTTCCTTCGTATAAACAAATACTAATCTCTCTAAATATAGCAAACTATCAAAAGGAAATAGTTTTGTACCCTGTTATTTATGAAACTTACTATGACAAACTACTCCTAAAGCAGCTTCAGCTATGATTGAATAAATGCTGGAAATCCAGGATAAATAAGATACTCCACCTCCACTTTTTAAAGTAAATAAATGATTTGTGTTTTTGGAATCTCAAGAAATTTATAGCCAGGCGTGGTGGCTCACACCTGTAATCCCAGCACTTTGGGAGGCCGAGGCGGGTGGATCACCTGAGGTCAGGAGTTTGAGACCAGCCTGGCCAACATGGTGAAACCCCATCTCTACTAAAAATACAAAAAAAATTAGCCAGGCGTGGTGGCTTGCACCTGTAATCCCAGCTACTAGGGAGTCTGTGGCAGGAGAATTGCTTGAACCTGGGAGGTGGAGGTTGTAGTAAGCCGAGATTACACCACTGCGCTCCACAATCCAGCCTGGGTGACAGAGCAAGACTGTCTCAAAAAAAAAAGTTTACTTTCTCACATGGGATATATTTTACAGTTGGTCAAATGTGCTTGTGTGTGTATATGTGTGTATGTGTATTCTTTTCTCTGTATCATATGTGATAGTGGGGTAGTGCCAAACATTGTTAACTCTGATGAATAATGTCTCTTTTGGTTAGATCATTCTTACCTTACTGGTATCTCTTACTGTTTCCTTACCTAGTTATGCTGTTATTGCCTATGGCTGTGCCAGCTGCCCGAAGCTAACTTGTGAGAGGGAAGGTTGCCAGACTGAGTTCTGCTACCACTGCAAGCAGATATGGCATCCAAATCAGACATGCGATATGGCCCGTCAACAGAGGGCCCAGACTTTACGAGTTCGGACCAAACACACTTCAGGTCTCAGTTATGGGCAAGAATCTGGACCAGGTATAAGTTGGCATTATCTCATTGTCTCTTTATTTGGTATTTCATGATGTGAGCCCATAGCTGAAAGAAATTATCTTACTGTATAACCCAAGGACTCCAAAGGATCAGAGAGCAGAAAATATCATTTGGTAATACTTTCAATATTATAATAAAGATAGCACTTCCCTCTCTGACCATTATAGGTTATCCAACTATATAAAATTGAAATGCAACAAAATTGAATTATGTAGTTCCTACTTTCTTAGTAATATGTCTCAGATTGGAGAGAAATTAGTTCATTTTGTTTTGCTAGGGGCTTTTTCAAAACTTTCATTGTGAACAGAAAGACATTTAATTAGTATTAAACCTGTGCTGTTTGCCTTCAAGCTGACTTAAGTGCCTCACTGCCTTTGGAAGTAGAGTACAGATTGAAGAAAAGGAAACAGTATTAGTATAGATTAATGATTAACCTTAAAAGGAGGAATGTCACACATTCAGCTCCAACCTTGACGAGTCAGAGGAAACCTATTTTAAAATGTCAGTGGATTTATTGCTTTGTACTTTTATTTTGCTGATGTCATTTGGGAGAGGCTAGTAGGAAAGATTTTGCCATTCACTTTTTCCTGGCACAGCATAATTTCCTAAATTGTCATTTTATTAGGATAGTTCATAACTTGCTCTGAAAATTACCAAGTATATGGTACATAGCATACCCAGTTGTTTTTAGGTTTTGAATTTGAAAGTATCATGGGAAGGGATTGTGGGCTGTGTTAACAGCAAATCACAATGATACATGTTGAACCTGAAAAATAAATTTCCCGAACTAAAGTTTTTAAAAATGTAAAGCTAATTCCAGGCTGCAGGCTATTCTTTCTGTAGGATTCTTCTTTTAAATCTGCCAGCCTATTGACTGGTAGAAATTTCATTTTTCTTGGAAACATCTTTCTCCCTAAGGAAATCTCCTTGCTAGAATGTGGTTCAAGTGCTGTGTAAGATGCCAGTTGTTGGGATAGGCAGCTCAATAAGAGACAGGATTCATTTTATGAAAATTCCTGAGGTCTAGACATAGCCAACCTTCCAGTAAAGTGGGTTGTACAATTTGGAGTGTTCAGTGAAGAGTTCTTGACTGCTGCCTCATTTCTTATATATACTCCTAGGAACAATTAAATCAAACTGGATTTAACTAGGGATATTTTTTCTACCCATTCTTCCCCCACTCATAGCAGATGACATCAAGCCATGCCCACGATGCAGTGCGTACATTATCAAGATGAATGATGGAAGCTGTAATCACATGACCTGTGCAGTGTGTGGCTGTGAATTCTGTTGGCTTTGTATGAAAGAGATCTCAGACTTGCATTACCTCAGGTAAGATGGGAAATGCATCCATTCCTTTCGTAGTCTTATTCTCTTACTGATTCAGGGAAAAGGATGTCAAAAAGACACATCCGTTCTCTCATTACAGGTTAAGGAAGCTGTGAAAACTTCTTCTGACATGCTCCTCTAATCATGTTTTCACCAGCTACTATTCTGGTTCTTTCTACCTTTCTTTGCATGCCATATTACAGGTAGTCTGGACTTGCTTTTTCCCTTTTGCTGTCTTGCCTCCATGTTCTTTCCTTTGCCTAGAATGCTTTCTGCCTACCTTCCAGTATCCTCCTTTTATCTCAACTTGTTCAGTTCTTATCTTTTAAGAGCCACTTAAATGCCTTTCATCCATGTTGCCTCTCCTTTTTCCGCCTCATTCTTTGACTTTCTTTTATCTTTTGTCATAAATATCGTCAGTACTTTACACTTCACGTACCTATCTTATCTTACTAAACTGTAAGTATCTTGAGGCTAGAGTTGTGACCTTTTTGCAGTTTTTTGCATTTAGTGAGTTCCCAAGGAATTCATTAAGTGAATTCTTTTTTTTTTTTTTTTTTTTTAAGACAGAGTTTCTCTCTGTTGCCCAGGCTGGAGTGCAGTGGCTCGATCTCGACTCACTGCAACCTCCACTTCCCAGGTTCAAGTGATTCTCCTGCCTCAGCCTCCTAAGTAGCTGGGATTACAGGCGCCTGCCACCATGCCCAGCTAATTTTTGTATTTTTAGTGGAGGCGGGGTTTCACCATGTTAGCCAGTCTGGTCTCAAACTCGAACCTCAGGTGGTCCGCCTGCCTCGGCCTCCCAAAGTTCTGGGATTACAAGCGCGAGCCACCGCGCCCAGCCTCATTGAGTGAATATTAAAATATTGTTGTGGAGGAGTTAATACTTACAAACAAAATGTTTGCTAATATTTACAAATAAACAAAATGTGTTAATATTTACAAACAAACATTCATTGTGTAAATGAAACACAACACCTTCATTGCCAATTTGTCGAACATTTGAGTACTTACCGTGTGCTAGTCATTGGGGACATAGGGGTGAATAAGACATGATCCCTATTTTCAAAATTGTTTATCCCTTGTAGTGGAGAAGATAGCACAAAGAGAATGGGCAAAAATGGTTGGGCACAGAAGGGCTGACTGTAAAAGTAGCCAAACTCAGAATACCAAACTGATACAAAGGTTATGATGAGGTCTTTTTATATCCTCTCCCAGGAACATGGTTTGCAGTATCTATTAGGTATGGTAGGACATATGCCAAGAAAACTACACAAATCAGAGTGTTCATTAGTGCAGGGTGCAGTGTGTCTGGATGGGATGTCAAGTGCATAAGGCTATGCAGCATCCCAAGTATTGTCAGTCATGGAAGCTAGATCAGTTTTGGTGGGTTAGGGAAGACAGAATTCAGCAGAGAAGAATGGAAAAGGAATTTCAAGTCTGGAAGCCTGTCTTTACAACAAAAACCAAAAAAGTTAAAGAGCCCAGAGCTCTAATAGTCTGGCCTTGTCCTTTGCTCTCCCTTGTGTAATGTATTCATTTCCCGTAAACTCTTCTGTTAATCACTCTTACTGAAAAGAAGGCTGTTGCTGTTATCAAGCCCTCTGATAATACTAGCTGTATTTGTAATGTTGACATTACATTAACTTCAGTCTGTTTCCCCTGCAGCCCCTCTGGCTGTACATTCTGGGGCAAGAAGCCATGGAGCCGTAAGAAGAAAATTCTTTGGCAGCTGGGCACGTTGATTGGTGCTCCAGTGGGGATTTCTCTCATTGCTGGCATTGCCATTCCTGCCATGGTCATTGGCATTCCTGTTTATGTTGGAAGGAAGGTAAGAAAGACATGCTGGTTTCTGTGCTTGTTTCAACTTTAGGTTCGTTGGTAAAGGTTTGAGGGAAATGGGAAGGAGCTATGTTTCAGAGCTGCCTGAAAACCAGCTGGTTCTTAGATAAAAATAACCTTACTTTCTTAAATGGATTTTTATAAACCCCCATGAGATCTGAAAGTTCTTATTAACATCCTGGGCCTGGCTTGTCTCAGTGACTTAAAGGTAGAATGCTGGGCCAGGCATGATGGTTCACATTTGTAATACGTGGCCTAGCACTTTGGGAAGCCAAGGCAGGTAGATCAGTTGAGCCCAGGTGTTTGAGACCAGCCTGGGCAACATGGCAAAACCCATCTGTACCCAAAAAAATAGAAAAATTAGCTGGGTATGGTGGCATGTGCCTACAGTCCCAGCTACTAGGGAGGCTGAGGTGGGAGGATTGCTTGAGCCCAGGGACGTAGAGGTTGCAGTGAGCCAAGATCGCACCACTGCACTCCAGCCTGCATGACAGACTCCAGAAAAAAAAAAAAAGAAGAAGGTAAAATGCTTACTTCATTCTGCTGGAGTTATTTTGTCTCTTTTTGGATTAACTTTGCCTGTATTACTTTATATCTTCCAGGTCTGAGTTAGGTTAAAATTTGATAAAGATGCCTATTTGGGGTGGAGGATATGTTTTAATATAGATAACTTACAAGTGAATATTCACCTGTCCTTTTTTTCTCTGGCAAAAGATTGATGTCCTAACCTGCTGACCTGGATTTTCTTTTTTTATTCTTAGATTCACAGCAGGTATGAGGGAAGGAAAACCTCCAAACACAAGAGGAATTTGGCTATCACTGGAGGAGTGACTTTGTCGGTCATTGCATCCCCAGTTATTGCTGCAGTTAGTGTTGGTAAGCTAGTCAGGACCACACCTCTTCTCTCTCAGCTTTCTGACCATAGCAGTTTAGCCAGATGGCCAGATGTTTCTCAAAGACTCCTACATTTTATGCCAACCCACCTTGATAGTAAATTCTGTTAGGCACCATGATTATGATTATTTTTAAGTTTTTCAAGCACACCAAATTATCAGAGTGTGCGATCTTTCATTCTTAAGTTAGTGCCTAGAACTCCATTTGGCACATAGAAAAGGTTGAATTAAAGAAACTTATTTTAAGCCCTAGTTTTCACCTTTCATCTTCCTTCTCTACTTGCCATGAAATCCACAAAACAAAATTACTTTTGTTTTGATTTGTTTAATGCTTCACATTACTTTGGGAGGCATAAGAGTTTGTTTTAGAATAATAATAGTGTAACTAACATTTAATGTGGCTCTTCATGTGCCAGGAGTGGTTCTGAGACTTTTGCATATATTAATTTATTTAATCCTCACAAAAAGAAGCACAATTTTAATAGAAAGGTGCAGTAATTGGCTGGGCGCGGTGGCTCACGCCTGTAATCCCAGTGCTTTGGGAGGCCGAGGCGGGCAGATCACGAGGTCAGGAGATCGAGACCATCCTGGCTAACACGGTGAAACCCCGTCTCTACTAAAAATACAAAAAATCAGCCGGGTGTGGTGGCAGGTGCCTGTAGTCCCAGCTACTTGGGAGGCTGAGGCAGGAGAATGGCGTGAACCTGGGAGGCGGAGCTTGCAGTGAGCCGAGATCATGCCACTGCACTCCAGCCTGGGCAACAGAGTGAGACTCCGTCTCAAAAAAAAAAAAGAAAGGTGCAGTAATTTTCTCAAGGTCACTTAGCTGGGACATGAATCAAGTTAATCTGCCTTCAGATCCTGTTCCCTTAACAGCTAAGCCATTCTACCTCACACAGCAGTAAGATTTTGGAATTAACATCCTGAGGAGATCCTAAACTCCAAGCAGTAGTCACTTATTTAATATTTGATTCTTGATTGGCTCTTGATTGGGTTAGCATTTCAGCAGTGATTAGAAGAGGGGAAAATGAAAGCAACATATATTTACTGTGTAAAGCACAGTACATAGCATTCTCATTTGATTATTGACAACCCTGGGAAGATAGGTCCAAGGTTATACAGCTAGTAAATGGAGCCAAGAATCTAATCCAGACCTTTCTGATTTCTAGCCTGGTCATCATTCTGTTACACCAGGCCACCTTTTTGGGATAGCCATTTTCTGTCTTCCTTTCTTTATAAAGTGGTTTGTCCATGCCCAGACTGGGAAGAAGAATTCAGGGCACTTGCAACCTAATAGCCAGCTGACATGTTTCCTTCTCTTCCCCCAGGTATTGGTGTCCCCATTATGCTGGCATATGTTTATGGGGTTGTGCCCATTTCTCTTTGTCGTGGAGGCGGCTGTGGAGTTAGCACAGCCAACGGAAAAGGAGTGAAAATTGAATTTGATGAAGATGATGGTCCAATCACAGGTAAAAAGCAGGATGTTTATTTCCATTTGAATTTATGATATACAAGATAAAAATCAGTAAAATTCAGCACATTTTACAGGGAGATTGTCATTGGATTACTTTGGATAATGAGCTTTGTAGGGGGTAAAGTATTTTTAGCTTTTCATTTCTTTGTTCCAAAGTTATTAGGTTAATTCCCCTGGTACTTGGCTCTGTGTGGCAGGTACAAACTAGTAGGATTCCAAGTAACTCCAAGTATGCTGGTAGTAGTAGTGATTAGAATAACATCTTTATATCTGCACAGTACTTGATAATTTTCAGAGTATTTTACACAATTATCTCACTTGCTTTTTACAACAAACAGCTCTCTGACGAGGGAGGATGGAGCTGTTATCCCCATTTAAATGGGAATTTCTTTTTTTTTTTTTTTTTTTTTGAGACGGAGTCTCTGTCACCCAGGCTGGAGTATGATGTCGCGATCTCGGTTCACTGCAACCTCCGCCTCCCAGGTTCAAGTGATTCTCCTGCCTGAGCCTCCTGAGTAGCTGGGACTACAGCCACGTGCCACCACGCCTGGCTAATTTTTTTTTTTAGTATAGACGGGGTTTGGGGTTTCACCGTGTTAGCCAGGAAGATCTCGATCTCCTGACCCCATGATCCGCCCACCTTGGCCTCCCATAGTGCTGGGATTACAGGTGTGAGCCACCACATCCGGCCTAAATGGGAATTTCTTTAAGCTTTCATCTTACTATCTTATTAAGAGCTTCACAGAGCTGAGACTAGGGCAAGTCTTCTGACTTACTTTAATGTGGTTTCTACTCGTAGTAACTAACGTAGGGCACAGAGATCCCCAAAGGTTTTTCTAGCCTTCTTTTTTCTTTTCTTTTTTTTTTTTTGAGACGGAGTCTTGCTCTGTTGCCCAGGCTGGAGTGCAGTGGCATGGTCCTGGCTCACTGCAGGCTCCGCCTCCTGGGTTCATGTCATTCTCCTGCCTCAGCCTCCCGAGTAGCTGGGACTACAGGCGCCCGCCACCACGCCCGGCTAAATTTTTTGTATTTTTAGTAGAGATGGGGTTTCACTGTGTTAGCCAGGATGGTTTCCATCTCCTAACCTCGTGATCCGCCCGCCTCGGCCTCCCAAAGTGCTGGAAGTACAGGCATGAGCCACCGTGCCCGGCCGGTTTTTCTAGCTTTCTACTAGAAGCTTCCTATTAAAATCAGCACATGACCCAAACATATTTTTTAAATCTTCACGTTTGGTTACATGGAAGCAACAGTGTAGTGGAAAGAATAGTGGCCTTGGAATCAGAGTTAACAGTTTCGTGTAACTACCATGGCCTTGGACAAGTCATTTAGTTTTAAATTTTAGTTTTCTCATCTAAAATTGAGGCTATTAATGCCTAGTTATTTGGAGGATTAAATATGAACATATGTTAAAACACCTGATATGTGGCGACTGCACACAGTACCCGTTCATTAAGTAAATACATTAGTTCTCTGAAAAGTCATTGCAGGAAAATGCCTACTGACTGTTTTGATGCTCTGCTGTCCTGAATTGGATGTTTGGTTCTATCCCCAGTGGCAGATGCCTGGAGAGCCCTCAAGAATCCCAGCATTGGGGAAAGCAGCATTGAAGGCCTGACTAGTGTATTGAGCACTAGTGGAAGCCCTACAGATGGACTTAGTGTTATGCAAGGTCCTTACAGCGAAACAGCCAGCTTTGCAGCCCTCTCAGGGGGCACGCTGAGTGGCGGCATTCTCTCCAGTGGCAAGGGAAAATATAGCAGGTAAACAAATAGATAATTTCTGACAGAAATGGTTAGAATTATAAGAAGTAACACATTGAGCCATTTCTCTGTGCCAGGCTTGTGCCACGTATCATCATATTTTGATTTAATTGTCAATGGTTTTGTTTTGTTTTGTTTTTACTTTTTTTTTTTTTAAAGACGGAGTCTCACTCTGTGGCTCAGGCTAGAGTGCCATGGCGCGATCTTGGCTCACTGCAAGCTCCGCCTCCTGGGTTCAAGCGATTCTCCTGCCTCAGCCTACTGAGTAGCTGGGATTATAGGCACCCGCCACCACGCCCAGCTAATTTTTTGTATTTTTAGTAGAGGTGGAGTTTCACCATGTTAGCCAGGATGGTCTCAATCTCCTGACCTCGTGATCCGCCCGCCTTGGCCTCCCAAACCGTTGGGATTACAGGCATGAGTCACTGCGCCAGGCCTTTTTTTTTTACTTTTACAAAATAGGAAACAAGCTTAGAAAAAAAGGTTACGTCAGTTATGCAAAGTTCATTGTTCTTTCCATTGCACCATAGCTGCCTCTATATAAAGAATAATCCTGACTTCAGATTCCCCCTTGACTGCCTGAGGCTGCCTGCTTCAGGAAGGGAGAGTAGGCATTTTTATAGAATTCCTAAAATGCTCTCCGTTAGGCTTGTCATTGGCTTTCAGTAGCATTTATGCTGTATCATGGCTTATTTATTTTATTTTATTTTTTTGAGATGGAGTCTTGCTCTGTCGCCCAGGCTGGAGTGCAATGGCGCGATCTTGGCTCACTGCAGCCTCCACCTCCTGGGTTCTAGTGATTGTCCTGCCTCAGCCTCCCAAGAGGCTGGGACTACAGGCCTGCACCACCATGCCCGGCTAATTTTTGTATTTTCAGTAGAGACAGGGTTTCACCATGTTGGCCAGGCTGGTCTCAAGCTCCTGACCTTGTGATCCACCCGCCTCAGCCTCCCAAAGTGCTGGGATTACAAGCATGAACCACCACACCCAGCCCATCATGGTTTATTGATAGTGGGCTTTGGGGATTTTTTTTGTTTTTTTTCTCACTCTGTCATCCAGGCTGGAATGCAGTGGCACAATCATGGCTCACTGCAGCCTCAACTTCCTGGACTCAGGCAATCCTACCACCTCAGCCTCCTGAGTAGCTAGGACTACAAGTGCACACACCACACCCAGCTAACATTTTAAATTTTTTGTAGAGATGGGGTCTTGCTCGGTTGCCCAGGCTGGTCTTAAACTCCTGGCCTCAAGCCATCCTCCCAACTTGGCTCCCAACGTGCTAGGATTATAGGCATGAACCATTGCCCCCAGCTGGTTTAGTGATACTGCAATCCTTATTACCTTTCTATTTCCATTTGCTAGATAAGGAAAATCAATTCTATGTACTTGTGTTGAAAATATGTAAAGCTTTGTAACTAAAAAGATTGTGACTTGCTTGGTCATTTCACTAGTTAGGCAGACCAGAGTGTATATTTTCAGAGGAGCATAACATGTTGCCTGAGAAGCAGTTAGTTGAATGCAACGGAGAAGAAAGGCCTAGGGAGGGGTAAAGGTAGAACAAAGCAGGATAGGAAGGTAGAGGAGATGGTTGCCTTCAGCTATTCGAAGGACCTTCAACTGTGAAAAGGATTAGACTTCTATGCCTCATACCAAAAGGTAGATTAAGATGACTTGGCAGAAGCTAAAGGGAAACTAATTTTGGTTCAGTATAGAGAATATAGGGAAAAGCAACATGAAAGCCCAAAGAGGAAAAAGGCTACTTTAGTAGATACTGAGCTGCCTGTCCCTGGAAATGTTTACAGTGAGACCAGATGGCTATTTGGCTATAAGAAGGATTCAAGCAACAGATGGCAGGTGGACTGGATCTCCCACCTGAGTGCCTGTCAATCACTTGGGAGCCTCTTAAAAATAGACTTCAGGGACCCATCCCAGAATGAGTAGCTTAGAATTTCCTGGAGTGGCACCTAGGGGGTGATCTGTGTTTTGAAAAAGCTCCCCAGGTAATTCTAGCACAGCCATTGCATGAACCAGCATCTGAGAACCACCTAAGTAGGAGCCCTTTCTGAAAGACTCTTCCAACTCAGAGTGATTCTGTGGCAGACCTGAAACTAGAATCCAGGTCTCTGACACTGTGCACTTTCCATTGCATTCCCTCATTTCCCTGGGCCTTGGCACATTTTTGAAGGGCACCTGAAGCTGGAGCAGCAAAGCAAAGGCTCAGGCAGTAGGATGGAAGCTGCTTGAATGTGCAGCTGCAGGCTGCTACTGACCCGTCTGTGCATCTCATGACTCTGGTTGTCTTTTATCAGGGGATCCCGCCCCCACATGCTGGCATATTCACTGCTGTGCTTTCTTAAAACCAACACCCCTGTAAATAAGCAGACAGACATAATTGGAGACTGACTTGCTGAAACTGCAGCTTAGCCAGTCCAGCTGTTCTAGTTCTGTGAAAGCCTTTATTTTATAGGAAGTGAATGAGTCAGATGGGTTTGACTGTGAAACCCATCATGAGGAAATACTTAACTGTGCAACAAAGTGATGTTGGAGCCAAGAAAGGAAATAGTTATGGGCTCTGAGACACTATTGGGAAAGTTTGCTGCTCCAAGAGGAGGGAAGAGGTTGGCTCCTGTATGTCCTTCAGTCTCATTCCCTGGAGGTAATTTGATTGTTAAATGTTTGATTTCCTATTATGTGCAAGGCAGGGAAGGTAAAGTGTGAATGAGTTGTGGTCTCTCCTTTTGTGGAGTTAACAGACAAGTGAGAGATGCATAATAATAAGTAGGCAGGGCCTGCGCACGCCTGTAATCCCAGCACCTTTTTTAGGTGGGTGATCACCTGAGGTTAAGAGTTCAAGACCAGCCTGGCCAACTTGGTAAAACCCCATCTCTACTAAAAATACAAAAATTAGCTGGGTGTGGTGGTGGGAACCCATAATCCCAGCTACTTGGGAGGCTGAGGCAGGAGAATCGCTTGAACCTGGGAGGCAGAAGTTGCAGTGAGCCAAGATCGTGCCACTGCACTCCAGCCTGGGTGACAGAGTGAGACTCCCTCTAAAAACAAATAATAATAAATAAGTAGGCAGGTGCTGTGGGAGTACTTAGCAAGAAGTGAATGGTTTGCTGGGATAATGAGGGGAAGTGATAGTTCCTTTGTTGTTAAGGACTGAGTATAAGTTTGTCTGGTAGAGAAAGGAAATTTCTAGAGAGACAGAATAGCATGTGCAAAGTCATGGAAGTATAAAATGTATAGGTGTTTAAAGAAAGAAAGAATTCAGAGTGACTATGATTTCGGATCTATAGGGAGTGATAGAACTGGACAGAGAGCTTCCTGGCAGATCAGGAAGACCTTAATGCCTGTTGGCAGTAGGGAGCCAAGAGTTAGAGAATTGTTAGAGTGATTGGGTCTTTATTCACACTGGCACTGTTCTAGAGGTTGTTTGACTTGGACTTAAGGGCTACTGGAGAGGGAGCCCAATTTTAGTCATCCAGGCAGAAGATGATGAAAACCTGAAGTTAACCAGTAGCTGTGGGGATAGAAAGGAGGGGACGATTTCCATAGATATTTAAGAGAAAAAATATATGGGCATCTATTTGCGCTGTTTGACAGTTGGAGAAGATCAGACAGACAACCACAATTTGCAAGAGAGTAATGGAAGAGATGTGTGCCAGGAAGCAGACTGTCTTGGAATACCCAGGTCTCATATTAACTTGAACGTCCCCTCTTTACACAGGTTAGAAGTTCAAGCCGATGTCCAAAAGGAAATTTTCCCCAAAGACACAGCCAGTCTTGGTGCAATTAGTGACAACGCAAGCACTCGTGCTATGGCCGGTTCCATAATCAGTTCCTACAACCCACAGGACAGGTATGTGAACAGTCAGATGTCCAGGAGAGGTTGCATTTTTTGGTTGGGTACTAGGTCTTCAGAAGTTCAATGCCTCATGTTAGGGCTGTATGTACCATCTCCTGGGATATATAGTGTAACCTGTGAATTCATTTGAGCAAGTTCTTGGTACTTGAGTGTTTGGCATCTCTTGATTCTTCTTGTTAGCGCTTGATTTTTAGAGATTTCTTTTCTTTCTTCCTTTTATATATTTTTTCTTTTTTTTTTTTTTTTTGTCTTTTTTGGCTATTGCAACAGTGTATAATTACATGGAACTTAAAGAGCTAGATTGATGTTCATTGATGTCTTCAAGTCTAGGGTTTCTGCTTGCCCTTTGCTTGATAGGATTCCCATAGCTTCTTTCTCTTTCATTTTGAGAAACTGGTGTATCTGGGATGGTGTGATTGTGGTACTCCCACTAGTAGGTATTCTGGCTTCTTCTACTTGTGGCATGGTAGTAAAAAGCTTTTACTTTTCTATTTTGAGTAAGCTAGCGTGGGGCTCTGACCCTTAGTTGAATTTTGGAAGCTCTTTCTGTATGTTTAAAGAGATTGGCTGAGATACACGTGTGTGTGCATCTGAGCACACGTGTGCATGTATAGTTAAATCAGCAAAAAGGATCTAATTACTCTTCTCCATCTCATTTATTTTTATTTTTGTTTTTTTAGAGACTGGGTCTTGCTCTGTCAACCAGGCTGGAGTGCAGTGACACAATCATAACTCACTGCAGCCTTGAACTCCTGGGTTCAAGTGATCTTCCCATCTCAGCCTCCCGAGTAGCTGGGACTACAGGCACGTGCCTCCATGCCCAGCTAATTTTTTTTATTTTAGAAACAGGGTCTGACTTTGTCGCCCCGGCTGGTCTCAAACTCCTGGACTCAGGCGATCCTCACACCTCGATCTCCCGAAGCGCTGGGGTTATAGGCATGAGCCACCACGTCCAGCCTCCATCTCATTTGAGTGTTAGATTAAAATGTTATTTTTGTTAAAAGTGAGCTCTAGTTAACTGTTTACCTATCTTTTTGAAATTCCTAATCCTGAACCCACGAACTGCTTTTACCAACAGGTTTAGCATGATCCATGCATGACTCAGCAAAGTGGATTTTGTCTCCACAGAGAATGCAACAATATGGAAATCCAAGTGGACATTGAAGCCAAACCAAGCCACTATCAGCTGGTGAGTGGAAGCAGCACGGAGGACTCGCTCCATGTTCATGCTCAGATGGCAGAGAATGAAGAAGAAGGTAGTGGTGGCGGAGGCAGTGAAGAGGATCCCCCCTGCAGACACCAAAGCTGTGAACAGAAAGACTGCCTGGCCAGCAAACCTTGGGACATCAGCCTGGCCCAGCCTGAAAGCATCCGCAGTGACCTAGAGAGTTCTGATACACAGTCAGACGATGTGCCAGACATCACCTCAGATGAGTGTGGCTCCCCCCGCTCCCATACTGCCGCCTGCCCCTCGACCCCCAGAGCCCAAGGTGCACCGAGCCCAAGTGCCCATATGAACCTCTCTGCCCTAGCCGAGGGACAAACTGTCTTGAAGCCAGAAGGTGGAGAAGCCAGAGTATGAAGTGGAATGAATGCTCCTGTTCTGAGAAGCACACTTGTAACTGCATCTTTTGGAATTTTTTTTTATTTTTTTTTCCAAGGGGTAGAGATTTATGTATTTTATTTCAAAGATTCTCTGGTCACAGGTGTTCGCCCAGGGAAATTCTGAGAAATTCACAATTTCTTACCAGATAAAACATGAAAAGTTTGCCGTTAGTTCCCCTCCCCTCCCCTCCCTCTTTTTAGTTTTAATTTATTGGTTAAACTGATGGCAGCAATCCGTGAGGTGTGTCAAAGAGTGTACATATGTATGTGTGTATATTGAATGCTAAACATATTACTGAAAGACACATTTTAATAAAGATTTCTGTCATAATTCAACTTACCTCATTTTCCTGGGCTTGGATAGTCCCACAGAGCTAAGTGTTTGAGTGAAACAAAGCACCATCTTTGACAGTCTCTAGACCTGAATTTTTCTAATCCCAGGGAAGAAGGATTGTATTCAAATCCAACCGCAGTAGTCATCTATAAACCTATGACTCCTAGCATGACAGGAAGCAAAGCTAGGCTTGTTTTGGACTTTGTAGTCAGGCTGAAGAATTATTAGCTGAGTCAGCTGAATAGGGAAGCAGTAGATTAAAACTAACTTTGTTTGCTCTCTAGAAGCAACTGTGCAATTTACTCTTAAAACTTTACCCTTTTCTGCATTATAGTCACTAGTAGTCATATGCTTCAGAGGAGAGAAGGAGTGGCAGTCCCAGGTAGCTCTTAAGAGAATTCTCAGTGGTCAGGCATGGTGGCTCACGCCTGTAATCCCAGCACTTTGGGAGGCCGAGGCAGGTGGATCATTTGAGGTCAGCTGTTTGAGACCCGCCTGGCCAACATGGTGAAACCACGCCTCTATTAAAAGTACAAAAATCAGCCAGGCGGTAGTTGCGCACACCTGTAATCCCAGCTACTCAGGAGGCTGTGGCAGGAGAAGCGCTTGAGCCTGGGGAGGCAGAGGTTGCAGGGAGCCGACATCACTGCAACTCCAGACTGGGTGGCAGAGACCCTGTCTCAAAAAAAAAGTTCTCAGTGAATGTTGCATGGTTACAAGTTGGAGAACAGAATATTCTGTTATTGGAGGAAGAAATACACTGATGCGCATAATCACAAAGCAATGACATAGGTGTTTGCTGTGTTCTCAGGTATACCACTCCGTGTTCTAATAAACTTTCTCAGTTTTGCTAATCTGGTTTAAATAAAAGGGACTAATCTGAGATTTGTAATGAAAGGAGGGGGTATGCCCTCAAAATCTCTGAACATATTTATCTGATCTTACAAATTCGTCAAAATTGAGCTAAGTTTGTACTACTTGGAGTTTTGCCTCTGTGTAAAATAATGTCCTGGCCAGGCACAGTGGCTCACGCCTGTAATCCCAGCACTTTGGGAGGCCAAGGCAGGTGGATCACCTGAGGTCAGGAGTTCGAGACCAGCCTGGCCAACATGGTGAAACCCCCGTTTCTACTAAAAATACAAAAGTTAGCCAGGCCTGGTGGCATGTGTCTGTAATTCCAGCTACTCGGGAGGCTGAGGCAGGAGAATCGCTTGAACCTGGGAGGTGCTGGTTGCAGTGAGCTGAGATCACCCACTGCACTGCAGCCTGGGAGGCAGAGGGAGACTCTATCTCAAAAATAAAATAATGGGCCGGGCGCAGTGGCTCACACCTGCAATCCCATCACTTTGGGAGGCCAAGGCAGGTGAATCACGAGGTCAGGAGATCAAGACCATCCTGGCCAACATGGTGAAACCCCGTCTCTACTAAAAATACAAAAATTAGCTGGGCGTGGTGGCGCACACCTGAAGTCCAGCAACTCGGGACGCTGGGGCAGGAGAATAACTTGAACTCGGGAGGCGGATGTTGCAGTGAGCCGAGATCGCGCCATTGCACTCCAGCCTGGGTGACAGAGTGAGACTCCATCTGACAAAATAATGTCCTTAGAAGTGAAAGCTTATATACAGTATAGCAAGAAAATTAGAAGACTCGTGAAACCTGATGTCAGATTCCAAATCTTACAGTGACTTACTTTGTATGAGTGAGTTTCATGCCCCTAACTTCCCCAACTTTCAGATCTTATTTATGTATTTAGAGACGGAGTCTGGCTCTGTCCCCCAGACTGGAGTGCAGTGGCATGATTTTGGCACACTGCAACCTCAGCCTCCTGGGTTCAAGTGATTCTCAAGTCTCAGACTCCCAAGTAGCTGGGATTACAGGTGCATGCCACCACACCCGGCTAATTTTTGTATTTTTAGTAGAGATGGGGTTTTGCCATTTTGGCCAGGCTGGTCTAGAACTCCTGACTCAAGTGATTCCCCCACGTCGGCCTCCTAAAGTGCTGGGATTACAGGCATGAGCCACCTCGCCCGGCCCTCAGATTGCATTTAAAGAGCTTCCAGTGTCAGACCTCTCTCACCTTAGTCCTGGGCCCAGAGGAAAAATTGAAATCCTCCTTTCCCTGAAGACCAGATGACTTTCTGTTTCCTTTCACAGATGCACTTTTGTCTTCCTGGCCAGTGTTTTACTACAATGAGGATGGCAAGTCTGGACAACAGCCAGCTTGGAAGATTCTTATCTCTTGGGCACTGCAGCCAGACTTCACACATTTCCCTGCACCTAGGACAGGAAATGCTGTTAGTGGACTTTGGATTTCTGGAAGAATGTTCCCTGAAGGGGGCGTGTACTTGTGTGAAAAAGAGAACTTGTTGGAAAAAGAGGCAGACAGCCTGGAGATCTCTGAAACGCAAATTATCAACTCAAAACTTGGAATTCTCTTGAAGCCTCAAGAGAACAATTCACTTCTTTGATAAAATCAAAGAAGTCTGTTGGAGGGGCAGTAGTTTATGGCTAAACCTATATTTCTTACCTGGGTTCCACTTACTACAGCTGTGAGATTTGGGCAGTTTACTCTGAGTCTGTTTTCACTTAGCCAAAATGGAGATGATGATCCTAGTTAAGGGGTTGTGAAGACTGAGATGGTATACTGAAAATGTTTTTGGTAAAGGCCCATGTTTTTTCCTCCTGCAGGAAGAAGAAGAAATGAGTTAAAGGAGATTTTAGATACCATATAAGAAAGGAAGCCTAGACCTCTAGGCCAGAGGCTATGAAAAATTTAAATTTATTCTAATCCTTAGCGACACTTTAGCAGATGAAAAGGCCCATCATCACCACCTAGAGGCGAACACAAGTAATGCATTAGAAAAGTTACAATAGCTTGGCCGGGCGTGGTGGCTCATGCCTGTAATCCCAGCACTTTGGGAGGCTGAGGCGGGCGGATCACAAGGTCAGGAGATCGAGACCATCCTGGCTAACACGGGTGAGACCCCGTCTCTACTAAAAATACAAAAAATTAGCCGGGCGTAGTGGCAGGCGCCTGTAGTCCCAGCAACTCGAGAGGCTGAGGCAGGAGAATGGCGTGAACCCGGGAGGCAAAGCTTGCAGTGAGCTGAGATTGCGCCACTGCACTCCAGCCTGGGCAACAGAGCGAGACTCCGTCTCACAAAAAAAAAAAAAAAAAAAAAAAAAAAGTTATAATAGCTTAGAAAATGGAGAAAGTTTAATTTCCTCTTCATACAGCCTTCATTCATTCTGAAATACCTACCGCATTTCAGGTATAAGATGTAGCAATGACTAAAATACAAAGTTCCTGTCCCCATGGAACTTAGATTCTTAATGGGGGAAGGCAATCAGATATATAACCTGGAGTGAGGATAAGTACTCTGTGAAGAAAAACAGGGAAGACAGAGTGGTAGACAGTGCTACTTGACATGACCAGGTTGGTCCTCCTTGATAAGGTTCCATTTTATTAGAGACTTTAATGGAGCAAGGAAGAGAACTATGTGAATATCTAGGGGAAGCACATACCAGACATGAGGAATAAAGTACAAAGGCCCTTTGGTAGAGCATCCTTAGTCTGTTTCCAAAAAAGCATAGTATAGAGGCCTGTATGGCTGGAACAAAGTGGACCAAGGTGGGGAGAGTAGTGGATTAGGTCAAAGACATAGCTGGAGCAAGATTGTGTAGATTAGCCAAACAACTCTGAAGACAAGGAAATTTTAGATTTCTTTGGGCCACAAAGAGGTAATCTTCAGCGCCAGACAGATGCAGTGCTTGCGGCCAGCTTTCAAAGGGGTTGAAACTGGGAGGGGCATGTCTGATCACTAGTACTACTTGGACAGGCCAATGTGAAGAAGCTTGTGGATATGGTAAATGAATACTCATTTATGCTCACCTAATGTACCTTTGTATGCTGCAGAGGCTGGAAAACTAAAAACTTCATGTCTTACATTTCCTTGAAACCAAGGTTCTGAACGTAACCTAAGGTCAAGTTTTGCCAATTAGATGCACAAACAAGATGTGGAAGGAGGAGTGATTCAGGGGTTATCTTTAGCTACTTTGGCTATTGCTCCTGCAAGATGTAGAGGCCTTAGGTTTCTCTTTAACTGCATTCTAATAGCCATCAGTAGCTTTGTGGTTGTTGAAGGGTGTCTGGATCCATAGATAGCAGTTCGCGATATGTTTTCTTGTAGTCAACCTGTAGTGGCCTCCTAATTCCTCATCTCCCCTATGGTGGCAGAGGTAGCAGCTCACATGGAAGGCTAATTCCAGGTCTGGGAATCACCTGGAGGCCCAGCCTATGGCCATGTTCCCCAGGCTTTCCAATGCTTTTGTAAGCACCTAATTTACCTGTGTTGAATCCTTTTCCACTTAAAATTGGTAGAGGAGTATTGTTTCCTGCAGTTACTGAATCCTGGCTAATATAGTATTTGGTTCCAAAAGTGGTTGCTAGTAACAGGCCCTCAAAGATGGGCTTCTTAGATTAGTTATGACTAAGCTGCATTTGAATGAAATGTAGATCTAGTCACCATTGGAAAATGATAAACTGGTAGGCAAATTGATGACACCTGTGGTCACCTGAAATGAAATGTCTTTTGGAGAGAAGACATTGGCACCTCAAAGGGCTGCCATGATAGATCATCATGTAAGAAATGGGGACAAATGATGGTGACTACACTAGAGGGGTTAAAGGAAAAAGACAAAAAGCTCAAAAGTTTGACATTTGCAGCTCAAGGCATAGTATGGGAGAGACCCAAAAGAATTTTATCTTTCGTAGCCGCAAAGCTCATGTACATCAAAATCAAAGGGAGATTCTGGATCATTGAATTACATACAACATAAGTTGAATTCGTAGCTTTACCAGGCCTCTTATGTGAAAACGGGGCTCTGAAATGGGCAATGGGGACCCTTGAGTGGATTTGGATAAATCCTAGTGCTGTCAACTCACAAATCTACTCCTTTTAACCAGCAGAAGCAGCCATTCTTCCCCTCATAGATATGGCTGGTTCTGCTGCTTGAAGACCCTGGGGTAGTTGTCTTAAAGGGGAATACTAATACTTCTCGTGTCCCACCCCCTACCCCTCCTTGCTACCAGCTCTAACTAGAGTCAGATCCCAGTATGCTTCTGGAAGGCAAACCCAAAGTCTGATCTGAGAGACTTACAGAAGAATTGTAAGACTTTGCTAATTTGTATCAGCAGAAACAAGGGGAAAATGTGTAGAGTATGTTCCAAAGATGTTGGACCAGGAAGATAGGAATATACATTTATTTTCATTTGCGTTGAATTTATCAATATGGGGGTACTAGAGGTTCTGGACTCAGCATATTGGCTTTAGCAGCTAAGAATTTTTTTTTTTTTTTTTTTTTTGGAGACAGAGTCTTGCTCTGTTGCCTACGCTGGAGTGCAGAGGCGCAATCTCGGCTCACTGCAACCTCTGCTTCCCAGGTTCAAGCAATCCTCCCACCTCAGCCTCCCAAGTAGCTGGAATTACAGGCTCATGCCAGCACACCTGGCTACTTTTTGTATTTTTACTAGAGGTGGGGTTTCACCATGTTGGCCAGGCTGGTATTGAACTCCCGACCTCAAGTGATCTGCCCACCTTGGCCTCCCAAAGTGCTGGGATTACAGGCATGAGCCACCGCGACCGGCCAAGAATGGCTTTTAACAGGTTGTTGGATGAAACCTGGACTTAAAAGTGGCCTATACAGAGATGGCAAAAATTCCTTAGTGTAGAATTAGAAGACTCAAGGCTAGGTGTTGTGGCTGATGCTTGTAATCCCAGCACTCTGGGAGGCTGAGGTGGGAGGACTGCTTGAGGCCAGGAGTTTGAAACTAGCCTGGGCAATATAGCGAGACCCCATCTCTACAAAAAGTTAAAAAATTAGCTGGGCATGGTGGTGTGTGCCTGTATAGTTCCAGCTACTCAGGAGGCTGAAGTGGGAGGATTCCTTGAACTCAGGGATTTGAGGCTGCAGTGAACTATGATCGTGCCACTGCACTCCAGCCTGGGCAACAGAGCTAGACCCCATCTCAAAAAAAAGAATCAGCCGGGCATGGTGGCTCATACCTGTAATCCCGGAACATTGGGAGGCCGAGGCGGATGGATCGCTTGAGGCCAGGAGTTCCAGACCAGCCTGGCCAATATGGTGAAGCCCTGTCTCTACTAAAAATACAAAAACTAGCTGGGCATGGTGGTATGCATCTGTAGTCCCAGCTACTCAGAAGGCTGAGGCATGAGAATCTCTTGAACCCAGGAGGCAGAGGTTGCAGTGAGCTGAGATCATGCCACTGCACTCCAGCCTGGGTGACAGGGCAAGACTCTGTCTCAAATAATAACTTAAAAACATGATACTAAAAACATTGATTTGTAGATTTATCATATGTGTGACCTACTTACCTCCTAATTTTGCCCTTCAAAATTGCCAAGAGGTTATTCCTTTCAGCAAGGAATTGAAAAAGTACTTTAAACAAGGGAAACACCTTATCTTGAAAAGTTTGTAGTGTGTACCTTCCCTAGGCTGGAAACGAAGCTAAGAGATGTTACCATTGTAAAGGAATCCCTGATATCAGTAGAGATGATGGGATCCTGCAGTGCCAGTGGCCAAGGGGTAGTACCAAGGCAACAGAGCTGTAGTGATGAAATATATGGGTTACCTACCAAGGTTCTATTTGGCTTATAGAACGCAAAACAAATCTTCAGGTCTGGCAAATAGAGGCCTGTTTTGAGTCACCAAAATGGAGATTTACAGACAATTCTCAGAGCTGAAGCCCTTGAAAAAGGGGGTGCAGGGTACTCTGGAGGAAGCACCCAGCAATACCACCATAACTATATCATAAATCTTCTCGTTTTCCCCAAAGGGATCTTAAACCATGTAACTATGCATGTGTGCTTAGGGAAATGGAAATACCCAGGCCTTTAGGGATTACTTGGAAACTGGCCCTAAACCAGCACAAATGCTGAGACCTAAAAAGCCTTTGTGGTCCACTAGTTAGAATAGAGGCTTCCGTGGTGTTATGGGTCGAATTGTGTCCCTTCCACCAAAAATCATATGTTGAAGTCCTAGCCCCTAGTACCTCAAAATGTGGCCTTATTTGGAAAATGAGGTTGTTGCAGATATAATTAAGATGAGGTCTTATTGGCATAGGGTGGCCCCTAATTCAATTGTTGTACATATAAAAAGGGGAAATCTGAACACAAAGACATGCACATAGGCTAAGTACCATGTGAAGATGAAGGCAGAGACTGGGGTGATGCAGCAGAGGCCAAGGGACACCAAGGATTGCCAGCAAACCATCAGAAGCTGGGAGCGGCAAGGAACAGATCCTCCCCCACAGCCCGCGGAAGGAACCAATTCTGCCGAAATCTAGGACTTCTAGTTTCCTGAACTGTGAGACAATAAATTTCTGTTACTTAAGTCACCCAGTTTATGGTACTTTGTTATGGGAGCCCTAGCAAACTGATACATGGGGGTCAGGTGATAAAAAGGAGTTCTGGCCTGCATCAATCTCACATACTCATTACCAGTTCCTTTAGGCACAGTTGTAGTAGACGCACTCGGCGACTGGTAGAATCTGCACATTGAGTAACTCATGGAGTGAAAGCGGTTGTGGTAAGAAGAGCAAAGGGAACCCTTGAAATTGCCCTTTCCCACCAAAAACATAAACCAAAAGCGATAGTGCATCCCTAAGGGAATGATGGATATTAGTGTCCGCATCAAAGACAGAAATTTCAGGAATGATGGCTCCTATCATATCCACATTTAATTTACTTGTTTGGCCTATGCAGGACTTGATTTTTAGCTGCTATTTTAGATATAATCTCTTTATGAAGCAAATCAACACCTGCCCCTGGCCCCTACAGTCATGCAACTGAATATGAGTACTGACCTGGAATATGCTTTTTTCTCTAGCCCAAATAGCAGAAAACATCAAAAACAGATTACTTTCACCTGTCAGGGTCAACAGTACATTACACTGTACTGCATCTGGGTTATATCACCCTTGCAGCCCTGTTGCAGTCTAATCTGCAGGCACTTTAATCATCTCACATCTCCCAGAACATTGTTCTACGTGTCTGGAATCTTGCAAGCAAGAAGTAGCAGGTATCCAAATGCCCTGGTAAAACATGTGTTCTAAGGATAGGAGATAATCCCTGTGGAAATTAAGAGAATGTCTACCTCCGTGATTTGGGTCACCCCACCAGATAAAGAACTTAATCCAGTTCATATACTGGCTGAGGAAGAAGGATCATGGACTGGATGGTGGAGAAAGAAATATATATAAATATAAACAACTAACTCATGAAAAGCTGAGAAACGGGCACTATATTAGCATTTCATATTTTCTTCCTTGCTCTATTGTGTTAATTTATAGATATTAACTCATTTTCCCCTCCCATATATTCCCTAGTATAATGAAATGTATTACTGTTGGTAACTTGTTAATTTAGTGTTTAGATTATATGCTGTTATGGTAGAATTGTAACTGAACTAGAACGATAATCACCCAGGGTGGATCAGCTAGCTATGTGACTGATGGGATTTGGGGTCTCTTATTTTAAGGAGCGGATTTAGGTCCAAAAAGATAGACTGTGTAGACATGGTGAACTGACTTTCAACATCCATTCCAAACACTTCCTCATACTGCAGAGGCTGCAAAGATAAAAACTATTTCCCAGACTCCCATGCAGCTAACATTCCGCATACAAGTTGGAGTCTACCCCATCAACGGATGAAAAAATAAAGAAAATGTATCTATAAATGATGGAATACTATTCAGCCTTGAAAAAGAAAGAAATTCTGTTATTTGCAACAACATGGATGGAGCTGGAGAACATTATGCTAAGTGAAATAAGCCAGGCACAGACAAATACCACGTTACCACTTGCATGTAGAATCTAAAACAATTCAATCCATAGAAACAGAAAGTAGAATGGTGGTTACCAGAGGCTGAGGGCTGAGGGGAATAGGGAAAATGATGGTCAAAGGGTACAAGACCTCAGGAGGAATACGTTTGTTTGTTTGTTTGTTTGTTTTGAGATCTATTGCACAGCATGGTGAATATAGTTAATAATAGTTGATAGAGTTTGGATATTTGTGCCCATATAAATCTCAGGTTGAATTGTAATCCCCAGTGCTGGAGATGGGGCCTGGTGGGAAGTGATTGGATCATGGGGTGGATCTTTCACGGATTGATGCTGTCCTCACAATAGTGAGTCTGGAGATCTGGTTGATTGAAAGTGTGTGGCACCTCCCCCACCTCTCTATTTCTCTGGCTTTCACCGGTATTAAGTGCTCTGCCTTCCACCATGAATAAAAGCTTCCTGAGGCCTCCCCAGAAGCCGAGCAGATGCCAGGTACCATGCTTTCACAGCCTACAGAACCATGAGCCAATTAAACCTGTTTTCTTTATAAATTATCCAGTCTCAGGTATTCCTTTATAGCAATTTGAGAATGGCCTAATACAATAGTATATGATTGTACATTTCAAATGTACATCATTTGAAGAGTAAATTTCAAATGTTCTTGTGATACCGTAACTTGTATTAAGTTGATTGACTCTCTCTTAGCTGAGAAAGCGAGATGGACTCCATTTGGCTCCTTCCTTTGCAAGACATCAAGGGCTCCTTACCCAGCCCCTTCCTCAAGGACTGAACTTGTGCAAGCTGACTCTCAGCATATCAAAGAGTGCAATTAACTGATAAGGTACTGTGGCAAGCTATGTCCGCGGTTCCCAGGAATTCGCCCAGGTGATGGTACCCTAAAGCCCCTGCATTTGTGTCCAGCAGATAGCACCCAGAGTCCCCGCACCTATCAGCTTGTGATGAATTTAAAACCCCTGCACCTGGAACTGTTTGTTTTCCTGTAACCATTTGTCTTTTTAACTTTTTTTTTTTTTTTTTTTGCCTGTTTTACTTCTGTAAGATTGCTACAGCTAGGCTCCCCGTCCCCTCTCTAAACCAAAGTATAAAAGAAAATCTAGCCCCTTCTTCGGGGCCGAGAGAATTTTGAGCTCTAGCCATCTCTCGGTCGCCATGTAATAAAAGACTCCTGAATTAGTTTCAAAATGTGGTGTTTCTCTATAACTCGCTTGGTTACAACATTTGGAGGCCCCAGCGAGAAATTCGCCACTGGGTGAGAGCCCGACTCGTTCCAGGCTCCCCCGGACAGACGGCGGACTTACAGGGGAGGCGCCACCTGAAGACGTTCCAGGGCCCCATAAGACCCCATCTTCCGGAGGGGAACGGATCGACCACCGGTGTGTGCCCACAAAAAATTCAACTCCTAAGTCCTCAGTTTCTAGTCCCGGGAAGGTAAGTCAGATCTGACTCTGTTTCTCTGGGAGGGAAGTGGCTCTGATGAGGGCCCTCCCTTTTTGACTCTGCTCGCATTCCAGGACGCTGGAGGACAGAGCCCTGGTTTTCTGTTAGGCGCCTCTGTGTCTCTCTCAGAGGGAAGCAGCCCTGACGAGGGCCCTCCCGTGACTCTGTCCATATTCTAGGACGCTGGAGGACTGAGTCCTGGTTTCTGGCAGGCCAGCCTCTCCGTTAAGTCTAGGCTATCTGTCTCTCTCTATCTTCTCTCTCTCTCTCTCTCTCTCTCTCTCTCTCTCTCTCTCTCTCTCTCTCTCTCCCCTCTCTCTCCCTCCCTCCCTCTTTCTCTATCTCTTCTTCTTTCAGGTCTCCTGGAGACCTCTGTTTTAGAACGGGAATTAAAAAAAAAAAAAAACTGTTGTAAACTCTGTGTGAATCAGGGCATGTATGTGGAGTTCAAGGGCTTGCGCTTGAATTTCCAGTTTGTAGCTCCACCGCGAAAGCTACGGAATTCGAGAGGGCCCTCACCTACGGTTCCGTGGCGACCTCATACGGCTTAAGGCAGCATCGGGCATAGCTCCATCTGAGCCGGGGGTTTATACCGGTCTGCCAATGCGAAGAGGAGCCTAAGTCCCCTCAGGGGGAGCAGCCAGGCGGGCATCTGACTGATCCCATCACGGGACCCCCTCCCCTTGTCTGTCTATAAAAATTGTCATAATTGTTTATATACCCCAGTGTCTATTGTCCTGTTTAGTGTCTATTGTCCTGTCTGGTGTCTGTCTAAGTTTCGTATGTCTGGTCGTTGATATTGCCCAAGACGACTGGGCAAGGACTTCTTCAAAGTCCTGAGTGCAGATTTTCTAACACAAGAGGTCTCAGGCGTGTCTCTTCGGGTTGCCGGGCCCAGGGGCCAGGCGCGCCTCCACCAGTTTACAAAACAGCCTCCTTTCCCTCGGCAGAGGCTCCCCGACCTGCAGGCGAGGAGTGGGAGGGGACGGCGCAGGACCCCCTCCCCCAGGGACCCCCGCGGGCGCCTGACTCCTGCGCCTTCAGGCGTCAAAACCCCTGACATCCCTGAGCACCAGCGCGTCCACACCCGGCTCGGAACGCAGGGGCCCGGCCTGCTGTGGTGACCTTAGCCCCGGGCCGGGCTTCTGAGCCGGGCTTACGAGCCGGGCTTACAGTGCCTGACGGGGCCTGGAGGCGGGGCGGGGGACCACAGAGTCGTCCTGGCGACCCAGCGCAGAGGCCTGGCCTGCTGCGGTGACCTTAGGCCCCGGCTTCTGAGCCGGGCTTGCAGTGCCTGACGGGGCCTGAAGGCGGGGCGGGGGACCACAGAGTCGTCCTGGCGACACAGGGGACCCAGCGCTGCCCGGCACAGCTCCTCCCAGCCTCAGAAGATCCGAGTGGCCCCTTTCCTCCACATCCCCATCCTTTACCCCGCACATCTCGTTTTCCTGTGTCACAGCAAGTCCAGCGCCTCCAAGATTTGGCTCTACTCTCCCTTTTTAAACCCTTAAAAGAAAAGGCCAAGTTTGAACTTTTTGCCTCCCAGTCGTGGAGACACCAAAAATATTTAGGCTATAGGTCGAGGAAGAGTGAGGGATCACATTGGTCCCACTGGCCTCGGACCTGCCTCTTGTCCTCCCCCTAGATCTCAAAGCTTAAAGAGACAGTCCTTATGTGGCAAGAAGTGTTGACTATAGTTGTTTTCCTGCTTCTTCTGGTTGTAATACTTCTGTTCTTCCGATACTACAGCCCCCCAGGTTGTAAATTTCTCTGTCCGTGCTGGGTTTAATATTTCTTCTCAAACCTTGTTAAATTGCCTCTAGAATGAGAAACTCTTCTTCCCGGCCTCGTAAAGATTGGAGCCCTCTCCAATGTATGTTACAAAATTTCTCTCTAGGCTTCTCAGAGGATTATGGGGTCTACCTTAAAAAAGGCAAACTCCGGACACTGAAGTAGAATGGCCAAAGTTTGGAGCCGGGTGGCCCCCAGAAGGGTCACTGAACCTCGCAATTGTTCAGGCTGTGTGGCGGGTAGTTGCTGGAACTCCCAGTCACCCCGATCAGTTTCCCTACATTGATCAATGGCTGAGTTTGGTCCGGAGCCCTTCTCCATGGCTCCGCTCATGAGCCATTCATAATTCTACCTCCAAGGTCCTTTTGAGCCAAACCTCACTTTCGCCTCGACTCTCAGCCAGCTTGGCTCCTCCTGTATTGCCTCCTTCTGAAGAAAAGGAAAGTCTCCCTCACCCAGTTCCGCCGCCTTATAACCCTCCTGCTCGCTTAGAATATTCCCTTGTCTCCTCGACTATGTCCCCTGTGGGCTGTCCACCCATCGCCTCCCAACTGGGGCCATGGCAGAAGGAGGTAGCCCCCTCCTCCCGCTGAGGCACAAATCGCTCTGGGTGATGAGCACTATCTAATTCCGGGACACTTCCATCACTCCAAAAAGAAACCTATTGGCAATCAGTCCTAACTACCCCTTCTCCCCAGCCCCAGAACCACTAATCTAATACTTTCTCTATAAATCTTCCTATTCTGGACATTTTGTATAAATGGAATCATACAATGTGTAGCCTTTTGTGTCTGGTTTCTACTTAGCAAGTGTTTTTCAAAGTTCATCCATGTCGTAGCATGTATCAGTACTTCGTTTTGTGGCTGAATAATATTTCATTGTTTTGTTTTTGTTTTTGTTTTTTGAGACGGAGTCTCGCTCTGTTGCCCAGGCTGGAGTGCAGTGGCGCCATCTCTACTCACGGCAACTTCATCCTCCCCAGTTCAAGTGATTCTCCTGCCTCAGCTTCCTGAGTAGCTGGGACTACAGGTGCGTGCCACCATGCCCCGCTAATATTTGTATTTTTAGTAGACACAGGGTTTCACCCTATTGGCCAGTCTGGTCTCGAACACCTGACCTCAAGTGATCCACCTGCTTCGGCCTCCCAAAGTGCTGGGATTACAGGCAAGAGCCGCTGTGCCTGGCCTGAATAATATTTCATTGTATATTGCATGGATATTGTATGGATATACCACATTTTGTTTATCCCTCAATTCATGGACATTTAGGTTGTTTCCGCTTTTTGGCTGTTGTACATAATGCTGCTATAAATATTGGTGCTCAAATCCTTGTTTTCAATTCTTTTGGGAATATACCCAGAAATGGGATTGCTGGGCCCTGTGTTAATTCTACGTTTAGCTTTTTGAGGAGCTGCCGCACTGTTTCCTACAGCAGCTGCACCATTTTACCTACCAGCAACACACAAGGGTTCCAATTTCTCCACATCCTCCAACCGCTGCTTTCTCCTGGGGTTCCTAAGCTGAGAAGATGTAAGCATGGATATTTCTTTTTGTCTATTTTATTATAGCCATCCTAGTAAGTATGAAGTGATATTTCATTGTGGTTTTGATTCATGTTTCCCTTATGACATGTTGGTGGGCATCTTTTTCTGTGTTCATTGGCCATTTGTATGTCTTCTTAGAAGAAATGTCTCTTTGAATCCTCTCCCCACTTTTTTTTGTTTTGTTTTGTTTCTGTTTTTGTTTTTGTTTTGATTCGGAGTCTAGCTCTGTCACCCAGGATGGAGTGCAGCGGCGCAATCTTGGCTCACTGCAAGCTCCGCCTCCTGGTTTCACACCATTCTCCTGCCTCAGCCTCCCAAGCAGCTGGGACTACAGGCACCCGCCACCACCCCCGGCTAATTTTTTGTATTTTTAGTAGAGACAGGGTTTCACCATGTTAGCCAGGATGGTCTCGATCTCCCGACCTTGTGATCCGCCCACCTCAGCCTCCCAAAGTGTTGGGATTACAGGCATGAGCCACTGCGCCTGGCCACCTTTCCCCACTTTTTAACTGGGTTATTTGTCTTTGTTGTTGTGTTGTAAGACTTTATATATTCTGGATGTAAGTCCCTGAACAGATATGTAATTTGCAAATATTTTCTCCCATCTGTGGGCAGTCTTTTCACCTGGTGTGTTCTTCAGTGCAACAATTCTAGTAGTCATTTCCTGACTCATCACCTTCCCAATTGTGCCAGAGTTAGTAGCTATTCTGGGGCCCAATTTGCAGAGTCTGATTCTGGGAGTTATTCCTGAAAACATCCTAGAGCCCACTCCTCCAGTCCTTCCAACTATTTTTTTTTTTTTTGAGATGGAGTCTTGCTGGAGTGCAGTGGTGCATTCTCAGCTCACTACAACCTCTACCACCCAGGTTCAAGTGATTCTCCTGCCTCAGCCTTCCTAAGTAGCTCAGACTACAGGTGCCCACCACCACACCCAGCTAATTTTTGTATTTTTAGTAGAGACAGGGTTTCACCATGTTGGCCAGGCTGGTCTCAAACTCCTGACCTCAAGTGATCTGCCCGCCTTAGCCTCCCAAAGTGCTGGGATTACAGTTGTGAGCCACAATGCCAAGCCCAACTATTCTTTTTACTTGCCGCCCCCAAGCTTTTTTTTTTTTCTTTCTTTTTCTTTCTTTTTTTTTTTTGAGACAGAGTCTTGCTCTGTCTCCCAGGCTGGAGTGCAATGGTGCGATCTTGGCTCACTGCAACCTCCACCTCCCAGGCTCAAGTGATTCTCCTGCCTCAGCCTCCTGAGTAGCTGAGATTACAGGCACCCACCATCATGCCCAGATAATTTTTGTATTTTTGTAGGGATGGGGTTTCACCATGTTGGCCGGGCTGGTCTTGAACTCCTGACCTCAGGTGATCCGCCCGCCTCAGCCTCCCAAAGTGTTGGGGATTACAGGCATGAGCCACTGCACCTGGCCCCATTTTTTTAAGCATCTGGTTCCCTGTATTAAATCCCTTTCTGCTCGATTAGAGTGACTTCTGTTTCCTGTGACTGATCCCCGATGATAAATAGCACCATGGGATACAGTGTCCTCAAAGAGAGGCTATGGCATGTCATTTTGCTAGAGCTGATGTGCGGCCAAACTATAATAATAATATACTCCTAGAAAGCCAGAATTGAAAGCACCTTTGAGATCGACCAGTCCAACGCCTTCATTCGACAAAGAAGGAAACGAAGGCACAAGGAGGAAGACATAAAAACCATGAGGCCGAGTGCCTACAGCTCCCTCAGTCGCCTCCTGAGGCCAGTGGACCTGAGCTGACCTGGCTTCATGAAATCACTGTGATCTAGGTCACGTAAGTCCAATGAGGCCAGCCCTGCCAACCTCACTGTAGCTGACTGGACACAGGATTTGGGCCCGAGCCATTTGCTGCCGTGGACAAGCTGGATGTGATGGAGGCCAATGCCTGTGTGAGACTGTCTGGTATGGGAGACATCGATGCTGGGAACATGCCCAGAGGGCATGGGGCCAGAGCACAAGTCTATCCCAGTTCCTGTTCTCCGGGGACTTGCTGGACGCTGCTGAGAGGGCTTCCCCAATAACCTCACTTCCTCTGTGTCCTTACTGTAGCCACCATCACTGAAAGTCCTCTGAGCCTGGCTCTTCCTTGCATACCTAAAGGAGCTTGAGAACATACCCAAACGTGGCCCTTGATTTTTCTGGGAATCACATAGCTAGATCAAAAAAAGAAGTAGCCGGCACAGTGGCTCATGCCTGGGATTACCCAGCATTTTGGGAGGCTGAGGCGGGCCTTGGAGATCAGGAGTTCAAGACCAGCCTGGCCAACATGGTGAAACCCCGCCTCTACTAAAAATACAAAAATTAGCTGGGTTTGGTGGTGCACGCCTGTAATCCCGGCTACTCGGGAGGCTGAGGCAGGAGAATCGCTTGAACCCGGAGGTTGCAGTGAGCTGAGATTGAGGCACAGTACTCCAACCTGGGCAACAGAGTGAGAGTCTGTCTCAAACAAACAAACAAAAAAGAATGAGTTTCCTTCTCAAAAGGGATGGTCTTCAGAATGAGAAGATATAAAATGCCTGTTCCAAAACAGATGGCTGATAAATATCAGTCTTCTCCTCCCCTTCCTTGCTGTGCGGTTTCAGTCCTCTGAGGCCACATGTGACATCACTCTGAGATGTTACAAGGATAAAGAACACAACCAAAGCAAACCTGAATTGCCTGGAATTCCAAATGAGTAGAGACTGCTTTCTCCTGGGGTTCCTAAGCTGAGAAGATGTAAGCATGAATCTTCCAGAGAACAGAGACTACCTAATATTGCAACTCACAGAGGAATGTGGAGCTGAGAAATTGAAAAAGAAAGAGAAAGAAACACCATTTGATTACACTAGATGACATCATTTTAATGCCAGGATCTAACCATGCCTAAAGCCCCTGAACGTTTCAGTAACATAATCCAACAAATGTCTTTCCCCTTATCCAAAGCCCATTTCAGTTAGGATTCTGTCATCTGTAACTAAAGAAGTTGACTAATACAGGAAGTGGGATACTCCTAGTGCTGGCCCCTCACACTTGGAGTTGACTGAGTTGAGGTGGGTTATAGAATGGTGAGGATTTCCCAATCCCGGGCTGGGAGGCGGGTGTACCCTGAGATGCAGCTGCACATCCAGAGTGTCCTGAAACTCAGATCATGCACCCAGCAGAGGTGGGAACTTTAGAGGGCTTCACAGAAATACGTCAATGTGCTGGCTATTTTCCCAAATCTTCAATTCAGAGTCCAGAAATAGACAAATTTTGCAGAGAAAATAATAATAAAAGCTAACATTTGGCCTGGCGCGGTGGCTCACACCTGTAATCCCAGCACTTTAGGAGGCGAGGTGGGTGGATCACGAGGTCAGGAGATCAAGACTATCCTGGCCAACATGGTGAAACCCCGTCTCTACTAAAAATACAAAAAATTAGCTGGGCGTGGCGGCGCGTGCCTGTAGTCCCAGCTACTCAGGAGGCTGAGGTAGGAGAATTGCTTGAACTAGGGAGTCAGAAGTTGCGGTGAGCCCAGATCGCACCACTGCATTCCAGCAGCCTGGCGACAGAGCAAGACTCCGTCTAAAAAAAAAAAGCTAACATTTATGAGACACTCACTGTGTGCCAGACACTATATTAAGAGCTTTACACATATTAATTCGTTTATTATTTTTCTTTTCTTTTTAAATAAAATGAGATGGGGGTCTCGCTGTGTTGGCCAGGCTGGTCTCAAACTCCTGAGCTCAAGTAATCCTCCCACCTCGGCCTCCCAAAGTGCTGGGATTACAGGCGTGAGCCACCATACCCAGCCCATGTAATCCTTAAAATAACATAAATAAGTGGGTACTATTTTATTTTCCATTTTCCATTTGAGGAACTGAAGCACAGAATAATTGCCCAAAGTCTTACAGCTAGATGGCCGTTGAGCTATGAACTTGAATCCAGGCAGCCTGGCCACTGAGCTTGTGCTCCCACAGCTCTGCTCAGAGAGGCTGCCCATAGCCAACAATCCAAGCTGATTCAGTGTCCAATGATCGTGTGCTTTGTAGGATTGAAAATGCTCATCTTGGCCAGCCACGGTGGCTCATGCTTGTAATCTCAGCACTTTGGGAGGCCAAGGCGGGCAGATCACAAGGTCAGGAGTTTGAGACCAGCCTGGCCAACATGGTGAAACCCAGTATCTACTAAAAATACAAAAATTAGCTGGGCATGATGGCAGTTGCCTGTAATCCCAGCTACTCGAGAGGCTGAGGCAGGAGAATTGCTTGAGCCTGAGAGGTGGAGGTTGTAGTGAGCCGAGATCGTGCCACTGTACTCCAGCCTGGGCGACAGAGGGAGACTCTGTCTCAAAAAAAACAAAAAAACAAAAAAACAAAATTGCTCATTTGTTTATGTCAAAGTTAAAGTGAACGGGAGCAAAGGCAGGGAGGCAGGAAACACACCCCTCCCAAGCCCTTCTGACCTGTCCCACTAAGAGGAAAATGACCCTTATGTAAAGAGCCTTCCACATAGTGAGAGCAGCCAGCTGTGCCCCCACCCCCATGCCTGGTGTTCACATTGCTCCAAGGCAGAGGTGAAGACAGAGGCCTTAGGGATCTGAGTACTGGGAGGTTTCCGTTGCTAAGAGAGACATCCTCCCTCTCCCTAGCAAATCAAGATCAAAGTCTAGATTCAGGGACCATAATTTACAATTCTTCTGACTCAGTTATTAGCCCATGGTCTTACCCAAATGCAAATAAGTCAGAAACCTTACATGTCTTTTTACTTTATTTTATTATTTTTTTTATTTAAAAATTTTTTTTAGAGACAGGGTCTCACTCTACCACCCAGGCTGGGTGCAGTGGTACAATCACAGCTCACTGCAGCCTTGACCTCTAGGTTTAAGCAATCTTCCTGCCTTGACCTCCTGAGTATCTAGGACTACAGGTGTGTGCCACCATGCCAGATTTTTTTACTTTTTGTAGACACAGGGTCTCACTACATTGCCCAGGCTGGTCTTGAACTCCTGGCCTCAAGCGATCTTCCTGCCTCAGCCTCCTAAAGTGTTGGGATTACAGGTGTGATCCACTGCGCCCGGCTAAACTTACACATCTTTTAATAGAGTGGTCTTGCCAGAGAAACCCCAATCCTGGCAAGTGGAAGCCTGTGACTGCTGATCAACCGCTAAGGCAATGTCTTGGCCCCAAAGAGTACCCACAGGAAATCCTCAAAACCCTTCTACGGTGTGGCCGCAGAATTACAGTGGGTAGGGGAGTCCCTCCACCAAGGTAGAGCAGCCAGACTGGCCCTGCTCTATTGAGGCAGGAAATACTTGCTGTTCTTCATGTAATGCACACCGTGGACCACTGAGTGTTCTCCTTCTCCCGTTTTCCAAATGGGGTTGCTTATTTGTAATTATCTTGTTTTCCCTCCACCAATGCATCAAGGTATTTTAAGCTTATTAGTATTTATCTATAGCAGTGTCTCCCAAACTTCTTGATCTCAGGACTCTATTATGCTGTTAAAAATTATTGAAGGCCAGGCACAGTGGCTCACGCCTGTAATCCCAGCACTTTGGGAGGCCGAGGTGGGCAGAAAACTTGAGGTCAGGAGTTCAAGACCAGCCTGGCTAACATGGTGAAACCCCGTTTCTACTAAAAATACAAAAAATTAGCCGGGCGTGATGGCAGGCACCTGTAAGCCCAGCTACTCAGGAGGCTGAGGCAGGAGAATTGCTTGAACCCGGGAGGCGGAGGTTGCAGTGAGTTGAGATCATGCCATTGCACTCCAGCCGGGGTGACAAGAGAGAAACTCCGTCTCAAAACAAAATTATTGAAGACTTAAAAGAGCTTTTGTTTATGTGGGTTTTATTATTGATATTTGCCATATTATAAATTAAAATTGGCCAGACATGGTGGCTCACACCTGTAATCCCAGCACTTTGGGAGGCTGAGGTGGGCAGATCACTTGAGCCCAGGAGTTTGAGACCAGCTTGGGCAACATGACGAAACCCTGTCCCTACAAGAAATATAGAAATTAGCTGGGCGTGATTGTGCACACCTGTAGTCCCAGCTACTCAGGAGGCTGAGGTGGGAGGATCTCTTGAGTCCAGGAGGTCAAGGCTGCAGTGAGCCATTATTACACCACTGCATTCCAGCACGGGCAACAGAGTGAAACCCTGTCTTAAAAAGAAAAAAGTTAAAATTAAGAATTTTTAAAATATTTATTTAAAAATAAAAAGACCCATTAAATTAATGTTAACATAAATAAAACATTGTTAAATTTTAAAAAAACCCTGCATTTCCAAACAAAATAATTAGTGAGAAAAATGGCATTGTTTTACATTTTTACAAATCTCTTTAATTCTGGGTTAATGAAATGCAGCTAAATTTCCATATCTACTTCTTCATTTGATCTGTTGAAATATGGTGTTTTGGTTGAAGCGTATGAAGAAATTCAGTCTCACACAGATAATTAGAAAAGGTGGGCGTATAGGCACATGCCCTCTTACTGCACTCCACTTTATTTTTTTATTCACGGATATTGCATTTCTTACAAACTGAAGGTTTGTGGCAACTTCATCAAGCAAATCTATCGGAGCCATGTTTCCAACAGCACATGCTCACTTCATGTCTCTGTGTCACATTTTGGTAATTCTTACAATATTTCAAATTTTTTCATTATGATTGTATCTGTTATGGTGATCTGTGATCGGTGAGCTTTGATGTCACTATCATGCAGTTATGTGTTGCTTCACAATGGGCATGTATTCTGAGAAATGCATCATTAGGCAACTTTGTTGTTGTGCCAACATCATGGAGTATACAAACCTAGGTGGTAGAGCCGATTACACACCTAGGCTATATGGTATGGCCCATTGTGCCTAGGTTACAAACCTGTACATCACGTTACTGTACTGAATACTGTGGACAGTTGTAATACAATGGTAATAATTTGCATGTCTAAACATAGAAAATGTACAGTAAAAACACAGTATTAGGATCTCACGGGACTACAATGTGGTCCATTGTTCACTGAAACATCATTACGCAGCACATAACTGTAACCATTTTGGGGCACCATGAACCACACACATATCAGATGGAGAACTTAATTGATACATATCGTCTGTGTTCTGACTGCTCCACTGACCAGCGTTCCCCCAGCTCTCTTCCTCTCCTTGAGCCCCCCTATTCCCTGAGTCAAAACAATATTGAAATTGGGCCAATTAATAACCCTGCACTGGCCTGTAAATGTTCAAGTGAAAGGAAGAATCACACTTCTCTCACTTTAAATCAAAAACTAGCAATGAATGGCCAGGCGCAGTGGCTCACGCCTGTAATCCCAGCACTTTGGGAGGCCGAAGCGGGCAGATCACGAGGTCAGGAGATCGAGGCCATCCTGGCTAACACGGTGAAACTCCATCTCTAATAAAAATACAAAAAATTAGCCGGGCGTGGTGGTGGGCACCTGTAGTCCCAGCTACTGGGGAGGCTGAGGCAGGAGAATGGCCTGAACCTGGGAGGCGGAGCCTGCAGTGAGCCGAGACTGTGCCACTGCACTCCAGCCTGAGCAACAGAGGGAGACTCTGTCTCAAAAAAAAAAAAAAAAAAAAAAAAAAAAACCTAGCAATGATTAAGCTTAGTGAGGAAGGCATGTTGAAAGCCGAGACAGGCCAAAAGATAGGCAGGCCCCTTGCGCCAAACAGCCCCACTGTGAATACATAGAAAACATTCTTGAAGGAAATTCAAAGGGCTACTCCAATGAACACATGAATGATAAGAAAGTGAAACAGACTTGTTGCTAATATGGAGAAAGTTTGAGTGGACTGGGTAGATCAAACCAGCCACAATATTCCCTTAAACCAATGCCTAATCCAGAGAAAGGCCCTAACTCTCTTCAATTCTATGAAGCCCAAGAGAGAGATGGAAGCTGCAGAAGAAAAGTTTGAAGCTAGCAGAGAATGGTTCATGAGGTTTAAGGGAAAAAGCCATCTTCATAACATAAAAATGCAGGTGAAGCAGCAAGTGTTGATATAGAAGTTGCAGCAAGTTATCCAGAAGATCCAGCTAGGATCATTGATGAATGTGGTTACACTAAACAACAGATTTCGGTGTAGACAAAACTGCCTTTTATTGGAAGGAGATGTCATCTAGGACTTTCATAGCTGGAGAGGAGAAGTCAATGCCTGGCTTCAAAGGATAGGCTATCTTATTGGAGGCTAATGCAGCTGGTGACTTTAAGCTGAAATCAATGCTCATTTACCATTCCAAAAATCCTAGGACCTTTAAGAATTGTGCTAAATCTACTCCACCTGTGCTCTATAAATGGAACGACAAAGCCTGGTGATAGCACATCTGTTTACAGCATTGTTTACTGAGTATTTTAACCCCCTATTGAGACCTCCTGCTCAGAAAAAAAAAAAAAAAAGATCCATTTCAAACTATTACAGCTTATTGACAATGTACCTGGTCTCCCAATAGTTCTGATGGAAAGGTGTGAGGAGAGTAATGTTGTTTTCATGCCTGCTAACAGAACATCCATTCTACAGCCCATGGATCAAGGAGTAATTTTGATTTTCAAGTCTTATTATTTAAGAAATACATTTCAAAAGGCTGTAGCTGCCATAGACATTGATTCCTCTGATGGATCTGGGCAAAGTAAATTGAAAACCTTCTGGAAAAGATTCACCATTCTAGATGCTACTAAGAACATTCATCATTCATGGGAGGAGGTCAAAATATCCACATTGGCCGGGCACGGTGGCTCATGCCTGTAATCCCAGCACTTTGGAGGCCGAGGTGAACAGAGCACCTGAGGTCGGGAGTTCAAGACCAGCCTGACAAACATGGAGAAACCCCATCTCTACTAAAAATACAAAAATTAGCCAGGAGTGGTGGCGCATGCCTGTAATCCCAGCTACTCAGGAGGCTGAGGCAGGAGAATTGCTTGAACCTTGGAGGCGGAGGTTGCAGTGAGCCGAGATCATGCCATTGCACTCCTGCCTGGGCAACAAGAGTGAAACTCCTTCTCAAAAAAAAAAAAAAAAAAAATCCACATTAACAGGAGTTTGGAAGAAGTTGATGCCAACTGTCATGATGACTTTGTGGGTTCAAGACTTCAGAGGAAGGTGGCCTGGCGCGGTATCTCACGCCTGTAATTCCAGCACTTTGGGAGGCTGAGACGGGTGGATCACAAGGTCAGGAGTTCGAGACTAGCCTGACCAACATGGTAAAACCCCGTCTCTACTAAAAGTACAAAAATTAGCCAGGCATGGTGTCACGCGCCTGTCATCCCAGCTACTCAGGAGGCTGAGGCAGGAGAATCTCTTGAACCCGGGAAGTGGAGGTTGCAGTGAGCTGAGATTGCACCATTGCACTCTAGCCTTGTGACAGAGTGAGACTCCATCTCAAAAAAAAAAAGAATCACTTGAACTGGGGAAGTGGAGCTGCAGTGAGCCAAGATCACACCACTGCACTCCGGCCTGGGCGACAGAGCCAGACTCTCTCTCAAAAAAAAAAAAGGCCGGGCACAGTGGCTCACGCCTGTAATCCCGGCACTTTGGGAGGCCGAGGAGGGCAGATCACGAGGTCAGGAGATCGAGACCATCCTGGCTAACAGGATGAAACCCCGTCTCTACTAAAAATACAAAAAAAATTAGCCAGGCTTGGTGGTGGGCGCCTGTAGTTCCAGCTACTCGGGAGGCTGAGGCAGGAGAATGGCGTGAACCTGGGAGGCGGAGCTTGCAGTGAGCCGAGATCGCACCACTGCACTCCAGCCTGGGCGATAGAGCGAGACTCCATCTCTTAAAAAAAAAAAATACAAAATAAGGTCTTAGTATTATTATGAAAATAACTGACTTCACAGACCCTCTAAAGGTCCTGGAACCTTCAGGAATTTGCAGATCACATGTGGAGAACTGCTGATGTAATGCTTTATTCATCAGTTAATATTTATCAAGTGTCTACCGCATTCCTGACAGTTCCAGGCTCTGAGTATTGGGTGGTGCACTGTACACAAGATCTGTAAGGCCTCTGCTCTCAGAGAACCAAAATTCTTGTAGATAGAGGCAGAAAATGAATAAATAAATGAATACGATTATTTCATCTACAGAAATGTGCCTTGAAGAAAATAAAACAGGATAATTTAATAGAGAATGGCTTGTGGGAAATTTATCTTCAATGGTTCAATACGATATCCACTCTCCCTTGTGCCTGTTTAAATTTAAATTAAATCAAATAATTCAGTTTCTGAGTCACACTAGGCACATTTCAAGTGCTCAATAACCGTATGTGGCTAGTGGCTACCATATTGTACAGTGCAGATAAAGGACACTTCCCTCATTACAGAAAGTTCTATTGAACAGCACTGATTGAGTCTGTGTGAGACAGAAAGCTCAGTGAGGATTGAGGGCAGAGTATTGAAGGCAGAGGGATGCAAAGGCAAAGATCCTAAGATGGAAACCACTTGGGTGTGTTGAAAGAAAAAGAGAGACAGCAGTGTGGCCGAAGTGTGGTAATTAAAGAGGGGACTGGAGGGCTACGATATGAGAGAGGTGGGTGGGAGCCAGGGCATGCTGGAAATTGTGGGCCTTGGTGAAGACTTACAGAGCCCAATAAAAGCAGGCATTGATATGACTTGATTGATGTTTTTGAAAAATCACTCTGGCTGCTACATGGAAAATGAATTGTAGAGGTGGAGGTAGAGGTACCAGTTAGGAGGCTGCTGGATGAAGGGAGTGATGACGGAAATGGAGAGAAGCTGTTTGATTTCATAGGTATTTTGGAACTAGAACAGCAGGACTTGCAGGTGGATAGAATGTAAAGAATGAGAAAAAGGGAGGAATCACTAATGGCCTTTAGGCCTTTGGCTTGAGCAACTATATAGATGATAGTGCCAATTACTGAAAAGAGGAAGAATGAATTCAGGGGCATGGAACTAAGAGCCCTTCTTGGGGGTTTTACATTCAGATGGCCATTAGGCATTCAGGTAGAGATGACAAGTAGGCAGTTGGGTATACACATTTGGAACATGGAAGTCAGAGCTGGAGATACATAAAGTCGGCCCTCCATATCTGTGGATTCAACTAATTGTAGATTAAAAAAATCTATCTATCTATCTATCTACCTATCTATCTATCTATCTATCTATACATATATTTTTTAAGACAGAGTCTCAGGCCAGGCGTGGTGGCTCACACCTGTAATCCCAGCACTTTGGGAGGGCTAGGCGGGTAGATCATGCGGTCAAGAGATTGAGACCATCTTGGCTAACACGGTGAAACCCCGTCTCTACTAAAAATACAAAAAATTAGCCGGGCATGGTGGCAGGTGCCTGTAGTCCCAGCTCCTGGGGAGGCTGAGGCAGGAGAATGGCCTGAACCCGGGAGGCAGAGCTTGCAGTGAGCCAAGACCACGCCACGGCACTCCAGCCTGGGTGACAGAGTGAGACTCCATCTCAAAAAAAAAAAGACAGAGTCTCACTCTGTGGCCCAGGCTGGAGTGCAGTGGCACCATCTTGGCTCAATGCAACCTCCACCTCCCGGGTTCAAGCAATTCTCCTGCCTCAGCCTCCCAAGTAGCTGGGAATACAGGTGCATGCCACCAGGCCCAACTAATTTTTGTATTTTCAGTAGAGATGAGGTTTCACCATGTAGGCCAGGCTGGTCTTGAACTCCTGACCTCAGGTGATCTGCCCACCTCAGCCTCTCAAAGTGCTGGGATTACAGGTGTGAGCCACTGCACCCAGCCCAAAAATATTTTTTGAAATAATAACAATACAGCAATAAAAAATAATACCAATTTTAATATACAGTATAACAACAATTTAAATAGCATTATGTTGTAATAAGTATTACAAGTAATCTAGAGATGATTTAAAGTATATGGAAGGATGTGCATGGGTTATATGCAAATACTATGGCATTTCATACAAGGGACTTGAACATCCAAAAATTTTGGCATCTGAAGCGTTCCTGGAATGAATCCCCTACAGATGCTGAGAGGCGACTGTATATAGGAGTCACTGACACATTGATAGTATAAAAGCCAAGAGTGTGGATGAGATCACTGAGAAAGTGGGTATAGACGAGAAAAGAAGAGGACTTTGACCAAATTCTCAAGTGTGCCATCATGAAGGGTCAAAGAGTGGAGACCTCAAGAAGCCAAAGAATTGTTAAGATATTAGAGTAAGTGGTATGGAAAGATAGAAGATGGGTGTTGGGGGAGTAGGGTGCTGAAATGTAAGGTCTTAGAAGTAGTATAGTTACTGATGATAACGAGGTCAAAGATTTGACCTTAGAATGGGCCATTGAGGACTGGACTTAGAGGTCCAGGAGGGAGAAATCAACTTAGAGGGACCAAGAATGAATGGTGACAAAGGTAGGAGGAAAACCTGACGGGTGTGGGGTCATAGAACCAAAAGAAGCATGTTTTGTCTAGGAGCGGCGGCTCACGCCTGTAATCCCAGCACTTTGGGAGGTCGAGGTGGGCAGATCATGAGGTCAGGAGATCGAGCCCATCCTGGCTAACACGGTGAAACCCCGTCTCTACTAAAAATACAAAAAATTAGCCAGGCATGGTGGCGGGCACCTGTAGTCCCAGCTACTCGGGAGGTTGAGGCAGGAGAATGGTGTGAACTCGGGAGGCGGAGCTTGCAGTCAGCCGAGATCGTGCCACTGCACTCCAGCCTGGGCAACAGAGCAAGACCCGCTCTCCAAAAAAAAAAAAAAAAAAAAAAAAGCAGCATGTTTTAAGCAGGAGAAAGTGGTCATTTTGGTTGACCATTGCTGACAGGTTAAGGTGACAACAGACTAGTGTGCCCACTGGATTTGGCAGCATGAAAGATGTTGGCATTCTTGATAAGAGCAGTTTCAGTGGAGTGGTGAGGTTGGGAGCCTAAAGAGAGTGGGTTGAAGAGTGATGAGATTTGAGGAGGGAGGAATGAAGTGGGGAAAACCAGTAGTAGCTGGAGGGCAAGTAGAGTCAAGGGAGGTCTTGTTGTTTCATGTTGTGTTGTTAAGATGTAAATATATAACATGTTTATGTATTGATTGGAATGCTCTATTGGAGAGAGAGAGATTATCTGGTGTTGCAGGAGAAAAAGCATGTAGTTGCAGAAGCAAAGCCCTTGACAAGGTGAGAGTTAGCCTTAGAAAGTAGCGAGAGGACTTCATTTATGGTAACAGGGAAGAAGGCAGAGAGTGTGGGTTCCTGTCTGGTTGTGGTGATACAATCGTAAACAATGCTGCTCTGAACATTCATATACAAATTTTCGTATGAATATGTCTTCAGTTCTCTTGAGAATATACCTAGGAATGAAATTGCCGGGTCATATGATAACTCTATGTTTGTTCGTTTTTTCTTTTTTCTTTTTTTCTTTTTTTTGGAGACAGGGTGGCTCTGTCGCCTAGGCTGGGGTGCAGTGGTGTGATCACGGCTTACTACAGCCTTGATCTCCTGGGCTCAAGTGATCCTTCCACCTCAGCCTCCCAAGGAGCTGGGACCACGGCTGCATATCACCATGCCTGGCTAATTTTTAAATTTTTTTGTAGAGATGGGGTCTCACTATGTGGCCCAGGCTTATGTTTAATTTTTTGAGGAACTGCCATATAGTTTTCCAAAGTGCTTGCACTGTTTTACATTCTCATCAGTAGTACGTGAGGGTTCCAATTTCTCCACATCTTCACCAGCACTTGTTATTGTCTGTCTTTCTGGTTATAGCCATGCTAGTGAATATGAAGTGGTATCTTATTGTAGTTTTTATTTGTATTTCCCTATTGACTAATGATATTGAGCATCTTTTCCTATACTTCTTAGCCATCTATGTTTCTTGTTTGGATAAATGTTTATTAAAATCTTTTGCCTCATTTTCAGTTGGGTTATTTGTCCTTTTGTTGTTGAATCGTAAGACTTTTTTGTGTATTTTGGATACTAGATGTCTATCAGATGTATGACTTGCAAATATTTTTGATGGGTTATCTTTTTACTTTCCTGATAGTGTCCTTTGAAGCACAAAAGTTTTTAATTTCAAAGAAATCATAATTACCTATTTTTCTTTGGTTGCTTCTGCTTTTAGTGTCATAAGTAAGAAATCATTGTCTGATGCAAGGTCACAAAGACTTATGTCTACATTTTCTTAAAAGAGTTTTATAGTTTTAGCTCTTACATTTAGGTCTTTGATTCAGTTTGAGTGTATTTTTGTACATGGTATGAGTTAGGGGTCCAGCTTCATCCTTTTGCATGGGATACCCAATTGTCCCAGCTCCATTTGTTGAAAGACTATTACTTCTCCCTTGAATCATCTTGGCATCCTTGTCAAAACTCAGTTAACCAAGGCCGGGCATGGTGGCTCACACCTGTAATCCCAGCACTTTGAAAGGCCAAGGAAAGAGGATCACTTGAAGCCAGGAGTTTGAGACCAGCTTGGGCAACATAATGAGACTTTGTCTCTACAAAAAAAAAATAATAATAATTGTTTAAATTAGCTGAGCGCAGTAGTATGCACCGAGAGTCTTAGGTACTTGGGAGGTTGAGGCAGGAGGATTGCTTGAGCCCAGGAATTCAAGGCTATAGTGACCTATCGTCAAGCCACAGCACTCCAGCCTGGGCAACAGAGCAACCCTGTCTCCAAAAAACAGAAAAGAAAAAGATCAATTGACCATGTGTGTATTTTTATTCCTCGTTTATTTCTGGTTTCTTTATTTTTGGACTCTCAGTTCTATTCCATTGATCCATATGTCCATCCTTATGTCAGTACCACATTGTCTTGATTATTTTAACTTTATTGTAAGTTAGAATTGGGAAGTGTGAGTTCTTCAACTTTTATTTTCTTTCTCAGGATTGTTTTGATTATTCTGTATCTTCTGTATTTCCATATAAATTTAGGATCAGTTTACCAATTTCTGCAAAAAAAGGCAGTTTTTATTTTTTAACTAGTTTATTTTAGATTTAGGGGGTACATGTGCTTGTAGTTACATGGGTATATAGCATACTGATGGGGATCAGGCTTCTATTGTACCCAGTGTCCAAATAGTGAACATTGTACCTGATAGGTTATTTTTCAACTCTCACCCCTCTCTCAACCTCCCTCCAGAGCAGCTTGGATTTTGATAGGGATTATATTGAATGTGTAGATCAATTTGGGAGAATTGCCATCTTAATGATATTAAGTCTTCCAATTTATGAACTTAGGATGTCTTTCTATTTACTTAGGTCTTCTTTAATTTCTTTTTTTTTTTTTTTTAAGAGATAAGATCTCACTCTTAGCTCACTGTGAACTCCTGGGCTCAAGCAGTCCTTCCACTTCAGCCTCCCAAGTCGCTAGGACCACAGGTGCCACCACACCCAGCTAATTCGCGGGGGAGGGAGGGTAGAGATGGGGTCTCCCTATGTTGCCCTGGCTGGTCTCAAACTGAACTCAAATGATCCTCCCACCTTGGCCTCCCACAGTGCTGGGATTACAGGCATGAGGCAGTGTGCCTGGCCTTTCATTTCTCTCATGTTACTGGTTTTAAGCAGAAGAATATCATGATTTGATTTATACTTAAGAAGATTACTCAGTAGTGGCCGGGCGTGGTGGCTCACGCTTGTAATCCCAGCACTTTGGGAGGCTGAGGCGGGCAGATCATGAGGTCAGCAGTTCGAGACCAGCCTGGCCAACATGGTGAAACCCCGTCTCTACTAAAATTACAAAAATTAGTTGGGTGTGGTGGCGGGCACCTGTAATCCCAGCTACTCAGGAGGCTGAGGCAGAAGAATCGCTTGAACCCGGGAGGCGGAGGTTGCAGTGAGTCGAGACACCCCATTGCACTCCAGCCTGGGGTGCAGGCTGGGGTGCAGACAGAGTGAGATTCTGTCTCAAAAAAAAAAAAAAGGAAGATTACTCAGTAGTGTGGAAAAATAATTGGTGGGCAAAGAGACGCTACATGAACAAGGGCAGAGACAAAGAGGAAGTCACTCATTACATAAATATTTATGGACGGGACTTGGTGATTGACTTTATGTAGAAAGAAAGGGAAGAGTAAAGAACAACTCCCAGGTTTGGGCTTCAGTACATCACGACGCCACCAATTGAGATAGGAAAATATAATTTGTGGGGAAAGATGAAGTGATCAGTTTGTGCCTGCTGAGCTTCAGGTGGTGAAGGGACACCCAGGTGGAAAGGTAAGGTAGTTGGATATCTGAGTCCAATGCTAAGAGAAGAATCTAGTCTGGGAATAGTGATTTGACACTCATCATATAAAAGGAGAGCTGTGAGAGTGCACAAGCCAACTGATGGGAAAAGTAAAGGAAGCAGAAAGGACGCACAGAAAAACTAGGAATTCCAAGGCTGAGCTGATGACAAAAAGTCCACAAAAGGAGACTGAGAAGGAACAACCAGAGAGGCAGGAGGAAGCTCCAGAAAGAGATGCAGGGAGAGTGGCTAATAATAACAACTTAAGGACTGAAATGCTTCCATCGGAATTAGCCAAATTAGAAGTCACTGGTGACCCTGGCAATGACTCTTTTGCTGAAGCTGAAGCCACGCTGCTATGAACTGAAGAGGAAGTGGGAGTTGGGAAGGTGGAGACAGCAAATAAAGATAACTCATTCCAGAGGTTTGCAGGGAGAAAGGAAAAGAAGTGAAAAAGCAGTAACTAGGAATGTAAAGAGGGTCAAGAGGAGGTTGTGCTTTTTAGGACAAAAGAGACTTGGGTGAGTTTATAGGCTGAGGAACGAAAGCAGATGAAAGGGAGAGGATGAGGGATGGAGAGTCCTTGTAGAGCTGGGAGGAATAAGGAGGGAGAGGATTGATTTTATTTATTTTTCTTTTAACCCTGCTTGATTCTATACTGATTTTTAAAAATTTTTTATATGGGCCGGGTGCAGCGGCTCGCACCTGTAATCGCAGCACTTGGGGAGGCCGAGGTGGGTGGATCACCTGAGGTCAGGAGTTCAAGACCAGCCTGGCCAACATGGCAAAACCCCATCTCTACTAAAAATACAAAAATTAGCCAGGCGTGGTAGCGGGCACCTGTAATCCCAGCTACTCGGGAGGCTGAAACAGGAGAATCGCTTGAACCCAGGAGGTGGATGTTGCAGTGAGCCGAGATGGTGCCAACTGCACTCCAGCCTGGGTGACAGGGTAAGATGCCGTCTCAGAAAAAAAAAAAAAAAAAAAAATTCTATGGAGGTGAGAGGACTTAGAACAGTGCTCTTCTGACGTTAATGTGCATATGAGTTACATATCTCAAACCTCCCCCCTCTCTCCATCTTGACAGCTACCATTCTGGTCCAAGTCCAAGTCCCCCTACAGGCCTCATCTCTCACTGGGACAACTGAGCTGGACTTCAGACGCTCAACCCTGTGGTTTAGGCTTGGTGGTGAAGAGGCCAGGACAGGGCTAACTGAATGGAAGAAAACAGAAGGGGCCGGCATGGGGAGTCCGATTACGGGCATGCTGCTGGGGAGGACTTGGTGATGCTTGAGGTTGGGATTTCAGAGAAGGCTGTTCTAGGCGTGGCTCTGGAGAGAATAGCTACAGTCATGTGAAGGCCACTGAGGATGGCAAGGAAGGGCCCTGGGACATTCACATGGATGAGCAGGATATTAGGACAGAAACCCAAGTCCCGGATGGATGAAGGGAGGTGACAGGGAAGATAGAAGATGAAGGTGATGGGGAGGCACAGCAGAGTAGAGCCAGGCAGCAGAAGTCTCAGAGGAGAAAGAAAAAGATAACATATGCGCACAGAAAACAAAACAAAACAAAACATAAAGCCAGGCACACGCCTATAATCCCAGCACTTTGGGAGGCTGAGGTGGGAGGATTGCTTGAGGCCAGGAGTTCGAGACCAGCCTGGGCAATATAGTAAGATCTTGTCTCTACGGAAAAAAAAAAAAAAATTAGCCTGGTGTGGTGGCATGTGCCTGTGGTCCCAGCTACTTGGGAGACTGAGGTGGGAGGACTGCTTGAGTCTGGGAGGTAGAGGTTGCAGTGAGTCGACATTGAGCCATTGAACTCCAGCCTGGGCGACAGAGTGAGACTCTGTCTCAAAAAAAAAAGAGGCGGGGGTGGGGGGTCATTGTGGCTCACGCCTGTAATCCCAGCACTTTAGGAGGCCAAGGCGGGCAGATCACCTGAGGTCAGGAGCTCAAGACCAGCCTGGCCAACAAGGTGAAACCCCTTCTCTACTAGAAAATACAAAAATTAGCCGGGCATGGTGGCTTCTGCCTGTAGTCCCAGCTATTTGGGAGGCTGAGGCAGGAGAATCACTTGAATCCAGGAGGCAGAGGTTGCAGTGAGCCGAGATGGCACCTGCACTCCAGCCTGGATGATAGAGCAAGACTCCATCTGGAAAGAAACAAAGAAAGAAAAGAAAGCAAGGAAGGAAGGGAGGAAGGGAGGAACGGAGGAAGGGAGGGGGAAAAGAAAGAAAGGCACAAAAAACTTCAAAAATGTGAATGGAGGTATACAGTCTCGCTCTGACGCCTAGGCTGGAGTGCAGTAGCACAGTCTCAGCTCACTGCAACCTCTGCCTCCTAGGTTCAAGCGATTCTCCTGCCTCGGCCTCCCAAGTAGCTGGGACTACAGGCACGTGCCACCACGTTGGCTAATTTTAGTATTTTTAGTAGAGATGGAGTTTCACCTTGTTGGCCAGGCTGGTCTCAAACTCCTGACCTCAGGTGATCCACCTGCTTTGGCCTCCCAAAGTGCTGGGATTACAAGCATGAGCCACTGTGCCCCGCCTGATTTCTGCTTTATACTTTTCTGTTTTTCTCTCAGTTTTTCTACAATGAGTTTTTTTTCCAGACATGTAAAAGAATACAAAAATTAATGTAACACTCCTATTCACACCATCTAGAATCCATAACTGTAAACATGTCATATTTGCTTTAAAAAAAAAAAAACTTTAGAGCTATAGTGAAAGTCTCCTTTAACTGCCTATTCTTCTCTCAGACAAGCATGGTCAGTTGGTTTTTAGTTTTATATACAGGTATATACATACATAAACTAGAATCTGGTACAGTTGTGTGTGATGGCTTTACTTACATGGAGGAACAGTTCTTAAAATCAGGGAGGGATGGCAACCTTCTTTAAATTGAGGAGGGGATGCACAGGGACTGGCAGCCCGAACCCACCTTCCCAGCTAAGCAGCCCCATGGGAGCCCCTGCCCTGGGGAGATCCAGCTCCCAGCTAAGTGCACGGGCCACACCTGGTTGTTAAATGTACCAGGAAGATAACTGCTATTTGTATTTCTCTGGCTAGCTTCCAATGAACTTTCATATCTCGCAAGTCATTGATGGCTCAAAAAATCTGGGAAACCTGGAAAGAAAATCATTATCCCCATTTGACAGATAGGGAAACTGAGGCCCAGGAAATGGCAGTGAGCTGCCAGGATATCACAGTGAGTTGATGGAGGATAAGGAACTAGAGCTCAGACCTGGAGTTCTTTCCAGAACCTCAGGCCAGTGTGCAGAGGGGTGGAGCAGAGGCCAAGGCTTGCCAGGTAGCTGGCACTGATGGACTTTGGCCACATGGCAATAAGGAAAAGAAGTGGCAATAACTTCAGACCGCTGAGGTTGGCTGATGGCTGGGAAATTATGGTCTGGAGAGAAGCAGGTGGAAAGTTTTCCTTCCTCAGAGGTCCCAGAGGGCAGGCACACTCCTGGGGACTGTGGCTCTCCCCACCCCCAACACACACACACTCAGAAGTCAGGAGCAGCCTCACAGTCAGACAGGTCCAGGTTCAGGTCTCAGCTTTACCACCAATATATGTTGTAGGGTCTTTAAAAAGTCCTTTACCTCTCTGGGCCTCAATTTTCTCATCTGTAAAATGGAGTGATTATCTTTAATTCTGTGTTGTTCCAAGGATAAAAGAGAATCATCATCTATGCATCTGGAAACAAAAGCATTTAAAAGGTCCCCAACCTAATTCCAGAAGCCTCCAGCAGAGGTTAGAGTCAAGAGGACTGCCTGACACTGACTGATAGAGAAGCCACATCCATGCACACACATGAGGTTTGACATCGGCTTTGCAGTGACCACCTGTGCTCTCCGGGGCAGCCCCTGGGAGATGGGCATTGGCATCACAAGCTGTTGGTGGAATGAGGGCAGGGCAGTGGTGATGAAGGGGCCCTTCCTTTCTTTTTATTTTTTCTTTTCTTTTCTTTTTTTCTTTTTCTTTTTTTTTTTTTTTTTTTTTTTGAGACAGAGTCTTGCTCTATTGCCCAGGCTGGAGTGCAGTGGCACAATCTCGGTTCACTGCAACCCCTGCTTTCCGGGTTCAAGGGATTCTCCTCCCTCAGCCTCCTGAGTAGCTGGGATTACAGGCGCCTGCCACCATGTCCAGCTAATTTTTGTATTTTTAGTAGAGATGGTGGTTTTGCTATGTTGGCCAGGCAGATCTCGAACTCCTGGCCTCAAGTGATCCACCTGCCTTGGCCTCCCAAAGTGCTGGGATTACAGGCATGAGCCACTGCGCCAGGCCGGCCCTTCCTTTCTTTTCAACAAAACCAAGGCAGAATTCATTCTAAGACTCCAACTTCAACCATACAGCCATGTGTAAAACAAAAAGCAAAATCCTTCCCGTCACTCTCCTGCATCGCTCTTGGTTATCACTTTGGTGCCATTGCTTGCTATTAGGAACAGTTTGTCCACAAACACCATTAGATGCATGCATATCTTTGCACTCTGGTGCGTAGGATAAAGATCTACAAATGGAATTTCTGGGCCACAGTTACAAGTGTCTGAACATTTTTTTTTTTTTGAGACGGAGTCTCACTCTGTCACCCAGGCTGGAGTGTAGTGGCCCGATCTCGGCTCACTGCAAGCTCCACCTCCCAGGTTCACGCCATTCTCCTGCCTCAGCCTCCTGAGTAGCTGAGACTACAGGCGCCCGTCACCACGCTGGCTAATTTTTTTTTTTTTTTTTGTATTTTTAGTAGAGACGGGGTTTCATCGTGTTAGCCAGGATGGTCTCGATCTCCTGACCTCGTGATCCGCCCACCTTGGCCTCCCAAAGAGCTGGGATTACAGGCATGAGCCACCGCACCCGGCCACAAGTGTCTGAACATTTATAATATGAGTAAGTACTACCCAAATTGCCCTACTAAAAGATTGTCTGAGGACATCAACATTCCGATGCCAGCCCGATGTCTTCATAAACTGCCCCCATCTTCCCTTCCACCTGACAAATCTGTCTCCCCACCCGGAATTCCCTGCACATTATCCCCCTTCAGACAGCAGGTGACAGGGAAGCAGCTCTGCTGGGGGGTTACCAGATGGGATGCCCCGGGGGGCTTCCTAGGAGAAATGGCTCCACTCCCTCCCATGGTGTTAATGCGTTCTCCAAACTCCAGAGGCTCTACATCTGACCCAACTGCCCAACACACACAGCGCCGCAGGTGTCAGCACAGGTGTGCAGAAAGACACACAGACAGTGGACAGCCCCCAGGACAGGCTCCAACCAAGCACCCAGAGACAGCCAGCCAGCCCCTGGCCTCTGGGACACTGCCCAGTGGGGTAAGTGGGGCAAGCTGTGAACAGATGTTGCCCAGTTCCCATAGTGCCTCCAAGGACCGAAAGAGCCCAGGGAGGTAGCCACGGTGTGGCCACTCTACAGAACTTGGGCACAGAGACCCAAGGGGATTCCAGGCTCCTGCCTACTCCACCACTTCCAGCTGGTGGTCTTGGGTGAGTGGTCTGTGGTCTCTGAGCCCAAAGGTGCAGGAATGGTACCTCTGCCAAAGGGATGCTGAGACTAACAAGGGACCTCACTGGGGTCCATCCTGACACATTAAAGGGCTCAGCAACCCAGAGCAGTACTAATAAAGCTCCTACTATGTGCTCTTGCTAGGTCTACACTTTGTCCATACAGACAGTCTGGAGAGTTTCCAAAGCGTGTTGTTGTTGTTTTGTTGTTTTGAGATGGAGTGGCGAGATCTCAGCTCACTGTAACGTCTGCCTCCCGGGTTCAAGCGATTCTCCTGCCTCAGCCTCCAGAGTAGCTGGGATTACAGGCTGGCCCCACCACATCCGGCTAATTTTTGTATTTTTAGTAGAGACGGGGCGGGGGGCGGGGGGGTTTTCACCATGATGGCCAGACAGGTCTCGAATTCCTGACCTCAGGTGATCTGCTTGCCTAGGCCTTCCAAAGTGCTGAGATTACAGGCATGAGCCGCCGCGCCCGGCCGAAAGCGCTTTCTTACCTAATTTTTGTATCCTATTTTGTCTCACCACGACCTTCGGGGACAGGAATTATCCCTGATTTTCCAAGGACGGAACTGAAGGCCCTCCCGACTAAGAAGGAGACTTAAAGCGCCTTTTTCAGCGTGGAAGACAAGACTCGCGGGCGCTAAAGGTAAGCGCAGAGAGGGGAGGCGATTTGCCTGAGGTCACACAGCAGGCAGGGGCAGACCCCAATCCCCAGCAGCTCTTTCACTGCCCCTGCTGCCCCTCTCCGTCCCAGCCTTGGGCCCGGGGGCTTTCCGCCCAAGCGCCACAACCAGGTCACAGTAACCACAGCTACGCCGGCAACCCCCAACTTGCCGCGGGCCCGCGCGGGGCGGCTCCTCAGAGCCTCAGTTTCCCTTTCTAGAGCGGGCCCGCCGCCGCCGGTGGGCTGAGGGAGGGCGGCTCGGCGCCGGGCGGGCCGGGCGGGGCGGCGCCTGACTCAGCGGGCGGGCCACGGGCTGCTCAGCCGGTCCGACCGGCCGGGAGGCGCACGAGCCGCGGGGGCGCTGCGGGGCCGGGCGGCCCGGGGGGTGACGGGAAGGGAGGCCGGCCCGGCGCCGCCCAGCCCCGGGCTCCGGGCGGGAAGTGGGCGAGCGCGGCGGTGCGGGACGCGCGGGCGACTGGCCAGCGGGATGGGAGCAGGGTCCCCCGGCGGCCCGCAGCCTCGGGAGCCGCGCTGAAGCCGGGGGCGGGACCAGCGCGGAGCCGACATGTGTCTGCGCCTCGGTGAGCGACGGGGGGCGCGCGGGAGGCCCCGAACCACCCCAACCCTCCCACAGGAGCGGAGCACTGAGCCCGGAGTCCGAGCCCCCAGGGGGCCAGGCCACCTGCTCTGCCTCTAACTTACTACGAGGCCGGGGTCGGGTCACTTTCCTCTCTGGGCCTCAGTTTCCCCAGCAGTGAAATGGAGGGGAGGAGCGCTGCGGGTGTCTTCTCGATGTGGCTGTAGCGTCTCTTACCCTCGCCCTCTCTTGCCTTTCCTGCGGAGGCGCACGACTGCCCTCGGGGACCCCCGGGTGGGCGGCAGAGGAGACGCTGGAGAGAGCAGCCCCATCTTACCCAGAAGGGACCCCGGGGCCAGGCCTCAGCTTCCCCAGCCTTACAAGGGGCTCCCACTTACATACTCTCCACTCTCCCGAGGCCAGGAAGGAAAGCCGTGGGCAAAAAGAATCAGCAGCGGGGGAGCGGGACTAATGTGCCCCCTCCTTCCACTGCCTGGGCACGGTGATGCTGCTTGTGGGCAGCAGAGTCCTGGGGCATCCCCGCTGTCTAGCCGAGAGACCTTGTGAGCCTCAGTTTCTTTGTCTGTAAGAGGGGGACAGTAGTTCCCACCTCCTAGGACTACTATGAGGATGAGGGCAGCTTCTAAGAGTAAAGCGCTTAGCACCTTGCCGGCTGCGCTGCTATGCGCTCCCACAGTGGTAAGACAGAAATGAAGCCAGCTGGGCTTCATCTGGGAGGCAGCACTCTGGGAGGCCGAGGCAGGCGGATCGCTTGAGTCCAGGAGAGACTAGCCTGGCCAACATAGTGAAATCCGTCTCTACAAAAAATTTAAATAAAGAAAAAAAAATTTAGCCCGGCTACTCAGGAGGCTGAGGTGGAAGGATCACCTGAGCCCAGGAGGCAGAGGTTTCAGTGAGCCACGATCAGGCCAGTGCACTCCAGCCTGGGCTACAGAGTAAGACTCTGTCTCAATCAATTTAATTTAAAAAGTCAAGGACTGCTCCAGGCTCAGTCCAGTGCTCCAGGCACAGCCCCATGCTGGCACCGTGCCTCCTCTTTGACCAAAGTCTTGGTCCTGGGATGCTGTTGTTATTGAGTCCAGCCCTCAGCTGGAAGGTAGACACCGAGCTCCCAGGTAGGTGGGTGGAGGGGGTGAGGTGGGTCAGGCTCCTGCGCTGAAGCTGCCATGCCCCTTCCTGCTTGGCTGGCAGTCCATCTTCACAATGCTATTCCAGTCTCATGGTGCCTGTCCAGCCCATCGTCTGCCCTCTGCTTCTGCTAGACCTGGTTCAGCTCCAGAGGGTCCTGCAGTCTCCAGGGGTCTCAGACACTGGCTGGACCAATACCTCCCCATTTTATAGATGTGGAACTTGGGGCCCAGAGGGGAGGGGCTGGTGCATGGTCACACAGCAAGTCTGTGACTGAATAGCCCCATCCCTTCCTGCTCCCTGGGGACTGTCTCTTGGCACAGCTTGGGACAGATGTCCCAGAGCGTCCAGTGTAGAGATTTCATTTTTTTTTAGACGGGGTCTCTGGCTCTGTAGCCCAGGCTGGAGTGCAATGGCACGATTATAGCTCACTGTGGCCTCCACCTCCTGGGCTCAGAAGATCCTTCTGCCTCAGCCTCCTGAATAACTGGGACTAGAGGCATGTACCACCATGCCTGCCTAATTTTTTATTTTTATCTTTTTGGTAGAGATGGGATCTTGCTATGTTCATCAGGCTGGTCTTGAACTCCTGGCTTTAAGTGATTCTCCCACCTTGCCCTCCCAAAGTGCTGGGATTAGAGGCATGACCACTGTGCCCAGCCTCTTTTTTTCTTTTTTTTTTTTCAGCTGCAGAGCTACCATATATTAAATATGACCAAACCGCTCTACCACAGATGAGGAGAGGGAGGTCTAGGAAGGGACTCAGAGTCACATCCCATCAGAAGCAGCTAAAGAAGGGGATGTTTAGTTCTAGGGCCTGACCACAGTCTTCAAGTCTCAGAGCTGGCTCTAGTGAGGGGCTGGCAGGGCCAGGGGGTGTGGTGTGTCTCCTTGAAGGCAGAGCTAGGACTTATGGGCAAATTTCAGACAGCAGGTCGGGAGCCGGCATGTGCAGGTAGGGCTGGGCAGCCACTTGGCCACTGAGAGCATCTGAATGAGTCCCAGTGTTCTTTTGATCCCAGCTTCCCCCACTCACTCCATCCTGCCAGGTTCCCCCTGCACTGAGAGCTTGCTTTTCCCAGTACCCTCAGGGTACACCACACTTTCCCATCCACTTCCTCATGGACCCACTGAGAGGCAAGGTTCTTCTTCCCATTTTACAGATGGGGACATGGAGATTCAGAGCCTTGAGTTACCTCCCCAAGTCACCTGGCTCTGGGCAGTTCAGTTCAGCAGCAGTGTCAGCATCTGCTGTGTACCAGGCCCTATCCATGAATCTGAGTACCAAGCAGGGCCCAATTCCTGCCCAATGAACTCTGGCTCCTTGTGGCCTGGAGAGTGACTGTGGAGCTCACCGTGGTACCCCAGGGCCTGGCACAGAGCAGACACTCTGTGAACATGTGTAGTGAACACACGAATCAGTGAATGGGGAGCTTAGTGGAAGGATCTCGAAGTCTAGAGCTAGAGACCTGAGCTAGCGCCCCCCACTCATGACCTTGAACACTAACAAGCGCTACTGCTAAGAGCCACCTGTGTGCTTGTCCAGCCTTAGAGTCCCAAGGATTCTCACAAAGGCATCCCGAACCCCTTTTATGGATGAGGAGACCAAGGCTCAAAGAAGACAAGTTACTGGCTCCAAGTCATTCAGAAATACATTTAGAACCCAATGTCCATCACTAGGGCCAGGGCCTCAGCTTCCCCTTCTGCCCAGCAGGATAAGCCCCACGCACAGCCCTGACATAGCTGTCCCCCACAGGAGGCCTGAGTGTGGGCGACTTCCGGAAGGTGCTGATGAAGACAGGCCTGGTGCTGGTGGTGCTGGGCCATGTGAGCTTCATCACAGCTGCCCTGTTCCATGGCACAGTGCTGCGCTACGTGGGCACCCCTCAAGATGCGGTGGCTCTGCAGTACTGCGTGGTCAACATCCTCTCTGTCACTTCTGCCATCGTGGTATGGCCAGGCTGGGAGGGTGGTTGCTGGGAGGAGGCTGGAGGGGGCTTGAAGGGTCTTCAACAGGTCCCCACCCAGAGCCTGTGGTGGTAAGCAGACAGCCTCAAGGACTAACCGTTTGTCTGCCACTTACCAACTGCCCAAGTCACTCAACTTCTTCATCTATCAAATGGAGATGGTAACAGTGTTTACCTCTGAGGGTCCTAATGGGTACTGATGAGATCATCCACACAAAGTGCTTAGCACAGTGTCTGGCATGGCATGTTGTTAGCACCCACTACTGTGAGCTAGGATGATTATTACATCGAGGAATAGCCACAGCACCACTGGACAGAAGAAAGGAGCAGGAGGTGAGCTTGGGAGGGTGCCGGAGGGTTTCACAGAGTGCAGGCCTCTGACCTGGGTATTGATGGATGAGCAGGAGTTCACAGACAGGCTGCCATGACCAGAACCTACATATTGGCATGCTGAGGCTAGCATAGGCAGGAAAGGAAGCTGAGATGGCATTCCGAGTACAGAGAACGGGAGACGGGAAGGTTGGAGGTGGAAATGACTAAGATCTGTTCTGGAGATTCTGAGAAAACCAATTTGGCAGGAGCTTAGCATTAGGCCCGGTCTGTAGCAACTGCTCAATGAATGGTAGCCACGGTTGTGACCAGATATCAGTACCTGTTTGACTAGCACATGAATGGAGGGGTCTGGTAGTCTCAAGTTTCTAAAGCTCTTTCTTGCCGGTCAGCACAAGTGGCCACAGCCTCGGGGGAAGATCCTCCCGCACATCAGTGTCTGAGTTCCATCCCTGCCTTCTCCTGGCTGAGGGACTTATTTCTCTCTCTAGGCCTGTTCCTCCCTTGCAAAATAAAGCTCAGACAGCCTGCTGGCCTCAAGGCTTGGGAGAATGGGGGTCATAGGTCCCAGCAAGAAAGAGAGGCTCTGTTGGTGGGACAGGGCTGGGATGGGTGGATGTGTGCAGGGTCCTTGGAGTTCCTCTAATACTGTTGTGAGGAAGGCAGGGAAGGCAGTGAGCTCAGGGCGAGGAGGTCCACCAGGATGGACTTTGAGCTGGACCACTTCAGCCTTCCCCTCACTTACTCGGTTAATCCTCACTGCTCCCAGCAACTGGGGGCCATTATTATCCCTGTTTCACAAAAGAGGAAACCAAGACTCAGGGATTCACCCAACCTCCTGCTGATACACAGAAGCCAAACCAGATTGGAAACTATTTGTGTCTGACACCAAAACCAGTGTCCTTTCTGTCAGCTCATCCTGCAGAGTGGGGCTAAGCCCACAGAGATGAGGCACTCTGTTGTGGCTCTCATGTGAACTAAAGACATGCTGGGCCTGGAACCCAGCACCCCGTCATACCACCTGCCTCAGATGGGTCTGGCCCAAGCCTGGTCCAGTGAGGAACATCAGGAGGAAGGCTGGCTGGGTGGACCCCAAAGATCCAGAGGGCAGCTGTTGGGCTGAACTGTGGGGTAGCCCCACCCCTTGGGATGGAGGCTGGTTAGGGAAATGTGTGCAAACCTGAGCAGGGCTTGCAGGATCCACACGGGCAGAGGAGCAGGAAGGTGAGAGGGTGCATGGGCAGTGTCCTGAGCAGGCTGTGTATGGGCATCCACATCCAGAGCAGTGAGGGAGGAAGGTAGCCCAGGTAGGGCTGAGAAGCCAACAGGGTTGGGGCTGGGATCTGGTCACTAAGAGCCTGGAATCATTGAAAATACTCCCAGAGATTTAAAATTCTACTCCATAACATGTCTTGGTTTGTTTCAATGTAACAATTTTGATTTTAGTTCCTTGCTAACTGGGTTAGTTTCTTCCACAATCTTTTTCATTCCAGAAAGGGGTGTCCCATGCATACCCTGGCATGCCCCGATGGCCCCAGGATACATGAACCTGCTTGAGACACAGCCTTAGGAGTGGGGACTCATGGAAGGTTGTAGAGAGGGAGTGACTGTTTTAGAAACATCATGTCAGGCTGGACTATGAGGAGGCAGATGGAGATGTGAGGCCCAGGCTAAGCAGCAGGTGAGGGGTGGGGGAGTCTGGAGGGCAATGGTTGGCGCCGGTGAGATCATTATCCCAGAGTGGCCCTGATCCCCCTGCCCCTGTTCCTCCAGCCAAGGAGTCAGGGCTGACTTGAGCCTTCCCTACAGGTCATCACTTCAGGCATCGCAGCCATCGTGTTGTCACGCTACCTCCCTAGCACCCCCCTGGTACGTGGTGCCTCCTGGGATGGGGCTGTGAGGGAAGGGTAGGGGCAGCAGCCACCTGCCAAGGGCCTGGCCTCCTTGGAGAGGGTAAGGCTGACCCTCAGGGAGGCCAGAGCTGCCCATGGGGGCCAAGCACGACGCCCATTGACCAGTGGCCTCCCCCGTCCAGCGCTGGACAGTGTTTAGCTCGAGCGTGGCCTGTGCTCTCCTTTCTCTGACCTGTGCCCTCGGCCTCTTGGCCTCCATCGCCGTGACCTTTGCCACCCAGGGCAAGGCACTGCTGGCTGCCTGCACTTTTGGGAGCTCTGAACTACTGGCCCTCGCACCTGACTGTCCCTTCGACCCCACACGCATTTATGTGAGTACCTAGGCCTGGAGTAGTGGCACCAGGCCCTCGCACGGGTGGGAAGGGCTCTTGGAATCCACCCTCCACCCCCAACTCCAGCCAGCCATCTCTGCCCCATGCCCCGCAGAGCTCCAGCCTGTGCCTCTGGGGCATCGCCCTAGTGCTCTGCGTGGCGGAGAATGTGTTTGCTGTACGCTGTGCTCAGCTCACCCACCAGCTGCTGGAGCTGAGGCCCTGGTGGGGGAAAAGCAGCCACCACATGGTAAGTTCCCTCCACAGCCCTGACTCCCCGAATTTCCTGGGAGCCCCTGCCAGGGTGCCCAAGCTGCTCTGCCCCACCCCTATGTATGGGCCCCCACCTTGAGAAATGGGGCAGAAGTTTTCTCCCCAGGAGCAAAGGGAGAGGCCTGGAGGCTGGGAGAGGTGAGATCTCCCAGCAGAGTCACACAGCTGACACCTGGCTCTCCTAGGGCCCAGGATGAGTCTTGAGGGAGGGGCAGGGGTGTCTGGGCTCGCACTGAGGGCATTGCAAAGGTCAGGCCTGGCTCTTGCAGTGGAGTGGGTAGTGATGCCCCTTTGCCCCCAGAGAGCCTTCCAGCCCTCACCTCCTTCCATTTCCCGGATGTCCTGGAGGAGGAGACCCAGGCTGAGAACCAGTGGGTCTGGCAGCCTCCTGTGTCTCTGCAGATGCGGGAGAACCCAGAGCTGGTGGAGGGCCGTGACCTGCTGAGCTGCACCAGCTCTGAGCCTCTGACCCTCTGAGAGATGATGTCCTGCCCAGGCCCGATGGCCACTAGGACCCTGCAAGCAACTCTGCTCTGTGACCAGGCCAGGATTCCTGGAGCTGGCCTGAGAGGGCTCAATGGACCCTCGGGGACCCAAGTGGGGCTTTCAACCCTCTCCCCCACCACCCAGCCCACTGCACTGAAATGAGACTTTATTCTGAAATTATTAAAAAGAACAGAGATGCTCCATTTGGCTGCATGCAGGGGGGGCGGTTGGGGGGACAGAGGGGAGGACAGGGGCTCAGCCGGGGGGACCGTGCCTCTTTCCCACGCAGGACACTGTGCATGGGGCTCTGGGTGCATCTGCCCATCTGTCTATGGGCCTGTGTGTGTGTGAGAGGCCAAACACAGAGAGCTCCGTGGGTCTGTGTGTATCCAAGTGCTAAAAGGCAGGCTGGCTTTCTGGGACCCACAGCTGGCGGGCTAGTATCCTGGAAGGTTTCACTTGGTGGCTTGGCCTAGGGACCAGCAAGGGCTGGGGTGGGAAGGGTGGCTCAAGGAAGCCTCTTTCTCCAACTCCACACCCCTAGAATCCTTCTCTCCCCTCCAGATAAAAAGTCTCCTCCCCTGGGCATGACTCCCCCCACCCCGCAAGCTGAGACCTGCAAGAAGGGGACTGCCCCTTTGGGGGAGGGGTCTGGCCTCGGGGCTGGTGGGTGGGTAAGGGGGCCTGACTGAGGGGCAGACCAACCCAGCCTGTGTCTCTATTGTTGCCTCTGGGATTGGGGGGTGCTAACCGCTTACTTGCTTTGGCCTGGGGGTACCGCAGGGTTCCCTTTTCCGGAAGCCCCCCACAGGGCAGACCCGGGGAGAAGGGCTTCCCCAATCTGGCCCCCAGCCAGAATACACACAAGGGAGTGGAAGCTAAGAGCCGGGAGGGGGCCGGTGAAGGGAGGGAGGAAGGGGAACCTGGCTCCTCTCAGAACTGGGAGGCGCTGCTGGGGTCGCACTGCAGCAGACGCACGATGGATGGGTCGCTTTTGGCCCCGCGGATGAACTCCTCCAAGGACAGCTTGCCTGCAGGGCGAGGGGAGCGGTGATGGGGGAGGAGGCGGCAGCCTAGCGAGGGGAGGCGGAGCGGGAAAGGGAGGCAGGGAGGGAGGGAGGGAAAGGCGCCCGCCCCGTCCACCCCGTCCCGCCCCTGCCCCTCACCGTCGTTGTTTGTGTCCATTTGGCGGAAGATTTTCTCAGTCCTCTTTTCCGGGGTCGACTCGTCCTCCGGCATCTTCATCACGGACGAAACCATCTTGTAAATGGCCTGGGGGCGGGAGGGGAGGCGAGGAGTGAGAGGAGCCTGCCCGAGCCCCCACCCGCAAGATTCAGAGGCGCCCCCGGCCTCTCTGACGTTTGCTGCCCCCGCCTGGGCAAGGTGGAGTGGGGAATCACGGAGGCGTGGGGAGCCGAGGGCTTCGGGAAGGCGTGTCCGGGAAGGCCTCCCAGAAGAGAGGGCTATCGGGCGGGTCCTGCCGCGCTCCCTTGGAGGGCTGGGTGGGAAAGGAGCAAAGGCGCCGCAGGTGAAAGCTCCGAGCGGGCGCCGGGAATTTGGGGGCGCAGGGGTCAGTAGAGATGTTGGAGGACACCGGGGCCCGACAGTGGAGGGCCTGGAGCGGCGGGCTCAGGAGCGCGTGCCCGGGACGCGGGTCGGGGGTAAGTACCGGGCTGGCACCCGGGCCCAGAGCGGCCCGCGCTCGGTGGTCGAAAGGGGGCGCCGGGCCAAGGGGGCGGCACTGCGCTGCGGGGCCGTCTGCTGCCGGCAGGGGGCGCGGCGCGGGCTGGAGGGCCAGAGGCAGCTGGGCCCAGAGGGGCGGGGAACAGTATGCAAATGAATGCAAATGAGCATCTGCAGCGGGCAGGGACCGCCAGGCTTGGCTAGGCTGGGCTAGGCAGAGGGCGGCAGCCGCCACGTGCAGTAGCTCCCGAGGCGACGTGAAAGAGAGTTCTTGCGCTAAATGTACAGAGCACGTAGGGCTTGGCCTGTAGCCTGGGTCGCAGTGCCATGGAGCTCAAGGACCGAACCTGTCTCCTCAATCTTCCAGCTTTACCCGACCGACACTTCCTCCAAGAAGCCTCCCTTCTCCCATCCCATAAACTTCTGCTGCCTCAGATCCAGCTTCAGCCTCCACACTGGTCTCTTCCAGCCTCTGTCCCTCGGGTCTGTCCCCCATGCTGCCTCTGAAAGCTCTTTCCGAACACAGATCTCCACTGTTACGTCCCCAGCCTGCACACCACCCCCTCACTCCCGTCACACACAGGCCTCCTCTTAGGCCCGCCTTGCACCCAGCTCCTGCTGCTGCTTCCCACTTCTCCTTGGGGCTCAGTTTACAAGCTGTTTTCTTAGGGAGGTCTTCTCCAACCCAGGCTGGGTCAGGGTGCATATGGGCCCAGAGCCTGGCGGACTTTTCCTTTGCAGACATCTCTCCAGAAGTAATTATGTCTTTGCAGGGTTGTTCCTGCAAACATGGACGTCTAGCTAATGCCCATATCCCCAGAACCTGGGACCAGGCAGGGACTTCCCTATTTAAAAGCCATTGGCACTTCCCACTGCCCTCTGTACCAAATTCAAACCATTCAGCCCTTGGGATTTAAGATGCTTTACAATCTGTCCACTGCTGACCCTCCTCCATCAGGTCTCCCCTGGCTGCGTGATTCTGCCAACAGCCAAACACCCCTGGCCCTTCAGATTCTCCAGCATTTACAGTCTTTGCCTGGAATAACAATACTAAGTACCACTTATCAGGGGCCCGCTCTGTGCCAGGTACTTCACATGCACTATTTCTAAACCTCACGCAAGCCCTGAAAAACAGGTATCATGATCCCCATTTTCCAGATAAGAAACTGAGGCTCAGAAGGAAATTGATGGCAGAGACTCGATTTGTACCTGTTCCCTCTTAGCTGCTGGAGGGATGCTTGGGCAGTGTGGGGTGGTGATAATCAGCAGGGCCTTTAGCATTAGACCCGGTCTGTAGTAACTGCTCAATGAATGGTAGCCACAGTTGTGACTGGATATCACTACCTGTCTGACCAGCACATGAATAGAGGGGTCTGGTAGTCTCAAGTTTCTAAAGTTAGATGGACCTGGAGTGGTGTCCTGGTTGAACTACTCACTAACTGTGTAGCCTTGGACATATATGTATCTGTGAGCCTCAGTTTCCTCAGATTAAATGAGATTATGTGTGAGGAACCGTGGCTGGCTAGAGTGGGTGGTCAGTAAACAGCAGCTCATATTATAGTCATTATTCATCCTCCACATCCTCAAGTCTTCCCTGCCACTCAGTCCCCTGGTTCCCAGATGACACCTTTACACCCCTGTCACTGAGCTTGTCAGTGTGACCTACACATCTGTCTCCCCCACCAGAGTGGGAGCCCCAAGAGGTGCAGTCTCTTCCTCTCCAGTGTGTCCACTACCTGGCAGAGGGCTCGGTCTTGAGAAGAACTGGGCCAGTGACCAGTAACCCTGTGATAGCCTTCTCCTGGGCCTCCTAACTAATTGTCTGGAATTGCTGCTTACTCATGGTTTCATGGGAGCCAACTTGTCATTAATCAGGCACTGGGGCTTGCAGATCTCTGTGTGCACCAGCTGTCTGGGGCCCCCGGGCTGCCCTAAAAGAAGCCAGGGCCTGGATAGCAGAGGCCACCAGAAAGGGGTCCTGAGGATGCCCAGGGAATGGGTCTAGCTTGACTGACGCCCGGGCGTGGTGGCTCCAGCAGGATTGGGGTTTACCAGTACACACCAGTGCAGCACACTAAGTGGTAAAATGCCAACATTCCTTCAGATAGTCAGTACCCAGCTGCTGTCCATGTCCGGGTGATCCTCCACCATTCTGGCCACCTGGCCCTACCATCAGGACCCCCAGATCCCCCTACCATCAAGCAACTAAAGAGTCAAATGCCTGGCTCACAGGAGTCCATGGCAAACATTAGGGCTTTCCCCTTTCTAGCCATAGGTATGGGGAGGGCATCACATCTCCACCTGGAGAGCAGGCCCAGACCTTAGCAAGAGGAGAAGCCAAAGTCAAGAGTCCAGCAGTGGCTGGGGCAGCAGTCTGTGGAGCTGAGGAACCAGAAGGGAAAGGATTCAGAGATGCAGAAGGAAAGGGGGCAAGAGCTTGTGCAAAGCTGCATGACAGGATTAGTCAGGGCACATTTCAAAGATGCTGAAAAGGCCCTTCTGGCTAGAGCAGAGGATGTGCAGAGGAGAAAATAATAACAGACAATTGCTAATGTCTACCAAGTACCAATTATATGCCAAGCCTTCCGCTCAAGTCCTTATCTCACTCTATCCCTGCAATAGCCTTGTGAGGCAGGGGATTAACACCCCCACTTTACAGGTGAAAAAACGTGTAAAGGCTTAGGAAAAAGGCAGATAAAATAGAACCAGAGCCCTGGCCATCTTCAAGGCTGGGCTGAGGGGATGGGTGGTTTCTGAAATAAAGCTAACATGCAGCACACTTAAACTTGTACTAACAAAAGGCATTTATATCTGGTCCTTAAATCTCCTTGTGAAGTCAGTATCAGCGTACAGATGAGCAACCTAAGATTGAAGGCCACTTCCAGAACTGGAAGCCAGACCTCCTGGCTATGAGTCCAGAGCCCTCTCAGTAGACAGCTCTAAGTAGTGGCCAGCCAGAGCTTTTCTCCACTTATGTGCTGTGTGATTTTGGGCATATCACCTCACCTCTCTGAGCCTCATGGGGTTGTTGTAAGCACGCACTGAGCTCATGAGCACCTCACTCAATGCTAGGCTCATAGTGGGCCCTCAATCAATTAGTTAGAAGATGGCTGGGTATCCAGATGGAATGTAGACAGTGGTGCCAGATGGCCCACTCACACAGGCTGTGTGGCCTCAAGCAAGTGCCTTTATCTCTCTGAGCATCCGTTTCCTCTGGTGTAAATGAGGATCAACTAGACATAGCTGGACTGTGCTCTGCAGAAATGTCAATTCATAAAAGATAAAGAAAGGATGAGAAGCTATTCCAGATTAAAGGGGGCTAAAGAGACATGAGAACTAGATGCAATGCATGACCCCAGGTCAGGGCCAAAAATGCTATAAAGAACATTATGGAGACCGTTGGCAAAATTGGAATATGGTTGGTAGATTAGATAATAGCATTCTTTCTATGTTAAATATCCTGGCTTTGGTAATCATATTATGGGTTATGTAAGAGAATGTCCTTATTTTTAGGAAATATATCCTAATGTATCCAGGGGTAAAGGGCCAATGTTCAGAACAGCAAGAAAATGTTACACACTAGTGTGCACACACGCACACATACACTGATAATGATGAAGCAACTGTGGGAAAATGTTAATTGGTGAATCTGGGTAGAGGGTATAGGGGAGTTTTCTCAACTTTTCTTTAAATGGGAAATATTTCCTAAAAACAATTTTTAAAATGGGATTGCAAGAATATCCCCTGCCACCACATGCCTACGAGGTCTGCTGAGAGGATCAAAAGGGGTGGTGGGTGCAAGCTGCCAGGCCCTGTGCCTGGCATTCTGAGGGGCCCAGGGGCCCACCTGCACGATCTCCAGCATCTCCTCCCGGCTGATGTAGCCGTTGCCGTCCAGGTCATACATGCTGAAGGCCCACATGAGCTTCTGCTCCAGGCGGCCGCGCGAGGTCACGCTCAGCGCAATGATGAACTCCCGAAAGTCTATGGTGCCATCGCTGTTGGTGTCAAAGGTGCGGAAGACGTGCTCGGCAAACTTGGAGGCGTCACCATAGGGAAAGAAGTTGGCGTAGATCTTCTTGAACTCATCCACATTGAGGATTCCTGTGGGGCAGTCCTTGAGGAAGCCCTTGTACCACTCCTGCAGCTCCAGCTCTGAGAACTCTGTGTTCTCTCGCAGGTCCTGCAACATCTCGGGCCGCAGCTTGCTGTTCTGCTTGCCCATGGCCGCCGAGCCAAGTCCCACCTGGGTCCCCAAGGGGGTCAAGGGCAGAGAGGAGTGATCAGGCCCTCCTGGCTACTAGACACTGCTCCAGATGGGCCCCCCTGCCAACAGCCATCCCTGCCTCTTGTTTGGCCCAGTGAAAGAGAGGAACTGGCCCAAGGTCACACAGCCTAGACCCAGGCATCCTGTATCTATGCCATGCTCCACACCATCTCCCTGGACCATACACTTTCCTGGGAGAGGGAGGAAGGGAAGGGTGGTTCACATTTACTGAGGCCCTTCTAGGTGCCAGCCACTAAGCCTTCACAAATGCACACCAATTCACTTTCGCAACAGGTTGTATGGGGATTTGCCCCATTTTACAGATGAGAAGGCAGGCTTACAGACGTGAGGTGGCTGCTTCAGGTCACACAGCCATGGCATTATGAGGCTGACTCCTAGAGTTGCCCACAGAGGTGCAGAAAAACCTTCTGATCCTCCTCCGTCCTACCCACTGCCTTCTCATTGCCTCACATGTGCCTGCTCAGCACTGAATATACCCGCAGCCCAGACACTGCCCTGTTCTCCCTCTGACAGGTGTGCCCAACAAGAGGCAGCAGAGGGAGGTGTTACTGTGGGCTCCAGAGTCAGATCACCTAGGTTTGAATCCCAGCTCCTCCTCTTACCAGCTATGTGACCTTGGGCAAGTTCCTTAAACTCTCTCTGCCTTATCTTTAAAGTGGGGTAATAACAGTACTTACCTAAGAGGATTGTTTTGGGGATTAAATTAGTTAATATGTGTGAAGCACTTAGAACCATGGCTGCATAGATAAGTGCTACATAAGTGTTAAATAAATAAAAATGACTTACATATACCCAGGTGCCACAAAACTCATGCAAAAACTGCAAATGAATGTATACCGATAACTGTATGCTTCATAGCTCACCAGATCCACACCCTGGATCCCATGCCACTCACGTACCAGCCCACGCCCACCCATGGGTCAGCATGCCTCCACACATGACGACATTCCCTCTGCTCCACAACTCACACGAATCGACACATGGCACCACGCACAACTCCCATACCCTGTGCATCAAGACACACCAGCCCACGACCCCACATGTCTCACACATGCCATCACACGCCAACTCGCATGCCGACACCTCTCACATGGCCAGCTGCACGTGGGACCTTCAGGCACCCTTGCCATTTTTCTTTGTTTTCCTTCTGTTTTCCCAGGGGTGCTGCCAGGTCCCAGGAGAGGGAGCTGCAAACCTTCCCAGACCTGCTCGGGGCCCCTTTTCCAAGGAGACCCCCCCCCAAGCCCATCCAAGCCTCCCCAACACTTACCCTTCATCTAGTCCTGAAAGGTCCCCTGAGTGCAGGTTAGATTGTGGAGGCTGAGTAGAAGGCAATGAAGAGGAAACAGCCAGCCAGTTCTGCACAAGGATGTAGGCGTGTGTGCAGGTGACCCCCACCCACTTGGGGCAAGGAGGGGCTTCCTTATGCATACATGTGCATGAAGCTCTGCACACATGTGAATGGGTGTGTTGTGAGTGCATGTGCTCATGCATGATGTGTACCGCTGGTTTTTGCATTGCATTTGCCTGCCGTGTCTTTCCATCTATGTCCCTGCATGTGCCTCAGATGTGCATGTGATCAGGTATGCACCCGTCACAGCGTGAGGGAATGAGCCCGTGTGGCCATTTGGAGGACCCGTGTGTGTCCTCGGCGGTGTGTCACATGCATGTTTCTGTAAGTTGGTGCCCCTCCTTTCTAGACCAGCCTCTTATGGCCCAGGCTAAGGACCCACCGGACAAGTGAGTGGGAAAGGGCTAAGGAAATGAGAAGGGCTGGGGCATGTCCCTCACTGCCCTCCTCAAGGTCCAAGGAACTGGGTCACCGGGGTGGGGGCAGAGAGATGCGCGGAGCAGGAGAGCTCCTCCAGTGCCCCCTGGGCCCTGCCACCCTCGGAGTTGCCACTCCAGGTTGCAAGAAGATTCAGCTGCCCGCAAAGACCTCCAGTCCCCCATATGGGAAGAACCCCCTCAGCTCGACCTGAGAAGCCAGCCCCGGGGACCCGCTCCAAACCTCCCTCAGCTCTGTCCCCCAGCCCCCGCCTCCATCCGCTCAGCACTAGGACAGCGCCCGGCGCGTGGCCCCTCCTGGAGGGGGCGCTCCAGGGCGGTCGAACGCGGTTCCTAGGGGCCGGCCACTCGGCGGTCAGGACCCTGGAGAGCACCGCGCGCTTCCCAGTCCCCAGCGCCCCCGCCACCCGGGGCAAGGATTCCCGGGAAGCCCGGGAGCGGCGGTGTTAGGAAGCCCTGGACGTAGGCCCCCGGCTCCGGGAACCCCCTGCCCTCATCCGCCGGCCCCGGCTGGAGCTGCCCCCACTCACCCAGCGACGCGGAGACACCGACTGCGCAGGGAAGGCGGCGCTGCTGCGGCGCGCGCGGCAGGGGCGGCAGGAGGGGCGGGCGGGACTGCGAGGGAGACGCCCCGCAGCGCTCACCCGGAGCCCCTCCCCTGGGGGGGTCCCCGCCAGCCCTGGGGGCTGGGGAGCGGCGCGCTGGGCTCCGCCCCCCACCCCCGCCCCGGAGAGAGAAGGGGACGCCCTCAGTTCCCCGGTCCCCCTCGAGGGAGCACCCTGCCCGGGGAGGAGGATCGCGGCGCCCCTCTCCTCGGCACCTCGGCTCTGGTGGCCGGAATGAAGGGACACGGTAGTGCCAAGAGGTCTCTCTCCTGAGCCGGGGGCGATCCCAGGCCACTCCGCCCCGCTTCCTTCCCCATACCCACCTGGGCTCTGAGCCGCACGTCGCTTCTAGGGCCGAATTGGCACCCTGGGCACCCTCCCTGCTCCTGCGCCTCAACTCCCAACTAACGGAGCTGGGAGCGTGGAGCGCCCATTCCTCCAGCTACTGAGGTCTTCGGGGTAGGGGACCAGACACGCCCCCTTCCCCACCTCCACCTTGGCGAGCCGGCCCCCATCTCAAACCCACCACTCCAGACCTCACCCCGACCCCCCTCTCAGAATTAATCCCACCTCCCAACTTTGGTGTCAGCTGCTCCTCCCACTCCCCCCTCCAATCAAGGAAACCCCCTCCCTTCCTCCCTCCCCAGCCTGATTGTGCAGGCCATGACAGGAGGGCAGAACATCTGCCTAGGGATCCTGTGGCACCTACCCACTGCCTGCCGACCGCACAGCTCCTCTCCAGAGTCGATGACCCCTAGCCCAGCTCCTCCTGCCCCCAGCCTCAGCAACATTCTCCGCATGCTGGGCTGAGATTTTGTCCCTTTTCCATTTCTAGGGGTTGGTCCTTATTGTCCCCATGAAGAAATGGGCTCAAAGGGGTTAAGTGATTTTTCCAGTGTGTGCGCCCTCATCCATTCATTCCACAAATACATATAAAACACTAGTTCTGCGGCCAGCATTGTTCTGTCTAGGTAGTGGGACTACAGGCGCAGACAATAAACAATGGACACAATATACATGTCGATATTAGACATGTGTTTTTAAACGTTGGGATTTGGGTGTGGCAGTTAGAATGGTAACTGCCATTGGGGCCATCCAGAGCCTTGGGGCCTATGACAATGACTTTAGGCTTTTTATTCCAGATGAGATGGGAAGTCCTGGGGGGCTTTGAGCAGAGTGAGAGGGTGTGACCTCCATGTGGACAGCTTCCTTGGGTTATTATGTCAAGAAGAGACTTTGAGGAGTTGGGGGCAAGGTGGGAGAAGGGGCCATTTCAGGCTGAGAGATGGCCGGGGTGGGTCTGGTTTCTGGATTTACTTCGCAGGTAAAGCCGGCAGCATTTGCCATCTGCCCAGAGGGCCCTTCCCAGCCCAGAGTTTCTTCAGCATCGGCAGCTCAGCCCCTCCTGGCACCCCAGGGCTCCGCCTCCAGGCTCCCAGACTGAGCCTCTCAAGTCCTCAGAGTCTAGCCTTAGTCCCTCCTGCTTGGAGGCAGGTGGGGAGGTCTCGGCTGGAGGAACTGAGGAGCCGGGGTGGGGTGGGGACAGCTGGGCTCTCCGGAACACCGGCTTCACTGTGTGCCTTGGCTCTGATGTTGGGACCCCCAGTGGAGGCGTGAGAGACGCCAGATGAGCGTGGGTGGTTCCCAGCTGCCTCCTGCGTGAGGACCTGGGGGCTGGGAGAGACTCGCTGCTCAGCCCCCACCCCAGGGCCCTCCAGTGGAAAGCTCCCTCCCATTTCCCCACCAGGCCTGGGGGGCCAGCTGTGCTGGGGTCGGGGAGATGGTCCCACCCTCCCTCACCTCCTCAGCCCCCTCCCCCATCACCCCTTCCTCTCTCTCCTGAGTGGTCTGGATCCTTCTCTTTATCCTTGGGGGACTCAGTTTATCCCCATCTTGGGCTGCTCAGCTCCCTCTTTGCCTTCTCCCCACTTCCCCAGTTCAGCCTCCTGCAGGCTCACCCCCTCAGGGGCTGACTTCTCCCCACCCCCACCACCAACCATCTTTCTTCTTTGAGGGTGACTCTGGTGCCCTGCCTTCGGACCCCCAGTCTGTGTTCTGTCTCCCCAGTAGATAGGGGTTTTGGAAGGCAAGGCCATGTCTCACATCCCCATGAGCCCCTCCTGCCTTTGTCTTTCCCTGCACCTAGACTGTGTAGGTGGTTCTGGAGGCAGAGTGTGGGCCCTAGTGGGTTCTGCTGCTACTTCCCATCAGCCACCTGCACCTTTCAGAGGGACTAAGAAGCATTGCAAGCCCACCCCCCAACAGCCAAAGAAGGTTCAGGGCTCCCCACACTGCACAACACGGCCCTTGGTCCAAGCCCTAGTGCTCTAAGATATGGCCATGAAAAGGGGTGCTGAGGGGCAGCTGGGCTGCGGGCCTGGGTCCCTCGCTCTGGACAACCCAGAGCAAGTCTCTTCCCCTTTCTGAGCAGAGAGTTCAGACAGGTGATGTAAGCACGAATGAATGAGGCCTCCTGACCCTGGAAGCCTCTTGTGTGTGGGGCTGTGTCCTTGCTGGTGATACTTAGTCCCTCCCACCTCAGACTGAGGCGCCCAGGAGGAGGGAGAGGCAGGGGTGGGGTAGAAGCAGAGGCAGGTAATTGAGAGAGCCAGGCAGTGGCAGGGTCCATGGAAGGGCCAGCAAGTTCCAGGGGAGGGGAAGTCCCCAGCATCTGAGGAGGCAGGAGAGGGCACATAAATCAGGGCCGACTACCCTCCTCTACCACTACCAAGGGAGGGACAGAACTGCTCCTGGGATGCCAGAGAGAGAGACGTGATATCTCAAGCGCCTATAGTGTGTAGAGTTCTCTGCACACGTCACCTCACTGGATCTTCAATGATTCTGAGGAATCAATAATGTTAACTGCCATTTTACACATAGGAAAACTGGGGCTCAGAGAAGTAAAGTCACCTGTCTGAGGTAACACAGCAAGAAAGCAACAGTGTCAGAATTTGAACCCAGTTCTGGCCAAGTATGGCGGTTCACATCCATACCCCCAGCACTTTCGGAGGCTGAGGAGGGAGGATCACTGAAGGCCAGGAGTTCAAGTTCAGCCTGGGCAACGAAGTGAGACCCCGTCTCTACAAAAAAATGCAAAAATTGGCCGGGCGCGATGGTTCACACCGGTAATCCCAGCACTTTGGGAGGCCAAGGGGGTTGGATCACGAGGTCAGGAGATCAAGACCATCCTGGCTAACACGGTAAAACCTCGTCTCTACTAAAAATACAAAAAAATTAGCTGGGCATGGTGGTGGGCGCCTGTAGTCCCAGCTACTCAGGAGGCTGAGGCAGGAGAACGGTGTGAACCCGGAAGGCAGAGCTTGCAGTGAGCCGAGATTGCGCCACTGCACTCCAGCCTGGGCAACAGAGTGAGACTCCGTCTCAAAAAAAAAGCAAAAATTAGTTGGGCATGGTGGCAGGTGCCTGTAGTCTAAGCTACTTGAGAGGCTGAGGTGGGAGAATTGCTTGAGCCCAGGAATTTTGAGGAATTTGAGCTATGATTGCGCCACTGCACTCCAGCCTGGGCAACAAAGCAAGACCCTGTCTCTAAAAAAAGAAAAAATTGAACCCAGTTCTGTGTGACTCAGGAGCCCAGGACCTCTCTGGAAACCTCTCAATGAAGTGGGTGAAGGTGGCCCCTCCCCAGCCCCCTCAGAGGCCCAGCCACCCTACTCCCCCATCCCCTACCCCCCACCCTCCACCTTGTTGCCTCTTTGGTCCCAAACGGTTTGGAAAATCCTGACAGGAGCAGATGGTGGGACAGATGGAGGGAAAAGCATTTCGGGGCTGAATTACACAAACAAACATTGAAAAAGTGATTAAAACCCCAAGCCACCCCTTTCCAAAAGGCCCTGCCCACCCCAGCCTAGAGCACAGCGGGCTCTGAGGTGGGGGCCTGGGGGTCTCCAAATACCCCGCATCTCAGCGCCAGCATCCCATCTTCTGCCCAGCCCCCTCTCTGCCAGGGACCACCCCCGGACCAGAGCCTAGGGCGGCAGAGCTGCCAGGAGCACAGCCCGGGACGGGGAGGGGACGGGCCTGGCTGTTCCCAAGGGAGCTGGGCCCTAAGAAACAGCACGCTGGGGCGGGAGGTGGGAAAGTCCTGGGAGCTGGAACCACAGACCCAAAGTCAGGGATGGAGTGTGAGGTGCTGGGGGCCCTCAAGCAAAGTCCCTCACTTTATATGCGGAGCCCAGGTCACACAGCAGCGTTACCCACCCCGTAGAGGAGCGGGACAAGGTCCTTGACCTCTGGAAGCTTCGGTTGGTTTCCTGGTCTGTAAATGGAAACAATAATAATAGCACTGGAAGGGCTGCTGTGAGGATTAAGAGGGAGGGAGCTGCGAGGTGCCTGGCATAGCGCCTGCGCCCAGTCAGTGCCCAGCTAATGTTGGCTGTCAGTACTCACAGGGCTCCATGTGGCTTCTAGGCAACCCCTGGTGTTGGGAGATCAGGAAGGCTGGGGCTGCTTGAGATGGTCCTTCTCCAAACAGAAGTCTGGGCTTAAAGATCCTGCTGGGAGAGCCCCTGAGGCTGCTGAGCTCTGCAAGATGGAGATGGCTCCAATGGGTCCCCAAGAAGAGCCCTGACTCCTGGGTAAAAGCACCCAGTTCCATGCCAAGTCCACTGTCAGGGAGCCCAAGAGATAGAGAAAGTGCTGCATCTTAGCTGGTTCCTCAATATGAGAGTACGGATTTCCTGGGGTGACAGATCCAGGTTCAAATCCTGGCATGGCCTTTTGTCTTTTGGGGAAAGTTGGCAAAAACAACCCCTCTGGTCCATTTTCTGTAAAACCTGCCTTTCCAGCCACTTCCGGGACTTGCTGCCAGAAGCCCACAGACACCCTGACGTAAGCCTGCCAGTGGTCACCCCATCACCTTCTCCCACAGCCTGTCCGGCCCTTGGGCCCCCTCCATCCACCAAAGGAGGCTGAGGCCCCACCCCATCTAGGACCCCTCCCTCTTCCTCACTCCCACACCTGCCTTCTTCCCAAGTCCGGCCCATTGTAGCAGAGGAGGTCTCAGACCTGCCCTCTTCTCCACAGTGCCACTGACTTCCTGGTCATATCTGCCTGGTATTACAGCTCTGGCCTTCCCACAGCTCCCCTGCTCTGATCAGTTTCTCTAAATCTGATTACCTTCCTCCCTGCTTAATAACCTTCCATGGCTCCCCGCTGCCTACCAGAGGCTCTCTAAGACATGCCTTAACCCTCACCTTCCACCCCATCTCTTCTCCCTCTACCTTCCTTTCCCCTAATAATGTCCCACCAGCCCAGCAACCCCTGCCCCGGATGACCAGGATCTTCCCCACACCAGATGAAGGGGCTCCCTGACCCTCTCTCAGCCCTAATCTCTCTCATATGGGAGTTGGCCTTGGTGGGATGGGTGAAGTAATGCCAGCATCTGGGGTCACATCCAGGCCACACTTGCCCAGCAGAGTAATCACTTTTCTTTTTGCTGGTGAAAGCAACTCATAGCTGGAAGGGCCTCAGGAGTTGACCAGAGAGGGACAGTGACTTGCCTGAGATCACCCAGCCAGGCCTGCCCTGTTTCTGCTCCCCTCAATTAGAAGTGGCCCCTTCACAGCCTCTGTAATCAAAACATTGAGATCTTTCTTCCATAATTCCATTGCTGGGGAGCTCAATCCTGCCACTTCTCTTGGTCTATCTTGGACGGGACCGTTTGAAAATCATTCCTGGGTCATGGCAAAGGGACCAGTCACTTCTTGGAAGTGGAGTGGAGGGCAGGAGGCTGAGTCTTCACTTCTAACTTTATATTCCCTTCTGTCTGAATGTATTAAAACCTGGACATGGAGGATATTTGAGACTTGAGTCAAAATTAAGATTTTTTTTTTTTTTTTTGAGACGGAGTCCCGCTCTATTGCCCAGGCTGGAGTGCAGTGGCGTGATTTCGGCTCACTGCAAGCTCTGCCTCCTGGGTTCGCGCCATTCTCCTGACTCAGCCTCTCGAGTAGCTGGGACTATAGGTGCTCGCCATCACGCCCGGCTAATTGTTTTTGTTTTTTTTTTTAATAGAGACGAGGTTTCACCGTGTTAGCCAGGATGGTCTCAATCTTCTAACCTTGTGATCTGCCCACCTTGGCCTCCCAAAGTGCTGGGATTACAGGCATGAGCCACCGTGCCCTGCCAAGATTTTTTTTTTTTTTTTGACACGGAGTCTTGCACTGTCACCTGGGCTGGAGTCCAGTGATGCAATCTCAGCTCACTGCAACCTCCGCCTCCCAGGTTCAAGTGATTCTCGTGCCTCAGCCTCCCAAATAGGTGGGATTACAGGCATGCGCCACCATGCCTGGCTTCTTGGTTTTTGTTTGTTTGTTTTATGAGATGGAGTTTTGCTCTTGTTGCCCAGGCTGGAGATGGCGTGATCTCGGCTCACCGCAACCTCTGCCTCCCAGGTGCAAGTGATTCTCCTGCCTCAGCCTCCCAAGTAGCTGGGATTACAGGCATGCACCACCACGCCCGGCTAATTTTGTACTTTGAGTAGAGACAGGGTTTCTCCATGTTGGTCAGGCTGGTCTTGAACTCCTGACCTCAGGTGATCCGCCTGCCTCCGCCTCCCAAAGTGCTGGGATTACAGGTGTGAGCCACCATGCCTGGCCTAATTTTTTGTATTTTTAGTTGAGACAGGGTTTCACTATGATGGCCAGGCTGTTCTCGAATGCCTGACCTTGTGATCCACCCACCTCTGCCTCCCAAACTGTTGGGATTACAGGCGTGAGCCACCAAGCCCAGCCCCAAATTAAGATTTTAAAAGAAACTTCCTCGGGCCAGGCGCGGTGGCTCACCCCTGTAATCCCAGCACTTTGAGAGACCAAGGCAGGCGGGTCACGCGGTCAGGAGATCGAGACTGGCTAACACGGTGAAACCCCATCTCTACTAAAAATACAAAAAATCAGCCGGGCCTGGTGGCGGGCGCCTGTAGTCCCAGCTACTCGGGAGGCTGAGGAAGGAGAATGGCGTGAACCTGGGAGGCGGAGCTTGCAGTGAGCGGAGATTGTACCACTGCACTCCAGCCTGGTAGACAGAGCGAGACTCCATCTCAAAAAAAAAAGAAAGAAACTTGGGGAAGCCGAGGCATGAGGATTGCTCTCAAAAAAAAAAAAAAAGAAAGAAACTTGGAGAAGCCGAGGCATGAGGATTGCTGGAGGCCAGGAGTTTGAGACCAGCCTGGGCAACATGGTGAGACCCCATCTCTACAAAAAAAAAATTTTTTTTTAATTAGCTGGGCGTGTAATCAGGAGGCTGAGCCAGGAGGATTGTTGAGCCCGGGAAATGGAGGTTGCAGTGAGCGAGACCCTGTCTCTAAATAAATAAGTGAAATAAAAATTAAAAAGTGCCCCCTAAACCGGGATTTGCCTCCCAGAAGCCTTCCAGCGGCCCAGCTCTGCTGGGGTTGTCCAGGCTGAATGCTGCATCCACTGCCCATAGCCCTGGGGGATTCTCCTCCCAGCCTGCTCCTCATGACCCAGAAAAGTGGTTGGAATTCCCAGCCACCTGTGTGGTGTGGCTCTGGGGGCGGAGGGACTGTGCATGTAGCTGAGCCTTGCCTCCCTTGCAGAGCTGCTGTGGGGAACCTACAAGACACTGTGGAGGGTAGCGCACGTGAAGGAGGCTGCTCCGTGACACTTCAGGGCTCTGGGATACACATTCACACAGCTTTGCCGGCAGGTGCCCTAGTGAGAGGAAAGGTCACACCCCAGCTCTAGACTGCTGCTGGCACCCCAGTTCCCTCCCTGAGACTATGCATGGGGTTAGAGCCAGAGGCAAGCTAGAACCCAGCTCTGTCTCCGAGCTCTTTCCAGTGGGCCAGGCTTCCTTGGAGGAGTGAGAAGACTTCCCAGAGGGTCCAGGGGTACCCAGAGTTCCAGAACCCCACCCCGGAGTCCAAGGTTGCCCTATCCCAGGAACCCTGTGCTCCCAATTTGTCTCCCTCCCTGGGAAGACCAGGCCAGCTCTCATTCCTGGCACCTTAGGATCTACCGGAGGCTGAGGATTGCCTCATTGTTTCCATAGTAACAGTGAACAGCAGGGCCTCCTGAATCACTGCTGGGAGACTGCACTGGTACCTGCAAGTATGCATTTGCCCCAGGAATGCCTGGGATGGGGCAGCCTTTGGTGCATGCACACAAGCATATGCACACCTTTGCACACATGCACACCCAATGCACACCCCTTCCTCCTCCCAAACACACACGCACACCCTTGCAAATGCAGGCACGGGCATGGGGCTTCAAGCCCTGGCCCGCTGACCCAGAAGTGGGTCAGAACATCATCCTGCCTGACATAACCCACTCCCACAGCCACCCTGGCCCACTCAGATGCAGAGAGCATCTCGGGGAAATGAGGGACTTGCACTTTATAATAATACCCACTGCAACATTTATAGATACTTAGCACGTGCCAGGTCCTGCGCTTTCCTCTTCACATGTAACATCTCCTGTGTTCCCCAAACACCACGCTGGGATGGATGCCAGGAGAGTGATTTGCCAGAGGTCACACTGTAGTGCGGGGCTGAGCCAATGTGTGAGCCCAAACAGTTTGGCTCCAAGCCTTGGACTCTTGCCTTCCTCACCAGACCCCTTGATGCCAGACCCATAAGCACTCACCCCGGGACCCACAAACACAGATGGGTGTGTCTGGCAGCAGGTGGGACCAGAGCCAACTAGAATGCCAGCATTCCTGGGCTTGTCACTCTGGGCCATCATATTCCCTCTTCAGCCTCCAGCCATTCCTGGGTCGGAGGTATGAGGGGAGGTTTAGACAACACAGGGATTTTTTTCTTTCACTTGTTTCTTCCCAGTGTGCAGAAAAGGAACTTTGAGCAGCAAGAACAAGACCCACTGAGAATCTCCTGCCTGGGAAGCCACCTGGGTTCCCTTCCCTTCCAGCAAAGGGATGAGTCCAGCTGCTGGATCTGTCCTCCAGCCTTATCTGAGACCTCTCATGCAGACTTTTAACAAAGGGGCCTGAGGCCAGAGGCTGGGCCAGCTGCATCATCCTGAGCAGGGATTTGGGTGGGCCAGGTGGGGGGATGGCTTCCAGGAGGCAATTTTCAGCAAAAGGATGGGCTGGCAGTGTTGCCAGGAAGGCAGCAATGCCCCCCACTAGAGGCATCCCAGGTTGGCAGGCACTGGATACACCCTGGTGAGGAAATTTGAGACAAGCAATGACCGAGTCCCTGCAACATCCTCGTCATCATCTTTGTCGTCATCGTAGCTACCACTGATTGGACACACTTTGTGTCAGGCGCTTTAAGATATGATACAACTGCAACTACTGCTAATAAAAATGGCAGCTGCTAGGAACTCAGCCCTTATGTGGCTGATCTTCATTGACTCCTCACAGAACCCTATGAGGCAGGCACTATTGTTAGGCCCATTTATAGATGGGGAAACTGAGGCTCAGAGAGGTTCAGAGACATGTTTATAGGCAGAGGCAGCAAGATGCAGGCTCTACCTGGCTGCTGCGTCTGTGGTCGGCTCGCCTGGGAGTTGACCTCCTGAGAGCTAAGCAGCAGGCAAGGCAGCCTCTGCCAGCCGGGGCCTCTTCCTGGGGCCGTTCCTGCGCTGGGGCAATGTGGGGTTCACTGTGGCTAAGGTGGCGCCCTCTGCTGGCTGTGCCCAGGCTGTGCAGAGCCACGAGGGAGGCCCTCTGTGGACTTGGGTTGCGGGAGGTGGACCGACCCTGGAGCCTCAGGGTCAGACCTTCACTGCGGATGGCCGCTGTTCGCCAGTGAGAACAGATGCCAAGGTCACTCCGGCAGTCCGGGGCTGAGCTGAGGAGTGAACGTAAAGGCAGTCTTCACTCCCAGGCTTTTGTCCTTCTACCCCTCTCTCATCTTCCCCTAGCTGCCTCCACCTCTTCCACTGCCTTCCACTCTGAGCCTCTAAAATGGGGCCTCTGGCCCCACTGTTTCTGAGGAATCTGGGTGACTGGTGTGCAGCTGAGAATCTGTCTCCAAAGGCAAAGCCAGGGTCCAGGCTTTGAGGCCTGGAGCTGCCACTGACTGGCTTTGTGATACTGGGTGAGATTCTCAACCTCTCTGAGTGCTGTTGGATGGGAGCCTTCCTGTGTAGACTCTGAAGAACTGAAGAGATTTGAGGAGGTCTCCTTTACCCGATTAGAAGGCTCTATTCTGCCGCTCCTCCTTCTCCCTTCCCCCCTCCCCGTCCTCCTCCCTCCCCATCCCCCCCACCCCCCGCCCCCGTCCTCCTACCTCTTTCTTTCTCTCTTCCTCTTCTCCACCCCTGACCAGAGGAGGCATTTTAGGCTCAGAAAGCTAGAGTTACTTGGCCCTATGTCACCCAGCCAGGGGTTTCTGGCTTCAGAATCTGGACTTTGGAGGGCTGACCTCTGCCCTGCTTCCTTTTCATCTCCTCCTATACGTCTGATCCATCAGCTCCTCCTGCAAAAAAAAAAAAAAAAAAAAAAAAAATCCCAAATCCTCCATCGACTTCTCTCTCTGTCCCCTGCCACCACCCAGGCCAACACCACATCCTTTCTGGCCGTGAGACCGCAGCACCCTCCTTGCCTCCTCACAGGGCACCTGGCCCCCCACTCCTGTTCTCTGCCATCCAGCCTGCACACTGGAGCGGGCAAAGTGAGCCTTTTAAAATGCAAATCACATCCCATCTCATCTCCCCTTGAAGCTTCCCATTGTGAGTGGGATCAACCTAACCTCCCTTCCACACCTGGAGGCATGTGTTATTCAATCCCAACTGCCCTCACTGCCTCCTTCTTGCTTATAAAGCTCCAGGCTCACTGGCTTCTTTCTGTTTCCCCAACATGCAAGCTTGCTCCTGCCCCAGGGCCTTGGTACTTGCTCTTCTGGGGCTGGAGCTCCCTTCCTGTGCTGTGTGCTGCTGCCTCCTTTGCCTTCAGGTGTCAGTTCAGGTGACTCCCCCTCAGCCCACACCATGTAATGTCGCCCCACCCAGCCACTCTCCACCACATGACTTCATTGTTTTCATAGCCACTCTCGGTCTCTGAAGATATTTCATTTGGTCATCAGCTCACTTGTTTATTGCTTTTCTCTCCCCCTGGAATATGAGATTCACATGGGGCAGGGACCCTGTTGTCTTGGTCACAGCTGTGATGCTACTGGCAGTTAGTAGGTGCTCAATAAATGTTTGTTGAATAAATAAAGCCCTTCCTAGCCCCAGCTTCTCTTGCAAGCTCGGAACAATCTTTCCAATCTAGTTCTACTTTTCCTGCTCCCAATGTCACAGCTCAGAGCCTATAGCAAACGCCCACATAAACATTCTGCCTCTCCTGCTTTCCCTCCACAGAAACACTCCACTTTTCCAGACCTCAGGGCTAATGATTCCTCTTTCCCTCTGCCTCTTTCCTCTCACTTGGCTAATTTCCACCTGACTGTCAGTACTTATTAAGCTCAAGCATCACCTCTTCCCAGAAGCCCTTCCTGCTTTCCTCTCAAGTTAATTACCTTTTCTGTCCCTGTAGGCCCCAGGTGCCTCCTATTCCAGAAGGCAGTCTCCTCTTTGTATTTTAAGAGCATCTCTCTCCTCTTCCTTGGCCATAAGAACTCCTTAAGGACTAGGACCAGTCTGGTTCATCACTATGTCCTCAGCACCACCAGCACTCAGTAAATACTAAACTGGCCTGACTTCATCATTGCCATGATGGGGATTTTGAGGATTAGAGAGGCTAGATCAGTGTCTCCCAGCTGTATGACCCATGGCAAGCCCCTTCTTCTCTTCAAGCCTCAGTTTCCTCATCTGTAAAATGGGTATAATTCCAACTCCTCTGAGGATTCAAAGAGTCTTCCCTTATGTACATAATGTGTCAGCACGGGAAAAGTGTTGGGTGAGTAGGGGGCCCCTTGTCTTGGCCCTGGGATTAGCAACTGCCTCTGTGAGCAATAAGTCCCCTTGAGCCCTTCAGGGAAGGAGATTGATGTGATGTCCTCTGGTGAGCCCTGAGCCCTGGATCCTTGTCCTCAGAGGTCCTTAGAAGTGAGGGGATGTGGTAGGCAGACTGGATCAAGCCCTCAACTTGCAGCCGCATAATTTAATTTGAGACATGTCTCTATAGTTCACTGGCTGTGTGACACAGGGCAAGTCCCCTTACCTCTCTGATCCTCAGCTTCCTGATATGGAATGGAAGCTAATGACACATACCAGCCTAAGACTCAAAATAACATGGATAAAGGCCGGGCGCGGTGGCTCACGCCTGTAATCCCAGCACTTTAGAAGGCTGAGGTGGGTGGATCACCTGAGATCAGGAGTTCGAGACAAGCCTGGCCAACATGATGAAACCCCGTCTCTACTAAAAATAAAAAAATTAGCCGGGCATGGTGGTGGGCACCTGTAGTCCCAGCTACTCAGGAGGCTGAGGCAGGACAATCACTTGAACCTGGGAAGCAGAGATTGCAGCAAGCCAAGATCACGCCACTGCATTCCAGCCTGGGCAAAAGAATGAAACTCCTTCTCAAAATAAAATAAAATAATAACATGGATAAAGTAGGTGCTCAATTATTATATCCCCAAAGCAACTCCTGACCTCCTGATTCTTCCTGTGATTTGCAGGGCGGGTGAGGGGTGTCTAGCGACCACCCTTGACTGGGGCCATGACCATCCTAGGCTATAAAAAGGAACCTTCCTATTCTAAATGGGTACCCGGGGCTGGCTTGGGCACCTGCAGCCTGAGTTAGGTGCTGAGACTCTGGACACGCAGGAGGGTCCAAATGCTGGTGACCCCATTAGGTGTCAATGTGTAAGTGGCCGGCCAGCCCTCAAGGGGGTCTCTGTGGAGTCCTGTGAAGCCCAGTGAGTGCAGCTTGGGAGGACAGAGGCGCACCCTTAGTCCCTGCCCAGGTCCTCATGGTTTCATTCATTCTTTCACTGCTGTGTTTCCAGAATATTACACAGGGCCTGGTCCATAATAGGTGCTCAATAAACATATGATGGAAGAATGATTTTTTTTCCATACAGTCAACAATCATTTAATGAGCCCCAACTGCATCATAAGCCTTGTGCTAAGGGATGGGGTACATAAAGTGGCTGGGTTTTTTTGAGATGGAGTCTTTCTCTGTCACCCAGGCTGGAATGCAGTGGTGCGCTCAGCTCACTGAAACCTCTGCATCCCGGGTTCAAATGATTCTCATGCCTCAGCCTCCAGAGTAGCTGGGATTACAGGCACGCACCACCATGCCCGGCTAATTTTGTATTTTTAGTAGAGACAGGGTTTCACCATGTTGGCCAGGCTGGTCTCGAACTCCTGACCTCAGGTGATCCACCCACCTCGGACTCCCACAGTGCTGGGATTACAGGCGTGAGCCAGCGCCCTGGCCTGCAGTGGCTGCTTCTGACAGCTCCCTCCCAAGTTCACCCAGGGCTCCACTAAATCCTCCCAGCCAGCTCTCACTGGCTGCCAGATTCCAGGCACCAGGGCTTTCCCCAGAATTAAGGCCCAAGCACCCCATGCATCATGAGGACTGAGAAGGCTGTACCCCCACAGTCACAACTCTCCAAATCCTTCAAGCCCCCTCCTTCAGCCGCCTTCTCTCTCAAGCCCTCAGGCACTGCCATCTCCTCCCTCCCAATGCCCTACATCTATCTGGGTTTTACCCAAAGAGGCCAGCAGATGGCGCCAAGGTCCCCCTTTCCCCAGCGCTGGACTGGAGGCCAAGACCCCACCAGGACCCTCCCTCCTTTTCTCCCCTGCAGAGACGGGAGTAGATTCTGTGTCCTCTAACTGAACCCTCTCCTTCCTGCTGGTTCCTGTGATGGAGGCCTGAAGAGGCTCCAGTTGCTCCTGCGGGCCTCCTGGTTGTCTTCCTGTCTGATGGATGGGGGGTGGGGGGTCCCTAGGGGCTAAGCTGCAGCTGGTGGGGCGGGGCCGGGTGGGGTGGGGCAGGCAGCAGCTGCGGGGAGAAAGAGAGAAGATAATAAGGGGAGAGAAAGAGAGCAAAGAGAAAAGAAAGAGAGAGGTGCTCTGGCTCCGGGGCTCTTCTCCCAAACGGGTCGAGGTCCCAGCTGAGGCTCTCCCAGGACAAGGTATGTGGCTGGGGAAATGATAGGGCTGGGCAGTGTCACCCTGCCGAGTGGGGCAGGTCTGGGGGCACTGAGGGGATGGGCAGGAAAATTCTGCTGCTCAACAAGAGCCCCTAAGCTCGCTTCCATCTCACCCCTTCCAAGGTGACCAAGGAGGAACACAGGGCCAGCGAAGGAGTCCTGGGTGGGCATTAGGAGAGGAGGGTTGTCTATCGCTCCTCTTGACCCACTGTGTGAATCTGCACCAAGTTCTTCCCATCGGTAGACCTCACTTCCTTAATGTAAAACCAGGGGGATGGAGAGGAAGACCCTGAAGACGTTTCTGTGGCGGAACTTTGCAAGACGTCTCCTTTCCAAAGAAAATTAGCCCTTCCAGGGCTTCTGGAAAACCTTTAAGACCCAAAGGAATGCCCCGCTAGTAGTGGAATTTCGGATAGTCGTGGGAGGGGGCTCAGGGGTTCTTGCTGAGACAAAAGGCCCTGAGCCCTGGTCCATGCCTCTCTCCTCCACCTTGTTTTTCTGGCTGAGATGAGAGTAGGGGGCTGGAGCCACTCCCCCTCTCAGAGATGCTCTTAGATTGCTGCAGACTGTTTTCTGGCTGGGGAGGAGCTGGCCCCGGCCAATTCTAGAGTCTCAGGAATCTCCGGATGGGTGAAGTCACTCTGGGTGGGGAGACAGTTCAGTTAAGCACAGCTTTGGGAGTCAGATCAGCCTGTGCTCAAGTCCTGGCTCTGCTGCGGGTCCCTGGACAAGTCAAGTAGCCTGTCCAAGCTGCAGGTTCCTCCTGTGCAAAGTGTGCAGAGTATGACTTTACAGGGTTGCCCTGAGAATTAAGCCACATAATGCAAAGAAAGCTCAGCATAGTATCTGGCCCCTGGTAGACGCTCATTACTGCCCTCACTATGGGGATGAAAATGAAGGAAAAGGACTGGCCTGGGGTCACAGAGCTGGACTCTCCAGTGAGTCAGAGCAGCCTCTTCCCAACCCCACTGGAAACACGGAGCCCTGGTGTCCACTTAGCACTCTCTCCAGCTCTCCCCAGCCTTACTGTGATCTCTCCCTCTGCTCCCGTCTGCCCCAGCCGCAAGGCCTCGGGTCTACCGTGGAGTGAGGGGATCCCTAGGCCCAGGGAAGGGAGGCGCGCTTAGGGGTGGGGGCACAAACGGGCATCTCGGTGGCACTTGTCCTCTCTCTACCCTGGGAAAGGGCAGAAAGCGGCAGCCAAGTCAGGGCTGTGCACGGGAGAGAGAGTGACCGCGGCGGGGGCGCGGAGAACCCCGCCGGGCTCCCGCTCGGTGAGAGGGCGGGAGCCGTGGGTCCGCGAAGCCCCTTCCTCCCCGGCAGAGGACCTAATAGGCAGCGGGGGCGGGAGTGGGGGCGCCCTCCGGTCCTCACCCCGCCCCTGCACCTCTCCCCGCAGCGGGGGCGCCCCGCCCCCCGGGCGCCCGACGTGGACGCGGCCGCCGCCACCGCCGCCGCGCGGGAGTCGCTGTCCGCGGAGCCGACATGCAGGCGGCTCGGGGCGGCGCAGGGCGGCCGGGGCGGCCGGGCCGGCCGGGCCGGGGGCCGGAGCGCGAGCGCGAGCGGCCGCCGGGCGCCGGAGCCGCGTCCCCCTGCGCCGCCCCGGGCCTGCCGGCCGGAGGAGCCACCATGCACCCTGGGTCGCCGAGCGCCTGGCCGCCCCGCGCCCGCGCCGCGCTCCGCCTGTGGCTGGGCTGCGTCTGCTTCGCGCTGGTGCAGGCGGGTAAGGGGGCCCGGGGCGGGGGGCCGGTGCCGGGGCAGGCTCCTCTCGAGCCCAGCTACCTGGGAGTCCCCTGGTCCTTTCTCTGCCCCCTAGGGACTCCTGTCTCGGCCCAAACACTGCTCCCCTAACCCAGCCCCCAGCGTCTTCCCTACCTCCTTGACCCCCAGACCTGTCCTTCAGTTTCCAAATCTCCCCTGTCACCTCAGCCCTGGGTTTCCTAGGGTCTTGTGGTCCCCAGTCCCCTAATCCCATTCCCCTAACCCCAGGTCTTTGCCTCAGCTTCCCTAGCTCCCTTCTTTGACCCAGGGAGCAGCTGAGGACACCAGGTCCCCCATCTGGGCCTCTCTCCGTGTCCCCAGGACCTCTCAAAGCCCTGCAAGCCAACTCTGCAGGGGCAGATGGGGTCCCGCTGTACAGGAGCACGTGTGAAGGGGATGGGGGCTGGCACCTGAGGGCGCAGGGCGTGGGGTGGGCCCCGGCACCCCTGATCTGGTGCAGTGTCTGGCCTGCCCCATGGGGCCGGCCCGACCTTGCCCAGCCTCTCCTGCCACTCTGTCTTTGTCCCTCCTGGCTGCCGCTGCCCGGCTCATCTCTCCCTCCGTGGCTCGGGGAGCGCTCTCTCGCAGCTGTCTTTCTCAGATGCCCCACTTCTCTGTCCTCTGGTTCTGTGTCTGCCACCACCTGTCTGTGTCCTGTCTCTCCACCTCCCCCTCCGTGTCTGGCTCTGTCTCCCTCAGGTCCCAGGCCCAGCCCCCTGGGTCTCAAGTTCACTCTCTGTGGGGTGAGGGGTGCTGCTCAGGCCCAGCTCTGCCCCGTGCCGCACCTGCCCCTTGGAAGATACTGAGCCTTATGTGACTGCACTGCCCCTCTCCTGGACGGTTTTCCTCACTGACCCCCCACTATCCCTATCACTCTCACCCCCACTTCCCTCCTGTCTCTTCTGGAGTGATTCCTCATTCATCCTCTTCCCCTACCTGTTCTCTCCTCTCCACTCGCCATGGAGGGGCCCTGCTCTGAGTGACCCCATCTTCCCTTGCCACCTCCCCACCTGCATCTTGGGGCTGGAAGAGCATGGATAAGAGGCTCACACAGACTCTTCCCCAGGCTTTATTCTGCCTGGGCCATCACAGCTCTGAGGATACTTCTGTTCTCCTCACTCCCAGTCCAGGGCTCACCCCAGCCTGACACTTCTCGATCTCTGGGTCTTTCTCCTTCGTTCAAGGTCACTCATTGGACAGGACAGTATTGTCAAAAGAGCACTGGACTGGGGAGTCCTTTTGTCTGCTTTTCATCAGCTAACCTTCAGTTTCTGTCCACCTATGTCCCCTACATAACTCTCTCCACAACTCTAACCACCCATCCCTTAGATAGGGCCCCGGCCCAGGCCCATCACTTTGAGCCTTGGACCCCTCATGGGGCCGGCCTGTGGCCAGCAGGGGCTTCCATCCCAATCATGAGGAGCCTGGGGCCTCTTGGGCTTGGTTCTTCAACCCACTGAAGAGCTGAGAGCCATGTCACTGGACCCCACTTGAGGCCTTAGTTTCTTCCTTCCCCTCCTGCATGGCCTTCCCCAGGTTTCCCCTTCTTACTTATGAGACAGTGGGTCTGGGCCTCACAATAGGGGATGCTCAGGCTTAGGTGCCTCCCTGTTCCCCAGACAGTCCCTCAGCCCCAGTGAACGTCACCGTCAGGCACCTCAAGGCCAACTCTGCAGTGGTGAGCTGGGATGTTCTGGAGGATGAGGTTGTCATCGGATTTGCCATCTCCCAGCAGGTAATGCTCCACTGTCCTTAGGAGGGAAGGACACATCAAGACAGTAGTGGCGGATGGGGGTAGGAGTGTGGCGGTGGTGGTGATGGAGAAATAGAAAGGAAATAGGAACTTAGGGCAAGGGAGATGAACAGCAATTTGGACATATGTCTGAAAATTGGGGCCCCATTCAGACATATGTCTGAAAATTCTCTAGAAGAGAATCAGTCAGTGAGGGAGGGTTTGGGAACTTTCAAGTGGAACACAGAAATTAAGGTTTTGATCTCAGAGACATCTGCATTTAGGACCTAGCTCCAGTGCTTACTAGATGTGTGGCCTTGGGCAACTTCCCCAACCTCTCTGAACCTGTTTCCTTCCCTGTAAAATGGAGATATTGATAGCGGAGGTGATGGAATGATGAAGATTGTGTATGTAAAGGCTTTGTCACCACTGGGAGGTGGGCAGGAGCGGGGCTGGTCACCGAGTGTTGACAGCAGTGACCGGCGCTTCTCTGCAGAAGAAGGATGTGCGGATGCTGCGCTTCATCCAGGAGGTGAACACCACCACCCGCTCGTGTGCCCTCTGGGACCTGGAGGAGGATACGGAGTACATAGTCCACGTGCAGGCCATCTCCATTCAGGGCCAGAGCCCAGCCAGCGAGCCTGTGCTCTTCAAGACCCCGCGTGAGGCTGAGAAGATGGCCTCCAAGAACAAAGGCAGGCCCGGGTCACTGTTAAGAGGAATGGGGTGGGGTGAGGGGTGGTCAGGACCAGACCAGTGGGTGGCTTGAGGAAAGCTCTGTCTCCTCCCCCTTATCCCCTGCTGGCAAGTAAAGCAGTACCTGAGAGAGGGTTCACGCTAGTCCCTGACAAGACGCTGAGCATATAAACTCCCTTTAGACTTGGTCCTATCACTGCCACCCCAAGTAGCCATCAGTGCATTCTAGAATGTATGTTAGATGTGTGGGCACCTGTAGAAATCAGCACTGTTGTCTTGGGCTTGGCCCTAGAGGAGTGGCTGAGGGAGGAAAGGAGCGCTGGATCTAGTGTCTCTCTCCCTGCAGATGAGGTAACCATGAAAGAGATGGGGAGGAACCAACAGCTGCGGACAGGCGAGGTGCTGATCATCGTCGTGGTCCTGTTCATGTGGGCAGGTGAGTCTGGCCTCCGAGACCTTCTTCTTCCCTCAGACTCTGGGAAATGGAGGACTCTGACCAGCCCCTTCTCTCATGAAAAAAAGGGTAAGGGGTTTGGACATCTCTAAGGTGAAAAGTCTCCAAGTCCTGCCAACGACAGTTCTGGGAAACAGATCTGACCCCTTCTCTACCTCACTCTTCACCAAAAAACCAGCATATTGTTAGCTGCCTTATAGGATTAGATGAGTACTTGCCTTCGCCCTCCCTCAGAAGAGGTTCAGCTTCTTGGGGCTGGACACTTCCACAGGCCTTTTACCTCTGGTCATGGCCACAGCCTTTTTTTCCTCTTCTGGGGTGCTGTGCCTCCAGGGGTCCAGGCCTGGGAAGCTCAGGGGAAGTCACTGCCTGGCCTGGGGACATTCTCCTAACCTACTCACCCTTCTAGACCCAGCCACCATGGCTGTGAGACAGCCACCGTGAAAACTCCCTCAATCCATCCATTAGAATGGCCCTCCTGCTTCCACACCCCTACCGCATACTGTTCACTCCTCTCTTTAGCCCTTCTTTAACCCTCTCTTTAGCCCTTGTGTTAGTTCGTTCGGCTCATGTCTCTCCTTTACCTGTGGTCTGTGAGCTCCCTGAGAATGAAGACCAAGTTTTTTTTGTTTGTTTTGTTTTTTGAGACCCAGGTTGGAGTGCAGTGGTGCAATCATAGCTCACTGCAGCCTTGACCTCCTGGGCTCAAGTGATCCTCATGCCTTAGCCTCCTGAGTAGCTGAGACTACAGACATGTGCCACCATGCCTGGCTAATTTTTTATTTTTTGTAGAGATAGGGTCTTGCTATGTTGCCCAGGCTGGTAAAGGCCAAGTTTCATTCATCTTTGTACTCAATTCAACCAGCATTTACTGAACAATCACTCCAGCCCAAACAGTAGTGCTACAATCATGACTAAGAAGACCCCTCTGCTTGCAAAGAACTATCTGGGCAAAGCCAGGCCCAAACTTTTCTTTTTTCTTTTCGTTTACTCTTCTTTTTTCTTTTTCATTTTCTTGGGCTGAACTTAACTGTAATCCAGTGTGATGAGTGCTATGATAGTACCATGTAGGAGAGCAGAGGAAAGGGAATAACTGTGGGTTAGAAATCAGGAAAAACACAGAGAGGAGATAACATGGGAATTGAGCTTTGAAGGATAAATAGGAGTTCACCAGGCAGCCAAAAGAGGAATAGTGTTCAGGGCATGGTGTGTTCAAGAAACAAAGTAAGCTCAGTCTGGTTCAGGGCAGCTGCAATCCAAGAGAGAAGGTAGAACGTGGGGGAGTAAAGGATGGCGAGGCTGCAGACTGGAGTCTTTTGAGGGATTTGAATACCATGCTAAAGCTTTATTACCATGGTGGTTGAGAAAGGCAGGCTGTATTGTAGAAGCATTTGGAAAAAAAAAGCTCCTTAGGCACACAGAAAAACAGGCACTTGGAAAAATGAGGGAAAAACAAAGGGTTGTACAAAAGAGGAGGTTTGCTTATGGTGCGTTATTAGATTTGGCACAGACAGTATTTATATAATCATAACAATATAAACATAGCGAATTAACCCAAAATTGTGATGTAATTTTGTTAGGATAATAGGGAGGGAAGTAGAGGAAGTTGTTATGCTTTATCTACCATGTTTGGAAGTCAACAGACTTCTAAAATAGATCAAGAAATAACATTCTAAATATAGAGGTAAAATTGGGAAAACACCTAGAAGGACTGGAGTTGGCTGCCTTAATACTGTCTGACTTTTAAAAAACATTCTGTTCATGTATTATTAGTTTGATAAAACTAAACATTTAACAGACTGCAGGCCCTGGAGTTCATGTCCTAGTTCCACCACTGTGTGACCTTGAGTTAAGTTAGTGAAACTCTCTCTGCATCAGTGTCCTCACTTGTACCCTGGGAATGATAATAATAGGTATCCTCACAGAGTTGTGAGGATTAAGTGAGATAGAATATGTCAGTGCACAGCACAGGGCCTGGCACGAGCTCAACAAATGCTATTATTGTTTCTATTTTCCCCTCAAGGAAAACAGGAGCTGTCAGAGGTTTTTTTGTTTGTTTTTCTTTGAGACAGAGTCTCTCTCTGTTGCCCAGGCTGGAGTGCAGTGGCCTGATCTCAGCTCACTGCAACCTCTGCCTCCCAGGTTCAAGCTATTCTCCTGCCTCAGCCTCCTGAGTAGCTGGGATTATAGGCACCTGCCACCACGCCCAGCTAATTTTTGTATTTTTAGTAGACAGAGTTTCACCATGTTGGCCAGGCTGGTCTCTATTTCCTGACCTCGTGATCCACCCACGTTGGCCTCCCAAAGTGCTGGGATTGCCGGGCATGGTGGCTCATGCCTGTAATCCCAGCACTTTGGGAGGCCAATGTGGGCGGATCACCTGAGGTCGGGAGTTCGAGACCAGCCTGAACAACATGGAGAAACCCCGTCTCTACTAAAAATACAAAATTAGCCGGACGTGGTGGCGCATACCTGTAATCCCAGCTACTCGGGAGGCTGAGGCAGGAGAATCACTTGAACCTGGGAGGCAGAGGTTGCAGTGAACCGAGATCGCGCCATTGCACTCCAGCCTGGGCAACAGGAGCGAAACTCCATCTCAAAACAAAAAAAAAACAAAACCAAAGTGCTGGAATTAACAGGCGTGAGCCACCGCGCCTGGCCGCTGTCAGAGGTTTAAAGGAAAGGAGAGGAGGAGGTATATGATCAGACGCATATTGTAGGAAGATCAGCCTAGCAGCAGTGAAAGGGGTGGTTGGTGAGGGCACAGGTGAAAACAGGAGCCAGAGGGCAGAGGGAGGGTGCTGAAGTAGTACAGGTGAGGTACAATCTGGAGAGACCATTGGCAAGCACTAGTGGGAAAGAAGCAGGGGAGGCAGGAACCCAGGCCCTGGCCTCTGACTGCTCACTTGTCCCCCCTCAGGTGTCATCGCCCTCTTCTGCCGCCAGTATGACATCATCAAGGACAATGAACCCAATAACAACAAGGAAAAAACCAAGAGTGCATCAGAAACCAGCACACCAGAGCACCAGGGCGGGGGGCTTCTCCGCAGCAAGGTGAGGGCAAGACCTGGGCCTGGGTGGGCCACCCTGTGCCTCATGCTCTGGTAATCCCTGGACTGCAGAGGGGGTCAGCTCGGGGACTGGCATGGCGACAGCTGGGCAGAGCCAGACTTGGCTGCTGCCTGTGTGACACAGGGACACTGCAAGTTGATTTTGGATCCTCTCCTTTTGCAGGGTGCCAGGGGCCAGTGGTGATTTGAAGAAAAAAAAAAAAAAAGCAGTGAGTGGGGAGGGCAGAATTCTTGGTTGGCGCGGGACAATAGGAGTGGGGTGTCTGGCCCATTCCTGCTCCTGCTGTGCCTTGTGACCTTGGGCAGGTGCTTTACCGCTGTACCTTCATTTCCTCTTCTGTAAAACAGATATGAAAACCTTTTCAGTGCTTGCCCTCAGCAGCTAAGAAGACAGTAGAGAATGTGAGAGGATCTCATGGTTCTGATGATGATTATCCAACAAACATCTGGCCCTCTCTACATCTCTTCCCTCCATCTCCTTGTACCCTCTGGCTTACTGTCCTCTCTCTGGCGCACTTTCCTGAAGCCTCTTATTAACCCCCATCTCCAGAAGCACCTCAACAATGTCAGTGGCTGAGGCTGCACTCAGACGGATGACTGCTGGGGGTAGACTGGGTGCCAGGGGCCATGGGCCCAGGACCCAGTCTTGGCCATTCAGTTGAGTGAGGCTGAAGGCTGGGTTTGAAAAGGCAAAAAGACAAGACATCCAGGCAGGGCTTCTCTTTTCTTTCCACAAGGGACAAGAGCTTGGCTTATTTAGGCTACAGCCCTGCTGCTGCTCCCTTCCTTCTTCTGTCCTGTTTCCAGCCTTGCAAGAAGGCTATTCACAATTAGGCCTGGCTGCTTCTCTCATTTTTTTCCTCCCAGTTTCCAAACAAGCCCTCAGTGAACATCATTGAAGCGTGACTGCCTGTCTGCAGGGAGAAGGATTCCATTTTTCTTCTCAGCTGGTCCCCAGGCCCATGGGCACAGGGAGAGGGACAACTGCAGCAGTGGGGAGGAGGCACAGCTAGCTGCACAGTTCTCTCTTCTCCTTGTCCTAGTCAGATGAAGGAGGCTGAACTACAAACCCAAATTCTGCAAAAAAATAAAAATAAGCCACAAAACTAAAAGGCCTGGCCCCATTCTGGAAAAGGCAAAGCTGCATGAGACACAGCCTTCTGCCTCCTCGCCTCTCCTGGACTGGCTTCCTCTTTGAGAAAACGCACAAAGCCCTGGGAGATGACAAGCACAAGGACTGACTCAAGCTGTGTCTTTCAGACCAAGGAACATCAGAGAAGCTGTGGGGCTGCCTGCCAGGCAGGATCATGGCTGCCATCAAGCCTTTTCTGGATCCAGCCATCAAGGACATGTTTGTGGTGTGATGCACACTTTTGCAAGCGTGTAAGATGTTACCTGGTTTGTCTCTTTTGGAAAACAAAAATCAGAAGGCTGCATTCTAGAGAGCAGAGAAATTCCCCCGAAGACTGAGCTGGTTGCCTGCATCCTCTATCTTCTTTGACCCTTATGACTGAAAGATCATCAGTTCGGAAGGTACTGGTCCAATTTATTTAGGAAGTATCTCTTGGAGTTTCAGAAATGCTAGCTTGGACAACTGAAAAGTCACATCACAGCTGGCATTCTGGGGGCTACCAAAACACCCCTTCTGGAGTAGAAGCTGCTGGAAGGCAGGCCTGAGCCATTCACCACGGACAGGAAGAGCAGCTCTGGCTATCACCACTGGCCTCTGGGGTCTTCATATCTTGCCATCTCATCCAGGGTTCCATGAAAGTTACCCAGGGTCCTCATGTCCTTCCTTAGAGCCTGAGTGGTGTGAGGTGACAGGTCTCTCTCTCCACTGCCCCTTTCTGGTTTAAAAAAATGGTGCTTGATGAGGGAAGGTAGACTCTTCCCTAGGACTGACGAGTTACGGCTGCCAGATGCCTGCATGGGAAGAGGTGGACATCTGCATCTTCCATTGGTGGCCAAGGATGGGTGTGGGAGAACCACACCTAGTGCAAGCCTGGTACTCAGTAAATATTTGTTGAAATGAATGATAAGAGCATTGGTCCCCAAGCCAGAGAGCCAGAAGCCATCACCCAATGACCGCCCCTTCCTTCCGGTCTACAAGAGCTCTCAAGGCTGGGTCTGCCACCACTCTGCTTTGCCCAAGTGTGGCAGCACTGGGGAGGAGAGACAGGATAAAGGGCAGATGTCAGCAATACTAAGGGCTTTCTCATGGGAGGGCATGAGGCTCCACTCATTGTCTTGTGACTTCCATCCCTGCTGAATGGGGCTGCAAGGCCAAGGCTCCTTAGGGGAGAGGTCCTCACCTCTGATCCACTTAGAGCAATAACCACTTTTTAAATGTAAAATAAAAAGACAAATGAAAAGGCACATCCTTGTCTTCTGGTAAATGCCCAAATGTTGCCCTCTTTTTCTGGCAATTGGCAGCAAGTCAGGATGTGTGGAGGAGGGAGTCAGTTTCTCTCCATTTTGGCCTGCAGCTTCTTAGGGACATGCCTGCCAGCCAAGCTGGAGTTGGAAGGGAAATCTCAAACAGATGGGGGTGCACGTGTAGGAGAAGAAAATAGCTGCTCCATCATCCTATTACTGAGGCTCCCCCAAACCAAGCTTGGGCTGCCTCACTAGATAGGTATGCAGGCTGGTACTTAGTTTTTAAAACAAAGGGTTTTCCCCTCTGGATGGGGCTGGGTGCTTTTCCTGGCCAAAGGAATGCAATTCTTGTTTCTCCCCAGGGTAAGGAAGGAAGTGAAGGGGAACAGCAAAAGCTGCTTTCTGCAGCTCAGTATTCACAGCGTGCTGTTCTAGGCTGTTAAAGGAACACCATTATGATCCCAACAGTAGGCTGAAAGAGTAATGATGACATTAGCCAAGGAGCAAAAACCAGTAAATGGGGTACCTCGAACATTCCTGTCCAGAGCCAGGAAGAAGCTTGGAGAGAAAATGTCCGGTGAGCAGGGCTTAGAGTTGACTGTTGTAAGTTTTGAAAGCAGAGGGAAAGAAGGTTTAGAGGCTGCACAGCAAAGTAGGAAACTGAGTTGCACACCGACTCTAAGCCAAACCTCAGAGAGGTACTTCCTAGGCCCTCTGTACCCATCTAGTGCCAAATGATGGAAAAGCCCCCAAATCAGCACTAGGTATAGTATAGTCAGTGGGGCTCAGGGAGCTCTGCTAATGGGGGTTTCCTGTCTTCAACTTAATCTGTGCCTGTGGTACATCATAAAGGGTATGAGAGAAAAGGAGGTAACACTCTTGGCTTAGATAAAACTCCATTCCCTTTAATTACCTCCCTAAACTCCCAATTGTATAACAATTGAGCCTTCCCTGAATCCACTGTAGTTGCAAAGTTGAACCCTACACAGCTAGACTTGGGATGTGATCCTTTCACCACCATCACATAGATCCATGGACATTTTCTCACAACTGTGGAAAGGCACAGGCAGGTCTTTGAGACCAAGAGACCTCACTTGGAGACTACCGCAGGCCTGTGGGAGAAATGTTGTTTTGAGAGACAGGAGACCCTGCCTTGTAATCACCTAACACCTCAGGCAAGTTAATTCTCTGAGGTTAAGTCGTGGTGTCCTTATCTGCCAAAAACAGAATTTAGAAGATTCCCAGACTCTACCTACTTCCTACAATAGGAGCCAAGGTGCATCCTCCTAGGAGCATGAGGGAAACCTCAGGGTCTGAGGGAAGGAAGACAGACTGGTGAGTGTTTCTATGAGGCAAGAGTCCTCTTCTCCTCCTACTCTTGTCCCCTAGTTTTTCAGAATGGGCCTTCTCAAGAATGCATTTTTAAGAGTTTTGGTTCAACCCTTTACAAAAATGTGCAAAATCTCACCAACCCATTAACATGAGCTTTAGATTTCTGACTCTCTTTAAACCTATTTGATGGTTACTGGAATGTGCATTTAAGTAGCCTCCAAGAACAAATTGCTTCTATAAATGGGACACCCTGCTCACCCTCCTCCCTTGCCCAGCTCCATCAAGCTCCATCCATACAAAATATTACCAAACCTTCAAATGTGACTTGAAGTTAAGTTGAAGGAAAACTTTGTATACAAATAGTTCCTAACCAGGTGCAGTGGCTCACGCCTATAACCCCAACACTTTGGGAGGCCAAGGTGGGGCAGATCACTTGAGGCCAGGAGTTCAAGACCAGCCTGGCCAACATGGTGAAACCCTGTCTCTACTAAAAATACAAAAATTAACTAGGTGTGTTGGCGCACACCTGTAATCCCAGCTACTCAGGAGGCTGAGACATGAAAATCACTTGAACCCAGGAGGTGGAGGTTGCAGTGAGCCAAGATCGCGCCATTGCACTCCAGCCTGGGCAAGAGAGTGAGACGCTGTCTCAAAACAAATAGTTCCTTAGTGATATATTTCAGGACTATCACTTAGACTGCTTTAAAGGTTATCCAAAATATTATATTCCACCCCCTTTCAATGGGTGCTGGGAAGGGCCAGATTTTCCGTCTATGGCATGTCCCAGTTGTCACAGGGGGAGGACAGGTGGGGAGGAAGGACAAGGCAGGAGCCTATTCATTTAGGAATTCCACCACTGACCAGCTGATACTTCCTGTGACAAGTGGAATTTTTTTTTTTTTTTCCCTGACAGGTGCTCTGGCATACAAAGCAAGCATACACTAAAATCAGCTTAGGAATAATTGTTTTCTCTTAGAAAAGCAGAACATTACTAAGAGAAGCAGGGAACTCCACTTTCTAGCTTTAGGTGGTTGGGTTTTTTCTTCCTATAAAAGCTCAAAATAGGCTAATTAGAGAATGACCCCCTTCCTCTTGGAGAAGGTCCATTTCTCCTTTTCCTCTTCACTTTTCCGTAATGTAAAATGGACAAAAGATCCTATCTACACCTGATAGGAACAAAACAGATATGCATAGGTTAAGGAGAGTACCTCAGATTGAGACAAGAATGTCAAGTTGCTGAGTACTTAGCAAACTTATATTAAGTCTTTTGCATGGACTCAATATTATATTTTGTCTAGAATTTATAGACAAAACTTATAGCACAGCAGGCCAGATAGCATGGCTAAACATGTTGCTACTTGTTTTCTCAGCATGAACTCAGATTTTTAAAGCACTGGCTAATATAGGTGACAAGTTATTATTGCCTTCCCTTTTTTCCTTGCTTCTGGGGGTAAGTCTAAGAAGCTTTGGTTCACAAAAGGGATCTAAGGAACACTGTGTCTCCCACATCTACCCACGCTTATCCAACCTTCACCCAGTTTTTAGAAGCCGCAGTTTCTGGAGAAACTGGGTTATGAACAACCATCAATTCTGTACCACTGATTCTGGTTTCTTACATCCCCTTCAAAGAGAGAATGCTCTGGGATAGCATGGCTTCTTCCATAATCAATGCTAGCTCTGGAGAAGCAGAGATAGGGAGGCCAATCACACAGCCATGGGAAGGAATAAAAGGCAATGCCTGCCTGATCACGGCTGAGCCATCTTCCCCCTCTGCAAAAACTGAGGCATAATGATATTTCAGGCTCTCCCTATGTCAGGCTCCTGACATGCACCATATGTAGCTGCAAATCCCAATCAATTTCAACATTTCTTAACTGCTAGAACACCTTTCTCAACACTGTAATTTACCTTCAAAAGAATAGGGAGCAAGCACCCTCGCCTTTCCAGTACCACATTCTACTAACTGCCGCCCCCCTCCCCACCCCACTAACCTACCTACGCAAAGGAAGAAGGCAAATAACCCTCCATCGAAGCCTATGACAGACCGCCACAGTACATAAGTCACTGACAAAAGAACTTTTATTTCTTTTTAATGACATTAAACACAACTGCTACAAGGGAAAAAACATGATAAAGAGGAGGCACCAAACTTCAGTTTCATAATTGAAACTGACAACGCCAGTAAATCAGGGCCTGCATTAGAAACTACAGGTTATTTCAGGCTCCTTACTTGTAAGTAAACAATGTAAACAGCATATTTTTACTCTGCTTTGTCAAGACCCCATGGTGGGAATGTCGTCATGGATGAAGAAAGCAGTTAAATGCACATAACACTTGCTTAAAAAATAATACAGCAAGAATTCCAACTGCAATATTAGACTTAGAGGCCAACACCAAATATAAGAGATATGCAGCTTTGAAAAGAGATGAAAACTCCAGATTCTACCCACTACCATCTTTAAGGCGAACATGCCAGATAATGAGTTTTCTTTGGCTTTGTTTTTTCTTCTTAAAGAATACCATGTTAACCACTAGAGAACAGCTCTCTCCTCCCCCAGTCCAACAGATTTAATTAAGCTGCTAAAGCTTTGGAAAAACAGAATTATTTGAGCTAAGAGGAAATGTGATTGTCACATTTTCTAGTTAACCTGTCACTCATTTGATTTGGCAAAGGCAGTGCTCCTATTACACATTCAGTCTTAAAACCCCATGTACCAGGAGGGCATGAGTCTTAGATTTTTGCCTAGGCAAAATCCTGTCCCTTCACTCCTTGGGTTTTCTGTAGGGAACTAGACTACAGTTCCCTACTGTAGCTGCAATGCTAGCTATTCCAACTACATTTAATTTTAACTATGCTATGGTCCCAAAGGTGGATGTTTGGCATGTCTCACTCCATCAACCTAATTTAGGGCAGCCTGGAGAAGTGACCGATGTAGTAAATGCCAAGTAGGCTAACTAAAGTAATAGATTTCAACTACTGCCTTTGAATAGAACTTCTCCTTTGCATTTTGACCCCAGAATTTAAACCAAATGTTCAAGGAAAAGCAAATCCTTGACTGGATAAAAACAGTAAACACTTAAGGACATTCACCCAAATTTATTGTTGGCTTAAATGACCAAGCTTTCCCCACGTCCGTTTCTAAAGTGGGGTAGGATGTTTAGAATGCATTACTCACACAGAAAGATGGGATTGATGAAATCACAAAACTAAACACAGGCTATAGCAACTATGAACAGTCTTCACAGAGAATGAACAATAGCACAAATGCCAGACTGCAACACTTCCTAAAATGATGTCTATAGCTATCTGTAAAGAGAGAATAACCGGCCGGGTGCAGTGGCTCATGCCTGTAATCCCAGCACTTTAGGAGGCCGAGGTGGGCAGATCACCTGAGGTCAGGAGTTCAAGACCAGCCTGACCAACATGGAGAAATCCTGTCTCTACTAAAAAATACGAAATTAGCCAGGCATGGTGGCACATGCCTGTAATCACAGCTACTCGGGAGGCTAAGACAGGAGAATCCCTTGAACCCAGGAGGCGGAGGTTGTGGTGAGCGGAGATACGCCATTGCACTCCAGCCTGGGCAACAACAGCGAAACTCCGTCTCAAAAAAAAAAGAGAGAATAACCAACTCCTAAGACATCCATTAAGACAGACGCACAGTCTGTCAACTTTGGTTAGAATACCAAACCTTAAGATCAGGTAATGCTTTTGTGCATAGGCTGTCACAACTATATTACATCCACGTTAGCATCCATGTGAAACTAGGTATCAGGGGCTTGACCAAATGAGATGGTAACATCCAGGGCCTAAAGACACCTCTTGTTAACTAATATGGAGAAAAAAGAGTGCCTTTCCACACTCTCCCAGAGAATGGAGGCTCCCTAACTAACACTCAAATTTGGGGTTCAGCAAATGAAACTAAATATCAACTGACACCACAATAGCACTAGCCTGCCCTAGAGTCAAGACTCTGGGTGGGCAGCTCTTCAATAAAGACAGCAAGGAGGCCATCCTGAAGAGGCATATCCACGTCTAACAGGTTACAAGAATACTGCCACTAGAATCCTAAAGAGCAGAGTGGTAACTGGGGGGTAAAAAGAAAAAGGAAAATCCTTGAAGAAAGGCAAAGGAGACAACCAGTCTCAAGACCACAAGGTATTATAAGTCTTCTGTCAAAGTAAGATGTATAAGATTTGTAAACACTATTGTGCAAAATAAGTTCAATAAGGAATGAAAAAATCCCCCCCCCCCCCCACAAAAAAAAAATCAAGGCAGCTAGTACATACAGAAGGGAGAGGAGAGGATTTACTATTTTAATTTGTCCTTTCAATAGGATTCTTCTCCTGCTCCATCCTACTTATAATGTCCTGGATTGCCAACTTTAAAATACTGACAGGTATTCAGAGGATTCAAATAAAAAAGTAAGAGGGGTTGTTAAAAGTAACTTATATCCATTCACAAGTTATCTAACACTGGCTCACAGCCTGGTAAAGAATCTCTTCCTTATGGAAGATTGAACAATGATTTCTTTGAGGTACCAGAAAGTAGACTTTGCCTCTGCAGAGAGGTGGGTCTTTTGCTTGAACCTGGGTGTTCTGGCTTAATGCTGGCTTTCAGGAGGCAGCTACCTTCAATTTAAATTAAAAAAACAAAAAAAACTATACCAACCGAACGCTTGCTTAAACACAGACACACACACACAAAATCAGGAGAGACTTCATACAAAAAAATTCAAGTCGGCAATGGGCATTTCCAAAAGGTGACCAGTTTTTTAAATAAAAATCTTGTGAAAAATAAAATCCAAAATCGGCAAAAGCACAAAACAGCAAAAGAACATGAAATGCTGCTCCAAGCAGGACCCTGGATAGGGACCTTCACTGCTGATGGGATGACACAAATTAACTGTACGAGAAGTCTGGGAGACGCTGGAACCGATGGTGGCTTCGCATGTTCCTGTCAACCCACTGAGTCAGACTGTATCTTTGCAGATGTTTCTGTCGGCGGGCGTAGTTTCTATCAAGAGAGAGGGAGAGTACAAACAGGAAGGCTATTTCAACTAGAATGGCTATCTGTACACAAAAAAAGGCCAGCACAACAATTTTAAGAAGATCTTTACTTTTGGAAATCAGATATTAATTTTATATTTCAATTCTCGCAATTTTAGAAATTTTATACTATTTCATTTATATGAACACCACACCGTTAAGTGCTATTTCTTTCCAACTCCCAAAGCCACCTAATTCCCATAGGGATTATGGTGATATGTGCCATATACACAATATTCTAAGGAAAACTAATGTAGAATAATGTTTAAGTAGGGGAGAAAAAAAAACCATTTTATTCCTCCAGAAGAATTTAGGATAGGATCTATATTTTATTGTTTGCATCACACCTGTACCTCCAAAAGGACCTCATTGTCTGACACAGCTCAAGGTTGCTCAGGACACAGCAGTTAAAATTAGAATAAATTCCCAGAAAGGTAAGTCATCATGTGAGTTTAGAGACTGAAAAATTAACAGCACAGACTCAAAGTAAAATTTCTTAAAAGTCTCATTTAGTTATGTGCTGGGCTGCAGTTCTGAGCAAGACGCTCTGAGATAATCTGATCCCATTTTCGACTCTGAAAGTGCTCCTAATAATCTAGGAAGCTTTCTGAAGATACGCATTCTAAAATTTAAAAAAAGAAAAAGAAAAAACAAATACAGATATGGATTCTTGGCCTCTCCCTCCTCCCAGACTTAATGACTTAGAATACCTGGAATCAGGATACAAACATCTGTATTTTTAGATATCTCCACAGGTAATTATGAGTAGTCGCCAGGGTTGAAAATAACTGTAACAGTACCTGACATTTATCTATCCCTATATGCAAGTACTTGCTGAATTCTTTAAATACCTCTCCTCACTTAATACTGTGACAATCCTACTAGTATTTTCATTAAGTCCTTGTATAGGTAAGGAAATTGATTGAGCCTCAGGTTAATAATTTACCCAAGGTCATACAGTAGAGTAAGCAGAACTGGATTTGAATTCACATCTGACTCCAGAATTTATCTATTAACAATTACACTACACTGCCTTTCCTTCTGAGAAATGCTATGATTTTGACAACTACAGAGGGAATATGACTGTAAAGGCCCTGAAGCAAGAGGAAGAGTATTAGGAGATGAGGTCGGTGAGCATAGGCCAAAGCATATAGGCCTTTGTAGGGGATTACGAGAATGGAAAGATGTGAGATGGAAAGCCACTGGGAAATATTGAGCAAATGTGATTTATGCTTTAAAAGAATCTCTTTCTTTGGCTGCTGAGTTGTGAACAGTGCACTGGCAAGGGCAGAAGCAGGGAGGGCATTTAGGAGACTTGCAACAATCCAGGTCAAATGATGAGAAATAGTTAGGCTTTGGATATACAGCTGACCCTCCATATCCATGGGTTCTACATCCATGGATTTAACCAACCATGGGTCAAAAATATTCAAAGAAGAAAAATGGATGGTTCCATCTGTATCGAACATGTATAGACATTTTTCCTTGTCATTATTTCCTAAACAATACAGTATAACAACTATTTGCATAGCATTTATACTGTATTAGTTATCATAAGTAATCTAGAGATGATTTAAAGTATATGGAAGGATGTGCACAGGTTATGCAAACACTATAGCATTTTATATAAGGAACGTGAGCATCTGTGGATTTTGGTATCCAGAGAGGGTCCTGGAACTAATCCCTCATGAATACCAAGGACAACTGTATATGCAGAACCTATGGGATTTGCTGATAGACTGAATATGGGGTGAGAGAGAAAAAAGTAAAAGATGATTCCAAGGTTTTTGAGTATCTGAATCAAAGTAACTGAATAAATTTGTACAGCCACATTGCATCAAGAATCCAGAAAACTGTAATACTAAATTTGAGTCTTAAAAAAAAAAATTCCAGAAGATTTCAGAATTAGGAAGGTCCTTTGACACCAAGTTGCAAAGCTAGTATTAGAACTCAGGTTTCCTGAATTTCAGTCCAGTTTTTGTTTTGTCTGTTTGTTTTTTGAGACAGGGTCTCGCCCTGTTGCCCAGGCTGGAGTGCAGTGGCACAATCATTGCTCATCACAGCCTCAAGCTCCTGGGCTTCAAGCAATCCTTTTCTCTCAGGCACTCTCAGGGACTACAGACACACACCACCATGCCCAGTTAAGTTTTTGTATTTTTTGTAGCGACGGGGTCTCACATTGGCCAGGCTGGTCTCGAACTCCTGGGCTCAAGCAATCCTCCTGCCTTGGCCTCTCAAAGTGCTGGAATTACAGGCGTGAGCTACTGTGCTCAGCCTCAGTCCAGTTCTTATTCCATTATACTGCATCACTTTTTCCCCCTGCCTCTTGAATTAAACAATTCCAACCCCTACTCCCCACTACATTCCTCCTGCAGCCAAATTTCACGCGCCCCCCCACCGCCTTTTCTTTTTTTTTTTTAGACGGAGTCTTGCTCTGCCGCCCAGGCTTGAGTACAGTGGCACCATCTTGGCTCACTGCAACCTTCGCCACCAGATTCAAGCAACTGTCCTGCCTCAGCCTCCTGAGGCTGGGACTACAGATGCTTGCCACCACACCCAGCTAATTTTTGTATTTTTGGTAGATATGGGGTTTCACCATGTTAGCCAGGATGGTCTCAAACTTCTGACCTCAAGTGACCCACCCACCTTGGCCACCCAAAGTGCTGGGATTACAGGTGTGAGCCACCGCGCCCAGCCATTCTACCCTTTTCCATCTTCTTCTAATCACCCACTCACCGCGTGGTGAGGTCCGAAGGATGCTGCCATTTTGAGTGCTGCATATGATGAACTTGATCCATCAAGGCACAAAGCTCCCCTGAGACACCTGTGATACAGAGGGATCAGTGGTTAGGAACAGCTGAGTGAACTATGTCAGCCAACGTCAAAGTATGTGTTTTCAGGGAAAGAGAAAACAGGCACTGTTCTCAACAATATATACTTATGATTATCACAAGCAGTGAGCACAGAAACTATAAACCAGAATGGGGAGATTACTCTTGGAGGGTGAAGGTGAAGCAATAATAGCAGCCACCATTCATTCATTCAACACTTAGCTCCTACAATATACAGGGAACTTTACTTGTCCCTAGGAATATGGCAGTGAAAGAAATACAGACTGCTATAGAGACTGGGGGGGTGGGGGTTAGGGAAAGCCCCCTCCAGGGGGAGTAACTATAGCAGGGATCTAAAGGATGTATAAAATTAGTGAGGTAAAGAGGGGTAGGAGGTTGGATGCCAAAAGATAACAGTTAATACAAAGCCCCAGAGACAAAAGACAGCAAATACATTCAAGAAACAAGAGGAGTTTAGAACAGATGGAGGTGGGCGCTCTTTGCTAACAAGAAAAATTGCTAGATGCAATTTCTCAAACACCTGGGATCCTAGCAATGTACTAGACACTTTACATATTATCTTACTTAATTCTAAAAAAAACTTACATGGAGATAGATGTTATTAATATCATTTCAAAGATGGGAAACTATGGGAGGTGAACTTGCCTGAAATACTTTTTTTTTTCTTGAGACAGAGTCTTGCTCTGTCGTCCAGGCTAGAGTGCAATGGCATGATTTCGGTTCACTGCAACCTCTGCCTCCTGGGTTCAAGCGATTCCCCTGCCTCAGCCTCCTGGGTAGCTGGGACTACAGGCGCCTACCACCATGCCAGGCTAATTTTTATATTTTCAGTAGAGATGGGGTTTCATCATGTTGGCAAGGCTGGACTCCAATTCCTGACCTCAAATGATCCTCCCAAAGTGCTAGGATTACAGGTGTGAGCCACCATGCATGGCCCTGAAATTCTTGATGACCCAGGATTCAACTAGCTCCTGTGTGACTCCATGTCCTTGCCACTATGCAATAATGCTAATTTTGCACTCAACGATTGAGACTTAGGCTAAAACTCAATAGAAGCAGAAATAAAACACTAGTTAGGAAATAATTTCCCTAGACCAGTGGTTCGCAAATTTTAACATACATTATAATCAACTGGAGGTATTGTAAAACAGATTGCTGGGCCTAGCCTCCAGACTTTCTGATTATACATAATCAGAAAACTACAGATCTGGGTAGGGCCTGAGAATTTGCATTTCAAGCAAATTCCCAAGTGATGCTAATGCTGGTGGTCTAAGAAACACTTTTTTTTTTTTTGGGGGGGGGTAGTGGGGTGGGAGATGGAGTCTCACTCTGTCACCCAGGCTGGAGTGCAGTGGTGTGATCTCGGCTCACCGCAACCTCCTCCTCTCGGGTTCAAGTGATTCTCCTGCCTCAGCCTCCTAAGTAGCTGGGATTACAGGCACCTGCCACCATGCCTGGCTAATTTTTGTATTTTTAGTAGAGACAGGGTTTCACCATGTTGGCCAGGCTGTTCTTGAACTCCTGACCTCAAGTGATCCACCCGCCTTGCTCTCTCAAAGTGCTGGGATTACAGGCATGAGTTACTATGCCCAGCTGAGAAGCACACTTTGAAAATCAAAGCCCTAGACAGTGGAGACTTTTCAGCTCGTTTACATGTTTTTCATTACCTTATCTACTGTGCTTTCGGGAATCAAAAGCAGTCTCAGTAGGCTACAGACTCATATTTTCAAGTTCTAGTAAAAGTAATGTAACTTTTAGGATAAATGTAATTTATTTGAAGCCTCAAAAAGTAGAGCTTTGTAGAAAAAGTATACTGTATACTTTGGAGTTAGGCAGAGTTGAGTTAAAATTCCAATCCATCAATTAGCTCTGTGACCCTGGGCAAATTATTTCACTTCTTCAGGGCTCACTACTCATCTATGAAAAGCAGATAATACAATTTAGCTTGAAGCTGAGTTTTAGGAATATTGAACGTAAAAGACCTAGCACATTGCTATGGCACACAGCGTGTGTGCAGTGAGTGGTAGCTATTATGATGTTAGCACCTCAGGTCTATGTTAGCTTGCAAAGACTCTGCAAATCCTGTGAAATTTTAAGGAAAAACGTTTATTAAATGGATCCATCCACACATAAACTATGACATTTTATGGCACTCAAATATTTTTCTAACCATAACACTTTTTAGGAAAAATTTATAGATTTCATTAAAAGTTTCTCTACTGTTAAAAAAGCACGACCAAATGAAACATAACTGACAAAATGAAAAATATATTTGAAACATACTTGGCAAAAGTTTAATGTCCTTTATCTACAGTCTCTTTATTTTTTAAAAAAGGTCAAGGGCATGAATAGACAACTTGCAAAATTATTACAAGTGATCAATAAACATGATAAAAACAATGTTCAATCTCATTCATGGAAAGAAAAGGCATTACTGTCACTCCTTGAGAAGGAAAAATAAATCAGAAATGAGTTTCCTCATGAAGGGAAGTAACTCTTGATTAGAAAATTCCTTACCTGCTGGATTTGCAAAGCTAAAATCAAAGGTCTCAATTCAAATTGCCTTTCCAATACCCCACTTTCACCTCGCTAGCACTCCACTCCCTGTGGTCACCCAAAAAGGACATTTCAGTGGGAGGCAGGGGAGGGGAGAATCAGCTTTATAAAAATTTCAAGATACATTTTTCCTACCAAAGCTTCACAAAGGAGGGCTAGCAATATATGGAAATTCTGTGTCCATCAAAATGGAACCACAAGATTATCTATAGAACATGTCCTTCAGCTCACTCATTTCTTATCACCTGCATTTTAGAAAATTAATCTGGCAATGGAAACTAAAGATAATCTACAAACATATCTATTCACATTAAATGATGAGAAGAATAGCCAGTTAGCCAAAGGGGCCTAATATTCAAATATTTAACTTCTAGGAATCAAATCCAGCAGCAGCAATTTATATAACATTATATATCAAGCCTGTTTAAATAAATAAATAAAGGTACTGTCCTATGTGCTAGTTTATATATATCAACTCATTTATTCTTTACAACAATCCTATAAGGTATTTTCCCCGCTTCACAGACAAAAGTATATAAAACTGTAAAGAAACCGAGGCACAGAAAAGTTAACTAATTTGCCCAAAGTCACATGTCTAGTGACAAAGCCAGAATTCCAACAATATAAAACTATCATAGGATTGACTTTCCTTAAAAAATTTTCTGGGAGCAACATTTCATAGTTGAGATTAGAAAGTAAAAATCATATAGCCATATGTCTCTTGTAAACAATGGCTCAATAATTAGATCTCAGCTCATGTACCAAAAAATTTTAATTTTCCTTAGCACTAATAACTAACTTATTGTTAGACTAGCCTAACTCTTATTATGAATAAGACTTAATGATCTAGAGATAATGGGAGCTAACATTTATCAAGCACTTCTTATGTGCTAGGTACTTTGCTAACTGCTTTGCATGTATCCTACAATTTAATTCTAACAATCACAGATGGCAAACTCTATAACCTCCATTTTATTCACAAGTAAACTGAAGCTTAGAAAAAAATACTTTCCCAGCACTTTGGGAGGCCGAGGCAGGCGGATGGCTTGAGCCCAGGAGTTCAAGACCAGCCTGGGCAACATGGTGAAACCCCGTCTCTACAAAAAGTACCCGGGTGTGGTAGTACACACCTGTAGTCCCATCGACTCCAGGGGGCTGAGGTGGGAGGATCACCTGAGCCCATGAGATGGAGGCTGCAGTGAGCCATGATCATACCACTGCACTCCAACCTGAGTGACAGAGCAAGACACTGTCTCCAAAAAAAAAAAAAGAAAAAAAAAGAAAGAAAAGATACTCATCTATCATCTAGTAAATCAGGAAAGCCAGGATTCAAACCCAGGTGGGGCTAATAATCCAAAAACCTCATTTTAGCTTATAGTTTGAACCTCATCTTCCTCCAAATTTAGAGATGCTAACAAGAATGGGAACATTTGAATTTTCTCTTCTCTTCATAGTCTCTAACAGATGGGCTTTCTTGGACCAACAATCAGTACCATGGGTTTATTTTAAGTTGTGGCAAAAAGGTGGTAAAGACTGTCCTTTGTTTTGTGACTAAGAATGAAATAAAGGAGGGAAAAACCCCCAATATTTCAGGAATGACGTCAACAATTCATCTAAATCTTAATCTATAAATATGAAGGTGACTGGTTTTGGGGAAACATCCAGTTTAATAACTGTTCTTAGTAAGTTTAAAGTGAATCAATTTTTATATCATAATGGAGGAGGATGGATAATGCTGAGTACCTGCTATGCCAATTCTGACAGGTTTTATAGGACATAATACTTTTTACCACCCACATGACCCTAACTCAATCAAGTGTGGCACGTGACCAAAGAACAGAGACTCTCTCAGCTGGCTAATGACCTAATGACCTAGAAGGCTGCCTGGTACCAGCAGGTCATTAAGTAAACCAATCAGATACTCTCCTTTGAAATGTCAATGTGAGCTTTAGTAATGAGAACAAGAGAGAACAGTACACATGCAGGGCTCTAGGAAAAACAGTTACTTGAGACAGCTAAATAGCAGCAAAAGTACTGGTCACAGAAACAGATTAGATTAGGGAAAATCCCAATAGGGAACAGAGGCACTCATTTCTTTTTTCTTTATTTTTTTTTGAGACGGAGTTTCGCTCTTTTGCCCAGGCTGGAGTGCAGTGACTCGATATTGGCTCACTGCAAACTGCCTTCCGGTTTCAAGCAATTCTCCTGCCTCAGCCTCCCGAGTAGCTGGGATTACAGGTGCCCGCCACCATACTCGGCTAATTTTTGTATTTTTAGTAGAGATGGGGTTTCACCATCTTGGCGAGGCTGGTCTCGAACTCCTGACTTCATGATCCACCCACCCTGGCCTCCCAAAGTGCTGGGATTACAGGTGTGAGCTGCAGCACCTAGTTAGAGGCACACATTTCTGACGGAGAGTGTAGTTCGGCTCTACGGTTAATTCTTTTCACTACGAGGCCTGGTGAAAAGTCTCATCTAATCATCTTTTCCTGTAAATCCTTAAACTCAGTTACTTAAAGGCTATCATAATGTCTCTATTCCATGCAATGTAAAGTACTTAATACCAGGGAGGGAATGAAGAGAGAAGGAAAGAAAAAATGTGCTACAGGGGACATGGGCTACTGCTTTTATAAATAGATTAATAAAATATAAATGAAGAGAAAAAATAAGTAGAAGGCAAGAATGCAAATGTGTCACCTCTAGGTCAACAAAACTGCGATGATCTAGTAGAAATCTTGACTGATTTTCCTTGCAGGCAAGGGAAAAAGTAGAAGAAACAGGAGTTATTATGTAATTCACTTATGAAGTGATACAGGGGATACTGAATGATATATGAATGTCCTCAACAGTACTGGGAAATTCAGAATCAGAATTTATATAACCATTGCTATTTATGATCTTCAATAAAAATCAAAGCAGATATTTCCACTTGTAGCTAAGATGAATAGGGGACTTAACCTCTCACTGTAAGCTACTAGAAACTAGGCAAAATTATGAAACAAGTGCTTTCAGACTACTGAAAATTGTGATCCCCGAGGAAAGAGAAACAACTGAGGTGAGTCTTGAAACTTCTTATAAGTCTATAATTTTTCAAAATAAAAAGTTTTTTAAATGAAGGCAGAATAAACAGGTTCTAAATAAAAGCAGAGAGACTTCATCAGTAGATGTGCACTACAACAAACATTAAAAGTTGTTCATTAGGAAAAAGGAAAATAATATCATATCGAAACTTGGATCTATACAAAATAATCAAAAGCACTGGAAATGTAAGTATGTGAGTGCATATAAAAGGCTATTTTTCCTATTTAGATGATGCCTTTAAAACATAATTTACTGTTATGGCCAGGCACGGTGGCTCATGCCTGTAATCCCAGCACTTTGGGAGGCCAAGGTGGGCGGATCACCTGAGGTTGGGAGTTCGAGACCAGCCTGACCAACATGGAGAAACCCCGTCTCTACTAAAAATACAAAATTAGCCGGGTGTGGTAGCACATGCCTGTAATCCTAGCTACTAGGGAGGCTGAGGCAGGAGAATCGCTTGAACCTGGAGGCGGAGGTTGCGGTGAGCCGAGATCGCACCACTGCACTACAGCCTGGGCGACAAGAGCGAAACTCCGTCTCAAAAAAAAAAAAAAAAGAAAGATAATTTACTGTTTAAAGTAAAAATAACATGCCTGTAATCCCAACACTTTGAAGGATGAGGTGGGAGGCTTGCTTGAGGCCAGGAGGTCAAGACTACAGTGAGCTATAATCATGTTACTGCACTCTAGCCTAGGCAACAGAGTGAGATCCCATCTCCATAATAATAATAATAAATTTAATAAGATAATAAAAATACAACAAAGAGATATAGGCAGTAAGTATGGAGATAAAATGGAATACTAAAAAATACTACAAAAATTAAATGAGTCAGGGAAAGATGGAAGTGGAAACAAAAAACAAATAGAAAACAAGTAACAAGATGGTAGATTTAAATCCAGCCATATAGGATTGTACATTAAATGTAAATGGATTAATGCTCCAATTAAAGACTGAGATTGTGAGACTGGAAAAAAAAAAAAAAAAAGCAAGACCCAGCTACCAATCATATGCTCTCTATAAGACATTTACTTTAAACATAAAAGTAAATTAAGGAGAGCAGGCGTGGTGGCTCATGCCTGTAATCCCAGCACTTTGGGAGGCCGAGGCAGGCAGATCATGAGGTCAGGAGTTCAAGACCAGCCTGGCCAACACAGTGAAACCCCATCTCTACTAAAAAACTACAAAATAAGCCGGGTGTAGTGGCATGCACCTGTAGTCCCAGCTACTCAGGAGGCTGAGGCAGGAGAATTGCTTGAACCCAGGAGGTGGGGGTTGCAGTAAGCCAAGACCACACTATTGCACTCCAGCCTGGGTGATAGAGTGAGACTCCATCTCAAAAAAAAATAAAAAAATAAATTAATTAAGGCAAGGCCCAGTGGCTCACACCTGTAATCCTAGCACTTTGGGAGGCCGAGGTGGGTAGATCACTTGAGCCCAGGAGTTTGAGACCAGCGTGGGCAACATGGCAAAACCCCATCTCTACAAAAAATACAAAAAATTAGCCAGGCTTGGCGGCACACACCTGTAGTCCCAGCTACTTGGGAGGCTGAGGTAGGAAGATCACGAGCCCGGGAGGTTGATGCTACAGTGAACCATGATTGTACCACTGCACTCAGGCTGGGTGACAGAGCAAGGCTTTATCTTAAAAAAAAAAAAAAAAAGAAAGAAAAAGAAAATGAAAACATATCAAAATGTGTGGGATGCAGCTAGCAGTGCCTAAAGGGGAGCCTATGGCTTAAAATGCTTAGAGGAAATAGAAAGTTCTCAAGATCAATGATCTGATCTTCCACATTAAAAAGCTAGAAAACAAGGCCAGGCATGGTGACTCATGCCTGTAACTGTGGCACTTTGGGAGGCCAAGAGTTCGAGACTAGCCTGGGTAACAGTGAGATACCATCTCTATTTAACTTTTTTTTTTGAGACAGGGTCTCACTCCGTCACCTAGGCTGGAGTGCCGTGACACGACATTGGTTCACTCAGCCTCCTGGGTTCAAGGGTTCCTCCCACCTCAGCCTCCCAAGTAGCTGGGACTACAAGTATGTGCCACCACAACACTTGGCTACTGTCTCTATTTTTTAAAAAAGAAAGGTCAGGAGATCGAGACCATCCTGGCTAACACAGCTAACGTGGTGAAACCCCGTCTCTACTAAAAATACAAAAAATTAGCCGGGTGAGGTGGCGGGCGCCTGTAGTCCCAGCTACTCAGGAGGCTGACGCAGGAGAATGGCGTGAACCTGGGGAGCGGAGCCTGCAGTGAGCCAAGATCGCGCCACTGCACTCCAGCCTGGGCAACAGCGAGACTCCACCTCAAAAATAAATTAAATAAATAAATAAATAAATAAACAAAAAATAAAAACACAAAAAAATTAGCCGGGCATGGTGGGGGGTGCCTGTAGTCCCAGCTACTCGGGAGGCTGAGGCAGGAGAATGGCGTGAACCCGGGAGGCACAGCTTGCAGTGAGCCGAGATCACACCACTGCACTCCAGCCTGGGCAACAGAGCGAGATTCCATCTCAAAAAAAGATATATATATATAGATATATAGAGATATATATCTCTCTACAGATCTATACAGAGATATATATCTCTATCTATAGATATCTATATATATCTCTATCTCGGAATAGAAATCAGAAAACAGGAAGGGCATGGTGGCTCATGCTCATAATCCCATTACTTTGGGAGGCCAAAGCTGGAGACCATCTCTACAAAAAAATTTAAAAATTAGCTAGGCATAGTGGCACGTGCCTGTAGCTACTCTGGAGGCCGAGGTAAGAGTATTACTTGAGCTAAGGAGGTAGAGGCTGCAGTGAGCTGTGATGGCCCCACTGCACTCTAGCCTGGGGGACAGAACCAGACCCCATCTCATAAAAATTAGTAACAAAACAGGGTTTGCTCTGTAACCTAGGCTAGGCACAAGTGATCCTCCCACATTGGCCTCCCAAAGCACTGGGATTACAGGCATGAGCCACCGTGCCCAGTTTCAAATGTTTTTCTAAAATCAGTAACAGGTTCGGGCACAATGGCTCACACCTGTAACCCCAACACTTTGGGAGGCAGAGGCAGGCAGATACTTGAGGCCAGAAATTCGAGACCAGCCTGGCCAATATAGCAAAACCCCACCTCTGCTAAAAATACAAAAAATTGGCTGGGCACAGTGGCTCACACCTGTAATCCCAGCAATTGCGGAGGCCGAAGTGGGCGGATCACCTAAGGTCAGGAGTTCAAGACCAGCCTGGCCAACATGGTGAAACCCTGTCTCTACTAAAAATACAAAAAAATTAGCCAGGCATGGTGGCAGGCGCCTGTAGTCCCAGCTACTCGGGAGGCTGAGGCAGGAGAATCACTTGAACCTGGAAGGCGGAGACTGCAGTGAGCTGAGATCGAGCCACTGCACTCCAGTTTGGATGACACAGCGAGACTCCATCTCAAAAAAAGAAAAAAAAAAGTCAACAAGGGGATGGGAAAAGATCTCACCCGGGCATGGTGGCTCACGCCTGTAATCCCACCACTTTGGGAGGCCAAGACGGGCAGATCATGAGGTCAGGAGATCGAGACCATCCTGGCTAACACGGTGAAACCCCGTCTTTACTAAAAATACAAAAAATTAGGCCATGTGCGGTGGCTCACACCTGTAATCCCAGCACTTTGAGAGGCCAAGGTGGTCGGATCACTTGAGGTCGGGAGTTCGAGACCAGCCTGACCAATATGGAGAAACCCTGTCTCTACTAAAAGTACAAAATTAGCCAGATACAGTGGCACATGCCTGTAATCCCAGCTATTCAGGAGGCTGAAGGAGAATCGCTTGAACATGGAAGGCGGAGGTTTTGGTGAGCCGAGATTGTGCCATCGCACTCCAGCCTGGCAAGAAGAGTGAAACTTCATCTCAAAAAAAAAATTAGCCGGGTGTGGTGGCTCATGCCTGTAGTCCCAGCTACTCAGGAGGCTGAGGTTGCAGTGAGCTGAGATCACGCCACTGCACTCCAGTCTGGGCAACAGAGCGAGACTCTTGTCTCAACAACAACAACAACAACAAAAAACAAAAAGAAAAGATCTCATTTGTACTTAACTGGAGGTTCTAGGCAGCACAAGAAAAGAAAATAAAAAGCATCCAAGTCAGAAAGAAACAAGTAAAAATTTCCTTATTTGCTGACAATAAGATAACCTACAGGGAAAACCTGATGAAATCTATTAAAAAGTTACTAAAACTAATAAAAGAATTTAGGAAGGTTATAGAATGTAAGACCAAGACATAAAAATCAATTACATTTCTATATAATAGCAATGAACAGATACTCAAATTTTAAAAACTAAATCATTTTACAAAAGCATCACAATATGAAACACTCAGGGATAAATTGGATAAAAGATGTGCAAGACTGTACAAAAGCTACAAAACATTTATGAAGGAAATTAGAGAAGACTTTAATCAAAACACTCAATATTAAAATGTTAATTCTCAGTCAGGCGCGGGGGCTCACACCCGTAATCTCAGCACTTTGGGAGGCTGAGGAGGGCTGATCACTTGAAGTCAAGAGCTCGAGAACAGCCTGGCCAACTTGGTGAAACCCTGTCTGTATTAAAAATAAAAAAATTAAGCTGAGTGTAGTGGCAGGCATTTGTAATCCCAGCTACTTGGGAGACTGAGGCAGGAGAATTGCTTGAATCTCGGAGGCAGAGGTTGCAGTGAGCTGAGATCGCACCACCGCACGACAGCCTAGGCAACAGAGTGAGACTCCATCTCAAAAAAATAAAATAAAATGTTAATTCTCTCTCAGTTTTATTTATTTATATAGACTCAATACAATCCCAATGGAAATCCCACCAAGCCTTTTTTAAGAAATTGATACGCTAATTCTAAAATTTATATGGAAATGCAAAGAATCTACAAAAGCCAACACAACCGAAAAATAAGAACACTAGTGGAACACATTAGTCTTTTTTTTCCTGGAAACCTGATTTTTCTAGAGACAAATGATTTTTGACAAAGGTACAAAGGCAATTCAATGCAGAATGGACAGTCTTTTCAATAAATGGTAAAGAAGCAATTGAATATCCATGTGCCAAGAAAATAAGCCTTACATTCCCATATGTGTGTGTGTGTGTGTGTATATATATATATATATATATATATTTTTTTTTTTTTTTTTTTTTTTTTTTTTTTTTTTGAGACAGTCTTACACTCTGTCACCCAGGCTGGAGTGCAGTGGTGCATCAATGCAACCTCCCTCTTCTGGGCTTAAGCAATCCTCCTGCCTTAGCCTTCTGAGTAGCAAGGACTACAGGTGTATGTCACCATGCCCGGCTAACCTTTTAATTTTTTTTTGGTAGAGGCAAGGTTTCACCACATTGCCCAGGCTGGTCTCAAACTCTTGGGCTCAAGCAATATTCCCACCTGAGCCTCCCAAAGTGCTGGGATTACAGGCTTTAATCCATATCTTGCACTACATACAGAATAAATTTTAAAAGGATCATAGATCTAAATGTAATCCCTAAAGCTATAAAACCTCTAGAAAAAAACATAGGAGAAAATTTTTGTGGCCTTTTCTTTTAGGCAAAGATTTCTTAGATACCACATGAAAGCATAATCCGTAATTTTTTTTTTTTTTTTTTTTTTTTTTGAGACAGAGTTTTGCTCTTGTTGCCCAGGCTGGAGTGCAATGGTGCTATCTCGGCCCACAGCAATCTTTACTTTCCGGGTTCAAGCAATTCTCCTGCCTCAGCCTCCCGAGTAGCTGGGATTACAGGCATGCGCCACTACGCCCAGCTAATTTTGTATTTTTAGTAGAGATGGGCTTTCTCCATGTTGGTCAGGCTGGTCTCGAACTCCCGACCTCAGGTGATCTGCCTGCCTTGGCCTCCCAAAGTGCCGGGATTACAGGTGTAAGCCACTGCTTCCCACCCATAAAATTTTTAAAAACCTGATTAAACTTACTTCATCTACTATAACCAGTGACTACCAAGAAAAATAAATAAATAAATAAAAATAAACAAACTTACTGCATCAAAACTAAGAATTCTGTTCTTTAGAAGACACTTATGGGAATGAAAAGACAAGGCATGTACTGGGAGAAAATATTTCCAAATTACTTATCTGGCAAAGAAACTTGCATTTGGAATATGTATTTAAAGAACTCTCGAAACTCAGTAATAAGAAAATAATCCAATTTTTTTTTTTTTTTTTTTTTGAGACGGAATCTTGCTCTGTCGCCCAGGCTGAAGTGCAGTGGCACAATCTCGGTTCACTGCAAGCTCCGTCTCCCGGGTTCATGCCATTCTCCTGCCTCAGCCTCCTGAGTAGCTGGGACTACAGGCACCCGCCACCACGCCCAGCTACTTTTTTTGTATTTTTAGTAGAGACGGGGTTTCACCGTGTTAGCCAGGACGGCCTCAATCTCCTGATCTCGTGATCCGCCCACCTCGGCCTCCCAAAGTGCTGGGATTACAGGCTTGAGCCACCGTGCCTGGCCGAAAATAATCCAATTTTTTAAATGAGCAAAAAATACTTCACCAAAGAAGATATACAGGTGGCAAATAAGCACATGAAAAGATGCTCAACATTATTACTCATTAGGAAAATGCAAATGAAAACTACAATGAGATATCACTACACATATATTAGAATGTCTAAAATTATAAAAACTGACCACTTTACACCCATTAGGATGACTCCCATTGAAAAATAGAAAATAGGTCGGGCGTGGTGGCTCACACCTGTAATCCAATACTTTGGGAGGCCGAGGCAGGCGGATCACCTGAGGTCAGGAGTTCGAAACCAGCCTGGCCAACATGGCAAAACCCTGTCTCTACTAAAAATACAAAAATTAGCCAGGCGTGGTGGCGGGTGCCTGTAATCCCAGCTACTTGGGAGACTGAGGCAGGGAGAATTGCTTGAACCCAGGAGGGGGAGGTTGTAGCGAGCCAAGATCATGCCATTGCATTCCAGCTTGGGCAACAGAGCAAGACTCTGCCTCAAAATAAAATAAACAAACAAACAGAAAATAGGGGGCCAGGTGCGGTGGCATGGTAAAACACGGTCTCTACCAAAAATACAAAAAATTAGGCCGAGTGCGGTGGCTCAAGCCTGTAATCCCAGTGCTTTGGGAGGCCAAGGTGGGTGGATCACTTGAGGTCAGGAGTTCAAGCCCAGCCTGGCCAACATGGTAAAACCCCACCTCTACTAAAAATACAAAAATTAGCCGGATGTGGTGGATGCACACCTGTTATCCCAGCTACTCAGGAGGCTGAGACAGGAGAATCGCTTGAACCTGGGAGGCAGAGGTTGCAGTGAGCTGAGATTGCACCGCTGCACTCCAGCCTGAGCAACAGAGCAAGACTCCATCTCAAAAAAACAAAACAAAACAAAAAATTAGTCAGGTGTGGTGGTGAGCCTGTAGTCCCAGCTACTCGGGAGGCTCAGGTGGGAGGATTGCTTGAGCCTGGGAGGCAGAAGTTGCAGTGAATCAAGATCACACCACTGTACTCCAACCTCAGTGACAGAGACCCTGTCTCAAAAAACAAATAAGTAAAAGAAAATAGTCTGGGTGCAGTGGTACACACCTATAATCCCAGTTACTCAAGAGGCTGGGGTGGGAGGATAGTTTGAGCCCAGGAGTTCACAACCAGCCTGAGCAACACAGTGAGACCCCGTCTCTAAAAATAAAAAGAAATTAGCCAGGCATGGTGGTGTGCACCTGTAGTTTAACCTTATTCAGGAGACTGATGCCAGAAGTTTGAGGCTGTACTGCACTACGGTTGTGCCACTGCACTCCAGCCTGGGTGACAGAGCTAGACTCCATGTCAAAAATAAAAATAAAAATAAAAATAGAATTAGCATATGATCTAGCAATTCCTCTTCTCTTCTCGGTATGTAAGAATTGCAAGCAGGGTCTCAAAAAGATATGTGTAGATGCATATGCATAACGGCATTATTCACAAAGCTAAAAGGTGGAAGCAAACCAAGTGTCCATTGATATATAAATGGATAATCAAAATGTGGTATCCATACGCTGCATTATTAAGTCTTAAAAAGGAAGGAGATTCTGACACATGCTACAACAAACATGAATCTTGAGGACATTGTGCTAAGTGAAATAAGCCAGTCACGAAAAGACAAATACCACTTTGTCTGACTCCACTTATGTGAGGTACCTAGAGTAGTCAAATTCATAAACACATAAAGTGGAATGGTGGTTGTCAGGGGCTCAAGGGGGAGGGGAATGGGGAGTTATTGTTTAATGGGTATAGAGCTATGGATTTGTAGTGGGTGCAGCGATGTGTGCCTATAGTCTCAGACACTCAGGAGGCTGAGGAGGAGGACTGCTTAAGCCTAGGTGTTTGAGCCTAACCTGGGAAATATAGCAAGACCTTCATCTTTAAAAAAATAAAAAACAAAGCTTCAGATATGCAAGACCAAGAAATTATTGAAATGGATATGGTGATGGCTGTACAACAATATGAATATACTTAATACCACTGAAATGTACACTTACAACTTTTTTTTTTTTTTTGAGACGGAGTTTCACTCTTGTCACCCAGGCTGAAGTGCAATGGCATGATCTCAGCTCACTGCAACCTCTGCCTCCTGGGTTCCAGCGATTCTCCTGCCTCAGCCTCCAGAGTAGCTGGGATTGCAGGCACCTGCCACCACGCCTGGTTAATTTTTGTATTTTTAGTAGAGACAGGGTTTCACCACGTTAGCCAGGCTGGTCTTGAACTCCTGACCTCAGGTGATCTGCCCACCCCAGCCTCCCAAAGTGCTGGGATTACAGGCGTGAGCCACTGCACCCAGCCAAAACGTTTTTATAAAGAGGTTTTAAAAAGATGGTTATGTGTATATTATGTGTATTTTACAATTAAAAAGTTGGGGGAAACATTTTAAAATAGTGACCATACCCAATTGTTGGTAAGGCTGGGGGCAACCGGAATTCATACAACTGCTAATAGAAATAAAAAATGGTACAACTACTTGGGAACAGTTTGGCAGTTTCTTTTCTTTTCTTTTTTTTTTTTTTTGAGACAGAGTCTCGCTCTTTCGCCCAGGCCGGACTGCAGTGGCGCTATCTTGGCTCACTGAAAGCTCCGCCTCCTGGGTTCATGCCATTCTCCTGCCTCAGCCTCTCGAGTAGCTGAGACTACAGGAGCCCGCCGCCGCGCCCGGCTAATTTTTTGTATTTTTAGTAGAGACGGAGTTTCACCGTGTTAGCCAGGATGGTCTCGATCTCCTGACCTCGTGATCCGCCCGCCTCGGCCTCCGAAAGTGCTGGGATTACAGGCGTGAGCCACTGCACCCAGCTGGCAGTTTCTCAAAAAGTTAAACACACACCTACCGTATGACCCAGTCATTTTACTCTAGATATTTACTTAAGAAAAATAAAAGCATATATATACAAAGATTTGTGCATGAATGTTCCTAACAGTTTTATCTGTCATAGCCAAAAATTGAACATAAGCCAAATGCCCGTCTAAGTGAATGGGTAAACATTCACTTAGGGATAAATCTATATAATGGAATACTACTCAGCAATAAAAAGAAATAAACATGCAACATGGATGAATTTCAAAATAATTATCTTGAGACAAAGAAGCCAGACTCAAAAGAGTACATAGTGTATGATTCCATCACATAAAACTTTAGAAAATGCAAACTAACTGCAGTAGACACTAGATCAGTGGTCAATCTTGCCTGGGGATTACAGGGGGCAGAGATAGGCAGAAGGGAGGAATTACAAAGGTGCACAAAGAAAGTTTTTAGTCCAATATGCTTATTATCTTTTTTTTTTTTTTTTTTTGAGACGGAGTTTTGCTTTTGTTGCCCAGGCCGGAGTGCAATGGCACGATCTCGGCTCACCGCAACCTCCACCTCCCGGGTTCAAGTGATTCTCCTGCCTCAGCCTCCCGAGTAGCTGGGATTAGTGATTCTCCTGCCTCAGCCTCCCGAGTAGCTGGGATTACAGGCAGGTGGCCGGTGCCTATAATCCCAGCTAGGAGGCTGAGGCAGGAGAACTGCTTGAACCTGGGAGGTGGAGGCTGCAGTGAGCTCAGATTACGCCACTGCACTCCAGCCTGGGCAACAGGGCGAGACTGTCTCAAAAACAAACAAACAAACAAAAAGAACTTCCAGAGAGAAAAAGACAGATGACATACAAAGAAATAAAAGTTAAACTGATAACAGACTTCAGACTTCTTAAGAGCAATACTGAATGTCTTCAAATTTTTTTTTTTTTTTTTTTTTGAGATGGAGTCTTGCTCCGTTGCCCAGGCTGGACTACAGGCACCTGCCACCACACCGGGCTAATTTTTGTATGTTTTTTTTTTTAGTAGAGATGGGGTTTCACCATATTGGCCAGACTGGTCTCGAACTCCTGACCTTGGGATCCGCCCACCTCAGCCTCCCAAAGTGCTGGGATTACAGGCGTGAGCCACTGCCCCTGGCCATGTCTTCAAATTTCTGAGCAAAAATTGATTTTAAATTTAGAATTTTATATCAAACTATCAATCAAGTATGAGGATAGAATAAAGACATGTTCAGATATGTAGACACAAAGAAAACATCTATGCACCCTTTCTTAGATATTCTCAGAGGATGTCCTCTACTAAAACCAAAAATAAGAAAGAGCAAGATATAGGATCCAAGAAACAGGATTCAACCCAAGAGGGCAGCAGAGGAAAATCCTGGGAATGACAGCTCTGTTGCAGGGCTAAAGAACAAGCAGTGCAAATTGGAGCAGTAGAACAGAAGGCTCTAGGAAAAAGCTCTTCCAAAAAAAAATTTAATGAAAGAAACTGAAGCAATTAACAACTCTACAAAAATAAACAATTCAAGAAAGAAAATGAAGCCATAATATACTACTCGGCTTTTCAGTGAACAATACTTAGTTGGGACACAAAAACAATGAATACTGATTTAACACCCTTTAGGATAGCTACTATAAAAAAAAACAAACAAAAACAAAAATACAAGCCAGGCACAGTGGTTCATTCACACCTGCAATCCCAGCACTTTGGGAGGCCGAGATGGGGAGATCACTTGAGCTCAGGAGTTCGAGACCAGCCTGACCAACATGGCAAAACCCCATCTCTACTAAAATACAAAAATTAGCCAGACGTGGTGGAGTGCACCTGTAGTCCCAGCTACTTGGGAGGCTGAGGCACGAGAATCACTTGAATGTGGGAGGCAGGGGTTGCAGTGAGCCAAGACTGTACCACTGCACTCCAGCCTGGATGACAGGGCGAGACTCCAGCCTCAAAAAAAAAAAAAAAAAAAAAAAAAAAGCACAAAAAAATAAGTGCTGGCAAGGATGGGGAAAAATTAGAACTCTTGTGCACTGTTGGTAGGACTGCAAAATGGTGCAACTGCTATGAAAAACAGTATGAAGTTCCTCAAAAAATTAAAAACAGACCTACCATATGGTCCAGCAATCCCACTTCTGCATATATATCCAGAAGAATTAAAAATAGGGTCTTAAAGAGATATCTGTAGACCCATGTTCATAGTGGCACAATTCACAATAGCCAAGAAGTGGAAGCAACCCAAATGTCTACTGACAGATGAATGGATTAAACAAAATGGTGTGTATATATACAATGGAATATTATTCAGCCTTAAAAAGGAAGGAAATTGAGTGGTGAGAAAAATAGAAAAAAAATAAACATAAAAATATTTAAAAAGGAAGGAAATCCTGTCACATGCCACAATGGGTAAACCTTGAAGACATTATACTAAACAAAATAAGCCAGTCACAAAAAGATAAATATTGTATGATTCCACTTATAAAAGGTATCTAAAGTAGTCATATTTTAAAAAAAAGAAAGTAGAATGGTGGTTACCAGAGACTGAAGGGAGAGAGGGGGAACTGTTGTGTAGGTATAGAGTTTTAGATTTGCAAGATGAAGAGGTTCTGGAGATATGTTTCACAACAATGTGAATATATGTAACATTACTGAATTGTGCACTTAAAAATGGTTAAGATGGTAATTTTATGTTAGATGTATTTTTTTTTACCACAATTAAAAAAAAAGATTAATGGGATCATGTCAATAGGAACAAGAGTCATCTTGAAGGAGCTCCCATTTATCAAATTTGAGACAAATTGAGCATCAAAAAGAAAAACCAAGAACAGTAGCTATAATTGATTACAACATATTGATTCTTTAAAAAAATCCATGAGGTTATAGTAATAGTAAAGTAATAGAAAATCTTTATAAAAGAATGCTAGTTAATAACTGTAGAAGAAATTATATATTTAGAAAATGAACATTTTTTTCTTTTGAGATGGAATTTTGCTCGTTGCCCAGGCTGGAGTGCAATGGCCTGATCTTCGCTCACTACAACTTCTGCCTCTTGGGTTCAAGAGATTCTCCTGCCTCAGCCTCCCAAGTAGCTGGGATTACAGGCGCCCACCACCATGCCCAGCTAATTTTTATATTTTTAGTAGAGACAGGTTTCATCATGTTAGTCAGGCTGGTCTCGAACTCCTGACCTCAGATGATCCATCTGCCTCAGCCTCCCAAAGTGCTGGGATTACAGGCATGAGCCACCACGCCTGGCCAAAAAAGAACATTTTCTATGTAACTCCCAGTGCAGCAGCTCATTCAAGCAAGGATCATCAATAAATGCTCAAGCAATTAGGTGAACAGTTAGTTGTTGGGGAACAGGATATTCACATGGTACCAAAGCATCACCCCACAGATAATTTACTAATTAAAAAGGGGTAAATGTACTTTACGATGGAAAGACATGGCAGTTAACACCTTAACAAACTTAGTATTACTATTTGTGGAACAACCTGTCATTAAGTGTCATATATGCCTGCTGATTTGATTAGAAGGATATAGTGTAGGGTATAGTGTAGGATGAATACACAATAGCACCTAGGAATTATCCCTGCCAAAAACACTTAATTTGAATCTAATCCCACCTCTGGACCCAGCTTCTAGTTTACAGGAAATACAGAGAATGGAGGAACAAATTAAATGATACCACAAGAAACAGACAAAATTCAGAATGTGGGACAATCTATAAAACAAGTGACCTAAATTAAAAGAGATTAAGGAGACAATAACTAAATGTGAACTTTGATTAGATGCTATTTCACCAAAGTTACAAGAATATATTTTTGGGACAACTATGGAAATTGGAATATGGAATATATATTAGATGATTTTTTAAAAATTATGATTAAATATAAATTAACAATAAACAAAAAACATTTAACCTGACCAATTATTAACACAAAATATGTTAAAATTTACCTATCAAATTGGTGACACTAAAAATTAATACAATTTTTTGGAGCAGGACCATCTGGTAACATGTAACAGTTTTTTAAATGTTTATATACTTTACCCAGCAATTCCACTTCTAGGGATTCATCCTATAGAAATAAGAGTTGTACATAAACATTTATTGACCAGAATGTTCACTGCAGCATTACTAATGAAAATGGACACAATCTAATTTACCAAGATGAAATAAATTATATAATAAAATACTTTGTAATCATTAAAAATCTTAATTTCAAATATTTAACATGAAAAGGTCCTTAAAATACATTAAGTACAAAGAAAGCAGATTATAAACTATTAATATGTAATTTCCCTGTATATATTCTACCTTACAGGAAAGATTATTATCAAAATGTTAATTTTGTTATTTCTAGGTGGCAGGATAGATTTATAGGTGATTTTAAGTTTTTTTCTTTGTAGGAGAGAGAATCATTATTTCTAATGTCTGAAAGAATAAAAAATGGGCTGGGTGCTGTCTCACGCCTGTAATCCCAGCACTTTGGGAGGCCAAGGTGGGCGGATCACTTGAGGCCAGGAGTTCGAGACCAGCCTGACCAAAATGGTGAAACCGTGTCTCTACTAAAAATACAAAAATTAACCAGGTGTGGTTGTCTGCGCCTGTGGTCCCAGCTACTCAGGAGGCTGAGGCAAGAGAATCGCTTGAACCCGGGAGGGAGAGGCTGCAGTGAGCCGAGATCGCGCCACTGCACTCCAGTCTGGGCAACAGACTCTGTCTCCAAAAAAAAAAAAAAAAAGAAAATAATAAAAAATGAAAGACAGAACAAAGTTATTTTTCATGATGCTAGAGGGCAGAACTAGGAACTACCACTAGAAGTTATAGGGAAGCCACGTTTGACTCAACGTAAGGAATAACGTTCTAACAACTAAAATTTTCTAAGCAATGAATGACCTGCCTTATGAGGTAATGCGTTTTGCATTATTAGAACTCTAAGCAAAGGCTAAACGGTCACCTGGCAAAAATATATAGAACAGACTTATGTGTTAGGAGATTAAAGAGAAGCTCCTAATGATCCTTTTCTACTTTAAGTACTTATAATTTCATAGAAAGTTTTCCATTTGCAGGGATACCAGAAAGGAAGTTGTTGGTATTTCTTTTTAAGTGTTATTATTAAAAAAAAAACCCATGGGGCACTAAACTAAAGAGATTACACTTACATTAGAATAATGGAGTTGAAGGATGATTTACTTTGTTACATTCTACATCAATAATATATACATTATTGATAAAGTGAAAAGAGATAACTAACCCAATGGAGAGGATTCAAACTGAACTGACAAGAACTACATTTGAATCTACTCCTTACTAATTTCTCTGTGTCTGATAACCTGAAGAATTACACTTTTTCAAGGTTAAATGCAATAAACATCTCAAAAGGAAGGAGGACAAGAAGTACTACGCTCCCCTTTTGTGCTTCTGGCTGCACTATAATTCACATACAAATGGAGGAAAGGTGAAGAACATACCACCCCCGCCCTTGCAATAAGGTATATACAAATCTTATGATTTTGGATGTAGGAATACTGGGCAATGGGAAGTGATAGAAAAACTTCATATTATACTGGGTTCCTGGAAGGCAGAAGGAAGTGCCAGAGGTCTGTGAAATTTTTAGAGTAATTTGTAATGCTGAAAAAAATGAATGCCCTAAAAGACGTGCTTAAAAAACAACTTTTTAATTATGGAAATTGTCAAATATACACAAAAGTAGAAAGTATACTCACCACTCACCTTCATTTATCAACATTTTATCAAAGCTGTTTCCAGTATTTTTTGGCTGTGATTTAAAAACAAACACTAGATATAACGCTATTTTACCTAAAAAAAAAACTTCAGTATGAAAAAATATCCTTTCTTGCTGGTAACAGCAACTATTCAATAAATGTTAGTTACTAGAGCTAGGTACTGTTCTATGCTTTATACCTGTATAATTTTCATGTAAGTTAAGCCTTGTCATTATCCCAATTTTACAAATCAATATTTAATGGCTCACCCAGCCAGTAAGCAGTGGTGCCAAGATGTGAACCCAGATGTTAACTCTAGACTAGACTTTACTCTCTCAACCACTAAAGTATGCTGCCTATTCACTATAGTTATTCTAGCTATTCTTCATGGGATATAGATTGTTGTGGTAATACTGGGAAAGGAACTGCTGAATGGGGAAAAGATTGAAAATGATGTTATAGTGTGAACAGCTGCTCTTTGCTTTTCTCGGGAAATTTTCTTTAAATGCTCCAAATGAGAGAAAACATAACTGGATATCATCAGTGTCAACTGCCTAGGATATTAAAAAAGGAGTCAGCTCACAGAGGGAAAAGCAATGACATGACTAGGCCTGTTCCACAGAGCTTGAATATAGACAGGTTTCTTTTAAATTTGCCCCTCCAATGATGGGGGGAGAGGTGGAGAGGAGAGGTTTCTCTACTTCTATCAGACCTAAAATAGTTCTAGCAAAGGGATCTCACAAGCAGAGGGCTAAGAAATCAGTGTAAGTAATATTTGGTTGCTTATGAAATATTCAGTGAAAAATAAAAGGATACGGGATAAAAAATTCTTCTGACTGATGTCTCATCATAATATTATAAAACAAACAAGAAAAACTACTACATAATTCAAGATTTGTCAAAAGAAAGAAGAGTCTCCTCTGCAAAAGGACCAAAAATTCTCCTAAAACCCTCCCTAGTGATTTACAATAGATCTTAGAGTAATTAAACTAATTATCTTCTCTGTGGAGCTCACCTAGGGCATCCTCCTTCCCCATCTTCCACTTTTCCCAAACACAAGCAGAAGGACTCCTTCCCTGCTCCTACTGTACTTTATATGTAATTCTATTAGAACTCTAATCAATACTGCAGTGTAATTATCTTCTTCTCTAGGCTATGAATTCCCAGAGGGCCAAGACCCTATCTTACTCCTCTTTACATTTCCATTTCCAATTCCTTATCTTCAAAACTACCACGACTGAAATACTCGAGAAAGTTTGCTGAATGAATGAAGATGACAGAATATGGAGTGATTTTTTTTTTTTTTTTTTTGAGACAGAGTCTCAATTCTGTCACCCATGTTAAAGTGCGACGGCATGATCTTGGCTCACTGCAACCTCTGCCTCCCGGGTTCAAGTGATTGTTGTGCCTCAGCCACCTGAGTAGCTAGGATTATAGGCATGTGCCACCACGCCTGGCTAATTTTTTTTTTCCCAAAAGAATACGATCCGGCTAATTTTTATAGTTTTAGTAGAGATGGGGTTTTGCCATGCTGGTCAGGCTGGTCTTAAACTCCTGGCCTCAAATGACCTGCCTGCCTCTGCCTCCAAAAGTGCTGAGATTACAGGCATGAGCCACCATGCCTAGCCTGGAGTGATCTTTTTAATAAGTGATTCTTTTATCAGTATAAAACCTCTCTAACCTCTTCACCTTCAGTTCTTCCCGTAAGTCTCCCCTTTAGGAGCTTTCCCATCAGCCAATAGTTCAGGCTGAATGATAACATGGACTGTAGTCTCTTGAGAGCTGGAGAAAGAATCTAGTCACTTTGGTTTGCAATATCTTCTAATGAAGTGGGGAGAACACAACTTGAAGGATCTGGAAGGTAGCCAAACCTTTCAAGAGCTTTTATTCAGAAGCCAAAATGCAGAATGGTGTTTGAAATGCCTGCTTTTAAATGCTGAAGGTAACAGGAGAAATAAAACATTTCAAATTTTAAAAACCACTGATTAGTAAGCAGCACCTGGTCATCCACTTCCATTATTTTTCAGACAAAAAATCCCTAGCAAAAATGTACCGGTCTGGGTTAAAGCCCTCAACCATGAGGGAGGCACCTTTCATGTACTGTTGTAAACGTGCTTAGATCCCTCTCTAAAACTGGTTAACCAAACCACTTCGAGAATTATCTGGTTAGGCAATCCTTTTAAGTGAAAATCTTTTAAGTAAGGAAGTTATCTTTCTCAAGAATTTAAGAAAATTCTAAACAATCTACCAGTTTAAGCTGTTACACCGGAAAGAGAAAGTCACATCACATGTTTTATATGCCTTTCTCTGGGTACCATGTTACCTTGGTTAGTGTCCTCTGGGTCTTCTATATGAGCAATGACACTCCTGAGGTAAAGCTGCTTCTGCTGTTCTAGATTTGACTGTGAAAACGTTGGAACATTAGTCCTTGAATAAAGCAAACCAGAAAAAAGAAAAACAGCCCATTAGAAACAGGAATATAGCGTTTTGTAGAGAGAAGTGATATACTGCTGATTGATTAGAACTAAGTTTCAGAGGCAAAATTATCTTTATGATCGAGAGGCAGAGGACAGTATTAGTCATACACAAAAAAAACTAAAATGGAGTATGGAATCAAGAGAAAAAGAAGAGAAGCTGGGTGTGGTGGCTCACACCTGTAATCCCAGCACTCTGGGAGTCTCAGGCAGGAGGACTGCTTGACGCTAGGAATTTGAGACCAGTCAGGGCAACACAGTGAGACCCAAGAAATTTTTTTAAAAAATTAGCTGGACATGGCTGCATGTGCCTGTAGTCCTAGCTACTCAGGAGGCTGAGGAGGGAGGATGACTTGAGTCCACGAGTTCAAGGCTGCTGTGAGCTATGATCACACCACTGCATTCCAGCTTGGGCCACAGAGTGAGACCCTGTCTCTAAAAAAATCAAATAATTTAAAAAAAGACGAAGAGAAGGAAATAGATACAACCTCCTGCTAACAAGGAATAGAAAGGTGAAGATTACTAGTCCCTAGAGAAAGCATTTATTGAGTAATTCAAGGTTAGTCAGAAAATAGCTTTCTAGAGTGAAACTGAAAAGTTAAATGGGATAAAGACTGAAAAGAATCACTAGATCTGGCAATCAGAGCAATGATGACCTTGGTGAGAGCAATTTCTGGCCCATACTCATACTGACTGACTGTACTAAAGAATCAGTGGATGAGAATATTGAGATTGCAAATTTATTACTGTCCCAAGTAGCCTGAGTTGTGAGCTTTTGATTATCACTTACATTGTAAGCAATTCACAAGGTTTCTCTCAATTATGCAAACAAAATAAAAAACCAGGAAACTGGGATTCGGGATGATAGTCAAAGGAAACTTTAGCCTTGTTTGTAATAATTTAAATTTTTATTTTATTTTTTATACAAGGTCTGTCTCCCAGGCTGGTGTGCAGTGGCATGATCTCGGCTCAGTGCAACCTCTGTCCCCTGGGCTCAAGCAATCTTCCCACCTCAGTCTTCCTAGTAGCTGGGACCACAGGTGTGCACCACCACACCTGGGTATTTTTTTGTATTTTTAGTAGAGGCGGGGTCTTGCCATGTTGCGCAGATTGGTACTGAACTCCTGAGTTCTAGCAATTGGCCCACCTCAGCCTCCCAAAGTGCTGGGATTACAGGTGTGAGCCACCGTGCCCGGCCTAATTAAATTTTTTAAGCAAAATTAATGTAATAAATGTATAATCAAAAGAATTTTTTTAAATCTCACTGTAAGGAAGCTAATCTGATCCAACATTCTAAAAAAAGCTTTTTCTAGTAGATTCAATTTAAAAGGACCATGTAAAGACACTGCCATCTCCTGGCAACCAGAGAATAAATTGAAAAGATGACGCAAATTTGCAACCCCTACTGGAATTTTTCCGCAAGGGTAGTTGTATGCAAGTTGGGACGGACAACAAAATGATTTTCTACTACTTGTATTTTAACATTTTCGTTAAAATTATTCTAACCTCTTATCATATATGTGACCAGGCTGCCCCATGCACAGGAGAAGATATCTTACCTTTGTAGTGTTTTCGCTAATATGTCTATTTTGCTTTCAAAATAACCCTGTCAAGCAGCAGAGGAGGCATCATTAGCCTTATTTCATGCATAAAAACTGAGGTAAGAGATTAATTGACTTGCCAAAAGTCACATAGTTGGTAGTGCTAGAACTTCAAGTTTGCTTACTCCTGGAGTAGGGATTTTTTTCCCTGCACTAAGAGGAAACTGGGGAGGGGAAGAAAGAAATTGAAGAGAACCAAAATAAATCAGAATATTTAATTATACTTTACATTACCTGGTCTTAGTTTGTAGAACAGGAATGACTTTGCCTAGTCTTCTCTCATGGCCTTTCATCTTCCCAGAATCCTTGTTAAGAACATCCTGCTTTTTTGAGGAAAAGGAATGCAAAAGGAAAGGTGATTCTTAGTTATAAGAAAAGCACTGAAAACACTATTTATGGAAATATTTTTTAACTAAAGGCTACAAAAGCCTATTCGTGAACACTACTGTGTACCACGTATAACAGTAGTGCTTCAAATGAGATAACTGTAATCTTTTTCTGTAATCTTAAAAAAAAAAAAAAAAAACCCTGGCCAGGTGTAGTGGCTCATGCCTATAATCCCAACACTTTGGGAGGCCAAGGCGGGTGGATCACCTGAGGTCAGGAGTTCGAGACCATCCTGGCCAACATGGTGAAACACCGTCTCCACTAAAATACAAAAATTAGCTGGGCATGGTGGTGCATGTTTGTAATCCCAGCTACTCGAGAGACTGAGACAGGAGAATTGCTTGAACCCGAGAGGCGGGAGTTGCAGTGAGCCGAGATCGTGCCACTGCACTGCAGCCTGAGGGACAGAGTGAGACTCTATCTCAAGAAAAAAAAAAGAAACCCTACGTGGCAGGGATTATTACACTCATTTGGCAGATAGGGAATCGGGCTCAAAAAGGTTAGATAAATTGCCCAAGATTTTTCAGCTCTTTCATGGCTGATTCAGAGCTAGTGCTGTATCTTAATATATAGCATGGCAATAAAGATTGAGACATAGGCTGAAGCCCAAAGACAAGAAAAATAATAGAATTACCATCTTAGTAATTATTCAACAGAGGGTAATTTAATATTATGTGCCAGGTGACATAAATACATTATTTCATTAATCCTTATTATACTATGAAGTATTATTTACTCCAATTTAGATAAGAAACGTGGGGAAACATAGAGGCTAAATAATTAGCCCAGGGTCACAGTGCTAGTCAGGATTCAAACCCCAATTTGTCTGAATACAAAGCTCTGCCAGATTATAACAAATGTACCACTGTGGTGTAGGATGCCCACAGCAGGGGAAGTTGTGTACGTGTGGAGATAGCAGGTATATGGAAACTCTGCTATACATCTGAATAAAAATAATTTCATTTTTCTCTTCACCTTGAATAAAATGTACTTACTTTGTTTGATGAGGTGGAAACGACCAGAGATCTCATTTCACAACTTGACTTGTGTGAACCACCATTTCTGCAGGATAACTCCATATTAGGAGTCTCTGAATGGTCTGAGATCCGAGAGAATACAGACGTAGGGTTCTCACTGTCAGGCATATTTTTATCAGAGACAGTCTGTTGAAAGTTATTGTTTGAAGAAGAGAGCTGGGGCCCATTCCAGGCAGAGTTATTGGGGCTGATCCCTTCAGATTCAGTACAAAGTTTGCTTTCATTTGGGCTAAGACCATCTTCTCTCATCTCTTCTCCAAGGGAAGAGAGTTTTTCAGTATCTTTGGATGAATCAGTCTCATCCTTATCAAGCAGAGCATCACAAACTGTTGGATTAAATGGTGCAACAGTTACTTTTATAAGATTCTTTTCTAGTACAGAGCGTCTGTTTAATGGTTTAGTATGAGCTGGTCCATGACCACTTGATGTACTTAGCTGAGGTAGTTTGAAGAGGTCAGGAGTCTCAGCTACTGGTCCCAGGCTGTACGATGAATTTTTCTCTTGGGGAGTATCAAGTAGAATTTGACTCCCTCTTTCTCCCTTCTCAACATGCCCACCATCATCTTCCCCAGAAGACTGCTCATATGATGGGTCATCTTCCTTCAACAGTGCATCAATCTCTTCCTCTGTGTAATTTACATCACCATCATCTTCTTCTCCCTCTGACAGCTCCAGCAAGGAGTCATCCAATCCATCCTCATCCAAGCAATCCCAAGAAAATGGGGCACCGTCTTTAGGCAAGAGAGAGGTACCAGAAGACTGTTCAGAGGGCACCCGTGAGCACATCATTTCTGGAGAAATAAGAGACAATTTCACTGAGGAAGAGAAAATAACCTTATACCAACTCCAGTCCACTATATGTGGGTAATGTTCTAGTATTTCAAAATCTTTGCACTGTGACTTGTAGCATAAGAAATAATTTTAAGATATTTAACCTTACCAGAAACATGGAAATACACGTTAGAACAATGAGATACTTTTGCCTATCAAAATGGTGATAATTAAGATGCCATGATAATCTGGATTGGTGAGGATGTGGAGAAACGAGCATTCACACACTATCAGTAAAAGCGTTAAGTCAGTATGATATTTTGTGAAGAGTAATTTGACTATACCATCTGACCTAGCAATTTGACTTCTAGAACTTCATATATATATACATGGATGTTCAAAGTAGCCAAATCCTGGAGGCAACCTAAATGTCTATTACCAAGAGAACTGTTCAGTAAATCATGGTATGTTTGTGCTATGGAGTACTTTTCAATTATTTAAAAACACAATGAAGTAGATCTGTATGTACTATCATGGAATGATATCTACAACATACAAACAAAACAAATGTATATTATGTAAAATGTCTGAATATTCAGTTTACACTTTAACACAAAACAAAAATGTATTACTTTTGAAATAAAACAAAATTCGAGAACACAAGAAGGTAAATAACTGTCTTCCATACTGTGTGGAGCTGCTGGAGCAATCTCTGCCTTTGCCACGAGACCAAATGGAAAAAGGTTTCAGTTCCTGCTAGCTGTTCCTTTCAGGAGACTTGTCAAAATGATTGACTCCCACCTTCCTGCAGGCAAAAAGAAAATTAGAGGATCTTCTCATCACTTTCAACTCTGCTAATTACAAAGTCAACTGTATTATGCTTTAAGGTGCTCGATGTATTAATTTTAATCTTGATTTTTTTTGTAATACCAGAAAGTTGGATTTTCTGAGTCAAGAACACCAAAGAAATCTTCAAAGAAAAAAAAATTACGCAACTAAGCAAACTAGTTTTGTTCCTCCCAACAATTTATACTTTCTTAAGACTATCATCTACTTTAGTAGGATGAATACTGGCGTGGGAGTCCAAAGACCTGGGGTGTAGTCCTGGTTGTATCACTAGCCAGCTCCAATAACTTGGGTATGCCACGTGACCATTTAGACTTGTTTCCTCATTTACAAAATGGGAAAGGGATGGAAAAGGGGTGCTAGGCAATGTCTAAGGTTCCACCAAAATCTAAAAATTAATCATGATCACACACACACAAATCTTTATATATATATATATATATATATATGTATAGAAAAAATGCAAAAAAAAAAAAAAAGGTCATTAGAGATACAAACACAAGCCTGGGCACAACGTGAAATGCTGTCTCTACAAAAAAATAGAAAAATCAGCGGCGCATGGTGGCACACGCCTATAGTTCCAGCTACTCATGGGGCTGAGGTGAGAGGATCACTTGAGGATGGGAGGTCAAGGCTGCAGAGAGCAGTCATCATACCACTGCACTCCAGCCAGGGTGACAGGGCAAGACCCTGTCTCAAAAGAAAAAAAAAAAAAGATACAAACAAAAATTGATGACTATCATAACTCGCAGGGACCATAAAGGTAGGTCAAGGTTGGACTTTGTATCATTTTACTTTTCTACTTGAATATTTAGTTAGTTGTATAATTAAAACCTAGTTTTTAAACAGCTAATGACAGACCTAATCTATAATTATTTTCCAGATGGGAAAGGTGATAAAATGCTAGTATTTCACATATCTGAGAAGTATAAGAAATGCTTAAATACTGAACTCAAAAATTTGGAAAAGTACTTGTAGCCTTGTTAACTATAAAATTTCCCCTACTCCATGACCCTCCATACCACACCCTGAGCTTTAACTTTAGTTCATGCATTCCTTTTTTTTTTTTTTTTTTTTTGAGACGGAGTCTCTCACTCTGTTGCCCAGGCTAGAGTGCAGTGGCACGATCTTGCCATCTTGGCTCACTGCAAGCTCCGCCTCCCAAGTTCACACCATTCTCCTGCCTCAGCCTCCCGAGTAGCTGGGACTACAGGTGACTGCCACCACGCCCGGCTAATTTGTTGTATTTTTAGTAGAGATGGGGTTTCACTGTGTTAGCCAGGATGGTCTCCATCTCCTGACCTTGTGATCCGCCTGCCTCGGCCTCCCAAAGTGCTGGGATTACAGGCATGAGCCACTGCACCCAGCCTAGTTCATGCATTCTTTTAGAAGATATTTTTTGAGCTACAATCATCACACACCACAAGCTGCATGATATGTCTCTTTATGATTTCCAAGAAATCAAGGTATAGCTCCTACCCTCATAATGTATAATACATAATGTATAATCTTAATGTATAATCTTGCTAGAGAAACAACACTGAAAATTAAACACCAATATGAGATAATATAAAATGGTATGGACAATAAAGTACTAGAGAAAGAGAAGCAAAGGGAGGGATTATAGAGTTCTAGAATTAGAAGGGACCTAGTTAAACTTACTCATATTAGAAATGAAATGGGAGAAAAAGAAATATTAAATACCTATTATAAACCAGGTGCTCTGAGACACATTTTACAACTCTAACTTAGCCTCTCAACACAATTCTGTAAAATTAATCTTATCGAAGATATCATTTTCTGTTGTATTTAAACCTAGAGCTGCTAAAACTTATTTTATTTTACCAATACTATATTCCAGCAATTGTTGAGAGTTCTAGGTGTTGAAGCAGCTGCCTCTATGAAAAGTAATTTCTCTGCATTAGTGACTGAGTTATTCATTTCTTTAGGAAGCAGTTAGAAAAAAAAGTTTAGTATGGAAAACATTCTTTGACTTAAGAAAATTTATGGTTGTCAGACACAGGTATCACAGGCACTGGGGTTAAGCAGCTACATTTCTTAGATGCCCTTTCTGGGCCATTGCCCCCCATTCTAACTCCTTACAAAAGGTCTAGTTCAAGCCCTTGGTTGGCCAAATGGAGAGTTCGATAGATTTTTCCCTCTTGGGAAACTAAAGTTCAGAAGCATGAAGTAACTTAACTGAGTATACATAGCTAATAATGTTAGAGCAAGGATCGAAACCCAGGTCTAATTCCAAATGCAATGTTTTTCCCACTACATCTGTGACAGACTTGCACAGGATTGGTCAGCAAATGGCAGAGCTAGAATCCAACCTCAGGCCTTCTAAATTCAGTACAATCTATAACAAACTGTGCAAGAGTAAAGACCAAAGAGGGCTTTTGGTCTCTTGGAAAAAATATTTTAAGCCACCTTAATAGGACCAATATCCTTCGTAACCATTGCAATAATCAATTCCTACACAACATGACATCCAGATGCAAAAAAATGGGCTTTTCTGAGCTTCTCTTATGTTCCAAAAGATCTGGGAACAAAAGTATACAAAACAATACCATATATATGGTATATATAGAGAGGAGGAGATAATTTTAATTTGTACAAACCATTCTCTTTCTGATATCTGATGTTATTTCCTCATTTTCTTTTTTTTTTTTTTTTTGAAACGGAGTCTAGCTCTGTAGCCCAGACTGGAATGCAGTGGCGCGATCTCGGCTCACTGCAAGCTCTGCCTCCCGGGTTCACACCATTCTCCTGCTTCACTCAGCCTCCCGAGTAGCTGGGACTGCAGGCGCCCGCCACCACACCCGGCTAATTTTTGTATTTTTAGTAGAGACGGGGTTTCACAGTGTTAGCCAGGATGGTCTTGATCTCCCGACCTCAGGTGATCTGCCCGCCTCGGCCTCCCAAAGTGCTGGGATTACAGGCGTGAGCCACCGCGCCCGGCCATTTCCTCATTTTCAAAAGTACTTATTATAAAGAAAGTAAAACATATACATAAGTAACATAATAGTATAATGAACCACCACATACGCATCACTCAACCCCAATGACTATCAACTCATAGCTAATCTTGCCCCATCCACTTCCCACCTTTACCAGATTGTTTTGAAGCAAATCCCAGGCATTGTATCATTTCATCTGTAAATAACAACAATTCCTTATCATAAAATATACAGTTCAGATTTCCAATTATCTTATGTCATATTTTTTTTTAAGGCTAAAAAATAATCAGTATCCAAGTAAGGTCCATACAATGTGACTGGCTGATAATGTCTTATGTGTATTTTAATCTAAAAATTTCAGATCTTTTCCCCCTGCAATTACTTTATTAAAAAAACAATACGCGAGATGGCTTACGCCTGTAATCCCAGCACTTTGGGAGGCTAAGTTGGGCGGATCACTTGAGGCCAGGAGTTCGAGACCAGCCTGACCAACATGGCGGAACCCCATTTCTACTAAAACTACAAAGAAAATTTAGCTGGGCATGGTGACGCGGGCCTGTAGCCCCAGCTATTCAGAAGTCTGAGGCAGGAGACTCGCTGAAACCCAGGAGACGGAGGTTGCAGTGGGCAGAGATCGCACCACTACACTCCAGCCTGGGTGACAAGAGTAAAACTCTGTATCAAAAAAAAAAAAAAGAAAGAAAAAAGAAACAGGCCAGGCGCAGTGGCTCACGCCTGTAATCCTAGCACTTTGGGAGGCCGAGGAGGGCGGATCACGAGGTCAGGAGTTCGAGACCATCTGGACCAACCTGGTGAAACCCCAACTCTACTAAAAGTACAAAAATTAGCTGGGCTTGGTGGCGCATGCCTATAACCCCAGCTATTCGGGAGGCTGAGGCAGGGGAACTGTTTGAACCCAGGAGGCAGAGGTTGCAGTGAGCCCAGACCGCGCCACTGCACTCCAGCCTGGGTGACAGAGCAAGAGTCAGTCTCAAAAAACAACAACAAAAAAGCCACAATACCACGTATTATGTATGGATACATATATCACAAAATTATTAAAATATGCATGAAAGGCCGGAATTCAGGATGGTCTTGATCTCCTGACCTCGTGATCCGTCCGCCTCAGCCTCCCAAAGTGCTGGGATTACAGGTGTGAACCACCGCGCCCAGCCAACGTTTTATTTCTTAAGAAAACAATATCTCATCTTAGGCTACATGACGATAAATAAATAAGGAAAAAAAAATAGCAAGAAGAGACCTGAAACAAATATGGCAACCTAAGACAAAGCAGTATGCTAGGTATAATAATGTTCATTATTATGTTATTTTATACTGTTAAATTATTGTTATTTTTTTGAGACAGGGTCTCAGGTTTGTTGCCCAGGCAGAAAACAGTGGCATGATCATAGCTCACTGCAGCCTTGAACCCCGGGGCTGCTGGGACTACAGGTACACACCACCATACACGGCTAATTTTTTATTTTTATTTTTTGTAGAGACATAGTCTCATTATGTTGCCCAGGCTGGTATTGAACTCCTGGAGTCAAGCAATCCTCCTGCATTGGTTTTCCAAAGCACTGGGATTACAGGCATTGAGCCACCATACCCTGCCACTATACTTTTTTATATGCTTGAAATAATAAAAACATCTTAAAATTATGAAGTCATTGGGAAAGATACAATGATTATACTCTGTGAAGTATCAAATGTCCTCATATATCACAGTACCTACCTGATAGGGTTGTGGCAAGAATTAAATGAGATCGTGAACATAAATGTGGCACACTAGAGGCATGACGTAAGAGACAAATAACTGGTGGCCATAGTTATTATTTCACCCCACCACCATCATTGCCCCGATCCCTGGAGTCTTAAGAGAAGCATAGGGCCAGGCGCAGAGGCTGATTCCTGTAATCCCAGCACTTTGGGAGGCTGAGGTGGGCGGATCACCTGAGGTCAGGAGTTCAAGACCAGCCTGGCCAACATGGTGAAACCCTGTCTCTACTAAAAATACAAAGATTAGCCAGGTGTGTGGTGCATGCCTGTAATCCCAGCTACTTGGGAGGCTGAAGCAGGAGAATCGCTGGAACCCAGGAAGCAGAGGTTGCAGTGAACTGAGATCGCACCACTGCACTCCAGCCTGGGTGACAGAGCGAGACTCCATCTCAAAAAAAAAAAAAAAAAAAAAAGCATAGGAACGGTAGGAAAAAAGAGTGCTAAACTGGTAGGGAATTTCCCCTAGACTCTGCTTGAAATTATCTAATATACTCTACTCTTATCTAGTTTAATCCAGCACTCAACCATATTGTCACTAAAGACCAGACTAGGTAGATATCTGAAATATCAGGCAAATTATGCAAATTAATGTTCACTGAACTATCCTTTATAGAGGTACTGGACCTCAGCAATTCACTTCAAGTCTCTGAACTTCAATACAGATGAGAACATGCATCTAAAAAGGGGGTAAATACTGTTAACTTCAAACAGACTATCATGAGAAAAAAGAGGATGTTTATGAAAGTACTCTAAACCTAAAAGTTCTATACTAAAAAAACCTGGTATTTAATGAATGTGCAAGGGGGAAATCCTCATATAAAACTGAAGTTCTTCAGTGAAATTCCAAAGACAGCCTTACTTATTACTTCTCTGTCAAAAGAAAGCTTGCTTACTTCTCTGTCTACCATCTACCACCTTTCTTGGCACTTGTCTGGTAACCTCCACTTAAAATATGGGGACCCTTTTATTTTTTTATTTTATTTTTATTTTTGAGACAGGGTCTCACTCAATCACCCAGGCTGAAATGCAGTGGCGTGATCTGGGCTCACTGCAACCTCTGCCTCCCAGTTTCAAGCGATTCTCGTGCCACAGCCTCCCAGTAGCTGGGATTACAGGCGTCCACCATGCTTGGCTAATTTTTGTATTTACAGTAGAGATGGGGTTTTGCTACGTTGGCCAGTCTAGTCTTGAACTCCTGGCCTCAAGCAATCCTCCGGCCTCGGCCTCCCCAAGTGCTGGGATTACAGGCGTGAGCCACCATGTCTGGCCATATCCCTTTATTTTTAAGGGAAGAATATTTTTCCGATCTTCTAATTCTATTTCTTAGTTTCTCTACACCCCATCCTTTCTGTGACCCCATTCTGTCCTTCCACATCTCTCTCACCTGTCCACCCCCTTCTTCACACTTCAGTTTACCACCCCCTCTCTGTTCTCGAACCTCCTGGTTGCAACCTCAGAAACTGGTTCCCTTTCTATTTTTATCTCACCTCAGAAAACCTACTGCCTTCGAGCACAAAGCCTTACTTTATTGAGGCCACTAAAACTGCAACACCAGATGCAAACCCACATCCTCTTTCAAGCTCTAAAGTGAAGACCATTACCAAGCAGTGTCTGACAGGTACAGCCAAGAGCAGAGATTATTTCCAATGGACAAGACCTCCCCCTGGCCTTTGATTTCCAACCTTTCCCAAATGCAATACATGTGAAGCACACAGCACGAAACGCACTCAGCAGGCTTTATCACTCCATAAAATAGGCACAACATTTACAAAAAATCAAAAAGAACTGAAATTATCTGTAACAGTTTTGCAAATTCCTTCGAAGTAACTAAAAACACTGCAGGACGGAAAAAACAACCCAGGGCTGCAAATCTTTGCTTTAGGTAACATTTCACTAGATGAGGGTGCCAGGATTCTCCTCCCACATGGACACAGAGAACAGATGCGCTAAGCTGCAGCAACAGGTTTCTTTTCAAAAAGAAAATGTGCTTTAAAACACTTCAGGCAGGTCTGCTAGAGCTTGGAGTCCCTAATAAATACACAAAACACCGGAGATCAGGTTAGGGCAGGCCGTGGGCAATTCAACCACTTCTAGGACCTTTCCAGGGCCCACTGAGGTAATAACTGCTTTCCCTCTTGCCCTGGAAGTAACTGGTGACGCCGCCTCCAGCCCTTGAGAAGCCGGAGAAAGGGTGGCCCAGGCCCAACCTTTGGAGGATACTGCCTTGGCTCTCTCTCACAAATGCAACGGCCCGGGACGGTGTCGCCTTCCAGGAAGGGCCTTTGCGTCTCCCTCCCCCGGGGACACCGCGAATTCCCGCCTTCCGGCGGAAAGCGGGAGAAGCGAGAGTTTTCTCCCCGCCCCTCCCCCAGTAGGGGCAAACCCGCCCCTCAGCAGGCCTGGGCTGTGCGCTCCTCTCCCGGGGACCACCGTCCTCAGATCTCCCCGGGGAATGGGTCGTCCTCTTCCTGCCCCCACCCGCGAGACGCGGCAGAAAAGCCCGCGGCTATCTTCCCGCCAGCAACAACCTCCCGCCGAGCCGGCCGGGACAGAGGCGGCCCCCACCCCCACTGGGCAGGGACTGCAGACGGCGCTCCCCGACTCTCAGACGACCAGGGAGCTTCCCTTTTCCTCAGCGGGGTGAGGGGCATCTGTCGCCCGCCGACTTGGAGGTGGGGGGGCAGGGACATTCCCTCGCCATCACCTCAGGAGCTAGAACGCGCCCTTCTCGCAGCAGGGCGTGGGCCTCCCAATCCCTCCAAGGGGCGGACGGCGTGCGCAACCCCCTGGAGAAGCAACAGGCGCCCCCATCCCCCTCCAAGCCGGGTAACGCCGACCCCCTCGTCCCTCTCGCTCTTCACCTCCGGAAGCCGGGCCAAAGCCTGGGCGAACGACTGCGCCTCACTCCGCCCCCTGCGCCATTTTATCGCCCCCTCCCCGACCTCCCCTACCCCGAGTCAGCCGGGCCAAAACCAGGGGGAGGGCAAACCAGCAGTGATTGGCAGGAAACCGTCCCGCCTCTAGGAGGGTTGTGCCCCGCTCAGGCGCCTCAGCCCCGCCCTCCGCACCGCCCACCGTGCCCACTGGCTCCACCTTTTCCCGTCTCATCGACCTGCTCGACTCTCTGCTGCTCCTCACTTTTTCCGGCCGCTGCCGGAGGGGTCCAGGCCGAGCAAGCGGAGCGCCGAGCCCAGCTGATGCAACCTGGCTGGACTCGCGTGACAGTTCCCGGCACGCGGCGGCGACGGTGACCCAGGAAGGGGCTCTGGTGCCGGGCTGAGCGGGGGAAGCAGGGGTAGCGGAGCCATGGGGGATGCTCCCAGCCCTGAAGAGAAACTGCACCTTATCACCCGGAACCTGCAGGTCAGGCCTGGGGGTTGGAAATGCGCCGTTGGGGATTAGGAGCCCGAGGTTCAGTGATTTTGAGCCCCATTACGGGGTTCTAAGTATGTGGGGCCGGGGACTCGGCGCTGGCGCAGCTCTGAGAGAGCCTGTAGATCTCACTGCTGGTCGGTCAGTCAATCAAGCAGCCCTTCCCTGGGTTCCCCAGAAATCACAGTGGGCTCACCTCTTGCGTCCAGTTGTCTTGTGTTGGAGCCAAACTTTGAATCCAGGACTCCCATTCCACCCCCCTATTAAGTGCCAGACGTGGTGCTTAGTCGCTGGGGATACGTCAAGGGCCTGCCAGAGCTTGTCTGAAGGGGATCAGACGTTTAAAATGACCCATTACGGTTCAAGTAAGTACTGGAAGATGCTATACTGGGAGCTTTAAAGGGAAAGAGAGAAGGGAAGGCTTCCCTGAGGAAGTGACCTCCAAACTGCGCCTTGAAGGAAATGGATCCCCCCCCTCACTCCACAAATGTTCCGATTGTTACCAAGAACTACAGGAGTAGAAGTGAACCAGAGGAAGAATGGAAGAATAAAGAGGGAGAGCATTTCAGATGGAGGAAACAGAAATTGTGGCAAATTTAGCTGGAGTGGAGTGAGCAAAGTTATGAGGAAGCACTTAAATATTTATATTGCTTACCCCTTAACTTTTTCAGGCTTCTGACTGTTGTCACCTTATCAGGGACGCATGATTTCCGACCACTTTATTTAAATAACAAACCCTCTGGCACCAGAACTGCCCCATACCTTGCTCTGCCTTTTTTTTGTTATTGTTTCTACATAGTATACATTTTATTTATTTGTTTAAGAGAGGTAGGCAGGGACCAAGTCACGGGAGCCTTGCAGGCCTTATTCTGTTCAATTTTAAATTGGGCTTCCTTCTAAGAGTAGTGATAAATCAGTTGGGCCACACAGCCTGTTCTGTTTTTTCTTTTTAGAGATGTACTTCACATACTATAAAATTCACCCTTTTAAAGAGCACAATTCAGTGGGTTTTAGTATGTTCACAAGGTTGTGCAACCATCACACTATCTTTTTTTTTTTTTTTTTTTTTTGAGGCGGAGTCTCGCTCTGTCGCCCAGGCTGGAGTGCAGTGGCCCAATCTCGGCTCATTGCAACCTCCGCCTCCCAGGTTCATGCCATTCTCCTGCCTCAGCCTCCCGAGCAGCTGGGACTACAGGTGACCGCCACCACGCCTGGCTAATTTTTTGTATTTTTAGTAGAGACGGGGTTTCACCGTGTTAGCCAGGGTGGTCTCGATCTCCTGACCTCGTGATCCACCCTCCTTGGCCTCCCAGAGTGCTGGGATTACAGGCGTGAGCCACGGCGCCCGGCCACAACCATCACACTATCTAATAAAACTTGCACCCGTTAGCAGACGCTACCTATTACCCACTACTCCTAGCCTTAGAGAAACACTAATCTACTCTCTGTCTCCAGGTATTTGCGTATTCTGGGCATTTCCTGTAACTAGAATCATACAATATGTTTGTTGTGTCTGACTTTTTGCACTTAGCATAATGTTTTCAAAGTTCATGCAAGTATTTGCACCTAGCAGAACGTCATTCCTTTTTATGGTTGAATGATACTCTGTTGTATGGATATACATTTTGTTTATCCGTTCATCAGTTGATGGACATTTGGATTATTCCATTTACAACTTAGTCTTAACCAAAGGTTTTTGCATGCTTCCCCTAGCTAGATTCTTTGTTTCCTATTCTCTCTCCATAAAATAGTGCTGGTTGGAGACTAAAAATACACAAAACTATTAGAATTGACTCAATTGGGTTTTTTGTTTTGGGGATTTTTTTTTCTGGAACGGAGTTTCTCTCGTCGGCCAGGCTGGAGTGCAATGGCACAATCTCAGCTCACTGCAACCTCTGCCTCCTGGGCTCAAGTGATTCTCCTGCCTCAGCCTCCTGAGTAGCTGGAATTACAGACGTGCACCACCACGCCGGGCTAATTTTTGTATTTTTAGTAGAGATGGGGTTTCACCATGCTGGCCAGGCTGGTCTCAAATTCCTGACCTCAAGTTATCCACCAAATTTGGCGTCCCAAAGTGCTGGGATTACAGAGTGAGCCACAGTGCCCGGCCTCACTCAGGTTTTAAAGGCTAAGTAATGTGACATCTTCTTGGATGGTGAGAACCCTCCAAGTGTCCACGTAGTCAGGGGTGCTCTTGAGCATGCGGGATCAGCTGCCAAAAGACTTGGAGCACAGGAGTTTAACAAGTCCTGGTAAAACATGATTCAAACCAGCAGTCTATCATGGTTTCTGACAGCCTCCCAAAACCGTAACTTGAGGAAACACTACAACCTCTTATCGGGGTATACTGGCCTGTTAGAATTTTTCCAATACTGTCATAGCACAAAAAGAAATCATTAAAGGTTTGTAAAAAGGAAAATGAGTTTTAAAGAAGTTTTTGAGTTTTAAAGACTGTCTCTGGCTACCTTTTAGAACATGGATTGGAGGGGCCAAGCGCAGTGGCTCATGCCGGTAATCCCAACACTTTGAGAGGCCCACACAGGCAGATCACTTGAGGTTGGGAGTTCAAGACCAGCCTGGCCAACATAGTGAAACCCCATCTCTACTAAAAATACAAAAATTTCTCTGGCATGGTGGCGGGCACCTGTAATTCCAGCTACTTGGGAGACTGAAGCAGGAGAATCGTTTGAACCCGGGAGCAGAGGTTGCAGTGACTCAAGATTGCATCACTGCACTCCAGCTTGGGTGACAGAGCAAGACTCCGTCTCAAAAAAATAAAAAAAGAACTTGGATTGGAGGGAGTAAGAGTAGATTTGGGAGACCTGTTAGGAGAATATTACGGTAATCCTGGTGTGATCTCATAGGGCCTGGATTTGGGTGGTGATGTAGAGGCAGAGAGAAATAGGAGGGTTGAAGAGCAGTTTTGGAGTCCTTGAACAACTCTAAATGATGGTACCATTTACTGTAGTAGGAGTGAAACTATCAGTGAAAAAGATGGTTGGGGAGTGAAGTAAGAAGTCAAGAGCATGAGTTTTATTTTGAACACGTTGAGTTTGAATGATTGGGTTGATAACAAGAACACGGTTCTGTATATGGGCGTAAGCAGGAGATTTGGGAGTTATTGGCTCATAGTAGTAATTGAAGCAACTGAAGGGGATCAGTTAAGGAGACTGTAGAGTAAGAAGACAAAAGACCAGAGCCCCAAAGATTGCTAATATTTAATGACTAGGAAAAATAAGAACAGTTGCAAAGAAAGCTAAGCAGGCAGAGACGAGGAACACTAAGAGAATAAAATAAAGGAGACCAAAAGAGGAGAATGCTTCTGGGAGGGAGTGAGGACTAAAAAATACTCATTGAATTTAGCAACGTGAAGGTCTTCTGTGATCTTAGCAAGATTATGTGTGATGCGATATGGAATTTAGTAGTATGATGTAGTATGGAATTAAAATTGGAATGGGAGATTAGGAAATGGAGACCAAAAGAAGAGACAACTGTTACAAGAAATTGGCTATGAAAGGAAGGAGAGTGAGTTAGAGGCATGTAAACCAAAAAGTATCCGAGGCCAGTTGTGGTGGCCCACACCTATAATCCCAGCCCTTTGGGAGGTTGAGGCAGGTGGATCATTTGGTCAGGAGTTTGAGACCAACCTGACCAACATGGTGAAACCCCATCTCTACTAAAAATACAAACAATTAGCTGAGTATGGTGTTGCACGCCTATAATCTCAGCTACTCTGGAAGCTGAGGCAGGAGAATCACTTGAACCCTGGAGGCGGAGGTTGCAGTAAGCGGAGATCACAGAACTGTGCTCCAGCCTGGGCAACAGAGTGAGACTCCATCTTGAAAAAACAAAAAGTATCTGAGACAAGTCTCAATTAATTTAGAGGTTTATTTTGCTAAGGTTAAAGACCATGGCACCTGACACAGCCTCAGGAAGTTCTGAGAACATGCGTCCAAGGTGGTTGGGTTACAGCTTCGTTTTATACATTTTAGGGAGACAGAAGTTACAGGCAAAAACGTAAATCAATACAAGTAAGGTATACATTGGTTTGCCCAGAAAGGGGGTGGGGGTTCTAGGTTCTAGGTGGATTCAAAGATTTCCTGATTGGCAATTGATTGAAAGAGTTAAACTCTGCCTGAAGAATTGGAAGTCAGCTTGAGTTAAGATAAGGAGGTTGTGGAAGCCAAGGTTGTTTTTTTTTTTTTTTTTTTTTTTGGAGACAGAGTGTCCTTCTTGTTGCCCAGGCTGGAGTGCAGTGGTGCAATATTGGCTCACTGCAACCTCCACCTTCCAGGTTCAAGCGATTCTCCTGCCTCAGCCTCCCGAGTAGCTGGGATTACAGGCGCCTGCCACCATGCCCTGCTAATTTTTGTATTTTTAGTAGAGACGGTTTCACCATGTTGGCCAGGCTGGTCTCGACCCCTGATCTGATGATCTGCCCGCCTTGGCCTCCCAAAGTGCTGGGATTACAGGCGTGAGGTGCTGCACCCAGCTGAAGCTAAGGTTCTTGTCATGTAGATGAAGCCTCCAGGTAGCTGGCTTCAGAGAGAATTGATGGTGAATCTCTGTTATCTGACCTTAAAAGGTGTCAGACTTTCCAGAAAAGACTTAGTGTGGGGAAGAGATTTCTCTACAGAATGCAAATTTCCCCCCACAAGAGACAGTTTTGCAGGGCCATTTCAAAATATGTCAAAGAAATATCTTTTGGGGTAAAATACTTTGATTTCCTTTAGGGCCTGCTATCTGTCATATGGTGCTATACCAGAATCAGTTTGGAATTTGGTACCTTATTGCTACAGAGAGTTTGTTTTGTCAGTCTTACTATCTGTGTTTTAATGTTCATGCTGGTCAGTTGTGTCTAAACTCCGGAGGATTACCAGGTGGGGTGGCTCACGCCTATAATCCCAGCACTTTGGGAGACTAAGGCCAGAGGATCACTTGAGGCCAAGAGTTCGAGACCAGCCCGGGCAACATAGTGAGACTTCTCTACTAAACCAAAAAACTAGCCAGGCATACATGTGCTGGTAGCCCCAAGCTACTAGGAAGGCTGAAGTGGGAGGATTGTTGAGCCTGGAGGTCGAGGCTGCAGTGAGCTGTGTTTGCAAAACCGGACTCCTGCCAGGGCAGCATAGCAAGACCTTGTCTCAAAAAAATAAATGAATAAATATACTCCAAAGGGAGAAGGGTATAATGAGGCATGTCAGACCCTTCCTTCCTGCCTTGGCCTGAACTAGTTTTTTAAGTTTCTTTGGGATCCTGTTGGCCAAAATGTGGGGTCCATTCCGACAGTTGGGGGGCTTAAAGTTTAGTTTCGGTTTACGGGTAGCTGCTGCAGGCAAAGATGCAGTTAGGGGCATGTCCCCACCCCCCAACATCGGGGGTGATACTAGCAGCAGCACCAACTTTACGTTGGCTCTCCACGTTGTAACCGAGCGAGTTATAGAGAAACGCCACAGTCTGAGACGAATTCAGGAGTCCTTTATTAGCCAGCGACCGAGAGATGGCTAGTGCTCAAAATTCTCTCCGCCCCGAAGAAGGTGCTAGATTTTCTTTTATACTTTGGTTTAGAAAGGGGAGGAGGAGCCTAGCTGAAGCAATCTTACAGAAGTAAAACAGGCAAAAAAGTTAGAAAGACAAATGGTTATGGGAAAACAAACAGTTCCGGGTGCAGGGGCTTTAAATCCATCACAAGGTGATAGACGCGGAGGCTTTGGGTACCATCAACCAGACACAAATGCGGGGGCTTAGGGTACTATCAACCGGGCAAATTCCTGGGAACTGTGGCTATAGCTTGCCACAGTATCTTATCAGTTATTTGCGTTCTTTGATGTGCTGGGAGTCAGCTTGCACAAGTTAAGTCCTTGAGGAAGGGGGGTGGGTAAGAGGCTGCAAGGGGCTACAAGTGAAGGAGCCAAAATGGAGTTTGTCTGGCTCTCTCAGCTAAGGGAGAGTCAATTCAGGTTAAAACAAGGTAGGGTATCACATCTGCACTGAGAACACATGGCTGGACCTCCTTGATGGCTCTGAGCCTGGATCTCCACTGACACATGCTGTTGTTTTCCTTGTCACATGGTAAAGGATGAGCAAGGTGAGGCACCGACATTAAACTAACTCTTCTGCTTCCACAATAGGAGGTTCTGGGGGAAGAGAAGCTGAAGGAGATACTGAAGGAGCGGGAACTTAAAATTTACTGGGGAACGGCAACCACGGGCAAACCACATGTGGCTTACTTTGTGCCCATGTCAAAGATTGCAGACTTCTTGAAGGCAGGGTGTGAGGTAAGAACTAATGCTATAAGCCCTTGGGGAATGACCCAAGGGAGACCCAAGAGAGACTTAACAAGGACAGGGTGGGGCTGGAGGAGATAGGTTGGAGGTAATTGGACAAATTCACATTTTGGTGGCCCCTTATCTCTTGTCCAGGTAACAATTCTGTTTGCGGACCTCCACGCATACCTGGATAACATGAAAGCCCCATGGGAACTTCTAGAACTCCGAGTCAGTTACTATGAGAATGTGATCAAAGCAATGCTGGAGAGCATTGGTGTGCCCTTGGAGAAGCTCAAGTTCATCAAAGGCACTGATTACCAGCTCAGCAAGTAAGTGCTTGATCATCCACCCTCCTTGTGGCTCTGGTGCTTCTAGCTAATTACAGGCCTGTGGAGTCCAGGCATTCTTTACATTTAGATTAGAAGCTGTCTGGCGTGACCTATTAAGAACCATTTAAAACTTTGTCCATTAAAACCTCATTGTCCTTGTAATTCATCCATCAGAAGTGTACTGACTAGTAAATGCTGTCCTATTTGCTGGAAATATAAACGTAACCAAAACAAAGTCCTTGGTCTTGCAGAACTCACAGCATATGGGAGAGTGATGGTGAACAATTCAGCCTCCCTTTCTCTTCCAGCCTCAGCAAATAATAATAAGAGAAATGTGAAAGAAAAATATTTCACTTATTTCTCACCGCCCCAACAATTGTTATTGCTTTTTATCTTTGTGAGTTTTGTTCATATTTGGAATGTTAGCATAGATATTTCATGTCCTAATGTTTAACTTACTCTTTTTTTTTTTTTTTTTGAGATGGAGTTTCGCTCTTGTTGCCCAGGCTGGAGTGCAATGGTGCGATCTTGACTCACTGCAACCTCTGCCTCCTGGGTTCAAGAGATTCTCCTCCCTCAGCCTCCTGAGTACCTGGGATTACAGGCATGTGCCACCACACCCGGCTAATTTTTGTATTTTTAGTAGAGACAGGGTTTCACCATGTTACCCAGGCTGACCTCTAACTCCTGAGCTCAGGTGATCCGCCCACCTCTGTCTCCCAAAGTGCTGGGATTACAGGCATAAGCCACTGCGCCCAGCCTAACTTACTCTTTCTTAACCTCAGATATGCATTTATAAGTACATAGCGCTCTATTAGTCACTTTTGCATTTAAACCCTTAGAACAACTTTTTAAAGTAAGCATTATTTTGCTAAGGAAATTAATTCAGATTTAACTTTCCTGAGTTTATACATCTAGTAAGTAGATGAGTCAGGATGTGAACCCAGATCTCTTGCTTACTAGTAACTTTCTCTTTTTACTGCATCTAATATAATTTTCTTTACCATTCCTCACTGTTGATACAATTAGGGCTTTAAATAAAGCATATAGGCTGGGCAGGGTGGCTCACATCTGTAATCTGAGCACTTTGGGAGGCCAAGCTGGAAGAATTGCTTGAGGCCAAGAGTTCAAGACTACCCTGGCCAACATGGCAAGTCCTCATCTCTAAAAAAAAAGAAAAGAAAGAAAAATGGGGCCAGGCATGGTGGCTCACACCTGTAATCCCAATGCTTTGGAAGGCTGAGGTGGGCACATCACTTGAGGCCAGGCGTTTGAGACCAGTCTAGCCAACATGGCGAAACCCCATCTCTACTAAAAATACAAAAATTTACCTGGGCATGGTGGCATACACCTGTAATCACAGCTACTCGGGAGGTTGAGGCATGAGAATCACTTGAACCCGGGAGGTGGAGGTTGCAGTGAGTGGAGATCATACCACTGCACTCCAGCCTGGGCAACAGAGTGAGACTCCATCTCAAAAAAAAAAGAAAAGAAAGAAAAAGAAATGAATAAATAAAGCATATGAACATCTTTGAATCTACAGCCTTCGTAGAGTACCTGAAATTTTATTCATTTTTACACTTAATCTACAGATCTTTATGGAACCCCTGGTATATGATAAGCACTGTTCTAGACACTGGATATGCAAAAGTAAGCCAAAACAAAAGTCCCTATCTTAATGGGGCTTACATTCCAGCAAGGAAATACAGACAGTAAATAATGAGTTATATGTGTATCAGATGGCGATAGCTGAAACAAAGCAGGCAGGCCAGGGTAGAGAAAGTTTTCAGGAAGCGGGGGGCTTCAATTTGAATGAGATGGTTAGGGAAGCCCTCTCTACTAAAATGACATTAGGCAGAAACCTGAATAAGGTGAGGGAGTGAGTCTTGCAAATATATATTGAATTCTTGCTATGTGCAAGACACTAGTCTAGGCACTGGGGTTATACCTGTGAAGAACACAGGCATGGTTTTTATTCTCCAAGAACTTAAGAGAATTTGGGATATGGGAAGGTGGGATAAATAAAGTTATCTTGCTTCAAAGTCACTTGATACTTTTCTATATACAAAAATGACTTTAGGGCCAGGCATGGTGGCTCACGCCTGTAATCTCAGCACTTTGGGAGGCTGAGGTCAGGAGTTCAAGACCAGCCTGGCCAACATGGTGAAACCCCATCTCTACTAAAAATACAAAAATTAGCCAGGTGTGGTGGTGCACGCCTGTAATCCCAGTACTCAGGAGGCTGAGGCAGGATAATCACTTGAACCCACGGGGCAGAGGTTGTGGTGAGCCGAGATCGCACCACTGCACTCCAGCGTGGGCAACAGAGCGAGACTCTGTTTCAAAAAAAAAAAAAAATGGTGGGGGAGTGGGGGTTGTTGGATGCAGTGGCTCATGCCTGTAATCCCAGCACTTTGGGAGGCCAAGGCAGGAGAATCACTTGAGCTCAGGAATTCGAGACCAGAGTGGGCGTAGCGAGACCTCATCTCTACTAAAAATCAAAAAAATTAGCTAGGCATCATGGCATGCACCTGTAATCCCAGCTACTTGAGAGGCTGAGGTGGGAGGATCACTTGAGCTGAGATCAAAGCTGCAGTGACTATGATTGTGCCATTATACTGCAACCTGGGCAACACAGCAAGATCCTGTCTCAAAAACAAAAAAACATGGAAATAGATTGGGAAATTTTGATATCAGTTGAAAAGGCATTCCAAATGAAGAGACTGAAGGAGAGTGGCAGAGAAGCAGTGTTTCAAGAGATAATGGCAGAACATTTTCCAGAAGTGAAGAAAAATACTAATTGAAGCCCTCTTTTAAAAAGAAAAAGAAGCCCGCTACTGTGGCTTGTTTTCCCAGCACTTTGGCAGGCTGGGGTGGGCAGATTGCTTGAGCCCAGCAGTTCCAGACCAGCCTGGGCAATGGGGGGAAACCACGTCTCTACAAAAAATAGAAAAATTAGCCAGGTGTGGTGGCACATGCCTATAGTTCTAGTTCCTTTGGAGGTTGAGGTGGGAGGATCACCTGAGCCCAGGGAGATTGAGGCTGCAATGAGCTGTGATCACACCACTGTGTTCCAGCCCAGGCGACAGAGTGAGACCCTGTCTCAAAAAAAAAAAAAGGAAAAACATAAAAATAAAGTAATATTTTAGATGAGAAGATAGGTCTATCACATTTTAGAAGCTACCAGGCAGTGCTCTGTTTGAATGTCCTAATGTAACTGGACCCAGGTTTGGCTGCCCGGCCACTTGAAAGCCAGACACAAGAGACACGGGTTGGTAGGAGGAAAAGCAGGTTTAATCAGAAAGCCAACAAACCGAGAAGATGGTGAACTAGTGTTCTAAAGTACTATCTTAAATTATAAATGTTACCATAGTGTTTTTAAAGGGAGACTTGGTGTGGGAGACATGCAGGAGTGGTGAGAATGCAGGGTCTGTGTGTCTTTGTTCTGATGGCTGTCTTGCATAATTGCCTGTCAGGAGGTATGGTTGGTGTTATCTTGACTTAAGACTGATGGTGATGGACTAATCGTTCCAGACTCCCTCTGAGCAGGAGGATTCTGCAGTCTGGGCTCCATGCCTAGTTTGTTTCAAGATTAGCTTCTGTGATTTCTTTTTTTCCAACTTTTATTTTAGATTCAAGGGGTGCATGTGCAGGTTTGTTACATGAGTAAATTACATGTCACAGGAGTTTGGTGTACAGACAATTTTGTCACCCAGGTAATCAGCACAATACCCAATAGGTAGTTTTTGAATCCTCACCCTCCTCTCTGAAATTTCTTAAGCAAGAACATAATTAAATAAGCATGCATTGCCAGAAGGGAGGGAAAGAAGAAGAAAGTTGGTGATTAAAATATATTTTTAAAACCGAGATCCCTGGGTACACTAAGGTTAGGGAAGTGAATTAATGTGCTTTAGATTTCCTAGGAAACTGAGGCCTAGGCCCAGGTTTACAGCTGTCCCCTCTTCCTTTCCTCTTCAGAGAGTACACACTAGATGTGTACAGACTCTCCTCCGTGGTCACACAGCACGATTCCAAGAAGGCTGGAGCTGAGGTGGTAAAGCAGGTGGAGCACCCTTTGCTGAGTGGCCTCTTATACCCCGGACTGCAGGTACTTAAGGGGGATGGAGTGGCCCGATGACCTTTTCTGCTCTGGTTTGATGATAGGCATATCTTATTGCACTTTGCTTTACTGCACTACGCAGATATTGTGTTTTTTACAAATTGAAGGTGTGTGGCAACCCTGTGTACAGCAAGTCCACCAGCACCATTTTTCCAACACCATGTGCTCACTTCGTGTCTCTGTGCCACATTTTGGTAATTCTTACAGTATTTCAAGCTTTTTCATTATTATCATATCTGCATGGTGATATGCGATCTGTTACCTTTGATGTTAATATTGTAATTGTTTTGGGGCACCACAAACTGTGCCCGTATAAGACAACGAACTTAATAAATATTGTGTGTGTTCTGACTACTCTACCATCCAGCCATTTCCTCACTCTCCTGGCCTCCTCATTTCCTAAAACACAACAATATTGAAATTAGGCTAATTAATAACCCTACAATGGCCTCTAAGTGTTGAAAGGGAGAGTCACACATAGCTCACTTTATTTATTTATTTATTTTTGAGACGGAATCTCGCTCTGTCGCCCAGGCTGGAGTGCAGTGGCGCAATCTCGGCTCACTGCAACCTCCGCCTCCCGGGTTCAAGCAATTCTCTGCCTCAGCCTCCCGAGTAGCTGGGATTACAGGCGCCTGCCACCATGCCCGGCTGATTTTTTTGTATTTTTAGTAGAGACGGGGTTTCACCATCTTGGCCAGGCTGGTCTTGAACTCCTGACCTCATGATCCACCCACCTTGGCCTCCCACAGTGCTGGGATTATAGACGTGAGCTACCGCGCCTGGCCGCACATCTGTCACTTTAAATCTACACCTAGAAATGATTAAGCTTAGTGAAGAAGGAATGTCAAAAGCGGAGGCAGGCGGAAAGCTGGGCCTCTTGCACCAAATAGACAGGTTGTGAATCCATAGGGAAAGTTCTTGAAGGAAATTCAAAGTGCTACTCCAGTGAACACCTGAAAAATAGAAACAGACGTAAGTTTCACTTATGCTGATATGGAGAAGATTGTAGTGCTCTGGATAGAAGATCAAACCAGCCACAATGTTACCTTAATCTAAAGCCTACTCCAGAGAAAGGCCCTGTCTTCAGTTTTATGAAGGCTGAGAGATTGGTTCATGACGTTTAAAGGGAAAAAAGCCATCTCCATAACATAAAAGTGCAAGGTGGCTCTCCCTCTCCCTCTCTCCCTCTCTCCCTCTCTCCCTCTCTCCCTCTCTCCCTCTCTCCCTCTCTCCCTCTCCCCCTCTCCCCCTCTCCCCCTCTCCCCCTCTCCCTCTCTGTCTCCCCTTTCCACGGTCTCCCTCTGATGCTGAGCCCAGGCTGGATTGTACTGCCGCCATCTCGGCTCACTGCAACCTCCCTGCCTGATTCTCCTGCCTCAGCCTGCCGAGTGCCTGGGATTGCAGGCGCACGCCGCCACGCCTGACTGGTTCTTGTATTTTTTGGTGGAGACGGGGTTTCGCTGTGTTAGCCGGGCTGGTCTCCAGCTCCTGACCGCGAGTGATCTGCCCGCCTCGGCCTCCCGAGGTGCCAGGATTGCAGACGGAGGCTCGCTCACTCAGTGCTCAATCTTGCCCAGGCTGGAGTGCAGTGGCGTGATCTCAGCTCGCTACAACCTCCACCTCCCAGCCGCCTGCCTTGGCCTCCCAAAGTGCCGAGATTGCAGCCTCTGCCCGGCCGCCACCCCGTCTGGGAAGTGAGGAGCGTCTCTGCCTGGCCGTCCATCGTCTGAGATGTGAGGAGCCCCTCTGCCCGGCCTCCCAGTCTGGGAAGTGAGGAGCACCTCTTCCCGGCCGCCATCCCGTCTAGGAAGTGAGGAGCGTCTCTGCCCGGCCGCCCATCGTCTGAGATGTGGGGAGCGCCTCTGCCCCACCGCCCCGTCTGGGATGTGAGGAGCACCTCTGTCTGGCCGCGACCCCGTCTGGGAACTGAGGAGTGTCTCTGCCCGACCGCCACCCCGTCTGGGAGGTGAGCGTCTTTGCCCGGCCGCCCCGTCTGAGAAGTGAGGAGCCCCTCCGCTTGGCAGCTGCCCCGTCTGGGAATTGAGGAGCGTCTCCGCCCGGCAGCCGCCCCGTCCGGCAGGTAGGGGGCAGCCCCTGCCTGGCCAGCCGCCCCGTCCGGGAGGGAGGTGGGGGGCGCCTCTGCCCGGCCACCCTGTCTGGGAAGTGAGGAGCCCCTCTGCTAGGCCGCCACCCCGTCTGGGAGGAGTACCCAATAGCTCATTGAGAACGGGCCATGATGACGATGGCGATTTTGTCAAATAGAAAAGGGGGAAATGTGGGGAAAAGAAAGAGAGATCAGATTGTTACTGTGTCTGTGTGGAAAGAGGTAGACATGGGAGACTCCATTTTGTTCTGTACTAAGAAAAATTCTTCTGCCTTGGGTTGCTGTTAATCTATAACCTTACCCCCAACCCCGTGCTCTCTGAAACATGTGCTGTGTCCACTCAGGGTTAAATGGATTAAGGGCGGTGCAAGATGTGCTTTGTTAAACAGATGCTTGAAGGCAGCATGCTCTTTAAGAGTCATCACCACTCCCTAATCTCAAGTACACAGGGAGACAAACACTGCGGAAGACCGCAGCGTCCTCTGCCTAGGAAAACCAGAGACCCTTGTTCACATGTTTATCTGCTGACCTTCCCTCCACTATTGTCTTATGACCCTGCCAAATCCCCCTCTCCGAGAAACACCCAAGAATGATCAATAAATACTATTAAAAAAAAAAAAAGTGCAAGGTGAAGCAGCAAGCGCTGATGTAGAAGTTGCAGCAAGTTACCCAGAAGATCTAGCTAAGATCATTGATGAAGGTGGCTACACTAAACAATGGATTTTCAAGGTAGATGAAATAGCCTTTTTTCGGAAGAAGATGCCATCTCGGACTTTCGTAGCTAGAGAGAAGTTGATTCCTGGCTTCAAATCGTCAAAGGACAGGCTGACTCTCTTGTTAGGAGCTAATGCAGCTGGTGACTTGAAGTTGAAGCCAATGCTAATTTACATTCCAAAAATCCTAGTGCCTTTAAGGATTATGCTAAATAGGCCTGGCATGGTGGCTCATGCCTGTAATCCCAGCACTTTGGGAGGCCGAGGTGAGCAAATCACTCGAGGCCAGGAGTTCGAGACCAGCCTGGCCAACATGGTGAAACCCCGTCTCTACTAAAACTACAAAAAAAAAAAAAAGAAGAATTAGGCCAGGCGTGATGGCTCACACCTGTAACTCAGCACTTTGGGAGGCTGAGGCAGGCAGATCACGAGGTCAGGAGTTCGAGACCAGCCTGGCCATCATAGTAAAACCCCGTCTCTACTAAAAATACAAAAATTAGCCAGGCATGGTGGTGCGCAACTGTAGTCCCAGCTACTCGGGAGGCTGAGGCAGGACAGTTGCTTGAACCCAGGAGGTGGAGATTGCAGTAAGCCGAGATCGCACCATTGCACTCCAGCCCAGGCAACAATGCAAGACTCTGTCTCAAAAAAAAAAAAAAAAAAAAATAGCCAGGCGTTGTGGCGCGCATCTGTAATCCCAGCTACTCAGGAGGCTGAGGCAGGAGAATCACTTATACCCAGGAGGCAGAGATTGCAGTGAGCCGAGATCACACCACTGCACTCCAGCCTGGGTAACAGAGTGAGACTCCATCTCAAAAAAGAATTATGCTAAGTCTACTCTGCCTGAGCTCTATAAATGGAACAACAAAGCCTGGATAGTAGCACATCTGTTAACAGTATGATTTACTGAGCATTTTAAGCCCACTTTTGAGACCTACTCCTCAAAAAGAAAGATTCTTTTCAAAACATTACTGCTCATTGACAGTGCACCTGGTCACCTAAGAGCTCTGATGGAGAGCTTCTGTAGAGCTTGAGATGTTCAGGAGTTGAATGTTATTTTCATGCCTGCTAACACAACATCCATTCTATAGCCCATGGATCAAGGAGTGATTTCAACTTTCAAGTCCTACTATTTAAGAAATATATTTCAAAAGGCTATAGCTGCCATAGATAGTGACTCCTCCGATGGATCTGGGCAAAGTAAACTGAAAACCTCTGAAAAGGATCCAGCATTCTCGGTGTTATTAAGAATATTCGTGATTCATGGGAGGAAGTAAAAATATCCATATTAACAGAAGTTTGGAAGAAGTGGATGGTAACTGTCATGGGTGACTTCGAGGGGTTCAAGACTTCAGTGAGGGAAGTCACTGTAGATGGGGTAGAAATAACAAGAGAACTACAATTAGGAGTGGAGCCTGAAGATGTGACTGAATTGCTGCAATCTCATGATAAATTTTGAACAGATGAGGAATTGCTTCTTATGGATGAGCAAAGAAAGTGGTTTCTTGAAATGGAAACTACTGGTGAGGATTCTGTGAACGTTGTTGAAATGGCAACAAAAGATTTTGAATATTACATAAACTTAGTTGATAAAGCAGCAGCAGGGTTTGAGAGGATGGACTCCAATATTGAAAGAAGTTCTGCTGTGGACAGAATGCTATCAAACAGCATCACCTGCACCAGATAAATCTTTCGTGAAAGGGAGAGTCAATTGATGTGGCAAACTTCATTGTTGTCTTATTTTAGGGAATTGCCACAGCCACTGCAGCCTTCAGCAACCACCACCCTGATCAGTCAGCAGCCTTCAGACATGGAGGCAAGACCCTCCACCAGCAAGAATATTATGACTTGCTGAAGGCTCAGATGATCATTAGCATTTTTAGCCATACCTTAACCAAATTAATGTATGTACGTTGTTTTTGTAGACGTAACGCTATTACACACTTTAAATAGACTACGGTATAGTGTAACCACAACTTTTATATGCGCCGAGAAACAAATCCAAGTGAGTCACTTTATTGTGGTTGTCTGGAACTGAACCCACAGTATCGCTGAGGTATGCCTGTACTGTACACAAACCTCTCTCCTGGCACCAGTTAAATATATGCATTTGCTATTCCTTCTCCAACCTATAGGCCTTCCTGTGTGTCTCTCCTCTTCCTTCCCCGCTTCCTGGGAAGCTCTTTTACTTCTTCCATTATAATTCCTTCTCTACCTGTCTGTCCTTTAAGACATTGTTCGTCTCATACATCTTTATATTAATCATAATCCTTTTTATCATAATCTTAATAAAGGAAATAAACTTCAGAGCGATATGTGAAAATAAATTTGAGCATGATCCTATTTTCTGTTAAACAAAACAAATACATGTTTTAACAGAAACATCCTTCTGTTTCCTTTGTGTGCACATATATTTGTATGAGCAAGGAGAAGGATAGAAAAATACAAACCAGGCGGGTGCAGTGGCTCACGCCTGTAATCCCAGCACTTTGGGAGGCCGAAGTGGGCGGATCACGAGGTCAGGAGATCGAGACTATCCTGGCTAACATGGTGAAACCCCATCTCTACTAAAAATACAAAAAATTAGCCAGGTGTGGTGACGGGCGCCTGTAGTCCCAGCTACACAGGAGGCTGAGGCAGGAGAATGGCATGAACCTAGGAGGCGGAGCTCGCACCACTGCATTCCAGCCTGGGTGACAGACAGTGCAAGACTCCATCTCCAAAAAAAAAAAAAAAAAAAAAAAGAAAAGTACAAACCAAGCTGTTGATACTGTTTACCTTGTGAAGACAGGATGGAAATATGGATAGACTTCACTTTTTCTTTGTATATCTGTATAATTTTTTTTAATTAAATTTTTTGTAGAGACAGGGTCTCACTATGTTGTCTAGGCTGGTCTTGAACTCCTGGCCTCAAGTGATCCTCCTGCCTTAGTCTCCCAAAGTGCTGAAATTGCAGGCATAAGCCAACACGTCTAGCCCTTTATAATGTTTGATATGAGAAAATAAGAATTTCCCTTGTCACCTCAAAGAGATATTTTCCAAGGTTAAACCTGGAGCTGGGCGCAGTGGCTGGCACCTGTAATCCCAACACTTTGGGAGGCCAAGACAGGCAGATCACTCGAGGTTGGGAGTTCAAGACCAGCCTGACCAACATGGTGAAACCCCATCTCTACCAAATAATACAAAAATTAGCCAGGTGTGGTGGCATGCCCCTATAGTCCCAGCTACTTGTGAGGCTGAGGTGGGAGAATCGCTTGAACGCAGGAGGTGGAGGTTGCAGTGAGCCGAGATCACGCCACTGCCCTCCAGCCTGGGTGACAGAGTGAGACCCTATCTTAAAAAAAGAAAACCCGGAGACATGCTAGTTCTGCACTGTTGGCTGGGCGCCATGGTTTATGCCTATAATCCCAAGTCCAAGGCAGGAGGATCGCTTGAGGCCAGGAGTTCAAGACCAGCCTAGGCAACGTAGCAAGACTCCATCTCTGTTTTATTCTGTGTGTGTGAGACTCCATCTCTAAAAAAAAAAAAAGAAAGAAAAAACTAGGTCTGTACTGTCTAATGTGGTAGCCTCTAGTCCTAGTCATATGTGGCTATTTAAATTAAATAAAATGGAAATTTTTGTTCTCTAGTCACATTGGCTATATATCAAGTTCTTTGTTAGCTACTATATTGGACAGCACAGACATATAATATATTCGTCACCACAGAAGATTCTGTTGGATAATGCTGTTCTAGACTGTTCCTGCTTGTTCAGCCTTCTCTTCCTCTTCCCTTCAGCCAATTATGCACTAAATCTTATCAATTCTACTTTAAAAAAATGTCTTAAATTCATTCTTGCTCTGCGTCCTCATTGTCTTTTGTCCATCGATATTTCTCACTTAGACTTTCACAATAGCCTTTGAGGCATTCACTTTGTCTCCAACCCATGAGTCTCCAGTCTCTGCCCTACCCTGTTACTGTTGCGCTCTTCCTACAGTGCTGGTCATATTTCTCCTCTCCTTAAAACCTTTCATTGGCCAAGATAACACTAGGCACCCTAGCATGACATTTTATGGTCTTTACCTACTTTTCTAACCTCATCAGTCACTACTTCCCACCTCCCTTGAAGTTCGTACTTTTGCAGACTGAATCACTCAAAATTTCCCTAAACACTTCACACCTCTGTGCCTTCTCACATTCTATTTCCTCTGCATGGTGAAAAACATCTATATGTTCTTCAAAACCAAGCTTAGCCCACAATCTGATTCTAGGAAGACTTCTCCACACCCATCTTACTAAATAGAGATAATTTCTTCTTTTATGTCAACACTGTTCCTTATATGAACATCTGGGTTAACCCTTAGCACACTGAGTTGAAATGATCTGTTTACATGTCTCTCCCCAGCTGGATAATTGGGCTTCTTGAAGGGAGAGTCAGGGTCTGATTTATCTCACCATCCACGGAGCTGGCAGCAGGCCTGGCATGTCATAAGTGACAGTCACTGTTTTATTTATTTATTTTAATTTTATTTTATTTTTTGAGACAGGGCTTCACTCTGTCTCCCAGGCTCGGGTGCAGTGGCACGATCATGGCTCACCGCAGCCACGACCTCTCTGGGCTTAGGTGATCCTCCTACCTCAGCCTCCTGAGTAGCTGGGACTATAGATGCGCGCCATCACACTTGGCTAATTTCTTTTTGTTTGTTTGTTTGTTTTTTATTTTTGGAGAGACACACGGGCTCAAGTGATCTTTCCACCTCAGCCTCCCAAAGTGCTGGGATTACAGGCGTGAGCCATCGCACCCAGACAGTCACTGTTTTCTAGTTCAGTCTTACCTTTTTCCCGAATTCTCACAGGACTTCTTTATGCTACTTATATGTCGTTTGTCACAGGCCACCTTATTCAGTAGAATACCTTTGGCATGACTATGGTTTGTTTTCTTCTTCTCTCCCTCCCTGCAGGATTCTGCATATCCTGAGGGCAGAGACTACTCTTATTTTTTTATCCCATGACATCCACATGGAGTAATGTTCACCGCAAACACTCAGCAACTGTCTTTGCAGCTTTTGAGGCCAAGAGGGAAGCTGACTGCTGTTTATTTTCTTCTTGGCTTTACCTTCTGAAAAATCTAGTAATTTCCTAAAGTTTCTGATTTCTCAGACCCATATAGAAGAAATAAAGTAGATGTTTAGGCTGGGCATGGTGGCTCTCGCCTGTAATCCCAGCACTTTGGGAGGCCAAGGTGGGTGGATCACCTGAGCTCAGGATTTTAAGGCCAGCCTGGGCAACATGGCAAAACGCCGTCTCTACTAAAAATACAAAAAATTAGCTGGGCGTGGTGGTGCATGTCTGTAATCCCAACTACTCGGGAGGCTGAGGCAGGAGACTCACTTGAACCCGAGAGGCAGAGGTGGCAGTGAGCCGAGATCACGCCACAGCACTCCAGCCTGGGCGACAGAGCGAGACTCTGTCTCAAAAAAATAAAGTAGATGTTTATGTTCATGTGTTTCTTTCCACAGGCTTTGGATGAAGAGTATTTAAAAGTAGATGCCCAATTTGGAGGCGTTGATCAGAGAAAGATTTTCACCTTTGCAGAGAAGGTGAGTGTCCGCTTTCCTGTCTTTTTTCACTTGCACCTCAGAGGTATGCAGCTGTGTTTATTGAACTATGATGTGTCAGTCCCACTAGTCACAGTGTATGGTAAATATTCTCCTTGTTTTGCAGATGAGAACACTGAGGATAGAAGATAAGAAGTTGTCCAATATCACACAGTTAGTAACTGAGCAGGAATTATTAGTACCCAGATCTTTCAAACTCCAGAGCCCATGTGCCTGGTGACAACCAGGAAGCTGCTCCCGCACCTGTTGGATTTACTCCTTTCCTAATAGCCCAGTTTCCAAGGAGAGGCATTACCAGTTGGAACTACTGTCCTTTCACAGAGCATTTGGTTCGCATTTCCCAGCATCTTTTTTTTTTTCTTGTCTTTTTTTTGAGACAAGTTCTCACTCTGTCGCCCAGGCCAGAGTGCAGTAATGTGGTCATGGCTCATCACAGCCTCGACAGCCTGGGCTCAAGCAGTTCTCCCACCTCAGCCTCCCAAGTAGCTGGGACCACAGGTGCATGCCACAACACCCGGGTAGTTTTAAAATTACTTGTAGGGATGAGGCCTCCCTGTGTTGCCCAGGCAGGTCTCAAACCCCTGGGCTCAAGCAGTCTTCCTGCCTTGGCCTCCCAAAGTGCTGGGATTATAGGCAAGATCCACTGTGCCTGGCTTAGTTATTTGATATAGTTAATGAATGCAGAAATGCTTACTCTCTCTCTCTATATATATAGATATATATATCTATATATATATTTTTTTTTGAGACTGAGTTTCGCTGTTGTCACCCAGGCTGGAGTGCAATGGCTCACTCTTGGCTCACTGCAACCTCCACCTCCCAGGTTCAAGCGATTCTCCTGCCTCAGCCTCCCGAGTAGCTGGGATTACAGGTGCCTGCCACCATGCCTAGGTAATTTTTATATTTTTAAGTAGAGATGGGGTTTCACCATGTTGGCCAGGCTGGTTTTGTACTCCTGACCTCAGGTGATCCACCCATCTCAGCCTTCCAAAGCACTGGGATTACAGGTGTGAGCCACTGCACCCAGCCACAATATAAATTTTTTGAGGGCCAGGCACTGTGGCTCATGCCTGTAATCACAGCACATTGGGAGGCTGAGGCAGGAGGATCATTTGAGCCCAGGAGTTTGAGACCAGCCTGGGCCACATAGCAAGACTCTGTCTCCACAATAAAATAAAAAATTAGCCAGGCACACCTCTGTAGTCCCAGCTATTCAGGAGGCCGAGGCAGAATAATTGCTTGAGCCCAGGAGGTGTGATCATGGCTGCAGTGAGCCATGATCACACCATCACACTCCAAACTGGGTGACAAAGCAAGACCTTGTCTCTGAAAAAAAAAAACAAAAAAGAATAAAATAAATACATTTTTTGATTATTTCTTATTATTTGTTTTTGTTTTTGTTTTTTGTTGTTTTTTTGTTTTTTAAAGACAGAGTCTCACACTGTTGCCTGGGCTGGAGTGCAGTGGTGCGATCTCGGCTCACTGCAACCTCTGTTTCCCAGGTTCAAGTGACTCTCTTTGCCTCAGCCTCCCAAGTAGCTGGGATTACAGGTGCCTGCCACCACACCCAGCTAATTTTTTTGTATTTTTAGTAGAGACGGAGTTTCACTATGTTGGCCAGGCTGATCTCGAACTCCTGACCTCATGATCCACCCACCTCAGCCTGTCAAAGTACTGGGATTACAAGCATGAGCCACTGCGCCTGGCCTATTATTTCATTGTATCTGCTTGATTAACTTTTTAGTTGGACCTCCTTTTATTATTAGAGCAGGGATTTGGCCCATACCTTGTTTTTGTATGACTCATGAGCTAAGAATGGTTTTTACATTGTTTAAGGATTGTGAAAAAAGATGAAGAATAAGCAGTAAAGAGCATATGTGGCCCATAAAGCCTAAAATCTTTTTTTTTTTTTTTTTGAGAGGGAGTCTCGCTTTGTCACCCATGCTGGAGTGCAGTGGCACAATCTTGGCTCACTGCAACCTCTGCCTCTTGGGTTCCAGCAATTCTCCTGCCTCAGCCTCCCAAGTAGCTGGGACTACAGGCACGTGCCACCACACCCAGCTAATTTTTGTATTTTTAGTAGAGACAGGGTTTCACCATGTTGGCCAGGAATGGTCTTGATCTCTTGACCTCATGATCTGCCCGCCTTGGCCTCCCATAGTGCTAGGATTACAGACGTGAGCCACCGCACCCAGCCCCTAAAATCTTTATTAACTGGCCCTTTCTAAAACAGTTTGCCCATCCCTGCCCTAGAGATTACAACACGTATCCTTGCAATTTATTACAGTTTAAGTTAGATATTTTTACCACTGCCCAACAATGCAAGAAACAGTTTTACTACATTTTTGCTCCAACAACAGTTGGAGTAAAACTCATTTTTTGTTTGTTTGTTTGTTTTTGTTTTTTGAGATGGAGTCTTGCTCTGTCGCCCAGGCTGGAGTGCATAGTGCCATCTCGGCTCACTGCAACCTCCACCTCCCGGGTTCACGCCATTCTCCTGCCTCAGCTTCCCAAGTAGCTGGGACTACAGGCGCCCGCCACCACACCCTGCTAATTTTTTGTATTTTTAGTAGAGACGGGGTTTCACCGTGTTAGCCAAGGTGGTCTCGGTCTCCTGACCTCGTGATCCTTCGACCTTGGCCTCCCAAAGTGCTGAGATTACAAGCGTGAGCCACCGCGCCTGGCAAAACTCATCTTTTTTTTTTTTTTTTGAGACAGAGTCTTGCTCTGTCACCAGGGTGGAGTGCAGTGGCGTGATCTTGGCTCACTGCAACCTCCGCCTCCCGCCATTCTCCTGCCTCAGCCTTCCAAGTAGCTGGGATTACAGGCGCCCACAACCATGTCCAGCTAATTTTTGTATTTTTAGTAGAGATGGGGTTTCACCATGTTGGCCAGGTTGGTCTCCATCTCCTGACCTCGTAACCCACCTGCCTCGGCCTCCCAAAGTGCTGGGATTACAGGCATGAGCCACCATGCCCGGCTTATTTTCTTTAACCTACCAATCACAGTTATTTTGGCATCATGGTCTGTTTATTGCAATATCTGGATTGTTTCTGAATCTGCTTCTATTGGCTATTTTCTCTTGACTGTCAGCCACTTTTCTCTGCTTCCCATTTCTAGTATTTTTTTGTATGTGTGTATCAAAGGGATTATAGATGCATTGTAGACCCTCCGGATTGTGTTTGTAGGATGCTATGTTTTCTGTAGATTGCTAAATTACTGACTTATCACCTGGGTTCTGTCAGGGGTTGGTTTTAGGCTTTGTTAGAACATCTACTTCAGCTTAGCCTTTACTCCTGTGGTGTGGTCCTTGTTCCTAGAGCATGGCCTTTCTAGAGACTCAAACCGAAATATCACAGTGTTCACAAAGCCTTCTCTACTTTGATTGGAGCTAAACTTCCATCTCTGTCTCCCCAATACTGTGCAGCCTCCAAAATCTCTGCCCAGGTCTCCAGCCTCCCAGAGCCTGTTCTCTGCCAGACTTCCTGGTATCTCACTATGTGCATACACAGCTATGAGTCAGCCAAGAAATCAGTGGGGAATTTTGATATAGGCTGAGGAACCCATCCCAACCCCTAGCCTCCTCCAGCCTTGAACTCCAATAGCTGTTTCCTCTGCTTAGTCTTTCGCTGTCTGCTTGGTCTCTTTTTCTCAGCACCTGGTTTGCAAAGAAATACCCTCAGTGAGAAAGCCCAAGGCAAGTGTGGTCACCTTACTTCCCTTTGCTCAAGATTTGCTGCCCTGTTGGGTTTTTTTGTTTTGTTTTTTGTTTGTTTTGTTTTTGTTTTTGTTTTTTGAGATGGAGTCTCGCTCTTGTCGCCCAGGCTGGAGTGCAATGGCACGATCTTGGCTCACTGCAACCTCCACCTCCCGGGTTCAAGCGATACTACTGCCTCAGCCTCCTGAGTAGCTGGGATTACAGGTGCCTGCCACCACGCTTGGCTAATTTTCGTATTCTTAGTAGAGATGGGGTTTCACCATGTTGGCCAGGCTCATCTTGAACTGCTAACCTTAGGTGATCCGCCCACCTCAGCCTCCCAAAGTGCTGGGATTACAGGCGTGAGCCACCATGCCCAGCTTGCCCTGTTGTTTTATGTGTTTCCAGCTTTTATTGTTGTTTATGGTGACATAAGTCCAATAGCCTCACAATGTAATACTGATAGAAAAGCAGTAGGGAAAAAAACTTCGCTTGAATTACAGTCACTGTCAAAGCTACATATTCAGTATAAAAAGATTGGAAGCAATATAACAACTACTCAGTTGCTGGCCAAGTTAGATGAGATCAGGGCACTGAGGAGGAACTTAGACTAATATCTGCTTTTGTGTGTTTCTCTCATCTCTCAGTACCTCCCTGCACTTGGCTATTCAAAACGGGTCCATCTGATGAATCCTATGGTTCCAGGATTAACAGGCAGCAAAATGAGCTCTTCAGAAGAGGTAAGTTGCCAGCTGAGACTTGAATTTAGAAATCTTCAGCCTCAATGGAGAGATTGAGGACTGAAAAGAACAGTGACCTGGCTAACTAGAATTCTCCAATATTTGAGTTAGAAGGGGCCTTACACCATTCAGTTAGTTTAGTGGTTCTTGAGTATCAAAGGATCCAGAGCAGTCCTGATGACATCTAATCATAACTTAATGGTTTTTACTGCTGATAAAAAAATAAAAGCAAAAGTAATGTCTTTGTTCATACAACTGTGATGAAATTCAGCCTTATTAATGAGAGCACTATGGTTGCATTTCACTAATTAGCATTTTTATTCCTAGGGTAATACTTGATATCACTCATATTATGATATCTTTTAATATTTAAGAGCCCCTCTTGAGCTCGTGTACTTGAGGGAAAGTTCACTTTGGTTCTGTTCATTAGAGCGTGGAAATCCAAAGATGTGAAAAGTTGAGTTCTGGGTTCCCAAACATGGCTTACCTTCAGAATCATCTAGGGAATTAAAAAAAAAAAAAGTGTTGATTAGACCTTGTCCATAGAGATTCTGATAAAGTAGTTCTGGGAGGAACTTAGGAATCTGTATTTCCTTCCTTCCTTCCTTCCCTTTCTCTCTCCCTTTTTTTTTTTTTTTTTTTTTTGAGATGGAGTCTCACTCTGTCACCCAGGCTGCAGTGCAGTGGTGCGATCTCGGCTCACTGCAAGCTCCGCCTCCCAGGTTCACACCATTCTCCTGCCTCAGCCTCCCAGAGTAGCTGGGACTACAGGTGCCCGCCACCATGCCTGGCTAATTTTATTTTGTATTTTTTTAGTAGAGATGGGGTTTCACTGTATTAGCCAGGATGGTCTCGATCTCCTGACCTCGTGATCCACCCACCTCAGCCTCCCAAGGTGCTGGGATTATAGGCGTGAGCCACTGCACCCAGCCAAAAAGTTTTTAAAAATACAAATTAAAAAAAAAAAAAAAAAAAAGGCCTGCGTGGTAGCTCATGCCTGTAATCCCAGCACCTTGGGAGGCCATGGCAGATGGATACTTGAGGTCAGGAGTTCGAGACCAGCCTGTCCAACATGGTGAAACCCCATCTCTACTAAAAGTACAAAAATTAGCCAGGCGTGGTGGCAGGCGCCTGTAATCCCAGCTACTAGGGAGGCTGAGGCAGGAGAATTGCTTGAACCCAGGATGCAGAGTTTGCAGTGAGCCGAGATCACACCGTTGCACTCCAGCCTGGGCAACAAGAGCGAGACTCTCTCAAAAAAAAAAGGGCCAGGCACAGTGGCTCACACCTGTAATCCCAGCACTTTGGGAGGCCAAGGCGGGTGGATCACCTGAGGTCAGGAGTTCCAGACCAGCCTGGCTAACATGGTGAAACCCCTTCTCTACTAAATATATAAAATTCAGCTGGGTGTGGTGGCATGCACCTGTAATCCCAGCTACTCGGGAGGCTGAGGCAGGAGAATTGCTTGAACCCAGGAGACAGAGGTTGCACTGAGTCAAGATTGCATCACTGCACTCCAGCCTGGGCCACAGAGTGAGACTCCATCTTAAAAAAAAAAAAAAAAAAAAAATGCCTGGCCCAATCCCAAGAGATTTTGATTCATTAGGTTTGGGTGGAACCCAGTAAAAGGTGATTCATATACTGTCACATGTGAGCTAGAATTTGGTAACCACTGAACTCAAATGACCATGAACTCACTCTTTCCAAATAAGAAACAAAGCCTATTACCTAAAAAGGAAAAATGGCTGTAGATAATATATAATACTTAGTGTGGCTGATTGCTGTGAACAAGTATCCTCACACATTGTCGACAGCAATGTTGATTAGGATACCTTTCAAAAAACAATTTTGAACCTAGCAATTTTGGGCATCTTAAGGAAATGATTCTAGAGAAGGGAAAAGACTGCAAAGATGTCCAATGTAGCATTATATATAATTTGTAAAAATTAGGATAGAATCTAACAGTTTGGAGTTTGCTAAATTATGTTTCCACTAATAATTGGGAATATAATACGGCATAAAAACTATAAATAGGCCACACATTGTGGTTCACACCTGTAATCCTAGCACTTTGGGAAGCCAAGGTGGGCAGATAGGTTGAGTCCAGGAGTTCAAGACCAGCCTTGGCAACATGATAAAATCCCATCTCTATAAAAAATTTTAAAAATTAGCTAGGCATGGTGGCATGCACCAACAGTTCCAGCTACATGGGAGGCTGAGGTAGGAGGACTACTTGAGCCTGGGAGGCAAAGGTCGCAGTGGGCCATGATTGTGCCACCACACTCCAGCCGGGGCAACAGAGCAAGCAAGATCCTATCAATCCCAACACTTTGGGAAGCTGAGGCAGGAGGATTGCTAGAGGCCAGGAGTTTGAGATTGTCCTGGGCAACACAGTGAGACCCCATTTTAACAAATAATTAGCCAGGTATGCCAGGTGCGGTGGCTCACGCCTGTAATCCCAGCACTTTGGGAGGCCAAGGCGGGTGAATCACCTAAGGTCGGGAGTTCGACACCAGCCTGACCAACATGGAGAAACCCCGTCTCTACTAAAAATACAAAATTAGCTGGGCTTGGTGATACATGCCTGTAATCCCAGCTACTTGGGAGGCTGAGGCAGGAGGAACCACTTGAACCCAGGAGGCGGAGGTTGAGGTGAGTCGAGATCATGCCATTGTACTCCAGCCTGGGCAACAAAAGCAAAACTGTCTCAAAAAAATAAATAAATAAATAAATAAATAAATAAATAAATAAAAATTAGCCAGGCATGGTTTTGTACACCTGTAGTCCTAGCTCCTCATGAGGCTGAGGTCAGAAGATCACTTAATGGCAGGAGTTCGAGGTTACAGTGAACTATATAATTGCACCACTGTACTCCATCCTGAGCAACAGAGCGAGACCGTCTGAAAAGAAAAAAAATTGTAAGTAAGGACCAGGTAGCCACTCAGAAATACTTAAAAGATAGACATTTATTCTCCAACTACAAATTCATAACAATTTTGTGTGCTATAAACAAAGCCTGAGAAGAACATAAAAAATAAAATAGTTTAATTTGTTAGATGGCAGGATTGTGAGTGGTTTTTCACTGTCGCCCAGGCTGGAGTGTAGTGGCATGATCATGCCTCACTGCACTTTCAACCTCAGGCTCAAGTGATCCTCCTGCCTCAGCCTCCTGAGTAGCTGGGACCACAGGCGCATACTACCACACCCAGCTAATTTTTTATTTTCAGTAGAGATGAGGTTTTACTATGTTGCCCACACTGGTCTTGAACTCCTGGGCTCAAGCGACTCTCCAGCCTCCCAAAGTGATAAGACTACAGGTGTGAGCCACTGTGCCCAGCCAAACGTTAAAATATTTTTATTGCCTGGGCGTGGTGGCTCACACCTGTAATCCCAGCACTTTGAGAGGCCAAGGCGGGGCGGATCACGAGGTCAAGAGATCGAGACCATCCTGGCTACCACGGTGAAACCCTGTCTCTACTAAAAATACAAAAACAAAATTAGCTGGGCGTGGTGACGGGCACCTGTAATCCCAGCTATTCGGGAGGCTGAGGTGGGAGAATGGCATGAACCCGGGAGGCGGAGCTTCCAGTGAGCTCAGATGGCGCCACTGCACTCCAGCCTGGGCGACAGAGTGAGACTCCGTCTCAAAAAAAAAAAAAAAAATCTTTATTTATTTATTTTTACCACATCCACAGGAAAATATCTGCAAGTACCTAATGTTAAAATCTTTGTAAAAAGAATTTTTTTAGCGAGGCACAGTGGCTCGCACCTTTAATCCCAGCACTTTTGGGAGGCCAAGGCAGGAGAATTGCTTGAGCCCAGAAGTTTGAGACCAGCCTGGGTCACATGATGAAACCCTGTCTCTACAAAAAATAGAATTAGCTGGGCGTGGTGACACATTCCTGTAGTCCCAGCTTTCCAGGAGGCTGAGATGGGAGAATCTCTTGAGCCCAGGAGGTTGAGGCTGCAGTGAGCCATGATTGTGCCACTGCACTCCAGCCTGGGTGACAGAGAAGAAAAAACAAAATTCAACTTACATTAGTTGAGCATATTCTCATTTTCAACCACAAGAGGTCCTCTTCCGTTCCATGACTTCTAGGAGTCCAAGATTGATCTCCTTGATCGGAAGGAGGATGTGAAGAAAAAACTGAAGAAGGCCTTCTGTGAGCCAGGAAATGTGGAGAACAATGGGGTTCTGTCCTTCATCAAGCATGTCCTTTTTCCCCTTAAGTCCGGTAACACTCTCTGTTTTCTTCCTAGAGGCCAGGCTAGAATAGAAAAATTCGTGCTGTTTTCATACTTGTGATTTGTCACAGACTCTTCCTTCAGGGACTGGCTGCCCTGATTCTCTGCTCTGATTTCTTATATATTAAAGTATGAATGATGTTGGGATGTAATTTAATTGTCCATATATTCGTTACCAGGCTAGGTTCTGAGGGAATATTGGGGTGGGCAGAGGTGTTAGAAGTAAGGGTGGGGGCAGACATGTTGAACTAGAGGAATACAACAAAATAGATATAAGCCACAAGCCTTCCCCTGAAGCAGCTGAGATGCTAGCTGGGTATACAATAGTGCCACTCATCCAATTTAAGAATAATACCATACAATAAAGTTCAGAATATATGGCAAAAACTACAAATAGTCATGCATGTGGGCTAGGAATAGTCATGCATGTGGGCTAGGAATGCTGTCAATGAGTTTGTTGACATGGATCCTTTTCCTTATAGAGTTTGTGATCCTACGAGATGAGAAATGGGGTGGAAACAAAACCTACACAGCTTACGTGGACCTGGAAAAGGACTTTGCTGCTGAGGTAACATGAAAGGAAAAGGAATCCTTCCATGAAGATCTGTATTTTGTTATTTTTTGCTGACCGTTAGAACTTGTTTAGAACAACTTGTTCTGTGTAAAAGTGAGCTGCCTGCTATTTTTGCTCTACTTTTGGTAATCTCACTAGTGTCCATTTTCCTTCAAAATTGCAGTTTTGGTTAAAGTTTCTTGTCAGTTAGCTTTTCTGACTTAGGAATTTTGTTAATGCAGATGGATTTCTATCCCTCGGGGCCCTTTCCTTACCTGGCAGGGACTCTGTCTCGCCTCTTCTCAGGAAACATTTCTTATCAGTAAATGTCTGTAATCTTATACACACGAGTGGTCCCTTTAGGATGTACAAAAGCAGTACTCATTCAGTAGAAACCATACTTCTTCAAGTACCCATACAACCATTCTGTTTTTCACTTTCTGTATTCAATAAATTACATGAGATACTAAAAAAAAAAAAAAGAAAAGAATGGGCTGGGTGCAGCAGCTCACACCTGTAATCCCAGCACTTTGGGAGGCCGAGGTGAGTGGATCACCTGAGGTCAGGAGTTCGAGACCAGCCTGACCAACACGGAGAAACCCCATCTCTACTAAAAATACAAAAAAGTAGCCAGGCATGGTGGCACGCACCTGTAATCCCAGCTACTCGGGAGGCTGAGGCAGGGGATTCGCTTGAACCTGGGAGTCGGAGGTTGCAGTGAACCGAGATCATGCCGTTGCACTCCAGCCTGGGAAACAAGAGTGAAACTCCGTCTCAAAAAGAAAAAAAGAAAGGAAAAGAAAAGAAAAAGAAAGATAATCCCCACTCAACTCTGCCAGACCTCTCCATCTTGGCCCACTAGGTTTGTAGTTATATGCTACAGGGCTCTGTGTTTTTGTGGGTTTTTTTTTTTTTTTTTTTGAGACAGAGTCTCACTCTGTCGCCTAGGCTGGAGTGCAGTGGCACGATCTCGGCTCACCGCAACCTCCGCCTCCCAGGTTCAAGCGATTCTTCTGCCTCAGCCTCCTAAGTAGCCGGGATTACAGGTGCCCACCACCACACCCAGCTAATTTTCATATTTTTTAGTAGAGACGGGGTTTCACCATGTTGGCCAGGCTGGTCTTGAACTCCTGACCTCAGGTGATCCGCCTGCCTCGGCCTCCCAGAGTGCTGGGATTACAGGCGTGAGCCCCTGTGCCCGGCCAGGGCTCTGTTTATGCTCTCCAGGGCTGCATATTTTGTTAATGGCTTTGATGAGGATTCAGGTGGTTCCCAGATTCGATGGGCAAATGGTACAAAGCTAATATACTGGTGCTTTAATCACTCTCCAAGTGACTTAGCAGGCTGGAATAAAGGACCTAACTCAGCAAAGATGAAGTATTTCAGGAACAGATGCAAAATCAGGGTTCAAAAACAAGAGATAATTATAAAAGGACAGAATAGAGGCTCCTATTCATTTCAACAGACACCTTAACAAAAGACTTACTAGGTGCCCATGTGTTAGGCACTATGCTAGGGACTGGTATTACACAGAGGGTTCAGTCCTCCTAATGCTCAGTCCAGTAGGCGAGGCAGACTTGTAAACATTTCATTGGCTGCATTTTACATATATATGTATATGTGTTTTTTAACATGTGTATGTGTGTATATATGTGAATATAATATATGTGTGAAAATATATATGTGAATATATATAATGAAAAGAATATATATATACCAGAAATAATATAGGAGGAAATGATTAACTGACTCTCTGGAAAAGCTTGTGGAGGAGACACTATCCAAGCACTATTTTGCTTGAGGAATAGGAGTTCACAAGGAAATCTATGAGGGAATAAATTGTACAAAGACATGGTAGGATGAAACAGCATGATGTATGAGGAATTCCAGGTGGTTTGGTCTGACTAGAGTCTAAAAGGTGAGGAGGGGGATTATGGGAGAGATAGGCAGGGCCAGGTCACAAAGGGAAGACGTGATAATACCATATATAGGGAATAAAATGGGGGGTTTTGTGATTGACTCTGAATTCAGGCCCAACCAATTTAATGGGGCTGTTAGAAATGTTAATATACACCAGGTGCGGTGGCTCACACCTGTAATCCCAGTACTTTGGGAGGCCAAGGCAGGAGAATTGCTTGAGCTCAGGAGTTGAAGACTAGCCTAGGCAACATAGTGAGACTCTGTCTCTACAAAAAAAATTAAAAATCAAAATACTGGCCAGCCATGATGGCACATGCCTGTAGTCGCAGCTACTGGGAAGGCTGAGGTGGGAGGATCGCTTGAGCCCAGGAGATCAAAGCTGCACTGAACCATGATTGCGCCACTGTACTCCAGCTGGGTAACAGAGCGAGACCATGTCTCAAAAAAAAAAAAAATCTTTTGTGGGAATTAGGAATAGATGAAATTCCTCAGAAAAAAGGTCTGCAGCCATGTTATCCAACAGTACTTTCTGTGGTGATGGATATGTCCTATCTGTACTGCCTGATACAGAAGCCACATGTGGCTGTTGAGCACTTGCAATGTGGCAGGTGCAGTTGAAGAACTGAATTTCAGTTTACATTTAAATACCCACACAAGGCTAGTAGCCACCATATTGGACAGCAGCAGCCCTAGAGCTTTTATTAAAATTAAATATTCCCAAGGAAATGAAGAAGTAGCATCAGAAACAAAAATGTTCGCTTTGTTGTATTAAAAGTGTTCATTCCTAAGGGATGTCCCCTCAGAATATCTAGAAGATTCTTTCAGACCAGATTTGAGATATAAAAAAGGCAGTCAGCTGGGTGTGGTGGCTCACACCTGTAATCCCAGCACTTTGGGAGGCTGAGGCAGGTGGATCACGAGGTCAGGAGTTCAAGACCAGTCTGGGCAACATGGTGAAACCCCGTCTCTACTAAAATACAAAAAATTAGCTGGGCGTGGCTGCATGCGCCTGTAGTCCCAGCTACTCAGGAGGCTGAGGCAGGAGAATTGCTTGAGCCCGGGAGGCAGAGGTTGCAATGAGCTGAGATTGCGCCACTGCACCCCAGCCTGGGTGACGGAGCAAGACTCCGTCTCAAAGAAAAGGCAGTCACAGGACACAAGGAATAAAATGGAATTACTGAACTATTACCATGTACCAGCAGCGTTCTCATCATTTTCACACCCACATTCAGTGATTTAACCCTCATCCCCATCCTGTGAGATATAGCTATTGTTAGCTTCACTTTATAAGTAACAAAGCCAACACTGGCCCGGCACGTTGGCTCATGCCTGTAATCCTAGCACTTTGGGAGGCAAAGGCAGGCAGATTGCCTGAACCCAGGAGTTCAAGACCAGCCTGGGTAACATAGCAAGACCCTGTCTCTACAAAAAGAAAAGAGAAAAGGCAGCAGCCAAAGCTTAGAGGGGTTATGTGCCTAATTTGGAGTCACACAGCTAGCTGGGAATCTAATCTGGGTCTGTCGAACTCCAAAGCCCTTCCTCTTTCTTCTTACTCAGCTGTCTCCCTCAGGTTATCTTTAGGCCTTGGGTTACCTATGTGAATGTTTCTCTGCTTGTAAATACCACTTGGTCTGTGACCCTACTCTAAGCATAAATGGAGGGACTAGAAGAATTAGACTAACAAATACATTCAGCTCCTAAACACCCTCAAGTTAGTATAGATTTCAGAATCAAAAGACTTGGATTTTGGACACGTTAGTCTTTCTGAATGTATTTTCCCTTCTCCTACCTGCCTCACAAGATTATCACAAGGATCAAATAAGACTGTTGGGAAAAACTCCCTTGATCCTACTTTTTTGGATTCAGGTGTCCTGTGCCCTGTTCTAGACCTTATCTCACTAGGTCTTGTTCGATTCTGCAGGTTGTACATCCTGGAGACCTGAAGAATTCTGTTGAAGTCGCACTGAACAAGTTGCTGGATCCAATCCGGGAAAAGTTTAATACCCCTGCCCTGAAAAAACTGGCCAGCGCTGCCTATCCAGATCCCTCAAAGCAGAGTAAGGCCAGCCGGAGAGGGGCCGACATCATCAGGAGAGAGAGCTTGTCAATGAGCCTTGGAAAAATGCCTGTCTTAAATTGAGGGCACAACAACCCAGGGGGTCTGAAGTGCAGGAATGTCATGTCCTACTGGCTCCTAGAATGGAACTTGAGTCATTTTGATTTGGGTTTGGTTAACAGCAGGAAGTGATCACATCCTTTTTTACCAGCATTGCTGAGAGCTGCTGGTGTAAGATGTATACTTTGGTCCTTCTAGTCTGTTTGTTAAATCTGCCTCTTCATTAAAGATAGTGACCGGGGCCAGACACAGTGGCTCACACCTATAATCTTAACACTTTGGAAGGCTGAGGCAGGCGGATCACTTGAGCCCAAAAGTTAGAGACCAAAACCCAGTCTCTAACCAAAAAAAAAAAAAAAAAAAAAATTAGCCAGGCAAAGTAGCACATGACTTTAGTCCCAGCTACTTGGGAGGCTGAGGTGAGAGGATCACCTGAGCATGGGGAAGTTGAGACTGCAGTGAGCCATGATCGCACCACTGCACTCCAGCCTGGGCAACAGAGTGAGACTCTATGTCTCAAAAAAAGAAAAATGATAGAAATTAGATTAGACCTATTATACCCAACCAGTATATAGGGTATCGATAGTCTCTTACACAGCTGTTGGGCAGAGCATGCAGAGCTTAGAGAAGCTTATCTTTAGATTCTCCCAGTTTCCTTCTATGTGCATGGGCCTGGCTCTTAGTTGGCCATCCACTTGTGCATAATGCTAAGATATTGGCATTGATAGCTTTGTGCGAGCCTTCCAGAAAAAAACTCAGTAACTCAGTAAAATTTTTTTTTTTTTTTTCTAAAAGAGACAGAGTCTGGCTCTGTTGCCCAGCCTGGTCTTGAAGTCCTGGGCTTAAGCAGTCCTCCCGCCTCAGCCTCCCAAAGTGCTAGAATTACAGGTGTGAGCCACCACACCTGGCCAAGACTCAGTAAATTCTATGTGGAATGCATGAATGGAAATACCTAAAGGAGGCAAAGCTACTACTGCTCCCTCCCCGCTAGTCTAATAATTGAGGGAGAGAACAGATGAAAATCAGGTATGTCATGTCTGAAAGGTTGCCAACCCAGTATTAAAGAAGTTACAACTCAGTGTTTAGACTCTGGGGATTCTACACTAAATCTTACCTAATCTCAGTGTCTTAACGTGGTGGGATCAGCAGCTGACCTGCCACAGGGAAGAATTCTGCCTCATGGGGTTCTTCTCATTCCCAGAGCCAATGGCCAAAGGCCCTGCCAAGAATTCAGAACCAGAGGAGGTCATCCCATCCCGGCTGGATATCCGTGTGGGGAAAATCATCACTGTGGAGAAGGTACTCATTTTTCACCACATCTCAGAGAGGCAGATTGGGGTCAGGTTTGTCTGTTTCCATCCGGAGGAAACGTGGCCTGGAGATGGGAAGTAACATCCTGAGGTCATATTGCAAGTCAGAGTGCAGGTGTCTAATTCCAGGCCACAGGCTTTCTGTTGCGATTGTTGCCTGTGGACATTATGCAACCAAACACAGCCAGGAACTCAGCATGGGGGACGGATGTTAGTCAGAGGGAACTTGTTTATCTGTTAAATCTGGTCTGATAGACTCACCTGATCCCTGTCAGCTTGCCTAGACTAGCTACAGGCCTTATCTTGGATGGGCCATTTTGCCCCCTTCAGAAAGTGGTGGAGGGAAGACTTCCTTTTTCCCAGAGACAGAAGGTTATGCACCCAGTGGCCTGGGACCATTGTTCTGGGCTTTTTTTCCCTTCGACATGGATTTGCTTCTCACTGTGTACCCCAACCACCAAAACCACCCTGAGATCAATGCTGGTGCTCCTGCATCAGATGGCTTAGAGATCCTTCCACCTCTTAACACAAGCATCTAGGTCCACTTTACTCAAATCTGGCCTCAGTTGAGAGCAGAGTATACCATCAGAGCCCATTCTCCTGTCTGCTGTCTGGGACGTGGAAAGAAAGTTAGCTCTAGGGGGTCTTTCCAGGGGCCTCTGTAAGGAGTGGGTGCTCCTTTCTGGAATCCAAGAGTTCACCAGGCTGCTTCTCTAATGGACGATGATCCTCTTCCTCCTGACGTCTCTCCCTGGCAGCACCCAGATGCAGACAGCCTGTATGTAGAGAAGATTGACGTGGGGGAAGCTGAACCACGGACTGTGGTGAGCGGCCTGGTACAGTTCGTGCCCAAGGAGGAACTGCAGGACAGGCTGGTAGTGGTGCTGTGCAACCTGAAACCCCAGAAGATGAGAGGAGTCGAGTCCCAAGGCATGCTTCTGTGTGCTTCTATGTGAGTGAGGACTTGGAGTGGGGCACAGGACCTGGGGAGGCCAGGAAGAGTAGGGAATCAGCCCATATGATGTCCTTCCACACACCAGGTGGAAGCTCTGAGAACACGTGCCTCTTCCTTGCTGATGCCAGAAGTTGATGCATGAAGGACTTATTGTACAAGTACTGTGAATGAAGCATTTTACCTACAGTTAATTTTTGTTAAAATAGAAATGGAGGGCTCAAACCAGTACATGCCCAAGTCTTACTACTAGTAAGGAGTGGAGCAGGAATTCAAATCCCAGTTTTGATGTCTATAAAGTCCTCGCTATGTTATTTTATACTTCCTCCCCTAGAAACACAGATTTTGGTATCTCTCTTGACACACAATTTTGGTATAGCCTGGGTTAATGTAACCCTGGTGATATGCAGGGATGTAGCAAGATAAGAGGACCTCCTGGGGCTCTGGTACTGAGGATGCCCTAAATCCCATCAGGGCCCCTGTGTAAAGGCCCGGATTGCTTTGGCCTCCAAAGTCACTGGAACCCATCCATAGCCTCACTCTTCCCTTGTCCTGTGTCTTCCCAGAGAAGGGATAAACCGCCAGGTTGAACCTCTGGACCCTCCAGCAGGCTCTGCTCCTGGTGAGCACGTGTTTGTGAAGGGCTATGAAAAGGGCCAACCAGATGAGGAGCTCAAGCCCAAGAAGAAAGTCTTCGAGAAGTTGCAGGTAAAAAGCTGTAATTGTTCCCTTTCTTGGCTGGGCTGTCTGGACTGTGTCCCCAGACTGTCCTGTTACTGAAGCCATAGCTGCCCCTCTCTGTTGGGACTTCCTGCATTTGAGCCCCTCTCTCCCTCCTTCTTTCCAGACCTTTTTGAATTCAAGGTGCCTAAGGAGCATGGGGGTCTTAGGACCTTGCATTACATCTCCGACAGATCGTTTGAGGCCCTGTGTCAGGGACTTCAGACATTTCTTCATTTGATCTTCAGTCTGTGATAGGAGATTATCCCCATTTTACCTGGCAAGATACCTGATAAGGCCACATAGGGTCACCAGAAATGATGAGGGCAGGGCCAGGCATGGTGTCCCATGCCTGTAATCACAGCACTTTGGGAGGCCGAGGCAGGCAGATCACCTGAGGTCAGAAGTTCAAGACCAGCCTGGCCAACATGGTGAAACCCTGTCTCTACTAAAAATACAAAAAATTAGCCAGGCGTGGTGGTGGGCGCCTGTAATCCCAGCTACTCCGGAGGCCGAGGCAGGAGAATCACTTGAACCCGGGAGGCAGAGGTTGCAATGAGCCAAGATCATGCCATTGCACTCCAGCCTGGGCAACAAGAGTGAAACTCCATCTCAAAAAAAAAAAAAAAAGAAAAGAAATGATGAGGCCAGGATTGGCCGGGCTTGTTGGCTCACGCCTGTAATCCCAGCACTTTGGGAGGCCAAGACGGGAGGATCATGAGGTCAGGAGATCGAGAGCATCCTGGCTAACACAGTAAAACCCCATCTCTACTAAAAATAGAAAAAAATCAGCTGGGCGTGGTGGCGGACGCCTGTAGTCCCAGCTACTCAGGAGGCTGAGACGAGAATGGCATGAACCTGGGAGGCGGAGCTTGCAGTGAGCCGAGATCGCGCCACTGCACTCCAGCCTAGGCGACAGAGTGAGACTCTGTCTCAAAAAAAAAAATGAAAGAAAGAAAGAAATGATGAGGCCAGGATCAAAACCTTCCCAGGGTTCCTCCTGCCCATCTTGAGTTTAGAGCACTCATTGTCTCCTTGCCTTCTGGACAATGAAAATCTGGCCTGCCCCAGTGATCCCTGAATTCATTCACTCATTCATTTAACAAATACCGAGTCCATAATATAGCTGTCAGGCAGTATTCTGGGTGCTTGGGCTACCTCAATGAATAAAGCAGCAGGAGTTGACTCTCCTCATGGAACTAACACTCATGGGTGACTCTTTCTAGTTAATACCGTGTTTCTTCAGTGAGATAGATGAGTGCTTCTGGAGGACACTGAGAGTCATTTCTACTCTCCATCCTCTTGCATGAGGCCATTTGCTTTGCCCACTCCCTCCTTTCCTGGTTTTCTAGGCTGACTTTGTGAATCCCTTTTTTTCTGGCTATAAAATAAATTTTCATAGTAGAAAACATCTAAAATATAGGAGAAAAACAAACAAAAAAACCACAATATCCTAGTCCTGCCACCTAGAGATATTAAAGAATGTTATTAGTGATTATTTCCTTCTGGTCTTTTGCTATGCTTGGAGTGATAATATGTTTACCGTTTAAGTCATACTAAATGCTGTTGATTAATTAGAAACAGGGTCTCACTCTGTCACCCAAGCTGGATTCCAGTGGTGCCATCATAGCTCCCTGTAACCTCAAGCCTGTAAACCTCCTGGACTCAAGTGATTCTCCCGCCTCAGCCTTGCAAAGCACTGGAATTATAGGCATGAGCTACTGTACCTGGCCATGATTTTTATTTTATTTATTTATTTATTTTTCCAAGATGGAGTCTTGCTCTGTCGCCCAAGCTGGAGTGCAGTGGCACAATCTCAGCTCACTGCAACCTCCGCCTCCCAGGTTCAAGCAATTCTCCTGCCTCAGCCTCCTGAGTAGCTGGGATTACAGGTGCCTGCGACCACATCCAGCTGATTTTTGTATTTTTAGTAGAGATGGGGTTTCACCATGTTGGCCAGGCTGGTCTCAAGCTCCTAACCTCATGATCCACCCACCTGGGCCTCCCAAAGTGCTGGGATTACAGGCATGAGCCACTGTGCCAAGCCTCCTGGCCATGATTTCTCTCACGCCTGTAATCCCAGCACTTTGGGAGGCCAAGGCAGGCAGATCACCTGAGGGCGGGAGTTCGAGACCAGCCTGACCAACATGGAGAAACCCCATCTCTACTAAAAATACAAAATTAGCCAGGCACAGTGGCGTATGCCTGTAATCCCAGCTACTTAAGACGCTTAGGCAGGAGAATCGCTTGAACCTGGGAGGTGGAGGTTGCAGTGAGCCAAGATCACGCTATTGCACTCCAGCCTGGGCAATAAGAGCAAAACTCCATCCCCCAAAAAAAAAAAAATTGAGGGGTTGCACTGTATAGTATTCTACCATAATTATCAAAATCTAACTAAACTCTTTTTTTTTGGAGACGGAGTCTCACTCTGTCATCCAGGATGGAGTGTGGTGGCGTGATCTCAGCCCGCCGCAACCTCCTCCTCTCAGGTTCAAGTGATTCTCCTGCCTCAGCCTTCTGAGTAGCTGGGACTACAGGCGCCCCGCCACCACACCCAGCTAATTTTTTGTAATTTTAGTAGAGACGGGGTTTCACTGTGTTAGCCAGGATGGTCTCGATCTCCTGACCTCGTGATCTGCCCGCCTCGGCCTCCTGAAATGCTGGGATTACAGGTGTGAGCCACCACGCCCGGCTATCTAACTAAACTCTTATTAGACATTGAGGTTATTTGGTTTTTCACTGTTAGAATGATGTGACAGATGTGACAGATGTCTGGGTGCATAAGCCTTTGCACTTAGGTTTATTTTCTTAAACTAACTCCCTAAAATGAACTTACTTGAGTCAAAAGATGAATGTGAAAGCTTTTGACAAACATTTCTTAGAAAAGCTGAGCCAGCTTACCCTACTGGTATGTAAGAGAGTTTTCAGGCTGGGCGCAGTGGCTCACGCCTGTAATCCCAACACTTTGGGAGGCCGAGGCAGGCGGATCACTTGAGGTCAGGAGTTCAAGACCAGCCTGACCAACATGGAGAAACCCCGTGTCTACTAAAAGTACAAAATTAGTCGGGCATGGTGGTGCATGCCTGTAGTCCCAGCTACTCGGAAGGCTCAGGCAGGAGAATCGCTTGAACCTGGGAGGCAGAGGTTGCGGTGAGCCAAGATCACGCCATTGCACTCCAGCCTGGGCAACAAGAGCAAAACTCTGCCCCCCCCCAAAAAAAAGGGGGGGGTTTTCTTGCAGTCCCACCACCATCATTAAAATCTCTTTTATCTATCTTGTCCAGGCTGACTTCAAAATTTCTGAGGAGTGCATCGCACAGTGGAAGCAAACCAACTTCATGACCAAGCTGGGCTCCATTTCCTGTAAATCGCTGAAAGGGGGGAACATTAGCTAGCCAGCCCAGCATCTTCCCCCCTTCTTCCACCACTGAGTCATCTGCTGTCTCTTCAGTCTGCTCCATCCATCACCCATTTACCCATCTCTCAGGACACAGAAGCAGCGGGTTTGGACTCTTTATTCAGTGCAGAACTCGGCAAGGGGCAGCTTATCCTCCCCAGAACCCAGGATCATCCTGTTTGGCTGCAGTGAGAGACCAACCCCTAACAAGGGCTGGGCCACAGCAGGGAGTCCAGCCCTACCTTCTTCCCTTGGCAGCTGGAGAAATCTGGTTTCAATATAACTCATTTAAAAATTTATGCCACAGTCCTTATAATTGGAAAAATACTGGTGCCCAGGTTTTCTTGGAGTTATCCAAGCAGCTGCGCCTCTAGCTGGGATCTGTTACCTGGACTAGGCTAATTACAGCTTCTCCCCAACAGGAAACTGTGGGATTTGAAAAGGAAAGGGAAGGGAAAACAGAGAACCTAGTGGTCTACCAAGTGGTTGGCAACTTTCCCAATGTCTGCTTACTCTGAGGCTTGGCACTGGGGGCCAGGGCCTTCCCCAGGGCTCCTGGAATTTCCCTTGATCCAGCTAGGCTGGGACACTCCCTAAACCAGCTGCGTGTTGTTAGCATCAGGCAGAATGAATGGCAGAGAGTGATTCTGTCTTCATAGAGGGTGGGGTACTTCTCCATAAGGCATCTCAGTCAAATCCCCATCACTGTCATAAATTCAAATAAAATGTCTGAACAAGGGTGTCTGGATGTGAGCTGGACCATCTCAGGAGAGAACACAAGTGTGAGGCAGCTGCTGGCCCCTCACCTAGTCTGGGGTTCCTTTACCCTGTAATGGGGGGTGGGGGGGTAGAAGATGGGCAAGACACCTTAACAGTCCCTTTGGCAGTACTAGGCAGAAGAGGCCCATACTTGGGTCCAATGTGTGCAGCAGGCAAAACATTTTCCCTTCTAAATGTGGGCCCAGACCACTGCCCTGTCCCCCCCACATTAAGAAGCAGTAGCCACAGCCAAGTTTCAATCATTTAATTAACACCTTTAAATGAAACACAGTTTTCTTCATGTGTCTCACTCAGGCTTCAGGGCAGAGGGAATGGATTTTTAGACATATCAAAGACTCAAAAATTTAAAGAAATATATATATGTATATATATACTTCTAACATTTTATGGAAATTAAAAATCAGAGGCTTTTGGTCTCTCCATTTACTCTAGGTCAAGCTCATTTACCCCAGAGGACAAAGAAGGGTTGCCTCTTCTAGACCCTCCCTTCTCCTTTGTCCTCTGTCCCACCCAGCAGGGAAACAAGCTCAGAAGATCCTAACGGGGTAGAGTTCCAGTAACGTTGGAGGAGGGAGAGGGAAAGAGAAGTCAGGTTCTCTCCCACCTCCAGCCATTCCCAGGTTGCTGCCAGGGCCTGGTTTCATGCAGCTTTGACCCAGTCCTGGATCCTAGGGGGTGGGGTAGATCAGGAGCTCTGAGCAGAACAGTGCTCACTGATTATCCTCTTTCCCCAACTCAGTGGGCAGGTGCAGCATACACCCAGCAGCACTCTCCACTGCCCACAGGCAAGGGAAGAATATTGATTGATTAGCTACGAGGAGAAGACAGTAGTGACTAGTGGAAAACAGCCTGGAGAGGGCCAGAGGAACCTGGCTCTCACCACATCCCCTCTGTTCCCAGCCTTGGTGAGGGGGCGGGGAGGTCATGTCAACCTCTCTCCTTGGTGGTGAAGCTAAAAGCAAGGTTCCTTGCCAGACTCAAGCCCAAGTCACTGTTAAGGAAAGAGGATCAAGAAAGAAGCGGTGGCCCTGGGGGGCAGCCATGCTGCTGTGGACCCACGGGGGCCAATGGGGAAGCCAGCTTGCCTAGACAGGTGGCACAGGCTGAAAATAGAAAGGTTAACATTCCCGGAGAGTACAGTAAGAGAGGCTGATACCTACGGGACCACCACCCAGCCTGCCCTAGAAGCACTGGGTGCCCCTCACTGACTAGGGAAGACTTGAGTAAAATGCACCTGTGGCTTCCCATCCTTGTCACTCAGCGTTAGCCGCCCCCAGTGGAACCACCTGTGCTGAAAGGCAGCTGCAGAAAGGACATGCACCGAAACGAGGAGAGAGAAAGGTCAGAGAATGAAGTGTGGAGGGCCAGGCCTGGGCCCACTGCTCAAGGAAGCTCCCCACCTCCAGATGCTCCCTTCCATCCACCTCCTCAGTGCTTGCTCAGCCCAAAGGCTCCTGCCTCTGAAGTGCTGGGGGCCCACCCACTCCAGTGTGGTCAAGGAGGCAAGGGGCAGGTGCTTGACACTGCCAAGTGCCCCGAGATGACTCTACTGCTCACCCATTTCTTTGGGCTCTGGCAGTCTCCTACTTGTCCCCAGCATGGAGCACCTGGCAGAACTGGAAGGCAGGAGGGTGGTTGGTGAGTTGAGGCACAGGAAGGCCAATCCCCTCTGCACCTTTTGTGCTTTGGAATTCCACAGCCCCACACCTGCCCCCAGCCTAGAGAAGCCTGTGGGAACACAATGACTTGGCCACCTTCAGGAACCAAGAGGAGTAAACTGGATTGGGCAGGAGGGCACAGACTGGTCCCAAGCTATGGGCTGACTGCCGGGGATGGATTCTGCTGCCATGTAAACAGGCCCTTGGAATGCAACTTCCTGGGCCCTGGAGGATGGCCATGCAGCCACTTTTCAAAAGTGCTTTGATTCTGGACTATAGTATGTGCATGGTTTGGACATGAAAAAAAATGAAACTCTGGTGAGGTGTCCTGCTCCCAACTCTGCGGCCTCAGGGCCAGCAGGGGGCGCAGCCACCCTCTCCCGCCAACTACCCCCTTCAAGATGAGGCTAAGGCCAAGACTGAAGCGGCAACTGCCGGAGGTGAACCCATTCGGGAAAAGGCATGAGCGCGGGATGACTCGGAGGACAGGAGCAACACCAGGCTTGCATAAGTATCAAAGGCCGTGGAGGTTAAGGCTGCAGGCGCCCTCTCTATTAGGTTGTGTCTGCTGTATCCTCTCGTCCTTGGAGCTGCTCGGGTCCCTGAGATTGTGTTTCTGGGATGGGTCAGCAGTGCCAGTGAGGTGCCTGGTGGTCAGGCCAGCTCTTTCTGTGAGTCTGGGGGAGAAAAATAAGACACTTAGCAAGGGGCCTCCTGGCTTGATTCTGGCACTAGGAGCCCAACAAAGCATACCCTCACCCAACCTTCTTACCCCTTTGACTTACTGACCATGCCCACAGCACTGGGCTGGACACCCTACACATGTTCAGACACTACAATGTAGGTGTCACTGCCCCACACTTTACAATGTAGCTAGGAAGGGTAGGGAAAGAGGCAAAGCTGGAATTCAAACACAGTAGGCCTGACACTCACACACCATTCTCCTCCTCTGGGCCCCAGCAAGGGTGACAGCTTGCCCTTCCCAGGTATTCTCAGACCAGAAAAGTTAAAGATCCAAGAACAAATCCCCCATGGCGGGACTTCAGATTCCTACTTCCCATCATCAGCAATGGGACCTCACCCTAGCACTGCCCACTGTACCTGAGCCCGGGAGGCCCATCTTCTCCTCTGGGCCCACCAGCTGCAGGACACCTCCATTCTCTGCCAGCTCCCTCTTAGTCCTGTCCTGGGTGTGAGGGAGCCCATTGGTGGGAGGAGCAGTAAGGGGCTCAGCTCGAGGGTAACTGGGGGAGGCGGGTGGGGGGACTCCCACAGACGGCTTGCGGGCCACAGGTGGGGGAGCCTTAGGTGACTTCTTTGGGGCCTGGGGTGGCCGCTGCTCTGAGATGCTCCGGAGTTCTGCCACCAGATTCCGCTGGAGGTCAGCCTGGGTCTCAGGGGACACAGGCCGCTCCAGCTGCAGCTTCCTAGTGCCCTTGGAGAAGATGAAACTGGCCGTTGAGGCAGGGGACTGGGGAGGCCGTGGCTCTGCCTCAGGCGGTCCGTTGGGCTGGGCACTTGAGAGGCCTTCACTGGCGGCCAGGCTGCAGGCCTTGAGTCGGACGGCAGCATGGAGCCCTGAGGAGGGGGCAGGCACTGGGCTGGCCCGCCCTGACAGGGCCCTTCGCAGTGGTTTCTGGGGGGCCGATGGCCCCAGTGCTGGGGTGGGAGCCCCTCCTGGAGCACCCACGGAGCGCAGCCGCACCATCTGCAGGAGCGAGGGCGTGACCAGGGGCGCACCTACGTCCTCCCTGGGAGGCCCACCGCCCTTGCTACAGCCCACCGGTTCCTTCTGAGGGAGCTTGGCCACATGCCCTGGGGCGGAACTAGCAGGAGCTGGGGCTGGCGGAGCTGGAGGAGGGTCTGGGCTACCCGGGGGCTGAATCTGCAAAGCAGTAGCTGAGGAGGACGAAGCAGCCGGGGAGCTGACAAGCTCTGGGGAGCCTGAAGGGCCTGCAGGCTCAGGACTGGCCACAGAGAAAAAAGCCTCCTCTGGTGGGGGGAAGTCAGCCATGGACAGGTCCTGCTCCTCAGGGGCAGGGGGCGGAGGAGGGGGCCAGTTGGGATCTTGGAGGGGCTCCTCAGCAGTCTCTGAGGCAGATGGTGCCTCCACAACCACCTCTGGCTTCTTAGTGGGTGGTGGGGGTGGATGATAAGATGGGGGTGGGGAAGGTGGGGGTGACTGGTCTTTGGAGATGACAGGAGACTCCTGCAGTGGAGTCAAGGTTGTCTGGGGAGTGGGAGGGGACTGAGGACTGGCGTCAGTGGTAGAAACAGGCCCAGGAACCACAGCAGGGGCGGCTAGAGCAGGGGCAGCTGGGTTAGGGCTCCTGGGCTTGGAGGGAGGTGGGGAGAAGGGGGCAGGCACCTTGGGGTGAGGAGGTATGACAAACCTGTCACCCAGGGGGGTCAATATCTGTGGCCCAGAGCGGTCTGAGGGGGCTGGGTCAGAGGAGGAGGAACATAAAGACGTGAGGGAAGAGGAGACGGAGGCCCCAGGGGAGCGAAGGGACGTGACACGCTCTGGTTTAGGGGGCTGGGCCTTGCCTGGGGAAGCAGGGGGACCTGCCAGGCCCTTGGGAGGGAGGGTGGGAGTACCACTTTGGCTCGAGTATCCACTGGAGGGCGAAAGTGTCCGTTCTGGGGACCGTGGGGGGCGCCGGGAACCACCCGGAGACAAGCCAGGTACCCAGCTGTTGGCTGGGTTGGGTGGACAGGGTGCTGCCCCCGCCCCTTCTGAGCCACCAGTGGTGGGTGGCCGAGGCAGCTGGGGCTGCTGCTTACGCTCAGGCTTAGGGGGCAACCCTAACGGCCCATCAGGCACTGCTAAGCCCCGCTGATGGAGGGAGTGGGTCCGGCGGGGAGGGGGTGGAGGCCGCTTCAGCTTACGCAGGGACACACTCCGGCCAGACAACTGCCCACTGCTCCGAATGCTGAGTGTGTCTGAGGCCTCAGCAGTGCTGCCCCCACTGGGAGAGCCCCTCCCACTGCCTCCCTGGGGACGGGGTACCATGCTATTGCTAGCCGTAGAGCTCTCCGGCTGGCCCTCAGAGCCACCCTTAGAGGAGAGGGTGGAACCGTCAGACACAATGGTGTCGGAGGATTGAGAGTGGCTCCAGGTGTCACTGGAGGAGGATGGGTGGCGGCTGCGGGGCTGTGGGCTGGAGACGGAGGAGAAGCGCCCCAGCGAGCGGACGGAGGCTGGGCTGGCCGAGTGCAGGCTGCAGCGGCTTAGTGTGCGCAGGCTGCAGCGGCCTAGGGCCACCACGTCCACTGTAGGCGGCAGCACAGCATGTGGAATCAACTTCGACAGGTAGGTGGCCTGGGGGGAGATGGACATGGCCGGGCTCAGGGGCTCTGCAGGCCCTGCCCCTCCTGTCAGTCCAGGCACTGCTAGGGACATGGGCCGGGTCAATGGTGGGGCCCGGGTGCCCGTGGACCGGCCAACAAAGGTGTCATCCCGGTAGACACGGTCAATGTGGCGCTGCAGCATGGCCTCTGTCTCAGCGCCAGCCTCCGCCTCTGCCTCCAGCGCCTGCAGGGACACCCGGGCCCCCATCCCTGAGGTGCCTCGGGGGCGGCCGTCCACTGTGGGGATGCGTACAGCATCCCGTGCACCAGGAGCCCGAGGCGTGCCTGATGCCTCACGCTCATTCCGCAGGCCTGGAAGGGACAGGGAGGAGGTGGGGTCAGCAGAGAGGGGATGACCAAGGCTCCCCACCCACCCCACCACTGCCCTCCTAACCCAGGCCTCACCAAGCTCCTTCTGCACATGCTGCGGGAGTCCCAGCACAGTGCTCCGCCGCTCCCGCCGACGCCGCCCTGACTTTCCAGATTTGGGAAATGAGTCATGGGGTCGGAAGGTGGAGCCTGGGGGCCAGTCGTGGGAGAAAAACTGTTAGAGCAAAGGACTCCGGGCACATTCTGCAGGGCACTACTTTTGTAATAAGAGCTCTGCGAGAAATGGTTTCCACAGTCAAGTAGGTATGGACAAGGCTAGGTTAAACAAAGCTAGAGGCTTCTTTCTGTAAGACTTCTGGAAGGCTACTAAGTCAATGATGGTAATTTCCCTTTAGTGATAGCTTATTATTTAGTAAACATATTATTACGTGTTAGTCGTCATGCTAAACATTTGGCATTCATTCCAATAGGGTACTTATCCTCATTTTTATAGAACATCAAACAGAAGTTCAGAGAGGTTAAGGGTTTTCCCAAGGTCACACAGCTGGCACGTAGTTAGTTACACCAGGCCTCCAACAGTTAAGATTTTCTAACTCTTTTTTTATTTTTTTTTTGAGATGGAGTCTCACACTGTCGACCAGGCTGGAGTGCAGTGGTGCAATCTCGGCTCACTGCAAGCTCCACCTCCCGGGTTCACGCCATTCTCCTGCCTCAGCCTCCCAAGTAGCTGGGACTACAGGCACCTGCCATCAGGCAAGGCTAATTTTTTGTATTTTTAGTAGAGACGGGGTTTCACCATGTTAGCCAGGATGGTCTCGATCTCCTGACCTCGTGACCCGCCCACCTCGACCTCCCAAAGTGCTGGGATTACAGGCGTGAGCCACCGCACCCGGCCGCCAAGATTTTCTAACTCTTAACTGCTTTATAGTTAGTGTGTATCACGAATGTGCAAGAGGACACAGGGAACTGTGTTTCCCGAATTCATTGAATTAGAGAGCCTGGTGAAACACTGGATAAGGAGGAAAAGAAGCTACAGATGCTGGGACCCAATGGCGCCCACTGTCCCTCTCCCCTGCCCATGAATCCACCTTTGCGCTGGATCATCTCCGAGCGGATGGAGAGCGCGTCCTCTGCTGTGGAGCTCTCAGCCACGTAGGATGTGGTCTGACTGCAGAAGGAGATGTTGTCTTCATCCGGCCCCGTCCGGGAGGACTATCAGGGTAGAAGGAGATCTGGGTGGGGCTGTCTCCTCAAGGCTCCCCATTGGAACTTTTTTTGAGACAAATCCAGCTCAGGCTGGAGTGCAGTAGCGAAATCTTGGCTCACCGCAACCTCCGCCTCCCAAGTTCAAGCGATTATCCTGCCTCAGCCTCTCAAGCAGCTGGGATTATAGGTACCCTCCCACCATGCCTGGCTAATTTTTGTATTTCTGGTAGGGACAGGGTTTCACCACTTTGGCCAGGCTGGTCTCGAAATCCTGACCTCAAGTGATCCGCCCACCTCAGCGTCCCAAAGTGCTGGGGTTACAAGTGTAAGCCACCTCGCCCAGCCTCCCACTCGAACTTTTGAGTCACAGATCCCCTCCAGCATCACCTAGCACTGAGCAACCCTGGACTAGCCCTCAGGGGTCATTTAGTGTAGCCCTTTGTGATAAAGAAACTGAGACCCAGAAATGTTCCAAGACATCCTTGCCAGGGGTCAAGCAGGTAGAGAAGAGTCAGGACTGAGCTGGAGGCAGGGCTCACCTGGATACTCTGGGTGTCTCCATGGTCCCAGCCGCCCTTGTTCAGTTTCTGTTTCTCTGGAAGACACCAGAAGGGTCTGTTGGGTTAGGCCCCTGACCTTGAGAGCTGACAGTGCAGCACTGGAGGGAGGAGAGGGGAGGGGAGTGGAGAGGAAGCTTACCTTGGTGTTGTAGGGAGCGGAGCCCCTCCTGGGCCTGAGTGTGCAGCTCTTCCAGGTGGGGGGGTCGCCCACTGGGAAAGAAGACGTTGTCCTGGTGCTCATTCACTGCAGACCCTGGCCCCTGGCCAGGCCCTACACTTAGACGTTTGTCATTCTCAGCCTTGGCAGAGCCTAGTAGGAGGGAGGAGGAAGGGAAATGAGGCAAAGGCATCTGGGCCCTGCAGGGGCACAGGTCCCACGGCAAGGGCACTCATGGTCCCCAGACTGCACACGGCCATTGCATATACAAGCAATGCCCCCTTCCCCAGTCTGGACACATAACCCACAGTTCTGGAGTACTCAACACACACAGCCCCCATATACACAAACTACACCCAAGTGTACATAAATCTGAGTACCCACACCGCACAAAGGGCCCCATATAAGGCACCACACACAGGGCACACAGGTACACAGGTCTACTGTGTACGTACACAGCACCCACAGATGTCATTCATGTATATAAACAAAGGGCATCCGAGTATAAACACACATAGGTACACACACCAAGCACACCCAGCCCGCACGTAAACACAACACCCACAGTCCCTGCTCTGTATATACACAAACAGTAACCAAGTATACACACGACTATGTACTCACACGTCACTCAGAGCCCCACAAAAGACATCCCGAGTATACACATAGCCCATAGTAAATACATTGCTCTTGCCTCCATACCCAAAACCCCACTTCACAGGAAAATAAACCACTCTTTTCATGCCACCACTTGACCCAGGTCCAGGAAGAAGATACCACAGGAAATCAGGAAGGAGAGACAGCTGGCATGAGTTACAACCATATTCCCAGAAAATCCTAGGGGGGATGCAGACTAAGGAGATAGCCTCCTGGGTCCCCTACTCACCCATGTGGCTGCCCCTTAGTGGAAGGATGGGCAGGGGAGGGGAGAAGAAAGACCCAGGCCCCTCCACCTGCCCAAGGGAGCTCCAGTCTCTCTTGGGGAAATAGTCCCAGGTATCCCCCTCTCCTGGAGGCCCTGGCCCTGGCCCTGGCCCCTGTTGCAGAGGAGCCAGGCATCCATTACAAAGGATCCTGTTACAAGCCCCGCCTGTGGAGGGGCTGGCCATCTAATCCTGGGGATGGTGGGCTGTGTCAGCACTTTGCAGCCCCAGCCCCCCCTTTAAATGAAACCCACAACATAAGCAAAAGCGCTGGAAGGGTCATGTGACCTTGGTAACACCTTATAAAGGGACGGGAACAAAACAAACCCTTTAAAGGGCCATGCTCCAGGAGCAGGGTCTTCAGTTCAGAAACCTGCCTTTCCTCCTCCCTCAGCCCATTCGTCAACAGCCAGAGCTCCTGCCCTAGGGAGTCTGCAGGAATCCCACAGGTCAGAGCTAGGAGGCCCCCAACAGATCCAACCAGACCAGTGCCCGAGATCCCCAGATTTTACAAGTGGGGAAACGGTTCAAAGGGGCAAGGCCTTGCCTAAGGTCACCCAGCAGTAGGAGTCAGACTGACCCTGGACTCAACTCCAGGTTCCCAGAGGGGACTCCCGGATCACACTCAGACTAGGGGCCCCCAATCCTCAAAAGTCCAATAAACTCTTGTCCCTATGTCTTAATCCAGGTCTGAAAGCCCAATTCCTAGGAGAAGGAAGGAGGAACAGGCCCCTCCCTCCAAAACTTCTCCATTCCCAGGCCTCTAAACAGGATTTCACTGAGCAGGCTTCCCAACTTCCAGTGGTACTACTCTCCTCTCTTCTGGGCCGCCCACGTCCCATCCTCCCCGGCACACTAGGAAAGGCTAGTACATCTTGACTGGGAGGCTGTACCCAGTAAAGTGTGGGTACCCCGGCAGGGAGGCAAGTCTCACGGGAGGGCTGCAGGCTTCAAGGTCAGAGACACCTGGATCCATCCTCCCAAGCCACAAGCAGGTCCCAGACAAAGGCAGCAACAAAGCAGCTGGACAAAAGCACAGCCGGATGGGAGATTCTGGCCTCATTATCAGCCCCCAGCCCCCACCCCATTACTTTTGCCCAGCCTTGATTCCTCATTCTACATAAGGGTCTGGCAAAGGGAGGCATCGAGCATCCCTCCCCTCCCCCCAAGCCACACCCACTCACCCTTCTTCTTAAACAGCCCTAGGAGCGCCGGGAGGCGGCGGCCAACGAACACCACCATGACTGCGGGCGCCACTCGAGACGTTCCCTATCCCACCCTGCCTCTCCAGAGCAGAGCGCGGGGCGTACCTTCACTGTAACCCAGCACTATGGGGATGCGAGCCCTCCCGCCCCGCCGCAGAGCACCGGCTCCAGACAGAGGAGGGGGAGGGGCTGCTCTCCATGTCCTCCTCCCACCTTCGCCACTGATCCCGCCCATCTGCCAACCCCGCCCCTTAAATGGGGTGCAGGGGCACAGAAAGGAAACTGAGGCCAGGAGTCCGTGGGTGCTCTGCTCCAGTAGAGTATGATTAGGAGGACCGAAGATACTCAATCCAGTAGCAGATCACTCACCCTGCCCCCAAGTCCAGAGTTAAGGCAGGGGTCCCAGCTGCCAGATGGTAGGTGGAGGGGCCACCAGACTAGACTTGGCAGGGTGCCCACCTGCAAGCCTCCTGGCTGCCTAGCGTAATTCCCTGGGGAAAGAGCTCAGAGCCTGCAGCAGCCAGGCAGGAGCCCAGAGCTGCTAGTGGGATGGCAAGGCTGTGGGCAGAGGCCCCCAGAGGGGCAGGGGCCAGTCCCAGGACACAGTCCTGGGAAGCCAGGGAGATGCCCAGAGCAGAACCACAGTGGCTGGCAGTACAGCCCCTCATACATAGGTTCAGCCCCACACTTTCCAAAGGACTTTCTTCCTACTTTGGCAATGTGACATCAGAAGCCCAGAGAAACACAGTGAACTCTCCAAGATCACACTTAATCTTGCAGAAGCTAGACTTCAAAGCAGACCTCCTTCTCCCCTAGTCTGGAATTCTTCACATTGGCCCCACGCTGTCAGTGATTCTGTCCTGGATCACCAGGCAGGGAGAACAGAATTAGCCAAGAAACAGTCCATGGGTGAAGGCAGTAAAAAAGGAGGTGAGGTGGAGAAGTACTGGAAAGGAAGTCAGGTCGAGGTTCAAATCCAGCTCCATCACACAAGTCACGATCTCATATGAAAATAAGGCCAATAACTCCTCTTTTTAAGATTGCTGTGGCTCACGCCTGTAATCCCAGCATTTTGGGAGGCCAAGGTGGGCAGATCACTTGAGGTCAGGAGTTCGAGATCAGCCTGGCCCAACATGGTGAAACCCTGTCTCTACTAAAATTAAAATTAAAAATTAGCTTGGTGTGGTGGTGCATGCCTGTAATCTCAGCTACTCGGGAGGCCGAGGCAGGAGAATCTCTTGAACCTGGGAGCCAAAGACTGCAGTGAGCCAAGATCCCACCACTGCACTCCAGCCTGGATGACAGAGCAAGACTCCATTTCAAAAAAAAAAAAAAAAGAAAAAAACAAGATGGTTGTATCCGTTTGATCAGCAAACATGTGTTAACCTAGTACTAGGGACTATAGTTAATGGAGAAGAACTTTATCTTGTTCACCAGTTTATCCCCAGAGGCTAAATCAGTGCCTGGAACATGTTATGAGTTGAGTTCAAACAATATTTGATGAATACGTGGATGAGGTAAACTAACAATGTAATTTTGGGTAGTGAAGACTCCAGAGCTGTGACAGGAAGCTTTGGTGGGGCCGGGGGGCGGGGAGAGTGGTTTAGTTAGGTTGTCAAGAAAAGCCCCTCTAAGAAAAGAATAGGCTGGGCATGGTGGCTCACACCTGTAATCCCAGCACTATGGGAGGCCGAGGCAGGAAGATGGCTTGTGGTCAGGAATTCAAGATCAGCCTGGGCAACAAGGCAAGATCCTATCTCTACAAAAAACTTTGAAAATTACCCAGGCGTGGTGACTCACAGCTGGGGTCCCAGATATTGGGAGGCTAAGACAGGAGGATTGCTTGAGCCTGGGAGGTTGGGGCTGCAGTGAGCCATGTTTGAGCCATTGCACTCCCGCCTGAGTGACAGGCATCTTTAAAAAATAAAATCAGCCAGGCACGGTGGCTCACGCCTGTAATCCCAGCACTTTGGGAGGCCAAGGCAGGCAGATCACCTGAGGTCAGGAGTTTGAGACCAGCCTGGCCAACATGGTGAAACCCTGTCTCTACTAAAAGTACAAAAAAATTAGCCGGGCGTGGTGGTACACACCTGTAATTCCAGCTACTCGGGAGGCTGAGGCAGGAGAATCGCTTGAACCCGGGAGGCAGAGGTTGCAGTAAGCTAAGATCCCGCCACTGCACTCCAGTCTGGGCAACAGTGAGACTCTGTCTCAAAAATAAATAAATAAAATAAAATACAATAAAATAAACAGAAAAGGACATTGGAACTGACACTTGAATACTGAGGAGCCAGTCAGGGTAGGTACCTGGGGAAGAGTCTTCTAGACAGGCTACAGCAAGTGGAAAGGCCTTGAGGCAGGAGTGGTGGATTTCAAGGAAGAGAGAGGAGGCCAGTATGGCTGGAGGATTGAGCAATGGAAAGAATGGTAGGAGACGGAATCAGAGGAGAGCAGACGACAGGTCAGGCTGGGCCCCATAGGCCTCGAGGGTTTCAGCTGGGTAGTGACACTGTTAAAAAATATTCCGGCCGTGCACGGTGGCTCACACCTGTAATCCCAGCACTTTGGGAGGCTGAGGCAGGTGGATCACTTGAGGTCAGGAGTTCAAGACCAGCCTGACCAACATGGTGAAACCTTGTCTCTACTAAAAACACAAAAATGAGCCGGGCATGGTGGTGGTGTGTACCTGTAGTCCCAGCTACTCAGGAGGCAGAGGTGAGAGAATTGCTCAAACCCAGGAGGCAGAAGTTGCAGTGAGCTGAGATTGCACCATTGCACTCCAGCCTGGGTGACAGAGAGAGACTCCGTCTCAAAAAAAAAAAAAAAAATTCCAGGCTAGCACTGTGGCTCACACCTGTAATCCTAGCACTTTGGGAGGCTGAGGTGGGCAGATCACCTGAGGTCAAGAGTTCAAGACCGGGCCGGGCGTGGTGGCCCATGCCTGTAATCCCAGCACTTTGGGAGGCCAAGGTGGGTGGATCACGAGGTCAGGAGTTTGAAACCAGCCTGGTCAATATAGTGAAAGCCCGTCTCTACTAAAAATACAAAAATTAGCAAGGCGCGGTGGCGGGCGCGTGTAATCCCAGCTACTCGGGAGGCTGAGGCAGGAAAATCGCTTGAATCCGGGAGGCAGAGATTGCAGTGAGCCGAGATCGCAGCCATTGCATTCCAGCCTGGGCAAGAGAGCAAAAAAATTCCGTCTCAAAAAAATAAATAAATAAAAGATTTCCTGGGAGGCTGGGCTTGAGCCCAGGAGTTCGAGGTTACAGTGAGCTATAATTGTACCACTGCACTACAGCCTGGGCAACACAGTAAGTCCCTGTCTCTAAAAAAAAAAGTAAATATATAAAAATAAAGCTTAAAAAAAAAAAAGATTCCCCTGATAACTCTAAAAAACATAGCAGAGACTGTGAAAGAGAGTCTGTGAACTATATATATGTATCTGTGCAGTATCCCACCAGCCGTGCCTAAGGACACCTCTCTGTCATAGCATCTTTCTCTCTGAGTCCCTGTGGAACTAAAAATTCACAGAGGCTCCCAAGTAACACGACCCCCCTGCAGTTCCTTCCCCAGTTGCTGCCACCCTAACACTGGCCTCTTGGAGACTACTCAAGTACAAGCTGAGATCTTGCTCTCCAGAGAACAAACATTTGTGGAGCTGAATAGTCACATCAACAAATCAATGAGATCTAAACAATAATCCTAAGAAGTAGGCACTTTTATTCCCATTTTATAGATGAGGAAATGGAAACCAGAGGGAGCAAGCATTATAAAGCTGCCCTCTCTGGCCTCCATGGTGTAAATGGCAAAGCAGTATTCTCACTCAGAACAACTTGAATCCAAAAGCCACGTTCTGTGCACTGTGCCAGCTACAAACCTGATCTCCCCTCTGAAAAAGGGTCATGGGACCCCATCATCCCTACAAATTGGAGGTTTCTCGACCACCTACTGTCCCCACTCTTCCCCTCTTAGGCCAGATCCACCCACCCACCCACCCTTCTTATCAGTCTCACACAAACAGAAAAGACCAGTAGACCGACATTTGCAGGGTGATTAATTCATGCCAGGCACCAAGCCAGGTCGTGGTGAAAGGCAAAACGTAGTCTCTGTCCTCATGGATCTTACAAAAGTTCTTCGAGGCAGGTACTGGAAGGTACTTTCCTAGTAATTGATCATGGGCCTGTGAGGCTCAGAGAGCTAAGTGACTTCCCGAACTCTGGCTGGCTCTAAAACTGGAGCCTTTCACCACACAGGACAGTCATCTTCAGCTACCCTCTAACCAGGGAAACTAAGGGCTGAGCTCCTGCCAAGATGGGGGTGGAGGAACATCAGCTCATCAAGGTCCCAGGCCCACAGCTGGCAGTCAGGGCCACAGCTGCAAATTCCCAGAGATCCAAGGGCTTACACTTGATAACATCTGGTTGCCCCAGCAACACCCCTCCCCCTCCCCACCCAAGTCAGAGCCCGCAGCCTCTCCGAGTCACCCCAGATCTATACACCTGTGGCTCGCTTGGGGAGGGGCTCAGCAACCTGAGTCTCAGGTGACTGGGAGGGGTACTTCACAAAGAAACTGAGGTCCAGAGAGTGGAAAGACCTTGCCCACAGCCATGCTTAGAGTCCTTGTTCCAGGGATTTCTGCCCCTGGCAGTCCAGAGGTGCAGCCTAGGGCTGAGGCCATGAGGGAAGCATCCCATACCACACCCCCATCCCCAACATGCCTGGGGGAGGAGGCTTCCTGGATCTGAGAAGACACCTTGCTCCCGGTGGCCACGCCCCCAGCACGCAGGGCACACCGGGAAGCACACCTGCGGGCTCCTCAACTCAGAGACAGTTTACCAGGGCAGAGACTCAGGCAGCAGGCAGCGTCCCACTGGGGCCACCTCCGCAGGTGGGCACTCTCAAAACCACACCCACATGGCCGGGTGCGGTGGCTCATGCCTGTAATCCCAGCACTTTCCGAGGCCAAGGCGGGTGGATCGCGAGGTCAGGAGTTCAAGACCAGCCTGGCCAACGCCGTGAAACCCCGTCTCTACTAAAAATACAAAAATTAGCCGGGCATGGTGTCGAGCTCCTGTAATCCCGGATACTCAGGAGGCTGAGGCAGGAGAATCGCTTGAACCCAGGAGGCGAAGGTTGCAGTGAGCCGAGACCACGCCATTGCACTCCAGCCTGGGTGACAGAATGACACTCGGTCTCAAACAAAAAAAAAACACACACACCCATAAAACACACCTAAGCCACCCTAGTCCCTGCCTTCCTCACCCATGAGCGACCGCACAGACCCACACAGGGCCTGCCAAGGGGCTGTGTGTACAGAAAAACAGGTGTGTGTAGCCCCTACTCAGGGGCTTTCCTAAGCCTGGGGAAAGGGAAGAATCGGGGAGGGAGCCCCTGCCTCCCAAGGCCACGCGCATGCGCACGCACTGTCTTGGCAACATCCTCCATGGGGTGAGGCCTCAACCTGCCCCATTCCAGAGCAAGGGGCGGGGGTGGTGGCGCGCCCACAGCCAGGCAGGCCTGACTCAGGGGAGAGGAATGAGGGGGGAGGGCACAGCTGTCCAGGTGGCCTTGCTCAGGAGGCCGAACCCTCTGAAGCCAACCCAGCCCCCAACTCCCTACTCCTGTCTGAACTGTCCCTGGCCAGCCCATGAGCCAGAATCCTGGGTGTTCAGAGGCCCTTAGCCTCAACCCCTCACTGTACAGGTGGACAAACGAAGGCCCCCGCCCCCCCACCATTACACATTCTAGAAGCAGAAGCAGAAACCAGAATGTAGATTTTATTCCCAAAGAGGCAAGACAAAGGAAAATGAGCATAACAAACTTTCAGGTGGAGGCGCTTTACGGTTCTCAAAACACTTTCTCTTCTACTGTCTCGCAGAACACCTAACAAGAAAGTTAAAAGGCAGGAGTGATTTCCTTTTTACAAATGAGCACCAGGAGGCTCAAGGGAAAGTGACTAACTTGCTCAAGGTCACCCAACCAGGGAGTGGTTGAACCTGGGTCTCACTCCAACAACCTTAGTGATCTTAAGTCTGAGAAAGTTAATGGGTAAGGGCAGTTGGGGGAGGGGCATGACCTCAATCTCTGCCCAAAGAAAGTAGGGGCTCTGCACCCCACCTGTGCCGGAATCCCTCTCCTTCCTTCCCTTGGTGTCCAGCCCCACCCCAGCAGGGACAGAGCTGACAGGCCGGTTCTAAGGTAAATAATGGGGGGCAGGGAGTGCCCAGAGCAGGGAGGGGAGGAGCCCATCCCACGGGGTGCCCTGGGGGAACAGGCAGTAGTGCACGGAGGAATTAGCTACGATAATATTAATAAATGTCCTAATGAGTTTCTGCACCAGCATTTGCTCCCAGCAATGACATAATAATCCCTTTCAGCCAAGGCGCAATTCTAACTTTCCACAGCCCTTTCCTTAGTTCCTTCAAGGCATGATTATCCCCATCTTATGGATGCCAGACGCAGACACCACAGAGTAGGGAGAAGAAAGAGCTGGGAATCAGGAGGTCTGGATTCCAGGCCTTGGATGAAGGAATTGGCCTCTCTGGGCCTCAGTCCCCTCATCTGTAAGGTGGGACTAACACCCACATCACAAAGTGCCTGGGAACCTTAAAGAAAGCCACACAATCTAGTGTAAACCCTGACCCCAAGGGTCAGAGACTTGCCCAAGGTCACACTGCTAGAAATGGCAGAGGCAGGATGTGAGCCCAACTCTGGCTGCAAAATCATGTTCTTCCCACGCCACCAGCAGCCTCCTCTCCCCACCACTCCAGCTCTCTTCAAATCTCAAGTAAGGTTAAGGACCATTAAGATAAGGTCTGATAAGGAACACTTGACATCAGCTCCCTATCTCTCCTTAGTGACACCCCTCCATGTGACAGCCCTAACCCCTCAGTTTGGGAAGGAAGGGAATTCCAGGCCCAGACCAGATCTCACTGCCCTGGAGTGAGGATTCCTAGGTTGGAGCTTTCATTTCCCCTTAATTGCAACATGATCCTGAGCCAGGTACTGTGCTTTTCTGGGCCTCAATTTCTTCATCTGAGATGTGGGGGGGGGTTGGAGAGATGATCTCCAAAGAGCCCTCACCATGGATGACTTTGCCCCTAGAAGGAAGGGGGGTCAGTGGTTCCCTTCCTTGAGTCGGGGCCTGGGGCAGCAAGGAGATTCCGCTTATCTCAGATCCCTGGGATCAGAGAGAGCTGGACCAGCCTCTTATCTGGAAGCCCAGGGCTCCCACAAGCAAGTCACCCAAGCAGTTGGTCACAAGTCTCCCCACAAGAAAGGGGACGAGACATGGGGGGAATGGAGGAGGGAGCCTTGTCCAGCTGTGGAACCTACCAAAGACCCCAGACTCCAAGAAGTTAAACCTCCAGGTCTACAGGCAGGGGGAAGGATGAAAAGAATTCCAGATGGTCTGACTCCAGTAGTCCCTTCCCTCAGTCTCCCCATGTGCACAATGGGAACAATAAATCCAACCAGAAGGAGGGCCATGTGTGTGAGCTTGACAGTGCAATGCATGGGAAAAGGAAGAGGGCGGGTCTTCCTGGGCTACCAATTCACATCCACCACCATTCCCCAACCTGCCCAGGACCGAGTGCTCAGCTAGCCTGGGAAGGGGAGAGTTGGGTGGATCCCTGAGTGCCAAGACCAAACAATCCCGGCAGGTTACAGTATCTTTCCAGCAGTCAGGAGGCCTCACCTCATACACCTTCACCCTTCTCTACCTTACAAGGGCATTTGATCCGTGGGATCAACCCTTCCTTGAGTCTTGATTTCCCCTTCCCACTTGCTCCCTCTCTAAGCGCTTGGAGGCTTTAATGCTTAGTCCTCAACCCCTAACCCTCCCCACAGTGCTTCCTCCACTAGTCCTCTTTACATAGTCCAAATCCCCCGGGGCCGGGGCCGCAGGCTTTCTCTGCCCAGAGGACGTGCAGGCGCCTCCATCATAAGATGACACCCTTCTATTCCTAAACTGATTAAGGGCACAGGCTTTGTAATGTGACAGGCTTGAGTTTTAATCCAGATTCAGCCATCTCCTTGCTGTGTGGCCTTGAGAAAGTGACTTCACTTCTCCGAACTCCAGCTTCCTCATCTCTAAAATGGGAGAATAGCCTGTGGCTTGTGGGACTGTTGGAGGACAAAGGACAAATGAATTAACTGATGTAAAGGGACAGCATAGGGACTTATTTTTATCTCTGCTACCATCTCCCAGCCAAGCAGCCTCAAGCACAGAAGCACACACAGCTCCCTCTGGCCCTTACTCTCAACATCTGGTTAATCCCAGGTCTTATCAATTCAGCCACTTCCTCCGAAGTGTCTCTGCAGCTGCCACTCCTCTCCACTCCCACAACCCCCACCCTGTCCCCAGCCCTCACCTCATCACCTCTCCCCTGGATTACTGCAACAGTCTCTGAGCCTCCACTCTCACCACCCCACCCCTCAACCTGTCCTGCCTGCACCTGCCCCAACCCTAGAGCCATCTTCCTAACATCCCACTTTTGTAGACTCCTCCCTTGCTCAAACACCTTCACTGGCTCCCTGTGGCCTGCAGACTCCAGACCTCTCTCCCTGCCTTGTACTCTCTCCCTCCTCCTCTCACAGACTAACGAAATGAGTACTTATACTGGCGCTTGAGTACTTATACTCAAGCTCCAGTCCCCATCTGGGACTGTCACAGCAGAGGCTGAGGCCGAGGATGACTTAGGATCCTCAGCACAAGTAAAACCAAAGGTACCGAGTTTATATTCACAATGGAACCTCAAGAGGACCCTCAGCTACTTTTCCCTCCCACCTCCATGCTCAGTCTCAACTCCATTTGTTTTTTGTTTTTGAAATGGAGTCGAGTTCTTGTCACCCAGGCTGGAGTGCAGTGGCGCAATCTTGGCTCGCTGCAACCTCCACCTCCTGGGTTCAAGCGATTCTCCTGCCTCAGCCTCCCAAGTAGCTGGGATTACAGGTGCCCGCCACCATGCCTGGCTAGTTTTTGTATTTTTAGTAGAGACGGGGTTTCACCATGTTGGCTGGGCTGGTCTCAAACTCCTGACCTCAGGTGATCCACCCACCTCAACCTCCTAAAGTGCTGGGATTACAGGTGTGAGCCACTGCATCCAGCCCATTCTTTTTTTTTTTTTTTTTTTTTTTGAGACAGGGTCTCACTCTGTCACCTAGACTGGAGTGCATTGGCACGATCGGCTCACTGCAGCCTTGACCTCCCAGGCTCACGTAATCCCCTCACCTCAGCCTCTCAAGCTACTGGGACCAAAGGCACATGTGCCACCACGCCCAGATACTGTTTTATTTCTTGTAGAAATGGGGCGGGGGGGGGGGGTCTCGTCATGTTGCCCCAAGCTACTCTCGAACTCCTGGGCTCAAGTTATCCTCCCATCTCGACCTCCCAAAATGCTGGGATTACAGGCATAAACCACCTCGCCTGACCTCAACTCCATGCCTTTACTCACGGCCATACCCCACAGCTGAAACAAATCCCTGGTTCTCTCATTTAACCAACAATTTAGGACTAATTTCAATCCTGTGATTACTTCAAAGACAAATTAGGACCATCTCCTCAGTTTTCTAAAGCTGACCCCAATCCAGAAGGCTTTTGATATATTGCCTAGAATATTTCCTAGCCCCTCACACTTAATTTCTGTGTTGTCTTGACATTGCTTTCTAATTTTTTTCAGAACGCCTTAAAGCCTGAGTTGACCCATGAGTTGCAGCAGGAACTGGAAGCTCACAAGTGTTGCTGGAAGCCCCAGGTCACTTCCTCAAGGGCCAGTAGGCAAGAGACTATAAACACAGCCTTCTTATCTTCTCTCTCCTCCATCACAAATGGTCACAAGTCTGGGCCCACAGTTAGTTCCTAGGAAACCATCAGATCCCAGCGACCATCAGAGGACAGATGAAGAGCCCCAGCCCTGCCCCCTTAGTGCAGATTCTAGGAGAGACAGGTAGGCACAGACAGGGCTTTCAGGACTGCTGGGGCAGGGAGAGTGCTGGAAGGTCCTGGAGATTCTCATCAACACCCACCTTCTGAGAAATCCTCAAAGAGCCTAACTGAACTTAGTTAACCCTTTTCTTATTGTCATTTTGATTATATTACTACCTCAAACCACCATAGGCAAATGACCTTGGACAAGTCCCTCTTTCCTGGACCTCAGTCTCTTCATCCATGAAATGGCTAGCCAGAACGGTAAGTGTCCCAAGAAGTCACCTAGGGCCCCTGATTTCACAGACAGAACCCCTGTAGGAGCCAGAGTGGTCCAGACAAGTGAAAGGAATCTGCTCAAGGTCACCAGGGCCTATTCCACAGCCTCATTGAGAGGAGAGGTCCCCCACTTCCCAGCCCAGGCTCTTTCCACCACCCCCTCCATGGAGCGATGAGATCATCAAGCTCCGGTTCGGAATCTCTAGGAATGTGGGCCATCCTGGGAATACACCCGTAGATTCTCCCACCACAGCAGGGCCCCCTTCACTCCACCTCCTCTGGGATTTCCTCACTCCCCCAGACCAACAGGTATCGCTAAGGTGCCTGCCTATGTTGAAGACCCTCTATCTTGGGGAGGAGGGAATGGAACCATCACCCTGCCCTTCCCCCATCTCTGGATTCACCAGTAACTAGGCACTCTCGATAGCCCCTCCTTCAGCGCCCCTCGGGGATACCCTGAACTGCCGCACTTGTTGGGGGAAACAGGAATCCCATCTCTTGGGATTGGAGGCCTTCCCCTTTCCTTCCCCTCCCCATTGGAGCCTGGAATGTGACCCGCGGAGGGATCCCGCAGCAGCCGGCAAGGGCTGCGTTCCAGCTCGGTGGCTGCATTGAAAGGGGGAGATGCGGCGGCGACCTCGGGGACCGCGGGGACGGGGGAGGGGGGGAGGGGGGAGAAGTCGCGGTGGCGCGGGTGGGGGTAGGGAGGGAGCCAAGAAAACCAGTCCGACTCCCGATCGCGCCAGATGGAGGCGGTCCCCAGACTCCAGCCCCGGGTTTCCAGCTTCTCCCTTCCACCTTTGTCTCCCCTCCCTCCTACAAACTTTCAGCCTTCAGCCTGTTGGGGGCTAAGATCTGGGGAATAAGCGTGTGTGTCCGAGTGCCTTAGGGTCTGCTGTGAGCCTGAATGCGAGTCCGGTTGGTTGTGCAGTTATGAACCTGTGTGTACATCTGTGTGCCTAAGACGCTGGGCAACTGTACCCACATGACCGATGTGTGTGAACGACTGTGTGCCTGTGTGTCTGGATCTGCGCGTGGGTGTAGTTCGTGTGGCTGTGTAAACCGCATGCATAGGTATACATGTACCTATGTCTCAGGCTCTGTGCGTCCTACTGCGATGGTACGAGAGTGTGGGTGTGATGGTGTATGTGATCCTGTGTCTGCGTGTCCGTACATTTGAGTGGGTGTTGTGCGTGTGACTGTGTAAACTGCGAACATGTACGTGTGCCCGCCCGTAGGTATTACCGTGTACGTGTGTCTCCGTGTGCCTGTGAGGGGTGGGGTCTGCGCGGGGATTCCCGACCCCCCCACACTCAAACCCTCCAAGCCCCGGGAGGGGGCAGCAGCGGTGGCGACGGCCGCAGTAGGGACCCTCCTCCCTGCCTGCCCCGCCCCCACCCCGGCCCCTACCTGCCGGCCGCTTCGCCGACCGCCCGAACCGCCAGAAGCTGCGGACCCGGGGACCGCTGGGGGCCTTCCTCTTGTGGTGTGAGTTCCCCATTGCTGGTGCGGGAGCCGGCGCGGGAACCCAAGCGCGGCCCAGCCAGCCCGGCCGCCGGGCCCGCAGCCCCGGGAGGGAGGCAGCGAGACTCGCGGGCGGGCACCGCGGGCGCCCCCAGCCCCAGCTCGACCACGCCCCCGAGCTCTGCGGCCAATGGCCAGGCCGGGGGCGGGCCCGGAGGAGGGGCGGGGCCTGGCGCGCATCCCGTCGGCTCCGCCCCTCCCGGGACCTGGGAGACCGGCTGAGCCGCCTAGCCTAGGGCGCACAGGGGAAGGCCTGGCCAGTCCAGGTGGGGCAGGCGGCTTGCCCACTCTCTCAGCCCAGAGGCTACCGCTCTGAGGAGTGCAATGGAGCTGGGAGAACGCGGATCTGGAGCCCTGCTGCCGCTAGAGCCCACCAGCCACCTCCCCGTGAGTGTCACGTGCCTGTGTGTACAAATGTATCGAACTGACTGTATTTCTGTAGTTATAGTGTTCAAAATAGTAGCACCCTTTTACTTAGTGTTTACTATGTGCCAGGCTCTGTGCTAACCGCTTTCATGCATTACTTCATTTTATCCACAATTGTGTAAGGTAGGTCCTTTTTTTATTATTTTTTTTTATTTTTTTGAGACCAAGTCTCGCTGTCACCCAGGCTGGAGGGCAGGGGCACGCTCTCGGCTCACTGCAACCTCCGCCTGTCGGGTTCAAACGATTCTCTTGCTTCAGCCTCCCGAGTAGCTGGGACTACAGGTGCGCACCACCATGCCCGGCTAATTTTTGTAATTTTAGTAGAGGCGGGGTTTCACCATGTTGTTCAGGCTGGTCTCAAACTCCTGACCTCAGGTGATATGCCTGCTTCGGCCTCCTAAAGTGCTGGGATTACAGGCGTGAGCCACACCACCCGGCCTGTTAAATATTTTTTTAACCAGCCTGGCCAACATGGTGAAACCCTGTCTCTACTAAAAATACAAAAATTAGCCAGGGTTGGTGGCACATGCCTGTAATCCCACCTACTCAGAAGGCTGAGGCAGGAGAATCGCTTGAACCCAGGAGGCGGAGGTTGTAGTGAGCCAAGATCACACCACTGCACTCCAGCCTGGGCGACAGAGCAAGACTCCGTCTCAAAAATATATATATATATATATGTGTGTGTGTGTGTGTGTGTGTGTGTGTGTGTGCGTTTTTTTTTTTTTTTCTTTAAAAACGCCAGGCATTGTGGCTCACACCTGTAATCCCAGCACTTTGGGAGGCCAAGGCGGGCAGATCACTTCAGGTCAGGAGTTCGAGACTAGCCTGGCCAACATGGTAAAACCTCATCTCTGCTAAAAACACAAAACATTAGCCAGGTGTGGTGGCTCATGCTTGTAATCCCAGCTACTTGGGAGGCTGAGGTGGGAGGATCGCTTGAACCTGGGAGGCAGAGGTTGCAGTAAGCCAAGATCACGCTACTGCACTCCAGCCTGGGTGACAGAGTGAAAAATTAAAAACAGAGAGAAGAAAAGCCTTCTAGGCTGCCTGGGGCTCCCACCTCTGTCTCCTCATCACAGGTGTCCTTGTGCTGAGGGACCTGCCCAGGGCCCCATTGCCTGGGCAATGACTCTTCTTTACCATCACTTCTGCCCTGTCTCTCCAACTAGAGGCAACATGGTAGAGTAGAGAGAGCACTGCGCTGGAAGTCTAGAGCCCTCAGTTCTAGACCCCACATGGCTTATCCTTCCTGCCACCAGAACAAGCCCCTCCACTATACCGTGCTACCTCTTATGCCCGATGGCTCCAGCAAACCCTCTTCCCTCCCTGCAAAATGTGAGAGTCAAAGCTAAACCCAACTCTCTCTGAGGCCCTTCTCTTGCTAGAGTCTCAGGTTGACAACAGTGCAGTCCTTGAAAGGCTGGCAAGTTATTCACCCATAGAAAATATTCATTGAGCATACAATGTGTACCAAGCTGCGTGTACACTTTGCACAGAGAAAATGGTCCTAGTGTCAAAGCTGAAAAAGACCTCAGAGATCAGCTAGCCAATTCCCTGAATTTATATAGATAGGGAAACTGGGGCCCATAAAAAGAACAGTTAGTATGGGGGAGTAGAGGGAATACCCAAGGATAAAGTCTAAATTTCTTGGCATGAATTAAGTGAGGACAGGTATGTGAAGAGGCTCAAAGGATGTCTGAAGTGTGGCAGGTTCCTTGGCCTTCACAAGAAGCATTGGAGGAGCTGCCCCTGCCCACCAGTTCAGCCTCATCTCCGACCTCATCTCTGAGATGACAATCTTCTTCTCAGAGCTACAACCACACAAAACTGCTTGCCACCCTCCAGCACACAACTCCAGGCGTTCACACCTGCCATCCCCTCTTCCACCTTGGCCTGAAAGGTGCCTTTTCATTCTCAATGCCCTGCTCTACATGCTGCTCCTCCATGAAGTCTTCCTTGCACCCCCTCTTCCCCCAGCTCAGTGCTTCCTTAATGAAGGCCCCACAGACATTAGTGCTGCCTTCTGATATAGTACTGATCACACCCCAGGGCTCCCCTGCACCCCGTGTTCACCATCCCAGAACTTGCCTTCAGACAATAGTTTTAGTGTCTGCCTTTCCAACCAGAACAGTTTCCTGAAGAGCAGTGATTGTCTGACTCCTTTTAGTAACCCCAGGCTCAGCACATAGTAGGTATACCTATGTGTTTAATAGAAACTGGTGGAGGTGGAGATGGTGGGGCTTGTAGATTAACTGTAGTAGCAACGGTGACGCTTGCATACTGACGGAGGTAGTGATGATAGCGCATAAATACTTTCACTGCAAAGGCAGTGCTTGCTCCAGGATCCTGTGGGAGGAGTACTGCCCACTGCCAAGAACACAGGACAGGCTAGGCTAGGACTGGTGGGAAGAAGTAGGTGGTATGGAAGGCATATGGACCAGAACTCCAGGAACCACAAGAATGAGCTGGAATGCCTCGTGACTGTCTTAGAAAATGGTGGGGAAGGCCGGGCACGGTGGCTCATGACTGTAATCCCAGCACTTTGGGAGGTAGAGGCGGGCAGATCACCTGAGGTCGGGAGTTCAAGACCAGCCTGACCAACATGGTGAAACCCCGTGTCTACTAAAAATACAAAATTAGCCAGGCATGGTGGCGGGCACCTGTAGTCCCGGCTACTTGGGAGGCTGAGGCAGGAGAATCGCTTGAACCTGGGAGTCAGAGGTTGCAGTGAGCTGAGATCGCACCACTGCACTCCAGCCTGGGCGACACAGCGAGACTGTCTCAAAAAAATAAATAAATAAATAAATAAAAGGGGCCGGGCGCTGTGGCTCATGCCTATAATCCCAGCACTTTGGAAGGCTGAGGCGGGCAGATCACAAGGTCAGCAGTTTAAGACCAGCCTGGCCAACATGGTGAAACCCTGTCTCTACTAAAAATACAAAAATTTGCTGGGCATGGTGGCAGGCGCCTATAATCCCAGCTACTCGGGAGGCTGAGGCAGGAGAATCACTTGAACCCAGGAGGTGGAGGTTGCGGTGAGCAGAGATCGCACCACTGCACTCCAGCCTGGGAAACAAGAGCGAAACTCTGTCTCAAAAAATAAAAATGAAAATGGTGGGGAAGACCTCACTTGGCTAGACTTGGAGGAGGGGGTGTCCTAAGCAGACAGGAGGCCTCACTTAGTAATCTCCCTACCAGGAGCCTCCTGGGAATCACGCACTTTGCTACAAGATTCAGGGTTTAAATCCTCTGTGAGCTGAGCTGTCTCTATCGCCCCTTCCATGCCAAGCACAGAGATGGGCACCCTGTGAGTGGGCTGACAGTCTTTTAATGAATCAGCCCCTCAGGACAGTGGAGTACAAGGGCATAGAGTACAGTGGGGTATAACTAACGATGGGGGAGGCGGACAGAGATTTCACTCCTCCTAACCAAGGAAGCTGCAGGATCTTGGCTCACTTCCCCAAGTCTGCCAACGGGCTAGAGGTGGCCTTTGGGTCCGCACAAGGAAGGTGTGTGTCCCTGCTCCTCCAACCCCACCATGTTCACTGTGGCCCAAATAACATACAATGCTTCCTCTTATTCGTTTTCTTTAGCATGTGACAGGCCATGAGCAGCTGAGACAGCTTTGAGGGTCTGGAGAGAGAGGGATTTCCAAGGAGCAGGTGCTGAGGGGAGGCTCTCACTCTGCCCTCTGCTGACAAGAGAATGCAGATTTTTGGGGTCACAGGGCTTGGCCACCACAGTTCAACCCTTGCTAGGAGCCCTGCTTCAGGGACTGCAGGGAGGGTATAGTGTGGGGAGAGCACACTGATTGAGAGCCCCTTTCAGGCCCAAGGGGAATTTCCAAGAGAAGGGTGAGGGAGAGAGAGCTGGAAGGAGCCCCTGAAGGTGTTGAGGGGAGGGCAGGGAAGACTCCCTTGGCCTTGCTTCCTTCTCAGCTCTTCACACCCCTAGCAGAGGCACCTCTCTGGGATGCGATTTTCCATTTGAAGTCTGAAGAAAGGAGTGAAGAAGCTGAACGCCTGGCAGTTGTGGGCTTTTCTTCTGCCTCTGACACTAGATGGCCATGTGAACTTGAGCAAGTCACTTCCTCCTCCGGGCCTCAGCTGCCCCATCTGTATGTACCATGAGGGCTCCCTATGACATCTCGGGCCATGAGCTCTGAGAGTCTAGGATCCGGAGATGCCCATCTCTGGGGGCCCATACTGGAGCATTACCTATCATCCAAGGACACTTAGCCAGGCCTTGTGCTGGCCAGGGCAGAGGGAAGAGTCTGTCAACCCAGTCTCTGCCCTTCGGGTATTCAAAATAGTGAGGTACAGCAATCCCTGGATCCCACGGAACCCCAGATAGCCAGCTGGTCCCAAGTCCCTAGCACGTGCTTTGCCTGACGCCAGTGCCACAAACCCTTCAATCCCAGCTTCCTTTCATCCTTCCATTTCAGCTCAAGCGCCACCTCCCTGGGGAAGCCGTCCCTGACCTCCCTCAGAGATTGCTGTGCTTCCCCTTGTCACACTTTTTAACCCTTAATTACTTGTTCAGCGTTATTTTCCCCCCTATACACACACTCATCGTGAGGTTCATGAGGCCCAGGACTTTGTCTCTCTTATTCATCCCTAGGATAGTGCCTGGTATATAACACTTAGGAAATATCTGTGAAATAAGTGAGTGAGGCTCCCTCTCCCGTCTGGACCCTAGGAAAACAATGTCTGTCCTCTCACAGGGGTCTGGGGGAGACAGAGCAGCCACCCTGTCACACTCTTTATTTTTTACATTTCTGGGAAGCCAAAATGTCACATTCTTATTGAGAAACCCCAAACTCCTCTGGGGAAACCACTCCCCTATTGGAGGTATCCCATAGCAGAGGGAACTCAGCCCCTATTACATTGGTCCAGGCCCCAGGTAAGGACACTGAGGTGCCCTTTACCCAAGAAGAAAGTGGCTGGAAAAGCATATACTGCCCAACCCCAACTCTCTTAAGCACCTTGCTCTAGGGTCTGGGGACAATAATTTCCCCTGGGAGTATCACAGAGATGACACTGACACCAGGCCCTGAGGGCTGAATAGGAGTTCACTGGATAGCAAAGTGAAGGGGAGCACATTCCAGGCAGGAGAAGCAGCACAGGAACTGACACAGAAGGGGAAAACACATGGGAGTGTTGACTGACGGGCAAACAGACACCATCCTGACCTCAGAAGAACAAGGTGTCCACGACCCCAGAGACTTGACTCTCACTGCTTTGGAACTATCTAGGCCCCTTCCTCAGCAGAGAGAAATGACATTGTTCATAATGGACTCTCCTTACCCACCTTCCTTTTTTTTTTGAGTTTTGAATGAAACTGTTGCCCAGTTGAACTCCCGTCGCCCAGGCTGGAGTGCAGTGGCGTGGTCTCAGTTCACTGCAGCCTCCGCCTCCTGGGTTCAAGTGATTCTCCTGCCTCAGCCTCCCGAGTACCTGGGACTACAGGCGCCTGCCACTACGCCTGGCTAATTTTTGTTTTTTGTTTTGAGACGGAGCTTTTTGTTCTTGTTGCCCAGGCTGAAGTGCAATGGCGCGATCACAGCTCACTGCAACCTCTGCCTCCTGGGTTCAAGCTATTCTCCTGCCTCAGCCTCCCGAGTAGCCTAGGATTACAGATGCATGCCACCATGCCCAGCTAATTTTTGCATTTTTAGTAGAGATGGGGTTTCGCCATGTTGGCCAGGCTAGTCTCAAACTCCTGACCTCAGGTGATCCCCTCCCGCCTTGGCCCCCGAAAGCACTGGGATTACAGGCGTGAGCCACTGTGCCCGGCCATAATTTTTGTATTTTTAGTAGAGACGGGGTTTCACCACGCCCAGCCACCTTACTCACCTTCCTATGACATCCAGGCCACTGGGTCTCAGTGTCTTATCTGGCTGGCTGGGGGTCAGCTCTCCTTTCCTGGACACAGCTCCCATCCCCATGCCTAGCCCCCAGCCCCTACAGGCTTGCTCCCTCAGCCCATTCTCAAACTCACAGAATCCTAGAACTAGCAAGAGTCTCAGAGGCCATTAAACCCCATCTTTGTCGGCCAGTCGCGGTAGCTCACGCCTGTAATCCCAGCACTTTGGGAGGCCAAGGCAGGCGGATCATGAGGTCAGGAGTTCGAGACCAGCCTGGCCAATATGGTGAAACCCCATCTCTACTAAAAATACAAAAATTAGCCAGGCATGGTGGCACTCACCTGTAGTCCCAGGCTGAAGCAGAAGAATCGCTTGAACCTGGGAGGCAGAAGTTGCAGTGACCTGAGATCTCGCCACTGCACGCCAGCCTGGGCGACAGAGTGAGACTCTGTCTCAAAAAAAAAAAAAAAAAAAAAAACCATCTTTATCAAGACAGGGCATGTCTGGTCCAAAGAGGGGCAGGACTTACCCAAGGTCATACAACAGAGCAGAACTCAAACTCAGGGTTCTCTCCACAACTCCACACCAGGAAAGGACAGTCCTCCCTGAGTGGCCAGAGGGAACTTGGAGAGGCCACAGTGAACTGACTGGAGTTAACATGGGGCTAAGTCAGCTAGGCCTGGCAGGGTGGCTCTCAAATTCTCAGTATCAGAGCCATGCCTACTCCCACCCCTCAGCCGCTGCCCACTGCACAAGAGAAACCCTCAGGAGGACTACATAGCCCTTTCCCCAAAACTGGTTTTGTCTAAAACTCTAGAGAGGTTACCCGCCTCCAGAGTCAGAAACACAGCCATCATCATATAATTTTCTTTGTAGAGTGTGGCCTCTGGAGGCAGACTGAGTGGCTCCGTCATTGTGATGCTGTGAACCTCACTTCCACATAGATGGGGACCTTGCCTGTCTGGTCCTCTGGCATTCGCATCACCTTGAACAGTGCCTTACACTACAGAGTAAAGAATATGTCCTCTTCAAATAAATGAAGCTGAGTGACCTTGGGCTACTTACTCTCACCCCTTTTTTCTCACCTACAAATGGTGATAACTGTCCACCTCCCAGGTTGCTGTAAGGACATAGGAAGACTTTGATGAAAATGCTTGGCCAGGGTATATATAGCACATAGCAGCCTTCCTGTTACTTCTCTTCCCATTCAGATTAGCCAGGACCCTGCCCTCCTTCCATAGGCGCTCGCCTCCTCCAGAAAGCCTCCCCTGATTATCTGCTGGGCTCCAGTCCTGGCATCTGTCCCAGAAACACTTCCTACCCACACACTTGTCTAGAGTCCAGGTGATATTTCTGGAAGATATGGATTCCTGTTTGTTTTTGTTTTTTTTTAACTTGTTCTTTTTTGTTTCTTTTTTTTTTTTTTTTGAGCTGGAGTCTTGCTCTGTCGCCCAGGCTAGAGTGCAGTGACGCGATCTCGGCTCATTGCAAGCTCCGCCTCCCGGGTTCACTCCATTCTCCTGCCTCAGCCTCCCAAGTAGCTGGGACTACAGGCGCCCAACACCACAACTGGCTAAATTTTTGTATTTTTTAGTAGAGACAGGGTTTCACCATGTTAGCCAGGATGGTCTCAATCTCCTGACCTTGTGATCCGCCCGCCTCAGCCTCCCAAAGTGCTGGGATTACAGGTGTGAGCCACCGTGCCTGGCCTGTTTTTTTAACTTTTTCTTATGTCTGAGTCCTCCTGTGGGACAAAGGTGAGACTCTACCCTCTGTGAATCCCCCTCAGTAATCATCATCATCACGGGCTGTTATCCAAACATGGATCAGGGTGAACTTAACTAATGCTCAAGTCCTCAGCAGCATAACAACAGCAGAAACCTGCTGCCAGCTGCACCATGCTCCACAGTTCACAACGCATTTGCATGTCTGTTAGCTCATTTGATCCTGGAAAGGCCCCTATAAAGCTAGGATTTATTATCCCTATTTTACAGATAAGGATACTGAGGCTTGGAGGGGTGAATAACCTGCCAGCATCTTGTAGCTTGACAGGGGCAGACCAGGGAAGCAGAGTTGTCCATTTTTTTTTTTTTGAGACCTAGTCTCGCTCTGTCACCCAGGCTGGAGTACAGTGGTGCAATCTCGCCTCACTGCAACCTCCACCTCCCGGGTTCAAGCGATTCTCCTGCCTCAGCCTCCTGAGTAGCTGGGATTACAGGCACGTGCCACTAAGCCCAGCTAATTTTTGTATTTTTAGTAGAGACAGGGTTTCACCATGTTGGTCAGGCTGGTCTTAAACTCGCGACCTCGTGACCCACCCACCTCAAACTCCCAAAGTGCTGGGATTACAGGTGTGAGCCACCACGCCCAGTCAAGCAAAGTTGTTCTTAGGCCCAGAGCCCATTCCTTCCAGACTGGGTCGTTAGAGCTCAGGTGACTAAACTTATAAACACAGTCATAGCAACCCCTTGCATTTCTATGGTTACTTCTCTTTAATATAATTTTCTTTTTTTTTTTTTTTTTCCCTGAGTCTCGCTCTGTTGCCCAGGCTGGAGTGCAGCGGTGCAATCTTGGCTAACTGCAACCTCCGCCTCCCGAGTTCAAGCAATTCTCCTGCCTCAGCCTTCCGGGTAGCTGGGACTACAGGTGCACGCCACCTTGTCTGGCAAATTTTTTATATTTTAGTAGAGACGGGGTTTCACCGTGTTGCCTAGGCTGGTCTCGAACTCCTGAGCTCAGGCAGTCTGCCTGCCTCGGCCTCCCAAAATACTAGGATTACAGGCATGAGCCACCACGCCCAGCCTTTAATATAATTTTCATATGCTCTCTTGTGAGAATCTTGGTGAGACAGAAAGGTCACAGCCCATCAAGGCAATGTCCAGCCAGAGGATTCCCCCTTTCTTCCCCACAAGACAGTGGTGGAATCAGGGAGCCCACTGAGAAGTTGCTCATCCTACATCATGGGGCTTGCTAGTAGCTGGGCCAGGATTTAAACTCTCATTGGCCTGATTCTGATACTCTCCCCACTCTATCAAGTTCCCTCACTTCTCTCTCTGGGCCATTTCCCATCTGTAAAGTGAGTTGAACAAGAAGATCTTCAAGCCTTACCTGCTGCTCTATGTCCTTGGGAGAGTCATGAAAACAGTCCCGATTTTTGAGGCAAGTAATTTGAGTTTAAATCCCAGTTTGGTCAAATCAGTCACTCACTGTCCCTGAGCCTCAATTTTTTCATCTGCAAGTGAGATCTTGACATATTCAGACTAATCAATAAATGTCAGACTTCCTCTCTTCTAAGTTTGTGCAGGGTAGTGAGGTCAGCAAGGGAATCATGGAAGACTGGTGCTCAAAACTCCATGACAAGCTCAGTTTTTCCATCTTAAAGTAGGAGAGTCAGATTAGAGGAATCAAGACCTGCCTCTCGTAGGTCTTTGAGTCAGAGATTGGAATGGAGGAGATAATGACTTCCCCAGCAAAGATCCCTGACCTCCCAGCAATCTCCTGTGTATCCCTCCTCCCCACCTCTCCCAATCTCCATTCTGAACATTCTCCCTGAAAGAGTTAAGCCTTCTGCAGGCTTCCCGTTCCTGGCCAGCGTTGCCAGTGGAGATTAGTGGGATCAGATTTATTTCTCTTAATAAACAGAAAAGAAGTTGGGCCAGGCAGGTGACAAGGAAACAGTTGCAATAATAGGAGGCTGGAGTAAAAGGGAACAGGACTTCCTCCAGTCATACCCAGGGCCACCTCCAGACCTGGAGAAACAACAGCCAGGGGCAAGGAGGTGTTACCCATGCACGTGGGCTCAAATCAGGCCGACATGCTGCCCAGAAAGCCCAGAGCCACCTGATACCAAACACAAGGCAAGAGGGAGGCCTGGCCACTGACCCAATGACCCCAAACCCAGGCTGTTGGAGCAGTGACCTACAGGCTCAGCTTTTCCAGCCCCCTGACTTCCAGGCTGGTCTCCCAGAGGAAAAAAGTCCACTGCCCTGGAGTATACACTGCTAGTCCACTAGCCTTCTGCCTGCCAATCCTGACAGTCTGACCACAATACATCCTGCTGCAATGCCCTCTTGAATGAGATGGGGATGACTTCAGACTGAATCCCAGTGGGGCAGCCCTGGGACAGACTCCATGTCCTGTTAGGACTGCAGAGGCTTTGGAAACACCCCTCACCCAAATCCAATCCTCCCTCAGGGTTTGGCCCAGTCACCCCAGCCCCAGCACCCTCACTTCTATTTGTGGCTGTGCCGCAGGGAAGCAGGGCCCTTATCCAAAAGGAAGATCAAGCCGGATACAATCACACATGAGGCTTTCCACCCTCTTCCTGACCCCTAAAGTGTTCCTTCTAACTCTCCCAGAAGAGGTGGTTAAAGGACACCGGGAGGGTAAACACAGGCAGAATGGGATGGGCCCGCACACCCAGCCATTTCCTCACCTCCAGCACTGCAGCAGCAGTCTAGGAAAGGTGGATTTCCCAGGACCGCAAGCCCCAAGGGAGCTCCACCCTCTTGCAAAGACTCAAGCCCTCCCCACCAAAAGGAAGACAGAAACTGGAAAATGAGGGAAGGCCCAAGAAAGGAACTGAAAATGACCCCAGCAGGGATGGGCCAGGTCGGCTTCCCTGCCTTTCAGGCTGCCCATCCAGGCCAGAGGAGGAGCCCAGGGGCTCAAATTCAGAAAGACTGAGAATTAGCTGTTGAATTTTAAGTACCCACCCCAGCCCAGGTACAGCCTCTCCACTGAGCTTGGGCCTCAGTTTCCCCCATCTGTAAGCACACTTCCGACACTGGCATGTTTCTCCAGGGCTGGAAGAAGGAGTGATAGGGAGGGGCGGGTTGGTTCACCTTGGTGAGCTCACTACCCCAGGAGGTGATGTTTGTGGCCTGGCCCAGGTGAGCGTTGAGGGAGGCCAGGTGGGAAAAGCCAGCACTGTTAAGAAGCTAAGGCAGGGCACACTGTGCTCCATGCGAGGTCCTTTGTGGGGCTGGAAATCCAGATCCAGCTGGAGCTGAAACTCTTTGTGAGTGCGGTTGACCTTCCAGACCCAGAGGGTCCCCACCAGAGACCCAAGGCCACCTGTCTCTCCCATTGGCCACAGGCCAGCGTTAAGTCTCTGACCCCCTGACTCAGCAGAGGGCAGAACCTGGGTGAGCCTGGGGGAGGGGGAATCGCCTCACCGCCCTGGAGTCGGGCTACCAGCACTTCCTGCTCTGCCAGGGGATCCCTGCCCCAGCCGGGGGTCCCCTCCCCTCACAGCGGGGCAGGACTGGGTCTGGAAAGTGCGGAAGGCAGCGCTGGGTGGAAGTGTTCGGACTCAGCCCTGGCCTCTTCGCTTTCCAGCACCAGCTCCTGGGGGTCACCCCCCTCCAACACGCCGCGCGCGGACCCCCGGCAGAGCCCCCTCGGCCGTACCCTCGACGCCCCCCCGCGCTCAGCCCAGGTGCCGACCGCCTTACCTCGGCCTTTGCCCTTGGCCCTCTTGGCCTTGTCCTCCGCCTTCTTGGCCCGGGGGGCGGCCGGTTCGGCGCCCTCGGCCCCCGCCGCCTTCTTCTTGCGCCGCTTGCCCCGCAGCCAGCTGAAGGCGCGGCGGAGGCCGGACGCGCCGGAGCGGGACTTCTTCCTGCGCGGGGGGCCGCCCGGGTTCCCCGGCTCCTCGGCCGCAGGTGCGGCGGGGGGCGCGCGGGCCGCCATGGCAGGCGGGGGCGGAGCGGGCGGCGGGTCAGGCCCCCTGCGGCGCGGTGCCCATGCCGGGGGCGGCCGCCGGGGACGCGCGCCCGGAGAAAAGTTTGGGCGGCGGAGGCCGAGCGGGCGCGGAGAGCGGGCGGCGGGAGCGGCGCGGGAGGGGCCGGCCGAGCGGCGGGCGGGGCGCAGGCCGGCGGGGAGGGAAGGAGCGGGGCGGGAGCGGCCGCGGGGCGGGAGCGGCCGCGGGGCGGGAGCGCCGCTGCCTGCGGCCCCTCCCCGCCTCCCCCGGTCCCGGCGGAGGGCGAGGTCCAGTCCCGAGAGGAGGGGGTCCCGGGAGCCCGGGGTCGTGCCCCCCGCTGGGGCCCGAGAGGGCGGGTCGTGGGGCCGCCCGGGAGGGGGCGGCACTGAGGTTCCGTCCCGCAGGGGGCACCGCGGGAGGTCTGTTCGGAAGAGGGTGGTATGGGGTGGGGACGGAAAGGGGAAGGGCGCAGGCAATGGGGAGCGAGAGGCTGGGGTTGGACCCCAGGAGACTTGGTATCCCAAGTTTGGGCTGGGAATAGACAGGGGATTCTGGAATATTTTTTCCTGGAATAAGGGAATTTGGAGAATTCCTTCCAAGCCCCGACAGTGTTGGGGCGCTTGCGCCAGGAATAGAGGCTTCAGACACGTCCAAGACCTGTGACCCGCAGTGGGTATTTCCCTCCCATCTGCTGACTGGGGTCGCCTCCTCGCTCTTTACCACACCTTCCAGGCTCCAACCATCTTCGGTGTGCAGCGGGGGCCCAGGCCCACTGTGTTCCTGCCTCACCCTTTGGTGGCAAGATGAGGATAGCCCTTCCTCCGTTTACCCTTGGACTAGGATTTGAGGCCCCAGGGCACTCCTGCCTGGACCAGGAGTTCCCACTGAGATGCTCAACACTAATTAGGGTTGAACTCTGGGCAGGTGAGAGGTGTGACTGGGAGGCTGGTAGGAAAGGAAACATTAAGAATCCTGAAATTGCTGTACTCATTGCCTACAGGCCTCTGGGTCTATTACAGCTGACCAAGCCCTTTTATATCATCTGATCCCACGACAACGGAAATGGAGGCCAGAAGGGGACAGAGGTGGTCAGCGGGAGAGGAGCCAAGATGGGCATCTGGGTTTTGTCTCAGGCTGGTCCAAGGCTTCAAACCCTAAGGACTAGAAATTGCGCTGGGGACCAGCTGTGGGTTCAGCACCCTTGAACCCCCTCCGTCAGTCCCCAGAAGGGCCTTGTGATGTCCATACCAGTGGGGTGGCCAGAATCACCCAATCTGACTCTGGTCACATGGCTTTCTCTTGGTCCTGGTCTCCACGAGGGCAGGGGCCCATTTGTCTGGGCCACCCAGCCCAGTCAGCCCCGGCGCACTGTAGATAGCACTCACCATAACATTGCAGGATTACTAGAGTGCAGTGGGATCTCCCTAACCTGCCTTAGCCCCCTGCATGTCCCCAGGGGCTCAGCTGTGGTGAACCTGGGACATCATTGACACTCTCCCACCTGGGGGCCCTGGGGCAGACCACCCAGTGTCCATGCTGGGCCTCAGTTTCTTGTCTAACCACGATTCATTCAGATCCAGCCCACAATCCCAGAGCACCCATTCTGGATCAGGAACCAGCCCTGTACTCTGGGTGCTCTTGGCCCAGCCTAGCACTCCTAAGAACCCAGCCTCTTCCTCTGTTAGTTGGTGAGGAAAGGGAATGTAGAGAATGCAGTTTTCAAGGGAAAAGTGTTACAGGTGCCAGGCATGGTGGCTCAGGCCTGTATTCCCAGCACTTTGGGAGGCCCAGGCAAATGGATCACCTGAGGTCAGGAGTTTAAGACCAGCCAGACCAACATGGTGAAACCCGGTCTCTACTAAATACAAAAACTTAGCTGGGTGTGGTGGTGCATGCCTGTAGTCCCAGCTACTTGGGAGACTAAGGCAGGCGAATCGCTTGAACCCGGTAGGCGGAGGATGCAGTGAGCCAAAATTGCACCATTGCACTCCAGCCTGGGTGACAGAGTGAGACTCTGTCTCAAAAAAAAAAAAAAAAAAAAAAAAAAAAAACTTATTAAGAATTTCAAGGCCTGCCACAGTGGCTCATGTCTGTAATCCCAACACTTTGGAAGGCCAAGGTGGGAGGATTGCTTGAGCCTAGGAGTTCGAGACCAGCCTTGGGCAACATGGTAAGAGCTCATCTCTCCAAAAAAAAAATTGTTTTTCATTAGCCAGGTGTGGTGACAAGTGCCTGTGGTCCTAGCTACTCACTCGGGAGGCTGAGGTGGGAGGATCCCTTGAGCCCAGGAGGTCAAGGCTATAGTGAGCCATGTTCGCGCCACTGCACTGCAGCCTGCAAAACAGAGTGAAATCTTGTCTTTTTGTTGTTGTTGTTGTTGTTTGTTTGTTTTTTTTTGAGACTGAGTCTCGCTCTGTCACCCAGGCTGGAGTGCAGTGGCACGATCTCGGTTCACTATAACCTCCACCTCCCGGGTTCAAGCGATTCTCCTGCCTCAGCCTCCTGAGTAGCTGGGACTACAGGCGCCCACCACCAAGCCTGGCTAATTTTTGTATTTTTAGTAGAGACGGGGTTTCACCATATTGGTCAGGCTGGTCTCGAACTCCTGACCTCAGGTGACCCACGCACCTCGGCCTCCCAAAGTGCTGGGATTACAGGCGTGAGCCACTGCGCCTGGCCTGACCTTGTCTTTTAAAAAAAGAATTTCAAGAGGCAATAGCAGGCCGGGCAAGGTGACTCACGCCTGTAGTCCTGGCACTTTGGGAAGCCGAGGCAGGTGAATCACAAGGTCAGGAGTTTGAGACCAGCCTGGCCAACATAGTGAAACCCCGTCTCTACTAAAAATACAAAAATTAGCCAGGCGAGGTGGCAAGTGCCTGTAATCCCAGATACTCGAGAGGCTGAGGCAGGAGAATCACTTGAACCCGGGAGGCGGAGTTTGCAGTGAGCCGAGATCACGCCATTGCACTCCAGCCCCGGTGACAGTGTGAGACTCCATCTCAAAAAAAAAAAAAAAAAAATTAGCCAGGCTTGCTGGCAGGCGCCTATATTCCCAGCTACTCAGGAAGCTGCGGCAGGAGAATCACTTGAACCCGGGAGGCGGAGGTTGCAGTGAGCCAAGATCATGCCATTGCACTCCAGCCTGGGCGACAAGAGCGAAACTCCGTCTCAATAAAATAAATAAAAATACAAAAAAACTAGCGAGGCATGGTGGTGCTTGTCTGTGGTCCCAGCTGCTCGGGAGACTGAGGCAGGAGAAACGCTTGAACCCAGAAGGCAGAGGTTATAGTGAGCCGAGATGGTGCCACTGCACTCCACCCTGGGTGACAAAGCGAGACTCCCTCTCAAAAAAAAAAAAAGGTCGGGCGCAGTGGCTCAAGCCTGTATAATACCAGCACTTTGGGAGGCCGAGGCGGGTGGATCACAGGGTCAGGAGTTCAAGACCAGCCTGGCCAAGATGGTGAAACCCCATCTCTACTAAAAATACAAAAATTAGGCCAGGTGCGGTGGCTCACACCTGTAATCCCCGCACTTTGGGAGGCTGAGGCAGGCGGATCACCTGAGGTCGGGAGCTCGAGACCAGCCTGACCAACATGGAGAAACCCTGTCTCTACTAAAAATACAAAAATTAGCCAGATGTAGTGGCGCATGCCTGTAGTCCCAGCTACTCTGGAGACTGAGCAGGAGAATCGCTTGAACCCGGGAGGTAGGGGTTGCAGTGAGCCTAGATCGTGCCATTGCCCTCCAGCCTGGGCAACAAGAGCAAAACTCTATCTAAAAAAAAAATAAATAAATACAAAAATTAGCCGGGCATAGTGGCGGGTGCCTGTAATCCCATCTACCTGGGAGGCTGAGGCAGAGAATTGCCTGAACCCGGGAGGTGGAGGTTGCAGTGAGCCGAGACTGCGCCACTGCACTCCAGCCTGGGCGACAGAGCAAGATTCTGTCTCAAAAAAAAAAAAAAAAGAGGCAACAGCAAAACATTCAACCAAGCACAGAGCCTTTCTGAGCATGGGCTATGCGTAACTACACAGTTTGCATGCCTCTGAAGATAGCCCTGCCAGTGTCTCATATAATTCCTCAGGGAAATTCCCCTCAAACTAGAATTTCCAGGAATCAACCCACAGATTGGATCCTCTGATTTGCACGTAGGGAGAGGAAGAAGGGAAATGAGGAGAGTTCAGGGTTTTATTCCCTTCACTGCTGCTGACTCCAGCACCCAGAGATTCTCACTTCTCATCCCCAGCTCGGGCCACCTTCAGACCAGCAGGCCCAGCTCTCCCTCTTGCCCCCTGGCCTAAAGGACAGACATGCTTCTGAGCCACCCAGGGAGGGCTAGCCTAGGAAGAGCTAGCCTGTGTCTCAGCTGTAGCTGAATCCTGCTCCCTGGAATAATGATTGCTCAGCTCAGCTACATGTCTTTGCTGGCCTTGCAGGCAGCGGAGGGAGCTGACTTCCCAGCAGTCCCTGTGGATAGGGCCCAAAGTTCAACCTGGAGCCAGGCTGTCACCTGACCAGGAAGGAAACTTCCAGCGTGTCCCCAGGGAGGAACCAGCAAAAACCAGGCTTGGGGCAGCATCCTAAGGGCCCTCCAACTTTGCCCCTCTGTTTGGGGAAAGCCCAGGACCACCGTGATGTTGCCCTCACACACACCAATCCCCCTTTCCACTTGGGAGACCTGCCTTCCACAGGAGCCAGCTTTGTCCTCTGCTGGGCCTGGCCTCCTTCCACAAAGACTCCTCACTCCAGACAGGGCAGCCAGGCCAAAGGTGTGGCTGAGCCTCTTACATTTTACAGGGAAGACCAGGAAGGGACAGACAGCCTTGGGATGGGAGCACCTGTGGCTTCCCTCAGTTCTTAGACCAATTGCAGGGGCCGGAATTGTACCAGAGGGCAGAGCAATCCTGCATAGTTGAAAGTTGGGAGGGGGGAGATGTAGGTCCCAGCCAGCATTCTTATGTCCCCTAATCCCTGGCTCTTGGCATCTGTGGCAGCCGTCTTAACATTTCAAACAACCTCCCTGCTGAGGTCTTCTTTGATCCTCTAGGCATCTCTTAGAATCAAGCCCCAAGCCTAATTCCACCCATTTTTCCTCCCGCTGAGTTGAGAGGAGAAATGGCTCGCATAGGGTGCTAGTGGTGTGTGGCCAGATCAAATGGAGTCTTATGTGTTCCCATCTTTAAGTTGGTGCCAGCTCCTAAGAAAAGAGAGGAGGGGAAAGAGGTGAGGGTGCAGGGGGAGGAAAGAAGAGAAAAAGTAGAGAGCAGAGAGGTAGTTATTGCCACCACCCAGTCTCTAGTATGCAACGGGTTGTGTTTCCCTTCGTTCTTTCAACAAATATCCCAGCTACTCAGGAGGCTGAGGCACCAGAATTGCTTGAACCCGGGAGGTGGAGGTTGCAGTGAGCCGTGATCATGCCACTGCATTCCAGCCTGGGCAACACAGTGAGAATCAGTCTCAAAAGAAAAAAAAAAAAGTCATCACTGTTCTCACTGATTTACTTTATTTTTTTTTTAATTTTTTTATTTATTTTTTTGAGACAGAGTCTCGCTCTGTCGCCCAGGCTGGAGTGCAGTGGCAAGATCTCAGCTCACTGCAAGCTCCGCCTCCTGGGTTCACGCCATTCTCCTGCCTCAGCCTCCTGAGTAGCTGGGACTACAGGCGCCTGCCACCATGCCCCGCTAATTTTTTGTATTTTTAGTAGAGACAGGGTTTCACCATGTTAGACAGGATGGTCTCGATCTCCTGACCTCGTGATCTGGCCGCCTCGGCCTCGCAAAGTGCTGGGATTACAGGTGTGAGCCACCACACCCAGTCCTTGTTTGTTTTTTTGAAACAGAGTCTCACTCTGTGCCCAGGCTGGAGTACAATAACGCGATCTTGCCTCACTGCAACCTCCACCTCCTGGGTTTAAGAAATTTTCTGCCTCAGCCTCCCGAATAGCTGGGATTACAGGTGCATGCCTCTACGCCCAGCTAATTTTTTTGTACTTTTAGTGGAGACGAGGTTTCAGTATCTTGGCCAGGCTGGTCTTGAACTCCTGACCTCATGATCCTCCTGCCTCGGCCTCCCAAAGTTCTGGGATTACAGGCGTGAGCCACCGTGCCTGGCCAGTAGTAAGAGTTTTAACAACTTCGTAAAAATGTCAGGAGAAGCTTTATTCTCAGGTCTGCAAAGAAACAAGTTATCAGCCGGGCACGGTGGCTCATACCTGTAATCCCAGCACTTTGGGAGGCCTAGGCGGGCGGATCACGAGGTCAGGAGCTCGAGACCAACCTGACCAACATGGAGAAACCCTGTCTCTACTAAAAATACAAAAATTAGCTGGGCATGGCGGCACGTGCCTGTAATCCCAGCTACTCGGGAGGCTGAGGCAGGAGAATGGCTTGAACCCAGGAGGCGGAGGTTGCAGTGAGCCAAGATTGCACCACTGCACTCTAGCCTGGCGAGAGAGTGAGACTCCGCCTCAAAAAAAAAAATTAGCATAGAACTCAACTATATGTGTGTACATGCTTTTCACTACTTTAGAAAATGTTTTGGGGACTGGGTGCAGTGACTCATGCCTGTAATCCCAGCATTTTGGGAGGCCGAGGCAGGAGGATCATGAGGTCCGGAGTTTGAGACCAGCCTGACCAACATGGTGAAACCCCATCTCTACTAAAAATACAAAAATTAGCCAGGCATGGTGGCATGCGCCTGTAATCCCAGGTATTCAGGAGGCTGAGGCAGGAGGATCGCTTGAACTGGGGAAGTGGAGGTTGCAGTGAGCTGAGATTGCACCACTGCACTCCAGCGTCGGTGACAGAGCGAGACTCTGTCTCAAAAAAATGTTTTTGGCCGGTGCAGTGGCTCACATCTATAATCCCACCACTTTGGGAGGCCAAGGTGGGCAGATCACCTGAGGTTGGGAGTTCAAAACCAGCCTGACCAACATGGGGAAACCCTGTCTCTACTAAAACTAGAAAATTAACCGGGCATGATGGCACATGCCTATATTCCCAGCTACTCAGGAGGCTGAGGCAGGATAATCGCTTGAACCTGGGAGGCGGAGGTTGCAGTGAGCCGAGATCAAGCCATTGCACTCCAGCCTGGGCAACAACAGCGAAACTCCATCTCAAAAAAAAAATGTTTTTATAAATATACAGTATACATAAAACATACATACATATGTATATTCTTTTTTTTTTTTTTTTTTTTTTTTTGAGACAGAGTCTTGCTCTGTCACCCAGGCTGGAGTGCAGTGGCGCGATCTCGGCTCACTGCAAGCTCCACCTCCCGGGTTCACCCCATTCTCCTGCCTCAGCCTCCCGAGTAGCTAGGACAACAGGCGCCCGCCACCACGCCCGGCTAATTCTTTGTATTTTCAGTAGAGATGGGGTTTCACCGTGTTAGCTAGGATGGTCTCGATCTCCTGACCTCGTGATCCACCCGCCTCAGCCTCCCAAAGTGCTGGGATTACAGGAGTGAGCCACCGCGCCCGGCCTACATATGTATATTCTAAAGTAATTATTAAATCCTAGAATGAGAAAACTACGTGGGGCAAAAGAATCCCTACAGCTAACCTGGTTCTCATTATTTTGGTCTTGCCACTAACTTGCTAAGTGTGTACTTGGGCAACAAGACATTGCCCTCTCTGGGAACCAGTTTCCCCATTCTGAACATCCAGTTTTACCTAGGGAAGGAGTGTGTGTGGAGGTATTTGAGTATGTTGGGGTGTGGGGCTGCAGTGCACATATGCAGAAGCCTTATTAACTCATCCTCACCACCCACCCCATCCCAGCACTGGGCCCAAAGGGGGCCCTGCAAAACCACTGAACTGCCCAAGTTCGAAGGCGGAGGCGGGTTGCCATGGAGACACGTTTTGTTTCCCCAGCTGTCTGGCTGCATCTGACAAACACGAAAAGCTCAGCCAGATGGACACTGACCTAGGCTGAGAGAGCAGGGATTTCCTGACCTCAAGATTCAGAGGACTCTCTGCTCTCCAAAGAGAGGGGCTTGGTTCTTCTCAGAAACAGGAAAATGATCAATCTGGTCTGCCAGCTGGGAAGGCTACATGTCGGGGGCTGCTGGCTGGAGCCCCTCTCTAGGTGTTTGCAGACATGCACTCCACCAGTCCTGGGCAGCAAGCCCTGTGCCCAGGGGCAGGGCTACAAGTGAAATACCCACACTCAGGGCCTTCTGGAAGCAGGGGGAGGGATTGAAATGTGTGGGCAGAGCTCTCCGCCCACAGATAGGAGAACAACTGGATGTGGACTCTTAGAGACCCCAGCTCCCACCCCCACATCTACATAGATGTAGACACAAACACACTGAGACACAGACAGAGGTTGACAAACCTACCTACACACCACTTCACAGTGGCACATCCAAACGTGGGTACATATACCAATATACAAGCCCAGATACACACTGCCACACCTAGATACCCTTAAACACTCAGATATGCTGAGGCAGACTGACATCTAAACACATATAAGCTGGCCACAGTGGCCCACGCCTGTAATCGCAACACTTTGGGGGGCTGAAGTGGGAGGATTGCTGGAGCTCGGCAGTTCGAGACTAGCCTGGGCAACATAGGAAGCTCCCCATCTCTACAAAAATTTAAAAATTAGCTGGGCCGGGCACGGTGACTCACGCCTGTAATCCCAGCACTTTGGGAGGCTGAGGCAGGCGGCTCACCTGCGGTCAGGAGTTTGAGACCAGCCTGGCTAACATGGTGAAACCCCATTTCTACTAAAAATACAAAAAATTAGCTGGATGTGGTGGGCACGTGCCTGTAGTCCCAGCTACTCAGGAGGCTGAGGCAGGAGAATCGCTTGAACCCAGGATGCGGAGGTTGCAGTGAGCCGGGATAGCGCCATTGCACTCCAGCTTGGGCAACAAGAGCTAAACTCCGCCTCAAAAAAAAAAAATTAGCTGGGTGTCGTGGTGCATGCCTGTGGTCCCAGCTACTTGAGAGGCTGAGGTGGGAGGATCACTTGGGCCCAGGAGGTTAAAGCTGCCATGATCGTGCCACTGCACTCCAGCCTGGGCAACAGAGACTCTGTCTCAAAAATATATATGCATTAAAAATATAATAAACACGCCGGGTGCGGTGGCTCATGCCTGTAATCCCAGCACTTTGTGGGGCGGAGGTGGGTGGATCACCTGAGGTCGGGAGTTCAAGACCAACCTGACCAACGTGGAGAAATCCTGTCTCTACTAAAAATACAAAATTAGCGGCCGGGCGCAGTGGCTCATGCCTGTAATCCCAGTACTTTGGGAGGCCGAGGCGGGCGGATCACGAGGTCAGGAGATCGAGACCATCCTGGCTAACACAGTGAAACCCCGTCTCTACTAAAAATACAAAGAATTAGCCGGGCGTGGTGGCGGGCGCCTGTAGTCCCAGCTACTCGGGAGGCTGAGGCAGGAGAATGGCGTGAACCCAGGAGGCGGAGCTTGCAGTGAGCCAAGATTGCACCACTGCACTCCAGCCTGGGTGACAGAGCAAGACTCCATCTCAAAAAAAAAAAAAAAAAAAAAATTAGCTGGGCTCGGTGGCAAGTGCCTGTAATCCCAGCTACTCGGTAGGCAGAGGCAGGAGAATCGCTTGAACCTGGGAGGCAGAGGTTGCAGTGAGCCGAGATTGCACCATTGCACTCCAGCCTGGGCAACAAGAGCGAAACTCTGTCTCAAAAAAACAACAACAACAAAATAATAATAATAATAATAATAATAATAATAATAATAATAAAGACATATAGGCAGTGCATGATGGCTCACGCCTGTAATCCCAACACTTTGGGAGGCTGAGGTGGGTGGATCACGAGATCAGGAATTCGAGACCAGCCTGGCCAACATGGTGAAAACCCTGTCTCTACTAAAAATACAAAAATTAGCCAGGTGTGGTGGCGGGCGCCTGTAATCCTAGCTACGCAGGAGGCTGAAGCAGAAGGATCACTTGAACCTAGAAGGTGGAAGTTGTGGTGAGCTGAGACCGTGCCATTGCACTCCAGCCTGGGTGACAGAGCGAGACTCCGTCTCAAAAAAAATAAAAAATGAAATAAAATAAACACATATAAATAGACACAAACAAGCTGAGATACACAGCTACACCCCACACACATACATACCACCAACACACCCAAGCATATACTCACTTATACAGAGACACACGGACACACATACACAAATGCATACATTTCCAGATGCACAGACATTCAGCAATATAAGAACAGAATACACACAGACGCTTAGCAGCCCATAAACCACAGACAGGCCGGGTGTGGTGGCTCACGCCTGTAATCCCAACACTTTGGGAGGCCGAGGTGGGCGGATCACGAGGTCAAGAAATGGAGACCGTCCTGGCTAACACAGTGAAATCCCGTCTCTACTAAAAATACAAAAAAAAATTAGCCAGGCATTGTGGCAGGAGCCTGTAGTCCCAGCTACTCAGGAGGCTGAGGCAAGAGAATGGCGTGAACCCGGGAGGCAGAGCTTACAGGGAGCCGAGATAGGGCAGAGTGAGACTCCGTCTCAAAAAAAAAAAAAAAAAACCACAGACAGATTCAACCAGGCCCCGTAAACAAACATAGATGTAAAGAGGCAAACACTTACAAGTAGAAACACAGTTCCAGGCAAGGAGAAGAGAGGAAAAGGGAACTAATACTTGGTAAGAGCCAATTTTGCAGCAGACAGCGTGAGAACAGTTTTACCTGTAGGATCTTTTTAAAATCCTTCCAATAATCTGTAAAGTTGGTAGGATTATCCCCACTTCATACAAATGCAATAATATACATGCTTATAAAGGCCCAGATAATACAGGAGAAAATAGGATACAATGTGAAAGTTCCCCATCACATACCCCTTTCCCACCCCACCCCATCCACTATTAATGAGAAGGGTAGCATAAACCCCTCCAGCCTTTTTCTTTTCTTTTCTTTTTGGAACTGGCACCCGGGCTGGAGTACAGTGGCGCAATCTCGGCACACTGCAACCTCCGCCTTCCAGGTTCAAGTGATTCTCCTGCCCCAGCCTCTCAAGTAGCTGGGATTACAGGCGCCCGCCACCACGCCCGGCTAATTTTTTGTATTTTTAGTAGAGACGGGGTTTCACTATGTTGGCCAGGCTGGTCTCGAACTCCTGACCTCATGATCTGCCTGCCTTGGCTTCCCAAAGTGCTGGGATTACAGGCATGAGCCACCATGCCTGGCCTTTTTTTTGTTTTTTGTTTTTTTGAGACAGAGTTTCGCTCTTGTTGCCCAGGCTGGAGTGCAATAGTGCAATCTCGGCTCACTGCAACCTCCGCCTCCTGGATTCAAGCGATTCTCCTGCCTCAGCCTCCCAAGTAGCTGGGATTACAGGCATGCACCACCATGCCCGGCTAATTTTGTATTCTTAGTAGAGACAGGGTTTCTCCGTGTTGGTCAGGCGGTCTTGAACTCCCGACCTCAGGTGATCTGCCCACCTCGGCCTCCCAAAGTGCTGGGATTTCAGGTGTGAGCCACAGCGCCTGACCGCCCTCTGGCCTTTTTTTACGCATTTGTATACAAGTACGTAAAGATACAGCAAATTTGAACATTTTCTGCAAAACTGACTCAGAGCGGATAAGAAATTGGACCAAGGTCACACAGCTAGTTAGTAATAGAACCAGGATTTGGATTTAGCTCTGGCTCACTCCAAAATGCTCTTTTTGCTGCCTCAGCCCACAGACAACCACAGAGACCTAAATTCACAAAGGGGAGGCCCAGGGTCAGAGGGAGAGGCAGCACGTCTGGGCAGGAAGGGAAAGGAAGCTGCACAGAGTCTCTGCCTGATTGCTCTGGGATCAAGTCTCAGTCCCTTAGGTGGCTCCCCTGGTCAAAGGATTGTCCCTGTAAATTCCTATTAAGGAGCAGATGTATCCCTGGGATGGAAACCTTTGAATCATTGACTCATAGGTGACCACCAGGCAAGTGACTAAGTGATGACATGTACAGCTGCAGCCTTCAGGACCACACCCGGCCACCCAGCTTTTGTTATTTTTTTTTTTTTTTGAGACAGGGTCTTGCTGTGTTGCCCAGGATAGAGTGCAGTGGCATGATCACGACTCACTGCAGCCTTGACCTCCCAGGCTCAGGCGATCATCCTCCCACCTCAGCCTCCCAAGTAGCTGGGACCACAGGCGCGTGCCATCACGCCCGGCTAGCTTTTCTAATTATTCATAGACACAGGGTCTCCCTACGTTGCCCAGGCTAGCTATCACATTTTAGCAAACATGTTTTCCATCACTCTCGCAGCTAGATGGGAGGCCCTGAAGAGCAAGGGCTGGCCTCCTTCCTCTCTGAATTTATAGTGCCAGGAGAGGCTTGGCGCAGTGGAGAGGGATTCAGTGGGTGGTTGTTGAGTGGGGTCCACATCCATTTGATGTTCATCTGAGCAGCAAAGTGAGAAAATAGGAGAGATGTGTTGTGGGGCTAGGGTACCCTGGGAAGGCCACTGGTAGCTGTGGCTCCCTCAGGAAGTCACTGAAGGCAAGAGCTCCTTCAGGATCTGGCTGTCACTAGCCCTGAAGCCCAGGTCGGCCTGTCTGCACAGCTGCCCCTGCTGGGGAAGCAAGTGTCCTCCGGCTCCTCCACATCTCCCTTCAGTTAGGAGCTCTCAGCCCATCTGTTATTAAATATTTACTGTTTCTCGCTCTGCTCAGCTTGGTGCCAGGCCCTGGAGGAGGGAATTGGAGACTAGGGGACAGGGAACTAACTGTCTACAATTAATGATCACTTACCTGTTCCCACAGAATTCATGGAAGCCCTGTAAGTTGGGTTCTTAGCTCTATGAAATGAAGTTCAGAGAGGGAAGACACTGGTCCCAGGTCACAGAGCCAGTGAGCCAAGATCCATAGTCAGGTGTGTGTGCATCCTTCCCCTGCATCCTGCACCCCACCCCACCCCCCAGCCTGGGAGGATGTGGACTTGACTTGGATGAGGCTCAGGGAGGCCATTTCTGAGGTGGGGCTGCAGCTGAAACATGGCCTGCCCTGGTGGATTCTCTACAGTAACAACAGCTTGCATTTATCCAGCACTTTCCCTTCCATTAGCTCATTCAGCCCTCCCCAGCATCCCCATGGGTACCTATTATTCTCTCCATTTGACAGATGAGGGATGGAAGCTCAGTGAGCTCAAGTGACTTTCCTAAGGTTGCACAGCATTGCATGGCAAAGCATGAGTAAACTTTCAGATCCTAAACCTTCCTCTTGGATCTGTCTGCTACCTCAGCTTTTCTCCCCTCCAGCATCCTCCGTGCTGCCCTAGAGAAGCTCTCTAAAACACATGTGAGCTTCCAGTCCCTGCCTTCTCATGGCCACACCTTTGTCTGTGGGTAATTTTTTTGGCTTTCCCTGACTTGTCTACCTTTCAAGCTCCTACTCAGCCTGCAGGTGCCAACTCAAATGCTATCATCTCCAGGAAGTCTTCCTGGATTGATCCAGCCACACTTCAGCACTCCCTCTTTTTATTTTTTATTGTTTTGAGATGGAGTTTCGCTCTTGTTGCCCAGGGTGGAGTGCAATGGCGCGATCTCGGCTCACTGCAACCTCCTGCCTCCCGGGTTCAAGTGATTCTCCTGCCTCAGCTTCCCAAGTAGCTGGGATTACAGGCATGCACCACCACGCCCAGCTAATTTTGTATTTTTAGTAGAGATGGGGTTTCTCCATGTTGGTCAGTCTAGTCTTGAACTTCCAACCTCAGGTGATCCGTCCACCTCGGCCTCCCAAAGTGCTGGGATTACAGGCTTGAGCCACCGCACCTGGCTCAGCATTCCTTCTAAGCATAGAAGTTCCTCCATATAAACCTCTAGTAGAGCAATTATCTTATTATGTTTGTTTGTCTGTCTAACTTTCTCACCAGACTGTGAGTTCCTTAAGGGCAAAGACAATGATTTTTCAAGTCAGCCTCCCCTGCACATAGCTTTGGTACTTGTTTGTACAACATCCCTAAGGGCTAGGCCTCAGGCCTCAGTGAAAGATGGTGAGGCATTAATAGAGGTAGGGCAGCAAGAGAAGCTGGTGTTTAGGGAGGAAAAAGAAGAGATGGAATTTTGCTTTTAGCTACTTAGAATTTGACTTGGACATCCAGCAAAACATGCCCAGGAGGTAGGAGTTGGGAGGTGGGGGGAACTGACCAGAAAGAAAGGATATTATCTACAGGTGCCGTTACCTGACTTACTATGCACCAGACCCAGTGCTGAATGCTTTATATGCATTATTGCATTAGATCCCCAGGAGGTAGGTAAGATCAACACATTTAATGGAGGAGGAAGCTGAGGAGTTACCCAAGGTTACACAGCTAGTAAAAAGGAGAGCCAGGACTTGAACCAAAGTTTATATGATGCCAAGGTCCATGCACTTAATCCTTTCTCCATATGGTAGGCTAGAAAGGACTGAATTTAGGGCCGGGCACAGTGGCTCATGCCTGTAACCCCAGCACTTTGGGAGGTTGAGGCCGGCAGATCACCTGAAGTCAGGAGTTCAAGAACAGCCTGGCCAACATGGTGAAACCTCTGTCTTTACTAAAAAAATACAAAAATTAGCTGGGTGTGGTGGTGGGCACCTGTAATCCCAGCTACTCGGGAGGCTTAAGCAGGATAATTGCTTGAACCCAGGAGGCGGAGGTTGCAGTGAGCCGAGATCATGCCACTGCACTCCAACCTGGGCAACAAGAGCAAAACTCCATCTCAAAAAAAAAAAAGAAGAAAAAGAAAAAAGAAAGGACTGAATTTAGAAAACACTCTACCCTTTGCTGGGCTCAGTGTCTCACCCCTGTAATCCCAGCACTTTGGGAGGCTCAGGAAGGTGGATCACAAGGTCAAGAGTTCAAGACCATCCTGGCCAACATGGTGAAACCCTGTCTCTATTAAAAATACAAAAATTAGCTGAGTGTGGTGGCGCATGCCTGTAATCCCAGCTATTTGGGAGGCTGAGGCAGGAGAATCGCTTGAACACGGGAGGTGGAGGTTGTAGTGAGCCAAGATCATGCAATTGCACTCCAGCCTGGGCAACGAGAGCAACTCTGTCTCAAAAGAAAAAAGAAAAAAAAAAAGGCCGGGCCTGGTGGCTCACGCCTGTAATCCCAGCACTTTGGGAGACCGAGGCGGGCAAATCACGAGATCAGGAGATCGAGACCATCCTGGCTAACACAGTGAAACCCTGTCTCTACTAATAATACAAAAAATTAGCCGGGCGTGGTGGTGGGCGCCTGCAGTCCCAGCTACTCGGGAGGTTGAGGAAGGAGAATGGCGTGAACCCGGGAGGCGGAGCTTGCAGTAAGCCGAGATCGCGCCCCTGCACTCCAGCCTGGACGACAGAGCGAGACTCCGTCTCAAAAAACAAAAAACAAAACAAAACACTCTACCTTTAAAAGGGAGAGTGGGAAGAAGAGATTAGAGAAGGAATTGTCCAAAAGATAGAAGGGAAACCAGCAGGGTGATATTTGAGATGAAGAAAAGAGTTCCAAGAAGATGCTGGGCATGGTGGCTCGGGTCTGTAATCCCAGCACTTTGGGAGGCCAAGGTGGGCGGATCACCTGAGGTCAGGAGTTCAAGACCAGCCTGGACAACATGGTGAAACCCCATCTCTACTAAAAATTCAAAAATTAGCCAAGTGGTGCGCACCTGTGATCCCAGCTACTTGGGAGGCTGAAGCAGGAGAATCGCTTGAACCTGGGAGGCAGAGGTTGCAGTGAGCCGAGATCACACCATTGCACTCCAACCTGGGCGACAGAGAGAGCCTCCGTCTCAAAAACAAAAGCTCCATGAAGGTCCAGAAGGACCAGGTCAACCATGCTTACTGTCCCTGACAGCTTAAGCTGTCAGGGTGAGGGATTAGGCAATAGAGGACAACCTTCCAGAGAGAGTGGGCACCAAGGAGTTAGTAACAGATCCAATGGAGTGGGAGATGGGAAAGTGGAGGTGGTTGGCTGGGAAGAGGAGGAGAGGAAAGGGAAGGAAGGGAGGATCATGTGGGTATGCAGCCCAGGAGGGCAGGACAAATGGGTTTGGGCTGGCCTGGAAATACTGGGGCTAGGATGTATGCAGGTGGGAGGAGGAAGGGGTGAGCTTTCCTCCTCCCACCTGGTCATTTTAGGTTGACTAGACAGACAAGGACACCCTCAACCTAGCTCTTCCTTGACAGTCTCGGAAGTGTCCCACTTCCTTCATCCCATCCCCATCTTGCAGGCCAAGGCACACTATTCTCATCCCTCCTTCCCTCTCCCTTCCTGCCCCCATGGCTCCCCTGAGGTTTTTCAGAACCAGCCACTCCCACCCCCAGTCTGCTGTCTCACCCTCCCTGGCCCAGCCTGGTGAGACAGGCAGGGAGGAGTTTCCAGGCAGGAAAGCGCTGAGTCACTCACCAACACATCTGGTCTCAGATCTTGATACCCAGCTGGAAGGGGCAGGAAGGAAGAGGGCTCCTCCCCACAAGCTCTCCTGGCCAGTCCCCACCATTGCCAGCTGTGTGGGGCAGTCTGGGAGAGGAGTGCCTCTGCCACTGTAACAACTAGCCTTTGCTGGACTGCCTCGCCCACTCCAGCTGGGGTGCTTCACTTCTGTGATTGCCTTTAATGCTCCGAACAGCCCTGGGAAGTAGGGCCGATCACCTCCAATTCACAGGTGAGGAGACTAAGTGGCTTGCACGAGGTCACGCAGATTTGGCGCGCTGGTGCATTGGTGTCCCCGTCCTATGCTCTGGGCACACAGGAGGGAGTGATGTATAGAGACAGTGAATGAAGTTGTCCAGGGGCTCAAGCATACCAGTAGGCAGACTGCGCCCATCCTCCTGCCAAAATGGCCCCTTCTCAAAGTCCCAGTGGAGAGAGGGCCATCCTTCCTGCCCCACTCTGTGCCCTGCTTATTTGTTGCTGGCTCTGTTTGGAGTCCCCCACACCCCTCATTTCCCAGCCTCTTTCATTGTCTTCTCCCTCCTCCCCGCTGAGAGGAATAGCAGTGGCTTTGGCAGGAGGCGTTCCCATTGTCCTGAGTGGAGAGGGGCATTCAGGTCCTGAGAGGGCAGGGCAGATCATGCCAGGGCCTGTCACCTCTTCCCAGGCTGCAAAGCAGCCTTCTTGGGGCCCAGGCTGGTTTTTTACACAACATGCAGTGTGACATTGGGCAAGTCACTTCACTCCCCACAGGATGGGGTATTGCACATACATCATACAGGAGAGCGTGCAAATCACTGTTCTTCTCTAGGCCAGACTAGCCCCAATAGTAATTTTTTTTTTTTTTTTTTTTTGAGACGGAGTCTCACTCTGTCACCCAGGCTGGAGTGCAGTGGCGTGATCTTGGCTCACTACAACCTCCTCCTCCTGGGTTCAAGCAATTCTCTGCCTCAGCCTCCCGAGAGCTAGGATTACAGGAGCCTGCCACCATGCCCAGCTAATTTTTGTGTTTTTAATAGAGACAGGATTTCACCACCTTGGCCAGGCTGGTCTTGAACTCCTGACCTCATGATCCATCCACCTTGGCCTCCCAAAGTGCTGGGATTACAGGCATGAGCCACCGCACCTGGGCTTTTTTTTTTTCCTGAGACAGAGTTTTGCTCTTGTTGCCCAGGCTGGAGCACGATCTCAGCTCACTGCAACCTCTGTGTTCCGGGTTCAAGCGATTCTCCTGCCTCAGCCTCCCAAGTAGCTGGAATTACAGGTGTGCACCACCATGCCCGGCTAATTTTGCCTTTTTTTTTTTTTTTTGAGACGGAGTTTTGCTCTTGTTGCCCAGTGCAATGGCACAATCTCGGCTCACTACAAACTCCGCCTCCCCAGTTCAAGCAATTATCCTGCCTCAGCCTCCTAAACAGCTGGGATTACAGGCATGCACCACCACGCCAGCTAATTTTGTATTTTTTTTTTTTAATGGAGATGGGGGTTTCTCCATGTTGGTCAGGTTGGTCTTGAACTCCCGACCTCAGGTGATCCACCTGCCTTTGCCTCCCAAAGTGCTGGGATTACAGACGTGAGCCACCGCACCTGGCCTCCCAATTGTAATTTTAGTTATAATTCATTTATTTATTTTAGAGATGGGGTCTTGCTATATTTCCCAGGCTGGACTCAAACTCCTGGGCTCAAGTGATCCTCCTGCATCAGCCTCATGACTAGTTGAGACTACAGGCACGGGCCACCATACCCAGCTCCTGATATTAACTTTTGACTGGTTTAAATTGTATGTAATGTGGCTGATGTCACAGCCGTACCACTTGCTGTGTGATCTTGGGACAATTTTCTTTTTTTTTTTTTTTTTTTTTTTGAGACAGAGTCTTGCTCTGTCGCCCAGGCTGGAGTACAGTGGTGCGATCTTGGTTCACCACAAACTTTGCCTCCCAGATTCAAGCAATTCTCCTGCCTCATCCTACTGAGTAACTGGGATTACAGACAGAGAAACACAAAGTCATAAATAAAAGTCACCTCTAATTCCATCCAGAAGTACCTTTTTGTGATATTTTTCTTTCTTTCTTTTTTTAATATATATATTTGAGACAGGGCCTTGCTTTGTCACCCAGGCTGGAGTGCAGTGTCATGCACGGCTCACTGCAGCCTTAACCTCCCAGGTTCAGGTGATCCTCTCACCTCGGCCTCCTGGCTAGCCAGGACTACATACACCTTCCATCATGCCCAGCTAATTTTTATTTATTTATTTATTTATTTATTTGTTTTTATTTTATTATTATTTTTTTTTTTTGAGACGGAGTCTTGCTCTGTTACCCAGGCTGGAGTGCAGTGGCACAATCTCGGCTCACTGCAAGTTCCGCCTCCCGGGTTCACGCCATTCTCCTGCCTCAGCCTCCCGAGTAGCTGGGACTACAGGCACCCACCACCATGCCCAGCTAATTTTTTGTATTTTTAGTAGAGTCGGGGTTTCACCATATTAGCCAGGATGGTCTCGATCTGCTGACCTCGTGATCCGCCCGCCTCGGCCTCCCAAAGTGCTGGGATTACAGGCATGAGCCATCGTATCTAGCCTAGGATATTTTATTTATTTCTTTTTTTCTTCCCTTCCTTCCCTTCCTTCCTTTCCTTTCCTTTCTCCTTCCTTCCTTTCTTTCTTCCTTCTTTCCTTCCTTCCTTCTTTTCTCCTTCCCTTCCCTTTCATTCCTTCCATTCTGTCTCTCCTTCTTTCCTTCCTTTCTCTCTCTCTCTCTTTTTCTCTTTATCTCTTTCTTTCTTTCTTTTTATTTGAGAGGGGTGTCTCACTCTGTGACCCAAGCTGAAGTGCAGTGGTGAGATCATAGCTCACTGCAGCCTTGAACTCCTGACCTCAAGCAATCCTCCCACCTCGCTGGGACTATAGGCATGAGCCACTGTGCTGACACAGGAGATTTTATTACACAGAGTAGAACTGCCCTCCCCCATCCTCCAAGGGAATGGCCCATATGCTTCCAGGCTGCAAAGTGGCATTGATGGTGGATATGATCTGTATTTTCTGCATCTTCTCTGGGCCTTAGTTTCCCTGTCTGGAAAGGAAATGGTTGGACTAATCAGGGGAGACAAATAGATTTAATCTCACATGCCAGTTGATGCCCCCAAAATGGTTCTGGGTTAGAGGGAGAGAGTACCATGATCAGTTAATCATGTCTGCCATGAATACAGAAATGAGTAGTGGTAGCACCATGTTCTCAGTGCACTTCTGGGTTCTGAACACAGACTAGCTCCCATGTAACATTGTGCACTATTACACTTTCTCTGCGGAGCCCAACCAAGGATCTCCTCAACTCAGACTCTAAACAGGGTGACCTTGGGGAGCTGGAGAGGGAAGAGAGTTTGAGTATTTTCTCACTAAAAGGGAATATACAAATAGCATGCATATGTTTAGCCATTCCTCACCAGTCCAGGCTTGGGTATTTGAATGTTAAATGATCAGATGTAAATGAATGCAAATGAGCAGTGAGTTCTTTGGGCAATAAGGCCTTAGGCCAGCCAGAATGGCTGAGACCAGCGTAGACAGCCCTCACTGAAGGTGAGATAGGGCAGTGCCTGAGCATTTCAGCTCTGGTCTGAGGGTTCTTCAAGGGGCACCTTGGCTCAGTAAGAGGACAGAGACAGAGAGAGTGGGGACTCTATGGCAGAGGGTGGGCTCAGTCAAGGGGAGGTTATTGGTAAAAAGAGATGAGGGCTGTGGTGCAGTGGATCACCCCTGTAATCCCAGCACTTTGGGAGGCTGAGGCGGGTGGATCACTTGAGGCCAGGAGTTAGAGACCAGCCTGGCCAACATGGTGAAACCCTGTCTGTACTAAGGAGAGGTCCCCATCTCCTCACTGAGCCCCATCCCCTCACTAGGTCCCCACCCCCTCACTGAGCCCCATCCCCTCACTAGGTCCCCATTGCCTCACTGAGTCCCAGGAGGCAGAGGTTGCAGTGAGCTGAGATCGTGCCACTGCACTCCAGCCTGGGCGACAGAGCAAGACTGTCTCAAAAAAAAAAAAAGAGAGATGGGGGCTTAGTGATGAGGAGGGAAGGGGCATCCCAAGAACCTGGGATAGGGCCACCTCTGTTCCCAGCATTCCAAATGCCTTTCTGGAAGCTGCCTCCAGCCTACAGGACCCTAGAGGTGGGAGGAACCTTTTGGGAAATAAGAGGTTCCTTGCCCTCCAGGACCCAAGGCTAGGCCTCCCTCTCACTGGTTTCCGTGGCTCCCTCCCAGCCCTGGCCCCCTAACCCCTAAGGCCTCACAGTTTGCCACTCAGGACTGTTTGGTGTTGCCTGTCTTGGTCCCAGATACAGGTCACTGATACCAAGGTGCACAGCCATGTCCCTCTAGGGTCAAGCTGAATATAGACCAGGGGTAGGCTCCAGGACCAGAGCTGGGGTGGGAAGAGATCATTAAGGTAATGAGTTCCAGAGGCTTGTCTACCCCTTCTCTAATTCAAGCTTTCACTGAGCTCCATCCCCTCACTGAGTCCCTCTCCTCACTGAGCCCCAACCCCTCACTGAGCCCCATCCCCTCACTGAGCCTGAACCCCTCACTGAGCCCCATCCCCTCACTGAGCCTGAACCCCTCACTGAGCCCCATCCCCTCACTGAGCTCCAACCCCTCACTGAGCCCCATCCCCTCACTGAGCCTCCATCTCCTCACCAAACCCCTATCCCCTCACTGAGCCTCCAACTCCACACTGAACCCCCATTGCCTCACTGAGCCCCATCTCTTCACTCAGCCTCCAACTCCGCACTGAACCTCCAACTCCTCACTGAGCCCCATCCCCTCACTGAGTCCCATCCCCTCACTGAGTCCCTCTCCTCACTGAGCCCCATCCCCTCACTAGGTCCTCATCCTCTCACTAGGTCCCCATCTCCTCACTGAGCCCCATCCCCTTACTAAGCCCCATCCCCTCACTAGGTCCCCATCTCCTCACTCAGTCCCCATCCTCTCACTCAGCCCCAATCCCCTCACTCAGTCTGGTCCCCTCAGCTAGCCCTGTCCCCACGCTGATTCCCCATCTCCCTCATCAAGCCTTATTGGTATTAACCTCCAGTTCCCAGATGAAGCATTTTGAACTGCAGCCCTGAACCAGCATTGTGTTCACATGCCATAGCCATACCAGCCACATCCTTGTCATGTCATGGCCCAGGGCACAGGCTGAGAGATGGAGGAGCCAGAGGCAAAGGGATCAATAATAGCCTGGAAGGAGAGCCCAGCCAAGGGCTTTCTTGGGCAGCTTCCACAGCAGCTCCAGACCCATTCAGTGGAACGGATGTTGAGATGATGCTGTGGGCAGAGCAGCAGCTCACCCTCTGGCCTGCCAGGACTCAAGCCAGGCTGGAACACAGAGCAGGGACTGGCCCCACCCTGATCCCCTGCACAAGAGTTGCACTGTGCACCCTCCTTCCACCACCCACCCAGCCCCTCAGGCCTGGCCATGGGTCAGGGGGGTCAGGCAGGGCCACCCATAAAGGCCGGAAACAGAAGGACACCCAGGCAGTGAGGGAGCAAGGCAGAGAGGCTGTGAGATCCAGGGTCAGGGATGTATAGTATAGTCAGACCTACAAGCAGAGAGAGGCTGTGTGTTTACCCCCCAGAGTCTGGCGTGGCAGGATTGGCACCAGAGAGCTCCAGTGCCCTGGCATCTCCAGGACACAGAGAAGCAGACCCATGTGAGGGACCCAAGCCCACAGGCCTCCTGGAGAGCCCTGGACAAGGACACTGGAGTTCCAGGCCCCACCACACAGCATCGGCCTTCAACGGAGCCTCAGAGCTCCTTGGCGGACTTCACTCACCTGGTTGTTCACGAACACAGTCACTGACGTTTAACTCTGCCAGCCTTGTGTTGGGCATGGGGCAAAGATACCAAAAGATACTTCATGGAAATGGCTGAAATCGGGGTCTGGATTCAAGGGAGTGGTTTATGCTCTAAATGCCTGCCTTGCCCACCATCCTTTCTAAGGATTTCTTACATCACCAGGTGATCCAACTGGTCTGCCACTAACTAGATCAGAGGTGGGCCTGACCTAGGGCCTGGCCCTCTCTCAGCTGGCCAGTGGTCCATGACATGGTCTGGCTGGAAGCTGCCCTCTAAGAATCAGATTCACTGGATCCTCCTCCCCATCAGTAGATCCTCTGTCAGGGAGGAGGGAGTATCCAGAGAAGGCTGTGGGCAGGACCATGAAGCAGCAGGAGCCGAGGGCAGCAAGGACGCTGGTCGGGCAAGATGTGCAGGAAGGACAGAAGCAACGTCTCAGCGTGACAGTCTCTGTGACCACTAAGCCTCAGACTTGGGAGCATCAGGCGCCTGCAGACGAGGCAAAGAGGAGACATCCAGGTCAGTAGAGCTACTCTGCTTTGTGAACATCCATGAAGACTCCCTGAGGCTTGGAGGTGAGGGACACCATCCCTGCCTGCCTGCCTTCTCCAAACAGCCTCAAACAAGGCCCTGTCTCCTGAAGCACTTGGGTGAGCATTTCTCTGGTCCTTGTCACCCAGAAGAGCCAAATGAACTCTGGCTCTCACATCCTTGCTTCTGTGGCCTCCTCCACCAGCCAAAGTCAGCCCTGGTATCCAGTGGAAGCCACATATGGTAGCAAGAGCCTTGGACCTGAAGTCCAAAGGTGAGATTCAAGTCTTGCTTTTGCTGCGATCTGCCTCCCAGAGGCCTGCTCTTCCCACTCCCTGCCGGTGCCCTGTCCCATCGCCACTGCCCCCCACCTTTATTCCAGAAGAGCATCCAGGACTTCCATCAATCTGGTGCCCCCTGCTCTAGCCAGACTTCCCCAGGCAGGGCTGGAGACTAGACACATCCTGGGAGCCTGTGGTTCTGAAAGAAGGGCCGAAAGGGGACAGAGATCACTGGAATGGTGGAATTCCAAACACTTGCGACTAGCCAGTAGAGAGGTTGTTCAAGCCTGGGCTGATTTAGTCACGTTTTTCCCCAATCCAGCCCCCTCCGTCTAGGGGAGAGGGGCAATGGACAGGGAGCCGGATTCTGGTTAGAACAGGAAGTCCTACTGGGGCTGTTGATGGAGCTCACATGAGACTGTGTCACCTCAGCCTTCTCTCCATTTCCACCCATGTCTCGTCATACTTTCCTCCTTTCTCTCTGCAACTAGAGGTCAGTCAGTCCTGGACCAGCCCATCCCCAACCTCCCCCTACACCTAACAGCATGAGCTCCAGAGCCAGAAAGGCCTGGGTTCAAATCCTAGCTTGGCTACTTTCTGACCATGTGACCCTAGGCAAGCTGCCTCCCTCTCTGAGCAAGCCTGAAGGGAATAAAATGACAACATGGGAAAGGCCACGCGAGCGGCTGAGGGGCTCACTAAATGTCAGTTTCCTTTCTCTTTCCCAGGTTCAAAGTCCCTGGGTCGGGGACACTGACGGGGCTGGACATGGCCAGGGATTCCACCAGGGGCTTTAAGAGTCATGGAATTGCCAGGCGCTGTGGCTCACACCTGTAATCCCAGGAGTTTGGGAGACTGAGGCAGGAGGATCACTTGAGCCCAGAAGCTTGAGACCAGCCTAGACAACAACGTGAGACCCTGTCTCTACAAAGAAATAAAATTAGCTGGGTGTGGTGGTGCACACATGTGGTCCCAGCTACATGGGAGGCTGAGGCAGGAGGATCACTTGATCCCAGGAGGTTGAGGCTGCAATGAGCCAACACTACACCAATGCACTCCAGCCTAGGTGACAGAGCATGACCCTGTCTCAAAAAAAAAAAAAAAAAAAAAGAGTCATGGAATCAAACACAAGTGCCCACCTGCAGCAGGTCACTGCACTGCTTTGGGCTGTGTGTCATCATCTGTCAAATGGGGGTACAATAGAAGATGCTTAGCAAATAATGTAAGGCCCCCCTTCCCTGGTCACAGAAGTCCACCTAGAGGAGGGGACTGAGCCTTCCTTTGAGTGTTGAGAGGACAAGCTGGGCAAGAGAGGGACTGCTCTTTAAGGCAGGAGGCTCTGGAGGTTGGGGGCAGGTGCGGGGGCGGCGAGTCACCAGGAAGGGAGAGGGGGCACAGGGGCTGGGCTTTTCTAAAGGATGGGGCAGGCTTTATGCCTCCATCAGCCTGGGGCCAGTTGGAGGGGCACTTCTAAATGTGGACTCACAAAAGCTCAGGTTTATTCTGAGATTTATTCAGAGGGTCACACACACACTTGGCCACACAAAGGCACCCTGGAGACAAACAAACACATTCATACTTACTCCTGCACACCCAGGGACAGCCACACAGAAACAAAGGCACACAAAAGAGGTATTTGAGACATTCATGCAGTCTTGCATACAACCTTGTATCCTCACAGTCAAAGTGCACGTTTATTTTGTACACACTCCTGTGCACTCTGGAACATTCAGAGACACCCTCACAGACACACAGAGGCTAGCACAGTCAGGTGTTCTCAACACTCAGGTGCCTTCACCCACCCCAGGGCTGTCCCCTTCTCTCCAGCCAAGCAGACTCCGCCTTTTCTCCCCACCCACTTCCCACCGTCCTCTGGGGCCTCTAGGGCCTCCCTCCAGAGCTGGGGGAGGGGACAGGGCAGGGCTTACCCGGCTGATGTGGCAACAGCGCTCACCTGCAGCCAGGGCCATGCCCTCCACTGGGAAAGGCTTAAAGGAGCAGGAATCCCAGGTGTTGACCTCACAGGGTCTGTGCCCATGTTTTTCAGATGGGGTCAAATGGAGAATGGGACTTGAACCCAGGACTCCAGTGCCAAGAGCTGGGTGGGGAGTAGGCAGGGGACGCTCCTGCTGGGAATGGGGAAGCCTGGGTTCCAGACCCACCTCTTGCCTGCCCTGGTTAGCTGCTTGGCAACCTACGCCTCCCCACTGCTCCTCAGCTCCCTGACAGGCACTCCCACCTTCTTGCAGTCCCTGTCTCAGGAGCCAGCACTCTCCTGAAAGCCACCCAAGCCAGCAACCTGGGCATCCCACCACACACCTCTCTCTACCTGTGGAATCTATCCCTAAACATTTCCTGAACCTGGATAGAAGATGCAGTAGGCAACCAGCCAGCTCTTTCCCAGCTCTGTGACTTAGGGCAAGTCACTGCTGTTCTCTGACCCTCAGTTTCCTCATCTGTAAATGAGGCGTGATCACACCCACCTCACAGGATTGATGAGACAATTTAACTACATAATACAGATAGAGCGCTGCAGGCCCAGGCCCAAGAACTCTGGACTGGTTTGGTGAGTGACTAGATATATGGATGAGTTGCCCAACCTACTGAGGCAGGCCAGGTGACCCCTACTGCAGCCTCACTGATCCTGCCACCTCCTAGGGAATTCCAAAGGACCTGTATTACAGTGTGGTTTGCTGCTGCTTCCAAAGCTCAGGCAGCCCAGCCCAGCCCAGCCCAGCCCAGCCCTAACTGCTGTATCAAGGTAGAAGGGTCAGGCCGGTGGACAGTGGAAGAGGTGGAGAGGGGTCAGGAAGACACAGCCATGCCTGTGGGAGCCACCAGCCTGCTGGGGGAGATCCAGCTCAGCTCTGCTCCTGGAGTACCTGGCTGAAGCAAGGAAGGCCCATTCTGTTCTTGCGGCTCCAAGGCTAGTTAGTGAACATATCTAGCATAGCCCAAGGGCTCCAAAGCCTGAAGTAGAAGCAGCCTGGTCCAGGAGCTCCTGGGCTGGTAAGGGAGACACTCCTGAGCCCAGGTCCTCAAACTAGTTGGGGAGATAGAGCATTCGCCTGGGATTCCCAGTCTGATGGGAGCAAATTGCCCTCTCCTAGGGGCTCCTAGGCTGGTAAAAAACACAACTCTTTCCGGGCGCGGTGGCTCACACCTGTAATCCCAGCACTTTGGGAGGCCAAGGCAGGCGGATCACCTGAGGTCGGGAGTTCAAGACCAGCCTGACCAACATGGAAAAACCCCGTCTCTACTAAAAATTAGCTGGACATGGTGGCACATGCCTATAATCCCAGCTACTCGGGAGGCTGAGGCAGGAGAATCGCTTGAACCTGGGAGGTGGAGGTTGCAGTGAGCCGAGATCGTGCCATTGCACCCCAGCCTGGGCAACAAGAGCAAAACTCCGACTCAAAAAAAAAAAAAAAAAAAGGCTGGGCACGGTGGCTCATGCCTGTCATCCCAGCACTTTGGGAGGCTGAGGCGGGTGGATCACAAGGTCAGGAGTTCAAGACCAGCCTGGCCAACATGGTGAAACCCTGTCTCTACTAAAAATACAAAAGTTAGCCAGGCGTGGTGGCGGGCACCTGTAATTCCAGCTACTCAGGAGGCTGAGGCAGGAGAATCGCTTGAAACCGGAAGACGGAGGTTGCAGTGAGCCGAGATTGCACCACTGCACTCTAGCCTGGGCAAAAGAGTGAAAGTCCGTCTCGAGGACAAAAAATCATAACTCTTGCCAGGTGCAGTAGCTCATGCCTGTAATTCTAGCACTTTGGGAGGCTGAGGCAGGTGGATCACCTGAGGTCAGGAGTTCAAGACTAGCCTGGCCAACATGAGGAAATCTTGTCTCTACTAAAAATACAAAAACTAGCCGGGCATGGTGACGGGTGCCTGTAATCCCAGCTACTCAGGATGCTGAGGCAGGAGAATCACTTGAACCTGGGAAGCAGAGGTTGCAGTGAGCCGAGATCTTGCCACTTCACTACAGCCTGGGCGAAAGAGTGAAACTCTATCTAAAAAAAGAAAAAAAAAAAACACTCTTGTTCTCAGGGACCCCAAGTCACAAAAGAAAACAGACCTGGGACACAGAGGAGTAGTGAGCACAGATGAATTCAGCTTTGTGCGTGAGCCTGTTGCATATTTGTGCACCATTTGTGACTCTGTGCATGTGTGTGCCTGTGTGTGTGGCTGTGTTGACTCTGTGTATGTGCCTTTGAGCCGAGGCTGTTGAGAAAGCTTAGTGAGTGTGGACCCAGTTGGGTGGAATCACTTATTCATTAGACACACATTTACCAAACCTTCACAGGGCAGGGCCCTAGGCATAACATGGAGCCCTTGACTGATGAGGTTCTTGTTTTTGAGGGCTTCACTCTGTAATGAGGGTAGATTAGGCACTAAACAAAAAAATCCTGCTGGGCATGGTGGCTCACACATGTAATCCCAGCACTTTGGGAGGCTGAGTCGGGCGGATCACCTGAGGTCAGGAGTTCGAGACCAGCCTGGCCAATATAGTGAAACCAATGTAGTGAAACCAATATAGTGACCAGCCTGGCCAATATAGTAGTTTTGTAAAAATACAAAAAGTAGCCAGGCATGGTGGCGCACACCTGTAGTCCCTCCCAGCTACTCAGAAGGCTGAGGCAAGAGAATTGGTTGAACCCAGGAGGTGAGGTTGCAGTGAGCCGAGATCGCGCCATTGCACTCCAGCCTGGGGGACAGAGTGAGACTGCATCTTAAAAAACAAAACAAAACAGCCGGGCGCGGTGGCTCACGCCTCTAATCCCAGCACTTTGGGAGGCCGAGGTGGGCGGATCACAAGGTCAGGGAGTTCGAGACCATCCTGGCTAACACGGTGAAACCCCATCTCTACTAAAAAAAATACAAAAAAAAAATTAGCCGGGCGTAGGTGGTGCACGCCTGCAGTCCCAGCTACTCGGGAGGCTGAGGCAGGAGAACGGCATAAAACCCGGGAGGTGGAGCTTGCAGTGAGCCGAGATCGCGCGCCACTGCGCTCCAGCCTGGGAGACAGAGCGAGACACCTTCTCAAGAAAAAAAAAAAAAACAAGAAATGCAAAAGAAACTCAGGCGACCATAGGACCACAGGGAGGGAGCGTCCTGGAAGAAGTGATATTTAAGCTGTGCTCTGAGTAACAAGCTTTAGGGCTTGGGGAAAGGGTGTTCCAGATACAAGGAGTGGCATGTGCAAAGGCTGTGGACCTGGGAGAGGACACTGGGAAAGGTTTTTCTGGAGAAGATGGCTGGATGGGGTTTTGGAAGCGGTAAGGAGAACAAACGGGGCGTTGCTTCAGTTTGAGGGATGTAGTGGGATTGGCCAGGGGAAGATTGCTGGCTTGGGCCTGCACCTGGGGACGGAGGGGCAGTTCCCAGAGGAGCCCAAGGAGCTGAAGGTGCTGCCAACTCCAGAGAGGAGTAGGGAAGCTCCGAAGAGGGGGTTTAGGGAGAGAGCTCCTGAACTGGCCTTTGGGCTGTGCTAGGGGAGACAGAGACCCATGGAGGCCCGCGAGCCTGGGAAAGGGTCCCCAGCGTTCTCATTCCACAAAGGAATTCAATCAGAGCTCCCTCACAGGACAGAGGGAATTACGGTACATGCACTTCTCCTAAGTTGCTCATTTATTCCTCTCAAGAACTATAATACATTTCCCATTTGAAAACAAAGGAGGCTGGGCGCAGTGGCTCACGCCTGTAATCCCAGCACTTTGGGCGGCCGAGGCGGGTGGATCACAAGATCGGGAGATCGATCGAGACCATCCTGGCTAACACAGTGAAACCCCGTCTCTACTAAAAACATATTTAAAAATTAGCCAGGCGTGGTGGCGGGCGCCTGTAGTCCCCGCTACTCGGGAGGCTGAGGCAGGAGAATGGCGTGAACCTGGAAGGCGGAACTTGCAGTGACCCGAGATCGCGCCACTGCACTCCAGCCTGGGCGACACAGCGAGACTCCGTCGTCTCAAAAAAAAAAAAAAGGAAGCAGAAGCTCAGAGAAGCCTAAGGGTACAGAGCGGGGAAACGTGAGAGACTGCTCTGCTCTGGATTCGAACCCAGCTCAGAGTCTAAGGCCTGGCTCCTTCCCTGAGTCCCACAGCCTCCCAGCACGCGCATGCGCCCTTTAAACTCCAGCAGCTCGCTATGGGTGGATCTGCGGCTATTATTGTTGTGTGTTCATTATCACTGCGGTGCTAAAGGACGTCCTTGATTCAGCTGGGACGCCGACCTCCCCACTGTCGGCGCGCCATCCGTCGTGTAAACTCAGGGCCCGGGCGGCCCCGCGCGGCTCCGCGCGGCTGCGGCGGAAAAGACAACCCCCGGGGCGCGGGGTCGGCGTGGCGGCGCCCCCTGGAGGCAGTGCTCGGCATTGCCCGACCTGGGGAGGGACGACCCTGAACACAGCTTCCTCTGAAGCGGTGGCTGGTGGTCAGCACCGGGTAGGCCCCAATGGCTCCCAGACAGCGGTCCCAGAGGGCAGGGAGAAAGAAGGAAATAAAGAGAAGAACACTTATCAAGTGTCTCTTGTATACTGGGCAAAGGGCTGGGCATTTCCTGCACATTTTCTCATTTAACGCCCACCCAATCTCATTTCCTAGAAGCAGAATCAGGGGGCCAGGCGCGGCGGCTCACGCCTGTAATCCCAGCACTTTGGGAGGCCGAGGCGGGTGGATCACCTGAGGTCAGGAGTTTGAGACTAGCCCGGCCAACATAGTGGAACTCCGTCTCTACTAAAAATACAAAAATTAGCCTGGCGTGGTGGCAAGTGCCTGTAATCCTAGCTACTCAGGAGGCTAAGGCAGGAGAATTGCTTGAACTCGGGAGGCGGAGGTTGCAGTGAGCTGAGATCCAGCCACTGCACTCCAGCCTGGGTGACAGAGTGAGACTTTGTTTCAAAAAAAGAAAAAAAGAAGTGGCCGGGCGCTGTGGCTCACGTCTGTAATCCCAGCACTTTGGGGGGCCAAGGTGGGCAGATCACGAGGTGAGGAGATCGAGACCATCCTGGCTAACACGGTGAAACCCCATCTCTACTAAAAATACAAAAAATTAGCTGGGCGTGGTGGTGGGCGCCTGTAGTCCCAGCTACTCGAGAGGCTGAGGCAGGAGAATGGCATGAACCTGAGAGGCGGAGTTTGCAGTGAGCTGAGATGGCACCACTGCACTCCAGCCTGGGTGACAGAGCAAGACTTGGTCTCAAAAAAAAAAAAAAAAAAAAAAGGAAGCAGAACCAGAGAGGTTAAGCAATTTGCCCGGAGACACAAAACAAGTCTGTGGCCATGCCTGGGCCCCTTGGGGCTAAGTCTGAGGATGGAAAGGCTGCCAGATTCCCACTAGACTATAAGTCTCTGAAAGTCAAGGTTAATGACAATGATGTGGATAACACATCATTTATTCGTGGAGGCAGTGTATTGAATCTTGGGTGCCACCATTTCCTCTCTGTGTGACTTTGGTCAACTAAGTTGCATAACCTCTCCAAGCCTCAGTTTTCTCATCAGTAAATGGGCTTTATTACAGGCCCCATGTTATAGGGCTGTTCTGAAGATTTATTGCATTAAAGCAGATAAAATGCCTTCTAGCCCAGGTGCAGTGGCTCCGGCCTGTAATCCCAGCACTTTGGGAGGCCCAAGCGGGCAGATCACCTGAGGTCAGGAGTCTGAGACCAGCCTGGCCAACATGGCGAAATCTCCTCTCTACTAAAAATACAAAAATTAGCCAGGCATGGTGGTGGGTGCCTGTAATCCCAGCTAATCAGGAGGCTGAGGCAGGAGAATTGCTTGAATCCGGGAGGTGGAGGTTGCAGCGAGCCAAAATTGCGCCACTGCACTCCAGCCTGGGTGACAGACTGAGACTCTGTCTCAAAAAAAAAAAAAAAAAAAAAAGACTAGTTTAGCATCTGGCATGCAGTAGGGGCTCAAGAATATAGCTAACATCATTTACTAATTTGGCCACTATTTGTTTTTTCTTTTCATTCTTTATTCTCTTCTATTTGTCTTATTCATTACTATACTCTTCATGAACACATCATTTGGCCACTATTTGTTGAAAACCTAGGGACAAGGGACACAGCCATGAAGTCATACAGATATAGGTCTTGCTTTAATGACTTACTGTCTTCGTGTTCTTAGGGTTTAACACATTGTCTGGCCTAACAAATGGTGAAGTGAATGAATGAGCGAGTGAAAACACATGCTGTAGTCAGCCAGCCCCTGGTTGCAGCTTCAGAGAGAGGAAGCAGGAGAAAGGGGAGTTTCAAAAATAATAGTTAATTATTTCTTGTTTTTGTTTTGTTTTGAGACAGAATTTCGCTCTTGTTTCCCAGGCTGGAGTGCAATGGCACGATCTCGGCTCACTGCAACCTCCGCCTCCTGGGTTCAAGCGATTCTCCTGCCTCAGCCTCCCGAGTAGGTGGGATTACAGGCATGCACCACCATGCCCAGCTAATTTTATATTTTTAGTAGAGACGGGGTTTCTCCATGTTGGTCAGGCTGGTCTTGAACTCCCGACCTCAGGTGATCCACCCACCTCGGCCTCCCAAAGTGCTGGGATTACAGGAGTGAGCCACCGCGCCTGGCTGTGTTATCTAATTTTACAGAGAAGAAAACAATTTCCATGAAGTGGAGTGACTTTCCTAAGGTCACACAGCAAGTAAGCGCTCCAAAACTTGGATTCATACCCTGGCTCTCTAGAAGCAGTAGGTCAAGGCTGGGTGTGGTGGCTCATGCCTGTAATCCCAGCACTTTGGAAGGTCAAGGCTGGAGGATCGTTTGAGTTCAAGAGTTCAAGACCAGCCTGGGCAACATGGTGAGATACCCCTCTATCTGGCTGCGATCTGTACAAAAAATAAAATATTTAGCCGGGTGGGGTGGCACACACCTGTGGTCCCACTGATCATACCACTGCACTCCAGCCTGGACAAGAGCAAGACTCTGTCTGAAAACAAAAAACAGAAGTGGTGGGTCTGAGGACCCTGCCAGGGCATCTCTGTACCACCCTCCTCCCACCTCTAGATGGGTTGCTGGAGCTCTTGGCACAAAGAAAGTGAGCAGAGGCCAGGTGTGGTGGCTCATGCCTGTAATCCCAGCACTTTGGGAGACCCAGGAGGGCGGATTGAAGGTCAAGAGTTCGCGACCAGCCTGGCCAATATGGAGAAACCCCTTCTCTACTAAAAATACAAAAATTAGCCAGGTGTGGAGGCAGGTGGCTCAGGAGGCTGAGGCAGGAGAACCCAGGAGGCAGAGATTGCAGTGAGCCAAGATCGTGCCATTGCACTCCAGCCTGGGGGACAAGAGCAAGAACGCCGTCTCAAAAAAAAAAAAAAAAGTGAGCAGAATGGCCTCCACCTGCATCAGTAGTAATGGGGAATGTGCTACTCTCAGCTTGGAGAGCAGCTCCACTTCCAGTGGTTCATATGTTGAGCCTCACATTTGATTGCATTTCACAACAACCCTGTGAAGAGGGTGTTAATTGCCCATTTTGCTGAGAGGGAGCTGAGGTTCAGGGAGGTTGGTTTCCCAGGGTCCTATAGGATCTGCTCTGGGGTCTGGTAGAGACAGCTGCCAAGGCCATGCCTCCCCTGCTGCCCTCTGGTGCCTCTCCACTTCCCAGCTCATCCATCCATTCCTCCCACACGCATGTCCACTCACTCACAGTCCCCTGCCGGCCCCATTCTACCAGCCACAGAAACTACAGTCCTAAGACAGAGGGACCCCTTGGGTGGGGACCCTGCCTGGAGTGGCACCCAGAAGTCTTCACTCGAGATGAAATTTGTTCACAACTTTTCTGATTCTGGTTTTTGGTGCGTTTTTTTTTGTTTTTTTTTTTTTTTTTGAGACAGAGTTTTGCTCTTGTTGCCCAGGCTGGAGCACAGTGGCACAATCTTGGCTCACTGCAACCTCCACCTCCCAGGTTCGAGCAGTTCTCCTGCCTTAGCCTCCCAAGTAGCTGGGATTACTGGCATGAGCCACTACACCCAGCCAATTTTTGTATTTTTAGTAGAGACAGGGTTTCACCAGGTTGGCCATGCTGGTCTCGAACTCCTGGCCTCAGGTGATCCACCTGCCTCAGCCTTCCAAAGTGCTAGGATTACAGGCGTGAGCCACCACACTTGGCTCTAGTTTTTGTATTTTTATTTATTTTATTTATTTATTTGTTTGTTTATTTATTTTTTTTTTTTTTGAGACAGAGTCTCACTCTGCTGCCCAGGCTGGAGTGCAGTGGCGCAATCTCAGCTCACTGCAAGCTCCGCCTCCCGGGTTCAGGCCATTCTCCTACCTCAGCCTCCCATGTAGCTGGGACTACAGGTGCCCGCCACCATGCCCGGCTAATTTTTGTATTTTTAGTGGAGACAGGGTTTCACCGTGTTAGCCAGGATGGTCTCGATCTCCTGACCTCGTGATCTGCCCGCCTCGGCCTCCCAAAGTGCTGGGATTACAGGTGTGAGCCACCACGCCCGGCCTAGTTTTTGTATTTTTAGTAGAAACCGGGTTTCACCATGATGGCCAGGCTGGTCTTGAACTCCTGACCTCAGGTGATCCACGTGCCTTGGCCTCCCAAAGTGCTGGGATTACAGGCGTGAGCCACGGAGCCCAGCCGGTGGGGATTTATTTATGTATGTTTTTGGAGACAGGGTCTCACTTTGTTGCCCAGGCAGTAGGGCATCATGCAGTGGTGCGATCATTGCTTACCGTAGCCTTGAACTCCTGGACCCAAGCAATATTCCTGCCTCAGCCTCCCTCACACCTGGAATTAGAGGTGTGAGCCACCACACCCAGCTGTGGGGGGTATTTAGAAAGAAAGTCTCCCTAAGTTATCTGCCCAGGGCCCAGCTTTCTAAGGTTCAGTTTTTATCTTAGGGGTCTCAGCAGGAAACAGCAGCACACTCAAACACTCAGTGTTTGCCAGAAGAGGATTTAATGAAGAGACCATTCACAGAGGTGTGGGCAGGAATGGCGGAGCACCTGGGACTCGCAATGGTGGAATGGAATCATTACCCCTGGGCCTGAAGGAGCAGGGGAGGGAGCCTTGTTAAGGAACCTGGCCAGAGCTGTACCCATGGGTACAAACCACCCAACAGGAGCCATGGCTTTTGGGGGAGGAATATAGTTACTGCCAAAGTCACAGGCAGGGAGGGGGCATAATAAATATCTTTATCTAGGCTGGGTGTGATGGCTCACACCTATAATCCCAGCACTTTGGGAGGCTGAGGTGGGTGGATCACCTGAGGTCAGGAGTTTGAGACCAGCCTGGCCAATATGGCAAAATCCTGTCTCTTTGTATTTTGTAAAAATACAAAAATTAGCTGGGTGTGGTAGCACATGCTTGTAGTCCCAGCTACTTGGGAGGCTGAGGCACGAGAATCACTTGAACCCAGGAGGTGGAGGTTGCAGTGAGCTGAGATCATGGCACTGCACTCCAGCCTGGGTGACAAAGCGAGACTCTGTCCCCCCAAAAATAAAAAATAAAATAAAAATAAATATCTTGATCTCACTCTCCTCCCTCTCTGATCTCCTGCCAGGGTCCCCAATTTGGCCAAACCCCACCTGAAACCAGAAGGCAAGGGGGCCCAGGAGACGCTGGCCGCAGGAGTCAGCTCCAGGACACACAGCTCTGAGAAGGAAGGTTAGGCTAAGAGTAGCCAGCCCAGGGGCCTCTCTCCTCCTCCTGGGTTTGGCTTTGTGGAGGGGCTGAGAGTTAAGAGTGGCTGCGCTTGTCCTTCAAAGCAGAGTCTGTGCCTGATTCCTGATTCCAGAACAGCTTTTCTCATCCTTCCAGGCCCAGGTACTTTGTTCACGAGGCCATCCCCAGTCCCGGAGTTAATTTCTCCCATCCATCCCTGGCTTCCCTGGTTCTCAATGTCTATCACATCACTCAGCCCAGTGATTTGGCATTATTTTCTGCATAGGTTTTTCTCCCCAGGAGACGGTTCTAGCTTCCTCTACACTGAAAGCTTCTTGCAGGCTTGGGCCAAATAAGGCTGTTTGCTCTGACACAGGGCCCAGCACAGCCCAAGTGCCAATGTTTGCCAAGTGAGCTGAATCTTATGGGCTCAAATACCTCACACTGCCTTGCTGTATGCAATCTGGGCACATGTGTGTCTGTCTCCCTGAGTAGACTGGGGCTCCTGAGAGGTGAGTGGCCCAGGCCTAGCACACAGCAGGCATCAAATATTGCCTAAATTAGCCTAAATAAAACCATCCTCCTTCCCTTCATTCATTCAACAATTTTTTTGGAGCTTCCAGATAGCTGAACATATGGAGGTTCCTGGAGGATGGTGTGCCCAGGGAGGGAATGGAAGCTTCACGCCCCTTCCTCCATAACTCTGCCCTATTCATCTCTTCATCTGTATCCTTTTCAATATCCTTTATAATAAGCCACTAAAGCTAAATATGGCCATGTGACTGAGCTCTGGCAATAGGACACAATCAGAAGTGGTGTGAGGTGAGCGACCCCTCCTTTTTACTTTCACTGGATAGAATGAGGCATTAGAAGGGAGCTTGGACTGGTCTTGGACGGGTGTGGATTAGGGCCACAGTCTGGAGATGGTGGAAGACCAAGCTGTGATTCTGCATCTTTGGCAGATTGTATTTTCCCAAGACAGAGGCAATACTATATCCCATTCCATAAGCTCTTCTTATACTGTGACTTTGACACACCCTTCCCATTGAAAGGTGGCATCTATGTCCCCTCCCCATGAGCTGGAGGCCCAGGTTTTTGTGACTGCCTTTAGCAACAGAATAGGTCAGCAGTGACAGTGTGTAGCTTCCAAGGCTAGCTCAAAAAAAATGCCTTTCACTTCTGCCTTGTTCTTTTGGGACGTTTACTGTTGGGACTTAGCCACCATGCCATGAGGAAGCACAAGCAACCCGTGGAAAAGCCCATGTGGAGGAGAACCAAGACCCCCAGCCAAATACCCTGCTGAGCTCCCAGCTGACAGACCGCATCAACTTGCCAGCCACATGAGTGAGCTGTCCTGGACGCGAGTTCTGCAACCTCTGGGCAAGCCACCTCAGCTGATGCCACGTGAAGCAGAAATGAGCTGCCTCCACCAAGCCGTGCCCAAATCACAGATCTGTGGGTAAAATAAATGATTGTTATTATTATAAAAAACAAAAACAAACAATTTTTTTTAAGGTCCTACTATGTGGTAGTCCCTGTGCTGGGCTCTGGAGACACAGCAGTAAACAAGACACATAAAGTCTCTGCCCTCATGGGGCTTCCATTCTAGTGGGGGAAGCAGAGAAGAAAATAATTGAAAATGAATAGTATTGGCCGGGAGCGGTGGCTCATGCCTGCAATCCCAGCACTTTGGGAGGCCGAGATGGGCGAATCACGAGGTCAGGAAATCGAGACCATCCTGGCTAACACGGTGAAACCCCGTCTCTACTAAAAATACAAAAAAATTAGCTGGGCATGATTGCAGGCGCCTGTAGTCCCAGCTACTCCGGAGGCTGAGGCAGGAGAATGGCCTGAACCCAGGAGGCGGAGCTTGCAGTGAGCTGAGCTCGCACCACTGCACTCCAGCTTGGGCAACAGAGCGAGACTCCGTCTCAAAAAAAAAAGAAAGAAAATGAATAGTATTGTTGCAGATTGATAAGTGCTGCACAGAAAATAAACAGGGTGACAGGGATAAACAGTAAATGGGGTGAGGCATGGTGGCTCCTGCTTGTAATCCCAGCACTTTGGGAGGCTGAGTCTGGAGGATCCCTTGAGGCCAGGAGTTTGAGATCAGCCTTAACAACATAGTGAGACCCCATCTCTATTAAATAAAATTTTACAAAACCCAACAAAACAAAAAAGCCCATAACAAAAAAGTAAATGGGTGGACATTATGGGCAGGGGGTGGGGAGGCATCAGAGAAGGCCTCTGTGAGATGTGATCTGAGACCTGAAGGAGAGTAAAAGGTGGGCTGTGAAGAGCTGGAAAGGGTTTTCTAGGCAGAGGGAGCAGCAGAAAAGGCCTGGCTGGGTGTGGTGGCTCACTCCTGTAATCCCAGCACTTTGGGAGGCTGAGGTAGGAGGACTGCTTGAGCCTAGGAGTTTGAGACCAGCCTAGGCAACACAGTGAGACCTCGTCTTTACAAAAAATACAAAAATTATCCAGGTGTGGTGGTGTGCATCTGTAGTTCCAGCTACTCGGGAGGCTGAGATGGGAGGATCACCTGAGCCCGGCAGGTTGAGGCTGCCGTGAACCATGGTTGCACCACCGTACTCCTGCCTGGATGACAGAGTGAGACCCTGACTGCAAGAAACAACAGCAACAAAAAAAAACAACAACAAAGGCCTGGAGGTGGGGAAGTTTCTGGGACCCTGGGGAATTCAGGGTTTCAGCCTAAAGAAGCGCTGAGCAGGAGGGTAGGAGCGGGTCAGAAATTCAGTCCTGGGGACAGCCTAAGGCCAGGTCCTGGGCTGGGGGTTGGAGGGGCAGAGCCAGCTCCTCTGAATGCCACCCTTGCCGCCTGTTGCTTGGTACCACAGCAAACAGAGCCTCTGGCAGGCCTGCCCTTGCTGCCTTAGCTCTCCTCTGGCGGGCAGCAGATGTCAAATGCCCAGCAGCTGAGGCTTCGCCAGCCTCCTCCCCTGGAATAGTTCGGGGGTAAGTCAGAAAATGACCAGCAGCCTCAAAACCTGGCTTTTTCTCATGCATACCTTACAAGGGTATATTTGGCTGCCCTGGGTGTTAAATCTTCCACCCCCTTGCATTAGACAGAGAAATATAAATATACAGCCACAGGCAGCACACTCAGACGCGAGGATGAATGAACATTTATCAACCCCCAGTCACGCACAAGCACACAGTCAGAGTCACACGCGGGACCATACGCATGCCCCCCACACAGAGTCAAAACCGCCAGCCCCACAAAGACACTCCACCATGGCACAATCACCACACACATTCACCCTGAGATCACACAATCACACATCCACATGCTCACACACAGACATGTACCCCACAATCACCGCAGAGTCACACAGGGGCACACAAGCCCACACACATTCAACACCACGGCATGCTTCCCCCACCGGCCTCCCAGGCACCCCAGCCCCTGGGGCTTGTTATGGTGCCGGCATTCTTCTGCGATTGAGTCAAAGACCTCCCCAGACAGGGTAGCTAAGTGGAAAAAGGAATCTGAAGGAAGAACGCCTGAAGCCCAGGTCTGGGAAGGGGCCCAGCAGCTTCTCTCTTGGGGAGAAAGACGTCAGTGCTGGTTTGACCCTGACACTAGTGGGCTGAGGACGTGGGGGGAGGTATGTCTTGAAGTTGACAGAAGTGGGCTGAGTGGGGTGACAGGTGGAGCAGGAGAGAGACCCCAGGAAGCCTCAAAGGGTGGGGCAGAAAGTGGGGTTAAATATGGACTCAATGTGATAGGCGTAAACTCCTTCGCAGTTCTCTCTAACCCCAGCCACCCAGCCCGCCCCCAGGCTCCAGGCTGTCCCCAAACGCGCGGGGTGTGGCCGTGAACCCTCCTCCCCGGCCGCGCCCTGCCCCGCCCTTCACGACAGCTGCCGGGGACAGCCCGGAGTGCCCAGAGGGTGGCTGCGGCCCTTCCCCTCGTGGGTGGGGACCAGAGGGCGCTGAGCGGCAGCGGACACCCCCAAACAGTCGCGGGAGAGGGGTGCTGGCTCCCTTTGAGCAGCCCGCCCAACCCTGCCCCCACCCTCCCAGGCTGGACAGGGAAGGTGCTCCCTGGGGCTTCAGACCCCCCTTCTGACTCCCCCTGCAACGGGACCTCACGAAAGGAAGGGTGGAGAGAAGGTTCGGGAAGACGAGGGGGCTGGGAGGTTTGGAAAGACAGCTCCAGGCCCCCGTTCCCACCCCCGCCCCAGGCTGGTCCGGGAGGGGCAGCCTCTCCCCGCCCCCGGGTCCGCGCGGCCGCTCCCTCCTCCCCCGGCAGGAGCCCCGGCCAAGTGGGCGCGCCCGGCCCGGGGCCGGCCGGGATCTGGTGTCGGCTGCAGCTGGCAGTGCGGCGGGCGCGGGCGCCGGAGCGAGGGGCCCGCGGGCCCAGCTATTAATAACGCGGCCGCCAGCCCGGGGTCGCGCAGCCATGGCCAGCCCGGAGCCCCGGCGCGGCGGGGACGGCGCCGCCCAGGCCGCGAGGTAGGACAGTGCCGGGCCCGCGTCGCCGCCCCGCTGGGGAAGGGGTGCTGCTGGACGGGTTCCCTTTCCCCCCGACCGCGGGCGTCTTTCGCCTGTCTAGGGGTAGTGGTCCAGCCGGGGTGGGGCACTGGAGCCGCCTCGTGAGGGGACATCGGGGAGTCGGGCCGTCCCGGGGTCCTGGCACCTCCGTTTGTCTGTGGCTTTTTATAATACCCCTCCCCCTCCCGGGGCTACATGAAAATTAACCCTTCCAGGCGAGTGGGCATCCACCGCTCAAGTGCCATTTGGCCCATAGCAGCCAAAGACACTTCTCGCTAGCCTTCATTCCTCCCTGCAAATGTCAGTTGGAGACAGAGGCCTCCCCTGCTGAATTGGCTGTGTGGAAGCCACTTGGTGCAAGGCTGGGCATCTGCCAGCTTGAAGTTAAGAGTCTGTCAGGGCTTGTTCTCTCCCGTCTGGCCTGGGATGGGTGGGGGAAGGGTCCAGGGGCCCTCCCCACTATCCCTGCTGGCAGGGCACGGCTGATTATTGGGGGAAGGGACCTGTGGCTGAGGGGTTTGGGGTGAGGTGTGAGTATTTCTGTCCCAGGTCATACTGTGGCTCTGGGACTTCCCAGTGTACCAAGAGGTGAGGGTGCAAATACACAGCTCCCGACACCCCTTCACTGTGACACAGGGGCACAAAGCTGAGCGGTCTTACACACACACACTCGCCCATACTGCTGTCCACACCTACAGCTACAGTCAGACACACGGACTCTTGCCTGCACAATGTCACATGGACTCCCAGCCACATCCCTGAACAGGGTTGGAGAGCTCTGCGGTTCTCTGGGGACAGGGACAGAGTGGCAGAGGCAGGCTGCCCAGGGCCCAAGGAAGCCCGAGGTCAGGGGCCCCAGCTAAGCTGGCTTCCTCTCCTCTGAGCCTCCTGTCATCTGCTTCTTTCCCTCCTCTCTCTGTTTAAAAGAGGCGGCTGTGTGAGGGCAGCACCCAGCAGAGGCCTGGCACCATGGGTGGGGTGGTGGAGGCAGCACGATGTGTGCTAACAGCACAGCTTGGAGGTCAGGAGGCCTGGGTTTTACTTCCAGCTTTGCCATTCGACCTTGGGCAGATTTCCTCCTTGGAGTTCATCTGGTTTCTGCCTGTCTGCCCTTACAGAGCCCCACCCTAGGATATAGAGCAGAATGAGAACTCTGCTTGTCCTTAGGAAACTCACTATCAGGGAGACAGACACATGTACTTCTGTAACTGGAGCAATAAGTGTGAAGATGTGCTGCATACAGAGTGCCCTGAGAACACACATGGGGCTGTCTGGGAGATACTTTACGGAAGAGATGAAGTTTGAGCAGGGCTTGAAGGATGAGTAGAAATTTGTTAGATAGATAGAAGTATATTGTGGGCCCGGCGCGGTGGCTCACGCCTGTAATCCCAGCACTTTGGGACGCCGAGGTGTGCGGATCACCTGAGGTCAGGAGTTCAAGACCAGCCCGGCCAACATGGTGAAACCCGGCTCTACTAAAAATACAAAAATTAGCCAGGCGTGGTGGCGTGTGCCTGTAATCCCAGTTACTTGGGAGGCTGACAGGAGACTTGCTTGAACTCAGGAGGCAGAGGCTGCAGTGAGTGGAGATCACACCATTGCATTCCAGCCTGGGCAACAAGAGTGAAACTCCATCTCAAAAAAAAAAAAAAGTATATTGTGACTGCTGCATGCCAGGCTTTTTATATGTGCTGTAGTTACCTCTTTTGGACCTCACGCCTGTCCTAGGAGGGTGGTAAATACTGCAGGCCTTCTCCAGCCTCCACCACTTACAACAGTTGTGGAACCTTGTGTGAGTTCTTACTCTGTGCATTGGCTTCCTCATCTATAAAATGGAGATAATAGATGAAGATTCTTTCTTTCTTTCTTTCTTTTTTTGAGACAGAGTCTCGGCTCTTGTTGCTCAGGCTGGAGGGCAATGGCGCAATCTCAGTTCACTGCAACCTCTGCCTCCCAGGTTCAAGCAATCCTCCTGCTTCAGCCTCCTGAGTAGCTAGGATTACAGGCACGCACCACCATACCCAGCTAATCGTTTGTATTTTTAGTAGAGACGGAGTTTCACCATGTTGGCCAGGCTGGTCTCAAACTCCTGACCTCAGGTGATCCACCCGCCTCGGCCTCCCAAAGTGCTGGGATTACAGGCGTGAGCCACTGCACCCAGCCAATAGATGATGAGGATTCTATAAATGAGTATTCATGTAAAATGCCTAGAATAATCTTGAACACGGTGAAGTCATTCCAAGGTGGGCGGCTCGGCACGAGAATGATGAAAGGGCCGTCTGCTGGGAAAGCAGGGACTGTTGAATATCAGAGTGAGTTTGGCTGGCTGAGCAGGTGCATCCTTCCTGGCCCTGGCTCTAGGAGCTCTGCCTTCCCAGGTAGTACAGGGTTGTTCTCTAGTTAGGTGGTTTTTGAGAAGCTGCAATTCTCAGCTGGACACCGTGGGCTTAGAGTAGGAGGTGTAAAAAGTTAATGCAAGCTCTAGGATGTCAAGCATTGGGTGGGTTGCAGGAATAATGTGAGAGGAAGCTAAAAAAGGTATGTTTGGGGCCGGGTGTGGTGGCTTATGCCTGTAATCCCAGCACTTTGGGAGGCCGAGGCAGGCAGATCATGAGGTCAGGAGTTCGAGACCAGCCTGACCAAGATGGTGAAACCCTGTCTCTGCTAAAAATACAAAAAATTAGCCAGGCATGGTGGTGGGCGCCTGTAGTCCCAGCTACTCGGGAGGCTGAGGTAGAGAATTGCTTGAAACCAGGAGGCGGAGGTTGCAGTGAGCCGAGATTGCACCACTGCACTCCAGCCTGGGCAACAGAGCGAGACTCTGGCTCAAAAAAAGAAAAAAAAAAAAAAGGTATGTTTGGGCCACATCTTTAAGGACCTTGAAACCATGCGTAGCAATTTGGGTATTTATTGGTGAAGTGGAGCAATAGTTCACTCTGTGTTGTAGCAAGTTAACTGTGGTGGTGTAGAGAATAGATTGAGGTGAGGAGAGGAGGAAGTCCTTTTAGAAGACCAGGACAAAAGTGCCAGTGAGACAGGATGACTTGGAGGAGGGCCCTGACAGTGGGATGCAGAAGAGGGGGATGGAGACTGTAGTCTTTCTAAGATAGAAAGGTCACTTTTTGGCCAGGCGCAGTGACTCGTGCCTGTAATCCCAGCACTTTAGGGGGCCATGATCCCTGGTGGATCACGAGGTCAGGAGATTGAGACCATCCTGGCCAACATGGTGAAACCCGGTCTCTACTAAATACACAAAAATTAGCCAGGCGTGGTGGCAGGCACCTATAGTCCCAGCTACTCAGGAGGCTGAGGCAGGAGAATCACTTGAACCCAGGAGGAGGAGTTTGCAGTGAGCTGAGACCACACCACTGCACTCCAGCCTGGGCGACAGAGTGAAGCTCCATCTCAAAAAAAAAAGAAAAGAAAAGTCACTTCTCAGTGAACTGGCTATACAGGGGAGGGAAAGAGCTGTCTGAAGATTTCTTGCCTGTGGCCGGATGTGGTGGCTCATGCCTGTAATCCCAGCACTTTGGGAGGTCTAGGTAGGAGGATCGCTTGAGCTCAGGAGTTTGAGACCAGCCTGAGCAACATAGTGAGACTTCATCTCTACAAAAAGTTAAAAAATTAGCGGGTGTGGCGCTACGTGCCTGTAGTCCTGGCTGCCCGGGAGGCTGAGGCAGGAGGATGGCTTGAGCCGGGGAGGTTGAGGCTGCAGTGAGCTATGATCATGCCACAGTACTCAGGCCTGGGCGACAGAGGGAGACTCCATCTCAAAAAAAAAAAAAAGACAAAAACAAAAAAACAGAAACAGGAAAGACCAAAGCTATTTGCATTTGAGGGGCAAAGCAGCAAGAGAGCACTCCCCAGTGGGAACTGACTGAGCTGGCAGGCAATAGGCAGCTGGGTCAAAGAGCTCAGATGTCAGAATGATGGAATCTGACTTCAAGAGCGTTTGACAGGATAGAAGGGTGGGCCAGTTCTAACAAGATGAACTTTTACAGAAACAAGAAATGTTGCTTACAAGCACTTGGTATGAAAAACTTTTTTTTTTGATACAGAGTTTGGTTTTGTTGCCCAGGCTGGAGTGCGGTGGCGCAATCTGGGCTCACTGCAAGCTCCGCTTCCCAGGTTCACACCATTCTCCTGCCTCAGCCTCCCGAGTAGCTGGGACTACAGGTGCCCGCCACCACGCCCAGCTAATTTTTTTGTACTTTTAGTAGAGACGGGGTTTCACTGTGTTAGCCAGTATGGTCTCGATCTCCTGACCTCATGATCCGCCTGCCTCAGCCTCCCAAAGTGCTGGGATTACAGGCGTGAGCCACCACGCCCGGCATTTTTTTTTTTTTTTTTTTTTGAGATGGAGTCCCGGTCTGTCGCCCAGGCTGTGGTGTGATCTCGGCTCACTGCAACCTCTGCCTCCCAGGTTCAAGCGATTCTTGTGCCTCAGCCTCCCGAATAGCTGAGATTACAGGCATGCACCATCATGCCCTGCTAAGTTTTGTATTTTTAGTAGAGACGGGGTTTCACCATGTTGGCTAGGCTGATCTCGAACTCCTGAGCTCAGGTGATCCACCCGTCTTGGCCTCCCAAAGTGCTGGCATTACAGGCGTGAGCCATCTCGCCCAGCCCTGGGGCACTGTTTTTGATACCCATCCCAATTTCTAGCTCTTGGGGAACTTAAGAATAAAGGCAAATTTAAAAAAAATCCTCAAAAGAGTGACAGTCTGAAAGCTGTCACTTGTGTCACAAGGATATGACACAAATGAAGAGGGCACTGGAAACCTGGACATGTATGGAATAACAAAGATAAGCTGGGTTTTTTTTGTTTTTTTTTTTGACAGGGTCTCTGTTGCCCAGGCTGGGGTGCACAGTGGTGCAGTCATGGCTCAGCACAGCCTCGACCTCCCAGGCTCAGGTGATTCTCCCACCACAGCCTCCCAAGTATCTGGGACTACAGGTGTGCACCATCATGCCCAGCTAATTTTTTGTATTTTTTTTAGAGATGGGGTTTCGCCATGTTGCCCACGCTGGCCTTAAACTCCTGGACTCAAGAGGTCTTGGCCTCCCAAAGTGCTGGATTACAGACATGAGCCACTGCACTTGACCATGGTTATCTTTTTTTTTTTTTGAGACGGAGTTTCGCTGTTGTTGCCCAGGCTGGAGTGCAATGGTGCAATCTCGTCTCACTGCAACCTCTGCCTCTGAAGTTCAAGAGATTCTCCTGCCTCAGCGAGTATCTGGGATTACAGGCATGCACCACCACGCCCAGCTAATTTTGTATTTTTAGTAGAGATGGGGTTTCTCCATGTTGGTCAGGCTGGTCTTGAACTCCCGACCTCAGGTGATCCGCCTGATTCGGCCTCCCAAAGTGCTGAGATTACAGGTGTGAGCCACCACGCCTGGCCGACCATGGTTCTCTTTAAGTGTTTAGATAACTTACACAGAAAAGAAGGTAGAAATATCTGATCCTAGAAGGAAGAATCAGGTAAATCCAGTGGCTAAAAGTTACCAGGAATTGCTGGGCATGGTGGCTCAATGCCTGTAATCCCAACACTTTGGGAGGCTGAAGAGGGCGGATCACTTGAGGTCAGGAGTTTGAGACCAGCCTGGCCAACATGGTAAAACCCCATCTCTACTAAAAATACAAAAATCAGCTGAGTGTGATGGCACGTGTCTGTAGTCCCACCTACCTGGGAGGCGGTGGCTGAAATGGCACCACTGCACTCCAGCCTGGGTGACAGAGCAAGACTCCATCTCAAAGAAAAAAAAAAGTTATAAGGAAGGTTTTACCTCAACGTTATAATTTTATTAGAACTGGGCTGGGCGCAGTGGCTCATGCCTATAATCCCAGCACTTTGGGAGGCCGAGGAGGGCAGATCATGAGGTCAGGAGTTTGAGAACAGCCTGACTAACATGGTGAAACCCCATCTCCACTAAAAATACAAAAATTAGCCGGGCGTGGTGGTATGTGTGCCTGTAATCCCAGCTGCTCAGGAGGCTGAGGCAGGAGAATCACTTGAACCTGGGAGGTGGAGGCTGCAGTGAGCCAAGATCGCACCACTGCATTCCAGCCTGGCAATAGAGCAAGACTCCGTCTCAAAAAAAAAAAGGCGTGGTGGTGCTACTTGGGAGGCTGAGGCAAGAGAATCGCATGAACTGGGGGACAGAGGTTGCAGTGAGCCGACATCACGCTATTGCACTCCAGCCTCGGCAATACAGCGGGACTCCATCTCAAAAAAAAAAAATTATTATAATTGTGGAACAAACAGTGGTGCCTCAGGTACGTTGAGTCCTTGGAGCTGCATAAGCAGAGACCATATGGTGATGTCGCTGGGATGCTGGCAGGGGATCTACACAGTGGTTGGGTGTGTGGAGGGGTGGATTGACAGAGTGGAGGGAGCAGACGAATGGCTGCTGACATCTAAGAACCTGAGGTAGTCTAGGCCCATGGCTGCTGGCTCCAGAATTGCACCATCCTGGGATTGTGGCTGCCCTTTCACTTTCAATCATTTCTTTTGCAGGAAAACAAGAGTAGAGGCCAATTCTCCTCTTCCAAAGAACTCTGGATCCCTAAATGAGGCAGAAGCCTTGAACCCAGAAGTTACTCTATCTTCAGAGGGGTCCTTAAACCTCGAAGACATTCTCTACCTGGAGGACACAGGTGACCTTGATGAGACACTCTATGTGCAAGAGACTGAGAAGGCAGAGGAGGCCCTGTATATTGAGGAGGCCATGCAGCCAGATGAGGCTCTGCATGTGGAGGAGCCTGGGAATCCAGAGGAGACAGTGTGTGTGGAGGAAACCACGGAGCCAGATCGGATACAGTTTGTGGAGGGGCCCGTGGAGCCAGGAAAGCCCACAAGCCCAGAGCACGTTGTTTATGAGGGAGAGACAGTCACAAGGGCGGAGAAATCTAACCCTGAGGAGAGCCTCAGAGCCGAGCAGAGCCCCAGCATGGAGGAGAACCTGAGCATAGAGGACCTGGAATTGCTAGAGGGGCGTTTCCAGCAGTGTGTCCAAGCTGTGGCCCAGCTGGAAGAGGAGAGGGATCAGCTCATCCATGAGCTTGTATTGCTCCGGGAACCAGCCCTGCAGGAGGTACAGCAAGTCCATCAAGACATCCTGGCTGCCTACAAGCTCCATGCCCAAGCAGAGCTGGAGAGAGATGGCCTAAGGGAGGAGATCCGGCTGGTCAAGCAGAAGCTTTTCAAAGTGACGAAGGAATGTGTGGCCTACCAATACCAGCTGGAGTGCCGCCAGCAGGACGTGGCTCAGTTTGCCGATTTCCGGGAAGTGCTGACTACAAGGGCAACCCAGCTCTCAGAGGAACTGGCCCAGCTCCGGGATGCCTATCAGAAGCAGAAGGAGCAGCTGCGGCAACAACTAGAAGCCCCTCCAAGCCAGAGGGATGGGCACTTTCTCCAGGAAAGCCGGCGACTCTCTGCCCAGTTTGAAAATCTCATGGCAGAGAGCCGCCAGGACCTGGAGGAGGAGTATGAGCCTCAGCTCCTGCGGCTCCTAGAGAGGAAAGAAGCTGGGACCAAAGCTCTGCAGAGAACCCAGGCTGAGATCCAGGAAATGAAGGAGGCTCTGAGACCCCTGCAAGCAGAGGCCCGGCAGCTCCGCCTGCAAAACAGGAACCTGGAGGACCAGATCGCACTTGTGAGGCAAAAACGAGATGAAGAGGTGCAGCAGTACAGGGTAGGCCCATTGGGCATGAAAAGAACTGAGGTCTTTTAACCTGGGGAAAGAGTGGCCAGAGTCCAAGGTCTTTGGGGCTGAAAGATAGTGTCACATGTAGGAAGAAAAATTTGTTCTTTGGGGCCACGCAATTTTTTCTCCATTCTTCATTCATTCAGGCCCATGCTAGGGACTAGAAGTTATCTGCACTGTTTTTTTTTTTTTTTTTTTTTTTTTTTTTGAGATGGAGTCTCGCTCTGTCGCCCAGGCTAGAGTGCAGTGGTGTGATCTCAGCTCACTACAAGCTCTGCCTCCTGGGTTCATGCCATTCTCCTGCCTCAGCCTCCTGAGTAGCTGGGACTACAGGTGCTCACCACCATGCCCGGCTATTTTTTTGTATTTTTAGTAGAGTCGGGGTTTCACTGTTGTTAACCAGGATGGTCTGGATCTCCTGACCTCGTGATCCGCCTGCCTTGGCCTCCCAAAGTGCTGGGATTACAGGCGTGAGCCACCGCGCCCGGCCTGCACTCTGTTTTTTTGCGACAGGGTCTTGCTGTCACTTAGGCTGGTGCAGTGGCATGATCACAGCTAACTGCAGCCTCGACCTCTCAGGTTCAAGCGATCCTCCCACCTCAGCCTCTTGAGTAGCTGGGACCACAACTGTGCACCAACATGCCCAGCTAATTTTTTCTTTTTTGAGACAGGTGCAATCTTGAGGGCTCACTGCACCTCAAACCTCCTGGGCTCAAGCGATCCTCCTGCCTTAGCGCCCCCAAGCAGCTGGGACTACAAGTGTGTGCCACCATACCTGGCTAATTTTTTGTAGAGACAGAGTTTCACCACGTGGCCCAGGCTGGATTTGAACTCCTGAGCTCAAGCTATCCGCCTGCCTTGGCCTCCCAAAGAGCTAGGATTATAGGTGTGAGCCACCGCAGCCGGCCAATTTTTGTATTTTTTGTAGACAGGGTTTTGCCATGTTGCCCAGGCTGGTCTTGAAATCCTGGGCTCAAGTACTTTTAATGGCAAAAGCTGCAATTAATTTTGCACCAACCTTAATAGAATCCTCTCATCTTCACTTTCCTTTTATGTGCATTTGTCCCCATCTCTCTTGCATTCAAGTTATTTCTGATTAAGTGTGAGCCAGTTCTAATCCCTTTTTAGAACAGAGTGGGATATAAATACTAAGTGAATAAACAATTACGTAGTCCCTCCTAGACTGTGAACTTTCAGAAGGTAGGGAATACATTTTACTTATTGTTGTATTACTCTCTGCTACTCAAGGCTCAGAGCACATGTGCTGCTGGGCACTAATGAGAAGACTGTAGTGTGGTGCTCTAAGCAGTACTTTAATCTTTTGAAACACTGATTCCTTTGGATAAACTTAGAAATCTATGTCTTCCCAGAGATTGTGATATGCCCTTAAGGGAACAAGTTTCTCTGTTGAAATGGCTGCATTCACTTCACTGAAGATTTTGTCAAGCTTTCTGTGGTTTGTATTATGAAAACACTCTGTCTGGGAGCGGTGGCTCACGCCTGTAATCCCAGCACTTTGGTTGGGAGGCTGAGGTGGGTGGATCACAAGGTCAGTAGTTTGAGACAAGTATAGCCAATATGGTGAAACCCCGTCTCTACTAAAAAGACAAAAATTAGGGGGGCATGGTGGCACATGCCTGTAGTCCCAGCTACTTGGGAGGCTGAGGCAGGAGAATCGCTTGAACCTGGGAGGCGGAGGTTGCAGTGAGCTGAGATTGCACCACTGCACTCTAGCCTGGGTGACAGAGTGAGGCTCCATCTCAAAAACAAAACAAAAAACAAAAAAAAAAACACTGTGGTTTTTGGGGTCATAATACTGAATGTTTTTTATTTTTATCTTTATTTATTTATTTTTGAGACAGAGTCTTGCTCTTTCACCCAGGCTGGAGTGCACTGAACCAATCTCGGCTCACTGCAAACTCCACCTCCCGGGTTCAAGCAATTCTCATTTCAGCCTCCTGAGTTGCTGGGACTACAGGTGCCCGCTACTGCACCCAGCTAATTTTTTGTATTTTAGTAGAGATGGGGTTTCACCATGTTGCCCAGGGTGGTCTCAAACTCCTGAGCTTAGGCAGTCCACCCGCCTCGGCCTCCCAGTTATTTTTACAGAGTCTCGCTCTGTCACACAGGCTGGAGTGCAGTGGAGTGCAGTGGCATGATCTCAGCTCACTGCAACCTCTGCCTCCTGGGTTCAAGCAATCCTCCTGCCTCAGTCTCCCAAGTCGCTGGGATTGCAGACCTGTGCCACCATGCCCAGCTAATTTGTGTATTTTAGTAGAGATGGGGTTTCACCATGTTGGTCAGGCTGGTCTCGAACACCTGACCTCAGGTAATCCACCGGCCTCAGCCTCCCAAAGTGTTGGGATTACAGGCGTAAGCCACCACACCCAGAAGTAATACTGAATGTTTTTAAACTCTTCATATTCCCCTTACCCTATTTTTTAAAAAATTGGTTCACAGTCTAGTGAAAAGTCATTTATTTAGCATCAATACTATCCTTAACAGCCAATACTCAGACAGACATTACATTAATAGTTGTATCTCAGAGAAGAAAGTAAAAGGTGATTTATGAGAGGTGCAGGTAAAAGGGCTGTGGGATAGATGATGATGATGATGATTATTATTATTTTTGGAGATGGAGTCTGTCACTCTTGCCCAGGCTGGAGTGCAGTGGCGCTCAGCTCACTGCAAACTCTGCCTCCCGGGTTCGCGCCATTCTCCTGCCTGAGCCTCCCAAGTAGCTGGGATTGCAGGCGCCCGCCACCGCGCCAGGCTAATTTTTTGCATTTTTAATAGAGACGGGGTTTCACCGTGTTAGCCAGGATGGTCTCGATCTCCTGATCTTGTGATCCGCCCGCCTCGCCTCTCAAAGTGCTGGGATTACAGGCATGAGCCACTGCGCCCGGCCGGGATAGATTATTTTTAGGCGCTGGTTAAATCAGAGAACTCTTCATGGAAAAAGAGGTGGAATTTGAGCTAGGTATGAAAGCATAGGGAGAATCTAGACCAGTGCTGCCCAACAGAAATATAATGCAAGTCACATAAATAATTATAAATTTTCTAATAGCCACATTAAAATAGGCAAAAATTCAGCTGAGCTAAGCCTGAGGGGAGCAGGGGAGAAAAGATATAGGTAAAATTAATTTAAATATATTTTATCTAACTCAACATATCTGAAATATAATTAGTAACTTGGCTGCAGGTGACAAGCTTGAGTTTTGGACTTTATTCAGTAGTCTGCTTCATCATTAAAGGGATTTAATCAGGGAAGTAACATGATTGCCTTGCTACTTTTTTTTTTTTTTTCTGAGATGGAGTCTCCCTCTGTCACCCATGCTGGAGTGCAGTGGCACGATCTTGCCTTGCTGCAACCTCCACTTCCCAGGTTCAAGCGATTTTCCTGCCTCAGCCTCCCAAGTAGCTGGGATTACAGGCGCCTAACACCATGGACGTGGCTAATTTTTTTTTTAGTCGGAGTCTCTTCTATTGCCTAGGCTGGAGTGCAATAGCATGATCTCGGCTCATTGCAACCTCTACCTCCCGGGTTCAAGCAGTTCTCCTGCCTCAGCCTCCCGAGTAGCTGGGACTACAGGTGCACACTGCCACGCCTGGCAAATTTTTTGTTTTTTTTGTTTTTTGAGAAGGAGTCTCGCTCTGTCACCCAGGCTGGAGTGCAGTGGCATGATCTGGGCTCACTGCAACCTCTGCCTCCTGGGTTCAAGCGATTTTCCTGCCTCAGCCTCCCGAGTAGCTGGGACTACAGGTGCATGCCACCATAGCTGGCTAATTTTTTCTATTTTTATTAGAGACAGTGTTTCACTATGTTAGCCAGGATGGTCTTGATCTCCTGACCTCATGATCCACCTGCCTCGGCCTCCCAAAGTACTGGGATTATAGGTGTGAGCCACTGAGCCCGGCCAATTTTTTGTATAGTAGGGACGGGGTTTCACCGTATTGCCCAGGATGGTCTTGAACTCCTGAGCTCAGGCAGTCTGCCTGCCTCAGCCTCCCAAAGTGCTGGGATTACAGGCATGGGTCACCACGCCCGGCCCTAATTTTCGTGTTTTTGGTAGAGATGAAGTTTTACCATGTTAGCCAGCTGGTCTTGAACTCCTGACCTCAGGTGATCTGCCTGGCTCGGCCTCCCAAAGTGCTGGGATTACAGGCTTGAGCCACTGCCTGCCTCTCTCTCTCTTTTTTTTTTTTTTTTCTTTGGAGATGGAGTCTTGCTCTGTCACTCAGGCTAGAGTGCAGTGGCATGATCTTGGCTCACCAAAATCTCCGCCTCCTGGGTCAAGTGATTCTCCTGCCTCAGCCTCCCGAGTAGCTGAGATTACAGGTGCCCGCCACCAGGCCTCGCTAATTTTTGTATTTTTAGTAGAGATGGGGCTTCACCATCTTGGCCAGGTTGGTCTCCAACTCCTGACCTCGTGATCCACCCGTCTCGGCCTCCCAATGTGCTGGGATTACAAGAAGTACTGGTGGCAGGATATAAAGTGGGCTAGAGATGCAGAGCAATGGAGAATAATTAGAAAGCTACTCTAAGGAAGAGGTTAAGATGGTTTCAGATTTGATGATTTGTGCATCTTCCCAAGGATTGTTTTCCAAAGATAATCTTATGACACAAAGCTTTAAAAAGAATATTCAGAAGTCTGTCTATCTAATCTCTATCAAATGAATCTTTCTCTATTGAGAGGAAGTCTTGGTCTTCCTGCCTCAGCCTCCCGAGTTGCTGAGATTACAGGTGTGAGCCACCTTGTCTGGCCTGAAACACTCTTGGTAGTATAATAGCTTCTCTTGTTGCTATACCATCATTAAAGTAGGAAGCAAGGTCTGAGGGCCCTAATTTTTCTTTCTGAAATGGCTTCCTAAACTGTTTGCTAAAGTTCTATTTCATCAACTTACCTTTTTTTTTTTTTTTTTTTGTGACGGTGTCTCACTCTGTTGCTAGGCTGGAGTGCAGTGGCACAATCTTGGCTCACTGCAACCTCTGCCTCCCGGGTTCAAGCGATTCTCCTGCCTCAGCCTCTCAAGTAGCTGGGACTACAGGCTCACGCCACCACGCCCAGCTAATTTTTGTATTTTTAGTAGAGATGGGGTTTCACCATGTTGGCCAGGATGGTTTTGATCTCCTGACCTTGTGATCCGCCCGCCTCGGCTTCCCAAAGTGCTGGGATTACAGGCATGAGCCACCACGCCCGGCCCATCAGCTTACTTCTTAAGGGTGTCCCTTTAATCCTTAGGCTGCACTCCACTCTTAACGTTGCCTCTATCATCACCTTCATCAATTCATTCAACAGTTTCTAAGTGCCTAATTACTGTGGGCCAGGCAGTGAGCTATGTGCTGGCAATAGCAATTAGAAATAGTATGTGTGGCCGGGCGCAGTGGATCACAAGGTCAGGAGTTCAAGACCAGCCTGGCCAAGACGGTGAAACCCTGTCTCTGCTAGAACTACAAAAAAATTAGCCAGGCATGGTGGTAGGCACCTGTAATCCCAGCTACTCAGGAGGCTGAGGCAGAATAGCTTGAACCTGGGCAGCAGAAGTTGCAGTGAGCTGAGATTGTGCCACTGCACTCCAGCCTGGGTGACAGTGACTCACCTCAAAAAAAAAAAAAAAAAAAAAAAGCCAGGCGAGGTGGCTCACGCCTGTAATCCCAGCACTTTGGGAGGCCGAGGCGGGCGGATCACGTCAAAAGATCGAGACCATCCTGGCCAACATGGTGAAACCCCCATCTCTACTAAAAAATACAAAAATTAGCTGGGCGTGGTGGCATGTGCCTGTGTTCCCAGCTTCTCGGGAGGATGAGGCAGAATTGCTTGAACCCGGGAGGCAGAGGTTGCAGTGAGCCGAGACTGCGCCACTGCACTCCAGCCTGGCAACAGAGCAAGACTCCGTCTCAGAAAAGAAAAAAAAAAACAGTGTGTGTGTGTTGCGGGGTGGGGGTAATGCTCCTGCCCTCAAAGAGTTTGTACTCCAGAGGCCGGGTGCGGTGGCCCATGCCTGTGATCCCAGCACTTTGGGAGGCAGAGGCGAGTGGATCATGAGGTCAGGAGATCGAGACCATCCTGGCTAACACGGTGAAACCCTGTCTCGCTAAAAATACAAAAAATTAGCCGGGCGTGGTGGTGCGTGCCTGTAATCCCAGCTACTCGGGGGCTGAGGCAGAATTGCTTGAACCCGCAAGGTGGAGGTTGAGATCGCGCCACTGCACTCCAGCCTGGGCGACAGAGACTCCGCCTTAAAAAAAGTTTGTACTCCAGAAGGAAGCATAACAGACAAAATGAATGTATTTCGTAAAATCTAAGCACTGTTGATTTTAACATGCATCCTGATCGGAGATGTTAAAATGTGGCAGTCTTGGCATCAATTAAACATATTTCAATGTTATAAGCACTGTAATAGCTGTAGTGATAAGGCACTGTCCTGATGAAAACAGGCATGACTACCCCAGCCTGGGCAAAGAGGGGACATTTCATAGATCAACAATAGCTAGTATGTACTTGAAGTTCTTTACACAAAATAATTCCTTTAGTCCTTACATCTCTATGAGTTAGGTATAAGGCATTTGAAAAATAAGAAGACAGAGGTAAGGCAGAGCAGTGATTTGCCCAGGGTTAGGCAGCTTGAGAGTGATGGAGCGAGGATGTAACTCCTGAACAATCTAGCTTGAGTCCATACTCAGGCTCTTCAAGATGCTGGAGCTGAACCTTAAGAATGAATTCATGCCAGGAGCAGTGGCTCACACCTGTAATCCCAGCACTTTGGGAGGCCGAGGCAGGTGGATCACCTGAGGTCAGGAGTTCAAGACCAACCTGACCAATATGGTGAAACCCCGTCTCTACTAAAAATACAAAAATTAAGCTGCCTGTAGTCCCAGCTACTTGGGAGGCTGAGACAGGAGAATCACTTGAACCCAGGAGCCGGAGGTTGCAGTGAACCAAGATGGTGCCAGTGCACTCCAGCCTGAGCGACAGAGCAAGACTCCATCTCAAATAATAATAATAATAATAATAATAATAATAATAATAATTCACTGGGCAGGTAAGGGAGAGGTCTTCCAGACAGAGGGAACAGCTCATACAAAAGCATGGAAACACAAAAAGACATGTTTTGGGAAGTGAGCTTAGTGGTGGAATCACAAGGAATGTAACTAGATCCAGCTGGGACTAAACATTTTTTTCTTTTTTTTTTGAGACGGAGCCTCGCTCTGTCTCCAGGCTGGAGTGCAGTGGCGCAATCTTGGCTCACTGTAACCTTTGCCTCCCGGGTTCAAGCCAATTCTCCTGCCTCAGCCTCCTGAGCAGTTGGGACTACAGGCGTGTGCCACCATGCCCAACTAATTTTTGTATTTTTAGTAGAGATGGGGTTTCACCACATTGGCCGGGATGGTTTTGATCTCTTGACCTCGTGATCCGCCTTGGCCTCCCAATGTGTTGGGATTACAGGCGTGAACCACCGTGCCTGGCCTACTAAACACTTTTATGTTTTTTTTTGTTTTTTTTTTTTTTTTGAGATGAAGTCTCGCTCTTGTCCCCCAGGCTGGAGTGCAATGGCACGATCTCAGCTCATTGCAACCTCCGCCTCCCAGGTTCAAGCAATTCTCCTGCCTCAGCCTCCCGAGTAGCTGAGATTACAGGCACCTGCCACCACGCCCGGCTAATTTTTTGTATTTTTAGTAGAGGCTGGGTTTCACCATGTTGGCCAGGCTGGTCTCGAACTCCTGACCTCAGATGATCCACCTGCCTCAACCTCCCAAAATGCTGGGATTACAGGCATGAGCCACTGTGCCTGGCCAGTTTTATGTATTCTTTAGACTAGTGGTTTCCAAAACTAAAGTTTTCTCTAAAGCTGTGGACCTTCTCCCCCAGATAATTTTACATAGAATGCAATATATAAAGCAGTTAAAAGTGGAGTTATTCTCTAACGGAAAAGTACCAAGGGCACTCCAATTTGGCCAGCTTTTGGGGTTGCACAGAAAGTTTGAGAACCGCTAAAAAGCCTATTACCTTGAGTATGAGCTCTAAGCCAATGGCAAATCCTGGCTCTATCACTAAGTTGGAAACTTTGGACAAATTACTTAAGCTCTGTGGCTCAGCACCCTCACATGAAACATGAGATTAATACTACTCCCATATCCATAGGGTTGCAAGGAATGAACTAGTAAGCCACTTTCCCAGAATTCCATGACTATACATTGATTAGACCTCTTCTTCCCCTTTAACTCTTTACTCATCCTTTAAACCCATTTCCCTTCTTCCTGAAGTTTCCCGATATCCTTAGTGTGCGACAGATAACCCTCCTGTTTCCACAGCACCTATTACTTTATACTACTATTGCTGTAGCAGTTCCCCTTTTCCTGAGTTGGGGAATGTATCCTTTCTTTGTCTTTGTCCTGTGTAGAAAATTAAAACTGGCAATGCTGTCAATGCAAGTGCTGGGGCAACTGTAGACAGACATGTACTGGCCCTTGAGAAATTAGTATCTAGGTAGAAGGCAGCAGAAAACAAGGGACTGGCTGTCTAGGTGAAAAAAGTGGCAGGAACACAGGCACACAGATCTGAGTTGGTTAGGCTAGAGTAGTGCCATCACTGCAAGCCACAGATGTCATTTTAAATGTTCTGGTAGCTCTATTAAAAAAAAGAAACAGATGAAATTAACTTTAATGCATTTTATTTAACCCAACACATATGTTTCAACATGTAATCAGTATCAAATATTTTTGACGTATTTTACATTTTGTGTGCTGTCTTAGAAATCTGCTGTGTATTTTACACTTACATTACATCTCAATTGAGACTAGTCATATTTCAAATGAGTCCTATGTGACTAGTGACTTCGGTACTAGTAGTCCAGGGCCAGAGGAAAATGTTCATACGGAAGAGTAACAGAGGTTCAAGTTGGAGGTAGGGGTCAAACTAGAGGGGGTCTGAATGCCACTAAAGAAAGTGGAAAGCCTTTGAAGGATTTTGAGTTGATTGTAAAGTTAATCTAGTGGTTAACACAGGATTAAGAGAGACCATCCTTAATGCCACTGTAGCAATCCTTCCTTCATTTCATTGAGGCTGTTCCACTCTGTCACAGCTTATCACTGGTGGTGCAGACTGCTTTTCCAAGCATGTACTTTTGTACCTTACCAACGGGTCTGGTAGGTAGTGAGGACTGAGCAATCAGGACAGCAGTATGCAGATGCTTCCCTCTTCAGATGACACACTCTTAGGCATGGCTGGGCACTAAAAAAGGTCCTTTGACAATGTTGGTGAAAGCTGAGATTCAGCCAGAGTATCAAACAGTGCGGATTGATGTGCCACAGGTACAATGTCAAGTATGACTCAGAGGACAAATTATCTAGATCCTTCTAATAATAGCATGTACCCCAACAACTGGATTCCTTAGTATTCTTCAAAATCTGAGGTAAAATCACTCTCGCTTTAAAAGATACCAACTTCACCCCTTCCTCTCTTCCCAACTCCCTCCTGCTTCCTTAAGGATCCATGCCAGCTAGCAGGTAAACCAGAGACTGACTTGCTGACATCTTCCTTACCTTATTCCTCAGGTATACATCCTAGGCAGGGAAAATTTACAGAATGCATCCCAGCCTGATTTTGGAAGAATGAGAAAGTTATCTGAGGGATCCCAAGGGCCTCCTGTGCATACCATCTTTATCTTCCAACTTAGAACTAACCAAATTCAGTCTTTTTGTGTAATGAAAAAAGGATAAGCTGGGCACAGTGGCTCACACCTGTAATCCCAGCACTTTGGGAGACCGAGGCGGGAGGACTGCTTGAGCCCAGGAACAAGACCAGCCTGGGCAACATAGCGAGACCCTGTCTCTATACAAAAATAAAGAAGAAAAAAGGATGCAGGAAATTAACAATAGGATAGCCAACACCCTCACTAAAGCATCAATTTCCATATGATGTTAAGTACCAGGTAGAAATATCTCTGACTTTAAGGAGCTTTGGACACAAAAACTTTTCCTTAAACAAGCCATTTATTTTCTAAACATGGACTTCCACTAGTTGTGTAACTCTCCTAGAATTCTAGCCAATATTTAATAATTGTTGCCACACTTTTGTATTTCAACTTAAGTATTTTATATTATTAAAAACTACCAATTATCTTAACAAACCTGCACATGGAGGGAGAGGTATATGAAACTCAGCCCACTAACTAGACCAAAATCCTCCTCAATGACACTAAGGTTGTAATACTAAAAAGTCCCGATCACCCTCCCAGGATTCTATTAAGCAAGCTGTGGTTAACAGACAAGATGCCTTTTTGGTCATCATTTTCAAAAGCATTGTCACTTTTTTTTCCAAGACACAACTTCTTTGAACCTGTTTCATAACCTATCATATAAATACCAGCCTCAATACTGCTATCAAGATTAAACAATGAACAAAAAAGTGTTTTATAAATAAGAGTGGACAATGTGAGTTTTTATTGTTTGGCTCATTAGAAATGTTCTTGGCCATCTCATGCAGGAACAGCTGGAGGAAATGGAAGAACGCCAGAGGCAGTTAAGAAATGGGGTGCAACTCCAGCAACAGAAGAACAAAGAGATGGAACAGCTAAGGCTCAGTCTTGCTGAAGAGCTCTCTACTTATAAGTCAGTTTCTGCTGCTATACAAATCTCATCTAATACTGGCTGAGGGGATGGTGGGAGGGCTTAGGGAAAATTTTACCTTAGAGTCAAAAACAAAAAGAGGATTTGGGAAATGATTTTCAAATTGTGCTTATCCAAAAACACATGGAAAATGGCTCTCTCTTTTTAAAGGGCTATGCTACTACCCAAGAGCCTGGAACAGGCTGATGCTCCCACTTCTCAGGCAGGTGGAATGGAGACACAGTCTCAAGGTGATCTTTGTGAAGAGAAGAGTGGTGTTTGCATTGTTACTGCTTTCCTAACAATACTAATTAATGCCTTAAAAACAGGCCGGACGGGGTGGCTCACACCTGTAATCCTAGCACTTTGGGAGGCTGAGGAGGGTGGGTCACCTGCAGTCAGGAGTTCGAGACCAGCCTGGCCAACATGGCGAAACCCCGTCTCCGCTAAAAATACAAAAATTAGCCGGGCATAGTGGCAGGCACTTATAATCCCAGCTACTCAGGAGGCCAAGGCAGGAGAATCGCTTGAACCAGGAGGCAGAGGTTGCAGTGAGTCAAGATCACAATACAGCACTCCAGCTTGTACAACAGAGTGAGACTGCCTCAAAACAAAACAAAAACCCAAAAAACAAAAACAACAAAAAACCCTTGTGTGCCTAATGTACAAGGGGATAACCCAAACCTCCAAAATGCCTGAGTCAGGCATTCAGAGTTCATTTGGAATGTTTGTTTCTAGTAGGACTCAAAATATGCCCTGATTATCACCACGAATTCTGTGGCATCTAGGCTTTGGGCATCTTGTTTCCTCATCCTACCCTACCCACCTGCTATTCTCAGTTTTCCTTATAATAGCAGAGAAAGCAGTTGTGCTATCAAAAATAATAAACATATCTATCCATTAAGTTCCTTATATAATATTCAAAGGCTGTGGTTTTGGGTGGAAGCAGAGATGTTCATGTTACACAGACTTACTCTTTTTTTTTTTTTTGAGACGGAGTCTTGCTCTGTTGCCAGGCTGGAGTGCAGTGGTGTGACCTCTGCCTCCCAGGTTCAAGTGATTCCCCTGCCTCAGCCTCCCAAGTAAGCTGGGATTATACGCACGCACCACCACGCCTGGCTAATTTTTTGTATTTTAGTAGAGACGGGGTTTCACCATGTTGGCTAAGATGGTCTCAATCTCCTGACCTTGTGATCCACTTGCCTCGGCCTCCCAAAGTGCTGGGATTTCAGGTGTGAGCCACCATGCTTGGCCTACACAGACTTAACTTTTAGACACTGACAAAACTGAAGGCATCTTTCTGACCAATCACCTACTCAGGATCCCTCCCCCAATGTTTTACCAGTATATTCTGATAAAAGTTCTAGAGTCCGTGAAAGAAACTAAGGATAAAAGAAAGTCCGTGTCAAGTTGTACATTATACAGATGCCTATAAATTTTATTCATTTCCTAAACTTACATCAAATTCACAACTTTCTTTTTTTTTTGAGACAGAGTCTCGCTCTGCCACCCAGGCTGGAGTGCAGTGGCACGGTCTCGGTTCACTGCAACCTCCACCTCCTGGGTTCAAGTGATTCTCCTGCCTCAGCCTCCTGAGTAGCTGGGACTACAGGAGCATGCCACCACGGCCAGCTAGTTTTTGTATTTTTAGTAGAAATGGGGTTTCACCATCTTGGCCAGGCTGGTCTTGAACTCCTGACCTTGTGATCCACGTGCCTCAGCCTCTCAAAGTGCTGGGATTACAGGCGTGAACCACCGCGCCTGGCCCACAAGTAACTATTGTTGCTTTTTCTAATTTTCTAGGATTTTATTTTATTTTTTTAAATTTCTTTTTAGTAGAGATGGGGGGTTGGGTCTTGCTATTTTGCCCAGGCTGGAGTAGTGGCACGATCTTGGCTCACTGCAACTCTGCCTCCTGGGTTCAAACAATACTCCTGCCTCAGCCTGCTAAGTAGCTGGGATTACAGGCATAAGCCATCACACCCAGCCTTGAGGATTTTCTTATACTGTGTTTGAATCCACATGACTGATAATATGCTTAATGTTTGAGAAATTATAACCTTGCAATTGAGGTTAATGATCTACTAACTACCTTTGTGTTGATCAGATTGTGTACAATCTGGAAAAGACAAGGACTAATCCAAAGAAATGAAACTACAGAATTTCAGGCATTGTAATTATACCTGTGAGAAGTTAACCTAGCAGAGAAAACGTTTAACTATCCCTCCCATCACCATCACCATTCATTCTATTTGACAAACAGGAGGCATCCAAATATTTGCTAGGGGAAAGTCATCCCTGATCATCCATAAATCACACTGTAACAATCTCTTCTCAACAAAGCCTGCAGTAACTAAACCTCAGAAGTTCACTGTTATAAACTTTTTCTTTCAACTTTACAGGGGCTGTTTAGAAATATATGGCCAAATCTGTAACCCGGAAACAGCAAAAAACTTCTTAGCAAAGGATCACTAAGTACCCTTTGGACGTACTCTTCCAAACAGACAAGAGTGCCAGAAACTTGGCAAGCAATTCATCCTGTGGAAGTTGCAAATACTGGCTGACCTGCTTAAAAAGATTCTAAAGTTGGCCGGAGGCAGAACATGTCAACTCTTTGCTGGATTCTATTTCATCTGCTGTTGATACTGATCTCAATGCACCAAGGAAAGGAAAGATGAGCCTCCTGTCTTCCAGCAACAACCCTCACATATGCACTGAGTAAAAGATGAATGTATGGACACATCTGGGAGTATTTTAAAGAATGTATCTTGCCTTGTGTTGACCCAAACCAAAAACATTTTTGAGGGGCACATGGGGGGTCAAAAAGATAGCCAATTTCCATTACATGGGTTTACAATTTTCATTCTTTTGTGCCACGAGTGTTAGAATTTAAATGAATACTTTTACAAAGTCTACTTTTTGTTCAAGGATATGCTGACCCATATAGTTTACTCTTAAAATTGTGTCAAGGTATTTCTCACTATACTCTAAAACAACTAGACTTGAAAAGAAACCAGTTGAGATTTGAATCTAATGGTTAACGCTATTCAGATTTTCCCAAAGATCTTACCTCATGAAAGTAGTTCTGGGTCAGAATGATCTACTCAGTTAAAAAACAACAACAAAAAAAACTAAGCGATTAGGAAAAAACAGGAATTTTATCTGGTTATTGCATCTGGTGATAGAGGCCTTCAAAGCCTATTATTTCTAACCTAAGTAAAGGCCCCAGTGAAAAACATACTGGGGAGATAAAACCTCTCTCTGAGAAAAGGTTCAAGCACCTTTTCCAAATTTAAATCTTGCCTTAAATTCTCTCTACCACACTGCCTTTGACACTCTTGGAAGTCCATGTAGTTCTCTACAGATAGACTTCAAAGAAACGTTACCTTATCAAAGACTAATCTGTGCCACCTCTGATTCAGTGTTTTATGTCTTTCACTTTCCCTGGGAAGGAGTAAAGTTCTTTTCTACAGCTCTGGGACTATTACATTTAATTCTGCTCTTGATAGTCAAAGACCATGGACAACAACTGTCATCTGAAGGACTCTTCTAGAAGCCAGAGACTGGTGTTTGATGGATGTTTTATACTAAATAAAACCCATCAGCATGGGGTTATGTAGAAAAGCAATTTATTCCATTTTAAGCACTTACACAGTTAGTCATGGAGAGTAACAGGCCTGCTGGTGAAACAGGTCACCCAAAATGGAGATGGCATCAAACTAGTGGTCAAGGACTAACTCCTAAAAAAAAAAGCAACTCTTATCAAGGATTAATTTAATTTTTAAAACAAATACAAGTTATTGATTCACTCTTCTCAACTTGACAGTCTACCTGTGGTATAACTGTCAGGTAAAAACATACATCTTTACAACTTGGTGGTCCCAAGTTAAAAAAAAAAAAAAAAAACACCAACAAAAAAAACACCATTTCACAGACAGGAAATAAACAACATGAAAACAGCTCAAGAAATACACTAACGAGCAAAAATATATGAATATATGGGGAAAGAGGAACGTGTTGTTTTGACTTAACTGAAGAAACCAAGAGGAAACTGGTCTACGTATGAAAATGTGCATACTGGAAAGTCAGGTGTCAAGATTTTCGAGTAGGAATCTATATGACTTGAATCTCCCCCTATTTCCTGAATAAAAGTGACATCTTTCAGTATTTATACTTCATGGCTCAGACACCTACCTCATTTGGCTCTATTCCTTACTCACTCTAGCCTTTACTTAAATGAGTCTGAAAAACTTGGGGATATAGCATAAGAAGAAAAATAATCACACATAATATTCCCCTTTCTGTAGCTACTTTAGACCTGGGTTACTAGAAAATTCCTGAAGAAAATTTCAACGTTAAGTCTGTGGCTTTGTTGAATCAAGCCCCCCTATTAATATTTAGAAAACACCCACGGTTTGGGCTAATAGCATTATCGGTGGTACCTATTATATAGAGGGATAGCTGAATAAAGTCTGTCTCAAAACCAGTGTTAAATCACTCTCAGGGTTGAGAAGAAAAAAGGGGAGTCTAAAATCACAACAAGTAAAGACATATCTAGGACCCTTGTCCTTCTGGATCCACGCTTCCTTCAGGGTCTTCATCATTATAAATGTTCTCTGCCTGCCCAAAAACAAGAAAAAGAATTTAAACATGAAGACTTCTTCTAAAACTCAAGGTTTCAACAACAGATTAGGCCAGGAAGCCAGACAGTAAATACTTTATAGCTTTTGGGCCACACAATCTGTGTTACAACTATTCAACTCTTGGATGAAAGTATCCGGAGACAACCTATAATGGGTAATGAAATAGTAATTAGCATGATCATGTTCCAATAAAAATAAGCAGCTGATCCCCAGATGCGTGATTAGGACATTCCCACAAAACTGCAGTGTGGATACTATTTGTCTTGATAACCAACATTCTTGAGTTCTTTAACCAGGCATTATAATTTTTCTTTCCTTTTGAGATGGAGCCTTGCTCTGTCTCCCAGGCTGGAGTGCAGTGGCACCATCTCGGCTCACTGCAACCTATGCCTCCCAGGTTCAAGCAATTCTCCTGCCTCAGCCTCCAGAGTAGCTAGGATTACAGGCACATGCCACTACGCCTGGCTAATTTTTGTATTTTTAATAGAGATGGGGTTTCACCATGTTGGCCAGGCTGGTCTCGAACTCCTGATCTCAGGTGATCTGCCCACCTCGGCCTCTCAAAGTGCTAGGATTATAGGAGTAAGCCACTGTGCCCAGCCTAACCAGACATTATTAATAATAGCCAAAAAGTAAAAACAACCCAAATATCCATCAACTACTAAAATGGATACACGATATATCCAATCCATATGATGGAATATTATTTGGCATAAAAAGCCAGTCAGGCCAGGTGTGGTGGCTCACACCTGTAATCCCAGCACTTGGGAGGCTGAGGCAGACAGATCACTTGAGGTCATGAGTTTGAGACTAGCCTGACCAACAAGGCGAAACTGCATCTCTACTACAAACACAAAAATCAGCCATGTGTGGGGGTGCACCCCTGTGGTCCCAGCTACTTTGGAGGCTGAGGCATAAGAATTGATTGAACCTGGGAGGTGGTGGTTGTAGTGAGCCAAGATTGCACCACTGCACTCCAGCCTGGGTGGCAAAGCAAGACTGTGTGCCAAAAAAAAAAAAAAAAAAAAGCTGTCACATACTTTAGGATTTTATTTATATAAGGTGTCCAGGCCAGGTGTGGTGGCTCACGCCTGTAATCCCAGCATTTTGGGAGGCCAAGGCAGGCGTATCACCTGAGGTCAGGAGTTCGAGACCAGTCTGGCCAACATGGTGAAACGCTGTCTCTACTAAAAATATAAAAATTAGCCAGGCATGGTGACAGGCGCCGGTAATCCCAGCTATTTGGGAGACTAAGGCAGGAGAATCGCTTGAACCCAGGAGGCGGAGGTTGCAGTGAGCCAAGATCACACCACTGCACTCCAGCCTGGGGGGCAAGACTTCGTCTAAAAAAAACAGGGGTCCAAAACAGGCAAATCCATAGCTTGGTGGCTGCCTAGGGCTGGGGGACTATGAGAAAAAATAGGAAATGATGGCTAATGGGTACAGGGTTTCTTTTTCAGATGATGAAAATGTTCTCAAATTGACTGTGGTTGATGGTTGCACAACTGTAAATACACTGAAGACTGCTGAACTGCACACTTAAAACTTCCAAAACAATATGTTCCGAATCTCTATATATTGAAGAGAAAAACTGTTCTTGTATAGAATAAACTCTACTTCTACTGCTTGACAGAATACCTGTATCCAACGGCATAATCTTAAAATACAGGAACCACTTTCACAGGAGCAAAATTTACTGCTCTTAGCACCTACCATGCACATATCACTATGATAGGTACTGCAGAGGACAGGATAGTCTTACCTTCAAAGAGCTTGTGATCTGACCCCAGAGAAAAGAATACATACAATTGTGTGATGCTTTCTGACGTTACTTCTAACACCAAATGTGGGGTACCCTTTCTTAGGACACCAACTGGGTGTACAACAACTCAATCCTATTCTGACACTATCTGAAGTTAGCTTTGGAGAAGACTGTCCTTACTTCAGAAGCCACTTGCAATTTGCTGGTCCCAGGCTACCTGCACACTTCTATCCCACTTGACTACAAATTTCAGGGTTCCCACTACTGCCTCCTCAGGTCTGATAATTTGATGGAATGACTCACAGAACCCAAGAAAGCTTTTTACTATTACTGTTTTTTGTTTTGTTTTGTTTTGTTTTTTTAAATAAAGGATACAACTGAGGAACCACATGGAAGAGATGCATAGGGCAAGGTGGGGAGGGGCTGCAGAGCTTCCATCAAGTCTCTGGGCATGCTACCCACCCAGTATGTCGAGTTGTTCACCAACCCAGAAGCACATCAAATTAGGAGTTTTTATAGAGTTCAATCTCTGGCCCTGCAACCCCAAGGTTGGCAAGTGGGCCGACAAGTTTTAACCCTCAAATCAAGTGATTGGCCTTTCTGACTAAACCAACTATGAGGCTATCTAGGGGCCCCACCAAAGTCACCTCACAGTAGAACAAACTCAGGTGTGGTCCAAAGTGGATCACTAGGAACGACAAAGACACTCCTAGCACTCTGTAAACTCCGAGTGTTTTTGGAGAGCTCTGTGCCAAGAACTGGGACAAAGACCAAATATTTACTTACTCTATTACAATGCTAAAAACACCAAATAAAGTAACAACTTGGAATGGAGGTGATGGCCTTGCAGGGATCTAGTTTAACCTTGAATTCTTCAGTATTTTTTTTTTGAGACAGGGTCTCGCTCTGTCACCCAGGCTGGAGTGCAGTGGCACCATCTTAGCTCACTGCAACCTCTGCCTCCTGGGATCACGCTAGCCTCCCACTTCAGCCTCCCAAGGAACTGGGACTACAGGTACGTGCCATCATGCCCAGCTATTAAGTTTCTGTATTAATATTGAAGGGATTTATTACAAAAAGAGTGAGGTGAATTTTCTGTTTTCAAGTTACACATCTTTTTTGTAAAAAAATTATAATACAGAAAGGTCTAAAGAAACCAAGAACTAGGTACCAAGCACATTTTAGCAAACAGCTTTTCTTTTTCTTTTTTTTTTTTTTGAGATGGAGTTTTGCTCTTGTTGCCCATGTTCGAGTGCAATGGTGCGATCTTGGCTCACCGCAACTCCTCCGCCTCCTGGGTTCAAGCAAGTCTCCTGCCTCAGCCTCCCAAGTAGCTGGGATTACAGGTGCCCGCCACCATGCCTGGCTAATTTTTGTATTTATTTTTTAGTAGAGACGGGGTTTCACTATGTTGACCAGGCTGGTCTCAAACTACCGACCTCAGGTGATCTGCCCACCTCGGCCTCCCAAAGTGTTGGAATTACAGGCGTGAGCCACCACACCTGGCCAGTAATCAGCTTTCTAAATATAGACTAGATACACAAAATTTTAATATGAGGAATACCATTATGCTATTCTTCAGTCTGTGCTTCCCCTTTAACAGCATGTCATGAATATCTTATAACCCTAACCGTACTTCTTTCTTTTCTTCCTTTAGAGACAGGGTCTCGCTATGTCATCTAGGCTGGAGTGCAGTGGTGTGATCACAGCCCACTGTAGCCTCAAACTCCTGGCCTCAAGGGATCCTTCTGTCACGGCCTCCCAAAGAGCAGGGACTAAAGGCACATGACACCATGTCTCACAGCAGCCTCTACCCGCTGGATTCAAGGTATCCTCCTGCCTCGGCCTCCCAAGTAGCTGGGATCACAGGCACGTACCACCAAGCCTGGCTAATTTTGTTTTGGTAGAGACACGGTCTCACTTTATTGCCCAGGCTAGTCTAGAACTTCTGGGCTCAAGTGATCCTCCGGCTTTGGCCTCCCAAAGTATTTGGATTACAGGTGTGAGCCACTGAGCACAGCCCCTAATCGTACTTTTTAAATTTATTTTTATTATTTTTTTTGAGACAGAGTCTCGCCCTGTCACCCAGGCTAGAGTGCAGTGGCACGATCTCGGCTCACTGCAAGTCCTGCCTCCCGGGTTCACGCCATTCTCCTGCCTCAGCCTCCCGAGTAGCTGGGACTACAGGCGCCCGCCACCACGCCCGGCTAATTTTTTGTATTTTTAGTAGAGTTGGGGTTTCACCGTGTTAGCCAGGATGGTCTCAATCTCCTGATCTTGTGATCCACCCGCCTCGGCCTCCCAAAGTGCTGGGAGTACAGGCGTGAGCCACCGCACCTGGCCCATCCTTCTTTTTGATAAGTAATATTACAAAGTATGGATGTTGTGATGGTATTTGGAGGTAAAAGAAAAAAAGTATGGATGTAGTACAATCTGTTAATCTGGCAGGTCACAAACTTATTTTATTTCTGTCTTCAATTAATAGTGCTATTCCGCCAGGCGCGGTGGCTCACGCCTGTAATTCCAGCACTTTGGGAGGCCGAGGCAGGCAGATCACCTGAGGTCAGGAGTTCGAGGCCAGCCTGACCAACATGGAGAAACCCAGTCTCTACTAAAAAAAATTACAAAAATTTAGCCAGGCGTGGTGGTGCATGCCTGTAATCCCAGCTACTCGGGAGGCTGAGGCAGGAGAATCGCTTGAACCCAGGAGGCGGAGGTTGCAGAGAGCCAAGATCGCACCATTGCACTCCAGGCTGGAAAACAAGAACAAAACTCTGTCTCAAAAATAAAAATGCCGGGCACGGTGGCTCACGTCTGTAATTCCAGTACTTTGGGAGGCCAAAGAGGGCGGATCATGAGGTCAGGAGATCGAGACCACCCTGACCAACATGGTGAAACCCCGTCTCTACTAAATAAAAAACAACAACAAAAAAACTAGCCGGGCATGGTGGTGCATGCCTGTAATCCTAGCTACTCAGCAGGCTGAGGCAGGAGAATTGCTTGAACCTGGGAGGCAGAGGTTGCAGTGAGCTGAGATTGCTCTACTGAACTCCAGCCTGGGTGAGGCAGTGAGACTCTGTCTCAGAAAAAAAAAAAATTAAAAAAAAAAATAAAGAAATAAAAAATAAGAAAGTACTGATGAAAACATCCTCCCTCTCCTCATGATGAGTCAAAAACTATTCCCTGGAACTTAATTCCTGGTACTAGATCTACTCTGAGAGACACCAAGTTTCTCCTGAATTCTTTTCCTTTACCAGACAACCACCAAGTTACGCACTTCTTTAAAAACAAAAAAAAGCGGCGGGGGAGGGGGGGGGGCAGCCTCACATGTGTAATCCCAGCACTCCGGGAGGTGGGCAAATCGCTTGAGCTCACAAGTTCAAGACCAGACTGGCCAACATGGCAAACCCCATCTCTACAAAAAATTTTAAAAATTAACCAGGGCTGGTGATGCACACCTGTGGTCCCAGTTACTAGGGAGGCTGAGGTAGGAGGATGTCTTGAGCCCAGGAATTGGAGGCTGCAGTGAGCTGTAATCGCACCACTGCACTGTAGCCTGAACAACAGAGCAAGAAACTGTCTTCCACCTCCAAATTGTCGCAAACTCCATACAACATAAAACTTATCAGCTTAGCCATTTTAAGTGTACAGTTCAGTGGCATTAAGTACACTCACACTGCATTAACCATAACCACCACCTATCTCTGGAAAATATATATATATATATATACACACACATATATATATATATTTTAATTGAGACGGAGTCTCGCTCTGTCGCCCAGGCCAGAGTGCAGTGACGCAATCTTGGCTCAATGCAAGCTCCGCCTCCCGGGTTCACGCCATTTTCCTGCCTCAGCCTCCTGAGGAGCTGGGACTACAGGCGCCCGCCACCACGCCCGGCTAATTTTTTTTTGTATTTTTAGTACAGATGGGGTTTCACTGTGTTAGCCAGGATGGTCTCGATCTCCTGACCTCGTGATCCACCCGCCTCGGCCTCCCAGAGTACTGGGATTACAGGCGTGAGCCAACGTGCTCGGCCGAATATAACTATTTTAAAAATATTAATGTATGAGACACCACAGTTATTTTTATTAAATTGAAGTGCTTTGAAAATTTAAGAGGCCAGGCGCGGTGGCTCATGCCTGCAATCCCAGCACTCTGGGAGGTCGAGGTGGGCGGATCACAAGGTCAGGAGTTTGAGACCAGCCTGGCCAACATAGTGAAACCGTCTCTACTGAAAATACAAAAAAATTAGCCAGGCATGGTGGTACGCACCTATAGTCCCAGCTACTCAGAAGGCTGAGGCAGGAGAATCGATTGAACCTGGGAGGTGGAAGTTGCAGTGAGCCGAGATTGCACCATTGCACTCCAGCCTGGGTGAAAAAGTGAGAGACCATCTCAAAAAAAAAAAAAAAAAAAAAAAAAGAAAATTTAAGGAGGGTGTTCACATTCTTTGAGGTAGAGATAGGGAACATTTTTGAAATCTAGACAGCTTTCATGGAGAAATAGTAGTATTTGATGCTGTGATATGATATACCTCCTTTGGGTATGTAAATTTGTACTTGTAAGATGATAAGGAAAGATGGGAGAAACACCGCAGATAGAGGGTATGAAATCTGGAAGTGAACTAGAACTAGAGGTAAACAGACATGGAAAATTCTTGAGTTTTCAAGTCTGGTTAGCTAGGAAAATGTTGGAGTCATACAAAAAGAAAGAAAGGAGGAGGAGGGAAAAGGAGAAGTGGGAGAGAGGGTCAGTTTTGTTTAGCAGAGTTTAAAATACCAGTGGTATGACCAAATACAGTCAAGAGCAGGCAGCTGAAAATGATAATGTATAGACAAGTCTTAAAATCACACCTGGGAGTAAAATGAACAGAGATGGTAGCTGTAATCATAAAATATACAAATGTAAATTGATTCTATGTCTCACTTATTTCACCTCCCCAAAATAAATGACTAAACCCTTACCATTTGCCACACTTGCATGATATTGTCTTCTGATACAGAACAGATCACCCAAGGTTCATTGGGATTCCAGGAGAAATCAGATATCTTGGCAGTATGACCACCATGAATAAACTGAAAGAGGGAAGAAAACAAAGAGGTGAAATGCAGATAGAGGACATTAAATTACAGACTATTTCAGTACTGTCCAATGCTTTTAACATACCAACAACTCTGGTGGTCCGTCTTCTGCATCTTCTGGGGATTGTTCCTCTCCAATTTTACTAGTACAAAAGCATAATTTTAAAAGTTAAAACAGATTTACCCTTAGTAACTACCTTTGCAAAGTGTAAATAAAGGAAATAATTATGTAGAGAGAGGAATGAATACAAGAATTACCTTAAATCCCAGACATTCAGTCTGCGATCAGTACCACTGGAAGCTAAAATAGTCTCATTGTGAGGTGACCACTGAACCTACACATAGGAATGAAGAAAAGAGCAAAGCCACGAATTAGAAAATAAAGGGAAAAAATTCACAAAATATTTAACAATTTAAAAATTTTGTAAATAAAAGGGAAGAGGAAGTCAAGGTATTATACACGTTACAGTTAAAATTAAGAGCTAAAGAATTTATTTTATGGGCAGGCGCGGTTGGCTCACGCCTGTAATCCCAGCACTTTGGGAGGCAGGTGGATCACATGAGGTCAGGAGTTCAAGACCAGCCTAACCAACATGGTGAAACACTGTCTCTACTAAAAATACAAAAATTAGCTGGGTGTGGTGGCAGGCGCCTGTAATCCCAGCTACTCGGGAGGCTGAGGCAGGAGGATTGCTTGAACCCAGGAGGCAGAGGTTGCAGTGAGCTGAGATCGTGCCACTGCTCTCCAGCCTGGGTGACAGACTCTCTCAAAAACAAACAAAAAGAAAAACAAAAAAAAAATGTTTACAAAAACAACCCATTACTAGACATTTCTAGACCCAGGATATAAGCTTTTGTTCCATTCCCACAGCACCCCCTTGCACACTTTTTCTTGAGACGGAAGTCTTGCTCTGTCACCCAGGCTGGAGTACAATGGCAGGATCTCAGCTCACTGAAACCTCCACCTCCCAGGTTCAAGCGACTCTCCCACCTCAGCCTCCCAGGTAGCTGGGATTACAGGTGTCCGCCACCACGGCCGGCTAATTTTTGTATTTGTGTAGAGATGGGGTTAGGCTGGTATCAAAAAAAAAAAGAGATGAGGCCTCGCTATATTGCTTCTAGGCTGGACGTGAACTCTTGGGCTCAAGGGATCTCGCTGCCTCAACCTCCTGCGTAGCTGGAGGTGTGTGCCATGTGCCCAGCATCATTTTATCTTTGGAAACATCACATCTTGTCTGTTCTTGTGGGGTGATCTCAGTTCACTGCAATCTCCTCCTCCCATGTTCAAGCGATTCTCCTGCCTCAGCCTCTTAAGTAGCTGGGATTACAGGCGTGCACCACCATGCCTGGCTAATTTTTGTATTTTTATTAGAGACGAGGTTTCACCATGTTGGTCAGGGTGGTCTCAAACTCCTGACCTCATGATCCACCCGCCTCGGCCTCCCAAAGCGCTGAGATTACAGGCATGGGCCATCGTGCCCAGCCTACATCTTGTCTATTCTTATTTGCTAATTCTGGCCTCTACCCAAATGCAATCCAATTCTGACCTAAGAACTAAAGTACAGATGACATATACAATAACTATGTTCCCAAGTATTTACTATGAGTTCTGTATTACATATAAGTCTGATTAAAAATGACTCCATGCAATAATTTTATCAAAGAGTCAGACAAAAAATTTACCACTATATATCCAACAATCAGAGTTTGTTAACAAATATGGTAAAAGTGCTACCTAGCCTTAAGGTACAGAAAAAGAGGGCATTAGTGACCAGCAATTAAGGAAGAATTTGGATTCTGTCCAGGCAAGAACACCGTCACAAGCAAAGCAAAGAGATAGGGTAAGGATAAAATGTTCACCAAGGTGGGCTGAAAAGTAGAAAATAAGAGACTAAGTATGTAGGAGTATGGCTCACCTAAAGCCCAGTTCAGACGCCACCTTCACACACCAGAATTAATCTTTACCACCCTCAGGTTCATAACACTTGACAAAATCTTTTATTATAGTAATTTCTAAACAAGCCCTCCCTCACTATAAAATTTTGGGCTCGGCTGGGCGTGGTGGCTTACGCCTGTAATCCCAGCACTTTGGGAGGTTGAGGCAGGTGGGATCACCTGAGGTCAGGAGTTCGAGACCAGACTGGCCAATATGGTGAAACCCCGTCTCTACTAAATATACAAAAATTAGCCAGGCATGGTGGTGCACGCCTGTAATCCCAGCTACTTGGGAGGCTGAGGCAGGAGAATCGCTTTAGCCTGGGAAGTGGAGGTTGCAGTGAGCCGAGACTGCACCATTGCACTCCAGCCTGGCCAACAAGAGCAAAATGCCGTCTCAAAAAAATTAATTAATTAAAAAAAAAATAAAAAAAATTGGGGGCTCTTTGATAGCAAAGGCTACATAACGTAATCTCTCATAGTGCCCTAGCAACAAGCTTTGAACATAGTGCAATGATTATTTCTTTTTTTAATTTTTGCAATCAGACCTGGGCGATAATCTTGAGCAGGATATAAACTCCCACATGCTTAGCGTTCCAATAATGGAACACTAGGCATAAATGGGTTTAAACTGATGAGGTAGAAAATATGGAGCCAGAGGTTGAGGCTTGGGTTGAGAAATCAACACATGTGGCATGTAATGAAGGATGAAGAATATATTGGAAAAAGGGAAGAGATCACTAAGTGTCAGAAACAAGGCTGAAAAAATAATCAGGCACTAGTTTTCCTTTCTTTGTAAATTTTTATTAAAAAATAAAGAGACAGGGTTGGCCAGGCTGGTCTCAAACTCCTGGCCTCAAGTAATCCACCCATCTCAGCCTCCTAAAGTGCTGGGATTACAGGCATAAGCTACCATACCTGGCCTAGTTTTCTTAATATCTGAAGAATGTAAGTGGTCAATAACCAGTTTGAGAAAGTATAGAAATAACAAAGAAAAAACAATTCCCACAGAAAGTAGCATAGGCATATAGATTTCTATTTTTAGCAACGGCATAAAGCACATGTGTGCCCACTCATACATCCAGGTTTTTCTTTTTTCTTTTTTTTTGAGACGGACTCTCGTTCTGTCGCCCAGGCTAGAGTGCAGTGGCACAATCTCGGCTCACTGCAAACTCTGCCTCCCGGGTTTCATGCCATTCTCCTGCCTCAGCCTCCCGAGTAGCTGGGACTACGGGCATCCGCCACCATGCCCGGCTAATTTTTTATATTTTTAGTAGAGACAGGGTTTCACCGTGTTAGCCAGGATGGTCTCGATCTCCTGACCTTGTGATCCGCCCGCTTCAGCCTCCCAAAGTGCTGGGATTACAGGTGTGAGCGACCGCGCCCAGCAGGTTTTTCTTAAAACAAACAAGTTTCTCTTACCTGGAATATTTCATCCTTATGTGACTCAAAGGAATGCAACTTAAGTTTCAGATTTCTCAGATCCCACAAGGCAACAGTCTATGTACAAAAAGAAAAGCAAGAGCAATCAATTTTTTAAGAAAAAAAAATATTGTAAGTAAAATATCTCTGCAATTCAAAAAAACCTAGAGAAATTATGTTTTCTATTAAAATAAACGAAACTGACCTTGTCAGCTGATCCTGTGGCAAGAATGAACTCACTATAAGGATTGAAAGAAAGGCAGTTCACTTCAGCAGTGTGAGCATCAACTGAGTGGCTTGGTTTGGAAGTATTGTTTGAACGAGTATCCCAACTTCAGTGAAAAAAAAAAAAGGAAAAAAACCTTGAGATGGTGACTAAACATAAAACTTAGACAAGATATTTAGAAACTCTGAATGGATTCTACTCACATCATAAGTTTCTGATCATCAGCAACTGACCCAAACAGAGACTCATGGAGTAGATGCCAGGAAACATCTTCTACTACTGCCGTATGCCCTGTAAAGATGGTCTTCGCATCTACCACTTTTCCCTCCTTTGGAACGGCACTGATGTCCCACAGGCAGATGGTCTTAAATGTAAAATTAACCATTATATAAAAGGAAGATTCTCACCTCCCCACACACCCCAAAAAAGAAACCAACTGGTAACTAGCCCAGATTTGCTTCAAAATGGGAAGTATACACACGTGGTCATCTGAAGCACTAAGTAAGTGCCCACTGAGATTTGGGTTCCAAGAAAGCCCATAGCCTTCCTTCTGATGTCCACGGAGACGCAAGTCTGGGTTGCACTCTCCAGAAGGATCTGCAAAGTGACAGACACATCAAGACTACCCAGTCCACTGGCTCTCTGGGCCTACTGAGCATAATGGAATTTTGGTCAAGATGTCTAAAGCTCTTAACATTTATAAATGATATAGGAACCGTTATGATCAAATAGATAATGCTTAAACAGCACCAGTATTTTGTTCTATGTAAAAAAGCATTATTTTTTCATGGAGGCAAAATGAAGAAAAATATACACATATCAATACAAATCACAAGATGTTAAATTACACAGAGTAACATGCAATTAAACTCACAGTGAGTGGAACCATGTGTTTCTATAGTGACTCATTTGTATTTGAATAGAAAAGGGCACGTACCTGGTTTAGAAGGATGTTTTGTATAGTCAAAGACAAGAACATCACTGGAAGGAGTCTTTGTTGCGATGATACAAGGGTTCTGGGGCATATAACGGGCCCTGTTTACTTCTCCTTCATGGTTGATCTTGATTTCTATTTCAATTTTTCCACTAACTGAACCAAAACCTCCAAATTCTGTGAATAAATTAATTGCAAATGAGGACAAAACAAGAGCTACTCTAGAGGTTACCCAGAGTATAAGAACACAGGAAAGGATTTTTTTTCCTTAGCAACAAACTGGCATAATACTAGATGTAATCTATACATTTGCTAGCACTATAAAGTGCTTTCCTACCCCTGTGACTCCAGGTAGTTAAATAACTAATAAGAAATACAGTCAGCTCTCCATATCAGTGGGTTCTTTATCCATGAATTCAACTAACCATTAATTGAAAATATTCAGAAAAACATTGCATATGTATTGAACATGTACAGATTTCCCCCTCATCATTATCCCCTGAACAATACAGTCTATTTATATAACATTTACATTATATTAGATATTATAGGTAATCTGGAGACATTTTAAAGTATATGAGAAGATCTGCATAGGTTATGTGTAAACATTATGCCATGCTGTATCAGAGACTTCAGCATCTGTGAATTTTGGTATCCAAAGGAGGTCTTGGAAACAATTCCCCACGGATTCTGAGGGATGGCTGTATTATATTACTATCTGAAATTAAGGAAAACTAGAATTCTACTGATGTAGGGTCCAGCCCTACGGGGCTTAGCGGGTGTTCTCCCCGTGTGCGGAGACGAGAGATCATAAGAAATAAAGACACAAGACAAAAGAGATAAAGAGAAAACAGCTGAGCCTGGGGGACCACTACCACCAAGACGCAGAGACCAGCAGTGGCCCCAAATGGCTGGGTGCGCTGATATTTATTGCATACAAGACAAGGGGGCGGGGTAAGGAGGATGAGTCGTCCAAGTGATTGATAAGGTCAAGCAAGTCACATGATCATGGGACAGGGGCCCTTCCCTTTTAGGCAGCTGAAGCAGAGAGGTAAGGCAGCATACGTCAGCGTTTTCTTCTATGCACTTATCAGAAGGATCAAAGACTTTAAGACTTTCACTATTTTTTCTACTGCTATCTTCTAGGAACTTCAAAGAGGAATCAGGAGTACGGGAGGAACATGAAAGTGGACAAGGAGCATGACCACTGAAGCACAGCACCACAAGGAGGGGTTTAGGCCTCCGGATGACTGTGGGCAGGCCTGGATAATATCCAACCTCCCACAAGAAGCTGGTTGGTGGAGCAGAGTGTTCCCTGACTCCAAGGGAAGGGAGGCTCCCTTTCACAGTCTGCTAAGTAATGGGTACTTTCCCAGGCAATGGTGTTACCGCTTGCCAAGGAGCCCTCAAGTGGCCCTTATGCGGGCGTGACAGAGGGCTCACCTCTTGCCTTCTAGGTCACTTCTCACAATGTCCCTTCAGCACCTCATCCTATACCTGCCAGTTATTCCTTGGTTCTATTAGTAATACAACAAAGAGTAATATTAAAAGTTGATGATTAATAATGTTTATACTAATGATTGATAATGTCCATGATCATCTCTATATCTACTTTGTATTTTAACTACTCTTATTCTAACTATTTTCTTTATTATACTGAAACAGTTTGTGCCTTCAGTCTCTTGCCTCGGCACCTGGGTAATCCTTCGCCCACATACTTCAAAAACAGATCTTAATAAAGTTTTCAGCCAGGTGCAGTGGCTCACGCCTGTAATCCCAGCACTTTGGGAGGCTGAAGCGGGCAGATCACCTGAGGTCAGGAGTTCGAGACCAGCCTGACCGATATGGTAAAACCCCGTCTCTACTAAAAATACAAAAATTAGCTGGGCGTCGTGGCAGGCGCCTGTAGTCCCCAGCTACTGGGGAGGCTGAGACAGGAGAATTGCTTGAACCTGGGAGGCAGAGGTTGCAGTGAGCCAAGATCGTGCCACTGCACTCCAGCCTGGGTCACAGAGCAAGACTCCATCTCAAAAAAAAAAATAAAGTTTTCAAATTTCAAAGTGTGCTGAATAAGTATGCTGAATAAATAAAACCAATACTACTACTATAATGAATATTAAGTACACAGTGTGCTAAACACTAAAGTGCCCTTCTTGCATTGCTTGTATGAAGCTCTAGCTTGGGATGAATGTTCTGAAATACCATCATGCCGTTTATCTTCTCCTTACAGTGTTTCTTTTATTTCAGTGAGGAAAAACAGAGCCACAGCAGCCAGTTCCATTTTGCTACACCCACTTACACATGCCAACCAAAGTCCCTGGTTGAAATAAACCAGGTAGGCAACAACTAGATGAAAACATTTTTTATTCACACATGACTACTATGTGCACTTAGAGAGTTCTCTCAAGTACCATTATAGTATATATAACAATATAATGTGTGATTATGTAAATCTTGGCAAAGCAATATATAAATAAAGGTAGTTAATGATCAAAGAATAATAGAAGGCAGCATGGTACGGTTGCAAAAGTTCCAAAGTAAGAGTCAGACCCAGGCCCCTAAGTGGCTCTGTCACTTACTTAGTTTGGTGATTCAGGGAAGGCCTTCAGTTTCTCTGAGCATCAAATACCTTATCCACAAAGCAAAGAAGCTGTGAGAGTAACTTAAAAATAAATAAAAATATTCTGTCAATTGCATTGCTACATAGTGCTTTTTTTTTTTTTTTTTTTTTTTAAAGACAGGGTCTTGCTCTGTCACCCAGACTGGAGTGTAGTGGCACGATCTCGGCTCACTGCAACCTCTGCCTCCTGGGTTCAAGCGATTCTCCTGCCTCAGCCCCCCGAGTAGCTGGGACTGCAGCCATGTGCCACGACGCCCAGCTAATTTTTGCATTTTTAGTAGAGACGGGGTTTCATCATGTTGGCCAGACTGGTCTTGAACTCCTGACATCAGATAATCTACCCGCTTCAGCCTCCCAAAGTGCTGGGATTACAGGAGAGAGCCACTGGGCCGGGCCTAGTGTTATTCTTTGAAGGACAAACATCTTTTCAGAAAGCAAAGATATACATGGGTGGTATGGCTGGCGTATTAGATAACTTTCAACTTCAAAATAACTTTTGAAAAGCAAAATGTTTCACACAGGCTAAAAACCTAAAAATAAAAATTCAAGATAGATTCTAAAGGAGAAAAAATCCCTAATTTTTTCCATAACTCCAGCCCACAAGCATCTACAATCTATGAAAAAACAAGGCATATATGGTACGTACCTCAGGAAACTTCAGTCTAAGTACAGGCATAGCTCATTTTATTGTGCGTCACACATATGTTTTTTTCCCCAATTGAAGGTTACAGCAACCCTGCACTAAGTCTATTAGTGGCATTTTCCCAACATGTGTTCAGTTGGTGCCTCTGTGTCAGCATTATTATTATTATTTTTTTAGCAATGAAGTATTTTCAAATTAAGGTATGTACATTGTTTTTTAGACATAATGCTATTGCACGTTTAGGAGACTATAGTATAGTGTAAACATACAAAAAATTTGTGTGGTTTGCTTTATATATTTGCTTTACTGCAGTGATTGGGAACTGAACCCCCATCATATCTCTGAGATATGCACATATACAACTGCAAAGGCCAATGACCACCACCCCCAAAAAAGTGGCTGGGCACAGTGGCTCACACCTGTAATCCCAGCACTTTGGGAGGCCGAGACAGGTGGATCACAAGGTCAGGAGTTTGAGACCAGCATGGCCAATATGGTGAAACCTCATCTCTACTAAAAATACAAAAATTAGCTGGGCATGGTGGCACGTGCCTGTAGTCCCAGCTGCTCAGGAGACTGAGGCAGGAGAATTGCTTGAACCCAGGAGGCGGAGGTTGCACTGAACCAAGATTGCACGACTACACTCCAGTCTGGGCGACAGAGTGAGACTCTGTCTCAAAAAACAAACAAACAAACAAACAAACAAACAAACAAAAAAAAGCAGCATAGCTGCCAGAAAAGAGGCACCAATAACAAAGGAGGAGAAGCCACAGTTGGCGGAGCCCACAGAGCAAGGGGTAACCACTACATAACATTGGTTATTTCAGTATTGAGTAGATATTAAATGTAGGCCTCCTAAACCATAAAGAAAACCACAGTAGTAAGAACTTAGCGTATTCAAAATTGAAAATTGGGCCGGCCCAATGTTACTGGGTTATCAGAACTTACTAACATCAGTGTTATCAAAGTTGCACACATCCCTCACTGTTAAATTTGACAGGGTTCAGGAGATCAAGACTATGTTGGCTAACACGGTAAAACCCCGTCTCTAATAAAAATACAAAAAAAATTAGCCGGGCGTGGTGGCGGGCGCCTGTAGTCCCAGCTACTTGGGAGGCTGAAGCAGGAGAATGGTATGAACCCAGGAGGCGGAGCTTGCAGTGAGCCGAGATCGCGCCACTGCATACCAGCCTGGGCAACAGAGCGAGACTCCATCTCAAAAAAGAAAAAAAAAAATTGACAGGGTTAAAAAAAGAAATGGAAAATTGCATTTAAAAAACATTTCAAGGCCAGGCGTGGTGGCTCAAGCCTGTAATCACAGCACGTTGAGAGGCCGAGGCAGGCGGATCATGAGGTCAGGAGATTGAGACCATCCTGGCTAACACCGTGAAACCCCGTCACTACTAAAAATACAAAAAATTAGCTGGGCATGGTGGCAGGCACCTGTAGTCCCAGCTACTCGGGAGCCTGAGGCAGGAGAATGGCGTGAACCTGGGAGGCAGAGCTTGCAGTGAGCGGAGATCATGCCACTACACTCCAGCCTGGGCGATAAAGCGAGATTCTGTCTCAAAAAAAAAAAAATATTTCAGGGGCTGACTGTGGTGGCACATGCCTATAAGTCCTAGCTGCTTGGGAGGCTGCGGCTGCAGTGAGCTGTGATCACACCACTGCACTCCGGCCTGGGCAACAGAGCAAGACCCTGTCTGAAAAAATACATATATAGTAATATAATACAAAATAAATAAATAGGTGTTGAAGCTGTTATGCGAAAAGGCCAATCTGAAGTAGAAAAGAAAAGGCTGAGGTATCAACTTGCTTTCCTATTTTGTTGGCTTCTCTCCATATAAATATTATTAAAACAAACGTGAGGTATAACATGATATAGTAAAGGTGCACAAATCGTCGTAGCTTGATGAGTTTTTATATATGTATGCACCAGGTCAAAATATAAAACATTCCCATCTTACCAGAAGGTATGAACTGTGTCTTCCCAGTCAATACTATGTCCTCAAACAAGGTAACCACCATAGTGATTTTTACCACTGAGCCACTTTTTGAGTCCATGAACCTTACAACTAAGAATCTACCAGCTTGAGTAAAATATATAATAATTTATTATAAATTTGGACTAAAGACTAGAGACATCACTTTTTAATTTTTATTTATTTTTATGTTTTTTGAGACGAGTCTTGCTCGTCACCCAGGCTGGAGTGCAGTAGTAGCACGATCTCGGCTCACTGCAACCTCCGCCTCCTGGGTTCAAGCGATTCTACTGCATCAGCCTTCCAAGTAGCTGGGACTACAGGCACACACCACCACGCCCAGCTAATTTTTCTATTTTTAGTAGAGATGGGGTTTCACCACGTTGGCCAAGCTGGTCTTGAACTCCTGACCTCGTGATCCATAAGCCTCGGCCTCCCAAAGTGCTGGAATTACAGTCGCCAGCCACTGCGCCTGGGCTGAGATATCACTTCCTTAAAAAACAAAACTAGGCTGGGCATGGTGGCTCACGCCTATAATCCCAGCACTTTGGGAGGCTGAGGCAGGTGGATCACGAGGTCAGGAGTTCGAGACCAACCTGGCCAACGTAGTGAAACCCCGTCTCTACAAAAAATACAAAATTAGCCGGGTGTGGTGGTGCATGCCTGTAATCCCAGCTACTCGGGAGGCTGAGACAGGAGAATCGCTTGAACCTGGGAGGTGGAGGTTGCAGTGAGCCGAGATTGCACCATTGCACTCCAGCCTGGGTAACAAGAGTGAAATTCTGTATCAAAAAGCAACAACAACAACAACAACAACAAAAATTAGCTGGTGTGGTGGTGGGTACCTGTAATCCCAGCTACTCAGGAGGCTGAGGCAGGAGAATCACTTGAACCCAGGAGGCGGAGGCTGCAGTGAGATCGCACCACTGCACTCAGCCTGGACGACAGAGAGAGACTGTTTGTTAAAAAAACAAAACAAAACCCCCAAAAAACAAAAAAACCCGGGCGTGGTGGCTCAAGCCTGTAATCCCAGCACTCTGGAAGGCCAAGGCTGGCAGATCGCAATGTCAGGAGATGGAGATCATCCTGGCCAACATAGTAAAACCTCATCTCTACTAAAACCACAAAAATTAGCTGGGTGTGGTGGCACAGACCTGTAGTCCCAGCTACTTGGGAGTCTGAGGCAGGAGAATCGCTTGAACCCAAGAGGCAGAAGTTGCAGTGAGCCGAGATTGCCACACTGCACTCCAGCCTGGCGATAGAGCAAGACTGTCTCAAAAAAAAAAAAAAAAAAAAAAAAAAAAGTAGGCAAAGGACATGAACAGACACTTCTCAAAACACATATAAGCGGACAACGAATGTGAAAAAAAAAAGATCAACATCACCAATCATCAGAAAAATGCAAATCAAAACAGATAGATGCCTCTCACACCAGTCAGAATGGCTATTATTAAAAAGTTGAAAAATAACATGGTGAGGCTGCAGAGAAAAGGGAACACTTAGACACTGCTGGTGGGAATGCAAATTAGTTCAACAACTGTGAAAAGCAGTCTGTGGAGATTTCTCAAAGAACTAAAAACAGGGCCAGGCATGGTGGTCACGCCTGTAATCCCAGCACTTTGGGAGGCTGACGCAGGTGGATCACCTGAGGTTGGGAGTTCGAGACCAGCCTGACCAACATGGAGAAACCCCATCTCTACTAAAAATACAAAATTAGCTGGGCATGGTGGCGCATGACTGTAATCCCAGATACTCGGGAAGCTGAGGAAGAAGAACTGCTTGAACCTGGGAGGCGGAGAGTGCAGTGAGTTGAGATAGCGCCACTTTACTCCAGCAACAACAGTGAAACTCCATCTCAAAAAAAAAAAAAAAACTGAAAATAGAACTACCATTCAACCCAGCAATCCCATTACCGGGAATATACCCAAAAGAAAAGAAATTGTTCTACAAAAAAGACACGTGCACTTGTATGTTCACTGTAGCATTATTCACAATACCAAAGATACGGAAATCAACCCAAGTGTCCATCAATGGTTGACTGAATAAAAAAATTTTTTTGGCTGAGTATAGTGGCTCATGCCTATAAGCCCAGAACTTTGGGAAGCCAAAGTGGGTGAATTGCAAGAGCCCAGGAGTTTTCAGACCAGCCTGGGCAACGTGGTGAGACCTACTCTCTACAAAAAATACAATGGAAATCAGCTGGGCATGGTGGCGCATGCCTGCAATCCCAGCTACTCAGGACACTGAGGCAGGAGGATTGCTTGAGCCCAGGAGGCAGAGGTTGCAGTAAGCCGAGATTGTGTGACTGCACTCCAGCCTGGGTGACAAAGCAAGACTCCGCCTCAAAATAACAACAAAAACTCAATCATTTAGGAAAAAAAGGCTGGATTCTGATTCCATACCAAATACCAGAATGACAAAAGTTTTAATGGCCCAAACATAAAAGTCCCAGAAGACAACAATAGATGAACACATACTTTATGAAATCATTGAATGGGAGGTCTGAGGTGGGAAGATTGAGGCCAGAGTTCCAGATCAGCCTGAGCAACATAGTGACATGCCATCTCTTAAAAAAAAAAAAAAATTAAGTTATCTGCGTGTGGTGGTGGGCGCCTGTAATCCCAGCTACTTGGGAGGCTGAATCAGGAGAATAGCTTGAATCCGGGAGACGGAGGTTGCAGTGAGCAGAGATTGCGCCACTGCACTACAGCCTGGGCGACAGAGCCAGACTCCGACTCAAAAAAATAAATAAATAAATAAAATAAAAATCCAGGTATGGTGGTGTATGTCTGTTGCCAGAGCTACTTGGGAGGCATAGGTGGGAGGATCGTTTGAGCCCATAAGGAGGCTGCAGTCAGCTAAGATCATGCCAGTGCACTCCTGTCTGGGTGACAGAGCAAGGCTCCATTAAAAAAGCAACTTACAGCTTCTAACCAATAACAGGACTTAAGATTTTAAGTTAAACAAGAAAATGATCTGCACCTATTTATTGGGTGGAGAGGGTGTCATTTACCTTATATGAAGAGGTAACTCAAAAGGAAATACGGGCAAAAAACATAAATAAGCAGGAGATGTAAGCTCAACATCACAAATAAAAAAAGCAATGTAAACTTGAGAATGAACTCTACTGAGTCCAGTGTTGGCAAAGGCATGGAGAAACAGACATAAATACATACGCTGTTGTGGGACTTCAAATCTTTTTCTGGAGTGCAACTTAGCAGTATCAATTATATTAAAAAACGGTCCTGCCCTTTGATACAACATTCTACTTAGAAAGTATTTCTATAGCAAAACTATGCTTTTGAAGTCAAAAAATTAGAAACCATCTAAATGTCTATCAGTAAGAATAGTTAATTATGGTCTACTATACAGCCATCAAAAGGAGGCAGGTCTCCATCTACTAACAAAGAAACATGCCCCAGATATATTAGGCCATAAAAGCAAATTATGAACCTATATTGCATATTCTATACCTGGCATACAAAACTACTCAACATATTTGTTGAATGAGTGATCCAATACACAGGATAAATCCTTCAGAAAACAATACATCACAATACATTCATTTAAGTGATATCCAGGGGAAAGGTTTTTCTTTTGTTTTGTTTTTGAGACAGAGTTTCCCTTTTTTTTTTGCCCAGGCTGGAGTGCAATGGTGAGATCTCGGCTCACTGCAATCTCTGCCTCCCGGGTTCAAGTGATGCTCTTGCCTCAGCCTCCTGAGTAGCTGGGATTACAGGTGCGTGCCACTGCACATGGCTAATTTTGTATTTTTAGTAGAGACAGGGTTTCACTATGTTGGCCAGGCTGGTCTTGAACTCCTGACCTCAAGTGATCCACTGGTCTCAGCCTCCCAAAGTGCTGGGATTACAGGAGTGACTCACCGCACCTGGCCAGGGAAAGGTTTATTATATGGGAGAAGGGGTGTGTTTTTTACATTGTGTGTAAAATTATATATATATGTAAAACTACATATATGTGTGTGTATACATTTATATTGTGTGTGTGTAAAACTATATATTTTATATATATAAAATTTATATGTATTTTATATGTATATATAAATTATATATATTACACACAATATAAATATATACACATGTAGTTTTACATATATAATTTATATATCTATATATAAATATAATACATTTATATTATCTAAAATTATATATAATTATATATATTTTACACACAATATAAATATATACACGCATGTAGTTTTACATATACATACATATATACGTGTATGTTTATATATAAATATAACATTTATATTGTGTAAAATTATACATATAATTTTACACACACACAATATAAATATATACACACACATATATGTAGTTTTACAATTTATCACACTACCAATCAGAGTATTTGTGCCTCAGTAACAACAAGAACAAAAGGCAGGAGGATCATTTGAGGTCCGGAGTTCGAGACCAGCCTGACCAACATGATGAAACCCTGTCTCTACTAAAAATACAAAAAATTAGCCAGGCGTGGTGGTGCATGCCTGTAGTCCCAGCTGCTTGGGAGGCTGAGGCAGGAGAATCGCTTGAACCTGGGAGGTGGAGGTTGCAGTGAACTGAGATCGTGCCACTGCACTCCAGCCTGGGCAGCAGAGCGAGACTCCATCTCCAAAAAAAAAAAAAGGAAAGTGTTTAAGCATTTCATGAGCAGTTAAACCCTTAGGTTATGGCCTAAAAACAGGATATAATTAAACAACTCATTGGAACTTAGTTTCTATACACATAGAGAGTGCCATGGTTAAGTCATTTCTACCACTTTAAACCTAGAAAGGGTAATTTAAGTTAGTGTTTCTCAACCTTTTTTTTTTACTATTGCTCCTCTAAGGACTCTTTTAAGAACTATTCCCTCCCCACCAGTCCCATGAAATTTTAATACCATAGATATCCTATGTCCTCTGCGCATATCTGTGCTTTAAACAATCAACCAGTAAGATTATTTACACCTACTCACATACACAAACCAATTTTCACCTCCTTAGGGGTAGTTATCTCCCGTGTTAAGAATGTATACCAATATGCATGGGTGCGGTGGCTCACGCCTGTAATTCCAGCACTCTGAGAGGCTGAGGTGTGTGGATCACCTGAGGTCAGGAGTTCAAGACCAGCCTGGCCAACTTGGTGAAACCCTGTCTCCACTAAAAATACAAAAATTAACTAGGCGTGGTGGCGGGCGCCTGTAATCCCAGCTACTCAGGAGGATGAGGCAGAAGAATCGCTTGAACCCGGGAGGCGGAGGTTGCAGTGAGAGAAGATCGTGCCACTGCACTCCAACCTAGGCAATAGAGCGAGACTGAGTAAAAAAATAAAAAATCAAGAATGTACAGCAATAATATATATTTTTGCTTCTTTCAATTGCAGAAATCCTCCCCACCAGCACCAGCTGAGAAAAGTTTATTGTGAAGGTACAGAACCAAGGATGTGTTAAGTATTTCTTCTGATACCTAAAACTCTAATATAAATACCTACCATTGCAAACTCAGGCTTTCCCTCAACCTTAAATATTGTTTCTAAAGTCAGAGTTTACTTTATCAAAGTGCACATAACTTTTATAATTCAAAGACATAAAAGATATGACCCACACATCTTTACTTCTTTCACCTTTAAGATTCCTACCTCCTTTCTCACTGTCGTAGTGTGACGCATCAAACTGAGCATCATCATTAGGGAGCTGCACACTGGCTATAACAAGATGGTTTTGTTCATCCGATGTGTGTGTCCCCAGGACAAGTCGATGAATGCTGAAATCTTTCCCTTCTGGTCTGTAACGACAATATATAGTCACTGTTCAAATTAGTAACATCAGGAGACGGCGAAGTCAACAATATACATGTATGTAAAAGTCACTATTACAACCAGGTTTTAAGAGAGGGGAAAAAGTCATTAAGGGTCTTTTCTTTCTTTCTTTTTTTATAAATACAGTCTCACTCTTTCGCCCAGGCTAGAATGGAGTGGTGCGATCTTGGCTCACTGCAACCTCTGGCTCTCCGATTCAAGCGATTCTCATGCCTCAGCCTCTCGAGTAGCTGGGACTACAAGAACCTGCCACCATGCCTGGCTAATTTTTGTATTTTTAGTAGAGACGGGATTTCACCATGTTGGCCAGGCTGGTCTCGAACACCTGGCCTCAAATTATCCACCCACCTCAGCCTCCCAACGTGCAGAGATTACAGGCAAGAGCCACCGTGCCTGGCCAAGAGCCATATTTTCTACTTAATTACTCTGGAGAAAAAGTAAAACGTTTTATGGAATAAAATGTGAATTAACTACTCACTCACTACCAACAGGTTGGAGGGAAAGCAAACCATTGTTGGGTATGCTAATAATTTTGCTTACTAAAACTTTCATTAAAAAGGAAAGAAGGGGAAAGGGTGCAAAGAAATTGAAAAGAATGAAAAAAGGGAAAGAAGAGTAAATAACATAAACCAATTTTTCAAACATTTACTAACCGCCTATCAATGGACACATTGCTCCAAACGCGATGGAAGTACAAAGACGATTAAGACATGATTCCTGACCTCAAAAAACCTGCAGCTGGGCCAGGCATGGTGGCTCACGCCTGTAATCCCAGCACTTTGGGAGGCCGAAGAGGGTGGATTAATTGAGGTCAGGAATTCGAGACCAGCCTGACCAACATGGTGAAACCCCGTCTCTACTAAAAATACAAAAATTAGCCGGGTGTGGTGGCGGTGCCTGTAGTCCTAGCTACTCAGGAGGCTGCGACAGGAGAACTGCTTGAACCCAGGAGGCAGAGGTTGCAGTGAGCCAAGACGGTGCCACTGCACTCCAGCCTGGGCGAAAGAGCAAGACTCTGTCTCAAAAAACAAACAAACAAAACAAAAAAAACCGGCGGCTGGCTAATCCCAGCTACTTGGGAGGCTGAGGCACAAGAATCGCTTGAACCCGAAAGGCGGAGGCTGCAGTGAGCAGAGATCATGTTACTGCACTCCAGCCTGGGTGACAGAGAAAGACTACTTCCTGTCTCAAAAAAGAAAAAAATAAATAAAAGAAAGAAAATTAAACAATTTGCCTAAGATCACACAGCTACTAAGTAACAAGTATGCTGAAGCCCAAATCTGACTTCTGATATGGGAAAGCACAGTGGGAGAGAAGGCCGATTAAAACTGACTATTTAGTGTTCTGAATGCCGTCTTAAGGCATTCTGTACTCCACACTGGGTCAAGGGCATCCACATCATCTGGGAACTTGTTAGAAACGCAAATTCTCACATCTACTCCAGACCCATTGAATCAGAAACTCTAGAAGGTGGGGCACAACTAACTGTTTCACAGTACCTCCAGCTGATTATGATGCATATAAACTTTTGAGAACCCCTGGCCTAGATGGGAAAGATGCTACACAACCAGAATTCACTGGGGTTTATAAATTGACTGCCTATAAAATGGAGAAAGAGAAAATGTCAAACTAAAGCCAATTATGATGAAAAGAAATAGGAACAACAGGAGAGAAAGTTGGGGTAAGGCCTTCACGTAAGGAATAATTCCATTTACAACATGTCAAACTGGGGAAGCCAGTAAGATATACCAGGGAAGACACGGGCAGGCAGAAGAAAAATCAGGAAAAGCTCTGGAGAAGTTAGGTCTAAAGATATCAATAGGAATTCTTCTGCACAGATGTCACAGGCAAAGCTTTGAGAGCTTCTACATTACACTGAAAAGAAATGAAGAGAGATATGAACAGAAAATTGGAATTACCTGTATGTAGAAGGTTAGACAAGAACCAGAAAAAGAATGAAGGAGAGGACAGTGTTACAGAACTACAACCGTGGTTTTTCTTTCTTTTTAAAGGGGGGAAACGGATCTGGGTAAACACCAGAAAAAGAACACACACAAAAGTAAACACTGCATCAGGGCTGCTTGCTTGTAAGTAATCCTCATCTTAAAAAACAAAAACAGGGCCAGGCACGGTGGCTCATGTCTGTAATCCCAGCACTTTGGGAGGTCAAAGTGGGAGGATCACTGGAGCCCAGAAGTTAAAGAACAGTCTGGACAACATAGCAAAAAAATTTTTCAAAAATTAGCCAGGTATGGTAGCGTGTGCCTGTAGTCCCAACTATTCCAGAGGCTGAGGCAGGAGGATTCCTTGGCCCAGGAGGTCAAGGCTGCAGGGAACTCTGATTGTGCCACTGCAACCCAGTCTGGGCAACAGAGCAAGATCCTGTCTCAAAAACAATTTTCAGCCAGGTGCACTGGCTCACGCCTGTAATCCCAGCACTTTGGGAGGCCGAAGTGGGTGGATTACCCGAGGTCAGGAGTTCGAGACCAGCCTGGATAACATGGTGAAACCCCATCTCTACTAAAAATACAAAAAATTAGCTGGGCGTGGTGGCAGGTGCCTGTATAATCCCAGCTACTTGGGAGGCTGGGGCAGGAGAATCGATTGAACCCAGGAGGCGGAGGTTGCAGTGAGCTGAGATCATGCCACTGCACTCCAGTATGAGTAACAAGAGTGAAACTCCGTCCTCCGTCTCAAAACAGCAACAACAACAAAAAACAATTCTCACATTATTTATCTAGATTTGCTAATGCAGAAAACTACTAAGATGACAGTACAGATTTCAGCCTTGGGGAATTAAGTCTTTAATTCTTGCTTTCGTAACCTAGCTAGTCATTCTATTATATTACTTGGGAAGTTTCTGAAAAGTAGGGGTTCTAGAATGTTTAGTGGGTATGGGATGGCCAATATTTGTGATCCACTAGTCCAATAAGCACAATTTAGCATATGACTATAATAAATGTGGAATCACCATTCCAGTACACTTCTCATTAAGTACTCTGCCACAAGTTCTTTTTCTTTGAGACAGGGTGGCAATCCCTAGCTCAGGCTGGAGTGCAGTAGCAGGATCACAGCTCAATGCAGCCTTGACCTCCCAAGGCTCAGGTGATCCTCCTGCCTCAGCCCCCGCCGAGGAGCTGGGACTAACAGGTACGCACCACCATGCCCGGATAATATTTGTAATTTCAGTAGAGACGGGCTTTTCACCATGTTGCCCAGGCTGGTCTGGAACTCCTGGCCTCAAGCAATCTGCCTGCCTCAGCCTCCCAAAGTGCTGGGATTACACGTGTGAGCCACCATGACCAGCCCACAAGTTCTTAAATGGTTTGAATTACCACTGAAAACTCTTGACAGAAATGATTCCAATTATCCTGAATTCCCCAAGCAATTCTGATGATCAATTGCATGTGGGAACTCCTGGTCATGATAAAGAAGCTTCTAGGCCGGGCGCGGTGGCTCACGCCTGTAATCCCAGCACTTTGGAAGGCCGAGGCGGGTGGATCATGAGGTCAGGAGATTGAGACCATCCTGGCTAACACGGTGAAACCCCGGCTCTACTAAAAATACAAAAAATTAGCCAGGGGTAGTGGCCGGCGCCTGTAGTCCCAGCTACTTGGGAAGCTGAGGCAGGAAAATGGCGTGAACCCGGGAGGCGGAGCTTGCAGTCAGCGGAGATCACGTGACTGCACTCCAGCCTGGGCAACAGAGCGAGACTCCGTCTCAAAAAAAACAAAACACAAAGCAGCTTCTAACTCCCAATTTCTAGGTTTTTACTATGGTTTTGTGTAACATCCCTAGGACACATTTCCCTATTTTTCCTTATGCCACTGTAAAGGTAGCAGCCTCATTCTTAAGTTACTAGTATAATTTCTGCGAAATTTCTATCATTTGTTGAGCTACATCATAGTCTAATAACATTTTGCAATTATCTTAACTTTTAAAGATCCAAGTTTTGAAGGAATTTACTTAGCACACAATCGCTTTTGAATGTTATTCAGAAAACTTAGTTTTGTACCAGAAAATCCATTATTCCAAATGGCACAATGGTCTTGTTAAAACTATGTTAATATCATCTAAATTTACCCTCCTCTTTGTTTTTTGCATTGTCATTTCTTCCTAAGAAATGAGGCAAATTGAGGCAAATTTTCCTTCCTCTGATAATTTTATCTGTACCACTTTTATGCTAATTATAACTAATTTGGATCCCCGATATGTAGCACCAAATACAGCCCCAATAAATGCAAACTATTTTATCCCCTCTACTAGAGATAAGCTACCTACACGTAAGAAACATGGTATTAATCTTTATAGCCCTCATTATGCCCAAACCCCTTATAAGAAAGCCATTCCACCTTCAGGTGTTTTCTAGGTACCCTAATTATCTCTCTACAACTGCTGTCACCATATATAACTATAATTATTAGTTTATATCTGCCACTTCAACTAGACAATGTGCTCCTTGAAGGCAGGTACCATGACATACTACGAGAATTCAAATTAAGTTTTGTTGAGGCCAGGTGCAGTGGCTCACGCCTGTAATCCCGGCACTTTGGGAGGCAGAGGCGGGCGGATCACCAGAGGTCAGGGGGTTGGAGACCAGCCTGTCCCACATGGTAAAACCCCGTCTCTACTAAAAAAACAAAAAAATTTAGCCAGGTGTGGTGGCAGGTGCCTGTAATCCCAGCTACTTGGGAGGGCTTAGGCAGGAGAATCGCTCGAATCTGGGAGGCAGAGGTTGCAGTGAGTCGAGCTCGCGCCACTGCACTCCAGCCTGGACAATAGAGTGAGACTCCGTCTCAAAAAGAAAAACAAAAAAGTTTTGTTGTAAGGACTAGACTCATAGTAATACTTTTTTCTTTTTTTGTGTGGGGGGCAGTAGAGACGGGGGTATTCCCAGGGCTGGTCTCCAACTCCTGGCCTCAAGTAAGCCTCCTGCCTGGGCCTCCCAAAGTGCTCAGATTCCAAGTGTGAGCCACTGCTCCTGGCCATAATACTTTTTGAAAGTTGACAAGTTTTGTACTATTATTTGGTACAGCCACTATTATTACAGGTATTATCATCAGCTACAGCTATTTAATTCAGTATTGAGAAAAAAACGCCAATATGTTTTCTCTTGTCAGGTAAGTTACAAAATCATTTTGTTATTTTGCCTTACTTTGTGGCCTAGAAAAAATGTCACCAAGAGGTTTTGATCACATGCCTTCTCCGGGTGACTGAAGAGCGGAAAAAAGAAAATCAATGAGAAATCTACACTGAAAATACATCAAAATAACGTTCGGGAGAGTCATGTCACCTGGTTACATCTGGAAGCCACTGGGCAGTTAGGCTGGGCCACTCCAGAGCATGGGTCATCACCAAATCATAAAGAAAAGGGGTGTTCTTTTTCCATATTTTGTATTCCTCGTTGATCACTCGTTCTTCCACTGCGTCGTCGAAGGCTGCTAAAATTTTTAAAAACAAATTTAAGTTAGCAAACAAACGGAAACCGAGTAATCCTCTGCAAAGCCACCTGCATGACTCCTACATCCTAACCATGAAATGGAGGTGATTTGTCTAAATCCCCACGGCAGAGGCATGCACACTCTCCACTTTCGCGGCGCCGAAACTCCTCGGGCCATCCCCGCCAAACACTCCGTTACCCGTTCCAGGCCACGGGGCCAGCCAGGCCTTCGGAGCACGCTCGCGCGCGCCGAAACTCACAAGCCGGACGAGGAGGCCCGAGCTCCGAGCCTTGTGGGTAGGAAGCGGTGTCCCCACGCTCGGGACAGAGGCCGAGAAACCGATATCGGAGGCAGGAAGAGAAACAAACACTGGCCGGGGGCCCCACCGCTGGCTTCGCCAGCTGCGACCGAAATCGGTCCCAGGGAACTGGCGAGCCGTTAGCCCGCCCCACGGGGAGTTCCCTCTTCACGCCTTCAGTACCGGGGACTGCACTCGGCAAACTCGGGCCTGCCCTCACTGTTAGGCCATGTCGAGGCCGCGGCTCAGCCCAGGCACCCACTGCCCTCCTGGGTCGGCCCCGGCACCCTCACCTTCCTTGTCGGCCATGGCGGACAGGCGAGCCGGGGGAATCCTGGGGTCGAGCGTTGCAGGAGGGGCGGGGAGGCTGCAAGAGCTCGCTCTGTGCGCGCGGCCTCTATTGTTTCCTGCGCCCCCAGCGCGAAGGCTGACTCGCGCACCTTCGCGCCAACATCAGCCAATCGGAGCGCTCCTAATGGCGGGATGGGCGGGGAAGCCGCGTTCGCGACCAATCCAGACGCGCGGAGTAGCTTTCCGCGGGGACCGAGGCGCGCGCTCCGCCCCTCCCCCCACGCCTCCCCGAGCCGACTTCCAGCGATTGCGCGCGCCGGCGTTGACGGGACTGCGCCCGGTCAGGGTCACGTGAGAGAGGTTTGGTCCGCACACTCCCGCGGCAAGAGGGCAGCCATTTTCTTGAAGGCTATTAAGCTTACGACCCTTTCAGAGTACTGAGATGAAAAATCTAGAATGCCTTCGGGTCTAATTATCAATTTTGGGGGTGAAGCGGGGGAAAAAACCTCGCCAGTCAGACCCAGACGGGTTTCATTCAAGGTGCCCTTCAACGTTTTTCGTTAGTCTTTGGAAAGAACTAGTAATGAAGGAAGCGCAGAAGATGGGGTTTTGGCTTTTTAAATATGCGATCCAAGCGGCAGGGTAGGGACTAAAGTAGGTCAACAGCCAACTCCGAGAAAGGAGTGTGGTCCTTTAAGGGTGTGCGCCAAGGGGCGGAGTCTAGAGCGGAAGTAGTAATTCCGGGCCGAAGTCCGGTGGATGAAGGGCGGAAGTAGAGTGTCTAATCCTGCAGTCATGGCGCAGGAAGAGGAAGATGTTAGAGATTACAATTTGACTGAAGAACAGAAGGCGATCAAGGCCAAGTATCCGCCAGTCAATAGGAAGTACGAGTGTGAGTAGGTGGCTTACTTCTCTCTTTACATGTAAGCACACAGGCATCCCCTCTCCTTACCTGCGGCTTCCTGCTGCTCTTTCTACTGTGCCCCATGGGTACTTCAGGCATGATCCCATTTGTGCCGGCTGTTGTAGTCGCGTTCGTACTTCTCCTGGGAATGCTGAAGGAAAAAGCCACCTGGTTTAATAGTCGCGAAACCTGGCCTCCCTCATTTACAGTCTCTTGAACTTCTTCCACATGTGTCTAATCACATTTATCTTCGTAAATTCTAAAGATAACCATATTTTCAGGCGTTTGCAGTGTTGCTACCCCCATGTATTTCCCAACGGTGAGATTAGAGTGTGCGAGGTTAGAGGACTCGGAAAGCTAATTAGGGGATTTCTAACTTGATGTTTCACCTCGATCATATTAGCAAAAAACCTGGTTTTGCCATTTATGATTGTGATTTTTAAAAATGATTATTTTAGGCCGGGCGCGGTGGCTGACGCCTGTGATCCCAGCACTTTGGGAGGCCGAGGCGGGCGGATCACCTGAGGTCGGAAGTTCGAGATCAGCCTGACCAACATGGAAAAACCCCGTCTCTACTAAAAATACAAAATTAGCTGGGCGTGGTGGAGCATGTCTGTAATCCCAGCTACTCGGGAGACTGAGGCAGGAGAATCGCTTGAACCCGGGAGGCGGAGGTTGCGGTGAGCCGAGATCGCCCCATTGCACTCCAGCCTGGGCAACGAGCGAAACTCTGTCTCAAAAAAAAAAATATATATATATATATGTGTGTGTGTGTGTGTGTGTGTGTGTGTGTGTGTGTGTGTGTTTTTAGAGATGGGGTCTCGCTCTGTCGTCCAGGCTGGAGTGCAATGGAGCGATCATAGCCCGCGCTGCAGTGTCCAGCTGGTTTTGCCATTTATTCGCTTAGTGACTTTAGGTAAATCACATAACCTATCTTTGTCTCTTAAATTCTATATTAAACGTTAAGCTGTCATCCCTAAAGGTAGCTGTGGTTTGGGGAGCACAAATCTGACTTTTATTTATCTGCTTAAAATCTTTCATTAATTTCTCATTGTCCTCTCTGTAAAATCTACTTATTTACCATAGTATTCTAGGCAATGTGCTTTCTGGAGCTGGCATACCTCCTAGCATATCCCCTTCTCTCACTTAAAAACAATTTAAAAATATTATAGGCCGTTTGCGGTGGCTCACACTTATAATCCCAGCACTTGGCGAGACCTACGTGGGTGGATCACCTGAGGTCAGGAGTTCCAGACCAGCCTGGCCAACATGGTGAAACCCCGTCTCTACTAAAAATACAAAAATTAGCTGGGCATGATGGTGGACGCCTGTAATCCCAGCTACTCGGCAGGCTGAGGCAGGAGAATTGCTTGAACCCAGGAGGTCGAGGCTGCAGTGAGCCGAGATCACACCACTGCACTCCAGCCTGGGCAACAGAGTGAGACTGTCTCAAAAAAAAAAAAAAAAAAAAGGCCTGGTGCTGTGGCTCACGCCTGTAATCCCAGCACTTTGGGAGGTTGAGGCGGGTGGATCACCTGAGGTCAGGAGTTTGAGATCAGCCTGGCCTGGCCAACATGGTGAAACCCCATCTCTACTAAAAATACAAAAATTAGCTAGGCATGGTGGTGGGTGCCTGTAATCCCAGCTGCTTGGGCGGCTGAGGCAGGAGAATCGCTTGAACCTGGGAGGCGGAGGTTGCAGTGAGCCGAGATCGCGCCACTGCACTCCAGCCTGGGCGACAGAGCCAGACTCCATCTCAAAAAAAAAATTATTTTTAATAGGTCATATATATTGATTTGAAATTCAGAAAGTGTAACATAGGCAGTGAAAAGTAACTCTGGCAGCCCCCATCCTCAACCACCTAGTCCCCCTCTGTAGAGCAGTCATCGTTACCTTTTTCTTACATGTACATGCCTAGATGTTCTAGCATTTGCTTTAACCAATTTTCAGTTGATGGACGTTTAGGCTATTTCTACTCTTGTGGTATTAGAAACAGTGCAGCATTGAATACACTTGTACATCCACTGTTTTGTACATGTGCAAGTGGATCTGTAGAATCAAGTTCTCCAAGTTTTTTTTGTTTCCATTGCTAAGACTTCTACATTTTTTAAAAGGATATTTTAACTTGGACAGTTATTGCCAAATTGCTCTCTATAGGAGTTGTACCAATTTATACTTTCACTAGTATTGTGTGAATGTGCCTCTTTCCTCCCACTTCTACTAATTGTTACCATACTTTTTTATCTTTTCTAATTTGTAAAGTATACTTACTGTATTTTTCTTATTGTAAGTGAAGTTGAACATATTATAGTGTTTTGGAAGCTATTTGTATTTCCCATTCTGGGGTGTGTATGTTAATATTCTTAGCCCTTTTTTCTCTTGGGTTATTTTTTTTTTCTCTTGGGTTGTTGGTTTTTCTTACTAGGCAGAAAGTATTTTTATGCAATGCAGTTCATTAACTAGCGGTCCCCAACCTTTTTGGCACCAGGGACTGGTTTCACGGAAGTCAGTTTTTCCACCAACGGGGGTTGTAGGGGAGGATGGTTTCAGGATGATTCAAGCGCATTACATTTATTGTGCATTTTATTTCTATTATTATTACATTGTAATATATAATGAAATAATTATACAACTCACTGTAATATAGAATCAGTGGGAGCCCTGAACTTGTTTTCTTGTAACTAGATGGTCCCATCTGGGGATGACAGATCATCAGGCTTTAGATTCTCATAAGGAGCACACAGCCTAGATCCCTCAATGTGCGGTTCACAATAGTGTTCAAGCTCCTATTAGAATCTAATGCTGTGTCTGATCTGAAACGAGGTGGAGCTCAGGCAGTAATGTTAGCAATGGGGAGCTGTTGTAAATATAGAAGAAGCTTTGTGAGCTCACGTCCTGCTGTGCTGCCTGGTTCCTAACAGGCCACCAACTGGTACTGGCCAGGGGGTTGGGGACCCCCTGCATTGACCCTTTCTTTCTTTTCTTTTTTTTTTTTTTTTTTTGAGACAGAGTCTCGCTTTGTCATCCAGGTTGGAGTGCAGTGGCATGATCTCCAGTCACTGCAACCTCTGCCTCCCAGGTTCAAGTAATTCTTCTGCCTCAGCCTCCTGAGTAGCTGGGACTACAGACATGCACCACCACACCTGGCTAATTTTTTTCTTTTTTTTTTTTGAGACAGAGTAGCTGGGATTACAGGCATGCACCACCGTGCCTGGCTAATTTTGTATTTTTAGTAGAGACAGGGTTTCTCCATGTTGGTCAGGGTGGTCTCGAACTTCCAATCTCGAACTTCCAATCTCAGGTGATCCGCCCGCCTCGGCCTCCGAAGTGCTGGGATTACAGGTGTAAGCCACCACGCCTGGCATTTTTTTTTTTTTTTTTTTTTTTTTTTTTGAGACAGTATCTTGCTCTGTCTCCCAGGCTGGAGTGCAGTGGCACCATCTCAGCTCACAGCAACCTCCGCCTCCTGGGTTCAAGTGATTCTCTTGCCTCAACCTTCCGTATGGCTGGGATTACAGGTGCCCACCACCACACCCGGCTAATTTTTGTGGTTTTTTTTAGTAGAGACAGGGTTTCACCATGCTGGCCAGGATGGTCTTGAACTCCTGACCTCAAGTGATCCGCCCACCTGAGCCTCCCAAAGTGCTGGGGTTACAGGCATGAGCCACCACTCCTGGCCAACCCTTTTTTTTTATGGCTTCTAAGATAAGAAGTCATACTCAGGGAATGCCTCGTCCACTGAGATTTTAAAATAATTTTCCTAATTTTTTTTTTATACATTTGAAAATAGAACTTTTGGCCGGCGGATCACGAGGTCAGGAGATCGAGGCCATCCTGGCTAACATGGTGAAACCCTGTCTCTACTAAAAATACAAAAAAATTAGCCAGGCGAGGTGGCGGGCGCCTGTAGTCCCAGCTACTCGGGAGGCTGAGGCAGGAGAATGGCGTGAACCCGGGAGGCGGAGCTTGCAGTGAGCCGAGATTGCACCACTGCACTCCAGCCTGGGCGACAGAGTGAGACTCTGTCTCAAAAAATAATAATAATAAAATAAAAAACTTTAATTGAATAACCTGGAATTAGATACCAAGAAAAAAAAATCTTTTTTTTTTTTTTCCCCTGAGACAGTCTCGTTCTGTCACCCAAGCTGGAGTAGTGCAGTGGTGCGACTTTGACTCACTACAACCTCTGCCTCCTGGACTCAAGTGATCCTCCAACCTCAGCCTCTTGAGTAACTGGGATTACAGGCGTGCACCACCATACCCAGCTAATTTTTCATTTTTAGTAGTGATGGAGTTTCACCATGTTGGCCAGGCTGGTCTCAAATTCCTGACCTCAGATGATCTGTCTGCCTTGGCCTGCCAAAGTGCTGGGAGTACAGACGTGAGGCACTGCACCCAGCCAAAATACATCTTTTATTGAAGTATGATGTACTTATAGAAGAGTGCCCATGTCATAAGTGAATTTTCAGAAACTGAGTACACTTGTATAAGTAGTATAATAGTTCTCAAAATGTAATCTCTGTATTCCTGGGGTTCCCTATACCCTTCCAGAGGGTCTGTGATGTCAAAACTATTTTCATAATAATACTGAGGTGTTATTGTTTTCACTGTGTTGATATTTGTACTGGTGGTACAAAATCACTGGTTGGTAAAACTGGCCCCAGCCTGTAGTCCCAGCTACTCCAGAGGCTGAGGTGGGAGCATCACTTGAACCCAGGAGTTTGAGACTGGGCTTGGTCTTTTGGAGCTATAATTGCACCACTGCACTCTATCCTGGGCTACAGAGTAAGGCTGGGCTCTATCTTTTGGAGCTATAATTGCCCCCACTGCACTCCATCCTGGGCTACATAGCAAGACTCTGTCTGTGAAAGAAAAAGCAAAAACAAAATCTCTTGGCCCTTTAGCACAAATTGAGACAGCAGCACCAAACTGTATGCTAGAAAGGGTCTTCCTCTGTCTCCCAGGCTGGAGTATAGTGGCGCTGTCATGGCTCACTGCAAGCTTGAGCTCCTAGGCTCAAGCTGTTCTCCCACCTCAGCCTCCTGAGTAGATGGGACTACTGTCTATGCCTGGCTACTACACCTAGCTAATTATGTTATTTTTTATAGAGATGGGGTCTTGTCGTGTTGCCTAGGCTGATCTTGAAATCCTGGCCCTAAGCAATCGTCCTGCCTTGGCCTCCCAAAGTGCTGGGATTACAGGTGTGAGCTACTGCACCTAGCCCTAAGGACATTCTTGAATGAAAATGACTTTTTTTTTTGAGATGAAGTCTCACTCTGTTGACAGGCTGGAGTGCAGTGGCGCCATCTCAGCTCACTGCAACAACCTCCTCCCAGGTGCAAACAATTATCCTGCCTCAGCCTCCTGAGTAGCCGGGACTACAGGCACACGCCACCATGCCCAGCTAATTTTTGTATTTTTAGTAGAGACGGGGTTTCACCATGTTGGCCAGGATGGTCTCAATCTCTTGACCTCGTGATCTGCCCACCTCGGCCTCCCAAAGTGCTGGGATTACAGGCATGAGCCACCGTGTCTGGCTGCCTTTTTATTATTATATTATTTTTAATTTTAAGTGCATGGTAGTAAATTAAACACCTGGGTGAGGTGGCTTGTGCCTATAATCCTAACACTTTGGGAGGCCTAAGCCGGAGGATTTCTTGAACCCAGGATTTCCAGATTAGTCTGGGCAACACAGTGAAACACATCTCTACAAAAAAAAAAAAAAAAAAAAGCTGGGTGTGGTGGCATGTGTGTGTAGTCCTGTAGTCGCACCTACTGGGGAAGCTGAGCTGGAAGGATTGCTTGAGCTCAGGCGTTCAAGGTTGCAGTGGGTTATCATCATGCCACTATACTCCCGGCCTGGGTGACAGAGTCCCTGACTCCAAAAAAAAAAAAGGAGAAAGAAAAGAACATTCTTAGGATAGAAGCAGTGGCTCACACCTATAATCCCAACACTTTGGGAGGCTGTAATGCCCATCCTGGTATTTACTAACTCTGTTTTTAGACTCTCCCTTTTCCCTTAATCACCTAGTCTTGTTTCCACCTGAATTGACTCTCCCTTAGCTAAGAGAGCCAGAGAGACTCCATCTTGGCTCTTTCACTGGCAGCCCCTTCCTCAAGGACTTAACTTGTGCAAGCTGACTCCTAGCACATCCAAGAATGCAATTAACTGATAAGATACTGTGGCAAGCTATATCCGTAGTTCCCAGGAATTCGTCCGATTGATAAACGCCCAAAGCCCCGGATCTATCGCCTTGTAATAGTCTTAAAGCCCCTGCACCTGGAACTGTTTACTTTCCTGTAACCATTTGTCCTTTTAACTTTTTGACTACTTTACTTCTGTAAAATTGTTTTAACTAGACCCCCCCTCCCCTTCCTAAACCAAGGTATAAAAGTTAATCAAGCCCCTTCCTTGGGGCCGAGAGAATTTTGAGCATTAGCCGTCTCTAGGTCGCCGGCTAGTAAAGGACTCTTAATTTGTCTCAAAGTGTGGCATTTTTCTAACTCGCTTGGGTACAACAAGGCCAAGGTGGAAGGATCACTTGAAGCTAGGAGTTTGAGCAACCTGTGCAACCTAGTGAGACCCCCATCTTTTTAATAGAAAAAGAAGAAAAAAAAGTAAAAAAAATTAGCTGGGGCCAGGCATGGTGGCTCACGCCTGTAATCCCAGCACTTTGGGAGGCTGAGGCAGGCGGATCACGAGGTCAGGAGTTGGAGACCAGCCTGGCCAACATAGTGAAACCCCCTCTCTACTAAAAATACAAAAAATTAGCCCAGTGTGGTGGTGCACGCCTGTAGTCGTAGCTACTCGGGAGGCTGAGGCAGAAGAATAGCTTGAACCCGGGAGGCAGGGGTTGTGGTGAGCCGAGATTATGCCACTGCACTCCAGCCTGGGCCACAGTCCCAGCTACCTAGAGGCTGAGGCAGGAGTGATCTCTTGAGCCCAGGAGGTCAAGGCTGCAGTGAGCCATGATTGTGCCACTGTACTCCACCTTGGTAGACAGTGAGAACCCATCTCTTTAAAGAAAACAAAAACAAAAACTAAAGGCCAAGTGCAGTGGCTAACATCTGTAATCCCAGTACTTTGGGAGGCCAAGGCGGGTGAATCACCTGAGGTCGGGGGTTCGAGACCAGCCTGACAAACATGGAGAAACCCCCGTCTCTACTAAAAATACAAAAAATTAGCCATGCGTGGTGGTGCATCCCTGTAATCCCAGTTACTTGGGAGGCTGAGGCAGGAGAATTGCTTGAACCCGGGAGGCAGAGGTTGCAGTGAGCGGAGATCGTGCCATTGTACTCTAGCCTGGGCAACAAGAGTGAAACTCTATCTCAAAAAAAAAAAAAAAAAAAAGGCCAGGCACGGTGGCTCACGTCTGTGATTCCAGCATTTTGGGAGGCCGAGGCCCGCAGATCACCTGAGGTCAAGGGTTTGAGACCAGCCTGGCAAACATGGTGAAACTCTGTCTCTACTAAAAATACAAAAATTAGCCGTGCGTGGTGGCGCGTGACTGTAATCCCAGCTACTCCGGAGGCTGAGAGCAGGAGAATCCCTTGAATCTGGGAGGCGGAGGTTGCAGTGAGCTAAAATTGGACCATTGCACTCCAGCCTGGACGACAGAGGAGACTCCATTTGAAAAAAAAAAATTTTGTTTTGGCCAGGCGCCGGTGGCTCACGCCTGTAATCCCAGCACTTTGGGAGGCCGAGGCAGGCGGATCATGAGGTCAAGGAATCGAGACCATCCTGGCCAACGTTGTGAAACTCCGTCTCTACTAAAAATACAAAAATTAGCCAGGCGTGGTGGCACGTGCATGTAGTCCCAGCTATTCGGGAGGCTGAGGCAGGAGAATCGCTTGAACCCGGGAGGCGGAGGTTGCAGTGAGCAGAGATTGTGCCACTGCCCTCCAGCCTGGGTGATAGAGCGAGACTCGGTCTCAAAAAAAAAAATATTTGATGAATCAATAAGAACTGTTGATGTTATTAAATCTTAACTTTTAATATTCTGAATAGGTGCCTTTTTAATTGTTGACAAAATAGTCGAACTCTATAAAATATTTGAAGAGATGTATTCTGAGCCAAATGTGACCATGGCCCCTGACACAGCCCTCTGGAGATCCTGAGAACATGTGCTCAGTGTGCCCAAGGTGGTCAGGGCACAGTTTGGTTTTATACATTTCAGAGAGGCATGAGACATTAATCAATTAAGTTTAAGAAATACATTGCTTTGGTCCAGAAAGGTGGGACAACTCAAAGCTGGGGGGTGGGCGGGAGGGGGGAGGGGGGAGGGGTGGGGTAGCTTCCATGCTATAAGTGAATTTAAACATTTTTTGATTGATAATGGGTTGAGTTTGTCTAAAGACCTGGGATTGTGGCTCATGCCTGTAATAATCCCAGCACTTTGGGAGGCCAAGGCTGGCGGATCATGAGGTAAGGAGATTGAGAGCATCCTGGCCAACATGGTGAAACTCCGTCTCTGCTAAAATACAAAAAATTAGCCAGGCATGGTGGCACGCGTCTGTAATCCCAGCTACTCAGGAGGCTGAGGCAGGGGAATTGCTTGAACCCAGGAGGCGGAAGTTGCAGTAAGCCGAGATTGTGCCACTGTACTCCAGTCTGGTGACAGAGCGAGACTCCGTCTCAAAAAAAAAAAAAAAAAAAAAGACCTAGAATTGATGGAAAGGGAATGTTCTGGTTAAGATAAAAGATTGTGGAGAACAAAGTTCTTTTGAAGTCTTATAATGGCTGCCCTTAGAGACAATAGATGACAAATGTTTCCTATTCAGATGTTAGTTAACATCTTTAGGATTGGGAGGGTCTGGAAGAAAAAGATCTAGCTATGTTAATAGAGATTCTTTACGGATGCAAATTCTCCCCCAGAAAGAACAGCTTTGCCGGGCCATTTCTTTTTTTTCCTTTTTTTTTTTTGAGACAGAGTCTCGCTCTGTCACCCAGGCTGGAATGCAGTGGCACCATCTTGGCTCACTGCAACCTCTGTCTCCTGGGTTCAAGCAATTCTCCTACCTCACCCTCCCGAGTAGCTGGGATTACAGGTGCCCGCCACTACGCCCAGCTAATTTTTGCATTTTTAGTAGATACGGGGTTTCACCACGTTGGCCAGGCTGGTCTTGAACTCCTGATCTCAGGTGATTTGCCTGCCTTGGCCTCCCAAAGTGCTGGAATTACAGGTATGAACCACCGCGCCCGGCCCTGGCCATTTCAAAATATGGCAAAGAAACATGCTTTGGGGTAAAATATTTTGATTTTCTTCCTTGTGTTGTATCTTGTAATTTTATGCCAGACTCAGGTTAGAAAGTAAGTCACGATGTATAGGGTTAAATAAAATCCTTCTGATGAGAATTTATGATTTGTAGGGCATGACTCCCCAAACCCCTTAGATAGGAATTTGGGCAAGATAAAAAAAAAAATCAGAGTTTAGTTGTCATAATATTCTATGTAACAAAATTAGAAGTATGTATAAAGTTTTTGTTTTGTTTTGTTTTGTTTTGTTTGAGACAGTCTCGCTCTGTCACCCAGGCTGGAGTGCTGGAGTGCAGTGGCACAATCTCGGCTCGCTGCAACCTCCGTCTCCCGGGTTCACGCCATTCTCCCGCCTCAGCCTCCTGAGTAGCTGGGACTACAGGCGCCAGCCACCATGCCTGGCTAATTTTTTTTTTTTGTATTTTTTAGTAGAGACGGGGTTTCACCGTGTTAGCCAGGATGGTCTCGATCTGCTGATCTCGTGATCCGCCCGCCTCGGCCTCCCAAAGTGCTGGGATTACACGCGTGAGCCACCGTGCCCGAGCCACCGTGCCCGGCCTGTATAAAGTACTTTTGTGGCATGTTAAGTGTTGATTACTCGTGGAAAAGAACAATAATTGGCCGGGCGCGGTGGCTCATGCCTGTAATCCCAGCACTTTGGGAGGCCAAGGCGGTGGTGGATCACCTGAGATTGGGAGTTCGAGACCAGCCTGACCAACATGGAGAAACCCCATCTCTACTAAAAATACAAAATTAGCCCAGCGTGGAGGCGCATCCCTGTAATCCCAGCTACTCAGGAGGCTGAGGCAGGAGAATTGTTTGAACCCAGTAGGCAGATGTTTTGGTGAGCTGAGATCGCGCCATTGCACTCCAGCCTGGGCAACAAGAGCAAAATCTGTCTCAAAAAAAAACAAAAAACAAAAAACTTGTGTAATTGAGTTGTGAGCTGAACTAGGTCCGTTTTTCATGGAACACTTTTTCTTGAAAGAATGAAAGACATGCTTTTGTTATTCAGACTTCAGTATTTGGCTTGCTCTATTGCCCAGGCTGGAGAGCAGTGGCACGATCTCGGCTTACTGCAACCTCCACCTTCTAGGTTCAAGGGAGTCTTCTGCCTCGGCCTCCCGATTAGCTGGGATTACAGGCCCCACCACCATGCCCAGCTAATTTTTTTTTTTTTTTTTTTTTTTTTTTTGTATTTTTAGTAGAGACAGGGTTTCACCGTGTTGGCCAGGCTGGTCTTGAACTCCTGACCTCAGGTGATCGGCCCACCTCGGCCTCCCAAAGTGTTGGGATTACAGGTGTGGGCCTCCACACCCTTGAAAGTGAACAGTGATCTGTCACATCAAGGAAAATAGCTGACAATATTTGTTGATAATGGTAAAATTCAAGTCCAGTTAAAATTTTCAGGCCTGGGCCGGGCGCGGTGGCTCACGCCTGTAATCCCAGCACTTTGGGAGGCCGAGGCGGGCGGATCACGAGGTCAGGAGATCGAGACCATCCTGGCTAACACGGTGAAACCCCGTCTCTACTAAAAATACAAAAAATTAGCCGGGCGTGGTAGCGGGCGCCTGTAGTCCCAGCTACTCGGGAGGCTGAGGCAGGAGAATGGCGTGAACCCGGGAGGCGGAGCTTGCAGTGAGCCGAGATCGCGCCACTGCACTCCAGCCTGGGCGACAGAGCGAGACTCCGTCTCAAAAAAAAAAAAAAAAAAAAAATTTTCAGGCCTGATGAGCTTAATCTCAGCACTTTGGGAGGCCAAGGGGGACAGATGGCTTGAGCCCATAAGTTCGAGACCAGCCTGGGCAACGTGGCAAAACCCTGTCTCTTACAAAACATTAACTAGGTGTGGTGGTGCGTGTCTGTAGTCCTTACCACTTGGGAGACTTGAGGCGGAAGTATCACTTGGACCTTGGAGGTCCAAGCTGTAGTGAGCTGTGATTGTGCCACTGCACTTCAGCCTGGATGACGGAGTGAGACTCCGTCTCAAAAAAGAAAACAAAAAGATTCATTCTAAGTGCATAATAGATCAATGGATTTTAATTTTACAGTATGGTAAGTTCATTGTGATGGTTACAGAATCCACATTGCAACTAACGTTGAAAAAACTACCATGTTTTGGTCGGTGCAGTGGCTCATGCCTGTAATCCCAGCACTTTGGGAGGCCGAGAGGGGTGGATTGCCTGAGGTCAGGAGTTCGAGACCAGTCTGACTAACATGGTGAAACCCCGTCTCTACTAAAAATACAAAAAAATAATTAGCCAGGCGTGGTGGCGTGCACCTGTAATCCCAGCTACTCGGGAGGCTGAGGCAGGGGAATTGCTTGAACCAGGGAGGTGGAGGTTGCAGTGAGCTGAGATTGCACCACTGCACTCCAGCCTGGGCGACGGAGCAAGACTGTCTCAAAAAAAAAATACCATGTTTTGAGTTTTGGTATAACATAAAAAAAGATTATCCATAATTTTTTTAAAAGGCTAGTTAAGTAAAGCAGTGGGAGTGGAGAAGGAACAAAGAAATGTATAACTGGTTATGATGAATTAATTGTAAACATCACTGCACTTGGACCAGCCTAGCCACAATTATTTGAAAAAGCTATTAAAATGCTCCTGTATTTTCCTTCTGCATATTTGTGAGGTTGGATTTTATTTATGCACTCCAACTAAATGACTATATTGCCAGACATTTAAAATATTTGAAAAAATGTAAAACAGTGCCAGTCTTCACTAAATTTTTTTTAATTAATAACTTTTATTTTTTTTTAGAGTTGGGACCTTACTCTGTTGCCCACACTGGAATGCAGCTCACTGCACTCTTAGCTCACTGCAGCCCAAGCTCCTAGGGTCAGGCAGTCCTCCCCATCTCAGCCTCCCAAGTAGCTGGGACTACAGGCATGCACTACCACGCCTGGTTTTTTAAAAACTTTTTAAGAGATGGAGTCACACTATGTTGTCCAGGCTAGTCTTGAACTCCTGACCTCAAGCTGTCCTCCTGCCTCAGCCTCTTCAGTTGCTGGGGTTACAGGAATGAGCCACCATGACCAGTTAAATCTTTTAACAATATAGTTACTTTTTCATAAAAATATGCAAGGCCAGGATGGTGGTAAGCACTTGAGCCCAGGAATACTAGGATATATTGTACTATGGTCGTGCCTGTGACTAGCCACTGCACTCCAGCCTGGGCAACATAGGGAAACTCCATCTTTTTTTTTTTTAATTTTTTTTGGGGTGGTGGAGTCTTGCTCTGTTGCCCAGGCTGGAGTGCAGTGGCATGATCTCGGCTCACTGCAACCTCTACCTCCCAGGTCCAAGCAGCTCTTCTGCCTCAGCCTCCCGAGTAGCTGGGACTACAGGCACATGCTACCACACCGGGCTAATTTTTGTATTTTTAGTAGAGATGGAGTTTCACCATGTTGGCCAGGCTGGTCTCGAATTCCTGACCTCAAGTGATCCACCTACCTCAGCCTCCCAAAGTATTGGGATTACAGGTGTAAACCAATGCGCCTGGCCAGGAAACTCCATCTTTAAGATAAATAAATAAAAGCAAAAAGATAAAAATACTCAATTTATGTTCAATAAAATGGAATGATTGTTATTATTATTATTATTATTTAGATGGAGTCTCACTCTGTCACACAGGCTGGAGTGCAGTAGTGCGATCTCAACTCATTGCAACCTTTGCCACCTGGGTTCAAGCGATTTTCATGCTTCAGCCTCCCAAGTAGCTGGGATTACAGGGTTGTGCCACTATCCCCAGCTAATTTTTTCTATTTTCAGTAGAGACAGGGTTTCACCACGTTGGCCAGGCTGTTCTCGAACTCCTAATTTCAAGTGAACTACCCACCTTGGCCTCCCAAACTGCTGAGATTACAGTCGTGAGCCACCACACCCAGCCTATTGTTATTTTTAAATGAATTAATACGTATTTAAAAATCTTTTCACTTAAAATTTGCAGTGTGGTCATTGACAGATATAACCCATATTAATAAAAGCTCTTTGGGGTCTTCAATAATTTTTAGGAGAATAAAGAATTCTGGGCTGGTCGCAGTGGCTCACGCCTGTAATCCCAGCTTTTGGGAGGCTGAGGTGGGCGGATTACAAGGTCAAGAGATCAAGACCATCCTGGCCAACATGGTGAAACCCCGTCTCTACTAAAAATACAAAAATTAGCTGGGCATGGTGGCGCATGCCTGTAATCCCAGCTACTTAGGAGGCTAAGGCAGGAGAATCACTTGAACCTGGGAGGTGGAAGTTGCAGCGAGGCTGTCTCAAAAAAAAAAAAAGAATTCTGGAGACTCCAAAATTTGAGAACCACTGCCCTATAGCAGTGTGTCACTGTCTTTTAAATTGATTTTTTTTAATTGAAATATAATTTAGTCTGGGCGCGGTGGCTCAGGCCTGTAATCCCAGCACTTTGGGAAGCCAGTGTAGGTGGTTCACCTGAGATTAGACGTTTGAGACCTGCCTGGCCAACATGGCAAAATCCTGTCTATACTTAAAAAATACAAAAAATTAGCCAGGCATGGTGGTGGACTCCTGTAATCCCAGGTACTCAGGAGGTTGAGGCGGGAGAATCACTTGAACCTGGGAGGCAGAGGTTGCAGTGAGCCAAGATAACTCCACTGCACTCCAGCCTGGGCTACAGAGCGAGACTCTGTCTCAAAAAAAAATTATATATTTTACCTGAGTAAGGTGCTCAGACCTTATGGTGTAAAGTCCAGTGAGTTTTTGTAAACAGATGCATACATCTCTGTAACCAACACTCCATCCAATCTATAGAACGTGTCCATCACCAGAGAAAGTTCGCTTTTGCTCTTTTCCAGTCAATCCTCCACTTCCTTGTCTTGAGAAAAACACTTGTGTTTTCTACCACCATAGCTTAATTTTGCCCATTTTAGTTTTCATATAGCTGGAACCACACAGTTTAGATTCTTTTTTTTTTTTTGAGGCAGTCTTGCTCTGTCACCCACACTGGAGTGCGGTGGTGCAATCTTGGCTCACTGCAACCTCCGCCTCCAGGGTTCAAGCAGTTCTCCTGCCTCAGCTTCCGGAGTAGCTGGGACTACAGGCGGGTGCCACCACGCCCAGCTCATTTTTTTTTTGTATTATTAGTAAAGATGGGGTTTCACCATATTGGCCAGGCTGGTCTCGAGCCCCTGACCTCGTGATCCACCCACCTCGGCCTCCCCAAGTGTTGGGATTACAGGCGTGAGCCACCGCGCCCGGCCAGATTCTTTTATGTCTGGCTTCTTCACTCGTGTGTGAAAGGTAAATACAACTCGACGTTACTCAGAGCAGTGAAAACAGGTTTTATTTAATAACTACTGTGGGAAAAGAGCTGAGCTCCATTCTGATTTGTGTGGGGATGACTGGGCATTTTAAAGGGAGAGGAGTGAGGGGGACTTAGTAGAGTCAGAGAAGTGAAAAAGTACAAAGAGTTGATCAGTGTAAATGTGATTAGTCTAGCTGTGTCTGACAGCTGACAGTGTGGAAATTAGGATTCTTTCCTCCCACAGAGGCTGGAAGACAGACAAAGGCCCATCCTTCCCATTGATTACATTTCAATGGAATGGCTCTTGGGTTTTAGAGAAAGACACTTCTAAGTAGTAAGAGATGGATATTCACATTTGTAAGCTCTTTTTAGTACCTGCTCTAAGAAAGGAAATTTGGGGGCCTACATAAGGTGTTTGCTAGAACAAACATATTCTCCTGGCCATGATGCTCTTTCTCAGGCAGGCATTTCTACGACGGACAGAGGGTTAGGGTCATCCTAGGGACCTGACCCTCTCCTTCCCCCCCCCCCTTTTTTTTTTTCATTTTTTGAGTTTTGCTCTTGTTGCCCAGGCTGGAATGCAGTGGCGTGATCTTGGCTCACTGCAACCTCCGTCTCCTGGGTTCAAGCTATTCTCCTGCCTCAGCCTCCTGAGTAGATGGGTTTACAGGTGCGCGCCACCACGCCCAGCTAAGTTTTTGTGTTTTTAGTAGAGACAAGCTTTCATCATGTTGGCCAGGATGGTCTCTATCTCCTGACCTTGTGATCCACCTGTCTCGGCCTCCCGAAGTGCTGGGATTACAGGCGTGAGCAACTGCGCCCAGACTCAAGTTTTTTCTTATAAGTGTAACCGCCCAATGGGTTAACTTTGCCTGCTGCCCAGACAAAGCCGATTCATCAAGATGGGGGAATTGCAGTGGAGAAAGAGTAATTTACGCAGAGCTGGTTGTGCTTGAGACCGGAGTTTTATTACTCAAATCAGTCTCCCTGAGCATTTGGGGATCAGAGTTTTTAAAGACAATTTGGCTGGTAGGGGCTTGGGAAGTGGATACTACTGATTGGTCAGGTTGGAGATGGAATCACAGGGGATTGAAGTGAGTTTTTCTTGCTGTCTTCTCTTCCTGGGTGGGATGGCAAAACTGGTTGAGCCAGATAACGAGTCTAGGTGGTGTCAGCTGAGTGCAGGGTCTGCAAAATATCTCAAGTACTGATCTTAGGTTTTACAATAGTGATGTTATCCACGAGAGCAATTTGGGGAGGTTCAGACTGATAGAGCTAGAGGCTACATGACCCTTAAACTCTAATTTCTAATCTTGTAGCTAATTTGTTAATCCCAGAAAGACAGACTGGTTGTTCCCCAGGCAAGAAGGGGGTCTTTTCGGGAAAGGGCTGTTACTAATCTTGTTTCAGAGTCTAACCATGAACTGAATTCCTTCCCAAAGTTAGTTGGGCCCACCAGAAATGAACAAGGACAATTTACAGGTTAGAAGTAAGATGGAGTCAGTTAGGTCTGATTTCTTTCACTGTCATAATTTCCTCAGTTATAATTTTGCAAAGGCAGTTCCAAGTGAAGGAATCATATTCATGATCTCCAGGAATTCCTTCCAGCCCTAATATTCTATGATCCTAAGTGGGAAGAACTGATGAAAGTCATGTTGTGGGCCAGGCGCAGTGGCTCACGCCTGTGATCCCAGCACTTTGGGAGGCCTAGGTGGGCGGATCACCTGAGGTCAAGAGTTCAAGAGCAGTCTGGCCAACATGGTGAAACCTCATCTCTACTAAAAATACAAAAATTAGCCGGGTGTGGTGGTGTGCGCCTGTAATCCCAGCTACTCAGGAGGCTGAGGCAGGAGAATCACTTGAACCCTGGAGGCAGAGGCTGCAGTGAGCCAAGATCGCACCACTGTACTCCAGCTTGGGTGACAGAGTGAAACTCCAACTAAAAAAAAAAAAAAGAGTCATGATATGGATGAAGAATGTTGAGAGGAGAGATCCAATGGGAATGTGCTATAGTACCATTTGTTACTTTCTGGTTTTCCTGTGGGAATATCAGGAAAAAGCTCATATATTGTGGAGTTTATTTTCTAAATTGATTTTATCTAGGATTAGGTTCACTGTAAAAGAAAAGGTGAGACAGAAACCTGGAATTTTATTTTATTTATTTATTTTTTTTTTTGAGATGGAGTCTTGCTCTGTTGCCCAGGCTGGAGTGCAGTGGCGCGATCTTGGCTCTCTGTCCCAAAAAAAAAAAAAAAAAAAAAAAAAAGATTCCAACAAAGCAAAGCAATTAGCTTTGTTGAGTGAATAGATAGCAAAAGGTGTGGATGGACTGGCCCACATTTTCTTGCTCTTTAAAGATGATATTCCTAATAATAATGGACTAGAGTTATTTTGTGTGTGTGATTTGAGAGTCAAGTTTAGTGTCTTATAAGTGTTTTTCCCTCTGTCCCTCAGATTTGGATCATACAGCAGATGTCCAGTGAGTATAGCAGGAGTTCATTCCTTTGAAACCACGTCAATAGGAAGACTGAATGTTTCAATCTTGGTATCCCTATCTTTAATTTTTCTCCTCTCATTTTGGTTCCTTCACAATATGAAAATGATGGTTTGAAAGCACTCAGTTTTGCAGGGTTCAGTGGCTCAGTGAGCCGAGATTGCACCACTGCACCCCAGCCTGGGTGACAGAGAGAGACCCCATCTCAAAAAATAAAAAATAAAAATAAGGCCGGGTGTGGTGGCTCAACGCCTGTAATCCCAGCACTTTGGGAGGCTGAGGCGGGCGGATCATGAGGTCAGGAGTTCGAGACCAGCCTGACCAACATGGTAAAACCCCGTCTCTACTAAAAATACAAAAATTAGCCGGGTCTGGTGGTGCCTGCCTGTAATCCCAGCTACTTGTGAGGCTGAGGCAGGAGAATTGCTTGAACCCAGGAGGCAGAGGTTGCAGTGACCCGAGATCGCACTACTGCACTCCAGCTTGGGCAACAGAGTGAGACTCAGTCTAAAAAAACATAAATAAATAATAAAAAGAAAAGCACCCGGTTGCAGTGCCGTTAAATTGATTGAGGCCTTAAAATTTGTATTTATCATACTGAATTTATTTTGACTTTGCCTGCTATCAAATTTTCTTTCTCGCAGTGGATTGTATTACACAGAGCATGAATATACTTCTTTAGGTTACACGCATGGGGAGATACTCTGGAGGAAGCATTCGAGCAATGTGCAATGGCCATGTTTGGTTACATGACAGATACTGGGACAGTGGAGCCCCTCCAAACAGTAGAAGTAGAAACCCAAGGTAAATGATTTATTCACAATGAAGAAATTGTTATACAGTACTGTATAGAATTGTGCAGTATTCTACATAATCTGAGTATATTTTCACAAAAAGAACCAGAAAATTAAGGATGAGTCTTTTCTTTCTCTTTAAACTGACCTAAGACATTTATTTATTGCACTTTTAAATTCAAGTATGTTTTTAGAGACCAGAATTATTAAATATACTATTTGATCTTGTGTAGGAGATGACTTACAGTCTCTTCTGTTTCACTTTTTGGATGAATGGCTTTATAAGTTCAGTGCTGATGAATTCTTCATACCCCGGGTAAGCAAAGGTTTTTCTTTTTTACTGAGCAAATGGATTCTTAGTTCATATTTTAAAATAGAACAGATGATTTAAAATAGGACATGTGAAACAAAACCAATCCATACAAATAAGATGATACTGATTTGCAGAGATTATAATGACCACGGGCACTTCCTGGTTAACCTGCATTTGCCTATGTGGGAACATTTCGTATTTAGATCTCATGTATTTGTCACTAATCAGGATTGTGTGATAAAAATGTACCTACAGTTTTCATCCACATTTTTTTCTGTTTTTGTTTTTGATAGAGACAGGGTGTTGCTATGTTGTCGAGGCTAGTCTTGAACTCCTAGCTTCCAGCAATCCTCCTGCCTCAATTTCGCAAAGTGCTGGGATTACAGGTGTGAGCATTGCACGCAGCCTCATCCACACTTTTTATGTTTCCCAAGTTTGAGCTATATTTATGTCCATCCATTGTTCCTTTTGTTCCATTTGAAATTTAGTAGCCCTGTCACATTGGCCTAAGTTAAACAACTGCAGCTTTTAGTTTTCCTTAACATGAAAAAAGGAAAAGCCAAATGGAGATTGCTTGCTGCTGTCATCCTTTAGAAGGGAACACATCTGCAATGTCATTGTTATTTAATAGAGATGGCACTCTCTGCTTTTATAATTCCTCCATTCTCTGCTTTACCAGCTTCACTACTTATACTCATTCTATCAACTGAGTCACTCATCCTACAGAATTCAAGTGCCTACCAGTAGTTTATTAGGCTCAGAGTGATTGAAATCCTATGTTGTCCTCCTCCACCATATATCTGTTTTCCCCCAGCGTTAAACAACAGCTTTTATTGAAGTGGCAGTGTACAGCAGCGGCAGAGGTACTGCCCCTGTGTGCCCAGAGTAGTTCTCTACCATGTGTCTTGCAGAGAAATTCTTTTGACTCATATTTTTAGATCTTACATTTTTCTAGAATACCTCCCTTGAATATGTAAGAAAAAACTTATTTCCTTGAAATATATTTAATACTCAGCTTGGGCAACATGGCGAAACTCCCTGTCTCAAAAAAAACAAAAAAACAATAATTATCTGGGCGCAGTGGCACATGCCTGTGGTCCCAGCTACTCCAGAGGCTGAGGCGGGAGGATTGCTTGAGCTCGGGAGGTGAAGGTTGCAGTGAGCCAAGATCATGCCATGGCACTCCAGACTGGGCAACAGAGCGAAACCTTGTCTCAAACAAACAAACAAAAAAAACTGCATACATATATATCTCATTTGTTGTCCTATTTTAGCTAACATTTTAATTTTCTTTGCTTCACGGAAGTTGTGTGCTATTGTTTTCTAGAAAAGGTTGTAAAGGCCAGGCGCGGTGGCTCACGCCTGTAATCCCAGCATTTTGGGAAGCCGAGGCAGGTGGATCACCTGAGGTCAGGAGTTCGAGACCAGTCTGACCAATAAGGTGAAACCCCGTCTCTACTAAAAATACAAAAAAAATCGATTGGCCGGGCGTGGTGGCAGGCGCCTGTAGTCCCAGATGCTCAGCAGGTTGAGACAGGAGAATTGCTTGAACCTGGGAGGTGGAGGTTGCAGTGAGCCGAGATCACGCCACTGTACTCCAGCCTGGGCGATGGAGTAAGGCTCCATCTCAAAAAAAAAAAAAAAAAAAGATTTTACCAATTTTTAGTAGATGGTCCAAAAAAACAGAACAAAAAGATTTGTAGTAGATAGTCTATTATGAACTTATTTTAACTAAAAAATTTTTCTTCCTGTCTAGGAAGTGAAAGTACTTAGCATTGATCAAAGAAATTTCAAATTACGATCAATTGGGTAAGTTTTGAAAGTCTTTTAAGTACCGAGTTAAAGTTATATTCTTCATTGAATTCAATGAGCAAGGAAACAGATGGAAACATATATCAGAGGGCCACTTGCAGATTGAGTTTTGTGGGATGTCTAAGGGCTTGGAAGGACCAGAAACTTAACAAAATAAAGTTGATTTTAATTGTTAAATCTGATTCCCAATTTGTTGATTTTTTAGGGAGAGAATACATGTAATTGCTAAATGGCACAGCATAAAGCCCAGCTTAGTGGATGGGAAACACTGACACTTTTTTTCTCATATGTTCTCACTCCTAGACCTATTTAAATCAATTCCTTCTTTTAACAAATCGTACTTTTATTTTCCTTCCAGAGTTTGCAAACACTTGATTAGGTCACTTTGATTGGACTTGTTTCTCAGGTTTCTTTAGTCACTTAATTATATTTTTTAGGTTTTTTCTTTTTTCTTTTTTTTTTTTTTTTTTTGATACAGGGTCTTGTTCTGTCTCCCAGGCTGGAGTACAGTGGTGTGGTCATGGCTCACTGCAGCTTCAGCCTCCTGGGCTCAAGGGATCCTCCCACCTCAGCCTCCTGAATAGCTGGGACCACCAAGTGTGCCACTATGCCTGGCTGACTTTTTTGTTTTCTGAAGAGATGGGGTCTCCCCATGTTGCCCAGGCTGGTCTCAAACTCCTGGGCTCAAGCAGTCCTCTGGCCTCGGCCTCCCAAAGTGCTGAGGTAATAGGCATGAGCCACTGTGCCTGGCCCTCCTAGGTTACTTTTACATATAGCTTTTTTATTTTATTTTCATTTATTATTTATTTATTTATTTATTTATTTATTTATTTTTGAGACAGAGTCTCGCTCTGTTGCTCAGGCTGGAGTGTGTGATCTCAGCTCACTGCAACCTCCACCTCCTGGGTTCAAGCGATTCTTCTGCCTCAGCCTCCCGAGTAGCTGAGATTATACGCGCCTGCTACCACGCCTGGCTAATTTTTTGTATTTTTAGTACAGACGGGGTTTCACTGTGTTGGCCAGGCTGGTCTGAAGCTCCTGACCTCAGGTGATCTGCCCGCATCAGCCCTCCCAAAGTGTCGAGATTACAGGCTTGAGCCACTGTGCCCGGCCTCATTTATTTTTTTAGAAATGGGTTCTCATTCACTATGTTGCCCAGGCATCCTCAAACTCCTGGGCTCAAGTGATCCTCCTGCCTTGGCCTCCTGAGTAGCTGGGACAACAGGTGCATACCACCACGCCCGGCTCCATTTAATTTAATTTAATTGATTGATTGATTGATTGATTGATTTGAGACAGGGTCTTGCCCTGTCCCCCAGGTTGGAGTGCAGTGGTGTAATCATGGCTCACTGCAGCTTTGAACTCCTGGGTTCAAGTGATCCTCCTTTCTCAGCCTCCCAAGTAGCTGGGACTACAGGTGCGCACTACCATGCCAAGCTAATTTGTTGTTGTTGAGACAGAGTCTTGCTCTGTTGCCCAGGCTGGAGGGCAGTGGTGCAGTCTTGGCTCGCTGCAACCTCTGCCTCCAGAGTTCAAGCGATTCTCCTGCCTGAGCCTCCTGAGTAGCTGGGATTACAGGCACCTGCCACCGTGCCTGGCTAATCTCAGCTAATTTTTAATTTTTTTATAGAGATGGGGTCTTGCTATGTTGCTAGGCTGGTCTCTAACTCCTGTGGCCCCATTTTATATTGAATTTCATTCATTCTTTTTGTAAAGTGAGGTCTTTTATTATCTTCTCTGTGTTTTTGTTTTGTTTTGTTTTTTGTTGTTTTTTAATGAGTAAAGAAACAGGCTTGCTGGGTGCAGTGGCTCACGCCTGTAATCCCAGCACTTTGGGAGGCCGAGGCGTGCAGATCATGAGGTGAAGAGATTGAGACCATCCTAGCCAACATGGTGGAACCCCATCCCTACTAAAAATACAAAAATTAGCCAGGTGTGGTGGTGGGCACCTGTAATCTGAACTACTCAGGAGGCTGAGGCAGGAGAATCGCTTGAACCCAGGAGGCAGAGGTTGCAGTGAGCCAAGATTGTGCCACTGCACTCCAGCCTGGCAACAGCGTGAGACTCCGGCTCAAAAAAAAAAAAAAAAAAGAAACAAGCATGTCCAAAAGTACTAGCTAATAAGTGTTTGAACAGAATTTTAAAGCTTTGCTCTTTGTATTATACCACGTTGTGATCTTCACTCACATTAGTGTCAAAGACAGAGAGGAGACTGATCCCAAGTTCTAGATTACTTTTCTAGGGCCTTCTATATACAGATCATGGATATTTTTGGAAAAGTTGTAAAGTGTAAACCAAGTTCGGACTGTATTATAGAGTCTAGTATTTTGCCTTTGTGGTACTCAGACTTGCTTTCTCCAATGGGAGGTATTATTTAATTAGTTTTTGTTTTTCTTTTTTGTTTCGTTTTTGTTGTTTTTGTTTTGAGAGAGGGTTTTGCTTTGTCTCTCAGCCTGGAGTGCAGTGGCATGATCATGGCTCACTGCAGCCATGACCTTTTGGGCTCAAGCAATCCTTCTACCTCAAACTCCCACGTAGCTAGGACAACAGACATATGCCACCATGCCTGGCTAATTTTTTTTTTTTTTAATCTTTTGTAGAGACAGGGTCTCGCTACATTGCCCAGGCTGGTCTCGAACCCCTGAGCTCAAGCTATCTTCCTGCCTCAATCTCCCAAAGTGCTGAGATTACAGGTGTGAGCCACCGCACCCAGCCTACTTAACTAGTTTCATAACTGAGGATAGTACAAATTTTGAATATGTTACTACTCTGTTTTGAAACAATATTTACTAAACAATGTTTATTGAGATTCCACCATAGGTACACTATATTGGGGCACATTTATTTTGAGATCAACTATCAACCTTTTTTTAAAGTTTTTAAAATTAATTTTTTGTTTGTTTGTTTTTTGACAGTCTCACTCTGTTGCCCAGGCTGGGAGTGCAATGATGTGATCTTGGTTCACTGCAATGTCCGCCTCTCAGATTCAAACCATTCTTATGCCTCAGCCTCCTGAGTAGGTAGGACCACGGGCGCATGGCACCATGCCTGCCTAATTTTTGTATTTTTAGTAGAGACGAGTTCTCACCATGTTGGCCAGGCTGGTCTTGAACTCCTGGATTCATCTACCTCTGCCTCCCAAAGTGCTGGGATTACAGGTGGGAGCCACTGTGCCTGGCCACTAGAATTAAATTTTTTTTTTTTTTTTTGAGACAGAGTCTCGCTCTGTCGCCCAGGCTGGAGTGCAGTGGCATGATCTCAGCTCACTGCAATCTCCGCCTCCTGGCTCAAGCGATTCTCCTGCCTCAGCCTCCTGAGTAGTTCGGATTACAGGTGCCTACCACCACGCCTGGCTAATTTTTGTATTTTTAGTAGAGACAGAGTTTCATCATGTTGGCCAGGCTGGTCTTGAACTCCTGACCTCAGGTGATCCGCCTACCTCGGCCTCCCAAAGTGCTGGGATTACAGGCATGAGCCACCGCGCCTGACCTTTTTCATTTCGCTCTGTTGCCTAGGCTGGAGTGCAGTGGCCCGATCTTGGCTCACTGCAACCTCCACCTCCTGGGTTCAAGCGATTCTCCTGCCTCTGCCTCCCAAGTAGCTGGGATTACAGACATGCGCCACCACGCCCGGCTAATTTTGTGTTTTTAGTAGAGACAGGGTTTTTCCATGTTGGTCAGGCTGGTCTCAAACTGCCGGCCTCAACTGCCGACCTCAGATGATCCACCTGCTTCGGCCTCCCAAAGTGCTGGGATTACAGGCATGAGCCACCGCGCCTGGCCTATAATTAAAAATTTTTTTGAAACAGAGTCTTGCCCTAACACCCAGGCTAGAGTGCGGTGGTGCAATCACAGCTCACTGCAGCCTTGACTTCTGGGCTCAAGCAATCTTCCTGCCTCCTCCTCGTGAGTGGCTGGGACCACAGGCATGTGCCACCACACCCAGCTAAATTTTTTTATTTTTTTAATTTTGTGTACAGATGAGGTCTCCCTATGTTGCTCAGGCTGTTCTCAAACTCCTGGGCTCAAGCGATCCTCCCTTTGGCCTCCGGAAGTGCCAGGATTATAGGTATGAGCCACCGCACCTGGCCTTAACTATCAACCTTGAGAGCAAATGATGATACTGCACACACGTCCCTCAACAGCTGTATCTTCTGACAAATGAAAATGAAACTTAACAGCTCCCTGACCCCCTCCTGTCTCTTTTGGCTTTCTAGCATGTTAACCACATTTACAAGGCTTATTTTAAAACATATAAAGAGAGAACAAATCTTAATCATGTTTTAATTTGTATTCTCAAGGTGGGGAGAAGAATTTTCATTGTCCAAGCACCCTCAGGTATGTTTTAAAATCCAGCCATTAAGAACATGAAAAATTTCCTTACCATAAAGTTCATATATGTGACAATCAACTTCAGTTAGTTCTAACTGGTGTAAAGTGATAAGTTTTTCTCAAGCTTCTCTGACCTGTCTGGATATATTTTGTTAAAATACTGTGATTATACACACCTGATTTAGTGGATGAGGCGTCAGCATTGGGTTCTAGGGTCAAGTTTCTTCAGATTATTGTGGAATTTGAAATTCTCTTTGCCTTTTTGACCTTTATTTCTTCTCCTATAATAAAGATGTTGGACTAGATGTTCTCTATTGTGCCTTCTACTTTCTGTGTGTCTCTAGATTCTGTATTTGCCGACCTGTATGGCCTCACTCTATGGTAGGAAAATCTATTGGAACAGGAGTTGGCAGTTTTTTTCTGTAAAATGGACAGATAATAAATGTTTTAAGATTTGTGGGCCCAGAATGACAGAAGAGCAGCTACTCAGTGCTTCTGTTGTAGCACCAAAGTAGCCATAGATAATACTTAAATGAATGAGTTCACTTGTATTCTAGTAAAACTTATTTATGCCCATTGAAATTTGAATTTCTTATCATTTTCAAATGTAACAAAATGTCATTGTTTTGATTTTTTTCCCCAACCATTTAAAAATGTAAAAATCAGGGCAGGCATGGTGGCTCAGACCTGTAATCCCAGCACTTTGGGAGGCCAAGGCAGGCAGATCGCTTTAGGTCAGGAGTTTGAGACCAGCCTGGCCAACATAGTGAAACCTAGCCTCTAATAAAAATACAAAAATTAGCTGGGCGTGGTGGCACGCGCCTGTAATCCTAGCTGCTCAGGAGGCTGAGGCAGGAGAATCACTTTAACCTGGGTGGCAGAGGTTGCAGTGAGCCGAGATCATGCCACTGCACTCCAGCTTGGGTGACAGAGCGAGACTGGTCTCAAAAAAATAAAATAAAAGTAAATAAATAAAGATGTAAAAATCACTCTTACTTTATGGGACTGTACAAAAAGAGGCAATTTGGCCTGTGGGCTATATATATTTTGCTGACCCCTGTGTTTAGGCCAGAAAAAAAATACAGACAGGTCACTTAACTACTGGGATACATTCTGAGAAATGCATCTTTAGGCGATTACATCATTGTGCAAACATCATAGAGTGTACTTACACAAACCTAGATGCTATAACCTATGCTATATGGTATAGCCTATCGCTCCTAGGCTATGAACCTGTACAGCATATTACTATACTGAATACTATAGGCAGTTGTTACACATTGGTAAATATTTGTGTATTTATATTTCTAAATACCAAAAAAAGGTATAGTAAAAATACAGTATTATAGGCCCGGCATGGTGGTTCACGCCTGTAATCCCCGCACTTTGGGAGGCCGAGGTGGGTGAATCACCTGAAGTCAGGAGTTCTAGACCAGCCCGGCCAACGTGGTGAAACCCCATCTCTACTAAAAATACAAAAATTAGCTGGGTGCGGTGGCGGGCGCTTGTAATCCCAGCTATTTGGGAGGCTGAGGCAGGAGAATCGCTTGAACCTGGGAGGCGGAGGTTGCAGTGAGCGGAGATCACGCCATTGCACACTCCAGCCTGGGCGACAAGAGCAAAACTCCATCTAAAAAAAAAAAAAAAGAAACAGTATTATAATCTTCTCAGACCACCATCATATATGCAGTTAGTCATTGACCAAAATGTTATGTGGCACATAACTGTATTCTAAATTCATATTTGTCATTGGAAGTGTTCAGAATGGATTGTGAGCAAATTAATTTCATTTATTCCTAAGAGTTTTTGTTTATGTGAGACAGTGCCTTGCTATGTTGCCCAGGCTGATCCGAAACTCCTAGTCTCAAGCAATCCCCCCACCTCAGTCTCCTGAGTAGCTGAGCTTACAGGTGCACACCACCAATTCCAGCTTGGTACTCCTAACAGTTTTTGTTTTGTTTTGTTTTGTTTTGTTTTTGAGACGGAGTCTCATGCTATTGCCCAGGCTGGAGTGCAGTGGCACGATCTCAGCTCACTGCAACCTCCGCCTCCCAGGTTCAAGCGATTCTCCTGCCTCAGCCTCACAAGTAGCTGTGATTACAGGCACATGACGCCATACCTGGCTAATTTTTTGTATTTTTAGTAGAGATGGGGTTTCACCATGTTGGCCAGGCTGATCTCGAACTCCTGAGCTCAGGTGATTTACCTACCTCAGCCTCCCAAAGGAGGCGTGAGCCATCGCGCCCAGCCAACAGTTTTTTTTATTATTATTATTCTTTCTTTTTTTTTTGAGACAGTCTCACCCTGTCACCCAGGCTGGAGTGCAGTGACGTGACCTCTACTCACTGCAACCTCCCCCTCCCGGGTTCAAGCGATTCTCGTGTCTCAGCCTCCCGAGTAGCTGGGATTACAGGCCCATGCAACCATGCCAGGCTAATTTTTGTATTTTAGTAGAGACCGGGTTTCACCATGTTGGCCAGGCTGGTTTCAAACTCCCGACCTCAGGTGATCCACCCACCTTGGCCTCCCAAAGTGCTGGGATTATAGGCGTGAGCCACTGCGCCCAGCTACTTCTTATTTTTTGAATGAATGATCAAATAACTCTTTTTTTTTTTTTGAGATGGAGTCTCACTCTGTTGCCCAGGCTGGAGTGCAGTGGCGTAATCTCAGCTCACTGCAACCTCCACCTCCCAGGTTCAAGCGATTCTCCTGTCTCTGCTTCCTGAGTAGCTGGGATTACAGGTGTATGCCACCACAGCCGGCTAATTTTTGTATTTTTAGTAGAGGTGGGGTTTCACCATGTTGGTCAGGCTGGTCTCAAACTCCTGACTTCAGGTGATCCACCCGCCTCGGCCTCCCAAAGTGCTGAGATTACAGGCATGAGCCACTGGGCCCAGCCAATCAACTTTTCAAAGCAAAAAGGAATGTTTTACAAATAGCTTATTAAAACATCTGGTTCCTGGAATATTTCTTGGTTTAAAAATACCTTCCTGGTTTTAATACTGTCTTTACCTTCTCTCCATGAATCCATATGCCATCCATCCATGAATTTATGCATGCATTCAGCAAATACTTATCAAGTGCCTCCAGTGTTTCCGACTTTTTTTTATGCACTCGAGGTAGAAATGTAATAGGATAAGCGAAGTCTCTGCCCTTACTGAGTTTAAAATGTAGTGGGAGAAGTGAGCCAGACAAACATGTAAACACATAATATAATTTCAGATAGTGAACAGTGCCATCAGGATAAGGTAAGAGTGGTTGGAGGAGGGGAGGGGGTAGTCAGAAAATATATGTTTATTAACCCATTCTCACGCTGCTGATAAAGACATACCCGAGACTGGGTAATTTATAAAGGAAAGGGGCTTAATTGATTCATAGTTCAGCATGGCTGGGGAGACCTCAGGAAACTTACAATCATGGTGGAGGGGGAAGCAAACCCTTCCTTCTTCACATTGTGGCAGGAAGAGAAGTGAGTGCTGAGCGAAGGGGGAAGCCCCTTAGAAAACCATCAGATCTCCTGAAAACTCACGCACTATCACTAGAACAGCATGGTGGAAACCGCCCCCGTGATTCAATGATCTCCACCTGCTCCCTCCCACAACACGTGGAGATTATGAGCACTACAGTTCAAGATGAGATTTGGGTGGGGACACAGCCAAAATATATCAGTATGTTTGAGAAAGTGATATTTGAGCAGAGGCAAGAGAGATGAGGAGTGAGCAGAAATAAGGAAGAACTTTCTAGGTGAAGAAACAGGTGTAAAGGCCCTGAAATGAGGTAAGTTCAGGGAACAGCAAGCTGGAGCTGAGAGTGAAGGTGTAATAGTAGGAGACAAGGTTGTAGAGATAGGGCCACAGCCTCTTTGGTAAAATTTGGTAAGGGGGGTATAGGATCAAGTACTCACGTATAGGAGTTGGCCTTCTGATGGGAGCCAGGGACAAGCCATTCATTGCAATCAGGCTAAGGTGAGTACAGATACAGCATGATGGTAGATTTGGTGGTAGGAAAATGAGTCAGTTCTTACTGAGTTGCTCTTACTTTCTCTAGGAAGCACAGTTGATTGAGAGTGAGAATGAGGGAGGAATGATCACTAGAGGAGAAGAGAAAGAATTGTCTCAGAGAGTGAAAAAGGGAATTTATTGGTAATTGTAAGATTTTACTGCGAGTACTGAATTCCTGTTTGAGATGTGTGGACATACACTCAGGGTGATACCAGTTAGCATGGTGTGTGCTGCCATAAGCAGACAGTTGAACTTGAATTAGGTTGTGGTTTTGCCAGGTGATTGTGGCAGAGGAGAAAAAGCAGTGGCAGTGCCACTTATATCCTTCTGTGAAATCTTCCTTTTTTTGTGTGGTGTAGAGCTAGCAAATGCCATTTACCTATTGCCTGGTACATTTTATGGTGCACAGAATTATTGTAGATTCCTTTTGGAGCTGGAAAGAACCTAAGAGAACATCTAATTCTGTGGTTTTAAACTGGGGCAGGGTTGGGCAATGTCATGTATCAGAGACGTGTGGAGAGCTTTTGACCTGGGAAACTATATCTTATTCTTCAGCTAGACTTGGAAAGAGAAGAGTCCCAAGAGGTGAAGTGAGTGTTGTCAACTGAGGAAAAGAGAATAAGTTGAATTCCTAGGGCCTAGGTCAGAGTATAAGGAGGTGGTTTGGATTTCAGAAAGAGCCCTGAGCCAAATAGTAGAAAAGCTTGTGTTCTTTGATTCAACCCGTTTAATTTTTTTTTTTAATCATCCTCAAAAGTTTTTTACTTTTTTTTCTTTCCAACTTTTATTTTTAGGTTCATGGGGTACACATACGAGTTTGTTACATGGGTAAATTGCATGTTGTGGGGGTTTAGTGTACAGATAATTTTGTCACCTAGGTAATCAGCATAATACTTGATAGGCAGTTTTTCAATCCTCACCCTCCCCCAACTCTCAAATAGACCCGGTGTCTTGTTTCCCTCTTTGTGTTCATGTGTACTCAATGTTTATGTCCCAAATAAATATATGGAAACATGGTATTTGATTTTCTGCTCCTGCATGAATTCACTTAGGATAATGGCCTCCAGCTCCATCCACGTTGTTGCAAAGGACATGATCTCATTCTTTTTTATGGCTGTGTAGTATTCTATGGTGTATATGTGTCACATTTTCTTTATCCAGTCTACCATTGATGGGCATGTGGATTGATTCTATGTCTTTGCTATTGTGAATAGTGCTGCAGTGAACATACCCATGGATGTGTCTTTATGTGATTTAACCCATTTTATAAATGAAAAACTGATGTCCAGACAGGCCAGACAATTTCTATACACCCAGGTGGAAACAAAGCCAGGATTAGAGTTCCATGTCCCAACTCCATTGTGCATGTGTTGCCTCTCATTTTTCTTGGATCCCTGTATATTCTCCTAATTTGATAACTAATTGTTTCATGTGAGTTTTTCATTTTCAAAATACTAAAATTTTTACTTTCTGCTGATTGTTGCTAGAGTTAATGATTATGATTTCAATATCCTATTTTCCTTTTTTTTTTTTTTTTCTCTAACCCCAACTTTAGGGAACAGAAGTCAAAGCAATAACATATTCAGCAATGCAGGTCTATAATGAAGAGAAGCCGGAAGTTTTTGTGATCATTGACATTTAAGACACCAAAAAATAAAAGACTCCTATGAAGAACTGTTTTTGTTTTCCTCTTCCTTTTGAGAAGACACTATGAATTAAATTCTACAGCTTTTTTTTGATATATGGAAATTTGTAGAACAGAAATATTTTAGTTAAAGTGTGACTTTCAGAAAGGGAAAATCAGGGCACAGCCTTGGTCTGTGTTCCCCAAATATTCACACTTTAAAGAATTCTTCAACCCCCCAAGGGACAGTTATGGTCCTTTGATTCTCTGCTGTGGCAGTAGGTGTGCCTCATGCCCTTCCAGTGCAATGCAAGCCCTCCAGCCTCACCCCAGAGAGGATCACTGATGTCAGCAGCAGCCTGAGGCTGAATCCAGGTTGAAAGAAGAATAACTTGAAAAAATATATTTCCACACACAGAATTTTGTTTTTCTTCCAAGTTGGTTAAGACATATATTTTGTTTCTTTTTTTTTTTTTTTTTTTTTTTTTTGAGACGGAGTCTCGCTCTGTAGCCCAGGCTGAAGCTCAGTGGTGTGAGCTCGGCTTACTGCAAGCTCCACCTCCCGGGTTCACGCCATTCTCCTACCTCAGCCTCCCGAGTAGCTGGGACTATAGGCACCCGCCACCATGCCCGGCTAATTTTTGTATCTTTAGTAGAGACGGGGTTTCACTGTGTTAGCTAGGATGGTCTTGATCTCCTGACCTTGTGATCTGCCCACCTTGGCCTCCCAAGGTACTGCGATTACAGGCATGAGCTACCATGCCTGGCCACAAGAGATAGATTTTCTATATGCACATAAGGGAGGTGCTGGTTTAGGTTGCTATTGGACAGAGCTATCCTGTATTCCAGTTGGTTTTTGTAGAGAAACAATTAGACTTCTCTAGATAGAGCCCTGATTTTTCTCTCACGCTTTCAGTTTTTTAAAAGCACTAATGATATTTCCTGTTTTCTCATAAGAAAAAGTCAATACTATGCCTTACAAAGAGACCTTTCCTTCTAATATAGAATTTTATTTGAAAGTGAGTACATGTTTATAACTAGAGAATAAAAGGAGAATTTTTGAAAAATTTCTTTATTGTTGTTTTTGTTTAACTACTTAAGCTATTCGTCCTTTTTTTTGAGACAGGATCTTGCTCTGTCCCCCAGGCTGGAATGCACTGGTGCAATCATAGCTTACTGTGGCCTCGAACTGGGCTCGAGCAGTCCTTCCAACTCAGCTTCCCAAATTGCTGGAACTACAGGAATGCACCACCATACCTGGCTAATTTTTAAATTTTTTTGTAGAGACAGGGTCTCACTATGTTGTCTTGAACTGGTCTTGAACTCCTGGGCTCAAGTGATCCACCTTGGCCCCCCAAAGTAGTGGGATTACAGGTGTGAACCACTGCACCAGGCCTAGCTATTTGTCTTTAAGGAGACAGGAGGCCAGGAAAACAACCTTAAAATGATCTGAACTCTTAAAGTAGATGACTTTTTAAAAATGAAATTTAGTTTGATTTGCACCTTTTTTCTTGTTTCTATTGATTGAGGTATTCTCTTTTGGGATCAAGAGTTTGCAAAGTTGCTATTTATTCCCAAGAACATAAGAAAAAATTGCCACTGGGTGGTGCTAAATATCATCATAGTATGGCGAACCTGAACTAAAAGGAACGGATTAGCAATTATTTTTCTATGGGTATTTAACAGAAAACAGGGTTAATGAAAGCTGGGCACAGTGGCTCACACCTGTAATCCCAACACTTTGGGAGGCTGAGGCAGGCGGATCACCTGAGGTCAGGAGTTCAAGCCCAGCCTGGTCAACATAGTGAAACCCCATCTCTACTAAAAATACAAAATATTAGCCTGGCTTGGTGGCAGGCACCCATAATCCAAGCTACTCGAAAGCCTGAGGCAATGAGAATCGCTTGAACCCAGGAGGTGGAGGTTGCAAGTGAGCTGAGATTTGCCCCTGAACTGCAGCCTAGGTGACAGAGTGAGACTCTGACTCAAAACAGAAAAAGAAAATAGGGTTAATGAAGAATAGGCCAAGAGCCTGTGGTTTGAAAAGCAGCTCTTCAAATGAATATATATTAGGAACACTGGGTAGTGCTTTTTAACCTCCTTTGTACTCAGGCACATTTTACAAATTTAAATTGTTACTCTCCAAGCCAAACACATCCCTCAGAATCCTTTTACCTTTTATTAGGGTTGATTGCCAGGCTGTGATGGGGCTCTTTTTTTCACAGAACCTTTGCATATCGTGGGCTAATTGGGGCTTAATTGTGAAAATGAACAATGGAAGACCATGAAGGCAATGAAGGCCAAATCCAGAGTAAGAAGAGGGTGAGAGTTGGAATACAATAAAACCAAATAGAGCTGGGCACAGTGGCTCATGCCTGTAATCCTAGCACTTTGGGAGGCCAAGGTGGGTGGATCACTTGAGCCCATGAGTTTGGGACCAGCCTGGACAACATGGTGAAACCCTGTTTCTACAAAAAATATAAAAATTAGCCAGGTGTGGTGGCATGCACCGGTAGTCCCAGCTACTTGGGAGGCTGAGGCAGGAGAATCTCTTGAACCCCGGAGGCAGAGGTTGCAGTGAGCCGAGATCACACCACTGCACTCCAGCCTGGGCGACAGGAGTAAAACCTTGTCTCAAACAAAACAAAAACTAAGTGAGGCACAGACTTGCCTAGGACAAAAAGCATGCAAGGCAACCATATTGTTACCGGTGAAAGGTTTTGACTATGAGTTGACAGGTTCTTGGCGTTTTGAACAAATAATTGGACAAAATGCACAAAGCAAAAAAATGAAGCAATGAAAGCACACATTTATTGAAACAAAAAGTACACTCCACAGAGTGTAAGCAGGCTCAAGCAAGGGGCTCAAGAGTGCTGGTTACAGGATTTTTCTGGGGTTTAAATACCCTCTAGAGGTTTCCCATTGGTTACTTGCTTATACTGTATGTAAATTAAGGAGTGGCCCACGACCAGTCTGATTGGTTGTAGGAGGTGACCAATCAGAGGCTGAAGTAGAGTTCTGAATGAAGACTGTGGAGCCAAAGGGAGTACAGTCTGATCCTCTTGATTCAGTTCTAGGAAGTCAGCACAAATCTGCCTTAGGTTCCCCGCCTCCAGACCCTATTCTGCCTCAATATTGCTTACTACCAGCACTACATAATGGAGTTAAGTAAAAACAAGTGAGATGTAATTATGCAATACAAATTATAATTTATGATAAACTTATAATCTATTATATTTTAATGTAAATTTCAAATCTTAATATGTGTTTTTGGCTGGGCACAGTCGCTCATGCCTCTAATCCTAGCACTTTGGGAGGCTGAGGCGGGCAGATCATCTGAGGTTGGGAGTTCCAGACCAGCCTGACCAACATGGAGAAACCCCGTCTCTACTAAGAAATACAGAATTAGCCAGACGTGGTGACACATGCCTGTAGTCCCAGCTGCTTGGGAGGCTGAGGCAGGGGAATCGCTTGAACTTGGGAGGCAGAGGTTGCAGTGAGCAGAGATCACGCTATTGCACTCCAGCCTGGGCAACAAGAGCAAAACTCCGTCTCAAAAAAAAAAAAAAAAAAGAAAGAGAAATGTGTGTTAGTTTTTAAGTATGCCAAAATGTAATGAATAGAAGGAAGTTGAGTGTGTCACCCTTTATATAGAAAATTGGCATCTTTAGTCCATCAGCAGCAATGCACAGTTTATTTTTGGTTTATTTATTGAAATGGCTGCACTGGCTGTCACCAGATTCTTCTGCTAATTTCAAATAGGTGTTTTGGCCTAGGGAGCAGATTCTCCCCCAACTGCAGAGCTAATTGATTTAAATGGGGACTGAACCTTATCCTCACATGAAAACTCTGTTCTAGTTATAAACGTCTCAACATTATCTCTCACCTCATGACATACCCACTCATCTTCACTTCTCTGTCCAGTTCTCCTTTCTGGGCTGCCTTTATCCTTCCTCCTAAAGTAAGGGAAGAAAACCCACTGCCTAAGGAGCCAGGTGGGTAATGGGATTGGCTATGTGTTGAGCCCAGGGCTTATAGTGTCTGAGAGGTCAGCTGCCTCAGCGATAGCCCTTGTCGGTAGTGGGAATACAAGCTGAGTTTTGTAGTTTCTCATGGCACCTCAAAAATTGGGATTTTTATGTGAAAGCTCCCAATTTTTTGGAAAAAATAAAACCAAAACACTATGGTCATCACAATGAGGGGCAAACATCTTGCAAGTTCTGCTTTAAAGTCCACATCAGGCCGGGCGTGGTGGCTCACGTTCGTAATCCCAAAACTTTGGGAGGCCGAGGCAGGTGGATCATGAGGTCAGGAGTTCAAGACCAGCCTGGCCAAGATGGTGAAACCCGTCTCTACTAAAAATACAAAAATTGGCTCGGCATGGTGTCGGGCGCCTGTAATTCCAGCTACTCGGGAAGCTGAGGCAGAGAATTGCTTGAACCCGGGAGGCAGAGGTTGTAGTGAGCCAAGATTGTGCCACTGCACTCCAGCCTGGGTGACAGAGTGAGGCTCTGTCTAAAAAAATAAATAAATAAATAAAGTCCACGTCAAAGCCTGTCACCAAGAAACCTTGCCAACCATTTCAGCCATTAGTGGTCTTCTCTGAATTGCACCTGTCTAGTTAGTTTTAAAGATTTGCCAGCTTAGTCAATTTTATAATTGTCGAACGTTTGCTAGTTTTGTCTCTCTGAATAGAAAGCAAGCCCCCAGATCACATAATGGTCATTGGCTACTTAATGATGAATGGATTAAGCGTTTTAGGGCTACTTAAATCTCTTAGGCAGAGACTGCAGGTCAACTTCTTGAACAAATCTCAAGAGTTTAAGAATCTCAAGTCAGGCTTGGGAGGCCAACACAGGTGGATCACTTGAGCCTAGGAGTTTGAGACCAGCCTGGGCAACATGCTGAAACTCCACCTCTACTAAAAATACAGAAAAATAACCGGGGATGGTAGCACAGGCCTGTAGTCCCAACTTGGGCAGCTGAGGTGGGAGAATCACCTGAGGCCAGGAAGTCTAGGCTGCAGTGAGCCATGATGACGCCACTGCACCCCAGCCCGGGTGAGAGTGAGACCTTGCCTCCAAAAAAAAAAAAAAAAAAAAAAGGAATCTTAAGTCACAAGCCTTGATTCCTAATCCTTGCTCTACTGATGACCTTGGTCCTTATCTATGTATTATGGGTAACAATAGTGGTATGATTTTTTTTTTTTTTTTGAGATGGAGTCTCGCTCTGTCGCCCAGTGTGGAATGCAGTGGCATGATCTCGGCTCACTGCAAGCTCCGCCTCCTGGGTTCATGCCATTCTCCTGCCTCAGCCTCCCGAGTAGCTTGGACTACAGGCGCCTGCCACCACGCCCAGCTAATTTTGTGTGTGTGTGTTTTTAGTAGAGACGGGGTTTCACCATGTTAGCCAGAATGGTCTCTATCTCCTGACCTCGTGATCCGCCCGCCTTGGCCTCCCAAAGTGGTGGGATTACAGGCGTAAATCACCGCGCCCAGCCAATGATCTTTTTAAACATTTTTATTTTTATTTTAGAGATGGGATCTTACTATGTTGCCCAGGCTGGTCTTGAACTCCTGGGATCAAGAGATCCTCTTGCCATGGCCTTCCAAAGTGCTAGGATAACAGGTGTGAGCCACCACACCCAGCTGATCTCTTATCACTGGTACCTCCCATCTAAGATGGCTAAGTGGTTGTATTCACAGCCTCTTTTGCCAGTTCTTTCCAGTTTGGAAGAGAATGTTCAAGGAGAACCATTCATACCCTTCTCAAGACAGGAGCAGTGCCATCATGAACTACTGGGGCTACTCCCTCACCCAATCTGACCTGCAGAAGGCTTGGGGATTACCAGATTCTGCCCAGTAAGAAGCCCTGAATGATCTCAACAATACTAGCTTTGCCACAGAGAAACTATGAGACTGAGAATTTAGTTTCCTCACTTCAGAAACGAGGACATTGGAAAAGATATCCTCCAAAAGCTCTTCCAGAGCAAACTGTCAGAATTTAGTGACTGTATTACTGTATCAGTATGATTTCCTAAAGTGCTATGTACATTTTTTTTGTTTAATTACCTATAAGTGGCCTGGCGCGATAGCTCATGCCTGTAATCACAGCACTTTGGGAGGCTGAGGTAGGTGGATCACCTAAGGTCAGGAGTTCAAGACAAGCCTGGCCAACGTGGTGAAACCCCATCTCTACTAAAAATACAAAAATTAGCTGGGCATGGTGGCAGGCGCCTGTCATCCCAGCTACTCTGGAGGCTGAGGCAGGAGAATTGTTTGAACCTGGGAGGTGGAGGTTGCAGTGAGCCAAAATCACACCATTGCACTCCAGCCTGGGCGACAAGAGCAAAACTCCTTTTCAAAAAAAAAAAAATTTACATATAAGTAATTGCTTAATGTTAAATTCTGGACATGCAAGAGTGTGCTTTTAGAATGAACCAACATTATGGCCAGGCGCAGTGGCTCATGCCTGTAATCCCAGCACTTTGGGAGGCCGAGGCAGGTGGATCACCTGAGGTTGGGAGTTTGAGACCTGCCTGACCAACGTGGAGAAACCCCGTCTCTACTAAAAGTACAAAATTAGCTGGGCATGGTGGCACATGCCTGTAATCCCAGCTACTAGGGAGGCCGAGGCAGGAGAATCGCTTGAACCTGGGAGGTGGAGGTTGCGGTGAGCTGAGATCTCACCACTGCACTCCAGCCTGGGCAACAAGAGCGAAACTCCATCTCAAAAAAAGAATGAACCAACATTTATTTTGTCATAAATGCATATCCAGGTCTCCACTGTACAAAACATTTTTCTAGGTGCTTCCATCTGGAAAATGTTACCCATTTGTCATACCGGCAATTTTACATGTAGTACATTTATTCTACTTTTTATTAATGAGGAAATTAGTGACAACTAAGACTATCTGGCTATAAGAGGCAGACTTGGGACTTCAGACTCTAGTCAATGTATTTACACAAGATTCTTTTTTTTTTGAGACAGAGTCTCACTCTGTCGCCAGGCTGGAGTGCAGTGGCGTGATCTTGGCTCACTGCAACCTCTGCCTCCTGGGTTTAAGTGATTCCCCTGCCTCAGCCTCCCAAGTAGGTGGGACTACAGGCACCAACCACCATGCCTGGCTAATTTTTTGTATTTTTAGTAGAGATAGGGTTTCACCATGTTGGCCAGGATGGTCTCAATCTCCTGACCTCGTGATCCACTTGCCTTGGCCTCCCAAACGTGCATGGTGGCGCGCGCCTGTAATCGCAGCTACTCGGGAGGCTGAGGCAGGAGAATCGCTGGAACCCAGGAGGCAGAGGTTGCAGTGAGCCAAGATTGCACCACTGCCCTCCAGCCTGGGCAACAGAGCGAGACTCCGTCTCAAAAATAAAATGAAATATAATAATAATATAATATAATATAATATAATAATAAACTACCTCCCAGTATAAACACTAAAGACATTATAGTCATGGGCTCTGAGGACTAGGCTCTGATTTTTTTTCTTGCCCAAATTCCTATCTAAGGGGTCTGGGGAATCATGCCCTACAAACCATAAATTTTCATCAGATGAGTTTTATTTAACCCCATATATCATGACTTACTTTCCAATCTGACTCTGGCATAACATTTTTTTTTTTTTGAGACAGTCTCAGTCTGTCACCCAGGCTGGAGTACAGTGGTGCGATCTCGGCTCACTGCAGCCTCCACCTCCTGGGTTTAAGTGATTCTCCTACCTCACCTCCCAAGTAGCTGGGACTATGGGCATGTGCCATCGCACCCGGCTAATTTTTGTATTTTTAGTAGAGACAGGGTTTCACCATGTTGGCCAGGCTGGTCTGGAACTCCTGGCCTCAGGTGATCTGCCCACCTCGGCCTCCCAAAGTGCTGGAATTACAGGTGTAAGCCACCGTGCCCAGCATTCTTTTTAGAAAGAAGGTCTGGCTCTGTTGCTCGGAGTACAGTGGCATGATCATAGCTCACTGCAGCCTTAAACTCCTGGGCTCAGGTGATCATCCTGCCTCAGCCTCCTGAGTGGCTGGGACTACAGGCATGTGTCACTATGCCTGACTGCTGTTTTTTTGGGAGACAGTGTAACTACCCAGTGGGTTCACCTTACCTGCTGCCTAGACAGAGGCGATTTATGAAGACAGGGGAATTGCAATAGGGAAAGAGTAATTCACGCAGAGCTGGCTCTGCGGGAGACCAGAGTTATATTATTACTCAATTAAGATTGCCCAGTATTTGGGGATCAGAGTTTTTAAGGACAACTTGGTGGGTGGGGGGAAACCAGTGAGCCGGGAGTGCTAATTGGTCAGGTCACAGATGAAATCATAGGGAGTGGAAGCTGTCTTCTTGCGCTAAGTCAGTTCTTAGGTGTGGGGGGATCACAAGATCAGATGAGCCAGTTTATCGATCTGGGTGGTCCCAGCTGATCCATCAAGTGTAGGGTCTGCAAAATATCTCAAACACTGATCTGAAGAGCAGTTTAGGGAAGGTCAAGATTTTGTAACCTCCAGCTGCATGAATCCTAAACCATAATTTCTAATCTTGTGGCTAATTTCTTAGTCCTACAAAGGCAGCCTAGTCCCCAGGCAAGGAGGTTTGTTTTGGGAAAGGGCTGTTATCATCTTTGTTTTAAACTATAAACTATAAGTTTCTCCCGAAGTTAGTTCAGCCTCCACCCAGGAATGAACAAGGACCACTTGGAGGTTAGAAGCAAGATGGAGTCAGGTTAGATCTCTTTCCAGTTTGCAAAGGCAGTATTTTGCCCAGGCTGGTCTCAAACTCCTGGCCTCAAGCAATCCTTCCACTTCCTCCTCCCAAAGTGCTGGTATTACAGGCGTCAGCCACTGTGTCCAGCCCCCTCTTTAATTCTAAAGAAGGTCCACAGTGCTTGGTGAAGGGGTGTCATCATTCTAGAGACAACCCTGGGAGCCCGTGCCATCTGCACAAGTGACATGGTAGCTAGAATCTTAGTTTATTAAGCTGGGCAGGCTGAGTCACTCGTTTCTGCTTTTCCCTCTCCTTTCTCTTCTCCAGACTTATTTCCCGTCTCCTACTTATCTACTGTGGCTTTTTCCTGTGCTAATCTAGCTTTCTTTCTCCCATATCTTAGTTGAGCATCTATATTCAAAAGCCTGCACTTCAGGCCAGGCGCGGTGGCTCACGCTTGTAATCCCAGCACTTTGGGAGGCGAGGTGGGTGGATCACATGAGGCCAGGAGTTCAAGACCAGTCTGGCCAACATGGTGAAACCTCGTCTCTAATAAAAATACAAAAAAATTAGCCGGGCATGTGGCGCACGCCCATAATCTCAGATACTAGGGAGGCTGAGGCGGAAGAATCGCTTCAACCCGGGAGGCAGAGATCACAGTGAGCTGAGATCGAGCCACTGCACCCCAGCCTGGGCGACAGGACGCCAGTGAGATGCCTCTGGCCAAATCCCACGGGAGTGGTTCCCTAGCATCACGCGTCCAGGCTCCGCCCCGGCCCTTCTCACGGCTCCCATTGGCTCGGCCGCGGACTCCTGGGGCGCCGACACCTCCTACTGGCCGCCGCGGCGAGGTCGGGGAGCAGGGCACTGGCCAGTGCCAGCTGAGTTGGGAGGTGTCGGGGACGCAAGTGACTTCACAGAGCACAATGTCATAACCTTAAGTAACACCAGACAACTTTTCCTAAAGTGGGGATAAGATAGGCTTGCTCTCTAGGCTGCAGGTCTTAAGCACCTGCCGCGGCATCTGATCGCGCGGATTCGAGTCCCCTCCGCCCCTGAGTCGTGGCGTGGCTTCCAGGTTAGTCATTCCAGTGCACAACCCCCCAAGTCCAACTGTTTTAAATGAGGACGGTGCTGGATCTAGTCGGTGCCTGGCAAATGTGGGCTTTTTATTTTTGTTTTTTAATTTATTTTTATATTTTTTTTCTGAGATGGAGTTTTGCTCTTTTTGCCCAGGCTGGAGTGCAATGGCATGATCTCGGCTCACTGCAACCTCCGCCTCCCGGGTTCAAGTGATTCTTCTGCCTCAGCCTCCCGAGTAGCTGGGATTACAGGCGCCCACCACCACGCTCTGCTAATTTTGTATTTTTAGTAGAGACGGGGTTTCACGATGTTGGCCACACTGACCTGACCTCAGGTGATCCGCCGGCCTCGACCTCCCAAAGTGCTGGGATTACAGGCGTAAGCCACTGCGCCGGGCCAAATGTGGGCTTTTTATAAGGCGTCCACTACACACGACAGAAAAATGCCTATTTCCCCCTACCGCCCCCAGAGTCTAGCTAATCTAGCTTTAGGAGTATCTGGTAAATCCCAGGCCTCTCCGACGGGGGCGGTGGGGGAAGGGGAGTCTAGCTGTTAGACTGAATAACTTTCCAGGAAAAGTAGTTGTGACAAAAAACAGGACTGAAAAGGAAGAGTTTCTACCCCTTAATCTCGCTCACTGGCATAGTCATCCCTGAAAATAATATATAAAGTCATGGTTTATAGAGGGTTCACTTGCTTGAACGTGATATCCATTGTTTAGGGAGAAAAAATCCAGGCTTTTTTATTTATTTGTTACTTTTTTAATAGACAGGGTCTCACAATGTGGCCCAGGCTGGAGTGCAGTGGCGCAATCATAGCTCACTGCAGTTTTGAATTCCTGGGCTCAAGGGATCCTCTCGCCCCAGCTTCGCTTCCCAAATAGCTGGGACTACAGGCCTGTGCCACCATGCCCGCCTAATTTTAATTTTTTGGGTTTTTTTGGTGGAGGTAGAATGTCACTGATGCCCAGGCTGGCCTTGAACTCCTGGCCTCAAGTGATTCTCCCACCTCAGCCTCCCAAAGCGCTGATATTACAGGAGTGAACCAATGTGGCCATATCTCAAGGCCTTCATTTTTTAACACGTGGTGCTAATACTTTCAGGTGGGGTTTTCAACTCCTGGGTTTTTTGTGGACTTTTTCCTCAGTATACAGAAAAAGTTTAAAATCAATTCAGATAGGCAACAAAAGGCACAGTATCTTTTCTTTTGTTTTTTGAGAAGTTTCACTCTTGTTGCCCAGGCTGGAGTGCAGTGGCACAATCTCAGCTCACTGCAACGTTGCCTCCTGGGTTCAAGCGGTTCTCCTGCCTCAGCCTCCTGAGTAGCTGGGATCACAGGTGTGCACCAACACGCCCGGCTAATTTTTGTATTTTTGGTAGAGACGGGGTTTCACCATGTTGGCCAGGCTGGTCTTGAACTCCTGACCTCAAGTGATCCACCTGCCTCGGCTTCCCAAAGTGCTGGAATTACAGGTGTGAGCCACAGCGCCTGGACTCAGCATGTAACCTTTTAAAATTATGCAAGAAAATAAAAAGAAAAAAAATTATGGGCCAGTCATGGTGGCTCATGCCTGTAATCCTAGCACTTTGGGAGGCCGGGGCTGGCGGATCATCTGAGGTCAGGAGTTTGAGACCAACCGGGCCAATATGGCGAAACCCCATCTCTACTAAAAATACAAAAATTAGCTGGGTATGGTGGCCCATGCCTATAATCCCAGCTGCTTTGAGGCTGAGGCAGGAGAATCGCTTGAACCCGGGAGGCGGAGGTGTGAGCCAAGATCACACCACTGCACTCCAGCCTGGGCGACAGAGCAAGACTCCGCCTCAAAAAAAAAAAAAATTATGCAAGAAAGTACCATTTTGTCATTGGAAGAAATTCTTTTTTGCAGGAGACTGAAGAGATATACTTGTCATGAATGGATTGCAAACATAACCTTCAAGGTGGGAATGAAAATGGTACTCTATCTAAAAGTTGTGTTTTAAGTTATTTTTAAAGCTTTTTTTAAAAATGGTAATTCTTGAAGAAACAAAGCAAAAGAGAAGTTTGCTTTGTTCCCAAATTCGTCTGAAGTCTTCTTTAAATAATACAGTAGCATTTTCCTGCCTCTCTAGTATTCCATTTAACTGGAACTAAAGAATGACTTAATTCAATTATTTTATGGAATTCAAAAGTGTAGCAATTGAGCTTTTACAGAGCTTGGAGTGTTCTGGTTCCTTTCTTTAAAAAGAAAATATTAAAGCTTGTAAAATTTCAGTATGTAGTACTTCAGTCACGTATTCATTACATAGTTCTTTTATTGGTTTGAAATACTGTGTGAATTCCCAGAATGCAATACCCATAATCAAATAAAATGCAAATGCATCCCAAAATAAAAATGGGGTATTTTAAGATTACTCATTATTTTATTAGAGTGTCGATATTACTTGTCTCTATTAAAAACCTTAGATAATGGAACATGCAGTGTGTCTTGAAATTTTACAAAAATAAATATTTTCCTGGACTGGACACCTCTATTTTTAAATTTTTCCTTAATGATACGGTTGAGAACCAGTGGACTGTAAGGTCAAATAGTCCTACTGCCTCTCCTTGGCATCTATATGGGGAGGACAGAGGGAAACCTTGAATGGGCCCTATTTTGCATGTCACAAACTTCGGGAAGCTTTTATTTATTTATTTATTTTTATTTTTAGAGCCAAGATCTTGCTGTATCGTCCAGGCTGAAGTGCAGTGGCACCATCATAGCTCACTGCATCCTTCACTCAGTGATCCTAAGGCTCAAGTGATCCTCCCACCCGAGCCTCCTGAGTAGCTGAGACTACAGGCATGTGCCACCACGCCCACCTAATTTTTAAATTTTTTGTAGAGACTGCGACTTGTTATGTTGCCCAGGCTGGTCTCAAACTCCTAGGCTCAAGCAATCCTCCTACCTCTGTCTCCCAAAGTGTTGGGATTACAGGCATGAGCCACTGTATCCAGCCTAGGTTTTTTTTTTTTCAGACGGAGTCTCGTTCTGTCGCCAGGCTGGAGTGCAGTGGCGCAATCTCAGCTCACTGCAACCTCCGCCTCCCAGGTTCAAGCGATTCTCCTGCCTCAGCCTCCTGAGTAGCTGGGACTACAGGCATGCGGCACCACACCCAGCTAATTTTTGTATTTTTAGTAGAGATGAGGTTTCACCATGTTGGCCGGGATGGTCTCGATCTCTTGACCTCCTGATCCACCCGCCTTGGCCTCCCAAAGTGCTGGGATTACAGGCGTGAGCCACCGCGCCCAGCCAGCCTAGCTTGCAAAAATACTTACAGCCAAGCCCCACCTGCCCGAGATTCTGATTTGCCTAGGCATCTGTATTTTAAAAGATCCACAGGTGATTCTAATGTGCAACCAAAGTTGAGGATCTCTGGTCTAGGCAGAAATGTTGTTCCCTTTTTCCCTTATGGGCTGAATAAAAATAAGTTTCTCTTTAATAAAGAAAATAAGTAGTTGTAAGTAATATCAACAAGGAAATAAATGATTTTCCCAATGGGAAAATCAAGAAACTATATAATGGAATTGTGTATCTGGAAATCTGAAAGAGCAAAGCAGGCAAAGTATAAAATTCTGCTTGCAAATGATCTAGCTAAGCGCAAAGGTAAAGGTAAAGGGTATTTCCCTGGTCTCTGGTTTCCTTTTTTCTTTTTGAGACAGTCTTGCTCTGTCACCCAGGCTGGAGTGCAGTGGCGTGATCTCAGCTCACTGCAACCTCCACCTCCTAGGTTCAAGCAATTATTGTGCCTCGGCCTCCTGAGTAGCTGGGGTTACAGGCATGCGGCACCACGCCAGGCTAATTTTTGTATTTTTTATAGAGATGGGGTTTTACCATGTTGGCCAGGCTGGTCTTGAACTCCTAGCCTCAAATGATCCGACCACCTCAGCCTCCCAAAGTTCTGGGATTACAGGTGTGAGCCACTGTACCCAGCCTCTGGTTTCCTATTTAAAAGTGAGAAAGTATGCAACGGATTTTGATGGTTTGAAGAAAGAAAAAAAAAAAAGAAAGAGTAGGGAAAAGTGTTATACTATTTCAGTAATTGCAAAATATTTTGACTTCAAGATATTTTGACTTCAAGAGTCCCTTTGCTTCTATTGCTGTGTGGTTCATTACTTGTTAACATTATATTTAAATATTTTACTTTTTGGTGGCATTAATACAGTTCTGTGGGGAGAAGGCTGACGTGAAAATGAAGTTTACAGATCCTCGGTGGATTTCATTTTTCTGGCCTATTCATAGGTCCGTTAGCAGGAATAGTTAAGAAACTCCTGTATCAAAATTATATGTTACTTATACTTCACAATATATAAAACAGCTGGCTATATACTACCATTTCTGTGATAACTTGAATTTTATCATTAAAACTCTTGTAACTAAAGGCACCAGTGGCCCGTCTGTAACAGCCTCTGCTGCGATGCCAGCTGCAGTGAGGGAAACGCAGCTGAGGCTCACGGCTCCACGAAGCCCACAGGGGCTGGCTACAGGCAGGAGCCCTGCCCCTACTGAATCGGCAGGGCTGGAGTCCCACACTCCTGGGCACAGCTGCAGCCGCCCAGCTGCGGCTCCAGACCTGGGCATCCCTGCACTCTTCAGGGCTTGGGAAGCTCCCAGCGCCCACAGGCTCAGAAGTGCCTGCTCCCATTCCCTGGCCTCTTTCTGCTCCTGCACCTGCTCTGTTGCAGAGCAAAGTTGGGCCAAACCTAGGTGTTGTCGTGACCTGGCCAGGTTGAGCATGCTAGAGGTGGCACTGACACGCCAGCCCCCTGCCACCTCAGCCCCCTCTAAACTTTGGGCACCCATGTGCGTGGGAGGGAAGCCAGTCAGGGGGTTGATGACGGTGGCTTGGTTTGGGCCTGCAGGCGCCCCTTGGCACAAACAGCCTGGGCACCATGGAGGGCATGTTGATGGCAGGAGGCAGACAGGTTCCTGGGTGGAAAAGGCTGGGTTCCCAGTGAAATCCCCCTTCAAGCCAGGGAATGCCTGAAGCCTGGGGGTTGGTCTGGCAGTTCCTGGTGGAGTCCAGGGCTAGAGTAAGAACTTGTGGTGTTTTCTGGGCTGCCCATGGACACCCACAGACCAAGCAGCATGCACTTCCTCCCTTCTGAGCCCATAAAAACCCCTGGTCTCAGCAGACTCAGCCGCCTGTCAGGACTACCAGCTGCGGGAAGGAGCTACCCGCTTTGAGTCTCCTTAAAAGGACCTGCCTGCAGGTCTCCTCTTGGGTGAGAGCTGGTCATCTGGACACTCATCAGGTCGACCTGCCTGTGGAAAGGAGCTACCCACTTCGGGTCTCCTGAGAGCTGTTCTGTTGCTCAGTGAAGCTCCTTTCGGCCTTGCTCACCCTCCAGTTGTCTGCGTACCTCATTCTTCTCGGATGCAGGAAAAGAACTCGGGATCCACCAAATGGTGGACTGAAAGAGCTGTAACACAAGCAGGGCTGAAACACGCTCCCTGCTCACCACGTTGTGGGCAACGAGGAGAGAAGAGCTGCAGCCCTTCTGGCAGCCCAGACCTCGGGGCTCCCTGAGCTATGGTGTGACATGCTGTAACACCCTCTTTGGGGCTCTGCAGTTCCTGGCATCTCTGAGCTTTCAGGCACCACTGCGTTCCACTTGTCCAAATGCTGATGCCCGCAGCGGAAGCCGCTTTCAGTACGTCTGGTCCTGCTGCAGCCTGGCATGGAGCTGGTGCCTGTGCCAGCGCCTAGAGCTGTCCATCCCGCTGCAGCCAGTGTGCCTGGTTGTGTGCAGTGGCCGGACCCCACGCTAGCTCACTCACACACCCGTCACTCCGTGCCTGGCTCACCCTCGGCAGGCATGAGATCCAGGCTGGTACCACCAGTGGACCACAGCCTGCCAGTCCACATGAGTGGAATGAGCCCAGCAGGCACAAGCAAAACCCAAGCAGAGAAGCCACCGGCCAAGAGGTTTCTGGCTGGTGGCAAAGCAACACCCTAAGGATCCTGTGACATAACTAAAGTCACATCCTTTACATAACATTTATTCCATATAGAATGTATCCACATACAATGACGTCAGCTTTAAAACAATCCACTGTTAACTTATATAAAATCATCTATAAAATAGAGTGATACACAACACACCTCAGTGAATTAGGCTGATGGTCTAGGATTCAGAAAATGTGATCATTCTATTTCCTATTTTTTGCTACCATTTCACTGGGTTGTCTTAGGTTCTTTTTTTTTTTTTTTTTTTTTTGAGATGGAGTCTCGCCCTGTCACCCAGCCTGGAGTGCAGTAGCGTGATCTTGGCTCACTGCAACCTCCGCCTCCTGAGTTCAAGCAATTCTCCTGTCTCAGCCCCCAGAGTAGCTGGGATTACAGGTGCCCACCACCATGCCTGGCTAATTTTTGTATTTTTAGTAGAGAAGGGGTTTCACTATATTGCCCAGGCTGGTCTCCAACTCTTGACCTAAAGTGATCCACCCGCCTTGGCCTCCCAAAGTGCTGGGATTACAGGTGTGAGCCACCACGCCTGACCCTGAGGCTTTTTTTACTGTTCTGTGCCTCAATTTATTTACCTTTCATGTGGGATAACTGTCCTATTTCATATATATGTAAAGAATAACAAAAATTATTAAACACTTTGCAAATATAAAATGCTATATAAATGATAAATAGTAATACTGATACACTCATATAAAATAACATAAAACTTTCTGGTTTATAATCTAAAGTTTGGTCCTCCTGTACCTATTATTCTATTATTATCACCCTTCCCAGTTAAACACATCTTTTTTTTTTTTTTTTTTTTTTTTGATGGAGTCTCGCTCTGTCACCCAGGCTGGAGTGCAGTGGTGCAATCTCAGCCACTGCAACCTCCACCTCCCGGGTTCAAGCGATTCTCCTGCCTCAGCCTCCCGAGTACCTGGGATTACAGGCACCCACCATCATGCCCAGCTATTTTTTGTATTTTTACTAGAGACGGGGTTTCACCATGTTGGCCAGGATGGTCTCGAACTCCTGGCCTTAAGTGATCCGCCCGCCTCGGCCTCCCAAAGTGCTAGGATTACAGGCATGAGCCACCGTGCCCGGCCAGTTAAACACACCTTATCCTACACTGCTTTTAGTGATTTTCCATACTTATTAATTTTAGGACTAAAAAAAATTTTAAAAACCAATGAGTGGAAATTTCAATATATCTTGGCATGACTTGGCAAAATGACTTTAATGAATTGAGTTCTGAGCTCATAAATAATTGAAGCACCAAACTTCTTTCATCCATTAGGCAGTACTTAGCCATACAGAAAACAGTAACTATGCTTATTTTGATTGCATTACTGAAAATATAATATTGAAACATTTGTTCCTAAATTTTAAAAAGTCTTAAGATCTGATACCCATAGAAGGAACATCATGTGCTAAGGATGTGATTTGCTTCACTAAGAGACCACATGGTTATCTGCTTATAAGCACAGTGAGTAACAGGAGTAACGAAATGAGGCTGCAAGGCTCAAAGGAAATTCAGGAAGTTGTCTAATTCCATGGTTTTCAACGTTGTGCACCTGAGTTCTGCAGAGGTGTCTGGGGAAAGGTTTGTGGGGGACTTTAACCACAGCAGCTCTGATTTTAGAGTTTATCCCTTAAATTTGAGCATCTTTAGGAAACAATTCATTTGAAGAGTTTCTCGGGTTAAATTATTTTAAACTGCAGGTCTAGTCCATTTTGTTTCTCCCAGACACTAGGCATGACTGCAGTGGTGCTTTCTTTTTGTAATGCTTCATCCTATACCCAGACACTCTTGAGGGTAATGGAGTTAGAAGGGCATTCAGAAGCTGATAAATGGCATTCCTGCAAGAGCAAACTTTGGTCTAACCAAGTCTTGATATTAAAAAAAAATCCTTGGCATAAATAAAGCTTATTTAAACAGATTATACCCCTATGTAACATTTGCCCACATGTAAAAACCAAAGAATTCAATTTTCTCAAATCATCAATAGACAGTTTCACTCTAGAAAATAACTGGTCTCTAACGTCTTAGATATATATGCTATAACTGGAGTCATTATTTACAACTTACAAACATGTCTTAAATGTTCTTCTATGATGTTAAAATGATACAACAGATTCTTTGTCTAGTTTGGTGAACTTGATCGTTGTTTTGTGGGGATAGTTTGATGCTTGTTATAAACAATTATGAGAAAGCATTATTTCTGAAAAGGCAATTACAAGTGCTGGTGGCACTGTGTTCAGTGAATGTTGGATATTCATGCTGATGTATGTAAAGTTTGCATGCAGAAGATAATAGCATAAAAGGACATTTAGATCATAGACTAAAGTGCATTAGAGTACACACATGCAAGCACTACTTCATTTATATGAAAAAGGTTCAAATCAGCCATTTTTCCTACTGGCTCCAACAACTAAAAAATCAGGTTTTAATTTCAAAAGGTGTCAGTATTAATAGGGTAAGACTAGAGAATGACAAGCATTTCCTTCCTCATTCAGATACACTTTAATTGTTAAGAATCCTGATTTAGGCCAGGCGTGGTGGCTCACGCCTGTAATCCCAGCACTTTGGGAGGCTGAGGCAGGCAGATCACGAGGTCAGGAGTTCGAGACCAGCCTGGCCAACATAGCAAAACCCTGTCTCTACTAAAAATACAAAAATTAGCCAGGCATGGTGGCACATGCCTGTAGTCCTGGCTACTCAGGAGGCTGAGGCAGGAGAATCGCTTGAACCCAGGAGGCAGAGGTTGTGGTGAGCGAGATCACGCCACTGCACTCCAGCTTGGGCAACAGAGCGAGAGTCCGTCTCAAAAAAACCAGAATCCTGATTTAGGAACAGCCATGTTGGGAGAACAGAGAACTCAATGCACATCATCCAGTCTTGAAGCAACTGCAAATGTGCCATCAGGGGAATCTTGAAAAAGTCTCAATTAAGTACCATGAAACAAATGGTTATTCATCTATTTTTAAATTTTTTAAAAGAAAGTAACCAATTTAGCCTAGAAATTGGTATCAAGGACAATAATTAATGAAAGAACAAGAGAAAATAGTAACATAAAAAGGATAATTTTGAGGTATGTCATGGCATTTAAAAATACAGTAAAATTGGCCGGGCGCGGTGGCTCACACCTGTAATCCCAGCACTTTGGGAAGCCGAGGTGGGCGGATCATGAGGTCAGGAGATCGAGACCATCCTGGCTAACATGGTGAAATCCCATCTCTATTAAAAATACAAAAAATTAGCTGGGAGTGGTGGTGGGCGCCTGTAGTCCCAGCTACTCGGGAGGCTGAGGCAGGAGAATGGCGTGAACCTGGGAGGCGGAGCTTGCAGTGAGCCGAGACTGCACCACTGCACTCCAGCCTGGGCGACAGAGCGAGACTCCATCTCAAAAAAAAAAAAAAAAACAAAAAACAAAAAACAGTAAAATAGATGGAGCCTCTCCATATACAGTGAAATTCTATCAAGCTTCACTGTGATAACTTGCAGAAGAGATCTTTATGAAGCTCAGTTCTCTACTTCAGATATTTAGATTTTACCTTTAGAACTAAAACAATGCTTCTCTAATTTAGCTGTAATTTTGGAATGTTTCATAATTTATGCAGGGGAGAAGTTTTTTTTGTTGTTGTTTTTGTTTTTGAGACAGAGTTTCGCTCTTGTTGCCCAGGTTGGAGTGCAATGGCGCAACCTCAGCCCACCGCAGCCTCTGCCTCCTGGGTTCAAGCTATTCTCCTGCCTCAGCCTTCTGAGTAGCTGGGATTACAGGCATGCACCACCACGCCTGGCTAATTTTGTATTTTTAGTAGAGACGGGGTTTCTCCATGTTGGTCAGGCTGGTCTCAAACTCCCGACCTCGGTGATCCACCTGCCTCAGCCTCCCAAAGTGCTGGGATTACAGGCGTGAGCCACTGGGCCCAGCCCAAAGGGGAGAAGTTTAAACTTTGTATACTAGGAGAAAAGTTTGTTTTGAAAATATTATATAAACAAGAGAAGCAAAAATGTTCAACATATTTAAGTGAATAATTTGTTCAAATAGTTTTATACTTTAAATTTACATATAAATAACTTGACATAAAAACATACCAATAGGTACTGTAGGGACATTACTTAGCATTATTTGAAAATCTCTAGATCAAGATATTGTATGTTGTTGAAAATGATTCAATTCCTCCTTTCATACTTTCTAATTCTGATTGGCTTATTTTTATAATTACTGCCAACTGGTGAGGTTTGACTTCTATTCTTTGCCATTTCAGGAGACATACAGGGAGAGAAGGTTGAAAGAGGATTGTTTAAAATCAGACCCTGTCCAATCATCAGTTTTATCTCTCAGACTTTCTGACCTTAATTTCCTCATTTGTAAATCTGAGATAGTATCCACCTCACTGAGAAAATACATGAGAGAGTACTTTATAAATAATATAGCACTACATAAACGTTAGAAATCACTCATATATGGTAAGAACCTCCTAGTTTGTTTTCCTTTTTTTTTTGAGACGGAGTTTCGCTCTTGTTGCCCAGGCTGGAGTGCAACGGTGTGATCTCGGCTCACTGCAACTTCTGCCTTCCAGGTTCAATCGATTCTCCTGCCTCAGCCTCCCGAGTAGCTGGGATTATAGGCACCCGCCACCATGCCCGGCTAATTTTGTATTTTTTAGTAGAGACGAGGTTTCACCATGTTGGCCAGGCTGGTTTCAAACTCCTGACCTTGTGATCCGCCTGCCTTGGCCTCCCAAAGTATTGGGATTATAGGCATGAGCCACAGCGCCCAGCCTGTTTTTCTTTAGAGAGATGGACAACCATATTGACAGATTGTCTTCACAAACTACCTTGACTTTTAGGCAACATTAGTTTCCTGCTTTAAGAAAATATCTGTATATAATCTTTGGTCAGCCTCTACTTTTTTTTTTTTAACAATACTGAGAGTAATTTTTAAGCTAATGATAAAAATTTCAAATATGAATGATTTCAAACATTTTAGTCTTCTTCCATAATCCTTAAACGTTCAGGATATCAGAGTAATGACAGGTTGTTTCAGATCTCAAATTAATAGAAAGACTAATTTGTTTAGTAAGGTGGGTTGCCAGATCCTTAAATGTGCTCTTAACTGGTTCCCTGTGAAATTAAACATTGGTAGTTATGTGTTTTTGAAACACCTTGAAATTGTCTTACATAAAGTTTGGTTGTGGTGAATTTATTTAAAGTATTTTCTTTGAAAAAAGTTTGCTAAGTAGATCCTCCAATATTAAAAGAAAAAGGGTATCTCTGTAATAAAGTAAGAGGATTGTAATGAAAGTAAGAGGATAATTGTTCATCCATCAAGCCAACTCAAGCTAGTTCTTTCTTTCCAGTGCAGCAACACATTTCAGGGCAACAAAGTTCAGAATGGATACAATGGCCTGTTCAGAAAGCATGCAAGTTATATCAGATCATTTCTTTAAAGTCAGTGTGATAAATTTGTTAACTAGACTCCGACCATAGAAAGAGAGAGATACAGGAAGTCAATGTAAATTGCAGACATGCCAGCTCTGTTGGTTCACATTACAGCTACCTAATGTTGGGCTTAATTTCTTTTTCTTCTTCTTCTTCACTATCATCAACCTGTTGGATGACCAGATCAGCAGACCCATCTTCTACAATCTCCACATAGGATCTATTCTCATCTTCACTCAAGTGCCATCTGGAATCCTTATCTCCATCTGATGGGGACATAAGATGTTGTTCAGCTTCCAAGTCAATGGGGAGGCTGTCTATGCCAAATTCTGCAAGACACTCATTACACAGTCTGTAGCGCCTGGTTCCCTCCTGTACCACTTGCCCTGTTAGATCTGTCACATGACGTTTACATTTTCTGCAGATGAGTTTACATGCCTGGTGAATCTGTGTAGAGATTTAAATAGTGATAAAAGTGATTTTTCAAAAGCAGGACAGTTTGATATTTTAGGTACCAGTTCATAAACTTAAGATGTTCAAAGCCATGCATTAAACTCAAATTAACATCTATTATTAGAAAAAGATCAAGGGTTTTAGTGGTGAATTGATGTCACAGAAATATTAAACATCAGCTTTCTCTAAATAGTGGCTATCATGTTTTTTATTATTAATATGACATAATAATTTCACCTATCCCTTAATCCAATAGCATTTGGTATCTGAGGTAACTTCCTATGATAATAATAATTGCAAACACTATGTGCCATGTACTTATTTACTTATTTTTATTATTTATTTATTTATTTATTTATTTATTTTTGAGACAGAGTCTCACTCTGTTGCCCAGGCTGGAGTGCAATGGTGCGATCTCGGCTCACTGCAACCTCCGCCTCCCGGGTTCATGCAATTCTCCTGCCTCAGCCTCCTGAGTAGCTGGTATTACAGGCATGTGCCACCACGCCCAGCTAATTTTTGTATTTTTAGTAGAGACGGGGTTTCACCATGTTGGTCAGGCTGGTCTCAAACTCCTGACCTCGTCATCTGTCTGCCTCAGCCGCCCAAAGTGCTGGGATTATAGGTGTGAGGCACCGCGCCCAGCATACTTTTTATTTTTAAAATAGGGTCTCGCTCTGTCACCCAGCCTACGGTGTAGTGGTGACCATGGCTCACTGCAGCCTCAGCCTCCCAGGCTCAAGCAATCCTCCCATTCCAACCTACCGAGGAGCTGGGACTACAGGTGCATGCCACCACACCTGGCTAATTAAAAAAATTTTTTTTATAGAGAAAGGGTCTCACTGTTTTCCAGGCTGAACATATCTTAATTTGAGGTGGGGGCGGGGGGTGGAATCTCTCTTGTTCTGTGTATTAATTTTTTGTTATTTTACTAGAGAAAGAAAAATATTGCATAAATTTACATTTATTAATATTTTAGATAGAAGGAGAACTTGCCATTTTTATTAATAAAAGATCTGGTGGAAAGAGGACCACAGGGATTGGAAGGGTTGGGGTTCTAGTTATTTACTATCTTCGTCACTTACTAACCATGTATCTTGGAGCAAGTAATTTAAAACATTATATAAACCTGCTTTAGGGTGACAGTTAAAATATTTAACTGGTAAGATATGGGCACCACCCAGACAGATGAGAAGCCTGACTAATTCTACTGGACACTCATCATAAACAACTACTATGGTGCTGCTTCTACATATCAGCCTAGTATTATCTTTGCTTGCTTCCTTTGGCTAATGGAAATATCACTCACAGGGTTAACGTGAGGACCAAATTAGTTAACATGTGTGAAATGCTTTGGTAAACAGTTGTAGTGAGGAATAATTACGTATTATAATTAGTAATAAACAATTTTGTTCAATAGCTGTCAGAACAGTAGATTATGGGTTCTAATCTAAAAATTATAAAAATTAATTGTATAATGTTGAATCAATGTTTATGGAATATTCATTTAAATAAAGTCAGGACAGTGCAGAAGTAGGGCACCAAACACAGTAAAAAAATCCAAGAAGCTGGGCACTGTGGCTCACACCTGTAATCCCAGCACTTTGGAAGGCTGAGGTGAGTGGATCACTTGAGGTCAGCAGTTTGAGATCAGCCTGGCCAACATGGTAAAACTCCATCTTTACTAAAAAAAAAATACAAAACTTAGCTGGGCATGGTGGCACACGCCTGTAATTCCAGCTACACGGGAGGCTGAGGCAGGAGAATCACTTGAGCCCAGGAGGCGGAGGTTTCAGTGAGCTGAGATTGTGCCACTGCACTCCAGCTTAGATGACACAGTGAGACTCCATCTCAAAAAAAAAAAAAAAAAAAAAAAAAAAATCCAAGAAAGCTAATACAGTCTGGTAAAATATGTAGGAAAATGTATGGAATTACCACTAGTACAGTTATTATCCTGTGTGTAACTGTTGACATATTAATCAGTAAACATTAAAAGTACATGATTTGAATGAATTCTGATTTCTCCTGAGATAGTAATATTATGCGTATTAGGCTGGGCGTAGTACCTCACATCTGTAATCCCAGCACTTTGGGAAGTGGAGGTGGGTGGATCACTTGAGGCCAGGAGTTCAAGACCAGCCTGGCCAACATGGTGAAACCGCATCTCTATTAAAAATACAAAAAAAAAAAAAAAAAAAAAATTAGCCGGATATGTGCTTGTAATCCCAGCTACTCAGGAGGCCAAGGCAGGAGAATCACTTGAACCCAGCAGGTGGAGGTTGTGGTAAGCTGAGATCGTGCCACTGCACTCCAGCCTGGATGACAGAGCAAGACTCTGTCTCAAAAAACAAACAAACAAACAAACAAACAAAACTATGGGTATCAAATGTGGTATTGTTTTTGTTACAAGCTCTGATACAGATTCATGTCCATCCCTCCAAAATATGTATCTTCTAACTCTATCCACTGAAATAGTGTAAAAGAAATGACACCTCCATAACAATGACTGCCCAGACTTTGGGCTCTAATTTCACTTTCCACTAAAGGAAATGGATTGAGAAATGGCTGATTCCAGCTCTGTGGTAGGGAAAGTACAAAGTGAGTCTAGGCCTCTTTTGGAGCCAGAGAACAAGGACACTTTCAAAATTTAATGGAGTTGTGACAAAAGGAGACAAGAGCCAGCATCAAGGTAGAGACTGTTCACTGGATAAAACTAAAAATTTGAGTGTCAAAAGGAATAATAATTGTGGATCCAAACATAATAAACCAATACAATTCCTCAAATTCCTGAGACCATATGATATCTAAAAATATAAGACCAGCAGACGTGGTGGCTCACACCTGTAATCCCAGTACTTTGGGAGGCCGAGGTAGATGGATCACTTGAGGTCAGGAATTCAAGACCAGCCTGGCCAACATGGTGAAACCCCATCTCTACCAAAAATACAAAAACTAGGTGGGCACCTATAGTCCCAGCTACTCGGGAGGCTGAGACAGGAGAATTGTTTGAACCTGGGAGGCAGAGGTTGCAGTGGGGCAAGATCATGCCATTACACTCCAGCCTAGGCAACAGAGTGAGACTCTGTCTCAAAAAAAAAAAAAGAAAAAAGAAAGTAGGTGTAGTGGAGACCTCCTTTGGTTGGACAGCCGCAACTAGACTGAGATCCTACCAGACAAGGATTCAGTAATCACTGGTAGATGCTGAGTATCTACAGTAGTGATTCTGACCTAGACACTTAAAGCATTTATACAGTTTATATTATCTTTGGCTCTGAACAGACCAGTATATAAAAACATATTAGACTAAGTGAATTAAAATGGAAATATAAAACTATTTACCATCAAAAGAATATACCCCACTTCAAGGTCTCGAAGGAGATAAAAATCAATATACATAATTACACTTTACGTGCAAAGTAAAAACACTAAGTTGGAAGAATTTTAAATATGGTAGAGTTGTGTGAAAATATTTCCCTCAGCAAATGAGATGATCCTAAAGCCCATAAATGTACATTTTTTTTTGTTTGTTTGTTTGAGACAGGGTCTCACTCTGTTATTCAGGCTGGAGTGCAGTGGCGCGATCTCAGCTCACTGTAACCTCCACTTCCTGGGTTCGGGCAATTCTCGTGCCTCAGCCTCCTGAGTAGCTGGGATTATAGGTGTGCACTACCATGCCAGCTAATTTTTGTATTTTTGGTGGATGGGGTTTCACCATGTTAGCCAGGCTGGTCTTTTTTTTTTTTTTTTTGAGATGGAGTCTCGCTCAGTTGCCCAGGCTGGAGTGCAGTGGCGCAATCTCGGCTCACTGCAAGCTCCACCTCCCAGGTTCACGCCATTCTCCTGCCTCAGCCTCCTGAGTAGCTGGGATTGCAGGCGCCCGCCACCACGCCTGGCTAATTTTTTTGTATTTTTAGTAGAGACGGGGTTTCATCATGTTAGCCAGGATGGTCTCGATCTCCTGACCTCATGATCCGCCCGCCTCGGCCTCCCAAAGTGCTGGGATTACAGGCGTGAGCCACCGCGCCCAGTCAACCAGGCTGGTCTTGAACTGAACTGGCCTCAAGTAATCTGCCCGCCTTGGCCTCCCAAAGTGCTGGGATTAAGTGTGTGAGCCACTGTGCCTGGCCAACTGTACATATTTCTTAAGAAGTAAAATGATGGGCCAGGTACTGTGGCTCACGCCTGTAACCCCAGCATTTTGGGAGGCTGAGGCAGGTGGATCACTTGACCCCAGGAGTTCAAGACCAGCCTGGGCAACATGATGAAACCCCATCTCTACAAAAAATATAAAAATACAAAAATTAGCCTGGCATGTTGGTGCAGGCCTGTAGTCCCAGCCACTCAGGAGGCTGAGGCGGGAGGATAATTTGAGCCTGAGAAGTCACGGCTGCAGTGAGCTGAGATGGCGCCACTGCACTCCAGCTTGGGCAATAGAGAGAGGCCCTGTCTCAAAAAAAAACAAAACAAGGCCGGGCGTGGTGGCTCATGCCTGTAATCCCAGCACTTTTGAGAGGCTGAGGCAGGTGAATCACCTGAGGTTGGGTGTTCGAGACCAGCCAGGCCAATGTGGTAAAACCCCATCTCTACTAAAAATACAAAAATTAGCCAGGCGTGGTGGCACACACCTGTATCCCAACTACTTGGGAGGCTGAGGCAGGAGAATTGCTTGAACCTGGGAGGCAGAGGTTGCAGCGAGCTGAGGTTACACCATTGTACTCCAGCCTGGGCAACAAGAGTGAAACTCCATCTCAAAAAAACAAAAACAAAAACCAAAAAAGAATTAGTAAAACGATGAAAAAAAATCATACATACTGTTCGAAAATGGCTACTTAGATGGTCTAGCCTGCTAAATCTTTTTCCACAAGCTTGACATGGATAGGGCCTTTCTCCTGTATGACAACGAAGGTGGCGCTTTAGGTCTGCCTTCCGCTTCACCACATGTGTGCAGTACGGGCACTTGAATCGCATCCGAGGCAGATCATCTGTCAAGAGACGCTTTGATTAAATCACTGGAAAGTTCATAACAATTCTAGTAACAGAAAGAATCCAATCCAAGCCCAATGGAAACAAGGAAAGAAAAAAATAAACTTAAAATAAAAAAGAATTCACAAGGAGTTGGTTAGCCCAAAAAGTAAGAGATGAAAGAAATTTTATTAAGACTAGATTGTCAATGTAATCCTAAGCATAGAACTTTAAGTTCAGTATTTGATATATTTAGAAAGTTGGGTAAATTCAGACTGCTATGCTTTCTTTTTTTTGAGATAGAGTTTCGCTCTGTTGCCCAGGCTGGAGTGCAATGGCGCAATCTCCACACACTGCAACCTCTGCCTCCTGGGTTCTCCTGAAGTGATTCTCCTGCCTCAGGCTCCTGAGTAGCTGGGATTACAGACACGCGCCAGCACTCCCAGCTAATTTTTGTATTTTTCATAGAGACATGGTTTCACCATGTTGGTCAGGTTGGTCTTGAACTCCTGACCTCGTGATCTGCCCGCCTCAGCTTCCCAAAGTGCTGGGATTACAGGCGTGAGCCACTGTGCCCAGCCCGTCATGTTTTTTTTTTTAATTTAATGCAGTAGGGTCATTAGATTTTAAATGTAAAATAGTACTATATTTTTTAACTGTACACAATTTCAAAGTAAAAGTATTTAATATTTAAGCTTTTTTCTTGGAGGAAAATCACTTGAGGTAAGGGGCTTGAGACCAGCTTGGCCAACATGGTAAAACCCCATCTCTACCAAAAATTAAAAAATTAGCCAGGTGTGGTGGTGCACGCCTGTAGTCCCAGCTATTTGGGAGGCTGAAGTGGGAGAATCGCTTGAACCCGGGAGGTGAAAGTTGCAGTGAGCCAAGATTGCACGACTGCATTCCAGTCTGGGCAACAGTGTGAAACCCTGACTCAAAAAAAAAAAAAAAAATTATTGTTCAATTTAGGTATGATAATAGTATTATATTTTTTCTATAATATTTTAAGGACACATTCTGAACTATTTACAGGTGAAAACATATGATGTCTGAGATTGGTTTAAAAATAATAAAGGGAGTGGGTTAGGGGTAAGGATACAGACATGAGACAGGCCATGAGTTGGAGGTTGTGGGACTAGGTCATGGGTGCATGGAGGTTAATTATACCATTCTCTTTACTTTTGTATATGTTTGAAATTTTTCTAAAATAAAAATCAGGCTGGGCATGGTGGCTCATTCCTGTAATGCCAGCACTTTGGGAGGCTGAGGTGGGAGGATCATTTCAGGCCAGGAGTTCAAGACCAGCCTGGGAAACATAGTGAGAACCCCATCTCTACAAAATAGCAAAATAAAATAAAATAAATATATAATCTATACCTTACAACCTTCAGGAGTTTCATTTTAATATAATTTTCCTTTAAATTTACATGGAAACTATTAAGCAAATTTGTTAACTGATTAATTGGGGGGAAAATTGTGATATGCATTTCTTATCCCTATTCTCTACTTCCAGTGAGGGAGGATTATTCTGAAACTGTCAACTTACATGGTCTTTCTGCATTTTACTATTATCATGAAAATGAGATGTCTCATGTTGCATATTGGTCCATGGTAGATTTACAGTATCAGTGTTATGGGTTGTATGTGAGGTGTTTGTTCTTTTTTGGGTGGGAGATGGGGTCTCACTCTGTTGTCTATGCTGGTCTTTTAACTCCTGGGCTCAAGTGATGCTCTGCCTTAGCCTCCCCAGTAGCTAGGACTACAGGCAATCCTTAAAAAAAAAAAAAAAAAAAAAATTATGTGCTGGGCGTGGTGGCTCACGCCTGTAATCCCAGCACTTTGACAGGCTGAGGCGGCTGGATCACCTGAGGTCAGGAGTTGAAGACCAGCCTGGGAAACATGGATAAACCCCTTCTCTACTAAAAATACAAAAAATTAGCTGGGCGTGGTGGTGGATGCCTATAATCCCAGCTTACTTGGGAGGCTAAGGCAGGAGAATTGCTTGAACCCGGGAGGCGGAGGTTGCAGTGAGCCAAGATTGAGCATTGCACTCCAGCCTGGGCAACAAGAGCAAAACTCTGTCTCAAAAAAAAAATACTTTTTTTTTTTTTTGAGACGGAATCTCCCTCTGTCACCCAGACTGGAGTGTAGTGGTGTGATCTCAGCTCACCACAACCTCAGCCTCCTGGGTTCAAGCAATTTTCCTGCCTCAGCCTCCCGAGTAGCTGGGATTACAGGCGTGTGCCACCACGCCCGGCTAATTTATTTTGTATTTTTAGTAGAGATGGGGTTTCACCATATTGGCCAGGCTGGTCACGAACTCCTGACCTTGTGATCCGCTTGCTTCAGCCTCCCAAAGTGCTGGGATTACAGGCGTGAGCCACTGTGCCCGGCCTGTATTTGTATCTTAATAAGCTAAATACTCCTCTGAGTAAATACACAGGAAAAAAAAAAAACTACTTAAAGTGAAAATATGTGTCTCAGGGATTGAACTATTTAGAAAAGAGCTTTAAACATTTAAGAGTAATCGAACCACCCACAGATACAGGTTTGGAAAATCATGGGTTTTGACCCTTAGTATTCTTATTATTTTGATTGTCATTATATTTATTCAATATTATTTTGAATTAAAAAATTTAAATCCACGTTTTATGAAATGAATTTCTTCTTTTTTTTGAGACAGAGTCTCACTCTATCGCCCAGGATGGAGTGCAGTGGCGTAATCTCAGCTCCCTGCAACCTCCACCTCCCGGGTTCAAGTGATTCTCCTGCCTCAGCCTCCTGAATAGCTGGAATTACAGGCACACATCACAATGCTCGGCTAATTTTTTTGTACTTTTAGTGGAGACGGGGTTTTGCCATGTTGGCCAGGCTGGTCTTGAACTCCTGACCTCAGGTGATCTGCCCGCCTCAGCCTCCCAAACTGCTGGAATCACAGGCGTGAGCCACAACGCCTATCCTTACTAAATAAATTTCATTACAAAAATAGAACTTTTGAAAAAAATCACTTGCTTCAACTGCTTAGAGCACCTGAAACTAAGGGTGTTTTGACAGTAGACTGATTAATATAGCAGTTTGGAACCTGGATGAGGGGACTTATGCTCTTTTTGGGTACCTGGGAAGCTTTTGGATGTGACATCAGATCCTTGACCGTACTGATAGCCAACAGGAGTAGAGTTCATTTCAGCATCAATCTGTGCTTGTTCTTCAGACTGGGAAACATGGCTGGAAGAATCAGATGTTCGTACTTCTCGTTTGCCTGACTTATAATGAGTAACTTCAGAAGGCTGTGACAATCTCAAATGTTTGGTCTTTTTAATGGACTCTTTCCTTGGTTCATGCTTGGCCAAGGGTTGTTGAGTATTCTTCTGGGAGGCTGGATGATAATTATACTTATTCCAAGATTTTCCACTTATTATACCTGTTCCTTGCTCTGGGCTTAGGTGAGAACGTGGAGAACTGCTTCCTTCTTGCCAGCCACCACTATAAAAAGAGGAACGTTCTACACCATTAGAATTGGCATCTTTATCTGAGAGACTGAAATAGCGATCTTTTTCTTTCTCACTAATGTCTAAGGAAGATTTAATAAAAGTCTTACATACACTTATGACATCAGTCATCTGAAGGAAGCTAGCAGCCGACATCACTTCTATGACATTCTGACCAGTAAGAGACAGTTTGCCAGAATACACGAAGTCCAAGATAACTGTAAAAGTGTCAGGGGAGAAAGCCTGAAATGTAGCTGTGGTTGGCTGACTTGTCTCCTTTGAATTCTGAGAAAGAAGCATTTTAAAGTAGCCGCTACTAGCGAATAATACATTTCGATGTGCTTTGAAGACCTTCCCTTCAACTAGAATACTGCAGTCACAAAATACATCTTGCCTGCGCTGCTCGTTCAGTTGCTGCAGGAGGTGAGACTGATGAGAGGAGATCTCCATTCTGAAGAGGAAAAGACACATGTGGTTACCAAAACCTACATTACAATTATTTTATTTTGTTTTGAGACAGGATCTTGCTCTGTTGCCCAGGCTGCAGTGCAGTGGTGTGATCAAAGCTCACTGTGGCTGGGCACAGTGGCTCACTCCTGTAATCCCAGCACTTTGGGAGGCCAATGCGGGGGAGATCACCTGAGGTCAGGAATTCGAGGCCAGCATGGACAACATGGCGAAACCCTGTCTCTACCAAAAATACAAAAATTAGCTGGGCGTGGTGGCGGGTGCCTGTAATCCCAGCTACTCAGGAGGCTGAGGCAGACAAATCGCTTGAACCTGGGAGGTGGAGGTTGCAGTGAGCGAAGATCACACCACTGCACTCCAGCCTGGGCCACAGAGCAAGACTCTATCTCAAAAAACAAACAAACACCCCAAAAACAAACAAACAAAAAAAGCTCACTGCAACCTTGAACTCCTGGTTTCAAGTGATCCTCCTACCTCAGCCTCCCAAGTAGCTGGGACTACAGGTGTGCACCACCATGCCTGTTTTTTTTGTTTTTTTGTTTTTAGTAGAGATAAGGTCTCACCACGTACCCCAGCTGGTCTCTAACTCCTGGGCTCAAGCAATCCTCCTGCCTCAGCCTCCCAAAATGAACAATCCTTTTCTAAGGTGAGTCAACTAAAATAATAATCAGAAGCCCCTTTTATTCCATTAAGAACACTTTCTTGTTGGAGAATATAATCGCCAAGACACAGAAGATAATAGGTTTCAACATATCACTTAATACTAGACTGTTATTGGCCAGGCGTGGTGGCTCACACCTATAATCCCAGCACTTTGGGAGGCCAAGGCGGGCAGACCACAAGGTCAAGAGATGGAGACCATCCTGGCCAACATGGTGAAACCCCGTCTCTACTAAAAATACAAAAATTAGCTGGGCGTGGTGGTGCGTGCCTGTAGTCCCAGCTGCTCGGGAGGCTGAGGCAGGAGAATCGCTTGAACCTGGGAGGTGGAGGCTGCAGTGAGCCGAGGTTGCGCCACTGCACTCCAGCCTGGCGACAGAGCGAGACCCTGTCTGAAAAAACAAACAAACAAACAAACAAAAAACAAAAAAACAACTAGACCGTTATTAGATTTTAGAAAATTACTTGTTTTATTAGCAAAATTTATTGAGCATCTTCTTTCATTTTTTAAATATAGAGATGAGGTCTATGTTGCCCAGGCTGGTCTTGAACTCCTAGGCTCAAGCGATCCTCTGGCCTCAGCCTCCCAAAATGCTAGGATTACAGGCATGAGCCACTGCGTCCAGCCAAGCATCTTCAATAAATCAGGCCTTCTGCTCTATGCTGAACCAACACATTTGATTTTTGCCTTCATGTTGTTTTCAGTCTAAAAGTGTTATCAGACATTAAACAAAGACTCCAGCCCAGGGTGGTAGCTCACGCCTATAATCCCAGCACTTTGGGAGTCAGAGGCAGGAGGACAGCTTGAGCCCAGGAGTGTGAGACCAGCCTGTTGAACACAGCAAGACCCTGTCTCTACAAAAAAAAAATATATATTTTTTTAATTAGCCAGGTGTGATGGAGAACACCTGTAGTCCTAGCTACTTGGGAGGCTGAAGCAGGAGGATCACTTGAGCCCAGCGGGTGAAAGCTGCAGTGAGCCATGATCATGCCACTCACTGTACTCCAGTCTGGGCCACAGAGAGAGACTCTGTCTCTAAAAAAGTTAAATTAGGCCGGGAGTGGTGGCTCACACCTGTAATCCCAGCACTTTGGGAGGCTGAGGCAGGCAGATCACTTGAGGTCAGGAGTTCAAGACCAGCCTGGCCAACATGGCGAAACCCTGTTTCTACTAAAAATACAAAAAAAAAAAAAAAAGTTTAGCTGGGCATCATGGCGCACACCTGTAATCCCAGTTATTTGGGAGGCTGAGGCAGGAGAATTGCTTGAACCCAGGAAGTGGAGGTTGCAGCGAGTTGAGATTGCACCACTGCACTCCAGCCTGGGTGACAAAGTGAGACTCCGTATTAAAAAAAAAAGTTAAATTAAATTCAACAAAGACTTGTATGAAGTTACAATAAGTGCTAAGAAAAAAGAAGGTGCTATGAGTAGCATAAAGGGGCTATGAGTAGTATCCTAGTTTAGACTGAGATGGACAAAGTTAGGGATACCTCTTTAGAAGTAACATTTAAACTGAGACCTCAAAGGTGAGCAGGAATTAGCCAGGTAGAGTGAGGAGAAAAATTTCTGGTTCCAGCAAGATAGGTGAAAACTTTCCTGCCACGAATTCCTAGAGACGCTGGATAAAATACAGCTGAAGTTTTTTAAATGTGTGGCTGGACTTGCAAGAAAGATGTAGAAATCCCTAGATGCCAGCTAAGCGGAGGCAGCACAGCCCAAGCTCTGTGGGCCAGTAATGGCTAACGGACTAGGTCCTTACCAGTACCAAACTCTGATCTATTAGAACTGACAGCTGGGAAGTTAGAAACCTCTGAGGACCACAACCTTAGTGAAAAGGGACTAAAAATTCTGACCGTATGTCCAAGGAGAAGGTAAAAAAGTTTGTCTTTGCAGGGCCCTGGGTAGGGGAAAAAAGGCCTTAGGTGAGATACTGAAGCCCAGTGGTTTGCCTTGTGAGATTCTGGAGACCAGATTTACTTTACCTGCTTGGTGTGGGAAATCTCAACCTGAAAAATTAACATGGGCCGGGCGCAGTGGCTCATGCCTGTAATCCCAGCACTTTGGGAGGCTGAGGTGGGCAGATCGCTTGAGCCCAGGAGTTCGAGACCAGCCTGGGCAACACGGTAAGATCCCCATCTCTATAAAAATAAATAAATAATAAATAAAGTTAAAAAAAAAGAAAAATTAACGTGAAAATTGGTCCTGGGCTGGTGGTGCCTTCAGGGCACCTTGCAGAAGCAAATGCAACATTGCTCAGGAAGGGTGGGTCTCTGAATCCAAGCCAGGCAGAAATAAACTATGCTTAAGCTGAACTCAAAATCATTCCCCTCTGTACATAAAGTGGATAATTACCAATATTGTATAAACATGATATCAAATATCTCCTATCTTAAAAATGAACAGAGGCTGGGCGTGGTGACTCATGCCTGTAATCCCAGCACTTTGAGAGGCCGAGGCTGACGGATCACCTGAGGTCAGGAGTTCAAGACCAGCCTGGCCAGCATGGTGAAACCCCGTCTCTACTAAAAATACCAAAAAATCAGCCAGGCATGGTGGTGCCTACCTGTAATCCCAGCTACTCGGGAGGCTGAGGTAGGAGAATTGCTTGACCCCCGGAGGTGGAGGTTGTAGTGAGCAGAGATTGCGCCACTGCACTGCACTAGAGCCTGGGCAACAGACTGAGACTGCACCTCAAACAAACAAACAAACAGGCTGGGCGCGGTGGCTCACACCTGTAATCCCAGCACTTTGGGAGGCTGGGGCAGGCGGATCACCTGAGGTCAGGAGTTCTAGACCAGCCTGAGCAACATGGCGAACCCCTATCTCTACTAAAAATACAAATATTAGCTTGGTGTGGTGGCAGGTGCCTGTAATCCGAGCTACTCAGGAGGCTGAGGCAGGAGAATCGCTTGAACCTGGGAGGCAGAAGTTGCAGTGAGCCGAGATTGCGCCACTGCACTCCAGCCTAGGCGACAGAGCAAGACTCCAACTCAAAAACAAACAAACACATGTGCCAACAAAAACTTCCCCTTCAGCCTGGGTGACACAACAAGACTCTGTCTCAAAAACAAAAAACAAAAAAATCCTCCCCTTGATTTCACATCTACTTTTGGCCTCTATTCCATTTTTCTTTTCAACTCCCTTTACACAAAATTCATTGGAACAGTTTTGCTTTGTTTTGTTTGTATTTGCTGTCTCCATGTCTCCTCCTGTCTCTCTTGACCAACCCATTCCAATCAGGTTTTCATCACCATCCATCAAAACCACTTTTTTTTTTGAAATAGAGTCTCACTCTGTCACCCAGGCTGGAGTGCAGTGGTGCGATCTTGGCTTACTGCAACCTCTGCCTCCCGGGTTCAAGAGATTCTCCTGCTTCAGCCTCCTGAGTAGCTAGGATTACAGGCGCATGCTACCATACCCAGCTAATTTTTGTATTTTTGGTAGAGAGGGGGTTTCACCACGTTGGCCAGGCTGGTCTCGAACTCTCAACTTCAGGTGATCTGCCTGCCTCAGCCTCCCAAAGTGCTGGGATTATAGGTGTGAGCCATCGGGCCTGGCCAAAACCATTTTTATGGTTATTAGTAACTCACATGTTGTCAAATCCAATGATCATTTCTTTATCTTCATTTTGCCTACACAGTTGATCATTGTCTTCATCCTAAAACACTTTCTTCATTTGACCACCAGGACACTACTCCTTCATGGCTCTCCTACCTCACCGGCTACTCCTTCTCAGTCTCCTTTGCTGGTTCTTCTCCATTTTCCTAATCTCCAAATTTTGGAATGTATTGGGTCTCAGGCCTCAAACATCTTCTCTACCTATATCATTCCCTAGGGAGTATTTAGATCCCATCCAGGCTCATAGTTTCAAGCACCAAGCAAGCAATCAGCTCTGCACCGACACCAGCGAGTTGTCCTGTAACTCAATTCAATTCCAATACTATGTACCTGGAGAGAACATCAGATCCCACAGGTTGAAGGCTCGGTCCCATAAGGCATCCCCCAACTTCTGATGCAGGCCCCAGCTTGTTTTATGTGTGCTTCTGACTAACCAGCTATAAACTGGGGTTTCCATAACGCCCTCCTTAAGTTTGATTAATTTGCTAGAGTAGCTCACAGAACTTAGGAAAACACTTAAGTTTCTTGGTTTGTTATAAAGGATATTACAAAGGATACAGATGAAGAGATGCATAGGGCAAGGCACGTGGGAAGCGCTTGGAGCTTCCACGCCCTCCCCAAGTGCACCACCCTCCAGGAACCTCCACATGTTCAGCTATCTGGAAGCACTCCAAATCCAGTCCTTTTGGGTTTTATGGAAACTTCGTTATGTAGGCATAACTGATTACAGCATTTGCCATTGGTGATCAAATTAACTTTTAGCCTCTCTCTCTTCCCCAGAGGCTGGGGGGTGGGCTGAAAGTCCTACCTCTCTACTCCTGCTTGATCTTTCTGGTGACCAGCCCCAAACCTGAAGCTACCTAGAGGCTGCCAGCCAGCCAGCAGTCAATTCATGAGCATACAAAAAGATATCACTTTGGAGATTCTAAGGATTTTAGTTGTATCCCAGGAAAGAGGGATGAGGACCAAACACATATTTCATAATATCATAGCATCTTTTTAAAAAAATTATTTATTTTAAATAAATAGAGACACAGTCTCACTATGTTGCCCAGCCTGGTCTCAAACTGCTGGGCTCAAACGATCCTCCTGCCTTGGCCTCCCTAAATGCTGGGATTACAGGCATGAGCCACCACGCCCAGCCAATCACAGCATCTTAACATGTGCAAAACCATACTTTTTGTTCACCTCCATCCTAAATCTACCTTTCCTACAGTCTTATCCATCTTAGGAAATGTAATCTCCATTCTACCAGCTGTTTAGATCAAAGACATTGAGTCGTCTTTGACTCCATGTTGTTGGTTTTACCTTCAGAATAGCAAAATCCCACCACTTCTCTCCAAGACTGCTGCTGCCACCTTGATCCAAGTCACCATCACTTATCATCTAGAGGCTATTTATCTGAGATGGAGTTTCGCTCTTGTTGCCCAGGTTGGAGTGCAGTGGTGTGATCTCGGCTCACTGAAACCTCCGCCTCCAGAGTTCAAGCGATTCTCCTACCTCAGCCTCCCGAGTGGCTGGGATTACAGGCGCCTGCCACCACGCCCAGCTAATTTTTGTATTTTTAGTAGAGACGGATTTTGCCATGTTGGCCAGGCTGGTCTCGAACTCCTGACCTCAACCGCCCGCCTTGGCCTCCCAAAGTGCTGGGATTACAGGCGTGAGCCACCGCACCTGACCCTAAATGCTATTTTAATAGCTTCCTTGCAACTTCAGCCTAGTCTGAATACAGCAGCCACAGTGATCCTTCTAAAACGTAAGTGAAATCACATTACTCCTCTGCACAAAACCTTCCAATGGTTTATCATCCAACTCCAAAGTTCTTCTCATAACCTAAAAGGCCCTATATGATCTGCATGCTCCCCATCCCAGTACTTCTCCCACCTCATCTCCACCGCTCTGCTCCTCACTCACTGCATTCTAGCTACCAGGACCTCTGCTTGTTTCTGAACATTCAAGGTATGTTCCTGCCACACAGCCTTTGTACTTGCCAGTCTCTCTACTTGGAACATTCTTCCCCCAGATAAACACAGAGCTCACATTTTCACTTCCTATAGGTTTCAGTTCCAACGTCACCTTATCAGACAGGCTTTCCGTTAACAACCTATAAGCACTCCTTCTCACTCTCTGTACTTTTATGTATTTGTTTATTATCTGTCTTCTCCTACTAAAATGTAAAGTCCCAGAGAGAAGAGACTTTGCCTATTTTGCTTACTTATGTATTCCAGCTCCTTGAACAGCTCTTAGACAACAGATAGTCAATTAATGTTGTTGAATGAATGATTCAAAAATGTTAAAACACATAAGGAAATCATTCTTTTTTTTGAGACGGAGTCTCGCTCTTGCTACCCAGGCTGGAATGCAATGGCGAGATCTCGGTTCACCACAGCCTCTCCCTCCCGGGTTCAAGCAATTCTCCTGCCTCAGCATCCTGAGTAGCTGGGATTACAGGCATGCACCACCACCCCGGTTAATTTTGTATTTTTTTAAGTACAGACGGGGTTTCTCCCTGTTGGTCAGGGTGGTCTCAAACTCCCAAACTCAGGTGATCCACCCACCTCGGCCTCCCAAAGTGCTGACATTACAGGCATGAGCCACCGTGCCCGGCCAGAAATCGTTCTCTTTTTTTGTTTTTGTTTTTGAGATGGAGTTTCACTCCTGTTGCCCAGGCTGGAGTGCAATGGCGCGATCTTGGCTCACCGCAACCTCCACCTCCTGGGTTCAAGCAATTCTCCTGCCTCAGCCTCCTGAGTAGCTGGGACTATAGGAGCCCGCCACCACGCCCGGCTGATTTTTGTATTTTTAGCAGAGACGGGGTTTCACCATGTTTGCCAGTCTGGTCTCGAACTCCTGACTTCAGGTGATCCACCCACCTTGGCCTCCCAAAGTGCTGGGATTACAGGTGTTGAGCCACCAGGCCTGGCTTCAAGTAACATTTTTTTCAAAAATGCTGTCGACCCTTCTACCTCATAAACATTAGCATCAGTTTGACAAGCTTCATTATTGTATTGAACTTATAGATTAATTTAGGGGAGAATTCACATCTTTATAATGTTGAGTCTCACCATCTGTGAACATGGTATAATTCATTTATTCAGGTCTTTCCTACTCTTCAATGTTATTTGATCTGTTAAGATCTTACATATTTTTGTTAGATTTATTCCTACTGCTCATAGATTTTATTGCTATAGTGAATGGGCATTTTTTTTCCTACTGCATTATTACTGGTTTATAGGCATACTATTCATACTTGTATATTAATCAGGTATGTAGCAACCTCTCTTATTAGCTAAAGTCTCTTATTCTAATGGTTTATCCAGAGATTTTCTGAGTCCAGGTGCTATAGCTCACACCTATAATCCCAGCACTTTGGGAGGCCAAGTTGGGAGAATCGCTTGAGCCCAGGAGTTCAAGAGCAGCCTGGGCAACATAGGGAGACTGTCTCTACAAAAATAAGAAAATGGCACATATCTGTGGTCTTGGCTACTTGGGAGGCCGAGGTAGGAGGATTGCTTGAGCCCAGGAGGTTGAGGCTGCAGTAAGTCATGATGGTGCTACTGCACTCCGGCCTGAGCCTCAGAGCAAGACCCTTCTCAAAAAAAAAAAAAAAAAAAGAAATCTGAAACATTCTTCGTAGATAATTATATGTCTGCAAATAAGGAGTTTTATTTCATGTAGTCCCATTTTTCTGTCTCATTTCTTATGTTTGTCCTATTGCATGTGCTAGGATCTCCCATAAAGTGTGGAAAAGAGGCCATGACAGCAGGCATCATTTGCTGAATGGAAACACTGCTAAAATTTAACTATTAATAATGATGTTTAGGCTGGGCATGGTGGCTTACACCTCTAATCACGGCACTTTGGGAGGCCAAGGCGGGAGGATCACTTGAGCCCAGGAGTTTGAGACCAGCCTAGGCAACAAAGTGAGATCCTGTCTCTACAAACAAAACAAAACAAAAAAAATTAGCTGGGCATGGTGGCATGCACCTGTGGTTCCAGCTACATGGGATGCTGAGGTGGCAGGATCCCTCGAGCCCAGGAGCTCAAGGCTGCAGTGATCCTTGTTTGTGCCACTGCACTCCAGCCTGGGCAATAGTGACAGACTCTATCTCAAAAAAAAAAAAAAAAAGAAAGAAAGAAAGAAAGAAAAAAAGAATGATGACGTTTAGTATAGGAGTTTGATTGGTGCCCTTTTGTTTTCAATTTGCTAAAACTTAAAAAATCGTAAATTAGTGCTAAATTATATTAAGTGTTTATTCTGCATTTATACGTTTTCCCGTCTTTGTATATTAGTTTCCTAGGGCTGCCATAACAAAGTACCACAAACTAGGTAACTTAAAAAAATATAATTTTATTGTCTTGCAATCTGGAGGCTAGAAATCCAAAATTAAATTGCAAACAGGACCATGGTTTTTCTGAAACCTGTAAGGGAGGAATCCTTCTTTATTTCATTCTATCTTCTGGTGGCCCTAGGTGTTCCTTGGTTTGAAGCAGCTTATCCCCAATCTCTGCCTCTGTCTTCATATGGCCATCTTCTCCCTGCGTGTGTGTCTCTGTATCTTTACAAAGTATTCTCTCCTCCTTGGTCAGGTGTGGTGGCTTACACCTGTAATCCCAGCACTTTGGGAGGCCGGAGGCAGGTGGATCACTTAAGGTCAAGAGTTCGAGACCAACATGGTCACCACGGTAAGATCAACATGGTAAAACCCTGTCTTTACTAAAAATACGAAAATTAGCCAGGCATGGTGGCGGGCCTCTGTAATTCCAGCTACTCGGGAGGTTGAGGGAGGAGAATCGCTTGAACCTGGGTGGCGGAGGTTGCAGTGAGCTGAGATCCCGCCACTGCACTCTAGCCTGGGTGACAGAGTGAGACTCCATTTCAAAAACAAAAAACCCAAAGTATTCTCTCCTCACATCTTCACACTGTCTTCTCATAAGGACACCAGTGATACTGGATTAAGGGCCCACCCTACCCTAGTGACCATATCTTAATTTAATTACATCTTCAATGGCCTTATTTCCAAATAAAAGACTGCAGATTAGGGCTTAATCATATCATTTTGGGGGAACAAATTTAACCCATAACAATCTATTAAAATGGTATATTACATTAATGGATTTCTTGGATGTTGAATGACTTTTGTATTACTGGAATAATCTAATCCAGTCTTAACCTATGAGTGAGACTATATTAATGCCTCACCATCTGAACTCCCACCCTAGATTCAGTCACTTAACCTGACTTTTTTTTTTTTTTTTTTTGAGACAGGGTCTCACTCTGTCACCCAGGCTGGAGTGCCAGTGGCACAATCTTGGCTCACTATAACCTCTGCTTCCCAGGTTCAAGCAATCCTCCTACCTCAGCCTCTAGAGTAGCTAGGACTACAGGCTTGCACCCCCATGCCTGGCTAATTTTCTGTATTTTTAGTAGAGATGGGGTTTCACTGTTTCCCAGGCTGGTCCCAAACTCCTGGGCTCAAGCAATCCACCTGCCTCGGTCTCCCAAAGTGTTGGGATTACAGGTGTGAGCCACTGCACCTGGCCTAAGCAGTTATTTAAAAAATACATTAACTTCTACTCAGTACTCTATGAAAGTTATAAATATGAACATATATAGAGATGAAGACTCTATAATGAATTAGTTCTCAAGGAGTTTTATCTATAATGACGTTTCTTCCATGTTTAATAAATATATAGGCCAGGTTCTACTGGTAATGGGCTTCGAAATCCCAAATCTCCCAGAAATTATTAAACAAAAAAGACTGAGTCACTTAGCTAGGGATTGGACATTCTCATTATGTGCCCAAAGACCCAGCTTTTGCTGAGTCCTTATATGACCTTGTTTCTGGAGTACAGACAAACCCGGGATACTGTGCTAACAGAGACATAATATATGCATGGTTATGTCAGACAAGTGCGGAACAAGACATCTGGGAATATTGCTATAGAAGCATTAAATCAATGCCTAATCTTTTACAGGTTGAGTGTCCTTTTTTTTTTTTGAGAGAGTTTCACTCCTGTTGCCCAGGCTGGAGTGCAATGGCACGATCTCACTGCAACCTCCGCCTCCCGGGTTCAAGCGATTCTCCTGTCTCAGCCTCCCAAGTAGCTGGGATTACAGGTATGTGCCACCATGTCCAGCTAATTTTTGTATTTTTAGTAGAGACAGGGTTTCTTCATGTTTGTCAGGCTGGTCTCAAACTCCTGACCTCAGGTGATCCGCCCGCCTCGGCCTCCCAAAGTGCTGGGATTACATGGGTAAGCCACTGCACCCAGCCAGGTTGAGTATCCTTTATCCAAAATGCTTGGGACCAGAAGCATTTTGAATTTCATTTTTTTTTTTGGATTTTGGGATATTTCCATTATACTTAGGTTCAGCATCCCTAATTGGAAAATCCAAAATCCAAAATGCTCCAGTGAGCATTTCCTTTGAGCATCAAGTTAGTACTCAAAGTTTTAGATTTTGGAGCATTTCAGATTTTGAATTTTTGGGTTAGGGATACTCAACCTGTACTAGCATATCCTCTCAGTTAAAATATAATAATTCCTCTGTTCTCTTTGAAACAAGGTAGTTGGGTCATGACTACATTTTTTTGATATGATAAATAATGCTTAATATGGTTTGGCTGTGTCCCCACCCAAAATCTCATCTTGAATTGTAATCCTCATGGGTAGGACCAGGTGGAGGTAACTGAATCATAAGAGCAGCTCCCCCCATGCTATTCTCATTACAGTGAGTGAGTCTCACGAGATCTGATGGTGTTGTAAGCATCTGGCATTTCCTCTGCTGGCACTCACTCCATCCTGCCGCCCTGTAAAGAAGATGCCTGCTTCTCCTTCACCTTCTGCCATGATTCTAAGTTTCCTGAGGCCTCCCCAGCAATGCAGAACTGAGTCAATTAAACCTCTTTCTTTTATGAATTACCCAGTCTCAGGTATTTCTTCGTATCAGTGTGAGAACAAACTAATACAATGCTGCAACAAATACTTTTGCAGGCTGGGCACAGTGGCTCACGCCTGTAATCCTAGCACTTTGGGAGGCCGAGGCGGGTGGATCACCTGAGGTCAGGAGTTTGAGACCAGCCTGGCCAACGTGGCGAAACCCCATCTCTACTAAAAATACAAAAATTAGCCAGACATGTTGGCGTGTGCCTGTAATCCCAGCTACTTGGGAGGCTGAGGCAGGAGAATCGCTTGAACCTGGGGGATGGAGGTTGCAGTGAGCCAAGGTCTTGCCATTGCACTTCAGCCTGGGCAACAAGAGGGAAACTCTATCTCAAAAAATATATATATATAATACATATTTTTATATATTATATATATTTATGTATTATATATTATATAATATATAAATATATATTAATATTGTATTATTATATTAATATATATCTATATATTACAATTATATTATTTATAATATTTATAATATATAATATAACATATTATATTATTTATAATATATAATATAACATTATATTTATAATATATTATATTATTTATAATATAATATATTATATTATTTATAATATAATATATTATATTATTTATAATATAATATATTATATTATTTATAATATAATATATTATATTATTTATAATATAATATATTATATTATTTATAATATAATATATTATATTATTTATAATATATAATATAATATATTATATTATTTATAATATATAATATAATATATTATATTATTTATAATATATAATATAATATATTATATTATTTATAATATATAATATAATATATTATATTATTTATAATATATAATATTATTTATAATATAATATATGATATATTTTATATAATTATATATTATATATAATTATATAATACATAATATATATTATATATTATATAATATATATTATATAAATATATATGATATATAATTATATATATTACATATAATATATAAAAATATATTATAGTATACTATATAATATATAAAAATATATATTATATATTACACTATATAATATATACAATATATCATATATTATATATAATATATAATATATATTATATATAATATATAATATATATTATATATAATACATACTATATAACATATATTATATAACATATATTATATTATATAAATTATATAATATACAATATATAATATATATTATATAAATTATATAATATACAATATATAATATATATTATATAATTTATATATTTAATATATTTATAATATATATTTATATATTATAACTATATTATAATATATATTTATATATTATAACTATATTATAATATATATTTATATATTATAACTATATTATAATATATATTTATATATTATAACTATATTATAATATATATTTATATATTATAACTATATTATAATATATATTTATATATTATAACTATATTATAATATATATTTATATATTATAACTATATTATAATATATTTATAATATATTTAATATATATAAATATATATTTATATATATTATATATTATATGTATTTATATATTATCTATATATAATCCTTGAGCATTGCTATGGTTTTAATGTCCCTACAAACTCATGTAACAGTATTAAGAGGTAACAGTATTAAGAGGTAGATTAAAGAAGTTATTAGGTCGTGTGGACACCTCATTCATGCATGGATTAATGCCGTTATCTTGGCAGTGGGTTAGTTAGCATGGGAGTGGGCTCCTGCTAAGAGTTTGGCCCCCTTGTTGTCTCTCTGTGTTGCTCCTGTGCTTCCTTGCCATGGGATGCCTTCCACCATCCGATGATCCTTGCCAGATGCTGGCATGAGATCTGTGAGCCAAATAAACTTCTGTTCTTTATAAATTACCCAGTCTGTGGTATTCTGTTATAGCAACAGAAACGGACTAAGACAAGCATTTAGGACATAATTTGATTCCTAGAAGTCCAGTTGTTAAGTGGGTACTGACAAACGGCCTTCCGAAAACACTATATCAATTTGTATCTCCATCAACACCATAGGACAGTGCCCTTTTCCCCAGTATTGTCATTAACCCTGAAAATTCTCTCTCTTTTTTTTTTTCAGACAGAATCTTACTCTGTTGCCCAGCCTGGAGTACAGTTGTGCGATCTTGGTTCACTGCAACCTCTGCCTCCCAGGTTCAAGCAATTCTCGTGCCTCAAGCTTCCCTAATAGCTGGGACTATAGGCATGTGCCACCAGGCCTGGCTAATTTTTAGTAGAGACAGAGTTTCACCATGTTGGCCAGGCTTGTCTCGAACTCCTGAACTCAAGTGATCTGCCTGCCTCAGCCTCCCAAAGTGCTGGGATTATATACAGGCATGAGCCACTGTGCCCAGTCAATGCTCTCTTTAAAAAAATTTTTTTTGTTTTTGTTTTTTTGAGATGGAGTCTCACTTTGTAGCCCAAGCTAGAATGCAGTGGTGCGATCTTGGCTCACTGCAACGTCCACCACCCAGGCTCAAGTGATTCTTCAATCCACCTGCCTGAGCTTCCCCAAGTTCTGGGATTATAGGTGTGAGCCACCATGCCCTGCCTCCCTTTAAAATGTTGTCCCATCTACCCTTACAGAAAAATACCAGGAAAATATCAATACTATTATTTAACATTGTCCTGGAAGTACTAGCCAATGAATTAGACAAGATAACTAACTACAACGTGTGAATATTAGAAATAATAAGTTATTATTACTGCAGGTGATACTGTATATCTATAAAGTAAAAAATGTAAAATCAGAAAACTATAAAAGTAAAATTCTTTTCACATGTTGGAGTAACTGGTACTAGACTTGGCCTTCTGCTATAAACAATTAGAAAAACTGAACAAAATACATGAAAAAAATTGTTTTCAGACAATGAAATCAGTGAGTATGCGACTGTGATCCCTGAGAGAATGGAACCAAGTGAGGTATGTCCTACTATCACTTTGGCTTTCTGGACTGGAATACAGGAAGAGAAAATCACACTGAATGGAGCAGAGATCAGTGTTCAGGAACATGAGGTGCCTGGAAGTTTGAGGCAAAGTACCAGAGAAGAAGCAACTATGCAAAGAGATCAATAACTCTTCACAGGAGTCCTGAGTTTCTATGAGCAGAAAAATTCCCAGAGCTCACACACACAGAGTTGGAAGATATTTAAGTTGTTTTTTTTTCTTTTCTTTTCTTTTTTTTTTTTTGAGATGGAATCTTGCTCTGTTGCCCAGGCTGGAGTGCAATGGCGTGATCTCAGCTCACTGCAACCTCCGCCTCCCGGGTTGAAGTGATTCTCCTGCTTCAGCCTCCTGAGTAGCTGAGATTACAGGCATCTGCCACCATGCCCCGGCTAATTTTTGTATTTTTTAGCAGAGACGGGGTTTCACCATGTTGGTCAGGCTGGTCTTGAACTCCTGACCTTAGGTGATCCATCCGCCTCAGCCTCCCAAAGTGCTGGTATTTTAGGTGTGAGCCAGTGCGCCTGGCTGATATTTAAGTTTTGACCAGCCAGAGTAAACATTCTTTGCTGAAGCTGAACATCCAGGGCATAAAGTAGAGACCCTGGAAGAGTAATATCTTAGTAGTACGACTAACCTAACACAACAGTAAAGATAACTCTAGAACTGCCCCAAAGCTTAAAAACAAGCCTCCAAATCAAGCTGATCCATTAACAAATTAACAAGTAAACCAAAATTCAATTAAAGACAGACAACAAAATTCAGACACTCAAAAATATATATTTATAGTGTCCACCATTCCATAAAAAAAAGATTAGTGCTGGGCACAATGGCATGAGGCTGTAGTCCCGCCTACTTGAAAAGCTGAGGCAGCAGGATCGCTTGAGTACAGGAGTTAGAGGCTGTAGCGTGCTATGATCACACCTGTAAATAGCCACTGCACTCCAGCCTGGATAACACAGTGAGAGCCTGTCTCCATAAATAAATAAATAATAAATAAATAAATAATTTTTTTAAATCAGAAGGAAAAATTCGTCAATAGAAACAGATCTAGAAATGAAAGAGATGCTAGAGTTAGCAAAGAAGGATGTAAAAGCATTAACTATACATATACTCAAAGATTTTTTAAAAAATGAACATATTGAAAGATATAAAAATAGTCAAATAAAATTTCTAGAAATTAGGGCCGGGCCTGGTGGCTCACGTCTGTAATCTCAGCACTTTGGGAGGCCGAGGCGGGCGGATCACTTGAGGTCAGGAGATGGAGACCAGACTAGCTAACATGGTGAAACCGCGTCTCTACTAAAAATACAAAAATTAGGCTGGATGTGGTGGCTCAGGCCTGTAATCCCAGCACTTTGGGAGGCGGAGGCAGGCAGATCACCTGAGGTCAGGAGTTTGAGACCAGCCTGCCCAACATGGCAAAATCCCATCTCTACAAAAATACAAAAAAAAAAAAAAAATTAGCCAGGAGTGGTGGCATGCTCCTGTAATCCCAGCTACTTGGGAGGCTGAGGCAGAAAAATTGCTTGAACCCGGGAGGTAGAGGTTGCAGTAAGCTAGGGTTGTGCCAGCCTGGGCGACAGAGCAAGACTCCATCTCAAAAAACAAACAAACAAAAAAATTAGCTGGGGATGGTGGCATGCACCTGTAATCCCAGCTGCTGGGGAGGCTGAGGCAGGAGAATCACTTGAACCCAGGAGGTGGAGGTTGCAGTGAGCTGAGATCACACCACTGCATGCCAGACTGGGCAACAGAGCAACACTCCCTTTCAAAAAAAAAATTTATAGAAATTAAAAAATACAATATCTGGGCCAAGTGAAGTGGCTCACACCTGTAATCCCAGTATTTTGGGAGGCTGAAGCAGGCAGATTACTTGAGGCCAGGAGTTTGAGACCAGTCTGGTCAACTTGGTGAAACCCCCTCTCTACTAAAAGTACAAAAATATTAGCAGGGGTGGTGGCAAACACCTGTAATCCCAGCTACTCGGGAGGCTAGGGCATGAGAATCATTTGAACCTGGGAGGTGGAGGCTACAATGAGCTGAGATCATGCCAGCCTGGGTGACAGAGAAAGACTCTGTCTCAAAAAAAAAAAAAAAAAAAGAATACAATATCTGAAATTAAAAATGCGTTAGATGGGCTTAATAAGAGATTATAAACTGCAGAAGACTACTCCATGAATTTGAAGACATGAAGTGGAAATTATCTGAACTAAAGTTAAAAAAAAAAAAAGACTGACGGCAGGGCTCAGTGGCTCACGCCTGTAATCCCAGCACTTTGGAAGGCTGAGGCGGGTGGATTGCCTGAGCTCAGGAGCTCAACACCAGCCTGGGCAACAGAGTGAAACACACCTGTAATCCCAGCTACTGAGGAGGTTGAGGCATGAGAATCGCTTGAACCTGGGAGGTGAAGATTGCAGTGAGCTGAGATCGTGCCACTGCACTCCAGCCTGGGCAACAGAGCAAGACTCTGTCTCAAAAAGAAAACAAAAAAGGACTGACAAAAAATGAACAAAGGCCAGGCATGGTGGCTCACATCTGTAATCCCAGCACTTTGGGAGGCCAAGGCGGGCAGATCACCTGAGGTCCAGAGTCGAGACTAGCCTGGCCAACATGGTGAAACCCTGTCTTTACTAAAAAATACAAAAAATTAGCTTGGTGTCATGGTGCACACCTGTAATCCCAGCTACTAGGGAGGCTTAGCCAGGAGAATCACTTGGACCTGGAAGGAGGAGGTTGCAGTTAGCTGAGATCATGCCACTGCACTCCAGCCTGGATAACAGAGTGAGACTCCATCTCAAAAAAAAAAAAAAAAAAGGAGTCTGTGCATGGTGGCTCACGCCTGTAATCCCAGCACTTTGAGAGGCCAAGGTGGGCAGATCACTTGAGGTCAGGAGATGGAGATCAAACTGGCCAACATGGTGAAACCCTGTGTCTACCAAAAATACAAAAATTAGGCTGGGCATGGTGGCTCAGGCCTGTAATCCCAGCACTTTGGGAGGCTGAGGCAGGCAGATCACCTGAGGTCAGGAGTTTGAGACCACCCTGGCCAACACAGTGAGACCCCGTCTCTACTAAAAACACAAAAATTAGCCAGGCATGGTGGTGGGCACCTGTAGTTCCAGCTACTCAGGAGGCTGAGGCAGAAGAATCGCTTGAACCTGGGAGGTGGAGGTTACAGTGAGCCAACATTGCGCCATTGCACTGCAGCCTGGGCAACAAGAACGAAACTGTCTCAAAGAAAAAAAAATGAACGGAGCTTTAGTGAAATGTGGAACAATATCAAATAGTCTAATATATTTGTAACTGAGGTTCCAGAAACGGTGGGGACAGAAAAAACATTTGAAGAAAAAGGGAAAAACAGAAATATACTGTAAGGTTCTTATAATATACATGAGAAGTTGGCAAACTTTTACTTAAAAGGCCACACAGTAAATACTTTTGGCTTTGCAGGCTATGTAGCCTCCATTGCAACTACTCAACCCTGTCCTTATAGCACAAAATATGTCATATTTATGTAGACATTTTGGACTTGATGAAAAAATATGTAAATGAATGACCATGGCTATGTTCCCATAAAACCTTATTTACAAAAGCAGGTAGGCATTCAGGCTTGGCTTGAAGGCTGTAGTTTGTGAAATCTGCTATATATGAAGCTCTATAATATGTGATGAGTAATAAGTGAAATGCATATTGTGATGAGGGAAAATGCATATTGTAATCCTGAGAGCAACTACTAAAAATAAGACAGAGATTAAGTTAATAAGCCAATAGTGGAGATGAAACAGAATACTAAAAAAGTACTCAATATTCTTTTCGTTTGTTTGTTTCAGGGATAGGGTCTCGGTTTGTTGTCCAGGCTGGAGTTCAGTGGCATGATTATAGCTTTACCGTAACCTTGAACTCCTGGCCTCAAGTGATCCTCCCACCTCAGCCCCCCGAGTAGCTGGGACTACAGGAGACCACCATCATGCCTATTTTTTTTTTTTTAATTTTTTGCAGAGATGGGGTCCTGCTGTGTTGCTCAGGCTGGTCTTGAACTCCTGGCCCTAAGCGATCCTCCCACCATGGACCCTCAAAGTATTGGGATTATAGGCGTGAGCCACCTCAATATTCTTTAACTGAGGCAGGATAAAGAAAAGCAAAAGAACAAAAGATGGGCCGGGCGCGGTGGCTCACGCCTGTAATCTCAGCACTTTGGGAGGCTGAGGCAGGCAGATCATGAAGTCAGGAGTTCGAGACCAGCCTGACCAGCATGGTGAAACCCCATCTCTACTAAAAATACAAAAATTAGCCAGGTGTGGTGGCAAGCAGCTGTAATCCCAGCTACTCAGGAGGCTGGAGCAGGAGAATCGCTTGAAACCTGAAGGCAGAGGTTGCAGTGAGCTGACATTGTGCCACTGCACTCCAGCCTCGGGGAAAGAGCGAAACTGTCTCAAAAAAAAAAAAAAAAAAAAAGGAAAGAAAAGAAAACAAAAAGAACAAAAGACATTAAAAAAAAGTTGGCATAAATAGAAAACAAATAGCAAGACAGTACACTTAAATCCAACTATATTGATAATTACATTAAATGTTAATAGTCTGAACTCCATTTAAAAAGGACATTATCAGGCCAGGCATGGTGGCTCACGCCTGTAATCCCAGCACTTTGAGAGGCCAAAGTGGGCGAACTACTTGGGGGCAGCAGTTCAAGACCAGCCTGGGCAACACAGAGAGACACCCATCTCTACAAAATAAAAATTAGCTTGGCATGGCGGCATGCACCTGTGGTCCCAGCTACTGATGGGGCTGAGTTGTGAGAATCACTTGTGCTTAGGAGGTCAAGTCTGCAGTGAACCATGTCAGCACCACTGCAACTCTAGCCTGGGTGACAGAGTGAGATCCTGTCTCAAAATAATAAAATAAATAAAACACTTGAGCAATACTATCAACCAACTTGGACAAATTTACATTTACAGCACACTCTACACAACAAGAGCAAAATATACATTCTTTTTAAGTACACAGCAAACATTAATCAAGATAGACCATACCCTGAGCCATAAAACATGTTATAATTTTTAAAAAATTTTTTATTTTTTAATTTTAGAGACAGGGTCTTGCTCTGTCTTTCAGTCTGGAGTGCAGGGCTGCAATCATAGCTCACTATAACCTCAAACTTCTGGGCTCAGGCAATCCTCCAGCCTCATCTTCCCAAGTAACTAGGACCACAGGTGCATGCCACCACACCTGGCTAATTTTTAAGTTTTTTGTAGAGTCAGGGGTCTGCCTACATTGCCCAGGCTGGTCTCAAACTCCTGGCCTCAAATTATCCTTCTGCCTCAGCCTCAGGGATTACAGGCGTAAGCCACCGCACCTGGCCTAAGTTTTTAGTATATTTAAAGGATTAAAATCACACAGAGTATGTTCTTTGACCATATAGAATCAAACTAGAAGTCAATAGCACATGAAAATCCTGAAATACTTGGAAATTAAACATTAAACTTCTAAATAAATAGACATTTATAGAACACTCTACACAAATCAAAATGTGTTGTTTGCAGTTCAAGCAGTTTAGAGGAAAACGTATAGTTCATTTATTATTTTATTTATTATTTTTTATTTTTTGAGACAGAGTTTTCGCTCTTGTTGCCCAGGCTGGAATGCAATGGTGCGATCTCAGCTCACTGCAACCTCCTCCTCCCGGGTTCAAGCGATTCTCCTGCCTCAGCCTCCCAAATAGCTGGGATTACAGGCATGCGCTGCCACACCTGGCTAATTTTTTGGATTTTTAGTAGAGATGGGGTTTCACCATGTTGGTCAGGTTAGTCTCGAACTCCCGACCTCAGGTGATCCGCCTGTCTCGGCCTCCCAAAGTGCTGGGATTACAGGCATGAGCCACTGCGCCCGGCCAGGAAAATGTATAGTTTTAAATTCTTATATTTAAAAAAAAAAAAAAAAAAGTTTTAGCTGGGGTGGTGGCTTTTGCCTGTAATCCCAGCACTTTGGGAGGCTGAGATGGGCAGATCACTTGAGCCCAGGAGTTTGAGACCAGCCTGGGCAACATAGTGAAACCCTGTCTCTACAAAAAATACAAAAAATTAGCCAAATGTGGTGGCTTGCGCCTGTAGTCCCAGCTATTTGGGAATCTAAGGTGGGAGAATCACCTGAGCCCAGGAAGTCGAGGCTGCAGTGAGCCATGATCATGCCACCACACATCAGCCTGGGTGATGGGAGTGAGACCTTTCTCAATTAAAAAAAAAAAAAAAGAAGAAGAAAGTTCTGAAAAAATTAATGAGTTAAGTTTCAACTTAAGAATCTAGAGAAGGGCCAGGCGCGGTGGCTCACGCCTGTAATCACAGCACTTTGGGAGGCCGAGGCGGGCAGATCACGAGGTCAGGAGTTCGAGACCAGCCTGACCAACGTGCTGAAACCCCATCTCTACTAAAAAAAAAAAAAAAAATTAGCCGGGCGTGGTGGCACGCACCTGTAATCCCAGCTACTCAGGAGGCTGAGGCAGGAGAATCACTTGAACCCGGGAGGGGGAGGTTGCAGTTAGCTGAGATCATGCCACTGCACTCCAGCCTGGGTGACAGAGGGAGACCCAGTCTCAAAAAAAAAAAAAAAAAAAAAAAAAAAAAAGAATCTAGAGAACTAGAGAAAAGGAGATCAAATTAAACCCAATGTATGTAGAAGGAAGGAAATGAACAAAATAGAAACCAAAGAAATGATAGAGAAAAATCAATGAAACCAAAAGCTGGTTATCTGTATCAGTATCAATAAATTAATCATTATCAATAAAGATTGATTAACCTTTAGCTAGATCAACCAAGAAAAAAAAAAGAAGACATAAATTACCAGTATTAGGAATGAAAGAGGGAAGCATCACTACAGATTCTACAAACATTGAAAGAATAAAAAGAAACTATTATGAACTCTATGCTAATACATTCAACAAATTAAATGAAATAGATGAATTTCCTGAGTGATATAAGTGATCAAAATTAGTATAAGAGGCTGGGCATAGTGGTTCACGCCTGTAATCCCAGCACTTTGGGAGGCCAAGGTGGGTGGATTACCCAAGGTCAGGAGTTTTGAGACTAGCCTGGCCAACATGGCGAAACCCCATCTCTACTAAAAATACAAAAATTAGCCAGGTGTGGTGGTGTGTGCCTATATTCCTAGCTGCTCAGGAGGCTGAGACATGAGAATCACTTGAACCCAGGAGGCGGAGGTTGCAGTAAGGTGAGATCACGCCACTGTACTCCAGCCTGGGTAACAGAGTGAGACTCTGTCTCAAAAAAAGAAAAAAAAAAACTAATACAAGAAAAAAATTAAAAATCTGAATAGCCATATATCAAACTTAAAATTTAAATTATATTAAATCAATTTAAAATATAACTTAAAAACTGCCCACAAAGAAAACTCCAGACCCAAATGGCTTCAGTGTTGAATTCTATCAAACATTTAAGAAAGACATAATACTCATCTATACAAACACTTTCATAAAATAGACAAGGAGAAAAACTTTCAACTCATTTTATGAGGCCAGTATTACTCTGGTACCTAAACCAAAGACATTATAAGAAAATAAAACTACAGACCAATATCCCTTGTAAACATGGACACAAAAATCCTAAATTAGCTGGGCGTGGTGGTGTGCACCTGTAGTCCCAGCTACTCAGGAGGCTGAGACAGGAGAATCACTTGAACCTGGGAGGCAGAGGTTGTAGTGAGCCAAGATTGTTCCACTGCACTCTAGCCCAGGTGACAGAGTGAGATTCCGTCTCAAAAAAAACAAACAAAAAAAACCCCCAACTTAATATTATATTTGTGGCCGGGCGCAGTGGTTCACACCTGTAATTCCAGCACTTTGGGAGGCCGAGGCGGGTGGATCACCTGAAGTCAGGAGTTCGAGACCAACCTGGCCAACATAGCAAAACCCTATCTGTACTAAAAGTACAAAAAAATTAGCTGGGCATGGTGGCGGATGCCTGTAATACCAGCTATTTGGGACGCTGAGGCAGGAGAATTGCTTGAACCCAGGAGGCAGAGGTTGCAGTGAGCCAAGATCGCACCATTGCACTCCAGCCTGGGTGACAGAGCGAGACGTTGTCTCAAAAAAAAAAATTATATTTGTAAATCAAATATATATGAAAGGATAATACCACGTGAGGTTTATCGCTGGAATACAAGATGTTTAACAGTTGAAAATTAATCAGTACAATCCACTACATTAACAGAACAAAAAAAAAATAAGGCTATCTCAACAGACACAGAACAAACATTTGAAAAATCCAACACTTATTCATAATAAAAACTCCAGTGAAACAGAAATAGAAGGAAACTTCCTCAGCTGCTAAAGGCCATCTACAAAAAGCCAACTGCTAATATCTTACTTAACTGTGAAAGATCAAATGCTTTCCCCCTAAGGCAGGGAATAGGGCAAAGATTTGTGCTCTCAACTATTTCTATCCAACACTGTACTAGAGGTGTTGGTCAGTGCAGTAAGAGATGTTAAAGAAATAACAGGCATAGGCCGGGTGTGGTGGCTCACGCCTGTAATCCCAGCACTTTGGGAGACTGGGGTGGGCGGATCACCTGAGGTCAGGACTTTGAGACCAGCCTGACCAACATGGTGAAGCCCCATCTCTGCTAAAATTACACAAATAAGCCGGGCGTGGTGGTGGGCACCCATAATCCCAGCTACTCAGGAGACTGAGGCAGGAGAATTGCCTGAACTTGGGAGGTGGAGGTTGCAGTGAGCCAAGATTGCACCATTGCACTCCAGCCTGGGTGACAGAGCGAGACTCAGTCTTAAAAAAAAAAAAAGAAATAACAAGCATAAAGAGTAACAAGGAAAAAGAAAACTGTTATTGTTTATAGATGACACAATTATGTATACAGAAAATCCTATAAAGAATCTTCTTGAACAAATAACTGAATTTAACAAGGTCACAAGATACAGGATCAACATATGAAAATCAGTTTTATTTCTATATGTTAGCAATGAACAGCTGGAAAATAAAAATTTTAAACAATGCATTCGTAAGAGCACCAAAAATGCTTAGGGGTCAATATAACTAAATTATTTGCAAACTCTATGTATTCAAAACCACAAAATACTTGAGAGAAATATAAACAATCTAAATAAGTGGAAAGATAAGCCATGCAGATGAATTAGAAGAAACAGTTAATATGCCAATTCTATTCAAGTGGACGTACAGGATTAATGTAATCCCAACAAAATCCAAGCAAATTTATCTTTGTAGAAAGTATCAAGCTGCTTCTAAAATTTAAAGGGAATTCAGTGGACCTAAAATAGCCAAAACAATTTTGAAAAAGAAGAGGAAAAGGGAACTTACCCTACGTAATTACAAGACTTACTATAACTATGGTAACCAAGATAGTGTATTATTGGCAGTAAGACAGGCACATAGATCAATGGAATAGAGTCCAGAAATAGACACATGAATATATTATCAATTGATTTTTTAGTCAGGTTTACTTTATCAATTGGCTTTTGACAAAGATATCACAGTCACTGAATGGGGAAAGGTTCATGTTTTCAAACAAATGGTGCCAGAACAACTGGATATACATTAGAGAAGAAAAAACAATCTTGATTCTTACTTTACACAACATACAAATTTTCATTTGACAAGGATCATAGAAAAAGTTCATAGAAAAAGATCATGGTAAAAGCTAAATTTCAGAAGAAAACAAAGGAGAAAGTCTTTGGGACCTTGGGGTGGACAAAGATTTCTTAAGACACAAAAAGTGTGAAGTACACCAAGTGCAGTGGCTCACACCTATAATCCCAGCACTTTGGGAGGCTGACGTGGACAGATTGCTTGAGACCAGGAGTTCAAGAGTAGCCTGGGGAACATAGCAAAACCCTATCTCTATTTTTTACAGAAAAAAAAAAAAAAAAAAGAAATAGCATGAACTATAAGAAAAAGTTGACAAATGGCTTTATCAAAATTCTGCTCTTTTAAAGATACCATTAAGGAAAGGAAAAGCTGGCCGGGAGCGGTGGCTCATGCCTGTAATCCCAGCACTTTGGGAGGCTGAGGCGGGTGGATCACGAAGTCAGGAGATAAGAGACCATCCTGGTTAACACGGTGAAACCACATCTCTACTAAAAATACAAAAATTAGCTGGGTATGGTGACAGGCGCCTGTAGTTCTAGCTACTCGGGAGGCTGAGGCAGGAGAATGGCGTGAATCCGGGAGGCGGAGCTGGCAGTGAGCTGAGATCGCATCACTGCACTCCAGCCTGGGCAACAGAGCAAGACTCTGTCTCAAAAAAAAAAAAAAAAAAAAGGAAAGGAAAACCAGACCACAAACCAGGATAAAATGTTTGCAGTATATATATCTGACAAAAGAGTTGTACCCAGAATACATAAAGAACTCAACACTAGGACAAAAAACCCATGGGCAAATGATTTGAACAGACATTTCATAATAGAAAACAAACAAAATAAGCACATGAAAAGATGTCACTGGTCATCAGGGAAATGCCAATTAAAACCACGAGGAAATGTCATTACACACCCACCATCATGGCTAAAGACAAAATGACTGACAATACCAAATGTTGGCAAGGATGTGGAGAAGTTGGTTCTCTCATGTATTGCTGGTGGAAATGTAAAATGCTACAGTCACTTTGGAAAACTATTTAGCAGTTCTAATAAAGTTATACCTACTCTAAGACCCGGCAGTTCTACTCCTAGGTATTTATGCAAGAGAAATGAAAACACATGACTACAAAAAAATTTATACAAGAATTTTCATAGCAGCTTTGTTCATATTAGCCCCAAATTGGAAATAAAATGTGCATCCGCTGGTGAATAAATAAATTGTAGTATATCCATACCATGGAATACTACTGAACAACAGAGCCAACAAACCTCTGATACAAGCAGTGATGTGAATGACTCTCAAAATCATTAGGCTCAATGAAAGAAGCCAGACACCAAAGAATACCTACTGTGTGAGTCCAGTTATATGAAATCTTAAGAATAGGCAGGGCCGGGCGCAGTGGCTCACGCCTGTAATCCCAGCACTTTGGGAGGCCGAGGCAGGCGGATCACGAGGTTAGGAGATCGAGACCATCCTGGCTAACATGGTGAAACCCCATCTCTACTAAAAACACAAAAAATTAGCCGGGCGTAGTGGCGGGCGCCTGTAGTCCCAGCTACTCAGGAGGCTGAGGCAGGAGAATGGCGTGAACCCGGCAGGCGGAGCTTGCAGTGAGCAGAGATCACGCCACTGCATTCTAGCCTGGGCGACAGAGTGAGACTCCATCTCAATAAAAAAAAAAGAATAGGCAGAACTAATCTATAATCACGTAAGGGAGATTACAGTTGCCTGAAACTGGGAACGAAACAGGAGGCTCTACTACAAAATGGCATAAGAAAAAAAAGGCATGAGGGAAATTGTAGGTAATGAAAATGTTTCATGTATTATTTATGGTGATTATTACATATGAACATATGTCAAACATTAAATTGTACATTTACAATGGGGGCATTTTACTGTATGTAAATTATATCTTAATTTTTTCTCTAGACAGAGTCTTGCTCTGTCGCCCAGGCTGGAGTGCAGTGGCATGATCTCAGCTCACTACAACCTCTGCCTCCCAGCTCCCAGGTTCAATCAATTCTCCTGCCTCAGCCTCCCTAGTAGCTGGGATTACAAGTGTGTGCCACCACACTTGGCTAATTTTTTTGTATTTTTAGTAGAGACGGGGTTTCACCATGTTAGCCAGGCTGGTCTCAAACTCCTGACCTCATGATCTGCCTGCCTCGGCCTCCCAAAGTGCTGGGATTACAGGCGTGAGCCACTGTGCCCAGGCTAAATTATATCTTTTTTTTGTTTTGTTTTGTTTTGTTTTTGTTTGTTTGTTTTTTGAGACAGAGTCTTGCTCTATCGCCCAGGCTGGAGTGTAGTGGCGCAATCTCGGCTCACTGCAAGCTCCGCCTCCCGGGTTCACGCCATTCTCCTGCCTCAGCCTCCCGAGTAGCTGGGACTACAGGCGCCCACCATCACACCAGGATAATATTTCTATTTTAGTAGAGACCGGGTTTCATCGTGTTAGCCAGGATGGTCTCGATCTCCTGACCTTGTGATCTGCCTGCCTCGGCCTCCCAAAGTGCTGGGATTACAGGTGTGAGCCACCATGCCCAGCCTAAATTACATCTTAATAAAGCCAATTAAACCTAGAAACAAAAGAATTTGGTAAAAGAGCCAGTTTATGATAAAATTAATACACAAAAATAGCTAGGTGGCAGATACAAGAGAAGATCCCTGATATGGTTTGGATTTGTGTCCCCCGCCCAAATCTCATGTTGAATTGTAATCCCCAGTGTTAGAGAGAGGACCTGGTGGAAAGTGACTGGATCATGTGGGCGGATTTCCCTCTTGCTATTCTTGTGATAGTGAGTTCTCACGAGATCTGGTTGTTTAAAAGTGTGTAGCACCTCCTCCTTCACTCTCTTCCTCCTGCTCCAGACATGTAGGATGGGCCTGCTTCCCCTGTGCCTTTTGCCATCACTGTAAGTTTCCTGAGGCCTGCCCAGTCATGCTTCCTTTACAGCTTGTGGAACTGTGAGCCAATTAAACCTCTTTTCTGTATAAATTACCCAGTCTTAGGGAGTTCTTTACAGCAATGCGAGAATGGACTAATACAATCCCTTTCACAAAAATAAATGAGTTAAATACTTTGACCTCCAGTGGCTCCCATCTCACTAAGAAAGAAATCCAAAGTCTTTACCCTGGTCTAAAAGTGCTGCCAGATCTCTGAAAGATCTCCCCTACCTGCAGCTCTCATCTTACTGCTTTTGATGCCTCCCAAGGTGCCAAGCTCATTCCTGGCATCCCTTGTGTCTGAAACATTCCTCACCCAGGAGTGAAGGATCTTCACATAACTTGTTCCCCAACTCTACACAAGTCTTTGCTTAAATGTCACTTCATCAGAGGTTTCCTTGACAAGCCCATCTTTAGTATGGGGAGCTTTAGTTAATCACTATGGCTCAATAGCTATTGTCATAGAAACTACACCATATGAGGTATAGATTAAGAAACACGATAGTTGTCTTCCAATACTGAAAGGCAATTACGTGGAAGAACTAGAATTATTTTGTTTTTATTATTATGTATTTTTTATTATTATTTTTGAGACAGAGTCTTGCTCTGTCGCCCAAGCTGGAGTGCAGTGGCACTATCACGGCTCATTGCAGTCTTGACTTCCCAGGCTCAGGTGACCCTCCCACCTTAGCCTCCTGAGTAACTGGGACTAGAGGTATGCGCCACCATGCCCAGCTAATTTTTTCTTTCTTTTTCTTTTTTTTGTAGAGATAGGGTCTCACTATTTTGCCTATGCTGGTCTCAAACCTCTGGGCTCAAGTGATCCACCTACCTTGGCCTCCCAAAGTGCTGGGATTATTGGCATGAGCCACTGCGCCCAGCTGTAGAATTATTATTATTATTTTTTTTTTTTTTGAGATGGAATCTTGCTCTGTCGCCCAGGCTGGAGTGCAGTGGCACGATCTTGGCTCACTGCAAGCTCCACCTCCTGGGTTCACGCCATTCTCCTGCTTCAGCCTCCCAAGTAGCTGGGACTACAGGTGCCCGCCACCAAGCCTGGCTAATTTTTTTGTATTTTTAGTAGAGACTGGGTTTCACCATGTTAGCCAGGATGGTCTCGATCTCCTGACCTCGTGATCTGCCTGCCTCAGCCTCCCAAAGTGCTGAGATTACAGGCGTGAGCCACGGTGCCCGGCCAGAATTATTCTCTTAATAGGTCTAGCAGACTAGGCTTCTAGACTAAGCACTAGAATCTAAGCTCCAAAAGGTATGAGTCTCTGTTTTTTCCACCTCAGCATCCCTAGCACAGTGCATAATGTCCAGCATACAGATGCTCAGTCAGTATTTGTTGAATGAATAAATATTCACTAAAAAGCAAATGGACCAAAATATAGGACTAAAGGGAAATGAATTTGAGCTCATAAAGAACAGCTATTTATTTTTAATTAAAAAAAAATTTGTAAAGACGGTCTCAATCTGTCACCCAGGTTGGACTGCAGTAGGTGATCACAGCTTACTGCAGCCTCAGACTCCTGGGCTCAAGAGGTCCTTTCGCCTCAGCCTCCCGAGTAGCTGGGGTTACAGGGCATGCCACCATGCCCAGCTAATTTTTTAATTATTTTGTAGAGACACAGTCTTGCTATGTTGCTCAGGTTGATCTTTAACTCCCAGCCTCAAGCAATCCTCCAGCCTGGGCCTCCCAAAGTGCAGGGATTATGGGCAGGCATGACCCACTGTGCCCAGCCTTAAAACAGATTTCTTTTTTTCTTTTCTTTTTTTTGGGGGGAGGGGACAGGGTCTTGCCCTGTCGCCCAGCCTGGAGTGCAATGGCATGATCACGGCTCACTGCAGCCTCAATGTCCTGGGCTCAAGCAATCTTTCAACCTCAGTCTCCTGGCTGGGACTCCAGGCACATGCCACCATGCCTGGCTAATTTTTGTGTTTTTTTGTAAAGATGGGGTTTTGCCACCTTACCGAGGCAGTCTCAAACTCCTGAGCTCAAGCAATCAACTCACCTTGGCTTCCCAAAGTGTTGGGATTACAGGCATGAGCCACTGCACCCAGCCAAAATGTATTTCTTACTGTGGGTTTTGGTAAGAAAAATTTGAGAAACACTGGGCCAAACTGATTAACAACAGAATTAGTCACTTTGCAAAGTAACACTTCCTATGCTACCATTGTAGCAGAGGTGGAATGTCATTGATTTTGGGTGACTGCATTTGGTAGGAGGTGGGACTGTATGATCTCTGAGGATTGTTCCAACTTCAACACTTTTAAACTATTTTGCTGCAGTTAAATGATATACTACATATGTTCCTGTTTGTTACAATGAGATCCTGAAATAAATCAAGTTATACTATAAAATGCCAGCCTAAGTTGTTGGGTTTTTTTTTTTAGATACTCTAAAAATGAGAGAAACTATTGGTTCTACTTTGTGTATTAATTGTTTTAGGTATATTTTGCTATTGAACATGTGTGCTTAATTATTTGGTATTTTGGTGAAAGATTAGAGACAGAGAGATGAATCCTTTTTCCTGAAGAGGTTATAGGTCAAAGGCTGAGGGTAGAGAATTTATACCCCTAAATTCTAGAGAGGGAATTTCATTCTGCTTTTAAAGAATAATTCTGTTAAAAACAGGCTATTGGCTTCCATTACCCAGACATCTGTGTCACATTTCCACTTACCTAATAAAGCTCCAGACTTTTTTTCAATGTGAAATCATAAAAGCTCCAGACTTAAAGTGGCCCAAAAGTATTACGGTTTTATCACAGCTTATAACGTAAAAATTCTGATGTATCAATTACACTAGAGAAACACTGAAGCTTGGCACTGGGATGGAGTAAAAATGGTAAAATACCAATCATCTTGAGTTCTTAGGGATGAGTTATTCTGGTGCACTATTTTCTAAGGAATGAGAAATAAAGCAGTAATGTCCTTTGAGACCCTAGGGTAAAGAAGCCATAGAAATCTGGCGTGTCCCTTTCTGAGTGCTGTCACTTCTCACCATTCAAATACTGCAATGTCCTCAGGACCAGTGACAGCATGCAGTCTGCTCACCGTGCCCATGGTTTCAAATTAGCTGTTGCAAAACTGAGATAAAATGACCTTGCTGGCATCTCAGTATCAATTTTGCATAATGTCAAAATACAGCTCTGGTATCAATAACATTATTAAGAAGCAAGATGTACTCCCCATTCTCTTTAATGTTTTGTCTCAGAGGCCATTCCACCTAAGAGATGACCAGGTTCTATGATGGGGCTTCCTCAACCCCTCTGGCTTGAGAGTAAGGTGACTGGGGAAGAAGAGCCTGTCCAAAATAAATTATCCTTAGGAAGAAGGTGGCTGGGCGTGGTGGCTTATGCCTGTGATCCCAGAACTTTGGGAGGCTGAGGTGGGCAGATCACCCGAGGTCAGGAGTTCGAGACCAGCCTGGCCAGGATGATGAAACTCCATCTCTACTAAAAAGACACACACACACAAAAATTAGCTGGGTGTGGTGGCGGGCGCCTGTAATACCAGCTACTTGGGAGGTTGAGGCAAGAGAATTGCTTGAATCCAGGAGGCGGAGGCTGCACTGAGCTGAGATCACACCATTGCACTCCAGCCTGGGTGACAAAGTGAGACCTTGTTTCAAAAAAAAGAAAAAAAAAGAAAGAAAAAGAAAAAGAAGGCGTCAGCCCTAGGGGGGAAAAGGAGAGAAATCCTGTAGGGTGGGGAATCAGGTCTTACAACTTTTCCTCATTAACTCCTTTTCCTTGGCGTGATCATAGCTCACTGCAACCTCAAACTCCTGGGCCCACGGCATCCTCCCGCCTTGGCCTCCCAAACTGCTGGGATTACAGGGTGAGCCATCGTGCCTGGTCTTGCTTCTCTTAACGTCTTCCCACCCCCAACCTCATTCTTACGTGATTCTATCAGGAGCCTCTGGCAGTAGATGATTTGCCTCTGGGGGAAATGCAAACAACTAATAATCCCTGAAAAAGATAACTAATCTTATAAGAAACAGAAAATAAGAGTTAAAACAATAAAGTACCTTGTAAGGATGTGAAATAAAGAATGAGGTACTCAGTATATCTACTTTAAAAATGTACCCTTGTTTGAAATGAAACCTAAATCCCAAATGCAGTATATAACTCTGTGGACATGTCTTATAATATAAATGATTTACATTTTATAATACCAAAATAACAGTTTATACATAAAAACATTTCAGTACTTAAAAATAGCTCAAGGCTGGGAGTGGTGGCTCATGCCTGTAATGCTAGCACTTTGGGAAGCTGAGGTGGGTGGATCACTTGAGGTCAGGAGTCTGAAACCAGCCTGGCTAACATGGTGAAACCCCATCTCTACTAAAGCACAAAAAAATTAGCTGGGTGTGGTGGTGGGCGCCTATAATCTCAGCTACAGGGGAGGCTGAGGCAAGGCAGGAGAATCGCTTGAATCAGCAAGGTGGAGATTGCAGTGAGCTGAGATCACGCCACTGCACTCCAGCCTGGGTGACAGAGCGAAGACTCGTCTCACCAAAAAAAAAAAAAAAAAAAAAAAAAAGCCGGGCGCGGTGGCTCAGGCCTATAATCCCAGCACTTTGGGAGGCCGAGGCAGGCGGATCACCTGAGGTCAGGAGTTCGAGACCAGCCTGACCAACATGGAGAAACTCCATCTCTACTAAAAATACAAAATTAGCCAGGCGTGGTGGCGCATCCTTGTAATCCCAGCTACTCGGGAGGCTGAGGCAGGAGAATTGCTTGAACCCAGGAGGCGGAGGTTGTGGTGAGCTGAGATCGCACCATGGCACTCCAGCCTGGGCAAGGCAACAAGAGCGAAACTCCATCTCAAAAAATAATTAAAAAAAATAGCTCAGGGGCTGGGCAGGGTGGCTCATGCCTATACTCCCAACACTTTAGGAGACTGAGGTAGAAGGATTGTTTGAGCCCAGGAGTTCAAGACCAGCCTGAGCAACATAGTGAGACCCCGTTTTTACAAAAAAAACAAAAACAAAAATTAAAAAATTGGCTGGGTGTGGTGGCCTCCTATAGTTTGGAGGCTGAGGCAGGAGATTCGTGTGAGCCCAGGAGTTCGAGGCTGCAGTGAGCCATGATCACATCACTGCACTCTAGCCTGGATGGCAAACTGAGACTGTGTCTCAAATAAAAATGAATAAAAAATAAAAAAGTATGTACCACCTCCTTCCACTCTCTCTCTTGCTCCTGCTCCTGCATGTGAGACATGGGATTGAGTTGTGCCCCCCAAAATTATATGCTGAAGTCTTAAACCTGGTACCTACACTGGAGACCTTAATTTGCAAATAGGGTCTTTGCAGATATAATCAAGTTAAGATGAGGTCATCCTGGATTAGGGTGGTATCATTATAAGGAGAGATCTGGAGAAAGGAGGACACTGAGAAGACACATACAGCGGCTGGGTGAGGTGGCTCACACCTGTAATCCTAGCACTTTGGGAGGCCAAGGAAGGGCAGACTGCTTGAGGCCAGGAGTTCAAGACCAACCTAGGCAACAGGCTGGTCTCAAAAAAACAGAAACAAAAACAAAACCACAAACACAGAAGGAAGAGCACCACGTGAAGACAGAAGCAGAGGCTGGAATGATGGAGCTACAACAGAAGGAATGCCAAGGATTGCTGGCACCCACCAGAAGCTAGGAAGAGGCAAGGAAGGACTCTGCCCTACAACCTTCAGAGGCAGCATGGCCCTGTCAACATGTTGATTTCAGAGTTTAGCCTCCAGAACTGTGGGAGAAGAATCAACGTACGTTGCTTCGTAGGTGATGTGATGCTAGGGTAGGTGCTTGAAAGGCAAGTAGGTTTTCACTCAGAAAAAAAAAAGAGGAAAAGCATTCTAGGCAGAAGATATAGTTTGAGCCAAGGCACAGACTGGTATAATCACAAAATAGGAAGTAAGTTGTTCAATATGGCTGGAGCACAGGGTGCAAAAGAGATGGTGAGAAATGGGTGGAGCACCTTATTTGCTTCATTAAAGAGTTTGGATTAGACCCTGTAAGCACTGGGGTGGGGGTGGGGGGCATTAAGGGGTTCTATGCAAAGGAGAGAGGCGATTTAGTATTTGATCAAATCAGACAGCAGTAAGAACGTCATTGGCAGTGAGACCAGGCAGGAGGCAGTTGTAATCTAGACAAAATGATAGGGGTAGAAATGGAAGTGGTTGGGCTGGGCATGGTGGCTCATGCCTGTAATCCCTGCACTTTGGGAGGCCAAGGTGGGCAGATCACTTGAGGTCAGGAGTTTGAGACCAGCCTGGACAACATGGTGAAACCCCGTCTCTACTAAAAATAGAAAAATTAGCCAGGCATAGTGGCATGTGCCTCCTGTAATCTTAGCTACTCAGGAGGCTGAGGTGGGAGAATTGCTTGAACTTGGTAGGCAGAGGTTGCAATGAACTGAAGTTGCACCACTGAACTTCTCCCGCCTGGGTGACAGAGACTACATCTCAAAAAAAAAAAAAAAAGAAAGAAAAGAAAAGAAAAAGAATGGAAGTAGTTGTAGGTAGTGGTATGGTGGTATGAGTCTGTTTTCTGTTACTTATAACAACAACAACAAACGCTGAAACTGGGTAATTTATAAAGAAAAGGAAAAAAAGCAGAAAAAAATCAGGAAGAAGAGAAAGGAAAAGAAGACAAATACATGAAATTTATGTATTACAGTTCTGAAGGCTGAGACATCCCAGGTCAAGGGTCCACACTTGGCAAGGGCTTTCTTGCTGGTGGAGACTCTTTGCGGAGTCCTGGAACAGTGCAGAAGGATCGGTAGTGATATGGTTTGAATCTGTGTCCCTGGCCAAATCTCATGTCGAATTGTAATCCCCAGTGTTGGACGTGGGGCCTAATGTGAGGTGATTGGACCATTGGGGCAGAGTTCTCATGAATGGTTTAGCACCATCCCCCCTTGATACTGTATAGTGAGTGAGTTCTCATGAGATCTGGTTGTGTGAAAGTGTGTGGCACCTCTCTTCCGCCTACTCCAGCCATGTGAAGATGCCTGCTCCTCCTATGTCTTCCACCATAACTGGAAGCTGCCTGAGGCCTCCCCAGAAGCAGAAGCTACCATGCTTCCTGTACAGCCTGCAGAACTGTGAGCCAATTAAACCTCTATTCTTTATAAATTACCCAGTCTCAGATATTTCTTTATAGCAATGCAAGAACGGACTAGTACAGGTGGCAAGGGGGCTGAGCGTGCTCATATCTCCCTTCCTCTTCTTATAAAACCACTAGTTCCTCCCATGATAACCCATTAATCCTTCATAACCCAATCACCTCTTAATGGCCCCACCTCTCAGTACTGCCACATTGTGCCACGCATAGTGGCTCATGCTTGTAATCCCAGGACTTTGAGAGGCCAAGGCAGGCAAATCGCTTGAGCCCTGGAGTTGGAGACCAGCCTGGGCAACATGGCGAAACCCCATTACTACAAAAAATACAAAAATTACCCAGGCATGGTGGCATGTACCTGTAGTCCCAGGTACTCAGGAGGGTGAGGTAGGAGGATCACCTGAGCTTGGGGAGGTTGAGGCTGCAGTGAGCAGTGATCATGCCACTGCACTCCAGCCTGGGTGACACAGTAAGACTCTGTCTCAAAAAACAAAAAACAAAAAAAATACTGTCACCTTGAGGATTAAGTTTCAACATGAGTTTTGAAGGGGACCAACATTTAAACCACAGTAGTGGTGATGAAAATAAGCAGACAAGGCCAAGGCAGGTGGCTCACTGGAGGTCAGGAGTTTGAGACCAGCCTGGCCAACTTGGTGAAATCCCATCTCTACTAAAAATAGAAAAATTAGCCAGGTGTGGTGGCGGGTGCCTGTAATTCCAGCTACTAGGGAGGCTGAGGCACGAAAAAGGCTTGAACCCGGGAAGCAGAGGTTGCAGTGAGCTGAGATCACGCCATTGCACTCCAGCCTGGGTGGCAGAGCCAGACACCGTCTCAAAAAAAGAAAGAAGTAGACAGAGATAAGCCAGAGGTAAAATCAGCAGGACTTGGAAGCAGCATAAATAACAGTGGGTAAACACATGGGCTATGCCATCAAAGTGAATCTAAACCCCGGCTCTGCTGTGGTTTACACATCCATTTCCTAACCTATAAATGGGGGTTTATAAGAGTACAGTACCTACTTCACGGAATTGTAGATTCAACGCAACATTGTAAATGTCAAGAACTGTGCAGGCGCCTGGGACATTGTAGCTGCTCAATAATATATGAACCGCTGTTGTAATTCTTATCATCATTGTCATCAATCACCAGTTAGATACAGAAGATAACCTCAAACTTACTGAATTCCAAACTTCTTATTGCAGCCTTTTCTTAACCGCTGAAATGTACTCCTTCATCTGTGTCTCCTTTCTTGGGAATTTGTACCACTATTTTCCTCTAGTGCCTAATCCAGGACCCAGGAACCATCCCAGGCCAAACCTTTCCTTTCTCAGCCTCCATATCTATATCCTTCAGACTTGGAGACTAACAAACGAATAAGTAAATGAATGGCACATGTTGAAAGCTCCCTACATGATTTCTTTTCAATGTGGTCTACTCTCAGGATATCTTCCCACCTCCAGATGTTTGATGAATAATTTACTTCCATTTGTGTGTGTGTGTGTGTGTGTGTTTAATACTTAGCTCTTCTAGAAAGTATTTGGTGTACTGTGTGATGAGAAGATCTAAATTTTTCCCTAAGTAGCTAACTACTGTAGATAAGAAGGAGGGAGGGGTGAGAAAGGAAGAAAAAAAGAGAAAATGGCCAGGTGGCTAGATGCTAAGATAAATGATTGGTAGCATTTACATTGTTACCTCTTGTTTAAGGTTTGATTTTCAGAAACTGATCAGAAACGTAATTTTGTTCCACAAAAAGATGATCTGTTTCTTAGAGGCAAATGCCTTCCTACCTCCCTACTTCCCTCCTTTTCCCCCATCCTCTGTCTTTAATCAAGCTCACAGAGTTTATATATAGGTCTATATATGTTATATATGTGTATGTGATATGTCAGATATACCATATATACAAGAAAAACACAAGGCCATTTTACAAATTATGATGAAATATGTAAACATCAAAGGGACAGATATTTGTTTTCCACTGACCAACATATTCTCCTTTCCTTATGAGGAAGTGATATGGAAAGTCAGTCATCAAAATGTTGCTCACTGAGCATGAAGTCAGTATATTATGGATGTCTGGATATACGCTCAGGAAATCTAGGCTGGAGATAAAGATTTAGAAATCATCAACAGAGGGTGGCATTTGAAAGATTTTAATAACTGATGATAAGAGTTTGGTAAAATGGACCAGGCGCGGTGGCTTACACCTATAATCCCAGCACTTTGGGAGGCTGAAACAGGTAGATGTTTGAGCTCAGGAGTTTGAGACTAGCCTGGGCAACATGGTGAAACCTCATCTCTACAAAAAAAATATAAAAACTAGCTGGGTATGGTGGCACGGGCCTGTAGTCCCAGCTACTTGGGGGCTGAGGTGGGAGGATCACTTGAGCCCAGGAGTTGGAGGCTGCAGCGAGTTCGGATTATGCCACTGCCCTTTAGCCTCAGGGACAGACCAAGCAACATTTTATTTAAATTAAATGTTATTTAATGTTTATTTAAATTAAATGTTAATGAGATGGTTTCTATACATTTACATTTATTATTATTTGCCCTAGAATCCAAGGCAAAACAAAAACAAACAAAAACAAAATCCCAGAGAAACACAAATTATTTATATAGTTCTCACATTATCTTTTTGAGATGGAGTCTGGCTCTGTTGCCCAGGCTGGAGTGCAATGGCATGACCTTGGCTCACTGCAACCTCTGCTTCCCAGGTTCAAGTGATTCTCCTGCCTCAGCTTCCCAAGTAGCTGGGACTACAGGCGCACACCATCACGCCCGGTTATTTTTGTATTTTTAGTAGAGACGGGGTTTCACTATGTTGGCCAGGCTGTTCTCGAACTCCTGACCTCAAGTGATCCACCTGCCTTGGACTCCCAAAGTGATGGGATTACAGGTGTGAGCCACCGCAACTGGTCTTTTCCCCTTCCCTTTCATCCTTGAATGCGTATGATTCAAAAATAAGAAAACACTCTACTGACACGGAAAGTTAAGAAAGTTAAGTTCCCTTGTATTATATATATTGGTCTATACCTTGCTTTTTCTTTTTTGTTTTTTTTGTTGAGACGGAGTCTTGCTCTGTCCCCAGACTGAAGTGCAATGGCACAATCTCGGCTCACTGCAACCTCCACCTCCCAGGTTCAAATGATTCTTCTGCCTCAGCCTCCCGAGTAGCTGGGACTAGAGGTGCCCGCCACCACGCCCGGCTAATTTCTGTATTTTTAGTACAGACAGGGTTTCACTATGTTGGCTGGAACTGTCTTGATATCTTGACCTCATGATCTACCTTGCCTCGGCCTCCCAAAGTGCTGGGATTACAGGCGTGAGCCACTGTGCCTGGCCCTATACCTTGCTTTTTCTTAAATTAAGTTTGAGACCAGGATGGCAGAATAGATTTTTAAAAATTGGCTGGGCATGATGGTGCATGCCTGTGGTCCCAGCTACTTGGGAGGCACAGACAGTGGATTGCTTAGGCCCAGGAGTTGGAGGCTGCAGTGAGCTATGGTAATACCACTGCATGTCAGCCTGGGCAACAGAGCAAGACCCTGTCTCTAAAAAATAAAAAATTGTGGCCGGGCATGGTAGATCACACCTGTCATCCTAGCACTTTGGGAGGCCGAGGTGGGTGGATCACGAGGTCAGGAGTTCGAGACCAGCCTGGCCAACATGGTGAAACCCTGTCTCTACTAAAAATATAACAATTAGCCACAGTGGCGCATGCCTGTAATCCTAGCTACTCAGGAGGCTGAGGCAGGAGAATCGCTTGAACCCGGGAGGTGGAGGTTGCAGTGAGCTGAGACCACGTTACTGCACTCCAGCCTGGGGGACAGAGTGAGACTCTGTCTCAGAAAAAAATAAATAAATAAAAATAAAAAATTGCATGTGCCTGTAGTCCCAGCTACTTGGGAGGCTGAGGTGGGAGCGTCACTTGAGCCCAGGAGGTTGAGGCTGCAGTGAGCAGTGATTGCACCACTGCACTCCAGCCTGGGCACACATACAAGTGTCTCAAAAAATAATAATAAATTAAAATTAAAATTTTTTTTTAAATTTGAAACAAGAAATTGGGAAGTCCAGAGTCCAGAGAAATAACTGGTTTAGAAGAAAAGCAACGACTTTGGTTTTATGTATGTTGGATTTCAGAGGAATGGGAAATCAGGTAGATATGGCCAGGAGGCCACTAGAAATGCTGGTCTGAAGTTCACAGGGACACTCAGAGTTGAAGATAGAGGAGTAAGAGAATCTGCAAATAGCAATTAGGCTGTTAGCAGAAATGAAGGGGCTCAGAGGAAGCATGGGCTGAGAGGGGAATCTGGAGGATTGCCCATGATTGTGCGGCAGGATGGGGAAAAGATGCCAGTGTTACAGACAAGAAATTACAGGGAGAATGAAGAGAGCTTTGTGACACATTAGCCAAGGGTGGAGAATTTCAAGACAGATGCAGTGAAGGGGTTAAAGGACCAACAGGCAGTAATAAAGCAGCTACCTGCATTGTCTCATTTAATCCTCACATGCAACCTATTGGGGAGATGGTATTATTATTATTATTTTTGAGACGGATTGTCGCTCTGTCGCCCAGGCTGGAGTGCAGTGGCACCATCTCGGCTCACTGCAAGCTCCATCTCCTGGGTTCACGCCATTCTCCTGCCTCAGCCTCCCAAGTAGCTGGGACTACAGGCGCCTGCCACCACGCCCGGCTAATTTTTTCTATTTCTACTAGAGACAGGTTTTCACCGTGTTAGCCAGGATGGTCTTGATCTCCTGACCTCGTGATCCGCCCGCCTCGGCCTCCCAAAGTGCTGGGATTACAGGCGTGAGCCACTACACCTAGCTGGGAGATGGTATTATTATCCCCATTTTACAGAAACGGGCTTTAACCCAGACAGTGACGCCAAGGCTGCATGATGCAGCTGTGGGAGGTCAGAATTCTGACACTGGTTCTACCACTAAATTAGTATTATGTCCATGGGCAAGTAACTCATGTTTCTAGGCTTAACATCCTTCTCTGCAAATTAAAAGGACTGATCTAGATAATCTCCAGTTCTTAATAATACGAGTATGTGATTAAGTTAGAATGGGAGAAATACATACACAAGAGAGGCAGTGAATTAAAAAATGTAGTTCCATACAATTGCCTGGATCCCAGTTTAAAAAAAAGATAAAGCCGGGTGCGGTGGCTCAGGCCTGTAATCCCAGCGCTTTGGGAGGCCAAGGTGGGTGGATCACCTGAGGTCAGGAGTTCGAGACCAGCCTGACCAACATGGTGAAACCCAGTCTCTACTAAAAATACATAAATTAGCCAGGCTTGGTGGCAGGTGCCTGTAATCCCAGTTACTCTGGAGGCTGAGGCAGAACTGCTTGAACCTGGCAGGTGGAGGTTGCCTCTGCACTCCAGTCTGGCCGACAGAGCCAGACTACATCTCAAAAATAAATAAATAAATAAATAAATAAAAGATTGAAATGTAGTTCAAATATGTATGCTGGGTGTTAAAAAATTCGGCCCACATTCATAAGGATACACTACACCTCCTTAAGAGAGTATTCAAAATAAAGATGTCATTAAAAAAAATTAGCAATCAGTGAACAGGGAGACCAAAAAAATCAGAACGCTGAACATCTTAGACAGTGAATTTCCAAGAAATAAATCCATTCTCTGATATATAAAATCTGCAACTACAAAATTTTACCCTTTTTTTTTTTTTTTTTTTTTTGGAGACAGTCTTGCTCTGTTGCTCAGGCTGGAGTGCACTGGTGTGATCTTGGCTCACTGCAACGTCCGCTGCCCGGATTCAAGTGATTCTCCTGTCTCAGCCTCACAAGCACCTGGGATTATAGGCGCCCAGCACCACGCCCGGCTAATTTTTGTATTTTTAATAGAGACGGGGTTTTGCCATGTTGGCCAGATTGGTCTCAAACTCCCGACTTCAGGTGATCCTCCTGCCTTGGCCTCCGAAAGTGCTGGGATTACAGGCGTGAGCCACCGTACCCGGCCCAAAATTCTACCTTTTTTTTTTTTTTTTTTGAGACAGAGTTTCGCTCTTGTTGCCCAGGCTGGAGTGCAATGGTGCCATCTCGGTTCACCGCAACCTCCACCTCCCGGGTTCAAGCAATTCTCCTGCCTCAGCCTCCCAAGTAGCTCCCATGTGCCACCATGCCCGGCTAATTTTGTATTTTCAGTAGAGACAGGGTTTCTCCATGTTGGTCAGGTTGGTCTCGAACTCCCGACCTCAGGTGATCTGTCTGCCTCGACCTCCCAAAGTGCTGGGATTATAGGCGTGAGACACCGCGCCCAGCCCCAGAATTCTACTTTTTATCTATGCATTTAAGTGAGGTAGATGAAGAATTAAAATTTGTCATACCTGGAAATTTATGAATGCTGCTCTTGAATGGAGTAAAAAAAAGGGAAGATTCTAAGTCAAACAGTCTGTGTTTGGAGGATTGTCCTGTAGAGAGAGAAAACAGATATTTATAATGTACTTTTGTCATAAGAGGCAGAAAGATCTGCTAAGGTACATAATATTTATTTAAATAAACTATATAAGGGCCAGGCACAGTAGCTCACACCTGTAATCCCAACACTCTGGGAGGCCAAGGCGGGCAGATAACCTGAGGTCAGGAGTTTGAGACCAGCCTGGCCAATATGGTGAAACCCCATCTCTACTAAGTATACAAAAATTAGCTGGGCATGGTGGCAGGTGCCTGTAATCCCAGCTACTCAGGAGGCTGAGGAGGGAGAATTGCTTGAACTCGGGAGGCAGAGGCTGCAGTGAGCTGAGACTGTGCCACTGCATGCCAGCCTGGGTGACAGAGCAAGACTCCATCTCAAAAAAAAAAAAAATTATATAAGAGCCTCTGTCAGATACAATTTTTAACATGTAAAAATAGATGATCTGACACAAATTATTATTAATAATAGTTAATAGAAAATCATTAATAATTAATATTAATATATAATATAGAACAAATATGTAATATATAATGATTTAAAATATAATATACAATATAAATAAATCATTAATATTATTAATAATAGAATGATCATTTGGCTTCAAATTGGCTTGGAACTCTTTTTAAAGAAATATATACATTTTATATACATATTTTTATGTTTTTTATATATAACTTTTTAACCTCAATCTTAACATTAAAGTTTATAAGAGATTTCCAATATTAAAATATATTATGGCAAATCAAAAGCAATCCTTTTTTTCGTTTCGTTTTGGTGTTTTTGAGATGGAGTCTCACTCTGTCGCCCAGGCTGGAGTGAAATGGCGTGATCTCGGCTCACTGCAACCTCCGCCTCCCTGGTTTGAGCAATTCCCCTGCCTCAGCCTCCCGAGGAGCTGGGATTACCGGCACACACCATCACGCCTGGCTAATTTTTTTGTATTTTTAGTAGAGACGGAGTTTTTCCATGTTGGCCAGACTGGTCTCGAAATCCTGACCGACCTCAGGCAATCTTCCTGCCTGGGCCTCCCAAAGTGCTGAGATTACAGGCGTGAGCCACCACGCCTGGCCATTTGGTTTATTTTTTGAGACAGTCTCACTTTGTCACTCAGGCTAGAGTGCAGTGGCACAATCACGACTCACTGCAGCCTTGATCTCCCAGGCTTAAGTGATTCTCCCTCTTCAGTCTACCAAGTAGTTGGGACTACAAGTACCCACCACCAAGCTTGGCTAATTTTTGTATTTTTTAGAAAGATGAGGTTTCGTCATGTTGCCCAGGCTGGTCTCAAACTCCCGGGCTCAAGCGATCCCCCGACTTCGGCCTCCAAAAGTGCTGAAATTATAGGCATGAGCCACTGTCCCTGGCCCAAACATACTTTTTAACTTTGACAAGAAAATAAACTTAAGACAACACTATTCAAAGGCAGGCCAGCAGATGAAACCAAGATAGTAAGTCCTATTGCTCTTTTCCTCCAAATGTCATCAATGTGTTTTGGAAGAAAACTGAACAGAATAGCTTTAAAAATTCAACATATCTTGAAAAAAAAAGAAAGTACAGGTAAGTATAAAGAAGAGGAGCTGGGCCCAGTGGCCCATGCCTGTAATCCCAGCATTTCAGGAGGCAGAAGCAAGAAGGTCACTTGAAGCCAGGAATTCCAGACCAGCGTAGGGAACATAGTGAGACCTATCTCTAAATAAATAAATACGAAAACAAACTGAAATAACTTTTTATTTTTTTTGAGATGGAGTTTCGCTCTTGTTGCCCAGGCTGAAGTGCAATGGTGTGATCTTGGCTCACCACAAACTCTGCCTCCCGGGTTCAAGTGATTCTGCCTCAGCCTCCCGAGTAGCTGGGATTACAGGTATGCACCACCACACCGGGCTCATTTTGTATTTTTAGTAGAGATGGTATTTCTCCATGTTAGTCAGACTGGTCTCAAACTCCCAACCTCAGGTGATCTACCCACCTCAGCCTCCCAAATTGCTGGGATTACAGGCATGAGCCACCATGCCCAGCATTTTTTTTTTTTTTTTTTGAGAGAGTCTCACTCTGTCACTCAGGCTAGAATGCAGTGGTGTGACCATGGCTCATTGTGGCCCTGACCTCTCAGGCTCAAGTGATCCTCCAGCCTTAGCCTTCTGAGTAGCTGAGACTAGAGGTCTACCAGGCTAAATTTTGTATTTTTGTAGAGACAGGGTTTTTCCATGTTGCCCAGGCTGGTCTTGAAATCCTAGGCTCAAGTGATCCTCCCACCTTGTTGGAATAATAGGCATGAGCCACTGTGCCTGGCCCAAAATTAATAGTTTTTGAGAACAACCCGTTGCCACACTAAAAGCTCAGCTGTCACCTAGCCCTAATGAGTTAGAAGGGCATTCAGAGAATGGCATTTACTTGGATTGCTTCACTGCTTCAACACTGCCACTTAAGGGCATATTAACTACTGTCCAGTGTACTGGGTGTGTACAGTGGTAATTTGTGGCTTTTTTTTTTTTTTTTTTTGAGACGGAGTCTCACTCCTGTTGCCCCGGCTGGAGTGCAATGGCGCAATCTTGGCTCACTGCAACCTCCGCCTCCCGGGTTCAAGCGATTCTCCTGCCTCAGCCTCCCGAGTAGCTGGGACTGCAGGAGCCTGCCACCACGCCCGCCTAATTTTTGTATTTTTAGTGGAGGCGGGGTTTCACCATATTGGCTAATCTGGTCTCGAACTGCTGACCTTGTGATCTGCCTGCCTCGGCCTCCCAAAGTGCTGGGATTACAGGCGTGACCCAACACGCCTGGCCTAATGTGTGGCTTTTAAAGAGAACTGATTTCTTTTTTCTTTTTCTTTTTGTTTTTGCTACAGGGTCTCATTCTCACCTAGGCTGGAGTACAGTGGCACGATCTTGGCTCACTGCAACCTCTGCCTCCCAGGTTCAAGGATGCTTGCACATCAGCCTTCCGAGGAGCTGGGACCACAGACGTGTACCACCACACCTGGCTAATTTTTTTGTATTTTTTGTAGAGATGGGGTCTCACCACGTTGCCCAGGGTGGTCTCGAACTCCTGGACTCAAGCAATCCACCCACCACCTTGACCTCCCAAAGTGTTGGGATTACAGGTGTGAGCCACTGCACCTGGCCAAAAGAACTGATTTCTGAGCATGGTCTGTGCCCTAAACAATTTTTACATGTTGATGGAATGCTATTTTTTTCAGATGACCACCAAGTTCCACTCTAGCAGATATTAGAGTTGATCTGTGGATGGACACTCAGGATCCTTTTTTTAAAGGGTCTCGATATATTGCCCAGGCTGGTCTTGAACTCCTGGGCTCAAGAGATCTGCCCACCTCGGCCTCCCAAAGTGCTAAGATTACAGGCATGAGCCACCACGACCGGCATCAACATCCTTTCTAACTTCCTTCTGGAAACTAAAAAGTACATTTCCCAGACTCCTTTACAATTCAGTTTCCCCATGTGAAATGTGGCCTATCAATGAGATGTTCTGTGAGATCCGGAAGGCAGAAATGAGGTGGGAACCATCTTTCTTCTGTTTTGGCTGTTAATGCTGGCAAGCACATTTATGGAAACATTGTATTTTTTTCTCATAGCAGCATTCCAGTGTCAAAAGCTTCATGATTGTCAAGAGACAAACATGGTGAAGACAGGAGTCACTATTTGGTAGGAGTTCAGGGGAAGTTCAGGGGTAGCAGGGTTGTTTCCTTTTATTTATTTTCAGAGGCAGGGTCTCACTCTGTCATCCAGGATGAAGTGCTGAAGTGCAGTGGTGCACTCACAGCTCACCGTAAACTCGAACTCCTAGGCTCAAGGGGATCCTCCCACTTTGGCCTCTCAAAGTGCTGGATTACACTGCACACGGCCTATAGCAGTTAGTCGACCCTTAAATTACACTAGCAATGTCATTGGCAGCCTCCTGATTCCCTCCCTGGGGGGCCTGTTGGGCAGTCTTTTTTTTTTTTTTGAGACGGAGTTTTACTCGTTGCCCAGGCTGGAGTGCAACGGTGTGATCTTGGCTCACCGCAACCTCTACCTCTTGGGTTCAAGCGATTCTCCTGCCTCAGCCCCCCAAGTAGCCGGGATTACAGGAACATCCCACCATGCGTGGCTAATTTTTATATTTTTAGTAGAGACGGGGTTTCACCATGTTGGCCAGGCTGGTCTCGAACTACTGACCTCAGGTGATCCGCCCGCCTCGGCCTCCCAAAGTGCTGGGATTACAGGCATGAGCCACAGCACCTAGCGAGGTGTTTTGTTTTGTTTTGAGACAGAGTCTGACTCTGTCCTCCAGGTTGCAGTGCAGTGACGTGATCTCGGCTCATGGCAACCTCTGCCTCCCGGGTTCAAGCGATTCTGTCTCTGCCTCTGGAGTAGCTAGGACTACAGGTGCGGGCCACCATACCCGGCTAATTTTTGTATTTTCAGTAGAGATGAAGTTTCACCATATTGGCTAGGCTGGTCTCAAACTCCTGACCTCATGATCCGCCTGCCTCAGCCTCCCAAAGTGCTGGGATTACAGGCATGAGCCACAGTGCCTGGCCCCGGCCAGGTATTTCTTTTTATCAATGTGAGCATGGACTAATACAGGGGCAATAATAATACCTATAGCTTATAGAGCTGCGAGATGGAGAATATTAGGAGCTAATCCAAGAAACGTGCTTATAACAGTGCCTGGCTTATAACAAGCCCTTGATAAATGTCAGCTATTATTATTATTATTAATTATCTAAACATTTAAAAACACTGCTTTCAATGAGTACAAAATGTAAACATTTTAGAGTTTTATTGCCACACATTTTCTTGTCTTATACAAATGGGGATACAGAAAGGAGGCTCACGCCTGTAATCCTAGCACTTTGGGAAGCTGAGGCGGGTTTATCACCTGAGGTCAGGAGTTCAAGACCAGCCTGGCCAACATGGCAAAACCCCGTCTCTACTAAAATACAAAAATTAGCCGGGCATGATGGCGGGTGCCTGTAATCCCAGCTACTCAGGAGGCTGAGACGGGAGAATTGCTTGAACCCCGGAGACGGTGGTTGCAGTGAGCCGAGATTGCACCACTCCACTCCAGCCTGGGCGGCTGAGTGAGACTCTGTCTCAAAACAAAAACAAAAACAAAAACAAAAAATGTGGATACAGAAAAAAAAATGTTTTTTTGACTGGTTTCATCATATTCATGTACCTAGAGAGAGTGAGAGCGATCATTTCAAAACTACATGTGTACCTGGGAATAGCAACGCTCGACTCCAACTAGTCAATTGCAGACCTCACCTTAAGGAAGGATTATTCTTTTTTTTTTTTTTTTTTTTTAATTTGAGATGGAATCTAGCTCTGTCGCCCAAGCTGGAGTGCAGTGGTGCAATCTCGGCTCACTGCAACCTCTACCTCCCGGGTTCAAGTGATTCTACTGTCTCAGCCTCCTAAGTAGCTGGGATTACAGGTGCCCGCCACCATGCCCAGCTAAGTTTTGTATTTTTAGTAGAGATGGGGGTTTCACTGTTTTGACCAGGCTGGTCTCGAACTCCTGACCTCATGATCCGCCTGCCTCGGCCTCCCAAAGTGCTGGGATTACAAGTGTGAGCCACTGCGCCTGGTCTTTTTTTTTTTGCTTTGTTTGTTTTTTGTTTTAGACAGAATCTTTCTCTGTTGCTCAGGCTGGAGTGCAGTGGTGAGATCACAGCTCACTGCAGCCTTGACCTCCCCGGGCTCAGGTGATCCTCCCACCTCAGCCTTCTGAATACAAGTGTGTGCCAAATTATTCTTGAGAAACCATTTTTGCCTTTTTTTCTTTCTTTCTTTCTTTTTTTTTTTTTTGAGATACAGACTTGCTCTGTCACTCAGGCTGGAGTGCAGTGGCCTGAGAATGAGATCTATAACCTAAAATAAGATTTGCAACCTAAAAGTTTATGTTTTAATGTTGCTGAGTACAGTGGCTCGAACCTGTAGTCCCAGCTACTCAGGAGGCTAAGGCAGGAGGGAGGATCCCTTGAGCCCAGGAGTTCGAGGCTGCAGTGAGCAATGCTCATGCCACTGCACTCTAGCCTGGGCAACAGGGCAAGACTCCATCTCTACTAAAAAAAAAAAAAAAAAGAAAGAAAAGAAAATTTAAGTGTTTATACTTAGAATACTACTCTAATGTATATATTTAAAAAGTCATGGATAAAATTATGGTTTAGTTTGGTTTGCTGAGGTATCTTCTGGTGATGAAAAATACATTGTAGATTTTGGAATAAAACTTCCCCCAGCCGGGCATGGTAGCTCATATCTATAATCCTAGCACTTTGGAAGGCCCAGGCAGGAGGATCACTTGAGCCCAGGAGTTCGAGACCAGCCTGGGCAACATGGCGAGACCTCATCTCTACAAATAATTAAAAAATTAGCCAGGTGTGTGGTAGTATATGCCTGTGGTCCCAGCTACTCAGTAGGCTGAGGTGGGAGGATCACTTGAGCCTGAGAGGCTGAGGCTGCAGTGAGCTGTGATTGTGCCACTGCACTCCAGCCTGGGCAACAGGGCGAGACCCTGTCTCAAAAACAAAAACAAAAAACTTCCCCCAGATATTCTGGAACTGTAAGAATTTTATGTTGGACCTAGTCCAACAGCGCCAGGGAGACAGAGGGAACTGAAGGTGATATAAGGCATCTGCTATGCCCTCCGTGTTTCACATGCTGCTGAGAGCCACAGGATTCAAAGCAATGGAGGTTTTCTGAAGGGTCAGAAAAACAGCCGAAAGAAAACAACTTCATCTTTTGATACAATCATTAATTTTACATTGTTCTGAACTCCACAGCAGTATATTTTCCTTTTTTAAATTCTTGAGACAAGGTCCCACCAGCCTGGAGTGCAGTGGTACGATCTTGGCTCACTGCAGCCTTGGCCTCCGGGGCTCAAGTGATCCTGCATCAGTCTCCCACATAGGTGGGACTATAACAGTGTACCACCATGTCTGGCTCTTTCTATATTTTAACAGAAAAATCTTTATTTATTTATTTTTTTTTTTTTTTTGAGACAGAGTCTCACTCTGTTACCCAGGCTGGAGTGCAGCGGCATGATCTTGGCTCACTGCAACCTGCCACTCCTGGGTTCAAGTGATTCTCGTGCCTCAGCCTTCTGAGTAGCTGGGATTACAGGCACGCACCACCACACCTGGCTAAATATTATATTTTTAACAGAGACAGGGTTTCGCCATGTTGGCCAGGCTGGTCTCAAACTCCTGGCCTCAAGTGATCTGCCCGCCTTGGCCTCCAAAAGTGCTGGGATTACACGTGTGAGCCACTGTATGTGGCCGTTTTACTCTATTTTTATGAGAAGGGCAGATACTCAAATTGGCAGGTGAAACGCATTTTATTCAAGACATATTTATTGAGCAACTACTCTATACCAGACTATACCTGGTCCTGAGAATATAGAGGTGATGAAATGTCAAAGGTCAGTGCTCACTTTCAAGCAGCTCACTGTCTAGTAGGAGAGAGAGAGAGTCAGAGAAGAGACAGGAAGAGAAGAGACTTCTAGACAAAGTGACAATACAATGAAGAAAATACTCATAGTAGAAGGGAACTGTAAAACAAAGAAAGCAAATGATTGTACCTGGGAGTACTGAGAAACATTTCCAAAAGGCTCAACGTTTAGGTTGGGTCTTGAAGGATGAAAAGAAGTTTATACATGAGAAAGAGGGCAAAAGGCATTCTAGCCAGAGAGAGCACCAAATGGGAAGGCAAAAACAGCGTATTAAACAGCATGGCCTCCTAGGGGATGGTAAGAAGTTTGCTATAGCTAGAGACTGTGGGCCTACAGAAGGATGGCAGAAGATGAAACTAGAAAAGTATGTAAGAGCTAGATCTTGGAAGCCCCTCCAGTTTTGGGGGTTCTGAGGCACTTCTGAAGGATTTTAAAAAGAAGAAACACAGGATTATAGGTCTACCAATCATTAGCTGTGTGACTTTGTCAAGTTACTTAACTCTAAGCATTGGTTTCCTTTTTGTAAAATGAGGTTATTGACTGTTTAGAGGCTCTAAGGAAGTCTGTTAAGAGGATTAAATAAGATAATCGCTAAAATAAATAAGATTAAATAAGACAAATAGAAATAAGCACATGAAGAGATGTTTAGCATCATTAATCATTAGAGAAATGCAAATCAAAATCACAATGAGATACTACCTCACACCCACTAGGATAGTTTGCTACAATAATTTTTAAAAATTTTTTTCTTCTTCTTTTTCTATATTTTCTTTTTTTTCCATGTTTTTCCAGAGATATAATAATTTTTTAAAAAACATGAAAATACTAAGTGTTGGCCAGAGTATAGATAAATAAGAACCTTCACACACTGCTGGTGGAAATATAAAATGGTACAGCAACTTTGGAAAACAGTCTGGGAGTTCCTCAAATGATTAAACATGGAGTTATCATATGACCCAGCAATTTCACTCCTAGGTATATATTCAAGAGTAATGAACACATACGTCTACACAGAAACTGATACACGAATGTTTATAATAGCATTATTTGTAACAGCTAAGAGGTGGAAACAATCCAAATGTCCATCGATGGACAGGTGGGTAAACAAAATGTGGTATACCCATACAATGGAATGTAACTCGGCCATAAGAAGAATGAAGTACTGATATGGTCATGCGCCGCATAACATTTTGGTCAACAACTGACTACATATACAACGGTGGTCCCATAAGATTATAATACCATATTTTTATTGTACCTTTCCTGTGTTTATTTATTTATTTATTTTTGTAGACAAAGTCTTGCTCTATCCCCCAGGCTGGAGTGCAGTAGCACCATCTCAGGTCACTGCAACCTTCGCCTCCTGGGTTAAAGCAGTTCTCCTGCCTCAGCCTCCTGAGTAGCCGGGATTACAGGCACCCACCGCCATGCCTGGCTAATTTTTGTATTTTTAGTGGAGACGGGGTTTTGCCATGTTGGCCAGGCTTGTCTTGAACTCCTGACCTCGGTGATCCACCCACCTTGGGCTCCCAAAGTGCTGGGATTACAGGCGTGAGCCACTGTGCCCAGCTTTCCTGTGTTTAGATATGTTTAGATACACAAATACTTACCATTGTTTTACAAATGCCTATAGTATTATGCTATACAGGATTGTAGCCTAGGAGCTATAGGCTATACCATACAGCCTAGGCGTGTAGTAGGCTATATCAGCCAGGTTTGTGTAAGTACATTCTATGATGTTCACACAACAACAAAAATCACCTAACAACACATTTCTCAGAACATATCCCCATCAAGTGACATATGACTGTATATACTACAACATGGGTGAACCTTAAAAACCTCATGCTGGCTGGGAACAGTGGCGTGAGCCTGTAGTCCCAGCTACTTGGGAGACTGAGGCAGAGGACTGGTTGAGCCCAGGAGGACAAGGATGTAGTGAGCCAGGATTACGCCACCACAATCCAGTATGGGTGACAGTGAGATCCTGTCTCTAAAAAACAAACAAGTCTGGGTGCAGTGGCTCATGCCTGTAATCCCAGCACCTTGGGAGGCCGAGGCGGGCGGATCATGAGGTCAGGAGATCGAGACCATCCTGGCGAACACGGTGAAACCCTGTCTCTACTAAAAATACAAAAAATTAGCCGGGCATGGTGGCAGGTGCCTGTAATCCCAGCTACTCGGGAGGCTGAGGCAGGAGAATGGCGTGAACCCAGGAGGCGGAGCTTGCAGTGAGCCGAGATCGCGCCATTGCACTCCAGCCTGGGTGACAGAGCGAGACTTTGTCTAAAAACAAAAAACCTGATGCTAAGTTACAGAAACTAGTCATAAAAAATACATATTTTATTTATGATTTTATTCACATAAAATGCCCAGAATGGGTAGATCCACATAGGAAGTAGATGAGGGGTTATCAGGAGCTAGGGAGACATGGGAATAGGAGTGACTGTTAACAGGCATGGGGTTTCTTTATGCAAATGATGAAAATGTTCTGGAGTTAAGAGGGTCATGATGGTTGCACAGTTTTGTGACCATACCAAAAAACTGAATTGTACACTTTAAAAGGGGTAAATTTTATGGCGTAAGAGTTATATCTCAGGCCAGGCGCAGTGGCTCACACCTGTAATCCCAGCACTTTGGGAAGCTGAGGCGGGTGGATCACCTGAGGTCAGGAGTTTGAGACCAGCCTGACCAACATGGTGAAACCCCATCTCTACTAAAAATACAAAAAATTAGCCGGGCATGGTGGCAGGCGCCTGTAATCCCAGCTGCTTGAGAGGCTGAGGTAGGAGAATTGCTTGACCCTGGGAGGCGGAGGTTGCAGTGAGCCCAGATCGCACCATCGCACTCCAGCCTGGGCAACGAGAGTGAAACTCCATCTCAAAAAAAAAGAGTTATATCTAAAAAAAAAAAATAGGAATTGTCCTATACACTGGGGTCAGTTACAACCTGATATTCACATTGAAAGGATTTTAACATAACATGCATTCATAGTAGTACTCTTGAGTCATCAAAAAAGGTTTAAGTTATTTTCAGAATTATGTGATTAGGTCATGGAAATCGGTAATGCATTTCAGATTTTCTTCTTTCAGTAGAGTGACTTTATACGTTGAAACAGCAAGTTAGATCAATTTATATGGGACATCCAAAATCCAAATGGAAACATTTTAAATATCTGTAAGAGTTAAATATTATAATAGTCCCAAGAATATAACAGAATTCAAGATTTCCATCAAGTTCAATGATCTTTAAAAAGGTGGTTGGGAAAGACAATTACACATTTTAGGAACCATTAAGTTTGAAAGTCTTTGGAATAGAAGCAAATGACATGTATTTCTATGAGTAGACTGAAGATTTAAGTAGCGAGTGTAACTTGAACTAAGGTTGTCGTTGTGAAGATCAACTCTCTTTTTTTGAGACGGAGTCTTGCTCTGTCGCCCAGGCTAGAGTGCAGTGGCGCAATCTCGGTTTACTGCAACCTCTGCCTCCCAGGTTCAAGTGATTCTCCTGCTTCAGCCTCCCGAGTAGTTGTGATTACAGGTGCCTGCCACTGTGTGCTAATTTTTGTATTTTTAGTAAAGATGGGGTTTCACCTTCTTGTCCAGGCTGGTCTCGAACTCCTAACCTCGTGATCCACACCCCGCCCCCCCGACCCCCGAGGCCTTGGCCTCCCAAAGTGTTGGAATTATAGGTGTGAGCCACCACACCCGGCTGAGAAGATCAACTCTTTTAAGATATATAGTCATTAATCTAAAATTTAATGTGTCCCACCAGGGTCAGCAAAACTAATCTTGTTAGCCTGCTTAGCAAAAGTTCCTGAGTCATAAAGAACTTCAGCTAACTAGAGTGGTAATTGTATTCCTTGATGGATAAATGATCCTTCAGCTTTGGAAGATTTAGAATTAAGTACAGATGCTCTTCAACTGACGATGGGGTTACATTCCAATAAACCTATTTTAAGTTGAAAACATTGTAAGTTTAAAATGCATTTAATACCCCATTAAACCCACTGTAAAGTCAAAAAATCGTAAGTCAAGCCATTGTAAGTCAGTGATCGTCTGTATTAAAAACATTTAAGAGCTATGGTTTGAACATTTGTGTCCCCTCCAAAATTCATGTTGAAACTTCATCCCGATTGCAACGGTATCATCTTTAGGAGGTGACTGGGCCACGAAGACTCTGCCCTCATGGATGGAATTAGTGCCCTTATAAAAGCACCTGAGGGAGTGAGTTTGGCCTCTTTTGCCCTTCCATTCCTTCTGCCACGTGAGGACACAGCAGTCCTCCCATCCAGAGGATGCAGCAACACGGTGCCATCTTGGAAGCAAAGAGCAGCCCTCACTAGACACCAAACTGCCTAAACTTCCCAGCCTCCAGAAGTGTGAGAAATAAATTTGTTCTTTATAATTACCCAGTCCCAAAGTATTTTTATAGCTGCACAAATGGCCTGAGACAGAAAAGATTTAGAATTAATAAAAACACTTAAGAGAATCAAAACTATAGTTGAGGAAAGCCTCATTGAGAAGATGGCATTTGGGTAAAGTCCAAAGGAAGTAAGAGAGTCATGTGGGTGTCTGGGGGAAGAGTATTTCAGGCAAAGGGAACAGCAAGTGCAAAGGCCCTGAGGTGAGCAGGCAAGGAGGCATGGGGGAGGCAATGGGATATGGAGTCAGAAAGGGAAAGCAGATCATGAGAGAAGTAGGACATGGTGAGACCAGGTGCTTGTAAGGCTGCATAGACTATTATGGAGCTTTTGGCTTTTAAACTGCGTAAGATGGGGAGCCACTGACCAATTTTGAGCAGAAAAGTGGCAAAAGCTTCATTCAAGGGAATCAAACACATCAAATCTTTAAATATGATTAACATATCATTGTGTCACTGAGTTAAGTCTATTACACAGTTTTATCTAAAAATTAGATTTAAATGACATACGATGAATCAATATTACTCTATCTTACAAAGTTTTTGATGGCCCCAAATCATTATCAACAGCGAAGCTGGTGATTTCAGGGCTAGGAGATAAGGGTTAGTGGTGTGGCCTCCTTCCTGGAGTCCCTACTCATTATGCCTCCTGCTGACATTTTAGAGCACAATCCACCCAGACACCCATTTGATCAAGGGCCCTAAGCCAGATTCTCACTTCCCAGTTGCCACTTGTGTGGCCAGAGAGGTTCCCAGGAATAAAGACATCTGATCCCTGCTTATCAGTGAGGGGCTCTTGCTCCAGTCTACAAACGCATCCATACCTGAGGCATGGAGGAGATAAGACTGGAGCAGAAGCTTGCTGAGGATTTTGGAGGCTTTCCTGAAAAAGATCAGTTAAGGTTTTTAGAGCAGGGAAGCGCTGTGTAAGACTGGCCCTTCTAAAGACTCCTCTGGAGGTGCCTTAGGAGGGAAGGCAGGGCGGGAACAGGAGGCCCTGGGCGGCTATGGTCACCCTGGCCTAGAGGTGAAACGCCATGCTTCATACGTGTTCCCTCATCTGCAAAGTGGAATTACCGTCAGCCTGACTAGGTGGTTGTTTTATGTGAAATTAAGTGAAATAATTCATATAGGTGAAAGCACTCCATTTAAAGTTGTGCAACTATAAAGGTTTATCAAGCATAGAGGTGATACTGACGTGTGTGGTTAGAAGCCCACCAGGTGTGTGTGAATCTACCGCTTCCAAACGCGTCTTAGAATGATGTGGAGTAGGGCCATTGGAACAATCAGCGATACATAAGCGCATCTGAAGGGGAAGGGAACAAGCCGCTGACTAACTCACAAAAGAGGCGGTCCGCATGGGTAGAGATGAGCATGTAAGGTTCCGTCCAGAAGCCAAATAGTTGGGAGCTCAACATTGGTTAGGCGCGGTGAGTTCGCCCTCGGTTCTAAGCCCAGATGTCGCATCTTGACATAAAACCAAGGATGGAGGCTGCACCGAGAAACTCGGGCTACTGCCCTGGGAGCCAGGTTCCCCGGCAGCGCCCCTGGCCGCACCCGCAGAGACTCCGGCCCCGGCCCTGCCCTGCCCTCCCCGCGCGCCCCCGCGGCGGCCGCCCGTCTTTGCTCCGCGCAGCCCGAGCCCCTCCAGAGTCCGCGGCGCCCGACGGCTCCAGACACGCCCGGCGCCGTCCCCGCCGCCTTCCCGCCGCCGCCGCCAGGAGGCTCCGCGCGCCTTCCCGCCTTTCCCCGGGCCGGGCCGGGCCGGGCGGCGAGGCGGGCGCGGGCGGCGACGGCGCGGCCATTGTCCCGCAGCCCCTCCCGGGCGCGCAGAAAGGGCCGGCCCCGCGGGCTGGGAGGCGCGGCCGGGCGCGGGGAGGGGCGGCCGGGAGCCGGTGCCCACCAACGCCCGCCGCCGCCCCGGGCTGGGCCCGCCGCAGCCGCCCGCGCCTCCTCCGTGGCCGCCCACAGCCCCTCGGAGCCGGCGCCGCCGCCGCCGCCACTGCGCCCCGGGCTGCAAATGGCGCCCGCTCGCCTCGGCGCCTCCCGCCGCGCTCCCGGCCCGGGGACGTCTGGGGAAGGCGCGCCCGGGGCCCGCATCCCAGCACTGCCGCCGCCCGGGCCGTCAGAGCCCGCGGCGCCTCCGCCCGCGGCCAGGCTCGCGATGGGTCCCGGGCAGCCCCGACGCCCGCCCGCCCTCCGCCGGCGCCGCGCGCAGCCACTTACCGCGGGCCGCGGCGCACCGGTTGGTCGCGCGCGCGGGCCGAGGGAAGATTCCTGGTTCTCGGCTGGGGAAGGACCCCCTTTCGAGGCCGTTCCTTTGCGCCCTAAAACAAGTAGCCCCAACGTGAGAGAAACAAAAGGTATTTGCTGACGTGGGCGTTGGACAGAAACGCCCGAGGGCTGGGGACACAATTAAAGGGGCAACGCACAGATTTCAGGCACCAACCAGCAGCTTCGCCCACTCCCCCTGCCCTTGCCCACACCCGCTGCACGCTCCAGAGACACCGGGGTGCCCAGATTCTCTAGCAGTTGACTGCGGATCATGATTTTAGTCAGGAGCTGAAATTTAAAATTGTACTTTACGTTGGGAAAGGCGCCTCCGGAGGGCAGAAGGGCTGGATTTCTAGGATCTGGGGATTTGGTTTAGGAAAGAGGGAGGGACTTAGGCGTGCCCACAATTACTGTATAAGTACATGTGACATTATTGTACTTAAGTTTAGCAACGTCAAATGCAAAAGATTTCCACAGAATTTTCCCTTGTACTGAAGCAGTTATTTTAGTTGAGGATAACCTTTTCTAAACCTGTACAGGTCAGAAGCATTTCATTTGAAGAGGAAAACCCAGAGAGGCCGAGATAAGAGAACATAATTCTTAGTTAAGTCCAGAGAAATATAAAATTAGTAAAAACAGCAAGTTGCGTCTTTTCCAATGCAAGCATTCATCGTACACCAAGATTCCTCTGACAAATTTACGTCTCTAATATTTAGAGTACAGATATCAGGTTATACATTTGCTAAAATAGTAAATCAATGGATTTTCACTGTTACTGTAGAAGCATTACTTCTATAAATTAGTTTTCTAGTTCCTTATGCTGGGGTCAGGTACTGAAAAGTACTGTGTTATAGTAAAACTGGAGGGAAAAGGTTCAAATTATCAAAACTTGCGTTTAGCTTTTAATGGATTCCTCTCCTGTTCAAAATCATTCATATTGGACAGTTTGTAACTTTGATTTCAGGAATAATTAGCTATGCATTTTGAGGATACAAGATATTCACAATTGTCTCTTAATGTCACTTCTGTGTCACTGCAGAGGTGCTTTGCTATTTAGTTGCATTTCCTCACCTTCTGAACAGGTAAGTAGAAACATATTTGAAAACCATTGGGTGTCAGGTGTGTTGGATCAGATTACTCTGCTAGCGCCCCCATTGAGAATTCCCCCAGAAAGACCTGGACATGGTTTTAGCCAAAGGTTTTATTTTAGCCTTAGTTAATTAAAACATGCAAAAGAGTTCCACAAACATATTCCTCAAGAGAGCACATCAGGTTGGTGATAAACTCTTTGTTGAGGCCGGGTGTGGTGGCTCACACCTATAATCTCAGCACTTTGGGAGGCCGAGGTGGGCGGATCACGAGGTCAGGAGTTCGAGACCAACTTGGCCAACATGGTGAAACCCCCGTCTCTACTTAAAATACAAAAATTAGCTGGGCGTGGTGGTGCGCGCCTGTAATCCCAGCTACTGGGGCAGCTGAACCAGGAGAATGGCTTGAACACAGGAGGTGGAGTTTGCAGTGAGCCAAGATTGTGCCACTGCACTCCAGCCTGCGTGACGGAGCAAGACTCCATTTCAAAAACAAAAACAAAAACAACAAACAAAAATAACCTCTTTGTTGCAAGGAAGAGGTAATGAGAGTTTTGTCCCTCACCTTCATTCTCCTAGCTTTGGGAGCACGTTTCTGTATGCTAGAGCTCCACCATTAACCAGTGCTAGTCTCTTAAACTCTGTCTCCCACCCCACCCAACCCCCATCCCTGTTTCCACCTATTCAGTTCAAATCTTGAGGAAGATAATCCATTCCTTTTTTTTTTTTTTTTTTTGGAGACGGAGTCTTGCTCTGTCACCCAGGCTGGAGTGCAGTGATGCGATCTCGGCTCACTGCAACCTCCGCCTCCCAGGTTCAAGCAATTCTCTGCCTCAGCCTCCAGAGTAGCTGGGATTACAGGTGCCCGCCACCACGCCTGGCTAAGTTTTGTATTTTTAGTAGGGACAGGGTTTCACCAGGTTGCCAGGCTGGTCTTGAATCCTGACTTCGTGATCCGCCCTCATTGGCCTCCCAAAGTGCTGGGATTACAGGCATGAGCTACCGCACCTGGTTCCATTCCAATTTTAACAGTGCCTGCTAAGGGTAAAGTTTTTGCTCTAGGCTCTTGGAATGCAGTGGTGAGCAAAAAATTCACCAAGTCCCTGCTTTTATGGGATTTGCAGTCTAGTGGGGGAGACAGATGGTAATCAAATAAATGTATAATTTGAAAATTGGATAAGTCTGAAGGAAAGGTATGTCGTGTGATGAGAATATTGATGAAGTGGGGACCCGTCTCGTGAGGGAGAGGGTTTGTGTAAGGAGGACTTCCTTGAGGAGGTTATCTTGACTGGAAATCTGGAGTAGGAATTAACAGGCAAGCGTGTGAGTGGTCAGGAGCATTCCAGATAGAAGGAGCAAAATGGTGCTTGGTAGATGGGAATATAGCCTGAAAGGCTGATGAGACTGGAGTGCAACGTGAGGGAGAGAGACAAGAGATAAGATGGGAGAGGGAGGCAGGGGTCAGACCATCAGGGCCTTGTGGGGCCAGGTTAAGAACTTTGGGAGCCATTAATGTGTTTTAAGCTGCATGGGGTGTGTGTGCTATGATGGGGTAAGCATTTTGAAAAGATGACTGTGGAAGATAAATTAGAGGGAAGGAAGAGTGGATCACAGTGACCCAGCTAAGAGATGGTAGAATCTTGAACTAGAGTGGAGGTAGATAGAAGTGGGGAGATCAAGTGAGGTGGAGAGTTAAATATTAGAGATAATAGTTTGACTCTGGGAAATGAGGGAGAAGGAAGAGTCAAAGACAACTCCCAGCCTTTTGGAACTGGACAGATGGTGGTTCTGTTCACTGAGAGAGAGAGGACTAGAAGGGCAGGATTTAAAAAATTTTTAAATTAAAAAAAAAATTCCTACTTGAACCCAGGAGGTGGAGGTTGCAGAGAGCTGAGATCATGCCACTGTACTCCAGCCTGGGCAACAGAGTGAGACTCCATCTGAAAAAAAAAAGAAAAAAGAAATTTCATCATCAAAGTCATATAGGTGGGATGGGAATTAAAACCATGGATATGCGAGAGAGAATATCAAATGAGAAGCAAAGAAGGCTTAGGACCAAACCGCACCCATCTAGTGGGTGGTTAGAGGAAGCTGAAATTGCAAATGAGTGTGAGAAGACTGGAGAGGAAGGAAGAGACCTGGGATAATGTGATGGCATAAAAACTGAAAGAAGAGTCCAGACACAGCGGCTCATACCTGTAATGCCAGCACTTTGGGAGGCTGAGGCAGGAGGTTGGCTTAAGGCCAGGAGTTCCAGACTAGCCTGGGCAACATAATGAGACCCGATCTCTACAAAAAAAATAAAATAAATTAGCTGGGCTTGGTTGTTTGTGCCTGTAGTCTTAGCTACTTAGGAGGCTGAGGTGGAAAGATCGCTTGAGTCCAAGAGCTTTAGGCTGCAGTGAGCCATGATGGCATCACTACTACTCCAGCCTGGGTGACAGAGCGAGAACTCAGCTATAAAAATAAGGAAAAAAGGAAGAATTGGGCAGTAGTGCTAAATATTGCTAAGAGAACAAATCTAAAAGAAAATGTCCATTACATTTAACAAGTTGGAGATCATTGACTTTAGAGAACGTGATTAGGCTTAAAAGATGGGGTGGATTTCCAGATTAGAGGAATAAGTGGAGGATGAAGGAATAGAGATGATGAGAACAGGCAATTCCTCTCAGAAACTGGTTTATGAAGGGGATGTTCCAGTTATTTTTACTGTGTAATAAACCAAACCAAACTTACTTAGTAGTAGAAAACTGAAGCTATTTTATTATGCTCCTGGATTCTGTGGGTCAGGTCACAGCAGGGGTGGCTTGTTTTTTTTTTTCCTGTTGTCTGGAGCCTTAGCTGGGAAGACTTAAATGACTGGGGGTAACTTGAACTACTGGGAACTGGAATCATCTGCAGGTTTCTTCGCTCAAAGGTTTGGCACCTGGGCTGGGATCACTTGAAGGTTGGCTCAGCTGAGATTTGTCATCTAGAGCACCTACCCATGACCTCTCTGTGGGGCTGGGGCTTCCTGCAGCATGGCAGCTGGGTTCTGAGAGAGTGTGTCCAAGACAGGTAGGAGGGAGCTACATGACTTTTTCTGCCTATGTGTGGAAGTTGTCCCAGCCTACTAAGATTCAAGCAGAAGGGGGGCATAGTTGCTATCTCTAATGGAAAGAATGTCACAGAATTTGGGGTCATGTTTTAGAATTATTACAGGCAAAGAGAGATGGTGGTAGCTAGAAGGGGATATGTGTAAAAGAATTTTTTGTTTGTTTGTTTGAGATAGCTGTCGCTCAGGCTGGAGTGCAATGGCATGAACAGGGCTCACCGCAGCCTTGACCTCCTAGGCTCAAGCAATCTTCTTGCCTCAGCCTCCCAAGTAGCTGGGACTACAGGTGCACACCACAATGCCTAATTTTTTAATTTTATGTAGAGATGGGGATCTCCCTATATTGCCCAGGCTTGTCCCAAACTCCTGGGCTCAAATGATCCTCCCACCCCAGCCTCCTGAAGTGCTGGGATTACAGGTGTGAGCCACCAAACCGGGCCAGTAATTTATTATACAGCAATAGATCACTTATACAGATTGTGGTACCTAGAAGTGTTGCCATAACAGAAACCTGAAAATGTGACTTTAGAACTAGACAGTGGGTGGAAGGGCTTTGAGGTGTTAGTGAAAGCTTGAAGAATCTTCTAAAAAAATAGACAACTTATACCGGGCGCAGTGGCTCATGCCTGTAATCCCAGCACTTTGGGAGGCCAAGGTGGGTGGATCACTCGAGGTCAGGAGTTCAAGACCGGCCTGGCCAACATGGTGAAACCCCATCTCTACCAAAAATACAAAAATTAGCCGGGCATGGTGGCAGATGCCTGTAATCCCAGTTACTTGGGAGGCTGAGGCCGGAGAATCACTTGAACCCAGGAGGCAGAGGTTGCAGGGAGCTGAGATTGCGCCATTGCACTCCAGCCTTGGTGACAGAGTGAGACTCCGTTTAAAAAAAAAAAAAAAAGACAACTTCTAATGGTCTCTGAGGAAGATGCAAGTGAGGGCTTACAGAAAAATCTACAAATCTTATGGAAATCTGAAGCAAAGGGAGTCCTTGATAGGTATTGGTTGGGAGTTGGGGGGAAGCAACACAGTTGTCTGCAATAAGGTGAAAAGTAGAAAATATTTGAACTTGGTGATCTAGCTAAGGAAGTTGAACTTGGTGATCTAGCTATAAAGCTTCCCCCCAGAGTGTTGAAGGAAACAGGTGGTTTCTCCTTGCTGCTTGTAGTAAAATGTGAGAGGAGAGAGATAAGCTAAAGGAAGGACTGTTAGACAAAAGGAAGCCAAAGTTTTCTGGCTTGGAAAATTCCCAGGCTCTTAAGGTGGCAAATGATGATATGATTAAGAAATGACTTCTGAGCAAAGTTTAAATTTAGAGTAATGTCAGCAAAACAAGTCTAAAGATGAAGTCAAGAATGTGGCTGTAAGATCCTTTGTTAAGTTTTCAGAAAGATCATAGATGGTACTTTAGAATACCATCCAGTTAGACAAAAAGTTCTCTGAAGAATTTAAGAGACTGGGCGCGGTGACTCACACCTGTAATTCCACACTTTGGGAGGCCGAGGCAGGAGGATTGCTTGAGTCTGGGAGTTTGAGACCAGCCTAGGCAACATAGTGAGACCTCGTCTCCACAGAAAAATTTAAAATTTTAAGTAAATAAATAAATAAAAATAAAGATAAAGAATGTAAGCATGTGACTTATAGATCATCTCAATCAAACAGTAGAGCTTCTAAGAAGCTTAAGGGGGCTGGGCACAGTGGCTCACGCCTGCAATCTCAGTACTTTGGGAGGCCAAGGCAGGCAGATTGCTTGAGGCCAGGAGTTCGAGACTAGCCTGAGCAATATAGTGAGGCCCTGTCTCTACAAAAACAAACAAAATTAACGGGACCTGGTGGCTCACGCCTGTAGTCCCAGCTACTCAGGAGGCTTGAGACTTGAGCCCAGGCAAGCTTAAGGGCTGTTCCTCAGCAGAGGCCCAAGGTAGAGAAGAGCTTATCTTGAAGAGATTTTTGGGGGTGTCTTTTGTCTAATGGAGTGAACCCCAAGCAGATTCACAAGACACCTACTGTGTTTCAAAGAGAATGTTCAGAGCTGGGCACGGTGGCTCCTGCCTGTAATCCCAGCACTTTGGGAGGCCAAGGCAGGAGGATCATTTGAGCCCAAGAGGTTGAGACCAGCCTGAGCAACACAGTGAGACCCCATCTCTACAAAAAATAAAAAATAAAGAACAATTAGCCAGGCATGGTAGCATGCACCTGTGGTCCCAGCTACTCCAGAGGCTGAGGCAGGAGGTCAAAGCTGCAGTGAACTGTGATCACACCACTGCATGCCAGCTTGGGTGACAGAGTGAGACCCTGTCTCAAACAAACAAACAAACAAAGAAATAAATGAAATAACAATAAAGAAAGTGTTCAGAGGAGCACTATCATGTTGGACTGAAATGGCCAGAGGCAGTACAAAATGATAGAAAATGGACCCCAAAAATTCTGGCAGGATACAATCTGTGAAAACTGCACAACTGTAAATATGAGCCACCTTTCTTTTTTTTTTTTAATTTGAGACACGGTTTTGCTCTTGTTGCCCAGGCTGGAGTGCAATGGCGCGATCTCGGCTCATCGCAACCTCCGCCTCCTGGGTTCAAGCTATTCTCCTGCCTCAGCCTCCTGAGTAGCTGGGATTACAGACACCCACCACCATGCCCGGTTTTTTTTGTTTTGTTTTTGTATTTTTAGTAGAGACGGAGTTTCTCCATGTTGGTCAGGCTGGTCTCAAACTCCCGCCTCAGGTGATCCAAAATATGGGCCACCTTTCATGCAAAAGGAAGGGTGATTCAGAGGGCAGAAATAAGAGCCCAGAAGGTAGAACCAAAAGTCAGGCATAATTATTCCCGGGCCCTTGTGTTTTTTTGTTTTTGTTTTTGTTTTTGTTTTGAGACAGAGTTTTGCTCTTGTTGCCCAGGCTTGAGTGCAATGGCGCAGGGATTCAAGCGATTGTCCTGCCTCAGCCTCCTGAGTAGCTGGGATTACAGGCATGTGCCACCACGCCCGACTAATTTTGTATTTTTGGTAGAGACGGGGTTTCTCCATGTTGGTCAGGCTGGTCTCCAACTCCCGACCTCAGGTGATCCACCCGCCTCGGCCTCCCAAAGTGCTGGGATTACAGGCGTGAGCCACAGCACCTGGCCCAGGCCCTGGATCTTAATCAAGGATTTCCAACACTTGCCCAGTTGGATTTCAGAATTGCTATGGACCAGTGCTTCTTTTGTGCCTATGTTTCCCCCCATTTTGAGTATTAATGTCTATTTTATTTTACTTTATTTATTCGAGACAGAGTTTCGCTCTTGTTGCCCAGGCTGGAGTGCAATGGCGTGATCTTGGCTCACTGCAACCTCTGCCTCCCAGGTTCAAGTGATTTTCCGGCCTCAGCCTCCCAAGTACCTGGGATTATAGGCACACGCCACCAAGCCCAGCTAATTTTTGTATTTTTAATAGAGACAGGGTTTCACCATGTTGGCCAGGCTGGTCTTGAACTCCTGTCCTCAGTTGTTCCACCCACCTTTGCCTCCCAAAGCACTGGGATTACAGGTTGGAGCCACTGCACCCGGCCTTGTTTTTTTTTTCATATAGAGGGTCTCACTATGATGCCTAGGCTGATCTTGAACTCCTAGCCTCAAGTGATCCTCCTGCCCTGGCCTCCCAAAGTGCTGGGATTACAGGTGTGAACCATTGTGTCTGGCCTGGATTCTTTTTTATATTTACCTGTTATATATTTTTTATCCTTCTGTTTTCATCTTTTCTATTTCTTTTTGTTTTAAATATATCTTTTGATAAATCATATTGTTGGAATTTTAAAAAATCTGTTCTAAGCTGGGCACAGTGGTTCACGCCTGTAATCCCAACACTCTGGGAGGCTGAAGCAGGAGGATTGCTTGAGCCTAGGAGTTCAAGACCCGCCTGGGCAACATAGGGAGACTGTCTCTACAAAAAAATTAAAAAATCAGTTGGGTTTCGTGGTGCATGCCTGTGATCCCAGCTACTTGGAAGGCTGAGGTTGGAGGATTGCTTGAGCCCAGGAAGTCAAGGCCACAGTGAGCCATGACTGCACCACTGCACTTCAGCCTGGGCAACAGAGTTAAAAAAAAAAAATCTGGCCGGTGCAGTAGCTCACACCTATAATCCCAGCACTTTGGGAGGCCGAGGCAGGTGGATCACAAGGTCAGGAGTTCAAGACCAGCCTGGCCAAGATGGTGAAACCCCGTCTCTACTAAAAATACAAAAATTAGTCGGGTGTGGTGGCAGGCGCCTATAATCCCAGCTACTTGGGAGGCTGAGGCAGGAGAATTGCTTGAACCTGGGGCGGCGGAGGTTGCAGTGAGCCAAGATTGTGCCACTGCCTTCTAGCCTGGGTGACAGAGTGAGACTCCGTCTCAAAAAAAAAAAAAAATCTGTTCTGAGAGGCTCTGCTTTTTAGTTTTAAATTTAACCCAATTGTATTATTGTATTTACAATTAATTTTAAATTTACTTCTGACCTGTTCTTTTGTGTTTTTTTTTTTCTTTTTTGAGATGGAGTCTTGCTTTCACCCAGGCCAGAGTGCAGTGGCGCTATCTCAGTTCACTGCAAGCTCCACCTCCCAGGTTCCCGCCATTCTCCTGCCTCAGCCTCCCGAGTAGGTGGGACTACAGGCACCCGCCACCACGCCTGGCTAATTTTTTGTATTTTTAGTAGAGACGGGGTTTCACCATGTTAGCCAGGATGGTCTCGATCTCCTGACCTCGTGATCCACCCGCCTTGGCCTCCCAAAGTGCTGGGATTACAGGTGTGAGCCACCGTGCCTGGCCTCTTTTGTATTTTATATTGGTTAATGTTTTATTGCTTTTATGTTGTTCTTCCTTGTAGTCCACTGGCTAGATTTTCTTCTGCTATACATTTATATTTTGCTCATTGTAGTTGCCTTTATTACTTATACTCATGGTTTTTGCCTTTCTGGATATAAAAAATGCATTGATATTTATTTCTTCCCCTTAATAAGAATATACTTAAGGCTGTGCACAGTGGTTCACACCTGTAATCCCAGCACTTTGGGAGGCCAAGGTGGGTGGATCACCTGAGGTCAGGAGTTCAAGACCAGCCTGGCCAACATGGTAAAACCCTATCTCTACTAGAAATACAAAAATTAGCCAGGTGTGGTGGTGCATGCCTGTAATCTCAGCTACTTGGGAGGCTGAGGCAGGAGAATTGCTTGAATCTGGGAGGTGAAGGTTGCTGTGAGACGAGATCGCGTCATTGCACTCCAGCCTGGGCAACAAGAACGAAACTCCGTCTCAAAAAAAAAAAAAAAGAAATATACTGCATATCTTCATGTCTCTTCTCCATCCCCTCCAATATAGGTATAGGTATTACTTATTATGAATGTATTTTTCCTTTTTTTCTTTTCTTTTTTTTTTTTTTTTTGAGACAGAGTCTTGCTCTGTTACCCAGGCTGGAGTGCAGTGGCACAATCTTGGTGCACTGCAACCTCCATTTCCTGGGTTCAGGCGATTCTCCTGCCTCAGCCTCCCGAGTAGCTGGGATTACAGGTGCCCAGCCTCCATGCCCCGCTAATTTTTGTATGTTTAGTAGAGACGGGGTTTTACTATGTTGGCCAGGATGGTCTCGAACTCCTGACCTCAAGTGATCCGCCCACCTCGGCCTCCGAAAGTGCTGGGATTATAGGCATGAGCCAACACTCCTGGCCCCTTTTATTTTCTTTAATACAAACCTTTTTATTTAACAACAAAGACGGGCTGGGCATGGTGGCTCACTCCTGTAATCCCAGCACTTCGGGAGGCCGAGGTGGGCAGATCACTTGAGGCCAGGAGTTCGAGACCAGCCTGGCCAACATGGTGAAACCCTGCCTCTACCAAAAATACAAAAATTAGCTGGGCGTGGTGTCATGTGCCTGCAATCCCAGCTACTTGGGAGGCTGAGGCACGAGAATTGCATGAACCCGGGAGGCGAAGGTTGCAGTGAGCTGAGATCATGCCACTGCACCCCACCCTGGGGGACAAAGCAAGACTCCGTCTCAAAAAAAAAAAAAAAGAAAGAAAAAAATAGCCAATACGGACAAGGACAAACTTTACCAAAGTATTTGAACACTTATTTTTCCTCCCTTGCAGCATCTCCTGGATGTGTTTCTCATCTTGAGTACTCTCTTCAAGGTTGTTTTCAATGTTTGTCTTTGTGTAACAAAGTTTCCAAGGCATTGTGTGCTGGAGAATATTTTTATTATGCTTTAACATTTGAATAACAATTTGAATGGTTATAAAACTCTAGATTCAAAAACAAAAAAAAATTTCTAGATTCAATGTGCTCTTTGATACTTTAAAACATATTGCTCTACTGTAGAAGTATTCTGCCAAAACCAAAAACAAAACAGAAAAACCATATGGCTCTATTTTTATCTTGCATCCAGTGTTGCTATTGAGTAGTGTGGTATCAATTTGCTATTTCTATATGAGCCTGTAGGTTGTTCTCTTTGTCTTTGACGTTCTTTTTTTTTTTTTTTTCCGAGACGGAGTCTTGCTCTGTCTCCCAGGCTGGAGTGCAATGGCGCAATCTCGGCTCAGTGCAACCTCTGCCTCCCAGGTACAAGCGATTCTCCTGCCTCAGTCTCCTGAGTAGCTGGGATTACAGGCGCCTGCCACCGCGCCCAGCTAATTTTTGTATTTTTTAGTAGAGACAGGGTTTTGCCATGTTGGCCAGGTTGGTCATGAACTCCTGACCTCTGATGATCCACCCGCCTTGGCCTCCCAAAGTGTTGAGATTGCAGGCGTGAGCCACAACGCCTGGCCGTCTTTGACGTTCTTACATTTTGTATTTGCTATTCTTACATTTTATTGTAATGTGCCTACGTGTAGATTTTTTCTTAACTATCCCGTTTGGCAGTCTAAGGGCACTTTTTTGTTTTGTTTTATTTTGAGATGGGGTTTTCCTCTGTTGCCCAGGCCGGAGTGCAGTGGCATGATCATAGCTCACTGCAGCCTCAACCTCCTGGGCTCAAGTGATCCTCCCACCTCAGCCTCCTAAGTAACTAGTACTACAGGCACATGTCATCATGCCCGGCTAATTTTTGTATTTTATTGTAGAAATGGGGTTTCACCATGTTGCCCAGGCTGGTCTCAAACTCCTGGGCTCAAGAGATCTGCCTGCCTTGGCCTCTGAAAGTTCTGGGATTACAGACGTAAGCCACTGCACCCAGCTGGGATTTATTTTTATATTCTCTAGTTCTTTGTCTTTTCCTACTATCTTCTGGGAAAGGTCCTAAATTTAATCTTGAAATTTACTAACTTTTCATTCAACTATATCCATCCTGCCATTATTCTATCTCTTTATTCTTTCTTTCAACTATTCAATTCTAATATTTATTCTTGGTTCTTCTTTACGATTTCTTGTTATTGCCTCAGATTGTCAACATAATCTCTTCTCTAAGTATATCTCTTTTTTTTTTTTGAGACAGTGTCTTCGCTCTGTCGCCCAGGCTGGAGTGCAATGGTTTGATCTCAGTTCACTGCAACCTCCGCTTCCTGGGTTCAAGCGATTCTCCTGCCTCATCCTCCCAGGTAGCTGGGATTACAGGTGCCCGCCACCACACACGGCTAATTTTTGTATTTTTAGTAGAGATGAGGTTTCACCATATTGGCCAGGCTAGTCTGAAACTCCTGACCTCAGGTGATCTGCTCGCCTCAGCATCCTAAAGTGCTGGAATTACAGGTGTGAGCCATCGCACCTGGCTAAGTATATCATTCTTATTTTAAATTTTTGATCCCTCTATTCTAATAATTCTTAGATTATATATCTGTGTATATAATAATAATATACTACACTATATACTGTGTGTATATGTACATGTAATTTAGCTTACCCTTTTTTTTTTTTTTTTTTGAGACAGGGTCTAGCTCTGTCATCTGGGCTGGAGTGCAGTAGCATGATTATGGCTCACTGCAGCCTTGACCTCCCAGGCTCAAGCGATCCTACTGCCTCAGCCCCCTGTGTAGCTGGGACCACAGGCATGCACCACCACTCCTGGATAATTTTTTTTTTGAGATGGAGTCTCGCTCTGTCACCCCAGCTGGAGTGCAGTGGCGCTATCTCGGCTCACTGTCAGCTCCGCCTCCCAGGTTCACGCCATTCTCCTGCCTCAGCCTCCTGAGTAGCTGGGACTACAGGCGCCCACCAAGACGCCCGGCTAACTTTTGTATTTTTAGTAGAGACGGGTTTCACCATGTTAGCCAGGATGGTCTCGATCTCCTGACCTCATGATCTGCCCACTTCGACCTCCCAAAGTGCTGGGATTACAGGCGTGAGCCACCACGCCTAGCTTTTTTTTTTTTTTTTTTTTTTTAAATAGAGACAAGGTCTCATGTTGTTGCCCAGGCTGCTGTCTAACTCCTGAGCTCAAGCCATCCTCCCGCCTCAGCCTCCCAAAGTGCTGGGATTATAGGCATGAGACACATTACCTGGCCTATTTTTATTTTTTGTAGAGACAGGGTCTTGTTTTGTTACCCAGGCTGGTCTTGTACTCCTGGCCTCAAGTGATCCTCCCACCTTGGCCTCCCAAAATGTTGGGTTTACAAGCGTGAGCCACCGTGCCTGGCCAGCTTACCCTTTTTCTCATGGTGGTTGTATTTTGTCCTGTAAAGTCATGTTCTCTGGAGTATTGGCTACTCTCTCTGCTAATGCGGCGTTTCTGTGGTAAAGAACCAGATTATTTTTGTTCCCAATCTCTTGTGGGCCTATTTATTGCAGCAATATCAAATTGCTGTAAAACTTTTAAAATGCTTGCTCTCGCTTTCTGTACTCACCGTAGACTAGGTACATCATTCCTTGGACCACATTTTGACTAGTATTGTCCTAATGTGTGTTGGGAGAAGGTGTTATTCATGATGGTATACTGTATTAGTCTTATTAGTCTTTCCAAATGTTCCCTCCTTCATCCCAAGAGGATTATACATTTCCACCCATTGCTATGTGACTTTCAGTGACTCTCTGTAGGCAGAGTGCAGTTCCCTGCCCCAGTGTCTGGCTTGGCCTTGGGACCTGCTTGGGCCAATGGAATGTAAGCAGTGACAGCGTGCCAGCTCTGAACAGGAGCTTTAAGAGGCATGATGCATTTTCACCAGCAATCTTGTTCTTCCTCTCTGCTGCAAAAACAGTATGACCCAAGTAGGGGCTGCTCTTGCAGCTCAGCCTGGGTCATGGGGTGAGCACGGAAGCTGCCCTGTAGTCACCAACATGTAACGTGAGCAAGAAATAGATGGTTTTTGTAAAGCAAGGGTTGCCAAATTACAGTCCATGGGCTGAACTGAGTCTACTCTCTGTTTTTGTAAGATCTGTAAGCTAAGAATTTTTTTTTGTATGTTTGTTTGCTTTTTGTGTGTGTGTTAGACAGGGTCTCGCTCCACTGCCCAGGCTGGAGTGCAGTCGTGCAATCACTGCTCACTGCAGCCTCGACCTGCTGGGCTCAAGCGGTCTTCCCACGTCAGCCTCTCAAGTAGCTGAGAATATAGGTGCATGCCACCATGCCCAGCTAATTTTTTAAATTTTTTTGTAGACATGGGGTTTTGCCATGTTGCCCAGACTAGTCTCAAAGTCCTGAGCTCAAGCGATCCTCCAGTCTAGGCCTCCCAAAATTTTGGATTACAGGCATGAGCCACCACACCTGGCTTTTTTTTTTTTTTTTTTTTTCATTTTCGAAGGGTGGAAAAGTAATCAAAAGAAGAAGAATATCTTGAGATATTAAAACTATATGAAATTCAAATTGTTAGTATTCATAAATAAAGTTTTATTGGAACACAGCCATTCTCATTCATTTATATATTGTCTGTGGCTGCTTTCACGCTGTAACTGCAGAGCTGAGTAGTTGCAGCAGAGACGATATGTCCATCCCACAGAGCCCAAGATATTTACTGTTTCACCTTTTACAGAAAACATTTGCTGGCCTCTGTTGTAAGCTAAAGAGATTTTGAGGTTGGTTGTTACCTCAGCAAAGATGACTAATGTAGTCAAGATGAATTTAAGGAGAGAGAGGGAGTAGCCCCAGAGCAGGGAGCACCAGGCACCACAAAACCACTCTGGCTCACTCCTGTTTGCCCTCACTGTGGTCAGGTGGCCCTTCTGAGCTTTCACCTTTAAACTCCTCAGAGGAAGTAGCATTGGGATGAGGCAGTCTCTTGGCTTGTAATTCCTTAGCCTTGGGTATTTGGAAGAGAGGCTGACAGTGAATGCGCACCTGCTCACACTTTCCCCATTCTTCCAGCAGGACTCGGTGCTGCCCTGACTTTACTCTGTCAGTGCTGGCAGCCTGGACTTTACTCCCTCTCCCTCTCTAAGTTTAATTGGAGCCTCTTCTTGGCTCTGTTTTTTTCCCTTTTTTTTTTTTATTGATACGTAATAGATGTACATATTTTTGGGGTGCGTATGATAATCTGATATATTCATGTAATATGTAAAGATTGAATCAGAATAATTGGGATGTCCATCCCCTTAAATATTTATCTTTATTTATTTTATTTTATTTTTTAGACGGAGTTTCACTCTTGTCACCCAGGCTGGAGTGCAATGGCACTATCTTGGCTCACTGCAACCTCCGCCTCCTGGGTTCAAGTGATTCTTCTGCCTCAGCCTGCTAAGTAGCTGGGATTACAGGTGCCTGCCACCACACCTGGCCCTAGTATGTCTTTTTGTTTTGTTTTTTAAAGAGACAGAGTTGGCTGGGCACGGTAGCTCACGCCTGTAATCCCAACACTTTGGGAGGCTGAGGCAGGCGGATCACCTGAGGTCAGGAATTCGAGACCAGACTGGCCAACCTGTCTCTACTAAAAATACAAAAAAATTAGCTGGGTGTGGTGGTGCATGCCTGTAATCCCGGCTACTCAGGAGGCTGAGGCAGGAGAATCGCTTGAACCTGGGAGGCAGAGGTTGTAGTGAGCCGAGATCGCACCACTGCACTCCAGCCTGGGCAACAGAGCGAGACTGTCCCCCCCACCAAAAAAAAAAAAAAAAAAACCGCATGCGGTAGCTCACACCTGTAATCCTAGCACTTTGGGAGGTTGAGGCGTGTGGGTCACCTGAGGTCAGGAGTTTGAGACCAGCCTGGCCAACATGGCAAAACCCCACCTCTACTAAAAATACAAAAATTAGGTGCACATGGTGGCACGCACCTGTAATCCCAGCTACTCAGGAGGCTGAGGCAGGAGAATTGCTTGAACCTGGGAGGCAGAGGTTGCAGTGACCTAAGATCGTGCCACTGCACTCCAGCCTGGGTGACAGAGCGAGACTCCATCTCAAAACAACAACAACAACAAAAACAAAAAACATACTAGGTCTTATTTTTTCTAACTGTATATTTGTATGCTTTTTTTTTTTCTTTTTCTTTTTTTTTTTTTTTTTTGAGATGGAGTCTCGCTCTGTTGCCCAGGCTGGAGTGCAGTGGCGCGATCTCGGCTCACAGCAACCTTTGCCTCCCAGGTTCAAGCAAGTCTTGTGCCTCGGCCTCCTGAGTAGCTGGGATTACAGGCATGTGCCACCACACCTGGCTAATTTTTGTATTTTTAGTAGAGACAGGGTTTACCATGTTGGCCAGGCTGGTCTGGAACTCTGGACCTCAGGTGATCCACCTGCCTCAGAAGCCCAAAGTGCTGGGATTACAGGCATGAGCCACCGAGCCTGGCCAGGAAAACTCCTATTTTTCCTTCAATATTCAGTTCAGACATCAACTCTCCTGGGAAGCCTTATGGCATCCCTCCGCTCTGCTTCTGGAGGGCCCTAAACAAACATCTCCATTACTGTTCTTATGAAAAATGTTCTTGACTTTTCCTCTGTCCATTTCTTCAACTATGGAGGACAGCCATTTCCTGTTAGTTTGCTGAAGTCACTTACATGTATGTGCCCTGTGTCAGGTCCACTGCTGATGTCAGTAGTGTACAGCCCAGAGACATAAACCAGGCCACGAATTTGAACATAGAAACTTTAATATAAAGAATTATACTAAATTATCCAGGTGTGGTGGTGGACACCTGTAATCCCAACTACTCGGGAGGCTGAGGTGGGATTATCAATTAAACCCAGGAGGTGGCAGTTGCAGTGAGCCAAGATCATGCCACTGCACTCCAGCCTGGGCAACAAGACTCTGTCTCAATAAAAAAGAAAAAAAGAAGCCAGGTGTGGTCGCTCACGCCTGTAATCCCAGCACTTTGGGAGGCTGAGGTAGGTGGATCACCTGAGAGGTCAGGAGTTCGAGACCAGCCTGGCCAACATGGTGAAACCCTGTCTCTACCAAAGATACAAAAATTAGCCAGGCATGGTGGCACATGGCTATAGTCCCAGCTACTTGGGAGGCTGAGACAGAGAATTGCTTGAACCCAGGAAGCGGAGGTTGCAGTGAGCCAAGATCATGCCACTACACTCCAGCCTGGGCGACAAAGTGAGACTCTGTCTCGGGGCAGGGTGGGTGGGGGGAAGAAAAAAAGAATTATTATTTTCATTTTTATTTTTTTCAGACGGCATCTCGCTCAGTCACCAGGCTGGAGTGCAGCGACGCGATCTCAGCTCACTGCAACCTCCGCCTCCGGGGTTCAAGCGATTCTCCTGCCTCAGCCTCCCGAGTAGCTGGGACTACAGGTGCACACCACCAAGCCCAGCTAATTTTTGTATTTTTAGTAGAGACAGAGTTTCACCATGTTGGATGGTCTCGATCTCTTGACCTCGTGATCTGCCTGCTTCAGCCTCCCAAAGTGCTGGGATTACAGGCGTGAGCCACTGTGCCCAGCCTAGAAAAAAAGAATTATTAACTAGTAAAAGGTGGGGAGATGTTTTTTGTTTTGTTTTGTTTTGTTTGTTTTTTGAGACGGAGTTTCACTCTTGTCACCCAGGTTGGAGTGCAATGGTGCAGTCTTGGCTCACTGCAACCTCCACCTCCCAGGTTCAAGTGATTCTCCTGCCTCAGCCTCCCAAGTAGCTGGGATTACAGGCGCCTACCACCATGCCCAGCTAATTTTTGTATTTTTAGTAGAGACAGGGTTTCACATGTTGGCCAGGCTGGTCTCGAATTCCTGACCTCAGGTGATCTGCCCACCTCTACCTCCCAAAGTGCTGGGATTACAGGCATGAGCCACCACACCTAGCCAAGAGAGATTTCTTATAAGGAATTGGCTCATGGGATTATGGAGGCTCACAAATCCAAATCTGCAGTGTGGGCAGGCTGGAGACATAGGAGAGCTGACAGTGCAGTTCCAGTCCACAGAGTCTGCTGGAGAATCCCCTCAGGAAGGTTGCTCTTTGTGTTCTATTTGGGACTTGAGCTGATTGGATGAATCCCACCCATGTTATGGAAGGCAATCTGCTTTACCCAAAGCTCACAGATTTAAATGTTAATCTCATCAAAACACCCTCCAAGTTGACACACAAAATTGACTAGCACAGGTAATTATCTACTAAAATGGAAACAGGGCTCCAAAGAAAACAGGAATACAGCCAGGCATGGTGGCTCATGCCTGTAATCCCAGCACTTTGGGAGGCCGATGTGGGAGGATCACTTGAGCCCAGGAGTTTGAGACCAGCCTGGCCAACAAATTAGCCAGGCATGGTGGTGCATGCCTATCATCCCAGCTACTCAGGAGGCTGAGGCAGGAGGATCACCTGAGCCTGGGAGGTTGAGGCTGCCATGAGCCATGATTGCACTACTGCACTCCAGCCTGGGGGACAGAGTGAGACCCTCTCTTAAATACATAAATAAACAAACAGGAATAGCAAATGTAGCAAATGGCGAAGACAACAGGACCAGCTATTACCTTTAAGGTTGAAGGAGAGTACTCAAGGAAAGAAGAAACTTGCAAGAGGACTTCCTTTCCCATGCCCCACCAAGACTGGGATTTAGACCTCTTCAGAGAGGATATGTCTGCCGCCTGCTGGATGGTGAAGTTCATTGAGGTGCCACAGGTGTGGGCTGGAAGATCTGTGGCCACCCACCAGGGTGCCAGCAAACTCACTGCAGGGTGGGCACCATTCCCCATGGAGCTGTACTGTAGGATGAAGAAGAAAGTTGCACTGAAGCCGGGCACGGTGACTCAAGCCTGTAATCCTCGCACTTTGGGAGGCTGAGGCGGGTGGATTGCCTGAGGTCAGGAGTTCGAGACCAGCCTGGCCAACGTGGTGAAACCCCGCCTGTACTAAAAATACAAAAATTAGCCAGGCATGGTGGCGGGCTGAGACAGAAGAATTGCTTGAACCCCGGAGGCAGAGGTTGCAGTGAGCTGAGACCACGCTATTGCACTCCAGCCTAGGCAACGAGAGTGAAACTCTGTCTCAAAAAAAAAAAAAAAAAAACCTGGCCTGGCGCAGTGGCTCACGCCTGTAATCCCAGCACTTTGGGAGGCCGAGGTGGGCGGATCACATGTCAGGAAATCGAGACCATCCTGGCTAACACGGTGAAACCCCGTCTCTACTAAAAAATACAAAAAATTAGCCTGGCATGTTGGCGTGAGAGCTGTAGTCCCAGCTACTCGAGAGGTTGAGGCAGGAGAATGGCGTGAACCCGGGAGGCGGAGCTTGCAGTGAGCCGAGATCGCGCCACTGCGCTCCAGCCTAGGCGACAGAGCGAGACTCCGTCTTTAAAAAAAAAAAAAAAATTACACTGAAATCACTAAGCCCCTGCCTCTGCTATTGCAGTGTCCCTCTGGCGCCCTCTATTGACAGGGCCTAACATTGCTCTAGCTGGGAAAGAAGAAATGTTTTATAGAGTCCAGCTGGTTGCACAAAGCAGGGCAAAAAAGCTTAAGTTTGAAGTTAAGTGATGATAAATTGATAATTTGCATACATTTGAGGAATAAATGAATGTCTTCATCACCAAAACTGTAACTAACTAGGAGGATCATCGGTTATCTGAGATATTCAAGTGAGAAAAATATTTAAATTTAATAAAGAAAGATGTGGGACTCTTCATTGGAAGAAAAGGGGGAAAATAGGCAGTTGGACAAACCGCTGGTGACCAGGGAGATAAAAGACTAATAGAAAGCAAAGAGGAGGGGCCTGGTGCGATGGCTTGCGCTTGTAATCCCAGCCCTTTGGGAGGCCAAGGCAGGAGATCGCTTGAGCTCAGGAGTTTGAAACCAGCCTGACCAACATGGCAAAACCCTATCTCTACAAAAAATACAAAAAATTAACCGGGCGTGGTGGTACGCACCTGTGGTCCCAGCTACTCGGGAGTACTACTTGAGCCTGGGAGACAGAGGTTGCAGTGAGCCAAGATCATGGCATTGCACTCCAGCCTGGGCGACAGAGTGAGACCCTCTCAAAAAAAAAAAAAAAAAAAAAAGCAAAGAGGAAACAAGAAGCTGGAACAGATACCTGTGAATTTGTACCAGCTCTTTAACAAATGTAATGATCTTACCCTCATCTTACTCATCTCAGAATTAGAAACTTATACTTTATATGTTTATTATTCCAGTGACCATAGTTCCCATACCACAATTCAAAACACATCATCTAACAATAACTGCAGTCATGCACCACATTTTGGTCAACAATAGACTGCATATACAACAGTGGTCACCTAAGAATATAATGGAGCCAAAAGCTTCCTATTGCTTAGTGATGTCGTAGCTGCGGTAGCATCCTAGCACTGCGGTGACACTGGTGTAAACAAATCTGTGCTGCCAGTCATACAAAATTCTAGAACACATAATTATGTACAGTGCAGAATACTTGATAATAAATGACTATGGGCTGGGCACAGTGGCTCACCCCTGTAATCCCAACACTTTGGGAGGCTGAGGTGGAAGGATCACGAGGTCAGGAGTTCAAGACCATCCTGGCCGACATGGTGAAACCCCATCTCTACAAAAAATACAAAATTAGCTGGGCATGGTGGCGCGCGCCTATAATCCCAGCTACTCGGGAGGCTGAGGCAGGAGAATCACTTTAACCTGGGAGACAGAAGCTGCAGTGAGCTGAGATCATGCCACTGCACTCTAGCCTGGGCAGCAGAGCGAGACTCCATCTCAAAAAAAAAAAAAGTTACTGGTTTGTGTGTTTAAATACTATACTTTTCATCATTATTTTGGAATGTACTCCTTCTAGTTATATTTTTTAAAGTTTTCTGTAAAACAGCCTCAGGCAGGTCCTTCAGGCGGTATTCCAGAAGAAGATACCATGATCATAGGAGATGACAGCTCCACGCGTGTTATTGCCCCTGAAGACCTTCCAGTGGGACAAGATATATAGATAGAAAACAGTGATATTGGTAATCCTGACCTTGTGTAGGCCTAGTCTAGTCTAGTGTGTGTGTGTGTTGGTGTGTGTGTGTCTTAGTTTTTCACAAAAAAAGTTTAAAAAGTAAAATTAGCCGGGTGAGGTGGCTCACGCCTGTAATCCCAGCGACTTTGAGAGGATGAGGTGGGCAAATTGCTTCAGCTCAGGAGTTCAAGACCAGCCTGGGCAACATGGCAAAACCCTGTCTCTACAAAAAGCCCCAAAATTAGCCAGTCATGGTGTTTCAAAAAAATTTTTTAAATAGGAAAATGCTTATAGAATAAGGATATAAAGAAAGAAAATATTTTTGTACCACTGTAGAATGTGTGTTTTAAGCTAAGTGTTATTACAAAAGAGTCAAGTGGGTTTTTTTGGTTTTTGTTTTTTATTTTGAGACAAGGTCTCCCTCTGTCACTCAGGCTGGAATGCAGTAGCTTGATCATGGCTCACTGCAGCCTCAAACTCCCAGGCCTAAGTGATCCTCCCCACTCAGCCTCCAGAGTAGCTGGGACTATGGGCGCTACCACGCCCAGCTTATTTTTTATTTTTTGTAGAGATGGGATCTCACTAAGTTGTTTAGGCTGGTCTTAACTTCCAGGCTCATGCAATTCTCCGGCCTCAGCCTCCCAAAGTGTTGGAATTACGGGCTTGAGTCACCACACCTGGCCTAAGAAGTTTTTTGTTTTTTGTTTTTTGTTTTGAGACGGAGTCTCACTCTGTCGCCCAGGCTGGAGTGCAGTGGCGCGATCTCGGCTCACTGCAAGCTCCGCCGCCCGGGTTCCTGCCATCTCCTGCCTCGCCTCCCGAGTAGCTGGAACTACAGGCGCCCGCCACTACGTCTGGCTAATTTTTTGTATTTTTGGTAGAGACAGGGGTTCACTGTGTTAGGATAGTCTCGATCTCCTGACCTCGTGATCCACCCGCCTCGGCCTCCCAAAGGGCTGGGTTTACAGGCATGAGCCACCGCGCCCGGCCGTAAAAGTTTTTTAAAAATTAAAAAGTGTATAAAGTAAAAATGTTAGAGCAAGCTAAAGTTAATTCACTATTGAAGAAAGAAATTTTTAAAAATAAATTTAGCCAGCTGGGCGCAGTGGCTCAGGCCTGTAATCTTAGCACTTTGGGAGGCCGAGGTGGGCAGATCACCTGAGGTCAGGAGTTTGAGACCAGCCTGGCCAACATGGTGAAACCCTGTCTCTACTAAAAATACAAAAATTAGCTGGGCATGGTAGCGCGTGCCTGTAATCCCAGCCACCCAGGAGGCTGAGGCAGAATTGTTGGAAGCCAGAGGCGGAGGTTGCAGTGAGCTGAGATCGTGCCACTGTACTCCGTCCTGGGTGACAGAATGAGACTCTGTCTCAAAATAAATAAATACATTTAGCCTAAGTGCACTGTGTTTATAAAGTCTACAGTAATGTCCTAGGCCTTCACATTCAGTTACCACTCACTCACTGGCCCTTCTAGAGCAACTTCCAGTTCTGCAAGCTCCATTTATATAGTAAGTGCCATTAGGTGGACCATTATAGGTGTACCTTTTGTTAATTTTTGATACTTTTTTTTGGGGGGGGGTGGGGGGATGGAGTTTCTGTCTTGTTTCCCAGGCTGGAGTGCAATGGCACAGTCTCTGCTCACTGCAACCTCTGCCCCGCTGGGTCCAAGCCATTCTCCTGCCTCAGCCTCCCGAGTAGCAGGCTCACACCACCACACCCGGCTAATTTTTGTATTTTTAGTAGAGATTGGGTTTCACCATGTTAGCCAGGCTGGTCTCAAACTCCTGACCTCAGGTGATCCACGTACCTCAGCCTCCCAAAGTTCTGGGATTACAGGCGTGAACCACCACGCCCAGCCAATACTACATTTTTACTGTACCTTTTCTATGTTTCAATATAGAAATACCATTGTGTTGGCCGGGTGCGGTGGTTCACGCCTGTAATCCCAGCACTTTGGGAGGCTGAGGCGGGCAGATCACCTGAGGTCCAGAGTTCAAGACCAGCCTGGCCAAGATGGTGAAACCCCATCTCTGCTAAAAATAAAAAAATTAACCAGGCATGGTGGCAGGTGCCTGTAATCCCAGGTACTTGGGAGGCTTGAGACAGAAAACTGCTTGAACCGGGGAGATGGAGGTTGCAGTGAGCCAGGATAGCACCACTGCACTCCAGTCTGAGCAGAGCAAGACTCCGTCAAATAAATACATACATACATACATGTCATTGTGTTACAGTTGCCTACAGTTTTCAATACAGTAACACACTGCACAAGTTTGTAGTCTAGGAGCAACAGGCTATAGCAGCGGTCCCCAACCTTTTTGGCACCAGGGACCAGTTTTGTGGAAGACAATTTTTCCATTGAAGGCAGGGATGGAAATGGTTTTGGGATGAAACTGTTCCACCTCAGATAATTGGGCATTAGATTCTCATAAGGAGCACACAACCTAGATCCCTCGCATGCGCAGTTCACAGTAGGGTTCCCACTCCTATGAGAATCTAATGCCACCGCTAATCTGACGGGAGGTAGAGCTCAGGCAGGAATGCTTGCTCGCCAGCCACTTACCTCCTGCTGTGCAGCCCTAATAGACTAGGGACTGGTACCAGTCTGTGCCCCAGGGGTTGGGGACCCCTGGGCTATACCATATAGCCTAGTTGTATAATAGGCTATACTATCTAGGTTTGTGTAAGTACATTCTATGATGTTCATGCAAATATGAAATTACCTAATGATGCATTTCTCAGAATGTATCCCATTGTTAAATGATAAAAGACTGTATTTTCCTTTTTTTTTTTTTGGACAGGTTCTTGCTCTATCACCCAGGTTGGAGTGCAGTGGCATGATCATGGCTCACTGAAGCCTCAACCACCTGGGCTCAAGTGATCTTCCCACCTCAGCCTGCAGAGTAGCTGGGGCTACAGGTGCGTGCCACCATGCCTGGCTGTTTTTTATTTTTTGAGACAGAGTCTCGTTCTATCACCCAGGCTGGAGTACAATGGCATGATCTCAGCTCACCCAGGAGCCTCCACCTCATGGGTTCAAGCAATTCTCCTGCCTCAGCCTCCCAAGTAGTTATTTTGTGTATTTTTAGTAGAGATGAGGTTTCACCATGTTGGCCAGGCTGGTCTTGAACTCCTGACCTCAAGTGATCTGCCTGCCTCGGCCTCCCAAAGTGCTGGGATTACAGATGTGAGCCACTGTGTCTGGCCTTAAACATTTTTTTTTGTAGAGATAGGGTCTTACTATGTTGCCAGGGTGGCAGTGAGGTCTGTGCTGCCTATAGACTCTTCAGAGAGTCGCCTCCAACAAGAACTCCTGGGCGCAAGTGATCCTCCCACCTTGGCCTCCCAAAGTGCTGGGATTACAAGTGTGAGCTACCGTGCCCAGCCTATATTTATTTTCATGAAAACTTTTACAAGGGGAATCACATTAAATGTCAGTTTCATCTAATGTTGTTTTACCTGAAATATCTTGCCAAAAATTATTGGTAATGTAATATTAGGCTAGTGTTTCCACAATTCATTTTATTTATTTGTCTACTATATTGGCTACACAACAACTATCATGTTTCTGTTTTATTGTTTTTTCTTTTTTCTTTTTTTTTCTTTGAGATGCGGTCTTGCTTTGTCACCCAGGCTGGAGTACAGTGGCTCAATCGCAGCTCACTGCAACTTCCACCTCCCAGGTTCAAGTGATTCTCCTGCCTCAGCCTCCCAAGTAGCTGGGATTACAGGTGCCCACCACCACACCTGGCTAATTTTTGTATTTTTAGTAGAGACAGGGTTTCACTAAGTTGGCCAGGCTGGTCTCTAACTCCTGACCTTAGGTGATCTGCCCATCTCAACCTCCCAAAGTGCTGGGATTACAGGCGTAAGCTTACTAGACTTGCTTTATCTCATATCTGTCTATCACTCTGTCCATTCATCCATTCATTTTCCTTTTTGATACATTCCAAACCAAATTGCAGGCATCAGTATACTTCCCCCTTAAAAAGGCACATATATAATTAATTAAAGTTCAATGTTTATACATATTTTTTTCTTTCAAGGTAAAATTTACATAAAATGACATGTACAAATCTTAAGTCAACTTTTGCTGAGTTTTTAAAAATCCATACACCTGTGTAACCAAAACCTCTATAAAGACACAGAACCTTTTACTGATTGATTGAGACAGAGTCTTGCTCTGTTGCCCAGGCTGGAGTGCATGGCACAGTCATGGCTCACTGCAGCCTTGACCTCCTGGGTTCAACAGACTCTCGTGTCTCAGCCTCCCAAGTAGCTGGGATTACAGGCATGTGCCACCATGCCTGGCTCTTAGTTATTATTATTATTTTTTTTGTAGAGACAGAGTTTTGCCATGTTGGCCAGGATGGTCTTGAACTCCTGGCTTTAAGCAGTCCTCCTGCCTTGGCCTCCCAAAGTGCTGGGATTACAGATGTGAGCCACTACACCCAGCCCAGAACCTTATCATCACCCCAACAAATTCCCTCATGCCCCACCAGGTCAATTTCTTTCCTTAACTTCCTATAGGCAAACCTTCAACTTTGATTCCACAAAGTTTAGTTTTACCTGTTCTAGAACTTCATATAAATGGAACTATAAAACATGTGATTTTTTTTTCTTTTTTTTTTTTTTGAGACAGAGTCTCACTGTGTTACCCAGGCTGGAGTGCAGTGGTGCGATCTCGGCTCACTGCAACTTCCACCTCCTGGGTTCAAGCAATTCTCCTACCTCAGTCTCCCTGGGATTACAGGCACTCACCACCATGCCCGGCTTTTTGTATTTTTAGTAGCAATGGGGTTTCATTATGTTGGCCAGGCCGGTCTTGAACTCCTGACTTCAAGTGATCTGCCCGCCTCAGCCTCCCAAAGTGCTGGGATTGCAGGTGTGAGCCACCGCACCTGGCCAAACATGTGTTCTTTTGTGTAAAAATTATTTTACTCAGCATAATGTTTTTAAGAGTCATCCCTGTTGTTGCATGTAGCTGTAGTCCATTCATTTACATTGTTGAGTATGCCACTGTACGAATATACAAGATTATATATATTCTCCTATTGATGGACACCTGATCTGCTTCCAGGTTTTAGCTATTGTGAAGAGAGCTGCTATGCACATTTCTGTACAAGTGTTTTTATGCATGTACATTTTCATTTTTCTTGAGTAAATAACCTAAGAGCGGAATTGCTGGTTCATAGAGTAGGCATATGTTTAGTTTTATAAGAAACTGCCACATTAAAAAAAGAAAAAGACAAAAAAAAAAAAGAAAAGAAACTGCCACATTTTTTCCCCAAAGTGGCTGTACCATTTTACACTTAAAAAAAAAAAAAAAGTGAGCACCAGTTACTATACATTCTTTCCAAATTTGGCATTGTTAGTTTTATTCATTTTAGCCATTGTGGTAGGTGTGTAGTCATGTTCATTTTAAAGGCTGATGTAGGCTGAGCATGGTGGCTCATGTCTGTAATCCCAGCACTTTGGGAGGCCAAGGTGGGTGGATCATTTGACGTCAGGAGTTTGAGACCAGCCTGGCCAACATGGTGAAACCTCGTCTCTACTAAAAATACAAAAAATTATCTGGGCGTGGTGGCGGGTGGCTGTAGTCCTAGCTACTTGGGAGGCTGAGGCAGGAGAATCGCTTGAACCCAGGAGGCAGAGGTTGCTGTGAGCCGAGATTGCACCATTGCACTCAAACCTGGGTGATAGAGTGAGGCTCTGTCTCAAAAAAACAAACAAGCAAACAAAAACAAAAACCTCTTCCTAGTACCTTATCAACTGGATATTATGAATCATTTTAATTGTTGCTAATTTGATTGGTTAAAAAATAGCAACTATCTATTGTTTTGACTTGCATCCTCCCCTCACCAGTGAGGCTGAACATCTTCTCATCTGTTATTGAGTATTGGGTGTTCATTTCTTCTCCTGTAAATTCCTGTCCATAGCCTTTGTCTTTTTTGTTGTTGTTGTTGTTGTTATTTGGGTTTTTTCTTTTCTTTTTTTAGACAGAGACTCGCTCTGTTACTCAGGCTGGTGTGCAATGGCGCGATCTCTGCTCACTGCAACCTCCGCCTCCCGGGCTCAAGCAATTCTCCTGCCTCAGCCTCCCAAGTAGCTGGGACTACAGGTGTGTGCCACCATGCCCGACTAATTTTTGTTTATTTAGTAGAGACAGGGTTTCACCATGTTGGCCAGGCTGGTCTCAAACTCCGCACCTCAAATGATCTACCCACCTCAGCCTCCCAAAGTGCTGGGATTACAGGCGTGAGCCACTGCGACCGGCCTTTTTCTTAAGGAGCTCTTTGTGTATTATCAATATCAATTCTTTTTCCATTATATGTTTGACAAATATATGACTCCAATCTTTTTCATCTTTTAACTTTGTTTATAATGTCTTTTATGTTACAAAACGTTTTATTTTGACCTAGTAAACCTTACTTTGGACTACACAGTAGTTCATTCTTTTCTTCTGTGGTCTCTGGGTTTTATGTTTTTTCTTAGGAAATATTTTCTCACATCAAGTTTATATTATCTGTTATTTTCTTTAAATATTTTAATGACTTTTTTATGTTTAGAACTCTTACCTATCTAAATGTTATTTCGCTGTATATGATCTAATTTTTTTCCAATATAGCTATCCAATTGTCCCAATAATGTTTATTTAATAAGGCATCCTTTCCTTCAGATTTAAAAAGCCACTTTTTTCAGATATTAAATTTACATATAAGCCAGGTGTGGAGGCTGACACCTGTAGTCCTAGCTACTTGGGATACTGAAGCAGGAGGATCACTTGAGGCCAGGAGTTCAGGGATGTAGCACATTATGATTGTGCCTGTAAGTAGCCACTGCACTCCAGCCTGGGCAACAGAGTGAGACCCTGCCTCTTAAAAAAAAAACTTACATATATTCAAGAGTCTTTTTCTACATATGATATTGTTTTCCATTCATCATCCCCTGATGTCTTAGTTGGTTTTCTGTTGCTATAACAATACCAGAGACTGGGTAATTTATAAAGAAAAGAGGTTTATTTGTTACAGTTCTGGGGGCTGGGAAATCTAAGACTGGGGCATGCATCTTGTTGGCTTTTGGTGAGAAGGCATAAGAGGGTGAGGGAGCACACTGAGAGCCAAGTGGCTTTTATAACAAATCCACTCTGTGATAACTAACCTGCTCCCACAATAAATCTTTAATCCATTAACCCATAATCCATGAATGGATTAATCCATTTATGAGGGCAGAACACTCATGACTCAATCACCTCTTAAAGGCTCCACCTCTTAATACTGTTACATTGTGTATTAAGTTTCAACATGAACTTCAGAGAAGACAAACATTCACACAATAGCACTTGATGTGCTAGTACCATACTGCTTTTAATACTGTAGCTTTGTATTATATTTTACATTTATTTTATTTATTTAATTTTGAAATAGAGTCTTGCTCTGTTGCCCAGGCTGGAGTGCAGTGGCATGATCTCGGCTCACTGCAACCTCTGCCTCCTGGGTTCAAACAATTCTCTTGCCTCAGCCTCCTGAGTAGCTGGGACTACAGATGCATGCCACTACACCCAGCTAATTTTTGTATTTTTAGTAGAGACAAGGTTTTGCCAATGGCCAGGCAGGCTAGTCTTGAACTCCTGACTTCAGGTGATTCACCCACCTTGGCCTCCCAAAGTGCTGGGATTATAGGTTTGAGCCACTGCACCTGGCCTACATTTTACATAGAATAACCTTTTTATCAAGGCCTAATAAGATATACTTCCTTTTCTGCCCATTTTAGTATTTTTAAAAAGAGACAGATCTTGTTACGTTGCTTAGGCTGGTCTCAAACTCCTGGGCTCAAGTGCTCCTCCTGCCTCAGCCTCCTGAGTAGAGAAGGGACTACAGGCATGTGCCAGTGCACCTGGCTCATTTTAGTATGCATTTTTACATTAAAATTAAAATGTATCGGCTGGGCGCAGTGGCTCACACCTGTAATCGCAGCACTTTGGGAGGCCGAGGTGGGCAGATCACGAGGTCAGGAGGTCGAGACCATCCTGGCTAACATGGTGAAACCCCGTCTCTACCAAAAATACAAAAATAAATAAATAAATAAATAATATAAAATAAAATTAAAATTTATCATTTAGCAACATGACCTCATAAAAAGCATCAAGAAAGCCAGGCACAGTGGCTCACGCCTGTAATCCCAGCACTTTGGGAGGCTGAGGCGGGTGGATCATGACGTCAGGAGATCAAGACCATCCTGGCTAACATGGTGAAACCCCGTCTCTACTAAAAATACAAAAAAATTAGCCAGGTGTGGTGGCGGGCACCTGTAGTCCCAGCTACTTGGGAGGCTGAGGCAGGAGAATGGCGTGAACCTGGGAGGTGGAGCTTGCAGTGAGCTGAGATCACGCCACTGCACTCTAGCCTGGGCAACAGAGCGAGACTCCATCTCAAAAAAAAAAAAAAGCATCAAGAAAACATTTACTATTATTATTACCTCTTGTGCATTCAATCAGTTTTCGTTTATTGCCACAATTATATGGCCTTTCATACAAGTCTATGGTGAATGAGTTTAAGACTAAAGTCCCTTGTCGCAGGTTGGTTTTTCTAAAGCAGATGCTGAGATAGAGTCAGGAGTGTAAAAGTATTGATGGGAGTGATACCTTTGACAGAAAGGGGGAGGAAGCAGGATTGAGGAAAGAGATCAAATTGTGACAAAGTCTCTGCCAGCCCAGTGGGAAACTCAGAAGCAAACACTGGCAGGTAGCAGAGTCCTGTATTTGGGCCAGGCTTCTAGAAAGCTAATGCAGCTGCAGACACTAACAGCTGGAGGCCATTAGCAAGTTCTTTCATCAAGGGGAACCTCAGTGGCACATCTGTCCATGTCTGCCACATCACTCTTCTCAGCTCTGTGGTGGACATAGGGAGGTCTTTTAGTCATTCAACAAACATTTTCAAGCACCTCTTATCTACAAGATACTAATGCTACAAAGATGACTGGAGTATTTTCAATGAGCTTCTTTTCTCAAATAAGGCTCAGTCTCTGCAGAGGTGGGATAGGAGCTCACCACTCAGTGAGAGAAAAGCCAGCACTACTTGTGGGGTGTCTTTCAAATCTATGAATTCCTACCTATCTGTGTTATAAAGTGAAATATGCTAAGTGCAAAGCATACAAAAGTGCAACACCTGGTGCAGAGTCTGGCAAATAATAAGCGTTGAATAAGTACTGCAGATTGAAAGGCTTGGAGAATTCAGAGAAGAGAAAAATAATTTTGTTCTAGGGAGCAGCTTTGTCTGTCACCTACCAATTGGTCAACAACAAAAACTTTATAAAAATCAGTTATGGCTGGGCACAGTGGCTCACGCCTGTAATCCCAGCACTTTGGGAGGCCGAGGCGGGTGGATCGCCCGAGGTCAGGAGTTTGAGACCAGCCTGGCCAATATGGTAAAACCCCATCTATACTAAAAATACAAAAAATTAGTCGGGTGTGGTGGTGCATGCCTGTAATCCCAGCTACTTGGGAGGCTGAGGTTAGTCGGGTGTGGTAGTGCATGCCTGTAATCCCAGCTACTTGGGAGGCTGAGGTAGGAGAATCATTTGAACCCAGGAGGTGGAGGTTGCAGTGAGCCGAGATTGTGCCATTGTACTCCAGCCTGGGCAACAAGAGTATAATGTCACCTAAAAAAAAAAAAAAACTAAAAAAAAAACTTTCATTCCCTAACTCTATTGGGTGTCCAACTGATTATTCACTACAATTCTTCACACCAACTTAAGAATGACTTTTAACTCTGCAAATTTATTTGCAGTTTTAAAAGAGGAGGTGTTTAAAACAAATAATTCTGTTGTTAGAGGAGGTATTTTTGAGGAGCAGGATCAATACTCCTGTCAGCCACCAGTTCTATCACTTTCTCTCCTCTTCAGAAACACCCTTTTCCCTTAAAAGTTAGAAATAAAGCATGTGTGATTAGCCTTACAGCCTCACCTTATTGCTCCTTCCTGGTTTTGAAAACAAAATTCAGAAGAATATTAGAAGCTCCAAATCTGGAGCCCCTGGGGCTCGCAGCAGCTGACCTCTGTGTGCGTTGTTAGGTGACTCAGGCCTCGAGGAGACTGAAAGATGAGGCTGCTCACCCAGGGCCATGCCCCCCAGGACTGCTGTTGTAAGAGACTCATTTCTTTGGAGTGGTACAGGCATGAGTTTCCAAAGGAGGAACCTATTGGGGAGCGTTCACTAAGGGACATGACTGACGGGGACACAACTCACAGCACAATATTAGCATAGAGGAAAGGGAGAAAGAGAGGGTGTCTAACATCTGTGATGGTTCTGCTAGTGACCTCTTTTTAAGTACACCCCAAATAAAACTGTCGGTCAACGCTGGCTTTGGCTGAGTGGGCGCACGGACTCACAGTCAGGCCCACCCTAGGCTGACTTCACAGTGACCCTTTTTTTTTTTTTTTTTTCTGAGATGGAATCTCGCTCTGTCACCAGGCTGGAGTGCAGTGGTGCAATCTCGGCTCACTGCAACCTCTGCCTCCTGGGTTCAAGCGATTCTCCTGCCTCAGCCTCCCAAGTAGCTGGGGCTACAGGCGCCTGCCACCATGCCCAGCTAATTTTTGTATTTTTAGTAGAGACAGGGTTTCACCATGTTGGCCAGGATGGTCTCAATCTCTTGACCTTGTGATCCACCCTCCTCAGCCTCCCAAAGTGCTGGGATTACAGGCATGAGCCACCATGCCTGGCCCACAGTGACCCTTTAAAGGAAAATGGGAGGGACCTACCTCGGAGGTTGTGCAGAAAATGTTGGCTTCCCCAGCACTAGGTTTGGTTCCCTCCTAGGTCCTCCCACAGCTGTGCTTTGACACTTAGCAGTCTCTATTAAAGTGCCTCTTTAATTTGTCTGTCATTGCCACCAGACCACAAGATACTTTGGGGCAGGGCTGTATTTCATTCATCCAGGTATCCCTAGCACCTGCAGCTACTCTGTAAACAGAAGAAAGAACAGTAGGCTGGGCACAGTAGCTCATGCCTGCAATCCTAGCACTATGGGGAGGCCAAGGCAGGTGGATTGCCTGAACTCAGGAGTTTGATACCACCCTGGGCAGCATGGCGAAACCCTGTCTCTACTAAAAATAAAAAACTAGCTGGGCGTGGTGGTGTGCACCTGTAGTCCCAGCTACTCAGGAAGCTGAGGCAGGAGAATCGCTTGAACCCAGGAGGCAGAGGTTGCAGTGAGCTGAGATTGTGTCACTGCACTCCAGCCTGGGCAACAGAGCGAGACTCCATCTCAAAAAAAAAAAAAGAAGAAGAAGAAGAAAACAGCGTTGCGGGCCCACTGTGCAAAGAGTAAGACCTAGTTCTTGCCCTACGAAGCAGGGATTTCAGGAAAAGGAAGCCTATTGGGACTTGGACTCAAAGAAGAAGTAAGTTTTCACCAGGGTAAAGTATGGAGTGAGGAAGAGATAACAGGGCAGAAGACAGCTGGGTGCAGTGGCTTACGCCTGTAATCTCAACACTTTGGGAGGCTGAGGTGGATCATCTGAGATCAGGAGTTTGAGACCAGCCTGGCCAACATGGTAAAACCCCATCTCTACTAAAAATACAAAAATTAGCCAGGCGTGGTGGCGGGCGCTTGTAATTACAGCTACTTGGGAGGTTGAGGCAGAGGAATCGCTTGAACTCGGGAGATGGAGGTTGCAGTGAGCCAAGATCATGCCATTCCACTCCAGCCTGGGCAACAAGAGTGAAACTCCGTCTAAAAAAAAAAAAAAAAAAAAGAAGGCAGAAGAAAACAAGAGCAAATGCAACATGAAAGGGAATGGCATTTGCAGGGAGTATTCCAGAAGACGCAAGCAAGAGAGTGAGGCTGCCTTTGAAGGTTATGCCAGTTTTGGATGCATTGGCAAGAATATGACTCACTTGAATTAATATTTTTATAACTTTTCCTTATGATTGTTTACAGATTTTTTTTTTAAGTCTGATAATTTTAAGTAGTATATTCTTGCTTTTTTGTTTGTTTTTTGAGATGGAGTCTTGCTCTTGTCACCCAGGCTGGAGTGCAGTGGCGAGATCTCGGCTCACTGCAACCTCCACCTCCTGGGTTCAAGTGATTCTCCTGACTCAGCCTCCCGAGTAGCTGGGATTACAGGCGCCTGCCACCATGCCCAGCTAATTTTTGTATTTTTGGTAGAGATAGGGTTTTCATCATGTTGACCAGGCTGGTCTCAAACTCTTGACCTCAGGTGATCCGCCTGCCTTGGCCTCCCAAAGTGCTGGGATTACAGGTATAAGCCACCGTACCCGGCTTAAGTAGTATATTCTACTTGGTGGAAAAATTTTACTCTGTATTTGATAATTGTTGCTCAAGACTGGAAACACTTTACTTTTTTTCCAATCATGATCTAGACGTGTACTGTCCCATATGGTAGTCTCTAGTCACATGTGGCTACCGAGCACTTGAAATGTAGCTAGCGCAAATTAAGATGTCCTATAAGCATAAAATACACACCAAGTTCTCAAGACTTAGTACAAAGAAAAGAATGTAAAATAGCTCATGAGTAATTTCTTATATTGATTACAGTTGAAATGACCACATTTCAAATACATTAAGTAAAATATACTAAACTATTACATTAATTTTAATATCAACATAGTCTTTTATTTCTTTTCAAATGTAGCCATGATAAATTTTTATTTTTTATTAGTTATATACAGTAAAATCCACTTTTTGGTGTACAGTTCTGTGAATTTTGACAAAGGCATAGAGTTGTGTAACCAATACCACAATCAAGATACAGAACAATTCTCTTGCCCACCCCCCAGAAAAAACCTCCCTTGTGCTGAACCTTAGTAGTTAGCCTCCTTTACACTCTCCCATCCCGTGGCAACCATTTTGACCACCAGTAGATAGTCTTTTGAGTCTGGTTTCTCTCAGTTAACATAATGCACTAAAGATTCGTACTGTTGTTGCATGTAACAATATTTTTTCCTTTTGTATTGCTGAGTAATATTCCATTGTGTGGATGTTTATTTGCCAGTTGAACATTTTGATTGCTTCTTTTGGGGAATTTATGCAAAAAGCTACTGTAAACATTCATATCTAGGTTTTTGTGTAAATGTAAGTTTTCATTTCTCTTGGGTAAATAGGAGTGGGATGTGTGGGTCATATGCTAAGTATGCATTTAAATTTGTAAGAAATGGCCAGGTGGTGGCTTAGATCTGTAATCCCACCACTTTGGGAGGCTGAGGCAGGAGGATCAGTTGAGCGCAGCGGTTTGAGACCAGCCCGGGCAACATAGGGCGACCCAACCTCTACAAAAAATAAAAAATTAGCTGGGTGTGGTTGTGCATGCGTATAGTCATAGGTGCTCGGGAGGCTGAAGCGGGAGGATCACTTGAATCCCTGGGAGGTCAAAGCTATAGTGAGCCGTGTTCACACCACTGCTCTCCAGCCTGGGTGGCAGAGTAAGACCTTGTCATTCATTCATGCATTCATTGATTCATTCATAAATAAATAAGAAATTGCCAAACTGTTTCCCAAAGTAACTGTATAATTTTGCATTCCTATCAGCAATTTGTGAGAGTTCCATTGTTTTGAATCCCTGCCAGTGCTTGCTACTGTTGGTTTTTGTTTTGTTTTGTTTTTGTTTTTTAGCCTTTCTAGTAGGTATGGTGGTTTTATTTTGCTCTGCTGTTTCAGTTTGCATTTTCCTAATCATTAGTGCTATCTTTGTCATCCATATATCTTCTCTGGTGAAGTTCAAATCTTTTGCTCTTTTTTTTTTTTTTTTTTTTTTTGAGACAGGATATCACTCTGTTGCCCATGCATGCTGTATTATTAGTCTGTTCTCACGCTGCTAATAAAGACATACCTGAGACTGGGTAATTTAAAAAGGAAAGAGGTTTAATTGACACACATTTCAGCATGGCTGGGGAGGCCTCAGGAAACTTACAATCATGGCAGAAGGGGGAGCTAACACATCCTTCTTCACATGACGGCAGGGAGAATAAGAAGTGCCCAGCAAAGGGAGAAGCTCCTTATAAAACCATCAGATCTTGTGAGAACTAACTCACTATCACGAGAACAGGATGGAAGAAACTGGCCCCAAGATTCAGTTATCTCCATCTGGTCCCTCCCACGACACATGGGACTACATGACACGACAACGGGAACTACAATTAAAGACAAGATTTGGGTGAGGACACAGCCAAACCATATCACATGCCCAGCTAATTTTTTTTTTTTTTTTTTTTTGAGACGGAGTCTTGCTGTCACCCAGGCTGGAGTGCAGTGGCATGATCTTGGCTCACTGCAAGCTCTGCCTCCCGGGTTCACGCCATTCTCCTGCCTCAGCCTCCCAAGTAGCTGGGACCACAGGCGCCCGCCACTGTGCCCGGCTAATTTTTTGTAGTTTTAGTAGAGACGGGGTTTCACCGTGTTAGCCAGGATGGTCTCGACCTCCGGACCTTGTGATCCACCCACCTCGGCCTCCCAAAGTGCTGGGATTACAGGCGTGAGCCACCGCGCCCGGCCATGCCCAGCTAATTAAAAAAAAATTTTTTTTTAGAGACTAAGTCTCACTATGTTCCTCAGGCTGATCTGGAACTCCTGAGCTCAAGCGATCTGCCTGCCTTGGCCTCCCAAAGTGCTGGAATTACAGGCGTGAGCTACTGTGCCCAGCATCCTCTTGATTTTAAAGCTCCAGCCCTGAATCAGTTTAGATTACCTAAAAGCTACAAACTTAGACACTTAGACAATATGTTTATGATTTAGTGTTGTATACTTGGATTTTACTGATGGCCCATGTTAGAAACACCTCTTGTGAATTCTATAAAAATGCTGATAAAGGAATTGTCACCAGGCGACAAAGTAAGACCCTGTCTCAAAAAAAAAAAAAAAAAAGGAATTGTCTATTTTCCAACATCCCTGATAGAGGGATACATTCCTCTTAGAGTTTAGTGTCAGAAAAACTTCCTTTCTCCTGACAGACATCTTTCCTATAATTATACAATGAGAACTATTACATTTAACAATCTTTTTGCTAGAAAAGTCAGAACTATGTTTAATGTTTAATTATACTATCTTTTTTTTTTTTTTTGAGACGGAGTCTCACTCTGTCCCCCAGGCTGGAGTGCAGTGGCGCAATCTCGGCTCACTGCAAGCTCCACCTCCCGGGTTCTCGCCATTCTCCTGCCTCAGCCTCCCAAGTAGCTGGGACTACAGGTACCCGCCACCACGCCCAGCTAATTTTTTGTGTTTTTAGTAGAGGCGGGGTTTCACCATGTTAACCAGGATGGTCTCGATCTCCTGATCTCGTGATCCACCCGTCTCGGCCTCCCAAAGTGTTGGGATTACAGGCGTGAGCCACCGTGCCTGGCCTAATTATATTATCTTTAGCCTTAATTATCCTTCCACTTTCCATGGCTTTTTACTGTTGATATTTATTTTAGGGTCTTTTTTTGTGGGGGAGATTACAGACCCCTGGCTAATGTTTGTATTTTTAGTAGAGACGGGGTTTTGCCATGTTGGCCAGGCTGGTTTTGAACCCCTGACCTCAAGTGATCTGCCCACCTTGGCTTCCCAAAGTGCTGGGATTACAGGTGTGGCAGGATCTTACATGAGGCCCTTTATTGAGCGGTTATTGTTCCAGTTACGACTGCTGCTCAGCACCCATCTGAAACACAGTGGCAGAAACCACCGCCACCGTATAACACTGATTCTGTGGGTCAGGAAATCTGAAAGTGCACAGAGTGTTGGATTTTCTCTGCTCCACCGTGTCTGGGGCCTCATGTGGTGACTAACATCTAGGAGCTAGAACTGCTGGGGCTGGAGGAGCCACTCCAAGGTGGTTTCTTCACTCACAGGTTGAGCCTGGGCTAGGCTTCACTGGGACTGTATTCAGAGCACCTCTACATGGCCTCTCCTTGTGGCTGGGTGCCATTGGAGAGCAAACCCAGAGGGAAAGTCCTAAGATCCATAGACTGTATTCCAATAAAACTTAACATAAATGGACACAAATCTGAAATTTCATGTAATTTTCACGTCACAAAATATTATTGCTGTTTAGATTTTGTTTTAGCCATTTACAATTTAAAAACCAATTTTAGTTCGCAGGGATACAAAAATAGGCAGTGAGCCAAGTTTGGCCTGTGGGCTACTGCAAAATTGAATGAAAAAAACAGGGTACAAAATTGTATTTACAGTATGATGTCATATAACTCAAAGAAAGAGAACTATATGTAAAGAAAAAGCTGAATGTAAATCTACCAAAATACTATGTATTTATTTATTTATAGAGATGGAGTCTCACTCTGTCGCCCAGGCTGGAGTGCAGTGGCGTGATCTCAGCTCACTGCAACCTCCGCCTCCCAGGTTCACGCCATTCTCCTGCCTCAGCCTCCTGAGTAGCTGGGACTACAGGCGCCCGCCACGACGCCTGGCTAATTTTTTGTGTTTTTAGTAGAGATGGGGTTTCACTGTGTTAGCCAGGATGGTCTCGATCTCCTGACTTTGTGATCCGTGCGCCTCGGCCTCCCAAAGTGCTGGGATTACAGGTGTGAGCCACCGCACCCGGCCCCAAAATGTTATTTTTATACTGAGATTATGGTTGATTTTTATTCCTTTTTGTTTCAATTTTACTGAAATATTTTACTGTAAGGATGGGAATAAACTGTTTTTGAAAGAATAAATGTGGTAGTGTTCACCTTCACAGTAGAATAGACCAAACATCATGGAGAGGAAGAAAAGAAAGTGAATTCTATGGTGTTGGATTGGAATTGGAGTTTCACTCTCTCTCAGAAAATGTCCAGTGTGAAGGCCTGAAAGCAGCACCACTTCAAACACAATGAAAACACCCAGTATCTGGATCTTGGTTTGTAAATAACTGCTCTCCAGTAAACAGAACCAGGAGTCCCTGGAGAAGTATCTGATTCCAGGGCTGGGGCAGGGAGAAAGTACAAGATGAGCCTGGAACATCTTGTGCCGGAAGGAAGGAAGTATTCAAAGAACAATAGGGACATGTCAAATGAACACACAAGCTGGCTTGAACAGGCTTTCACTGGCCAAACCTGGGACAATTTGAACATTAAAATAAATGACAGCGGCCGGGCGCCGTGGCTCACACCTGTAATTCCAGCACTTTGAGAGGCCAAGGAGGATGGATAACCTGAGGTCGGGAGTTCGAGACAAGCCTGGCCAACATGGTGAAACTCCGTCTCTATTAGAAATACAAAAATTAGCTGGGCATGGTGACGCACGTCTGTAACCCCAGCTACTCAGAAGGCTGAGGCAGGAGAACCCCTTGAACCCAGGAGGTGGAGGTTGGAGTGAGCTGAGATCGTGCCACTGCACTCCAGCCTGGGCAACAAAGTGAGACTCCATCTCAAAAAATAAAAATAAAATAAAATAAATGACAGCAACAGATTATAACCTAACAGCCAGGCCCAGTGGTGCGCCTACAATGCCAATTTATGCCAGAGGCTAAGGCAGCAGCCCAGGAGTTCGAGACCAGCCTGGGCAATATAGTGAGAACTCCCCATCAGCTAAAAAAGAAAAAAAAAAAAAAGGAAACCATGTGTCCATATGTATGAAAAAAAAATAAATGGGCCGGGTACGGTGGCTCACACCAGTAATCCCAGCCCTTTGGGAGGCCAAAGCCGGCGGCACACACCTGTAGTCCCAGCTACTCGGGGGACAGAAGTGGGAGGACTGGTTGAATCCAGGAGGTTGAGGCTGCAGTGAACGGTGATCGCACCACTACACTCCAGCCTAGGTGCCAGAGCGAGACTTTATCCCAAAAATAAAAATAAGGTTTAAAAGGTTTGATGAGAAATGGTGATTCATGAAAATTCAAAGTACCACCCTACAAAATACTGTTATTATAACTGCCAAGTGAGTGTGACCTTACAGCGGAGAAGCCTACAGACAGCATCTTAAAGATAAAAGTGAGCATCATCAGTGATGAGACAAATTGACAAGCTGAAATTGTGTGCCACTAGACGTGCTGCGTTGAGAAGACCGCAGCAGCCCTTCTGTGACAGTCCTGTCTAGGATAAAGAACCTGAATCCAGTCGAGATGAGACAGACAAAGCCCAATTGAGGGAAGTTCTGCAAATTCGCTGGCTCGCGCCCCGCCCCCGGCGGCTGCTGTCTCTGCGCGGCGCAGACCAAGCCTCCCCGGAGTCCGCCGCGCCGGACGGCTCCAGACACGCCCGACGCCGTCCCCGCCGCCTTCCCGCCGCCGCCGCCGCCGCCGCCAGGAGGCTCCGCGCGCCTTCCCGGCTTTCCCCGGGCCGGGCCGGGCCGGGCGGCGACAGCGGCGCGGCCATTGTTCCGCAGCCCCTTCCGGGCGCGCAGGAGAGGCCGGCCGGCCGGGCGCGGGGAGGGACGGCCGGGAGCCGGTGCCCGCCAACGCCCACCGCCGCCGCCCGCGCCTCCTCCTTGGCCGTTCCCAACCCCTCGGAGACGGCGCTGCAGCTGCTGCGCCCCAGGCTGCAAATGGCGCCCGCTCGGCTTGGCGCCTCCCGCCTCGGCGCCTCCCGCCTCGCTCTCGGCCGGGAGACGGCTGAGGGCCGCACGCCCGTGGCCCGCATCCCAACGCCGCCGCCGCCGCCCGCTACCAGGCTGGTTGCGGGTCCGGGGCAGCCCCGACGCCCTCTCGCCCTCTCGCCCTCTGCCCGCGCTGCGCGCAGCCGCAATCATTCCCCCTCCACCCCTCCTGCCAAGGGGACCTACGGGCGTCCCAAGAACAATAATTAGATTATTTTAAAATTGTAAAATACATAACAATATCATTTAAAAATGCAACTTAGGGACATTAAAGATATTCATGGCGTGCAACCATCAGTACTATCTAGTTCCAAAACTTTCTCATCGCCCCAAAGGCACCGGCACCATGAGCACTCAAGTCATTCCCCATTCCCTCCTTCCCTCAGCCTCCACCAACCGCCACTGGACTTTTTGTCTCCACGGATTTGCCTATTCAGGATCTTTTTCTCTCCCTTCCTCCCTTCCGTTCCTTCCTTCCTTTTTTTTTTTTTTTTTTTTTTTTTTTGACGGAGTCTCTCTCTGTTTCCCAGGCTGGAGTGCAATGGCGCAATCTCGGCTCACTGCAAGCTCCGCCTCCCGGGTTCAAGTGATTCTCCTGCCTCAGCCTCCGGAGTAGCTGGGATTACAGGCGCCTGCCACCAGGCCCGGCTAATTTTTTGGGGTTTCACTATTGCTGGCCAGGCTGGTCTCGAACTCCTGACCTTGTGATCCGCCCGCTTCGGCCTCCCAAAGTGTTGGGATTACAGGCGTGAGCCACCGCGCCCGGCCAGGATATTTCGTATAAATGGAATCAAACAATATGTGGTCCTTTGTGACTGGCTTCTCTCACCTGAAGCAATGTTTCAAAGGTTCCTCCATGTTGTAGCAGGCATCAGAACTTCCTTTTAATGGATGAATAATATTCCACCTGTGTGTGTGCGCGCATGTGTGTGTGTGACATTTTTGTTCATTCATTAGTTGATGAACATTTGGGTATTTCCACCTTTAGGCTATTGTGAACAGAGCTGCTATGAACCTTTGTGTACAAGTTTCTGTTTGAACACCTGTTTTCAAATAACTAAATACACTTTACTCTCCTTCTAATGGAAAACTCTACAGCCACCTGCAGTTTTTTTCCCCCATTAATTCTGGGAGCTCCTGGAAGTATATCATGTGCATTCCTCTCAAATTTCCTGCCAGCCATGATTTTATTTATTTAGGAGACATGTAGGTCAACTTTCCTGCCCCTCTCCAGGGCCCCTTCTCAGGGGACCTGTCCCCATGACCACCACTCATCCTTAGTCAGAGCCTCATGCTTCCTGACCCAAGGGGTGCCATGTGATCTGAGGGAACCGATCTTTTGCTGGGCAGAAACTGAGGTGTTTTCCTTTGGAAGATTTGGACTGAAGGACAGGACAGTGGTTAGGTCAGGGCTGGGCAGCACTTTTGAGCTGAGAAATGGGCAGGAGAAAGGTGGTCTTCTGAGAGTAGCCGGGGACCCCACACAGGCACAAAGAGAAGTGTACAGGAAACATGGGCAAGGCATATGACTGACCAGGAGCAGCCTCAGCCCTGCTTTCCAATTCCAGGTGATCTGCTGATTTCCTCTCCCAGAGTGATCGTAAAGTCACTCACTTTAATTAGAAACAAATCCTCTTAAAACTATTCTCGGTTGGGCGTGGTGGCTCATGCCTGTAATCCCAGCAGTTTGTATGGCCAAAGCAGGTGGATTGCTTGAGGCCAGGAGTTCGAAACCATCCTGGCCAACTTGGCAAAACCCTGTCTCTACTAAAAATACAAAAATCAGCCGGGCATGGTGGCAGGCGCCTGTAATCCCAGCTATGCAGGAGGCTGAGGCAGGAGAATCACTTGAACCCAGGAGGCAGAGGTTGCAGTGAGCCAAGATCATGCCACTGCACTCCAGCCTGGGTGACAGAGCGAGATCCTGTCTCAAAAAAATAAAAAGTATTCTCAAAACTTTTTAATTTTATTTTTATTTATTTTTTGTGAGACTGAGTCTCGCTCTGTTGTCCAGGCTGGAGTACAATGGCGCAATCCCGGCTCACTGCAACCTCTGCCTCCTGGGTTCAAGTGATTCTCCTGCCTCAGCCTCCCAAGTACCTGGGATTACAGGCACCCGCCACCACGCTCAGCTAATTTTTTTGTATTTTTAATAGAGACGAGGTTTCACCAGGTTAGCCAGGCTGGTCTGGAACTCCTGATCTCAGGTGATCCACCTGCCTCGGCCTCCCAAAGTGCTGGGATTACAGGCGTGAGCCACCATGCCCGGCCTTATTTTTAGTTTTTGAGACAGGGTCTCACTTTGTTGTCCAGGCTAGAGTGTGGTGGTGCAATCATGGCTCACTGCAGCCTCGATTTCTTGGGCTCAAGTGAGCCTCCCACCTCAGCCTCCAGAGTAGCTGTGACTACAGGCACGTGCCACCACACCCAGCTAATTTTTGTATTTTTTGTAGAGGCGGGGTTTCACCATGTTGTCCAGGCTGGTCTTGAACTGGTGAGCTCATGTGATCAGCCTGCCTCGGCCTTCCCAAAGTGCTGGGATTCAGGCGTGAGCCACTGTGTCCAGCCTATTCTCAAACTTGAGTTTGCATCAGAATCTCCCTAGATGATGCCGATCCTGCTGGTTCCGAGACCACACTTTACGAATCATTGCTTTAAGCTTGTTTGAGTGTCTGTTCTTTGAAGCCAAATGTGCCCTAACCAAGACAGGTTATCTGGATTCCCTCTGTGAGGTTTGGTGCTGAATTGTAGGTGTCAGGAAAACTGAAATCCCAGCTGCCTCTAGTGTTAACCCTTAGAGCCCATCCAGCAGGGACTCAACCTCTCTTGCTCCTGCCTGGGCCACACCTGTACTGAGAACACCCTGAGGACATGCAGTATTGCGGAAGTGCAGGGCAATGCCCCTGCCCTCCAGCTGGCATCAGGTGTTTAAAGCATTGCAGCAGTATTTAAATTAAAAAAAAAAAAAGCAGTACAGTTTGAACTCCTAGCATCTCACCAAGATTATAGATCATGCTCAGTTTCTGCATGTAGCTCTCAAATGGAAGGCTTAGGCATACTTCCTTGGAGCTGAGCCAAGTGACCATCTTTCTCCTGGCCAGATCCTTCTGGTGACTTCTCTAAAAAAACTTCATACAGATCAGCGGTGCCCACTCCACTGACCTTCATACATACCAGACATGTTTAAATCCTAGTGATGCTCACAGATTGGTCCAAAGTAGGGACTTATTCTACCTCCATCATCCCTACATAAGGAATAAAAGATCTCCTGTCCCACCCAACATCATAGGTAGGCAATTCTCTGTGAAGGGCCAGATAGTAAATATGTTAGGCTTTGTGGATAAAGGTGTCTGTAGCAACCACTCACCTTTGTCATCGATGGCATAAACAATGACAAAAAGGAATGGATGTGCCTGTCTTCCAATATAACTTTATTTACCAAAAAAACAGGCAGCAAGCAGGATTTAGCCTAACCCCTGTTCTACCTAGTAGCTTTTTTTCCTATTACTAAATGAAGTTAATGAGTCTTTAAACAGATGGAAACATATTTAGTGTTAGCAGTTCTATATTATTATGGGAATCCTTTAAAAATTTATAGGCTATACATGTTTTTCTTAAGAGCAGGCAGCGAGCCCAGCTAATCTTAAACCCAGCCTCAACATTTAAAAAAATGTAAAATTATATCAATACATTGCTGAAACTAAACCAATTTTGTCTTCAAAAGAGAAATATTTGAAACTGTTGTTTAAGCAGAAATAATTTTTAAAATAAAAATATGCACATGTGTCTTAAAGATTTATATAAAAAATGGAATGCCAAACAACTGAAAGGAGAAATCAGATTTAGATTATATCCACGAATTTATTCTCTCGTAATTTTAGTTCTTTATATATAAAAAAGTAAAAACAGCAAAACAATACAACCTGGGCAACACTGACCTATATAAACAGACCTGGTACATTACCACTTAAAAACCAATTCAATTCCAAAAAGCAGAAACTGTCTTACTTGTTAAACAAGGTATCAGTTGCTATTTTTTTAATGGTCAAGATGATTTCCAACTCTGGCTCCTCTTTTTAATAAATATGTTTTGACAAGTGCCTTTGTAATGAACTAATCCATTTGCAAACTTGGCAGGCAAAGATAAAGTCAGTTTCTGTTTTTCTTCCGAGAGCTGTTGGACAGTGTGTAACTGTAGAGCTCGGCACATAGAATGGCTGCACTTCCTGTGATTTTTGAGTTGTCTGCCTTACTTTTTTCATACATTGCATCATCAATTACCCATTCATCAGACAGTAGTCAGTCTTCTTTCACAGAATCTAAAATGTCCCAGCTTGGGATAGTCTGCCAGAAATTGTCTCGTATTACTAAATTGTTGGTCCTAAGACCGTGGGACAAAAAAGTGGGAAAAACGGTTTGATGGAAGCTTCTTCTGTTTAGAGCTCTAATAGTTCTCTTTATTTTGTGGGGTTATTTTTTTCCTTAACTAAAATCTTGTCCATAAAATTCTCCATTAGAATTTTATGTAAAATAATTGCCCTGAGAAAAACAGTTAACTAAAATTATGAAGGGTTATTAACTCATTAATGTGAGACGATCCTCAATTCCTTATTGCATTCATTCAATTAAAAAAAAACCTTTTTTTTTGAGACAGGGTCTCATTCTGTTGCCCACGCTGGAGTGTGGTGACATGATCCTAGTTCACTGCAGCTTTGAACTTCTGGGCTCAAGCAATCCTCCTGCCTCAGCCTTTGGAGTAGCTGGGACTACAGGTGTACACTACCACACCCAGCTAACACACTCATTCTAAACAAACTGTTTTAACTATTTTAACCTTAGCCATTTTAAATTTACAGGTACCAAATTCAGGTCAGCTTCAAATTTGGGACGGTACAGAAAATAGTTAAATTGTATTTGTTTCCGAGGACAAAATGAGCAACAGAGGAACAAAGGACTTTTTCTTGAACCTAGCTGAGGCCACTCCTATTCTAAACTTGTAACTAGGGTGTTTCAATCTGACTGTATATAAATCAAAACAAAAATTTAGCTTGAGATTATTTCCATTTACTCCCAGGTTGATTTAACCAAATTAAAGATAATTTGCATTTTTGATGGCCCTAAGTTAATTTTAATCCCAAACTAGATAAATATTTCATTAAAAACCAGGAATACTGCATCTAGGTATTTTTAGATTAAGTGGCTAATCTGTTTTGCTAATAATTCTTATATATAATTGCAGCCCTTTAAATAAAACTAGCTTTTGTAGTAGACTGATTAAAATCCACTGAGTCAAGAAATACCTAAGAATACATTTTTACTCAATACCATCTTATCATGTGGGCTGCTGACTTAAAAATATGTGGTTTTCTGTTTCAAATAAGATTGTTCTTGTTACATTCCCTGAATCACACCCAATTTATATTTCAAAAATCAGTTAGAGGCCGGACATGGTGGCTCTCACCTGTAATCTCAGCGCTTTGGAAGGCTGAGGCGGGCATATCACCTGAGGTTAGGAGTTCGAGACCAGCCTGACCAAAATGGTGAAACCCCATCTCTTCTAAACATACAAAAATTAGCCGGGCATGGTGGCATACCTCTGTAATCCCAGCTACTCAGGAGGCTGAGGCATGAGAACTCTTTGAACTCTGGAGGCGGAGATTGCAGTGGGCCGAGATTGCACCACTGCACTCCAGCCTGGGTGACAGAGTGGAACTCTGTCTCAAAAAAGAAAGAAGGAAAAAGAATCAGCGAGGTTGGAAAAAATCACTTCAAGTTAATAATATATATATTTTTACTTTTGAAACTTTTTATAAGTAAAATGAATACATTACAATCAAACACAGAACACATATTAAGTGGACAATAAATATTTTAATTTGCCTTTTGTGTGTATGTGAGTGTGAGTGTGTTCCATGGTGGTTTATGTTTTAGATATGTGTGGTATTACAGGACAAAGAAATTAACTCCCCCATGCTCAAAATGTGATTTCCCCCTCCCTGTCTAAGCATTGCAAGAATGCAGACCATAATCACACAATGCATACTTTATCATATGAGGCCAAAACAGCATTTTCCTCTCCTGTGCCTCTGGTCTGATGGATACTCAGGGAAACAAATGTTATCTATGAATGGTCTTTTCTGCCTGCCCAAACATGTCTGTCTATTATCAGGACTGGCCTGGCAGGACCTGGTTTCTGATCCTAACCAGCTGTGTGAGAACTAGAAACGTCATTTCATCTGTCACATGGAGTTGGACTAGACTATCTCTCCTGTCCCTTCTAACTTTCAAATCTCTTGATTTAATGGTTCTGTCCTATATGTATCCTGATTTCTTTTTTTCTTTTTTTTTTTTTTTTTGAGATGGAGTTTTGCTCTCGTTGCCCAGGCTGAAGTGCAGTGGTGTGATCTCAGCTCACTGCAACCTCCGCCTCCTGGGCTCAAGCAATTCTCCTTCCTCAGCTTCCCAAGTAGCTGGAATTACAGGCTAATTTTGTATATTTTTAGTAGAGATGGGGTTTCACCATGTTGGTCAGGCTGGTCTCAAACTCCTGACCTCAAGGGATCCACCCGCCTTAGCCTCCCAAAATGCTGGGATTACAGGCGTAAGCCCCCATGCCTGGCATGTATCCTGATTTCTGGGGTATTAATTAGTTCACATGGCCAGCCAAGACCCACTCCAGATGCAGTGGGGCTCCTCCCCATCTGTCACAGTACACTGGATCAACATAATGGGAAGTTATCTGTTGTTGTCATTTCATTTTTACTTGAAAAATAATTTACATACTATATTATTTTTTAAATAAGAAAACCATATTATTATTATTTTTTATTTTTTTGAGATGGAGTCTCACTCCGTCGCCCAGGCTGGAGTGCAGTGGCACTATCTCAGCTCACTGCAACCTCTACCTCCCGAGTTCAAGCGATTCTCCTGTTTTGTATTTTTAGTAGAGACGGAGTTTCACCATGTTGGCCAGGCTGGTCTTTAACTCCTGACCTTAGGTGATCCACCCCCGTTGACCTCCCAAAGTGCTGGGATTACAGGCGTGAGCCACTGCTCCCGGCCAGAAAACCATATTATTTTTTAAAAAAGAAAACCACCCAGTCAGGCACAGTGGCTCACGCCTGTAATCCCAGCACTTTGGGAGGCTGAGGCAGGCAGATCACGAGGTCAGGAGATCAAGACCATCCTGGTCAACATGGTGACACGCCATCTCTTATAAAATACAAAAAATTAGCTGGGCATGGTGGCACACGCCTGTAGTGCCAGCTACTCGGGAGGCTGAGGCAGGGGAATCACTTGAACCTGGGATACGGAGGTTGCAGTGAGCCAAGATCGCGCCACTGCACTCCAGCCTGGCGACAGAGAGTCCGTCAAAAAAACAAAAAAAAACAAACCTGATGCATATTTCCTAAAGACTACAACATTCTGATATTCTATGTATAGTATATATTTTTGCATAACTGAATAAAACACATAATTTAAACACTGTTAGTGACCAAAGCCACCATGTTTGAGAAAAGGCAATAAATTTCAGCAACTGTTTAAACTGCTTATAAATATAGTATGCCAAAGCTGGAAGTTTACTGGATAGGAAGAGTAGCTTAGACAGAAAGCGTCTCTGAGGCTCTATGACTGGCTAGGTACCCGACCCACGCGTTCTCAGAGTACCCTGTGCTTGTCCCTATTGTCACAGCCAACATGCCATGTTATAACTGCCAGTCTCTGTGATTACACACTGCAGGCTCCTTGAGGGCAGGGATGGTGCTGGTTCACTGAAGTACCCTTCGTGCTTGACATACAGTAAAGACTCCATAAATAATTGTTTGATAACTACTGAATGAGTAACCAGCCATCTTCACTCATTGATCTGCTGGGAGCAACAGAAGCAGGCAAGAGTAGCACCACATGACACAGGAATAAGAGGCACGGTTTCCAAGAGCAGGCCGGACGCAGTGACTCACGCCTGTAATCCCAGCACTTTGGGAGGCAGAGGCGGATTGCCTGAGGTCAGGCCGAGATCAGCCTGACCAACATGGTGAAACCCTATCTCTACTAAAAATACAAAAATTAGCCGGGTGTGGTGGCGGGCGCCTGTAATCCCAGCTACTCAGGAGGCTGAGACAGGAGAATCGCTTCAATCCAGGAGGTGGAGGTTGTGGTGAGCCAAGATTGCGCCACTGCACTCCAGCCTGGCAACAAGAGCGAAACTCCATCTTTTAAAAAAAAAAAAAAAAAAAAGGCACGGTTACCAAGAGCCTGTGTTTGGTGTTTGCCAGATGGCCAAAGGCTCCCATCAAAATATGACTGATGGAATACTCAGACATGTCCATTCAATAATGTCCCTACAGTACAACATACTATACTCACCTATTATGAGTGACACCAAAGGATACATGATATTTTGGCTAGGATCATTTTGACTGTTAAGCCAACTCTTACACACACCTTACCAAAATTTGCAAACTGTCTATTAATCACAAGCAACTAAGCACCAACAACACTATTCAAGAAAGGAAAAATGAGTTAGGGTGGGTTATATTTTACTAGGAAATTCCTCTGGCTATATTCTATAGGAATTAGGTGTAATATCTGTTATGCAATTGCTTAGCATAGTGTTTGGCAAAGTATTAACAAAGCCTCTTTCCCTTCTGCATGAGAATTTTACCTTTGTTAACTTTCTAGCTCTGTTCCCCTGGCAACCTAATAAAAATTCATATGTCAACTGCTAGGCAATGTTACATATGGTAGACATGATGCCCAATTGGTAAACTGCATCTGGACTGGGAGAACTATAAATGCCTGATAGGAAGCCTCAGCTCTGGGCATCCCTAAGTACAGTGACGCTTGGAACAGGCATGTCTTTTATAGGGACACTGGAGGCCATGTCTATGAAGCTGTTATAAGAGATACTTGTTCCTGTGGGACAAGGGGCTCTTAAGCCGGGGAAGCTTCCATACTTGCCCCATGTAGATCTGTCTCCTTGCACCTGCACTATGCCACACAGACAGCTGCAGAGACTTTCAGAGAAGAGCAACTGGTTCTGCCTTGCTAGTAAGCAGTGCTTCCCATTCTATATCCTTTTAAGTGAATCTGATGCCAAGTGTGGCAGTTTATAAATTTGAATGTTTCTAAACCTTCAGTTGGGCCTAAGACCCTTGGAGGGCACTGCAGTACTATTTGCATGTTTTTCTGATGGCAGTAGATGCTCCTCAGGGGCTATGGATGGTAAAAGATGTGAAACTGTTTGGTATGTTTTTCTACTTCCAAAAAAATCCTGACCATACCCTTCACTGTATGCATGACAGATAATCCATATCCATTACATGTCACCAAGACCTGTATATGAAATTGATGCCTTCCTTCAAAATCCCCAAGCTTGTTACTACTAAATCTTCCTCATCAAAGCACATAATCCCTGCCCTAAGCTCCACTGATTAACTGACAAAGGTCCAGAAATCAAATGATGGATATAAAAATTGCCCCCCCCCAAAACCACAATTGTCAATGAAGAATTGGCAGTAGTAAAATAATCTACCTGGAGGGTCAAGACGGATGCTAAATGTTCTCCTTCGGTTATGAAGTTTCCATGTCATCCAATCATGCAGTCGTGTGAGTTACTGTCACCTTTTAAAACTAGGATATATTTAGGCCGGGCGCGGTGGCTCACGCCTGTAATCCTAGCACTTTGGGAGGCCGAGGCGGGTGGATCACAAGGTCAGGATATTGAGACTATCCTGGCTAACAGGGTGAAACCCCGTCTCTACTAAAAATACAAAAAATTAGCTGGGCATGGTGGCAGGTGCCTGTAGTCCCAGCTACTCAGGAGGCTGAGGCAGGAGAATGGCGTGAACCCAGGAGGCGGAGCTTGCAGTGAGCCGAGATTGTGCCACTGCACTCCAGCCTGGGCAACAGAGCGAGACTCCGTCTCAAAAAAAAAAAAAAAAAAAGAAAAACAACAACAACAACAAAAACTAGGACATGTTTAGGAACCAACCAAACTACTCTGACCCCAAAACACTTTTCATTTTTCTCTACAGAAACATCATTTGAAGAAAAGAATTCAAATTTCCAGCACTACAATGAAAGGTTTGTGGAACACAGTACTGTTGAGTGGAGAGAACTACAAAACCAACAGAAATCAATGAAAACAGTGCCCATGATATGCACCTGAATAAAGTGTCCCTTTATCAGGTTAGAAGATAGTGTGATCACATCAAAACACAAGGCAAGCTGCAAGAGACCAGCAACAACAGGAAGCACAGTGGGAATGCTCAAAACAGAGCATAATAGGAACTTCTCACCCATCCCAACCCTTTGCCCCTCCCTACCCCATTACACTAGACTTCACAGAGATCATTCTCTTAATGCACAAGGGACACACACAAGAAAAATCTAGAGTTCCAAATAAAACAGTCTGAGTTCAGTTAACCAAAAGCCACTCCACTCTTTCCTACGGCTCCCAGAATCAGTGCATGCAGCCCTACCTGTTGTCTTTCTCTCCCTGGGGTTTGTCACGACATCAATGAACAATAACAAAAAAACCCATCTCAGTATTCCAAACCACCAGAATACTAAATTCCATAACATGTTGCAGAACACTAGGTCAGCAGCTTCCTTAAGGAATATTCAAATTCTGGTGGCCACCAAAATACTTACATCAGAATGGCATCTTTCTGCCAAATGATCAGAATCATGATGCACTATGTCATTTCTTAATTATTATAGGTAAGGCCCTATTTACATTCCTTCTCAACTTTTGAGAAGGGGGTCCTCATCCCCCAAGAGAAATAACTTCCCAAGAATGCCATTTTGGAATTCCATTACAAGTAAGAGTCCTGTTCCCATTCATGCAATACATCTAATATGAGACAAAAATATCCCTTTGTGAACTTGGGTGGAATGTGCCAGAATAGAAACTAAACCACTAACGGTCTGTGTTGGGCTCAACTGTAAATTTACTTAGTATAAAAATATCACCAACCCCACAAATTAAACCTCAAAGACACTGTGATTATAAATACTGACCACCTAATGTGAATATAAATTTAAAAGAGGACCAATTTATGATCTGATAGTCTAGACAGAGGAAGTATCTCCTTTAAAAGTGATAGAACTCAATGATCCAGTTATTGCCAGTGCCTATATACAAACTCCAAATAGTCCACCAGAAATGCAACAATCTGAGATATTACAAAAGAAAGAGAATCATTTAAACATTAGGTGTCACATTCTGTTTTCTTCCCAGTGATTCTGCTACTTTAAAAATTAACAAAATGATCAGAACCTAGTAATGATTCTGGGTGTATGAATGAGTCAGAATTTTCTAAGTTTCCACATTATAAACCTAAATCAGATCTTGGGCAAGCTATGAACCATCTGGCCTCAGCGCTTCATTTTACTAATCCACTATTTTCTAAAATTTGCGAGAGTATAAGGGGCTACTAAATATTATGAAGGTCAGCCAGGCACGGTGGCTCACGCCTGTAATCCCAGCACTTTGGGAGGCTGAGGCAGGCGGATCACTTGAGGTCAGGAGTTCAAGACCAGCCTGGCCAACATGGTGAAACCCCATTTCTACTAAAAATACAAAAATTGGCCAGGCGTGGTGGCGCGTGCCTATAATCCCAACTACTCAAGAGGCTGAGACAGAAGAATCTCTTGAACCTGGGAGGTGGAGGTTGCAGTGAGCCGAGATCACGCCATTGCACTCCAGCCTGGGTGACAAAGATGAAACTCCATCTCAAAATAAATAAATAAATACATAAAATAAAATTAAAAATAAATAAATATTATGCAGGTAAAAGGTAGCTTAAAATAGAACACAAAATTAAGTCCACTCATTAAAGATCCTTTAAAAAATCCTACTTTATCTTACAGCAGAGTTTCTCAACATTGGTATTACCGACATTTTGAATTGGAGAATTCATTGTTGTGGGGACTGTCCTGTGCATTTCAGGATGTTTGGCAGCTTCCCTGGCCTCTACCCACTAGATGCCAGTAGCCACCTGCAAGGCACGAAATCACCCCCAACTGAGAATCACTGTCCTACAGTGAAATCTCTAATGTAAAATGTTTTACCCAGGGATATGAAGAGGTCACGGAATCACTGAAGAGGATCATAGCTCCACTGGAGAAAGCAGGCAAAGAGGCTGAACTATGAGGTAGAAAAGTCATTAAAACATCAGAGATAATTTAAACAGAGAAAGCAAAAATATCAAACACTGTTCCTGGCCAAGTAAATCTTCTACACAGCCATTTAGGTTTCCTTTTTGCTGAGATCCCTCTTTTAAAATAACAGCAAATATATGTATACATTTTTGGAGACAGTTTCGCTCTTGTTGCCCAGGCTGGAGTGCAGTGGTGTGATGTCGGCTCACCGCAACCTCCGCCTCCTGGGTTCAAGCGATTCTCCTGCCTCAGCCTCCTGAGTAGCTGGAATTACAGGCATGCGCCACCATGCCTGGCTAATTTTGTATTTTTAGTAGAGACGGGGTTTCTCCATGTTGGCCAGGCTGGTCTTGAACTCCCGACCTCAGGTGATCCACCTGCCTTGGCCTCCCAAAGTGTTGGGATTACAGGCGTGAGCCACTGCGCCTGGCCACAGCTAGTATTTTTATTTCAGATAAGACAAATATCTCTGGTCCCTGATAATTTTCAATGAGTAACTCTTGATCTAGAATATTTTTCTTTTATTTATTTATTTTATTATTATTTTTTTGAGACAAGGTCTCACACTGTTGCCCAGGCTGGAGTGGAGTGGCACGATTCCAGCTCACTGCAACCTTTTCCAGGCTCAAGTGTTCCTCTCGCCACAGCCTCCTGAGTAGCTGGGATTACAGGCACATGCCACCACTCCTGACTAATTTTTGTATTTTTGCTAGAGACGGGGTTTCGCCATGTTGGTCAGGCTGGTATCGAACTCCTGACCTCAAGTGTTCCATCTGCCTTGGCCTCCCAAAGTGCTAGGATTATAGGCATGAGCCACCGCACACAGCCAAGAATGATATTTATCGAACTACCTGTGATAAGAGAAGTTTTAAATTTTCCATTCTACTGCAGACCAATACGTGGTCCTGCTGTACAGGCTGGTATCCAACCTCTGCACCATGTGGCCCTCTAGCTGACCAGAACTGAACTGGTCCATACCTCACTCAAGAAGACAAAGCCATGAGTCACAGCAATGTCAAAGTGTTATCAACATTTCTATATGTGTATTCTTAATTTCTGACTTTCCTTGCAGCAGACTGGTAGAAAACAGTTTACAGAACAGGGCCTCTCTGTGGGCCAGAGTTTGAGTTGCACTGTTCCAGTTTTAACTACTATTGAGAAGTACGACTTAAACACCTGTCTAATGCTTTGGCTAACATTTACAAGCCAATTTATAATGTTTTTGACTTTTTTGTTGTTCAAGAGGTAGAAATAAAAGTGACTTTTACCACCTTTTGAAAGACAACTACACTTAAAGGAAGACAAGAAGATTTCTTTTAAAATCCATTTTGGATATTTTAACATAAGACAAAATTATGGAAATTGCCTTCAATTACATTCCGAATTCCTAACACTGCCTGCCCTTTAGCCCTTTAAAGAGTTCAGCCTCTTTTGTTACAATAATTGTGTGGCTGGAAAGTGGGTGAAAGGTAGACGGCTTTTAAAAACCTGTTCTGCTACTAACCTTCCCTTTCCCTCATGAAGATCTTTTAAAAGATGAACATTTTAGAAATGTTACTTGGCATTATGGGCTTATACTTTCCCTCCAATTAAAGTTCTAGGCAAGGAGGTAGAAGGCAGGACTCAACTCCAAAGGCCGGACTCGGACACGGACCAAATTGAGGACTAGCTAAAACAGGGCGGTGGTGGGAGGGTGGTGCAGGAAGCAGATTTCCATAAGAAACACTTATCACTGTGCCATGTCAATTACCATTGCCATGGCAACACCTGGAAGTCACTGCCCCTTATCATGGCAACCACCCAGCGGCTTGGAAGTTACCACCATTTTCCTAAATATTGCTGCATAATCTGCCCCTTAATTTGCATGTAACTAAAAGTGGGTATAAATATAAGTGCCGACCTGCCTCTGAGCTGCTACTCTGGGCACACTGCCTATGGTGTAGCCCTGCTGCACGAGGAGCGGCCCCTTAGCTGCTGTTGGGCACTGCTGCTTCAATGCAAGCTACTGTCTAACACCACTGGCTTGCCCTTGAATTCTTTCCTGGGTGAAGCCAAGAACTCCTCTGGGCTAAGCCCCAATTTTTGGGCTCACCTGCCCTACATCAGCATAAACTAAGTAAAAGAATGCCAGAGGCAGCTACATTTCCAAGTTACACAGCTCCAGCTTTTGGAAATTGCTGGAAAAAGTAGGGGAGCATTTTGAGTTTTGCCCAAATGAGTTGTTTTATGATAACAGAACAGGTTGTATGTGTAGAATCGTCAAATGCCAAACCAGACAGGGAAACCATCCAGACCTGGGGTCATAGCCTCCCTTCTCAGGGCTAACTTAAAATTTAATTCAACTGGGCAAGTCAGGATGCCATAATGAGCCTTTCAGATCATTCCCATGTTCGTCTGCCCATAAGTATTCCAAGCCTTTAAAATTGTTCTAGATTTAGGGAGTACCTTTTATGATCATGTAGCCAGACCGCCCTGCCTGCTTTATATCAATGAAGGTTTCTCTTTAATACTTTGCCAGAAAATTTAATGTGGAATTCATTAGGAAAGACTTGGCAAAGGTAAACTTGATCCCAAAACTTAATGGTTTTTAGAGAAAGAGGATGATAACAAAGGAATGCAGAGGACTGAATCAATATAAAAACAAGCCTGGAGATTTTCTTATCTTTCTCCTAACCAGAGTTTGGACACACAGCAAGAAAAACAGGAGACCTCAGGGCCTGCCTTGACTCACTCAGAATTAAGGAGTGGCCAGCAAAGCCCTCAGAAACCAAGGGCACCACACAAAAAGGTTATCTGTCCTTTGAGTCACAAAATCCAACCTCTATCAGATAGTCTAATAAAAATGCACATATAATAACAGTGAAAAAATGTTCCTCTCAGGGTTCCACAAAATTGGACAAATGGTATCTTTCAACAACAGAACGAGCACTAACAAGTTTTAAAACCTCCTCTTCCTCACCAATTTATTGCTACGTAAGTGTCTCTCGGTCTGATAAGTTAGGCTGAATTTGTGGTTTGTCATCAGAATCATCTCCAGCAGGGTCATTTTCCTCACCCGACTCCACATAGATTGGCCAGTCATTGTCTGTGTCGCTCTTTTCTTGGCTTTCAGATGAAGCCTCCACCAAGCTAAGGTTGATGGGCATCAAATCATCATCATCATCGGGTGTGTCTGTAACGCAGGTGCAGCTGTCACACAGCCCGAAGCGCCGCAGCCCCTGGGACAGGTGACTCGTGAATGTTCTCCTGCAGCCCTTGCAGATGATTGGACGGTTGGATCTGTGGACCTGTAATCACAAGCAGACACAGTAGATGTCACAGAAAAGGAGATGAGTGTTTTCCACAAGGCCCCATGTGATCTGGCCCCTGCCTGATCCTCCCGATTCCTTTTTCAGCACTCCACCTGCATTCTCTGCCACAGTCTTTGTATTAGTCTGTTCTTGCACTGCTATAAACAAATACCTGAGACTGGGTAATTTATAAAGAAAAGAGGTTTAATTGGCTCACAGTTCCACAGGCTGTACAGGAAGCATGATGCTGGCATCTGCTTGGCTTCTAGGGAGGCCTCAGGAAACTTACAATTGTGGCAGAAGACAAAGGGGGAGCCAGCACTTCACATGGCCAGAGCAGGGGGAAGAGAAAGAAGGGGGAGGTACCACATATTTTCAAACCACCAGATCTCATGAAAACTCACTATCACGATGACAGCACCAAGGAGGGATGGCGTTAAACCATGAGAAACTGCCCCCATGATGCAACCACCTCCCACCAGGCCCCACTTCCAGCATTAGGGATTACATTTCAACATGAGATTTGAGTGGGGACAGAGATCCAAACCATATGAGTCTTCATCTTACCAAGGTTCTTTCTACCCCGGAGCCACCGGACACATGTGGGACATTCCCTTCTGCCCATCATCAACCCTTCACCCCTTATGAACACCTTAGAAGGAGGTCTTTCCTGATGCTCTAGGCCAGTTAGGGCCCCCACCTAGCGATTCTCACCCATACTTCTTCCTTTGTTGTACTTCTCACAAATTGTTCATAAAATTCACTAGAGTGGAAGCTCTAAGAGGGCAGGGACAGAGTCTGTCCCATTCCTTACTATATCCCTAGTGCTTGGCATACAAAAAGCACTCAAATGAAAGTGAACTGATTGGGATTTTTTTTTTTTTTTCCAGAGACAGGGTCTTGCTCTGTCACCCAGGCTGGAGTGCAGTGACATGATAATAGCTCACTAAAGCCCTGAACTCCTGGGCTCAAGCAATCCTCCCCCTCCAGCCTCCCAAGCAGCTGGGACCACAGGCGCCCACACATCATCATGCCTGGCTAATTTTTTATTTCTTGTAGAGGTGGAGTCTCACTATGTTGCCCAGACTGGTCTTGAACTCCTGGCCTAAAGTGATCCTTCCACCTTGGCCTTGTAAGGTGTTGAGATTTCGAGCGTGAGCCACCATAGTTGGCCAGGATTTTCTTTTTTAGAGATGGGGTCTTGCTATCTTGCTATGTTGCCCAGGCTGGACTTGAACTCCTGGGCTCGAGTGATCCCCCTGCCTCAGTCTCCCAAGTAGCTGGGAATATAGGTGTGTGCCACTGCATCTGACTCTCATTAGGATTTTTGACATGGTTTTTTTTTCCCCTCTCATTGGACACCTTTGGTAATTGACATTTTATTTATTTTTATTTTTATTTTTATTAAAGTATACTTTAAGTTCTAGGGTACATGTGCACAACATGCAGGTTTGTTACATATGTATACACATGCCATGTTGGTGTGCTGCACCCATTAACTCGTCATTTACATTAGGTATTTCTCCTAATGCTGTCCTTCCCCCATCCCTCCACCCCTTGGATTGTTTAATTATTAGGAAGGCAGATTTGCTAGGGTAGACAGCTACATTCCTCAGATGTGCCAGCAGCTGCTTTGGGAACTATGTTTTTTGGTTGTTTTTTTTTTTTTTTTTTTTTTTTTTTTGAGACGCCGTCTTGCTCTGTCGCCCAAGCTGGAGAGCAGTGGCCCGATCTCGGCTCACTGCAACCTCTGCCTCCCAGGTTCAAGCAATTCTCCTGCCTCAGTCTCCTGAGGAGCTGGGACTACAGGCGCGTGCCACCAAGCCTGGCTCTTTTTTTTTTTTTTGTATTTTTAGTAGATAAGGGGTTTCGCCACACTGGCCAGGCTGACCTCAAACTCCTGACCTCGGATGATCCGATGATCCATCCACCCCAGCCTCCCAAAGTGCTGGAATTACAGGTGTGAGCCACCGTGCTGGGCCTAGGAACTATCTTTTTAATGTGTACACTTTTCAGGAACTCCAGCCGATAGGGGCTCTGTGAACCAATCACAGCCTCTCTTCTAGAGAGCTCTGAGTGCAAGCAAGAGGCAGAGACGGGGAGAGGCTGATGCAGGAGAGCCACCCACAATTAGCGCAGTCCTAGTGGGTGGGAAGTGGCATCTCACTTTGATTTGCATTTACCCTATGAGTAATGATGTTGAGCATCTTTTCATGTGCTTATTGGCCATTTGTCTATCTTTTCCTGAGAAATATCTATTCAAATCCTTTGCCCAGGTTTAAATGAGTTATTCATCCTTTTACTATTGCATTATAAAAGTTCTTTATTCTGCATACTAGACACTTATCAGATATATCCCTTGCAAATATTTTCTCCCATTCTGAGGGTTTTCGTATTCTTTTTTTTTTTTTTTTTGACACGGAGTCTCACTCTGTTACCAGGCTGGAGTGCAGTGGTGTGATCTTGGCTCACTGCAACCTCCACCTCCCGGGTTCAAGCAGTTCTCCTGCCTGAGCCTCCTGAGTAGCTGGGACTACAGATGCACACCACCACAGCTGGCTAATTTTTGTATTTTTAGTACAGACAGGGTTTCACCATGTTGGCCAGGATGGTCTCCATCTCTTGATCTTGTGATCTGCCCACCTCAGCCTCCCAAAGTGCTGGGATTACAGGTGTGAGCCCCTGGGCCCGGCCAGTTTTTGTATTCTTAAGAGCGTCCATTGAAGGTCAAACTATTTGTATGTTAGATTTCCCAAACACTGATTGTCTTGCTCAAAGACGATCATAACTGCACATGGTGGCTCATGCCTATAATCCCAGCACTTTGGGAGGCTGAGGCAGGCAGATCGCTTGAGCCCAGGAGTTCAAGACCAGCCTGGGCAACCTGGAAAAACCCTGTCTCGAAAAAAAACAAAAAACAACAACAACAAAAAAACACGTTAGCTGGGCATGGTGGTGTGTGCCTGTAGTTCCAGCTACCTGCGTAGGGGCTCAGGTGAGAGAATCACCTGTGCCTTGGGAGGTCAAGGCTGCAGTGAGCTGTGATCTCTGCAGCCTGGGTGACAGAGTGAGACTCTGTCTCAAACAAAACAAAACAAAAAAAGATGATCATAAAATGCAACATCTGCAGCCATTAAAAAGAATGAGATCATGTGTTTTGTGGGAACATGGATAGAGCTGGAGGCTATTATCCTCAGCAAACTAACATGGGAACAGAAAACCAAATACAACATGTTCTCACTTATAAGTGGGAGCTAAATGATGAGAACTTATGAACACAAAGAAGGAAATGGCAGACACTGGGGTCTCCCGGAGGGTGGGAGGTGGGAGAGGAGCAAAGAGAACTAATTCCTGGGTGATGAAATAATCTGTACAACAAACCCCTGTGACATGAGTTTACCCATGTAACAAACCTTCTCGTTTACCCCTGAACCTAAAAGTTTAAATAAATAAATAAATAAATATAACATCTTTCTAAGTGGCCTGAATGGTTTTCAGCGGGTTGGAATCACCAGCTCACATGGAGACAATGCTAGGGGGCAGCTTGTTAGAGGGGAGGGTCTCCTTGGGCTGGAGCCCTTTTTGTCTGCTGCCCACAGGTAGCTCTATACATGGCAGTATACCCTTCCCTTACCCCCAGGTGCTGGGGCTCGGTGGGAAACTGAGGATGCAGCTTACCTTTGGTATCACACTGGTAGGAAGAGATCCACAATCCTGTCTGAGCCCTGTTGTTCTCTACATTACAATAATCACCTCTTATCAGGATCTAAACTTTCTTGGCTCTTCCCCTTAGAAAACTAGTCTAACTTGAAGGTAAAACTTAACTCTAACATATAAAGTTTTAACTTTCTGTAAGTGCCACCACCTGAGCTTTAATTTAGTAGTAAAAACATACATGGAAATTATCTGAAAATACCCCAGTAGACAGAGAAATGAAAGACAGGCTGGCTTCACCCTTCCATTAGATGATATCATGAATAGCTCTTGCCACAAGGGCATGGCCAGCTCAAACACTTACACTCAGTGCGTGGCTCCGCAGGTGCTCTTGTCGAGTGAACCTCTTGCCGCAGGTCTCACAGGGGTAGGGCCGCTCGCCTGTGTGTGAACGGATGTGCCGCTTGAGGATGCCCTTCTGTTTGGCAGTGTAAGGGCAGAAAGGACACTTGTGGAGCTTGATGGGGACCACCAGCACATCACCTGGGGAACCAAATGCTTTCATTTAGCTGTGCTGTATGCAGTGACCAACCCTGGCTACCCGCCGGTGGATGGGATCCAGAGCCGGGGAATTCCACCAGCCCAGATAGAGGAGGAGGACACCAACTCCGCCACCAGCCAACAGCAAGACATCGTCTGCAATTCCAACTCAGTCTGGCTCCCAGTCAGCCCCAGGATAAAGTAAAGTGGACTTCTTATAATGTCGGGAATGCTATAAGGCACCAGCTTCCACACTTCTGTGTGACTGACAGAAACTCAGCTTGCATTGCAACCTCAGAACACACGTGCCTTATGTGGATAACTGGAAAAGTTTCCCAAAACAATACTCACCCTGATAGTGTTTATTCTGTTTGGTTTCATTTTAAGACTGCTGGGTGAGACTCTGTTATGGACTTAATTGTGTCCCCCTAAAACTCATACCTTGAAGTCTGTATTTGGAGATAAAGCCCTTAAGAAGGTAATTAAGGTTAAATGAGTTTATAAGGTGGGGCCCTAATGATAGGACTGGTTTCCTTATAAGAAGAGGAAGAGACACCAGAGATCGACTGATCTCTCTCTCCTTCTCCCTGCATACCCCCCACCATTCCTCTCACCCCCACCCCCAGCACACACAGAGGAAAGGCTATGTGAGGACACAGTGGGAAGGCTGCTATCTGCAAATCAGGAAGAGGCTTCACCAGAACCCAACTCTGCTGGAGCCTCTAGAACTATGAGGATACATTTCTGTTGTTTAAGCTTCCCAGTCTGGGGCACTCTGTTGTGGCAGCCTGAGCTGACTAATACAACCCTCTGAATTGATCTCACTACCTTCAGAACTTGGAAAACGCTGTTATGATGGATCAGATTTCTAGACCAGAATTCATGCTTTCTTGGACAGTAGTTCCTAAGAATATTTTTTAAGTATACATAGAAGAGGCTTGCTTTGATGAAGACCCTAAATTGTTTGGAATTTATATTAACTCTATATATCTGAAATCATCAAATATCCAGGAATTCACTTAAATCTTTTTCCAATTTATTCCCTCACCTTGCTCATATAACCATTAAGGTGACAATGTGATTATCGTTCACATGTATAGAAACTGTTCCATTCAAGTTCTGTGAGTTACACTTACTGCTATAGTCATCCCTTGGTACCCACTGGGAACTGGTTCCAGGATACTCCTTGGATACCAAAATCCAAGGATGCTCAAGTCCCAAAGTCAGCCCTGTGGATCCTGTGAATACTGTATTTTCCATATGTGGTTGGTTGAATCCACAGAACCACGGATGCAGAAGCTATGGACACAGAGGGTCAACTATATTCCGAGATTTCTTCTTCATTTTTATTTTTTTATTTTTTTATTTTTTGAGATGGAGTCTCACTCTATAACCCAGGCTGGAGTGCAGTGACACGATCTTGGCTCACTGCAACCTCCACCTCCTGGGTGCAAGTGATTCTCCTGCCTCAGCCTTCGGAGTAGCTGGGATTACAGGCACCCACCACCATGCCCAGTTAATTTTTGTATTTTTGTAAAGGCGGGGTTTCACCATGTTGGCCAGGCAGGTCTCAACTCCTGACCTCAGGTGATCCACCTGCCTCAGCCTCCCAAAGTGCTGGGATTACAGGCATGAGCCACCATGCCCGGCCCGAGATTTGTTCTCTCTATCCATGCCCTTCAATATTTATAGACTTTGGTCATATCATATCATATCATATCACCTATGAAGGCACTAGTGACTCAAGCTTTCTAGGTACAGAAACCTGGTTCAAGTCCTGGCTCTAGCACTGACCAGCCGTGTGGCCCTGGACATCTCACTTAGCTTCTCTGTGCCTCACTTTCCTCATCTGTAAAACAGGTATGATAACAGTTCCCACCTCACAGGATTGTGGTAAGAATGAAATAAAGTAACACATAAAGCATAGCACGTGGCACATAGTAAGAACTTGCAAATGTCAGCCATGTTTGTCATCATCGTAATCTCTTCAGAATTTTTTTTTACCAGGTAAGCAGTCCAGGCTCTTGTGGTCTCTGTCAACACTGGAGTAACTCTTTTCTCTGGGGCTGGCTTGGGATACCTAACTGGCTCTGTCTTTCCTGAGGTGCTATGAAAAGTATGGCACACTAAACTGAATGTGAAAGTCCAACATCCTTTATGTAAGGGTGGAAACTCTTTGGTATCAAGTTCCCATCCTAATAATGCCTAACATTTTGCATAATCTATAGTGACTCCGATATCTGTTTCCCAGGATAAAAGCAGCAGCTCAAAAGCTCATCACTGCTCACATATGTGAGATTATTAAATCTCTGACTGCTCACACTGGTACTGATACAAGTAAAATAGGAATTATTATTATTATTTTTTTTTTTTCCTGAGATGGAGTCTCACTCTGTCACCCAGGCTGGAGTACAGTGGCACGATCTTGGCTCACTGCAACCTCCGCCTCCTGGGTTCAGGTGATTATCCTGCCTCAGCTTCCAGAGCAGCTGGGATTACAGGTGCACACCACCATGTCTGGCTAATTTTTGTATTTTTAGTAGAGACAGGATTTCACCACGTTGGCCAGGATGATCTTGAACTCCTGACCTCAAGTGATCCACCCGCTTCAGCCTCCCAAAGTGCTGGGATTATAGGCGTGAGCCACTGTGCCTGGCCTGTTTTTTGTTTTTGACACAGGGTCTCTGTCACCCAGGCAGGAGTGCAGTGGCATGATCATGGCTCACTGCAGCCTCTACCTCCCAGGCTCAGGTGATCCTCCCACCTCAGCTCCCCAAGTAGCTGGGACTACAGGCGTGTGCCACCATGTGCAGCTATTTTTTTTTTTTTTGAGATGGAGTTTTGCTTTTGTTGTGCAGGCTGGAGTGCAATGGCACAGTCTCGGCTCACTGCAACCTCCATCTCCCAGGTTCAAGTGAATCTCCTGTCTCAGCCTCCCAAGTAGCTGGGATTACAGGCGAGTACCACCATGCCTGGCTAATTTTATATTTTTAGTAGAGACCGAGGTTTCACCATGTTGGTCAGGCTGATCTCAAACTCCTGACCCCAGGTGATCCACCCACCTTGGCCTCCCACAGTGCTGGGATCACAGGTGTGAGCCACCATGCCCGGCCATGGGCAGCTAATTTAACATTTTTTTTTTTTTTTTTTTGTAGAGACAGAGTCTCACTATGTTGTCCAGGCTGGTATTGAACTCCTAGGCTTAAGGGATCCTCCATGCCTCACGGTCCCAAAGTGCCAGGATTACAGGTGTGAGCCACAGCACCCAGCCAGGAATGATGACCTGTTTCCTAGGATCAAAGTAGCAGCTCATAACTCATCACCCTGCTCACTCCTCTGGCACTGTGGAACTTCCTTGTTATTTATCTCCATCACCTTAGCTTTGTACCACACACTTCTTCCTGATTATCTACAAAAACATAAAATAAAATAGGCCCAGCATAAGTCCTTGGGAAAAATAACTGTTAACTGTTTCTCCATCAGAAAAGTATGGATTGTCTCAACACTTTCTTCCCCTTTCCTGATCTCACTCCCCCAATACAACAGTTCACCTGAATCCTATTACATGACAGGCCATTGTAAGACACCTGTTTCCTCCCTCAAGAAGTTAAGTCTAGCAGGAAAGATATGTAAACATATTCATACAATATGATGCCCACATGCAAAGTTCAAAGTGATGAAGAAATATAAATAAAAAGTGATGATTTTCCCTAGGAGTTCAGAGAAGATTTCACAGAAAGGTTAACTTCGAGCAAGGTTTTAAAAGATGAACAGGAGTTCACCAGGAGTTCAAGACAGAGAAAGGTATCTTGGGCAGAGGAAGAACACGTGCTTAGACATAGAGGTAAATGAGAATATGAAGTATGAAGTGGGGGTTAGGAATGAGGGCAAGGAAGGGACAAGAACTAGATTGTGATGGTCACATTCATTCATTCATTCAGCAAATTTATACTGAGCACTCACTATGTGTCAGGCTCTGTTCTAGGGTCCTGGGGATACAACAGTGAACAGAATAGACCAAAGTCCCTGCCCCTCATGGAGCTAACATGCTGAGAAACTTGGACTTTACCTGTAAGCAGCTTGGATTTTTTTTTTTTTTTTTTTTTGAGACAGAGTCTCGCTCTGTTGCCCAGGCTGGAGTGCAGTGGTGTGACCTCGGCTCACTGCAACCTCCAACTCCAGGGTTCAAGTGATTCTTCTGCCTCAGCCTCCCGAGTAGCTGGGACTACAGGCCTGAGCCACCACTCCCAGCCAGCTAGGATTTTAAGCAAGGAAGTTACGTGGTCAAACTTTCATGGCCAGATTTAAAAGATCCCTCTGGGCACAATTCAGGGAAAAGACTTAAGAGAGTCAATATTAAAGGCAGGAAGTTCAGGTGGGAGGGGACCATGAGTCTGGATGAGAGATGACAGGAGCTAAGGCAGTAGTTGTGGAGGTGGAGAGGAGACACACTGAGGAGGAGTGAAATTAACAGAAGGAAAAGCTGGCACATGAGGAAAGGGGAGTTCAGTTCGGATTTTACAGGGATTGAGGCTTGTGCAGAGCATCCAGGTGGGAATAAAAATTTAAAAGAAACTACCAAAAACCCCCCTATGACCAGGCATGGTGGCTCATGCCTATAATCCCAACACTTTGAGAGGCTGAGGCAGGAGGACCACTTGAGCCCAGGAGGTCGAGGCTGCAGTGAGCTGTGATGGTGCCACTGCACTCCAGCCTGGGTGACAGCGTGAGACCCTGTCTCAAAACAAAACAAAACAAAACAAACCTGGCCAGGCACAGCAGCTCACACCTGTAATCCCAGCACTTTAGGAGGCTGAGGCGGGTGGATCACTTAAGGTCAGGAGTTTGAGACCAGCCTGACCAACATAGTGAAACCCTGTTGCTATGAAAAATACAAAAATTAGCTAGGCATGGTGATGCCCGCCGGTAATTCCAGCTACTTGGGAGGCTGAGGCAGGAAAATCACTTGAACCTGGGAGGCGGAGGTTGCAGTCAGCCGAGATGGCACCACCGTACTCCAGCCTGGGCAACAGAGTGAGACTCTGTCTAAAAAAAAAAAAAAAAAACCTCCCCTCTTTGCATTTAAGGTTTTCCATGATCTGACTCCAGTCAATTTTTCCCTGTCCCCTCTTCTTACCTTCAGATGGCACTTTCAGGATGCCTCCCTGATCTCCCAGTAGGAAGCCAGTTCTCCTTCTGGACTACCATGAACTCATACCTCTGAGTGTCTTTCAACCCTAGTACCTTTTTAGCATGTGACGTCATTTACATTTGTGTCTTTTGTTTTGTTTTGTTTTTTGAGACAGTCTCGCTTTGTTGCCCAGGCTGGAGTGCAGTGGTGTGATCTTGGCTCACTGCAAACTCCGCCTTCCGGGTTCAAGCAATTCTCCTGCCTCAGCCTCCCGAGTAGCTGGGATCACAGGCACTCGCCACCACGCCTGGCTAATTTGTTTCTGTATTTTTAGTAGAGACGGGGTTTCACCATGTTGGCCAGGCTGGTCTTGAACTCCTGACCTCAAGTGATCCACCTGCCTCGGCCTCCCAAAGTGCTGTGATTATTGGCATGAGCGACTGAGCCCGGCCCACATTTGTGTCTTATCTCCTATACAACACCATCAGTTCTTTGAGGGCTGCATCCATGTCTGACTTATCTTTATGTCTTCACACAAAAGGTACTCAAATATTTGAACAAATAAATGAATAACCAAACAAATCAATCCTACTCTGTGCCTTAGCACTTGGAAAAACTATACCCTGGAGCCGTATGAATGAAATAAAAACATGGTAGACAACAGGGCATGGCCAGGGGCCAGGGCAGCTGCCTTGCCACACCACAACACCTTATAGCAAGAACTCTGACTTTCCAGACCAATAAGGACAGGATCTGAATATATTATAAGTGGCACAGAGCCAAATGCCTATTTCCTGATATTTCTTGTGCTTACATGCAGAGGGGCTCAAAGAAAAAAATCATTGCACTGAAATCCGCTACCTACTTGGGTTGCTTTCACTGTTTGTTCAATGAATGAAAGAAGCCACTCCAGGTTTCTGGTTTTAGCTGGGCCACTTACTACTTGCATTCTTACGAAACTCACTAAACCCTTCTAGGTCACAGTTTCTCCATATTTCCTCTGCCAAAGGCATGGGACTCCATGAGAGACTTGTGGATGTGAAAGGGTGAGCAGTCTGTGAAATGCCATTATACACACAGCAATGAGAATTTCAACAAGTTCCCACGGTGTGTTCATGGAAGCAGCCACTATCTTCCCAATGCTGGTGAAGCCAGTGTCTCTGAGAACCAGAAACAGCATTTTCAAGTGTTTCTTTTTTTTTCTTTTTCTTTTTTTTGAGACAAGGTCTCACTCTGTCATCGAGGCTGGAAGCATGATCACAGCTCACCGCAGCCTCGACCTCCCAGGCTCAGGTGATCCTCCCACCTCAGCCTCCTGAGTAGCTGGGACTATGGGTACATGCAACGACGCCTGGCTAATTTTTCAATTTTTTTTTTTTTTTTTTTTTTTTTTTTGTAGAGATGGGGTTTTGCCATCTTGCCCGGGCTGGTCTCAAACTCCTGGGCTCAAGCAATCCTCCCACCTTGGCCTCTCAAAATGCTGGGATTATAGGTGTGAGCCACTGCACCTGGCCATTTTCAAGTTTTTCAAGTCTTGTTTTAATCAGACATACTGAGTGCTCTTGCTTTTTAAAAAAATGAAATTTGAAGCCAGGCATAGTGGCTCATCCTTGTAATCCTAGCACTTTGAGAGGCCGAGGCAGGGGGATCACCTGAGGTCAGTAGTTCGAGTCCAGCCTGGCCAACATGGTGAAACCTCATCTCTACTAAAACTACAAAAACTAGCCAGGCATGGTGGCGTGTGCCTGTAATCCCAGCTACTCGGGAGGCTGAGGCAGGAGACCCGCTTGAACCCAGGTGGCAGAGGTTGCAGTGAGCTGAGATCGCACCACTGCACTCCAGCCTGGGCAACAGAGTGAGACTCTGCCTCAAAAAAATAAAAATAAAATAAACCCAGAAATTAGAAAGTTTCAAGACAGGCCAGGCACAATGGCTCACACCTGTAATCCTGGCACTTTGAGAGGCTGAGGTGAGAGGATTGCTTGATCCCAGGAGTTTGAGACCAAACTGAGCAACACAGGGAGACCTCGTCTCTATTATAAATCAAACATACAAAAAATTAGCTGGGTGTGGTGGTGTATGCCCGTAATCACAGCTACTTGGGACGCTGAAGTGGGAGGATCACTTGAGCTCGGGAGATCGAGGCTGCAGTGAGCTGTGATTATGCCACTGCACTCTAGTCTGGGCAACAGAATAAGACCCTGTCTCAAAAAAAAAAAAAAAAAAAAGTCTCAAGACAGCCATTTAGTAATGAATAAAAATAGCTGATCTCCCTTTATTTAAAAGACTTTCACTTCAGAGAATCAGAAGCTAAAAAAGGGAAAAGACTTTCACTACTCAATATTTCACTACTAGACTGCAATTCATGAATTTCTTGGCTTGAGGTGCTGGTGTTTTTTTCCTTTTCTTTTCTTTTCTTTCTTTCTTTCTTTCTTTCTTTTTTTTTTTTTTTGAGAAGTAGTCTCGCTCTGTCACCCAGGCTGGAGTGTGGTGGCACGATCTCGGCTCACTGCAAGCTCCGCCTCCTAGGTTCAAGCTATTCTCCTGCCTCAGTCTCCTGAGTAACTGGGATTACAGGCGCGTGCCGTCGCGCCCAGCCTTGGCTTAAGGTTCTGGAAGCCACGTTTCATCAGTAAGTTGGCAGCCAAGTTTATTTTTGTCTCCTACAAGACACCTTACAACACAATTACCTCACCTGTTAAGAGGAGTTAACCATATTAACTCAACTCTCATAACTGTTCAAAGAAACAACCAGGTTCTCTTAAAACGCAAAAGCCCACCAAAGGATGTAAAAAATTAGCTCACATGATGTCAAATACTGGCTCTAAAATAGTCTCAAGTCAGCCGGGCGCAGTGGCTCACGCCTATAATCCCAGCACTTTGGGAGGCCAAGGCAGGAGGATCACTTGAGGTCAGGAGTTTGAGACTAGCGTGGCCAACATGGTGAAACCCTGTCTCTACTGAAAATACAAAAACTAGCTGGGTGTGGTGGTATGCGCCTACGGTAATCCCAGCTACTCGGGAGGCTGAGGCAGAAGAATCACTTGAACCTGGGAGGCAGAGGTTGCAGTGAGCCGAGATCATATCATTGCACTCCAGCCTGGGTGACAGAGCGAGACCCTGTCTCAATCAATCAATCAATCAAATAGTCTCAAGTAGATGGCATCATCAAGCATGCCAGGCTGGGTGCCTAGTCTCTGACAAGCACCTTGGCTGACACAGAGAAGTATAAATCTCTGGAGCATATATCTCTGGACATCACTTCAATCTCATTCTCCCCACACAAAACTGACCTCCCAGCATAGAGGAAATCTAAGATGATATGTGAGAAAAAGTTCTGAAAACTCTCTCATTTGGTCCCCACAACAAACCTGTGAGAGAGGCAGGGCAGGGATGATTATTCCCGTTTTACAGATGACAAAACAGATTCAAAGAGATTCAATGATTTAACCAAGGTCCCTCTGCCGGTTAGTGGAAGAGAGTGGGTTCCTCCCATGTCTCCAAACTGCCCCCAACACACTTACATTCCAGTTGTAGAGATAAAACACAAACATACATGAAGAAATAATGCCCTGCATATAGCAGGTGCTCAATTAATGCATATTGGTGGTGGTGGTGGTGGCAATAATGGTGACTGATGATCATAATGAGATGGTGATACTGGTGATGATGGTACTGATGATGATGGTACTGGTGATGATGGTAGTGATGATGATGGTACTGATGATGATGGTAATGATGATGGTGATACTGGAGATGATGGTAATGATGATGATGGTACTGGTGATGATGGTAATGATGATAGTACTGGTGATGATGATAGTGATGATGATGGTACTGATGATGGTGATACTGGAGATGATGGTAATGATGATGATGGTACTGGTGATGATGGTAGTGATGATGGTAATGATGACGATACTGGTGATGATGGTAATGATGATGGCACTGGTGATGATGGTACCGATAATGTTGGTAGTGACAATGATGATGGTGATAATGATCATGATGATGGGAGAACACAAGGCACAGACAGTGTGTACTAAATCACTGGCAGGGCTGATGAATGCTAAGGGAGCTCACCTGAGTCCTCTCCATACCAGTCAGCCTGGACATCCATCATGGAACTCATGGCTACTCCTGCACCTTCTGGTCTTCCCTCCAAACTCCGAGAAAAGTGATGGTCTGCATCATCCTTGCTCGGGGCAGCGCTGTTGCGCAAGAGCGCCTCCAGGAACTGCTTCACGTGGTAGTTGCTGTAAGCCAAGTCAACCGCCTGGCCGCTTGGCAAGGCCTCCTCCACGTGGGCCAGGTTCAGCGGGGCAGCATACTGCTGCAGCTGTTCACCAACGTCCACCTCCACTTCATCAGCATCAAATTCTACCTTGGGCTCTATCCGTTTGGGTGGAGTAGAGAGGTCGCTGTCAGCCGAGCCACCGCCAAGGCTGTCTCTCACCACCAGTTCCAAGGGGTGGCAGTCTCCGCAGTCACCGCAAGGGGACTCTCTCAGGCAGTCCACGCTCTTTTCTCCCTCGGCTGGAGAGGAGACCAAGCTCTTGGTACCACACGAGGTCCCCTCCCGGCCTGAACTGGGGCTTTCACTGTCAACCTGATGAGCCGCCGCTGCTGCCGCCGCTGCCGCCGCCGCCGCTGCCGCCGCCACTGCTGCAGCCACAGCAGCCTCCTTCTCCATCTTTCGGCAAATGTCGAGGGATGACCTAATGTATGTCTTGCAGAAGTTCACCACGTCATTCATCTGCAGGTAGCTGGCAGCCGACATCACTTCAATCACATTCTCCCCACACAAATCCAACTTCCCAGAATAGAGGAAATCTAAGATGATGGAGAAGGCATCAGAGGTGACAATGTCCAAGGAGGCGGTGCTATGCCGCCCGCTGTCCTGGATATAGTGAATGAGCAGGGCTCGGAAGTAGCCGCTGTTAGCAAACAAAATGTTCCTGTGGGCCTTGAAGATCCGCCCTTCCACAATGATGCTGCAGTCACAGAAAAAGTCCCTCTTTCTCTGTTCATTCAGCTCCCCCAAAAGCTTGGCATAATAGGATTGCATCTCCATTGCTCCGCCAGCTGCTGCTGCTCCAGAGTAAACCTGTATCTCTGCCAAGATTTTTCTTAAGTTAATTCACAAATCCCAACCTTTACAAACAAGATTTCTTTTTTTTTTTTTTTGAGTCAGCGTCTCGCTCTGTTGCCCAGGCTGGAGTGAAGTGGCGCAATCTCGGCTCACTGAAAGCTCCACCTCCTGGGTTCACGCCATCCTCCTGCCTCAGCCTCCCGAGTAGCTGGGACTACAGGTGCCCGCCACCACGCCCGGCAAACTTTTTGTATATTTAGTAGAGGCGGGGTTTCACCGTGTTAGCCAGGATGGTCTGGATCTTCCGACCTCGTGATCCGCCCGCCTCGGCCTCCCAAAGCGCTGGGATTACAGGCGTGAGCCACCACGCCCGGCCAATAAGATTTCTTTAAAAAATTTTAAACAACTTTTCCAAAACCAGTGGTGCAATAGTGTCTTTAGGATATGGGCTTCCCAGCACTTTGGGAGGACAAGGCAGGCAGATTACTTGAAATCAGGAGTTTGAGACCAGCCTGCCCAACATGGTGAAACCCCTTCTCTGCTAAAAATACAAAACTTAGCCGGGCCTGTAATCCCAGCTACTAGAGAAGCTGAGGTGGGAGAATTGCTTGAACCCAGGAGGTGTAAGCTGCAGTGAAACAAGATTGTGCCACTGCACTCCAACCTGGGTGACAGAGCAAGATTCTGTCTCAAAATAATAATAATAATATGGTCTGCTTTGGATCTAATAAAAATAAGAGGTTATCCAACTGGGTTAATTTATGGAAAAAAATAACTATAGCTAATTGCATGTGAGCACAGTGCTTACTGTTTTACATGAATTCTTTCAATGAATTTTTATAAAAACCTTGTAAGTAAATATTAATATTGTCTCCCTTGTTCTGATAAGGAAATTGAGGGTAGGAGATGACCCAGTTGTAACAGATCTGGGACTCAAAATCAGGTCTATTGGCCTCCAGAGCCAATGCTCTAATGTACTACATTCTACTTTCTTCAAGGCTCAAACTATAGAAAATATCCACATCTAAGAATTATACTTGAGGCCAGGCACGGTGGCTCACACCTGTAATCCTAGCACTTTGGGAGGCTGAGGCGGGCAGATCAGCTGAGGTCTGGAGTTTGAGACCAGCCTGGCCAACATGGCAAAACCCCATCTCTACTAAAACTACCATCTCTACTAAAAATTAGCCAGGCGTGGTGGCGGGTACCTGAGTCCCAGCTACTCGGGAGGCTGAGGCAGGAGAACTGCTTGAACCCAGGAGGCGGAGGTTGCAGTGAGCTGAGACTGCGCCACTACACTCCAGCCTGGGCGACAGAGTGAGATTCTGTCTCAAAAAAAAAAAAATTGTACTTGAGTGTTTAGTGTATCAATCTGAAACTGGTTTTCTTTTTTAGAGGAAGGGTCTTGGGTCTGTCGCCCAAGCCAGAGTGCAAATGGTGTGATCATAGCTCACTACACCCTCAAACTCCTGGGCTCAAGCAACCCTCCTGCTTCAGCCTCCCAAGACCTAGGACTACAGGTGCATACCACTGCGCCTGGCCAATTAAAAAAAAATTTTTTTTTGTAGAGATGGCAGTCTTGCTATGTTTCCTAGGCTGGTCTCAAGCTCTTTGCCTCAAGCGATCCTCCTGCCTCCACCCCTCAAAGTCCTGAGATTACAAGCATAAGCCACCACACCCAGCCTCCAGTGTCCCAATTCAAAACTTTGAGACTGGTCTTTTTTTTTTTTTTTTGAGACAGATTCTCACTCTCTCGCCCAGGCTGGACTGCAACCTCCGCCTTCCATATTCAAGCGATTCTCCTGCCTCAGCCTCCCAAGTAGCTGGGATTACAGGTGTATGCCACCACACCCAGCTAATTTTTTGTATTTTAGTAGAGACGGGGTTTCACTGTGTTACCCAGGCTGGTCACGAACGAGACTGGTCTCCTTTTATCATCATTATACTGAAGTATTTGGTGGATTCTTGGGCTAGCCAGCATGCATTCCCCATTCTTTTGGTTCTAGTGCCTTTTTTCGGCTTTGATGGAAGCATCCTTCCCCCATTCTTGGCCAACATGCTTTGCATAAAGCTGGTGCCATCCTCAAGCACCAGGTGTGTAAGCTATAATGTAGGCTAATAAAATTAAGGCATCCCACCCTGTGACCACAGTGATTGGCTCGGAGATGGCCATGTAGTTTTCAGAGCCAATGAAAAGCAATGAAACATTTGCTGGAATTTCAAAAAAGAGCACTCTTTGCTCTGTGGGATGCAGGATGTGAGGGATGTTGCTGCCATACCACCAGGGAAGTCAGCCTAACAAAGATGACAGCCCAGCTCAGGCTGATGGAGCCTGGGGACAACATTGGAGCCCCAACTCAAGCAGTGCCAGAAGCCAATTAAGTTCCTTTTTGGTTTAGCTGGTCTGAGTTGGGTTTTCTTTTTTAAATATTATTATTATTATTTTTTGAGATGGGGGATGGGGTCTCACTCTGTCACCCAGGCTGGAGTGCAGTGGTGTGATCTCGGCCCACTCTGAACTCTGCCTCCCTGGCTAAAGTAATCATCCTACCTCAGCCTCCCGAGTAGCTGGGACTACAGGTACCCACCCCCACGCCAGGCTAATTTTTTTTGTACTTTTGGTAGAGACAGGGTTTTGCCATGTTGCCCAGGCTGGTCTCGAACTCCTGGCCTCAAGTGATCTGCCCCCCTCGGCCTCCTAAAGTGCTGGGGTTACAGGTGTGAGACACCACACCTGGCCTCTGAGTTGAGTTTTCTATTTCATGCAACTGGGAGACTCCTAACTGACTGATTCCACTACCCTTGGTTAACTCCTGTTTATTATTTATGTCCTGGCCCTTCTCTGTCAATGAACTACAAGCCCTTTGAAAGCATGAGCCATGTCTTATTCAATTTTATATCCCTTACAGTATCTGGCAGAGTGCTTTGGACAAAATAGATTTGTTAAGCAAAAAAGGAATATTCATTTCTTAACTGCTTAGTAGATAAACTATAAACCAAGTTTAAAATCCACTTGGGGCCGGGTGTGGTGGCTCACACTTGTAATCCCAGCACTTTGGGAGGCCAAGGTGAGTAGATCACCTGGGGTCAGGAGTTCGAGACCAGCCTGGCCAACGTAGTGAAACCCCGTCTCTACTAAAAATACAAAAAAATTAGCTGGGCATGGTGGCGGGCACCTGTAATCCCAGCTACTCGGGAGGCTGAGGCAGGAGAATCACTTGAACCCAGAAGGCGGTGGAGGCGGAGGTTGCAGTGAGCAGAGATTGTGCCACTGCACTCCAGCCTGGGCGATAGTGTGAGACTCCATCTCAAAAAAAAAAAAAACACAAGAAGTGTGTGGAGGGACTTTCACCTTTCATTTTAAACCTTTCTGATAGAATGTTTTACTATGTGCATGTATTGCTTTTCTTTTCTTTTGAGACGGGGTCTCACTTTGTTACCCAGGTTGGAGTGCAGTCCATGATCACAGTTCACTGCCGCCTCGACCTCCCAGGCTCAAGCAATCCTCCTACCTCAGCCTCCCGAGTAGCTGTGACTACAGGCATGCAGCACCACACTCAGCTAATTCTGAAAACATTTTTTTGTAGAGATGGGGTCTCACTATGTTGCCCTGGCTGGTCTCAATGGTCTCGAACTCCTGGACTCAAGTGATCCTTCTGCCTTGGCTTTTTTCTTTGTTAACTAAGAAAAAAAGGAGGCAGGGCAGAGGGGTAAGGAGTTGGTAAGCCAGGTAGATAAATATGTAAGTACGCACAACACTTCTTAACTTGTAGTATGGTCTGATCTATAGGGGCTCTTCCCAGGGCACTTCCGTCTTTCACTGGAAAAGCCTCATTTCCAGAAATAGCACCTAAAACCAATTTCTTTTGGCTTTCTTACTGAAATTATTTTTTATTCTATTGCAATTATTTTTATTCTACTTCCTGACGTTGCAAAAGTCTATCCGTATAGTATTTTCTTCAAAATTTTCCCCAATCCTGTACTTGGTATATATTGTGTAAATATTTATTTATATCACCCCCATTTGCCTGAAGTGCTCTGCTGCCCCGGGAAGTGCTGAGGATCACCACTCATCCCAGAAGAGCAGCTCTTAGGGCAGACTGCTCTCAGAAGCACATTTATCCGCACTCTGGCAGGGAACCTCCCAACCATCCCACGGTTCCAACTCAATTCAACGGTTACCGGCTACATACAATGCCTGACACAAGGAAGATGCCAGGAATAGAAAAATGAACCAAGTATAGTGCCTGTCCTCCAGGAGACAGCAGATGCCAACACAACTACCTGCAATACAAACTCTCATATACCCTTGACGGAGTCCTAGACAGATCACACAACTGTCTCTGTTCAGAGGCCAAAAGCAGCCTTGAATTCCACCCCCGACCCTTTCTGACAAGACTCCTCCAGTCCCACCAACCTGAGAATAACAAAAACCTGCTCCTCAATTTTAGTAAATATTAAGCACTATTCCTTATAAAACACTGTACAAAGTACAAGCATATTCATTTTACTTTTTAAATTAAAATTTTTAAAAGGCACGGTCTTGCTCGGTTGCCCAGGCTGGAGTGCACGATCCTACCTCAATGCAGCCTGGAACTCCTGGGCTCAAGAGATCCTCCCGACCTTAGCTTCCCGAGTAGCAGGGACTACAGGTGCACGCCACCATGCCTGGCTTTTACAAGCACATTAGTTTTCACCTCACAATAATCCAGTGCGACAGATACTCTTAACTACATCCTCTTTTTCAGAGGAGGAACTGAGATTCAAAGATGCAGATAACATCACCAAGTTAGTAATAGAACAGAGATCCGACTGACTCCCGGGTTGACATCCTTAACCACTATGCTAACCGGCCTCCTCAAACCCTCCAGGACACGATGCGACAGGTTGGGGAAGTCACTCCTTTCTTTTAGGCATGGATCGGAGGAGAAGGACACTGGAGAAGTTTCCATTTCCATGCGAAGAATTTCAGGGTCAACTGCATCTAAACTGCTTGCAAGACAGACCCTCCCCCGTCCAGCATCAGACGACCTGCAGAGAGGCCACCAGAACCAGCTACAGGGCACGGCCCCCGAGGGTGGGGCCCCAAGGCCTAGCCCCTCCCATGGCCTCCCGCGGACAAAGTGGCCATCGCTGCCGCTGGCACTTCTCCAGTGTGGCCGAGCCCCCCACGCCTGGGCACCATTCACCGTGGAAGTAGTCGGCGCCGCGACCCCCGGCTGGACGACGCGGAGGACACCCAATGACAGGGAAGCTGGGGGCCCACGGCGGCGCCTGCCCCTCCCCACGCTGGAAGGGCTCGCGGGGCGGAGGGCCCAGGAGTTGCCAGGGCCAAGCGGTCCGAAGGAGGATGACTGAGTGGGGGCAACCCTGCCCGCTAACCCCAATCTCCGGCCAGCCTCCCGGGTGCTAGGAATCCGCCCCAAACCAACGAAAGCGGCAGCGCCAACCCGCTTCTTCGCGCTCACCTTCCAGCGGGTTCCGGCAGCGCAGCCACGGAGCTCCGCGCACCGACACGCCCCCCTTTCATTCACCTGGCGCCCTCCGATGAGAGGCGGGGCGGCTGGCCAATCGCGGGAGCGCCTGGCCTCGGGAAGGCGGGCCCTTCGGCCAGCAGGGTGGTCAATGGCGCTGGTGCCCCTCGGAGGATGCGCTCTGAAGGCGCCGGTGCTCGCAGGGTGATGGGAGTTGTGGTCTCAGCGCTGGCTTTTCGGGTAAAGATAGAGTGGACAAAACTACAAGTACCAAGATGCCAAAAGGGGCGAGGACCAGTGCTAGCGAAAGGCTGCAGCTCGGTTCGGTCTTTTGAGTCCCACTTGAGGGACCTGCCAAGTACCGGTCTCTTTGTCTGGAGAGCGAAAAGCACGTCGTGGGTATTAATGCAGCCCAGGGAATAAGAGCTGTGACTCATCAGTCCGCACATATTTCACCTACTGGCGCTGTCCGCAAAAATCTGGAAATAAGTGAAATGGTTTAATCGATTCAACAGGTTTTTATTGCATACCCGCGGTTTCTTTCACTGGGTAGTCGTTACAAAAGATAAAAGATTCAGCTCTTCCCTTGACAGGCTCTCCGGTTCATACATACTAGTGAAACGGCTAAATGGCAGTACTAGGTGCTAAGTGACCGTACAGGCGTGTTCTTGTCAGCTGTGAGCAAGACAAGGCAGCTTACCGCTCTCAGGGAGCTTAGTTCTAATGGGGGTGTATTCGTTTGCTAGGGCTGCTGTACCTAAGTATCACCAACCCGGTGGCGTCAATAACAGATCTTATTGTCTGACAATCCTGGGGGCATCTGAAAGCAAGATGTTGGCAGGGTTCGTTCCTTTTGAGCACTGTGAGGAAACGGTCTCTTCCAGGCTTCTCTCCTGGGCTTGCATATGGCCATCTTCATGTTCACAGGGTATATTCCCTGTATATGTCTCCATGTCAAAATGTCTCCTTTTGGTTGCAGTGAGTCGAGATCGCGCCACTGCACTCCAGCCTGGGGCGACAGAGAGAGACTCCGTCTCCAAAAAAAAAGTATTTTTATAAGGATACCAGTCATATTGGATTAGGGGTTCACTCTATGCCAGTATGACTTTTTTTTTTTTTTTTTTTTTTTTTTTTTGAGACGGAGCCTCAGACTCTGTTGCCCAGGCTGGAGTGGTGGCGGGTGGATCACCTGAGGTCAGGAGTTCGAGACCAGCCTGGCCAACATGGTGAAACCCCATCTCTACTAAAAATACAAAAATTAGCCAGGCGTGGGCCAGTAATCCCAGCTACTTGGGAGGCTGAGGCAGGAGAATGGCTTGAACCAAAGAGATTGCAGTGAGTGGAGATCTGGCCACTGCACTCCAGCCTGAGCAGCAGAGCAAGACTCTGTCTCAAAAAAAAAAAAAAAAAAAAAAAAAAAACAGAAAAAAACGCTACCCCCTTCGCTGACAGACCCTGATGAGGAGTAGTGAGCCATGCTAAGATAAAACAGAAAACCGGTTGGTACATATCTAAGAAACAGGAGAATGCCATTGGGTTGAGGAAGTGGATGGCAGGTAGACCAGCTTAATGGGCATGCAACCCATGCAGTGGCACAGGGCCGCACACTCAGAAAGGGCTGGTGCTTCCAGGTGAGGTTTTTTACTTAACAAAACAAAACAAAAAAAGAGCCAGGTGCGGTGGCTTACACCTGTAATCCCAGCACTTTGGGAGGCTGAGGCAGGCGGATCACTTGAGACCAGCCTGGCCAACATGGCAAAACCCAGTGTCTACTAAAAATACAAAAATTAGCTGAGCATGGTGACACATACCTGTAATCCCAGCTACTTGGGAGGCTGAGGCATGAGAACCACTTGAACCTGGAAGGTGGAGGTTGCAGTGAGCTGAGATTGTGCCACTGCACTGTTTCAAGGAGAGGAGGAGGAGGAGGAGGAGAGAGGGAAGAGGGAAGAAGAAGAAGAAGAGGAAGAGGAAGGAGAAGGAGAAGAAGAAGAAGAGGAAGAAGAAGAAGATTTAATTACTAACAAAAAGAAAATCTAAATAAATATTTTAAAAATTAAAAAAAAAAAGAAAGGGCTGATGCCTGGTTTAATGCTCTGCCATTGCCCTCTTAAAATTCTTAGTAGTTTTTGAACAAGGAGCTCTGCATTTTCATTTTGCATTGGAACCCACAAATTATGTAGCCAGTCCAAGCGACAGGAAATATGAATGGATAGAGAAGCAAAGGCCAGATTATGTAGGAATTTGTAGGCCACCTTAAGGAGTTTGGATTTTTTCTTATGAATGTGAAGGGACACCTTCGAAGGATCTTAAGCAGGGAAGAGATAAGATATGATCTCTCCCCTGCTGATAGATGCTGATAACTGGGGATAGGGTAGAGGTGGTAGAGATGGAGGGGTTTGTTTAGGATATATTTTAGAGCTTGTCAAAAATGTAATTGCAGTTCACTCTAAAGATAACTCAATAATTTTAGAAGGTAAAATGTCAGCCAAACACCACTGTACTATCTATCAAAGAAAAGTAGTTTACCTATTTCTTGTAAAGCTGGATACCCGGAGAGGGACAGCAGCAGTTACATCTTTCCTGTTAGTGTGGCTGTCCTTGCCACCCGGTTCCCGAAGGCCAGCTCGGGTGCTGAGGACTTTTGATCATCATGGCAGCAGAGAAAGCATCAGAAGTGAGGAGCACCAAGCTTCTCTGGGCTCAGCCTTTTGTATCTTCTTACCTGGGAAGTCATGTCATTGATGCCTTCACCTTAATTATGACTGTACCTGGAACTTACCCTAGTATTCATTCCACATCTCCTGCATCCAGGCTCCAAGCTTCAGGTCCCAAATTTTATGACTATGGCACACGCAACCTGTACTGGATGACCTAGTAACATTCCAGACTGCTAACGTAAAAGGGCTTTTTGGGGTGGCCTGCATAGGACATGCCCCTGACAACTAGGCATAGGAAATGTTTAGAGGCCTTATGATCTCTAGATCTGATGTGGTCTGCTGTGGGACTTACTCTCGCCACCAAGACCAGCACAACCTTTAGTGTTAGATGCTCTGAACTTCAGTATATTTTTCAAGGTTCAGTTAAAACTAACCTGGCTAGTTTAAGCAAAAAGCAACCTGGCTAGTTTAAACAGAAAAGAATTCATATAAGGAATTAAGTAATACAAATTATCAGGGAGGCTAGAGAATGACTCTGCAGGGATGACTCCAAACTGTTCCACCAGGGTAGCTACCCATTTTTGCTGCAATCAGGAAGGTAAGAAATCAGGACATCACCACTGTACCTGTTAAGCTCAACAACACACTGTTGTGGCTGTGATTAAGGGATTGGAAGTCACCATCACTATTGCTGCCCCTGAAACAGCCTCTCGACCCCTACATGGCTAGTGACTGGACCCTGCAACCCTGCTGCAGACACACCTCATACCTCTGCTGCCACACTTCAGCAGCAAGCAGCAGGCGGGTGGCCTCCACTTCATTTCCAAATCCTGGCCATGACATTTTAACTCTCCAGATTCTGCAGCATAGGAAAGGACACTAGAAGGAGATGGGAATGGATGCTGACTGCTAATCGACAGTACCCAGCAGCATGAATGGCACAGCAATGTGTCACTGAATCTAAAACTTAGGACCTCCAGAGCAAAAAATAGAGAATTAAAAATTGCTGGCTGGGTGCAGTGGCTTTTGCCTATAATCCCAGCACTAGGAGAACGAGGCAGGTGGATCACCTGAGGTCAGTAGTTCGAGACTAGCCTGACCAACATCGCAAAACCACCCCCCACTAAAAATACAAAAATTAGGCTAGGCGCAGTGGCTCACGCTTGCAATCCTAGCACTTTGGGAGACCAAGGAAGGTGGATCACCTGAGGTCAGGTGTTTGAGACCAGCCTGGCCAACATGAAACGCCTCTCTAATAAAAATACAAAAAAATTAGCCAGGCATGGTAGCACGCACTTGTAGTCCCAGCTATTCGGGAGGCTGAGGCACGAGAATCGCTTGAACCCAGGAGGCAGAGGTTACAGTGAGCAGAGATGCTGCCACTGCACTCCACCCTGGGCAACAGAGCAAGACTCCATCTCAAAATAATAAGTAAATAAAAATAAAAATACAAAAATTAGCTGGGTGTGGTAGCATACGACTGTAATCCCAGCTACTTGGGAGGCTGAAGCATGAGAATCACTTGAGCCTGGGAGGTGGAGGTTACAGTGAGCTGAGATGGCACCACTGCACTCCAGCCTGGGTGACAAAGCAAGACTCTGTCAAAAAAAAAAAAAAAATTCCTAAGGGATGACTTCCTGGAAAACAAGCAACCCTATCTTCCCAAAGGGAAATGAGAAAGCAATGCAGCAGGCACTATTTGTTTCCCTTGCCTCTTCCTTAATTGTTTTGATTTAAGATATCATAGAATATTTGGAGCTGTTTATTAGTTTCTACAATGCCAGAGTAATTGATTGAAGTATCAGGGTATAACCCCTTTTCTGGTAACTGACACATTTTTGAGTACTGACTGATGTTGGGAGACAGCTTCTGTCAAGAAGTTGACCTTCTGGAATGCTACAAAGGATACGTTCATGAAAACCTCTAGTGGTTAGGGACAAATTGTGAATACCCACAGGGTGACTTTTGCACTATAAGAAAGCAAAAAACAGGCTGGGTGCAATGGCTCACACCTGTAATCCTAGTACTTTGAGAGGCTGAGTCACGCAGTTCACTTGAGGTCGGGAGTTCGAGGCCACCCTGGCCAACAGGGTGAAACCTCATCTCTACTAAAAATACAAAAAAAAAAAAAAAAGCCAGGTGTGGTGGTGCGTGTCTGTAATCCCAGCTACTCAGGAGGCTGAGGCAGGAGAATTGCTTGAACCTGGGAGACAGAGGTTGCAGTAAGCTGGGATCATGCCACTGCACTCCAGCCTTGGTGACAGAGTGAGATCCTGTCTCAAAAAAATAAATAAATAAAAATTAAAAAGCAAAAACCAAGCTCCCTACCCCTAACACCAGGACATGTTCTGGCCTGACAGTGCCCTGTAGAAGCACTTGCTCTAACTAGGTAAAGCGACAGTGTTATGATGCCAGCAGGCTCCAAGTTCCTAATGGTACAAGTACTTGACCCAGGATAGGATGCTATTGACTTATTTCTCACCAAACCACAACTGTCCTCCCACTAATATATGCACAGAGCCAAGAGCTGTGCTTGAGTAGGATGGGGAGCATGGGCCCGTTCATGGCAATGCTTTGTATGAAAACATAGCAGGAGAGTGATATGATTTGGCTGTGTGTCCTCACCCAAATTCCATGTTGAATTGTAGCTCCCATAACCCCCATGTGTTGTGAGAGGAACCCAGTGGGAGGTAATTGAATCATGGGAGCAGGGTGCTGTTCTCATGATAGTGAATAAGTCTCAGGAGATCTGATGGTTTTATAAAGGGCAGTTCCCCTGCACAGACCCTCTTGCCTCCCACCATGTAAGACATGCCTTTGCTCCTCCTTCACCTTCCACCACGATTATGAGGCCTCCCCAGTCATGTGGAACTGTAAGTTCATTAAACCTCTTCTTCTTTAAAATTACCCAGTCTTGGGTATGTCTTTATTAGCAGCGTGAGAACAGACTAATACAGAGAGAAATGAGTATTGGGGGAACCCGCCCCCAATATTTCAACGTAGGTTCTTTCTATTTTCCCTAAGTGTTGGCTCGTCTGAGAAATAAAGAGAAAGAGTACAAAGAGAGGAATTTTACAGCTGGGCCTCCGGGGGTAACATCACCTATCACTAGGTCTGTGATGTTCCCTGAGCCACAAAACCAGCAAGTTTTTATTAGGAATTTAAAAAGGGAGGGGGGTGTATGAACAGGGAGTAGGTCACAAAGATCCCATGCTTCAAAGGGCAATAAAGATCACAAGGCAAAGGCAAAATTAGAATTACTAATGAGGGTCTATGTCCCACTGTGCATGTATTGTCTTGATAAACATCTTAACAGAAAACAGGGTTCGAGAGCAGAGAACGAGTCTGAGCAAAATTTACCATGCTGGAATTTCCTAGTCCTAGTAAGCCTCAGGGTACTCAGGAGACCAGGGCGTATTTCAGTCCTTACCTCAACCACATAAGACAGACACTCCCAGAGCGGCCATTTATAGACCTCCCCCCAGGAATGCATTCCTTCCCCAGGGTATTCCTTGCTGGGAAAAGAATTCAGCGATACCTCTCCTATTTGCATGTCCATTTATAGGCTCTCTGCAAGAAGAAAAATATGGCTCTATTCTGCCCAACCCCACAGGCAGTCAGACCTTATGGTTATCTTCCCTTGTTCCCTGAAAATTGCTGTTATTCTGTTCTTTTTCATGGTGCACTGATTTCATATTGTTCAAACACACGTTTTACAATCAAATTGTACAATAGTGGTCCTGAGGTGACGTACATTCTCAGCTTATGAAGATAACGGGATTAAGAGATTAAAGTAAAGACAGGCATAAGAAATTATAAGAGTACTATTAGGGAAGTGATAAATGTCCATGAAATCTTCACAATTTACTCCTAGTGAGGAGTACTCAGAACAATAGAGAGCCACTTGAGGAACTACACACAATTCACCTCTTCTCAGGGGTTCCCTAAGTTTCCACTGAGAGTGGATGTGTGTGATACTTGAATAATAGAGTCAGGAGCAGCTGGGCACTTCCCAAAAAGATGCAAGAATAGAAGCTGCCCACGTGGTCAGGAGGCATCTGGTTTGTCAGGAGCAATATGGTAGAGTGTGGATAACTTGTGTTGCAACAGATGTGGGCTCCACCTGCCTTCATCCAACAAGGTGCTATAATGTCCTTGCCTATAACCGACACCAAAGGCAAAACCATCCCCTCTGCATCTCCAGGTTCTGGGCCACCATCTCTCCTCTCCTGGGAGGAATCATGAAGTGGTCACCACAAAATATGTTGCACCTCAATGGAAGTCAGTGTTTGTTTGTTTGTTTGCTTTTAGAGATAGAGATCTCACTATGTTGCCCAGGTGGGAGCACAGTAGCTATTCACAGGCATGATCCCACTACCGATCAGCACAGGAGTTTTGACCTGCTCTGTTTCCAACCTGGGCCAATTCACCGCTCCTTAGGCAACCTGGTGGCCCCCTGCTCCCAGAAGATCACCATATTGATACTGAACTTAATGCAGACACCCAATCAGCATAGTGCATTACAGCCCAGAACTCCTGGGCTCAAGTGATCCTCCTGTCTCCGCCTCTTGAGTAGCCGGGACTATAAGGCATGTGCCACCGCACCCAGACAGGGTTTCTTATTAATATTAGTTTAGGCTGGGCATGGTGGCATGTGTCTGTAGTCCCAGCTACTCGGGAGGCTGAGGTGGGAGGATCACTTGAACCCAGGAATTCAACACTAGCCTGGGCAACATAGTGAGACCCTGTCTCTACAAAAAATAAAAAATTAGCCAGGCATGGTGGCACATGCCTGTTGTCCCAGCTACTTAGGAGGCTGAGGTGGGAGGATTGCTTGAGCATGGGGGGTTGAGACTGCAGTGAGCTCTGATTGTGCCACTGAACTCCAGCCTGGGTGACAGAGTGAGGCCTGTCTCAAAGAAAAAATTCCATTTAACCCAAGGGCAACTCTGGGTTGTCCCTGCCAATGTAGGGCACTCACATTTATTCTTAGGTGTATGCATTTTCCCCTGGATTAGGTACAGTGGCCACTGCCTCTTGAGTCAATTCCAAACACCCTCTCAATCTGTATTTTACTCCCAATTGAAGCCCTGACTTTATAGAAAATGTTATAGATGGACGTTTGGACAGGATGGCAGGCACAGGAATGGTCCTCTGGTGTGATTGCCTCAATTTGGTTGTTGTTTGATAGTACTTTTTGTTACAGAAAACTTTTCACATACAAAGTACATTTATTGTAAATATCCTTTATGAGATAAAGAAAGTTCCATTATGGGACAGAAAGACTTAACAGCAGGGCTGCAACCCATTCCCTCTCTTTCCTGGGGTCTGGGGAAAAAGAAATGATCCTGGTCAAATCTTAGAAACATGCTACTAACTCATACCATTGGTAAACACATGAATAGAATTTACTGGCCGAAAAATAACAGAAAATCCTTATTTATGAAACATTCTTAACTGGATATACCTGGCCTGCCTAGGTTGCTTACTATACATAATCCTGGAATTTACAGATTTATGAGGAACTTGGCTAGCCAGAAAATGGAGGATAGTCATATAATAAACTGTGTAATTAACTGGATATAAGATGGAGATGTTCCATAACCAAAATGTTTCCCTTTCTATAAGTAATGGCATCCACGCCTTGGCCTTGGCCTTGCTTCAGCATGCTCCACAGCTGGGCCCCACCCTGGCCACCCTGGCCTCAATGTCACTAGCGAAGCCTCTCCTGAAAGTTGCTGCTGTTTCCCATTCCAGGGCCCCTGTGGCTTCTGGGCCCACCCACTGCACCAGGGTCATCCGCCATTTGGTGTTTTCTCATAGAAGATGCAATTTGATAATATTTTGTTTAGGATTTTTGTATTGATATCCATGATTGAGATTGACCCTTCATTTTTATTCTTGTCATATTCTTACCAGGTTTGGTTTCATGGTTATGATGCAGCACAGGTGAGCCCTGTCCTGTATCATAACCATGAAACCAAAAGGTGCTTTTAAAAAGTCTTGGAGCAACTTTTATTGAAGCAGCAGTGCACAGCGGCAGCAGAGGTACCACTCCTTGCAGAGCAGGGCTACCCCATAGGCAGTGTGCCCAGAATAGCAGCTCAGAGGCAGGTCTGCACTCATATTTTTACTTTTAATTATATGTAAATATGATCTTTGCATATAATATAATAAGGGGCAGTTTGTGCAGAAATTTCTAGGAAAAAGGTGGCAACTTCCTGGTTATCAGAGTCATTGCCATGGAAAGGGGTGGTAAATTCTGGGTGTTGCCATGGCAATGGTAAACTGACATGGCATACTGGTAGGCATGTTTTATGGAAAGCTGTTTCCACCCCAGACCTATTTTAGCTAGTCCTCAATTTGGTCCAGAGTCTGAGCCCCAGCTCTGGAGTCCAGTCCTGCCTCCTACGTCAGTTATGCCAACTTCATGCAATGCACTGGAGAGTTCTCACTTTTTCTCTTCTCTGGAAGAATTTGTATAGGATGGTAATTACTCAGTCTCTGCCACAGTCCACTTTTTGACTACTCAACATCCACACTCATTCTTCTTCCAAAATATAAAACACATTGATCTTCTCCCTGAGAGGTAATCTAAAGTCCCATCCAAAGTTACTGCATCATACTTAAAGTCTCGTTATGACATGTGGTCTTCTCCATCAAATTCACATGTATAAAGACGTTATCTATCATTCAACACTCCCAATATACAATGAGAGAGAAGAAAGGATGACTACAACTTTTTAAAAACCTATCATTCAAAGGCTGGGCGCGGTGGCTCATGACTGTAATCCCAGCACTTTGGGAGGCCGAGGCAGGTGGATCACAAGGTCAAGAGATCGAGACCATCTTGGCTAACATGGTGAAACCCCGTCTCTACTAAAAACACAAAAAATTAGCCAGGCATGGTGGCGGGTGCCTGTAGTCCCAGCTACTCAGGAGGCTGAGACAGGAGAATGGCGTGAACCCGGGAGGCAGAGCTTGCAGTGAGCCGAGATAGTGCCACTGCACTCCAGCCTGGGAGACAGAGTGAGACTCAGTCTCAAAAAAAAAAAAAACCTATCATTCAAAAAGCAGATATTATTTTTGTTTGTTTGTTTGAGACAGGGTCTTGCTCTGTCACCAAGGCTGGAGTGCAGTGAGCATCAAGGCTCACCACAGCCTCCACCTGCCTGGCTAAAGGGATCCTCCCTCCTCAGCCTCCCAAGTAGGTGGGACTACAGGTGTGCATCACCGGGCTCAGCTAATTTTTAAATTTTTTGTAGAGATGAGGTCTTGCTATATTGCCTAGGCCGGTCTCAAGCTCCTGGGCTAAAGCAATCCTCCCACTTTGGCCTCCAAATTGTTGTGATTACAGGCATGAACCACCATGCCCTGCCAGTTGTTAGTTCTTGATCAACCAATTAGCCAGCCCCTGGATGGATTCTCTGGAAGGATCTCCCTAGTCCATTGTTCTCTATGTCTACCTCTGGGGGGAGGGGGCATTGGAGACAATGTTCTTGGCAGCTGCCCAGCTGTGCTGATTACTAATCTGTTGACTCTTGGCTTTAAACCCACTGTCTATGCTCTGCTTTCTAATGCCAGAGCTGAAACTGAAAACCTCCATTCTTTTTTTCCAGCTGCAAGTGGAGTACACCAGAGGGAAACTGCAAAGCTAGAAGCTCCTGTCAACTTCTTATACCCGTCAGCATCCCCTCAGCAATGATTTTTCACCTGGTAGCTGCAGTTTATTCCAGTATAAGCAGTTGATTTGTTTGTACTTTTCTACCATTCACAGAATCATCAGCTTCACTGTGGTCCCCTCAAAGACACCTGTCACTGCCAAGCAGCCTCCTCGCCTCAGATGTCGGAGTTCCAGCTAGGGTTGCCAGACTTAGCAAAGAAAAACACAGAGCATCAGTTAAATTTGAATCGTAGATAAACAATAAATAATTTTAAAGTATAAATATGTTCCAAATCTCACATGGTGTATAGACTAAAATTATTCATAGTTGGCTGGGCACGGTGGCTCACGCCTGTAATCCCAATACTTTGGGAGGCTGAGGCAGGTGGATCACCTTAGGTTAGGAGTTTAAGACTAGACTGACCAACATGGTGAAACTCATCTCTACTAAAAATACAAAATTAGCCAGGCATGGTGGCGCATGCCTGTGATCACAGCTACTCGGGAGGCAGGAGAATCGCTTAAACCCAGGAGGCGGAGGTTGCAGTAAACCAAGATTGTGCCATTGCATTCCAGCCTGAGCAACAAGAGCAAAACTCCATTTCAAAAAATAAAAAAATAAAAAATAAAAATAAAGTATTCATAGTTTTTCTGAAATTCTGACTTAAAGGAGTGTCCTGTATTTTACCTGGCAATTTTAGTTCTAACTTCTAAATTGGAATAATTTCACCCTCTTCCCTATGATTCCCAGATATAAGGGTGGCAGCTACTTCTTTTTTATGATTCTCTTTATGATACTTTAATTTCCCTTTTTGCCTTTGGTTCTCTAATACGTGCTTTAAAAATATTTATAGGGCCGGGCGCGGTGGCTCATGCCTGTAATCCCAGCACTTTGAGAGGCTGAGGCGGGCAGATCACGAGGTCAGGAGATCGAGACCATCCTGGCTAATATGATGAAACCCCGTGTCTACTAAAAATACAAAAAATTAGCTGGGCATGGTGGCAGGCACCTGTAATCCCAGCTACTCGGGAGGCTCAGGCAGGGGAATCACTTGAACCCAGGAGGTGGAGGTTGCAGTGAGCCGAGATCGCTCCACTGTGCCATTGCACTCCCATCTGGGCGACAGAGTGAGACTCCATCTCAAAAAAAAAATACACACACACACACATATATATATATATATATATATATATATATATATATTTATGTTAGCCAGGCACAGTGGCTCACGCCTGTAATCCCAGCACTTTCGGAAGCCGAGGCAGGCGGATCACCTGAGGTCAGGAGTTTGAGACCAGCCTGGCCAACATGGTGAAACCCCATCTTTACTAAAAATACAAAAATTAGCCAAGGATAGTGGCCCACACCTGTAATCCCAGCTACTTGGGAGGCTGAGACATGAGACTCACTTGCACCCAGGAGACAGAGGTTGCAGTGAGCAGAGATTGCGCCACTGCACTCCAGCCTGGGCGACAGGGCAAGACTGTCTCAAAAATAATAATAATAAAATAAAATGTATACTAAATTCTTTCTTAAAATAATTGAAGTCATATTGGATCCTAACTGATAGACCATCAATCACAGCCCACTTCTTGCTGATGTGGATTCTGGGGACACAGGAATGACCTTAAAGGTTGAAAGTTCACAGACTTTTACCAGCCAGGCTCACAGTGTTGTGTTGCAATATGTTCGCTCAGAAATTTAGTAGGTTTTGAAGTCGGGCACAGTGGCATGCACCTGTAGACCCAGATACTTGGGAGGCTGAGGCCAGAAGATCACCTAAAGCCAGGAGTTAGAGGCTAGCCTGAGCAACATGGTGAGATTCATCTCTAAAAAACAAACAAACAAAAAAACTCAGTAGGCTTCTAGCCTCTTTGCTTCTAATAAATATGCTTCTGTATCGAAGAAGCGACAGCCCAAACTCTCCTCTAGACATAGTTTTTTTTTTTTTTTTGAGACAGAGTCTCGCTGTCGCCCAGGCTGGAGTGCAGTGGCACGATCTCGGCTCACTGCAGGCTCCGCCCCCTGGGATTCACACCATTCTCTTGCCTCAGCCTCCCGAGTAGCTTGGACTACAGGAGACCGCCACCTTGCTCAGCTAATTTTTTGTATTTTTAGTAGAGACGGGCTTTCACTGTGTTAGCCAGGATGGTCTTGATCTCCTGACCCCGTGATCTGCCCGCCTCGGCCTCCCAAAGTGCTGGGATTACAGGAGTGAGCCACCGCACCCGCCTAGACATAGTTTTAAAGCCTGAGAATTGTTGCCGGTATTGCTGATCTCTGAGCTCTGCCCATCAACCCCTCTCCATGGCCACCTCCTTAAGTCTCCTTGAAACAATAGGTGAGCTCATTCCCAAGTGCTGCCAAGTGAAGGGTGCTTTTTTTATAGGTGCCAAGTTTTAACTCCTTCAAGGGTGCTCCTTTGCTGCCATCACTAATAACCTATCCAGCGGGTGCAGTGGCTCACGCCTGTAATCCCAACACTCTGGGAGGCTGAGGCGGACAGATCATCTGAGGTCAGAAGTTCAAGACAAGCCTGGTCAACATGGTGAAATCCTGTCTCTACTAAACATACAAAAATTAGCCGGGCGTGGCAGGACATGGACATGCTACACAGGAGGCTGAGGCAGGAGAATCGCTTGAACCCAGGAGGCGGAAGTTGTGGTGAGCCGAGATCGCGCCACTGCACTCCAGCCTGGGCAACAAGAGTGAAACTCCATCTCACAAAATAAATAAATAAATAAATAAATAACTACCTATCCAATTAGAGACAAACAAAACAGTGTGTAACTGATATAAGGATAAACATAGAGATTAATAGAATCGAATTTAGCGTCCAGAAACAAACCCAAACATCTATGACCAATGAATTCCAACAAAAGAGTCAAGACCAACGGGGAAAGAACAGTCTCTTCAACAAATGGTCCTGGCACAACTGGAAACCACATGCAGAAGAATGAAGCTGGATCCCTACCTCATTCCATATGCAAAAAATTTACTCATAATGGATTACTAGCCTAAATATGAGCTAAAACTATAAACTCTTAGAAGAAAACATAGGTGGCCACTGTGAAAAACCTCAATTCCAGGAAAGCCTCTAACATTTTTAGTTTATTGTTCCTTGTGTACGATTACATTCTTCCCATAAATCCCTCCCTTAGGTCAAAATAACCTTCACGTTATTGAAGTTTGGTGGATCCCTCAAAACCTTAAACATAGGATTAGCATATCAGCCAGCAATTCCACTCTTAGGTATATACCCAAGAGAAATGAAAATATATGGCCAGGCTTGGTGGTTCATGTCTGTAATCCCAGCACTTTGGGAGGCTGAGGTGGGTGGATCACCTGAGGTCAGGAGTTTGAGACCAGCCTGACCAACATGGTGAAACCCCATCTCTAGTAAAAAAAACAAAAATTATTTGGGCACAGTGGCGGGAACCTGTAATTCCAGCTACTTGAGAGGCTGAGGCAGGAGAATCACTTGAACCCAAGAGTCCAAGGCTGCAGTGATCAAGTTCACACCACTGCATTCCAGCCTGGGCTACAGAGTGAGACCTTGTCTCAAAAAACAAACAAACAAAAAATAGCCAGGTGGGGTGGCGTGCGCCTGTAATCCCAGCTACTCGGGAGGCTGAGGCAGGAGAATTGCTTGAACCAGGGAGGGAGGTTGCAGTGAGCCGAGAATGCTCCACTGCACTCCAGCCTGGGTGACAGAGTAAGACTCCATATATTAAAACAAATTATATATCCACAGAGTAACTGGCACATGAATGTTCATAGCAGTTTACAACACCACTCACGTAATCCCAGGACTTTGGGGGGCCTAGGTGAGAGGATGACTTGAGCCCAGGAGTTCAAGACCAGCCTGGGCAACATGGTGAGACTATGTCTCTAATTGAAAAAAGAAGAAGAAAGAGAAGAAGAAGGAGTCAGAGAAAGAAGAGGAGGAGGAGGAGGAGGAAGAGGGGAAGAAAGAAGAAAAAAGAAAAAGAAGAAAACCTCGGGGTAAATCTTCATTACTTTGGATTTAGCAATGAATTCTTAGATTTGACACCAAAAACACAAGCAACAAAATAAACATTGGTAATTATCAATTGATAATTGGTAATTGGACTTCAACAACTTAAAATTTTGTTTTATCAAGAATGAGAAAAGATAACCTACAGAAAGGGAGAAAATATTTGCAAATCATATATCTGATAAGGTTGCAGAATATATAAAGAACTCTTACAACTGGCCAGGCATTGTGGCTCACGCCTATAATCCCAACACTTTGGGAGGCTGAGGCAGGAGGATGGCTTAAGGCCAATATTTCTTTTTTTCTTTTCTTTTCTTTTTCTTTTTTTTTTTTTTGAGGCAGAGTCTTGCTCTTGTCGCCCAGGTTGGAGTGCAATGGCACGATCTCCACTCACTGCAACCTTCGCCTCCCAGGTTCAAGCAATTCTTCCGCCTCAGCCTCCTGAGTAGCTGGGATTACAGGTGCCTGCCACCATGCCTGGCTAATTTTTGTATTTTTAGTAGTGGGGTTTCACCATGTTGGCCAGGCTGGTCTCGAACTCCTGACCTCATGATCTGCCCACCTTGGCCTCCCAAAGTGCTGGGATTACAGACGTGAGCCACCATGCCCGGCCAGGCCAAGATTTCAAGACCAGCCTGGGACACATAGCAAGACCCCATCTCTAGAAAAAATTTAAAAATTAGCTGAGCGTGATGACACATCCCCATAGTCCCACCTACTCGGGAGGCTGAGGGGGGAGAATCACTTGAGCCCAGGAATTGGAGGCTGCAGTGAGCTATGATTGCACCATTCCACTCCAGCCTGGGTGACAGAGCAAGATCCTGTCTCAAAAACAAACAAACAAACAAAAAGACTCTTAAACTCAACAACATGTTAGATATGAGTTCTAAATTTATTTTCGAAGAATCAATATGTCAGTATGTTCAATTCTTTGCCTTCTACTTTTAAACTTAACTTCCTCATAAAGGAAAGTTTTTCGATTACCTGCTCCACCCTGACTCATTCCAGTTACCTGCTCTACCCTGACTCATTCCGATTACCTGCTACCTGCTCCGCCCTGACTCATTTGCCACCCTGCATAACCATTTTTCCTGCCAAACCACTCACCCGGTAACTCTCTTTAAATTAGCCAGTCAGAATTAGTTTAGCCTGTGCTGTCTAACCCTAGCCAATAGGGGAACGACACAGCAGCAGGGGCCACATGCTTCAGGGATAAAAACCCTTTCCCCTCCCTTGTCCAAGTGTGCACTCACCATTGCTCCATCTGTAAGGGTGCACCCTTCTATAGAAGTACCTTGCCTTGCTGAGAATTAAAAAGAAAATTTTATATTTGAGTGCTATATCTTTTGCGGCACCAAAACTTTATTTACAAGAATTTGGGGGCTCATCCGGGATTACATTCCCCTCCAGGGATTGTCTCTGGTTCTCTCTCCTGAGGAGGCGTGCCCCACCCCCTAGTGGTGGCCTCAGGGGTGAGAAATCAAGACCCACTCAGTGCAAGGAATAACCCGAGCTCTCAGCAAGATGGAAAAACAAAATGGCCAGCAACCTAGCTTAAAGGAGCCTCGCAAACTGCAGCAATGACTCTGTAGGGTCCAGCCCTGGAGGGCCTTTGGGTTTTCTCTTCGTGTGCAGAGACAAGAGATCATAGAAATAAAGACACAAGACAAAAGAGAGAGAAAGACAGCTGGGCCTGGGGGCCACTACCACCAAGACGCAGAGACTGGTAGTGGCCTTGAATGCCTGGCCGCACTGCTATTTATTGTATACAAGGCAAGGGGGCAGGGTTAGGAGTGTGAGTCATCTCCAAAGATAGGTAAGGTCATGCAAGTCACATGTCCACCGGACAGGGGGCCCTTCCCTATTTGGTAGCTGAGGCGGAGAGAGAGAGGGGACAGCTTATGTCATCATTTCTTCTATGCATTTCTCAGAAAGATCAAAGACTTTAATACTTTCACTAATTCTGCTACTGCTATCTAGAAGGCGAGTCAGGTGTACAGAGTGGAACATGAAAGTGGACCAGGAGAGTGACCGCTGAAGCACAGCATCACAGGGAGACGTTTAGGCCTCCGGATGGCTGCAGGTAGGCTTAACTGATGTCAGGCTTTCCACAAGAGGTGGTGGAGAAGAGTGTTCTCTAACTCCCCCAGAGAAAGGGAGACTCCCTTTCCCAGTCTGCTAAGTAACGGGTGCCTTCCCAGGCTTTGGTGCTACCGCTAGACCAAGGTCTGCTAAGTAACGGGTGCCTTCTCAGGCACTGGCGTTACCACTAGACCAAGGAGCCCTCTAGTGGCCCTGTCCAGGCATGACAGAGGGCTCACACTCCTGCCTTCCGGTCACTTCTCACGGTGTCCCTTCAGCTCCTAACTCTGTATGGCCTGGTTTTCCTAAATTATAATTGTAGAACAGAAGTTATTAATAAAAGAGTAATGCTACAAACTAATGATTAATAATATTCATATATAATCATGTCTATATTCTATTTCTAATATAACTATTCTTATTCTGATTATTTATTATACTGGAACAGTTCGTGCCTTCAGTCTCTTGCCTTGGCACCTGGGTGACTTGCCGCCCACACAGACCGAGGAAGGAGAAGCCGCAGGAGCCAGTAAAGTATTTCCTTGGTGGTCGGGACTAAGGAAAAAGCCGCGGGGCGGTAAAGCATTCCTTGGTTAGGACATACCAAGGAGAGAGAAAGTGCAGGGGCGGTAAAGCATTCCTTAGTCAGGACTAGGGAAAGAAAGCCGTGGGGGGCGGTGAAGTATTCCTTAGTCGGGATGTCTTGGAGGTTAAAAAGAAGTTAGAAATCCCCATGAGTGGACTGCACTCCAGCCTGAGCGACAGAGTGAGACTCTGTCTCAAAAAAAAAAAAAAAAAAAAAGCTCCCCCTCTCCCCCTCCCCCCCCGCTCTCCCCCTCTCTCCCTCTCCCTCTCCCCACAGTCTCCCTCTCCCTCTCTTTCCACGGTCTCCCTCTGATGCCAAGCTGAAGCTGGACTGTACTGCTGCCATCTCAGCTCACTGCAACCTCCCCGCCTGACTCTCCTGCCTCAGCCTGCCGAGTGCCTGCGATTGCAGGCGCGCGCCGCCACGCCTGACTGGTTTTCGTATTTTTTTGGTGGAGACGGGGTTTCGCTGTGTTGGCCGGGCTGGTCTCCAGCTCCTAACCGCGAGTGATCCGCCAGCCTCGGCCTCCGGAGGTGCCGGGATTGCAGACGGTGTCTGGTTCACTCAGTGCTCAATGGTGCCCAGGCTGGAGTGCAGTGGCGTGATCTCAGCTCACTACAACCTCCACCTCCCAGCCGCCTGCCTTGGCCTCCCAAAGTGCCCAGAGTGCAGCCTCTGCCCGGCCGCCACCCCATCTGGGAAGTGAGGGGCATCTCTGCCTGGCCGCCCATCGTCTGGGATGTGAGGAGCCCCTCTGCCTGGCTGCCCAGTCTGGAAAGTGAGGAGCATCTCTGCCCGGCCGCCATCCCATCTAGGAAGTGAGGAGCGTCTCTGCCCGGCCGCTCATCGTCTGAGATGTGGGGAGCGCCTTTGCCCCGCCGCCCCGTCTGGGATGTGAGGAGCGCCTCTGCCCGGCCGCGACCCTGTCTGGGAGGTAAGGAGCGTCTCTGCCCAGCCGCCCCGTCTGAGAAGGGAGGAGACCCTCCGCCCGGCAGCCGCCCCATCTGAGAAGTGAGGAGCCCCTCCGCCCGGCAGCCACCCCATCTGGGAAGTGAGGAGCATCTACGCCCGGCAGCCGCCCCGTCCGGGAGGGAGGTGGGGGGGTCAGCCCCCTGCCCGGCCAGCCGCCCCGTCCGGGAGGTGAGGGGCGCCTCTGCCCGGCCGCCCCTACTGGGAAGTGAGGAGCCCCTCTGCCCGGCCAGCCGCCCCGTCTGGGAGGGAGGTGGGGGGGTCAGCCCCCCACCCGGCCAGCCGCCCCGTCCGGGAGGGAGGTGGGGGGGTCAGCCCCCCGCCCGGCCAGCCGCCTCGTCCGGAAGGTGAGGGGCGCCTCTGCCCGGCCGCCCCTACTGGGAAGTGAGGAGCCCCTCTGCCCGGCCAACACCCCGTCTGGGAGGTGTGCCCAACAGCTCATTGAGAACAGGCCATGATGACAATGGTGGTTTTGTGGAATAGAAAGCGGGGAAAGGTGGGGAAAAGATTGAGAAATCGGATGGTTGCCGTGTCTGTGTGGAAAGGAGTAGACATGGGAGACTTTTCATTTTGTTCTGTACTAAGAAAAATTCTTCTGCCTTGGGATCCTGTTGATCTGTGACCTTACCCCCCAACCCTGTGCTCTCTGAAACATGTGCTGTGTCCACTCAGGGTTAAATGGATTAAGGACAGTGCAAGATGTGCTTTGTTAAACAGATGCTTGAAGGCAGCATGCTCATTAAGAGTCATCACCAGTCCCTAATCTCAAGTACCCAGGGACACAAACACTGTGGAAGGCCTCAGGGTCCTCTGCCTAGGAAAACCAGAGACCTTTGTTCACTTGTTTATCTGCTGACCTTCCCTCCACTATTGTCCTATGACCCTGCCAAATCCCCCTCTGTGAGAAACACCCAAGAATGATCAATAAAAAAAAAAAAAAGTAAAAAAAAAAAACAAAAAATTTTTAAATAAAAAAGTTTATAGAATAAGGAAAAAAAAAATGTCTTCAGCACTGATCTTTTTTTTTTTTTTTTTTTTTTTTTTAAGGTGGAGTCTCGCTCTGTCACCCAGGCTGGAGTGCAGTGGCGCCATCTCGGCTCACTGCAAGCTCTACCTCCCGGGTTCACGCCATTCTCCTACCTCAGCCTCCCGAGTAGCTGGGACTACAGGCGCCCTCCACCACGCCCGGCTAATTTTTTTGTTTGTTTGTATTTTTAGTAGAGATGGGGTTTCACCATGTTAGCCAGGATGGTCTTGATCTCCTGACCTCATGATCTGCCCGCCTCATCCTCCCAAAGTGCCGGGATTACAGGTGTGAGCCACCGCACCCAGCCAGCACTGATCTTGAGAGCAGTTTAGGGAGAGTCAAAATCTTGTAGGCTCCAGCTGTGTGACTTCTAGGCCATGGTTTTTAATCTTGTGGCTAGTTTCCTGGTCTGGTACCCAGGCAAGAAGGAAGTAAATCTTAAGAAGGGGCTGTCATCATCTTTATTTTAGACTATAAACTCTAAACCAGGCTCCTGCCAAAGTTGGTTTAGTCTACGCCCAGGGATAAGCAAGGAAAGCTTGGGGGCTGGAAACAAAATGGAGTTGGTTGGGTTGGATCTCTTTCACTATCTTGGTCACAATTTTGAAATGACAGTTTCAAAAACCGCCTATCACCCCTTTAAAAATACCTTGTACACATGCACTCATGGTTAAGTCATAACCTAATTAAGGCTTGTCGATTTCACCTGTGAGGTTACTTTTTGTAAATTTCAAAAGCCAAAAATCTTAAATGCTTGAGGTGGCTAATGTCAAGTTACAAGGGATTTAAAAGGATTTTCTTAAAGAGTACTCAGGTTAATTAAAAGTGGATATTCAAGTTATAGGTATATTTTAATGGCCTTTATGTTTTTCTCTTTTTGGATCTTGTTTTTCTGGAAAAAGGTTTTTTCCTTCTCAGTTGACTGAATTATTAGTCTACATTTTTTATCTTGCCACTCGTAATGCACAATGAGAGGCTCTAAGATAACTTCTGGTAGCATGGGATTCCTTGGGAAAACCAGAGGAGGCACCACAGACCCTGTTTTGGGAGAAAAACCTCTGTTTTCCCCATGAAACCCCAGGAACTAGAAGCAGATATTTCTCTCTCAAAATCAAAGGCTCTGGTCTGTTTTGCATTATGTTATCTGACAGTTTTGAATTTTGGGGGTATCAAATTACATTAGGAGAGAGGTTTGGTGTGTAATAACTAGGTAAGAAATACACTTTAAGGGATGGCTAATAGTAGTTATAAATCAGAGAAGCACGCTCTTGGTCACCTGAAAGATATAGAAACATTCCCCCTATCCCCACAATGAGATGAGACTCCCATGGGAGATGGGCTAATTACAAAATAAGTTGATTGGCCTTGGGTTGCCTTGCAATGAAATGCACAGTAGAAGCACTGCACTGTCTTCTCCCATAGTATCTCTCCTATTTGGGGGATCCAATATCAAATGGCACCCTTAATTTTGAGGATCTGTCTTTGCCTTCAGCCGTGCCTGCTTATTATGCCCTAGAAATGCATGCCTTCCTGGCCCTGTTCCTCCAAGGGCTCCACCCTGAAGCCAATAATTTAATTAAGAAACCGGCAAATAAAAAATCTTACAAGTGCTGAATCTTCTGTGTGTGTTGCTATATATGTTTTGTGTGTAATGTCTATAAAAAGAGCTCTAATTGATTGGCTGAAAGAAAAATAAGGGCTTAAATCAAATATTTTTTAGTTCACGTGACTTTAGTCTTTAAGAAATTAGTCATAAGGATTATTGGTAAAATGCAAATAGGTGGTCTAATACATACAACTTAGATACTAGGTTTGCTAAATGTTCCAAGGTTGTATACTGCCTGCTTTGCAGTTGGGTGAGGCCTGGGACATGTGGAGTTAGATGCTGGAAAGAGTCAGCCCTTATCTGCACTTCTGTCTGGGTCCTAGGCTCCACACTTGGTACATAATTAAAATTGCTTACTTACCAGGTTTTTCACCAAAAGTAAAAGTTGCTAAGAGTTAACAGAGCAGCATGTATTTGAGATCACTAAACAGTTTTACATGCAAGGTGTATAAAAACAGTAAAATGTGTTTTTTAGTAAAGATTATAAGAAAGCACGGAAATGTAAATTTTGCCCTGGTATGAGGGATTATGTTAAATTTGATAAGAGAGCTAGAGGTTTAAGCAAATTATAGAAAGATTGTAAAAAGTAATCTTGCAAAAAATGTGTAAAAATTAACTGAATTCAAAAGGATATTATATGGTTTTTTCATAAATTGAACATTGAAATAAAAGCACAGCAAGGTTGTCTTAAGACACTAATCTACCCTTTAGCAAAAGGGGTTATAAAGGGTTTGTAAAGATTTCACCTCGTGGTCAAATTGACCACCTCATGGTCAATAGATAGAATTGTCTATAAGGTTTCATTCAAACACATTGGGGTTAACATTAACAAACTAATGCAAGGTTAAAATTTGTCTTTAAGCAGAATTTTTATATAATAGTAAAGGCTAATGAATGGTTTTTGCCTTCTGAGTCATCATTTTGGCAAAATAAATAATTTATGGCATTCTAGAATTCTATTTCATAACATCAAGTGTTTTAAACCTCTAACATTTAACAGGCATCCCAAAATCAAACTTCAAGTTTCAAAATTGTCTTTCCTGATACCTGGCTTTCTGGATGGTTCACAGGGCCCCTGAATAATCCAGAGAAGAGGTAAACAGGATTATTTGACATGTTTAGTCACATGAGATTGACAAAATGATGTCTAAGCTTCTTTTTTTTTTTTTTTTTTTTTTTTTTGAGATGGTGTCTCACTCTGTCACCCAGGCTGGAGTGCAGTGGTGCAATCTCTGCTCACTGCAAGCTCTGCCTCCCGGGTTCACACCATTCTGCTGCCTCAGCCTCCCAAGTAGCTGGGACTACAGGTGCCCGCCACCACACCTGGCTAATTTTTTGTATTTTTAGTAGAGACAGGGTTTCACCGTGTTAGCCAGGATGGTCTCGATCTCCTGACCTCGTGATCCACCCACCTCGCCCTCCCAAAGTGCTGGGATTACAGGCGTGATCCCCTGCACCTGGCATTTTTTTTTTTTTTTTTTTTTGAGATGGAGTTTTGCTTTTGTTGCCCAGGCTGGAGTGCAATGGCATGATCTCGGCTCACTGCAACCTCCGCCTCCCGGGTTCAAGCCTTTCTCCTACCTCAGCCTCCCGAGTAGCTGAGATTACAGGCATGTGCCACTGCACCTGGCTAATTTTTTGTATTTTTAATAGAGATGAGGTTTCTCCATGTTGGTCAGGCTGGTCTCAAACTCCCAACCTCAGGTTATCTGCCCACCTTGGCCTCCCAAAATGCTGCGGTTACAGGCCTGAGCCACCATGCCCAGCTGATGTCCAATCTTCTTTAAGTTATATTTTGGTGAATTATACTAATACATGTTCCAAAATCATATGGGATTTCTAAAATTCTAATGTGTGAGTATATGCTATCAATCATAATTAAGGTTGTTATGTTAAGTTATTGTAAACCACAAATATAACTAAACTTCTTTGTCAGTCATGTTTTTAACTGTAACTACCCTGGAAATTTTGTCATTCACAGATAATTGTTGTCTTGCTTTGTTCCTTCTCAAAAGATGGGTTATAATCAAGCTATAAGACTTTAACAGGTGTTCTCAAAGGCAGGTTTTTAATAGCTTTGAAGATTGTAACATTGGAATAGAGAAAGAATGTATGGGACTCATGAATAACTGAAATGTTCACGAATATCAAGCAAAACAAGAGCTAACTAAATGGACTGCACTCAGAAAGTTAAAGCAACCTTTTTTCTTTTGCTTGAAATATTGCTGATCCTTGTTTGGTTTTTCAGAGTCAAAGAAATGTATTTTGAATGACTTATGGCCTTATATAATTGAGTAAGGCATACTCTTGTGAACAAAATTTGGACGATGTTTCTCTCTGCCTGGTTCCTCTAGAATTTGGAAACTATCTGCGAGTATTCTTAACTTATGACAATATAGTTGTTTGCATCGGTGCAATAAGAATCCATTTTTCTTTTGCAACAGGACACAATTGGAAAAACTGGTTATTTTACCAAGGCTTTGACTGGAAAGGTATGCTTTCCTTTAAGGAGTCAATCTTGACTTGCTGAGCTGATAAAAGCCCCATGGGGAGAACAAGGCTTCATGCCTTGTCTGCACAGTTCCCACACAGGGTTCTTAACCTGTGGTCAGTAAAGAATGTCACTTTCTAACAGGTCCAGGAGCTCCAAGTTTATCTTGGGACCTTATGAGAAGAGGATCACCCAACTCACAGGTATTTGAGGATACAAACCCATGGCTGGGCTCAGCTTTAAAAGGTCTTATCTGAGATTCCTTTTGGAACAAAATTCCATCAAAACCAGTCCAAAAGGCTTATGTTGAAATAACTATTCTTGCTGCACTTTATGCAAATAACCAGGCCAAGTATAAAACTAAAGTTTATTCTATGAATAACACAGTCCTATCATAATTTGTTTTTACCAAAAATGAGGACTAGAGAGAGAAATTATGCTCCCAAGCTTATCACATATTTGTCATTAAATCCTAGTCTAATTGTTTTTAAGCTTTTTGCCTACATTTTAGACTAACCCTGCTTATTCCTGTGGATCAAGTGGTGATCTTCTGCAGCTTGGAAGAAGCAAAAAGGGATGGGTAATGTGAATATCTGGATCAATATGCTGGTTCTGGGCAATTATCCTGCAAATTCTGTCAGGTAATGAAATTGAGTAGGGTGCCCATAACCCAGAGGTTTCTTTGTTTGGGAAAATAAAACCAAGGAACTTCATAGACCCCCAAAGTAAAATTCTGTATCTTGGTAAGTAAAATTTTAGATGGAAATAATCTAGTACATCACCTTTGCAGAAATTGCTATAGTCATTCTACTAATTGCGGTAGAGCTATACACAGTAGCACCTTCTAACTGAAATATTGGACAGAGAGTTTCCATCGTTATAGTATTTTGTTTAATTATTATCCTTATAACAGGGATAATAGTTACCAACAAAAAGGAAGCATGAAAGTTTTACTATCACCAAGTCTGCTAGGACTTTTTATTGGGTTTAGTGATACATCACACCCTTTAGCTCCTACAATATCAGCCATGGCCCATTTGTACAAAAAGACTAATTCTTGGATCTGTCCTGAGCAATTTGCTCAGTTCAATAACGCTAAAGAAACTGCACTATAGTAGCAATGGTCCCCAACCTACTATTTTTAAATTGCACTGACATGGAATTGCACTGACATGAGAATATCCTCATGATGACTCTTGAATTGGAAAAACTGGCTATCAGCTTCCCAGTTTGCACAACTAATCAAGAAATAATGTGGGGTCACTGGCACAAATGATGAGGCATCTCCGGGAAGTTTAACTTCCCATATGTCCAATCTCTTGCCCCACATCATCTGGGTACATCCCTGACCTAGGTCCTTTTTAGAAAGTGCACTATCTTGGAAGCCAGAGCTGCAGCCAGGTCAAGCTGGACTGGTGACATGGAGCCCCCGTACCAGTAAACCCACAAGCAGGTCCATGAGATCCAGTCTCGCATGGGATGCCTGGAGATGGCAGACAAGCAGTTTGCACACTTAGTAGAAAATGAAATCCAAGCAAGCACAGACCAGATATGCAGGGGTCTAGAACATCTGGAGATTTTGTCTAGCAAGGAGCCCCCTAACAAAAGGCAGAATGCCAAACTTCAGGTTGACCGGTTAAAGTATGATGTTCAGCACCTGCAGACTGCTCTCAGAAACTTCCAGCATTGACACTATACAAGGGAGCAGCAGGAGAGACAGCAAGAAGAGCTTTTCGAAACTTCACCACTAACAATTCTCAATCGCAATCCTCTGACAATGTTGAAGATTCGTATCTGTTTAAATTGCCGGCATTGACGGGTGCGGTGGCTCACGCTTGTAATCCCAGCACTTTGGGAGGCCGAGGCAGGCAGATCACCTGAGGTCAGGAGTTCGAGACCAGCCTGACCAACATGGAGAAACCCCATCTCTACTAAAAATACAAAATTAGCTGGGCATGGTGATGCATGCCTGTAATCCCAGCTACTCGGGAGGCTGAGGCAGGAGAATTGCTTGAACCTGGGAGGCAGAGGTTGCGGTGAGCTGAGATCACGCCATTGCACTCCAGCCTGGGCAACAAGAGCATAACTCCATCTCAGAAAAAAAAAAAAATTGCCAGGATTAAAATATCTAGACATTGGAACAACACAAATCCCATTACAACAATTGAAAATATCCTCATGATGACTCTTAAATTGGAAAAACTAGCTATCAGCTTCCCAGTTTGCACAATTAATCAAGAAATAATGTGGGGTCACTGGCACAAATGATGAGGCATCTCCAGGAAGTTTAACTTCCTATCTGTCCAATCTCTTGAACAGATAATGCCAGTTAGTTACTTTGTTTTGTTTGTTTGTTTTTTGAGACAGAGTCTCACTCTGCTGCCCAGGCTGGAGTGCAGTGGCGCGATCTCGGCTCACGGCAACCTCTGCCTCCCAGGTTCCAGCAATTCACCTGCCTCAGCCTCCCGAGTAGCTGGGATTACAGGTGCCCACGTCTACACCCGGCTAATTTTTGTAGTATTAGTAGAGACGGGGTTTCACCATGTTGGCCAGGCTAGTCTTGAACTCCTGACCTCAGGTGATCTACCTGCCTTGGCCTCCCAACATACTGGGATTACTGTCATGAGCCAGTGTGCCCAGCCAGTTAATTACTTTGAATGTGTCTCTAAAACCTGAGTTGGGGCCTTCTGTAGGGACTGGAGATGGTTCAACCTTCTCAGGTGGCTCTGATGGCTGAGCTGGTATCTCCCGTTGCAGTAGAGGACTGACCTCTTCAGTGGACTTTGGAGGACCACCTGAGGCTTCCTGCTGGGTTGTAGATGGTTCAACCTCCTTAGGGGGCTCTGGTGGCTCAGCTGGGAACTCTTGCGGGACTGGAGAAGGTTCTACTTCCTTAGGGGGATCTGGGGTCTGAGCTGTGGCCTCTTGCTGGGCTGGAGATTCAATCCGTTCAAGAGAATCCAGAGGTGGGGAAGGGGTATAAGGCTGGGTTAGAGAAAAGTCACCCTGCTCAGTGGGAATTGGAGGGTTGTCCTGCTGGAATGGAGAAAGTTCAACCTCGATAGTGACTGATGTAGGTATGGTAAGCTCCATATCCACATTTTTAACTGTGGTATTAGTTGTGAGGTCAGCCGAGGAAAAGGACAAGGAGACCCAAAGTCAGGCAGGCAAGTTTTTATTGTCCTGCTGGGCTGCTCCTTGACTAGCAGAGGAGACAGCTCTGCTTACAGGCTGCAACAGGGCTTTACAGGGCAAGGAACTGGGTCGGGGTATGTGAACTGAGTTGGGAGCAGGTGTTCTGCCTGCTTCCTGGAGATGTTTTTGCCAGCTTTGTTAAGCAAGGTTAGCAGACATGTTAACCGCGTCCTGTAACTGTTTGCCAGTTTAGCTGAAATCTTCTGGACAAACAGTTACTGGAGGGGTCAGTGAAAGGGGGTTTGTCTTTTGCCCTGAGGTGGCTGTGTGGAGAGCGCAAGGGACTGTATTGTAAGGCCTGTGGGAAGGAAAGAGAACAGTCTGGTCGGGGTGACCCTAGCATTAGTCAAAGTTGAATTACTTCTGAATATTGAAGACAGATCTAGAGTTGAAGATACCATCTCATCATTCAATGAACTTAAAGTCTGAGGAGAGCTGAGCTGGAGGCTGAGTTGTGGGCTTTTGACGGACTGGAGGAAGTTCATCATTTTCAGGGGTATTTAGCTGCTGAATTATAATCTCTTGCTGGTCTTTCAAATGTTGAAACTGCTCAGGGGACATTAAGGACTGAGCTGGGACCCCCTATTGTGTTAAAATTTCAACCTGATTAGTGAACTCTGGAGTCATGGAAACCATGTGATCCGCAGGTTTAACAGTGACATTTGCAATGTTGGAGGCTGAACTTGATCATGACTTAGAGGAGAAACTATCACCTCATGATGCTCTGGACATTGAGCTACAACTTCATTAGGGGGCTCTGAAGGCTGGGTTGGGGCTTCTTGATGGGTTAGAGAAGACTCAACCTCCTCAGGGATCTGTGGATGCTCAGCTGCAGCCTCCTGCTGGGTTGGAAAGGGGTTCTCATCCTTAATAGTTTCTGGAGATTGAAGTCTACTGTTTAACTGGTAAAGGTCCAGCCTCTTCTGATGACTCTGGAGGCAGAGATGGGCCCCCATGCTGGGTGGCGGAAGGTTCTGCATCATTAACTGGCCCTGAGAGCTGAGCTGTAGCCTCCTGGTGGATTAGAGAAGTTTCCACCTCTTCAGTAGGCTATGTTGCTATGGTAAGCTGCATATCTGGAGACTTAACAGTGACATTGGGCAAATCTGAATGCTCAGCTTGAGGTAAAACTGTTAATTCATGATGTCTGGAGGCTGAGCTGGGATCTCCTCCTGGGCGGGAGAAGGTTCAACCTCTCCAGAAGACTCAGAAGGCTGAGCTGGCTGCTCCTGCTCTCTGGAGAAGGTTCAGGCTCCACAGGAGGACCTGGAGGCTCAGCTGGGGCCTCCTTTTGGGTTGCAGAAGGTTCTACCTCCTCTGGAGACTGGGTTGGGGCCTGCTGCTGGGCTGGAGAAGATTCAGTCTCCTTGGTAGGCTCTGAGGTTATAATAAGCTCTGCATCCACAGGTTTAACTGTAACAGTGGGCAAGTTATAATGAGCTTGATCCTCACCAAGAGGGTGAAGTGTCACCCATGATTCGGTGGAGTTTGAGCTGCACTCTCCACAGAGGACTCTGGAGGCTGAGCTGGGGCCTCCTGCTGGGTCTGAGAAGGTTCACCTCCCCAGGAAATTCAGAATGCTGAGCTGGCTTCTCCTGCTCACTGGGGGAAAGTTCAGCCTCCACAGAAGGACCTGGAGGCTCAGCTGGGGTCCCGTGGTGGGTTGCAGAAGGTTTCGTCTCCTCAGGGTGCTCTGGTGTCTGAGCTGGGTCCTCTAATTGGGTTGAGAAAGAGTCCACCTCCTCAGGGTGCTCTGGAGGCTGAGCTGCGGCTGTTCCTGGCTTGACGTAAGTTCCTTACCTGGCTCTGGAGTTACTGTAAGCTCCACATCCACAGGTTTGACTGTGACACTGGGCAAGTGTGAGTGCTGAGCTTCACTCCAACTTTTTTTTTTTTTTCTTTTTGAGACGGAGTCTTGCTCTGTTGCCCAGGCTGGAGTGCAGTGGCGTGATCTCAGCTCACTGCAACCTCTGCCTCCCGAGTTCAAGCAATTCTCCTGCCTCAGATTCCCAAGTAGCTGGGATTACAGGCACCGGCCGCCACACCTGTCTAATTTTGTATTTTTAGTAGAGATGGGGTTTCACCATATTGGCCAGGCTGGTCTCTTGGCCAGGCTGGTTTCAAACTCCTGACCTTGTGATCTGCCCACCTCAGCCTCCCATGCTGGGATTACGGGCAGGAGCCATCGCGCCTGGCTGCTTCACTCCAACTTTTAAATAGAACATTTACCTAATGATGTATTGATGGCTGAGCTACAATCTCTTCAGAGGCAGGTAGCTGCTATGCTGGGGCCTCCTGCTCTGTTGAAGTAGAATGGACCCTCTCAAGGGACTGTGAAGGCAGAGCTGGGGCCTCCTGCTGGGTTGAAGAAGGTTCTACCTCCCCAGGGAGCTGTGGAAGCTGCTCTGGGGCTTCTTGCTGGAGTGAAGAGGACTGGATCTCTTCAAGGTCTCTGGATTTTGAGTTTCGGGCTCTAGATGAAATTGAAAGAGTCCAACTTGCTCAGGGGGCCCTGGAGGCTCGTCTGAGTTCACCTGGAGTTCTGGGGACAGGGTGCCTGGATACAGTATATCCATACTTCCATCTAAATATCCTGCAAAGTTTGTTTCTGACGCTGAGGTTTTTATACAAATCGGTATGGAGTTCCAGCCACAACCTTAGCAAGCCTCCGATGCTGAGCTAGACCTTTCTTCAGGTTCTTGGGCCAAACAATAAGCTTCGTTGCTTTTGAATTCTATCTAGAGGTAGAACAAGTATTTCATATGCCTGATGATCTGCAGCCTGATCTAGATTTGCAGTTTTAACCTTACTTTTGAGGCAAAGAGGCCGAGCTAGGGCCTGGTTCTGATCCCAGTCCAGCATTGGGACCACCTCTGGGAGCCTTTCTTGCCGAGTCAGCTTGTCATTCAGATCCCGGTGTGCAACAACGAACTGCTCTGGCCACGGGGGCAGCTCTCCAGCTGTATCCGTGTCCAGGAATGGAACCAAAGTCTTGGTGAAAGTCTCAGTCGATTCCTGAGGCAGAGCTGACATCTGGGAGGAAGCAGAGGACCCCAGGTATTCAAAGCCCCCGGGTCTGCGTGGTGGGGGGAGGGTAAGCGCATGGGGCGATTCGGGTGGGAGATCGGAGGAGCGGGAAAACAAGGGCTCATCGGCCACAGGGCGTCGGAGATCAGCTGCAGCGGGTCCTGGACCCACTCCAGAGGCTGAGCCGCCTGGACGAGTGGCCACAATAGTTGCTACGTGAGGAGGGGGCCGTGGGAGCCAGAGACACAGCCGGGACGTGACATGCGCTGGCGCCGCGCACAGAGCTGGAGCCATTCTGGCAGCCCCAAGACGCTAGCGCCCCTAGCAACCGTGGGCACCGCCCCCTCCTTTATAAGCAACCTTTATTAGGTGAGGTCTAGATCCGCTCCGCGTCACCAGGGCGATCTCATCCCACAATCCTGCCCAAGCCTCCCTTCTCGCCCCGCCCCGCAGGAACACTCCTCCCCTCCCCTAAGCGAGGAAGGATTTGGGCAGCAGACCTTGGTGGTCCCAAGACTCCAGCAGCCTGTGGTGGTTGTGGTGGTGGTTGTGGTGGTGGTGGTGGTAGTGGTGGTGGTGGCGGCGGCGGTGGCGGTGGCGGCGGGGTAGGGTGGGGTGGGGTGCAGGCGCGGCAGAGCTTCCCAAGGAAGTCACGGGACCTCACCTCGGGATATTCAGAAGTGCTAGTCCACTTCTGGCAGCCTGAATTCTTTCTCTTCCAAGCTGAAATCCGAGAGATAATCTTCCTCCTCTTGGCCAATACGGCTTCCAGGGAAAACAACTGACCTGCAAAATCTGCGCCAGTTAGGGTGGCAGGCAGAACACACATTATGGTCATTTATTCCAAAATGTTGCCATTTTCGCTAAACTTTCGATATCCTTTGTTGCATGTTTGATAATTAACTCACCGCCCTATTAGGTACGGGCTGCCAGGCAACAAGCGAGGACTACAAATTTTCTGTAGGACAGGTTTTGGGGGGTGGGCAATTCAGCCTGAGAGAGAAGGCCTTAATGCGAGTGAACAGCCCTTTGCACTAGCCTGGGAGGAGGCCAAACTGTCATCCTGCCTTGACTTAACACAGCCTCTACCCTAGAAGCTACAGCGCCACTCTCAGAGGTCTACTCTATGTGCACAAATGGAGAAGACGCTTAGGTTGTTAAAGTCAGCATGTTAAATAATTTCCTGAAATGCGACTATAACTAGAACCCAGCTGGCTTCACCCACAGCCATTCTTACCTGTTTTATTACTCATTGTCTGGCACAATCACAAAGTGAGGGTGATACTGATACCTACTTTTTAAGGTTTTTTGATGATTTAATTTGATAATGAATGTACACTGCTTTGCAAACAGTGAGCTTTCAATAAAAGGTACCTATTGTAATTCTCAAAAAAAAAAAGTGCACTATCTTGAATACGCTGAGCAAAGAAACCTATCATTTCCATGCCCTCATGTGGAGGTTTAACTGAAAGAGAAGATTGGGAGGGCACGCACATGACAATCTCATCTTAGAAAGACCATGGATGGGGAATTCCATAACCAGAGGCCTCTTCCGGTTTGCTGGTATTCCTCTCCTTGAAAGGTCAGCATTTAATATTTCCATTATGATGCAACGAAGATGGAAGGCAACATTAGGAGCTGTGGAAGCACAACAATCCATAGACTCTTTAGCCATCGACTGGCCCTCGATGTCCTTACAGCAAAGGTGGGGTACCTGTGCAGTCTTAAATGAAACATGCTGCTTCTGGATAAACACCTCTAGTCAAGTAGAAGAAAACTTACAGATGCTTAAAGATCAAGTAAAAATCATTGACAGGTTAAGAGAAAATGCAGGCTCCAGCTCTGGATGGCTACAATCCCTCTTTAATGAATTCCAGTCTTCTTTGTGGAACTGGTTAGCTCCATTATTAAGCCCTCTCTTGCTCATGTGACCTTGTCTGCTCAATATTATAACTCAAATTGTTTCCTCTTGCCTAGAAGCAATCAAACTCCAAATGCTGCTGCAGACTGAACTATGCATGAGCACTCCTTTCTTCCAAGGACCCTTAGATAGACCTCAGGAGGAGTCCTAGCTACTGTTCCCCACACGACGCCCCTTTTCAGAAGGAAGTAGCCAGAAAGAGTCATTGCCCAACACTCCCTAACAGCAGTTAGGGTTACCACTCCAGAGCGGGGAATGATACAGGAGTTAAGAAGAAATTACTTAGGCAGATAGTAAGGGTATGGGAGTCCTCGGTAAGGCTTTTCTTTTTAATGAAAAGCAGCCCCAAATCATTAAATCACTTTCTTTCTTTCTTTCTTTTTTTTGAGACAGAGTCTTGCTCTGTGGCCCAGGTAGAGTGCAGTGGTGCAATCTCAGCTCACTGCAACCTCCGCCTCCCAGGTTCAAGTGATTCTCATGCCTCAGCCTCCTGAGTAGCTGGGACTACAGGTGTATGCCACCACGCCCGGCTAATTTTTGTAATTTTAGTAGAGTCGGGGTTTCACCATGTTGGCCAGGCTGGTCTCGAACTCCTGACCTCAAGTGATCTGCTGGCCTCAGCCTCCCAAAGTGCTGGGATTACAGGTGTAAGCCACTGTGCCCGGCCCTCCAAATCATTTTCTAACAAAGAGCAGCCTGGAAGCTGGGAGCTTGCATGGGTGAATGCTGGCAGGAAGGAACCAAGGACTAGACATGTTTAAGATGGCAGCTCCATCTTCCCTTCTCTGCCAGCCACGTGTATTGTAAAGGAGCAGACATGATGGTGCCAATCAACTGGAAAGCGCATTTGCATAATAAGACTAAGATGAGGCAACCAGTCTTCCCTGTACACTATGTAAATGTCATACCTGATTGAACCAATTAAGCACTACATAAATCAGACACCACCTCCTCAAACTGGACTATAAAACTCAGTGCATTCACTGACAGCCAGTCCTTTTCCACTCGGTCCTTTCCGCTTGGAGACCCCTTCCTCCATGGAGGAAGCTGTTTCTCTTTCTCTTCTCTTCTACCTATTAAACCTCCACTCCTAAACTTGTGTGTGTCCGTGTCCTAAATTTTCCTGGCACACAACAATGAACCCCAGCATATATACACCAGATGATGTAGCTGCTTCACTGTCACCACATGGCCTCTAACAACCCAGAATCCTCCCATCCTCCTTGAGGTCAGAGCCATTTCAATGGTGAACCCATCCACAACTATTCTGGGCTTAGAGAGGATGGTCAGGAAAGTGCTTTTTAATGATTTTGGCACTTCCTTCATCAATTGTCCTCTAGCTTTGGTAATGAAGGTGAATTCTGGGCCTTTTCAAGGAATATAATTATTGGGTTGCTCAGCAAGATACATATATAGATTCAGTAAATCATTCTTGCCTCCTGAGGTCTTTAAATTTCTTCCTCTAATTTATGTCAAGAGACTTCCACTGTTGTACAAATTAATGATGGGCCAGAATCATATCCAGGTTTGCATAAACTAACACTTCGAATTTCTACAATAATGGTTGGCAGCTGTCAGTGGGAGAGCATCAGATGCAGAATCGGCCAGTAAGTACACTCGAATCGATAAATTCATTTTGATCTAAAATTATATTCAGATTTGCCTTAGTTGAGAACCTTCCAAATCCACCTCCATAAACAGTCCCCTGCCCTCTCATTAAATAAAGTAGTAAATTCCTGTAATTTTTTTATTTGGGAAGACCTATTCTGCCCTATATTTGTCTACTTTTCAACCCCTAGGACATGCTAGGTGTGGACTTTAGTTCTGGCTAAGGGGCAAAAAGAGACCTGTTTTCTCCAGCAATTAGGATAATTTTCCCAATTAAAGGAGGATCAAATTCTTCAGCAAATTCTTCAGGCAAAGGAGAAGGGAACACTTTCTTTCTTTCTTTCTTCTATTTTTTATTTTTGAGATGGAGTCTTTCTCTGTTGCCCAGGCTGGAGTGCAGTGGCACCATCTCAGCTCACTGCAAGCTCTGCCTCCCAGGTTCATGCCATTCTCCTGCCTCAGCCTCCCAAGTAGCTGGGACTATAGGTGCCTGCCACCACACCCTACTAATTTTTTGTATTTTTAGTAGAGACGGGGTTTCACTGTGTTAGCCAGGATGGTCTCGATCTCCTGACCTCAGGTGATCCACCCACCTCGGCCTCCCAAAGTGCTGGGATTACAGGCATGAACCACCACACCCGGCTGGGAACACTTTCTTAGGGCTCAGTAGACAACTCTCAGTAGACAACTCTCTCGTTGCATCTCTACTCTCAGTAGAAAATTCTCACTAAGAAATCTAACCTAGTCTTGGCTGGGCACAGTGGCTCACATCTGTAATCCCAGGACTTTGAGAGGCTGAGGTGGGTAGATTGCTTGAGCTCAGGAGTACAAGACAAGCCTGGACAACATGGCAAAACCTTGTCTCTACAAGAAATATAAAAATTAGCCAGATGTGGTGGTACACACCTGAAGCCCCAGCTACTGGGGAGGCTGAAGTAGGAGAATCGCTTGAGCCCAGGAGGTCCAGGCTGCACCGAGCCATGATTGGGCCACTGCACTCCAGCCTGGGCAACAGAGTAAGACCCTGTCTAAATAAATAAAAATAAAATAAAATAAATAAATAAACAAATTCCATGTGCCAGAACATTGTGGCTGAGGGCAATCTTCAGAGCCTCTTGTAAAGCAATATTGATGTCCACAACTCCTGCAGCAATGCCTTCCTCGGCTGTGGTGGTGGGTTACAGGTGAAGCCAAATCTTGAATGCACGCAAGCCTCTGCCTCTGCGTCACTACACAGCAGCAGAGAAAGAGTTTTCTATGCTTTTTTAAAAAATTGAAGTAAAAGTCATGCAACATACAATTAACTATTTTAAAGTGTATAATTCAGTGGCATTTAGTGTATTCACAATGTTGTACACCAGCAACTCTCCTTAGTTTCAACTTTTTTTTTTTTTTTTTTTTTGAGACAGAGTCTTGCTCTGTCACCCAGGCTGGAGTGCAGTGGTGAAATCTCAGCTTACGCCCACATCCACTTCCCAGGTTCAAGCAATTCTCCTGCCTTGGCCTCCCAGGTAATGGGGATTACAGGTGCCTGCCACCATGCCCAGCTAATTTTTTGTATTTTTAGTAGAGATGGGGTTTTACCATGTTATTCAGGCTGATCTCAAACTCTTGACCTCAGGTGATCTGCCCTCCTCAGTCCCCCTAAGGGCTGGCATTACAGGCGTGAGCCACTGTGCCTGGCCCATTTCAACATTTTTTACTACTCTAGAAAAACATCCCATCCCCATTAAGTAATTATTGCTCATTTCCCCATCCCCCATGCCTTGTTAACTGCTAATTTGCCTGTTCGGGATATATCATGTGTGACGTTAATTTTATGTGTCAACTTGACTGGATCAGGGGATTCCCAGACATCTGGTTAGATATTATTTCTGGGTGTGTCTTTAAGGGTATTTCCAGATGAGATTAGCATTTGAATCTCTGGACTCAGTCAAGCAGCTTGCCTTCCCCAGTGTGGGTAGGCATAATCTAATTTGTTGAGGGCCTAAATAGAACAAAACTCAGAGCATGGAAGAAGTCAGTGTCAGGCCTCTGAGCCCAAGCTAAGCCATCATATCCCCTGTGACCTGCACGTACATATCCAGATGGCTGGTTCCTTGCCTTAACTGGTGATATTCCACCACAAAAGAAGTGAAAATGGCCAGTCCTTGCCTTAAGTGATGACATTACCTTGTGAAAGTCCTTTTCCTGGCTCATCCTGGCTCAAAAAGCTCCCCCACTGAGCACCTTGCGACCCCCACTCCTGCCTGCCAGAGAACAAACCCCCTTTGACTGTAATTTTCCTTTATCTACCCAAATCCTATAAAATGGCCCCACCCTTGTCTCCCTTCACTGACTCTCTTTTCGGACTCAGCCCACCTGCACCCAGGTGAAATAAACAGCCATGTTGCTCACACAAAGCCTGTTTGGTTGTCTCTTCAAACGGACGCACATGAAATTTGGTGCCATGACTCGGATCGGGGGACCTCCCTTGGGAGATCAATCCCCTGTCCTCCTGCTCTTTGCTCCATGAGAAAGGTCCACTTACGACCTCAAGTCCTCAGACCAACCAGCCCAAGAAACATCTCACCAATTTCAAATCCGGTAAGCAGCCTCTTTTTACTCTCTTCTCCAACCTCCCTCACTATCCCTCAACCTCTTTCTCCTTTCAAACTTGGCGCCACACTTCAATCTCTCCCTTCTCTTAATTTCAATTCCTTTCATTTTCTGGTAGAGACAAAGGACACATGTTTTATCCGTGGACCTAAAACTCTGGTGCCAGTCACAGACTAGGTAAGGCAGCCTTCCCTTGGTGTATAATCATTGCAGGGATGCTCTCTGATTATTCACCCAGGTTTCAGAGGTGTCAGACCACAGAGGGATGCCTGCCTTGGTCCTTCACCCTTAGCTGCAAGTCCCGCTTTTCTGGGGGAGGGGCAAGTACCCCAACCCCTTCTCTCTGTGTCTCTACCCCTTCTCTGCCTTTCTGGGGGGCAAGAAACCCCCAACACCTTCTCCTTCACCCTTAGCAGCAAATCCCACTTTTCTAGGGGAGGGGCAAGTACCCCAACCTCGTATCTCTGTGCCCTGATCCCTTATTTCCGCACTCCAACCTCTTACATCTCTGTGCCCTGATCCCTTATTTCCATGCCCCGACCTCCTATCTCTGCACCCCAACCCCTTTCCCACTTTTCTGGAAGGTAAGAACCCCCAAACCGCTTCCCTCCATGTCTCTACTCTCCCTTTTCTTTAAACTTGCCTCCTTCACTATAGGCAACCTTCCACCCTCCATTCCTCCTTCTCCCTTAGAGCCTGTGTTCTTAAGAACATAAAACCTCTTCAACTCTCACCTGACCTAAAACCTAAATGCCTTATTTTCTTCTACAATGCTGCTTGACCCCAATACAAATTCGACAGTGGTTCCAAATAGCCAGAAAATGGCACTTTCAATTTTTCCATACTGCAAGATCTAAATAATTCTTGTTGTAAAATGGGCAAACGGTCTGAGGTGCCTGATGTCCAGGCATTCTTTTACACATCCGTTCCTCCCTAGTCTCTGTGTCCAGTGCAACTCGTCCCAAATCTTCCTTCTTTCCCTCCCACCTGTCCCCTCAGTCCCAACCCCAAGCGTCGCTAAGTCTTTCTAATCTTCCTTTTCTACAGACCCATCTGACCTCTCCCCGCCTCCCCAGGCTGCTTCTCGCCAGGCCGAGCTAGGTCCCAATTCTTCCTCAGCCTCCGCTCCTCCACCCTATAATCTTTTTATCACCTCCCCTCTTCACACCTGGTCCAGTTTACAGTTTCATTCCATGAGTAGCCCTCCCCCACCTGCCCAGCAATTTCCTCTTAAAAAGGTGCCTGAAGCTAAAGGCATAGTCAAGGTTAATGCTCCGTTTTCTTTATCAGACCTCTCCCAAATCAGTGAGCATTTAGGCTCTTTCATCAAATATGAAAAACCCAGCCCAGCTCATGGCTCGTTCAGCAGCAACCCTGAGACGCTTTACAGCCCTAGACCCTAAAAGGTCAAAAGGCCGTCTTGTTCTCAATATACATTTTATTACCCAATCCACTCCTGACATTAAATAAAACTCCAAAAATTAAATTTCAGCCCTCAAACCCCACAACAGGACTTAATTAACCTCGCCTTCAAGGTGTACAATAATAGAGTAGAGGCAGCCAAGTAGCAATGTATTTCTGAGTTGCAATTACTTGCCTCCACTGTGAGACAAACCCCAGCCACATCTCCAGCACACAAGAACTTCCAAACACCTGAACTGCAGCAGCCAGGCATTCCTCCAGAACCTCCTCTCCCAGAAGCTTGCTACATGTGCTGGAAATCTGGCCTCTGGGCCAAGGAATGCCCGCAACCTGGGATTCCTCCTAAGCCATGTCCCATCTCTGTGGGACCCCACTGAAAATCGGACTGTTCAACTCACCTGGCAGCCACTCCCAGAGCCCCTGGAACTCTGGCCCAAGGCTCTCTGACTCCTTCCCAGATCTTCTTGGCTTAGCAGCTGAAGACTGACACTGCCCGATCGCCTCAGAAGCCTACAGGACCATCACAGATGCTCTAGGTAACTCTCACAGTGGAAGGTAAGTCCATCCCCTTCTTAATACGGAGGCTACTCAGTCCACATTACCTTCTTTTCAAGGGCCTGTTTCCCTTGCTTCCATAACTGTTGTGCATATTGACAGCCAGGCTTCTAAACCTCTTAAAACTCCCCAACTCTGGTGCCAACTTAGACAATACTCTTTTAAGCACTCCTTTTTAGTTATCCCCACCTGCCCAGTTCCCTTATTAGGCCGAGACACTTTAACTAAATTATCTGCTTCCCTGACTGTTCCTAGGCTACAGCCACACCTCACTGCTACCTTTTCCCCCAGTTCAAAGCCTCCTTCACATCCTCCCCTTGTATCTCCCCACCTTAACCCACAAGTATAAGACACCTCTGCTCCCTCCTTAGCGACCGCTCATGCACCCCTTACCATCCCATTAAAACCTAATCACTCTTACCCCTCTCAATGCCAATATCTCATCCCACAGCATGCTTTGAAAGGATTAAAGCCTGTTATCACTTGCCTGTTACAGCATGGCCTTTTAAACCCTATAAACTCTTCTTACCATCCCCCCATTTTACCTGTCCTAAAACCAGACAAGGCTTACAGGTTAGTTCAGAATCTGCCCCTTATCAACCAAATTGTTTTGCCTATCCACCCCATGGTGCCAAACCCATATACTCTCCTATCCTCAATACCTCCCTCTACAACCCACTATTCTGTTCTGGATCTCAAACATGCTTTCTTTACTATTCCTTTGCACCTTCATCCCAGCCTCTCTTCCCTTTCAGTCAGACTAACCCTGACACCCATTAGGCTCAGCAAATTACCTGGGCTGTACTGCTGCAAGCCTTCACAGATAGCCCCCATTACTTCAGTCAAGCCCAAATTTCATCCTCATCTGTTACCTATCTTGGCATAATTCTCATAAAAACACACGTGCTCTCCCTGCTGATTGTGCCTGATTCATCTCCCAAATCTCAATCCCTTACAAAACAAGAACTCCTTTCCTTCCTAGGCATGGTTAGTGGGGTCAGAATTCTTACACAAGAGCCATGACCTCACCCTGTAGCCTTTCTGTCCAAACAACTTGACCTTACTGTTTTAGCCTAGCCCTCACGTCTGTGCGCAGCGGCTGCCGCTGCTTTAATACTTTTAGAGGCCCTAAAAATCACAAACTATGTTCAACTCACTCTCTACATTTCTCATAACTTCCAAAATCTATTTTCTTCCTCATACCTGACGCATATACTTTCTGCTCCCCGGCTCCTTCAGCTGTACTCACTCTTTGTTAAGTCCCACAATTACCATTGTTCCTGGCCCGGACTTCAATTCGGCCTCCCACATTATTCTGGATACCACACCTGACCTTCATGACTGTATCTCTCTGATCCACCTGACATTCACCCCATTTCCCCATATTTCCTTCTTTCCTGTTCCTCACCCTGATCATGCTTGATTTATTGATGGCAGTTCCACCAGGCCTAATCGCCACACACCAGCAAAGGCAGGCTATGCTATAGTATAAGCCACTAGCCCGCCTCTTAGAACCTCTCATTTTCTTTCCATCGTGGAAATCTATCCTCAAGAAAATAACTTCTCAGTGTTCCATCTGCTGTTCTACTACTCCTCAGGGATTATTCAGGCCCCCTCCCTTCCCTACACATCAAGCGTGAGGATTTGCCCCCAGCCAGGACTGGCAAATTAGCTTTACTCAACATGCCCCGAGTCAGATAACTAAAATACCTCTTAGTCTAGGTAGACACTTTCACTGGATAGGTACAGGCCTTTCCTACAGGGTTTGAGAAGGCCATGCAGTCATTTCTTCCCTTCTGTCAGACATAATTCCTCAGTTTAGCCTTCCCACCTCTATACAGTCTGACAACAGACCAGCCTTTATTAGTCAAATCAGCCAAGCAGTTTTTCATGCTCTTAGTATTCAGTGAAACCTTTATATCCCTTACGGTCCTCCATCTTCAGAAAAAGTAGAACAGACTAAAGGTCTTTTAAAAACACACCTCACCAAGCTCAGCCACCAACTTAAAAAGGACTGGACAATACTTTTACCACTTTCCCTTCTCAGAAGTCAGACCTGTCCTCAGAATGCTACAGGGTACAGCCCATTTGAGCTCCTGTATAGACGCTCCTTTTGATTAGGCCCCAGTCTCATTCCAGACACCACACCTACTTAGACTGTGCCCCCCAAAAAAACTTGTCATCCCTACTATCTTCTGTCTAGTCATACTCCTATTCTCCATTCTCAACTACTTATAAATGCCCTACTCTTGTTTACATTGCTGGTTTACACTGTTTCATCAAGCCATCACAGCTGATATCTCCTGGTGCTATCCTCAAACTGCCACTCTTAACTCTTGAAGTAAATAAATAATCTTTGCTGGCAGGACTATGCTGAATCTCCTTAGGCACTCTAATTAGATGTCCTGGGTCCTCCCAATTCTTAGACCTTTAATACCTGTTTTTCTTCTTCTCTTATTCCGTTTAGTTTTTCAATTCATACAAAACCGTATCCAAGCCATCACCAATAATTCTAAATGACAAATGTTTCTTCTAACAGTCTCACAATATCACCCCTTACCACAAAATCTTCCTTCAGCTTAATCTCTCCCACTCTAGGTTCCCACGCCGCCCCTAATCCCGCTCGAAGCAGCCCTGAGAAACATCGCCCATTATCTCTCCATACCACCCCCAAAAATTTTCACCGTCCCAACACTTTACCACTATTTCATTTTATTTTTCTTATTAATATAAGAAGACAGGAATGTCAGGCCTCTGAGCCCAAGCTAAGCCATCATATCCCCTGTGACCTGCACGTACACATCCAGATGGCTGGTTCATGATATTCCACCACAAAAGAAGTAAAAATGACCAGTCCTTGCCTTAAGTGATGACATTACCTTGTGAAAGTCCTTTTCCTGGCTCATCCTGGCTCAAAAAGCTCCCCCACTGAGCACCTTGCGACCCCCACTCCTGCCTGCCAGAGAACAAACCCCCTTTGACTGTAATTTTCCTTTATCTACCCAAATCCTATAAAACGGCCCCACCCTTATCTCCCTTCACTGACTCTCTTTTCGGACTCAGCCCACCTGCACCCAGGTGAAATAAACAGCCATGTTGCTCACAGAAAGCTTGGTTGGCGGTCTCTTCACACAGACATGCATGAAAGTCAGGGCTTCTTTTCTTTCTTTTTTTCTTTTCTTTTGTTTTTTTTGAGACAGACAGGGTCTTGCTCTGTTACCCATGCTGGAGTGCAGCAGCACAATGATAGTGTAAACCAAAAATAAAATTCTAAACCCACAACCAACAGGTGAGCCCTCTTCTCGGCCAGGGGCATTCCAAAGTTAACCTGAAAAACTAGTTCAGGCCATGATGAGAAGTGGGGGTCCGATATGCTTCAGTATATCCTCCTCCCTTTTGGAATTCAGGCACAGCTGGCCAGATTAACATCAATGCAGAGACCTTAAGACTGGCAGAACAGGCTAGTTAAATCTGATGAGAAACATTCACAATCTATTCTCTCTGAAGCCTGCTACCTGGAGGCTTCATCTGCATGATAAAACTCTGGTCTTCACAACCGCTTATCTTAACCCAGACATTCCTTTCCATTGATTCCAGGTCTTTAGGTAAACTCTTTCAACCAATTGCTAATTCGAATATTTTTGGAGCCTCAGGACCAACAGAATAGGATTAAAAAAAAAAGAAAATTTTTGAATCCACCTATGACCTAGAAGTCCTTTTACCACCCCACCTCCAGTTGTCCCATCTTTCTGGACCAAACCGGAAAGTTTACATCTTACATGTATTGATTGGTGTCTTACGTCTTCCTAAGATGTATAAAACCAAGCTGTAGCCCAACCACCTTGGGCACATGTTTTCAGGATCTCCTGGGGGTGTCTCATGGGCACGGGCCATTAGTCACTCATATTTGGCTCAGAATAAATCTCTTCAAATATTTTACGGAGTTCAACTCTTTTCATTGACAAGAGTTCACTGCAACCTTGAACTCACTGCCTGAGCCTTCCAAGTAGCTGGGACTACAGGTGTGCACCACCTTGCTGAGCTAATTTTTAAATTTTTTGTAGAGAAGGGGTCTTGCTATATTGCCCAGGCTAGTCTCCAACTCTTGGCCTCAAACAATCCTTCCACCTTGGCCCCCTGAAGTCCTGGTACTACAGGCATGAACCACTGTTCGCAGCCCACAGCTTCTTTTCTGTCTTACTGCTTGAGCTGGGACATCTTTTTTTTCTTTTTTTGAGACAGAGTTTCACTCTTGTTGCCCAGGCTGGAGTGCAATGGCGCTATCTCGGCTCAACACAACCCTCGCCTCCTAGGTTCAAGCAATTCTCCTGCCTCAGCCTCCCAAGTAGCTGGGATTACAGGCATGCACCACCACTCCTGGCTAATTTTGTATTTTTAGGAGAGATGGGATTTCTCCATGTTGATCAGGCTGGTCTCGAACTCCCGACCTCAGGTGATCTGCCTGCCTCAGCCTCCCAAAGTGCTGGGATTACAGGCGTGTGCCACCATGCCCGGTGAGCTGGGACATCTTATTTTATGCTACACTTAAATTGGGATTTATACCTTCATCTCCTCTGGTTCTACTGCCTTTGACTTGAATTACACCACTGATTTTCTGTGTCTCCAGCTTACAGATGGCAGATCATGGATTTCTAAGCCTTTATGATTCCATTATAACAACCTGACGGGTTCTTCCTGCCTGCTGCACAAATGAAGACTACACCATTGCAGTAGAGAAAGAGTTTAATTAATGCCCGGCTGGTCATGATGTGCAAGAGATGGAGTTATTACTCAAATCAATATCATCTAAAACTCATAGGTTAGGGATTTTTCAAAGGCAGTTTGGGGGAAGGGGTAGGGGTGGCTAGGAAATGGGTGCTTGCTGCTGATTGGTTGGGGGTGTAATTATAGGGGTGTGGGAAATCATCCTCCTGCATGCCAAATTGCTTCTGGGTAGGGCTACAGGAGCCATCAGCAGATGGGTCCAGGTGGAACTAGGTGTCAGACATGCAAAAAACCTGAAAAGATATATCACAATGCCAATCTTGGGTTCTATAATAGTGATGTTATTTATAGGAGTAACTGGGAAAGTTGTATATCTTGTGACTCCTGAAATAATGGCTAGCAATCATTTATGTCTACACCTTAGCAGAATTCAGGCTCCTCTCTTCCCCCTAACCTGGTGGTCTCTCATTATATTTACAAAGGTGGCTGAGTTTTGGGGAAAGGCTATTATCATTTACATTATAACCTAAATGTCTCCCAAAGCAAGGCTAAAGTTAAGAGGGGGATTGGCTAGGCTAAATCAGGTCTTCCCCACTATCATCATTTTCTCACTGACATAATTTTTGCAAAGGTGGTTTCACCATGAGGAATTTCTCATAATAAATCAATTTCTCTCTCTCCTTTAGTTCTGTTTTTTGGAGAATCTCAACTAATAAATTACATAAAAGAAATCATACAAAATGTGACCTTTTGGCTGGGCATGGTGGCTTACACCTATAATACCAGCACTTTCAGAGGCTGAGGCAGGAGGCTCACTTGAGCTCAAGAGTTTGAGACAAGCCTGGGCAATACAGTGAGACCTCAACACTAATTAATTAATTAATTAATTAATTTTGAGACAAGGTCTCACTCTGTCACCCAGGCTTGAGTGCAGTGGTGTGATCATGGCTCACTGCAGTCTTGACCTCCCAGGCTCAAATGATCTTTCCACCTCTGTCTCCCAAGTAACTGGGACTACAGGTGCATGCTACTGCACCTGGCTACTTTTTGTATTTCTTATAGAGACAGGGTTTTACCATGTTGCCCATGCTGGTCTTGAACTCCTGAGCTCAAGCAATCCAACCACCTTGGCCTCCTAAAGTGGTGGGATTACAGGCATGAGCCACTGTACCCAGCCTATTTTAATTTTTTCTTTGAAGACAAAAAATACGGGCTGGGCATGGTGGCTCACGCCTGTAATCCCAGCACTTTGGGAGGCTGAGATGGGTGGATCACCTGAGGTCAAGAGTTCGAGACCAGCCTGGCCAACATGGTGAAACCCCGTCTCTACTAAAAATACAAAAATTAGCTGGACATGGTGGTAGGTGCCTGTAATCTCGGTTACTCGGGAGGCTGAGACAGGAGAATCGCTTGAACCCGGGAGGCAGAGGTTGCAGTGAGTCGAGATGGCGCCACTGCACTCCAGCTGGGGCAACAGAATGAAACTCCATCTCAAAAAAAAAAAAAAAGACATTTAAAAGGGACTTACGAACAGAAGCCACGTCTGTGTCTTGGGCAGCAGTGAGATGAGATAATGGTTACCTGTGCCATTACCCCCCAAACCCAGGGCTTATTTACCATAGGGAAAGGGCATATGTGATTCAGAAGGGATGTGTAGGACAATTGCTTACAGGCAGGTCTCATGGAAAGTACAAGAACATGAAGGTTATTTTGACCTAAGGGCAGGATTTATGGGAAGAATGTAATCTTACACAAGGAATGAGAAACTAAAAATCTTAGAGGCTTTCCTGGAACTGAGGTTAATCAGAAGTCAACAATGGTAGACTAACATCCAGAATAGAATTGCTTTGTCCTCTTCCCTTGCCAATACTTGTTATTATCTGTTTGTTTTTGTTTTTGTTTTTGTTTGAGACAGACTCTCACTGTCACCCAGGATGGAGTGTACTGGAGCGATCTCGGTTCTCTGCAACCTCCGCCTCCTAGGCTCAAGTGATCCTCCCACCTCAGCCTCTTGAGTAGCTGGGATCACAGGCACGTGCCACCACACTCGGCTAATTTTTGTATTTTTTGTAGAGACAGGGTTTCACCATGTTGCCCAGGCTGGTCTTGAACTGCGCTCAAGCAATCCGCCTGCCTCGGCCTCCCAAAGTGTTGGGATTACAGGCGTGAATCATCACGCCTGATCTGTTTTTCTGATGAAGGTCATCCTGTTGGGTGTGAAGGTGTGAAGTGGTATCTCATTATGGTTTTGATTTACATTTTCTTTCTTTCTTTTTTTTTTTTTTTTTTTGAGACGGAGTCTTGCTCTGTCACCAGGCTGAAGTGCAGTGGCACAATCTCGGCTCACTGCAACCTCTGCCTCCTGGATTCAAGCGATTCTCCTGCCTCAGCTTCCTGAGTAGCTGGGACCACAGGCATGCGCCACCATGCCCAGCTAATGTTTGTATTTTTAGTGGAGGCAGGGTTTTACTATGTTGGTCAGTATGGTCTCGATCTCTTGACCTCATGATCTGCCCACCTTGTCCTCCCAAAGTGCTGGGATTACAGACATGAGCCACCATGCCCAGCCTACATTTTCTCAGTTACCAATGATGTTGAGCATCGTTTCATGTGTGTATTGGACGTTTATGCTTCTTCTTTTGAGAAATGTCTATCAAGTCTTTTGCCCATTTTAAAACGAGATTTTTCATCTTTTTGTTTGTTATAAATAAAGTTTCAGTGCCACAAAATAAAGTGTCACTTGAGTATAAAATGTTCTTTTTAATTCTCAGCAAGGCAAGTTACTTCTGTAGAAGGGTGCACCCTTACAGATAAAGCAATGGTGAGCACACTCTTGGACAAGGGAGGGGAAGTTTTTATCCCTGACGCACATGGCCCCTGCTGCTGTGTCGTTCCCCTATTGGCTAGGGTTAGACTGCACAGGCTAAATTAATTCCGATTGGCTAATTTAAAGTGAGTGACCAGTGAGTGGCTTGGTGGGAAAATGGTTTTGCAGGGTGGCTAATGAGTCAGGGTGGAGCAGGTAGCAGGTAATCGGAATGAGTCAGGGTGGAGCAGGTAATCGAAAAAGGTTGCTCTATGAGGAAATTAAGTTTAAAAGTAGAAGGTGGCTGGGCGCGGTGGCTCGCACCTGTAATCCCAGCCTTTTGGGAGGCCCAGGCGGGCAGATCACGAGGTCAGGAGATCGAGACCATCCTGGCTAACACGGTGAAACCCTGTCTCTACTAAAAATACAAAAAAGTTAGTTAGGCATGGTGGCGGGCACCTGCAGTCCTAGCTACTTGGGAGGCTCAGGCAGGAGAATCGCTTGATCCCGGGAGGCGGAGGTTGCAGTGAGCCGAGATCCACCACTGCACTCCAGCCTGGGTGACAGAGCGAGACTCTGTCTCAAAAAAAAAAAAAAAAAAAAAAAAGTAGAAGGCAAAGAATTGAACATACTGACATATTGATTCTTTGAAAAGAAATTTAGAACTCATATCTAACAACCCCTTCTTTTGCATTTCCTTACAGCTCTTTCTTTTAGAACTCTTTTTACCATGTCTTGGTTTAGTTGTTTTGCTTGATTTTCCAAAAGAAGAAGCTTCTCTGGATAAGGTGGAGGATAGTTAAGGGAGGTTTTAGTAAGTGCCATTTTTATGAACTCTGCACCAACCCACGGATGCATGGTGTGACACAGCACCCGACAAGAATAAGTACACCCATTACGGCTGTGAGGGAAGTAAGAATTGAGGCTATTATTCTTTTCCATTTACTGAGCCACTTTTCTAGCCATCCTGTAAAGGGGTCATTTACCTCTGAGTTGTTGGCTAACTCATTGGATAGAGCAGTCAGATCTTGCAATGCCTTTGTTATGCTTCCGTCAGGGGTGGTGGTGTTTGGGATGAAGGTACAACACTGAGTTTTAATCATGACACAAACTCCTCCTCTTTCTGTTAATATCATGTCTAAGGCTATCCTATTTTCCCAAGCCATCTGGCTAGTAGCCCCTAATTGCTCAGCTATTCCTTTAACAGCATCTCCACTGTAGTTAATAAATTGCTATTGGTTGTAGTAGATGTAGTTTCTCCAATCTACATTTTTATTCATTGCCGCCCACCAAAATATTGACTCAAATCCTGCAGCTATTTGATTTCAGGCTTTAAACTGATTTGGTATTCCCTGTTGGACTCCAGTTGCGTTTAAATAGATGTGAGAGTCGAAAGACCCATAAGGGGCTTCTCTCGCTTTATGATGTCTTATTTTTCCTTCCTCTGGTTGATGAAATGTCAGGGTGAAAGGGATAGCCAATTGGACTAAAGCACTCCAGTTATGTGGCAGAGTGTCCAGTAAAGGTCCACCACAATACCACCACACATCTGCTTGGGGATGAACAAGGGCTGACTGATAAGCTCTTGAAAATTCTTAACTTCACTGCATCCCTTCAGGTCTCCAAGGAATGCTAAGTTTCCTTCCTGTTGTGAGAGACACGAAGTGAACTTAGTGTTGGGAGATGAAAGCTGGATGGCACTCGGGGGCTGACCTGCAAGGTGCTGGACTTTGGGATATAGCAGAGAGAGAGTGTGGCACAACTTATTACTCCAAGCTGTAGAATCCTGGAAAAGAGCCACCATGAAGCCCACGCCCAGTCGACTGGAGGACCTAGTGGAAAGGGGACAATCTGGGCCTCTGGCCTGCTGTGCACACAAGCATAACAATTGCTTTTCTTTAACATATGGATGGAATATTTGATCCATTCCAACCAGGCATTTGCATCTTGGTATCCTGTCTTAATTGCCAAAGTTTAAGTCTTTAACTTCTACAATAGTTATCTTGGTCTTGTCATTAGATGGAGGAGGAGCAATTGTTCCATTTGTGAGAGGTTTTGGAAGAAGGCTTAGAGGAAGGTGCAGGTGATGGAGGATCAAAGAAATGCATTTCAAAGAATCCAATAGGGTCTGTCCCTGAAACCTTAGCTCCCATATACCATAAAACCGGCTTAAAGAAGAGTACTGGCTTATAAAAGGGGAAGAACTTTGAGGGTTTGAGATAATAACCTGTATAGGATTGCATGGTTTAGCTGACATTTGGGGGTGGGGGGTGGGTGCTATCCCTCTAGTAAAATGAAGGTATGGTTTTAGGAAATTACAAAAACCAGTTGGAGCAGTCCATCCTTGCTCTTTAGTGGTCCACAGAATGTTTGACCAATTACGGCATAAAAGCTCTACATCGAGGAGCAAGACTCATGATTGACACTGGGGTCTTTATTGAAATCTCCCCAGATTAAATGGTCCCAATTCACTAATGCCCAGTCTGAGCAGAGTCAGGAGGGACAGAGGTACTTTTCTGAAGTAGAGAGCTGTCTTTGACTTGGCAAGTCCCCAAAGGGTATGACAAGGCAAGCATTAAATGCAATAGTTTGAGGTGAAATTGACTTGGTTATGTTAATAACTAGATGGTCAGCAATAGAGCGAGGAAAGAAGAAAGAGTAATAGAATAGATGAAAAGAGTTAAATTTTTCTTAGCTTTAGTTTGGTAGGGTTTTCCCTTGGGACTATGGCCCATGACTCTGGAGGGGGCAGCGCTTTCTTGACTTGGGTGTGATGAGTCCATCCCCTTTTCACTGAAGGAACAGCAGTCTGGGTGGTTAGCAGCATAAGGTAGAGTCCTTCCCAGGCTGGCTTGAGTTTTCCTTCTTTTCACCCTTTGATGAGAACATGATTCTCAGGCTGGTGCTGGTTTACCAGAAATTTTAGGGGCGGTACGTGTGCTAAAAGACTTTTAGTTTTGAGGGAAAGGAAAATGGAAGATAAACCAAGTATATAATTTCTAAGAAATTGATCTTTTGTTTTAAATGTGGGGACATAAGCAGTGGACTTTATCGTCCTTGGTGCCTTCTTACTGAGAAATTTCTTTTAGCACCTATTTTTATTAGTTTTTAGACCAAAGAAAGCCAAACACCATTTTATATTTGAAAGTGCTTCCTGTATGATTTTTATACTAGATAAGCTAAATTTCACCTTTATATTAGTGTGTTATTTATGTTAAACTCAATGTTAATAAAACCTTATAGACATATTTATTCAATTTTAATGTCTGACCATAAGGTAAGATTTTTATAGGCTCTTTTAAACCTTTTATAATTTTTGTTAAAGAACAGGTTAGTGCTTTAAGAAAAACCTGTTGTGCTTTTATTTTAATGTCCAGTTCACAGAAAAACTGGATGACACTCCCTTAACTTTAGCCAATATATTTACACACAGAATTTCCTTTACAATTAACATTTTAAAACTTGCTTAAACCTGTAAAACAATTTTTTAACCTTTTAAAGTAGGTAAAAATTCACATTTTTATGCCTCCTTATAATCCTTTTACCAAAAGTATATTTTAGTTTACTTGTACACCTTGCACATAAGCTGTTTCTTCGATAGTTTTACATTCAGGAGGCCTGATTACTTCTAAATTATACAACATTTCTTGCATAAATTCCCTTTTATAACTTTTTTCTTTTACAACTTTCACAATCTTCGACATGCCTCAACCTTCTGACTTGTTGCAAACATTCCTTCTTTTAAAACAACCAATTAATTTATTTTAGGATAAGAATTTACCATATAACATTCTTTTTATATAAATTCTTCCCCTCCTTTTTTTTTTTTTTTTTAATTTTCTCCAAAGCAAACTTCCTTCATGTCTGTGGACTAGACTGCCTAAGGCCACAAGATTAGAAGTTAGGATAATAAATGTTATACTGTTAACTTTTAGCAAATTTTACTTTTGTTGAAAACCTTGTAAGTTTGGGATTTCAATTATCCTTTGCTATTAATAAGAACTTATTTAGTCTAAATTAACTTAGAATTGGTATAGACGGTTCCTTCCTTGGTTCTGTAAGTACTTTAAGGCTTGGCTGAGTGCAAACAGCTCCCAGGTTTGAGCAGACCAACTATTAGGCAATTTTCCCAACTCTGCTTCTACAAGAGTTTCCCTATCAATTACTGAATACCCATTGTGGTTTTTTTCCCTCAATCACCTGGGAGGAACCATCTATCATCCTGTCCTGACGGGAGTTCCTCCTAGGTCTGGTAGGGCCTTTGTATGGTAATTAATTAAGATTTAGATCCCCGGTTAGGAAACCTGCTGGGTTAAGGGAATTATCAGTGGTTAATGTTAAATCATCTTTTTCTAACAGAATAGCCCCATACTTTAAGATTTTTGAGTTAGTAAGCTACCTTTTTGCTATATATATATTTTTTTTTTGACTTAGGTTAGTTCTGAACTGGTGAGGTGTGCTCACAATGAGGTTTCCTCTAAAAGTTATTTTTGTACTTTCTTCTGCTAGCAAAGCAGTTGCCTCTACAGATTGAATGCACTGGGTTAAGGATTTTTATTTTTATTTATTTATTATTAGTTTTTGAGACAGAGTCTTGCTCTGTTGCCCAGGCTGGAGTGCAGTGGCGTGATCTCGGCTCACTGCAAACTCTGCCTCCCGGGTTCATGCCATTCTCCTGCCTCAGCCTCCCAAGTAGCTGGGACTACAGGTGCCCGTCACCATGCCCAGCTAATTTTTTGTATATATTTTTTGAGACAGAGTCTCGCTCTGTTGCCAGGCTGTGGTGCAGTGGCACGACCTTGGCTCACTGCAACTTCCGCCTCCTGGGTTCAAGCGATTCTCCTGCCTCAGCCTCCCAAGCAGCTGGGACTACAGGCGCCCGCCACCATGCCCAGATAATTTTAGTAGATATGGGGTTTCACCGTGTTAGCCAGGATCTAATGATCTCTTGACCTGGTGATCCGCCCGCCTCAGCCTCCCAAAGTGCTGGGATTACAGGCTTGAGCCACCAAGCCCAGCCAAGGATTTTTGATAGGAAGGCTAAAGGTTGTCAGTGGCCTTAGTGCTTTCCCGCTACACCTTTGTTATCACTGAAAACAAGGTTATATTGGAGTGTTATAGGGTCATGGAGAAGACCTTTGATTATCAATTATAGGTTTTAAACTTAGCCTGGCTTTTAAAGGAATAGGGTACACTGTTTTCTCTTTACTACTTTTATGTCTTTTTTTCTCTCTTTCCCTCTTTGGCCTTCTGTCTCTTTCTCTCTCTTTGACTCCCTCTTTGTCTCTTTATCTCTCCCTCTCTCTGCCCCTCTCTTTTTCTCTCTTTCCTCTCTGCTGGTCTTTCCCTGCCTCTGCCAGCCACTTATGCTGCTGTTCTCCCCCCTCCTTCCCCTTCCCCTAGGGGAGGGACCAGTGGGAGTGGAGCTACTTTTTCTTCCCCCAGAAGAAAGAAAAGGGGGGGGGGGTTGTGTGAGGTTCAACCCCACCCCCCCACCATAGGGATTTCTCACCTCTTTTTTGAGGTTCAACCCCCCCACCATGGGGATTTCTCACCTCTTTCTGGGGTTCAATCCCCACTCATGGGGATTTCTTTTTTTTTTTTTTTTAAATCATTCTTGGGTGTTTCTCACAGAGGGGGATTTGGCAGGGTCATAGGACAATAGTGGAGGGAAGGTCAGCAGATAAACAAGTGAACCAAGGTCTCTGGTTTTCCTAGGCAGAGGATCCTGTGGCCTTCCGCAGTGTTTGTGTCCCTGGGTACTTGAGATTAGGGCGTGGTGATGACTCTTAACGAGCATGCTGCCTTCAAGCATCTGTTTAACAAAGCACATCTTGCACCGCCCTTAATCCATTTAACCCTGAGTGGACACAGCACATGTTTCAAAGAGCACAGGGTTGGGGGTAAGGTCACAGATCAACAGGATCCCAAGGCAGAAGAATTTTTCTTAGTACAGAACAAAATGAAAAGTCTCCCATGTCTACCTCTTTCCACATCCGATTTCTCAATCTTTTCCCCACCTTTTCCCGCTTTCTATTCCACAAAACCACCATTGTCATCATGGCCCGTTCTCAATGAGCTGTTGGGCACACCTCCCAGACGGGGTGTTGGCCGGGCAGAGGGGCTCCTCACTTCCCAGTAGGGGCGGCCGGGCAGAGGTGCCCCTCACCTCCCAGACGGGGTGGCTGGCCGGGCGGGGGGCTGACCCCCCCACCTCCCTCCCGGACGGGGCGGCTGGCCGGGGGGGGCTGACCCCCCACCTCCCTCCCGGACGGGGCAGCTGGCCGGGCGGGGGGCTGACCCCCCCACCTCCCTCCCGGACAGGGCGGCTGGCCGGGCAGAGGGGCTCCTCACTTCCCAGTAGGGGCGGCCGGGCAGAGGTGCCCCTCACCTCCTGGACGAGGCGGCTGGCCGGGCGGGGGGCTGACCCCCCCACCTCCCTCCCAGACGGGGCGGCTGGCCGGGCGGGGGACTGACCCCCCACCTCCCTCCCGGACAGGGCGGCTGGCCGGGCGGGGGGCTGACTCCCCCACCTCCCTCCCAGACGGGGCGGCTGGCCGGGCAGAGGGGCTCCTCACTTCCCAGTAGGGGCGGCCGGGCAGAGGCGCCCCTCACCTCCCGGACGGGGCGGCTGGCCGGGCGGGGGGCTGACCCCCCACCTCCCTCCTGGACGGGGCGGCTGGCCGGGTGTGGGGCTGACCCCCCCACCTCCCTCCCGGATGGGGTGGCTGGCCGGGTGGGGGGCTGACCCCCCACCTCCCTCCCGGACGGGGCGGCTGGCTGGGTGGGGTCTGACCCCCCCACCTCCCTCCCGGATGGGGCGGCTGGCCGGGCAGAGGGGCTCCTCACTTCCCAGTAGGGGCATCTGGGCAGAGGCGCCCCTCACCTCCCGGACGGGGTGGCTGGGCGGGCGGGGGGCTGACCCCCCCACCTCCCTCCCGGATGGGGCGGCTGCCGGGCGTAGACGCTCCTCACTTCCCAGACGGGGTGGCTGCTGGGCGGAGGGGCTCCTCACTTCTCAGACAGGGCGGCTGCCGGGCGGAGGGTCTCCTCCCTTCTCAGACGGGGCGGCTGGGCAGAGACGCTCCTTACCTCCCAGACAGGGTCGTGGCCGGGCAGAGGCGCTCCTCACATCCCAGACGGGGCGGCGGGGCAAAGGCGCTCCCCACATCTCAGACGATGAGCGGCTGGGCAGAGACGCTCCTCACTTCCTAGATGGGATGGCGGCCGGGCAGAGGGGCTCCTCACTTCCCAGTAGGGGCGGCCGGGCAGAGGCGCCCCTCACCTCCCGGACGGGGCGACTGGCCGGGCGGGGGGCTGATCCCCACCTCCCTCCTGGACGGGGTGGCTGGCCTGGTGGGGGGTGACCCCCACCTCCCTCCTGGACAGGGCGGCTGCCGGACGGAGACGCTCCTCACTTCCCAGACGGGGTGGCTGCCAGGTGGAGGGGCTCCCCACTTCTCAGACGGGGCGGCTGCCGGGCGGAGGGGCTCCTCACTTCTCAGATGGGGCGGCTGCCGGGCGGAGGGGCTCCTCACTTCTCAGATGGGGCGGTTGCCAGGCGAAAGGTCTCCTCCCTTCTCAGACGGGGCAGCTGGGCAGAGACGCTCCTCACCTCCCAGACGGGGTCATGGCCGGGCAGAGGCGCTCCTCACATCCCAGACAGGGCGGCGGGGCAAAGGCGCTCCCCACATCTCAGACGATGGGTGGCCGGGCAGAGACGCTCCTCACTTCCTAGATGGGATGGCGGCCGGGAAGAGGCGCTCCTCACTTCCTAGACGGGGTGGCGGCCGGGCAGAGGCTGCACTCTGGGCACTTTGGGAGGCCAAGGCAGGCGGCTGGGAGGTGGAGGTTGTAGTGAGCCGAGATCACGCCACTGCACTCCAGCCTGGGCACCATTGAGCACTGAGTGAACCAGACACCGTCTGCAATCCCGGCACCTCCGGAGGCTGAGGCTGGCGGATCACTCGCGGTTAGGAGCTGAGACCAGCCTGGCCAACACAGTGAAACCCCGTCTCCACCAAAAAAATACAAAAACCAGTCAGGCGTGGCGCCGCGCGCCTGCAATCGCAGGCACTCGGCAGGCTGAGGCAGGAGAATCAGGCAGGGAGGTTGCAGTGAGCCGAGATGGCAGCAGTACAGTCCAGCTTCGGCTCGGCATCAGAGGGAGACGGTGGAAAGAGAGGGAGAGGGAGACCATAGGGAGAGGGGAGAGGGGAGAGGGGAGAGGGAGAGCCTGAAGACATTTTTAAACCCTCCCCTGGATGGATCAGCTGGCACCATCCAGGTTGACAAACTGGCTTATCTGATTTTGTGGCCCTCACTCAGGAACTGATTTAGCATAAGAAGACAGCCATCATGTAAAATGGTGGCAACTAAAACAAAGTATTGTCATGTGGTTACGGGTCATGATCCCAAGGACATGAAACAAGACAAGAGACCTGTAGCCAAGTTTATTACTGACCATTCTGTTGGGCTGCCTTGAACAGCAGGCTTATGAGGTCCACGGTCTGCATCCGAACCTAAGGTACCCTTTCTCTTAACAGAACCATATGGAAAGACACACAAAGCACATCAGAATGGCTACAGCTTAAGACCAACCTCACGATTTTTTTCATTAATTAAAACTTTACAGAGAATATAAACAATGATCCTTATTATCCCTTTCACTGGTTTGCATAGGGAGAGAAAAGCCAAAAGCTTGACTGTTAGAAAAAACTTCTACCCTTTTGCCAGCGTGTCAGGCTTCTGGGTTCCCTTCCCCTAGCTCAACTCTAAGCCAAGCATTTTAAGGTTTGGAGAAATTAACTTTTCCCAGTTTGGAAGAACATTATGAAAGAGCCATTTTAAACTGTGAAAGTAGGCCAGGTACAGTGGCTCATGCCTGTAATCCCAGTACTTTGGTGGGTCGAAGTGGGCGGATCACCTGAGGTCAGGAGTTTGAGACCAGCCTGGCCAACATGGTGAAACCCCATCTCTACTAAAAATACAAAATATCAGCTGGACGTGGTGGTGCATGCCTGTAATCCTAGCCACTCAGGAGGTTGAGACAGAAGAATCGCTTGAACCCAGGAGGCAGAGGTTGCAGTGAGCTGAGATCACGCCACTTCACTCCAGCCTGGGCAACAAGAGTGAAACTCAATCTCAAAAAAAATAAATAACAAATAATAAAAATAAACTGTGAAAGAAGGAAAAACACTGTAGAAAAGTCTGGGTGTTCCAGTTAGGGTTGTCAAGAGGTATTTCCTCTCTTCCTATTGGGAATGGTGTTTCCCCTCGTTTTTTTTTTTTTTTTTTTTTTTTTGCCTTTCCTATTTTCTCTTTTCCTTTTAGGCCTACTATGGGAGACATATTCCTCATCTCCAAATTTCTCTGCTGCCTACAGAGCTGGCTGGCTCTCAGCTGTGGTTAGGGTTTGGCTTAGGAGCAGCATAACACCCCTTCATGAGAGGTCAAATACCTAAGTTACATTTTGGAAAGCTTCTATATACCTATTGGGGTTGTCAGAAAATTGGCCTAAGTCTCTCTTTATTTGCCTAAGGTCCTGTAATGAGAAGGGAACTTGAAAGGTCCCCAAATAAGGGAGATCCTCAGATGGATCCCCCGGAAGTTGCTTCTCTAATTTGGGGGCATTATTCTCTTTGGTCATGCCAGATGTGATTGCTAAAAGGGCTGGGTTAATTTTGTAACACTTGCAAAGGTCTAATAAAAAGGCCACGCCCTTGTGCAAAAGAAAATGAGCCACTTTTTCTTTAAAGTTTCAGGGTGAAAGGAGTCCCAGTGCTTCAGAATGCATTCCAGGGGAGTGCAGGCTGAAGATGGTACCCATCTAGAAAGAGAAGTGAGAAAAAGGCATCCTTTTAGTCTCCTTCCTTTTGGTGTGACCTAGGGTGGAGACGAAGACAGTGGGGGTGTCCCCCTGATGTTTTCCCTCCGTGGTTCCTTGGTCCCAGCACCTTGTTGAACATGCCGCCCATGGTTGCAGGTGTGACCTCCAGGCATGGAACCAGAGGAACTAAGCGATTGGGGTTAGTCACGCTCACCCAAGTGACTCTAGTCCTCTGCCTGTGATTTCCCTTTGACTTCCTGGATTTGTGTGATCTACCTGGCTCCCCAAAAATTGGATCCCAAGAAAAGCTATGTAATAGTTGGGCAAGGACCCTTTAATGGAGTGGGAGTGCTAAATTGAACTCTATATCCTGCTATTATGGCCCATACTGAAGCGTTTACCCTTAGAGAATGGTTCTCGTTAACTTCTGAACTTAAAATCCCCTTACCAATTAAGTACCACTCTAATTGGAGGCAGAATAGGTGCCTTAAAAGAATGTAGGGATTGAATGGCCCTTTTACTGTTGATGGGACAGTATTGACACTAAAATTTGGTTTTGGAGGATATTTTACCCCTAATTGTTGAAGGCAGAGTTTTCCCATTTACAGAAGTAGCGTGAAGCCTGGTTTTTAGTAGAGAGGCACAAAAAGGGGAGAGAATTGGGAGGCTAGGGTGTTTCAGTGAAGGACAAACAATGTGCCTCATGGAGAGGATCCCTATTCCACTAGGTGGCGCTGTTTACCTTGAAACGCCATGTGTTCTGTAGACCAAGGGCAGAGTGACATTGACATGCCATGTGTTCTCCAGACCAAGGACAGAGAGAGACCTGGAAATGCTGTGCTCGCCAGACCAAGCGCAGAGACACATGCTCACTGTTGGGGGGGAACCTTCTGTTCCTAGAAAATCACAAAGACACCTTCCCCTGAGCTATATCCCCAGTTACTATGACATTCCCTGATCTTGCCAAACGAGATTACTTCCCTGAAGTGTAAAACTTCCTGCACACTGCATACACAGAGAGGATAAGAGATATGACAAATGTGGTCAAGGAAGGAGGAAATTATGAAGGAAAGTTGGAGATCCTGGTGCCGACACCCCACTGGGGCAGTTGGAAGCAGGGGTCAGTCCAGAAGCCTTTGGATAACACCAGGGGGTAGCCCCAGCCAGAAGCCCTCAGTTGCCTCAGGACTTCTTCCAGCCCCACACCATGGCTGTCCTTCATGAAAGGTCTAAAATGGAGACTGAGAGCCTCAGAATGAAAAGACAGAGTTGGAGTCCACTCCTTTACTCACTGTTTCGATGAATGTTGTACTTTGGTATCCCAGACAGGCCCCCATTATGAAGCAGCTTCATTTTCTGGGGTATATACCCTTGGGTTCTTTGTTGTGGGCCAAAAAATTTAGGACACAGACAAACACAAGGAGTTTAGGAGCAGAAGTTTAATAGGTAGAAGAAAAGAGAAAGAGAAACAGCTTCCTGCACAGAGGAAGGGGTCTCCAAGCAGAAAGAACCTAGCAGAAAATGACCAAGTGGAAAAGGACTGGCTGGTGGCAAATAAGCCGAGTTTTATATACAGTTTGAGGTCGTGGTGTCTGATTTATGTAGGGCTCACAGATTGGTTCGATCAGGTATGGGTTTACATAGGGCACAGGGAAGACTGGTCACCTCACCTTAATCTTCTTATGCAAATGGACTTTCCAGTTGATCAGTGCTATCTTATCCACTCCTTTACAGTACCCATGGCTGGCAGAAAAGGGAGGATGGAGCCATCATCTTGAATATGTCTAGTCCTTAGTTCCTGCCTGCATTCACCTGTGCAAGCGCCCAGCTTTCAGGCTGCTCTTTGTTAGAAAATGATTTGGGGCTGCTTTTCATTAAAAAGAGAAGACTTACCAAGGACTCCCATGCCCTTACTATCTGCCTAAGTAATTTCTTCTTAACTCCTGTATCAACAGTTACCCATCAAATACAAAGGAGGAAGGGTTACCAGTAAGCAACAGGGTTGACATGAAAACAGAGTGGTGAGACCTACAGAAATCTTTGGAAACAACTGCTTATGAACGGCCTACCAAGTTCCCACTTTTTTATTTTTTTTGAGACAGGGTCTCACTCTGTCACCTAGGCGGGAATGCAGTGGTGCAATCACGGCTCACTCATTACAGCCTCAACCTCCCGAGCTCAAGTGATCCTCCCATATCAGCCTCCCAAGTAGTTGGGACTACAGGCATGCACCATCATCCCTGGCAAATTTTTGTACTTTTTGTAGAGATGGGATTTCACTGTGTTGCCCAGGCTGGTCTCGAGCTCCTGGGCTCAAGCAATCCACTCAACTCAGCCTCCCAAAGTGCTGAGATTACAGGCATAAGCCACCGTGCCCAACTCCCACTTAATGTTTTCTTTTGTTTTTTGAGTCAGAGTCTTGCTCTGTCACCCAGGCTTGAGTGCAGTGGTGCAATCTTGGCTCACTGCAACCTCCATCTCCTGGGATCAGGCAATTCTCCTGCCTCAGCCTCCCGAGTAACTGGCATTACAGTCATGTGCCAACACACCTGGCTAATTTTTTGTATTTTTGGTAGAGATGGGGTTTCACCTTGTTGGCCAGGCTGGTCTTGAACTCCTGACCTCAAGCGATCCACCTGCCTTGGCTTCCCAAAGTGCTAGGATTACAGGCATGAGCCACCACACATGGCCTCCCACTTAGTTTTTATATCAAGACAAACAACAAAAATACCTCCTTGTCCAGTAAACAGAGGTCTATTTTGATACAATAGACAGTTTTCATCTTTCACGCAATTCCCATACATGAATCAATTCACAGGTGCACAGACCATTGATTAAAGGAAGAGTATAGGATGCTTAAGGAAAGATCCAGCAACAGCAACACAAGTTCATACTATGAACATTTTTTCCTGTTCTTTCCCAACGGATAAATACACAAACCTCTTGGGGACAATCAGACAACTAACCACACTGATTCCTGGAGACCCACAATGCCTCTGGGCTTCAGCAGTCAGAGTATGGGCTTATGGAAATGTATGATTAAGTGTCGATAAGAAAAACAGAGAACATTCAACATATTTCAAGCAGAAATGTATATAATGCAGGGACTTGCTTACAAAGATGTTGGAAATGCCAAAGGAGCTAAGAGTAAAATGTGACATTTTCCAGAGCCCAGGAAACCACGCTGGGGGTGAAGCCAACAACCCCACTCTCACTACTGACAGTGCTGGAAGAGCCACCACTGCTAAAGGTAAGTCACCTCCTAAAGCCTAAGAATTTCTCCCTTCTTCTCACCTTCAAATATAACCAAGCACCTCCCATTGGCACAACGTAACTGGGACCCAGCTAGCAGTGGAGTCTGGGAAGTGTTGTTGGCTGGTGTCTAGCTCTGGCAGTACAGGGCAGATGGCAGATGGTCAACTGACAGGCTAAGTACCAAGAGACAACAGGAGGCATGGGGATTTAGGTGACAAATGGAGTTTTGACCAAAGTCCACTTTAGGGTGGATCTAGTCCCCAAAACTGATAGTTTTGTCCTTGTTTGTATAACTGTAAGGAATTTCCTAAAATACTGGCAGAAACCTGCATTAGCCTACTGACCATAGGTTAATAGCTTTTATTATAAGAATAGGTTATTATATAACTTAACATAGGTTAAATAGAATAGGTTTATTATAAGAATAGGTTAATAGCTTTTATTATAAGAAGAACAGGCTGGGCGTGGTGGCTCATGCCTGTAATCTTAGCACTTTGGGAGGCTGAAGCAGGCAGATCACCTGAGGTCAGGAGTTCGAGACCAGCCTGGCCAACATGGGGCAACCCCATCTCTACTAAAAATACAAATATTAGCCAAGTGGCAGGTGCCCATAATCCAAGCTGCTCGGGAGGCTGAGGCAGGAGAATTGCTTGAACCCAGGGGCAGAGATTGCAGTGAGCTGAGATCACACCACTGTACTTCAGCCTGAGTGAGAGAGTGAAACTCTGCCTCTAAATAAATAAATAAATAAATAAATAAAACAAGCTGGATGTAGTGGCTCATGCCTGTAAACTCTCAACACTTTAAGAGGCTGAGGCTGGCAGATCACTTGAGGCCAGGAATTTGAAACCAGCATGGGCAGCATGGTAAAACCCTGTCTCTACTAAAAATACAAAAATTAGCTGGGCATGGTGGTACACGCCTGTAATCCCAGCTACTCAGGAGGCCGAAGCAGGAGAATCGCTTGAACCTGGGAGGCAGAGGTTGCAGTTAAGCTGAGATCATGCCACTGCACTCCAGCCTGGGCGACAGAGTGAGACTCTATCTCAAAAAAGAAAAACAAAGTAGAACTCATCAAAGTTTTTCATTCCCACCAAAATGTAAATTAAAATAAAAAATTCTGGTATGCTGAGAGCAACTAAAAGAATTTTTTAAATAAAAATAAAATAAAAAATCCTGAAAGCATTGCAAAGTTTAATGCCACCATCAAAGACCTCAGATATGCAGAGGCGGTGACTTCTGTCACATCCATATCCATGTCTTCAGTTTAGATAAAGAGACAGATAGTCTTCAAGAAGGTGGAGGAATATTGAAAACTGAATCAAATGGCACCCTCAGTTGCCACTGCTATTTCAGATGTGGCTTTTGGGGGAGTATATCAGTACGACTCCCAGAATTTGATCAAGCAAATGCATTTTTCTCCAATATAACAGAGGATATAAGAAGCAATTTGTGGCCAGGCATGGTGCCTCATGCTTGTAATCCCAGCACTTTGGGAGGCTAAGGCAGGTGGATCATTTGAGGCCAGTAGTTCGAGACCAGCCTGGCCAACATGGTGAAATCTTGTTTCTACTAAAAATACAAAAAATTAGCCAGGCATGGTGGCGGGTGCCTGTAATCCCATCTACTTGGGAGGCTGAGGCAGGGGAATTGCTTGAACCCTGGAGGTGGAGGTTGCAGTGATCCAAGATCGCGCCATTGCACTCCAGCCTGAATGACAGACCGAAACTCCATCTCAATGGAGAAAAAAAAAAAAAGAAGCAGCAGCAATTTGCTTTATGGCCAGGCATGGTGGCTCACACCTGTAATCCTAGCACTTTGGGAGGCTGAGGCTGGCAGAAGTTGCAGTGAGCCAAGATCATGCGTGCCACTCCACTCCAGCTTGGGTGACAGAGTGAGACTCCCTCTCAAAAAAAAAAAAAAAAAAGCAATTTGCTTTATAATCTTTACTAGAAGAAAATCCAACCCTTCTGCTCTGTGCCCCAATTTGGTCTGTAGAAATTTTGGCTCTGCCATTATCTGTATCAGTCAGTTCAGTGCAGAAAACAAACAACTCAATGTATTCAAAACAGGCATTTCCTGCCAGCAGCCACTTCTGCAGAAAGGTGACTTCTGCCTCATGTCTGCTTTCCTGAATCTCACATGGATGTGCCTACTTGAAGGAACCTAGTTCACAAGCAGAACCTTAGCTGCAAGGGACTCTGGGAAATGTATTTCACTTTACAATGCATCCAATAGAAGGAAGGTGGCATAGAGGTCAAGAGTCAATCCAAGTATTTGTCATTCCATCCTACAGGCTGTCATGCTGTTCCACTATTTTGGTGGCATCGTGCTGACAGAACCCCAAAAGTAGAAAACATTGGGTATAAAAGGGTGGGAGATAAATCCAACAAAAATATAGCAGCCTGCCATTTCATTAAAATTTTGGAAGTCACACAGTCTGAGACACACCAGGACATTCCCTCCAGAGCAAAGGACAGGTTGCTGCACTTTAGTCTTCCTTCCTCTAAGAAGGAACCCCAGTGCTTGATAGGTCTCTTTGGATTTTGCGGGCAACATACAAACATTACTAGGTACACTACTTCTTTTTTTTTTTTAATAATTTTTTTACTTTTATTTTTAGCAAAGACATGGTTTTGCCATGTTGGCCAGGCTGGTCTTGAACTCTTGGCCTCAAGCAATCAGCCCGCCGTGGCTTCCCAAAGTGCTGGAATTATAGGCATGAGCCACCGCACCCAGCCAACTCCTTCTAACTATTTGCCAGTCTCCAGGTTTGAGTAAGGCACAGAGTTAGAGAGGATGCCTCTCCAACTGGTCCAGGCTCAGCAATTTGGCCCTGACAGCTGAACAGATCCACAGTCAAAGTGTCTGAGGGAAGGCCAGGTGCGGTGGCTTACACCTGTAATCCCAGCACTTTAGGAGGCCAAGGCAGATGGATCACCTGAGGTCAGGAATTCAAGACCAGCCTGACCAAGATGGAGAAACCCCGTCTCTATTAAAAATACAAAATTAGCTGGGCATGGTGGCGGGTGCCTGTAATCCCAGCTACTCAGGAGGCTGAGGCAGGAGAATTGCTTGAACCTGGGAGGCGGAAGGTGCAGTGAGCCGAGATCGTGCCATTGCACTCCAGCCTGGGCAACTAAGAGTGAAACTCTGCCTCAAAAAAAAAAAAAAAAAAAAAAAGCGTCTGAGGGAAATGATGCCATACTGAGCCTATTGCAAACATTGGTAGAGGGATCACCATAGAGGCCCTCAAAGTTTGGAGGCAAAGCTGTTAGCCGTTCCTCATTCATACTGAGTATTTTTCTTTTGAGAAATAGCTCCTGAGTTTTAGTAGTAGTAGCTACTCGTAGCTAGTAGCTACTTTTTTTTTTTTAAAAGAACATGAACCAAAGTTTTATTTGTTCATTATCGCATTTGAAGTACTCTTCGATGACATCCTTGCCCTAGTAGTAGCTACTAGGATTTTCCTAATAGTTCTAGTAGGCTGAATGCTTGACCATAGAGCACCAGGTGACGTTGCAACCTGAGCTGCCCATCATGAATTGGGTGTTTTCTGATCGCCAATACTCAGTAATTCTCAAGTGAAAGTGGCCCATAGAGAATGTGGCCTAAACAGCCGTGAAGGTGCAATGAGCAGGCTGTTCTTACTCCCAGTACCCATTCCTGCGCACTGCTCCAGAGACTCCAACCCAGGCGACACGGGAGGAAACGAGTGTGAACTGTTATGCATGGCTCTATACAATGTGCTGGTATGAGCCAGAAATGGACTGTCATGGCCTGAGCAAGGTCACTCTGAAGGATAGCAGAGAAAGGAACTCTTCTTGGTGGCAGTTGGAGCAAGGCATGTGGTTTTCCACTGTCTCGAGGCAGAGATGTCTTGAAATCAGAATCAACATTGAATCACAGGCCATGGTTACTGAAGGAAGCAAGATGAGAGAATAAAAAGTTTAGGAGAGGATGGGCACGGTGGCTCATGCCTGTAATCCCAGCATTTTGGGAGGCCGAGGCAGGCAGATCACTTGAGGTCAGGAATTCTAGACCAGCCTGGCCAACATGGCGAAACCTTTGTGTCTACCAAAAAACACAAAAATTAGCCAGGCTTGGTGGCCACACCTGTAATTCCAGCTACTCAGGATGTGGGAGCACAAAAATCACTTGAACCTGGGAGGTGGAGGTTGCAGTGAGCAGAGATGACACCTCTGCACTCCAGCCTGGGCAACAGAGTGAGACCCTGTCTCAATAACAATAAAAAAAGTTTGGGAGAGAGAAACAAGGATAGACCCGCTGAAATAGACCCAGCCATTAGAATATTCATGACTATGTAAATGATTGTGACAAGGCTCCACTGTAAAGAAAAAAAAATATGAGAGCCTGGTTTTCAGATGGCAGATTCTGAAAGAGCAAGAAACAGTTTTATGGAAATGGTTATATGGCCCCAAAGGATACTGGAGAAGGAAATTCCTCAGTAGGCAGAACTGTAAGCAGTGCATTTCATTGTCCACTTTGCCTGGTAGGAAAAATGGCCTGAGGTCAGGATCTATACCAGTTCACGAGCCAATGACAAATAGTGTGAGCAGCTCAGCATCTTAAAAGATTGCAAGTTAATGACAAAGAGGTTTGGGAAAGGTGGATTTCCTGGAATGGTCACAGATCATGAGACAGCAGGTGTGCCAAATGATTGCTCACCATGGGCCCCCGCTGTGCAGGAAGCTTTCACTAATCAGCAGATCTGTTCTGTGGATATTAACTAGATGGCCTTTTCCACCAGCCAGTCCAGTTCTTGTTCAATGGGTTCATGGACAAAGGACGATAGTGACAGGAGTGGAAATTATGCCTAGGCCCAAGAACAGGGACATCCCTGTCCAAGGCCATCCTGGCAACCACCACTACTGACCTACTGATGCCCAGTTTGCCTACAGGAGCAAACAGTCCTGGACTCTTGATGTGACGTCATACCTTGAGGGAAAAAACCAACTATCTGGTGGCAGATCAATTACATAGGACCATGTCCCTTGTGAAGAAGGAAAAATTTGTCTCACCGGCGACAGTGCTTACTCTGGGTTTGAATTTCCTTTCCCTGCTTCTCATTCTTCTCTCAGAACCTCCATCTATGGACTTAATACACAGTCTTAGTGTCCCACACAATATTGTTTCTGACCATGAAATTCACTTCACAAGAAAAGAAGTGAGAGTGAGCAGACACCAGAGGATTCACTGACCTGCGCTCCATCATCCAGCCTTCTAGAGTGGTGGCAAAACCCACTGAAGGTCCAGGTAATCTACCAGCTGTTAGATAGCACCCTGTGAGATACAGCACTGTTAAAAGGATGCAGTATATGCTCTGAACCAGTGTACCATTTCTTCCTTAGCCAGATACATAGTTCAGAAACCAAGGGCTGTGTGTAGGAGTGGTTTCTTTCACACTTAGACTTTTTTTTTTTTTTGGAGACAGGGTCTCCCTCTGTCACCCAGGGTAGAGTGCAGTGGTGCAATCTTGGCTCACTGCAACCTTCACTTCCCGGGCTCAACTGATTCTCCTGCCTCAGCTAGCACCACAGGTGTGAGCCACTATGCCTGGCTAACTTTTTTTTAGTATTTTTTAGAGACAAGGTTTTGCCATGTTGCCCAGGCTAGTCTCGAACTCCTGGCCTCAAGCGATCCATCTGCTTCAGCCTCCCAAAGTGCTGCGATTACAGGTGTAAGCCACTGAGCCCAGCCCACAGTGAAACTTTTTGACTCACTCATAAGTTATTTGCTTCTTGACTCTATGACTGTAGGGAGGGGAGGTATGTTAAAAGCTTTTAGTGTCTAAGAGAGAAATGCCTCCATCACGTGACACAAATTTTCAACAAATTGGAAGTTGAAATTGCCACTCAACCTTTTTGAGTATCTCCTGCCACTGAACAGACAGGCCAAAAAAAAAAAAAAAAACAAGATATTTTCTAGAATTTTAAACTCTAGTTACCAAGTGGAAATAGGTTGTTACCACTGAGTGGAGGCAGGGAGGTTTAGTGATAGACTTTGCTATATTTCCTAAGGATCCTACAACTACTGCAATATTCTGTGATCAAAGTCACTGCAAAACTACTGCAATTCTATACAAAAGGATCTTCTAGGCCACAGATAGCTCAGGAATGAAGGGGTGGGTCTCTCCGGTGGCTAAATAACTTGAACATCTGTTGCTGACTGAAGGCAGATGGAACCTAGAATAGATAGTAAAGAAGGAAAGTCATAAATACAAGATCAGCCTTAGACTGCTTTATATGGGGGGGGGGGGCGGATTATAGTCTCTACTTGAATTTCTTTCCTTGATGTAGATATTTACATATTTCAAATACTTTTGCTTCTCTTTCTTCTCCCTTTCTGCCACTATCGTCTCTAGGTGGTTTTATAGGGAGATTAACTTCACCATTCAGTGATGGATTGCAGATTCCTAAGCAGGAATTCTGAGAGCCGGAGGACTGTCGTCAAGGCTTTGGATGCCTTCTTTGGAGAGTAATTAAAACAGTGTTTTTAATTACAGAAGTGGTAGCTACTTTATGCTAATTGGGAAGCAAGTCTAAGTTCAAAACACAGAGTATATGTGTTTGGCAGCAAATGGGGAACAGGACAGTTGATGTTCGGGCTATCTGCATCCAAGCCCAGTCTCCCTTTTGGGAAAAAACCCTCACTGTTGTAGTAAGAATATTCCACTTCCTGCCTCCCACCTCCCTTATACAGAAGCCAGAGGGAGCTAGATCTTTCCCCACTCCCAGAAACAGCCAAGAAGGAGGCTTATGGTGTGTGAGTCCCAAAAACAATGCTGGAGGTGCCCAAAAGAATATTATTATTGACTGAATGCGGTGGCTCACGCCTGTAAGTTTAGCACTTTGGGAGGCTGAGGCGGGTGGACTGCTTAAGCCCAGGAGTTCAAGATCAGCCTAGGCAACATGGCAAAACCCTGTATCTATAAAAATACAAAAATTAGCCAGATGGTGGCGTGTGCCTGTGGTCCCAGCTACTTGGGAGGCTGAAGTGGGAGGGTGGCTTGAGCCCAGGAGGCAGAGGTTGCATTGAGCCGAGATCGTGCCACTACACTTCAGCCTGGGAGACAGAGTGAGACCCTGTCTTAAAATATATATATATTGCCAGGTGTGATGGCACATGCCATGTGATGCATGTGATGAGTAATCCCAGCCACTCAGGAGGCTGAGGCAGGAGAATCGCTTGAACCCAGGAGGCAGAGTTTGCAGTGAGCCTAGATCGCGCCATTGCACTCCAGCCTGGGCAACAAGGGCAAAACTCCATCTCAAAATATATATATATATAATCTATATAATATATATTACATATTTTGCTATATTTCCTCTGAGCCAGTCCACAGTGCCATCTTTTGGGAACTCTGGTAACAGAGCCACCCTGGAGACAAAGTTCTTCTTTGCTCTTTGGGCTACAATATTCCACCCCTTTGGTGGTTCTAAGAATTCTATGAGACAACAGTGCCTAGCACACAAAGGATGCTCCCCTTTTGTCAATTATAAAGTGATACATAAATATATGGGAGTCTGGGGAGAACAGGGCTTTGCTCAAAATCACATAGGACATTAGGAGTACAATCAGGACCCGTGTATTCTGGTAAAAGTTTAACAATTGGCTTGGTGGAAGAAGGGGCATGATTTGTATTGTTTGTGGATTTTAATGATTAAACACTCCCACCTTCATCAATTTTAAGGTGCCAATGTGACATCAATCACTGAATGCAGAGTTGAGGAGAGATATCTCCTATTAGGCCGGGCATGCTGGCTCATGCCTGTAATCCCAGCACTTTGGGAGGCCGAGGCAGGTGGATCACCTGAGGTCAGGAGTTCAAGACCAGCCTGATCAACATGGTGAAACTCTGTCTCTACTAAAAATACAAAAAAATTAGCCAGGCATGGTGGCACGCACCTGTAAGCCCAGCTACTCGGGAGGGGGAGGCAAAAGAATCGCTTGAACCCGGGAGGCAGAGGTTGCAGTGAACCGAGATAGTGCCACTGCCCTCCAGCCTGGGCAACAAAAGTGAAACTCCGTCTCAAAAAAAAAAAAAAAAGTACACTATTATATAGTATTTCCACCATATAGATACAATAAATGTAAGTTACTTCAAGAACACAGATGAGCTCTCTGCTCTTGCCATACAACATACAGACACATCTCGTGTAGCACCAGCAGCAGCCTTGAGACATCATGGTGTGAGTGAAGGCCAGAGTAAATAGATGGGACCATATTGGAAGCCTGTTTACCAGGGCTGCTTTTAACTCTAGCAAAGTGGATAGTGTCACCATCTATGACCACTTCATTCAGGTCAACTCCATGGTCTACATGTTCTAGTATGACTCCACCCATGACAAGTTCCAAGGCACCATCAAGGCTAAGAACAAAAAGTTTGTCACCAATGGAAATCCCATCACCATCTTCCAGGAACAAAATCCCATCAAAATCAAATGGGCTGGTCCTGACGCTGATTATGTTATGAAGTCCACTGGCATCTTCACTGCCTTGGAGAAGGCTGGGGCTCACTTAGAGGGTGCAACCAAAAGGGTCATATCTGCTCTCTCTGTTGATGCCCCCATGTTTGTGATGGCCGTGAACTTTGAGAAGTATGAAAACAACCTTGTGATTGTCAGCAATGCTTCCTGTACTGCCAATTGTTTAGCTGCCCTGCCCAAGGTCATCCATGACAACTTTGGCATCATGGAGGGACTCATGGCCACAGTTGGTGCCAATATTGCCACCCAGAAGACTGTGGATGGCCTCTCTGGGAAACTGTGGCGTGATGGCCACAGGACTCTCCAGGACATCATCCCTGCATTTACCCACTCTACCAAGGCTGTGGGCAAGGCCATCCCTGAGCTTAACAGAAAGCCCACTGGCATGGCCTTCCATGTCTCCACTGCCAACATGTGGGTTGTAGACCTGATCTGCCATCTGGAGAGAGCTGCCCAAATATGATGACATCAAGAAGGTGGTGAAACTGGCATCGGAGGCCACCCTCAAGGGCCTCCTGAGCTACACAGAGCACCAGGTTGCCTCCTCCAACTTTAACAGAGACACCCACCTTTTCCACCTTCAATGCTGGGAATGGCATTGCCCTCAAAGACCACTTTGTCAAGCTCATTTCCTGATATGACAATGAATTTGGCTACAGCAACAGAACGATATACCTTATGGTCTACATGGCCTCCTAGGAGTAAGAGCCCTCTGAACCACCAGCCCCAGTGACAGCACGAGAGGAAGAGAGGCCCTCAGCTGCTGGGGAGTCCCTGCCAAACTCAGTCCCCCACCACACTGAGAATCTCCCCCTCCTGAACACTGTTTCCATGCCAGGCTCCCTGAAGAACGGGAGGGGACTATGAGACCGCACTTTGTCATGTACCATCAATAAAGTCCCCTGTACCCAGCCAAAAAAAGTAAAGTGAGCATAAATGATAGTGAAATATATAAAAGTAATTACATAGTGATGAGTTTGGGTTATTTATTACCTTTGTTTTTATTTTATTTATTTATTTTTTAGAAATGAGCTCTTGCTCTGTCACCCAGGCTGGAGTACAATAGAGTAATCATACCTCGCTGTAACCTTGAACTCCTGGGCTCAAGCGATCATCCTGCTTCAGCTGCCTGAAAAGTTGCGATTATAGGTGTGAGCCACCACACCCAGCTCTATAACTTATTTAATGGTAAGTTTATAAAATTTAATTAAATAATGTCCGTGTTCAACAACCAGCTTTTAAAATTCCTTTTTTTCTTTTTCTTTTTTTTTTTTTTTTTTTGAGACAGGGTCTCCCTCTGTCACCCAGGGTGGAGTGCAGTGGCTCGATCCCTGCTCACTGCAACCTCTGCCTCTCAGGCTGAAGTGATTCTGCTGCCTCAGCCTCCCAGGTAGCTGAGACTACAGGCGTGAGCCACCACACCCAGCCAAAATTCCTGAAATGTTAACAATCAGCTCTAGAGGGCTGAACTAGAACCATTCCATGGGCTTTTAGGCATTCCCTGTGCTGCCTGCATCAGCAACTTAGGCATTTTGGTCTTACACTGGGTTCTACAAATTACGCAGCCAGTCCTCCCTGCCAACTCTATGCTGGAATCTCCACAGCCAAACTGAGGGCGGCCTTGGGCCTTGGAAATTTCTGAAAGGCTTGAGTCACCTCCCAGGATTATCCCAGGCCTAGCAGCCTTCCACGGAGGAACCCCACCCTAGTCCAGAGGAGCCAGAAGGCCTCTCCTAGGAGCCGGGGAGATAGGGAGCCGGGGAGCCCGGGAGCCAGCTTCCCGTGAAGAATGAGTCCACAGCACCATCTGGTGGCACCTGGGTGTCAGGGCTCCCTGGGAGCAAAAGCCAGGATCCTGGGATAAGAATCACCTGCCAATTCTAATGGGGTGGGTAGGGGGAGTAGGAAAAAAATCATCTGCCAAAAGGGGTCCAGCAGTGTCAGAGGGGGGATTTTAGTCAAAGGAGGGTCTGAGGGTGCGGGATTTACCTGCATTCATACTTTGCCTAAGAGCTGCAGGAGACTGTAGAGGCCCCAAGGACAGTGAAAAAACTGAATTTCAGAGAGAAAAAGTGACAACTGCCCATAAACCAGTATTAAAATCTAGCTCTGCTGACTCCCAAACCAGTGTTCTTTCAACATACTGTTTAACTCAACAGATGTCCATTAGCCCTCTACCAGCGCCTAGCATTGTATTAGGCTCTGAGGACAGGGGTAAGGAGGTAAGACAATCATAATCACTACATGAGGACTTTATGCCTTGCAATGTGCTAGGTGTTTTATTTATTTTCTTTAGTCATTACAACAACTGGAATTAGTATCCCAATGTTAAGGATGAAGACATTGGCTGGGCACAGTGGTTTATGCCTGTAATCCCAACACTTTGGAAGGCCAAAGCAGGTGGATCGCTAGATCCCAGGGGTTCGTAGACCAGCCTAGGCAACATAGCAAGACTCCATCTCTACAAAAAAAAAAAAAAATTAAATTAGGCATGGTGGCACATGCCTGTGGTCCCAGCTACTCAGGAGGCTGAGGCAGGAGGATCACTTGAGCCTAGAAGGTTGAGGCTGCAGTGAGCCATGATCATGCCAGTGCCGTCCAGCTGGGGTGACAGAGTGAGACCTGCCTCAAAAAAAGAAAAGAAAAAAAAAAAAAGGATGAATATGTTTGATGCCAGAGGTTATGGCAGTGAAAGGAGCCAACGGTCAAGGTACTGGGGTGAACAGATAAGGAAGACCAAAGAAACCCAAGCAAAGGGTCCCACTGAATCCACAGTCACTAGGGACATCATGGGCGAGCACTCTGCTGGGCCTGGGGGTGAGGAATGAGACAAGGTGAAGATAACGAAGGACAGGATGCCTGCAGCTATCATCTGGGTGGGGAGGCAGGACATAAAGTTGGAAGAAGTTAAGACTAGCATGAAATGCACAGAAGCTTGATTTTATTAGACAGCCTTGGGTTCAAATCCGAGTTCTGCCATTTCCTAGCTGTGTTACCTTGAGAAAGTCACCCCATATCTCAGAATCTTAGCTTTTTCACTTTTATTTAAAAAAAAATAATAGAGGCCAGGCACAGTGGCTCATGCCTGTAATCCCAGCACTTTGGGAGGCTGAGGCAGGCGGATCACCTGAGGTCAGCAGTTCAAGACCAGCCAGGCCAACATGGCGAAACCCTGTCTCTACTAAAAATACAAAAATTAGCTGGGTGTGGTGGTGCACACCTGTAATCCCAGCTACTCAGGAGGTTGAGGCAGGAGAATCACTTGAACCTGGGAGGCTGAGGTCGCAGTAAGCCAAGATTGCACCACCGCACTCCAGCCTGGGCGACACAGTGAAACTGTCTCAAAATAATAATAATAATAACAATAGAGATAGGGTGCCATTATGTTGCCCATACTGGTCTCAAACTTCTGGGCTCAAGCAATCCTTCCATCTCAGCCTCCCAATATGCTGGGATTACATGAGTCACCGTGCCTGGTCACCTTCTTCATTTATAAAATGTAGATTAAAAATAGTTCCCACCTCATTGAGCTTTTGGGAAGGTACACTGTATAAAGTGCTCACCCCAATGGCACCGTTAGATCTGTTAACAGTAGCATTTAATCATTTGATCACATCATCTTCACAACACAAATCATTTCCTTATTCCAAACCTCTGGTGACTCTCCTCTGTCCATGAATTTTAAGTCCTGCATTCAAGGCTCTCAAGAATCGAGATGTTAATGACCTTTACAGCCTCACGTCCATCCTCTCTTTTCCTTTTTCTTTTTAGCTACTCCAGATTGCTCTAAATTAGTCCTGTCTTTGTCCTCACTCTCCTTGCATTTATTCTTTCATTCACTGAACAAATATCGAGTGTCTATTATGTACCAAACACTGTTGTAGGTGCTAGCCGTAGACAGGTGAACAAGACAGACAAAAATCCTGCCTTCATTGAGGTTGCATTTCTAGTCTGAAGGAGGCAAACAATTTTTTAAACAAAGTATAATATACAATATGTCAGAGAAGAGAAATGGGGGTGCTTGTTATGCAACTTGTGATTTTAAATAATGTGGTCATGGTGAGTAAGAAGATTATATTCAAGTAAAGATCTGAATGAGGTGAAAGTTAGAAGCACATAAATATCCGGAGGTAAGTGCAGTCTAAACAAAAGGAACAGCAAGTTGAAAGGCCCCAAGTCAGGAGAGTCCCAGAAATTTTCAGGGAATATCAAAGTAGCCAATGTGTCTGGAGCAGAGTGACTAAGGGGGCCAGTAATGTGAGGTCAGATCAACTATACGGGGCCTTAAAGGAGACTGTGAGGACTTATTGGCTTTTTCTCTGAGTGAAATAAGAGGACATTGCAGAACTTTGGGCAGAGGAAGGCTGTAATCTGGCATGTATATACATATATATATATATACACATATATACATATATACATATATACACATATATACATATATATACATATATACACATATATATACACATATATATACATATATATATATACACACACGTTTTTCTTTGTTTTAAAGACAAGGTCTCTCCATTGCACAGGCAGTAATGTAGTGGCATGGTCACAGCTCACTGCAGCCTCAACCTCAAAAAATTAGCCAGGGCTGGGTATGGTGGCTCATACCTGTAATCCTGGCACTTTGGGAGGACGAGGTGGGTGGATCGCCCAAGGTCAGGAGTTCAAGACCAGCCTGACTAACATGGTGAAAACCTGTCTCCACTAAAAATACAAAAATTAGCAGAGCGTGGTGGTGGGCACCTGTAATCCCAGCTACTTGGGAGGTTGAGGCAGGAGAATCGCTTGAACCTGGGAGGTAGAGGTTGCAGTGAGCCAAGATTGCTTGTCACTCCAGCTTGGGTGATGAGAAAGAAACTCTGTCTCAAAAAAAAAAAATTAGATGGGCGTGGTGGCATGCGCCTGTAGTTTCAGCTACTAGGAAGGCTAAGGCGGGAGAACTGCTTGAACCCGGGAGGCGGAGGTTGCAGCGAGCTGGGATCGTGCCATTGAACTCCAGCCTGGGTGGCAAGAGCAAAACTCCATCTCAAAACAAGCAAACAAACAAAAAAACACCAAATATCTGTTTGAGTACTTGCCTTCTATTCTTTTGGGTATATACTCAGAAGTGGAGTGCTGGATCATATGGTAATTTCTGTTTAATTTTTTTGAGGAAATGGCATATTGTATTCCATACCAATTGCATTCCCAGTGACGTATGTCTTTTAAAAGATTACTTTCAGGCAAATGAAGACTAGACTTAAGGAAGGCAAGAGTGGATGCAGAAATATTTGTTAAGAGGCTCTTGTAATTAACCATGAGATTGATTATGGTAGCTTGTATCTACATAATAACAGTGGAGGTGGTGAGAAGTCACTAGATTCTGGTTTTGTTTGAAAGGCAGAGCCAACTGGATTTGCTGATGGGATTAGTTTGGGAGTATGAAAGAAAGTGAGAAAGCAAGGATGACTCCTAGGTTTTTGGCTTGAGCAACTGGAATAATGAGGTTCCATTTACAAATGTGGGAAAGTTTGCAGGAAGATGAGGTGGATAAATCAAGAGTTTGTTTTGGGACATGTTAAAAATAATACACCTATTACACATGCAAATAGACAAAATGAACCTGATGTTCAGAGAAAATGTATGGGTTGGAGAGGAAATTTGAGAGCCATCAGCATATACATGGCATTTAAAAGTATGAGATTTGTAAGATGGCTCACACCTGTAATCTCAGCACTTTGGGAAGCCAAGGTGGGTGGATCACTAGAGGTCAGGAGTTTGAGACCAGCCTGGGCAACATAGTGAAGCATTGCTAAAGAAAAATTAAAAGTAAGGCAACACAGGGAGACCTCATCTCTATTTAAAAAAATAATAATAGCTGGGCTTCATGGTGCATGCCTGTAGTCCCAGCTACTCAGGAGACTGAGGCAGGAGGATTGCTTGAGTTCAGGAAGTCAAGGCTGCAGTGAGCCATGATCGTGCCACTGCACTCCAGCCTGGGCAACTGATACAGTTTGGCTCTGTGTTCCCACCCAAATCTCATCTTGTAGCTCCATAATTCCCATGTGTTGTAGAAGGGACCTGGTGAGAGATGACTGAATCATGGTGGGGGCGGGTTTTTCCCGTGCTTTTCTCATAATAGTGAATGGTTCTCATGAGATCTGATGGTTTTAAAATCGGGAGTTTCCCTGCACAAGCTCTCTTGTCTGCCACCACGTGAGATGTGCCTTTCACCTTCCTCCATCATTGTGAGGTCTCCCTGGCCATGTGGAACCGTGAGTCCAGTAAAACTCTTTCTTTTGTAAATTGCCCAGTCTCAGGTATGTCTTTATTAGCAGTGTGAAAATGGACTAATATGGCGACAGAATAAGATCCTGTCTTAAAAATAAAATAAAATGGGCCAGGAGCAGTGGCTCACGCCTGTACTCCCAGCACTTTCAGAGGCCGAGGTGGGTGGATCACCTGAGGCCAGGAGTTCAAGACCAGCCTGGCCAACATGGTGAAACCCCATCTCTACTAAAAATACAAAATTAGCTGGGTGTGGTGGTGGGCACCTGTAATCCCAGCTATTCTGGAGGCTGAGGCAGGAGAGTCATTTGAACCCAGGAGGCAGAGGTTGCAGTGAGCCAAGATCATGCCACTGCACTCCAGCCTGGGCAATAGAGTGAGACTCCATCTTAAAAAATAATAATAAATAAAATCATGAGACTTTATGAGAATATCTGGGGAATGACTATAAACATCAAAAAGGAGGAGGACACCAAGGGCTGAGCCTTCTCCCAGGGAATATCCCATTCCAGCAACAAGAAGGCAGTGAGAAGACAGCAAAGAATACTGAGATGCCAATGAACGGGGAAGAAAGTCAAGAGGGCATGATGTCCTGGAAGCCAAATGAAGAAAGTGGTCAACTGTGTCAAATAAGATGCGGATGTAAAACAAGAACTGAAAAGTGGCCATTCCTCTTGGCGACCTTAAGAAAGTTATGTCAGGCTGGGTGCAGTGGTTCATGCCTGTAATCCCAGCACTTTGGGAGGCCAAGGCGGGCAGATCACCTGAAGTCAGGAGTTCGAGACAAGCCTGGCCAACATAGTGAAACCCCATCTCTACTAAACATACAAAAATTAGTCGGGCGTGGTGGTGCACAACTGTAATCCCAGATACTCGGGAGGCTGAGGCAGGAGAATCGCTTGAACCCGGGAGGCAGAGGTTGCAGCGAGCCGAGATTGCACCACTACACTCCAGCCCGGGCGACAGAGCAAGACTCTGACTCAAAATAAATAAATAAATAAAATAGATGTTTCCGTCTTCCACAGGGAGGACCAAAAATAAATAAATAAATAAAATAGATGTGTCCGTCTTCCACAGGGAGGACGTGGGATGGTGGCGGAGCTGGCTGCAGCAGAGCTACAAATAAATATAAAATAAATAAAATAAATAAATAAATAAATAAAGTTATTTCAAAGGATTGTCTGAGAGGCAAAAACCTAACTGCAGTGAGTTCAAGAGAGAATGGGAGGAGAGGGGAGTTGCAGACTGTGAGTAGGCAACGCTTTTGCTGTAAAGGGGAGTAGGGAAACGGTGAGGGATATAGAGAGGGCTGGTTTTTGTTTGCCTTTGAGATGGGAGAAACAGCAGTACGGATGATGACAAGGATAATGCAGTCATCAGAGGGAAAAGAGATGAAGGGGGGATTACTAGATCTATGTCCTTAAGCAAACAAGAGGCGATGGGATCTACCGCACACGTGGAGGGGCTGACCTTAATTAAAGTCCAAAGTATGTGGGCTGTGGAATCTCCCTTCCAATCGCAGTAGAACTCAATCCAGGCGGTCTCCGGATTTCTCCAGACCACCTCCACCTGGCGTTGTTCTGAGCTGGGCCACCGAAAGTTGAGATTACTGAATGTGTGTGTCTCCCATTAACCCGTAAGCCCTCCAAAGGCTGCATCTAAGTCGCCTCTGAATTCTTCACATTCCTCCAAACTCTGGGCCACAGCCCCGCAATATGGGCTTATTGAATTAGCCCAAAGAGACACAAAGCAGCCTCTACGCAGCTGGTTTCACAAAGGGGGGCGGTCCTAACCCTGCGCTCTGGGATCCTGACGTTGGAGCTATCTCTCCTCCTCCCCTCTGCTCCCAGCTCTCCGCAGTCCAGCTTGTCGGCTGATCATCGTCCATAGAGGCCACCGTACCCGACGTTTGCGGACAGTGACAAAGAGTCAAGCTTGGTGAAGGTGGAGCCTGAGGGCAGGACTGAATGAAGATTGAACTGAGAGTTCAGGGGCGGAGTTTGAGGGCGAACTCGGGACAGAGACTGGATAGAGTTCAGGGAGGCGGGGCCTAATGATGGCGCAGGGAGGGGATTGGGCTGAGGGCGGTGCCGGCGCGAGGATTGGGCCGAGCGCCTCGGGGGCGGTCCTTGAGGGGGCGGTGCCGTGTCGGAAGTCAAAGGTCAGTAAATAGTGGTGATGTCATGCAGGCAAGATGGCGGAAGGGTGAGCTTGTCGTTTTGCTCCTAGGCGTTGGGGCCTGAATTCTCCCAGGGTTGGGGTGCTGGGCGAGAGTCCCGGTGGGGAACATGAGATCAGCGGGGGCGTGGACTGATCTGAAAGGGCAGAGTGGAGTCGCATTGTGAGGGGGTGGGCAAGCGGTCTGCGAAGCCTCGGCCCGCAGGGTACATCTGAGGGGGGAACAAACCGGATCCTTGGGCGGGCAGGAATCGCACCGCGGTGCTGCCAGATGTGTCTGTCTTCCACAGGGAGGACGTGGGATGGTGGCGGAGCTGGCTGCAGCAGAGCTACCAAGCAGTCAAAGAGAAGGTAAGCCGGGCCCGTGCCCTTCTTCCCTCAGCAGGGCCCTGCGCCGCCTCAATGCAACCTGGTCCAACCAGCCCCGCCCAACTTTTGCGGGCGCTAAGTCTCAAGGATGAGGCTGACCTGGGCCTTTCTTTTAGCCTCTACCGGTCCACGGGAAGACAGACCTCGACGCAAACCAGTGTGATACTAGCCACAGTGAAATAAAGGTGGTTTTAAAGGCTGGAGTTAACGAACGTTTTGTAGGAATCCATAGGAAGGAGCAATTTATTCCAGCTCAGGAAATTCAGTTTCTTCGTGAAAGAGCATTTGATACAGGTCTTGAAGGAAAAGATTCTAGCAATAAAAAAACTTACTCGTATAGTCATTCAAATATTAGAGTATATGCGACAACCAGCACTCTGATAGGTCTTGAGGATACAGACTTCAGCCAAACAGATGTAATCCTGGGCCTTACAAAGCTCACAGTCTAGTGGGGAGACAGCCATTAACCGAGTAGCCAAACAAATAGTTGTTTAGTTACCGTTGTGGTAAGTTCTGTGAAAGGAAAGTACAGGGGCACCTTGTCTATTCTGGTTAGTCAGTAACTCACCAGGGAAGGCCCCTGTGGAGAAGGAACCTCATCAAGGCCAACCCTGCCTAGACAGGATGAAAAGCAAGAACCCAAGCCAGAGATGAGCATGAGCCATACACACTGGTGCCTGATGAGTTCTAAGTAGGGGCTATGCAACGGGCAGTAGAGAGAGAGAGATTAATCACCAGAGAGTGGAAGGCCTTCTTGCTGAACAATCTCTGTGGGATGAGTGATATTTGGCTGTGCCAGTGGGTAATTTGCCAATGTGTATTCCTGTTTCATTTCATGCTTATTTGTCAAAATCAGCCCAACTGAATTGTGGGAAAAGTTGATTACTATTTACCTCAAGCAATTGGGATGAGTCCTGCTTCAGGGCCGACTCCAGGAAGCTTCTGACCTCACCTAAATAAGTCCTCTACTCTGGGAGTATTTTTGTTTTGTTTTGAGACAGAGTCTCACTCTGTCACCTAGGCTGGAGTGCACAGGTGCGGTCTCAGCTCACTGCAACCTCTGCCTCCCAGATTGAAGTGATTCTTGTGCCGCAGCCTCCCAAGTAGCTGGGATTACAGGCATGTGCCACTACTCCTGGCTAATTTTTGTATTTTTAGTAGAGACAGGGTTTCACCATGTTGGCCAGACTGGTCTCAAACTCCTCACCTCAGGTGAGCCACCTGCCTCAGCTTCCCAAAGTGCTGGGATTATAGGCGTGAGCCACCACACCCAGACATCTGGGAGCGTTTTTATTCCTCCCTTATCCTGGGTACTCCTGGACAGCCTCTCAGCAATAGCCCAGCAAATCTGAGAATGCCCTGAGCTGTTTATGTTGTTGATGAGGACTGAGAGGCTTGCACCCTAACATTTGATAGAAGAGACCCGAAAGTAGCATGTTTCCTGTTGGGTAATTTCCTGGCAGGAAAGTCTGACATTCATTCAGCAGATGTTGCATGAGGGCCTCCTGTGTTTGTCTCAAGGTTGGTCTTATCATAACTTATGAAAAATAGATAGTTGGCCAACCTTCCGTCTTCATTCTTGGAATTCCCAGTTAAAAGCTGGGGTGGGGGTGGAGGTGGGAGTTGTTTATGCCTTTTTGGAAAGAAAAGACGTAATTTCCCTTTTTTTACTTTCTTACTCTTATATGTACTTAGGCAAGTGTTTTTTGTTTTTTGTTTGTTTGTTTTTGAGACCAAGTCTGGCTCTGTTACCAGGCTGGAGTGCAGTGGCTCAGTCTCGGCTCTGCAACTTCCGCCTCCTGAGTTCAAGTGATTCTCCTGCCTCGGCCTCCTGAGTAGCTGGGATTACAGGCATGTGCCACCACGCCCAGCTAATTTTTGTATTTTCAATAGAGACAGGGTTTCACCATGTTGGCCAGGCTGGTCTCAAACTCCTGACCTCAGGTGATCCGCCTGCCTCGGCCTCTCAAAGTGCTAGGATTACAGGCGTGAGCCACCACGCCTGGCCTCTTGGGCAAGTTTTTAACCTCTCTAGGCCTCAGTTCCTCATCTATAAAATGGGAATACTAAGAATACCTACTTGATGAGATTGTGGTGATGGTTAAATGTTAATATATGTAAAACACTAAGAACAGTACCTAGCATACATAAGTGCTATATAAGCATTAGCTGTTATTAAGTGCTGAGGCTGATGGGAAAACCTCTTAGATACCACCCCCAGTTCGTTTTTCCTTCCATTTTTTTTCTTGGTCTTTTGGTGCTTTCCTATCTTTATGTCTCATTCTGGCTCCATCTGGACCACTCACTTCTCAGCACTCCTTAGAACACATTGTCCTGAAGACCACAGCTATGAGATGGTGCTATCATCTGCTTTCCTCTGCTCCTTACCTCCTCCTGTCCTGTCTTCCTGTGTGTTGTCAAGGGCAATATGACTGACACAAATACGTGTGCATACACGTTGATAGAGAAAGGCATATCATTGCTCTACATACTTACCAGAAAGAAGAAATTAAAAAGAGAAAGGCACCAAATGCTTTTTGGTTCCATCACAGATTCCCCAACCTCATCTGGGCCCACATACTCTTCAGTCTCCAATTTGCTTCTCCTCCCCTTAACTTCAGAAACTTTCCCAAAACCTAACTCTTCCCTCGGGTCCCCTATTCAGCCACTTTATCCCTTTCACTTCCAGGAGACAACCTCATCTACTTTTTGAAACTTCAGGTGAACAAACAGGATCTTTAACTCTCTCCCCACCCTCAAAGCCACCACCTATAAACTTATCTTTACTCACAGTCAGCTTTACCTACCGCTTGCCAAATCCAGTGGGTGGTTTTCAGCCCTTATCTTCCTGGACCATTCTGCTGCATTTGACACTAGTGATCACTCCCTCTCTTGAAACGCTACTCTCTTGGCTTTTGTGACATGATTCTTAAGTCTCCACATACTTCTCCAGACGTTGCTTTTGTAACTGTCTCATGAGTTCCTCTTCCTCTGCTTGCCCCCTACAGGTAGTGTCTGAGGACACTTGTCCTCAGCCCATTGCTCTGTCCACTTTCCAAACTCTTCCTGGGTCACCTTCTCCACTTTCCTGTTAGGGCGACTCTTAGACCTTTTGCCTGAACTTTAGTGTTGTGTTTTGCTTTGTTTTGAGATGGGCTCTCGCTTTGTCACCCAAGCTGAAGTGCAGTGATGCAAACATGGTTCTCTGCAACCTCCACTTCCTGGATTCAAGCAATCCTCCCACCTCAGGCCCCCAAGTAGCTGGGACTTATAGGCGTGTACCATCACGCCCAACTAATTTTTGTATTTTTTGTAGAGATGAGATCTCGCCATGTTGCCCAGGCTGGTCTCAAACCCCTGGGCTCAAGCAATCTGCCCACCTTGGTCTCCCAAAGTGCTGGGACTACAGGCATGAGCCACCATGCCCGGCCAGCTTTAGCGTTTGAGGATAGCTATTGCTGGACAGCTATCCTAGACAGCCCACAGTCATCTCAAGTTCTGCGTGCCCAAAGTCATTGTTACCACCTTGTCTCTAGGACTGCTCCTCCTCCAGGATTTTGTCACTTAGCTGGCAGTACTGCATCTACCCAGTCACCTATTTTAGCAGCCTGTGGTGCTTCCATGATTCTTTTCTAGCCCTCAGTCAACATACCTGTTCAGTCACCAAATCCACCTTCTTCCATCTCCTATATCTTGAACCAGTCTCATCCTCTCCATCTTTACTAACATTGTCCTTACTCACATTTTTCTATTTTCTTTCCTGGATTATTGCAGCAGCCTCCTGACTGGTCTTCCTTCTTCCTCTTCTAATCTTCTCGCCTCTGGACCTTTCCTCCATTCCAGTCACTGGAGTAATTTAGTGAAAAGGCAAATCTCATGTCCCACCCACTTCAAACCTTTGGTGGCTCCCCATCATCCATAGGGCTGACCAGGCTCTCCCTGGTTGCCCTTGGCAACCTCTCCAGCTTTATCCCTCACCACTCTTGCTTCACATTTTATGTCCATCAGGACTGTAATGCTTGTAGACATCACTAAACCCATGTCAACACTTCTTAGCTGACTCCTGTTCTTTTTTTTTTTTTTTTTAATGAGACAGGGTCTCACTCTGTTACCCAGACTGGAGTGCAGTGGCATGATCACAGCCCACTGCAGCCTCAACCACCCGGGCTCAGGTGATTCTCCCACCTCAGCCTCCTGGGTAGCTGGGACTATAGGCGTGTGCCACCACTTCTGGCTAATTTTTTGTATTTGTGTGTGTGTGTGTGTGTGTGTGTGTGTGTGTGTGTGTGTGGAGACGGTTTTGCCATAGTGTCCAAACTGGTCTCAAATTCCTGGGCTCAAGCAATCCTCCTGCCTCGGCTTCCCAAAGTGCTGGGATTACAGGCATCAGCCACCGCACCTGGCCCACATCAATACTTCTTAACCAACTCCTGTTCATTCTTTAAGGGCCCATTCTAGGCTTCTGGTCACCACATCTTCCCAACCTCCCCATAGTACAGCAGCTACTGCTCTGCCCTTGCACATCAGCACTATCATGGGACCATTTTCCCCAGTAGACTGTGACCTGCTTGAGGGCAACATATGTTCATGTTTGTCTGCTCAGAGCTCACAGTCTAGCGGGAAGACAACTGTTTAGTCACACAAGTGGTTTCATAATTGAAATTTCAATGGTCCATGTAAATTTAACAAGCAAACATTTTTTGAGTACCTACTGTATGCTCTGTGTCAGATACTGGGGAACCATCAGGGAACAAAACACATAGGACCTGTGTTCACACAACTCACAGTTTATCCAGGAAGACAGACATTGAACAGGTCATCTGAAGTCTAAACTATGTTCAGTGTTAAAAAAGAGATAAATTGGGAGGCCGAAGTGGGCGAATCATGAGGTCAGGAGATCGAGACCATCCTGGCTAACACAGTGAAACCCCGTCTCTACTAAAAATACAAAAAATTAGCTGGGCGTGGTGGCGGGCACCTGTAGTCCCCGCTACTCAGGAGGCTGAGGCAGGAGAATGGCATGAACCCGGGAGGCAGAGGTTGCAGCGAGCAGAGATCGCGCCACTGCACTCCAGCCTGGGTAACAGAGCGAAACTCCATCTCAAAAAAAAAGAAGAAGAGATAAAGCAGGGAGAGCCAGCTGAGCCTGAAGAGGCTGCAGGAAGCCCCTCTAGGGAAATGAAGCATAGACGTTGAGGATGAACAGGAGTTTTCCAGATAAGAGGGTTCCTTCATTGTGTTTACAGACTTGGTTTTTTTGAAGAGTTAGAACTCTGTATCAGGGAGAGGAAACAATGTGTTCAGATACCCTGAGGCAGGACAGATGCTAGGCATTTTAGAAACTTGAGGAAGGTCAGCTGGAGCTCAGTGAACGGCACAGTGGTAGGGGATACCAGTCTGCCAGAGGCCAAGTTATATAGGCTTTGTAAGTAAAGGTGGATTTTCAATTTGCTTTTAGGATAGTGTGTAAACTTAAAGAGTGTAAAGCAGCACGGTCTGCCCTGACAGACAAAGCACCCACTGGGTGTCATAAGGAGAATGAAGTAAAGGTGGCTGAGACAACCTGGGAGGAATCCAGGTGAAAGAATAAGTTGGCCTGGACTAAGGTGGTGGCAGTGTGGATAGAAAGAGTGAATCGGTAAATGACCCGGGGCACAATTTCATGGTGCTGTGAAATATTTTTTAAAATTTTAATAAAAGTAAATAAGTAAATGACCTCCTCCACCCCCAATTAAGGAGTCCTCAGTTGATGTGGAGGCATGATTACCACCCCTAGAGAAGCCTGTAGCTGATAGACTGTGCCATTCAGAAACTTCCCAAGCTAATGAAAAGTGGGCAGGCCCTTCCCAGAAGAACAAACCACAGGAGCGCTCAAAAACATGCTTTAAAAAATGCAGGTGATTATCCCCGTGTAAGATGAAAGGGCTTGCAGGGGGAGTGGCCACTGAGATACTCCAGGAAGCATCCTAGAGTTGGTGAGTCTGAAGCAAGACAGGGCAAGACCTAGAAGTGAGCTGAGGGTCTGCTTTCTCAAGTGAGGTCTGGGTGCAGGCTAAGAAACAGATTGGTTTAGCAGGAGCAAATATGCATTCTGCCCGAAGGAGCTTTGTATATGAATAGAACCTCGGGATGGTAGAACCAAGAAGGCCTCCAGGAGAATCTGATCTAGTCTTTCTCTTGACCGCTTCCTCCTTTGTTGAATGTAAAAATCACGTGCCTTTTTACTGATATTAAATTGTTAAGAATTACTCATAAAATAGCTTTCCAAGCTATTGCTGTTACTAATACAATTAGTAATTACTAATTCTTAAACCCAAAGGCAAATAACTTCACATACTGCCTCATATTTCAACTCAATTTCTCTGTAACAAAAAAAGTAAAAATAGAAACACTTTCCTTTGATAAAAAAATCACATGCCTTAGGCTGGGTGGCTCACGCCTATAATCCCAACACTTTGGGAGGCCAAGGTGGGCGGATCACCTGAGGTTGGGAGTTCGAGACCAGCCTGACCAACATGGAGAAACCCCATCTCTACTAAAAATACAAAATTAGCTGGGCGTGGTGGTGCATGCCTGTAATCCCAGCTACTCGGGAGGCTGAGGCACGAAAATCGCTTGAACCCGGGAGGCGGAGGTTGCGGTGAGCCGAGATCGTGCCATTGCACTCCAGCCTGGGCAACAAGAGCGAGACTCTGTCTCAAGAAAAAAAAAAAAATCACATACCTTTTTTTCATGTTATTTGAAACTTGGTATGAATATCGTGATTTAAAGCATATCAAAGCAATTCATCAAAGTCAGTATTGTTTTCAGACTATACCCCCTCTTTTCCTGTTTGCTCTTGAGAATCTCTGATCTAGATCACCTCATTTTACAGGAGAAAACTGAGAACTAGATGAGACTTACTCATGGCCACATAGCTTGCGAGTGCCTAGGCTGAGACTCAGTCCTCATGCTCAGAGTAGCAGGAAATTCCCCTGCACTCTCTGCTGTGTCAGGTAATCCCAGATCATGGAATTGGGACAAATGAGCATTGTTTCTGAGCCCAAGCTCCCCTGCCACTGGAGATTTCCATTTGTCTGTCTGGTACTGAAGAAACACAGGGAACAGCAACAAGGGGTGGTGGGGCCAGCTGGCCCTGGCATCCCTCTCTGTCTTCCCACAGTCCTCTGAAGCCTTGGAGTTTATGAAGCGGGACCTGACGGAGTTTACCCAGGTGGTGCAGCATGACACGGCTTGTACCATCGCAGCCACGGCCAGCGTGGTCAAGGAGAAGCTGGCTGTGAGTACCACCCAAACCCTCCCAAGTAACTGCCCCTCGCAACCTGTCCTGTCCTGGGCTCCCAACCTTTCTACCATTAAGTGATTATTTTTCCATATGGGGAAAAATATGTGGATTACTTTTCCTCCCATTTTGAAAGAATTGTGTCTGGCAACCAAACAAGCTGCATATTTTAAGTAATAATTAGTTTTCCCACTTCTGTATTGTTTTAGCAAATGTTTTCCATTAGCAAAGTCATTCATGTTGACAATTCAGAAAACACAGACAAGTGAAAGAAAAGAGAAAGAATGAGAAAAGGAAGAGAGAGAGAGAGACCTAGAGACATCCATAATTCCATCTTCCAAAGATAGCTACTGTTAATATTTTGGGGGTGTATCGCTTATGTACACTTCTTTTTCAAAACTGGGGTCAATTGAACACCATGTTTTGTAACCTATTTTTTTTTTTTTTTTTTTTGAGTTGGAGTCTCCATTTGTCGCCCAGGCTGGAGTGCAGTGGCGCCATCTTGGCTCACTGCAAGCTCCGCCTCCCGGGTTCATGCTATTCTCCTGCCTCAGCCTCCCAAGTAGCTGGGACTACAGGCGCCCGCCACCACACCTGGCTAGTTTTTTGTATTTTTTAGTAGAGACGGGGTTTCACCGTGTTAGCCAGGATGGTCTCGATCTCCTGACCTTGTGATCTGCCCACCTCAATCTCCCAAAGTGCTGGGATTACAGGCGTGAGCCACCGCGCCCAGTCCTTATTTTTTTACTTAAACTGCAAACCTTGTTCTAGAGTGTAGTAAGTGGCATGGTATTCCACTATGTGGATTTAACCAGTTGCTGCTTTCCTATTTCAGTTTTTTCCAGTATTGTACACTGAGCTACAGTAAACATTCTACTAAACCTTTACCCAGTGCCATAATATTTGCTTTATAATAAAATTGTGGAAGGTATCACAGAGTGGTTAGGTTAAGCCTTTTACTATCTACTCAAAACTGCCCTCCAGAAATGTTGTACCAACTTATTTTCTTACTGGTCCTGTTCTTTGGTGGTGGTGGTTATTGTTTTGAGACGGGGTCTCTCTCTGTCACCCAGGCTGGAGTGCAGTGGCATGATCTCAGCTCATTGCAACCTTTGCCTCCTGGGCTCAAGTGATTCCCCCACCTCAGCCTCCCAAATAGCTGGGACCACAGGTGCATGCCACCACACCCAGCTAATTTTTGTATTTTTTGTAGAGATAGGGTTTCACTCTGTTGCCCAGGCTGGTCTCAAACTCCTGAGCTTAAGGGATCCACCTGCTTCGGCCTCCCGAAGTGCTGGGATTACAGGCATGAGCCACCGTGCCTGGCTTGTTTGTTGTTTTCTAATTTTAGATTCAGGGGATACATGCACAGGTTTGTTACATGGGTATATTGTGTATATGCTGAGGTTTGGGCTTTTAATGAACCCATCACCGACTAGTACCCCATAGGTAGTTTTTCAATCCTTGTCCCCCTCCCCCAATACTGTTTTTATTAATCAGAAATGTACAGTGGAAACCTCTTATAAGATGGAAGTTAGATTCTAAACTCAGTGTGAGAAGGAAAAATTGTGGTCAAAGATATCCCCGCAAAGTTCTGAAGTTTCCAGTGAGGTAAAGCATACTGTTTTTTATATTACAATTTTTCCTTTAGCATTGGAACAGATTGCAGCTTCTTAATTTGATCACCAGCTGAATCAATTATCTTGTAATTAATTACTCATGTTACAAAAAATGAGTTTTGGAATTTTTTTAGTCAAGCTTATTTTGCTGAATCCTCTTGTAAAATACCGTCCACTTGCTAACCACAGCTACTGATGAGCATGAATGACAAGTTGTAACCCTGCTAAACTGCTATAAGTCTAGTCAATAGCAGAGATATCACTTGTTTATTTCATTCATTTATTCTTTTTTTTTTCATTCAACAAATATTGTTACCTGTAACAATATGTGCCAGGCACTATGATAGGTTCTAGGTTTAAAATGCTTCAGCAGCTTAATCTAGAGTAAATAAAATTTTCCATGAGGTTTTTAGACCCTTTTCTCAGCACCCTATCCCTGTCTGCTGGAAGGCATTCTGACCAGTGTGGTCTGTATAGTGACCCTCAGTTGGTCCCAGGCAAGGCAAGGCTATCTGTTCTAATCCTGCCCATATGTTTCCAACCTTTTGTACAAAGTATTCTACTTACTGAGCAATGATGATGATGAAATTGCAGTATTACAATGCTGCAGTTTATTAAGCGTATGCTGTGTGCCAGGCATTGTCCATACCCTATCTTTTAATCTTCATGGTAACCCTATGAAGGATGTATACTTAACCCCATTTTATAATAAGGAAACTGAGGTTCAGAAAGGGTTTCGGTCTCATGACCAACAAGTGGTAGAGCAAGGATTCAAACTAGCTTTGTCTAACTCCGAAGCTAGTACCCTTTCCACCACTCTACCCATAGGCCCTCTTCCCTGTTGATATGTCTATGGCATAGACCTTCTCTGGCCAAGTTTTGACCAGCCTGACTGACCTTGAAATTTTGATGAAACAGCCAATCAAAGATCTCTGATCTACACAGGCCTACCATGGCCGTGTTCTGCAGCCCCACTTGGGGGATGGAGGACCCTTGCCTCCTCCCTCTCCTGCAGCCCCAGAGACGGGTGAAGGGTCGTGAGCGCTTCCCTGGTCCCCCAACACACGGTACACCTTTGCCCCAATGTTTTACCCCCATACCCCAGATTGCAGCCTGTTCCCGGGGCGCTTGCTTCCTCTGCCCATTCTCTATACAGACGGAAGGCTCCTCAGGAGCAACAGAGAAGATGAAGAAAGGGTTATCTGACTTCCTAGGGGTGATCTCAGACACCTTTGCCCCTTCGCCAGACAAAACCATCGACTGCGATGTCATCACCCTGATGGGCACACCGTCTGGCACAGCTGAGCCCTATGATGGCACCAAGGTATTCACTGACAGTCTCCCCTGCAGATGCCTAACATCTGTAACCTGGGCTTTAACTTCCATCCTGTACTCACAAAAGCAGCCCATGTTCAGGCCAAAAAATAAATATGGGTATATTATTAATAGTAAATCAGAAAATACCAGTAAGCAAGGACAGGATAATTATTTTTAAACTCACAATTGCATCACCCAAAGAGAACCCCTGATTTCTTATTGGTATATAACCTTACATTTGTTTTTGTTTATAAACATAGGTAAAGATAGTTTGGTTTTTTCTTCTGAACAAAAAAGACATTTTATACATGCAGTTTTGTAACCTACTTTTAAAAAATCAACAAACATAGCATCTTTCCTAATCATCTTTTTTTTTTTTTTTTTTTTTTAAATGAGACAGGGTCTCACTCTGTCACCCAAGCTCTCTCTGGGGCTCATTGGCACAATCACGGCTCATTGCAGCCCCGACTTTCCAGGCTCAAGGGTCCTTCCACCTCAGTCTCCTGAGTAGCTGGGACCACCGGCATGAACCATCACACTCAACTAATTTAAAAAAATTATTCTGGTAGAAACGGAGTCTCACTGTGTTGCCCAGGCTGGTCTCAAATGCCTAGGCTCAAGTGACTCCCAGCTTGGTCTCCCAAAGTGCTAGGATTACAGGAGTGAGCCACTGTGCCCAGCCAGCCATAATTTTTAATGTCTTTAAATTCTTACAAGTGAATATAGCATTATTTATTCCATTATTTCCTTCATGTTGCATATTTGGATTCCTTTCAGCTTTCAAGCATGATAAGGAACGCTGTGGAGAGCATTTTTAGAGGCATAATCTCCACATTTGGGTTATTTAGACTAATTTCTAGTAATACACGTATAGGTAAGGGGAGAGAGGTGTCTTCAGAGCACTTAAAGCAACAGCCACAGTAGCGTATTTTTGCTGCATTTTCTTTTCTTCTTCTTCTTTTTTTTTTTTTTTTTTGAGACAGGGTCTCACTCTGTCACCCAGGCTGGAGTGCGGTGGCATGATCCCAGCTCACTGCAGCTTCAACTTCCTGGGCTCAAGTGTTCCTCCCACCTCAACCTCCCTAGTATCCCTAGTAGCGGGGACCACAGGCGTGCACCACCACACCTGGCCTTTTTTTTTTTTTTTGTAGCGATGAGGTCTCCCTATTCTGCCTAGGCTGGTCTCAAACCCCTGGGCTCAAGTGATTCTCCTACCTCAGCCCCCTAAAGTGCTGAGATTACAGGCGTAAGCCACCGCGCCTGGCCACGTTGTATTTTCTATTTCATGGAGTGTTTTCTTCTAAATTCACAATATAATGTCATGGCAGTTGGGCCCTCTTCGTAGTTTTTTTGTTTGTTTGTTTTTTGTTTTTTTTTTGAAATAGGGTCTCCCTCTGTCCCCCAGGCTGGAGTGCAGTGGTGCGATCACAGCTCACGGCAGCCTCGATCTCCTAAGGTGCTCCTCCCACCTCAGCCTCCTGAGCAGCTGGGACTATAGGCACACATCACCACGCCCAGCTAATTTTTATGCTTGTAGAAATAGGGTTTCCCCATGTTGCCTAGGCTGGCTTTGTAGCATTTTATCACATTGACTTCTGTTTTTTTTTTTTTGAGATGGAGTCTCTCTCTGTCGCCCAGACTGGAGTGCAGTGGAGCAATCTCGGCTCACTGCAACCTCCACCTCCTGGGTTCAAGCGATTCTCCTGCCTCAGCATCCTGAGTAGCTGGGATTACAGGCGCGCATCACCATGCCCGGCTAATTTTTGTATTTTTAGTAGAGATGGGGTTTCACCATGTTGGCCAGGCTGGTTTTGAACTCCAGACCTCCAGAGATCCACCTACCTCGGCCTCCCAGAGTGCTGGGATTACAGGCGTGAGCCACCGCACCCGGCCCACATTGAACTTCTGTTCCAAAAGTACTGATTTTTCAAGTATGTGTTTTAGCACTAGCATTAGCGCCACCACTTAGTGAACATGTGAGTGGAACTGTGAAAATGTTTGATAAGATTTTGAGCTATAACGACAGTGAATTATCACCAGACCGCTTACAGACAGCCCATGCTTCCTGCAATACTGAGGAAGAAAGGTGGACTTTGTCTTTGCCAGCTAAGTTTGCCACCCTGTGATCCTAGTGGGAACGTAACTTGGTAGAGACTGGCTGTACAATTAATAAATTCTTGAATGGTTTTAATTTGAGGGAAATTGTGTTATTTTAAAATTTGTCCCTAAATTTTGACTTTATTAACATATTGGCACTAACATTTTTCAAATTTTACTTACTACAAAGCATTTTATAAAAATAATTTTGTAGCCTGCTTATGCTGTATTTTCTTAGTTCCTGGGGTAGAATACTGGGTGAAAGGCCATTTTTCTGGGAACCCCAGTTTTGGATGCCTAGCCTAGTGCCCCACTCTCTTGTGCCACAGTGCTAATTAACAAATGCCCTGGGGGTATCCCAGCCAACAAGGGAGAAGCTGGATTGTGGTTGACTGAGTATCCTGGCAGAGAAAGGGTGCTTTCTATGCCCAGTATCTCAGAATTTCTGTTTTCCTCTTCTCCGTTTCTTACAGGCTCGCCTCTATAGCCTGCAGTCGGACCCAGCAACCTACTGCAATGAACCAGATGGTGAGAGGGTAGCATTGAGCGGATGGGCTTGTAGGGCAAGTAGACTAAGGGGGCTGGGTTGTAGACCCTGTTTGTCTCAGGTAGCAGAGGCCGGGCACCCTCTATGTAGGGGGACCAGAGTGAGACTAGTGTGTACCTTATACTTTGTGGGGTGGGTGGATGTTCTCTTTTCTTTCCTGAACTTGAGCTGTCCTGCCCACCCTGCAGGGACTTGGCCCCTCTCATCCCTCATCCTCAGCTCAGCCTCCCTCCCAGCCCTGCTGCCCCCCTTGCCTTCTCTTCAGCTCCTGTTAGCTAAGCCCCTGCCATGCAGCAAACCCCATTATGGGAACTGGAGATCAGAAATGAGCCAAACCCTCCACCTAGTCCAACCCTCCAGGAACTGGCAGTTAAGAGGGGGAAAGCAGAAACAGTCAATAAAGTAGAAATACTAGAGAGCAGCATGACTGCTTCTGCAGAGCAGCGGGGCAGCAGGAGTCAGAGGAATGGCACCCTTCCTGGCCTGGGAACCAAGCAAGTGATGCTGGAGTTGGGTTTTGTTTGTTTGTTTGTTTGTTTGTTTTTGAGATGGAGTCTCACCCTGTCTCCCAGGATGGAGTGCAATGGCACGATCTCGGCTCACTGCAACCTCCGCCTCCCGGGTTCTAGCAATTCTCTTGCCTCAGCCTCCCGAGTAGCTGGGCTTACAGGCGCCCGCCACTACATCTGGCTAATTTTTGTATTTTTAGTAGAGACAGGGTTTCACCATGTTGGTCAGGCTGGTCTCAAACTCCTGACCTCAGGTGATCCACCCGTCTCAGCCTCCCAAAAATGCAGGGATTACAGGCATGAGCCACCGTGCCTGGACGGAGTTGGGGTTTTAAGGTTAAATTAGAAGTCAGCTAGTTTCACTATGAGAAGTCGGGAAGAGCATTCAGGCAAAGAGAGTGGGCAGAGAGAGCAGGGAGCACCCGCCTTTTAGTAACGCCGGGTTAAAGGGTGCGTATGAGGAAGTGAAGGCAGTGAGAGCAGCTCGTGGGAGCCAGATTGTGAAGAGCTTTGTGTGCCAGACCAGGCAGTTGGAATTTTGGCCTAAAAGGCTCACAGTAGTAGCTCTAGACCTCTCTTTAGTCACAAAGGCCTTTAAAAATCTATTGAAAATGACAAGCCCGCTCTCCACCAAACTTTTTGTGCAATATGAGAATTCTTTGACCCTTTGAAGCCCATCTTGGACTCCAGCTTAAAAAGCCCTCCCATAGAGAGCCAATGAAAGGTTTTGAGGCCTGGGGTGATCAGAGTTTGCATTTTGTAAAGCAGCCCTTGGGGCAGCATTGTGAAGAATGAAATAGAGAGAAAGACAGAAGACAGGAAGACCAGTTAGGAGGCTAGGTAGGAATCCCGTGTCAGAGGTAAGGCCAGAACCTAGGAAGAGTCAGTTGGCATGAAGAGGACAGTGCACATATAAAAGACACAAGTTAGCCAGGCATGATGGCGTGCCCGTAGCCTCAGCTATTCAGAAGGTTGAGGCAGGAGGATCACTTGGGCCCAGAAGTTCAAGGTTGCAGTGAGCCACGGTTGTGCCACTGCACTCCAGCCTGGTGACAGAGCAAGCCTCTATCTCTCAAAAATAAAAAGGAGGCACTGAGGAAGTGTGATCCAGAGTGATTGGATAAGGGAGGAGATAGGATGGCCCCCAGGTTGGATAACCCTGTCAGATAACCAGATGGGAAGGAAAATGAGCACACGGTGTGTTTGCAGGTGGAAGTATCGGGGGTACCTGGACCTCTGGATGTGGGGCCAAGAGAGTAGCCTGGGCTGCAAAGAGACACAGGAATTATCAGTGGGAGGATGAGGTTGAAACTTGTGGTTTAGTGGCAGTTATTTTGGGAAAAAAAATAAAAAGCCAGAGAGATATGGAAAGGAAAGGAAAACGAGAAGCCCACAGAGACTCAGATGGACCAACCAGAGAAGTGGAGGAAAATAACAAAGGAGTGAGAAACCAGGAGAGACGAGGGCTTCAGGAGAAAGGCAATGGCCACCAAAGTCAGAGATGGTCACACGAGGGAAGACAGAGAAATAGATGTTGGCTTTGGCAGCTGGGGTCATGTGACCTGAGAACAGCTGTTTCAGAGATGAGGAGATTCAGCAGCCAGGTGCCATGGGCTAAAAAGCCAGCAGGGATATGAGAAAATGGAGACTGCAGCCCCTTCTGGAGATCACTCAGGTGCAGCACCCGCCCCTTCACCCTGCCTGACCCCCTACCCTTGGCTAAGTGGCTTTGAATACACAAGCTTTCTTCATTTTCCATGTCCAGCCTTAGATATGTTCTGTAAGCCCAGTGTTCTTTTCCCAGACCAAGGCAACTGACCGTCAGCATCTGTCCCTCTGCAGGGCCCCCAGAATTGTTTGACGCCTGGCTTTCCCAGTTCTGCTTGGAGGAGAAGAAGGGGGAGATCTCAGAGCTCCTTGTAGGCAGCCCCTCCATCCGGGCCCTCTACACCAAGATGGTGAGGGCCCAGCCTGCAGGGCCTCAGCCAGCTCCAGGCTTGAGGTGTTGGGAGGTGGGAGGGACATGTTCAGAGTCACTGCAGAGTCATCTGGCCCGGAGAGCACTGGGAGGCTCCATAGAGCCAGACGAGCCGTGTCCTGAGCCAAGACCCCACATGGGAGAAGCTGGTTTGCCAGGCTTCTGGCAATCAGAGAATGGTGAGAAATGGAAGGGCCAGCAAAGCCTGATGGGAGTTCTTTTCTCCCTCCTTGGCCAACCCGGACTAGGAAGGTGGGTCTGGCTGAAACTTTGGTGGGGGTGGAAGTGCTCTGACTATCACTGCTAAGCCACTTACTGGGTCTGAAATCCAGACTGGCTGGGAATAGACTGATAAGGCTGGGGACACAGACCCCACACAAACACTCCCAAAGTCTCACCTCCATTTTCCCCTCCCTCCAGGTTCCAGCAGCTGTTTCCCATTCAGAATTCTGGCATCGGTATTTCTATAAAGTCCATCAGTTAGAGCAGGTATGCTGGTCTAGCATGGGGAGGTCCCCACTCAACCCTGGGGGAAGCAGGCTGGATTTATTGAGAGAAGAAAGGGATACAGGGTGCCAAGAGTTGTGGGATCAGGAACAGGGTCTAGGAAGAGGGTGCCCTGACTGCCTGTGGCCATCTGCTCCCCCACATTCAGGAGCAGGCCCGGAGGGACGCCCTGAAGCAGCGGGCGGAACAGAGCATCTCTGAAGAGCCCGGCTGGGAGGAGGAGGAAGGTAAGAGGCGTTGAGAGGTGAGGGGCAAGTGACACATCTGTGCGGGACACTCTGGGCTGGGCCATGCTCTCTGAAGCCTGGAGAGACTTGGTGCCCATCAGGGAAGAGTAGGGAGCACATTGTATGTGTGAGGATAGGCGGAGCTAACAAGGGGATATTGAACAAGGCTAGTGGAATTCCGATTTAGCTACAGAAATCACATGTGTCAGTTGGTGTAGATTCCCCTGCCAGCCCATAAACCAGCTGCCGCTTAGTCACTGGGGAGCTTCTTGAAAATCCAGATTCCTTTCCCCACCTTCTAAAGAAGACTGTAAAGATGCGGCCAGACATGTATTTTAAACAAGCTCCCTGGTAATATTAATGCCCAGGCTGGTTTGGGAACCACCGAGTTAGGGAGGGAGCTGAGCATCTTCTACCTGTAGCTCAGCTTAGAACAGCATGTTGAAGCCTTCTGGATGATATGATATTAACGCATTTCTTGTTTACACCATATGTCCAGGCTGCCCTAAGAGCTCTACACAGAGTCCTTACCACAACCCCATTACCCCTCTTAAGGATAAAAGTAAGTTAAGAGTAAGTTAAAAGTTAGGTGGCTTGCCCAATCATACACCTAGGATGTAGCAGAGCCCAACCTGAACCCAAAACTGACTCACTTCTGAGCCTTGGCTTTCTAATCCATAACAGCCCCTTGGACTGCATTGCTGGAAGCCCACCAGGCATTAGGCCCCAGGGCTAAACAGGACTTTGACTAGCAGGGACTGTCTGCAGAAGCGTTGTGATGGCAAAGGGGTGAGCTGAATGACACTATTGAGTCTTTTTTTTTTCGTTTTGAGGCAGTCTCACTCTGTCATCCAGGCTGGAGTGCAGTGGCGCAATCTCCGCCCACTGCAACCACCGCCTCCCGGGTTCAAGCGATTCTCCTGCCTCAGCCTCCCAAGTAGCTGGGATTACAGGCACGTGCCACCACACCCAGCTAATATTTTTTGTATTTTTAGTAGAGATGGGGTTTCACTGTGTTGGCCAGGCTGGTCTCAAAAACTCCTGACCTCAGGTGATCCACCCGCCTCATCCTCCCAAAGTGCTGGGATTACAGGTGTGAGCCACCATGCCCGGCTTGAGTCTTGATCAGAGTACACTTTGGCAGGAACTTGAGAGCTCCAAGGTTGTCTTATGGCTGGCCAGGTTACATTTCCCTCTTGCCCCTCCCTTTCTCTCTCTACAGAGGAGCTCATGGGCATTTCACCCATATCTCCAAAAGAGGCAAAGGTTCCTGTGGCCAAAATTTCTACATTCCCTGAAGGAGAACCTGGCCCCCAGAGCCCCTGTGAAGAGTATCTGGTGACTTCAGTTGAGCCCCCAGCAGAGGTGACTCCATCAGAGAGCAGTGAGAGCGTCTCCCTCGTGACACAGATCGCCAACCCGGCCACTGCACCTGAGGCACGAGTGCTACCCAAGGACCTGTCCCAAAAGCTGCTAGAGGCATCTTTGGAGGAACAGAGCTTGGCTGTGGATGTGGGTGAGACTGGACCCCCACCCCCTATTCACTCCAAGCCCCTAACGCCTGCTGGCCACACCGGCGGCCCAGAGCCCAGGCCTCCAGCCAGAGTAGAGACTCTGAGGGAGGAGGCGCCCACAGACTTACGGGTGTTTGAGCTGAACTCGGACAGTGGGAAGTCTACACCCTCCAACAATGGAAAGAAAGGTAGGTCTGGAGGTCCAAGCCCAGAGGGTTGTGTGGGGTCAGGGCCACCTCCTGAGGCAGATTTGTCTCCTTGTCCCTTGTTAGGATACTATGAGCAGATTTTTTTTCGTTTCTGATAATGATGACAGCTGCTATATATTGACTATTTGCTAACATATTTCATTCTAAGTTGCACATCATCTCTGAAATAAGAATGCATCTTCAATTGTTGGCATCTTAAGAGTCAACAAAACAAGTTTGATGCCAGATCCCATGCTAAATGTGTTATATGGCACCTAATTTCTCAGTATTATTGTCCTCATTTTACAAATGAAAAAAAGTGAGGCCCAAAAATATTAGGTAACTTGCCCAAGTTCACATGGCCAGGAGGCCCAGATTCAGACCCAGGGCTGTCTGACTCCAAGCCCATGCCCTTAACTAGCACACTGTGCCAATTTCTATCTTTTTGGACAATTTAACCTTACCCTGGCTTGGGAATCCCAGTGACATTGATGTTACGGGTCTTCTTCCTGTGTAACCTTAGGAAAGTCATTTAGCTTCCCCAAGCCTTCGTTATTATGAAATATATAAACAAAACTCATACCTACAGTTTAAAGAAGAAATAATGAACACCCATGAATTTACAGCGACCCAGCTTGAGTAATGGAGCTTCAGTTTCTTATCTGTATAATGGAATTTTAGACTGGAGACTCTGAGTTTATGTCAAAGAGCAACCTCTGTAACTGCAGGAATTAAAGGACAAGGAGAGCCTTGGTGTCAGTCAGCCTTTTTGCCACATCCAAAATACCACTTCAGGGACGGCTGATTATCACTAAGAACCCCCCCTCCAGTCCCCCCACCACCTGTACACTTCACACACACATCCTCCTGTCTTTGCTAACACTCAGCACCAGCACAGCCACAAAGCTTGCCCAGCAGGTAAGGCCTGGCCTGCTGGTGTAGTAAGGGACTGGTTTGCCACAGTGGATGGGAAATGGACCCCACCCCACCCCTAACCTATTCCCTGATGGAAACCATAGAGTTTCCAGTCTCCAACCCAGTGTCTCCCTTCTGACTCTGATCAATGAGGTCATCCATTGGGCTCCTACCTGGTTTTTATTGTTTTTTTTTGAGGCGGAGTCTCACTGTCGCCTAGGCTGGAGTGCAGTGGCGCGATCTCGGCTCACTGCAACCTCCGCTTCCCAGGTTCGCGCCATTCTTCTGCCTCAGCCTCCCGAGTAGCTGGGACTACAGGCGCATGCTATCACGCCCGGCTAATTTTTTGTATTTTTAGTAGAGATGGGGTTTCACTGTGTTAGCCAGAATGGTCTCGATCTCCTGACCTTGTGATCTGCCTGCCTCGGCCTCCCAAAGAGCTGTGATTACAGGCATGAGCCACCGTGCCCGGCCTGAGCTCCTACCTGTTCTTTATGAGACACTGAGTGGGAGAGGGGCAGAAGCCGCAGCCTTTGTGAGGAAGCATAAAGCAGGGTGGGCCAGTCTGGTACTGGAGGAGTTCAGAGAAAGAAGGAATCTCTGGACATCTGTGGTGCTTCACTGAGGAGACAAGCCTCGTATAGGAGAGTTGGCGAGTTTGGGGCAGGTGCAGGGGAGTGGTAGTCTAAGCTGAGGAGGCCTACAAAGACCAGCTAGCAAAGGGCATGGGGCATGTTTAAGGGGCGGTGACCTAAACCCACTCTTCTGTATTCTCTCCCAGGAGAAGGAGGTACAAGAAGGGTGAGTGGGTTGACTCAGAAATAGAACTTCAGAATTTAAAACCTTAAGCTGGATTCAGAAGGTTGGCCTTGGGGCCATAAAGCAGCAGAGCATGGATGCTAAGGCTGTGGGTTCTGGAGTTCAGACAGTTCTGGGTTCAAATCCCAACTTTGTTCATAAGTCATGTGACTTCAGAAAGATTACTAATCTTCTCTAAGCCTTTGTTTGCTCCTCCATAAACGGGATAATTGTTTCATGATAGATCCTCAGTCAGAGCAGAATTAAGTAGACCCCTGCTTTGGGGAAATGATAATAGAGGTAACATTCTCTGAGCACTTTCTGTGTGTCTAGATCTGTGCTAAGTACAGATGCATATGCACAGTAATATGCATATTACTCAATCCTTACAAAAGCCCTGTGAGATCTGTGTACTTTTTCTCATATTTCTGGTGGTAGGAACCTGAGATCAGTGACCCACCCAGTAAATATTTCAGTGTGAAATAGTCCTGTAGAAGAGGGAGGAGTAGGTGGTGGGCCTGACAGGTGTAATAGGGTTGCTGGGTGGATGGTCCCAGGGCCCACTGAGGTTGTGATTGTAGGTTTTAAGTGAGACCATCAACATGTTGTATTTTTGTTCAGCCACATTCAGTTGCTCAGGTGCAGGAACAGAGCAGATGGGGAGTTGGATCTAATTAGGTTCAAGTTTAGCCAGGTAAAATCAGTTGATGAAAAGAAGAAAGTCTGCTGGGCACAGTGGCTCACACCTATAATTGCAGTACTTAAGGAAGGCTGAGGCAGGTGGATCGCTTGAGCCCAGGAGTTTAAGACCAGCCCTGGCATTGTGATGAAACCCCATCTCTACAGAAAATACAAAAAATTAGCCAGATGTGGTGGCACGTGCCTGTAGTCCCAGCTACTCGGGAGGCTGAGGTGGGAGGATCACCTGAGTGGGGAGGTTGAGGCTGCAGTAAGTTGAGATTGCTGCACTGCCCTCCAGCCTGGGTAACAGAGCTGAGACCCTGTCTCAAAAAAATAAAAAGGAAAGAAAAGAAAGTATATGCAAGAAGTGATAAGAATGATGCCTCATGGAATCTGAGCTGAGTACGGGAGAGAATGAGGGATAGTGAAACAGTTGGAGGGTTACAAATTATAGGTTTCATTTGGAATTGGGCTACAAAGGGTGATCAGAAAAAATCAGTAGTGGTTGGAGACTGGATGGAATTGAAATTACAGGAGAGGTAAACATAAGCTCTTAACCACTCTGCTATGCTGCCTCTGCTGCCCTCGGGGCCTGTGAAAGGAGAGGCTGAGGATGTGCTATAGAAGACTCACAAGAAACAACTGTAGTCAGGTGGGAGGAAGCCAGAGTCTTGGACTAGGCTGGAACAGTGGGAACAGAGTAGAAGAAATAAAAGGAAGAATGGGGGCTTGGAGACAAAGTGACTCCTTTTTCCTGTTGGGCCCACGTCCTAGGGTGACATAAGGCTTGGTCTCTGGGTATAGCAGAGTCTCTTGGGGTACCCTAGCCAAAGGGTTTTACTGGTTCCCAGGGTGATCCCTGTCATAGCAGAGCTGCTTTCCACCTATGTTTTGTCACAGCATTCGTCTGTTCTGAGAGACTGGACTTCTTTCTGCAGAGGAGGGGAGGAGAGATTGGGGCAGGCCTGTGGCCTGGAAGGAGCCTGGAGGTTAAGACCTCACTTCATGACTGTGTGACCTAAGAGCAGTTTTACCTCTATTTCTTAACTGGGGAAGCAGAGAGCCGATTAAACAGGATAAAATGAGCTGTGAGTGACAGCACTACAAAGTTAGCAATCACCTGAAAACTTCCATTTTCAAAACCAAACCAGTAGAACTCCATTCTGAAGTCTTAAATTGTAGCATAGGCCACCTCTCTGCCACATGCACATTGTAATGGAGATCTTAGTGCTCTCCTTGTGTGACAGGGTAGGATGGTGGAAGGAGGCAGATGGCAGAGAGAGCCCAGCTTCACAGCTCCCTGCGCCACCTGAAGCCTTCATTTCCTCATCCGTATACTGGGACTGTTAATACCCACCCAAGAGCTAGATGTGGAATATTCCAGAAATGTTAGTGGATACTCTGTTCTCTACCCCTGAAAGGGTCTGCCATAGCATTTAAGCCTGAAGAGACGGTTTCAAGTCCCTAGAGGGCAACCTGAGGTTAGGGAAAGCTGTCATGGCCACAACCAAAGCCCTGAAGTGAGGAAGCAGCGAAGAGTCTGGCTAACCCACAGGAAGCCTGTGGTGACAGCCAGATGAATGTCACCTAAGTGTCCTGAAGGCACAGAGGGATGTAGGTGCAGAGTCAGAAGAACTGGGTCTTGGCTGCCCTGACTTCCTGAGGTACCGTGTACAGAATGACATAACTCTGAGACAAGGCCCTTAGAAGAAAGGCAGCACCATTCATTACATAGCCATGTGTATATATGTAATAGGCACTTTACATTCATACCTCTAATTCTAACACCATTGTTTCTCAATCGGCAGGGCCAGGTCTACACAGAACACACAGGTACCTGCTTATAATGCAGCCTTCCCAGCCACCAGCTAAACCTGCTGAGTCTTAGTTGGGACTGGGGGTGGGCAGGGTAGGAGTCTGTATTTTAATACGCTTCTCCAGTGGTTCTTTGCAGAGGTTGCTTTTATCCATATTTTATAAATAGACTGAAGCCAACAATAATTTGCCCAAGACTACACAGTAAAGGAGTAGGTATTCAACCCAGGTCTGCCTGGCCCCAGAGACCATGCTCTGGCTAGAAGAGAGGATGATGCAGGATACCATAGAAGGAATGTGGGAGCGGGGCTGAGGGGTAGGTCTCAGTGCGGAGGCATCTGGTGAGGAGTAGGTCGGAGAAGAAGAAACGGAGATGTTTACTGGTCATGCCGTTGGAGGATCAGGGACCCACTCTTTTTAAAGGTACTGAAAAAAAAAGACTACAGGCTGGGTGCGGTGGCTCACGCTTGTAATCTCAGCACTTTGGGAAGCCGAGGCGGGCAGATCACGAGGTCAGGAGATCGAGACCATCCTGGCTAACATGGTGAAACCCCATCTCTACTAAAAATATAAAAAATTAGCCGGGCGTGGTGGCGGGTGCCTGTAGTCCCAGCTACTCGGGAGGCTGAGGCGGGAGAATGGTGTGAACCCAGGAGGCAGAGCTTGCAGTGAGCCGAGATTGTGCCACTGCACTCCAGCCTGGGCGAGAGTGAGACTCCATCTCAAATTAAAAAAAAAAAAAAAAAAAAAAAAAAGATTACAAAGTAGTATGTGTTCATTTTAGGAAAAAAATTAAGGAAAATCACCTCATGAACTCATCACCTAGAGATAACTTTGCTAGTGTATTTGGATATCTTGCTCATCTCTTCTGCATGTGTGCATGCATCTATGGGCACATTTTAAAGCTGGAATCATACTGTACATGCTTTATTGAAAGGAACTATTTGTGTAGTTTACTTCTTAGTAATAACTTTTATATATATCTTTTTAATATTACCTGTAAGAAGTCATAGCCAAATATGAATGTTTAGAGCAATGATCATCAAATAGTACAGACAGGCATCAGAATCATCTAGAGCAGAGGGTGGTAAGCTTTTTCTGTATAGGACCAGACCATAAATATTTTAGGCTTTTTGGGCCATGCAGTCGAAATCACTCATCTCCGCTCTTGCAGCATGAAAGCAGCCATAGACAGTATGTAAACAAATGATGTGACATGGCTAGAATTTTTTTTTTTTTTTTTTTTTTTTGAGACGGAGTCTCGCTCTATCACCCAGGCTGGAGTGCAATGGCGGGATCTTGGCTCACTGCAAGCTCTGCCTCCCGGGTTCAAGCGATTCTTCTGCCTCAGCCTCCCGAGTAGCTGGGACTAACAGGCGCTCGCCACCACCCCCAGCTAATTTTTTGTATTTTTAGTAGAGACGGGGTTTCACCACATTAGCCAGGATGGTCTCGATCTTCTGACCTCATGATCTGCCTGTCTCGGCCTCCCAAAGTGCTGGGATTACAAGCGTGAGCCACCACGCCCGGCGACATGGCTACATTTGATCCCTGGGCCATAGTTTGCCAACCCCTGGTTTACAGAAAGGGTCTGTGACTATTGAGTGCCAACTATGTGTTCTAAAAACTTGAAATACATAAGAGAACAAAACAAAAGATCCCGGCACTCACAGGGCTTATATTCTAACTCCTCTATTAATATACAATAAACATATTAAGTCTGATTATGTAATATGTTAGAAAGTGATCACTACAATGGGAAAAAGAACAATCCAGAGCCAGGCGCGGTGGCTCACACCTATAATCCCAGTACCTTGGGAGGTCAAAGCAGGCGGATCACCTAAGGTCAGGAGTTTGAGACCAGCCTGGCCAACATAGTGAAACCCCATTTCTACTAAAAATACAAAAATTAGCCAGGCATGGTGGCATGCCCCTGTAATCTCAGCTACTCAGGAGGCTGAGGCAGGAGAATCACTTGAACCTGCGAGGCAGAGGTTGCAGTGAGCTAGGATCGCGCCACTGCACTCCAGCCTGGGCAACAGAGCAAGACTCTGTCTCAAAAAATATATAAGTAAAAATACAAAAATTAGCTGGATGTGGTGGCAGGTGCCTGTAATCCCAGCTACTCAGGAGGCTGAGGCAAGAGAATCCAGGAGGCGGAGGTTGCAGGGAGCTGAGATTGTGCCACTGCACTCCAGCCTGGGTGACAGAGCGAGACTCTGTCTCAGAAAAAAAAGAACAACTAGAGCAGAGTGAGGGTGATGATGGGTTGCTCTTTAAACTAGGATGGTCAGTGTAGGCCACATCTAGAAGGTACGATTTGGGCAATGGCATGAAGGAGGTGAAAAGTTGGTCTTGTAGATATCTGAGGATACGAGTTCCAGGTGCAGGGAACAGCCCATGCAAAAGCCCTAAGTTCGGAATGCGCCTGGTATGTTTCTGGAGGAACAAGATTAGTGTGGGCAGAATGGAGTGAGGAAGAAGAGGTCTACTGTTTGGGGGTTCGAGGGGAGGTTTTTGTTTTCTTTAGAGACAGGGTTTTGCACTGTCTACAGGCTGGACTGCAGTGGCATGATCATAGCTCACTGCAGCCTTGAACTCCTGGGCTCAAGTGATCACCACACCTCAGCCTCCTGAGTAGCTGGGACTCCTTAGGTGTGTACTACCATGCCTGGCTAATTTTTAAATTTTTTTCTAGAGACAAGGTCTCAGTTCACTGTTGATTTCCTCTGGAAGATTTCTGTGACTCTCTTGGAGCCTCTGGGCCAAAGTGCTTCTCCACTCTTTAGTAACCTGCCTTTTCCGAGGTAATAGTTTAAGGCTGTTTGGCATGGATGTGAAGTTCTTCTCCAGCCTAACCTCTAACAGCCTACAGTGTTCCACCATGTAACTCACTGTTTACTTGTCTAATTCCCTGTCAGTGGGCTTTCAGATTGTTTCTAGGTTTCCATCACTATGACAGCACTGCAGTGAACACTCTTTGCTAAATTTCTGACTGAATCCAAGATTTTTCCTTAGAATAGATTCTTAAAAGTGGGGGCCAGGTGCGGTGGCTCACACCTATAATCCCAGCACCTTGGGAGGCCGAGGTGGCCAGATCATTGAGGTCAGGAGTTTGAAACCAGCTTGGCCAACGTGGTGAAACCCCGTCTCTACTAAAAATATAAAAATTAGCCAGGTGTGTGGGGCGTGCGCCTGTAGTCCCAGCTACTTGGGAGGCTGATGCAGGAGAATCGCTTGAACCTGGGAAGCAGAGGTTGCAGTGGGCCAGGATCACACCACTGCACTCCAGCCTGGGTGACAGCAAGACTCCATCTAAGAAAACAAACAAACAAAAAAAACAAAGTAGGATTGGTGCACCAGAGTGAACACAAAATGTAAAGACTTGTGTATTTGTGAGACCCTTTTGAAGCATGCTATCTCCCCAGCTACACCCTCTTCAGGTGCCCCTTCCCTGCCTCCTCCTGCTTTTCACACTGTGGCTCGTGGTTCCAGGCTCAAGCACGGACATCAGTGAGGACTGGGAGAAAGACTTTGACTTGGACATGACTGAAGAGGAGGTGCAGATGGCACTTTCCAAAGTGGATGCCTCCGGGGAGGTGAGTGGGCCTGGTGGGTCAGAGGGAAGCGAGCCTAATGGTCCTGGGTGTGAGAGCTCTCCCCAGCCAGCCCAGCTGTCCCCTCAGGAGGGTCCCTGCTCCTGTCCGAGGTGACAGGTGGTGGGAAAGGAGCTGGAGCTTCCTGCTCAGACCCACAACAGTGGTCATCAGCAGGCTGCACTTTCCCTCAGTTCCAGGGTGGATAGAGGGTCGAGTTCTTGACCTTAGCTCTGTATCAAAATTGCCTGAGAAACTGCTTAAGAAAACAGATGTCATGCTGAGCGCGGTGGCTCACACCTGTAATCCCAACACTTTGGGAGGCCAAGGTGGGAGGATTGCTTGAGGCAAGGAGTTCAAGACCAGCCTGGCCAATATAGTGAGACCCCATTTCTATTTTTGAAAAAAAAAAAGAAAAGAAAAAGAAAACAGACATCAAACCCTGCCTGACCTTCTGAGTTGTGGTCCTCAGGTATGAGGCCTGAGTATATACTTGGCCTTGGAGACAAAAGACCAGTGTGATCAAGGGCAAGTTACTTAACCTGAGCCCCTGGTTCCTCATCTAAAACATGGAATTGATCATTATAAGACCTGGCTTATAAGCTGTAATGAGGTGATCCATGTAGACACCTTAGGGCTATTGCCTGAGACATGGTGACCAGCACTCAGGAGACATCAGTGATAAACCCCACAAAACCCATTCCAGTTATTAAGCTCAAAGAGGCCTTAGTACTGTTATTCTTCACTACCTCTCAGAATCAAAAGTGGCTCATTTAGATTGAGAGGCTGGAACAGTCCAAAGCTCTCCCAGCTAATAAGTGACAGGACTGAGGCTGCAACCCAGACATCTGATTCATGTCAGCGTTAGTTCCACTGTCACATAAGAACCACATGAGTCCTTCCATCATGTAACTCATGAGCCAGTTAGAAAGAGGTGGACAGATTAGAGAGACATGTGAAGGGCCTCCTTTTTCATGATGGGAAACTGAAGCCTTGGGGGAGTATTTTACCTACTCAGGAGTATTTTGCACTTGTGACTACCTCACTATACCCAGGACAGAGAAAGCCCATAGTGCCCTGTCAGGCCACAGGGGCTTGCTGGCTTTTTGTGTCTTTGCAGCCCCCTTTAAAACCTGACGTGCAGTACACGTGAGCATTCTAGAACCTGCTATACCAGGGCTTAGCCGACAGCAGGCCAAGAGTAGGAATAAAGCAAGAAAAGGTTCCGTGGGGAGACTTGAGCTGGGAATTAGGGTGTTGGTGCCCCTAGTGAAGACCTAGTGGGCATCTGTAGGCCACTGCCACCTCTGCTTTTGGCCACAGTGCCACTCAGGCAGTGGCCTCCATTCACCCAAAGACTAAGTAACTTGCCCTTGATTACACTGGTCTTTTGTGTCCAGGGCCAAGTATCTGCTCAGGCCTCCTGAGTTCTCTGCTTCTCAGAGCCATGGCATTATCTGCTCAGCAGGAGGCAAGTTCTTCTTAAAGGACTGAGGCTGACTTGGTTCATGTAGGCAGCCATCACCTTGTGGTGTCTGGTGTTGGTTGGGGGAAGTGTTTCCTTTAGGTCTGAGGTAATCAGAGCAGCAGGCCCACCCCTCAGGCAGAGGGCAGCTCTGCCCCTCAGACACATTCCTTAAGACTAGGGGTTCACTCTCAGTGGGACCTCAGAGTATGGCCTAGGGTAGGGGATGGGAGGTGGCTCTGCTCAGCAAGGGGAGGTTAGGTCTGGGCCTGACTCAGGAGTAACTATGTGTTTGTGATTTCCATTACCCCCTCCCATTTGCAGCTGGAAGATGTAGAGTGGGAGGACTGGGAGTGAGGGAGCCAGAGGGAGCAGCTCCCCCACCCATGGCATCTCTCGCCTCCCTCGCTCGTCTCAGCCCAGCCCTGGAAGACTGAGAATGTTCCCCCAAATCTCCTCTGCCAACCAGAGCTCTGGGCACAGATTCTGGTGGCTCCCTGCTGGCCCTCTTGGGCCTCTGCTCACGCCTGGGAAGGGGCTCTCTAAATCCCGGCCAGAAACTCTGACTTGTGCCAACAATAGGATGACCCAAGGGAGAGGAAACCTATCCTCCTCACCAGAAGAGCCTGTGTTTTTCTGCTGAACACCCACTGTTCCTGAGGACTCCTGCTGGGAAGTCCCAAGGGATAGTTCTAGCCCTTCTGCCTGTGTAGACAGAAGCTAAACCACCAGTTTCTCGGAGGAACCTGAGACAACATACTCTGTCCATACATAAGCAGGCAGGGAGGGCCATGCCACCTACCCTTGGCTAAACAGGGACAGCGAACACATTTTGGTTCCTATCCCAGTGGGTAAGAGGCACTTATCGCTGGGAAATTTGCCTCTCTTGGGAATCTCCCCCTCCCAGGCATTTTCCATTCCTGGAAAGGCTCCTTTGGGGTTCAGAATCCAGAGACCAAACCCTGACCCACCTCCTTCCTTTCCTCCAGCCCACGCTGGTCTGTCCCCATGCCTTCCCAGGGCTGCTTCATGTCAGATGCACCCAAGTCCTTAGCCCAACTGTGCCACCTGCAGGAGTTCGCTCTTGCGTTTCTTCCCCTCCCCAAGAAGGGAGGGGGCCACTTCAGGCCCTTCTGTGTGTTGCCTGGCAGGATACCTTGTCCAACCAGCTACCCACCTCAACTCCCCTGTAGCTTAGGACACAAAACAGCTACCAGCGGTACAGAGCGGTGATCAAAGCCGAGTACTTACAACTCTGGTAAGCCTAGCTTCTCCGCCTCAGCCCTTCTGCTTCTAGAAGGGCTATCCTGGGGGTGAACTTGAAACTCTCATCAGGCTTCTGCAAAAGCTCTTCTTCCTGAAGACAGAACCAGCCTTTGTGCTCTCACCCTCCACTCTGGTAAAGCTGCACCTCTGGGGGAATGAGGGGCTGCAGGAATCTCTGGAGAGCCTGGTGCTTCACGATGCTGCTCTGGTGATTCTTGTACCTAATCTGGTGTGCTCACCAATGAGTGAAAGGGATCGTGGGTCAGGGACACCAAGAGAGTGAGGTCACTTCCACTTCAAACCTTCAGTGAGGGGGTGGGATGGAGAGAATGCTGAATCTTTTTTTTGACGGGATGGGGTTTTTCTCTTTGTAATTATTTCTTTAGTTTAATTAACCTTTTGGTTGTTTGTGCAATATTATATATTTTAAATTATAATGCATCTCCCCAGAGTATTTTGTAGCTGGGAAAAGAAAAAAGGAAAAAAAGAAAAAAAGATTCTAACAGCTGTTAGTTTTATAATTAAAAAAGAAAGAAAAAAGAACTTTGTCCTGAACCTTTTACAGACTTGCCGTTAACAGCATTAAAGTGATTCACCCAAAGCTGAAAGGTGTCTGGGGGTCTGTTTTTGTCCCCTTGGCAGCCGCACTGGGCCAGGGCAGGACTGGCTTCCCACTTGGAGCCAGAGACAGGGTAGGGGGATAGCCTAGGTCCAGAGGACGTACCTTGTCCTCATCCCAGATTCAGCTTTGCCTTTGGGATGAGAAAGGGTCAGGGCTCCCAACAGGCCTCTCACTGGGACAAGGAGTCGGGAGGCCATCTCTGCACTCCCAATGCCTCTGCTTTCCTTTGGAAAGGAAGTTGCAACAAGAATGGCTTCAGTTGCTCTTGGTCATTTTTCTCCTCTCTTCCCCCTGTTTGTATATGATTCTTGGGTCTATTTTAATTAACTTTAGTATGAAAATCACTTGTCAGGCCAGGCGCAGTGGCTCATGCCTGTAATCCCAACATTTTGGGAGGCCAAGGTGGGTGGATCACTTAAGGTCAGGAGTTCCAGACCAGCCTGGCCAACATGGTGAAACCCCATCTCTACTAAAAATAGCAGAAATAGCCAGGCGTGGTGGGAGGTGCCTGTAATCCCAGCTACTGGGGAGGCTGAGGCAGGAGAATCGCTTGAACCTGGGAAGCAGAGTTGCAGTGAGCTGGAATCGTGCCACTGCATTCCAGCCTGGGCGACAGAGCAAGACTCTTAAAAAAAAAAAGGAAATCTGAATGAGGCCCTTTGATTCCATGAAGATCTCTAAAAGGAAAGAGTAGTCGTAAGGCTGGGGTAGATGTAGGTAAGTTTTAGGATAAGTAAACTTAAAGCATAAAATATATATCACCATTTTAGAAGCGGGTTTTTGGGTTTGCTTTCTCCCCCTACTTTATTGGAGAGCACTTGCCATTGCTTTTATCAAGTGCTTGCTAGCCATGGATGCCAACTAACTTCTTCAATTGAAGGCCGGAGGATCATATCGGGTTCCAGGAGCCTCTTGAGCAGGTCCTGGCAATCGGCCGAGATGCTCAGATGAGTGGGGAAGGACACCCCCTTCTGCTGCTGCCACAGCATCTTGGGGATGTCTGTGTCGTCAAAAGGTAGGCTGGCACAGAGCATGACATACAGGACCACACCCATGCTCCAGACATCACCTTTTTTGCTATCGTGGGGAATGCCCTGCAGCACCTCGGGGGCAGCATAGGCTGTACTGCCGCAGAAGGTCTGGCTCAGCTCCCGGTGTGACTTGGGCAACACCTTGGCAAAGCCAAAGTCAGTCAGCTTCAGGTTGAAGCCCTGCAACAAGGCGTTCTCACATTTGAGGTCCCGGTGGGCCACACCAAAGCCATGGCAGTAGCGGATGGCCTCAACCATCTGACGGAAGAGGGCCTTGGCCCGGCTTTCAGGCAGTGGCCCCCCATTCAGCACGCAGTCAAAGACATCCCCTCCCTCAGCCAGCTCCATTACCAGGCAGATTTTCCCGTCGGCAGACTCCAGCATCTCATACACCTGGATGATGTTCTTGTGGTCCAGGGTACGGACGATTTGGAGCTCCCGAGGGAGGAATCTCTGGATAAACTCTGAGGAAGTAAGGGGAGGAGAGATGGGCTGGCAGATCAGAAAGGCCCACCTCCTCACACCTGTCTCCTGCCTTCCAACTTCTGCCCACCTTGTCTGGGTCTTATTTCTTGGCTTTCTTAATGGTCTTAAATGTGTCTAGCTGCTTGGACATTGCAAAGAATGTTCACTTCTGTTATTTTTGTCATTAGTATATCATTCAAAAGAAGCACTCCCCACCAGCCTTGTGGACTGTTGTGAGCAGTCTGTGAGACTGGATATCAAGGTGCTTTAGGGACTTTTAGAGAAAGCCACAGAATCACAAATTATAAGGCCTGATTTGTCCACAGGGTGAGGGACTTTTAGAGAAAGCCACAGAATCACAAATTATAAGGCCTGATTTGTCCACAGGGTGGTGAGCCAGCTCCTCCCGCCGCTGTCCCCTGACCCCACAATTCTTTCCATGAGCCCTGTCTTCCTTTTTCCCATCTCCACGGGCCTTGGCACCAGCCCCTGTTCTCTACTAGCCCTGGTTGTGGCCTCTGCCAGTCTCTGTTCCCCTGCCGGAAAGGAAAGCCTGGCTCAGGTTTTGCCTCTGAGGATCCTTCACCTCATACCACTTTCATCTTGCATTCTGTGGGGGTGTAATGTTCCTGGACTCCCAGAACCCCTATGTTCCCCACTGACCCACTCCAGAGCTGCCATCGGGCTTGCTTGGTTCCAGGCCAGCGGGAGCAGGGAATGATCGAATGATCTTTCTAACAAACAGGAGGAAGCACCCACCCACCTCAGCCAGCCCTCCCTCCTTCCCTCCAAAGGGGCCCCGGCTCACCTTCTGGCCCTCCCATCTTGTCTATAACTTTAATTGCCACTTTTCTTTGGTGTTTTTTGGAAAATGCTTCTTTGACTTTTGAGTAGGTCCCTTCCCCAATGGTCTTGCCCAGCTGGTACCCATTGGAGAGCAGAAAGTCCTCCATGCTGTCTAGCGCCGCCTTCCTATCACCCTCTCAGCTCATGCTGCCTCTGAGAGGCAGCTCTACTCCACCATCGCCCTTGGCCTGCTCCTTTTCTCCCCAAGGACTTCATCCGCAGCCGCCCCCAGCGTTAGAACATTCTCTGTCTGGACACAGCGGCGGGTGGTGGGGAGGGACAGGGTCAGACATTTTTAAGCTCCGGTGCAATTGTGATGTAGATGCTGTGTGACCCTTGGCCAAAATGGGCAGTGCCCCTACCTGCCTTCACTACCACCACCAAACCCAGCCCGGATTAAGTCACCGCCGAGCCCGCGCCCGCGCCAGGCACTGAGTCGTAGTCCCGCCTGGGAGGGCGCTCCGCCGCGTCTGTGTGGGCCGGGAATGCGCGGCTCCTCGGCGTGGACGCCGCCTCGCGGCGGGTTGCCCTGGCCTGCTGCGCCCCCCTCGGGTGTCCGGGGTCTGCGCGACCCCGTCTCCAGGCGCCATGGCCAGAGCCCTCCAGTCCCCGATTCTGGCCCTCGCTGAGTGCCAGGGGCGGCAGGGGGCACCGTTGGGGGTTCTCCAGTGGGAGGAACGTGCTCTGTGAGGTCAGCGCGCCGCGGCCCGGGTCACAATGCTGCCCTCCTCGACGCCCGGGCCGGGCACGCCACAGAGACCTGCCCGGCTCCGCCTGGACCGGAGCGTTCTCCCGCGGCAAGGGCTCGGGCAGCTGCTTCTAGCCTGGGACCGGTCTCAGCCGCCGGGAGGTGAGCGACGGCCCAGGGGGCGGGCGCGAGGCGGCAGCGCCCGGCGACCCGGGAGAGGCCTGACCGCCACTCCCCGCGCAGAGCGCCCCGGGGCTTGGACATGAGCGCCCAGGAGCCCCCGCAGGGTCGGAGATTCCCCATTGAGGCCGGAGACTCCCGTGGCCTTGCCGCCGCCCCCGAGTCCCAGGACAGCCCAGAGGCGGTAGCGACGGAGCACAACCCGGTCAGGTAAGGCCCGCGCCCCACCCCCGCCTCCGCCCGTCCCGCGGCCCCGCCCTCCGTCCCACTTGGCGCCCCCAGCAGTCAGGACCCCGCATCCACGTCCGGACCCCCGGGGACCCCAGGTGCACTCCCTGGGTTCGCCCCACAGGATGGGCCAAGCCCCTGCCTCAGCGGCCCCTGTCGCGCGCCGCTTTCCCCAGGCCGCTTCGTCGCTGCCCTGGATGCCACTGCCTGACGCTGCTGCACGTACCCATCGACGTCTACCTCGCCATGGGCGGGAGCCCCCGGGCCCGCGCCACGTGAGTGCGCCTGCTCCCTGCGGCTCCGCGGGAGCTGGGCGGGAACGAGGCCCCCCGCGGGCCACCACGCTGAGGTCGCATGCGCCGAGCACGAGACAATGATGCACATTTTAAAATAAAAGAATGATGCACATTTTAATAAAGCACAGCATAAACTGTTCTTTCCACTCCGGGCTGGCAGTGTATGTCTATCCGTCGGGCCCACCAGCTGCTCTGCCCAGTCCAATAACACTTTCCCTTCCGCGGCCTCCTCGTTTGGACCCAGCCTTAGGGGCCCGCCCTTCCGCCTTTCAACCTACGCCACTTCACTCCTCTCATATCTTGCTGGTCCTGACCCCTCCTGGGCAGCCTTTCCCTTGGGCCCTGCCCTGGTCCATCTCTCTAACCCTCTCGTGATTCTCCGGTGAAATTCACATCACTGTGCTGGACCCTGGCAACCCACAGAAGCGGGGAACAGGAGGAAGAGGTGGACCGACAAGTAACATAGAATACAGCCATTGGCCACCCACACCAGGCTATCTATCTATCTATCTTATCTATCTTATCTATCATCTATCTATCTATCTATCTATGAGATGGAGTCTCGCTCTGTTTCCCAGGCTGGACTGCAGTGGCATGATCTCTGTTCACTGCAACCTCTGCCTCCCAGGTTCAAACAATTCTCCTGCCTCAGCCTCCCAAGTAGCTGGGACTACAGGCACCCGACCAGACCCATTTTAATCCTCTCGAGCGAGAAGTTCTGCGACAAAGTTCTGCGACTTGCTCTTTGTGGCCCTAGGTGCCTGGGACCTTCCTTATTGGAAGGGTTTGGAGCTGCCCCAGTCCATTCTGAGCCTTGGTTTCTCCCAGGACTGAAGTGATCATAAAAAGATTGGGGAAGAGGCCATTTGAAAAATGGTGGCTTGCCAGGCGGTGGCTCACGCCTGTAATCCTAGCACTTTGGGAGACCGAGGCAGGTGGATCACAAGGTCAGGAGTTCGAGACCAGCCTGGCCAACATGGCGAAACCCCGTCTCTACTAAAAATACAAAAATTAGCTGGGTGTGGTGGTACGCACCTGTAATCCCAGCCACTCGGGAGGCTGAGGCAGGAGAATTCCTTGAACCTAGGAGGCAGAGGTTGCAGTGAGCTGAGATCATGCCACTGCACTCCAGCCTGGGCAACAGAGCAAGACTCTATCCAAAAAAAAAACAAAAGAGAAAGAAAGACATTGGTTTAACTTCCTATTTTACAGAAGAGTGAACTGAGCCTTTGAGACTTACCCAAGGTCCCCCAATGAGAGTCTAGCACACTCCTCAGCATCCTGAGACCACATGCCCTAAGATCTGCCCTTGGAGGGGCCCATGACAGGAAGCCTGCCTGGAAGTGCTAGTATTTAAGCTAAACAACTATTTCCTACTTTCCAATTTGGCTTTAATGAGCCCGTATATTCTACTTTCCAATTTTGTTACGGGGGGAGTGTAACCTAAAGGTCAGGTTCAGTCTCCTGTCCCCTGAGATCTAAGGACAATTGATTCAACACCCTCCTCTAATCCTCATAGGGTAGAGAAGTCCAAGCTTTCCCTAGAGCACCTTAAAATTCCATGTCACCCAAAAGGGATACCCTTCTCAGTTTCCACATAAAATGCTCTCCCAGGCAGTCCCCATGTAGGAGGCTTACTAAAAGGGCCTATTTCCTCACTGGTTAAAAAAAAAAAAAAGGCATCAGCTGGTCTCTTTGGACTCTGCCAGCCCCCAAATAGTGAATCCTTCTCATTCTTCCTTTTTTTCCATCTCTCCCACTTCCTTCTCCTCTCTTCTCAACCCTCCTTTCCTTAAAAAAAAAAAAAAAAAAAAAAAATAGGCCAGGCATGGTGGCTCAGGCCTGTAATCCCAGCACTTTGGGAGGCTGAGGCAGGAGGATCACTTGAGCCCAGGAGTTCAAGACCAGCATGGAAAACAGCAAGATCCCATCTCTAAAAACAAAACAAAACAAAAAAACCAGGTATGGTGGCGTGTGCCTGTAGTCCTAGCTACTGGGGAGCCTGAGGCAGGAGGATTGCTTGAGCCCAGGAGTTTGAGGCTGCAATGAGCCAAGGTCACACCACTGCACTCCAGCCTGAGCAACAGAGTGAGATCCTGTCTCTAAAAAAAATTAGGCTGGGCACGATGGATCACACCTATAATCCCAGCACTTTGGGAGGCCGAGGCAGGTGGATCATGAGGTCAGGAGATGAAGACCATCCTGGCTAACACGGTGAAACCCCGTCTCTACTAAAAATACAAAAAAATTAGCCAGGCGTGGTGGCGGGAACCTGTAGTCCCAGCTACTCGGGAGGCTGAGGCAGGAGAATGGTGTGAACCCAGGAGGTGGAGCTTGCAGTGAGCTGAGATCGCACCACCGCACTCCAGCCTGGGTGACAGAGTGAGATTCCATCTCAAAAAAAAAAAAAAAAAAAAAAAAAAATTTAGAAACCAGTTACTGCCACGTCCCACGTACCTGATTTGTGAGGGATACAAAGATTCTAGATGCAGTCCTTGCCAATGGGGCTAGTTAGCTCTAGAATGTCCATGAGCAAGAGAAAGGGCATTCCCTTTGGGGAGGAAGCATTGTGGGTAAAGGCCTGGAGGCAGGAAAGTGAAGGACAATTTCAAGAAACTCAGTTCATCAATTTTCATCAACACCTTCCTGGGCCATGCCTGGTACTAAGAACCCAGGCCTGAATCTGACATCATTTTCCCTTTCAGAGCATAGAATGCAGGGGATCCAGGAATGGGTTAACAGAAGAGAAGCTGGATCAAGGAGACCTTTGCGTACCAGGTGAAGGAGTTTGAACTTTGTTCTGCAGGCAGGCAGAGCACGACAGGCTCCTACCTGGGTCACTTCATTCTCCTGTTTCTCTTCTCTTCCATCCTGTTCTCTGTTTCTTCTTACTCCTTTCCACTGGAAGAGCCACTGGCCGAAACTAGTGCTGAGTTCAAGTCCTGACTCTGCTGTTTTTCTAACTGTGCAGTCTTGAGCTAGTTACTTAGCCCCTCTGAGCCTCCATCTTCAAATCTGTTAAGTAGGGCTAATTGACACCTGGTAGAAAGTTTCAGTAAGGACCTGTATGTATAGCACCATGCAGGAATCACTGCCACAGCTACCACTTGATAAGCAAGAGAGACTGCTACGGCTGCTGCTCCTACCTTTGGCTTCAAGGGACAGCAGAGAGCCAGACAGCCAAAGACACTGTCCCCAGGGGTTGGGTGATGTCCAGCCCTGAAGAGGGCTGAGGAAACCCTCTTGCCTCTCTCTGCCAACTTCCTAGCAGTTCTGTTCAGGAGCCTAAGAACTTGGTGGGGGGATTGGGGGCAGGGGAATTTCCAGGGGAATCCCCAGGTGGAAAAGACAGAGCTGCCTCCCTCACCCTAAAGGGTACATCTGTCCCCGGACCCCAGTGCAGGACCCAATGCAGATCCCAGCCTTACTCTCTGGGCCTGAGGAATGGGGAGGGGCCAGGCAAAGGGGGATGCTCAAATCACTGCCTTCCCTGACTTATTTCCCAGACACCTTATTAGCCAGCCCCTCCCTAAGGGACCCCCTTTTAGAAGGAGGGGGCGAAGTACAGATGGACCCCCCAGGTTACCATGGAGACAGCAGGGAAAGGGTTGCTGTATCACCATGGCAATAATTGACGTCAGCGCTACCCTTTCCCATCGCTTGATATGAGAGGGGGACAGCCACCCCAACCACAAGCAAATCCCCCACAAATCCTCCTCCTCTTACTGAGCCAATCAACCAGGGGGGTCGCCAGACTTAATTTAGCACAAGAGTTAAAAGCACAGACTCTGATGTCAGTCAAACCTTGGTTCAAATCCTCACTCTGCCTCATCCTAGCCGTGTGAATTTGAGCAAGTTCTTTAACCCTTTGAAGTCTCATAGGTGCCATGGGAATAAATAAGCTATGTGCCTCCAAGGATTACATGAGGATGACATGGGATCATGCAGGTAACAGGCGTGGGGTGTGCCTCACCCGAACTGTACATTGGCATTAGGGACGGTCAAGAATCCTACTCACCACCTTGAAACTTGTCAGGGGATTGTGGACCTCCAGATACAGACTCACACCCCCTAGAGGGCCCCCAGGACTTACAAGGACTGGGCCTCAGGGTTTGAGCATCTCAGGATTTGGGGATCTCAGAGTGGTCCCGGAAACAGTGGAATTTCCAGGCTCTGAGGAAACCCCAGATGCCACTTTCCCTGAAACCTCATCACATCCGGACTCGGACCCAACTTTCCCTTCTCCTCCCCTCTGCCTTGTCCTAGGCCTTATTAGCAGCCTTCTACCTCTTAGGGGCCTCCATCTGCTCCTCTAAGAAAAAGGATGGGTGCCCAGGCATGGTGGCTTATGCCTGTAATCCCAGCACTTTGGGAGGCTGAGGTGGGCAGACCTCTTGAGGCCAGGAGTTTGAGACCAGCCTGGGCAACATGGCAAAACCCTGTCTCTACAAAAAAAAAAAAATAGCCAGGCGTGGTGGCACATGCCTGTAGTCCCAACTATTTGGGAGGCTGAGGCGGGAGGATCACCTGAGTTCAGGAGGTTGAGGTTGCCATGAGCCAAGATCATGCCACTGCACTCCTGGCTGGGCAACAGAGTGAGACTCTGTCTCAAAAATAAAAAAGAAAGGGAAAGAGAGAGAGAAAGAAAGAAAAGAGAGATAGAGAAAGAAAGAAAGGAAGGAAGAAAGAAAAAAAGAAAGAAAGAAGAAAAGGAAGGAAGCAAGTAAAGAGAGAGAAAGAAAAAGGAAAGTAAGGAAGGGAGGAAGGGAGGAAAGGAGGGAAGGAAAAAGGAAAGGGAAAGGAAGGAAAGAAAGAAAAGAAAAAGGATGAGGCCAGTGCAGTGGCTCACACCTGCAATCCCAGCACTCTGGGAGGCTGAGGCAGGTATATCTTTTGAACACAGGAGTTCAAGACCAGCCTGGACAACATGGCGTCTCTACAAATTAAAAAATATTAGCCGGGTGTGGTAGCGTGTGCTTGTAGTCCCAGCTACTCAGGAGGCTGAGCTAGGAGGCTCGCTTGAGCCTGGAAGGTCAAGGCTACAGTGAGCTGAGATCATGTCACTGCATGAATAAAAGAAAAAAAGATGGCCAGGCGCAGTGGTTCACACCTGTAATCCCAGCACTTTGGGAGGCTGAGGCAGGCAGATCACAAGGTCAGGAGTTCAAGACCAGCCTGACCAAAATGGTGAAACCCCGTCTCTACTAAAAATACAAAAATGAGCCAGACATGGTGGCGTGTGCTTGTAATCCCAGCTACTCAGGAGGCTGAGGCAGGAGAATCGCTTGTACCCGGGAGGTGGACGTTGCAGTGAGCTGAGATCGTGCCACTGCACTCCAGCCTGGGTGACAAAGCGAGACTCTGTCTCAAAAAAAAAAAAAAAAGAAAAAAGACAAAGGATGGATGAGGGACTGTAGGTACGGTCACCACGGGGATATGGGTGGTCCAGCTCCCACTGCCCTCTCCCACCCACCGTTAGGGTAGGAAGACCAGAATCATTCTCATTCCCTCCCTCTTCCCTGACTCCAGTACAGGCAACCACAGTTCAGTCTGCCCCAAATCCACTGCCACTGCCCTGAGTCAGGCCCCCCTTACTACTCACCCAATTATTCCGGCAGCTCCCTGCCAGGTTTCCCTCCTTCCTTCCTCGCTTGATTCCTCCAATCCAGAATTATTTTATAAAGACCACAAACGCAGCTGGGTCAGTCTCCTATTTAAACCTCATCAATGGCTTCTTCACATCACTTGTGCAGCCACACTGGACACCTTTCAAATCATCACAAAACATTCCTCCCACCTTAAGTACACCATCCCTTCTGCCTAGAATAGCTTCCCCTGACCCCACAGATCACCCTCAAAGACGGTTCCCCTGACCACCATCCTTAGGGCCTGCATGGCCACTGTGTTGCCTTCAGTGTCCATATCTATTCCTGATCTCAGCTTAATGCCTGTCTTCCCCATTACATGACAGGGGCCAGGGGCTGGACTGTCCTCCTCCTGACATCCCCAGGATCTAGAACAGGAGGGCTCAGGAATCTGCAGATTAGACTAGTTTGTGAATGACTGCTTGCGATGTCCACAGAGGAGAGGCCTTGGTGCTGTGAGGAGAAGAAATAGCAGAGCCACCTGCCTGGCTGGGAGTTTGGAAATGGCTCTCATGAGGAACAGACGCTTGAACTGAAGGATGAGAAGCTGTTACCCAGGCAAAGACTGAGGAATGCCCCAACACTGGGGTTGGCAGGGGCATGGGTTGGGTGAACTTGATGCTAAAGACATGGTGCAGAGAGACATATTCCTATTTTGGAAAGACACACCCAGCTGCCCTATAGGAACAGACCACATAGGGGATTGAGAGTGGCAGCAGGGAGACAGGTCAGGAGGCTGCTGCAGGAGGTGAAAGGTGATGGGCCCTTGGCTCAAGTGTTGGTGGCGGAAATGGAGAGAAGCTATGGGATTTTAGGTACGTCCTGAAAGGACAGGTTTTCATAGCTGCTTGAGGATGAAAAGGGTGAGAGAAGCTGGGCACGGTGGCTCACACCTGTAATCCCAGCACTGGGAGGCCGAGGAGGGTGGATCATGAGGTCAGGAGTTCAAGACCAGCATGGCCAACATGGTGAAACCCCATCTCTACTAAAAATATAAAAATTAGCCGGGCATGGTGGTGCACACCTATAGTCCCAGCTACTCAGGAAGCTGAGGCAGGAGAATTGCTTGAACCCGGGAGGCAGAGGTTGCAGAGAGCCGAGATTGCACCACTGCACTCCAGCCTGGGCGACACAGCAAGACTCTGTCTCAAAAAAAAAAAAAAAAAAAAAAAGGCGAGAGAGGGCAGAATCTAGAACCAAGTCCAGATTTCAGGTTCAGACAACTGGGAGATGGCTAAGCTGGGGAACATGGAGGGAGGGCAGGTATGCAGCCTGTTTCCTGAGAGGTGGGACATCCAGCAGGAGGGGTCCAGGAGGCAGGTGTGGGGTTGGGGAGAGGGCTGGACTGAGAAAGAGACATGAGTTTCTGACATGGGCTGGACACTGAAGGCATGGGAGCTGATGAGACTCCCTGGGGACAGACTGTAGCAGGCCTGGGAACAACCATGATTAGGCAGTGAGCAAAGGATAAGAAATTTGCCATGTGGCAGCAACCCATAAGATAGCAAGAAAATCAAAAGTGCACAGTGTCCAGAAATACAAGGGCCTAAAAGTATCTGAAAGAGGAAGGAGTATTTGTGTCAAAGCTGGCCACTGCTAAGGGGTCAAGGCAGATAAAGACTTTTAAGCATCCCTTGGATTTAGCAACAAGGAGGTCAGCAGTGACCTTGGCAGGCTGTTCCTGTGGAATGGTGGGGGAGGAAGCCAGATTGCAGGGGCTGAGTGAGGAAGTAGAAACAACGTGTGTATACAACTCCTTCAAGAATGTTGGCTGCAGAGGGGAGCTGGCGAAGGATGTGGAGTTGAGGGAGGGCTTTCTTTTTTTCAAAGATATGAAAGACTAGAGCCTGTTTGTCTGCCTATGGGAAGAAGCCATCAGGGAGGGTGAGGCTGAAGATAAGGAAAAATGGTTGAAGACAGGGAAAAAAGGAAGGGATTAAGGGAAGGAGAGTCCCCAAGGAGGAAAAACAGATTAAATTCCCAAATATGGCTGCAGAACTTGGGGGGCAAGTCAGGGCCTGTACTGGGCTCTGGGGGCTCAGAACAGCTGCCCACTCTCCCCGGCAGCCAGTGTGAGTCACTGGGGGGGAAATAGCCCAAACTGGCAGTTGGGAAGGGGAGCTGGGCCAGCATGTTCCTTAGGATCCCCAGGGGTCAGGGAGGAGCAGGGCCCAGCCTGGGCTCTGAGCCCTGAACCCCATGCCGAGCTGGACAAGGACACACAGAAGGGTTGTCTCACCTTTTGTTGGAGCAGGCAGAGTTGTAGAAAGCCTAGGTTTTACTTTTGGCTTTTCACTGCCCGATTGTGAACCTCAGTTTCCTCTTCTGCAAAAAGAGAGGGTTAAACAGATCAAGGGCTTTTCAGTTTTGGGGAAGGAAAGTGTCAGGACTTTGCTGACAGTTTAGGGAGTCCTGGAGCCCCAGCAGCCTCCTGAACTAGAGTTGGCTGAGGAGCTGCCATTTAAGCATGCATAGAATTAGGGAAAAGGCTCCCATGAAAGCCATGGGGAGCAGGTCAGGGTGCGCCTAAGCCTGGGAGAAGAGGAGGCCCTTTGAGGCGTGATTTATGGGAGTGTGGGAGGCCATCAGGAGTGTGGGAGGCCAGCCAGGAGTGGTGGCTCATGCCTGTAATCCCAGCACTTTTGGGAAGCTGACTGGGAGGGGGGCAGATTGCTTGATCCCAGGAGTTTGAGACCAGCCTAGACAACATGGCAAAAGTCTCTACAAAACAAAGCAAACACACACACACACACACACACACACACAAATTAGCTGTACTTGGTGGTGCAGGCCTGTGGTTCCAGCTGCTGCAATCCCAGCAATCCTCCAGCTAATGCAGGAGGACTGCTAGGGCCCTAGGAGGTCGAGGATGCAGTGAGCAGTGATTGTGCCACTGCACTCCAGCCTGGGTGCCAGAGTTGAGACCCTGTCTCAAAAAAAAAGAAAAAAGAAAATAAAAAAAGGTTGGGCATGGTGGCTCACCTGTAATCCTAGACTTGAGAGGCCAAGGCCGGTGATTCACTTGAGCTCACGAATTCAAGACTAGCCTTGGCTACATAGTGAAACCCTGTATCTACAAAAAAATACAAAAAATTAGCCAGGTGTGGTGGTGAGTGCCTATAGTCCCAGTTACTTGGGGGGCTGAGACAGGAGGATCGTTAGAGCCTAGGAGGTTGAGGCTGCAGTGAGCTATGATCGCCCCACTGCACTCCAGCCTGGATGACAAAGTGAGATCCTGTCTCAAAAAAAAAGTGTGTGAGCAGGGGCTGGAAGCCCTGGGTGGGAATGAGGGCGGGTTTCTCCAATGGGCAGCTGACCTTCCTGTCCCTGGCCCCCTCCTGCTGCCTCTGTTTGTCCTTGCACTTCTGTCCTTGACCCTGGGGAGGAGTGTCTCTGGGGAACCTGGAGATCTGGTGACCAGCCCCCTCCCACTGAAGCGGCTAGTGGGGGCAGACTAGACTAGGCCTCACGAGAGAGACCAGCTCTGCCCCCAACCCCTCTGCCAGCTGACGCCTCCTGGCCTTCTGCTAAAAACAGCCGGGCCCGGGGGGAATATGGGTTTTCAGGCCTCCCCCTCCTCGCCCAGGCAGGTATTAAAGAGGCCGAAGTCGGGCCAGACCGGCTGGACACCATGCTATTCACCGAGACTGCTCACTTCGTGGTGAATTTTCTTCTGTCCCGGTGAGGGGGCCCGAGGGAGGGCGCCAGCTGGATAAAGCGCCCTGGTCTGGCAGCTGGGGAAGGAGGCACTCAGGTCCTTGGGAAGGCGCCAGTGGGGGCCTCCAGTCCCTTTCCACGTCCCTCTAAATCGACCAGGAGTGACCCCGGCCCGTGCCCTGCCTCGTCCGATCGGAGGCAACTTCCTCCTCCCCGCCTGTCGTGTTCTCCTGGGGTGACCGCTGTCCCATCTCCCCCGCAGGCGGCCCCAGGCCACGGCCCCGCACCGCCTGGACCAGGAGTTGTGTTTCTGGGGCAGCCGGGGCCCGGTCTTGCCGGCGCCCGCCGCCCGCCGCAGCCTGGGCGACTACTGGCTGAGCCCGCAGCGCCGCCACCCTCCGGGTGCCGCCTGGCGCTGGCCCGCACGCAACCTGTTACTGCTGCCCCCGGCCACCGGCCTGGCCGACGTACCCTCGGCGCGCTGGCCCAGCTGCTACGGCGCGCGCCCGAGACTCACGTGAGTGCGCCGGGAGGGGCGGGGCGAGGGCCCGGGGAGTAGACGGGATGACGGGGGCCTATGCGAAGGGGCGAGGTCTAAGGAAGGGGCGGATCCAGAGCCGAGGATCCGGGCCTGGGGGCGAGGGGAGGGGGCGGAACTGGGTGGGAAGGGCGGGGTCTGAGGGCGACCGGGAGCGGAAGGAAGGGGCGGGGCTAGGCGGAGTGGGCGCAGACCCGGAGGGAAGGGAGACTTGCCCCAATCCCGTCTTCCCGATTTCCCTTCCCTCCAGGTGGAGGCACCGGTGGCAGAATATTAACTATTATTTTCTGGGCAAAAGGAAGCGACATCTAGTTCCCTTGCTCCCGTGAGAGCCGGTGAGGGGCGTGGCCACAGGGGGCGCTGTAGGTGGGCGGGGGCTCGCGGAGGGGCGGGTCTTAGCTAGAGGCGTGAGGGAGGGGCGAGGCCCGAGCACGAGGTTGGCCTGCTGCGAGGCTCCAGGACCCTGTGCAGATGAGCCGCAGTCAGAGGGGCCCCGAGTGCAGGGCGTGGTCTTTGCAGGGTTATTTTTCCCCGCTCTTCTTGGGCTGACACAAACATACTTTTAAAAAGATTGACAAATTTGACTATGTTGAAATTTCTGTTTGCCAGAAGACATCCCCAAAAAAGTAGAGGAGCCCCAAACAGGACTCCTCAAACATAATACCAGCTCTGTGCCCGGTGCAGGGAGTCGGGGACTAGGAAAGCGGTGCACTTGGGTGGGCACCAACTGGGTCAGCCCCAGAGCAAAGGTGACTCCAGCCCTGGGCCCAGAGGCGAAGCTGAATGACCAAGGGAAGGGAAGCTCGGGGTCAGTTTGAAGGGCCCTGTCGTGGTGATCATCCTGTGTGTCTGTGTTCACATTTCGGTGCATCTCTGAAAGTCTGTACCACCTCTGAGTGTGGTTCTGTTTCTGTGTGTTCTATCTCTGATCTATGTGTCTATTTAGTCAACGAATATTTATCAAGGGCTTGGCCAGGTGTGGTGGCTCACGCCTGTAATCCCAGCACTTTGGGAGGCTTAGGGGGGCAGATTGCTTGAGGCCAGGAGTTCTAGACCAGCCTGGGCAACGTGGCGAAACCCCGTCTCTACTAAAAATACGAAAAATTAGCTAGGTGTGGTGGCGTGCACCTGTAGTCCCAGCTACTCAGGAGGCTTAGGTGGGAGAATCACTTGAGCCCAGGAGGCAGAGGTTGCAGTGAGCCAAGATCGCACCACTGCACTTCAGCCTGGGCAATACAGCAGACCTTGTCTCAAAAAAAACAAAAACAAAACAATTATTTATCAAGGGCATATTTTAGTGATTTGTGACAGGTTTATACACTGACTTAATCACTGGGTTTACACTGGTGAAGCAAACAGTTGAGGTCCCTGCCCTCATGGAACATACATTCTGGTGGGGAGACAGGCCATAAACTGGAGAGAGAAACAGTGTGTTATGTTTGAGAAGAACAGGGCTGGGTCAGGTGCTACTTGATATGGGATGGGCAGGGACTTGGTCTTTTTTTGAGGGGGCAGGGGGACGGAGTCTCGCTCTGTCACCCAGGCTGGAGTGCAGTGGCGCAATCTCGGCTCACTGCAAGCTCCGCCTCCCAGGTTCACGCCATTCTCCTGCCTCAGTCTGCCACCACGCCCGGCTAATTTTTTGTATTTTTAGTAGAGATGGGGTTTCACCATGTTAGCCAGGATGGTCTCGATCTCCTGACCTCGTGATCCGCCCGCCTTGGCCTCCCAAAGTGCTGGGATTACAGGCGTGAGCCACCGCGCCAGGCTGGGACTTGCTCTTGTTCACAGGTCTAGAACAGTGCCTAACACATAGCTGGGGCACAGTAAATGCTGAGAGAATGCATGTGTTGTCGGGAGGTCACTTCTGAGGAGGCAAGTCTTAAACGAGGCTAGCAAGGATGGTCAGCCGCTTCCAGAGCTTGGGAAGAGTGTTCTTGGTGGACGGAACAATGTAGTCTTGTTGGTAACCACTTGCCTCTGGCTCTCTGTGCCTGGAGAATAGTGTTTCTGTGTCTTTTTTGTCTGTAGTCTCTGTGATCCTGGGAGCCCTGGGGCCAGTTTAAACAGGGCCCCATCAGGGTCTTTGGAAGTGAGGTCACTGCCCAGCAGATTCACCCCACTGGCTAACTCTGGCTTAACTGGCTGGGCCTGGCCATTCCCCTGGAAGCAACTCCTCCCCACAACAGCATCAGTCCCACGACCTCTGGCTCCTTCCCAGGGCAGCATCCTGCAGTCCGGAAGGAAGTTCTTCGTCCTGTCTAACCACAGACCCCGCTGAGGCAACCCCAGCCTTTTCCTCTCATTCTGCCTTGTGGGCAGAAGGGAGGAGATGGGCTGACCCTTCAGCAACGGGTCCTGGCCTAGACGGAGAACCCAGTAAAGACCTGACAGAGTGGGGGTGACAACACCCTGCAGCCTTGGGGAAGTGAACTTCAAAGGGCAGAAATAATCACTCATCTCAGAAGCTTCTTTGGCATCCATTATCTCATTTAATCAATTAACACCTACTTTATAGACGGAAACTCAAGCAGGCCCAGGGAGGGAAAACAGTGGTAGAACTGGGACCAGAATCCAGGCCTCTTGATAAAATAGTAATAATTAATATTATTGCACATTTACTCACTGCCAGGTACTGTGCTAAAACTTTGCATGCATTTTCTTCTTTAAGCCTCATCACATCCCCATGAGGTGGGTACCCTCATTATTCCTGTTGTCCTCAGATGAGAAGGCAGAGGCTCAGAGCTGTCAAATGACTTGTCCAAAGACACCCAGGCAGTTCATGGCAGGACAGAATTTGAGCCCAGGCAGTCTGGCGTGCTGAGCCATGCTCCCTGTGCCCTGGGATTCGGGAGGATTGTCACAGATGTCTACTTTCCAGGGACTTGGGGAGACAGGCTTCAGGCTCTATCACATGATGATCCTGGGGCCGACTTGTGCCAAGGCTGGGCTGAGAGGGAAGATGGCCTGGACGCACAGCATAATCCTGAGTCCCCTCTCTGTGGATGACGATGAGTTACCTTTGCCCTCCCTCCTGAGATCTCTGTGGTTCTGCCTTTCATTCTCCAAATAAAATCGCTGTGGCCTCACTCTGGCTATCTCTACTTTGAGGGGATGATCTCGGTTTTTCCCATTGACACACACTGAGTTGACCAAACCTACGGGGCTGGAAGAGCTTCTGCCATCACCTCTTGACCTTCCCACCATGCCCACCCCACCCATGAGCTCCTTGGGGGGATACTGGATGAAAAAGGCCTGGTTCCTCCTCTCCTGACTCTCAAAGTGCCACAGAAGGAGGAGACATGCACCAGCTGAGTACAGTGTCACAGGAGGGTGACATTAGTTTGGAGCACAGTGGGTCATCTGGTGGGTCAGGAAAGTCTTCTGGAGGGGTCCCTGGAGCTGGATCTTGACAGGTGGGCAGGCACTGGGGTGCACATGCCCGGGGAGCTATATTCCAGGCAGAGGGCACAGTGTGGAGAAAGGTTTGGGGATTTGTAAGACTGGCAGCCAAGCGGGCTCTCCCTAAAATGAGGCCAGCCAGGGCATAGCTTCAAAGACCTTGAAAGCCAGTACAAGGGGTTATCCAGGCAGAAACAGGGAGTCATGAACAGGTTTAAAGCAGGGGAGGGGCTGGGTGCGGTGGCTCACGCCTGTAATCCCAGCACTTTGAGAGGCCGAGGTGGGTGGATCTCTTGAGTTAAGGAGTTTGAGACCAGCCTGGCCAACACAGTGAAACCCCGTCTCTACTAAAAATTCAAAATAGCTGGGCGTGGTGGCATGCACCTGTAATTCCAGCTACTCAGGAAGCTGAGGCAGGAGAATCACTTGAACCCAGGAGGTGGACCTTGCAGTGAGCCAAGATCACGCCACTGCATTCCAGCCTGGGGGACAGAGCGAGACTCTGTCTCAAAAAATAATGATAATAAATAAATAAATAAATAAAGCAGGGGAGGGGTGCGGTCTGGCGATTGGTCCCTGGCCATCAGCTAGGTCTGAGGCCTCAGGCACCTGTCCTTGCACCCTCTCTTACCCACTCTCCCAGGTCCTGTCCAGGACTGTGGCCTGGAGGGGTTTCCCCCAAGCCTCTGTGCAAAGGTCTGGCAGAGGTTGCTGATGGCTAGAGGAAAGAGCTGCCCTGACTCATCCACTCACTGCTCAACAGGAGCCCCCCTCCCTCACCCACGTAAGACCCCCCTATGGGCCAGGCACGGTGGCTGACGCCTATAATCCCAGCAGTTTGCGAGACTGAGGCAGGCAGATCGCCTGAGGTCAGGAGTTTGAGACCAGACTGGCCAATATGGCAAAACCCTGTCTTTACTAAAAATACAAAAATTAGTGGTGTTGGGCACCTGTAATCCCAGCTACTTGGGAGGCTGAGGCAGAATCACTTGAACCCAGGAGGCGGAGGTTGCAGTGAGCCGAGATCACACTACTGCAATCCAGCCTGGGCAACAAGAGCAAAACTCTGTCAAAACAAAACAAAAGAAACAAAAAAACCCTATGATCCATCCCCTGCCCTTTACGGGGCTCTCAGTCAAAGAAACAGGTGAGACTGGCAGCCAGGTAGGCTCCACCTCAAATGAGGCCAGCTCAGGGCAGCCCCATACCCAGCTCTCCGGAGCAGCAGCCATGTCCCTCCCTCCTCCAGCCCCTCTCCCTTCGCGCAGAACCTAGTCCCCATCTCTGGGGCTCTCTGCTCCTGGAATGTCTCTAGACTTCATCCTCTCCTCCTCTACCCTGTTCCCTCACCTAGTTCAGGCCATTGCCTTTGTCTGGACGAGTCCAATTGACTTTTCCCTGGGTTTCCTGCCTCCAACTCTGTCCTCTCTGATCTGTGTCCACTGGGGCCTGTTTGTCTGTTTTACAGGTCCCTATGGGACATCCAGGGTGACCTCCAAGGTCACCGGGAGTTCTGGACAGAGATCTAGGCTGGAGATAGAGACTTCAGAGTAGCATATAGATAAGCTCATAGATATAGGAGAGAGAAAAGAGAGAGAGAGGGGTGGTCGATGGTCTCATTTTTTCTCTCTCCAACACAGATTTCTCTCCAGGCCATAGATCTAATGACATCCCAAAGCCACCTTGGTTTAGCCTGCCCAAACCGACCCCTCTTTTTCTATGCACACACCGCTGCTCTTCCCCAGGCTTCCTCCGTGGTGCTTGACACGCCCTTCTGCCCATTTTCCCAAGCCAGACCTTCGGTCCCTCTCAGCCCTCCGACCTCCCCACTCCCACGTTGAGTCCTTCCCTGAGTCCTGTGGCTGCTGCTCCTGAATGTCCCCTGTGCTCCTTCCCTCTCCTTTCCTCTGCCTTTCAGTGGCATTTAACATGGTGGATCACTCACTCCTTCTGGAAGCTGTTTCTTCCCCCAGCCTTGAGGACACCCCTGCTCCTGGCTCACTGGCCATCAGCTGATCCCCTGATGGGAGTCTAAATGTCTTCTGCCTTCTTTTTTTTTTTTTCTTTTAGAGATGGGGGTCTCACTACATTGCCCAGGCTGGTCTTGAACTCCTGGGCTCAAGCAATCCTCCCGCCTCAGCCTCCCAAAGTGCTGGGATTACAGGCATGAGCCACCGCACCAGGCCTGGCTCTGCCTTCCCTTCTTGAGCCACTCTTTCTCTCTAGTGGATCCCGTTGAGCCCTTTGGCTTTAAATTTGGGATCACCCCTGAAGTATTACCTGGACATGGGGCTTCTCCTCTGTAGTCCAGACTCATATATCCATTAACTGCCAGCCTGATGGCTCCATGGGGATTCTAACAGGCACCTGGAACTTCAACTCCAAGGCTACCCTCTTAAGCCCTGGCACTGAGAGCAGGGCGAACCATGAGCTCAAGACACGTGGGTGCTGGCCAACTCTCCCTTCCACTTGAGTTCAGGCCCCATCATCTCTGACCTCGATTACTGCAATAGCAGGGAAAGACAGCCAGGCAGAGGGGCCTGCCTGTGCAAAGGCAGGAAGGAGAGCAAGGTTATGGCTTGGCCAGAAGCCCAGAGTGTGTTGTGGGGCTCCGATAGCAAATACCTTAAATGTAAGGCTTGGGCTTGGTCCTGAGAGCAATAGGGAGCCACTGAAAGGTTAAAATCCAAGGGGAGCACATTTGTTTTTACACTTCTGTCACGCCTTCGTTCATTCCTCCCCTCGTTTACTTTGTCTGTCAACAAATAGCTGCTGAGCACCCTCTATTAGAAAGTGACCCTGAGACAGTGGAGAATGTCTGGAGGGGCAGAACTGGTTGGCAGAGAGGTCAGTGAGAAGCTGATGACGTAGCCCAGCCCAGGTGACTGAAGGGTCTTCCACAGGGCGATGGGCATGGAGAGGAGCAATGAGCTGAGATCAGTCCAGGTTCCTGGCTTGGGCAGTGGAGGAGGTAAGTAAGGTGTGAGAGGTGCCGAGCCCAAAGCTCAGAGCGATGGAGTCTATGGTGGGAAGAGCCAGTCCTTCCTCCTGGGGACTCTGGAAAGCTCCTCGGGAGTGGCTTGATCTGGGTTTTAAAAGAAGAGTAGGCCGGGCGCAGTGGTTCACCCCTGTAATCCCAGCACTTTGGGAGGCCGAGGCGGGCAGATCATCTGAGGTCAGCAGTTTGAGACCAGCCTGGCCAACATGGTGAAACCCCATCTCTACTAAAAATACAAAAATTAGCTGAGCATAGTGGTGGGCACCTGTAATCCCAGCTACTCGGGAGGTTGAGGCAGGAGAATTGCTTAAACTCGGGAGGTGGAGGTTGCAGTGAGCCGAGATGGTGCCACTGCACTCTAGCCTGGGCGACAGAGTGAGACTCCGTCTCAAAAGAAAAAAAAAAAAAAAAGAGAAGAGTAGAAATTTAGCAAGTAGAGAGGAATGCTGGGCAGAGGAAACAGCATGTTCAAAGGCCCTGAGGCAGGACGGAGCTCAGCACTCAGAGGAACTGAGAAGCCAGTCGAGTTGAAGCTCAGCAGGCCAACTGGAATGCTATGGCTTGAATGTGTCCCCCCAAAAGTATATGTATTCCCCAATGCAACAGTGGTGAGAGGTGAGGCACTAGGGAAGGGTCGCTAGGGATATGAGACCTCCCTGAACAAGTAGAAGAGAAGGGGAATTTAGGCCTGGTGCAGTGGCTCATGCCTGTAATCCCAACACTTTGGGAGGCTGAGGCAGGCAGATAGCCTGAGGTCAGGAGTTCGAGACCAGCCAGGCCAGCATGGTGAAACCCTGTCTCTACTAAAAATACAACAATTAGCTGAGCGTGGTGGCAGGCACCTGTAATCACAGCTACTTGAGAAGCTGAGGCTGGAGAATCACTTGAACCTGGGAGGCAGAGGTTGCAGTGAGCTGAGATCACGCCATTGCACTCCAGCCTGGGCGACAGAGCGAGACTCTGTCTCAAAAAAAAAAAAAAAAAAAAAAAGAGAAGGAGAATTTAAGGAGGGGCTGGGAGGGGACAGAAAGATGATGTGTTTGGGTGCGGGTGGGGGGCCACTCCAGAGTATATTTTTCTGGAAAAAGGCACTAAAAGGTCCCAGGAGGACACTTATGGGTTGCAAGAGGAAAGGGAGAGAATCTTCAGGATTCTGAGGAAGAGGCACATTCCTTTCTCATATAAGAAATTAATTGAGGCCAGTGGCTCACGCCTGTAATCCCAACACTTTGGGAGGCCGAAGTGGGAGGATCACTTAAGTCCAGGAGTTCTAAGGCCAGCTTGGGCAACATGGCGAGACATTGTCTCTGTGGAAAAAAAAAAAAGCTGGCCATGATGGTGTGCACCTGTAGTCCCAGCTACTTGGGAGGCTGAGGTGAGAGGATCACCTGAGCCCAGGGAGGTCGAGGCTGCAATGAGCTGTGATTGCACCATTGCACTCCAGCCTGGGTGACAGAGCAAGACCCTGTTAAAAAAAAAAAAAAAAAAAGAAAGAAAAGAAAAAGAAAGAAAAATAGAAGAGAAGGAAGGAAATAAGGAAATTTATTGAAGCCAAATAAATTCCCCCCTGAACAATTCCCATCCTTGGAACAGCCCAGTCAGTGCCTTCACTACCTGCCCCAGATGAAAGATGATGAAGGGGCCACAGGGCTGACTCAGGGCAATCCTAGGCTCCCAGCTCCCCTCCCCAGGTCAGAAAGAGAGGAGAGAGAGAGAGAGGACAAGAATGGGAAACTGTTGAGCACCAAGTTTGTGTCTGGCGCCTGCCCCGGAATTTTATGTAACAGCCCTGAGGAACATTATTGAAATCCTCCAGTGTGGTCTGCACCTTAAATGCACGGGTTTTTTGGTGTGTGTGTGTGTGTCTGTGTGTGTGTGTGTGTGTGTGTGTTTTGTTTTGTTTTTTGAGACAGAATCTCCCTCTGTCACCAGGCTGGAGTACAGTGGCGTGATCTCAGCTGACTGCAACCTCTGCCTTCCGGGTTCAAGGGATTCTCCTGCCTCAGCCTCCGAAGTAGCTGAGATTACAGGTATACGCCACCACGCCCAGCTAATTTTTGTATTTTTAGTAGAGATGGTGTTTCACCATGTTGGACAGGATGGTCTCGGTCTCTTGACTTCAGGTGATCCGTCTGCCTCGGCCTCCCAAAGTGCTGGGATTACAGGCGTGAGCGACCGCGCCCAGCCAGGATGCTCTGTTTTAAGGGCTTTCCTTGATGCTTCCAACTCATTTATTTCACAATAACCCCACAGAATGAGTACTATTATCATTCCCATTTTATAGATGAGGATACTGAGGCTCACTCAGAGAGGCCCTAAAGTCACACAGTGGTGATGGAGCCACCTCTTCACCACGAACACCACCTCAACACAACGACACCTCACCCAATCCTCACAACCACCTGAAGGGGTTCCCAGTGTCTTCATTTTAGAGTGGGCGAGTGGGGCTAGCAAGGGGAAGGGACCTGTCTAGGGCTGCAAAGCTGGAAGGCAGTAGTAGCGTGGGCTCGGATCATCTGGGGGAAGAGGCGGAATAGGAGAGGTGGTGGGGTGGGGTTGGAGTGATGTAGAAAGGGGTGGGATTGGGGACTAGCTAGGAGGGAGTTTCAGTTTCTCTTTGTGTTGTTGTTGTTTTGAGACAGAGTTTTGCTTTTGTCACCCAGGCTGGAGTGCAATGGAGCGATCTTGGCTCACTGCAACCTCCGCCTCCCGGGTTCAAGCAATTCTCCTGCCTTAGCCTCCCGAGTAGCTGGGATTACAGGAACACGCCACCATGCCCAGCTAATTTTGTATTTTTAGCAGAGACGAGGTTTCGCCATGTTGGCCAGGCTGGTCTCAAGCTCCTGACCTCAGGTGATCCGCCTGCCTCAGCCTCCCAAAATGCTGGGATTACAAGCATGAGCCACCATGCCCGGCCCAGTTTCTCTTTTGAAGGGACTTCCCCTAAGTGGGGATTTTGGTTGGAAAGTTGTAAGCAACCCACATTCCACTGGTTTGGCCACTCCTTTCCCAAAGGTACCCAGGATCTGTAAAGAAACTGAAAGTCAGGAAGAGGTGAGAAGTGGGAGAGGGTAGGCTCCGGGCAGCCCAGATAAACTGGGTTGAATTTCTGGTGACCTCATCAAGCCTGGGGGAGGTCAGCAGGCGAGCTGGAATTACAGGCTTCTTTGCTATTGGGGAAACTGAGCCCCAGAGAGACAGCTCTATCAGATAGTGGCTGGGCCTCATCCAGTCTATTCAACCACCACACATACACATGCGTGTGCACCTGTGCACAAGTGCATACACACACACAACCGGGGAAGGGGGAGGGGAAGGGAGAAATGAAAGGTCTGGGTGGCCTAGAATTCTGAAAGGGAACTTTCGAACCCCTGTCCTTATGATTTGGTCACTGTCTGGATGGCAGGTCCCAGTGAAGGGCCCCTGAGGTGCCCCCGTATCCAGAGCAGGGTTCAAGGCCTGTCACTGGCAGGGACGCAGCACACCTGGGTCTTGCTGACAACCAAGCCGGGAGCCAGGGAGCCCAGGTGCATGAGAAGCAGTGCTGGTTCTGCAGCATCCAGCCCCTGGGGCAGGCGCTGCAGCTGCCTCAGCTCTCCTTGCCAGCACCTCTGGCAGCTCCTCTCAGCCTGGAGCTCAGAACCCTCTCTGGATGCCTCCAGCTGACCCTAGCACCACACACGCCTCAGAGCTCTTGAAAACCACCTTCCCCCAGTCCTGGCCTTGTTTCCTTCTCTGGAAATGGGGACAATGGTGGTACACATCTCACAGGGCCAGAGGGAACATATGGAAAGCAGGCGGCACAAGGCTTGCCATACAACAGGCACGCAACCAACACCGGCAGCAATGACGGTGATTACTCTCTGTTCTTCCTGCCTTTAAAAACATTTATTTATTTATTTATTTACTTACTTATTTTTGAGACAGTCTCACTCTGTTGCCCACACTGGAGTGCAGTGGTGCAACCTCGGCTCACTGCAACCCCCACCACCCCGCCATCCCCCAGCCTCCCAAGTAGCTGGGACTACAGGCACACACCACCACACCCAGCTAATTTTTGTATTTTTAGTAGAGATGGGGATTTACCATGTTGGCCATGGCTGGTCTTGAACTCCTGGCCTCAAGTGATCAGCCTGCCTCGGCCTCCCAAAGTGCTGGGATTACAGACATGAGCCACTGTACCCGGCCTATCTTATTTTTTGTAGAGATGGGGCCTTGCTATGTTACAACCCAGGCTAGTCTTAAGACTTCTGGGCTCAAGCAATCCTTCTGCCTCAGCCTCCCAAAGTGCTGGAATTACAGGTGTGAGCCACCGCACCCTGCCCCTATTCCTGCCTTTTGCCTATTTTTCTTTTTTAAGACAGATTCTCATTCTGTCACCCAGGCTAGAGTGCAATGGCGCAATCTCTGCTCACTGCAACCTCTGCCTCCCGGTTTCAAGCGATTCTCCAGCCTCAGCCTCCCGAGTAGCTAGGACTACAGGCATGCGCCACCACACTCAGCTAATTTTTGTATTTTTTGATAGAGGTGGGATTTCACCATGTTGGGCAGGCTGGTCTCGAACTCCTGGCCTCAAGCAACCTGCCCACCTCGGCCTCCCAAAGTGCTGGGATGCGCCCTGCTCCCTTTCTGCCTTTTAAAGATTCTTCCCATTGGTCTGCACTCTGCGCTTTCTCCTGCCCCTAGTCAGCTGCTGGCTTCTTCCCAGAGCCCTCTCCTGCTGCTGCCCACCAATGCAGTGCTCCTGCCACCCAGGCACCTCCTGGGCGTCCGATGCACGACTTGGCTGCCGTTACCCTCTTATTGGCAACAATCAGAGGCCTAGATTTCCAGGGGTCAGTCCTGACTTAAAACCTTCTGTCCGTTGTCCCTGTAAAGTCACTAGCCAGCCTTTAGGAACAGCCTTTGGCTCAGGAAATGTGATCGCATGTCTATGTGAAGTATACAGACTTCAGGCTGCCTTCTGCGCATTCCCCTGAATCTTCCTTGGACATCGCAAACGCAACAGGGCTAGATTCAGCAACTCCCTCCCATGTTCTTTTTCCCTTTGATGGCCTATCTCAGTTGACAGGTCCACTTCACCCACTGTCACCCCAAACAGAAAGGTGGGCAGCATCAGTATCTGGTCCCTGCACGCAGCCAGTTACCAAATCCTAGAGATCCCACCTCCCAAACCTTGCTCCAGAAAAGGCCTCTGCCTCCCTCTGCACCCTCACACCTACCATTCCTGTTCCCACTTTGTCCTGCTCTGAGCTCTTCTCCATGTTCTTCTTCCTCCAGGCAGCCCACAGGTCCTTCATCTAATGCTAGGTCTGGCTTTCTTCTCCCTAAGATATGGCCTGTCTCTTTTCTCCCTCCCCTCATGGGAAACCCCTGAGGGCTGGGACCCTGCCTGACTCACTACTTACTCTTAGACGTCTAAGTGTGAGCAGAAAGAGGAACTCCAGTCAGTATCTGCAACTATGAATCACAGAGCCCAACCTCTCACTGTACAGATGAGCCAACTGAGGCCAAAGAGGAGAGAGGACTGGCTGATGGTGACAGCAAGAAGTGCCCAACCTGGGGCAAGAACCGAGGTCTCCAGGTCCAGCTGATGCTCCCCAGAAGGAGATGGGGACTGGGGCTGTGCCAAGTCGCCATTCCCTAGGGCCTCCGTTGGGACCTCTGATGATGCGTCTTCCCATCTCAAGGCCTTTACATATGCCAGTCCCTCCGCTAGGAAGGCCCACGCCTCCATCTCTGACTACATATTGCCCATTCACACGTCCCCTGGCATCTAATCCAGTCCTCAACACAAGGCTCCGGGGCCTGACAGGCCTTAAAGTATCCCCCAACCTCCTTCATGGGGCATTGGTTTCTGCTGCCCCCTCCCATCTTCACCCCTGCCCTGCATCTCTCCAGAGGCCCCAGGTTGCCTGCCAGGGAAATTCATCCCCTGCTGTCCGTGCCTGATTCATGGTGGGACCGGGAGCATCTCAGGCCAGGGCCAGGGCCAGAGCCCTTACTAGGAGAACTGGGACAGATGAGGAGTTGTATGAACGTGGGGTCTCTGGTTTCTGCACCTTCCATTCCCCCATCCATCCCAGCGTCACCCTGTCCTTCTCATTCCTCCTTTCCCTGTCACTCCATCCTGGCAAACGCCCACATCTCAAAGGTTCTGACCACCACAGCCACAGCCTCAGTGACACACTGAGGCACACACAGCTCCCCCCCGCCACAGGAACACTCACCCAGACATAAAGGAGCCGCTCTTTGCTCCACACATTCAGATATTCCCGAACTCTGGGCTTAAGCAATCTTCCCGCCCCAGCCTCTCAAAGCACCGGGATGACAGGCGAGAGCCACCACGCCCGGCCCATCGATATTCTCTCATACAGCCACACACTCAGTTTCACACCCAGTCAGACACAGTCACTAACAGTCTCAAGGAAGGGCAGGCACAAACCCAGCAAGTCTCAGTTACCAGATCACCAGGCTCTCTCCTTCACCCTTGAATATACAGGGCCAAACAAAGATCCAGACGCACGCAACCACAAACGTGCACACCTGGGCACACGCGCACACACACACACACAGCCAGAAAGTCTCACACACACAGACACAGAGCAATACACACAGTCACACACAGAGAGAAACAGATACACGCAGTTGCACACAGGCTCCCGGAGACGCAGAACAATGGGCGCATTGTCTGGGTTGGCAGCAGCTGGGGAGGAAGGAGCTGCAGTGTGGACCGAGGAGGCCGTGGGGCTGCTGTAACCTCCCACCCCCACCCTGAAGCATCCTAAACCTCTTGCCTCTTCCAGAAGTCAGATTCTGCTGGGACCTGGATTTGCTGAGGGATCAGGCTCCTAGGCACCCCCTCCCCAGCCTCCTGGGATGTCTGGTGGGGATACAGGGCATCCCCTGGGGACCAGGCTCCCTCTGGGGCTCTGGGGACTTGGGGTCTTTCACCCTGATGCTCTTCGATGCTCCTCCTGGGATCCTTGGGAAGATTTGCCTCTCATCCCCGCCAGGCAGTGCCTGGGGATCAGAAGCCTTAGGTTCTGCTCTTAACCTCTGACCCCAACCCGTGCAAGACTCACACACCCTCCGTCCCTCTGAGCCCAGCCAGCTGGTGCGGGCAGCGCCTGGCAGCATTGTGGGTTCCCTATTGTGGCTGAGACAGAGAGCAGGTCATGACATCCTTCCCTTAGTGGCAAGCTGTGGAGAAGTCACGGTACTTTCAGTGAGCTGCAGTGGGGGCACAGTGCCTCTCCCCGTCCCAAAGCTAGCCCTTGCCTCCCACTCTGACCAGGCAGCCCCAGATCTCAACAGAAAATTCTGCCAGGGGATTCCTTACAGCCCTTGGCCCATGTTATCAAACCTCTCCAAGCCTTTTCTCACCCTCAGCTACTGGTAGCTGCTGTGTGCCCTTGGGCATGTCACTTTCTCTTCCTGAACCTCAGGGTCCCAGTCTGTGAAATGGGGCGGGGGTGGGGAGCAAGTGAAGCTGAGATAGCTGAGGGTATTCTGTAGTCTCAGGGTGGGGGTGGGGATGGAGAATACAGGAGTGAGTGCAGAATGTAGAAGCCACCTCAGCCCTCCCCGCCCCTCTGTGGTCAGATCTCTGGGGAGTTCCCAATTTCTCAGGCCCTGGGGTGTCTCCACACTTCACAGCCTCAGGCCTCCCAGGAGGCTTCACCGTAGGAGGGAGGGGAGGGACTTGCTGAGCTGGCTGGGACACAGCCTTGCATTTGCAACACTTTGCTTCCTTCCAGCCCCCATCCCTTTCCTCCTGGGGGCTAAGGGCTGGCAGCCGGACACAGACATCCGGGGCCGGCCAGGACTCTGGGGTTCCCACCAGCCTATCCAGGCCAGCAGAAGGAGAGGTGGCAGAGGACCAGAGCTAGGGAGTCTCCAGCCCGGAGCACCTCCGGGCTCCCTTGCTCTCAGGCAGGGTGGGAAGCTGGGCTGGGCAGCTTTGAGGGCTGTCCTCAAGGGGCTGTCCCTTGGAGGGACCCTTGGTAGCATCCTATCCCTCCCCTTCAGAAACTGGGGTGTTTTGAGGCTTGTTGAGTCCCCAGCTGGGGTTCCTCTGCCAGCCTGGGGCACCCTGATGTAGGGGAGCAGAGTTGTGTGTGGAGGTAAAGAGGAAGGACCAGAGCCAAGTCAGACAGGTTGTCAATGCCTCTGAGCCTTGGCCTTTCAATGGGGATGGAGATGCCCTTCAAGGTCACAAAGTCCCCCACGTGGGACTTTGCAGTGGGTCCAGGCTGAGGGCAGGAGGGGCTCAAGGCGAATCTGTCTGTCCCCACTCAGAATGACTGGCCACCAAGGGACTGAAAGGAGGAATGAGGGAAAGGCCTCACTAGTCCGACCAGAGTGACCCCGAGGCAAGTCAGAGTCCTCCGCTCCCCGGCTGGCCATGGCAGGCAGGCAGGGACGTGGGTGGGACCTCTGACCGCTCTCCAGGCCGGAGCGGGTGCCGAGCCCAGCGCAGGGGCCCTGCAGCTTCTATGACCACATTTCTAGAGTATAATTCAGGACCAGCCATCTGACGAGCCTGGTCGTGTGAGCCCTTCGAAGGGTTCAAGCGGGAGACTGCCAGCGGCTGCAGGACCAAGGCATTGGGGGCCGCTCCAGGCTGCGGGGGCGCCCACCGGAGAGGTGGAGCGGAGAGGATGGAATGACTGCCCGTCTCCTTCCTCCAGGCCCCCCGCCCCGCCCCGCCCCGCCCAGCTCGCGGGAGGACTGGCCTCGCTCCTGCCCACACCGGACTCTACCTGCCCCTGGGATTCGGGTGGGGTGGGGGGTACCCGACCGCCAGCGTCGCCTGCTGCGCAAGTGGGGCCTGCGAGCCAACCCCGCCTCCGCCCCTCGATTGGGCGCGCATTTAAATGTCCGGCCCCGCCCCGAGCTCCGGGCGCTTATATATAGGCAGCTCGGCGGGCGGCGGGCGGCATTCTGGCGCGGAGCGGAGCGGCGGCGGGCGCAGCTAGCGGGTCGGCCGCGGAGCGGAGGTGCAGCTCGGCTTCCCCCGGCACCCCTCCCCCTCGGGCGCCAGCCCCACCCCTCCGCCGGCCGGGCCGACCCCGCCGTACTATCCCCTGCGGCGCGAGCCCGGGGCGGCTCCAAGCGCCCCCCAGCAGACCCCCGTCATGGGCAGCCAGAGCTCCAAGGCTCCCCGGGGCGACGTGACCGCCGAGGAGGCAGCAGGCGCTTCCCCCGCGAAGGCCAACGGCCAGGTGGGTACGCTTGGCCCGGCCGGCCCCAGCCCCTCCTCTCGCACCTCGCCCCTTCTAGGGCCCGGGGCCGGGGCCGCGCGCTTTGTCCGGCCCGGGACACGCGGCGCCCCCTCCCCCGCCCGGTCCCTTTGTTCTCGGCGCCGCAGCCCCCGCGGGCGAAGCGAGGGGAGGGGCGGGGAGGGGGCGCCGGCCGGGCCCTGCCGCCTTCTTTGTTCGCGGCCCCGGCCCCCGGCGCTGCCCCCCGGCCGCCCCGAGTGCCGCGCGGGGAACAAAGGCGCTGCTGGGCCACGCCAAGGGGGCGCCCAGGGGCCGCGGAGCTGGGGCCCGGCGGGGAGCGCACTCCACCCGCCGACCCGACCTCGGTGGCCCACGGTCTTTTTTTTTTTAAGGGGAAGCCGAGATGCGGGAGAGCCTGGGGTGGGTGGGGGCCACTTACACAAAGCGGGAGGCTGGGAAAATAGGCCGTCCAGGTGCAGAGAGACAGCGCCCCGGGGCGGCTTCCCGCCCAATGTCGCCTAGAGCAGCTCGCCCGCCTGCCCGGGATCCGCACAGCAGATCCGGAGTGGTTCCGCGCGGAATAGAGAGCGCGCCCCGGGGGACGGGGGTGGGGGCCACGGGACCCCAGCGCCTCCTGCCGGTCGCGCCCTCTGCGCGCTCGCTCCCCGCGCGCCCGTGAGGGGCGAGAGGGAGGTGTTTGACGGGATCCTGGGTGTGGGTGAGGCTGAAGCCAGACTTTCGGGTTGCAGTAGAATCGAATCGAGGACCCCTTCGTCTAGAAGGGATCAGAAGCGGGCTGGGGGAGGGGGAGCCCCTGCCCTCATTGCTATCCCCTCTGCCCTGCAGGAGAATGGCCACGTGAAAAGCAATGGAGACTTATCCCCCAAGGGTGAAGGGGAGTCGCCCCCTGTGAACGGAACAGATGAGGCAGCCGGGGCCACTGGCGATGCCATCGAGCCAGCACCCCCTAGCCAGGGTGCTGAGGCCAAGGGGGAGGTCCCCCCCAAGGAGACCCCCAAGAAGAAGAAGAAATTCTCTTTCAAGAAGCCTTTCAAATTGAGCGGCCTGTCCTTCAAGAGAAATCGGAAGGAGGGTGGGGGTGATTCTTCTGCCTCCTCACCCACAGAGGAAGAGCAGGAGCAGGGGGAGATCGGTGCCTGCAGCGACGAGGGCACTGCTCAGGAAGGGAAGGCCGCAGCCACCCCTGAGAGCCAGGAACCCCAGGCCAAGGGGGCAGAGGCTAGTGCAGCCTCAGAAGAAGAGGCAGGGCCCCAGGCTACAGAGCCATCCTCTCCCTCGGGGCCGGAGAGTGGCCCTACACCAGCCAGCGCTGAGCAGAATGAGTAGCTAGGTAGGGGCAGGTGGGTGATCTCTAAGCTGCAAAAACTGTGCTGTCCTTGTGAGGTCACTGCCTGGACCTGGTGCCCTGGCTGCCTTCCTGTGCCCAGAAAGGAAGGGGCTATTGCCTCCTCCCAGCCACGTTCCCTTTCCTCCTCTCCCTCCTGTGGATTCTCCCATCAGCCATCTGGTTCTCCTCTTAAGGCCAGTTGAAGATGGTCCCTTACAGCTTCCCAAGTTAGGTTAGTGATGTGAAATGCTCCTGTCCCTGGCCCTACCTCCTTCCCTGTCCCCACCCCTGCATAAGGCAGTTGTTGGTTTTCTTCCCCAATTCTTTTCCAAGTAGGTTTTGTTTACCCTACTCCCCAAATCCCTGAGCCAGAAGTGGGGTGCTTATACTCCCAAACCTTGAGTGTCCAGCCTTCCCCTGTTGTTTTTAGTCTCTTGTGCTGTGCCTAGTGGCACCTGGGCTGGGGAGGACACTGCCCCATCTAGGTTTTTATAAATGTCTTACTCAAGTTCAAACCTCCAGCTTGTGAATCAACTGTGTCTCTTTTTTGACTTGGTAAGCAAGTATTAGGCTTTGGGGTGGGGGGAGGTCTGTAATGTGAAACAACTTCTTGTTGTCTTGTTTTCTCCCACTGTTGTAAATAACTTTTAATGGCCAAACCCCAGATTTGTACTTTTTTTTTTTTTCTAACTGCTAAAACCATTCTCTTCCACCTGGTTTTACTGTAACATTTGGAAAAGGAATAAATGTCGTCCCTTTAGTGGTGCTTTAATGAGTGGTCTTCTGGGGGTAGGGTGAGAAGATTGGTGGAAAGTAGTTTACCTCAAACCTCGAGGAGTTAAGGCAGGCAGGTAAGTTTATGGGGTTTTCTTGTTCAGGGGGTTGCCCCAATACTCATGGACACCAGAAGGGCAGGGAAGTAGAGTTGAAACCAACCCAGGGACACATAGGAAACAAGCTCAGGAGGATATAGAAATGTACCATTTTATTACAAAGAGGCTCACAAAAATGAAAATAGTATCTCAAAAAGGAAACTAGACTAGCAACCTCCACCTGCAGAATTAGGAGAAGACAGAGGGCAGGCAGTGTTTCTTGGCTCACTTGAGGCCAGTGGGAAGGTACGAAAACAGAACCAATCTAAAAATGGCTGATGTTACTTTAGGAGCCTGAAAAGAACAGGAGATCCTTGAAGACCCAGCCACCCCTTCTAGAATGTTCAATGAGGGCACCTTTCCAAAGCTACTAAGCAGGCACTTGGCATTTCAGGATTTTGTCTTATGGTTGCATAAAAGTATCCCTTTCACCCAGACCTGGCACCCTTTATGGTTCAAAGTTAAGAACGGGAAGAATGGGTGGCAAGGTGGCTCCTGGAAGAGCTCACCCAGCACAGCTGCCCTGGGCTCGGGGCCTTGGTTTCTGTCCCTGGGGATATTTATATTTAATAAATTTTTATATAAATACACAGAGAAATAGAAAATATAAAATCTGAGGGGTTGGGGAAGAAACGTGAGGGACTCAGCAGGAAGCCAGAGCTGGAGAGGTCCGTTCAGGCCAACTTGACCTCCTCCTTGACCCTGTGGAGAGAGCAGAGACTGGCATGAGATGACCCAGCCCAGAGCCTCGGGGCAAAAGTGCAGACAGTGACTTCCACAGGATCCTAGGTGACTACTGGGGGCTGGGGCTCCTAGCTCTGCCTAGAACTGCAGAGCTGGACAGACTGGTCCCTGAAAGAGGCCTTTGTAAGCTGGACCAGCTGTCCCTGTGCCTTTCCTCAGAGTGGTGGGACAAAGGGGCTGGTGCTCCAATGCCAGGGAGATGGCCACAGGCAGCTCCTTCCTCACCCTTTGGCTTCTGGCTTCTCCTCCTTGGTTTTCTCCTCTTCGGTAACTTCTAGAACACAAGAGTACAGGGATGGCCAAGGGCAGCACCTCTGGGAAGACCCATGAGGTCTTCATTTACCCTGAAACCCCTTCCCCAACACTACAGCTCACTGGACATACAAGAGAGAAAAGCCCATCCCTGGTCCTCCCAGTGAGCCCTGTTGAGAACAGGTTGGACCGGTTTCCCAGCCTGCTACAGCCAGAACCTGGTGGGCGGAGGCAGCCCCCTGGGAAACTGGGGTGCAGTGCTGGGAAAAGGGCTTGGGTGGTATGTGAGAGCCGTGCTCGGGCAGTAGAGGTTCATTGTTTTGTGGGCTCTGCCACTTCTGGGAGCCACTGAAAGGCTCAAGGAACTGAGGAAGAGCCCCACAGAAGCTGGCAGGGCCTGAGTCACTCCCTCCTCCCACTGCCCTACACAAATTCATCCTCTCAGGCTCGAGACCCAAGTCCCAGCTGAACCCAAACCCACCTTTCTTCTCCTCTGGGTCTTTCTCTTTTTCATCCTCTGTTTTGACTCTCTTGGCTTTTTTGAAGTTGGAAGAGTTCTTGCGGCCCCCCTCTCCCTCCTCTTCAGAATCGGAGAACTCTTCCTCACAGGCAATTCGTTTGTCAGAGGAGCAGACTGGGAGGGAGTGGGAAGCATGGGTGAGAGGGCAGGCGGGTGCTGATTTAGCTCAGCATCTATGCCCAGTGCTTCCCTGCGTGTCCTCCAAGAGACACCAAGGGAAAGGGAACCAGAAGAGGGAGGAACTCGGGCTCCCTAACCTGTTCCTACAGGCACTGGAACTCGAAAACAGATTTCTCTACAGGTGGGGAGCTTGGAGGGAGTGTGCAGCCAGGAATGGTGGTGGAAGTGGGAGCTGCCTATTGAATGGAAGGCATAGGGCTCTAGGTCTGGGTCTCACTCGAGATGCGCTTGTCAGGGTCTTCTTCGTCCTCATCGCCACTCTCCTCAGGGATGGCGTCCTCAGGAATCGCCTGCATTTGGACCCCGGGTGCGTGCGGCAGCATTCTAAGGTTCTCAAACAGTCGCTGTCTGTGGCCAATGGGAGAGAGTAGCAGGGCTCTTGTCAGGGACAAACCAAAGTCAGGAATGTTCAACCAAGGGGTGGCCGGAGGATATACTCACTTGATCTTCTCCAGGTACTCATTCGTGTTCTGGTTAGTCATATTGGAAGGACTGATGTGGAGCTTGAAATCTGGTCCAAAGTATTCAAAGTAGTCGTTGTATGGAAGCTCTGATTGGGGCAGGAGAGAAGACCGTCAAGAGACCTGGCCACCGCACCCTAACCATTTGCACGTAAGCACCCTAAAGCATTTGTAGGTTTCTCTAGGCCTATTTATCCAAACAGAGGAGAATGCCTCCAAGACACTGTGAGACACGGGTACCTATGGGATTTCCATCTTTTTAACATCACTCTCCTATGTCTGTACCAGTGGTGTATATGTCGCTAGGAGAAGGCCCATGTCCCTGGTTTAGGACACTTGAGGCCATGCTCATTATGAGCGCTCCGCTCCCTTCACTCGCTACTCCAGTTACTCTACAGAGTAGAAATTCCAAAGCTGTAAATTACCAATGAGAACTTTGTCCAGACCAAAAGCAGGAGGGAGAGGGGAGAGAGCTAAAAAGGACTAGGGGAAAAGTGATGGTTATGGTCTGCTGATCGCAAGAGGACAGGCAGGAGACTCAGTGACTAGTATCAGAAGAGGAGCGGTCATATGACCAACGGGGAAGGGGTTATAAACTTAAGGACAGATGAGTTCCAGCTCCCACCCAGCCCAGCCGAACCTGGCCCTGCAGCTATTACCATTAGGGATCTCCGTATCCAGGGCCACAGCTGTCTCGTATGTCCAGCACCGGGCAACGTTACGAATGGTGTAACCACCGCCTCCCAGCATCAGCATAGGCAGGTTAAAGCTCTTGACAAATTCCACACACTTGGCGTGTCCTTTGGTGGGAGAAGGGGTGCTGAGTTACAGGAGCACCAAGCAGGACCCCGCCCACCCATCCTTGTGCTACCTGGTCTCACCTTTGATAGTTAGATTGAAGCAACCTAACCGATCCCCAGATAGGGAGTCTGAGCCACACTGTAAGACCACCGCACTAGGCTGGAACATCTCCATTACTTTGGACATGACCTAAAATGATACATCCTGGTCACCACCAACCTCAAGAAAGCAATACGAGGTTTGGGGTGGAAAGGCTGGGTGCAACACTTTCCCACCCACTCCTACCTTTCCACTCTCCCTCATGCTATGTGGGAGAGAAAAGGGAGTGCTAGGCTGGAGCCCTTGCTTGCCCACTTAGGATTTCAATTTTCCAATTTAAAAAGTTCTCTAAGACCCCTCTAACACTCTAGTAACACTGAACCTAGAATGGCCTGTCAACTCCCTAAGTCTCTTCTGTTGCCCGAGCTCTAGTGCCACTTCCTCCAGGAAGCCTTCCTGACCTTTAGCTGCATCTACTCTACTCATTTGGTCTTACAGACTTGAAGCCTTACATTAAGAGCAAGCACTTTTAGTTTATCTTATTCTCACAAGCAGAGTCTAACGTTACTGAGACCGATTCACAACTCCCACTTCTGTAGCCCTTATTAAATACTAGGCACATAGTGGGCAGTCAGTGTTTGCTGAATGACTACCTGACCTTATTAGGTTAAGCAGTTTCTTACCGTTTATAAGTGAAGATTTAACTCCTTGGCATGGCATTCAAGGCTCCCTTTGAAATACTGAGCCCAGCATACACTTCCCACCGCCTCCTTCAGCACTCCTCCCATACACCACACTGGCCTACATGCTGCCACACTGGCACCTCTGCACTTCTGCTAGTGCCATTCCTTCTACTAAATGCCACCCTTACTGCCGTCACCTCCTTCTTCACATGGGCACCTCCTTGTTTTCCAAAGTCCAGCTTAAACATCAGCACCTCTGTGAAAGCATCCCTGGCTACCCTCCTGCCAGCCCAGGCAGTAGTTTGTCTCTCATTCCTCTGATCATCCCTCAAAAACACAGGCACTAGGCCAGCCTACCCATGGAACATGCCACACAGCCTTTCCAGAATCTCTGGATGGGCTGACTGGCGAAGGGCTTTCCCAGACAAAGCCAGTCTGCAAAGACTGGAGTAAGTCCCTACTTCTTCTAATGTGCAGACATCAATGTAAGGCAATGAGGAACACAAAAAACCAAGGAGACATACCACTACCAAAGAACACAATAATCTCCCAGCAGCCCAAAGAAATGGAGATACAAAAACAGTACTAATCATAGACTACTGGGTATGTGCCTGCCTTCCCCACCATAGTCCGTGAGGACAAAGATCATGTCTTAGACATTTTTGTATCCAGCAGAAGACCTGACCCATAGAAGGAACCAATAAGTATGGGTGTTTGTTCCCCTAACTGACCACACAGCAATCCAGGGTTCAAACACTTCTATCTCCCCACCAGCTTTAGTAAGGAGAGATTCCTGAGGTATGGTGGGGGTGCTTTGCTCCCCTCCACCGCCAACCAATCCCCTGTTTGTAGCCCAAGGGGTGGATAAAGCCACTTACCGGCTTGAAAATGGCCTCATAGGACTCGTCATCAATCCCGTCTCGGAGCGGGTAGTTAACAGCATAATACTTGCCTTTGCCAGCCCCGATATCCTAATTAAAAAGGCCATTAAAGTAAAACTGAAGGATGAAGCTTGAAGGAAGGTCAAGGATAGGGGCTGGAGGGATAAAGGAAGAGGTTCAAGAGAGACAAGCTAGGCCCATGATGTGGGCCAGGACAGAACAGAGGTACCTTGTTAGTACCATTCTCTTCACTGGCAAATCTAGCTTCACTGGCAAATCATCTCTGGACATAGCATTAAGCCTACCCCCAGGCTGAGAGCTATTGATGGGACCAGAGATTGAATAGCCTACCCTATAGCACAAGATTTCTACCTTGGGATTGGGTTAGAGCTGGCTGGCAGGTGGGTCACAGAAGTGACAGCCACCCTTGACAACCCTTTCCACTCCAGAGAGCTCTAATGCTCACTCCTCTTCCCCCATGCTCCCTCTCTAGGGTGTTGTGGAGGGAAGGAGAGAGGTTAAGAAAGTCCTTCCCAGTAACCTCAAAATAGTGAGTGCGCCTATTTAAGTCCAGCACTTTGGGAGGCTGAGGCGGGTGAATCTTGAGGTCAGGAGTTCGAGACCAGCCTGGCCAACATGGCAAAACCCCATCTCTTTTAAAAATACAAAAATTAGCCGGGCATAGTTGCACGCACTTATAATCCCAGCTAAATCCCAGCTATTCGGAGGCTGAGGCACAAGATCGCCTGGAGGCGGGAGGCAGAGGCTGCAGTGAACCGAGATCACGCCACTGCACTCCAGGCTGGGTGACAGAGAGAGACTGTCTCAAAAAAAAAAAAAAAAAAAGTGAATGCTCATTTATTCTAACGCTTGCCATGGCAAACAACTGAATTAGTGCCACTTTTTTACCCAAGGGCTACCAGGCATGGCAAAGCAGCTGATTTCACCACATTCATGCTAATAGAAGCAGATGGAACAGTTCAACGAAGTAGCTTCCAAGGATTCTTATCCTAAGGTTCATGGATGGACTTCAGTAAGGGGACTTGTCTATTAACTATTCTATATCAGATGTAAAATCTCATGTACTTTTCTGGAGAGACAGTCCATAGTTTTCAGTCAAAAGGCTAAAGGGGAAAGTGACCCAAAAACATGAAGAACACTTGAGATGTCCTTCAGAGTCCCAATTCCTACCCCCAAACTCAAGGCTTATGAGACATAAGAATAGTGTGATGCAACCCAGCTGTGGCCAGGAGGAAAGTACAGTGAGTCAGGAGACCCCTCTTCTTTCTCTGGCCCTTTATGTCCCATCATTCCCTTCCTCCAGAATAAGGAAGGGAAAGAGATCAGGGCAAGTGCTTCAGATTGGGATGTGGTATTCTGATTGGCAGAAGAGGCAGGAAGCAATTTTTAGTGGCATGAGATAGGAGAGAGAAGTAGAGCTGCCAGCTGAGGGTAAGCTGGTTGGCTCCTAAAGGGCGTTCTCACCCGTAGGTCCCCAGTTCCTGGGAAGTACTCTCCATACTTATGAAAGGACACAGTCATGACCCGGTCCGTGGTATAGAAGGCCTCTTCCACGCCGTCACCATGGTGAATATCAATGTCAATATACAGCACCCTCTGGTGATACCTAGGATCAGAAGGGGGTCAGGGGTCTGGGGGCTCTTTGGGGATGGGACGCGCCAAGGGCGCTAGCTCCCAGCTTACCGGGCTGGCTGCCTCCCTCAGGTATCTCTAAGCACCAGAGACGTGGAAACTGGCTGAAGGAAGGTGGAAGAGCGGCCGGGTGTCTCCAGAGGCCTGACCAAGCCGACCAAGTCCGATCTTCCTACTCTACAGCCAGGGTCAACTCCAGCCACACAGGGACACTCTGGAGGCAGGATCTGAGCAGCATCTGCCCCTGATCATGCCGTGGCTCAGATCAAACCAAGACCCCATCAAGGAGATGATGGCCAGAGACACTCACCGAGCACATCCTAGCCAGCACATCGGTAGGAAAAGCAAACTAGGGAGGCAAGCCCAGGGGGAGAGGGAAATGGGAACCTGGCCTAACGTGCTCTTCCAAGAGACAAGGCCAGGCAGGCATACTTTAGCAGTTCCAGGATGGCCAAGACGATATCATTGACGTAACAGAAGCCAGATGCCTCGGACTTCTTTGCATGGTGCAGGCCCCCAGCCCAATTCACAGCGATGTCCGTCTGCTGCTTATTAAGTTTCACAGCACTTGCTGGGCATGAGAAAAGAGAACATAAGCCTGTTACTAAGCCACTCTCCCCTTCCTCCAAGAAGCCCAGGGAACCTAGTGAGAGGTTAAGACCTGCCTATTCAACAGCTGTATTGTACAATTCATAGACCAGTCCCCTCCCTCCCACCCTACTCCAGCAGGGAATACATGATACTGTCTACTCTTAAAAAACGATTTTCCAAACTGAGGGTAGTAACCCATTAGCAGGCCTTAAAATTGATTTAGTGCATCATGATTAGTGTGTGTGTGTGTGTGTGTGTGTGTGTGTATACATATATATTTTTTTAATGAAATAGCATAGAAAAAAATATCAGAGTAACAGTAAGGGTAACTGCTCTTTTGTAAAACTCTGGCTTCAGAGTGAGTGAGTGTGTGCATGCATGCATGTTATATGTATCCTGGATTGCATGTGTAAATTTATTTCTTACTATGGCTCATGGTCAAGGAACTTTGAAAAAATACCAAAGATAGGCCATGCGTGGTGGCTCACGCCTGTAATCCCAGAACTTTGGGAGGCCAAGGCGGGCAGATCACCTGAGGTCAAGAGTTCGATACCAGCCTGGCCAACATGGTTAAACCTCATCTCTACTAAAAATACTAAAAAATTTAGCTGGGCGTGGTGACATACACTTGTAGTCCCAGCTACCTGGGGAGGCTGAGGCAGGAGAATCGCTTGAACCCAGGAGGCGGAGGTTGCAGTGAGCCAAGATCACGCCACTGCACTCCAGCCTGGGTGATGGAGGGAGACTCTATTTCAAAAAAAAAGAAAAAGAAAAATCACCAAAGATAGTGCTGATACACTAGGTCAAAAAGCACTAGCACGAATAGGTCCCAGAAGAAGTAAAAGATAAATACACACCCATGTGTGCAAGTGCATTTGTGGCAGTGTTAATTTATTGTTGTTGTTTTTTGAGATGGAGTCTCACTCTGTCACCCAGGCTGAAGTGCAGTGGCGCGATCTCGGCTCACTGCAACCTCTGCCTCCCAGGTTCAAGCAATTCTCCTGCCTCAGCCTCCCAAGTAGCTGGGATTACAGGCACACACCACCACGCCCGGCTAATTTTTGTATTTTTTAGTATAGATGGGGTTTCACCATGTTGGTCAGGCTGGTCTCAAACTCCTGACCTCAAGTGATCCACCCTCTTCAGCCTCCCAAAGTGCTGAGATTACAGGCGTGCGCCACCGTGTCCGGCTGCAGTGTTGATTTTAACAGCAATAAAAGCATAGATTGATCCAAATTGTCAAGAAGAGGGACAGATTATATCAACTCAAATAAATCCACAACATGGAATAATCATAGAGCCACAAGAAAGCAAGCTGTAGAAAACTACAGACAATTTCGTTAAGTAGGAAATGCAGGCATAAAACCATATATATGTGATATGTATATAACCCACTTTTGTAAAATATAGATGTTGTATATGTGTGATACAGATATAAATACACACACAAAAGAATGGCCATACAAACACCAACATGGTAACAGAGGTTATCCACCAACCCTGTGACTGTGGGTGATTGTGTTTTTTTCTGTGCACTTCTTTGTTTTCTGTGATTATATTGGTGGGGCAGCGGGGATGGACACAATGATTATATTGGTGGGGGATCACAGGAAAATAAATATTTGTTAAGAAAGCGTTTAGAGTAATCCTGGAGATAACCCAAAAGTTGCAAATGGAAGTGGGAGATACATGAGGAGTATTTCTGACCTCTAAAGGTAATTACCATACTTTTTCATAGGACAGATTCACAGATGATGACACTTCCATTTTTATAGCACTTTGCAGTTCACAAATTGCTTTTACGTACAGCATCTTAACAACCCCAGGAGGTCTGCGGGGAACGCCTGTACATAAGATCTCTTAGTAGGAAAGGACAGTCAAGGACACCTGTCAGTACCATGTCAGAGATTGAACCTGGGCTGGGACTGAACCAGAAGGACATTTTAGAGGCTTTTTAAACTTTAGTTTTTTTGGAGGCAGGGTCTTGCTTTGTTGCCCAGGCTAGAGTGTAGTGGTGTGACCACGACTCACTGCAGCCTCAACCTACTGGGTTTAAGCCTCAGCCTCCTGAGTAGCTGGGACTACAGGCACGAGTCACCATGCCCGGCTAATTGTTTTTACTTATTTTATTTTTTTATAGACAGGAGGGTCTATGTTGCCTGGGCTGGTCTTGAACTCCTGACCTCAAGCAATCCTCCTCCTCAGCCTCTCAGAGTGCTGGGATTACAGATGTGAGACACTACACCAGCCATTTTAGAGACTTAAGTAAAAACCACAGGACCATTCTACATGGTTTCAGATCAGCCAACTAGGATAGCAGCCTAAAAGGCAGACCTCACTAGAACAACCCAGTCTACCCCTGGGGAGAAGATGAATATTCCTTACCCACAGAACCACCAGTAGACAACTGACAGAACTCAAACAGGCCATCGAATACTGGACAGTCCTCACCAACGTTGACTTGAAAGAAATAAGCAAAATGTTAGTTTCCACAATTTCCTTTAGTTTACATATTTATGAGCTGATGGAAAAAAACACAGAATTTAAATTCAGGAGGTGTGGGTTCTAGTCCAGGCTCTACTACTTCCTGGCTGTATGACTGCATCAAGTCGTTTAACATCTTTGAGCTTTAGCCCATTATTATTTTTTTATTTTTTAGAGCCAGGGGCTTGCTCTGTTGCCCACGCTGGAGTGCAGTGGCACAAACATGGCTCATGTGCAGCAGCTTTGACCCTCACCTCCTGGGCTCAAGCAATCCTTCCACCTCAGTCTCCCAAGTACTTTGGACTACAGGTGCATGCCACTATACCCAGCTAATTTTTTTTCTTTTTTTTTTTTTTAGAGACAGAGCCTCACTATGTTCCCTAGGCCTCATGCAGTCTTCTTGCCTTGGCCTCCCAATAGGCATGTGCCATCACACCTGGTCTTAGCCCATTATCTATAACAAGCAAAACTAATATCCCACCTCACCCACTGGTCAGAAAATTAACAAAAATCTAATATGGAGAAGCAGTTAGCAACTTGGAAAATGTTGGTTCATTTCTTGAGGGAGAAAAACTTATCCTCTGGCCCTCACGCCAGCTGACAAACAAGGGGCAAGAACAGAGACCCAGAGAACTATCGTTCACTGTGCACTTACAACACGCCAGACACTGCGCTACATGCGTTAAATACCCGAGATCATTCATCTTCACACAAGCTTCTGAGGTAAGATTTGGTCCCATCTTATAAGTAGGGAAACAGGGCCTGGCACAGTGGCTCACACCTGTAATCCCAGCACTTCGGGAGGCTAAGGCAGGAGGATCACTTGAGGCCAGGAGTTCAAGACCAGCCTGAGCAACATGGAGAAACCCCATCTCTACCAAAAACATAAAAATGAGCCAGGTGTGGTGGCAGCTACCTGTAATCCCGGCTACTTGGGAGGCTGAGGCACAAGAACCACTTGAACCCGGGAGGCAGAGGTTGCAGTGAGCTGAGATCGCGCAACTGCACTCCAGCCTGGGCGAGATAAGAGTGAGACCCTGTCTCAAAAAAATAAATAAATAAGTAGGGAAACAGGTTCAGAGAGGTGAGCTGTTAGTAAATGGCAGAAGCAGTATGCAAGCCTCAAGCTTTGGTTTGTCTGTTTTTTTTTTGAGACGGAGTTTTGCTCTTGTTGCCCAGGCTGGAGTATAGTGAAGTGATCTTGGCTCACTGTAATCTCCGCCGCCCTCCAGTTTCAAGCCATTCTCCTGCCTCAGCCTCCCGAGTAGCTGGGATTACAGGTACCCGCCACCACACCTGGCTGATTTCCGCATTCTTAGCAGAGACGGGGTTTCACCATGTTGGCCAGGCTGGTCTCGAACTCCTGACCCTGTGATCCGCCCGCCTCGGCCTCCCAAAGTGCTGGGATTACAGGCATAAGCCACCGTGCCCAGCCAGTCTGTCTGTCTTAAAAGCATGTGAAAATATATCCTGGCCCTTTTCCAAGTCCTTTCACATATACAACCTCATTTGATCCTCACAACAACTCTATGAGCTGGACAAGACAGGTATCAACCCCACTGTGCGGAGGAACAAACAGATACCGAGAAGTTAAGTGATTTGCCCAAGGTTATAAAACCAGGCAGTAGCAGAATCAGAATCAGGGTCCCGGTGTCTTGACTCCCGTAGTCCAGTGTCTTACTGCTACATTCACAGTGACAAGTGGAGTAAAGTTATTTCGGGCCTAATGGGGTAAAAGTACCAAGTAGTACATAATGTGGAAACATATGCAAACAATAAGGCAAATGAAATGAAAACAGGAAGGAAAGCACACCTGGAGGCTGTAGACTCACAGACCTAGAGGAACCTTATAGCTCCAAATCTCCTCTTACAGAAAAGGTAACTACTGGCCAGGCGCGGTGGCTCACACCTGTAATCCCAGCACTTTGGGAGGCCTAAGGCAGGTGGATCACTTGAGGTCACGAGTTCGAGACTAGCCTGGCCAACATGGAGAAACCCCGTCTCTACTAAAAATACAAAAATTAGCCAGGCATGTGCCTGTAATCCCAACTACTCGGGAGGCTGAGGCAGGAGAATCACTTGAACCCAAAACGTGGAGGTTGCAGTGAGCCGAGATTGCACCCCTGCATTCCAGCCTGGGTGACAGGGCGAGACTCCATCTCAGGAAAAAAAAAAAAAAAAAAAAAGTAACTGCTGAGACATCAATGAGCTACAGGAAGTCAGAGGCAGAAGGTGTGGGGCTGCATACTTATTCTCTTGCCCAGCCTTCTATTGTACCCACTGTTATCAACAAGATTTCCAAAAGTAGAGGAAGGAGCAGCCCTGGGGTGACAGCAGAAGAGCTCAGTTTGGATTGTGCTGGTAAAATCTCAAGACACAGTTGAAGCTCAAGATCTACAATAACCACAAGAGTTACCAGCTCTGGTTCTGCACTAAACTTGGAGGGTGCCAAGATCCGGTGCTCTGAGGAAGAAGCATGGCTGCATGAGGGAGTGTGCAGCGGGTGGGTCTCTTCCTCACTTCCTGGGTAAACACTGGGAGGCTGTGTAAATAAGAACTTTGGTCCCTGGCCCCGGCTGTTTATCCATTGGCAACTGATTTCCCTCTCTGGCCACTTCCTCCTGCACAGGGTTCGGCCTGCCTGCGTTTCCAAAGCTTTGTTTATACTCTTATTTGGGATATGGAGCCTCCATGGGAAGGAATGGGTATTTTGGACGTGAGAAAAAAAAAAATATTTTTCTTCAGGCACCAAACCAACATGTAGCTCAAATGACCAGCCCTTTTATTCCTAGTCAATAAGCTATGTGATTAGAGATGGAAAGGGGGCAAACGGAAGAGCAGATACTCATGTCAGCTAATCTGTGAGGCTAGGGAAGACTTTTCCATGGGTTTTCTCTCTTTCTGCTATAAATGCTTTTCTCATTCTCACACTAGCTTTAGACTAAAGGGAAGCAATACTGGGTGAGAGGTGGAAGCAGACGTAGGCAGAGAAGGCAGTCAAATGCTCATTGCAAAGAGATGGGAAGATTAAACACTAACCTCAGGATAGTGCTTATACCTTGGCAGTGCTGGTAATGGGGTGGGGGGCTGGGGGAGTGGGAGAGAAAGGGTATGTGATCAAGGAAAGATGCCCAAGGGGGCGTCAACTGTATTGATAATGTTTTCTTTCTCAGGCTGGGTATTGGGCACACATGGATGTTCATTATATTATTATTTTTTTTTTGAGACAGAGTCTTGCTCTGTTGCCCAGCCTGGAGTGCAGTGGCGCAATCTCAGCTCACTGCAAGCTCCGCCTCCTGGGTTCACACCATTCTCCTGCCTCAGCCTCCCAAGTAGCTGGGACTACAGGCACCCACCACCACACCCGGCTAATTTTTTGTATTTTTAGTAGAGATGGGGTTTCACTGTGTTAGCCAGGATGGTCTTGATCACCTGACCTCGTGATCTGCCTGCCTCGGCCTCCCAAAGTGCATTATATTATTTTTTGATGCTTTTTGTGTGTGTCTAAAATATGTTTTTTTCTTTTTGTTTTTTTTTTTTTTTTTTTTTTTGAGATGGAGTCTTGCTCTGTTGCCCAGGCTGGAGTGCAGTGGCACGATCTTGGCTCACTGCAACCTCTGCCCTCCAGGTTCAAACAATTCTCATGCCTCAGCCTCCCGAGTAGCTGGGATTACAGGCATATGCCACCACACATGGCTAATTTTTGTACTTTTGGTGGAGACAGGGTTTCACCACGCTGGCCAGGCTGGTCTCAAACTCCTGGCCTCAAGTGATCCACCTGCCTCAGCCTCCCAAAGTGCTGGGATTACAGGCATGAGCTACCCTGCCTGGCCTGTGTATCTAAAATATTTTATATACACTATATTTTTTAAAACTACAGAATTGGGGGACTAGAGTTCCATTCTGCATTCTACCATCACCTTGCTGTGTGACTGGGAAAGTTTACATGTCTGTAAAATGGATGAGAATGTCTCCCGATTTTTTACCAATCCCTTTTATCATGTTTTCACCAAAAGCCCCCTAAATGCATTTATTTGTGTTCCCATTTTCACTTGCTAAATATTAGGTCAGAACTTCTGGTCAAGGCTCTCAAAGTGACCAGAAAGGGTTTATTACATTTCAGCCACAGGCAAGGAAACCTGATTTACTCAATCTTATCATAAGCATAACTTCCTAGATGAGGTGTGTGGGATGTTTTTGTGTGTGTGTGGTTTTTTTTTTTTTTCTTTTTGAGAAGGAGTCTCGCTCTGTCGCCCAAGCTGGAGTACAGTGGCGTGATCTCGGCTCACTGCAAGCTCCGCCTGTCGGGTTCACACCATTCTGGTGCCTCAGCCTCCCGAGTAGCTGGGACCACAAGCGCCTGCCACCACGTCCGGCTAATTTTTTGTAAATTTTTAGTGGAGACGGGGTTTCACCGTGTTAGCCAGGATGGTGTCTCGATGTACTGACCTCGTGATCCGCCCACCTCGGCCTCCCAAAGTGCTGGGATTACAGGCATGAGCCACCACGCCTGGCCATGTGTGTTTTTTTTTATTGAGACGAGTTCTTGCTATGTTGCCCAGGCTGGAGTGTGGTGGCGAAATGAGACCATACCTCAATGCAGCCCTGAACTGGGCTCAAGGGATCCTCCTGCCTCAGGCTCCTGAGTAGCCAGAATCACAGGCATGTGCCACCATACACAACTAATTTTTTATTTTTATTTTTTTAAGATAAAATAAGAGATGGGGTCTCACTATGCTGCCCAGGCTGGTCTTGAACTCCTGGCCTCAAGCTATCCCTCCTGCCTTGCCCTTCAAAGCACTGGCATTACAGGTGCATGCTACCATGTCCAGCGCCTAGGTTAGATATTGGTACATATTCTAAAAGGGCAAGTTAAGGATTAAGGAATTTGAGGCTGCAGTGAGCTATGATCTTGCCACTGTACTGTACCCTGGATGACAAAGCAAGACCCCATCTCTAAAAACAATAAAAATAAAAATAATTCTTTTTTTAAAAAGGGCTCATTACTGTCTTGGTAGATACCCCAGGTTATAAAGCACTGTGTTAAGTGACATCTAAAGTCTCTGTCTACTCTGACCCTCCATAACCCTACGAATCAACTCAGTGAGGTACTCTGAAGTTCTTAGAGAGGCTTATTCTTCCTGCCCCCATTTCTGATGACAGAAAAATCCAAGACCTAATTATTTTAATTAGAAAAATTTTTTTTAGAGACCAGGTCTCACTATATTACCCAGACTGGCCTTGAATTCCTGGGCTCAAGAAATCTTCCTGCTTCAGCCTCCTAAGTAGGTGGGACTATAGGCGCCCAGACTGAATTTTTTTTTTTTGAGACGGAGTCTCGCTCTGTCACCCAGGCTGGAGTGCAGTGGCGCGATCTCGGCTCACTGCAACCTCTGCCTCCTGGGTTCAAGCAATTCTCCTGCCTCAGCCTCCTGAGTAGCTGGGATTACAGGCATGTACCACCAAACCAAGCTAATTTTTGTATTTTTAGTAGAGACGGGGTTTCACTATGTTGGCCAGGCTGGTCTCAAACTCCCGACCCCAGGTGATCTGCTTGCCTCGGCCTCCCAAACTGCTGGGATTACAGGCGTAAGCCACCACACCCAGCCAGACTGAATTTTTTAATGTACAACTTTAGAATGCTGGATTCGGAAAAATTGGCGCACCAGAGCAGAACCTGCACACTCCTCAGGGCATAGTATTTTGTCTGCCTTGATAAGTTTGTAAATAATAAAAATAGTAAGTCATAATAGCAAAAGTGATTATGCAATAGCAAAAATAGCAAAAGCAATTCATTGAGGGTAGATATATTATATATATTTAAATATATTATCTTCACTTATTCCCCCATCCTTGACTATGAAATAGGCACTAATGTCTTTTTTTTTTTTTTTGGTCTCGCTCTGTTGCCCAGGCTGGAGTGCAGTAGTACAATCATGGCTCACTGCAGCCTCGACCTTCCAGGCTCAAAAGATCCTCCCTCCTCAACCTCCTGAGTAGCTGGGACCACAGGTGTGCACCACCATGCCCAGCTAATTTTTAAATTTTTTTGTAGAGATGAGGGTCTCACTATGTTGCCCAGGCTGGTCTCAAACTCCTGGCTGGGCTCAAGCAATCCTCCCACCTTAGGCTCCCAAAGTGCTAGGATTACAGGCTTGAACCGCTGTGCCTGTCCTGTCTTCCTCTTAAAGAGGGAAAACAGGTTGGGCACAGTGGCTCAGGCCTATAATCCCAGCACTTGGGGAAGCCGAGGCTGGCGGATCACCTGAGGTCGGGAGTTTGAGACCAGCCTGACTAACATGGAGAAACCTAAAAATACAAAATTAGCCGGGCGTGGTGGCACATCCCTGTAATCCCAGCTACTCAGGAGGCTGAGGCAGGATAATCGCTTGAAGCCCAGAGACGGAGGTTGTGGTGAGTAGAGATCGCCCCATTGCACTCCAGCCTGGGCAACAAGAGCGAAACTCTGTCTCAAAAAAAAGTGGCAGGGGCGGGAAATAACACCAGAGGGGCTAGGAAACCAAGGATTCAAACTAAGACATGAAAGCTTATTTTCTTACTTTAATAGCAAGTTGCTCCTCTAGTGAGAGCCCACTCTGCTGAGAGTAGAGCCTGATCCTTGGCCTAAATGGGTTATGGAAACCTCTAAAGCCATCTACAGGAAAGGCATGAATTTGCCTCATCTTGGAGGGAAATAAGACCCTGCAATTCAGAGAGCAAACACCTCACTCACAGCAGCTGGCAGCTCCTGGAGTTGTCGGTAGCAAAGAAGCTTAATGCTTCAAGGAAGGTCTCTGTGGTTCTGCCATCAATACCACTGTACAGTTATTATTAGTTGTAATAATAGTTATAAATAACTTTCTTCCTTGGGAGTAAGACTACCTTGTGGTCAGCAGCAACAAACAAGTGCCGCATATTTTCTGACACTTCCATATAAGCTGTCATAAGTTAATCAAAACTTCTTCTGGACAGTGCTGTTACACTATATGAAGTCTTAGGTGCTAAGAGATAATTTCTAAAATAACACAAGGGGGAAGTCAGGTATGATAGTTTTGTCCCAAATTTGAATACTTTTTTTCCCCCCCCACAGCTAAAATAGTTCCCATGATTCCTACAAACTAAGCGTGGCTTCCAAGATGGGACCTGCTCTGAAGTTCAAGTCCAAGGGATCAGGGGCAGCATCACCTCATCTCAAAGATTACACCATCTAGAATCTGTCCTGAGTGGCCTCTAAATTCTCAATTAATACCCACTAAGTCAAAACAGTTACAGTTGGGCAGAAATCAGAGATCATGTGGCCCAGCCCACTTTACAAAAGAAGAATCTGAGGGGAAGTGACTTGCCCACTCAGCTGAGAGTTAGAGTTAAATTTTACTGTATCTATTGTCTCCCCGTCCCAGGTCAGTGCTTTTTCCACTACAATAATTACAGTACTCTTGGGACAGTGTTGTGAACATAACCAGAAAAAGTACTACCTCTATCGTTTACAAATCAGGAAACATGAAAAATCCGACTTGAGGGGAAAAAGCACTCTGGCACCTTTAGGAGGTAGGGGAAATCAGGTGTCCACTGAATGGGAGATGCAAGGACAGCAGAAGGGGCCTCTACAGTGGAAAGGGAGATGCAACTGGGGGCTTCAGAGTGTGAGGGAACAGAATGGACTTACATCTCTGCATCTGCTTGCTGTACTCCGACATGTTATCTGGACGGATGGAGCGCAAGAATTTAATGTAGTCATCGCTGTGGTACTTGGTCATCTCCTCAGCATTGGCTTTGTGAGGGCGCTAGAGGGCAGAAGGGAGAAAGGGCAAGTTATTTTTGACCACGGCCAGTCCACTCAATCTAGTTTGAATATTTGTATTTCCTGCGCAGCATGGAGCTAGGTGCTATAAAGAATAAAAAGAAATAACTGGTTAGATTCAGGCTTCAAGAAATTTACAATCTAACTAGGCAAACAAGATTATCAAAGGAGACAGAGTATCAGAAGACCTACAGCAGCTCAAGCTCTGTTGCTTAGGCAAGTTACTGTCTCTTGAACCTCCATTTCCTCATTTACTAAACAGGGACAACATGGACCACACGGGGAAGTTGAGAGAATTGGAAGAGGTTGTTAAATCTCTTTGTAAACTGTAAGGTGCTTTACAAAATTATTACTTTTTTTTTTTTTTTTTTTTTGAGACGGAGTCTCGCTCTATCTCCCAGGCTAGAGTGCAGTGGCGCAATCTCGGCTCACTGCAAGCTCCGCCTGCCGGGTTCACGCCATTCTCCTGCCTCAGCCTTCCAAGTAGCTGGGACTACAGACGCCCACCACCACGCCCGGCTAATTTTTTTTGTATTTTTAGTAGAGACAGGGTTTCACCGTGTTAGCTAGGATGGTCTTGATCTCCTGACCTCGTGATCCGCCCGCCTCGGCCTCCCAAAGTGCTGAGATTACAGGCATGAGCCACCGCGCCCGACCTTTTTTTTCGTTTTTTTGTTTGTTTGTTTTGAGGCGGAGTCTCACTCTGTCACCCAGGCTGGAGTGCAATGGCACGATCTCGGCTCACTGCAACCTTTGCCTCCCGGGTTCAAGTGATTCTCCTGCCTCAGCCTCCCGAGTAGTTGGGATTACAGGCGCCCAGCACTACGCTGGCTGATTTTTGTATTTTTAGTAGAGATGAGGTTTTACCATATTGGTCAGGATGGTCTCGAACTCCTGACCTCAGGTGATCCGCCCTCCTCGGCCTCCCAAAGTGCTGGATTACAGGCGTGAGCCACTGCGCCCGGCCTACAAAATTATTACTTATTATTATATAAAACTGGCTGAGTGCAGTGGCTCACATCTGTAATCCCAGCACTTTGGGAGGCGAGGCAGGTGGATCACCTGAGGTTAGAAGTTCAAGACCATCCTGACCAATATGATGAAACCTGGTCTCTACTAAAAATACAAAAATTAGCTGGACGTGGTGGCATGCACCTGTAATCCCAACTACTCGGGAGGCTGAGACAGGAGAATCGCTTGAACCTGGGAGGTGGAGGTTGCAGTGAGCTGAGATTGTGCCACTGCACTCCATCCTGGGCAACAAGAGTGAAACTTCCTCTCAAAAAAATAAATTAAAAAAATATATATGTATATATATGTATTATAAAATTATGGACAAAATGGCTCCAAGAGTTCACGAAAAAAGGGTATCTAATGAAAACTGAAACAGATGGGAAATCCTTTATAAGTCATCACATCAACAATTTTGATCACATCCTCCCCACTAACACTTCCTTGACCAGCTAATTTCCTGGTTATCCCAACATTCTGACTCCTCCTTCCCTTTTTAAAATTCTTTCCTTTTCCTCCCATCCCTTAAAGGTAGGTCTTCTTCAAACATGACCCTCTGCCTCTCTAATTACCAATACAACAAAAGTCCTCACTTAATGCCATCCACAGGTTCTTGGAAATTGTGACTGTAGGCAAAACAATGTATAAAGAAACCAATTTTACCATAGGCTAATTGATATAAACAAGAACTTAAGCTCCTACAGCATATTTCTGTCACAAAAACATCACTAAAATTCTAAATAAAGACCCAAAACACTTCAAACATCAAATGCTGAAATAAATGTGAAATATCCCTTTTTTTTTTTTTTTTGAGACGGAGTCTCGCTCTGTCATCCAGGCTGGAGTGCAGCGGCGCGATCTCGGCTCACTGCAAGCTCTGTCTCCCAGGTTCACACCATTCTCCTGCCTCAGCCTCCCAAGTAGCTGGGACTACAGGCACCCGCCATCACACCTGGCTAATTTTTTGTACATTTAGTAGAGACGGGGTTTCACCATGTTAGCCAGGATGGTCTCAATCTCCTGATCTCGTGATCCACCCGCCTCGGCCTCCCAAAGTGCTGGGATTACAGGCATGAGCCACCTTGCCCGGCGAAATATCCCTATATTTAAGAAATATTTATAAAAATAAGGAAGATCATTATTTGGCTGGGTGCAGTGGCTCATGCCTAAAATCCCAGTACTTTGGGAGGCTGAGGCAGGTGGATCACTTGAACCCAGGAGTTTGAGACCAGCCTGGGCAACATGGTGAAACCCTGTCTCTACAAAAATATAAAAAATTAGCTGGCTGTGGTGGCACTTGCCTATAGTCCCAACTACTCAAGAGGCTAAGGTGGGAGGATCACCTGAGCCCAGGGAAGTCCAGGCTGCAGTGAGCTGTGATCTTGCCACTGCACTACAGTCTGGGCAACACAGCAAGACCCCGTCTCAAAAAATATATACATTATTATTTACCCAATTTTTGGTGAATCAGTGAGTGATGGCGGTTGTTGTGATGGTGGGTTAAATCAAATAATAAATGTATGCAAAGTTAAAATTGCAAGGAGAACCTTCTACCATCATGCAGTTCAAAAACGAACAATAACAAATATGGCAGGCTCGCTGAGTGTTTCTGTATCACATCTTTTATTGTTGTGCATCTGTATGATTATTGTCTACTTTATGAATTTTTATTTGACAATAATTTGAATTCAATCATTCATTTCCAAGGGTGGCCAGAGCCTGTCTCGCAGCTCAGCACAAGGAACCAACCTTGGACAGGACGCCATTCCATCACAGGGTGCACTCACACCCATATCCATACTTGCTCAGACTAGGACCATGGAAACATGCCAACTCACCTCACATGCACATCTTTGGGATGTGGGAGAAAAATGGAGTACCCGGAGAAAACCTACACAGACATGGGGAGAATATGCAAACACCATACAGATAGTGGCCATGCCAGGAATCAGTTATTTTTCTCCTCAACGTTATAACTAAATGATGCTGAGTGAAGTGATGTTATTCGAGAACCTGCCGTATTTTCTGCAGTTTATAAAGCATTTTCAATACACAGCCAACATTTATTGTTTCCTCTGTGACAGTCACTCTTTCAGGCACTTTAAACGCTATCTCATATGATTCTTACAACAACCTTTTAAAGATCTAAGCCCTGGAGGATCGCTTGAGCCTAGGACTTCAAGGCTAGCCTGGACAACATAGTGAGACCCTGTCTTTTTCTCTTTTTTAAAATAATTATCAGGGCCAGGCGCAGTGGCTCACACCTGTAATCTCAGCACTTTGGGAGGCCGAGGCGGGTGGCTCACCTGAGGCCAGGAGTTCAAGACCACCCTGGCCAACATAGCGAAACCCCATCTCCAATAAAAATACAAAAATTAGCCGGGCGTCATGGCAGGTGCCTGGAATCCCAGCTACTCAGGAGGCTGAGGCAAGAGAATTGCTTGAACTCGGAGGCAGAGGCTGCAGTGAGCTGAGATCATGCCACTGCGTTCCAGCCTGGGCAACAAAGCAGACTCCATCTCAAATAAATAAATAAATAAATAAAATAAAATAAGTTATTGGGCAATCTCTCCAGGCCAGAATATGTTCAGATTCCTAAGACCCCCATCTCTGAAAAACAAAACAAAACAAAAAAACACCTTTTAAAGTTCATGGCCAGGTGCGGTGGCTCACGCCTATAATCCCAGCATTTTGGGAGGCCGAGGTGGGAGGATTGCTTGAGGCCAGGAGTTTCAAACCAGTCTGGCCAACATGGCGAAATCCCATCTCTGCAAAAAATACAAAAATTAGCTGGGCGTGGTGGCAGGCTCCTGTAATCCCAGCTACTCAGGAGGCTGCAGCATGAGAATCACTTGAACTTAGGAGGCAGAGATTGCAGTGAGCCCAGATCGTGCCACTGCACTCCAGCCTGGGCAACAGAGCGAGACTCTGTCTCAAAAAACAAGCAAATAAACAAAAAAAAGTTCATAGCCAGGCACAGTGGCTCATGCCTGTAATCCCAGCACTTTGAGAGGCTGAGCGGGGCAGATCACTTGAGGTCAGGAGTTCGAGACCAGTCTGGCTAACATGGTAAAACCCCATCTCTACTAAAAATATAAAAAATTAGCTGAGTGTGGTGGCGAGCGCCTGTAAACCCAGCTACTCGGGAGGCTGAGGCAGAGAATCGCTTGAATCCAGGAGGCAGAGGTTGCAGTAAGCTTAGATCATGCCACTGCACTCCAGCCTGGGCAACAGAGTGAAACTCCATCACAAAGAAAAAATAAAAAAAAAATTTCATACTATTATTATCCTTATTTCACAGGGAGGAAACTATAGAAGAGAGAGGTTAAGTAATTTGCCTGGGGTTACACAGCTGGTAAACTGGAAGGAATCCAGAGATCTGGCTCTGGGTACTTTGACTCTCATTTAATCCTCACTTAATTTAATGAGGCATAATAAGACTGAACGACAGATACTGTTTTATCAAAAACAGCCATAGTGAAGCCAGATGCAGTGGCATGCACCGTAGTCCCAGCTGCTCAGGAATCTAAGATGTAAGGATCACTTGAGCCCAGGAGCCAGATGCAGTGGCATGCACCGTAGTCCCAGCTGCTCAGGAATCTAAGATGTAAGGATCACTTGAGCCCAGGAGTTCAAGGCCAGCCTGGGCAAACATAGTGAGACCCTGTCTCTAAAAAGGCAAACCAAAACACCCACAGTGAAAGAAAAAAGACTTAGCTCCAAATACCAAGTTTTTTTTTTACTATACTAAGCCCTTTACTCTCTTCCTAATGTCATCAAAACTTTGGTCTGGCTATCCCTTCTACACAGATGACTGCACAAAGTCCATTTTGATCTTAGTTCTGAGCTCCAGATTCACAGTTCAAATAGCTTCTCAGTCTGCTCCACCCACAAATCCTAAAGGCACTTCAAATTCAACTGGACTCAACAATTTGTTGTTGAGAGCCTAGAAGCACTCAAATTCCACTTAACTTCCAGAAGTTCTCTTTCATTATTTTTGTTAATGATACCAACATCCACTCAGGCTGAAAACCTAAGTTCTGTCCTTTTTTGCCTTCCTGTTTCAATCCATTGCCAATCTCTCTCATTATGCCTCCATAATCTTGATTGCATCTACTTCCCTATTTTTCCTATGTCCTTCTTTCCCGGGTTTCCTATTCTCAGCACCAACCACCTAGTTGTTCAAGATCGAAGCCAGGGTATCATCTTTGTTTTTTTTTCGAGACAGAGTCTCACTCTGTCGCCCAGGCTGGAGTGTAATGGCACGATCTCGGCTCATTGCAACTTCTGCTGCCCAAGTTCAGCGATTCTCCCATCTCAGACTCCTGAGTAGCTGGGATTACAGGCACCCGCGACCACGCCCGGCTAATTTTTGTATTTTTAGTAGAGATAGGGTTTCACCATGTTGGCCAGGCTAGTCTCAAACTCCTGACCTCAGGTGATCTGCTGGCCTTGGCTTCCCAAAGCGCCAGGGTTACAGGCATGAGCCACCACACCAGGCAAGAATCATCTTTGATTCTTCTTTTTTCATCCGCTACATTCAACTTCTCTTGAAACTACCACCAATGTATTATCTGTCAAATCTGTCCACTTCCATCCTGGGCTACCACTTTTTTTGACTTGGATTCTGGCAATAATCTCCTAACTGGTATCCTAGCCTCCTTCTTAACCATTGTTAATTTATGCTGAATACTACAGGCAGAGTTTTCTGTCTTTCTTTTTTTTTTCTTTTCTCTCTTCTTTCCTTCCTTTCTTCCTTCCTTCCTTCTTTGTCTTTCTCTCTCTCCCTCCCTGTCCCTGTTTCTTTCTCTCTCTCTCTGTCTCTCTATTTTTTTTTCTTTTTTTCACCGAGTTTCACTCTTGTCACCCAGCTGCAGTGCAATGGCACAATCTTGGCTCACTGCAACCTCCGCCTCCCAGGTTCAAGCAATTCTCTTGCCCCAGCCTCCCGAGTAGCTGGGATTACAGGCGCCCACCACCACTCCCGGCTAATTTTTGTATTTTTAGTAGAGACGGGGTTTCACCATGTTGGCCAGGCTGGTCTCAAACTGCTGACCTCAGGTGATCCATCCGCCTCAGCCTCCCACAGTGCTGGGACTACAAGCGTGAGCCACTGCGCCCGGCCTGTCTTTTTCTTTTTTATTTAGAGACAGAATCTCCCTGTGTTGCCCAGGCTGGTCTCGAACTCCTGGGCTCAAGTGATCTTCTTGCCTCAGCCTTGCTAGTAGCTGGGATTACAAGCGTGTGTCACTGTGCCTGTTATAGAGTTATCAGTCTTAAAATGCAAACTGAATCATGTCACTGCCCTCTAAAAACACTTCAAAGGCATCATTACTCAAAATATCAAGTTCAAACTCTTTAACCTGGCTTGGAAAACCAGAATAATCTGATCCCTGCTCACCCCCTTACACTCACCTAAATATTTTGTGCTGTATGCCAGGGAACACCAAACTCAAATCACTCATAAGCGCCAGTCAGTTTAGCTAGCTTAAAACAAACGTAAACAAAACACTGGTGAGCAGAGGACAATCTTTATTTACATAGCTCTAGCTGATGGCTGCCATGAGGGAATTTGGGCCCAACTGCCAGATCCTTTCTGGACAATTTCATTTTTTAAAGGTTGGCCACTAACCTAAAGCCCTTAAAATACTTTAAGTTAAATAAAACATGTTTGAGAGACTGAATTGATCTCATTCACTGTGCCAATCTGCCAAGCACCATTTTGCTTGCACTTCCCCAAGGGCCATCTCTCTCACATTTAGGCCTTTATACATGCTATGACCTACAACACTGTTCTCTTCACACCCTCTACTCAACCTTTAGGTTGCAAATGAAAAGTCAACCCAGGCACACACTTGTAGTCTCAACTACTTGGGAGGCTGAGGCAGGAGAATCACTTGAGCACAGACAGGAGTTTGAGGCTATAGTGCATTATAATCTCACCTAGGAATAGCCACTGCATTCCATCCTGGGCAACAGAGCAAGGCTTTTTTTTTTTTTTGAGACTCGTTCTGTTGCCCAGGCTGGAGTACAGTGGCACGACCTCAGCTCACTGCAATCTCCGCCACCCAGGTTCAAGCGATTTTCCTGCCTCAGCCTCCCGAGTAGTTGGGATTACAGGCATCCACCACCATGCCCGGCTAATTTTTGTATTTTTAGTAGAGAGAGGGTTTCACCATGTTGGCCAGGTTTGTCTTGAACTCCTGATCTCAGGTGATCCACCTGCCTCGGCCTCCCAAAGTGCTGGGATTGCAGGCGTGAGCCACCGCACCCGGCCAAGGCTGTCTCTTAAAAAAGAGAGAGAGAGAGAAAGAGAAGAAAAGCCAATTCCCCCAAAAAGCTGTCCTTGACCTCTCAGAATCTCAGTTGAGTAACTCTCTGAAATGCTACCCTGAGAAGCCTGTACTTCCCTTATCATTACACTCACCAAACTGCATATAAATTGCATGTTTGCTTGGTCTACTCTGGGAGGCCAGGAGCAGGTTCTACCTTTATTTGAAGCAACAAGCATGGTGCCTGACATATAGCACCTGCTCAATGAATAACTGTTGACCTAACAAATGAACTCTTGGCTGGGCGTGGTGGCTCATGCCTATAATCCTAACACTTTGGGAGGCCAAGGGGGGCAGACTGTTTGGGCCCAGCACTTTGAGACCAGCTTGGGCAACAAGGTGAAACCCCATCTCTATAAAAAATACAAAAATTAGCCAGGTATAGTAGCACACAGTGTAGTTCCAGCTACTCAGGAAGCTGAGGTGGGAGGATCACTTGAGCCCAGGAGGGTGAGGCTGCAGTGAGCTGTGATCACATCACTGCACTCCAGCCTGGATGACAGAGCAACACCCTATCTAAAAAAATAAAACGGGCCAGGCGCCGTGGCTCACGCCTGTAATCCCAGCACTTTGGGAGGCTGAGGCAGGCAGATCACGAGGTCAGGAGATCGAGACCATCCTGACTAACACGGGGAAACCCCGTCTCTACTAAAAATACAAAAAATTAGCCAGGCGTGGTGGCAGGTGCCTGTAGTCCCAGCTACTCGGGAGGCTGAGGCAGGAGAATGGCATGAACCCAAGAGGCGGAGCTTGCAGTGGGCCGAGATTGCGCCACTGCACTCCAGCCTGGGTGACAGATCAAGACTCCGTCTCAGAAAATAAATAAATAAAAATTAAAAAAATAAAACAAAACAAAACCCATACACAAATTAAATCTCACTTGGAGTATTTTTGGCCTCCTAATTGGTCCTATTTCTATCCAGCCTTATCATCTTCCATCTTCCATATTGGTATCACAAAAATCTTAAAACGTTAAAGTACTGCTCTCATTCAATGACACCCTGTTGACGAAGTAAATATTCTTTTTTTTTGAGACGGAGTTTCACTCTTGTTGCCCAGGCTGGAGTGCAATGGCACGATCTCGGCTCACTGCAACCTCTGCCTCCCAGGTTCAAGCTATTCTTCTGCCTCAGCCTCCCTAGTAGCTGGGATTACAGGCATGTGCCACCATGCCCAGCTAATTTTGTATTCTTAGTAGAGATGGGGTTTCTCCATGTTGGTCAGGCTGGTCTCAAACTCCCGACCTCAGGTGATCCGCCCACCTTGGCCTCCCAAAGTGCTGGGATTACAGGCGTGAGCCACTGTGCCCGGCCCGAAGTAAGGACTCTAAGCTCTTTGATATAGCAATCAAGAAACTTCACAAGGTTCCTTTCCCAATTTAATTGCCCCTGCTCTCTTTCACAAATATTATACTCCAAACAACTCTTCCTTAAGATCTAGAGATGTATAGAGCTTTTCAACAGTGTCCGTGCTCATGTTCTTCCTATTATTTGAAATTCATCCCTTATCCCAAATCTCTGAAGGAAAGGGCTCATCTCAAATGCCACCTCTTTTACAAAGTAAAAGCAAATCACCTTCTAACAATCCATCTTCATCCCAGGACTCAAAGTTCCAAAGAATACAGCAGTGCCCTCTTATCCTCAGTTTTGGTTTCTACAGTTCCAGTTACACACAATCACTGTCCAAAAATATTACATGAAAAATGCCAGAAACAAGCAATTCATAAGTTTCAAATTGTGAACCATTTGTTATGAAATTTTGTAACATCCAGCTCTGTCCCCTGGGTGTGAATCATCCCTTTATCTGGCATATCCACACTGTATACTACCCACCTGTGAGTCACTTAGTAGCCCTCTCAGTAATCAGATCAATTATCAAGGTATCACACTGTTTGTATTCAAGAAGCCCTTGTTTTACTTAATAATGGCCCCAAAGTCCACGAGTAGTGATGCTGGCAATTTTGATATGCCAAAGAGAAGCTGTGCTGTGCTTCCTTTACATGAAAAGGTTGAAGTTCTCAATATAAGGAAAGAAAAAAATCCTGTGCTGAAGTCGCTAAGAGCTAAGATCTACAGTAGGAATGAATCTTCTTTTTTTTTATTTTTGGGAAGGAGTTTCACTCTTGTTGCCCAGGCTAGAGTGCAATGGTGAGATCTCAGCTCACTGCAACCTCTGCCTCCCAGGTTCAAATGATTCTCCTGTCTCAGCCTCCTGAGTAGCTGGGATTACAGGTATGTGCCACCACGTCCGGCTAATTTTGTATTTTTAGTAGAGATGGTGTATCACCATGTTAATCAAGGTGGTCTCGAACTCCTGACCTCAGATGATCCACCGGCTTTGGCCTCCCAAAGTGCTGGGATTACAGACATGAGCCACCACGCCCGGCCAGGAATGAATCTTCTATGCATGAAACTGTAAACGGCTTATTGCTATAATTGTCCTAGTTTATTTTTGTTAATTTCTTACTGTACCTAATTTATAAATTAAGCTTTATCAGAGGTATGTATGTATTAGAAAAAATATAACATATATAGGATACAGTACTATCCATGGTTTCAGGAATCTACTGGGCATACTAGAAAGTATCCCCCCTCAGATAAGAGTGGGCTACTGCATTATCCCACAGTCAAAAATCACAAAATACACAGGAAACACAGTCCAGGATCCTACAGAAACAACAACAAACAACAGAATCAGATCTACATAGACCTTGGTGAATTAGTGAAATGTATATCAAAATCGTAATTAAATTAAAAAGAAGTGCTACTCAGGAGGCTGAGGAGGGAGGATTACTTGAGTCCAGGAGCTTGAGGCTGCAATGAGCTTTGACTGTGCCACTGCACTCTAGCCCAGGCAACAGAGTAAAACCCTGTCTCTAAAAGAGAGAAAAAGAGGCCAGGCGCCATGGCTCACACATGTAATCCCAGGACTTTGCGAGGCCAAGGCAGGCGGATCACCTGAGGTTGGGAGTTCGAGACCAGCCTGACCAATGTGGAGAAACCCCATCTCTACTAAAAATACAAAATTAGCTGGCCGTGGTGGCGCATGCCTGCAATCCCAGCTACTAGGGAGGCGGAGATTGCGGTGAGCCAAGATCGCGCCATTGCACTCCAGCCTGGGCAACAAGAGCAAAACTCTGTCTAAAAAAAAAAAAAGAAAAGAAAAAGAAAAAAAAGTGAAAGGGCAAATAGCCAAATCACTTTTTCAGAAGAACAAAGTGGGAGGACTGTGCTACCAGATAACAAGACTTACTATAATATAAAGCTACCGTAATTAAGCCACTGTGGTATTGGCATATGGGTCAATAAACAGACCAAGTCAACCGAACAGAGAGCCCAAAACCAGACACACACATATTGCCTGGCACAAAGTAGGTGCTTGATGAGTATATATGCAATGAATGAATAAAAATGGACATTTAATATATAAAAGAAATGGGTCAGGCACTGTGGCTCATGCCTGTAATCTCAGCACTTAGGGAGGCCAAGGTGGACAGATCACTTGAGCCTAGGAGTTTCAGACCAGCCTGGTTAACACAGCAAAACCCCATCTCTCCAAAAATATAAAAATTAGCCGAGTGTGGTGACATGCACCTGTGGTCCCAGCTACTCAGGAGGCTGAGGTGGAAAGATGGCTTGAGCCTGGGAGGCAGAGGTTGCAGTGAGCCGAGATCGCACCAGTGCACTGCAGCCTGAGTGCCAGAGTGAGACATTGTCTCAGGATAAAAAAATAAAAAAAAATAAAAAAGACAACCAAATGGGAAAATGGGCAAAAAGGTTGAATAGGAATTTCAGTAGGGGAATATAAATTAAAATAATAGTAAGATACCATTTCATGTCTACCTAAATTAGCAACAAAATTGAAATCTGACAAAATCAAGTGTTGGCAAGGACTCAGAGCAACTGCAATTCTCCTACACAGCTGGCAATTGGAAACCATTTTGGCTTTATCTAACACAGGTGAATATGTGCATATGTCCTGACCCAATTCTAATCCTAGTATATCCTTTAGTGAAACTTTAGCATATATGCATCATGAGACATGTTCAAGAAAGTTCATAGCAGCAGTATTTGCAATAGTCAAACCCCAGAAGCAAATCAAATGCTCATCAAAGAGATAACAGAGTAGAATACATTTATTTCAATGAAATACAGTAAAAATAAATACAGCTACATGTATCAACATGGGTGAGTCTCAAGAACATGTTTAGCAAAAAAAGTCAGTCACATAATAAATACTGTATGGCTCCATCTATATAACAATCAAACATGTAAAACTAAAACATACTGTGCTTGGAACTGCAGGTAAAAAATAAAAATCATTTTTATAATTTTTTAAGAAGAATACAGGCATGGTGGCTGATGCTTATAATCTCAGCACTTTGGGAGACCAAAGTAAGAAGATCTCTTGAGGCCAGGGGTTTGACACCAGCCTGGACAAAACAGCAAGACCCTGTTTCTACAAAAAAATTTTTCTGAATTAGCCAAGAGAGGCTGGGTATGGTGGCTCATGCCTGTAATCCCAGCACTTTGGGAGGCCGTGGCAGGCGGATTGCTTTGAGCTCAGGAATTTAAGACCAGCCTGGGCAAAATGGTGAAACCCCATTTCTACCAAAAAATTAGCCAGGCATGGTGGCTTACACCTTTAATCCCAGCTACTTGGCAGGCTGAGGCTGGAGAATCACTTGAGCCCAGAAAGCAGAGGTTGCAGTGAGCCAAGATTGCACCACTGCACTCTAGTCTGGGTGACAGAGTGAGACCCTGTCTCAAAAAAAAGAAAAAAATAAAATAAAGCCAGGCATGGTGGTGCCTGCCTGTAGTCCTAGCTACTTGGGAGGTTGATGTGGGAAGATAACTTGAGCCCAGGAGTTCAAGGCTGTAGTGAGCTATGATCACACCACTGCACTCCAGCCTGCAGGGAGCAGAGCTCTAGGGAGCAGAGATAGTCTGCTCCCTAGAGTACCTAAAAATATCTTCTGCCTTTTCTGTTTTTCATTCCCAGCTGCCTTCACACCTAAAAAAGCTCCGTAGTCCCAAGGTCTGTCTACTCCTCTACTTTCCTTCCTTGCTTCCCCAGTTGCCTCCACTGGCTCCAGAGACATGACAAGGCCATCTAGGAAAGAACACTCATCTCCTTTCAGTCTCTGGAATGGTGACAAAAATACCACTGTTGGTAGGTTACTCAAGCTGTAGAAACAGACTTTAACCACAGATTCTTATGTAGTAAGGCAACATCACCTCCAGCCCCTCTTTATTTTCTCATTTGGACTCTTGTAACAGCCACTTACCTAGCCTCCCTGCTTCTAAAATGCATGCCTGTTCCTATCTCTCTTTCATTTAAAACCCTTCACTTGTTCCTCCTCACTGTCTCCAGAGAGGTTAAAACTGGGAACCATTGGACCTATTTGGTCTACAGATGTAGTAATGTGTTTGGTTTGTATACATGCTTAAAATAAAAAGCAAAAACTCTGGGTTAACTTTTTTTTTGAGACAAAATCTCATTCTGTCATCTAGGCTGGAGTGCAGTGGTGCAATCACGGCTCACCGCAGCCTTGACCTCCCAGGCTCAAGTGATCCTCCTACCTCAGCCTTCCAGATAGCTGGGACTACAGGTGCAGGCCAGGATACCAGCTAATTTTTTTCGTATTTTTTGTACAGACAAGGTTTCTTGGGATAACATTTTAAACCTAGGAGATTTTACATAATAATCTGGATTTCCAGCTTCTCTTTAAAAACTCAAAGATCAGTGACAAATCACCTGTAGCTGAATCTACAGGTTAGACCGTCTATACTCTCTAATAACTAGAGATTTGGCATCTGCTTCAACATGGTCCCAATCACTCTTATTTAGGCATTAAATTTTTGGTTTTTTTGTTTTGTTTTGTTTTTTTGAGACAGGGTCTCACTCTGTTGCTCAGGCTGGAGCACAGTGGTGCAATCACGGCTCACTGTAACCTCTGCTTCCCAGACTCAAAATGATCCTCCTACCTTAGGCTCCTAAGTAGCCGGGACTACAGGCATGTGCCACCATGCCTGGCTAATTTTTTGTAGAGATGAGGTCCTGCCATGTTGACCAGGATGGTCTCGAACTCCTGGGCTCAAGCAATCTGCCCATCTCAGCCTCCCAAAGTGCTAGGATGACAGGCATGAGCCACCGCACCTGGCTTTGTTTTTTTAAGACAGAGTCTTGCTCTGCCCCCCAAGCTGGAATGCAGTGGCACAATCATAGCTCACTACAGCCTCGACCTCCCAGGCTCTAGCAGTCTTCCCACCTTAGCCTCCTAAGTAGCCGGGACTACAGGCATGTGCCACCATGCCTGGCTAATTTTTTGTAGAGATGAGGTCCTGCCATGTTGACCAGGATGGTCTCGAACTCCTGGGCTCAAGCAATCTGCCCATCTCAGCCTCCCAAAGTGCTAGGATGACAGGCATGAGCCACCGCACCTGGCTTTGTTTTTTTAAGACAGAGTCTTGCTCTGCCCCCCAAGCTGGAATGCAGTGGCACAATCATAGCTCACTACAGCCTCGACCTCCCAGGCTCTAGCAGTCTTCCCACCTTAGCCTCCCAAGTATCTGGGACCACAGGCACATGCCACCATGGCCAGCTAATTTTTAAATTCTGTTGTAGAGACAGGGTCTCCCTATGTTGCCCAGACTGGCCTAGAACTCCTAGGCTCAAGTGATCCTCTTGCCTTCACCTCCTGAAGTGCTGTGATTACAGGCGTGAGCCACCATGCCCAGCCAAAAATCTTTATCATTTACAGTACCTGCCTTGTAACAGCAGTCAACATGCATTTGATGAATGAGTGAATGAGTGGTGGAGAAAATGAGATAATGAATGGCATATGGGGAACCAGAGCAGATGAGGTTAGGGAGCGGTAGCACTTCTGGTAACTCACATAGATTTCCATTTTTCGGTAGAGACCATAGTTGAGCAGCAAATTATGAGTCATGCGGATTCGGTGAGGCTTCATTGGGTGGCCTTGTCCATAATAGTAATTTCCAACATCCCCTGAAGAAGAGAGAGCAACAGCTTCACTAACACAGTTAGGCATACACTACCAGGAGAACCCAGGAATTTTTACAGCGAACTCCCAGTCAAACTCTTTCTGGCTCATTTCTAGTTTCCAAGATTCTCTCCCACCTTTTGAAGGGTAACTCCAAAAGAAAAAAAAAAAAAAAAAAGCAGGGACTCTGGTGAGGTGAACATTTAAGGTTCAGTCTAGCTCACTTTCTCCTGGAACCCACAGGCACTACATAGCAAGAGGGGTTCATTCCAAAGCTACTGGGGAACAACAGCCAGTGAAATGATTCACCTCACTATACCTCCAAGGAATTCCCTCCCACAACAGAAAAATAACCATCGCTACTCAGAATTATTAGAAGCCACAATTCACCTCCTACATATTGTAACACTTATGGTGTCAAAGCACATTCACTTCGTTTTCTTACTGGATCCTCACAGTAACATGGGTAGGACAGGGGGTATTATTATTCTCACCTTACAGATAAGAAAACTAAAACTTATCACATGCTTAATCTATAACACTAGCCTTCTAATTGGTCCCTCTACCTTCAATTCACACTACCTGCCACACTGTCACCAGAGTTATTTTCCTAATCCACAATTCTGATAACATCACTCCTTCGCTCAAAAAATCCTTATGGCTACCCATCCCCTACAGGATAAAGAGTAAAGAATAACTTTAATAGAGATAGGCATGGTGGCATGAGCCTGTAATTCCAGTTACTCTGGAGGCTGAGGCAGGAAAATCACTTGAGCCCAGGAGTTCAAGACCAGCCTGGGTCTCAACATTTAATAATAATAACTTCAGAAGACTGGCATTCAAGGACTTTCTTTTTTTTGAGACAAGTCTCGATCTGTTGCCCAAGCTGGAGTGCAGTGGTGCAATCTCAGCTCACTGCAACCTTCGCCTCCTGGGTTCAAACAATTCTCCTGCCTCAGCCTCTCAAGTAGCTGGGATCACAGGCATGTGCAACCATGCCTGGCTAATTTTTGTATTTTTAGTAGAGAAGGGGTTTCACCTTGTTGGTCAGGCTGGTCTCAAACTCCTAACCTCAGTTGATCCACTCACCTCGGCCTCCCAAAGTGCTGGGATTACAGGTGTGAGCCACCGCGCCTGGCCAGCATTCAAGGACTTTCTTTTACTTTATTTATTTATTTTTTTGAGACAGAGTCTCGCTGTGTTGCCCAGGCTGGAGTGCAGTGGCGCGATCTCAGCTCACTGCAAGCTCCGCCTCCAGGGTTCACGCCATTCTCCTGCCTCAGCCTCCCAAGTAGCTGGGACTACAGGCGCCTGCCACCATGCCCAGCTAATTTTTTGTATTTTTAGTACAGACGGGGTTTCACTGTGTTAGCCAGGATGGTCTTGATCTCCTGACCTTGTGATCCGCCCGCCTCGGCCTCCCAAAGTGCTGGGATTACAGGCATGAGCCACCGCGCCCGGCCAAGGACTTTCTTAATCTGCCTTTCCAGCTTCATCCAAGGGCTTTCTTAACTTGCCTTTCCAGGTTCATCTCCTGCTACCACCCTTTCCCACAACACACACACACTCACTCTCTCTCTCTCTTTGCTCTAGACTGGAGTAGGCAAACTATGGCCCTTGGGACAAATACAACTAGTTGCCTGTTTTGGTAAATAAAATTTTATTGGAACACAGCCATGCCCATCCGTTTACAGTTCCTCTATGGCTGTTTTCACACTACAGTGGCAGAGCTGAGCAGTTTAGTTGCCACAGACACCCAAGCATATGGCAAAATAAAGCCTAAAATATTTACTATCTGGCCCTATATAGAAAAAGTTTGCCAACCTGCGCTCCAGACACACCTGATTATGATCAGTATCCTGAACATGACATTCACCTTCACACCACAGTATCCTCTGTGCAGACTATTCCTTTGACCTGAAATGTCCTCCTTTCTCTGATGATGCTCATACTGCAAAGCCCACCTCAAGCTCCAAACCCTTTCTTGATCAAAATAAATGGTCTTTTCCTCTACATGCAATTTGTATACAGCACTTCATTAGTTTTCTTTTCTTTTTTTTTTTATTTCTTGAGACGGAGTCTCACTCTGTCGCCCAGGCTGGAGTGCAATGGTGCTATCTCGGTGGCTCACTGCAACCTCTGCCTCCCAGGTTCAAGCAGTTCTCCTGCCTCAGCCTCCTAAATTGCTGGGATTACAGGTGCGTGCCACCAAACCCAGCTAATTTTCATATTTAGTAGAGGTGGGGTTTCACTATGTTGGCCCGGTTGGTCTGGAACTCCTCACCTCAAGTGATATGCCCACCTCAGCCTCCCAAAGTGCTAGGATTGTTTTATATCTGAATTATTTACATGACTATATCCACAAGACTGGGTACCCCTTGAAGGCAAGGATTAATATGCCTTGTATATCACAGAGGCTCAATAAAGATTCATTGAATTGAATTGAGACTCAGAGAAGTTAAGTGCCTGCTCAAGATCACACAGCTAATGACTGATCTGGAGTCCACTCTTCGGACTCCAAATCCAATATGCTAAAAGCTACATTGGATTTTCCCTTTTTCTTTTTTTTGAGACAGAGTCTCGCTCTGTCGCCCTGGCTGGAGTGCGGTGGTGCGATCTCGGCTCACTGCAAGCTCTGCCTCCAGGGTTCACGCCATTCTCCTGCCTCAGCCTCCCAAGCAGCTGGGACTACAGATGCCTGCCATCAAGCCCGGCTAATTTTTTTTGTACTTTTAGTAAAGACGGGGTTTCACCGTGTTAGCCAGGATGGTCTTGATCTCCTGACCTCGTGATCCGTCCACCTCGGCCTCCCAAAGTGCTGGGATTACAGGTGTGAGCCACCGCGCCAGGCCCTACATTGGGCTTCTCAGGTACCTACTTCAGTTTGCACTTAATCTAGAGGGCTCTATAAGTCTACCTGATTGAAAGTTCCTTGAACAATGTTGCAAAATCAAGTGAACTACACACCCAAAGATCTCTCCTTAGAGATTTATTAGGATGAGGCAGAGCTCTAGGCACCCAGTGAAAAAAAGGCATGAGCCTTGATCCCTAGCAACTCCCTTGCCTATCAAGCCTGGATCCAGCCAAGGCTCAGACCTGGGGGACTAAGATATCTTATCCAGAAGGTTAAGGGAGTATCTGAGGTGAGGGTAGTGAGGGTGGAGCTCTGAGACAGCATCCTTTTCTTTTTATGTTTTTTTTTGTTTGATGTTTTTGTTTGTTTGTTTGTAGAGATGGCATCTTGCTTTGTTGCCCAGGCTGGTTTCAAACTCCTGATCAGCCTTCTAAAGTGCTGGGATTACAGATGTGAGCCTCCAACAGTGCAGGCCAACCACCCTTTTCTTAACAGTTTTTAATTAGTTTGCCAACCCATGCTGTGTGTATTCCTATACACATTGACAAATGCTATGACAGGGGAGCACACAGCATGAGGGGCACTGTCCACTTCCTTAGAATTCCACCCTGGATCCTCTTCTATATAACTTCTTGGGTGACTGCATCCTTTATGATTAAATTTACTATAATTAAAATAAAGATATATCTCTATATCTTAATCAGGTTGCTGAGAGACTTTAAAAGAAATGGTCCTTTTTATTTAGGTACTACTTAATTTTAATTTTTATTTTTGGAGACAGAGTCTCACTCTGTCACCCAGGCTGGAGTGCAGTGGTGCGATCTCAGGCTCACTGCAACCTCTGCCTCCCGGGTTCAAACAATTCTCCTGCCTCAGCCTCCTGAGTAGCTGGGATTACAGACATGTGCCACCACGCCTGGCTAAGTTTTGTATTTTTAGTAGAGTCAGGGTTTCACCATGTTGGCCAGGCTTGTCTTGAACTCCTGACCTCAAGTGATCCGCCCACCTCGGCCTCTCAAAGTGCTGGGATTACAGACGTGAGCCATGGCGCCAGCCATACTTTAAACTCTTAAAGAGCTTTCCCATCATTGTTCTCATAATAGGAACTCCTATCATTTTGATTTTATAGGAAAGAAATCTGAAATGTAAGGTGACTTGCCTGATATTACAAAGCTTCTCAATGGCAGAGCCAAATCTGAATCCCAAAGTAATGACCTCACTGCAAAACTCAGTTTCTCAAGTAAGAAGTCTATTCCCGGCTGGGCCTAGTGGCTCACGCCTGTAATCCCAGCACTTTGGGAGGCCGAGGCGGGTGGATCATGAGGTAAGGAGATCAAGAACATCCTGGCTAACACGGTGAAACCCGTCTCTACTAAAAACACAAAAAATGGCCGGGCGCAGTGGCTCACGCCTGTAATCCCAACACTTTGGGAGGCCAAGGCAGGCGATCATCTGAGGTCGAGAGTTCAAGACCAGCCTGACCAACATGGAGAAACCCCGTCTCTACTAAAAATACAAAAATTAGCCAGGCATGGTAGCACATGCCTGTGATCCCAGCTACTCAGGAAGGCTGAGGCAGGAGAATCGCTTGAACCTGGGAGGCGGAGGTTGCAGTGAGTTGAGATTGCGCCACTGCGCTCCAGCCTGGGCAACAAGAGCAAAACTTGGTCTCAAAAAAAAAAAAAAGGCCGGGCGCGGTGGCTCACGCCTGTAATCCCACCACTTTGGGAGGCCGAGGCAGGCGAATCACAAGGTCAGGAGATGGAGACCATCCTGGCTAACACGGTGAAACCCCGTCTCTACTAAAAATACAAAAAATGGGCCAGGCGTGGTAGTAGGCGCCTGTAGTACCCGTTACTCGGGAGGCTGAGGCAGGAGAATGGCGTGAACCTGGGAGGTGGAGGTTGCAGTGAGCCGAGATCGCGCCACTGCACTCCAGCCTGGGTGAAAGAGCAAGACTCCATCTCAAAAAAAAAAAAAAAAAAAAAAATTAGCCAGGCGTAGTGTCATGCGCCTCCAGTCCCAGCTCCTCGGGAGGCTGAGGCAGGAGAATGGCATGAACCCTGGAGGCAGAGCTTGCAGTGAGCCGAGATCGCGCCACTGCACTCCAGCGTGGGCGACAGAGCAAGACTCCGTCCCCCCCGCAAAAAAAGAAGTCTATTCCCTTATCTAAAGACTGAGGTCTTTGTACTTTTTCTTTTTCTTTTTTTTGAGGCAGGGTCTTGCTTTGTCACTCAGGCTGAGTGCAGTGGTGCCATTATGGGTCACTGCAGGCTCCACCTGGGCTCAAACCATCCACCTGCCTCAGTCTCCCACCTCAACCTCCCAAGTAGCTGCGATTACAGGCAAGTGCCACCACACCCAGCTTATTTTTTTGTGTTGTTTTGTAGAGCTGGGGGAGGTCTCATTTTGTTGCCCAGGCTGGTCTTGAACGCCTGGTCTCAAGTGATCCTTCCGCCTTGGCCTCCCAAACTACTGGGATTACAGGCGTGAACCACCATGCCCAGCCCATTTTTTTCTTCTTTTAAACTGACAATGTTATCATAAAATGTTATCATAAAACTGTGCAAAATGATATGACTACAAAAATCACAGGTTCCAGCCTCAAAATAATTCTCATCACTGCCAGCAATCCTTCCAAATTTCTTTCCCTAGCCCCCCACTTTTGCAAAAGCTATTTAAATCTCCTGTCTTCAAGATTCCTGCTCTATCAACTGCCCTACCCCACCCTCAGGAAAAGGAATATTCTCTTTCCTGATCTTGAGAACTCCCTCAACTTTCTCCTTATCTTCTCCTCTTCAAACTTACCTCCATTTGAACTTTTCCTTGACATTTACCCTCGCATCACAAAGGAATTTGTTGAAGGTAGTGTCTCTAGCTGGGCTCCGGTTTCCATCTCCCCTGGTCTCCTCAGGAAGCTCCATCACTACTAGTCCCTTTCCTGTATCTTCAGCCTCTCCCTCTCTTCTGGCTGTTTTCCATAAGAATTATTTCAATATGCTCAACTTTTAGCCACTACATCTCCATCTCTCTTATCAACAATCTCTCTCCCTACCTCACACAAGCTTCCCTTTAAAAAGGTTCAACCAGCTGGGCATGATGGCTCACGCCTGTAAACCCAGCACTTTGGGAGGCCGAGGCGGGAAGATCACTTGAGCTCAGGAGTTTGAGACCAGCCTGGGCAACATGGCGAAATCCTGTCTCTAAACAAAAGACAACCGTTTGTCTTCTAAACAAAAAATACAAAAAGGGTGCACACCTGTGGTTCCAGCTACTTGGAAGGGTGAGGTGGGAGGACTGCTTGAGCCTGGGAGGCAGAGGTGGTAGTGAGCCAGGATCGTGCCACTGCACTCCAGCCTGAGTGACAGAGTGAGGCCCTGTCTCCAAAAAAAGGGTTCAACCTGATGTCTCCTCTTCAGCTAGCCATCCATGTACTGCAATCTACCACAATCTAGCTTCTGCCCCAGTTGCTGCCAACACTTGCCCAATCCCTCCCTTCTTTAGCTTCTGCAACCCAGTACTTTCTGGTTCACCTACCTCTCCGGCCCCTCACTCTATATCATTATACATTTAATCAACAAATATTTATTGAGAACCTACCATGAGCTAGGCATTGTTTTTGGTGCTGGGGATACAGAGGTAGACAAGGCACGGCCCCTTTCCCTAAAGAGCCTCCTGTCTACAAGAAATATGACCAAGTAAATGGGCAATTCCTCTACACAGTGACAAATACTATCACGGGGGAGTACACAGCATGAGGGGCACTAAACTTTTCCTCAATCCACTTCCTTAGAATTCCACCCTGGAATTCTATATAACTTCTTGGGTGACTGCATCCTTTATGACTAAATTTACTACAATTAAAATTGCTAGCAGCCAGGAATGGTGGCTCATGCCTATAATCCCAACACTTTGGGAGGCTGAGCCCAGGACTTCAAGGCCAGCCTGGACAACATGGCAAGACAACATCTCTACAACAAACAAACAAACAAATAAAATAACTATCCATATGCTGATTGCTATGGTCTGAATGTGTCCCCCAAAATTCATGTGTTGGAAACATATTCTCCAATGCCAACAGTGTTTGGAAGTGGAGCCTTTTGGGAGGTGTTTAGGTCTCAAGGGCTCTACCATCCTCACTAATACATTAATGGCCATATAAAAAAACAGAGTTTATCCTTTTTTGCCTTTCCACCTTCCGTCATATGAAGACACTGAATTCAAAGCACCATATTGGAAGTAGAGACCAGACCCTCACCAGACACCAAATGCTGGAACCCTGATCTTGGACTTTCTAGCCTTGGACTTCTCAGCCTCCAGAACTATGAGAAATACATGTTTTTGTTTTGTTTTGTTTTGTTTTTTTGACACAAGGTCTCACTCTGTCCCCCAGGCTGGAGTGCAGTGGTGCGATCACGGCTCACTGCAGAGTCGACCTCCCAGGATCAAGTGATCCTCCCACTTCAGCCTCTCTACAGGCACATGCCATCATGCCCAGCTAATTTTTTTGCTTTTTGTAGAGACAGAGTCTCCCTAAGTTGCCCAGGCTGGTCTCAAACTCCTGGGCTCAAGAGAACCATCCGCCCCAGCCTACCAAAGTACTGGGATTATAGGCGTGAGCCACCACATTCAGCAATTTCTGTTCTTTATAAACAGTGTTCTGTTATAGCAGACTAAGATACTGATGACTACCAAAAAATTTCTATCTTCTAAACTGCCTACTGGATGCCTCTACTTGGATGTCCCCTAAACATCTTAACAGTTACCAGTAGTTATTTCTAAACAAACAAACAACAACAACAAAAAAACAGTGGCTTAGGCCTGTAATCCCAGCACTTTGGGAGGCCAAGGTGGCAGGATTGCTTGAGGCCAGGCCCAGGAGTTCAAGACAAGCCTGGGCAACATATTGAGACCCCATCTCTAGAAGTTAAAAAAAAAAAAAAAGTTGGGGCCGGGTGCGGTGGCTCACACCTGTAATCCCAGCACTTTGGGAGGCCGAGGCGGGCGGATCATGAGGTCAGGAGATCCAGACCATCCTGGCTAACACGGTGAAACCCTGTCTCTACTAAAAATACAAAAAATTAGCCCAGTGTGGTGGCGGGCGCCTGTAGTCCCAGCTACTGGAGAGGCTGAGGCAGGAGAATGGCGTGGACCCGGGAGGTGGAGCTTGCAGCAGTGAGCCGAGATTGCGCCACTGCACTCCAGCCTGGGTGACAGAGCAAGACTCCATCTCAAAAAAAAAAAAAAAAAAAAAAAGTTATCAACTGACATGGCATTCTCCAAACCTCCAAACACTCACCATCAAATTGCCCACATCAGAGGCCAGGAAGTGTGGCTCATGCCTATAATCCCAGCACTTTGGGAGGCTGAGGCAGACGGAGCACTGGAGGTCAGTTTGAGACCAGCCTGGCCAACATCGTGAAACCCCATCTCTAATAAAAATACAAAAATTAGCCAGACATGGTGGCGCACACGTGTAATCCCAGCTACTCAGGAGGCTGAGGCAGGAGAATCCCTTGAATCTGGGAGGTGGAGGTTGCAGTTGTAGTGAGCCGAGATCAAGCCACTGCACTCCAGCCTGGGTGACAGAGCTAGACATCGTCTCAAAAAATAAAAAATACTGCCCACACCAGGAACTTGGGATCCATGCCTTCTTCCTTATCCCTACAATCTGAATTTTTTTGTTTGTTTTTTTTTGAGACGAAGTCTCGCTCTGTTGCCCAGGACGGAATGCAGTGGTGAGATCTCAGCCCACTGCAACCTCTGCCTCCCAGGTTCAAACAATTCTCGCACCTCAGCCTCCTGAGTAGCTGGGACTACAGGCACGTGCCACCACACCTCGCTAATTTTTTTTTTTTTTTTTTTTTTGAGATGGAGTCTCACCCTGTTGCCCAGGCTGGAGTGCAGCGGCACAATCTTGGCTCACTGCAACCTCTGCCTCCTGGGTTCAAGCGACTCTCCTGCCTCAGCCTCCTGAGTAGCTGGGATTACAGGTGCGCCCACCACGCCCGGGTAATTTTTGTATTTTTAGTAGAGACGGGGTTTCACCATGTTGGTCAGGCTGGTCTTGAACTCCTGACCTCATGATCCGCCCGCCTTAGCCTCCCAAAGTGCTGGGATTACAGGCGTGAGCCACCGTGCCCAGCCTAAATTTTGTATTTTTAGTAGAGATGGGGTTTCACCGTATTGGCCAGGCTGGTCCTGAACTCCTGGCCCCGAGTGATCTGCCTGCCTCAGCCTCCCAAAGTACTGGGATTAGAGAGGTGTGAGCCACTGCACCTGGCCCCCATGACTTTAATTTCTAAGGTAGAAACCTGATGATGTCACTAACCTGCATAAAACTTGAATCACTCACAAGTGCCCTCAATAAAGTCCAACTTCCTTGGGACAGCATGCCCAGCCCTTCATGGTCCGGTCCCTATTTACATCTTTTTTTTTTTTTTTTTTTTTAAGACAGAGCCTTGCTCTGTTGTCCAAGCTGGAGTGCAGTGGCACGATCTCAGCTCACTGCAACCTCTGCCTCCCGGGCTCTAAGGGATTCTCCTGCCTTAGGCTCCAGAGTAGCTGGGATTACAGGCGCACGCCACCATGCACGGCTAATTTTGTATTTTTAGTAGAGACGGGGTTTCACCATGTTGGCCAGGCTGGTCTCGAACTCCTGACCTCAGGTGATCCACCAGCCGCGGCCTCCCAAAGTGCTGGGATTACAGGTGTGAGCCACCGCGCCCGGCCAAATGCCTGTTTTTCAAAGGTCCTGTCCTCTCTCTTGCCTCTGAAACTTGCTGTTATCTTTGCCTTCCCTGTGCCTGGCTAAGAACTCCTGTTCTTCAGGTCCTAAGACGTCCCCTTCTTCGCTGACTCCTCAGGTGGAGTTCGGTGCCTCTTCTCTGTGCTCCCCTAACACTCTGGGCTCTGACACGGAGAGAACTTCGGTCACTGGGAAGGGTGACCCCATCAACCCCACGGCCCCAGCCCCTCAACACTTCCTCGAACACAGTAACCTGCTTGAGAGATTAAGTGAGAAGTCTGTTTTAACAGGTTGCATCTTTCTCCTTGCAACCCCTGGCGCCCCACGTCGCAGTAGCAACCGCAGGCCCCGCTCAGAGGCTGGGGGAGGGGAGGCGGGCGACCAGTCGTGCAGGACTCTTCCCCCAGAAAAGATGAGGAAGGGACGGGGCAGGGAAGAGCTTTGGGTTCTCGGCAAGAAAATGTATCCTTGCAGCCGTCTCCATCAGATTCAGCCTCCCCGCTCCGACGCACCCTCCCCTCTAGGAGTCCCACTCAAACTCTCCACATCAGACTTCCTCAGAATCTTCCCACCAAGATTACCTCACGCTTCCCCCACGCGATCCCCTCTTGGTCTCAGCCTCGATCTCCCTTCCTCGCAGCCTCCTCCCTCAGCCTCGACTTCCCCCTCGCAGCCTCCTCTCCGAGCCTCTCCCCAGCGCCTCAGCCTCCCGCAGCCTCCCATCGGCGCTCCAGCCTCAGCCTCCAGGTTCCCGGTCCGGCCCGGCCTGGCCCCGCCCCCGCCGCGAGGACGGTGCTCACCGTCGTAGTAGTAACAGACTTTCCTCCGAGTGCCCTGCGTCTGCGCCATCTTGCTCGCCTCCCGTCCCTACCGTCAGTCGGTCCGTCCGCCCTCCCGCCCGCGGCTCCGCTCAGCGTCCGACCCAGGGGGGAGGGGGCGGGCCTCCGGCCCGCCCCGCCCGTCCCCTCCTGGGCTCACCTATAGCCGCGCAGCCCGGGCACCGCTCCAGCCAATCAGCTTGCGCAGACACGGGCCCGGAACTCGGCAGGGGGCAAGGGCAGCCCGGAGAGGCCGCCGAGGGCCCCCTGGGCCTGTACCAAGGTCTGCGACAGATGGGTGGGGAGCCGCCCGGGGACCGTACCATCAGTCCCGGGGGAGGAAAGCAGCTCTGTAAACTTAACAGTCCCACTTCGTCGTGAAAAGCGTGCTTGGAGATCTGAGGCCAACTTTCTGATTTTACGGAGGATAAACCGAGGCCTACAGGGGAAAAGTGACTTGCACAAGGTCACTCAGCCAATAAAAGGGCTGAACCTGGGTTAGAAAGCGAGTTTGTGACCGCAAAGGAGGGCTACAGGAAAATAATTAAAAAGAAAAGCAACACGCGGGTTTGGAGAGGAAGAAACTGACAAGAAAGGGAAAGAAAGCTAATGTTTGTCGAGGGGCTGCTGTGTGCCAAGTACTGGGCGACAGTTTACCAATGTTATTTCAGTTTTTCCTCAAAAGAGCTCTCGGCCAAGGGCTTTTTACCTCCATTTTACAGGACAGGATAAAGAAGTTCAGACTTCTGTGAATTATTCAAAGTTACACAAAGTAATTAAATTCAATTTTTCAATTGTACAGGGTTTTTTGAATGCCTTCTTTGCACCAGAGGCACTGTAACAAAGTGACAGAACCCAGCCTTTCAGACTCCAAAACCTACCTCCCTGATGCAGTCACCCAGGATGACTAAGTAGGCGTCTCTTTAGACAGGAGGAAATGGGATTAATGGGATTATCCTATGATAGGAGGGCAGGTTTCCTTTCTTTTCTTTCCCTGTTTTTTTTTTTTTTTTTTTTTTTTTTTTTTTGAGACAAGAGTTTCGCTCTAGTTGCCCAGGCTGGAGTGCAATGGTGTGATCTCGGCTCACCACAATCTCTGCCTCTGGGTTCAAGCAGTTCTCCTGCCTCAGCCTCCCGAGTAGCTGGGATTACAAGCATGTGCCACCATGCCCGGCTAATTTTGTATTTTTAGTAGAGACTGGGTTTCTCCGTGTTGGTCCAGGTGGTCTCGAACTCCTGACCTCAGGATCTGCCCACCTCGGCCTCCCAATATGCTGAGATTACAGGCGTGAGCCACAGCGCCCGGCCTAGGAGGGCAGGTTTCTCAGCCTGGTAGCTAATGACATTTTGGGCCAGGTAATGCTTTTTTGTAGGAAGCTGTTCTGTGCATTAACAGCTTCTGTGAAGCTGTTCTGTGCCTGGGCAACTAGAGTGAAACTCTTGTCTCAAAAAAAAAAAAAAAAATTAAGCAGCATCCTTAGCCTCTACCCACTAGATGCCAGTAGCACCTTCCCCCCAGGCTGTGACAACCAAAATTGTCTCTAGGCATTGCCAAGTACTGTGCAATAGCTTTACCATTGGGTTGGGGGGAAGATTAGTGGGGTGTAAGGGAGTGTAAAATTGCCCCCAACTCTACCATTAAGAACCACTCCACCAGATCATCAATTATCAACTGATCATCACTGAAAGCTGAAAGACCTAAAAGTGCAATGCTGGGCTATTAAAATAACTACAATAATGTCAATATTTAATGAGTGCTTCCTATGTGCCAAACATTGCTCTAAGTTAGCCGCCGAATTGTGGTCCTACAGTCAACAAGAGGCTGGGCACAGTGGCTCATGCCTGTAATCCCAGCACTTTGGGAGGCCAAGATGGGTGGATCACTTGAGCTCAGGAGTTCGAGACCAGCCTGGGCAACATGGCAAAACCCCATCTCTACAAAAAATAGAAAAATTACCCAGGTGTGGGGGCACGCTCCTGTAGTTCCAGCTACTCAGGAGGCTGAGGTGGGATGATGGCTTGAGCCCAGGAGACAGATGTTGCAGTGAGCCAAGATCATGTCACCACACTCCAGCCTGGGCAATAGAGCCAGGCCTTGTCTCAAACAAAAGAAAACAACAAGATACATCTTTATGCCTCTTTAAAGAGTGTTTGGGACTTGTGTTTCTCACTCAGAAACTGCATTTGAGTCATTAATTATAAGGTAACAGAAAATCTAAGACTGGGTGGCTCTATAATAGAAACAGCAAAGGGCCAGGGAACAAATTCTACTCCAAGTTCTCTGTTGCTAATTCTCAGCTGGCCCTGGGTGGGTTTACTTAACCATTCTGGGCCTCCATTTCCCTTGTTATAAAATGGGGAGGAGGCCGGGCGCAGTGACTCATGCCTGTAATCCTAACAATTTGGAAGGCTGAGGTGGGCAGATCACCTGAGGTCAGGAGTTCAAGACCAGCCTGCCCAGCACGGTGAAACCCCGTCTGTACTAAAAATGCAAAAATTAGCTGGGCGTGGTGGTGTGTGCCTGTAGGTCCCAGCTACTTAGGAGGCTGAGGCAGGAGATTCGCTTGAAACCGGGAGGTGGAGGTTGCAGTGAGCCGAGATCAGGCCACTGCATTCCAGTCTGGATGACAGAGTGAGACTCTGTCTCAAATAAATAAGAAATAAAATAAAATAACAAAAATGGGGAGGATAGGAATACAAAGTTCACCGACGCTATGGCTGTACACAGTATCCCAAAGAGAAGGAGTGTGGGGATCAGATGAGATCATGAGGTGTGGCAGCAGGTCAGTCAGGTGATAGATTTACATTATTATGACTCAGATGCTCTTTGTTTGCATATATATATGTATATATATATATAATTTTTTTTTTTTTTTGAGACGAAGTCTCACTCTGTCGCCCAGGCTGGAGTGTAGTAGTGGTGCGATCTTGGCTCACTGCAAGCTCCACCTCCCGAGTTCACGCCATTCTCCTGTCTCAGCCTCCCGAGTAGCTGGGACTACAGGCACCCGCCACCAGGCCCGGCTAATTTTTTTATATTTTTAGTAGAGACAGGGTTTCACCGTGTTAGCCAGGATGGTCTCGATCTCCTGACCTCGTGATCCGCCCGCCTCAGCCTCCCAAAAAGTGCTGGGATTACAGACGTGAGCCACCACACCCGGCCCTTTTTTTGTATATTTTAAAAATTACAAAAAATAAATAAAATAAAAATTAAAAAAATAAAAATTAAAAAAATTAAAAATTAAAATTAGAGGCCGGGCGCTGTGGCTCACTCCTGTAATCCCAGCAGTTTGGGAGACCGAGGCGGGCAGATCACCCAAGGTCAGGAGTTTGAGACCAGCCTGGCCAACATGGCGAAACCCCACGTCTACTAAAAATATAAAAATTAGCTAGGCATGGTGGCAGGCGCCTGTAATCCCAGCTACTAGGGAGGCTAAGGCAGAAGAATGGCTTGAACCTGGGAGGCAGAGGTTGCAATGAGCTGAGATTGCGCCATTCAGCCTCCCGAGTAGCTGGGATTGTAGGCACCTGCCACCACTCCCGGCTAATTTTTTGTATTTTTAGTAGAGACGGGGTTTCACTATGTTGGCCAGGCTGATCTTGAACTCCTGACCTTGTGATCCGCCTGCCCTGGCCTCCTAAACTGCTGGGATTACAGGTGTGAGCCACCGTGCCTGGCCGACATTTCCCTATCTTTCATCAAACACTCTGCCATCCTCAGGTATCTTTAATTTTCTCACTTTTTAATGGAAATGTGGGTGCAAAAAACCATTTTCTTTATTATACCATTTATTAAATGGTATAATACCATAATATAATTTTCTTTATTATACCATTTATTAAACCATTTATCTTTATTATAAGAACAACAAGCATGAGCTTGGTGGTAAATAGCTACTAAGACTCAGTTTCATTGTCTAAGACCAACAGGGAGTGGAGGGGACTCTGGCAAAGGTAGAGTTCAGGCCCTACCTGGAGGGGTGGCCATTATTCAGCTCCATGAGGACAGGTAAGTCCAACATAGCTAAATCTTCCCTTTTTTTTGAGATGGGGTTTCGCTCTCTTTTTTGCTCTGGCTGGAGTGCAATGGCAGGATCATGCTCACTGCAGCCTTGACTTCCTGGGCTCAAACTATCTTCCTAAGTAGCTAGGAATACAAGCTTGCCTCCTGAGTAGCTGGGACTGCAGGTGTGCACCACCACACCCTGCTAATTTTTTTTTTTTTTTTTTTTTTTTTTTGGTAGAGACAGGGTTTTGCCATGTTGTCCAGTCTGGTCTTAAACTCCTGGGCTCAAGCAATCTGCCCACCTTGGCCTTCCAAAATGCTGGGATTATAGGAGTGAGCCAACGCACCTAGCCCCTATTTTTCAAGAGAAGGCAGAAATCTGGAGTTTTATGCAAAATCTCCCCAGTTTTATAAACTGACTAACTCAGTCTATTTTCAAGACAGCAGTAAGAGCCATCCTTTTAAAATGTAAGTCAGGGCTGGACGCTATGGCTCACGCCTATAATCCCAGCACTTTGGGAGGCTGAGGAAGATGGATCACTTGAGCTTAGGAGTTTGAGATCAGCCTGGGCAACATGGTGAAACCCCGTCTCCACCAAAAATACAAACAATTAGCCGGGAGTGGTGGTGTATGCCTGTGGTCCCAGCTACTGAGGAGGCTGAGGTGGGAGGATTGTTTGAGCCCAGGAAGCAGAGGCTGCAGGGAGCCGGGATTTCACCTTTGTTCTCCAGCCTGGGTGACAGAGTGAGACCCCATCTCCATTAAAAATAAAAAAAAGAGGCCGGGTGTGGTGGCTCACACCTGTAATCCCAGCACTTTGGGAGGCCGAGGCAGGCGGATCGCAAGGTCAGGAGATCCAGACCATCCTGGCTAACACGGTGAAACCCCATCTCTACTAAAAATACAAAAAAATTACCCAGGCTTGGTGGTGGACGCCTGTAGTCCCAGCTACTCGGGAGACTGAGGCAGGAGAATGGCGTGAACCCGGGAGGCAGAGCTTGCAGTGAGCCGAGATCGCGCCACTGCACTCCAGCCTGGGCGACAGAGCAAGAAAAAATAAATAAATAATTTCATTATTTATTTCAAAAAATAAATAAATAATAAAAATAAATAAATAAAATAAAATGTAATTCAGATCATATCCGCTTTGCAGAGATTCCTGCAAAGTTTCCTCAAAATGGCTTCTGCAGAGGCCACAAGGCCCCAGGCCTGTAGGATCTAGCCCCCTCTCTCAGAGCATGCCCGGTAAACGCCTGCCTCACCCTGTTCCCTCTGGCTGACTGCTCCTCCCCTCCTCCATACAAGGCTCACTCCTTCACCTTGGAATCTTTGCTCAAAAGACACCTACCTTCTCAATGAAGCCTTCCCTTTTTTTTTTTTTTTTTTTTTTTGAGACAGGATCTCCCTTCGTCGCCTACTCTGGAGTGCCACAGTGGCACAATCATATCTCAAGCAATCCTCATGCCTCAGCCTCCTGATCTGCTGGGACTACAAGCATGAGCTACTATGCTCGGCTAAGTGTGTTTGATTTTTTTAAAACTTTTTTTGGAGACCAGGATCTTACTCTGTTGCCCAGGGTAGCCTTGAATTCCTGGCCTCAAGAAAGTAGTCCCAGGTACTCGGGAGGCTGAGACAGGAGGAGCATTTGAGCTGGAGAGATTGAGGCTACAGTGAGCCGTGATCATGCCACTGCACTCCAGCCTGGATGAAAAAGTGAGACCCAGTCTCAAAAAAAAAAAAAATCTGAGGATAGTTACAGATTTATTTGTTCCTCCTCCATTCCCTCTGCTTCATTTGACTAGCCTTAAAAAAACAAAATCTGAGGTCAAATATAGCCCTTGAATCAGTAAAAAATGCTGTTGCCCTTTTATAATGGGGAGGAAGGTCCTTTGACACACCCATTCCCTAAGGGATTCCAGGTAGCAGTCACCCTGAATCCTTTGGGGAGGGGTGAGGAGCACTGTCCCATTTGAAGGGGTCTGCAGAGCCTCCAGACATCCACTCATCCCATCTTTCACCCCAACTCAGGGTGACCTAATTACCATTTTCTTAACCCCCACTGCCCACCCACAGAAAGTGGACAGCAAAGAGATGTACAACAGTCATCAACAGACATTTATTGAGCTCCTGATGTGTGCCAGGCCAGGCACCAAGGAGGAGCACACAGAGGTATTAGATAAAGTCCTGGCCCTTGAGGAACTTCTGGATGATCTGAGGAAAGAAAAGTAGGTGGGCAGAAGCTTCTGTCAATCCCAGGCTTCTCCCCTCTCTCTGTGGTCTCAGGAAATGGGAGAGCCAGAAAGGGGTACCTTGTACAGTGTCCAAGACATACATGCACAGGCTACACGTGTACAAGACACATGTGCAGAGTCCACGCAACTACAGGACACATGTACAGACACAAGGTGCATATGTGTCACATGTGGGTGGGATTCATGTGCAGAGTCCATATGTGCATAGGCCATGTGACTATGGCACAAGAACTCCATCTCCCCAAGTCAGGCTGGAGAGAAAGGGGGAGAACCCCAGGGCCTCTCAAGGCCTCTCAAGGCTGAGGCTGGTACTGGCCCTCTGTGGCCGTGAAGAAGTCCTCCAGCACACTGCGCAGGTAGTCAAAGGTGGGCCGGTCCTCTGGGCGCTCCTTCCAGCACAGCCTCATGAGTTGGTACAGCTCCTCTGGACAGTTGTCAGGGCGCACCATGCGGTAGCCTCGCTCCAGGTTCTGAATCACCTCCGGGTTGGTCATCCCTACGGGTTGATGGGAGAAAGGACATCAAGGTCAGGCACTGGAAGCCCACAGGCAAGGGTAATGTTTGGAATATTTAACTGGCACAGTGTGAGCACCAATCCAAAAGAATCTTGGTCTTCATCAATGGTAAGGTCACACTAGAGGTACTTGTTGAATATCGGTCACACCACTTGGAGTGCCTGGTATAGATTATTTCCTTTTTTTTTTTTTTTTTTTTTTTGAGATGCAATTTCACTCTTGTTGCCCAGGCTGGAGTGCAATGGTGCGATCTCGGCTCACCGCAACCTCCACCTCCCAGGTTCAAACAATTCTCCTGCCTCAGCTTCTCGAGTAGCTGGGATTACAGGCATGCACCACCACGCCGAGCTAATTTTGTATTTTTAGTAGAGACGGGTTTCTCCATGTTGGTCAGGCTGGTCTTGAACTCCTGACCTCAGGTGATCCGCCCGCCTCAGCCTCCCAAAGTGCTGGATTACAGGCGTGAGCCACCGTGCCCAGCTGATTATTTACTTAAAAAAAATGTTTTAGATAAGGGATCTCACTATGTTGCCCAGGCTGGAGTGCAGCAGCTGTTCACAGGCACAATCATAGCACATTGCAAATTTGAACTCCTCGGTTCAACTGATCCTTTCACCTCAGCCTCCTAAATAGCTGGACAACAGGTGCACACCACCATGTCCCGCTCCCCTGGTGTAAATTAAATGCTCAATAATACACACATGTTAGTTGTGAAACCTTGGGCGAGCCCAGTTTCCTTATTTGGAAAATAGAGTAAATAACTGTTCCTACCTCACAGAATTGTTATGAGGATTGAATGAGATTGTGCACAGAAAGCATCAAATATAGTCCACAGGCCAGGCATGGTGGCTCATACCTGTAATCCCAGCATGGTGGGAGGCCAAAGCAGGCAGATCACTTGAGGCCAGGAGTTCAAGACCAGCCTGACCAACATGGCAAAACCCCATCTTTACTAAAGACCAGGCACATGACATCCTGCATCTTTACTAAAAATACAAAAATTAGCCAGGCTTGGTGGTATGCGCCTGTAGTCCCAGCTATTTGGGAGGCTGAGTCACAGTAATTGCTTGAACCTGGGAGGTGGAGGTGCAGAGGTTGTAGTGAGCTGAGACTGCGCCACTGCACTCCAGCCTGAGCAACTCAAGCCAGACTCTTGTCTCAAAAAAATTAAAAATAAAAATAATATATATATTATATATATATATCACAGATATATATATATCACAGATATATATATATCACAGAGATATATATATCACAGAGATATATATATATATATCACAGAGATATATATATATATATCACAGAGATATATATATATATCACAGAGATATATATATATATATATCACAGATATATATATATATATATATATATATATATATATATATATATATATCTCACAGAAAGCATCAAATCTATCCAGGCACAGAAAGTCTGGATCGGAGATGCTTCATAAAGGGCACCTGAGGCCATCTGCAGTGGCTCACGCCTGTAATCCCAACACTTTGGGAGGCCAAGCCGGGTGGATCACCTGGGATCAGGAGTTTGAAACCAGCCTGGTCAACATAGTAAAACCCTGTCTGTACTAAAAAAATACAAAAATTAGCTGGGCATGGTGGCACACACCTGTAATTCTAGCTACCTGAGAGACTGAGGCAGGAGAATCGCTTAAACCCAGGAGGTAGAGGTTGCAGTGAGCTGAGATCATGCCACTGCACTCCAGCCTGGGCGACAGAGACTCTGTCTGAAATAAATACATAAATAAATAAATAATAAAGGGCACCTGGGATTATTATTATTTGGTAGGAATGATGAGATGGTCAGGGCCCAGGGCAGGATGGGCACCCACAACCAAGACAGTGGTGAGGTCTCTGCAGTTTTAAGACCAGGCACATGACATCCTGCATCAGGAAGCCAAATGGACCCTGGGCCTCGCAAAGCAGACCTTGCTTGGGCTTGAGAAGGTTCCCCAGGCCCCTCCATGACCCAGATGAAATAGTCTTTGGGCTGGTTCCCTCCCTTTATGCTGGTCCTGGCCCCTCTGGCAGGCTTTTGGCATGTAGACCCCAAGAAGAGCTGCTCTGGAGAACTACATGATCACAGCAGTAACATAGCTCCCTCCTTCCCTATTTCTAAATTGCTCATGTAGTGTCTGGTTTCTCCTTCAGTCTTCTGAACAAAGATTGTGACAAGCAGTTCCCAAAGACCAAAACCTTATAGGGTATTTACAAAATCAAAGTTTTGCTCCTGGAAAACTTGGGACTAAAGCCTGGTCAACAGAGACCCTTTTTCCCCAGGACTTGTACAAGGGAGCCTCTGCCTATGGGACTCTCACAATTTTTTTTTTTTTTTTTTTTTTTGAGACAGAGTCTCGCTCTGTTGCCCAGGCTGGAGTGCAATGGTACAGTCTCGGCTCACTGCAACCTCCGCCTCCCAGGTTCAAATGATTCCCCTGTCTCAGCTTCCCGAGTAGCTGGGACTACAGGTGCATGCCACCACACCCGGTTAATTTTTGTATTTTTAGTAGAGATGGGGTTTCACTATGTTGGTCAGGCTGGTCTCCACCTCCTGACCACGTGATCTGCCCATCTCAGCCTCCCAAAGTGCTGGGATTGCAGGCGTGACCCACCACGCCTGGCTGGGACTCTCACATTTTAAAACTGGGGCATAGGAGGACATAGGCCACGGAACTAAACACCCATGGCCAGAGTTAAGGGTGCAAGCCCACAGGCTAAATCCAGCCTGAGTATAGCCCACAGATCCACTTTGGATTGGCCCTAGAGTGGTTTTATTTATTTATTCATTTAATTAATTTATTTATTTAATTTATTTATATTTATTTTTGAGATGGACTCTCACTCTGTTGCCCAGGCTGGAGTGCAACGGCGTGATCATGGCTCACTGCAACTTCCGCCTCCAGGGTTCAAGTGATTCTCCTGCCCCAGCCTCTTGAGTGGCTGGGACTACCGGTGCCCAACACCACGCCTGGCTAATATTTTTGTATTCTTAGTAGAGGCAGGGTTTCACCATGTTGGCCAGGCTGGTCTCAAACTCCTCACCTTGTGATCCACCCACCTCAGCTTCCCAAAGTGCTGGGATTACAGATGTGAGTCACCGTGCCCATCCCCTAGAGTGCTTTTAAACAATTTGAATCAATCGCCAATAAATGGAAATGAACAGATTTTCCTAAAACTCCAAGTTTGGGCTTCTCTTAAAAAAACAAAAGATCTGTTTTTTTGTCCCCCACACCTTAATTGCAGCCATCTGCTGGAGCAGCTGCAAGTTTACCAAGGTCCCCATTTCTCCCCATTGTCTCCCTGACCCTAATGCTATATGTCAGTTGCCATTTATCATCATGCTTTCACTGCCTATTTTCTTCTAATAGATACATTCCCTATGGGTTTGCCTCTGTGGGAACAGGGAAGGAGCAGTGAGGACCCCTGGCAGGATAACTGGAGAATATTTCTGTATTTCCAGCTCCAGCACTACCCCTGGATGCTGGTTTGGGGCAAGCCCAGGGCAGGGAAGCCCCTCAGCTTTTCACCTGTTTCCAAGGTGGTTGTTTTTGTTTTTGTTTTGAAACAGAGTCTCGCTTTGTCGCCCAGGCTGGAGTGCGGTGGCATGATCTCGGCTCACTGCAACCTCTGCCTCCCGGGTTCAAGCAATTCTCCTGCCTCAGCCTCCTGAGTATCTAGGGTTACAGGCGCGTGCCACCATGCCCAGCTAATTTTTATATATCTTTTTTTAGTAGAGACGGGGTTTCACCATGTTGGTCAGGCTGGTCTCAAACACCTGACCTTGTGATCCACCCGCCTCGGCCTCCCAAAGTGCTGGGATTACAGGTGTGAGCCACTGCATCCGGCCTTCCAAGGTGTCTTTACCTTCCTTGGAGCAAAGGTCTGTTCACCTTGCTCTGGGGATATGGGAAGCTTCTACAAATCTAGCCACTGTGCCACATGACCTCCCTACTCCTGTCTTTATGCTCCATTTCCTTTCCCCAGAGTTTCTTAGCAAGTTCCTTTCAAAAATTCCATCCCTGTCTTGGCTGAATTCAGGGGTAAAGGGCTTTGTCCAGGAGATGGTGGGAGGAGTCAGTGTATACTGACAACCTACTATGAGTCAGGCTCTTTCACAAATGGTCTCTCATTTTTTCTTTTTTCTTTTTCTTTCTTTTTTTTTTTTTTTTTTGAGACAAATTCTCTCTCTGTTGCTCAAGCTGGAGTGCAATAGAACAATCATGGCTCACTGCACCCTCAACCTCCTGGGCTCAAACGATCCTCCCACCTCAGCCTCCCAAATAGCTGAAACTACGGGTGTGTGCCACCATGCCCAGCTAATTTTTAATTGGGTTTTTTTTTTTTTTTTGTAGAGATGGAGTCTCTCTTTTTCTTGTTTTGAGACAGGGTCTTGGTCTGTTGCCCTAGGCTGGAGTGCTATGGCATGGTCTTGGCTCACTGCAACCTCTGCCTCCCTGGCTCAGGTGATCCTCACACCTCAGCCTTCTGAGTAGCTGGGACTAGAGGCACATGCCACCAAACCTGGCTAATTTTTGTTTTTGTAGAGATGGGGTTTCGACCAGTTTTCCAGGCTGGTCTCGAACTCCTGGGCTCAAGCAGTCCTCCCACCTTGGTCTCCCAAAGTTCTGAGATTATAGGCATGAGCCACTGTACCTGGCCTAGTCTCTTATTTTTAGTATCAGGAAACTGAGGCTTAGAGAAGTGAAGTGACTAGCTTCACTAGTTACAGTAATGATCTGAACAAAGCCAAACAGAAAGTTAGCAACAGTGGCAGATCTGCTGATAAAAGGTAGGCCTCTTTTTCCTGAGCTAGATCTTCTTCTGCCATACTAGGCTGCCTGGGCCAGAACTAAAGAAAAGAGCTGGGGCCGGGTGTGGTGGCTCACGCCTGTAATCCCAACACTTTGGGAGGCCGAGGCAGGCCAATCACGAGGTCAGGAGATTGAGGCCATCCTGGCTAACATGGTGAAACCCTGTCTCTACTAAAAATACAAAAAATTAGCTGCGCATGGTGGCACGTACCTGTAATCCTAGCTATTTGGGAGGCTGAGGCAGGAGAATCACTTGAACCCAGGAGGCAGAGGTTGCAGTGATCCGAGATGGCGCCACTGCACCCCAGCCTGGGAGACAGAGCAAGACTCCGTCTCAAAAAAAAAAAAAAAGAAAAAGAAAAAGAAAAAAAGAGAAAAAGAAAAGAACTGGGGTTATTAAAGAGAGATACGGAGATGGAAGCCAGCCCTGGGAGATGTGGCATCTGCCTGGGGACGTTGGACTTATACCCCTGAGAGGATAGAGGAGATGCAGCTACAAAAGTTTCAGATTCTGAGACTGGAAAGAATTGAATGGGAAGACATGGACTTGCCCTTCCCATCACCCTTTCAGTTCCTGCCCTTGGCTCTAACCTGGGTAAGGGATGCGGCCGTGGGTGACAATTTCCGTCAGCAGGATCCCAAAAGACCACACATCTGACTTGATGGTGAATGTCCCGTAGTTAATGGCTTCTGGCGCTGTCCACTTAATGGGAAACTTGGCCCCTAAGGAGGAGGCAGAGTGAGGTCACCTGGGTCTGCTTGGCCAGACCCTGCAGGGCCCAGACCACCCTTAAATCTCACACGTACCCTCCCTGGCTGTGTACTCGTTGTCCTCAATGAGGCGTGCTAGGCCAAAGTCTGCAATCTTGCAGCTCAGGGTGTCAGACACCAGAATGTTGGCAGCCCGAAGGTCACGATGAATATAATTCCGCTCTTCAATGAATGCCATGCCTTCTGCAATCTGCAGGCCAAACACAGATCAGCGGTCCTGAGCCAGATGTCTTCACGTCACTGGCCTGTTCCCTTGCCCAGCCCCCCTCCCCAGTCTCCTTACTTGGGCTGCCATGTCCAGGAGTTTGTTGATGGTCAACTTGATGCCTGAAGGGGTCTTGAGAAAATCCACTAGACTCCCTGTGGGCAGAAGCAAGAGTTGCTGGCCCAAGTTGCCCCAGGGGGAGGCCCCCAGACCTTTCTCCTCCAACTGGGAGTCTAGAAGTGTGTCTGACATGTGAAAAGGAAGATTGAAGAGTGAGAATGGAGGAGTGTGTATTCAGGGTAAGGATGCCCAGGATATGTAAAGGTTTTTTTGCAGAGGGGCTAGGGTAGAGCATGCTGGGAGGGATCTGTAGGTTTTTCATCACCAATAAGGTAGAACCTAGAATCCTCAACTAGTATCCTAAGCTTGGCATGGTCCACACTGGTAGCTTCTTCTCTTTCCCCCACTCTGCCTTTGACTTCAAACACTTTAGCAATTTTGAGATCCTGCACTCAGACCACTAGGCTCTCACCCCAAAGCCTCTTAGTTTCATCTCTGCCTGCTAAAAAAAATTCTACTTTTCTTTCATGGCCCAGCTAGACTGCCCCTCTAGGAAGCCTCTCTAGATCCTACCAGGCATAATAAACTGGATCATCATCTACACTCCCATGGGCATGCTGGAACTTTCCCATGGCACAAACTCTGGTTTCCCCAGTAGCTGTAACTAAAATCAGGTTTCCCTGACAACAGGAACCTTGTTTCATCCATCCATGTTCCTGGTGCCCAGCCGAGAGTAAGAAACAATAACTATGTGCTGAATATATTGGATGGAATAAGAAAGAGGGGGTCTGGGGGTCTGAGGGACCACCTCTCTAATAGTGGAGGGCAGCTGGACATGGATGGGAGTTGCTAGGATGCAGTGAGTGACCAATGGCCCTTCCCAAGAGATTAAAACCCTGTAAAAGGATGACAGCAACCTACTCAAACCCCACTTTGAGTGCTGAACTAGTTACCAAAGACAAAGACTTCACCTACACACAGCAAATACATAGACATAGATATACTGCCATTCTTCCATTGTATCCATGGCAGATGTTACTAATCATTCCTGGCACTCACTTCCAATGAACCTCAGAATCCTTCTCCAGCACTACAAGCAACTACCAATCAAAGTCGATACACATGATAGGCTGGGCATGGTGGCTCACACCTGTAATCCCAGCACTTTGGGAGGCCAAGGCGGGAGGATCACCTGAGGTCAGGAGATCGAGACCAGCCTAGCCAACAAGGCGAAAACCTGTCTCTACTAAAAATACAAAAATTAGCCAGGCATGGTGGCACATGCTTGTAGTCCCAGCTACTTGGGAGGCTGAGAATCACTTGAACCCAGGAGGGGGAGGCTGAAGTGAGGCGAGATCATGCCACTGCACTCCAGCCTGGAGGACAGAGTGAGACTCAAAAAAAAAAAGATACACATGACATAATTTATTTGCCATTTCCCATTAGCCAATGAACAGCTTGTTTCTCTTCCTGAAAAAAGGATAGATCTTACACTCCCAAAGAATCAGAGCCAGATAACAGCAACAAACTTATTGATCAGTTATTATATGGTAGCCATAGTTTTGTGGGTTTTTTGTTTTGAGACAAGGTCTCGCTCTGTTACCCAGGTTGGAGTGCAGTGGTGCAATCACAGCTCAGTGCAGCCTCAACCTCCTGGGCTCAAGTGATCCTCCCACCTCAGCCTCCCAAGTAGCTGGGACTACAGGCATACACCACTATGCCCAGCTAATTTTTAAACATTTTTTTGTGGGAATGAAGACTCGCTATGTTGCACAGACTGGTCTTGAACTTCTGGGCTCAAGTGATCCACCCACCTTGGCCTCCCAAAGTGCTGGAGTTATAGGCTTGAGCCACAGCACCTGGAAGTAGGCATAGTTCTAACTGCTCTGTATGCATTAATTATTTCATCCTCACAAGACCCTGTGAGGAAGTTACTAATGCATTATTATAGTAGGAAACCATGGCAGAAAGAGGTGATATAATTATCACAAAGCCATAAAATCATGAAGCCAGGCTTCTGACCCAGGCAGTCAGACTCTAGAGGCCTTGATGAATACTCTGTATTATTTCTGGTGAGCCCATTTAGATTTCTGCTGTTATACTTGGGGAAACTGAGCACCAGAGACAGTGCAGGCACTTGGCCTGTCACACAGCAAATCGGTGTGAACAAAGCTGAAGCTAGAAACTCATATGTCCTCTTCCTGGGGCTCTCACTCTGTCCAGTAACAGACCAAGAGGGGTGCAGGGGTGGGGGTCTCACTCAGAACTGAAAAAGAGGGCTTTGGGGGCAGATCTGCCCTCCTAGGGCTCAGGGGCAGAAGGGAGAGAAACAGGGCTAGGGACCCACTTGCTTTCTGAGATCAAGCATCCTGAGATCAAGGTAGGGCTTTGAAGAAGGCAAACAGAATGGCAGGTCAGGGAAGGTTGGGGTGAATGCTCTTCCAGAACATTCTTGCCACCTTAGGCTTGCCCCCAGACAGGATCAGATCAGAGGATACACCTTTTTCTCATGCCTGGAGGTGAGTCTTTTTTTTTTTTTTTTTTTGATACAGAGTCTTGCTCTGTCACCCAGGCTGGAGTTCAGTGGCATGATCTCAGCTCACTGCAACTGTAGCCTCCACCTCCCGGATTAAAGGGATTCTCCTGCCTCAGTCTTCTGAGTAGCTGGGATTACAGGCATGTGCCACCACACCTGGCTACTTTTTGTATTTTTAGTAGAGACGGGGTTTCACCATATTGGTCAGGCTGGTCTCGAACTCCTGACCTCGTGATCTGCCCGCCTCGGCCTCCCAAAGTGCTGGGATTACAGGCCTGAGCCACCGCGCCCGGCTGGAGGTGAGTCTCCAGGGGCCAGGAAAGCTCAAGAAACCCTCCTTGCTTGAGCTTTGGGCCAGAAGAAAAGGTGTATTTCCACCCTCTGGCAGGGACAGCAGGGAGAGCAGTATCCCCTGGTAGCCGACTCGGGTAGCACCCACCATTCTCCATGTATTCAGTGATGATGTAGATGGGCTCCTGGGTGACCACAGCATAGAGCCGAACCAGCCGCTGGTGTTGCAGCTGCTTCATGAGGTTGGCCTCGGCCAGGAAGGCGTCCGGGGACATGCTGCCCTGCTTCAGGCTCTTCACCGCCACCTTCGTGTGCCCGTTGTAGTACCCTGGGTCAGGGAAGGGAAGGAGTGGGAAAGTCGCCAGGCAGCTGTCCTGGGACTGTCATCACCTCAGCGGCCCCTCCCGTTCCCCTCTTCCCAGGCAGTCCTGGAGGCCACACTCACCCATCCACACCTCCCCGAACTGTCCAGCCCCCAGCCGCTCCACCAGCTTCAGCGTCTCCCTGGGAACCTCCCACTCGTCCTCCCACCACGGCTTCTGGGGCTTCTGGGTCTGGCAGGGGCGGCTCAACCGTGTGCACAGCCCATCTGAAGCATCTGCGAGGACGAGGGAGGGGTGAAGGCTGTCAATAGGGCAGGCCTCGTATTGACACCACCTCCCCCACTTCTCCAAGCCCCCATCTAGGTGAAGTGGACTAGCAAGGGGGTGTGGGGCTGTCACCCAAACACTTGGGGCCGTAGGGTCAGGTTCCACACCTCACCCACTGCGGGGAATGGAGGAGCGCATTGAAAGATGGATGGGGGACACCTGAGGGGGACTGAGGGGAGATAGGCTGATAGGGCACGGGGGAGGGGTCCCGTCGGGCTCACTGGTGTAATGGCGGACCAGTTCATGCAGGCCGGGAAAAGTGATTCGAGGGGAGATGTAGAAGCCACCGTTGTCCAGATTACGGATCTTGTAATGTTTCACCACCTCTCCCTGGTTCTGGTCGAAGTCCCGGACCGACAGTGAAAACGATCCTGAATGAATGAATGGATGGACAAAGCGACGAAAGAACGCAGTGAGTCTGGCCCGCCACCGCGCCCCCACCTTGGGCTCACCCAGCGCCCCCAACTCGGGGTCACCCCGCGCCCCCACCTCGGGCTCACCCCGCGCGCCCCCCTCCGTCTCACCCCGCGTCCCCACCTCGGGCTCATCCCGCGTCCCCCTCCGACTCACCCCGTGTCTCCACCTCGGGCTCACCCTGCGCCCCTCCTCGGGCACACCCCGGGGCACCCCCGCGCCCGGTCGAGACCGCCGCCCACTCACCCGCGGTGCTCTCGCTCTCCCGGATGAGGAAGGAGCCGTGAGTGTTCCCGGGCGCCAGGAGCTGCCGCTCCGCGTCCTTGCGGCTCAGGTTCTTGAAGAACCAGCTGTGCAGGGCGGAAGCGAACGAAGGCCGTCGGCTGTCGTCGGATCTTCCTCCGTGGCCCTCAAGCCTTCACCGCCACCCCAGGCCCACTCCCTGCTCCAGGATCCCTAGATCTGCTCCCACCCACCCCCACGACGGGTCCCCACTTACGGTTCGGGCTCCAGGCTGTTCGCTTTGGCCACAAAATTGAAGGGGATGAAGCCTTCCTGGCCCGTGGTCAGGGACTGCGCCTTCCACCACTCGCCGCTCCTGCGCCACGGAGGTGGGTCAGTGTGGCTCGCTCAGCCGTCGACCTGAGACCCTCCCTCAAAGACCCCTCCACCCCTTAAGCCAGCCTCCCTCAACCCTGGCTCAGCAATACTGAGCCTCGAATTTTGTCCCAAGGGCGGCCACCCCGAGCTGGTCAAGGGCCGCAGGAGGGCTGCGGGTCGCGGAGATCGCCGCTCCCTCACGGACTCCGCCAGAGCAAGGTGGAGAGGGACTCACTGCTCCAGGATGCGGAGCTGTTCCCCCTTCTCAAAGCCCAGATCTCCGTCGTGAGAGGGCTCATAGCTGTGCAGAGCGATAACCAGGTTGTCTGTAAAGACAAGGGGCATCAGGGAGAACCGGGCTGGGATGGGCAGGAAGCCTGGAGTTACAGGGTGGGGGACAAGGAAGGCAAGACCGGGGAGAAAGTAGGTGGGGGAGAGGTGGAAGCCAACAGCCAGGGATCCGCAGGCCTTGTCTTTCAGGCCCTGCTGCCTGGGGTCACCTTGCAGTGGGGAAGCCGGCGGATTGGAGCCTTCGTAGGTAACCAGTGGGTCCCGCACCTCAGAGCCATTTCGGATGAGCAGCTGTGGAGTGGGGGATGAGGGTGGGGTCAGAAAGCAGAAGATTGGGTCAGACCCTGGCCCCCTTCCCTCCTGCCCTGCTCTCAGCCTCTCCAGCCTGGTTAGATTTTATCCCTGAGTTTACCAACTACTTTCTGTGTGATCTTAGGAGATTCCCTTCCCCTCTCTGGGCCTCTTTTCCTTTCTGTATTTCAGGGGAGAGGGCCACTCTATTCTTTCAAGGGCCTGTAGTGCTGGTCATTTCTTTCTCCTGGGTTGCATTCTCTACCCAACTCCCTCACCAAGGCCCCTGTCTCGCCTCTTACCGTTCCCTTGCCGTCCAGTGGGACTATGGGATAATGGCAGTTCTCACACACATCGATGTTTTCCATCCAGTCATCTTCCGGGTGTGAGCTGCAGCCACAGCCCATGGTCCCTGAGGGAATGGAGAGGGGGCTGAAGGGGCTCCCCCAAGATCTGCTCCCCCAACATCAGATATCATGGGGCCTTGCCCTGGAAAGTTCCAAAAGTACCTGAGATTGTGAGATCCTGGGATCCCCATTCACCAGCCACAGAAAAGCTAAAATAGGGGGTCCCAGCTCCAAACCGGTGCTCCCTCTGAGCCCTCAGGCTACAAGTAAATTCACACACGGCCCCTGAGCCCTAGCCCCACCCTCCCACCTGGGATGGGCAAACCGCCACAGGCACCTTTGTTAGTCTAGTTACCACTTCCTGCCTCTGCCCCCTCCCTCTCCCTCTGCCAGTACCCTGTGTTGGGAGGACCACCTCCTAGAGATGACACACACTTTCCCAAGCCTGGGAGAGACCTGACTTATCAGACCCTCCCCTACTGGAGAGGTGTGCATGCCCCACCTCCTATTATAATTCCCCTGTCTAGCTGAGGAGGCTGAGAAAGAGGCTTCTGCTCCCGAAGTCCGCCATCAGGCCCCCGCTGTTCCCCTCACACAGCCCACAGTCATCTCACAGTGTTCCTTCAAACACGGGCTTGCTTCTCCCCAGCAGAAAACCCTCCAGTGACTCTGTTGGCCATAACTTTTTTTTTGTTTATTTGCCTGTTTTAGCAGTGGAAATTTTTTGTCTGATGAAATCAAGCAGAACTCCATAGATAAAGCGATAAATGTGTGCCTGTTTTGCCTGAAGCAGAGTGGGGCCCTCACTTTGAAGCCCGCGGAGTCCCTGCAGCTCCTCCTTCTCTAGGGCTGCTCCTCAGAGTGCTTGGAAAGCGCTGTCCTCAAAGTTTAATGTACCATGCATTCCAGACCTTTCATATCAAGATCAAATCCACCTCCGCAGTCTATTCTGCTACACACACACTCTCTCACACACACACACTCACACACACCCTATACATATACACACCCTACACACACACACACTCTCACACACACACAGAGGCACCCCCTATCCCACCTCCACAGAGGCATCCACACATACACACTTTCACATACACACACACACTCACCCCTCACAGGTACTCCCCCACACACTCACACACAGACTCACCCTCCCACACACAGGCACCCACACTCACACTCAGTAAACACATACACTCACCCTCCACAAGTGCCCCCCCCACACACAGAGACTCACCCCCCACACACAGGCACCCACTCTCACACACGTACTCACACACACATTCACGCACACACCCTATACATACTCCCCCCACACACACAGGCTCCCACACCCACGAACACACACACTCGTCCACACACCCACACAGTCACACCCACATACACACACACACGCATTCACCCCCACACACACGCACTCACCCCACACACACACATTCTCCCTTCCCCCAACACACATTCATACACACACACAGGCACCTCCACACACTCACCCACACCCATGCACACACCCACACACTCACCTTACACACACACACACAGGCATCCCCTCCATAGATACCCCCACACACCCACACTCACACACACACAAACACCCACACACAGGCACCCCCACACCCCCACACACACACAGCCTGTGTTCTGAACTATTCTTGCCTTTCCCAAACACCCCATGCTATTTTCTTACTTAATGCCTTTGTACTTGTGGTTCTCCCTGCTTTGAAATGCGTGCGCTCGCTCGCTCTCTCTCTCTCTCTCTCTCGCTCTCTCTCTCGAGACAGGGTCTCCCTTCCTCTCCCAGGCTGAAGTGCAGTGGCGCAATCCCCTTAGACCTCCTGGGCTCAAGCAATCTTCCCACCTCAACCTCCCCAGTAGCTGAGACTAAAGGTGCACACCATCATGCCCAGCTGATTATTTTTTTGTAGAGATGAGGTCTCACTATGTTGCCCAGTCTGGTCTCGAACTCCTGGGCTCAAGCAATCCTCCTGCCTTGGCCTCCCCAAATGCTAGGATTATAGGCATGCACCACCGAACCCAGTCGGCATGCTCTCTTTTGTCCAACTGCTGAATTCTAACTCAACCTTCAAGGCTCAGCTGAAATATTACCTTTTTTTTTTTTCCTGCAACCTCTACCTCCCAGGTTCAAGCAATTCTCCTGCCTCAGCCTCCTGAGTAGTTGGGATTACAGGCATGCACCATCACGCTTGGCTAACTTTTGTATTTTTAGTAGAGACAGGGTTTCACCATGTTGGCCAGGCTGGTCTCGAACTCCTGGCCTCAAGCAATTCTCCTGCCTCAGCCTCCCAAAGTGCTGGGATTACAGGCACCTGGCCTAAATATCACCTAGTCTGAAGACTTCCCAATGCTCTTTGCTTCCCTCTCACCCCAGTCTCCTGCAACATTCTATTCAGACCTCAATAATCAACTTAGACACAGAGTTCCATGATTACTGATTTACATGTCAGCCCCAGGGTCCCACTGCCTTTCCCATACCTTTGATGAGAGTGGGGGTTCATCAAGAGCAGAAGCTGTAGTTTATTTGTCTGAAAGCCACCAGCACCCAAAATTAGTTAATAAATGTCAACTGGAACATGCAGTGTTAATGCACAGAGTCTCCCATCTGCAAAGGTCTTAGAAACCAGCAAGCCTAATCTCCAATTTTATTATTTGTTGATTTATTTTTGAGATAAAGTGTCACTCTCTTGCCCAGACTGCAGTGCAATGACCCAATCCTAACTCACTGGAACCTCAAACTCCTGGGCTCAAGTGATCCTCTAACTTCAGCCTCCTGGGTAGCTGGCACCACTGAGCCCAGGTGATTTTTTATTTGTTCTAGAGATGGGGGTATTGCTATGTTGCCCGGACTGGTCTCAAATTCTTGGCCTCAAGTGATCCTTCCTTCTTGGCTTCCCAAAGTGCTGGGATTACAGGCATGAGCTGCCATACCTGGCTAAACCTCTGATTTTAGATGAGCAAACTGAGGCCCACAGAGGTATGCTTAAAGTCACACAACCTATTTGGAGTAGAGCAAAGCTGGAGTTGCTGGCCGGGCGTGGTGGCTCACATCTGTAATCCCAGCACTTTGGGAGACTGAGGCAGTAAGACAATTCAAACTCAGAAGTTCCAGACCAGCCTGGGCAACATAGTGAGACCTCATCTCTAGAAAAAAAATCAAAAAATTAGCCAGGTGTGATGGTGCATGCCTGTAGTTCCAGCTACTTGGGAGGCTGAGGCAAAAAGATCACTTGAGCCCAGGAACTCAAGGCTGCAATGAGCTATGATTGTGCCACTGCACTCCAGCCTGGATAACAGAGCGAGAGCCTGTCTCAAAAAAAAAAAAAAAAAAAAAAAAAGGCCAGGCGCGGTGGCTCACACCTGTAATCCCAGCACTTTGGGAGGCCAAGGCGGGTGGGTCACAAGATTAAGGGATCGAGACCATCCTGGCCAACATGGTGCAACCCTGCCTCTACTAAAAATCCAAAAATTAATCGGGCTTGGTGGCAGGTGCCTGTAATCTCAGCTACTCAGGAGGCTGAGGCAGGAGAATCGCTTAAACCCAGGAGGTGGAGGTTGCAGTGAGCCGGAATTGCGCCATTGCACTCCAGCCTGGCAACAAAGTGAGACTCCGCCTCAAAAAAAAAAAAAAAAAAAAAAAAGTCCGGGCACGATGGCTCATGCCTGTAATCCCAGCACTTTGGGAGGCTGAGGTGGGTGGATCACGAGGTCAGGTGTTCAAGACCAGCCTGACCAACATGTTGAAACCCCGTGTCTACTAAAAATACAAAAATTAGCCAGGCATGGTGGCACACGCCTGTAATCCCAGCTACTCAGGAGGCTGAGGCAGGAGAATCACTTGAACCCGGGAGGCAGAGGTTGCAGTGAGCCGAGATCAAGCCACTGCACTCCAGCCTGGATGACAGAGTGAGACTCCATCTCAAAAGAGCAGGCTGGGCACGGTGGCTCATGCTTGTAATCCCAGCACTTTGGGAGGCCAAGGTGGGTGGATCACCTGGGGTCAGAAGTTCAAGACAACCAGCCTGGCCAACAATGGTGAAACCCTGTCTCTACTAAAAATACAAAAAAAAAAAAAAAAAAAAAAAAAAATTAGCTGGGCATGGTGGCAGGAGAATTGCTTGAACTCAAGAGGTGGAGATTGCCGTGAGCCTAGATCCTGCCACTGCCACCGCACTCTTCACTCCAACTTGGGTGACAGAGACTCTGTCTAAAAAGAAAAAACAAAAGAGAGACAGAGAGAGAGAATTCATGCTGGGTCTAAGTGGAAGCAGGGAGCAGTGGAAGTTTCTCATTAGCAAAACTCAGAAGACTGTCCCCATAGTTAGAGACCTAAGTTCAAATAGCAATTTTGACACTTACTGTGTGACTTTGCTGAAATAATTCCTCCTAAGCCTCACTTTTCCTCTTCTGTCAAATGGGGCTCTTCATCCATTTCTCATAAGCTCACATAAATGTTAGCTTAGTTTAGTGCTTAGAAACACTTTCACCAGTGCACAATTCTGTCCTACCAACTCCTGCTTTGGAAGGTGGAAGAATGGGACTGGGTAATTAATCTCCTTTGCTTTAGACTCCTATTTCTTTCTTTTTTCTTTTTTTAATAGAGTCTCGACTGGGCGCGGTGGCTCGTGCCTGTAATCCCAGCACTTTGGGAGGCTGAGGAGGGCGAATCACAAGGTCAGGAGTTCGAGACAAGCCTGGCCAACATGGTGAAACCCTGTCTCTACTAAAAATACAAAAATTAGCTGGGCGTGGTGGTGCACGCCTGTAATCCCAGCTTCTTGGGAGGCTGAGGCAGGAGAATTGCTTGAACCATGGAGGTGGAGGTTGCAGTGAGCTAAGACCACGCCATTGCACTCTAGCCTAGGTGACAGAGCAAGATACCATCTCAAAAGAAAAAAAAACAGACAGAATCTCACTCTGTCACCTAGGCTGGAGTTCAGTGGTGTGAACTTGGCTCACTGGAACCTCCACCTCCCAGGTTCAAGTGATTCTCCTGCCTCAGCCCCCTGACTAGCTAGGACTACAGGCATGTGTCACCATGCCCGGCTAATTTTTGTAATTTTAGTAGAGATGGGGGTTTCACCATGTTGGCCAGGGTGGTCTTGAACTCCTGGCCTCAAGTGATCCGCCCACCTCAGCCTCCCAAAGTGCTGGGATTACAGGCGTGAACCACCATGCCCAGCCTAGACTCCTGTTTCTTTTCTCTCTTTCCTTTTTTTTTTTTTTTAGACTTGCTCTGTTGCCCAGGCTGGAGTGCAGTGGTGTGATCTGGGCTCACTGCAAGCTCTGTCTCTCCTCCCTCAGCCTCCCTAAGCAGGTGGGACTACAGGCGTGCACCACCACGCCTGGCTAATTTTTATATTTTGTGTTTTGTATTTTTAGTAGAGACAGAGTTTTGCCACGTTGGCCAGGCTGGTCTCGAACTCCTGACCTCAGCCTCCCAAAGTGCTGGGATTACAGGCAATGAGCCACTGCGCCCAGCCCTAGACTCCTGTTTCTTTTCTTTTTTTTTTGTTTTTTTGAGACGGAGTTTCGCTCTTGTTGCCCAAGCTGGAGTGCAATGGCACGATCTCGGCCCACCGCAACCTCCGCCTCCCAGGTTTAAGCGATTCTCCTACCTCAGTCTCCCAAGTAGCTGGGATTACAGGCATGTGCCACCACGCCCGGCTAATTTTGTATATTTATTTATTTATTTACTTTTATGGGTATCTGGTAAGTATATATGTTTATGGGGTACATGATATATTTTGATAGAGGCATACAATGTGTAATAATCACAAAAGGGATAAATGAGCTATCCATCACCTCAAGCAAGCCTCTATTATTATTATTATTATAAAAACTAGCTGGGCATGGTGGTGCATGCCTATAATCCCAGCTGCTTGGGAGGCTGAGGCAGGAGGATCACTTGAGCCCAGGAGTTCAAGGCCACAGTGAGCTACGATTGCACCACTGCACTCCAGCCTGGGTGACAGAACAAGACCCCTTGTCTAAAGTAAATAAATAAATGAATAATAGTAATAAATTTTTTTAAGTTTTGAAAAGAAGCCCAACATACTGCCAGGCATTTGCATTTCTCTTTCTGCATTTGCATTTCTCTCATTACTTTTTTCTTTTTTTATTTTTTTTGAGACAGAGTCTCACTCTGTCTCCCAGGCTGGAGTGCAGTGGCGCGATCTCAGCTCACTGCAACCTCCACCTCCTGGGTTCAAGCGATTCTCCTGCCTCAGCCTCCCTAGTAGCTGGGACTACAGGCGCGTGCCGCCACACCTGGCTGATTTTTAATATTTTTAGTAGAGATGGGGTTTCATCGTGTTTGCCAGGATGGTCTCAATCTCCTCACCTTGTGATCCTCCTGCCTCGGCCTCCCAAAGTGCTGGGATTACAGGCGTGAGCCACTGTGCCCGGCCTTATTATTATTATTTTTTGAGACAGAGTTTCGCTCTTGTTGCCCAGGCTGGAGTGCAATGGTGTGATCTCGGCTCACTGCAATATCCACCTCCCGGGTTCAAGTGATTCTCCTGCCTCAGCCTCCCAAGTAACTGGGATTACAGGCATGTGCCACCACACCTGGCTAATTTTGTATTTTTTAAGAGACGGGATTTCTCCATGTTGGTCAGGCTGGTCTCAATCTCTCAACCTCAGGTGATCTGCCCGCCTCGGCCTCTCAAAGTGCTGGGATTACAGGCATGAGCCACCATGCCCGGCCTAATTTTGTATTTTTAGTAGAGACAGGGTTTCACCATGTTGGTCTGGCTGGTCTTGAACTCCTGACTTCAGGTGATCCGCCCTCCTCGACCTCCCAAAGTGCTGGGACTACAGACGTGAGCCACCGCGCCCAGCTCGACTCCTGTTTCTTAAACTGAGATACTCAGCCTCCCATGGGTACTGGAAGTCATGTCACGGTGTGCATTTTTCCAGAGCATGAGTGTTTCCTGACCTTATTCATGTAAGTTAAACAAACATGACCTATTATGGAGGAAAATGCAAAATGTGCATGGAATTTTAAATCAAATCAAGAAACTTTCCAGGAAAAGGGTACGTATTCACTCTTTCCCCTACTGTTAGGAGTCCTGCGGGGAGGTGGACATTTGGGAAATCCTGCTAGACCAGAGCACACCCATCTGTGACTGCAAATGACTTTTTGACTATTATAGCCTGAGAGTAATTAGCAACAAGAGCCCCCAGTAAAGGACTAACAGCAACCTGGAACTGGTCTCAGATAAGCTGAGCTGTTTTGTGAGGTAGTGAGCATCCTGTTGTTTGAGATAGTCGTATGAGCCTTGGGAAACCACAAGTTGGTTGTGTTGTAAAGAGAATACCAACATCAGATGGAATGTGGACTTAGACCAGTAAGGTCCCTGCCAGGCTTGACATTCTTGGAGCCTTTAGAAAAAGGCAAGAGAAAGATTGTAGAAGTTTGAGGTTAAGAAGAGGGAATGTATAGGAGGAAGGGAGAGATGGGAAAGAAGAAGGAGGAGAAAGAAAGGGAGGGGGAGGAGGGGGAAGGGGAGGGGGAGGAGGGGAAGGGGAGGGGGAGGAGGGAGGAGGGGAAGGGGGAGGAGGGGGAAGGGGAGGGGGAGGAGGGGGAAGGGGAGGGGGAAGGGGAGGGGGAGGGGGAGGAGGGGGAAGGGGAGGGGGAGGAGGGGGAAGGGGAGGGAGAGGAGGGGGAAGGGGAGGGGGAGGAGAGGGATGAGGAGGGGGAGGAGGAAGAGGAGGAGTAGGTGGAGGAGGAGAGGAGGTGGTGGTGGCGGAGGAGGAGGAGGAGGAGGAAGAAAGGGCATAGTAGCTCAGGCCTATAATCTCAGCCCTTTTGGAGGCTGAGGCAGGAGGATCTCTCTTTTTTTTTTTTTTTTTTTTTTTTGAGACAGTCTCGCTCTGTTGCCCAGGCTGGAGTGCAGTGGCATGATCACGACTCACTCACTGCAAGCTCTGCCTCCTGGGTTCACGCCCTTCTCCTGCCTCAGCCTCCCGAGTAGCTGGAACTACCGGCGCCCGCTGCTGTGCCCGGCTATTTTTTTTTTGTATTTTTAGTAAAGACGGGGTTTCACCATGTTAGCCAGGATGGTCTTGATCTCCTGACCTTGTGATTTGCCTGCCTCAGCCTCCCAAAGTTCTGGGATCACAGGCGTGAGCCACCGTGCCCGACCAGGAGGATCTCTTGAGCCCAGGAATTAGAGACCAGTGCCTGGGTAACACAGTGAGACCTTATCTCTACAAAAAAAATCTGAAAATTAGCAGGGCATGGTGGTGCGCCCCTGTAGTCCTAGCTACTCAGGAGGCTGAGTGGGAAGGATCACTTGAGCCTGGGAGGTTGAGGCGGCAGTGAGCCGTGAACACGCCACTGCACTCCAGCCTGGATAACAGAGCAAGAGAGCAACACCCTGTCTCAAAACAAGGCCGGGTGCTGTAGCTCATGTCTGTAATCCCTTTGGGAAACCAAGGCAGGAGAATTGCCAAGAGTTTCAGACCAGCCTGGGCAATGTAGCAAGACTCAGTCTCTATATAAAGGAAAAAAAGAAGAGGAAGAAGAAGGAGGAGGAGAAGGAGAAGAGATAAACTATGGTGCAACAGTGAGAAAAGGCCAGTAGAAGAAGCAGAAGGAATCTAGGTTGGAGATCATGGGGCTGGAAGCTGGTACCTGGTCCAGGCTGGGGTCAGGTGGGGAGGGAAAAGGAATCACAAGGCCTTGGGCTAGGATCCAGGAAAGCATGCAAGGCAGGTCCTAGATTCTGGACTGAATCTGGGCCAGAAAATCCCCGACTTAAGACTGGGCAAAAAGTGAGAAAAAGTCAGCCTATGTTAAATTAAGATCAGAGGAACTCTAGCTTTGCAGGGTATCTGGCCTCTACTGTTTCCTCTATGGCCCCCCAGCTACAGGTGGCAGATCCTGCCCTCTATAAGCATGTGAGCTTTGGAGGATAGGGCCTGGCAGCAATCGTAAGTCCATAGGATCTGGCAATGCCAGAAATGTTTGTAGTCAGAGGCTCCCAGCCTGAAGTATACATGCTCCCAGGAAGTCCCAGGCTAGTGCCGGGGAGGCCTTTAGGTTATTTTAATATTTCAAAAATCTGAAAGGAAATTCCACTATACTTTGTTTCTTGTTTTGACAAATTGTATTATTTATTTCTTCATTGCATACTTAATTAAATCGCTGATTAATTTTTTTTTTTTTTTTTTTTGAGACAAAGTCTCACTCTGTCACCCAGGCTGGAGTGCAGTGGCGCAATCTTGGCTCACTGCAACCTCCGTGCCTCAGCCTCCCGAGCAGCTGGGATTACAGGCACGTGCCGCCACGCCCAGCTAATCTCTCTATTTTTAGTAGAGATGGGGTTTCATCATGTTGCCCAAGCTGGTCTTGAACTCCTGACCTCAGGTGATCCACCTGCCTCGGCCTCCCAAACTGCTGAGATTACAAGCGAGAGCCACTGTGCCCAGCCAAATCTTTGATTAAAATGTAAACTTGAGGCCAGGTGCAGTGACTCACACCTGTAATCCCAGCACTTTGGGAGGCTGAGGAGAGAGGATCGATTGAGCCCAGGAGTTTGAGACCAGCCTGGGCAACGTGGTGAGACCCTTTCTCTATTAAAAGAAAATTTTTTTTAACTTGAAAATAAGAAAATTTGCATCTAAATGAGGTAGCTTAGTAGGTAAAAACTTTAAAATCATGAGATCCATGTGGGGAAGAGGGAGTGTAGAACAGGGAATGGTAAAAGACACTTTGTCTTCACAAGAGTTTAGGAAACACAAATACAGTTCATCAGCCTCATTTTAAAACTGGGGAAAAGGAGAGGTTCAGTGATTGTCCCAATAATACACTGAGGGTTCCTGGCAGATGCAAAACTCATATCAAAACCTTACATCCTTTTTTTTTTAGACGAGGTCTCACTACGTTGCCCAGGCTGGTCTCTAACTCCTGGGCTCAAGCGCTTCTCCCACCTCAGCCTCCCAAATAGCTGGGATTGCTGGCATATGCCTGGCTTGGCTCCTACATCCTTTATCAAGATCCTCTCCTCTACTTTTCACTCCCTGGAAAGTCTAAGGGTGGAGGGGGAGGGCTGAGAGGTCTAGGAGAATGTGAGGCAGGAAGGCAGGTCTGACAGTGTAGGGTCCATTTCCCATCAAAAATTTGACCACTGTGCTGTTAACAAAGGCTTTTCTCTTCAAGACAATCCCCCCTCTACCTGGAATGCACGTTTCTGGGTATATATTTACCTGCCTGTTGAATGCAAGTCTGTGCATATGAAAACATATGCAGTGAGCACTGTGCTTATGGGTGCATATCTGTGGGTTTTCAGGAGTCTGTGTGTGCAGAGGGATATATAACAGAATGAGACTATGAATAGCAGCGACTGTCCCTATGTAATTGTGAAGTCATATAGGCATACATCTGTTTATACAAAATGTGGGTATACCCCATCCTTCCGGTCTTCTTCTTTTTTTTTTTTTAAACAGGGTCTTGCTCTGTCGCACAGGCTGGAGTGCAGTGCAGTGGCACTGTCTCAGCTCACTGCAAACTCCTGCCTCCTGTGCTCAAGGGATCCTCTTACCTCAGCCTCCTGAGTAGTGGGGACTGCAGGCCCGTGCCACCAAGCCTGACTAATTTTTGTGTTTTTTGTAATGATGGGGTTTCACCATGTTGGCCAGTCTGGTCTTGAACTCCTGGGCTCAAGTAACCTGCCACCTTGGCCTCCCAAAGTGCTGGGATTACAGGCATAAGCCACCATGCCCAGCCTTTTATTTTTACTTTTTTGCAGTGACAAGGTTTCACCATGTTGCCCAGGCTGGTCTCAAACTCATGGGCTCAAGCAGTCCTCCCACCTCAGACTCCGAAATTGTTGGGATGGCAGGCATGGGCCACCATGCCCAGTCTAATTTTTATTTTATTTATTTATTTATTTATTTATTTATTTATTTATTTATTTATTTTGAGACGGAGTCTTGCTCTGTCCCCCAGGCTGGAGTGCAGTGGCACAATCGCAGCTGACTGCAACCTCCACATCCTGGGTTCAAGCAATTCTCCTGTTTCAGCCTCCCAAGTAGCTGAGATTACAGGCATGCACCACCATGCCCGCTAATTTTTATTATTTTTAGTAGAGACAGGGTTTCACCATGTTGGCCAGGTTGGTCTCGAACTCCCAACCTCAAGTGGCCTGCCCACCTCCGCTTCCCAAAGTGCTGGGATGACAGGCATGAGTCATCAGACCTGGCCTGTGGCTTTTTTATAATCATCACAAAATGTTCTGTGGACCACGGGCAGCCTTAAGTTTGACTGAGAACATTACATGCCCTAGTCAGAGGCAGCCTCGAATCTATGAAATTCTTACTCGTGACCTTGGATTCCTAAATTGGGAGAAAAGAATGTCCTGTTTCATTCACCCCAGAATCTGCCCTCATTGCTGGTTCTGGGAGCCCTGGGGATTCCTTTCATCTGTTTTTTTTTTTTTTTTTTTTTTCTCCCTTCTTCCACTTCTTTCTTTCAGACAATGAGAAATTTATATTAAGCTTTAATTTTGATTTTCTTTTTACTGACCTCATTTATTAACCTGGTTAGATCATGTTGGCTACTCTGCAATCTTTATCAAACTAAGACCAGAAGGAGTCTGGGCATGGTGACTCACACCTGTAATCCCAGCACTTTGGGAGGCTGAGGCAGTAGGACTCCTTGAGCCCAGGAGTTCGAGACCAGCCTGACCAACATGGTGAAACCCCGTCTCTACTAAAAATACAAAAATTAGCCAGGTGTACTAGGCGCATGCTTGTAATCCCAGCTACTCAGGAGGCTGAGGCAGGAGAATCGCTTGAACCCAGGAGACAGAGGTTGCAGTGAGCCGAGATTGCGCCATTGCACTCAAGCCTGGGTGACAGAACTAGACTCCATCAAAAAAAAAAAAAAAAAAAGAAAAGAAAAAGAGATTCTCCTGCCACAGCCTCCCAAGTAGCTGGGATTATAGGCACGCACCACCACACCCAGCTGATTTTTGTATTTTTAGCAGAGATGTGGTTTCACCATGTTGGCCAGGCTGGTCTCAAAATCCAGTCCTCAAGTGATTCACCTGCCTCGGCTTCCCAAAGTGCTGGGATTACAGGTGTGAGCCACGGCACCCGGCCATGCTCAGCTATATAATTAGTGGCCGGCGTCCGGCTACCGGGGGCCGTGGCTCACACCTGTAACCCCAGCACTTTGGGAGGCCGAGGCAGGTGAATCACTTGAGGACTGGATTTTGAGACCAGCCTGGCCAACATGGTGAAACCCCATCTCTACTAAAAATACAAAGATTATCTGGGTGTGGTGGCACGTGACTGTAGTCCCAGCTACTTGAGCTACTTGGGAGGCTGAGGCAGGAGAATCTCTTTTTTTTTTTTTCTGACAGAGTCTAGTTCTGTTGCCCAGGCTGGAGTGCAATGGCGTGATCTCGGTTCACTGCAACCTCTGCCTCCCAGGTTCAAGCGATTCTCCTGCCTCAGCCTCCGGAGTAGCTGGGATTGGAGGCATGCGCCTAGTATGCCCGGCTAATTTTTGTATTTTTAGTAGAGACGGGGTTTCACCATGTTGGTCAGGCTGGTCTCAAACTCCTGACCTCATGATCTGCCCACCTCGGCCTCCAAAGTGCTGAGATTACAGGTGTAAGCCACCACACCCAGCCCTTTTTTTTTTTTTTTTGAGACAGAGGACAGAGTCTCACTGTGTCGCCCAGGCTAGGGAACAGTGGCACGATCTCGGCTCACTGCAACCTCCAACTCCCAGGTTCAAGTGATTATCCTGCCTCAGCCTCCCAAGTAGCTGGGATTACAGTCACGTTCCACCAGGCCCAGCTAATTTTTGTATTTTTAGTAGAGACGGGGTTTCACTATGTTAGCTAGGCTGGTCTTGAACTCCTGACTTCGTGATCTGCCCACCTCGGCCTCCCAAAGTGCTGGGATTACAGGCTTGAGCCACCACCATGCCCGGCCAGCAGGAGAATCTCTTGAACTGGGGAAGCGGAGGTTGCAGTGAGTGGACATCACACCACTGCACTCCAGCCTGGTCCATGGAGTGAGACTCTGTCTCAAAAAAAAAAAAAAAAAAATTAGCCAAGCATGATGGCGTGATGGCATTTGCCTGTAGTCCTAGCTACCCAGGAGGCTGAAGTGGGAGGATCGCTGAGCCCAGGAAGTCAAGGCTGCAGTGAGCCGTGATTATACCACTGCACACCAGTCTGGGCGACAGGGGACCCTGTCTCAAAAAAAGAAAAAATTAATTAAATTAAATTAAATTAAAAAAATTTTTTAAGTTAACATTTTTTCTCCTCCAACTATAGACCTATTGATTTATTGAACATTTTGTCCAAAATGTGTGCCAGCTTCGTGGCTGAGTTTCTTGGGCCAATGCTTTACATCAAGAACAGGCAGGTGGTCGGATGCAATGGCTCACGCCAGTAATCTCAACATTTTGGAAGGCCAAAGTGGAAGGATCACTCGAGGCCAGGAGTTCAAGACCAGCCTGGGCAACATGGTGAGAACTCATCTCTACAAAAAATACAAAAATTAACCAGGTGTGGTGGTGCACGCCTGTAGTCCTAGCTACTCAGGAGGTTAAGGCAGGAGGATCGCTGAGCCCAGGAGGTTGAGGTTGCAGTGAGCCAATATCATACCACTGTACTCTAGCCTGGGGGAAAGAGCAAGAACCTCTCTCAAACAAAACAAAACAAACAAAGCAACACAAAAAACAGCAGACAAGACTATACTTCCTTTAGGGATCATTTCTTTAGTTCAGTTTCTCTGAACATGTAGAGCACAAAAAGTAAAAAAGAAAAAAGAACAAGCAGACTATTCTACTGCAGACCATTGTTGTACTCTGGACCACCTCATGGCAAAATCTGTCAGAAATCATTTAGAATAGCCAGGGCTGGAGGCTTACGCCTGTAATCCTAGGGCCGAGATGGGAAAATCACTTGAGCTCAGAAGTTCAAGACCAGCCTGGGCAACATAGTGAGACTTTGTCTCTGTAAAAATAAAAATAAAAGGCCAGGCGCAGTGGTTCACACCTGTAACCCCAACACTTTGGGAGGCTGGGGCGGGTGGATCATGAGGTCAAGAGATCGAGACCATTCTGGCCAACATGGCGAAACCTCATCTCTACTAAAAATACAAAAAATTAGCTGAACGTGGTGGTGCACACCTGTAGTCCCAGCTACTCGGAAGGCTGAGGCAGGAGAATTGCTTAAACCCGGGACTGCACTCCAGCCTGGCAACAGAGCGAGACTCTGTCTCAAAAATAAAATAAAATTAAATTAAAATTAAAATTAAAATTAAAAAAATGAATCATTTAAAACATTTTCTTCGCCTTTGCCCCTGACCCAGACTTGATTAATGACAAAGCTGCCCATGTTCAATAAAGAGCCTTAGCTATTCATGCCCACATAGAACCCTCATGACAATATCAAGCAATATCAAGAATCAGGGCTAGCAGGCATGGCAAATAATTTCTTCCTTTATTTTATTTTATTTTGAGACAGGGTCTTGCCCTCTTGCTCTCTTGCTCTCTTGTGCCACTGGAGTGCAGTGGCAAAATCACAGCTCACTGAAGCCTCGACCTCCCGGGTTCAAGCAATCCTCCCACCTCAGCCTCCTGAGTAACTGGGACAACAGGCATGTGCCACCACGCCCGGCTATTATTATTATCATTATTATTATTATTATTTTTATTTTTTTAGATGAAGTCTCACTCTATCACCCAGGCTGGAGTGCAGTGGTGCGATCTCGGCTCACTGCAACCTCTGCCTCCCAGGTTCAAGCAATTCTACCTCAGCCTCCCGAGGAGCTGGGACTACAGGCGTGTGCCACCACACCTGGCTAATGTTTGTATTTTTAGTAGAGATGGGGTTTCACCATGTTGGCCAGGGTAGTCTAGAACTCTTGGCCTCAAGTGATCTGCCTGCATTGGCCTCCCAAAGTGTGGGATTACAGGTGTGGCATGAGCCACCGCACCCAGCCTCCAGCTATTTTTTTTTTTTCTTTTTCTTTTTTTTACCTGAGAAGCTGTGAATGAGAGGGCCCGGGTAATTTTTGTATTTTTTTAATTTTTGTAGAGACAGGGTTTTGCCATGTTGCTCAGGCTAGTCTCAAACTCCTGAGCTTAAGCAATCCACTGCCTCAGCCCCTTAAAGTGCTGGGATTACAGGCATGGGCTACCGTGCCCCGTCAGTAATTAATTTCTAGTGGGTAAATCAGGGATGTGTCCTGGGCTACCTCCTTTTTCATATTTGTTTAAATACATAATACTTTTTTTTTTTTTGAGATGGTATCTCACTCTGTGGCCCAGACTGGAGTGCAGTGACACAATCATGGCTCACTGCAGCCTCGACCTCCCATAGCTCAGGTGATCCTCCTACCTCAGCCTCCTGAGTAGCTGGCACTATGGGTGGGCAACACCGCGCCTGGATAATTTTTGTATTTTTAGTAGGGACAGGGTCTCACCACGTCACACAGGCTGGGTTTTGTTTTTTTTTTTTTTTTTTGAGACGGAGTCTCGCACTGTTGCCCAGGCTGGAGTGCAGTGACGTGATCTCAGCTCACTGCAACCTCCACCTCCCAGGTTCAAGCGATTCTCCTGCCTCAGCCTCCCGAGTAGCTGGGATTACAGGCACCCGCCACCATGCCCAGCTAATTTTTTGTATTTTTAGTAGAGACGTGTTTTTTAGTAGAGACGTGTTTTTTAGTAGAAACTAATTTTAGTTTCACTATGTTGGTCAGGCTGGTCTCGAACTTCTGATGTTGTGATCCACCTGCCTCCGCCTCCCAAAGTGCTGGGATTACAGGTGTGAGCCACTGCGCCCAGCCTGGTTTTTTTTGTTGTTTTTTTTTTTTTTTTAAGGAGATGGAGTCTCACATCTCACTCTGTCACCCAGGCTGGAGTAGTACAGCACATGATTGTAGCTCACTGCAACCTGAAACTTCTGGCCTCAAGTAATCCTCCCACCTCAGCCTCCCGAATAGCTGGGATTACAGGCAGGAGCCACTGCACCTGGCTTTAATTCCTCTCTCTCTCTCTTTTTTTTTTTTTCCTTTAGAGATGGGATCTCACTCTGTTGCCCAGGCTGGAGTGCGGTGGCATGATCATGGCTCACTGCAGCCTCAACCACCTGGGCTCAAGTGATCCTCCCACCTCAGCCTCCTGAGTAGCTGGGACCACAGGTACACACCACCAAGCCCAGTTAATTTTTTTGTTTTTTGTAGAGACGGGGTCTGCCTATGTTCCCCAGGCTGGTCTTGAACTCCTGGGCTCAAGCAGTTCCCTTGCTTTGGCCTCCCAAAATGCTGTGATTATAGGTGCAAGCCACCACACCTGGCTTAATACCTTTTTTGAATGAACTCTGTAGCCTCTCGACACAGAGAGAACAAAAAAAAAGCATTATTTTGGATGCAAACAAAATGGATTTATTTTCACAAATTGGGAGTGTCTTGAACATAGAACTGATTCTGCTAGTCAAGTATCGCTATAAATAAGGGATATAGAGCAATTATTCTAATTGGTATTTTAGTAGAAGTCCCCCAACCAGTAACGTGAATGTACCTGATAATCCCTTTTACTGAGTCCGCTCCCTTGGGTACCTTGGTGTGCTTTTTGTATCATGGACAGTTTTATTAGGATGGAGCCTTACTTACAGCTTGGCAATCCACACTGCTTTATAAACGTTTCTGGGAGTCTGGCAGCTCTGGAAGCTCAGTTCACCATGTCCATGCCATGGCAACCCAAGTTCAATCCAGGTTCTCCCAATCACTTGCTGGCAGAAGGGCACCAGGCGTGGTGGTTCACACCTATAATCCCAGCACTTTGGGAGGCTAAGGTGGGCAGATAGATACTTGAGCCCAGGAGTTTGAGACCAGCCTGGGCAACATGGCAAAACCCCGTCGGTACAAAAAAAATACAAAAATTAGCCGGACTTTGTGTCCCATGCTTGTGGTCCCAGCTACTTGGGAGGCTGAGGTGGGAGGATCACCTGAGCTTGGGGAGGTCAAGGCTACGGTTAGCCAAGATTGAGCCACTACGCTCCAGCCTAGGCGACAGAGCAAGACCTTGTCTCAAAAAAAAAAAAAAAAAACCAAAAAAAAAAAAAAAACAAAACAAGACTTACTGGCAGAAGGTTGTTGGGCAGCTTACTAAACCTCTGCACTTCCCTCAGTTCCTTCATCAGCAAAATGATGACAAAAATAAGACTTGCATCTAAGGCTGGCTGTGGTGAGCATTATACGTGGTATATAGATGATCTCATATAATAAAATGCTTAACATAGTGCTTGCTACATAGACACTGGCCTTAAACATCTTTCAGGCTAAAATGATTGATCATTTTCATTTTCCTTCATGATTTTTGGCACTTCCATGGGCTACCTTTTCACGTTTGATATATGCACCTAAAATGGAAACTTTACTACCATAAATGGAAAACCAGAATCATGAGACATAAATAGAAGTGAAACAACAGCGCACACTAAAATAAACACATAAATTAACATTCGTAAATGTTCATCCATTATCCCCTAAAATCACTTACACACCTCAGTGGTGTACAGGTCATATTTTAGGAAATGCCACACTGCAAGAGAGAACTTTGGGCTTAGGCTGCTGCTTGTGGACTAAAGGAGCTGGCCTATTGACAAAAATGTAATGGGTGAGGTAGGACGATTGCTTGAGACCATACATAGTGTGAATGCAGCTTGGGCAAAATAGTGAGATCTTATCTCCACACACTTTTTTTTTTTTTAAGACAGAGTTTTGCCTTGTTGCCCAGGCTGGAGTGCAATGGCACGATCTCGGTTCACTGCAACCTCCACTTCCCGAGTTCAAGCAATTCTCCTGTCTCAGCCTCCCAAGTAACTGGGATTACAGGCGCCTGCCACCACGCCTGGCTAATTTTTTGTATTTTTAGTAGAGACAGGGTTTCACCATGTTGGCCAGGCTGGTTTCAAACTCCTGACCTCAGATGATCCACCCACCTCAGCCTCCCAAAGTGTTGGGAGTTTAGTAGAAACCCCATTTCTACTAAAAATACAAAAGTTAGCCGGGTTTGGTGGCATGTGCCTGTAGTCCCAGCTACTTGGGAAGCTGAGGCAGGAGAATTGCTTGAACCCGGAGACAGAGGTTGCAGTGAGCTGAGATAGTGCCACTGCACTCCAGCCTGGGTGACAGAGCAAGACTCTATCTATAAATAAATAAATAAATAAATAAATAAATAAATTGTATTGTTATTATTATGTTTTAATAGAGACGGGGTGTTGCTATGTTGCCCAGGCTAGTCTTGAATGCCTAGTCTCAAGAGATCTTCCTGCCTCAGCCTCCCAAAGTATTGGGATTATAGGCATGAACCACTGTGCCTGGCCAAGAATTTTTTTATAATTAGCTGGGCATGGTGGTACACATCTGTAGTCCTAGGCTACTCAGGAAGCTGAGGTGGGAGAACCACTCAAGCCCAGGTGTGTGAAGTTACAGTGAGCTATGATCACACCATGTGCCCCAGCCGGGGCAACAGACTGAGACACTGTCTCAAAAAAAAAAAAAAAAAAATTTAATGGGTACCTCCTATGTGCCAGATTCTGACCTAGAGCTGAGGATGCAGAAGTAAGCAGACAGAGAGCGTCCTATGCATTTGGCCCTGCCCTCTGTGACAGAGGTGGGTGACCCTCTGGTGGGTCACTTCATTTTCACAGGAGGCTATAAGGCTTGTAGTTAGCTCACTGATCAATAATATCTGTGACTGCCAACAACATGGCCGCACATGACAGCAACACTCGCCAGGAAGTAACATTTCAAAATCACCACCGTTAACCATTTACCAAGCTAACGTTTAGTGAAACAGTTAAAAGGATGAGGTATTTTGTATTGACATGTATTGACACGGAAAGACATCCCGCATACACCATGGCAAGCAAGTTGCAGAACAGAATGCAGAGTATATGCCTATTTGCATTGACATATGTATACAGGGGATTCTTTTAAATAAGCTCTGTGCTAAGCCTTTATTTGCATTATTTCATGTAATTCTCATAATAATCCTATGAAGTGCTATTATTATCCCCATTTTACAGATGCAAAGACTGAGGCCCAAACCAGGTAAAATGATTTGTCTGAGGCCTCATAACAAACAAATGAGCAGTGGAGTTGTGAAGTGAGTCCCGGTCTGCCAGCCTGCAGAGACTAGACTTAACCTCCATGTTTTTCAGCAGCCATACATGGGAAAATCTGGAAGGACACACACCAAATTTTTCATGATGGGCATATCCCAGAAGTGGGATTGGAGGAGGCTGCATTTCTTGTATTTCTTTATATGCCTCTTACTGTTTGAGTTTTAAATTTTATTTTTTTTTAAATAATTAAATAGAGATGGGGTCTGCCTATGTTGCCCAGGCAGGTCTCAAACTCCTGGGACCATGTGATCCTCCCATCACGGCCCCCCAAAGTGCTAGGATTACAGGTGCGAGCCACCGTGCCTGGCCTGTTTGAGTGTTTTTAAAACAGCAATGTGCTAATTTTGTAATGAGAAACAAAAACAGCCGGGCGAGGTGGCTCATGCCTGTAATCCCAGCACTTTGGGAGGCTGAGGCAGGCGGATCACCTGAGATCGGGAGTTCAAGATCAGCCTGACCAACACGGAGAAACCCCATCTCTACTAAAAACACAAAATTAGCCGGGCGTGGTGGTCCATGCCTGTAATCCCAGCTACTCAGGAGGCTGAGGCAGCAGAATCACTTGAACCAGGGAGACGGAGGTTGCAGTGAGCCAAGATCGCACCACTGCACTCCATCCTGGGCAACAAGAGTAAAACTCTGTCTCAAAAAAACGAAAAACAAACAAACCAAAAAAATCCCACAAAACTTAGCCAGACATGGTGGCACACGCCTGTAATCCCAGTTACTAGGGAGGCTGAGGCAGGAGAATCACTGGAACCTGGGAGGTGGAGGTTTACAGACATGCACCACCATGCCTGGCTAATTTTTTGTATTTTTAGTGGAGATGGGGATTCACCATGATGGCCAGGCTGGTTTCGAACTCCTGACCTCAGGTGATCCGCCTGCTTTGGCCTCCCAAAGTGCTGGGATTACAGGCGTGAGCCACTGCACTCTGCCGTGTTTATTTTTTAGAGACAGAATCTAGCTGTGTCACCCAGGCCAGAGTGCAGTGGAGCGATCACAGCTCACTGCAGCCTCAAACCCCTAGCTCCAGATACTTTAAAATCAACACTGAGGTTGATTGTGAGAGGCCCCATTACTGGATGGTACCTTGGTCCCACCTGCTCCTCACCACCTACCCCACCCCACCCCACTGAGAATTACTTTCACTGAATTGAGCTTGGCCTTGAAGCCATCAGCTCGTGGGTGTGTGCATGGAGTTATAGGATGTAGTCTGTGTTTTATGTGTAGCCCCTGCCCTGCCTCTGAACACATCTGTACACGTAGATTTTCCCATGATATGTATGGTGTTTTGGCTTGTGTGTGTGTGTGTGTCTGTGTGTGGCTGCGTGAGAGACCCTCTTCTAAAGTAGATCCCATGGCCCTGCTCAGAGTCCAGCCTGCCTGAGTTCTCACACTCCTCACACTGTATACAGGAAACAGGCTGATTTGCAAAGCCACACCACAAGTGTGAGGGAATGGGTGGTTCACTGGCCCACCAAGGTGCTGAGTGGGCATAATTTGGGTGTGGACAGCCCTCCCTTTGGTGCATCATTTGCAGGGGGAGGGAGTGCCCCACCTCCCTTAAACACCTACTATGTGCTGGCCAGGTGCGGTGGCTCATGCCTGTAATCCCAGCACTTTGGGACACCGAGGTGGGCGGATCACGAGGTCAGGAGATCGAAACCATCCTGGCCAATATAGTGAAACTCCATCTCTACTAAAAATGCAAAAATTAGCTGGGCATGGTGGCGCGCCTGTTAATCCTAGCACTTGGGAGGCTGAGGCAGGAGAATCACTTGAACCCGGGAGGCATTTTTGTTTGAGATGGGGTTTCGCTCTGTTGCCTAGGCTGGAGTGCAATGACTCGATCTCTGCTCACTACAACCTGTGCCTCCCGGGTTCAAGCAATTCTGCCTCAGCCCCCTGAGTAGCTAGGATTACAGGCACCTGCCACCACGCTCGGCTAATTTTGCATTTTTAACGAAGACAGGGTTTCACCATGTTGGCCAGCCTGGTCTCAAGCTCCTGGCCTCAAATGATCTGCCCGCCTCAGCCTCCCAAAGTGCTGGGATTACAGGTGTGAGCCACCGTGCCCAGCTTGATTATTGCCTCTTTACAGATAAGTAAACTGAAGCTCAGAGAGAGAGATGAAGCCACTTGCTCAAGGAAATGGTCCAGCGGAATTGTGACTGGGTCGGCCTGTCTCTGAAATGCACATTCTCTGCTCCACACCACACCTGTGGGCTCTCTGGCCTTTGGTCTTGCTCTGAGGTCTCTGCCCTCGTGGTACCCAAGGAACAGAATCCAGGGATAGTGACCTTGGCTTCATGTCCTACGCACTCTTGAAAATGGGTCTTTCTCCTTCTCAGAACTGTCTTGACTCTTGCAGGAAGCTTTCCAGATCTTAAGAGACACCTTCTCCCCTCCTCTGAACCAATGCTCAGCCTGTTCTTGGCCCCTGTCCACTTGGCCCTTCTCTCTTTGAGAAGAGCCTCTGTTCCTGGGGCCCAAGAGCAAGGGACCCTGTCTGATTCATCTGTCAGCATAGGGCTGGGTGGAAGGAACTGCTCATGCCTGTCCAGGGTGAATGACCCTCCCTGAAGTGCGGGGAGAGCCACCATGTTCCCTAGCCCCCACAAGAGGCTACAGGACTTGGAGCTGTAGACAGGAGAAAGGCTGGGACCTGCTGACTAGGCGGAAAGTGTGTGTCAAGAAAAACTCCAACGAAGCAGGGGAAACCTGGAAATCTGGCTGAGTGAGGACTTCCCAAAAAAATTAAGGCTCAGAGTTAAAAAGTGAGGAGGTGAGCAGGTAGCAACTATGCCTCCCCAGTCTCTCTCCACCTCCCTGGGGTTTGAAGCAGGAATCAGCAAAACCAACTGGCCCTACACAGGCAGGGCTGAAGCGGGAGGGAGCCAGGGGCGAGGGGAGGACATCCTGCTGTGACACTTGGCAGGGGCAGGAATGGTGACTTTCCAGATGGAAGTTCAGCGCTTCCTCACCCAGGACCAACTGCACCCCTGTCTGGGATAAAAACAGTACTTCCTCTTCCTTTCTCCCATCATTCTCTTCACTTCCAACTTCCCATACTCAGATCAGATATGTCCATCCACCCTGGAGCTCCATCCCAGATGATGGACACCCCCACACATATCAGTTCACGCCCATCAGGAGATTCTTCCCTCGATCGCTGAGGCTAAAATCACTCCTCGCATGTCCATCTGGATGCCTTGGGTGATCTCTCTCTCTCTCTCTCTCTCTCTCTTTCTCAGGAGATTCTTGTCACTGGGGTCTGCCCCAGAAACCAGAAGGATTCCTGGGTCCTCTGAGTCCAGCCTGTCCATCACCCTGCTCCAGGCGGGGTGGCCACAGCCTCAGCCATCACTCTCAGCCCTGCCACTGCCTTGCTGAGAAACCGTGGGCAGTGAGTGCCTTGTTCTCTCTGGGCCTCAGGAGCCTCATCCTCATGGCCTGAGGGACTGGGCTTGGTGGTTTCTGGAAGCCTTTTTAACACCTGACTGTCCATGTGCCTGGTGTCCAGGAAACACGCTCCCAGTGAGGTGGGGCCACTGGTGGACAGCACGACAGAGGCAAGCGACACCAGCTTCGCAGGAAAGAGGCGACCCAGCTACACTGCCTGCCTCCCACCTGACCTTGAGCGAGGATCTTCTCTCCCCAGCCACAAAGGGCTGCTGCATCCCTAGGGAGCCTGGGCCCGCACAGCTGCAGCCGTCTGCTATCAGGCCTCTCACCCCGGCGCCTGCGCCCCCAATACCAGCGCTCCTTACCTGCCCAGCCCGGGAGCCCTCTGGCCCCATTCACATGGTCCTCCTGGCCTAACCTGGCTGCCTGGACAGTCTCAGCTCCCTTCGCCGTCGTAGCCACCACCTGTCTCCCCGCGCCCACGTCCCACCCTGACTTCCTGCCTCCTCCGGAGGGCTCCGCAGCCAACCGGGCCCCAGCAGCCCAACCACAACCCTCTAGCACCCCAAGCTTCCTGCCACCATAGACCCCTGCCTCTCAGCCCCTGGGGGTCCCCTACATCTCCAGACCAGGTCCATCTTCCCCTACTGTCCCAGGGTGACACTGGGAGGTTTAAAGTTGAGGGGAGGATGTCTGACAGACCCTCCCTTCTGCCCTCCAGGGTGCATCTGGGCAAGAGATTCAAGGGCAGCCTTTGGGCCCAGTGAGCAGGGGGCAAGCGGACACACACTCAGCTTATGGTGAGAGGCAAACAGCACCTCAGCACCACCGTTGCAGCTGAGAGACCCTTTTGTTTCTGTCTGGCAGCAAAGGTAGCATCGTTCAGAGTCAGAGGAGAGGACAATATCCCTGTTAAATAGCTGGTGAGCAGACCATGCATGTTACAGTCAGGTCAGGCCGAGAGAACAATTCCCATGTCATCTCAGGGCATGGAACAGTAGCTTTATTATAGTCAAGGGTAGGTGAATGGTAGGCTACCATCCCTCTTACAGACAGAATGCTGGAAAACAGCCTGTTTCAGGAGGCAGACAGGACAACCTCATGTCTTCAAGAGGGCATAGTAACGGCCCCTGCTGTAGTCAGAGGCCAGGACAACACCCATTAATCATGGTTGGAGAGTAGGGCAACAGTTCGAATTCAGGTAGAGGCAAGGCCACAGCCCCTGGCAGAGGTGGAGGGCTTGGCACTATCTCCTGCAACAGGTGGAAGACAGAGCAAACAGGGCCGCTCAGGCCCCCAGGTGCAGGCCACAGACTGTCACGACTTTCTGTTATAAGCAGGAGGCAAGAAGATTGTCAGGAGCAGCAGGCAAAGATTTTCCATTTCCCCTGGGGCCAGGCTGAGGGGGCACCCATCATTAGCTGAGGGCCAGGTCACCAGAGATATGAGGAACTCCAGGTGGCCTCATCAGGTCCAAGAACTCGGCCTTGACCCCACCAGGAGGAAAGTGCACATGCGTCACTGCCTGAGTGAGCTGGTAGGGGGAGGGGAACCCACAGAGCATTGTTGGGGCTTGTGAGGTGGAAGCGATGCTGTGTGCACCTCAGCTGCAGAGAGAAGTGGGGGCAGGAAATAGGTGGGGGGAAGAGGAAGCCTGAGTTGGAAAGTCAGACAAAGAGGGTAACACAGAAACAAAGGCTGAGAGAGACAAAGTGAAAAACCTTCACAGTGACACAGAGCCTAGAGTTGGAGCTCCAAGCCTGGTGCAGGGCCCAGACTCCCTTGCAATGTAAGCCTGAACACTTCACAGTCCATCTCCCGGTCTCAGCACAGAGTAGAAAGACTGCTGCGCTGGGAGTGAGTAATAGTTCATATTCACTGAGCGCTCACTGTGCACTATCTCCCGTAAGGCACATCTGCTGCCTGTGGAGTGAGAATCAGCATCTCCATTGTGGAGGTGAGGAAACAGACTCAGGGGTTAAGGGAGCTCCTCAGGGTCGAATAGAAATAAACGGTGGCTCAGGCCTGTAATCCCAGCACTTTGGAAGCCCCAGGCAGGTGGATCACTTGAGGTCAGGAGTTTGAGACCAGCCTGGCCAACATGCTGAAACCCTGTCTCTATTAAAAATACAAAAATTAGCCGGGCATGGTGGTGGGTGCCTATAATCCCAGCTACTCGGGAGGCTGAGGCAGGAGAATCGCTTGAAATCGGAAGGTGGAGGTTGCAGTGAGCCAAGATCGCGCCACTACTCCAGCCTGGGCGAAAGAGTGAAATTCCATCTCAAAAAAAAGAAAAAAAAAAAGAAAAGAAAAGAAAGGAAATTAGCCAGGCGGGGTGGTGGCCGCCTGTAATCCCAGCTACTTGGGAGGCTGAGGCAGGAGAATCGCTTGATCCCCGGAGGCGGAGGTTGCAGTGATCTGAGATTGTGCTACTGCATTCCAGCCTGGGTGACAGAGTGAGACTCCGCCTCAAAAAAAAAGAAGCAGAAGAAATAACAACAACAAAAAGAAATAAACGGGGTAGCTGGCTTTGAACCCATGTCTCTCAGATTCTGCATTCTTCAGGAGCCCAATTTACCTAAGTCACCTCCCATGGGCCTGCAGTGAACTAGGGTGGTCCCAGTGACAGGCGACATTCAGATAGCGGCCTTGGGCCTGAATAAACGACTGCAAGAGACCTTGATGGGAACCAGAGAAAGCGTTTATTGAGGAGTTTGAGGGTGTGAGCTCCTCCTCCTCCCCCTCCCAGCTGGGTCAGCAGAGGAAACAGGATGCTGGGGTTTTGCACTCTTGGAATTCAGCTCTCAAAAACCTGAATGCTCCTCCTCCCCCGCCAGGAGCTGGTGCCTCTGGGGCACCCCTCCCTTTCCTCTTCCCAGGCAGGCAGGGGAAGCGGCATCGGGAGAGGGGGCGGGGAGTCAGGGGGGCACAGGTGTTCCTCAGCAGAGGGTGAAGCGCCGGGCGCTGATGTTCATGCGCGTGAGGCCCAGGTGCCGCAGCAGCGGGGCCAGGGCCAGGCCGGCCCCGGGCTCCAGCTCCAGCTCCAGCTCGGCCTCATCCAGCAGCTCCTGGTGCAGGTGACAGGCTTGGTCCATCTTCAGTCGGTGCAGCTGGGCCCGCAGCCGCAGCAGCTGCCCTGCCAGCTGCCTGTCCTGCGCCTGCATCTCCCGCTGCGGCCGAGAGGGGGCGTGAGCCTGCTGGACAGGCCCTCGGCCGCGCGCCGTTTCTCCCTTCCTGGCAACGCTGGGCCTTTGCACTGGCTGTGTCCTCCCCAGCCCCCTCTCACCTCAGCTTGATCTCTCCCTATCTCCCAATCTGGTTTCACCTGGTGGTTCTCAAACCCAGCTAAGGAGTCATTATTAAGCAAATCCAACTGCCTGGGCCCCATCCCAAATCAACTAAGCAGAATCTCTGTGTTGGAGCCTGGGTATCTTTATATTTGCACATGTTGAGTTGGGAGCCACCTACTGAAACTTCACCTCTTCAGAATCTGCCTGCAGCATGGCCAGTGCCTCCTTTTGCACTTCGCTGTATCTTTAGGCCATAGAAAGTCCCAGAGTAGGGGAGGCTGTGTATTTCCCTATTTATAATGGTGCCCCACACTCCCCAACACCAGTGCTCTGTCCCCTAAGCAACAGGAGCACAAGGTCAGTAGATTGGATGGAATCCTTCTTCAGCAAGCCTCCCTGAATACAACACTGGACAAGTCCATTCCCAGCTCCTCAGCCCAGGACACCGGAGCGGGCGGTTGCTGGAGGCAGGGTCCATTCTCATCCCTTCCCCATGCCTGTGGTCTTGGACCCTAAGAAGGACCAGCCTGAAGGCCCTGGGCAAAGCTGCCCACCCCACCAGACTCACCAGCTCCCGTCGGAGCCACTCAAGGGCGGAGTCCATTGAGTCGAAACCACAGATGTCCCCAGGTCCCCCTGGTCCAGGTTTGGCTTGGGCCCTGCGCCAGGCCTGGCTCTGGACCTGGGCTGTCCACTCCAGATATGAGGGCCGCCGAGTCTGCAGCTGCAGCTTGGCTGTCAGTGCCTTCACAGAGTCCAGGCTCTCCCCCTCCTCATCCTCCTCGTCCTCTTCACCCACTGCCTGGAATTTCAGTAGCCCCAGGGACATGGCAGGTTTGAGGTGAGTGACAGGGCAGGGCTGCAGCTCTGAGATTAGGGAAAGGCTGGCAATATTGCCCAGGGAGAGGTGGCAGAAGTTGAGGGTGAGAAGAGCGTGCCAGGGAGTGTGTGGTGGTCAATGTTCAAGGTGGGTTGGGGGGCTGAGTGTGCCAGGGTGAGTGAGCAGATGGGTGTGTGAGGCTAAGTATGCAAGGGCTGGAATTTTCCTGGACTGCTAACTTGGGAGCCACGTGATGCCCATCTGGGTGGGGGCCGGAGGAACCCTGCTCCTCTGGCCCTTTGGATGAATTTTATTGTCTTTGCCCAGAAGGAGACACCCAATTCCCAGAAAGGAAGTTGCTCCAGGATGAGAAAAGCATCATTCATACCAGAGTCTTGGCCCTCCTCCCAAGACTCATGTTAAGGGAGCTGAGATCCGGAAGGAGGCTGCCTAGCCACCCCTTGTCCTTACTCGTGACACCAGCCCTTCAGGAAAGGACTAGCCTCCAGGGCCCTGGCCTGGGAGTCAGGAGACCTGAGTTCTAGTGCTGGCTCTGCAGAACCTTGGGCAAGTCTCTGACCTTCTCAGAGCTCTGTTGGGACAGATGAAGGATTTCAAGCTAATACTCTAAGGAGCCCTCAAGGGCTGCCTGCAGGAGAAGGACAGAGCTGTGGATGGGCTCCTTGCCTTCCATCTCCCTGCCCCTCCCAGGGCTTCAACCAGAGCAGTTCCCTTTTTTAAACTTTGTTTTCAAACATAACATACACACAGAAGGAGAGGTGCAGTGGCTCACGCCTGTAATCCCTGCACTTTGGGAAGCCGAGGTGGGCGGATCACGAAGTCAGGAGTTTGAGACCATCCTGGCTAATACGGTGAAACCCCGTCTCTACTAAAAATACAAAAAATTAGCCGAGTGTGGTAGCATGCATCTGTAGTCCCAGCTACTTGAGAGGCTGAGGCAAGAGAATCGCTTGAACCCGGGAGGCAGAGGTTGCAGTGAGCCGAGATCGAGCCATTGCATTCCAGCCTGGGTGACAAAGCAAGACTCTGTCAAAAGAAAGAAAGAAGGAAAGAGAGAGAGAGAGAGAAGGGAGGGAGGGAGGGAGGGAGGAAGGAAGGAAGGAAGGAAGGAAGGGGAAAGAAGTGTAACATACACACAGAAAAACTGTACATATCATAAATGCATGGAGACACGGTGGCTCACGCCTGTAATCCCAACATTTTGGGAGGCTGAGGCGGGCAGATCACCTGAGGTCAGGAGTTTAAGACCAGCCTGGCCAACATGGTGAAACCCTATCTCTACTAAAAATACAAAATGAGCTGGGCGTGGTGGTGCATGCCTGTAATCCCAGCTACCCAGGAGGATGAGGCAGGAGAATCACTGGAGCCTGGAGGCGGAGGTTGCAGTGAGCCAAGATCACACCACTGCACTCTAGCCTGGGCAAAAAGAGCGAAACTCCATCTCAAAAAATAAGTAAATAAGTAAATAAATGAATGTATGGCTCGATGAATTCTCCCAAACTGAACACATCCATGTAACCAGCACCCAGATCAAGCAACAGAGTATTACCAGCACCCAGGAACTGCTGTTAGCCTCCCATGTGCTCCTGGCCTGTCACTAATCTCCTAAGGGTAACACCACCCTCATTCTAACAGCATAGTTTTCTCTGTTTATATACCTTCTAGTGGTTCACAAACTTTAGCATGCATCAGAATCACCTAGAAAGCTTGCTAAGATGGCTAGGCCCCACCACCCAGAGTTTCAGATTCAGTATGTATGGGGTGGGGCCTGGTAATCTGCATTTCTACCAAATTCCCATCCCAGCTGCTGCTGCTGGTCTGGAATTTTACAATTTATGCTTTTTTTTTTTTTTTTCGAGACAGGGTCTTGCTTTGTTGCCAGGCTGGAGTGCAGTGGTGGGATTACAGCTCACTGCAACCTTGAACTCTTGGACTCAGGTGATTCTCTTGCTTGACCTCCTCAGTAGCTGGGACTTACAGGGCCAAGACCCCACACCCAGCTAATTTTTTTTTTTTTTTTTAGTTTTTGATAGAGATGAGGTCTTCCTCTGTTGCTCATAATGGTTTTGAACTCAGCCAGGCGCGGTGGTTCACGCCTGTAATCCCAGCACTTTGGGAGGCCAAGGTGGGTGGATCACGAGGTCAGGAGATCGAGACCATCCTGGCTAACATGGTGAAACCCCATCTCTACTAAAAAATACAAAAAAATTAGCCGGGCATGGTGGCAGGCACCTGTAGTCCCAGCTACTTGGGAGGCTGAGGCAGGAGAATGGCGTGAACCCGGGAGGCGGAGCTTGCAGTGAGCCGAGATTGCGCCACTGCAGTCCAGCCTGGGCAACAGAGTGAGACTCCGTCTCAAAAAAATAAATAAATAAATAACAGGATTGAAAGTCAGAGGATGAGAAAGAAAAAAAAAATTAGGGCATGGTGGCACATGCCTGTGCCCAACTACCTGGGAGACCGAGATGGAAGAATTGCTTGAGTCCAGAAGGGCAAAGCTGCTGCAGTGAGCCCTGATCACATCACTACACTCCAGGCCTGGGTGACAGAGGCTGACCTGTCTCAAAATAAAAAATTTGAAAAAGGCTTCTGTGTCTATGAAGTACCATTGTTTTATTCCTTTATTCTTTTTTTCTTTTCTTCTTTTTTTTTTTTTTTGAGAGAAGTCTCACTCATCCCCCAGGTTTGAGTGCAATGGCTCAATCTCGGCTCATTGCAACCTCCGCCTCCCGGGTTCAAAAGATTCTCCTGCCTCTGCCTCCCAAGTAGCTGGGATTAAGTTGCCTGCCACCACTAATTTTTGTATATTTTAGTAGAGACGGGTTTTCGCCATGTTGGCCAGGCTGGTTTCGAACTCCTGACCTCAAGTGATCCACCCACCTCAGCCTCCCAAAGTGCTGGGATTACAGGCGTGAGCCACTGCGCCCAGCCTATTCTTTTATTTTTTTATTTTTTTGAGACGGAGTCTCACTTTGTCGCCCAGGCTGGAGTGCAGTGGCGCAATCTAGGCTTACTGCAAGCTCCACCTCCTGGGTTCATGCCATTCTCCTGCCTCAGCCTCCCAAGTAGCTGGGACTACAGGTGCCTGCCACCATGCCCCGCTAATTTTTTTGTATTTTTAGTAGAGACAGGGTTTCACCGTGTCAGCCAGGATGGTCTTGATCTCTTGACCTCGTGATCCGCTCATCTCGGCCTCCCAAAGTGCTGGGATTACAGGTGTGAGCCACCGTGCCCGGCCTCTTTTTTTTTTTTTTTTTAATGAGACGGGGTCTCACTCTGTCACCCAAGCTGGAGTGCAGTGGTGCAATCTCAGCTCACTGCAACCCCCACCTCCCAGGCTCAAGTGATCCTCCCACCTCAGCCTCCCAAGTAGCTGGGACCACAGGCCCATGCCACACCTGGCTAATTTTTTGTGTTTTTGGTAGAGTTGGGGTTTCACCATGTTGCCCAGGCTGGTCTCAAACTCCTGGGCTCAAGTGATCCTCCTGCCTCGGTCTCCCAAAGTGCTAGGATTATGGCCATGAGCCACCACTCCCCTCCCTATTCCTCTATTCTTTTTCTTTCTTTTTTCTTTTCTTTTCTTTTTTTTTTTTTTTTTGATACAAGTCTCACTCTATTGCCCAAGCTAGAGTGCAGTGGCATGATCTCAGCTCACTGCAACATCCACCTCCTGGGTTCAAGCAATTCTCCTGCCTCAGCCTCCCAAGTAGCTAGGACTACAGGTGCGAACCACCATGCCCGACCAATTTTTCTATTTTTAGTAGAGACAGGGTTTCACCATATTGGCCACGCTGGTCTTGAACTCCTGACCTCAAGTGATCCGCCTGCCTTGGACTCCCAAAGTGCTGGGATTACAGGCGTGAGCCAACTCGCTTGGCTTTTTTTTTTTTTTTTTGAGGCAGAGTCTTGCTCTGTTGCCCAGGCTAGAGTGCAGTGGTGTGATCTCAGCTCACTGCAGCCTCCGTTTCTCGGGTTCAAGGGACTCTCCTGCCTCAGCCTCCCGAGTAGCTGGGACTACAAGCACATACCACCATGCCTGGCTAATTTTTGTATTTTTAGTAGAGACCAGATTTAGCCATATTGGCCAGGCTGTTCTTGAACTTCTGGCCTCAAGGTATCCACCCACCTCAGCCTCCCAAAGGGTTGGGATTACAGGCGTAAGCCACCGCACCCAGCCCTATTCCTTTATTCTCAATTAAAAAGAAAGAAAGAAAGAAAGAAAATAAATAAATAAATAAATAAAATAAGCTGGGCATGGTGGCTCATGCCTGTAATCCCAGCACTTTGGGAGGCCATGCGGCAGGAGCATTGCTTGAGGCTTGGAGTTGAAGACCAGCCTGGGCAAAACAGGGAGACCCCCATCTCCACAGAAATATTTACAAAAGAAAAAGAAGACGGATGGATGAATAGATGGGTCCTGTGGTAAATCGGCTCAGCTCTCGTCCTGCAATTTTACCAGCTTAATTGTGTCTCTTGCCAGACTGAAAACCCTGTGAACAGAATCTTCCCCAGTCATCCCTGGGCCCCAGCACCAAACACAGGGCCCAGCTAACTCACTGTACAGGTAATACACACTTGCTGAAACGATGGTGGATAGCTGATGGGGTTCTTGAGGTCTGGACTCAGCCAGAAGTGGGCTGCACAGAGGCGCCCTCAGGCAGGGACTTCCAGCTGCGAGGTCGAGGAGGGACGCCAGCTACACAGCTGCAGCATTTAAGGTGGACCAAAGGATTTCCCCAACCCAAGTTTCTTATGTATGGGAGGAAGTAGGCAGTTCCCAGTTTCACACCCACTTTCCAGCCCTTCCACCAGGGTACGGTGGAAGAGATAGTTATCTTTCTTCCTTTCCTTCCTTCCTTCCTTCTTTCTTTCCTTCCTTCCTTCCTTCCTTCCCTCCCTCCCTCCTTCCCTCCCTCCCTCCTTCCTTCCTTTCTTCTTTCCTTTCTCTTTTTTGACGGAGTTTGCTCTTGTTGCCCAGGCTGGAGTGCAATGGTGCTATCTCATCTCACTGCAACCTCGGTCTCCTGGGTTCAAGCGATTCTCCTGCCTCAGCCTCCCGAGTAGCTGGGATTACAGGCGCACGCCACCATGCCTAGTTATTTTTGTATTTTTAGTGGAGACAGGATTTCATTATGTTGGCCACGATGGTCTCGATCTCCTGACCTCGTGATTGGCCCGCCTCGGCCTCCCAAAGTGCTGGGATTGCAGGTGTGAGCTACCACGCCTGGCCAATTTTTTGTATTTTTAGTAGAAACAGGGTTTCACCATGTTAGCCAGGGTGGTCTCGAACTCCTGACCTCAGGTGATCCGCCCCGCCTCGGTCTCCCAAAGTGTTGGGATTACAGGCCTGAGCCACTGCGCCCGGTCTTTCTTTCTTTTTAAAGTTAGCAGTAGTGCTAGCACCTCAGGGCTTGAAAAAACAAAAATACAAAAATGTTGAGTGTCTCCTGCAACCCAGGCACAGGGTTAAGGACTTTAGGCAAGATTATTCTCCCCATTTCACAGACGATGACATGGAGATTTGCTTCTGGCCAGGGACCTCGCTAAGAGATATTGGCAATATGAGGGGAAATTCCTGTGAAACTGTGATCCTTTCCTCTGAGGGGCCTCCTTAACAGCTGTCCAGACGGCGTCGCCAGCTGCCCAGGCAGTTCCTATCCCTTTCGGAGCTCCAGCCTGCCCCTCCTGACGCTCTCAGAGTCTGGCCTTCTGCTGGGCCGCGGGTCTCTCACTGGCAGAATGGAGTTCTCGGAGCTGATCCATACGGGCTGGGCCCAAGCAGAGTTTCTACAGGGCCCGGAGGCGCCCCCGCTTCGCGGCACGCTGTGAGTCACCGTCCACCACCTGCTGCTGTCGCCAGGGCCCGCGTCCTCTCCGGACCTGTGGCTGTTGCTGTTGCGTAGCGTCGACTCCTTCGAGAAGCAGTGAGACGTGGCGGGGGGGGGGGGGGGTCCCCGGGGTTGGGGAGCGCGCGGCTTGGCGGACTAGGGGGCACGGCCAGCGCAGTCAGAGCTGGCGCCCTCCTGCGTAAGCCCAATCCGGGAAACTCGTTGCCCCTCTCCTGGGAAAGGACCGTCCCTCCCCAGGGTTGCGAGTGACTCGGGCACCATCACCCTGTGCTGTAAAGACCTGCGAGTGCTGCAGCTGGCAATAGAGGGCGCGGAAGCGACGCTGGGCATCGCCCGCTCCATCGAGGTGTGCCGAGGGAGCTCCCGAGCCCTTTAAGCTCTCCCTGTCTCGCGTAGAGGGGAATAAAAAGGTGCTTCTGTCCAAAGAGGCTCCGCAGCCGCAGCTAAATGGCAGGGGGATGCAGGGTGGTCCGGGGTACTTGGAGAGGCCGAAGCTGAAGCTACAGGACTGAGGGGCTGGAAAAGGCGCGGGCGAGGCAATTTCGACCCTCCCCAGAGCCCCTGACTTCCTTCTCCGGACGCTGTCCTCCCTGGAATCAGTCATCACCTCCTTCCCTTTATTCTACCGTCCCAAGGGCCTGAGATTGGGCGACTCCTGGCACTTCCTCCCGCCCGAACGCTACTGCAAGAGAGTAGCTCGCGAAGTGGGCGCGGTCGTAGGGGCCCGGGAAGGTGGAAGCGCCGGGCCTGGAAGAGGCGCGGGGACAGGGCACTCCCTGGGTGCCCTAGACCTGGCCTCTCTCCTCCCTGCGCTGCAGACCAACGCGTGGCGGCTGAGCGAGGTGAACGAGGACTTCAGCTTGTGCCCCAGATACCCCCGTGCGGTGATCGTGCCACACTTGGTGGACGATGATGCCCTGGCGCGCAGCGCCCGCTTCCGTCAGGGAGGTCGCTTCCCGGTGCTCAGCTACCACCCGGCTCCCAGCGGCAGAGGGAGCGCGCCCTCCCCACGCTCCGCCCCTGGGTGGCTGCGTCCTTTCTGGGCCTTTTCTTTTTGGCCCGGTCAATTCGCGGCGTAGCCGCTGCCCCAACTCCTGCCCCATTCTGGTCCCGCCCCTCTCCCGCCTTTTCGCTGGGAAGGGTATCACTTTTCTCTGGCCCCGCCCCTGACGGTTCCGGGCCCCGCGAAGCTTAGTCCCTTCTTTGTCAAGCCAGGACCCGCCCACGGTCTATTCATAGGGTCCCAAACCACTTTGGCCACAACACCCCCAGACTGGTCCGAAGCCTCGTGAGTTCGCCCTGGTCGTTGCACTCCAGCCTGTCGGTGTGCAGACCTGGCTTAGAGGACCCCTAAGGCTGGGGGGTCACTTCCAGAACTGAGTCCGGTCCGCAGGTTCTGCTACGCTCCAGCCAGCCCCTAACTGGTCCCCAGAAGCGGCGCTGCGAGAGGGACCAGGAGCTGCTGCGAACTGCGCTGGCGGGGGCTCGTCCTTGGGCGCGGGGCTTCATCATGGACACGCTCTCGGCCCAGGCCGCGAAACAGGCCCGCGTGACTGGCGGAGGCACGGAGACCAGGGCCGCTTAACCTGGCTGGTTGCACTGGTCCCTGGAGAGGTAAGGGGCCTCCCACCCTCTCCCAGGCCCTCTCCTGCAGGGCTCTGTGAATGTACATGTGTGTGAGTATGTGTTGGCGGGAGATGGGGGGTCCTCCAGGAACCTTGAAGACTCAAGCCTTTCCTGGTGTCATCTCTCCACATGAGCAACCCCACTTGCACACCACCACTGAGAGAGCTCCTTACTCTTTAGGCACCCCAACTTTGCCTGGGAAGAAAAAGCACCTCTACATTAAACTGAAATTTGTCTTCCCAGAACAACCTCCCTGCACACACGCACCCCCTCCCTGAGGGCTGCACCTGCACAGATGTGATCTGTTCCCTCTGTCTCCAGGCGATGGCAGTGCCAAGAAGAGGTCCTGAGGGAGTTTTGTGTTTTGAGGAGAGTAGACTGCTTCCCTATCCAAAATACAAAGCTCTGTTTATTCATTTATTTACCCAGCACTGAGCACAGGGGCTGCCACAGTGGCCAGCTCAGACATGGCAGAGATCAGCAGAGAATGGGCAATCAGGCTCCCCTGAGATGAGCAGCAGCGCAGAGGAGGTGCCCCTCTCTTACTACACCAACTTCAGGTAATCAGAGGTTTCCTTGAGAATAGGATGCTTTAGCTGAGACCCAAAAATGGAGTGAGCCAAAAGAAGAAAGACCCTGCATGTGGAGGGAATTGCAAGTGTCCAGGTGCAGAGACAGCCTGGTCATTTGTCCTGTTTGAGGAACTACCAAGTACAGTAGTCCCCCCTTATCCTTGGGAAGTATGTTCCAAGATCCCCAGTGAATGCCTGAAGCCTCAGATAGTACCAAACCCTACAGACAGTATGTTTTTCCATACCTATGATAAAGTTTAATTTACTTTATTATTTTTATTTATTTTATTTTATTTTTTTGAGACAAGAGTCTCGCTCTGTCACCCAAGCTGGAGTGCAGTGGCGCTATCTTGGCTCACTGCAACCTCCTCCTCCCAGGTTCAAGTGATTCTCCTGCCTCAGCCTCCCAAATAGCCGGGATTACAGGCACCTGCCACCACGCCCAGCTAATTTTTTTTTTGTATTTTATCTTATTTTATTTTATCATAATAATTATTTTTTAAGATGGAGTCTTGCTTTGTTTCCCAGGCTGGAGTGCAGTAGCGTGATCTTGGCTCTCTGCAACCTCCATTTCCTGGGTTCAAGTGACTCTCCCATCTCAGCCTCCCAAGTAGCTGGGACTACATGCATGTGCCACCACGCCTGGCTAATTTTCTTTTCTGTATTTTATTTTATTATTTTTTGAGACAGAGTCTCACTCTGTCGCCCAGGCTGGAGTGTGATGGTGCGATCTCAGCTCCCTGCAACCTCTGCCTCCCAGATGCAAGCAATTCTCATACCTCAGCCTCCCAAGTAGCTGGGACTACAGGAGCCTGCCACCATGCCCAGCTAATTTTTTTTTTGTATTTTATTTTATTATTATTATTTTTGAGATAGAATCTCTCTTTGTTGCCCAGTCTGGAGTGCAGTGGTGTGATCTTGGCTCACTGCAACCTCCATTCCCCGGGTTCAAGTGATTCTCTCGCCTCAGCCTCCTGAGTAGTTGGGACTACAGGCACGTGCCACCAGGCCCGGCTAATTTTTGTATTTTTAGCAGAGATGGGGTTTTGCCATGTTGGCCAGGCTGGTCTGGAACTCCTCACCTCAAGTGGTCTGCCCATCTCAGCCTCCCAAAGTGTTGGGATTACAGGCATGAGCCACCACGCCCGGCCTTTTTTTTGTATTTTAGCAGAGATGGGGTTTCATCATGTCACTCAGGGTGGTCTTGAACTCCTGAGCTCGGGCAATCCACCAGCTTCAGTCTCCCAAAGTACTAGGATTACAAGCGTGAGCCACTGCATCCAGCCAAGTTTAATTTATATAGTAAGCACAACAATAACTAATAATAAAGTAGAACAATTACAACAATATGCTATAATAAAAGTTGTATAGGTCAGGTGCTGAGGTAAAAGATAGGTATTTTTGGAGATTTAGAAGATTGTGGCTGGGCACAGTGACTTATGCCTGTAATCTCAGCACTTTGGCAGGCTGAGGAGGGTGAATCCCTTGAGCCCAAGAGTTTGAGACCAGCCTGGGCAACATAGGGAGACCCTGTCTCTGTACAAAATACAAAAATTGGCTGGGTGTGGTGGCTCATGCCGGTAATCCCAGCATTTTGGGAGGCTGAGGCGGGAAGATCACCTGAGGTCAGGAGTTTGAGACCAGCCTGACCAACATGGAGAAACCCCGTCTCTACTAAAAATACAAAATTAGCCGGGCGTGATGGCACATGCCTTTAATCCCAGCTACTCAGGAGACGGAGGCAGGAGAATCGCTTGAACCCGAAAGGCAGAGGTTGCAGTGAGCTGAGATAGCACCATTGCACTCCAGCCTAGGCAACAAGAATGAAACTCCATCTCAAAAAAAAAAAAAAAAATTAGCTACATGTGGTGGTGCACACCTGTAGTCCCAGCTTCTCAAGAGGCTGAGGTGGATGGCTTGAGCCTGGAAGGCAGAGGTTGCAGTGAGCTGTAATTGTGCCACTGCACTCCAGCCTGGGTGAGAGCAAGATCCTGTCCCAAAATTAGCCAGGCATGGTGGTGTGCTCCTGTAGGCCCAGCTACTCAAGAGGCTGAGGTGGGAGATCACTGGAGCCGCAGGAGGTGGAGGCTGCAGTGAACTGTAATCACACCACTGCACTCGAGGCTGGCTGACAGAATGAGACCCTGTCTCAAAAAAAAACAAACAAAAAAATGGCCGCGTGCGGTGGCTCATGCCTGTAATCCTGGCACTTTGGGAGACCAAGGCGGGTGGATCACCTGAGGTCAGGAGTTTGAGACCAGCCTGGCTAACATGGTGAAACCCCACTTCTACTAAAAATACAAAAAATTAGCCAGGTGTGGTGGTGCGGGCCTGTAATCCCAGCTATTTGGGAGGCTGAGGCAGGAGAATCGCTTGAAACTGGGAGGTGGAGGTTGCAGTGAGCCGAGATCACGCCATTACACTCTAGCTTGGGCAACAAGAGTGAAACTCCAAAAAAAAAAAAGTTGTATGAGGCCGGGCATGGTAGCTCACACCTGTAATCCCAGCACTTTGGGAGGCCGAGGTAGGTGGGTCACGAGGTCAGGAGATCGAGACCATCCTGGCTAACATGGTGAAACCCTGTCTCTACTAAAAATACAAAAAAAATTAGCCAGGTGTGGTGACGGGCTCCTGTAGTCCCAGCTACTCAGGAGGCTGAGGCAGGAGAATCGCTTGAACCCAGGAGGCAGATGTTGCAGTGAGCTGAGATTGCGCCACTGCACTCCAGCCTGGGTGACCTAGAGTGAGACTCAATCTAAAAAAAATAAACAGTTGTATGAATGTGATCTCTTTCTTAAAATATCTTATTGTACTATACTCACCCTTCTTGTGATGATGTGAGATGCTTAAATGCCCACGTGATGAGATGTGGTGAATGACATAGGCCTTGTAATGCAGCCTTAGGCTCCTACTGACCTTGAACACAAGCCCACTGCAGTACTGCCACAGTCACTCTGATAACCAAGACAGCTACTAAGTGACTAATGGGCAGACAGTGTGTGCAGCATGGATATGCTGGACAAAGGGATGACTCCTATCCAGCGAGACAGAGCAGGGTGACTCAAGATTTCGTCACAACATTCAGAAGGGCTTACAATTTAAAACTTATGAATTGTTTATTTCTGGAATTTTCCATTTAATATTTTCAGGCCACAGTTGACCATGGGTAACTGAAACCTCAGAAAGTGAAACCATGGATGGGGTCAACTAATGTCCTTTGGTACGGTGGGAGTGTCGAGTATGAAATGGGAGGACAGATGAGGCTACAGATAAGCTTAGACTTTATCCTCAAGGCAGCGGGCAGCCACTGAAGGCTTTTAAACAGAGCTGAGAAGTCGCTGTTAGATTTTCTGGCAGGAGGTCACCAGTAACCTTGAACAGAGCAGTTTCTGGGAGGTAGGAGCAGATGCAGAATTCCAAGAGAACTGTGTTTTTCTTGTCAGACCGGGGCTCCCCAGGGAATGCTATGTTGCTCCCATCAGACTGGTGTACATCAAGGGTGTTGTGATACTTCCATCAAATTGGTGGTTTCCCAGGACATTGTGTGTTTCCCCAAAGGGCTATGTGACCCCTCCCCAGGTACTTTCTCAAAGGGTCTTGAGTCTCTCCCATCAGACTGAGGAATCCTCAGAGCTAAGAAACCATTTTAGGCTGGGCGCGGTGGCTCACGCCTGTAATCCCAGCACTTTGGGAGGCTGAGGTGGGCAGATCACAAGGTCAGGAGTCCGAGACCATTCTGGCCAACATGGTGAAACCTAACAATGCAAAAACTAGCTGGGCGTGGTGGCAGTCGCCTGTAGTCCCAGCTACTCTGGAGGCTGAGGCAGAAGAATCACTTAAACCTGGGAGGCGGAGGTTGCAGTGAGCTGAGATCGCACCACTGCACTCCAGCCTGGAGACAGCAAGATTCCGTCTCAAAAAAAAAAAAAAAGAAACCATTTCATGGACAGAACGAGACGCTGTCTCAAAGATTAGGAACTCCTCTGTGGGTTGTGTGTGCCGTGAGACTGGACTCCCTAAAGGGCTCTGTGTCCCTTTTATCAGATGGGCTCTTTACAGGATTCTGTGTCTCCCTCATTGGTCTTGAGCACTTGCTCCCTGGCTGTACTTGGCAAGGGCTTGAGCTGGAAAAGATGACCAGACTCCCACCGCCCAGAGGGCGTCCCCTGCAGGAGAGCTTCATGCGCCTGGTGGAGGCCTGTGGGGACTCGGAGCAAAGCATGGACAACGGGCTGAGTCGGCTGGACGGCTGCCGCTGACTGTAACATGTAAAGCAGGCACTGAGCACCACCTGCCTGGCAGTCCAGGGCATGGAGAGGTAAGGCCCCCTTGACATAGAGAATAGGGTGAGATGGGCAGGGCTCTCAACCCCTGGATGCAAAACTGTGATTCAGTAAGCAAATATAGCCTAGAACTGGGTCCATTCTATTCCTGGCCTGGTACATGGGGCTGAAGGCACAGACAGCACCCTGCTTGTTACTTCACTGGCCCAACTCATCCTGGACCCCTTGAGCAAGACCATGGCTGGATTCCAGGAACTGGTGGAGTGGAAGTGGATCCAGGAAAGTAAGTGACCACCCAACCCCAGCCTTACCCTCCATCCAGAAACTTGCTTCCTCGTGCCCATTGCTCTGCCCCCTCCCCAGGCTGGCCACCCCTTCCAGCTGCGCTGTGCCCATTCAGCCTTCTCCCATGCCCACCCCAAGCATGAGGCACCCACCTTTCTCCTCTTCCTGGACTGCGTGTGGCAGTTGGGCTGCCGGTTCCCACTGTCATTGGAGTTTGGGGAAGGGCTACTGTTGGCGCTGTTTGGGCACGCCTATGCCTCCTCTTTTGGCACCTTCCTCTGCAACAGCGAAAAGGAGAGGTGAGCTGAGGGGGTGTTGAGGTAGCTTAGGGGCAGGCACAGGAAAGGGTTGGATACCTGTGCCATCAGTGCCTTACTTCCTTTTTTTTTTTTTTTTTTTTTTTTTGAGATGAAGTCTCGCTCTGTCACCTGTCGCCTGGTCTGGAGCGCAGTGGCACGATCTGGGCTCACTGCAACATTTGCCTCCCTGGTTCAAGCTATTCTCCAGCCTCAGCCTCCCGAGTAGCTGGGATTACAGGCATGTGCCACCACGTCCGGCTAATTTTTATACTTTTAGTATAGATGGAGTTTCACCATATTGGCCAGTCTGATCTCAAACTCCTGACCTCAGGTGATCTGCCCACCTAGGCCTCCTTAAGTGCTGGGATTACAAGCGTGAGTCACTGCGCCCAGCCAGCACCTTACTTCCTTAGGAGCCATCTTTCCCGAATTCAAGTGGGTTTGTCTTTTAGGAAAACTGAGTGTTCTCCTTGCCCCACCTCCAAATCTCATACTTCCTCCTAACTTCTGCAAACCCAGAGATAAATAGGTCCAAGGCCAATCCTTTAGACAGACCTACTCTGTCCATAGCCAATTGCAAGTGAACCCCTACCTTGAAAAGAAGGATTAAAGGGGAAATTTGCTGCAAAAATAATTTATAGGGCTCTCTACCACTTTGCAAGGTCGATTGTTTCAAAGCAATAGAACAGAGGTTGAAAGCAGAGTGGAATCATTTGGGCTCAAATTCCAGTTTCACCACTCACCTGCTGGGTGTTCATAGCAAACCCGTCTGAGTCTCAATCTCGTCGGTAGCATGAAGGGGATAAGAGCAGCCATAATCTGGCCGGGCGCGGTGGCTCACGCCTGTAATCCCAGCACTTTGGGAGCTGAGGCAGGCAGGTCACCTGAGATCAGGAGTTTGAGACCAGCCTGGCCAACATGGTAAAACCCCATCTCTACTAAAAATACAAAAAATTAGGCCTGGCACAGTGGCTCACACCTGTAATCCCAGCACTTTGGGAGGCTGAGGTGGGCAGATCACAAGGTCAGGAGATCGAGACCACCCTGGCTAACATGGTGAAACCCCCTGCCTACTAAAAATACAAAAAATTAGCCGGGCATGTTGGCACCCGCCTGTAGTCCCAGCTACTCAGGTGGCTGAGGCAGGAGAATCACTTGAACCTGGGAGTCAGAGGTTGCGGTAAGCCAAGATCCCACCACTGCACTCCAGCCTAGGTGTCAGAGCAAGACTCCATCTCAAAAAAATATAATTAGCCGGGCGTGTTGGCACATGCCTGTAATCCCAGCTACTTGGGAAGCTGAGGCATGAGAATTGCTTGCACCTGGGAAGCAGAGGTTGCAGTGAGCCGAGATCATGCCATTGCATTCCAGCCTAGGCAACAGGGTGGGACTCCATTAAATAAATAAATAAATAAATAAATAAATAAATAAATAAATAAAAGAAGTGGTATTTTTATTATTTGGTTGGCTTGTTGCATATGCTGCCTATCAGCCCCAGATGCCAGCTGTCTTATGAGATTGAGAGATGCGGGGAGGGAGGGTTCACCTTTCCAGGGTGAAGATCAGATTTAGTTATCTTCTGTTGCTCAGTCTTCCTCCATACCCCATCCTGCTTCACTAACCCCACTAGTCCTGGATCATCTCTATTTACCTCCCTCTCCCCCATCCTTCATCTTTAGTCTTTCTCCTAAAATTGTCTGAGTTTGGTCCTCCCTTGCCAGAAGGCCCTCCCCCCGTCTTCATCCACACTGGTCTCTTCCATCTGGACTCTCCGGCAGCCGCCTCACTGTTCTCTGCATCTTCATTGTTATCAATTTTCTTTCAAAAGCTCCTGGGTCCAGACCTATCAATATTCACAGTGGGCCCTTTCCCGCCTTCTTTCTTTGGCTCATGCCGTTCTCCCCGTGTTGGCTGTTGCTTTGCACAGTGGGTATGCTAGGTCTGTTGAGACTCAGCTCAAACATCACATTCTTAATTAGCCTTCTCTGACATTGAGGCAAAACTAAATTGGTTTCTCCCTTTAAATAGAACTCCTTAAGAAGTAGGACTTTGTCTTGTTCCCCTTTTGTTCTAGTGCCTAGTACAAGATCTGACTGGCAATAATGTTTGCAAGAAAAAGGAGAAAAGTAAAGGTTATCACTGCTTCAAAGTGGCTGTCACCCTACTAACCAGGGCTGCCCACCCAGACTCCCAGAGGGCATACCTGGGGCTGGAAACTCACTCCCTGCCTTTCTGCAGATGCCTGTGTGAAGGGAGGACTCAGATGCACTCCCTGTGGTCTGGGCTCAACCAGCCAAAAGAGCAACAAAGACTCCAGAACCCACTCTACATCCTCAATCCCTTGGCCATCTGTGGAGCCCCAGAGCCTGCGGCTGTGGCAAGGTGAGCTCCACACCTTCTCCCCTGGGGATTACCCCTCTGCTCAGCGTCCTGACCTGTCTTCCTCCTCCTCAGGCCTGTTTCTGCGCTGGACCTGCTCACCTGAGCCTGCAGAAGCTGCATGGGGGAAGAGTGTGGCAAATAGTGACAGGAAGGGAGAAGACAGAAGCCTCTCAGCCAACTGCTTCAGCCGAGCCCCTATTCTAAGCACTGGCTCCTTGGATAGCAGCTGAGATGTTCCTGAAACCTCTGCAGGCCCCTTAGGACCTTTACACCTTGGATGAGGGTGCCTGCAACCCAGGTTAGCCAAAAGTACTGAGGGTCTTAAGTTTGAAGTGTCCAAAGTATAGGGAGGTCTCAATAATAAAAGTCTCCATGATCAGCATCAGCTTGCTGGGGTGTCAGTGAAAAGGAAAAATGATGAAACAGACACCACAAAATATCTGACCAGAAGCCATTTATTACCAAACCAATTTATTTCTTAGAGTTCAAAACCTTCTGTGAGAATCTTCTCTGGCCTGGTTGGAGATCCACCTTCTTTTTTTTTTTTTTTTGAGACGGAGTTTTGCTCTTGTTGCTCAGGATGGAGTGCAATGACGTGATCTCAGCTCACTGCAACCTCTGCCTCCTGGGTTCAAGTGATTCTCCTGCCTCAGCCTCCTGAGTAGCTGGGACTATAGGCGTGTGCCACCATGCCTGGCTAATTTTTGTATTTTTAGTAGAGACGGGGTTTCTCCATGTTGGTCAGGCTGGTCTTAAACTCCTGACCTCAGGTGATCCGCCCGCCTTAAAAAAAAAGTGGTGGGATTACAGGCATGAGCCACCACGCCCGGCAGGAGATCCAGCTTCTTAAGCCTCAAACTCAAATTCGAAGTACTGTGGGTCGAAGTAATGGATACGGACGTAACCATCTTCGCCACCGCTGCTGTAGCTGGAAAAAGATAGCCAGGCACCAGTCAGGTGCTTACTCTGGGAGAGGCAGAGACCCAACCCAGGCTTAGGTCAGCTGCTTCACTGGGACCCTACCTCTTGCCATCAGGATGGAAGGCAACACTGTTGATAGGTCCAAAGTGACCCTTGACTCTTCCAAACTCTTCTTCAAAGGCCAAATGGAAGAACCTGGAGGAAAAGGGACACAATTAATTCACTTTCTATCTTCTTCCAAAACACTTTGGAGGTGGCACTCCCCAAATGCAAATTGTTATTATTATTTATTTATTTTGAGATGGAGTCTTACTCTGTCACCCAGGGTGGAGTACAGTGGCGCAATCTCGGTTCACTGGAACCTCCCCCTCCTGGGTTCAAGCAATTCTCCTGCCTCAGCCTCCTGAGTGGTTGGGATTACAGATGCCTGGCTAATTTTTGTATTTTTAGTAGAGATGGGGTTTCACCATGTTGGCCAGGCTGGTCACGAACTCCTGGCCTCAAGCCGCCTTCCTTAGCCTCCCAATGTGCTGGGATTACAGGCATGAGCCACCACACCTGGCCTCAAATGCAAATTGTATCACAAAAAATAAAGCAGAAGCCGAGGCGCAGTGGCTCACGCCTGTAATCCCAACACTTTGGGAGGCCGAGGCGGGTGGATCACTTGAGGCCAGGAGTTTCAGACCAGCCTGGCCAACATCTCTACTAAAAATACAAAAAGCAGCCAGGGACGGTGGCCATGTACCTGTAATCCCAGCTACTCAGAAGCTGAGGTAGAAGGATCGCTTGAGCCCAGGAGGTTGCTGTGAGCAGAGATGGTGCCACTGCACTCCAGCCTGGGCAACAAAGTGAGACCCTGTCTCAAAAAATAATAATAATAAAGCAGAAAAATTGAGATAAGAAGAAGTGAATGTGAACAAAATAAGATGGAAATTGGTGGCTGCGTGCCATGGTTCACGCCTGTAATCCCAGCACTTTGGGAGGCTGAGGCCAGAGGATCGCTTGAGCCCAGGAGTTCGAGGCCAGCCTGGGCAACATAGTGAGACCCTGTCTCTTACTTTTTTAACTTTTTTATTATAAGGGGAAGACTGGACCCAGATGTCTGCCTGAATACATAACTAATACTTATAGAGTGCCTACTATGTGCTGGGCAGTGCTTAAAGAGCTTAATAAATATTAACTGAATAATTTAATCTGCATAATTTTATGTTAAGTATATTGTCATTGTCTCATTATACAGTAGAGGAAATTTGGACATAGAGAAATATAATGAAGGCTGGGCACAGTGGCTCATGCCTGTAATCCCAGCACTCTGGAAGGCCAAGGTGGGCGGATTACTTAAGGCCAGGAGTTCAAGACCAGCCTGGCAAACATGGTGAAATCCTGTCTCTACTAAAAATACAAAAATTAGCCAGGCGTGGTAGTGGGTGCCTGTAATCCCAGCCACCCAGGAGGCAGAGGCAGGATAATTGCTTGAACCCGGGAAGCAGAGGTTGCAGTGAGCAGAGATCGCGCCATTGCACTCCAGCCTGGGTGACAGAGCAAGACTCCGTGTCAAAAAAAAAAAAAAAAAAGGCTGGGCACGGTGGCTCACGCCTGTAATCCCAGCACTTTGGGAGGCTGAGGCGGGCGTATCACGAAGTCAGGAGATCGAGACCATCCTTGCTAACACGGTGAAACCCCGTCTCTACTAAAAATACAAAAAGAAAATTAGCCAGGCATGGTGGTGGGCGCCTGGGCCGCTGAGGCAGGAGAATGGCGTCAACCCGGGAGGCAGAGCTTGCAGTGAGCAGAGATCACGCCACTGCGCTCCAGCCTAGGCGACAGAGCGAGACTCCATCTCAAAAACAAAATAAAAACAAAAACAAACAAACAAAAAAGGTACACCCCATGAGATTTTAATTTGGAAGAGCTCTCTTCTTCTTTACCTGGCCTCAAACTTGCCAATCCTGGTGGAGGTTGTGGTTACATCCATGGCTTCCTGACCACCGCCCAGGACCACCTGAATGGAAGAAGAAACTCTAGATGGGACCAATGGACACCAAGTCCATTTTGTGTTTTTCTGCTGCCATATACATTTTTAACATCTCACACGGCTCAATGGGAGGATACCAAAGGTAGGGGATGATCAGACACTTCTGCCACCTCCTGCTGGCTGCCCTGGGGCTATTCAATCCTTCCAGCTTTGTCACTCCTCTGGGCATCTCCTCTCTGCCTGACATCATTTCCCCCACAATGTTGTAGCCCATCTTCTGGACAAGCATCTAGAACTTGGAAGCTTCCTGAGGCTTCAGCAGGAAGGCAGGTGGGGTTCTCTTACATGGTCATAGTTGGGGGAGAGGGCAGCTGAGTTGACAGGACGTTCTGTCCGGAAAGTCTTCTGATGTTCAAGAGTTGTGGAGTCAAAAAGCTGGAGAGAGAAGGCAGGGGGGAAATCTGTAAAGAGCTTTCCTGGGGGAAGTCGGGCAGGGTGAGCTGTGCAGCCAGAGGGAGGGAGCAGCCCTGCCAGACCGCTGCCCAGGCTCACCTTGGCTGTGTTGTCCTTGGACGCGGTCACAAACATAGTCATGTCCCTGGATAACTGGATGTCGTTGATCTGCCGGGAGTGCTCCTTAACATTCACCAACACCTCTCCAGACTAGGGAAGGAAGAAGAGTGAGACTGAATGGGCCCAATCCCTACTAATCTCAGCTCCCCAGAAACCCAAGCACCCAAATGAAAGCTGAGACAGCATGGACTTTGTGTTTTCCTCACCCCCTCTATCCTATCAGTCACCCCTAAATATCCCTTGACTCTGTCCAGTAATGTACATCCTATGCCTATTGGCTAGTTCAGGTTCACTCTCCAAACATAACCTGCAAAAGCTGTTGGAAGGAAAATCTGGCCATTGATAACCCTTTAAAGATTCCCTACTGCCTGGAGGAAAGTCAAAACTCTTTACCTCCTCACACTGAAGGACGTTTAAAATCTATTCCCCGTCCTCTGTCCCCAAGACCACACCCCAAGGGTTTCTGAAGACTCCATACTTTCTTAACTCTGTGCCTTTGCCTTTGCTGTTCCTTTTGCCTGTGGGATGTTCTTTCCTTCCTGCTTGAAGCTCCATTTATTCTCCAGGGTTTAATGTACACGCCACCTCCCTGGGAGAGTGCACCTTCCACACTTGGCTGAGACCTCTATGGTGGCACAATTCACAATCTGACTCAGGTGCTAGCTGTTTGCAAGTCTGTCTCCCCATGGGGGAAGGGACTGCATCTGATTTACTTCTTTGTTCTAGGAGCTCAGCATTATACTCAGCATTATACAGGGCATTATACTCAGTGGTGGCACGGAAATGCTCATTTGTGATCCTTAATTATTTTTTTGAGACAGGGTCTTGTTCTGTCACCCAGGCTGGAGTACAGTGGCACAATCATGGCTCACTGCAGCCTCAATCTCCCAGACTCAAGCAATCTTTCAGCCTCAACATCCTGAGTACCTGGGACCAAAGGCACACTCCACCACACCCAGCTAATTTTTATTTTTTTTTTGTAGAGACAGGGTCTTCCTATATTGCCCAGGCTGATCTCAATCTCCAGGTCTCAAGCAATCCTGCCACAGCCTCCCAAAGTGTTGGGATTACAGGTGTGAGTCACCACACCCGGCCTGTGATCCTTATTAACATGTCCTGAGTACTTTGTGACAAGTTTTTCAAACATGTGATATCATTTGATCCTTGAAACATTTTACAGATAAACAGGGTCAGAGAAGTCATGTAAATTGCCCAAGATCACACAGCTAGAAAGTGGTGAAATCTACATTTGAATCTCACCTCTGCTCTTTTTAAAATTTTTTATTAACTTTTTTTTTTTTTTTTTTTTAGAGACAGGGTCTCACTGTCACCCAGGCTGGAGTGCAGTGGTGCAATCATAGCTCACTGCAGCCCCAACCCCTGAGCTCAAGAGATCCTCCTGCCTTGGCCCCCAAAGGCACTGGGATTACAGATATGAGCCACAGCATACAGCCCTGCCCTTGTCCTGAACTAGTGTGCTATCAGCAGGACCCGAGGCAGGTGGATCATCTGAGGTCAGGAGGTCAGGATTCAAGACCAGCCTGGCCAACATGGAGAAACCCCATCTCTACTAAAAATACAAAAATTACCCAGGCATGGTGGCAGGTGCCTATAGTCCCAGCTACTCAAGAGGCTGAGGCAGGAGAATGGCTTGAACCCAGGAGGTAGAGGTTGCAGTGAGCCGAGATCGTACCACTGCACTCCAGCCTGGGTGACAGGGTGATACTCTGTCTCAAAAAAAAAAAAAAAAAGCCACGAGCGGTGGACTGCCTGAGGTCAGGAGTTCATGACCAGACTGACCAACATGGTGAAACCCTGTCTCTACTAAAAATACAAAAAAAAATTAGCCAGGTGCGGTGGCATGCACCTGTAATCCCAGCTACTCGGGAGGCTAAGGCAGGGGAATTGCTTGAACCAGGGAGGTGGAGGTTGCAGTGAGCCGAGATGGTGCCACTGCACTCCAGCCTGGGCGACAGAGAGAGACTCTATCTTTAAAAAAAAAAAAAAAAAATTTATTCTGGTAGGCTCAAGCCCCATGTGGCCTCTTACCTTGGCACTATACTGGTTGAGCTCTCCACTCTCATGGCCAGCGATGATGCACTCCCCCAGGGGTCCCCAAACAGCACTGGTGATTTTAGAGTCATTGCAAGGGATCTTCATGTAGGGCTCATTGTTGTCTGTGTGGGGCAGTAGATGTTAGGCCCTGGGCTCTAGAACTGCACCCTTTACCTCAACCCCAGCCCTATTCCCAGCCCTCACCAATCTGGCTCGGATCCCGCAGGTCAAAAAAGCTCACAAAGCACTGGTAGCCCATCTGCTTGTCCGTGGAGAACATGATGATGTTGCCCCCAAAGTCAAAACCGCAGGTCCGGACAGCCGAATTGGTCTTGAGAAGGGCCAGCTGCTTTCCTGGAGTCAGGCAGAGTCTGGGCTACACCATCCATTGCAATTGCAGGGAGGACATTCTAGAGAATGCTACCATCACATCTCACTGTTTGTCTTGCTCCAGTGACCCAAACTTAAAAAGTATTTTAACTTTTCTTTTTTTCTTTTTTGAGACAGTTTCACTCTGTTGCCCAGGCTGGAGTGCAGTGGTGCAATCTCGGCTCACTGCAAGCTCCGCCTCCCGGGTTCACGCCATTCTCCTGCCTCAGCCTCCCAAGTAGCTGGGACTACAGGCGCCTGCCACCATGCCCCACTAATTTTTTTGTATTTTTAGTAGAGACGGGATTTCACCGTGTTAGCCAGGATGGTCTTGATCTCCTGACCCGTGATCCGCCCGCCTCAGCCTCCCAAAGTGCTGGGATTACAGGTGTGAGCCACCGCGCCCGACCTTTTTTTTTTTTTTGAGATGGAGTTTCGCTCTTGTCCTGCAGGCCGAACTGCGATGGCGTGATCTCGGCTCACTGCAACCTTTCAAGCGATTCTTCTGCCTCAGCCTCCTGAGTCGATGGGATTACAGGCGCCCGCCACCATGCCTGGCTCATTTTTGTATTTTTAATAGATGGGGTTTCACCATGTTGGCCAGGCTGGTCTTGCACTCCTGACCTCAGGTGATCCACCTACCTCAACCTCCCAAAGTGCTGGGATTACAGGCGTGAGCCACCACACCTGGCCAAGTATTTTAACTTCTTACCTAGCCTCTTTCCTCAGACATCCTGCTAATACTCATACGTAGACTGCAATATATCTGTCTCTCCCTCAGACTGTGCTTCTCCACAGCAAAGACCTGATCTGATTTCCCTGCATGTCCCCAGTACCCAGCATAGACGTGGCACTAAACAGAACAGCTTAGGCTGGGCACAGTGGCTTATGCCTATAATCTCAGCACTTTGGGAGGCCAAGGCGGGTGGATCACTTGAGCTGAGGAGTTCGAGACCAGCCTGGCCAACATGGTGAAACCCTGTCTCTACTAAAAATACAAAAATTAGCCGGTGGCCAGGTGCAGTGGCTCATGCCTGTAATCCCAGCACTTTGGAAGGCTGAGGTGGGTGGATTACCTGAGGTCTGGAGTTTGAGACCAGTCTGGCCAACATGGTGAAACCCTGTCTCTACTAAAAATACAAAAATTAGCCAGGTGTGATGGCGCATGTCTGTAATCCCAGCTATTTGGGAGGCTGAGGCAGGAGAATCACTTGAACCTGGGAGGCGGAGGTTGCAGTAAGCCAAGATTGTGCCACTGCACTCCAGCCTGGGTGACACAGCGAGAGAATCTGTCTCAAAAAAAATAATCAGCCAAGCATGGTGGCGTGCACCTATAATCCCAGCTACTGGGGCTGGCTGAGACAGGAGAATCCCTTGAACCCGGGAGACAGAGGTTGCAGTGAGCCGAGATAGTGCCATTGCTCTCCAGCCTGGGTGACAGCGAGACTCTGTCTCAAAAATAAGAAAAAGAAAAAAAAAAAAAAGAAAACTTAATCTATGCTTCCTCTACCATGGCGTGTATTTTCTCATCTATCTTTCTTGTCTCTTATTCCCTAGACTGGAAACTATCTATGGATTTCATCTCTATTTTCCTAGGACCTGTTTACTCAAACAGGTACACTGTAAGTCCTCAATATTTGCTAAAAAAGTGAATGAACCCAGCTTACCTGTTTCACAGTCCCAGAGACGACAGCTGTTGTCAGCTGAGCCAGTGAGGACATGCTTGGTGTCCCCTGAAGAGTTGTTAAGAAATATGACGAAGTTCACCTGAGCCCTTGTCCTCTTGGGATGCCAAGTGAATCATCTCCCTGTTCAGCCCCAAAGAGCCTTTCTTCCCCTCTTACCTCCTTATCCAGAACTGGAATTTGTCCTGAATGTTTCCTCAGCCAGTGAAGAGACCAGGGAGTAGGAGGTATCGTTCTCTAGGCCCTCAACAGCACCCCCAACTCCCAACTCCCAACTCAGCCTCTCCATCGCTGACAGACCCTAGCAACACGGACTCAGACCCAAAACAAGGATACAGTCAGCGTCCACACACCACACAGCTCCGGTATGGCCCATGTAGGTGCCCAGCCTCTCACCATTCACAGAGTACCATACATTGACGATCTGGAAAAGTCAAATCACAGGATAGTACACATCCCAGTAAGAGCAATGGCTTCCTATTTTGCCCCAGGAACCCTCAGCAGCCTGTAGCAAGGCTGATTCTGCCCTCTTCTGTTCATTTCTTGGGAAACAGCAGGGAGCTGGTAAAAAGACCAACTCCTGGATTCTCCTCCCTTCCTGAAGGGAAGCAACAGAGGAGTCAGGCGGCTTGTAAAGGCATCCTCATTTGTTAGCTCCAGCTCTCCTGGGACTCCCAACGGCTCCAAAGAATAAAAGGCCAAGTTGAGCTCTAGTCCAGAAAAACAGTATCTCTGATGTCTTATCCAAGTGGGAGCAGCTGGTAGTAAGGAAGTCTGGGTTCTGGTGCCTGCTCTGCCACTGTCTCACTATATGATCTCAAATACAGTGCTTCTCTCCTCTGAACTTCAGTTTTCTCATCTTGAAAATGGCCAGGCCGGGTGTGGTGGCTCATGCCTGTAATCCTAGCACTTTGGGAGGCCGAGGCAGGCGGATCACCTGAGGTCAGGAGTTCAAGACAAGCCTGTCCAACATGGTGAAACCCCGTCTCTACTAAAAATACAAAAAATTAGCTGGGCATGGTGGCACGAGCCTGTAGTCCCAGCTACTCGGGAGGTTGAGGCAGGAGAATCGCTTGAACCTGGGAGGCAGAGGTTGCAGTGAGTCGAGATCGCGCCACTGCACTCCAGCTTAGGCGACAGAGCGAGACTCCGTCTCAAGAAAAAATAAAATAAAATGGCCAGGTGCCTCAAAAGGCAGTATCATGAGGGATTGTTTGGCATTGAGTAGCAGGATGGGATTGACTTAAAATGAGACTAGAGACACCCTCATTAAGTTCCCTGTGTCTGAATAACACAGCCTGCACCTATCCTGGTAGAAAGATTAGATTATCCCTAAAGGTCGCATCCCGTTCTCTGGGCAAGCTGACCCTCATCTTTATCCCCTTTCCACAGTGGTCTCTTGCTTTTCTTGGAGTGCAGTGGCACGATCTCAGCTCACCGCGCTCAAGCGATCCTCTCGTTTCAGACTCCGAAGTAGCTGAGACCACAGGCGCGAGCCACCATGTCAGGCTAATTTTTTTGTGTGTAGAGATGGGTCTTACTACGTTGCTCAGGCTGGTCTCCAACTCCTGGGCTCAAGCGACCCTCCCACCTCGGCCTCTCAAAGTGCTGGGATTACAGGTGTGAGCCACCGCACTCGGCCAATAGAGTTCTTCCCCACCTTTCCCGGTAGAATACTTTCGCCAGCCTACCCCCGGCATGGCCTCTCCCTACTTCTCACAATGGGCTGCTCTTTGGTTCCCCGCTAACGGCAAAACTGGCGTGTCCACCCATCGTCCTGGCAGAAGGATCCCGCCCCTCCCGGACCCCCTCCAGCCAACACTCACAGGGTCCTTGGCCACAGTAAAGAGGAGGTCTCCTTCGCGGTTATACTTAATCTGCGTAATGGACCGCTCATGGCCCTGCAGTAGGATCGGCTTCTGTGGGGACAAGACAGTAACGTCAGTGCTCGGAATTGGGCCCCAGCCTCAGCCCAGGACCCCCACTGCAATACCCCTAACTCTGAAACTCACCATCCCGGCGGTGACGCGAGGAAGGCCGCAACGTGAGTAAGACCGGAAAAGGTTTCGAGGTCACTTCCGGATTATGGGTCTCCGCCCCCTCGTTCCCGGAAGTAGAAGACAGCGGCGTTGCCATGGCGGCGTCTCTGGGTAGGTAGCCGGCCCCGCCCTTCCATGGATTTCCCGACCCTCGCCTCGAATTCATTTCCTGCTCCACATCCACCCTCTAACCCCGACCCCTGCTACAACCCCAGAGGCCGGACTCCTGGATTCATCTCCCCAGCTTCCCTGGGCCTGCCTTAGCCGCCAGTCGCAGCCGAGGCGAAGAGAGCGAAGGAGGGAAGTGGGGGCGGCTAGCTGGGGCTAGAAGGCCAGGAGAGGGCGGGGTGGGCGGCCGTTTGGGGTGGGGGTCAGGGTGACTCACTCGTCTGCATTCAGGGCAGGTGTTGGCTCTGGTGCTGGTGGCCGCTCTGTGGGGTGGCACGCAGCCGCTGCTGAAGCGGGCCTCCGCCGGCCTGCAGCGGGTTCATGAGCCGACCTGGGCCCAGCAGTTGCTACAGGAGATGAAGACACTCTTCTTGAATACTGAGGTGCGTCTCTGTGAAAGGCCCCTCTCTCGGTGGAGTTGCCGCCAAGAATTTGGTCTTTGGAGTCAAACAGGTCTGGGTCAGCCCCACCACTTACTCACTAGAAATTCTCGGAAAAGTCAGTTGTCCTTGAGCCTCAGTTTCATCATCTGTAAATGGCGATTATAATAATAACCATCTGATAGGTCAGTTGCAGGAATTAGGTGAGATACGTAGAGCACTTAGTATTAGGCCTAGAACATAGTAAGTGCTCAATCTATGGCTGCCATTATTCACATTTTATTGTGATTCCTTCAGTTACATAAGGCAACATTTGTGAGCCTTTCCAGAGGGAGGGCTTGGGGCTCAAATTGGCCCTGCAGGGGAGGAGTTCAGAGGAGGAAGGCTGGAGCTGGAGGACTTGGGGAAGGCTTCCTGGAGGGGCTGACATTGGCTTCAAGGCCTTGCAGGATGGGAACTAGCAGAGGTGAGGGAGAGGGTAGTTTGAGCAAAGGCACAGACTTCAGTCTGTTTCCCTCTTTGCCCTGGAAGGATCCTCCTTAGAGGGATTAGTGTTCTCTGGGTCCTTATAACCCTGCCTCCCTCCAAGGAAAGACATTGGCTAGGAGCTCAAAGAAGGCAGTGCTGCTCAGTCAGGCCATCACACTGACTGCAGGTTTCTCCTCTTTCCAGTACCTGATGCCCTTTCTCCTCAACCAGTGTGGATCCCTTCTCTATTACCTCACCTTGGCATCGACAGGTGGGTCCTGGCTTGGAACTGTTCTGCTTAGTGTTTGAGGCCACCTGGAAGAGTGATTGGGGGGGCGGGGTGGAGCTTGAAACACCTCATTCCCATCAGTGAGAGAGGGCTGACTAGCTCTAGTTCCCTCTTACTACCCTCTTCTCTGAACAAGAGGGGCACAGTGGGCTGGTTATGAGTATGTTGCTAGGCACTGGAGTTGGTTTGAAGCCTGGCAGTCATGTGTGACCAGCGGAGGAAGAAGGAAGGTTCATTTTGCTGTGCCAAGTGCTGGCTTTCACATTCTTGCTTCCACTGTGTGCTACCTACCTGACCATGAGCAAGTCACTCATTTGAGCCTTGGTTTTATATAGTTGGCTTCATAGCATTGTGAGGATTAAATTTAATGAATGGGAAACATCTAGGAGAGTGCCTGGCACACAGTCAGAGCTCCATATACATAAATTTCCTTTCTCTTGACATTTGTGACTGCCCTCTACTACGTCAGCTACTGCACTAGTCTTACACATTATTTAATTCCAATCATGACTCTGTAAAGCAGATATGATTATCTTAGAAAATGAAGTTGCAAAACTTTGGGCAATTTCACCTCTCAAGTCCCACAGGATGTCAGTGCAGAAGGATTTGAAGCCATATATTAAAAGTTTATGCTCGACTGGGCATGGTGACTCACGCCTGTAATCCCAGCACTTTGGGAGGCCAAGGAGGGCAGATCATTTGAGGTCAGGAGTTATAGACCAGTCTGGCCAACATGCTGAAACCCCGTCTCTACTAAAAATAACAAAATTAGTTGGGTATGGTGGTGTGTGCCTGTAGTCCCAGCTACTTGGGAGGCTGAGGCACGAGAATGGCTTGAACCTGGGAGGCGGAGGTTGCAGTGAGCTGAGATCATGCCACTGCACTCCAGTCCCTGGGCAACAGAGCGAGACTCTGTCTCAAAAACAGAAAGAAAGAAATAATATGCACTTATTTAAAGAGTTTGAAAACCTCTGGCCTCATGCATTCACTGCTGTGGAAGAATGCTGAACCCTTGACCAGCTGACTACAGGTAGCCATTCACCAAGTTTTAATCAAATTGCAGTTTTGGGTTCTTTTTATCTCATTACCCTTTCTGCCTGTATCCTTTAATATCCATCCTTTCTAATAACCAGAACAGTAATAACTATTTATGAAGCATCCACTTCAGCCAGGGACTATCCATGCATTATCACAGTTCATCTTACAACAACCCAACAAAAGAAATGGTATACTGTGACCCCTATTTTACATGCGGGGAAACAGGTTGAGTGTTTGAATATCCTAACCAAGATTGCAAGGGAAACTCAGATCTGCCCCACTCCAATGCCCTCACTTTCCACTGCACCGTGCTGCATCCTTCTTCCATCTACTGTTGCAAACCAGACCTTAGCAGCCATGACACTCCTTGTAAGGTATGTAAACTTAAGAAGGCAGCTCTGGGCAGGGCACAGTGGCTGAGGCCTATAATTCCAGCACTTTTGGAGGCTGAGGTGGGCAGATAACCTGAGCCTAGAGACCAGCCTAGGCAACAACAACAACAAAAATACGAAAATTAACTGGGCTTGGTGGTGTGTGCCTGTAGTCCTAGCTGCTCAGGAGGCTGAGGTGGGAGGATCGCTTGAGCTCAGGAGGTTGAGGCTGCAGTGAGCCTTGACCTCACCACTGCACTCCAGCCTGAGCAACAGAGAGAGACCCTGTCTCAAAACAACACCAACAAAAACGAAAAACAACAAAAAAAGCAGCTCTTTGTAAGTGGGGTTGTATCAATTTCTTAGATGGGTAATGCCTCCATGCTGGGGCCTCCCAGGGGATGAGGAGCAGGACAGTTTGCTCCTCTGCCTCACACAGGCGAGCCCTGGGAGTGCTGGGAAAGAATTTGCTGAGGAGCCAGTGTGAGCATCTGGTCTGCAGTTGAGTCTTGTTACCATGGATAACTCAGCTGATTTGTCCATTGGTCTTTTTTATGTGTATGTGGCGCTTTTTTTTTTTTTTTTTTTTTTTTTGAGACGGCATTTCGCTCTTGTTGCCCAAGCTGGAGTGCAATGGTGCGATCTTGGCTCACTGCAACCTCCGCCTCCCAGGTTCAAGTGACTCTCCTTCCTTAGCCTCCCCACTAGCTGGGATTACGGGCATGTGCCACCACGCCTGGCTAATTTTGTTTTTTTGTTTTTGTTTTTTGAGATGGAGCCTTGCTGTGTCACCCAGGCTGGAGTGCAGTGGTGCAATCTCTGGTCACTGCAACCTCTGCCTACCAGGTTCAAGCAATTCTCCTGCCTCAGCCTCCCAAGTAGCTGGGACTACAGGCATGCGCCACCATGCCTGGCTAATTTTTGTATTTTTAGTAGAGACGGGGTTTCACAATGTTGGCCAGGCTGGTCTTGAACTCCTGACCTCTAATGATCCACCCGCCTCGGCCTCCCAAAGTGCTGGGATTACAGGCGTGAGCCACCACACCCAGCCTAATTTTGTATTTTCAGTAGAGACGGGGTTTCTCCATGTTGGTCACGCTGGTCTCTAACTCCCGACCTCAGGTGATCCGCCCGCCTCAGCCTTCCAAAATGTTGGGATTACAGGCATGAGCCACTGCGCCTGGCTGTGGCTCTTTTTTTGATGTGATAAGAACACTTAACAGGAGATCTACCCTCAACAAATTTTAAGTTAACTCCATTAGTCTTTTTCTTTTTTTTTTTTTTTTGAGACAGAGTTTCACTCTTGTTTCTCAGGCTGGAGTACAATGGTGTGATCTTGGCTCAGTGCAACCTCTGCCTCCTGGGTTCAAGCGATTCTCCTGTCTCAGCCTCCTGAGTAGCTGGGATTACAGGCGTCCGCCACTATGCCTGGCTAATTTTTGGTATTTTTAGTAGAGACGGGGTTTCACCATGTTGGCCAAGCTGGTCTTGAACTCCTGACCTCAGGTGATCCGCCCGCCTCAGCCCCCCAAAGTGCTGGGATTACAGGCGTGAGCCACCCTGCACCCGGCCAACTCCATTACTCTTTTTCAAGTTTGCTTATTGGCAGTCAGCCCCTTGGAACTTCAAAATTAAGGAACAGATCCTGGGCTATGATGCCCTCTACCCACACCACAGGTCCAGCCCAATGTCCTGAACAGGTCCTGCTCCTTCCTTCTGACACTTTTTATTTTTAACTCCATAAGGCCTGAGCTTGGGCTGAAACAGAAACAAAATGTGCTTCATCTGATGTTCTGCTCTGTCTATATCCACAGTTTAATAACGGCACAGGCTTTGGAGTCAGGCAAGCCTTGGTTTAAATCCTCAACTTGCCTTAGTTTATGTGACTTCTTTGAGCCTTTGTTTCTTTTACGCAAAATGGTGATAATCCCCTTCTTGCAGTGTTGTGAAAATTGAGATGTGTACACAAAGCACCTAGGCCATGGTATGTGCTTAATAAATGGTGGCTGTGCTCGGTGTTACCTGACTCTCTACTCATCCTTTGGGATTTGGGTGCCTGCCTATCCGTCCAGATGTCCTTGAGATCTCACGAGTTCTCTTTGAGTGCAAAGACCTCATTCTCATTATCAAACCAGGCTGGTCCCAGACCTCAGAGTTCAGGTCTTCATGCTGGAATCCTGGGAAGCACTGAACGTGGAGTCAGGAGATGGGGGTTTGAGTCCTGAGATTTGCTGTGACTTCATCTGGAAGATGGGGTTTTTTTTTTTTTTTTTTTTTTTTTTTTTTAGAAATCTCAGGTTTTTATTTGTAATCCTTCTAGAGTAAAGAAACAGATTGGGGCAATATTAGCAATTCGTAAATCACCATCCAAACCCACCATGAACAGATAGAGCAAACTGACTCAGTGAAAGAGAAATGACTGGAAGCAAAATGGAGTCAAAGTTCATGTCTTTAGGGCAGATACATTTTACCCAGTAATATTTCTGGAAGATGGGGTTTTGATACCTTTTTTAAAGGTATGAAATGATGATGATGGAAGTGTTTTGTGCCTAGAAAGGCATTTGTTGCATCTCAGGCATTCTTTTCATTCTGACCACCCAGATCTGACCCTGGCTGTGCCCATCTGTAACTCTCTGGCCATCATCTTCACACTGATTGTTGGGAAGGCCCTTGGAGAAGATATTGGTGGAAAACGTAAGTTAGACTACTGCGAGTGCGGGACGCAGCTCTGTGGATCTCAACATACCTGTGTTAGTTCCTTCCCAGAACCCATCTCCCCAGAGTGGGTGAGGACACGGCCTTTTCCCATCCTGCCCTTTCCTCTGCAGCTGTTTTGCTTCCTTGTGGCCATCAGAGTTCCCTTCCCCTGGACAGTCTGGGGAAAGACAGAGGCTGGGGTTTGGGATTGAAGACCAGACCCCATCTGAGCCCTTCCTCCAGCCCTGTACCAGCTCCTACTGGCATGGCTGAGCTCAGACCCTCTTGATTTCTGCCTATTATCCCAGGAGCAGTTGCTGGCATGGTGCTCACCGTGATAGGAATTTCACTCTGCATCACAAGCTCAGTGAGTAAGACCCAGGGGCAACAGTCTACCCTTTGAGTGGGCCGAACCCACCTCCAGCTCTGCTGCCTCCAGGAAGCCCCTGGGCCATGAAGTGCTGGCAGTGAGCGGATGGACCTAGCACTTCCCCTCTCTGGCCTTAGCTTCCTCCTCTCTTATGGGGATAACAGCTACCTCATGGATTACAATAAGATAACAAGAGTGAAAGAGTTTTGTAACCTTCAAGTGCTGTTCAGCTGCGGGGATTTAGCACAGGAGACTCTACGCTCACCCTCAGCAACCTTTCTGCCCCAGCAGCTCTCTTCCTGCTAACATCTCAGGCTCCCAGCCCAGCCACCATTACTGTGGCCTGATCTGGACTATCATGGTGGCAGGTTCCATGGACTGCAGAACTCCAGCTGCATGGAAAGGGCCAGCTGCAGACTTTGAGCCAGAAATGCAAACGGGAGGCCTCTGGGGCTCAGTCAGAGCGCTTTGGCTGAATGAGGGGTGGAACCGAGGGGAAGAAGGTGCGTCGGAGTGGCAGATGCAGGAAATGAGCTGTCTATTAGCCTTGCCTGCCCCACCCATGAGGTAGGCAGAAATCCTCACTGCCAGCCCCTCTTAAACAGGTAGAGAGCTGTGAGCCCCAGCCCCACCTGACTCCAGCACACCTGGCGAGTAGTAGCTGTCAATAAATCTATGGTAAACAGACAAGAGGTTAGTAAGTATTCTTTTATTGTGACAAACCCACTCCCCCGTTTGTGGCCTGTCTCCCAGGCTCAGTCAGCTACTCCTTTCTCTGGCCAGAGAATCCCATAAGGAAATAGTCCCCACAGCCAGGGCTGCTCTGCTCAGAGGAAGGGAAGGCTGGGCTGTGGGTTTAGGAGCAGGAGAACGGGGAGGGCTGAGGAGGCCGCAGCGTACCCTGTGAGCCCAGCGGAGGTGCTGGCTCCTGAGGAACAAGCTGCTGGAGGCTAAGGACGAAAGGTGGCCAGAGTAGTGGTCCCCAGTTGCCCTCTGGAGCTGCTGGCTCTCAAGATGGCAGAGCTGGGGCTGAGGCTGAGATAGCAGCCCCAGCCCCAGGCTGGTTTTCCAGGGACAAGGCCTCTTCCACTATCTGTGCTGCCCTCTGCAGGAGGTGGAAGGCCATACAGAATGGAGCCGTGAGTATGGCCAGCCTCCAGCTCTCAGCCAGGAAGTCCCCAACCCCAAGGAAGGAAGAAACTGGAAATTAGGAACTGCTTCCTCATTTAACAAGGTAGGAAGTTAGGAGATCATTTACTTTCAATCACAAGGGAGGAGAACTGTTCCTGGGGCCCAAGGCTGCCAGTTTCCAGCTCAGAGCTCCTCCCACCCCAACATACTGTTTCCTGATCCAACAGCTTACCTGATCCAAGGGCTCCTCTGTCTGGGTGTCTTCATCATCTGCTACTTCCAGGGCCCCCGCTGTCTCCTTCCTTCGGTGGGGAGCTCCGTATACTCCTATAACTCCTAAAGAGGGGAGGCAGCACTGGGTGATGCCCAGGCTGAAGAGCCCTCAGCATTCCTGCCCTGGACCTTCATGCTAGCCCCTTTCCCTCCCCTGAACCTGGTTCTGCATTCCCCACCACCTCCCAGGATGGCAAGGAAGTGAGAGGTGGGCCTTTGGTCCCACTCCCATCCCCTCTATATCCCACCCCTGAAGTCTCATCGCTTTAAGCACTGCCCTTTCCAGGTGCTTCTTTTCATGTGATGAGGCCCTGTGAAGAAGGGACAGGATATACAGACGGGGGCAGCTGGAGACAGTTATGATGAGGTCAGTACCAGCTTTTTTTTTTTTTTACGGGCAGTCTCCTGAGCCACAGTAGGTTCAGACTCTTTTATCTTTTTTTTTTTTTTTTTTTCAGTGCCGGCTTTGTGTCTGAGCATTCTGCTCCCATGGACATCCCCAACAACAGCAGGGACCAACCTATGTCACTGTCAAAGGGCAGCTGAGAAGGTCCTGAGCCCCAGGGACCCCTCACCTGATGGGAATGAGAGTGTGGGGAGCTTGCTTCTTGGCTGAATGGTCTGCTGGGGTCTGGCATAGAAAGCAGATGGCTTAATTCGGTCTGGTTCCTTTGGAGAGGGCTGGGTTACCTGGGCCCTGTGGCCTTGGGCCTAGAGAAAGGACACTGGGCTTGGACCCTGATTGCTGGCCATTCTTACCTTTCCTACTCCCCAGTTCAGGCTTCAGAGAGCCCCTGGCGCCTGCAGGAACATGGCAGAGGAGACGCCGTCTGTCTTCACAAAGTACGTCCTCCCTCCTTGCTGCCTCTTCCCACCAGCCTGACTTATCCAGGGACAGAGCAGTAGGTGCCTGGCACTCCTCGATGCCCAGTGAAACCAGACTGTGCTTCCCCACCCCCACCGCCATGCCCCATGCTCACTGGCTCATTTCTTGGGAGGGCTTAGAGCTGGATAATATAAGTTCCCTTGGACCCTGCTGTGCCAAATACGCCAATTCTCTCTCCCAGCGTCCAACCTAGCAAGAAGGTATTAAATCCTGCAAATCAGATGAGAATTCTGGTCTGGCCCCTGCCACTCAATAACTGTGTCACCCTGAACAAATCACTTCACTTTTTTTTTTTTTTTTTTTTTTTTTTGAGACTTGAGTCTTACTCTCTCACCCAGGCTGGAGTGCAGTGGTGTGATCTCGGCTCACCACAACCTCCGCCTCCCAGGTTCAAGTGATTCTCCTGCCTCAGCCTCCCAAGTAGCTGGGACTACAGGCACCCACCACCATGCCCAGCTAATTTTTTTGTACTTTTAGTAGAGATGGGGTTTTATCATGTTGGCCAGGCTGGTCTTGAACTCCTGACCTCAGGTGATCCACTCTCCTCGGCCTCCCAAAGTGCTGGGATTACAGGTGTGAGCCATCTTGCCCAAGGCCCACTTCACTCTTTTCAGCTTCAGTTTCCACCTCTGGAAAATGGGGATAATCTTTCTTTCACAAGATTATTAACAGTGGCCAGGCGAGGTGGCTCACGACTGTAATCCCAGCACTTTGGGAGGCTGAGGTGGGCAGATCACCTGAGGGAGTTTGAGACCAGCCTGATCAACATGGAGAAACCCTGTCTGTACTAAAAATTAAAAAAATTAGCCGGGTGTGGCTGAGCGCGGTGGCTCACGCCTGTAATCCCAGCACTTTGGGAGGCTGAGGTGGGCTGATCACGAGGTCAGGAGATCGAGACCATCCTGGCTAACACGGTGAAACCCCGTCTCTACTAAAAATACAAAAAAAATTAACCGGGCATGGTGGTGGGTGCCTGTAGTCCCAGCTGCTCGGGAGGCTGAGGCAGGAGAATGGCATGAACCCGGGAGGCGGAGCTGGCAGTGAGCCAAGATTGCGCCACTGCATTCCAGCCTGGGCAACAGAGCGAGACTCCATCTCAAAAAAAAAAAAAAGAAAATTAGCCGGGTGTGGTGGCACGTACCTGTAATCCCAGCTACTCGGGAGGCTGAGGCAGGAGAATCACTTGAACCCAGAAGGTGGAGGGTGCAGTGAGCTGAGATTGTGCTATTGCACTCCAGCCTGAGCAACAAGAGTGAAACTCCGTCTCAAAAAAAAAAAAAAAAAAAATTATTAAGAGGATGCAGGCTGGGCATAGTGTAATCACAGCACTTTGGGAGGCCAAGGTGGGAGGATTGCTTGAGCCCAGGAGTTCAAGACCAGCCTTCGCAATATCGTGAGACTCATCTCTATATTTAAAATAAAAGAAAAAAGGAGGCTGGGCACGGTGGCTCACGCCTGTAATCCCAGCACTTTGGGAGGCTGAGGCGGGCACATCACAAGGTCAGGAGTTCAAGACCAGCCTGGCCAACATGGTGAAACCCCATCTCTACTAAAAATATACAAAATTAGCTGGATATGGTGGAGCGTGCCCATAATCCCAGCTACTCAGGAGGCTGAGGCAGGAGAATTGCTTGAACCGGGACCTGGGAGGCGGAGGTTGCAGTGAGCCAAGATCCTGCCACTGCACTCCAGCCTGGACTACAGAGCAAGACTCCGTCTCAAAAAAAAAAAAAAGAAAAGAAAAAGAGAGGATGCAGTGAAATAAGGTCAGAGGCTGTGCCAGAAGAGTTGTCAGCCAGTCACTCCCCTTCCTTCCCACCCCTCATTGTCCCCTGCGTCACCTACCCCCTGCCTGTGGGGCCTAGACTTCGAGCCTGGAGGTTGCCTACAATGACAAAAGGAAAGGCTTGTAGTGGGCAGAGGGCATAGAGTCAAAGCACACAGACCCGGAGGGTGGCTTCCTCTGCCCGGCTTGTTACCACTCCACCTCCCACATACATACCAGCAGCCCCTGGGCAGGGAGGGGCTGGGCACCAGCAGCTCCAGATAGGGAAGGTCCTTGAACTCATCCTCTCCGACAGCCACATAGTAATGGCCAGTTACCAGCTCCTCCCCTGCTGACAGTGGGAGCCCCTCTAGGGTGCAGAGTCTGGGAGAGAGAGGTGAGGAGGATAAGGGCTGGTAGACTCGATGCTTCTTCACATTCAGCAGACTGAAGGGGTGGGTGCAGCTATTCCAAGGTGCCCTCTGGCCTCTGGGCACCCAGGCTCTACCCTGCCTCTGAGGGCTGGGCAGAGGGCCCTCTCCCAGTGGCATAGGGGGAAGTCCCATGTGGGGGAACGTGCTTTCCTTTTGCCTCTTCATCCTCAGCCACAGCTGAAGCCAGTGGCGAGGCTCTCTTTGGGGACTTTTGGGCCCTCGCAGTCCCCATACTCACTTGCACACAGCCCCACTCTGCAACTTGACCTTCTCAGTCAGGAGCTTCAACACAGTTTCCCAGTCCTGGCTGGCAGCCTGGGACAGCTTCAGACTAAATGGGGGACTTACCAGGTCCCCATTCCTGAACACACTGAGACAAAAAGCCTGGTAAGGGGGAGTGTCCCCAGGAGTCCCTACATGTGAGGGGAAGGGTGGCACAGGGCCAGCAATAACCATAACACTGGTCTCTCTTCACCTATCAAGCATGCTGGACTTCTACATTCCCAACAGTAACCAGAGGCTCCTAGAACAAACCCAACACCATTTTCTTGGCCTTACTAAAACAAACATAAACACCCCTGCTCCCTCACACTGGCACTCACTGGATATAGGTGGGAGCACCTGCAGGCAGCTGCCGTCCAATGGCCCCATCACACAAGTGGCGAGTCACGGGAGGACCCTGAAACCCATGTCAGACCTCCAAATCAGGAGAGTTGGGGCCTTTGGTTAGGGGTGGGTCCATCCAAGGTGTGGAGTGAGGGGGCCGGAACCAGACTGGGGCAGGAAGGGGGCGAGGAGGAGTAAGACAGTTTACACCTTTCACCAAAAGGTGCTTAGATGTTTCCTAAGTCACATTCTAACCACCCCCTCCCCCAGTCTGTGTTTCACAGCTTTCTCTTTCCTTTGGGGACCCCAGTGTGGAGTTAAAGGCTGCGACAGAAGCAAGAAATAGTGTCTTGAAATCCCACGCCCCAGGAAAGATAGTAGCTGGCTCCAAAGTACCCCCCTGGAACTGGCAGATCCTGCTGCTTCCCTGGCTTCCCAGACCAAATTGGGGGCAGTTCCAGGAGGAGTGGGAAGACAGAGGGGCTGGGGCACAGGTTCCCCGGGACTCACTTGTAGTCTGCAGCTCTTCCCACCTGGGTCCTTCCCTCTATGGGGTAAATAGCTGAAAGGACAGATAGATCACAGGTCATCTTGTGGAGACTGAGGCCTCAATAGCCTGGCAGATGTCAGTGTTGGGTTGGGGCGCAGCTCACCAGATATCCCTCCCCATGGAATAGTGGCAATCATCTCAGTCCAGAAATAAGATATTGGCAGCTGAACCTGCCCTAGGACCCCTTGAGTGCTCAAGTGCTGTCTGGGTAAGTGCTGAGTAAGTCTGGAAATCCAGACTGGGGTCTCAGTACTAACCATGAGATTAAAGGTCAAGAAGGCTGGACATGGCAGCTCACGCCTGTAATCCCAGCTCTTTGGGAGTCTGAGGCAGGAGGATCACTTGAGCCCAGGAGTTTGAGACCAGCCTGGGCAACCTCATTGCTACCAAAAAACAAAAACAAAAATTAGCCAGGCATGGTGGCATGCACCTGTGGCCCCAGCTACTTGGGAGGCTGAGGCAGGAGGATTGCGTGAGCTCAGGAGTTCGAGGCTGCAGTGAGCCATGATCGCGCCAGTGCACTGCACTCCGGCCTGGGTGACAGAGCAAGACCCTGTCTCAAAAAAAAAAAAAAAAAAAAAAAAAGTCAAGAGAAACTACAAACTAGTGCATTATGCATCCTGCTGTATCCCAAGAATATTCTCATTCATGAGATAGGTCGTTTTATCTCCATTTTGTATGAGATTCCAAGAAATTAAGTGACTTGCCCAAAGTCACACAAGGAATGAAGCCTAGATTCTAAGTCTACCTAGCTTCCCTCCTCTGGCCTTTTTTTTCTTTTTTTCTTTTTTTTTTTCTTTTTGAGACAGAGTCTCACTCTGTCCCCCAGGCTGGAGTGCAGTTGTGCGATCTCAGCTCACTGCAACCTCCGCCTCACACGTTCAAGCGATTCTTCTGCCTCAGCCTCCTGAGTAGCTGTGATTATAGGCACGTGCTACCAGGCCTGGCTGATTTTTTTTTTTTTTTTTTTTTTTTTAGATGGAGTTTCACTCTTATTGCCCAGGCTGGAGTGCAGTGGCACAATCTCGGCTCACTGTAACCTCTGCCTCCAGGTTCAAGCGATTCTCCTGCCTCAGCCACCCGAGCAGCTGGGATTACAGACATGCGCCACTACGCTCAGCTAATGTTGTAGTTTTAGTAGAGATGGGGTTTCTCCATGTTGGTCAGGCTGGTCTTGAGCTCCTGACCTCAGGTGATCTGCCCGCCTTGGCCTTCCAAAGTGCCGGGATTACAGGTGTGAGCCATCGTGCCTGGCCAATTTTTGTATTTTTAGTAGAGACAGAGTTTCGCCATGTTGGCCAGGCTGGTCTCGAACACCTGACCTCAGGTGATCCACCCGCCTTGGCCTCCCAAAGTGTTAGGATTACAGGCGTGAACCACCGTGCCCAGCCACTTACTCCCTCTTGATCCTTACATTATGGTAAGCAACCTCAGCTGAGAGCTAAGAGTAGGACCTGGAAGCCAGACATGAGTCAGAGACTCAGGTACTCAAATTCTTCTCCCACCCTGGGAGACAGTCTCCTCCTGCAACAGGGGATGGCCCTAGCCTAACGGGAGAGTCTGGGATGCCTATGCACAGTGGGGAGGAATGGATGGGTGGATTTAGAGTGTTCAGTGATAGGGGGTCCAAGCAAGAAGAGCTTTTGGAAAAAGGGGCTCACCCTGTGGGAGAGTGGTCTTCCCACAGGCTGATCTTGGCTGTGATGGGCATAAACATTAGTAACACAGAGAATTCTATTTGAATTTCAGTTCAGCTATTTGTTATGTACTCTTAGGCAGGTTTTCTGTCTGTTTTCCCTTTCTAATGGAGGCAAAACCACCCCCCCCCCCCCATGCTGGTACATACATGGTAGGTACTGAATACACGCTCTTGCCGTTACCTCCCTTGCTAGGCTGTTTGACCAGCCCCAGCCCACTCACTGGAGCTTGTGGAATCGTTCAAATCCAGCGGCCACATACTGCCCTCTGTTCTTCAAGTCTGCCAGGTTGGTGACAGGGTGGCCATGACAAGGTGTGTAGAGGGCACGCACAGCCAGTGGGGCCTGCACAGCTGATGTCACCTCGCAGAGGAAGGCCTCCATGGTGGGGAAGCGGCGTTGAGTCACCACCAGCTGGGAGCCTGGGAAGAATGGGTCCCCATTCCGGTACACCACTACCCTCTTGGCTGCTGGACTGCCACCTGCCATAGTGTATCCTCAGTCAGAGAAACAGACCTGTTGTCAGGCAACCAAGGAAGGGCTGGGAACATTGCCAATCAGAGGTGGAGTCCTGCCCTCTCACCCAGGAAGGCAGAGGGAGATTGTGGCAGGAGCATTTATCTGCATTCAGGGTTTTATCCCATCTGCCCTGGGGAGATCACACTTAAACATAGGTGTTACCCTACTCTCCAGAGCCTCCTTGCCACTCTAAAGCACAAGGCTGAGCTCAATTGGGGATCAGCTTTGGGAGCTGTTCCCTAAGGAGGATGGCTAGATCTTTTCCTGGGCCATGGCTCCCAGCTGGCTCCGGGGTCAATGCCCCATGCCAGTAGGAAGTGAACGGCAGGGCCCAGAATCTGTCCTGGCCAGAAGCAGAAATGAAAGCAGCCAGACTCAGAATCTAAGAAAAACCTTTATTCCCAACAGACCTCTCATTCTACTTCCCCCAGGTAACTCCTTAGCCACACATTTGTTTTTTGAGACCGTGTCTCGCTCTGTAGCCCAGGCTGGAGTGCAGTGGCATCATCTTGGCCTACTGCAATCTCCATCTCCTGGGTTCAAGCGATTCTCCTGTCTCAGCCTCCCGAGTAACTGGGACTACAGGCATGCACCACCACGCCTGGCTAATTTTTATATTTTTAGTTGAGATGGGGTTTCATTTCACCATGTTGGTCAGGCTGGTCTCAAACTTCTGACCTCAGGTGATCCACTCACCTTGGCCTCCCAAAGTGCTGGGATTACAGGTGTGAGCCACTGCACCCGGCCCCTTATCCACAAATTTGGATTGAGCTACAGGCAGAGGATTGAAAATGTGTCCTTCCTCCTTCCCTATACTCATGCCAGCTCTCTGCTCCAGCTTCTCTTGGCCCCACTAGTCACCAATGGCCAGGGGCAGGAGCAGAAGCCAGAGCTGGTCAGGGAGGTAGGATGAGGTCTTGTCTCACTGCCCTTTCATAGCATTCCCCTTTGGAACCTGATCCTCTCCTGGCTTCCTAGGGTCTAGCCAGGTGGTTCTGTTTTCCATGGCCTGCCCCTCCACTGTTCCTCTCCTGTACAGCCTGCCCCTGTAGAAGACAGAATCTCAGGTGACTTTGATCTCCATGGTATAGTCCTCTGCTTTTTCTGTCCTTCATGACTAGGCTCATTGGAGGTTCCATCTCTGGAGCTTCTATCAGTGGGGGCCTGGCCTTTGGGTGGTTTAGTCCTCCAGAGATCGAGGACACTATGCTCTGGCCCCGCCAAGGTACCATCCCAGATGATGTGGTCCTCTGAGAGGCCCAACTCTTGTGTCCTGACTGTTCGGCAGTCAGGCTCTTTGTGGTCTAGTTTTCTGGGAGACATCTCCTTAATATTTGAGTCCTCATAGAGTGCAGACAGCTGTGTCCTGGACTTCCTGGGACAATGGTTCCTAGGTTTTAAACCTCTGGGGGTCTGGTCCTCCAGGATTTTCATCTGCAGCAGGCAGGTCCCTCCAAAGGTCTGTCTTCCATCGTCTGGCCCTTTGGTGAGCCTGTCCCCCAAGGCCTGGCTGTTTGATGGTATAGACGACGGTGGTCCAGACTTGCTGTAGCATGGTTCTCTGCACTTAGCCCCAGCAATGTTTTTTTGTGTAGTGGCCAAACTTCCTGGGGATCTGTGGGGTGATTTGACCCTGTGACAGGAGTCATCCTCCTGTTCTAGCTCTCCAGTGGTCCTGTCTCTGTAGGACTGGTCCTCCAGTGGTGCGCTTGGTTGTGACTGGTCCCTCTCACAGGCCTGTTCCCCATGTTCTAGGCACACGCGGGGTTCCTCTCTGATCGGGCCCGCCTCTGGGGATCTCAGTGTTTGTTTAAGAAGTAGGTACTGTTGGGGGAGAGAACATACATTGTAGCAAGCAGGCCTGCTTGGGCATGGCAGGAGGTCTCTCCCTAACCCCCACCCTTGACCCTAAATGTTCAGAAAGAGTTCCAGGTTAGTGTTACCTCCTTACGGCTACTGATGGCCTGTTGCAGCCATAGCAATTCCATGGCCAAGTGGCTGCGGTGGTACTGAAGCTCTTGAAGCTGAGGTTGGCTGTGGGGCAGTCTTTGATCTGTGGCTTCTGTGAAGGAGGGAAGAAAGGAAGGAGAAAACCTTGAGGGACCAGACCCTGGGAAATGGCCTAGCCTTAGACTTTGGAAACTCCCTCCCCTGCACTGCCCAACCATGTGGTAGCCCTATCCCGGCAGAGGGAAGACGGGAAAGGGATGCAGCTTATCTAGCGCAAGCCTTTCACTCTTCAGATGGGAGGCTGAGGCACAGTGAGGGTCAGGGGCTTGCCCTGATCTTGGCAGAGAGGTACCTGGATTCTCCATCCTTGTCGTGTCTCTGGTCTTCTCTTGGCTGGGTTTCCTGTTCTGCTTCATCTGAAGCCAGGAGCTGTGATCTCTGCAGAGGCTTCCTTGATTTGCTGAGCTCTCTCCTGACTTCTTCAGCACCATCTCCTCCCAGGTGGCCTCTCCCTCAGACTCTTCACATGGGAAGTGGTTCCACAGCCCCTGCTCTGGATTTGCTACCCTGTCTCCTGCTTTCCAGGTCTGATGGGATTTTGCCTTCTGAGAAACAAGAGAGATGTGAGAGCCCCAGGGCTAAACCCTTCCAAGTATCTGGGCACCATGATCTAGCAGACAAGTTGGTGAGGGTTAAGGAGTGGGGTGTGAGGAGGTGAGTCTACTGCCTCTTCCAGTGAGAAAAGCTTGTCACTGGGAAGGGTGGGTTCCACCCTGCCCAAGTCCCTCCTTCCCTTCTCTCCTAGGTGTGTTCTACCTCTGGGAGGAATCGCGGCCTGGGAATGCGGCCCTCGGTCCACTGAAGCGTGCCCAGGTCGCCCTCGACCTCTCGTACAATCGCCTCATACTCAGCTCGCAGGCTCTGGAACTGGCGTCGGACCAAGAAGCCCCGGACGCAGGCCTGGTATGGAGAACGAGAGGAAAGAAGTCCCTTATCACGGTAAGAGAGGGGGCATCTCGGAGGACTGTCCTGAAGAGGTCGTCCCGGCGAATGCAAGAGGGGACCTGACGGCGGGGAAAGGATAGGTGGGCTGTGCGCTAGGGCTCCGGGGGGCTCGAGGGACGATGCCGGACTGGATGCCCCTCCTCGCCTTAAGGCTCTTCCCGTTTCCCCGATCCGGCGCGAGCGTGTGGTGGGAGTGGGGACGCGCAGGGCAGGGAGTCCGTGGGTCCCAGCTTTCCTCAGCGCGGTTGGGGACAGCCGGTATCTCCAGGGGTTGGCGCGCAGTTAGGGGACTGAACGTGGTAGCATCTCGCTTGGAGGTCCAGGTACGAGACCCCATGATTTCCCTAAAGGAAAAATCCTGTGAACCCCGCGCCCGCCCCCGCACCTGCAATGCAGACACCTTCCGAACCAGCAGCTCTGGCTCCATGGGCGCCAACTGCCAGGCCCGCCCGCGCGCCTGCGAAGTACGTCATTGGTCGGCGTCGCTCCTGAGCATGCGCGGGCGTGGGCTTTGCCCCAGCCGTTCCCACGGCAACCTCCTACCGTCCAGGGTAGAGGCGTCCTCGCGACAGGCGTACCTGCGTCCCCCCAGCCCCCGACTCCCCCTCCCACAGCCGCAAGGGGCACTCCAATCCCGCAGGCGGGACCGCCATAACCGAGGGCTGTCTCCGCGGAGGCCGGGAGGAAAGGCGCAAGGAGGGGAAGCAGGACACGGAGCCCCTTGCTTTCTTTCTGGTTTAATTCCATTCAACGCCCCCCTCCCCCATAGCACCTGGGGGGCCGCAGAACACCCGCCCGAGTCCGTAAAAAGTCACAGTTTGAAGAGAATGAGAGGGGCAGTGTGGGCCTGCGTGGGACGCCTACGCAGCGGACTGTTCCTCAGGCTCGGCGTTCTCGGCCAGGTGCAGCTTCTGGCTGTGCCCGTCAAGGATCGTGGCGCTTTGGACCAGTCCTTCCTCCCACCCCGGTCTCCCATCTTGCACAGGTTTAGTTCCCTCACCTGTGCAAAGGGCCGGGGACGAGGGTCTCGGGCCGTCTGTGGACTGAGGTTGCAGTCCCCGCCTGCCCTCTCTCACCCCCTCTCTCTTCATCCAGATAGTGCAGGTCAGACACACTGGGGTGTGTGCGCGCGCACTCGCGCTGTTTCTGACTGAGGACCAGGTGAGGTGGTAGTGTAAATTAGTAAAAATAATTGTTCAATGCTGAAAGGATAGGAGGACATCGGACAAGCTTTGCTATGATTGATGTCAGCTAAAGTACTCACAAAGATTTTGATCAGTAGTAAAACATCCCCTACAACCACTTTTCTTCTAATTTTGGGGAAATTCTAAATTCCTGTACCTGGGTTTGGGCAGTCTGTGGCTAAATCTGACAGGACTGCAAGAGGTGGGGAAGTTGGTTGTGTGTGAATACTCCTGGAGGGCTGGAGAGGAGGAAACTGACCTCTCAGGAACACACACACATAGACGGGTTCCTTGGAAAGGATACATAGAATTACTGAGGTCTTCCAGCTGCCAACAAAGAGAAAAAGGGAGGCTTCTGTTAGGAGGGGAACCAGGCCAAATCCCCAATGCTCTGGGGGCTATCTTCTGGGGAGGTTGAGGGGCCCAGAGCTCTTGGATCCATGCACTCCCACCTTTTCACCCAGGGCCCAGGAATGGCTTTGGGAGTATGTACCTTCTCCACCCCTCATGCCCCCAGGAACCAAAGCACCCAGACATGAACCCACATTGCTAAGCAGCTGGTCCAGGTTACGGTCAGCCATTGTCTTCTTCTGCTCCTCTGGCAGCCCCTCAGTGACCCCATCCTCTTCCTCTTCATCGTCCTCCTCCTCCCCACACACATCCAGGCTGAAGTGTAGCCGGGCTAGCTTCTCCTGCATCTCCCGAACGTGCTCCAGCTGCTCAAAGGAGCATTCCTTCCCTGGAACGAAGCCCCTGTCTGAACCCTGGGAAAGAGTCCTGGAACCCTGGAACCATGGTCCCAGCCATGCCCCATGGACTGGGCCCTACAGCCCTATCCACACACCCGCTGAAACCAGCCCCCAGGACTCACCGAAGGCCTGCAGCCGGCCAGAGTGGAAATCATTGAGCAGGTTCAGGAGTCCCCCCTCCATCTCATAGACATCAGTCACCTCGGTCAGGAAGGAGTGCTGCAGGGGCGTGCCTGCAGAGCCGCTTCCACCTCCAGCCAGGACTGGGCGGCACTTCTCTTTGCCTACTCTGGGTGGGGTGGACATGACCATGATCACAGGGTAGGGGGCAGTCAGGCACCTCCCGATCTTTTGTGCCATCTGCCTATGCACCAATTTATCTATCTGCACTAACTCATCTGCCCATCTACTCACTAGCATAAATGGGTAACTTTATGGTTCCCCTTGGGCACTGGGAAGGGGTGAGGAGGCGTGAAGAGGTCAAAAAGAAGTCTTTTCTGCTAATAACACAGCCAGAGCAGTGCCTGAAAGGGGGTCCCTGGGTTCCTGTCTGAGTGCCTCACTCATTTGTTTTATGACCCTGAATGAGTCACTTATCCTCCCTAGTCTTCAGTGTATATAGAGACAGCTACTCCCTTATTGCCACCAGGGCTATCTTACCTCCTCCCAAAATATCTTTCTGCCCCTCTTCTTTTTTTTTGTTTTTTGAGACAGAGTCTCGCTCTGTTGCCCAGGCTGGAGTGCAGTGGTGTGATCTCGGCTCACTGCAACCTCGCCTCCTGGGTTCAAGTGATTCTCTTGCCTCAGCCTCCCAAGTTGCTGGCATTATAGGCGCCTGCCACTACGCCCTGCTAATTTTTTTTACTTTTAGTAGAGTTGGGGTTTCACCGTGTTGGCCAGGCTGGTCTCGAACTCCTGACCTCAGGTCATCTGCCTGTCTTGGCCTTCCACAGTGCTAGGATTACAGGCCTGAGCCACTGCCCCTAGCCCTCTTCTTTTTTTTTAATTAAAAAAATTTTTTTGTTGTTGTTTGAGACAGAGTCTCACTGTCACACAGGCTGGAGTGCAGTGGCACAATCTTGGTTCACTGCAACCTCTGCCTTCCAGGTTCAAGTGATTCTTGTGCCTCAGCCTCCCAAGTTGCTGGGATTATAGGCACCCACCATCACGCCTGGCTAACTTTTGTATTTTTAATAGAGATGAGGTTTCACCATGTTGACCAAGCTGGTCTCAAACTTCTGACCTCAGGTGATCTGCCTGCCTCAGCGTCCCCAAGTGCTGGGATTATAGGCTGAGCCACCATGCCCAGCCAACACTCTTCTATTTAAAAACTGTTTTAAACAAAAACAAAAATACATAGAAAACAAAGCCAAACCAATAAACCAAAAAAACTGTCTTAAAATTTCCACTGCTCTCAGGATAAAATTGAATGCCCCTGCCAGCCTGGCCCTCCTGCCTTCCCAGTTGCCTTTCCTGCTACTCTCCCCACAGCGTTGAGCTTCATGCCCCTTAGGCAAGTGGTGTGCAAAACCACGGGGAAACACAGTGGTCTTATCTGGAGCAACTGGAGAAAGAATACATTGTATTTAGTGGGGAACAAACATGGACACATTATAAGGCAGCATGCAAACTCCCAATCATAAAAAAAATTCAACAGAGAATTCAAATTGTGCCCCCAGGTATTCCCTCACCATTTCCTGTTCCCTGATACTCCAGGGCCCCCAAACCACCTGTGGTTCCTGAAACCTTTCAGGTAATAGCTTTCTTCCATATTTATACCAGGTAAGCCTCTCAGTGTGGAACATTCACTTTCTTGCAGAGTTGCTCACTCCCTCCTCTGAGGCGAATCCTCACGCTATGTGATCCCAGTGACCCACCTGGCCTTTTTGCCACACAGTTGAGGGTAGGGACTGGGTCTGAGTGAGCTCTGAGTTCTCAGGGGTCTGCTCCAGAAAGGCATCAATTATTGCTTAGGAACTAAAGGCGGAGGCCTCCCTTGCCTTCCCCTCTACAGTGCAACCCAGAGTTGGGGTCCCTCCTCCTTTCCTTCCCTTCTGTACCCACCTCTTGAACTTGGCCCGCTGCTTGGGGGATGGCAGATGAGGAAGTCCTAGGGCCAAGGAGCCGCTGTGGCTGGTAGGCACAGGGACCCTCCGTAGTGTGCCTGGGGCCTGGGCTGGCTGGGCCAGGCAGGGCTTGGGACTCCGTTTCTTCTTTTTGTCATCCATTGGGCGCTGGCTGGGCCTCAGGCCTAGGAGGGAAGCAACCCCACAAAGATAGCCAGGGGCAAAGTTAGCCCTTCACCCAGAAGTCCCTGAGAGCTGCACCAAGGAAGGGCCCTGGGACCTTCCAGCTTGTCACCTCATCTATACAGTAGGGGCAGAGCCAGATGCCAGTGTCTGCTGCTGAGATCGTGGATGTACACTTGAAGGACCTTCTAAGGCCCAACCTAATTCCCCTTCTGCCTGAAAACCTAGGCCCCTCCTGAAAGGGTGGGACCAGTCACAATTATCTTGGCGCTACTGGGGCTTCCTGTCACGGTGGCTGTGGGGCGGGGCTGGCAGAGGAAATGTAGTGGGAGACAAGACAGAGGTGAGCTGCAGAAGCCCAGCCGGAGATTAGGGGTGTCTTAACTAAACCTTATACTATTTATCAGTGGCCTAAGCAGATGCTAACAAACCCTGTCAGCATGGGAGGGGGACAAGGTGCAGGTGGGGGCGCCTGGGAAAGCCCCAGGGTGTGGGTAATTGTAGGAGAAGCCGCGGCATACAGGGCAGGGTTCATTGTGGGTTTCCCCCACATAGACACCGGTATTCCTCCACTTCCACCCACCCCCAACCGAAAACATTAGGGACTCCCTATAGGTCCCGCAGGTGTGCTTTCAGCTGCTTCATTTTTCCCAGTCGGAAAGTCCCTGCTGGGCTTCAGCTGCAGCCAGGGTGGACTGGGTGGTTGGCCGCTGGCTGCCTGGGCCTCCGACAAAGGCTGCGCCTGTGGCTGGGCTGCTCCGAGGTCCCCGGTCCAGCAGCGCCCCCCAAGCCTCCGGTCGGCTGGGGTTCCCTCCTCTGGGGGTCTCATTCCAGGCTGCTGCTACCGAGCCTAACTTCGAATTCTGGGACTGGGGGGGGGGTTGGGGGGGTGGGTGGCGCTTAAGCATTTACACTGGCACATAGCTGGCTGGCACCGACGGGGTCTGCGGGTGTGGGGAGGGGAGATAGGAGCGCATCCTCTGCCTCTCCGTGCAGCAGCTTGACCCAATTAGGGACCTGATAGAAGAACTGGAGCCGGAGCCTGTGCTCCCCAGGAGCGGCTGGGGCGACCGGGGATCTATTTCCCACGCCCGGGCTCCAAAGCCATGTGCCAAACTCATCGCTCAGCTCCGCAGCCGCGCTCGAAGACAGAGCGTCAGACCCGCGTCATTCCGCCCCCGCCCTCACTCCCTCAGGGGGCTACTGACCTGGAGGTTTGGGGTCTCGAGTGATGCTTCGGTGCAAGTTCCCTCCGCCCTCCGCCCTCTCCTCCCGGGAACACCACCGGGTGAAAGCTAAGCTGGAGGGAGTTCATTTGCATTTAAAGAGAAAGTGACCTTCTCCTTAGCGCGGAGGGGTGAGATGGGAGGAGCATCCCCACGTATGCTAAGCCGTTCCTCTCACTCGACCTCACCTCCCCGCCTGAACCTAGGGGACCCTGTTGGTTGTGTGATGTCTATTTTAAAAAGATTTTCCCGTTCCCGGCAGTTTCAGAGAGAAGCTACAGTTCCTTACAAAATGGTGGTGGCTTTGTCAGAAAGGGGGTGGGGCGGGGGAGAGGAGAGACAGAGTGAGTGAGTGAGAGAGAGAGAATGTAGGCACAGAAGAAGCACAAGCAGCAACAGCAGCAGCATCAGGAAGACACTTCGAGCAAAGACAGCCATCAATGGAGTGAGTCCAGTGCCCTATTGAGCACTTTACATACATTTCATCCCCATAACAACCCTTAAGGAAGATACCAGTGCCATTCCCCATTCTACTGAAAGTAAGCAACAGTCTTTTGAGGGCAAAACCCCTCTCTCTACAATGCCAGACAGTTTTCTCTGGTAAGTGGTGGGGGCTGTATTTTGCCGCAGATGAAGTGACAGGAGTCCTCCCCACCCCCCAGGCCTAGGAGACAGGTGTGGGGAGCACCAGGTCATAAGGTAGACCACGCGATTCCCTGGCACCTGACTCCAGTCCTCAGGGAAACCTGAGCACCTGATGGAGGCTGACCCAGTGTGACTGCTGCTGCCTGCAGCCAGATCAATGGAGGCAGCTATTTAAAGCCCTGGCAGAGGCTCCTGGCGCAGGTCCCCAGAACGGCATCTGATACAACAGGAGAGAGGCTCATGTTTGGCCAGGCGGCTCAGCAGGCTCAAGTGAGCTGGCCCAGGGCAGTGCACACAGCCGCCCAGCCCACCTTCCCCATCCCCGGGCAGGAGTGGCTTCCTGGGGTTGGGCCTCTGGCTGATGTGGGGAGCCATGGGCACTGCTCCTGAGGGCACCTGCTCAGGGCTTCTTCCTGGGTACTTCCAACACTCAGAACACTCCACAAGGGTAAAGAGTAATTCCGAACTTTTTCAATAACCAGGGGCCCAGACTGGGGACAACAGAAATCCCTCTCCTTCCCCACCGGAGCTGCTAGAGTAGACAGTGGTAATGTTGCTGACAGAGGGAGCACCCCTGTGGTTCCCATCCTCAGCTGCTTCACTGGGGGGTCAGAAACCTCATTATTCTCAGAGCTGCTTTGCTTGGAATCTCCAAGAGTTGGGGCGGCACCCCCCCACACACCCTCCAGAGGATCTGCGACTAGAAATAACATGGCCAGCATGGAAAACATGTATCAGGACCCAGCTAGAAGGGTCAGAGGCTCTGCTGGGACTGTCACAGCCATTGTGGACACATCTATTTGTGGAGGCCTGGAGGGAAGGGCAGGTGGGTTGTCTCTGCCATTTCCTGGGCATTCAGCACATATCACCCTTTGTGCCTGACCAACCCAGGACCCAGAGAGAACAGGGTGCTGGGTAAGGCCACCAGCAGAATGTCTCCCATATAGGAGTCCCACGCTTGAAGTGGGTAAAATGGGGGGTGTAAAAACTGAACAGAGAATGTGCTCTCCTTAAGGAATGCATACAATTAGAGGCCCCTGTGCATTCCCTTGGGCAGGCCAGGGCTATAGGAGCCTACCCACAGCTCAGACCCAAATAGCAGTGATGAGTGTCCACCCCTCTTAACCTGGGCCTCAAATGGCCTATGCCTGGCTCCATGCCTTTTGCCTTACTGCTGGAGCCTATCAATTTCCTATTGAAACACCTTCAGTTGCCCCCCCCCGCCCTCTGGATCTAGCCCACATTCCTTAACCTGGTACCCAGACTCTGGGCCCAGCCTCACCCCCTCTCCCAGTCCCATGGACCTGCTTCCCAGCTGTACCATTTCATCACTAAATGACGTTCATCTTCTACCTGCCCTGTGGTTCAGAAGGCCATTCCAGGTATCACCCCCTTGCCTTGCTGAAGGGGGCAGGGGCTTCCTCTCTGCTCTCAGCACCATTGACCTGTCTATAGCTAAAAGTACCTTTTCCCTTCACTAACCTGTGAGCCCCCGGGTCAGGGAAAGCTTTTTTGTGTGTGTGTGATCCTCTCTGAGGCAAGGGTCTTGCCAACTTTGCCAAGGGCTCCACTCAGGCAGCTCAAGTGAATATGCCAGCGTCCTGAGGCTGTGGCGACTGCTCAAAGACACTGTGGAATATGTAAGATACCAGGGAACCACCATGGGTGCTCTGCAGCAGACCTGAACAAGTCAGTGATGATGGAAGGGGCTGAATGGATCAGATCCAGAAACAAAGGAATACACAGGTCAGGAGAGAAACAAGTAAGGCAACAGACTCTTTATTTAATGTGGTTTAAAATACATCAAAATCAAGTCCCTGGCTGTTGTGAATACCAAAAGGAGACAAAAAAGCTGCCAGTGCAGCTTCAAACAAGTCTGAGTGGCCGGGCTGGGCCATAAGGAAAGCAGTTACAGGGACAGAAGGCAGCTCCCTTCCCCCAGGAAGGGCAAGAGGAGCAGGTGCCTGGCTGTCCCTGGGGTGACCACCTCTGTGCTGTGCAAGGCGGAAAGGCTGGGGCAGCAGCTGGAGAATCAGCTCAGCAGGCCTTGGCCCTCCCCCGTGGACACCAGGCAGCTCCACTGGCCTCCGGGTCAGCCCTCAGGGCCACCGTGATGGGGTGGAGGAGGGTTAAATAACCATCTTTACAGAAATAACAGTCTCCTACAGAAAGTGCCTGAGCTCAGCCCATGGTCCGATAACCTCATGGAAAACAAACAACAAATAAAAAAAAAAAAAGTGCTGCTGACACCTCTCAGAATCTGGTGGACATGAAGCTCTCAGCTGGACAAGGCCCTGAAAACAACTTACTATTAGCAGAGCCATGCGCTCTTGAGCTTCACCTGCTGTGGTCCCCTGGAGGAAAAGCTAGCAATCTAAGAAACCAACACAGATCTTGGTCCTAAAACTGAGGTCACAAGTGTGGGACCCACCCAGGTGAGGAAGACACTGGCCTTCACTCATGGATAGGCACCTCCCCTGCATCTGGCCCAGGACCTGGGCTACTTTGGAAAGCAGAAGCAGAGCAGCTGTAGTGATTGGTTGATTTGGTCAATGAAGAGAAGAAAAAGGTAGGGACCCTCATCTGCAGACTGGCCTGAAGGTCTAGACATGGATGGAGCTGTGAGCAAAGGCTGCACCTTGCCTGGGGCCCACATTCCTGACCTGGGAAACCCAGCTGGGGCCACCTGCTCACTGTGGCCTCCTACACCACCACACTGGGATCCAGCAGCTCCAGTCCCTCCACAGGCATTAAGAGGTAGCTGAAGTGTGAGTCAGGCAATTATGTGGGCCACTGTAGGCCTTTCCCCTCTCTTCAAGGGGAAAGGTGCATACCTCTGCCTCTTCCCTGCACCTCTCTCGCCTAGCAAACACTCTGTGAGGTTGGCAGCTCTTGTACCAGCTTAGCCTGGCACAGGGGCTGGGGTAGGGAAAAGGCCCTACTGGAGCAGGAAGAGGCAAGGACTACTCCAGACAGAGGGATTCAAAGGGGAAGAAAAAGATCATGGGAAACACTTCACAGGACAGCAATATCTCAGCCAGAGATGGCAGAGATCTCAACACTCACACAGCTGCTTGAGGGCACCTAGATGTGAAGGATACACCAGAGAATAGCAGGCAACTCTGATGCAGATCAGTGGTACCTGCCCTGGGGCAGGAGAAGGAGAAATGGTGTGCCATTCATTTGCCATCTCTGGTCTCAGTCACACATGATTCAGTACTTAACATTCTTTGTGAACCAACTTATCTGAGAGATTTAAGGTAAGGGCTAAAAGAGTGGGCTAGGTATGGAAGATGAAGGGACCTGCAGGACAATGAACTAGCTTCAAAGAAAAACAGCAAGAAGCAAAGCCCTAACCATCCTATCCATCTTGGTCTGAGTCATTCTGTTGTCCCAGAAAACTGCTTTGCACAAACACTGGCTAATACCCTGGCAAGTTTGCAACAGCAGAACATTCAGCATATAGAATGGCTCTACACAGTACATAGTAGTTATGTACTGGAGTGGGGGTAGAACAGGACACAGAAACAACTGTCTGCAGCCATTTTATGGATTTCTGGGGCCCAGTCAATAGTTCAATTTCATTTCTTACCTATTAGACAACAGCTATGGGCTCCCACACAGGAAGAAGTAGAATCCCCAAGGACAGGCAGGGAGGTGCCAGGAAATAGAATCAGGACAAATCTTGAGGATTGCACATGTGGGGGTGGGGGCAGGAAGCAGAAAAACCCATGAAGCCAAAGAGGCAGCTGGACATGGGACCCAGCAACTGCTGCATGGAGACAGTGCTGATGGGAACTGGTGGTGGCCTCTCAGGACTGAAACCCACAGGTAAGCTTGTGGCAAAGCCATCAGAAGCCCTTTCCTTTCTTTTACAACAAACAACCTGATCTCACCAAACAGGAAACCTCAGCATCAAGATGGCAAAGGAGCCAAGTGGGGTGGTGAAGGAGGTGGGACACTGGAGGCCAGGCACCCAGGCACCACTGCTATAGCACCCCTCTTCCTTGGAAGGTCCTCAATACAAACACTGTCATGTGCAAAAAAAAACAAAGAAATAAAGAAAAAAACACCTTCAGAAATAATCCTTTGGGTGATCTCTTGTCAATCATTTGTGCAGGCTAGAGAGGCACCTGTGAATGATAAGGCTACTGAGAAGCATCATTGGCCTGGTCCTGGCACTACCAAAGGGCAGGGGAAGTGATGCCCAAGGGGCTCCTGACCAGCACATCATCCCACGCAAAAACATTCTCCAGGTCCGTTGTTCCAGGCAGGAAATCCCCAGCTCTGAGCGCCCTGCCAGGGCTCTGCCTAGGGACACCTTTTCCAGGTCTAGAGAATCAAAGGAGCCTCCAGAGCAGCTAGGAGGGCCTGAGCTGCCCAAGCAAGCCCTGCTCACAAGACAAATGCAGTCAAGACCTGGGTGTATTACTTGTCTTGAGCTCTGAAGGGCAGGGAGGGGTCTGAGCCTCAAATCAGACAGAGAAATGCTCAAGTCACTTCTGCCAACTCACTGTGATGGCAGCTACAGATGACAGCCCCTCTCAAGACTCTTCAGCTCACAGACGAGCCACTGACTTCATCTGTACACACCCCCATCCCCAATGCAAGCCCACTGTACACTTACAGGTATAAATGCATTTGCAAAGCCTTGCAAAATGCCCTATGTACGTAAAACTGACCCACAAAATCCAAAATTGCAAGTGCCAGATGCCAGCCAGGTCAGAACATCCTGGCTTCAGCAATGGGCTGCTCAGCATGGGAGCCTTTTATGGGCCAGGCCTGGCTGGGCTGCCGCTCCCTTCCCAGCATGACCCAACACCAGGCTCTCTAGGCCCTGGCGGAGGTGGGCTCTTGAGGCCCAGTCTGGCCTGATGCTTCTGTGCTCGGTGCTCCTGGGTAGCAAGGCGCTTCTGTGACCCTGGGGGAGCTGGGTGCTTGAGCCCCAGGCCCCTCTGGCCTCCTCTCAGGGCCACTGTCAGTGAGGGAGCCCTGGCCACCAGCACTCAGGTCCTGTACCCTCTTGTTCAGGTCATTGCGCTCTGTCTGCAGCGCCCGGCACAGCTTCTCCAGCCGTTGGATTTTTACCTGCAGGCCCTCCAGTTCTTTATCCCGGACTGTTTTCTAGGGAGAGAAATGAGACCTTCAGTGCCGTGCCCCATCAACCTCCCACTTACCATCACCACTTGGCAGCAAACACTTTAACAAGGCTGAGAGCAGACCGAGTCCAAAGCTGGCCCCCTCTAGGAAACAGTCCTAGCTGAAGCCATGACTAGGCTGTCAGGTGGGGCAGCATGGTGCAGAAAAGGGGCACGGCTTGGAGATAACGTATTCCTCCATTTATCTACCACGTGACCTTGGCAAAGGACTTGACTTTTGAGCCTGTCTCATCTATAAAACAGGACTACTAATACCATCCTCAGAGCTCAAGAGAAGGTTCAATGAACAACGTACCTAAAAACATTCAGCAGCAAAAAAAAAAAAAAACAGACAAAAAAAACCCAAAAACTTTCAGCAAGGTCTGGCTTGCAGTTGCTGCTCCATCAGTTAGTTCCTTTCTTCTACATTACAAGCCATGAAATCACAAACTACCTGGGCTGCTTTACATGTAAAGCAGGCACATCACTGGCACCCGTTTTTTTCTGCTCTTTTATTCCTTTCTTCCATTTGCTCCCTTCACTCCCACTGGAGACCTACCACTGGGCTCACCACCTCCCATGGGGAGAGAACAGCATTAACTTTGGACTTGGACATTGTGTGCAAATCTCACCTCTACCTCATGCTAGCTGTGTCACTGATGGGTAGAACATACAGGAAAGGGCCTGATATGCGCTAAGTGCACACCCCCACCCTGGCTGCAGATCACAGACAGCCCACCTCCTCAGCCATCTCAAGCAGGGCCTTGTTGCTGCTCTCCCACCGGGACCGGTACATGGTGGTTTCTTTCTCCAGCTTCTTGATCTTCTTAGTCATCTAGGTTATGTGACAGACAGAAGGAAATGGTCAGAGCTGGCCTCTCCAAGGTCTGTGTCTCCAAGGTGGGGACTGCACCTGTGTCTCCAAGGTGGGGACTGATTGATCCCAAGGCGCAAGGCATTACAGGATGCAGTCAATGCCCTCTGTGCCACCTCACCACCAGGAAGTCAGAGGTGTCCACCACCAATAACAAGGAATGGTAAGGGGCCAGGCATGGTGGCTCACGCCTATAATCCCAGCACTTTGGGAGGCCAAGGCGGGCAGATCACTTGAGGCCAAGAGTTCGAGACCAGCCTGGCCAACATGGTGAAACCCCGTCTCTACTGAAAATACAAAAAAAAAAAGAAAAAAGAAAAAATTAGCCAGGCATGGTGGCACGCGCCTGTAATTCCAGCTAGTCAGGAGGCTGAGGCAGGAGAATCACTTGAACCCGGGGGGCAAAGGCTGCAATGAGCTGAGATCATGCCACTGCACTCCAGCCTGGGCAATAGGTGAGTCTCCATCTCAAACAACAACAACAACAACAACAACAACAACAACAACAAAAAACCCCCCAAAAAAACCAAACAAACAAAAAGGACTGCCCCATTCCCTGGGACAATCTGGAGTGTATACATACCACTGATACTGCCTCAAGAGGGGAAAGGCTGTGAACCTTCCTAACAGCCCTGCCCTTGAGACACCCCAGATGGGAGCTTCCTGAAGGCAGGCCCGACAATTTTGAATGAAGCAGCTTATGCCCCAGCAGCCATGCCTGGCCTGGACCACAGTTACCTTTTCCATCTCCTGCTTGAATGTGGTGAATACCTCGCTGCTTTTGGAAAGTGTGTTCTGGAACTCCTCAAACTTCTCTGTGTATAGGGCAAGCTGTGGGGAGAAAGCAGCCCACAGATAAGACTGGGTTTCTCTGGGAGGCACACTCAGACCCGTCCTTGACTCTCTGACCAGTAATTCTATTGAGATACTATTTTTCCTTAAAACAAAGCAAAGCTATATATTTGGAAGGATATAATCCAAAATGCTAAGCCTGGAAAGTAGGAGACTTAGGGTGACTTTTATTTTGCCTTTATGTTGATTTTCAAACTCTTCTGTTCCTACCTCCTCAAAAGCAATACATTTCTGAGCTACAAATGAAGTCCTCTGAGCCCACCTAACTACCTGGTCACCACCACATAGGTACTGTGCAGGTCCGGAGAGAACAAAGGCTCAACCAAGGTCTCATAGCAGCCAGGACACAGCCAGTCCTAGAATGAGGGTCCCATTTCACTACCCCCAGGATGGTGCCCAGTGAGGGAAACTTGAAGGCACAGGGTCAGGTTATATGCTCTCACCTGTTGCTTCAGGTGGGTCTCTTGCTGCTTCATCAGCTCACACATCCTCTGGGACTCTACTGCCTCTTTCAGGAGCTATTTCCAAGACAGAACCCCAGATCCTGTCAGAAGCCCCAGGGGCTATGTTTGGTTTTTAGCCACAAGCACCAGACCCACTGAGGCTTCCTGCTCTCAGACTGGTACTCAAGGAATCTGTGCCTGGTCTGGCCAGACTTCTCCCATATAACCCGGCTACGAGCTGAGCCAGAGCCCAGCCTGCCTCCTCCCACACCCCCACCCCAACCCTGGGGCCTGAGCCTCACAAAATCCTTCTCCCGCTGGTGCCGCTCTTCTGCCTCCTTTAGCATCTCCTGGGCCTGCTGGAGCTTGGCATCCACCAGCTGCTGTTGTAGGTCCTTGTGTTTGAAGACTTTGTCGATATGCTGCAACAAAGATGGTGGGAGCAGTCGGCTTGTCAGGCGCTCCCTTTCTCAGGGTAGCCCCACAGCCACAGACCAGGGCACTTTGCCCAGCCCCCCATCTCAATCTGATATGATGGACTCCCATGTGTACCACACAACATGGGCCCCAAGTCTCTGGAAGGTCAGCTTTCCAACCTCACGTCGTTTCTCTCCCAGTGAGTCAGACCTTGGTAAGCACATGGTTTATGGATGGAATCTGCTCCCAAGAAGGCAAGCAATAAACACACTCAAATCTCTGACCCCAGGATTGATCACCTATGGGGCTGGAAGCCCTCACTTCTGTGTCCCTGATTTTCTGGTAAATGGGAAGAATGGGCAAAAACAATGCCTCTAAGAACGTAACAGCCTAGCTCAGTTGGCAAAGACTTGCCATATCTAGGCAAAGACTAGACATGTGCATCCCTAAGGAATGGCTGTCCTGCCTACTAGAGGAGCGCTGCAGACCTGTGTCAGGTGAGAGAGAAGGGATGGAGAGAAGGTGAAGGACTCAGGTGCTACTTCAAAGGTAAAATCAACTGGACTTGCTGAAATAAGGGAAAATAACTCCATTTTTTTGGATGGGGAAGGGAAGGTGCCTAGCAGGTTAAGTCCAGTTTGGGTATGATGAGAGTGCCTGTGTCTGTCTGGGGAGGGCTGTAAATGCAAAGCAGCAGGGCCTGGTAGTCCTGCACCTCCTTCTCCACAGGTAGTACTAAGTCCTTTTTTGCCTTGGCGGGGAGAGAAAACGGGGGTATTCAGATTCTTGAAGTTCGTGTCTCACTGTAGTGGCCCAGGAAGCCTCTATGTCTCAGCGCTGAGGGATAAGAACCAAACCAACTCCCCTCAAACCAAACAAGCAGCTTTGTTCCCAGAGGATGAAGTATGGCAAGGAAAGGGGTGGATCAGGGGAGCGCCCTCTAGGTCCTGCACACACGATCATCACTTTGGCCTATGAACCTAAGAGGGCAGATCTTCCCGGTCTCACCCACTGCCACACCCCAGGGGCTAGGAAAGGGCCTAATCCAGAGCAGGTCCTCTGCCAGCCCTGTAAGGGGGCTGCAGGTCTCCCTTCTCATGATGAGAACGCGCCCAGAACGGCCAGGTGACTGGCAGGGAAGATCCAAAGATTCAAGTGCCTGGGGTGGCAGCCAACGCAGTGACAAAGGGAGTGACATCCTGCCTTTTTTTTTTTTTTTTTTTTGAGATGGAGTCTTGGTATGTCACCCAGGCTAGAGTGCAGTAGCACAATCTTGGCTCATTGCAACCTCCGCCTCCTGGGTTCAAGCAATTCTCCTGCCTCAGCCTCCTGAGTAGCTGGGACTACAGCCGTGCACCACCACACCTGGCTAATTTTTTGTATTTTTAGTAGAGACAGGGTTTCACCATGTTGGCCAGGCTGGTCTTGAACTCCTGACCTCAGGTGATCCGCCCGCTTTGGCCTCCCAAAGTGTTGGGATTACAGGCATGAGCCACCACGCCCGGCCTGATAAATTCTGCCTTTTGAGTGGCAGGAGCAGCAAGGAATCAGTGGACACAGTCTCTGGAGTCCATCACTGATCACAGGTACAGCCCCTCCCCTGCAATTCCAAATTCTACAAAGTTCTGAAAATGGAAATTGTCATAAGCTGGCAGCCAGACTTGACCTGCATCATTGTAAGCCCATAATGTAGGTGAGTATTTGGAAGTTCTACTGCATAAATACATTAATGTGTCTGGCTTCCCCAAGGCCCTGCTGAGGGTGCTATATAACACACAGTCCATATATGTACATCCATTCTAAAATGTGGATAGTTCTAATTCCAAAAGATGCCTGGCCCAGTCATTTGGGACAAGGCACTGTGGACCTGGGGCTGTGCGGCTGTAAGTGAGTCTCTTCTCCACACCTGTTTTTTATCTATGAGGAATAACGTTACTCTCCTCCCAAGGAGGAGGAGGAAGAAAGGGAGAATGGGATGAAGCCTGAAAAGGTACTGTCCCAGTGCCTGGCACACACTCAAAACCTCACAATTTCTGGGCCATTTCTGCTGTCTGTGATACCCTTACCTCCTCGCGCAGCTCATACTGCTCAATCAGCTTCTTGAGCCTCTCAGCCAGCTCCATGTTCTCTTGGCGCAGCTTGGAGTTGCGCTCATTGTGCTGTTCCATCTGCAGCTGAATGTCATTCAGTGTCACCTGGAAGTGGGAGGTCACCTCCTTGCGCTTCTCCTCCTCCTCCCGGGCCCGCTGCACACCTTCTTCCTGGGCAAAGAAGTCAGCCCGAGAGCCATCATCCACTGCTACCTCACAAGGGTCCCCCAGCTAGTCCACAGATGATCTCTGCCAACAGCCCTCCCTGCTCCCAAAGCGTGGAGTAGCCAGACTCCAGGATGTTGTGCAATGCAGGTTCCAATGGGCCCCTCTGTATATCAGGTGACATCAAGTGAGATTCTCCCCCTAGAAAAATGCAGGCACATGGCAGGCACGGTGGCTCACGCCTGTAATCCCAGCACTTTGGGAGGCTGAGGTGGGCAGATCACGAGGTCAGGAGTTTGAGACCAGCCTGGCCAATATGGTGAAACCCCGTTTCTACTAAAATACAAAAATTAGCCGGCGTGATGGCGTGCACCTGTGGTCCCAGCTGCTTGGGAGGCTGAGGCAGAGGAGTCATTTGAACCTGGGAGGCGGAGGTTGTGGTGAGCTATGATCGCGCCACTGCACTCCAGCCTGGGCGATGGGCCACAGAGCAAGACTCTGTCCCAAAAAAAAAAAAAAAAAAAAGAAAGAAAAAATGCAGGCACACATGCACACATGTAAGTGCTAAGTGCCGTTCTGAAGCAAGTCAGATCTCCTAAGGCCTATTCTTCCAGATTTCAGATTAATGTGCATTTGTCCCCTCTGTACCCCCAGAGACCAAGCTGTTAAAATTTAGTAACACCCAGGGTTTGCAAAGTTGTGCAGAATTAGGCACTCAACACTTTTGATGGGGAAGGCACACTGCCCCCTCACTGGAAGGCAATCCAGCAAAATCTATTAAAATGAAAAATCTGCATATACTGTGACCTAGCCATTTCAATTCCATGACTTATCCTACAGATAAGTTCTATATAACTGACCAGTGATAAATATAACAAGAATTTTCACTATAGTTCTATATGTAATAATGAAAAATTGTGAACAACCCCCAAAATGCTTTAACTAGGGCACTGATATAATATATCCGTATAATGAGAAGATAGCCCTACACATACTGATAGGGAAAAATGTTATGTAAAGTGAAAAAAAGGCACAGGATATGAAATGGTACATGTATAATAATTTCATTCTAAAAACTACATGTAAGATTTTACATATAAAAAAGAAAGTTAAAAGGCTGTATTTAAACTTGGTGTAACCACAGACTGACCTCACCATAGAAGCAGCAGAACATGGGAAGGACCCAGGTTCCTGACTGACCAACCTCTGGGACAAGAGCTGCTTGTCAGAGCCAGACCTCCGCTTACCAGGGGACTGTCATTTCATTGAGAAATACCAACGCCAGTGCATTATGGATTCTCTTAGTACTTTATCCTTCACCTTATCTAATACATGTCAAATGATTACAAGCAGTACTCTCTTAACGTAAGGCATTATTGAGAAAGTGTATTTCTATGCCACAAGCCTGCACTACTTTTTTTTTTTTTTTTTTGGACACTGAGTCTCACTCTGTTGCCCAGGCTGTAATGCAGTGATGCAAATCTCGGCTCACTGCAACCTCAGCCTCCTGGGTGCAAGCAATTCTCATGCCTGAGCCACCTGAGTAGCTGGGATTATAGGCGTTTGCCAGCACACTCGGCTAATTTTTGTATTTTTAGTAGAATGGGGTTTCACTGCGTTGACCAGGTTGGTCTCAAACTCCTGGCCTCAAGTGATCCATCCACCTCAGCCTCCCAAAGTGTTGGGATTACAGGTGTGAGCGACCACACCCAGCCTTGCTTTTTTACACTGATTTCATGTTGAAATTGTAATGTTTTGGATATTGGGTTAAGTATATTACTAAAATTAATTTCTGTTTTTTAGTGGCCAGAAGATTTTTAATCACTTATGTGTGCCACTGCGCCTGGCTCTAGCCTGCACTACTTTTTAAGAGGAAAGCCCATGAAAGAAACATTAAGTGGAAGTCAAGGAAACCAGAGTCACCTGTTCCAGGGGGCCCAGGCCTACCTTGAGGGAGCGGTTGTGCCGCTGCAGCTCACGGCATAGGCTCTCAAGCTTGCTGCGGGCCAGGACGGCCTTGCTGTGCTCACCGCGCAGGTGGTCCTTCTCTTGCACCAGCTGGCTCTGCTTTTTCTGCAGGAGCTTCATCTGCTTCTGTGAATTCCGGTGCTCCTCCAGCTGGGGACAGGGATAGGGAGGGCAGGTGAGCATCTTGTGGGGCCTTCCTGGTGGGGGGATCACTATGCAGGTCTAGGGTCTCCTGAGCTGCCCTGACCCGTACCCTCTCAGGCCAGGAGCACTCTCATGGGCTGATGCTGTGCCGGTGCTTACACGCTCCTCCCATGAACTCACAATAACCCCAAAGGCTCCACCGTAGGGACAGAGAAATGGTAACTCACTAGGGCAAGCAGGGGCCACACAGCCAGCAGATGCCAATTCCTATTCCAGCTCTGACTCTGGGCCACTAGAGCCACTTCAAGCTGTTGCATTTCCCCAACTTGCTGGACACTCATGCCCGAGGATGAGACCACCTGCTACCGTACCTTGTGCCTATTAACAGACAGACCCCCATCGCTCCCTCGCATTCCTTCAAAACGTTAGCGCTGCGTTCATCAGCACTCTCCCCAACACAATTACTTTTCTCATTTGTGGCCACTTCAGTATCAACAGATAATCCTTCTAACTCCCTGGCCTCACAGTCCATCACCTCTTCCACAAACCCACTCCTTTCCCCAGCTCAGTTCCCCTCCCATGACCCTATCCAGGCCTGTACAACAGAAATATAATGCAAACCACATAAGTAATTAAAAATATTCTACTGGCCACACTAAAAAAGTAAAAAACAGGTGAAATTAATTTTAGTAATATATGTATTTAACCTAATATCCAAAACATTACAATTTCAACACGGAATCAATGTAAAAAAGTGAGGCCGGGAGCGGTGGCTCATGCCTGTAATCCCAGCACTTTGGGAGGCTGAGGCAGGCAGATCACTTGAGGTCAGGAGTTCAAGACCAGCCTGGCCAACATGGTGAAACCGTTTCTACTAAAAAAAAAATACAAAAAAGTAGCCAGTTTGGTGGCATGCACCTGTAATCTCAGTTACTCAGGAGGCTGTGAGGCAGGAGAATCGTTTGAACCTGGAAGCAGGACATCACGCCACTGCACTCCAGCCTGGGTGACTGAGACCCTCTCTCACAAAAAAGAGATGTTTATATTCTTTGTTTTTGCTTAAGTCTTCAAAAGCTGATGTGTATCTTACATTTATATCATGTTCAAATTCAAACTGGCCACATGTCAATTAGCTAGAGACGAATTTATCTTGGACAGCGCAGATCTAGACTTTGTCACTACCAGAGAGCACACCCACTATCTCAATTTCCAGCATCCCAGTCCAGGACTACCATCACCTATCTTTTTAGCTCATTCCAATCAGTATCTGTGATCCTCAGAAAGTCTCTTACCCTATAGGACCTCCAATCCATTGACTCAACCATCCTTCCACTCTCCTTTAAAATAACTACATTACCTGGCTTGGATTTCTTACACCCTCAACTCTCTTGGCCCTTCCCCAGTAGTACTGCAACCCTAGTAAAGCACCTTCCTGCTTTACACCAGTACTATAACAACCCTACTTGAAGAGTCTCACTTTAAATTCATGGCCACCAATTTCAGGAAGACCAGCAATCCCAATACAATGCATATGCTATTCACACTCCTCTCCTTCCAGACAACTATTTCATCGTTCTCATCAAATCTCAAAACACAGAAGAAACTAGAGAATCAGGGGCACAAGCTCCACATCTACCAGTCCACCTGCCCCGTCCTCTCCTCCAGTCACACAGACCTAGCCATGTGGTTACCACAGCCAAGCCCCCTTCTTGGGCAGGCCTCAGCTCCCCTCCTCTACTCACAACACCACTCTAGCAACTCATTTCCTCTCTTGCATCAGCAATTTTCCCCTGGCTGGATCACTCCAAAAGGGTGCTTATCTTCCTTATACCTTTTATTTAATCCTTACAAGAATGTCATTAGGCAGGTATGACATTCCCCATTTTAAAGATGAGTAAAGTTCCTTACAGGAAAATATTAATAAATGTGTGTGGAATGAATTAATTTTAAAATAAATACTTAGAGGCCAGGCACAGTGGCTCACACCTGTAATCCCAGCAGTTTGGGAGGCTGAGACGGGCAGATCACGAGGCCAAGAGATCGAGACCATCCTGGCCAACATACTGAAACTCTGTCTCTACTAAAACATACAAAATTTAGCCAGGCATGGTGACATGCACCTGTAATCCCAGCTACTCGGGAGGCTGAGGCAGGAGACTCGCTTGAACCTGGGAGGTGGAGGTTGCAGTGAGCCGAGATCGCGCCACTGCACTCCAGCCTGGTGACAGAGCGAGACTCTGACTCTGAATAAATAAATAAATAGGCCAGGCGTGGTGGCTCAAGCCTGTAATCCCAGCACTTTGGGAGGCTGAGGCGGGCGGATCACGAGGTCAGGAGATCGAGACCATCCTGGCTAACACGGTGAAACCCTGTCTCTACTAAAAAAAAAAAATAGCCTGGCATGGTGGCGGGCGCCTGTAGACCCAGCTACTCGGGAGGCTGAGGCAGGAGAATGGCATGAACCCAGAAGGCGGAGCTTGCAGCGAGCCGAGATCGTCCCACTGCACCCCAGCCTGGGCGACAGAGCAAGACCCCGTCTCAAAAAATAAATACATACATACATACATACATACATACATACACACACACACACACACACACATACACAGGCTGTGACCATCAATGGATAAATCTGTTAGTTCAAATTCTGACAAGGGACCTGATGATGGAAGAATCTGGCTGCCCCACCCCCAACCCCCTGAACAATGTTACAACAAAGTGGGAAGAGCATGCTTTGCATTTATTGTGATGGAACATGAAGTACTTATGAAGAATTCTTGTCAAAAAGTTGAAGCTGAATTGGATCAAGCTTTAGAGCTAACTTCTACTTCACTTACAGGTACCAGGAGGTAAAGAAGTAAAATGATACCACAGAGATGACAAAGCTAGAAGGGGGCATCCTACAAGACAGCTAGTCTAGTTTCTGTTAAAAGTCAATGTCATGGGGAATATGAGGAGGCAGTGACAAGAAGACTGCTCTGGAGTAAAAGGAAAAAGTATCAAGTGACTAGTGTTAGTTTTATTAACTGTGATAATGGCTCTATGCATCTGTATTTGAGGAAGAAGCATCAAGATCACAAGGTGTCTTGGACTCAGGCCAGGAACAAGGGCTCTACCACCTTGGAATCATTCTTTGAGAAATTTCTTTCAAGGAATATGCAGTTTCTCCTCTTGCTGCACAGCCCTGAAGAGGCTGGCTGGGAGTGATTCCCCTTTTAACAGATAGTTCAGAGAAAAGCTGAACAGGAATTAAGCCACCTACTTGCCTCTGCACCCCCAACCTTACACCAGGTGGCATGCTGATTTTCCCAACGCAGGGAAGGTGCCCGCGGAGGGGGGAACTGACCAGTTCAGCATACTTCTTGCACAGAGCAGCCAGCTTCTCCTCTGGGGTACTCAGAGTATTCAATGTCTGCATCAGCAACGTGATCTCCTTCCCTGAGAAGCACAGGAGCAAAGACATGCACCCTCTTCTCCAGGTGTCCCCTCCAGGCCTGGGCTCACACTCATGAGTGCTGAAGACAGCCCTCCCCACCATACTTTATATTTTACTTGTTGATTAGCTGCCTTCCTTGCCATAAGGACCAACTCAATCCTGCCCTCACTATAGCCCCAGTACTGTCCATAGTACCATCACAGAGGATATGCTCAACAAATGCTTATCAAATGAACGACTGTACCCTAGTGAAATCTCCTTAGTAGGCACCATTGGCAGGAGAAAAAAACTGCCTGCTCTACCAATAGAAGAAAGATGTCCCACTTATGAATTCAGGGCTACTGTTTCATACTGTTTCAATGCAAGGAAGGCCCACCCTCCTGATAGAGGTAGGATCCAAAAAGGAATAGGTATCTTAGCCTCCTTGAGAAATACTAAACTCTTGTCAACAGAGTAGCCAAACAGTGAACTTTAAAATGAAGATACTTTCGGCCAGGCAAGGTGGCTCATGCCTGTAATCCCAGCACTTTGGGAGGCCGAGGCAGGCGGATCACGAGGTCAAGAGATCGAGACCATCCTAACATGGTGAAACCCCATCTCTACTAAAGACACACACAAAAAAATTAGCTTGGTGTGGTGGCACGCGCCTGTAGTCCCAGTTACTCCGGAGGCTGAGGTAGGAGAATCGCTTGAACCCAGGAGGCGGAGGTTGCAGTGAGCCCAGATCGCGCCACTGCACTCCAGCTTGGTGACAGAGCGAGACTCTGTCTAAAAAAATTAATTAATTAAAAAAAAAAGGCAGGGTACAGTGGCTTACGCCTGTAATCCCAGCACTTTGGGAGGCTGAGGCGGGCGGATCACGAGGTTAGCAGATCAAAACCATCCTGGCTAACACAGTGAAACCCCGTCTCTACTAAAAAAAATACAAAAAAATTAGCCGGGCATGGTAGCAGGAGCCTGTAGTCCCAGCTACTCGGGAGGCTGAGGCAGGAGAATGGCGTGAACCCAGGAGGTGGAGCTTGCAGTGAGCCGAGATCGCGCCACTGCACTCCAACCTAGGGACAGAGCGAGGCTCCATCTCAAAAAAAAAAAGGCAGGGTACGGTGGCCCGCGCCTGTAATCCCAGCACTTTAGGAGGCCCAGGTGGGCGGATCATGAGGTCAGGAGATCGAGACTATCCTGGCTAACACAGTGAAACCCTGTCACTACTAAAAAAATACAAAAATTAGCCGGGCATGGTGGCAGGCGCCTGTAGTCCCAGCTACTCGGGAGGCTGAGGCAGGAGAATGGTGTGAACCCGGGAGGCAGAGCTTGCAGGGAGCTGAGATCGCGCCAGTGCACTCCAGCTTGGGTGACAGAGCAAGACTCCATCTCAGTTGGGGGTGGGGGGTGAAGAAGATGATACTTTCCATGTATGTGATGTTAAGATTTTTTCCTTTTTATTTTTTTGAGATGGAGTCTCACCCTGTCACCCAGGCTGGAGTGCAATGGCATGATCTCAGCTCACTGAAAACTCTGCCTCACGGGTTCAAGTGATTCTCCTGCCTCAGCCTCCCGAGTATCTGGGATTACAGGCACGTGCCACCACGCCCGGCTGATTTTTTGTATCTTTAGTAGAAATGGGGTTTCACCATGTTGGCCAGGCTGGTCTCGAACTCCTGACCTCATAATCTGCCTGCCTTGGCCTCCCAAAGTGCTGGAGTTACAGGTGTGAGCCACTCTGCCTAGCCGTCCCTAAGATTTTTTAAAGTTCCTCTTTAAAGTAAGAGGATACATAAGGGGAAAAGGGAATAGGAATAAAACATGGATATAATGACACTCGACTTAGATTCTAGATTCTTTTTTTTTTTTTTTGAGACAGAGTTTCACTCTTGTCACCCAGGCTGGATGTAGTGGCACAATCTCAGTTCACTGCAACCTCTGCCTCCCGGGTTCAAGCCATTCTCCTGCCTCAGCCTCCCAAGTAGCTGGGATTACAGGCGTGTGCCAGCATGTCCAGCTAATTTTTGTATTTTTAGTAGAGACGGGATTTCATCATGTTGGCCAGGCTGTTCTCGAACTCCTGACCCTCAGGTGATCCACCCGCCTCGGCCTCCCAAAGTGCTGCAATTACAGGCGTGAGCCACCACACCCGGCCTAGACTCTTAAACATACATACCCTGCTGTAAAATGACTGTCACTGCCTATTCCCCATTGCCTGTGACTGAGTCAGGGAGCCTTCCCTCTGCCTCCCCAGAAGGGCCCAAGAGATCAGCATGGAGACTGCAATTCGCAGGCATGTGTGCCAAATCCAACCCACGGATGGGTTTTGTTTGGCTCTTACCATTTTAGCTGCTAACTATGAAAAAATCTAGAGTTCTCACATAACTCTAGATTTCTGGCTTTTCTTTATTAAAAAAAAAAAAAAAAAAAAAAAAATGCCTGACTGCACCCAGCCTGTAGTTTTGCCTGCTCTCAGTTGGCTAGCTGAGAGCAACTAATCAGGAAGCAGTAAAGCCTCCATCTTCAGGTGGCCCCATGGCCAGCCCAGCTTATGCAGATATTTGGGTTTTCAACTCTGGCCTAGTCTAATTTTCTTACTGTAAAGAGAAATATAAACTAAGACCCACAGAGGAGAAGGGACACACCCAAAGTCACACAGCAGGTAGTACTGGCTGGCACAGGAGCCTACCCTGGCCTCCCGTCTCCATTTTCTCAAAGAGAGAACAGGTCCCATGCCAAGCTCCAGTTGCTCCAAAACCCAGAAGGCTTTGTGCTGGTAACTCCTGCATCTCTCTATGCCGTGGCCCCCACATCCCTGGCTTTGATTAGACTAGAGTGACTTGCTGCTCTGAGAAGTACCGTTTTCCTTTGAATCCAGGGAGAACAGACAGGCCCAGAGAACGTCAAGTCCAAACTCCCTCTCCTCACCAGCTTCACAAAGAGCCGCCCTCTGCTCACCCAAACCCTTGGCTTTTTTCTTCTCCTGTGGCCTTCGATGGTCTCGGTCTCCGACCTCGTCACTCTGCCGGATCTCTTCTGTGTTTGGATCCCCCTTGGAGGGTTCCTTCTCTCCATTGACTACTGGAGTTGGTTCAGGCTCCCCATTCCTTGCCACATAGGCCCGGGACTTCTCTGCATCTTCGGGTTCAGCCGGCTCACCCTGTGCCCCATCCTCGCCGGGGCCCCCCTGGTTATTGTCCACACAGTATGTGCTCAGTATGTCTTCCAGTTGGCGGCTCAGCTCCTCAGAGACATCACGAAGGGCCCCAGACTGAGCCGTTCTGGCTTGAGCCCCTACAGCAGGAGAGGATGAGGGGTAGAGAGTGAGAAAGAAGACGATTATACCACTGGTTGGGATTTTTCAGGCCCAGCCAAACTCATCAGTTTGAGTTAAATGTTGCCTAACTTTTTTTTTTTATGGAAACTGAGAAGCAAGAATGGAGTATCATTCAGCAAATCTAGTTCCTGTCAGAATTTAGATTCGAAACATCTTTTAAATCAAGAAACTATAGTAATCGTTGCCTAACTTCAAGTCTGTTTACTTGTAAAATGACACAACTATTTCTACCACCCGAACATATTTGTTAGATCATAAAAGTATGTAAAGCATCAGCACACAGGGATGGCACGGAGCAACTTCTAGTCCATCTCCTTCCCCCCCACAAAACCATTTCTTGCCATTCAGATCATTCTAGAAATGCCTCAAACAGGAAGGGCAGTTAGCTGCTGGTGGCTGAGGTGTTTCTAACGGGACCTGGATTTCCTGACTGGGTGCCTCGTTTGGCTGCCACCTGACTTAATCCCGTCGGAGCTTCTCTCCAGAACTCTGTTCCTGTGCTTAGAGGGGGCAGCTCCGCCAACTCGCCAGAACGCAGGGGGGACCGCGGCCCCCAGCACTGTCCTCTCATTCTACATCTCCTCCTCCCGGACAACCTGGCCTCGGCCTCTAAGTCCAGAAGTGAGGCCGACCCCACAGCTCCTCCCCCTGCCCGCTGGCAACGCAGAGCTGGCACACACCCTCCGGCTTCCGAGGAGCCTGGCTGCCGCCGGGACCTTCCGCTTCTACTGCAGGAGCCGCCTGGCTGGGCCGCTCCTGGGCTCCCTCGGGTCCTGCTTCCGGTTGTCCTGGGCTGCTTTTTGGATTGGATTGTTTGGCAGCCCCGTTCTTTTTGTCTTGGTTCTTCATTGTGACGAGCGATGCTGGGTCAGGAGATGATCCTTTAGAAACAAACACAGTTGCTATTTTCCAGACTTCGAAATTCTTCGCAGCCTGGATCAGAAATCCCCACAGCAGGCGCACAAAGCTTCTTAAAATAAACGGACCGGCAGGCCCGGGCGGAGGGCGCCAACGGCTCTCTGGTCTTGGCGGGTCAGGGGAGCCCGACGTGCCGGGGCAGGCTTTCGGGGCGCAGCTCCCACAGCGGGTGAGGGAAGAGGCCTCTTCTCCCTGGAGCCACTTCCCGGCACAACCGGCCCCCTCGCGGCAGCCCGGGCGCGGGATTGGCTCAGGGCCGGAGACTGACGTGGCGGGACTCCCGGCACCGCCCCCGCCCCTCAGGCCCCACGTGCGCCCCCCGCGCGCGCAGCCACCCACGCCCCGCGCGCCCTCAAGCCGCGAGGCACGCCCGCGCATGCGCATATCCCCAGACAGCCCCCCCGGCCCACGCGGGGAGTTTGCGTGATTTCCCCGCAGGCCGAGAACATCCTGGCCCGCACACTCTCAAATAGTCTCGCCCACCGGCCGCCGCTGCACGTACCTCACCGCCGACGTCCGATGGCTTCCCCACCTCTGGCCTCGCACCGGAAACCCCGAGTAACTGCTGCCGGCCAGCCGCCTGCTCCCGCCTCAGCCAATCAATAGCCGGCGCCGGCGCGGAGCTTGCTGGGAAGGACGAAGCGAGGGCGGCCTCGGAGGCGGGCGCCCCGGGAGGGCGGGGCAGGGAAAAGACTACGCGTCCCTCTTTACGCAGGGGCTAGCTGCAGATCCCAAGGTGCATAAGGGACTGTAGTCCTGGGAGTCCAAAAGGAGCCCGTCATTCTGCACGAGTGCCCATGTCAACCTTGTTTCTATCTCGCAGAAGCTATGCTTCAACTCCCAAAGCCTTGCGCCTGGCTGTTGTTTCCTGCAGGCCTCCATCAAACCTTCCTCCCTGGCCGTGAACAAATGTGACTCCATCCGGGAACTCCGAGGACTCGGGAAGAGGGATAGAGTCCTGGGCTGAGACTCAGGAGACCCATACTCCAGTCCCAACTTCATCACGGATTTGCTGTGTGGCTGGACGTTCTGTTCTCTCTCTGGGCCTCAATGTCCTTCTTCCAAAGGAGGCTTTTAATAACAATAGCAGTTCCTTGAACGCTTACTGTGTGCTTTCCCGCTAATAGCTTGGTTCTCATAACCACTCATAGAAATAACTACTATCTGTTATCCCCATTTTACGGAAAAGGACAGTAAGAGAAAGGTTAGGTAACTTATCCAAGGTCATATCGATAGTGAGTGGTTAAAACAGGGATTCAAAACTGGTAAGTCTGAGACCAGCACCCAGGTAATTACCTGGTCTTTCACCCAGAAGAAACACTACCACAGCAGGTTTCCCTGAGGCAGTCAAGGTAACTTGTGAAAGTAGGTCATATTTTCCCCTCTCCATTACCATTTTGGCAGTCAGTTCCTCAGAAAGGTGCTGAGTTAGGCTTCAGGCATATTCATGAGCCTTTTCTCTACCCCACACTCTACAAAGTCTCACTGGGGTTAAAGTAGAAAAAACCCCCACAGTTCCCTACACATGAGATCACAATTCTGTATCCCCATTGCTTCTGGATAATGAAATCAAACCCAACAATCCTCGTGCCTGGAATTTGAAGCCTAAGAGATTTGGCTTTTGCCAAACCCAAAATTTTTTGAGGCCCAGTTCAAAGGTCACTTCAGAGCCTTCCCAGTGCTCTGCAAACCGTACTTGCTCCCTAGGTCTGCAGAGTTGTTACAGCATTAGCAGTGAGGTGTTGAAATTACTATTTACTTATAAGTCAGTGAATTTTGCAAGAACTGTTGGCTAGTCTAGTCCCAGAGCCTCGCATCAGGCTGTGGGTAGAGAAGACTGTAAACTGTTGTGCTAATTGAGCGTTGGTTTAGGGCTGTTAGGATGTTAAATATTTCCCCCAAAGGCTCAGTGAAAGACTTCAGAGCCGTGCATGTTGGATTTCAGATTTTCAGATTGGGGAAGCTCAACCGGTAAAATTTGAGAAAATCCCAAATTGGAAACACTTCTGGTCCCAAGCATGTTGGATAAGAGATATTCAATTTTTAGTATAATGATGGAACTGAGGCTCAGAAAGGTTGGAATCTAGGTGTCCTGAAACCAAGGCCCTGATTATTTCTAGAAAAGCATTCTGGAAATCTCTTGAGAAGGCACCATATAAATCAGGCCTTGATAGATTTCCATATAACAAGGGTGTTCTAGGTGAGATAAAGAACATAAAAATGTATGCATGGGGTGAGGGGTAGAGGATGTAGTAGAAGGGTCAACAATAGCCTAGAGGGGCCGGTTGGGTAATGAGAACAGGCAAGAATAATTGACAGAAACATAGGTTAACAAGTTACTTTCTCCTTTGCTATAAACAATATATAGCAACAATATTAGCACCTGCCAGAGTGAGGGAGAGGTGGTGATTGCAGTAAAATACAGCAGCTCTTGCACATTGTTAGCAAGCAGAAACTCAGGCCGGGTAGGGCCAGATTGTATTTTTGTTTTTTAGACAGGTTTTACTCAGCTGCTGGGGCTGGAGTGCAGTGATCATAATAGCTCACTGCAGACTCAACCACCTGGACTCAAGTGATCCCCTTGCCCCAGCCTCCCAAGTAGCTAGGATTACAGGTATGTGCCACCACAGCCAGCTAACTTTTAAATTTTTTTGTAGAGACAGATCTCACTTTGCTGCCCAGGCTGGTCTTGAACTCCTGGCCTCAAGTGATCCTCCTACCTTGGCCTCCCAAAGGGTTGGGATTACAGGCATGAGCCACAGTGCTTGGCCTCTTTTTAAAAATGGAGACTTCAGGACAGTCTTTTTCAAGACAGACATTTGATTTTTAAAAAAAATGTTGGCAACTAATTCAAACTTAAACACGCTCTGCCAAGCACAACCTTCCTGTGGGTTCAATCAACTTTCTGGCTGCTTGTCTGTAATCTCTGCTTTAGGAATTATCTAAACTGAAGGGAGGAGTCTGTGAACTATTTGATCTTAAGAGGTTCAGGCTGGGCACGATGGCTCATGCCTATAATCCCAGCACTTTGGGAGGCGGAGGCAGGCGGATCACCTGAGGTCAAGAGTTCAAGACCAGCCTGGCCAACGTGATACCCCGTCTCTACTAAAAATACAAAAATTAGCTGGGCGTGGTGGCGGGCACCTGTAATCCCAGCTATTTGGGAGGCTGAGGCAGGAGAATCGCTTGAACCCGGGAGGCAGAGGTTGCAGTGAACCGAGATCACGCCATTGTACTCCAGCCAGGATGCCAAGAATAAAAAACTCCGTTTCAAAAAAAAAAAAAAAAAAAAAAAAAAAAAAGGTTCAAAGGGCTGTAGAGTGGTGCTGATGAAACTAAGTCAGAATCATTTAGAGAAACTCTAGAAAATGCAAACTAAACTACAGTGACAGCCACAGATCAGTGGTTGCTGGAGGTGGGGCAGAAAGGAGGGATTCTCAAGCGGGAAGCTTACGGCTTATGAAGGTCATAGATATATTCACTATCTTGTGGTTGTTTTATGGGTGCATATGTGTTTCAATTTATCAACGTGTATATACTTTAAATATGTACAATTTATTGTATGTCAATTATATTTCAATAAAGTCGATGAAAAAAACTTTAGAGCAGGTGCAGGTTGGTACAACTCTTATTTCCACTGTTAAGCGACAAATTTAAACACCTCCTCATTCTCTTCCCCCAAATCCAGTCTAGGGTCACTCCAAGCCAAAGAAGACAATTTAGAACTTTGCAACAGGTTTTTATTTTTGCTTTATATCTATTACAGTGTTTGAAACCTAAAGAAATACATTTTCTCTTCAAATTTGGATGTGTATATAAATAACATTTGTCTGGACTCAGCACACTCAATGCCATGTTTTCTTGGCCTATGTCTGCTCTGAAATCAAGCTGTGTCTGTCTACCCAGGGGCCCTGAGAACATGGAAAATAGAGTTTATTGTTATTAGAAAAATAAAAGCAAATGAATTTGCAAAGAAAAACCAGTGAGAAGGATTAGATTCATCTTCCAAGGGTCCATAGCTGGTAACCCAAGCCATTCTCGGGGGATATCCAGTCTCTTGAGTGGCTGGGACTCCATTACCCACTTTCCTTCTTTAATAGGTCAAAGGCAATTCCCACAAAAGCTGGCTAAAAAAGCCGACACCCAACTCCAGAGTCTGAGGGTTCATGAAGAGGTGGACTTTTTTTTTTGAGACAAGAGTCTCACCCTGTCGCCCAGGCTGGCACAATCTTGGCTCACTGCAACCTCTGCCTCCTAGGTTCAAGAGATTCTCCTGCCTCAGCCTCCCAGGTAGCTGAGATCACAGGTGCCCACCACCACACCTGGCTTATTTTTTTTATTTTTTTATTTTTGTAGGGACGGGGTTTTACTATGTTGGTCAGGCTGGTTTTGAACTCCTAACCTCAAGTGATCTGCCCGCCTCAGCCTCCCAAAGTGCTAGGATTACAGGCATGAGCCACCACGCCCAGCTGAAGATGTGGATTTTTTTTTTTTTTTTTTTTGAGATGGAGTCTCGCACTGTCACCCAAGCTGGAGTGCAGTGGCATGATCTTGGCTCACTGCAACCTCCGCCTCCTGGGTTCAAGTGATTCTCCTGTCTCAGCCTCCCAAGTAGCTGGGATTACAGGCGCCTGCCACCACGCCCAGCTAATTTTTTGTATTTTTATTAGAGATGGGGTTTCACTATGTTGCCAGGCTGGTCTCAAACTCCTGACCTCGTGATCCGCCCGCCTCGGCCTCCCAAAGTGCTGGGATTACAGGCATGTGCCACCGCGCCTGGCCAGATGTGGACTCTTTAAAGACATGCTCTGAGTCAGAGGTTCCCAGCCGGTGTTAGGATCTCTGAGAGCTTACTTCCTTCAATGCCCCCCAGGCCATGGCGTATATAATAGTTACAGGAGAACAGGGCTGGCATTCAGCAACAGGGTTCAGGTATGAGCTAATGTGGACATCAGAAGTCAGCCTGGCCCAGAGGCAGCTAGGCAGGCCACTAAGATACGCTACATAAACCTTTTCCCATGGTGTTCTGGGCCTAACATGTAATACTGCCTCTTCTAACTCTCACAGCCTGCTTAGGTTCTGCACATAGCCCAGACCTGAAGCAAAGCGCCCTTGCAGAGAAAAAAATAACAGCTTTAATTCACAGATTTGGTTGGTCTTGACCTCAAGTTCTTCCTTTGCCACGGTCTAAATCAGGGTGTGGGGCTAGAGGACAGATAATGAGAGACTGAATCATTTATGAAGGCCTTGGCCAAAGAGCAGCTAGTGCCCACTACATGGATCCCAGCAGGGCCAAATTCTCAACTTGTTGGCTTAACAAAAGAATGAAAAAGCTCAAACAGAAAACATACTGGACAAGGTTGGTCCAGAACATGCAATCCTAAATGGCTATGGAATAAATTTATTCTGAGCAATATCTCAGTCTCACACTCACTAAATTCTAGGGTAGTTCTATCGAAGATGTTTACCATGGTTTAGCGCACTGAGCCCTGCACCCTTCCCCAGGCTGCCAGGGAAGCAGAGAGGTACAAACATTCCTAATGCCCCAGTCAGCCTGTTCTCCCTATGGGGTCCCTGGATTACCTGCAGGGACCTGGGGGAAATTGGCTCCCTGTCTTCAGCTGAGAGTCTGGAATCTGAACCCTAGATGAATCTACTGAAGAATGCTCAAGATGATGGATACCAAGCTGAGTGAGTCTAGGGGAGAAGAGAGGCCTGAACAAAAGAGCTGGGGCCTTCAAAGAGGTGTATGAGAGGTGAGGTTAGTAGTGCCAGGCTTTCCTATCTTTTCCTTCTAGTTTGCTAGAAACAAGTACAACTTTAGGGTGTGGGGGGAAGGCAGGTAGACATGAAGAAATGGAAATACAGTTCATTCTGCTAGACATTTTAAACTGGTTTGGCTTGAGAAAAATAGAAAGTCTGTGCCTGAGAACCTTCTTTTCCTCTCCCTTATTTAAGTACAATAGCAGCTATAATCTGTGCAGTTCAGCTCCAAAAAACAGGGCTCCTGGAAGATGGCTTTCATGGCAGAGAGTTGATGGGGTAGATTAATGGGCTCTAGGTAAGGAGCAACACCAAGGGTCCCTGAAAACTGAGGCCAACACCTGCTCCCTGGGGGGGCCATTTGTATTCCCTGACCCATGTAACAAGCCTGGCCAGCTGTGGGTGGAATCCATGTGGTTCTATCAGAAGGCTGCAGCCAACATCAAGGCCAGGCAGTCACCGGGGTCAGCTGGGATCTGAAGGGAGGCTTCTAAGACCAGACACCCTGTTAGTACTAAAGATGATGATTTGGGGGTGGGATGCCTGGAGGGGCTGGCACCATTCAAAAAAGTATTGGAAAACATTAGCCAAGAAAAAGGCTCCTTGTCCCTCCTAATCCATATCCAGATACCCCCAACCAGAGATCTTAAAAAGGATAGACCAGCCATATGCCAACATGCCAGGATTCCAAAAGCATGCCTCAACTAATTAGGGTATTCCCTACAGCAGACTGGGGTAGGGGGGCTCCATCCTGGCAATAACCAGAGAGCCTTACCTCGCTTAGGCCAGGGTATGGAATCCAGATGAAGACTGTCCACAAACAGTGGCTCTCAAGCCTGGGCTAAATAAATAATATTTTGCTTCATTACATGGCCAAAGGAGAGGAGGAGATAGAAAAGATGATATTACTACCTCTGTGGGCTGGAAGAACTTCACCTGTTGGTTGAAAGGGGATTAAAGGAAGATAACAGGAAAACCTGGTCTGGAGAAGACATAAATGAAAGCTCCTGGAGGCCACTTTTCTCTGATTACAAATCTATCCTCACACTCTGCCCCTAGTAGACTTTAGCCTTTGGAGTTCTTAGGGAAAACTGGCTTTAAGCAGCAGCCAGATCACCAAAAACATTTTCCATCTGGTACAGGACCCGGAGCTGAAGCCAAAGTAGATTTTGGAGGAACAGCTGGACAAGCAGGATGTGTATGTCTTACACTAAGAAACTGGTCCCTATATCAGGGACTTAACTCTTACTTGAGATGTACAAAGTAGATCCTACTAAATTGCCCTTTGGAAGAGAACAATGGGCGGAGGTTGGGTAGGGGAAGGCTTTTTTTTTTTTTTTTTTTTTTAACTGTAAGAGAATGGTTTTTTAATGGAGGTAGCAGGCCAAGTGAAAAAAAGATTCTGCCCCCTGCCTTCCTGGGAGATTGGGAGTTGGCAGCCATCATTCCCAAGCTGATGAGTGGCATCTGACTCACCAAGGTGGTACAACATGGGTGGGATTTTTCAAGGACAATTGCCAGACCTAAACCATCCTCCTCAGAAAATGGCTTTGAAGTGGGACTGCAGCACTAGGAGAGGGCAAATTCAAGACCAATGGCCAATAATAAGTACCTGAACTTTAGGTCTATAAGCAGAAGGGCATGGATTTCACCTGAGCCAGAAGGAGATGTGTAGCAATAGAAGCAAGAATGGCATTGTTTCAGAGGAAGGAAAAGCAGAGCTTGGAGCAGGATGCCTCTGACTAACCACAGTGGGGAGGTGGGGGTGGGGCAGACTGTGCCTTCAGCTCCACAGCTGGTCTACACCAACTTCCTCTACTCCCATCCAAACAGGTGGGCTTTACTATCATATGTAATCCACCCAGAGGCACAGGCAAGCCACTAAGGCAATGCACTACCGTAATTCAAACAGAAAGAAGAGGCATCTGGATTATAATTGTCACAAGGAAGGGAAAACCCAAATCAGGTACAAGGATCCCAAACAGGGAAGATAAGCAATAGCTCTAAAAAAAAAAAAAAAAGCAGGCTACTAAGTTTCAGTGATAATAGATAATAGGAGAGGCAGCCATGGGTGATCAGTTATGTGGACAACGGCCATTGAGATTGAATTTGACAAGGCAAACTGCTTCTGAGTTTCCTGATACAAGCAGGATGTTCAGCAGTAAGGACAGAGTAGCAGACTTCACCAGGCCCTGAGGCCATCCTTGCTCCCTTCAGGTCCTGGGACAATCAGGCCACGCTGACCTGCTTTATGAAGGTTCCAGAGCTGAAGGTTGGTCCCAGGTGGTGGTCCAGAATCCAAGCAGAGAGGAAAAGGACCAAGCTCAGGCCTCCTGAGCGAGGAAGCATCCATATCTCTTTTTGGTCTTCCTCACAGTATCCTACTTACCGAAATGACAGACAGTTCTTCCTCTTGAGACCAATTAAGATTGACCTACCTAATATATAGAATATAAAAAAATACATAACTTTTTGACATTCTCTCCTTTAGAAGTAAAATATACATGATCCAACTATGGAAGAGGAAGAAGAAGAAGAAGAAAGGCCAAAGGCAGGGATCCCTGACTATCCCAATACATGACACTCTCACTCCACCCTCCTCTGCAACTTACAGGTCACCAGAGCAAGGACTTTCTCCTCAGGAGAAAGGAAGGACCACAGCCCCCTATCTCAAGCTTAGGAGAAAATACAGCCACCTCAGAGGTTCTCTCAACCTCGAGGGGGAATTTTCAAGTAAACAAATGAAGTTGGGTCGCACCATTTGGAAGGTGAGTAGGAAATATGGGATCAGTAGCTACACATGGGAAGCCCCATCTGAAGGCCTGTGCTCCTCCCCTGCACTCCCACTGGTATACTTGAGACACTTCAGGAGAGTGAGGAAGATCTCCCAAACTAAAGAGGTCTGGGCAAAGAGTCAGAGGGAGGGAGGGACCTTTGTTTCATGGTAGCCTCCCCAGCCTCTAGTCCCAGGCAATGCAGGCAGCTGGGTTTACTAAAACCAGGAACTTGTGGCTCTTGGGAAGAGCAATCTTAATACAAGAAAAATGTGCAAAAGAAAAAAAAATTAAATAACTCAATCCAAGCATACAAGATTAATATTCTGTCAGAGCAAGAACACTTTGTTTTGGATTTCTCCCTTCCCCTCCCACCTCCCACCTCTGGAATATACCGTCTGCTCAAGTACCCAAGATAAGAGTTACACAGATCAGGGCAGAGGACCGGGAAGAATGAAAAAAGATAAAGGGAAGGAAGTCACCACTGGAGAAAAAAAGAAAAAAAATTAAAAAAAAAAAAAGGTGCAAATTGATTACCTTAGTCCTCCTTTGTCTACCCCTGGGCTCCTGGGTTAAAGACATGTGTGCAGCCAAAATATAGTGTAAGGAAGAAAAACCCAACACGTCCCCTTCTTGTCACAAAACCCAAAGGTGAGCCTCAGATGGTTCTGTCTGTCCAGAGGGTGCTCCCTCCAGGGAAGGGGGCGGAGCAGGTCAAGAGCACAGTCTCCAGGGCAGCAGAGGTGTGTGGTGGCTGATGGTGGGGACACTGGTTTCCCGCCCACCAGAGGGCTGCTCTTCCGCTGGCTGGTGGTGCTTCCCATCCCCTCCCCTCCCCGGAGGCAGATATTATAGCTGGAAGCCCTCCATGGGGGCCTCAGGCTGCTGGAAGATGAACTGCTGTTGCGTTTCATCGACTTGGGGAGCCAGGCTGCTATCATCGTCTTCTACACCAAAGTAGTGCTCAATGAGGTCGAAGGCCTTCTGGTAGATCTCCTGGTTCTCGTGGCTCTGGAGAAACTCAATTTTATCCAAGCCTACAGTAGTAAGAAGGAAGGAGAGGGAAGTGTGAGTGCTTTTCTATGGGCAGGTGAAACATTTACCTATTTTTCCTTCCCTGAGGTATGTTAGTGCTTACAAACACAAGTCATATGATCAGATCACTCTTGGACCTGAAAGGGGAGAGTTAAGATTTCTTCTCAAAACTACAGAATCCCAAAGGAAAGAGACCAAAATGTCAGTTACAGAGGTTCTAGTCCTGATTCTGCTTTAAACTAGAAGCATGACGTGGGCAAATCATCAGCCTCTCAGGGATGAGTGATGAGTTAATCCAGCACTCTTATAGGTACAGCCTATCAGAAAGAGAACTGACCTATCACTCCTTAGAAGGAGAAGAAACTGGTGAGAGACAACTCTCAACTCAAAAGATGAGCCAAATCCAAATCCTAGCTGTACCCCAGCTACTCAGCACATCCTGATTATACTCATGGTAACGTCTGAAACCCTGTGGATGGTGAAACTTGGCTAGGGCAGGAGCTCTTAACTGTTCTGAAGACACAGACATCAGTCTCATGGAAGCTATGGATGCTTCCCAACCCACACTCCGCCACCACCAACATATGTATACCACGTTGGAGGCCTACAGTCTCAGGTTCTGACCTAGATTGAGGAGAGGGCACATACCATAGGCTTCCTCTATGAGGCCACAATAAGGATTGACCCCTGAGCCACTGCGCTTGCCCTCTTGCTCTCCAAGCCGCAGGATGTTCTCCAGTCCATTGAGGGCCACTTGCACAATCTTCGAATCCATTACAGTCAGCAAGTCACATAGGGGTTTGATGCAGCCCAGTGAGACCAGGTACCTAGGGGCCAGAGACCAAGCAAGTGCTAAACTAGTATAGGACACATGAAGTGCTGGGCAGGTGCTCTGAACTCTCAGCAACCCACTCTTACTAATTTATTTTTTTATTTTTAAGAATTGTGAGGCCGGGCGCGGTGGTTCACACCTGTGATCCCAGCACTTTGGGAGGCTGAGGTGGGCGGATCACAATGTCAAGAGATCGCGACCATCCTGGCTAACATGGTGAAACCCCGTCTCTACTAAAAAAAATACAAAAAAAAAAAAAAATTAGCCAGGTGTGGTGGCGGGCACCTGTAGTCCCAGCTACTCGGGAGGCTGAGGCAGGAGAATGGTGTGAACCTAGGAGGCAGAGCTTGCAGTGAGCCGAGATTACGCCACTGCACTCCAGCCTGGGCGACAGAGTGAGACTCCGTCTCAAAAAAAAAAAAGAAAAGAAAAAAGAATTGTGCAACACCCCATTCCATGCCAGAGAATGAGAGTGTCCCCCAACCAAGTCCTTTTTCTTTTTTTGAGACAGGGTCTTGCTCTGTCACCCAGGCTGGTGTGCACTGGTGCGATCCCAGCTCACTGCAGCCTCCTGGGCTCAAGTGATCCTCCTGCCTCAGCCTCCCAAACAGCTGGGACTACAGGTGTGTGCCACCATTCTCAGCTAATTTATTTTTTATTTTTTGTAGAGACAAAGTCTCATTATGTTGTCCAGGCTGGTCTCAAATTCCTGGTCTCAAGCGATCCTCCCACCTTGACCTCCCAAAGTGCTGGGATTACAGGTGTGAGCCACTGCTCTTACTGAGCCTTGATAACCGCTTATCCTTTCTCTATCTCTCTACCTTCCTGTTGATATTGTTCAGTTCATTTCACATGTGGTTGGTCTAGTTCATTTCACATGTGGATGCTACCAAACACTCCTCCTCCTTGCCTCTAATGTCTCCTTGGCTGCAATATTACCCCTCTGAACACATCACTTCCCTGCATAAAATTTTTCACAGGCTCCCTAATTCGCTGAACTCCAAATTCTATGGCACAACAATACCATAATACCACAAGCCCAGCCCAGCCTGGATGCTCTGCAATCTGGCTCCTAGTTCCTTTCTAGCTCTGCCTCCCATTATTCCCTTCCAAGGACAATACATTCTAGTCACACTTGTAAAGGTCTCCAGGTTTCTGATTCCTGTACCTTTATTTATGCTTTTCCCTGTCTAAGAGGCCTTTTACAATCCCATATTTATCCTTCAAAGCTTAACTCAACAGCTATCTCTTTTCTCCTAAGACTTTATATATACTAACTGTGCTCCCCTTAATAGGCAACAAGTGAAGGGCAAAACACTTAACTATTCCCACCACTTTCCACTAATGTTCAGATAATGGAAACTAAAATAAAAGAGTACACAGGCCAGGTGGCTCATGCCTGTAATCCCAGCACTCTGGGAGGCCAAGGTGGGAGGATCATCTGACATCAGGAGTTCAAGACCAGCCTGCTAACATGGTGAAACCCCGTTTCTACTAAAAATACAAAAAATTAGCCGGGCGTGGTGGCACGTGCCTGCCCCAGCTACTCAGGAGGCTAAAGCAGAAGAATCGCTTGAACCTGGGAGGCAGAGGTTGCGGTCTCAAAAAGAGCACACATACACAAAATAGCTTTCTATTCGCTTCTTTCAAGTCTCATATCCCAAATTAATTTCTCAAAGAGGCTGCTTTTTTGTTTGAGACAGGACCTTGCTCTGTAGCAAATGCTGGAGTGTAGTGGCACAATCACAGCTTATTACAACTGTGACCTCCTGGGCTCAGGTGATCCTCCTGCTTCAGCCTACTGAGTAGCTGTGGCCACGGGCACACGCCACTACAACCTGCTAATTTTTACATTTTTGTACACATGAGACAAAGTCCCTATGTTGCCCAGGCTAGTCTTGAACTCCTGGGTTTAAAGGATCCTCCTGCTTCAGCTTCCCAAGGTGCTGGGATAACAGACATGAGCCACTACACCAGCTTGCTTGTTTTTTTTTTGTGTGTGTGTGACAGACTCTGGCTCTGTCACTCAGGCTGGAGTGCAGTGGTACAATCACAGCTCACTGCAGCCTTGACCTTCCAGGCTCAAGCCATCCTCCCATCTCAGCTGGGACTATAGGCACATGCCACCATGCCCGGCTAATTTTTGTATCTTTCGTAGAGACAGAGTCTTCTTATGTTGGTCAGGCTGAAGAAACTGTTTTGAGTGAGCCATAGCACGGTTCCCCTTCATTTGAATTGAGAACTACATAGATTTCAGTTCTCTGTTGGATAAGAAAAGGTAGAGAAAGGATGGATGTCCATGTCATGTTTCTCTTCTCCAGAAGGGAAAACTGGTAAACTGTTATAGTGTCACTGGAATCTGGAATAGATTCCCACATGGCTTACATGGAATCTATTCCAGATTCTAGTGACACTGTAGCAGTTTACCAGTAAAATTCTATTACAGTGAGACTAGGGGGCAAACCTGTCTGAGCAAGAGCAGTTTATAGGTCACCTGTAAACCATGAGCAAACAGGGAGAGCATCCATTATCATTCAAGACAACGGGAAAGGAATGTAATACCTGATCTGCTCAGGGGTTCCTCCTGATGTGGCATTGGTGATGGCCCAGGCTGCCTCTTTCCTTGTACGAAACTCTGCTTTCTGAAGGATTTCGATCAACACAGGGAAGATATTTGCATCTATAACAGCCTGAGAGAGAATTGAGAGGAGGCAGATGGAAGGAGAAAGTCATTTCAGCATGATAAATAAATCTAGTCCCCAAATCAGCTAAGACTTAGACATCTTCCCCATTCTGGGAGTTTTCTTTTGTTCTTCCTATATAGGTGACAGGCTACTACAGAAGAACCCAGTTTTGGTTACACAGCTTCTTTGACCAATAGTACATACTGACTCCAATTTCTTTCTTTCTTTCTTTTTTTTCTGAGACAGTCTTGCTCTGTCACCCAGGCTGGAGTGCAGTGGCGCGATCTCGGCTCACTGCAAGCTCCACCTACCAGGTTCACGCCATTCTCCTGCCTCAGCCTCCCAACTAGCTGTGACTACAGGCGCCTGCCACCACGCCCGGCTAATTTTTTTTTTTTTTGTATTTTTAGAAGAGACATGGTTTCACCACGTTAGCCAGGATGGTCTTGATCTCCTGACCTCATGATCCGCCCACCTCAGCCTCCCAAAGTGCTGGGATTACAAGCATGAGCCACCACGCCCAGCCCCTCTTTTTTTTTTTTTTTTTTTTTGAGATGGAGTCTCGCTCTGTTGCCCAGGCTGGAGTGCAGTGGCGTGATCTCAGCTCACTGCAACCTTTGCCTCTCGGGTTCAAGCAATTCTCCTGCCTCAGCCTCCCGAATAGCTGAGATTACAGGCGTCCACCACCACACCCATCTAATTTTTGTATTTTTAGTACAGATGGGGTTTCACCATGTTGGCCAGGATGGTCTCAAACTCCTGACCTCATGATCTGCCCACCTCGGCCTCCCAAAGTGCTGGGACTACAGGCGTGAGCCACCGTGCCTGGCCAATTGACTCCTATTTTTAAAGGGAAACAAATTCTTTCTTCTGAAAGCAAATATTCCAACAACCTCCCAAGTTCCTATGACTTCCCATGCCCCTTGACTTCCCTGCCTGTTTTACCTGTATTTGAGCCCTGTTGCCAGCAGTAATATTTGAAATAGTCCAGCAAGCTTCCTTCCGGATTGACTCCTTGGGACTGCTCAACAAGTGGAGAAGGCAAGGTAGGGCTGAACAGTTAAGAATGACCTAGAACACCAAAAGCACAGGAAACAAAAGAAAAATTAAACTGTTTTTAATTTTTTTTATGTTTTTTTTTTTTTTTTTTTTGAGACAGAGTCTCGCTCTGACGTCCAGGCTGGAGTGCAATGGCACAATCTCGGCTCACTGCAACCTCCACCTCCCAGGTTCAAGTGATTCTCCAGCCTCAGCCTCCCAAGACGCTTGGATTACAGACGCCTACCACCACGCCCGGAAAATTTTTCTATTTTTAGTAGAGATGGGGTTTCATCATGTTGGCCAGGCTGGTCTCAAGCTCCTGACCTCAGGTGATCTGCCTGCCTCGGCCTCCCAAAGTGTTGGGATTACAGGCGTGAGCCACTGTGCCTGGCTTCATTTTTTTTCTTTAAATAGGGTCTCACTTTGTTGCCTAGGCTGGAGTGCAGTGGTATGATCAAGGCTTACTGCAGCCTTGACCTCCCAGTCTCAAGCAATCCTTCTACTTCAGCCTCCTGAGTAGCTGGGAACTCCTGAGTAGCAGGGTGCCACCACACTCTGCTAATTAAAAAACTTTTTTTTTTTTTTTTTTTTGTAGAGACAGGGTCTTCCCATGTTGCAGGGCTGGTCTCAAACTTCTGGGCTCAAGTGATCCTCCCGCCTCAGCCTCCCAAAGTGCTGGAATTACAGGCATGAGCCACTGCACCTGGCCCAGGTAAACTGGACTTAATCAAAATGAAAAATTTTTGTGCATCAAGACATTGGAGTAAGCTGGGCACAGTGGTATGCACCTGCAGTCCCAGCTACTCAGGAGGCTGAGGCAGTAGGATCACCTCAGCACAGGAGTTCAAGGCCAGCTGGGGCAACATAGTGAGACCCTCTAAAAAAAATTAAAAAAGAAAAGAAAGTTGGTCTGGGTGAGGTGGCTTCATGCCTGTAATCCCAGCACTTTGAGAAGCCAAGGTGGGAGGATTGCTTAAGCCCAGTAGTTCAAGAGTAGCCTGGGCAACATGGTAAAACCCTGTCTCTCCAAAAAAAACAAATTCAAAAAATTAGCTAGGCATGATGGTGCAAGCCTGTAGTCCCAGCTACTTGGGAGGCTGAGGTGGAAGGATTGCTTTGAGCTCAGGAGGCAGAGGTTGCAGTGAGCCGAGATGGCATCATTGCACTCTAGCCTGGGTGACAAAGACAGACTCTGTCTCAATTTTAAAAAATTAAATAAGTTAAAAGTTTTTTTTTTTTAAAGACACCAAAGTTAAAAGATAAAACCACAGAACAAGAGAAAATATTTGCAAAACATGTGTCTGATAAGAGATTAATATCCAGAACATATGAAGAACTCCTAAAATTGAACAACCAGAAAACTCAACAACCCAATTAAAACATGAGCAAAAGACTTGAATAGACATGTGTCCAAAAAAAAAAAAAAAAAAAAAAACACAGATGGCCAATAAGCATATGAAAAGATGCTCAACATTACCAATCATTAGAAAAATGCAAATCAAAACCACAATGAAATATCACTTCACACCCATTAGGGTGGGTATTATCAAAAAAAAAAAACGGAAAATAACAACTGTTGGCAAGGCTGTGGGGAAACTGGAACATGCTGCATTGTTGGTGGGAATGTAAGACGGCATAGCAGCTGTGCAGAACAGTATGGTGTCCCCTCAAAAAAATTAGGCATAAAATTAGAACATGATCCAGCAATTCCACTCTGGGTATATACCAGGGACTTGAACAAATATTTGTACACCAATGTTCATAGCAGCATTATTCACAATAGCCAAAAGGTGGAAACAACCCAAATGTCTATCGATGGATAAATAAAATATGGTATATACATACAGTGGAATATCATTCAGCCTTTCAAAGGAGTTCTGATGCATGCTACAACATGGACGAATTTTAAAGATACTAGGCTAAGTGAAATAAACCAGACGAGAAAGAATAAACACTGTATGATTCCACTTACATGAGGTACTTAGAGCACTCAAACTCACAGATACAGAAAATAGAATGGTGGTTACTAGGCACTAGGGGAAGGGAGAATGGGGAGTTACTGTTTAATGTGTACGGTTTCAGTTTGAGATGATAAAAAATTTCTGTAGCTGGCTAGTGGCAATAACGGAAAAACAATGTGAATGTACTTTATGCCAATGGTTAAAATGGTAAATTTTATGTTGTATTTTAAAGTACATGCATATACATATACAAAGTAACCCAGAAAATGAGTGTGTGGGTTTGAGTGTTTGAGTGAGACTACTCACCTGTTAAGAAACCTGTCCAGAATCCCACAGAATTATGCCCGCTACTCAAAACCCAAAGAATACCCAAATCTCTAGCCTTTGAGCAGGGGAACTTTGTTTACTATGCCTTCACCAGAAGGGTTATTTACAAAAGATTATTCCAAGGTCCATGATATCCATGAGACCTTAAAGATCTAGGAAGCAGGGGTGGAGTTCCATAGCTTTCAGTATCTCAAAGGGACCATGACTCAAACTTAACTACCTCACAATGTCCCAGGTGGTAAGTCCAGTTTTTCCATTTAGTTTTCCTTCACCCATTAGACGATGATTTGTTCCCAATTTATGTAAGAAAAGAAGGAACCAAGTTTCCCATGACTGTTTAGAGAATAACAGAGCTGGAACTTTTCACTCAAGCCCACACTTACTTTCTTAGACCATAGTGCCTCCCATCAGGACCACAGCCCTTTGCAGGAAAGGCTTTTGTCCACTGGCAGCTCTCCACAAGCTCTTCCATAGCTGGTCTAAGATCCTGCACCCTCCTCTTTCTTACCTGGGTCTGGATGTCATCCCCAGTGACGATGTTACCCACGGCTCTCAGGGCAGGAGAAGCCACTTTGTAATCATTGTGCCTATAGAGGAGGGAGATCTGATCAGAAGGCCAGCACACCATTTTCGGCCCTGCTGATTCTCTCTCTTTAGTCTGAGCCTGGAGAAGCTTAAGGAACCTGTACCCTTTTTTTTTCTTTTTTCTTTTTTTTTTGAGACAGAGTCTCGCTCTGTCGCCCAGGCTAGAGTGCAGTGGCGCGATCTCGGCTCACTACAAGCTCTGCCTCCCGGGTTCACGCCATTCTCCTGCCTCAGCCTCCCAAGTAGCTGGGACTACAGGTGCCCGCCACCACGCCCGGCTAATTTTTTGTATTTTTAGTAGAGACGGGGTTTCACCGTGTTAGCCAGGATGGTCTTGATCTCCTGACCTTGTGATCCACCCGCCTCAGCCTCCCAAAGTGCTGGGATTCTTTTTTTTCCTTTGAGACGGAGTCTTGCTCTGTCACCCAGGCTGGAGTGCAATGGCGCGATCTCGGCTCAGTGCAACCTCTGCCTCCCAGGTTCAAATGATTCTCCTGCCTCAGCCTCCCAAGTAGCTGGGATTACAGGCGCCTGCCACCGCGCCCAGCTAATTTTTGTATTTTTAGTAGAGACGGGGTTTCACCATGTTGGTCAGGCTGGTCTCGAACTCCTGACCTTGTGATCCGCCCACCTTGGCATCCCAAAGTGCTGGGATTATAAGCATAAGCCACCGTGCCCAGCCAGAACCTGTACCCCTTCTAAGACCACTCACATCAGCAGCTCTACCAATCTCCGGCAGACTCCGGAGTCTATGACTGCCTGGATCTTCTCATTGGGGCCATCAGACAGATAAGAAAGGGCCCAGCAAGCATCTGCCAGCAAGTCCGAGTCGCTGCTGAAGAGTAGGCGAGACAGTACAGGCAAACAAGGAGAGACCTGTGGGAAGCAGAGTGAGAAAGACTCACAGGGGAACAAGACTATATCAACTCTATCACGAACCCTAACATTGCAACCACTGCCCCCACAATACACACACACAAGTAATTCCAGACCCTAGGGATCGCTACTACATTAAACATTTGGGTCTACCTTTTCACTTTACTATCCAGGTACACAAGATCATCTGCTTCACTAACAATTGCTTCTTTCAGTTTCCCATGATTTGAGACTCCAAGGAGTATCCCAAACACTTAAAAACTCCATATGAAGGAACCTGATGTCACTCAGGGTCTAGTAAGTAGCTCTCTCACCTTTGCAAACTCTGGGGGTGGGTTTTTCCCTCGGCAGAGATTTGACAGGGCCCAGACCGCATTCCGTGTCATCGTCAGTCGTGTGGACTTGGTAAGGAGTCTGAAGGAAACAGCAAAGCCAGATCCTGAGCACTGAGGCCTTGGCATAGGACTGTTGCCAATGAACCCAGAGACAAATCCAATGAGACCTCTCAGACTCTAGCAGCCTGTTTCTTCCTACTCATAGACCTAAGTTAATAGAGCTGGTATAGGTTAGGAGGCCAACATCTATACAGAGTATTCATTTCAGGACCAGCTGTGGCTAGTTAATACCATAGATAATAGGGACGAAACAGAGGGCTAGATCTGGAGTAAGCCTGTAAAGCTTCTAAACTGGGATATATCATGCCCATAACCCTGGCCACAAGTCCAGGACAAGGAATGGTGTTCCCTGGAAATAAAAGCTAAAAGTCTAAGAAATAAAAGCTATAGGTCTACTGTGAGAGCTTTAGCCACACAGTATGGAATAATTTTCTGTGAAGGGTCCAAGAAAGTGACAGTGGTAGGCTATGAGACTGTGGTCTCTGAAGAACAGTTCATTCATCTGTTTTGGTTTAGGCATAGTTTACTCTAAGGGTACGGAGGGAAGGATGGGAGAAGGATACAATGACGCTTCATGGGGTCTTTGATCTATAATTTACGACAGAGCTGTCCGATGTATGTATGCAAAACCCCATAGCAAATCAATGCATTTTGTAGAGAAGGTTGGATTTTTCCAGGTGGGCTAGTCCTGCCTCTCTCCCCTGGCTCAACAATGAGGAGGATATGAGGATATGACTAACATGAGGTTCTGCAGTGCCGTGAAGTGAGGAACAAGATCCTTCTTGGCAGATGGGTGGCACAATCTTTTTTTTTTTTTCACTCTTTTGCCCAGGCTGAAGTGCAGTGGTGTGATCAATCACAGCTCACTGTAGCCTTGATCTCCCTGGGCTCAGGTGATCCTCCCTGCCTCAGCCTCCCAAGTAGCTGAGTCTACAGGTGCCTGCCACCACACCTGGCTAACTTTTGTATTTTTTGTAGAGTTGGGGTTTCACCATGTTGCCCAGGCTGGTTTTGAACTCTAGGCTCACGGGATCCACCTGCTCTGCTAGGATTACAGGCATAAGCCACCATGCCCGGCCACAACCTTCTCAATCTCCAAAGATACCTATCTTTTACTTCGGCAATCAGAATGCATTTTTATAGTTTTTGCACTTACCTATCATCTTAAGGAATCAAGTATGCTGCCCCCAAATGACCTGCCACGTGGCCACCCGGTAGACGCCCAGGTACAGATGATTATAATTACTCACGTTAACAAAGGATTAAGGATGGAACAGTTCAAGACGTAATCTCGGCAAACAGAGCTATCTCCAGCTATGTTTCCCAGTGCCCAGACTGCCTGAAAAGGGGATAATGAAACTGTCACCCACAAAGCTTGGTACTTCTGTGAGTACTTTATAGCCACAACTGCAAAGTGAGTACCCACCAGGATGAGAATGATGTCAAGGCCCCAAATATACTACACAAGCTCAGGTAACCTCCCTATTGAAATTCTTACTGAGCACTTGTTCTACAATGACCTATCCCTGGGAGTTCCTGGTTCAGCAGGGAAAGACAGGCTGCCATCTGTACTATAGCCACAGAAGCCAAAACAATATCGCCCAGAAAAGGAGAAAGTAATCAGAAAGTTGCATTTTTTTTTTTTTTTTGAGACGGAGTCTCGCTCTGTCACCCAGGCTGGAGTGCAGTGGCGCAATCTCTGCTCACTGTAACCTCCACCTCCCCGGTTCAAGTGATTCTCCTGTCTTAAGCCTCCTGAATAGCTGGGATTACAGGCAAGCTCCACCATGCCCAGCTAATTTTTTAGTATTTTTAGTAGAGATGGGGTTTCACCATGTTGGTCATGCTGGTCTTGGACTCCTGACCTCGTGATCTGCCCACCTCGGCCTCCCGAAGTTCTGGGATTATAGGCGTGAGCCACCGTGCCTGGCAAAAGTTGCACTCTTGTAGCTGCCTTGGACCAAGTCTATATGTAGTAATAGAGAAAAGAGCCCACTACCACTCTCCAATTCTATCCAACTAGTAAGAATTCAATGGGAGAAATGGAAGTTGTATCTTTATCTCCATGATTTGTGGGTACTCAGATATGGGTACTGTGGTGTCTTTTTTCCAATGGCACTTCCAACAACAAATGTATAGAGTTTTTTCCACATCAACCACCCATTCTCTGATACCAACCATGTGTCCAACGATTTAATTCAATTCTGACACTAACACCTAGAGTTAATGCAGAGTCCGCAGGTTAGTCCCACAAGACTGCCCCAACTTGAGATACCAGTTTCAAGTCCTAGGGGCCATCTGTACTTGACACCCCTATCACTCAGGAAATTCCAAGAGTTTTAACACTGTGCCAAGAACCAGGACAAAGACCAAATATATTTTTTATTATACCACAGGTACTATAAAGAATCACACCAAATCTAAGCATTACCTGTTCCTGAACATCCTCAAAGTCTGAATTAAGCAGCTCTATAAAAATGGGGACAGCCCCTGCTTCAATGACAATTTTGGTCTGCTGAGAGGTTCCAGAGGCAATATTCGTTAGAGCCCAGGCAGCTTCAAACTGAAAGTGAGATTAAGCAATGATTGAAAGGTCATTTCAGACTGAGCAGCCATGCCTATCAGCTGGCTCAGAACAGTAAGCCTCCTGCCCATGAATTTAAAAAACCAAAACAAAACCTCACAAAACACAAGCAAGCCTCTTGCCCACGAATTTAAAACACACACACATAAAATACAAGCCTTTCCTCTCCCGTCTTTAGAGAGTGGGAAGATGCAGTGATGTGATATAGATGAGAATAAGACATTGGGCTTCCAGGGTCCCAGGTTTAGTCCTGCACTACCACAACACCCATGCATCCTTTGCCAGGTCACTCTTTTATTTCCTGAGCTTCACTTTCTTCATTTCTGAAATGAGGATTAGAATGAAATGGGTCTCTCAAAGTCCCTTTCAGCTGAGTTCTGGCAAGTTCCAATGGATTGACCCATCACCCATCTCTGAAACAAGAGACCCAGAGAGGCTAAACAATTTGCCTCAGGTCACACAGGTAGTGGACTATACCCTCTGATTTATAACTGAATGATCAGTCTATCATAGTCTGGTGCCTTTCCTTTGAAATTGTTTTAAGGAAGAGATTCTGGCTGTGAGGGAACTGATGGTTTCTCCTGAATGTTTCCTAACATTACTTTTGTACTTCCTGAGAGATATATCAATAGAAGTATCCCACTGCAATTTCTTGGAAGTAGGGCTTTCATCTAATAACCCCTTCCCAGTAGTGGGGGACTGGGGGTGGGGTGGGGATAAGTAATGGGTACAAAAAAACCCAGAAAGAATTAATAAGACCTACTATTTGGTAACACAATAGGGTGACTATAGTCAATAATAACTACACAATTTAAAATAACTTAAAGTGTATAATTGGATTGTTTGTAACTTAAAGGATAAATGCTTGAGGAAATGGATACCCCATTCTCCATGATTTGCTTATTTCAAATTGCATGCCTGTGTCAAAACATCTCATGTACCCCATAAATATATATACCTACTATGTATCCCCCAAAAATTAAAAGACAAAACAAACCCCTTCCCTTCAGGCCTCACCTGTAATGTACAATTCTCATTCCTCTTCAGAAACTCCACGAACCGATCCACCACTCTTGGAGTGTTGATAACTTCATCTATTGGAGGACTAGGCTCTGGATAAGGGAGAAGGGAAAATAAAAACACAGGAGAAGCTTTTGCTGATCCCTTCATGGGGGTCAGCTTGCAATCCTTCTTAGACACTTCTGACCACCCTTACAAACATTCCCAAACTCCCTTCTGGTAAGGTGGTTTTAACAATATCTACTCGTCTTTGAACTGTATAATACAGCTGGAATGTTAAAGAGTAAAGCCAATCCTAATTTAAGAATGCTCATCTTTGGCTTACTAAATGTAAGCAAAGAAAGGTGTGGGAGAGAGAACCGCCTAAGGGATGAACAACCATGGTCTACACATTTCCCTTTCAAGAAAGACCAGTACTCTCTTCTTGGGAAGACTATTTGATATACTGAAACAAGAGGTATTTTTCCAATCATACATTAAATTTTTTTATTAAGTACCTATGGTGTGCCACACAGTTCTAGGTACAGAGGACATAGGAGGGAACAAAAACAAAAGTCTCTGCCCTCAGAGAGCTTATATCCTAGTGGGAAGAGTCATTTTATTATGTTAGAAGATAAATATAATGGGGGGAGAGGAGGAGAATATGTAGGGCAAGGTAAAAAGATAAAACTGTTGAAGGTGGGATTTAATCATAGGAGTAAGGGAGTTGCTACAAAGATATCTGGGAATAGAGGACATCAGGCAGAGGAAGTATCCAGTGTGAAGGTAGCAATGTGTCTATCTTGTACAAGCAACACCAAGGTCAGTAGGGCTAGAGCAGAATGAGTGAGGGCACGTGTAAGTTGATGACATCAGTGAAGAGAAAAGAGGCTAAATCATATAAGGCCTCTCTGACAAGGGCCAGGCTTTGTACCTTTGGAGAGCAGTTTCCGGAATTTCTGTGTGGTTGCTAACTGCAGGTCAGAATCATCAGAAAAGAGCATCTCCACCATCTCTCTTGTGATCACACTCTCCTAGAACATAAAACAAGTTTAGGACTTTGCAAATGTTGCAAACCAACATTAGAGCCAGATGTGAGCACATAATACTGCTTGGCATCCTGTTTTCTAAAAAACTGAGGGCAAGAGGATGGCATAATAGGCTCAGGAGAAGGGGTCTGTTTAATCTATAGGTGCTTCAAGTTGGGACATTTGAAAAGTGATTCCTAATTCTGAGGCAACTGATGGCTTCTCTTAAATGTTTCCTCAGATATATCTAACAAAGTTGAATCTTTGTTGACTCCTAAAGCTGACAGAAGGGTCCACAGAGGAAAGAACTTGTCATGGTTACTGGCAAAGCTGGTAGATGATGTGAACGGCCCAATTTCTGTCCTTAGAAGCAGGTGTTTTCCAGGTCAGCCTGAGGCACATGCAGGGGCCTTACCCCAGTGGTAGAGCTCACATAAGAGTCCATGAGAAGACTATCGAACATGGCAGCTTCTTCATTAATCAGCTCCACATTTCTCCGTTTAAAAAGCTGAAAGTAAAGAGACAGTGGTTAAGAGTACTCTCTGAACCAAAGAAAACAAAGAACAATCCAATGTTAAATTATGGCATAACTGACAAGGATATACTAGAGTAGCTGAGAAGTGAGGCCAAGCTTTATACATTAGTCTCCCCTTATTCAGTTTTGCTTTCTATTATTTTAGTTATCCAGTCAACCGTGGTCTGAAAATATTACACAGAAAATTCCAGAAATGAACAATTCATAAGTTTTAAATTGCATGCCATTCTGAGTAGTGTTGAAATCTCATGCTATCTTGTTCTGTCTGGCCCAGGATGTGAACATCCTTTGTCCAGTGCATCCATTCCATGCTGTATACGCTGCTGCCAGTTAGTCACTTAATAACCAACTTGGTTATCAGGTGGCAATTGCTTGTGTTCAAGTAACCCTTATTTTACTTAGTAATAGCCACAAGGTGCAAGAGTAGTGATGCTGGCAATTCAAATGTGCCAAAGAGAAGCTGTAAAGTGCTTCCTTTAAGTAAAAAGATGAAAACATGGAAAAAAACATAGTATATGTAAGGTTCAGTAATATCTGCAGTTTCAGGCATCCACTGTGGGTCCTGGAATGTATTCCACAAAGAGAAGAGGAGACTATTAATTACTGACATGGAAAAGATATTCAAGGACTTGGAGGCAGAGGCAGCAGTGGGCCAAGATCACGCCACTGTACTCCAACCTGGGCAACAGGGCAAGATCCTGTCTTAAAAAAAAAAAGAAAAAAAGGAATGATAGTATAGCAAAAGGGTGGGCAAAATCAGGTTAGGTTGGCCAGGCACAGTGGCGCATGCCTGCAAACCCAGCACTCTGGGAGGCCAGGGCAGGTGGATCACTTCAGCTCAGGAGTTCAAGACCAGCCTGGGCAACATGGCAAAACCCTGTCTGCACCAAAAAAAAAAAAAAAAAAATCCACAAAAATTAGCTGGGCGTGGTGGTACATGCCTATAGTCCAGCTACGCAGGAGGCTGAGGAAGAAGGATCACTTGAGCCCGGGAGCTTGAGGCTGCAGTGAGCTGAGATCATGTCACTCACTGCACTCCAGCCTGGGTGACAGAGTGAGACCTTGTCTCAATAAATAAATAAATAAATAATAATAATCAGGTGACTGAATCTGTTGGCGGGGTGGCGTAGGAGTGCAGATGGTGAGGCATTATTATAGTCTCAGGCTGGGCGTGGTGGCTTACGCCTGTAATCCCAGCACTATGGGAGGCTGAGGTGGGCAGATCTGGGCAGATCACAAGGTCAGGAGTTCGAGACCAGTCTGGCCAACATGGTGAAACCCAGTCTCTACCAAAAATATACAAAGTTAATTGGACGTGGTGGTACATGCCCGTAATCCTAGCTACTCGGGAGGCTAAGGCAGGAGAATTGCTTGAACCCAGGAGGCAGAGGTTGCAGTGAGCAGAGATCGTGCCATTGCACTCCAGCCTGGATGACAGAATCAGACTCCGTCTCAAAAAAAAAAAAAGAAAAAAAAAAAAGAAAAGGTAACAAGGAACTAGAACTAGAATGTTACAGTAAAGACATAAATGATGTCTAAGTTGGTCTAACTTGTGAAAAGGGGATAAGGTCAGTTTTCTCTTTCTCAAAGCTCCCAACATTTATTTACAACAAAGGAAACTGGATGAGTAGCTCACTCAGTAAGTAAGCTTTTTTTTTTTTTTTTTTTTTTGAGATGGAGTTTCACTCTTGTTGCCCAGGCTGGAGTGCAATGGCACAAACTTAGCTCCTGCAACCTCCGCCTCCTAGGTTCAAGCAATTCTCCTGCTTCAGCCTCCCAAGTAGCTGAGATTGCAGGCGCATGCCACCACGTCCGGCTAATTTCTGTATTTTTAGTAGAGAAAATGAAGTTTCACCATGTTGGCCAGGCTGGTCTTGAACTCCTGACCTCAGGTGATCTGCCTGCCTTGGCCTCCCAAAGTGCTGGGATTACAGACATGAGCCACCATGCCCACCTAGTAAGCTACTTTTCTACAGGGCAAGTCAGGGTGCATGGTGGAGGCCAACCATAGGGGCTTGTTTCCCAGAATAGTATGTTTGAGAATACTCCCACTAACTCACTTGTTGCTCCCGCTTCTGCTTCCGGAGCTGAATGCCCTCTTCCTCTCTTCTTCGTCTCATTTCTTCAGGGTTTAGAGCATTGTTCTTATAGCTCTTCATTCGATAATTGTCTTTCCCTGGGCTCGCCATGGTCTCTAGAAGAAAAGATACACATTGCCAAAAACTCTTGAGAGGACAGCATTTCCTTTTCACTAGACTTCTATCCCTACCCACCCTTCACCCTCCCCTACTCTGGGGGGAATACAGCTCTCTGGGAGCTCTCAATAGCGCCTGACATCTCTAGCCACCCCCCAGCCCCAGTCTCTTTTAATTACAATAAGCTTGCTAAACAGGTGGTATTAAAGCAATTGGTATAAGCTTAGTAGTTAAAAGTGTGGGCCCTAGAGACAGATTGTCTGGGTTCACATCCTGACCCTTCTACTTGTTAGCTGTGCAACCTTGGACAAGCTCCTTTAACTTTTATTGCTTCAGAATTTAATCTTTAATAAAACAGGAACACATCAGGCACAGTGGCTCCCACCTGTAATCCCAGGGGTCTGCAGACCACACTTTGAGAAATGCTGTTTTTTTTTTTTTTGAGACAGGGTCTCACTCTGTCACCCAGGCTGGAGTGCAGTGGCACAGTATCGACTCACTGCAACCTCTGCCTCCTGGGCTCAAGTGATTCTCCTGCCTCAGCCTTCCGAGTAGCTGGGATTACAGGCGCACACCACCACAACTGGTTAATTTTTATATTTTTAGTAGAGACGGGGTCTCACCATGTTGGCCAGGCTGGTCTCAAACTCCTGACCTCAGGTGATCCACCTGCCTTGGCCTCCCAAAGTGCTGGGACTACAGGCATGAGCAACCACGTCCAGCCAAGAACTGCTGTTCTAAGCAGTGAATTACTCAGTTGTAGGTAAATAAATGTTAACTTGACCAGCTAGTGCCAAAGTTGTCTTCCATAGTACTGCCACTGACAAATATCTTGACCAATACTTTTGACAATCTACTGGGTGTCATAAAGTATTTCACAGAGATGATTATTTGCATATCCCAGATTACTAATGAGGTTAGATTTCATGTTGTTATTAGCTATATGTTTCCCCTTCTGTGAAAAACGTTTGTTTCTGTATTTTTAAATATTTTTCTTCTTCTTTTTTTTTTTTTTTTTTGAGACAGAGTTTCACTTTTGTTGCCCAGGCTGGAGTGCAATGGCACCATCTTGACTCACTGCAACCTATGCCACCCAGGTTCAAATGATTCTCCTGCTTCACCCTCCTGAGTAGCTGGGACTACAGGTGCCTGCCACCACGCCTAATACGGCTAATTTTTGTATTTTTAGTAGAGACGGGGTTTCACCATGTTGGCCAGGCTGATCTCGAACTCCTGACCTCAGGTGAACTGCCTGCCTCGGCCTCCCAAAGTGCTGGGATTACAGGCATGAGCCACTGCGCCTGGCCTGTTCACGTTCTTTTAAATCAGTTATCTGTGACTGTGTACTTTCTTCATCCTTAATATTGTCTTATTTGTGCCCTCTTTTGTTCCTGAGAACCTTTACCAGAGACTTGACTATTTTTATTTTAGTCTTTTGGAAGATCCAAGTTTTAGCTTCATTGAGTCTTCTCTACTATATGATTTCTATCCCCTTTCTACATTTTTTCTAATTTAAGTTGTATATCTAAGTAATTAATGTTCACACTATACTTTTTTTTTTTTTTTTTTGAGACGGAGTCTCACTCTGTCACCCAGGCTGGAGTGCAGTGGCGCGATCTTGGCTCACTGCAACCCTCCGCCTCCTGGGTTCATGTGATTCTCCTGCCTCAGCCTCCCAAGCAGCTGGGATTGCAGGTGTGCACGCAGGGCTAATTTTTTTTATTTTTATTTTTATTTTTTTTAGACAGAGTCTCCCTCTGTTGCCCAGGCTGGAGTGCAATGGCGCCATCTCGGCTCACTGCAAGCTCCGCCTCCTGGGTTCACGCCATTCTTCTGCCTCAGCCTCCCGAGTAGCTGGGACTACAGGCGCCCGCCACCACGTCCGGCTAATTTTTTCTATTTTTAGTAGAGATGGGGTTTCACCATGTTAGCCAGGATGGTCTTGATCTCCTGACCTCGTGATCCACCTGCCTCAGCCTCCCAAAGTGCTGGGATTACAGGTGTGAGCCACCGTGCCTGGCCCCACACTATACTTCTATATTACCTTTCTAAGGCTTATAAATTTCCTTCAAATTAATATTTGTATTGTAATTCAGTCCTAAATATCTAATTACTTTTGATTTATTCAATTTACATAAGTGTCCCATGTGTGCTTGAGAAGAATCTGTATTCTTAAATTATTGTGCATGGCTTTCTGAATATCATGTCCATTAAATTAAGTTGTCATCATGTTGTTCTTTATTTATTCATTATTTTTTGAGATAGGGCCTCCCTCTATTGCCTAGGCTGGAGTGCAGTGCACGATCACAGCTCACCACAGCCTCAACTTCCAGGGCTAAAACAATTCTCTTGCCTTAGCCTGAGTAGCTGGGACTACAGGCTCGTACTACCATGAGTGGCTAATCTTTACGTTTTTTTTGTAGAGATGGGTGTCTCACTATATCGTCTAGGCTGGTCTTGAACTCCTGTCCTCAACAATCCCCCTGCCTCAGCCTCCCAAAGTGCTGGGATTATAGGCATGAGCCACCATGCCCATCATGTTGTTCAAATCTTCTATTAATGTTTCACTTCACTAATGTTTTCCTTATTGATAGTGAATGTAGCCATTTTACCCCGTAGTTTAATTTTGCTTTATGTATTTTAATACTATTTCATTAGAAGCATACAAATTTAGAACTGTTGTATCTTGACTGTGAATAGAAGTTTGTTATAAAGTGAGCCAAATTATTCCTTAACAATGCCCTTTGTTGCCCTTTTTCTTTTGTTGGATATTAATATAGTTATCACTTCCACTTCCAGCCATGATGGAATAAGAGGGATAGGATTTCCCCTGTTGCTATAAACTGTTTCAGACATCGGGCAACAGCAATGCAGAATTGTGATTCTCCAAGAGGGAAACGAATTAAGTGAGCTCTACTTGTCTCCTTGGCTTTCTGCCCAGAGGCACATTCTATAGCAGAAGAGGGGTCCCAAACAGCACCACGGAAATCTCACTAGTGGAGGAGAGACTAGAGACTTCAGTGAGATTGAGGTGGCTGAAAACACTGAGACAGCATTCCAGCGAGGAGAGAAATAGGCAGAAAAAAAAAATTGGGAAATCTGTTTGGGGTTCCCTAAATCTTTGCTGAAGACTAAGGATGCATACATGCTGGGTGAAGCTCCATGAGTCACACAAAGGGCAACTGAGAAGCTGTATGTAAGCTCAGCAGTTCCCAGAGCTCGCACAGGGCTGAGAGACTTTAGACAAATCTGAATGGGGATTTCTCCCTGATCACGCAGGGCATAGTAGAGACCCTAAGAAGGGCTATGGCTTAGTAGTGGGATTAAACTATTCCCAGAAAAGGCTACTCATGAAGCTTAAAAACGAGCCTTACACTGCTAAAACAGAACAGCTATAAAACGCCCTACATCCTTTAAAAAAAAGACAACAAAATCCAGACACTAAAAACATAGAATTCACAATGCTTGGAATCCAATTAAAAATTATGGGCCAGAGCCAGGCATGGTGGCTCATGCCTATAAATCTCAGCACTTTGGAAGGCTGAGGTGGGAGGATAGCTTGAAGAACCTAGGAGTTCTTCAAGGCTGCAGTGAGCTATGACTGCACCGCTGTACTCCAGCCTGGGCAACAGAGTGAGACCCTGTCTCTAAAAAACAAAAACAGCCGGGGTGTGGTGGCTCACAGCTGTAATCCCAGCACTTTGGGAGGCCGAGGTGGGCGGACCACGAGGTCAAGAGATTGAGACCATCCTGGCCAACATGGTGAAACCTCGTTTCTACTAAAAATACAAAAATTAGCTGAGCTTGGTGGCACGCACCTGTAGTCCCAGCTACTCGGGAGGCCGAGGCAGGAGAATCACTTGAACCAGGGAGGTGGAAGTTGCAGTGAGCAGAGATCATGCTACTGCACTCCAGCCTGGTGACAGAGGGAGACTCTGTCTCCAAATGAACAAACAACAAAAAGTACTATACATGCCAAGCAGCAGAAAAATTGTGACCCATAGGAGAAAAATCAGTCAAAAGTTAGATCCAGAAATGACACTTCAGTAGATAGTAGGATGGTTTCAAGTGCTCTCATATATTAGTAACTGGATTCACAGGGGAAAAAAATTGAGAGGCAGACAGAAAAACATTTACAAGCAAAGACTAAAAATTGGCAGGGCATGGTGGCTCAAGCCTGTAATCCCAACACGTTGGGAGGCCGAGGCAGATAGATCACTTGAGGCCAGGAGTTCCAGACCAGCCTGGCCAATATGGTGAAAGCCGTCTCTACTAAAAATATAAAAATTAGCCAGGCATGGTAGCTGGTGCCTGTAATCCCAGCTACTCGGGAGGCTGAGGAAGGAGAATCACTTGAACCCGGGAGGCGGAGGCTGCAGTGAGCCAAGATCATGCTACTGCACTACAGCCTGGGCAATAGAGTAAGACCCTGTCTCAAAAAAAAAAAAAAAAAAAAAGACTAAAAATTTTCCAGATCTAATCCCATTAACCCTAAAAGCTATGCTAATCCTTAAGCAAGATAAAAACAAAGAAAATCACAAGACACATCACAACCAAAATCTTGAAAAGCAGCGATAGATAAAATCTTAAAAGCAGCCAGATAAAGACCTATTAAGACCAAAGATAAGAATGGCCTAGCTTCTTGTCAGAAACCGTAAGTCAGAAAACAACAAAACATTTTTAATGTTCTGGAAAAAACAAAAACCTGGTAAACTAGAATTTTATACCCAACAAAGATACTTTTTGAAATGAAAGCAATTCAGCAGGTCATGGGCTAAATTAAAAATAATATTAATAAAGACTTTTTCAGATAAAAGCTGAGAGACTTTTTCTCTAGCTAACCTGCACTAAAGAAATGCTAAAATTCTTCAAGTAGAAGGAAAATGATGCCAGATGGAAACTCGGATATCCACAAAATGAAAAACACTAGATATGGCAGATAAACATAAAATAACTTTTTTGCCATTTAAAAATTGTCTTTAAAAAATAAGGCGCATGGACACACACACAAAAACAGGGAAGCATGGCCCATTCGTGGAATAAAGTAGAAACCATTCCTAGCTGCATGTGGTAGCTCAAGCCTATAATCCCAATACTTCGGGAGGCCAAGATGATAGGACTGCCTGAGGCCAGGAGTTAGAGACCATCCTGGGCAACATAGGGAGACCCTGTTTCTATTTTAAATAATTTTATAAAAATAGGAAACCATCCCTCAGGAAGCCCAGAGACTGGACTTACTAGACAGATTCTAAAACAACTGTCCTAAATATGCTCAAAGAGATAAAGAAAAACCTGGACAATGAACTGAAGGAAATCTGAAACACAATACATGAATAAAATGAGAATATCAATAAAAAGAAAGAAAGTATAAAAAGGAACCAAACAAATGTTCTAGAGCTCAAAAGTACACTTATTGAAATAAAAAATTCACTAGAGGGGTTCAACAGCAGATACAAGCAGATAGAAAAAAAAGTAGCAAACTTGGAGACAGATCAATTAAAATTATCCAATCTGAGGAGCAGAAAGAATAAAGAATGAAGAAAAATGAACAGAATCGAGTGGACCCATGGAACACCATTAAAAGGACCAATATGGCCTGCACGGTGGCTCATGATTGTAATCCCAGCAATTTTGGAGGCTGAGGCAGGAGGACAGCTTGAGCCCACAGTTTGAGACCAGCCTAGGCAACATAGCAAGATCTCATCTCTATTGAAAAAAAAGTAGGGGGGCCGGGCGCAGTGGCTCATGCCTATAATCCCAGCACTTTGGGAGGCTGAGGCGGGTGGATCACAAGGTCAGATGTTTGAGACCAGCCTGGCCAATATGGTGAAACCCCATCTCTACTAAAAATACAAAAAAAATACCCAGGCGTGGTGGCGTGCGCCTGTAATCCCAGCTACTCAGGAGGTGAGGCAGGAGAATTGCTTGAACCTGGGAGGTGGAGGTTGCAGTGAGCCGAGATCGCACTCCAGCCTGGGTGACAAAGCGAGACTCCTTCTCAAAAAAAAAAAAGAAAAAAAAAAAAAGACCAATATACACCACATTATGGGAGTCCTAAGAGCAGAAGATAAAGAGGTAGAATATTTGAAAAAATATGGTCAAAAACTTCCCAAATTAAATAAAACACATGAATCTACACATGAAGGAGCTCAATGAACTCTAATGAAGATATACACATTTGGGATACTGAGGCAGGTGGATCAACTGAGGTCAGGAGTTCGAGATCAGCCTGGCCAACAGGGTGAAACCCTGTGTCTATACTAAAAAAAAACAAAAATTAGCCAGGCATGGTGGCACCTACTAAAAAACCAATTAGCCAGGCATGGTGGAACGCACCTGTAATCCCAGCAAGTTGGGGTGCTAAGACAGGAGAATCACTTGAACCTGGGAGGCAGAGACTGCACTGAGCCGAGATCATGCCACTGTACTCCAGCCTGGGTGATAGAGTGAGATTCCGTCTCAAAAAAGAAAAAGAAGATATCCACATTGAGACACATAATCAAACTGATGAAAGCCAAAGACAGAATCCTGAAAGCAGCAAGAAGTGACTTATCACATACAAAGATGCCCAATAAGATCAACAGGTGATTTCTCATTCGAAATTATGAAAGTCAGGCTGGGAGCAGTGGCTCAGGCCTGTAATCCTAGCACTCTGGGAGGCCAAGGCAGGCGAATGGCTTGCGTTGGAGACCAAGAGTTCAAGAACAGCCTGGGCAACATGGCAAAACCCCGTCTCTACAAAAAGTACAAAAATTAGCTGGGCATGGTGGTGTATGTCTGTAATTCCAGCTACTTGGGAGGACGAGGTGGAAGGATCACCAGAGCCCAGGAGGTTGAAGCTGCAGTGAGCCGTGGTTGTACCACTAGACTCCAGCCTGGGCAACAGGGCAAGACCCTGTCTCAAAAAAAAAAAAAAAAAAGAAAAGAAATCACGGAAGTCAGAAGGCAGTAGAATAAGAAAGTGCCGAAAAGAGGCTGGGTTCGGTGGTTCATGCCTGTAATCCCAGCACTTTGGGAGGACAAGGCCAGACGATTACTTGAGCCCAGGAGTTCAAGACCAGCCTGGGAAACAGAGCAAGACCCTGTCTCTACAAATAATTTTGTTTAATTTAGTTGGGCATGGTGGCGTGCACCTATGGTCCCAGCTACCTGGGACACCTCTAAGTCAGGAGGATTGCCTGAGCACAGGAGGTTGATGCTGCAGTGACTTGTGATTGCACCGTCACTCCAGCCTGTGTGACACAGTGAAACCCTGTCTCAAAAACAAAACAAAACAAAACAAAACAAAAAGCAAAGTGCTGAAAGAAAAACCGTCAAGCAAGAATTCTATATCTGACAAAACTATCCTTCAAAAATGAGGGAGAATTATGACATTTCCCTATAAACAAAAGCTGAGGGGCTTTGTTACCACTAGACCTGCTCTGCAAGAAATGCTGGCTGGGCCTGTAATCTCAGCACTTGGGAGGCTGAGGCAGGAGGATCACATAAGCCGAGTTCGAGACCAGTCTAGGCAATGTGGTGAAACCCCATCTCTACAAAAAAATATATAAAAATTAGCCGGACGTGGTGGTATGCACCTGCAGTCCCAGCTAGTTGGGAGGCTGAGGTGGATTGCTAGAGCCTGGGAGGTTCAGGCTGCAGCGAGCCATGACTGTACCACTGGACTCCAGCCTGGGCAACAAAGCAAGACTCTGTCAAAAAAACCCACAAAAAACAAAAAACTAATGGGAGCCCTTCAGGTTGAAATGAAAGGACACAGTAACTTGATGCTATATGAAGAAATAAAGATCTCTGGTAAAGGTAACTATATGGGCAGATATAAAAGCCAGTATTACTATACATCGGTTTGTAACTTTTCATTTCCTACATGATTTAAAAGACAAATGCATAAAATAATTATAAATCTACATTATTGGTCACACAATGTTTAAACATACAATGTGTGATGACAACAGCATAAAGGAGGAAACAATGCTGTACATGAGCAGTTTTGTATGCTTCTGAATTAAGCTGGTATTGATTCCAACTAGAGTGTTATAAAGTTAGAATATTAAGTGTAATTCCCATGGTGTTCACTAGGAAATATCCAAAAAACTACATGCACAGAAAATAAAAATTAAAAATATACACAAAAGGAAATGAGAAGGGAATAAAGAGAGCTGGAATAGCTACATGAATATCTGACAAAACAAACTTTAAGTCATAAACTGTTACCAAAAAGAAAGGACATCATATGGCCAATTCATCAAGCTATTAAAAAACATATGCAATAAACAAGAGCCCCCAAACATGAAGCAAGTTCTGACAGAAGTGCAGAAAAAATATTTGGAGACTTTTTTATCCCCACCAACTGTGGCCTACAGATATTTGGAGACTTTTAATGAACCACGTTCAATAATGAACAGAACACCTAGACAGAAGATCGATAAGTAACAGAGGACTTGAACAAAATTATAAAGTAGACCTAAGAGAGATATACAAGGCATTCCACCCAATAACAGCAGAATATACATTCTTCTCAAGTATAGATTCTCCAGGATAGGCCATATGTTAGCCCACTAAAAGTGTCTCAATAAATTTTGGAAGACTGAAGTCATATAAAACATTATCTCTGACTACATGGAATGAAGCTAGAAATCAGTAACAGAATGATAACTAGAAAATTCACAAATATACAGAAATTAAGGAAGACATTCTTTAAAATGTCGGAAGACTCATATGTCCTGATTTCATAACTTACTACAAAGGTACAGTAATTAAAACAGTGTGGTACTGGCATAAGGATAAGCATATAGACATACAGAATAGAATTGAGAGTCCAGAAATAAACCCTTACATCTACGGCCAGCCAACTGATTTTGAAGAAGGATATTATGTCCATTCAGTGGAGAAATAAATATTTCATTGTATAGAGAATATTTTATACATTATATAAAATGAAATATTAGCCAGACCAGGTGGGGTGGCTCACATCTGTAATCTCAACACTTTGGGAGGCCGAGGCGGGCAGATCACTTGAGGTCAGGAGTCTGAGGCCAGCCTGGCCAACATGATGAAACCCCGTCTCTACTAAAAATACAAAAATTAGCCAGGCATGGTGGCGGGTGCCTGTAATCACAGCTACTCAGGAGGCTGAGGTGGGAGAATCACTTGAACCTAAGAGGCAGAGGTTGCAGTGAGCTGAGATCGTGCTGCTGCACTCCAGCTTGGGGAACAGAGCTTGCTCCATCTCCAAAAAAAAAAAAAAAAAAAAAAAAAGAAATACAAATCAAAACCACAATGATTCAACCTGAGAAAGCTGACTGAAAAACGTATATAAAAAAGTTTTGGCCAGGCATGGTGGCTCACATCTGTAATCCCAGCACTTTGGGAGGCCGAGGTGGGTGGATCACGAGGTCAGGAGATTGAGACTATCCTGGCTAACCCAGCGAAACCCCGCCTCTACTAAAAATACAACAACAAAAAAATTAGCTGGGTGTGGTGGCGGGCCCCTGTAGTCCCAGCTACATGGGAGGCTGAGGCAGAAGAATGGTATGAACCTGGGAGGCGGAGTTTGCAGTGAGCTGAGATCGCGCCACTGCACTTCAGCCTGGGCGACAGTGTGAGATTCCGTCTCAAGAAAAAAAAAAAAAAGTTTTAGGCCAGGCGCGGTGGCTTACGCCTGTAATTCCAACACTTTGGGAGGCTGAGGTGGGGAGATTATCTAAGGGTGGGACCCTCCAGCCTGTCCAACATTGAGAAATCCCATCTCTACTAAAAATACAAAATTAGCTGGGCATGGTGGCACATCCTTGCAATCCCAGCTACTCGGGAGGCTGACGCAGGAGAACTGCTTGTACCTGGAAGGTGGAGGTTACAGTGAGGCGAGATTGTGCCACTGCACTCCACCCTGGGCGACAGAGCGAGACTCCATCTCAAAAAAAAAAAAAAAGTTTTAAAAACCACAATGACATACTACTCCACACCTACTAGGATGGAGTAAGAATAATAAAAGCACACGCTGGCTAAGATCTGGAACCTGGTGGATTGCTGATAAGAATGGAAAATGGTGCAGCCACTGTGGAAAACAGAATAGTAGTTCCTAAAAAAATTAAAAAGAATTACTATATAATCCAGCAATTCTACTTTTATACTATTTCTCCCTTATTCAGTTTTGCTTTGCAGAGTGTCAGTTACCCATGGACAACAGTGGTCTGAAAATATTAAATGGAAATTTCCAGATAAAAACAATTCATAAGTTTTAAATTTCATACTATTCCAAGTAACATGATGAAATATCACGCTAACCATCTATTCCACCTGGGACATGAATCATCCCTTTGTCCAGTATATCTACACTGTATACACTGCCAGTTAGTAGCAGATATTGCAGTGTTTGTGGTCAAGTCATCCTTATTTTACCTAATAATGGCCCCAAAGTGCAAAAGTGATGATGCTGGCATATTGTTATGTGTTCTATTTTATTATTATTGTTCTCAATCTCTTATTGTGCCTAATTTACAAATTAAACTTCATCATAGGTACGTATGTATAGGAAATAATATAGTATATAGGGTTTGGTACCATCTGTCGTTGCAGGTGTCCACTGGGGGTGTTAGAATATATTGCCTGTGGATAAGGCAAGGACTACTGCATATGGATACCATGGAGTATCATTCAGCCAAAAAAGGAATGAAGGTCTAACACATGCTACAACATGATTGAACCTTGAAATTAATGTGCTAAGTGAAATAAGCAAGACACAAAATATTCCACTTACATGAAGTACCTAGAGTCAAACTCAGAGACAGAAAGTAGATTAGAGGTTACCAGGTGCTAAGAGGAGAGGAAAATAGGGAGTTATTGCTTAGTGGGTACAGAATTTCTGTTAGGGGTAGTAAAATATTTGGAAATAGTGGTGATGATGGTCACATAACATTGTAACTGTAATTAATGCCACTGTATTGTACACTTAAATTGAAAATTTTGTTACATATATTTTACCACTAATAATTTTTTTTTCTTTTTCTTTCTTTCTTTTTCTTTTTTTTAAGACAGAATCTTGCTCTGTCACCCGGGCTGGAGTGCAGCGGTGCGATCTTGGCTCACTGCAACCTCCACCTCCCAGATTCAAGTGATTCTCCTCAAGTAGTGGGGATTACAGGCACCCACCACCATGCCCGGCTAATTTTTGTATTTTTAGTAGAGATGGAGTTTCTCCATGTTGCCCAGGCTGGAATAATTTTTTTTTTTTTAATCGGCATTGTAGCCTGGGCTCAGGCCTGTACTGCCAGCACTTTGGGAGGCCAAAGTGGGCAGACTGCTTGAGCCCAGGAGTTCAAGAGCAGCCTGAGCAATATGGTGAAACCACAATCTCTACAAAAAAATACCAAAATTAGCTGGGCATGGTGGCATGCACCTGTGGTCCCAGCTACTTGGGAGGCTGAGGCAGGAGGATTGCTTGAGCCCAGGAGGTTGAGGCTGCAAGTGAGCTGTGTCTGCACCTCTGCACTCCCTTTGAGGCCCCTGATTATCCCTGTGAGACTAACAGAGTAGACAACAGATTTCTGAAGGCAGCACTATGAACTGCTGTCCCCTATTACCTGACACATAGCTTTTCATGACTGAGCCTGGGCTGTCCTGGACGCTAGCCTCTCCTTCAAGCACAGCTGACAGTGAAGCTGGGAGGAGAGCCATGCTGAGCTTCTTTAGTCACCATGGTGACAAGAAACTATCACAAATATTTGCTTATGACTTCACTGGGGAAGCAGACAAGGGAGGTTAGATTGGAAGGAGGAACATCTGCACAAGCACATCTGGAATCTCAGGGATCCAGCAGGCCAGCGGCTTTTTCCATTATGTACTCCCTTACTTGCTGTGGATGAATTTTTTAAAATTCACAATACAAATAAACTTTTCTAGCATCTGGCTGTCCTAGACTGTCTTTGGGTTTTCTTAGTCAAGGAACTCTCTCAAAGTGAATAGGTCTCTGAAGTCACACCTTTCATTTCTAGGGAATGTCTAATGTTGCCATGCACTTTCTAAGCTTTTAAAACCAAAGAGCTAGCAATGATAATACAAAATAGGTAGGGGCCTTAAAATGGCTGAATCATGTCTGTTCCTAATTCATATTATGAAGTCCTAAACCCCAATACCTCAAAACGCATCCTATATTTGAAGATAGAGTCCTTAAAGAGGTAATTAAGGTAAATAAGGTTATTGGGGTAGGCCCTAATCCAGTAACTGGTGTCCTTAAAACAAGAGAGGGAGAACAGCATGTGAACATGAAGACAGCTATATAGAAGCCAACAACAAATGGCTGAGAATAAAACAACCCTTCTGACAACCTTTTTTTTTTTTTTTTTTTTTGAGACAGGGTCTCGCTCTGTCACCCAGGCAGGAATGCAGGGACACAATCTCAGCTCCCTGCAACCTCTGTCTCCGAGGTTCAAGCGATCCTCCTGCCTCAGCCTCCTGAGTAGCTGGGATTACAGGTGCGGGCCAGCACGCCTGGCTAATTTTTTGCATTTTTAGTAGAGACAGGGTCTCACCATGTTGAGGCTGGTCTCAAACTCCGTGATCCGCCCGCCTTGGCTTCCCAAAGTGCTGGGATTACAGGCATGAGCCACTGAACCTGACCTCTTCTGACAACTTGATCTCAGACTTCTAGCCTCCAGAACTGTGAGAAAATACATTTCTGTTGTTTAAACCACCCAGTCTGTGGTTCTTTGCTATGGTGGCCCTCGCAAACTAATATAGACCCTAATTACCTAATCTAAAGAAGGCACCGACTCCTGCCAGTGTCTGATATCAAATTCAAGTTAATTAAGCCTTGTCTTTAGACCTAGGCAAAGGCGACAATCGAAGTAAACTGCTTTCATGAGACACAAGGACACCCCTGTAATAAGAAAGGTTAAGATTCACTTAATAGGCCAGGCACGGTGGCTCATGCCTGTAACCCCAACACTTTGGGAGGCTGAGGCGGGTGGATCATCTGAGTTCAGGAGTTCAAGACCAGCCTGGCTAACATGGTGAAATCCTGTCTCTACAAAAATATAAAAATTAGCCAGGCATGATGGTGGGTGCCTGTAATCCCAGCCACTTGGGAGGCTGAGACAGAAGAATTGCTTGAACATGGGAGGCGGAGGTTGCAGTAAGCCAAGATTGCGCCACTGCACTCCAGCCTGGGTGACAGTGTGAGACTCCGTCTCAAAAAAAAAAAAAAAAAAAAAAGGATTCACTTAAAAAAAAAAAGCCCTAATGGATAAATGAAAAAACTGAGGCTCAGGTCACACATTAGTGAGTAGCAAGATTGCCATAGTGCTCCATTTAATCACTGGTATGTTTAACATTTTGAGATTCATAAACATTTTAAACTCAGGCCAATTGACTGTTGAGCCTCCCCTCCACCACCATACCAGATTTTCATAGGAACTCACCTTCACAGTACAAGTTTTCCTTTTATTAATACAATGAATTCTCACCCTAGACCACAGATCCAACCAACCACAAACCTGAAGTACATGTATGGACTAACACCTACAACATCAGGATTAATTCCCCCAAAGCAGGTAAAGCCAGCCATGATGCTGGGATGTGATGGGTGAGAAGATAACCCACAATACACAAGTGATAGACACAATAATAAATCCAAAGATTTCACAGATGTTCTTCCAAATCTTACCTGGCCCAGTTTCTTACCAAAGATGCCATAAGAAAACATCAAAGATGGCTTAAATTTTGCTGTCTTCTTACTGGTCTACCTATTAGTTATTTACTGTAAATTAATATAAAGTTGATGGCAAAATTTGGGTATTGTTGTAACTTTGCCAGCTAAAAACACACTGTAGGAACAGTTCTAGGAATCTCACCTGTGATTCCTTGTACTCAGAACCAGACACTTGTGAGTGCATTTTTTCATTCATTTTCCCTTAGCTACTGCCCCATTTCTCAGTTCTCAAGAATAGCCGAACTATTTTTTCTGTTTCCATTGTAAACTGCTTAAACACTGAAAGTTTGGTATAGTACAATAAATATCTATAAATTATCCACTAAGATTCAATGATTTTTAACAACATCATATTAGTTTTATTCTATCAGATGTATATATAATATAGCTATATTTTTAACTGTACATTTGAAAATTGTAAATGTCATCACTTGGCACTTCGCCCAATTACTTTAGTATGTATCCCATAATAAGGACCTTCTTTTTTTTTTTTTCTCCTGAGACAGAGTCTCGCTCTGTTGCCCAGGCTGGAGTGCAGTGGCACCATCTCAGCTCACTGCAACCTCTGCCTCCTGGGTTCAAGCAATTCTTCTGCCTCAGCCTCCCAAATAGCTGGGATTACAGGTTCACACCACCATGCCCAGCTTATTTTTGTATTTTTTAGTAGAGATGGGGTTTCACCATGTTGGCCAGGCTTGTCTCAAACTCCTGACCTTGTGATCCGCCTGCCTCGGCCTCCCAAAGTGCTGGGATTACAGGCGTGAGCCAGGCCCAGGACCTTCTTCTTATATAACCACAACAGCATTTTCAAACCAAAGAAATTAACAAAATACCCAATATCTAGTCCATATTCAAATTTCTTAATTATTTCAACATATCCTTTATATCTGGGTTTTTCTCCCCAAATCCAGCCAAGGTTCACACATTGTATTTGTTATTTTAACATTTTATCATGGAAAATTTCAAATATACACAAAAGTAGACAAAACAGTAAATAAAATGAATCTCATACACTAACCATCCAGATTCAATGATCAACTAGCAGCCATTCATATCTATGCTTCTGCCTCTCCCAGATCCTTGAAGCAAATTCCTGACCTATCACTTCATCCACATTTCAGTATGTATCTGCAAACAACAAAGCCATTTTAAAAACTACAATATCATTATCCAACATCTGATCACTTTTAATCTACAATGTCCATCCTCCTCTCCCCCAACCCTTTTATTTGCTTGTGATACTCTCTGAAGAGACTAGGTCAGTTTTCTTATAGAACGCCTCACATTCTAGTTTTGTGTTATTAAACTCATACCCTTACCCCTTGTATTTCCTGTAAAATGGAAGTTAAGTCTAGGGGCTAGAATAGATTCAGGTTAAAAATAACTTTTGGTGTTGCTGGGTTATAGATGGAGAAAAAAACATATATATATAGTAATTGTTGGCCAAGAATATATATAGGTGATGCTGTGTGCTTCATACTGTTTCCTACTACACAGCCTTTGCACTTCCTGTTCTTTTTGCCTTCAACGCTTTTCCTTAGCTCTTGGAATTGCTGGGTCCTTCCCCATTACCCTAACCCAAAGTAAGTTACCCTATTTTTGTCAGAACACCTGTTTTCTTTCTTTCATTACACTAATTCCAATCCATCTGCTCTCCATAGGATGTTAAGTTCCACAAAGGCAGAGTTGTTGTATCCCCGGCATCTACAACAAATATTTGTTGAGTGAATCACCATTCAAATATTTATTATATACTCATCGAGCATATACGTTGTTCCAGACACAAGGCCTAGCCACAACAGCTATTTAACAAGTGTTTGCCAGATAGGTAAGTAAAGGAGTATATAGCAAAGAAACCTTCCTTGTGACTGGAGTGAAGCAGATCCTCCAAAAGCAGATTACAGAAGAATTTCTTACTAAAAACCCAGAAACCACAATTTCCTCCAGAATTCATGTGAAAATTAAACTAAAACCATCCATTATAAAAACTACAGGACACAAGACACAAATACCTCAGAAAAAGCCAGTTTAGACTGTTAAATCCAGTGACCCACTCAGTAGTCATTGCATTTAGCTTTCTAATTTGTCACTGATGATCACCTTTGCCTTCCTGAAACTCTATTTATGATTCTAGTAACACCATCCTCTCCCAATTTTTCTCTTAGCCTTCCAACCACTCTTCAAGTTTCTTACTGTGGTCATCTTCCAGAGCCAACCTCTCAATGTCAGTGTGTACCAAAATCCTACCTTTGGTCCTCTTCTCAGCAGGAGGAGCCCCCACTCCAAGCAAGCTCACGATCTCCCTTAGCTTCCACCTCCACTTTTTTTTTTTTTTTTTTGAGATGGAGTTTCGCTCTTGTTGCCCAGGCTGGAGTGCAATGGCGTGATCTCGGCTCACCGCAACCTCCGTCTCCCAGGTTCAAGTGATTCTCCTGCCTCAGCCTCCCAAGTAGCTGGGATTACAGGCATGTGCCACCACGCCCGGCTAATTTTGTATTTTTAGTAGAGATGGGGTTTCTCCATGTTGGTCAGGCTAGTCTCGACTCCTGATCTCAGATGATCCACCCGCCTTGGCCTCCCAAAGTGCTGGGTTGACAGTTATGAGCCACCGCGCCTGGCCAGCTTCCACCTCTACTTTTAAACCAAGTTTGAAATCCCTATTGTCAAAACATCTTGCCTACCAGCTATCTTCACCCAACTTTCTCTTTAAACCAGTTTCTGCTATCTTCCCTATTTTTTTTTTTTTTTTTTTTGGACAGAGTTTCACTCTTGTCATCCAGGCTGGAGTGCAGTGGCACGATCTTGGCTCATTGCAACCTCTGCCTCCCGGGTTGATGCGATTCTCTTACCTCAGCCTCCCAAGTAGCTGGGATTACAGTTGCCCACCACCATGCCCAGCTAATTTTTGTATTTTTAGTAGAGATGGGGTTTCACCATGTTGGCCAGGCTGGTCTCGAACTCCTGACCTCAAGTGATCTGCCTGCCTCAGCCTCCCAATGTGCTGGGATTACAGGCGTGAGCCACTGTGCCTGGCCTATCTTCCCTATTTCGGAGTTAATGCCATCACCATTCACCTGGTCTTGGAGTCACCCATGAACATTCTTCTCCCCAATTCAGGAAACTGATTTTTAGCTGTTACTCCAAATTGGCTCCTACTGACCACCTCCAATAAATTTTAGTTTACACCCTCATCACCTCTCACTTCTAGATTATTAAGTCTTTGAGAACAAGAACTCTTTTACTTATCTTTGCGTCTATAGCAAAGTACACAGCATGCCCTCAAATGTTCCATCTAACATTTTAAACTTCAGTTTTCTAGAGAATCTGAAGTCGTTTACAATAAATTCAACGAAATATAAATAAAACAAGAATCTGGACTAGGAATATACAAATTTATATAGAAATTGGGGGAAGTAGCCAGGTGCAGTGGTTCACACTTGTAATCCTAGCACTTTGAGAGGCCAAGGTGGGAGGATCACCTGAGCCCAGGAGTTAGAGACCAGCCTGGGTAACCTAGCAAAACCGTCTCTGAAAAAAATTTCAAAAATTAGCCAGGTGTGGTGACACACACCTGTGGTCCCAGCAACTCGGGAGGCTGAGCTCAGAGGATTGCTTGAACGGAGCTTGAGACTACAGTGAGCCGTGCTGGTACCACAGTGCTCCAGCTTGGGTGACAGAGCAAGACCCTTTCTCAAAACAAACAAAAAAAAGTGGGGGAAGATGAATGCAGTAAACAGAACCCAAAGAACCACTTAATTATTAAAACAGAGTGGCATTTTGGCATGTCAGCTACCCGGCATCCAAAATAAAGTAAAATGAGCACTTACATAATTTTCATTGTCCTTGAAGAGAACACTCAAGTATATTTGGAAAGCAAAGTAATTCTTTTTTAATTGTTTTATTTTTGTTTTCTCCTCTACTACTCATTCAAGAAGGAAAGCAACGTATTTCTGAAACTTGGCTTCAAGAACAAATAATACCTAAGGCTTTAGGGTCTGCCCTTTAGGCTTTGATTTGAAAACCAGAAACGCTGGCAGTAATAGTGTATGATGTCTCTTCTAACCATATCTTCACTCCAAATGTAATGAATTGGGGAGGAATAAATGCGTAGAGAATCTCATTCTGCTTATTCCATATAACTTCCCACTTTATCAAACAGAATCCATAGGCTGAATCAGAATAGATTTAGATTATTAGTCTGATCTCTCCTCTGATACTCTGAATCATTGTTCTATTTCCCTGACCTATAACCTATGTCTGAGTACTACCAGTGATAATATATTATTACAAAAGCAACCCATTTCATTTCACACAGCTCTAATTACTAAGGTTTCCATCATTGTGAATGAGACCTACATATGACTAACTTACATGAGTCCCATTTGTTAGATTTGCTAGATCAGATTTTCAAGAGAAGCTAAAGGCAGGGCTCACATCTGTAATCCCAGCACTTTGGGAGTCCAAGGCGGGCAGATCACCTCAGTTCAGGAGTTTGAGACCAGCCTGGTCAACATGGTAAAACCCTGTCTCTACTAAAAATACAAAAAAAATTAGCCATGTGTGGTGGCAGGCACTTGTAATCCCAGCTACTTGGGAGGCTGAGGCAGGAGAATCACTTGAACCCAGGAGGTTTCAGTGAGCCAAGATCACGCCCTTGCACTCCAGCCTGGGCAACAAGAGCGAAACTCCATCTCAAAAAAAAAAAGAGAAGCTAGAAATGTGGATTTTATATACAGCCAACTGTTTAATGTTTCTTTAATTTTTGAAAAACATATTAGTCCCTGTAAGACACATCTACTACAAGCCAAGTGTGGCCTACAGACTACTAGTTTGGAGCCTCTGGTTAAATTGTTAATACAAATTAAAGAGCATGTTAGAATTTTTAAGTGATCCTATCTCTCTGTGCAGACTTTTAAGTGTCCTGTTGGCAAAGAAGTCCTATTATTTTTATTTCCTTTGGTAATAGGTTTATTGAGATGTAATTCCTAAACCATACAATTCATACATTTTTAGTATATTTAGTATGATTTTTGGTGTATTTATAGAGCTGGGCAACCATTAGCACAATTTTAGAACATCTTCATCATCCTAAAAAAAAAAAAAAAACCCATAACTCTATGGCCAGGCATGGCAGCTAATGCCTGTAATTCCAGCACTTTGGGAGGCTGAGGCAGTCAGATCACTTGAGCCCAAGAGGTCAAGACTAGTCTGGGCAAAATAATTAGACCCTGCCCCTAAAAAAAAAAAAAAAAAAAAAAAATGGCCAAGCATGGTGGCTCACACCTGTGATTCTAGCAATTTGGGAGGCTGAAGTGGGTGGATCACTTGAGGTCAGGAGTTCAAGACCAATCTGGGCAACATAATTAGACCCTGCCTCTAAAAAAAAAAAAAAAAAATGGCCAAGCATGGTGGCTCACGCCTGTAATTCTAGCAATTTGGGAGGCCGAAGTAGGTGGATCACTTGAGGTCAGCCTGGCCAACATGCCAAAACCCTGTCTCTACTAAAAATAAATTGGCCAGGCGCGGTGGCTCACACATGTAATCCCAGAACTTTGGGAGGCTGAGGGGGACAGATCACCTGAGGTCGGGAGTTCAAGACCAGGCTGACCAACACGGAGAAACCCCACCTCTACTAAAAATACAAAATTAGCCAGGCGTGGTGGTGCATGCCTGTAATCCCAGCTACTTGGGAGGCTGAAGCAGGAGAATCACTTGAACCCGCGAGGTGGAGGTTGCTGTGAGCTGAGATTGCGCCACTGCACTCCAGCCTGGGTAACAAGAGTGAAACTCTGTCTGTAAATAAATAAATAAGCCAGGAGTGGTAGCACGTGCCTGTAGTCCCAGCTACTCAGGAGGCTGAGGCAGGAAAATTGCTTGAACCTGGAAAGCAGAGGTTGTGGTGAGCTGACATTGTGCCACTGCACTCCAGCCTGGGCAACAGAGCAAGACTGCGTCTTGAAGGAAAAATAAAAAATAAAAAATAAATAAATAAAATTAAAAAAAAAGAAACCCCATTACTCTTTAGCTGTCACCCCCAATGCTCACCCACCTAAGCTGTAAACAATCACTAAGGTACTTTCTATTTCTTACAGATTTGCCTGCTCTGGACATTTCATTTAAATAGAACCATATAATATGTGGTCTTTGACTGGCTTCTTTCACTTAGCATAATGATTTTGAGGTTCATCCATGTTTTAACATATATCAGTACATTCTTTTTATAGCACTTTTTTTTTTTTTTTGAGACAGACTCTTGCTCTGTTGCCCAGGTTTGAGTGCAGTGGCATGGTCTCAGCTCACTGCAGCCTTTGCCTCCCGGGTTCTGGTGATTCTCCTGCCTCAGCCTCCCAGGTAGCTGAGATTATAGGCGCGCACCACATCTGGCTAATTTTTGTATTTTGAGTAGAGACGGGGTTTTGTTATGTTGCCCAGGCTGGTCTTGAACTCCTGGGCTCAAGTGATCTTCCTGCCTCCGCCTCCTAAAGTGCTAAGATCATAGGCTAAGTCACTGCAGGTTTAGTGGTAACAACCCCCCTAAGCTTTTGTTTATCTGGAAATATCTTAATTTTTCCCTCATTTTAGAAGGGCAGTTTTGTTAGATATAGAATTCTTTTTTTTTTTTTTTTTTTGAGATGAAGTGTTGTACTGTCACCAAGGCTGGAGCGCAATGGTGCAATCTCGGCTCACTGCAACCTCCACCTCCTGGGTTCAAGCAATTCTCCTGCCTCGGCCTCCCCAGTAGCTGGGACTACAGGGGCCCACCACCCATTTTTTAAATACAAAAAAAAAAAAAAAAATTTTGTATTTTTAGTAGAGACGAGGTTTCACCACGTTGGCCAGGCTGGTCTCGAACTACTGACCTCAGGTGATCCACCCACTTCAGCCTCCCAAAGTGCTGGGATTACAGGCATGAGCCACCACGCCTGGCCTCAAGCAATTCTCTTCCTTCAGCCTCCGCAGTAGCTGGGATTACAGACGCCAGCTGCTGCACCTGGCTAATTTTTGTATTTTTAGTAGAGACGGGGTTTCACCACGTTTGCCAGGCTGGTCTCGAACTCCTGACCTCAAGTGATCCGCCTGCCTCGGCCTCCAAAGTGCTGGGATTACAGGGGTGAGCCACCACGCCCATGCTGCCTGGCCAGATATAGAATTCTTGCTTGACGGTTTTTCTTTCAGCACTTTGCTTTTTTGTTTTGTTTTGTTTTTGAGACAGGTTTTTGCTCTGTCATACAGGCTGGAATGCAGTAGTGCAATCAACTCCCTGAAGCCTAGACCTTGTGAGGCAATCTTCCTACCTCAGCCTCCCACATAGCTGGGACCACAGGCCCATGCCATCATGTCCAAATAATTTTTTTTTTTTTTTTGTAGAGACTAGGTCTTGTGATGTTGCCTAGGCTGGTTTTGAATTCCTTGGCTCAAGTGATCCTCTGGCCTTGGCCTCTCAAGGTGCTGGATTACAGGTATGAACCACTGCACCTGGCCTCTTTCAGCACTTTGTTATCCTACTGCTTTCTAACCTCCACAATTTTTTTTTTTTTTAAGACAAGGTCTTGCTCTGTCACCGAGGCTGCAGTGCAGTGGTGCAATCATGGCTCACTGCCGCCTCAACCTCCCAGACTCAAGCAATCCTCTTACCTCAGCCTCCTGAGTAGCTGGGACTACAGGTGTGTACCACCACACCCGGCTAATTTTCATATTTTTTGTAGAGATGAGGTTTCAACATGTTTTCCAGGCTAGTCTCAAATTCCTGGGCTCAAGTGATCTGCCTGCCTTAGCCTCCCAGAGTGCTGGGATTACAGGTGTGAGACCCCGCGCCCAGCCCTGCAACCACTTAAAAAAATACTCTGGGGCCAGGCACCGTGGCTCACATCTGTAATCCCAACACTTTTGGAGTCTGAGGCAGGTGGATCATCGGAGCCCAGGAGTATGAGACCAGCCTGGGCAACAGAGTGGGACCCCATATGCATATATTTTTTCTTTGAGACGGAGTCTCGCTCTGTCGCCCAGGCTGGAGCGCAGTGGCGCCATCTCGGCTCACTGCAAGCTCCGCCTCCCGGGTTCGCGCCATTCTCCTGCCCCAGCCTCCGGAGTAGCTGGGACTACAGGCGCCTGCCACCACGCCCGGCTAATTTTTTGTATTTTTAGTAGAGACGGGGTTTCACCGTGTTAGCCAGGATGGTCTCGATCTCTGACCTTGTGATCTGCCCGCCTCGGCCTCCCAAAGTGCTGGGATTACAGGCTTGAGCCACCACGCTGGGCCGGGACCCCATATTTTTAAAATAAAATGGCTGCACTGACTGGAAATGGTGGCTCACGCCTGTATTCCCACTTTGGGAGGTTGAGGCAGGCAGATTACTTGAGCCCAGGAGTTTGAGACCAGTGTGGGCAACATGGCAAAACCCCATCTCTATAAAAAATACAAAAAGCCAGACATGGGGGCATGTGCCTATAGTCCCAGCTACCTGGGAGGTGGGAGGATTGCCTGAGCCCTTGCGGTTGAGGCTGTAGTGAGCTGTGATCACACCACAGCACTCTAGCCTGGGCCACAGAGTGAGATACTGTCTCAAACAAAACAAAACAAAACAAAACACTTTAATGCTTTAAAAGACACCACTGGGCCGGGCATGGTGACTCATACCTGTAATCCCCGCACTTTGGGGAGCCAAGGCGGACAGATCACCTGAGGTCAGGAGATCAAGACCAGCCTGGACAACATGGTGAAACCCTGTCTCTACTAAAAATACAAATATTAGCCGGGTATGGTGGTGCATACCTGTAATCCCAGCTACTTGGGAGGCTGAGGCAGGAGAATTGCTTCTACCTGGAAAGCGGAGGTTGCAGTGAGCCGAGATTACGCCACTGCACTACAGCCTGGGCAACAGAGCAAGACTCCGTCTCAAAAAAAATAAAAAATAAATAAATAAATAAATATAAAAAATAAAAAGTAAATAAAAGACACCATCAAGAAAGTGAAAATGTATCCTCATTTGTATAGTATCCCTGCCTGTCACACAGGAGACCAGGCTGGATTCCCTGATAGGGAGACAGAAAATTAGAAGAAAAAAAGGTGGGGTGCAGTGGTCAAGCAATCTGCCTGACTTGTCCTCCCAAAGTGCTGGAATTATAGGTGTGGGCCACTGCACCTGGCCAAAAGTTTTAAATTTTAAGTATATATACACACACACATATATATATATATATATATATACACACACGCACACACAACTCCTTTGTTGTGTGTGTATATATATATACACATACATATATGTATATATGTATATATATGTGTGTATATAGACTTAAGATTTAAATATATATACACATACATATATGTGTGTATGTATGTATGTGGTTGTATGTGTTTTCAGTGTCTTTTTAAATTTTTAAATCTTTTTTTACTTTAAAAAATAAAAGTAGAGACAGGGTCTCACTTTGTTGCCCAGGTTGGTCTTGAACTCCTGGGCTCAAGTGATCTTCCTGCCTTGGCCTCCCAAAGTGTTGGGATTACAGGCATGAGCCACCATGCCCAGCCTTTGGCATCTTATCTAACAAATCATTGCCTACTCCAAAGCCATGAAGATATACCCCTAAGATTTTTTCTTTTTGAGATGAAGTTTCACTCTTGTCGCCCAGCGAGAGTGCAATGGCGCAATCTCGGCTCACTGCAACCTCCACCTCCCGGGTTTCAGTGATTCTCCTGCCTCGGCCTCCCAAGTAGCTGGGATTACAGATGCCCGCCACCAGGCCTGGCTAATTTCTGTATTTTTAGTAGAGACGGGGTTTCACCATGTTGGCCAGGCTGGTCTCGAATTGCTGACCTCAGGTGATCCATCCGCCTTGGCCTCCCAAAGTGCTGGGATTATGGGTGTGAACCACTGTGCCCGGCCCACTATTTTTTCTTATAGTAATTTTATGGTTTTAGTTCTTACATTTAGGTCTTTGATCCAGTGAGTTAATTTTTTGTGTATGATGTGAGGCAGGGGTCCAAATTAATTCTTCTGCATATGTTTATCTATTCTTTTTAGGCATTATATATAGCAATTAGCACATTAAGATAATAAAAATAAATCAATGATCCACATGAGCCCTTTCTTAATGAACTTCTTTGAGATGCCTGTGACTTTTTTTTTTTCTTTGAGACAGAGTCTCACTCTGTCGCCCAGGCTGGAGTGCAGTGGTGCCATCTCGGGGTTCAAGTGATTCACCCACCTCAGCCTCCTAAGCAGCTGGGACTACAGGCATGCACCACCATGCCCAGCTAATTTTTGTATTTTTAGTAGAGACAGGGTTTCACCATGTTAGCCAGGGCAGTCTCAAACTCCTGACCTCAAGTGATTTGCCCGTCTCGGCCTCCCAAAGTGCTGGGATTACACGCATGAGACCCTGCGTCTGGCCTGAGATGCCTTCAATGTTAATGACTTTTGTGATTAAATCAACTTATCAAACCAACTGACTTGCAGTATACAAGTTCCTTTCCTGTGTCAAGTTACTTATTTTCCATGACCTGCTGGGAGAGGACCTCTGTAAGGCACCATGGCAGGCAAGGATCACAATGCTTTGCCAAGAAAGTCACATTTGTGTCCTCTCTACTAGCTGTGAAGCAGTCTTCTCAAGTTCAGTCTAGAATGCTTTTCAAAATTACTGGCCATGGTAAAAAAAAAAAAAAAAAAAAAAAAATCTACTAAATCCAGACTAAAAACCAAGATATTATATTTGAAATATCTTTCAAATACCCCAAAGTCAATCTCTAATATCTGTAGAGGGAGGCATTCTCGGGCAAAATTCATATTTGATTGATAATTGATTTAGTAAGGATTTGATTATTAGCTTAGACTCACATAGAATTCTCATTTTAGAGGTAGGCAAACTGAGGCATAACTTGCAGAAGAACCAGCTAATAAGTGGGAGAGATTAAACCAGGTATTTCCATGACAGCCAATGTTTCCAGCACTACATATTCCTTATTTGACAGCATACCAACCACAAGAGGACTCCTTTGTTGTTTCCTGGAAGGAGTGTGCTCCCAGGAGTGTCAATGCTGCTTTTCAATTCCACCACATGTTTGATTCAATCTCTCAATTGAGGTATGATCCAGTTCTTGCTGTGAACAAGGAATATAAGCCTGGGAAACATAGTGAGACCTCGTCTCTACTAAAAATAAAAATAAAAAATATTGGCTGTGCATGGTGGTGCACACTTGTAGTCCCAGCTACTTGGGAAGCTAAGGCAGGATGATCACTTGAGCCCGGGAGATCAAGGCTGCAGTGAGCTATGATGGCGCTACTGCACTCCAGCCTGGGTGACAGAGCGAGACCCTGTCTCCAAATAAAAACAAAACAACACAACAACAAAAAAAACACAAATATCAAATGATACAAATACTAATATGCAGAGAAACAAAATTATAGGGACTGGCAAGTAGTTAGGTAGTCATTTGAAGGCTGTCACCTCAAAGGAAAAACAAAAACAACCGCATTTGAATCAAACAGATTGCTTGAGCCCAGGAATTCAAGACCAGCCTGGGCAACATGGCGAAACCCCACCTCTACTAAAAAAAATACAAAAATTAGCCAGGCATGGTGGTACATGCCTCCCAGCTACTAGGGAGACTGAGGTGGGAAGATGGCTTGAGTCTGGAAGGTAGGTAGAGGTTGCAGTAAGCTGACATCTCACACTGCACTCCAGCCTGGGCAACAGAGCTAGAGCCTGTCTCAAAAAAAAAAAAAAAAGAAAGAAAGAAAGAAAAGAGGAAGGAAGGAAGGAAGGAAGGGAGGGAGAGAGAGAGAGAGGGAGGGAAATATCTAGTATTGACAGAAGGTAGCTGTGCTGGATGGACCACCAACAGGCACATTGGAAGTGGTGTGGTACTGGTGAAAAGAGCTACAAAGACAGATCTAATTCTTAGTCTTGCTACTTAATAATTGTGCAACTTGGGTATTATTTATCTGTATCTTAATTTTCATACCCTTACCCAGACTATCTCAGAGTCACAGTGAAGACTGAATGAGAATATATACCCAAGTACTTTGTAAACAGTAAAATGCTATGCTGGTAAAGTGGGTTAGATTTGAAGATGGCTTTTCAAAATTCCTGAATTTCTCTCAGAGATTCATGACCAGGAAATGTTGCAAACGAGAAAACAGTTTGAAACAGATCTGGCAGCATGAGGCTCTCAGGGTGTTATGTGCAAGCCTGTCAGAATTGCCAGTCACCACCACAATGGCAGAGGCTCTTCTTCTACTGGACAATTGGGTCAGTCCACAATGGGACCATAATAAGGCTGCTCATATTCTGGTAGCATCTTTACTGAACTGGGCTGAACAGTAATCACTCTAGGAAACAAAGCTAAATTTATAAACTAGGTGGTTTAGCTAAAGGCCACTGGGGGAAAACTATCTCCTGTACACATGACTATATATCCAAAGCTCAGGGTCTAAGGAAAAAAAAAATGTGTATATATCTGTGTGTGCATATATATACATATATATATATATAAATACATATATAATATAAAAAATATATATATTCCTAGTTCTTCTAGTTTGCTAATCCTAATTCTCTCTTAGGATTTACTAGTTCTTTGGCCCTTGAGTGTATATATAAATATGTAAACACAATGCTCAGATCTACGAAAGGGAGGTAAGAGGTGGAGGGGAGACACAGGAGAAGACTAGGATAACTATAGTCCAGTTTCTCCAAAAGAAATTTTCCAGCGATCTCATTTGAAATAGAATCAGGTGGCTCTTACCTTTCTAAGAACACTTCACTGCCACTACCACTAGGTACCACAAGGGACTAAAACGAATTAAAGTAGGAAAATGAAAGAGCTCAATTTCCATTTAAGCCAGCACAAAAATATTCACTGAATAGCTCCTAAGCACTTGCATTGTGTGTGTGTACGTGTGTGTGTTGCAGATAACCAAATGGTTATCTCCAATCTCAAACAGGCACTGTGTAATTGTTTCTACCTTCAGGAAGCTTTACAACTTAGTTTAGACTCACAGCTCTAAGAATACAAAAGATAATGAATGTAACTGTACAATGAGTTCAGAGAGTGAGAGTGAGAACTCTCTTTACTGAGTGGGTAAGGTCTGAAGTGGTCTTTGAAGGCTAGATGGTTAATATTTCTGAAGGGTTTGGGGCGCAAGACCAGTTCAGTTAAAGAGGCATAAAAACAAAGGTCCACACAGCAAAATGCCTCTGAGATAGAATAGCAAAATGGCTGGTTACCTGGCCTCTATTCTGCAGTACCCTCCACCCCCAACTCGTCTTCAGACAAAGAGGGTTCTGCATTGTCTGTCAGCTAAATTATAAAAATCCCTCTGATTAGCTCTTCCTTTTAGCTCTTAGCAACAATACAAGAAAGGGCCTTTCCAACAGCCCTTCTGACAAATTGGAAACAGGGATTTCTCTAACCTGTATGTATTCATCAAAAACGAGGGAGTTAGATTTAGGAGGCAATATTCTAAGGCCCCATGTGAGAAAGGCCCAGGGTGAAATGGGAGAGAAAAGCCAGGCTGAAAGGCCACACGAAGAATCCTCTCCACTCCCAGAAGACATGCCATGAACAAACATCCAATGTTCACCCTCAAACTCTATCAACTTGATCCAACATGATGTAGTGAAAAGAGCACTGATTTGGAAGTCAGGTGAACTGAGTTCCAAGCCCAACTGTATAATTGTGGGCAAAGTACCCACTATCTTAGTCTTGCTTCTGCCTCTCTAAAACGGGGGTATTTCTCATGGCGCAAGTCTTCGGAAAGCAATAAATAAAATAAAATGGGCACAATAAACTTTATAGGGCCCTGTAGGATTAAGGAGGTAATGTGAAAGTATCTAGGGCCTAAATGCTGAATCAATGGTGTTCCCTTTTTCTTCTCACCTCCTGCAGTGAAAGGCCTAAATTCCTTATAAGGGATATTTTCAGGAAGTTACGGTCAAAGAAAAAAACCATTATTTTCTTGCTTTCTATTGAACAGCTGGTTTTTCCTTTTCCTTCCAACACTCAGTTCTTTCTCTTAATCTTTATCCTTCCATTCTGTCTTCATTCCCTTGAAAGCTACACTTAAGGAACCAATGACCAGGGATTTAAAAAAGGGCCTATTTCCCCCTTTACTTCACCTCAAAGTGGACAATTCCAATCATTACTCATTAGAAAATTATAGCCTCTTGGGTGATTTAAATATTGATGACTGTTCAGATGCAGTGACTCACACCTGTAATCCTAGCACTTTGGGAGGCTGAGGCGGGTGGATCACCTGAGGTCAGGGGTTCGAGAGCAGCCTGGCCAACATGGTGAAACCTCGTCTCTACTAAAAATACAAAAATTAGCCAGGTGTGGTGGCGGGCGCCTGTAATCCCAGCTACTTGGGAGGCTGAGGCAGAAGAATCACTTGAACCCAGGAGGCAGAGGTTGCAGTGAGCCAAGATCGCACCATTGCACTCCAGCCTGGGCAAAAGGGCAAAAACTCCATCTCAAAAAATAAACAAACAAATGCTGATGACTTCTGCAATCTATACCTAACACCTAGAGGGAACATGGGTTCCTTCCAATCATGTCTGTAAGTACCTCAAATGGGGGGTGGGGGGGGTGGGGAAGCATCTTCTTCTCCATAAACCGGTTCCTTATATATTTCTCTTAATTCATGGTCCACAATTCCTTACCTGGAATTCTGAAATCAAAGGGGCTCTCAGGGCCAGGCACGATGGCTCATACCTATAATTCTAGCACTTTAGGAGGCCGAGGCAGGAGGATTGCTTGAGGCCAGGAGTTTGCAACCAGCCTAGGCAACTAAGCAAGACCCAATCTCTACAAACAAACAAACAAACAAACAAAATAAAAAAAAAAAAAAGAAAAACAAGCTCTGAAAATAGGACAGGTTTTTTTTTTGTTTTTTTTGTTGTTGTTGTTGTTTTTTAGTAAATATAGTCTCAAAACACATTTGGCGGCAAAATCTGAACCTCACATGAGATTATTTATAGTCTTTATATATATAGTCTCAATTAATTTTCAACTGGATATTTTTGCTACAGAAACATTCATAATATTTGACTATACAGGGTTCTATCCCAAACCTCACTGGAGGTGTTATACAAGTTATATGCACCATAATGCCTTTCTAAAATTCAAAAAATTAGGATTCTGAAACATCTGGCATGAATAATTTCTTAAAAGGCATACACTCTCAACGGGGGCAATATCATACCCAAAGGGCAAAATAGGTTTGTCGGCGAGGGAGAAAAAAAGTTAGATGTTAGAATGGTATGTAGCCCTCCAAAGCTCAACCTTACCCAACAAAATCTTACTATTACATGAGCAGGACTGACAGTGACTTCATGGAAGGCAGCCAAAATATATGCAGGATCTATGCTACAAAATTATGGTGACCAGATGGCCGTGACTGGGGAACTTTCTCTTGATTGATCGCTGGATCTCGATATGGCAAGAGATGGCCTGTGCAGGCCTGTTGGCTGCCTCATGAATGTTATTTATGTTTTATCCTCAGTGGATTGTGTGACTTGGGCTTTGGTCATTATCAAGCAAAAGTCTAAAAACTCACTAAATAATTTTTAATTGTTTCAAATTGTTTTACTTTTGTTGGATAAATTCTAGTTTTGAATGATTTTTAAAGTTTTGATTACATTGTTTTTATACAAACTGCCAAACTGGATTGTAATTTGATAGAATTTATGTAAGCAAGTAAACTGCATTAAAAGTTACAAAGCAAATACGGCCATAAAAATTAAGTTAAGACCAGGTGAGGTGACTCAGGCCTGTAATCCTAGCACTTTGGGAGGCCGAGGCGAGTGGATTGCCTGAGCTCAGGAGTTCGAGACCAGCCTGGGCAACACGGTGGAACACCATTTCCACTAAAATACAAAAAATTAGCTGGGCGTGGTGGCATGCGCCGGTAGTCCCGGCTACTCAGGAGGCTGAGGCAGGAGAATTGTTTGAACCTGGGAGGTGGAGGTTGCAGTGAGCTGAGATTGCGCCACTGTACTGCAGCCTGGGCGACAGAGTGAAACTCCGTCTCAAAAATAAATAAATAAATAAGTTAAACACAAACAGCTCTTAAAAAAAGACAAGGCTGGCCGAACACGTTGGCTCACACTTGTAATCCTAGCACTTTGGGAGGCCAAGGCGGAAGGACTGCCTGAGCTCAGGAGTCTGGGACCAGCCTGGGCAACACAGTGAAACCCCGTCTCTACTAAAATACAAATAATTAGCCGGGCGTGGTGGCGGGGGCCTGTAATCCCAGCTACTCAGGAGGTTGAGGCAGGAGAACTGTATGAACCCAGGAGGCAGAGGTTGCAGTGAGCCGAGATCGTGCCACTGCACTCCAGCCTGGGCAACAGAGCGAGAGACTGTTGGAAAAAAAAAAAAAAGATGAGGCCTCACTATGTTGCCCAGGCTGGTCTTGAACTCCTGGCCTCAAGCAATCCTCCCGCCTTGGCCTCCCAAAGTGCTGGGATTATAGGCGTGAGCCATCTTGTCCAGCCCAAATAGATTTTTTTCTTTTTAAAGACAGGTCTCACTCTGTTGCCCAGGCTGGAGTGCAGTGGTGTGATCTTGGCTCACTACAGCCTCTACCTCCTAGGCTCAATCTATCCTCCCACTTCACCCTCAAAAGTAGTTGGGACTGCAGGTGCATGCCACTACACACCGCTAATTACTGTATTTTCTGTAGACACGGGGTTTGATCATGTTGCTCAGGCCGGTCTCAAACTCCTAGGCTCAAGCGATCCTCCTCAACCTCCCAAAGTGCTCAGGAGTTTGAGCTTAACCTAAAAATTTTAGGTTAAAAATTTTTAACCTAAAAATTTTGTTTAGTCATTCCTTTTTTTTTTTTTTTTTGAGACAGAGTCTTGCTCTGTCGCCAGGCTGGAGTGCAGTGGCATGACCTCAGCTCACTGCAACCTCCACCTCCCAGGTTCAAGCAATTCTCCTGCCTCAGCCTCCTGAGTAGCTGGGACTACTGGTGCACACCACCATGCCCAGCTAATTTTTGTATTTTTAGTAGAGATGGGGTTTCACCATGTTGGCCAGGATGGTCTCAATCTCTTGACCGCATGAGCCACCTGCCTTGGCCTCCCAGAGTGCTGGGATTACAGGCGTGAGCCACTTGGCCTTTTTTTTTTTTTTTTTTTTTAAGACAGGGTCTCACTCTGTCGCCCAATATGGAGTGCAGTGGCATGATCTTGGCTCACTGCAACCTCAATCTCCGGGGCTCAAGCAATCCTCCCACCTCAGCCTTCTGAGTAGCTGGGACTACAGATGCATGCTACCACACCCAGTTAATTTTTTATCTTTGGTAGAGACAGGGTTTCACCATGTTGTCCTGGCTGGTCTTGAACTCCTGACCTCAAGCAATCCACCCACCTCAGTCTCCCATAGTGCTGGGATTACAGGCATGAGCCACCATGCCCCGCCCTGTTTAGTCTTTCTTAACCATGCATTGAATAAAAACTAAATTGTACACTTACTCTTATGTATAAAGCACAGACATGGTACATAAAAAGATAGAGTTTATCTCAGTATTAATATGTCATAGGGCAGGTACATTAGGGGGAAAAAAAGGTCTAAAAAGTTTCCTTAGGAAGGTGATTAAAAAAAAGTTGAGAAACACCACGCCCGGAAACACTGGATTACTGATCTGTACCAATACCTTCAAAGTTTTTCAACCCAGAAACATGGGAATAATCTTTGACAGTTCTGTTTCCCTTAACTCCCACCCCACATCCAATCACATCCAATCAGAAAGAATGGCCAGCTTTATTTCCTAATTATTTCTGGACTCTGTGTCTTTTTCTCCATTCCTACTGCCATTGCACGAATTTAGGTCTTCATAATCTCTTGCCTAGACATTATAAGAGCCTCATCAAACTGCCTTTTTGCTCCTTACACCCAAACTTTTTTTTTTTTTTTTTGAGATGGAGTTTCGCTCTTGTTGCCCAGGCTGGAGTGCAATGGCACGATCTCGGCTCACTGCAACCTCTGCCTACCAGGTTCAAGCGACTGTCCTACCTCAGCCTCCTGAGTAGCTGGGATTACAGGCATGCACCACCACACCCAGCTAATTTTTTGTATTTTTAGTAGAGAGGGGGTTTCTCTGTGTTGGTTAGGCTGGTCTCCAACTCCTGGCCTCAGGTGATTTGCCTGCCTCGGCCTCCCAAAGTACTAGGATTACAGGCATGAGCCACTGCACCCGGCCCACCCAAACTTCTTAAAACAGCTTGCCTCTTCTCTCTCCTTTTTTCTTTAAAAATGAGAAAGGGTCTCGCTAAGTTGCACATGCTGGTCTCAAACTGCTGACCTCAAGTGATCCTCCCACCTCAGCCTCCCAAAGTGCTAGGATTACAGGCATCAGCCACTGTGCCAGGCCTCTCCTCTCTCATTTCTTAGCTTACTTAGCACTTCCATGCCATCAAAACCGTCTTTGCACAGGCCACTTACCAAGTACATGATGCTAAATTCACTAGACATTTTCAGTCTTTTTTTTTTTTTTTGCTTGTTCTCTTGGCAGCACTCAATTCTGACAACCACTTCCTTATTTTTGAAATACTCTCTTTCTCTTGGCTTTTTTTTCGTTTTGTTTCACATTTTGTTTTTTGAGACAAAATCTCGCTCTTGTCCCCCAGGCTGGAGTGCAATGATATGATCTCGGCTCACTGCAACCTCTGCCTCTTGGGTTCAAGCGATTCTGTTGCCTTAGCCTCCCGAGTAGCTGGGATTACAGGCGCCTGCCACCACGCCCAGCTAATTTTTGTATTTTTAGTAGAGACGGGGTTTCACCATGTTGGCCAGGCTGCTCTCGAACTCCTGACCTCAGGTGATCCGCCTGCCTCGGCCTCCCAAACTGCTGGGATTACAGGCGTGAGCCACCGCGCCCAGCCTCTCTTGGCTTTTTTGTTTGAGTCGGAGTGTCGCTCTGTCACCCAGGCTGGAGGGCAGTGGCACGATCTCAGTTCACAGCAACCTCTGCCTCCCGGGTTCAAGTGATTCTCCTGCCTCAGCCTCCTGAGTTGCTGGGATTACAGGTACACACCACCACGCCCCGTTAACTTTTGTATTTTTAGTAGAGCTGGGGTTTCACCATGTTGGCCAGGCTGATCTCGAACTCCTGACCTCAGGTGATCCACCCATCTCAGCCTCCCTAAGTGCTGGGATTACAGGTGTGAGCCACCACAGCTGGCCTCTTTCTCTTGGCTTTTAAGACACCAAGCACTCCTTGTTTTCTTTTAATTCTGACTGATGTTTCCTTCCTTTCTGCACATCACAGCTGATCTACCTTGGCCAGCTTTTTAGCCCAGCTCTCATCACATTTTTCCTGAGTGTTGATGAATCACTCCATAGTTTTAGTTGCCATGTATAGAGATAAATAGATGATCAAACCTCTATCTCCATTCCCAGGCCTCAATCTTGAGCTCCAGACTTCTACATTCAACTGATTTTTGAACAACTTCCCTGGAGGTCAGAGAATCCTCAAAATGCACAAATTTAAATTCAGCATCACTATCCACTCTGCTCTCAAAGCAACAGGCATAGGAGTCATGCTTAATTTTTTTTCCCCTTGGCTTCAGCCACCAGATGAAATCAATAACCAAGTCCTGATGATTCAAATTCCTAACTCTCTTATTCCCTACCATTACCATCTCAGCTGCTGCCATCATCTCCTGCCAGGACTACCACATTACTCAAAGAGCTCCTAGTTACGGCCAGGAGCAGTAGCTTACGCTTGTAATCACTTTGGGAGGCCGAGGGAGGCAGATCACTTGAGGTCAGGAATTCCAGACCAGCCTGGACAATATGCTGAAACCCCATCTCTACTAAAAATACAAAAATTAGCTGGGCATGGTGGCACATGCCTGTAATCTCAGTTACTCAGGAGGCTGAGGCAGGAGAGTCGCTTGAACGCTTGAACTCAGGAGATAAAGGTTGCAGTGAGCTGTGATCGCGCCACTGCTCTCCAGCCTGGGTGACAGAGCAAGACTCTGTCAAAAAAAAAAAAAAAAGAAGAAGGAACTCCGTCTGGGTGTGGTGGTAATCCCAGCACTACTGTGGGAGGCCAAGGAGGGAGGATCACCTGAGGTCAAGTGTTCAAGACCAGCCTGGCCAACATGGTGAAACCCCGTCTCTACTAAAGATACAAAAAATTAACTGAGTGTGATGGCAGGCGCCTGTAATCCCAGCTACTTGGGAGGCTGAGGCAGGAGAATCTCTTGAACCCAGGCGGCGGAGGTTGCAGTGAGCTGAGATCACGCCACTGCACTCCAGCCTGGGTGACAGAGCTGTACTCCATCTCAAAAAAATAATTAATTAATTAATTTAAAAAAATTAATTGGCTGGGTGCGGTGGCTTAAGCCCATAATCTCAGCACTTTGGGAGGCTGAGGTGGGCAGATGGCCTGAGGTCAGGAGTTCGAGACCAGCCTGGCCAACATGGTGAAACCCTGCCTCTACTAAAAATACAAAAAAAAGTTAGGGAGGCATGGTGGTCCATGCCTGTAATCCCAGCTACTTGGGAGGCTGAGGCAGGAGAATCGCTTGAACCAAGGAGGCAGGGCTTGCAGTGAGCCAAAATCACACCACTGCACTCCAGCCTGTGCGGCAGAGCGAGACTCCGTCTCAAAAAAAAAAAAAAAAAATTAACATTTAAAAAAATACATATAATTTTGTAAAATACAGAGACTACGTAATATTTCATAAGATACACAGAATATTAATTGAAGTAACATTTACAAATAAGACAGACAATTCTCAGGCTATATTTGGCCTCAAATATCTTTTGTTAATGTTTTCAGATTTTGAAAGTTAGCTTGTAACCTTTACAAAGCAGTAAGTATTATTTAAAAATCCAGGCCGAGCGTGGTGGCTCACACCTGTAATCCCAGCACTTTGGGAGGCTGAGGCAGGTGGATCACGAGGTCAGAAGTTTGAGACCAGCCTGGCCAATATGGTGAAATCTACTAAAATTACAAAAATTAGCCAGGTGCAGTGGTGAGCGCCTGTAATGCCAGCTACTTGGGAGGCTGAGGCAGGAGAATTGCTTGAACCCGGGAGGCAGAGGTTATAGTGAGCTGAGATCGTGCCACTGCACTCTAGCCTGGGCGACAGTGCAAGACCCCATCTCAAAAAAAAAAAAAAAAAATTCCAGATTTCCAGCTTCAAGAGGGAGAGGAATTGTGGAAAGGATGCGAAATCAACAACACTAGAACCACATTTCCCCATGGCAACAATTGGCTGGAGCATAGCAGCCAGGAAATAGGGTTGTCCCGTTCATCTAACAGTCTCCCTTTGGTTTATTTCATAAAATTATTCACTAGAATATAAAATCTGGGACTTCACCAGAAAGAGGTTTTGTCTGTTTTGTTAACCACTGTATTTCCAGGGCCTAGAAAAGTCCCTTGCACATAGTGGGCACTTAATAATCATTTGCTGAAATTAACTGCTGTCTGCCTGGTCCTAAAAGTATGAGTTTCTGACAAGTATTCACAATATGTTCCTGTCCTCCACTCAAAGACAAAGACTAGTAAATTTAACTTTATATTTAACGTAGGGCCTGGCTGGGTGTGGTGGCTCATGCCTGTAATCCCAGCACTTTGGGAGGCCGAGGGAGGTGGATAACCTGAGGTCAGGAGTTTGAGACCAGCCTGGTCAACATGGTGAAACCCCACCTCTACTAAAAATACAAAAATTAGCCAGGCGTGGTGGTGGATGCCTGTAATCCCAGCTACTCAGTAGGCTGAAGCAGGAGAATCGCTTGAACCCAGGAGGTGGAGGTTGCAGTGAGCTGAGATAGGCCACTGCACTCCAGCCAGGGTGACAAAGTGAGACTCTCTCTCAAAAAAAAAAAAAAAAAAAAAAAAATACACACACACACACGGCTTGACACATAGAAAGTACTTTGTTTACTAAGTGATTAACAGCTATTAATTATCACTTATTGAGTACTTACTATGTGCTAAGCACCGAGCTAAAATGCTTTACAGGCATTACCTCATTTAATTCCTGTAACAATCCTATTATCTCTATTTTATTTCATTTTTATTTTTTAAAGACAAGGTCTTGCTCTGTCACCTAGGCTAGAGTACAATGGTGAGATCATATAACTCACTGCTACCTCAAACTCCTAGGTTCAAACGATCCTTCTGTCTCAGCTTCCCATGTAGCTGGGAGTACAGGCACATCCCACCACGCCCAACTAATTTTTTTTTTGTAGAGACAGGGGTTTTGCCATGTTGCCCAGACTGGTCTGGAACTCCTTGCCTCAACCAATCCTCCTTCCTGAGCCTCCCAAAGTGCTAGGAATACAAGTGTGAGCTACCGCACCTAACCTATACCTATTTTAAAGATAAGAAAATGAGGCTATGTAGAGTAAGTAACTGGTCGAAAAACTAATAACATGGAATAAAATAACTGTAATAGAAAAAAGGATGTGAAAAGCGCACACCACTGCACTCCAGCCTGGGAGAAAAAGCGAGACTCCATTTAAAAAAAAAAAAAGTAAGAACAAAGTGCTATAGAATTTAGGAGAGTTCATTTCCAAACTGGAAGGCATAAAGTACTTCAGAAAGGTTCATGAAGAAGGCAGTATTTAAAGTATATCTTGAAAAACAGGTGAGATGGCTGGGCACGGTGGCTCACGTCTATAATCCCAGCACTTTGGGAGGCTGAGGCGGGCGGATCACCTGAGGTTGGGAGTTCGAGACCAGCCTGACCAACATGGTGAAACCCCGTCTCTACTAAAAATACAATTAGCTGGGCGTGGTGGTGCATGCCTGTAATCCCAGTTACTCAGGAGGCTGAGGCAGGAGAATAGTTTGAACTGGGAGGCAGAGGTTGCGGTGAGCAGAGATTGTGCCACTGCACTCCAGCCTGGGCAACAAGAGCGAAACTCCATATCAAATTAAAAAAAAGAAAAGAAAAGAAAAGAAAAACAGGTGAGACTTCTATAGGAAAAGATGGGTGGGGAAGAGATTGCTTTAGCTACTTCAGGAATGCTTATGTACAAACAGCCCATATTTTGATTAGAATCATACTGAGTAAGCGTCTCTTCCATGTATTAGCTATGAATTTGCCCAAGTTACTGAAACCTCTCCATCCTTTGGTTTTCTCAACTAAAACATGAGAATCTGAGAATTAAATGAATATATAAAGTACAGGCATATCTCATTTTACTGTGATTCACCGATACTGTGTGTTTTTTTTGTTGTTGTTACTGTTTTTGTTTTGAGACAGGGTCTCACTATGTTGCCCAGGCTGGTCTCAAACTGCTGAGCTCCAGAGTTTCACCTGCCTTAGCCTCCCAAAGTGCTGGGATTATAGGCGTCAGCCACCATACCCAGCCAATGTGTGTTTAAAAAAAAAAAAAAAAAAAAATTGGGCCAGGCGCAGTGGCTCACGCCTGTAATCCCAGCACTTTGGGAGGCCCAGGCGGGTGGATCACAAGGTCAGGAGTTCAAGACCAGCCTGGCCAAGATGGTAAAACCCCATCTCTACTAAAAATACAAAAAGTTAGCCGGGCGTGGTGGCAGGCGCCTGTAGTCCCAGCTACTCAGGCGGCTGAGGAAGGAGAATCATTTGAACACTGAGCCTGAACCCGGAGGGTGGAGGCTGCAGTGAGCCAAGATCGTGCCACTGCACTCCAGCCTGGGTGACAGAGTGAAACTCCGTCTCAAAAAAAAAAACAAAAAAAACAAATTGAAGGTTTGTGGCAATCCTATGTTAAGCAAGTCTACTGGTGCCATTTTTCCAGCAGCATGTGTTCACTTTGTGCCACATTTTGGTAATTCTCGTAATATTTCAAACTTTTGTTTTTTGTTTTATCTGTTATGGTGATCTGTGATCAGTGATATTTGATGCTAGTATTGCAACTGTTTTGGGGTGCCATGAGCCATGGTCATATAAGATGGAGAACTTAACTGATAAATACTGTGTATGATCTGACTGCTCCACCAACAAGCCATTCCACAGTCTCTCTCCCACCCTATTCCCTGAGATACAACAATATTGAAATGAGGCTAATTAATAACCCTACAATGGCCTCTATTTGTTCAAGTGAAAGGGGCGGTTGCATGTCTCCAAGTTAAGTCAAAAGCTAGAAATGATTAAGCTTAGTGAGGAAGGCATGTCAAAAAGCCAAGATATGCTGAAAGCTAAGCCTCTTGCGCCAGTTAGCAAAGCTGTGAATGCAAAGGAAAAGTTCTTTTTTTTTTTTGTGAAGGAGTTTCCAAGTCTGGAGTGTAATGGTGCGATCTCAGCTCACCGAAACCTCCACCTCCTGGGTTCAAGCGATTCTTCTGCCTCAGCCTCCCAAATAGCTAGAATTGCAGGCATGTGCCACCACACCCGGCTAATTTTGTATTTTTAGTAGAGACAGGGTTTCTCCATGTTAGTCAGGCTGATCTTGAACTCCTGACCTCAGGTGATCCGCCTGCCTGGGCCTCCCAAAGTGCTAGGATTACAGGCATGAGCCACTGCACCTGGCCAGGAAAAGATCTTGAAGGAAATGAAAAGTACTAGTCCAGTGAACACACAAATGTTTAAAAAAAAACAACCGGCCGGGTGCTACTCAGGAGGCTGAGGCAGGAGAATGGCATGAACCCGGGAGGCGGAGCTTGCAGTGAGCCAAGATAGGGCCACTGCACTCCAGCCTCTGTCTCAAAAAAAGAAAAGAAAAGAAAAGAAAAAACAGCCTTATTGCCAATATGGATAAACTTTTAGTGGTTTTGACAGAAGATCAAATCAGCCACAATACTGCCTTAAACCAAAGCCTAATCCAGAGCCAGGCTCTAACGAGACTGGTTCATAAGGTTTAAGGAGCCGAGCGCAGTGGCTTATGCCTGTAATCCCAAGACTTTGGGAGGCTGAGGCGGGTGGATCACCTGAGGTCAGGAGTTCGAGACCAACTTGGCCAACATGGTGAAACCCCATCTCTACTAAAAATACAAAAATTAGCCAGATGTGGTGGCGGGCACCTGTAATCCCGGCTACCTGGGAGGCTGAGGCAGGAGAATCGCTTGAATCTGGGAGGAAGAGGTTGCAGTGAGCTGAGATCATGGCACTGTACTCCAGCCTGGGCGACAGTGAGACTCCGTCTCAAAAAGAAAGGGTTTAAGGAAAGAAGCCATCAATGTGGAGGCCAAACTCAGTGACTCATGCTTGTAATCCCAGTGGCTTTGGAGGCTGAGGAATAAGGATCACTTGAGGACAGGACTTGAAGATCAGCCTGGGCAACATGGTGACACACTGTCTCACAAAAATTTAAAATTGGCTGAGTGTGGTGGCACACACCTGTAGTCCCCAGCTACTTAGAAGGCTGACGTGGGGGGATCCCTTGAGCCCAGGAATTAGAGGTTGCAGTGTGCTATCTTGCCACTGCACCCCAGCCTGGGTGACAGACAAAAACCCTATCTTAAAAAAAAAAGTTGGGCACAGTGGCTCACGCCTTGTAATCCCAGCACTTTGGAAGGTCGAGATGGGCGGATCACGAGGTCAGGAGATCGAGACCATCCTGGCTAACATGGTGAAATCCCATCTCTACTAAAAATACAAAAAAAAATTAGCCGGGCGTGGTAGCGGGCGCCTGTGGTCCCAGCTACTCGGGAGGCTGAGGCAGGAGAATGGCGTGAACCCGGGAGGCCGAACTTGTAGTGAGCTGAGGTCGCGCCACTGCATTCCAGCCTGGGCAACAGAGAGAAACTCCGTCTCAAAAAAAAAAAGTGAAGCCGGGTGTGGTGGCTCATGCCTATAATCCCAGCACTTTGGGAGGCTGAGGTGGGCGGATCACTTGAGGTCAGGAGTTCAAGACCAGCCTGGCCAACATGGCGAAACACTGTCTCTATAAAAATACATAAATGTTCTGGGCGTGGTGGCACACACCTATAATCCCAGCTACTTAGGAGACTGAGGCACCAGAATTACTTGAACCCGGGAGACAGAGGCTGCAGTGAGGCGAGATCGTGCCACTGCACTCCAGTCTGGGTGACAGAGTGAGACACTGTCTCAAAAAAGTGCAAGGTGAAGCAGCATGTGCTGATGCAGAAGCTACAGCAAGTTATCCAGAAGATCAAGCTAAGATCATTAATGAAAGTGGCTACACGAGCCAACAGATTTTCAATGTAGAAGAAACAGCTTTCCATTGGAGGAAGATGTCATCTAGGACTTTCATAGCTAGAGAGAAGTCAATGCCTGGCTTCAAAGCTTCAAATGACAGGCTGACTCTCTTGTTATGGGCTAATGCAGCTGGGGCCTTTAAGTTGAAGTCAATGCTCAATTACCATTCTGAAAATCTCAGAAGCTTAAAACGTATGCTGAATCCACTGTGTTTATGCTTTATAAATGGAATAAACCCTGGATGACAGCACATCTGTTTACAGCTTGATTTACTGAATATATATATATATATATATATATATATATATTTTTTTTTTTTTGAGACAGAGTTTCGTTCTTGTCGCCCAGGCTGGAGTGCTGTGGCGTGATCTCAGCTCACTGCAACCTCCACCTCCCAGGTTCAAACAATTCTCTTGCCTCAGCCTCCACAGTAGCTGGGATTATAGGTGTGCACCACCACACCAGGCTAATTTTTTGTATTTTTAGTAGAGACAAGGTTTCACCACATTGGCCAGGCTGGTCTCGAACTCCTGACCTCAAGTGGTCTGCCCGCCTCGGCCTCCCAAATTGCTGGGGTTACAGGTGTGAGCCATCGCGCCGGCCTAATGTTGTTTTCCCACCTGTTAATACAACATCCATTCTGTAGCTATACAGAATCCATCCATTCTGTATGAATTAAGGAGTGATTTCAACTTTCAGGTCTTATAAAAACATTCACGATTCATGAGAAGTCAAAATATCATAAATAAGTTTGGAAGAAGTTGATACCAACCCTCACGGATGACTTTAAGAGGTTCAAGACTTCAATGGAGCAAGTTACTGCAGATGGGGTGGAAACAGCAAGATAACTAGAAGTGAAAATGTGATAACTAGGTAACTGAAAATATGATTGAATTGCTGCAATCTCACGATCAAACTTGAATGGATGAGCAGCTATTCTTACGGGTGGGCAAACAAGTGGTTTCTTGAGATGGAATCTACTCCTTGTGAAAATGCCGTTAATCCTGTTGATAAGACAATAGGCTGGGCAAGGTGGCTCACACCTGTAATCCCAACACTTTGGGAGGCTAAGGCGGGAAGATCACTTGAGCCCAGTTCAAGACAGGCTTAGGCAACACACTTTAAAAACAATTTAAAAAATTAGCCGGGCATGGTGGTGCATGCCTGTAGTCCCAGCTACTCGGGAGGCTGAAGTAGGAGGATTGCTTGAGCCTGGGAATTCAAGGCTGTAGTGAGCTGTTGATAGCACCACTGCATTCCAGCCTGTGTGACAGAGTGAGACCCTGTCTTAATAAATAAAAAAAACATATATACATACATACATACACACATACATGAAATGACAACAAAGGATTTTTGGGGTTTTTTTGAGACAAGATCTTGCTCTGTCGCCCAGGCTGGTGTGCAATGGCACAATCATCTCACTGCAACCTCAACCTCCCAGGTTCAAGTGATTCTCCCACTTCAGTTTCCTGAGTAGCTGGGACTACAGTCACGCGCCACCACACCCAGCTAATTTTTTAAATGTTTTTTTAGAGATGGGGTCTCACTATGTTGCCCAGGCTGGTCTGAAACTCTTGAGCTCAAGCAGTCCTCCCACCTCATCCTCTCAAAGTGCTGGCATCATAGGCGTGAGCCACCAAGACCGGCAGATTTAGAACATTACACAAACTTAGTTGATAAAGCAGTGGCAGGGTTTGAGAGTATTGACTCTAATTTTGAAAGGTCTACGGCGGAGAGAAATGTTATCAAACAGTATCACGTTACAGAGAAATCTGTGGTGAAAGGAAGAATCAATTGATGTGGCAAATTTCATAGGTTGTTACTGCCACCCCAGACAATCACCACCCTGATCAATCTCAGCAGCCATCAACATCAAGGTAAGACCCTCCACCAGCAAAGATTACAGCTCACCAAATGGCAATTTTTCACAATAAGGATTTCTTAATTAAGATATGTACTTTTGGCTGGGCATGGTGGCTCATGCATGCCTATAATCCCAGCACTTTGGGAGGCTGAGGCAGGCAGATCATGAGGTCAGGAGTTCAAGACCAGCCTGTCCAACACGGTAAAACTCCGTCTCTACTAAAAATACAAAAATTAGCTGGGTGTGGTGGTGGGCACCTGTAATCCCAGCTACTCAGGAGGCTGAGGCAGGAGAATGGTTTGAACCCAGGAAGCGGAGGTTGCAGTGAGCCGAGACCACGCCATTGCACTCCAGCCTGGGTGACAGACAGGGCCAGCCTGTCTCAAAAAAATAAATAAATAAATAAAAGAGGTACTTTTACTCTACATATTATTGCACACTTAAGAGACTACAGTATAGTATAAAGATAACTTTTATATGCATTGGAAAACAGAAAAATTCGTGTGACTTGCTTTATTATATTTGCTTTATTGCAGTGGTCTGGAACCAAACTTGCCTTAGCTCTGAGGTATGCCTCTACTTAGAAGAGTACCTAGCACATAGCAAGTTCTATACAAGTGTTGGGTATTATTATTATTATAGCTTTCCCATCTCTGTCTTTTTTTGTGGTTCACACATTTTGGTGCAACCTGGGTTAAAATACAAACTGGCAAAAAATAATAAAATAAAAGCTGGCAAGTCTCTTTTAAATAAGGAAGGCTTCTCCACAAGTTCCCCAGGCTTCCCTTCCCATCTAATTAGCAAGAACTGCATCATATGCCCATGCCTAAATCAATCACTGTCTAGGGAGCTAGAGTTACAATGATTGGTTTAGAGTTTATATCAAGACCCACCCCTTGGGGTAAGGAAGGGTGGCCAGATTCCCAGTTAGCAAAGTAGTAGTAATGGTGAAAAGACAAGTAGTGTCTGCCAAGACTCATGAGGTTGTAGTCTCTGCTAGAGGGTCAGAATAAAGCAATCTCCAGAGCTACAAATATCACCCCTACAGGGCACCTAGTGGCAGGGAAATCACTGCAAAGGTCTGTTAAGGGTAATGAAGTTTGGCATAGCAGAAATAGTGTAGGATATACGACTGAGCTAGTAGGATACAGACTGAGAGTACACTTAAGAGGCAGTGAAATACGGCAGGTTCCGTACTTGTGGGCATGTGAAGGCAGGCTGTGTTAGTGTCTCCAGTGCCCAAAGGATCCAGAATACCAGCCTTGGACTAGTCACCTAATCTTCTCAAAGCCTCAGTTTATAAGTGTAAATGGAGATAACCCAAGATACCTTAGATTAGATGTTAGAATTAAATGAATGCATTAGTTTGGTCTACAACAAACAAAAAGCTGACATTCATAAAGACAAGCTACGATGAGGGAGAGGTACCTGAGATGGAGCTGGAAAGAGGAAGTTACCTGACTCTAGGCTAAAAACCCCCTTCAAGACCTTGGTCAGGGTTTGTTGCTCCACTGAAGAACTTTCATGTTGAACTGTACCAGAATAGGACTAACTTTATTTCTTAACTCCTTAAGTCTTATAGATTTATGTGCTGCAAAATGGGTAAGAATCTTACTCCTGGCTTTGTGGCTTACTGGCTGCGTTATCTTCTCCGAGACAGTTTCCCAATCTATAAAACTGAGTAAATCTCTACTTATTTCACTGAGCTTATTAAACATTAGTTCCTTCCCTTTGAGGCAACAGTGTTTCTGAAACTGAAGACCAATATAAAATTTATAACATAAAGTTTATAACATAAAACCCCCTAAATTTTTTTCACTGAAAGATGAAGCTCCAGCTACTAAGAAAGGCCTATCAGTCTTATTACTCAATAGGGAAACCTGGAAACCAGAGTGCTTAAGGGAAAGGAACATTATTGAAAGTGGAAAAGAATCTGTTCTGATATTCATGGAGCCCTTTAGGCTCCAAACACTGTTATCTGTTTTTTGTTTGTTTATTTGTTTGTTTTTGAGAGGGAGTCTCGCTTGTTGCCCAGGCTGGCACGATCTCGGCTCACTGCAACCTCCGCCTCCCGGGTTCAAGCAATTCTCCCTTCTCAGCCTCCCAAGTAGCTGGGATTACAGCAGCACGCCACCATACCCAGCTAATTTTTGTATTTTTAGTAGAGACAGGGTTTCACCTTATTGGTCAGGTTGGTGTCGTCCTCCTGACCTCAGGTGATCCACCTGCCTCGGCCTATGGGATTATAGGCTTGAGCCACCTTGCCCAGCCCAAATGCTGTTACCTTATTTAGTCCCCAAATATCTTGATAACACAGCCCCACCCCTTCTTTCTAGAGGTGAGAAAAGGAAGGCTCAGAAAGGAAGAAAAACATTATTGTGGACTGTGCTAGATGCTTTCCATATGTGTTGTTGTGTCTGACATTTAAGTGACTTCCAATACCAGATCTGATTCTAAAGTCATTGCCTTGAAGCTCAAGTGAATAATTTCTGCTTCCTTAGAATCTCAGATCTTAAAAAATCCAATTCCAGGCCAGGCGCGGTGGCTCATGCCTGTAATCCCAGCACTTTGGGAGGCCAAGACCGGCAGATCACCAGAGGTCAGGAGTTCGAGACCAGCTTGGCCAACATGGTGAAACCCTGTCTCTATTAAAAATACAAAAATTAGCTGGGTGTGGTGGCGGATGCCTGTAATCCCAGCTACTCAGGAGGCTGAGGCAGGAAAATTGCTTTAACCCGGGAGGCAGAGGTTGCAGTGAGCCGAGATCTGGCCACTGCACTCCAGCATGGGAGACAAGAGTGAAATTTCTTCTCAGAAAAAAAAAAAAAAAAATTCAATTCCAGATTCTCATTTTGCTTGCCCCACACACAATAATTAGAGTTATCAATTCACTCTGGACTCCTTCAGTTTCGTTCAGAAAAAGGATTTCAAAGTGGCCGGGCATGGTGGCTCACGCTTGTAATCTCAGCACTTTGGAAGGCGAGGCGGGAGGATCACGAGGTCAGGAGATCAAGACCATCCTGGCTAACACGGTGAAACCCCGTCTCCACTAAAAATACAAAAAAATACAAAAAAAATTATCCAGGCGTGGTGGCGGGCACCTGTAGTCCCAAGTACTCGGGAGGCTGAGGCAGGAGACTGGCGTGAACCCGGGAAGGTGGTAGTTGCAGTGAGCTGAGATCGCGCCAATGCACTTCAGCCTGGGCAACAGAGCCAGACTCCGTCTCAAAAAAAAAAAAAAAAAAGATTTCAAAATGGGCCCACATGCAAAAACAAAAAGCAAAACAAAACAAAACAAAATAAACAAACAGAAAACCCAAACACATTTACAACTTTGCCTAGGGTTAAAAGCTTTTTTCCCCTTTTCTCCCTGCCCAACCACTAGAGGGCCAGGTCATTTAAAAAAAACAAAACAAAACAAAAAAACAGGCTGGACGCAGTGGCTCACACCTGTAATCCCAGCACTTTGGGAGGCCGAGGCAGGCGAATCACTTGAGGTCAGGGGTTCGAGACCAGCCTGGCCAACATGACGAAACCCTGTCTCTACCAAAAACACACAAAAATCAGCCGGGCGTGGTGGTGGGTGCCTGTAATCCCAGCTACTCGGGAGGCTGAGGCAGGAGAATCGCTTGAACCCGGGAGGCAGGAGGTTGCAGTGAGCCGAGATCGCGTCACTGCACTCCAGCCTGGGCGACAGAGCAAGACTCTATCAACAACAACAACAAACAGCAGTTACAAACTAGGCTTGGGAGTGTTCACCCTGGCTTAGCCACTGCGTGACCTTGGGTAAGTTACTTTACCTCTCTAAAGCTCAGCTTCCACATCTGTAAAATGGCAATGGTAGCATCTATTTCCTTAGGTTGTACAAATTAAGTAAAACAAGACATGTAAAGCAATCAGAACAATGCCCGTACGTAGAAAGAGCTTAGCAAATTTCACAATTTTTACTGCTTTAGAGGAATTACCACTGTTGGTTCTGTCTCTAAATCCAAAGACTTCGCCATGGTATTCTCTCTGAACAGAGGCCTTGCCAGCCGGAGTCCCCTCAGAAAGATCAACAGGTCGCTCCTTTTCTCCTTACCAGGGCCAGCCCAGAAACCTAAAGTCCTCAACCTAAAGATGGCCAAGAGGACTTGGCCTTTGGTGTTCTACCATCACAAGCGATGCCACTCTGAGCCCAACCGAACCACACTATTTCCGCCTTGATTCCGTTCTCCCGGCCTTCAGCGGAGCAAGCTGCCCTCGGCCTGGCTGCCCATGCTTACCGGCCTAGTCCTGGCTCGCCTGACGTCCCCTCACTAGAGGACTCCACCTCGCTACGTAGGTAGGACTTCCCTGAGTTCAGGGGAGCCACTGAATCTAGTCAAGACACGCGTTGGCCAAACACAACCCAGGAGAAAGCTACCTTAGCGCCGCCCAGGCCTGCCGCCGGGAGCCCGTCCCCCAGCCCCAGTCTGGGCGCAGGACAGAGGGTAGGCCCCTTTCTACCTCCCAGGAACACGTGGGTTCCTGCCCGAGGCTACCATGTGGGGGGCTCCAGGCGTGCCAAGGTGTCCCCGAAACCAGCACCAAAGGACTGCTTCCAGCACGGGCCCTAGCTCGGCCCAAAACTGGCAAGAGGGGCACTCCCGGCCTGACTTTTCCCCTCAGACCTAGCTAGAGGGGATGCAGACATCTTCCGCAGACCGGAGACAGGCTCTCGCCAAATCCCAGGCCCCGACACTCCCTGAGCCCAAGAACCCTACTGCGTGGTTTCCTCACTCACCCATCGCGGCTCCGCTCGCTCACTCTTGGCGGCGGAGGCAACGGCTGCAGCTTCAGCGGCAGCTTTCAGTAGACAATATGGCGGATCTGTAGGACGGCAGCCCAAAAGGGACAAACCAGTTAACTCCAGGACGAAACGCTTTATTGGCCCAATCGCCTATCATTACACCGAAAGTGCGCACTTAAAGAGACCGCAGCTACTAAAGGTGGGGAGTGGAAATGAAATAGGAAAGGAGTGGTTGGGAGGAGACTGGAAGGGATACCTAAGAAAGTTAAGTGTGTCTAGGAGTTCCCAGCTGTTTCTGCTACTATTTCTTTTTTATAGTGAGATTTCTTTACCCGGAACTTTTTCTCCCAGAAGCTTATCCCTCCCTTTTTTTTTTTTTTTTGAGACGCAGTCTCGCTCTTGTCCCCCCAGGCTGGAGTGCGATGGCGCGATCTCGGCTCACTGCACACTCTGCCTCCCGAGTTCAAGCGAGTCTCCTGCCTCGGCCCCCCGAGTAGCTGGGATTACAGGCGCCTGCCACCACGCCTGGCTAATTTTTGTATTTTTACTAGGGACGGTGTTTCAACCATGTTGGCTAGGCTGGTCTTGAACTCCTTACCTCAGGTGATCCGCCCGCCCCCAAAGTGCTGGGATTACAGGCTTGAGCCACCGCGCCGGGCCAGTTTATCCCTTCTTCTAATAGTTGAAACCAATCGGCTGGGCGCTGTGGCTCACGCCTGTAATCCCAGCACTTTGGGTAGGCCGAGGCGGGCGGATCACCTGAGATCAGGAGTTCGAGACCAGCCTGCCCATGGTCTCTACTAAAAATACAAAAATTAGCTGGGTGTGGTGGCGCATGCCTGTAATCTACTTGGGAGGCTGAGGCAGGAGAATTGCTTTAACCCGGGAGGCAGAGGTTGCAGTGAGCCGAGATTGTGCCACTGCATTCCAGCCTGGGAGACAAGAGCAAAACTCCGTCTCTAAAAACAAAAACAACAATCATAGACCTTGGGCTGAATATGAACAACGAATCATCTAGAGAGGGGAAGTGCCTTGCTCATTGAGGCTATGGAGAGAAGGAAACAAAGAAGTAAGACTAAACTCAGGTTTTCTGATTAGGCCTACGTAGGTAGCCCTAGTTGAGGTTGCAATCTTATTGGGAGATGAGAAATAGAAAAATAGGGCTAGGTGTGGTGGTTCACGCTTGTCTATAATCCTAACACTTTGGGAAGCTGAGGCCAGAGAATCACTTGAGGCCAGGAGCTCAAGACCAGACTGGGCAACACAGTGAGACCCCATCTCCACAAAAAATAAATTAAAAGAAAAAAATTAGCCAGGCATGGTAATGAGCACTTGTACTTGGGTGGCTGAGGCAAGAGGATCACTTGAGTCCGGGAGGTCAAGGCTGCAGTGCCATGACTGTGTCACTATACTCCAGGTTGGGTGATAGAGTGAGACCCTGTCTCTGAAAGAAAAAAAAAAGAGAGAGAGAGAGAGAAAGAAATGGGCTGGACATGGTGGCTCATTCCTGTAATCCCAGCATTTTAGGAGGCTGAGGCGGGCAGATTGCTTGAGCCCAAGAGTTCGAGACCAGCCTGGGCAACATAGCAAGATCCCCCGTCTCTTAAAAAAAAAAAAGAAAAACAATGAGACCCATGCAGTATAGTTAACAGAGTGATTTCATAATCATTTCATTTATCCTCACAGCAAGCTCCTTGAAGGCAGGGGTGGGTTCTATATTGTTTACCACCATATCTCCAGCACCTAGCACAGAATCTGGCACATTGTGTGTGCTCCATAAATAACTATTGAATGAATAAACAAAGGAATGAACAAAAAATTGAGTTACACAGAGCAAGGGACATGATCTCCCCTTTTAGAGATGAGGAAATTGAGGCTTTTATTGTTCATATGCCTTTTCAATCACGGGACGTATGGCTAGTACATATCAGGCCTTTCTTTTTCCATGACATGCCAGCCCTCCTGTCCCCCACCTCGACACACAGAGCCAGGCTATATCTTCAAGACACAGAGGGATCTATCTTCTGGAAGCAGAACAAGGGCCTGTCACAACAAATTGCCAACTTTAATTGTGCACCTGGCCCATTTTCTTGAGGCAAAGAAATCAAAAGGAAAACTCTAGGATGAAGGTCAGGAAGGGGCGCACTTTATTTCCCTTCCTACTGCCCCTGCTTAAGGTGAGACCTCATCACTTTGCCCTGTTCTATTTTGCCTGCCTCCTCTCTGGCCTCCTGCCTCCAGACTCTCCAGCTCCCACCCACTATCTCCTGAAAAGCAGAGACCTGTAATCTCAGCTACTGGGAAGGCTGAGGTGGGAGAATTGCTTGAGCCCAGGAGTTCAAGACCAGCCTGGGCAACACAGAGAAACCTGTCTCATTAAAAAAAAAAGAAAGAAAGAAAAAGAAAAAGAAAAAAAGCAGAAACCTTACAGTGTAACTCTTCTGCTTAGCAACTTCCTACTGCCTGCCCTTAGGTAATGCCCAGACATTTTAATCTGGCACAGACTGGTCCTTACCTGCTTCTTGGGACACTCCCCACCAGGCAATGCAGGCTCCAACCATATTTGGAGAACCACTTTTCTTCAAATATGCGCCTGTCTTCTCATGTGCCTTTGCATATGCTGTTCCCTCTGCTTAGAATGCAGTGCCCTCCCTTCCCCACTTAACCATGAGAACTACTCACTTTTTTTTTTTTTTTTTTTTTTTTGAGACGGAGTTTTGCTCTTGTTGTCCAGGCTGGAGTGCAATGGCATGATCTTGGCTCACTGCAAACTTCACCTCCCGGGTTCAAGCAACTCTCCTGCCTTAGCCTCCTGACTAGCTGGGATTACAGGCATGCGCCACCACACCCAGCTAATTTTTTGTTGTTGGGTTTTTTTTGTTGTTTTGGTTTTGTGTTTTTTTTTTTTTTTTTGAGACAGAGTCTAGCTCTGTCGCCCAGGCTGGAGTAAAGGGGCGTGATCTCGGCTCACTGCAACCTCTGCCTCCTGGGTTCAAGCGATTCTCCTGCCTCAGTCTCCCGAGTAGCTGGGATTACAGGTGCCTGCCACCACACCCAGCTAATTTTTGTATTTTTAGTAGAGACAGGGTTTCACTGTGTTGGCCAAGCTGGTCTCGAACTCCTGACCTCGTGATCCACCCGCCTCGGCCTCCCAAAGTGCTGGGATTACAAGCATCAGCCATGGCACCCAGCCTATTTTTTGTATTTTTAGTAGAGACGGGATTTTGCCATGTTGGCCAGGCTGGTGTTGAACTCCTGACCTCAGGTGATCCACCCGCCCCAGCCTCCCAAAGTGCTGGGATTACAGGCGTTAGCCACCGCGCCTGACTCTGAGAACTACTCACTTTCAAGACTGAACTCAGCTATCAGCTCTTTGGGGAAGCCTGTCTTTCCAGATAGGGCACCTGTCCTCTCTGCTACTACAGGAAGAAATGGACACTAATTTTCCTTAGCATTTCACACCCAAATTTGCTCACAATGTGTGTCTCTCTCTCCTTGTCTATGGAAGGAACAGTATCTTCCTTATCTTTGTAACCATCACAGTGTTCAGCACGGTGTCTGCCTTAGTAGAGGCACCAAAAATATTTGTTGAGGTGTGTGTCTCCCATATAGCATTGTGAGCTCGTCTGCATACCTTATGGCGAAGAAGGGCTCAGGGAATGTGGGCTGAATAGATGAGAATGGCTGAGTGTCCATGTTTCCTCTCCTTTCAGCCTGAACCCTCCATCCTATGCCCATAGGAGGCAGTGACCTACAAGCAGCTGTTTCTACTCTAGCACGTGACCCTGCTCATACACCTTTGCTAGCCTAGGACTATTGGTCCTCCCTGATCCAGCCTCTGTTGACCTTTCCCACTCCACTTTTTAAAAAAATCATTCCTGCTCTAAGATCCACATTCTGTTTACCTTCCCCGAAACACACCAGGATGTTCCAAATCTATGTGCTACTGCATGTGCACTATTACATTTGCCTGCTTCTCTAACTGAAACACCCTTTTCCTCTCTTGTTCACCTAGGAAGTGGCTAATACAATTCAGACTATCCCCTCCTCCAAAAAGCCCAGAGAACATTAAGCATTCTCTCCCCTCTGCTCTGTTGTACCTTGTAACTGTTGGGCTCATCCCAGTGTAGTATTACTTGCTTGTTCCAGTGTCTTGGCATCCTCACCATCTACCATAATACCCAGCCAGGAGGGTCCCAGTGACTGCATGCTGAGATAATCAAGAAATCACATTCTGCCAGGATAGTAGTGTCATCTTTCAGAGGTTTTTTATTTTTATTTTTGAGACAGAGTTCTGCTCTTGTTGCCCAGGCTGGATCTTGGCTCAGTCTTGGCACTGCAAGATTGCAGTGGCGGGATCTTGGCTCACTGCAACCTCTGCCTCCTGGGTTCAAGCAATTCTCCTGCCTCAGCCTCCCGAGTAGCTGGGATTATAGGCATGCGCCACCCGCCATGGCTGGCTAATTTTGTATTTTTAGTAGACAGGGTTTCTCCATGTTCGTCAGACTGGTCTCAAACTCCTGACCTCAGGTGATCCACCTGCCTCGGCCTCCCAAAGTGTTGGGATTACAGGTGTGAGCCATGGCGCCCGGCCTTATTTTATTTTTTTTGAGACAGCATCTTGCTCTGTCACCCAGGCTGGAGTGCGATGGCGCGATCTCAGCTCACTGCAACCCCTGCCTCCAGGTTCAAGCGATTCTCGTGGCTCAGCCTTCCAAGTAGCTGGGACCACCGACATGCGCCACCACACCTGGCTAATTTTTGTATTTTTAGTAGAGATGGGGTTTTGCCATCTTGGCCAGGCTGGTCTCGAACTCCTGGCTTTCAGTGATCTGCCCACCTCGGCCTCCCAAAGTGCTGGGATTACAGGCTTGAGCCACTGTGCCCGGCCTTTCAGAGGTTTTATGTCCAGCTCTACCACTTCCTAGCTGTGTTACTACGGGCAAGTCACTATAACTCTCTGAGCTCCAGTTCTTCATCCATTGGAGTGATAGCACTTTCCTCCTAGGGTTGTCATAAAAGTTAGATTAAGGCAAGACCTGAAATACACACAGAGCAGCAGCATCTGGCACACAGTGAGCATTCAGTTCGCAGTAGCTATCACTGCTCCCGTGGCCTCCAGTGCCTTCTCATCTCCTCTACTGAAGAAGGCAGTACCCACAGAGGCTTCAGAAGCCACATGCTGGGGCTTCCTAAACCAGAATCCCACACCTCTGTAATAGGTCTCACACACACGAAGGGAAAGAACCACAGGACACAGGCTTGTTGGGAGTATAAAAATAGGACTTTTTTCCTTATCACATCAATTATCAAAGAAACAGTACGTAACAAAAATACAAAGCTCTGGTGGATTTTTTTGTCTTTTGTCCCCCCCCCCACCACTCCTACCCAACAGCCCCTTGCCAGGGAGCCCTTGGCTGAAGCCTGGACGCTGTCCCTGAGGTGACCCCAGGGCTCAGGAGAAACGGTGGTCCAGGTCTCTCTGGGGGCTAGCAGAGTATGAGTAGGCCTTGCCCAATACCAAGCGGTCCCGGAGCAGCTTGAAGAAGGCATAGTAGTTGCTGAAGAGGATGAGGGCCAGCGAGATGGTCTGGTGCCACTTTTCAGAGGACATTAGGGAGTACAGCTGATAGACAATGACAGCGCCCTCCAGCAGCAGGAGGATGTTGAGGATCCGCAGGGGTTTGCTGAAAAAGAACTGCCCGGAAGCGGGTGGGCATGGCTAAAAGGTGTGCTCCAGAAACCTTCCTCCTGGATGGGGGTTCTGGGTGGGCCAGTGAAGGGGACAGGCTCCTGGGGCCCCATGCAGACATGGGTGGGGAAGAAGACTTTCTGGGGTTGGATGTGGACTTTGCCACCTCATCTGCCTTTGCTTGTGGTATTCCTCCTGATAGGACTGCTGCTTCTGCTGTAAGCCATCTAAGATCCTGTTCAACTTCTACCTCCCCTAGGAAGTCTTTCTTGACAGGTTCTGCTTGCTCTCTCAAACTCTTTTTGTGGTCTAAAGTCAACACCTTTAAAAAATTTTTTTTTAATTTTTGAAAACTTTTTCTCCCTCATCCACTGACCCTCAATAAAATCAACACCTTTTAATGTCATCTCCTGGGTATTGTTGGGCCTGAACAAATTAGAATCCTATGACATAGGCATGGAAAGTTATTACAGACTCTACAGCCTGAATTACCTACTACTTCATAGGTACATCCCTAGCTAGGCTGGAAGCTGCCAAGGGACATGGCAACAGCTCACTCTCAACAGCAAGGTAGAAAGTAGGGACTAAAAAAAATCTCTGATGAGTTCAAAAGAGTGCACAGTGTCTAGGGATTTCGATTCCACAGGGGCCAAGGTACCTAAATCTCAAGAGCTGCTTACAGGACAGGAGAAGTGGTAGGAAATGGGAGGCCAAGAGACCAGGATGTCAGGCTCAGCTCTGCACCTAACAGGCTGCAATACTTTGGTCAAGTCCCTTTCCTCTCTGGGGCTTAGATGTCTCAACTGTGAAATGAAGACATCAGTCTAGGTCAGTGATTTCTCATGCTGTGTTCCTTAGAGCCCCAGGTTTCAAGGGGATCCTTTAGGAGTTACAGCGGGGGTGAGCAGGAAGTGAAGGGGGTTCTAACTCCTCCAAACAGAGCAGTGCCAGGATGTCCCATATATTGGATTTTGGCCTCTGATTGTTTTTTTTTTTAAAAAAGGGGGGAGGGGATTTCATAGTGAAATTTAAAAAAAAATAGAGATCACTAGTTTAGATAATTTTGAGCAGCCCTTTCCATAGCTAAGTCATGAGTCATTACCATTAGTTCTCAAGTTTCCCAAGAAGGCACCCTTTAACAAGTTAAACTCTCTTAGCTGATTTCAGTATCTAAAAACAGAGATAACCCTGGCATATCTTTCATGTACAAGGTTCAGGGTAAGGCTGAGTAGGAAGGTACATGGAGAGTGCTTAACGACATGCCTGGCACACAGTAACAAATGAAGATAGTATTGTCTTTCACTGCCAAGAGCCCCTTCTTTTACTGTATCATCTTCTCTCCCTCTGTCCAATGTTCTCAAAGATCTACAACCAAATGAGCTGCAGTTATTTATTTATTTTTTTTTTGAGAATGAGTCTGGCTCTGTTGCCCAGGCTGGAGTGCAGTGGCGTGATCTCGGCTCACTGCAACCTCCGTCTCCTGAGTTCAAGTGGTTCTCCCTCCTCAGCCTCCCGAGTAGCTGGGATTACAGGCGCCCGCCACCATACCTGGCTAATTTTTGCATTTTTAGTGGAGACGAGGTTTCACCATGTTGACCAGGCTGGTCTGGTCTTGAACTCCTGACCTCAGGTGATCTGTCTGCCTTGGTCTCCCAAAGTGCTGGGATTACAGGCATGAGCCACCATGCCCAGCCGAGCTGCAGTTATTAAGTGACAATTTATATGGCTGTCCTTGTGCTACATGTGTGCACTGTCTTCCTTTGGATTGGGGAAATACTGAAAATAGCTTTCTCTTGCAATGACATCACATTCCTGCCCTGCAGATCCTCCCACCCACTCAGGCCCCAACCCTCCTTCCCCGGGGAGGAGACTCACATGGAAGCGGAAGTGGGAGACGTCAGAGGGGATAGCCACGTTGTAGTGGCCTACGGCTTTGTAGACGTTCTTGCTGTGCTTCACCAGCACGCCCTGCGGCCACATGCATTCTTCAGTCCACCTGGGGGCACAGTTCAATGGTGCCCCTTATCCCCAGCTCACCCACAAAAGGGATACCAGAAGAATGGGCAGGAGGGAATCACCAGGGCTCTACTCCCATTTCTATCACTTAGACACGCTGACTTTCCTTTTCTGGGTTTCAATTGCCTCCTCTGTAAAATGGGGTAAGAATCATGAGGAATTCACTGTACTGTGAGTTAGGTGGTCTAGGGCTGACATTAATTACTAAGAGACTGTTGAGAGAACCCTTCTTCCTCTCTGGGTCCCTTTGCTTCATCTGGTCTCACCTCTTGCCTCCAAGTGGTCCACCACACAGTTGTCTGAGTGGTCTTTGTAAAATACTAAGCTCAGCCTGACCACCCTCTGCTTAAAACTCTTTGTGGGCTTTTTTTTTTGAGAATGAGTTTCGATCTTGTCGCCCAGACTGGAGTGCAGTGGCACAATCTTGGCTTACTGCAACCTCCGCCTCCCAGGTTCAAGCAATTCTCCTGCCTCAGCCTGAAGAGTAGCTGGGATTACAGGCATCTGCCACCATGCCCAGCTAATTTTTGTATTTTTAGTAGAGATGGAGTTTCACCATGTTGGCCAGGCTAGTCTCGAATTCTTGACGTCAGGTGATCTGTCCACCTCGGTCTCTCAAAGTGCTGGGATTACAGGCGTCAGCCACAGCGCCTGGTCCTGCTTAAAACCTTTTGAAGGCTTCCTAGTGCCCTTGGGGTCAAGGCCCCAAGGATTTGACATGGCCTCTGAGGTCTTGTGTGGCTTCCCACAACCCTCACCACACAGCTCATGCTGTTTCTCGTTCCTCCAGCACTCTGTACTGCTTCACGTCTCTCCCTAAGCTGCTCCCTCCAATTGGATTGCCCTTCCCAAAGCCTAATCCTTCTGGTAAGCTCTTCATCATCTTTCAAAACCCAGGTTCCTCCACAAAGCCTTTCTCAAACTCCCTAGAGTTTGACATCCTTTTTTTTTTAAAAAAAACTTTAAGTTCTAGGGTACATGTGTACAACATGCAGGTTTGTTACATATGTATACATGTGCCACATTGGTGTGCTGCACCCATTAACTCGTCATTTACATTAGGTATTTCTCTTAATGTTATCCCTCCCCCACCCCACCCCACCACAGGTCCTGGTGTATGATGTTCCCCACCTTGTGTCCAAGTGTTCTCATTGTTCAATTCCAACCTATGAGTGTTTTTTTTTTTGAGACAGTCTCACTCTGCCGCCCAGGCTGGAGTGCAGTGGCGCTCGGCTCACTGCAACCTCCGCCTCCTGGGTTCAAGTGATTCTCCTGCCTCAGAACTATAGGCACCTGCCACCACGCCCGGCTAATTTTTCTGTATTTTTTGTAGAGACAGGGTTTCGCCATGTTGCCCAGGCTGGTCTCAAACTGCTGACCTCACGTGATCCGCCTGCCTTGGCCTCCCAAAGTGCCAGGATTACAGGCAATAAGCCACCGTGCCTGGCCCATTTGGCATCCTTTAACTGTTCCCTGCATCTCCTGCTACTAGTCCACATTCCCCAATGCTGGTCATCTATTTATTTCCCATCTGTATACCTCACTAGGCTGAGAGCCCTTGAGCGGGAGGATCTAATCCATCCCTGTGTCCTCAGAGCATGCCACAAGGCCTGGCACAGAGAGGCCCTAGTGAGCATGTGAATGAAATGGTAGGACCGGTGAGCTTTCTTTTTTTTTTTGAGACAGAGTCTCGCTCTTTCGCCCAGGCCAGACTGCAGTGGCGCTATCTCTATCTTAGCTCACTGCAAGCTCCGCCTCCTAAGTTCACGCCATACTCCTGCTTCAGCCTCCTGAGTAGCTGGGACTACAGGCGCCCGCCACTGCGCCCGGCTAATTTTTTTGTATTTTTAGAAGAGACAGGGTTTCACCGTGTTAGCCAGGATGGCCTCGATCTCCTGACCTCGTGATCCGCCCGCCTTGGCCTCCCAAAGTGCTGGGATTACGGGCGTGAGCCACTGCACCTGGCCCAGTGAGCTTTCTTATAATGTCCTGTGAGATCTCCCAGGAATCCCAAGGGCCTGGACCAGAGGACTGCAAGTCACAGCCTGTAAGCAGCCCCCTTCTCAACCCAATGCTCTTGCCTTGCTGACTCACTCATTTAAAAAAAAACAGTTGGCTGGGCACAGTGGCTCACACTTGTAATTCCAGCACTTTGGGGAGGCCGAGGGTGGGCAGATCACCTGAGGTCAGGAGTTCGAGACCAGCCTGGCCAACATGGTGAAACCCCGTCTCTACTAAAAATACAAAAAAAAAATTAGCGGGGCATGGTGACACAGGCCTGTAATCCCAGCTACTCGGGAAGCTGAGGCAGGAGAATCGCTTGAACCTGGAAGGTGGAGGTTGCAGTGAGCCAAGATTGCAGCACTGCACTCCAACCTGGGCAACAAGAGCAAAACCCCATCTCAAAAAACCAAAAAGAAAAGTTATTGTGCGACTCACAACATGAATGAACCTCACAGACAATATGCTGAATAAAAGAAGTTGGGGGCCAGGCACGGTGGCTCACGCCTGTAATCTCAGCACTTTGAGAGGCCGAGGCGGATGGATCATGAGGTCAGGAGATTGAGACCACGGTGAAACCCTGTCTCTACTAAAAATACAAAAAATTAGCCAGGTGCGGTGGCGGGCATCTGTAGTCCCAGCTACTCAGAAGGCTGACGCAGGAGAATGGTGTGAACCTGGGAGGCGGAGCTTGCAGTGAGCCGAGATCGCACCACTGCACTCCAGCCTGGGCGACAGAGCGAGACTCCATCTCAAAAACAAACAAACAAAAAAAAGAAGTTGGGGCCGGGTGCAACAGCTCACGCCTATAATCCCAGTTCCACTTTGGGAGGCCGAGGCAGGCGGATCACGAGGTTGGGAGTTCGCGACCAGCCTGGCCAGCATGGTGAAACCCCATCTCTACTAAAAATACAAAAAATTAGTTGGGCATGGTGGCGCACGCCTGTAATCCCAGCTACTCTGGAGGCTGAGGCAGGAGAACTGCTTGAACCTGGGAGGCGGAAATTGCACTGAGCCAAGATCGCGCCACTGCACTCCAGCCTGGGTGACAGAGTGACACTCTGTAGCCAAAAAAAAAAGAAAAAAGAAAAAAGAAGTTGGACACGATTTCATTTATATTAAGTTCTACAACAGGCAAAACTAACCTCTCGTGAAAGAAAACAGGTAGTTTGTCTTGGGGGAAGGATCACTGGGAAGGGCCATGAGGACATTTTCTGAAGGGCTGGAAATGTTCTATATCTTGAATGAGGGGTGGGTTACATGAGTATATATACCTTTATCAAAACTGAAAGAATTGTACCCTTTAAGATTTGTAGGCCAAGTGCAGTGGCTCATGCCTGTGATTCCAGCACTCTGGGAGGTCGAGGTGGGTGGATCGCTCGAGCCCATGAGCTCTAGACCAGCCTGGGCAACATGGCAAAACCTTGTCTCTACAAAAAAATACAAAAATTAGCTGGATGTGGTGGCATGCGCCTGTAATCCCAGCGACTTGGGAGCTGAGGTGGGAGGATCACCTGAGCCCAGGAGGTTGTGGCTGTAATGAGCTGTGATTGCACCACTGCACTCCAGCCTGGGAGACAGAGTGAGACCTTGTCTCAAAAAAAAAAGGATTGCACATTTCACTGTATGGAAATTTTACCTTAAAAAGAAAGGCCTAGGCCAAGTGTAGTGGCTCACGCCTGTAACCCCAGCACTTTGGGAGGCCAGGACGAGTGAATCACCTGGGGTCAGGAGTTTGAGACCAGCCTCGCTAACATGGTGAAACCCCATCTCTACTAAAAACGTAAAAATTAGCCAGGTGTGGTGGTGCACACCTGTAATCCCAGCTACTTGGGAGGCCGAGGCAGGAGAATTGCTTGAATCCAGGAGGTGGAGATTGCAATGAGCCAAGATTGTGCCACTGCACTCCAGCCTGGGCAACAGAGCGTGACTCCATCTCAAACAAACAAACAAACAAAAAGGCCTGAGGAGACAACTGAGTGCTAGACAGGCAAGGGCCCTGACCTTTGTGAACTTTCAGTCCTGAAATGACAGGCAGGTAACTAAGCAAACACAGTAGAAAGCATTAAATGCAATGATTATGGTATTATGGGCCACTGAAAGGAGGGGCCCCTTATAGGGGAGGGGCACTGAACCCATTCTGGATGGTCAGGAAAGTGTTCCTGGAGGAAGCAAAGTGCTAAAGGATGAATAGGAGTTAATCAGGATAGAAAGAATGGAAAGACCATCCCAAGCAAAAGACACATCACATGCAAAATCCTGAAGGCACAAGTGCATAAAGCATATGAGGACCTGAGGAGATTTGCTTTGCTTTGCTGAAGAGCAGAGGATGGGTTGGGGCATGGTAAAAGATGAGGCAGAAACATCTGGCAGGACCCAGCTCATCATCTGGGAAGCCACGCGAAGGACCACGGTGAGCCATGGACAGGTATATCCTCATGTTCAGCTATGTTCTATCTTTCTATTCCTCCCACCCCTCAGAGCCCAAGGCTAAGCCAAGCCTCCTTTTGGCCCAATCAGCAATGCCCAGTCACTCTTCTGGACCTCCAGGACAGAGCCTGAAAGGGACCCTGACTGACATGCATGGCCAACACCAGGAGGCTTAGCTTCTATGGCCTTGCTTGCATCTCTGCTCCTTGGTGGGCCTACCTCTGCAAACCTGTCCTAGGGGCCTCCTCTCTGCCAAGCCTTGTCCTGGACCCAAGACTCAGATGTGCTTCCGAGGTGATCCTGGCCTTGAGGAGCTTCCAGTCTAATGGGGAAATACAGGCAGGAAAATTAGTATAATGGGGTGAAAAGTACTTTGGAAAAGGGCCCCTGAGCAGTGTGACTTGTGTCTGCTCTGGGTGCAGTGCCTTCTTGCAGCTAGGTCTCTTTTGCCCATCTCATCCTTCCCTGGCCAGGGTTCAGCATCAACTAGCACAGCACCACATCCTGGCACCAGGCTGATGACTCTAAAGCACACCTTGGCATGGGTCCCTCCACTGCTAAAAATCCTCTATCTCCGCTGGGCCTAAGTCAAAGTCCAAGCTCTTTTGCCTGGCACATCCACAGGCCTGGTATGGATTGGGTGGAAGTAAATGTCTGCTGAAAGAGTAGGTGACGTAATGACCCAGTGGATGAGTGAGCAGGTAAGAGAAGAGTGAAGCATGAGCAAGTAAGGCAATGAGTGAATAAACAGTCAGCAAAGAGAAAGTCAACAAGTCCATGAATTACCATCAGTCCCCTCCCATCTTCAGTACACTGCAAGTTACCCAAGGATAGGGAACATGTGTGTCACGCCCCACTATACCCCACCCTGGACACCTGGCCTAATAATATACAAGACACGCTCAATAACTATTTGCTAACTGAATAAGTTAATCAGCGGGTGGACAAGTGATTCCAGATGCTGACCAGAAGGGCTGGGATTGGGTTGAGCAGGGTAGGGTGACTCACGGGTGCTGCAGCACGTTGGAGCACAGCGCTGGGTCCACCTTCTGCCAACAGCCCAGATGGGCGGCGGCCTTGTGCAGCAGGTCACAGTAGCTGGCAGGCAGCAGGTGCTGCATGAGGATCACGGAGGTGCTGATGGACACCAGCAGGAAGAGTTCACAGGACCAGCGCTTGTCATAGTAATGTGTGTTCTGGGGGTAGCAGAAGGTGGGTGAGGCCTGGGATCCCCGTAATGGCCTCATTCCCTTTCCTTCCCTGATTCTACCTGACTGAGAGGTTAGGACAGTCCTGGGGAGACCTCAGAATAGCCTGAAACCAAGAATCAAACACCCAACAAACAAGGCTTAGGCCCTGTGCCCACTAGTTGGTTTTCTACAAGGAAATTTGCTCCCACTGCCCACCACTCTGAGCCAGAGAACAGGCTCTGGGGTCCAAGAGACCTGAATTCAAATCTGGGCTCTTTTGCTTATTTATGTGACATTGGGCAAGTCACTTACCTTCTCTGTGCTTTAGTTTCCTCATCTGTCAAATGAGGATAGAGCAACTACTAGGCCCAGCACAGTGGCTCACACCTGTAATCCCGGCACTTTGGGAGGCCGAGGTGGGCAGATCACGAGATCAGGAGTTTGAGACCAGCCTGGCCAATATAGTGAAACCCTGTCTCTACTAAAAATACAAAAATTAGCCGGGCGTGGTGGCGTGCGCCTGTAGTCCCAGCTACTCAGGAGGCTGAGGCAGAAGAATCGCTTGAACCTGGGAGGCAGAGGTTGCAGTGAGCCAAGATCACAACACTGCACTCCAGCCTGGGCAACAGAGCAAGACTCCGCCTCAAAAAAAAAAAAAAAAAAAAAGGCCGGGCGCAGTGGCTCACACCTGTAATCCCAGCACTTTGGGAGGCCAAGGTGGGTGGATCACAAGGTCAGGAGATCGAGGCCATCCTGGCTAACACGGTGAAACCCCATCGCTACTAAAAATACAAAAAATTAGCCGGGTGTGGTGGCGGGCGCCTGTAGTCCCAGCTACTCGGGAGGCTGAGGCAGAAGAATGGCGTGAACCCGGGAGGTGGAGCTTGCAGTGAGCCCAGATTGTGCCACTGTACTCCAGCCTGGGCAACAGAGCGAGACTCTGTCTCAAAAACAAAACAAAACAAAACAAAAAAAGAGCAACCATGAACCACCTCCAAGAGGCGCTAGGAGGATTGTAACACTTATGAAAGCTCCAGGCGTGTTACAGGTGCTCAAAAGACATTAAGGGCCGGGCGCGGTAGCTTACGCCTGTAACCTCAGCACTTTGGGAGGCTAAGTTGGGTGGATCACTTGAGGTCAGGAGTTCGAGACTGGCCTGGCCAATATGGCGAAACCCCGTCTCTACTAAAAATACAAAAATTAGCCGGGCATGGTGCTGCATACCTGTAGTCCCAGACATTCAGGAGGCTAAGGTAGGAGAATTGCTTGAACCTAGGAGGCAAAGGCTGCAGTGAGCCAAGATTGCGCCACTGCACTCCAGCCTGGGCCATAGAGCAAGACCTAGTCTTAAAAAAAAAAAAAAAAAAAAAAAAAAAAAAGGGCCGGGCTTGGTGGCTCATGCCTATAATTCCTGCACTTTGGGAGGCCGAGGTGGGTGGATCACCTGAGGTCAGGAGTTCAAGACCAGCCTGGCCAACATGATGAAACCCCGTCTCTACTAAAAATACAGAAATTCATTGGGTGTGGTGGTGCTCGCCTGTAATCCCAGCTACTTGGGAGGCTGAGGCAGGAGAGTTGCTTGAACCTGGGAGGTGGAGGATGCAGTGAGCTAAGATCGCACCACTGCACTCCAGCCTGGGCGACAGAGCGAGACTCCGTCTAAAAAAAAAAAGAGATTAAGTTCTCTCAAGCCCACTGCAGCTTGCAGCTGAGGAGGTACCTTCCCAGGAGACTGAGAGGTTAGGACAAAGAGAGCACAGGCTTTTGGGATCACTCAAATCTGGATGAACACTGGCTTCCTTACTAAATGATAAAACCAGACATTGTGACATGTCTATGTTACAACAGCTGCTGAAATACAAACTCACTAGTCTTTGTAATCAAGTATTATGAATAACAATGCCATGTCTCCCTCATTGGCTGGGTGACCTTGGACAGGTCACTTCCCTTCAGTGAGTCTAGTTCTCTGCACTCTAAAATGGACACAGGCTGGGGTGTGGTGGCTCATGCCTGTAATCCCAACACTTTGGGAGGCCAAGGTGGGCGGATCACTTGGGGCCAGGAGTTTGAGACCAGACTGGCCAACATCATGAAACCCCGTCTCTACTAAAAATACAAAAATTAGCTGGGCATGGTGGCACATGTCTATGATCCCAGCTACTTGGGAGGCTGACGCAGGAGAATTGCTTGAACCTGGGAGGTGGAGGTTGCAGTGAGCCGAGATCGTGCCACTGTACTCTAGCCTGGCCAACAGAATGAGACTCTGTCTCAAAAAAATAAAGTAAAATAAAAAATAAAAAAAGTAAAATAAAATGGACACAGGCTGGATGTAGTGGCTCATGCTTGTAATCCCAACACTTTGGGAAGCTAAGGCAGGACGACCATTTAAGACTAGGAATTCTGAGACCAGCTTGGGCAGCATAGTGAGACTCCATCTCTATAAAAAATTTTAAAATTAGTTGGGCATGGTAGCTCATGCCTGCAGTCACAGCTACTCAAGAGGCTGAGACAGGAGGATCACTTGAGACCAGGAGGTTGAGGCTGCAGTGACCCATGATTGTGCCACTGCACTCCAGTGTAGGTGACAGAGCAAGACCCTGTCTCTAAAAATAAAAAATAAAATGGAGATAGTAGTCACTCCAGTCCTCCAGAGATGGGAAATCACATCAAAAACAGCATAGTTAGTTAGGCCAGCAGGAGAACTCACATCGGGCAGGCAGCAGGGTAAAGTCCCAGCTAGGCCCTTTCCCTCCCTGGCTTGAGGTACGCACCTTCACGAACCAGACAGGCACAAAGGCCACATAGTAGGCGCTCAGCATGGAGCTGACGAGCACTTCCTTCATGCGCCAGTTGAAGTCCATCTTGAGGAACTCCACCTCACTGCGGATGAGGCTGGGCGACAGGCAGCAGGCATGGGTGGGCATGGCGTCCGGGCCATACAGCTGTCTTGTGTGCTGCTTCCACGTCTCCCGCAGTGTCAGGAGGTAGTCCCGGCTCTTTGCCAGGCCACTGACCGCCTCCCGGGGCCCCATGGAGGCCATGTGGTTGAAGAGGCTTGTCTTGCGGAGGTCGCAATTCAGCTGCAGGAACGGAATGTACATCCCAAACCTGCTGGGGAAGACGGTGGTGAGGGAAGGCCTGCCCATGGGCCAGGATCCCAACTCTCAGCCACTGAGGGGATCTTCTTTCCTTCCTGGGCCTCAGCTCTCCTGGCTGCCCAGAGGGGAGAATTTACCAGTCCTTCCATCCATCCACCCTACCATCCAATAGCCAGTCACTCAGCACACGTATTACCACTCGGTACGTGCCAAGCACTAGGGGTATAGCAGAAATGCTGACACTGGGGCTACAGTAGGAAGCAAGAGACAAGTCCCTGCACTCGCAGCCTAGGGATGACTCACAACAGCAACAGCCCACATTCGCTGGGCTCGGCCTATGTTCCAGGCACTGTACCGAATGCTTTCAGGCAAACGCTTTTCTCTTAACAACACTATTCATTAGGTGCTGTTATTTTGTCCCCTTTTCAGCTGAGGAAGCCTTGGCTCAGAAAGGTGAAGTAAATTCCCAAAGCTTACACATTAGTAAGGAAGTGATAGGGCAGGTGGGGGTGGGACTCAAAATCAGAACTGTTTGGTACCAAAGATCAAGGCACCTACTCAACAAATCATTAGGAGTAATTAGTTAAAAGTGTACACAGAGGACAAGCACGGTAGCTCATGTCTGTAATCCCAGCACTTTGGGACGCCAAGGTGGGAAGATCACGTGAGCCCAGGAGTTCAAGACCAGCCTGGGCAACATAGTGAGACCCCATCTCTACAAAACAAATTTAAAAATTAGGCGGGTATGGGCCGGGCGCAGTGGCTCACGCCTGTAATCCCAGCACTTTGGGAGGCTGAGGCGGGCGGATCACGAGGTCAGGAGATCGAGACCATCCTGGCTAACATGGTGAAACCCCGTCTCTACTAAAAAATACAAAAAATTAGCCGGGCGTGGTGGCGGGCGCCTGTGGTCCCAGCTACTCGGGAGGCTGAGGCAGGAGAATGGCATGAACCCGGGAGGTGGAGCTTGCAGTGAGCCGAGATCGCGCCACTGCACTCCAGCCTGGGCGACAGAGCGAGACTCCGTCTCAAAAAACAAAAAAACAAACAACAACAACAACAACAACAAAAAATTAGGCAGGTATGGTGGTACATGCCTATACTCAGCTGAGCTACTCAGGCTGAGGTAGGAGGATCACCTGAGCCTAGGAGGTTGAGGCTGCAGTGACCCATGATTGTGCCACTGCACTCTGGCCGGGTAGAGTAAGACTTTGTCTCAGAAAAAAAAAATTACACGCACAAGAGAGGTATAAGTAATGAGTTGTTATGGGTGCATATGAGAACAGCTCTTTAGTTTGCAGAGGGCGGTTCAGGAACAAATATGTATGTGTTTATTACGTACCAGGCACTGAAATGGGCCCTTGAACAGAACAAATCCTTTCCCCTGAGCAGCACCCTGAGAGCAGGGCTGGAGCTAATTATGTGTGTGGCTGCTATTCTATGCGGAGAAAACTAGATGGGCCCATAGTCTAGAAGAGTAATTATAAAAATTGAGTAAGTGCCATGCCCATCATAGTAGGGGCTTTTATAAATATTCCCTTTTTCAGCTTGGGGCCTCTCAATTTCCCCAGGTCCTCAGAATTACACACCCCCACAAGGGTTCCTGGGCTGCCCCCAGGAGTTAGGGCTGATCACAATGCTACATTTCTTTTCTTTTTTTTTGAGACAGAGTCTCACTCTGTTGCTCAGGCTGGAGTGCAGTGCCGCGATCTTAGCTCACTGCAACCTCCGCCTCCTGGGTTCAAGCGATTCTCCCACCTCAGTCTCCCGAGCAGCTGGGATTACAGGCACCCGCCATCATGCCCAGCTAATTTCTGTATTTTTGTAGAGATGGGGTTTCATGATGTTGGCCACGCTGGTCTTGAACTCCTGACCTCCACCCGCCTCAGCCTCCCAAAGTGCTGGGATTACAGGCGTCAGCTACTGCACCTGGCTGACAATGCTACATTTCAGGAGGCAGAGGTTGCAATGAGCCGAGATCACACCACTGCACTCCAGCCTGGGTAACAGAGTGAGACTCTATTCAAAAAAAAAAAAAAAAAAAAATCTCCTTTTACTTTTTTCTGGGGGTCCCAAGAAGAAATATCTGAGTGTCCCTGGCAAGTCATTTAGCCTCCCTGAGTTTCTGTTTTCCAGTCTATAAAATAGGGATGCTACCATAATTGTGGTCAATTATACTGTACAGTCCGTAATATAAAAACAGAACTGTGGTCAAGAGCACACAACCTTTAGGGTCAAACAGGCCTGGATCAAAATCCCAGCTCTGGGCTGGGTGTGGTGGTTCAAACCTGTAATCCCAGCACTTTGGGAGGCAGAGGTAGAGAAACTGCTTGAGCCATGAGATCAAGACCAGCCCGCAAGATGGCGAAACCCTTGTCTCTACAAAAAATACAAAAAGTAGCCAGACTACGTGCCTATAGTTCCAGCTATTTGGGAGGTGGAGGTGGGAAGATCACCTGATCCTAGCGGGGTTCAAGGCTGCAATGAGCTGAGATCACACTACTGCACTCCAGCCTGGGTGACAGAATGAGACCCTGTCTAAAAAAAAAAAAAAAAAAAAAAAAAAAAATTCCCAGCTCTGCCACTTACTAGCTCTGTGATTTATGGCAAGTTATTTAACCTCTATGAGCCTCAGTTTCCTTAACTTGCCCTAAATTACATAGCTTGTATTGATCCCACTCTCAGCAAGGTATTACACTAGTGTTCTCATAAATACTGTCTTTTAGTCCTACAACAACCCTTAGCATAGTTTCTGGCCCAGAATAGATGATCAATAGAATTTTGACTAGAAAAGGAAGAGGCCAGTGATTCTATGGGGACAGGAAAAAAGACTAAAACGGCATTCCCGAAATACTCTTCAGGGTATCTTGTGGTAATGAGGGGGCGGGGGCACCTATGTGAACATACAAAGGTCTCCAGCTTAAACTTAAAGAATCTCGCTGGCTTTGTCTCTAGGAAGGACTGCAGATAGGTCCTATGATCAATTAAATTATTTGGTGACAGACTGCTCTGACAGGTTAGAAGTTAGAAGCAGCTTCATATGCATGATAGCAGATTCCCTCCCACCTCCTCCACCCTACATGTGAGTCTATCAAAGTAGAAAATAAATCTGTATCAGCAAAAAAAAAAAAAAAAAAAAAATGGGAGTGAGGGTCATCAGTGCACAAATGATTCTGACAAATTTAGAAAGCAGATGGAGACATGATGACAGACGAAGAAGCAGTCATGGTCTAGAGCATCGCTTTCCAACAGAAAGATGAGTCACATAATTTTTATTTTTATTTTTTTTGAGACGGAGTCTGGCTCTGTCACCCAGGCTGGAGGGCAGTGGCGAGACCTTGGCTCACTGCAAGCTCCGCCTCCCAGGTTCACACCATTCTCCTGCCTCAGCCTCCCGAGTAGCTGGGACTACAGGCGCCCGCTACCATACCCGACTAATTTTTTGTATTTTTGGTAGAGACGGGGTTTCACCATGTTAGCCAAGATTGTCTCAATCTCCTGATCTCGTGATCCGCCCACTTCGGCCACCCAAAGTGCTGGGATTACAGGCGTGAGCCACCGCGCCTGGCTTTTTTTTTTGGAGATGGAGTCTGGCTCTGTCACCCAGGCTGGAGTACAGTGGCGAGATCTCGGCTAACTGCAAGCTCCACCTCCCAGGTCCACGCCATTCTTCTGCCTCAGCCTCCTGAGTAGCTGGGACTACAGGCGCCCGCCACCAGAGTCACATAATTTAGCCACATTAAAAAACAGAAGAGATGGGCCAGGTGTGGTGGCTCATGCCTGTAATCCCAGCACTTAGGGAGGCTGAGGCGGGTGGATTACGAGGTCAGGAGATTGAGACGATTCTGGCTAACACAGTAAAACCCGTCTCTACTAAAAATACAAAAAATTAGCCGGGCGTGGTGGCAGGCGCCTGTAGTCCCAGCTACTCGGGAGGCTGAGGCAGGAGAATGGTGTGAACCTGGGAGGCGGAGCTTGCAGTGAGCAGAGATTGTGCCACTGCACTCCAACCTGGGCGACAGACTCCGTCTCAAAAAAAAAGAAAAAAAAAAAAAAGAGAGATGAACTTATTTATTATTATTTTGAGACAGTTTCACTCTTGTTGCCCAGGTTGGAGTGCAGTGGCATGATCTCGGCTCACTGCAACCTCTGCCTCCCAGGTTCAAGCGATTCTCCTGCCTCAGCCTCCCTAGTAGCTGGGGTTACAAGCATGCACCACCACGCCTGGCTAATTTTGTGTTTTTAGTAGAGACGGGGTTTTTCCATGTTGGTCAGGCTGGTCTCAAACTCCTGACCTCAGGTGATCCGCTCGCTTTGGCCTCCCAAAGTGCTGGGATTACAGGTGTGAGCCACCGCACCCGGCCTTTTTTTTTTTTTTTTTTTTTTTGTGAGATGGAGTCTCACTCTGTGCCCCAGACTGGAGTACAGTCGTGCATTCTCGGCTCACTGCAACCTCCACCTCCCGGGTTCAAGAGATTCTCCTGCATCAGCCTCCTGAAATTAATTTTAAGATTCTATTTTACTTAACCCAATAAATGCAAATACTATCACTTCAACATATAATGAATATTTTGAGATGTTTTACTTTCTTTTTTTAAATTAAGACAGGGTCTTGCTGTGTTGTGCAGGCTGCTGGAGGGCAGTGGCATAATCATGGCTCACTGCAGCCTCTACCTCCTAGGCTCAGGTGCTGGCACACACCTGTAGTCCCAGCTATTCAGGAGCAATCCTCTGACCTCTCGAGTAGCTGGTACTTCAGGTGCGTGCCACCATGCCCAACTAATTTTTATATTTTCTGTAGAGACAGGGTTCTGCCATGTTGCCCAGACTGGTCTCAAGCTCCTGGGCCTGATCCACCCTGCCTTGGCCTCCCAAAGTGTTGGGATTACAGGTGTAAGCCACTGTGCCCAGCCTCAGTTTCTCTCTCTTTTTTTTTTTTTTTTTTTGAGACAGGGCCTGGCTCTGTTTCCCAGGCTAGAGTGCAGTGGTGCAATCTCAGTTTATTGCAACCTCCACCTCCCAGGCTCAAGCCATCCTCCCACTTCAGCCTCCAAAGTAGCTGGGACTACAGGTGCAGGCTACCATGCCCAGCTAATTTTTGTATTTTTGGTAGAGATGGCATTTTGCCAAGTTGCCCAGGCTGGTCTCAAACTCCTGAGCTCAAGCCATCCGCCTGACTCAGTCTCTCAAAGTGCTGGGATTACAGGCATGGGCCACCATGCCCAGCCTACTTTCTTTTTTGTGTGTGTACTAAGCGTTCAGAATCGGTGTGTATTTTACACTTAGAGCACATCTCAACTCAGACTACCCTATTTCATGTGCTCAATAACCAGGGGGGCTAGTAGCTACTCAACTGGATGGTACAAGTCTAGAATATGGCATGAGTGAACTGGACTGGAGGTGGGAGCTTATCTACCCAGAGTGACCCAAGAGAGACTCTGGCTTGAAGTGGGCACATATGATAGAAGATGAAGTGGGGAGCAGGGCTGAATAAATGGGATTAAACAATGACCTATGTTTATTTATAAGAGTCAGTCCCTTTATTCCCCTACTCACGTCATACAACACACCCTGAAGGATTCTTTTCTAAAGAAATTGAGTAAACTGAGAATTGAGGTCTCTAATGGCGATATCTTAGAGTAACACCCCCACCACTCCCCTTCTGGCCTATGGAGGCTCAAAGCCTAACAACCAGCACTTCACTCACTCATCCTCAAAGCAAAGCCTGCCAGTCAGTGTGCCCTGCCCATGTACTTAAAGTTTCCAGTCAAAGCTCTCACCCCCTTAAACAATGACAGAGAGAAAGAAACTGCACTCCTGCTACTCAGTCCTTCATTTTTACATATAAACAGACAAGCAAACAAGCCAACTATACTTGGAAAACAAGCAGCATGAAACAGAAAAATTGACCCCAGTGAAAAGACAAAATTGAGGAAAATAAGAGTTTTTTTTTTTTTTTTTGAGACAGAGTCTCGCTCTGTTGCCCAGGCTGGAGTGCAGTGGCGCAATCTCGGCTCACTGCAACCTCCACCTCCCGGGTTCAAGCAATTCTCCTGCCTCAGCCTCCCGAGTAGCTAAGATTACAGGCATGCACCACCACACCCAGCTAATTTTTGTATTTTTAGTAGAGACGGGGTTTCACCATGTTGGCCAGGCTGGTCTTGAACTCCTGACCTTGTGATCCGCCCACCTTGGCCTCTCAAAGTGCAGGGATTACTGGCGTGAGCCACCACGCCCAGCCAAATAAGAGATTTTTAAAACAAGAATAGTATGCTATGAGAAAAGAACAATCAGCAAACATAGAGGCCTTAGAGATGAAAAATATGATTGCTGACAAAATCTCAGTAAAAAAGCTAGAAGATAAAGTTGAGGAAATCTCTCCAAAGGCAATGCACATACAAAGAGAGAGAGAGAGAGAGATTAAATATTAGAGAAATATAGGAGAAAAAAATGACCAATCTATGAGGTCTACCATCTGATGAACAGAAATCCAGAGATAATAGAAAAAATTTAAAGGAAGATATTATCAAAGAAATATCAAAGGGCCGGGCGCGGTGGCTCACGCCTGTAATCCCAGCACTTTGGGAGGCCGAGGCGGGTGGATCACGAGGTCAGGAGATCGAGACCATCCTGGCTAACACGGTGAAACCCCGTCTCTACTAAAAATACAAAAAATTAGCCGGGCGTGGTAGCGGGCGCCTGTAGTCCCAGCTACTTGGGAGGCTGAGGCAGGAGAATGGCGTGAACCCGGGAGGCGGAGCTTGCAGTGAGCCGAGATCGCGCCACTGCACTCCAGCCTGGGCGACAGAGCGAGACTCCGTCTCAAAAAAAAAAAAAAAAAAAAAAAAAGAAATATCAAAGGAAAATTTCCTCAAGCTAAAGAAGTACTCAAATCTCCAGGTTAAAAAAGTCCTAGAGTCCTGAAAGGATGAATGACAAACGTCCCACAACAGACACATCCTTTGAAATTTCAAGTAATCAAAAGATAAACAGAATATTCCTCAATGCTTTCAGAAAGGAAAATACAAGTCATCTATAAAAGAATTGGAATCAAACTCAAACTGGCATCAGACTTCTCACTAGCAACACTGGATACTAGAGACAATGGAATAATAACTGCAAAAGTTCTGAGAATGTGAATTTGAACTTAGAAATCTACACTGAGACTGGGTGCGATGGCTCACACCTGTAATCCCAGCACTTTGGGAGGCCGAGGTGGGTGGGTCACGAGGTCAGGAGTTTGAGACCAGCCTGACCAACATGGTGAAACCCCGTCTCTACTAAAAATACAAAAATTAGCTGGGCATGGTGGCGTGCCTGTAATCCCAGCTACTCAGGAGGCTGAGGCAGGAGAATCACTTGAACCCGGGAGGCGGAGGTTGCAGTGAGCCGAGATTGTGTCATTGCACTCCAGCCTGGGCGACAGAGTGAGACTCTGTCTCAAAAATAAAAAAACAAAAAAAAAGAAATCTACATTCAGCCAAACTATCAATCAAGTATGAGGGCAGAATAAACACACTTTTGGACATGCAAGGACTCATCTCCAACGTACCCATTGTTAAAGTAATTACCTGATAATTTACTCCAGCAAAATAAGAAAACCAAGAAAGAGGAAGCCATGGGATTCAGGAAGCAGGGGGTCCAACCCAGGAGGGCAGCGAAGGGAAGTCCCAGGCTGACAGCTGTACAGCAGACCTAAAGAGCAAACACTCCAGACTGCAGCAGGAGGAGGAAGGGCTCCAGGAGGGATGCCTTTGTAGGGGGAAGCAGGGAGAAGAAAATGGACTCCAGGCAACAGGCAGTATGACTGAGAGGCTGGATAAACTTGAGGATATGATGAAGGCTCATCATTCTTTTGTCAATAAGAAAAAAGAAAGGCAATTAGAAAGTCCAAGAAAAAAAGAAAGCCATATAAGAAAGTTATGGTGTAAACATGAAGCAAACTAAAATGTGCTATGATTTTAAGTAACTGATAGAATGTAAGAAAAATCATTTCACCTTGACACTAGGAACATTTGTGTGTGTGTGTGTGTGTGTGTGTCTGTGTGTCTGAAACAGGGTCTTGCTCTATTGCCCACGCTGGAGTGCAGTGGAACAATCTCAGCTCACTGTAACCTCTGGCATTAGCTGGGCATGGTAGCCTGCACCTGTAGTCCCAGCTACTTGGGAGGCTGAGATGGGAGGATGGCTTGAGCCAGTGAGGCAGAGGTTGCAATAAACTGAGATTGCACCACTGCCTCCTGGGTTCAAGCGATTCTTATACCTTAGCCTCCTGAGTAGCTGGGAGTACAGGTCCTTTAAAGAAGTCCTTTAAGGCTGGGCACGGTGGCTCACACCTGTAATCCCAGCACTTTGGGAAGCTGAGATGGACGGATCACGAGGTCAGGAGATCGAGACCATCCTGACTAACACGGTGAAACCCCGTCTCTACTAAAAATACAAAAAATTAGCCAGGCGTGGTGGCGGGCGCGTGTAGTCCCAGCTACTCGGGAGGCTGAGGCAGGAAAATCGCTTGAAACTGGGAAGTGAAGGTTGCAGTGAGCCAAGATTGCACTATTCCACTCCAGCCTGGGCAACAACGGCGAATCTCCATCTCAAAAAAAAAAAAAAGAAGTCCTTTAAAAAAATGTTCCTGCCGGCCAGGCGTGGTAGCTCACACCTGTAATCCCAGCACTTTGGGAGGCCGAGGTGGGTGGATCACCTGAGGTCGGGAGTTCAGCCTGACCAACATGGAGAAACCCCATCTCTACGGAAAATACAAAATTAGCTGGGCATGGTGGCGCATGCCTGTAATCCCAGCTACTCGGGAGGCTGAGGGAGGAGAATCACTTGAACTCGGGAGGCGGAGGCTGCAGTGAGCAGAGATGGCGCCATTGCACACCAAGGCTGGGCAACAAGAGCAAAACTCCGTCTCAAAAAAAAAAAAAAAAAAATCAGGCTGGGCGCGGTGGCTCACGCTTGTAATCCCAGCACTTTGGGAGGCTGAGGCGGGCGGATCACGAGGTCAGGAGATAGAGACCATCCTGGCTAACACGGTGAAACCCCGTCTCTACTAAACATACAAAAAACTAGCCAGGCGTGGTGGCGGGTGCCTGTAGTCCCAGCTACTCGGGAGGCTGAGGCCGGAGAATGGCGTGAACCCAGGAGGCGGAGCTTGCAGTGAGTTGAGATCGCGCCACTGCACTCCAGCCTGGGCGACAGAGCGAGACTCCGTCTCAAAAAAAAAACAAAAAACAAAAAAATTTCCTGGCTGGGCTTGGTGGTTCATACCTGTAATCCCAGCACTTTGGGAGGCCAAGATGAATGGATCACTTGAGGTTGGGAGTTCGAGACCAGCCTGGCAAACATGGCGAAACCCCATCTCTACTAAAAATACAAAAAATTAGCTGGGCGTGGTGGTGCACACCTGTAATCCCAGCTACTCAGGAGGTTGAGGCAGGAGAACTGCTTGAACCTGGGAGGCGGAGGTTGCAGTGAGCTGAGATTGTGACACTGCACTCCAGCCTGGGTGACAGAGAGAGACTCCATCTCAAAAAAAATAAAAATAAAAATAAATAAATAAAGAGGTCCAAGACTGTAACTCTGTAACTATAGAGAAGAAATATCATGTATGCATACTACTGGGCCCTGGAATGAATGATATTTTCACACACATAATTATATCAAAGCCACATACTGGTTTTTAATTTTCAGAATTAAGCTTAGACAAAGAATGGAAGGCTTAAATGTGGTTACATAGGAGAATGTGAATGTCAAGCTTGACGATATAAAAGTAAAAATACAGCTGCCAGGAAGTGAAAAGAGGAAGAGAGGAGGAAAAGTGGTTGGATAGGGTGCCTAATATTCTTGTCTTACATAAAAAGTATTCAAGATACTGACTATTGTTGATGGAAAAAAAAAGTATAGAGATACTTATACTATTGATGAAAATAACCAACAGAAACTTAAAAATATTAAAAGCTATCAATTACTGGGAACAGTAAGGATGGGATCGTGAGCTAAATCATCTGTCATTGCAGGGCATCAATATACTTGCATATGTGTGTATGTGGTATGTTTGTATATGCGTAGAACATTTGTTTCCAGGATATACAAGAAACCAAAAGCATTGATAATTACCTCTTGGAAAGGAAACTGGGTGGCTGGGAGGCAGCAGTCAAGGGGAGACTTTTTCATGGTATACTCTTTTAAACCTTCTGAATTTTAACTATGTAAACCTCTTATTCAATTCTAAAATAAATCAATAATTTTCTTTTTTTTGAGACGGAGTCTCACTCTATTGCCCAGGCTGGAGTGCAGTGGTGCAAACTCAGCTCGCTGCAACCTCCACCTCCCAGTTTCAAGCAATTCTCCTGCCTCAGCCTCCCAAGTAGCTGGGACTACAGGCGTGCACCACCACGCCTGGCTAATTTTTGTATTTTTAGTAGAGAAAGGGTTTCACCATGATGGCCAGGCTGGTCTTGAACTCCTGACCTCAAGTGATCCATTCACCTTGGCCTTCCAAAGTGCTGGGATTACAAGCGTGAGCCACCACACTTGGCCAATAAATAAATTTTTAAAAAGAATAAGCAGGCTAGGTACAGTGGCTGATGCCTGTAGTTCCAACTACTCTGAAGGCTGAGGTGGGAGGACGGCTTGAGCCTGGGAGGCAGAGGTTGCAGTGAGCCGAGATTGCACCACTGCACTCCAGCCTGGGCAACAGAGCCAGACCCTGACTCAGGGTCTTGTCACTCAGGCTGGAGTGTAGTGCCACTTTAGAACTGGATAATAGGTTTACAGACTCTGTCTCTAAACAAACAAACAAACAAACAAACAAATAAAAAAACCCAGAAAGTAAAAGAGACTGCTATTGAAGAGTGGGACTAAAAATCTGGAGGCGGGATTGGAGACTAATGTTTTTCTATTTATTTATTTATTTATTTTTAGAGACAGGGTCTCACTCTGTTGTCCACGCTGAAGTGCACTGGTGTGATCATGGCTCACTTAGGCCTCAAATCCACCAGCTAAAGCAATCTTCTCACCTCAGCCTCCCAAGTCACTGAGATCACAGGCATGAGCTACTGTGCCCAGCAATGGTTTTCATTATAAGCTTTTCAGCACTATTGGATTTAATTTTTTACAATATGTTTATATTTGGTCAATAAACATTTTTAAATTAAATAATGAAAAATAAAGCATAATATGACATTGCGTGTTATCTGCATCCAGGAAGAAAAGATTCACCAGGTAGTAACCATAAACTGTCAAATTAAGGCAACTCTTTTTTTTTTTTTTTTTTTTGAGACAGAGTCTCACTCTGTTGCCCAGGCTGGAGTGCAGTGGTGTGATCTTGGCTCACTGCAAGCTCCGCCTCCCAGGTTCACACCATTCTCCTGCCTCAGCCTCCCGAGTAGCTGGGACTGCAAGTGCCATCCACCATGCCCGGCTAGTTTTTTGTATTTTTTTAGTAGAGACGGGGTTTCACTGTGTTAGCCAGGATGGTCTCAATCTCCTGACCTCGTGATCCACCTGCCTCAGCCTCCCAAAGTGCTGGGATTACAGGCATGAGCCACTGCGTCCGACAGGCAACTCTTAAGTTCTAACCAGTGCAACCCTTTCGAAGGACAATTTGTTAATAACTATGAAAAATCTAAATGAATCCATCTTTTGGTGTAGTTAATTCTTCTGGGAATCTACTGTGCAGAGATACTGGACACATATGCAATTATTCATTGTTATGAATAAGGAAAAGCTAGAAACAACTTAAAAGTTTGCCAGTAGGCCAGGCACGGTGGCTCACGCCTGTAATCACAGCACTTTGGGAGACCAAGGTGGGCGGATCACGAGGTCAGGAGATCGAGACCATCCTGGCTAACACGGTGAAACCCCATCTCTACTAAGAATACAAAAAATTGCCAAGCATGGTGGCTCATGTCTGTAATCCCAGCACTTTGGGAGGCCAAGGCAGGCGGATCACCTGAGACCAGCCTGACCAACATGGAGAAACCCCATCTCTACTAGAAATACAAAATTAGCTGGGCTTGGTGGAGCATGCCTGTAATCTCAGCTACTTGGGAGGCTGAGGCAGAAGAACTGCTTGAACCCGGGAGTTGGAGGCTGCAGTGAGCCAAGATTGCACCACTGCACTCCAGCCTGGGCAACAGAGCAAGACTCCATCTCAGAAAAAAAAAAAAAAAATTGCCAATAGAAGACAAATAAATTGTGAAAATTCTATAACATAGAATACTGCGAGGCCATTAAAAAAATGAGGCAGCAGGTCATGATGGCGCATGCCCATAGTCCCAGCTACTCAGAAGGCTGAGGCGGGAGGATTGCTTGAGCCGAGGAATTCTAGGCATGTGCTATGCCGATGAGGTGCCTGCATAGAAGTTCAGCATCCATATGGTGAACTCCTGGGAGTGGGGGACCACATAATTGCCTAAGGAGGGGATGAACTGGTCCAGGTTAGAAATAGAACAGGTTGGCCAGGCGCAGTGGCTCATGCCTGTAATCCCAGCACTTTGGGAGGCCGAGGCGGGCAGATCATGAGGTCAGGAGATCGAGACCATCCTGGCTAACACGGTGAAACCCTGTCTCTACTAAAAATACAAAAAATTAGCTGGGCGTGGTGGCAGGTGCCTGTAGTCCCAGCTACTCAGGAGGCTGAGGCAGGAGAATGGTGTGAACCCGGGAGGTGGAGCTTGCAGCGAGCCAAGATTGTGCCACTGCACTCCAGCCTGGGCGACAAGAGCGAGACTCCATCTCAAAAAAAAAAAAAAAAAAAACGAAAGAAATAGAACAGGTCAAAACTCCTGTGTTGATCAGTAGTGGGAACAGACCTGTGAATAGCCACTGCACTCCAGCCTGGGCAATACAGCAAGACCCTCATCTCTAAAATAAAATAAAATAATGAGACAGACCCGTATGTATTGGCATAGAAAAATATCTGTTATATGATTAAGTGAAAAGTGTGGTAAATTGTACATCATGCATAGCATAATACCATTTTTCTTTTTTAAAAAACTGCATGTGGCCAGGCACGGTGGCTCACATCTGTAATCCCAGCACTTTGGGAGGACAAGGTGGGCAGATCACTTGAGGCCAGGAGTTCGAGACCAGCCTGGCCAACATGGTGAAACCCCAACTCTACTAAAAATACAAAAAGTAGCCAGGCGTGGTGGTGGGCACCTGTAATCCCAGTTACTTGGGAGGCTGAGGCAGGAAAATTGCTTGAATCCAGGAGGCAGAGGTTGCAGTGAGCCGAGATCGTGCCACTGCACTCCAGCCCGGGTGACATAAGACTGTCTCAAGAACAAACAAACAAAAAAACTGCATGTGTGTGTACTTGCATAGAAAATATTTTGGGAAAATTGCTGCCAGTAATGGATTTCTGGGGGAATAAGACTATGTGGGACTTTCTTTTTCCATGTTAAAAGCTTCTGTAAAGTTTAATGTTTTTATAAGACATTATAATGTTTTTTTTTTTTTAAAGACAGGACCTCACTCCAGTTGCTTAAGCTAGAGCACAGTGGCACAATTTCGGCTCACTGCAGCCTCGACCTCCTGAGCTCAGGTGATTCTCCCACCTCAGCTTCCTGAGTAGCTGGGACTATAGGCGTGCCTCACCACACCTGGCTAGTTTTTTATGTTTTTAGTAGACAGGATTTCGCCATGTTGCCTAGGCTGGTCTCAAACCCCTGGACTCAAGCAATCTGCCTGTCTTGGCCTCCCAAAGTGCTGGGATTACAGGTGTGTGCTACTGTGCCTGGCCACATGTCACTCTTATAATTAAAAAGTAGATATAACTGAAGGAAGTGTGACAGGGCTCCCATGCCAGTGCCTTTTTGGACATGCAGGGTAGAAAGGGGGAGGTGCCAGCTCTGAAGCTTCCCAGAGACCAGGATTGACCCAGCTTAAGGAATTTTGTGAACCAGAAAACCTGGGGGTTGGGAAATGACTGTTAATGCTCAGGCAGCCAGCAGCCTGCCCCAGAAGCAGCCAGATCCAACACCTCACCAAAGTTCTCCCTGATGCAAGGCGAGAAATGGGCAGTCCTGGGCACATCCCCGAAACAGTCTCTCCATCCTCAACAATCTAGGGTCTGGTGAGACGGAGAAAGAGAGCAAAAACAGGCACAAAGGCATACACACATGCATATGCAGGCACACACACATGCTTCATGCATAGACACCCACACGCTTCATGCATAGACACCCACACAGAGACATGCAACCATGCAGCTGTTTGCTGGCACACAGACTCAGGGAGATACCAAGAGATTACACAAACACTGAGATACACAAAGAGAGACACAGAGAAAGGGAAAGAACCAGAGGGAGGGGAAAGGAAGAGCGAGGGAGACAAAGCCCATACATTCCCTCTTGGGAATGTTCCTTTGGGATATATATGCAGATCTGAGTCCCATTCTGACCTCCCCCATAGTGAGAGCTGGGTAAATTATGCCACCTCAGTTTCATCTGAAAAAAAAGGCTAATTATCCTGACCTCAGTGAGTGTCATCTGACAATGTGAGAGGATGTTGCTGCCTGCCTCCGATCTTCCAGATATGGAGGCCTGGTGAGCCAGCTACGGTCAGGGCAGAGGTCAGGGGCCAGGTGCTGGGCAGTGAGGGGTGAAGTGAGGGGTACTCACGGATAGCAGAGGAACAGGAGGTTCAGGAAGGAGTAGGTCCTGAAGAGGTGGATGAGGGATCGGCACAGACTCCAGCCTGTTGCCGTGAGAACGGTGAAGCGAGTGAGGAACAGCAGGATGGAGCGAAAGAGGGAGACCTTCCCCCTCTGAGAGGCCTGGGTCAGGGCAAGATAGGACGGGATGGGGCCTTGGATGGAGGCCGAAAGGGCTGTGCCCAAATCCCACCCAGCATGACCTGTGATCCCACCCAGGGAGAGGTGGCACAGCAGGCTGGGCAGAACCTGGCAAGGTAAATCCTTCTCTTTGATGCCCAGTAAACTCCAAGATGGGATGTAACTAATGTTCTTCAACTAAGTCCAAAGGGAGCCCCAAGGAAATACCCTAAGGCTGAAGGGCTGGGCATGTTTCCTTGGCATCCCCAGGGGAAAAGGGGAATCCCAAAGTCCCTGGCCAGCCTCTAGGACCCAATCACCTCCTTCACGATGGACCCAATGAAGCGGCGGCCCAGAACGATGGTGGTCACCATCAGCAAGTTGAAGTCGATCAGATGGAAGTTCTGTCAGGGGGCAGAGGCCTGGGGGTCATGTGGGCCCCTTGCCCATATGCAGGCTTTTTTCATACCCACCTCCCGCTGCCCATTTCTTTCCACAGAGACTGTCCTCATTCTCTGACCTTCATCGGCCTCCAGCTGAGTCAGGCCAGGAAATTACCTAGAGGAGTAGGACAGGACCCCGAGAAGGGAAGTGGGACAGTCCCTGGGGATAAGAGAGTGGTATGTGAGCCCTCTTGCTCTGCTCACACGTGCCCCTGTCCCTATACTGTGTCTGCACTGAAGTCTTTCCTCCCCTTGAAGCACTCATGTATCCCTGTGGTTCATCTCCACTACTGGATTAAGACTCTCAGCTCCTGGCCAGGCGCGGTGGCTCACGCCTGTAATCCCAGCACTTTGGGAGGCTGAGGCGAGTGGATCATTTGAGGTCAGGAGTTCGAGACTAGCCTGACCAACATGGTGAAACCCTGTCTCCACTAAAAATACAAAATTAGCCGGACATGGCGGCACACGCCTGTAATCCCAGCTACTCGGGAGACTGAGGCAGGAGAATCGCTTGAAACTGGAAGGCGGAGGTTGCAGTGAGCTAAGATTGCGCCATTCCACTCCAGCCTGGGCAACAACAGCGAAACTCCGTCTCAAAAAAAAAAAAAAGAAGAAAAGAAAAGAAAAGGACTCTGAGCTCCTTTAGGCAAAATCTTTGTCAGATTCATCTCCCATACACTTACAGTGCCCAATGTGCTACTAAACACACTAGGAGTATTCAGTGAATCATCAGTTTCCTGTTCCTTCAGTACCTTCCATGTTCAGCATGGAGCCAAGTGCACAGTGGTGCTTAGTAGGATATGCTAAACTGAAACCAAAAGAAACACACACACACATACACACACACACGCACACACACACACACACACACCCTTGTTGGGTACCTACCAGGGAGGTGTGGGAGGGTGGGTGGGAAGGTGGATACCACCACACTGTCTTGTAGATGTTGATGTAGTGGACGAAGAGTGCTATGAGCTGGCAGAAGAAGAGCTGCAACTCAAACAGAATGCTGGCCTGGACTGGCAGCTCGGGGATCTTGCAGTGCTGTAGAGGCACAACAGTTTGGGTGGCCAGAGGAGGGCTGGAGAGGCCTGTTCCAGAACTGCTCCTGACAGTGGGGAGGGAACAACATCAGCAGCTGACCTGAGAATCCTACCAGGAAGGGCTTCTGAGGCAAAGGATTGTGGGATAAGATCAGAAAAGCAGCTCATAGCAAGGACGGGGTCTTCCTAACCCTGCTTGTCAGACAAAGGAACCCGACAAAGCCTTTTCCTATCCCTAATCTTATTCAGGTCTTCCAACACCCCCTAGGAGAGAAAGAATTATTAGGTCCATCTTACAGATGAGGAAAAGGAGGCCCAGAGAAGGGAGGCAACTTGTCCAAGCCATCAGCAAATCTGGAGCAGAACTGTAATTAGAATCCAGGCCTTTGGATTTATTCTACCATGTCCCACTCCATCTGTCCAAGTGATCACCCTCAACTGAGCTCCCTCTGGGTCTTTTCTGCTGCTTACTCCCCTCTAAGCCCCCACTGGCATCTAGGATTTCACATCTTAGAATCCAGTCAGAGAGAGCCCTGTCCACATCGTCCCTGTGAGGCCACAGTGAGGGGTGAGACAGAGAGGTGGTTTACCTGGTGCGGGAACGAACACTGGTCACCGATGCACTGGAAGTGTGGCTTCCACTAGAGCCCCCCGAGGATCCCGGCTCACAGAGCGGATTTCGACAGTAAGATGTCCTGTTGGGACCTCTTCGTCCTCCTGTGGGGCTCAACATAAAATAGAGCCTCAAGCCAGGGGGCATATATCAAGGATAACAGCAATGATACCAGCTGCCAGTCACCTAGTATCTCACTTTATCATTTAATCCTCACTGAGACCTATGATCTGGCCCCTTCTTACATCTTCAGCTTCATCCCCTATCATTCTCTACCTCACACCCACCCTCTACCACCCGCCCCATGCTCTAAACATCTTGATCTTTCTTTCCTCAGCAAGCCAAGCTCATTGCTACCTCTAGCACTTATAATATCCTATCTGGAAAGCCTTTCCCGGACTGCCATTTCTGAAGTTTTGAAGTAACTCCCCATCACTCTCTCTCCAATTTCTATTCTTTTTTTCCACCAGAATTCACTCTCTGAAACTATCTTACTCATTTGTTAATATGCTTATTGCTTGTCTGTCCTATTACAATGAAAGGTCAATGAGGTCAGTTACCTTATCTTTTTCACTGCTATATCCCCTACCTCAGTGCCCAGCAAGTATATGTTGATGAGTGAATGAACCCAGCAAGGTAGGTTTTTCACACATTAGGAAACTCAGCTTACACTATGTCACAGTATCGTGGCTGGGTCGTGTGCTCTCAACTCTGGTACACATTGGGCCCCATTCAGACATAAGTTTCTGGAGGCCTATAACTCTGGGTACCTTTGGGACAGCTTTTTCATCCAGGGCCCCATGATTCAGCTCAAAGGGCATTCTGGGATCTGATGGGCAGGACCCAGGGCCTAAATAAAGGGTCAAGGATATGGCTGGGAGAATCCTGTGGCTGTGGACTGAAAAATTGGACCTACTAGGCTGAGCAGTCTAGCCCAAGCTCCCACGCACCACTTTGCACAAAAGTTCTGCACAAAGCTCCTAAGCACCTAAAAAAGTCACAACCTGACTGGGTGTGGTGGCTCCCGACTGTAATCTCAGCAATTTGTGAGGCCGAGGCGGGAGGATCGCTTGAGACCAGGAGTTGGAGACCAGCCTGGGCAACATGGCGAAACCCGGTCTCTATTAAAAAAAATATATATACATATACATATTTTTAAAAAGTTATAACCTGTTCATACCTCTTCACAGTAACACAGCAGCTTCCATTCACATACACCCCACGCCGTAGCATCTCAGCTCGGAAGCGTTTCCCACACTTCGGAGCCAATTTTGGGCTTGGATGTATGCCCAAAATTATAAACCTCCACAAGTCTCTAAAAAGTACCTGGCGAAGAGCTCTGCCCTCCATAAACCCCCAGACCAGAAGCTCTGTTCATACGCTGTTATACTTGGCTTAGAAAATCCCACACAAACACCCTTAGTCCAGTCCAGAAGCTCTGCCCACACCCACTCTCCTCTCTTTAGAAGCTCTGCACCCACATAAAGCCCCTCAGCCCAGAAGCTCCGCCTACACACAACTGTCAGCCCAGAAACCCCGCCCACAAGCCAATAAAAGCCCTCTCAGCCCAGAAGCCCCACTCCAGAATGGGTTCCCTCAGTCGGAAGTCTCCCCGCCCCACCGCCCCCAGTGTAACCCCTCCAACCCAGAAACGCCGACTGCACTAGCGCCCCCTGCCCAGAATCTCCACCCTTAGCGCTGAAGCCACGCCCACTGGTAAGTCCCGCCCCCCTTTCTAGCCCCGACGAGCTGGTCCTTGCGAAAGCCCAAGCCCCCACAGGGCTTCGTCTTAGAAGCCCCGCCCACCGTCCAATGTCCCGCCCCCACAACAGAGGCCCCACCCCGCAAAACGACAGGAGGGGGCGGGATCCCGTCTGGGCTCGCATCCCCTCCCCCTCCCGTCACCGGGCTCCTGTCCGCGTGGAGCAGCAATTAGCAGCCTGGCCATCCTAACCCGTGCGCCCGCTCGTTGCCAGGCCGAGCCTGAGCCGCTCTGCTCACCCATCTCCTCCCCCGGTGCTCTCCGCTTCGCCGCCGCAGCTCCTGCGGGCAATATGTCGGAGGCGACGGCGGCCGGGAGAGGACTAACCGCCGCAGCCCAGTCCCGGGTATCAGCCGCGCGCTCCCGCCGCGCCGCTACATTTGCATACAAGGCGGGCTGGAAGCTGGCGCGCGCTTCTTAAAGGGGCTGCCCGGACGGAGGCGGTGCCTGCGCGCTCTTTGTCTCTCGGTCCCCCACGCCCTTCCTGCAGCTGCTGGTGAAGAGACTCAAGAGGGAGGGGAACGGAACCCACCTCCTGCTCTTCCCGTGCGTGTCTTCTCTCAGCATCTCCTGGACCGGGGCGGCGGCGACCGGAGGAGGGTGCGGAGCCGCCTCTCCGCTCCCCTAGGGGTGGACCATATCCCTGACCGGTCCGCAGGCACCTCCAGCCCAGCCCCACGTTGCGCTTCATCCTTCTCTTAGGCCTCACTGCGCTTTAGTCCACCCCAGTCAAAATCCAGGAGTCATTTCCTCCCTCCCTCGGCCCCCACATCCGATCTTTGCCTTAGTCTTTGTGAGCCTAAGTCCTAAATATTTCTCACATTTGACGTTACTCACCGTTCTCATTGTCAACACCGTGGTTCAGATCCTGACTGCCATTTCCCAGCCTTGCAATCTTGTTTTTTTATGCTTTACGATGAGGCTGCTGATAGTCACCGTGTAGGTTTCGGTGAGGGTTAAATGAAATAGAGCATGCAGAACTGAGTCTGTTTTAGTATTAGCCATCATGATGTTTGGAGAAGCATTGACTAAATGAGCTACATTTATTGTCATTAGGATTTCTTCCCTCACAAGACCTACAAGCAGTTTTAGTCATCTTGTAGCTCCATTGCTTAGCACAGTGCTTGGCACTTAATAGCAGTATTCAATTAATTGAATGAATTAGTAGATATTTCATTAATAGTCATAGAGCTTACAGTCAAGTGGGAGGAGATAGACATGAACAAAATTAGTAAATTCTGTAGTATGTTAGAAGGGAATGGTGTGAAGGAAAAACAGGAAAGGGGGATGGGGTTGCAGTTTTAAATAGGGCAGGCAGAGTAGGCTTCAGAGTTGACTTGAGTAAACACATGAAGGAAATGAGTGAGTCAGTGGTGCAGATTTCTGGAGAAAGGGGGCATTTCAGGCAGAGGGAATAGTTAGTGCAAGGTCCCTCAGGCAGGAGGGTGTATTTATTTTATTATTTTGTTTTTTGGGGGGATGGAGTCTCTGTTGCCCAGGCTGGAGAGCAGTGGCTCGATCTCGGCTCACTGCAACCTCCACCTGCTGGGTTCAAGCGATTCTCCTGCCTCAGCCTCCCAACAAGCTGAAATTACAGGCGTGCACCACCATGCCCGGCTAATTTTTGTTTTTGTTTTGTTTTTTTGAGACTGGAGTCTCCCTTTCTGTTGCCCAGGCTGGAGTGCAGTGGCACGATCTCGGCTCACTGCAACCTCCGCTTCCCGGGTTCAAGCGATTCTCCTGTCTCAGCCTCCCAAGTAGCTGGGATTACAGGCACCCGCCAGCATGCCCGGCTAATTTTTCCATTTTTAGGAGAGGCGGGGTTTCACCATGTTGGCCAGGCTGGTCTCAAACTCCTGACCTCAAATGATCCACCCACCTCGACCTCCCAAAATGCTGGGATTACAGGTGTGCACCACCACGCCTGGTCTAATTTTTGTTTTTTTGTTTGTTTGTTTTTTTGAGACGGAGTCTCACTCTGTCCCCAGGCTGGAGTGCAGTGGTGTGATCTCGGGTCACTGCAACCTCCACCTCCCGGTTTCAAGCGATTCTCCTGCGTCAGCCTCCCGAGTAGCTGGGACTACAGGTGTGTGCCACCACACTTTGCTAGTTTTTTGTATTTTTAGTAGAGATGGGGTTTCACCATGTTAGCCAGAATGGTCTCAATCTCCTGACCTCATGATCCGCCTGCCTTGGCCTCCCAAAGTGCTGGGATTACAGGCACGCGCCACCACCACCGGCTAATTTTTGTACTTTTTAGTAGAGATGGGGTTTTATCTTGTTGGCCAAGCTGATCTTGAACTCCTGACCTCAAGTGACCTGCCAGTCTCGGTCTCCCAAAGTGCTGGGATTACAGGCGTGAGACACCACGCCCAGCCAAGAGGGTGTGTTTGAGAAATAAGGAGGCAAGTGTGACACAGGTATAGATATAAGAGTAGGACATGAGAAGGGATAGATCATGTAGGGCTGTGTGGCTTTTACTTTGAATGAGATGCAGAGCTATTATAGGGTTTGAACTTCTATTTAAAAGAACGATTCCAGCTGTACGGTGAGAATAGACTGCAGGGGCACCAGGGTGGAAGCAGGGAGACCAGGCAGGAGGCTGTGGCAATGATCTTAGCAAGAGATGTTGATCGTTTGCACCAGGTTGGGTGAGATGGTGAGACATGGTTGAATTCTGGATTTGAAGGTAAAGTCTACAGGATCTGTTGGGCTGACTATGGTGGCTGATGCCTGTAATCCCAGCACTTTGGGAGGCTGAGGTGGAAAGATTGCTTGAGCCCAGGAGTTTGAGACCAGCCTGGGCAACAAAGTGAGACCCTGTCTCTACAAAAAAAAAATTTTAAATGAGCAAGTTGTGGTGGCATGTGCCTGTAGTCCCAGCTACTTGGGAGGCTGAGGTACGAGGATCACTTGAGCCCTGGGAAATTGAGGCTGCAGTGAGACGTGATAATGCCACTGCACTCCAGTCTGGGAAATGTAGAAAGACCCCATCTAAAAAAAAATTAAAACAAAAACAAAACAGGACCTGTTGACAAAATGGATAGGAGTGTGTGAGGAAGAGAAGAGATAAGGATGACTCCAAGGTATGTAGCCTGCACTAATGAAAATATGGAGTCCAATTCAACAGATGTATATTTTTAAATTATGACAGTTTTTTTTTTTTTGAGACGGAGTCTCACTCTGTCGCCCAGCCTGGAGTGCAGTGGCGCGATCTCGGCTCACTGCAAGCTCCATCTCCCGGATTCACGCCATTCTCCTGCCTCAGCCTCCTGAGTAGCTGGGACTACAGGCGCCCGCCACCACGTCCGGCTAATTTTTTTGTACTTTTAGTACAGACGGGGTTTCACCGTCTCGATCTTCTGACCTCGTAATCCACCCGCCTCGGCCTCCCAAAGTGCTGGGATTACAGGCTTGAGCCATCGCGCCTGGCCAATTATGACAGATTTTACACCAAGTCAGTCCTTCCCTTCAAGGGGAAAAGTGGCCCAGGGATGGAAAATGACTATCCCTGGCTCAACAAGCAAAGAAGAAAGCAGGACTGGGAGTGCTTTTTTCCAGCCACAGAAATTCTTATAGAGAAAAAAAGAAAAAAAAAGAAATTCTGTTAGAGGCTGGGTGCAGTGGCTCATGCCTGTAATGTCAACACTTTCTCAACACTTTGGAAGACTGAGGTGGGAGGATCACTTGCGTCCAGGAATTTGAGACCAGCATGGGCAACACAGGGGAACGCTGTCTCTACAAAAAATTTAAAAATTAGCCGGGCATGATGGGTGCATGCCTGTAGTCCTAGCTACTCGGGAGGCTGAAGGGAGAGAAATCACTTGAGCCCAGGAGTTTGAGATGACAGTGAAATGATCACACCACTGCATTCATCCTGGGCGACAGAGTGAGACCTTGTCTCAAAAAAAGCGGGGGAGGTAAGTCCACTTGTATGGACTGCCATGAATGTGACCCACCTATTACCTGTGGCTCCAGCCCACCTTGTAGTGGTGGACTACTAAATTTGCCTGCTCAGCATCTATTCTTCCTCCTCATAAGAACACTGATTTTTCCCTTGGGGAACTACTCTTCCTCTGACTCTCTCAGTCTGTGTGGTTTGGTGGAGTTGCCTTACTTTGCAGTTCCTTTGTGGGCAGAAGACACAGGCTTGGCAAATCAAAGCATTCCAATATCCCTGCCTCCTAAGGCTAGTGACTGGTTGGGGTGGTTGGGGAGTAGGAGGGGATTAGTGACCTGTCAGCCCAAATGAGGTGCAATCCTAGGATCTTTGTTAGAACTATTGGGAAGGAAATTTTTATTCCCCTCTGGGCTGGCTAAGCAAGTAAGTTATAAACTTGGAGGTCTTGGTGGCCGTCTTGCCATCTTTTGAGAATTATTTAGCTGACAATGAAGGAAACACGGAAGAGTCAAGAAATGCCTGGCTGCAGTGGCTCATGCCCATAATCCCAGTGCTTTGGGAGGTGGAGGCAGGAGGATCACTTGAGCCCAGGAATTCAAGATCCATCTCTACAAAAAATTTAAAAAATTAGCTGGGCATGGTGGTGCATGCCTGTAGTTTCAGCTATTCGGGAGGCTGAGGCTGGAAGATTCCTTGAGCCCAGGACTTTGAGGCTGCACTCTGGCCTCGACAACAGAGACCTTGTCTCAAAAGGAAAAAAAAAAAAGGTCAAGAGATCAGTAGACATTTCTTTCTTTCTTTTTTTGAGATGGAGTCTCGCTCCGTCACCCAGGCTGGAGTACAGTGGTGCGATCTTGCTTACTGCCAGCTCTGCCTGCTGGGTTCACGCCATTCTTCTGCCTCAGCCTCCCGAGTAGCTGGGACTACAGGCACCCACCACTATGCCCGGCTAATTTTTTGTGTTTTTTAGTAGAGGCGGGGTTTCACCGTGTTAGCCAGGATGGTCTTGATCTCCTGACCTCGTGATCTGCCCGCCTCGGCCTCCCAAAGTGCTGGGATTACAGGCGTGAATCACTGTGCCTGGCCTCTTTCTTTTTCTTTTCAAGACAGGGTCTTGCTTTGTCATCCAGGCTAGAGTGCAATTGTGTGTTCATGGCTCACTGCAGCCTCTACCTTTTGGGCTCAAGTGATCTTTCTACCTCAGCCCCCAGAGTTTCTGGAACTACAGGTGCACGCGGCCACACCTGGCTATTTTTTTTTTTTTTTTTTGAGATGGAGTTTCACTCTTGTTGCCCAGGCTGGAGTGCAATGGCACGATCTCGGCTCACTGAAGCCTCTGCCTCCTGGGTTCAGGCGATTCTCCTGCCTCAGCCTCCCGAGTAGCTGGGATTACAGGCATGCACCACCATGCCCGGCTAATTTTTGTATTTTTAGTAGAGACAGGGTTGCTCCATGTTCATCAGGCTGCTTTTTTTTTCTTTCTTTTTTTTAGACGGAGTCTCGCTCTGTTTCCCCGGCTGGAGTGCAGTGGCACGATCTCAGCTCACTGCAGGCTCCGCCTCCCGGGTTCACGCCATTCTCCTGCCTCAGCCTCCAGAGTAGCTGGGACTACAGGCGCCCGCCACCACGCCCGGCTAATTTTTCCTATTTTTTTTAGTAGAGACGGGGTTTCACCGTGTTAGCCAGGATGGGTCAGGCTGGTTTTGAACTCCCGACCTCAGGTGATCCGCCAGCCTTGGCCCCCCAAAGTGCTGGGATTACAGGCATGAACCACTGCACCTGGCCCATACCTGGCTAATTAAAAAAAATTTTTTTTTGGAGAGACAGGGTCTGTGTTGCCCAAACTGATCTCAAACTCATGTGATCCTCCTGCCTTGGCCTCCCAAAATGCTGGGATTACAGGTGTGAGCAACCACGCCCAGCCAAAACACTTTTTTTTTCTTTTTTTGAGATGGAGTCTCGCTGTTGCTCTGTTGCCTAGGCTGGAGTGCAATGGCGCGATCTCAGCTCACTGCAACCTCCGTCTCCCAGCTCCAAGCAATCCTCCTGCCTCAGCCTCCTGAGTAGCTGGGATTACAGGCGTGTACCACTACACCCGGCTAATTTTTGTATTTTTAGTAGAGATGGGGTATCATCATATTGGTTAGGCTGGTCTCGAACTCCCGACCTCACAATCTGCCTGCCTCAGCCTCCCAAAGTGCTGGGATTACAGGCGTAAGCCACCATGCCTGGCCCGACACTTTCTTGATGGCATCAATTGAATCCTGGATCCAACTATACCTGAAGCTTTTATGGATTTTTTTCTGTTGCAGAAAGCCAGTTTGTGCCTGTTGTTTGACAACTGCAACTGAAATAATCTAGAATCTACAATTCTATCATAGAATCTACCTGAAACACCTAGGGTTTTTGTCCTTTTCAAATCTGCCTCTTACAGTTTCCCTGGAAAAAACATTTATCTTTTCTCTTGTAAAAAATATTTTTATATCCCACATACGATCATTACCAATCTCTGGAGAAAATAGTAAGACGGCAGGATTTTGGCTAGGCCCTTGTCTTCCAGACCTGTGGCCACAAGTCTCAGCTGTTTCGTAACTTTGAAACCCTCACTTCCCCTCCCTGAGCCTTCATTTCCTGATAAACTTGCTATCTATTGGCCCTTCGAGGAGTCTTAAGTTTTTGAGGAAATGCCACTGGCTCTAAGCCAGTCCTGTCACTGGGTACTGGAAGCTGAGATCTCTTCTTTGGTCATGTTATTTTGGGACCGTGGCCAAAAGCTGGCAATCTGTCCTGTTTTTTAGAGACACAGCCTCACTTTGTCACCCAGGCTAGAATGTAGTGGTGCAATCATAGCTCACTTCAGCCTCCAACTCTTGGGCTCAAGTTATCCTCCTACGTAAGCCTCCCAAGTAGTTAGGACTACAGGTGCACACCACTGTGCCTGGCTAATTAAAAAAAAAAAACTGGCCAGGCGCGGTGGCTCAGGCCTGTAATCCTAGCACTTTGGGAGGCCGAGGTGGGCAGATCACAAGTTCGACACCAGCCTGGCCAACATAGTGAAACCCCGTCTCTACTAAAAGTACCAAAAAAAAAAAATTAGCCTGGCATGGCGGTGTGCACCTGTATCCCAGCTGCTTGGGAGGCTGAGGCAGGAGAATTGCCTGAAGCTGGGAGGTGGAGGTTTCAGCGAGCTAAGATTGCACCATTGCACTCCATCCAGCCTGGGTGACAGTGCAAGACTCCATCTCAAAAGAAAAAAATTTTTTTTTTTTTTTTTGTAGAGACAGGGTCTCACTATGTTACCCAGGCTGGTCTTCAACTCCTGGGCCCAAATGATCCTCCTGCCTGGGCTTCCCAAATCACTGGGTTTACAAAATGGAGCCACCACACCTGGCCCAAATCTGTCCTATAAATCAGCAGTTTTTTTTTTTTTTTGAGATGGACTTTTGCTCTTGTTGCCCAGGCTGGAGTGCAATCGCATGATCTTGGCTCACTGCAACCTCTGCCTTCCGGGTTCAAGCGATTCTCCTGTCTCAGTCTCCTGAGTAGCTGGAATTACAGGCGCCCACCACCATGCCTAATTTCCATATTTTTAGTAGAGTTGGGGTTTCGCCATGTTGGCCAGGCTGGTCTCGAATTCCTGAACCTCAGGTGATCCGCCCGCCTCGACCTTCCAAAGTGCTGGGATTACAGGCATGAGCCACTGCGCCTGGCCTTAAATCAGCAGTTTTCAGACCAGACTATGCAGACCTCTGGTGGTACACAGAAGTGATGAATCCACAGGATAAAACACAACACAGCTTTCTGGAATGTCAGTTTTATTCAATGGAAATATAAGGCAGAATTTTCTTTTTCTTTTTTTTTTGAGATGGAGTCTCGCTCTGTCGCCCAGGCTGGAGTGCAGTGGCGCAATCTCGCCTCACTGCAAGCTCCGCCTCCTGGGTTCACGCCATTCTCCTGCCTCAGCCTCCCGAGTAGCTGGGACTACAGGTGCCTGCCACCGGGCCTGGCTAATTTTTTGTATTTTTTAGTAGAGATGGGGTTTCACCACGTTAGCCAGGATGGTCTCGATCTCCTGACCTTGTGATCTGCCCGCCTCGGCCTCCCAAAGTGCTGAGATTACAGGCGTGAGCCACCGCGCCCGGCCTGTAAGGCAGAATTTTCAACATCAAATCGCAGTCATTAAGAACACGTTCTCTGGAGCCAGACTTCCTAGCCCCATCACCTACTGGCTGTATGACATTAGCAAGTTACTTAACCTTTTTGGGTCTCAGTTTCCTCAAGCCTTATGGGTTTGAGAATCTATGTAAAGTATTTAGACTAGAACCCGACATACATTCAGTGCTATTGAAGCATTAGCTATTTTTATTAAAACATGGATATACTGTGAAGTACAAAGTAAACTAATGTGGGCTGGGCATGATGGCTCACGCCTGTAATCCCAGCACTTTGGGAGGCCAAGATGGGCAGATCACCTGAGGCCAGGACTTCAAGACCAGCCTGGCCAACATGGCAAAATCCCACCTCTACTAAAAACACAAAAATTAGGCAGGTGTGGTGTTGTGCACCTGTAATCCCAGCTACTCAGGAGGCTGAGGCATGAGAATCACTTGAACCCGGGAAGTGGAGGTTACAGTGAGCTGAGATTGTGCCACTGCACTCCAGCCTGGGAAACAGAGCGAGACCCTGTGTCAAAACCAAAAACAAGCCAGGCGCAGTGGTTCACACCTGTAATCCCAGCACTTTGGGAGGCTGAGGCGGGCAGATCACCTGAGGTCGGGAGTTTGAGAACAGCCTGACCAACATGGAGAAACCCCGTCTCTACCAAAAATACAAAATTAGCCGGGCATGTTGGCGCATGCCTGTAATCCCAGCTACTCAGGAGGCTGAGGCAGGAGAATCGCTTGAACCCGGGAGGCAGAGGCTGTGGTGAGCCGAGATCGTCCCATTGCACTCCAGCCTGGGCAACAAGAGCAAAACTCCATCTCAAACAAACAAACTAATGTGAATTTAAGATTGAAGGCTTTGAAAAAAATGTCACCTGCAGCCCAGTCCCAGCCCACCAGGGATTTGCTTTCACCTTCTCTTGCCAGCAAGAATACTTACATCTGATTTTCAATACCAGAGAATCCAGGTGTCTTCATGTTCTTCCAGTTTCCTGGGCCATTCTCACTCCATGTATACGTTAGTCTCCCCACACAACCTCCCACCTGTCAGGCAATCCCCCTACCCCCATTCTTATCCAGACATTTGTCTTCCCACATCTTATATTACAAATATATGTAAACTATAGAAAACCCAGAAAATATCACATTTCTTTAGTTTAAAAAGAGATAAGATTTTGGTAGGTAATGTATTTAAGGTAATTAAGATAGAGGGAACTGTCAAGTAGGCTATGTTCCAGAAGGGTGAGTCTAGTTTGGCTTGAGAATAACTGAAGATGAGGTTGGAAAAATAGGTTCAATTCAGATCACTTGATGATCCTGAATGTTACACACGGTAAAGAATTTGGACTTGATTTCAACTCTCTAAGCCTGTTTCATCTGTACAATTAGGAAAATTACTATGTTGTGAGGATTAATGGAGAGAAGCAAACACATGGGAGAGATATCCTGTGACAAATGGAGCGGATGTTATTAGGAGTTGGAGACACAGATTCTTTTCCTTAGTGTAAACTATCCCCACCTCTCTGGGTGGCCTGAAATTCAGTCTCTCATTTATCTTATTTTTCTGTAATGCACATCTTAACCACCAGAGAGAGCCTGATACAAAGGAATCTCAACTCCAAGTACAACAGAGAAATTAAGCTGGGCATAAGATGTGGAATCCTGGATACAACTGCAGCGATTCTCAATGGTAGGGTAGGGAATGGATCCCAGTGCCTCCTCTATGGGCCTTCTTAGACCCATCCCAAGGAGAGGGGGTGGGGCATGCTGCCACAACCTAGGATTTAGCAGCTAGCCAGAGGTAAGGTCACCAGGAAAGAGGTGAGGTGGGTAAGGATAAGGGCCAGATCTAGTTTAGGGACCTGAATTTCTGTATCTCAAGCAAAAGAGACTCTCAACTCTGCTCATAAGCCACCAGGCCCAACTCCTTCCTGGGCTACCCCATGGCAGGCCAGGTCATCTAGCTGGCCCGGGAACTTTAGAAAATTTCTAAAGAGCAGGGGGTGCATCGTGGGGAAGGAGGAAGGGGAGAGAGTGGCATATCTAAGAGCTGTCTTTAGGGTGACATCCACATGGCATCAAGACCTCAGCCTTTAGGTCTATCAGAAAGGGCAGTGGGACCTAGCTTCTCCAATCATGATTCACTAGCCTGGCATCTTAACAGCATTTTTACAAAACCTCCTTTGCTTTCTTGGATTTTTGTTACGAATGTTAAAATGAAAGCCTAGGGACATTGAACAATTTACCTGAGGTCGAAGAGCAGCAGCCAAGGGCAGAAGTGGGCCTGTAGGCAATAGGAGTGGCTCTGAGGGGCTGAGGAAAGGGAAGGCAAGCAGGTAGAGCAACAGCCTGCTTGTCGAGCTGCAAGCATTGGCTCTTGGCCAGGCCTCATACCCACTCCTCCAGGGCCAGCTCTGCTGCCAGGCCCCAGGCTGCCAGCCCCACCTCCACACTCCCACCCCAGTCCCCTGAGAGCCCATCACCTTGGCAACAGCCAGAGAAAGGCCCAGCTAAAATATTTATGGCTCAAAACAGCCTAGAGGCTTGGGAGGGGGGAAGAGGGAAAGGCTGATGTCATCCCTTCTCAGCTTACAGGGGAGGTGACTGACATACAGGGCAGCTGGGTGGGTGGGCCAAGCCCAACAAGTCGGGGCTCTCAAAGGAAGATCCCAAGGGCCATAAGTGGTAACAGGAGGAGGACGAAGACTGTGACAGGTGACAGGACTGGATAAGACCCACAAGCCTGGGAAAAGAGGAGGAAGAAAACTTAAGGGTTGAGCAGTATTGTGTCTAGACCCCATGCCAGGCATTTCAAACACATCATTTGCTTCTCAGATCCCATTCAGTACGTAGCAATTCTTTTTTTTTTTTTTTTTTTTTTTTTTTGAGATGGAGTCTCGCTCTGTGGTCCAGGCTGGAGTGCAATGGCGCGATCTCGGCTCACTGCAAGCTCCGCCTCCTGGGTTCACACCATTCTCCTGCCTCAGCCTCCTGAGTAGCTGGGACTAGGGCCACCACCACGCCCGGCTAATTTTTTGTATTTTTAGTAGAGACGCGGTTTCACCACGTTAGCCAGGATGGTCTCGATCTCCTGACCTCGTGATCTGCCCACCTCGGCCTCCCAAAGTGCTAGGATTACAGGCGTGAGCCACCGCACCTGGCCAGTAGGTAGCAATTCTTATCCTACTTTGATGGAGTAAACAGGCCCTACAGCTCTTCTTAAAGCAAAAAAAAAAAAAAAAATTGAAACAAGCTCTGGAAATATGCAAATGATGAGCTGGGATTTGAATTCAGATCTGTTTGGCTTCAGCCCTGTAAGCTTTCCTATAAAATTCTGTGGCTCCCGAGTAGAAATCCTAGCAGACTGAAGGTATAGCGGTCTAGGAACCTAACACCAGCTCCTCAGTCAGTGACTCAGGTTCTGTGCCTCCATTTATATATGATGAAGATGCCATCTGATTCCCTAATTCCCCACCCCAAACTCCTCCCTTGTCAGCCCTGGACTCAGAGCATCCAATGTAAACAACAGGGTGACAAACTCATCGAGGCTGGCCTGTGACTTTTCTAGTTTTAGCACTGGATAGTCCCATATCCCAGAAACTCTCTCTTGGGTAAACCTAGATGATCTGTCATCCTAGACGAACCCCTCATGCAAACATAATGCTTTAATATTTCAAAGCACTTGTGGCTGTGAGAGGTACAAACAGGTCAAAAGAATAGGCCATGAAGTCTGATAGTATAGACCATGAAGTCTTTTTCTAACCATAGGCAAATTTTTTATCCTCCTTGAGTCTCAGTTTTTCTTTTTCCTGGTACATACTAAGAAATCAGTAAATTATTAGCTGTTATTTACAGTAATCAACAATGAAGACAGAAACAGGCTCAGAGATTAAATAGCTTGCCCAGTGTAAATCAACTGACTTTAAGGAATCCCTTTCCATTATACTTCTGTTCCTGCTAAGGATGAATCCAAGCTCACTAGAATGCCCCAGGCACAGTTAAAATGCAGATAGGCTCTATTCTCTCCCTAAACTCAGTCCTTCCCCTTGTTCCTTTGTTAGGATAAACAACCAGAAGGCATTAGGGAAGAGTACAGTATCAGAGGTCCCTAGCCTCTCAGGAAGCTGAGTATAAATCAACCTAGAAATAGGCCAGAGGAAACCAGAAGCCTATCAAAGGCTGACTTTCCAATCCTTCAAGGGAAAATGGCAGAACAAATAGCTGGTCTAGTATAGCTGGAAGGAAAGTGAGAGCTAAACAAGGGGGCTTTGGCTCTCTCCCAAAGCTGATAGAAGCTACCAGAGTGGGACCATTCATCACTTGACCAAACCTTTATTGAGGTCCTCAGGGTCAGATATTTGTTGGGGAGAAATATAGTACAGAGGTAGAACAGAAAAACCCCTACCCTTTATGACCTTTTTGGACAAGGTAAGTAATAAACAATGAAGAGAAAAACAGGTTCAGATGTTAAATAACTTGCCCAAATTAATTGAATCTTCTCACTTGGCTTTCCTCAGCCTTTTATGGAAGGGCAGTGATCACCCTCCCTTGGGAGCCCTCTGGAAGGGTTCAAGGACTCACAGGCTGACACCCATAACACAGGTGTGGTAGTGGGGAAACAGAAAACGGTGGTAGGGTGTTTCAGTCAATTCTATGGGAGGCTAAAGGGAAGCACACATACTGGGAATGGCACAGTAGGAGTTGCCAGTTAATTCCCATCTAGGAGGCCATGCTAGGGATACCCATTAGTCCCCTTCAACTCTTTAAAGTCTTGAACAGTTTAATTGTTAGCACCACAGTCCCCTGCAGCCCTGAGGACTCCATTCTGGGCCTAAAGACTCTTAAGGGATCCTGACTGGCTTTCTGTGGGTAAATCTGACAGATCAAGTAGAGTGAAAGAAAACTGCTGATCTCCTCTCCTGGGTTTCTCTGTGTTCAGCAAATGCCCTCAGGCCAGCCTTTATACAGCAGGTAGCTCTCCAGGTTTCAGGAGTCCTCTGATAGCTGCAAAGACACAAGGTAGAAAATTAAGAAAGCTCCCCTATTAGGGGGCTTCCCAGCTTCCCACCTGACCAGGATGCTTCCCTCACAATTGCCCCATCCCACAGCACAACTCTACTTGTTTCATTCAGTACACAAGTTTCTTGGGTACACAGATGGGTAGAAAACAGAAGTCCACAGCCTATGAATTCTCTTTTTACTGTCTGTCAGGTAATGAAAATGCAGTCTCACGCTCAATATCTCCTGTCCTTGGCCATATCTCAGCTGAGTGATCCAGGGAAGAATCAACAAAACCTTTGGGGGGCCTATCCAAGCTTTGAAGCCTCTATAAACAAAGGGAAAAATGCTTTCTGCTGTCCTAGAAATGTGAAAAAGATGAACAAAAATCTTTAAAGTCTTTTGAAGAATGGAAATCAGAAAATAGGCATCTTATTATCACTATTATTGGTAACTCAATGTTAGGCTCAAGGGGCGATGGATGTTATGAAGGATTCATCCCAGCACCAAATACTCAGGGTGGACTAGAGGAGACACATCTTAAATCTGCGGCACAGGGAAGGGGCTTGATCTCATGCTAAAACCTATAGCAATGCTCCTTCTTCTTCTTTTTTTTTTTTTTTTTTTAAAGAAAGAGTCTTGCTTTGTCACTCAGACTGGAGTACAGTGGCAACATCATGGCTCACTTCAGCCTTGATCTCCTGGGCTAAAGTGATCCTCCAACCTCAGCCTCCATATACGATCACAAACACACACCAACATCCCTGGCTAATTTTTAAATTTTTGTCTCCATATGTTGCTCAGACTGGTCTCAAACTCCTGGGATCCTCTTAATGGCTTGCCAGAGTGCTGGGATTATAGGTGTGAGCCACCATGCCTGGCCAGTGCTTCCGATCTTTTAAATGGTGCTACCATCTCCCTTAGTTGTTCCAGTCAGTAACCTGGAGCCTTAATATGTTCATTCTATCGCCTAAAAGGTTTTTTTTTTTTTTTTTTTTTTTTTTCCTGAGACAGAGTCTCGCTCTGTCACTCAGGCTGGAGTGCAGGGGCATAATCTTAGCTCCAGTACTGCAGCCTCTGCCTTCTGGGTTCCAGTGATTCTCCTCCCTCAGGCTCCCAAGTAGCCGGGATTACAGGCACGCACCACCATGCCCAGCTAATTTTTGTATTTTTAGTAGAGATGGGGTTTCACCATGATGGCCAGGCTGGTCTCAAACTCCTGACCTCAGGTGATCCGCCCACCTCGGTCTCCCAAAGCGCTAGGATTATTACAGGCATGAGCCACTGTGCCTGACAAAAGTTCTTGAATTCATTGACTTCTCTATGTTTGCAATATTACTCTACTATAGACCTTTTTTGTTGTTGTTGAGACAGTCTCACTCTGTTACTCAGGCTGCAGTGCAGTGGCACGATCTCAATTCACTGCAACCTCTGCTTCCTGGGCTCAAGCGATCCTCCTGCCTCCACCTCCCGAGCAGCTGGGATTACAGGCACATGCTACCATGCTCGGCTAGACCTTTCTTATTTCTTGCCTAGACTAGCAAGTTTCTTAACAGGTCCCCATAACCATTCTCCACTCATCAGCAAGTTTAAAAATCAGACATTGAATAATTTCATTTTCCACACCCCCCTCCTCCCATTCAAGTTGTCTTCAGTGGGATGTTAGGACTGCCATGTGTTAAGGGACTCTCCTCATATTCTATTCCTTTCACCCACCCTGTGAACTGGAAACCAAAACTCTATGATAAACTTTGCTTTTTTAAGGTCAGCCAGGTGCAGTGGCTCACACCTGTAATCGCAGCACTTTGGGATGCCGAGATGGGAGGATTGCTTGAGGCCAGAAGTTCAAGACCAGCCTGGGCAACATAGTAATACCTTGTCTCTACAAAAAATAAAAAAATAAGCTGGGTGCAGTGGCCCATGCCTACAGTCCCAGCTACTCTGGAGGCTGAGGTGAGAGGATGTCTTGAGCCCAGGAGGTAGAAGCTGCAGTGAGCTATGATCACTGCAATGAGACCCCATCTGTTTTTTTTTTTTTTGAGACAGTTTCACTCTTATTGCCCAGTCTGGAGTACGGTGGTGCGATCTCGGCTCACTGCTACCTCCGCCTCCTAGGTTCAAGCAATCTTCCTGCCTCAGCCTCTTAAGTAGCTGGGATTACAGGCGCCCGCCACCACACTCAGCTAATTTTTTGTTTTTTTGGTAGAGGTGGGGTTTCACCATGTTGGCCAGGCTGGTCTTGAACTCCTGACCTCAGGTGATCCGCCCGCCTCGGCCTCCCAAAGTGCTGGGATTACAGGTGTGAGCCACCGCACCCAGCCCCTGAGACCCCATCTCTTTCTCTCTCTTTTTTTTTTTTGAGATGGAGTCTCGCTCTGTCGCCCAGGCTGGAGTGCAGTGGCGCGATCTCAGCTCACTGCAAGCTCTGCCTCCCGGGTTCACGCCATTCTCCTGCCTCAGCCTCCCGAGTAGCTGGGACTACAGGCACCCGCCACCATGCCCAGCTAATTTTTTGTATTTTTAGTAGAGACGGGTTTCACTGTGTTAGCCAGGATGGTCTCGAACTCCTGACCTCGTGATCCGCCCGCCTCAGCCTCCCAAAGTGCTGGGGTTACAGGCGTTAAGCCACCACGCCCGGCTGACCTCATCTCTTTAAAAAAAAAAAAAAAAGAAAGAAAAGAAGAAGGTCCAACTAGGTGTGGTGGCTAACACCTATAAATCCCAACACTTTGGGAGGTTAACATAGGACGACCAATTTTGCCTAGGAGTTGGAAACCAGCCTGGGCAACAGATTGAGATCTTGTCTCTACAAAAAATAGAAAAAATTAGCCACCCGCCTATAGTCCCAGTTACTTGGGAGGCTGAGGTGGAGGATCACTTGAGCCTGGATCACTTGAGGGTGTAATGAGCCATCATATTGATAAGTGCTCCAGCTTGGATGACAGAACAAGACCCTGTCTCAAAAATAAAAATAAAAAAGGTCCAGATTCGTACCTCGGCTTCAACTTGCTTCAGTCCTATCCTCTGCCTATAATGTGCTGCTCTATGTCCTTTCCCCAAGCCCTCTGCCTAGCTAAGTCTTCCTTTATATGTTGGCTTAAACATCATTTCCTCAAGGAAAACCACAGTATTAGGTTGTATACCCTCATTGCACCCTGTTCTTTTCTTTGTAGAACTTAACACAATTGAAATTATTTATGTTATTTATGAGATTATCTGTTTAGTGTCTGTTTCCACAAATAGACTATAAGCTCCATGAAGCCAAGGACCATTTTATATTGTTCACCGGCCACTGGATCCCCAGTGTCTAGCACATAGTAGGTGTTCTAATGTATAATAGTGAATGTATTTTTAAAAATAACGAAAGGAGACATTTGTACTGATTTCTAGAGAGAAGCTTAGAAAGAATCACATCAGAGCATAAGATATTTCTCTTTCTCAAAGGCAGATGCAGAATTTGTTTGCTACATTCCAACCCCAGAGAGCCTGAGACCTGAGGAGCAACCATCTTATACCTAAAGCTAGGCCATGAATAGGAACCATGAAGGCTGCTGGAGTTAGAAGACCCCTGGGAATAATTAGCCCTGTATCTGAACCCAAACTCTTCTATCTCAAGTTTTCACACACATCACAGTGCCTAGAAGAAAGAGACTGGCTACCCTGAGGTGGGCACCAGAGGTTGACAAGGGAATAGCCAATTCAGGCATCTTAATGCAATATTAAGATCAGAAATAGTACCCAAATTTCTGGCAAGGTGCCCTATTTAGCTGATTAATCTGGGCTGATAGACTGGCTGTGCCTCACACTCTATCTAGAAACATCTCAACTAAGCTGTCTTTTTAAAGGAGTCCCTGGACAACCCCCGCCCCCACCCCCAATTTGCCCTGAAAGTGACAAGGCCTCCTTGAAGCAAGAAGCTCCCCAAGGTCTAAGGATGGGGTTAGCTTGTGTACATGAGAACTCCTATCGGCTCATTCCCTGCCTGAGATGCAAAGACAATCACCACAGTACCGGCTAGGAATGAGAAGTACAGTCACTGGTGAGAGGCTAGTGAATCTGTGATCAAGGAGTGCTAAGAAGCTAAACCTTAGCAGCACGGCTATGAAATTCACATCCCTTCCAGATACATGTCTCTCTCTTTTTAGAAGAGAGCTGTATACGAAAGCAGAAAGTACATTCAAAACAAACAAACAAAAAAACAGAGAGTGCTACAGTTTGCAGAACACTAGATGAGACTGCATCCTCAGCTTCAGAGCCAGAATAGACAATAGAGTGGAAGACCTCCAGCCCTGGGACTGGAAAATGGATTCTAGAGGTCCGTGAACATTCTTCCCCATTACTTCCCAAAAAGGGTTGAGTCTCCTGCTTGAATGCAGCCTCCTTAGGAGCCGAGAGCAGCAATCAGGCTACAATAGGACTAGGGTGCAGTGCCCCCATAGGCTTGTGCTCCTAAGGGGCCTTGAAGAGCCAGACCTATTTTCTAGGCCAGGAAACAAAAGAACGGGTAGTTAAGGCAGTGTTGTGCACTTCCTCCTCCCCCACTAAGCAGCTGCTGTCTCAGACAGCTGTTTCCAGCCTGTCTGCTCGATGCTATTAAATATTCATCAGATGCTTGCTAGCTTTAAACATGCAACGACTATTAATCTGGGGAGCAGGAGGTACATGTGGGTCTCAAGAGAAGAGGGGAGGGCTCATAAGGATCCAGCTCTTCTTTTTTTGGAGACGGAGTCTTATTCTTGTCGCCCAGGCTGGAGTGCAATGGTGTGATCGTGGCTCACTGCAACCTCCGCCTCCCAGGTTCAAGCAATTCCCCTGCCTCAGCCTCCCTAGTAGCTGGGATTACAGATGCGCGCCACCACGTCCGGCTAATTTTTGTATTTTTAGTAGAGGCGGGGTTTCACCATGTTGGCCAGGCTGGTCTCAAACTCCTGACCTCATGATCCGCCCGCCTTGGCTTCCCAAAGTGCTGGGATTACCGGCGTGAGCCACCGCACCCGGCCCAGGATCCAAGTTTTTAAACTTCAGGAATCTGGAAACCAAGCTAGGAGTACCAGTCCTATACACCAAAGCCAGGAACTACTTCGGTGTAAGCTGATCATGCGGCCACCCTAGGTACAGAGGAGACCAGCAGGCAGCTAAGGAGGAACATAAAGACTTCAGTCTAAACTCCATCTCTTGGACTCTGTGGTTATCCTAACTTCTAGACATACATTTCTCACTCTGTATACCATGGATAATCATTGCTTCACAGGGTTGTTTGTGAGAATTAAATGAGATACTGTTTAATTCTAGGGTGTCCAATCTTTTGGCTTCCCTAGGCCACACTGGAATAACTGCCTTGGGGCACACATAAAATACACTAACGACAGCCGATGAGCTTAAAAAAAAAATCGCAGAAAAATCTCATAATGTTTTAAGAAAGTTTATGAATTTGTGTTAGGCTACATTCAAAGCCGTCCTGGGCCATAGGCTGGACAAGCTTGCTGTATATGATACTCTCAGCACAGAATTAGAACATAATTAAGAGCTTAAAATGGAGGCAGGGACCTCATCCATTGAGGACTTCTAGTGGTGAGCAAAGCCTTGCTTAACGATCCGTTAAGAGCAAAGTTTCTTTTAGTGGACAGTCAAGAGTTTTGGTTTCCATTTCGCAGGGTGGGCGAAAGGAATACGACACAAGGAGATTCCCGTAACATAGGTTAAGTCCAGACATCTCATCCTCAAACAACCCAAGTACCAGACAGGAGAGATGAGTCTCCTTTCTGAAAAAGGCAGGAATTAAAAGGCCTTCAGGCAGGAGGGAAGGCGGGAGGACAAGAAGGGGAGAATATCCCCTTCACTCTCCCACAAAGGAGTAGCGCCACTTTATAGAAGGCTTCCTTCCCTTATTTTCCCTACCTTGCCGGTACACTGGTAAACAGATGTGATGTAAGTCACTCTCATGCTTAAGGCATTAAATAGCTCAAACTTTAGAATAAAGTCCAAACCCCTTGATTAATATGTAGCTTCCAAAATCAGCACTAACTTATTCTTCCAATCTCTATTTATAGCTAATATTTGAGTGCTTACTGCGTGTCATGTTAAATGTTTTTTTTTTTGAGATGCAGTTTTGCTTTTGTTGTGTGCAATGGCGCTATCTTGGCTCACTGCAACCTCCACCTCCTGGGTACAAGCGATTCTCCTGCCTCAGCCTCCCGAGTAGCCGGGATTACAGGCATGCGCCACCACGCCCAGCTAATTTTTTGTATTTTTAGTAGAGACGGGGTTTCTCCATGTTGGTCAGGCTGGTCTCGAACTCCTGACTTCAAGTGATCCGCCCACCTCGGCCTCCCAAAGTGCTAGGATTACACGTGTGAGCCACTGCACCCGGCCTGGTGAATGTTTTATAAGCATTAGCTCACTCGATCTTCCCAAGTGTCTAAGTAAATGATATTATCCCCATTTTACAAATGATGAAATTGAGACTTGAAACTAAGGCAGAATTTGAAAGTAGTCTGCTTACACAGGGTATGGTGGCTCATACCTGTAATCCTTACCACTCTGGGAAGGTGCTTGTGGCCAGGAGTTTGAGTCCGGCTTGGGCAACATAGAGACTTGTTTCTATAAAAAGTAAAGTCAAGTGGGCATGGTGGCCCATGCCTGTAGTCCTAGCTACTTGGGAGGCTGAGGCAGGAGGACAGCTTGAGCCCAGGAGTTCAAGGCTGCAGCGAGCTATGATCACACCACCGCACTCCAGCCTGGGTGGCAAAGCAAGACCCCACCTGTAATTAATTAATTAATTTAATTAGTCTGCTTAAAGCTATAATAAAGTGTTATTATGCTAAGCTATCCATTTGTCTGCCTGGCAAATTTTGATTATCCTTTAAATTGTAACTTAAATGCTATCACCTTTCTCTGGCACTCCCTAAGCCTTTCTCAGGCAGCTCCTCCAGGCTCCCTGGTATTCAGTTCTGCAAGAGAACATGATGATACACTATTGCAACTATTTTTTAATTTATTATTTTATAGGTATATTATTTTTTGAGACAGAGTCTTGCTGTCACCCAAGCTGGAGTATAGTGTCATGATCATGACTCACTGCAGCCTTGACCTCCTGGGCTCAAGAGATCTTCCTGACTCAGCCTTTCAAGTAGCTGGGACTACAGGCGTGCACCACCACATCTAGCTTTTTATTTTTATTTTTTTTGTAGAGATGGGAGTCTCACTATGTTGCCCAGGCTAGTCCCGAACTCCTGGACTCTAGCGATACTCCTGCCTTGGGGTTACGGGGTGAACCACCAGGCCTGGCCTGTTTAAAATTTTCTGGTCTCAGTTTCATCATGTGTAAAAATGGGATAATAACATCTACCTCACTGGTGGAGAAAACTACATGGCACAGAGTAAATAGTCAATACATGTCTGAATTCACAAAATGCGGTAATAACATGACTTTTTTTTCAGGATGCATCTTGCACTTGATGTGAAAAGAAACCACTCGGCTGGGCGCAGTGGCTCACACTTGTAATCCCAGCACTTTGGGAGGCCGAGACGGGTGGATCACGAGGTCAGGAGATCGAGACCATCCTGGCTAACACAGTGAAACCCCGTCTCTACTAAAAATACAAAAAATTAGTTGGGCGTGGTGGCGGGTGCCTGTAGTCCCAGCTACTCAGGAGGCTGAGGCAGCAGAATGGCATGAACCTGGGAGGTGGAGCTTGCAGTGAGCAGAGATCGCCCCACTGCAATCCAGCCCGGGCGACAGAGTGAGACACCGTCTCAAAAAAAAAAAAAAAAAAAGAAACCACTATGTCAGTTTAATTGGCAGCTTTTTTTCTTTCTTTTTTCTTTTCTTTCTTTCCTTTCTTTCTTTACAGCACTTAAAGACACAATTTACAATAAGCAGTCTCTTAGGGTCAATGAAATTTGGAATTACAGAAGCAGCAAGCTTTCAGCACAGAGAATGGACTTTGCTGTACAACAATGTTGATATGCACCCTGTCCTGATGTGCTATGCAACCATGGTAAATTACCTCACCTCTTCTAGTATCAGTTGCCTAATCTATAAAAATAGGGACACACAGTAGGCATTCAAATTGAGCTCTTCTCTTTCAGCCAAACAAAGCTGCCTATTTTCCCTATCTCACTTTCTTCTTCTTTTAAATGTGGTCAAGATCAGTGGATGGCATAGACTGAGAATAAAATGAGGGAAAAAAATGAAAATGACTACTTACTAGTAGTACTGCCAGCAAACAGCAGCCTCTGTAGGGTCATACAAAGTACAGGAACATATCAAGAAGACAGTGAGCCCATGTGTTGCCTAACACACTCTAATCCACATTTTTGGTGGCCACAAAGTTCTAGCAGGTGTTAATGCATCTCTAACTTCATTCTTAGCCTGGGACAGGTGGTGGGATTTGGTGGAAGAGAGTATAAAGGTGGGACAAACCCTAAGCCTGTATCCGTAGGTAAGGAAGGGTCAGAGTATTCCCTCAATAGTAACTGTCACTGCCAAGTGTCCACCCTGGAGACTCTATGGAAACTGTGGTGGGGGAAGAGAGGGCTAGGAAGCGAGGAAGTTGATGGTGGGAGAAGGGCATGCTGGAGCGCTGCCTCTGAACCTCTGGAAAACCACCTATGACCAGGCATGGCAGCTAGAACAGCCTCATTCCCACTTTAGCAGCCTGCAGTATAATACAGAAATAAAAGCATGCTTTGTAGTCACCCATTCTTGGGATCAAATCCTAGCTCTATCACTTACAAACTCTCAGTGATGTAAAAATAATCTGATCAGCTATTATGTATTATTGAACAGCTACTGCCAGAAATTGTATCAATAACTTTTAAGTAATAACTACTTCAAAAGGCAGTACACCTACATACATCTGTGGTTAACTGATTTTTGATAAGGGCGACAAGACCATTCAATGAAGAAAGAATAGTCTTTTCAACAAATGGTGCCGGGACAATGGGATATCCACATGTAAAAGAATGAATTTGGTCTGAGCACGGTGGCTCACGCCTGTAATCCCAGCACTTTGGGAGGCTGAGGCGGGCGGATCACCTGAGGTCAGGAGTTCGAGACCAGCCTGGCCAACATGGCAAAACCCCGTCTCTACTAAAAATACAAAAATTAGCTGGGCATGGTGGTGGGCGCCTGTAATCCCAGCTACTTGGGAGGCTGAGGCAGGGAGAACTGCTTGAACTTGAACCTGGGAGGCAGAGGTTGCAATGAGCCGAGATTGAGCCACTGCACTCCAGCCTGGGTGACAGAGTGAGACTCTGTCTCAAAAAAAAAAAAAAAATTTGAACCCCCACCCCAGGCCACACACACAAAAGTTAACATAAAATGAATCATAGACCTAAATGCAAGAATTAAAGCTGGGTGTGGTGGCTCACACCTGTAATCTTAGCACTTTGGGAGGCCGAGGTGGGTGGACTGCCTGAGCTCAGGGGTTCAAGACCAGCCTGGCCTGGCCAACATGGTGAAACCTTGCCTCTACTAAAAAATAAAAAAAATTAGCCAGGCATGGTGGCACGCACCTGTAGTACCAGCTACTTGGGAGGGTGAAGCATGAGAACTGCTTGAACCCGGGAGCTGGAGGTTGCAGTGAACTGAGATCATACCACTGCACTCCAGCCTGGGGGACAGAGTCAGACTCTGTCTCCAAAAAACAAACAAACAAACAAACAAAAAGAACTAAAACTAAAAAACTGAGAAAGAAACAAACAGGTACAATCCTGACCTTGAATGAGACAATAGTTTATTACCTATGACAAAAAAGAAAAAAACAGATAAACTGGACTTCAACAAAATGGAAAATTTTGGTGATTTAAAGAAAGTAAAAGTACAACCCACTGAATGGGAGAAAATATTTGCAAATCATACATCTGACAAGAGTTTAGCGTCCAGAATATATAAAGAACTTACAACTCGCTAATAAAAAGACAAATTATCCCATTTAAAAGTGGGCAAAGTATTTAGATAGACATTTTTCCACAGAAGATATATAATTGGCTAACAAGCACATGAAAATATGCTCAATGACATTAGTCATTAGGGAAATGCAAATCAAAACCACAGTGAGGTACCACTTCACACCCACTAAAGATAGCTATAATAAAGTAAATGTTGGTGAGGATATGGAGCATTTGGAACCCTCATACGTTGCTGGTAGGAATGGTATAGGCTCTCTGCAGAAAACAATTTGGCAGTTCCTAAAAAAATTAAACAGGCCGGGCGTGGTGGCTCATGCCTGTAATCCCAGCACTTTGGGAGGCTGAGGCAGGTGGATCATGAGGTCAGGAGATCGAGACCATCCTGGCTAACACGGTGAAACCCCGTCTCTACTAAAAATACAAAAAATTAGCCAGGTGTGGTGGCACGTGCCTATATTCCCAGCTGCTTGGGAGGCTGAGGTAGGAGAATCACTTGAACCCAGGAGGCGGAGGTTGCAGTGAGCTGAGATCGTGCCACTGCACTCCAGCCTGGGCGACAGAGCGAGACTCTGTCTCAAAAAAAAATAAAAAATAAAAAATAAACAGAGTCACCGTATGACCCAGAACCCAGAAATTCTTCTAGGTATATACCCAAGAAACTGAAAACATGTCCACACAAAAACTTATATACAAATATTCAAAGCAGTATTATTCATAATAGCCAAAAGGTAGAAATAATCCAAATGCCTGTCAATGGATCAATGAATAAATGAAACGTAGTATATGCATACAGTGAAATCGCATTTAACAGTAAAAAAAAAAAAAAAAAAAAAAAAACAAAGTAGGGATACATGCTACAACATGGATGAACCTTGAAAACATCCGAAGTGAAAGGAGGCCAGTCAGCTGAGCATGATGGCTCACGTCTGTAATCCCAAACTTTGGAAGGCCAAGGTAGGCGGATCACCTGAAGTCACGAGTTCGAGACCAGCCTGGCCAACACGGTGAAACCCCACCTCTACCAAAAATACAAAAATTAGCCAGGCATGGAGGCGCGTGCCTATAATCCCAGCTACTCAGGAAGGCAGGAGAATCGCTTGAACCTGGGAGGCGGAGGTTGCAGTTGCAGTGAGCTGAGATCGCACCACTGCACTCCAACCTGAGCGACAGAGCAAGACCCCGTCTCAAAAAAAAACCAAAAAAAACAAAAAAAAACAAAAAGGAAGCCAGTCACAGAAGACCACTTATTGTATAATTTCATTTGTATGAAATCATACAGAAAGTGGTCTTCTGTGACTGGCTAAACCCTTGGACTTAGCCTTCTGGAGGCTAAACCCTTGTCATCTTTAGAGACAGAAAGCAGAGTAGTAGCCTACGGCTGGAGGGGATAAATAGATTGGTGGAAGACAGATAAAAGGCATGGGGTTTCTTTTTGGAATGATAAAGACATTTTAAATGGGCCCTAGTGATGACTGAACAACTCTGTATATACTAAAAACCACTGAATTATACACTTTAAGTGAGAGAACAGTATGGTATGTGAATTATATCTCAATAAAGTTGTTATTTTAAAATTCCGCCAAAACTCTAGACTTCTTTGCCACTAGGACAGTTATGTCTGTCCAAAAAGAATCACTTAAAAATGCTAACATGACCTTTAATTTATACTAATAGAAGCTAACCACAGGCTGCAAACTGGTAAGCTAAAGGCCACATGTGGCATGCAGCAAATGTATTTTACTGGGACCAATAGTATTTTAAAAACTTTCTACCCGGGCTGGAGTACAGTGTTGTGATCATAGCATACTGTAATCTTGAACTCCTCGACTCAAGTGATCCTCCTTCCCCTGCCTCCTGAGTAGCTAGGATAAGAGGTGCAAGCCATGATGCCCAGCTAATGCCCAGCTAACTTTTTGTAGAGACAGAGTCTGCTATGTTGTCCCGGCTTGTCTTGAACTCCTGGCTTCAAGTGATCCTCCCAACTCAGCCTCCCCAGGTGTTGGGATTACAGGCATGAGCTGCCATGCGCAGCCAAGAAAATTTTTAGAGAAGGGAAAGACACAGTAATGAAAATGATCTTCAAATACCTGAAAGGATGTTGCTTCAGGGGTCCAAAGCAGATTCAGTTTAAATTACTGAGGTACAGGTCTCATTCAAAATGAGAGATAAAATACTTAGAGCCGTCTCTAATGAAATGGGCTGCTTTTGGAAGTAATGTTTCCTATGACTAGTATGAAGTACTATGTTACATGCTATAACCTGGATGAACCAAACACTATGCAAAGTCAAAGAAGCCAATTCCAAAAAGCATATATTATATGATTCCATTTATATGGAATGTTCAGAATAGGCAAACCCACAGAAAGAGTAGTGGCTGCCAACAGCTGGGGAGAGAAGGGAGTTGGGAGTGACTATTAGCAGATATAAGATTTGTTTTTAGAGTGATGGAAATATTCTGGAATTAAATAGTGGAAATGGTTGCACAGTATAAATATACTAAAAACTACTGCATTGTACACTGTAAAATTGTAAATTTTATGCTATGTGAATTTTTCCTCAAGACAGAAACAAAGGTAGAAAGGGACCAAATGAGATACTTACTAACTCTGTTAGGATATTATGATGCATACAGTGATAAATGTCAGGTATTATCATCAACTTCATTTGATGATAAATGAGGCACTGAAAGGGTTTTGTTTCTGACTAAGGTGACAAAGGCTCACATGAAGCAGAGCCAGGACAGATACCCAATCTTGCCTGTCTCTAAAGCTTACAGAATTGTAATAAAAGTTCACAGGTTGGCCGGGTACAGTGGCTCACGCCTGTGATCCTAGCACTTTGGGAGGCTGAGGTGGGCGGATCACTTGAAGCCAGGAGTTCAAGACTAGCCTGGCCAACATGGTGAAACCACATCTCTACTAAAAATACAAAAATTGTCCAGGCGTGGTGGTGTGTGCCTATAATCCCAGCTACTCCGGAGGCTGAGGCAGGGGAATCGCTTGAACCCGGGAGGCGGAGGTTGCAGTAAGCTGAAATCACACCACTGCACTCCAGCCTGGGCAACAGAGTGAGACTCCACCTTAAAATAAATAAATAAAGTTGACAGGTAGTGAGTGATAGAATTTTACAGAAAACACTTGGATCAATGGGCGAAGCTACATGTCCAGAACAGGCAGAACACCAGCAGGCCTAGGTCCACAAACAGAACCTGCCTTTCCAAGCACAGTTCACAGTCCAAATGAAAGGTTTCCCCAAACTTCTAATCCATTTTTCTTCTTCAGACTACCCTAGGAAGAGTTGAGACTAAATTCTCTGCATTCAGGGATTCCCCACGCTAAATTTCCTAGCCATTCATGTGACCAACATCAAATGTAGGACTTGCCAGGTGCCCAGAATCTTGTTCAGTACATATGCCCCTCTCTTAAAGCTTCCAGATCTCTCGCAGGCTGAGAGGCAGGCTTGGAAGAAAAAGAAATTCCAAGAAGCCAAATTTCACTGTGAAAGGTTCTATATGCCTAGGGCTTACCTAGTTAGGCCTTTCTCCTCAGTGTCATCCTAATCCTAACACCTCAGAGCAGAGAAAAAATCAGCCAGTTAGTTGCTTAATGGCTTCAATTAATAGGAAAGCTCACTGTTGTCACAGCCCCCAACTACACAAACCAGGGAGTCAAACTCCACATCCTTTCTTCTATACCACAATTATCCCTATGAAGGATCTCCTAAGTATAAGAAATATCCTTTCCCAGCCGGGTGTGGTGGCTCACGCCTGTAATCTCAGCACTTTGGGAGGCCAAGGCGGGTGGATCACCTGAGGTCAGGAGTTCGAGACCAGCCTGACCAATAAGGTGAAACCTCGTCTCTACTAAACAATACAAAAATTAGCCAGGCGTGGTGGCAGGTGCCTGTAGTCCCAGGTACTCGGGAGGCTGAGACAGGAGAATTGCTTGAACCCAGAGGCGGAGATTGCAGTGAGCTGAGATTGCGCCACTGCAGCCAAGCCTGGGTAATGGAGCAGGGCTCCGTCTCAAAAAAAACAAAACAAAAGAAAACCAAAAAAACCAAAAAAGAAAAAAAAGAAATACCCTTTCCCTAGATTAAGGACAGTATAGTATAGGGTTAAGATGACAGGTTTTGGCAACAGAAATCTTGAGCTTGAGTACCAGCCATACTAATTATGGGACCCTGGGAAGTTACTTAACTTCATTAGGTCTTAAGTTACTTCTGTAAAATATGGATATTACTGGACAATTGTTTCTGGGCTACCCAGCATCCATTTCCCTTTCCTAACAACTCACCAACTGCCTTTTGAGGAACTGGTTTTTCTTACGCATGTGACTCAGCTAATCCAGTCTGATATTCCCTCTCTAAAACCTGAATCTTGAGTAGAGGCAGAAAGAGACCCGACATAGTTTGAGTTGTGCCCAAGGAGCCAGTCCTTGTTTCAAGATCGTTCCTGTGGTCTACCACTGTTGTCCCAGTTCCCTGCAGCCACTACAGTTCCCACACCAGATTTTTTAGCCTTTGCACTGAACATTGAGCCCTTAACACCTTTCTAATAAAGTCTTTTTCATTTACATTAGCCACTTTGTTGCTTGCAACCAATGAACTCCAAGTGGAACACCACCTCATCGGGTTATTAACAGGATAAACAGAGTGGGATTCAACAGATCTAAGTTGATATTGTCTGGCCTTATCAACCACTAGATGTAAATTCAGTATGGACATGTAAGTGTGGTCATGTCGTAAATAAGGTACAAATGACCACAAAAAAGATTAACCCATTGACCACCTTACAGGCCACCTCCTAGCATAACTGTTTTACAGTTATGATAAAAGGCCCGTGTTCCTTAATAGAAAGCCACCTTAACATACCTGACATGGGTCTTCACTACCCATTCTAGTCCAGGAAATGCCTCAGGAGTTTTCAGTCACCTGAAAATGGAGAAATAACAGATCAGTCTTTTGAAGAGGAAGTTTTAAAGACATACAAAATAAAAGATAAAGAGATCCTGCATGCAGTTTACACATTACAGGAGAAACATGCAACTTTTAAGAAATTTTAAGTAAAGTTTCATTGTGAATATCAATATGGGGACCTACAGGGACTCATCCTTACACAGTTTTAAATAGCTGAGCAGAAAGCTTTTGGGGTGCAGCAGGAGGTCTAATCTACAGTCATTGAAATTTTACAATGTGTCATTTAAGATGTCAGACTTTGTGCCCAGGTTACGTTACAGTTCACTTGTGATGGGCAGGATTATTAAGAGTTATGGCTAATTTATGCGGCAACATATGGTTTTTCTTTTTACAGCTATTTTTATTAAACAAGTTTTGCAAAGTTTTAACATTAAAATTAACAGCTAAAGAATTGTTTATGCAAGTTGCTGTCACAGTTTATGTAAAAGAGAAATATGTGCTATTAAAATCAGACATTTAGGTTACCTTTGGTTTTTTGCGATGCATGTTAGCTTTACACATCCTGATTCTCTTGCGATAATTTTCCTTTAAAAAGGGGGGTATAGAGTGATCTCTTTTCATCAAAACAAGACATAATGCCCTGAAAGCTGACTTCAAACCATGGTTGAAAATTCAGTTATTTACATTTTATCACAATCTACAAATACATTTTTTTGTTGGTGTGTTTTAAAAAGAAAAAAAAAATGTCCATCATGCACTGCTGCAGGCAGCTTGGCACTTCAATACAAGAGGATTTTTCACCCCCGAGCAGTTTAGGTGGCTCTCTTAGGGAAGCCATGAGAACCCTGAGAATCAGCATAGAGTAGAAATGGGACCAACCAATTCCATCACTTCCTCTCTTGGTCTCTTAGGAGGGGGTTCAGAGCCAGCCTATCATGCCAAATCCTGCCCCAGCCCAGCTGAGTTATCAGCATTTCTGGGATTGAAAGAGAAACCCTCAAGGGCACCCAGAGTTGGCTGAACTGTCATGCCTAAAGGCAGATGCTGTCCCCTTCTGAGCTCACAGAAATTATTTGGTGTCACACTTTAGAGCCACCTAGGGGTTCTACAGAAGGTGCAAACCAGGCTGGCTTGCACTTTTAAATACTGAGACCTATCTATGGAAACCAATCCAAGTTTCAGCTCAGTTGAGTTGAAAACTCTCCATAAATTAGAATTTTTGATAGGATTGGATACAACAGCTTCCAACAACTTCCAGGGGGTGAAAAAGCTTTGGTTATTTTTAAACTAAAACTTAACAACTCCATCAACTTTTTTTTGGTAAACTTAAAATAAAATCCCCCCCACCACTTTTAAGAATGTTTCCAACTTTTAACAAGCCCATTAACTTTAGAGTTAATTTAAGTTTATTTGAAAGAGAAAACTATTTTATGGTCCACCCAAAAAAATGACAATTCATCACATTTACTTTGATTAAAAAAGGACTAAACTTTATTGACAAACTGCTGCAGACATTTTGACATAAGTTTAAGCTACCTATTTAGGCAGACTTACACATGTAGCATTTAATCTTCCGAGAACAAAATGGGAGGACGGTACAAATCCAATTAGGACTTTAACTTATGTACAAAGTGGATTTTGATTCCTTTTTCATTCAGCTGCAGTGTCCCTTTTTATATCATGCTAGTGTTGAGACATACTTGACTAACTTGGGAACAGTTCGATATATTGACAACTGTCAACTTAAGAAAATCAACAGCTTTTGGCCCCAGCGTCCAAGTGAACTTTTCATGGAGTGCAGAATCTCAAATGGACAAAATACTTTGTCTTTTTAAATACTGAAAATTTAATTATTAGTACTATGACTGAAAGATTCTTCATGGCTAAAAAGCTCTGCATCAAACTCAATTCAGGAGGCCTTCCCTCCCCACCACCATCAACCTCTTCAAAACCTACTCCCTCCCTCTAAGTATCTCTCAACACAGTATGTCTGGGGCTAGATTTCAAAACCCACGTAATGAAAAAGTCAGTTTTACAAGCCTAATTTTGTTGTTTTTTTATATCAATTAACGTTAAAAATTGCATCAACTATTTAATTCATGAGGATCTTTCATATTAAAATTTAACCTTAAGATTCAACCGCCATGTGCTTTTATAAAGGAAACATTTTTTAGAGACGTCTGAGCTCACTTTTACATGGTGGTGCCTACTGCCGTTAATGTTTGTGATTTTAAATCTTAAACAGCCCTGAATTTTGAAATGTAGCCTAGTTTGGGATTCTGCAACTACAACTTTACGGGATGCCTCAAATCAAAACTAAGAGAAACTTAACAAGCCTTTACTTCAGAACCTTTAAGCAAGCAATGTCATTTTTGAAACTAACAGGTTTGTGTGTTTTTTTTTTTTACTCAACTTCTTTTTTTATTATAAAAGGTACACTTCTGTTTATATTTAAACAACAAAGAAAAAAGCATCTACACACTTAAAAAATTAATTCGATATTCCTAAATCTATTTTAACTCATTTTAAAATACTACATACAGAAGCCAGAATGCAGAGTTAAGAATGGAATAAGGTGGGGAGAAGAAGGGGACCACGAAGAAAAACACTTAGACAATTACTTGTCTGTTGTGGGTAAAGCAACAGGAATCCTGGGAGATACAAGAAATCAGTAACAACTTTGCTCATAACTGATATTTTCCCCTCATGTTTGTTTTTAATAACGTCCATATGGGTGCTCTCTGTATGCTCCCTTCACTGGCCTAGCAGGAGGGGCCTTCAGCGACGGCCTGGTCCCATTCCAGTCGTCCTGGCCTGTGGGGAAAACAAAGACAGTTTATAAACCATGTGGTGACAGCACTTAGGGATAAGCAGGGATAGGTCACATAGTAAAGATCACCAAAAACACTGAGTTTCTTCTAATGTCTTGACACTTCCCCTGGTGTTCCTTGCTCTCTACTTGGCTTGGCCCTCTTGGGCAGCCTGGGCAATTTTTCAGTTTTGAGTGGAAGGACAGAAGGGAACAAATCCAAAAAGGCTGCCATTGACTCTGGAGTAATCTCCCACAACGAGGTTCTTCATAGACAAATGTGATCTGTACTCCAGTCCCCAAACCTGGAGATACCCAACACCTTGCCTGAGATAGTGAGGAACTCATTAATCTTAGTGAGTCTGCAATGGCCTTTCCTGTTCCCAAAACAATTTGGCAGGTACCCTCAGGTAAGGTGGGAAGACTTCTGGAAGTCTTTCAGATTGGAAGCAGGCAGCCAGCCCCACTTCCATGCAACAGCAAGTCATGTTTCCTTACGGAGAAGTGTCCTCTAGCTCCCTGGGAAAAGCAAGCAAGGGCCACTTTCCATGGGGCCCTCCACCAGCAGAGCTGATACTGCTCTCTCTGGTAGAGGGATGTGCAATCAAATGTTGCACTGACAGCACTGTTTAAGATAATTCCAAGGCTGCATGCGGTGGCTCACGCCCGTAATCCCAGCACTTTGGGAGGCCAAGGCAGGCAGATCACAAGGTCAGGAGTTCGAGACCAGCCTGACCAACAGGGTGAAACCCCATCTCTACTAAAAATACAAAAATTAGCCAGGCGTGGTGGCGCATGCCTGTAATCCCAGCTACTCAGGAGGCTGAGGCAGGAGAAGTGCTTGAACCTGGGAGGCAGAGGTTGCAGTAAGCTGAGATTGTGCCACTCCACTCCAGCCTGGACAACAGAGCCAGACTCCATCTCAAAAAAAAAAAAAAAAAAAAAAAAAAAAAAAAAAGAATAATTCCTTATCTCCTTTCTTAAGTCAACAGGTGAGAGAAGCCAGACAATGTGGTTCACATCCTCAAATGGTTCTCCTTTGTGACAGGGAAAAGCCTGAGGAATATGATCACATAATTCTAGATGTGACCTCTTATGAAAATAAATTGCGTTAAACTTATTCTTCCCACACCTTACACACGCTAGTTCATCCCTGAAGTATTTTTCCAGCTGCCTGTATTCACAAGTATCTGCCTCCATCTCTATAGGCCTCAAACTCCTATATAGATCTAAAGTCACACAGAACCCTAATTATACCCCTAGTATAACACACATGTCCATCACTTTCCAAGTGGCTTCTGGGTATCAACAAGACAGTTTCTTTTTCTTTTTTTCCTGACGTATACAGATCATCCTGGACAGTTTATTTCTCTAATTCTGTTAATCAAAGCAGAGATCAGAACGGATTAACTGTGGCAACGTCGTATCAGGAGCACAAAGAGAAGCCTGCCTCTTTCAGTTTGGTCTTTTCTCCAGCAAAACAGAAATGCAATTTAGTCAAACACATACAGAGGCCCCACTGTACTGCCTCACTGATGGAGGGAAATACTTGGGTGCAATCACACACAGTGTTAGTGATTGGCAACTGTCCAGCGCTATTTCGCTAAAACTGGTAAAAACAGTTTCCTTGGGCAAGCAGCTGATTGGCTACTTCATACTGTGCTGAGTTGGGCTCAGCTTGTCTGTCTCTGGGAGGCCCTAAGGGGCTCCTCTTTTTCAGCTAGGGATAAGGGGAGACTGTCAACCAGTATCTTAGCGTGAATTGTCAATCGCTGAGCCCCTGCCAAGGACTCTCTGGAAGTCCCTCAGGTATGCTGAAAATACCTTATACTGAAAAGGTAGCTCTCGCTGCATCCACTGCCACATAGTATTCCCAGTGAGGCCTATTAACACAGGGCCATAACTGGCTCTTGAGGACACACTTGAGCGATGTGTTTTTAACCAAACCTCAGGGAAGGCAGCCTTGTCCTGCTGCTGTTGCAGCCTCCATAGCTCTCTTGGGATCAAGGACTGTGTTGATGTCTTCGAGCCAACAAGAAGCTTGGTGCCAGTACTGTCCTGAATTATTGGCTCTAGCCCCTACAGCCTCTAATCTGATTCTAATAGGCACTATTTTTTTTTTTTTTTGAGACGGACTTTTGTTGCCCAGGCTGGAGTGCAATGGCACGGTCTCAGCTCATTGCAACCTCCGCCTCCCAGGTTCAAGTGATTCTCATGCCTCAGCCTCCCAAGTAGCTGAGATTAAAGGCGCCCACCACCACACCTGGCTAATTTTTTTGTATTTTTAGTAGAGACAGGGTTTCACCATCTTGGCCAGGCTGGTCTCGAACTCCTGACCACAGGTGATCTGCCTGCCTCGGCCTCGCAAAGTGTTGGGATTACAGGCATGAGCCACCACGCCCGGCCCTAATAGGCACTATTCTTGCCCCGCAACCTGGTCTGGCTAGCTGCTTGCCATCTAGGTCCCTTTCAGCTGACATTTCCTTTACAATGACATTCTTTTCAATGAGATCTAAATTTTTTTTTTTTAATGAAATGGGGTAGATGAGTACAGTTGTGTATGATTAAGTTCTTGTTATCTACCAAAGTGGCCTAGATATCGGCAGCAAAGGCCCAGAAATACAACCCAGGTCTAGCTATTTCCCTGCCTAAAGTAGAAAAAAAATAACATTAGCTTATAAGTCTGCTGCTCCAACCAGGGCCAAGCTGGTCTTGAGCCCTTGTTTAAGACAAACACTACCCTTCCAAGAGTAACGATACCCCACCTCACTTTAGCAGTCCCTCTTTCTACCATGTACCGCAAAATTTAAGTAAGAGCAGAACTCTTACTGTCACATCTAGCAAAATCTTGGCCTTCTAAAGGTTTATCCGTAGGTGTGTTTGTCTGACTTTCAATACTTTAGTCACCAGCATTCTCCCAGGCACTTACTTGTACATTCTGCCCCACCACAGAGATAAAGACATACCATAAGCTTCATAAGAATCTTGAACCTCCCCATGTCCATAGTCATAATATTCTGAGTCCCTGAAAGCCAAAGGCAGAGTGTTAGGAAGCTACAGAGTAACTATGTTTCAACTTTCTCTCAAATACTTCCATAAGTCAGTCATTTTACTAAGTGTATTAATACAGGAAAATACTCATTCTGCCCCATCCCTAAACCGTAAAGTATTTCCAAAATATGTATAGACTATGTACTTATAAAATAATTGACAACTATTGCAAAGAAAAATGGATATCACAGAATATAAAGTGAAAAAGCACAATCCTAAATTGACCCTTTTAATATAGCATATATATACATGTATTCATAGGGCTCACCAGAAGGAAAAAAGAACTGTTTTATCACTGCTGTAGAATTCTGGAACTCTTTTTCAATCAATTCACAGGTAAGCTATATATATGGACACACAAGGAAATGGTCTTAAAGAGAAATGCAGAAAAGAACCTAAGTTATGGTAATGGAATTCAAGTTTCTTGTAAAATTTTATGCAGCTTTAATGTGGTTTTGATATTTTAAAATAATAAATCAAAATAACATAAAGGCATTTCTCCTTGTTTCCATGTAGTCACAGCTTGGAAATTTTTCATTTGTTACTCTCAGGTTCTAAATTATAATTTAAGGTTCACAGTTATCCAGATTTACAAATCCAAGTGTGTGCTTCACAGATGTCAAACGCAGAGGAAAGCACTGCATGGTGGCACACACCTGTAACCCCAGCTACTAGAGAGAGCTAAAGTGGGAGGACTGCTTGAGCTCAAGAGTTCAAGACCAGTCAGGACTGCGGGGGTTGCAGAGGAGATACCCTCAAAAGGCGAACCATTCTGCTCCTTAGGGTTGTACTGTCTAAATCTCTCTGTTCCTCCAACTCCCTCCATCCATCCTCAGGACAAAAAACAGTGCTTATACTGCCTGACTCACCCTTGACTCTGGCTGTAATAGCCTTCGTAGCCTTCGTAACTTTGTTCTGCGTATGTATCATCATATCCCTAGAACAACAACAACAAAAAAATGAAATAAAAGATCAAAATCATAGAGAGTAGGAAAGGTAATTACATCCCATGGGAGTAGGTAGGCTTCTGAATTAAAAGGACATGACATTTCCCTCCAAAATGTTAATGCCTACTGTAGAATAGTCAAAAGAGAAAGGGTTACTAAACAAAGAAAACCCAAACAAATATGATATGCCACAGAAGAAGTGTGGGCAGGAAGTAAAGTACAAAATCGAGCTTTAGTATTATCAGTACTAGTAGTAAGAAATTCATTATAAAACACTACATTAAAGTACATTTTATTTCTTGTTTAATCTACAGGCGTATAGTAAAACCCTGCCTAAAATGGAAAAATCTTCTAATAGTTCAACATTCACTGCAAGAGAAGAGGGCAGATTGCAAATCTTACAGGCAGTCCATGACACCTACATAAAGGACCGAGGCCCTGTCATTCAACTTCCTTTAGCAGCCTTCTAGGTACTGGGAAATGGCACATTGTTCAAATTTCTTACATATTCTTCATATGTTTCTGGTGCAGGAGGTGGAGGCAAAGGTATCCTCTGGATGCCCGCTGTCCGTGCTCTTGGTGCTGGAGCACCCCTCACAGTAGGTGGGGGTGGCACGCCTCGAGTCACAGTGGCACCTCTGGTGATGGCTCCCCTTACTGGTGTACCACGTACCAAAGCCCCCCGAGGTGGTCCAACACCACGGCCCCTACAAAAAGAAAGTTTATCTTAAATGGAGCTTTTTATAAACAGGCCACTTTTATGTTCTGATTTGTTTACAAATTCTGGAATTAGGCAGATTTTATGAAGCCTTAACTAGGCTATTATTAAAGCACAGAGGAACGTACAGGGTAAAGGGCCCACACTGCAAGATCCCCCAGGTCCTATAGAGGACCAATTCATCACTGCACTGCCTTGGGTAGGTCTGGAGAGTCTGAATACTCTATAAAGGTCAGTCACAAAAGGTAGAATTTTAAAGTCAGACCATTAACAAATGCTAAGACTGTCCAAAATTAGAAGACCAAAAGTTTCAGCTAGACTGCAGCACTTGGCTATGGTCAAAGTGCCCAAGATCTAGAACTCTATTTTTTTTTTTTTTTTGAAATAGAGTCTTGCTCTATCATCCAGGCTGAAGTGCAGTGGCATGATCTCGGCTCACTGCAACTTCCGTCTCCTGGGTTCAAGCAATTCTCTTGCCCCAGCCTCCTGAGTAGTGTGGTGTATGCCACCACACCTGGATAATTTTTGTATTTTTAGTAGAGACAGGGTTTCACCATGTTGGCCAGGCTGGTCTCAAACTCCAAACGTCAGTTGATCCACCTGCCTTAGCCTCCTAAAGTGCTGGGATTACAGGTGTGAGAGTATGGTTGTAGAATTCTGTTCTTTATGCAACATACAAATCCTGAGACCCTTCCTAAGCTAGACATAAGAGCACCACTAAAAGAGATGACACTAGTAGTCAAATTCACATCCTATTTCTGGGTGTCTCCATTATTTTTACCTGGGAACAGGTGGTGGAGGAGGTGCAGCTCCCCGGCCTCTCACTGGCACCCCACGTCCACGAGAGGGTTCAGGTACTCCATTCAAGTAGGACAGCTCTAGAAATTGCTCCTGACAGATATCATCCATCATATCCTGGGAACGAAAGATACAAGGAGTATTGTATGGTATCTACACTTTCTACTGAGAAATCATCTGGTCCACGGAAGCCTTGAATTCTAAGAAGAGCTCTTGAGAGCCCAGATGAGGTCTCAGGTCATTCCTTCTCTGAAGTCAAATGGCACCCTATCTGTCACCTCTTTGAGAAAAGTCTTGATGGTAGACCCCCTCATTATTCATAATGTGGTCTCTGCCTAGCTCTCCGGATCACTTCCATTCTCTCTCTATATATAACCTCCTCACAAGCCAGACTGAACAACTTGTAGTTCAGAGCCTGGCATACTCTTACATATCCATTCTTTGCAAATAGTTTCCTTTTCCTGGAATAATAAAAGCCACTACCATTAATGGAGCTATATGCACTTGGCTCTATATAATAAGCTTTATATAGATTTTTCAGTTTAATCTTCAAAATGAGGGCCGGGTGCAGTGGCTCACGCCTGTAATCCCAGCACTTTGGGAGGCCGAGGCGGGCAGATCACAAGGTCAGGAGATCGAGACCACCCTGGCTAACACGGTGAAACGCTATCTCTACTAAAAATACAAAAAAATTAGCCGGGCGCGGCAGGCACCTGTAGTCCCAGCTACTCGGAAGGCTGAGGCAGGAGAATGGCGTGAACCCGGGAGGCGGAGCTTGCAGTGAGCCAAGATAGCGCCACTGCAGTCCGGCCTGGGCGAAAGAGTGAGACTCCATCTCAAAAAAAAAAAAAAAAAAAAAAAAAAAAATCTTCAAAATGACCCTGAAATAAGTAGGCAGATCTCCACATTTTACAGTTAAGAAAACAGACTCAAGGAGTATACATCAACCAGCTTAAGAACACAGAGCTACTAAATGGCAGACTCTAGATGTGAATTCAGAATTACCTGTCTCAAAATCTAGGTGTTGGATCAACAGGCTTTTTTGTCCTTATACTGTCTTTTTTGTCCACCTGAGGGATTCTTAATTCATCCTTACAAGACTTGCCTAAATAAGTGTCTCTTGAAAAACCTTCTCTTGATGCCACCCCTACAACTCCTCTTTTCTCAAAGTACCACATAATTCCCTATACCCAAGCACTTATCACATAATTTTAGAATTGTCTGTCACTAAACTGTAAGCTCTTTAGGAGCCATTTTTGTAACTTTACACCCAAGCATAGTATCAGACATCTGACAGATACTTAAGAAATGTTTGGGACGAACAAGAAACCTGAAGCTCAGAAAAGTGAAATGATAACCTGTTCAGGAAGACACAGATAGACAGACATACATAGTCCAGTGCTCTTCCTACGGCACCGTGAAGCATTGCTGGTATAGTTAATTGTTCTAAGGGGAAAATGGAGGGCTCTGGTCACAGATGCAAAAATAGCCTCACTTTTTTTTCCTCCACAAGAGGGAAAAATCAAATGCCATTGGCAAATCTTTTCACACTTCCTATTGAGAGCCATTCAGTCTTAATACTTCATGCATTTTTATATATCCCAGGCGTATACAGCTTCAATAGATGATGCTAGTCTTTGATGCCCCCCTCAACTCTCTAGCTCCTCCTACCTTACACATTACTGCTGCTTGAGACTCACACCTTGGAGAATCAAGTAACCAATGCCAGACCATTGCTCAGACTCCTCCAACTGCCACATCAACACTGAGGAAACCCACATCTCTCCGGCAAGCATCTTTTTCAAAAGATTCACTTACAAGCAAGCCTCATAAACCTAACCCTTCTGCGGAATATGACGTAGACTAACAATGAAGAGAGGAGATGGGCATTCCCTCTGCAGTCCTTTGGAAATTGAATGGCTTGGGTGATCAATAGAAAACCCCAAAAAGAGTAAATAGAATTTCCTTAAGATTATTAACCAGCTGTGTTTTTCTCTAGGATATGTTAAATGGTCTGTTTCATGTTGAACATTCTTTTTTTTTTTTTTTTGAGACAGAGCCTCACTCTGTCACCCAGGCCGGAGTGCAGTGGCGCAATCTCGGCTCACTGCAAGCTCCGCCTCCCGGGTTCATACCATTCTCCTGCCTCAGCCTCCCGATTAGCTGGGACTACAGGCGCCTGCCACCACGCCCAGCTAATTTTTTTTTTGAATTTTTAGTAGAGACGGGGTTTCACCATGTTAGCCAGGATGGCCTTGATCTCCTGACCTCGTGATCCACCCTCCTCGGCCTTCCAAAATGCTGGGATTACAGGTGTGAGCCACCGCGCCCCGCCTCATGTTGAACATTCTAATGAAGATGAGGTACTTGAAAGCAAAGCAGCTGCTAAGACATTTGAGACTGCTGGAATCCTTGGAGTTCAGCATTATGGGTACACAATGCCTAAAAACTTATTTATTTTTTTTTTTGGAGATGGAGTTTCACTCTTGTTGCCCAGGCTGGAGTCCAATGGGCAATCTCAGCTTACCGCAACCTCTGCCTCCTGGGTTCAAGCGATTCTCCCGCCTCAGCCTCCCTAGTAGCTGGGATTACAGGCATGTGCCACCACGCCCGGCTAATTTTGTATTTTTAATAGACAGGGTTTCTCCATGTTGGTCAGGCTGGTCTCGAACTCCCGACCTCAGGTGATCTGCCCTCCTCGGCCTCCCAAATTGCTGGGATTACAGGCGTGGGCCACCGTGCCTGGCCCACACTGCCTATAAATTTTTGCCCTATCAATTTTCACATCATCTGACACCACATTTAGTTCTAATTCCCTCATTTAACATTCAAGAAAACCAAGGACTGTATCTTACCTCCTCCTAGTTTTCTGATGAACACATGACACTTACTCAATTCTACTTAATAATATTCCAAATCCTTCATAAGTCTCCAGATTCATCCTTGTTATTAAATATTCAACAGTAGTATGTTAACTCTGACAACCACCAGGCCTTGCTAAAAGGCAAAAATAGTACCATTTCCTATTTATTCAAAGTAATATTCCAACCAAGTATTCAAAGGTGGTAACAAGCAAGATAGATAAACTGGCCTGTCCCATCTCTATCTAGTCCTCAGTAATAGTCTGAAAAAAGCTGCTCACCTATCTGTTAAACATCAATAGTCAACCTCTTCCAAACTAAACTCGTCCTCAGCAAACTCCTCCAGGAAAGAAATCCCTGAGTGTGCTCAGGTCAGAATTTAACCCAATAACACTAGATGCTATAAGCTTCTTGCTGCTAGCCTCTACTCTCTACAGCATGAACTTCTTGAGTGCAGAGACCCACCTTAGTCACTTTCCTAACACAATCTCCTTGTTCCACACTACTACCAAAATACTCAGCTAGGTGAAGACCCTGTTAAACCTTAGTTAACCAAATATCAGAATGCAGGCACACTGTGGACCCGAGATACTGACAAGATACCGGTACACAATGAAAACCACATTAGACAAGGAGGGATAGAGTGGCCTTGGAGCATAATGCTTTGAGAACTAGGTGCAAGTAACGAACTACCTCAGGAAAATGAACATAAGTGCAGAATTTGGTATACATACAGGTTATGCAGAGACCTTAGTTAAGAACCCCTACCTTCACAACAGCATAAGATCCCAGTTCTCTTTTGCTCAGAAGACACAGGATATGGATTTCCTTACCGGTACTAGAAATTTCTTGACTTCCTCCATGGCATGGGCCATAAGAGCATAAGCCTCACATGGGGGTCCAAAGACTTCAATGAAGACATGCAGATCCATATTCAAGTGGGCATATTTGGGGTCTCCACCTTTGCGCAGCTCTTCCTCCTATGGAAAAATGCAGAGAAATGTCACACCATGGACTAGGGAGAAAACACCACCTTTACCTCTAAGCCAAAGGAACAGCAAGAAATACCCCTAATGTCCATGAAAAACAGTAAAGTTAATTGGTATGAGCTGAGAAGAATTAAACAAAAAAAAAAAAAAAAAAAGAAAGAAAAAAGAAAAACAGTAAAGTTTAAGAAAGTAAAACAAGCAGCCAGGCGCGGTGGCTCACGCCTATAATCCCAGGACTTTGGGAGACTGACGCGGGAGGATCACAAGGTCAGGAGTTCGAGACCAGTCTGACCAATGTGATGAAGCCCCGTCTCTACTAAAAATACAAAAATTAGCCGGGCATGGTGGCGCACGCCTGTAATCCCAGCTACTCAGGAGGCTGAGGCAGGAGAATTGCTTGAACCCGTGAGGTGGAGGTTGCAGTGAGCCACTGCACTCCAGCCTGGGCAATAGAGCAAGGCTCCCTCTCAAGAAAAAAAAAAAAAGTAAAACAAACTCTCAAGAACAGTAATTTGCACAGCCTGCTAAACTTGCACATGGTCTGCTGCTTACAGTTAATTGTTGTCTTAAATCCCTGAGGTATCCACTGGAGCTCTTACTAAAAGCATAAAGAAGAAAAACTTAATTCTAGTCTCTATTCAGATAATAGCTGTTTGCCAAGCATTTGTTTTTAAATCACAGGTAGAGCTGTTAATCACCACGAGCTCTGCTTATCTGCTTATATGGTCTAGGGAGTGCTAGGGGAAGAAAGAAGTCAGGACAGAGGGAAGAAAAGCTCATGTAAATCTCATTAGTTAGAACACACTTCAGCCGTAACTATATGCATCTAGCAAGAAATGACCTGAGAAAACAAACATGTGTCCATTAGGCTACATAAAAGGAGGGTTGAAAGAATTGGTTTTTGGACTGTAGCAGGAATATCTCATCAAATAAGGTGACCCCAGAAGGCTAAGACTATTCTGTTTTGGTGAGAAGTTTCTTGTCACAGAGTACACAGCGTATGTGGCTACAGCATGGGGAAAAAAAAGACGCATTAGATTCTGTAGTCAGGATTACTCATGGTTCCTTTTGGAAAACATTCTTTTAGTGAGCCTCACATTCCAAACTGGCTATAAAACAAACCAACTAATCCTCAAACTCATCTGCTCTCACAACATTATTGTTCTCACTTTTCCAGGTTACAAAAAAGGGGGTGTGCTATTTGCATTTTAGCGTCTTTTGTCTGCTTTAGACTAAATTTTAGTATATTCAGTTCCCCTTTCAAGTTTTCACAGACAATCCTACCAATGAGCAACATGCTACTGCTGTTTCCATTACTATACAGTCAAAAAGTCCAAAAGAAAACTATCACCAGGGCACACCTAGGCTCTTCCAGGGTTGCCAAGCAAGTAAATTAACTTGGTGTATAATCTCTTGCATCCAGTGCAAACTTAAAGGAGCCACATTCTGTGTACACATACAAAATTCTTGCCTCTATAAGACATCCATACTGCATTCTGGGCAAGTAGAAGGCATTAGGATGTCCTCTTGCCTCACCAATGTGAGCTTACCTTGGCTTTGTCTCTCATTGAGCCCTTTCCCAATACAGAGATCTTTGCACCAGTCTCTTCCTGCAGTCTTTTGATTGTATTCCCTTGTGGTCCAAGAATCTTCCCCACAAAATTGAACTGACAGAAAATAGAGGATTTCTAAATATACATGCTACTATATAAAAACATTTCCACATAAATTACCTCACTTGATTTTAAACAACCCTGCAAAGGTAGAGTATTACCATTCCCATTTTACTGAAGGACACTGAAGCCATATTAATGAAGTGATTAGCTTAAGGTTATGAAACTAGAAAGTGGCAGTTCCTAGACCTGAATTTGGCTTTTCTGATGTATTCTGGTGCTCTTCCATAATACATTAAGACCTTTACTATTTTATTTTTTACTTTATTTTGAGACAGGCTCTCACTCTGTTGCCCAGGCCAAAGTGTAGTGACACAATCATGGCTCATCACAGCCTCAACTTTCTGGACTCAAGTGATCCTCCTGCCCCAGCCTCCGGAGTAGCTGGGTACAGGTGCACACCACAACACCAGGCTAATTTTTGTATTTTTTGTAGAGATGGGGTTTCGCTATGTTGCTCAGGCTGGTCTTGAACTCCTGGGCTCAAGCAATCTGCCTGCATCGGCCTCCCAAAGTGCTGGCATTACAGGCATGAGCCACTGTGCCTGGCCCAGCACTTAACATACATCAACATTTTTAAGGCAGTGACCTCAGAACAGAAGAGACTATATAGCACCCTTTGATAACACGCTGGATAAACTAAATGTAACCAAATGCTTTCCTAAAAAAAAAAAAAGGAAGAAAAAAAAGCATTTACTTAAAAGTAAACTTTTAGTGAGAAAATAAAATTAACTTCAACCGATTGAGGATTCATATTATATTTCCTTTTATTTAGATTTCAGGTTAGTCTTTTGACAAAGAGCAACTCTTCAGGTTTTAATTTTTTTTTCTTTGAACTTGTAGCCTGAGCAATCATTTGAGAAAGAAACTTTTTGATAATAAAAAGATGATTATATTTCCTTCCTGGCTATAGCTATGTTATTAGTTAAGAACTTAGATATTTCAACTCTCAGTAACAGGTACTACAAGCATGAAAGAGAAGCTTCACAGGCTTAAGTTTCTAAAGCATCACAATCCCCAGGAGTCTTTATTATAGCCCATGACTCTCTCATAACTATAAAGATAACTCAAAGATCCAAAGCACTTTTTGCCTTACCTTGGGATACTGCTTGACAGGTATCAGCACTCGCTCTTTCAGTTTCATGTTCTTATGAGAAAATAAATCCAAATAATTCTCCTCATCATCCTTTTTTGAGTCTCCTTTCTGAATCTTCTCAATTTCTGAATAGGAAAAACAATTTATTTTTGCCCTGGTAAATAAATGCAAATTTTGAAGTCTGCTTAAAGCAATAACATGGAATACCATATAGTGAAACCAAATAGTTCACACAAATGTGCCAATTTCAGAAAGAAACTAGCTGAAAGCACTAAAGCTATATGAAGTTGACTAGACAGCCCAAAGCCTGCTTCTAATAAAAGAAGTGTACTCTTCCACCCTCACCTGAAGCCATGACAACAGAGACATTTAAATGTTTCTTAAATCAATTTAACAAAATTAATTGGGTGAGATGGGGGAAAGGAGAATAAAGAAACAAACAAAAAAATCAAAATCTGCATCAAGACAAAGCATAATCTTACCTTGAAAAAAACAAAAGTAAATAATCTAAATATACAATGGATAGTTCCATTAAAGTTCCACGGTGACATTAGTACTCTAGATACTAGTCCTTAAGAGTCTGAAAGACCTTATTCTTACTCTGCTACTCACTAGTCGTGTGACCTAAGACAAGTTAATAAAATACGTAGATATGCCTAATTAAGGCCAATTTTTCATAAAGTACTTAATATATCGTTACCGTTATCTAGCCCAAATTCAGCCAATGCCTAAATGATACAAAATGCACAAGGTACTTTTTTTTTTTTTGAAATGGAGTTTCGCTCTTTTTGTCCAGGTTGGAGTGCAATGGCATGATCTCGGCTCACTGCAACCTCTGCCTCCTGGGTTCAAGCGATTCTTCTGCCTCAGCCTCCCAAGTAGCTGGGATTACAGGTGTGTGCCACCATGCCCGGCTAATTTTGTATTTTTAGTAGAGAAGGGTTTTCTCCATGTTGGTCAGGCTGGTCTCGAACTCCCGACCTCAGGTGATCCGCCTGCCTCAGCCTCCCAAAGTGCTGGGATTACAGGCGTGAGCCACCGCGCCCAGCCACCAGGTACTTTTTAAAAAAACATTTTATTGAAGTATAACTGATATGTAAAAAGTTATACATAATTAATGTATACAATGATGAGTTTGGAGATAAGTATACACCCATGAAACCATCACCACCATCATGGGCACAGACATATCCATCATCACCTAAAAGTACTTTCAATTCGCGGGTTAAGACAGTTTCATTAGATAGAAACTTGGCATACAAAAAGATTTCCTACCATTAAGGAACTTCATTCATTGAGTGACTGCAAGTGTTTGAGTGCTTCCTATAGTATGGAGAGGCAGATGAAGGGAGGGCTATAATAGGTACAATCATTAACCACTATGGAGGACTTAATAAGAGCCAGACATCTGTCTTGCAAAGCACAGGAGATACAACAGAGCGAGTCAGACTGGTCTCTTGTCTTCACTGTTTATATACTGGAGTTCCCAGACTATACAGGTGGCAATGAAGTATAGTTAAGTGCTATAACAGGAGTTCTAATAGAGATGAGGGCAGAGTGCCCAAGGATGAGCAGCAACTGAAAGCTTATATGATCCACTGAGAGTAGTTAAAAAAAAAAAATTGGCCAGGTGCTGTGGCTCACGCTTGTAATCCCAGCACTTTGGGAGGCTGAGGCAGGAGGATCACAAGGTCTGGAAATCGAGACCATCCTGGCTAACACGGTGAAACCCCATCTCTACTAAAAATACAAAAAAAAATTAGCGGGCGTGGCGGTGGGCACCTGTAGTCCCAGCTACTAGGGAGGCTGGGGCAGGAGAATGGCATGAACCCAGGAGGCGGAGCTTGCAGTGAGCCGAGATCGCGCCACTGCACTCCAGCCTGGGCGACAGAGCGAGACTCTGTCTCAAAAAAAAAAAAAAAAAAAAAGTATATATAGTATATATATATACGTGTATATATACTCCCTAAAATCAGTGGAACATTCTAAATATCAGAGAATAGTCTGTAATAGAATATTACATAACATTCCCATCTTCTATAATTTTAAGGCGGGGGTTCTCAAACTTCTTCATGCATCACAATCACCTAGAAGAGGGCTTATTAAACTAGATTGCTGGGCTTCAAAGCCAGTCTGGGATTTGTGTTAGGAATTTGCATTTCCAACAAATTCCCAGGTAATTCTGATATTGCTGGTCCAGGGACCATACTTTGAAAACCATTGGCTTGAAGTATAAAGACACCCTACCTCAAACACGTTCCACAAATCTATACCCTTAACAGTTTTTATTTATTAATTATTATTTTTTGAGACACAGTCTCGCTCTGTCACCCAGGTTGGAGCGCAGTGGTGCAATCTCTGCTCACTGGAACCTCTGCTTCCCGGGTTCAAGCGATTCTCCTGCCTCAGCCTTCCAAGTAGCTGGAACTACAGGCATGCGCCACTATGCCCGGCTAATTTTTCTCCCTATTTTTAGTAGAGATGGGGTTTCACCATGTTGGCTGGGCTGGTCTCGAACTCCTGACTTCAGATGATCCACTCGCCTCGGCCTCCCAAAGTGCTGGGATTACAGATGTGAGCCACCGTACTGGCCTAACAGTTTTTAAAATAAATATTTAGAGAGGCGCAGCTGTGAAATATATAGACGAAGAAAAGTAACTGACTCTGACATGCCTTAGAGAATTTAGAATTTCAGACTGAATGCTTGTTTGTTAAAAAGCCTAATTTCAGATGCTATACTATACCATGAACTAATAGACACACACTTCCTGGTTTTCTGACAATTAAAATTGCCGACGAATTGTAAATATCCTTAATTAAAAACCTTTACTCCTATGAGAACTGTAAATGACAGTGCTCTTCACAATCCTGTTTCAGTGCTTGGAATAGAAAACAAATTTGACCTTACAGTTAACAGAGTAATGCTTCATTCAACAGTCTACTTGTGAGGGTAATCCTAACCCTAACCCTTACTGTTTGGTGGCAGATCCTGACCTCTACTCCTTTTCCCCTACTGCTAATATACTTTTTCTGATCAATCTTTTTGAGCCTACTGTACCTGACTACACCACTTTCTAAGTTCTCAGACTGGAAAACTTAGTTATTCAATCCTCAAAGTCCTAGAAGAACAAAGATGCCATAATTCTGATCTGAGAACATCGCCAAGGAGCTTTTAATAATGTGGAACAGGCCAGGAGAGGTGGCTCATGCCTGTAATCCCAGCACGTTGGGAGGCTAAGGTGGGCAAATCACCTGAGGTCAGGAGTTCGAGACCAGCCTGGCCAACGTGGTGAAACCCCATCTCTACTAAAAAAATATATACATAGGCCGGGCGCGGTGGCTCACGCCTGTAATCCCAGCAGTTTGGGAGGCTGAGGTGGGCGGATCACCTGAGGTCAAAAATTCGAGACCAGCTTGGTCAACATGGGGAAACCCCGTCTCTACTAAAAATATAAAAATTAGCCAGGCGTGGTGGTGTGCACCTGTAATCCCAGCTACCGAGAAGGCTGAGGGAGGAGAATCGCTGGAACCCGGGAGGCAGAGGCTGCAGTGAGCTCAGATTGCGCCACTGCACTCCAGCTTGGGCGATAGGGCAAGACTCCATCACAACAACAAAAAAGAATGTGGAACAAATTAGATACTTCATTTTATCTATGTCGCTTTGTGCTTCTGAGGGCTACCATTGAGTTAGACCTTTCAGCTGTATTTTATACCACTTTCCAGAAACCTTGGTCAGTGCAAGACGATTCAAAGTCTGTTCATCTGCTATACTCCTACAAGAAGGTGTGTTTATATGCAATGTAATGCACTCTGTGAATTTAAGGCCTTTCATTTTTTCATTTCTTAAAGACCAGTGTGATAGTATAAGACCTTTCTATAACATGGATTCTTCTATTTTTGAACTACTCAGATCTTAGAATCCTTCTGTCCAATTATTTCACAACTTTTTAAAGAATAGCAGTGGCCAGGCATGGTGGCTCACACTTGTAATCTCAGCATTTGGGGAAGCTGAGGCAGAAGGATCACTGGAGCCCAGGAGTTTGGGACCAGAGCGGGCAACACAGTGAGACCCCTTCTCTATAAAAAATAACAAATTAGTCAGGCATGGTGGTATGCGCCTGTGGTCCCAGCTATTTGGGAGGCTGAGGCAGGAGGATAAGCAGTTGGAGGCTGTAGTGAGCCAAGATCATGCCACTGCACTCCAGCCTGGGTGACAGAGTAAGGCCCTGTCTCAAAAAAAGCAAAGGAAAGCATTTTTAGAGAATTCAGAGAAGGATCATTTAAATAAAACAGAGGGTTGAAAAGAGAATCAGAATTTTAACCTACAAAGCAAAGGACTGGTTGGGCACAGTGGCACATGCGCTTGTAATCCCAGTGCTTTGGGAGGCTGAAGCAGGATGACTGCTTTGAGCCCAGGAGCTTGAGACCAGCTTGGGCAACACAGCAAGACCCTGTCTCTACCAAAAATAAATAAATAAAAAAATATATATATATATTTAAATTAGCTGGGTGTAGTGGTACCTGCCTATTATCCTACCTACTCAGGAGGCTGTGGTGGGAAGATCGCTTGAGCCCAAGAGTTCAAGGCTGCAGTGAACTATGATGACTGTGCAACTGCACTCCAGCTTGGGTATCGAAGGGAGAGAGGAGGGGAGAGGGGAGAAAGGGAGGAAGGAAGGAGGGAAGGGAGGGAGGGAAGAAGGGAGGGGGCAGGAAGGGAGGCAGGGAGGGGATGAAGGGAGAGGGAGAGGGAAGAAAAGGAAGCAAGCAGAAGACTAAGAAGCTACTCGAGCTTTCAAGAAGCGTGGAGGGGGCCAGGCGCTGTGGCTCATGCCTGTAATTCCAGCACTTTGGGAGGCTGAGGCTGGTGGATCACCTGAGGTCAGGAGTTCGAGACCAGCCTGACCAATACAGTGAAACCCCATCTCTATTAAAAGTACAAAAATGAGCTGGGCGTGGTGGCGTGTGCCTGTAGTCCCAACTGCTTGGGAGGCTGAGACAGAAGAATTGCTTGAACCCGGGAGGCGGAGGTCACAGTGAGCTGAGATCGTGCCACTGCACTCTAGCCTGGGTGACAGAGCGAGACTCTGTCTCAAAAAAAAAAAAAAAAAAAAAAAAGGAGGAGCTGAATTTTTTTTTTTTTGAGATAGGGTCTCACTCTGTCACCCAGGCTGGAATGAGTGGCACAATAATGGCTCACTGTAGCCTCAACCTCCTGGGTTCAGGTGATCCTCCCACCTCAGCACCCCCAGTAGGTGCAACCATAGGCGCGTGCCACCGTGCCTGGCTAATTTTTTTTATTTGTAGAGATGGGGTCTCCCTATTTTGCCCAGGTTGGTCTTGAACTCCTGGGCTCAAATGATCCTTCCACTTCGGCCTCCCAAAGTGCTGGGATTATAGGCGTGACCTACTATGTTCCCCCCGCCTTTTTTTTTGTTTGTTTTAAAGAGATGGGTTCTCTACTGCCTAGGCTGAAGCATAGTGACACCATCATAGTTCACTGCAGCCTCGAACTCCTGAGCTCAAGTGATCCTCCCGCCTCAGCCTCCCCAGTAGCTAGGACTAAAGGTGCGTGCCACCTTACCCAGGTAGGGCTGAATATTTATTTGATGCCTACTATATATCAAATACCATAGAACTATTACCTCATTAATCCTCAAAAATCACTCAGTGAACTGAGTTACTTACATCTGAGGCAACAAAAACTCAGACGTTAAATAACTATCTCTAGGTCATAAAATTGTTAAAGTAACAGAATAAGAATTAAAAACCCACGCCTGGCTGGGCACAGGGGCTCACATCTGTAATCCCAGAACTTTGGGAGGCCGAGGTGGGAGGATTGCTTGAGCCCAGGAACTTGAGACCTGCCTGGGCAACAGAGTGAGACCCCATCTTTACTAAAATTAAAAAAAAAAATTTAATTAAATTAGCTCAGTGTGGTGGTGTACAACTGTTGTCCCAGTTACTAGAGAGGCTGAGGCAGGATGATCACTTGAGCCCAGGAGTTGGAGGCTGTGGTGAGCCATAATGGTGCCACTGCATTCCAGCTTGGGTGACAGAGCAAGACTCTGTCTCTAAAAAAAAATTAATAAAAAATTTTAGAAAACCCCCAAAACTGAGGCCTTTAGGCCTTTTCTGACTTTCTTTTTTTTTTGAAACGAAGTCTCACTCTGTCGCCCAGGCTGGAGTGCAGTGGCACAATCTCAGCTCACTGCAACCTCTGCCTCCCAGGTTCAAGCAATTCTCCCTACCTCAGCCTCCTGAGTAGCTGGGATTACAGGCATCTGCCACCACGCCCAGCTAAATTTTGTATTTTTAGTAGAAAGAAGGTTTCACCATGTTGGCATGGCTGGTCTTCAACTCCTGATCTCAGGTGATCCACCCACCTTGGCCTCCCAAAGTGCTGGAATTACAGGCGTGAGCCACCGCGCCAGGCCTCTAACTTCTAATTTCATGCTTTTCCTATTGTCTCTTGATGAGTGTGTGTTTGTGGGGGGCACACTTTATTTAAGCAAGGAAGAGCTGACTTTTATAAAATTTTGGGAAGTACAATTTATACCCTCAGACACTGGCATGTGGCCTAAAGGTAATAAAAGGGCTTTATGGGTGTCTCAGATGTTCAGTTGTCTGATGGTCTTTCTTTTTTCTTTTTCAACTCTGTATGTCTCTCCTTGTCCTTGCTTTCCCCGGAGAGCTAGAGTAGACTGAAATGGGAAGACAAAAAATCAAGGAGGAGCTTCCTAAAAATGGTTTAACCTCAGGCAAAAGTACTTTCTAGACAACCCTTTTGGAACTGACTCCTTTAAGTAATCTTTGCTTGGGTCTCTGGAGACCTTGGATATCCCAAGGGCCAAAGAAAACAAAGCTGAGGTGTAAACAACACAAGAGGTGACCCATTTGTTTCCCAGCCACTCAGAATAATCATATCTTATCCAATGCCTTCTATGTGTCAGGAATTTTGTATTTATTATTTCACTTTGTCTTTGTAACCAGTATTATCTTCATTTGACAGATGAAGAAACCCGGGCTCAGAAAAGCTATATAACTTGTCCAAGATCTCAAAACTAATTAGTGACATAGCAGATACTTAAACCCAAGTCACTTCTTATACCAAAGAAAGTAAATTCAATTAACCTTTCAAAATTTCCTTCATCTTTTACTGTAACTTAACCTTTCCCACCCCCCACTTTTTTTTTTTTTGTAGATTTTATCCCAACCAGACTGTAAGCTTCCACGTTGCTTAATATATCTTGGAGGAAAGACAAGGGTTTTGAAGCTAGACAAAGTGGGTTTGATTCCCAGCTCTCCTACATGCTTGGTGTATGACTTTAAAAGAGAATGTTAATAAGAAAAATAGTAAGAAAAAAAGAGAGAGGGCGAAAAAGAGATGTAACGCACACAAAAAAAGTTAATATTAGAGAAGTTTGGGAAAATTATATACCAACTTTATCAACTGGTCTGGCTTAACTAAAAAATCAACTGAACTTTTTTTTTTTTTTTGAGACAGGGTCTTGCTCTGTCACCCACACTGGAGTGCAGTGGCGCAATTTTGGCTCACTGCAACCTCCGCCTCCCGGGTTCAAGCAATTCTCCTGTCTCAGCCTCCCGAGTAGCTGGTGACTATAGGCGCATGCCACCACACCTGGCTAATTTTTGTATTTTTAGTAGAGACGGGGTTTCACCGTGTTAGCTAGGATGGTCTCGATCTCCTGACCTTGTGATCCACCTGCCTCGGCCTCCCAAAGTGTTGGGATTACAAGCGTGAGCCACCGCGCCCGGCCAACTGAACGTTTGATATGGCCTGCATAAGGAACAAGACAATGGTCAAGATTTTCTAAGTATCCAGAGCGAGTATTTCTAGGAGAGCAAGATTCTCAGAACTGCTCTAAAAGGTCAGGGTTCATTTCATACCCTCCTCTAGACTCCCACCATACTTGGTTCTACACTTCTAAACACAGCACTCCTCCTTTGCCTGTTGTTAACAATCTCTGGACTCCTTCCATTGCTGAGTGTCTGTAATTCTTAGTACAGTACAATGCTTGATACACAACAGGCATCTATAATCATTAACCGAATTAAAAGAAATGTACCGGCTGGGGCGCGGTGGCTCACACCTGTAATCCCAGCACTTTGGGAGGCCAAAGTGGGCAGGAGATCGAGACTATCCTGGCCAACATGGTGAAACCCTGTTTCTACTATGGTGAAACCCTGTCTCTACTAAAGATTTAAAGATTTACTCTAGCTAAATCTAAAAACTGGTTGGGCGTGGTGGGGCGTTTCTGAGTCTCAGCTACTCAGGAGGCTGAGAGAGGAGAATTGCTTGAACCCGGGAGGTGGAGGTTGTAGTGAGCCGAGATCATGCCACTGCACTCCAGACTCCAGCCTGGGTGACAGAGCAAGACTCCATCTCCTAAAAAAAAAAAAAAGAAAGAAAAAAGAAATGTGCCGCTGGGTGTGGTGCCTCACACCTATAATCCCAGCACTTTGGGAGGCCGAGGCAGGCAGATAACCTGAGGTCAGAAGTTCAAGACCAGCCTGGCCAACACGGTGAAACCTTGTCTCTACTAAAAATACAAAACTTAGCCGGGCATGGTGCCGCCTGCCTGTCAAAAATTAGCCAGGTGTGGTGTCATGCGCCTGTAATCCCAGTTACTTGAGAGGCTGAGGCACAAGAATCGCTTGAACCCGGGAAGCAGAGGTTGCAGTGAGCCAAGATTGCGTTACTGCACTCCAGCCTGAGTGACAGAGTGAGAACCTGTTTCAAAAAAAAACAAATACAAAAAAGTATGGTTAACACCCTCGACTTCCCTTAAACAACTCACATGACTTTATCATCCCCAAATTTATAATTCTCAACTTTTCTGTTGGTATCATCTTTTGGAATCAGAAGCACCGTAAGCTTACTATTGCAAAACAACTTCATTCGTTTTATTTATCAAATTACTTACTGTTTCAAGCAAGAGCACAAAGCCAATAGGTTCTTTATCTTTTTTGGAATCATGGGTCCCTCTGAGAATTTGATGGAAGCTACTGATTAGCAACCCAGAAAAAAATACAAACTCATAATATATTATATACAATATTGGCTATTGGTATAGAAAGGCTGGGTATTGGTTAAAAAAAAATCCCCCAAAGGCCTGTTACAAGCCCTTTCATATGGGCTCAATTTTTACATTCCAGGACAGTAGAAAACTCTGTCATATTGACTATGGTCTCCCAAATCTTTTCCTTAGTGCACAATTTAGAGCTTTGCAACTTTCAAAAAAAATTTTTTTTAATTTTAAGGCAATTTTAGATTTATATGCAGTTTTAAGAAATAACAGAGATCCTGTATACTTTAGTTTTCCCCATAACATTTTGCATATCTGTATCACAATCAGAAAATTAACATTAAAATAAGAAAATTTGTTGTACAGGTTTCATGGAAAAAAAAATTAACAATTCATTGACTTTATTAGGATTTCACCACCTTTACATGTACTTGTTTGCTTAGTTCTATGCAATTTAATCAGACTCATGTGACCACCACCTCAGTCAAGATACAGAACAGTTCCATCATGAGGATCCTTACCCTTTGATAGCCAGTCACCGTTTTCCCTCATCTCTCACCACTGGCAACCACTAATATAGTCTTCATCTCCACTATTCTGTTTCTTCAAGAATGTTATATTAATGAAATCATATAGTATGTAACCTTTTGAGATTGGCTTTCTTCACTCAGCTTAATTCTCTTGTGATCAAGCAAGTTGCTGCATTTATTAACAGTTCCTTTTTTTTTTTTTTTTTTTTTTTTACTGCACAGTACTGTTCCACGGTATGGGTGTGCCAGTTTATTGGAGGCATTTGGTTTGTTTCCAGTTTTTGGCTACTATGAATAAAGCTGCTGTGAACATTCGTGTACAGGTTTTGTGTTGAGTTTTAATTTCCCTGAAATAAATACCCAAGAATGCAACTGTTGAACGATACGGTAAGCACATTTTTTTTTTTTTTTTTTTTGAGACAGGATCTCACTGTTGCCCAAGCTGGAGTGCAGTGGCACGATCTCAGCTCAAGGCAGCCTCGACCTCCTGGGTTCAAGCGATTCTTCCACCTCAGCCTAAGACCAATCTCCTGGGTTCAAGCGATCCTTCTGCTTCAGGCTCCCGAGTAGTTGGGACTATGGGTGTGTGCCGCCATTCTCAGCTAATTTTTAAATTTTCTGTAGAGACAAGCTCTCACTAGGGCTCAAGCAATCCTCTCACCTTGGCCTCCCAAAGTCCTGGGATTACAGGCATGAGCCACCATGCCCAGCCAGTAAGCACATTTAGTTTTGTAAAAAACAAAAAACAAACAAACAAACAAAACCTGCATTGGGCTGGGCATGGTGGCTCACACCTGTAACACAGGTACTTTGGGAGGCTGAAGAGGGAGGATCACGGTCAGGAATTCGAGACCAGCCTGGCCAACATGGTGAAACCCCATCTCTACTAAAAATACAAAAATCAGCCGGGCATGGTGGTGGGCGCCTGTAATCCCACCTACTCGGGAGGCTGAGGCAGGAGAACTGCTTGAAACCGAGAGGTAGAGGTAGCAGTCAGCCAAGATCGCGCCACTGCACTCCAGCGTGAGCGACAGAGCGAGACTCAATCTCAAAACAAACAAACAAAAAAACAAAACCTGCAATATCACAGATAAATGTATACTTAATGATATTCTGCTTTATCTTACTAGGCTTTGTTTTATAGAAATAGTATTATACTGTATGTAGTCTTATGGGACGTACTTTCTTCATATAACATTAGATTTTGGAGATTTCTCCATGTTGTTGCCTGCAGCTATAGTTCATCCATTTTCACTGCTGTACAAATATTTTCTTTTTCTTTCTTTCTTTTTGCTTTTTTTTGAGATTGAGTTTCACTTGTTGGCTAGATCTCAGCTCACTGCAACCTCTGTCTCCCGGGTTTCAGCAATTCTCCTGCCTCAGCCTTCCAAGTAGCCGGCATTACAGGCACCTGCCACCACGCCCAACTAATTTTTGTATTTTTAGTAAAGACAGGGTTTCACCATGTTGGTCAGGCTGGTCTTAAACTTCTGACCTCAGGTAATCCACCCGCCTCGGCCTCCCAAAATGCTGGGATTACAGGCGTGAGAAACTGTGCCCAGCCAAATATTTTCTGTTGTAAATCTATCACATTATCCAATGAATGGTGAAACAAGTTGCAACATTTTGTGAACAAGGTACACCATTTCATGAATCAAGTGCTCATGTATAAGTTTCTTTGAGCATATTCCTAGAAAAGGTGTTGCTGGTTTTTTTTTTTTTTTTTAAGACAGAGTCTCGCTCTGTCGCCCAGGCTGGAGTGCAGTGGCGGCGCAATCTCGGCTCACTGCAAACTCCACCTCCCGGGTTCAAGTGATTCTCCTGCCTCAGCCTCCTGAGTAGCTGGAATTACAGGCTCCCGAGTAGCTAGGATTACAGGCACGTGCCACCACGCCCAGCTATCTTTTGTATCTTTAGTAGAGACAGGGTTTCACCATGTTGGTCAGACTGGTCTCGAACTTCTGACCTCAAGTGATCCGACTGCCTCGGCATCCCAAAGTGCTGGGATTACAGGCATGGGCCACCGCACCTGGCCTTACTCTCCAGTTTGTTTGTTTGTTTGTTTTTGAGACGGAGTCTCACTCTGTCCCCCAGGCTGGGGTGCAGTGGCGCGATCTCGGCTCACTGCAAACTCCACCTCCCGGGTTCACGCCATTCTCCTGCCTCAGCCTCCCCAGTAGCTGGGACTACAGGCGCCCGCCACTGCGCCCAGCTAATTTTTTTGTATCTTTTAGTAGAGACGGGGTTTCACTGTGTTAGCCAGGATGGTCTTGATCTCCTGACCTCGTGATCCACCCGCCTCGGCCTCCCAAAGTGCTGTGATTACAGGCGTGAGCCACCGCACCCGGCCTGTTTGCTTTTTTGAGACGGAGTCTCACACTGTCGCCCAGGCTGGAGTGCAGTGGTGCGATCTTGGCTCACTGCAACCTCCGTCTCCTGAGTTCAAATGATTTTCCTGCCTTAGCCTCCTGAGTAGCTGGGATTACAGGCGTCCACCACCACACCAGGGGTAATTTTTTGTATTTTTAGTAGAGACAGGGTTTCACCACGTTGGCCAGGCTGGTCTCGAACTCCTGACCTCGTGCTTTGCCTGCCTCGGCCTCCCAAAGTGCTGGGATTACAGGCATGAGCCACCAGGCCCGGCCCTTATTTTCCAGTTTTAAAAGCAGGTTTTGCTAGCCCTGTAGAATGAACTGGGAAGGTCTCAATGTATTTCTAGAGAATATTGTAAATAAAGGAATTAACTATTTTGAAGTTTCAACAGACTTTGTAAAATGTTTTCCACTGTATGCTTTTGAAGGATGGATTTTTGAGTATCCCTCCAAGATCTTTTGCAGATTGCTAATCTATTCAAAATGTTTATTCTTGAGTCACTTATACTAACTTGTATTTCCCTAATTGTAGAAAGTAGAAAAATAGGCCGGGCGCAGTGGCTCATGCCTGTAATCCCAGCACTTTGGGAGGCCGAGGCAGGCGGATCACCTGAGGTCGGGAGTTTGAGACCAGCCTGACCAACATGGAGAAACCCCGTCTCTACTAAAAATACGAAATTAGCCGAGCGTGGTGGCACATGCCTATAATCCCAGCTACCAGGGAAGCTGAGGCAGGAGAATTGTTTGAACCTGGGAGGTGGAGGTTGCGGTGAGCCGAGATCGCGCCATTGCACTCCAGCCTGGGCAACAAGAGTGCAACTCCGTCTCAAAAAAAAAAAAAAAAAAAAAAAGGAGAAAAAGAACACTGGTATCTATACAACAGCATTTTACTTACTATATATTAACACAATAAGGTAAATTATTTCTCTTCCAGAAAACAAAGATAGATGATTGAATCCTTATGTCTGCAGACACATTCGAATATATACAACAGCATTTTACTTAGTATATAAATATATTAACACAATAAGGTAAATTATTTCTCTTCCAGAAGACAAAGATGGATGATTGAATCCTTATGTCTGCAGATACATTCGACAGTCATCACAGCTGAATATCAATCTGGCTAACATAGAAGTCTACATTCAAAATCTACATCCCTCAAAATTTTGTCTTTTTTTTTTTTTTTTGAGACGGAGTCTTGCTTCTTCACCCAGGCTGGAGTGCAATGGTGCAATCTGGGCTCACTGTAACCTCCAACTCCCGGTTTCAAGTGATTCTCCTGCCTCAGCCTCCCAAGTAGCTGGGATTACAGGCATGTGCCACCACGCCCGGCTAATTTTTGTATTTTTGGTAGAGACGGGGTTTCACCATGTTGGCCAGCCTGGTCTTGAACTCCTGACCTCAAGTGATCCGTCTGCCTTAGCCTCCCAAAGTGTTGGGATTATAGGTGTGAGCCACTGTGCCCGGCTGTCATCATTTTTTCATCAGTCCCACCTTCAATGAAGGTGAATATGTATTATTTCGTGAAATATTTAATAAGAGGCCACTCTGTGCAGCACTCTTCAAGGCATAGAAGATACAACGGTGAACAAAGTAGACAAAAGATTCCTGCGCTCTGGTGGAGCTGACATTCTAGCCATGGAGAATGGGTAATCAACAAACAAATACTGTACATAACGACAATATAGTGCAACAGATGCTGATAGTGAAAAAGTAAACCCAGGAAAGGAAGAGGAGAGCTGTGTAGGTGGTATAGGAAGAGTGCTCAGGGTCTCACGGTACCTTATTGGGAATGGTCAAAGGTGCCTGGAGGAGCCACAGTCCCACGCAGTAGACTCTGCTCTCTGGTTTCCTTTTTGTATCTTAGCCTTATCATCTTCACTGCCCTGTTAACACTGTGATACTTTCAAATATACTTTTTTTTTTTTTGGTCACCTATCATCCCAGATAAATTTTAATATTTTGTCCCACTATAGCTTAAAGTACAATTTGCAGCAGGCACTATAGTGAGGGAACGGGGAAGGTGTGTAGACTGACCAAAAATCCTGGTTACGATGCTTACTAATTTTGTTACCTTAGGCAAATTATTAATCTCTGGGTGTCTTGGTTTCCTCATCTGTATAAGTGAGGATAATAAAAGTAAGTTCTCATTTCATTTTATAGGTTAAATATTTAATGTAAAGTGCTCAGACCTCAAACATTAAGTGTTAGCTATATTTTTCTTCCGTGTGTTCTTTTCTTTCTTTCTTTCTTTTTTTCCTTTTTTGAGATGGAGTTTAGCTCTTGTTGCCCAGGCTGGAGTGTAATGGCGCAATCTGGGCTCCCTGCAACCTTCGCTTCCCAGGTTCAAGTGATTTTCCTGCCTCAGCTTCCAAAGTAGCTGGGATCACAGGCGTGCGCCACCACGCCAAGCTAATTTTGTATTTTTAGTAGAGACGGGGTTTCACCATGTTGATCAGGCTGGTCTCCAACTCCTGACCTCGCGATCAGCCCGTCTCGGCCTCCCAAAGTGCTGGGATTACAGCTGTGAGCCACCGCGCCTGCCCCTTCCATGTGATCTTACCAGAGCTTAAATACTACTATTCTATCTTCTCAAAGTCTCACTTCCGCACAATGGGTTGTGACTTCACTGCAATCCCCTTGCAAGATAATTCAGAAATACCTTAAAAGCCAGGCTCAACATATATTAACACTTATCCATGCTAGAAAGAATTCATACATCCCAAACCAACATTAACCTCAATCACATTTCTCCAATTTCAGTTGGGTTTTAAAAAAATACATCCAGAAAGCCCAAGTTAAAAATAAAGAGCACTCTCTTAGTTAAGCAATGAGGGGAGACTGAAAATTAAAAGTAACTTTTAAGGATCAACAGTTTTTGACAGTTATCTTAAGAAAGCATAAAAGATGACCACCACACTGGTAAAGATCCCTTACCTTACAGTGTTGGGAGACAGAGAACAAAGGGAGGGAGATAATATTTTCATAATGAACTGTCCATTATATTAACCTTGCCAAAGAGTCCAACTACTCATTCAGTGTTGAAGGATGTGAATTTTTACTTGCTTACTAAAATTTAGGTATCATAAAAAATATTTATTAAAATAATATTTTAACTAGAAGCGAAAGTCAGACAGCTTTAGGGAAAAATCAGAGCGACTAGATGATTGGCCAGTGCTGATGAGGAAAAGAGCGCTAACCTACAGAACAAAGACTCTCATTTCTAATCTATTTCACTACTGAATCAAAAATGTAAAAAACAGCAACAAAAAGGCCAAGCCTTTCAGTACAGGCATCATGCAACTTCTCTCAATTTCTGTCCATCTCGTTGGGAAACGTCATGTGAACTACGCGGGAGTCCCTATCGTCCCATTTCACTGTCTCTAGGGTTATTTCACTCCTTCAACGACAGTGAACACACAGTGTAAAATGGCTCAGTAGCAATTCTTATTTTATCAGCCTTAGTCGGAAATCTGATTCGGAAACCTCAAGCTCCGATCCACAGAAATCGCTCCTTCCTCCCAGCAACTTAAGCTGCGGTTACCGCTAAGTCCGGTTCGGCCCCAGCGACAGCAAGGCACTGGACAGGGCATTCCAGCCTCACCCCACCTCACCTCGGCCCTTCCTCCCACGGTCCCTCCCCGCTCTGGCTGTCTTCACCTCCTACACCTCGGTCGAGGCGCTCATCGCCACCCGCGATCAAAAAGGGTTTCCCTTCAGGGAAAGGGGGAAATAAAGGTTCATTTCTGGAAGAATCTGCGCGCCCGGCAGCCGCAAGAGGAGGGAGGAGGGAAGAGTCGGGAAAGGGGCGGGGAGCTCAGCACTATCCATCAAGACATTAGCGCTAGGAGATCGCAAAGTCGCCTTCGGGCCTCCACTGCAGCCTAGAAATTCTCCCACGCACTCCGGGCTGAGGTGGGAATGTGGAATCCAGGCTCCCAAAAATGAGGATGAGACCGGAACTCCCGACTGCCTCGGTCCCGAGGGGGCGGGAAGCGAGAGGAACAAAGCCAGGGCCACTCATGCCCGGGATGGCCGGGCGACCCAGAGGGACACGGGAGGCCCCCTTACCTGCCGTCAGCAGCTGCATGGCGTGAGTGAAGGACGGGTCGAGCGAGTCCTTCTCGGCCATGAGTTCGGGCAGGTACTTGTTCTCTGGCTCCATCTTGACCGAGGCTGTGGCCGAGGGGGGCAGCAGCGGGGTCGGCGCTGGCCCGCCCACTGTCGCGTCGGGACCCGTGGCCGAGGGCGGCAGCAGCGGTGGCGGCTGCGTGGCGGGCGAGGCCCGGGCGCCCCCGCGGGATCCCCCTCCGCCTCCCCGGGACCGGTGAGGCAGCGGCGGCTGCCGAGACGGCGTCTGACGCACCGAGGGGTGGGCACCGGAGGGGTCCATGGAGCCGCTACGGCCCGAAGACCGGCTCATGCGCGCGGCGGGGTCGTCCCGGCGCTGCATCTGGGAGGATGTGCGATCCAAGGAGCGAGAAAGCGACGCGGCAGCGACGGAGGCCCGAGCGGCGGTTGGCGGGGGTGGCAGAGCGGGAGCGGTAGCGACCGAAGCCGACCCGAGCGACCCAGCGAGAGAGAGCACCGGAAATGAGGCGGCGCGCGTGCGCAGCCAGCCACCGGCACCGCCCTTGGGTTTCTCCGCGGAGAACAAAGTCCCCAGTCCGGCCACGGCGCCTGCGCACCGCCGCGTTGTCCGAGAAGTCGCCTCCCGACTCTGGCTTTCCCTCCGCGCCTGCCAGGCCAGAGCTTGATGCGCATGCGCGGGAGGCAGCCGGCTCCGTTTGTTTCGTTTTCCACGTGACTCGGCGCTAGCGGGACACGTGTCTCCTCCCCTTTCTGGCGTGGAGGGGGCGGGAGCTGTGGAATGTCTTTGTTTGCGCGCGGGCCCGCGGAGTGTGGGGCGGAAGACCTGTTACTCGCGGGGCCACGCCCTCTCCAACGGCTGAGCAGTGGAGGGAGGCTGTGGGGAGTGGGGTGGGGGGCGGTCACCGAAGTAAGGAAGTAAAAGACTGCCGTGAGGGACACGGAAAGGGGAGGGAGAGAGAATTGAGACCGCCTGGGGAGGAAGACAGGAGTGAGACAGACTACACAGGGAGAAAGGAAGGCTGAGGGAGAGTCTGATGCAGGGGGAAAGTTGGGGAAGGGAAACCTGGAGCGAGAAATTGAGGAAGGACGGCTTGGTGGAAACACTGAAGGCGATTGGAGTACTTGAACTAAGAGGGATGGTTCAGATCAGAGATCTGAAGTCTAGCAAGGAAAAGGGTCCCAGACATCAGGGAACACAAGAAGTTGTTTCCAGTATATATATTTCCAGTATTACATATATTCCAGTCGGTTCTAAAACGGTTGACATTGTTGGTACGGGAAATCTTAAGCAGCATTTTAGCTCTTTTTACATAGTTTACTGCTTTCTCTGAATTGTGTTTGTTTCGCCGTCATTATTGCCAATTAAGTGTTTCTTCCTTCAAAAAGTGAGGTAGAGACCAGATCCTTAATCCACGTTGGTTGCATCATTAGGATGGCTTCTTCTACCACTCCAGACTTGCTCAAAGAGACCCTTGCCACTACTCTCAAAGGCAAGGTACATAGTGGACAGTCGCCTACGACGTTCTCCACATCCTGGTGTGCTATATGCAAGTGGAGCCTTAGGTCCCTACTTGTCCCATAAGCCATCAAAAGCCTGGTGCCCTCTCTAACTTTCCCTTCCCTCCGCAGATTATTTTCTTCTTCCATTTAAAGCACTCACTCCCATCTCTTTTCCTTCTGGATTAGTTCTCCTAATGAGCCCACACTTTTCAAAAGTCTTTGGGGACCGGTGCGGTGGCTTATGCCTGTAATCCCAGCACTTTGGGAGGCCTAGGTGGGAGGATTACTTGAGGCTAGGAGTTCGAGAGCAGCCTGGACAATATAATGAGACCTCATCTCTACAATAAAAAAAGTTTCCTCCCGGCTTGGTGGCTCATGCCTGTGATCCCAACACTTTGGGAGGCCGAGGTGGGCAAATCACCTGAGGCCAGGAGTTCGAGACCAACTTGGCCAACATGATGAAACCCCATCTTTACTAAAAATATAAAAATTAGCCGGGTGTGGTGGTGCATGCCTGTAATCCTAGCTACTTGGGAGGCTGAGGCAGGAGAATTGCTTGAACCAGGGACGCGGAGGCTGCCGTGAGCCGAGATCACGCCACTGCAGTCCAGCCTGGGCAACAGAGCGAGACTACGTCTCAAAAAAAAAAAAAAAAAAACAAGAGGAAAAAAGGTTTATTCGGAAATTGTCTTCTGAGTGCCTGGAAACTTGATTTTTGGATGTGAAGCTTAGAACCCTTTAACTAGAGAACCTAAAGGCCTTCTTTAAGGGGTTAAGGGAGAGGATTTCCAAATTACCCACAGAAATGAAAACAAAACATGTATCTACATAAATTATATAGATATAATATAAAATATAGGCCAGATGCGATGGCTCATGCTTGTAATCCCAGCACTTTGGGAAACCGAGGCGGGCAGATCACAAGGTCAAGAGATCGAGACCATCCTGGCCAACATTGTGAAACCCCGTCTCTACTAAAAATACAAAAATTAGCTGGGTGTGGTGGTGTGCCTGTAGTCCCAGCTACTCAGGAGGCTGAGGCAGAAGAATCGCTTGAACCCAGGAGGCGGAGGTTGCAGTGAGCTGAGATTGCAGCACTGCACTCCAGCCTGGGGGACAGTGCGAGACTCTGTCTTGGGAAAAGAAAGAAAGAAAGAAAGGAATTAGCTGAGTGTGGTGGCGTGCACCTGTTGTCCCCAGCTACTTGAGAGACTGAGGTGGGAAGATCGCTGCTTGAGCCTGGGAAATTGAGGCTGCAGTGAGCAACGACTGCCCCACTGCACTCAGCCTGGACGACAGAGTGAGACCTTGTCTCAAAAAAAAAAAAAAAAAAAAAAAAAGGCCAGCGCGGTGGCCCACTCCTGTAATCCCAGCACTTTGGGAGGCCGAAGTGGGTAGATCACCTGAGGTCAGGAGTTCAAGACCAGCCTGGCTAATACAGTGAAACCCCATCTCTACTAAAAACATAAAAAAGTTAGCTGAACGTAGTGGCATGCACCTGTAATCCCAGCTACTTGGGAGGCTGAGGCAGGAGAATTGCTTGAACCCGGGAGGTGGAGGTTACAGTGAGCCGAGATCGCGCCACACTGCACTCCAGCCTGGGCAACAGAGTCAGACTCCGTGTCAAAAAGAAAAAAGAAACAAAAAAATTAAGTGCTGTTGGAGTTCAATGCAGAAGATAGATTTTGGCCAAGGAAGAATAAGTTCCAGGCAAAGGGAAGTGGAATAAATAAGCAGAGATGAGAATGTGGGAAATGTGTTCAGGGAATGGGAGTAATCCAGTGTCAGACTTGAAGGAATAGGTGGGTTGAGAGAGCAACTGCATGAAGAGGGGGGAAGGGGCAAGGAGAATTTACAGTTCCTTTGCAACTCATTTCCACTGCCACCCTTGAAGATCCTTCTTGAGTGGTGGTGTTACAAATGGCTGAAGCGTCCTTGCCCTGTAATGAGATGCCCAAATAGAGATCCCTTGAGCTGAGGCTAATAAAACTTTGATAAAGGTTTGTCTGAGAAGGAGCTGGGTAGTGGTATCTATGGCCTTTCTAGACTAGAATCAACAGTTACTGCATATGTATATCAAAACATGTTGTAGCCATAACTATATACAATTTTAAAAACACTGGAAACAAAACAAAAAATAACCCTCAGTCTTTCTGGGTGCTTGCCAGATCTTTACTTGCTTTCCCTGAGAGTAGGCTGAGCGGGAGAGATGTGCTCTTCTTCCAGGCGAGAACCCTAAAGGTAATGTCAGGCCAAGAGTGGTTGAGGTTGCAGTGTATGTATCCACTAAGTGATGCAGCAGCCTTCTATTTTGGGGGCCCTTCTCAGGGGGTAGGGAAGAGTAATTTCTGCTCTGAAAGCCTGGAAGTCTGGAGTTTATTTTGTGTTCACCACAGTATGCTACCCCAGGTCCACCTGAAGGTTAACAACCATGTGAAAAGACTAACGTTGGAGTGGGGCAAATTCAAACAACCCGGCAATGCCTTGTCCTCACTGTGAATCATTTGGAAGACCTCTGAAACTTAGTTTTCTCTTCTATAAAGTGGGGTAATGCCATCTACCTTGAAGGCTTGTTGTGAACATTAACAAATATCAGTGTAAACCTCCTGATAGTAGGGCTTATAAACAGAAGTAATCACTATTATACCCTTTAGTACCTGATGAAGATTTGTGGGTGCTTTATGTTGGCTATGGATCTGAAAGTCCTACTCTCTCTCTCCTTTTTTTTTTTTTTTTTTTTTTGAGATGGAGTCTTGCTCTGTCACCCAGGCTGGAGTGCAGTGGCGGGATCTCAGCTCACTACAAGCTCCACCTCCTGGGTTCACGCCATTCTCCTGCCTCAGCCTCCCGGGTAGCTGGGACTACAGCTCACCACCATGCCCAGCTAATTTTTTTGTATTTTTAGTAGAGACAGTGTTTCACCGTGTTAGCCAGGATGGTCTCGATCTCCTGACCTCGTGATCCGCCTGCCTCAGCCTCCCAAAGTGCTGGGGTTACAGGCATGAGCCACCGCGCCTGGCCAAGTCCTACTCTCTAATCTGTATAATTTTCATTGAGTATAGCTAGGCTTGTTTTGGGGGGAGGAGGAGGTTCCAAAAAGAGCAAGTTTCTTCTACCCTTAATCCAGTTACTATGGTATAGGGTACAGCAGCAGTGCATAATGGTTCAGATGGAGGTTGGTAGCTCTGCCTCTTACCTGCTGGGTGATTGAGCACAGTGTTTTGCTTTGCTGCATTAGTCAGGATTCTTTAGAGAGACAGAATAAATACAGTATATAGATAGATATAGACATTCAAGAGGGGACTTGTGAGGGCAATTGGTTCACATGATTATGGAGGCTGAGAAGTCCCATTGGAGGCCTTCTGCAAGCTGGAGACCCTGGCAAGCTGGTCGTGTGGCTCAGTCCAAATCTGAGATCCTCAGAACCAAGGAAGCCAGTGGTGTGATGCTTAGAGGATGAAGGCCTGAGAACCCAGGGGCTGCTGGTGTAAGTCCTGGAGTCCAAGGGCTGAAGAGCATGGGGATCTAATGTCTAAGGACAGGAGAAGAAGAGTGTCCTAGCTCCAGGAAGAGAGACAGGAAATCCCTTCTTTGCCTTTTGTGTTCATTCTGGGCCCTAGCCCATTAGCTGGCGCCCGCCCACATTGAGGGCGGATCTGTACCATTCAGTCCACTCACAGCCCACTCTCTTCTGGGAACACACTCACAGACACACCCAGAAATAATGCTTTATCAATCCTCTGGGTATTCCTTAATCCGGTGAAGTTGACACCGAAAATTAACCATCACACTAGCTCAGACTCCTCTTTCCTCTCCTTGATAAAACAGAGATGGCCGGGTGCGGTGGCTCACGCCTGTAATCCCAGCACTTTGGGAGGCCAAGGCGGGTGGATCATGAGTTCAGGAGTTCGAGACCAGCTTGGCCAACATGGTGAAACCCCATCTCTACTAAAAGTAAAAAAATTAGCTGGACGTGGTGGTGCGCACCTGTAATCCCAGCTACTCGGGAGCCTGAGGCAGGAGAATCGTTGGACCCTGGGAGGCGGAGGTTGCAGTGAGCCGAGATCGTGCCACTGCACTCCAGTCTGGGCGACAGAGCAAGACTCTGTCTCAAAACAAACAAACAAACAAACCAAAAACAGAGGATATAACAATGCCTGCCCCAGGGCTGTTAGGGTTAACACATATAGGGTTAACATGATAGTATCTATAAAGCACTTAGCACAGAGGCTGGCAATTAGTAGGTACTTCATAAGCAATATTGGCCATTGTTATGATCACCACACGCATTTATTGAGTACCCTACTGCAGACTTTCACTTTCACATGAATCCCTACGGGAATGACTAGAAGGACTGAAACTTGCCTAGAGCTCCTGACCTGTGTGATCTCAGCAGGTGGGAGATCTGCAGGCCCCATCTACCTCTCCTGCATTGCAGCCAGTTCCCAGGAGACAAAAGGCCCCAGCCCTGGGCAGGAGAGTTTCTCTTCCAAGAGTGTAGTTCAGGTGGCGCGGTGGCTCATGCCTGTAATCCCAGCACTTTGGGAGGCTGAGGCTGGTGGATCACAAGGTCAGGAGTTCAAGACCAGGCTAGCCACGATGGTGAAACCCCGTCTCTACTAAAAATACAAAAATTAGTCGGGCGTGGTGGTGGGTGTCTGTAATCCCAGCTACTCGGGAGGCTGAGGCAGAGAATTGCTGAAACCCACGAGATGGAGGTTGCAGTGAGCCGAGATCACACCACTGCATTCCAGCCTGGGTGACACAGCAAGACTGTCAAAAAAAAAAAAAAAAAAAAAAAGAAAGGAAAAGAAAAAAAAAGTGTAGTTCATTTGTTCAATTTTAAACACCTACTTGGAGCCAAATATGTGGAGGGAAGGGGAAGGAGATGGGGAGACCAAAATTCAACATTAAGAGAAAGTCCCTACTCTCAAGGAGACAAATATGTAAATCAAGTTGCCATGTAGAATGAAAGGTGTTGTAATAGAAGACTGTGCAGAGACACATAGGTATGCACAGGAGAGAGTGACTGACCAACTGCCCAGATGAGGTAGGAAAGCTGAGTATTTGGGAAGTGGCCAGGTGGAGGGAGGGCCAGGGCATTTAAATGTTGGGAGTTCAGCAAAGCTTGGTCCTGTGCCGGTACTCCTTCCTCCATGTTTACAGCTCTGGAATTCAGATCTCCAACTCAAACTTCTGAATTCCAAATCCAGAAAGCCAATTGCATCCCTGACATCCTCATCTGGATGTCTCAGAGGCTCCTCAAACTCAACATGTCCCCAGTAGAACCCAAACTGCAGGCATTAGCGGTGCTGCTCTGGGCCCAGCTCCCCTTTCATGGAACTTTTCCTTTCTCCGGCCTGCTCCAGCGCAGAAAGAGAACATGGGGCCCGCAGATTTGAAGGAGTCACTCACTTTGAGGCTTGCCCTTTGCCACCCTCATAATAGTCTGAGTCCTGCCCACAGGGTCATCAGGCACTCCCACAGTAGGCACCTTTGGTAGGGGCATAGGGGATCAGAGCAAGGCTGATGTGACCAGTGATAGCCTTGTGTGAAAAGTCCCTAGAGAAATCCCAGAAATACTTGAAGGAGACTTTGCTGGGGCAAGAACAGGAACTTGGGATGATTAGCATTCACGTGGCTTTGTTTGAATCCACAGACCGCTGAGGCTTGTGTGATGTTTGCATTATAATCATCTTTTTTTTTTTTCCTGCCTGTCCTGCTAACCAGAAAGTGAGCTGCTTGCCAGTTGCAGTGGGTCACATCTGCAATCCCAGCACTTTGGGAGGCCAAGGCAGGCAGATCACCTGAGGTCAGGAGTTTTTAGACCAGCCTGGCCAACATGGTGAAACCCCATATCTACTAAAAATACAAAAATTAGCCAGGTGTGGTTGTGGGCGCCAGTAATCCCAGCTACTCTGGAGGCTGAGGCAGGAGAATCGCTTGAACCCAAGAGGTGGAGGTTGCAGTGAACCGAGATTGCATCACTGCACTCCAGCCTGGGCGACAGAGCGAGACTTCATCTAAAATAATAATAATAATAATAAATAAAAAATAAAAATTACCCAGGCATGGTGGCGGGCACCTGTAATCCCAGCTATTTGGGAGGCTGAGGCAGGAGAATCGCTTGAACCTGGGAGGTGGAGGTTACAGTGAGCCAAGATCGCATCATTGCACTCCAGCCTGGGCAACAAGAGTGAAACTCCATTTCAAAAATAAATAAATAGATAGGCTGGGCACAGTGGCTCCCAATCCCAGCACTTTGGGAGGCTGAGGTGGGTGGATCAGCTGAGGTCAGGAGTTCGAGACGAGTCTGGCCAACATGGCAAAACCCCGTCTCTACTAAAACTACAAAAATTAGCCAGGTGTGGTGGCACCTGCCTTTAATCCCAGCTACTCGGGATGCTGAGGCAGGAGAATTGCTTGAACCTGGGAGGCGGAGGTTGCAGTGAGCCAAGATCGCACCACTGTACTCCAGCCTGGGTGACAGAGAAAGACTGTCTCAAAATAAATAAATAAATAAACAAACAAACTCCCACTCTGCCCTTTGCCTTCGCCACTGACCTGCTCCTCCTCAGTGTCTGTATCTTAGGGAACAGCACCCCTAACTCACTGCACACCCTGGATATCTGAGACTTGTTCTGACTTCCCTCCTCTGCCTCATCACTCTACCCCCACCACATACAAACCATTCTTAAGTCCTTTGTTGCTTACCTCATAAATACTGAAAATTCCATCCACATTTCTCTGTCTCCCCTGCCTCTGCCTCCATCTGAAGTGCCATAATGCCTCTCTTGAACTTCTGCCACCTCTGACCTGGTCCCCTACTTCCACTCCTTTTCCCCTTTTCTATTTTCAACCCAGAAGCCAGAATAGTATTTTTCCTATTGCCTTTAGGATAAAGACCTGAGTCCTGTTAACATGTTTGACCTGCCCCTACCTGTATGCCTGACTTTCTTTTCTTTTTTTATAGAGATCAGGTCTCACTGTATTGCCCAGGCTGGAATGCAGTGGCGCCATCATAGCTCACTGCAGCCTCCAACTCCTGGCCTCAAATGATCCTCCTTCCTCAGCCTCCCAAGTAGCTGGGACTACAGGTGCTACTGTGCCCAGCTACACATGGCTTTCTTACCTCATCTCATGCCATTCTCCTCCCTGGTTCCTGTGCTTAGCAACCCTGGCCTTTTTCAGTTCCTCAAATAAGCCAGACTCCTGCTTCCTCTCGACCACACCCATTCTGGTTCCTTAGCTTAAAACTCCAATCACTGTCCCCCTTCCTCCAATCCAGTCCCTTTTCTTTTCTTTCTTTAGCTCCTCCTCTTTTCTTTAGCTACGGTAATTCCTATATATTCTTCCGATATAGTCAATTGCCACTTCTTCAGGGAAGGTGTCCAGGCCCCCTAGTGCAGATTGGCTTAGCTCCCTTTGTTACATGCTTTCATGGCTCCTTCCTAAAACAGCACCTTTTAAATTTACCTCTTTGGGGCTGGATGTGGTGGCTCATTCCTGTAATCCCAGCATTTTGGGAGGCCAAGGTGGGTGGATTACTTGAGCTCAGGAGTTCGAGACCAGCCTGGGCAACATGGCGAAACCCTGTCTCTACCAAAAAAAAAAAAAAAAAATTCACTGGGTGTAGTGATGTGAGCCTGTGGTCCCAGCTACTTGGGAGGCTAAGGTGGGAGGATTGCTTGAGCCCAGGAGGTGGAGGTTGCGGTGAGCCGAGCTCATGCCACTGTACTCCATCTTGGGTGACAGAGTGATACCCCATCTCAAAAAAAAAAAAAAAAAAACCACACAAAAATTTACCTCTTTGTGATTATTTGAGTAACCTCCATCTCTGCAACTCAAATGTAAGCTCTATGAGAGCAGGAACTTTGTTTCTGGTGTTTAAGGTTATGTCCCCAGCACAGTGCTGGTCTGGATTGGCTGATCAGTAAATATTTGTTGACTCAATGAATATCAATAGGAACAGCACATGCAAAGACAACAAAACTTTACAAAACTTGGTGTGGGTCCCTGGAATGGCAAGTTGCGGGATATGAGCTAGATTTGGATGAGTGGGGAGGGGCTCATGGAAGATGGCAGGAGATAAGGCCAAAAGGTAGTCTGAGCCGGGCGGGCTGGCTCACGCCTGTAATCCCAGCACTTTGGGAGGCGGAGGCGGGTGGATCACGAGGTCAGGAGATTGAGACCATCCTGGCTAACATGGTGAAACCCCGTCTCTACTAAAAATACAAAAAAAATTAGCCGGGCACGGTGGCGGGCGCCTGTAGTCCCAGCTACTCGGGAGGCTGAGGCAGGAGAATGGCGTGAACCCGGGAGGCGGAGCTTGCAGTGAGCCAAGATCGCGCCACTGCACTCCAGCCTGGGTGACAGAGCGAGACTCCGTCTCAAAAAAAAAAAAAAGGTAGTCTGAGTCTTGATGCTCAGATAAGGTGATAGAGTGCCAGTGGAGAACAGTGAGATAACGTGGTCAGACGCGGAAAGGAGGGAAGAACACCACAGCTCACAGGTTAGATTTAGCCTGTCCATATGTTTTAAAATTAGGCCTATCTAGGCCGGGCGCAGTGGCTCACGCCTGTAATCCCAGCACTTTGGTAGGCCGAGGCGGGTAGATCACAAGGTCAGGACCGGCCTGGCCAAGATGGTGAAACCCCGTCTCTACTAAAAATACAAAAATTAGCTGGACGTGGTGGCAGGCACCTGTAATCCCAGCTACTTGGGGGGCTGAGGCAGAGAATTGCTTGAACCTGGGAGGTGGAGGTTGCAGTGAGCCAAGATTGTGCCACTGCACTCCAGCCTGGGCGACACAGTGAGACTCCATCTCAAAAAATAAAATAAAATAAAATAAAATAAAATAAAATAAAATTAGGCCTACCTAACTTTAAAAAATTGAATTAGTTGCCAATACTTAAACATTAGGAGATTTCACATTTTTAAAAAAGTTCTGGATTTCTGGTTTTTCTTGAAACATCAGATGTTCTAGGGACGTACAAGAGTTCTGGGCTCATACTCCTCCAAGCAATAACTAGCTTCTGCCTTTAGATGGCACTACCTCTAACTCCCCAGGCGTTTATGCTACCAGCCTGCCTCTTTAAGCGTTTGATTGAGGTAGTGATCCTGTCCTAGATCATTCTGGTCGTGGAATGGGAGAGGAGACTGCAATGGCAGTCAGAGAAGCCCAGGGAGAGAAGGGAGTTCACCCTCAATTTGGAGATATGTAGACCCAAGGGACACTATATTTGGGCTCAGTCAGGCTCAGGCCTGGGGCTGGGGAGGGGGATAATATTCAGAACTTAGGGCCACCCTTTCACATTAGAAGCTTAGTTTAGGCTCAAAGAGAATATAAAAGCAAAGGAAAGGCTGGCTGATCTGAGAGCAAGCTTTGGAATTTTAGCAAAATAAATGCCACCTTCTGGGCTCAGGCTCACCTCTGTCCTCTTCATGCCTCAGAGAGATAAAAGATGAGTAAAGCTGTGGACCTCACTATAGAAGAAACTGGCAGTCTTGAGGGAAAGGAAGGCATTTAAAGAACTAAATAATAGGCTGGGTGCGGTGGCTTACACCTGTAATTGCAGCACTTTGGGAGGTCGAGGCGGGTGGATCACCTGAGGTCAGGAGTTCGAGACCAGCCTGACCAACATGGTGAAACCCCATCTCTACTAAAAATACAAAAATTAGCCAGGTGTAGTGGCAGGTGCCTGCAGTCCCAGCTACATGGGAGGCTGAGACAGGAGAATCGCTTGAACTTGGGACCTGGAGGTTGCAGTGAGCCGAGATCATGCCCACTGCACTCCAGCCTGGGCGACAGAGCGAGACTCCATCTCAAAAACAACAACAACAACAACAACAACAACTAAGTAATATATGCAAGATAATAGAATGGAGAAGCATTTATTCATTTAGCAAATATATTTTGAACATGTACCATGTGCCAGACACTGTGCTCAGTCCTGGGGACATAGTCATGAAAAAGACAGATATTGCAACCTGCCCTCATGGTGCTTATACTAGCTGGTGTGGGAAGTGGGAAGTAAGGGGATGATGGAATTAATTCTTTTTTTTTTTTTTTTTTTGAAACACTCTCGCTCTGTTGCCCAGGCTGGAGTGCAGTGGTGTGATCTCAGCTCACTGCAACCTTAACTTCAGGTGATTATCATGCCTCAGCCACCCAAGTAGCTGGGATTACAGGCATGCGCCACCACGCCTGGCTAATTTTTGTATTTTTAGGAGAGACCAGGTTTTGCCATGTTGGCCAGGCTTGTCTTGAACTCCTGACCTCAAGTGATCCACCCACTTTGGCCACCCAAAGTGTTGGGATTACAGGCGTGAGTCACCATGCCCGGCAAATAATGGAATTAATTCTGAAGGAAGTTTAGATGGGGTGGGAATTCTGGAAGGCAAATGTTTGAGCAGGGCCTAGAAAGAAGAATACAATTTTACTAGGGACTGGGGTAAAGGATAGAAGGTCTATTTTGTCAGAGGAAAGAACAGAAAGAGGGGCACAAACTGGTGAGAATCTGTGAGATGCTTGAGAATAGCAAAGTTATCAGATTGGAGTGATTCTTGTAGGAGAGAAGGAAGCAATTGTTTAGACCCTGAGATGCCTTCTAACGTAAATACCATTGTGTTTTTTTTCCTAGAAATTGAATTATTCACAATGGAACTGTTTCAAAAATCACTAAAATGAGAAAGCAGTCCAAAAGTGAAAACGCTGTTGTCTTAGTGTATAAAGTTTCACTTCCCAGCACTTTGGGAGGCCAAGGCAGGCATATCACCTGAGGTCAGGAGTTCAGGACCAGCCTGAACAACATGGTGAAACCTCGTCTCTACTAAAAATACAAAAATTAGTAGGGCATGGTGGCGTGCACCTGTAATCCCAGCTACTGGGGAGGCTGGGGCAGGGGAATCAATTAAGCCCAGGATGCAGATGTTGCAGTGAGCCAAGATCGCACCACTGCACTCCAGCCTGGGTGACAGAGCGAGACTTTGTCTTAAAGAAAAAAGAAGTTTCACTGTAAAACAAGATGATCTTTTAGAAGTAACATAACACTGGAGAACTTACACATCAGAATGAGAGGTGCCTGAATTTCCCTTTGCAAATTCTCTTTAGAGCCCAAAGTTTATTCTTCAAAATATTGACACAGGTGACAAATTTTATTTATTTTTTATTTTTGAGACAAGGTCTCACTCTGTTGCCCAGGCTGAGTACAGTGGCACAATCATGGCTCACAGCCTCAAACTCCTGAGCTCAAGCGATCCTCCTGCTTCAGTCTCCCCAGTAGCTGGGACAACAGGCATGTACCATCATGCCCAGTTAATTTAAATTTGTTTCTTTTGTAGAGATGGGGTTTCACTGCCATGACCAGGCTGTTCTTTAACTCCTGGGCTCAAGCGACCCTCTGCCTCAGCCTCCCAAAGTGCTGGGATTACAGATATAAGCCACCATGCCCAGCTGTGAATCTAGTTTTCTTCTGTAACTTTTTTCTTCATGCCATCTTGTCTAAGAGCTTGTGTAACTTTTGAAGTGATCCTGAAGTCAGTTCTAAAAGATGAGGCCCCAAAATACCTTTGAGCAATATGGCACTGTCAGAGCAAGGATAGACACACCTGCCCAAGGTGACTACTTCGAAGGCAGCATTTGCTCCATTCATGAGGCATGCATGCATTAATTCATTCAATGAATATTTATTACATACCTACCGAATAGATGCCAGCCATTGTACTGGATGTGGGGTAAGCGGTAAACAGGATAGACAGGGTTCCTGCTTTTGTGCTGCTTTCTACATAGGGGAGACAGAAAAACACCAAGTAAACAGGGTAGAAATAAGTTCTAGAAAGATGATAAAATGGCCAGGCGTGGTGGCCCATGCCTGTAATCCCAGCACTTTGGGAGACTGAGGTGGGCAGATCACCCAAGTTCAGGAGTTTGAGACCAGCCTGGCCAACATGGTGAAACCCCGTCTCTATTAAAAATACAAAATGTAACCGGGAGCGGTGGTGCACACCTAGTCTCAAAAAAAAAAAAAAAAAAAAAAAAAAAAGATAAAACAAGATACTGTGATAGAGTGACTGAGAAGGGATGGGTTGCTACTTTAAGTAGGATGGTCCAGGAAGGTCTCTCTCGGGGGTTCCTGATCGGGGAGAAGAAGCCAGCCATGGCAAGTACTAGGGGAAGAGCTCTCTGGACAAACGGTGCAGCGAGTGCAGCTACCCTAAGACAGGTACTGGTGGAGTGAATTCTAAGAAAAAAAAGAAAGGCCGTATGGCTGGGGAAGACAGTGAGCACAAGCAGGTAGAAGTGAGGTGGGTGAGGTAGGTAGGGTCACAATGCTGCATGGCCTTGTAGGCTGTGCTGAGCTTTCTCTAGCTGTTGTGTAGAAATTGGGAGAAAAACGAAACCATGAGGACCAATTAGGAGACTACTACACTAAATATGCAACAAATATTTACTTATTGAGCATTTACTATGTGCCAGAACTATGCTAGAGGCTAAGGATATAATGGTGAATAAGATGTGGGTTCCTATCCTCAGGATACTGATGATGGCGGGGGGCAACACAGATAAATACACTGGCAATTGCAGAGCAGAGTGGGTAAAATAATAAGAATAAGATTAAGTACAAGGTGTTATAGGAGTACAGAGGAGGGTCACCTAACCCAGTCTCAGGTTAAGGAATGCTTCCTGGAGGAGGTGTCATCTAGGCTGAACTTAAAGGACCTCAGGAGTTAGCCAGGTAAAGGGCTGGAGAAGCGCATCCCAGACACATGAGAGGTTGTAGAGCGAAGAGAGAACTTGGTTGTTTGAGGACCTACCTGTAGTTCAGAGGACCTACCTATCTTAGGGGTTTATATCCTGTTAAAAAAGAGATTGGTCTAAGTTTATTTTATTCTTTTTTTTTTTTTTTTTTTGAGACAGAGTTTCGCTCTTGTCACCCAGGCTGGAGTGCAGTGGTGTGATCTCGGCTCCTTGCAACCTCCTCCGCCTCCTGGGTTCAAGTGATTCTCCTGCCTCAGTCTCCCAAATAGCTGGGATTACAGGCACCCACCACCACGCCCAGCTAATTTTTGTATTTTTAGTAGAGACAGGGTTTTGCCATGTTGGCCAGGCTGGTCTCGAACTCCTGATCTCAGGTGATCTGCCTGCCTCAGCCTCCCAAAGTGCTGGGATTACAGGTGTGAGCCACCGCACCTGGCCATCTACCGTGCTTGGCCTATTTTATTCTTATAAGCCTCTTAAGTTTGCATAGGAAAGGCATTCAAAGGTTTTTCAGCAGTGGAATGACATGGTTCATGGTTGGGCCTGCCCAACTCTCACCTGCCTTTCTCCCTACTCTCAAGTTAGTCTTAACAATCAACTGCTGAGCTGAAACTTTGAATCTGATATTATACTCAGTGTTGATAAAGAAGAGAGCATATTGGTCCTACTGAGTAGCTAGGACTACAGGTGTGCACCACCATGTCCGGCTAATTTTTGTATTTTTAGTAGAGACAGGGTTTCACCATGTTGGCCAAACTGGTCTCGAACTCCTGACCTCAAATGATCCACCTGCCTTGGCCTTCCAGAGTGCTGGGATTTCAGGTGTGAGCTACCATGCCCACTTCCTACCTAGGTGAAAAGGAACAAAGGAGGGAAAAATCAAGATGTTTTTAGTCTCTGAGTATCGGAAAAGGACTACCCGAAGAACTGCCTGAGACCACTTACATCCTATCATCAGTGAGGCCACAGCCCAGAGGTAGAGTGTAGTAAAGAGACTTGAGGCCTACTTTAAGTTTTTTTTTTTTTTTTTTTTTTTGAGATGGAGTCTCGCTCTGTCACCCAGGCTGGAGTGCAATGGCACAATCTCGGCTCACTGCTAGCTCTGCCTCCCGGGTTCACGCCATTCTCCTGCCTCAGCCTCTCAATTAGCTAGGACTACAGGCGCCTGCCACCATGCCCAGCTAATTTTTGTATTTTTAGTAGAGACGGGGTTTCACCGTGTTAGCCAGGATGGTCTCCATCTCCTGATCTTGTGATCTGCCCGCCTCAGCCTCCCAAAGTGCTGGGATTACAGGCGTGAGCCACTGTACCCGGCCTACATTTTTTAAATGAACTTTTGGAAAATCTAATTTTTCAAAGCTTGGGACCAGTCAGTTGATTGTGTGACCCAATAAGCTGACTCACTAGGCTTGTCCCTAAGCTCTGGGGAGGATGTGTATAAAATGGATACCTTATCAGCATGGTTGGTCTGCATTTCTTGGGACAGCAGTTCACTACCTGTGCCAAGCTCACTAGGGCACTTATGACTCTAAAATACCTTTTTTCTTTTTTTTGAGATGGGGTCTCACTCTGTCCCCTAGGCTGGAGTGCAGTGGTGTGATCTTGGCTCATGGCAACCTTGACCTCCTGGGCTCAAGTGATCCTCCCAGCTCAGCCCCTCTGAATAGCTACAACTATAAGCACCCACCACCATGCCCAGCTAATTTATGTATTTTTTGTAGAGACCAGGTTTTGCCAAGTTGCCCAGGCTGGTCTCAAACTCCTGGGCTCAAGCAATCCTCCCACCTCAGACTCTTGAAGTGCTGGGATTATAGGTGTGAGCCACTGCACCCATCTTGAGATACTTCTTTTGACAGGACAGGCTGATCCTACTTCTGTTCACATTGCATTTACTTACTGGGAACTTAGAATCACAGGAATAAGAAATAATGATAGCCAACATCTATATGTGTTTGGTTATTTAATTCTCACAACAGTCCTGTGATGCTGGTACTGTTATTCCCATTTTACAGCTGAGAAAATAAAAGCACAAGGAGGGGGCCGGGCACGGTGGCTCATGCCTGTAATCCCAGCACTTTGGGAGGCTGAGGCGGGCAGATCACGAGGTCAGGAGATCGAGACCATCCTGGCTAACATGGTGAAACCCCGTCTCTACTAAAATACAAAAAATTAGCCGGGCGTGTTGGCAGGCGCCTGTAGTCCCAGCTACTGGTAGTCCCAGCTACTCAGGAGGCTGAGGCACGGGAATGGTGTGAACCTGGGAGGCGGAGCTTGCAGTGAGCTGAGATTGCGCCACTGCACACCAGCCTTGGGTGACAGAGCCAGACTCCGTCTCAAAAAAAAAAAAATAAAAAATAAAAGCACAAGGAGGTTAAGTCACTTGCAAGGTTACTGGGGATTTGAATTCAGGCAGTCTGACTCAAGAGCCCAATTTTTTTTTTTTTTTGAGATGGAGTCCTGCTGTGTTGTTCAGGCTGGAGTGCAGTGGTGTGATCTCAGCTCACTGCAACCTCTGCCTCCCAGGTTCAAGCAATTCTCCTGCGTCAGCCTACCGAGTAGCTAGGATTACAGGTGTGCACCACCATGTCCGGCTAATTTTTGTATTTTTAGTAGAGACGGGGTTTCCCCATGTTGGCCAGGCTGGTCTCGAACTTCTGACCTCAAGTGATCCGCCTGCCTTGGCCTCCCAGAGTGCTGGGATTTCAGGTATGAGCTACTGTGCCCAGCTGAGAGCCTAAATGTTTTAAGCATTATATCAGAGGTGTGACTTACTTAGGGATTTAAAGACAAAGATTTAATCATAAACCCCCCAAATTGGCAAATTCTGGCCCCTAGTTCTGTAAAATTTGGTTTACTTATACTGACTTCAATGATTATACAGTGGTTTCAGTGTCCTACAAAATAAACTTACAACTCATTAAAACATAATTTCTCTGTATCATGTTGACCTAAGTTAATGAATTTATTCTAAAACTATTTTATTTTAAATATCTATGATAAAATTTAAATTAAGCAATTGTGCTTTCTTTCTGAAAGTTTATCAAGTTTTTTATTTTTTATTTATTTTTTGGTGGGGGAAGGGAAATGATCCAACCTTCTAAAAAACAGCCTAAAGGAAACTTAAGTTGGGGTCTTTTCCTCTTGATAAATTTCCCTGTTATAAGCAGAGACTTCTGAAATCTTTCATTCATCTAAGAGCCCAATACTTATAATGCCTAGTAAGTAATAACTATTAGAAATCACAATTGCTAATATTTTTAAAAGAATTTAGTACATGCCAGTCTCTTTGTAAGCCTTTAAGTCTGGGAGATAGGACAATAGTTGTGCCCACTTTACAGAGAAGAAGAAACTGAGGCTCAAAAAGTTTAAATCATCTGCCCAAGTCACATACATGGTGAACTAAAGCTTGAAATCCAGGGCTGTCTGATTTCAAAGTCTGAGCTCATAGCTCCCAAATAATTGTGGAGATTTGCTCTAAGAAACACTTATTTAAATGCATGAGGTTGATTACTATAATGAGGGTGTTTCTCCCAGAATTTTGAACATGAAGTCAGACCCTTTCTTTCATCACAAACTGCTCCTCAGTTTAATCATAGATATTAGATCAAATTATGAAATGGGAAGCATTAGGGGCCATTATCCTTTTTTCTTTTCTTTTTCGTTGGGGGTGGGGGAGGCGGGGCAGAGTCTCGCTTTGTCACCCAGGCTGGAGTGCAGTGGCATGAACTTGGCTCACTGCAACCTCCGCCTCCCAGGTTCAAGTGATTCTCATGCCTCACTGGGACTACAGGCATGTGCCACCATGCCTGGCTAATTTTTTGTATTTTTAGTAGAGATGGGGTTTCTCCATGTTGGCTAGGCTGGTCTCGAACTCCTTGACTCATGTGATCTGCCCACCTTGGCCTCCCAAAATGTACAGGCGATAGCCACTGCACCTGGCCTCATTATCTTTTTTTCTTGACTAACACAAAACCCACTTGACACTTTGTTGATGTGTTACAGAGCATATCACAGTTTATGAATCCACAGAAATAATTACCACATTGTCATTTGCAATTGTTCTTAATAGCAAATTTAAAACATCTCTGTGAAAAATGCTGAAATAGGCCTAGCGGACATATTCTCCACTGTGTGGGGTGAAGCCATGAGAGCAGGGATATGAGTGATAATTAGGCATCAATTGCATGGCAAAACCCAAGTATCTGAGGTAGGGGTCTGCCCTGTATAACTTAAAAAGAAAATTACAAAATAAGAGTGGTTATGGTTTTCTTGGTTTTGTTTTTGGTGATGAAAATATAAAGTGTTCTCAAATAACCAGAATATCCCTTGAACACTTTCATAGAGAGGTGGTAAAGCCACCAGCGAAAATTTCCAATTCAGATGTCACACCTTAAGACAAACTCTGGATAGTGTAGGAATGGCTTAGGAAATCACAGCCAGCTGATTCCTGGGAATGCCATCAAGGAGACAGCAACCTGAAAGTTGAGGTGATATCAGCCAGGCATGATGGCTCACACCTGTAATCCCAACACTTAGGGAGGCAAAGGCAGGAAAACAGCTGGAGGCCAGGAATTTGAGAACAGCCTGGGCAACATAGTGAGACCCTGTTTCCACAAAAAGAAAACAAAAAAGAAAGACAAGTTTTGAGGTGATGTCAAAGGATGTGGCATATGCCTTAAACAAGTCACCAGTATACAGTGCCGTCTGCATCCAGGGTGGGAGTGGGAGTGATCTTTCTCACATTTCTACCTAATAACTCATATGTTTTTTTTCCTTTTTGTCCCTGCAACTCTGGGTTCGGTAGGTTTGGAAGTCCTATTTCCCAAGGGAGAAACGCTTCCTTCAGGGAACACAGACATTACATTGGTTCTTGTAATTTGGAAGCTGAGACTTTCCACTGGTCATTTTGGACTCTTAGTACTACTGAGCCAATGGCAGATAAGGAGTTTATTATACTATTGGCTAGGGTGATTAATCCTGCATGGAAATTAGGTTGCTGCTACCAACAGGGGCAAGAAGACCTATGCTTATTCCCAGTGGATACACTAGGGTACCTCTTAGTACTCCCATACCTAATAACTATCAATGTAAAACTATAGCAAAGCAATAAAGACAGGACCACTTATGGCTTGAATCCTGTGGAAATGAAGGTTTGGTTCATTCCACTGAGTAAAGAATTTCCTCTGGCTAACATGTTGGCAAAGGGTGAGGGGAACATGGACTAGAGAGTGGAAGAAGGCAGCTATGAGGACCAACTCAGCCTCACGACCATCTCACTGTGGCAGGGTCTGTAGCTACAGTAGAGATTTTTTTTTGTTTTTTTTTTTGAGATGGAGTCTTGCTCTGTCGCCCAGGCTGGAGTGCAGTGGCACAATCTTGGCTCACTGCAACCTCCGCTTCCAGGTTCAAGCAATTCTTCTGCCTCAGCCTCCTGAGTAGCTGGGACTACAGGAGCGCACCACTTCACCCAGCTAATTTTTATATTTTTAGTAGAGACGGGGTTTCGCCATGTTGGCCAGGCTGGTCTCGAACTCTTGACCTCAGGTGATCCACCCACCTTGGCCTCCCAAAGGCTAGGATTACAGACGTGAGCCACCACACCCAGCCACATCTTAATTTTTTTCTGGCAATGATTACTTCCTTCCAAGACAATAGCTTCTGTCTGTGGCCCCTCTTCCAGGGCTTGGCGTGTCATTGGGTTCAAGGAAACTGCATTTCCTCCCCTTGCCTTTTTGAGCAAGCACAGTCGTGGTGGCTTCCTGCTATTGCTAGCCTCTGGCTGCCTCAACCTCCCATTTTGGTTCCCTCAACTCTACCCATATCTCTTGAATATTCCCTTCATTAAAATTTCTTGAATTATCTGAGTTTAGTTCAGTTTCTTGCTAAGACCCTGAATGATAGATCGATCATTTAATGGTGAATTGCAAAATTACTGAAATAAACTTGAGTTTATTATTAAAAATAAATGAATCATGCTGGGTGTGGTGGCTCATGCCTGTAATCCAAGCACTTTGGGAGGCTGATGGGGGTGGATCACCTGAGGTCAGGAGTTTGAGATCAGCCTGGCCAACATGGTGAAACTTCATCTCTACTAAAAATACAAAAATTAGCCAGATGTGGTGGTGTGCACCTGTAGTCCCAGCTACTCGGGAGGCTGAGGCAGAAGAATTGCTTGAACCTGGGAGGCAGAGGTTGCAGTGAGCTGAGATGGCACCACTACACTCCAGCCTGGGTGACAGAGTGAGATTCCATCTCAAAAAAATAAAATAAAATAATAAAGTCATAAAACATATTAAGAAGGATTGAGGGAGGCTGAGGTGGGAGGATTGATTGAGCCCAGGAGGTGGAGGCTGCTGAGCCATGATTGTGCCACTGTACTGGAGCCTGGGCAACAGCATGAGACCCTGTGAACTTTGGGAGATTGAGATGGGAGGATCACTTGAGGCCAGGAGGATCACTTGAAGCCCGGCATGATGGCATGCCTCTGTAGTCCTGAGGCAAGAGTTCAAGGTTGCAGTGAGCTATGATCATGCCACTGGGTGACAGAGCGAGACCCTGTCTCTAAAAAAATAATTTTTTTTTTGAGACAGAGTCTCGCTCTGTTGCCCAGGCTGGAGTGTGGTGGTGCCATCTTGGGTTACTGCAATCTCTGCTTCCCAGGTTCAAGTGATTCTCCTGTCTCAGCCTCCTGAGTAGCTGGGACTACAAGTGCATGCCACCACGCCAGGCTAATCTTTGTACTTTTAGTAGAGACGGGGTTTCACTATGTTGGTCAAGCTGGTCTCGATCTCCTGACATCGTGATCCTCCTGCCTTGGCCTCCCAAAGTGCTAGAATTACAGGTGTGAGCCACTGCACCCGGCCAAAAAAAGAATTTTTTAATGTAAAAATAAAATAAATTTATTGAGCAGTTACTATGTGCAAATTAGGTATTTGGGATATAAAAATTAACGGGAGTTGCTGCCTGTCATACAAGCCAACTGGGATACAGATGTGTACATAAGCTGCACGGTATGGTAAGTACTCTCTAACAGAGTTATTAAGGTGCTATGGAACAGATTTGAAGTTTTCTCATTTATTTCACATATTGGATTTATTTAGTTTCCCCTGACCTCAAAATAGCCAATTTGGGCACATAAAATCTACAATAAACATAATAATAATAATAATAATAATAATTATTATTATTATTATTTTTTTTTGAGACGGAGTCTCGCTCTGTCGCCCAGGCTGGAGTGCAGTGGCGCGATCTCGGCTCACTACAAGCTCCGCCTCCTGGGTTCACGCCATTCTCCTGCCTCAGCCTCCCGAGTAGCTGGGACTACAGGCGCCCGCTACCACGCCCGGCTAATTTTTTGTATTTTTAGTAGAGACGGGGTTTCACCGTGTTAGCCAGGATGGTCTCGATCTCCTGACCTCGTGATCCGCCCGCCTCGGCCTCCCAAAGTGCTGGGATTACAGGCGTGAGCCACCGCGCCCGGCCCACATAATTATTTTTAAAAGATTATTTTCATATTCTATCTTAGTATATTAATTTCCAGCGTAACAGAAAAAAGATTTGGAGGGAAACCCACCAAAGTGTTCCCAGTTGTTACCTTTGAGAACTGGGGAGAAGAGAAAAAGCTTTATAATCACTTTACATAGTTCTACATTATTTTAATTTTTTCAATTTTTAATTTTAAAAAATTTGGTAAAATCTCTATGCAATTAAATATGTAGTATAAATAAAAGAAAAAAGGAAATAATGCTTATGGCAGACCTTGGAGGAGAGAATATTGATTTGGGCCTTAAAGAATGAGTAGGAGGGGCTGGATGCGGTGGCTCATGCCTGTAATCCCAACACTTTGGGAGGCCAAGGCTGGCGGATCACGAGGTCAGGAGATCGAGACCAACCTGGCTAACACAGTGAAATCCCATCTCTACTAGAAAATATAAAAAATTAGCCGGGCGTGGTGGCGGGCACCTGTAGTCCCAGCTACTCGGGAGGCTGAGGCAGGAGAATGGTGTGAACCCGGGAGGTGGAGCTTGCAGTGAGCCAAGATCTTGCCACTGCACTCCAAACTCCAACCTGGGCCACAGAGTGACTTGGTCTCAAAAAAAAAAAAAAAAAAAAAAAAAAGAATGAGTAGGAGGGCCAGGTGTGGTGACTCATGCCTGTAATCCCAACACTGTGGGAGGCCGAGGCAAGTGGATCATCTGAGGTCAGGAGTTCAAGACCACCCTGGCTAACATGGTGAATCTCTACTAAATATACAAAATTAGCTGGGTGTGGTGGCGGGTGCCTGTAATCCCAGCTACTCGGGAGGCTGAGGCAGGAGAATCCCTTGAACCCAGGAGGCAGAGGTTGCAGTGAGCTGAGATCGTGCCACTGCACTCCAGCCTAGGGGAGACTGTCTAAAAAAAAAAAAAAAAAAGAATGAGTAGGAGAAATTGCTGGGCGCTGTGGCTCATGCCTGTAATCCCAGCACTTTGGGAGGCTAAGGCGGGCTGATTGCTTGAGCCCAAGAGTTCTGAGACCAGCCTGGCCAACAGGGCGAAACCCCATCTCTACAAAAAATACAAAAATTAGCTGGGCAGGGTGGCATGCACCTGGAGTCCCAGCTACTTGGGAAGCTGAGGCAGGAGAATCGCTTGAGCTGGGAAGTAGAGGTTGCGGTAAGCCGAGGTCATACCATTGCACTCCAAGCCTGGGCGACAGGAGTGAAACCCTGTCTGAAAAAAAAAAAAAAGAATGAGTAGGAGGAATACATGAATTAGAGAAAGAGGAGAGGATAAAACATAATTACAGAATATCTTATTCTTTTTTTAGATTGCTGTCATACCTCCTTCACGGCTGCCCCTGTAGTTTGTTGATAGGATTTTTTTAGAAAACAAATCTGTATTGAGTCCCTGCTCTATGCTAGTGTAATAGATACCAAGGCAGTGCAGGTCATAGTTCCTGCTCTCAAAGCATGCACAGTCCCAATGGGGAGTTAAGACATCTCAGAACAGTTAGAGACAGCTCATGGTTAAGTGCCAATGGGTTTGGCCCATGAAAGAGCAGAAAAAGCTGAGTACATTGCCAAGGTTTGCTCCTGGGAGCCTTGGAACAGTGGTAGCATTTATAAAAATGGAAAGTTGGGAAAAGCAAGAGGTTTGGGAAGCAGATATACCTATAGTGAAATATCACAGTCTATATAAATTACTATTTGGCTATGCAAATGAGAAAGGCTGCAAAAATAATGTTTAGACTGCAGGGTGCCAGGAACTGTAATAATTCCTACCTTTCTAGGTTGTATGCAGAGCATTGTGCCATGTCGTTTGCTTACATTATAATTCAATCTTCACCACTGTATAAGGCCTTTATGACCCCTATATTTTGGATGAGAAAAATGAGGCTTGGAGAGGGTGGGTTACAACCAGTGGGAAAGTGACAGATTAGGATTTGAACACAAGTCTGTTCAAATCACTGTGCTGTGTCATCCAGGAGGATGTGGGAGAGACCATCTCTGCCTTCAGGTATACGTTGAAGGCACAGGCAGGTGATCCAGCAAGCACTGACCAGTTCCTCAGACATTCAGCTCTTCACCACCACCACCCCTACACCCCCAACACCATCAAAGGGAACTCAGAGGAAGTGACCACTGTTGACCAGAGTGGTCAGGGAAGGCTCCAGGAAGGAGTTGAGTTTTGAGCTAGGCCTTGAAGGATGGATGAAATTTGAATAGGAGAGGAAATGGAGGGAAGAGACTCCAAGCAGAGGAGGATGCAAATGCAAAGGAGAGGAGATGGACATGGTGGATAAGGAATGAACAGAATGGAGGATCTGGATTGGGGCCAAATGGAAAGCCAACTCTAGAAAATCTAGGTATGGAAGATCTTGAATGCTCTTGAATCTACTGTAGGAAGGAAAAAGTCTTAATAGGATTTCGAATAGAGATGGAAGGGTGGTAGAAAAAGAATATCTGATGGTGAGCTTCAAGTGATATTTTTGGTGAGGTTGCGATACTCAGAATGGATGGGAACTGGACGTTTAAACTAGATCAGGCCTGAGTTGATATTGGCAAGAGGGAAAATGGAAAAGAAGGAGATGGATATGAAAAATATTTTGAAGGAAAAAGAAGATGGAAATTGACTGGATTCAGAAAGAGAGGAAAGAAAAAAGAGAAGGATCTGGGACTTTATGTCGAGGTGGCCAGGAGAATAATGATACTTTTGAGATCAGGAGGAATGGCAGGCTGAGCTTGGTTTTGGTGACGACATAGTCTTTCTTTTGGGGAGAACAGGTAGAATGTGGGGGCCACAGGACTGTGGAATAGGCTAGGGAAGCTGAAGATACTGTGAAGAAGGGAGGAGAGAGAGAGAGAGACAGAGAGAGAGAAGCAAAGATTGGGGTACTGGAGTCAAGAAAACCAAGGGGGAGGAGGTCTCAGAGGTGGCCACGAGGGTCAAATAGTAGAGATGACAAGAAGAATCAGGACAGGAAAGAGACCACTGGCTTTGAAAAAAATCAATATGCTCCTCCACAGTAAATCACTTTGAGGAGACTGTCACCTCTCTGTAAAAACTACCACATGAAAAAGGTGAAGGATGCCGGAAAGAGGATGATGATTCGGTACCCACAGCAGCTAATATTTCCTGAGCATCTTCTGCATGCTTGGGCCCTGGTAATAACAGGACTTTATCCTGTTGACAAGGTAGGTGTTATCGATACCTTTCTACAGAGGGAGACTGAAACCTAAAGAAATTAATTAACTCTCCCAAGGCCACATAAGGCAGAAATAATGAAAACAGGATTTCACGCCAGGTCTGCATGGTCGTAAAGTCCCCACCATACACCATCTCTCCTCATTGTCCATACTGCAGTGTGCACTGATGGCTCCATAATAATAATATGGGCGGGGCATGGCGGCTCACGCCTGTAACCCCAGCACTTTGGGAGGCTGAGGGGGTTGGATCACGAGGTCAGGAGATCGAAACCATCCTGGCCAACATGGTGAAACCCTGTCTCTACTAAAAATACAAAAATTAGCTGGGTGTGGTGGCGTGTGCCTGTTATTTCAGCTACTCAGGAGGCTGACGCAGGAAAATTGCTTGAACCAAGGAGGCGGAGGTTGCAGTGAGCCGACATCACGCCACTGCACTCCAGCCTGGTGACAGAGCGAGACTCCGTCTAAAAAAAAAAAAAAAAAAAAGCCTGGTGTGGTGGCTCAAGCCTGTAATCCCAGCAGCACTTTGGGAGGCTGAGAGGGGCAGATCATGAGGTCAGGAGATCGAGACCATCCTGGCTAACACGGTGAAACCCCGTCTCTACTAAAAATACAAAAAAAAAAAAAAAAAAAAATTAGCCAGGCGTGGTGGCGGGCGCCTGTAGTCCCAGCTACTCTGGAGGCTGAGGCAGGAGAATGGTGTGAACCCAGGAGGTGGAGCTTGCTTTGAGCCAAGATTGCGCCACTGTACACCAGCCTGGGCGACAGAGCGAGACTCTGTCTCTAAATAAATAAATAAATAAATAAATAAAATAAAATAAAATAATAATATGGACAGTGACCGTTTAGTGAGCACTTCCTGAGCACCATGCTGCACTAAATAGTTTACATATATTAACTTCATTCTCATGGCAGCCCTTTGAGGTAGGTATTATTAATCTCATTTTGCAGTGAGGAAATTGAAGCTCAGACAGGTTAAGTGACACCATCGAAGTCACATAGCCAGAAAGTTGTTGCAGTGGGCTATGTATGAAGCTATCGGTTTCTATTGCCTCCTCAGAATTTTTATTTTTTAATTTTAGAATGAAATTCTTGCTTGCTCCAGGCTGGAGTGCAGTGGTGTTGTGATCACAGCTCACCGCAGCCTTGACCTCCTTGGCTCAAGCTATCCTCTCACCTCGGCCCCCAAGTAGCTGGGACCACAGGCATGTGCCACCACACCTGGCTAATTTTTTTTTTTGTAAAGGTGGGGTCTTGCTTTGTTACCCAGGCTGGTCTCAAACTCCCGGGCTAAAGCAATTCCCCCGCCTTAGCCTGCCAAAGTGCTGGGATTACAGGTGTGAGCCACTGCGCCTGGCCCTCCCCAGAATTTTTTTTTTTTTTTTTTGAGACGGGGTCTCACTCTGTCGCCCAGGCTGGAGTGAAGTGGCACGATCTCGGCTCACTGCAAGCTCCGCCTCCCGGGTTCACGCCATTCTCCTGCCTCAGCCTCCTGAGTAGCTGGGACTACAGGCACCCACCAGCACGCCCAGCTAATTTTTTTGTATTTTTAGTAGAGACGGGGTTTCACCATGTTAGCCAGGATGGTCTCGATCTCCTGACCTGGTGATCCGCCCGCCTTGGCCTCCCAAAGTGCTGGGATTACAGGCTTGAGCCACCGCGCCCGGCCTTCCCCAGAATTTCTTACAGAAAATTTCTACTCGGGATCCAGTAGGTGACCAGCTAGTGCTCTGAAGCTTTGTATGCCATTAATTGCTTAACGTCAGTATCACATGCGCTCTGGATGATTCTCGGTGGCTCCAATGCTGAGCGTGTGGTGGTTGACTCTACTGCATCAGTATCACTCAAGACTGCTCTATCGAGTTACAATGCCTCCTCTTTGTCAGGGTCCTGCCTTCCCCCAGGGCTTGAGGACAGTATGTGGCTTTTGAACTTGCTTTTCATCAGGGATGGAGAAAGCATGCGAGTTCACCCACTGCCTCAATTGTTAGAAGTGTCTGGGCAGAATCAGGCATATGTGGCTGGCCGATGTCTCTCCCCGTTAGTTCCAGGGGCCAGCTTCGCCTTCCTGTCTGAACTCGGCAGGGACAGGCTGGCTGGGTCGACAGAGGCATCTGCCTGGCAGTTGGGGGCCTGTGAGAATAGCTCTAGTTCTCACCCAGCAGCCTGAGTTGTGGCCTGGGCAAGACCTAGTGAAGGTACACGTTAGTCACAGCAGCCTGGGTGGGGAGGGGGCAGGCATGGGGAGTTCCCTGTGGAGTTCTGGGCAGAAGAGAAGAGCTCAGCTATCACTGTGTGACTGGTAGGGCAGAGTGAGGAGGGGCGTTAGGCCAAGTGCCTCTCTTCCCCTTGGTCGTTAGTCGAGAGCCTCAGGGAAAACGCCAGCCTTCCTGATCTGATCTAATTTCGAGCCCCCCTGCTGTATGACAGAATGATTATCTCTGCACATGGTCAGCCGCAGATTTTTCTCAAGGTGAAAGCAATTAGGGCTTCATTCTCTCCTCCCCCAGCTGCTAGAAATAAAAGGAAGATGGAAGAGAAGCTTCTGCCAAGGTCAGCCAGAATGCCCAGGCCTGTTCCTGTAATTGGCTCTGCCACCTGCTCACACCTCTCACAGGTTGTTGTGGTCTCAGGCATTTTGGTGTCCCCTAGGGCTGAGGCAGTGAAGACAGCAGGAGCTACTGCTTTTACATCTCTCTCCAGGACAAGAAAGAGGGCATCTTCACCCTGCCCTGGGTGGGGAATGTGCAGGAACTGTGTGAGCCAGGCCTGGGCGGCACACACAGATGGAGCTGAGCTGTTCTCTCCTTTCTCTGGAAGAATCAAAACCCAGGCAAGAGAAAAGTCATTGGAAGGTGGGAGAACTCATTCATTTGGTCAACTGCTAAACCAAGCACTTTGCTAGGCGTTCCTGGTCCCTGTAGTCTTGGAGCCAAGGGGAACAGAGTGGGTGCAGGAGGTGGAGGGATGGGGAAGTCAACGGGCAGGCGATTCCAAAGGTACCAAATGTCACAAAGGAGGACAGCAGGATACCATGGGAACCTGACCTATGATAGAAATTAGGTTCTTGGCTTTTTTTTTTTTTTCCTTACTTTTTAAATGTATTGTCATAGAGATGAGGTTTCACTGTGTTGCCCAGGCTGGTCTTGAACTCCTGGGCTCAAGCAATCCTCTCTTCTTGGCTTCCCAAAGTACTGGGCTTACAGGTGTGAGTGACCAACCACATCCAGCCTTTTTTTTTTTTTTTTTTTTTTTTTAGAGAAAGGGCCTTGCTTTGTTGTCCAGGCTGAAGTGCAGTAGCATGAACAGGGCTCACTGCAGCTTTGACCTCCTGGGCTGTAAGTGATCCTCCTGCCTCATCCTCTAGAGTAGTTGGGACTACAGACATGCTCCACCATGCCTGGCTAATTTTTAAATTTTTCAGAGAGACAGGGGTCTCACCATGTTGCCCAGGCTGGTCTTGGCCTCAAGCAATCCTCCTGCCTTGCCTCCCAAAGTGCTGGAATTTCAGGCGTGAGCCACTCCACCAAGCCTACCCCGTTTTTAAGAGTCTTGGGCTGGGTAAGGTGGCTCATGCCTGTAATCCCAGCACTTTGTAGTGTAGTGGCTAGTCTCTAGAAAAAAAAGTTTTTAAAAAATGAGCTGGGCTTGGTGTGGTACACCTGTGTTTCCAGCTACTTGGGAGGCTGAGGCAGGAGGATCACTTACAGCCCGGGAGGTTGAGGCTGCAGTGAGTTGTGTTGGTGCCATTGCACTCCAGCCTGGGTAACAGAGCAAGATCCTGTCTCAAAAACAGATAAATAAAATAAACAAATAGAGATAAAATCTCATGGTAAAATATTTAAAAATAAAGGATAAAAATTGAAATCAGAAGCTCCAAATTACTCCCCACCATCCTCCCTGGTGGTAACAGCTGTTAACAGAGTGTTATGTACTTTTCCGGGGGACTTTCCAAATGTATTCAAGTGTAAGTACATATACAGGGCCGTCCTCTTTAAAAACGGGGTTGTTACTACGCTCCTATCCAGCTGGTGACTTCCCCCGCCTCCACTTCACAATATACCCAGGGCATTTTTTCCATGTTAGTACAGAGAGCTTCACCTCATTCTTTTTGGTGGCTGTGTGGTATAAGGAAGTGATTTTTGAAGGGTAAGACCTGAAGAATAAGTAAGATTAGTAAGGCAACGGGATGGTTCTCTAAAGCACTGAGCCTGGGAAAACAAAAGCAACATAGATCTCTCTAATTATATCTCCTAATGTCTCCCTTCCTTCTGCGTTTAGACCCCCCGCTCCCTCTGCTGCCACATTTTTCTCTAATTTGCAAAGCAGTTCAGCTGTCTTTGTCTTGCCCTAGCTCTGGAGAGCTTCATTCTTCATGCTAAAGCAACTTATGAAGTATTTTCCCAAACAAAGAACCCTCTACCCAGAGAAAAATTGTGCCACTCCCCTAATAGACAAAAGTAGCTGCAGGCAGTTGTGGTTTAAAATAGCAATTAAGAAAAAAAAAAATCTGTTACACCATAAAGCACCTGGCAGTTCATAAATGGTGGTTATTTGTTACTAATATTATTTTACACGTGTTGATGGATGGGTTGGCTGCTGCAAGTTCCTGTCCTTCATCCTGGGGTACCCACCTCTTGCTTGGCCGCTTTTCAAGTGTAGGGATGGTTGTCTTACTTGTGTTTGTACCTCTAGCTCTCAGCACAAGGCCTGGCATAGAGCAGACACTCAGGAAGTGAGTGTCGAGTTGAACACTGAAGGGCTGGGTGTGCTGTTCCAAGCAGATACTGAGTCACAGACATTGTGGGCCTGCTGTGATCTGAGCCCCAGTATAGATGCTTTGGAACAGTAGAGAAAACAATCAAAAGAGAGGCTCTTGTCCTGGGGAACTTCATCAAGATGGGCCTCATGAAACTGTCACATCATATCACAAATTGTAAAGCATCCACAGTCCCTGGATCAGTGCTAATTTTGGCTTTGGGAAGAGGGGATAAACTTTCCTTCACCCCCACCTTTAGGTATAAAATAGATACGGTAATGTGCACAAACCTTAAATGAGCAACTAGATGAATACTTTCTGGTTTTTTTTTTTTTTTTGAGACGAAGTCTCGTTCTTGTCGCCCAGGCTGGAGTGCAATGGCGTGATCTCAGCTCACTGCAACCTCCACCTCCCAGGTTCAAGCAATTCTCCTGCCTCAACCTCCCAAGTAGCTGTGATTACAGGCACCTGCCACCAAGCCCAGCTATTTTTTGTATTTTTAGTAGAGAAGGGTTTTCACCATGTTGGCCAGGCTGATCTCAAACTCCTGACCTCAGGCGATCTGCTTGCCTTGGCCTCTTAAAGTGCTGGGATTATAGGCCTGACTCACCATGCCCGGCCTACTTTCTGATTTTTTAAATTAAAAATATTTTGTTTTTGTTTTTGTTTTTAGAGACAGGGTCTTGCTATGTTGCCCAGGCTGGAGTATAGTGGCTATTCACAGGTGCAATCATAGCTTACTGCAGCCTCAAACTCCTTGGGTCAAGCAATCCTCTTTCCTCAGGCTCCTGAGTAGCTGGGACTATAGGCACATACCACCACACCCAACTTGAAGTTTTATACATGTATACACCTGTATAACCATCAACCAGATCAAAATCCGGATTATTTCCAGGACCCCAGAAGGTTCTCTTGGCCGCCTTTCAGACATACCCCCTGTCACAATAGAAACGATTATTTCTGACCTCCATTACCATCAACTAACTATACCTGTTTTTGAGATTTTTCTAAATGGAATTGCATGGTGTACATTATTTTTGTTCTGGCTTCTTTCACTCAATATTATAGCTATAAAATTCATCCATGTTAGTACTTAGTACTTGGTTTTTTGTGTATGTGGTATAGTATTCTATCAAATGAACATATAACAATGGAGACATTTGGGTTGTTTCTAGCTTTTGGCTCTTCTGAATAATGCTGTTACAAACATTCTTTTACATATGTCTTTTTGGTAGACTCAACCATTTATTTTTCTTGGCTATATATATTTGAGTGGAACTGCTAGGTCAGAGGGGATACGTATGTTTAGTTTTAGTAAATACCGCCAGTTTTCCAAAGTGGTTGTACCAGTTTACACTCCTTTCAGTGGTGTATGAGAATTCCAGTTGTTAATATTGTCAGTCGTTTTAATTTCAAATTTCAGCCATTCTGATAGGTACGTAGTGGTATCTCACTGTTTTAATGTATCTACCCACATAGTAATAAGTAATAATATTTTTTGTTTTGAGACAGGGTCTTTTTCTGTTGCCGAGGCTGGGGTGCAGTGGCATGATCATGGCTCATTGTAGCCTCAACCTCCCAGGCTCAAGCAATCCTCCTGCCTCAGCTCCCTGGGTAGCTGGGACTACAAGTGCATGCCAACACATCTGGCTAATTTTTAAGTTTTTTGTAGAGATGAGGTCGGGCTATGTTGCCCAGACTGGTCTTGAACTCCTGGCCTCAAGTGATCTGCCCGCCTCGGCTTCCCAAAGTGCTGGAATTACAGGCATGAGCCATCAAGCCCGGCCAGTAATAATGTTTTTACATGCTTGTTTCTTGTGCTATTTGGCCATCTGGATGTCTTTGTTGAAGAGTCTGTTCCCACTTGGTCCCCTCACCCAAGGATGTCTCTCCTACACTCAGTAACCATTTGATGACCTTAACTGATGGTCATTCAATGGTCATCCTTGTGCTGATCACACCCAGATCTCTGTCCAGAGATCCTGCTCCCAAATGCCAAACCCACATATTCAGCTGGCTCTTTGATATCTCTAACAGAATGACCCATGTGCCCCTCAGGATCAATATCCAAACTAAAAGCTTCATCTCCTCTTCAGCCCCCAATCCATTTTCCTTCCTTTCTGCTCAGGCCACTCCAGGGCACCCAGACTGGCCCATCATCTTCATCCTCATGGACTCTGTGAATGTTTAGGCCCCAATCTCACACATTTCAAGAAATGTGGCCAGGCATGGTGGCTCACACCTGTAATCTCAGCACTTTGGGAGGCCGAGGCAGGTGGATAACTGGAGGTTAAGAGTTCGAGACTAGCCTGGACAACATGGTGAAACCCTGTCTCTACTAAAAATACAAAAATTAGGCAGGGGTGGTGGCAGGCGCCTATAATCCTAGCTCCTTGGGAGGCTGAGGCAGGAGAATCCCTTGAACCTGGGAGGCGGAGGTTGCAGTGAGCCGAGATCACGCCGCTGCACACCAGCCTGGGTGACAGAGCGAGACTCTGTCTCAAAAAAAGGAAGGAAGGAAGGGTGGGAGGGAGGGAGGGAAGGAAATAAAAATATGCACAGCCTGTTTCCTTTCCCCACCCCACACCCTCCTTGCCCTGGATACCTCCTTCTTGGGTCTCAGCTTACATGCCACTTCCTCTGGTTTAGGTGTTTCCTCTGCTGTCTTCCAGTGCCAGTTCCTTCCTGTCAAGTCATTTATCACACTGGCTTATAATTACCAGTGTCAATGCCTGAATCCCTGGATCATCTGTTGTTTTGCCTGCTCAGCATTCTTTCCCCTCCTCTCAGTAGTCTAGTTTTCGCTAGGAGCCATCTCTCCATTCTTGCTCCGTGTGTTGGGGTGTGGCTGCAGAGAAGGATGTGCATATCACCCAGGCCCGACAAGTCAGCATATTCCATCCTTTAGTTCTGTAACTGGGTCAATGTTAAGCACAGCACCAAGGTAGTTGATCAGAGCAATCTTAGGATTTTTGCTGGAACAAATGGGAAAGAAGCATTCTTTTTCTGAGGGGGTTACTACGGGGCTAAGATGAAAGCCTGGAGTCTGGGGGATCCTGGTCTGGGGAGTGACCCAGGCCTACCTCACCACACATTTTGGTGGGCGATCTCCCTTCCACATTACTAAAGCACATAGATTCTACAAAAAAGCATATCTCCACAGCCCTTTTGCAATTCTGGTGCAATAGTGGATTTTCTAATTATCTTCATTTAGCTTTGTTGTCAAACTACAGAGTAGTAGGGGTTTGTGTGTGTGTGTATGTGGTTTTTTTTTTTTTTGACATGGAGTCTCGCTTTGTCGCACAGGCTGGAGTGCAGTGGTGTGATCTCACCTCACTGCAACCTCTACCTCCCAGGTCAAGTGGTGATTCTCCTGCCTCAGCCTCCTGAGTAGCTGGAATTATAGTCATGCACCACCATGCCCGGATAATTTTTTTGTATTTTTAGTACAGACGGGGTTTTGCCACGTTGGCCAGGCTGGTCTCGAACTGCTGACCTCAGGTGATCTGCCTGCCTCAGCCTCCCAAAGTGCTGGATTTACAGCCGTGAGCTACTGCGCCCAGCCTGAGTAGTAGTTTTTGAGAGCACAGATTCTGCAGTAACTTAAGGGTTTGAATCTAGCACTACCATATGTCACATGTGACTTTGAGCAAACTGCTTAGACTCTCTGTGCCTCAGTTACGTCATCTGTAAAATGGAGATGATAACAGTACTTACTTTATAGTGTTTTTGTGAGAATTAAATGAATTGATTAATGTAAAAGGACTTGTTTACACTGTGGGGAAAATACCACCTGGGACATTTCACAAAGGAAGTGAAAGCAAGGCCAGGTTTCCAAGTGGCTAAAGATGGCTTTGCTGGCAGTGGGGAGTGTGACAGGCTAATAGCCTGAGCGTCTTACCAGTAACTGCTAGTGAATTCCCTTGTTTTCTCTATTTCATCTGTCGTGTGTTCTTAATCTCACACTGACATCTCTGATGAAACCCTTTTCAAGTGTTTGGCATCTCATGGGGGTTTGACAGCAAGAGTGGTAGCCAAGTGGGTTTAACTCCAAAGGGATAATGGTGGCGTTTGCTGCAAAAACTTGAGAGGTAACATTGTTTACAGTGTACAGAGTATTTCATTTGCATATTAAGTTCACTGACTGCGATTCTAGCACGTATATAACCATGTTACACAGAAAATTCAGAAACTCCTCCCGCTACTACCTAACTCTGGAACTGCACATACCTGGGACACAGTAAAATATTGCAATCTTAATAATATAGACTTTGGCCAGGCAAGGTGGCTTATGCCTGTAATCCCAGCACTTTGGGAGGCTGAGTTGGGTGGATCACCTGAGGTCAGGGGTTCGAGACTAGCCTGGCCAACATGGTGAAACCCTGTCTCTACTAAAAATACAAAAATTAGCTGGGCATGGTGATGGGCACATGTAGTCCCAGCTACTTGGGAAGCTGAGGCAGAAGAATTACTTGAACCTGGGAGGTGGAGGTTGCAGTGAGCCGAGATTGCGCCACTGCACTCCAGCCTGGGCAATGGAGCAAGACTCTGTCTCAAAAAAAAAAAAAAAAAAGAGAGAGAGAATATAGGCTTTGGGGTTGGTCATACCTGGGTTTAGGTTTCATCTCTGCCTTTTGCTTGCTTGTGTGAACTTAAGCTAGTAATTTATCCTTTCCGAGCCTCACTTTTTTCCATGGAAATGGATAAAGTAATTTCTCCTAAGGTCGCCTCATGGTACAGTCCAGGGCTACCAATCACAACATATTCTATATATCGGTAGCACATATCTTACAAGGTGGATGTAAAAATTAAATGAGATGGTTTCTGTATTGCAAATAGCTCAGCAATGGGCTGATAGCACTTAGTACATCTTGGTACATGTTAGTTGCTATTATTAGGTATTTATGTGCAGAAGTCCTTCTGATAATAATCGTCATAATAGCAAGAGTGGAGTCGGGAGAACTGATGAGGAAGGCTTTCTGAGGAAATTCTAAGTTGTTTTATTTTTATTTTATTTATTTATTTATTTATTTTTTTGAGATGGAGTCTCACTCTGTCGCCCAGGCTGGAGTGCAGTGGCGTGATCTCGGCTCACTGCAAGCTCTGCCTCCCAGGTTCACGCCATTCTCCTGCCTCAGCCCCCCGAGTAGCTGGGACTACAGGCGCCCGCCACCATGCCCGGCTAATTTTTTATATTTTTTAGTAGAGACGGGGTTTCACCATGTTAGCCAGGATGGTCTCGATCTCCTGACCTTGTGATCTGCCTGCCTCAGCCTCCCAAAGTGCTGGGATTACAGGTGTGAGCCACCACGCCCAGCCGTTTTTTTTATTTTTTTAATTTTTTAAATCGTATGTCCTCTGGTGTTGAAACTGAAAGATTCTAAGGTTTAAACTGGATTTGAAAGGTGGGGAGTAACTCATTTTGGCAAAGAAGATTAGGGTGAGTGTCTTGGGAATAAAAGAAAGAGGGAACAGGTGTCTGCGTGACCAAAATGAGATACTTGGATGCAACTCAGCCCTGTCCTCAGGGCACTTGTGGGCTTCTGCCAGTAGTGGGGAATCCCAGAACCTTCTCTGGCTTGGCTACAGAAGGAAACAGACATCTCCTATGGAGAGAAAGGAAAGTCACGGAGCTGCTGTCTGGTGGTGACTGGGGCCACAGTGGCAAGCAGAGAGATGTCTGTGGGGCAAGGGAACTGGCAGGGCGAGGCCTGAGGGTCAGCCCAGGATTGTGGTCGCTGGGAGGCTGAGCTAGAGGCTTCTACCTCCTGCAAAGTAAGCTGGGCTGGTCTGTGGATTCTTTCCAGATTCTCAGAATTCCAACCTCCTATAGGGTCTTCTCTAGGGAAGGAGGGACACGGATGTATAGAAAAGACCAAAGGGAATGATGAGAGTTTGAAAACTCTGGTCTGGCCAGGCTCAGTGACTCATGCCTGTAATCCCAGCATTTTGGGAGGTCGAGGTGGGAGGATTATTTGAGTCTAGGAGTTCAAGACCGGCCTGGACAACAAAGCAAGACCTTGTTCCTTTGATTGTTTATTTGTTTATTTATTTAGAGACAGTCTCGCTCTGTTGCCTAGACTGGAATGCAGTGGTGCGATCTCAGCTCACTACAACCTCCGCTTACCAGGTTCAACCCGGAGTAGCTGGGATTACAGGCATGTGCCACCAGCTTATTTTTGTATATATATATTTTTAGTGGAGATGAGGTTTCACCATGTGGCCCAGTCTGGTCTCAAACTCCTGACCTCAAGTGATTTACCTGCCTCAGCTTCCCAAGGTGTTTCCCAAGATTACAGGTGTGAGTCACAGTGCCCGGCCCTGACTCTGTCCCTTTAAAAACAAACGAATAGGCCAGGCGCGGTGGCTCACGCCTGTAATCCCAGCACTTTGGGAGGCCGAGGCGGGCGGATCACAAGGTCAGGAGTTCGAGACCATCCTGGCCAACATGATGAAACCCTGTCTCTACTAAAAATATAAAAATTATCTGGGCGTGGTAGCATATGCCTGTAGTCCCAGCTACTCAGGAGGCTGAGGCAGAAGAATCGCTTGAACCTGGGAGGCAGAGGTTGCAGTGAGCCGAGATTGTGCCACTGCACTCCAGCCTGGAGACAGAGCGAGACCGCGTCTCAAAAACAAACAACAAACAAACAAAACAAAAAAACCCCTCTGGCCTGAGATTCCAAATTGTCACCAGCCATCACGGGGCTGGTGGAGAGACAGTCAGACCAGGCTGTGCTGCTTTCTGGGAGAGCCAGCCATCTCCCATCTGCCCCTGCAGACCCACGCTTCACTCTTCTCTGTCCTGTTCTGTGTCTGCCTTGTCTGGACACATCAGCAGGCTCCTTTGCCTTCCAGCTCCTTTTTGGGCTCAGCCACTGGGGACCCTGGGTCTGAGGGGCCAGAAGGGAGAGAAGTTGGGTAGTTATTCCCTTGCTCCCTCCACAGGTTGACAGGGTATCCTTGATGGGCAGTCACAGCTCTTCTTAAGGAGGCCTCTTTTCCAAAATTCCCTCCCTCAGGACATGCTCTCCCCTGTCCCTTCAGGCCTAAGGGTGGTGGCAGTTTCTCAAGTGTTGCTAGCCCCGGGCCACTGTGCTGTCCCTATGGTTTCTCTGCACCCACTCATACCATCGTAAATAAACCCTCTTCAAATTATTCTAATTTTAGTGTGTCATCTGTTTTCACTTGGGACCCTGACTGATACATTTGCCAAATAAGGGTTCTTTTGGTTGTCTTAAGGGAAAGAGAGAGAGAATTATTGCCTCATTATTGCTTCATGTACCCGAAACGATGTACAGACATTAGACATGTTTGTTCAAGAGTTTAGGCAAGAGCTTACTTAGAGTTGGCAGCTTCAGTCTCTTTCTCTCCTTCAGCTCTAGTTCCTCTGGGTGTGCTTTGCATTCGGGCACTCTCTCTACCTAGCAACTTCCAGCAGCAACAAGCTTATATCCTCCCAGTGTCAAGTCCAAAGAAAGGTTCATTTCAGGCCGGGTGCAGTGGCTCATACCTGTAATTCTAGCACTTTGGGAGGCCGAGGTGGGTGGATTGCTTGAGTCCTGGAGCTTGAGATCAGCCTGGGCAACATGGCGAAAACCCATCTCTACAATAAATACAAAAGTTAGCCAGGTGTAATGGCACACGCCTGTAGTCCCAGCTACTCGGGAAGCTGAGGTGGGAAGATCACCTGAGCCTGGGAGGTTGAGGCAGCAGTGAGATGTGATTGCACCACTGCATTCTAGCCTGGGTGACAGACGGAGACCCTGTCTCAAAAAGCAAACAAACATAGCCAGGTGCGGTGGCTCACGCCTGTAATCCCACCACTTTGGAGGCTGAGGTGAGTAGATTACCTGAGGTCAGGAGTTCAAGACCAGCCTGCCAACATGGTGAAACCTCATCTCTACTAAAAATACAAAAATTAGCTGGGTGCGGTGGCAGGTGCATGTAGTCCCAGCTACTCAGGAGGCTGAGGCAGGAGAATCACTTGCACCTGGGAGGCGGAGGTTGCAGTGAGCCGAGATCACACCACTGCACTCAAGCCTGGGTGACAGAGACTCTGCCTTAAAACAAGAAAAAAGCAAACAAACAACCAAACAACCCCCACCCCAACAACAACAAAAAACAAACAAAAAAGGTTCATCTGTATCCCAATGGATCTGACAAAGTTCCAGTATTCTCATGGACTTGGCATGAGTCACAAGGCTACCTCAAACCAGTCACTGTGACCAGAGGGATGGAACACGTAATTGGCCAGATGTGGGTCATGTCTTGCCTCTAGAGCTTGGAAGAGGTGTGTTGACCCCACCTAAGTCAACAGGCCTGATAGTAGGGGCAGGCAATTCCCAAAAGTCAAGGTTTTCTCACCAGAAGGAAAGGAAAGGCACAGATGCTGAGTAGGCCCAAACCATGAATCTGTTTGTTTTTTTTTTAAGACAAAGTCTTACTCTGTTGCCCAGGCTGGAGTGCAGTGACGTAATCTTGGCTCACTGCGGCCTCTACCTCCCAGGTTCAAGCAATTCTCATGCCTCAGTCTCCCAAGGAGCTGGGACTACAGGTGCCTGCCACCACATCCGGCTAAGTTTTGTATTTTTTGTAGAGATGGTATTTCACCATGTTGGCCAGGCCGGTCTCAAACTCCTGACCTCAAGTGATCCACCACCTCAGCTTTCCAAAGTGCTGGGATTACAGGCGTGAGCCACTGAGCCTGGCCTCCATGAGTGTATTCTACTTGGCTGTGTGAACTTGGATAAATGACCTAACCTCTGGAACTTCTGTGTTCTTTCTTCCAATACTATTAAGAATAATGATTATTGAGCAGTTACTGTGTGCCAGGACCTACATTGAGGGTTTTAGATGAATCTTTGTTTGGTAGCTCTCATTGTTTCCCCCTCTTTATAGATGTGCAAACCAAGACTCAGAAAAGTAAAGTGGGCCAGGAGCAGTGGCTCATGCCTGTAATCCAGGCACTTTGGGAGGCCGAGGTGGGCGGATCACCTGAGGTCAGGAGTTTGAGACCAGCCTGGCCAACATGGCGAAACCCCGTCTCTACTAAAAATATAAAAATTAGCTGGGCATGGTGGCGGGCATCTGTAATCCCAGCTACTCAGGAGGCTGAGGCAGGAGAATCGCTTGAACCTAGAGGGGAAGGTTGTAGTGAGCTGATATCATGCCACTGCACTCCAGCCTGGGTGACAAGAGCAAGACTCCATCTCAAAAAAAAAAAAAAAAAAAAAGGGCTGGGTGCGGTGGCTTACACCTGTAATCCTAGCACTTTGGGAGGCCGAGGTGGGAGGATCACGAGGTCAGGAGATTGAGACCATCCTGGCCAACATGGTGAAACCCCATCTCTACTAAAAATACAAAAATTAGCTGGGTGTGGTGGTGCGTGCCTGTAATCCCAGCTACCTGGGAGGCTGAGGCAGGAGAATCACTTGAACCAGGGAGTCGGAGGTTGCAGTGAGCCGAGATCGCGCCACTGCACTCCAGGCTGGCGAGAGAGCGTGACTCTGTGAAGAAAAGAAAAGAAAAAAGACAAGACAACAGGCTTTCTCAGGGCCACAAAAGCCTAGACATGGCAGAGTTAGAATGTGAACCTAGATTTGTTTGACAGAAGAACACACACCTCTCTACCAAACTGCTTCTCAGTTGGAGCCTAGCTTGCAGGGTGTTGTGAGGATTAAAAGAGATATAATACAAATAGTACAGCAAAAATGTATTGTACTCTTTGTGCACATACTGTGTGCCAGCCCCTGAGCCAAATGTTGCGTGGACACACGTTTAAATCTTGCAACAATTTCTCACTCTTGAAAACATCTAGCATAGCCCCTTGCCCAGTAGGAACTCAGTGGTAGCTTCTCTCCTTTTATGCTCCCTGACTTTTCTCTTCATGTTGGTTCCAGCATTTTTTCAGAATTTTCATTGTTCAGTGTTGCACAGGGTCCCTGAGCTATTTCTTCTGCTGCCTAGAAGCTGAGAAGAATCAGGGTCATGGCCCTTGTGCCTGGAGAGGTCCTTATGGGGAGAAAGGGCTCAGTGAGAGGAAAGCAGGTGGGAAAACAGGCCTGGGGAGGTGATGTGATTAACATCACAGCATCAAGTGTTTTTCCCCTGAGCAACTTTGGACATTTTAAAAACATCTCAGCCGGGTGCCGTGGCTCACGCCTGTAATCCCAGCACTTTGGGAGGCTGAAGCGGGCAGATCACGAGGTCAGGAGAGCGAGACCATCCTGGCCAACATGGTGAAACCCTGTCTCTACTAAAAATACAATAAATTAGCTGGATGTGGTGGCATGCACTTGTAGTCCCAGCTACTTGGGAGGCTGAGGCAGAAGAATCGCTTGAACCTGGGAGGTGGAGGCTGCAGTGAGCTGAGATCGCACCACTGCACTCCAGCCTGGGCGACAGAGTGAGATTCCGTCTCGGGGAAACAAAAACAAAAACAAAAACATCTCCAGGGCACTGGGATTCACCCTACTGGGGAAGTGGGAGGCTGGCAGGGGGCAGGTTGCCTGGCAAGCTGGCCGGAGGACCAGGTACACCTTCTGGTTTGTCTCCTAATCTCCTGGATGGTTTCCATACTGAGACCAACTGTCCATTGTCTTTGACTCTTCCTTTGTTGTCCAATCAGATAACAGGACCTACTGATTCTCCCAAATTCTTGCTGTTACCTGAGAGTTTGTTGAAAGCTTTGACTAAGTTTTCTGCATTGGGAGTGAGGGTAGGTACAGAATCTTTCATTTTCGGGTTTCCAGTAACTAAACGCATGTTTTGTTTTGTTTGAGAGACAGAGTCTCTGTTGCCCAGACTGAAGTTCAGTGGCGTGATCTCATCTTACTGCAACCTCCACCTTCTGGGTTCAAACAATCCTCCCACCTCAGCCTCCCTAATAGCTGGGACTACAGGCATGTACCACCACACTCAGATAATTTATTTTTTTTAAATTTTTTAATTTTTTTAGATGGAGTCTCTCTCTGTAGCCCAGACTGGAATGCAATGGCATGATCTCGGCTCACTGCAACCTCCACCTCCCGGATTCAAGCAATTGTCCTGCTTCAGCCTCCTGAGTAGCTAGGATTACAGGCACACACCACCACGCCCGGCTAATTTTTGTATTTGTAGTAGAGATGAGGTTTCACCATGTTGGCCAGGCTGGTCTTGAACTCCTGACCTTGTGATCCATCCGCCTTGGCCTCCCAAAGTGCTGGGATTACAGGCGTGAGCCACCGCGCCCGGACAATTTTTAAATTTTTTGTAGAGACAAGGTCTCGCTATGTTGCCCAGGCTGGTCTCAAACCCCTGGGCTCAAGTGATCCTCCAATTTCAGCTTCCCAAAGTGTGCTGGGATTTACAGATGTGAGCCACTGCACCCAGCCTGTATGGTTTTTTTTTTTTTTTTTGGTTTTGTTTTTTGTTTTTGAGACAGAGTCTCTCTGTACCACCCAGGCTGGAGTGCAGTAGCATGATCTTGACTCACTGCAACCTCCCATCTCCTGGGTTCAAGCGATTCTTGTGCCTCACCTTCCTGAGTAGCTGGGATTACAGGTGTGTCCCACCACGCCTGGGTAGTTTTTGTATTTTTAGTGGAGACAGGGTTTTGCCATGTTGGCCAGGCTGGTCTCAAACTCCTGGACTCAAGTGATCCACCTGACTCGGCTTCTCAAAGTGCTGGGATTACAGACGTGAACCATCCCGTCTGGCCTGTATGTTTAATTGAACGTAATAATAGTCATAATTTTTTCAGAGCCTCCGGTGAACCACTGACTTAACTAATCATCAAGTTTAATCCTCACAACAACCTTGTATCATAGCTACTGTTTTTCTTTCTACTTAATATAAGAGGGAAGTGTGACTGGTGTAAGGTCATGGGGCTAGCAAGTGGCTAAATGGTAAGCTAAAAAGCAGCTTGGACCTCTCTTTTAAACTCGAGACTTGTATGACCAGCTGCCTATTTGACACGTCCCCTTAAATGTCCAATGGGCACCTCAAACTTAACATGTCCAGGACCAAGTTCCTGCTATCCACTCCCTGACCCCTAACCTGTTCAGTTAATTGCCACTGCATCTTTCAATTGCTCAGGCCAAAAATCTTGAGCTATCCTTAACTTCTCTTTCTCATACACCCTAGCTTCAATCCATCAACACACTTAGTGAGGTCTACCTTCAAAATATCTCCAGCATTGACCCCTTCCAACTCTCTCCGCTGTTCACGTTCTGGCCTAAGCCACCAACAGCCTCCTCACTGCTCTTCGGGTTTCTGCCTTTGCTTCCCCTAATCTCTCAACAGATTCAGATATGTCACCCTTCTGCCTGAGCACTGCATTGGGTAAATGGATGAGTAGAAGTCCAAGTGTTTACCCTGAGCTACAAGGCGTTATCTGAACTGGCTTTTTTTGAGATGGAGTCTCACTCTGCCACCCAAGTTGGGGTGCAGTGGTGCAATCACAGCTCACTGCAGTCTAGACTGGCTGGGCTCAAGCCATTCTCCCACCTCAGCCTCCTGGGACAACAGGTGCATGCCACCATGCTAATTTTTTAAATGTATTTGTACAAACAAGGCTGCGCTATGTTGCCTAGGATGGTCTTGAGCCCCTGGGCTCAAGTGATCCTCCCACCTTGGGCTCCCAAAATGCTGGGATTAGAGGTGTGAGCCACTGTGCTCAGCTGAGCGCTTTTTTTTTTTTTTTTTTTTTTTTGAGACGGAGTCTCCCTCTGTCACCCAGGTTGAAGTGCAGTAGTGCAATCTCGGCTCACTGTGACCCCCACCTCCCGGGTTCAAGTGATTCTCCTGCCTCAGCCTCCTGACTAGCTGGGACTACAGGTGCATGCCACCACGCCCAGCTAATTTTTGTATTTTTAGTAGAGATGGGGTTTCATCTTTTTGGCCAGGCTGGTCTCAAACTCCTGACCTCAAGTGATCCCTCCACCTCGGCCTCCCAAAGTGCTGGGATTACAGGCGTGAGCTACCGTGCCCAGCCTAAACTGGCTTCTTGAGACATCTCTTCCCTCATTTTCCAGCCTCTCCACCTGCCATCACTCTGCTACACATACTTTTCTTCAGACCACACACTCTCACTTCAGAGCCTTTACATGTGGTACTTATTTGGTCTGGAATTTTTTATTTCCAAATGCCCATTGGTTACTTCCATATTTCTTTCAGGTCTTTAATGCCATCTTCTTAATGAGGCCTTTCCTGGACACCTTACCTAAAATTTCACACCCTCCACTGATAGTACCTATTTTCCTTCCCTGTGCTATTTATTTTTCCTTAGGATGTATTACCACCTAAAATACCATATATCCTGGCTTATTGTCAGTCCCACTAAAATGTATCCCCCGCTATGGCAGGATTTTGATCAGTTTTGTTCATGGCTGAATCTCCAGCTCCTTTAACAATGACTGGCATGTCCTCGGTGCTTGATTCACATTTGTTGAATACATGTATGAATAAATGAATTTAGAAGAAGAAATGAGGTCTGTTGACTCATTTAATTGCTCCATGCTACCTCTCCAGACTAAGCGTGTCTGTGATATACCTGTGGCTATTTGGTGGCACTCATATCACGCTCTCAGTGCTGCGGGAATTCTTAGAAGAGTAGTCTATAAATACTACTCTCTTTGCTTGAAAAAGCTCTGAACCATTTGAGAAATAAGACTAAGAAATAATGCATATGAAGACCAAAATAGCAGCCTTATTATTGATAAAGCTGATATTAGAGAGAGTGACCTATGTCTGTCGATAGGTGCGCACCCAAGTACTGACCCCAGAATTGCATCAGCTTAACCATGGATTCACAGGCAGTGCCTGATGAAGTAGAACTTAAGGCATACAGAGACAGGCAGAATGCATCCTTTAGGAGAGAAGTGTGCAGAGCTGCATATACCAGTTCTTTATCACAGACTCATGGATGGATTCAGTCACTTGCCTCTTTCAGGGGAAGCAGAGAGAAGCCAGGAGTGTTACACTATGGATGCCTTTCCCATGAAAGGGAAAGATAGGAGTATTTTCCATCTAACAATCCCCAACTCTTAAACAAAACAAAACAAAAAGAAACAAACAAAAAAACAGCTTTATTGACTAGGTGTGGTGGCTCACACCTGTAATCCCAGCACCTTGGGAGGCTGAGGTGGGTGGATCACTTGAGCTCAGGGGTTCGAGACCAGTCTAGGCAACATAGTGAAACTTCATCTCTATAAAAAATACAAAAATTAGCCGGGTATGGTGGTACAGCCTGTAGGCCCAGCTAGTCAGGAGGCTGAGGCGGGAGGATCGCTTGAACCCAGGAGATGGAGGTTGCAGTGGGCTGAGATCCTGCCACTGCACTCCAACCTAGGTGAGAGTGAGACCCTGTGTCAAAAAAAAAAAAATTAAAATAAAAAATAGCTTTAGTGATATGTGATTCACATACCGTAAAATTCACTTTTAAAGTATACAAGTCAGTGGGGTTTTTTTGTTGTTCTTCTTTATTCTGAATACAAGTCCCTTATCCAATCTATGATTTGTAAATATTTTCTCCCATTCTGTGGGTTATCTTTTCACCATCAGGAGACAGTGTCCTCATAGAATGGAACAACACATGCTGGGGCCTATTGGAAGGTGGAGGTTGGGAGGAGAAAGAGGATCAGGAAAAATAACTAACGGGTACTAGACTTAATACCTGGGTGATGAAATAATTTGTACAACAAACCCCCATGACACAAGTTTACCTATACAACAAACCTGCACATGTAACCCTGAACTTAAAAGTTAAATTAAAAACAAGAGATGGGCTGGACACACTGGCTCATGCCTGTAATCCCAGCACTGTGGGAGGCTGAAGCAGGTGGATCACCTGAGGTCAGGAGTTCGAGACCAGCCTGATCAACATGGTGAAACCCCGTCTCTACTAAAAGTACAAAAGTTAGCTGGGCGTGGTGGCAGGTGCTTGTAATCCCAGCTACTCGGGAGACTGAGACATGAGAATTGCTTGAACCTGGGAGGCGGAGGTTGCAGTGAGGCAAGATTGCACCATTGTACTCCAACCTGAGCGACAGAGCAAGACTCTGTCTCAAACCAAAAAAAAAAGAGAGAGAGAGATGGTGTCCTTTGAAACACAAAAGTTTTTAATGTTTACAAAGTCCAATTTATCTATTTTTTTTGTTTTGTCTGTGCTTTTGAGTATCATATCTAAGAAACTATTGCTTAATCCAATGTCGTGAAGATTGATTCCTATGTTTTCTTCTAAGAGTATTATGCTTTTTTTAGCTCTTACATTTAGGTCTGTTACATTTTTGATCAAATTGTTTATATAGTGTGAACAGGAGTTCATTTTAATTTTTTTTGCATGTGAATATCCAGTTATTGTTTTCATACATTTGTTCAAAATTGACCACAAATGTAAAGGTTTATTTCTGGACTTTCAGTTCTATTCCATTAATCTATATATTTATTCTTTTTTTTTTTTTTTTTGAGACAGAGTCTTACTCTGTTGCCCAGGATGGAGTGCAGTGGTATGATCTCAGCTCACTGCAAGCTCCACCTCCCGGGTTCAAGCGATTCTCCCACCTCAGCCTCATGAGTAGCTGGGATTACAGGCATGTGCCACCACACCTGGCTAATTTTTGTATTTTTAGTAGAGATGGGGTTTTGCCATGTTGGCCCAGCTGGTCTCGAACTCCTGACCTCAGATGATCTGCCCCACCCTCGGCCTCCCACAGTGCAGGGATTACAGGCGTGAGCTACCACGCCTGGCCTATATATTTATTCTTATGTCAGTACCATATTGTCTTTATCACTTTAGCTATGTATACATTTTGAAATCAGTGAGTTCTCCAACTATTTTTTTTCAAGATTATTTTGACTATTCTGTGTCCTTTGCATTTCCATATGAATTTTAGGATGAGCTTGGTAATTTCTGCAAAAAAAAAAAAAAAAAAAAACACCCAAAAAAACACCAGCTGAAATTTTGATAGGAATTGCACTGAAAATGTAGATCAGTTTGGGGAGTATTGCCATCTTACTCCCCAGAATGCCATCTGTTCATTCCAATATAGGAACACGGGATGTCTTCCCATTTATTTAGGTCTTATTAAATTCCTTTCAACAGGCCAGGAGCGGAGCCTCACGCCTCTAATCCTAGCACTTTAGGAGGTGGAGGCGAGAGGAGCATTTGAGCCCAGGAGTTTAAGACCAGCCTGGGCAACATAGTGAGACTTTGTCTCTACAAAAAATGAAAAAAATTAGCCAGGTTTGGTGGTATACACCTGTAGTCCCAGCTACTTGCGAGGCTGAGGCTGGAGAATCTCTTGAGCTTGGGAGTTAGAGGCTGCAGTGAGCCGTGATAGCACCACTGCACTCCAGCCAGGGCAACAGAATAAGACTCTCTCCATAAAACCAACCAACCAACCAACCAACCAAACGAACAAACAAACAAAAAAAAACAGACGCAAAGTCTTTTAACATTTTTATAGTTTTCAGTGTCTGAATCTTGTTATTTATTTATTTATATTTGAGACAGAGCCTTGCTCTGTCGCCCCAGCTGCAGTGCAGTGGTGCAATCTTGGCTCACTGCAGCCTCAACTTCCCATGCTCAAGCCATCCTCCGCCGCAGCCTCCCAAGTAGCTGAGACTACAGGAGTGCACATCCAGGTAATTTTTTTTTTTTTTTTTAGACAGAGTCTTGCTCTGTCGCCTAAGCTAGAGTGCAGTGGCACGATCTCGGCTCACTGAAAGCTCTGCCATCCAGGTTTCATTCTCCTGCCTCAGCCTCCTGAGTAGCTGGGACTACAGGCGCCCGCCACCACACCCAGCTAATTTTGTGTATTTTTAGTAGAGACAGAGTTTCACCACGTTAGCCAGGATGGTCTCGATCTCCTGACCTCGTGATCCACCCGCCTCGGCCTCCCAAAGTGCTGGGATTACGGGGGTGAGCCACTATGCCCATCCCATGCCCAGCTAATTTTTAAATTTTTTTTGTAGCTACGAGGTCTCACTGTATCATCCATGCTGATCTTGAACTCCTGGCCTCAAGCGATCTGCCCACCTCAGCCTCCCAAAGGGCTGGGATTACAGACATAAGTCACCGTGCCTATCCAAGTCTTGTATAATACTTCTTTTGTTAAATTTCCTCCTACGTATATTATTCTTCTTGATGATATTGTAAATAAAAATTATTTTCTCAATTTCATTTTCAGATTGTTCATTGCCAGTGTATAAAAATTCAACTGATTTTTGTGTATTGATCTTGTATCCTGCAACCTCACCAAACTCATTTATTAGTTCTAATAGTATTTTGTGAACTCCTTAGGATTTTCTATATTTGAGATCATGTCATCTGCAAATACAGACAATTTTACTCCAATCTGGATGCCACTGCAACCTCTGCCTCCCAGGTTCAAGTGATTCTCCTGTCTAAGCCTCCTGAGTAGCTGGGATTACAGGCACCTGCCACCACGCCCAACTAATTTTTGTATTTTTAGTAGAGATGGGGTTTCACCATGTTGGCCAGGCTGATGTCGACCTCCTGACCTCAAGTGATCTGCCCACCTCAGCCTCCCAAAGTGCTGGGATTATAGGCGTGAGGCACTGCACCCAGCTCCCAAAAGCTTCTTTAATCTTCATAATACCATGAGGTTGATGTTACTAATCCTATTTTTTTTTTTTTTTTTGAGATGGAGTTTCACTCTGTTGCCCAGGCTGGAATGTAGTGGCATGATCTCGGCTCATTGCAACATCTGCCTCCTGGGTTCAAGCAATTCTTCTGCCTCAGCCTCCCAAGTAGCTGGGATTACAGGCGTGTGCCACCATGTCCAGCTAATTTTTGTATTTTTAGTAGAGACGTGGGTTCACCATGTTGGCCAGGCTGGTCTCGAACCCCTGACTTTGTGATCTGCCTGCCTCAGCCTCCCAAACTGCTGGGATTACAAGCATGAGCCACCATGCCTGGCCACTAATCCTATTTTAGGAATGAGAAAATTGAAGTTCGAAGTAATTAAGTGATTTACTTAAGGTCATATAATTGGTAAGTCTCACAGTCTAGATTTGAACCCAAGTCTTTCTGATTCCATTATATCCAAAGGTCTTTTGAAATACATTTTAAATTTTAAATAAATTTTACCTTGAAAATGTAATAACATGCATGATAAAGAATTTAATAGTACAGGCTGGGTGCGGTGGCTTATGCCTAAAATCCCAGCACTTTGGGAGGCCGAGGCGGGTGGATCACGAGGTCAGGAGATCGAGACCATCCTGGCTAACACGGTGAAACCCCGTCTCTACTAAAAAATACACAAAATTAGCTGGGTGTGGTGGCAGGTGTAGTCCCAGCTACTTGGGAGGCTGAGGCAGGAGAATGGCGTGAACCCGGGAGGCGGAGCTTGCAGTGAGCCAAGATCGCGCCACTGTACTCCAGCCTGGGCGACAGAGCGAGACTCCGTCTCAAAAAAAAAAAAAAAAAAAAAAAAAAAAAGAATTTAATAGTACATAAGGATATCCAGTAGGAAGTAGTTCTCCTTCCTACTGCCATGCCCTCTTTCCTCCATTCTCAGAGGCGGTCATTATTGGAGGTGTTTCCTTCCAATATGTTCTATACATACCTAAATAGATATATCTACAGCTATACAAATTCTTATTTTAAACAGACACATAAACTTATTTTTTTCTTTTAAAAACAATCTTAACAATGAATCTTGAAGATTATTCCATACCAACACATCCAGATAGATTTATCTGTCTTTTTTTTTTTTTTTTTTGAGAGGGAGTTTTGCTCTTGTTGCCCAGGCTGGAGTGCAATGGCATAATCTTGGCTCACTGCCACCTCTGCCTCCCAGGTTCAAGCAATTCTCCTGCCTTGGCCTCCCAAGTAGCTGGGACTACAGGCGCCCACTACCACTCCCAGCTAAGTTTTGTATTTTTAGTAGAGACGGGGTTTCGCCATGTTCGCCAGGCTGGTCTCGATCTCTTGAGCTCAAGTGATCTGCCTGCTTTGGCCTCCCAAAGTGCTGGGATTACAGGTGTGAGCCACTGTGCCCAGCCTCATTTTTTTTTTTTTTTTAGAGTCTTACTCTGTCACCCAAGCTGGAGTGCAGTGGCGTGATCACAGCTCACTGCAGTGTCAACCTCCTAGCCTCAAGCGATCCTCCCACCTTAGCCTCCTGAGTAGCTGGGACTACCGGTGCACACCACCGCACCTCAGCTAATTTTTTGTATTTTTTTGTATAGAAGAATTTTCGCCACGTTGCCCAGGATGGTCTCAAACTCCTCAGTGCAAGCAGTCCACGCACCTTGGGCTCCCAAAATGATGGAATTTCAGCCGTGAGCCACTGTGCCTGACCCTTTTTTTTTTTTTTTTTTAAGGCTAGTTAAGTCAAGTGAAGCTGTGGGAGTGGAAAAGGAATAAAGAAATATTTTAAACAGTTGCATACTATTCCATTTTAGTAAATGGCTGTCCTACTGAAGGATGTTTACATTCTGTCTCTTTTTTTTTTTTTTTTTGAAACAGAGTTTCTCTCGTCTCCTAGGGTAGAGTGCAGTGGTGCAGTCTCAGCTCACTGCAACCTCTGCCTCCCAGGTTCAAGCAATTCTCTCGCCTCAACCTCCCAAGTAGCTGGGATTACAGGTGCCTGCCACCACACCCAGCTAATTTTTTTGTTTTTTTGTTGTGTTTTTTCGGGGTTTTTTTGGGACGGAGTCTTACTCTGTCACCCAGGCTGGAGTGCAGTGGCGCGATCTCGGCACACTGCAACCTCTGCCTCCCGGGTTCAAGCAATTCTCCTGCTTCAGCCTCCCGAGTAGTTGGGATTACAGGCATGTACCACCATGCCCAGCTAATTTTTGTATTTTTAGTAGAGACGGGGTCTCACCATGTTGGCCAGGCTGCTCTCCAACTCCTAACCTCAAATGATCCACCTGCCTCGGCCTCCCAAAGTGCTGGGATTACAGGCGTGAGCCACCATGCCCGGCCATTTTTTTGTATTTTTAGTAGAAACAGGGTTTTACCCTGTTGGCCAGGCTGTTCTCAAACTCCCAACCTCAGGTGATGCACCTGCCTCGGCCTCCCAAAATGCTGGGATTACAGGCGCCCAGCCTAAATTCTCTTTGGCTGTAGCAAACATCCTTGTGTTAATTTCTTTGGACATGCCAAATTGCCTTGGGAAATACTTTGAAAAGTAAAAAGAACCATACAAGGGCAAGGGCTTTTATGATTAGGATGATTGTTGTTGTTTTCCTGCAACTTTGCCTTCTCTGCAGTCTGAAACCCCAAGTTCTGACCATGAGTGCTCTCTCTAGTGGACAGGCATGCTCTCCATCACTTGCTCTAGCTGTCAGAAAAGAGTGTCTCCTGAAAGTCTCTGGCTTGGAATAGACAGCATTGTTCAGATAGGTTTGCAGTCTTTAGGCTTAGGCTGCTAAACCCTGATTATGGCCCGTTTTGGGATGGGGTGCTGGGCTACTGATGCTGGTGTGCAGCACATTAACTGCAGGGATAGCCAGAGGTCACACTTCTGGGGATGACCTTGACTTTCAGAGTAGACTGGGTGAGCTGTATTTTGCTAGATCAAGCTCTGACCTGTTCTGACCACAAGAGGACAGTAGTGAGCTGCCTAGCGCTTCTGCCAGGCTCATGGAAGGCCCTTCCTATACAGGGAGTGTCTGTCTGGAGTAGCTCCCTGCAGGACTGGGCAGCCAGGTAAAATCTCCTCTTCCTGAAGAATGAAGGTATGTGCTGGTCGTGGTGGCTCATGCCTGTAATCCCAGCACTTTGGGAGGCCGAGGTGGGCGGATCACCTGAAGTTGGGAGTTCCAGACCACCCTGACAAACATGGAGAAACCCCGTCTCTACTAAAAATACAAAATTAGTTGGGTGTGGTGCCTGTAATCCCAGCTGCTTAGGAGGCTGAGATGGGAGAATCGCTTGAACCCAGGAGGCTGAGGTTGCGGTGAGCCGGAGATCGCGCCATTGCACTCCAACCTGGGCAACAAGAGTGAAACTCAGTCTCAAAAAAAAACAAAAACAAAAACAAAAGAAGAAGAAGGAAGGTATGGTAGAGGAAATCTGGTCGAATGTGATTTGAGGACAATATAGGAGAAAGTAAAATCAAGGTGGACTCCTCATGAAAATAGCTTCATTTTTTTTTCTCATAAATATAATGTATGCAGATTATAAAAACTTCAAATAATACATAAAAGTACAAAGAAGAGGCCAGGCGGGGTGGCTCATGCCTGTAATCCCAGCACTTTGGGGGGCTGAGGCGGGAGGATCACGAGGTCAGGAGATAGAGACCATCCTGGCCGACATGGTGAAACCCTGTCTCTACTAAAAATACAAAAATTAGCTGGGAGTGGTGCTATGCACCTGTAGTCCCAGCTTCTCAGGAGGCTGAGGCAGGAGAATCACTTGAATCTGGGAGTCGGATGTTGCAGTGAGCCAACATCGCACCATTGCACTCCAGCCTGGGCGACAGAGCAAGACTCCGTCTCAAAAAAGAAAAAAAAAATACGAAGAAGAAGAGAAAGATCTCCTGAAGTGTCATGGCCTGAAATAACCGCTGTTCAAATTTTTGGCAATACTTTTGTTTTTTGGAGTTTTTTGTGGCAATTTTTTTTTGAGCGGTAGCAAGGTTTATTGTGAAGAGTGAAAGGACAAAGCTTCCACAGCGTGGGAGGGGATCTGAGCAGGTTGCCCTTTATTTGGCAATATTTTTGAAACCTGCATTTTGTACTCGGAAACTGTTGTGGATATCTATCTTTGTAAATACCTTTAATGTTAGAGGCCTCAGGACTTGTACTTGCATAAATGCTTCTTAAGTTTTTCCACCCAGTAACCCCAGAGGCAGAAAAGATGAATGCTGTGCCAGACAGGTAATGCATGAGACTCTGTGTAGGGTCTGGAATGTACGAGAGCAACAGAACCTTCTTTGAAATACTGGGCTTTCACCTTAAACATTCAGACAAATTCTGCAGTATACCCCATAACATTTTGAATTCTGTTCATTAGTTGTTTTCATTTAAAAATAATTCTGTCCTTTCTCCTCCAAATCTGTATAACTGTCTATTGTATGAAGGTATCATCATTAATAAGCAAACAGTGTTGGACACTTAAGTCACTTCCAGTTTTTCTCTAATGTAAACACTATTGCAATGAGCATCCTTATGCATATGTATTTTCTCTTGTTTGATTATGTCATTAGAATAGAGTTCCAGAATGGGCTCCTTTAAAAATAAAGCTATTTCTTTCCCCCTCAATGCTTTTAAAACATTGGTACAAGGCCAGGCATAGTGACTCACGCCTGTAATCCCAGCACTTTGGGAGGCTGAGGCGGGTGGATCACTTGAGTCCAGCAGTTCTAAACCAGCCTGGCCAACATGGTGAAACCCTGTCTCTACTAAAAACACAAAAATTAGTCAGGCATGGTGGCAGACACCTGCAATCCCAGCTATTCCGGAGACTGAGGTGGGAGAATTCCTTGAACTTGGGGGGCGGAGGTTGCAGTGAGCTGTGATCCTGCCACTGCCCTCCAGCCTGGGTGACAGAGTGAGACTGTCTCAAAAAAAAAAAAAAAAATTGGTACAAATGAGATGAAAAAGGTGCTGATGGGGAGAGGGGTTGTCCCTTTAAGCCTCTTTTCTGGTCTCCCGGCTGGGACCAACCAGGGGATGCTCTGGGCTTGGACATAGCCCCTCTTCTGTGCTCAGCACACACAGGTGATATGGATTCTCTGTGCCCAGCACTCTGCTAAGCTCTGATTTCCACCTTCTCTCATTCAGTCTGATAAGATAGGCATTATTATTCTTATTTTACAGAGGGCCAAGCCAGTCCCATGAATCCAGCTGTTCTGGCCAAGGTGACACAGCTAACAAATGTATGTTTGGGTCTTGATTCAGGGACCCAGGTTCTTTGTCAGCACAGTGAACAAAACTGCTTAGCTGCAGACCCGTTCCTAGGACAGTTGTCTAAGAACCTTTTGGTTACAAGCAAAAACAAAAGATCAAAAAACCACTAGAGCTATTTTAAGTTAAAAAAAACAGGGTGGAGGATAACGGTGAGAAGGAATTAGAGAAACCCAGAGAAATCTCATCGAACCCAAGAGGAGAAGTAATTAGTCTCATGAGGAATGAGGAAGCAGTGCTCTCTCTCTTTCTGTTTCTTTCTGTCTGGGAAATCATGGCCTCCAGCCTCTGCTTCTATAAGTACGTCTTCGTTATTCTCTACCCTGTATCTACCAAAAAAAAAATACAAAAATTAGCTGTGCGTGGTGGTGCGTGCCTGTAGTCCCAGATACTCGGGAGGGTGAGGCAGGAAAATCGCTTGAACCCAGGAGGTGGAGGTTGCAGTGAGCTGAGCTCGCGCTACTGCACTCCAGCCTGGGTGACAGAGTGAGACTCTGTCTCAAAACAACAACAACAACAACAACAACCTATAAGGAACCTGTCTAGCTCTTTCTATCTCTCAGACCTTTTTCTGTGTTTGCTTCATTCCTAGGTAGGCCTTTTCCTCATGGTGGTAAATGGCTACTAGCAGCTCTATCTGGGCTTATGTTCTCATGAATTGGCTTCCTCAGTGGAAAGCCAATTTCCCCGTTCCAATAGTTCCAGCTCTGATTGTCCTTGATTGAGTCATAAGTCCATCCTGAACCCATCACTAAGGCCAGAGGATAGGTGTCTCTGACTGGTGAGCCCTTGGTCAGATGACCATTGCCAAGCTGAGGTGGGTCAGCCACATTGAGTAGAGGAGGGACAGTTCTCCAAAGGAAAAATGGGATGCCATTAACAGAGACTCCAGAACCTACGAAACAGTGGATTGAGATTTATACCAAGAACCTCCAAGGATATGTTAAAGATCATGGTGGAGGGTGAAGAGATGCCTTTCATTCTTGTATTCCATACACATTATTAAGAGTTCTATGTGTACTCAGCACTGCTTGGCTCAGGGGATGAAATAGGGAATCAGACAGACAAAGGTCCTTGCTCTCACAGAGCCTAACTTCCAAGGAGCATGCCAACAAATAAATGTTTCTTGAATATCTACTACGGACAAAACAGTGTTCCAACCCCATTTCTTCCCCTTTGCACATATAAAGAGAGATAAAATGTGGCCTTTCACTCAAGAAGTTTAAAATATACCACGGCAGATAAAATAGTAGTAAATAATAACAGGCTTTGGGAGGCTGAGGTGAGAGGATTGCTTGAGCTCAGGAGTTTGAGACCAGCCTGGGCAACACAGTAAGACCCCATCTTTACAAAAAATAAAAAAATTAGCCGGGTGTGGTAGTGCATGGCTGTGGTTCCAGCTACTTGGTAGGCTGAGGTGGGAGGATTGCTTGAGCCCGGGGGGTCAAGGCTGCAGTGAGCTGATTTGTGCCATTGCACTCCAGCCTGGGCCATAGAGTGAAACCTTGTCTCAAAAAATAATAATAATAAATGGTAAATGCCCGCAGTTATACAAGTGTTTTGGGAGAGAGGGCTGGAATGAGGAGGAATACTACTGCTAATGGCAGTAATAATAAAAGTGGCTGACATCCATTCAGGGCTTACTGGGTGCCAGGCACTGTGCTAAGAACTTTCTGAACAGCATCTCATTTTATCCTAGTAACAACTCTATGAGGTAAGTAGCCCATTTTACAGAGTAAGGAAGGAACTGAGGCTCAGAGAAGAGAAGTGACTTGCTTAAAGAGCACACAGCTGGGAGTTGCAGACTCAGCAGCTGAACCTTGGTTTGTCTGGCCTCAGCGCCCATAACTTTTAGCTATTACATAATCTTGGGCCTGGAAAGAAGGGCGGGAGGTGTTGGGCCAGGAAATGTGGACATGTAGTAAATCTGGGGGGCAAGGAGACAGCGGGAATAGGTTTTGTTCTTCTTGCTCTGCAGAGGGCTTCCTCTGCTTCTCCATACACATGGCAGAAAGTGGCTGTCTCCAGCTTTGAGTCCTATGCCTAAACCTGACTCTCTGGCACCAACTGCAAACTGGCAGCCCTATAGGCCAAATATGATGTAAAAAAAATATTCTTAGCCTGTGGCATTTACAAAAATGAATTAGTGCCCCAAATTCAAAAATTGGGAAATCTCACACAAAAATCTGGAAAATCAGAATATCTGACAAGTCTGGGCCCATATTCCCATGGCAACCATCTGCTAGAGCAGAGATGCAGCTGCTACCTTTAGCCGAGGCACACACTTTCCATTTGCCACAATTGCCGCCATTCCCCATTGTCTCTCACTGGGCTGTTTCACTCATTGTCATTACTATTGTGACCCCTGGGAGTGTTTGAACTAGAGTCACTATGTCCCACTTTCAGAGTCCCAAGAGATATAATTCAGCCCAGTGTGGGTCAGATGGGCACCCCTGGTTCAAAACACTGTGGCAATAGCAGGGCAGGCGTCAGCAAGGTCAGCGAGAGTGTAGGGGGACCTCTTCAGCAAGGCCTATGGGCAATGGTGGGGTCTGGGGAAAGGGAGTCTAGATGGGCAGACACTTGAAAGGAGTTTAGTACCAAGGGGGAAGAGATTGAGGCTGAGAGCCCCCTTATGAGACATGTAATAATAGGCCTGTGTGGTGGCTCACACCTGTTATCCCAGCACTTTGGGAGGCTGAGGTAGGAGAATTGCTGAAGCCCAGGAGATCAAGACCAGCTTGGGCAATGGGGTGAAACCCCATCTCTACAAAAAATACAAAAATTAGCCAGGCATAGGGGCACATGCCTGTAGTCCCAGCTGGTTGGTTGGCTGAGGTGGGAGAATCTGAGCCTGAGGTGGGAGAATCATCTGAGCCTGGGAAGTCAAGGCTGCAGTGAGCCATGATCGTGCCACTGCACTCCAGCCTGGGCGTTGGGAGTGAGACCTGTCTCAAGAAAAACAAAAAACAGGCCGGATGCAGTGGCTCACACCTCTAATCCCAGCACTCAAGGAGGTCGAGGTGGGCAGATCACCTGAGGTCGGGAGTTCTAGACTAGCCTGGCCAGCATGGCAAAACCTTGTCTCTACTAAAAATACAAAAATTAGCTGGGTGTGGTGGCGCACATCTGTAATTCCAGCTACTCGGGTGGCTGAGATACAAGAATGGCTTGAACCCAGGAGGCAGAGCTTGCAGTGAGGCGAGATCACACCAGTGCACTCCAGCCTGGGCAACAGAGCAAGACTCTGTCTCAAAAAAAAAAAAAAAAAAAGAACAACAACCACCACCAAAAAATGTATCAATCCAGGCTTCAGGTCATGATGAGGGCCTAAATTGAAGCAGAAACAGTGGAGACAGGCCAGGTGTGGTGGCTCACGCCTGTAATCCCAGCACTTTGGGAAACCGAGGCAGGAGGCTCACTTGAGCCCAGGAGTTCAAGACCAGCCTGGGCAACATGGCGAAAACCCATCTTTATAAAAAACACAAAAATTAGCCAGGAATGGTGGCAAGTACCTGTAGTCCCAGCTACTTGGAAGGCTGGGGTGGGAGGATCACTTGAGCCCAGGAGGCTGAGGCTGCAGTGAGCTGTGATTGTGCCACTGCACTCCAGCCTGGGTGACAGAGCAAGACGAAAGAAAGAAAGAAGGAAGGAAGGAAGGAAGGAAGGAAGGAAGGAAGGAGAAGGGAAGGGAAGGGAAGAAAGAAAGAAAGAAAAAAAGAAAGAAAGAAAAAAAGAAAGAAAGAAAAGAAAGAAAAAGAGAAACAGTGGAGACAGAGGGGAGAGGGGAGGTTTATTTATAAGATGTTAAGAACATGGTGATTGGTGGGCTGGGCTGGGCAGAAGCAAGAGTGACATTTGAGCTTCTGGCTTGGGGAACAGGGTAAAAGGTGGTGTCATTCATCAAGATTGGGAACCTAGGAGGAGCAGGTTTGGGGGAAGATATAGAGGTCAGTTTTGGCCTCGTTGAGCTTGCTGTATGTGGCAGCGTGCAAGTGGAGCTGCTTGACAGGTGGGTGGCTCTTGGGGGGAAGATCTGTGGTTGAGATACAGTCTGGGAAGTCATCAGCAAAGAAGTAGAGGTTGAAGACACAGGCACAGCTTAAAAGTGGGAGGGAGCGTGAGGGGTAGAAAGGGAAGAGGGCTAAGAGCAGAACTATGAGAAGTGACATTTAAGGGCTGGAATGTTGCCAGCAACCAAGGAAGAGAGAAGGAGGAGGAGAACCAGGGGTCTGTGGCCTCACAGAAGCTCAGGAAGGAGAGTTAAGAAAGAAAGTGGTCAGGGTGAGGCATGGTGGCTCATGCCTGCAATCCCAGCACTTTGGGAGGCTGAGGTAGGAGGATCACTTGAGGCCAGGAGATTGAGACCAGCCTGGCAACATAGGGAGACCCCGTTTCTATTTAAAAAAATTAAATACAAGCCCGGGCGCGGTGGCTCATGCCTGTAATCCCAGCACTTTGGGAGGCCGAGGTGGGCAGATCATCTGAGGTCAGGACTTTGAGACCAGCCTGACCAACATGGAGAAACCCCGTCTCTACTAAAAATACAAACTTAGCCGGGTGTGGCGGCACATGCCTGTAGTCCCAGCTACTTGGGAGGCTGAGGCAGGAGAATTACTTGAACCCAGGAGGTGGAGGTTGCAGTGAGCAGAGATCGCGCCATTGCACTCCAGCCTGGGCAACAAGAATGAAACAACATCTCAAAAAAAAAAAAATAAATAAACAAATAAGTATGAAAGAAAAGAAGCCAGGCACGGTGGCTCACACCTGTAATCCCAACACTTTGGGAGGCCGAGGTGGGTGGATCACTTGAGGTCAGGAGTTTGAGACCAGCCTGGTCAACATGGTGCAACATCGTCTCTACTAAAAGTACAAAAATTAGCTGGCGTGGTGGTGGGCGCCTGTAATTTCAGCTACCCAGGAGGCTGAGACGGGAGAATTGCTTGAACCCGGGAGGTGGAGGTTGCCGCAAGCTGTGATCTCGCCACTGTACTCCAGCCTGGGCGACAGAGTGAGACTCCCTCTCAAAAAAACAAAACAGGCTGGGCACGGTGGCTCACGCCTATAATCCCAGCACTTTGGGAGGCTGAGGTGGGTGGATCACCTGAGGTCAGGAGTTCGAGACCAGCCTGTCCAGCATGGTGAAACCCCGTCTCTACTAAAAATACAAAAATTAGCCGGGTGTGGTGGCACATGCGCCTGTAATCCCAGCTACTCAGGAGGCTGAGGCAGGAGAATCACTTGAACCTGGGAGGCGGATGTTGCAGTGAGCCGAGATCACGCCATTACACTCCAGCCTGGACAACGAGAGTGAAACTCCGTCTCAGAAAAAAAATAAAAAAGAAAGAAAGAAAGTGGTCAACAGCGCTGACTGTTTAGAGGAGGCAAGTAGGAAAGGCCTGGAAAAAGTCTTTGGATTTGGTGATGAAAAGATCATCACTGAGTGTGATGACAGACAGTTCAGTGGCCGGGCAGAAGTCAAATGACAGGGACTGAGAAATGAGTGGACAGTGAGAATGGGAGTCAGGGTTTCGACTCTCCTGAGGCCTGGGATACGGAGGGAAGGAGAGAGTTTGTCCAAAGGCAAAAAGTTTGTGTCAAACAAGATTCCAGAGAAAGGCCTGGCTGCTGTTGAGAGACCCAGGAGTAGCTAAGGCCTTATTCTGGGTTCAGGAGGGCCTGGGAAGATGCTGTCTTGTTTGTGAACCTGAAGTGAAAGCTCACCAGAGGGGCCAGCAGAGGGAACTGCCCTGCGAGAAGGCCCCAGCTTTGCGGCTGGGTTTTCCCCACTCTGCATCTAGTTTCCTTGATCCACTGATTATCTTGGGCTGGTTTTGCTGAATGACTCAGGAGCTTGAGCAAGCTTTGCTACTCAGTTTCACAGCTCTGGGGGAGGGGAAGTTGGATTCCTTTCTGATAGCTGGGAAACAGTCATTAGATATTGAAGGAAGAAGGACAATTGGGCCCCAGCTTCAGAGAGAGAGAGAAAAAAAAAAAACGGCTCTCCAAGCCTTTATTTATTTATTTATTTATTTATGAGATGGAGTTTCGCTCTTGTTGCCCAGGCTGGAGTACAATGGTGCGATCTCGGCTCACGGCAATCGCTGCCTCCCGGGTTCAAGCGATTCTCCTGCCTCAGCCTCCTAAATAGCTGGGATTACAGGCATGTGCCACCATACCTGGCTAATTTTGTATTTTTAGTAGAGACAGGGTTTCTCCATGTTGATCAGGCTGGTCTCGAACTCCTGACCTCAGGCGATCTGCCCACCTCGGCCTCCCAAAGTGCTGGGATTACAGGCATGAGCCACCATGCCCGGCTCCTTTATTCTTAATAAAAATAACAATATCTAACAGTTATTGAGTGCTTTTACCATTGCCAGGCAATGTTCTATGGGCCTCCCGGCTTTATCTCTGGGGTTGACTACTTGTTATTATCCTTGTTTGACATAGGGAGTTGAGAGTTAGGTGAAATGACTTGCCTGGGGTATCCAGCCAGTCACTGGAAGAGCTGAGACTTGACTGCCAAAAGCCCATGTCCTTAACCACTGTGCAACACCGCACCTCTTAGGACCTCTCTAGGTGACCCAGCAAGGCCTGTGGGATTGAGGAGGGGCCTCCCAAATGAAGATCCTGGGCAAATGGCTGGAAAACAAAATCCTTAAAAAGAAGCTTCTCCCCTGCTAGGATTTCTGCTGAGAAGGAAGGGACAAGATCCCCTGAGCTTGTTCTGAGGCTCCTTATCACCTGAGACCCCCTTCTGTGATTCCTTTCCCCCACTTCAGCTTAGATAAAGGGCCTATTCACAGCCTCCCTGAGCTGTGTCTGGAAGCTGGCCCTGGCAGCAGCTAGTGGTTTGTCCCCTGTCCTGGCTCCTTCCTCCCTGCTTGCCTCCCCTGCCCCTGATTTGACACCTGGTATCTCTTTCCCGTGTCCCTGAGCTCAAGGCATGTGAGGCCCAGGCAGGCACAGTATCACTTTCTTCCTGAACTGTCCCTGAAGCAGGGATAATTTTGTATGCTGTCTGCCCCCTACTCTGTTGTCAGTGCACACTTCCAAGGGTTCCTGTGGAATCCAGGCTCCCGTAAACACCCAAAGAGGAGGAAGTGAGCCAAGCACTAAGCCTGTGATTGCATCAGGACTGACGCACTCTCTGCCTTTTCCCCTACCTCGGTCTCCAGGGGAGCCACGTGGGCAGGCCACTGGGTCAGGCCCAAGCCCTCTCCCCTTCATTTGGCTGAGGGGAAAAGGGGGATGCTATGGAAGGAACACAGACCTCCAGCAGCACCTCCTTGGCCTGGAAGGGAAGTAGCCAACACATTTGAAAGCTGAAGAGAAGGCAAAGGTGGGGTGGCCTGAGGAAAGGGTCTGAAAAGGCTGGGAAGTAAAGTTTTTGGCGTGTCAACTAAGTGCCAGGTTCTCTATACATGTAACACTATTAACAATAGGTCGGGTACAGTGGCTAACATCTGTAATTCCAGCACTTAGGGAGGCAGAGGTGGGAGGATGGCTTGAGGCCAGGAGTTTGACACCAGCCTGGAAAGAAAAAAAGAGAGAAATTTTTAAAAATAATAATAACAATAATAATATCTGACTATGAGGCTCTCGATCAGGAATTCCATTTCTATACTTAAAAGCAACTACCATAGGGGCCGGGCGTGGTGGCTCATGCCTGTAATCCCAGCACTTTAGGAGGTTGAGGTGAGTGGATCACCTGAGGTCAGGAGTTTGAGATCAGCCTGGCCAACATGGTGAAACCCCAATTCTACTAAAAATACAAAAAATTAGCTGGGCGTGGTGGCACATGCCTGTAGTCCCAGCTACTCGGGAGGCTGAAGCATGAGAATTGCTTGAACCCGGAAGGCAGAGCTTGCAAAAGACCGGGCGCAGTGGCTCACACCTGTAATCCCAGCACTTTGGGAGGCTTAGGCGGGTGGATCACCTGAGGTCAGGAGTTCGAGCCCAGCCTGGCCAACATAGTGAAACCCCGTCTCTACTAAAAATACAAAAAATTAGCCAGGCATTATAGTGGGTGCCTGTAATCCCAGCTGCTAGGGAGGCTGAGGCAGGAGAATCACTTGAACCTGGGAGGCAGAGGTTGCAGTGAGTACAATGGTCATGCCATTGTACTCCAACTTGGGCAACAAGAGTGAAACTCCAAAAACTCCATCTCAAAAGCAAACAAACAAAAAAGCAGCTACCGGCCAGGCGCAGTGGCTTACGCCTGTAATCCCAGCACTTTGGGAGGCTGAGGTGGGGAGATCCCCTGAGGTCAGGAGTTCAAGACCAGCCTGGCCAACATGATGAAACCCCGTCTCTACTAAAAATACAAAAATTAGCCGGACACGGTGGCGCACGCCTATAGTCCCAGCTACTGAGGATGCTGAGACTGGAGAATCACTTGAAACTGGGAAGTGGAGGTTGCAGTGAGCCGAGATCATGCCACTGCACTCCAGCCTGGGTGACAGAGTAAGACTCTGTCACACACACACACAAAAAAAAGCAGCTATCATTTTATTGTATGCTGGTGCTATGCAGTTTACATACATATATTCTCTTATCTAAGTCTAGAAACACCCTTATGAGTTATGATTACCCTTTTACAAAGTAAGGAAACTGAGACTCAGAGAGGTGAAAGTTCAGAATTCTCCCAGTCACTCAGCTGGGCATTGGAGAGTTAGGGTGTGGTGGATCTAGGTCTGTCTTCTCTTTGCTTCATCATTATGTATTAATGAATGTCATTTTCTCAATAAGAGTAATGCAGTTACTATTAGCTTTGACTTACAATGGGGAAACTGAGGCTTGGGAAAGTGAGCAGACTTGCCTGAGGACAGAGTACAAGTCTCAACACATCTCACCCTTAATTTTGATGCCCTTACGCTGAGCTCTTATGGGCTTGCCAGAATGTTCGTAAGAGTCCTTGTCAATGCAGCTGAGGCTTCACACAGTTTCCCAGCTCCCCACGAGGTGACAGAACCAGCACCTGCCTCAGTGAAGTCACTTCTCATCCTAGCTTGTGATCATCTCCTCTGTACTCCTGGCTCTCTGGGGGCCAATTCCAGCTCTTCACAATCATCTCTGTGTATCTGCTAGTGTCTGACCCAGAACAGGGATTGTTGTTTTGTTTGTTTGTTTGTTTTTGAGACAGAGTCTTGCCCAGAAGGTGTGCAGGCTGAAAAGCTAAGAGGCTCAGAAGCCCCAGACTTTTGGATGTCATCAACAGTTAAAAGTTTTAAAAATGAGGAGGGAGACCCAGATATGGTTGCTAGCTTTTAGTCTGGCTAAATAAGAACATTAAAACTCTCAGCCAGGCTGGAGTGCAGTGGCGCAATCATAGTGATCATAACTCGCTGCAACCTCCACCTCCCAGGTTCAAGCGAGTCTCATGCCTCAGCCTCCCGAGTAGCTGGACTTACAGGCATGCACCACCATGCCCAGCTAATTTTTGTATTTTTAGTAGAGACAGGGTTTTACCATGATGGGCAGGCTGGTCTTAAACTCCTGGCCTCAAGGGATCCACCTGCCTCAGCCTCCCAAAGTGTTGGGATTACAGGCGTGAGCCACCGGCCTCCAGGGGTTGTTTGAATGAAAAACATAAAAAGGGATTCCTTGAGGAGCTGAGATTTGAACCTAGGTCTGTTGGGCTCCACCTGAGCCATTTCCACTTCCTCTGCCTGCTGTTGGCCTCCCTCCCCTAGAGACGCCTAGATGTGCAGGCTGAAAAGCTGGGGCAAGGCAGCATGCAAGCTGATTTAGAATCCTTCCCCTCCCCTCCCCTTTCTTTTTTCAGAAGCCAAGGAGAAACATGAAAACTCAAATGTGCCCTGAACCAGTCTCAACCCTGAAGTTAAGGAATGCAAAAGGTGAGGAGTCACCATGGTAACCGCAGTGGCAGGTGTGTTGGTGAATCCTTTGTTTCTGCAGCATCGGCAGGCAAGGCCTGCCCAGTGCCTGTCTGAGGGTTTGTGCTATCTGGCTACAGGGCAGCTGCATTTCATTCATTTCTCTTAATGGGACATTATGGGAGACTTTTGCTTTTCATTGCCTCCATTTTCTTATAAGTGGAAGGGGAGGGAAAAAAACCATTTTGCTTCCCTTCCCACCCACTCAGAGAAATGCCCAAAAAACACCAGCATTCCCATCAGAGGCTCTGCTGCCGCTGGTCATGAAACCCCATCATCACTTAAATTGCTCTATTTTAAAGGTTTGTGAAAACTGCACCAAATTGATTTTTCCCATATCACTTCAATCTGTTATTTCTGTGGTCTCTCTTCTTCATTGCTACATTTCCCCGGAGCAGGGGAGCAAATCTATATGGAAACTCGAGGTACTCTTATGTGGTTTGGGAACCAAAAAATAAAAGTGTTTTAGAGGCTATCAGATTGTTGTCTTTCTGTTACTTACTCATGGACTTATGTATTTATTTTTACCCTGGGTCTGTTGAAAAGCATTTGGCTCACAGATTCTGAACTTAATTTAGCTTCAGGCCTTAATCACCGTTGAGCAGAGAATTTTATAATCACTGGGATGGAAAGAATCTTAGATGTCATCTGGCTCAGAAGTCCCCAGACTTTTGGATGTCATCAACAGTTAAAAGTTTTAAAAATGAGAAGGGAGACTCAGATATGGTTGCTAGCTTTTAGTTCGGCTAAATAAGGACATTAGAAAAAACACAACTATCATGTAGTACCACCACTGTTTCATAAAAGAAAGCACATTCTAATATGAAAAAAGGTAGGAAGGAATGGTATACATTCTTAGAATAAAATACTGTTCCTTAAACAATACATTTAGGCCAGGCGCGGTGGCTCACGCCTGTAATCCCAGCACTTTGGGAGGCCAAGGCGGGCAGATCACGAGGTCAGGAGATCGAGACCATCCTGGCTAACACAGTGAAACCCCGTCTCTACTAAAAATACAAAAAAAATTAGCCAGGCGTGGTGGCGGGTGCCTGTAGTCCCAGCTGCTCCAGAGGCTGAGTCAGGAGAATGGCGTGAACCCGGGAGGCCGAGCTTGCAGTAAGCCCAGATCGCGCCACTGCACTCCAGCCTGGGCGACAGAGCGAGACTCCATCTCAAAAAAAAAAAAAAAAAAAAAAAAACCCAATACATTTAGTAAATAATTCACCCTTTTATACATATTTTTTTCCTTTTTCCACATACTAGCACCAGTCTGAGAGCAGACGTTCGAGAACCATTCATCTTCTTTACTATCCCTGCCAGTATTTCTTGGAGATGGTATCTTGGCCTCTGCTTGGATACCTTTGGTAGCTGGAGCACTCACTACCTTCCCTCTTTGGATAATTCAAGCTATTACTTCTTCTTCTTCTTCTTCTTTTTTTTTTCTCTTTTTGAGATGGAGTCTTGCTCTGTTGCCAGGCTGGAGTGCAGTGGCACGATCTCAGCTCACTGCAACCTCCGCCTCCTGGGTTCAAGCCATTCCCCTGCCTCAGCCTCCTGAGTAGCTGGGACTACAGGTGCAAGCCACCATGCCTGGCTAATTTTTCTTTTTTCTTTTGTATTTTAGTACAGATGGGGTTTCACCATGTTGGCCAAGATGGTCTCGATCTCCTGACCTCATGATCCGCCCACCTCGGCCTCCCAAAATGCTGGGATTACAGGTGTGAGCCACCACGCCTCGCCTCAAGCTATTACTTCTTTCTCATAGCCCTTTCTTTTCCTTCCTTCTTCAGGCGGGTTAGATATCCGTTTTATGTGTTCCCTTATTTCCCCTGCAGGCAGTTACCACTTTATTTATTTATTTATTTATTTATTTAATTTATTTATTTCAGAGATGGAGTCTCACTCTGTCACCAAGGCTGGAGTGCAGTGGTACAATCATAGGTCATTGCAACTTCCATCTCCCGGGCTCAAGCAGTCCTGCCACCTCCACCTCCTAAGTAGTTGAGACCAAGGTGTGAGCCACAGCACTTGGCTAGTTAGCATTTTTGTAGTACTCATCTCACGATGTTGTAATTGCTGGTTGAGACATCCATCAGTTTCTAGACTGTCAACTTCTTGAGGGCAGGGTCTATGTCTGTTCATTGTTGGGCCTCAGACCTATTATATGGCAGAAGCTCATCAATAATTGTTGACTGAAGGAATGAGCTTCTATCCACTGGATTAATGATATCATGAAATAATGGTAACAATGGCCATGAAATTGATATTTGTTTCATGTGTACTATATGCTAAGCATTTTATTCAAGTTTGATCAGGAACAGACTTTTATGTCAGGACATTTGGAATAAGATGAAAATTATAGTTGATGAAGCATATTGTTTTAAAAGGAAGTCTCTCTGGGAATTTATCCTACAGAATTTCCCTAAAAGTGCTCCAAGGCATATCAAAGATGTATGTGCAAGAATGTCCACTGCAATACTGCTTCCAATAGCAAAAAATTGGAAACAACCGGGATATTTACCAATAGGGAACCTGTTAAATAAATTATAGTTCAGTCGGCTGGGCACGGTGGCTCAGGCCTGTAATCCCAGCACTGTGGGAGGCCGAGGTGGGTAGATCATGAGGTCAGGAGTTCGAGACCAGCCTGGCCAACATGGTGAAACCCCTTCTCTACTAAAAATACAAAAATTAGCCAGGCGTGGTGGCATGCGCTTGTAATCCCAGCTACTCTGGAGGCTGAGGCAGGAGAATCGCTTGAACTCGGGAGGCAGAGGTTGCAGTGAGCCGCGATCACCCTCCATTGCATTCCAGCTCTGGGTCACAGAGCAAGACTCCATCTGGGAAAAAAAAAAAAAAAGAATAATAGTTCAATCATACTGTGTAGGTAGCCTTTAAAAAGAACAAGGTAGATCTAAACGTACTGTCACGGAAAACTGCCCAAGACATATTGTTAAGGGAAATAATTCTACTTGTTAAACACACACATACATATAAATACACAGAAAAAATATGAATGTACAGAAAAAAATCTGGAAGAACAATATAATCCAAATTGTTAATAGTGGTTCTTTGGCCGGGCGTGGTGGCTCACGCCTGTAATCCCAACACTTTGGGAGGCCAAGGAGGGTGGATCACCTGAGGTTGGGAGAGTTCAAGACCAGCCTGGCCAACGTGGCAAAACCCCATCTCTACTAAAAATACAAAAATTAGCCAGACATGGTGGCGCATGCCTGTAATCCCAGCTCCGGAGGCTGAGTCAGGAGAATCGCTTAAACCCGGGAGGCGGAGGTTGTGGTGAGCCGAGATTGCGCCACTGCACTCCAGCCTGGGCAACAAGAGCGAAACTCCTTCTCAAAATAAAATAAAATAAAATAAAAAAGTGGTTCTTTTTCTGGGTAGGATTGCAGGAGACTTTTGCTTTATTAAGCATCCATCTCTGGAATTTAAAAAATGTGTAAGAAGCATGTCTTTTTTTTTAGCAGCTTTATTAAAGTATAATTTACATGCCATAAAATGCATGTGTCATCTTTACAGTAGTGGTGGACAGATAATTTATTTATTTATTTAAGACAGTCTTGCTCTGTTGCCCAGGCTGGAGTGCAAGTGGCATGATCTCGGCTCACTGCAACCTCCAGGGTTCAAGCGATTCTTGTGACTCAGCTTCCCAAGAGGCTGGAATTACAGGCATTCACCACCATGTCTGGCTAATTTTTGTATTTTTAGCAGAGACGGGGTTTTGCCATGTTGGCCAGGCTGGTCTCTAGCTCCTGGCCTCAAGCAATCCGCCCACCTCGGCTTCCCAAAGTGCTGGGATTATAGGCACGAGCCACAGTGCCCGGCCAGGGCCAGATTTTAAAAAACACAAATAGAAGGAAATATTTCTTTTTTTCTTTCTTTCTTTTCTTTTTTTTTTTGAGATGGAGTCTCGCTCTGTCGCCCAGGCTGGAGTGCAGTGGCATGATTTCGGCTCATCGCAACCTCCGCCTCCCGTGTTCAAGCAATTCTCTGCCTCAGCCTCCCAAGTAGCTGGGATTACAGGCGTCTGCCACCATGCCCCACTACTTTTTGTATTTTTAGTAGAGATGGGTTTCATCATCTTGGCCAGGCTGGTCTCGAACTTCTGACCTCGTGATCCACCTGCCTTGGCCTCCCAAAGTATTGGGATTACAGGCGTGAACCACTGCGCCCAGCCAGAATGAAAGGTTTCTATGCAAGCACAGTGGCTCATGCTTGTAATCCCAGCACTTTGAGAGGCCAAGGTGGGAGGATTGCTTGAGCCCAGGAGTTTGAGAAGGAAAGGTTTCTGACATTGAGGCTAATCTAATCTTTTGTCCCTTTGCCTGCCCTTCTGTTTCCTTCCCCATAATGGTTTTCCCTCAGCTCCTTCTCAGACCCTCAATATATCTGAGTGGCATAAAAACTCTTTTTCTAGGCCAGGCACAGAGGCTCATGTCTCTAATCCCAGCACTTTGGGAGGCCGAGGCAGGCAGATCACCTGAGGTCAGGAGTTTGAGACCAGGCTGGCCAACATGGCAAAACCCTGTCTCTACTAAAAATACAAAAATTACCCGGGCGTGGTGGCAGGCGCCTGTAATCCCAGCTACTGGCGAGGCTGAGGTGGGATAATCGCTTGAACCTGGGAGGCGGAGGTTGCAGTGAGCCAAGATCACGCCATTTTACTCTAGCCCTGGGAGACAAGAACAAAACTGCATTTAAAAAACAAAAAACCCACCTCTTTTTTTTTTTTTTTATGTGTGCCTATAAAAGGAGAGGTTCCACTAGATGACTTCTAAGGTCCTTTCAGGTACCAGTTGGGGTGAGTTGATAGTCCTGGTCTCTCTCCTACTAAAACTTGTTCTTAGGAAGGATCGGTGATTTTTTTTTTTTGTATTATTAGTAGAGACGGGGGTTCACCACATTGGCCAGGCTGGTCTCGAACTCCTGACCTCTGGTGATCCACTTGCCTTGGCCTCCCAAAGTGCTGGGATTACAGGTGTGAGCCACCATGCTTGGCCAGGATCTGGTAATCTCATTCTCATTACATGAAAATAGCTGATGAGGCCCAGTTTATTTTTCTCTCTTGTGATATTTGCATTTTAACAAAAGATGAACTATCATTTTTGGCTTCAAACCAAGAAGAAAACCTCCAACTGTTCAGTTCCTACACATACAGGGGTAAGGGATATGTTTGAGTGGGCAGGACAACCTTTTCGGCATCCTTGAAAACACAGCAGCAGATAGGAAGTTAGGATCATTGATGCGGAGATGGGTAGGTACTCAAGGTTGCCACTAGGTAAAATGGGACCCACTATGGGTGGGAAAGTCAAGATTTTGGCCATAGCACTTGGCAGAATTAAGAAAGCTGTGGACCATTGGGGAAGGAGTCCTCTCAATTTCACATATGACCTTAATTGCCCCGTTTAAGCTAGTACTTTGAAGTTTCAGTGTGTAGAAACATTATCACCAGTCAGATAGCATATATTAAACATTTATACAGGTACAGATAATCTAAGTCACTCTGAAAGAGGTTGATATAATGAAAAGAATTCACACTGTTAGACCAACATCCAGAATGTGGTAGACTGTAACCCCGTTCTTATTAGGAGAGGCAGACACACAGTGGTTGAGGAAGTGGGGCCCTGGAAATATATTTGCTGGGTTCAAATCCTCCTGGCTCTATCATGTACCACCAGTTGGGTGGCCTTGGTCAAGTGGCTTCACTGTTATTTATCTCAGTTTCTCCATGAAATGGGAATAACAGGGTAACAATATTAATAGTAATGTAAAATGGAGATAACAATAATTCCCACCCCTTAGGGTTATGAAAGTTAAATTAGTTAATACATATCAAGTGCTTAGAACAGTGCCTGGCATGGCCGGGCACGGTGGCTCACGCCTGTAATCCCAGCACTTTGGGAGGCTGAGGCGGGCGGATCACCTGAGGTCAGGAGTTCGAGACCAGCCTCACCAACATGGAGAAACCCCATCTCTACTAAAACTACAAAATTAGCTGGGCGCGGTGGTGCATGCCTGTAATCCCAGATACTCAGGAGGCTAAGGCAGGAGAATCGCTTGAACCCGGGAGGCAGAGGTTGCGGTGAGCTGAGATCGCGCCATTGCACTCCAGCCTAGGCAACAAGAGCGAAACTTCATCTCAAAAAAAAAAACAAAACAAAACACTGCCTGACACATAGTAAGTGCTCAATAAATGTCAGCTATGAACATCATTACCTCCTAATCCCTTTGTGTAGGAAACCTTGATGCTTCATTTCCAACAGCTCTAGCTTCAGTTATTAATAAATCCTTTTCTATTTTCCAACTGCCAAATGGGGAAACTGAGTCACAGGGTATCAGAGAATGCTGTGAAGGGAACACAGAAGGCAGGGCAGCGCCAGAGGTTCAAGTGCAGTAGGCCCTTCATATTCCTGAATTCAACCAACCAGGGATCTAAAATATTCAGGAAAAAAAAATAGCATCTTCACTAAACATGTACTTTTTTTGGGTCATCATTCCCTAAACAATACAGTATAACAACTACATAACATTTACACTGTATTAGGTATAAGTAATCTAGAGATGATTGAAAGTATACGAGAGGATGTGTGTAGGTTATATGCAAATACTATACCATTTTATATTTTTTATTTTATTTTTTATACTGAGTCTAGCTCTGTCGTCCAGGCTGGGGTGCAGTGGCGCAATGTCGGCTCACTGCAACCTCCGCTTCCTGGGTTCAAGCGAAGATTCTAGTGCCTCAGCCTCCCGAGTAGCTGGGATTACAGGTGCCCGCCGCCATGCCCAGCTAATTTTTCTATTTTTTTAGTAGATACGGGGGTTTCATCATGTTGGCCAGGCTGGTCTCGAACTCCTGACCTCAAGTGATCCTCCCGCCTCGGCCCCACAAAGTGCTGGGATTACAGGCGTAAGCCACCGCGCCCGGCCCATTTTATATTTTACAACAGGGACTTGATTATCCGCAGATTTTGGGATCCGCAGGTGTCCTGGAACCAACCAATCCCTCACGGATAGGGAGCGACCTACGGGCCTGCAGTCCCCGAGCGGCTCCCCGTCCCCGCCAGGCCTCCGCTGCCCCATGTGAAAGATGAACTAAAGAGGCTGAGTCACGTTTCTCAACTTTTCCCTCTCCCTCGTTGCCAGTTCCCGAAGTCGTTTTCTTCTCTGGCCGAAATCCAGTCCCGCTTGATGGCGGTGGAGCTGGGGATCCTGACTGTGGATCGGCCCCGGGAAGGATCCCGCTGAGGCCGCCGCCTTCCCGTCCACTCAGGCCCCAGCCGAAGCTTTCCAGCTCCCGCCGGCACCGGGACAGCGAGCCCCTCCGCGCGCGGACCCACGCCCCGAGCGACCCTTGACTTCTCCCGGAATTCACAGCTTCACTCCCTCCCCTCCCCCAAAGGCGGACGCAGGGGAAGCTCTAGTGCCTGAGGAGGCCGCAGAGTGCGAACTGCAGCGGCTCAGGGTACGACACCAGGGCTTCCTGCACAGGCGGAGAGGCCAGGGGCGGGGGATTCATGCAAACAGCTGGAGCCAGCGCCCTGCCCGGAGGGCCCCGCCCCTGCAAAAGAGGGCTGTAAAATTCCGGAAGAGAGATTAGAGGCAGGGGATGGGTGGGGCGGTGAATAGTACATTCCTTCCTCCCCCTGCCTCCTCCTACCCGGTTATCACTCTGGGAGGGTTGAGTCGTCTCTTGGCCTTCTCTTGTCCGGTGCACTGGCAGCGTCCAGACATGGGGCTTGAAACCTCCCATGCTCATCGGAACTTTGTGGAGCCTGGATCGCTTATTTCGCAGCTCATGACTCCATCTGGTTTCGGGCTCGGAAATTTTGGTTGTTACTTGCAACTGGGTCTTTTCAACTGGGTCTTTTCCATAAGAGTGCTTCATAGGCCTGTCTGTGCATTTGTTAGTAGTTCCTATTTATTGAGCGAACTTTGCAATGGAGGCATACTTTATTTAGTGTTGGAGGGAAGGAACATGAAGGCTTAGAGAGGCTGCGAAACCTCAAGGCCACACAATGGCAGAGCCAGGAATCAACTCAGCGATTGGTTCCACACATTTCCCACCACATCCTGCTGATTCCTTTGCTTCAGGTCTTTAAAAGGCGAGACTTATTTGTTAGGGGGTAGGGAAGTAACATTTATGGACCGTCTCCCACTGTGCCAGCTACTTTAAATATATTGTCTTTAATCACTTAATTTGTCACAACACTTCAAGACAGATGTGATCACCATGCCCATATTACAGATGAGGAAAACTTTAGAGGTGAGGAGTTTAAGGGCCAGAGCTGGGATTCCTGTACAGTCATACTGCAAGGCCTGTGCTGTTTCTAAAACCACAGTTAATGTCTGCATAGTGTTTGACAGTTTACAAAGCAAAGTATTTTCAAGCTCTTCATTTTAGAGCTATAATCCTATTTCATAGATGAAGAGAAAGGTTCATTTGTGAAGTTACAACATCTCTTGAAGATCACAAAACTAATGGTAAGTTGCAGAATCTGTAATTTTGAAATAAACTGCAGAGCTGGTGGTATCAAGGCTCATTTCATTTATTCATTGCACGGTGCCAAGTACCAACTAATAATAATACTAGCTAACATTTATTGAATACTTAACATGAGTTCAATGCATGAGTTATGCACACTAAGTCCTTTAGTCCTCAAAAAACCTTTTTTTGAAGTTTACCTTTTCTGTTTTACAGATGGGGAAATAGTTATTTCATCAGGCAGATGAAATAACTCCCCAAGTCTACATGACAACAAAATGGCAATGCAAAGATGCCAGATGAATTAGTGTAAAATCCCAGGGTGGGAACCAGTCACCTGTTCCCAACCTCTGTGTAAACCACTTTTCTGAGGGCTTCAGTTTCTTTACCACACGATCATGACTTGTTTTCTTGTTTTTCTTTTCTTTTTTTTCTTTTTTTGAGACACAGTCTCACTCTGTCGCCCAGGCTGGAGTGCAATGGTGCAATCTCAGCTCACTGCAACCTCCGCCTTCCCGGTTCAAGTGATTCTTCTGACTCAGCCTCCCGAGTAGCTGGGATTACAGGTAGGCACCACCACGCCCAACTAATTTTTTTTTGTATTTTTAGTAGAGACGGGGTTTTGCCATGTTGGCCAGGCTGGTCTCGAACTCCTGGCCTCAGGTGATCCGCCTTCCTCGGCCTCCCAAAGTGCTGGGATTACAGGCATGAGCCACTGTGCCCGGCAGACCATTACTTGTTTTTCTAACCCCTGTGTGTGGTGGGCCCACATAGCTCCTGCTCTTAAGGAGCTAATGCTCTGTAAAATTAGCCAAGAGTACTGCCAGCTTGCCCCACAGGGGCACTGGGAAGATTAATCAGCGAATGGCACTTGGAATGCTTCAGCAAAAGCACTGGATAAACTCAGGGCACTTATGCGTGAAACTCACTGCTAGGGGTGTTTCCTGCTGTAATAAGGCACCTGCAGCCCAGTTCCTGATCTGTTTGAGGTGTGGAGAGAGTAAAACCATGTTACAGCCTTCTGTGGGAAGCCATTTGGATGTCGGGGTGAGAGCATCTCTCTGCTTTCCGGAGGGTAAGGGAATGTGGCAGTGGTGTCATAGTCTAGGACCTTTCCCTCTCAGAGGCAGATATTTTTTTCAGCATTTCACAAGGGTTTCCAGCTTATTCTGAGGACACCAGTTATTGACTGAAGTCAGAAACGAATATCATGATTATTTGGGCTTCAGAGGCATACAAACCTGGGGTGAATCCTGTTTCTGTCATTTCGTCTCTCTGAGCCTCTGGTTCCTTCCTTTTTTTTTTTTTTTTTTTTTTGAGACGGGTCTTACCCTGTCGCCCAGGCTGGAGTGCAGTGGCAGGATCTCAGCTCGGCTCACTGCAATCTCCGCCTCCCAGATTCAAGCAATTCTCTTGCCTCAGCCTCCTAAGTAGCTGGGATTACAGGCGCACGCCCCCACGCCTGGCTAATTTTTGTATTTTTAGTGGAAACAAGGTTTCACCATGTTGGTCAGGCTGGTCTCAAACTCGTGACCTCGTGATCTGCCTGCCTCGGCCTCCCAAAGTGCTGAGATACAGGCGTGAGCCACTGCAACTGGCCTTTTTTTTTTCTTTTTTCTGAGACAGAGTCTCACTCTGTTGCCCAGGGTGGAGTGCAGTGTTGCGATCTCAGTTCACCACAACCTCCGCCTCCCAGGTTCAAGTGATTTTCCTGCCTCAGCCTCCCAAGTAGCTGGGACTACAGGCATGTGCCACCATGCCCGGCTAATTTTTGTATTTTTAGTAGAGACAGCTTTTCACTATGTTGGCCAGGCTGGTCTGAAACTCCTGACCTCATGATCTGCCTGCCTTGGCCTCCCAAAGTGCGGGGATTACAGGCGTGAGCCACCGCACCTGGCCTTTCTCAAGTGTTTTCATACGTTATTATCGATACATGAAAGAGCCCATGAGGTAGCTGATTATTATTTCCATTTAATAGTTGATAATACTTCCCTTTTTTAATGGGGGTAATAGTACCTTCTTAATAGGGTCATTTTGAATCATAAACTTGATAATAGATTTTATTATTTATTTATTTTGAGATGGAGTTTTGCTCTTGTTGCCCAGACTAGAGTGAAGTGGCGCGATCTTGGCTTACTGCAACCTCCGCCTTCTGGGTTCAAGTGATTCTCCTGCCTTAGCCTCCTGAGTACCTGGGATTATAGATGCCTACCACCACTCTCGGCTAATTTTTGTATTTTTAGTAGAGATAGGGTTTCACCATGTTGGCCAGGCTGGTGTCAAACTCCTGACCTCAGGTGATCCACCCGCCTTGACCTCCCAAAGTGTTGGGATTACAGGCATGAGCCACTGTGCCGGGCCTTGATAACATTTTAAAATGTTTCAATCAGGACTTGAAAAAGAGTAGATGCTTAATAAAAGGTAACTATGGCTGGGTGCAGTGGTTCATGCCTATAATCCCAACACTGGGAGGCCAAAGTGGGAAGGTTGCTTGAGCCCAGGAGTTCAAGACCAGCCTAGGCAACATGGCAAGACCTCCATCTCTACAAAAATAAAAAAAATAATTAGCTGGGCATGGTGGCATGGGCCCATGGTCCCACCCACCTACTTGGGAGGCTGAGGTGGGAGGATTGCTTGAGCCTAGGAGGTTGAGGCTGCAGTGAGCCATGTTTGCACTACTGCATTCCCTCTGGGGTGACAAAGTGAGACCCTGTCTTAAAAAAAAAAAAAATGGCCAGGCGCAGTGGCTCATGCCTGTAATCCCAGCACATCTGGAGGCCGAGGCGGGCAGATCATGAGGTCAGGAGATCGAGACCATCCTGGCTAACACAGTGAAACCCCACCTCTACTAAAAATACAAAAAATTAGCTGGGCGTGGTGGTGGGCGCCTGTAGTCACAGCTACTCAGGAGGCTAAGCCAGGAGAATGGTGTAAACCCAGGAGGTGGACCTTGCAGTGAGCTGAGATCACGCCACTGCACTCCAGCCTGGGTGACAGAGCGAGACTCTGTCTCAAAAAAAAAAAGGGGGGGGGGCGGTAAAGGTAACTACTATTGGAGCCACTATTCTTATCCTTATGTTGTTAATGTTGCTATTACATTATTTTATTTCAGGGCCAGAAGGAGAGCTAGGTGGAGGGAAGGGTCATTCACTTGGTCAGACAATCTACTAGATGAAAACAAACAAGCAAACAATCTGCTAGATTGCCCCAAATAGATCCATCTAAGCAGGGGAGAATCTGATAACAGGCAATTACAATACCATGTTAAGTACTATGGTAGAGTATTGCACAAGGTGTTTTGCAACTTTATCGGAAGAATCAATAACTCACAGACGCAGCAAAAGTTTTGCAGAGGTGGTAGCTCTTTCTTTCAAATCAGTGTATGCTTCCAGGAAGTAGAAAATACTGCTTGCTGGAGGCAGACAGAATGCAAGTGAGCCCAGTCTGTGCTCCTCACCTAAGGGCCTTGCTACTGATCTGCAGCCCCTCTTGCTCCTCAAGGCCTCTCTCAACTCCCACACAGCCCTGCTAGCCAGCCTTGCCCTAGAATACCCCCTCCTGGGCCACCTGGTGGTGAACATCCTGGACTCTGTGCTGTGGCTTGATGCGGCTGAGTCATAAGACCTTTCTTTTTACTGCTAAGCGCTAATGGAAGCCTTCTGGTCAGAAGCAATGCCCCAAGTCTACCTTGTGGGGAAGGTCTAATGACGACAGATCACTGCTTCTCCCCGCAGGGCTGGATGAGCATGGATGTGGTGGCGAGGTGGGGGAGAAGCACCCACGGGAGCATCTTCATTTCTTCCTATATAGGCGCCAGTTCTGGGCAGGCAAGACTTCCCAGGGGTGGACAGAAAGAACAGACCCTCCCCAACCCGCAATTCCCAGGGGGAGACATCTCCCTCCCAAGCCAGCCTCCAATGCCGCACTTTGCCATCTGGTCGTGGCCCAAACCAGCCTCCTAGCTCGCTAGTGACCACATTTTCCAAACCAAAACTCAGGACGCATGATCTGGCAAAGAATTTCTGGCTAGCTTCCAAATGCAAGAGGCAAAAACCTTTCCACTTGAGAATCTCTACGATAATCTGCGTCGTTAAAGGTGACATTAAGTCGGAAAGCTTGAAATTCAGGGTCTCTTCTTTCTCACTTTCTCAACTCAAGCGTTTTCTTTTTCTTTCTTTTTTTTTTTTCTTTTTCTTTTTTTTTTTTTGAGACGGAGTCTCACTCTGTCGCCCAGGTTGGAGTGCAGTGGCACGATCTCGGCTCACTGCAAACTCCGCCTCCCGGGTTCAAGTGAGTCTCCTGCCTCAACCTCCCGAGTAGCTGGGATTACGGCCCTCCTTCCGGGCGGGCGCCACCATGCCCAGCTAATTTTTGTATTTTTAGCAGACACAGGGTTTCACTATGTTGGCCAGGCTGGTCTCGAACTCCTGACCTTGTGATCTGCCCTCCTCGGCCTCCCAAAGTGCTGGGATTACAGGCATGAGCCACCGCGCCTGGCCCTTCTCAAGCGTTTTCATACGTTGTTATCGATACGTGAAAGAGCCCATGAGGTAGCTGATTATTATTTCCATTTAATAGTTGATAATACTTGGAATCACTTGCCCAAGATCCTACATCCTGAGTCTGAATTTTGGCTTGTCAGGGACAGTTCTTAGGGTGGGTGTGTGTCTTGTGGGCAGAGCTGGGGGTGGCGTATTAGTATCTTCGACGAAGATGCACACGCCATTCATTTGGGGCCTCAGGAAGGGCAGCCGAGAACTGAGCTGCCCAGGTTCCCACTTCTGAGTTGGAAATCCCCAAGCCCAGGACGTGGCGGCCACCCCGTTCCATCAGAATCTGACCCCAGGCCTGAGGGCCTAGGAGCGAGAAAGAACCCTTCGACCTTGCAGGTCACACCTCGGCTGCAGGCCCTCGACCCAGCCCAGGTGCGGATGGGCGGGGCGCAGCGTGGGCGAGCGAATCCCCAGGCCACGTTCTGCCTTCCCTCCCCGATCACATGGACTCGCCTTCCGTAGCCGGGAGTGCGGAGCGGAACGAACCACGAGGAGGAGGAGCGGGGGAGGCGCCCAGGGCAGTGGGTCAGCGCCCCGCGGGGCAGGTGGGCGGGCCCAACTGCCCGCGAGCCGGCCAGCCAGCCAGTCAGCGAACGCGGAGGGCGGGCTGGTGGCCCCGCGCGCCGCGCCCCGCAGCGCCCCCTGAGGGGCGGCGGCGGGAGCTGGTTCCGGCTGCGCGCGCAGCGGTGGTGGCGGCGGCGCGATCGGCCGGGCTGTAACCGTCGTCTGTCCGGGAGCGGCTGGAGCGGCAGCGGCGGCCGGGCACGGCGCGAGGCGACGCCACAGGGCAGCGGCGGCAGCGGAGGCAGCGGCGGCAGCAGGAGACGCAGCGGCGGCCGCAGCAGCAGCAGCAAGACGGACTCGTGGAGACGCGCCGCCGCCGCCGCCGCCGGGCCGGGCCGGGTGTCGCGCGCCGAGGCTGGGGGGGAGTCGTCGCCGCCGCCGCCACCGCTACCGCCGCCGCCGCCGCCGCCGAGGTGACTGAGGAGAGAGGCGCCTCCTCGCTCCCGCCACCGCCGGACTTCAATGCCCAGTCCCCAGCTCGCCAGCGTGAGTGCGCCCCTCCCGGGCGGCCCCCGCGCCGGCGCCGGGGGCCTCGGGGAAGGGGAGGGCGGGAGGCGCCGCAGCCATTAGTGCAGGCCGGAGACACGTCCCCGGAAGGAGGGCCGGGCCGGGCCGGGGCGGGGGAGCGAGGGTGGGTGAGCGAGGGGCGGGCTCGTGTGTGTGGAAGGGAGAGAGCTGTGCGAGCGTGGGGGAGAGTGAGTTGGTGAAGGGAGGGCGTGTGAGTGGGGGACAGGGCTGAGTGTCCGTGCGAGGAGGTGGGGGGAGTGGGAGCGCGTCGGGAGGCAGTGTCGATGTTGGGGGAATGTGGGTGAGGGCAGGGGAGGGTATGGGTGTGTGGGGAGCGTGTGGGCATGAGGGGTGGTGGTAGAATGAGTGAGTAAATGGGGGAGGAGAAAGTTGAGAGTGTGGTAAAGAGCGGGTGAGTGTGGGGGGAGAACATGGTGTGTGTCGGTGAGAAGGTGCGTGGCAGAGGCGGGAGTGTGGCAGGGTGTGCCGGCGTGTGTCCAGTGTGTGAGCAGGCATCCTGGAGGCCCTTCCCCTTGGTCTTTGTGTGTGGCGATAGTGAACCCTGGTGTGTTGGGTTGGGGAGTTCTTTCCGGGAGCATCTTGTCCCTGGGTCTTCAGGTTCAAGTATGAGGAAAGGGGGTATAAGTCTCTTCCAGCGGCACTATGATCTTCTGGCTCTGGGATTTTAATTTTTTCCCCCCAGAAAGGATGTGATGTGTTTTTTTGTTGTTGTTCTATGCATTTTTTTTCTCCCACGATTCATGACTTCAAAGTAAATTTTCAAATTTGTCAATGATGCCATCCTATCCTAGTCTGGGGCCCCTGAGAGCTAACGAAAAGAAGTTTGTCTGTTGCCCAAAATCCTACACTCTGGCCTGTAGAGTGTTCAGGAGCATAAACTTTTGTAAAGTACTGCAGTTTTTCAGGTGAAGAGTATTTTGTTGTTAGGTCAGTTGAACTGTAGTCTGGTTTTTTATTTCCTGGAATTTGTCAAGAAATTAGCAGTGACTAGCAATTCTAGTGTCACTGTAGGCATTCAGCAAATGTTTGTCTGTCCGGAGTCACCAAACTACAACCACTGCTGAGTTGGAATATGGTACTTGCTGTCATGCTCTGTAATAGAGAGTAGTTTAAGGGGGAAGTGAGTGAAGTTATGCCTTGCTGAGTGTGCAAAAGGAGATTAAGGATACAGAATGACACATTATCGGGGCTTCAGAATCACTTGCCAGCACACCATTGTATTGGTGAAGATGGTGAGAAGTTGTTTGCTGGTATTCTGATCTTGGCATTTTTAAGTTTCATAATGAATGGACTAATTATTGTCATGGACTTTTCCCATTCTTGTGTTGTAAAAGTAGGGATTCTTGAAGAGTAGTACCTTGATAGGGATTTTACACATTGATATAATCTTAAAAATGATGTTATCTTAAAAATAATGTCTCCTAGAAGTTGGTAGTCTTTCACTTGATCTTAGCCAAAAGGCCGAGAAGCGATAGAAGTTGGTAGTCTTTCAGTATAAGCAAAGAGTAGTATGGTCCTTTTGTTTTTTTGTTTGTTTGTTTTTGAGATGGAGTCTCGCTCTGTTTGTTGCCCAGGCTTCCCAGGTTCAAATGATCTTCCTGCCTCAGCCTCCCAAGTAGCTGAGAATACAAGTGTGTGCCACCACACCCGGCTAATTTTCATATTTTTAGTAGAGATGGGGTTTCACCATGTTGGCCAGGCTGGTCTCGAACTCCTGACCTCCAGTGATCCACCTGCCTTGGCCTCCCAAAGTGCTGGGATTAACAGGCGTGAGGGTGGTCCTTTTGATAGTGAACATAATAGAATTACAGGCAAAATCACTGATGTGTAATTAAAAGTTAGAAATTATATTTTTCGGCTGGGCAAGCTGGCTCATACCTGTAATCCTAGCACTTTGGGAGGCTGAGGCAGGAGGATCGCTTGAGCCCAGGAGTTCGAGACCAGCCTGGGTAACATGGTGACTCCATTTCTACAGAAAATACAAAAGTTAGGCGTGGTAGTGTGTGCCTGTAGTTCCAGCTATCCCGGAGGCTGAGGTGAGAGGATCTTGTGAGTCCAGGAAGTCAAGGCTGCAGTGAGCCAGTGAGACCATCTCTCAAAAAAAATAAGAAGAAAGAAATAGTAAATAGTATTGTTACTATTCAGCGAGGGAAGGAATTAATTAGTATTAATTTTCTCCTGTGCTACAGGTGCTTTTTATATTCATTTAATTCTCACAACTACAAGAAAGGTGGTATCTTCATTTGCATCCATTTAGCTTATTTTGAATCACTTCTATTTGCCAGGCACTAGGGATACAGCGATGAGCTCCCATGGATTTACAGTGGTGAGAAGAAGAGATACAGAAACTCAAAAGGTTAAGTAACTTGTCCCAGGTCACACAGATAATAATTAGTGCTGGATTAAAAATCCAGGTCTTTGACTCTAAAGCCCTTGATTTTTCCAATACGTCATACTACTCTCTCAGTAGCTCCTCTTATATTGAGGTTTCTCATCAACATGATGGCCTAGCAGCTTGTACTTAGGAGAGCTGTTGAAACTAATGGAGAAGGCTGGAGGCAAGGGGATCATTTAGGAGATGCTGACTGGAGGCTCTTTGGGGCCTAAGCTAGGCTTTTATGTGGGAGGAGATGCTGCCTTGAAACTCTCTTGGGGCCCTGGGGTGTGTGCTTTGAGACAGTTTTTATGAGGCACCTGGGATATGTCTGCGTGAGGGAAGTCTGATTAAAGAAATGCAGCAGCGTCTTATGTTTTTTATTTTTTGGAAAAAGAGGAGAGTATATTTATTGGGGCCAAGAGTGAACTAGAACTTAACCACTGTATCAAAGTTTCTCTGTTGAGCTGTGTGGGACACTTAAATCAGAAGAAGTGAGAAAATACACGTGAAAGCACTTTGTTAATTGTAAATTGAACTACAGATTCAAAGTATTATTACCACTAAGATCTTTCTACTAAGGCGACAGATTTTGTAGCTGGAAAAGGCTGGCATTTTAGAACACCTTTATAGATGAAAAATAGTTTTGAACTGCTGAACGGGGTAGTTTCTGACTCAGAACAGCAAAAGTCAGGCCACTCCCTCTGTGAGTCAGTCAAGTAAAATTTAATTTGAACGAACCAAATTTATAGGCAGAAACCATTTACAACATCATTGAACTTTGTAGCACTAGGAAGAGTAAATGTTTGAATACTTTTGTGTATAGCTTTAAAAAACAGTATGAGAGCCCCATATATAGTTGACTTGAAAAAAGTTTCAAACAAGGTAAATTGGATTTATTTTTCTTTAGAATTAACTTTTTATTCATTTTGTCCTATAAAGGTATTTCCTTATGCAGTAATTAAGGAACACTTTACAATTTTCAGACACAAAGTTGAAATTTAGTAGGGATTTATTTTACAGGATTTGACTATACTTTTTCCTTTTTGTTGTAATGTGGGGGTTGGTAACCACTGAAGCCTAGAAAACGAATGTATTTACAAATAAGATGGAGAGGAGCAGGTGCATACATTTTTAGCTGTTGCTCTTGGTCTTGGAAGAATGAAGCTTAAGTTTTTCTGAAACTAAGTTTGGTTGATTTATTTGGGTGCTATTCCATCAACTATATTTGTTGAATAGAAGATGGGATCTTTAAAATTTTGCGTAAGAATCAGGATCCATAGTTTTTTTTGTTTGTTTTGGTTTTTTTTAAGACGGAGTTTTGCCCTTGTTGCCCAGGCTGGAGTGCAGTGGTGCAATCTTGGCTCACTGCAGCCTGTGCCTCCTGGGTTCAAGCGATTCTCCTGCCTCAGCCTCCTGAGTAGCTGGATTACCGGCACACGCCACCATGCCCAGCTAATTTTTTGTATTTTTAGTGGAGATGAGGTTTCATAATGTTGGCCAGGCTGGTCTTGAACTCCTGACTTGAGGTGATCTACCTGCCTCGGCCTCCCAAAGTGCAGGGATTACAGGCATGAGCCACCGCGCGGCCCAGGATCCATAGTTTTAACATGGTGGACTTAGTTATGTTTATTGAATAGGGTGATGGTAGAGATCTTGGGGTACTGGTAAAGTTCAATATTACCCTTTCAGGGTTTAGGTTTCCACTTTCCTTTCTTACGCCAAATCATGTATTGTCTCATTTGAAACTCAATAATCCTGTAAGTAGTATTCTTTTAGCTTTACAGATAAGGAAATTTATTTATAGATTGATTGTTGTTGGGTTTTGTTTTGTTTTGTTTTCTTCCAGACAGAGTCTTACTCTGTTGCCCAGGCTGGAGTGCAGTGGTGCAACCTCAGCTCACTGCAGCCTCCACCTCCTAGGTTTAAGCGATTGTCCTGCCTCAGCTGGTGTTATAGGCGTGCGCCACCACGCCCAGCTAATTTTTGTATTTTTAGTAGAGACAGGGTTTCGCTATGTTGCCCAGGCTGGTCCCGAACCCCTGAGCTCAGGCGTGAGTTGCTGGCCTCAGCCTCCCAAAGTACTGGGATTTGATTATTAAATCCCAGGTTTTAGAATCTAAGTTAAAGATTATCAATAAATAGATAGTGAATAATTTTTTTTTTCCTTTTAGGGGCTTAAAGTACTTAAATCTCTGTTGAACAGTGGATACCACCAGTTATAATTACTTTGGGAGATGGTGATTTGAGTCTCTTAATCTGTGAAATATTAGAAAAGTCTTGGCTAGGCACAGTGGCTCATTCTGGGAGGCAGACACGGGAGGATCACTTGAGGCCAGGAGTTCGAGACCAGCCTGGGCAACATAGAGACACCATCTCTACAAAAAATACAAAAACTAGCCAGGCATAGTGGTATGAACCTGTAGTTCCAGCTACTCAGGAGGCTGAAGTGGAAGGATCACTGGAGCCTGGGAGGTCAAGGCTGAAGTGAGCCGAGACTATGCCACTACAGTCTAGCCTGGGAGACAGAGGGAGACTCTGTCTCAAAAAAAAAAGAAAAAATCTTTTCACCATTTTCATCTTTTGAACTATTTATTAACTACGTATAGAGGTGTCAGTTAGCTTTCTCTCATTATCCTTTGTTTTATTGGCTGAACCTCATTCTATGGGCTCCCTTGACTCCCTGGCCACTGTCTTGGCACTTGAAGCCTTTTAGGTTGCTTAGTGTAGAGCTGAGGTGCATATTGTGTGAAAATCTTTTTGCTCTTTGGAGTGGTAGAGGTCTAGGCTCAACCAGAAACTGTCACTACCCTAGCACCTCCATGAAAGAAGCCGCACAGCAATGCTGGCTGTCTGCTTTCCACGGTTCCCCATTGTGGAGTTACCAGGACTTAGGTGAGAGAATGACTCGTTTCCTGCACTGTTTGTTCAGTCAATGTAGATTTACAGGACACAGAAATCTTTCCCAGAAAAATGACTGTGAGGAGTTGACAGATTATACAGATATTTTTTATGTGACTTGAATATAGACGGTTTTTGTTTGCCTATACTGATTTTCTTGCCCACAGATTATGTTAACACAGCATCCACTTCATTTTAAGTGGCCTAAACTAAATTTCATCATTTGAATATAAATTTACCTTACACAATGTTGGCTTTTTAAATTCTTGAGAATTTTAAGATTAGGCTTTTTTGTGACCCTTTCTTTGCTAGTTGAGCCTGGTTTGAAAAAATTTTGAACATTTAGAACAGTCTTTACCTTTAGAGAAGTGGTGTATTTAATTCCTCTCATAGTATTTTTTATTTGAACTTTTAGTCTTCTCAAGACATTAATTCTTTTGGCATAAAATGTACACATGATATATTTGTTTTAGCAGATCAGATAAATTACTTTATATTTTTATTTCTGCAGTGGCGAGATATGTTGGCTGTTAACTAATGTATTGTTTGACAGGAATTCAAATTCACAATCAGGTCTGTTTTCTTCCAGTTGTCCTTTAGTTTTTGTTTAAATTTGACCAACTTTTTATTTTCCCCACCGTTTTACAGGAAACATTCACTAGGTTGTATCACCACAGTATTTGTAAATTGGATTTATATACAAATGTTGATATTTGTTGTTTTTAGTAGCAGAACAAATTGTTGTGTATTGTATTTTCCATTATTGGTGAAAAGCCTTTCATTAGGGAATGGAGTGACTGGTTAGTGCAGAAGGATATGAGTCACCAGCAGGATTTGTCAGCAAATAGAGAAGGATATGATGGAGAAACAATAGATTCTAGTGACATTATTTTCATTCCACATGTGTGGTTACAAACAAGTTTCCTTTGGTGATTAGTTTAAATTATGCAAATTGGGTCTTTCTGGGTGAAAAGTACTTTAAATATAAGTCACAGGCTATATTCTCAATTGTTTTCTTAGATTGGATCTTCATTTGGAGGTCATCAACAGGTAGAATTTAGTTAAACTCGTTATCTGTTGACTATGATTTAGTAAGTTGAAAGAAAATTTTTGTTAAGCTTTTTGGTAATTACGGAGCTGCTTGCTCAGTAGATCAGGGGAGGCCCATAAATATGGCAATATTTGCTCTTTTTCTCAGTGAGCAAAGAGTTGCTCTCTTACCACTACTCTGCTTTGAAATTCCTAAGAGCTTTTATTGCATTTGAATTGGTCTGAAATTCTCAGCCCGGTCAAGGCTTCTCCAGAGTTATCTAACCAAGGACTAAGCACCTTTCTCAAGTCACACTACCATGGTTCCTTCACTGTTTCTACCAGTTTTCTATTATAAAAGTTTTACCTTTGTTCAGAAGTCTTAATCCTACTCCATTCTTCTGACGCTTACTTTGTATCTTTAAAATTTGTGGTGGTAATATGAAAACTTAATACCAATCAAGCATTTTTCACCCACGTTGATTCTTCTAGGAGCTTGATCCTGGATAGTGTTTGTATGATGTGCACACGTCTCTGCAAATGCTTGTTTGAAGATTGGCTGTGCTGCATTTTGGTATAATTGGGAGGTGACATATTGTCCCTCATCTCAGTAAACATTTGGAGGAAGAGGACGAGAAAGATTGAATTTTGCATTCTTTAATTGGGAAGAAAAGGAAGGTGAATCCATGTTGAGCTGAGCTAGTGAGTAAAGAATAATTTCTTGACATGGCATTATAGAGTTATTTCACCATTTTTATTTCACGTTAATATGTAGTATGAAATATTTACTTTCACTGTGTGGTTTTTAAAGATCGTAATGTTACTGTGTTTTGTGAAAGGATGCCATTATTGGACAATTAGTGGATAGACAGTACATTTTAAAAGGCCACCAGCAGCTTCAAATAGAATGATTTGGATTCTTGACTGTTTATCTTGTATTGTACTCAGTACACAAACATATGTCTGTGAAGTATAATGTAATTTATAAAAAGCAAGTTTAGGAGAGGAAGTGAAGTGTAACTTACCCAGTTATAGGGGAAACTTGGATCAGAGTGCCTGAACAGCAGAAACATTTCTGGGGCTCAAACAAAATAATTTATGTTGACAAGATGTATTTTGGGATGTTTTTATTCTGTGTCTTGTCCATAGAGAGTTTCCCTCCCTCTCTTTGGGGATTAATACTGGAACAGGACCTTTAAATACGCTCAATACATTTGACAAAATGGGGAAATGAAAAGAGTTAAGTTGACCCATAAACTACTAAGTTCTGAGAGATGGTATTTTTTTTTTTTTTTTTGAGATGGAGTCTCACTGTCGCCCAGGTTGGAGTGCAGTGGCACAATCTCGGCTCACTGCAGGCTCCGCCCCCCGGGGTTCACGCCATTCTCCTGCCTCAGCCTCCCTAGTAGCTGGAACTACGGGCGCCCGCCACCTCGCCCGGCTAATTTTTTGTATTTTTAGTAGAGACGGGGTTTCACCGTGTTAGCCAGGATGGTCTCGATCTGCTGACCTCGTGATCCGCCTGCCTCGGCCTCCCAAAGTGCTGGGATTACAGGCGTGAGCCACCACGCCCGGCCCGAGATGGTATATTTTAGATAATGTGAACAGTAGCCGGAAAGTTTTTGCTTTGCATGCTACTCCTGTGCTGTAGGTTATTTTGAAAGGTGATTCAAATAACCTTTCCCAAGTATCTATTTTGCAACCTCAGGGAACTTGCAGCTGTTACAGTCATTTTAACTGTCCTGATATAGCTCAGAAAACATTTCAATGTGGTGTTGACAGGCTGAATCCAGGTGTTCTTTTGGATTTTTACTACTGAATTTGCTTTATTACAATTGAAGTTCAGAATCTTAAATTATTTATTAATGAAATTATTGATTCAATGGTTCTTGGGTTAATGTACATACAGTGATGTTGGAAACTAAATTAAAATGATTAAGACTTAAATTGTTCTCTGGAAAAATTAGCCTTTTGAGATTAAAGACGGAAGGATGGGAGGAGGAAATAAAACAAATGTTAGGATTTAACTTTCTGGGGAAGCAACTGAATTGGAGATAGTTCCTATTCTTAAGAAGGTTACCAAAGTTATTTAGGAAAAGAATGTGCTTAAACTTTATAATAAAGGGGCTTGGGAGCCTTAAAATGCACATAAACTAAAGTCTTTAAACATAAACCCCATAGAAAAGATAGCCATGATACTTTTGTCACAAAAGTATGGATGAATAGAATCCATTTAGTAAAACTATTTAATGTAATTTTTAAAAGATTAACTGAAAACAATTAGATTAATACTCAATATAAGGATTGTGCTGTTAGGATTTTTTAATGTTATTACCAGTGCTATTCCAATACTTTTTAAAGAGAAATTCGGCGTTGGCCATAGTGCTGTTAACCTGCATTTAAATTTTATTTATGAAAGGAAAAATACCAATTTTAGATAAGAGATTCATTTTGAGAATTGGAAATCTTTAGAGGAAAAATGGAGTACAAAATTGTAAAGTAAATATTTTTAAGTGTGGCCTGAAAATATTTAATGCAATTTTTGTCTTATAGTTATTTGTAGAGGTAGAAATTACTAGAAAAGGACAACCGTTAATCACCGGGGTACATGCGCATCTAAAACCACTCCCTTTTCATTTTGGTGGGAACAGGGCCCACAGGACTTCAGTGAATAACTGTCACTGTTCTCAGAAGCAGGTGCGATTGTTGACTAATTGCTTCCCTTATCTTTCTGAGTGGCTGGCCATGTATCTTCTACTGGTTTTGAAATGTTAAGACATTTTCCCACCATCAAGGTCATGATTTCTTTTTATAGAACTGATTATTGATTTCTGTACTGGGACTTGAGTCTCAAGTTCCCTCCTTAAATGAGGAAGTGGAAAAGTGGGAATAACCAAGGGAGTAACTATGAAAATTTTTTTTTTTTTTTTTTTTTTTGAGACAGAGTTTCACTCTGTCACCCAGGCTGGAGTACAGTGGCACGATCTTGGCTCACTGCAACTTCCGCCTCCCAGGTTCAAGCAATTCTCCTGCTTCAGACACCTGAGCTGGGACTACAGCCATGCGCCACAATACCTGGCTAGTTTTTGTATTTTTGGTAGAGACAGGGTTTTGCCATGTTGGCCAGGCTGGTCTTGAACTCCTGACCTCAGGTGATCCGCCCATCTTGGCCTTCCAAAGTGCTGGGATTACAGGCGTAAGCCATCGCGCCCGGCCAAAAAATTTTTTTTAACAGTAAAAAAAGCATCTTATTTTTGGCTTATTCACTGACATTTTGGATCCTTATTTGTGTAGAATTGAATTGATACCTCTTTATCAACTTCCTAGGACTGTAGTTATTGTGGGTAAGGAGGGATATTAATATTAATATTATATTGTATATATTATGCTATATATTTTATTATATTTATATATTATAATATATAAATATATGTTATAATATATATTTGTTATATATAATATTAATTTAAATCTTCTAAGTTTCAAGGACTAGATTATTCTATTTTAGTTTGATAAATGGAACAGTAGAGGGATAAACAAAGGTAGGTAGTGCAGAGGATAGATAGAACTGTTGTTCTATCTACTTGATTTGGGAGTAGGTTATAAGAGATGAATAAATTTTCAGTTTGAGACCAGTTAATCAGAAGATGAGTGTTTACTAATTAAACACTTTACTAATTAAAGATGAGGTTTTTTAGTTTACAAGTTTTCAGACACTTTTTTCCCCCAAGTGGTCAAAATACAATAGGTACAGTAGCATTTTACAGAGGACTTTCCCTACTACTTTGATGGTTGAGAAGATTTTACAGTCTATTGTCTGAATAGCCTCTGAATATTAAGTTGGACTCCACAAAGTTCTGTAGTTACTCAGAGCCTTGACTGTTTTTCATAAACTCTATATCCAGTCTGTGGACAAATCCCACGTCAAAGTGTATCTTGAAACTGACCCCTTCTTATCTTCCCTACTGCTGTTACCCTGGTCTAAGCTACCATTATATCTACTTGTCTCCTTGCTTCCACCCTTACCATTTTTGTAATGTTTCCACATAGCAGATAGAGTGATCCTTTGTAAAACCTAAGTTATCACTCTTTTTTTCTCTCCTTTTTCAGCTTTTATGTTAGGTTCAGTGTGTACATGTGCAGGTTTGTTACATGGGTAAATTGAATGTCGCTCGGGTTTGGCGTACAAATGATTTTGTCACCTCGTCACCAGTTAGCAAGCATAGTACCTGATAAGTAGTTTTTCAACCCCCACTCTCCTCTCACCCTCCACCCTCAAGTGGCCCCCAGTGTCTGTTGTTCTCCTCTTTGAGTCTATGTGTACTCAGTGTTTAGCTCCCACTTATAAGTGAGAACATGCGGTATTTGGTTTTCTGTTCCTGCGTTAATTCGCTTAGGATAATGGCCTCCAGCTGCATCCATGTTGCTGCAAAGGACATGATTTCATTATTTTTTATGGCTTTGAGTTGTCACTCTTGAGTGAAACCCTTCATTGGCTTCATTTGGAGAGGCATCATTTTCTGAATAAAAGTCAAATGCTTTTAGTGGCCTATAAGGCTCTCTTTTATTTCTCTGACTCTATTCATTCCATTGTCCTCTCTGTTCCAGTAGCATTGGTTCCCTTGTTCCTAGCATACTCTAAGCTTGTCCCCACCTCATAACCTTTGCAGCAGTTAATCCTCTGCCTAAAATGCTCCCCAAATACCTGTTTGGCTCACACTCTCAGCTCTTGGATAAAAAGTCACTTTTTTCAGTGAGGCCTTTCCTGTTAGCCTTATTTAAAATTGGAACCCCCCTCCCTCTGGCACTGCTAATTCCCCTACTTCTAATTTTTCTCCAGAGCAGTGACATTTTTATTTCTTTTTTTCTGCCCAGTAAAGTGTAAGATCCATCCCAACAGAAATTTTTGTTTTGCTTATTGCTCTTGCACCTGTAAGAGTATGTGACCCATAGTACATGTTCTGTAAATATTTGAATTAATGAAAGAATTTGAGGAAAATGCCTAGCTCTTCAGGAGGATAAATTCTTTACTGTTGACAGATTAGATTTTTTATACTTATTTTAAGGGGAAATAAAAGTGGCTATTGACATGAAGGGAATTTGCTTTAGGAAAAAAATGTTGCAAGGTGTTAGTTGTATATTACATTATTAGGCTTTCATGTTGACTGATTGTTGAAACCAAGCTGACTCAAATTTGCATTACTTCCTGTAAAATTTCTGGTTAGAAAAGTAGCAGTAAATATATGCATACTCGTTTTTTTTAGACCTTTGCTTTTAGACTGTATTTCCTTAAATCTAGAATTCTTTTATTGTACCTTTATATTTTAATGTGCTGTTTTAATTTGGTGAATACTGGCGTAGCTCACCAAATTAGAGGGTTTATTGTATCATTTAATTTGGAAATGTAAAGGGATGATTTCTTAGAAATCCTGATGTGAGTGGATTGATAGGAGAGATAAATATATATATATATATATATATATATTTTTTTTTTTTTTTAAATTTTTTGAAACGGAATCTAGCTCTGTGGCCAGGCTGGAGTGCAGTGGCGCAATCTCAGCTCACTGCAACCTCCGCCTCCTGGATTCAAGCGATTCTCTTGCCTCAGCCTCCCGAGTAGCTGGGATTACAGGCATGCGCCGCCACGCCCAGCTAATTTTTGTATTTTTAGTAGAGATGGGCCAGTATGGCTTCGATCTCCTGACTTCGTGATCCACTCACCGTGGCCTCCCAGAGTGCTGGGATTACAGGCATGAGCCACTGTGCCCGCCAATTGATAGGAATTTTAAAAGGATGCCCGGTAAAATTGGGTTAAATTAAATGAGGCTGCTTTTATAAAATTCCGTTATACTTCTAAATTCACCTTTTTTTTTTTTTTGAGACGGAGTCTTGCTCTGTCGCCCAGGCTGGAGTGCAGTGGTGCGATCTTGGGTCACTGCAAGCTCTGCCTCCCGGGTTCACGCCATTCTCCTGCCTCAGCCTGCCAAGTAGCTGGGACCACAGGCGCCCACCACCACACCCGACTAATTTTTTTGTATTTTTAGTGGAGACGGGGTTTCACCGTGTTAGCCAGGATGGTCTCTTATCTCCTGACCTCGTTCGTGATCTGCCCAACTCGGCCTCCCCAAAGTGCTGGGATTATAGGCGTGAGCCACGGCGCCCGGCCTCTAAATTCATTTTATTTGTAGTTAGAATTACAGTTGCCAAGGCAAGGACGTGAATTTTACTCATTTAGCCTCTTTAACAGGAAAGAAAACACTTTATGGAATTGTGTAGGTACAGACCTGCCTGGGACAGAGGACTAGCCCTCTGGAGCCTCTTTCTAATCCTATGATTATAGAACTGTTAAGAACGTAGTTTGATTGTAAATCATTATAGGGTTCTTATCACCTTAGAATTTTTTTTAAAGGTAATACCATATGTACATGGGAAAAGTTAAAACAGTTCAAAAGGTATATGTTAGGGTGTAGTAAATCGTGCTGTTGACCTCCAGCCTTCAGTCCTGTGTTCCTGGCCCTGCCCCAACCCTAGGAAACCACTGTTACCTCTTATCTTTGTAATCATCCAGATATCCCATGTACATGAATGCATACAGTACTCACACATATTTCTAAGCACACTGTTCATACTGTCATGTACTGTGCCTTTTTTTTACTTATTAGTGTCTTTTAGCTGTCATTTCATATCAGTTCATACAGATGTTTTCTTTTTAACCTCTGGATAGTTTTTTCTTTCTTTTTTATCCCTTATCTCCCTCCTTTCTTAATTTAAAAGGACTGCTCTGTCACAGACTATCCTTTCTCATCCTTCATTGAAGTTGTATTCTTTTGTTAAAAATGGAAATGTTGCCTAGGAAATGGAAATATCCCAAATTCAACATTTTAAAAGTTAGGTTTTATGATAAAATTAAATGGAGAGAGAGTATTTGGGTGTATATTTGAATTTACCACTGTTATATGTCAAGTAAACTAGCCTTTTTCATCACTTGGTAAGTTAAAACAATAATTTATTTAAGTAGATAGAGCAGAATTAATGTCAGAGAGACAACTTTAGGAGAATTTTCCTGTATGGTGTACATGCACTGAATTTATGTTAAAATATAGGGTTCTGCAACTTTTGAGTACTTTCTAGCTGTGATAGGTTGTTTATGATTTTTTACACACTGTTTGCTTTGCATTCTTAAGTGTGTCACAGGAATTAACATTAGTTTATCTGAATTGACAGGTGCAAAAATGTAACTGTTGATGTGTAGTTGAACTTTTGATGGAGGGGGAGGGAACAGAAGCTTGTTTTTATCATGTATCTGTTAAAAGTGCTAGAACATACTGTTTCTTTTGGCAGAAATTCCTTTGCTGGGTTCTCAGTATTAAGAATTGAAAATCTTAATAATGAATTATCTTTATTCCTGGAAATGGTCTTTCCAAAATGAGGTTGGGAGAGTAAGATGGGATAAAGCTTGTTCTGTTTGCTGAGCAGACACACACTGGAGACTAGGTAGAAAACTTAATGCTGGAGCTGTAGCCTTTAAGCCTGGCTGTCACTACAATGCAGGTCTTTCAGTGCCTTTACTCAGCTGACACACATTTGCAGTGATAACGTCATTGAACCAAAGGGATTCAAATAGGTTAGAATTTCCTTGTGTTTTGCTCTGCATTGCGTGCAAACTATTGTTCTTTGAGTAGTTACTTTAATAAACTCCACCCAGTCTCCCACCTTATTTTAAGGTTGCAGAGTTGGAGATGAACATCCAAGCAGATATTTGGAAAAAAAATTATACTTGTATGGAAGATTGCAACTTGAAAAATATGTGGGGCTGGACTTAGTGGCTCACGAGGCCTGTAATCCCTGTGCTTTAGGAGGCCAAAGCTGGAGGATCGCTTGAGCCCAAGAGTTTTAGACCAGCCTGGGCAACATAGCAAGGCCCCCGTCTCTCCAAAAATACTTTAAAAATATTAGCTGGGCGCAGTGGCATGCACCTGTAGTCCCAGCTACTCAAGAGGTTGAGGCAGGAGGATCACTTGTGCCCAGAAGTTTGAGGTTGCCGTGAGCTATGATTGCACCACTGCATTCCAGCCTGGGCAATAGAGCAAGACCCTGTCTCTGAAAAGAAAAGAAGAGGCTGGGTGTGGTGGCTCACGTCTGTAATCCCAGCACTTTGGGAGGCCAAGGTGGGCAGATCACGAGGTCAGGCCTTCAAGACCAGCCTGGCCTTTGGTGAAACCCTGTCTCTACTAAAAATACAAAAATATGCCTGTAATCACAGCTACTTGGGAGGCTGAGGCAGGAGAATTGCTTGAACCCAGGAGGCGGAGGTTGCAGTGAGCTGAGATCGTGCCACTTAACTCCAGCCTGGGCAGCAGAGTAAGACTCTGTCTCAAAAAAAAAAAAAAGATAAAAAGTATTTGGGCCGGGCACGGTGACTCATGCCTGTAATCCCACCACTTTGGGAGGCCGAGGCAGGAGGTTGGTTTGCATCCAGGAATTCGAGATCAGCCTGGGCAACATAGTGAGACCTTGTTGCTACAGAAAATCAAAAATTAGCCTGGTGGTGTGCACCTGTGTTCCCAGCTCCTCAGGAGCCTGAGGTGGGAGGATCGCTTGAGACAGGAGGTTGAGGCTGCGGTGAGCCATGATCGCGCCACTGCCCTCAGCCTCGGTGACAGAGTGAAAACCTGTCTCAAAATGAAAGAAAGAAAGAAAGAAAGAAAGAAAGAAACCTGGGGTTTTGTTCTTAAGCTGCTACCAGTTAGCAGTGCGATCATACTTAAGCCATTTTAACCTCTCTGAGCCCCAAACTTTGTTTTAAATTTTTTTTTAAGACAGAGTTTCGCTCTTGTTGCCCAGGCTGGAGTGCAGTGGCACAATCTTGGCTCACTGCAACCTCTGTCTCCCAGGTTCAAGCAATTCTCCTGCCTCAGCCTCCCGAGTAGCTGGGAATACAGGCATGTGCCACCACGCCCAACTAATTTTGTATTTTTAGTAGAGATGGGGTTTCTCCATGTTGATCAGGCTGGTCTTGAACTCCTGACCTCAGGTGATCTGCCTGCCTTGGCCTCCCAGAATGCTGAGATACAGGCGTGAGCCACCACGCCCGGCCAACTTTTTTATTTTTTAAAAGGTCAGGGTAGTTGATGTTTCTGTTGGTTCTAAAATTTCTTGACTGTACAAGGAGTACTTTATGAAATGTTTTCCTCTGTAATCTAAGGTGGCTATGTTTTGGGGTTACAGTTAGAATTTTGAGGTAGGAAGAGCGATGGAGTGTATTTTTGTTTTTAGTTTTGAGGGTAGACATTTTGTGTTTTTACTGTAGCGAGTAACTCATTCTGCTGTAGTGTTATTGAAGTTCTTAGAATGCCATTTTGAATTTCATTTGTGTCTTTTATATTATTTTAGTTTTATGTTTGTGTCCGTGGTTATATAATCACAAGTATGCAATTTACACAATAAAATGCCATAAGAGTATCATAAAAAAAGCTTGAGGATAGATGAATAGTGTTGAAGCTTTGTAGGCCTAGCTACTTAGCTATATATTTCAGTTTCTTCCTGAAAATGGTTCCGTAGTCATTATCTTCCATACCTATTTCTGTTTGGTTACAGCTATTTTTTAGAGACTTCTAAATAAGCCTTTATTGGTAACTTAGGGAAAAGGCAAGTGAAAGAACTTAAGCTTTGTCCCTTTTTCCAGAGGAATTTATGATTATGTTGATGTTCTCTGACTGAGCCAGCTGTAAAGAGTACTGTGTTTCAAAGCAGCAGGCCTAAAAATAATAATAAAAATTCTGTCACTTCTTGCTTTGTTTTTTTTGGTAGGGATTAATGTTTCGGGAGAAGTCTGTGTGAATCAGTGACCTTCAAATAATTTTGTATTCTTGAGGCAATTATTATGTGACAAATAATAAAAAGGTAAACTGAAATAGAAAGGAGAGGATGAGGTTTATACATTAGTTGAGTCAGCAGGCATTTGTGGTACATTGGAAAAAACGGGACTGACAGAAGACTTGAGTTTGAATTTGGGCTCAGTTAAAAACTTCCATTGTGTGATGTTAGGCAAGTCACTTCATTTTTCTGATCTTCTTTCCTCATTCCTTATATGTTGTAACAACTACTCAAGACTTGTGAGGAAAAGGGGAAATGATTTTTAAAAAATCAATTCTTTATTTATGTAACAAGTTGGTTATGTCCACTGCATTGTGTGAAACATTACAGTATCATATAGGAAAGTACTGTCAGTACAGTGTTGGATCACAGGATTTTTTGAGAATGCCTTATGAGTTAGTCTCATCATTGAGGGCCAACACATATACTTTGGATAGAAAGAATAAAATCCTCAAAGTGAAATTTTGATTAATATCCTCTACCCATTTATAGGTACACCTTATTTTAACCAAAGAGTATATCTGAAGGACCTAACCATCAAAGCAGAAAAATAAGGAGATCTTTGTGAAGTTTATGAAGAGTTCATGGGCCAGGCGCAGTAGTTCACGCCTGTAATCCCAGCACTTTGGGAGGCCTAGGCAAGCGAATCACCTGAGGTCAGGAGTTCGAGATGAGCCTGGTCAACGTGGTGAAGCCCCGTCTCTACCAAAAATACAAAAATTAGCCAGGTGTGGTGGTGGGCACCTGTAATCCCAGCTACTTGGGAGGCTGAGGCAGGAAAATAGCTTGAACCTGGGGGGCGGAGGTTGCAGTGAGCTGAGATCTCGCCATTGCACTTCAGCCTGGGTGACAGAGCAAGGCTCCGTCTCAAAAAAAAAAAAAAAAAAAAAAAAGAGTTCATGGAAGTTTTAAGTATCTAGTAATCATTTAAAAATTATTTGAGTTAAAAGTAATCGAGTCTCTGAAATTTTTTTTGTTTTGTTTTTTGAGACAGAGTTTTGTTCTCATTGTCCAGAGTGGAGTGCAGTGGCACAATCTCAGCTCACTGCAACCTCCACCTCCCAGGTTCAAGCAATTCTCCTGCCTCAGCCTCCCAAGTAGCTGGGATTGCAGGCATGCGCCACCATGCCTGGCTAATTTTGTATTTTTAGTAGAGACGGGGTTTCTCCATGTTGGCCAGGCTGGTCTTGAGCTCCCGACCTCAGGTGATCTGCCCGCCTCAGCCTCCCAAAGTGCTAGGATTACAGGCATCAGCCACCACACCTGGCTCAAGTCTCTGATTTTTTTTTTTTTTTTTTTTTTTTTTTAGGCAGAGTTTTGCTCTTGTTGCCCAGGCTGGAGTGCAGTGGTGCCATCTTGGCTCATCACAACCTCTACCTCCCGGGTTCAAGCGATTCTCCTGCCTCAGCCTCCTGAGTAACTGGGATTACAGGCATGCACCACCACACCTGGCTAATTGTGTATTTTTAGTAGCGACGGGGTTTCTCCATGTTGATCAGGCTGGTCTCAAACTCCCAACCTCAGGTGATCTGCCTGCCTCAGCCTCCCAAAGTGCTAGGATTACAGGCATCAGCCACCACACCCGGCTCGAGTCTCTGATTTTTAAAACTCTTCATAATACCCCTTTATCCAATTCTTCATAGATGGTAATAACGTATAATTGGTGACATTTCACATCACTTTGGGCTTATAAAGAATGTATTTTGACTTCAGGCATTTGTGTTTACTGTGCCATCAGCCTCTAGTTCATTTTACTTATTCTTTTCTTCTCCAGGTTTTTCGTTGGAATATACGTTGCACATTTATGGCGATTCTGAGTGTGAGGGCAGACTTCTGCCAGGCTCAGCACAGCATTTTCGCTGACAAGTGAGCTTGGAGGTTCTATGTGCCATAATTAACATTGCCTTGAAGACTCCTGGACACCGAGACTGGCCTCAGAAATAGTTGGCTTTTTTTTTTTTTTAATTGCAAGCATATTTCTTTTAATGACTCCAGTAAAATTAAGCATCAAGTAAACAAGTGGAAAGTGACCTACACTTTTAACTTGTCTCACTAGTGCCTAAATGTAGTAAAGGCTGCTTAAGTTTTGTATGTAGTTGGATTTTTTGGAGTCCGAAGGTATCCATCTGCAGAAATTGAGGCCCAAATTGAATTTGGATTCAAGTGGATTCTAAATACTTTGCTTATCTTGAAGAGAGAAGCTTCATAAGGAATAAACAAGTTGAATAGAGAAAACACTGATTGATAATAGGCATTTTAGTGGTCTTTTTAATGTTTTCTGCTGTGAAACATTTCAAGATTTATTGATTTTTTTTTTTTCACTTTCCCCATCACACTCACACGCACGCTCACACTTTTTATTTGCCATAATGAACCGTCCAGCCCCTGTGGAGATCTCCTATGAGAACATGCGTTTTCTGATAACTCACAACCCTACCAATGCTACTCTCAACAAGTTCACAGAGGTAAGATTGTAGCATGGTCTACTTTTTGGATTGATTTCTAGGTAAAATCCCATTAAAAAATTCTCTTAGCACAAAGCCATTTATTTCTGTATTTGGAGTCATCCTGCCAATCCTGGTTTGAATTGGGTTGGGTTAGTTACAGCAGATTTTTTCAAGAACATTTTGTGAAATTTGGGGACTGTAGAGATATCTAGTACTGTTTTCTCTGTGTTCTTTCTACATTTATTGACAGGTTTTTTTGGTCAAACATTCAGTAATGATAATTAACATTTATTGACCACGATATGCACCTAGCATTATAATAAACAATGTTACACATTATGCAACGAGCAATGTTTGTTGCAAATACAAAAACCCTATGAGGTGTAGATACCATTATTTCCCTCTTACCAATGAGGAAACAGGTTCAGAGCCATTTAGTAATTTGCCTAATGGCACATAGTATGTGGTGGAACTAATGTACTTGCCTAGGTGTCTGACACTAAAAACCATTCTGTATGTACTTCAGATATTCTAACCACCTTTGATGAAAAGGCACCCCCAGACTACTTCGTTGTAATAATCGTATACAAGGGTCCAGAAACTTGGGTGAAGGAAAGGTGGTAGAGGTAGTATTTTTATGTCAGATCCTTAATATTTTTTCTATTGGTAGGAGAAAAAACTCTTTGTACTTCTTTGAGCAAGCATTTGAACATAAGCTTTTTTTTTTTTTTTTTGGGAGACGGAGTCTCGCTCTTCGCCAGGCTGGAGTGCAGTGGCACTATCTCGGCTCACTGCAAGTTCCGCCTCCCGGGTTCACGCCATTCTCCTGCCTCAGCCTCCCTGATAGCTGGGACTACAGGCACCTGCCACCACTCCCGGCTAATTTTTTGTATTTCTAGTAGAGACGGGATTTCACCATGTTAGCCAGGATGGTCTTGATCTCCTGACCTTGTGATCTGTCACCTCGGCCTCCCAAAGTGCTGGGATTACAGGCATGAGCCACCGTGCCCAGCCCTTTTTTTTTTTTTTTTTTGAGACGGAGTGCAGTGGCACGATCTTGGCTCACTGCAACCTGCACCTCCCAGGTTTAAGCGATTCTCCTGCCTCAGCTCCCAAGTAGCTGGGACTACAGGTGCGCGCCACCACACCCAGCTAATTTTTGTATTTTTAGTAGAGACGAAGTTTCACCGTGTTGGCCAGGATGGTCTCGATCTCTTGACCTCGTGATCCGCCTGCCTCGGCCTCCCAAAATGCTGGGATTACAGGCGTGAGCCACTGTGCCTGACCAGAACATAAGCTTTTTAATCATTCTTGGGTTGTTGAGTTTAAATGATTTTTCTTGCTGTATTTATGGAGTAGAGTTAGAAAGGTGGGTGAACTCTTAGTGATTTTCATTTTATAGATGGGAAAACTGAGACCAAAAGAGGATTTGACTTGCTTAAGGTCACAAATACCATAAAAAATGTTATCGCAACTTTTCAATGAATGGCTATTACAGAGTTTATTTTAATGGGATTTTATTTGTATTTTGAAACATTTTTAAAATTCCTGACAATACTTCTACCTTTCTTGAGTCTGTATTATAAGAAGGCCTTTTTGTGAAAAATGAAGTCCTTTAGCAATTAAAATAATTTTACACTTTAGATAACTAAATGATGGACCCTTCTTATAGGATATCACTGTGCCTGCTTATTTATACTTATAATTCCCTGAGCTTCTTAACTTTGTATACACAGCGTACAAGTTGATTCTAGGCCTGTATGCCCTCAGATTGTTCAGTCACCTTTAAGCCTGGCTGAATTATGTGGTACTATTTTCAACCTGTGGATTCCTTGGCCATTGTCTCCAGAAGTGGCACAGGCCACTGTCCTCCTGCAACTATAAAAAAGATATTGGTAGCCCCTTGAAGATAGGTAGTCACTGGGTTAGGGATTCACCGTAGGGAGAGTTTTAAAGGAGCAAGGCTTCTGGCTATAACTGCATTAGCTGTCTTTTTAATATACCACTTTTTTTCTTAATTTCAGAATTTTATTTCTTTAAAAAAAGCATGTTTATTTCATAAAAATATAAAGATACAGACAAGCAAAAAGAATTTAACAACATTTAATTGTTAATAACTGGCTTCTAGATGTTTTTCTCTGCATATATCTGTGTGTATTCATAAATACACATACAGATAGGATCACACTATATATTTTTTAAAATCTTTCCCCATCCTCCTTGGTATTGTTTTTATAGCTGTCATAGTGTTCACTATATGGATGTGCCATACTTCTTTAATCATTCCCTTATTCTTGGACCATTAATGTGGTTTCTAATTTTTCACCATTCCAGTTTGTGGTGAACGTGCTGTTACCTAAATCTTTGTATATGTCTTTAATTATTTCTTTTGTATAAACTCCCAGAAGTAGAATTTTTAGGTTGCAGTTTATGTGAACTTTTGTGTAAGTTTTCACGTTATGCTACCAAATTGCCCTTTAGAAAGGTGAGTCTTACACTGCCACTGAGATTTCATGAGTGTCCATTGAATATATAACCACAGTGAGAACAATTCTGATCTTTGTCTAAAAATGATATCTCATTGTTTTAATTTATAATAGTACATTTCTTTTTTTTTGGAGACGGAGTCTCGCTCTGTCGCCCAGGCTGGAGTGCAGTGGCACGATCTCGGCTCACTGCAATATCTGCCTCCTGGGTTCAAGCGATTCTCCTGCCTCAGCCTCCTGAGTAGCTGGGATTACAGGCCCGCACCACCACACTCAGCTGATCTTTGTATTTTTAATAGAGACGGGGTTTCACTATGTTGGTCAGGCTGGTCTCGAACTCCTTACCTTGTGATATGCCCGCCTCAGGCCTCCCAAAGTGCTGGGATTATAGGCGTGAACCACCCCGCCCGGCCTATAATAGTACATTTCTACATTTTTGGCTGTAGGTTTCAAAAACACAAGTTCCATTATAATTTTTTTTTTTTTTTAAAGGAACTTAAGAAGTATGGAGTGACGACTTTGGTTCGAGTTTGTGATGCTACATATGATAAAGCTCCAGTTGAAAAAGAAGGCATCCACGTTCTAGTGAGTGTGTAGTATTTAAATTTTTCAAAACAAGTTGTATCTTTCAAACATAAATATTTATAAAACTAGGCCAGGTGCACTGGCTCACACCTATAATCCCAATATTGTGGGAAGATCACTTGAACCCAGGAGTTCAAGACCAGCCTGGGCAATGTGGCGAGATCTCATCTGTACAGATAATTAAAAAACTGGTGGGGCATGTTGGTGCACACCTGTGGTCCCAGCTACTTGGGTTTTTGAGGTGAGGGAATCACTTGAGCCCAGGTGGTTGAGACTGCAGTGAGCTGTGGCCACGCCACCACATTCCAGCCTGGGTGACAGAGGGAAACCCCGTCTCAAAAAAAAAAAAAAAAAAATTAAAAACTTGGTATTAGGTGGGCACGGTGGCACACATCTGTAGTCCCAGCTACTTGGGAGGCTGAAGTGAGAGGATCGCCTGAGCCTGGGAGGTCAAGGTTGCAGTGAGCCTTGATTATGCCACTGCACTCCAGCCTGGATGAGAGTAAGACCTTGTCTCAAAAACAAAAACAAAAAAACCCTGGCAGTAATACTTTTGGATTTTTTTAAGGTTGTAGTGGAAAATACATTATTGATAGCAATCTTTCAAATTCTTTTGGATTAACAAATTGGCAGTTTTGTTCATTTGTGCTCTTAAAGCCTACAAATCATAGTATTTTCAACTAATAAAAAGCAAAATTTAGTGTGCTCTTATTTTAACAACATGTAAATTTGCAAGTTTTATTTTTTAGGAAATTAATGCAATATTTAGCTTTTGTTTCTAGGCTACTAATTTGAATATAATGAAAGTAATTTCCATCAGACATTCTTAAGTCCATATGGAACTCTGCCACTTTGCAAGTACAAGATTAGTTACTTAATATTTTGTGGATAACTTGTAGGAGGCAAAAAGGTGGGATAAGAGGATGAGGAGAGGTAGAAGGCATCCTCCTCCAGAGTAATCAGCATAGTTTCTGATACTTTTTGTTAGGTTTCTGAGGAGCTTTAGTATGATTAGATTTCTTGTCTAGCTCAATTTGAGCACAAAGTGATTGAAATTATTTTAAATTAAGTTCCTTTTTAGCATCAAAATAGGCTGTTTCCTTATAGCAAATGGGAGCATCAGATTAGTTAACATTTTATTCTTTCTTCCTTAAGTAGTTGTCTAAGTTGTAGGAGCAGCTTTTAGGAGCACGTAATGAAATGATCTTGTAGTTTTAGATGTCTTTGAGCTGTTGGTTTGATTGTGGGAAGGTTATGTAGTAGGAAGAGAACTGGAGATTTTATAAGTAGTTAGGTAGGAAGAACGTAATAAGGAAGATACTGGTTTAAGGTTATGTTCCTGCTTCTTATTGAGAGGTAGTTCTGTAGTCTTTATTATATTGGTCAGTGGTTGGGAAGGCAGTTGATGCAAAAAGAATAATGACCTATTGGCAAGGCAGTCCTCTTATATCTGATCCATAGTTTCCTCATGTCCATTTTGGTGAAAATAAAAACTAAATAGCCAAATGTGTTTTAAAAAAATGTGTTTTAGGGCCCTGTGTGGTGGCTCATGCCTGTTCCCACCACTCTGGGAGGCCAAGGTGGGTGGATCACTTGAGTCCAGGAGTTCCAAGACTAGTGGGGCAACATGGTGAAACCCTGTCTCTCCGAAAAATACAAAAATTAGCTGGACGTGATGGCATGCACCTATAGTCCCAGCTACTTGGGAGGTTGAGGTGGGAGGATCACCTGAACCCGGGAGGTCAAGGCTGCAGTGAGCCATGATTGTGCTGCTGTGCTTCAGCTTGGGTGACAGAGACCTTGTCAGTCAATCAGTCAATAATGTGTTTTAATAGTTTGGCATGGTAATAATTTGCTTGCAGTCAAATTTCTAAATGACTTTACTGTCCACTGCTGGAAATCACTGGGAATGAGTGGAAACATGTCAAATGCAGCCCTGTGTTTAAAAAGTAGTAATAAAATTTAAACTTCCAAAAATAAGCTGCATACAAGTTTATTTTGCTGCATTATGAATATGTTCTCTAGTGAGCAAAAATCAACTTGTTTTGACAGATGGCAGAGTGAGAAAATGACTGGATTGACCATAGTCTGTTTGAGAGTCACTAATGTTGGTAAACATCTTTGTGAAATAGAAATGAACTAAAGAACTTGAACTAGTTTGAGGAAGATAATGGTAGGCCTAAGATTTATTCCAGGCCTTTAAATTTAGGTTTTTGTTTTGTTTTAAATAGCTGTGATCTGGGAAATGCAAATCAAAAGCACAATATGATACCACCTTACTCCTGTAAGAATGGCCGTAATCAAAAAATTAAAAAAAAAAAATAGATGTTGTCAGGGATGTGGTGAAAAGGGAACACTTGTACACTGCTGGTGGGAATGTAAACTAGTACAACCACTATAGAAAACAGCGTGGAGATTCCTTAAAGAACTAAAAGTAGAACTATCATTTGATCCAGCAATCCCATTACTGGGTATCTACCCAGAGGAAAATAAGTCATTAAAAACAAACAAACAAATAAATAGCTATGATCAGATAAAATGAAAGGTTTAACTTACACTTGAAAAAACAAGGGCATTTAGCCTTAAGCTTGGAATTTCCTTTTCCCAGACAGAGATTTTAAGAGTTAATCTAATTTTGCTAGGTGAGGAGGGTTTTGGAACATTTCATGGTAAGAGGATATCCCCAAATAAGGCCTGTCAGTCCTCTGAATGCTCTTGCAAACCAGACACACATTGGAATAGACTAATGGTGGTTTTAGCTGTATCAGTTTGAGGTTCAGATGTTTCTAAATGATTAATGATTTTTTTAAAAAATAGACACTATATGAGTAAGTGAAGCATGTTTTATATTGTTTCTTAACTAGGTGCATTTTAGGGAGTATTAGAGGAAGTAAGCTCTTGACTAAGATACTGGTTTTATTGCTATTTACAGTTAAACTCTCTAGTGACATTTATAATAACACAGACAGTCCTTTAATTATGGGGCGTAGTTGTCAACTCAAACGTACTGTTTTGGCTAATGGGCTACATGAAGTGTTCTAGTGGTGCCAATAATGAATGCAGAATCAATTTAATGCTCTGTCACTTTTCTCTTTTTCCTCCCCTAATATCTTAAAGTGTCCTTATCCAATCTCATTAGAATAGCCTTATGTTTTTAAAAAAATTCCTAACAGTGTTTTTGCATTTCTATCTTTGAAGCTTAGATGGCAGGAGGGAAGGCTTGTAAAATGTCAGCCCCCAGTCCCCCTCCTCCACTCCCCATTTGTGTTGGTTTCTTAGGACCTCTTGCTAAGTAGTGAGGAAGATAAACCCCTGCCTATACTGTGAATGCTCGTGGGATTAGTCTTAATTGAAAGATAGCCCAAATAGGTGAATACAGAAAGAGAAAGGGATACTTGACAAAATGGTCTCCATTTGCCCAGGACCCTGTCATGCAGCACTGTCCTTGTTAAATGGGGACATATATAATTTAGTAAGCACTTTAAAAATACTTACTGCTTGCCTTTTAATAAGCACAAAGATGGTAGTTTGTTTCTGTTATGATTTACTATTGGAGATTTGTTATCAGATAACCTTTCTCTAAAGATGTCATAACTTAGTTATCTTGAATTATAATCTTCAATTATCTGTAGAGACCAATGAGACACCAGTTGGTATGCTTTGCCAGAATGGACTTTTAAACCATGTTGACATGTGCTGTGTCCTCTGTTACTTTGTCTTGGCTTTAATTACAGTTTTGTCTATTATGTCTAATTACTACTCTATTCAGATATCATTTTTGGGAGAACACTAGCTCTTATGACTCTGATAGAGATTTCTGTACGTTTTTGTAAATTCAGATGTGTGCGACACTGCATTGAGAAGGCTAATTTATTTGGCAAACTTTAATTTCAATCCTGGATCATTTTACAGCAATGATCAGAATTGTGCTAACAGTAGGTATATATAGTGCAGTTAGTTCAGTTAGGCCTGCCGTGTGTACTGTGTGCAGGTATTCTGTATTAGGATGTTAATCATGGAGAAAATATCAATTTAATGTAAAAGGTCATTTCTTTTCAGGATTGGCCATTTGATGATGGAGCTCCACCCCCTAATCAGATAGTAGATGATTGGTTAAACCTGTTAAAAACCAAATTTCGTGAAGAGCCAGGTTGCTGTGTTGCAGTGCATTGTGTTGCAGGATTGGGAAGGTAAACTCTTACCTTTATTACCCTTTTTGTCTGAATTCATTACCATGCCTAAGTTAGTTGGAAGTTTCACTTTGGTAGACATTTGCATATATTATACTAAATAACATTAAATTACCTGAAAGGAAAGGAAATGAGAGGAAAAAGTAGTGTAATGATTTCTCAAAAGAGCCTGTTCATTTCATCTGGTTGTCTGATTCTGATGCCAGCCTGGATTTAGTGGGTGTTTTATTTTTCTCCCTATTTCAAGTAATCAAAAGTTCAGGTCACTGAAATTGGCAACAAAATTAAAATAATTTTAGAGTTTGATGAATCTATACATGGTTAATTTTGGACTGAGATGAATGGGAAGTTAATAGATAGAGAGCAGATATCTGAACTTTAAACTCTTGAAAGAAGATGTATGGACAAGAATGGACTTTGATCTTAAAACCTTTTCCCCTGAGCATTGCTTAGAATGGTGTTGCAACGCTGTCATCAGCAGCAGATTAAATGCCAATTTAGGATGCACACTTTGACTCAAAACATTAGTGTAGGCTGCCATTGCCTCAAGGTGGTGGTGACTCAAGCTGTTAGTTCTGCTCTGCCCTTTTGTTTGCTATTTCCTTTTTTGTAGTGTGGTACTGTTTGTTCATAAGGTTAGAAGTTTTAGTCCTTATCCTGAAGGTTGAAGATAATGTTGTAACTTGACTTGGCAGTTTTATAACTAGTAGCTATCCTAGTTTTAGGTAGCCCAAAATTGGTGCCCTGTAATGGGCTTTATAAAAACATCATTTCCTTTGTTAAATTTTTTTAAAAAGATAGAACTTCTTCTAGTCATCAATTCTTGGGCATTTTCCTAGCTCATCAAAAGGACTTTCTTGAAAAAGTCTAGCACCTTTTTAGCATTTGATAAGGAAATATTAAAATCAATTGGTAATGAAAATTCTGACACATTGGAGATAAGTAATATGTTTGGTCATTTATTTTACTGTGATAATGGCTAAAGGCCAATGAAGGATTTTTGATCATATCTAGTGATGAGAAAATTTAATGTATAATGTGATGTTTTAAAGAGTAAAGATTTCTTAAGGTTTAGAATTTAGTGCTTTACTAAAAGTAGATAATCAGGCTGGGCGCTATGGTTCACTCCTGTAATCCCAGCACTTTGGGAGGCGGAGGCAGGCAGATTGCTTGAGCCTAGGAGTTCAAGAGCAGACTGGGTAACACGGAGAAACCCCGTCTCTACTAACTACTAAAAATCAAAAATTAGCTGGGCATGGTGGCGGGCACCTATAGTCCCAGCTATTTGAGGAACTGAGGCAGGAGGATAACCTGAGCTTTGGGAGGTTGAGGCTGCGGTGAGCCGTGATTGTGCCACTGCACTCTGGCCTGGGTGATAGAGCGAGACCCTGTCCCCTGCCCCGCCAAAAAAAAAAATCATAGAATTAATGATGATGAGATATATTTACTGTATTAGGCAGATACCAGCTACTTTAGTATACAGGAAAAAGAAAGCTCATGCGTTGCATTGGTAATATGCAGTTACAGGTTTTTAAAAATCCTTTCACTCCAAGACTTATGGATACTTACATACAGGTTTCTTTCTGCAGGGCACCTGTGCTGGTTGCACTTGCTTTGATTGAATGTGGAATGAAGTACGAAGATGCAGTTCAGTTTATAAGACAGTGAGTATGAAGTTTTGTGTTCAGAAACACAGAAAGCAAGATCATGCATGAGGAAGGAATTATGGAAGGGATATTCATTTATAGTATGGGATAATTTGCTTTTTTTTGGCTTGAAGTATTATTTGAAGATGTAAAAAATTTAGAGCAAGTGATAGAGACTCAGTACAGCTGGTTTCCAGATTCAAAAGTTTTCTAATTTGGACATTATAGACTGTGTCCAGTATATTGTTTTGAGTATCTAGGAATCTCAAAAATGCCCCTTTTAATAGATTCCATATACCTTCCAAATATAATTCTCTGTTAGGAGGAGGCAAGAAGAATGTGTAGAGGAGCAGTTAATCACCTGAGACTCTTTTTTTTTTTGAGATGGAGTCTTGCTCTGTTGCTCAAGCTGGAGTGCAGTGGCTCAATCTCGGCTCACTGCAACCTCTGCCTCCTGGGTTCAAGCGATTCTACTGCCTCAGCCTCCCAAGTAGCTGGGACTACAGGCACGCACCACCACGCCCAGCTAATTTTTGTATTTTTAGTAGACGGGGTTTCACCATGTTGGCCAGGATGATCTCAATCTCCTGATCTCGTGATCCGCCCACCTCGGCCTCCCAAAGTGCTGGGATTACAGGCGTGAGCCACCACGCCTGGCCTCACCTGGGACTCTTAAGTGATCTATTCAGGGACAAAATCAGGATGGTAGTGCACAGACAGGATCTTGACATTGATCTGGAATAACGAATCATGCTATTTTGTTATCCAGAATTCTTTGACAATTTTTGTCTTGCCCTTTCCCTTTCAACCCTTCCTTTAAAAAAAGAAAACGAAAGTAGAAACTATTCTGATCTTTATTAAATGGTTAATAGACTATAATGACAGTCAGCAAGAAAAATTTTTCTATTCCTTCTAGGAGGGCTTAGAAAGTTGATGTTGCAACTTAGCTCTTTAAGAATTGTTGTAGTATGGGAAATATGCTGGTTTTCAGCTGTGTGGAATTAGAAAGGCTTTAGGATGTAAATAATGCATTTCAGTGAATCAGACAGCTCTTTTTTTACATGATAAAGTTTGCCATTCTTGTATTTTCAGAAAAAGAAGGGGAGCGTTCAATTCCAAACAGCTGCTTTATTTGGAGAAATACCGACCTAAGATGCGATTACGCTTCAGAGATACCAATGGGCATTGCTGTGTTCAGTAGAAGGAAATGTAAACGAAGGCTGACTTGATTGTGCCATTTAGAGGGAACTCTTGGTACCTGGAAATGTGAATCTGGAATATTACCTGTGTCATCAAAGTAGTGATGGATTCAGTACTCCTCAACCACTCTCCTAATGATTGGAACAAAAGCAAACAAAAAAGAAATCTCTCTATAAAATGAATAAAATGTTTAAGAAAAGAGAAAGAGAAAAGGAATTAATTCAGTGAAGGATGATTTTGCTCCTAGTTTTGGAGTTTGAATTTCTGCCAGGATTGAATTATTTTGAAATCTCCTGTCTTTTTAAACTTTTTCAAAATAGGTCTCTAAGGAAAACCAGCAGAACATTAGCCTGTGCAAAACCATCTGTTTGGGGAGCACACTCTTCCATTATGCTTGGCACATAGATCTCCCTGTGGTGGGATTTTTTTTTTCCCTTTTTTTGTGGGGGAGGGTTGGTGGTATATTTTTCCCCTCTTTTTTCCTTCCTCTCCTACACCTCCCTTTTCCCCCGATCCAAGTTGTAGATGGAATAGAAGCCCTTGTTGCTGTAGATGTGCGTGCAGTCTGGCAGCCTTAAGCCCACCTGGGCACTTTTAGATAAAAAACAAAAAAACAAAAAAAAAAACACCAAAAAAAACAGCAGTGAGATATATATATATATATATATATATATATATATATATATATATATATATAAATAAATAAATAAATAAATATGATCCAGGTGGTTTTTAGTCTTTACTGATGAAAGGGTGTTCATGTTAGTTTCCTCAAAACCCTATCTAATACTAGGCAAAGTAGCCAAGAGCCTTTTGTTTTTATTTTGATAAATTAGTGGAGAAATGGCATTTTAAGAGGAGTCTCTTCTCAACTTACCTGAGAGTCGAATTCTTCTCTTCCCTAACCAATGAAGCTAAGTGGATATCCCAGAAACTTGTCTTCTAAAAGGGAGGACTCCAGGCCATCAATAAAGATGTCCAGGCAGTGAGCGTACTTTTTACACCCTGTAGAATTGTGGGCTGTAGCGTTACTCTGATTTTCTGTCTAGTATCAGAGAATGCTGGTAGCTTAAAATTTTTATTTTAGGACTTGTACTCTGAATTTTCAGGAACCGTCAAAGGAGCAGCAGCAAATTCACATATTTTCGACTTGAGAAATGCTTGTGGTATGTGTTTTCCAAACTGCCCCCTATATGTAAAGTTCAGTTTAACCACTGATTGCCTTGTTATTACTAGTTTTTTTGAGATTAAAAAAAAAAAAATCCCTGGTTTAAAACCAACAATGATGCCTAGTGAGTATATGTCCACAGGCCATAACAGGGTAGAAGAGAGACATCGTGCAACCCAATGAGTAGTGAAGGGACTGTGTTGCTTGTGAAGCGGTGTAGTAGCATTTTTGCAGATTCTTGGCTGGGTTTAGTGTACTGATCTAGAAAAGCTGTTTTTCTGCTCCTTTGTGGAAGGCAGTTATGATCAGGCTGCATGGACAAAGCAGGTAGAGGGGCACCATCAGGGGCTCTTGCACTATTTTCACCTCTAAATATTACATACTTAGTAGTGCCCTGCTTCTAGGGCTCTGAATACGGGCTTAAAGTCATCTTGTCCTGCTGGAATTTGCTGTGCAGAGCCATAAGCCTCCCATTTTGTTAGCATCAGCTAGGCCAGTAGGAACAGACCGGGACCTTGTCTCACACTGGTGATACCTCAAATGTTGACCGGCTATGTGAACTGCCTATTTCCTATTGCTGGAGTTTTGATTTTTAACTAAACGCAAATCTGTAGATTCTCTCTCCCATCCCAGAAAACAAAACAAAATAATGCTTTTTGAAATTGTTTTTAGGACTTTAAAACATAATGGTATATCCAAAATTCTTTATTTCAGAATGCAACAATAGATTCCATTAATATAGACTCAAGATCAAAACAGCATACCTGCTAAGCTAAGATAGATGGTGTTGATTCCACTGGGTTTTGATCAATACAATAACAAACCTTTTTCCTTTGACATACTCTGAATTTTGTTGTTTGGGGGGAGGGTGTGTGTGTGTGTGTGTGTGTGTGTGTGCACGCGCGCACGCGCAGTGTCCATCAGTATCAGTGCCTGCCTGAGTTAGGAAGATTACATTCTTGGTTCTGTATTGAGGAGAAGGATGTATAAAGCAACATGAAACATTAGCCCTCCTTTTATTTTAAAGACTAATGTTAATTGTTCTTAAAACTGGATTTTTTTCCTTAAAATTAAAGCAATTTTTTTCTTTTCGATTTAATGAAGTATTGCTAGCTGAAGCCAGTTTGACATAGAGAGATGTCAGATTGATTTGAAAGGTGTGCAGCCTGATTTAAAACCAAACCCTGAACCCTTTTAAAGAACAATAAAACATATTTTACACGCTCTTTGTGCATTTTTTTCCTCCATCCTCAAGAGTTTATGTCTGTGCTTATAAAGCGGAGTTTAAGCTGGGTGCAGTGGCTCATGCCTATAATCCCAGCACTTCGGAAGGCCAAGGCAGGCGGATCACTTGAGCCCAGGAGTTCAAGACCAGCCTGGGTAATGTGGTGAGTCCATCTCTACAAAAAAAAATGTTTAATAATTAGCTGGGCATGGTGGTGTGTGCTTGCAGTCTCAGCTACTTGGGAGGCTGAGGTGAGAGGAACACTTGAGCCCAAGAGGTTGAGGCTGTAGTGAGCTGTGATCATGCCACTATACTCCAGCCTTGGTGACAGACACCCTGTCCCAAAACAACAACAACAAAACCAAAATTTCACTTACATCTGTTCCCCTTTCTTTGCCTGCTATTTTCAAGGACTGTTTTGGGTCCTGCTAGTTTACTGCAAGGAGGTAAAATAGAGGCTTGGAAATTCAAAGATTTTATGTCACTGAGGTGTTACCAGTAAGAGCCAACTTAACCATAGCTGGGATACATCTAGTACATTTTCTGGTTCAGTTCTTGTATACAACCCTGTAGGAATTCAGCATCTTGTCAAAGGCTTGGTTTATACCATAGATTATTATTTTTTAGAGACAGAGTCGTGCAGTGCTTCCCAGGCTGGAGTGCAGTGGCTATTCACAGAGTCAATAATCGCATACTATGGCCATTCTGAGTAGTCTCTCACTGCACCCAGCTTATTTATACCATAGGTTTTGGTGAAGCATTGCAACTTTGTACTTGAATTCGTATTAAAGAACAATGAGGAAGTAACAGCTCTGTATTAATATATCAGGATTTGGGAGTGTGGAATTTCCCTTTCACTATGGGTAAGCATCCATCCACCCAGCTAACAACATGCTCAGATACTAGGGAAAGATACGACACTCATTTCACTTTGGAGTACCTCAGTCTGGAGGGGGTGTCAGATATGTAGACATAAAACAGTTACAGTGGGTGGTTATAGTACTATTTATAGATCATTGATCCACAGCCTGGGCAACATGGCCAAACCCCAACTTGACAAAAAATACAAAAACTAACTGGGTGTCGTGGTGCACTACCATCTGGACTACAGTCCCAGCTACTCGGGAGGCTGAAGTGAGAGGATTGCTTGAACATGGGAGGCTGAAGTTGCAGTGACCTGATACTGTGCCACTGCACTTCATCCTGGGTGACAGCGAGACGAGTCTCAGAATTCATTGATCCTGCCACTTCTCTTCACCTCTTTTCACTTCTTCATGTCCATTACCTAGCTCAGGTTCTGTGATGCACTGTGACAATCAGCTTTTCAGCCTTGCCCCATCTCTTGTTTCATTGTACTTCCCTGGCTAAAATCCATTTTTGGTTAAGTTCAGTACTCCACTTTCTGTGCACTTAAGTACTTACACAACTGAACATGCTGATTCAGTCTCTCTAAGGTCATGACCTCCCCGGGCCAGGTGGTACGCGCCTGTTAAGTCTCAGTCAGTCAGGAGGCTGAGGCAAGAGAATCACTTGAGCCCAGGAGTTTTGAGGCTACATTGTGAAATGATTGTGCCCGTGAACAGCCACTGCACTCCATCCTGGGCAACATAGTGAGACCCTGTCTTGAAAACTAAAGCTATGACCTCACATGAGCCTCAAAACCTCTCAATCCTAGTACATTTCTCTATCCCATTTACACTTTCTCTTAAATTTTTAACACCTTTGCCATCCTCTCAGCTTATGACTTTTTAAAACTTATAAAATTTTCACAAGCTCCTTCCATCACATCTACTCACCCACCTGCATCTGTGCTACTGTCTTTCTTTTAGTTACTATAGGCAGACTGTCCTTGCCCAATTTTTTTTTTTTTTTTTTTTTTTTGAGACTGAGTCTTGCTCTGTCACCCAGGCTGGAGTACAGTGGCGCAATCTCAGCTCACTGCAACTTCCGCCTCCCGGGAGCAAGCGATTCTCCTGCCTCAGCATCCTGAGTAGCAGGGATTACAGGCACATGCCACCAAGCCCAGCTAATTTTTGTATTTTTAGTAGAGACGGGGTTTCACCATATTGGTCAGGCTGGTCTCAAACTCCTGACCTCATGATCTGCCTACCTTGGCCTCCCAAAGTGCTGGGATTACAGGCATGAGCCACTGCCTGGCCTGTCCTTGCCCTATTATTTAAGGCAAGCTTTTCCACTTGTGTGCTAAATTCCATCCCTTAACCTGTTCAAAGGGCCCAGAGGTGTAGCCATTTTCCTTCTCTGTCCTGCTCATTAACTTTTCCCCCTACTAGATCATTCCCATGAGCTTATAAACATGCTAGTATTCCATATTTTAAAAAAATCCTTGTTTGACCCCACATCTGCCCCTTCAGCTGTCATCCCGCTTCTTTGCTCTTCTCTAGTACAAGTTGAGAGTTATCTATCTATGCTCTCTACTTCTCTCCTTTGAGCTTGCACCAATGAGGATTTTGACTCCACAGAACAGCCCGTGTTAAAGATCACCAGAGGCTGGGTGCAGTGGCTCATGCCTGCACTTTGGGAGGCCAAGGCAGACAGATCACATGAGGCCAGGAGTTCAAGACCAGCCTCCCAACATGGTGAAACCCCGTCTCTACTGAAAATACAAAATTAGCTGGATGTGGTGGCACACGCCTGTAATCCCAGCTACTCTGGGTGGCTGAGGCACGAGAATCGCTTGAACCTGGGAGGCAGAGGTTGCAGTGAGCCAAAATTATGCTTCTGTGCTCCTACCTGGTCAACAGAGTAAGACTGTCTCAAAAAAAAAAAAAAAAAAAAAAAGGATCACCCCGATGGTCAATTCTCATAACTTTTTTTTGAGGGTCTTGTTTTGTCACCCAGGCTGGAGTGTAGTGGCATGATCATAGCTCACCGTAACCTTGAACTCGGGCTCAAACGATCCTACCTCAGCCTCCTGAGTAGCTAGGACTACACGTGCATGTCACTGTGCCCAGCTAATTAAAATTTTTTGGTTGGGTGTGGTGGCTCACACCTGTAATCCCAGCACTTTGGGAGGCCGAGGTGGGCGGATCACCTGAGGCCAGGGGTTCGAGACCAGCCTGGCCAACATGGCGAAACCCCGTCTCTTCTAAAAATACAAAATTAGCCAGGCATGGTGATGCATGCCTGTAGTCCCAGCTACTCGGGAGGCTGAGGCAGGAGAATCGTGCCATTGCACTCCAGCCTGGGTGACGAGCGAAACTCTGTCTAAAAAAAAAAAAAAATTTTTTTTTTTTTTTTTTTTTGGAGAGACATAGTCTTCATAGCCTTTATTTATTTATTTATTTTGTACATGGAGTCTTGCTCTGTGGCCCAGGCTGGAGTGCAGTGGTGCGATCTCGGCTCACTGCAATCTCTACCTCCTGGGTTTAAGCAATTCTCCTGCCTCAGCCTCCCAAGTAGCTGGGACTACAGGCACGTGCCACCACGCCCAGCTAATTTTTGTATTTTTAGTAGAGATGGAGTTTCACCATGTTGGCCAGGCTGGTCTTGAACTCCTGACCTCAAGTGATCCCTCCACCTCGGCCTCCCAAAGTGCTGGGATTACAGGCATGAGCTACCGTGCCTGGCCAAAACATAGTCTTTTTATGTTGCCCAGGCTGGTCTTGAGCTCCTGGTCTCAAATGATCCCCCTGCCTCCGCTTCCCAGAGCGCTGAGATGATGAGCATGAGCCACTGTGCCCACCTTCATAACTTCTTTGACATGTCAGCATATGGTACAGTTGACCACTTCCGCTTTGAAATGCTTCATTTGCATGTAGGAAAATAATGCCCTTCTCCCCTAACCCCCCCTCAAATGTCCAGGTTCTAAGTCCCTGGAACCTGTGAATGTTATCCTACATGTCAAAGGGACTTTGTGGGTGTGATTAAGTTCGGAATTTTGAGATGGGAAGAATATCTTGGATTATCTTGGTAGGCCTGATCTAATAGCATGGATCCGAAAAGCAGAGAACCTTTCCTAGCTGAGGTCAGAGGGAGATGTGTCTAGGATAGAAGGATCAGAGATTTATTTGAAGGTGGAGGGAAGGGGCCAGGAGCCAAGGAGTGATGGCAGCCTCGAACCTGGAGAAGGCAAGGAAACAGATTCGCCCAACAGCCTCCAAGAAGGAACTTAGCCTGCTAACACCTTGATTTTGGTTGCATGTAGGATTTCTACAGAACTGTAGGGTAAATCTGTGTTGTTTTCAGCCACAATGTTTGTGATAATTTATTATAGCACCAATAGAAAACGAATACAGGTTTTTGCCTCTAGAATACCACACTCCTGAGTTTTCACCTAGTTTAGTCGCCACACCTCAGTTTCGGTTTCTGGTTCCTCATTAGCTTCTACACTTCTGTTCTATCTCCCTGGACTCTATTCTCTGGATTCTAGACCCATATCCAATACCTCCCTCTCATCTCTCACTGATGTGTCATAGTGGAAACTTAACTTTAATTCTTGCTCAAATGTTAGCTTGAGTGAAGCTTTCCATGGCCACCCTATTTGTCCCACTAAGCTTTAGTGTCCTCTGTAATACTTACCACCATCTCACAAGCTTCTTTTTTTTTTTTTAAAGTTTCACTCTTGTTGCCCAGGCTGGAGTGCGATGGTGCAATCTCGGCTTACTGCAAACTCCGCCTCCTGGGTTCAAGCAATTCTCCTGCCTCAGCCTCCCAAGTAGCTGGGATTACAGGCATGTTCCACCATGTCCGGCTAATTTTGTATTTTTAGTAGAGACAGGGTTTCTCCATGTTGATCAGGCCGGTCTCAAACTCCCAACCTCAGGTGATACGCCTGCCTCGGCCTCCCAAAGTGCTGGGATTGCAGACAGGTGTGAGCCACTGCACCCGGCCTCGACATTTTAATTATTTGTTTCCCCCATCAAAATATAAGCTCAACAAAGGCATAGCTGTTTTTTGTTTTGTGTTTCGTTCACCGTATCTTCAGCACCTCAAATAGAGCTTGGCATGCAGCAGGTGCTCAGTGGATACTGAATGAATGGGTACGGATAGAGACATAGACAAATTATGGTACTATGATACTAGGGGGTAACTAAAACTGCCCTGGAGCACATCAGGAGATGCTGCAGTGGGCATGTTTGAGCTGGATTTTGAAGGATGAGATAGAAAAGGTTGATACACAATGAGATAGCATGTTCCATCCATCTGAATGGCTATCATAAAAAAGATGGACCATAACGAGTCTTGGGAAGGGTATGAAGAAATTGGAACCTTTATACATTGCTGGTAATAATATAAAGCGATGGTGCAGTCACTTTTGAAAAACAGTTTGGCAGTTTCTCAAAAAGTTAAACACTTGCCATATGACCCAGCAATTCCAATATGTACAATTTTCAATTCTACATATATACAAGGGAAATGAAGACATTACGGTTACATGGGCTAGGGCGGGGACAGGGTTTCTTTCTGTGGTGATAAAAGTGTTCTGGGATTAGACAGTGGTGATGGTTGCATAATAGTGTGACTGCATTAAATGCTGCTAAGTTGTACACTTACAAAAAAAGGTTGATGTGGGGACAGTACATTTCAGGTTGAGGAAATAATACAAGGCAGTGGAAGTATGAAAGAGCATGGTATTTTTGGGAGAAGGGGCAAGATTTGGTCTCTCTGGAGGGTTTGGATTTGTGCTAGGCAGGTTTGGTTGTCATCAGAGTAGAAGAGGTACTAGACACCCCTTCCTTGTACCTCCCCGTCTACCCCCGAGGCCATAGATGATTGGATCAGGGATAGACAGTTGACTCAACTGCTGACATTGGCCAGCAGATTCTCGATTTTTTTTTTTTTTTTTGAGATGTAGTGTTGCTCTGCTGCCCAGGCAGGAGTGCAGTGGTGTGATCTCTGCTCACTGCAACCTCTGCCTCCCAGGTTCAAGCGATTCTCCTGCCTCAGCCTCCCAAGTAGCTGGGACTACAGGTGTATGCCACCAGGCCTGGGTAATTTTTGTATTTTTAGTAGAGATGAAGTTTCACCATGTTGGCCAGGCTGGTCTCGAACTCCTGACCTCAAGTGATCCACCTGCCTCAGCCTCCTAGAGTACTGAGATTACAGGCGTGAGCCACCGCGCCCAGCCCAGATTCTCAATTTCAACTGAGGTAGACTCTTGGATGTGAGGGGCCAGTAGGGCCATGTGTATGTTGGGTCATATGTGAGACGAGTAGACAAAGGACAGAGGAAGGAGGACGGAGAAGCAGCCCAGGGGAGCAGAGAGAAGAGACTGTGGCCTGGGATTAGGGGAGCAATGCCCCTGAATTCAGAGTTCTTTTTCATAAAGCCCAGCTGCATGTCGTCCCCTGAAGTCCTTTCGATGGTTTCTGTCCCTTCCCTCGCCCCTTGTTTAAAATAGCTTGAGTCAGTTTCTTAATAACCAAGACAGCCTTGACTAGAAGGGATTATACAAATAGCATGTTAAATGCTGTGACTGAAGCTCCTATAGGTAGAGTGGTGATTTATGCTACATCCTATACACTATTCTAGGCACTGAGGATATAGTGGGAAACAAGAAACACGCTCTGCCCTGGTAGGGCTTACATTCTACTGGAGAAGACAGAGAATAAACAGGTACACAAATTAGTAATCTATTTTCAGATAGTGATCAGTGCAACAAAGATAGGAAGAAAATAAAGCAGGTAAAGGGATAGTGATTGGGGTTATACATGACAGGAGCGGTCGGGGAAAGTCTGTGGAAGGTAAAGGAGCCTGCTGTGTGCAGATGCTATGAGAAGATACTGGAGGCACTTCCCACGCAGTATGTGTAGCAGTATGTGCAAAGTTGAAAGAATAAGCTTGGTGCGTTCAAGGAACATCAGTGTGGGTTTTATGGTTGGAGCATAGCGAGGAGTGAAGAATAAACTTAGAGACCAAATTGTGTTGATTTGGTGAGGCTGGGAAGGTTGTTGGGGTCATATTGCAGAGACTTATGTATCATATTAAGAAAGTTGAGGCTGGGCACGGTGGCTCACACCTGTAATCCCAGCACTTTGGGAGGCTGACGCGGGGTGGGTCGCTTGAGCTCAGGAGTTTGAGACCAGCCTGGTTAACATGGTGAAACCCCATCTCTACAGAAAATACAAAAATTAGCCCGGCATGGTGGTGCATACCTGTAGTCCCAACTACTTGGGAGGCTGAGGTGGGAGGATTGCCTGAGCCCAGGAGGCAGAGGTGGCAGAAAGAAAGAAATTTGAAACTTTATCGATCATTTCTCAATCTGGAGAAGACATCAGATTCAACTATGTGGTTTATTAAAAATGTCCACGTCCAGGTACCACCCAGATCATTCTGAATCAGTCTCTAGTTGTGAATCCGCTTTGGGCGGTGGGGAGCCATGAAGGTTGGTAAGCACAGCAGCTACGTGGTCAGATCTATGCTCAGAAAGTTATTCAAGGAGCTCCTTAAATCAGAGACCGTACCTGTTATGTAAACCCAGTTCCTGATTTGTACTATGCATGCAACAAATATCAGCTGAATGAATGAGAATGAATTGGAGAGACTAGAAGCTGAGAGACATTTATGGATGGTGGGTGGATGATAGTTGCAGCAGTTCAGGACAGAAGTGTTGGGGCCTTAACTAAGGGAGCAGCGGATGGATGGGATAGAAGATTCTTTCCTTTTAGCCACCAGATCCCAGATCTACATGAAAAGGTATCCAGCATATCTACATGCTAATTTCTTTCTTTGTTTCTTTTTTTTTTTTTTTTTTGAGACGGAGTCTCGCTCTGTTGCTCAGGCTGGATGCAGTGGCACGATCTCAGCTCACTGCAAGCTCTGCCTCCCGGGTTCACGCCATTCTCCTGCCTCAGCCTCCCAAGTAGCTGAGACTACAGGCACCTGCCACCACACCCGGCTAAGTTTTTGTATTTTCAGTAGAGACTGGGTTTCACCATGTTAGCCAGGGTGGTCTCGATCTCCTGACCTCGTGATCTGCCTGCCTCGGCCTCCCAAAGTGCTGGGATTACAGGAGTGAGCCACCGCACCCGGCCTACATGCTAATTTCAAAGGATTAATTTACAGGGATATCTGGCCATGGGAAAGATTTGTAAAACCGCCCCTACCTCTTATTTTCTCCACAGATCACACTTGCAAATGAAAGTAAATAGAATCCTCTTCACTACTTGCAACACTGCTAACCACCGCAAACAGGTTAACAGAAGTGTGATATTAGCCATGTTACTTCTGTTTCCTTTGCTGTTTTGGGGTCTGGCAGTCAGGAAGATAGAGAAATAAAATGATGATACTGGCCATCATATGTTGAGTACTACTGTGCTCAGAATTTCATGTGCATGATCTAATTTAATCTTCATAGGCTACTACATAGGCTTCATCATTGCTAATCCCATTTTATAAATGAGAAAATCAGGAGGTGAAGTAATAGCAAGCTGGTGGCAGGGGCAGTATTAGAATCTGGGCCTGGGCCGGGCGCGGTGGCTCACGCCTGTAATCTCAGCACTTTGGGAGGCCGGGGCAGGTGGATCACCTAAGGTCAGGAGTTCGAGACCAGCCTGGCCAAAATGATGAAACCCTGTCTGTACTAAAAATACAAAAAATTATCTGGGCATGGTGGCAGGCACCTGTAATCCCAGCTACTCTGGGGGCTGAGTCAGGAGAATCACTTGAACCTGGGAGCGGAGGTTGCAGTGAGCTGAGATTACCACACTGCACTCCAGCCTGGACCACAGAGCGAAACTCCATCTCAAAAAAAAAAGAAAAAGAAAAAAAGAAAAAAGAATCTGGGGCTGATTTTAAAACCAGTGCTTCGCTGCTCAGCTGCACTGCTGTGGAGGAATGAGAAGGTGTTTCTTGGGGATCTCATGTTCAGGATGTTGCTGTGAGGTTTTGCACTCGATAAGCATTCCTGTTAATTGAGTTGCATCTTTATGTTAGGTGCAGCGGGGACACGCACCCATGCATGTGTGTGTATAGCAGTTCTATCTCATCAGTGGATTTAACTTACGCAAACTGTGTGTAATGGGCCCTGTCAGTAACAAACCAGGATGTTTGAGCAGAGTGGTTTATAGTCTATAATTGGCTTCCTATTATTGTTGGCTGGTTCTCCTGCACATAGAGTATTATGCCAGGATTGGCATTTGATTTAAGAAATTTTCAAATTGATTTTATCTTCAGTGCATTAATGTGTGGCCTAAATTCCTGCAGAGGCATTAGATAACCAGCCTGGACATGCTTTAGCAATCGCAACTGGATCTGAGCTGCCAGTGCTACAGCTTTTATTCAGCACAGATAAATCATTTCTCTGAAAACACTTTTCTAACTAAGTCTTGTGACTGAGTTTTAAGGGCACCTCAAGTTTAGGCCCCTTGAAACTGGAATATATATATTCTCCAAATCATGCAAAACACAAAAATGGGAATTTGTTAACATGAGTACATTTAATCACTATCATCCTTTTGGAACTGAACACATAAATATTGAAGGAATGGTGTGGAAATCAACCTAATTTTCAAGGGTGTAGAATTTTGATGCCTTTTAAAGTCAGAAAATATGAAATATGATCCCAGTTATGAAAATGCTATAAATGTGGCTGAGTACACAGAAAACTAGAGAATGTTCTGCAATTTCCTGTAGATTAGCATAGGTAAATGTTTTTGGTAAAAAATTTTCAGCTCTAAAAGCACAGAATAGATCACAGCTGCATGAAAATACTAATTAATCATCTTTAATGCTTTTATGCAAATGATTATATTTGACTTTCATTTAGAATTGCCATTAACACCTGGAACCCTGAGATTGATAACAGGTAAAATTTTCATGAATACATAAAGATTTGAATCATGTTTAGATTAATTTATAGCACCTATATTCATTACTACAAGTCCTCTTGAAATCTAAAAATCATGGGATGAGACAGAAAATAGAGAAGAGGAGATGGCCTTTGAACTTACCAATTTTTTTTATCGGTGATGAAGGATGGGCTAAACTTGTATTTTTTCTACCTTTTGCAGTAATTTGCCCAGGTGTTATGTGTGTTTGTACTACAGGAGACTTTCTAATTATTTCATGTTCGGAGACAGCACTATTTTGTTTTTTCTTTTTGAGATGGAGTCTCACTCTGTCACTCAGGCTGGAGTGCAGTGGCGAGATATCGGCTCACTGCAACCTTCGCCTCCTGGGTTCAAGTGATTCTCATGCCTCAGCATCCCAAGTAGCTGGGACTACAGGTGCCCGCCACTACACCCAGCTAATTTTTGTATTTTTAGTAGAGACGGGGTTTCACCATGTTGGCCAGGCTGGTCTCAAAGTCCTGACCTTGTGATCTGCCCGCCTAGGCCTCCCAAAGTGCTGGGATTACAGGTGTCAGTCACTGCACCCACCCTGTTGTTCTCGTCTTTGTTATTATTAAAAAAAATATTTTGTTGAGACAGAATCTCACTTTGTCACCCAGGCTGGAGTGTGATGGCACAATATGGGCTCACTGCAACCTCCGCCCTCCTGGTTCAAGTGATTCTCGTGTCTCAGCCTCCCAAGTAGTTGGGACTACAGGCGTGCACCACCATGCTCAGCTAATTTTTTGTATTTTTAGTAGACATGGGTTTTCACCATGTTGGCCAGGCTGGTCTCGAACTCCTGACCTCAGGTGCTCCGCCTGCCTGGGTCTCCCAAAGTGCTGGGATTACAAGCGTGAACCACTGTGCCCAGCCTGTTCTCATCTTTGTGTTCATGAGTACTCAGTATTTAGCTCCCACTTATAAGCGAGAACATGTGGTATTTGGTTTCCTTTTCCTGCATTCATTTGCTTAGGATATTGGCCTCCAGCTGTATCTATGTTGCTGCAAAGGACATGATTTTGTTCTTTTTTATAGCTGCATAGTATTCTATGGTTTCTATGTACTACCTTTCTTTATCCAATCCACTGTTGATGGGCACCTAGGTTGATTCCATGTCTTTGCTATTGTGAACAGTGCTGTGATGAACATGTGAGTGCATGTGTCTTTTTGGTAGAATAATTTATTTTCTTTTGGCTATATACCCAGAAATGGGATTGCTGGGTTGAATGACAGCTCTGTTTTAAGTTATCTGAGAAATCTCCAAACTGCTTTTCACAGTGACTGAACTAATTTAGATTCTCACCAATAGTGTATAAGCATTCCCTTTTCTCTGCAGCCTCACCAGCATCTGTTATTATTTGACTTTTTAATAATAGCCATTCTGACTGGTGTGAGATGGTATCTCATTGTGGTTTTGATTTGCATTTCTCTGATGATTAGTGGTGATGAGCAATTTTTCATGTTTGTTGGCCACTTGTATGTCTTCTTTTGAGAAGTACCTATTCATGTCCTTTGCCCCCCTCTTTTTTTTTTTTTTTTTTTTTGAGACAGGGTCTCACTCTTTCACCCAGGCTTGAGTGCAGTAGCACGAACATGGCTTATTGCAGCCTTGACCTCCTGGGCTCAAGTGATCCTCCTGCCTCAGCCTCTCAAGTAGTTGGGACCACAGGTGCACACCACCATGCCCTGCTAATTTTTAAATGTTTTCTAGAGACAGAGCCTTGCCCTGTTGCCCAGGCTAGTCTTGAACTCCTGGTCTTAAGCAATCCTCCCACTTTGGCCTCCCAAAGTAATGAAATTACAGGTGTGAGCCATTGTGCCTGGCCCCTTTGCCCATTTTTTTAGTGGGGTTATTTGTTTTTTGCTTGTTAAGTTCCTTACAGATTCTGGATATTTGTTGGATGCATAGTTTGCGAATATTTTCTCCCATTTTGTAAGTTGTCTGTTGTAAGTTTCTTTTGCTGGCCAGAACCTCCTTAGTTTAATTAGGTTCCACTTGCCAATTTTTGTTTTTGTTGCAATTGCTTGTGAGGACTTAGCCAAAAATTCTTTGCCAAGGCTGATGTTGAGAAGGATATTTCCTGGGTTTTCTTCAAGGATTTTATAGTTTGAGGTCTTACATTTAAATCTTTAATCTATCTTGAGTTGATTTTTGTATATGGTGAAAGATGGGGTTTCAGTTTCATTCTTCTGTATATGGCTAGCCAGGATCCAAGCACCATTTATTGAATAGGGAGCCCATTCTCCATTGCTTGTTTTTGTCTACTCTGTCGAAGATCAGATGGTTGTAGGTGTATGGCTTTATTTCTGGGTTCTCTATTCTGTTCCACTGGTCTATGCATCTGTTTTTGTACCAGTACCATACTGTTTTATTTACTCTAGCCTTATAGTATAGTTTGAAGTCAGATAGTGTGATGTCTCTGGCTTTTTTTTTGTTTTTTTTTGCTTGGGATTGTTTTGGCTATTTGGGCTCTTTTTTGGTTGTATGTGAATTTTAGAATAGTTTTTTCTGATTCTGTGAAAAATGACATTGGTAGTTTGATAGGAATAGTGTTAAATATGTAAATTGCTTTGGGCAGTATGGCCATTTTAAAGATACTGATTCTTCCAATCCATGAGCATGTAATATTTTTCCATTTATTTGTGTTGTCCCTGAGTTCTTTCAGCAATGTTTCGTAGTTCTCTTTCTAGAGATCTTTCACCTTTTTGGTTAGCTGTTTTCCTAGGCATTTCAATTTTTTCATGGCTATTGTAACTGGGATTGGGTTCTTGACTTGACTCTCAGCTTGAACATTATTGGTATATATAAATGCTACTGATTTTTGTACATTGATTTTGTATCCTGAAACTTTACTAAAGTTGTCAGTTCCAGGAGCCTTTTGGTGGAGTCTTTAGGGTTTTCTAGGTATAAAATCATATTGTGAGCAAAGAAAGGAAATTTCTTATTTGGAATTAGAAATTTTCCTATTTGGATGCCTTTTATTTTATCTTGTATGCTTACTTTTTTTTTTTTTTTTTTTTTTTAGAGAGGGAGTCTCGCTCTGTCACCCAGGCTGGAGTGCAGTGGTGCGATCTCTGCTCACTGAAAGCTCTGCCTCCTGGGTTCACACCATTCTCCTGCCTCAGCCTCCCGAATAGCTGGGACTACAGGCGCCCACCACCACGCCTGGCTAATTTTTTTGTATTTTTAGTAGAGACGGGGTTTCACCATGCCAGCCAGGATGGTCTCGATCTCCTGACCTTGTGATCTGCCCACCTCGGCCTCCCAAAGTGCTGGGATTACAGGCGTGAGCCACCGTGCCCAGCCCTTGTATGCTTACTTTTTAAGTGTACTATCTTTTGCATGGTAAATGACGTTTTCTCCATTTTACACACTAGGACATGAAAGCTCAGAGAAGGTAAGTAGCCTGCCCAGTCTCACATGTATAGTAAGTGGCTGAGCCTGAATTCTAACCTGAAATGTCTAACTCAGAAGCTCTGATCACACCGCTGTACCACGGTCCCCGTGCATTCAATAAATGGAAGCTATTATTATGAACTGAAACCAGGTTGTCTCCTGAGGACACTTATTTTTCTGTAACCTAATAAATGGGGACTACTCATTCTCCATATACTACAGGCCAGTGAGAACCAAGGAGTCAGCCCCCTGCAGCCACATCCAGACCATTGTTCTTGGGTAGTACCAGCTTGAGATAGTTATCGTCAGGCTGTTACAACTACTCATCCTCATTGCTACCGTTCTCTCAATGCATGGAGTTCTCTCGTCACTCAATGCGTGGAGTTTCTTGGGCCTTACAGACCCACATCCCTTAGTCATTCTTTTATCCTGCATGAATTCAGTGCCTCTTCCAGCCCTCTCAGTGCTGAAGGCCTTTACTACTTTAACTCCAATGACCTATTCCCATGGCAGTGGGACTGTTCTGCCTCTTACGTCATCAGGAGGTTGAATAATGTCTGGGGGGAAAAACATTTGTGTGTGTGTATATACATAGATATATGTGTATATGTGTACATACATAGATATATGTGTATATGTGTACATATATACATACATACACATTAGTTTACTATACATTTTAGTGACATAATGGATATGTAACACATAATTAAATTGTATTATAAATTCCATATAGACAATTGATTTTCACAGATTGCTTTTGTTGATTTTTGCCAAACTTTTATGTCCTGGGCAACCTGTGGTTACAATTGACAAACCCAACATAAATATTGGTTGATATTTGCCTTTATGTAAAGGACTTGAAAGTTAAACAATGAAGACATATGTCAAAACTTCACTCATTCATTAGTGATATGAGTGACTTCTTTGAGGAATTGGATAATAGTTTTATTAATTCATTCATCTACAGACAGGGTCTTGCTCTGTTGCACAGGCTGGAGTACAGTGGCACAATTATAGCTCAATGTACCCTCGAACTCCTGAGCTTAAGGGATCCTCCTATCTCAGCCTTCTGAGTAGCTAGGACTACAGTCGTGTGTCAAATGCCTGGCCAATTTATTTGTAGAGACAGAGCATCTCTATGTTGCCTAAGCTGATCTTGAACTTCCAGTCTCAAATGACTCTTCAGCCTTGGTCTCCCAAAGTGCTGGGATTATAGGAATGAGCCACCGCACCTGGCCAGATAATTGCTTTTGAATACTGGAAGACTATTTCTTCAGTTTTTAAAAATTCTGTTTACAATGTGATGGCTACAGACATGATACACTTTTAAGTAAAAGCCGCATTACTAACATTTTCTCCTTTACTTTCGTAAGTCTAAACAATCAATAAAACAATAAATAAATCAAGTTCTGACTTATAGCATTTGGTAATTTCCATGGTTAGTTTCAAGCTACCAACTGACATCACTGAACACAGAGCTGGGAAACGAGGTGCAGTGGCACATCATTATGGCATTTCCACCATACAGATACAGTAAGTATAAGAGCATGGATAATAAAGCCTAGTAAAATAATTAGGAAGTGATGAGTTTTAAGAATTTATGACCTTTGTTATTAATTTAATTTATATTTAATTGTAAATCTCTTCAATTAATTTTTTAATAATGACTGTATTGGCTGGGCACAGTGGCTCACACCTATAATCTTAACATTTTGGGAGGCCAAGGCAGGCAGATCACCTGAGGTTGGGAGTTCGAGACCAGCCTGACCAACATGGAGAAACCCCATTTCTACTAAAAATACAAAATTAGCTGGGCATGGTGGTGCATGCCTATAATCCCAGCTACTCAGGAGGCTGAGGCAGGAGAATCGCTTGAACCTGGGAGACAGAGATTGCAGTGAGCCGAGATCGCGCCATTGCACGCCAGCCTGGGCAACAACAGCGAAACTCCATCTCAAAAAAAAAAGCTATATCTAACAACCAGCTTGCAACATTTCTGAAATTTAATAATCAGCTCTCATTTGATGCAAGCTGGCTCCAACCAACAAACCACCGTGTCTAGTCAGGCATTTCCACACTGATTCTCTGCCACAGCCCATCAATCCATCTGTCACTTTCTCACCTGTAACACATACATTTTCCCTGTGATTCATTTTCTATTCATTCCTCAAGCCACCACAACCTGACTTGTTGTTTCCACGACAGAGCCTTTGCTAGGAAGTAAAGGATCCTTTTCTTTCACTTGCCCTGTGAATTCCAGTGTCCTCAGGGCTCTGTCTTGGGTCATCTGCTTTCTCTTTCTATACACTGTGCTTTGGTGATCTCATTCAAACCCTGACATTAAGCATACTGATGGCTCCCAAGTCTATAATTCTAACCCACGCGCCTCTCTGGAGTTCCAGACCCATGTGTCCAGCAGTCTATTGGACATCACTTGTTTGTCTTCTTGGTAATTCAAACTCAGCATTTTAAGAACATATTTGTTGTTTCCCCAGACTCCAACCTCCACCTCACAAATCTGATGTCGCCTCTCTTTTTCCTGTCTCACTAAATGGAGATACCTTGCCTACTAAGTCATCTGAGCCAGACACCTGGGAGTCATCCTCACTTTTTTTTTTTTTTTTTTTTGAGGTGGGGTCTAACTCTGTTGCCTAGGCTGGAGTGCAGCGGCACAGGTCTCAGCTTACTGCAGCCTCTGCCTCTGGGCTCAAGTGATCCTCCCACCTCAGCCTCCCGAGTACCTGGGACTACAGGCACACACCACCAGCACCCGGCTAATTTTTGTATTTTTGTAGAGATTGGGTTTCTCCATGTTGCCCAGGCTGGTCTTGAGCTCCTGGACTCAAGCAATCCACCCATCTCGGCCTTCCAAAGTGTTGGGATTACAGGCGTGAGCCATCGAAACCATGCAGTGTCCTGATCCTGGTTCAATGCAGCCTCGATCCCTCCAGACTCAAGTGATCCGCCCACCTCAGCCTCCCGAGTAGCTGGGACTACAGGTTCAGGGCATCACGCCCAGCTAATTGTTTTATTTTTTATAGAGATGGGGCCTTGCCATGTTGCCCAGGATGGTCTTGAACTCCTGGCCTCAAGTAATCCTCCCACCTTAGCCTCCCAAAGTGCTGGGATTGCAGGCATGAGCCACCACACCCCACCCATCTTCACTTTTTACTCTGGTACCAAATCCAGATTGATCCAGTCATTCATTTATCCATCTGTTGAACTTTCCAGCAAATATTTAATAGAACAGCTGCATAGTACATTGGGTAAGAGCACTGGAGCCCGAAGTCAGCCTGCCAGGCATCAGATCCTGGCTCTGCCATTTAACTAGCTTTGTAACCTTGGGAAATTTGCTTGCCCACTCTGTGTTTCAGGGTTTTTTTTTTTTATTTTTGACAGAGTCTCACTCTGTCATCCAGGCTGGAGTGCAGTGGTGCGATCTTGGCTCACTGCAACTTCTGTCTCCTGGGTTCAAGCAATTCTCTTGCCTCAGCCTCCCACATAGCTGGGATTACAGGCGTGTGCCACCACACCCATCTAATTTTTGTATTTTTAGTAGAGACGGGGTTTCACCATGTTGGCCAGGCTGGTCTCAAACTCTTGATGACTGTCTTCTTATAAGGACAACAGTTATAGTGAATTAAGTGTCCACCCTACTCTAGTGTGATCTCTTCTTAACTAATTACATCTACAATGACTCTATTTCCAAATAAGGTCACATTCTGAGGTACTGGGGGTTAGGACTTCAACATAGCTGTTTTGGAGGGACATACTCTGCTATAGTTGGAATGTTTGTGTTCCCCTCAAATTCATATGTTGAAATCCTAACTCCTAAGGTGATGGTATTAGGAGGTGGGGTCTTTGGGAAGGCAGAACACTCATGATTGGGATTAGTGCCCTTATAAAGAGACCCCAGAGAGCTAGCCTGGCCCTTCTACTATGTGAGGACATAGTAAGAAGGCACTATCTGTGAACCAGGAAGTGGGCCCTCACCAGACACTGAGGCTGTCAGGGCCTTGATCTTGGACATCCCAGCCTCCAGAACTATGAGTAACAAATTCTGTTGTTTATAAGCCACCCTGTTATAGCAGCCCAAATGGACTAAGACAGCGTTCAATCCGTAACAGGCAGGAACTCTGATACAGGAATCATATCTGCTTTCTGACCTTGTGTGGCTCACAGTCTAATGGGGCTGCAGTTGTTAATGTCTTACTTCCTGTCCCCCCCACCGCGACTGTCTTAGTTCCTTTTGTCTCACAGCAGCCTCCTGAGTAGACCCTAGTCTGGCCCCACCATAGTGCATCCTCCATGGGGTGTCAGAGTGATCTTTCCAACACATAGGTTGATCATGGCACCTCCTTCTGAAGCTCCCTGGGCTTTCAGGTAAAGGTTTAGCATAAAAAATCCTTCTAGATCCAGCTCCTTCCTGCTTGTCTGCACTGAACCTTATACCACAGCCCAGAAAACTGTTTGTAGTTCCCTGATCATATTCTTCTTCTTCTTCTTTTTTTTTTTTTGAGATGGAGTTTTGCTCTGTTGGCCAGGGTGGAGTGTAATGGCGCAATCTCAGCTCACTGCGACCTCTGCCTCCCAGGTTCAAGCGATTCTCCTGCCTCAGCCTCCTGTGTAGTAGCTGGGATTACAGGCGCCCGCCACCACACCTGGCAAATTTTTGTATTTTTAGTAGAGACGGGATTTCACCATGTTGGCCAGGCTGGTCTTGAACTCCTGAGCTCAGGTAATCCACCCATCTCGGCCACTCAAAGTGCTAGGAATACAGGCGTGAGCCACCACGCCGGCTATATTTTTTAAAATTTAAAATTACTTCCTTAGGCACAACTCAACAACAAAAAGACAAACAACCCAATTTAAAAATGGGCAAAGACTTGAGTAGACATTTCTCCAAATAATATATATAAATGGCCAAAAGCACATGAAAAGATGCTCAATGTCATTAATCACTAGATTAATGCAAATAAAACTACAATGAGATACCACTTCATACCCACTAGGATGGTTATAATAAGAAAAGTAACAAGTGTTGGCGAGGATGTGGAGAAGGAGAAATTGGAACATTGCTGGTGGGAATGTAAAATGGTGCAGCTGCCGTGAAAACAATTTGGCAGGACCTCAATAAGCTAAACATAGAATTCATAGAATACTGTCTGACCCAGCAGTTCCACTTCTAGGTATATACTCAGAAGAATTGAAAACAAGTGTTCAATTGGTGGCTCACGCTTGTAATCCCAGCATTTTGGGAGGCTGATGCGGGAGGATCACCGAGGTCAGGAGTTCGAGACCAGCCTGACCAACATGGAGAAACTCCATCTCTACTAACAATACAAAATTAGCTGGGTGTGGTGGCACATGCCTATAATCCCAGCTACTCAGGAGGCTGAGGAAAGAGAATCGCTTGAACCTGGGAGGCGGAGGTTGCGGTGAACCGAGATCACACCATTGCACTCCAGCCTGGGCAACAAGAGCAAAACTCCGTCTCAAAAAAAAAAAAAAAGAAAGAAAAACAAAAAGAAAACAAGTGTTCAAATAAAAACTGTACACAAATCTTCATAGCAACATTATTCACAATAATCCAAAAGTGGAAATGACCACCCATGGATGGACAAAGAAAATGTGGTATCTCTACACAATGAAATATTACTCAGCCAGACTGGGCGCAGTGGCTCACGCCTATAATCCCAACACTTTGGGAGGCCGAGGTGGGTGGATCACTTGAGGTCAGGAGTTTGAGACCAGTCTGGCTAACATGGTGAAACCCTGTCTGTACTAAAAATACAAAAATTGGCCAGGGACGGTGGCGGGTGCCTGTAATCCCAGCTACTCAGGAGGCTGAGGCAGGAGAATGAATCACTTGAACCTGGGAGACAGAGGTTGCAGTGAGCCAAGATCGTGCCACCGCCCTCCAACCTGGGTGACAGAGCAAGGCTCCATCTAAAAAAAAAAAAAAAAAAAGAAATATTACTCAGCCATAAAAAGATGTGCAGTCCTGAAGTCCTGATATATGTCAGAATGTGGATGAGCCTCAAAAACCTAATGTTAAATGAAAGAAGCCGGACAGAGTCACATAACGTGTGATTCTGTTTATATGAGTAATATCCAGAAGAGTTAACTTTATAGGGGAACAAAAGTAGATTGGTGGTTGCTAGGGGATGAGGGGAGGGGAAAATGGGGATTAATTGCTTAATGTATATGGGGTTTTATTTGGGGCTGATGAAAATGTTTTGGAAGTAGGGTGGTAGTTGCAGGGCACTGTGAAGGTACTAAACGTCATGGATTTGTACACTTTAAAATATTTAATTTTATGTTATGTGAATTTTATGTCAATAAAAGAAAAACAAAAAAGAATGAAGTATTGATGCATGCTACCATGTGGGTGAACCTTGAAAACATTTTGCTGAAGTGAAAGAAGCAGACAGAGAAGGTCACATATTGTGTGATTCCATTTATATGAAGTATCTAGAATAGGCAAATTCATAGAGACAGAAAGCAGGTGAGTGGTTGCCAGAGTCCGAGGGAGGCGGGATGGGGAGTGGCTGTTTAATGGACATGGGGTTTCCTTTTTGGGTGATGAAATGTTTTGGAACTAGATAGTGGTAATGGTTGTACACTATTGTGAATGTACTGAATGCCACCGAATCACAGACTTTAAAATGGTTAAAATGGTAAATTTTATGTTATGTATATTCTACCACAATAACAAATATTTCCTTAAGAAAGATTTTCGGAAGTGAAGCCAGAGTCAAAGAACGTGAGCATTTTATAAATTCTTGGGGCGTGTTGCTGAATTTATGTTGAGAAGGGATCATTCATTGCCTTCCCTCCACGAATGTTTAAGAACCTGTATTGCATCTTTGCTAGACTTGAGTATCGTGGTTAAAAAACAAAGCAGCCAGGCGTGGTGGCTCACGCCTGTAATCCCAGCACTTTGGGAGGCCGAGGCGGGCGGGTCACCTAAGGTCGGGAGTTCGAGACCAGCCTGACCAACATGGAGAAACCCCGTCTCTACTAAGAGTACAAAATTAGCCGGGAGTGGTGGCGCATGCCTGTAATCCCAGCTACTCAGGAGGCTGAGGAAGAGAATCGCTTGAACCCAGGAGGCAGAGGTTGTAGTGAGCTGAGATCGTGCCAGTGTACTCCAGCCTGGGTGACAGAGTGAGACACTGTCTCAAAAAAATAAATAAAATAAATAAATAAACAAAGCAAAATGGCCTCGCTAATTTGATATAACACGGTGCCTCTTCAGGAAAGTTCTCTTGCTTCCAGGTTAACTTGAATGAGAAGAGTGTTTAGGAACACAGCAAGAATAAAAGGATTTTAGAGGTAGGAGAGGCCTAGAGAGCTTTGAGACCATTGCATCTCATTTTTATCGGACCAGTATTTAGTAAATAGCTTACTATTCTGAAATAAAATTCATAGATAAAATAATCTACCTGAAGTCTATATGATACAGTGCTTTAGACAATATGAGTTTTGGAGTAAACTTCCTGGGTTCAAATGCCTGTTCAGCTGCTCACCAGCCTTGTGGGCTCTGGCACCACTCTGTGCCTCAGTTTCTTCATCTATAAAATGGAGCTAATGACAGTGTTGCCTCATAGAATTGTCTGAGGATTAAATGTATGTGTATGTATATAAATATAAAATATGCTTAGGCTTATAATTGAACTGTACAAAAGAGGAGAAATAGAAGGAAAGTAATTTATAATAAATGCACTTTAAATTTGTAAATATCTAGGCATGATTACCCTAGGAAGACACTGAAATAGATGTTTGCACCTATGCATAGAATCACCCCAGATGTCACAGCTATAAATTCATATTGGTTCGACTATATTGCACCTCAAAAGCCATGAGTGTTGTTATTGGTGACATGCTCTATTGCCTAGGCTGGAGTGCAGTGGTGTGATCTCGGCCCACTGCAGCCTCTGCCTCCCAGGTTCAAGCAATTCTCCTGCCTCAGCTACCTGAGTAGCTGGGATTACAGGTGGGCACCACCACACCTGGCTAATTTTTGTATTTTTAGTAGAGACGGGGTTTCACCTTGTTGGCCAGGCTGGTCTTGAACTCCCGATCTCAGGTGATCCACCCGCCTTGGCCTCCCAAAGTGCTGGGATTACAGGCGTGAGCCACCACTCCCAGCCATGGGAAGTATTTTTAAACAACCATACTTGCATGTACAGGCTTTTCATCTTCATAAATGTTTAGTGGGATATTTGGAAGTGGGACATGGGACCATTCTTTATTGGGTGGGATTTCCCACGTTTCCAGATGTCTAGCATCCTTAGTCCCCTCCTCTAAATGTCAGTATGCTGTAGTGAGTGGTTCCACCCCCACTGAGAACCACTGAGACTACTCCAACCCTCTTCTTTTCCCGACCAGTTTCCTGAGAGATTCAGAGAGGATTTTTTTTTTTTTTTTTTTTTCAGAGATAGGTTCTGGAGAATACATACTCTCTCCACTTCTGCTCTGTCACCCAGGCTGGAGTGCAGTGGTGTGACCAGAGCTCACTGCAACCTTGAACTCCTGGGCTTAAGCGATTCTCCCATCACAGCCTCCGGAGCAGCTGGGATTACAGGTGTGTGCCACCATGCCCGGCTAATTTTAAACAGTTTTTGTAGAGACTGGTGGCGGGGGGATCTTGTTCTGTTGCCCAGAATGGTCTTGAACTCCTGACCTCAAGCTATCCTCCTGTCTTAGCCTCCCAAAGCTCTGGAATTACAGGCCTGAGCCACCATGCCCGGCCTAGAGAGGGAATTTAAAATCGGCAGCTATGACAGTGACTGCTTGTTCACCCCAGGCCCACCTTCAGCCTTGTGATCAGCTGGAAGATGCCTTGTTAGTAACCCAGACTCTGCCTGCCCTGCTGCATTTATCCAATTTATTTCTCTTTTGGGGGCCTTCTTCTTCCCCATCTCTCACGTCCATCCTCCCAACATCTGATCCATTAGCAAGTCCTGTTGGCTGTCCCTCCGAATATGTGACTGACCACAGTAGGCTTCTCCTCATTCTCTGCTCCACTCTTGTCCCACTACAGTCTATTCTCATGGCAGCCAGAGGAGCTTTAAAAAAAATCTATGGCTGGGCGCGGTGGCTCACGCCTGTAATCCCAGCACTTTGGGAGGCCGAGGCGGGCAGATCATCTGCGGTCGGGAGTTCGAGACCAGCCTGACCAACATGGAGAAACCCCGTCTCTACTAAAAATACAAAATTAGCAGGGCATGGTGGCAGGTGCCTGTAATCCCAGCTACTCAGGAGGCTGAGGCAGGAGAATCACTTGAACCTGGGAGGTGGAGGTTGTGATGAGCTGAGATCACGCCATTGCACTCCAGCCTGGGCAACAAGAGCTGAACTCCATCTAAAAAAAAAAAAGTTACATCAAGCCATTCTGCCTCAGCTCTCCAGAGTTTTCCCAAGACACTGGGAATAAAATGCAAATTCCTCTCCCTGCCCTGCAAAGCCCTGTAGGATCCGGCCTCATCTCCCAAACTCCTTCCCACTGAGCTCAGCCACCCTGGCCTCTCATGCCACTGTTCCTGCCTCAGGGGCTTTATACCTGTTCCTCCTTCTGCCTGGAGCCCACTTCCCTGCAGCCTGGTCTTCGCTGAGTGGGCCCCTTTTGTCTGTTCCAGGTCACCTTAGAGACTATTCCTGACCCCCTCATCTGGATCACTGCCTTCCCAAAGTTGCTTTCTGTCCCCTAACTCTGTTTTTTGTTGTTGAAAGTGCTTATCTTGATTTGAAGTGGGAGCAGACTAAGCCACTATGGGGCAGAGACTTCATTTGTCTCACTCTCCACAGTGTCCCAGGGCCCAACAGGATGCTGGTCAGTGCTGCTCAGTATCTTTGGAACACATGAATGAAGGCCTAATACCTAACCCCAAATGGGCCAATCAGAATCCTTCCCCGTGGGCTGGTTGTGGTGGATCCGGCCTCTAATCTCAGCATTTTGGGAGGCTGAGGTGGGAGGATCACTTGAGCCCAGGAGTTTGAGACCAGCCTGGGCAACATTAGAGATCCCATCTCTACAAAAAATACAAACATTATCTAGGTGTGGTGGCGTGTGCCTGTAGTCCCACCTATTGGGGAGGCTGAGGTGGGAGGATCACTTGAGCCCGAGAGGTTGAGGCTGCAATGAGCTGTGATTGCACCACTTGCACTCCAGAATGGGTGACAGAGGAAGACCCTGTCTCAAAAAAACAAACAAAACAAAACCCCAAAAAACTGATCTTAAGCACACAGTTGGAAGAGCTTTAACAAATGTGTAGTTGTGTAACTACCACCACAGCCAAGAGACAGGACATTTCCTTCAATCCAGGAAGCATAACCTATTTCTTGAGTTCTATGGGATAACCCAAGATTAAAAACAAACAAACAAAAAACAGCTTTATTGTGGTATAATTGACATGCAACAAACTGCATATATTCAAAGTGTGTAATTTGATGAGTTTTGGCATGTGACTACACCGTGAAACCACCACCACAACCAAGATTATGAACATATCCATCATCTCCAAGAGTTTCCTCCTGCCCCTTTGTAATCTTTCCCTCCCAGCCCTATTTGCCCCCCCATCTTGAGCACCCACGAATGTGTTTTCTGTTACTATAGGTTAGCTTATATTTTCTAGGGTTTTCTTTTCTTTTTCTTTTTCTTTTCTTTTTTTTTTGAGATGGAGTCTCACTCTGTTGCCCAGGCTGAAGTGCAGTGGCACGATCTTGGCTCACTGCAAGCTCCACCTCCTGGGTTCACGCCATTCTCCTGCCTCAGCCTCCCAAGTAGCTGGGACTACAGGTGCCCGCCACCACACCCGGCTAATTTCTTTGTATTTTTAGTAGAGACGGGGTTTCACCGTGTTAGCCAGGATGGTCTTGATCTCCTGACCTCGTGATCTGCCTGCCTCAGCCTCCCAAAGTGCTGGGATTACAGGCATGAGCCACCATGCCCAGCCATACATTTTCTAGGGTTTTCTATAAACGGAGTCATACAGTATGCACTCTTCTTTGGCTTTTTTCACTCAGCATCATTATTTTTAGAATCATCCATGTTGTTACATGTAACAATAGTTTATTCGTTTCTATTGTTGAGGATTCTTCCATTGTATGGTATGCCATAATTTGTTTATCCACTTATCTATTGGTGGGCATTTGGACTGTTCCCAGATTGGGGTTTTTACAAATAAAGCTGCTATGAACACGTGTGTGCACGTCTTTGTATGGACATAGGTATTTCTTTTTCTCTTGTGTAAAAATCTAGGAGTGGAATGGCTGGACCATATGTTACCTTTAGTTTATTCTTTTTTGTTTTCTTTTGAGACAGAGTCTCGCTCTGTCGCCCAGGCTGGAATGCAGTGGCGTGATCTTGGCTCACTGCAACCTCTGCCTCCCGGGTTCAAGCGATTCTCCTACCTCAGCCTCCTGAGTAGCTGGGATTATAGGCATGCGCCACCATGCCCAACTAATTTTTGTATTTTTAGTAGAGACGGGGTTTCACCGTGTTGGTCAGGCTGGTCTTGAACTCCTGATTTCGTGATCTGCCTGCCTCGGCCTCCAAAAGTGCTGGGATTACAGGCGTGAGCCACTGCGGCCGGGCTACCCTTATGCTATTCTTAATCACAGATTTCTCCTTTTTACTTAAGCCAATCAATTTGGGACTGTCAAGGTCCCTCAGCAGGATGGGGACTCAGCTCTCTCCCTCTTGTCTCCCTCCAAGCTGCCTCTCATCCTGTGCAAGTCTTGCTGTTGCTGCTGTGGACTGAGCTAGGCTGAGAATGCACGTTACCTTCCTGAGCACGTCGCCTTTGAGAAGCAATGTTGACTTACATAAGCACACTGACCTCTTGCTTCTTGCCAAAGTCTAAAATCATGGAATCTTTTGCAAGTGTGCTCTCACTGCCTCTGGACTGGAATGTTAAGTGCAAGAGGAGTTGTCTGGCTTAATAGTCCGATCAAAATATGTCTGTGGATGGACAAGGTCAGTGATTGACTCGTAGAAGGGGCGCCTTAGATGAAAAGACAGTCTGAGTATCAGAGAGCCACAGGGATGAGTTAAGAAGGAGGCTCCTGCATTCAGAGCAGCTCAAAGATAGCACACCCAGGCAGCATATTTTTACATTTGAGTTTAATTTATTTTTGAAAAAGGAATGTATTCAGATGGTTCAAAATTCAAAAGCAAGGGTGGGTGTACAGTACTGTAAAAAATCTTTCTCATGTCCTCAGCCACCCCTTGTCCTCAGAGGTAACCACAACTCCTCCCCACCCCCAGTTCCTTAAATAGTCTTCCAGATATTTGCATATACAAAGATTTGCATATACAAATATATATGTGTATATCTTATATGTGTGTGTGTGGGGCGTTCTTTTTACACAAGTGCTTGCAGACCAAACACGTTGTTGAACACTGATTTTTTTTCACTTTACATAGCTCAGAGCTTAGTCCACAGTACAATGGAAAAAGCCTCCTCATTCTTGTTCTGTATTTACACAGTATTGCATTATAATTTCTTAACCAGTTGAGGCAGCATTTGACCAGTGATATTAGTAGGATCATGAGATTACGGGGGTGAATAATTTTAGTTTGCACAGTAAATAATGGCAAAGTCACAGGTGGATTCACTTGACTTACTGAACTGTGATATAATCTCATAGACTGCAGGGAAGATAGCATTTCTAAGTGCTTGATATGCCAATGGATTCATAAAGTCGTAGTTCTTAAACTTTGATGTCCTTAAGAATTACCTGGGGAGCTAATTAAAGTGAGGCTAAGCAGGCTCCCCACTCTTCTGCTGCCCCAGAAAGTCTAATTCATTGGAGCAGGAGGTGGCGGAGTGGGGCCCAGGATCCTAATATAGATGGTCCTCAGACTATACTTTGTGAAATGAACTTGCTCTGCAGAAGGAAAAGAGCTTCCTGCTGAAAGAGTAACTCAATAGTTTGTTAATTCAAAGTGTTAAAAAGAATTTTATTCCCATATCTTTAAACCCGAAAAGAAATTCATGAACAAGTCTGTTTTTTTTTTCAAACAGTTCAGAAGAATATGGACTCTCTCCACCTCTGCCTAACAGTTCTCTTTCCCTCTCCTCTCTCCCTGCCACTGTCTCTCTCTCTCTCTTTCTCCCCTCTCTCTCGACAACAGTCTTGCCAGTCATTACCTTTGAAGAGACATAAGGTCTCCACCACATGGCAGGGAGCACTGTGACTGAGGAAACAGCCCTTATCCTTAGCTGGAGGCAGTTCCATGGGCTGAGAACAGTAATGAACTTGGACCTGGGAGTCCTGGGTCAAATGCCTTGTTGAAGATCAGTGGCTCACTGTGTGCCGGGCACCAAGCTGAGGATTTGATGTGCATTATCTCAGTTAATCTACAATGACCCAATTTACAGAGAGGAAAACTGAGGCTGAGAGGTTTTTAGTAATTTGCCTGGGGTTAGAGGTGTGCCACACAGCTGGTGTTGTGTTGGGCAGATCTCTTCTGGAGCTCTATCTTGCTCTCGACCACACATTTTCATGTTTTTTTTTTTTTTTTGAGACGGAGTCTCACTCTGTAGCCCAGGCTGGAGTGCGGTGGTTGGGTCTCAGCTCACTGCAACCTCTCCCTCCTGGGTTCAAGCAATTCTTCTGCCTCAGCCTCCTGAGTAGCTGGGATTACAGGTGCCCAGCTAATTTTTGTATTTTTAGTAGAGATGGGATTTCATCATGTTGGTCAGGCTGGTCTCAAACTCCTGACCTCATGATCCATCCGCCTTGGCCTCCCAAAGTGCTGGGATTACAGGCGTGAGCCACTGCGCCCAGCGTATGTTTTATTATTATTTTTATTACACATGTCACACATGGTCATTATTTTAAAAAGTTATAATACAGATAAGCAGAAATAAAAAAAATCTACCCACGTACCACCCTGCAGTGATAAGCACCATTAATGGTTTGGTATATCTTATTCCAAATATTTTTCTAGGCATTTATACCTATAATTATACATACATCAATATACACATATACAAACTTGCATTTATTATTATTGCTTTTTTGAGAGGGAGTCTCGCTCTGTTGCCCAGGCTGGGGTGCAGTGGCGAGATCTCGGTTCACTGCAACTTCCAACTCCCGGTGGTGGGGGGCGATCCTCCCACCTCAGCCTCATGAGTAGCTGGGACTATAGGTGTGTGCCACCACACCTGGCTAATTTTTGTATTTTTAGTAGAGACAGGATTTCGCCATGCTGGCCAGGCTTGTCTCGAACCCCTGACCTCAGGTGGTCTACCTGCCTCGGCCACCCAAAGTGCTGGGATTACAGCCGTGAGCCACCATGCCCAGCCCAAACTTGCATTTAAACATAAAATAAGTTCACACTGTATATATTGATATGTAACCTGCTTTTTCCTACTAAATAATAAATACATGAACAGTTGTCCACATCAACAGGTATAAACCCGCATTATAATTTTTAATGGCTGCACAGCATCCTACTGCATATAGGGATGTAACACCTTTTTTTTTTTTTTTTTGAGACAGAGTCTGGCTCTGTCGTCCAGGCTGGAGTGATCATTGCTCACTGCAACCTCTGCCTCCCTGACTTAAGTGATTCTCCTGCCTCAGCCTCCTGAGTATCTGGGACTACAGGCACGTGGCACCATGCCTGGTTAATTTTTGTATTTTTAGTAGAGAAATACGGGGCTTCACCACGTTGGCCAGGCTGGTCTTGAACTCCTGACCTCAAATGATCCACCTGCCTTGGCCTCTCAAAGTGCTGAGGTTATAGGTGTGAGCCAGAATGCCCAGCCAACACTTTCATTTAACCAATTGCCTATCGATAGAATTTAAGTTGTTTCAATTTTTTGTTATTATAATCAAGCTGTGGCAAACATGGTAACAATGGTACCATTTATTATTTCCTATGTACCAGATACTGTACTAAGTTTTTTACAAGCATTATTTAATTTAATCCCCACAGTGATCCTATAAGGTAATACACTTATTATACCTGGTTTACAGGTGAGGAAAGTGCAATTTGGAGAGGCTGAGTCACTTGTCAACATTATCCAGCTAGCAAGTGGTAACGTTGGGATTTGAATGGAGCTCTTCCTGGTTCTAAAATCCATCCTCTTTCCTCCAAATTGTGCTGGGTTCCAACTATTGAAATAAGATTTGCTAAATTCCCTTTGTGCTGCTGCAGCCACAGAATGGGAAGGATTGGTGGCCAAGGGGCCTGAAAGGTCCCCTATCTAGCTCTTTTGAAACCTAAATGGAGCCAAAAAGTCCCGGACTCATTTCCCCTTAAGAAAGTTTGTGTACTTGGCAACAAAGATACAAAGTCTTCCCTGGAGACTGGTCAGAGGAGCTTTGATCTGGGTTACCCCAGCCTGAGGCCACATGGTCTTGAGCTGCTGGTTTGCCTGCCGTCTTCTCAGCCCCAAGAGACACATACCGGGTCCTACAGACTTTCTTGCCAGCTGAGGCCTAGATGCTGGCCAGCCCAATGCTGAGTCTTGTGCTTCTCTGCAAAACAGAGAAGATTCTCCCATGGCCCAGGACCGTGGCCTTCATAAGCACACAGCCCTTGGAGCAGCAGCCACTCAGGGGTGGCTCTTGTGTCTAATAGACACTTGGGGAACTGCCTCTCTTTAATACAGGTCCTGGGAAGTGGCACAGGAGACATGTCAATAAAAGTCTGCTTCCCCCAGAAGCAGACCCTGAGACATGGACTTCAGTGCACAGTAATTCAGGAAGTAAAGGAAACACCAGTAGAGGACTGAGAAGTGTACAAGAAAGGGAAGGCTCCCAGTAAAGGGCGTATTATCACACCAGAGACCACTTTGGGCAACTAGAGCTAAAGTCCATGGGGAAGCCGAAGAAAGCCTCAGGGTCCTCTTCCCAGATGGGCGAGGGAGCTGGGGTATTTATACACCTATCCTGCCATTCATTCTCCAGGTAGAGAGGTCTTTTGTAGCTCTGAAAAAAGCCTGCTGGGAGTGGTGGCTCACACCAGTAATCTCAACACTTTGGGAGGCCGAGGTGGATGGATCGCTTGAGTCTAGGAGTTCAAGGCTAGCCTGGGCAACATGGCAAAACTGCATCTCTACTAAAAAAAAATCTATCTATCTATATAGATATAAATACACACACACACACACACACACACACATATATACACACAAAAATTAGCTGCGCATGGTGGCTCATCATTCATCATGCCTATAGTCCCAGCTATGTGGGGGGCTGAGGTGGGAGGATCACGGGGGCCCAAGAGGTCGAGGCTGTAGTGAGCAGAGATCATGCCACTGCACTTTCGCCTGTGCAACAGAGCAAGAGTCTCTGTCTCAAAAAAATATATAAAAATAAAATATAAAGTAAAATGAAAAAAGCTTTGGCCGGGTGCAGCGGCTCATGCCTATAATCCTAGCACTTTGGGAGGCTGAGGTAGGCGGATTGCTTGAGCTCAGGAGTTTGAGACCAGCCTGGGCAACATGGTGAAAGCCTGCCTCTGCTAAAAATACAAAAAATTAGCCAGGCATGGTGGCGGGCGCCTGTAATCCCAGATACTGGGAAGGCTGAGGCACAAGAATCGGTTGAACCCGGGAGGCAGAGGTTGCAGTGAGCCGAGATCGTGCCATTGCACTCCAGCCTGGGCAACAGAATGAGACTCTGTCTCAAAAAAAAAAAAAAAAAAAAAAAAAAAAAGCCAAAAAAATTGCCTTCAGGTAATGAGATACAGAAACTGGAAGATGAAAGTTCACTGAAACAGACTGAAGTGATGAGGTTTGAGGGATATGGTGGGGGCTCCACCCTGGGACCAATGCTCCTGGGGCCCAGATTCCACTAGTGAACTAAACCTTAGCACACTAAGCCAGTCTCAGCCAGTCCCAGCTATAGCTGGAAGCGGCCTTTTTAACATCTATGTGGAAGTCCACATATATTCAAATCTTATAAATCCCTGCTTAGATTTTTGTCTGCTGCTTCCATCAATTATGAGAGAGGTCTGTTATTTTGTCTTGTTCTCTTTTTCCTCTAGTTCAAAAGATCTCTTTTCTGTTTCTATTCTTGTAGTAGTTATCCTAGTAATTTCAACTTGCTTCCTGACTTATCAAAGTCTAAAATTAATCAATGCCTTTTCTTTCCCTGAACTATGCAACAACCTCAGAACACTTTAACTTCATTAACCAGTCTCCAGCTTATATACTATTGTCGCTGTGTGTTTTTTCTTTTTTTTAACCCCCAAGAGATATTATTATTTTGATTTTATGTAGTCAATGAATAACATGGATTATTTAGAAACATCTTAATTTCCAAATACATGGGGATTTTATGATTACCTTTTCTTTATTAATTTATAGCATATATGCATTGTGGTCTGAAAACATATTCTGTATCATTTTAATACTTTGACATTTGTTCAGATTTGCTTAATGGCCAAGGATACAGGATGTATTTGATTTCTAGAAATACTTCATGAGTGCTGAAGCAACGTGGATTCTGCAGTGGTTGCATACTGTGTTCTATAGACGTCTACTAGGTCAGGCTAGTTAATCATTAAATCCTCTGTGTTCTTACTGATTGTTTTTGTCTACTTGTTTTAGCAACTAATGGAGAGAGATATGTTAACATTTCCTGCTACGATTATGGATTTATGGATTTATCTGTTTCCCTTTGTCATTCTGCCATTTTTAATTTTTTACTTTATATCTTTTAAAAAGCATGTTGTAGCTGGGTGCGGAGGTTCAAGCCTGTAATCCCAACAATTTGGGAGGCTGAGGTGGGTGGATCACCTGAGGTCAGGCGTTCGAGACTAGCCTGGGCAACATGGTGAAACCCTGTCTCTACTAAAAATACAAAAAAATTAGCCGAGTGTGGTGGCAGGCGGCAATCTCAGCTACTCTGGAGGCCGAGGCAGGAGAATCGCTTGAACCCAGTAGACATAGGTTGCAGTGAGCCGACATCGTGCCATTGCACTCCAGCCTGGGCAACAAGAGTGAAACTCTGCCTCAAATAATAATAATAATAAAATAAAAAGCATGTTATTAGGTACATGCCAATTTAGAATTGTTATATTTTTCTGGCTAATTAAATTTTTATCATTATGAAATGACCTCTCCCATTATGAAATGATTTTGGCTTTAAAGTCTATTTTCTTCTGTAACCTCATTTCAACTTTATTTAATTTCAACAGATTTCTGTTGTTTAGTATTTGCTATGACTGGGATGTTTGTCCCCTTCAAAATTCATGTTGAAATTTAATTGCCATTTTGACAGTATTGAGAGGTGGGACCTTTAAGAAATGTTTAGGTCATAAATGCTCAACCCTCATGAATGGATTAATGCTGGGAGTGCGTTAGCCCCCTCTGGTGCACGTGCTCTCTCTCTCTTTCTGTCTCTCGCTGTCTCTCTCTCGCTCTCTTTCACTCCTTTGCTGTCTGCCTTTCACCATGTTATTATGCAGCAAGAAGGCCCTTGCCAGATGCTAGCACTCTGATTTTGGACTTCCCAGTCTTCAGAGCTGTGAAAACAAATTTCTATACATTATAAATTATCCAGTCTTAGATATTCTGTTATAGCAGCCCAAGACAGTTTTGCATAATATACTTTTTCTATCTTTCCGTTTTCAACTTTACTTTGTTTTTCTTTTCTTTTTAAAAATTGAGAAAGGTCTAGCTCTGTCACCCTGGCTGGGGTGCAGTGGCACAACCTTGGCTCACTATGGCCTCAGCCTCCTGGGGTCAAGCAATCTTCCCCTCAGCCTCCTGAGTAGCTGGGACTGCATGCGTGTGCCACCATGCCTGGCTATTTTTTTTCTATATTTTGTAGAGATGAGGTCTCACTAGAGATGACGTTGCCTAGGTTGGTCTTGGACTCCTAGGCTCAAGTGATCGGCCTGCCTCAGCCTCCCAAAGTACTGGGAATACAGGTGTGAGCCACCATGCGCAGTCCAATTTTCAACTTTTTTGTATATCTGTGCTTTAGGTGTGTTTCTTACACACAATATATAATTAGATTTTTATTATTCAGTCTGGTAATCTTTGCCTTTTGACTGAAATATTTGTTTTAAAACTTGTAGTCTATTATTATTATTTCATATACATTAGTGTTCGTTTAAACCTCCTACTTGAGGGCTGAGAGCAGTGGTTTATGCCTGTAATCCTAGCACTTGGGTGGCCAAGGTAGTTGGATCGATCACCTGAGGTCAGGAGTTCGAGACCATCCTGACCAACATAGTGAAACCCTGTCTCTACTAAAGTACAAAATTAGCCAGGCGTGGTGGTGCATGCCTGTAATCCCAGCTACTTGGGAGGTTGAGGCAAAAGAATCACTTGAACCTGGGAGTGGAAGTTGCAGTGAGCTGAGATCTCGTCATTGCACTCCAGCCTGGGCAACAAGAACAAAACTCCATTTCAAAAATAAAATAAACCTCTTAGTTCAGTTTTTTTTCTTTCTTTCTTTCTTTTTTTTAAACAGGATCTTGCTCGGTCACCCAGGCTGGAGTGTAGTGGCACAGTCATGGCTCACTGCAGCCTCGACCTCCCAGGCTCAAGCGATCCTCTCACCTTGGCATCCCGACTAGCTGGGACTACAGGCACATGCCATCACTCCTGGCTGATTTTTTTTTTTGAGATGGTGTCTAGCTGTGTTGCTCAGGCTGGAGTGCAGTGGCACGATCTTGGCTCACTGCAATCTCCGCCTCCCAGGTTGAAGTGATTCTCCTGCCTCAGCCTCCTGAGTAGCTGGGACTACAGGTACATGCCACCATGCCTGGCTGATTTTTTTGTATTTTTAGTAGAGAAGGGGTTTCACCATGTTGGCCAGGATGGTCTCAAGCTCTTGACCTCATGATCCACCCGCCTCGGCCTCCCAATGTGCTGGGATTACAGGCATGATTTTTGTGTTTTTTGTAGGGATGGGGTTTCCCCATGTTGCCCAGGCCGGTCTTGAACTCCTGGGCTCAAGAAATCTGCCTGCCTAGGCCTCCCAAATTGCTGGGATTACAGATGTGAGCCACCACCCCCACCCAAGATCATTTTCTATCTGCTAGAAATAAAATATTTAGAATGTCTTTGGTATATTTAGATCTGTTGATGGCAAACTGTTTCAGTTTTTATTTGTCTGAAAATGTCTCCTTTATGGTTGTTTTTCTTCCAAATGTCTAATACACGGAAAGAAAACAAATGTCAACCCAGAATTCTACACCCAGCAAAAATATCCTTCAGGAATGAAGGTAAAATAAAGACATATGATCTTTCCACTGAACTCTTAGTTCTTCTCACCCAAACCTGCCCTTCCCTAGCAATACCAAAATTTTGAGTGGAGAGTGCAAAAGTATTGGAGTTATCCAAGATTCGTTTTCTTTTCCTTTTATCTCATATCCGGTTCTTTGTTAAATCTTGTCTAATCTAGTTCAATCCAGCCACTTCTTACTTCCCCCACTTCAACAGCCTTAGCTCAAACCACCATCACCACCATTTCTCACCCAAACTGTAGCAATAGGCCCTATTGTTTTCTCTGCTTCCTCTCCCACCCACATTCTTTTTTTTTTTTTTTTTTTTTGAGATAATATCTCACTTAATCCCCAGACAGGAGTACAATGGCTGCAATCACGGGTCACTGCAGCTTTGACCCCTCCGGGCTTAAGCTATCCTCCCATCCCTCAGCCTCCTGAGTGGCTGGGAGTATAGGCATGCACCACCACACCTGGCTAATTTTTGATTATTTTTTGTAGAGAAGATGTCTCACTATGTTTCCCAGGCTGGTCTCGAACTCTTACACTCAAGTGATCTGCCTGCCTCACCCTCCCAAAGTGCTGGGATGATAGGTGTGAGCCACTGCCCCTGGCCCACATTCTATTTTTGATAACACTTATTTATTTATTTATTTACTTACTTATTTATTTTGAGATGGAGTCTCACTCTGTCACCTGGGCTGGAGTGCAGTAGCGTGATCTCAGGTCACTGCAACCTCTGCCTCCTGGGTTCAAGCGATTCTCCTGCCTCAGCTTCCTGAGTAGCTGGGATTACAGGTGCCTGCCACCATGCCCGGCTAATTTTTTGAATTGTTTTTTTTTTTTTGGTAGAGACGGGGTTTCACCATGTTGGCCAGGTTGGGCTCAAATCCTGACTTTGTGATTCGCCTGCCTCACACAGGAGATATTGTTATTTCCCTGCTCAAACCCTCCAGTGTCTTTGCATCACATTTAGAATAAGATACAAACTTGGCTGGGTGTGGTGGCTCACGCCTGTAATCCCAGCACTTTGGGAGGCCGAGGCAGGTGGATCATTTGAGGTCAGGAGCTCGAGATCAGCCTGGCCAACATGGTGAAACCCTGTCTCTACTAAAAATACAAAAACTAGCCGGGCGTGGTGGCACAGGCCTGTAATCCCAGCTACTTGGGAGGCTGAGGCACAAGAATGGCTTGAACCTGGGAGACAGGTTGCAGTGAGCTGAGATCACGCCACTGCACTCCAGCGTGGGAGACAGAGCAAGACTCCATCTCAAAACAAAACAAAAAAAGAATAAGATACAAACTCCATCCTTAGTGTACATGGTTGGCTCCTAGCTACCTCTCTAACTTGATTTCATACTGTTGCTCTCCCTGGTTCACTGAGCTTCAGCCACACTGGAACCTCATTGTTCTCACTCATGCCCACTTTACATCCGTCTCAGGGCCTTTCCTCCTGCTCTCCCTTCTGCCTGGAATGTGCCCCCACATTGCCGTCTGGCTCCCTCCCTCACTTCATTTTCCTCTCTGCTCAGATGTCAATTCATCAGGAAGAGCTTCCCAGACCATCCTTTCTAAACTGGTAGTCCTAGCACTCTCTTTTTTTTTTTTTTTGAGATGGAGTCTCGCTCTATTGCCCAGGCTGGAATGCAGTGGCACGATCTTGGCTCACTGCAACCTCCTCCACCTACGGTGTTCAAGCGATTCTCCTGCCTTAGCCTCCTGAGTAGCTGGGATTACAGGTGTACGCCACCGTGTCTGGTTAATTTTTTTTTTTTTTTTGAGATGGAGTCTTGCTCTGTTGCCCAGGCTGGAGTGCAGTGGCACGATCTTGGCTCACTGCAACCTCCTCTGCCTCCCGGGTTCAAGTGATTCTCCTGCCTTAGCCTCCCAAGTAGCTGAGATTACAGGCACATGCCACCATGCCTGGTTAATTTTTGTATTTTTAGTAGAGAAGGAGTTTCCCCATGTAGGCCAGGCTGGTATCAAACTCCTGACCTCAAGTGATCCACCCGCCTCGGCCTCCCAAAGTGTTGGGATTACAGATGTGAGCCACTGCACTCAGCAGTCCTGGCTCTCTCTATCCCCTTCTCTGCTTTAATTTTCTTCGTAATAATTGTAACTTTCTGACCTCATTTCATATGTTCTAGATTGTAAACTCCAAAAGGACAAAACTTTATCTTATTCACTTTAATCATCCTTAGTGTCTAGAACAGTTCCTGGCACAGAAGAGATTCTCAATAAATGCCTATTGAATGGATAAATAGCATTGTGTCTATTTACAATAAGAATGCATATTAAAACATTTTAGTGCACATATAGCTTGGGTACCTAACTTTATCAGCTTCTTATTACAAAGTTGGGCTTAATTCCCTGATTACCTCAACACCCCATTCATATGATGACAAATCCTCAGTCTCTCCTCAGAGGGATCCCTAGTTATCTCTGGGAGTTCCCAAAGTAGGGCTCACAGGAGTGGCGTGCTGGAGTCAGCATGCACAGGCGCCCTAGAGCCAATTGTTACATCTTCAGGAATCCTGTGAGCTGCTTGTTATTTGGTGGTAGCTTGAAATTGGCCCTGGTGGGAATATTTATACCATGGAAATTAATGAATGCTACAAGTCAGGGTGGTTTTCTTAAATTAAAGAAAAATTTTGAGCCAGTTTACCAATACAAGGGTCCCCAAACTAGTTAGTAAACTACAGTAACCAGACGGCATCAACTCTCTAGCTGAGGCTCCATAGGGAAGGCTCTTGAAGCCCCAGTCACCACTGCCCAGCCTGAGAAGGCCAATGTCCCTGCCAAGGCCAGTCTATCATATACACTCAGGGAGACAGAGGTGAAGGCAGGGGCTGCCCGTCCGGTACATACAGAAACAGAACGGAGCATCGAAGCTACAGGGTGCCTCTAAAACTTCCCTCAGCTGCTTCTCTCACCATCTGGCTGTCAGAGCTCTTAGAATCTATTTTATGTCATTTTATTTTCTATTTTATTGTTTTTAGAGACAGGGTCTCACTCTGTTGTTCAGGCTGGAGTTGAGTGGCGCAATCATAGCTCACTGTGACCTTGAACTCCTGGGCTCAAGTGATCCTCCCGACTCGGCTTCCTGAGTAGCTAGGATTACAGGCATAAACCACCATGTTTGCCTATTTTTTCTTTTTTTTTCTTTGAGATACAGTCTCACCCAGGCTGGAGTGCAGTGGCGCCATCTCAGCTCACTGCAACCTCCACCTCCTAGGTTCAAGCGATCCTCCTACCTCAGCCTCCTGAGTAGCTGGAATTACAGGTATGTGCCACCATGCCAGGCTAATTTTTGTAATTTTGGTAGAAATGGGGTTTCACCATGTTGCCCAGGCCGGTCTTGAACTCCTGGGATCAAGCGATTTGCCCACCTCGGCCTCCCAAAGTGTTGGGATTACAGGCGTGAGCCACCACACCCAGCCCCACCTATTTTTTTTTTTTTTAATTTTGTAGACATGGAGTCTAGCTACACTGCCTATGCTAGTCTTGAATTTCTGGCCTCAAGCGATCCTTCTGCCTTGGCCTCCCAAAGCACTGGGATTACAGGTGTGAGCCACCACACTTGGGCATTATTTTATTCTTGAACCAAGGCACCACAGTGGTGGTAGCAAGGGTGGCCTGGGGACTCTATCCTCCTGTGGCAGACTCTGCTCATCATATTTTCCGTATCCGTGGTTTCCTCTTTTTTACTTGGCTGTGATGCCAGAGCCACAGAACAGCAGAGCAAGAAGACAGAAGCAGCTACCAGCCATATGGGTGCTGGAGACAAAATAAAATCTTTCTACTCACATGAGACACTGTTGGCTGGCTTATGTGTGCTTGAATCAGTTCCTAACTGATACACTCTGATTTGTAGCATTCACTAATTTCCGTGGTGTAAATATTCCCCCTGGGGCCAATTTCTCTATAATGTCTGTCCACTCCCCTAAGCCAGTTAAGTAAAAACACGTATTTTCTATGTAAGTATAACATCAAAACAAGTTCCCTAGGAATCCACCCCATGGCCAGATGGCTGCCTCCAAGCCTCTCCACAGCCTCTAGGGCTGCCCTTGTGGTTCCATAAATGTCCCTTCTCTTACTTGCTGCGTTACTGCCTCCCTAGGACCCACCCAGGCAGGAAGCACCCAGAAGATATTTCTCCTGAGTCTGCTTCCTCCACAGGACAAGACATTTATGCCAAGGAGACAGCAGAGTGGGGGCTTTTAAGCTTGTGGTTTGAGCCCTGATACTTACAAGCATCCTGGGAGTTATTTGTTTAACTCTCAGTTTGCTCTTCTGTATAATGGGCTCAATATTCCCAGCCTTACCGGGCTGATTGCTGTGAAGATTAAATGAGAAAATACCCAGAGTAAGTGCTCAGTGCTGTGCCCAGTCATCTTAGGATAAATTCCTTGAAGAGGAATTTCTGGGTTGCAGTTTCTGCTCATTCAGAATTTTGAAATTAAATTTTGAATTAAAAAATCCCTTCCAATGGGTTAATTCCAGTGTGAGAATATCCCATTGCTCCAGAACTTCATTACTACCATGGATGGTCATTTTCTTTATCTTTGCTAATTGTTTAGGCAAAGGCAGTATTTTGTTTTTTTCTCGTTCACTTTAAAGTTGGGTGTCTCTTTAATTCCTAACAGAGTTGATTACTCTTTCATGTTTTTTGGTCATTTGGATTTCTTTTGACAATTTTTTTTTTGAGACAGAGTTTCACTCTTATTGCCTAGGCTGGAGTGCAATGGCACAATCTCAGCTCACTGCAACCTCCGCCTCCTGGGTTCAAGCGATTCTCCTGCCTCAGCCTCCCGAGTAGCTGGGATTACAGGCACCCACCACCATACCTGGCTAATTTTTTGTATTTTTAGTAGAGATGGGATTTCACCATATTGGCCAGGCTGGTCTTGAACTCCTGACCTCAAGTCATCTGCCCACCTCAGTCTCCCAAAGTGCTGGGATTACAGGCGTCAGCCACTGCACCCGGCCATTGCAAATTTCTTGTTCTCACCTTGCACCTGTTTTCTTTTGAGTTGTAGGGGGTGAGGGAAACGGAGCAGTTGAAGCTGGTTTGGGTGATGCAGTGGCAGTAGAATTGACAATAACAAGAGGGATGTGAGAGAAGTTTGAAAGCAAAATAGTTGGTGATTTTGGTGATGGTTTGGTTGTGGGTGGAGAAGGAGAGAGGGCAGTTCAGAATGACACCCAGGTTTCTGGTTTGAACGGTTCATTTGACGGCAGTGGCCTTTTCTGAGATGAAGATTAGTGGTGAAGATGATGTTTGTCATTTTGGTCATTTGAGTTTGAGATGCTCTGTGGAGCACCAGAGTCTAGTAAACAGTTGGATTTGTAGGCTTGGTGCTCTGAAGGCTGATGTCAGTGGAAGGCCAAGTCCTTGATCTGTGGTATGAGAATTCCCACGGAGACTGTGCAAGGAGGAGGACTTAATAGAGAAGAGAGAGGAACGCCTGTACTGAACAGGTGGACAGAGAAAGAAGACTGGGAAGTAGTGATGGGAAAAGTAATCGGAGATGAGAGGGATGGGGGCCATGGATGCTACGGAAGAGGGTGATCATGACAAAGAAGTGGGGGAACAGGATCAAAGACATTGCGTAAGACCAAGAGGAGAGATATCCCCGTGGGTTTGGAGATGAGGAAGAGCCGTTTAATAGTGTGAGGGTGGCAGAAGCCAGACTATGATGGGTTGAGGAGTGAATGAGGTGAGGACACAAATACTGAGGGTTGGGTCTCTACAGGGTCAGAAATGTTGAGGAAAATGAGTGGTGGTCCTAGCTAGAGGGGGCATGCCTATTTCCCCACCCCTTTACCAATACTGGATTTGGCCATTTTTTAAAATTTATTAATTTATTAATTTTTATTTATTTAGTTTTTGATACAGGGTCTCGCTCTCTCACCCAGGCTGTAGTGCAGTGGTGTGATCATGCCTCACTGCAGCCTTGACCTCCTGGGCCCAAGCCATCCTCCTACCTTAGCCTCCCAAGTAGCTGGGACTACAGGTGTGCGCCACCATGCCCAGCTAATGTTTTGGTTTTTTGTAGAGACAGGGTCTCCCTATGTTACCCAGGCTGGTCTCATGGAACTCCTGGGCTCAAGTGATCCTTCCACTTTGGCCTCCCAAAATGCTGGGATTACCAGCGTGAGCCACCGTGCCCAGCCCAGTTTTTAGTCTTCCCCTAGTTGATAAGTAAAAGTGTCTTTTCACTATTTTTATTTGCATTTATTTGATTTTCAGTGTGGTTAATTGGTCATTTGCTTTTCTTAGAAGAGTCACCCCTCCCAGGGTTGTTAGATTTAGCAAATAAAATATAAGATGCCCAGTTAAAGCTGAATTCCAGATTGTTAACTGAAAAAATCACACCATTTATAAATTTGGCAAGACTATTTCTTGTAAAGGGTTGCAGCCTGTAGGTTGGCCATTCTGCATGCTGAGAAGCACAGCCTCCAGCAGAGGCTCCTTAAGCACTTGGGGAGAGGGGAGAATGGAACAGGGATTTCTGCTGAATGGGTTGGTCAAAGTATACATATTCAGCAGGTTATAGGAAGAGCCATGAATATTCACAAAGGGGGGCCTGACACATGAATACTGAACAAACATGCATGTTACATGCATCCCATGTTCACTTTGGGGTGGGGACATAACATTTAAATGCCTTACAATTAAGCCCTGTACATCAAAAGGTGAAGTAGGAACAGGAAGGCACTCAAGCGTAGCCTCTGTAAACCAGCCAGAGCCAGTCCATGAGTGGTGATCTCTTATCAGGAGAACGTTACTGAAATGAGTCTCTTGTCCAGTCAAAGTCGTAGTTATGGCTTGTGGAGCAGGGCTGGGAGGGGGTCCGTTAGTCAGGGGGTCAGTTAGTCAGAGTCTCACGGTAAATGAGCTGCAACTGTTTTACTATCGCTTGTTTCAAAGCTAGGGTTTGTTTAGCTGCTAGAGAAAAAGAAAATAGAATATAGTTTATTCTCTCTCTCTCTTTTTTTTTTTTTGAGACCAATTCTCTCTCTGTTGCCCAGGCTGGAGTGCAGTTGCACAATCTTGGCTCGCTGCAACCTCTGCCTCCTGGGTTCCAGTGATTCTCCTGCCTCAGCCTCCCGTGTAGCCTCCCGCATAGGTGGGTGTGTGCATGCCACCACATCCAGCTAATTTGTTTTTTTTTTTTGTATTTTTAGTAGAGACAGGGTTTCACCATGTTGGCCAGGCTGGTCTTGAACTCCTGATCCGCCCACTTTGGCCTCCCGAAGTGCTGGGATTGCAGGTGTGAGCCACCATGCTTGGCCTAGTTTATTCTTAAAATTTTTTTTTATTTTTAAAATTTTATTTTATTTTAAAAATAGAGATGGGATCTCACTATGTTGCCCAGGCTGGTCTTGGACTCCTGGCCTCAAGCAATCGTCCAACCTCGGCCTCCCAAAGCACTGGAATTACAGATGTGAGCCACCATGCCTGACCCATAACTTATTCTATGAGTGTAGGGGTGCGTGACTTAACCCTAGCTTGGCATGGCCTTATGTCTTGTTTATAATTTGGTTTCGTATTGTCACAAACTATCTGTTTCATCAGTCTTACAATCACTATTTTTTTTTTCCTCGCTCTGTGGCCCAGGCTGAAGTACAGTGGCACGATCTCGGCTTACTGCAACCTCTACCTCCTGGGTTCAACTGATCCTCATGCCTCAGCCTCCCAAGTAGCTGGGACTACAGGCAGGCGCCACCACACCTGGCTAATTTTTTGTATTTTTTTAGCAAAGATGGGGTTTCATCATGTTTCCCAGGCTGGTCTTAAACTTCTGACTTCAAGTGATCCACCCACTTTGGCCTCCCAAAGTGCTAGGATTACAGGTGTGAGCCACCTCGCCCTGACTTTACGATCTCCATTTTAACGTGAATGCTGGCCAGTTGTTGTGTCTAAACTGCAAAAGGGAGAGGGTATAGCGAGGCGCATCCTATCTCCTGTACTGTCATGGCTGGGAACTCAGTTTTTAAGGTTTCTTCGGAGCCTGCATGGTTACCAGTGGGTCCGTTCGGTGGTTGGGAGTGCTAAGGACTTTATTTTTAGTTCTCAAGATAAACAAGAAATACTTTTAAAGTATAAGTATGTCCCAGATAATTCATGGGGTATACCTGTATTTTATCTGGCCACCCTCCCCCACCCCAAGTTTATAAAAAATACCACATGTACACATTTATAGCCCAGTGTAGTTTCACTTAGTGTTTTGAGTCATTTCAAGTTTATTTTGTGAGATATAGTTCTAACTTAATTTTTTCTTTTTTCTTTTTTTTTGAGACAAAGTCACACTCTTGTCCCCCAGTCTGGAGTGTAATGGTGCGATCTCGGCTCACGGCAACCTCCACCTCCCGGCTTCAAGTGATTCTCCTGTCTCAGCCTCCCGAGTAGCTGGGATTACAGGTGTGCACCACCACGCCCAGCTAATTTTTTGTATTTTTAAGTATAGACGGGGCTTCACCATGTTGGCTAGGCTGATCTCGAACTCCTGACCTCAGGTGATCTGCCCGCCTCGGTCTCCCAAAGTGCTAGGATTACAGGCGTGAGCCACTACGCCCGGCTCACTTTTCCTAAGTGGTTAGGAAGTTGTCCCAACATTATTTATTGAATAATCTAGCAATTTCTCACTGATGAGGAAAACCATGTTGATCATTCATCGAATTCTTTTATGCACTTTGGTCTCATCTTTCTATTCTGTTTTATTGATCACTTGTCTATTCTGTTTTATTAATTATGATTTTAACTTTTCTCTATTTATGATGCTTTGACATCTTGGGGGTATTACTAATCTTGGAGAGACCACCCCTCCCAGGGCTAGCTCATTCTTAGTAAACAACTTGCCTATGAGCAAGTTGTTTAAATGCAAGTTGTTCTGTATGAAAACCAACCAATCTGGAGCCCATACCTGAAACTACCTTCTTATCTAACACACCAACCCAAAATTCCTCCTGCCCTAAACTGAGGCAGAGCCAGATATTAGACAACCAGGGACCGCCTCTTCATCCCAGAGCTAGTGAAATTATTCAGACTATCCAATTCTAAACCTGTTCAGCTGCTTACCTGGCCTCACCCACTCCTTCCCAGGAGTACCACAAGAAAGGCCCTGGCCCATGCTTTCCCCTGCTCCTTCTGCCTCTTGACTGACCCTGGTGCTTCTCTGTGTGGCCCTGCATGGTGTGGCATGCACCCTCCTTCTGGGAACTGTTAATAATAAACCCTTCTTTCAAGGGGAGTTGTGTCTGTCACCTTACCATGTTTGATGAGAATAAAATCCTTTTAAATATATGTGTATATATATATATATATATATATATATATGTGTATATATATATATATATATATATATATAATAATTATTATTATTTTTAGACGGAGTCTTGCTCTGTCTCCCAGGCTGGAGTGCAGTGGCACAGTCTTGGCTCACTGCAGCCTCCACCTCCTGGGTTCAGGCGATTTTCCTGTCTCAGCCTCTGGAGCAGCTGGGATTACAGGTGAGTGGCACCACACCCGGATAATTTTTGTATTTTTAGTAGAGATGGGTATCACCATGTTGGCCAGGTTGGTCTCAAACTCCTGACCTCAAGAGACCCGCCCGCCTTGGCCTCCCAAAGTGCTGGGATTACAGGCATGAGCCACCGTGCCCAGCCAAAATCCTTTTAAATTTTAAAACGTCTGTGCCAGTGCCATATTGTTTTAATTTCTAAAACTTTGTAATATATTTTAATGGATGGGGAAGCCCCTTCTCAATCTTATTTTTCAGATTTTTCCTGAATATTTTTATAGCGTTATGCCTCAATTTAATTTTAGAATTGCTTTCTAAATTCTAAGATAAGGTCTTTAGGGATTTTGAGTTGGAATATATAAATTTTAACGTTAATTTGAGGGAAATAGGTGGGTATGCCTTTACCAATATTATGAATGGAATATTTGCCCATTAACTTTTCTAACTATTTAAAGCAATTTTTTTTTGAGATGGAGTGTCGCTCTGTCACCCAGGTTTGAGTGCAGTGGCATGATCTTGGCTCACTGCAACCTCCACGTCCCAGGCTCAAGTGATTCTCCTGCCTCAGCCTCCTGAGTAACTGGGACTACAGGCATGTGCCACCATGCCCAGCCAATTTTTGTATTTTTAGTGGAGACGGGGTTTCACCATGTTGACCAGGCTGGTCTTGTACTCCTGACCTCAAGTGATCCGCCCACCTCATCCTTCCGAAGTGCTGGGATTATAGGCATGAGCCACCACACTCAGCCTCTAACTACTTTTTATTGTTTGGTGAGAATGCTATTGATTTTTGTATATTTGCTTTATAATTGGCTATGTTCCTGGACTCACTTAATATTTTTAATGGATTTTTTGGGGGGGATTTCTAGATATATAGTCATATTAACTTTATATGATGCTTACTTTGCCTCCTTCCTTCTAACATTTATATATCATTTCATGTGTTTCCCTAACTAAATTAACTAGGACTTTCAGAGCAATGTCAATTAAGAGTTGTGACTGGGATGCTTGATTGTTCTTCGCTTAATGGAGCTAGAGTTTCATTGTGAAACATGATGCTTAAAGTTGGTCTGAGACATTTTAAAAAATCGTAAGAAAGAATCTTATTTCTATTTTACAAAGGCTTTAAAAACTTAGTTATATGGATATTATATTTATCAAGTGCATTTTCATTATCTTTTAAAATATATGGTTTTCTTTTTCTACTTATTAACAAGATAAATTATATTAATAGTTTTTCTAATATTGATCAATCTTTTTATTCCTGTAACTAATACCACTTGGTCATGGTATATTTTTCTTTTAAACCATTATTATAGACTATTTCTCAGATAAATTACATTAATAGATTTATTAATATTGAACCATCCTAACATTCCTATGATAAACACCACTTGATCAAAGTATATTTCTATCCTAATACACTGTTAAGTTGTCCTTGCTAATATTTTTAAGAGTACGAACTCCTAGCCTGTAAACGCAGTTGTATGAGAAATATAGCATTTCTCTCTCTCTCTCCTTTTTTTTTTTTTTTTCAGAGGCAGGGTCTTGCTATGTTGTCCAGGCTGGACTGCAGTGGCCTATGGGCTCAAGCAATCCTGCCTCGGCCTCCCAAGTAGTTCAGACTACAGGCACATGCCACCAAGCCTGGCTTTTTATCTTTTTTAGTTTTTGAGATAGGGTCTTGCTATGGTGCCTAGGTTGGTCTGGGACTCCTGTCCCCAAGCTATCCTCCTGCGTCAGCCTCCTAAATAGCTAGGATTACAGGTGTGAGCCACCACGCCCAGCAACATTTCTCATCCTGCCTCAATTTTATTTAGGAGTTTTGTAGCAATGTGAGTAAGCGAGGTTGGTCTTGTCTTTTTCTTTTCTGCATGACCCTTGTCGAGTTAGGTGGACAAGATCTTCTTAAAGAAAACCAAGGATATTTTCTTCTTTCTCTATGCCCTGGAACAGTTGTCCCTGTTAATTCATAGAACTGCCTAACATAGGATGCATTATTTCCATTTTATACCTGAGGATACTGAGGTTCAGACTGGCCGCCATTAAGCCTGATGTCAAGGTCTCTGGGAACTTTGTTACAGAGAAGCAACGTAGCATGGTGGTTGTCTTAGCACATTTGTGCTGCTGTAACAAATTACTTGAGATGGAGTCATTTATAAAGAACAGACATTTATTTTCTCACTGTTTTGGAGACTGGGAGTTCCAAGACCAAGGTGCTGACAGGTTTGGTGTCCAGGAAGGCCCTGCTCAGATTATGGTATCTTCTTACCACGACACCCTCACGTGGCACAAGGGGGAAGAGCAGAAAGGGGCCTAGCTAGTTCCTTTGAGCCCTTTCATCACGGCACTAATCCCATTCACAAGGGCAGTCCCTCATGACTTCATCACCTCCCAAAAGGCCCCACCTGTTAATACCATCACCTTGGGGTTTCAGTTCCAGTATATGAGTTTTGAAGGGACACACACATCCAAACCATTGCAGTGGTTAAGAGTTTGAGCTCAGCAGGGCACAGTGGCTCATGCCTGTAATCCCAGCACCTTGGGAGGCCTAGGTGGATGGATCACCTGAGGTCAGGAGTTCGAGACCAGCCTGGCCAATATAGTGAAACCCTGTTTCAACTAAAAACACACAAAAATTAGCTGAGCGTGGTGGCACACGCCCATAATCCCAGCTACTTGGGAGGCTGACGCAGGAGAATTGCTTGAACCTGGGAGGCGGGGGTTGCAGTGAGCCAAGATTGCGCCACTGCACTCCAGCCTAGGTGACAGAGTGAGACACCATCTCAAAAGAAAAAAAAAAAAAGAGTTTGAGGTCTCAGGACAGGCTAACCAGTCAAGTGACCTTACTGGGGAGTTGGGAGACCTTCACCTACAGTTCTCATGAGTTCTCATCTCAAGATGATTGAGTATAGAACTGAGAGCATTGCCTGGCACATAGTAAACACTAAATAGATGGGAGTTGGAAAACAGAATGGAACAAAACCAAACCCAGAAGGCGGAACCAGGAATCAGGCCAAGGGAGAAGAGCCGTTCTGAGGATGGCTGCTTCCAGGCTGAGGAAAAGCGTCAGGAACAATCTATCTCTGTCCTCAGTAGCACTCCTTCTGTGCCTTCCAGATTAGCACGTCTTGCCAGAACAGAGATGCGGGCACCAGCTCAACAATTGGTTTTCTAACTGGAGGCCTCAGATTCTCCTAAGCCAGGGCCCTTCATGGTCAATCCTGGCCTGGGACTGTATTAGAAGAAAGAATTCTGCAATCAAAGTAAAGCAATTAGCTTTTTTTTTTTTTTTTTTTTTTTTAAATAAAGCGACAGGGTCTTGCCCTGTTGCCTAGGCTGGAGTGCAGTGGCATGATCGTAGCTCACCACAGCCTCAAACTCCTGGGCTCAAGGGATCCTCCTACCTCAGCTTCCCAAGTAGCTAGGACTATTGGTGCACACCACCATGCCCATCTAATTTTTTATTTTTATTTTTTTTGTAGAGATGGGGGTCTCACTTTGTTTCCCAGGCGGGTCTTGAGTTCCTGGGCTCAAGTGATCCTCTGCCTTTGTCCCTGAAAGTACTGGGATTACAGGCCTGAGCCACCTCACCTGGTTGCAATTCACATTTTTACTGGTATGTCCTGAATAATGTAAAAAAGGATTTGTGATGGTTAATTTTAGGCATCAACCCGACTGGGTTAAGGGATATCCCATTAGCTGGTGAAGCCTTATTTCTGGGTATGTCTGTGAGGGTGGAAGAGATGGGCATTTGAACCAGTGGACTGAGTAAGGAAGATTCACCCTCACCCGAATGGCTGAGGGTCTGGATAAAACAACAAAGCAGAGGAGAGGAATATTCACTCCCCTGGAGCTGGGACACTCATCTTCTCCTTCCCTTGGACATCTGAACTCCAGGTTTTCTGGCCTCTGGACTCCAGGACTTGCACCAGTGATCTGCCAGGTTGTCAGGCCTTTGGCCTCAAACTCAGAGATACACCATTGGCTACCCTGATCTCAGGCCTTTGGACTTGGACTGAGCTATGCCACCAGCTTCCCTGGCTCTTCAGCTTGCAGATGACATACCATGAGACTTCTCAGCCTCCATAATCATGTGAGACAATTTCCACAGTTAATTTCCTCTCATCTATCTATCTATCCATCCATCTCATCTGTATCTATCTATCTCACCTCTATCTCTATCTATTTAATCGCTAGCTTTTTTTTTTTTTTTTTTTTTTTGGTGAGATGGAGTCTCGCTTTATCACCCAGGCTGGAGTGCGGTGGCTCCATCTTGGCTTACTGAAACCTCCGTCTCCTGTGCTCAAGTGATCCTCCCACCTCGGCCTCCCAAGTAGCTGGGACTACAGGCGTGTGCCACCATGCCCAGATAATTTTTGTATTTTTAGTAGAGACAGGGTCTCACTATGTTGCCCAGGCTGGTCTTGAGCTCCTGAGCTCAAGGGATCCACCTGCCTCAGCCTCTCAAAGTGTTGGGATTACAGGTGTGAGCCACCGTGCCCGTAATCTGTATCTCATCTCTATATCTATCTGTCTATCTATCTATCTATCATCTATCATCTATCTTATGTATCTAATCCATCATCTATCAGTCATCTATCTAATCTATCTTCTATCTAATCTATCATCTATCTGTCATTTATCTTATCTATCTATCTATATCCACCCATCTAATCCATCCATCCATCCATCTATCCATCCATCCATCCATCCATCCTATAGGTTCTGCTTCTCTGGAGAACTCTAATAATATAGGATTCAATGAAGAATGCTCATACCTGAAGTTGCCTCTTTTCTCACTCATCTCCCAGCTGCCTTGAAGACTCAGCCCTTCACCCTCAACTCCCATCCCAGCTGGGTGACCATCCCCTCTCCTTCCAGCCCTCATTCCATTCCTTCTCTATGTGGTGCTCACTCATGGAGCTCAGCCCCCAACATGACCTCCAAGGCAAGGTAGTTTGTTTTGGGCTCTGATTCTTCTCCCACATGAACCAGCTGCTCCTAGAACTGGCTGACGCTCTTCTTTGACGTCCTTGAGGATGATTTTTGTTTGCAGAGAAGACTATTAAGAAGGTTTATTTTTGGTTTTAAAAATGGAGTCGATTTATTAAAATTACAAATTCAAAAACCTTGGTTCCTCCTTAGGCTTTTATGTTCAGCTTACAAATCTTATTATTCTATTTATAAGCCTAATAAATGTCAACAATAATTTTTAAGGTGACTTTGAATAATGTTTGGTCCCACTTAAGAACTTAGTTAATTAAACACCTTTACAAATAAACTTAATAAATATATTTGATTTCTTTTTAAGTATTTAAGTTTTCTCACTTAACAAACAAAACTTCCCTGAGTACAAAATAATTCTTATCAATCTAGAAAATTAAACTAATAAATATGGTGAGCCTAAAACTCACCTAGATTTTCCAATATTGTGCATTACTTTAATAAGATTTCAATTTGAAATCGTAGGTCTTAATTAATTACCCCATTGCACATTTAAAATGGAGTTACAAGATTGTCATTCTAGTAGGCCAAATACTCTTAAACATTATAAATACATAAAACATTATGGTTTTGATGGTCTTAGACCTTTCTATACTTAATTTTAAATAATAATCGCTAATGCTTATATAGTGTTTTCTATGTGCCAGGTTCTGTTCTAAGTGCTTTTCACATATTACGCATTAGTGCATTTAATTATCATGACCCTTGACCACACACCTCGAGTGGGCCCGGAAGGCTGCCTAGCAAGCACACTCCGTGCCGCAGACCCTTCACTCTCCCACGTGCTCTGAAGTGAGTGCTTCATACATCCTGCTCACTCCTCAACCTCCCAGCACCTCTCCCGTCTCATTCTCAGCCAGTGACCTGCCCTGCAATGATCCGTGGTCATCCCCATCAGCAAGCAGACATGCTGTGATTTCTCCCATCTTATAACACAGAACAAGACAAAACAAACGTTTTTGACCAGATTTTCCTGCCAGCTACTACCCCACTTTTTTCTTACTCACCTCTGCGGTAAAACTCCTCAAGAGGGTGGTGGGTTTGGCTCCCCATTCCTCTCTTCCCAGGCTATTCTAAACCCACCCTGCCAGTCCTTCTCTTCAGTACTTGCCTGGATCATCTTCTTTCATCTTAGTGGACGCACCCAGCAGTAGCATCTGACACGCCCTCTCTCTTCCTGCAGACACCACTTCTAGGACATCACCTTCTCTGGGTTTTCCTCCTACATCACTGGTTATGCTAAGTCTCCTTGGTGGTTCCTCCTCTTCCCTCGTCTCTGCTCATGTTGGATGTCCTGGGTCTTGGCAAGATCCATTGAAGCTCCTCTCTTCCCTATGTGCTCTCATTTCCTGGCTGGTCTTTAATACATTTTCTGATATGCCTATGATTCCCGAAGTTTTATTGTCAGCCTAGAACTCTCTTCTCACTCCACACTCAAGTATCCAATCACCTAGTGGAGCTCTCTACTTGGATGTCTAATAGACGTCTAAGAGCTGGGTGTGTGGTACGCACCTGTAGTCCTAGCTACTCGGGACACTGAGCGGGGAGGATTGCTTGAGCCAGGAGTTGGAGGCTGCAGTGAGCTGTGATCACGCCACTGCACCCCAGCCTGGGCGACAGAGTGAGACTCTTTCTCAAAAAATAAAATAAAATAAAATAAAAATAGACATCTCAAACTGAACATGTTCAAAACTGAATTCCTGATCTTTCCCCTACAAAGGCTGCTCTACCTCAGTTGATGAGTGTCCTTCCAATTGCTCAGACCAAAAACGGATGACTCCCCTCTCTTCCTCACACCCCATATTCCAGTTGGGAAATTCTGTTGGTTCTACCATCAAAATACATCCAGAATCTGGCCATTTCTTACCACCTCCGCTGTTACTGCCTTTGTCTGAACCACTGCGATCTCTCGCATGGATTGCTGCAATAGCCATTGCATTTCCTGTATGTTCTTCCTGCGTCTACCTTGTTCACTTATCTTCTAGTCTCAACACAGAATCCAGAGGGATTCTTTTAATATGTGATCAGATCATGTCCCTCCTCTGCTCAAAACCTTTGGTGGCTCCCATATCATTCAGAGTAAAAGCCAAAGTCCTTTCAGTGCCCTCCAGGGCTTGCCACCATCTGATTCCTTTCCCTTTTTTTTTTTTTTTTTTTTTTTAGATGGAGTCTCTCTCTGTCACCCAGGCTGGAGTGCAATGGCGCGATCTCGGCTCACTGCAACCTCTGCCTCCCCGGTTCAAGTGATTCTTTTGCTTCAGGCTCCTGAGTAGCTGGGATTACAGGTGCATGCCACCACATCTGACTAATTTTTGTATTTTAAGTAGAGACAAGGGTTCATCATGTTGGTCAGGCTGGTCTCGAACTCCTGACCTTGTGATCCACCTACCTCGGCCTCCCAAAGTGCTGAGATTACAGGTGTGAGCCACCACACCCGACCCTGATTCCTTTTCTTACTCCTTTCTCCCCTCCTCAGCTGCAGCCATCTGGTTTTCTTGTTTTTTCTCCAACACTCCCTGACAAGCTCTTGCCGCAGGGCCTTTGCGCTAGCTGTTTGTTTGTTCCTTCTGCTGGGAGAGCTCTTTCCCCAGATATCTGCTTTGACTCACTCACTCACCTCCTTTAAGTTCCCACTCAAATCTCACCATCTCAATGAAGCCAACTCTGACTACTCTAGGAATCTAGCAAGCCCTCCCTCCCCTCTTTCTCTGTCTTTCTCTGCTTTATTTTTTCCTTTTTCCACAGCACCTATCATGTCCAAAAATACATATATTTGCTTGCTTATTGCATTCACTGTTTGTCTCCCCCTGCGAGAGGTCAAGATCTTTGTTTTGTTCTCTGATGTCTACCAAATGCCTAGAATAATGCTTGCATTTGGTAGGCACTCAATAAACACTTTCTTATATATGTAATCCACGAGATAAATATAATTTTTATCACTTTTACAGCATCTGAAGGACGTAGTCTGGGGCCTGGCCCCAGAAGCTGAGGTATAAAGAAGGTAACAAACTTAATCAGATCACCCAGCCAATAAGTAGTGGAGCTGAGAGTTGAACTAAGAATCCTTGCGCTTAGCCGCTACTTCAAATTGCTTTCTTGAAACTTACAAAATGGGAGCCTCATGTAGGCTGCTTCCTGGATTCCAGTGACTCACATGATCTAATTATTCTCTTTACTCTGAGAAGGCTGCACTCTTACTCAGATTGGGGCTAGGTTTCACGTTTCTTTGTCTCCTAAGATATGTAAACATGGTATTTCATTTTACAACAAAGACCTTTGAACTGGATTGGATCTTTCATTCTGTCATGTTCTTGGGGCCCCACAACTCCATGGACAGAAAGTGAGCACCACGAAGACAGGTCTTGTTGGATATTCTCTTTGTCCCTTTCTGATTCCCCAGTGCCCAGAGCAAGGTGGGTGCTCCACAAGTATGTGTTCAATGTCGTATGAATGACATTGGAGATGGTATCCAGTTAAATTTTAGCCTTGTGGCCTTGTCTGACTTGAGGTCATGGTTCATCATGCCTCAAGTCAGGCAATGAAAATGAGAAGGAACCAGTAGAGTATGGAACAGATTGGGAAATCTTCCCGTTTTCATTGTCTGAAAGTGCTGGAGTGCCTGCAGGGCACGGTGATCATCCATAGGCTTATGGTTCCTTGGGTAACTGCCCCCAGCGCCACGTGACCTGGGTGGAGTTATCAATTACGGTGCCCCAGTTGCCTCCGCCATGAAGTGGAGGAGCGTGCCCCAACCTAGGCAGGGCCCCAGACTGCATCCTTCAGACACTGTAACGACTGACCCTGCAACTCAAGCTGGACAAGCAGTCTATGGTTTTTATTATTGTTGTTCTGATTATTACTGTTATAATGAACAGGATAGGCCAGTCCTCGTTCTTATGTTTCACAAGGGAATGAAGGGTGGGCTGTCGGCGAGCTGCCTCTGAGGTTACCAGTGGATCCCTTTCTGGTTGTGTGGACAATGTCTTAGTGTGTTCATGCTGCTTTAACAAAATACCTGAGACTGGATCATTTGTAAGGAACAGAAATCGATTTCTCACAGTTTTGCAGGCTGGAAGTTCAAGATCAAGGTGCTGGCAGGTTCAGTGTCTGGTGACGGGCCGGTCCCTGCTTCTAAGAGGGTGCCTCGTTGCTGTATCCTCCAGAGGGGACGAATGCTGTGTCCTCCCATGGCGGAAGCGACAGAAGGGCAAAAGAGCCTAGCTAGTTCCCTTGAGACCTTTTATAAGGGCACTACTCCCATTCATGCAGGTGGAGCCCTTATTTATTTATTATTTATTTATTTGTTTATTTATTGAGACGGAGTTTTCTCTTGTTGCCCAGGCTGGAGTGCAATGGTGCGATCTCAGCTCACCGCAACCTCCGCCTCCCAGGTTCGTGATCTTCCTGCCTCAGCCTCCTGAGTAGCTGGGATTACAGGCATATGCACCATGCCCGGCTAATTTTGTATTTTTAGTAGAGATGGGATTTCTCCATGTTGGTCAAGCTGGTCTCGAACTCCTGACCTCAGGTGATCCATCCGCCTCGGTCTCCCAAAGTGTTGGAATTACAGGCATGAGCCACTGCACCCGGCCTATTTTTTTGAGACAGGGTCTCTCTCTGTCGCCCAGGCTGGAGTGTAATAGCGTGTTCTCGGCTCACTGCAACCTCTGAATCCCAGGCTCAAATGTTCCTCCTGCCTCAGCCTCCCAGGTAGCTGGGACTACAGGCATGCACCCCTATGCCTGGATAATTTTTTATATTTTTTTGTAGAGAGAGGGTTTTGCCATGTTGCCCAGGCTGAGAGCTCTTATGTCTTAATCACCTCCTGGAGGCCTCACCTCTGGGTACTATCACACTGGGTTTTAGTTCCACCCTTATGAATTTTGGGGGACACATACATCCAAACCATAGCAGAGACTGTGTAACATGAAGGAGTGGAGCCAGCACACAGAAAAAGGTGAGAGAGAGAGAGAGATGGAGGAGGAGAAAGGAGGGAGGGAGGATGAGAGGGAGGGAAGAAGGAAGGGAGGGGAAGAGGAAAACAGAGAGAGAGAGAGACTTATGATTTGTTTTAATGAGAGCTCTTCAACAGCCTTTTAAATCTTTTCTTTGATTATTGTTCTCTTCAGCTTTTCTACTTCTCGAGTCAATTTTGGTCATTTATATTTTGATTGACTGTCAGTCTCCCGTGGACTAAGACATTTGTTGCCATAATGCTAACTTTTAAATTATTTAGTAACTTCTATAACTGTAGTGATATCTCCTTTCTCATCCTTTATATATATTTTCTCTCTTTTTTATTTATTTAAGCTTGCAAGTGATTTTGTGCTTTTATTTTATTTTGAGACGGGGTCTCACTCTGCTGCCAAAGCTGGAGTGCAGTGGTGTGATCGTAAGTCACTATAGCCTCAACCTCCTAGTGATCCTCCCACCTCAGCCTTCCGAGTTGCTGGGACTACAGACTTGCACCACCATGCCTGGCTAATTTATTTTATTTTATTTTATTTGTGGAGACAGGACCTCACCATGTTGCCCAGGCTGGTTTTGAACTCTTGGGTTCAAGTGATCTGGTGGTCTTGGCCTCCCAAAGTGTTAAGTTTACAGGCATGAGCCACTGTGCCAGTCAATTTTGTGCATTTATGTATTTATGTATGTATGTATTTATTTATTTATTTGCTATTTTTATCTTTATTTTTTGAGACAGTCTCGCTCTATTGCTGGAGTGCAATGGTGCGATCTCGGCTCACTGCAACCTCCGCCTCCTGGGTTCAAGCGATTCTCCTGCCTCAGCCTGCCAAGTAGCTGGGATTACAGGCACGTGCCACCATGCCTGTCTAATTTTTGTATTTTTAGTAGAGACAGGGTTTCACCATGTTGGCCAGGCTGGTCTTGAACTCCTGACCTCAAGTGATCTGCCCGCCTGGGCCTCCCAAAGTGCTGGGATTACAGATGTGAGCCACTGAGCCAGGCCAATTTTGTGTTTTTAAAAAGTACTTTCAAAGAGCCAGTTTAAAAATTTATCCTATTGAACGCTTTTACACTGTTGGTGGGACTATAAACTAGTTCAACCATTGTGGAGACAGTGGGGCGATTCCTCAAGGATCTAGAACTAGAAATACCATTTGACCCAGCCATCCCATTACTGGGCATATACCCAAAGGATTATAAATCATGCGGCTATAAAGACACATGTACACGTATGTTTATTGCGGCACTATTCACAATAGCAAAGACTTGGAACCAACTGAAATGTCCATCAATGATAGACTGGATTAAGAAAATGTGGCACATATACGCCATGGAATATTATGCAGCCATAAAAAAGGATGAGTTCATGTCCTTTGTAGGGACATGGATGAAGCTGGAAACCATCATTCTGAGCAAACTATCGCAAGGACAGAAAACCAAACACCACATGTTCTCACTCATAGGTGGGAATTGAACAATGAGAACACTTGGACACAGGGTGGGGAACATCACACACTGGGGGCCTGTCATGGGGTGGGGGGAGTGGGGAGGGATAGCATTAGGAGATATACCTAATGTAAATGATGAGTTAACGGGTGCAGCACACCAACATGGCACATGTATACATATGTAACAAACCTGCACGTTGTGCACATGTACCCTAGAACTTAAAGTATAAAAAAAAAAATTGGCTGGGTGCGGTGGCTCACGCCTGTAATCTCAGCACTTTGGGAGGCCGAGGCAGGCGGATTATGAGGTCAGGAGACTGAGACCATCCTCGCTAACACGGTGAAACCCCGTCTCTACTAAAAATACAAAAAAATAGCCAGGCGTGGTGGTGGGCACCTGTAGTCCCAGCTACTCGGGAGGCTGAGGCAGGAGAATGGCATGAACCTGGGAAGTGGAGCTTGCAGTGAGCTGAGATCAGGCCACTGCACTCCAGCCTGGGTGACAGAGCAAGACTCTGTCTCAAAAAAAAAAAATTTTTTTTTCTTTCTTTTCTACTTTTTTTCTTTCTTTTCTACTTCATTAATTTCTTATTTTATCTTTATTAATTTTCTTCTATTTTCTTTTATCTTGGTCCTTTTCTAGGTTCTTAAGTTGCATATTTATAATTAATTTATTTTCAGTTTTTCTTTCTTTTTTTTTTTTTTTTTTTGAGACGGAGTTTCATTCTTGTCGCCCAGGCCGGAGTGCAATGGTGTGATCTCGGCTCACTGCAACCTCCACCTCCCAGGTTCAAGTGATTCTCCTGACTCAGCCTCCTGAATAGCTGGGATTACAGGTGTCTGCAGCCATGCCTGGCTAATTTTTGTATTTTTAGTAGAGACAGGGTTTTGCCATGTTGGCCAGGCTGGTCTCCAACTCCTGACCTCAGGTGATCCACCTACCTTGGCCTCCCAAAGTGCTGGGATTACAGGCATGAGCCACTGCACCCGCTCATATTTTCAGTTTTTTTAAACAACAAAATTATTTAAAGTTATAAATTATCTTTGGACTACTGATCACTACCCTATAGGTTTTAAAGGGTTTCTCTTTTAACTGATTTGATTATTGTAATTTCTGGTTGGATTTCCTCTTTGACCTCAGGCATTTCCCCTCACCCACTTTTCCTGGCTAATTCTTATTTGTTCATCAGATTTCAGCTTATTCATTATTTCTTAGGAAGATCTTCTTGATCCTCAAATTGAGTTAAGGCTCCTTATTGTGAACTCTTATAAAATCGGTCCTTCCTTCCTCTCTCCCTTTCTCCTTCCTTCCTTCCTCTCTCCCTTTCTCCTTCCTTCCTTCCTTCCTCTCTCCCTCTCTCCTTCCTTCCTTCCTCTCTCCCTCTCTCCTCTCCCCTCCCCTCCCCTCCCCCCTCCCCTCCCCTCCCCTCTTCTCCTCTCTTCCTTCTTATGTTTGAGACAGAATTTCACTGTTGCCCAGGGTGAAGGGCAGTGGCGTGATTATAGCACACTACAGCCTCCAACTCCACGGCTCAAGCAATCCCCCTGGCTCAGCCTCTGGAATAGCTAGGACTACAGGAGTGCACCACCACTCCCAGCTAATTTTTTATTGTTTGTAGAGACGAGGTCTAGTTATGTTGCTCAGACTGGTCTCAAATTCCTGACCTCAAGTGATCCTCCTGCCTCGGCCTCCCAAGTAGCTGGGATTACAGGTGTCAACCATTGCCAAAAGCAGCCTCTCCTTTTTTTTTTTTTTTTTTTTTTTTTGAGACGGAGTCTCGCTCTGTCACCCAGGCTGGAGTGCAGTGGCACGATCTCAACTCACTGCAAGCTCCGCCTCCCGGGTTCACGTCATTCTCCTGCCTCAGCCTCCTGAGTGGCTGGTATTACAGGCGCCGGCCACCATGCCCGGCTAATTTTTCTATTTTTAGTAGAGACGGCGTTTCACCGTGTTAGCCAGGATGGTCTCGATCTCCTGACCTTGTGATCCTCCCACCTCGGCTCTCAAAGTGCTGGGATTACGGGTGTGAGCCACCGCGCCCGGCCGCCTCTCCTTCTTAATACATATCATAAGCGATTATTTGTGTGGTTATCTGTTTACCTTCCTCTTCCTTACCAGACTAGAAGCTCCTCAGTGCAGGGGCCGTGTGTCTCTTTCTCTGTTGTATGCATCCTCAGCAAATGAGCCAGTGCCTGACACATAGTAGGTATGCAACATGTGTTTATTGAATGAATGCCTGAAAAATGGTTGTTAATGGGAATGCAAAACAGAACAACTCTTTTGGAGGGAAACTTGGCTACACCTAAAAAAATACATGATTATGGCCAGGCACGGTGGCTCACGCCTCTAATCCCAGCACTTTGGGAGGCCGAGGTGGGCGGGTCACGAGGTCAGGAGATCGAGACCATCCTGGCTATCATGGTCAAACCCCGTCTCTACAAAAAATACAAAAGTTAGCCAGGCGTGGTGGCATGTGCCTATATTTCCAGCTACTAGGGAGGCTGAGGTGGGAGGATGGCTGAAGCCCAGGAGGTTGAGGCTGAGAGCCCTCATGTCTTAATTTCCTCCTGGAGGTCTTAAAAGTTCATCTTCATCTGGAAATCTTGTTGTTAATAAAAATATTGGCATTATTTTTGAAACTATTTTATAAAAACCACGGAATAATGCAAATACGTAATTGTTAGTGCTAGAATCTAAAATCTTCAGTGTATGAGAAAAAAGATATGAAGATAAGACCAAAGAGATTAAATAAATACCCTGAAATATTAGATTGGAATTGGAACTATCAGCAGAAACTCTTAATCCTTTTGTTTTTCCTGTTCAAAAGTATGTATTTCCTAGCTCTGTCCACTGAAAAGGTTTAGAAACAATAATAACCCGGCAGCAATGTGTGCACTTGTGCCCAGATCGTGTTCACCATCTACCAAGAACCAGGGCTCCTTGGAGGAATGGCAGATTCCAGGTCTGGGAAAAGAAGCAGACACATGGCCGGGCACGGTGGCTCACATCTGTAATCCCAACACTTTGGGAGGCCAAGGTGGGCGGATCACAAGGTCAGGAGTTCAAGACCAGCCTGGCCAATATGGTGAAACCCTGTCTTTACTAAAAATGCAAAAATTAGCCAGGCGTGGTGGTGTGTGCTTGTAGTCCCAGATACTCGGGAGGCTGAGGCAGAAGCATCACTTGAACTTGGGAGGCAGAGGTTGCAGTGAGCTGAAATTATGCCATTGCACTCCAGCCTGGGGGACAGTGAGAGACTCTGTTTCAAAAAAAAAAAAAAAAAAAAAAAAAAACCAGACAACAGGAGCCTGGGACATCCTATTGGGCCAGAAAGCAAGGACATTGTCAAAAAGTAATGGGATCATATCCAAAGGGCATAGGGGTCAACAAGAAGGGACACTCACTGGCTAAAGATGGGACTACTTATCATCAAAAGAATGATGACTGAAATGGATTGAAACATACTATGTAAACACTCATTTTTTCATATCGGTAGAGAGAAAGCCCTAAATCAAACAGGTATCATTAAATACCACTGGAGATAACCAGGGTGCAATTCCTTGTCCTGAGAATTAGCAATGGAAAGAAAGAATTAGGCCCTCATCCTGTCATTTTTCTACTACCGAATCTCAATTTAAAGCCCTAGTTTATGAGGGAAAGTTCTTTTATTAAAAAATTCCAGCTAATAAATGTGAAAGGATTGATAGAATTAGAAAACCATCTTTTTTACAACTCCTAATAAAATGATGGATTCAGGCAATAATCCCCTATAGATGAAATTATTAATGTGAAAAGCTGATGGAGAATTTCATAATGGAGGGATCAGATTGTCACACCTGAGCCCATGGGCCCACCCTAGCACTGCTCTTGTATCTCCTGAAGTGAAGTCACGTGCAGTACACAGCCCCATGCAGAGAACGGGCTGCCTTAGTTTGGATTTCCCAAAAAAGCAGACCGTATCTAGGAAAAGGATCGGGGTGCAAGTGATTTATTTGGAAGATGATCCCAGAAAGCATCCATCTTTAAGAGAATAGGGAAGTGAGGCAGGGAAAGGCAGAAAGCCAATAAAAAGTGAATTAATGAGTGGGTCTTTACTCCGGGAACTGGAGCTCCGCTCCTCTGGGGACCCTCTGAAAGGCTATACAGAACATGTCGGAAACCTTCCCTAGAGAGGCGAGGAAGCTGGGCTATTTAGCCACCAATCTCCACCCAACGCTAGTCAAAGGCTGCTCGGGGTTGTTAACTCCCTGGCTCTTCTCAGGAGCAGAAAATGCCCTCAGTTTGCAAGACTCAGAAGGTCCGCAGGTAGCCTCCAGCACTGGCCCATGGGACATGGTGGGACACCAACAGTGCCTGCTCTGGTGCCTTGCCAGAAGAGTTGAACCTGAGGCCGGACTTCTATCTACAGGAAATATAGGGGATGGAGAAGCAAGTAAATGATACCGCAAAGAGGCAAGTAGACGCACCCAGGCCGTGGGGCTCCACAGGACCAATGATTCCTTCAACGAGGGTGTTCTCTGAGCTGGTTCCCACTGTAGGCAACTGGGCATATCCTGCTGGGGCCCCTCAGAGAAACCATGAGGAATACCCTCAGAATTGTTCCACAGAAGGTCGGAAAGCTGACGCATTTATCCATGATTCCAGTCCCTCATTGCTGAGGGCTGCCGCAGGGACATCAGCTTCCTGGACTTCCAAGCTGTGTCTGCTGGAGGGTTGAGTGGCCTTCTGCAGCTGAGAAGGAAGCCCGGAGGCAGAAAAGCTGAGGGAAGCTGCAGGGCGCATTTGAAATGGGGTTCAAGCAGGGTGCACGCAACTGTCCCCCTGGATGCCCTGAGTTAACTGGGCCAAGCAGGTGTGAGGAGCGCCCCGCCAGGGTCTGGACAGTGTCTCAGCAGATGAGTTCCTGCTGCAGGTGCACTTCCGGCCTTGCTGGCTGCCTCCAGCAGATGTAAGAGTTCTGGCCCTTACCACATACTGGAATTTCTCTGTGTGGGCTGTAACGGATGTGTGGGCCCCCCCCCAAGATGTGTGGGTGTGCGTGTGTGCACACGTGTGTGTGTGCGCAGGTGATATGAAAGCGCTTTGTAGCCCTGCCTTGCTCTTAGAAGTACCCGATATTTCTCAGAGTGGTTTTCCTGGACCCAACCCATTTCCTCCTCGCAGACAGGGGCTCTGTGACACTTGAGCTTGGTCATGCCACTTCCCTGCTTAAGGTCATCCAAGCAGCACCGATGGCTCCTGAGTTCCCAGACCCTGAGATGCTGGAGTGGGGCTGGAGGATGGGCCATTGCTGGGCTGCCTGGATCGGGCACCTGGGCCCGTGGGTCTTACAGGGGTCTCGAGAGGTTGATGGGGTGTTGAGATCCTGAAGGGAGTACCATGGAGGTGGCCTCCTCCACGGGCCTCTGCCCTTGTCCTGGTCTCTGTCTCTCCCTATTTCTCACCTCTGCTTCTCTTGGTCTCACTTTTCCCAACTCTCTGTCTGCCTCAGTGTCCCCCTCTCTCCCTCCCCCCGACCTCTGTACCAGTTTCCCTACCCCTGGCCCCACTTCTGTCTCGGTCCTGGCCCCGCCCTCCACCTGCCTCTAACTCCATTGCTTTTTGCACACCTCCTCCTCCTTCACAATAGTTTTCTTTTTCTTTTCTTTTTTGATGGAGTCTTGCTCTGTCACCCAGGCCGGAGTGCAGTGGCGGAATCTTGGCTCACTGCAACCTCCGCCTCCCAGGTTTAAGCAATTCTCCTGTCTCAGCCTCCCAAGTAGCTGGGATTACAGGCGCACACCACCATGCCCGGCTAAGTTTTGTATTTTTGGTAGAGATGGGGTTTTGCCAGGTTGGCCAGGCTGGTCTCGAACTCGTGACCTCAAGTGATCTGCCTGCCTCGGCCTCCCAAAGTGCTGGGATTACAGGCGTGAGCCACTGTGCCCGGCCCCTCATAATAGTTTTCTGCCTTCCTATCGAGAGTCAGTTTTCAAGACAAAACAAAACAAAACCCACCACAACTTTAAAAACTCTTAGAAACATATTTTAATCACAAACGTGCAACACAGAAACATTAAGTTGGATAGAGGAAAAAATTCATAATCCCTTCACCCTAATTCGGCAGCTGTGGTCAATTTTGATGATTCCCTTTCAACCTTTTAAAATGACTTTTTCAATATAGCATCCTATACTTTGATTTTACATTCTGCTTTTTTAATCTAAATAATAAATCCCTTCAGTGGCTTCCAGTTTCTAAGCAAAACCAAAGCGCCTTTACAATGGCCTGCAAGGCCCTGAGTGATGTGCCTACTGGTTCCACCTCCCCTCTGGGGATCTCCCTGGCGTGCCCTCCTCCCAGTCCCCCTCCCTCCTCCCTGCCACTCTGCTCCAGCTACAGTGGCGTCACTTTCCCAAACATGCTAGGCATGGGCTTCCACCTCCCCCAAGGGCCTTACACTGGCTATTCCCTTTTCCTGGAATGTCTTCTCCCAAAAGTATGCATGGGTCACTTCTCACCTCTTTTATGGGTCACTCAAGGATCGTGTTCTCAGTCCAGCCTATCATGATCACCACCTAAATGGCAACATCCCCAACTTTACTCCCAATCCAGTTTTTCATAACAATGATGTTGCAAAACCATTCTACACACACATGTCGGACAGGCCCCTTTGCTCATGACTTTCTCAGCCATCCCCTGGTTGGACATTTTGGTTGAAGTGGAATTGTTGGGTTTAAAAGTGTACACATTTAAAATTTCAATAGAATTACAAAATTGCCCTTTACTAAGCCTTCACCCATGGATAATTCCACCAATGGCAAAGGAAGGTGCTTTTTTCCCTTATCTGCCTTTTAAATTTTTGCCAGTTTGCTAAGCAAAATATATCTTATTGTTGTTTTAACTTGCATTTTTCTAATTAGAACAGTCACTGAACATCTTTTCATATACTTATTAGACATCTGTATTTCTTCTGTGAATTCTCTTTTCCATATCTTTTGCCAATTTAATTATTATGTTGTTGGCCTCCTTTTTGTTGATTTATAGGAACTCTTTATATATTGTGGATCACTTTAACCAGGGTAGATTATACCATTATCTAGTTCTACCCAAGGATAGCTTGCAGGCAGTCTTCACTCCATATTACTGCCTCCTCTGTGGGTATCAAAGATCCCACCCTTGGTTTGGGAGGCTGGTGAATGTCCTGAGCCATGTGAAAAGGGAAGGCATTACTAGGGATAAGTGTGGATGGGGGTCCTCAGCAAAGTATCAGGACATGAGTAGGTATCACTCCTGCTGAGCACTCCAGACAGCTGTCAATGAAGGCCCTCGTCAGACAGTGCAGAGCTGAATGGTTGATATGGTTTGGATTTGTGTCCCCCCCTAAATCTCATGTTGAATTGTAATCCCCAATATTGGAGGAGGGGTCTGGTGGAAGGTGATTGGATCATGGGGTGGACATCCCCCTTGCTTTTCTCATGATAGTGAGTTCTCATGAGATCTGGTTGTTTAAAAGTGTGTAGCACCTCCCCTTCACTCTCTTCCTCCTTTTCTGACCACGTAAGATGTGCTTGCTTTCCCTTCACCTTCTGCCATGATTTTAAGTTTCCTGAGGCCTCCCCAGCCATGCTTCCTGTACAGCCTTCAGAGCCATGAGTCAATTAAACCTCTTTTCTTTATAAATTACCCAGTCTCGGGTAGTTCTTTATAGCAATGAGAGAATGGATTAATACAATGACTAATGTGGCTCTTCAGCCAAGGTGGCCTGTGGTATCCAGCTGAGTGCTCACAGAAGGTCTGCTGGTGATGGCCCAGTCCCCAGGAAGCTCCCCAGTAGTGGTGACGGAGTGGACTTAGCTGTCTCTGGGCACTGACTCCACTCCTCTCCTTGGGTCCCACAGGTCCAGTTCCCCATCCCGGATCCCCCTGACCTCTTCCAAGGTCACTCTCACTCCTACTGCCTTTCTCTTTCCCAGCTCAGTGACCCCATTTACTTCCCTAGGGGAGACACGACCTGGGTCTTCTCCATTCCCTCTCAATCCATCGTTAAGGCATAAATTTTACCTTCAGCTTCCTCGAAGGCCTTCCCTTTTGATTTTCAAGAGCATTTTCTTCTCTCAGCAAAAGCAGCCTCTTGCAAATCAAAAGACTTTGCCTTTCAAAAGTGTGATTTCTGATGTGGGCTTCAGTAGACTATCCAGAAAGTTAAAAAAACAATGACATCCAAACACTGACTGTTTCTCTCTCTTTATATTCCTGCTATAAAAACACAAATTCTCCTGGAGGTAATTTTAAATCTCTGATTGATGTGAGGAAGTGGGAAAAATAAAAGCAAAATTGTTATTATTTCAAGATATGTTTTTGTTCCATTTCTGCATGTCTATGGTGGGTTTGTTTTCCCCGCCTGTTATTCATCTTTTAACTTTGCTCATCGAGTCTTCTGTCATTCAGAAGTTAAATGTTTTTATGTAGTCAAATCTGTCCACCTTTCTTACTTTTCTTCTAATGATTTTATGGGTTTTGTTTTTTTTACATTGAGTTCTTTAAATTCAAGGGACTTTGTGTGTCTGGTGTGAGGTAGAGTTCAAATTTTCTATTTTTAAAATTGGAGAGCCATTTGTCCTAATGCCATTTATTAAATAGTCTATCTTTTCCTCATGGATTTGAAATGCTACAATTATGATTGATAGATAGAATTTATCTTGTTTTATAAGGTATCTTTATTTCTGGCTTGACAGTTTTCTCGTTTTTATTCATTAAAATTTTTTTCTTGTGGGGAAGGGAGAATGGGGAGTTGGTGTTTATGGGTACACAGTTTCAGTTGGGAAGATGGAAAGTTCTGGAGATGGATGGTGGTGATGTGGTTATACATCAGTGTGAAGGTACTGAATGCCACTGAACTGTACACTTAAAAATGGTTTAAATGATAAATATTACGTTACATATATTTTACCACAATAAAAACTACTGAAAATTTTTTCTTGGATATTCTGTTGTTGTGTATTCTCTTTGTATTTTTTTTCTTTCCGGATTAACCTGAGAATCAGCTTGTCAAATTCCATTTAAAATGTCTTTATTTTTAATTTTTTTAGAGACAGGATATTGCTCTGTCTCTCCCAGGCTGGAATACGTGGTGTGATCAGGGCTCACTGCAGCCTTGAACTCCTGGGCTCAAGGGAGCCTCTTGCCTTAGCATCCTGAGTAGCTGAGACTACAGGCTCCTGCCACCATGCCCAGCTTTTTTTTTTTTTTTTTTTTTTTTTTGAGACGGAGTTTCGCTTCACTCTTGTTGCCCAAGCTGGAGTGCAATGGTGCAATCTCGGCTCACTGCAACCTCTGTCTCCCGGGTTCAAGCGATTCTGCCTCAGCCTCCTGAGTAGCTGGGATGACAGGCACACGCCACCACACCCAGCTAATTTTTTGTATTTTTAGTAGAAATGGGGTTTCACCACGTTATCCAGGCTGGTCTTGAACTTCTGACCTCAGGTGATCCGCCTGCCTCAGCCTCCCAAAGTGCTGGGATTACAGGTGTGAGCCACCATGCCTGGCCTATGCCCAGCTAATTAAATTTTTTTTTTTTTTTTTTTTTTTTTTAGAGACAAGGTCTTGCTATGTTGCCCAAGCTGGTCTCAAATTCCTGGCCTCAAGTGGTCCTCCCACCTTGGCCTCCAGAAGCATTGGGATTACAGGTGTGAGCCACCATGCCTGGCCAAAAAATGCCTTTGCTATTTTGATTGGAATCACATTACATTTGTAGATTACTCCGAAGAGAAATGACATCTTTATAGTACTGAATTTTTCCACCCAGGAGCATGGCATGTCTCTCTGTTGATTCAGATCGCCTTTTATGACCTTCAGTAAAGTTTCATAATTTTATTCATTTCAGCTTATTCCTAGATTTGTGATGGCTTGTGTTGCCACTGGGAATGGAATTCTGAGTATGGCCCAGGGACTGTTGCTCAGTTCTATCCCCAGCCCAGCCTCTGGGATGCATGACTGGCTCCAAAAGATACCTGGGACAGGAAGTACCAGCTCCAAGAGTCATTCACTGTTGCAAGCCTTGGCAACAGGAAGCAGGTGGATCCAAGTTAGAGGTTTGGCAGCCAGAGGGAGAAGAGAGGCTGGGATGAGCTGAAGGAGCTGGCAAGGTCAAGAGGAGGGACCTTCAGGATCAGGGGAACCAGAGCTTGTAATCAAATGGGTCAGAAAGAGGGAGAATCTGAAATGCTGGAGATCAGGGCTGATGCTCAGAATGAATACTGATGTAGCTCAAATGCCTCTATCATGCTGTAGAACAGAATGTGGCTTTGGAGCCAGGAGACGAGAGTTTGAACCCTGACCCTGTCACTCACTGTTTAAGTCACTTAGTTTCTAGGAAACCCAGTCTCCTCACCAGCAAAATAAGGGTGAATTCTAATTATATGTTTAATTGTTTAATTATGTGTCTGTCTTGCACTGGACTGGAGCTCCACAAGGGCAGGGACCATGTGGGTTTAATTCATTAATGTGCAGGGCTGCAGCCAGCGCATGCAGTGCTTTTGAGGGAATTAGAAAAAGGAATCCTTTGGGGGCAGATGCTGCTCTCTGAGCCCACAGCTTGGCAAACGGTCCCTGGGATGGATCTCAGCCCTACTTGCCCCTGGGCTGTGTGCCCTTGTGCCAGGAACAGCCTGCCCTCGTGTTCAGTGCTTAGCACAGGCTGGCACCGGGGAAGTGCTCACACAATGTATTGAGTAAATAGATGATTAGATGTGGTGGTTGAGAGAGAGAGAGAGAGAGAGAGAGAGAGAGAGAGAGAGGGAGGGGAGCCAGGTATTTCTGGGAGCCCTTGAGGGCTTCTCACTTATGCTCAGAAAGAAGTCCTCTGCTTCCAGGTGCTGATTAACATGGAATTTTCCAAGTGCTTCATTTCATGTATTCTGCAAGGGCCAGAGATGGTGTCCACTAGTCCCAAAGCTGCGACAGGAATGGACTAGTCTGATGACCTGATACGATAGACCCCCATTTGCACAAGGCATGGGGAGCCTCCATGAAGCATTCTGCCTAGGGAAGGTGGGACCCTGACTTGGTAACAAAGCCTTGAGCAACCCAAGGAAATGCTACCCAAGTGCCAACCCAAGGAAGAGCAGAGAAGAACATTCTAGGCAGGGGGATAAAGATCCAAAAGCCCTGCTGCTGCACAGAGGTGGCTCGGCCCTTTGGAGAGCTGAGCGTTGGCCAGTGTGGCTGGGCCTCCAGGCATCGCTTCATAGGACCTTCTTTCATTTGGTGGCCTTTGAGATTTCCTGCAACTGTCCTCTTCTTTGTGAACTTTATGAAGTTCGCATAACTGAGACATACCTACCGCACCTCTGTATCTGCCAACGCATACTCCAGCTCTTTGCATGGGGCCAGCCCAGAGGTTGATAGAGTCATTCCACGAAATAGATTAAGAATCCCAGCTCCACTGTGTATTTCCTGTGGACTTTGCCAATTCCTCTGAGCCTCCTCTATCTGTAGAAAGGAAATAGGAATATCCACCTTTCCAATTTGTTGGGAAGTTTCTGCCCTCAGTAATAAAGGCAGATAGTGTAAGAACAAAAGAAAGACAATTTAAAACTCCAGGAAAAACATAAAGATGAAGAAAGAGGGAAATATACAAGCACCTTCTTTGACTCAGCAATGAAAAATACGTAGATGGTCACAGTAATCCTTAAGGTCTTTCTTTTTCTGTGCTGGTGGGACACTTCAATACAACGCTGAACAAAAAGCAGCAATAGTAGGCAAGTTTGCCTTGTTCCTGACTTTGCAGGAAATGATTCTAGTGTGCACCATTAGGTATGACTGTTATAAGCAATTGTGGGAATGGCTGAATTCTCACAAAATCTCTGAACCTTTTCTCATTGCGAAGGTTTCAAGATATCTCCTTGTCTCCTTGAATTTTCCTGCTTCACTCATTCTATGGCTCCACATTGTCTGTGGGATAAAGTTTGAGCCTTTTTTAAATTTTATTTTATTTTATTATTATTATACTTTAAGTTTTAGGGTACATGTGCACAATGTGCAGGTTAGTTACATATGTATACATGTGCCGTGCTGGTGCTTTTTTTTTTTTTTTAGATTGAGTCTCACTCTGTCGCCCAGGCAGGAGTGAGTTCAGTGGCGAAATCTCAGCTCACTACAACCTCCACCTCCCAGGTTCAAGCAATTTTTCTGACTCAGCCTCCCGAGTAGCTGGATTACAGGCGTGCGCCATTAAGCCCAGCTAATTTTTGTACTTTTGGTAGAGACAGGGTTTCACCATGTTGGCCAGACTGGTCTCAAACTCCTGGTCTCAAGTGATCTGTCTGCCTCGGCCTTCCAAATTGCTGGGGTTACAGGCGTGAGCTACCGCGTCCAGCCAAGTTTGAGCCTCTTGAAAGACCAGTGTCCAGGCTCTCTCCCTCTTTCCCAACCCTGAGCCTTCCGGGTTTACCCATTTCTCCCATTCCAAACACCTGGACATTTCAGGTCCTATCCATGATGACAGCTTGGCCTCTGCCTTAGAATATCTGCTCCGTGCCTCCATGCCCACTGCCTTTGCTCATGCCCTTTTCTTTTTCTTTCTTTCTTTTTTCTTTTTCTTTTTTTTTGAGACGGAGGCTGCTCTGTTGCCCAGGCTGGAGTGCAGTGGTGCGATCTCGGTTCACCGCAACCTCCGCCTCTCCGGTTCAAGCAATTCCCTTGCCTCAGCCTCCTGAGTAGCTGGAATTACAGGCGCGTGCCACCACGCCCAGCTATTTTTTTGTATTTTAGTAGAGACAGGGTTTCATCATTTTGGCCAGGATGGTCTCGATCTCCTGACCTCATGAACCACCCGCCTTGGCCTCCCAAAGTGCTAGGATTACAGGCGTGAGCCACCGCGCCCGACTGCTCATGCCCTTTTCTTTGCCTGGGATCCCCTTCCTCTCAGTTACTCTGACTCACCTTCAAAGGCCAACTCATCTCTGCAAAGACACTTTCCCCTCACCCTTCTTAGCATTTGGTATAAGACAGTTCCGGACACAGGGCCCAACACCTTCTCTAGTCTTTAAGAATCTGTTTAAGCCAGGCATGGTGGCTCATGCCTGTAATCCCAACACTTTGGGAGGCTGAGGCAGGAAGATCACTTGAGCGGGGAGTTGAAGACCAGCATGGGCAAACTAGGGAGACCCCATCTCTACAAAAAATTAAAAAAAAAAATTAGCCCGGCATGGTGGCACACACCTGTGGTGCCAGCTACTCGGGTTGGGGGAATGAGGTAGGAGGATCGCTTGAGCCCAGAAGGTCCAGGCTGCTGTGAGCCGTGATCACGTCATTGCATTCCAGCCTGGGCAACAGAACAAGACCCTGTTTCAAAACAGAGAGAGAGAGAAAAAAAAAATCTGTTGGATAAATGTGTGAATGAACCCCTAAGTAAAACTCTGGGTCACCATAAGGAAAAAAAAACCTATTCTTCCAACAAATCCAGACTGTGCGGCTGCCTCAGCCTCCAAACTTCCCACACATGTTCAAAAATTTTGTCTTTTGCCTTTCTCCTTCAACAACAGTTTGGCTGAAAATAAAATTCTTGAGTCACACTTTCTCTCCTTGATTACTTTGTAGGTATCTGTCTATTGTATGCTAATGCTGGATGTTGCTGTAAAGAAGCCAGAGGCCAGCCTGGGATTTTTAAGTAACTTGCTCCTTTATGTTTAGATTCTCAAAGGAATCTTCCTTAACTTTAAAATCTAATACTTTTTAAATAGCATATATACGTGTGTGTGTGTGTGTGTGTGTGTGTGACAGAGTCTTGCTCTGTTGCCCAGGCTAGAGTGCAGTGGTGCAATCTCAGCTCACTGCAACCTTTGCTTCCTGGATTCAAGCAATTCTCGTGCCTCAGCCTCCGGAGGAGCTGGGATTACAGGCATGTGCCACCACGCCCAGCTAATTTTTTGTATTTTTAGTGGAGATGGGGTTCCTCCATGTTGGCCAGGATGGTCTTGAACTTCTGACCTCAGGTGATCCACCCACTTCGGCCTCCGAAAGTGCTGGGATTACAGGAATGAGCCACTGTGCCTGGCCAATAGAACATATTTTGATGTGGATCATTATATTATAGAATATTGTTTTGATACCATTATTTGAGTTTCCTTCTTCAGTGACTTTGATATGTGTATATGGTTTTTTGGGGTCATTGTATTTTTAGTAGAAATGGGGTTTCACCATGTTGGCCAGGCTGGTCTTGAACTCCTGACCTCAAGCGGTCTGCCCGCCTCAGCCTCCCAAAGTGCTGGGAGTGAGCCAGCACAGGCGTGAGCCTCCACACGTGGTCCACAGTGCATCTTTCATTTCATTTTCTTGAAAGCTCCCCATCTTTCCTGCCTCAGGGCTTTTTTTTTTTTTTTTTTTTTGAGACGGAGTTTCGCTCTTGTTGCCCAAGCTGGAGTGCAATGGCGCAATCTCCACCTCCCGGGTTCAAGCGATTCTCCTGCCTCAGCCTCCCGAGTAGCTGGGATTACAGGCATGTGCCACCACTCCTGGCTAATTTTGTATTTTTAGTAGAGACGAGGTTTCTCCATGTTGGTCAGGCTGGTCTTAAACTCCCGACCTCAGGTGATCCGCCCGCCTCTGCCTCCCAAAGTACTGGGATTACAAGCGTGAGCCACTGTGCTCGGCCTATTTTATTGTTTTTAGAGACAGGGTCTCACATTTTCTCTCTTATCATTTAAACTTTAAAATTTTTTTCTCATTTAATTTTTCTTTCTTCATTTCTATCTTACGTGTTGCATCAGTGCGTTCTCTTTTATGTTACTTTTGGTTTGACTTCAAGGTTATGATGAGCTACAATTGTGCCACTGAACTTCAGCCTGGACAACAGAGTGAGCTCTTTCTTCTGTTCTTCGCCTGGCTGACTCCTACTCACCCTCCAGATCTCAGCTGGAAAAGTCCACTCCCCAGGGAGACCTCCCTGACTCCCCTAAACTCAGCAACCTGGGATTCTGTACCTTTTTTCCTGGCGCACAGGGTCAGCACACATTTTCATCCAACGAAGGACACTAGGGGCACTCTGTCAGCCCACAAGGCCTTGTTAGGATGAAAGCACAATTTCTATTTGGCTTTTTGAAATACTGTCAATAGTACTGGGGTCCCCATGACACGGGTAACTAGAGTTCCTGGGCACCTTCAAATGAAAGGAGAGTCTTGGTGAGAGGGGTGGAGGAAATGCCAGATGCCTCCTGTGGGCTTTAAATCCAATGAAGAGGGACAGAAAATTCAGCAGGGCTGTGTCCTGGGATTGTTTGGGCAAAACCATGAGTGTCGACCAGGAGCAGGGTGGGGTTCTGGTCCATGGAGCTCTCTGGAGGAACAGAGACTAAGCTGCCTTCCCGAGACAGCTTTGGTTTTTCTTTTAATTGTGTTTTAATTGCGCAAGTGACATTTAAACAGCACTAAAGGCAATGTTTAAAGAGAAATAAAAGCTATTGGATCACATCCATCTTACACATCTGATGAGTTGGAAAGAGCACCGAACGTGGAGTCCAACACACCAGGGTTGGCACGCCTCTCTGCTAATTACTGCCTGCACCACCTCAGGCAGGTTTTCTTGCCCTTCTCTTTGCCTTAGCTGCCTTACCTGTAAAGGGGAATGACTCTTAGCTCACAGGGAGCTGGGGAGAACTGGAGGATTCAGTGAGATCGTATGTGTATAAGCCCTGGGCATGGAGTCAGGGCTATGGGGGCACTCAGTAAGGTTTCTCTCTTTTATCAAGGCAACTGTGTTCATTTTCTTATATTCTCTGCCAAGCTTCGATCAAGTCCAGATGAACATTTCGCACACGGTGATGATGCTTTAAGTTTAATTCTGCAATCTGCTTGCAAACTTTCTATGTCATAAACACTCGTTTCAACATTTTCATAGTTATTTTATGGTGGAACACCATGCCATTGAGCCAATATATCATTATTTATGTAACCATTCTTCTGCCATTGGACATTTCTCAGTTATGGATAGTTCTATATTTAATTCTGCATTCTATGATACTGTTGCTATCATTTGTAGCTCATTTGTGGAAGACTGAGTATTCTTCCATATTTTACTTACTACTTCTATTTACTTACTTAAATTGCCTGCTCATGACCTTTGTACCCATCTGTCTTAGCAACTCAGATATTTTTTATTGATGTGCATAAAATCTTTACACCACGTAGTTATTAGCCATTTTCCATTTTCCCCACTCCCAGGTGACATTTTAGTTTTAGTTATTTTTCTGTTATACAAACCCTAAATGTTTTATCTTTCCATCTTTGCATTTGTGATTTCTTTGATTGAGTTTATACAACAAATATTATGTGAACATCCGATCTGGATGGCAGGTGCATGAAGAGGTATGGGAGTACAGGACACTCCAGTTCCTGACTCCAGAAGGCCTCAGTTAAGTTGGGAATACAAACTGGAAAACAATTACAATATTGCCCTGCTAAGTTCTAGAAGAGTAAAGAATTGCAACAGCAGCAGAGGTTGATTGCACGCTCCCTCTCTCTCTGTACCGGGCCCCATTCTAAGAACTTGCATATACTATCTCATTTAAAACCACAACAATCCTGTGATTTAGCTACTATTTTTAGCCCCATTTTACAGATGAGGAGAATGATCCTCAGAATGGCCACACGACTTACCTAAGCACCAACAGCCAATAAGAGCTGAAGCCAGTATTCGAAATCAGGCAGTTGGACTTCAGAGCTTGCCTTCTTAACTACCATACAAAACTAGCTGTTAGGGCAAGGATGTGGTGGTGATGCCAACAGAGGTGATAGGCATGGAGGTGTACATCAAGGAAACCCTCCAGGAGGAGGTGAGTCAAAGCTGAGAATAGAAAGACAGAGACAACTTCACCATCAGGCAAGGGGGTGTGGAGGAACGGACATTCCATGAATAAGGAAGAGCTCTTCCAAAGGTTTGGAGACATAGCCCCTTGAGAGACGGTAAGCTGGCCAGAAGCCTCAAAGTTGAGGGGTTTCTATTATTGTTTACGTTTCCTTTATCTGTTTCTTCATCACAGGCTCCATGTTAGGTGCTGGAGATACAGTGATGAACAAGATATTCAAGGTACCTGCCTACCTGGAGTTTACAGTCTAATTGAGGGACACAGGAAGGAAGCTGTACTGACCATTTATCTTTCACTGCTGCTCAACAATTTAAAAAATTCCTCTCTGTGAGACTCTGTCTCAAAAAATGAATAAATAAAATTAAAAGAAAGAATACATGTAAAATGCTTAGCACACAATAAACACACAAGTATTGGTTCCCTTTCCTTTCCTCTTGTTTTCTGGAGGATTTTTACTTATTGTGGGAAAGAAAGCAATCCTTTCAGCATTTCCTTTTGTGTGTGTGTGTGTGTGCGTGTGTGTGTGCGTGTGTGTTTTCTTTTCGTTTTTAGAGAGATCTTGCTCTGTTGCCCAGACTGGAGTGCAGTGGCATGATCATAGCTCACTGCAGCCTTGAATTCCTGGGTTCAAACGATCCTCCCCAGTAGCTGGGAATACAGGCTTTTAAACATTTCTGATGCAGCAGGACAGCTTGCCTGAACTTACAGTTGATTGGCTGTCTATTGGTGAAGAACTACTTCTAATTAAATTCTCCAGATTTTTTCTTCTTTAAAATAACTTGTTTTTAGCTTAAAATTTCCAACTTCTTTTGCATTCGAACTACTTACTAGGGACCCAAGAAAGCAATCAAGTGGAAGAAGTTGGAGTGGGATTCCTGATATCTTGAGTTCCTCCTCAGAGCCAAGTGAGCCTCCCTTGCAGCTAGGGTGCAGGCATGTGACCTTGGTTCCTCCAATCATACTTGCCCACCTGAGACGCCAACTGAGTGATGAGCTATGTATGGGAATAGCTGTGTGCAGGGCATCCTTTTTCTGCCAGCCTGGTGGCAGTTAAAGCAGTGTGGCCTGGAGTCAGTGACAGTGGTGGCAGGTCCTCCATGAGTCTGATTCTGCAATATGCTTCTTGGAGAGGCTCTTGAAAGCTGCATCCAGATCCTGTTTCTCTAACATCCCTAAATAAATTTTCCTTCTACGGAAACTAGCCAGAGTGGACTCTGTTGTCTACAAGCAAGAATACTAATAAACACGCAAATAAACAAATACATATGGAGCTGAACCTTGAACAACACACGTTTGAATGGTGTGGTCCACTCTCATGCAGATTTTCTTCTGCCTCTGCCACCCCTGAGACAGCAGGACCAAGCCCTCCTCTTCCTCCTCTTCAGCCTACTCAGCATGAAGACGACAAGGTTGTGAAGACCTTTATGATGATCCATGATCTGTTTCCACGTAAGGAGTAGTAAATGTATTTTCTCGTCCTTATGATTTTCTTAATAACATTTTCTTTTCTGTAGCTTACTTTGTGGTATGAATACAGTATATAATATATATAAAACATACAAGATATGTGTTAATCAACTGTTCATGTTATTGGTAAGACTTCCAGTCCATAGTAGGCTGTTAGTAGTTAAGTTTTGGGGGAGTCAAAAGTTATTCACACATGTGGATTTTTGACTATGCAGTGCCCCCATGTTATTCAAGGGGCACACACTGAGGAACTAACAGTTTGAGAGGTTAAGAGTGTGGCCTAGAGTCACCCAAAGCTATAGCCGGGACTGAAACCCAAGAGAATGAGAATCGAGAGCCTGGACTCTTATAGGATGCTGTCAGATCAACGCCCCCACCTGGTGACAGCAGTCCTATATGGGTTACTCGTATCCTCAGGTGATCATCCTGCTCAGCGTGGGCAGAACATGAATTTCTTCTCGCTTGTTAGGTGCAGAGGTTGCAGGTGGCAGGGAAGAGAGCCTTTGCATGTAGTGCCTTGGCCCAAGGCTCTTGAGCTCTTGCAGAAATCTCCCTTGAGGACTGCAATGTGATGGGGTTTTGTATGTATTTATTTAATTCATTTAGGGAGAGTTTTGCTCTGTTGCCCAGGCTGGAGTGCAGTGGCATGATCTTGGCTCACTGCAACCTCTGCCTCCTGGATTCAAGCAATTCTCATGCCTCAGCCACCAAGTATCTGGAATTACAAGTGTGCACCACCATGCCCAGCTAAGTTTGTATTTTTATTTTTATTTATTTATTGAGATGGAGTTTTGCTCTTGTTGCCCAGGCTGGAGTGCAGTGGCACCATCTCGGCTCACTGCAACCTCCGCCTCCTGGGTTCAAGCTATTCTCCTGCCTCAGCCTCCCAAGTAGCTGGGATTACAGGCATGTGCCACCACACCAAGCTAATTTTGTATTTTTTAGTGGAGATGGGGTTTCTCCATGTTGGCCAGGCTAGTCTTGAACTCCCGACCTCGCCTCAGCCTCCCAAAGTGCTGGGATTACAGGCGTGAGCCACCGCACCTGGCCAATTTTTGTATTTTTAGTAGAGACGGGGTTTCTATGTTGGCCAGACTGGTCTCGAACTCCTAACCTCAAGTGATCTGCCCACCTCGGCCTCCCAAAACGCTGGGATTACAGGCATGAGCCACCATGTTCCTTTGTCCTGCCAAAGGAAGAGTTTTAAAAATGAACTGAGGGTTCAGGTCAAGAAAGATTTAAAATAACAATGGTAGGCCAGATGCAGTGGCTCACAGCTATAATCCCAGAGCTGGGACTGTGTAAACCGGTGCCTGGCCAGGATTGTGTATTTTTATTAATGTTATTGTCATGAAGTTCTGTATCCATCTCAGGGTCAGAAATGAGTGAGGGACAGGGGTTTGGAGCCTGATAGACCAGTCCCAGGAAGGAAAGGAAGAAACAACCCATGAGTGTGGCCCTGAGGTCATGGACCATCCAGCCCCTGCATGTCTGCTTGAAGAAGGCTGGCTCAGTGGCCCTGGAAGTCAGATTTATGCCCTTTGACATCACTGCTAAGATTCCCTGCAGAAGGGAAAGTGGAAGCTCCTGCCCACAATTCAGGATCTGCTTTAATTAAACCAGTGTCTTGTCCTAGGTAACAAAACAAGTTGCCAAGAGTGCTGAGCTGATGGCAGGGGAAGTCAATCGCACAGAAGTTGTTTACCCACTGGCAGGACCAGCCTGTTAGCAACTCAAGATGTGAAGGGTTTTTCTGTTGATGCATTTCTTTGCATTTTCCAAGGCTGATGGATCAATAGTTGCAAACAGCTAAAATAAATGTGTCTCCCCATACCCTCAGACTGGAAGATGGACTATTAGATAACTCAGGTGCCCATCAGGCGTTACCGCTGTCAGCAGCTGCTATCCATGACCTTGCTGCATCCTCACAACAGCTTTGTAAGTCAGGGCTGCTGTGTCTGTTTCAGAGAGATGGAAACTGAGGCTCAGAGAGGGGACACCATTACCCTGAGTCCCAGAGCTGATTGGTCATCAACCACAAGGTCTCTGCCAGTATCGGTTGTTTGCTTTTATATATATATATATATATACACACACACACACATATGTAATATATATATGTAATATATGTGTGATATATATATGTAATATATATAAAAAAATCAATGTTGTTAGCATTGTCAGTTTCCCTGATGATCCTCTGAGAGGAAACACTGCTTGCCCAAGGTCACACAGCCACTGAATGGCAGGGCTGGGATGAGAAGCCAGCGCGTTTGATCGCAGAGCCTCTGGTCTGAGCTTGCCAGCCGAGCAGTCTGGCCTCTGCACGCCTGCCCTGGAAATCAATGAGAGAAAGGCCAGAGGCATCAAGATTTGTGTTTCTCGGAGAGGCCCCTGAAGGGAGAGGCAGGCTCCTTCCCTATTCACAGCACCAAAGGTGTCAATTCCCAGCTCTGAAGGACCTACTCCCCAAGGCTGCCGCTCTATTTTTAACCTTGAATCCATCAATAAACGGAGCCTGGCAGAGCAGCCTGCCTGATATTAAGAAGAGAGGAAGGGACCGTTTATTAAGCACTTTCTGAGTGCTGGGCATTATGTGAAATGCTTGACATGGATTATGTACTTAAATCTCCACAGCATTCGTATAAAATAACTACTGTTATCACAATTTTATAAATAAGGAAAAGGAAGCTCAAAGAGGTTAGGGGACTTGCTAAGGCCAAGCAGCTGAGGTGCAGAGCCACAGTCCCAATGCAGATCACACTCAAGTGTGATGTCCAAGTCCAAGTCCATGCCCTTTCTTCCTAACCCCCTGGCTCTAATGCAGCATGACTCTGACCATTGGGCAGCCTGTTTGGAGGTGGGGTGGGATGGAGCTGAGAGTCAGCAAATAATCGCTCGAAGTACTAGGGAGGTGCAGGCAGGCAGGAAGGAATCACTCGCTCCAGCCGGTTGGTTGGGAAAGGTTTCATGGAGACTGAAACCCAGACCTTGGATTCCCCAGATGGAGGAAGGAAGGGCCTGGCAGGCAAAGGATATTAGGTACTTTTCATAAGTTATCCCCTGACATCAATAGTGGTGATGAATCAGTGTGAGCTATTTGGAGGCTATTACTGACCCTCTTTTACAGATGACTAAAAGTGAGGCTTTGAGGGATCAACTCACTGCCTAGGGTCACCGGGATTGGAATCAGAGTCTGGAGGATTCCAGAGACCATGACACTACCCTGGCCAATGAGAGGGTGTGTGATAAAAACAGTTGCAGGCAAATGGACATTTATCTAAAGTGTGGGAGTGAAGAAGATAAGGTAGGTTTCAAAGGCAATAGAGAGGCAGGTCTTTTTGTTTTGTTTTGTCCTTTAAGTACGTTTGTTCATATACACTGAAGTTGGCAGATTTGGCACTAAAGTGATAAAGCTTTTTGGAGGCTGGAACTGGAGGACAGACAGACTCAACCAGGGGAAAGGGCATTGTTTGTGCGTGATAGTGGCTGGGCAGAGGGAAGGGAAGGGCAAGGTTCAAAGTTCAATGTGTCCAGCAGCTCTGAGATCCCCAGGACCAGAGGCCCAGCCAGGGCTCAGGGTCCGGAGTAGCAAGTGGCAGGGGTGAGTGAGGGAGGGGTGAATTGGAGTCTCAACGGCATTCGATGTTTGTCATCAGGGGAGTGGAAAGTCTTCAAGGAGGTAGGAGATATATCCCACCCCACAATAATGGGGGTACAACAAAATGTTAAAGAGACACAGAGCCCCCCAACAGCCAAAACTTTTGGGGGCTAAAAGAGCCCCCAACAGCCAAAACTGGAATAGTTCGAGCAACAAACCAAATAAAGTAGCAATGGATTACAACCCAAAGTATAAAATCAATACCCGTGAGTCCAGAGCGATATAAATGACTGAACACATGATATAAATAAATGAATGAGAAGAGACAAATCTCCCATACAGATTCCAAATAATTTATGTAGATAGTCCACCCTCAAGGAGGTGGCACATGAGCCCCACTGCTTAAACGTGGGCTGTGCATCTGTGCATAATGACTTCCTTCCTAAGGGTAAGTATGGAAGGGAGCATGGACGGGAGAAGAGTCATCTTCTCAGTGAAGAAACCTGACAAACCCTAGCCGGGCCAGGTGACCCAGGTCGCCATTGGCAGTATAAGGCATGTTGATCCAAGTGTGTCCCTCAGCAGCCTGGGTCAGGCTGCCAGCAGCACCTGGCGGCCTCAGAAAAGGGCCACTTTTCATAAGCACAAGCACATGCACCTGCAGCAGTCAGCGCTCCGGTTTCCTCCTGGCTGTGTCGGTTCACGTGCCCTCGGGACAAGGATCAGGAGCCTTGGAGCATCTGGCTGTGTCCATAGCAGCTAGCAGCTCAGAGGCACAGGAAATCCAGCCACCTTGGCTGCAGCCCAGGACTTAGAGGTGCAACCAGGTTGAGTGGTGACTGCATAGAGCACTGTCGGAGGCACAAACAATGCCCAACACACTTGCCAGTGACCCACAGCTACAGTTAGCAGTGTCCCGGGGCAGCAGGCATGACCTTCGGTGCAGAAGAGCAAGGGCCTTGGGAGGAGGCCCCAAGGGGCAGGGGCACCTGGCAGCTTCAGAGGGTCCTGGTGCTGGTGGCCCTGGGGGGACAGCGGTGTCCATCTCTAGGCAGGAACTGAGCCTCAGGACATGGAGCTGCAGGCCCTGTAACACTGAGCCTCTTGCTTGAGGCCCTGAGGATCTGCTCTGGTTTTCCAGTTCATAAGATAGACAACCATGAACACGTCCTTTAGCAAATCAGAGAACCTGGGAGGCGGGGTGACAAAGTGAGCTGCGGCATGGTGGGCTGGGTCAGTGGAGCTGTGGACAGCAGTGGTGACTGCTGGCTGAGCGGCCCCACTGCCTTCTGCTGAAGGGCCTGGAAGGGCCTGACGTGCACAGTGCAAAGCAATGGTGCCTGCTGCCTGCTGGCCGAGACTAGGCGGGCACAGGATGGGCAGATTAGGGAGTGCCCCGGGCTAGCGTGATTTGCAGAAACTGCTCTGCCTCCAGAATTCACCTCCTAGCTGCTCAGTGTGGTCCAGATCCGCCCCTGCTTCCCTCCTTCCCACAGCTCATAAAGCCAGGTTGAGGGATGTGCACAAAGGCATCCATGGAAAATGAAATTTTGCCCTCCCCACCCTTCCCCAGCAGCTTGAGAAGCCAGTTCCCAAAAATCAGTGCATCTCAGGAAGGCGAGACTGAGAGCTCCCCTCAGCTGAATCCATGATGGATCCTTTTGGGAGCCAGAGGGAGCCAGTGAAGCCCCCAGCCTCCTGAGTAACGACGGAAGAGAGTCCTGCCAGACGACAGCTGCCTGGGGCTGCAGGAAGGTGCCCTAACCCTGGGAACCTCCTGGGAAAAGCAGAGTGAGGCTGAGTCCATACCCTAGATGGCTGCTGAGTTGGGGAGGCAAGGCTGACACCCAGATTTCTGGCTGGGAGAACACAGTGGAAGGATCCCAGGACCTGAGATGGGGATGAAGGAGGAGGAGCAGCTGGGGTAGGAACTGGGCACTGGCCACACGACATAAGCAGGCATGGCTGGAAGTGGAGGTGGCTCCTCTTGGGCAGGACAGGACACAACGCATTTCTGCCCTGACTTCACTTCTGTCCTGCTGGACCTCAGCCAGGGAGGCCCAGCCCCTACCCTCATCAATGGCAATTTCCCTGCTTCGGCAGCAGCACCTTGGCCTCATCCGTCATCACCCTCATCTCTCCCCAACTTATAGGATCCCCTTTCTTCTCCCTCTCTAGAAACCTGCTGTCACCTGGCCTCCCTGAGACTCACGGGATTCCGAAGCCTGCAGCCCACTCAGCCAAGGGCCAGTCCTGCAGAACCTCCCAGCTTCCAGATCTGGACTCGCTTCAGCCACAGACTCTTGGAAGAAGGGAGAGAGAACTAACTACCAAGTGTTAAGTGCCTTCCGGTCTAGGTGCTCCTCCATCCTCAGCCTCTCTGACACCTCATAACTGGCAGCCCTGGGATTTGAATCTGCATATGTCTGGCTGCAAAGTCAATGCTCTTTCCTCGAGAGGACTGTGATGCCCCCATTACTCTTTTTTGGGGGAGTGGGGGGACACGGTTTTGCTACGTCACCCAGGCTGGCGTGCAATGGTGCGATCTTAGCTCACTGCAACCTCTGCCTCCCGGGTTCAAGCAATTCTTCTGCCGCAGCCTGCTGAGTAGCTGGCATTACAGGTGTGCGCCACTATGCTCGGCTAATTTTTGTATTTTTAGTAGAGACAGGGTTTCACCATTTTGGACAGGCTGGTCTCGAACTCCTGACCTCATGATCCACCCACCTCGACCTCCCAAAGTGCTGGGATTACAGGCATGAGCCACCTCACCTGGTCCCCATTGCTCTTAACACGGAGTCTGCCCCTTGCTTCTGCCTCTCCATCACCCCCTCCTCCCTGGCTCCTCCTTATTTCACTATAAACTCAGTTCTTCCGTTTCTAGACATGCCCTCCACCTGACCTTGCAATCTTCTCCTTCCTTTGGCTACCAGACTTCTTACTTGGCTCTCTTCTGTTGCATCCCTGGTGTCCCGCCCCTTATCCCCCTGAGGTTTCATCAACCTCCCTCCCCTGCCAACCACTCCCCCAGAGTCACCAGTAACCCGGGGCCTCATGATTAGGTCCTTTCTTAGTCTTTATATTTCCAGGCCCCTCTACAACAACTGACACTCTCAACAGGTGAACTAACTCTTGAAAAAAATAAGATTTCTTTCTACTTCTGAATTTAAAAGAAACACACACATACACACAAATGCATATTTATGAAAGATAGAGAATGAAAGAGAGAGAAAACTACCAAGAGCCAGAAACTGGTCATTAAGAAGCCTGATGACTGGGCATGGTGGCTCATGCCTGTAATCCCAGCACTTTGGGAGGCTGAGGCAGGAGGATCACTTGAGCCCAGAAGTTCGGGACCAGGCTAGGCAACATGGTGAGACCTCATCTCTACAAATAATTTTTAAAGATTAGCCGGGCCTGGTGGTGCATGCCACCAGTAGTAAACCTGTAGTCCCAGATACTTGGGAGGCTGAGGTGGGAGAATTGCTTGAGCCCAGAAGGTCGAGGCTACAGTGAGCTGTGATCGTGCCACTGCACTCCAGCCTGGGCAACAGAGAAAGAAGACCCCATATCAAAAAAAAAAAAAAAAAAAAAAAGGCCTGCATGGTGGCTCACACCTCTAATCCCAGCACTTTGGGAGGCTGAGGCTAGTGGATCACGAGGTCAGGAGTTTGAGACCAGCCTGGCCAACATGGTGAAACCCTGCCTCTACTAAAAATACAAAAATTAGCCCTCATGTGGTCGTGGGCACCTGTAATCCCAGCTACTCAGGAGGCTGAGGCAGGAGAATCGCTTGAACCCAGAAGGCGGAGGTTGCAGTGAGCCGAGATCGCACCACTGCACTCCAGCCTGGGCGACAGAGCAAGACTACATCTACAAAAAAAAAAAAAAAAAAAAAGAAGAAGCCTGACAGTACCAGATGTCAGAGAGGATGTGGGTTCACTGGGTTTCTCAAAGGCTGCAGATGGGAGTGTAAATTGGCACAAGCGCTCAGGAAGACAGTTTGGCATGAGTCTGTAAAGTGGGACATTCACTTATCCTCTCTGGCAGCTGCCTCTGGTGCCAGCATCGCCTCTCCTCCACTCACCTCTAATTTGCGCCCCAACTGCAGTTCCCTTGACCTCATGACTCACCCCACGCTAACAAGTCCCACCTCAGCACAAGTTATACATCTTTTTGTTTCCAGCCCAAGCCCAAGCACAGCCTAGAGGTGCAGGGAAGATAACATGCCAGGAGCAGCCCTTGACAGATGGGGCTCAGGAGCTTGCAGATAAAAATGTCCCTGTCATCCATTCTCTGGGCCCACAGTTCCAAAAATCAAGTTCTCCAGCAGTGACCTCGATCTCTTCCCCATCTCACTCTGCCACCTTACTCCTGCTTCCTGGGCTTACCCCTCAAATAAACAACCAACAACAGATGCAGGTAGCAGCTTAGTCTCTGTCTCACGCTCTGCTCTAGGGAGACCCAAACTAAGACAACTATGACCTAGCAATTTCCCTCCTTACTTCATATGCAAGAGAAACTCTTACCACATACACTAGGAGACACATGCTAGAATGTTCCTGTCAGCACAAAACCTAGAAATAATCCAGAGAACCACTGAGAGGAGAAGAGACACATACATTTTGGAATAACATACAATGAAATATTACACAGGAGCTGGGCAAATGCAACAATATAGATGAAACTTAGCGATATAATTTTGAGTGGTAAAAGGAAATCCTGGCCGGGTGGTGGCTCATGCCTGTAATCCCAGTACTTTGGGAGGCCAAGGCGGGCCGATCACCTGAGGTCAGGAGTTGGAGACCAGCCTGGCTAACATGGTGAAACCCTGTCTCTATTAAAAATACAAAAAAAAAAAAAAAAAAAAAAATTAGCCTGGTATGGTGGCACATGCCTATAATCCCAGCTACTCAGGAGGCTGAGGCAGGAGAATCGCTTGAACCTGGGAGGCAGAGGCTGCAGTGAGCCGAGATCGCGCCTCTGCACTCCAGCCTGGGCGACAGAGTGAGACTCCGTCTCAAAAAAAAAAAAAAAAAAAGAAAAGAAAAGAAAAAAAAGTAAATCCCAACATATCACATTAAAAAATACATATAATTTGGGGAAACAGATGTGGGTGTGATAAAACTACATAAAAGAGAAAGCAAAAGAACACAACACAGGATTCATATTAGGGGTTGCGGTGGGTAGATAAAAGTGAGGAGAATCATATCAGTCTGTGTAAGTTCTTATCAGTATTTTAGTTTTCGTCTTGGGCAGTGGTTCCATGGATATTTTTATATTATTAAAATAGGCACCCTAATAGATAAATTCATAAATGATTCAAGGAAGGCCTTTTATGGACTGATGATGAGAATGTGTACTATATACCCAATTAGTATGACAAACCTCATTCTATGCAATTGAAGTCCAATTAAAAAGTATAATAAACAGGGCTGGGTGCAGTGGCATGCCTGTAGTCTTAACTATTCAGGAGGCTGAGATGGGAGGATCACTTGAGCCCAGGAATTGGAGGCTGCAGTGAGCTATGATTGCACTACTGTACTCCAGTCTGAGTGACAGAGCAAGACCCTGTCTCTTAAAAAAGTAAAATAAGATTATTATTTAAAAACGGAAAAATACATAAAATCACAATGAAGGAATAAAAGTTACCATCCAGAGATAATCCCTAGCTATCAACATTTAATGGATATTTTATACATTGTTCCTGTGAATAAATATGTCTGTATGAGTTATCTGTATAATGGAGGTGATACTATATACAATTTTTTGAAAACGTTACAGAAATTTCAAGTCCTATATATTTATTGTAGAGTAATGAAAAAACACAAGATGCCGGGTATGGTGGCTCACGCCTGTAATCCCGGCACTTTGGGAGGCCGAGGTGGGCAGATCATGAGGTCAGGAGATTGAGACCATCCTGGCCAACATGGTGAAACCCTGTCTCTACTAAAAATACAAAAAAATTAGCCAGGCGTGGTGGCGGATGCCTGTAGTCCCAGATACTTGGGAGGCTGAAGCAGGAGAATGGCGTGAACCCGGGAGGCGGGACTTGCAGTGAGCCGAGATCACGCCACTGCACTCCAGCCTGGGCAACAGAGCAAGACTCCGTCTCAAAAAGAAAAGAAAAGAAAAGAAAAGAAAAAAAAGAAAACGCAAGAGGAGAAAAGAAGCAATTGAGAAAGAGCCACTGTCAACATTCTGGTGGATTTCCTTCCATTCTCTTCCTTTGCTTAACAGCACATTATGACACTTCCTCCACATCATTCAATATTCTTTGAAAACACCACCTCTCTCTACCTTAAAATTCTTTTTTTTTTTTTTTTTGAGATGGAGTCTCGTTCTGTTGCCCAGGCTGGAGTGCAGTGGCACAATCTCAGCTCACTGCAACCTCTACCTCCTGGGTTCAAGTGATTCTCTTGCCTCAGCCTCCCGAAAGCTGGGATTACAGATGCCCGGCAACACGCCCAGCTAATTTTTGTATTTTTAGTAGAGACGGGGTTTTGCCATGTTGGCCAGGCTGGTCTCGAACTCCTGACTTCAAATGATCTGCCCGCCTCAGCCTCCCAAAGTGTTGGGATTATAGGCGTGAGCCACTGTCTCCAGCCTTTAAAATTCTTAAAGTAGTAATTTGGCAGTGGAGAAGTCTGGAAAGCACTTTCTACCAAGCGGTGGAGGTTAATATCACCTGTGGCTACCACGCGCCCCCTGCTCTGATGTGAGAAGGCATTTTCCCTGTGTGGCATTCTTTCCAAAACCCCTGAGACCAGTTTAATCTGGAGAAAAGCATCAGGGAAATCCAAATTAAGAAACACTCTACAAAATACCTAACGATTACTCCTCAAAACTGTCAAGGTCATGAAAATCAAGGAATGACTGAGAAACTGTCACAGATCAGAGGAGACTAAGGGCACGGTAGCTAATGCAACGTGGTAGCCCGCACGGGAGCCTGGAACAGACAGAGGACCTGAAGGGGAAAACTGGTGGAATCCACATAAAGTTGGAGTTTAGTTAATAGTAATGTACCAATGTTGGTTTCTTAGTTTACGCAGAGACCACAGTAATAGAAGATGTTAACAATGACAGAAAATAGGTGAGGGGTAGATGGAACTTCTTATATATTTGTAACTTTTCTGTAAGTCTAAAATTATTCCAAAATAAATAATTTATCAGGGAAAAAAAATCCACAAAACCCCAAACAGTCTTTCCTTGGCTTCCTCGAAGTGGTGCCATTGTGTTCTTCCTCCCTCTCTGACTGCCTCTGGGTGTGTTTTCGTATTAAACGACAGGCACCACCTTAGGCCCTGTGAATGAGCTGGCCAACAAGGCAGACCCAGTCTGGTTCCCGCCCTTGTGGGAATACAGTCTGGCGGAGGGACTTTGGATGGAGCTGGACTTGAGGTTGGACATAGTTCCGCTTATCTCCAGCGGAGCAATCCCTAGCAAGTCATGGATTTGAAGCCCACCTTTCCTCCTCTGTAAAAAATGAATAATGGGCAGGGTGCAGTGGCTCATACCTGAATTCCCAGCACTTTGGGAGGCTGAGGCAGGAGGATCACTTGAGCCCAGGAGGTCACTTGAGCCCAAGAGTTAGAGGCTGCAGTGAGCTGTAATCGTGCCACTGCACTTAAGCTGGGTGACACAGCATGACCCTGTCTCTGAAAAACAAAAAAAAACCCAAAAAACCCCACAAAACTATATTAGCTAAATACTACCACAAGGAAGCAGTTACCAATATTAATATCAGAAAAACTGAATTAAAGCAGAAGAACATTAATAGGAAGAAAAGGCACATTTGGCACTGATGAAAGTTATAATCTCCAAAAAAGATGTAAAAATTTATGAATTTGCATGCTCCTAAAAAAGTGTTTTTAAATATATATAAAGCAGGAACTTACAGAGGTAAAGGGGAAAAATTGACAAGTCCGTAATAATTGTGTGAGATTTAAAACATTTTTTTTTTTTTGAGATGGAGTCTTGCTCAGTTGCCCAGGCTGGAGTGCAGTGGCACAACCTTGGTTCACTGTAACCTCTGCCTCCCGGGTTTAAGCGATTCTCCTGCCTCAGCCTCCCGAGTAGCTGGGATTACAGGTGCCTGCCACCGTGCCCAGCTAATTTTTGTATTTTTAGTAGAGACAGGTTTTCGCCATGTTAGCCAGGATGGTCTCGAACTCCTGACCTCAAGTGATCTGCCTGTCTTGGCCTACCAAAGTGCTGGGATTCCAGGCGTGAGCCACTGTGCCCAGCCGATTTTTTAAATTTTTATTTAAAAGTTTTTTTTAGAGACAGGGCCTCACTCTGTTACCCAGGTTGGAGTGCAGTGGTGCTATCATAGCTCACAGAAGCGTTGAACTCCTGGGCTCAAGCAATCCTCCACATCCTAGTATGCCTTCCTGTAGAGGACAGAAAGCCAAAACTCTTTCGCAGATTCCCTTACAATGAGTGTTTCAGATGTGAATTATTTTCCAACACTTACTGCTATTGTGCAAGATCTGAAAAGCAGATGAGAGGCCAAGACCATTGTCCTTTTCCGTGGGCTGTTACTGCTTCCAAGCACAACTGTGGCGCTATCGAGTTTGCCTGCATCAATGTCTGGCCCCTAGTGTTGTGTATGTGGGCAGTAGAAGCAGCAGTGGCAGTGCCTGTATTAGACCTTTGTATTGTTACCCTAGCAGTGTATTTATAAATACAATTCTAATGTGTGTTCTATGCCCAGCCTCGGGTCCACTCCTATAGCCTGCCAGTGACTTTTTTTTTTTTTAAGATAGGGTCTGGCTCTGTCACCCAGGCTGGAGTTTAGTGGTGCGATCTCGGCTCTCTACAACCTCTGCCTCCTGGGCTCAAGCCATCCTCCTACCTCAGCCTTCTAAGTAGCTGGGACTACAGGGATGCACCACCACATCCGGCTAATTTTTGTACTTTTTGTAGAGATGGGGTTTTGCCATGTTGCCTGGGCTGGTCTTGAACTCCTCTAAGCTCAAGCAGTCCACCCGCCTCGGCCTCCCAAAGTGCTGGGATTACAGGCGTGAGCCACTGTGCCTGGCCTCCCAGTGACTTTTGAAACACCCAGTGCCCTGTATTAAACCTCATTGTGCTTAAAATATCTAGAGTAGTTTTTGTTTTCTGCATTGAACACTGATTTCTGTAGATTCAAGTTACTATAGATTACTATGGATTTGAAAAACATGAGTAAAAAGCTTGAGGTAAGAAAAGCTTGAACTGTTGGCCGGGTGCCGTGGCTCACGCCTGTAATCCTAGCACTTTGGGAGGCCGAGGCGAGTGGATCATGAGGTCAGGAGTTCGAGACCAGCCTGGCCAACACGGTGAAACCCCCGTCTCTACTAAAAATACAAAAAGTAGCTGGGCGCGGTGGCGGGTGCCTGTAATGCCAGCTACTCGGGAGGCTGAGGCAGGAGAATTGCTTGAACCGGGAGGTGGAGGTTGCAGTGAGCCGAGATTGCAGCACTGTACTCCAGCCTGGGTGACAGAGCAAGACTCTATCTCAAAAAAAAGAAAAAAGAAAAGAAAAAGAAAAAAAAGGAAAAGCTTAAACTATTAAACTGAGAATTTCAATCATTTTTCAAGCATACAATGAATATTAACAATGACAGTATATCAGATCACAAAGGAAATCTTAAAAACTTAAAAAAAAAGCAACATTATGTAGACAATTTTAACTGATCACAGCGCAGTAAAAGTATATTTTCATTTTCTTTTCAATAGAGAGACGGTCTCACTATGTTGCCTAGGCTGGTCTCAAACTCCTGAACTCAAGGGATCCTCCAGCCTCAGCCACCAGAGTAGCTGGGATTACACACGTTCACCATCATGCCTGGCTGAAACATTTATTTATGTATGATTTATTTATTTTCAGTTAGAGATGGGGGTCTCACTATGTTGACCAGGCTGGTCTTGAACTCCTGGCCTCAAGTGATCCTCCTATCTTGGCTTCCCAAAGTGCTGGGATTACAAGCACGAGCCACCATGTCTGGCCTGAAACTACATTTATTTTTAATAATAACAGGTAGCCACCGGGTGTGATGGCTTATGCTTGTAATCCCAGTGCTTTGGGAGGCTGAGGCAGGAGGATTGCTTGAGCCCTGGAATTCAAGACCAGCCTGGGCAACATAGAGAGACTTCATCTTCACAAAAAATAGAAATGTTAGGCACTAATACTTTGTTTCCCTAGACACCCTGTCTCTAGGCTGGGAATACACACATGCACCACCATGTCTGGCTAATTTTTGTATTTTTTATAGAGACAAGGTCTCACTATGTTGTCTGGCTTGTCTCAAACTCCTGGGTGCAAGTGATCCTCCCACCTTGGCCTCCCAAAGTGTTGGGAGTGGGTCACTTTAGGCCACGAATTTGAGACCAGCCTGGGCAACATAGTGAGACTCTATCTCTCCAAAATAATTTAAACTAATTTTAAAAATTAGCTTGAGGCCAATTAGTAGGCATTTAAGGCTGCAGTGAGCTATGATCACACCACTGCACTTCGGCCTGGGCAACAGAGCAAGACCCTGTCTCTTAAAAAAAAAAATGAAAGAACAAGAGTAAACCAAAGGAAATAGAAGAAAGTAAATAAGAAAGGTAAAACCAGAAGATGGTGAAACAGAAAATATAATAACAACATAATAAAAAACAGAGATAAAAAAGCAAAAATCTGATTTACCAAAAAACCCTAGGATGACTGAGAGAGAGCAAGCACAAATAAATAGTATTAGGAATTAAAAGGGGACTGTAATCAATACAATAGAGATTTTTGAATCATGAGAATACTATTAATATCTTTGCAACAGGGTCTCACTCTGTCACTTAGGCTGGAGTGCAGTGGCACAATCTTGGCTCACTGCAGCCTCCATCTCCTGGGCTCAAACCATCCTCCCACCTTAGCCTCCCAATAACTGGGACTACAGGGAGTATGGGACATGCCACCACTCCTGGATAATTTTGTATTTTTTGTAGAGACAGGGCTTCACCATGTTGCCCAGACTGGCTCGAATTCCTGGGCTCAGGTGATCTGCCGCCCAGGCCTCTCGAAGTGTTGGGATTACAGGCGTGAGTCACCACCCCCAGCATGGTGGCTCATGTCTGCAATCCCAGCACTTTGGGAAGCCGAGGTGGGAGGATTGCTTGAGTCCAGGAGTTTGAGACCAGCCTGAGCAACATAGCAAGATGCCGTTTCTACAAAAAACCAAAAATTTAGTCAGACATGGTGGTAGGCACCTGTAGTCCCAGCTACTCAGGAGGCTGAGGTGGGAGAATCATCTGAGCCCAGGTGATCATATCACTGCACTTCGGCCTGTACACAAAGTGAGACCTTATCTCAACAAAAAAAAAAAGAAAGAAAAAAAAGAAAGAAAAAAGAAAACGCAATAAAAATATTAAAGAATAGAATAATTTAATTAAAATGTGCAATATTTTGATGAAGAAAAATCACAAAAATGAATTGAAGGCCTGGCAGAATGGAAATAAGGTACATTTATGGATGAGAAGACTCAGTATTATTCAATTTTATCCCTAATCTGTAAATTCGATGAAATTCTAATTTAAATCCCAACACAATTTTTCAAGGATCTTGACAAAATGATTCTACGGTATACAGTTAGCTAAGACGATTATAAAAAATAGAAACCAAGTTGAGGGGGTGGAGCTTGCTCCCTAGATAGCAATATTTATCACAAAACCATAGAACTAAAACAATATTGATCAAGAATAGACAAATCGATCAATGGAAGAGAAAAGAAAGCCAATAAATAGGCCAGGTGTGGTGGTTCACGCACTTTGGGAGGCCGAGGCAGGTGGATCACCTGAGGTCAGGAGTTTGAGACCAGCCTGGCCAACATGGTGAATCTCTACTAATCTCTACTAATAATACAAAAAATCAGCCGGGCATGGTGGTGGATACCTGTAATCCCAGCTACTTGGGAGGTTGAGGCAGGGGAATCATTTGAACCCAGGAGGCGAAGGTTGCAGTGAACCAAGATCCTGCTACTGCACTCCAGCCTGGGCAACGAGAGAGAAACTCCATCTCAAAAAAAAAAAAAAAAAAAAGGAAAGCCAAGAAATAAATTGCATTCTTTAATGGGAACCAGGTATATCGCAGAGGTGCTGTCATGAGTCAATGGAGCAAACAGCTAATGATGAGGCAAATAGCATTAGGCCAAAACCTGGGCAAAACCTTACTTTATTTTTTTTATGACAGAGACATTTTAGAATACCAGGAGAAAGGCCGGGCCCAGTGGCTCACACCTGTAATCTCAGCACCTTGAGAGGCCGATACGGGCAGATCACTTGAGGTCAGGATTTTGAGACCAGGCTGGCCAACATAGTGAAACCTCATCTCTACTTAAAACACAAAAATTAGCTGGGTGTGGTGGCGTGCGCCTGTAATCCCAGCTACTCCGGAGGCTGAGGTAGAAGAATCGCTTGAACCCGGGAGGTGGAGGTTGCAGTGAGTCGAGATCATGCCACTGCACTCCAGTCTGGGTGATAGAGTGAGACTGTCTCAAAAAAACAAAAAAATAAAAATAAAATAAATAAATAGAATACCAGGAGACAGAGAAACTGGCCAGAGACTGGCTGGCTTCTAAAACCAGTACTTGCTAATCTTGAGCAAATTACTTAATCTGTCTTGGCCTGTTTCCTCATCTGTCAAATAAGGATAATAACAGTTCTTACCTCACAGACTTGATGTAAGGATTAATATAGGTAAATTAATACAGGCAAATACAGGATTAATATAGGTAAAGCATTTAGACCAGTCCCTGGCTCAAAACAGCACTACGTAAGTGTTAGCCATTCTTTATCTCTATACCATGTGGTACTGACAACATCTCCACTCCCGTTTTCTCTGCCCAATGTGGGAGACTTCCATTATCCAAATGGACCAGAATGGCTTGGTTCACTGGTCTTAGGGAACCTGGTCAACTTTCTGCCATCATGACCAAGACATTCCTTAGAGGGAGGGCTTCTCATTTACAAAAACTATTTCCTTAGAGCAGTAATTTTGGTCATTGGTGACATCCAGTCTCTACTCTTACCTCATCTATGACTCTGACTGCCAGATCATGACAGTTTTCAATATGGATTACCCAATAGCTTGGTTTGTTTTTTGTAATAAACCTTGTTTTTTAGAATAGTTTTAGATCTACAGAAAAATCTGAAGATTAGTACAGGGAGTTCCTGTGTACTCCAGACTCGGTTTCCCCTGTTATTCATATTATGCTGTTTTTAAAATTCCACATTACATCATTGAGATACATTCATGTTGATATATAGATCTAATTTATTGAGTCTAACTGTGGTTTAGTATTCCATTGGCCTGGAAGATTCTCACAGTCTCACCTGGCACAGGTTTAGTGCCAGGGAATTCCATCTCCCTCGCAATCAGACTTATCAAATCCCTGGTTCTGGCCGGGTGCAGTGGCTCACGCCTGAAATCCCAGGCCAAGATGGGAGGATCGCTTGAGCTCAGGAGTTCGAGACCAGTCTGGGCCACATAGTGAGACCTCGTCTCCACCAAAAATAAAAAAAAATTAGCTGGGCATGGCGGTGCATGCCTGTAGTACCAGCGACTCAGGAGGCTGAGAGGGGAATATCACTTGAGCCTGGGAGGTCAAAGCTGCAGTGAGCTATGATTACACTACCACAACTCAGCCTGAGCGACAGAGCCAGACCCTATCTTAAAAAAAAAAAAAAAAAAAAAAAAAGCCAAACACCACTGTTTCTGCAGTAAAAGTATTTACATAATCATAACATTATAAATGTCATTTGGCTTTCAGTGTTAAGAATCAATCTACAGGTAAACAATGGTAAACTGAATTATCTTTACCAAATAGAATGTAAATGCTATAAACATCAGCGATGCAAAAATAAAAGCTTAGTTCATGGATAACGGCAGAAGCAGGGAGGGGACATCAAGGGAAATTATCCATTTCACACAGAGAAGAGTCAAGAGATACAATATACAGAAGAAACAGACATTTAAGAATAGTATTCAAAGTGATAATAGAAACCAATAGTAAAATTTAAAATATAAATATAAAAAAGAGGGCCAGGCACGGTGGCTAACGCCTGTAATCCCAGCAATTTGGGAGGCTGAGGTGGGTGGATCACGAGGTCGGGAGTTTGAGACCAGCTTGGCCAGCATGGTGAAACCCTATCTCTACGAAAAATACAAAAATTAGCAGGGCATGGTGGCACGTGCCTGTAGTCCCAGCTACTCGGGAGGCTGAGGTAGGAGAATCGCTTGACCCTGGGAGGCAGAGGTTGTAGTGAGCCGAGACTGTGCCACTGCACTCCAGCGTGGGCGACAGAGCGAGACACTGTTTCAAAAAAAAAAAATATATATATATGTATATATATATATATATGAAAAGCGGAAGAGAAAGGGGGAAAGGGTGGTTAATAAAATCACCACAGCAGGAAGTCAACAGATACAACAGACACAGTTAAAATTAATAAATCAAGTAATAGAGGCATGAGTATATTATTTACGGTTATAAAATTTAAAAAATTAACATGACAACAAACATGGTAAAAAACAAAAAACAAAACACAGTTGTTTCCAGGAGTTGGGGTATTGGGAAATGAGAGATAGCTTTAAACTTTTTATTTCTAACCTTCTATTGGAATTGAATCTGCATTTCCATCTACATTAATTATATTTGAGATTTTCTTTTTAAATTAGGCAAGCACTATTCACAATAGCAAAGACATGGAATCAACCTAAATGCCCATCAATGGCAGATTGGCTAAAGAAAATGTGGTACATATACACAATGGAATACTATGCAGCCATAAAAAAGAATGAGATCATGTCCTTTGCAGGAACGTGGATGGAGCTGGAGGCCATTATCCTTAGCAAACTGATGCAGGAACGGAAAAACCAAATATTGCATGTTCTCACTTACAAGTGGGAGCTAAATGATGAGAACACATGGACAGAAAGAGGGTAACAACAGACACTGGGGCCTGCTTGAGGGTGGAGGGTAGGAGGCAGTAGAAGATAAGAAAAAATAAATATTAGGTACTAGGCTTGATAACTGGGTGACGAAATAATCTGTACAACAACCCCCATGACACAAGTTTACCTATATTAAAAACCTGCATATGGACCTCTGACCCTAAAATAAAAGTTTAAAAATAAAATAAAATAAAATTAGGCAAAAAATCTAGGTAATTCTGACATTGTCCTACTGGCTCAGGGACTATTGCGGTAGGATCAAGTTAAACTCTCAGGCAGGCAGCCAAGGCCCCTCGCTGCCCCATGCACCCACCTACCTCTGCTTGGGAGCCAGGATTGGCACCTCCTCCAGGAAGCCCTCAGGAGGAAGAGGGCGCCCTCTGCCGGGGCAGGAACGCCAGCACGCCTGGGGAGCAGCCCTTTGCGCATCATCAGGGACTCCGCCCCTATCCCTCAGCAAGGGCCTCCCTCCCCCGCATCACGTGATCCCAGCTCCTTTTCAGCTAGTGGGTGGAACCCCAGGAGGGAAAACTCAGGGAAGCCCAGGTGAGAGCGACGCGACCGATGGGGCCCGGATTTCTTGGATGCTGGGGAACCGTCCCAGTAAGGCTTGGGAACCTGGGTGGGGCGCCTTTCAGAACGGGACCGATGGGAGAGAGACGAGAAGGGTTATGGGCACGAACCCCGTTCAGTATCTGCTCCTTGCGCAGTGTGAGAACTGGGAGAGAGACTCCTGGCCCTTCCACTTCCTGTGCTTCCTTGGGTGAGTGTCTTAACATCTCAGAATCTCAGTGTCCTCACCTGTGGCTGCCAGTATGAAATGAAATAAGCACATAAGTCATAAATAAATGGTATCTTATTAGGTCCCATTTAAGCGAATGTGTGAACTCTCAGAGACAAGAAGACCCTGGAGGCCACTGTAGCTCGGCCCTGTTTGGAGGCAGGCCTCTCCACCCTCACCCAGGACACCAGCTCCTGCTGGGTGCTCCCCTCCCTGGAGTGCTCACCCCTAGGCCTCAGGAGTGGAAGGGTCTGGGAGAGCTGGCTGGAAGAGGGGCTCCTCCCAGTTCCCACTGAACGGGCTGACAGGTCGGACTCTCCAAGACAAAGTCTCCTCTTTCTGTCTCCACACAGGGCCCGTGTTGTGCTTTTGGCCCAGGTAGGTGGACAGACATGTCCCAGGAGGGGGACGTTGAAGGCCCCAGCACAGGAGACCCTGTGCTCAGTCCCCAACACAACTGTGAGCTTTTACAGAACATGGAAGGAGCCAGCTCCATGCCAGGCCTGTCACCAGATGGGCCGGGAGCAAGCTCTGGGCCCGGAGTCAGGGCTGGCAGCAGAAGGAAGATCCCCAGGAAGGAGGCCCTTCGAGGTGGCAGCTCCTGGGCTGCAGGTGCTGCTGAGGTCCGGCCAGGGGTCTTGGAGCTGCTAGCTGTGGTACAGAGCCGGGGCTCGATGCTGGCTCCTGGGCTCCACATGCAGCTGCCCTCGGTGCCTGCTCAGGGGAGAGCTCTGACCTCCAAGAGGCTCCAGGTTTCTCTGTGTGACATCTTAGATGACAGTTGCCCCAGGAAACTTTGTAGCAGGTCTGCTGGTCTCCCAGAGAGAGCTCTGGTCTGCAGGGAGAGGCTTGCAGAGGTGGAGGAGGTGAGCTGCCCCAGGCCCAGGGAGGCCAGAGACGGTGGAATGAGTTCTCCAGGGTGTGACAGAAGAAGCCCCACACTCAGCAAAGAGGAGCCCCCTGGAAGGCCCCTGACGTCCTCACCAGGCCCAGTCCCTGTGAGGGTAAGAAAGAAATGGAGGAAGCAAGGGGCTCATTCAGAGTGTGAGGAAGGGGCTGGTGACTTCCTGTGGCTTGATCAGAGCCCTCGTGGGGACAACCTCCTGTCTGTGGGAGACCCTCCCCAAGTTGCTGAACTGGAGTCCTTGGGAGGCCCTTGCAGACCTCCCTCTCCAAAAGACACTGGGTCTGGGCCTGGAGAGCCAGGTGAAAGTGGGGCAGGATGTGCCTCAGGGACTGAGAAATTTGGATATTTGCCCGCTACAGGGGATGGGCCCCAGCCAGGCAGCCCCTGTGGCCCTGTCGGGTTCCCAGTGCCCAGTGGAGGGGAGTCCCTCAGTTCAGCTGCACAGGCTCCTCCACAGAGCGCAGCACTGTGCCTGGGGGTGTCAGCACAGGCCTCTGCAGAGCAGCAAGAAGCTGTGTGTGTCGTGCGGGCTGGCAGCGATGAAGGCCGGGCTCCAGCACAGGACCAGGAGGAGCTGGAGGCCAAGGCTCAGCCAGCTTCCAGGGGAAGGCTGGAGCAAGGACTCGCTGCCCCCGCTGACACCTGTGCCAGCTCCTGGGAGCCCTTGGGCGGCCTCAGCTCCTCCCTGGATACTGAAGCCAGCAGGGCCTGCTCAGGCCCGTTCATGGAGCAGAGAAGATCCAAGGGCACTAAGAACCTGAAGAAAGGTCCAGTGCCCTGTGCCCAAGACCGGGGCACAGACAGAAGCTCAGACAACTCCCACCAGGACAGGCCAGAGGAACCCAGCCCAGGAGGCTGCCCCAGACTGGTGAGCTGAGTCTGAGAGTTTGGGATAGGAAGGGCCTGGCCATGTTTCTCAATAGCATACTTGGCAGTGGAATTTAATAAAGCTAAGCTAAATGGGCGCTTCATGAACATTCTCACATCCCTATTAACTAAACTGGGTAAAATGAGGCCCACAAACCGGGAAAGAGAAAATAAACTACATTCGCTGAATCCTTGTGAGGGGTCATTATCTTTTGGAGTCAGTCCTGGGTTCGAATTTTGCCTCTGCCCACTTCCTAGCTGAGTGACTGTGGGATGTTTTCTTAACCTCTCTAGGTTTCCTCATTGTAAAAAAAGGATACTAATTGCAGCTTCATGGGGTTGTTTCAAGGATTAAATGAGATTATGGTATAAAATAATGTGCCTAGGCCTGGTGCAGTGGCTCACGCCTGTAATCCCAGTACTTTAGGAGGCAGAGGCAGGCGGATCACGAGGTCAAGAGATCAAGACCATCCTGGCCAACATGGTGAAACCCTGTCTCTACTAAAAATACAAAAATTAGCTGGGCGTGGTGGCACATGCCTGTTCCAGCTACTCTGGAGGCTGAGGCAGGAGAATGACTTGAACCTGGGAAGCAGAGGTTGCAGTGAGCTGAGATCGCACCACTGTACTCCAGCCTGGTGACAGAGCAAGACTCTGTCTAAAACAAACAAACAAACAAACAAAAAAAAGGTGCCTAGCACAGCACAAGGCACAAGGTAAATTGCTTAATTCGTGTTAAATTTGCTTTTCCTTTAGTGTTCACAGTTACCCTGTAAGATAGGCGTTAGCGCCATATAACCAGATGGGGAAACTGAGGCTCAGAGGGTTAATAATATTCTCCAGGCTCACATAGCTAGGGAGTCAGTGACCAGCCATGTTCCCTATATCACCACTTCCCTTTCCTTTGTTCTTTTACTTATAATCATCATCATTTTATTAATAATCATAGCTAACATTTATACACCAAAGGCAGAAGAAGACTCTACTTGTTTTTGGTGTATATTTCTCACATAGTTGGATTTTCATCACATTTATTGAATATGCATGATGTGCTAGATGTTTTTGATTTAATCTTCACACGACGTCCACGGAGGTGAGGTTACAGACCCAGCTGGTGAATGGGAGCAAGGGTACAAGCCTAGGCGGTCTGTCTTGAGAGCTCACTGCACTGCCTTCTCTGTGTATTTTCTGTGGTATCGGCACAGTCGTAGCAGCATCTGGCTTGCTTAACATGTGCTGGATATTGTGCTAAGCACTTTATCTGCAATCTTTGTAACAAGCCTATGAGGTAGACTCTATTGACATATACCCATTTCACTGATCTGAACACTGAGGCTCTGAGAGGTGACATGAGTACTCAAGGCCAAACAGCCAATTAGTAAAATAGAACCAGTGAGCTGTTTTCCACTATGCATCAAGCCTTTTTACCTATAAATAGGCTCCTATTATGCCTTATTGTTCCAGGACTTTGCTTGGTTTTGTAAGTTCTTGTAGTATTTGAAGATCTTTCCCAGTGGGTTCACCTTGTTCTGCCGAATTTGATCTTTTCCTGAGCCCTGCGTCATAGCTGTCTATGGATGTATTTGTCGCAGGCACAGGCGCTGTCGGGATGAGGGCTGGGACTTCCTCTTCTCATTTCCAACCACTGTAGTGTAGTGAGGAGCATGAGCCCTGGAGGCCAAGAGGCTAACATTCAGTCCTGACTTTGCCACTATCTGAACAACCGAGGGGAGTGGCTTCACCTTTTCAAATGTAATTCTCTCATCTGCAAAATGTGGGTATGAAGAGTGCTTACCTCCTAGGGAGGTGGTGAGGATGAAATGAGATGACACATGTTTGGCATTTAACACAGTGCTTGGTGCAAGAAAAATACTCAAATAGGTTACCTGTTAGTGACATAAGCAATTTCATCCTGCTGTAAGTAGTGCAGGGGTGACCATCCTTGTGCGTCTGGCTCCTCCCTTCTTCACATGATTTATTTGGACCAGATGCCCAGAATTGGGATTCCGGGGTCTGCAGCCTTTAAGGGGGCTGGTTTGAGTGTGGTGGTGGAGCCAGCTTCCTGCCTGGCTTGACTGGAAGCAGCCCATGACTGCTGGCTCCTCCAGGCTCCATCCTTGACTGCGGCACAGCCCATCATCCCACAGCTTTCCAAACAACTCGTTGCCATGACAACCAGTACCAGCTGCGGGAGAAGAATTGAATCTGGGCTGTGACAGGGACAGGCGGGTGGTTGCAGACAGGGCTGAGTGGGGCCTGGGCAATGGGGGGCACAGTGCCCGGCTGGTCTGGAGCCACGTTTAGGGCCTTAGCACCTTCCCCTGGAGACAGCCTGGCTTGTGGCAGGGGCAGACAGGTTCAAGGTCAAGCTCTGCCTCTTAGTACAGGGTGACTTTAGACATGTCTTCAGACATTTAGATGAGTTTAACGTTTTTTTTTCCTTTCTTAAGCTCAGTGGCAAGAAGACTTTTTTTTTTTTAATTTACTTTTTTTTTAAGATGGGAGTCTCGCCCTGTCACCCAGGCTGGAGTGCAGTAGCACAATCTTGACTCACCACAACCTTTGCCTCCTGGTTTCAAGAGATTCTCCTGAGTAGCTGGGACTACAGGTGTCGGCCACCATGCCCAGCTAATTTTTGTGTTTTTAGTAGAGGCAGGATTTCACTATGTTGGCCAAGCTGGTCTCGAACTCCTGACCTCAGGTGATCCGCTGCGTCGGCCTTCCAAAGTGCTGGGATTACAGGCATGAGCCACTGCGCCTGGCTGCAAAAAGACTTTAGACATTTAGAAATGTCTCTTCTCTGAATCTGAGTTGCCTCCTCTATGAAGTGGGGAGAATGAACTGGGCCCCAGAACTGCCAGGAGTCTGATATCAGAGGCTGGCCGTGTTGTATTCTTCTGGCATGAACCAGAGACTCTTGGAGGAGAGATGGGAGGGGGACTGGATGCCATTCTCTTGTCCATCCTGGGCCCCACAGTGGCCAGTGAGGTTTGGAGCTGCTCTGTGGGTGGGATAGCAGTGGGTGTGTGTGGGTGGGGGCAGCTCTGCCAGTGACCCTGGGCTGCTCGCATTCCACCAGTCATAACCAGGGAGGCACACAGCTCCTCTGGCCTGACCCAGAATCCCTGGTTCAAGGTATGCTGTCTGTAGCTGCAAAGTGTCAAGACGTGAGTGAAGGAGGAGAGTGTCTTCCTAACAGAAGAGCAGCCTAAGAGGAGCTCGTTTCATTAGTGTGCCTACTATAGACTGAGAGCTTCAAGTATGTCATCTCATTTAATCCTTACATTAACCATTAAAGGTCAATGTCGGCCAGGCGTGGTGGCTCACACCTGTAATCCCAGCACTTTGGGAGGCCAAGGCGGGTGGATTGCTTGAGCTCAGGAGACCAGCCTGGGCAATGTGGCAAAACCCTGTCTGTAGAAGAAATACAAAAATTAGCTGGGCATGGTGGCTTGTGTCTGTAGTTCCAGCTACCCGGGAGGCTGAGGTGAGAGGATCACCTGATTCCAGGAGGTCAAGGCTATAGTAAGCTGTACTGGTGCCCCTGCCTTCCAGCCTCGGCAACAGAGTGAGACCCTGTCTCAAAAAAAAAAAAAAAAAAAAAAAAAAAAAAATCAACACTAATATCCCCATTTTACTAAGTAAGAAAACTGGGCTTCCGAGAAGTTAAGTGACTCACTCAGGCCACATCGCGAGTAAATGGCCGAGCCAGGGTTTGACTCCAGTCCTGCATAACTTGACTGTTCACGGGGCTTTATTATAATTTGTTGAACAAGGAGGGGGCTCGTCCAGGGATCTTACAGTCTAGTGGGAGGAGAAAGCCACTAACCAGAGAATTGAAATACAGACTGAAGCCCAGTGGACTGTGGATGTCCAGAGGGGAGGGGAGGGCAGAGGAGGGGGCTGTCTAAACTGGGTCTAGGCAAGGGAAGTAGGTGTTCAGCAGGTGAGAAAGTAGGAGAGGCTTGCTAGGAAGAGGGCAGTGCTCTGCAGAGCTGCATTGCAAGAGGCAGCTTGGAGTGTTGCAGGAGTAGAGGGTGGGGGTTACAGGTGGAACGGGAGCCAGGTGGGAGAGGCCAGCTTGAATGGAAATGGAGAGCCTGCAGGGTGGTCGAGTGTCAGGATGGCCTTTCTCCAGGGCAGGGACCAAGGAACTTTATCAACACAGGCATTTACAGAGAGAGCTTGTTCTGTTCCAGGCACTGTTCTAAGAGTCTCGAATAGTGATAATGATCGTTGCCCCAACACCATGAGGTAAATTCTGGTATTATCTTCATGCTACTGATGAGAAAACTGAGGCACAGAGAGATTAAGTAACTTTCCCTAGATCACACAGTTCCTAAGTGTTGGCACCAAGTATCCCCATTGGATGAATATGCCCCAATTTATTTATTTGTTGACTCCATGTGGACATTTGGGTTTTTTGGTGTTTTTTTTTTTTGGCTACTACATATAGTGCTGCTGTGATAGTTTTGTATGGTTTTTGGTACATATGGGCAAGAGTATCTCCAGGGAATATTTTCTGGGGTGGAATTGCCAGGTTATAGAGTGGACACATCTTCAACTTAAATGGTGCCAGATGTTTTCTAAAGTGGTTGAAATAGTATACACCCCCATCAGCAGTGTATGAATGTTCTGGTGACTTCACATCTTCACCAGCCCTTGATGGTACCAGACTTAGGTTTTTTGCTGAAATGGAGATATGCTGTGGTGTCTCAATGTTGTTTTAATTTCCACTGCCCTCTTACTAAGGAGCATCTTTTCATGCATTTTGGTTATTCTTATTAAGTCTTTTCTTTAAAAAGTTTTTTGGCTGGAGTACAGTGGCATGATCTCAGCTCACTGCAACCTCCCCCTCCCAGGTTCAAGTGATTCTCCTGCCTCAGCCTCCCAAGTAACTGGGATTACAGGTATCCGCCACCATGCCCGGGTAATTTGTGTATTTTTAGTAGAGACGGAGTTTCACCATATTGGTCAGGCTGGTCTTGAACTCCTGACCTCAGGTGATCCTCGGCCTCCCAAAATGCTGGGATTGCAGGCATGAGCCACCAGGCCTGGCCTGTTTTGTGCTTTGCATATGTTTTGCATTTCTACACTTTCTCCCATGTAAAAACACAATTGAGTTTTGTTTATTGATTTTGCATCCAGAAATCTTGCTTTTATTAATCTATATAATTTATCTATTTGGATTTTGTTTGTTTTCTATGTAGACAAATGACAGTTTTTGTTATTTCCTTTCCAGTTCTTTACATCTCTCTTCCCTTCCCTTTCCTTACTGTACTAGCTAAGACTGTTAGTATAGTGTTGCATAGAAATGGTGATAGCAAGGAACCCGTGACTTATTCTGGATTTTAAAGGAAATGTGGTCATCATTTCACCTTAAGTATGACACTTGCTATGTTATTTATATAGATGCCCTTTATCAGGTAAAGGAAACTCCCTTCTCTTCCTGGTTTGCTAATTATTTACAATTATTATTATAATTATTACAATTACAATATTTACAATTATTATAATTATTATTATTGCACAGTGCATTTAATCACATGTGTTTTTTCCATTTCTGAGATAATAGTATGATTTTTATCCTCGAATTTATTAACGTTAATTTAAGGAGTTAGTGGGGTTTTTTTTAAATATTAAGTTTTTTTAAATGTTAAGTTCTTGCCTTGCTGGAACAAACCCAATTTGGTAATGCTATATCTTTTTCGTATTTTGTGAATTCAATTTCATATTTTGTTTGGGGTTTTCAATGGATGAATTAACTGGCCTGAAATGATTTGTTCTATACTATCCTTGTGAGATTTTGGTATCAGGGTTTTGCTAGCTTCATAGAATGAATTGTGGATTATCTTTTTGTTTTCTATTTTCTGGGATAATGTATTTAAGATTGGAATTATTTGTTCTTTGGACATTTTGATAGAATGGCTGGTTAAAAAAAAGTATGGACCGATGTTCTCTTTAGGGAAGGTGTTTCCTTCCCTACTGATTCAATTTATCTTGTGGCTATAGGTTTATTCAGTGTTGTTTTTCTCTTGAATCAATTTTGGTAAGTTATACTTTTCTAGATATCTATTTGTTTCATCTGAGTTTTCAAATTTATTGGCATGTTGGCATACAGTATTTCACAATAGCCTCTTATCTTTAAGGACTGCACACCTGTAATTATACATTCCCAATTTTAGCTAGTTATACCTCCTCTCTTTTCCTTAATCAATCTTGTCAGACAATTGTCAGTTTTTTCAAAGAACCGATTTTTGGTTTGTTCATCCTCTCCACTGTATGTTTGTTGTCAGTGTCACCTTCCGTTCAGTTTATGCTACTATTTATAAAGTCTTAAAAATTATGCTTAGTTCATTAGTTTTCTGCCTTTTTTCCTTTCTAATAAAGTCATTTAAAGCTATAAAGGAACCTTTTAATTATCGCTTTTGCTGCATTCATAGACTTTACATACAGTCTTATCATTCAATCTCAATATTTTATCATTTTTAATTACAATTTTTCTTTGACCTGTTATTTAAAAGTCCCTTCCCTTCCCTTCTCTTCCCTTCCCCTCCCCCTCCCCCTCCCCTCCCCTCCCTTCCCCCCTTCCCCTCCCCTCCCCTCCCTTCCCCTCCCCTTTTGAGACAGAGTCTGTCTCTATCTCCCAGGCTGGAGTGCACTGGTGCTATCTTGGCTTACTGCAGCCTCCACCTCCCAGCTTCAAGCAATTCCCATGCCTCAGCCTCCCAAGTAGCTGAGATCACAGGCGTGTGCCACCACGTCTGGCTAATTTTTGTATTTTTAGCATGGAGATGGAGTTTCACCATGTTGGCCAGGCTGGTCTCAAACTCCTGACCTGAGGTAATCAACCCGCCTGACCTCCCAAAGTGCTGGGATTACAGGCGTGAGCCACCACGCCTGGCTAAGAGTGTATTTCTTAATTTCCAAACATATTTTGTTGCTTTTGTCTTTATTGCCTTCTAACTTAATGATATTGTGGTCTGAGAAGTTGGTCTTTATCTGAGTTATCCAGTCTGATAGCCACTGGCCGCTTGTGTCTATTGAACACTTGAAATTTGGTTAGTCCAAATTGAGATGTACTGTAAGTGTAAAATATACACTGAATTTCAAAGACTCAGTACAAAAAAAAGTAAACATTTCATTAATAGTTGTTCATGGCTGGGCGAGGTTCCTCACGCCTGTAATCCCAGCACTTTAGGAGGCCTAGGCGGGCGGATAATGAGGTCAGGAGTTTGAGACCAGCCTGGCCAACATAGTGAAACCCTGTATCTACTGAAAACAAACAAACAAACAAAATTAGCCAGGCGTGGTGGTGGGCACCTGTAATCCAAGCTACTCAGGAGGCTGAGGCAGGAGAATCACTTGAACCCGGGGGGCGGAGACTGCAGTGAGCCGAGATCACACCACTGCACTCCAACCCTGGGCAACAGTGTGAGACTCCATCTCAAAAAAAAAAAAAAAAGTTTTCATATTGATTACATGTTGAAATGATAATATATTGAATATGATGAATTAAAGAAACTACAAAATTAATTTCACTTTTTAAAATGTGGCTACCAGAATATTTAAAAGTACACATGTGGCTTATGTTTCTGTTGGGCAGTGCTGATCTAAAAAAGTCTTTTGAAATTTGTTGATATTTGCTTTTTGGCCCAGGCTTTGCTCAATTTTTATATATGTTGCATGTATACTGGAAAATAATATGTATTCTCTAGTTATTAGGATTAATATTCTGTATATATTTATATATATATGTACAGATGAAGCTTGTTGATTTCATTAATTATTTTTTATTCCTACTGATTATTTTGTCAGCTTTATTTATCAATAGTTAGAGAGATACATGAAATTTTCTTGCTCTCATGGTGGATTTGTCTTTTTGCTTGTAGTTTTTTTTTTGCTTTATAGTTTTTGAGCTTATGCTATTAGATGCTTATAAGTTTAGAGTTGTTATAGCTTCCTGGTAAAACTACATATCATTATGTAGTCAGTCTTTGCCCTCTAATTATTTTTTGCCTTAAAATCTGTTTTATCTGATTATTAATATAGCTACAAAGCTTTATTTTGGTTGGTTATTTGCCTGTTTGTATATTATTCCATTTTGTTATTTTAACCTTTTTGCATAATTATGTTTTAGAAATGGGTCTCATAAAGACTTTATAACTATTTTCTTTCCTTAAAGGTCTGATAATTTTTGTATTTTTCTGAAGTATTAGTACATTTACATTTGTTATAGTTACTGATTTATTTACATCTACTCCTACCATTTTATTCTGTGCTTTTTTTTGAGACACAGTCTCACTCTGTTGCCCAGGCTAGAGTGCAGTGGCGTGATCATAGCTCACTGCAGCTTTGATCTCCCGGGCTCACAATTCTCCCACCTCAGCCTCCCAAGTAGCTGGGACTACGGGTGCATGCCACTGTGCCTGGCTCTTTAAAAAAAAATTTTAGTAGGGCGAGGGTCTGGCTGTGTTGGCCAGGCTGGTCTCGAATTCCTGAGCTCAAGCAATCCTCACGCCTCAGCTTCCCAAGGTGCTGGGATTACAGGTGTGAGCCACTGCACCCGGCCTGTTTTGTGCTTTGTGTATGTTTTGCATTTCAGCACTTTCTCCCTTTCATTGCCTCCTTTTGGATTATTTTTTCTTACTCCTTTTTATCCCTCTAGTAGTTTAGATGTTTCCTATCCTCAGTTTATATTTTTTTGGTGGTTCTCTTAGAAATTTGAGCACAGGCCGGGCTCGGGGCTCACACCTGTGATCCCAGCACTTTGGGAGGCCGAGGCCAGTGGATCACAGGGTCAGGAGATCGAGATCATCCTGGCTAACACGGTGAAACCCTGTCTCTACTAAAAATACAAGAAAAAAATAGCCGGGTGTGGTGGCAGGCGCCTGTAGTCCCAGCTACTCAGAAAGCCTAGGCAGGAGAATCGCTTGAACCCAGGAAGTGGAGGTTGCAGTGAGCCAAGATCATGCCACTGCATTCCAGCCTCGGTGACAGAGCGAGACTCCATCTCAAAAAAAAAAAAAAAAAAAAAAGAAAGAAAGAAAGAAAAAAGAAATTTGAGCACAAATAACTAACTTATCAAAGTATAAAGGTAGTTACAATCTTTGTCTTACTCCAAAATGATATAGGGATCTTGGAATGCTCTAATTCCAAGCGCGTACCTTTCCAATTTGTGTGTTGTTGTTATCCAGTAAATTAGTCCTATCTTTTTTTTAAAAAAATCCCCAAATTACACACTGTTATTATAGTTTCATACAATCAATGTTTATTTAGATTTAACAACATCTTCATCATTTTCTTTGTTGAAAATTCTTCCTTTCATCTCATCTTTTCTATCTGGGATTGTTTTTCCTTCCTTCTGCCTCAGGTTTATCTTTTAGCATTTTGTTTATTGAGCAAAGCAAAATTATCAAGAAAAATAACAGCTCTCTTGATTTTTCTCTACAGTATCTTTATTTCTTCCTTATTCTTGAAAAGTATTTTGTCTGGGTCCACAATTGATAGTTATTTTCTTTAAGCACATTGAAAATATTATTTTTCTATGTTTTGCTTTTCATTATTACTATTGAGAAAGTAGCTGTTAGTCTAATTGCCATTCCTTTATAGATGAAAGGTATTTTGGTGAATGGGATCATAGAATAGTAGTTGAAGTTATGGCCTCTGGAATCAGACTGTCTGGATTTAAATCCCAGCTCTTTGGTTTTCTAGCTGTGTGACATTGGGCAAGCTGATTAACCTCCCTGTGCCTCTATGTGCCTTAGTTTCCTCTTTTGTAAAATGGGGGAGATAACAGTACCAGTACCTCATAAGATTATGGTGAGGATTAAATTAACTAATATGTAAAGCACTTGCCACAGATGTAGCACATTTTAAGTGCTAGTCAAGTGTTAGCTATTATTTTTTCTCTTTATGCGTGTAAGGATCTCCTTATCATGAGTGTTGATGTGTCTAGGTATGAATTTCCTTTTATTTATTCTGTTTGAGATTCACTGAGCTTTTTGAATCTGTAAATTTTTGTCTTTTATCAATTTTGAAAAATTCTTAGCCCTATTTCTTTAAACACTGCTTCTACCCATTCTCTTTCCTCTCTCCTTCTGGAACTTTAGATTAATCATTTTCACCCTTCCTTCCTTCCTTCCTTCCTTCCTTCTTCCTTTCTTTCTTCTTTCTTTCTCTTTCTTTCCCTCCTCCTCCTCCTTCTTCTCCTTTCCTTTCCCTTTCCTTTCCTTTCTTCTCCTTTCTTTTCTTCTCCTCTCCTTTCCTTTCCTTTATTTTGAGACAGTGTCTTGCTGTGTCACCCAGGCTAGAGTACAGTGGTGTGATCATAGCTCACTGCAGCCTTGACTTCTCCGGCTCAAACAATCCTGCCGCCTCAGCCTCCTGAGTAGTTGGGACTACAGGTACACACCACCATGCCTGGCTATTTTTTTTTTTCTTGTTTTTATAGAGACAGGGTCTCGCTATGTTTCCCAGGCTGCTCTCAAACTTCTGGCCTCAAGCGATCCTCCTGTCTCGGCCTCCCAAAGTGCTGAGATTACAGGCGTGATGTGTCTCTGAGTGCTTCACAGTGTTCACAAAGTGCAACACATTTAATTTATTTAAATGTGTTGTCCAGTTAGCTAATTTGTTTCGGCTGCATCTAATATGCTATTAAATCTATATATTGAGTTTTTAAATTTTAATTAAGATCGTTATATTTTTCATTCCCAGAAGTCGTGTTTGGTTCCCGATCAAATCTGCCCGGTTGTTTTTTGTAGTTTTTTTGTCCTTCACTCATGTGTTCATCTCCTTCTTTTATTTCTTTAAACATATTATACATACATAGTTTGTATTCTGGTCTGATAGTCCAGTGTTGAAAGGCTTCGCTCGTCTCATTCTCCTGCCTGTTGTTTTGGAGCCTCATAACATGGACGTTAGGACCCCTGAGACAGGGGCCAGCCAAAAGGCTTTGAACTGTGAAGGGCTGGTCTTGATATTCTTCCTGTTGCTCTTCTTCCCACACCCCTGTTTTCTTTGTTTTTTTTTTCTGCCTCTTTCTCAGTTTACTTTTTTGAAAGACTGATTCATTTCCATGGTTCAAAAAAACAAAAAAAGTGAAACTCATCTTTCCCGGCACCCAGTTGCTTCCCTACTGGCAGCCTGGGTTAGATAGGTTCTTGCAGATACTTCCTGTGATATTTTATGTGCATTCAAGCAAATACAAATTTTAAAATTCATTCGGTCTGTAACACGAATGGTAGCACACCACACGTATTGTTCTGAACTTGTTTTTAATAAAAAAATATGTTTCCGGTTGTAAAAGAAATACATGCTCATTTTGAATAACATGAATACCCAAGTTCCTACAAGTAGAAAGTGAAAGTCTCCCTGGAATTTCATTCCCCAGAGATAACCTCTATTATGTATCTGTAAATATATATTTACATAAATGGGCTTATGCAACAGATATTGTTCTGTAACCTGTTTTTTCTTTTTCTCCCAATAATACTTCTTGACATCTTTCCATGAATCTTTCCATGTCTCCACATAGCCCCACAGCTAAGTGCTTGGGCTTTGGAGTCAGACAGAGCTAGGTTCTAATACTAGCTCTGCAGCTTAGCAGCTATAGGACTTTTCAGATCCTCTTGGAGCCTCAGTTTCCTCATCTGTAAAATGGGGATAGAAATAGTATATACCTCATGGTGTCATTCTGAGACCTTAATAGCATGAATGATGTGCTTCTGTGGGGCCAGCTACTTCATAAGCCCTCAACAAGTGGTAATTTTTATGATGACTTCCTTACCCTTTATAAGCCACATAGAATTCGTAGTACGAAGTGTCACCATTTATTAACCATTTCCCTTTGATGGGCCTTTTTTTTTTTTTTTTGAGATGGAGTCTCACTCTGTCGCCCAGGTTGGAGTGCAGTGGCACGATCCTGGCTCACTGCAACCTCCACCTCCTGGGTTCAAGTTATTCTCCTGCCTCAGCCTCCCGAGTAGCTGGGATTACAGGCACCCGCCACCATGCTCAGCTAATTTTTGTATTTTTAGTAGAGACGGGGTTTCACCAGGTTGGCCAGGCTGGTCTTGAACTCCTGATCTCAGGTGATCCACCCGCCTCAGCCTCCCAAAGTGCTGGGATTACATGCGTGAGCCACTGCACCTGGCCTGATGGACATATTTTTTATTAACCATTTCCCCTTTGATGGACAACTTTTTGCTGTAAGTACAACTCAGTGAACACTGAACACACACCCTTTCAACAAGAATGTCTTCTTTTTGTGAATTCCCTGCCATGGGGTGGCTGGGTCCTCTGGATTCTAATCTCTGCATCCTCTTTCTCTCCAAGGAGGAAGTGAAAATACCCCATGGAGTGAAGCTTGTGTGCTACGTAGGTTTTTACATTTTATTATTGCTTTTCTTCCTCCCTTGCCTCAGGTGGGGTGGAGTGGGAGGGCTCCTCCACAGTAGATGTGGAGATCCTACCCCCACCCAGCCTGCCCTCCCCAAGTGGATCCTAGTGCTCCCCTCCCTCTATAATGTTGGATCTTAGACTTTTAGTTTCCTGCAGACCTTGGAACCTGACCATTTCATGATCATTCATTCAAGGATTAGTTTTCAGACTCACCTACTTTTAAAACAATTCCCTGTGGTTTGCAATAAATGAAAAGAATTGAAACACGCTTAAAATGGGCTAAAAGCCTAAAGAAAGCAAGAAAAGAGGAAGGAGGAGGGGGATCTTGTTACAACAACACCTTGCTCTCTACCAATCCTGGAAAGGTACACCTGCCAGGCTCAAAGTTAACACTGAGCTTCCTGGCAGCCATAGCAAAAAGCCGAGCGGGACAGATTCCGTAGTTCATTAGAAGAACAAAATCTACTTTGCACCTTGAAATGGTCATGAAGGGATTTCTTTTACGGGCAATAGAGGAGTGATCAGCAGCCTTACAGAGTGTAAGCCTTACAGATGCCTGCATTTGGCTGCTTCAAGGGAGAGGCAGACAACAAGTCAGTGACCCCTGAAAGGGGCATGACAGAGCTTTGAGCAGGAGGAGGGGGAGTCAGAACAAGGTATGTCCCTCCTGATGAGATGCATCTGTGGTCAGAAGAGTGAGAGGGTCCTGGCACAGAGTTCAGTTAACTATGAATGTGACTGGGGGTTAAGGGGGAAGTTGAGAAAGGATGCGGATGGAGACAGGCCCCTCTCCTGGGACAGAGGCTAGCCAGGTAGCAAACTTTCACTGAACACTATGTGCCAGGCCTTTTCCAAGCATTGCAAATACAGTGGGGACCAGGACAGGCATGTTCTCTATCCTCACGGAGCTTACACTCCAGTGGGAGAGAGACGTTCAACAATTACAGGTGAGGCGAGCACTCTGAAGGCGGGGACAGCGGCTGGCCCCGCTTGCTTCTGAAGTGCGATCTCCCCCGCAGCTGGGTTCCGGGCCAGTGATCCAGCTCCTGGGGGCCATCAGCCACGGCCAGGCAGGGGGGCAGCTGCCACCAAAGCTGGAGGTTCTAGAGGACTTGATGGAGGTCAGCTCACCCTCACCTGCCCAGAGGCTCAGAAGGAAGAAAAGGCCCATGGTGCAGGGCCCTGCTGGGTGCCAGGTACAGAACAAGTGACGTCATTTAATCCTGCTGAGAGAGGCACCTTCACACCTGATTCACAGAGATGTCACTGAGGCTCAGAGAGAGGGTGCCACTTGCTCGCGGTCATTCAGAATAGCCAGAGGCAGGGTTCGGCCCCAGCCTGCATGGCTGGCCTGGGCTCCATGTGTACTACTTTCTGCAGCTCTGAATTCAGGGTGGACTGGAGGAGGGAGGGGCTGGGCCTCCAGTACATCTGGGGAGGGAACAGTCCCTGGCCTCCATTTCTGGCCAATAGCTTGTCTGCTCCCTGCCCCAAGGTTTTCCAGCCTTCTCCTTCAGGAGGCACAGCAGGGGACCCTGGTGGCCTCTCTGACCCCTTCTACCCTCCAAGAAGCGGTTCCCTGGCCCTTGGCGACCCCAGCTCGGACCCTGCATGTTCCCAGGCGAGTTGTTCTGCCCCAGCCATGTGCCTCCTTCACTGGAGCATGGGTCAGGGAGGACGTGGGAGTGGGGAGGTGACTAGAGGAAGCAGTGTCCCCTGGGCTGGAAGGCCAGGCCCACCAGCACAGCCTCAATTCCTCACGCCTCCCCTACAGAGTGGCCCAATGGAGGCTGAAGAGGATTCTCTTCCGGAGCAGCCAGAGGACTCAGGTGAAGGGCCCTGGAGGGAGCCTCTTCTGCTTCCAGAGACTGCTGCGGTCTGGGGAGGACTCAGGCCCAGCTCCTGGGTCCAGCCCCTGCTATGACTCTTCTCTCCCCGCATCCCATCAGCCTATAGCTCCTCCCCAAAGGGGTGGGGGAAGGGGTGGGGGCCACTGGCTGCCTGGGCTTGGCTCCCAGACAGATAGAGGGAGGGGTCTAGGTCTTTGAGGGTGGGACCCCTCTCCTGTCTGCCTAAACCCATCAGCCTTGAGTCAGCCCCCTCCCCTTTCCCCTGGGCACCCCTGGGAGCCTGTGACGCTCTCTCCCTACAGCTCAGCTCCAACAGGAGAAGCCATCCCTGTATATTGGGGTGCGGGGCACTGTTGTCCGTTCCATGCAGGAGGTACTATGGACTCGGTGAGGCCTTGCTCCCCACTCCCCTGACATCCCAAGGGCCGCCCCTCACACGCCCCCGCCTCCAGGGCCCTGCCATGTTCTAAGGGCTTCTGGGTGTCTGGCTAACCTCATTTGGTAGCTGTGCCAGGTCCCTTGCCCACACCAAGAGCCAGTGGAGAGCTGAAATTTGAAGCTGGGTCTCTCTGGCTTTAAGGCTGTGCTTCCCCACTTAGCTGCTGCAGCTCTCAGCCTCGGCTCAGGTCCATCCACATCAATGTCACCCGCAGCAAATGCTTTCACATAGAGTGTGTGCTGGGAGCGGCTCAGAGATCTGAGCCCAGAGCTGTCATTTGCTGATGGGGAGACCAAGGCTCAGAGAGGGTTGGACTTTGCAAAGGCCACACAGCAAGTCAATGACAGATGACACCGAGGGCCAGGGCTCCATTCTCTCCCCCTGACTCCTGCCTTACTCTGACCTGACCCCGGCTTCCTCCCCTCCACACATCCCGTGAGCCAGAGACGGGGCACAGGCTGGTGAGTCGGACAATCGAGTTTCAAATCTTGCTTTTGCCACTAATTACACAGTTGTGAGTAAGCCTCTTATTTTCCCTGAGCCCCAGTAACCCCATCCATAAAAGGAGAATGATCCTATTTCCTCCTCACAGAGTTGGGGTGAGAATAAGTAGGTTCCTGCAGGGAAACACCCACGACAGGAACAAGTTGGCCCAGACCCTGCCGCCCACCCATCTGCCTCCCTCTGGGACTAAGTGCCTGGAGAGCCTCCTGGGCTCAGTGCCCCCGCCCTGCCCTAGCCTCCACAGCCTTCGGGAGCTCCCAGACCCAGTGCTGAGTGAGGAAGTGGTGGAGGGCATTGCTGCTGGCATTGAGGCAGCCCTCTGGGACCTGACGCAAGGCACCAATGGCCGGTACAAGACCAAGTATCGCAGCCTGCTGTTCAACCTGCGGGACCCCAGGAACCTGGTGAGCAGGGCTTTGGGCTGGGCTGCGTCCCCTCTGAATCTCAGAGCCCCTGCAGGATGCTAGGGTGGGGGAGCTCTTTCAGCGTGTGGTGCAGCCCTGCCCCCTGCCCCCCCCAGGACTTGTTTCTCAAAGTGGTTCATGGAGATGTCACCCCCTACGACCTGGTGCGGATGAGCTCGATGCAGCTGGCCCCCCAGGAGCTGGCCCGCTGGCGGGACCAGGAGGAGAAAAGGGTGAGTGCTGAGCCCAGTCGGGATGGGTGAGGGGATGTGGGGGCAGAGTGGGTGGCCTGAGAGTGGAAGAGGGAGAGACAGAGACAGGGAGGGAGGGAGGAGGAATTCAGAAAGACAGAAACAAGGAAACAGAGAAGGCAGACAGGGAGTCAGAGAGACCCTCCCCACAAGAGAAACAGGAGAAGGGGTGGAAATGAAAGGGACTGGGAATGGAGAGCTTGGTAGAGATGTGACACACTTGGTTTTCAGTTGAGCTGGACTGTGGGGTGGGGGGCTTGGGAGAGGACTGTGGTGAGACCTAGAGTCCGAAGTCCTGAGGTACCTCTTTTCCGATCCCAGCTTCAGATGCCCTGGAAAAGCCTGGAGGTCTTCCTGGTACCCCAGGTTGGGGGAGGGGCCCCATAGCCCCTGGGTTCACAGCTGTGTCCCCATATACCCTGTATCCATGGGTCTCTCCCTGCCTGGGAACTGCTCTGGGACAGGGAAGCTGTGGCACTGAGCAGGCTTTGGAGAATGCTCACCTCATGTTTGTTGGTGGCCCAGTGAGAGAAGAAGGGACTGATTTAGGGGCTGAGGCCACTGGGATGGGGCGAGGCACTCCAGCCCCTGCTCTGGAAGACACTGAACTGATTAGAATGAATAACCAAGAGTCCATCAGGTGAATCTGTCCACTATAGGCTGAGCTTCTGTCCAGGCTCTGTGGGGGCCAGGGATCAGGACTGGCTTTGTAATTTGCGGGAGCCAGTGCAGAATGAAAATGTGGGGCCCTTTGTTCAACAACTGCTAAGAATTTCAAGGTGACAACAACAGAGCGCTAAACCAAGCGTGGGCCTCCTAAGTGCAGGGCCCTGTGCGATTGCACAGATCTCACGCCCACGAGGCTGATCCCACCAGACAGGAGCAGACCTCCTGTTCTCCAGGGGTTGTTAGAAAAGGAGAGACAGGTTTTCAGGAAGTATTGCAGATAGAGTGACATTGATCGACAGTAAGACTCACAACTAGCATTTACTATGAGCCATGTTCCAGGCTAAGCACTCTATATATGTTGTTTAATATAGTGCTTTAAATTAAATTCCTACAGAACAGATAAACTGAGGCTTAGAGCAGCTAAGTGCTTGCCCCAGGCCATACCATCTTATGAATCTTTATTAATGGCCCAGTGGGAACTCCAGAGCCTGCACTCTTTCAGCAACACCACACCCTTCCCAGAAAAGGATGAGGTACCGTCAGAGGTTGAATTGACCTGTGGGTGAAAGCGAAATCCGGGAAGGCTTCCTGGAGGAGGCAGGACTTGAAGGGTGAATCAGTGGAATATGGAGAGGTAGCGCTAAGGGTGGAGGGCTTCCCAGAGGAGGGGTATGGCGGAAGTAAAAGTGTTGAGGAGAGGGGAACCACAAGAGAGGGGCCTCAAGGGAGGAAAGTGAGCACTTGGGCTTTTGATGGCCAGAGGCCCCCTAACTGGGCTCAGCTTGGGCTGCTCCACCTCTTCAGGGCCTGAATATCATTGAGCAGCAACAGAAGGAGCCGTGCAGACTTCCAGCCTCCAAAATGACCCACAAGGGCGAAGTGGAGATTCAGCGGGACATGGACCAGACACTGACCCTGGAGGATCTGGTGGTAAGTTGGAGCCTGACCTGGTGCTGGGCAGAGCCCATGCCTGGGGGTCCCACGCCTCGCCTCACCAGCAGTGTGGTCTTGGGCATGTCACCTGACTGCTCTGAGGCCCACCTTGTTTGTGATAAAACGGGGACAGCGATCCTTAACGCATAGGGGAACATGGGGTGGGACAGTGCTGCTGGCACAGGCCTGCCAGCGCCTTGTCACTGTCGGTCCTCCTCCTTTTGGCCTCACCCCAAGGCCCCCACATGAGTGGTATTAAGTCCCATCATCATAGTCATCCCCAACCTGGCATTCTGCCCAGATCTCTGCTGGGAAGCAGCAGGCTGCGCTGTTCCAGGCAGTGACTTTTTCAGATGGAAGGAATGAAGACCCACTGTATTCAGTGGATTGGTTTAGGGATGCTCCAGGCAGGGAACCACCCGGCACCCTGGCAGTCCGTCCAGAGGGCCTCCTGGAACTTGTCCTCAGACCTGGGAAGCCAACGGGAGTGACAATAGTCTAGGGCTCTTGGCGCTGAGGATCTGCTCCATCCTCCTGTCCATCCTGCTCCTTCCTCTCCCTTGGCCCCGGCTTGCACATAGCCTGACATGGTGGCTCAGCAGCCCCAGAATCCATGAAGCCATCATCTCAGACTCCTGCAGTTGATTAGAACTTTCCCTTGGCTCCCTTCGGTCACTCTCAGAAGGCCACTCTGGCTGTAGTTGAATGTTCTGTGGGTCAGATGTTCACCTGGGTCTCATCAGCTGCCTGTTCAGGAGAGGGGTGCAGGGCAGGTCCCTTTAACTATATTCAGTCAGTCAGTATATTTATGGGGCACCTACCAGGTGCCAGGCACGGTTCTAGGCACTGGGGAAGTGACAGTGAACGACAGAAATCCCTGTTCCCCACTCCTACCATTAATATTCAGGCCAATGACTGGGAGACCCTCTACCTGTGCCAAGAGGATCCCTAAGGGGTGTGGCTGCTCCTCAGTCTAAATCAGTTTGTATTCCCTGAACAAACTGAATGGCAATGTAGGAGAAAGACCTAGATAGCCCCAGAGAGGAAGAGAGAGAGGAGGTGGGAGGGAAGGGGAGGGGAGGGGAAAATAACACATGATAGCTATCTTTACTGTTTATTGAACACCTACTGTGTGCACCTTTTACAAGCAGTGTCTCATTCACATCTCACAATGGCCTAGGAGGTTGGTGCTATTCCCTGCCCATTTCTGGGATGAGGAACCTGGCGCCAAGGTCACATATGTGCGGTGGGGAAGCTGAGATTTGAACCCAGGCTGGCTGACTCCAAAGCCTGTGCTTTGAGACTGTTCTGGAGGTGGCTGATAAGAGTAGAGTTTCAAAATCTCTTTAAACCTTCCTAAAGCAATGATTGTTTTATGTTTAAAGCTATTTCTAGTATGAGGAAAAAAAGTGATTTGGCAATAGACGTCAAGAGTCTTTAAAATGTTCCTTCTCCCTGATTCTGTCATCTGCTTCTGAAATCTTGTCCTAAGGACATAATTTAAAGTTTAGGAAACTACTTTCTGCACAAAAAATGTCCTCAGTGCTATTTAGTAATAGTGAAAACCTGGAAATGACCCAAATGTATAGCAACAGAGGTGAGACGTCCACTCCAGTCTCACCCCATCACAGCAGTGTCTACGGGGACTATATGATGTGACAAATGCCTCTGCTATTATTAGTGAACAAAAAGAGAACACCAAGTTGAATATTTGATCCCAGCTGTTTCAGGAAAAGGACCCCCAAACCCTGTGTATAGAAAAAGATTATAAAGGGCTGGGCACGGTGGCCCACACCTGTAATCCCAGCACTTTGGGAGGCCGAGGTGTGTGGATCATGAGGTCAAGAGATGGAGACCATCCTGGCCAACCAACATAGTAAAACCCCGTCTCTACTAAAAATACAAAAATTAGCTGGGCATAGTGGCACACGCCTATAGCTACTCAGGAGGCTGAGGCAGAAGAATCGCTTGAACCGGGGAGGTGGAGGTTGCAGTGAGCCGAGATCAAGCCACTGCACTCCAGCCCGGGCAACAGAGCAAGACTCTGTCTCAAAAAACAAACAAACAAAAAAAGAAAAAAAGAAAAAAAAGAAAAAAAAAGAAAAAGATTGTAAAGGAATACCCAGAATATCAACAGTGGTCTCTGAGTGGTGTGACAAGAAGTGATTTTCTTTTTAATTTTCAAGTTTTGGTGTTTTCCAAATTTTCTTTATGAGTTCACAGTATTTTGGTAATAAAACAACATTTATTATTGAGAAAAATAAACCACATCCTGGGGCCCCCTACCCATGGAGGCCTCCTGGCATCCCCAGCCACGTTTTCAGCCTGCCCCTCTGTCTTCTGCCTCCCAGGGACCGCAGATGTTCATGGACTGCAGCCCACAGGCCCTGCCCATCGCATCAGAGGACACCACGGGGCAGCATGACCACCACTTCTTAGACCCCAACTGCCACATCTGCATGGGTGGGAGGGGACACGGGAGGGGTGCAGGGGTGGCGGCCAGGCTGGGGCTGAGCATGCAGTTCAGCAGCAACAGGGATTTGTGGCCTGGGGAGAGGGTGGCAGAGCAGGGGTGCCCGTGCCCCAGGTCACCTAGAAAAGAACCTGGTTCAACCCTGGCTCTAAAGCCCTGGGCTGGCTTCAGCACTGCTGCTGCCCCTGTTTCAGCTCCTGCCTCTGCTATTTGCAGACTGGGAGCCCTCGAATGAGCTGCTAGGCTCCTTCAAAGCCGCCAAGAGCTGCGGGGACAATATCTTCCAGAAAGCCCTAAGCCAAACTCCTATGCCTGCTCCAGAGATGGCCAAAACCAGGGAGTTGCCTCCCACGGAACCACAGGACAGGTGTGGGGTTGGGAGCAGGGAGGTGGATAACCCAGCAGGGTTGAGGGGGAGGCCACCACCTGGTGCAACAGATATAGCACTGGCTTTTTCTATGTGGCCTTGGGCAAGTCTTCCCTCCCTTGGGAACCTCACTTTCCCCATCTGTGCAATGGAACTAATCATCCCAGCCTCCTGGCAGCCCCCTGCACAAGGCCAAGCTTGGGCCAGTGTTCCAGTCCCCACAGTGGGGACACAGGATCTGCTCTGAAAAGAAAGGAGGTGCCGGGGAAGTCCTCATGGCCTGCTCTGTCTGGCCCTGTCTTCTGTCCCTCCCTCTAGGGTCCCTCCATCTGGGCTCCATGTGCCTGCTGCACCCACAAAGGCCCTGCCCTGCCTGCCACCCTGGGAAGGTGTTCTGGACATGTTCTCCATCAAGCGGTTCCGGGCCAGGGCCCAGCTGGTCTCGGGACACAGCTGTCGGCTTGTCCAGGTGCACCTGCCCTCCTCGCCAGGGATTCCCTTACACACTGACCAGCCCAGGCAGCCTCTCTCTGTCTCTCTCTTTCACTCATGCATTCTAAAACAATTCATGGGCACCCCTTTCTGTGCCTGGCCCTGTGCAAGGCATGGGGGCAAATGAGATGTTGGTCCCATTCCTACAGAGACAAACAGGGTGAAGGACTCCCTGTCACCCATAGCAAGAAGGGCCCAAAGGAGGGTTTTAGGAGTGATCGTTGAGTGACTTAATGATCAGCTAAAGTGTCGGATGAGAGCAGAGGATAGAGGAGGGAGGGAGGGGCTTTGGAGAAGTTGTAGATTAGCCAGTACAGGCTGCAGACCTCCATGGGGCAATTAGAGCTTTCTGGGCAGCCACTGAAGGTCCTGGAACACTGCCTGCCCATATTTGCCACAGGCTGCAGCCTTCCAGGTGGCTGGGAATGTGTCCACCCTGAGTGGGTGGGAAGCTGGGGGGCTGACTGGCCATCCTTCCTGCCCCTAGGCTCTGCCCACCGTGATCCGCTCGGCAGGCTGCATCCCCTCCAACATTGTCTGGGACCTTCTGGCCAGCATCTGCCCAGCCAAGGCCAAGGTACCTGCCCACTCTTGGGCACCCCCTCTTTTCCTAGTACCTCACTCCCACCTCCCTCTCCACTTCTAGAGCAGAGGCCTGGCTTGGATATCTGGGTCTAGTTCCCAGAGTGACTGCAGACTCACTGTGTGACCCTGGACAGGTCCCTCTGTTTCCTCCTCTGGAAGATGGAGACATACTTTCTCATGGGGTTCTCAGGGGTTTCAGGGAGCCCAGGGGTGTTGGCAGGAGCAGAGGATGACTGCGCTTACAGCTGCTCTCCTCCTGCCACCGCAGGACGTCTGCGTGATCAGACTGTGCCCACATGGGGCCCGGGACACCCAGAACTGCCGCCTGCTCTACTCATACCTCAATGATAGGCAGCGCCACGGGCTGGCCTCTGTGGAGCACATGGGGATGGTCCTGCTGCCCCTGCCTGCCTTCCAGCCCCTGCCCACCAGGCTGCGCCCTCTGGGGGGCCCAGGTGAGTGCCCAGTCCCCATACCAGACCCTGCCTCTGCTCACTTGGTGACCAGACCAGGCACGGTTGACACAGTCACCCAGTAGAGGCAGGCACATCTCAGAAGGGAACTCCTCACCCAGCCAGGCAAATGTGAGTACAATGACAGTAATAGCTCACGCTTGGCTATCATGAACTGCGTGCCAGCCATTGTTCTAAAAGCTTTACCTAGATGAATTCTTGTAGTCTCAGAATCACCCTATGAGAATGGTACTATTAGACTAGACTGTCCATCTCATAGAAGAAGAATCTGAGGGAGGAAGAAGGCAAATGACTTGTCCAAAGTCACACAGTCAGTCAACAGCAGAATGACTTGTCCAAAGTCACATAGTCAGTCAACAGCAGAACTGGGCTTCACTCCCAGGCAACATGGCTTCAGAAACCTGGCCCCTAACCACCACACCACACTGCCTCTCAAGGTAGGCACCCCTGAAGAGAAACTCCAGGGACAGCCACATTTGACCCAGGCAGCAGGACAGAGTCAGGACCTACACACACTTGACTGTAAATGTCACCTCAGAGAGGAGGGAGGGATGTTTCACCACAGCCACGGGGGGTCGAGCTCGGCCTCTGTGCATGGACACCCTCCACAGCGTGGCTCAGGAAAGCAGCGAGGGTGGCAGTGGGCGCTTTGCCCACTCCTGAGCAAAGCGCTTGGCCTTTTGGGGCTCCATGTCCTGAGACAATGAGGTAGACTTTGAGTCTGTAGAGTCTTCAGGTCAAACAATCCATACCCCAGCCTCAGCCAGATAAGCCTTGATCCCGCAGAGCTCAAATCTTCCGAGACAGCCCCACCTTCCTACTTACTTTTCCCAGCATCTCATGGGCCCCATCTCACTGTGAAGAAGCCCTTCCTGGGATGTAGGCTCCAGATCTGCTGCAGCTAAGCTGAACACAGTTCTTCCCCGCAGGCCTTTGGGCTCTTCCTGTCTCCCCTCTCCTTTCCCCAGGTCTGGAGGTGACTCACTCAAGTCTGTTGCTGGCTGTGCTGCTCCCCAAGGAAGGGCTTCCAGACACAGCAGGGTCCAGCCCCTGGTTGGGGAAGGTTCAAAAGATGGTCTCCTTCAACAGTAAGGTGGAGAAGAGATACTATCAGCCAGATGACAGGAGGCCGAATGTGCCCCTGAAGGGCACCCCTCCCCCAGGAGGTGCCTGGCAGCAGAGCCAGGGCAGGGGCAGTATAGCTCCAAGGGGAATCTCTGCTTGGCAGAGGCCCCCCAGAGGCAGGGGGAGGCTCTGGCCAGAGCCTGAAAACTGGCAGCATCCTGGGCGAGGGCAGTGGCCCCCAGAGCCAGGCTTGCGCCAGTCCCAGCATCCCTATTCAGTAGCACCAGCTGGTCATGGCTTTGGCCGTGGCCAGCACTTCCACAGGGACTCCTGTCCCCACCAAGCCCTGCTCCGGCACCTCGAATCCCTGGCGACCATGAGTCACCAGCTCCAAGCCTTACTGTGCCCCCAGACCAAGAGCTCCATCCCCCGCCCTCTGCAGCGTTTGTCTAGCGCCCTTGCAGCTCCAGAGCCCCCTGGCCCAGCCCCTGACTCCTCTTTGGGGCCTACAGATGAAGCTGGCTCTGAGTGTCCCTTCCCTAGAAAGGCCTGACCCTCCTTACCCACCAGAACAGGGGTTTTGATGCCCTCACTAGTGTTGAAGCCTGTTCCAGAGAGAGGTGGGGCTGCAAGGAGAGGATGGTCAGCCCTACCCACCTGCCCTGTTTGAGCTTCCTGTTTGACAACGTTTGCTGTTGATTTTTTGTTCAATAAAGAATTTGGTAAAATTGGGATTGCATCTGCTAGCTGGTCAGGAGAGCCCCTGGTCCTGGTCAGATGTGGGTTGAGTGGGTGTGTCAGTGAGTGTCTTGTGCACAAATGTGCAGCCTTGCTCATTGCTGGTCTGAGGTCCTGAACCATCACTGCGCCCCAGGGCACAGCTATTGCCACGGTGGTTTCTGGAAGCATTTTGCAAGTATTCTGAACCAGGAGGAAGAGGAGGTGGGAAAGAAAGTAGGACCGAGGTTGGGGGTGGAGAGAGAAATGGACAGAGCCTTTTGGAGGGTCACAGACATCAGACATCAAGAGATTGCTAGAGAGGAAAAGATGAGCAAGTTGCAGTGATTTTTAAATTTTTCAGTTAATACTAAGATTTTTTTTCCCTTTGACTAGATGGGGAAGGATAGTACATACCTTCACCATATTCCCTCCGAGTCTCTGTCTATGTGGTTCTGGGGGATCTCTGTGCACTAGTGTGCCTGCAAGCATGTGAGAGTATCCGTGTGAGTTTCATGGCGCGCCTGTGTGTAGGTCTCTGTTGAGGAAGTCAGGAGATCCAGATTGGGTGACTCCTCTCTGTATCTCTTGCCAGATTCCAGAGACTGGTGTTAGAAAATGTCAAAGGTCTTAGCCTTGGTGGTGGGCATTCAGGGTGGGGTTGGAGACTGGTATTAGGGTTGGACGGTGCTGCCTTGCCTTGGGCCTAGAATAAGCTTCTAACAGCAGCTGTAACTGTCAAGCGTTTCACGTGGGGTGTACCTCGAGAGAGCTGAATCTGCGGACTGATGGGGGAACCAGCTGCCAGGGCCAACCAACCCAGCGTGGGGAAAGGGGCCTGGCTTCCAGGAGAGAACCTCTCTAGAACCCCACCCTTCGCCCCGGGGCCAGAAGGGCCCTACCCCCTCCTTGCTCACCCCTTCGCAAAGTCCACCCATGTACAGGCCTCGCCCTGGCCCCTGCTGGACTGGAAGGGGTGGGGCGATGGTCGGTTGGGGGAGCCCTTCTTCTCTGCCCCATGAGCTCTGCGGCTGCCCTACCCGCGGACGACAGCAGAGGGGGCCCTCGGCCTTGGGATGGAGGTCGGGGCTGGCAGGACCGGAGTCAAAGCGGGGGGTGGGGCGAGGTGCGGGAACTTAGCGCAAGGAGTTGGAAGCGGGGGCGGGGTAGGATGCGGGTGGGGTGCGCGTGAGGGGTAGGGAGAGGGGGCTGGACAGTTGAACCGGGAGAGGGAGCGGGGCTCCTTCGGGAACTTTTCCGGCTCGGAATGGCCTGGGAGCGCCGCAGCCTCCGCGCTCTATGCAAATGACGCAAATTACTATGCAAACCTACAGCTCGGTTCTGAGCCCACAGTTTGGGTGGTTTTCCTAATGCAGTTGGTATGGAGGGAAACGGGTGTGCACTCCCTCCCCTCCAGGCCCAGGGCTTCCTCCGGAGAGCCGCCAGAGCCGCTCTCCTGGAACACGCAGGCAAGAGCGAGCTCTGTACTCTGGGCAGGGATTTCCTTTGGGAGCTTCAGTTTTCCCCTCTGTAAATGGGGGTGATAACGCGGCTCTGTAACAGCTCGCCCATGGAACGGCTGTAGGTGGGCCCCGAAATCCTGCAGCCTGCTAAACATGACACCCTCCCCCACCCCCGCCACCTTTTGGCCCCAGTCCACGAGCCCCTTGCCTCTCTCTCTCTCTCTCTCTCTCTCTCTCTCTCGGCAGAAGCCTGGAGCGAGGATTAGGCATGACGTTGCTAGGGGGCGTGACTGACGGTTGCTAGGCTCCAGGGACGTTGCTATGCAACGCTGGGCGGGGCTTGTTGCTAGGCCGGAGCCGGAATCGCCCGGGACCCGGAAGGGACACCTCGCGCCCTGGGTTTTAGTGGAAGGCGCCCCAGGCTACCAGGGATCGCGACGCTGCTCTCCCGGTGACTTTCTTCGGGCCTGAGCTTCCCCCGGCTGGACGCAGTTTCTGAGGGTCCTTCCGGTTCACACTCTCTGCCACTCCGTGATCCTCTTGGCTCCGGAGTGAAGAACCCTGCGTCTTTGTGCACGTGTCTGTGCGCCTGCCTGTGGGGGGGGGGTGGGGGTGCAGAGCGGGTATCGCTTTTGGATTTCCATAGCAACTGCTCCTGTGTCACCCCATTGCTCCCAAAGGTTTGAGCGGTTGCTTGTACAAATTTACATATATCTGCATGTCATTAACATAGAGGCGGGGCCGGAACTTGTTTGGGCAACTATCCCTGGACGGTTCTCTTTGCTTCTTCCTCATCCCGTCTGATAGGCACGTGGGCTGCGCATGCGTGAGTGTTTAGCCTGTCCATGTTCTCAGATGTGGGGTGGATGAGTGAGCTGTGACAGTGACCATCAGTTCCCTTTCCCCACGTCCCCTTATTGAACCCTTAGCATGAATCCATCCAGATATCCCTGACTGAAGACACCCAGCTTCCCAAGCAATGCCAGGCCTTGTTGTCACTCCAATTCCTTTTCTGGCTGTGTGGCCTTGACAAGTTTAGTTACCCTCTCTGTGGCTCAGTTTTCTTCTCTGTAAACAGGGGTACTAATCTCTAACTTACCAGGTGATGGGAGGGTTTAACGGGTTGCCACTTTTACACACACTAATTGCTGCTTTCTGGCCTACAGTAGGCACTCAGTGGTACTCCCTTCCTCCCTCCCTGGAGCCCAACTCTTCTCAGAACCCAACCAAAGCAAATCAACTTCAGATGCCGCTTAAGACATGACAACTAGACACCAGAAGAACTTCCAGATGTCAGGGCAGACTGGATTTGATGCACAGGATGAGGACTATTGTTTTCTCTATTTGTCCTTCTTGGAAGCTGGAGGTCAGGTTGGTGAGTGTGGACCCTCCTACCGCCTCCCCCTTACACCCTTGTCTCTCCCAGGGAGCCCACTGGTTTCCAGAAAACTTGCTTTCTTGTCCCAAAGGCCTGGAGCCTGAGACGACTGCAGCAGTGACAGCTGAGCTTGGGAGGCCCGAAGACCAGGGCAGAGCAGGTGGTGGCTAAGGAAGCACCTTCCAGGACTGAGGTGTTTGGGATGGAGCAGGACTGGGATGGAAGGGAGACTGAGAGCAGAAACTGCTTGGAGAGCCACATGTCTGTGCCTTTACCAGAGAGGACTGGGGAACCCTGGGGCCACCCCCTTGCCCTTTCTGAGCCTCAGTTTCCCTGTTGTAGGCAGTAAGGACTCCTGTTTCAACTTGTGTGGGGGATAATAAGTCAGCTCAGTATGGAGAACCTTCTCGTTGCTGCAGCTATGTAACAGTGCCATGGAGGGAGTTCCCTGTTCTTTGCACTGTGCAAGCAGAAGCCGAGAGGGACCCCTTAAGTGTGCTGGATAGGAGCAGCAGAATTCCTGGAGGCTCTTGTTCATTTAAAAACTGGGGTTGGCTCCTATCCTGTGTGGAGGAAGATTGTTGGTGATGGACAGGGATATAAGAACTGGGTTCCAAGGGGTTGAGTGGCTTCCTGGAGGAGGTAGGACTGCATGGAGACCATACTCTGCAGTTGTCACTCTGACTGCTGTATGCAAGACTGCTGTCTGCTGGTGGATGGCGGTGGGCCAGCCAACTGTGCTCCACAGGTGAGGGTTCCAGGGACAGGCTGTGAGCCTGGCAGTGTCCGGCTGGCCCGCCTGTGTCCCACTCTGGGGGCCAATTAAGTCTCCATCCCTAGTCGCGCCGATTAACAGTTAATAAGGCAGCAAACACCTGCAGCTATGGAGGCGAATTAAGAGCAACAGTCGGCATAATACACAACCCGATAAGTGAGCAATTAACAACCGGAGAAAGATTAATAGAAGCAATTACGTCCTACTCGGAGCTCTGTAAATACAACTGTCAATGGCCAGGGTATTCAGTTCAGTCCTGCCTGGCCCCACCCCGGGCCACAGCCTCTGTTGGCAGGGGTGCCCACTGAGCCAGACTGTGGATCCTGGACCGCAGAGGCATGTACACAGGCACAGATATGCAAATGCACACAGAGATATACACATCCAGACATACTTAGAGAGGTGGCCCACAGAATGCAGTCATACAGATATAAAAATTCCCTACTGTCTCACATACTCGCATTCACAGACGGGTACACACAGACACACATAGGGCCTTCCAGAAGCATACACAGAGATACACAGAAAAATACCCACAGTGTCATAAAGATACATTTTCACAGAGCTAGAGCCACACAGACTACCAGTGACACTCACATATACAAACAGACGTGTAGACACACACAGATTTTTACTCATAGGGTCACATATGCATGCAACCCTCCTGTGATGCCCTTCAGAGGGTTGTCCATAGTGGGTGAGGGCGGCAGCAGGGCCCTGGACTGAGAGAGAACTGGAGTGAACTGGAGAGAATTGAACTGAGAGAGAACTGGAGGGTGGGAGGGGACACGGGAGGGACAGAATGTGTGTGAAAACATGCAAGTGTGTCTGCATGCATGTGACTCTAAGCATGTGCATCTTTGCAAGAATGTGTTTCACCCATGTATGGGCACATTACTGTGTGTAAACATGCATGTGCCTATACGTCTGTGTGGCTGCATGAGGTGAGTATCTCATGATGCCTGGGTATATGTACGTGTACTGTGCCCAGCAGATCTGTGACTACACATGTGGGTGTCTGGATCACGTGTGATCATGCTGTGCCAGTGTCCATGTCTAGGTAATTGTGTGCCTGTACTTCCGAGTGGCTTTACATGTGTCCTGTCTCTGTGCTGGGGCCAGGGAGGGACGCTTCCCTGGGAAGCCTGGGATGGTGCCTGAAAGCAGAGTTGTCCCCCCACTGCCCACCACCGGAATGGGGCTCAAGGACAGGCAGGGATGCTCTCAGGCTGACTTGGCTTCCCTCACAGGGACTTCAGCCCCTTTCAAGAGATTGACATGGAGGTTAATTTCTCCTGCTTGAAAGCTGAGCCAGGAATTCACTGAGCACCTTCCTCTTAAAGCCACAGCTCCAGTCCCCACTGGGCTCAAGCCCTCCCCACCCTTGTCTCCACCCTGAGCTTCCCTGGGAAAACCCCCAGACGTGAGACCCATGCACTTTGCTCACATTCTGGGACATACACTGTCATGCACAGAATACAGTCATGCAGACACACAAACATGGCCAGTCATGAATACGAACACATCAAATTTTGCTTATTGTCACGCCCCGACCTAGCCAGTGTGTGCACAGGCTGGCCACACACACAAAATCCCACACAGCTGCACCCCCACATGTCCACTTGCCCATCACTCTCTGAGATGAGCCGAGTGCCAAGCCGGAGGGCCCAGAGGGGTATCCTGCGACAGGTCCCCCCACCTTCCCCAGCCTGGCCAGATGGTGGAGGCTGACAGGCCCCAAGGGAGCTCTCCATCACCGCTAACCCGCTGGCTGACAGGCGGGCACTGAGGCCTGGCTCCGCCAGAAGTAGGCTGGGGTGTAAATAAGGAAGTAATGAAGCTCATCAGCCTCTCCCCTCAGCCCCCACTGCCCCAGGCCAGGATAGAGCCTGTCCCAAGGTCTCTCATTCACACTCAGACATCTACAGGACACAGAAGGACTTGGATGCATGTGGGCATTCTCCCTCTAACGCCACAGGCACAGGGGCCCCTTCTGCAGGGTGAGCCACTCGCCAGGCCACAGCTGACCTTGCAGAGAGCCTGCCTCCCCTATCTGCCTCCCACCATCTAATCAAAACAGGCAGAAAACAATAATGTTCAGGGAAACAGATCTGAGGGCCCCAAAGCCAAAACATCTGCCTGTCAGTCTGTTCTTCCATCAGTCCATCCAGCCTTCTGTCTGACTTTTATTCACTCAGTCCTTGTTTTTCATTTATTCACTTGCTCATTCAGTCATTCAGCCAATAAAGACTTTAAACAAATCATGACATTCAGTCCAGTGACCTGGCTGCCCTCCTGGCATCCTGGCCTGGGGGTGCAGGAGCTGGGAAAGGAGAAAAGGGGGCCTGGGCTATGAGGGAGGAGGAAGAGGAAGTGGAGGGGATCCCCATTCCCTGCTTCTTGCTCAGTCTCTTAAATGAAAGAGAAGGGGCTTCTGCAGCTGGAGAGAGAGAGAAAAAAAAGCCAAATCCTAGAATAATAGATAATAATAGCTAACGCTTACGCACTGGTACTCTGTGCCAGGCACTGTTCAAATTGCTTTACATGAATTAACTCAGTTCATCCTCATAACAACTCTGAGAGGCAAGTACTATTATTAACCCTACTGGGGGGCACAGGAAGGTTAAGTAACTTGCCCAAGGTCAAACAGCTTGTCAGAGCCACCCCAAGTGTTTAAAGAGCCTAGGGCAACCACACAAAAGGAGGTCCCCAGCCCTCCGTCCACCTCCCTTCTCATCCTACCTTGGGCTCCATCCTGCAGTATAAGGGCCCTTGTCTGCATGCCGGTGGGCACCCCAACACTGCAATCCCTGCTAGGTCCACACTCCTGGCAAACAGCCACCCTTTGGGCTTGAGGAGGAAGGACGCACATGGGAAAGTGGCTCTATAGACCCTGGTTGTTGGCTTAGGCCTCCTTGGGCAGGGAATTCCAGGGTCGTGGGTTGGAATATGGCCTAGAAGGGGACTGGAGCTCCAGGTGGACCCTGAACCTTTGAATTCCTCACCCCCATGCAGAAGAGGGCCAAAGGATGTCATCTAAAATGGGACCCCAGGGCATGGACCTTGTTTGCCCAGGTCTGAGAGTCCTGGGGACAGTAAGTGGCAGGTCCCAGATAGGATCCCAGTCATTCCTGTCAGGCCCTCTCCCGAGACTGGTGGGCGCTGAGGGAGTGGAGAGGAAAGAGGTTGCTGAGTTTTACTTCCCCATCCCAACTCTGACCTTACCAAGTTCAGGCCATTTCCACCAATGGGTACGCACCCCAGCTCCATGCTGGGTACCAGGGTCTGTTGAGGATGACTCGAATTGTTTTTCTTACTGTAAATTGACCAATTACGGTTGTATTTATGGGGTACAAAGTGGTGTTATGATTTTTTAATACACTGTGGAATGATTAAATTAAGCTAATCAGCATATCTAGCTCCTCAAATATTTAACATTTTTTTTGTGATGAGAACATTAGAAATTTACTCTCTTAGCGATATTGGAATGAGTTCTCATCTTGTCACCCCTCCCTCTCCGTTTCCGCCGGCATCCCCACCCCTCCTGACCAGGGACTGGGGAAGAAGTGGAGGCTCCTGGGATTGGATGGGGACCTTCCGTGTCAGCACAGCCAGCCCCTGCCTCTGCTTCCCCAGGATTCCTGCTGGGCCTCCAGAGGCTTTTCCACACAATTACCCAGGCCAGGAATTTCGATCTCTGGTGCCAGCCAGGCCCTTGTTATGCAAATATAGGGAAATGAGATGCAAACAGAGCCATCCCAGATTAACAGAGAAATCCCTGGCAGCTGGAGGAGTCACCTTAAAGTCAGTTCACCCCAGATTCCCCAGTACCCCTCTCCCAGGCTCTGTCGGGCTGGGCCTGCCTGGCCCCTCCCCTTCCTGGCCACCACTTTTCTACCCCCCTCAGAAGCCTGCTCAGTCACAGGAAGGGGCTGGACAAGGGGGGCCACCAAGGCCCACCCAGCTTGAGATCTCTGCCTCTTCCTCTCACTTTAAAGAAATCCAGGCAGGGGTGGAAGTTAGCGGGGAGTGGTGAGTGGAGCTGAGCCAGAGGGAGACTTCTGTTTTGCCCCATAGAAGAGGGACTTCACACACACACATGCACACACACACAGTTGAGAGTGAGAGCAGCCCCTGCAATACACACATATACACTCATGCTGACAATGACACAAGCCTGGCAACACCACCCTACAGGCCTGGCCAAGCCCCCCTTCCCCTGATACCATCAATCAAAGCACAGACACTCAGAGGCTGCAGTGCAGAGGGCGAACAGGCTATGTCCCTGGCCTGGGGTCTGGTGGGTGGTGGGTGCTGCTGGTAGGTCCCTGGCTGTATTTGAAGACAGAGGGAATACAAGATCCCACCTGGGGCATGACCCCCCCGAGAAGGGGGCTGGGAGTGTGTGGAAGAAGCTGCAGCCTGGATGCTGCCCACCAGAACCCCTTAGGGCGTTCAGGCTGGTGTCTATGTCCCGGGCATGCCCAGGGGAGCCTGGCCCCTGACCGGCCCAACCAGCCCAGGCCCAACTTCTAAAAATAAGAGCTGAGAATCTCAGCCTCTGGTTGGTTCTGCAGGAGCCTGTTGCCTTGGCAACCCCTTCTCAGAGGCCTCCCTCCTGGCTGGGCTGCCCCGTTGAGCTGCGGGTCCCTATGCCAGCCCCCTGTGCTGGCCTCTCTGCCAGCCAGCCCTCTGCCCTGTCCTCCTGGAGGAGGGTGGGGTGTGGGGGGCAGGGCAGGAGGGAGGATCTTGGGGACTCTGGCTGAGCATAATGGCCTGCGTGCGAGACCCAGCCTGGGGCTGGCAGTGTCAGAGGCCGTGTAACTGTGGGGTGGTGACTGTGTGTGTGACAGTCCTGTATCTTACAGCTCCCCTGGGTATACATCAGTGCCTGTGACTTGACTCTCAGAGCCCCGTGGGTGGCTGTGCTCCCTCTCTGAGGTTGTGTGTCCCCGCGTGTGACAGTGTGTGCCCGTGTCCTGAGGGAGGGACCTGGCCGGGGACTTCCTCGCCTCCCTGTGGACTTCCCTCATCGTTGCCCGCCCCACCTTCCAGGGCTGGCAGTGCAGAGGTGACGAAGGTGCGGGGTGCTCAGGGTGAGCCAGAGGTCAGGCTGGGTGTGGTGGCGGGACCAAGGTCAACTTCTCCCACCATCTGCAGCCTAATATCATAGAAGCCCCAAATCTGTCTATCTAGGGGAAATGGAGGAGGAGGCCACTCCTAAAACTGCGATCGAAATCTCTGAGCGTGCTGTAGTCACTGTCAGCAGCAGAGGCCCCCTCCCCCCACTCTGCCTCCACTCTTCAATTAGTCACCAAGTCCTGTCCAATCTCCTCCTAATCACTGCTTCCAAGGGCCCCTCCTCTCTTGGCCACCACTGCCTAGCCCAGGCCAAACCCTCCCTCCTCCGGACGTGCAGCAGCCTCCCCACCGCTGCCCCCTTGGCCCAGGTTCCACATCTGGCCTCTCTCTATCTCCCACACCCCATCCCCTCACCATTCTGTGTTCACGAAGATAAAACACAGCTTAGATCCTGTCACCCCCCTGCTTAGGACCCAAACAGAGGGAGGATTGGAGTTCTAGGCTGGGGAACATGTATGTGCAAAGCCACAGAGGCAAGAGAGATCCTGGCCTCTTCTGGAAACTCTTAGTCACTGGTGTGGCTAGGTGAGGGGACAACAGGGAGAGGATGGGGGTGGACAGAGGCCTGACCAGGGAAGGCCCAGAAGATCAGGCTGAGAGGCTGACACTTTGCAACACTCCACTTTGTTCCTAGAGCAAAGTGTCAGTTCCTCAGCCTGGTCTTCTGGGCCTTCCCTGGTCAGGCCTCTGTCCACCCCCATCCTCTCCCTGTTGTCCCTTCACCTAGCCACACCGGTGACTAAGAGTTTCCAGAAGAGGCCAGGATCTCTCTTGCCTCTGTGCCTTTGCACATACCTGTTCCCCAGCCTAGAACTCCAATCCTGCCTCCGTTGGATAAAGCTTAGTCATTGTGGGACACAGCGCAGGCATTGCCTCCAATGGGAAGCCTTCCCTGACTGCCAGCAGGCTGGGTTAGGAGTCTCTGTTTCTCCTAACATCCTGGGCTACTCCCCCAACCACACACACACACACACACACACACACACACACACACACACACACTGCATATATTTCTAATGTCTTTTATTTCCCCCTGAAAATGTATACAAGATTTGGAAGAAACAGAACAGTATAAATTGAAACAAAAAATCACCCAGAATCCTCTCAGGTTAACTCTCAGTTTATTTCCTTCCAGACTTCAAACAAACTGATGAAACATTTTCTTTATAAAATAAAGCCCATCCTATCTGTATGGTTTTCTTTCCTGCTTTGTTTCATGTATCATTATATTGTGAGCATTTGCCCAGGTTATTAAAACTTCTTCAAGAACATGACTTTTAATGTTTGCATAATATCCTTATATATGGATATATCATAATTTATTTAACCAACCCTCTATTGCTAGACATTTATGTTGGTTGTGATTTTTCATAGTTGTAGATAACAGTAATAAGCATCTTTGTACCTGGTTCTTTTTAACAGCTGTGGTTATTTTTTGGATTGAGTTCCTCCAAGTAGATTAATGGGACCAAAGGGTCTATCTGTTTTTAAAGCTCTTGACACTCCTGCCCAGTGGCCTTCTAGAAAAGTTGTTCTAATTTACCCTTTCATCAACGGAGTCTGAGAACGTCCAGATTGCAGTTTTCACCAACGCTGGTGCTACCTTTAAAAAACAAAACAAAACAAAACAAAAACCTGTCTTAATTTCAATAGGTAAAACTGCATTATACTGTTGTTTTAATTTGCATTTCTTTGATTACTGGGGAGGATAAACCTTTTGGATCTCTTTTGTGTCATGCATGCATCACACTGAGCTATAATTATATTTTCACATCCTGCCTCTCCCTCACCAACCTCAGCTGTGAGGGCGGGAGCTGGGACGGAGGACGTCGTGTGCCTAGAGTACTGCGTGGATTGGATTGAGGCCTCTGGCTTCAGTCTGAGCTTTGGCCTTGGGCAGACCTGGAGGTCAAGCCTAGCTCTGAGGCTTGAACTTGGGCAAATCGTCTTGCTTCTCTGGGCCTCAGTTTCCTCCTGTGTCAAGTGGGTTTGAAAGAGCACTAGATGGCCCGGCGCCGTGGCTCACGCCTGTAATCCCAGCAGTTTGGGAGGCCGAGGCAGGCGGATCACGAGGTCAGGAGATTGAGACCATCCTGGCTAACATGGTGAAACCCCATCTCTACTAAAAATACAAAAAATTAGCCGGGGGTGGTGGCGGGCGCCTGTAGTCCCAGCTACTCGGGAGGCTGAGGCAGGAGAATGGCGTGAACCCAGGAGGCGGAGATTGAAGTAAGCCGAGATCGTGCCACTGCACTTCAGCCTGGGGGACAGAGTGAGACTACGTCTCAAAAAAAAAAAAAAGCACTAGACATGAAGAGTGTGGAGAGGTGTGTGAAGAGCTGCGAGCAGAGGGGAGTTTTTTCAGGGCTAGGAGGCAGTGTTCCACTCACATCCAGGGAGCTGAGTTTGCTGAGGGAAGAGAAAATGTTCAGGACCAGCCAACTCCTCCTTCCCCGAGGCAAGATGGCGCCCAGATGTCTCTTGGTTCACAGGTGGATAGGAGCTCAGAGAAAAGTGTCCAGGCAAGACTGGGAAGGACCATGGCACAGCAGACAGGTTTCAAATTCAAGTTCAGCCCAGACCAGGGAGTTCCTGTCCTTCTGGTAAGTCAAGAGTGGTTCTGTTCATGTGTGGCAGCGTTTTTGTGTTGTGGGCTATTGCCCACACCATTGCCTGCTATGATTTAATCACCATTGTTAGTGCCAACTGAACAGAGAGGGAGAGTACCTCTGCCCTGGTGGCATAGCATCTCTTCTGGAGACTGGCCCTCAGCCATGGGGAGTGTCTTGGAGACAAACCCCTGCTGGGGGCACCCTCATCCATTCTGGCTCAGGACATATTCCAAGACAGACACGCACAATTTCTCCGCACATTACTAGCCTAATGATACTGTCATTTGGAGTCTGGAAATGAGGAGAAATTGGCTTTTTCTCAGTAATTAATGTGAGCGATGGGCCTTGAGATAGAGTAGCAGCCCCCCGGGTGAGAACCAAGCTCTCAGGCAAGTCAGCCAGGTCATCCTTCTGCCTCTGGAAAGATCTGTGTTCCATCCCCAGCTTCTTCTTCCCGACACCCCTTGGATAGGTGAAGCCCCCTCCTCTTCCCCATAGGGATCACTTTAGGGATCACCTGAGCTCTGATGGTCAGGAGGTTCTTCCTTGAGCCTGCCCACAGTCCTTCATGCTGCAGTTCAGTCTGCTTTGCCACTGCCCCCATGAGAGCTGCCTTTGCTTTTTGGGAATTCTTGGCTGTAGGGACTTTCTTTATCTCACTTACTGAAAGCAGAGGGGAAAACACCAGGGTGGGGGCTGGTGGAGGTGGGGTGCTTCAGGAGAAAACCGTAAAGGGGATGGGGTCAGGGCTTGGCTCCAATGGGCAGAGGCTGGAAGTTGACCCAGCTTTCCTTTCTGAGAGAAGCATTCACCAGGTTCATAAATATTTTTCTGGGCCTCTGCCTCAGTTTCCCCACTGTGCTCAGGGGAAAATGTTTCTATGCTGTCCCTTTGTCTTCTCTCTCCATTCACTTTTGGTGCTGGGTGAAGGAGACATCAAGTAAATCAGTGCCAGGCTCTTCTTCTTCTTCTTCTTCTTTCTTCTTTCTTCTTTTTTTTTTGAGACAGAGTTTCGCTCTTGTTGCCCAGGCTGGAGTGCAATGGCGTCATCTCGGCTCACTGCAGCCTCCGCCTCCCAGGTTCAAGCAGTTCTCCTGCCTCAGCCTCCCGAGTAGCTGGGAGTAAGGCATGCACAACCATGCCCATCTAATTTTTGTATTTTTAGTAGAGACAGGGTTTCGCCATGTTGGCCAGGCTGGTCTCAAACTCCTGACCTCAGGTGATCTGCCTGCCTCAGCCTCCCGAAGTGCTGGGATTACAGGCGTGAGCCACTGTGTTGGGCCCAGGCCCTGCTTCTAATCAGCTCCAAGTCAGGTGGAACAGGCAGACCCTGGTACAAAGAGCTCTGATACGGAGTGACCTGTGCCACAGAAGAAGGAGTTTACAAACAGAGCCCCGGGGGAGAGAAGAATTGATACTTCCTGGGGAAATCTGGGAGGCAGAAGAGGGGGCCTGGGAGGATGCATTTGGTAACAAAAAAGGGGTGCTGGGAAAGCAATCTGGTCAGAGGGAACAGCACGGCCAAAGGCTTGGAGGTGTGAAAGAGCCTGGCACGATCTGTAAATGGTGTCTAGCTCCCAGGGAACAGGGTGGATGCAGAGGTAAGAAGGGAGGGAAAGCTGGGCGGTCTACGGTGGGTTGGAACTTTATTCTTAGGGCACTGGGGAGACATTGAGGGTTTAAGCAGGGGAGGAATAGGAGGCAGGTTTGTGCCATAGAGTAGTCACGTGGAGAAAACATGGACAGGAATGGTGGGGGGACAGGACTGGCAGCTACTGCTATGGTATCTGTGGTCCTGAACAAGGATGGTGGGTTCTAGAGATGTTAAGAGGGCAAACCAAATGGGACCCCATGGCAGGCTGGAGGTGGGATGGATGGCTGCTGGTGATCCAAGATCCTGAGTTTAAGATGAGTCCCAGCACAGTCTACTCCTTCCACCCTGAAGCCTCGGTAGCTCCCAAGGCCTCCAGGAGAATGTTTAAAATTCCTGGAATGACAGTCTCAGTCTGGCCCTATATACCTCTGTGACCTCAGCTCCCCTACCTTCCTGTGCTCTGGCCCACCTGGTTTCTCCATAGGAGCTGTTCATAAGTTCCTATGGCTCATTCTAGCATCCAAGCCGTTGTTCACATTAATTACTGTTCCCCTTCCCCATGCTGTCGTCCCTCTGCCCTGCCTCCCCAGATCTTCCCCATCTTCTCACTGAAGCGAGCCCTGCAGGCCTTAGTGCCCCTCCACCCCCACTTTCACCTTCCCTCCCTTTCCTCTACCCTCTTCACTTAGCACAGGCCTGGGCTGACCATGTAATCAGCATAAACAGCTGCCTAAAGATCCTACAAGGAGAACTGCAGGCCTTGGCTCAGATTAGAGCCGAAAGCTGGCTCCCATCCTCCAGTGGCCCTGATAGGACCAGGCCAGGGGAGCAGTCTTGTCTGCAGCTATGTTCCTCGGCCAATGGAGCTGTCATTATTGCTCCAAATTAGGCACCAATTTGCCCGTGTAATTGTTTGCTAATTAGCATGAAATCCTAATGTAATTAGTTGGGCCCCTTATCCGGGAGCCTGGGGAGTCAGAGACAGTGGGGGGCCACTGGAGAAGGGAGGGTCTAGGAGGCTGGGGAAATGGTTGTTTGAGAGAGAAGGCCCTGAGCTGCCATCAGGGCTGAGACAGGGAGTGATAGAAATTGCAGAATCTCACAGTTGAAAGGGTCTTTGGAGAGGCTAGCACTTGCCAACACCTTACAGATGGGGAAACTGATAACAGATAGGGCGAGGAACCTCCTGGGAGCTGGTGGCAGAGCTGGGCCAAACATCCAGGCCATCTGTTTACACTGACCAGAGCGGTGCTCTGGCTGTGGGTGAAGATGACATGGCCCGTGGCTCTCCAGCATCTGCTTCTAAAGAAGGGAAGCAGGGAGAGTGGGTGGGGGTGTGGTATCAGCCCACATTTTTTTTTTCTTTGAGACAGGTTCTCACTCTTGTTGCCCAGGCTGGAGTGCAGTGCAGTGCAGTGATCTTGGCTCACTGCAGCTTTGACTTCCCAGGCTCAATGATCCTCCTGCCTTAGCCTCCCAAGTAGGAGGGACTATTGGCATGCGTCACCATGCCTGGCTAATTTTTGTATTTTTATTACAGACGGGGTCTCGCCATGTTGCCCAAGCTGGTCTCAAACTCCTGGACTCAAGTGATCCGCCTGCCTCAGCCTCCCAAAGTGCTGGGATTATAGGCATGCACCACCACGCCCAGCCCAGCCCATAGTTTAAGTAGGAAATGCAATGGAAAGAGGGCCTAGGCAGGATGCCAAATTGTTAGTTAGAACTGGAGGAGCAGTGGGAACAAAGAAGAGGTTTCCAGAGCTTCTTTCTGGGGAATGACTTGGGTGTTGAGAGGGAAGATGGGGAGGCCAGAATGCTTTCCTCCAACTGAAAGGCAAATACCCCCACCGCCACCCTAGGCTTTCTGCCTCTCCCCATCTCTCTGGAAAGGGTCTGGAGAAGGTGCTAGAGCCAGCCCATACCAGCTTGTGAGAGCTGACTGTTAAATTCTTAGGAATTTTGCCAGCCAGTTAACTTCACATTGGTAATGTAAATTGGCCATCATGGGAGGATTTACACCATGGAAATTGGCAAATGCTGCAAATCAGGGCTGCACTTCCCCGCCCCCAAGTCAGTTGTTAAATTGTACCAGCATACCACTGAACCCGTCTGAAATGTGATGAAATAGCCCCAGATTTATCCCCGGCAGCTGGGTAGGATTGGGAGGGGGAGCAGCTGTTCTCAGGACCATTCTGGGGACACCACATTAGTCACATGGTCTCCACTCCCCACTCCTCATCCCTAGCATCCAGTCTCCCCACAATTGACTCTCACACCTCAGGTTGCTCCCTCTTCCCCTCCCTGCAGTTATCCTCTGCGTCAGTTCCCAGGGTTCAATTCTCTTCACTCCCTATCATTTATATTTTAGAGTTGGGGTCTTGCTCTGCCCCGTCTTACTGTATCCAGGCAGTGATCATGGCTCACTGTAGCCTTGAACTCCTAGGCTCAAGCAATCCTCTTGCCTCAGCCTCTTGAGTAGTTGGGACTACAAAGGTGCACCACCATACCTGGCTAATCTTATTTTTTTGCAGAGAAGGGGTCTTACTATGTTGCCCAGGCTGGTCTCAAACTCCTGGGCTCAAGTGATCCTCCCCCCTTGGCCTCCCAAAATGCTGGGATTACAGGTGTGAGCCACTGCACCCGGCCTCTTTAATCCCTATCTTTACCCAGATCTCTCCTGTTTCCTGGACACTGTCTCTAGATGTCCTGAAGGCACCTCAATGCAGCATGTCTAAAATAGAAATCATCGACTTCCCACAAGTCTTTCCCCATCTGAGTAAATGGCACACTCCCCCTCAGGGCCTTTGCACTTGCAATTTCCCCTATTTGAACAGCTCTTCCTCTAAATATCCCTCACGTACCTCAGGGGTCTGCTCAGATGTCACCTTCTCAGAGACATCTTCCTTGACCTCCTTTCCTAAAACAGCCCCCATTCTCATCCACCACTTCTGCACCCTTGCTGGACACTATTTTCCCTCTTTGCACTTGTCCACACATGCATTCCATATATTTAGGTGTTTGTGTCTGCCTCCCTTTCCCCACTAGAAGGTGAACTCCACATAAACACAGCAGTTATGTGGTCAGGTTCTAGAAGTTCCTTGGAGTCTTGGAACTGTTCGACTGATTGTGTCTGTTCGATTCACTCAGTGCTGGACACTTTTAGTAAGCTCCCAATAAATATTACTTGAATGAATGAATGAATGAGCCTCCATCCAGTCCCCTTTTTCAATCTTGACTCCTCAAATCCACCTTCCGTTGCCCCAGTTGTTTCTGAAACAAACTTGGCTATGATTCATTCCCGTCCAAAACCCTTCATAGACCTCTTTTGCTTTCAGAATAAAATCTACCTCTGGTTCTGCTTACGAGGCCCTCAGTGATGTATTTCCAGCCTAACCTTCATTTCGCACATCTTCCCTCAAGCATAAGCACCACACACACACACACGCACACAGCCATGCATACAGCCTGGGTATACTATTTCTGCCTCTTCTGTACAGTGCTCACTCCCTTCTTAAGTGGTCCTGCATTCTCTGACTCATTTACTTCTTTCCTTCATTCCGTCAATAAGTGTTTTAAATGGAGCAGACCCTTGGTGCCAGGCCTGTAGCTGAGCATTACTGGGAGGAGTCAGCCCACACCTCTTCTCGAAATGCTCCCAATCTGGCAGGGAAGGAGGCCGCGAAACCATCATTCCATCTGTAGTTCCTCCTTTACTGTCCTTCGGACATCCTGACATCACCTCCCTGTGCCCAGCCAGTTTTCTGTGGCGGGGGGTTGGCGGGGGGAGCATCCCCATGAAGAGGCAGCCCCTGACCCTTGCCTGCTTCTGGCTGTGGTGTGGCACCTGATGGAAATGACTGGATTTGGGGTCTGCTTTTTCCTGCTAACCCTTGACTGAGAGCTTCAGGGAGGTAGGATGTAGGGTGAACCACCTCTGGTTCTCCAAAGCCCATCAGAGTAGAGGGGACACTGAGTGACTCAAGGCTGCCCTTATTCTCTGGGACTTCTGAGTCTTGGCCTTCTTCACCCCACAGGGTCCAAGATCCAGGGAGAAATGGGGTTGTTTGAGTGTGGGGTGTGCACAGACTTGCTGAGTCTCTGGGTCAGGGGTGTGTGTGTGTGTGTGTGTATGTGTGCACTCCTGGGTGTGCACTAGTGGGCTTGTCCCTGAGCCCGATGTCAGGGGCCTGTCCCAGACTTCTGTGCTGGGTCAACTGTGCTGGGGAATGTGGTGTGTCTGAATTATGGCAGCGTGTGCATGCATCTGCTCAGGGATGGCGCTGCCTCGGACCCTGGTGGTCCCTCCTGCACTCTAGCTTGAGTCTCCAGCTCAGCCACAAGACAGCGAAGATCTCACAGCGAGCAGGCCCATTGCGGAAGACTGATGAGCTGCCCCCAAGCCCTCAGCAGAATGAGCGTGAAGCCGGAGCCACTCGGTCCCTCCCGCTAACTGCCCATCCTCTCCGGCCATTGCCTCCCGAGTGCCCATTGAGTGCCCGTGGGTCAGCGAGCGGGGCCGCTGGAGGAAGGGGCGGGTGTGCCCAGGGCTGGCGGCGGGCCCGGGGTCCTTGGGAGGAAAGGGCCGCTCGCTCAGCCCCCTCCCGGAGCCCAGAGACGGCCCCGGCGGCGCGGGCACACAGGGGCACATAGCGCGGGGCGGAGGGAGGGGGTGGCGGCACCGTCCGTGGAGGGCGCGGGCTCGCTTAGCCTTCCGCACCGGCGCTCCCTCGCGCGGTGCCCCTTCCGCACACTCACACGCACTCATTCCCACAGCTACACACTCCAGCACCTGCAGGCACAAACGCTTGCAGGGACACACCACGACACAGACACCCAAGCACACACAGGTATCGGCTCATAGACTCGTCCCTGAGTCACACACAGGTATCGGCTCAAAGGCACAGGCAGGCTCATAGATTCGTCCCTGAGTCACACATAGCCCAGACTCAGATGCACACACACAGATGGGAACGCTCGCCTGCACGTGCACAGACACACGGACACACCCGCACACCACCGCGGGGTTCCGAGCACACACGCGCCCCGGCAGACGCTCACAGACACACGCAGGGCCGGGAGCGCACACACACAGACACAGGCTCATATAGACAGGCTCGGTCCTAAAAATACGCACTCGCAGAGGCAAAGGCTAGCGCACAAGCACGCACAGACACACCGACAGGCGGCCCACGGACACCGCGCTCCCTGCCGCACTCACAGCCCACGCAAGGGCTCACACACGGCCTCACGGAGGACAGTCATAAAACACCCAGACACACGCCACACACGCACGCGCGCATTCGCGGACACACAAAAGCGCCAGACACACAATCGGGCAACGCAGAAGCACTTGGGTCCCAGATGCCTTTGAAATTCAAATTCGCGCTCTCTTCCGCCCGCTCCCGGCCGCGCGGCCCCACACTCGCGCCGCCGCCGCCGCCACGGGCTCAGGACTCACGACGCCGCCTGCCCTCAGCGGAAATTAAAATTCATTTCAGGGGAGACCTGCACAAGGTGTGGGAGCGCGGGCGGCTTCCGGCGGTGGGGCCCTTTGTGAGGGTAAGTGGTAAGGGCACCATAGGAGTGGGAGCCTCTGTCCCCCCATATGTGACCTTGATCCGGTGGCTGTGCAGCCTCAGGGTTCCCTCAGGAGCAGGACCTCCAGTGGAAAGTCAGGCTCCAAGCTGGCCAAGCTGGTTGTAAGGGAGGGCCCGATGGAGGATTCAGCCTGGGAACAGGAGGGGGTGGGGGGCTTCCAGGGAATGATTAGTTCCCAAAGTCTCCAAAGACAAGAATCCCAAGGCCACAGGTACAGATCTGCAGACATGCACCACAGTGGATCCAAACCCCTCATCCAGACACAGATATAGGACACCCAGAGACACATACCCAACAGTATCACACACAGACCTCACTGGAAGTCGAGGGCCTGCCAGCATTGCCAGGCACACACAGAGACACGCACCACAGGCTGGCACAGACACATACCACTGACATGCAGACGCAGTCACACTTGGGCCTGCAAATGCCAGGCACCCTGACTAACCAAAGGCACAGACACACACAGGCCTGCAAACACTTTACACACACACACACACACACACACACACACGGGTTCAGGCACACACTGAACCCCAGGAAACATCACACTCTGGCTGCACACAAACTCCAATGACACGCAAACACTGCCCTGTCAATACACCTCACATTCGCCCAGACACTGAGTGGATGCCAAACCCCAGCATCGTAGGTGTGTATGCATTCTACACCACACACACGCACAGACAGAGAAAGAAATGCATGAATACACCACATACCCTGCAAACAAAGGCACACACACGCACATGCAGCAGAGATTCCAGAGCCAGGTCCGGCTTCTGACGTACAAAGCCTAGGCAGACACACACGAAACCTGCACACAGGCACACCATATACACACACAGACTCTCCCCCTACACATTGACGCACACAACCACCCACACGTGTACCGGAGCTCAGCCCCACTCACTCCCACTCTGACACACAGAACACTCACTTGGCGAGGTGCTCCAGGGCCCTTCCCTCCAACCACAAGGCTCGGGAATCTTACACCCCTACCCCCGCCCCATCCACAGGCTTCACCCCCAAGCCTGGGACCCTCTGAGGTCAGAGTTGTGCCAGGGTTGGTGGTAAGCCAGAAGCAACCCCCCCAACCCTGCAGTGATTGCTTTATTGCCAGCATGAGTTAGTGTACGTTTCTCTCCAGCAAGAGGGACAGATGTCCTCCTGGGGTGTGTCATCGTGTGGTCCTGTAAGAAGTGTGGTTGTGCCAACCAGGGAGGCATGTAGGTGTCACTGGTCCTGCATTTTGTCCTTCTCAGCACCCTCAGCAACTCTGGTTGCCTCCCCCAAAACCTAGGTGTCCAGCCTCAGCCTCTTCTAGCAGGTGTCGAGCCCTGGGAGTCAGACCCCCACCGACCAAATCTCTCACCCCGAGGGAGCTGGTCTTCTTTGGAAGATCAACACTAATCCCGAAATAAATTGTTTCAAAAGTTGGTGCTTGGTCTGTCCTCTGGGAGGTGGCAAGGAGGACCAGGCCGAGGCAGGATGAGGCAGAACTGAAGCAGGGCCTCTAGCAAACCCTGAATGGGGCAGAGGCCTGGCTTTTGTCTCAGTCTCTCTGTAAAGCAGCTTCCTTATCTGTGAAATGCGGGTGACCAGACCGATTGCAAGGGTTGTTCTGAGGGCTCATTTGAACAATAGGTGCAGAGCAGCTGGCAGAGTGTCAGGCCCACAGAGGGGCTTGGCTGGATAAGCCAGTGCCTCCAAACCTCTAGGTCCCTGCACCCCTGCCTGCTAAGCCCATGTGTCCTGCTTGGCACAAGCCCAGTTCAGCAGGATCCAGGTGGCACAGAGCCCAGGAGAGAGGACCTGGGGCATCCCAGGCAGTGGAACACACGGGCCCTCCCCCACTGCCAGCATGCCCCATGCCTGCTGAGAGTGTCCCAGCCCCTCCCTGAGGGATGCTCCTCACCCCCGCCCATGGCAGGAAGCTGGGAGCAGCTCTTCTCAGGCGCCTCCGCCCCCTGAATATCCACCAGCCTCGGGTGTGGGTACAGGGTATGGTGCTGTCATCCCTGGCCGTCTGGAATGGCTGCCAGGGCTCACTGACCTTAAGACCTATAGCAGGGGAGTGTGGGATTAGACCTCAGGAAGAATTTACCAAGGGGGAGTGCCTGGGCTCCCTCCTGTGAGGGACTGTGGCTGACCTCAGTCTACAGCCAGAGGTGATGGGACTAATAAATAAGCCAGACAGATACCCATTGGACCAGAAAAATGAAGGGGGCTTATGTCCTGGGGTTGTGTCAAGTGTATACGTCTATGGGCCAGCAACTGTGTCAGTGTGTAGATATGGCTTTATCTGTACATGAATGGTGTGTGTGTGTGTTTACACAGACATGGAAGGCTGAAAAGGAAGAGGAACTTCCAAATAAGGAGAAGAGGTGCTGCAGAGAAGTGGATCCAGATTCAGTTTCTCTGCAGGGATCCCCCCCCACACACTGTCCCCATCACACTGGCAAAACCTTGGCTCCTGCCTCCTTATCTGCAATGATCTCAGCAGAAAAGAGCTCCCGCTGGTACACCTCTCTCCCTTTTGGGGATATGGGGGTTGCTGGGAAGGTGTTAAGGTCAGGGCCCCAATTCTGAGTTATCTCTGTGTCCCCAGAACCTGGAACAGCTCATAGTCCTAGTAAGTCTGAAATGGGCCCACATTCATGCAGATGACATCTATATGCAGATGACATCTGGGCATAGCACTGTGTGAGACACTTCCTCTTTTTCATCTGATGTGACCCACATCAGCTCTGCTAAGTTGGAATCATTGTTTCCATTTTACAGAAGAGAAAACTGAGGCTTGGATATCATAAGTGATCTGCCCAAGGTCACACAACCGGTGAGGGGACAGAGGCAGGAATCCAGATCTGTGTGGCTTCGGAGCCTGAAGTCTTCTGGTTCATCACATGGGAAACTGTGAACCAGTGTTTTACTGCACAAACATCAGTCAAGAGTCACAGATCAAAAGCTCTGTGAGGGCAAGGTGTCTGCTTGCCATTTCACCATTCATTCACTCAGTGAATATTTGCTGACTACTTACCTTGTACCTGGTGGTGGGTGCCACGGGCCCCAGCTGTGAATGGATGGACAAGGTCCCTGACTTCACAGAACTCACAGTCCAGGGGGGCAACAAGTTACATGTGTGTAAATAAACAACATATTTTCAGAGCAATGAGTATTGCCAAGGAAATATAACAGGGGTATGGGATGAAGCACCTGGGGGTGGGGTAGGGCTATTTTAGAGGTCTGGTCAGGGGAGACTCCCTGGAGGAAGTGACCTTGGAGCTGAGACCTTCTTGATAAGGAGTCAGCCATGGGAATTGCCGGGGGAAGGGTTTGGAGTTTTCTAAGAGCAGCAAGGAGAACTGTGTGGCTGCAGCATGGTGTGGGGTGGGGGTAGGGGAATGGAGATGGGTCTGAAAGGCTGCTAAGGGCCAGGCTATGCAGGGTCTGGAAGGCCACATTGTCAAGTGCAGTGGGAAGCCACTAGCAGGCTTAAGAGGTGCCCTGATTTACACTTTTAAAGAGATGGCTCAGTTCAGTGGGCTCCAGGAGAATGGACTGAGGTGGGGGAGGTAGGAGTGGAAGCCCAGAAATTAAGTAAGGGAGAATCTGGGCACTGGATGATGGTGGCGTGGACTCCCCTGTTGGCAGTGGGGATGTAAAGAGTGGATAGATGTGGGATATTTTGGGAGGTAGAAGCAACAAGACTTGCTGATGGCCGGGATCCCAGTGCCTAGAACATAGTAGACTCAATAAATATTTGTTGAATAAATGAATAAAGGCGCCAGGCTCTATATACACTTGTGTGCATCCTCTGGTATGAGGCACGTATGTAAAGATCACCCAAGACCCTAAAGGGCTGCTCTATCCTCTGCCCTAGGGGCCAGGGGCCAGAGAATGCAGGTGCTGCTCAAGGAGTTGCACACAAACCAGGCATTTCTGGGAAGATTTGGCTAGCGAGCAAGGCATCCTCCCTTCTTTCCCCAATCTGCAGCAGCAAGAAACACCCTACCTGGGTTGCCCCAGGCTCCTAACCCCTTTGGCATCTGCAGCAGGAAGGATGGAAGCTAGACATGAAGGATTTCCCACAGGCAGAGAAGGCCAGTCTACCTTTTCCAGGATGGCCTCTAGGATGCATGCCATTCAGAGCTCTCAGGTGTTGGTCATAGGAACTCTGGGGCAGAAGATTGTCACATGGATTTGGGTGTCTTTAGGGACAGGTTATGAGCGCCTGATAGGTGTATGGGGTAGGAGCGGGACTGGAAGGAGACCTTGGCACCCACAGCTTTGGGTGGCCCTGGACGGTGCCTAGTTGAATGGCAGTGGTGAACAAGGCTGAGTGAGGGGTGCTCCTAGGTCCCACTGGCTGGAAGGAAACCTGCCTAGGCTGTGGGCCAAATAAATCATTGGGAAGGGAAGAAGAACATTTTCTCATCTGTTTAAAGGGCAACGAAGCATAGCAGCGGCCAGCCCAGCGGGAGGCAAGGCTGAGGCCAAGCGGGTGAGGCCAGGGCAGCTCCCTTCCTCGACACACCCATCCTCTCCTGAGCAGCCCCAACGGCTTAGGCCTTGAGGGCTGTCTGCCTTCCAACTGGGCCATTGATGGTTGTTATTGTTGACAAAAATATTAATTGGTAATAAAATAATTACTTAGAAAGGCCCCTTCAGGGACATAACCCTTGCTAATCCATCTTTTATCTCACTGGATCCCAGACGGAGATCATTTATACCATTTCCCAGATAAGGAAACAGAGGCCCAGAAAGCTGAAGGGACTTTCTCAAGGTCATCTAGCATGGCAGGGTGACAGCAAGGCAGTTGCCCTTGTGGAGTGGATCCCCATAATCCCATCAGAGGTTCCAGAGGGGGCCCCAATGGGGCTAAAGGGCTGAAGTGATTGTCCTTGGTCCAGCTTAGGGGGTTCAGAGGGATGTCCCTTTATTCTGCTCAAGCCCTCTGTGCTCAAGCTCTGGCCGGTGCCCCTTCCCATGCCCAGTCTCTGCCCCAGGCTCCCTGGAGGCCCCTCCTGGGGCTAAGACTTGCTCTTTTCACCCCCGTCTGAGCATCAGAGAAGTAATTTATCTTCAACCAGCTGGATTTGAATATGGAAACGATTTGTAATTACTCCAAGTCCTCCTGGCCGGCATTATTACCAGAGTGAGTCTGGAAGGGCAGGGGCTCCTGGGAAAGGAGGTGGGGAAACCCTGATGCAGAGAGGTGCCTCCAGGGAGAGCCTTCCAGAGGTCAGCCCTAGTCTCGCCTGCTCACTCCTGTACAACCCTGGGGAGGTCCTGCTCTCCCCACACAGCTCCCACAACCCCCTTTGCCTTGCTGACCTCCCCACCTTGCCCCTACTGAGCCCCCGGCTAAGGGACACCATCTCTGTCAGTCCCTCACTCTGTCTACCTATGCTTCCTTGGGCGTACATTTTTGTGGCTGATAGAAGGGGTCAAGAAGTCAGAGGGCTAGCGAGGAACAGAGAGACAGACAAAAACGCTGCTGTCGATCTGGGGCCAGTCCCTCCCATCACCTCTCACCCAGCTGCATCCTGGGGAAGGAAGAGGGGGGGCCTCAGGCATCCAGCTGCATCACATCTGCAAGAGACCTGCCTAGGTTTCTCTGGGCTCCGGGTCTCTAATATGCTAATGATCATGAATATTCATAAAGAGGGAAGCAAGCTCCCTGTAGGAGAGGAGGGGGCTGGAGCTTTGGACAGGGTCCTGGAGATTTCTAAGGGGCTTGCATCCTTGTGGGCAACCCATGTCTCCACCATTTTCCCCACTTTTGCCCACCTCCTTGAAGCCCCAGTCTAGCAACCCCATTGCCCCTCCCAGTGCCCATGTAAGGAGGGGGCCCGGATTTCCCACTGCCCTGGGGTGGCTTTCAACATACTTTGCAGCTGGCAAGGCCTGCCTGGCCTGGCTTTCACATAGCAGCTGAGCCTTGAAATCCAGAGATGTCTGTGTTTGAGGGTGCCTAGCAAACCCTGGGAGCCTTGCTTGCCAGTGCTAGGCCCAAGGCACAGGCCTCCTTGGGCATCCGCAGCGAGAGGGAAGGTGCCGGCCCAGCCCTCCTCCCTGCCTCATAAGGCCTCATAAATTCTCTTAAGGTGACAGGTGAGATTCCTTCATCGCCCCTTATTACCTCCTTCCATTAAAGTCGATAATCTCTCACAATCACTCACAACAAATGCCACCGAGGCTGCTGGAGGTGGGAGGGACGGAAGGAGGGAAAAGAGGGCGGTTCTATGCCTCTTCCTGGTACTGCCCCTGGGAAGAGGTAGGCTTTTCTCTTCTTGCCCCATCTCGAGGGTGACACAACTTAAGGGGCATCAGTGGAGAGGTGGGGTTGGTATTTGCTGAAATGAGGACTTCTTTGCACTGAAAATTTGGCCCTTCCTGGCTAGTGAACCTTCAAAAAGTATGGTCCTGAAACCATCCCACCCTCATTGCAAAGCTGAAACCATCCCACCCTTATTGCAAAGCTGCCCCCTGCTGGTTTCTCCTCTGACCAAAGCCATGGGATTAACCTACTTGTGTTGGCTGCAATGGTGCGTCCCTGGTCGGCCTACCTTACTGATGGCAACATGCCCAGGCCACAAACTGCCTGACCAGAGCCCTGAACCATGGGCATCTCCCTGTGTACCGCCTGAACCATGAGGGATCAGGCCCCACCCAACTGTTTCTGGGCTTAGTGCCAAGATGGGGAAGGGGTGGGTCTGTACATCTCTGCTGCTTCTACACAAACAGATGCAACATGGGGGCGCCCCTGGCACAGGGAAAGGCACTTGTGGGAATAGACAGGGACTCAGGAAAACATGTAACACACTGCACACGTGTAGCATCCCCGTGCCTAAGGACGTGCAACATTGCAGTTTACAGTATGCATCAAACATGTCACATTGCAGTATACATATGTGGCTGCTACATGAGTTACCCACAGTCCTCAGCACACATGTGGCACCTGTAAGCTTGCATACATACAGCATCCCTGCGCACAGGAACAAGCAACATGCATTCAGGACTTGGGCACATGTTAATACACTGTGCATGTGTGTGGCACTTGCATGCACCTACGCAGGCAACATGGCAGTGCACGCTTAGGGCACCTGTATGCATATGCAAAGTTCAGCGCACATGACTGGCACCTGCATGCACAGGGACATGCAATATGCAATGCACATGGGAAGGTGAGCAAATGCTTCAGCCTGCAGGGCCCGGGACACCCTGGCGGCGCGACAAGCCTCCGGCATGGGTATAGCTGGAGGGGCGTCGCGGATCGCCTCATTCTGCGGTCCAAGAAGCAGCGGGCTGGGCGGGGGCTTACCCAGGGCTTCTCCCGCGCCGGCGCCTGGGGCCCAAGGCGGGGAGGTGGGGGGCGCGATCGGCTCGGCTGGCACTGTTCCCCCTTTAACAGGAGGCGGCGCGCGTCGCCCCCGCCCCCCGCCCCTTCTCCCGCGGCTCCTCGCGCCCGGCCCGGCGCGCGCCCCCTCCCGGGCCCGGCCCGCGCAGGCGCCGCGTCCCGCCTCGGCCGTCACTCGGCCCGGCGCGCGCTGCGGGCAGCGGCCGGAGCTGCCGGAGGAACCGGGTTCGGCGGCAGCTGCGGCGGCGCTCAGAGACCGAGGAGGATGCGGCACCGGCTCTCAGAGCCCGGGGCTGCGGCCGCCGCCCGCAAATAGGAGGCGGCGCGCGGCGCGGGCGGTGCTCCGGGCGGGGAAGCGGGGGAGCGGGGGGCGGCGCGGCAAGGAGGCGGCGGCGGCGGCGGCGGCAGGAGCCCGCGCCCGGCCCGGCGCCCGCCCGCCCGCCCCGCGCTGCTCCGCGGCGCCTTTTCTGCACCCGCCGCCCGGGAGAGCGGGAGCCTCGGCCCTCCGCGCGGCTGCAGCTACCTGCCCTGCGCCCGGCCCGGTCCCCGACTTAGGGATGGCAAACTTGCGCCCCGTGGCCTCCCCCGCCAGCGCCGGCCCCCGCTCCTGCTGCTGACGGCGCCCAGGTGAGTGCTCGGCCCCAGACCCCGACCTGGCCTCGCACCGAGCCCTGCCGGCGCGGTCCCGAGTTTCCGCACCGGCCCGGACTCGGGGCGCTCTCCTAACCCGTCTCTGCTGAATTCTCCCCCAGCCCGAACTGAGTTCGTTCAGCGTTCGCCCACCCCCATCTTCTGGGGAACTCCCAAACCTAGGGCCGAGGCCCCCTTAATCGCTGGTGAATCTCTAATCTCGGACCCCCCTCCCCCAGCCTGGACCGACCCTCTTACCCATCTATGCTAAAGTCTCCCCCTCCAGAATTCTGACACAGACCGTGCTTGCTGTCTCGAGTCTTTCCTATCTCGGCCTGGATCCGGGCAGTGCGCCCCCCACCTTTATTAGAGCCCCCCCATTAACCTGCAGCTCAACTGTGTCTCCCCCTCTATTTCCCATCACGGTCTGAATGCCGGACCCTGCTCCTCTCTTCCACTTCATCACTGCCCGGAGTCTTTCCTGTCCCCATCCGTGTCTGCCCATAGTTTCTACCCTCCCCCGCGCCTGTACCCCGACCATGCTTCTTCTCTATTTCTGCCCCTAGTGCCCCCTCCCCCATATCTATCTGACCAGAGTCCCGCCTTCCCTCGCCAATTTTGCTGCAAGTCCCCTCCCCCCAGCTTGGAATTGGGGCCGTGTCCCCCGTGTCTGCCCCGCGCCCCTTCCCCTCCAGCTGAGATCCCGACTGGACCCGCATCCCTGACTCCCGTGTCCATCTTTGGCCGGAGTCTATCTGTCCATCCCCCATCCCTATCCTCCCACCCCTGGTCATAGAGCTGGGCACCAGACGCACCCTCCCGCAGCCCCAGGGCCGGCATGATCCGGAGGGGGTTGTAGGCTGTGAAGTTGGCGGCCGCTCCCGCAGTCAGCTTGGTCCGAGGGCACGGCCGGGGGAAGTCCTCCGCGCTGCGGCCCGTGCAGAGCAGGCGACGGGTCTGTTGCCCGCCGGGGGGAGGGGCGCCCGGGCCGAGAGATGCCGCCTGCCTGCCCGCCTCGCCAGCTGCCGGCCGGGCTCTTGGGCGTCCTCTGGCGCCCCCTGCCCGAAGCCCGGGACCCGCCACCCCTTCTCCCGCGGGCAACCCCGGGTTTCCGCAGCCAGAGCATCAGCGGTGGCTGCAGGACTGACGCTGGGAAGTCCCTGGGGAGAGGAGATTGGTGGGCCAGGCCAGGTGCCTCCTCGTGCTAGCCATGCCCAAACACTCCTGGTTGTCAGGCCATATGTTCTGGGGATGGGTTGGGGTGGGGTGGAGGGCTCACCCCAGCAGCAAGTCAAGAGTCCTTTGAGCCTTCACGCACAGACCAGCAGGATTGGCCGCGGGCTCCAGGACGCCTGGTTGGGCTTGTTTGTGCTTGGTCAGGTGTTGCCAGAGAGCCTCTACCCCATGGCATTTCCCATGAGGTGAGGGCTGGGGGCAAAGGTGGGCTCTGCTTGGCTTGCGCATGGAGTCGGTTGTGGGGGAATCCACCTGACCCTGGGACAGAGCAAGCACCTGGGGAGTATCCTCTGCACTGCTACTGGGGTGAGGGGCAGTGTGGACTCTGCGCAGGATATGTCCTGGTGATGGTAGTGGGGAGGTTAGGGAGGGTCTTCTCTGGACCAAGATTGAGAGAAGAGATCTTCCCCTCTTCTTCCCTCTCTCCTCCTTCCGCTCTCTCTTCTGCCCCCTTTCTGTATCACTCTTCAAAAGGACATGTCTAGTCTGGGGTGTGCGTGCGTGGTCTGCATTTCTGTAACACAAAGTGAGGTTCCATCTGGTATCTGCCCCCATCCCTCCCTCCCTTCCCACCCCCAAGTAATGAAGCTGAGTAAGTAGTTAGGAACTCAGCTTTCGGTCAGACGACCTACGTTCAAAAGCTGTGTGACATGGGCAAGCTACTTAATCTTTCTGAGCCTCAGTTGACCCTCTATAAAATGGGTCAGTGATCACTGCCTCATATAGCTGTTGGGAGAATGAAGTTAGGTTGTTTGTATAGAGTGTCTGGCACCTAGCAATGCTCAATATTGATAGGGGTGTAGGGCTGTTCTGTTCAAGGCCAAGGTCAGGCCCCTCTCCACTCCACTCCTAATCCCAAAGGAGAAAAATGAAAAACAGGTTCCAGCGCCTTCACTCCAACCCCCAGTATAATAAAGACAGAAACACCTTTAGCCCCCAGTCCCCACTTTTCCCCCAAAGTATGGGTGCAGGGGGAGCCAGTGACTGTCAGTTTCCCTCATCTCCTCCTTGGTCCTGCAACTTCCCACTATATTTCTCTGGGATCAGCTCTGGCCAGAGGGATGTTAGTGAAAGCCAGGCCATGGTCTCTGGGGTCTTGGTTCAAGTGTAGAGGCTGCTGAGGTGGGAGAAGTACAGAGAAGAAACCCCAGTCAGAGTCCCCGAAGGCAGGCAGCCTGTTAGGGGGAGCCCAGGTGGGAAATCACTCAGCCACAGAAGAGCCTCTACTGACCCCAGGAGGTCAGACACCATCAGGAATTTCCCAGGGCCCTTTGCCTCGGGTCAGAGTTAGCAGGGCCACCGGGCCTGAGGGCCTGAGGAGTTTGAAGAAACCTGGCTTTGGCCTGAGTAGCTTGGGGGCAGGGAAGGTGGCACGGAGGAAGGGGACTCGAACCTGTGATGGCTGGAAGTCCTCTGGGTAGTGTGGCCGGACCTGGGTCCCACCGGGGAGTGGCAGCCTCCTCATCACCCGCCTGCCCCGGCAGCCCTGACATTGGGGAACAAAAGCATTCGGTTCCTGTAGCAACGGCGGCTCCAGCTGCTGCAAAGTTCCGGGGAGGCGGGTGGAGGGCGGCTGAGTCACCGCCCCCTCCCCCGCCGCCCGCGCGGCACCGCCCCCAGGGGCCGAGGGCTGCCCCTTGTCCCCCTTCCAGTTCTGCCCGCGTTTTCCTCCTTAAGGAGGAACCCCCTCCCCTAAGAGAGCGACCCTCTCTGGCAGTCGGAGCGGGAGGACTGCACAGAGGGGGTCGCTCCCTCCCCTCGGCCCAGTCCCCAGCTCCGGAGGCAGGATGGAGGGTGTGCGTCCCCCAGGGCGACAGAGCTCTGGGAGAGCGGCTCCTGAGGACCCTGTCCTTGGGTCCGAGCGCTGGCAGAGGACCCAAAGGCACCGAGTGGGGGTCACCGCCTGCGTGGCGGCCTGGGCAGGTCGGGCGGCGAGCGCCGGGGAGGCGGAGGGTGAGTGACGGGCGGGCGAATTGGAGCTGCCAGGTGGATAAACGCGACGGATGTGCGCGTCGCCGCGCCCCTTCCCCCGGCCCGCCCCTCCCCCGCCACCCAGCGTGAATGGGAGTCATCCTGGGAATCCCGGACCGGCCCTGGGCCTGAGACACCCCTCTCCCGCTGCTCTGCCCCTTACCCCACAGTCTTGCCTTGGCCCTTTCAGCTGCTGAAAGCTTTGAATTCCTTTATTGGTGCAGAAGGGAAGCTGGGGAGCCCTGAGGGGTGGAAAGAAAGGGAACTTGAGTGTGTTTGGGCAGAGTGAGATTCTTGGGTTTGCTGGGGTCAGGGGCATGTGGTGAAGGCAGCCCCCAGCCCCCTAGAGGAGGGGCCTTGGTAGGGTTAAAAGTGAGAGGGAGACTACTTCAGCCAGCTCCGCACCCATCTCTGAGGCAGGAGGCCTTTTGATCCTCCTCTCTATCAGCCACCTCTGGCCCAGGAAGTTCTTCCTCAGAGCTGACTTTAGTACCTCTCCTATCTAACTCTTGTGCAGGGATGGGTCTGTGGTCTTCCTGGGTTTGGAGGTAGCCAGCCACTTATGGTTCAACCCAAAGAGCCTTCCCAGAGGCAGTGCCCTGTACCTCAGCAGGCAAGAGGGCAGCGTTTATGAGGTCCTGAAAAGACAGAGAGGAGACAGGGCTGTGAGCTAGGCTCTGTGCTGGGAACTTGTTGGGAGGCTGATGAGGTGTCTACCATCCCCAGGGCAAGGCTCATGGTCTGCATTGCACAGAGAGGGAAACTGAGGCTCAGGGGGGTTAATCATGACTAAGAGCCACTTGGGCTGCCTGTGAGGCAAGGATCATCCTTCTAGGTCCCCTTCCCGGGTGGCTCAGGGAGAGGCCTCTGGGTCATCAGTGCCCCCAGGAGGACAGGCCTGGCTATACACAGGCAGGAGGGTCTTCAATGAACCAGTGGCTGTCTGTGACCCAGCTTGGAATTGGGTCTTTGCCTTATTTTGAATGGTGGGAAGTAATATAAAAAGGCGCCCCAAAAGGTCTTATGTCATAGCCGGCACAGTGAGGGTTACGCATGTCCAGGACGAAATCCCAGAATGAGCGTGAAGGTGTCTGAAGGAGACTGAGGGGAGGAGGGGGGTTGGATTGGGTTAAAAGTGACTCCGTTCTGGAGAAGCCAGCCTGTGGCTCTGAAGGATGTGGACCTTGTGCTTCTTGATGGGGCGGGGCTGTGGAGTAGGGAGCAGCAGCCTAGGAGCAGGGTAGGGGAGGGAGATCCAGCTTCAGACATGCAAAGGAAGACCCCGCAGAGGATCCTGCCTGACACTTAGCTGTCATATGCTGAGCCTCAGAGGGCCAGATACTCATGTATGTTCTCAGTCGAGAATGCGTGTGCACCTCTGTGCATGTGTACAAGTGTGAGCCTCTACACCCCTGTGTGTGCGTGTTAACTCCTGAGTGTGTGTGACAGCATGAATCTGTGGGTTTCACCTGTGTGCATGTCCGTGTACATATGTATCCGTTCATATGCAGAACTCCTGTGAACATCTGTGCCCTCATGCTTTGGTGTGTGTGTCCTCAGGGCACAAGGGTGTTCAAACCCATGTGTGTTGGTGTGTATGTGAGGGGAGGTTCCCTGAGCTGCTGTAAGTGGGGGAGGGGAGGCCGATTATAATGAGCCCCTACCTCCCCTCCACTGAGCCGCAGCCATGGCCTGAATTTTGCAGCTTAAAAATAATTGGGGGCAGCAGGGGGATTGGATGTCACTCATCATCAGCCGCTGGCTTGGCTAGTGCCGCAGCAGGTGGGGCGAGCTGAGCAGTTTGGGACAGGCATGATGTAGGGTGGGAAAGACCAGGGGTCTGATCCCTTTTTCAGCTCTGAGGAGGAGGGTGGGTGGTTGGGGGGAGAGGCACAGCCTGTCTGGCTTCCGCCGAATAACTCCATGTGGGTCTTGGGAGGAGGGTGGGGTGGCTCCTCTGCAGTGAGTAGGTCTGCCTGGAGCTACTCCACCATCTCCCCCAGCCCCTGTATGGCTGGGAGGGGAAGATGCTTGCTTGGGCCTGGCTTGGAGGTGCAGCATGAAGGGATGTGGGATCTGGAGCAGTGGGGAGCTCCATGGATGCTGCACAGGGACTGGAAAGTTGGGGTTCTAAATTCTGTCCCCCCTCTGCCTGCTGTTTAGACTCCTGAAGACCCAAGGGGAAGTCTGTTCCCTGGGAGCAACTGTGTCTTGGGAGAATCTAGTCATACCTGTGAATTGTCCTGTGTTTCTGATTCAGTCCCCAGAGCTAATAGCTGGTCCATCTGGCCTGAAGCCTGAGCAGCAAGCCTAGGGAAGGAGCAGAGGCTACTGGTGGAGGGAGACAGGCCTGGGCTGGGCCTCAGATCCTGGGCTTGCATCCTCTCTGGCCACCTTTGTGTGATCTGGAGCGGGTTGTCTCCCTTTTCCTAGCCCCATCTTTTCTCCTCTGATGAGGACCAGCTGGGCTCTAGGGGGCCCATGCAGTGCTGTGAGCTATCCTGTGGCATGCAGGAGGGAGGCCGCTTGGATTACTTGGGGGGTAGGATTGGAAGTGGGGCTGATTCAGACCACGCGCTAGGTTCCATTTTCTGGGCAGTTGGGTAGAGGCTGCGCAGGCTGTGGGCAGTGACACAGCCCTGGCCTGGTGGGTGGGAGGGCACCCGCAGCTCCCCCCATCCTCAGCCCTTACCCACTCTGGCCTGACTGCTCTGTGTGTCTGTATGGGTCGGGCTTGGGTCCTAGGTGCCCACCCACACCTGGAGTACATTCACACCTGTTGGGAGCTCAGCTTAGGGCAGCACTTTAAGGGAAGGTAGAAAGCAACAAGCTTGGGTCCCCACTCTTAGGAACTGGAAGACCCATAAGCTGAATGAACTAGCCTTGGGGAAACAGTATAGGAGAGAGGTCACGACTGGCTGGTGGCTTCACAGGTGGGTAGTGGGGGGTGGGGTAGCAGGCCCTGAACCAGGCCTTGGAAGATAATCCCATGGAGCTGGAGGGGAAGAGGGAAGTAAGAGGGGGAGTTTCTGCACCCATTTTACAGATGAGAAAACTGAGGCTCATGAGGGTCACCCACCCAGCAGGTGGCTGGCTGGGTTGGGGCTCAAGCCCAATGTCCCCTTACTCGGTGCCTCTCCCCCTTATTCCAACCAGGAAATCCACAGCAGTGATACATGTGACGTCCACACTGACAGTGCCCTCCTGTGGGCATGGCTCAGGTTGTGCGCAGTTCCTGGCACACTGGCTGTAACTCCGCCCCTTTCTCTCCCTCTCAGTAAAGCAAGTGAGAATGACATTGTTCCAGGAATAACCTCAAATTGCTCTAATTTATAAAAAAGCAAATCGTAGTCAAACATCACCACTTTGACAATTACCACAGGATTACGCGGTGACATGCCTCACAGCTGATCATGACACACGGGGACGGAGAGCAAGAGTTATGGAGAATACAGGTTGGATGGTGAGGCTGGGGCTGGATCTGAATGCAAGGCGAATATGCTTGTAGTTGATGGGCTGACTCTGAGGAAACAGAACGATGGCAACAACAACTACTGTTTCTTCAGGGCTCACAAGATTCCAGGCACTCTCGCGAGTCCTTTCCCTTACTTATCTCATTTCACCCTTGTAGGAAACTTGTGCGATAGGTCCTATCATTGGTCCATTTTACAGGTAAGGAAACTGAGGCTCAGAGAGGTCAAGTCCCTTGTCTAAGTTCACACAGGTGGACCCAGGTGACACTTCAAAGACCAGGGTCTTAACTTATGAGGCCCACTCCCGCAGCTCACCATAGAAGGTTCAGAGCCCATGCTGGCTGTGCTGGGGGCCCGCTGACCAGTGTCTCTCTCCACAGGGCAAGGGACATAGGATGACCCCAGCCTGTCCCCTCTTACTGTCTGTGATTCTGTCCCTGCGCCTGGCCGCCGCCTTCGACCCCGCCCCCAGTGCCTGCTCTGCCCTGGCCTCGGGTGTGCTCTACGGGGCCTTCTCGCTGCAGGACCTCTTTCCTACCATCGCCTCAGGCTGCTCCTGGACCCTGGAGAACCCTGACCCCACCAAGTACTCCCTCTACCTGCGCTTCAACCGCCAGGAGCAGGTGTGTGCACACTTTGCCCCCCGCCTGCTGCCCCTGGACCACTACCTGGTCAACTTTACCTGCCTGCGGCCTAGCCCCGAGGAGGCGGTGGCCCAGGCGGAGTCAGAGGTGGGGCGGCCAGAAGAGGAGGAGGCAGAGGCGGCAGCGGGGTTGGAGCTGTGCAGCGGCTCGGGCCCCTTTACCTTCCTGCACTTCGACAAGAACTTCGTGCAGCTGTGCCTGTCGGCTGAGCCCTCCGAGGCCCCGCGCCTGCTGGCGCCCGCTGCCCTAGCCTTCCGCTTTGTCGAGGTCTTGCTCATCAACAACAACAACTCTAGCCAATTCACCTGTGGTGTGCTCTGCCGCTGGAGTGAGGAGTGTGGCCGCGCTGCCGGCAGGGCCTGCGGCTTTGCTCAGCCAGGCTGCAGCTGCCCTGGAGAGGCGGGGGCCGGCTCCGCCACCACCACATCTCCAGGCCCTCCTGCTGCCCACACCCTGTCCAATGCCCTGGTGCCCGGGGGCCCAGCCCCACCTGCTGAGGCCGATTTGCACTCGGGGAGCAGCAATGATCTGTTCACAACCGAGATGAGATATGGTGAGTCTGAGCAGGGCCTGGGTGGGGCGGGGTCTGCAGGGGCTGACAGTGTCCCTGGTGTCCATCCTGGCAGATCCTTGGCCATGCATGTAGCTGTTCACTGATGTCATCCCTCTGCTGAGCCTTGTCCAAATGTTGCGGTCACCAAAATGCATGGCAGTGAGACCTCACTCTTGAAGAGTTTGCAGACTGGCTAGATGAATGGGGGCACAGATCAGATAATGCAGGGTGATATATAAACCCAGGGAGGGACCTCCTAACTGGGCAGCCAGGGGAGGCTCCCTGAAGGAAGTAATACAGGAACAGAGACCTGAAGGACAAGCAGAAGTGAGATGAGGGCATTCTAGGCAGAGCAAGAAGCGTGCACAAAGGCCCAAGGCTGGGAGTGATCGTGGCAGGCCCTGGCGCTGCAAGTTGACAAGTTTGCCTGGAGGCTGGAGTAGGCAGGGAGCAGGGATGCATTCCTGTCCACACAGGTCAGTGAGTTTTGGCAGTTGCCCTGGGGTCAGGGCAGAGAGAGGCAAGGAAGAGTGTCCCTGGGTGAAGAGGCCTGAGCTTCCAGGCTGCCTTGGAGGGCTGGGCTGGCTCAGCTCCCGGTGTCCCCTGTCTCCCCCCTCAGGGCCCATGTCTTCTGGGACCGAGGCCGCCAGCTGCTAGAGCTTCCTGCTGACTGGGCAAAAGCTCTGCGAGCCCTTGAGTCCTGCCTGCTCCGGCTCCCACCCCAGCTCCCTCAGCCACGGCTGCCTTCTACAGACCCTGCTTCCTGCAGCTTCAAGGCCCTGAGGGCATCAGCTGGATCCTGTGTGCCCGCTGAACAGTGCTGGGCCGGGGACTGACCAGGAGACCTGGAGGGAACAGGGACCGATGACATGGGGATGGGAAGGAGGCAGGTCTGGGGTCTGGTCTGCAGCTCTGGTACCGACAGGGAGGCCTCTCCTCTCTCTGGGCCTCAGTTTCCCCATTTGGGATACAGGTGCTGGCCTATCCTCATGAGGATCAAGGATGCAGGGATAGAGGATGGAAAGGGCATCTGGATTTCACTGGGAGAGTGTTTACAAGGAGACAGGGTATCATGTGAGGGCTGCTAGGAGTGCTGGAGGAGAGCGGCCTGTCCCCAGCCCTGCTCTGCTGGCTAGAGCCCTGGAGTTGGCCTCTACCTTTGACTGTTACCTTGAGTTGATCCCTTTATTTTTGGTGGGCAGTGGTTTCTTTGCAGAATGGGGAGGTATCCCTGAATTAATTAGAGGGGGTAGTTATCTTGAAAGTAGCCTAACCCAGTACTTTCGATGGGGGCCTTCTTGGCTTCTCCAATGAGACATCTGACATCGTGCCCATCCACGGCAAGTGCCCGGTGGCTTTGCTGTGGCCTCTCTCCCAGGCTAGCTTGGCCTCTAACGGCGGTCAATGAAGCCGTCCGAGTGACAGCCGGGCCGCGGGTAGGTTACAGGCCCTGGAGGCTGGCCTGGGATTTAGTGCCTGTAGGAAGAAATTGAATTTTGCTTCTTTGTTGAACATCGGTGGAGAACGCCAGGCGTATATCAGGAGGTTTATGGCTCTTCCTGCGTGGCCGCCACTGCCTGTCACTCTGTGGGGGTCTCCCCCATCGTGCTCAGCTGCAGGCGGGTTCTTTTGTCTGGTTTTCCCTGCGGTCCATCGGCCCAGTGATCTGCAGTGGACGGAGCAAGGCTCTGCCCTCATGGGCGGGCACCATCTGGGCGGGCTGCCATGTAGAGCGCAGAGCCAGGAGCAGCCAGCTGGGCTTGGTTGAAGCCGGAAGCAGGAGTTGGTTGGTAGCTGGGGTGTCTTTGGGGATCAGAGAGGGCCGGTGGTGGGAAAGGCACCATCATCAGAGCCTCTGCAGAGGCCTCTGGGGCTAGAGATGGGTGGAGATTGGATGCCTGATTATTCCTGGGCATGAGGCCAGGTGTCTCTCTGAGCAGGGAGCCCTGAGCTGGGGCTCCCAGCTGTTCCCAAGCCTGACCTCTGCTCTTGCCCCTTGTCCTACTTGGCATGTTTCCTTGGGGTTGCTTTTCAGGGAGGGCCCCTGTAGGGAGTTGGCATGGGATGATGTGGCATCAGCTGTCATAAGTGGGCTCACATGGCACACTGGTGCCCAGAGCTGGGCTGGCACAGCCCCTTCCCCTCCCTTGGCAGGCAGGAAGCTCTTCTATTCTGCCATCCCCTCCCTCCTGCCCAGCCTTTCTGGTGTGAGACATAGCGGGCACATGACTGTTTGTTCCACATGTCAGGGCATGTCTGAGGGTCCGTGGCACCGTCTGTGCCTTGTGGCAGCACCACCTTTGCCGAGCCTTTGGCCCCCTCCATTCCTCCCCTTGTCTCCTCCCCACTGGGCTGCAGGAGAATGGACTGGCACCTGCAGCTGCCAGACTGAGAGCAAGATTCGTGGGGATGGTAGTGAACAGGAAGGGTGAGACCCTTGTCCTGGCCCCTCTCCCAGGCGCCAGGGCAGGGAAGCTGTGTTCATCTTCTCTGGGACACCCCCGAGGAGGATCCACAGCGAGGCCTAGCAGGGTGGGCTTGGGCTGGTACCGGAAGAGCACTGGGCTGGGGGCTGGTGGGCAGTGACTGGGCAGAGTGCCTGGGACGCCTCAGAGCCGAGTGAGTTTGACAAGAGGGTACAGGCGCCTGTTAATTTCACGCAAACTGCCTTTGATAGATCTCTTGTTATTTTTGGTGAGTTGAGCCATAAATTTGTGCCATCTTGCTGCCGCAATCTGTTAAGTGGGGGAAAAGGAAGAAAAGAAAGGCAGGCAGGAAGGAGCTTGGTGGAGGACTGGCACGGAGGCTGGCTGAGGTCAGGGCTGGAAGGCGGGCCGCAGAGTTAGTGCCAGCTGCAGGGCTCAGCTCCTGATGGCCAGTGCCAGCCTGCAGTTCCTGCCCACTGACCCTCTAATCCTGAGGAGGCACTGGGCAGTGGGAATGGCTGTGCCCAGTGATACTTGGGAGAAAGAACCCTGCCTCATGCACGCCTCTCTCCTTGGCCACAATCCCTACCTCCCCTGTGGGCACTGGCCTCCCCTGGCTGCTTGCTGCAGGCTCACCCTCCCCATCATCAGGCTCCATCCTTGAGGTGTGGCCACCAGGTGAACCTGGGGTCTCCTGGGAGGCAAGAGTGGGCTCAAAACCCCACCTGCCACTGCTGCTCTGTGACTTGGACAAGGTGCTGCCCATCTTGGGGCCTCAGAACCCCCAGTTATCTGTGTGTCACCCCCTGATCGAGCCCCCAGCAAATCCCCAGTGCTACTGAAACTCCTCAGCCTGGTGTCCAAGCCCCACCCGGGACCTAGCTACCACCTGCTTTTGAGCCTTCTTTCGAATTCTCCCCCACCCTTTCAACTGAGGCTCCTCGAATGGTGTTTGCCCTTGGTTATCCAGAACTCCTGCATCCTTCTAAGCACTGCTCAAGCCCTGTCCCCTCTAGGAAGCTGCCTCTGATTTGCCCAGCCCTGTCCTAAGATTGGCGTTTCCCTCCCAGCGGTCAGACCCTGCTGCTCTCTCGGCCATCCTGGTCTGGCAGCAGGAAGTGGGGGCCTTCCCTGCCTGTTGGGGGCCCAGGCAGTGAGGAGGCAGGGTGGGGGCGGGGAGACCCAGCACACACGGTGGTGGTATTTCCCGGAAGGTCCTTCCAGCCCAGATCTGTGCTGGTGGGGCTCTGTGTGCTCTACCATAGGGTGGGGAGCGGGGCCCAGACATCCCCAGACATCTCAGCAGGGACTGAGTTCCAGCCAATCCCTCACACACATCTTCATGTCTTTATCAGAATAGAGTTTGTGCCAGGCCTAGGGCTGGCTCTGAATGAGTAGGAGGTGAGCTAGGCACACTGTCTGCCCACCGGTGGGGGAGGGAGAGCACTAACTAGGACAGTGGTGGTCAAGGCCACAGACTGAAGTCGCCCAGTCCGGGTTCAGTTTTGGACCTTACCACTGACTAGCTGAGTGACTGTTGATAAGTTCCTTCACTCCCACTTCATCACCTGTAAAGCAGGGGTAGTGAGAGCTATTTCACAGAGCTGTGGGGAGGGTTCAGTGAGAGGATGAGAGTAAGTGCCCAGTGCCTGGCACATGGTAGATGCCTAACAAAGTAGTAGCTGGGTCATCATAATTTAGTGTAATAGGTACGATTGTGACCCTGCCAGATGTCAAAGGAAGAGGAAGAGGAAGGGATTAAACCACAAAGGGGAGGAAGGTGGTCTAAAGAAGGTGATTTGGAGTTGAGTTTTAAGGAGTGAATAGGAATTCACTAGCCTGTGAAATTTCTCTTTCAATTGTATCATTTTTTAAATTTAATATATTAAAAATAAGTTTCATATCCTAAATGGAAAGAATATCATTTATCTGAAATAGAAGATAACCAAAGAAACAACCACAGTGAAAACAAAGCGCCGTTATTAACTTCTAGCTAGATGCTTTTCCTACCTCTCCATTTGTTAGAGAGAGGAATTAGCACACATTGGGGATGTGTTAAAGTCTGGAACTGCACAGGCTTTATCTCTCATGCAGTTGGAAGGATTAAAGTGACCATGTAATTTATCATCTAAACTGTGACACATCTGAGGTTATGAAAGGGAAGAGGTGGGTACCATCAATTACATCAGGACAACAGGCACAAACCAGACTATCCCGTACAAACTGATGAAGAGACCTGGGAGAGCCTGACATCCTCAGTCCAGGATCCAGTGTCATTTAATGGCACATTTGTGAGCCGCCCCAAGTCATCTTCCGCCCCATGCTTTGGGGAAGCTCTCAGGAGGAAGGGCTTTCGAGGTAGAGGAAACAGCCTGTGCAAGGGCGTGGAGGTGTGAACCACGCTGGGGGTAGGAGCTATAAAGAGACTGGAGCTGCTGGATGGTAGCCCTGGTGGAGGGAGACGGGGCCAGGGCTTTGACTGCCATCCCAGGACACTGGGGCCTCATCCTCTTGGCCAAGGGCTTTATGGCAGCAAGAAACTGGGCGTCTTGGGGGAAGCAGGCTGAGTCAGACACGATCCCTGCTCTCGAGGAGCTTCTGGCCACATGGGGGAGGTGGCAGGGACCCAGCTCTCTGTGGTGGGAGGCTGAGTAGATAGGTCAGCAGCCTGGGGAGGAAGAATTATTGGCGGGGGGGGGGGGGTCTGGCATTCTGGCTAGGTACATGATCTCATAGGGGTACCCAGTTTCATTGGACTGCAGGGGTAGAGCCTGTGCCTTTCAAAAGCCACCTCTTTCCCCCACTGCGCCCTGTGATTCTGATACACTGTGGGGTGCAAGAAGCACTGCTGGGGATAGGGTGCCATGGGGGGACATGACAGAGCATGTGTCAAGGGGATCAGTCGGCTCCTGCTCAGGGCTCTGGGACCAGCCTCAGGAAGGAAGCAGGGAGCCCAGGGAAGGGACGATTGCTTTGTAAATCACAGCGCTCTCTCCCTGTGGAAGTGATGATTATTGTGGTTATTTTTAACACATTCATACCATAGTAGGCTGAGGGCACAGGACTGTGTGGAGTTTGGGGGGCGGGGTCTGTGAAGCACAGCATAGCAGGTATCTGCAGTCCTGTGCAAGTGACAAAGAGCCTGTGCTCACCCCGCCTGCTGGCACCAGGGGTGAAGCAAGAGGGGCCTCTCTGTGGTTGGGGTGGAGGAACTCCCAGCAATATCTGGCCCATGTTTGCTGAATGCCTGTCTTCCCAGAAGCTAGGCCATCTGAACAAGAGCAGCATGGGAGACTGAGACCCTTCCTCAGGGACCACAGGAGGGAGGGATGAGCCCAGGATCCTCACAGGTATAGAAGAAGGTGGCCTGGGGACTAGGCCATAGAAAAGAGGACCAGCATATCCAAACCACTGTATTGTCAGTCTAGGAAGGCTTCCTGGAGGAGGTGGCAACTGACATGTAGATGATTTTGGCAGATTGCAATAGAGGGAAGGATATTTCAAGGGCAGGGAATAGTGTTAGCAGATGTGTGGAGGGAGGAAAGCATTTGTACATTCTAGGGATAATGAAAAGGGGTTACATCTCCCTTTCTTTCTTTTTTGTTCTTTTTCTCTTTCTTTCTTTCTTTCTTTCTTTCTTTCCTTTCTTTCTTTCTCTCTCTCTCCCTCTCTCTCTCTCTTTTTCTGAAACAGGGACTCCTCTGTCTTCCAGACTGGAGTGCAGTGGCACAATCATGGCTTACTGCAGCCTCGAACTCGTGGCCTCAAAAATCCTCCCACCTCAGCTTCCCAAGTAGCTGGGACTACAGGCACATGCCACCAAACCCAGCTAAAATTTTTTTGTATTTCTTTGTAGAGACGGGGTTTCACCATGTTTCCCAGGCTGGTCTTGAATTCCTGGGCTCAAACGATCCGCCCTCCTCGGCTTCCCAAAGGGCTTGATTGCAGGCGTGAGCCACCTCATTCAGCTAACATCTCCTTTTCATTGAGAGCGGATTGTGCTCCAGACAGTCCACATCTCTGGTTTCACTGAATTCTCACAATGAACCTATGTGGTAGAAAGTGTCCTCCTTACCTTCAGAGAATCTGAAGCTCAGAGAGATGAGGTGTCTTGCCCAAGGGTACACAGCAAGACGGTGGCAGAGCTGGGAATCAAACCCACATGTGTCTGGCTCTAGAATCTGTGCCCTTTCCACAGGTCCATATGGCTTTGCAGTGTGCTTGGCTGCCCAGTGGGGTGTGGGAAACAGTATTGGACAGGTCAGCAGGGGCTGGAGCATGCCAGGCTCAGAGTTTCACACTCTGGCTGTAGCCGTGGAGGAGCCGCTGAAGATTTCCTCAGCTGGGGAGTGGTGTGGTTGGGGCTGGGATCCCTGAGGCTCACTTTGGAGGTTACACAGAGGAGAATCAGGCTCATGTCAGGGGAAAGGGGAGCAGGTGTGCAAAGGAGCAATTAAACAGTAGCACGAAAACAGGATAAGAGGGGCAAGGACCAGGGGCTTAGATGGAGGCGGGGAGTGACTCGGGGTCCCATGCAAATTAGGGAAGGTGTCTCCGAGGAGGTCCAAGTTGAGTGGCATTTTGTCAGAGCCAGTGCAGTACAGTGGAAAGAGCACGGCCTCTGGAGTCAGGCAGGCCTGGGTTTGAATCCCACCTCAGCCTCTCTCTAGTATGAGACCTTGGAGCTTCCTTTCTCATTAGTAAAATGGGGGAAACCAGCCCTGATGAGGATGAAATGAGGTGATGCTGAGTGCACAGTGACTGGCATGTAGGAGTTGTTTAGTAAACGTTGCCTTATTCAGAACAGAATAGTTATGAAGTGATCAGGTGGTCAAGTGGGGAAGTGTGTCCCAGGCAGCACATCTGTTTGTGCCCACGACTGGCAGCCCGACGGGAAAGCTGATAGATTGCAGGACTGCAGGCCTTGGGGCACCTGGCCCACAAGCCGCTGAGCTCACTGGGTGGAACACTCAGGAGTTCTTGGGGGTACTCACTTCCCTTCTGGGGGCCCCTCCTTGTCCTCTTGGACCCTGCCTGGCTCAGCTTCCTCTTGGCTTGCCCTGTTTTGGCCTCAGGGCTGGCTGGGGCCTGCACACAGTGTGTGCTGACTAAGTGTTTGTTTCAGTAAATGACACCTCTGCTCTTATCCGTCTTCTTCCCCCTCCAGGGAGAACCAGCCTTCCCCTGTGTGGGAATGAATTGCTGGCCTCTCCTCTCCTCTGAGTGGGATGGGTGGGAATGGAGGGGCAGGCAGGCAGTGTAGGGCCTGGCTGTGTGGCCTTGGGCTTGTACCTTCCCCTCTCTGGCCCAGCTCAGGAGGCCGGAAAAGGGATCCAAAAACTGAACCTCGGACATGTTCTGATTTTCAAATAGGGTGAATTCTGGAAACCACTGACCCCAACCCACTCCCCCTTCGCCCTGCCCCTCCTGTTACATTGTGGGGCTAGCCAGCAGATGGTCTGTGAGTGGTTAGAAGAGGAGCAGGGACCACAGGAAACAGTGTGAGACCCCGACAAGCAGGTCAGGCTGGTCTCTCACGTGTCCGCGTTTGGTGGGCACTGGATGCCAGACTGGTAGATGCCCCAGACACGATGATGGGCAGGAAGCCCACACAGGAGCTGGATGGGAGGACTCTCAGCTGGATTTGTACCTCCAAAGTGTTTGTGAATAAATAGGGGCCAGGAGCTCTGTCTTTGAGCCTGTCTTAGTGGTCCCTTTGGTGCAGGCTGGCATATCAAATCTGAATGCTGGTGCTGTGGGACGGAGCTGATACTTTGCATGGGGAGTCAAGATTACAAATGACCATTCCTTGTGAGCCCCATTGTGGGGGAAGCTGGGAACAATGTATTCATTGGTGCTTATTTCTTGGTATTTCGCTGGGCTGAGTTTTGTGCTGGCATTCCCTGGGGGTCAAGGAGAGGACTCACAGCCTTCCCTCAACGGGCTTATGGTAGAGAGTTGGGGGTATTTCTGACAGTCAGAAGATGGACCCATCTGTGATGAAAGGGCACATAGAAGAGGGGGTGGCCAACTCTGCCTGGGGAGTTGACAATATGGAAGTTTCCATAGATGAGAGGTCATTTGAGGTGGGTTTTGAAGGTCAAGTAGGAGTTTTCTAGGCAAAGAGGGTGGGGAAACAAGCAAGTAGAGATTTGAGAGGAGATGGTGGGCTTCTTGGACATGCTGAATTTGATGGTCAGGAGAACTGCTCAGGAGGCAGGAGGATATCCAGGAATGGAGCACAGGAGAGGCAGGGCCTGGGGATGATGATTTGGGAGCATTGGTTCAGAGGGGGTTAATTAAGCCTGGTGGGGAGCACGTGCAGTGAAAACAGGACAAAGCATGGACTCCTGATATGGGAAACAGCAGGAAAATAGACCCCTCAAGGAGATGGGGACAGAGTAGCTAGAGAGGTGGGAAACCAGGAGAGTGCTTCAAGGGAGGACGAGTCAGCAGGACCAAATGCTGCTGAGGGGTCAAGTGAGACCAGGTCTGCAAAGTATCCACAGGATTTAGCAACAAGGAGGACACTGATGACTTTATCAAGAGCACGTTCAGCAGAGAGATGTGGGCAGAAGCCAGACTGCAGTGGATTAACAGGGGAGGTGACATTTGAGCCAGGAAGTGAGTGTCAGGTGAAAAACCAGAGTGCTGGCTGCAGAGCAGTCACTGATGGAGGAGGGAAACGGAGGGTCAGAGGAGGGCCTCTCCGAGAGTGAAGGAGGCCTGGATCTGTTCCTGGGCTGCCGCAAGGGGAGAATGCTGACAGGGTGCTGATGAGAGGGGATAATGGGTGGAGCCCTCCTGAGAAGGCTGGAGGAGGGGGATGCAGGCCCAGGCCACGGGGCTGGCCTTTGTGGGGAGAAGGGCTGCAGGGAAGTTGGTAGTTGGAGAGGCTGGGCAAGAAGCTGGGGGCTCCCGATGTTGAGGTCATCGCTGAGAGAGTGGGCAGAGATGAGCTTGAGGAGAGAGGACAAGGTGCAGTATGGCCACAGCGGGGAATGAGGAAGGAACAGAGCCAAGAAGGGCCACTGAGAAGTCCCGGGCGCCCAGCGGATGTGGAGCCCCTGAAGCTGTCATGGTGCCAGTTGGCACAGCCATAGATTTCTTCAGCAGCCTGAGGGTGGGCGTGGAGAGGGTAGCTTGTCACAAGGCTCCAGGGCTGGGGGAGGGGATCGAGGAGCTGGCACGCCTGGCCCCGCCACCTCCTCTGTGGTCCCAAGAGAGGCAGGGGCCAAGTGGAACTGCAGATGCTATTCAGAGGGAGTAGGCTCGGGTGGCACATGAGGGGCTGGAAGGGGTGGAGGCTGTGAAGAGAAGGGAGATGATAAAAATAAACGAGACCGACTGTCTTCTGAGCACTTGCCGTGTGCCAAGCAGGGTGCTGAGGGTTTCAAGGCCCTCCTGGCAGGGGGTCCTCATGTGAGTCCTGGGGGTGGAGTATAATGAATGTTGTTCTCCAGAGGATAAAGCAGGGTCAGAGAGGTGAAGAGACATGCCCGAGGCCACACAGCTGGTCAATGTCCACACCCCATTTGGGATCCAGGGTTAACTCACTCCAAAGCTCTTCTGGGAGTCCAGGTTTCAGAGATGGAGAAATTTCAGGGATCATGTGGATCAGGCCCTGGGGCTGGTGACTGACGTGGAGGGAAAGGCCCCAGAGTGGATGAGACCAGAGGCTGGGCTGGGTGGCAGTTCTGAGCCCCCAGCAGCGGATTTGCTCAGGGTGGCTGCTCGTCATGCTTGGTGAGAAAGAGCTTCCTCTCAGCTGCAGAGCCCGGGCTGGGCAGCAGGGGGCAGGAAGAGGCAGCCCTGGTGGGTCCCTTCACACTCAGCATGCCTGTCCGGTACTGCTGGCTTTTAGAGATAGGAAGGAGCCTGGAGGTGGGGGAGAGGAGCACCTAATAGTCTGGGGATAGCATGGGGTGAGCCCATCCTCAAAGGCTCTTCCAGTCCCACCTGCTCATGCAGAGGCTGCTGGGCCTTTCCCTTCTGTGCCCATGTCTGCCCCTCCCTGACACCCCATTGTGGGAGAGGGCCCTGATGAGCTCATGTCTGTGCAGGAGGGCCAGGCTTTGGAGAATGGAAGCCACCAGGGCTGGTAGTACTTCCAAGGCCTAGCCCAGACACATAAATCAGGGCAGCTGAGAGCCTGGTGAGGCCAGGGTCAAGGTAGCCTGGCCTCCTCGAGCACCTGCTGCTCTCCTGGCCTCAGGGCCAGCAGGAGAAAGGTCTGTTGGATGTGGGCACCTGCCTTAGGCCCCTTGGGTCTCAGAGGAGTGGCATTCTGACCTGTGCCTCCAGGTCACAGTCCAGTGCTGCTTGGGGAGCATGAACTGTATCTCAGAGATAGGCTCGGGGCCAGGGTTGCAGCAGCTCAGCTTGGATGTTTTTTCAGCCCCTAGGAGTCAGTACAATGGAGGAGCAAATGCAGCTGTGTGCTCTTGGACAAGGCACTTCCCCTGTCTAGCCCTCAGTTTCCTCATCTGTAAACAAAGATGATGGTTCTTCTTTCCAGTGAGAGGACTAAAGGAGAGGGGTATGGGCCGCACTTGGCACAGAAGCGTTCCCAGAGCTCTTTCATATGGGCAGCCATGCCCCTTAAATCTCCCCCACATCTGGCTGAGGCAAGAGGTGGAAAAGATGACTGTGAGGTCAGGGCCTAGTCCTGTGTAGCCTTCTGAACCTCAGTTTCCTTGTCTGTGAAATAGTGGTGGTGGGGCAGAGGGCAGAATGTGATCCTGAGAGAGCATCATGCAGTTGGTTCCAGGCCCTCAGGCGGAGGGCAAGCAAGGCTGCCTTCACTGTGCCACTGTAACAGAACCTAGCTGGCCTTTGCTGAGCCCCTGCCACCACCTCCGTGTTCCAGGTGAGGAGCCGGAAGAGGAACCGAAAGTGAAAACCCAGTGGCCGAGGTCTGCAGATGAGCCTGGGCTATACATGGCGCAGACAGGTAACTCGGGCCCGCCTCCCTTCCTCTGCGGCGGGGGCCCGACTGCGTGCGTCTGGTGGTGTGTGTGCTTGGTGTGTGCCTATCTGTCTCTGTCCTGCAGTTCAGTCGCGTCTGTGCCACATGAAGCTTGTGGGAAGGGCTGGGTGGCCTCCTGAAGAGCCTGTTACTTGGGGTCAGGGTAGGAGGAGCCCTCTGATGCCTGCCCCCACCTTACTGCCACTCCCCCTATCCCTATGAGACTGAGTGCTTGGGAGGTGCCCCCTGCCGCCGACGCTGTCCCTCTCTCGTAGGCGACCCGGCGGCTGAGGAGTGGTCCCCGTGGAGCGTGTGTTCCCTGACGTGTGGGCAGGGTCTGCAGGTGCGGACCCGCTCCTGTGTGTCCTCCCCCTATGGGACCCTGTGCAGCGGGCCCCTGCGGGAGACCCGGCCCTGCAACAATTCAGCCACCTGCCCAGGTAGGCCCATCCTCCTCCCCACCCCACCTGCCTGCAGGGTTAGGTCCTGCCTGGGACTTGGGCAGATTAATCTCCAAAATGGTTGGTTGCCTCCTCCTTTCATTCAACAAATGTGGCTGTTCCCCACACCATGCCCAACTCTGCGCACCATGCCAGCCCGGTGCAGGGCACTGGGGGCACAGATGGATCAGACCAGGGCCCATGCTACTGGGCCCGGTTCTGGGCACATCATTCCCCCAGTGCCTGCATCCTGGTAACCAAGGCTCGTGTTTTTACCCACTCCGCTCTGGCCATATCAGTAGCTTGCGCACTTTCCCACCTCCCTGCATTTGCTGATTCTTGTCCTATCCTTTCTCCCTGACCTTGGCTATTCAAATTCAGCCTGTCTTTCAAGATCTAGGACAAACGCCACTTCCCTGACCTTCCCCTCCTTCCTTTGGACACCCCCTCTCAAGGGAGCCTCCCCTAAGCCTCCCTCAGTTGAGTGTGTAGTTGTTAAGGAAATGCATGTGCTTGCTTGAGACGGCAAGGGCAGGGCAGCCTCAGCCAGTCCTGCTCCTTGCTCCCTAAGTGGGTGAAGTGGGGCCTAGGCCATGCCAGTGGTGCTGTGGATTTAGAGCAGGGCCTACCTGGGAAGGGCTCTTGGTACCTCGGGGTATGGCAGGAGTTTGCAAAGGCCTGGGGCAAAGCTGTGTTCCAGCGTGTGAGCTCGGTGTGTCGGTGTCCATGTAGAGGTTCATGTTTATTTGTGTGTCTGTGCGCTTGGGGCTGGGAAGGGCGCTTCTCTTGCCCCCGGACTGCTGTGTTGTATTCAGGCTCTGGGTCTAGGGGTGGGGTGGGGTGGGGAGGGGTGGAATGGCGTGGGTCCTGGGTCCTTTCCTGAATTTTCCTGTGCCCGCAGGAGAGGAGGACCCCTGGTTCCCCTCCTGTTGGTCCTGGCCCCCTTGTCCAGGCGTCCACAGGGGCTGTCCTATGTGAATTAGGACCAGAAGCCTGTGTCTTGCACATCCCTTCAAAGGGTCGCGCCTTGGTGGGGCCCTGGGAGATCCCCCTGGCAACAGATCCCGGGGCAGAGCCAATGAGGAGCAGCCGCAGAGCTGCGGAGCTCCTGATTGGTGGGCGGATGGGCAGGCGCCGGTGGTGGGCGGGGCCATGGTGCCGCCCAGCCACCGGCCACGTGCTTCCTTGCAGTGCACGGCGTGTGGGAGGAGTGGGGGTCCTGGAGCCTGTGCTCCCGCAGCTGCGGGCGGGGGTCCCGGAGCCGGATGCGGACCTGCGTGCCCCCCCAGCACGGCGGCAAGGCCTGCGAGGGTCCTGAGCTGCAGACTAAGCTCTGCAGTATGGCTGCCTGCCCGGGTCAGTAGCACCCGTGGGCTTCCATGAGGGCGCTGCCCAGCCCGGTGGGGGGTCGGGAGACCTGGGGAGGCAGTCAGGTCCAGTGACCTGCCCCTGGGGGCCCCTTAAACTTTGACCAAGCATGGGGAGACTGGAGAAGTATGCCTGCCTGTGTGCGAGGTGACCCCCTAGCCCTGACTTGACCCCTAGCCCTGACATGAGTTAGTACCCTGTGACGCCATCAAGAGGGGACAGCTCTTTCTCCAAGCCCTGGGCTGCCCTTGCATTTTGGTGCATGGCCAGCTGGACTGTGAGAGGACACAAAGCTGGGCTGAAGTGCTGGCAAAGATCAGAAGACACCCCTGCAGCCCCTTCCCTTAGCCAGAAGTGAGTTGTGCCTTGTGCTAAGAGGAGAGGTGTCCTGTATTTCTGGAGCTGGTGGCAGGCAGGCAGCATGAGGCCCAGGCACTACCTGCTCACTCCAGCCTCCCTCATAACCCCCTCCCCTCCCCACTCCAGTGGGTCTGGCCTGGCTCAAATCTGAATGCCTAGCAGGCTCTGGGTCTTCCTGTGGTTCTCCACACCACCAGCCCTCACACATCCTGCTCAACAGCCACCCCTGCTTGTGTCTCCCCATGCAGTGGAAGGCCAGTGGCTAGAATGGGGTCCCTGGGGCCCATGCTCCACGTCCTGTGCCAATGGGACCCAACAGCGCAGCCGGAAGTGCAGCGTGGCGGGCCCAGCCTGGGCCACATGCACGGGTGCCCTCACTGACACCCGGGAGTGCAGCAACCTCGAGTGCCCGGGTGAGTGCTTGGCACAGTGGTGGCAAGTTGCAGCTCTGACCACGGGGGTACCTGGGCCCACTCATATGCCTCCCCTCTCCCACAGCCACTGATAGCAAGTGGGGGCCATGGAATGCATGGAGCCTGTGCTCTAAGACGTGTGACACAGGCTGGCAGCGCCGCTTCCGCATGTGCCAGGCCACGGGCACGCAGGGCTACCCCTGCGAGGGCACCGGAGAGGAGGTGAAGCCTTGTAGTGAGAAGAGGTGTCCAGGTACTGCCCTAATGACCCTGGGGGCTGGGGGCCCCATGTGTGGACCCAGCTGAACCTTACCCCTGCACCCACAGCCTTCCATGAGATGTGCAGGGATGAGTACGTGATGCTGATGACGTGGAAGAAGGCAGCTGCTGGCGAGATCATCTACAACAAGTGCCCCCCGAATGCCTCAGGTAAAGGGCAGGTGGCTTTCCCCACCACCACCACCCCTGCCATTCTCATTGCCCCCTTCTGCGCCCCCAGCCTCTCTGAGATACGGAGGAGTGTGGGTGAGAGCTCGGCCCCCATGCCCAGACCTCTGTCCTATTGCCCTGCAGGGTCTGCCAGCCGCCGCTGTCTCCTCAGTGCCCAAGGCGTGGCGTACTGGGGGCTGCCCAGCTTTGCTCGCTGCATCTCCCACGAGTACCGCTACCTGTATCTGTCAGTGAGTGCACCCTGCTGGGCTGGGGCACAGCAGACTCTGTCTCAGACTCTGCTAGGGGGTGGAGGGAGCGTGATTCTCGCTCGTTCCCACGTGCCTTGGCATATACTGTGCCCACTTCTGCCTGGCTGTGCCTCTCCTTGTCTGGCAAACTCCTACTCATACCTCAAGGCCTGACTCTCAAGTGTCTTCTTTTATCCCTGGTGCCTACCTCTGCGCTCCTGCAGAATGAGCTCCTCAGTCATTAGGTGCTCATCCAAGTGTCTGTGTGTGCTGCTAGACTGGGGCCTCCTTGAATTTATTTTTGTGTCCCCAGCATCCAGCCCAGGGCCAGTCATGGGGTAAGAGTAGCGTCAGTGAATGTGTGTACATGTTTGACTGTAATTGGGTATTAATTGTGTGAATGCATTTAGAGCTTGTGTTGAGAGAGAGTGAGAGAAAGACAGTGTGTGTGTGTGTGTGTGTGTGTGTGTGCGCGTGCGCCCACACACACGCTCATTACACTCCAGAATGTACATGACCCCTTTGGGATGGGGAGGTACCCTGTTCCCATACTGTGCTTATATCTTTTATATGTACATCTGAACACCTTTTTTCTCTAGGTGTTTCTATTTCAGTCTTTTTTAAAGTACCCTTTGGGATTCTCTCTCTCTTTATGAGTCTCTTTCTCGGACTCTGTCTCCCCTGTGTGCCCCTTTGAGCCTCTCTGACCTTTTCCCCCTTTCTCTCCCCGTGGATGCAAGCAGTGGGTGGACTGGAGTGGGATGGGCCAGGGTCTGGTTCCAGCTCCTGACACTTCAGTGACTGTGGCCCCCTCATCACCTACAGCTTAGGGAGCACCTGGCCAAGGGGCAGCGCATGCTGGCAGGCGAGGGCATGTCGCAGGTGGTGCGCAGCCTGCAGGAGCTACTGGCCCGGCGCACCTACTATAGTGGGGACCTGCTCTTCTCTGTGGACATTCTGAGGAATGTCACTGACACCTTTAAGAGGGCCACCTACGTGCCCTCGGCTGATGATGTGCAGGTACTGCCTAAGAGGAAGGAGGGCGGAGGGTGGAGAAGGCCCAAACTGAAGCGGGAGGCCAGGCCCCTAGGCAGAGTCTGCTGTAGAGGCGGCAAATGTGGCTATAGTGGGGGAAGCCCCCTGTTCCCTGGGGCTAGGACCCCCTGCCACTCATTGCTCTCTCCTCAGCGCTTCTTCCAGGTGGTGAGCTTCATGGTGGATGCGGAAAACAAGGAGAAGTGGGACGATGCTCAGCAGGTGCGGGGCACAGCTGCCAGCTTCTCCTCCCGTGACCCACCCTGCCTTGGACCCTTACACACTTTCTGTCCCCAGGTGTCCCCTGGCTCTGTGCACCTGCTCCGTGTCGTGGAGGACTTCATTCACCTGGTGGGCGATGCTCTCAAGGCCTTCCAGAGCTCTCTGATTGTCACAGATAATCTAGGTAGAAGGAGTCAGGCAAGGGCGGGGGTCCTGAATGTGCCAGAACTCATAGACGTTCTGTCTTTCCTCTACCTAACCCCGTATTTGTATCTTTCTGTCCACATTCTACCCTCTCCTTCATCTATGTGTGGTTTGTTTCTCTGTGTATGTCTGTCTCTGTGTTTGTACCAACTTCGGTGTCCACATCTACCTTTCCTGGTACGTGTTTCCCCTACATCTGTCTCTTCCCCTGGTCTGCCACCCTTTGTCTCTGCCCCTCTGTCTGTCTCTGTCCACCCTCCTCCCACTGCAGTGATCAGCATTCAGCGAGAGCCCGTCTCAGCTGTGTCCAGTGACATCACGTTCCCCATGCGGGGCCGCCGGGGCATGAAGGACTGGGTGCGGCACTCAGAGGACCGCCTCTTCCTGCCCAAGGAGGTGCTCAGCCTCTCCTCCCCAGGGAAGCCAGCCACATCTGGGGCAGCAGGCAGCCCTGGCAGGGGGAGGGGCCCAGGAACGGTGCCTCCTGGCCCAGGCCACTCCCACCAGCGCCTCCTCCCAGCAGACCCTGATGAGTCCTCCTACTTTGTGATCGGTGCTGTACTCTACCGCACCCTTGGCCTCATCCTGCCGCCTCCCAGGTGAGTCCTGGGGATGGGTGGCTGGGGCTGCTGAGGGTCCAGGAAGGCCCAGGTAAGGGAAGGAGGACTGAGCCAGTGCTGGCTGCAGAGAGATCCATGGCAGCCTCCTCCACCTTCAGGAACCCCTTGCCTGGCTCTGGACACATGCTTCTCAAATTTATCCATACTGCTCTCAGAGGCTGGGCTGCCACCCAGGGGGTGAGGGACAGAGCTCTAGACCTCACCCGAAGTCCTGGACCCAACTGAGTTAGGCTTTCCCCTGGGCCTTGGCTCCTTGGAAGCCTCTGCACAAAGGGCCTTGGCTCCTTTGGAAGCCATCCAAAGTGGCTTCAGGGTTTCTGACTGGGGCTGGCACCCGCTGGCAGGAGCTGACTTCGGTACCTGTCCCGCAGGCCCCCGCTGGCTGTCACATCCCGGGTGATGACAGTGACTGTACGCCCCCCTACCCAGCCTCCAGCTGAGCCCCTCATCACTGTGGAGCTCTCCTACATCATCAATGTGAGTGGAGATCCATGCAGAGACCTTGGGTGCACCTCAACCTGGGTGGCCAGAGGCCTGGCTGGTGGGAAGCACTCTGTCCCTGATGGTGGGCTGAACCCTGGACCTGTGTGGGAGCTGCTGTGGCCCCCACGGCATGGGCAGTGGTGGGGTGTGGTGAGCTTCCCTCCCTAGACTGCACTCATGTCTTTTGCTCCCCAGGGGACCACGGATCCCCATTGCGCCAGCTGGGACTACTCCAGAGCGTGAGTTGGGTGGCTCCTCTGGGTGAGGAAGGGAGCAGCCCTAGGGCCCTTTGCCAGAAAGGGGTCTCCTGCCTAAAAGGCAAGAGGGATTTTTGGTGCCATCCTAGCCTAAGGGGTCAAGAACGTATCCTGGGACTCCCTGCTGTTGCCTCGTGGATGTGGCCTTACTGTGGATTTAGCCTGTCCTTGGGCAGTGGCCAGGACTGGGGGCAGGGCCACGTAGCTGGCCTGGGGCTCACTGAATCTCTCCCCTACCCAAGAGATGCCAGCTCAGGAGACTGGGACACTGAAAATTGCCAGACCCTGGAGACCCAGGCAGCTCACACCCGCTGCCAGTGCCAGCACCTGTCCACCTTTGCTGTACTAGCCCAGCCGCCCAAGGACCTGGTGAGTGGAACAGAGGTGCCTGGGCTGAATAAGGGAGGAGGCCCTGGGCTTCCAGCAGCCATCAGTGATGGTGTTGGCAGGCGCCTGGGTGATCCTGAATGTGCATCTGCAGGTGCGCTTGTGGGATTGTACGTGGATGTCTGTGCCCCTGGGATTGTGCTCACAGCAATGATATTTGCCTGGGAGTATGCGGCAGTGGCCAGTTGTATGTGTGTGTGTGCACGTGTGTGTCTGGTTGTGTGTAGAAGAGTGCAGGTGACTGAGCATAAATATGTGTCCACATAGATACCCGGGTCTGTTCTGTGCATACATGAGTACAACAGCAAGAAGGTGTTGCCCTTCTGCCTGTGGGTATGCCAATCTATGGTAGATGAGGGGACAGGGCACCCCTGCAGCTCCCCCCTCCCAGGAACCCATCTGACTGTCTGCCCATCTTCCCCAGACCCTGGAGCTGGCGGGCTCCCCCTCGGTCCCCCTGGTGATCGGCTGTGCAGTGTCGTGCATGGCGCTGCTCACCCTGCTCGCCATCTATGCCGCCTTTTGGAGGTAGGTCTGACACCTGGCTCTTGTGGCTGGGGGAGGGGGGGCAGGCGCAGAAGGTGGCCAGCCACACCAGGTTGGGTGGGGCAGCCAGCGCCTCTGTCCCTGCCTGCTGTGCCCCGGCAGGTTCATAAAATCTGAACGCTCCATCATCTTGCTGAACTTCTGCCTGTCCATCTTGGCATCCAACATCCTGATCCTCGTGGGCCAGTCCCGGGTGCTGAGCAAGGCAGGTGCAGGCTTCCAGGGCTGCCAGGGTTGTGAGTGGGGTGGAGGGGTGAGGGTGGAGAGCACAGTGTGTGTGTTTGCTTGTACGTCCATTAGTGGTGGCGTATGTGTGCCCCATGTTGGGATTAGAGTGTGTATGAAATAGTGTGTGAGACCATATGTGAGGACATTGGAGAGGGGGTGTGTACTCAAGTGAGGAACTTCTGTGAACATCAGTAAACGTGTGTGTGAGCTGAGCGCTGGGTGTGTGTTGGGCAGGTGGCATTGGGCCTCCTTGTGTCTGTGAGCGTGTGGAAGCCTGAGTGAGGCCTCCTTTTGCCACCTACCTGTGGACGACCTGTGCAGACTCTTCCCTATGCCGCCTTGGCCTTCTCTGCACAGTGCCAGCACCATGCATGCCAGGCACAGGGCCTGCCCAGCTGTGACGTGGCAGGTGCTCATGTCTGTCCCCCTCCCTGCCAGCCCCGTCTGTGCGTGGGCAGCCTGCCCACCCGCCTCCCTGGATGCCGAGTGCTGTGTGTGTGTCACCAGGCCCGTGTCGTGCTGTGTGTGGGTGCAGGAAGGCGGGGGTGCCTGGCAGGGCTCTGTGGGGGGCGGGGCTCAGGTGGGCGGCTGTGGCAGCGCCCAGCAGCGGGCGTGGGAAGCCCGGCGCCTCCTGCCCTGGCGGCTGCTCAGGGCCACTCCCTCCCATTCCCTCTCCCTGCAGGGCGTGTGCACCATGACGGCTGCCTTCCTGCACTTCTTCTTTCTCTCCTCCTTTTGCTGGGTGCTTACCGAGGCCTGGCAGTCCTACCTGGCTGTCATTGGGCGGATGCGCACCCGCCTCGTTCGCAAGCGCTTCCTCTGCCTGGGCTGGGGTGAGCAGGGCCAGTGCTGGACTCTGCTGCTGGGCCTTGGTGGGCAGGGGCAGCAAGAGAGGTTCAGCCTTGGCCCTGGCCCAGCTCTCTGGGCACAGGGGTCAGCTGGGATGGGAGTCTGGGAGAACAAGGGGTCCCTGAAGACCAGCAACCGTCTCACTCTGGCACCCCTGCTCCCCCAGGTCTGCCTGCCCTGGTGGTGGCCGTGTCTGTTGGCTTTACCCGAACGAAAGGATACGGTACATCCAGCTAGTACGTGGGCCTCCCGTGGTGGGTGGTAGCGGGTAGTGGATCTGTTAGGGAACCGGACTGGGCCGCTGGCTGAAATCCTAGCCCATGCCTGTTTTGGGTCTTTGGGCAAGTTCCTCCCCATTTCTGAGCTTCAGTTTCCCTGACTGAGGGAATGTGCTAGGACTGGGTAATCCCTAAGGGACTGTTTAGCTCAGGAGTCAGCCTTGCTTCATCCCCATGGGAGCACTGGGGGATGAGCCTAATGTTCTGGACCTTTGTTGGAGGGGAAACCGAGGCTCAGCAGGAGCCAGTGGCTCACTCTCACCGTCTGGGGCTCAGACTGCACTGGTGATGCGGGCATGGCAGCCTGGGAGGACTGAGGGATGGTGTTTGAGGGTGGGGAGGGTGGCTGCTGGGTGTCTGACACCCTTCTTCTCCCCCACCCCAGCTGCTGGCTCTCCCTGGAGGGCGGCCTGCTCTACGCCTTTGTGGGCCCTGCAGCCGTCATTGTCCTGGTATGTGCCCGTTCAGCATCTTGGAAGGGGCATGGCCCCAGAGGGTCATCCTGTTTCTCCCTCTACCTCCTCCCTGCGCTCCAGCTCCCACATGGGGATTTCCCTGCCAGGAGGGCACCTGGTGATCCTGTCTCCCCCATTCCACTCTACTGGGCCCCCAGGTGAACATGCTCATCGGAATCATCGTCTTCAACAAGCTCATGGCACGTGATGGCATCTCTGACAAATCCAAGAAGCAGAGGGCCGGGTAAGGGGGGGCCTCTGAGACTTGGCCTTTCTGGAAATGGTGCAGGGAGGGAGGGACATGGGTGCTCTTGGAGACTCAGGGCTCGATGATGCGACCGGGGCTCCCCAACCTTGGTGCATCAAGGTTGCAGGCAAGGTGGGCACCCGGAGTGCTCAGCCGCAGCCCCTCACCCACCCTAACCCAGCTCTCTCTCTCTCGTCTGCCCTCCCCTCCCACCCCACTCGGGGCTCATTCTGCCCCATCTCCCGGCTTCCCATGTGTTTCCCCTCCTTCTCCCATGTCTGTGCCGCCCCCGAGGTCGGAGCGGTGCCCCTGGGCCAGCCTGCTCCTCCCCTGCTCAGCGTGTGGAGCGGTCCCCAGCCCCCTGCTCAGCTCAGCCTCGGCCAGGAACGCCATGTTAGTCGTGCCCCCTGGGGGGCGGTGGGGGTGGGTGGGGCAAAGGAATTGGGGGGGGCAGTGCCCATGGTGGGGGGAGGAGGAGGGATATCAGCCCAGTGCCCTGGAAAGCTTGCCCTTTCCTGCCAGCCACCACACACTCTCAAGGGCTCGGCAAGAGGTGGCCAAGGCGATGAGGAGTGGATGTCTGTGCCTCCCACAGGTGCCCGGTTCCTTCGCCCACCCTTGGATCCCGCCCCTGCCCTCACTCCCAGCTAATGTTCTATCCTGCACAGCCCCACACCCCCAACCTACAGAGGCTCAGACAATCTTAAGCCTTAGAATTTTTGAGCTATAGAACCTTAGAATTAGAATGATAGAATCTTAGAATAAGACAATCAGAAGCTAAGAATGTTAGAATGAGTGAATCATCCAGTCTTATCATCTGTCATAGAATCTGAGACTTAGCATTTCAGAGGCATTGAATCTCACACTCAATTGGAGACAGAGAATCACAGAGGTAGAGAATTATTTCACTGAGACCCCCGCCCTAGCATCTGAGAATCTTAAAATCCCAGCTATGCAAGGGTAAAACAAATCCACAAAGACCTTAGGCTCAACCTCCCACCCAGGTCCAGAAATCCACCCAAGCCTCCATGCCCAGTGAGGTCCAGCTTTATCTTGCACACCTGCAGGGTCAGGGAGCTCAGGGCCTCTGGAGGCAGCTGGCACCGTCACCACGAAGCTCCCTCTGTCTTGGGCTGCCGTGTGCCTCCCTCACCCCGTCTGCACTAGCTGTTTCAATGCTTGGGCTTTGGAGTCGGTCAAGCTGTGTTTGTATCCCAACTGTGCCTCTCCCTGCCCAGCTGGGCACACTCCAGTTTCCTCATCTGTAAATTGGGATAATAATCCCATGCCTGTTAATTGGAGTTGTTTTGATCATGATTTGAAGTAATATATGTAAAGTGTTCAGTGTAGGGCCTGGTAGAGAATTGGTGGTTAATCAGCGTAGCTCTTATTACTGTGATTAGACCCTCTCTTAGTCTTGGCTACACCTCCGGGGGCTTCAGAGTCCATTGTGCCTGCCCCCTGCCAGGCTGAACAGCCCTGAACTGCACTTCCTAGGGCAGGTCTTGGCCCCCTGCCCATCTCTCTGCTTTGGCCTCCCCCGGCTGTCTCTGCGGAATGGTGCCACCCTCTGCCATGCCTAGAGCTGTGCCTGACTCTCCCACCGGGGGTGTTTGCGAAGGAGAGTGGGCTGAGTGTGGCACCTGGCCCGGGAGGGTATGGTGGCCCCGCTGTCCCTCATGTGCTATAGCAGGTTAGGGAGGGATGGGAATGGCTTGGATGCCAGGCCCCATCTGCTTTTTTTCTGCCCTCCCCTGGCAGGGAGGCCAGGGAGGTGTAGGCCTGGCCCGACCCCAGCTTTTAGCCCCAGCTCTGAGCCTTCTGCCCAAGGCTCTGAGCAGTCCGTGGGAGCCTGGCGTCTTCTCTGTGTGTGGGGGGAGTTCTGCTTCACTGGTCCTGGCCCCCTGTCTTCTCCCTGAGGATTCGTGCTCTGGATGTCCCCTGCGTGCTCTGCCTGTTTAATCTTTCTGTCTGGGTGTCTCTGTCGCATGTGTTCTCTCACTGTGGTTGTTGTTGCTTTGTCCCTCTTCCAGTCCCCCTCTCCAGCCTACCCAGTTAGGCTCTGGGGATGCCGTCCAGGCCCCGTGCATTTTTAAAAAGCTCCTCAGGTGATTCTGTGCATCTGTCTGCCTCCTCTTCTCTCTCCCCGTCCCTTTCCACTGTCTGTGGCTCGGTCCCACTGTGTCTGCGTGTCCTTCCCCACCTTCCTGGTCCCTGCTCTGACCCCGTAGTTCGCTGCTTTCGGTCTCTGTTCTGTTTCTCTGGCTCTGGCTCCTCAGCCCCTCTCTGCTTGGGGACATTACTGAGGCCCTGGGGTTTGGGGCCCTCCCAGTCTTGGGCAGCTGAAGAGCTCCAGCTGAGTGGAGGCCTAGGCTCAAGCCATCCTGTCCCCCGGAGTGTCACTCTGATGGGCTCTGCCACTGTCCCCTCAGGGCCTCACTCTGGAGCTCCTGCGTGGTGCTGCCCCTGCTGGCGCTCACCTGGATGTCTGCCGTCCTGGCTATGACAGACCGCCGTTCCGTCCTCTTCCAGGCCCTCTTTGCTGTCTTCAACTCCGCGCAGGGCTTTGTCATCACTGCTGTGCACTGCTTCCTGCGCCGAGAGGTGGGGCTGGGCCTCTCCCGCCCGTGTGTGCCCACCACACCTGCCAGGCCCTTGGCTTCTCCCCACTGTGCAGACCAGGAGGATCGAGGCCCCGACCAGGGTGCCCCAGGCCCCATCTGGGCAGCCCTTACTGTGGAAGCTGATAGCCCGGGGTACCCACAACTGTCCCTTATGCTTATCCTTGGCCTCCTGGGTCTCCTCCTCCCCTTGCACCCTGCCCAGGTGTCATCACCTTCCCCAAGGTTGGATGTGTTGCCTTCCTTCTACACTTGCCTGGGCATCTGGGGTGGGAAGCACAGCCATCTGTGGTCGGGGGCCCTGCAGTGGCCTCAGGCCCAGCAGGCGCCCTCTGTCCCCAGGTCCAGGATGTGGTGAAGTGCCAGATGGGGGTGTGCCGGGCTGATGAGAGCGAAGACTCCCCTGACTCGTGTAAGAACGGGCAGCTGCAGATCCTGGTGAGTTAGGGGCCTGGGCAGGGCCTGGGCAGATTCTGGGCACCCCCCACCCCAGTCCTCCTGCCCTAGACCGTTTACCTTCCCCATCCATGGCAGGGTTGGGACAGGGATTGGGTTTGATTCAGGCTCAGCCACTAACACCTGGGTGGCATTGGGCAAATCCTTCCCCCACTCAGTTTTCCTAGCCATCAGGTGGGCTGGGGTAGGCCATGCCTGGGCTCTGCTGGGCCATGGGCTATGGGCCATGGGCAGCCCTAAGGCAGGCAGACTGGGCAAAGCTGGCTGGGGAGGGCCTGAGCCTCCTCCCACCCTGATACATTAATCCTCCCTCTGCCCACCTGCCCCTCCCTTTCTGCCTATAGTCAGACTTTGAAAAGGATGTGGATCTGGCTTGTCAAACAGGTGAGTGTGCCGTGGCAGAACTGAGAATGGTCCTGGGGTTGGAGAAGAAGGGGAGGCCTTGAGCCCCATCATGGGAGGCCCTGATGGAGTTCTGGCTGCTGGAGTCCAGCTTCGAAGTTAGACAGCCCTGAGCTGGACGCAAGGCTGCGAATGTCCCTTATTGTATGACCCTGGGCAAACAACCTGCCTCTCTAAGCCTCAGTTAACACACCTGTAAAGGAGAGAATACTGTCCTCCCAGGGCAGGTGGGGGGCTTAGGGGCATGCATGAATTCGGGGACATCGAGTTCTTAGCAGGACCCATGGCACAGAGTGTTACGTTATTATATCATTTCCAGATTCTTACCAGAATCTTTCCATTTCTGTCTCCTGGGGAGCTGATGCACAGGGAGGTGGGAAGACAAAGCCCTTTGACAGCCGTGGGGCTGTGGGGTCAAAGTCGGGACCTGCACCAGGACATTGGGAGCTGGGCCCTGCCTTTGTTTCTTGCCCTGTCTCAATGTGGGGACTTTGGAGCCGTTGTCTTCTTAACCCCTCTTATATGTGAGAGATTACCAACCACCCAGCCATCTCTCCAGGACCCAGTTTCCTTTCCTGTCCAAGCACAGAAGCTTGGTACCTCCCCAGCCTGGGCAATGGCATCTGGAGGTTCCTTCTCCTCAGGACTCACCCCCTCCCTCCCACTCCTGCCCCCAGTGCTGTTCAAGGAGGTCAACACTTGCAACCCGTCCACCATCACGGGCACACTATCCCGCCTGTCCCTGGATGAGGATGAGGAGCCCAAGTCCTGCCTCGTGGGCCCTGAGGGCAGCCTCAGCTTCTCACCACTGCCTGGGAATATCCTGGTGCCCATGGCAGCCTCACCAGGGCTGGGGGAGCCTCCGCCCCCACAGGAGGCCAACCCTGTTTACATGTGTGGGGAGGGCGGCCTGCGGCAGCTGGACCTCACATGGCTGCGGCCCACTGAGCCAGGCTCTGAGGGAGACTACATGGTGCTGCCCCGGCGGACTTTGAGCCTGCAGCCTGGCAGTGGGGGTGGAGGTGGTGAGGATGCCCCCAGGGCCCGGCCCGAGGGGACCCCCCGGCGAGCTGCCAAGACAGTGGCCCACACTGAAGGCTACCCCAGCTTCCTGTCCGTGGACCACTCGGGCCTGGGGCTGGGCCCTGCCTATGGATCTCTCCAGAATCCCTATGGAATGACCTTCCAACCGCCACCGCCGACACCCAGCGCCCGCCAAGTGCCCGAGCCAGGGGAGCGCAGCCGGACCATGCCTCGCACCGTGCCCGGCTCTACCATGAAGATGGGCTCCCTGGAGGTGAGGGGCTGTAGGGAATGGGGTGTGTGTCTGAGACTGTGTCAATCACAGGCTGCAGCCAGGAGGGGACAGCCTCATCCTCCCCAGAGCGGCCTCTCGTAAAAGTCACTGGGAGTGGATACACTGAGCATTTCTCTGTTTCTGCTCATGGCAGCTCCGTGGTGTCTGTGAATCCTTCAGACAGGCTGGGACTTCACACAGTAGAAGTGTACTTCTCGACTCGTTCACACTTGCTTTAGGGCCTACTTTGGGGTGACTGGTTAGGATGAGTCCTCATTTCAGGAGACTGTGGCTCAGGCAATGTGTGAGCCTGGGCCTCTGTGTCATGCAGGTCTGAGTTCCAGTCTGGACTCTGATTGGCAGTGAGATCAGTGAGCCTTCATTTTCTCGTGTGTAAAGTGGGGATACCGTAGCAGTCTCTTTGTGGAGTCGTTTTGAGGATTGAGTGATGTAAAACATTTATGTGGAGCAAGTAGAAAGTGCTAGATAATTGGGGATTACTGCTGTTAGCATCCCTGAAATCAGCTGCAGATGCTGCCCACAGGCCTGTGGTAACTGACCCTCTCTTCCGGAGAAAAGCAAACCCCTCCGGGTCCCTGCCTGTGTGTGTTCTGTGAATCCTTCACCTTCCCGCTGGCCTCCTCAGGTCTGCTCCCTGCAGAGGATCACTGAGAACAGACAGTAGTGGCCTGCTGTGGAACTCTAGAACATTCTGCAACTTTATTGGAGTCATGAAGGGGATGTGGTTAAGGAAAGGGACAGAAGTCGTGGCTTAGCCACAATTGGCTGTTCCTGCTCGGCCTCAGAAACCCACTCCCCATCCGCCACAAGACGAAAATTAAGTTAGTAGCTACGGGGCTCACAAGTTTAGTTTTTCTCCCAAAGTGTTTCTGGAACATTTGGTGCCTGCTTCTGCCACAGATGGCAAAAACAGGAAGGCGTAACAAAGACAAAACGCAACACCAGTGTCGGAGAAGGGCGCGCTTGGCGTCATGGCGGGTTTTGTTCTGTGGACACCTGCCTGCCAGCCACTGTTGAGGGCGGACATCAGGCTCCTTGTGTGGGAGGCAGTAGTAAATGCAGCAGCGCTTTGAGGGGTCAAGGATGACATCCAGAATTCGGGCGTGGGCAACCGTGATGGGCGGAGGAACAGGTTTGGGCAGGGAATTACAAGTGTATTCCATTGGTGTGAGCTGCATGTGCAGTGCCTGTGGGGCATCAGACAGGGAGAGGTGCCCTGTTGCCCCCAGAAAGAGAGATGCGGCCGGGATGGGGAGGATACACGTGTGTGTGGTAAAGGCAGGAGAAGGTGCCGGGGCAGAGTGTGAGTGCCTAGTATTACAGAAGCCAGGGTAGGCAGCGGAGAGAAAGCAGGTAGGGAGAGGAGAGGAAAACCAGGAGAGTGAATGCCATGGGTCCATGGTGGTGAGCATGCCCACAGGCCTGGGAGATCCAGATGGTGGTCCTAGTATCACCTTCGAAGGCCTGGGAGCAATTCCCTTCACCTCCCTGGGTCTCACTTTCCCTATCTGTAACCTGGGAAAGTTGGCCTTGGCTTCATGGGTCTCCCTGTGCCGACATTTTAAGACTCTCAGGCCTCTTTCTTGAGTAGCACTGGGTACAGTACAGCTTACTGGGGCCTTGAAAGTGGGCTGGGACAAGGAGGGCCAGGAGAGGCATGAGGGAGCAGAGAGGCCAGGGAGGCAGCGCCTGGTTTGGCAGGAAAAGGGGCAGTGTGAGGTCAAAGGAAGGTTTCTGAAAGCCTGAATACCTGTGTTTGCAGGACAAGTGGAAGGTTCCAAGGGGAGGGGTGGCTATGGCTGGCAGAGAGAATGGGGCAAGATGGGGAAGGATGCAGGGTGGGCTCTAGGGCACAGAGAATGAGCACTGGCTCTGATTCCATGTGGGCATCTGGGCCTGTCATGTTGGAAGTCCGCACCATGCCATTTGACGGTGTGTGTGTGTGTGTGTGTGTGTGTGTGTGTGTGTGTGTGTTCAGTGAGGCCTGAAAAGCTGCCCCATGAAGGTCCGCAACTTCTGGGCCTGGGTTGGGGGGAAGGTGCAGCGGGCAGACCCCTGGGATGCCAGGCTTCCTGTCTCTAAAGCCCCTGCCAGTGGTAAAAAGCTTTCTTCTCCTCCATTGCCTCCTTGTTGCTCCTTCCCAGCGAAAGAAATTACGGTATTCAGACCTGGACTTTGAGGTAAGGGCCATGTGTGTGCTGGGCGATGGGACATCTGGCTGTGGTGTCTGTCCCTGGAGGGCTCACTCCTAAAAGTAGTCCAAGCTCTGTTGCAGAGCCTGACCCCAGGAGCCCAAGCCCGGGGGTTCTGTGGGATCTTCCCATGATTCCCTCCCTGCCCAAGCCCATAGCACCGACGTGAAGAGAGAACTAGGTCTTGTCCCAGAGGGGCTGGCAGCAGGGAGGGATGTGGGGGGCTTGGGGTGCTGAGTGCCCTGGGTAGGGGGGATCATGGTGCTGCCCCGGGGAGCGACCCTCTGATGCCCTGTGGCCCCTAGAAGGTGATGCACACCCGGAAACGGCATTCAGAACTCTACCACGAGCTCAACCAGAAGTTCCACACTTTCGACCGCTACCGCAGCCAGTCCACGGCCAAGGTGAGGGCTCCTCCCGTGGCTGCCCCTGCCCCGAAGCTCAGGGCCTGACCTGGTGCAGTGGCCCCTGGGGTTGGAGCCTGACCGGTGGCCCCCGTTGCAGAGGGAGAAGCGGTGGAGTGTGTCCTCGGGTGGGGCGGCCGAGCGGAGCGTGTGCACCGTGAGTCCCCCCGGGCTGGGTGGGGTGAGGTGGGCCTGAGGGACCCGTGCCCTCCCTGCCCTCCTGCCCCTCCCAGGCAACCCCAGCCTGTCTCACCAAGGGCCTCCCCCACGGCATGGGCAACAGTCTGGGGCCGCCTGGGGGTGGGGAAGGTGCTGCAGATGGCGAACAGGGGTGGAGGTCCTCCAGGATTGGGAGGGAGAGCGGTCAGCAGGAGACATGTCCTGGGGGCCACTGAGAACAGGGGTCAGGAGCCCCACCCTGGAACCAGGCAGGTCTGTATTTGAATTCTGCTTGACACCTGATTGCTCCATAACTTTGGGCATTACCAGCCCTCTCTGGGACTCCTCAGTTTGTTCGTCTGTACAATGGGTAAGGATATTGGCCCATCTCCACGGCCCCTCCCGCTCCCTCCACAGGATAAGCCCAGCCCTGGGGAGCGCCCCAGCTTGTCCCAACATCGGCGCCATCAGAGCTGGAGCACCTTCAAATCTATGACACTGGGCTCGCTGCCCCCCAAGCCCCGAGAACGGCTGACTCTGCACCGGGCAGCAGCCTGGGAGCCCACAGAACCACCAGATGGTGACTTCCAGACAGAGGTGTGAGTGCCACGCTGGACTGCCCACTGCATATAAATATATATATCTCTCTATTTTCACACTCCACTTTGGAACTACCCAGGAGCCAGCGCCCTCTCCCCTCTCCCGAGGGCTGGGCAGGGAGGCGCCGTGGACTCAGCCAGGCTGGGGGAGCCGGACATGGCTTGGCCTGGGGTCCCAGGGCCCTCCTTGTTTCTCAGAGGCCCCTCAGCCACTGGAACCCCATCTTCAGCCCAGCCTGTCCGTCCCTGTCCCGGGCTGGGGAGGGGGGAGGGGAACTTTGTTGGGAATAAACTTCACTCTGTGGATTTTGCTGCTGAGCTGTTTGCTTCCCTCAGGTAAAGGCCCAGCTCTGGGACCCCAACTTTGTTTCTGTCTCCTGGGTTGAACTCACTTGATCTCATCAGATGATGTGATGGGGTCAGTCCAGCCCTGCCTGGGAGGGGGCGGCCTAGGCTCTGACCCCATCTTTGTCCCTGACTCTCTGGGTGATTCATCCTTTCCCCGATCTGGGCTGTGGGAAGCAGATTGGGAGTGTGGGAGGGGACCTCTTATGGCTGGCTTTTCCTGGTGGCTGTGATGGTCGTGGCTGCCATTCACTGGGGCACAGAGGCCAGACTTCCTGGGCTAGAGCCAAGACAGAGCTTAGTGACCTTGGTTTCACATCTGTGAAATGGGGATGGTAACAGTGCCCACCTCACAGGGTTGTTACAGGGATGAAACAAATTCCTATTTGTAAAGTGTTCAGCAAATACCTGGGACAGGATAAGCTCTTGAAGGGTTAGCTGTGACCACGTGGCACCAGTCTCATGCAGTGCTCTAAGCTAGGAGCTTCACACACATATCCCCTGGCCCCTCACAACAACCCTGTTGGAAGGTTTTAGGTTGCCCATTTTGTGGATAGGAAAATGAGGCCAGAGATGGGCAGTGCCCTGCTCAAGGCCACAGTCAGAGGCAGAGCTGGGACTTCAAACCCACGCTTGATGGAGGTGGGGCTTCAGCTCAGCTTCCTGGAACTTGACCATGGCTGCAGGGGAGCCGCAGATGCTGGGTTGTGGTGGAGATGCAGGTGTTGGACCGGGCCAGGGCTGGGGTGGGGTGTTGGAGCCAGGCTGGCTTGGTGCCAGGGGCTGGAGGCTTGTACTGAGTTGCATTCATTACATGCCTGAGTGAGCGGATCCTTGCTCAGTTTTCAGGCCCCCAGAAAGAGGGGGCACAGGATTACATGTGGAAACACATTCTGGAGTCAGGCAGCAGCTGGAGCAGAGGCACGGTTAGCAGGGTCACAGGTCCTTGCTTGCCTGGTCATTTAGGAACATGGGCACCTCTGGGCCCCTTCCCAGGGACTCGGAGACACAGACAGGTCCCTGGAGAGCTGAGGGAGGGTTAGGTGCTGCAGCAGCCTGGGTGGGAGTGACAGAAGTGACTGGCTGCTGGGGTAGGGGGTATCACAGATAATGGCCTGCCCAGGGGTGCTGGAGGAGGGGCGGAGGCCTCTTCAGAGTTTTGCAGGCCTTGATGGCACAGGCTTGCTCTGGTCTCATTCCAATCCTGCCTGCTGTGAGACCTGGTCAGAGGAGCCGTGCGGGCAGAGTCCACTCAGGACTGTGCTCCTAGACCCTTGGAGCTCCTGTGACTCACTCCTCCGCCTCCCTCCCTTCGGGCAGCCCCAGCACTTAAGTGTACACAGAGTTCACTCAAGCACTACCTCATTTGATTCTTCAAGGTAGGTATTGTGACTGCCCCATTTTGGAGATGAGTAAATGGAGGCTGGGAGAGGGGACATGACTTTCCCAAGCTCCCACAGCTCAGCTTGTGACTGGGACTTGTGGCTGGGAGTGGCAGAATCCGATACCAGCCAGCTTAGGCACCTGGGAGCTTTGTTCACCCAGGAGCGCGCTGCCGCAAGGACAGCAGTGGGCAAGTGCGGCTGGCCTTCGTGATGGGACCCGGGATCAGGAGTGCCACCGCATGTTTCATCCTCTCCTGGCATTCTCTCGAATGTGTGTCGGCTTCATTCTTTAAGGCCTCTTCCCCCTGGGCCTGCCAGGCTTCCTCCTCCCAGCTCGATCACTCAGCATTGCCCCTAGAGGGGAAGAAACTTTCTCTCTTGAATTCCAATTAGAAAACCCCCAAGGAAGGAAGAGCTCTGGCTGGCCCCAGGAAGGAGGCTGGGGCACTGTGATTGGCAGTCCCATCAGGAACCATGGGGGAGAGGGAGAGGGAGGAGAGGGAGCAGGTCTCTGAGAAAGGGGGGCCTGTTCCTAAAAGGGGGTTTGCACAAACAAAGCCCCCATCCCCGACCATGTACCAGCAGATCCTACTCCACATTCCTTCCTCTGACCATCACCTAAAGGCCCTCTTAATGCCTTGTCCTGTGCTCGCACCTCCCTCCTTCCTGGTCTTAGGCTCCGCTGGTCACCACCTCTGGGGCCCTCTGGGGCTGAGGTGTGATGTGCACGTCCCTGCCCTCCTGTCCATTCTTGCTTTGCATCTGGTTGAAGAGGAAGTTTAGTATTTACCTTGTTGATTCTGCTCAAACACAAACCACAGCTACCTGCAGAGGCCTCTGCTGGCTTTGAGACCAGCCACTTAGCTTTCCTGGGGTGGGGGCTTTGTCCCTCCCTTGCCCTCAGTCCCTGCTCCCCCAGGCACTGACTTGCTGCGTGACCTTGGACAGGCCACTGGACCCTGTCTGACATGGGTTTCCCTATCTGTAAAATGAGTTGGCTCGATCTCCCTTCCATTTGAGCTAATATCTAACAACCTGTCATTTCTTTCCTGGACTCAAATTTCTCACATCATTGCCCTCATTTTCTCTGCCTTCAGTCTCCAGCCCTTCATCCACATGGCCCAAGTGATCTTTCCAAAATGCAGATCTGGCCAGGCCACTGCTCAGATGCCTTCTGTGGATCCTGGAATTAGCCTAGAGTTCAAGGCCCTTGGTGATGTGGCCCTTGCCTCCCTCCTCTGGCCCATCTCTCTGACCTCCATGCCTGTGCTGCCTGAAACTCCCTCCTCCTCACAGAGGGGAAACTCTCCTTCAGCCTTCCAGACCCAGCCCAAGTAGCCCCCTGTGTGATGCTGTCCCTGAACTCCCTGGCCCAGCAGTCAGCACTCGCTGGGCCCCCACAGGCCTTGGCGTGCACTGTCACTACTGCACTGATCACACAGAACTGCTGTCATCTGTGTTGGCCTTGCTCTGGTTTGTGCACTCAGAGGCCCACATGAAGCAGGCATCAGTGAATCTTTAGCGGGTGAAGGGTGGAATACACAAATCTCCCTGAACATTGATTTCCTCATCGGCAAAATTGGGATAATGACAATCTCTACCCAGTCTTCCTCACTGGATATCCGGAGCATGACTTAAGATGATTCATGGGAAGCATTTTATAGGTGTTAATCTACTCCTCCCACTGTTATTCCTTCCTCAACCCCAAGTGGGAAGCCAGCCCTGGCTGCTGTCCAGGGTGCTGAAAGGGACTTGTCTTCACCCAAAGGATGAGGAGACGAGACTGAGAGGCCCGCCCGCACAAGCTCAGCTGCAGCCTTTTCTTGCTTTCCAGACTGGCAGGGTCAAGGATGAGCAGACCATCCCTACCTTCATGAGAACAGACCCTGGGAGATGTCCAGTAAAAATACAATGTAAACGACATATGTAATTTAGAATTTTCTAGTAACCATTCTTTAAAAGTTTAAAAAGGTGAAATTCATTTTAATAATATATTTCATTCAATATATTAAAAAACGATCATTTCAACATATAATCAATATAAAAAATGACTGAGATATTTAACATTCTTTTTTTATACGGAGTCTTGGAAATCTCGTGTGTGTTTTATACATACAGTGCTACAGTGCATCTCAAGTCAGTCTCACCACCTTCTGACTGCTCAGTACTCCCATGAGGCTACCATGTCGGACAGCACAGCTCTAGGCAGAACAAAGGCAGTGACCTTGAGCGAGTGAACTCAGTGCCCTCTGTGAAAAGGAGGTACTTCCGCACAGCCTGCCTCATGGGGCCATGGAGAGGGCTTAAGGAGGTGATGGAGGGAAAGTTGCCAGCACAGTGCCCGCACAAGGGAGGTCCAAAGCCAGGGTTCCTGGGCTCCACATATCCTGGGGATACTGGTGGGTAGGGAGGAGGTGTTGGGGAAGTAGGGGAAGGTCCTGAGGAGACCTGTGGACTGGTATCAGGCCTCCCTCAGCAGCACTGGGGGAAGGGGTCACCCTTACCCTCACCCTTACCCTTACCCCTGCAGCCCTAGACTCTGGGAGAAGGGAAGCAAGTTGAGGCTAGACTGGAACAGACACGTTAAAACTTAATTGGGCTTAAATCACTTCCATTAGGCACCAATTAAAAGGAAATTAGGTGGCCTGAGGGAGGACCTGGGTGCGGGATGCTGCTGACTTCTGCTTCTCAGGACTCATTTCCCTTCAGGCTTCTTCATGCCCACCCTGGCACCTCATGGGGTCCCCCAGTTGGGGCTTTTCTAATCCAGTCCCCAGTACCCATCGTATTCCTCCCTCCACTCCTCCAAGGCCACTGACTCTGGGAAGACTTCCACCCTCTCAGGCCCTCAAAACACATGCTAAGTGTCCAAGGCAGAGGAGACCCCATTGAGGGTTTTGGCCTTTAAGGAGAGTGGGAAGCTAAGGAAGAGTGTTGAGCAGAGTACTGGCATGATCAGATTTCTATATCAACACGATTTCTCTTGAGTGGATGGAAAATGGATTGGTGGGGGCAGGGACACTGAAGAGTGAGGGTGGAGAGAGAGACCAGCAAGGAGATGATCTGCATGGAGACTTTAGAGGGTGCTATGGAGGAGGAATGGAGTTTCTATATATGTAGTGGGTAGAATTGTCAGCACTCAGCTCCTGGTGTGGATTGGGTATCAGAGAGGAGCCAAGGATGACACCTGGGCTTCTGTCTTACACACCTGGATGGATGACCGTGTCATTGGCATAGAGGTACAGGAAGAGGACCAGCTTTGGGGGAGACAGTCATTAATTTGGCCTTGGGCATTGTCTTAGTCCATTTTGTGCTGCTATAACAATACCTGAGACTGGGTCATTTATAAAGAACAGAGATTCATTTCTTGCAGTTCTGGAGGCTGGGAAGTCCAAGGTTGTGGGGCTGTCATCTGGCAAGGTCTTTTTTGCTGCATCATCTTATGGCAGAAGGCAGAAGGGTGAGAGAGAGAGCAAGAGATTGAATTCAAAGACTCAAGCTCTTTTATAATCAGTGTTAATCCATTCATGAGGGCGGTGCCCTCATGACCTAAACACACACCCCCCCATTGACCCCATCTCCCAACACCGTTGCACTGGGGATTAAGTTTCCAACACATGCTTTTTGGGGGACACATTCAAACCATAGCAGGCATGTCAACTTTGAGATGGTCAAGGGGAGATGTCAAGTGGAAAGTAGGTAGTTGAACACACAGGGCTGGAACTCAGAATGAGGGGCTGGGCTGGAGTCATTACTATGGGAGGAACCAGCACTGAGGTGGGTTGTAGAGTGGGGTGGGAGGTGAATAAACCAAGGGACTAGAGACAGTTCTTAAAATGGAGCTTTGAAAAGAGGGAGACTCCCTTTGTTCAGGACAGGTGAAAAAAAAGAGAAAAGAGGGAGAGAAAGCTCAGGGCTTACTGTAGTCTCTGAAGGTGAGTTAGCTGGAGAGGATGATGGGAGATTTCCATGAACAGAGAGGCTGTCCCTACCTCCTCCCCAAGATCCTACATAATGATCAGAAATAACCAGCCCTACCGCCTTGGGAGGCCGGGTCCTGAGACCCAGTAATGGTTATCATCACAGAGATTGATTCTGCTCATTTGTTGCACTTCAGGTTAGCCACAGTTCCTGGAGGTGGGAATGGGGTTGGGGGGACACTCAACAAGGCCTGGACTCCAAGACCTTCTGGAAGGATGGGACTCTGGACTCCATGGGGAAGGTGGAGAAGCAGGCACGGTGCTCCAGGCTCCCTGAAGCCCTCACTTCTACTCCTCCTGAGCAGGTGGAAGCAAAGGTGAGCCCCTCCTCTCCAGGCCTCAGCTTCCCTATGGACCTGCTCCAGGCTGTTATGTCCCTATCCCCTGTGGTGGCATGGCAAAGCCTCAGCCATCAATCCAAGTGTCCCTAGAGTCAACCAAGAAAGTCAATATTTAATTTGGGCACCATGTTAATGCCATCGATCGCCAGCTCCCTCCTCCTTCCTCAGGCTCATTTGTCACTTCCCACTCACTGGGGGTGGGGTGGGGTGCAGCCTAGTAGAGGCAGAGCTCAGCCTGGACTTGGCCTGGGAAAACTGGCCTGCATGTGGAGGTGCTCCCCTCAACCACCCAGCTTCCAATCCCCTGAGAATCACTGAGCTGCTTTGTCTGAGTTTCCTAAGTGCCATCCCTGGGGAGGTCAGTGAAGTGGGGAGGGGAGGTCAACTTTTCTCCCAGGCCCCCACATTGAGTCTAATTCCCTTCTGGGGCCATACATAAAGCAGGTGTGGTTGGGGGTTGACTGAGTGAAGGAGGGCTAGCACCTGTGACATAGGCCACTGGGAGAGAAGTGAGAACAAATTTGAGACTCGGCTTCTGGATCCTTCCTGGGTGCCCAGTTCTGTGTCTGTGTGATGCTGTGGAAGTCACATGGGGGACCTGAGATGTGGTCCATCTCTAGGACCCAGAGAGGAGGCTGAGGGAGCATTGAGCTTAGAGGTTTAGGGCTCAGCTGGGTAGCGACAGAGGGGCTGGGGTAAGGGCAGACCCCATTTAAAGGCTTGGCTGGGTCCAACTTCCAGTTTGTTCTCATCAGTTCTGTGGATCCAGATAGGGGCCCCTCAGCATTCTTCCCCAGCCCGGCTCACCCAGGGAGGGAATGCCTCCAGTCTGCTTCAGGGGCCAGGCTTGGGTCCCAACTGCAACTCCATCTCCAACTTGCTGAGTGACCTTGGACAAGTTAAGTAACCTCTCTGAGCCTTAGATACCTCCTCTGAGAGACCTCTTGGACCTTGGTCACTTGGTACTGTTTTTAGAGGGTCAGGGATGGGCAGGAGCAAGCTTGATGGTCCAAGGAGGGTTATTTCCCAGAGTTCTCACAATGAGCAGCTCCCAAAACCTGCTGACAGTGCTACTGCCTTCTTCCTACCTGTAGGGCTGCTTGCTGTCAATTAGGCCTGGGCCACAACGGCACCCTTGGTCCTCCTCGTTATCCAGAGTGCAGAAGCCAAGACCATGTCATTGAGGGGATGGTTGGGCAAGCCCTGCCATCTAGCACTGGGTGATCAATGGGCAGACTGAGTTCAGTTTAGGATGCCAGCAAGACAGTAACAACACGTGCACACACAGATAAGCAGAAAGAAATTCTGAGGCCAGGTGCGGTGGCTCATGCCTGTAATCCCAGCATGTTGGGAGGCCGAGGCGGTCGGATCACCTGAGGTCAGGAGTTTGAGACCAGCCTGGCCAATATGGTGAAACCCCGTCTCTACTAAAAATACAAAAATTAGCTGGGTGTGGTGGCGGGTGCCTGTAATCCCAGCTACTTGGGAGGCTGAGGCAGAAGAATCGCTTGAACCCAGGAGGCGGAGATCACGTCATTGCACTCTAGCCTGGGCAATAAGAGCAAAACTCCATCTCAAAAAAACAAACCAAAAAAAAAAAAAAAAAAAAAGAAGAAGTTCTGCTTCCATGAACTAATCCAGAATTTTGCAATTGAAAATCCAAAAGGAAGTGGTTTTCATTCCAGCATGTGCATAAAGAAGTATGCTTCATGGATTAGTATTATTTCTATTGTGAATGATGTATGGGAGTGCCAGACTCTTCCCAATGGATGGCATGTAAATGTCTTAATCTGGCCCTGTTGACCTACTCTGAGCCATTGAATCAAGCCTTGAGCCAGGAGAACTTGATTGGTCATTTATTTATCAGTAAGTGGTGTCTGATGTCAACCCCATGCTGGGCCTTGGGATGGGCACTGACAACGTAAAGATGAGGAAGGCATAGTCTCTAAGAAGGCTACCAAGATGGAGGAGCTGGGGGAAGGGATGGATACTGTTTCCAGGGGCTTCCCATTGCTCTTTGACTAAAACAAAGGCTCTCACTGTGGCACAGGAGGCTCGGCATGCTCTGGTCCCTGCCCATTGCTCTGTCCAAATGTCCTGCCACTTGCTGTCACTGACTGAGCAGCTCCATGGCCTCCTCTCTGCTCCTCAAACACATTTCATGGATTCTCCCTTCCCAGGGCCTTTGTGTTTGCTGTGCCCTCAATTTGAAAGTCTCTTCCCTGGCTGTCTGCTGTGCTGGCTCTTGTCTTTTGATGAGATGCCACCTCCTCAGAAATGCCTTCCTTGACTACCCCTTTCCCCCACCAAGTCATTTTTTAAAAATCACATCACCTAATCCTTTCCACAGTATCTCCTGATCTGAGTTTATATCACTTGTTTCCTATTTATTGTCTGTCTCCCCCACTGGACTATGAGCCCCTGAGGGCAGAACAGGGTCATACATTCATACTGTTGCTGGGACAGGATAGGAACTGCATAGATATTGCTGAATGAATGAATGAGGAGACATTGGGAGGGGGCTGTCCAGGAAGCAATTAGAGCTGAAGGTCTAGTTCTCAGTGCCCTGCCGCAGGCAGACTGTCTGTGTCTGTGCCTGTGGTGGGGTGGGGAGGGCTTTGCCTGTGCAGGCCTGGGAAGGGGAGAGCCCCATAGGACACCAGCCTCAGGGCGTGCATATTGCAGAAGGCTCCTTCCTTGAATATTAACTCACTGCCAGACTGGCATCCCTGACTGCTGCTGAATTTTTCACTGTCAGGGCCAGTGGTTGATGGGGGATGGGGGTTGGGAGGACAGCACATCCACGTCCAGAGGGCCACATGTACTTTTGTGTGACATTGTCACGTGCAGCTGTTTGGGCAAGGGCTTGCTCCCAGGTGGCCATGCATGGATGCTATGGGCAGCTCTGTGTCTGAGCATGTTCTGCCCTTAGCTGGCCTGCCGTGCACACAGGTGAGTTGTGTTTTACATGCTCTCATTTCCAGGCTCAACTGAGGGAAGAAAGGGCCCTTAGAGAACATTCAGTTCCACTCCTCCCGTTGTGCAGAAAGGAAATCTGAGGCTCAGAAGGGAGAGGTTGCTCGAGGTCACACCATGAGTCCTTGGAGGATCAAGGCTAAAGCCCAGTGAATAGTGAGCATTTATTGAGAGCCTGTGGTGTACCTGGCACCATGTTGGGCATGGGGGACTCACTCTACTAGAGAAGCCCACAGTCCAGGAAACCAGGCTTGGGGAAGAAGGAGACAGACATGGGCCTGAGCATTAGGCTGCAGAGCAGGAGAGGTTTCCTCTGCCTTCAGAAGAGGGTGTCAGGGAAGACAAGGAAACACTTGCACTGAGCTCTGAAGACTAATTGAAAGCTCAGCAGGCAGAGAAAGGGGAAAGGGCACTCCAGGCAGAGGGTGCCTCATAAGCAAAGGCACGAGGCATGAAACAACTTGGCAAGTTTGGGGAATTGCAAATAGTGCAGTTCAGCTGGAGAGGATGGGCTGCGGATATGGGGCGGTGAGATCACAGTGGCTTTGTGGGATATCATCGGGGTTTGGATTTTATTCTGAGGGCCAGAGGGGAACCACGGAAGCAGACTTGGGTTTTAGAAGGATTTCTGTAGCTACGGAGGAAAAGCGAATTCAACCGATACATTTTGAGCAGTCAATATATGCCAGGTACCACGCTGGGTGCTGAGGATACAATTCTGAATGAGGCACATACAGTCTCAGCTCTGCAGCGTATTAAGAGACACACAGACAGGTGTAGTAGGGAGGAAGCTTGGCACACAAACAAGAAATACCCCGTTTCTGTATTCACTTTAAACCAACTCCAGTCTGACTCACTCTAAACGCTTTCCTATGAGTTGGCAAAAAATTTAATCTCAACCATCACTGAAGGCTCCCTCCCACCTTTCCCACTGGCGTGTGCAAGGAGCTGCTGGCCCTCTCTGCACATGGGCACAGAAGAGGTGCCTCCTGTCTTCAGTCTACATTGGTCACACAGAGATGTCCATTGTCCTAGTAGTCCATATGGTCCCTTGAGGCTCAGTGACTAAGCTGTTCCCCTGCTACTTTGGAGCACTGAAGCTGGTTCCCAAGTGTTTGCACTCCAGACACCCCAGGTGCATTACCACACATCCCCACAGCTCCTGTCACCTGTCAAGGGAGCTATCAGCTGTCAGGGGAGCTAGACACAGGTCCCTACCACCCAAAGGACCCCCAGCTTCTGCACCCTCTGCAGCTAGCTTCTGCCTCTCAATTCTCTGTCCTCTTCTCCCCATCCCTTGGGAACACGTGGCACGCCTGCTTCCAGAAGTTTAGCTCTTTCCAAACTCAGGACAAGCCATCAGACTTCAAGCAGCTTTTTGCGTTTGGCCCTGCACAGTTCCCTGAGGCTAGAAAAATCAAAGGGCTTGGCTACCAGCTTGCAAGTGGGAGGGGAAACTACAGGAGAACAAAGCAATTAATATCTCAATCAATTGTCCTGCCACAGGAGTGAATAAGCCATTAGAGACCCAGGCAGTGACTGCTCTGAGAGAGGCAGGCACATACTGGGGGTGGTGGGAGGTCAGACAAGGGGCACCTAACTAAGACCTGGGGTTCAGGAAAGGCCTCCCAAGAAGGGGAGTCTCTGCCAGACTAAGCCCTGAAGACAGCAAGGATGAGGCCAGGGAGGGCGTTCCTGGAAAAGGGATGAGGAGCTGACAGTTCTCCTGTATGGGTGGAACACAGAAAGCCCCAGAGAGGGACTGGGGCTGAGGGAGGTGGAGCTGGATGGTGAAGAGCTCAAGTCCCAAGTCAAGGTTTGGAGTCTATTTGGACCATAAGATGCTATTGAATGATTCTAATCAAGAAAGTGACACAACCAGATTCCTGTTTAGAAACACCGCATGGCGGCTGGGCGCGGTGGCTCAAGCCTGTAATCCCAGCACTTTGGGAGGCCGAGGCGGGTGGATCATGAGGTCAGGAGATTGAGACCATCCTGGCTAACACGGTGAAACCCCGTCTCTACTAAAAATACAAAAAATTAGCCGGGTGTGGTGGCGGGCGCCTGTAGTCCCAGCTACTCGGAAGGCTGAGGCAGGAGAATGGCGTGAACCCGGGAGGCGGAGCTTGCAGTGAGCCGAGATCGCGCCACTGCACTCCAGCCTGGGCGACAGAGCAAGACTCTGCCTCAAAAAAAAGAAAAGAAAAAAAGAAACACCACATGGCTATGAAAAATGGATGGGGGAGAGGGTAAAACTGGTGGCAGGAAGAGCAGTTGTCAGGTGTTCCAGGGACTGGAACGGGCAGAGGCAGCTCCCAGGGATAACTGCAAGGAAGAAGGGAAGGGGATAGGACCTGGAGATGGGGGGAAGAAGGGAAGATAGATGTTAGAATGACTCCCCTTTCTATCTGGGGCGAATCCCAGAGATGGAGCGGACTGGGCAGGATGGTGGTGGGTAGGCGCCAGTGGGACCTCCAAGGAGAAAAAGGAGCCCAGGCGCGGTGGAACCCTTTCCGCACCCCACCTCTGCACTCCGCGATTCCCAAGCTTCCCGCTAGGTGGAGGGCTGGTGCCCTGGAGACCGGGCTCCGCCTCCCATCCTCCGCCCCTCATCCCAGAAGGATGGACCTTGACTTGGGCCTCCCCAAATCCCGCGTCCCTGTACTCGCCACCAGAGCTCATGTGTCTTGAGCCATCAGCTGCCCCCACTCCAGGGCTCCGTGGCAGAGGCATCGTCCTAGACACTTCTGCCCAGGCGCCTCCCTGGGCCTTTCTGTGCCCACGTATACAGGGCTGTTTCTATGCTCGGGGCGGCCTCGGCCACTCCAGCCTCGCAGACTGCCGGGTCCCCGCAGCTACGTCCTGCAGCCTGGAGGCTTCCCGTTCGCGGCGCCAGGAACGTTCCCTCACCCCCCACCCTCGACGCCCTTCTATTCCCTGACCCCACGCGGGAGGAGGGCCCCATGCCTCTCAGAGGCAGGCTACCCCTCATCTAGGCCTCCCTGGACCTTGGGACAGGTTCTAAGGTTGGCCAGGGCTGGGCGGAGTCAGATAGGAGGCAGGGCCTAGGGCGGAGTCAGGGAAGGCACCCGGCCACGAGTGTGGTCCAAAGGCAGACCAGTGGCGTGGCCAGAGTGAGCTGGAGGCGTGGCCGTCGGCGGGGTGGGGTCGGGATCCCCAGAACCTGGCAGCTTCCTCTCCTCTCCCACCCTAGCCAGTTCTGTCGCCCAAAGCCCCGCCCGCCCTGGCCCCTGGTCCAATGGGCAGACAGAGCGACCATCGGGAGGCTCCTGGTCCCACTTAACAGAGGTCGTTATTTGGGAGGCCGCGCCCAGTTCTCTGGAACTGCCAGGCCTTGTGGGGAAGGGGGGCGCATTCTCTGGGCCTGCGCCGCACACCCTGACACCCACCCTCCATGTGCTTCCACCCTTTTCCAAGTAGACAGCTGGAGGGCCTGGGGCTTGAGCCCCGAGCTGGAGGAGCTGGTCAGGCGCCTGCGCCCCCCACGAGGCCCCCCTTCCCTTCAGTCTGCGCTCAGGCCCAGAGCCGGCTCTAAAAATAGACCGGGGCGCAGGAACGTGCCCACCCAGGAGCGGGTCAAGGAGGCCTGAGTCACCGTGTCGGGAGAGCCTTCTTCTTCTCCCCCCCGCCCCCCCACCACCTCCCACCTCGGGGGCTGAGGACGCCTCGATGGCCCGGCATCACTCCGGCTCTGCTGGCCCGACTCTGCGCCCTTGGCAGGGCGGTGCCGGCGGGGCAAGCGGTAGCAGCCACAGCCGGGAAGGATTAGGAGTTCCTGGGCCTGATTTATTTGGTTGTTTTCGTGAGTCTGGCGGCGGCGCCCCCGCCTGGCAGGACAGTCACGTCTGCATTGCTCTTCTCTCCCACCCAAGCTCATGGGTCTGTCCTAGACTTCAGGGTGGGGACCTGGGCTCGCAGCAACACAAAGTCCCGACCTGGATATTAGCGGTTCTGGAGCAAACACTGCTATTCCATAGATGAGAAAACCGAGTTCCAAAGAGAGGAAGAGGCCCATGGCACAGTAGAGTGCCCTGTGACAGCTCTGGATTTCACTCCACTTCCTAGGGCCTGTTTCCTACTGTAGGTGCTCCACCCGAGGATGACACCCAGGTTTATGGCCCATTCCCCTGTCAATTGGGAATGAGACATACTTGGGATTGTCCTAATGATTGAAATATTTTTTTTTTTTTTGAGACAGAGTCTCACTCGGTCTCGCAGGCTGGAGTGCAACAGCGCAATCTCAGCTCACTGCAACCTCCACCTCCTGGGTTCAAGCGATTCTCCTGCCTCAGCCTCCCAAATAGCTGGGATTACAGGTGCCCGCCAACAGGCCCAGCTAATTTTTTTTTGTATTTAGTAGAGACGGGGTTTCACCATGTTGGTCAGGCTGGTCTCGAACTCCTGACCCCAGGTGATCCATCTGCCGCCTCAAAGTGTTGGGATTACAGACATGAGCCACCACACCCGGCCAAAATATTTCTTAAAAAGCAGTCGTGGCACATTGGGAGTCACACACACCTGGCTTCAGTCCCGCTCAGCAAGTTACCATCTCCAACACCTATTTTTCTCTCCTTCCAGAGGAGGATTAATGGGTGTGGTGTGGTGGGCTCCTCTTCCTGGAAGGACTTAGCTAAGGTGGTATGGGGAATGGTCACAGGGTACTTGGATGGATCTGGAACACCTGGTAAACTGAGGCGTGTATGAGGCCTGAATTGGGGGTGAGCGGGAGGGTGGTACCCTGGCCCTCACACAGGTCTGGCTCACTTCACCCCACCCCCATTCCCCTTCCCCATCTCAAGGAGGGGACATATTTGGCTCATTACAGGCTTAAGACCCTCAGACTTGGGAGGAATGGAGTGGGCTCAAGAGTCTCCAAGTTCAGCCTTCCCTTGTTTCCCAAGGGCAAGAAGCCTCCTAAAGCCAAACAATGCATCAAGGCAGACCTCGGCCTTGAACCTAGGCCCCCAGTCTGCCAATCCCCCAGTCCCAGGCTCTTTCTCCCACTCTCCCATCACCTGTCCTCTTTCGTTCGAACACACCAGTGTCAGGCCTTTTCTGAATGGTCAAGGCTGACAAACAAATACTCCAGTTGGTTTTCTGTCTTTACATATTATCATTTAGGCCACTTCATGGAAAAAGGTCTTATGTCTGTCAGAAACGTCACTGAGCTCTCAAAGCTACATGAAACCAGCTATGTAAATAATAAAATGGGGGATCAGGAGGAAATGTCACAGATGAACATGGGTGTAAGATGCAGGACAAGAGTCTGCTCAAATAAAAATAAGGTACATAAGAATGAGCATTGTTGAATGTTTACTATGGGCTTGGCGTAGTCTCATGCATTATCTCATTGAATCCTCACAATTCCATGTGGTTAGTGTTATTACTATCACCCCCCTTCTACAGATATGGAAAGTATGCCTCACAGAGGTGAAGGAATTTGCCTAAGATAATAAAGCCAGGAAGTAGCAGAGCCAGGATCACACCCTTTCTTGATCTCTGATTTATTTTCTGCTTTGGTGAAACAGTTGGGGTTTCTCCCTGAACTTTCCCTTCCCCTGCTCACTCCCTTAGCCTCCTTTCTAGCCAGGTCACCAGGCCTCTCCTGCCCAGCCCCAGCCCAGGCACTGCTGGGAGGAGGAGGAGCTGGGCAGCTGCCAGAGCTTCTCTCCACCCAGAGATTCCAGGATTCGAAGAATTTATGAGACCAACTGTCTGAGTTTCTTGCATGCAAAGAAAGAATCTGGGAGTCCTTCAATACTCCCCTCATCACCAAGCATCCCCCAGGAGACTCCTTGGTTTGTACTTCATGGAGGGGAGTTTGTCCTCAGAAGGCGCTCGACCCCCTCTTTCATTCATGCAGCAACTATTTTTAAAACACCTAGTCTCTGTCACAGGCTCTAGGGAGAAATGGTAACAAAAGCAGCTCCTTTTGTGACTTCTGGTTTAGCAGGACACAAAGACGTTCAAGCAAATCAATGGCCAATAATTGATGATCCTCCTCCCTCCTCCAAGCTTCTGCCGAGATCTACCCCCCCTGGGGCCTGTTTCCAATTTCCTTCCCCACCTCCAAGTGGGAAGGAAAGTGAACATAGCCTCAAAGCTAAACATTGAGGGGAGGGAAGCCCGCCAAGGGACTGCGTGTGTTGTGGTGGTGAAGATTACATACTCTCTTTGTGGTGGCAATGAGGGTTACACACTCTCATTGTACATCTAGAATAGCTGGTGTTCATTGAGTTCCAGGAACCAAGCTCAGCACTTTAAATGTCCTGTCACAGGTAACCCTCACAGCATCCTTGTGAGGTAGGGACAATTCTGTTTCACCAACGAGAAAACTGAGGCTTACTCCAGGAAGATGGGGTAGTTTGTCAAAAGTCACACAGCTAGTAAGTGGTACAGGCAGGATTTGAACCCAGTTACCCTGGAACTAGAGTCCCCTTGCCCCTTCCTTTAGCCACTATGCTGAGGTCTTATTTGCATTTTTTTTTTTGGAAACAGGATCTCACTTTGTTGCCCAGGCTGGAATGCAGTGGCATAGTCACAGCTCACTGCAGTTTTAACCTCCTGGGCTCAAGAGATCCTCCTGCCTCAGCCTCCTGAGTAGCTGAGACTACAGGCGTGGACTGCCACACCCAGCTAATTTTTAAAAAATTTTTGTAGAGACAAGGGTCTCACTATGTTGCCCAAGCTGGTCTCAAACTCCTGTGTTCAAGTGATCCTCCTGCTTGGGCCTCCCAAAGTGCTGGGATTATAGGCATGAACAACTATACCTGGCTCTTATTTGATTATTACAGGTGAAGAAAGTAAGGCTCAGAGGAGCTTAGGGTTTAGCTCAAGGTCACACAGCACAGCAGGATTGAGTTGTGTTGGTTGGTGGCCAAAGGGATGTTTGGATAAGGTGTGGTGGTGGCAAGCTATGCCATTCTTACCCCAAAAGGCTAGGGTCATTAGGTGTGGGATTGGGTCTGGAGGAAGTCTGGGGGCCACACCAGTCTGGGGGTTCTCACTGCTGACTATGTGCCACCCTCACCTCTGCTCCAGGAGAACCTGTGCTATGGGGCAGGAGCCCCTGGGAATACCTAGGCAGACGTGAGCAACATCCCACTGTCCCGCCTGGGCTTATGTCAGATGGCATCTTGTGCCTTGCTCTTACTAGGCCTGGAGAGATATCTGATAGGCAGGAGAAGAGGCTGTTTTAGTTCTCTGCTCACTGGGAGCTTCTTCTGTTTGGAAAGGGGGAGCATTGCCTGGGTTGGGGATCCTAACGCTGGTGAGCACTTCTGAGAGTTTACTAGGTGCCAGCATCCCGTGAGGGGCTTTCTCTTTGTCACTATCTCCCTTAATCCTTCCAGCAACCCTACGTGATAGGCACTGCTGTTATCTCTGCTTGCAGAGGAAGAGGTTAAGTGATATCCCCATCATAGACTCAGTAAGGGCTGGATTTGAACCCACATGCAGATAATCAAACATCATACTCTCCCGCAGGGGTTCTCAAATGTGGTCCCTGGGTCCACAACATCAGCATCACCTGGGAACTTGTTAGGAATGCAAACTACTGAATCAGAAACTCTGAGAGTGGGGCCTGCCGACCTGTGTTTAACAAGTCCTCCAAGCTTGAGAACGCCTACCCTCCTGCTTTACAGAACTTGGGGGACTGCAGGTGACCTGAGTAAACTCATGGGCCCTGGTGTTAGGCAGAGTCAAGTTCCAATCTCTGGCCCACCTGACTTTCCAGCTTTAAACCTTTTTTTTTTTTTTTTTTTTTTTTTGAGATGGAGTCTCGCTCTGTTGCCCAGGCAGGAATGCAGTGGCGTGATCTCAGCTCACTGCAACCTCCACCTCCCGGGTTCAAGTGATTCTTCTACCTCAGCCTCCCAAGCAGCTGGGATCACAGGTGCGCGCCACCATGCCGGGCTAATTTTTAGTAGAGATGGGGTTTCGCCATGTTAGCCAGGCTGGTCTCCAACTCCTGACCTCAAGTGATCCACCTACCTCCACCTCCTAGAGTGCTGGGATTACAGGCGTGAGCCATCGCACCCGGCCCAGAACAGGATTTCTCCCCTTCAGCACTACTGACATTTGGGGCCAGATAATTCGGATTGTGAGGGGCTGTCCTGGGCACTGTAGGATGGTAGGCACATCATTGGCCCCTGTCCTCCAGATGCCAGTGGCAACCCCTCCCCCATTATGACAATCAGAAATGTCTCCAAACATTGCTAAATGTCCCCTGGGAGCAAAGTTGCCCCCTGTGGAGAACCACTGGGGTAGAATAATTAGGCCAGTTTCTTTCATTTTTTTTTTTTTTTTTTTTTTAGACAGAGTTTCACTCTTGTTGCCCAGGCTGGACTGCAATGGTGCAGTCTCAGCTCACTGCAACCTCAACCTCCTGGGTTCAAACGATTCTCCTGCCTCAGCCTCCCGAGTAGCTGGGACTACAGGGGTGCACCACCACACCCAGCTAATTTTTGTATTTTTAGTACAGATGGGGTTTCACTATGTTGGCCAGGCTGGTCTCAAACTCCTGACCTTGTGATCCACCTGCCTCGGCCTCTCAAAGTGCTGAGATTACAGGCGTGAGCCACCGCACCTGGCCTAGGCCTGTTTCTTTTAGATGCCATAACACACCAGGCTAGGTAGCTTAAACTGGGATTGTATGACACATGGGGACCAGGGTCCAGGGCCACACAGTGGCTGGAGGTAAGACTGAAATCCAGGTCTTTTGTGCCTGCCACAACTCTCTGTGAGTCATTCAAAACAGGTGGGCAGAGTCCAGGGGCAGCCAAGCTGGGGCCCAGGATACCTGGAGTGTCTCCCTCCTCCCGTGTCCACCTTCCCTGGCCATTGCCACATCCACAGCAGTGTCCATCAGGATCTGGGCTCACCTCTCTTGCAGCTCTGGGGTAGTCAAACCAAGCAGGTGTCTGGTAACATGAGCTGCTTGAAGTAAGATGCCCTGGCTGGGCCTGGTGGCTGGGGAAGGTTGCCAGGACCCAGGTCTCAGTGAGGAGTTTGCCACGGCCCCGTAGGGGAGATGGGTCATTATCAGAGAGGAGCACTGGCCTTCCCACTATGACCATAAAGCTGCCAGTCAGAGGTGAAAGATGGGTCTCCCTGCCACAGGGACGCAGACAGCCGTGAAGACGTGGTGGCCGAGCTGATTTAGGACAAGAGGGAGGAAGAATGAAAGACAGAGAGGCAGAGATCTAGAGCCAGCAAGATGGAGACCAGACCCAGAAACAGAGACGAGCAGATGGAGAATGAATGAGACACACATGGAGAGACAGAGACAGGGTGAGGAGAGACAGAGACAGGGTGAAGAGAGATACAAATGCCCAGAGAGATAGTGACGGGGAAGACAGAGACAAACAGAGACAGAAGACAGGAACGTAAAGATGCGGAAAGTGTGAGAAAAAGAGACCAGAGACACAGAGACATAGAGATGCCAAGTTAGATACACAGGATCCCAAACACAGAGGAAAACAGAGGGACCTACGAAAGAGAGAGCTGGAGATGGGGACAGACTTGCTGAGAAGGAAGAAAGAGCCACAGAGATTTCACACAGACAGAGGACAGAGACAGTGAGAGACACACTCAGAGAAACCAAAGCAGCCAGAGAGAGCCCTGATCCTCTGGTCTCAGTCTCTCCTCTGTGACCCCGAAGCTGCAACTGTGTGTCTGCATATGAGAGCGCACGTGCATACTCATGTGTGCTTATGCCATACCTCCTGCAGTGCAAGGCTGTGTCTGTGTGCTTGGACACTGCTTGCATGCATTTAGCCACTCATTCAATAGTGGGTGCCTGCAGGATGCCAGGCTCAGCTGAAGGACGGTATTAATGGTGGACAGGGACACTCATGGAGCTTTCGTGCTTATTAGTGGAGAAAGACAACAAACAAACAAATACCAGAGCTATGTAGAAATTTAAAACAGGGTCGGCCTGGGCACAGTGACTCACGCCTGTAATCCCAGCACTTTGGGAGACGGAGGCAGAAGGATCACTTGAGGCCAGGAATTCAAGACCAGCCTAGGCAACATAGCAAGACCCTGCCTCTACAAAAACATTTTTAAAATAGCCAGGAGTGGTGGCGCCAGCCTGTAGTCCTGGCTACTCAGGAGGCTGAGGAGGGAGGATCACCTGAACCCAGGAATTCAAGGCTGCAGTGAGCTATGATCACACCACTGCATTCCAGCCTGGGTGACAGAATGAGACCCTGTCTCAAAAAAAAAAAAACAAACCAAACCAACCAACCAACCAAACAAACCCCAAAACAGGATCATGTGATGGGGAGCAACTAGGGGCTCCTCATATCTAGTGGTCAGGGAAGGCCACTCTGAGGAGTTGACTTAGGGGGTGAGACCTGGATATCAAAAAGCCAGCCTGGCAAAGACGAGGGGCAAATCCTCGCCAGCAGAGGGAAGAGTTGGTGCACAAGGGCTGAGGGGAAAGTGAACTTAGTGAATTCAGGGCTGAGAAAGGAAGTGAGTGGGCGGCTACAGCTTTTGCGGTGAGGTGGCTGGACAGGAAGACAGAGGCGAGATCATGAAGGACTTGGCAAGGCCAAGGGAAAGATTTGGGGCTTTATTCTAGGAAGATGGATGCAACAGAGTGAAGCCAGCTGATATGGATTTGAAAAGGTCTTACTGGCCAGGCACAGTGGCTCACGCCTGTAATCCCAGCTCTTTGGGAGGCCAAGGCAGGTGGATTACCTGAGGTCAGGAGTTCAGGACCAGCCTGGCCAACATGGTGAAACCCCGTCTCTACTAAAAAATACAAAAATTAGCCGGGCATAGTGGTGGGGACCTGTAATCCCAGCTACTTGGGAGGCTGACAGGAGAATTGCTTGGACCCAGGAGGCAGAGGTTGCAGTGAGCCAAGATTGCGCCATTGCACTCCAGCCTGGGTGACAAGAGCGAAACTCTGTGAAAAAAGAAAGAAAGAAAAAGAGAGAAAGAAAGAAAGAAAGAAAAGAAAAGAAAAGAAAAAAGAAAAGGTCTTACTGGCCACCAGGTGGGAAGTAAGTGGGTGGTGGGGCCCCAAGGCAGCAGGCAGATCAGCTGGGGGCTCTTGCAACAGCCCAGCAGAAGATGATCATGGTCTGGGTGAGGGTTGCAGCTGTGGAGGTGGGGAGGAGTGGATGGACGTGGGCTGTATTTGAGGGGTAGAACTGACAGGATTGGATGGGGGTGGTAGGGAAAAGAAAGGAGCCAAGGTTTTCAGGTTTTTACCTGAGCATCAGAATGAATTATGGTGGCATTTAAAGGGATGAGGAAGTCAGGAAGGGCATATCTGTGAAGAGTAATCAATCATGTGTGATGTGTCTGCGTGTGAGCCCGTATGCGCATATGCCAGGGCCCAGGTGTGCACGTGTACATGTGGGGGTTCTGGTCCACTGTTGAAGCCTCAGAACTTTACACCATCTCTGCTTGAACGCGTGGGGGCTCCCGGGCCTGTCCTGGGACCAGGCCCTGGGTTGGCTGTTCAACCTGCCCCAGCCCCAGCCCCAGGGGCTGCCCCTGCCAGACAGGGATTCCCCAGTGGGGGGCGGAGGGCCCTTGGGCACTGCCAACATCTGGGCATACTACCCCACGTCCAGAAGGCCTTGGTAGCCCCATGCAGCAGCAGCATGCAGGCTCCAGGGCAGCTGGTGGTGATTAGCAGCATTGATTACCTCGTAGTGATGCCATCTGGGGTGAGGGCGCTGAGCCCAGCCTCATGGGATACCCGGGTTGCTGGCGTGCAGGGCTTTCTGGCACTGATTGCATGTAAAAGTGTCGGCATAGCTGCATGTATGCATGTGTGTACATGTGTCAGTGTGTGCATGTCCCAGTGGCTGTTTCTCTGGGAGCCGAGTCTGTGTGGCCGTCTATGTCTGTGTGCACACATGTATGTGCTGCAGGTCTGCAGGCTTCTCTGCTTGCATATCTGAGTAATTATGCCTGTGGTCACATGTATGTTTATGTGCACACATGTCTATGTGTACAGGCATGCGTCTGTGTGTGCACATTCGAGTATATACAGTGCTGTATGCATGCATTCTGAGAATTATGCACCTGTGTTTGGATATGTCCAGGGATATATTTCTGTGGGGTAATCTGGGCTCTTACATGTGTTTCTGTGTATCTTTGATGTGGAGGCGTATCTTGAGTCTCTACACATCTGTGTGTAACTGTTTCTAGGGCCAGGGTGTGTCTGTGTGAACATGAGTGCCTATACATGCATATGGAGTCTGCGTACTCAAGTGCTGTGCTAGAACTTTACCTGACTGCATGTTTCTGGATGTGTGCACGTATGTGTGGAAGGGAGGAAGGGGCATGGGCACATTCCTAGACTGTCTATGATAGTGTTTCTAGGCGTAAGGTGTGTCCCAGGCTTGGCTGTTCCTGTGAGCACCCTTGGGGTGCTGTGGGAAGGCATCTGGCTCTCCCTTCTCAGGTTCCTCCATCCCTGGCCCAGCCACCTGCCCTGTCTGGGGCATGGGTGGGAGCTGTCAGGATGGCATGGTGGTTAAGAGCACGTGCTGAGTCTAGGCTGGCTGGACATGAGTTCTGCTCCACCACTGACTAGCTGTGGGATCCCGGGCAAGTTGTGTTTTTCCTGTGCTGCAGGTTTGGGAATAAAAATGGAATTCTGCCTTAAGGCGTTGTTGTAAAGATCGAAGGAGTTAGCATATGTGAAGTTCTCAGCACAGAGCCTGACCTATATGCGTTTCCCACCTCTCCCAAGTGCCCACTGCTGGGGCAGCACCCTCTGGCAGGGCAGGCGGGGCCTGTGCCCACCCACCCCGCAGGCCAGAGTGCTCAGAAGGCCCCACCCCCTCCGCTTCCCGCCTGCTGAGCTCAGCACTTCCCAGGCCCCACCACTGCCACAGCCACATCTGGGGCCAGCTCCTCACTGGGACCACAGTGGGGCGCCTCTGTGGCGTGGTTGGGGTTTCCGCTGACTCAGCGCCTCTGGGTCTGGAGGCGGGAAATCCCAGGCCTGCCCCTACAACCTCCCCCTACCCCGGGTTAGCCGAGGCCACAGGGCTGGGCGCGTTGCTTCCACAGAGCCCCCAGAGCCCCCCTCAATTGGGGACCCTCAGTTTCTCCCTCTTCAGCCCAGCATCTCATGGCCTCTTGAACCTACTTTGTGGATCCTCAGCCTTGGTGCCAATAAATTTGCTTTCGGTCTACAGCGGGAGGAGACCCTTGGTGGGGATTCCACCTTGGTCAACGGCCCTGCCTCTGGACAGAACTCGGAACATTACCGGCTCCTTCCTCTTCAGAGCTCCAATCTTTCAGCCCAGCTCAATTCCTATTGCGTCCTTGGACCGTGAATATAAAGCAGGTCCCTCCCCAGTGCTGGTGTAAAGGCTTGAAATCCAGTCCCGTCCCCTGCCAGGGATCACAGTAATAACGATAATAGCAGCAAATATTTACTGAGCTCCTCTCATGTGCCAGACCGTGTGCTAAGCGCTTACAGCCTTTGGCCCATTTCCTGCTTACAGCAAAGGTCTATGAGGCATATACTCTCACGATCCCATCTTCCAGATGAGAAAACGGAGTATGGTTACACAGCACATTTGGAACCGCAAAGCCAGAGCAGGGGCCAGGGATTTGAGCCCTTCCAACCTCATGGAGTAAGGAGGAATAAGGGGACTCCCTCAGTCTCACTTCTCTGGGAGTCAGGCCAGAGCAGAGGGGGTTAATTTAGCACGGAGGAGGGAGGGGGTTCCCACCCTCCTCCTCCCAGTACAGACAGACCTAGGGACAGACTGACTGGGAATGTTAGGCAGAGGAATTGGAAAAAGCTGACCACCGAGGCTTGGGCGGCAGCCACATCATGGGTGCCACGCACTTGGGAGGAGGGTCTCTACCCTGCTCCCTCCACCCCTGTCCCCTCCCCGCCCCCCCACCCCGCAGCCTTCTGGGGGCCCAGCCAGGGACATGGAAGGGGGGAGCACTTCAAACTCCAGGCCTGGCTCTTAAAGGGCCCGCAGGAGCCCCCTTCCAGGGCAGCTCTGGGCACGTAGGGTCCTGCCTAGCTCGAGGCTCGCTCACCTGGCGGTGAGGCAGGAGGGGCGGGCCTGGGAGCTCGGCCAGACCCGGGGCGGGGCTGTGCACCCCGCAGTCCAGCCGCCTCTGCTGCCGCTGGAGCCCCCTCTAGGCCCTCCTCTTCCTCCTCCCTGGCGGGCCGGTCCAGCTGTGTTCCATTAGTGTCCCTGGCAGGCCCCCAGCCCCCTGGAACCGCCTCTCTTCCCCCACCCGGAGTGGCCGGCAGTCCCCGGCAGGCGTGCGCCGGGCAGCAGACAGCCGGGAGAGCTCGAGCGCCAGGAAGCTGGGGACCCGTGACCGTCACGGAGAGATAGAGAACCCCCAGCGGACCTGAGGAACCTGGGCTCTGCTTCCTCCGGCTGCTGCCTGGACTGCTCAGTGAGGTGGGGGGATCCCCGGCCACCGGTAAGTAGGGATACAGTGGGTGGCCGCAGGGCTCTGGGCTGAGAGGCCCTTTCTGCCAGACTTGCTGTGTGACCTGAGGAAAGTGGCATTCCCTCTCTGGGCCTTGGTCGTCTTCTCTAGAGCGAGATGAGCTCTAAACTCCATCCTGGTTCTGACTCCCTGCGCCCAAATCTATGCCTCTGTGTTGGGGTGAGCCGTCTCCTTGGAAGCTTCTCTGGCTCTGTCCTTGCAGCCCTGCACTCTGGCTGGAGCCTGAGGAGTGGCGACCAGAGACTAGGAGCCGGAAGGGGACAGGATCACATCCATCCTCACGCCTCCACATGCACCCACATGGTGCCACAGCTGGCAGCCCTTCTATTGGCTGGCAGGAGGAAGACCAGGATAGGGTTTGAGAGCTGGCATGTGTATATCACTAGGATGGGGGATGAATAGGCAGGCTGGGGGCACAGTTCTGTCCCAGGGAGAAGGGGGCTGGAGTCCTATCTCCAAATATATTGGGGTAAGGGGTCCTTTCTGTTTTCATTTCCTATCCATGATTGAGGGAAGGAAAATTGGATTCCATTAGAGTTGGAAGGAATGCAGTCAGACTTGCATTAGAACTTCCCAACAGGAAGACCTACAGGAGGAGTGGTCATAGGCTGGCTGTGCGCATGTGGGTATATGCAAGCTGGTGTGTCTGGGTATATCAGCGAGCATATGTTTCCGTGAGCATGCCTGTGTGCAGATAGCTTTGTATGCACACTGGTACCACATATGTGTCCTTATGTACATGTACCTGCGCATCTGCATGTGCTGTGCTGACACATGCATGGCTCTGTGTTTGTGCACGTGAGCTGCCTGTCCTGGGGGAGGCCAGACGATGTATGGCTCTGCTGGCCACTTGCTGAGCCTGCATCGATTTATCTGGGCCCATCCATCAGGGTTTAATAAAACTAAAAGACAAGCATCCATCAGCTGGGGGCGGGGGTGGCTGGCAATGAGGTCCTGAGCCCTAGAGACCTGCTCTCCTGCCCACTATACCTATGGGGAAAGCTTCCTTGGCCCCCACACAGCCCTATGGAAGGCTGTGGCCCACAATCTCAGCCCAGTCACCAGCCCCTGACCCTGTGGGTGCCTGGGAGGGCTTCCTGGGCTGAGCTGGGTGCGCTAGTAAGGTATCAGGCTGGTATACATACCAGGACAGTGCACAAGATGCTAGACTTGAAATAGTTCCACGTGTCTTGAAGAATAGCCTCTTCTTTAAGCCCTCATCACTATTCCAACTTCTCTGGCCTTCTAAGACCTTCTAGACCTCTCCCAATCCAGCAAGTATCCACTGGCACAGCCAGATGCTGCCTGGACACTATTTCAGTGCAGTAGGCAGCTTTCTGCTTTGCCTGAAAGCTGGTATCCGTGCCATACCGGTGGTTAAATATTTTGAATATCACCTCTGCTCAAATCCTAGCCCAAGGGCTGTGGTTGGGCCTCTGAGAGAGACTGATGCCTGGCCAGACCTCCTGCCGCCCCAATACCAGTGCCTGGGCCCCACAGGCTGTCCACGACTTGCCCACGTGTGGAGTTGTGCTGTGTGAACTCAGAAATCCTCCTTCCCGGTCTCTGTGGTTTTCAGGTGCTGTGGCTGTAGCTGACCTCTTTGGACCGGGATGTGGGTATCCTGGGCTCCTGGCCTGTGGCTGCTCGGTCTTTGGGCTACCTTCGGCCATGGGGCAAATACAGGTGAGATGACACAGGAGAGTCAGAGTATCACAGGCCTGCAACTGGTATCCTGGGGTGCTGGGGTCCTTGCACATATGTGACCATGTATGTGTGCTCGTGTGGGCAGTTATAGCAGAGTCTAGGGGCTGGGCTCAGGGTGATCTGAGGTGTTGGCACCCTTGAGCCTGTGTGCAGTGAGCTGGAGAGTGTGTGTGCGTGTGTCTTCGTACGTTTATGTCTCTGAGCATCTCTGTGTTTGTCTCTCAGACTGGCTTTGTGCATTCGTATGTATTCCTGTGTCTCTGTGTGTAAGAGAACAAACCCCCACCCCAATACGTAAGCCAATCCTGTGGACACATTGCTGGTAGGACCAGTGGGGTGGGGAGGAACAGGCAGTGAGCTCTCCCTGCAGAAGGACACCGCCTCCCCAGAGAACCCCAAGTCCTGCTGATCCTTTTCATGGTGGAGACTCCATCCCTCTAGCTCACGTGCTTCTCCTCCTCCACGGCTGGCCCTGAATCTCTAATAAAAGGCCCACCCCGAGGCCCAGACTCTGGATGAGACAGAGGGTGCAGCTTTCCAGGGCCCAAAGCCAGGGGAAGTTGACCGGGCAACTTGCCTGGCCTTGCTGGGTGCCCTCTGGGCTCAGTAGCTCAGCTGCTTCGCCAAGCAGGAACAGAACTCCTAGGACCCAAACCCAGCTAGGAAAAGCAGAAAAACCAAGAAGCTGAGGTGAAAGGGATTGTGGACCCGGGGTGAGTGTGGCCGCCTGCCCCTTGTATGTGCACATATGTGTTTCTGCTTGTGTGTGCGTGAGCTTTGCTCTCCTCTCCCTCACTGGGTCCCCTGGGGGGGATGGGGCAGATAATTTCAACATCTGTAAGGAATCTGGGCCCATTGCCAAGGGGTGAGTCACCCATTGCTGCTGTGATGCTGAAGACAGTGATGGTCTTTCTGACCAGACCTGGGGGAGGGAGAGTGCAGTGGGGTCATTGGGACCGGGCCCCAGGGCCCCAGGATTCCTTCTTCCAGCCAGTCTAGCCAGGGAGTGCAAGGCCAGCTTCTAGGAGCTGTCTTCACCATCTTCTCCCACCTATCCCTCTGCATTGATGAGAAGGCCTTTTTGATTCTGGCCTCTGTCTTTCCTGTTGTAGCACCTCCCCCAACACTTCTGCTCAGTCAGCCCCAGGGCGAGGGAGGCCCATGGCTACCCACCTGTTCTTTCAGGGCTTTGGAAACCTGAATTAAGCTATCTCCTTCTCTGGGAGCCCTAACCCATTAATATGCCCTTCCTGGAGCTCCAAGGCCCTGGTGGTACCCTTGAGCTTGTGGTCCCCTCAGACCCTCAATCTCTTCTCGCTGTTTCACAAGGTGGTTATTCAGGTAAATATTCATTCTGTTGGCTCCTACTTGTGTCTGGCCTGCTTGTCTGATTTGGATGTAGGATGTTCCTATTGCTGAGAACACGTGTGCCAGCTGCACATGTCATCCCTCGTGGCATGGGCACCTACAACTCCCACATGTACAGACACGTACATATAATTGTACATAACACACAATGTGCATGATTCTGACATTTCCTTACCCCTGAAGAGCTCCTCTGCCCCCCACCTGGTTGTATGTCATGGAGGGGGCACATGTGTAAATACACAGCTCCCCACTCCATCTGTGCTCGAGAGCCACCTAGAGCTTCGTGTATTCTCTCCCTTGCTGGCCTAGCTCCTGACTTGGAGTGCTGGGAGATTTGGGTTCCTGGAGTTCTGGGCCTCCTCTGCTGTTGGCTCACTTAGTGACCTTGGCCTGGGCCTCAGTCTCTGGACCTCAGTCTTCCCAACTGTATGCTGGGTTGGGGGCCTCCAGGCTTCCTGGGGAGCCAGGGTCAGAAGGCAGGTGGTGAAGGCAGGATCTAGCTGATGGTCCAGAGTGAGGACTATAAACTTGCTCCCTCCCAGGTTCCCCAAGCGTCCAGCCGTGCAGCAACCTTGGCCTGAGCGCACCTAATGCCCCCCTGCCCCTTCTCTTCTAGGTGCACAATGCCCACCTTCACAGCAGGAAGGACTCAAATTGGAACACAGTAGTAGCCTGCCAGCCAACGTGACTGGTGAGCACCCAACCATCTCATCGCGCCGTCCCTGCAACCTTCCTCTGGGAGTGATCTGTACCCCTCTCCACCAGCTCAGCTGAGCTCTTCACCTGATGTCTCCCCCAAAGGCTTCAACCTCATCCACCGACTCAGCCTCATGAAGATGTCTGCCATCAAGAAGATCCGCAACCCCAAGGGGCCTCTCATCCTGCGCCTGGGGGCGGCCCCCGTGACCCAGCCCACGCGGTAAATGCATCCATGTGACCACTGAGAATCAACACTGACCTCAGCCACACTCCTCAGCAACTCCAGATGTGGGGCTTAAGCCCAGGGGCCTGTCTGTGGGTCCTTTCATCCCACCCCCTGCCAGGAGTCAACCTGGTCTCCACCCCTGGGCTTGCAGGGTGGGCTGAGAGGTGGTACCTGGCAGACCTACCTTCTGTCTTTCCCCTGTCTCTGGCCAGCAGTGGGTGGGAACAGGTCTGCATCCTATGGGCACTGTGAGAACACAGGATGTGGGCGGGAACCTGGCAAGAGTCATGTGCGTGTGTGCATGTGTGTGTGTGTGCACATGCGTGTGTGTGCACCCATGTGTGTGAAGTCCAAATTCCCACAAGCCCTGGCCTGGCCCCTGCTTGCCTCTTCAACCTCAGCTCTCAAAATGCTCTTTTTTATCTCTTGCTGCTCTAGTCATGCTGAACCCTTTCCATCTTTTTTTCAGCATCTCTCCTTCCACCCTTGGTCCAGTTATTCACCTAGGGTATTCTGGGTTCATTGGAAGCACTTATTCAAATTGCAATGCGATAGCGAAATAGTCGTTCTGGGGATTCTTTGCTCATGGCCTCCCTGTCCCCATCAGACTTGAAGGCTCCATGAAGGCAGGCAGTGCCTCTGTATTTTCACCACTGTGTATGTGGGTTTTTTGTTTGTTTGTTTGGTTGGTTGGTTGGTTTTCTTTTTGAGACCAAGTCTTGCTCTGTTGCCCAGGCTGGAGTGCAGTGGCGTGATCTTGGCTCACTGCAACCTCCACCTCCTGGGTTCAAGCAATTCTCCTGCCTCAGCCTCCCAGGTAGCTGGGATTACAGGCGCCTGCCACTACACCTGGCGAATTTTTTGTATTTTTAGTAGAGATGGTGTTTCACCATGCTGCCCAGGCTGGTCTCCAACTCCTGGCCTCAGGTGATCTGCCCACCTCGGCCTCCCAAAGTGCTGGGATTACAGGCATGAGCCACCGCACCCAGCCTTCACCACTGTTATTCCCAGCAGCCAGACCCGCACCTAGCTCGCGGAAGGCACTCAGTAAAGGTATGGAGAGTGAATGAATGTATATGATGGAAGATGTGTGCCTGTGGATGTCTTGGGTAGGCTCAGCAGTCCTGAGGGCTCAGAGTGGGCAGCATTTGGGTCCTCATTGGAGCCTCAGGGCACCCTCCCTGCTCCATCTCCAGACGAGTATTCCCTCGGGGTCTCCCGGAGGAGTTTGCCCTGGTGCTGACACTACTGCTGAAGAAACACACCCACCAGAAGACGTGGTATCTGTTTCAAGTGACCGATGCAAATGGGTATCCACAGGTGAACCTCCCCTGTGCCCTGATTGCCTCTTAGGGCATTGGGTAGCACCAGTCCAGCCCACCTTTCATCCCGGCTTGTGACTTCTGGGGTCTCCCTGCTCCATCCTGTGCCTACCCTCAAGCCTGTCCCCAGCCCACCAGTACCTACCTCATTCTTTCAGGATGTATAGCTCCTTGACCCCAGCCAGCTTTCTTCTCTTTCTGGGCCTCAGTTCCCCTCCTGTGAAATGAGTTCAAGGTCCCTGAACGTGCCCATGGTGTGACTCTGGAGCTCTGAATCTCTGTCCTTTCCCTTTCCAAATTCTACCCAGATATCCCTGGAAGTCAACAGCCAAGAGCGGAGCCTGGAGCTCAGGGCCCAGGGCCAGGATGGCGACTTTGTGTCCTGCATCTTCCCAGTGCCCCAGCTCTTCGACTTGCGTTGGCACAAGCTGATGCTGAGTGTGGCTGGACGTGTGGCCTCTGTGCACGTGGACTGCAGCTCAGCCTCCTCCCAGCCTCTGGGGCCCCGACGACCCATGAGGCCTGTGGGCCATGTATTTCTAGGCTTGGATGCTGAGCAGGGCAAGCCTGTCTCGGTGAGTGCTAGGTCAGGCCCTGACCTCTGTTCCTGCCTTCTGGGAACCTGAGTGGGCTTCCTGGAATCTGTATCGGAACAAGTCCTTCTGCTGCTTAGAATCTTCCCCTGCTTTCCTGTTGCCCTCCAAATGCAGCCTAAACATATTCACCTGGCATTCAAGGCCCTTCATGATCTGGTCCTTATAAGTGTCTGCAGCACCGTCTTCCTTTACATCTCTCCGTGCAGCTCTGCTCTGATCAATTCCATCCTAGCCATCCAGCGCACCCAGTGCTTTCACACTGCCGTGCCTTTGCCTACGCTGTTACCTCCACCTGGAATGCCTTTCCTTGCATACTCATCCGCTGAGTAGCTACCAGCCCTTCAAAGCCCAGCATGAATGGAACCTCCTCCTCTTTTGTTCCTCTGGGCCTCCTCTCCCTCGTTCCTGTGTGCGCAGTTTTGTTCTGCCTTTGGTGACAACTCTATTTTTGATGTCTCCCAGGCCAGACTGGAAACACCCTGAGGTCACATCCTGGGGCAGAGACATCTCTGTGCCTCCTGGGGGGCCAGGACACAGAGCTATTTGATAAAATGAAGTGAAATTGATGTGTGTGTCTCCTGCAGTTTGACCTTCAGCAGGTGCACATCTACTGTGACCCGGAGCTCGTGCTGGAGGAGGGCTGCTGTGAGATTTTACCAGCAGGGGTGAGTGGCCCGGCCCTTGGGCTGCCCAGGGACACACTGTGCTGGAGATGAGGGTCTGGAAGGTGATGCCTGGAGGTCTTAGGAGGAGTCTGCTCCTGTACTGACCCTAGCCCCGCTCTTCCACCAAACAGTGCCCCCCAGAGACCTCCAAGGCCCGCCGGGACACCCAGAGCAATGAGCTCATTGAGATCAATCCACAGTCTGAAGGCAAGGTCTACACCCGCTGCTTCTGCCTGGAGGAGCCTCAAAACAGCCAGGTGGGTGGGCAGGACAGGTGGATGCCAGCACAGGCAGGCACAAGTGAGATACCCCTCCCCTGAGCTGACTGACGTCTGCCACCAGGGTCAGTTGGCCATGGGCCCAGGGCAGGAGGGGCACTGGAAGCCCTCCCTATTTGTACACCACCCCTAAATGATTCAGGGAGGCAGAGGCAGCCCACTGGCCACCACTGGGTGGCCCTGTGCCCACCTACCTATGGGTGTTGAGAGTGGTACCATCTAGCTCTGGCACTGCCTAGACCCTCACGGATGCCATCCAGACTCTTCTGATGAGGGCAGGACCAGGCTTGTCCCTCAAAGCCAGTTTCTCCAGAACAGAGATACCTGGGATCAGAGGTCAGGTCATACTGCTTCCCCCCAGGGATGGCTCACTCTCCTGGGCCCAGCGCGAGCCAGGGCCAGACTGGTTTTACACCCAGCACCATGGCCAGCTGTCTGCCCACTCTCAGGTTCTTTAGAGGTGGCATGGAAGTCTGGTTCCTCCCTTAGCCCCACCCCCTGGCTGGGCACTCTCCCTGCCCGCTCGGGCATCCTGCCCAGCCTTGGGCTGCAGGAACACAGGATCCCATTGATGCATGGTCTTGTTGGCTCTGACATCACATGGGTGGGTGGGGGGGGAAGGAGGGGGACCTGTTGGGGCAGCCACAGGGGCCTGAGCAGGCCCTTGATGCCCCAGGAGGTGCCAGATGCCAGGCTGAGGGGTTACCTGGGGCCCATGCCCCCTGCCTGGGTGCCCCTTTCCAGCCTGGACCCCAGAACTTCCCCCTCCTCAAGGGTTTCTCTTTGCTCTGTCTGCCCAGGTGGATGCCCAGCTGACGGGAAGAATCAGCCAGAAGGCAGAAAGGGGAGCAAAGGTAGAGGTGGGGGTGGGGGGAGGAGCCTACCTGCCCTCAGTCTGCCCTCTGTGCCCCTGTAAACCCCAGGGATAAGGTGCTCCACTCCCACTCTCCTCCCGCCTTTCCCACCTCCTGGACAGAGCTTAGGACATGTAGGTGCCAGCTCTGATCAAGAAGGACGGATGGGGGTGAGACAGACGCAGTGCCTGGCACTCTCTAGAGTGCCCACTCCTGTTGGTTTGGGGGTAGGGGTGTTGGAAACAGTGCTCGGCCCCCTGAGCTCCCTGCCCATTCCCACACCCCCCACCCTTTCCTCAGGTCCATCAGGAGACAGCAGCCGATGAGGTAAGCCTCCCAGTGGACTGGCAGCAGGGGAGGTGCCAGCATGAACCCTTTGCACCAGGCTTTGGGCACGGATCCTCAGCATAGGGGTGCTGGCTGACTACACAGCTCCTGGCATTCCTTGAGGGCCTGATGCTGGGCCCTGTCTGTCCACTGCCTCTCGTTGGGTTGGGGGGTAGGTAGCCCTGGAGGACACTCCTGCTGAGTTGGCAGCAAATGGCCACAGGCATCATGGGGAGAGCCCAGCCTTCAGCCACGGTGCCCTTGGATTCTGGGCCGTACTCTGCCCCAGCATGCTGTGTGACCTGGGGCGTATTGCTATTCCTCTCTGGGCTTCAGTTTCCCCATCTGAAAAATGGCTGTCGGGCTGGGTGGGTGGGAAATGAGGGGTGAGGCTTGTTTTATAGGATTCCTATCTTCAGGCTCCCCTCAGATTCCACTCAAGACATGTGTGATGTTCTGTGGGCCTGGTGGTGATGGAGGTGGGGAGGGCTCACCCCAGGGGCTCAGAATTGACCTCTTCGCCTGCTCTTCCCTTTCAGTGTCCGCCCTGTGTCCATGGTGCCTGGGACAGCAATGTGAGTGAATGGAGGGTGTGCAGGGTGGAGCGGGCAAGAGCCGGGAGTGGACGTTGCCTAGAGCTGGCTTGGCAGCCTCCTGGGTGAGGACAAGGGGGTCTTTGTACACTTTCACACTCGCTCCCTGCCCATCTCCCAGAGCCGGGCTTAACCCCCACTGCCATCTCCACCAAGCCAGGACTGTGTGGAAGAAAGCCTGTGACCTGCCTTGTCATCTGCAGTGTGTTCGGGTTCAGGGCATGGGCACGGGATGGTGGCCGGCAGGACCAGCGCCTTGGTTGCTGATCGCAGCTTTGCACTCCCTGCAAGTTCTGCCCCTGCCCTGGTGGAGGCTTCCTTCATTCTCCTGGAGGCCTAGAGAAGGGGAAGAGCTGGCTCAGCACGGCAAGGGCTCCCACAGCGTTGGTTCAGGGCCTGCTGTCTCTTTCTAGCTGGCCCTGGTCCAGCCTTCCTATGGGGGTCCAGAAGGGCAAGGAGAGGGGCTCAGTGTGAGCCCAGCTGGCACCCAACTGTGCCTCTTCCATAGGCAGCATGAGTCACCATTTTTCTGGGGCCTAACATTCTGAGTTGACCTGCCACATTGGTCCACCAAGGGCACAACCCCAGCTCCCCTCAGCTCCAAGCCCCCTGACTTTGGGGGACATCAGGAGTACCTCCTAGGCTCCCTGCTCCCTCTTTCAATCCAGTCCCCCACCAAATCTGTTAAGACTGATGGTCCCCAGATGTGCAGAGGTTACCATGGAAACCAAGCAGCCATGTTATCCCAGCAACTGGGAGGCGGAGCTAACCAAAGCCAGGCAGTTTAGAGGAGGTAGGTTAGACCCTCTGCAAATGTTACAGGCTGAGGAAATGGAATCGGCTTGCTAGTTTGCCTGGGAGGCAGAGCAGGGGCTGGGATACAGGCTGCTGGTCCTGCTACCATGCTGTGTGACCCTGTCTAAATTGCTTGACTTCTCTGGGCCCCTGGTTTTCTCTCTCTACCGGAAGTGTGATGCCCTCTCCTCTGTCCCCTCAGGTCACACTTGCTCCCTCTGGCCCCAAGGTGAGTCCTAATGGAGAACAGGACATTCCCGTCCTCTTTAGCAGCCCCAGCCATTCCCACAGCATGTGACCCTGTGGCTGTGTGTTTATATCAGGGCCACCTGAGCCTGTATGTGTGTAGGGTGATTAAGTGTATGCGTGGTAAAGAAAGCAGGGGGTTGTGTGTGTACAAAGATGCTAAGAGCTGCCCTTTTCTGAGGCCCTTCTGTGCACCAGGCCCTAGGCCACACCTATGCACACTTATTACCCTTTTGAACCCTCTCAATAGTCAGCCTGCAGGGTGGGTGCTATCATTTTACTTCAGGGGAAACTGAGGCCCAGCTGTGCCCACATATGTCTGACAGGGTGTGTTAGAATGATTATGTGTGGGTGTGGCTACATGCATCTCTGGGACACATGTTTGCATATGTGTGGCACACGAAGGCTGGAGTTGAACCCATATACCTGTGGGCCTAACGAGGCTGCAGAGCTTGTGAGTGATGGGGAGCGAAGCTATGCAACTGTGAGTTGTGCTTGTGTGTGCTCGTCAATACCGTTTTATTGATGAAGAAACTGAGGCTCAGAAAGGCGACATGACCTGCTCTGAGTGACATGCTAGCAAGTACAGGATTTGAAGTCAGGCAGCCTGACACTCAGCCAGCATGGGTTTCTGCCACCGTGCATGTGTGTGTCCATATGCCTCCAGCTGTGCTGTGTGTGAGCTGATGTGCTTGGGTACGGGTGTGGGGGATGGGATACCCCCCTGCTTGAGACTGTAGATTTGCCAAATATAGCGTCTTGGGGTGGGAGGACATGTGGATGAACAGGTGTGGAATCCATATGCTTGTGTGTGGTGGGGGGAGGCGTGGGGCAGGACACTGCTCACATGTGTGCGTATTTGCGTACCCATGTGTGGGGGGATGGGTGGAGGGGGCCAGAAGTGGGGAGAGCTTTCTCAAGGCTCCCATGTGCCCCCTCTGGTCCTATCTTCCATTCTGGTTTCACTCTCAGGGAGGGAAAGGTGAGCGGGGCCTGCCTGGTCCACCAGGCTCCAAGGGAGAGAAGGGAGCACGGGTAAGTGTCCCAGCCCTGCCCGTGGCAGGACCTTTGCCAGCTGTGCCCTGGGGTGAGGTGGGATGTGAGCCATCATCCCATCATCCCAGCAGAAAGCCTGCAGCTTGGCCCAGATCACGGGAGGGGGGTGAGGGCCAGGGTCTTTCTAGGGGTTTGGGTGTAGAAGCCCCCCTTTTCTAGGGATACTTAGGACTATGGGGTTCCCGGGCCGATCCTCCTCACAACACATCTAGGGGACTTCCCCAGGAGTTCCCACCCCTGATCCCTTGTTCCCTACTCCCAGGGCAATGACTGTGTTCGAATCTCCCCGGATGCCCCGCTTCAGGTAAGACTTGGAGGTGATGCCTGCTTCAGGGCCAATATGGGGCCAGCCCCTGGGGAGGGACTGTGCGCTTGGCAGCCCGTCAGGTGACCCTCTGCCCCTCTCAACACTGTGTTCCCCTGTTCAGTGTGCAGAAGGCCCGAAGGGAGAGAAGGGGGAGTCAGGAGCTCTGGTGAGTGTGGGACCAGGGATAGGGCAGGGATGGTGGGTCCAGGGCCCAGCCTTACCCTCCCTTCCTCTGTCTCCCTTCCTCATCTCAGGGACCCTCAGGACTCCCAGGCTCAACAGGCGAGAAGGTAACAAGCCTGGATTTGGAGGGGGGATTTCCAGGGAGGTCTGCAGGCTCTACAGCCATGAGGAAGGAGGAGTCGGGGTTCTCTGAGGAGAGGGTGTCAGTGGGCACAGAGCTGGCAGGACCCTCCCTCCCCCATCTCCCCCACCCCAGTCACCCTGCCTCGTCCAAATACCCAGCCGACCTAGAGGGAAATGCCACAGATTCCCCCAGTAAGTGGCCTGGCTGGTCTGGAAGTTCTTCCTGTTGTCTACCCTCCCGTGGTGATTGAAGCCATTCACCCTCAGGGGAGACAGAGACCAGGGGTCTAGAAGGCAGTTGTCCCTCCACCAGATGGAGCTGCCCAGCTGTCCCAGGCCCTTCCCTCATCCTGGTCACTCTGCTTCTTCCTTCCCCAGGGCCAGAAAGGCGAGAAGGGCGACGGAGGCATCAAGGGCGTGCCGGGAAAGCCAGGCCGGGACGTAGGTGCCTGGGACCCTTCCCCACCATAACCCGCAGCACGGGGTCTGAGAATGCTGGGATTTAACCTTCGGGAATCCAGCCCCCTCCCCTTGCTCAGACAGGGTGGGGAGGGGCTGTGCCACAGGAGGCACAGCAAGAAGGGGACAGAAAAGGACCTGAGCCCAGGCCCCCTCACTCCCAGCCTCAGAGCCCCGAACCTCTAACACCATAAGGTTGACATGTGCTGACCTTGGGGCACCAGGGTGGGCTCTGGTTTGGGGGAGGGGCAGGGAGGGTGGGACAGGTGGGCATTCACCTCTCCCAGTGGGGCGGTGCCAGGCCTCAGGGCTGTTTGTACACCCTCCCCCTTATCCCCCCACAGGGCCGGCCAGGAGAGATCTGTGTCATTGGGCCCAAAGGGCAGAAGGTGAGTTGTGGATGTTTGCGGGGTGGAGATGGGGTGGCAGGGCCGGGGTGGCAGCTCTCTGATGCCCACCTTATGTCTGTGCCAGGGAGACCCTGGCTTTGTTGGGCCTGAGGGGCTGGCAGGAGAGCCTGGGCCCCCCGGCCTCCCTGGACCCCCTGGGATGGGACTGCCTGGGACCCCGGTGAGTACCCCCTTGCTTCTCCTGCTGTGCTTTTCTCAGAGACCGCTCTCCCACCCTGGCCAGGGAATGAAGGGGGGAAGATAAGGCTCTGTCCCAGGGATCCTGGCTGGAGGAGAGGGTGAGGGTAGAAGATCTCGCTGTAGCGAGAGGTCCCTGGAAACTTCCACGTGACTCTGTTTCTGCCCTCAGGGGGATCCAGGTGGCCCACCAGGCCCCAAGGGAGACAAGGTAAGCATAGGTGGGAGTGTGGTCACGTGGGGAGCTCCATGCTTGACAGGAGGAGAGAGAAGGGGCCGGGGCAGCTTCCCACAGGGGAAGCAAGTCCCAGGGAGGAGGCCGGGCCTTTGGAGGAGGAGGCTGGGCTCGGCTTGGCCAGGCCCCTTGGCGGGGAGCGTCCTGTCCCCATCCCAGTGCTCACTGAGCTGCTCACTGCAACCTCCGCCTGTGTTCCAGGTATAGGGTTGGGCAGACCTAAGTGTTGTAAAGATCCAAGTGGACTTTGCTGGAGGGCCCAAGCTCATTTTAGAGCCTTGTGCCTGGATGTGCAGAAAGCTCTGGAAATTTCTGTCTGTGACTGCTGGGGTCATGCGGATCACCTCTTAACCTGTGCACCAGTGAAGGGGCACACAGAAGCTTCATTTTCTCCCTTCCTTTGAAACCTAGAATGGCTTGGGTTAGACACGGAGGGCAGGCAACAGGAACCGACCGAATGGAACAAATGGCAACAAGAGATTTGGCAACGATTGTTCTGCCATCACAGAGGGGCACGGGTGGGGAAGGGGGAACGCACCGAGATTGCATTGGCCAGAAGGCTCCCCCCCTTATCCTTTCTTCTGACCACAGGGCAGCTCGGGGATCCCAGGAAAGGAAGGCCCTGGTGGGAAACCTGTGAGTGACACCAATCCAGCAGGGGAGGGTCGGCTCTTCCAAGGCCTCTGGAGGGAGGGGCTAGGTCCTCCGGCCCTCAGTTGGCACACCAGCCCTCTGCCCTGGCACTGATGCCCATTGCCTCTTTTCTAACAGGGGAAGCCAGGTGTGAAGGGAGAGAAGGTGAGTCTTAGTCCTGGCTGCCCAGATCGGGGTGGGAATGGGACCCCCTTTCTGCAAATGACAGTGAGCATCAAGGGCCCTAGGCGTAGGGGTGCTGGACCTTCCTCAGGGGACCCCCACCCGTTCTTCCTCTGATGTCCATGTGCAGTGAGTACATAAAGAACCTGGCTTAGGGGTGAGCTGGGTTCAAACTCTGCCTCCACCACACACATGGTTATGAATGTGCCAGATCAATTAGCTTCTCTCTTAGCCCAAGTTTCCATGTCTGTCAGTGGGGCACAGTCATGTTTTAAGGCTTACGGCGAGGATGTAGTTTTGCGCCACCCTGGAATCTTGTGGTGAATGAATGAGTCAGTTGAACAGGAAGCCCCAGCGGCATTCCTGCTGTCCACTTTGATGTTGGGGGTGGGGCTCTGGTGGACCCAACGTCTAGGGCTGGTCTGCGCAAGAGGCCCCTTGCCTTCCCTGGGGTCTCAGCCCCACCCTGTCCACATATTGCCTCTCCCTTCTGCTAGGGTGACCCCTGTGAAGTGTGCCCAACACTGCCTGAAGGGTTCCAGAACTTTGTTGGACTTCCTGGAAAGCCAGGGCCCAAAGGGGAGCCTGGTGATCCTGTACCAGCCAGGGTGAGTGCCCAGGGTGACCATTGAGGGACCTCCCCCAACACACAAAGAAACCTGGGGGCATGATCATAGAGAGGAATTGGGCAGAGGGGCTGGGTACTTCTCGTGGCTACAGAGAGATTATGGGCAGAGAGTCTAGGCTCTTACTGTGGTAAGGGGTCTGAACCATAGAACTCAGGGCTGGGCTAGAGTGCCACCTCCGGTCTCCATGGCAACCTCCCAGGGCTTTCCAGGAGACTCTAGGATGCCTTTTGGGCAAGCTGGGCTGGAGCCCACCCTTACTGTGAGTGAGGCTGTGTCCTAGGATTGGGTATGTTTTGGGGGTGGAGGAAAGGAGTGAGCAGGACTGGGTTAGCCCCCTCTCTCACAGACCCCCTCTTTCAGGAGCACCTGGGAGCTGTCAGACAAAAAGGTGATCGGGTATATGCAGGAACTTTCCACTGGGTTAGCTTAACCTGGCGTCATTCCCCCCGCCACGCTCCTGCTTGTTATGTGGGTTGATGAACCCTGCCTCTGGGGTGCTGGCCTTGGACCCCATGGGACCCCTAGGTGTTTGGACGGTTTGCGTGTGTGACATTGCTGTCCTCGCATATTGCCAGGGAGTTTGGGGGTGCCCCATCGTGCCCTGCCTCAGCCCACAAACCTTTTTACCCTGCAGGGAGACCCTGGCATCCAAGGCATCAAAGGAGAGAAGGTGAGGGAGCCCTGCTCTCCTGGCTGCCCTCCTCTGCCTACCTGGAAGCATTTCTGATCCTTCCTCTTCTTTCCCCAGGGGGAGCCCTGCTTGTCCTGCAGCTCGGTTGTAGGGGCCCAGCATCTTGTGTCCTCCACAGGGGCCAGTGGAGATGTGGGTTCCCCTGGCTTTGGTCTGCCTGGCCTTCCGGTGAGTGACGACTTTCTCCCAGCCCAGCCCAGTTCAGCCATCCTTGCCATACTGTTGATCTCCCTGGCTTTTCAGATCCCAAGTCTCAGGGCAGGGATCAGGAGGGAGGGGAAGAGGCAGGTGTCCCAGGCCTGTCTCCTGGTCCCTCCCTCCGTCCCTGTGCTACCCCAGGCTCCTTGCCCTGGAACTTCCTCTTAGCACCTCTAGCTTCAGTTGTCTAACTGAAGAAACTGTCCAGCTACCTGAAGGACATAATTCCTATCTTACCGTTCTGTTTCTGGTTGGACACTGGGACCCGGGGAGCCTTGGAGAGGTGGGAGTGGGGAGATGCTGAGACTCTGTCTTGGTTGTTTTTCAGGGTAGAGCTGGGGTTCCAGGGCTGAAAGGAGAGAAGGTGAGACCTGGGTTAGATGTCAGGGACACTGGAGTTTCTTGGCAGGCAGGCAGGGGAGGAGCGGTGCGGGCGGGGAATAAGGGTAATATAAACAAGAGATTCAGACGGTAAATTCACAGTGAAATTAATTTACTAGTGTTTTGCAGACTTGAGTCAAAGAATTTATTTCTGAGAGCCCTCATGTTCTGTAAGAGAATTCCTTAGTGTAGCTGTGATGATATTCTAAAACTATAAAGCACATTCAAGATTACCTTATAATATTTATAATATGTAACACTTCTTTATTGCTTAAGATGTGCCGGGCACTATTCCAAATCTTGTAAGTATATTCACTTGTTTTGTCCTCCCAGAGTTTATGGGGTATGTGCTCCATTATTCCCATTTCACAGATGAGGAAACGGAGGCACAGAAAGGCCAAGTAAATTGCCAGGTGATTGGATGCAGAGCTGGGATTGAGCCCAGGAAGCCTGGCTCCAGAGACTGTAATCTTCACTACGCCTGTGGGTCACTCAATTTCAGTGCCTGTGTTAACGTATCTATTTATGAGTGCATTGGAGACAAATGGCAGGCTTGAACTTCTAATGCAGTGTTACCCAAATGTTACCCAAATTCTGTGGGTGTATGAGTGCTCAAGTGTGAGAAACACTGAAGTATGTGTGCAGACTCAACCCTAACAGGGGAAGCCCACATGTCACATCACATGTGGGGCCTTTGCACCCCCACCCCACCTGCCGCCTCTTCCCAGCTTCCCCGTCTCAGTCATCAGCTCACAGCCAGCCCCTCAAAGCCCAGCCTTGCGGTCCTCCTCAGATCCTTCACTCCTGACGCTGCCCCCTCCCTCTAGCCCCCCAGCGAGTCCTGACAGTTCTGCCCATGATGGCTCTCTCACCCCCTCCACTTCTCTCCATGCCCACCACTGCCATGGTAATCTGCGTCCCCATGGCCTCTCTCCTGCATGGTGGAACCTCCTCTGGCCTGCCCGTGGCCACTGTAGCCCTGCGGCAGTCCGGTTTTCACCTGGTAGTTTTTCGTGTGTGTGTGTGTGTGTCTGTGTGTTGTTGTTGTTGTTTTTTTTTTGAGACTGAGTCTCACTCTGTTGCCCAGGCTGGAGTGCAGTGGCGTGATCTCTGCTCACTGCAACCTCCACCTCCCAGGTTCAAGTGATTCTCCTGCCTCAGCCTCCCAATTAGCTGGGATTACAGGCGTGCACCACCACACTCAGCTAATTTTTGTAGTTTTAGTAGAGACGGGGTTTTGCCATGTTGGCCAGGCTGGTCTCAAATTCCTGACCTCAAGCGATCTACCCTCCTTGGCCTCCCAAAATGCTGGGATTACAGGCGTGAGCCATCGTGCCCAGCCTTCACCCGGTAGTTTAATGTGGCTTTGTAGAAGAATCAGTATTTCCCTCCTTAGAGTCCCTCTGTGACTTACTTTCTAACATAGCTCCACTGTATCTCACAGGACCCCGGATGCCCCAGCCCCCATCCTTCCCAAATTCATCCGCTTCTTCCCCTTCTCTTTGGGTTTACTCTGCTTTAGCCATGCGGATCTTCTTTCCATTATGGAATATGTCCGGACTACTCCCACCCGTCAGATTTTGTACTTGTGGTTCCCACTAGAAGCATCCAGAATGTTTTTCCTCTCTACCCTCCCCCATTCTTTCATTGGATGACCTTATTCTCATTCTTCTGGTAATAATCAGGGTTAACACCTCTCTGACCACCTCCATTTACTCTGTCTCATCACCTTGTTGATTTCCTTCATAGTACTCACCACTGTTTAAAATGATGATTTAGAAAGTTCTGCGTGTGCAAGCTCAACAGGCATTGCTGTTTGTCCTGCTCACTGCTGTCTACCCAGTGCCTCAGCCCAGTGCTCCGCCTGTAAAGGTGTCCAATGAAAGGCTGTTGGAAAAATGCCTTCGTGATTTTTGTGTGCTGAGACAGGGCTGAGGGTGGGCTGGATTCCATGAGGTGAAGCTGAGGGCAGAAATAGGGCTTCTAGCCTCTGGCTGGTTACAGAGTCCCTTGGGGACCTTGGAGAAAGCCCTCTTCCTCTCTGGACATGAGAGGGTAGTCTGGACATCTGAAGGGGCTGCTTTTACAGTTTTGGGTTTGGGATTGCTCTAGCACCTGGACTCCATCCCCTCTTTAATCATGGTTTCTGTGCTTTCTCTCAGGGTAACTTCGGGGAGGCAGGGCCAGCTGGCAGTCCAGTAAGTATGTTTTGGATGGCAACAGCTTGGGAGAGGACAAGGTGGGAGGGGCTGATAGGCATGGCCCTGGCAGATGCTGGGCATTACCTGTAGCGTCTTAACATGCAGGGGACACCAGGACCAGTGGGGCCAGCAGGCATCAAAGGGGCGAAGGTGAGTCTGGGGACATTCTCTGTGCTGCAGCCTGGGTGAGCTTCCTAGATAGACACTCGTCTTGCTCGACTTCGAACCCTCTGGGGCTCCTTGCTGTCTGTCGGGCAGAGTCTGACTCCTTAGCAAGGCACGGAGACCCCTGATGACTCAGCTCCACCTTTGTTTCTTTCCTGTTCTCCCTTCATCTTTCCGAAGATAACCCCTCACCCAGCAGAGGTGCAGTGTCAGACCCAGTGACATTCCCCAGCCCTGGATTCCAAACCTGGCTCAAGTGCACTAGGGCCTGGGGGACCCCCTAACTCAATGTCCTTGCTTGGCAGGGGGAGCCCTGTGAGCCGTGCCCAGCCCTGTCCAACCTTCAGGATGGGGATGTCCGTGTGGTGGCCTTGCCTGGCCCATCCGGAGAGAAGGGGGAACCTGGGCCTCCAGGCTTTGGCTTGCCAGGAAAACAGGTGAGGTGGGATATAGGCAGGGGCCTCTGGACGGGGGATGCAGGCGGGGCTAAGGAGAGGGGAGGGGTCCCGCCTGGGTCTCTTGACTCCCTGGGCAGTTGGGGGTAGTAGGGAGGGTGTGGCGGGGTCAGAGCCTCTGTCTCCAGCAGGAGCTGCCCTCACAGGTCTCTGCCCTTTATCCTGGGACAGAGTATGGCAGAGTGGGCAGAAAGCACGCCATCCTAGGAGCAGAGAGACCTGGGTTCCAATCTTAGCTTTGCTTCTTACTAAGTCTTTGACTTGAGCAAGTCACCTTCTCTCCACCTCTGTTTCCTGCACAGAGTAAAGCCTAGTAATGGCGTGTGTGAAGTGCTTAGTGGCACACCATGGGCACTGGGGAAATGGCAGTTACCACTGTGGTTATTATCACTGTTACTGCTTTCATAGTAACGGCCAGCACTGCCACAGTGGACACTATGTGCCAGACACTGCTGCACACGACATATTAGCTTGTCTAACCTCACAGGATCCCTACAGGGCAGAAGCCTATACTATTTTTATCATCCCCATTTGACAGCTGAAGAAACTGAGGTACGGAGATAGATGAGCTAATTTGCTCATGTCACCCAGGCAAAGAGTCTGGCACAAATCTTTGCTCTGCACCTGGGCAAGATTGCTTCACTAGCACGAAAGCAGAGATTTTGTTTGTTTGTTTACTGTTGTATGCCCCAGCCTGATGTGGTGCCGGGCACTTTGGGGTGGCTGGTATGAGTGAGCGGGTGCTGGAAATGCTTTCTCTTCAGGGCAAGGCTGGAGAGCGTGGACTGAAGGGGCAGAAGGTGAGAGGGCCTCCGTGGGCACGGGGGTGGGCATGGCATCCTCTCAGATCCCCTCCTTGCCTCCTTTTCCTCCCTCCCTAGCCCCCAACCCTCAGCCCCAGCAAAGGACTGTGAGTGCCTGCGAGTCCCAGGGGGCAACCTGCCCCCGGCTGGGCCATCCTTGCTTTCCTTGAACCCCACTCCTTACAGGGTGATGCTGGGAATCCTGGAGACCCTGGAACGCCGGGCACCACAGGGCGGCCAGGACTGTCAGGAGAGCCTGGAGTTCGGGGCCCCGCGGGGCCAAAAGGAGAAAAGGTTAGTCAGGCGGGGTGGTTGGGGTCGGGGAGTTTGTTGCATAAAAAAAATCAGGTGTCGCACCAGTGAGGGAAGGACTGCAGGGCCAGCTGGGGCCTTAACGGCTGTCAGAGTCACTGAGCGGAGGCTCCTCGGGGCTTCTCCTCTGCTAGGAGTGTCAGGGGCCTGTTTTGATTTCCCAGGCTGACGTGGGAGCATTCAAGGGGCAGAGTGTTCAGAGGGGTGCAGGGTGTCCTGGCCTGGGTGCCAGCCCCAGCTCATGGGCTCCTGGCTGTACCCATCTCTGACCAGGGTGATGGCTGCACTGCCTGCCCCAGCCTGCAGGGGACAGTGACCGACATGGCAGGACGGCCTGGGCAGCCCGGCCCCAAAGGAGAGCAGGGCCCCGAAGGCGTGGGCCGACCTGGTAAACCCGTGAGTTGCCTGCCCTCCGGCCCTTCCCTGCCTGGGCTTTGCCTCCTCTCCCTCCTGTCCCCCTTTCTCCTGTGGGGACTCCATGGGCCACCTTATGCCTTTTAGGGCCAACCCGGTCTACCAGGAGTTCAAGGGCCCCCAGGACTGAAGGGCGTGCAGGTATGTGTGAGTCTTGGGGCCCTGGGCTGTAGCTACGTGAGGGCAGGGGTGGCATAGGGAGATCCATGGGGGCAGTGGGCCTGGAGTGGGAAATGGAGGCAGGGTGCAGGGCAGGGAGAAGCTGGAGGAGAAGGGGCTGGGGAGAAGGGGAAAGGGTGACTGGAGAACCTCGAGCCAGGGACTGTCCTTCTGCCTCTTCAGGGAGAGCCAGGGCCTCCAGGAAGGGGAGTCCAGGGACCCCAGGTGAGTCTCTAGCCCTGCCTTTGCCTGTCCTCTCAACACTTCCATTAGCCAGCTACCTACTTCCATCCACTCCCAAACTTCAGGGCTCTGCCTGCCCCCAGATGCACAGGACTTAGTTCTGGGACCAGGGATCAGGCCGCAGCCCTGGCCTGCTGTTGCTTCTGTCAGGGACTTGCCTTTGACCCCAGCCTCTCTGACCCTCAGGGTCTCCTTGGGGAGCTCTTCTGAATTTGGGCTGGCAGATACCCCACCCAGACCAGGTCTGCCGGTGCGGCAGGGCCAGTGGGTCAGGTTGGCTGTGGCTGCTGTGCCCTAGTCTGCCCTTTCTGACTTGCAGGGGGAGCCTGGAGCCCCGGGTTTGCCTGGCATTCAGGTACGTCTGCCTGAGTCCTGAAGGAGGATAGCAGGGGAGGGGGCCATTCTAGGATATGGGTTAACTAACTGTGCTTCCATCTGCAGGGACTTCCGGGACCTCGGGGACCACCTGGCCCCACTGGAGAGAAGGGTGCCCAGGTGAGCCTCTGCCTCCATGGGTATTGGGCCTGCAGTATTCCAGAGTGTCCCAGAAGCAGGCACAGGGGACATGGGGGCCAAGTGATGCCTATCAGAGGGCTGCCTAAGACCTGTTGAGATGTGTCTTACCTGCTGGGTTGTAGCTGGCTTCCAATTCTGCCCCTGAGACCTTTGTACCTTCTCTTACACAGGGATCTCCAGGGGTGAAAGGAGCCACCGGACCCGTGGGACCTCCTGGGGCCAGTGTCTCTGGGCCTCCGGTAAGTCTTCTCTGTGCTCCATGCTGGTGGTGTTGCTGGAACCAAGGATGTTTCTGCTGGGAAGAGGGCACAGGGCTGACCCTGCCCATCCCAGCAGCACAGGGGATGGGAGGAGAGAGGCCTCAGTCCAGCCTCAGACAAGGAAGACCTCACTCTTTTAGGGGAATGCTTGAATAATACAATAATGATCACCACCATTTTTTGAGCAGTGATCATGCTGAGGCCCTGTGCTAAGCTCTAAACACAGAAATTCATGTCATCCTCACATCAGCCCTGTAAGGGAACTCACTTCATAGATCAGGAAGTGGAAGGCCAGAGGGTGAGGAGGCAGAGCCAGGGACTTCAACCTAGGCCTGTCTGACTCAAACCAAAGCCCATCCCCAGTCATTAGGGACATGTGAACCGGTGCTGCCCAGTACAACTGTCTATGAGGATGGAAACGCTGTGTTCTGCACAACCACAGGTGGCTGTTGAGTGCATCTGAAATGTGGCTAGTGTGACTGAGGAACTCAATTTTAAGTGACATTTAATTTTAATTAATTTAAATTTAAATAGCCCCATGTGGCTACGGACTACTGTATCAGACGGCACAGATCCAGACCAGCAACTACCTCCAGTATAATTGGAAAGACCTTCCCTTTGTACTATTCACCCAGTGGCTCCCACGTTTTAAAAGACATGTCTATTGAACAAATTGCACGGATTAAGTAATCATAAGTGCATTTTCTCATTTTTAATCATCAAAGACCTGTATAGTCGTCAGCTTCTACTCCACATGAACCCGCTAGAATTTTACCAGATAATCTAATTGCAGCCAAAATCAAAGGCATGCTACCTTTCAGCCAGTCTGTTCCATGCCAGGCGGTGGGCAAATGCGTAATTTGTCTTGGGCTTTTGGCAATGTTAAAAATAGCCCAGTGAACTGTATCCTCTTCTATCTTTGCGGATCCCTGGAGAAATTCTAGTTCCAGTTTGGGATTCACTGATAGGAGAGTGCACCAACGTCCAAAGCAGGCAGGGACTCGCCCAAGCCCACACAGCCGGTCTCTATTGTCCCTCAGAGCTGGACAGCCAGGGTTCCTGCCTGTCCCAGGGAGCCCCAGGCAAAAGGAGAGATGTGGGCCAGGTCCTCAGGGAGCTTCAAGTCCCACGCGTGAAGGTGGCGGAGCCCACATGAAGGAACTATGAGCACAGAGCTATGAGCCTCTGCGCGGCCAGGCTGGCTTCTCCTGGCCTGAGCAGACTCCATGCCGTTGCCCAAGCTGCTTTCCTTTTCAGGAGAACGTTCCAGACCTCTCCTCATGCTGAATTCCATCCAGCAGGCTTCCCTTCCTCAGCCCCACACTCGCTAGGGGCGTGACCCTAGGCAAGCGACAGCTTCTCAAAGTCTCCAATTTCTTGGAGGGGCTGAAATCCCTTTCTCCCAGTTAGGTCAACAGATGTAACTTTTGTGATAGGGAGAAAGTGTATCAAGCACTAAAGGGAGAGAGGAGAGAGCAGAGACTTCAGGCTACACATGCCTGGCTGCAGCTGGCTGTTGGGTCTATCATGAAGTTTCTTCAGGGCTCAGTTTCCACACCTGAAAACCAGAACAATACCGTCCTGCCGGGCTGGGAGAGCGGATTCCATTCAGTGTTCCCCGACGGGTACTTGGCCCAGTGGCTGGCACTCAGACGTGCTCAGGAAATGCCAGTCTTCTTCCTTGTCCGGCATCTCAGTCTCCTCCTCTGGAACGTGGGCCCTCGGCCCTGGGCTCCAGGGGAACCTGGCGCTGCTTCTGTTTGTCCTACAGCCCTTTTCTGCAGCAGGCCAGATGGCTGGCCGCTGCCCAGTCTCACCCTCTGACTCTGGGCTCTCTCCCTTCAGGGCCGTGATGGGCAGCAAGGACAGACGGGACTCAGAGGGACACCAGTGAGTACAGTGTCTTGGGGCAGCAGGAAGCCATGGCCGGCCCTGCCTCGGCACCCCTATCTGCTCACCTTCCTGTGTTTCTTCCCTGCAGGGTGAAAAAGGACCACGAGGAGAGAAGGTGAGTTCCAAGGGCCTGTGACCCATATTCTAGGGGATTAGCAGCCCCTCCAGCCTTCCCACCCGTGACCCATACTCTGGGGGATTAGCAGCCCCTCCAGCCTTCCCACCATGAACCAGGGGAGCCTGTGCACATGAAGCTGCCTTGGACTGGAGGATGGGGGTGGAGGAGGCATCCTGGGCTCCTTGCTACCCCCAGCTTTCTGGTTTCAGGGGCTCCACATATCCCCAGCTTCACCTGGTTGCTGGCCTGGGACTCAACCAGGATTATAGGAGACTGGAAAACTCCAAGGCCCCCTTAGGAGGGCAGCTGCATTTTCAAATGGGGGCTGAGTCAGAGGATGGGGCAGGAAGTGAGCTGGAAAGGACTAGTGGTGAGAGGGCAGAGAGGTGAGGGGCTCCCGAGCGAAGGGCATGGAAGCCAGGCTGGGCCCAGAGGAGCGGGGCTGCAGTTGTACTGAAAGCAAGATTACCTGCGTGGCAGCAGAGAAGGTTATAACTGACGACTGTGACAGCAGGACCATCGTTTGCTGAATAATCACCATGCGACAGGACCCCTGCATACACGAATCCATTTTGTCCTCCTGAGACTCCATGCACTTGGAATTATTGTTCCCATTTTACAGGCGAGGAGGCTGAGGTGCAGAGAGTTTGAACAGGTTGCCTAAGGGCACATTAGAAGAGGCAGATCCTGGATTGAAACCCTGGCCTCTCCATCTCTAGAGCCCCCGTGCCTCTCGGATGTCCATTTCAAGAGAGCCCTTCGTCTTCATCCATGTCTCACAAAGGCTCTTGTATTTTCAGGGTGAGCCAGGGGAGTGCTCCTGCCCCTCTCGAGGAGACCTCATCTTCTCTGGCATGCCGGTAAGTGGCGCTGTGAGAGCCTTCCCCCAACTGGGGGAGAGGACCAGCTTCAGCCTCATCTGGTGCCCAGTGTGCAAAGGCCCCGCAGGGCCACGCACCCCAGCCAGCCGCCTCCCCACGCAGCCCCGCGCTTGGTGTAGACGTTGCCTATAACCTCTCCCCTTCTTTTGCGACCCCCACTCCCACCCAGGGTGCTCCGGGACTTTGGATGGGCAGCTCCTGGCAGCCGGGCCCGCAGGTGTGTCGCTTGTCTCCTCTTGTCCGCCAGCGCCCCGCGGCTTGTCCACCCTAAACAGCTGCTCTCGGCCATGGGGCAGAGCTCTCTGCTGGCTCTGACTCTTTTCTCTTTCCCTCAGGGTCCACCAGGTATTCCCGGACCACCAGGCCCCCCTGGAGTACCTGGGCTGCAGGTAAAGGGGGAGAAGAGGATGAGGAGCTTGGGTGGCAGAGCTCATGGGTCAGGATGGCTGCTCCCGGCTGGACCCCAAGGATGCTGCTCCCCCACCCCAAAAACACAGACATGCCATTTCTCACTCCTCTGTTTACCTGCCTCCCAGGGTGGCAAGGAGGGCCCACTGAGCCTCTAGGCCAGGCTCTGCACTCCCAGCACTGTTTCAAGCAATGCACTGTTGCATCAGCTGTCAGGAACCCACAATCTGGGTCAGATAAAAATCCCTTACCCTGGTACAGAGCCCGGCCCACTGTTTTGGAGTAGCATTCAACACTCATTCATGCAACATGTGTTTTTGCACATTTGCTATTTTCTGGCACTGCTTTAACTGCTGTGAATACAGTAGTGGCTAAAAATAAAAGTCCCTGCCCTCTTGGAGCTTATATTCTAGTAAGAGAGACAGACAATAAGCAAGATAAATAAATAAAATATAGTGTGTTAGAAAGTGATACATACTAAGGAGAATGGTAAAGCAGGGAGTGAGTATAGAAAATGGAGTGAGGGCAGGAGAAGTATTTGCAAAATGTACTGAAAAGAAGGTGATGTTTGAATCAAAACTTAAAAGAGATGAGAAGCTGTGAGGGATAGCCTTTGTGGCAGAGAAAACAGCCGGTGCAAAGGCCCAGAGGTGGGATGTGTTTGGGGAATCGCAAGGAAGCCAGAGATAGTGAGGGAAGAGCATTAGGAGCCAAGATCTGTGTGACACTGTGAATAAAGGGTACATTCCAGAGGCAGGCAGCCTGAACTTGAATCCTGGCTCTGCCATGTGCTAGCTGTGTGACGGTAGGCAAGTTCCTTAACCTCTCTGTGTCTCACTGCCCTCTTCTGCTAAGTGCGCCTAACTCATAGGGCTTTTGTGAGTATTAAACAAGTTAATGCATGTGAAGGGTATAGAATTGTACCCATGACTATTATATATTATTTATGTGACAAATGCTTAGAAGGCATTAGCTATCATTATTATGATGATGAGTACTATTATTATTTTACGTCCATTCTTTTATTCATTTGAGCCTTACATAAAAGCCCCAAAAGGAAGGCAGTATTATTATTCCTAAGTCACAGCTGGACAAGCTGAGGCTCTGAGAGATGGAGTATCTTGTCTAAGGCCGCCCGACTAGGAATTGACAATGCTAGACTGGGGCTTCCTCATGCAAAGCACTTTTTACCTTCTTCTGATGCCTTTCAGGACAGTTCCCAGTGGTTTGCCTAGCAAGCCACATTTTCCAGAGGTTCTAGGTGGCATAGACACCACTGTCCGTGTGTCTGGCTCCCAGCTCCTAAGAGAGTGATTCTCACCTGAAGAAGCAGGGCAGCATCCCATGGAAGCTTTTTACAAGCTACTCCTCCTTGCCCCAATGATTTGATAGATTTCGTATCTTCCCTCCCCACCCCCGCCACCCTGGCACACCTCCCCTGCCACCGTGGGCTGGGAGTCTGCTCTAGTGAGCCACTGTTGCTGATGGGAGTCTCTGCCAGGATCCCAATTCTCTCTACCCTATTGGAAGTGCTGAACTAGAGCCCACGCCACATATTTGCAGCCACACATTTGCCGAGTGTCTGGGGCTTTTGGGGCTTCCTGCCACACTGCCAGGAAACAGGAATCTGTCTGCAGAGGGCTTGCAGTTTGCTTGGGGAAGCGTAAGAGTCATTTCAAAGTGACCCATTAATAAGCGAGAGCTGATGTAGTGTAAACCCTGCCAAGACATGCTGGGGAATGAGGCAGAAAAGAGTGACTGCTGAGTCTGGTCCCAGGCACCAGAGTCCTTACCTAGTGCCAGTGCTTGAGACCAAGCCGAGGCTGCTGCTCACAGGTACCTGCCCCATGCCAGGTGGGATGCAGGAGGGCCAAGCAGCTCCTTTATTCAGGTATAGAAACAGGCTCAGGGATGTACAGCACTTACTCATCCAAGGCTGTATTGTCCCAGTGCTTAGTTATCTCATTTCATCTCAGTCCATTCCACAGAGGAGGAAGCTGAGGCACTGAGGTTAAGAAAGATGCCTGAGGCAACTAGTAGGTCATTGAGCCCAGCTTTCAATTCTGGCTGCACTTTGCTTCCGCAGTAGGACAACAGGTAGAACATTTAGTTCTGAGAGGTCAGGAAAACAATTACAAAGTATCAGGCTTGAACTAACACACTGGCCCTGGAGAGGGGAGCAAGGGATGAATAATGATTTAAGGCATAATAATTAACATGTTCGGGCCAGGCATGGTGGCTCACGCCTGTAATCCCAGCACTTTGGGAGGCCAAGGTCGGCAGATCACTTGAGGTCAGGAGTTCGAGACCAGCCTGGCCAGCATGGCGAAACCCCGTCTCTACTAAAAATACAAAAAGAATTAACCGGGTTTTGTGGTGCATGCCTGTAATCCCAGCTACTCAGGAGGCTGAGGCAGGAGAATCGCTTGAACCCAGGAAGCGGAGGTTTCAATGAGCTGAGATTGCACCACTGCACTCCAGCCTGGGCGACAGAGTGATACATCTCAAAAAAAAAAATAATAATAAATAAAAAATAATAATTGACATGTTCAAGGCATTTTCCCTGTGCCAGGCACTGCTCTAAGCCCTGATGGTACACAGAGGTGCCAGGGGGCCGGATGGTGGCTGGCTCCGGGTCTGACCCAGGCCTGGTAGAGCCTGCCTGGAAATTGCTCGGGGGCTGGTGATATGTTCCATTGCTGGGAGCTGGGACTTGAAGGAAGGCCAGATCTCAGAGTGCACCACGGAAATCCTGTGCAGGGAGGAGCAGGCTGAGCAGCGGTGCATTCACTCAACACGTACTTAATGCACATCTCCTCCATGTTGGGTGCTGGGGATTCAAAATGGAACATACTCCCTGCCTCCATGGAGTATTTAATATGCAAATGTGCCTCACGAATCTGCAAGGGGAACATTGTCTGGGTGGCATGGATTTAATGTAAACATCGTTGCAGCCATTGTCTCCTTGAAGCCTCACCATAAACTATCCCTGTTTTATAGATAAGGCAACTGAGGCATAGAATTTTTTTCCCCCAAATAAATTGCCAAAAGTTATACAGGTAGTCAGAATTTTGCATCTAGATGAATCTGACTGGCAAGCACCCACCCTTGCTGTGTACATGAATGTTCTGGGGATGTCTGTTGAGGAATGATGCTAGAATTGTGGTTAAGAGAGGGGTTAGAAGCCAGTGATCCTTGCTCTGGACCTCAGCTCTGTGCCTTGCTCAACTTGTGACCTTTGGCAAGTTACTTACTCCTCTGGGTTCTTTTTTTTTTTTTTTTTTTTTTTTTTTTTTTTTGAGACGGAGTCTCCCTCTGTTGCCTAAAGTGTAGTGGCGTGATCTTGGCTCACTGCAACCTCCATCTCCCAGGTTCAAGTGATTCTCCTGTCTCAGCCTCCCGTGTATCTGGGACCACAGGCACACACCACCATGCCCTGCTAACTTTTGTGTTTTTAGAAGAGACGGGGTTTCGCCTTGTTGGCCAGGCTGGTCTCGAATTCCCGGCCTCAGGTGATCCGCCCACCTCGGCCTCCCAAAGTGCTACGATTGCAGGTGCGAGTGACCTTGCCCAGCCTCCTCTGGGTTCTTTGTGCTATTTTTAAGATGGAGATAACAGCACCTAGTTCAACAAGATAACTGTGATGATTAAACGAGAAAATAGGCTGGGTGTGGTGGTTCACGCCTATAATTTCAACATTTTGAGAGGCTGAGCGGGGAGGATCACTTAAGCCCAGAAGTTTGAGACCAGCCTACCAGTGAGACCTGGTCTCTATAATAAACACAAAAGAATTAGCCAGGCATGGTGGTGAGCGCCTCTAGTCCCAGCTACTCAGGAGGCTGAGGTGGGAGAATCGCTTGAGCTGAGTTTGAGGCTACAGTGAGCTATAATTATGCCATTGCACTCCAGCCTGGGTGACAGAGTGAGACCCCGTCTCTAAAAAGAAAAAAAGAAAAAAGAAAAGGAAAGGAAAAAGAAAGAGAGAAAATATAGAAAAACGACTTAGAACAGAAATAAACAGTAGTTCCATGGAAGACCCTCTGCTCAATTTCTGACCTTCCTCTGATGTGGGGGGAAAACACTTGCTGTTGGACGGTTTGGGGGGTCGCTCTTCTGGGCCTCCCTGGCTTTCCCTATAAGGGTCGAGAGGCTTTTGAGCTAAGAATAGATGTCAGCCTTGTGCCAGCCAGGGCTCTCAGCTCTGCAGGACAAGGGGAAGAGGAGGCGGGGATGATGAGAAGGAAACAGGCTGACCAGCAGGCTAGAGAGATGGAGCCCACTCACTCGTGTCTCTTCTTGGCTACAGGGAGTGCCTGGAAACAACGGTTTGCCAGGACAGCCTGGGCTCACTGCGGAACTGGTGGGTACTGGCCAGGACTCCCTGTCCATGCCCCTTCCCTGCCCTTCCCAGGGCTGCTCAGGCTATGAAGCTGGCCCGGTAGCTGCAGTGGGGGTCCCTCTTCTCTCCCACTTCTGAGGCTGGAAGGTGCATGACGTGTCCCAAGGCTCTCCCTGATCCCATAAGTCTCCATGTTCCTTCCCCTCACCTGCTTGAGCCCACACATCTGTCTCTTGCAGGGATCCTTACCAATTGAACAGCACCTCCTTAAGGTAAGAGGGTACCCAGGAGGGAAGTGTGAGCTGGCGGGGGTGTCTCCTAAGGGGATTCTCTTAGTAAGTGCTCAGCTGTGTGGCACCTCGCAGAGAGAGCAGCAGTTTGCAGGGAATACGCGTTCCAAGCATCTGTCTAAGAGGGCCTAGCTGATGCCTGGCTTGTAACAGGCCCCCAGGCAACATTTGCTGAATGAGTGCTTAAAGGAATCCTGTGAAGGTGCCCACATGGCAGATGCTGTCGGCAGAACCCAGCCCTGAAGCCTGCCCGCAGCAGCTGGCAATGAGACCCCGTAGCACCCGGGTCACACTGCGGCAGAGCCCAGCAGCTTCCAAAGCAAAGCAGAGGGGGTGAAAGTGCAGTGGTGGGGGGCTGTGAGATTGGGTGTGGCCTGGAAGAAAGCTTCAGCTGTTCTCTAGTCAATCCAGAAAGAATCCAGGGAGGAGATGGATTTGAGAAGCACTTCTGGTAGTCCAAGAAAGGGGACTTCGGACCTGGTCAGAGGGTCGGCCTGTGTCAGGGCCTGTACACAGCCTTAATGCTCTACCAGAGGGCTGTGGCCTGGGCCGGCTTCCCAAACTGAGCAGAAGTTCCTATTGGAATCAAGGGTCACATAGCCCATCTTTGCTTAGTCACCTCTAGAAACAAGAGCACAGTAATTCCCCAGGTTGCCTTCAGGTTTTTGAAGGAGGCCCTTATGTTCCTGGACTTTCTCTCCTCTAGCCCAGCATCCTCAGGGGTCTTTCCCATGTGTTGGCCTCCAGAGCCCCCCCTCATCCTGGCCACCCTCTTCTGACACTGGCTAATTAGTGCCCTGGACATCCCGTGACCCCGATGGGCCTTGGTCAGGGCAGAGCATGGGGGCTGTCTACCCCTTCCCTGCTCTGAACGGCAGATTTCTCCAGAAGCAGCCAGAGGAGGTCGGGGTAACCTCTTGGCATCAGTTACATGTTGGATCACAGTGAGGTTGTGGCAACGAAACCCCCAGCTCTTCTCCCCTCTGCTTCTGTCAATGACTGGACAGTGATCGTGTGACTCCAAATCCAGGATTTGACATTTCTCCTGTAACATTTCATCTGTTGGCTTCTTCATCAAGTGCTCTTCAGAGGATTCCAAATAGAAACTGCGCATAGTGTGGAGAAGGGGTCAGATGGCACCCCGGGGCATGCTGACCCGGAGCCCCAGCCACCACCTGCACCCATAGTCCAGGAAGCCTGGGGAGAGAGCACTGGCTGTGGCCTAGGACAGGCCCACGCCAATCCAGGCTCCCACTTTCCTTAGACAAGTCACGCCGCCTCTCTTGAGTGGGCTTTCCCATCTCCACAATGCTTATAAGATTCCCTGTCTCACTGAGCCGTCAAGATGGCATGTGATAATGTGCAGGGCTTATTATGTACAATGCCCAGCGTCATGGGTGCTGAGTAAATGCCAGTCGTTATTACTGGGCTTGGTGGTGAGCAGTGAAAGTGAGCAGGGGCTCCTGCCTGGGCGTCTGTGGACACGACACTGGCCACAAACAGGCTCCGGGCTCCTGAGTCCTCAGAAATTGCAGGCTGGTTTTCACTAGTGGGTTTGATTTTTCTGAGAAAAGGACCCATAGCTTCCATCAAACTCTCAGAGGGGTCTGTGACCCAAAGAAGGTTAAAGCCCTTCCTGTGGGGAAGACAATTCTGGTGGTGTGATCCGAGCCAGGAGCCCGTGAGCAATCTGAGATCTGTCCCAGGGGCTCCTGGGAAGGGCCTGGCTCCTCCTGCAGCTGTTCCTTTGCTCCCTTGGGCAGAGAAGCTGGCGTTCGGAGCCAGCCTTTCCAGCCTCGCTCCTCGTGGCTTGTCCTCGCAGTGGGTGCAGGTTGCAGGAACAGCCGGGACAGATGGTCCCTCTGCGGGCCCCTCGCCTCCACCCACACGCCTGTCTGGAAAGTGGCTTTGGCTTAGCTGTACCAGAGCTTCTTCCTGGAGGAAACTCAAAGCCAATTGTTGGGAGTGGGTCCCCCGAGGATGGAGCAAAGCTGCCGCAGGGATGCGGCTGGGGAGGGAGGGAGTGTGGGAGGAGGGAAGACGGCAGGGCAGGGAGCCCTGGCTCTGGGTTCTCACTGGGGCTCCCCAGTTGGCCCATCCTGCCCATCTCTGACCCAGGCCCCACTCCTCTCCCCACTCCCTGATCAGAGTATCTGCGGGGACTGTGTCCAGGGGCAGAGGGCCCACCCAGGGTACCTCGTGGAGAAGGGAGAGAAGGGAGACCAGGGCATCCCTGGTGTGCCAGGCCTCGACAACTGCGCCCAGGTAAGGGACTGGGCTTGGGGCTGCCCTATGCAGGAGGGCTCCCTGGCTGCCTCATCAGACAATGTGCCTCTCATTGTCCCTTGCAGTGCTTTTTGTCACTGGAGCGCCCAAGAGCCGAGGAGGCCCGGGTGAGTGCCTCGCCTTATCTCCCCCGACCATGCCCCATGCCCCACAGGGACAGGCCCTGACTGCTCACTATCACCGTCTCCATCCTTCTCCAGGGTGACAACAGTGAGGGAGATCCCGGCTGTGTTGGGAGCCCAGGCCTACCTGGTCCTCCGGGATTGCCAGGCCAGAGAGGAGAAGAGGTAAGACCAGGGATGAGGATTCATCCTCAAGGGAGCTGGGGCCCTGTCTGCCTTTGAGACCTCTTGGGGGCCTCCGAGGCCTCACCTGACATCAGCCCTTTACCACTCTGGGCTCATCTGCTCTCCTGGCACGTGGCTTCTCTGGGATACACAGGACGCAGGGTAGGACACACTCTTTCTCCCCAGTGCCCAGCTGCGTCCTCTGCCTGCAACGCTCTTCTCCAGGGCTTATTCCTGCACTCCTTCAGCTCGGCTCAAATGTCTCCTTCTCAGAGAGACCTCCCCTGACCACCCTCTTTAAAATTGAACTCCACACCAACCCCAGAGCCTCCAGTCCCCTTGGCCTGCATCATACTCATCACCATCCAACATCCTGCCTATTTACTTCATTCAGGAACATTCTACAGGTGTCAGCTCAACACCAACTATGTGCCAGCTCCTGTTCTATTTGTTAGTGTCTGTCTCTCCCCTAGAATGTAACTGCTTTGAGGCAGGGGTTTTTATTTATTTTGTTTATGCTGTGATCCTAGCCCCTGGACTAATGCCTGGTATGTAATAGTTGCTTGTTAAATGTTTGTAGGATGACCGAATGAGCCAAATGAAAGATTGTTCGAACATCAGCTAAGTGGTCCTGCTTGGACAGCAGCCACCCTCTGTTGACCTTGGCCCTGGCAAGCTGGGAGGAAGGCTGCTGGAATCCCAGGGGCTCTATGGGGCCTGGGCCTCTTCATCCATTTCCCTTGGCTTCCTTTGCAGGGTCCGCCTGGCATGAGGGGCTCCCCGGGTCCTCCAGGCCCTATCGTAAGTATCAGTGGTGCCCTGGCCTGCTTGAGAAGCTCTCAAAGGGGTCATTACACTCAGACACCATCCCGCGGCCTTGTCCCCAAAAGGCTGGGCAAGGCAGGAGAAGGGAACTTCCACTGCCCTCCCCATCCCTCTGCAGAGCATCTGCAGGGACTGTGCTCTCCTACCACCGAATGCCCTGGAACCGCCCTGCTCTGCCTACTGCCTGCGGTCCTGCTTAGGGGAGGTCCTCAGAGGCACATCTTTGCTTCCCTGTCCCCACCCTCTGCTGCGCTTTCCACAGTGGCCCCAGGCCGCCCTCGGCAGGGGGCCTAGGCTTCAGGCTCACAGCCTCCCAACCAGGGAAGCATGCGGCATGCTGGCCAGACCTCTCCATGCCCCTGTGACTCCAGTCCCCACAAGGGCTCGGGGCTAAGATGGAGCTGTCCTCCATTGCTCTGTAGGGCCATCTGTAGGGTAAATCTACAAAAACCAGACCAGGGTATCTACTCTGGAGTCCTCTGTGATGTTGACATGGCAGGAAAATAGAAGTGACTAGGAAAGATTGAAAGAACTGAAAATGCTTTCTCTGGAGAAGAAAATGGCTGGTGGGAGCTGTCTTAGAGCCAGGGAGCCCCCCACTCGGGGGACAGGTGGAGGTCGGGTGGCAGGCATGGTGGGCAAGGCTGAAAGAAATGGGCTTCTGCTGCAACCGGGTCTTCAGTTAGACTCCGGAAGACTCAGGAAGCCCTCTGACTCTGGAGCCATTCCGCATCTCCGTCAACGGAGGAGCCATTCTTCCCGGAGCCAAGGGGAGGAACAGTTGTCTTTTGAGCCAAGACTTTCAAGGAGTCTCTTTTCCACCTGCCTTGAAAATACTCCCATGACCTCCTCTCCCCATGACCCCCAAGCCCCAGACTGTGCCCTCCAGGCTGTCCCAGGGTTACTGTGCCTGTGAGATGTGACCTGCCTGTTTCTCCCACCAGGGCCCCCCAGGTTTTCCTGGTGCTGTTGGCTCCCCCGGATTGCCTGTAAGAACCTAGCGCTGCTCGACCTCCCCTCCCCCCCGTCAGCCAGGTCTCTGTGGCTTTTGCTTGTCTCCCTCCTGTCGTGCCTTCACCTCCGTCCTCCGTGTTTGTTGTCCCCCTTCAGGCACGGTAGCTAACGACACGGGTTCTCTGAGGTCCCGGCAGCTTGGACATCCTCCCAGTCTCTGACTCCTTTCCGTTTTCTCCTCTCCCTCCTCTCCTGCGTTCTTTCTCTCCTCTTCTCTCTCTTTACCCCGTTCTGTCTTCCTTCTCCATTTCTCGCACCATCTTGCAGCACTCCCCCAAGTCCTCCTGAGCTCGTGAACCTTCCTCTTAAGCTGGTGCCTCTAGGGGGCCCCTCCATTCCTGCCTTCTCACTCTGCCTCCTGCTTCTCACCACCTTCGGTGTTGCCTGAAGATTTGCTGAAAGTAGTTCTTGGGGCCCTGCCAGGCACCTGGCTCAGAGCCCAGCAGAGATGCCAAAGCTTTAGGGCTTCACATTGCAGGCTGGCACAGGTTTGCTGCCCTGCTGCTTGGCAGGGCTGTCCAGAGGCACCCAGGGATTTAAAGGCAGCCCTTCCTGCACCTTTTCCGTCGTCCTAGAGGAAACTCTCAGCTGCCTCCTCTTCCCTTCCTCTTCCTTGGCTCCAGTCCCAGTCTGCTCCAAGGCGGGGCATGTGATACCAGCCAGTTGGGTTTCTGGGTGTCGTGCGGCCCTGCCCCTCTGTGCCCGGCACCTTGGCCGGCTCCTTCTGCCAGGTGTCGTTAATTGCTCTGCCTTCGTCGTCGTCACAGGTGTGTTTACATCACCCCCAGCCTCATTGTTGCTCCCTCCTGGGTCACGGAAACTAACCTCCTGTTTGTCAGGTTTCGTGTTCCTGGGGCCTGGCTCCTCTCCTCCCAGGCCTGGTGATGGAGGCTCAGGGAGCAGGGCCCCTCCTCGTCACAGTTCCATCTGTCCCCACGTCCTCTTCTGTGGCCGGGCCTTGTCTGTTTCTGCTTGCTTGGGTGAAGGGGCCATCTGTCCGTCTAGCCATCTGTCTTGTGTCATGGAAAGGTTTGGGCGCCATCTCTTGAGGGGATGAGGGAGAAGGGGGCAGGAAAGGTGCCCTTAATGGCATGACACCTGCAAAGGCTGGGGTAAGGAATTAGGGGTGGGGGCTGTAGCTCTCGTGGAAAGTGACATGCCCTCTCACCCTACAAAGTGACAGGGACTGCTCTGGAGGCAGCCTTCCTGTGTCTCTCCCCTGCCTCCCTCCAAGAAAGTGATTTTTGCTTGGGGTGGGGGACTTGGACAGGTAAGTGTTGGGTATCTGATGATATGATACACTTTGGTGGCAGCATCCATCTGGGGTACCTCTCCTGACAGTTGCCCCTCAGAATAAGCACACATCTGATCCCTCACCTTCCTAAAGGTGTATCCCAGTCAGTTACCATGGCAGGGCATACCAGTGACGGGCACCTGAGAGGTACCCTCCCAGAGTCACCTCTGCTGGAGGGCATATCTCTACAGTTATCTATCTTGAAGGGTATCCTCCTGAAAGGCACCCATATGTGGGGTTCACACCTCCACCAGTCATCCTGCTGGAGCACACCCATTACGGGTCACCTTGCTAGGGACACTACGAGAGCCACTATGGCCTCCATATTTGCCTGGAGTGGGAACAGAAGGCAGTGGGGCAGGGGGAAGGAGTCAGGGGCTGGGTGGGGACCGCCCGCTCCTGCAGTTTCTCATGATTTTTCTCTCCAAGGGCCTTCAAGGAGAGCGAGGTCTCACGGGCCTGACTGGAGATAAGGGGGAGCCGGTAAGAGGAAGCTGGCAGGGGCTGGAAAGGGCTGGAAAGGGAGGAAGAGCTGGGGAGGCAGAGCTTGGGCTCTGAAGGGTGGCTGCTGAGTGGAAGCTGGGATGTGGACTCCTTGAGACTCTCTGCCCTTCTGCTGGGATTCCCTCAGTGTGAGGTTTCCACACTCCCCCAGGAGCAAAGGAGGCCGATCTCCATGTGCCCTGACTCCCTGCCAGAAGCACGCACAGCCCCTGTCCTCCAGCAGCGTCCCTGGGGGCTCCCCTCCCTCCCTCGGCTGTTGTCACTCAGCATCCCAGCCCACCCCCTCTTCCCTGGTCCTCATGCCTGCTCTGGGCTCCCTGCTCCGGCTCAGCTCTCAGGGTCTGGGCCAGGCTGGGGTTCGCCTCCCCAGCCCAGGTCTGTGGTGGTGGTCACGACTGAGGGGACCTGGGGCTTGGGGAGATGGCCCAGTGTGCAATGCTGGGGCAGGCTGGCACCTGCTAGATGGCAGCCCCAGAGGTTTTAGCTTTGGCCACCCTCTTACCCAGTGAGGGGAGAACAGAAATGTTGGGGGGCTATCCATCATGTCTGCCTTTCTTTGCAGGGTCCTCCAGGGCAACCAGGTTACCCAGGTGCCACGGGCCCCCCAGGACTGCCTGTGAGTAAGGGGACCCTTGCTGGGGAGTGGGTGCCAGGTACCAGAGGTTTGGGCTGGTGGTCAGGACACAGCCAGGCTGGGCAACCCTCGGCGGGCTCCCCATTACTGGGCATTTCAGCCTCCTCCTTTGCCTAAAGTCCATGCAGCCCCCTCTCCCCATTGTAGGCCCCCTTGGCAGTGTGGATTGGTCCCACCACTCTGCTCAGGCCTGACTCTCAGAGCACTCTGCCAGGCCTAGGCACAGCAAGAACTGAGATCTGCCTCCTGGGGGTGAGGGGTTTGGGAGATTAGAGAGACAGCTTAGAGGTGCCACCCCCACAGAAGCTGCTGGGTGAGTGTGTCCTCCTTTCCACTGGGGGCTTGGGGGGCACGGTGGCAGATGGGAGGCACGGCAGCTTTGGAGCACCCAGCGGTCCTCCCAGTGCCATCCCCCCAGAGCCAGTCTGGGTGCCAGCTGCAGTCTCCGCTCCTCGCATTAGTGCCGTGATGGACTAATTCTGTGGGGCTAATTCCACTGTCTCTTTGCCACTTGTCAGGGCATCAAGGGGGAGCGTGGCTACACCGGGTCAGCGGGAGAGAAAGGAGAGCCGGTGAGTCCCAGCGGCGCGGGGGTGGGTGCAGGGCTGCACGTGGAGCCACACAGTCTCGGGCTGGAGACTTGGCAGCAGCCTGTGAAGGGGAGGATCGTGACCCCTGCTGCCCCCCCGCCCCCAAGCCTGCAGCACAGGCTGGGTGCTGCGGAGGTGGAGGCTGTGAGGAGAATCCCCGCAGGGCTGCCAAGGGGAGGGGGCCAGGAGGCAGCCGCAGAAGCACTCCTCCACCTCCTACAAAGGAGGACCTGGGATTATAGACCCCCAGTGGACCCCAGCTCCCCAGAGCCACCCTCCAGAGCCAAGGCCTGCCAGGCCCCACGTTGAGCACAGGAGTTGGGCTGTGACCAGATGAGGACACTGGGGCCCCCAGAGTGACAAAGCTGAGACTCACCCAGGCTCCCGAAGCTAGTGAGTGAGTTAGTGGTGGAACCTGGGCTTGAACACACATCTCTCTGGTGACAAACCTCACAAACCTCAGATCTAGGATCAGCCAAACTGGGACTGCAGCCTTACAGATTCACCAATTTCAGTGAGGCCCCAGTGGGATTCAGCAAACTCCATCAGGCATTTACTCAGTAATAGATATTTCTCAGGGGCCTGTGGGGTGCCAGGCTCCCCTCTGAGGATGTCTCCATGAACAGAGCAGGCAGTTGCCCTCTTGCCCTGCCATGGGGGAGGCAGCTGCCAGATGAATAAACAAGTGCCTAGGAACGATGAGGGCTGGGACTCATGGAGGAAATGGGACAGGGGAAGGGGCTGGAGAGGTGTTTGGGCACCATCGAAGCGGAGGGGCAGGAAGGCCTCTCTGAGCAGGTGGCATTTGAGCTGAGAGCTGACTAGCAGGAGGGAGGGATCCCTGTGGCTGTCTGTACTGGGGAATTCCAGAGGGAGAGGCTGGGTGGGGCACTGCAGGAACAGCTTCCAGCCATCAGATGATTTGGCAAGGGTTCAGGGGACCTAGGAAGGGGGGAAGGGGGCATTCTAGGTAGAAGAGAAAGCTGTGCTAAGGGTGCAAAGGCCTGGGGGTGTGAGGGTATACAGTGTGTCAGAGAACAGCAGTCTGACTGAGCAAGGCGGAAGATGAGAAGGAGAGAGGGAGGAGAAGTGGGAAAGGGTGGCTGGTGCCAGATCACAGGCTGCCTCAAAGACCAGCGTTGGTGGAAAGTGTGCGCCCCACTCAGAGGCAGAGGGAGCCGCATAAGGTGTTTGAGCAAGAGAGTGACATAATCAGAGCTATGCTGGAGGAGAAGAGGGCAGCCATTTGCTGGCTGGCTTGGAGTGAGCCAGGAGGTGGCAGGACGAGTTAGGAGGCTGGTTCAGTAGCTCGGGCAAGAGCAGGGAAGCCTGAGCAGATCAGGCAGAGGGGGCCTGCCAGCCCAGGGGCCTCCCAGCACATGCCACCTCTGTTCTGGGCAGTCCCCTGTCACATCCCCCTACCTCATCCTTCACCTCCCCAGGAGGAGTGACTGATTCTGTTCCTTTGTGTCCTTAGGGCCCCCCAGGATCTGAAGGCCTCCCAGGCCCCCCAGGCCCAGTGGTGAGTGAAGGAGGGCATGGGGAGATGTGGTCCTGGTCTTGTCCTGGGGTCTGAGGGCAGGAAGATTAGGTTTCGGCTGCATTGTTCTCTGTGGGTGACAGGGTCCCAGAGGAGAGCGAGGACCCCAAGGTAACTCCGGTGAGAAGGGCGACCAGGTGAGTGATGACTGGGACCCGGCTGCAGGGAGGCAGGGAAGGAGCTGGGTCCCTGGTGATCACCAGCTCTAGTCTCCCCACCCTACCTGTCCTTGGGTTGTGACCTACCTCATGCCCAGAGCCTCACCTGCCAGCCATGGTGGGCAGAGGGGAGGGCAAAGCCCATGGGTTTGAGGGTGCCCCCCCGTCACTCTTTCCACCTGGGCAGCCAGGCAGGAGAGAGGGGGTGGCACAGCACACTGCCCCTTGCTTCTCACCCTAGGGATTTCAAGGCCAGCCAGGCTTTCCGGGCCCACCGGTGAGTGAAGAAGACACAAAGCCAGCTCTGTCTGATGTGGTCTCATCGGGAGGGGCAGGCCTGACCAGGCCAGGCTGGGGGAGGATGGTCCTGGGGAGAAGAGGGGAGAGGCAGGGGAGAACGGCCTGGGCGGCCAGGCCTGATTCCAGGAACCAGGACCTGGAGAGCCCAGCCTCTTGTGTGGGCCCCAGCCCAGCAGGCCAGGCAGACGTAATGCTCCCAAGTGGTGCTTCTAGGAAGTCAAAATGAATTGCATTAACAACAGTGCATCACGCACAGGAAGAATAAAGAAGGGGAGCTCCCCCTCCAGCCCCACTTTCATTCCTGCCTGCCCCTTTGTTGATACAGGGTCCCCCTGGATTCCCAGGCAAAGTTGGATCACCTGGCCCACCTGGCCCTCAAGCAGAGAAGGTGAGCAGGACCCTGGGTTGGCAAAGTCACAGATCTGAGCCATGCAGCTCCCATGCCCCTGTCCCACCCCTAGCATCAGGCTTTCAGGAAATTCCAAGACTGACCCAGTTGCACTGAGGCTGGGAAAAGAGGCCTCCAGGATGGGCCCAGTGACTACTGGAGGCCGTCAGGCTTGCAGTGGACCAGTGGGCTCCTCGGGATGTCTGCTTGGCCCAGGATGCCTGCGGCCTCTGTGCAGCCCAGGCCCTTGTCTGCTGTGATGGGGGGAAAGGCAGGGAGGTAGGTGGGGAGGAGGCAGGGGGTCTGATGGAGGAGTAGAATGTGATAGGCAGCCCAGGCCACCTTCGTCTCCTGGGCGGGGGGATGAGCGAGGAGCTGAGAGAAGGGGGAAGCGCGTCCTGAAGGAGGACACCAACGTGGAAGGGGAATGGGCTCCTCCTGGGTAGCCGTGCTCCAGTTGTCCCCAAGGGCCCAGAGAGGGCAGGGGTGGCCCGTGTCCTGCCTGGTGACAAGGGTTGGGGGAGCAGCAGTTGGCGGAGCTCCTATGCTGGCTGCTCTTGACTTTGGCTTGATAAATGCTGGAGACATGGCTCTGCCTTGGCTTGGGGCTGACATCCCTGTCTCGGCCCAACCTCTGGGCTCCCTAGATGTGCTCAGTGGGTGGTGTAAGAAGCCCAAAGATTGACTTCTGAGCTTGGGGTCGGGGGACCTGGGTTCAGAGGGACAGGCAGGAGCCTCTTTCCCCTGAGCCTTGTGGAGAGCCTCTTTCCCCTGAGAGCACACGCATGAACGTCTCACTGTGCAGGTGAGGAAACTGACACCCATAAAGCTTGGGGCAGCCCAGAGGCACACAGTGGTGTTAGCAGCAGAGCTGAGACTTCCTTCCCAGCTCCAGGAGGACCCGGGCCCCTCACTACCTCCCCAGAGCCCATGCTGATCAGCCATGCTTGGGACAGTGGTGGTTGCTAGCCCCCTTCCCCTTCCCCCTCCCCTTCCCCTTCACCTTCACCTTCCTTCCCCTCCCCAGGACCTGAGTGGCAGCCCCTGCTCTCCTTAGGCTGGTCATTGCAGAGAATCCCAAACCTCTGGCCAGTGGTTCTTCATCCCAACTGCCAGTGGGGGCCAACATTGGTTGGGGCTCTGCTGACCCCTCCTGGTGGCTGGTGGCATTACAGAGCCCCCGAGTTCTTTTTCCCCTTTGCTGGGTCTCTCTAGCGGGATTCCTTCCCTTGACCACCCTACAGCCACTGATCCAGGGCAGCCACCCTCTCCATGCTGGGAGAATGCAGCCACCTTCCCCACTATGCTGCTTGCCTCCCCCCGCCTTTTCTGGTAAACATTCCAATCCATGCATCAGTTCTCATCACTCTTCTGCTTTGAACATTCAATGGCTCCCCAGTGCCTGTAGCAGGGGTTTTCAGACTTTATTTTGTAGTCCCAGAGTCTTTTTATCACATAAAAGCAAATGTAAAAACCTCAATCTATAAAACAAATACAAGCAGAGATTCCCTGGCTAAGACAACGGTGGGGGTCCTAGAGTCCCTCTCTCCAGTCCCCACTTCATGCCCCCAGCTTCCAGGCTCCCCCAGAAGCCCCAGCGCTCTGAGAAGTACAGCTTAAAAACCACTGACTGTTCGATAAAGTTTAGCACAGCGTTCAGGGCCCCCACTCATCATGGTGACTCTTCCAGCCTCTTCTGCCTGCCGGCCCATCCCACAGGCTCCCCCAGACGCCCTGGCCAGGCCAGGCATGTGCCCACTTGCAAGTCTTTATCCTTCTCTTAGGTTCCCTCTGGCATGCACTTTTCTCCTTCACCTGCCCAATCCCAGACATCCTCAGAATCTAGCATCTGGTGACACTTCTGTGACACTTTCCCTGATCCCCAGCCAGAGGGAACTGCTCCCCGCTCCTGAGCTCCCTGAGCCCCTTTCCACACAGAACACTTGGACCGTTGTATTGCCCCTGGTTGTGTTGGGCCCATGACCCTCACTGGACTGTGAGCTCCTTGAGGACAGGGGCACCCACTTTTTCATCTTGGGGAATCAGAGTCCACATGGTGCTGCGTGCGCTGTTGAGGCCTCTGTGCAGCCCGGGCCCATGTCTGCTGGGATGGGGGGAAAGGTAGTGAGGTAGGTGGGGAGGAGGCAGGGGGTCTGATGGAGTAGAATACAACAGGCAGCTTTCACAGTGGATTGAAGCTGTGCTTTCAGTTCAGCACATGCTACTGAGCCCCTGCCATGCCAGCCCCTGGGTCAGCACTGGAGAAGATGCCCTGTCCCTTCCTCATGGGGCAGCAAGGAAAGGGGATGCTTTGCAGATGAAGACAGATCCTCCTGGGGAGGCGACGTGTGGCACATATGCAGTTAGACAGGGACAGATTGGGCCCAGAAGCCAGCTGTCCTGTTTCCAGCAGTCACCAGGACCCTTGACCCAGGGCCTGGTCTCCACGGGTGGGGCAAAGCCCTGCTGACTTTATTGTGGGGCGGGGGGGGGCGCTGGTTTCCAGGGCAGCGAAGGGATTCGAGGCCCATCAGGCCTGCCTGGCTCCCCTGGGCCACCGGGACCTCCTGGGATTCAGGTGAGTGTGTGCCCTTTCAGCGTGGCAGACGTGTGCGATGCATGCACATGTGTGTGGTGCATGTGTGTGTGTGCACCTGTGTGTGTGTGTGCTGGGGTGGGAGTCAGGGGAGGGGTGGAGAGAATTGAGGGGTTGGGCCAGGCCTCCCACCTCCTAGGGCTCCCGCACCAGCATGTAGAAATGCCTCTTTCCTGTTTCCAGGGCCCCGCCGGTCTGGATGGTTTGGATGGGAAGGACGGCAAGCCTGGTTTGAGGGTGAGATGATGGGCTGGGAGGGCAGGCATCCCTTCCTCTCCTTTTTGCCAGAGGAGCCAAAGTCAAGGGAACCCTGATGGAAAGAACCGAAGTATCCCCGTCTTTGTCAGGGGGCACCCATGCCCTCCCTTGGTCTGTCTCCCTCTACCCCAGCTCCCCGATGGCACCACAGCCCCTTGGCTTCCCAGTTCTCCTAGTGGCCTTAAGCAGGTTAGGCGAGCTAGGTCTCACCAAAGGCAGGATGGTGAAGGCACTATGTATGCAGAAACTCAAGACAGCTGAGGAAACCAGGCTGGGCTTCAGGAAGAATCAGGGTGTGGACATGGAAGGACTTGAGCAAGCCCTGGCTCCTTGGGTTTTGCTGGGGAATCTGAAAGGGCTGGGGCCACAGGACAGGGTAGAACATCAAAGTCAACCCCCTTATATATCCCAAAGAAGGAAAGCTAAGGCCCGGAGAGGGGCTGGAAGTCACTGAGGATCCACAGCCAGTCAGAGGCTGAGCCAGGCTTGGATTCTTCCCTCCATCTTAGGATAGCTGGGGAGGGCTGGAGAGAGGGGAGGACAGAGGTATGAGTTGGATACAAGCTGGGCAAAACTCTTGTCTCAATCCTCCTCGTCTCTTTCCCTAGGGGGATCCTGGTCCTGCTGGCCCCCCTGGACTCATGGGACCACCGGTAAGTTGAGCTGCAGGAAGGAGTTGGAAGCTGCGAAGTTGCAGCTTCTGCCTGGGTGGCTGCAACAGCTCAAATCCAGATCCTCTGTGGACCGTGTTATGACTTTGGATTGGTTTGAATTGTTTGAACTGAGGAAGGAGGAGTGGGAAGAGGCCCCCAGCTGACATGAGGGACATGAGAACTCCCTGCTTTTTCTTTCAGGGCTTTAAGGGGAAAACAGGACATCCTGGCCTCCCAGGACCTAAGGTAAGGGCTGGTGACCTCTGCCAAGCAGGTTATCTCTGCTCTCCTGAAGGCTTGCCCCCAGGCATACATGGCAGCCTATCCTGGGCAGAGAGGCCATCCCAGCATCAGAGCCTCCTGGGGCCACTGGTGCCTGGCAGACTGGGTCAGGACTTCTCTGTCTACCAGCTGGAGGGCATCAGAGGGCCTCTGGCCAAAGCTGGGGCAGGTGGCAGGGTCCCTCTGATGCGAGGTTGACTTGGGGTAGGGATGTCAAGTGAAGGTCTGGTAAGCTCCAGCTGCTCCTCTCTCTTCTAGGGTGACTGTGGCAAACCAGGTCCCCCTGGCAGCACTGGCCGGCCTGGCGCAGAGGTGAGGGCCAGGGATCCACATGGCTGCCTTCAGTTTGCCTTCAGACTCTGCAGAGTCTGGGATGCAGCCGCTTCTTCCTGCTCACTGGCAAAGTGGCTGCTTTCTGTCCTCAGCTTTCTGGGAGGGGTGTCACCCAACACTGCACGTCTTGAACTTTCTCCCTCCTATTAAGGGTTGTAACTGGTTCTGCTCCCTGGAGGTTACTGGGTCACCAACCTAAAAAGGCAGGGCCTGGCCTGCTCAGGCTGAGGATCCGCCTTCTCTACCTAACTCTCCGGGAAACTTGGGTCTGGAGGCTGGGAATTGGCCCAGCTCCTTTGGCCATTGGCGTTACCATGTATTCTGCCCAGCCCCCTCCCATCCGACAGCCACATGGTGCAAGCAAGTCAGTTTCAGTGTCATTTTTTCCTTTTTCTGGCTCCTGCAGGGTGAACCTGGTGCCACGGGACCCCAGGGAAGACCCGGTCCCCCGGGACACGTTGTGAGTTGAACCACTTTTGTCTCTGTCTCCATACGAGTTAGCATTTTGGCGGGTGGTTGGTGGCGCATAGGCTGTCATGACCTGAGAGAACTTGCCATAGGGGCTGCCCCAGCCGTGGGAGCACTGGGGCCACTCCTTCTGTGGTTTCCAGGCTTTTCGTTATTTTCTTATTTTCTGGGCACATTCAAGTTCACTTATCAGATGGAGGTCATTCAGTCAACAAATAATCGTGGAGCCCCTGCGCCATGCCAGGCTTGGGGGACTTGCTGATGAGCTGGATTGGGGTTGGGGAGACAGAGTGACAGAAAGAGAAGAACCAGGGGTGACTCCTGCATTTGACTTGGGCAACTGGGTAAATAGGTGGTGTGTTTCCCAAGATGGGGTGACTTGGAGAGGACATTTATCAAGCAACAATGAATTTCCTGTCTACTTTACTCATCACTAACATAGATGACTGCCAGGCAGTGCCTTTGATCAGTGTGACGGCACTGAGCTGATGGGACTCCAGAGAAAAGCGAAGATACTGGCATTTTGTTGCAGCCCTGTTGTGGCTGGCTGCATAATAATTTCCAGGAGGCTTTTGGAAATGTTAAAAATAGTTCATGACCAAAAAAAAAAAAAAAAAAGAACTCTCAGGCCCCCATCACTATTTTTATGCATCTCAAGGGGTCCAGAGGCCCTGGATTGGGAATGCCATATCAAGCCTGGTTCCCCCTCACATTACAGATGACAGGGGGAGGTGCACTCAGAAGCGTGGCCCCATTGGAGACTCAGTAGGGCTGAGGTCGAGGGGGTGCAGGGTTCCGCCTCTCTCTTCCGTGTGTCCAGCCCCTTCATCTTGCAGTGTGGCAGTCTCTGCGCTGGACACTTCCACCCCAGGAGACTGGAGATGAATAGAACAGAGGCTATGGCTCTGGAACGTGCCACCTGGGGGTGTTGAGGGAAGCACTATAAGAGAGACCCAAGTGCCCCGGGGGTTCAGAGAAGGTGTCACTCTGATCAGGGAGGTGACCTTTTGCACCACAGAGGCATGGATGTAGGCATCAGAGCTAGGGAAGGGCATTTCAGACGCAGCCCTAGTGCAGCAGCAGGGACTGTCTGGGTGTTGGAGTCCCGTGCGCTCCAGTGTTGGCCAGCAAGTGTTAGCTCCTTGTCACTGTGGATGTCGGGGTCAGTGCCAAGCCCCTGCCCCTCACCCCCTGCTACACGGACCCCCAGCTTCTGGTCTTCCCTCCTCCACAGAACAGCAGGAAGTGGACTGCCTTTAGGGAAGCAAGGGTCTCAGTAGCCACCTAGGCCAGGGAGTAACTCCCCCAGGCCTTTGTCCTCTGCACTTGGCCTCTGGCCATGGCTTTCAGATCATCCCCCTCAGCACAGCCCCAGATGCTCTGCTCAGCCTGGGTTGGAGGGAGGGTCCTGTGTGCCCAGGACCCCCAGGCCTCAGCTCTGGGCGCAAATCTTGTCAGAAGCTCAAGTGCAAGACCAGAGCGAAGGAAGGTTTCCAGAGGAAATGGAGCTGCTGAAGTTTAGAGCTTGTTTCTGCTGTCAGGCCCTGTGCCTCCCAGGGGTCTTACTATTAGAACCTGTTTCTATCCCACTGACTCATCTCTCTTTAGGGGCCACCAGGGCCTCCAGGCCAGCCAGGACCAGCTGGGATCTCTGCAGTGGTGAGTAACATGCTCCACTCCTTCCTCCCTCCCAGGAGTTTTGCCCTGCTTGACTGTGGGCTCCATTCAGAGGAAGCTGGGGGGATGGAGAACAGTTTGTCTCATCCCCTCCTTCCCTGGTGTCAGCCTCTCCTGCCTCCAAAGATCTCGCCTTCCAGGATGTGGCAGAGGGCTTTGGAGAGGGCTGGAGGTCATCTCAGAGTCCTGCTGCAAGTTCAGGCAGTGCCACCTCTCCCTGTAGTCCCTGGCACACGATGGAGTGTCTGTCTCTGGCTACACGGGAGTCCTCTTTGCCTGCTTTCCTCCCCTCTCACTGACCCCCTTCCTATTCTCTAGGGTCTGAAAGGAGACCGAGGAGCCACCGGAGAAAGGGGCCTTGCAGGCCTCCCAGGCCAGCCCGGCCCCCCTGGACACCCTGGCCCCCCAGTAAGATCCCACATTCTACAGCATAGCCCAGGGGGAAAGAGTCAATTGGCTCAAGGCCTGTTGAGCACAGCACAACATATCTGGGGTCTCTAAGGAAGGAGAGGCTGTCAGCATGGCAGGATGGCAGCGTGGCATTCGGGCCTGAGGATCATGCTGAATTTGGAAGGATAGGCCCTGCAGTGCTGTGCCAGGCTGCACATGAGGTCACTGCCCATGACGGTGCCTCAGCATCAACCTTCTGCAGACCCCTTGGCTACGTGTCCCTGTTCTGCCTCTTCCCCTTCCCCAGGGGAGCTTGTCGGTAACCACAGAAAATCTTGCTAAATGTCAGGAACCAGAAATGCAGTGCTGTTACTGTAACTTCCTGAGGTCCTCGGAAACCAGGACTTGGTCTCAGCTCACGTTTAACACTAAGAGCGCTGATATATCGGTCACCAATGTGTGCCGAATGGTGGACTAAGTGCTTGCTGTGCATTTTATCTTAATCTGTGCCGCAGCCCCATTTAGTGGATCTGATTGTCCCCATTTTACAGATGAGGAAACGGGGGCTCCGCAAGGTCAGGCAGGTTGCTCGGAGTCACATAGCTAGTGAGTGGAAGAGCTCTGACTTGATCCCAGCCTGCCTGATTCCAGAACTCATGTCCTTAGCCACTCTGCAAATCTACCTCTCTCAAAAGTTCCAGACAGGTGAACCCTAACAGGTGCAACTGATTGCCAGAGTCAGGGATGAAGTCTCCTGGGAGAGCAGAGGCAGGGACCCAGGTCTCCTGGGACCCATCAGGATGCTTTCCATCAACGCAGACTTTTTCTGTGGGGCAGCAGCAGTGACCGTGGGGCTGGTGGCCTGGGCTGGGGTGTTTGACTCCAGTCAGCCCATCTGCCAGGCGGGCCCAGTCTCACCATGCCTATTCGCTCTGATTCCTGCCAAGGACCCTGCCTCCCTCTTTGCAGGCTCAGGAGCCTCCATGGCCCCTGGATGAATCTCCCACTTGCCTAGCAATCAGAGTCCTCTTCCCCAGCAGCCACCAGAAGAGAGGCTGCCTTGCTGGTCTCAGGGAGGGGGCCGGCTCAGGCTGTTCATGTGTTCATTCAGCAAACGTTTAACATAGATTCAGAGCCAGGGAGTGTGCAAGGTGCCAGGATCCAAGCACACAGCAAGGCAGGCACGGTCTGTTCTTCCCTTGTAAAGCTCTTGTAGACAGGGGCTGGGAGCTGTTGGGGCTCTGGGATCACGCTGGAGTATGGGGTGGGGGTCTAAGTTTCCACGGCCTGTGCCCAGATTGTCAGAGGGTGAGGGCTGGAGGATCGTGGCCTCTGGGTGGAACAGGGGGCTGGGCTTGCCCCATGTACAAAGTGAGGCATCTGACACCAAACTGGGTTGGAGCTCCTCATGTCTCCATTGCTCTCTACTCCCCAGGGCGAACCTGGTACGGATGGTGCAGCTGGCAAAGAGGTACAGTTGTACTGGTCTTCTCTGTTTCCTTGGGGGTGCTTCTCGCTCCTCGCCTTGCCCTGACCCCTCTTCATTTTTTTCAGTAAACATTCCTTCTATGTACGGGCTGTCTCTGGAAATTGTTAACCCTGTTGTCCTGGGGAGAGGAATTAGAGACTTGAGGCCAAGGATGGGAGTGAGATTTGTTTTACCTTTTTTTTTTTTTTTAAACCCTGTGCCTGGTCAAAAAGAAACAACAACAACAACAATAATAATGATAATAATAAATTCCAAACAAACATCTCCTGGGTATCAGGTCTTTCCAGGCCCCCCAGTATGCCACAGACTGGCCCTCTCATTCTGACTTCTCACCTCTCTTCATCTGTGATGGGGGCCCAGCCAACATGCTTAAACAAGGCCATGCCCCAGAGGACATTATTTTCCCTTCCAGCTGGGCAGGGAGGCTGCGCTCCTTTCTCACACAGAGCCAGGCTAGACACACCTGGGGGCCTCAGGCTGTGGAAGGGGCCTCTTCACTGCACCTCCCTCCCCAGGGAGCCTCAGAGATGCTGCCTGGACTTCACCTCTGACTTTTGCTTTCCTCTAGGGACCCCCTGGAAAGCAGGGATTCTATGGACCTCCTGGTCCCAAGGTGAGTGGGCACTGGCTGGGCTTGAGAGGAGAAGCTCACGAGTGGATGAAGCCCAGCTGCAAGTTACGGCTTTAGCCACAGAGAGGAGACACAGGAAGGCCAGTGGGCAGGGGGAAAAAATGCAGAACTTGGAGCAGGATAGTGTCTGAAAATTTCTCACATGGGGTCATTAGCTGTGGTTGGGGGGAAGGAAATCTCCAGTTCATTTACTCACTGATTGACTGATTGATTCATTCATTGTTTCCATTTCCCGAGCACTCCCTTGCTCCTGCTCACATTCCAGGCCCTTGTCCTGGCCTCAGGTAAACAGAGGTCCCTGAACAATAGGTGCTCACAATAGACCAGTCACACTTACACTAGGGATTGGCAAGTTTTCCAGAAGACATGAGACATAGCGCTGTGGGATGAGAGGGAGGAGCACCCAACCCAGCCTGGGGAGTTGGAGAGGCTGCGGAGAGAACAGGAACACTTCAGCTCAGGAGGGGTGCACTGGATAGAGAGAGATGAGGGGAAGGGCATTCAGGACCATAACAACATGGCAGAATCAGAGAATCATCACCAGTGAGGTCTGGTGGGAGGCAGAGGGTGGGGAGAGGAGGCTGAGGAAGGAACGATCAGGACCACATAATGAATGGCCTTGCATGCCCGGCCAACGAATGAGTGCTTTATCCTGAGGACATTTGGGAGCCATCAGAATTTCTAAGCAGGGAGTAACACCAGGAGAACTGTCTTCTAGAAGGACCACTCTGGGGCAGTGAGGTGGAGTGACCTGTCAGGATGCTGTGGCCACAGTCTAGAGGGAGACGCTGGGGGCCTGGTGGGAGGGTGGAGAGAAAAGAGCAGATTGGTGAGACATCATGATGTAAATTTGACAGCACTAAGTATCTATCTTTGTAGGGTGATCCAGGAGCTGCAGGACAGAAGGGCCAGGCAGGAGAGAAGGGGAGAGCCGGCATGCCTGGTGGACCTGGCAAGAGTGGTTCCATGGGGCCTGTTGGGCCACCGGGCCCTGCAGGAGAGAGAGGCCACCCTGGAGCTCCGGGGCCTTCGGGGAGCCCTGGCTTGCCTGGTGTGCCTGGCTCCATGGTAAGGGGGAATGCTGGCAGCTGTGGGCACTGTCCCATAGAGCAGGCATGTGGGGTGGAGCTCGGATCATCTTCCAAGCTCCTGCTGACATTCTGTGGGAAACAGCCTGGCTCCCACAGAGGGCAGCTCTTAACTGTGTGCGGAAGGGTGGGGATGATAGGACCCTCTCCCCAGAAAAATGCACTTAAGCACAAAATGTTTTGTATCATATCTGGGTGGTTAGGACTTTGGATTGAGAATCTACGGAGGTTGCTGTGAGCCAAGATCGCGCCACTGCACTCCAGTCTGGGTGACAAAGTGAGACTCTGTCTCAGAAAAAAAAAAAAAAAAAAAAGAATCTGTGGGAGGCTCCTGAGACCTTTGCCTTCCTCCCCAACCTTTATTTCCATAGGGGAAAATGCCAGGCTTGGAAGTATAATTGAGGCAGGTTTTCTTCTCTTTCTTCAGGGAGACATGGTGAATTATGATGAAATCAAGAGGTTCATCAGACAAGAGATCATTAAAATGTTTGATGGTAACTGGCAGCCAGCTGGGTGGCAGTGGGTGCTGCCTGCCCTTCCTTGTGACTTCTCTGCCCTGCCTTGGCCTCTTTCTCCTTAAAGCTCAATGTCCTCCTGCTCTCACCCTCCACACACTCACAGGCCTGGGGTTGACAGGCAGATGTTCAATTATCCTTCAGACCTTCCTTGTCACCTGTTCTGTTCAGAGATAAAATGATTCCCTCCCGCATTCCCCGAGCCCCCACTTGAGCAAAGGAGACAGACAAGAAAATTGGTATTAAACGAGTCTGCCTGAAGTGAGCTCTAAATACAGGGGCGAGCGGCACTGTAAGATGGCTGGGGTGGTTTATTTGAAGTGTTTTTTTCTGTTCATTTGTTCATCCAACATTGATGTGCCAGGGACTGGGGAAAACGCAGGCCCTGTCCTGAAAGGGCTGGACGTCTTGCTTGGGAAGCAGACCTTGAATGCCAAGCAAGGAATGCGGACTTTATTCTGAAGCCAGCGGTGAACTAATGAGGGGTGTTGGAGCAAAGATGCCATAGTCAGATCTGGGCTTTGGAAGGATCTCCATGGGGAGCGATGTGGAGGCCAGGACGTGGGACCCCCCTTGCGAGACCCACCCCCATACTCCTTGCCCTGACATCCCTGTGAAGGAAGGCTGCTGTGGACTTCATGCTGGTGGCCTATATGCAGCATCTGCAGTCATTCTGAGTCCCTGGGGGACCCTCTGACCTGTCCCTGTCCTTGTCCTTTTTTTACAGAGAGAATGGCTTACTACACCTCCAGGATGCAGTTCCCCATGGAGATGGCGGCAGCTCCGGGACGACCAGGGCCTCCAGGGAAGGATGGTGCTCCGGGCAGGCCAGGTGCTCCAGGGTCACCTGGGCTCCCTGGTCAGATTGGCAGAGAAGGACGGCAGGGCTTGCCAGGAGTAAGAGGTAGCTCTGCCCTACAGTTCCCAAGGGACACATGTAGTTCTTTGGGGCAGGCCTAAGTATTCCATGAGGTCTGTTGTGAATATGGGATGTGTGTGTGTGTGTGTGTGTGTGTTTCAAGTAATCTGACTGGCTGTGTCATTTTTCTGCTCAGGGATAGGACTTACTTATTTCTTTTGTTCCAGGACTGCCTGGTACCAAAGGTGAAAAAGGGGACATTGGTATTGGCATTGCAGGAGAAAATGGTCTTCCCGGCCCCCCAGGTAGGAAATACCACCATTTGAGACCATGAATCCAGAGCAGCAGAGACCCCTTTTCTTTCTGTTTCTTCTATGACACAGCTGTGTCAAACTCCAAATAACAACAGGCCAGTCAACTACATTTATAGGAATGCCACTGTGTGCAAGACACTCTGCCAGGGCCTGTGGGGATGTGGGGGCGGAAGACTCAGTACCTGTCCTTAAGTCCTAAACTGGGCTAGCATGATGCAGTAGGAGAGAGCTGCATGGAGGTGGGGATGAGGAACTCGAGTTCAAGTTCTACTCAGCACCTCACTGGCTGTACACCTTGAAGAGGCCACTTAAGCCCTTTGGAAGTGCTCTCTACGATGAATGTTTGGCTATATAGCCTGAAAGAGAATGGCCAAAGCCTGATGACCTGGCTCTGAGACCCAGCATCACAACTTACCAGAGGTGCAAACTCTCTGAGCCTGTGTCCTCATCTACAAAATTAGACAATAGCTTCTTTCTCAGGAAACTGTGCAGATTCAATGAATAATGCATCAAAAGCACTCAGCCCTGTGCCTGGCACATGGAAGTTCTAAATAAAACTTGCCAGCAGTATTGTTATTGTTAAATCAACGTGAGGCTCGGACTAGGTCTTCATGAAAACGTGGTAACTTGAGAAACAGTCATCAAATGTAAGGTATTATTTGATGCCATTATGGCTTCTTTTCCCTTATGATCTGGGTCTTCTGATTTTCCCTCTGTGGCCCTTCCCTCCCTAGGTCCTCAAGGTCCTCCAGGCTATGGCAAGATGGGTGCAACAGGACCAATGGGCCAGCAAGGCATCCCTGGCATCCCTGGGCCCCCGGGTCCCATGGGCCAGCCAGGCAAGGCTGGCCACTGTAATCCCTCTGACTGCTTTGGGGCCATGCCGATGGAGCAGCAGTACCCACCCATGAAAACCATGAAGGGGCCTTTTGGCTGAAATTCCCCACCTGCCTTTGGATGAAGGACTCCGTTGGGAATAAATGGCCAAAGCTTATAGGACTCTGTGACAGGTTGTGAATGTTTTTGTTGTTGTTGTTGTTTTTAATTGCTGTTAATATTTTTTAAATAATAAAGAAACAAAACTATCTGCCTTTCCCTTCCAGTGGGTTCCTCTGGTGCTGCAGCCAGAGCTCCCTGTTGCCCTCCTTTTCCCGTTTAGTCCCAGGATCAAAAAAGGGCATTTTGGGTACAGGGGCATATACCTGTAATCCTAGCTATTCAAGGGGCTGAGGTGGGAGGATCGCCTGAGCCCAGGAGTTTGAGACCAGTCTAAGCAACATAATGAGACTCAGTCTCCGAAAAATAAAAATTAAAAAATAAAGGGTATTTCCCTCCTTGCCTGTGGTCAGCCAGTGGTGCTGTGAGATTCTGCTGGATGGGGGCAGCTGATGACCCTTTGCTCCTCGGGATCTTGTGCCCTGTTCTTCATGCCTACGTCTCTTGAGTTAGAGAAGGAGCATCACGCAGCCTCTTCTCTCAAGTGAACCAAAGCACGTTGGAAGGTCCCACTTCCTGCTTTAAAGGTCCCTCCCTATTTGATTCCCTAAAGAAACCCGTGTTCAGTACCCCACCCACTCTTTGCCCATCCACTTCACCTTGTCAGTGTGACCCAGAGCCGCTCCGGGTTGCACCCTGGGAAAATGCCACCCGGTGCTGAGGTGTGTTCATCTGCCTGGAAGCCCTTCCAAGCATGCAGGCACTTCTTGATGCTCCAGTAATTCTGTGATTAGAATACCTGTGCAAACAGGAGAGAAGACAGGCTCCAGCTCTGTCCTAGGCAGCCAGGGAATGCTTCTCTGGGAAATGAGATGGAACCTTCTGCCTGTACCAATGCATGGTCACTAGCTCTCTATAAGTGCTTCCAGCAATGACTTTCTGGAGGGCGAATAACATCTCCTGTTTTTCTTCATTATTCTAATATACGTGGTACTTTTCCTGTACATCTTAGCCTAGGCCTTTAGAAACAGCCAGGTTGTATCAGTACAGAGAGTTCATGGGCAAGCCACGAGCAGATCTAAGCTCACGGTCCTCAAAGTCCACTGGGAGTTTGGTGATCTATCTGTTGTGTCCTTCTCCCTATGTAAAAAAGGCTAGGAAGGGGAAAAAAGACAGTGAATTGAATATTATAGAAACATTCTCTCTTGAGCTTCTTCCTTCTCTACTTTTTAGATCTCTTGTCCTGATGGGCTGGCTGCCCTGTGAGAAAGCAACAAGGCACTTCCAGGGGGATTTCCAAAGAAAGCTTTTTCACTGGCCCCAGCTATCTGGAAGGTTTATTCAAGTTGGATACACTTCAAAGGACTCACAGAGCAGGCTCAGAAATGTACCCAAAGTCTAGATGCTTATCCAAACTGCCTGAAGCCTTCAAACCGGCTGTCAAATCTCTGCAGAGCTGGTATTTCTAGCACATTTCTGAAAATTCCCTTCTCTAGTTGGGTCCCAAATACCAGGAGACCAGCCTATTGATGGCTTTTCAGAACCTTTGCCCTATTTTTTTTTTTCCTGCCAGGAGCAAAGGTGTGCTGGTGGCCAGAAGAATGAAATCAGACTCCTGAGCATGCCCGAGTGTCTCATGTGATGTTTTTAGATAAAGGAGGCGCTGATTCTTTTTTCATCCCTCCCCAGCTATTCTCAGTTAACCCTGGTTCTAACATAAAACATTAAAAAGCAAAGGCATCATTTTTGTACTGAAGTAGCAGCCAGGTTTTGGACAGTGGAAGAGGACAGATGTTAAAGCACTCCCATTGGAAGGCCAGCTTCCTCTTTCAGCCTAGTCTGCCGAGTACTAGCTGATGATAGGCCTTCTGATGAGGAGCATGTTGGCGCTGGCAGAAAGAAAGAGACGCAAGGACCAGCTGTGGAATTGAGCAGGTTGGCTTTGAAGGCCAGAGGGGAAAAACTGCTATGAGGAAACATCCAACTCACCCCCTTTAAGGGTCACCAGGGAATTGATCCTTATAGAGTAAATGATGCCTTCTTCACTTTTCTTCCTGAGTCAAATTCATGCTACTCTTAAGGGATTCTACGACAGGCTAGGTTTAAGCTTTCATGATTTGAATGCATGTCTCCCCGGAGTTTGAAATCGCTGTATTTTCTTGGACCATGAAGAACCAGATGGAAAGCTGAATTTTATAGTCTCTTCTGTTACTGTGGTCAGCAAAAAATCCATGGATCTTGCTCATCAGTTCAGGAGCTGGGTAAGCTGAAGAGAAAGCAAGGAGGGGCATGTGTCGTCCATTCCTCTTAGGCAGCTTTTGCACGTTCCAACCCCATTATCCTTCTGTCTTCATTTCTTAACCTACTCCAGGCTTTCCAGGCAGCACACAGATCATTCAGATTGGAAAAGTCTAACTTGATGAGTCCATTCCTCTTCCTACTTTGTCCCAGGGACTGTACTAGGCTCTGGGGATCCCAAGGCAAACTAGACAGATATGGTCCCTGCTCCCACAGCATCCACAGGGAGAGCAGACAGTTAAACAAGCACCTACAATAAAGTGGGATGATAGGGCAGTGCCAGGTACAGGGGAGTGCACAGCTGGGGAACCTAACCATGTCTAGACGAAGAGATGGATTCAGGCAGAGGGAACAGCACGTGCCAAGGCCCAGAAATGACTGGGTGCAGCAGGCTGAGTGACGGGAGACAGGACAGTGTGATTGGATTTTGGAGCATGAGCAGGGAAGACAGTTGGAAGCCACTGGTGGGTTTCTCACAAAGGTGTGTCAAGTCAGGTTTGCCGAGTGGGGAGTTCGCTGATGGCAGTGTGAAGGATGGGACTGGAGGGTCCTTAATTTGAGAAACCCTCTGCTCAATAAGATGGAGAAAAGGCTGCTGTGTATTTATTCTGCAGAGAAAAATCTAAACTTTGATGCTTCTGGAATTTAAATCTTCATTTTTTGTCATAATATTTTCCTCTGTCACTCAAATTCAACAGGATCTAATTAGACTCTTTCTTCATCTGGGGTCTGTTAACCCCTTTACAAGACTAGATTTTTTTTTTTTTTGGAGGTGGGGGGACGGAGTCTCACTCTGTCACTCAGGCTGGAGTGCAGTGGTGCGATCTTGGCTCACTCAACCTCCACCTCCCGGGTTCAAGTGATTCTCCTGCCTCAGCCTCCGGAGTAGCTGGGACTACAGGCACAAGCCACCATGCCCAGCTAATTTTTGTATTTTTAGTAGAGACAGAGTTTCACCATGTTGGTTAGGCTGGTCTTGAACTCCTGACCTCAGGTGATCTGCCTGCCTCGGCCTCCCAAAGTGCTGGGATTATAGATGTGAGCCATCGTGCCCGGCCATGGATTTTTTTTTTTTTTTTTTTGGTGCTGGAGATCCCAAAGGACTAGATCTTTTTTGTGGCTGTCCTGAACAGTTTATGGGAATAGACGATGTCAATGTACTCTCCTTATGATCCCATAATGGAAGGGGAGTGTGGCCAAATTGCCACGTCTGCTGTTCTCATTCCTCTGTTGCTTCTGTGGAAAGTTGCAAATCATCCTCTGATCCACAGCATCCAACTGGAATTTAAATTTCAGAACTGGATCTAGTTGGAATCAAAGAGAATTAATTCCATAATAATTAGGTTGGTGTTGGTATTCCTTCTCAGTAAGCCTTACAGAAGCTTGGTGCGAGCCAAGTGGCTCCTGGGAGGCTGTGTCTCTAGGGGAGGCAGTATTTTCCAGTGGATGGGCTTTTCATTACCAAGCTCTGCCTCACCTCTAATGGGTCAACCGCAGGGCTTCCACGAACTCAGGAAAGTGCTCTGTGTTCTAAAAAAAGTCTGGAATCCATGCTTTCCCCTTGGGCTACAAGTGAAACAATAACAGGAACTTCTCCACCCACCTCTGTCTGCCTCAGGTAGATGAGGTTTTGGAAGTGAGTTGATTGTTTTTCAGTCTTAGGAAGATCCTGATCTCTCTTTTATCCAGCCCCCTCCAAAACAAACATACCTGGGCCTGTGTGGGTCCTCAGAGGCACAGCCCTGGCTGTTGGCTTTGGCACGTTCCTGACTCCCTAAGAAAAGATGTGAATGCTCCATCCACGAAATAGCACAGACCTCCCACAGATAGTTCTCCTAAGCCCTTTGCTGGGCATAGGGGAATGGGGGCAAATAATTCTCATAGGAGTTGGATTCTCATCACCTAGAACAGAGCCTGGCAAGAGGTGGGAACCCAATGGGATCATATGTTTGTGGAATAAATGAGTGTGTGTCACATGACTCCAGTTTGCAGGCCAGCTTGTCACTGTTCTCTCTCCAGGCAAATACCCCCTTGACCTTCAACCTTCTTCCCTTCTGAAGTTTTGCAGCTCAATTCCACCAATATTTTTTGAACTGGGGGGTTAGGAAGGTAAAGAAGACACAATCTACTAACTATTAAATACTGAGTAGTTAAAAAAAATGCAGACCTGGGATCAAGTCCTACTTCTCCATTTATCTTTTTTTTTTTTTTTTTCCCCAGACAGAGTCTCTCTGTTGCCCAGGCTGGAGTGCAGTGGTGCAAACACAGCTCATTGCAGCCTTGACCTCCTGGGATCAAGCAATCCTCCCACCTTGGCCTCTGGAGTGGCTGGGACTCCAGACACATGCCACCATGCCTGGCTAATTTTTTAAAACTATTTTTTGTAGCGATAGGGTCTCACTATGTTGTCCAGGCTGGTTTCGAACTCCTAGGCTTAAGTGGTCCTCCTCCCTGCCTCCCAAAGTGTTGGGATTATAGGCGCGAGTCACTGCGCCTCGGCTCCATTTATCTTTTTGATAACAGGAAGGTCACTTAACCTCTCTGAGCCTCAGCTCCTCATTATAAATGGGTAATAGTATCTATCTCAAAAGACTGTGGTGAAAATTAAACACCACATAGTACTTAGCACAATGTCTGGCACCTAGTAAGCACTCAATACATGATAATAATAACTACTAACATTGAATTCATGCTAGGCACTATTCTAGGTGCTGAGGTTAGAGGACTACATAAGAAAATGACAATTCTACAATATACATGTAAACAAAGTGGACAATTCAACTAGTGACATGTATTATGAAAAAATAAGATAGATGATGGGAATGCGTGGGGGGCAGTGTCAAGAAACTCCCCCCACCCCAGGTGATATCTGAACTGAGACCTGGATGATAAGGAGAAGCCAACCAGTGAAAAGTCAAGGGAAGACTATCCCAGACAGAGGGAAAAGCTAGTCCAAAGACCTGGAGGCAGGAATGAGCAGGCAGTCAGAGACCAGCCAAAGCCAACATCCAGGAATGAGCTCTGTACATTCCAGGAGTGGCACAACCAGGCCGGCATGGCTGGAATGAGGCAAGGGGGACAGCAACAGCAAGAAATGAGGCTGGAGATGCTGGTATGTGTGGCCATGAATGTCATTAGGATGAGTTTAGCTTTTATTATAAGAGTGATGGGAAGTCCCCAGGGAGTTGAAGCCGAGGAATAAGATAACCACTCTGGCTGCCTGTGGAGAAAATGAAGTGTGGGGAGAAGAGTGAGAGCAGGAACATTGGTCAGTCGGCTATTGTAGTGATCCAGGCACGGATGATAGTGTCTTGGACTACAGTGATAGTGCGAACAGGGAGAAAAGAGCAGATGTGTACATGTTTGAATTAGAGCAAATGGAGATGAGGGAGGTGAGGGAGTGTGTGGAGAAAAAAAGGACACACAGGAATGATCTTAGGTTTTTGGCCTGAGAGACTGGGTGGATTTTCTGAGATGGAGAGGAATGGGTTTTGGGGAAAACACCAAAAGAAAACTCTTATACAAGGCAGGCTGGAATACCACACAGTGACAGTACCAAGTGCAAAGGGGGAGTGGCAAGAGAGAGTGGCTAACTCTGGAGCTAAGGGGAATGTGGGAGGGTTAGGTGGAGAATGGAATTGGAACTGAGCCTTGCAGGACTGGAGTTGGGAGGGCTGCTGGTCCAGGTGAAAGGAGTGGTTTGAACCTAAGTTTGGGGCATGAGCAGGTATAATAAGCTCATTTTCAAATTTACACATTTGTTCCTGTCAGCTAAGAAAAGTGAAATTTAGAGAGGTTAAATAACTTGCCTAAATAAAATGTGGTAGATATACACTGTGGAATACTATGCAGCCATAAAAAAGGAACAAGATCATGTCCTTTGCAGGGACGTGGACGGAATTGGAAGCCATTATCCTCAGCAAACTAACAGAGAAACAGAAAACCAAACACCGCATGTTACCACTTATAAGTGGGAGCTGAATGAGGAGAGCACATACACACACTGGGGTCTGTCGGAGCGTAGAGGGAGGTGGGAAGAGGGAGAGCATCAGGAAGAATAGCTAATGGATGCTGGGCTTAATACTTGGGTGATGGGATGATCTGTGCGACAAACCACCATGGCACACATTTACCTACGTAACAAACCACATCCTGCTCATATACCCCTGATCTTAAAAGTTGGAAATTAAAAACAAACAAACAAAAAACCTGCCTAAGGTGATACAGTTAGAAAGTGATAAAACAAAGATCCTCCCTCCAAAGCAGAAGTGCTGAATGGTGGAACTGAGCACAGAAATACAGAGTAGCAGAAGGGGCCGTAAGATTGGAAAGTTGAGGCTGGGCCAGATTCTGAAGGGCCTGGAGTGCCAGAATGAAGAGATTGGGCCTTATTTTGTAGGCGTGGATGAAGAGCATCCATTGTAGGCTGTGCAGTGGGCAAGTGGCATGATCAGCACTGTGATTTTGGAAAGTGCACTTGGTTAGATAGATGGACTAGACTGGATAACAGTTCGTAACATTCATTTATTCATTTATTTTAATAATCGTGTCAGTCGCTATACTAGGTACTGGAGTTATAATGACAAGCAAAAACAGACAAAACCCTAGCCCACATGAAAGAACTTGACAAAGAAATCAAATAAGCACACAAATAAGTGTTGAAACGGAACCACTGAGTGGCAAGTACATGGTGCTGAGATCACTGTCACTAGGATTTGACCTACGATGGGGACCGACCTAGACCTCCCTGCTGAGAACTGGACATCCATTGACCCCGGTTCTAGGCGACCCACTGTGAGCTAGGGCAAGGCAATTGCCTCTCTGCACCTCAGTTTCCCCATTTATGAAGAAAGAGGCACTAGATAATTCAATTTTCCTCCAACTCTAATGATCTGGGGTTTTTTTCTCCAAAGACCACAGATCTGTATCCCACTACAAGGGTACTAACTAGTACCCAGTACCTTGACATTAGAGGAGTAATTCCGCCATCGCCTCTCCCTACCGGGAAGAGTCGGTCGGTTCCCCGTTGTCAGGGCAACCGCCTGGCCACCGCCCCTCGTCTCCTTTCCCGCGGCTCATCTGCGGAAACTCAGGAGCTACTCCAGCAATTACGTCACTATCATGCGTCCCACTTGCCAGGTTATAACATGGCTACCGCAGCAACACCCCACCCAGGCTTCTCACTAAATTTCCCAACCTGACCACCTCTTCGGCCCACTCCACCTCAGGAAAAGGAGGAACATTAGCGCTGGTACAGCCGCCAAGACTTCCGGAAGCTCCATCAATCACTTAGCTCCCCTGGTCTCTCGGTAGGCATCCGCCCACCGCCCCCATCGTCACTTCCGTCGGCCGACAGCACCACCCAAGATTGACAGGCGCGGACGTCCAGTCAGATGCGGGCCCAGCCCCAAAGCCGAGACGAGGGGCGGGTTTGAGAGCGGAAAGCCCCACCCCTTGCCTGAGTGTGACGTCAGAATCACCATGGCCAGCTATCCTTACCGGCAGGTGAGTGTGTGAGGGGCCCGCGAATCCAGGTAGCGGCGGTGCCAGGCGCAGGCCCGACGTCCCCCTGCTCTTTCTCCCCGCTTTCTCCGCGCCCTTCCCACGATGGGTTCGCTTCAGCGAGGCCTTGCGCTGTAGAGAACCGAAAAGGGACCGTCGGTCGCGCCCTGCTCACGTCATGAAGGACCGCACATTCGCGAGGTCGTGTCGCGCCCCCTTGACGTCGCTCACGCGAGGATTTGGGGACCTTGGACCCCACAGGTCCAGGCTGGCGCTGGCCTGGGCTCCACAGCCTCCCAAGGCCCCCATGGGGGCCTTGGGCGGGGGCATCAGCCATGACCGGAGGTTTAGAGTTCTGGTTCCGCCGATCTCATTTGGGGCGTCGGATAAAAATCCAGGCTTCCGGACCCACCCCACACTGCATCAGAGTCATCAGGAAACTGGTTGTAGCAGGCGCCACAAGTGAGCTGGTTTGACCACTGACTTAGTTCAACACCGCCATTTCGCTTGTAGAAAAGTGAACCCCGAGAAGACACAGAACTTACCTGAAGTCACCAGGCAGTTAGGCAGCAGGGCCGAGGTCAGAACCCGGGCTATCTTCAGATGCCTCTTCCCCAGCGTATCTTGATTCAGTCAGGAATACCGCAGCAAGGTGATTCTGTGGCCAGAATTCTTTGTTGGGTGATAGTAGGGTGTTGAAGTGCACTTTGGTGTCAGAGGTAGGTTCATATCTTAGCTCTACCACCTAAATAGTCGTGAGCCCTTGAGCAAGCTGTTTTGCCTTTCTGAGTCCAAGTTTCCGCCTGTAAAATAGGGCCGAATAATAGGATCTGCCTCATAAAGCTGTTGTGGAGAGTCAGGAGGTGATGCTTACGAAGCGTTTGGTACATAGTGAGGTGTAACATGTGTTGCCCTTTAGCATTTTGATTTTTAGTAGACTTCTAAAAGGCCAGTGCCCGGAGGGTCCTCAAAATAGAGCCCTCATTTTACAGAGGAGGAAATGAAGCCCACAGAGGGCTGCGATCACACAGTTATTTAGGAGATGAAATCCATAAACGAAATGTGGGAAAACAAGATCAATTGGTATATTACACAGTGCTCAACTGAGTTTAGTCACAGGCCAAAAGATGTAACAGTCCTTCCAGGGAGTGCAGTCTTGTGCGGGTTACACAGTGTTTGGACCTCCATTATCCTAATCATGAAGTCCCTATCGGCATGCAGGTATTATTACCCCTAATTAACTGCTGAGGAGCAAACCCAAAGAGGTTAAGTGGCTTCCCAAAAGTCACACGTAGTAAGTGAGGGTGAGGCCATGACCAGAGCTTAGGACTTCTCTTATTGCATCCTTAGAGAGAGGTAGGAAAGAGAGAGGCCAGTGCGGGCTGGAGTTAGGAGGAAGTGTAGCATAGCAGTTGCTTCCTAAAGTCCATTCCATTTGCTGAGTCTTGGGAGGTTTTAATAGATATTGTTAATATAGGAGGATTCTGTAGTTAACTAAAGTTTTGGAAATACTCTTAAGTATAGCTGAATAAGTTTATTGACCACAAGCTATTTCAGAATCCTTAATTTGCTAATGTACATTGTAAATCATCCAGAAAGGAATATAATATGCAGTATTTCTTAAACATATCTAACCATAGAAACTCCGCCTCCCCGCTTTCTTTTCAGATGTCTGGTCACTTTTTTGACTCTAGTATTTCTGAGGAACACAGGCTGAAAAAACATTCATAGTGCCTTGTTTCCCAGTGGCTGGTCTTCTGCCTCAGAATCACCTGAGAGCTTGTTTAAGAAAGCACACTTTTGGGTCCCACTTCAGACCTGTTCTGTACCCAGGAATCTACATGCTAATAAGCATTAGGGACAATTTGTGTGCATCCTAAAAGCAGTGACAGGTTAGACAGAACTGTGCTAGAATTCTAGCTGTATTACTTACTAGTTATATACCCCTGGACAAACTAAGGGCTCTGAGCCTCAGCTTCCTCACCTGTATAAAGGGAGAAATAATACCTGTGAAAAGGGCTAAAATGAGGTTAAAATGCAGGGAGCCTGGCGTGTTGCTAGTGCCTAGTACATGCCAGTGTCTGGTGGCAGCTCTTGCTGCCGTGACTGCTCTCATGATGCCATGCTGCCTGGGCTATTCCTGGAGTGAAATACTGAAAAGGAGCACAGAGAGAAGAGTCTGGAATAGAAAAAGAAATGTTGTTTTTTTTCCTACCATACCCTTGTCCGCCTCCTGGTCTCAGGTGTTCTAAGAAAGGAAACGAGTTGTTTTAAAGCATCTCAGTCAGTGCTGCCTCCCCTCCACCCACTACATAGCTTTGGAGGATTCCAGCCTATTGTTAGGAGTCAGAATTCCTGTAATTTTCCACTGCTTCCAGTCCAGGGTACCCAAGCAGGGACTGGGTATTGGAGTAGTAAAATTCAAGCACCCTTTGGTCCTATGGGGGAACGAGCTTGGTGGATTTCAGTGCTTAAGAGCTTAGTTTTTGAGGCCAGAGAGAGTTGATTTCAAATCCCTGCTTTGTCACTCCCTTGCAGAAGTTTGTTGCAAAAGTCTGAGACTCAGTTTTCCCTTTTTTGAAAAAAATTTTTTATTTATTTGTTTATTTTTGAGACAGAGTCTTGCTCTGTCGCCCAGGCTGGAGTGCAATGGCACAATCTTGGCTCACTGCAACCTCCGTCTCCCGGGTTCAAGCAGTTCTCCTGCCTCAGCCTCCCAGGTAGCTGGAATTACAGGCACACGCCACCACACCTGGCTAATTTTTTGTATTTTTAGTAGAGACGGGGTTTCGCCATGTTGGCCAGGCTGGTCTCAAACTCCTGACCTCAGGTGATCCACCTGCCTCAGCCTCCCAAAGTGTTGGGATTACAGGCGTGAGCCACCACGCCTGGACTAGTTTTCCCTTCTTTAGAATGGGGTCATAATAGTATCTACCTCAGAATTACTCTAAAGATTAAATGAGAAAATCCACGTAAAGTGCTAGGTATGGTGTTGGGCATGTAGAATACTCCAAGTGGAGGAGTAATGCAGTTATGCAGATTGAAGAGGCAATGTGATAAGTATTAAATGGGAGTAAGTGTAAGGTACAGCACGGGAGAGTGAGATACCTAACTCAGTCTAGGGGTGCATTTTTAAAAGAGGTGATATTTAAGCCAACAACTGAATCACTGGTAGAAATTAGCTGAGTGAAGAAAGGAATACTATTCCAGCAGAGGAAATAGCTGCACAAAGCCCATGAAGCAAGTAAGACAGCCTAGTGTTTTGGAGGAACTTTAAGAAGTTCAGTGTAGTTGTAGTGATGTGGGGGAAAGGGGTAGGAAATAAGACTAGAAAGGTAAGCAAGGGCCAGATCCCAAAGGGCCTTGTATGCCTTTTTGGGGAGTGTGACTTCGTCCTAAGAGTAGTGAGGGAGCCAGGGAAGTGTTTTGTCCCATTTGTGCTTTGGAGTGCTTACTGTGGGGTGCTGTGAGAATGGATTGAAGCAGGAGAGACAGGAGGCAGGGATACCGGTTTTGACGCTATTGAGGTAATCTAGGCTAAAGAGAACTGTGACCTGGTAGAGGAGATTTGAGAAGCACTTGGGAGGTAGATTTGAGAAAACTTGGCCTTAGGTTTGGATGATTAGGCAGAACGGAGCTCCATTCACTGAGATGAGAACACAGGGAGGCATGGGTTTGGAGGGAAGGTCCAGGAGGCTGCTGGATGCGTGGGTCTGTAGCTCAGGAGTGATGAAGCTGGAAAGATTTGAAAGTGTGAGCACAGAGGTAATTGAAGTCTGGGGATGGTTCTTGGCTCATTGTTTATTGGTTGCATGCTTCTCTCCTATTTCAAGTGGCTCTGCTGGTGAATGCTTGAACTGTTCCTCTTGTCTTCCTGTGATTGTTTAACCCCTTAGTTTGGGCTTCCCACCTCCTCCTGTGCACTTGAAGGGTAGCTCTGGGGTACGAACCTGTCTTTGCAATGCTCCCTCCTCCATTCGTCATCAGGGCTCAGCTTGGAACAGCCTTTGATACCTTTAAGCTTCACAGGGGTCTTGAGGTTAGAAGACTGAGTCCTCAGAACTGGAAAGAAAAAAAAAATACCGAACTTTCTGAGGTGGTTATTTGGGAGGAGGTAAGATCCCTACTGCTTGCGCAAGTGCAGGTAGAGATTCCAGGTGGTTCTGCAGAGATTCCATTATTAACTGAGAGGTTGAACTGAAGAGTCTTTGGGGTGTCTTCCAAAATGTGGCTTGGCTCTCAAAGTGACTCTAGGTGCTGGGACGAAAAAGAATGAGATTTTTCAAAGAGTCCCTGATTTCTGGGCTTGAAGGCTCTGAGAGATCACCTAATCCAGCCTTCCCCCTCTACCTCTGTCCACAGTAGAAATTCATTATATTTGACAAAGACATTTAGCACAATCCCTCACACAGACACATGCTAGGCACTCACTCATTTATTGAGTGAACAAACAGAAGGGGGTAGTGTAGAGTCATGCAGACCCTGACTTGAATCCCAACTTGCCCATTCTAGCTGCATGATCTCAGGCATGTTATTAAACTCTCTGCCCCTTAATTTTCTCATCTGCGAAATGGAGATGACACTGTTTACCTCACAGGACTGAGGATTAGTGAGAGCTGGTTGAACTGGAAGCACCTAGCAGAGCCTCAGTAAATGTTTGTTGCCCCCAGTCCCCCCAGGGCATCAGATGTAGCTTATTTGCAATCAGCCAGAGCCCTAGAGATAGTTTTTCTGTGTTGCTTCAGAAGCTGCAGTTACTGAACTCTTCCTGTCCTTCCCCTCCACCTGCCTTCACAATCCTGTTTATCAGTATGAAATAACTCTTGGAAAAACTCTAAAAAGGGCTGGGAGCATGGAGTAGTGTAAAAGAACGTGGTTCAGACCTTTGCTAACAACTCAGTGACACTGGGTGACCCTCTGTGAGGTGGGGACCACCTCATCTTCTTCCCCAAACTTCCTGTGCAGCCTGGATTCTGTCTCAGTTGGCTCCACCTCCTTCATCTTGTGCAAAAGCTAGAAACCCGAGTCATTCTGAACACTTTCCTCACTCCTCCTCCATCTCTTTCCTAATCTAATTAGTCACCAAGTCATGTCTGGTCTATCTCTGAAATAGCTTCAGAATCCATTCCGTTCTCTTCATCCCCAAGTGTGCTGTCTGGTTCATGCCCTGCCTGCCCAGCACCTGGGCTACTGCCTCCCTAGCTGGCTCATCCTCCACACCGCCGCTGGTTACTTCTCTAAACAAGGTTCTCATCACGTTCCTCTCCTATTGGAAACCCTTCTATAGTGCTCTGTTTTCTCCGGCATAAAGCCCCAACAAAACTCTTTAGAGTGGTGTTCATTTGTCCAAATATTTGTGGAGGCTTGCAGGTGCCAGGCACTGTGCTGGGCCCTGGGGTGCCATGATGAGTGAGGTGCAGTGTCTGCCCCTGGGGAGCTTACTGTTGGGTGGGGGAGATGCTAGACAGAAACTACTCTTAGACACTGATACCTCACGGCTAACTGAAATGCAGGGGGAGAGGTGCTTGGTCAACGAGTGTATAGAGGGCCTGCCTTTCTGGGTTCACACTGCATTCTTGGCTCTGCGGTTTAACTCATTCCCTGAATGCACTATGCTCACTCTTAAGTCTGTGCGTTTGTCTTTCTTCTCTCTTCTGTCTGGAGTGTCCTTCCTTGCCTGCCTTTTGGAAAATGTCTATGCATCCTTCAAGGACCATTTCCAATATCACTGCCACTTCCTCCAGGAAGCTTTCCTTGACCCACTTCATACATTGTTCATTTATTCATTCTGCAAACAGCACAAATTCCTCCATCTAAGCTTCCTTGATAGCACATAAGTAGATTTTTCTGATGGCACTGATCAGATTGTATCACAATTATCTGTGGGCTCCTTAAGGGCAGGACTTCATTTACTTGTGTCCTCAGATCTACTACAGAGCCTAGTACAATATTGTCACTCTGAAAATGCGTGCTGAATGAAGTCCTTTAACAGCTCCGTGGCTTAGTTTCTTCATCTGTAAAAGAGGGCAACTAACATCTTCCTTTTTTCTGTTAGGAGGCCATTGGCAAGATTCTGCCTGTAGTGTTTGTGTTTGTGAAAGTACTTTGTAAACTACAGAGGAGGTCTTCAAATGCAGGACAGAAAGGAAAGGGTTTAATTGCTGCCAGACTACAATAGCCAGAAGGGCAGGAGACCTGCCTGGCAGCACCTGCTTTGTTGGCCTGGGGATGTTTCCTAGGTGGTTTATAGGTGGTTTCCTAGGTGGGTTTTCCTAGGTGCCAGGTGCGGTTTATAGCTTTGCTCACAGGGCTTATAGTGGGGCAGCTACTTCTGGCTTTGTGTCTGGCCTGTTCTTTGCGTGTGCCCAGATTCTGCAGAGTTCCCACTCCCTTTCCATCCTATGCTGGAATCCTGAGCCCTATTGCTTAATGAAGGAGTGTTGTAGCAGGAGGCAGGGGGAGTCATTGGGTGCAAGGGAGTGGTCCAGCCTTGTCTCTTCCTCCAGCTCACAGCATTACTTGGGCAAGTCCCTCCCTCCCTCCCCCATCTGTAAAATGGGGGTTAGGTTAAGTGACTTGTCTTCTGGGTATTTCTCTTGTCACACCTCTCCAACCCCTTGGGAATCCTGTTCATTCTCTAAGTCCTAGCTCAAATGCCACTCTCATGGAAACACTCCCTGATTTTACCCTCCTTCCTTTGCAGTCCTATGGCACATGACTTATGTCTCCATTTCAAACACCTGTTTTCCTTATGCTGTTTTGTTAGACGTTACACAGTGTCTACATGTTGTCTTGTTAACCGCGAGCGCCTTCAGATTGCTTCACTCTCCTTTATACCCCACCGCGCACAGTTCACTTGGCCCAGGACTTTGCTGATAACAGTAATTAATATAGCAATAGCAGCTATGACTTACTGATCATTTGCTTTATGCCAGGCACTGTTGTAAAAACTATTTTTCTTATGTGAGTGGTTTTCAGACTGTCTTTTCAGTCACTGTGAGGGGTTTTCAGAGCCCCCTCAGAATGTAGCAAGGGAGGGGTTCCATATTGTAGGGGCTCTGGAGCTCCCACCTTACTTCAGCCAGAGCAACTTTCTTGTATTTGTTTTATTTATTTTATCAAAGGATTCTTTCTTTCTCTCTCTTTTTTTTTTTTTTGGAGACAGGGTCTCCCTCTGTTACTCAGGCTGGAGTGTTGTGGCACAATCACAGCTCACTGCAGCCTCCAACTTAGGCTCAAGTGATCCTTCTGCTTTAGCCTCCCGAGTAGCAGGGACTACATGTGTACCACCATGCCCGGCTGATTTTTAAAAATTTTTTGTAGAGGTGGGATCTTACTATGTTGCCCAGGTTGGTTATCAAAGGATTCTTTAGCTAAAAATTAAACTGACAGAATTTTGCTGCATTTATTTTTTATAATCTGCAGAACAGTCCAGTGAGGAAGGAATTGTTCTATTTGTGAGGAAGCAGGCTCAGAGAGATGAAGCCACGGGCCCACAGTCATGAACTTAGCTGATGGGAGCAGAGTTTTAAATTGAGATCTGTGTGAGCCATTCTTGTCTGTGAAGGAGTCTTGCTAGTAGCTATGACAGCTTCTAGGGTAGAAAAGCTCCCAAGGATTGCTGAGTGGGGGAGGTGACAGGGCCTGCTTCCTGCCCTCCCCACAAAAAAACCTCATGAATTTGGCCTTAGCCTTAAGAGTAATTATTTCAAGCTATCAAACACAATAAAAAGAGAAAGCCCAGGCTCTCAGTGGCTTGGCCACTGGTGCACTTACAGGTTGATCTAGAACATATCTAGATGGTGCCGTTCTCGGAGCTGGGCCTAGCTGCTGTCTGTGCCCTTGAGCTCAGCTTGTCTGCAGATGTGTTGGGGCTGTGCTCTGCTGGGTCCTGTGCTAGCCATTTAGGGAGATGGAGCGGAACACTCCGAGGGCTACTGGTGTGGGAAGATGGATGAGAGAGGGAATGCCCCCATGTATGCTCTAATGCACAAATGCCCTGGACATAGAGCCAAGAGACCCAGGTTCTGGTCCCAGACCCTCCACACAGCCTGTGTGTGACTTTCCTGGACTTGAGTCTTGTCCTCTGTAGGAGGCTATTATTAATGGTGTTTATTGAGTGCTTAATTTGTGTCAGGCCCAATGTCAAAGGGCTTCACATAGCTGGCCTCATTTCATTCACAAACTAACCTGAGAGGTAGCTATTATTATTCCCATTTTATAGCAGAAGATATTGAGGCTTAGAGAGGATAAGTCAGTCCGGTTAGTAAATGGCAGAACCTGAACTTGAACTCTTGAACTGGTTGTTTTTTGTTTCTTTGTTTGTTTTGAGATTGGATCTTACTCTGTCGCCCAGGCTGGAGTACAGTGGTGTGATCATGGCTCACTGTAGCCTCGACCTCCCCAGGCTCAGGTGACCCTCCCACCTTAGCCTCCTGAGTCATTGGGACTATAGGTGTGCGCCACCACACCTGGCTAATTTTTGTATTTTTTAAATAGAGATGTAGTTTTTCTATGTTGCCCAGGTTTTTAGTAGAGATGTTGTTTTTCTGTGTTGCCCAGGCTGGTCTCTAACTCCTGGGCTCAAGCAATCTGCCCGCCTCAGACTTCCAAAGTGCTGTGATTACACAGGTGTGAGCCACCATGCCTAGCTGTTGAACTGGCCGTTGAAAGCATTGTATCGTATTGCCTTAGGAATAGGGTCTCCCCTGCCTGCCTCACAGAGTTGTGAGTGAGGATAGGGAAATGTTTTTACATCAGGGTAAGGAAGACATGCTGTGGATGAATCCATGCTATAGCTATGTCATTTGTGACTGATGAGGGTCAGGGGTGTGTGTTAGAGACTGCGTTTGCCCCATGAGTTCTGCAGATAGAGATGGGAGTACCACAGGTTGGGCATTTGGAATTCTGTTTGATTCATTTGCCTATTCATTCATACAGGAAATATTTACTGAGCATCCATTCTACACTGGGAGCTGCGGATAAAGTGACAAACCAGACAGGATCCCAGCCCTTGTGGAGCCCCTTGACGTGCAGGAAAGGAGAGTTAGGAAAGGAGGATTTCAACCCTGACTCTGCAGGTCATTGGCGGGGTGACTTTGGGTAACTCGTTGCTCCTCTGGAAGCCTCAGTTTGCCCATCTGAGCAGTGAGATCATAATTCCAACCCTACCTATAGGATCAGTTGAAAGGATGGTGGTGGAAGTGCTTTATAGTTGTAAAGTGCCATACTCTGCCTAGTTTCTGGCCTCATCATTCTGACTGATATCTTGCTCTTCCTGCAGGGCTGCCCAGGAGCTGCAGGACAAGCACCAGGAGCCCCTCCGGGTAGCTACTACCCTGGACCCCCCAATAGTGGAGGGCAGTATGGTAGTGGGCTACCCCCTGGTGGTGGTTATGGGGGTCCTGCCCCTGGAGGGCCTTATGGACCACCAGCTGGTGGAGGGCCCTATGGACACCCCAATCCTGGGATGTTCCCCTCTGGAACTCCAGGAGGACCATATGGCGGTGCAGCTCCGGGGGGCCCCTATGGTCAGCCACCTCCAAGTTCCTACGGTGCCCAGCAGCCTGGGCTTTATGGACAGGGTAAGTAGTAATCTTGGACTCCGGGTACCTCTGACGTGGTTCTGAGTTATCCATGGCCAGCCTTTGTCCTTCCTGTGGGTGCGCAGGCAGCCTGGTCTCTGGCACCTTAGCATCTTGCTTCCAGCTTCAGTGTGTGTCCTCAAAATGAGAAGTTTGTCAGCTAGTTTTGTTGCAAGCATTTATTTGTATTGCTTGCTCATGCTTACTTTCTTTTGCTTACATGTCAGCAGCTGTTAGCTGGCTGTTGAGTTTCTGTTCCCTGTGTCTTTTCATTCAGGGATCCATGCTGAAGGAGCAGCTCCTGTTTGGGATATGTTATCTTTGTAGCAGAGAGAAAGAGCAGGAGAGCTAGCAGGAATGCACAATGCCTCTTAAAGCTTCTCTGAAGTACTGTATGTCTCGCCCACTTGCATTCTTTTGGCCAGAGCACCCCCTGATCAAGACTGACATCAGTAGGATGGGAAAGGATGCCCCTCTGCAAGCCACCAGGCAGTGGGAGAGGATGTACAATGCTCTTAAGGGAAGGGGAGATTAGCAAGTAATCTAATAATAGATTATTGAACTGGCCTTTTAAACCATTGTACCATATTAGTACAATGTCTGTGGGTGTGCAGACTGTGTCTCCTGGCTAGAGATTATTAGCCAGGAGACGATAATGTAGCCTACCATGGGGAGAAACTCAGTTTAAATATCCGTTTCACTGTGAAAATATCTCAGAATACACACATTCCAGGCTCTTTGCTGAGGATTTTATTTTGCTGTTATCTCATTTAATCATCACAACAATTCTGGGGAAATGGGTTCATTTTAGAAATGTGAAAATCATTACTCAGAAAATTGTACATTTTGCCTAAAGTCACACGAGCTAGTAAGGATCAGATCCAGGGTTTGAATCCAGGTCTGCTTTGATTCCAAAGCCTGAGCCCTTCTATACAAACTACACAGTTCAAACATGTTACAGAATCTCTCCTGCCCCGGGGCTGTGGCCCTTGCTCCCCTATGACACCGATGTTTTAGGAAGATGGCTAGAACCTGCCCGGATTTTTCCAAGGAAGTCAGACTAATCCCTAAGTCAGGCATACCTTTTTCCCTCTGTCCTTACTGGGCTTTGGTACTAGGCAGTGGTTTCTGTCCTCCACAACTGCCCATGGCTGTCTTTGTGTGAAGGGACCCCGATTGTGGCCAGTTAACTCAGTGTCCTAAGGTAGACAGACTTACCAGCTTCTACACTGTTTTGTTGTTGTTGTTGTTGTTGTTGTTGTTGTTTTTTGAGATGGAGTTTCGCTTTTGTTGCCCAGGCTGGAGTGCAATGGCGTGATCTTGGCTCACCACAACCTCCACCTCCCGGGTTCAAGCGATTCTCCTGCCTCAGCCTCCCCAGTAGCTGGGATTACAGGCATGTGCCACCACGCCCAGCTAATTTTGTATTTTTAGTAGAGACGGGGTTTCTCCATGTTGGTCAAGCTGGTCTCAAACTCCCGACCTCAGGTGATCCGCCTGCCTCGGCTTCCCAAAGTGCTGGGATTACAGTTATGAGCCACCGTGCCTGGCCACTTCTACACTTTTATCTACCACCCATTCCCCCATCTCGCAGTTCACCTTTTCCAGAGAATTCTTGAAATGCTACAGGGGTACGGGTCCCCGTTCCTTAAAAACATAAAATCAATTAAGAGTAGTGTCTGGAACACTATACGAGAACTCCAGAGGACTCATGGAATAGAAATCAACTGCAAATACTCATGAATCTTCACTGAAGGTCCTCTTCCATCAGAGTAAGAATGTCAGCTTGATGGAAGACAGGGAAGGTGAATTTGTGAAGCTTCGTGTGTAGGAAAAACCTGTAGCCAGGAAGTTACTGAGGCTGGCCCTTCCTGGCATTTCTGTTGATGGCCTTCACACCCCTTCCTCCAGGTGGCGCCCCTCCCAATGTGGATCCTGAGGCCTACTCCTGGTTCCAGTCGGTGGACTCAGATCACAGTGGCTATATCTCCATGAAGGAGCTAAAGCAGGCCCTGGTCAACTGCAATTGGTCTTCATTCAATGATGAGACCTGCCTCATGATGATAAGTGAGTCTCCGCCTTGCCCTTGGGCCTGAGCTGGGGCAGAGCCACCTGAGAGTGGACAGTAGGTGGGTGGGTGAACATTCTGAAGAGAAATTCATTGACCAGGGAGGACTGTGGGGAGGAAGCTAGGTTCAGGGTGAGATCCCCTAGACTGAGAGCTCTTTTCCTGAGATCTTTCTTAAGTTCTAGACCCTGCCTAGTTACAGGTTAACTTAGTTTCCTCTTCTGTAGAATGGTACTCCCTCCCCTGTAGGAAACAGCAGGGAGGGGTCAGGTGCCAAGCCTGCAGAGAAAATGCAGTTCTGGATGGGGTGGGGCTAAAGGTGTCCAGAGTAGGAGGACGGTGCAACGCTTGATGTGGGTGTCTCAGGTGCAGGCATCTGGGCCTCAGGGCTTGGTTCTGTGAAGTCGCCTACTCCAGCCTGGAGAGAAGGGCTGCCTCAATGGGTCCTGAGGGGGACCCTTGGCCTTCAGTCTTGAAGCCTTCCTCCCCTCCTTTCCCTCCTCACCTTCAGACATGTTTGACAAGACCAAGTCAGGCCGCATCGATGTCTACGGCTTCTCAGCCCTGTGGAAATTCATCCAGCAGTGGAAGAACCTCTTCCAGCAGTATGACCGGGACCGCTCGGGCTCCATTAGCTACACAGAGCTGCAGCAAGGTGCGGGTCATGGCCGGGGCATGATGGGCAGGGCAGAGCTAGACTCTTCTCTTTACACCCTAAGATACAACAAAGGGGTTTCCTCTTGTTACTGAATGTCCACCTGCACTACAAAATGCTGTTCTCAGTGCAGGCCTGCATCCCTCACCCCTTCTTTGACCCAGCTGGGGCACTGAGCCAAGAGCCAGGGCAAGGAAACACCTGGGTCCAGAATCAGGGCTGGACCCTGGAGTGCTGGGTGAGACGGCCCCAGCCACAGGGAGCCTTAAGGATGGAAACTTGGCACCTTAAGGACTATGAGACCAGTGTGTGTGGCTTGGGTGACTCCTTCCTGTCCAGTTTCTAGCATGTAGAATGGAAAGAGCCCTGAACAGGGCTCAGAAAGATGGGTCTGTTGCCACCTCTGCTAGTGGACAGTTTCTTTCCCAACTTTTGGGACCCTGAGCACTCTAAAAGTTGCAGTTGGGGAAGATGACCTGAGGCCACAGCCCCAGGTCTGGTTCCAAACTGACTGTGTAAGGCAGGAGGCCACAGTTTGGGCTCAGGCAGGTTAGTAAGAGGTTCGCGGGAGGACCCAAGAGGGAGCTTTGCCACCCAGGAGGGAGAAAGGGCTCCCCAGAGAGTCTAGTCCTTTGCCCAGGCTGTGGATTTCATTCAGACTAAGGAGGTCTGTGGGCAGGAGTGAGTGCACCACATCTGCCCCCAGTAAAAGGGAGGGGAGATGACCTATAGTAATCACCTACTCTTGCCAGCTTTTGTCGTGGATATTAGTAAGGGTGATATTAACCACAACAAAACGTATTTACTGAATGCTTGCTATTTTTAATAGGCTTATGTAATTCATTCTTCCCATGTGCTAGGTACTATTTATAATTCCACACCCTTCAATGAAGAATCCCTTATAATCTCCCTTTTACCTGTGAGAAAACTGAGGTTTAGTGTAGGTAACCTGCCCAAGGGCCCGCATAACAAATGGAGAGCTGAGGTTTTAGCCTGGCCTGGTAAGTTATGAACAGAGGAAGGAAGGAAGCATCCCAGTGAAGAGACAGGATGCTCCAAGAGACCTTGGAGTGACGGTGACTTTATTAAAATAGCATTTACCAAGTGCTTTTTCTGTGCCAGTCACTGTGCTAAGTGCTTTACATGATCACCCGTTTTAATCCTTACTAGAACCTACAAGTTAAGTATTATCCCCATTTTAGAGATGATAAGATAGGGATAGTGAGGCTAAGCAACTTGCCCAGTGGCTGACGCCAGAGCAGGTCCTCATACCTCTGCTGTGCTGCCTCTGATGTCTGCCCCAGGCAAGGTGGTCCTGGGAGCTCAGGCTTCCTTTTGGAATGCAAACGAGTCAGAGATGATTGCGGATAGTCCGTTGTCGTCTCTGCAATCCCCTGAGCCTCAGTTGAAGAGACAATAATGGAGATTTGGAGAAAGAGGGATGAGGGCCTTCCACCTAAGGGGAGCATCCAGACAGGGTCCCTGTTGTGCTTCTGACATCTTAGACAGACCCTTGGGATTTCTCTACCCTCTTTGTGCTTCTGTGCCCATCCTCTCGAAGTTCCTTGAACTGTTGTGATCCAGTATTGCTGATTGATGGAGGTGCTCATGGCAGGTTTTTGTGTGTCTGGTCTGTGTGCCCCTCTTCTCCAGCTCTGTCCCAAATGGGCTACAACCTGAGCCCCCAGTTCACCCAGCTTCTGGTCTCCCGCTACTGCCCACGCTCTGCCAATCCTGCCATGCAGCTTGACCGCTTCATCCAGGTGTGCACCCAGCTGCAGGTGCTGACAGAGGCCTTCCGGGAGAAGGACACAGCTGTACAAGGCAACATTCGGCTCAGCTTCGAGGACTTCGTCACCATGACAGCTTCTCGGATGCTATGACCCAACCATCTGTGGAGAGTGGAGTGCACCAGGGACCTTTCCTGGCTTCTTAGAGTGAGAGAAGTATGTGGACATCTCTTCTTTTCCTGTCCCTCTAGAAGAACATTCTCCCTTGCTTGATGCAACACTGTTCCAAAAGAGGGTGGAGAGTCCTGCATCATAGCCACCAAATAGTGAGGACCGGGGCTGAGGCCACACAGATAGGGGCCTGATGGAGGAGAGGATAGAAGTTGAATGTCCTGATGGCCATGAGCAGTTGAGTGGCACAGCCTGACACCAGGAGCAGGTCCTTGTAATGGAGTTAGTGTCCAGTCAGCTGAGCTCCACCCTGATGCCAGTGGTGAGTGTTCATCGGCCTGTTACCATTAGTACCTGTGTTCCCTCACCAGGCCATCCTGTCAAACAAGCCCATTTTCTCCAAAGTGGAATCTGACCAAGCATGAGAGAGATCTGTCTATGGGACCAGTGGCTTGGATTCTGCCACACCCATAAATCCTTGTGTGTTAACTTCTAGCTGCCTGGGGCTGGCCCTGCTCAGACAAATCTGCTCCCTGGGCATCTTTGGCCAGGCTTCTGCCCTCTGCAGCTGGGACCCCTCACTTGCCTGCCATGCTCTGCTTGGCTTCAGTCTCCAGGAGACAGTGGTCACCTCTCCCTGCCAATACTTTTTCTAATTTGCATTTTTTTTCATTTGGGGCCAAAAGTCCAGTGAAATTGTAAGCTTCAATAAAAGGATGAAACTCTGGAGTTCCATGTTTTCCACAGTGATTTCTCAGCTACAGGTCCATCCACTCATTCTTTCAGTGACTAAGTACATCCTATACACCACGCCATGCAGAAAGCAGCAGCTTGGGGGGACATTGCCTATGTGGGGCTCCTCTCCACTGCCAGAGGGAAGTTGAAGTATAAGGTAGCCAGCTGAGGGGCCTGCCGGGTTCAGTTCAGTATGGCCTGAAGGTCTATTTAGGAAGCTATTTCATAGCAGTTTTAGGGCTGGCATTCTGGGTTGAAAGCAGCTACCTCAAACTTCATAGCCTGGCCTTTTCTATTTTCTCAGGCCCTAGTTTTATCTTCCAGACAAACTCCATTTATTAAGTCATAACGTTCTCCCCACTTTTATTAAGCACAGACATCTGTACTTGCAAGTCAGATCTTTAGATCAGCATAATACCCAGTCTACACCGAGTGTCTGTAATGAGCTGACCACATTTCAATCAAAAGCCAAAGACACCAGACATTCTAGTTTGCTAGGGGGCTTTATTCTGGGTAATGGTGATTATCTTTTGGCTTTTTGAGATAAAGAGCTCTGAGGCCCTGTGCAGGGCTCTCCTCCCTGCAGTGGGTAGTTGGAAGTAACTATGACTGTTTTGCAGGTCAGTGAGGCCCAGCAGTGTGTCGGGCTTAGCCAGGTCAGTTGCATTCTCCTCTGGGCTGCTGTAGTGCTAGAATCCCCGCATTAGATGGAATCCAGTTCCCAGAGGCCAGCCCCCATCCAGAGCTAAAATTCCGTTCATAGTCCCCATGTGAGTCTGGCCTCTGCTTCGCCAAATGCAAAGAACTCAGTGCCTTTCAAGGCAGCCCATTTCCTCCATGACTGGCAGAAACATCTTCCTTATGTGGATTCTAAATCCTGCCATCTTGAAGACACCACCATTTGCTGTGGTTTTCTCTGTGGGCCACCCAGGACATACATCACCCTTTATGCATGCCAACCCTCTATATAGTGGAGCCTACCCTATATACCATATTTTCCCCAAGTCCTCTCTTCCCTGGGCCAGATAGCCCCGGGCTCTTGAGCAGTCCCTCGCTGAGCATCTCTGCCCTTGGCATCCTGGTCACCTCCCCTGAATTTTCTTCAGTTTATCCGAGTCCCCCAGAGTGGAGGGCTGAGGCCCCCCATGGTGCTGGGTTCAGCCAGCAGAGCGTGCAGCCATTAGGAGCAGCGCCTGTTGTTTCTTTGTTCCCACTGAACCAAGTGTCTGCTGAAACCCGATGGTGCCAATTGTAGTCTCTCACCTTTGTGCTCAGCTGAGGCTGAGGAGCCCAAGACCTGGATTGATCTTGTAAGCACGGTTGGTTCTGAGCTTGGGGGCCAGCCCTCATACCTCATTCTGCACACTCACCTCCAAGCCTACCTATGCACTGTGCCAACCGCTTTGGATCCTAAGGCCAGTGGGAGTGTGGAATGGGCAGGAGAGCCCATCCTCCTGGCAGCAGCTAGAGCTCTGCCCCGTCCACAGAGAGCTGGGCTGGTAAGTCGTGTGGAGAGCAGGTGGCATACTTAGACCACACATTCCACCTGCTCTGGGTAAAGCGGGGTGCTTAGGAGGAGCAGTGCTTCAACACTCCTGGGCTGGGCCCCTGGCAGCACCAGGGCTCTGCCCACGTTCTTGACGGTTGAGGTCAGAGGGAGCCCACAGCTCTATTAATCAAGTTAAGCAGACCTGGTGGTATGCATAGCAGAGCTGGCCCCTGCCAGATGTCCCTGTTCCTCTCAGCAGAGTAGCACTTCAGGCTGCACTCCACGTCCTTCTCTGGCAACAAGGCTGAGGGCCTTTGGCAGCCTTAAAATCATCTCGGTGGCAGACGGAGCATGTCTGGCCAAGTCTGTGGCTTTCTCTTTTTATCCTGTGAGTTCATAGAAAATAGGCGCAAGCCTTGGTTTCCAAGAAGATGAAGATAACAGTAAATCAGCCCGTTAACCCGCTATCTGCCCACCCGGCCCCCCTTACCTTCCCCAGGCCATTGGGCCTGTGAGCAGACAGTTGTGTCGAGGGGCGAGGTCCCGGCGTCACAGGATTGGCACCGCATGAGGAGGCAGCACCACGTGTGACGAGGCCTGGCTGAGTCCATCTGGGATCCCGTGTGGTGGGGGTGGGAGGTCAGCAGATAAGAGCATTCTAGTGCCTTCTTGTCTTCCCTCCCCCCAGCTTCCCCACCTTCTTCTGCTCCTAACCTAAGCAGCACAGATTTTGTGCAATGACAAGGAAAGGGAACATTCAGTGCCAGGCTTTTAATTACAGTTGCTTCGGGCTGCTGGCCTCTGTGCCAAGTGGCCATGGAGAGTGTTTTATCACACCACAAAGCCAACAAGGTCGGGTCTGTGGTGTGTGCCCTTGGCACCTGGTTAGGGTGGGGCTGTGCTCGTGGCCCGCTGGAGAAAGGCTGGGCCCAGATTAGTTCACACAGGCATCAGAACAGCTGGCCAAGTGCAGCCCTGGGCTTCAGGGAGCCATGGAACAAGATGGAAATGCCTGTTGGGACCTTTAGAGCAGACTCCAGGGAAGGCCTGTAATTGGGTAGGAAAGGGGTCTTTAGGAGGATGACCAAGCTCTGGAAGGAGGATGGGGACAGATTATACTGTGGGGTATGGCCAAATGAGAGAAGTACAACAATAATCATGTCCACAACACTTCACAGTTTACAAGGAGCTTTCCACTTGCTTCAGCATGCTTAATCCTCACATCAACCCTGCTTAGGGGACACAAGCTCAGACAGAGGAAGTGACTTATCCAGAGTCACACAGGCAGAAACCCAGGACTGAAGCCACAGCCTTTCACCACATCCAGCTGTCTTTCCATGAGGGGTAGGGGCAGATCCCCCGAGCCGGAGCCTCCAGGGCAGCCCTCGCTCAGGGCAGCACTGTGGTGACGCTGGTGAGCACCACATGCTCAGAGATTTTGGAGACGGAGCATCGGCTCTGCAAGGACAAGGACTTGTGGCTGGCAGAGGAGCGGGGACTAGGGGCCTTCAGAGAGCCGCAGGGACCCAGGCCAGGCAGGCAGCAGGAGAAGGCAGCCTTAAACTGCTCCCGGAATTTGCCTTGGTTGGGAGACAAAAGACACAGCCATAAGGAGACAGATGCAGCAGGAAGGGGCCTTGAGCCCAGGGACACCCACGCAGCTCCAGCCAAGCTGCCTATGAGGGGGCGGGGAGGGAGGGAGGGATAGAGCTGGGAGGGAGAGCCCTGAGGCAACCTCGGCACCGCCAGAGAGAGAGGACAGAAGCCCTGGAGCGGGTTCCCAAGGAGAGACGCAATTGCCATCTGATTCCTTGACTGTGCTCTGGCTTGGAGGCTGACTCAAAACGTGGTGTCTGGCTCAGGGGCCTCAGGTCACCTCTGCTCTCCTTGGTGTGTACGTGGGGGTCACTATCTGTTGCGAGGCTTGTGTCCTCTCTGCCCTTTGATGATGAAAATGACGGCAGCAGCAGCCCTTTTGCATTTGGCAGTCACGCTGTGCTGGGCGCCTCAGCCTCTGTCTGCCAGAGCATCCCAGCACCCTGAAAGGCTGGAGTCCTTTATCCTCACTTCACAGATGAGATGCACAGAGGTACAGTGGCTTGCCCAAGGCCACCCAGCCAGAAGCTGAACCCAATTCTAATTCCAAAGCCCTTCTCAAGGGGGAGGAGGGAAGGAGGGACCACCACACCACCTTATTCAGCCCAAGTATACCAGGGAAACAAACAGATTTTGTCAGGCTGAAGCCCCTTTGATCATGTGTCATTAGGCTGCCAGCCTCTCTGGTGCCCAGCACAGGGTCAAGCACATAGTAGGTGCTCAGTAAACATAGGCCAAACAAAGGCATATGTGTCAGTAAGTCTGTCTGCCCTCCCCTCCCCACACAGCTCATCATCTATTCTCTTTTCTGACCTGGAAACCCGCAGCCAGCCTTGTTGAGTAATTCTTGAGTCTCAATGAGGGTTATACTATTGACTCCTGATCCTTTCTTTAACCTTTTAATAGTTCCTCAAAGATTATTTCTGTCCAGGCTTGAACAGTCATCTGGACCTGTTCTTTAGAAGTCTATTCCCAAAGTCAGAGGGCTGGTGAGTCAGACTTCTGCTGAGCTCAGCCTCAGGGCCATTACCACCCTGAGACTGGGAGGTAGAGGGAGGGGGTGGGCACTGTGGGACAGCAGAGAGGAGAGGCCTGGAGTGGGAGTGGGGGTGGCAGGGGAGGAAGACTTCCAGAGGGGACAACCCCTGAGATTCCGGTCACTCTGCCAGTGTGTGTCTAGCTGAGCCGGCGAAGCCCTTCCCTGGGCCTGGCTTGTCTCTCAGAGTGACCCTACTTTAGCCCTGACACCTGGACTGTGCAATCCTTCCTCGGGCAGGGGCTCCAGGGCCCTCCTCCCACAGGTCTGACTCCCTCCGGGGAGGATGGGCTCCTCTGCCTGAGCTGATTGGAGGTCTTGCTGTGCCTGCACCCAGGGTGGGAGTTGGGGGTGAGCTGGCCTAGCCCCTGCCCTTCCACTCACTCACTGGGCTGCAGAATCTGCAAAACTGGATCCTGGGTGCCAGCCACTGTGGGGAGTGTGGCCTGTCTCCCACTCAGGCCAGGGCCGCTTGGGGTGGGTCCTCCCAGAGCAGGATCACTGTGCCCACAGCAGGTACATCCTCACCCACCATCCTTTATTTGGGCCCTGGCTTGGGGATGGGGAGACTTGTCATGTGGACTGTTGGCCACCCTCAGTCACTTTGCATCCCCAGCCTGCTCACCACTGAGGAAGTTGTAGATGATGGGGTTGGCAGCGCTGTTGGCGTACACCAGCCAGTGGGAGAAGGTGAAGCAGGCGTAGACAGCTTCGCGGTCACTGGCTTGGCGGAACATCCCGAACACCCTAGGCCCAGGGTGGAGGAGCGTCAGAAATGGGGTAGCTGCGTATGCATGTATTGGGGGAGTGCTGCTCACAGAACCTGAGCTGTAAAGTGCAAGAGTTCCTACTGCCCACTTCTGTCCACGTTTCCTGGCCTTCTGTACCTGAGGTCTTGGCCAGGGTTTGGGGTTCTCAAGCATGGAGGGTATCAAGCACCGTGATGGGCATCTCTAGCCTCCTGGCCATCGGATCCCCTGGGGCTTCCCATCCACTTTCTCATCCATCCTCACAGCAACATGATGAATCATAGACATCATCCATTTTTCCATTAAGGAAACTGAGGCTCAGAGAAGTAAAGTGACATGCCGAAGATCACACAACCAGGAAGTGGCCAAGCACAATCTCAGAGTGAAACTGTCTTCTGTCCAATAGCCTGCATTCTCTCCCCGGCGCCCTGCAACCCTCTTTGGCTGTCCCTACAGACACGTGCATGGTTAGCTCTCTCACTTCCTTCAAGTCTCTGCTCAAATGTCATTTCCTTGGAAAGGCTTTTTTTTTTTTTTTTTTTTTTTTTTTTTTTGAGACAGCTGTGTCACCCAGGCTGGAGTGCAGTGGTGCAATCACGGTTCGCTGCAGCCTCAACTTCCTGGGCTCAAGCTATTCTTCCACCTCAGTCTGTGTAGCTAGAACTACAGGCACATGCCACCATGGCTGGCTAATTTTTTGAATTTTAGTAGAGACGAAGTCTCATTATGTTGCCCGGGCTGATCTTGAACTCCTGGCCTCAAGCGATCCTCCCTCCTTGGCCTCCCAACGTGTTGGGATTACAGATGTGAGCCACTGCACCCGGCCCCCTGCTTTTTTTAAACCATTGTATCTAAAGCAAAAGCAAAAACCCACCAACCTTTATCATTGCCACTCTCTGTCCTATTTTATTTTTCTTCCCAGCAGTTATCACTGCCTGACATTATAATATACATTGATTCTTCTATTTACTTCCCTTCTCTCCTGCTAGAATGCAGCCTCCATGAAGGCAGGGACTTTGTCTGTCTTATGGACTTGTTCATTGTATTTCCAGCCCCCTAAAATGTGATGATTAAGTGAATGAATGCGTGAATTTTCACGATAGCCCCAGGAGATGGAGGCTCAGAGAAGAGAAATGGCCTGCCCAAGATCACATAGTGGAGAAGGGGTGGAGCCAGGTCTTTCTCCCAAGCAAGGAGAGCTCCTTCCCCAACCTCAAACTTCTACCCACCCCAACCATACCCCGTGCTCTCACCTCTTAAGGACATTGAGGACACTGATGGGCAGGTAGCAGAGGGCGAAGACCAGCAGCACCACCATCAGCATCTTGGCTGTCTTCCTCCGTGCACGCATCTGCTTCACTTCAGCCAGGAAGGCGCGGGCCCGGGGCTGGGGCTCTCCACTCAGGCCCTGCTCCAGGTCCCCCAGCTGGTCTGAGGGGCGCTTCCAGTTCCGCACCAGTGCTGAGGTGGTGCCGGGGATCTGTCCAGCACACATAGAGACAGCAGTGGTGGGTACAGCACCTTGGGAGGGTGGTTGCCTTTTGTGGGGCCTACTCCAGGCTGGACCCCGGGCAGGGTGGAGATGGGCAAAAGGATAAAACCCTTGCAAGAGGAAGGAATCTAATGTTTATGATAGACTAACACTCTAGACTTGAGAGTGAACGATAGACTTTAATTTTCTTTTCTTTCTTTTTTTTTTTTTGAGATGGCATTTCACTCTTGTCACCTAAGCTGGAGTGCAATGGTGCAATCTTGGCTCTCTTCAATCTCGCCTCCCGAGTAGCTGGGATTACAGGTGTGCACCACCACACCGGGCTAAGTTTTGTATTTTTAGTAGAGATGGGGTTTCACCACGTTGGCCAGGCTGGTCTTGAACTCCTGACCTTAGGTGATCCGCCTGCCTCAGCCTCCCAAAGTGCTGGGATTACAGGTGTGAGCCACTGCGCCCAGCCTAGACTTTCATTTTCCATTAGCTCTTTGTGAAACCCTCTACAACACGCCTTGTGGAAAGATATTATTGGTCCTTAGGTATAGATGAGGCAACTAAGACTCAAAGAGGTGGGGACCCTTGACAAGACCCCAGGCCACATCCTGTCAACTGCCCATCCATCCTCCCTAAATCTCCAACACTATCTTTGAGGGTAGGGGTGGGGGTGAGTTGTGCCTCCCCTGGATCATACCAGACTATGAGGAGGCCTGGGCAAGGGGTGAGCAGGTGGGCAGCATCGAATGGCCTGGGCCAGTGCCCATAAGCCTGGGGTGGTTCTGGGCTCCTGGAGAAGCCTCTCCTGCCACCGGACACTCAAATCACCCACCACAGAGGGGCATGGGGCTGGAGTTCTGGAAACGCGGGTCTAGAGCCAGCTCAGCCATTCGTGAGCTATGTGACCTTAGCCACCTCATTTTCCTTTCTAAGCCTTGCTTTCATGTCTGTCAAATGAGGAGGATCGTGCCTGTGTCCTGCTTGGCTGGGGGGTCTGTGGGGAGCAGATGATGAGTGTTGGTGGACTACAGGGCTGGCCAGTCAGGAAGGGTCCTACTGGACTGGGTGCTCCTCCAAGGCAGGACCTGGGTCACAGCCAGTCCGTGTCCCCATCCGCTGCCCGGCATGGCCTGGGTGCAAGCCAGTACTTCCTGTGGAATGTAGGTGACATCCCCAAGTGTGAGAGTCCCTTCCTGAGCCTGGTCACGTTCTGGCCTGCCTTTTCTCACCGCCCAGATGCCAATCCAGGACTCCCACTCGCTAGGCCAAGGGCCTCTGACCACCCCTGGTCCCCAAAAACCTAAGAAACCCACCGTGGGTCAGTCTGTAATACAGGAAAGAAGACAGGCCCTGGAACCAGAAGGCTCTGCTGCTGTTGAATCTGGCAAGTTGGTTGCCCTTATTTGGCATTTGTGACGTGGGTAATGTTGCTTCTTTTGTTAGATAGTTGTTAAGACATTGGATGCAAAGTGCCTAATTTGGCAGGCACCACGGAGTTGCTATTATTATTGTTGCAGTGGTACTAAACTGAGCAGTGGGAGCTCACAGATCTGGGCTTTAGTTCCTGATCTACTCACTAGCTGAGTGGTTTGGGGGAAGTTATGTTGATCTTCTGGGTCTCGGTTTTCTCATATATTTAATGTGGGTAATATGTGGTGGCTAAGAGGATGCAAGATTATCTGGGAGTGGATACTTCAATAAACGCCAACCACTAATAGAAGGACGTGTTACTATTCCATTCCAGGGTAGCCACTGGTGCTTTTGGCCTTGAGTTTGACGTGTCTCTGGGCTTCCCCTCTCTTTGGTTGCAGCCAAGATGGCATGTGCTGATGGCAGAGGACTGCCTACTCAGTTAGACCAGTAGCCCTCCCACCCCCAGCCCACACAGTGACTGGCCTAGCCCCTGCCCAGAGTGGGCCTCACCTGGCGGCCCCAGAGCTTGCGGAATATCTGGAAATAGGCCATGGCCATGAGGCCCAGTGGGGCCAGGTAGGTGACAATAAAGAAGCAACTGTGGTAGATCTTGGGATAGAGGTCATCTGCAGGGGTCAAGAGATGCAGAGTCAGGCCCAATCCGTGAGCCCCACCCTGCCCTGGTTAGCAATGCCACCCTGTCCTGACTACGGCCAAAGCAAGGCCTAGGAGCAGCTGGACCCCATACAGCCACCATGGCAGACAGAGACCCTGGAGTTGTCCAACTTGGGGTGTCCCTCCTGGAAGGACATCTACACTAGAGCAGATGTCTACATGAGGGGAGGCACCCACCCTGGGAGTATCCCTGGTAGGAGCCAGTCTAGGGTGTCCCCTAGGGAAATACCTGCTCTGGGATTTCCCACTTTGGAAGGGACCCTGCTAGATGCCTGCCCTAGGGGTACGTGCTCCCAAAGTGCCCACCTGAGGGGATGCCTGCTTGAGGCTTCCACCATTACCTGCCCAGCGTTCATCACAGACTGAGAAGAGCCGTGTGCGGTTGGCTAGCTCAGGCAGCACACTGCTGCATTCCATGACTGCAGCCTGGGGCACCATGATGGCCAGCGACACAGCCCAGATGCCCAGGATGGAGCCACGGGCCCGCCGGGCTGTGCTCTTGAACAATAGTGGGTGGCAGATGGCATACCAGCGGTCCAGGGCGATGAAGCTGAGAGTTAGCACTGCCACTGACACGGACACGGCCTGCCCCATGGGGACACAACGTCGGTCATTTTGGGGGCCACCCAGCGATGTGAGAGTAGGTGAGTGAGGAGGCTGACAGCAGGTGCAGGGCAGTGCAAATCCTGACTCCACCACTTACTGGCTGTGTAAATGTGGGCAAGTCACTCACCCTCTCTGAGCCTCGTCTACAGAATGGGAATATACCATCTACCTGGCAAGATTCTTGTGCGAATAAGTGAAATCATGTATAAACAATGTCCAGCTTTAGACCTGGCACATGGTAGGTGCACCCCTCCGGTGAATAATAACTTGCACCTACGTAACTTACTATGTGCTGGGCACTGTTCTCATCATCCTCATGACAATCCCACAAAGTGCTCTTGCCCCCCTGTTACAGATGAGGAAACTGAGGCACAGAATTCCCTCATCCATCTGTCTTTATGCTCAGGGTCACCAGAGTTAACCAGTTGAGTGGGGAGCCTCAAAATAGTGGGAAATCCAAAAGGCATTTATCTCTGCCATGGAATGCCATCCCTTCCCCAGGCTGTTAGGAAAAAGCCCTAATTCTGGGAGGCAGAGATGAGTCTGGGCCAGAGGTGTGTGGGCATTGCCTCTAGGGGTGCCCCCTGCCCTCTGGGGTGCAGGAAGTGGATCACAGGATACAAACTGAGAGAAGCCTTCCTTCCACCCCACTAACCCCATCCGGACATCCTGGTTTCCACCACTGGGGTCTTTCCTGGCCAGTGCAGGAGGCAGAGGAGACGGCTGTTTCCATCAGGCCCCTCACATCTGCCCCTTTGGGATTGGGGAGCAGGCCTAGGGTGTTGTGTATGTGTCACTGTGGGCTGGTGCCTCTCTCCTTGACTGTGTGCCTGTGTACCTGGAGGTGACTATACATGTCCACACGTGTCTATGTATATGTCTGTGGCTGTGACCGGGAGGGGATCTCTGTGAGTGTGTGGGGTTGTGTCTGTGTCCTCGAGTGTCTGATCTGGTGGCTTGCCCTTGCTAGCAGCAGAGGATGACACTTCAGGGGTCATGAGCCACTGACCTGTCTGAAAGGCAAGTCTGGGGGTCACTGAGACCTATGCAAGGCCGTGGGTTTTTTACAGGCGTGACAAGGAGTGGTGAGGGGTGCCTGGGCAGAGCTCACCTGTAGATAGGGGATGACCTTGCAGAGGGCATGGCCGAACAGCCAGGACTCAGTGATGTCCACCAGCAGGCTGGCCGGCAGGCAGATGGCAGTCACCAGAACGTCAGCCAGGGACAGGTTGACAATGAAGTAGTTGGTGACTGTCCTCATGTGGTGGTTCCGCCACACGGCCAGGCAGACTGCAGGGTGCAGCGAGGTGAAGCTGGTGGCAGAGCCACACCCATCCTAGTTCTGCCTAATCAGCGAGCCCTCCTCCCACACAACCCCCTTCAATCCCCAGGGAAAGCCGGCAGCACTGCCGGGCAAGCCCTGGACCTACCCAGCGTGTTGCCCACCAGGGCCACGACGAACACAGCCACATAGGCTGCGATGAGGACCCACTCATACTGTTTTGGGTACAGATAATCGCGCCACAGATAGCGGAGAAACTCGTCTTCATAGTCTGGAGGCACAGGGGACGGCTCTCTGCTGCCAGGGGGGACCCCCATCTGGGCCCCTGGGGTGGCTGAGGGCTCCATGAGCTCAGGAGCTGCTGCAGCAGAGGGGCATCCTAGGCTCTGCAGAGGGAGAGGAGGGAGCTTGGGCCAGCCCTCAGCCCACTCCCTTCAGGGTGCCTGGAGGCTTGCACCCAGGTCTTTTCGGGTCTCAGCCTCAAACTTCCTGAAGGGAGGAAGGAAAGGAGGGAGTGGGAAAAGAGAGAAGGAAGGAAACATTAGGGATTGTGCCAGGCGCTTTGCGTATAAGTTCCCTCTTAATTCTCAAGGTCATGAAATTGGTGGAGGAAGACAGACCTGGGTTGCATCCCAATTCCACACCAGTTGCCTTGGGTAGCTTACCTGGCCTCTTTCAGCCTTGGTTTCCCCATCTGTCTAATGGGGTGACAGCCCTACATACCTTACAGGACCACGATGAGGAGTAATGAGCTCCGATGCGTGCCAAGTGCTTCACCAAGAACCTGGTACGAGAAGGTAGTTTCGGGGACGTTTCCGGTTACCATTATTAGGGTACCCTGCTTTGCAGATGAGACCGAAGCTCAGAGAGATTGAGTCTCTTGCTCAAGGTCACAAAGCTCTTAAGCCAGGTCTGTTCGAACCCACCAAACACCGTAGATTTGGGAGGAGAAGCCATCCCGATTGCAAATATTTCTTGAGCCAGTTCAGAGGCTTTAACTTTGGGTTGGGAAAACGGGCCAAGGGAGGTGTTAGAGACCCAAGCCCCACCCGCCATACCTGCCAGACCCTCCGGTGGGCACTCGCGGACACGCACACATACAACACACACACAGTGGGGGTGGTGCGCGGAGGGACTGACGACCCCTTGCGAGCAAGGGGAGCATCCAGGCCCCCTAAGAGGCCCCCTTTGGGTCCCCAGGGCCGCGACGCTCCCCGACGGCCGCCAGGAGCCGCTGTTCCGGCGCGCGGGTCGCTCTCCATTCATAAATCCAGCCAGCCCAGCTCCCCGCCCCTCCCTCCTCCCGCACTCAGCCCCTCCTTCCCCTGGCTGGGCTAGGACGACCCCGGCCAGGTGCCGGAGGGTTGCGGATCCCTGGAGACCCCTGGGGAAGGGGAGGGGACGCCTTCATACCCCACTGAACGCCGGCAGGCCCGCTCCGTCCGCGGGACCTTCCTGCACCTCGGGGGCTGGCGGGGCTCCGGGAAGGCGCAGGGGAGCGAGGGCACTCGGAGCCTGCCTAGAGGAGAGCAGCGCTGGCCGAGGAGCCAGTCTCCCAGCACCCAGGTTACCCCCCGAGACTCTTGGCTCCTCCCATCCCTCGCCGCGGGTGCTTTGGAACCCCCATCCCAGGCCTGGGGGTCCCCCACACCCCGCACCTGTTGGCTCCGGGACCCGGGCGTTCTCGGCTGCTGGTCCCCGGACCTGGCACCGGGGACTTCGCCTTCCTGCGAGGAAGGCCGAGCCTCTGGGGGCCGGGACTGCAGGAGGGGGCCGGGGCAGCCCCCTCCCTAGGCTGCGCTGCCTCGGCTCGCGGGGCTCAGCACGATCCCCGGCAACTGCGCGGGCTGTGGCTGGGCGCGGGCTCCGCCGGGCTGCGCGCTGCGGGGAGGGAGGGCCGGCGGGAGGGGCAGGGCGGGGTGGGAGCCCCCAGACGGTCTTGGCTCCGTGTCTTCCAGCCCCGAGACCCGCAGGGCGGAGGGAGACGCTCGTTCCTTCTCGCCTCCCACTTCAAGCTTCCATCCCACCTCCATTCATGCGTCCATCCGTTCATTCATTCCATCCTCATTCATTCAACATTTATGCCCCTGGCCACCCCGCATTCTGGGCGCACTTAGTGTGTGCCGGCGGGCCTGGCAGCTTCAGAGGGCCACAGTGCAGAGGTGGAGCCCAGCCCCGCCTCTCCTTGCTGCCTCACCTAACTGAGGAGGAGGATGGCACAGGTGGGTCACAGGGGTGAGACAGAGAGGATGCCTGCACCGCCTCCAGCCTAGCTCCGGATGCTGCTGTAACAGCTAGCTCCCAACGATGCCAGAGAACCCTGTTCTCCCATCTCCCAGCCCCCCATCCTATCTGCCCCCAGTTTCTCTTTTTGTTATACCTACTGTTCCCCCCAAAAATCAAGGACGCCGGTGGGGACAGAAGTGGGGGTTCGTTAATTCCACAAATAACGATTTATTAAGCTGTGTGCTAGGCAATGAGTTCTAATAATACAGCTACCGTTTGGATAATGCATATGATGCCTGCTCTCATTTAATCTTCATATCAACCTGGTGGGGTGGTCGTTATTGTCCCCATTTTACAGATAAGGACACTGGACCCACATGGGGCAATGACTTGCCCAAGGTCGCACAGCAGAGGCAGAGCTGGGCTTTAAGCCTCTGCCCCTCTCAGGCCTCTAGCCTCTCTCACCAGACACAGTCTCCCTCCCCTGCAAAATCTCTCTGGCTGCTGGGGGAGGCAGGTGCACACCCAGGCAATTAACCTGTGGTGTGAGGAGGGTGTGAGGGCCCTGGGGGCTGTGGGGCACAGAAGGACAGACCGACTCAGCCAGGGCATGAGAACAGGCTTCCTGGAGCAGGGACATCTCCATGGAGACCTGAAGAATAAGAAGGTAGCCTGCAAGGGGGATTGTGGTATTTGAGGAGAGGCATTCAAGGTCAGGAAACAGCAGGTGCAAAGGTTTGAAGGTTGGGGATTCTGGAAATCACAGGTAGGTGAAGGGTGACTGCCTGAGCATCAGGCAGTCACCTTGGCCATCCCCTAGCTCAGCATAGGACCTTCCTAACATGTCACCCTCTAAAGCTCACACTCTTTCCCTCCTGGGAGGTGACTCCTGGGATGCAACCACCATCTTTCCCGTTGCAGCCAAAGCCCTTTTCAAAGGCTCTGAAGATGCGCCGTTAGGCATAGGAGGTGTGGGAGAGGAACTGGAGCAGCATAAGGGAGGGGGCAAGTGACCTTAACCTCTGCAGAACAGGAGGATGGACTGAAGCTAAACCCAAGGCAGAACTTTGTCCTTGGGCAGGTATGGCATCTGCATGGTGTGTGATGTCTTGTCTTCCCTAGGTGCTGGCCGAGGTAGGAGAATGAGTGAAGGGACTCAGAAGAGGGGCTGCTGTGTGTGTGTGTGTACATGTGTGAATGTGTGGGTGTGTGCATGTCTGCATATGTGTGCATGAGTGTGTGTTTGTGTTTGAGTCTTGAATTCAAGTAAGGGCTGTGGTGTGTGTCTAGGGAATCCAGTGTGTTTGAGTCTGTGCATATGAGCAGGGGGTGGGCTCTGGGTTGATGACTGGAGGTCACTCTGGGTGGGATGTGTCTGTCTGGGTCTTGATCTGTCCCTGTGTTTTGGCGTTTGTGTCTATGGGGAATGTGTATGTGTGAGGAGATGACTGTTTCTCAGTGTGGATCTGAATGTTCAGCTGTGGCTTTGACTAGCACTGGCCTCCCAGCGTGTTTCCCTGTGAGTGTGGGAATGTGAGTGTGGCCATGCCTTTGTGTGTAAGGTTCTGTGAGTGTGCATATGTGGAACTTGGTACATCTGTTCCCACGGCAATGACTCATCTTATCCCCCCACATTCTCCCCCCTACCTGGAGCTGTGACTGTTTGCTATGTAGGGGCTGAAGAGGGGGCTGCAGCATGTAGGGGGATGGGAGGCAGATCGTGTGGGGACACTTCAATAACAGCTGCGGCAAACAAGGTGCAGCCTGCAGTGTGGAAGGTACAGATCCATGTTTGTCTGTGTGGGTGGTAGGCACCGGCCAAGCCCAGCACAGCCCAGGCTTAGAACCTAGCCCAGAGTGCAGATCTCCATATTACAGGGCCTCCCAGATACCATGGGTTGGAGTGGGCAAGGGGCTCGCCAGGCTCCCCCATGTCATGATACAGGGTGGTGCATGTCTGTGTAGGGAGGAAATCATGGCTGAGAATTCCCCCCAGTATACAATGTCACAGAGTCAGTCCCATCTCCACTTAAGAGGGATCTCAATTGCCAACCTTCCCCCACCCTTTATCTGTTGGTGCCCCAAAGATGGCTGCTCCCCAGGTCAAGGGATATCCTAAGAGATTCCTGCCATCACAAGCAACAGATCTCCCTGTCTTCCCTATCAGACGCTGGCCAGGGATTTTCAAGCCAGCAGCAGGAGCCAGGGCTCTGGCCTGGAGGCACTAGGCCTCGCAGCCCCTCTGGTCCTGAATCTGGCCTATTTAGCCACAGCCTAAGGGTGGGAGAGGCCAGTTATTTGGCCTAGATGGGCATGAGAGAGAGTGGGTGTATGCTCAGAGAAAATCCTGGGGGCGGGGCGGTGGGAACCAGTAGTGTTCTAGAAGACCTACAAGAAGCTGCAGGATTTTGGTCCTCGGGCACAACAGCACTGGCTCTGGGAACCCTGGCAAAATGCCCATGTCCAAGGGAGGGCCCTAGGGACCTCAGGTCCTCCATGTCCAGGCTGGGCTCCCAGCCCTGGCGCCTCCTCTGCCCAGGGAGGGCTGGCCTCAGGGCTTTGCTGTGCTTGAGCTGTCTGTCAACAGGGGCCCCCACGACCTCTTTCCTGAAACCAGCCAGCCCCAGCCTTGTTGATCTAATCCTGAGCCTCTGAGCCACAGGTCCCTGTCATATCCATCTTCAAGTGTCACCCTAGGCACTGGCCCCAGGTGCTACCTCCTCCTCCTTCCCAATCCTGTTGTGACTTACAGTAACCTCTGTCTGGCTAGGACTAGAGTAATTGGAATGTAATTGGGTTTCCTCTTGCTAATGCCGCTACAGACCTGGGCACGTGGATAGGAAAACTCTGGGGAAGGCAGAGGTGCTTTGTAGAACAGCAGAGATCAGGCAGCAGGCTGAGGTGTGGGGTGGGTGAGGGGAGGCCAGCAGAGATGGGCTGTGCTTTTGGAAAGGGGGATTCTGAGGGCGGAGCCTAGGAGGCCACTGAGCGGCTGCGGTGTGTTGGTCTTTGGGCCAACAGCAGTGGCCTCTGGGGGCTCATGCCCAGGGAGGGACCCAGAGACCTCCTGTTCCCCATATCCAGGTCCTCAGCCTTTGTGCCTCTTCTCCTCTGGATGGGCTCCCTCCTTCAGGGTCTGGGTGGCTTGAAGCAGACAGGCAGCCACTAGGAGAGGAGGAGCCCAGGACCCAGAGTCAGGCATTCTCTGTGACTCCCAAAGCTGAGATCATTTTCCTCTTTTGTTTTGTTTTTTGAGACAGTCTTGCTCTGTTGCCCAAGCTGGAGTGCAATGGCACGATCATGACTCACTGCAACCTCCACCTCCTGGGCTCAAGTGGTTCTCCTGCTTTGGCCTCCCAAAGTGCTGGGATTACAGGTGTGAGCCACCACTCCTGGCCTAGAGAGCATCTTCAAGCCAGTGGCAGGAGCCAGGAAGAAGGGGCTGGAGCTGGCAGCCTTCTGTCTGTCCACTTACCCATATACTCACTCAACAAACAAACTCGGAGGCTGGGTAGGCTGCAGAGACGGAGACTCTCCTGGTTAGGCTAGGGAGACCCTCATGGAGACGAGTGGACAGGGGTGGTGTGAAATGCATCAGGATGGAGCCTGTGGAGGCAGGGTGGGGGCAGAATGGGACAGCACCAACAACAGGGCACAGAAACCACAGAAAATACATCTCCTCCCACCTGCCCCCACCCCGCCCCTGGTGTTGAGGAGAGGTCAGGAGCCAGGCTTTGGGGTCAGGAAGACAGGGATTAGACTGCCACTCTGCTGCTTACTACTGGGTGATCTTGGGCTGGTCACTTCCTTCATCTCTGTGATAGGCTAAATAATGGCCCCCAAAGATGTCCACGTCCTAACCCCCAGAACATGTGGCTATGTTCCATGGCAAAAGGGGCTTTGCAGATGTGGCTAAATTAAGGGTCCTGGCACAGACAGACATAATCATACACATGCACATATTTAAAAATAATTTAACATTTTAAGAAGTCCAAGTGGTCATCATTTGTCAGACATCGTGACACTTAAGTGGACATTTGGTATTGTTTTTAGCCATGTATTGGTGCTGGGGGCTGCTAAAGATCTAAACCCTAAAATAATAAATAATATTAGTAATAAACAATGGCCACAGTAAATGTGTGCTGGTATGATTATTTTGACACAGGGACACACAAGTGGGGGAAGGAAAAAGGAGGGGCCTGTTCTTCCTGGGAAGTGTGTGTGTGTGTGTGTGTGTCTGTGTGTGTGTATGGTGGGAAAGGTGGGGAGCTGGGGTTTCAAACTATAACCTGGATCACCAGACATTTAAGGAAAATATTTAGCAGGGCAGAGAAAGACCAAGATAAACAGAAAAAATTTCCAGAGGCAATTTGGGCTAGGTATTGAGGGGTGAACAGGAGCTCACAGCTAGCCTTTGAATGAGACATGCTAGGCAGGAGTGGGAGAGGAAGAAGGGGCAGTATTCCGGGTAGAGGGGACAGCATGAGCACAGGCAAGGGGTGGACATGGTGAAAGGCCTGTTGCAAACTAGTATGCCACAAATACTAGTTTGGCCTGAGAGTGTACCCATGAAGAGGAGCAATGAGAAACAAAAAGATGGGTGAAACGCTGGCCTCCAGGGCAGGCTGAGGTGCTTGAACTCAATCTATCCCAAAGATGATGGGAGGGTTTAACCCAGGTGCGACACAGACAGGTCGGCAGTTTTGTCCTGCAACTTAAGCAGATTGGAAATTAATAACACATTTTCCTTGTAAAATATTCAAACCATTCAGAATAAATGAAAAGCATTATTTTTATTTCTGTGGATTACTATTGACCCCTGTATTTGAATATAGTGACTGTAACAAAGAGCCCCACCAAATGACAGTGGCTTTGAAAGTTGAAAGTGTTTTTCTTGGCTGGGCGAGGTGTCTCACACCTGTAATCCCAGCACTCTGGGAGGCCAAGGCGGGTGGATCACTTGAAGTCAGGAGTTTGAGACCAGCCTGGTCTCAACATGGTGAAACTAAAAGTACAAAAATAAAAAAATTCTCCTAAAGTTTTCCACTAAAAAAATTTCTACTAAAAATACAAAAATTAGCTGGGCGTGGTGGTTTGTGCCTGTAAGCCCAGCTACTCGGGAGGCTGAAGCAGGAGAATCGCTTGAACCCAGGGAACGGAGGTGCAGTGAGCCGAGATCATGCCACTGCACTCCAGCTGGGCAACAGAATGAGACTTGGTCTCAAAAAAAAAAAAAAAAAAAAAGGTGTATTTCTCTCTCCAGGGCTGGTCAGGCAACTCCAATGTCATCAGAAAGCCAGAATTCTGCCAGGATAGAAGAGTATCATGGTTACATGAACAGATTCTAGGACCATATTGTATGGGTTTAAACCATGGATCTGCCACTTACCAGCTGTGTGATCCTGGGCATGCTATTTAGCTTCTCTATTTTGAGTTTCATCATCTGTAAAAGGGGATGATATAGTACCCATCTGTGGTAGGGAGAATAATAGATGTCTGAGTCCTAATCTCTAGAATCTTTGAATGTTACCTTACATGGCAAAAAGGACTTTGCAGAAGTGATTAAACTAAACATTTTGAGTTGGGGGTATTATCCTGGATTATTTGGGTGGGCTCCGTGAAATCCAATGATCCTTATAAGAGGGAGGCAAGAGGTCAGAGTAGTGATAGGAGATGTGAGGATGGAAGCAAGTGGTCGTGGTGATAAGAGGAAAGGCCCACAAGCCAAGGAGTGCAGGTGACCTGTAGAAGCTAAAGAAGGCAAGGAAATGGATTTTCCTGAGTCTCCAGAAGGAAAGAAACACTGATTTTAGATGTCTGACCTCCAGAACTGTAGAAGAATAACTTTGTGTTGCTTGAAGCCACTAAGTTTGTGGTTAATTTGTTACAGCAGCAATAGGAAGTGACTACATATCCCCATTGGGTTAAATGAGTTAATACATGCAAAACACTTTGAAAGGTGCCTGATGCATACTTAGCATGTATATAACTGTTAGCTACTATTATAATATTTATGGCAAAACTCTTGGCCTAGGCTGGGTGGAGTGGCTGACACCTGTAATCCCAGCACTTTGGGAGGCCAAGGTGAGTGGATCACTTGAGGTCAGGAGTTCGAGACCAGCCTGCCCAACGTTGTGAAACCCTGTCTCTATTAAAAATACAAAGATTAGCCGGGTGTGGTGGTACACACCTGTAAGACCAGCTATTCAGGAGGCTGACGCATGAGAATCACTTGAACCTGGGAAGCAGAGGTTGCAGTGAGCCGAGATCATGCCACTGCACTCCAGCCTGGGTGACACAGCAAGACTCTGTCACAAAAATTAAAAAACTCTCGACTTACGTCACAGATGGCTGGTCACGTCCATAATTCAACTAAGTGGAAAGGCACATCACTTTTGCTAACATCAAGTTGACCTAAATTTGGTCACCTGATCACATGTAGCTGCAATGGAGGCTGGGAAATATAATTTTTGTCTGGGTAGCCATGTCAGGTGGTGTCCAGCTGAGATGTAAGAGTTCTGTGACTAAAGATAGAGGAAGGGGTGGTTATTGAAGAACTAACAGCATCGGAAACAATTCCTACTATGAAAGACGAGTTTATGGCCGGGTGTGGTGGCTTACACCTGTAATGCCCATGCCTGTAATCCCAGCACTTTGGGAGGCCAAGGCTGGCAGATCACTTGAGCCTAGAAGTTCAAGACCAGGCTGGGCAACATGGGAAAACGTCATCTCTACAAAAAATACAAAAAATTAGCTGGGCTTGGTGGCAGGTGCCTGTAGTCCCAGCTACTTGGGAGGCTGAAGTGGGAGGATCATCTGAGCCCAGGAGATTGAGGCTGCAGTGAGCTGTGATTGCACCACTGCACTCCAGCCTGGGCATCGAAGCAAGACCCTGTCAAAAAAAAAAAAAAAAAAAAAAAAAAAAAAAAAGGAAAGGAAAAAGAAAAAGAAAAAGAAAGAAAAGAGATGAATTTAGCAAAGGTAACTTCCCTCCAGAGTTTGGTTAGATACAAATATTTCCAGCTGTTTTTTCTTGTGCCATTAATTTCATGCACTACCTGTTAACTCCCCACTGTGTAAGATGAGACATCACTCTTGCTTTCTCTCCTAATTCCTTTTGCTAAACTGCTACATTTGCATCTAGTTCTATATCCATAATTAAAATGTTCTAGGTTTGTGTATTGTCTACCTCTGAATTTCAAATATTGAAAATCAATAAAGTGTTCTTAAACAATATGATGATTATATAAACATTATTCTCTACAGAGCCAAATAGAATCCTGGGACACATAGAGAAGGAACTGTAATCTCACAGTTTAAACGCTGCTCAAAGGGAAATGCTCCAGGCTTCAAGCTCAAGTGTATTCTCCACTCCCTCAGCTATTCAGAGTCATATGACATTTTAATTCACTTCATATTTGGACCATGACTTTCTTACACAATTTCTTGTTCTCATGGAGTTTCTAATTGCTTTCCTCTTTTCTCCTTGAGAGAAGAAACATATGCCTTTTAAGTCAAGTCATTAAAATCTTCCAGCTTCTTAATTACATTATTTGTTGAACGAAGCCCATTTTCTTCCTAAAGACGTTCTTCTCCAAACCCTCTGACTTCCTGTTCTAATTTTGATGGATGGCTTTATGGACCTCTGGTATTTCTATTCACTGTACTACTGGGTTAATTCCACTGTTTTGTGAATCTGTTATGTCTCTCTTTCTCGAATTATGTCCCTTTATCTCAAGTATATTTTCAAATAACATTTTTAAAAGGGGTGCATGGAAGGAAAGCTTTCTGAATCTTTGCATGTCTGAAAATGTCTTTAGGTTGTCCTTTCACTGACTGAGTTGGGAAGCATGAACCAGCAGGCTTAGGGTACGTGGCAGAGGGCAGATACGCAAACAGACACTCCAGCCTCCACCCTGGGCCACATAAGGAGGGATTTACTCTAGACATCAACACTCCCTGTAGGCACTCTAGTCCTTAGGAAAAATATCACTCACTTTTTTTTTCTTTTTTTTTGAGACGGAGTCTCATTCTGTCGTCCAGGCTGGAGTGTAGTGGTACGATCTTGGCTCACTGCAACCTCCGCCTCCCGGGTTCAAGCAATTCTCCTGCCTCAGCCTCCTGAGTAGCTGGGACTACAGGCACGTGCCACCATGCCCGGCTAATTTTTATATTTTTAGTAGAGATGGGGTTTCGCCATGTTGGCCAGGCTGGTCTTGAGCTCCTGACCTCAGGTGATCCGCCTGCCTCAGCCTCCCAAAGTGCTGGGATTACAGGTGTGAACCACTGCGACTGTCCAAGATGACTTAATTTTTTTAGAAAGCTGTTACCTCTCTTTAAAAATCTCTCCCCTCCCTGTATGTTCCAGATGTCTGCATTTGTTAGGGGGTGGGGTGTTGATGGCAAATACTGGCTTGTTACTCACTAGGCTTTTACTTGAGTATTTTCTAAACTTTTGTTATTCTTATACCACATCTCAACTTTTGTGGCATCTTCTTGCTACTTTATTGTTATGTACTTATGTATGGTATGATGGTTAATATTAGGTGTCAACTTGATTGGATAAAGGGATGCCTAGATGGCTGATGTTGTTTCTGGGTGTGTTTGTGAGGGTGTGGGCAGAGGAGATTGACATTTGAATTGGTGGACTGAGAGAGGAAGACCCACACTCAATGTGGGTGGATGCCATCCTGTCGGCCGCCAGCAGCTGGAACAAGGCAGGTGGAATGAAGATGGGATAACTTTGTTTGCTGATGTTGAGCAACTTTTCATATGCCTGTTTGCCATTTGTATGTCTTCTTTTGAGAAATGTCTGTTCAGGTCTTTTGCCCATTTTTAATCAGATTATTAGATTTATAGAGTTGCTTAAGCTCCTTATATATTCCTTTTTTTTTTTTGTAGAGATGGAGTATTGCTGTGTCGCCCAGGCTGAGTGCAGTGGCTGATCTCAGCTCTCTGCAACCTCTGCCTCCTGGGTTCCAGCAATTCTCCTGCCTCAGCCACCCGAGTGGCTGGGACTACAGGCGCACGCTGCCACGCTCGGCTAATTTCTTTTGTATTTTAGTAGAGGTGGGGTTTCACCGTGTTGCCCAAGCTGGTCTTGAACTCCTGAGCTCAGGCAGTCCTCTCGCCTTGGCCTCCTAAAGTGCTAGGATTACAGGCGTGAGCCACCACGCCAGGCCGAGCTCCTTATATATTCTTGTTATTAATCCCTTGTTGGGTGGATAGTTTGCAGGTATTTTCTCCTGTTCTGTGGGTTGTATCTTCACTTTGTTGATTGTTTCCTTTGCTGTGCAGAATTGTTTTAACTTGATGTATTCCTATTTGCCCATTTTTGCTTTGGTTGCCAGTGCTTGTGGGATATAATTCAAGAAATATTTTCCTATGTCTAATGTCCTGGGGAATTTTCTTGCAGCAGTTTCATAGTTTGAGGTCTTAAAGTTTTTAACTCATTTGATTGGATTTTTGTATATGGTGAGAGATAGGGGTCTAGTTTCATTCTTCGGCATATGGATATCCAGTTTTCAAGGGGGTCTCCTTTAAATAGTCCTTTTTCTCCTCACCCAGATTCCGACATGCTGGGAAAGAAAGCAAAATACTGGTTATGGAAGAACAATAGCCCTTTTATTGTTGATGATATAAAGTGGGGGCCTTAGTGGAGGACAAGAACTAGAGTCTTCCCAGCTGAACCTCGTCACAGCCTCACTACCTACTAACAAGCATGACTTGACCCCACGCCCCATGTCATGGGCTCACAGCCTCGGTCATGCCTCTCCTGACCACTCTTGGAGTCCTGGTATGTCTGGCCTCATTGACAGAGTGGACTGAGTTTTTGCAGGAGCTGAAGAGACTACTGGAAGAGAGAATTTTTCTTACGGACCAAGGAGCAGGAAGCTGAGAGCTTGGCCCAGAAAACCTTGGTTATCAGAAGGGTGCAGTGGCTCACACCTGTAACCCCAGGACTTTGGGAGGCTGAGATGAGTGGATCACCTGAGGTCAGAAGTTTGAGACCAGCCTGACCAACATGGTGAAACCCCATGTCCACTAAAAATACAACATTAGCTGGAGGTGGTGGTGGCGTGCATCTGTAATGCCAGCTACTAGGGAGGCTGAGGCAGGAGAATTGCTTGAACCCAGGAGATGGAGGTTACAGTGAGCCGAGATCACGCCGTTGCATTCCAGCCTGGGTGACAGAGCAAGCTTCTGTCTTAAAAAAAAAAAAAAAAAAGGAATAAATGGTATAAACCACTGGAGAGGAAGAAATAAAATGGTCATCTATATTTATAGATCATGTGATCGTCTACATAGAAAATCTAAGAGATTCTACAGACAAACTATTAAAACTGTTGAGAAGGTTCATGTTGAGAAAGAATTTTCCATGGGTCTGGTTCGTTTCTGGATGCCCTGCACACAGAGGCACTAACTGCCCTTTTGTTCTGGACTGTCTTCAAGGATGTTGGTATATCAACCATCTTTGGAACATATAGTTAGTGTCTCCTTCTTGAACAGGAGACTGATTACTGTCCGGCCTAATAATGTCTCCCTTTGTGATGTCAACCTAAAAAACAGAGAAAGAGGCTCTCTAAAAGAAAATGATATCTATTCGGGAATAGGCATTGCAATGGGAATATGTGTGCCATAGTATACTATATGCATATTCATGGAGATAAAGGCAAAAGATTTTGAGGGAAAAATGAGGAGGATTCCATCATTGTTCAAGATAATTATCCTTGGCTACAAGGATCAACAATAAGGACGGCACTAGTCTGAGGTTGGACAGGCAATTTCTGAGCAGATAGCCTTGCAGTATTTTGTGTGTAAGATTGTGATGGTTGTTGCAGTCTTTTGGGATAGTATTTGTTGTTGTTGTTGTTTTTTAGACAGGGTATCCCTCTGTTGCCCAGGCTGGAGTGCAGTGGCTTCATCACAGCTCACTGCAACCTCTGCCTCCCGAGCTCAAGTGATCCTTTTGCCTCAGCCTCCCAGGTATCTAGAACTACAGGCATGCACCACCACGCCTGGCTAATTGGGATAGTTCTTGTGATTGGGCAACTTGTGTGTGAGAGCTGTCTCTTCATGACCTTCTCCAGCTCTATTTGTCACTTTTAACAGAAGTGACTCCATTTTGATTCTGATAACTTTTACAGTAGCAGAGATCAGGGATTTCAGTTCCCTAAACTCAGGGTTCCTCTGCTATTATGCAAACTCATTGAATGTGCGTCATCTGTCTATACCACCCCCACTGCCCTCAACATCACTGTGGGACTTGGGGGGCAAGTGAAACTATTGACTCAGACATGAAACTGATGCTACTTCCTGGGCCGTGAGTAATAAAGTCCTTTGTCTCTGACCCAAGACTCTCAAGTCTTCTGCCAGCATCCACAATACTGTGACAGCTAAGGATCTGGGCTGCCCTCCTCCCACCTCTGCCTCCCAAAATGTTGGGATTACAGGCATGAGCCACCACGCCTGGCAAAAAGTTTTTAACAATCAAAAAGTTTTAATAAAGTAAAAAAGTTACTGAAGTGAAGGTTAATTTATTTTTAAAGAAAAATTTAAAAATATATTTAGTGTAGCCTGAGTGTACAGTAGTGTATAGTAATGTGTATAAAGTCTACAGTAGTGTATAGTAATGTGCTAGGCCTTCGCATTCACTCACCACTCACTGACACTCAAGCAACTTCCAGTTCTGCAAGCTTCACTCATAGTAAGTGCCCTATACAGATGTACCATTTAAAAATCTTTCATAATATATTTTTATTGTAACCTCTCTATGTTTAAATATTTTTAGATACACAGCTACTCACCATTGCATTGCCTACAGTAACCAGTATAATAACATGCTGTACAGGTTTGTATCCTAGGAGCAACAGGCTGTAGCACGTAGTCTAGGTGTACTTGTAGTAGGCTATCTCATCTAAGTGTGGGTAAGTACACTCTGTGATGTTCACACAACAATAAAATCCTCTCTCGGAACACATCCCAGCTGTTAAGCAACAAACATAAAATGCTATTTATAAAAGACACCATTTATAAAAGCATAAAAAAACTATGGGATACCTAGGAATAAACCTAAGAGATAAGCAATATATTTATGGAGAAAATTATACTTTCTTTTTCTTTTTCTTTTTTTCTTTTTTTTGAGATGAAGTCTTGCTCTGTTGCCCAGGCTGGGGTGCAGTGACACGATCTCGGCTCACTGCAACCTCTGCCTCAAGGGTTCAACAGATTCCGTTGCCTCAGCCTCCTGAGTAGCTGGGACTACAGGAGCCTGCCACCATGCCCAACTAAATTTTGTATTTTTAGTAGAGACGGGGTTTCACCATGTTGGCCTGGCTGGTCTCGAACTCCTGACTTCAAGCAATCCATCCACCTCAGCCTCCCAAAGTGCTGGGATTACAGGCATGAACCACCATGCCTGGCCTAAAACTTTCTTGATGGTCATTCAAGAGACCCAGATAAATGGAGAAGTATAACTTGCTCATAGAAGAAAACACTTAATTGCAGAGATGTTATTTTTAAATTAACCTATAAATTTATTTTACTTTCAATAAGAGGTTCAAAGAAGAGTTTTTTAAAATTAATATCTTGGGAAACATGTCAAGCTTATCCTAAGGTCATATGAAAGAACAAATAGTTAAGAGTAGCCAAGGTAATTTTGAAGAAAATTAACAAAACGAGGAGAATCACCCTCCACATAACAAGATGTATACAACCAAAGTCATTAAGGCAGGGAGGTATTGGTAGAGGGATGTACAAATAAATGTATGGGATAGAGCTGAAAGCTCAGAAACAGAGCTATGCAGACTGGAAGTTCAACCTATGTCAGAGGTGGCATTTAAATCAATTCCCTCCAATACATGGTGGTGGGAAAATTTGTTTTCCATGTGGAGGAAAGAGAAGTATATACCTGTATCACACTGTTAACAAAACTCCCAAGGAATCAAGTCACCATGACTGAGAGCCAGCTAGAAACCATAAATAATAAACTTAGACCCCAAAGACTTCCGATATTGGATTTATCAAACATGGAATATAAAACATCATAATTGTGAATAAAATATTTTAGTAAATATAACATCAAATTACAAAAATGAGCAAGCAAAAAGATACTCTAAAAAATGATCAGGCAGGGTGGGCACAGTGGCTCACACCTGTAATCCCAGTACTTTGGGAGGCCAAGGCAGGAGGATTGCTTGAGCCCAGGAGTTTGAGATCAGCCTGGGCAACATAGCGAGACCTAGTCTCTACAAATAATAATAAAAAAAAATTAGTCGGGCATGGTGGCACACATCTGTGGTCCCAGCTACTCAGGAGGCTGAGGTGGGAGAATTGCTTGAGCCTAGGCGGTAGAGGCTGCAGTGAGCCATGATCATGCATGCCACTGCACTCCAGCCTGGGCAACAGAGGGAGACACTGTCTCAAAAAAAAAAAAAAAAAAAAAAAAGTGATGAGGTAGATGTGGAAAAAAACAACTAAATAGAGACAATAGAAAGGAAAATGAGATACTGAAATTAAAGAAAAGAAAGAAAACCTGGTGTCTGGGCTGAGTATCAGGTGAGAAACAACATTATAATAGCCACAAGCTGGAAACAATCAGATATTTATCAACAAAACTATGTATGAGTAAGTTGTGGTATATTCATATAATGGAATAGTATACAGTGGTGAAAATAAACATATGATATTTATTCATAACAAAAAGAATAAATCTTAAAAAATGCAATGTAGAGTAAGAAAGCATGACAAAAATAATACACACTGTAAGATTCCATTTATATGAAATCCAAAAACAGGTTAAAACACATTTTTAGGCATGCACAGAGGACAAAGCCATAAAAAGTAAGCAAGACAATGATTACCATAAGGTCAGGGTAATGGTTTCCTTTAAGAGAGAAAGTAAGGGATTGTGATGGGATATACACAGGGAGCTTTTAGGAGTGCCTATCATCTTCTACTTTATGACCTGGGGGATTATGTAGATGTTTGCTTTATAATTATTATTTAAGCCGTGCAATTGTATTTGATATGCCTTTCCATATTGTGCTGTATTTCACAATTTAAAAAATTTGAGGCCGGGCACGGTGGCTCGTGCCTGTAATCCCAGCACTTTGGGAGGCCGAGATGGGTGGATCACTTGAGGTCAGGAGTTTGAGATCAGCCTGGCCGACATGGTGAAACCCGGTCTCTACTAAAAGTACAAAAACTAGCTGGGCATGGTAGCAGGCATCTGTAATCCCAGCTACTCGGGAGGCTGAGGCAGAGAATCACTTGAACCTGGGAGGCAGAGGTTGTGATGAGCCGAGATCATGCCACTGCACTCCAGCCTGGGTGAAAGAGGGAGTCCACCTAAAAAGAAAAATACATATATATGTGTATATATATACACATATATACGTATATATGTGTGTGTATATATACACATATATATGTATATATACACATATATACACACATATATATACATATTTGAAAAGCACAGTAGATTAGATATAGCTGAAGAGAAAGCTGAAAGACAGATACGAAGAAATTAACCAGAATTCAATAGAGAGAGACAAGGTGATGGAAAATAGAAAAGAATGTGATACAGGGGAAAAAATAATAGGATCTAACATGTTACTAAGCAAATTTCCAGAAAGAGGGAATAGAAAAGATGGAGGACTGTTGAAAGACAAGAAGAATAGACATTTTTACCTGGATATATTGAATTGAAACTGGAAAACGCCAAAGCTGAATAAAAACTATTGACAGCCAGAGAGGAAAAATAGATTATGTGCAAAGGAACTGCAATTAGGCAGACAGCAGATTTTGCAACAATAGCCCTTAAAGATAGAAGTCAGAAGAATGATTTCTTCAAAATTCCTAGGGAAAAAAACTGTTCATTCGGAAACATGTACCCAGTAAAGACTATCATTCAAGAATGAGGATTAAAGTCATTTGCAAATTTAAAAAGCAAAGGGTTATGATCCAGTGAGTGCACTCTGGGGTGCTTATTCCAGAGAAATGAAACATTTTGTTCACACAAAACTTGCACATGAATGTTCATAGCAGCTTTCTTTTTAATAGCCCAAAACTGGAAACAACCCAGTGTTTTAGTATATGAATGGTTAAACAAACTATGGTACACCCATACCATGGAATACCACTCAGCAATGAAAAGGAAAGAGCTGTCGATACCACAGTCTAGATGGATCTCAAGGAAATTGTGCGGGGTGAGAAAAAGCCAAAAGACAGTCCCAAAAGGTTATGTGTACTGTGATTCCAGTTGTATAACATTCTTGTTATAACAAAAATTATAGAGATAGAGAACAGATTAGTGGTTGCCAGGGGTTGGGATGTTGGAGGGAGGGAAGTAGTAGTGGCTATAAAAGGGTAACCAGTTCCAATGATGGAATAGTTTGTATCTTGACTGTGATGACAGTCACACAAGTTTACATGTGCTAAAATTGCATGGAACCACACACACACACACACACAAACACACACACACACGTGCGTATAAAACTGGTAAAACCTAAATAAGATCAGTAGATTGCATCAATGTCATTTTCTTGGCTGTGCTATTGCACTATATTTATGCAAAATGTTACAGTTGAGGGAAAGGGGATGTGAGGTATAAGGAATCTTTGTATTATTTCTTACAACAGCATGTCAATCTGCAATTATCTCAAAATGAAGTTTTAAAAAAATCTACCAACAGACTTACAGTAAAAGAATGTCTAAATATATACTTCAGAAAGGAAAAAAATGATCGAAAAAGATACCTGAGATGCAAGAACAAGTTTTGAGGAAATAAAAATGATAAACATGGAGATAAACCTAAACAAACATTGTATAGCATAATGATAATCATGATGGCAATTTGGGGGGCTGAAAACAAAAGGGACAGGACTAAAATGAAATTTGAATGTAAGGAGGAAGGGGGTGGCCATTGGAGTTGGAGTTTCCCAAGGTCCTTGTATTATTGGAAATAGGGTTGGAATATTAAATTTAGGCTTTGTTAAGTGTGCAGTGCAAAAATTTAAGGGGAACCACTCTAGGAATAGGAATAGAGTCAATAATTTCCAAATCAGTAGACAGAAAGGTGAAATAAGAAAACAAACAAAAGCTCAGTCTACTTTTCAAAAAGGCAAGAAGGAAACCACAAAGTGGGACAAATTGAAAACAAAAAGCAACATGGTAGAGACAAGCCAAAAAGAACACATTGACAATACACACTTAGAATTGAGATGCTTCAAAACACCTCTTTTCATTATTGATTGACTAACCAGTAAAAAAATTAGTAAAGGTATGGAAAATTTGAACAACACAATTAACAAGCTTGATTTAGTGACATAAAGAGAATCCAACGCCCAATGCTTATTCTTCTCAAGTACACATGGAGCATTTACAGACATGGACCACATTCCAGGCCGTAAAGCAAGTCTTAATTTCAAGAATCACAGTGATACACACCACATTCTCTGGTCAAAATACCATTAAGAGTTGGTGACAAAGAGAGAAATAATACCCACATGTTTGGAAATTTAAAAACACATTTCTGGAAACAACCCAAATGTACATCAACAGTTGAATAGATCAATAAACTGTAATATATTTGTACAATGGAATGCTATACACCAAAACACATCACACACAAGCACACACACACAACCATTGTAACGGACAACAAGGATGAACCTCACAGACCTAATTTTGAGTGAAAGAAGCCAGAAAGAGTAGATACTCTCTAATTCCATTTGCATGAAATTCAAAAGGGACCAGAACTAATCTATGGAGATAGAAGCTGGAGTAGTAGTTACCTCTGGGGATATGGGGGAGGTTATGACTGGAATTCTGAAAATATTCTATATCTTGCTCTAACTTAGGAAATAAAAAAGAACAATAGAACAAACCTAGTGAAAGCAGAACAAAGGAAACGATAAGAACAAAAATTAATAAAACAGAAAACAAAGGGGACTGATGAGCCAAAAGTTGGTTCTTTGAGAAGATAAAAAAATAGTCAAACCTCCGAGGCTGATTTGTTTTAAAAGGAAGGGCACAAATTAATAAATACTAAGAATGCAAATGATATGATAACTACAGACCCAGGAGAGATTGAAAAGATAAAAACAGAATGATCTCAATAACTATTTCTTTAATATTATTATTTATTTCTCATTTCCATTTCTTTTTTTTTTGACACGGAGTCTCGCTCTGTCACCCAAGCTGGAGTGCAGTGGTGTGATCTTGACTGACTGCAACCTCTGCCTCCCGGGTTCAAGCAATTCTCCTGCCTCAGCCTCCTGAGTAGCTGGGATTATAGGTGCGCGCCACCATGCCTGGCTAATTTTTGTATTTTTAGTACAGATGGGGTTTCACCATGATGGTCAGGCTGGTCTTGATCCATGCTCTTCGGCCTCCCAAAGTGCTGGGATTATAGGCGTGAGCCACCATGCCAGGCCTCCATTTATTTTTTATTTTTATTTTTTGAGACAGAGTCTTGCTCTTTCCCCAGACTGGAGTGCAGTGGCACAATCTTGGCTCGCTGCAACCTCTGCCTCCTGGGTTCAAGTGATTCTCCTGCCTCAGCCTCTGGAGTAGCTGGGACTACAGGAGCATGCCGCCATGCCCGGCTAATTTTTGTATTTTTAGTAGAGACAGAGTTTCATCCTGTCAGCCAGGCTGGTCTCAAACTCCTGACCTCAAGTGATCGGCCCACCTTGGCCTCCCAAAGTGTAGGGATTACAGGTGTGAGCCACCACGCCTGGCCACTTTTCCATTTCTTAATTCAGGTTTGACGTTATATCTTATAGACCCTTACCCATTACATCTGCATTTTCAAATTTATTTGTGTAATATTGTTTCTTATGATTAAAATTATCTGTAGTTAAATTCCTCTTTTCATTTCTTCTTTCTCTCTCTTTCTTTCTCTCTCTCTCTCTCTCTTTCTTTCTTTTGAGACAGAGTCTCTCTCTGTTGCCCAGGCTGGAGTGCAATGGCACAATCTCAGCTCACTGCAGCCTCTGCCTCCTGGGTTGAAGAGATTCTCCTGCCTCAGCCTCCCTAGTGGCTGGACTTACAGGCATGCACCACCACGCCTGGCTAATTTTTGTATTTTTAGTAGAGGTGGGTTTTCACCATGTTGGCCAGAATGGTCTCGAACTCCTGGCCTCAAGTTATCAGTCCACCTCAGCCTCCCAAAGTGCCGGGATTACAGGCGTGAGCCACTGCGCATGTCCTCCCCTTTTCATTTCCAATATTATTTGGGCCTTCTTTTTTTTTTTTTTCTCAGACTTGCTAGAAATAGATCTATTTTATTAGTCACTTGTTTTGACCATCTCTATTGTTTCTTTGTTTTCTGTTTTATTGATTTCTCTCTCTATTATTTCCTGCTATTTGGTGGGGGATGGGGTGCTGTTATTATATTGTCTTTTTCTGATTTCCTAAATTGGATGCTGAATCATTAATGTGTCATCTTTATTCTTATCAAATGTATGTATTTAAGAATATACATACATAGTCCCTCAAGGATTGCTTTAGCTATATTCAAACCTTTATCCAGCACTTTGGGAGGCTGAGGCGGGCGGATCACAAGGTCAAGAGATCGAGACGATCCTGGCCAACATGGTGAAACCCCCGTCTCTACTAAAAATACAAAAATTACCTGGGTGGGGTGGCATGTGCCTGTAGTCCCAGCTACTCGGGAGGGTGAGGCAGGAGAATCGCTTGAACCCGGAAGGCAGAAGTTGCAGTGAGCTGAGATCGCGCCACTGCACTCCAGCCTGGCGACAGAGAAAGACTGTCTTAAAAAAACAAAACAAAACAAAACAAAAAAACAAAACCTTTGTATTCAGGTTGTCTGATACTTATAAAGTGACACCAGCTTTCTGTTGCTTAGTATTTGCCTGATGCATTTAGCTGAAAGAAACAAAGGCCAACTACAGAGACTGAAACAAACTGATGTACTGAGATATTTTTGTTGTTGTTTTGTTACTGTTTTTATTTTCTTGAGACAGGGTCTCATTCTGTTATCAAGACTGGAGTGCAGTGGCACGATCATAGCTCATTGCAGCCTCAAACTGCTGGGCTCAAGTGATCCTCCTATCTCAGCCTCTCCAGTAGCTAAGAATACAGGTGTGCACCACATGCCTGGCTAACTTCCTTAGTTTTTGTAGAGACAGAGCCTTGCTATGTTGCCCAGGTGGGTCTCAAGCTCCTGGCCTCAAGCAATCCTCCCAACTCAGCCTTCCAAAGTGCTGGAATTATAGGCATGAGCCACCATGCCCGGTCAGTCATCCTTAAATTTTTAACATGTGTACTTCAGGTTTAAAGTCTGAAGTTAATCAATTTCCACCTCTAGCACAACCTTAGAATGCTTTTGAACTCTGATCATAGTGTCCTGTCTGTCATTATATTGTTTTCCCTTTTTTTTTTTTTTTGGCCATGCCTTATTTTTCTTTTTAATCAGCCTTTTAAATTTTTTTCTTATGAAGTCTCTGCTTGTTTGAATTGTCCACACTTAATGATTTTTTAATTCTCCGCTTCTTCTTACAAACCACTTCTTCCTTCTGAGTTTATCTCCTAGATTTTCCATATTAACTTAGTCCGATATCTTGCCAGAACCGGAGGTCCCCATGGCGTTTTCTTGTGATTTTTTAAAATCTTGATTGCATCTCTAGCCATAGCCTTCTTTTTGTTCCTAATATTGTCTATTTTGTGCTAATGATTTATTTATTTTATTAAGGTTTTAAAAAGACTCATCTCAACTTTAGGTTGTTTTCCGTATCATCCCTTTCTGCTTTATCTTTATTATTTCCTTTATTTTATTCTCTTGGGGTTTTCTGATACCTCTTCCTGGGGTCTTGAGTTGGATGCTTAATTCATTTGTTACCAATTCTTCCTGCTTTTAATAAACATATTTTCCCTCCAAATTTCACTTTAGCTTATTGTTATTCAGTTTTAAATATCTTGTAACTTCCACTATATTAATAATTTTCTTCCTAGCCTGTGAAGTACTTAGAAATGAATTATTAAGTTACTGAACATATTGGATTTTCTTGGCCAACTTTTTATTATTGATTTCTAATTTTATTATATTGGGATGAGAGGATGTGACTGATGATATTGATTCCTTGAACAAATTTTAGACTGTTGCCAACTAGGCAGCATTTTTAGAAAAATGTTCCACATGAGCTTGAAAACAATGGGTATTCTGTGGGTGGGGGTGTAAAATTTGTTTATCTAGTAGCTCAAGATCCTTAATTATATTGTACAAACTTCTATAACCTTACTAATGTTTTGCTACTTGATCCATTGGTTTTAAGAAAGTTCGATTAAAATTTTCCACTTTATCTATAAATTTGTCTATAAATTCCACTTTGTCTATAAACTTCTTGCAGTTCTGCCAGATTTGCTTTATATGTTTCACCAAAATAAACATGTTCTGCGAGATACGTGTAAGTTCGTGATTATCATATCTTTTTGGCAGATGTTTCCTGTTATGAGTGTATCGGTTAGGTTATGGGTTCAGCTGCTGTTACAAAAGACCCTGGAAAAGAGAGGTCTAAATAAGATAGAAGGTTATTCCTTGTTCATGTAAAAGTCCACAGCCGTGATTCCCTGCCTTCTAGCTTCTCATGGGATTTGGTAAATGTGGAGCCTCGCAGATGACAGGGAGGGGAGAGCCAGGCTGAGGGGTTTATTCCCTAGCTTCCTCACTGACAGGCCACCTCTACTTTAAATGACTCCTTCAGAGTTCTGGTGACCTCTCTTACCCCTTGGCCCTGTAGGCCTAGGGGAAGTGACAACCAGGTCACCGCTAGCCCCAGAGTTCTGCACTCTCTCTGATGACCTCCCTAAACCCTTCTTTGTTATTCATCGTTTTGAAAATAAACTCTACCCCAATTATCCTAATTAGAGTTCACCATCTGTTTCCTATTGAGACCCTGTGTGAGTCAGGATGGCATGATGTTTTTAAAAGTCATTGATTCTGAATGCCTTTAGGCACATGTGCACTCTCCAATACATGCTGGACACAGACCCTGCTACTCCCTATTCTCTAACACTCCTGGCTTCCTCATGTATCTGCCAAGTCCCAATGGTATTTGAGGCTGAAACCCTGAGTTTATGGCCCCAGGCTAAGGAAGCCCACCACACCTAGGTCTCCAAAGCACCAGCCTGCCATGGGGAAAGGACCGTCCTCAGAGTCCATCAGGAATACCCTCCATCCATCTGAACACAAGCCTCAGCTTGGTCACTGGTCCAACAGCCAAGCTGACTCTCCCTGGACAACACTCAGCATCCTGGGATCATGGAGACTCATCTTTGTCTGTGGATACTTCACTATTTTAGTTGAGTCAATATTTCCACCATGGTGCCTGCCAACTTCTGTAGGACCATTAAAGAAAAAATTATTCAATGATACCTGTGAAAGCATGATAAGGAAGATTTATTTCAGGACCATTTTGAGAGGTATAGGGACCACTGCAACAGGGATCTTGCAGTAGGGGAGAGAGACTGGGTTCGATTCTGAATACAGAATGGGAAAGTGGGAGTTTATAGTCATGGAGCAGGGTGGGGGCCAGTGGATGGAAAAATTACTAAGAAGCAACAGCAGGACTAAGGGGGATTCTGACTAAAATGACTTAACAGGATTCTTGCTGAAGACAGGCCTGGGTAAGCAGACATCACCTGGGGAAGGGTGGAAGATAAGCAACCTGATCAGATATCAAGGATGATCAGATGTAGAGGATGAGGTGTTCTGCCTAAATGGATTAAGTGGGGTTCTTTTGCTAAAACCTAATTTTACAAGGAAATGCTCAGATGGGGTTAGGAGAAGATTCAAGAGCCTGACTAAAGTTAGGCCAAGCAAAGAATCTTTCTCAGGAGCTGGAGTTAGCCTGGCCTTTTAAGGTGACTTTGCACATCCCTGTTGTCATTCATTAGATACTGATTTCTTTTTCTTTCTTTCTTTCTTTCTTTCTTTCTTTTTTTTGTGAGACAAAGTCTCGCTCAGTTGCCCAGGCTGGAGTGCAGTGGTGCGATCTCAGCTCACTGCAACTTCTACCTCCCGGGTTCAAGCGATTCTCCTGCCTCAACCACCCGAGTAGCTGGGGCTACAGGTTCCCACCACCACACCCAGCTAATTTTTGTATTAGTAGAGACAGGGTTTCACCCTGGTGGTCAGGCTGGTCTCGAACTCCTGACCTTGTGATCCGCCTGCCTTGGCCTCCCAAAGTGCTGGGATCACAGGCGTGAGCTGCCACGCCCAGCCTAGATACTGATTTCTTCAGTCCAGCTCTCAGTGGGCAAGCTTGTTTCTCCATTTCCTTATTTTTTTAATTTTTATTTTATTTTTATTTTTGAGACAGTCTCGCTCTGTTGCCCAGGCTGGAGTACTGTGGGATGGTCTTGGCTCACTGCAAACTCTGCCGCCTGGGTTCAAGCAATTCTCCTGCCTCAGCCTCCCAAGTGGCTAGGATTACAGGTGCCTGCCACCATGCCCGGCTAACTTTTTGTATTTTCAGTAGAGACAGGGTTTCACCATATTGGTCAGTCTGGTCTTGAACTCCTGACCTGGTGATCTGCCCGCCTAAGCCTCCCAAAGGAGGACTGCTTGAGCCTGGAAGGTCAAGGTTGCAGCAAGCCATGATCGTGCTACTGCACTCCAGCACTCCAGCCTGGGCAATAAAGCGAGGCCCTGTCTTAAAAAAAAAAAAAAAAAAAGAGCCAAACTCAGACTCTCTTCTGGCCAGGCTGGAGCACAACATCTGGGTGAGAGGTGACAAGTGGGGCCGCAGCAATGAGTTGGCCTCTGGAGTCAGACCGACTGAGATCCATTCCCAGCTCTGTCCCATCCTTCTTTGTCCCCCTGTGCCAGTCTCCAGGCCTCACAGAACAGTTTTGGCTCCAAAGAGTAAGACACGAACTCACAGCAGGTGCTCAGGTCTGAGAATCTGCACAGGTGGCTTCTCTCCACTACTCCTCTAGGCTGCAGCAGGGGGAGGTGTGGACTCAGCCACCAGGGGGCAGGGTTGCTGCGGAGGTTGACACTGCTGAGACTGGTGCTGCCAAGTGAACATCCACATTCATTCGCTTCCTCCATCCTCCAGCAAACGGGTCTGGTGTCTCTTCCATGCCCAGTATAGTTTTAGGCAACACTGAGAGCAGAGAGAGTGAGGCACAGCCCCGCTCTCAGAACCCCACATCAGGAAGGGTATAGACAGCTCCCATGCTGGACTATGAAGGAGGAAGTGGTGTGAGAGTGGAGTCTCGATGATGGATGAGGGCTGTCCTGGGGAGTCAAAAAGGCTTCTCAATCCCAGCACTTTGGGAGATGGAGGCAGGAGGATCACTTGAGCCAGGAGCTCTGAACCAGCCTGGGCAACATAGTGAGACCCCATCTCTAAAAAAAAAATTTTTTTTTTAATTAGCCAGGTGTGGTGATATGCCTGTAGTCCCAACTATTTGGAAGGCTGAGGTAGGAGGATTGCTTGAGCCTAGGAAGTTGAGGCTGCAGTGAGCCATGATCCTGCCACTGTACCACTGTACTCCAGCCTGGGCGACAGCGAGACTCTCTCTAAAAAAAGAAAAAAAAAAAAAAAGCTTCTCAGAGGAGGAGGCTTTTGAACTTGACAAGATGAGCAGTGATTCGGCTTGCACTCTGCAGACCCTACCACCTCCCTGCAGCCCCAGGCCAAGCCCACCTGAGTGTTCCATAACCCCCACCACTGCCCCTCCTCTCAGTTGCACCTTCATCAGCAACTTCTGCAAGCCCCAAACTTCAGATCCAGGCTGTTTGTGCACAGAACTGGAGGCCAAAGAGCCTGCTTGGGTACAACCTGAAGAGTGGCTGTGTATACACCCAGACAGCTTAGAAAAAGCTCCGGCTTTGGAGTCTGACAAATGAGGTTGCCCACGACTTCCTAGCAATGTGTCCTCAGGCAAGTCACTTCTCTTCCCCCACCCCAACCCCCACCCCCCAGCCTCAGTCTCCTCCCTGTAAAAAGGAGGTAATAGCAGCCCTTACCTACAATGCGTATCTTCAGCATGGCTTTCCTGGGACCCATCTCTCTGATGTGCCCACTGGCATATTCGGTTTACCATCTCATCCCATCCCATGGTGGGAGCCAGGCTGCAGCCCCCTGGAGCAGGAAGCAGGATGCTTCCCTAGAAGTCCTCTTCAGACTCAGCCTTGTTTTACTTTGGAAAGATACTGGCTCGGGTGTTGGTGTCAGAGCCCCGGATTTTCATAAAGTGGGGTCTGCATCTAGCTCCAGCGCTTACCAGCAGTGTGACTTGACAAGTCACATCTCCTCCCTGAGCCTCCATCTCCTTATCTGTCAAATGGAGGTTAAGAGTTGTTCCTAGCTGTTGTGGACCCATTTCTGTCATTTTGATGCAGGGGAGGCAGGCCCCAAAGGAGGGTTTAGCCCACTGAGTTCTTGGCTTTGGCCAGGAAAGAATTCAAGGGCAAGCCAAAGGTAGAAGAAAATGGCTTTATTGAAGAGGAGTGTCACAGCTCCGTGACTGCTCCTGCAGAGTTGGGCTACCCCGTAGGCCAAAGGTAGCAGCTCAGGGCAGTTTTGCAGTCACAATTATACCCACTTTAAATTGCACAAAGATTAAGGGGCAGTTTATGCAGAAATTTATAGGGAAGGGGTAGTAATCATTGAGGCCCCATCCCTGGAATTAAGTCTCTCCTCCTACCTTAATCTGTTTGGCATTCCTCCTTTCCCCTGGATCCTCCTTCTTTGAGGATCTCCTCTCCTAAACACTGGTTTGGCAAGGACTGTCATGATTTCCATGACCTTGTCCCTCAGCCACAGGTGACTGTCCCACAGGTGGACACCTGACTGGAGTGTGGCCAATCAAAAGACTTCTCTATTTTGAATCAGTACTGAGAACATGGCTGTGGATTGGGAGGCTCAGGAGTTGTCATTGGCCACAAATCCTTCCTCATGGCAGAGTTAGAGAGGCAGAGAAAAGAGAGGCAGAGTGAGACAGAGACAGAGAGGGTGTGTCCTGGCAGTTTTTGGGTCCCTGGTTCCAGCTGTGCCTGGGCCCACTTGCCCTCCTCACAATTTGGAGGTTTACCCCTCTCGTAGAGTCTGAGAGTTGTCTCATTTGTTGACATTGGGTTTCTAGGCACACACTTCCTCCTAGGGATGAGGGTAGGATCGAAGGAGCTAAAGTGAGTGAAGCACGTAATCCAAAGCGTGGCTCACTGCAGGCTCGGTAGGCATGAATTCCTTTCCCTTAATGGGCACCAGGCAGGGATGGGGGTTTGGCAAGATCCCAAGAAGATGTGAGGCATCAGCACTTGTGAAGTCATGTAACTTAGCAGCCCCTGGGAGATTAGAGTCAGGTGCCTAGGGACCCCCACAGAGCCCCACAGGGGGCCAGAATGAATGCCCAAGTGAAATATTTGGTGGTCAGGAAAGGATGGAGCTGAAAAAGAAAAAATCGCTGCCCCATCTGCCTGTAGGAGGAGAAGTTGTTGGCAGATACTCCCTCTGTGCCAGGTGTGTATGGAGGAGTCCCTGGAGATCCAGAGGATGGGTGCCAGGAAAGGCTTTCCGGGGGGGGACATTTGAGCTGGGTTTTGAAGGATGAATAAGAGCTTGCCAGATAGGGAAAGGGCTTGGGGAAGGACATTGGAATATCACTATTAATCTTAATACAGAGCTGATGAGTGTGAGGATTTAGGTGACTTGGGTTTGAATCTTGATGCAATTATTAAATGTACGACATTCAGCAACTTACTTGCTTTTCTCTATGCTTCTGGAAATAGTTTTTTGTTTTGTTTTGTTTTTTGGGTTCGGGGGGGCTTAAATGAGACAATGTATGTAAAGCATTCAGAACAACATGCTGGCAGAAACCTATGGTTAAGCACTCAATGAATGTTTAGCTCATTATAAAAAGCCTTTACATTATCAGGTCCAATCTCTTAAAACGATCATCGCTGTTGCTGTTACCATTTATTAAGCCCTTAATGAGTTCCAAGCACTGAGCTAAAGGCTTAGCATGTTTTGTCTCATTGAATCCTCCCACCAACCCCAGGAGGTAGGTGAGTACTACTGTCCCCCATTTAAGTTGGAAAAACCTGTCCAATAATAGACACAGCTGGACAGAGTAGGGGTTCAAACCCAGCTCTGTCTAACATCCCACACCCTTGGCCCTGGGAAAGGGAAGGACTGGCCCCATGACACACAGCAAGGGGCTGTGGGACCAGGGTTTCTTTAGGGGCAGATTCAGGGGCAGTAATCGGGTTTGGGGCGCTTGAGGTAAGCCTCGCTCTTTATAACAACACACCCATGCCCAACATCGGAGGAGCAGGAGTGGCTGGTGGAGGTGGCTGAGGCCCCGGCTAGGGCATCTCCAGCCCTATCTGAACCCTCGTCCACTGCAGAACTGGCCCAGGTGGGCCTGGGCTTGCTGGCCCCAGGAACAAGGCTAAGGAGGGGCCAGGCTGACCCCCTACTGTCAGAGACCTCTGAACCACAGCAACTCCATCTTGAATAGGAGCTGGGTAAAATAAGGCTGAGACCTACTGGGCTGCATTCTCAGACAGTTAGGCATTCTAAGTCACAGGATGAGAGAGGAGGTCGCCAAAAGATAGAAGTCGTAAAGATCTTGCTGATAAAACAGGCTGTGGAAAGAAGCCGGTCAACAGGTGCGGTGGCTCATGCCTGTAATCCCAGCACTTTGGGAGGCCAAGGCGGGCGGATCACGAGGTCAGGAGATCGAGACCATCCTGGCTAACACGGTGAAACCCCATCTCTACTAAAAATAAAAAAAAATTAGCCTGGTGTGGTGGCGGGCATGGTGGCGGGCGCCTGTAGTCCCAGATACTCGGGAGGCGGAGGCAGGAGAATGGCATGAACCTGGGAGGCAGAGCTTGCAGTGAGCTGAGATCGCACCACTGCACTCCAGCCTGGGCAACATAGCAAGACTCCATCTCAAAAAAGAAAAAAAAAAAGAACCCGGCCAAAACCCACCAAAACCAAGATGGCACGAGAGTGACCTCTGGTCGTCCTCACTGCTGCACTCCCACCAGTGCCATGACAGTTTACAAATGTCATGGCAATGTCAGTAAGTGACCCTAAAAGGGGAGGCATGAGTAATCCACCCCTTGTTTAGCAGATAATCAAGAAAGAACCATAAATACGGGACACCAGCTGCCCTTGGGGCTGCTCTATGGAGTAGCCATTCTTTTCTTCTTCTTTTTTTTTTTTGAGATGGAGTCTCGCTATATTGCCCAGGCTCAAGTGCAGTGGCACCATCTCAGCTCACTGCAACCTCCGCCTCCCGGGTTCAAGCGATTCTCCTGCCTCAGCCTCCTGAGTAGCTGGGATTACAGGCCCACACCACCACGCCCGGCTACTTTTTTTTATTTTCAGTAGAGACGGGGTTTCACCATATTGGTCAGGCTGGTCTGGATCTCCTGACCTCGTGATCTGCCCACCTCAGCCTCCCAAAGTGCTGGGATTATAGGCGTGAGCCACTGCGCCTGTTGGCCGGCTTCTTTCCACATCCTGTTTTATCAGCAAGATCTTTATGACTTGTATCTTTTGCCGACCTCCTATCTCACTGTCTGAGAATGCGGCCCAGTAGATCTCAGTCTTATTTTACCCAGCCCCTATTCAAGATGGAGTTGCTGTGGTTCAGAGATCTCTGACACTGGGGGGTCAGCCTGGCCCCTCCTGACCGCGGGAACCGCCCGCCTTGGCCTCCCAAAGTGCTTGGATTACGGGCGTGAACCACCGCGCCCTGCCGGAGTGGCCATTCTTTTATGCCTTTACTTTCCTAATAAACTTGCTTTCACTTTACTGCAGGGATTCACCTCTAATTTTTTCTTGCACTAGATCCAAGAACCCTCTCTTGGGGTCTGGATCTGGACCCCTTTCTGGTATCAACACGGGTCCGCAGCGCCAGGGCGGGCGGAGCTGGAGCCGGAGCCTTAGCCTCAGCCTTGAGACCCGGCGGGCCGCGCCCAACCGTCCCCGCCCCCCACAGCTTCCTTGGAAGGTACCCGTAGAAAATTCCAGCCTCGCGGGGCCACCGAGCTGCCTCCGAACGGGGTTTTTCCGGCGGGGCGGGTCCCGGGGCCACTGAGCGGGTGCGAAGGGGCCGCCGCCCCTTCGGGGCTCCCCGACGGCCTTGGCTCCCTGGGGACCGGCGGGCGGGCCGCTGGAGCCGGGCTCTGGACGTCCTGGCAAACAGGAAGCGAGACAAAGACGGCCACTTATCCGGCGCCCGCATTCCTTTCAGGTGATGCCCGTGAGGCCCGGGGGACGCGGCGATCCTGAGGGGCTGCCAGGGGCCCCCGGGGACCTCCCTGCCGCAGTCCCTCGGCGACTGAGGGTGCCCCTGCCTCCCCACTGGCTGGAGGTGGCGGCGGGGAGGATTCCTTGCGCTCAGGGATCCCCCTCCCAGGCACAGGCCCTTGGGCTCCCAGAAAGGAAGGAGCACCAGCCTGGCGTCTGTGCCCAGAGGGACGCAGTGGAGGCTTGGGAGGGGCGTGGAGGTGAAAGAATGGGCCATATCCACTCAGTCATTCCATACATTGGAGGGCCACCCTATACCAGGGTTTCGGTGTGGGTACCAGGACCCACTAATGAAACAGACCATCCCTGCCCTCTAGGAACTTCCGGCATAATGCAGAAGGTCAGTAGATCCCAGATACCTGAAATATTGGGTGAAGGGCAGAGTGCAGATGATTTGAGGGAGGGTCTAACCCACGCCGGATGGGGATGGGGTGGCCTGGGCTCCTTGCACAGCCTCTGGCACTTCAGTGGCCCTTCACAGGCACTGTCTGGAAGAAGGAACCTTGGAGCGGGACAAGGGGTGGGTGGCATGGAAGGGCATCTGGCCCGGGGAGCAGCGTGAGCGAATGTCTGGCAGTCTGCATGTGTACCGGGCATTTGAGAGGCAGCAAGGAGCTGGTGACGAGGTTGGGCGGGTGGGTTCTGACGGCCTTGGAGCCAGGCTGAGGCCTGGCTTATTGTGCTGGCACTGGGAATCTGAGGAGGTAGGGTGGGAAGCAGGCTCAGCTTGGCCCAAGAGCAGGCCGAGGAGAGGCCCCCCTTGCCTGGGTGGCTTGGAGAGACTGATCTACAGAGACAGAGGCTCCAGCTTCTGAGGGCTGTGCCCCCCTTGCCTGCTGGGCACTGGCACCGGTTCAGCTGATAGCAGTGCAGGGCTCCCCCTTCAGGCGGCAGCTGACTCAGCGTCTGAAAGATGGTTCCCACGGTTCAGGTTTCTCTCTAGGGCCAAAGGCCATGCCATCCATGCCCCTCCCCCAAGTGGGTCAGTGCCCAGGGCATTGACAATTAGGGCTGAATGGAAGTTAGGATTTCCAGTCCCCCCACCCCTGCCAACCAGCAACACCTCAGGCAGTCCTTTCTGCTGTCTAACCACTGCCAGCCCAACTTTGGCTTGGCTTTCCACTCCCAGAGCTTCCAAGACACTGTAGTTATCAATACTTTGGTTTTATTTTAAAACAGTGAAAAGAAAAATAAATATCTGAAGAATAAGAATACAGGGCTGGGTGCAGTGGCTCATGCCTGCAATCCCAGCACTTTGGGAGGCGGAGGCAGGTGGACCGCTTGAGCCCAGGAGTTCGAGACCAGCCTGGGCAATACAGTGAGACCCCCCTCTTTACAAAAAATACAAAAATTAGCCAGGTGTGGTGGTGCACCTGTAGTCCCAGCTACTTGAGAGGCTGAGGTGGGAGGGTCACTTGAACCCAGGAGTCGGAGGTTACAGTGAGCCCTGATGGGCCACTGCACTCCAGCCTGGGCAACGGGGCAAGACTCTGTCTAAAAAAAAAAAAAAGAATACAAGAGTGGGGTGGGGTAGTGGGGCTGGAGACTTGAGGTGTCCTGGCTTTGGTAGTCTTGAGTGGGGGCGCCAGAGGCCTGGGATCTGCAGCTGTGCTCTTCCCAGGCCAGGCCCTGCCCCGTCCCCACTGGGAGGTCTGGGGGCTCCGCCAGTCTCGCCTGCCCGCGGCTCCCAGGCGGGGCGCTGCGTCAGCGGAACCCGCGCCGGGATTAGCGCCCTGGCGCCCGCCTGCGCCCCGGGCTCTGTCGGGCGAGGCTGGGGTCACCGCCCCATTGGGGCCTCTTCCGCCGGCCCTTAGCCTGGATCCCAGGCCGGACCCCGCGTGGTGCCCGCAGCCTCAGTGATGACCCATGTCCTCCATGCCCACGCGGCCCCAGACGCCCAGCACGAAGCTCTCGATGTCGCACTCATTGACGCCGCGCACGATGCGGAAGTGGCCCCTCTCGCCCCAGGCTGGGCCCCAGGAGTTGGCCGCAGTCTGGGAATAAGGAGAGGTGGTGAGAAGGGGAATGGGAGTGGGGCGAGGGGAAGAGGGGAAGAGGGGGCGGGGAAAGGGTCAGCGGCCTCACCCAGTATTTGAGCGTCCTTCCATCTGGCAGCGTCTCCTCTCCCCATCTGTGGGCAGAGCAGAGGAGGGGGAAGGGAGCTGGGTCTACCTGCTCTCAGGAGCTCCAATCCCGGAAACCTGCCCCATCCAGCCCCCAGTTGCCATTGGAGGGTTGGGTACACCCTTAGGGCTCAGGCAGGTCTCTGTACCTCTCTGCATCTCCCTCACTCTCACATCTGTAAGTCGGTGCACCCAGGCCCAGCATGGGAGGGGGTGGGGCACCAAGGGGACAAGTGGAGGCAAGGTGAGCAGAAGAGGAGGGAACCTGGGTCCTCCAGAGACCCACCTCCTAGGGGCCAGTTCTATGGGACCACACATCCACCTGCCCTCCCTCACTTGGGGATCCAGAGAGGGGTAGGTGCCAAGGGTCAGAAGGAAGACACTCTGAGAATATGGGTATCTTAGAGACCGCCAATTCCCACCATAAAGCACATTTCATTGAGTTCATTGAAGTCAGTGATCCTAACATCTATATTCCCTAAATCGGATAGGGAAACTGAGGCCAGGGGAGCGACCTCCCAGGTCACTCGGTGGGTCAGGCAGAGCTGGGACAGGTGCTGAGGTGGGGAGAGGTTGAGAAACTCTTGAGGCTTTCTTCATATTGGGGTTATTTTATCCCAATGTAAGGAAGGAACGGTTCCTAAAAAAGCCTTCAGAGGCTCCCAACCTTCAATTCAACCCAGGGCAAGTCCTTTCTCTTTCTGAGTCTCAGTTTTCTCCCTATTGAAATGATGAGAGCAGTCCTGGCTTTTTAGAGAGGTTGTAAGAACCCAAGGCAGGCTCCAGAGCCCCTAGCACAAACCCTGCTGTCCCAAAACCCCTCTGCCCACACGCCCCTCACCCTGTGATCTTGACTGAGTGGGTCCCATGCCGGCGGTATCTCTCTGGCCTCCCAAGGCTCACTGGCGTGTGGCTGTAGATGCCTCCCTTGTATAGGAAGAAGTCCTCATGCACCTCCATGAGGGCTGTTGGCAGATGTCAAGGTAGGGTCCACTCAGCCCATTGGCACAGGCACTGGAGCCTGAGTCTGTTGAGGTGTGCCCAGGCACCAGGGTCCCTCCATACCAAAGCTCTAAGTGCTCCCTCCAGGTGCTGCCTGTGGGAGGGGAGGACCCCTACTCCTGGCCCCACTGGACATGCTGCTGAATGCTGTGCAGACCACTTGTGCTACTGTGCCCACTCTCAAGCAGGCACAAGCTTCTGGAACCAGGGTGCTGGATAAGGGGGTTTACCTTGGACAGGGCCATTCTCCATCAGCTCCTTCATGATCTCCTTGTCCTGGAGGGCAGGGGATGGACAGAGAGCATCTGTCAGGGGTGAGACTCCAGGCTTTCACAACCCTCCTGCCTCGGCACCCTCACCCAAGTGCTGACTTACGTTGGAGCCGAGGCGGTAGACAGGAGTGACCTGGTAGATGTCATTGTTATTAACATAGCTGTTGGGGCAGTGGGCAGTGGCCTGGCGCTTGCCCCGACCCATGGCTCGGCTGTGCATCATACAGGGGGGCGCAGGGCCAGCCTCGTCTCGTTCACGGCCCGAGAAGGGGTAGCAGTGGTCAGACACCACCCTGCAAAGGCAGCAAGAGGGAGCAAAGGCAGAAAGACTCAGTGCATCATGGCCCAGGCCATGCCCACGGAGCTCCTTGCCCTCTTCTCTGCCCACATCCCCTGTTGCTGCATACCCTCGGCGACGCAGGAACCACCAGGCACCATCGAGACGCCCACCGCGGCAGCCCTGCTGCTGGTGGGTGTCACAAGACAGCAGGTTCTGGGGCGACAGGACAGGCGTCATGTGTCCCAGAGAATGGATTGAGACACGATCGGATGCCACAGCTGGTGGGGTGAGATAGAGGGGCTGTCGGGAGGCTCAGGACTTGGCCCTCCTCTCCCAGGCGCCAGCCCTTGCCCTTGGCTTACCTGCTGTGGAGAAGGCCCAGGAGCCTGCACAGTTGCCTTGGTCAAGAGGCTCATGAATCAGGTTGGGCCACTTCTCAGAGGCCTCGAAGGCTGTGGGAAGCACCTCCCCTGGGTTCAGCACTGTCTGCAAGATAAAGGTTGCCCTGTCTGCCTCCTGCTCTGCCCTGGCCTGCCCCTCAGGTGCCTATTGGCACTGGAGGGCCACCAAGTCCAGGGCCTTCTGCAGTTTAATCTTGAGCCCTCCTGCTACTGCAGGATTCCAGCTGCCTCCAACTTTGACTTGTATTGAAGAACCAAGCACCATTTAGTGCCTCCCAGGTATCAGGTGGTGGGGCGGGGTGGGTGGCGGTGGTGACTAGTCCTGCTTCCCAGATGAGGCAGCTGAGGCCAGGCACAGAGAAGTGGCCAGGCCAGGTCCCTCAGCTTTCCATTCTCAACCCCTGCCTCTTTCCTCTGCACCTTCTGATCGGCCTTAGCTTTCTTCAGGCCTTAGCTTCAGGCCCCAAAGGGCAGGGGAGGGAAGAGGCAGTAGGGTCCCGTGACCAGGCAGGCTGCCAACACAAACAGCAAGAGGCAGAAAATAGCCAGAGGCCCAGGGGAATAAGGGCAGGGCCAGGGTCTGGTCACCCAAGGCCGAAGTCTCCACAGGGAGGGCCACTCCTGCCAGCCCCTGCCTCCCCGCTGCCTGCCACTGATGGACAAATGCTCCAGCACATGTCCCGGTCCAGGCCTGCTGAAGCTCCCCTTCCTCACCCTTTCACTTCGGGCCTGGTTTTCATTCCTCTCCCAGAGGGTCCCACTGGTGGGAAGGGAGAAGCCCTCTCCTCCCTTGGGGTTCCGCTGAACCGGCATTTATTTCCGAGAACTGCTGCCCTCTGGCCAGAACTGGAGGAGCGTGTGTCCTTCCCTTCCCAAAATACCAAGGTGACCCCCTGTCCCCTTGGGCCCTAACCCAGCTGTACTGAGACCAACAGCATTTTTCCCAGGCTGGAGAGATCAGGGGGGAGCTGATGCCAAGACCACGAAATTCAATCTGAGCATCAGTTCTTCCAGCACAGCACATCCTGTGGAAGCAGGGAACAGAGGCCCAGAGAAGGGGAGTAACTTGTCCAGGGACACACAGCCTTGTAGTAGGGGATGGTCCAGGCCCTTGGAGGAGCAGGGCACAGGGCCAGCCTCCCTGAGGTTCTGAGCCATGGGGAGATGGCAGCATTGTGGGGAAGGATGGACTTACATAAATTTCATGCATGTTCATGACCGAGGAAGATGGGCGGATGGTGCCCAGGCGGTAGCGAATGCCCTCATCCAGGGTCATGCCCCAGAAGGCGCTGTGGTTCCCAGCCTGCCAGCTGAAGGAGAGAGGACGGAAGGAAGTCACAGATCTGCCGAGGCTCAGGGTCCTTGGCGTGGGTGCATGTGGGTGGGAGAGACGCACAGTGGCTGAGCGCACACACAGTCAAATCTGGGTGTAGGAGTGGCCTGCTGGACGTGCCCCACAGCACAGCATGCGTGTATACATGCATGAGTATGCATGTGTGCCCACTGAGGGTGCCTCTAGGGCCTCTCACCCATAGTTGCCCTGGTTGATGGCTTTGATCATGTCTGGATCCACCAGGCATGGTTCTTGGTCACACTGCCACTGCCTGTTCTCCTGGCAGGTGCTGGCGAGAAAAGGAGAGAAGGAAAGGGTAAGTGGGGGACTGGGGATACTTTGAAGGAATGTGGCCTCGGTGGTTAACATGGGCCAGGGAGTCTGTGCAAGTGACTACGGGAGAATCTCCAGGTGATCCCATCCAGCCTGGTGGCTTTAAATGTCAACGTCTAGTTCATGATTCTCAAGTTTATATCTGTGGCCTAGATCTCTGCCTGAACACCAGAGTCAAGGATCTCACGGCTACTCAACATCACTACCCTGAACCAAAACACTCCCTGAACTGAATTCCTGATCTCCCTCACTTATTCCCCCTACAGTTCTCAGAAAACGGCAACTCTATCCTTCCCGGAGTTTGGGCCCCAAACCTGGCAGTCCCCGCTGACTTCCTTTCCCATGCTGATCCAGTTCATCCGCATATCCTATGGGTCTACCTTTAAAATGCATCCAGAATCCGAACCACTCTCATTCTCTCCTGCAGCCCGCCCAAGTCCGATCACCTCTCACCTGGATTCCTGCTGTGGCCTCCTCACTGTGGGTGCTCCATGCATCTGCCCCTTGCCCTGCTTCCCAGGGTATTTTTAACACAGCTGCCAGAGTGACCCTGCTAAACCTAAGTCATATCACGTCGTTCCTCTGCCCAAAACCCTCCACTGACTTCACATCACAGAATAAGAGCCAAAGTTTGGTGATGACAAGGCCCTGCACGCTCTGTCCTCCTGTCCCCCGATCCCCTCCTCCTTCAAGTTCTGGTTCTAAGGCTCCAACTAGGCTGGCCCCTGATGGTTCACACCGATCTGCCTGCTCCCCTTCCTCCCCGCTTTTTTTTTTTTTTGAGACAGGGTCTTGCTCTGTTGCCCAGGCTGGAATGCAGTGGTGTGATCTCGGCTCACTGCAGTCTCTGCTTCCCAGGCTCAAGTGGCCCTCCCACCTCAGCCTCCTAAATAGCTGAGACTACAAGTGCACCACCACACCCAGCTAAATTTTGCAATTTTTGTAGAGATGGGGTTTTGCTATGTTGCCCAGGCTGGTCTCAAATTCCTGGCCTCAAGTGATCCACCTGCCTTGGCCTTCCAAAGTGCTGAGATTTACAGGTGTGAGCCACAGGCCCGGCCTGTTTATATTGCTTATACCTGTTTCCTCATAGGCTGTAAATTCCTTGAGGGCAGGTATTGTTTGGTATTTTCAGCGCCTAGGAAAACAAAACCTAGCACATAGTAAGCACCCAATGAATATTTGTTAACTGAGTCAATGACTGAGGCCATATGCTGAATTGACTAAGAGCATGGGTTCTGGAATTCAGATTCTGGGTTTCAGCCCACTGGCTGTGTGATCTTAGGAGAATCATTCAAGCTCTGTCTCTCTCAATGCCCTTGTCTATAAAATGAGGATAATACAGTGGTACCACTTTCCAGGGATTTAATGATAGGCTTGTAAAGCATTTAGCACTGGGCCTGGCCCATCATTAAGTGCTCAGAATTAATATCCACTATCACCATTCTGTTACAGGAATCCCAGACCCCACTTCTCTAGAGCTTCAGACTCATATCCCACTGACCTTCTGACATCTCTGGATGTGCAAAAGGCATCTCAAACTCAAAATAGCCCGTCTGCCTCCCACAAGCCTGCTCTTTCCTAACATCTTCAACTCTGAAAATGGCACCCAGTTGTTCACATCAGAGCTCCAGGTGGTCTGTGGTGTCCGCCCACATGTCCCCCATCAGCAGGGCTTGGAGATGGCACATGAGGAATCCACCTACCTCTCGCCCCTCCACTGTGGCCCCCCTACTCCCGTCCCTCATCACCTCTCACCTGGACCCCGGCACTGCCTTATTCACCAAGTCCGCTACCCCTTTAGAATTCCCGGCCATCCCCTCCCTACCCACCCCAAAGCCAGAGAGATCTTTGAAGAACGTAAATCAGACCGTGTGCTCTCTACGTGGCTTCCTGTGACTCCAAACAAAATGCAGAATCCTGGGCACAGCTGATGTGAGCCACGGAACGTGGCCTGCACCTCCTTGGGACGTCTCTCCCCTACCCCAGCTCCAGCTAAAATGAGCTCAGTCACCTCCCGGCCTTCCCACGAGCCACTCCCTCTGCCTAGGCCAGGCCTCTCCTATCCTTCTCCCTGGTCTCAGCATAAATGTCCCTTCCTCAGAGTGGCTTTCCCACCCACTCCCTACTCTAAACTGGGACCCCCGTTATCCTCTCTTTTCCCTATAACACTGGGCAGCTTGTCAGAATATACTCATTTGTGGTCTTCCCATGCCCTTCACCTTACACTAGAAGTGGGACAAGGACTGTGTCTGTTGCATTCCCGCTCCATCTCCTGAGCTCAGCATAGTGCCTGTCACGCAGTAGGTCTTTAATAATAGGTGCCGACTGAAGGGTTGCATTCTATGAATTCTATAATGCTTTTACAAGCTCATAACTCTGTTATTACAAGATGCTGAACTGCCTCCTTGCAAGCTGCCCGAGGCTCCCACCTCCAATGTTGCCTTTTAAGGAGCCTCAAGGGGAGCCAAGACCCAGTATGGCTGGGCTTTCCAGCCCCAGGAGAGGCGAGGGCACTGCTGGGGAGGGCCAGAGGAGTCTGCGGGGCCGGGAAGGGTTTCCTCATCCTTCCTTTCCCTCTCTGCACACCAGGCTGTTCCCCCTCTGCACACCTAGGCAGCAGCACCCGACTAGACTCTGGAAGCATCCTTTGAGGGCTCTGACACCCTGGACACTCCCCCACCCTCGCCCCCAGAGCCTTCATGAGGAGAGGGCAGTAGACTATTCTGTCCTTTCCTGCCATCTCCTCCTTTGCCCCCAGGGCTGCCCACACAGGTCCAGGCAGGGCCGGTGGTAGCAGGTCCCAGCATTCCAGAGGGGGCCTAAGGGGCCAGGGACAGCAGTGAGAGAGAGAGAGACAGAGAGAGAGAGAGAGAGAGAGAGAGAGAGAGAGAGAGAGCATTAACCCCTCAACGTCCAGAGCCATCCTATCAGAACCTGCAGACGCGGGCCAGGCATGTTTTATCCTTTTGAACACACACACACACACACAGTGCACACACAGTCACGCTGAACACCCAGACACATGCTGAAACGTTCCCTCCCTCACTGTGACCTGGGCACCCCTCACCCTAGTGAGGCAATGGAAATATCTTATGCGCAATGCATTCCAAAAAGTTTCCTTCTCTCTGGGGCCTCTTAGTCCCAGGCAAAGAGGGAGTGGGGGTGGAGTGGGTGCAGGGCCGCCTCCTCCAAGTCGCAGGCTCCCCATTATTTCTATTAAGGCTTTCAGGGTTTCCTACCTGGCCCTTCTCCACTTCCCATCTCAGACTGAATAGGGGGGTACCCATGACCCCTTCCTCCTCCTACTGGGAATGGTGGGGAGGGGTGGGGAAGGAAAAAGGGGCCACATTTCAGGGAAGGCCCTGCTAGAGGCTGGCCGCCCGCCCGCTCAGCCATCCCTGACCCTCATCCGCTCAGGGCAGCGGATGCTGCAGTCAGAGCTTTCCTTCCTGGCGCCCCCTTCTCCCTCTGACTCTGCGGTGACAGCAGGAATAGCTGGGAGGAGTAGCCCAGCCCAAGCCAGGAGGGGTGGGGAAGGACTCTCAGTTCAAGGGTGACCCCTGGGCCAGGCATCCATGGCTGGCCATGCTTGAGGAATGTTGTTGGAATGATGTTAGATAAGTTGACTTGGTCAGTGTTAAAATTCCTCTATTGCAGATGAGGAAACTGAGGTTCAAAGAAGGGAAAAGACTTCTCCGTTGCAAAAGGGGTCAGGGATAAGATTTGAACCAAGTCTGTCAGCCACAGGCTCACAAAGCAAGACCCCTCTAAGCTCCAAACACTCACCAACGGTTACAGTTGTCCCAGTAGGTTCCCAAGACTGGATAGATACGACCTCCATGCATACATCCTGTTGGAAGGGAAGAGAAGAGAAGTGGAACCAGAACCAGAGAGGATGGGCTGATTGGCCAGGTCCTTGGAGGTCAGGTACCTTGAACCTTTCCAAGATTCTCTCTCTTTCTCTCTCTCTGTCTCACACACACACACATACCAGCTGTCACTGAAATTAAATTATAACTGAAGACATCACACACACATACACATAGACACACCAGCTCTCACTGAAATTAAACTATAACTGAAGACATCACACACACACACACAACAGCTCTCACTGAAATTGAAGCCAAACTATAACTGAAGATATCACACACACACACACACACACACACACCAGCTCTCACTGAGATTAAGCTATAACTGAAGACATCACACACACACACACCAGCTCTCACTGAAATTAAACTATAACTGAAGACATCACACACACACACACACACACCAGCTCTCACTGAAATTAAACTATAACTGAAGACATCACACACACACACACACACACCAGCTCTCACTGAGATTAAGCTATAACTGAAGACATCACACACACACACACACACACCAGCTCTCACTGAAATTAAACTATAACTGAAGACATCACACACACACACCAGCTCTCACTGAAATTAAGCTATAACTGAAGACATCACACACACACACACACACACACCAGCTCTCACTGAAATTAAGCTATAACTGAAGACATCACACACACACACACACACCAGCTCTCACTGAAATTAAGCTATAACTGAAGACATCACACACACACACACACACACCAGCTCTCACTGAAATTAAACTATAACTGAAGACATCACACACACATACACACACCAGCTCTCACTAAAATTAAACTATAACTGAAGGCATCACACACACATACACACACCAGCTCTCACTGAAATTGAAGCCAAACTATAACTGAAGATATCACACACACACACACACACACACCAGCTCTCACTGAAATTAAGCTATAACTGAAGACATCACACACACACACACACACACACACCAGCTCTCACTGAAATTAAACTATAACTGAAGACAAATCCTGCAGGGTCACACACCAACTGCTGTTTGGGAAGTTCTTCAATGATTCCAACCTGGATTCCTCTTACTTTACTTGGATGCCAGCCACAACATTCCTGGGATCCTTTTCCATTTAAATAAGTTAGGGCTTGGAGATGGGGAGTGGGAGGAGCATGGGGAAGCCAAGGCCCAGAGAAGGTAAGCAACCGTCCTAAGATAACACAGCACTCTTGAGATGACAGCTCAGGTATGCAGTCTGCCGGCCCAAGCCCCATGGAACTGTGGGAAGGAACGCAAGTGATTCTCCTATTGGACAGGGGCAAGTGCATGGAAAAGGATGATGGTGAGGCTGAAAGCAGGAAAAGATTTGACCCATCTCCCACGTATGAGCAGCCATCTCGGGGCACAGGATCCTAGAATCCTCAGCAAAGGCAGAAAAATGGCTAAGATGACCCTCACCAACCCATATGTGCCTTATCAGCCCAAGAGTGAGTCAGCAGATGCGGCCAGCACCTTCCGTGTCTGGAAAAGAGACAGGATTGGGAGAAAATGTGGGAGGTTGCCCTTTCCCTGGGCCAAATTAGAATTCTAACCAAGGAGCTTCTTCAGTCTTGCTGGAGAGTAAAGTTCCCAGAGGGGCAGGGAAGAGTCCCAGATTCTACAGAGCTTCCCCTGGAAATGTCAGTGCATCCATCAGCTTTGCTCTTGAGCCTTGCTGAGTCTGAGGTGGACAAAGTGACCCACCCTCCTGGCCATCTTAGTGCCCACCTTGGATCGGGGGAAAAGGGGGTGGCACGCCGAGGCAGAAGTCCCAGAAGTCAGGGCAGCAGTCGGAGACCGTGCGGTTGCAGAAGAGGTCACAGTAACAGATGGCGCCCAGGTAGGGCAGGGCACAGTCGTCGGCACGGCCGCGGCAGCACAGGTCCTGCTCCTGGCAGTACCGGCCTCCCGCGTCCCGGATGCCCCGCAGGTGCAGACCCGGTGCTAGCTCCCGGCGCCCACGACCCTGCTGGGCACCCAGAGCCAAGTGGCCAGCCAGCGGCAGCAACAGCAGTAGCCCCAGTGGACATCGCCACATGGTGGCTCCTGGGCCCTGGGGGGCAGAGATGGTGGGCAGCAGAGACTTCCTGGAACACCAGGGACGGGTCTCCCAGTTTCCTGGAGCTGTGAGTTCAAGAGGGCCCAGCAGGGAGGGAGATCCCGATTCCTGAGTCCCCAGGCAGGACACGGGCAGAGGAGCCCCAGTGTGTGGGCCCTGGCTATAGGGGGATGGGGACTGGGCAGAAACGGAGCCCCTCCCTGACCTAGGCAGGGACCTTCAAGGACAAGGAAATGAGGGTGGTGGCATTCTTGGTGCTCCCACCCAGCACTCATCCTGTGGACCCAAGGTCTTCTCTCCTGTCCTGGGTCTCTCTGCCCTCCAGGAGCCTCCATCCCTGACCTGGGTCCTTGACTTTGTGCTTTCCTGTCTCCCCCGGTCTTTTGGGTACACCTCTCTTCTGTTCCTGTGTCCCTCTGTCCCCCTCCACTGTCCCTCTCTCTGCCATCTGTCTTGGTTCCTCTACCTGCCCCCTCCCCCTGTTTCTTCTCGGTCTACACCTTCCGCCCTCTGAGCAGGGGAGCGTCCCTACCTGGTGAAGGTGTGGGCTGGGGCCCAGGCTGGCCCGCGCGCCTCCGCCTCCTGGCTCTGCGACCGCCGGACGCTCAAAGTCAAGAGAGGAGCGCGGGGCGGGGCGCTTTTTGTACCGCCCGCCCTCTGCACCGCCCCGGCAGTGGCGGAAGGGAGGGGCGCCTGGCTTGTACCTGGAGTAACTACCCCACAACTCATGGGCTTGCAGGGTGGAGAAACGACAAGCACACGATTGTCCTGGCTGGGTCTCCTGTGGCGGAAGCCGTTCCCTTAGGGGAACCCCAAGCAGGAAGGATTGCGGTTTCACACTGGGAAGGACTTCGCAGTGGGCATCCCTGTGGAGCTGAGGGGCTCTGGTGGAGAAGGGGCGATATGGGCAGCCGAGCTCTGGGTTATGGACACAAGTTTGGGAAATGATGGGGAGGGCGTGTGAGGCAAAATTCTCTAAGCCTCTCCTGACCCCTCAGTAATAAAAATAGCCATGCACACCCCTCTCCACTGTGCCCCCTAGGCTTGGGTGCCGCCCCCCTAGCCACCCCAGCTCCTAGGAATGATTGGAATTCCAGGAGTATGATCCTTAGGTGCCCTGGGCGGCTCATCCCTGGGAGGTGGGCAGGGTGTGGGGGTGGCCTCTGCACCCTTTGACCCCTTGTTGAGTCTGCCTTCCCTTGCCTGCTTGGGCCCCTAGACGAGCACTGCCCTCTCTAGCAAACCCAAGGGCATCCTGCTTGGCACCTGTCCCCCTCCAAGGGTCCAAAGGCAAGGGCCCTACCAGCTGGCACCCCCTGCAGAGGCCCTCCTTCCTGCCCTAGGCATAAACCTTTCTTTGCCCAGGCTGGCCTGGGACCCAAACAATGGGGCTTCTGTCCCGCCAGGTCTGCCGTCACCTTTTACCTCCCTATTGTGCAACGCCCTCTCTTCAACAGGTTGGGCCCAGGCCAGAGGTCTCTACCAGCAAAGAGGATAAAAGAGACTACACCTGGACAAACCCTCCCAGGCCCAGGCCTGAGCCTCACATGTGGCCCCAGGGAAGGCATCAGGGACTCCCTTTGCCCTCCCACTGACCTCCCTGCAAGCCTCCCCCAAACCAAGGGGCATCCTCAGCTGGCCAGACCCTGGGGGAAGGGAGAGAGCCGAGGATCACCGGCACCTGTGGCTGGGTTACCCCTGCCATGGACCACTGGGTGGTGAGTCACCAAGGGGGTCCTGCCCTGGTGGTGGGGGTGGAGGGATAATATCCGGGGGCCCCAGCACTGGCACTAACACACCCAGGAGCTGCCCATCTGCTCCCTGCAGGGACCTGGGAGGACAAAGCCTAGGTGGGAAACTGAGGCTCAGAAGAATGCACTTGCCTGAGGTCGTGCAGCCAGAACACAGGCTCCCTGCCTGCCACCAGCCCACTCCTTTACCCCTAGTCACCCTTAGTCACCCACTACAGGTCTCAACGTGCTCCTGGTTGGGAAGTCTCTTTTCTTATCTAAACTCCATTCATCTTACTGCAGGACGGGCCCCTCGGTATTGGTAAATGTCATATCCTCAGGGTAAGAGATGAAAGCTGCTTTCTTTCAAAAGAGTTCATGTCCAGAGTTCCTACTTTTATGGTACCTACTTTTTCATGGTTCTGGGGCTGGGGGCTGGTTCTGAGACATCTGGCCTCTCTTTTGCCCAAAATCACACCACATAGGCTACCCTTGTAAGTCTGGGTGTGTTATCTCTGTGTGCATGTATGCATGTGTATATCTGAGTTGCGGTGTTTGTGGGGTGTTTCTGCTTCTGCTTGAGTCTGTCAGTCCACATCTGATCGTCTGGGTTTTTTTTTGTTTTTTTTTGTTTTTTTTTTTTGAGACAAGGTCTCACTTTGACACCTAGGCTGGAGTACAGTGGCGCGATCTCGACTCACTGAAGCCTTGACCTCCTGGGCTCAAGCAATCCTCCCACCTCAGCTTCCTGAGTAACTGGGACTACAGGTGCACACCGCCATGCCTGCCTGAATTTTTTTTGTATTTGTAGTAGAGATGGGGTTTCACCATGTTGCCCAGGCTGGTCTCCAACTCCTGAGCTCAAGCAATCCGCCTGCCTTGGCCTTCCGAAGTGTGTTTACCTGTCTATCTGCTATGTGCCTGTGTATCTGTGAGTCTGGATATTTTGGCTATCTGCCTGTCCTTGTCTGACTGATTATCTGCTTGTCTATCCATTTACCTGTCCATCTGCTACATACCTGTGCATCTGTGTGTGTGTATCTGTCTGGATGTTGTCTCTGTGTCCATTATGGATCTGTCTGTCTGCCAGCGTGTGTTGTTTGCCTGCATTTGTGCACTTGTTGGCTTGTATGTCTGTGTGTGTGTCCTGCCTGTGCCTCCCTGTCTAAGAGGTGTCTGTGTATCTGTGTGGGAGTTGTGGCCATCTGCCTGTCCTTGTCTGCCTGCCTGTCTATGCATAAGAGGCAGGGACTCAGAGCAGGGGATGGGAGCAGAGCCAGAGCCTCCCACCATCACTCAGCTTGGCACAGAGCCCGCCCCAGTGGAATTTTGTGACTCACTGGGTTCCTTGGCCGAGGAGGAAAAGGGCAGGGCCGGGGGTGCTGGACACCCCCACTTTCCTTTTCCATGACCCTTTGACCCTTTGCCTCCTAGTGACTCCTAGTGACTCATTGACTTATTATTTTTTTTTTTGATGGAGTCTCGCTCTGTCGCCCAGGCTGGAGTGCAGTGGCGTGATCTCAGCTCACTGCAAGCTCTGCCTCCTGGGTTCAAGCCATTCTCCTGCCTCAGCCTCCTGAGTAGCTGGGACTACAGGCACCCACCACCAGGCCCAGCTAATTTTTTGTATTTTTTAGTAGAGATGAGGTTTCACCATGTTAGCCAGGATGGTCTCGATCTCCTGACCTTGTGATCTGCCCGCCTCAGCCTCCCAAAGTGCTGGGATTACAGGCGTGAGCCACCATGCCTAGCCGACTCAATGACTTATTCTTGAGCAAAGTGGGACCTTATCCAAGGGCCTGGGACAGAGCAGCAGAGGAGGAGACACCAGCGAGACTTCCCCCTCTGAGCCCTTCCGGCTTTTCAAGAGGCAGGTAGCCTAGGTCCCTGTGGTGGTTTTGTCCTCCCTTACTCCGGACCCCCGCAGCGCAGCCCCTCTCTGGGCGTTGGTACCAACCTGTACCCAGATGCTCCCTGGAGGCCCTCTTGTACTCTCTTACTTTTACAGAGGGAGGTGAAGCCAGAAAGGGACAGTGACAAGCCTAAGAACACACGGCAGAGCAGAGGCCTCTATGGAGTCCCAGAGCTCCCCACACCCCACAAACTTCACAACTGCTCTAAATGCTCGGAATCAGCCATTCTCCTCTGCGAGCTGAGCAGGGCTTTCTGGGAAGACAAAGACCTGTTGTCTGCTCACCCCAGGTCCCTAGCCAAGGACCTGATACTTGAGGCCTGGGAGTTCAGATGCTCAGGGCTCAAACAGCACCCCATCCAAGGCTGGGGCTCCTTGTGGTTCCCTGTGGTCAGTGGGACATGTCCAGAGCTCAGGTCAGTGCTCCCTGGGACTGCATCTGAGACCCTGTCCAGGCCTAATACTGTAGCCAGTTGGGCCATGTTGTGATACGTTGGGGCTTCCCAGGGCTCCTGGACTGTTTTGTAGAAAGTCCCACATCAAGGACTGCATGACAGTCAGAGTGTGGTGCTGTCATAGCACGCTGGAGCTTGCAGCAGATAAAATTCCAGGCCATGTGGAAGTGTGTTGCGCCACGCAATGGCATGCTTTACTATTTGATTTTCTCATTCATTCAACAAATACTTGTTAAGCATTTACGATGTGCCAGGTTCTGTGCTAGGTGCTGAGTGTACATTGTTGAACCAAACAGATGGAGTTCCTGCTATTGTGGAGTTTGCAGTCTAATGGGAAGAGAGGCCAGGCATGGTGGCTCATGCCTGTAATCCCAGCAGTTTGGGAGCCTAAGGCAGGTGGATTGCTTCAGCTCAGGGGTTTGAGATCAGCCTGGGCAACATGGTGTAACCCTGTCTCTACCAAAAATTAAAAAAATTGGCTGGGTATGGTGGCATGTACCTATGGCCCCAGCTACTCAGGAGGCTGAGGTGGGAGGATTGCTTGAGCCCAGGAGGCAGAGGTGGCAGTGAGCTGAGATTGTGCCACTGCACTCCAGCCTGGGTGACAAAGTGAGATTCCATCTCAAATAATGATGATGATAATAATAATAATAATGGGAAGATAGACAAATACGTAAGCAAACCATCCCCCCGCCCCCCCACCCACAGATCAAGAAGTCATTCCAAAATGTGAAGCGTTCTGAAGATATGCACATAGCGTAAGAACCTGATGTAATGTGGTGGTCAAGGCGGTCTCAGAGAGGAGATGACGTTTGAGCTGACACCTGAGGGATGAGAAGAAAGCAGCCATTCCCAGGGCCCAGGGGAGGCATCCTAGGAAGCCGGATCCGCATGAGCAAAAGCCCTGAGGCCTGGCACAAGTTGGTCTGCTTGAGAAGCAGGAGAGAGCCCTGAGCATCCGGAGTGCAGCAAGCGAGGTGCACAGAGGAGCAGGAAGGGGCTGGGAGAAGGCTGGGGCCGGATCATGCAGGACAGGCTGGAGGAAGGGGCTTGAATTGTCTTCTGACCACTGAGGGGATATAAACATGAGGGCAAAATCATCTGATTTCCATGTGCAAAGGCCCACTCTGGCTGCTCTAGAGAGAACAGATGATTGCAGGGTAAAAGTGGATTTAGAGAGGTCAGATGGAGGCTGGGTACGTGCCGTGTATGGTAGATAGCATGCTACCAAATACACTCACAGGTAGCCCTATTATCTCCATTTCACAGATGAGCAAGTCAAGATGCAGAAGGACTCTCTGGCTTGTCCAAGGTCACACGGCTGTTAGGAGCAGAGCAGCGTCCTGGTGCTCAAGCCCTGAGGGCCCCAACACACTGCCTCTGCAATGGCCACAACTGTCCAAAGACTAAGCTGACTCTCACACCTGGTAGTGTCTGTGGTCATTCACTGTGGATGGAAGTGGAGAAATGCAGAAAACAGAAACACAGCTTCCCCTTTTCTGTCATATTTCTGTATCGTTGGTGTTTGGAGCCAGTTGAGCACAAAGGGCCCCTGAGTGCTGTTTCCTTGTGATATTTGGGGGTTAACAGCTTCCCCTCATCTCTTAATTACCTGCCCTCCTTCACTTCAGCTGCACATTCGTTAAAGAATGCTCTCCCAGGAGAAGAGCTTGGTGTTATCACCCGCAAACATCTTAGAAAACTAATGCTATCCTTGAGTGCCTGTTTACAGAAACATTTTTACATTTCACTTGACATTTCCAGCAAATCTTGATCCTTCCAGCCAGGAATATTAATATATAGGTCTTGAAAAGTGCAAGAGGCTCTTCCATGGCTCCAAGCACATTTGACACTCTTCCTTTTCTGATCCCCAAGCAGACAGTGATGAAACCCCAATAGCTGGGCGAATACTCATCCAACAGGAAGAATCAGTTTTAAGAGCTGGGTTCTCAGGGTCAAATAGTGTGGTGTGGCCTTTTGGTTGTAATGAGTTGAATGGAGGTCTCAAAAAAGATATATCCATGTTCTAATCCCCAGAACTTGTGAATGTGACCTTATTTGGAAAAAGAGTCCTTTTGGATGTAATTAAGTTAAGGATTTTGAGATAAGGAGATCATCCTGGGTTATCTGGGTGGACCCTAAATCTGTTGACAATGTCCTTATGAGAGACCCCAGAGGACACAGACAGGAAAGGAAGAGGCAATGTGGCCCCAGAGGCTGAGATCAGAGCTCTGTGGCCACAGTTCGAGGAACACCTGGAGCCACCAGAAGCTGGAGGAGGCAAGGAACAGATTCTCCCTGATCCTCTGGATACAGAGGGAGAATAGCCTGGCCGACACCTTGATTTTGGACTTCTGGCCCCCAGAACTGAGAAAATTAACTTCTGTTGTGTTAAGCAGCCACGTTTGTAGCAGTTCATCATAGCAGCCCTGGGAAAGAAATACAGTGGGCTTCCAGTTCAAGGAGGATCCACGAGGCCTGAGCTCCATCTGTCGATTGGAATCACCAAAATCAAGGCTGTGTGCGGGTAACGCCAGCACAAGCAGCTCATGCTGGCAAAAGCAGACCAAACCGGCTCAGGCAACATCAAGTCATCTTGAAGTGGTTCACGCACCACAGTGAGTGGTATTGATTGTGGTTAAGAGCCAGGTTCAAGGAGGTTTATCACTCAGTAGCCAGGTAAAGCAGGTTCCAGGCCTGGCTCCACCACTCAACAACCGGGGAAACAGGGGTAAGCTTCTTAAATGCTCCGTGTCTCAGTTTCTCCATGTGTAAAATGAGGGCGCTAATAACAGTCCCTACCTGCAAGGTGGTTGTGAAGATGATATGAATTCATATATGTAAGGCACTTGGAATTGACAATACTGACATACCACAAATACAAAATAAGTGTCTGCCATTATTAAGCTAACCCAAATCAAAACAGACACAGATGAATTCAGAATACTCGAGTAGACTCAGATATGTTCAAAAGGAGCCCACCAGTTAAAACTAGCTGAGACCAGTGTAAACTGGCTCAAGCCTTTTGGGCCAAGCTGTACTAAAACCAGATTAAATCAGTCAAAACAGGATTAGAATAGTCAGTCTGGAATCTCTACACGCACGCCTGCACATTTGAGGGGTCTCTCTCCGCCCCCTCTGTACATCAGATTGAATAGTAACAAACAGTCCCACATCTCCCAAGAATGAGCATAATGGACAAGCAGAGGGCTGCCGATGTCCCCACCAGAACGAGCATAATGGACAGGCAGGGGGCCGCCGATGTCCCCAACTAAGACATGCAGACATTTCCCTGTCGGAAATGCGCTCAGATTCTTTACGGCAGGTCAAGGCTCAAATATCAGAAACCAATTTCACTCACACTAACTAAACAAGAGACGGGATCTGTGGTTCAGGATCCTGAGGCACTCGTGAAACTCATGGGTAGGAAGGTCAGCTGGAGCCAGTTAGTGTCTGGAAGGCTATCAGAGCTCAAGGCCCCTCTCTCTGGCCCAGGGAGGGGAATTAACTCCCTCAAAGGCAGGAGCTCAGTGAGCAGGAGGCTGGTAGGGAGGTGGGAGCTGCAGGTGACCGGTTAGAAGTCAGAGGCTGTTGTGGGGCAGCTTGCACCAGTGCTGTTCCCTGGCTGTTCCCTGGCTGTTCCCCGTCCTCTGGGGTGCCTGCTTCACAGAGCACCAATAATGCATTTGTGTCACTCTATGTTTCCTGGCAGGAGCAGACCTGCAGAGGGGCCAGAAGACACCTGGCTGGGTGGGGAGCAGCCCCTCCGTAATAACAATCGGAACCTGGGAAGATAAGTAGAGTCCCAGGGGAGGGACAGAGTTTCCCCTGTGTCACCACATGGCTACTTTGACACAAATGCACGTGGGCAGAGAGAGGCATGCAGGTCAAGGGCCTGGCAGGGAGTCAGGGGCCCTCAGTGCCAGTCCTGGCTCTGCCTCTGCCTCTGACACGCCATGTGACCTTGAGCAAGTCGCCACCCTGTCTGGGCTTCGCTAACCCATATACGGAATGAGAAGGTATCGTCCCTGGTCACTGCAGGTTTTAAATCATGTAGTGAGAGAGAGCTCATTTGGTCCAACTCTCTGCAACTGAAGGAATGGAGACACCGAGGGGGAGGAATCGGCCGCAGTGATGAGTGGGTGGCAAAGGGAGCTATCACTACCATTGATTATCCAGCTACTTGTGCTTGATAAACTCCCTCCTGGTGGAATGGGCTTTCCCACATCCAGCAGCACAAATGCTGTGAGCATCTACTACGGGCTGGGCACCTTCTCTGGGCTGGCACTTGACATGGGTTATCTCATTTAACTCCCTAACAACCCTATGTGGTATTATCATCCCCATTTCACAGGCGGCAAAACTGAATCCCAGAGAGAAGACTCACTCAGACACAGCTATCTGAACACTCGTTTCCAGTTCCCCTAGGGCAGCAGAGGAAGCAAGGTGGGGGGAAGCCAGTGGTCAAGGATTCCATGCGGAATGTACCCTAGAATTAACCCGTGGAGAGAGGGTAAGGGAACGGGCTCAGGCCCGGGAAGAAGCGGGGAGGACAGTGTCCTGTTGACCTATTCAAAAACATCCAGTTTTAGTTAATTTTTAGTTCATTAGTCACCACTTTTTATTAGTATCTCATGTATTCTTTCACAGTTTCTTTCTGCAGGTACAAAACTAATGATTTTTTTTCTTTCTTTTTCTTCTTTGAGACAGGGTCTCCCTCTGTTGCCCAGGCTATAGTACAATGGTGCAATCTCGGCTCACTGCAACCTCTGCCTCTGGGTTCAGGCGATCCTTTGCCTCCGCCTCCTGAGTAGCTGGAATTACAGGCATGCACCATGATGCTTGGCTAATTTTTGTATTTTTAGTAGAGTCAGGGTTTTGCTCTGTTGGCCAGGCTGGGCTCCAACTTCTGGTCTCAAGTGATCCACCCGCCTCGGGCTCCCAAAGTGCCAGGATTACAGGCGTGAGCCACTATGCCTGGCCAAAAGTGGCGATGTGTTCTTAATGCCCATTTTCACATAAAAGGTAATAATCTACCCACACCATGCTGTACCTTGTTTGTTTTTTGTTTGTTTGTTTGTTTGTTTTTTGACAGAGTCTTGCTCTGTCAGCTAGGCTAGAGTGCAGTGGCACAATCTCAGCGCGCTGCAACCTCCGCCTCCCGGGTTCAAGTGATTATCCTGCCTCAGCCTCCCGGGTAGTTGGAATTACAGGAGCCTGCCACCATGCCCAGCTAATTTTTGTGCTTTTAATAGAGATGGGGTTTCACCATGTTGGCCAGGCTGGTCTCGAACTCCTGACCTCAAGTGATCCATCCACCTTGGCCTCCCGAAGTGCTGGGATTACAGGCGTGACCCACCGCGCCTGGCTCTTGTTTGTTTTTTTAACTAATCACACATCTTAGAGACCTTTATCGGTAATTAGAGAGCTTCCTGGATCTTTTATATCACTGCATAATAAATATTCTATTATATAGATTAGAATAATTCAAATTACCAGTTCCCTATTGGTGGACATTTGTTTCTGGTTTGTTTGTTTTTTCTATTTTTTTTCTTATCACAAACAGTGCTGCAATAAGTAATTGTGCATATGCACTGTTTCACATGTGTGCAGGTATACCTGCAGGATAAATTCCCAAAAATGAATTGCTGATTTAAGAGTATCTTTTTTTTTTTTTTGAGACAGGGTCTTGATCTGTTGCCCAGGCTAAAGTGCAGTGGCATGATCATGATGCACTGCAGCCTCAGCCTCCTGGGCTCAAGCGATCTTCCCACCTCAGCTTCCCAAGTAGCTGGGACTACAGGCATGTGGCACCACGGCTGGTTAATATTTTCAGTGTAACACAGTTTCATCACGTTGCCCAGGCTGGTCTTGAACTCCTGGGCTCAAGCAATCCTCCCACCTCAGCATCCCAAAGTGCTGGGATCACAGGCATGTGCCACCATGCCTGGCAGGTTGAAAGTACTGTATGAGTTACCTATTGCTGCATACCAGATTATCATAAACTCAGCAGTTTAAAACAACACCCATTGTTTAGCTCACAGTCTCACCTGAACTGGGTGCTGAGTTCAGGGTGAAACCAAGGTGGCGGCCAGGCTTGGTTCTTTTTTGGAAGCTCTGGGGGGAAAATCTACTTTCAAGGCCATTCTTGTTGTTGGCAGAATTTGGTTCCTTGTGGTTGTAGAACTGAGTCTCTGGTTTCTTGCAGGCTTCCAGGAGGGGCCTCCCTGGGCTCCCGGAGGACACCCACAGCCCTTACCATGCAGCTCCCTCCAACATCAAGCCAGGAATGGCCGAACAGATCTTTCTCATGCTTCAAATCTCTGATGAATTTCTCTTGCCAGAGAAAGCTTGCCACTTTCCAAGGCCTCACCCAATCAGATCCGTCCAACAAGGGTGATCTCCCTATCATTAAGTTAACTGACTTGGAACCTCAGTTAATCTGCAAAATCCCTTTTGTCGTATAATGGAATACAATCATTTGGTTCACATGCTCATCTTATTCACAGGCCCTACACTCATACAAGGGCAGGGGACCACAGAAGAGTGAAGGCCAGTGAGGGTCACCTCAGAATTCTGCCCAACACCGGTGTTTTGTAATTTGGGTAGATGTTGCCATGTTGTCCTCGGTGGGGATTATGCAGAGGGAACTCTCCTCCTCCAGCAACAGTACACGTACCTGCTTTTCCATGGTGCTGCTTAGAGAATGTTATCAAACCTTTGGATTTCTGCCAGTCTGATAGGTGAAAAATGGAATCTCAATTGTATTTTAAAATTGTAATTATCGCCTTATGAATAAGGCTGAGCATTTCCTCAAAAGCATAAGAGCCATTTATATATTTTTTTCTTTATGGCTTCTGGTTTTGAGGCATAGAAAGGTCTTTCTAGCTCTAAAGTTAATCAGAAATTCTATGTTTTCTTTTTGCTTTTTTAAAAATTTTACTTTAAGTCCTTGGATACATGTGCTGAACGTGCAGGTTTGTTACATAGGTATACATGGGCCATGGTGGTCTGCTGCCCCTATCAACCCCTCATCTAGGTTTTAAGCTCCACATGCATTAGGTATTTGTCCTAATGCTCTTCCTCCTCTTTCCCCATGCCCCCAACAGGCCCCGGTGTGTGATGCTCTCCTCCCTGTGTCCATGTGTTCTCATTGTTTAGCTCCCACTAATGAGTGAGAACATGCCGTGTTTGGTTTTCTGTTCCTGTGTTAGTTTTCTGAGGATGATGGTTTTCAGCTTCATCCAGGTCCCTGCAAAGGACATGAACTCATTCTTTTTTATGGCTGCATAGTATTCCAAGTTGCATATGTGCCACATTTTCTTTATCCAGTATATCATTGATGGGCTTTTGGGTTGCTTCCAAGTCTTTGCTATTGTAAGTAGTGCTGCAATAAACAAATGTATGCATGTGTCTTTATAGTAGAATGGTTTATAATCCTTTGGGTATGTACCCAGTAATGGGATTGCTGGGTCAAATGGTATTTCTAGTTCTAGATCCTTGAGGAGTCGCCACACTGTCTTCCACAATGGTTGAGCTAATTTACACTCCCACCAACAGTGTAAACGTGTTCCTATTTCTCCACATCCTCACCAGCATTTGTTATTTCCAGACTTTTTAATGATTGCCATTCTAACTGGCATGAGATGGTATCTCATTGTGGTTTTGATTTGCATTTCTCAGCTCATTGCAACCTCTGCCTCCCGGGTTCAAGCAATTCTCCTGCCTCAGCCTCCAGAGTAGCTGGGATTACAGGGGCACGCCACCAAGCCCAGCTAATTTTTGTATTTTTAGCAGAAACAGGGCTTCACCATGTTGGCCAGTCTGGTCTCAAACTCCTGATCTCAAGTGATCCATCCACCTCAGCCTCCCAAAGTGCTGGGATTATAGGCGTGAGCCACCGCGGCTGGCCATTCTGCTATGTTTCCTTCTGGGGCTTTTATACTTTCATTTTTTAAAATCCATAGTTTCTTGGAGCTGGAGGTGTCCCTTGTCATTTTCTCATCAGTGAGTGCAAAGCAGGATCCCAAAAGGATTGGAGTCCAGAGTAGAGAAAGGAGCTGCCACGGTGGAGTCTGTTCAGTGCAGGCTCTGATCTCCTTCAGCCCTGCCAGGAATCCCAGCCAGCAGATCTTCTTCCAGCTTCCCTTTCTCCAGCACTCTTGATCTTCTGGGCTGGCACAGGGGTCCAGGGTTGATGGGGATCCTAGCTGCCTGAGGAGCTTCCAGTCTGGAGGGTGATACAAGCACATGGCCAGACCTGAATTCAAGCCATGAGAGAGATTCAGAACCTGGGCTGGGAGCGCAGGGGAGGGAGCGGGGTGCTGATGGGGGTGGATGGGAGGCTCCAGAGAGGAGGTGGCGTCTGAGCTGAACCTTAAGAATGAGGGGAAATGTAATGGCAGCGATGACAAACGGGAGGCACTTCAGTGCAGAGAACAGCAAGAGCAAAGACAAGGAGGTGGAAAATCAGCCAGAAACCTAGCCTGGAGAGGGTTTAGTGGACCATGGGTCCTTGATGGTAGGGACACAACATGACTTATCTCTGTGTCCCATCCTCTGTGCCAGAGGCGGCATCGACCAGACTTGGACAAATGAAGCAGAAGGGACAGGGGACTTAGAATACTAGGCTGCATCATTTTCTTTTTACTCTGACAGTGAGAGGCAAAGACCTCCACAAAGAAAGAAGCCCTTGGCTGTGTCATCATTTTAGAATCTGGGCACTCTCTGCACACCACTGCCCCCTTATGGCTGATCTAGGAATTCTCTCTAAATCCCAGACTGAAGGTGAGGAGGAGGCTCAGTGAGTCTTAGAGATTTGAAAAGCCGTGAAATCCTGGTTGGAGAACATCTGGGTCCAAAGGGCCCTCAGAGACTCTCTGACTTCCTCATTACATATAAAGAAATCAAGAGGGTGCTGCCAGGGAGTGGGGACAAGAACACTGAATTTGGTGTAAAACGGCCCTCAGCTTGCAGCCTGGCTCTATTTCTTACTGGCTGTAAGGCCCTAGGCAAGTGGCCTCACCTCTCTAAGCCACAGTTTCTATCTCTTTCAAATGGAGTCTGCCATCTGGCCGGCTTCTCTTTTCTGGGAATGCCATGCCAAATTCCTCAGATCAGTTCTCCTATTGAAAACAACTAAAGGCCGGGCACGGTGGCTCACGCCTGTAATCCCAGCACTTTGGGAGACCAAGGTGGGCAGATCACCTGAGGTCAGGAGTTCAAGACCAGCCCGTCCAACATGAGGAAACCCCGTCTCTACTAAAAATACAAAAATTAGCTGGGCATGGTGGTGCATGCCTGTAATCCCAGCTACTCGGGAGGCCAAGGCACAAGAATCGCTTGAATCTGGGAGGCGGAGGTTGCAGTGAGCAGAGATCAGGCCACTGCACTCCAGCCTGGGCACCAGAGCAAGACTTGTCTCAAAAAAAAGAAAAAAAGAAAACAACTAAAAACACTGACATATTGGTGCAGCCATAGGGTAAGGCATCACTAGAACAAAGCTAAAGGGAAAACAGAAACTTAGACAGATAAACCATACGGGAAACTCACATTTACTCTGAGGGCACTTCCTGATTTGGGCTAGTTTGAACTGTTGTTTTGATAACTCCTCTAGGCAATGTACACAAATAAAAGTCCAGAGCACATGGTGGAAGATCAAATAGAAGGCCTTCCCCCAAATTAGTTGGGATCCCACAGAGCCATACTCTCAGAAGTAAACCAGCCCCAGTATGGACTTGTCAGAGGCGTTTGAATCAGAGGAAGAGCAGCTGCATCTTGAATAGGGGCTGGGTAAGATAAGGCTGAGACCTACTGGGCTGCATTCCTAGGAGGTTAGGCATTCCTGGTCACAGGATGAGATAGGAGGTCAGCACAACACACTGGTCATAAAGCCCTTGCTGGTAAAACAGGTTGCAGTAAAAAAGCCGGCCAAAACCCACCAAAACCAACATGGCAATGAGAATGACCTCTGGTCATCCTCACTGCTCACTATATGATAATTATAATACATTAGCCTGGTTCTATTTCTTACTGGCTGTAAGGTGAGGAGGAGGCTAAAAGACACTCCCACCAGCACCATGACAGCTGACAAATGCCATGGCAACATCTGGAAGTTACCCTATAGGGTCTGAAAAGGGGAGGAACCCTCAGCTCCGGGGATTGCTCACACCTTTCCCTGGAAATTCATAAATAATCTACCCCTTGTTTAGTGTATAATCAAGAAATAACCATAAAAATGGACAACCAGAGGCCCATGGTGCTGCTGGTCTACCTGTGGAGTAGCCATTCTTTCATTCCTTTACTTTCCTAATAAACTTGCTTTCACTTTACTCTATGGACTCGCCCCAAATTCTTTCTTGCACAAGATCTAAAAACCCTCTCTTGGGGTCTGGATTGGGACTCCTTTCCAGTAACAGACTTGCAGCTCTAATTTGTATCTCCTGGGTGGTCGGTAACCTCAAGCCTTGAACTTAGATTGAGGTGACCCTAGACTATTTGTTTCTTCCAAAGTTTCTGGAAGAAGCAAATGAAAACCTTCTCTGGAGGGAGGTCCTTCAGTCAAGGCTCCAAATGAGTCACACAAAGAAATATTTAAGTATGATGGCCAGCACATAGTAAAAGATAATCAGGGCTGGGCGTGGTGGCTCACACCTGTAATCCCAGCACTTTGGGAGGCCGAGGTGGGTGGATCACCTGAGGTCAGGAGTTTGAGACCAGCCTGGCCAACATGATGAAACCCTGTCTCTACTAAAAATTAGGCGGGCATGGTGGTGGGCACCTGTAGTTCCAGCTACTCAGGAGGCTGAGGCAGAAGAATTGCTTGAACCCAGGAGGTGGAGGTTGCAGTGAGCCGAGATCGCGCCACTGCACTACAGCTTGGTGACAGAGTGAGACTCTATCTCAAAAAAAAAAAAAAAAAAAAAAAAAAAGATAATCAGGCACATAAGGAAATGAGACCACACAGCAAGAACCAGAAGAAACAAGAGACAATAGAAACATACCTATAAAGAATTTAAACACTGGAATTATTTCACATAGAATATAGAACAACCATATTTAAATAAACAATAGAGTAGCTTGAAAATATTTGCCTGGAACAGGATGAAAAGTGACAGTAGGTTTGAAGGGACAAACTGAACTTCTAGAAATGAATAATACAATTAACTAAAATTTAAAAATCAATAGCAAATTTAAAGCATTTTGGACACAGCAAAAAAGATAATTGGTGAATTGGAAGAAAGGTCAGAAGAAATAATCCAAAATGAGCATGGAGAGACATAAAGATTAAAAATAATAGCAAGAAATAGTAAAAGACATGAAGAATAAATGAGAAATGGATCTAACACTCTTGTAACTGGAACTTCAGGAGAGAAGAGAGAGAGTAATGAAGACGTGATATTGGAAATGTCAGTGGCTGAAAATTTCCCAGAACTGATCAAAGCCATTAATCTACAGATTCAAAAAGCCCAACAAATCCCAAGTGGGATAAAAAAAAATTTTTTTTTGAGACGGAGTCTCGCTCTGTTGCCCAGGCTGGAGTGTAGTGGCGTGATCTCGACTCACTACAACCTCCACCTCCTGGGTTCAAGCGATTCTCCCACCTCAGCCTCCCAAGTAGCTGGGATTACAGGTATCCGCCATCATGCCCGGCTAATTTTTGTATTTTTGTAGAGAAGGGGTTTCACCATGTTGGCCAGGCTGGTCTTGAACTCCTGACCTCAGGTTATCCGCCTGCCTTGGCCTTCCAAAGTGCTGGGATTACAGGCATGAGCCACTTTGCCTGGCCAGATAAAATTTTTTTTTAATTTGCTGAGTGTGGTGGCTCACGCCTGTAATCCCAGCACTTTGGGAGGCCAAGGCGGGCAGATCACGAGGTCAGGAGATCAAAACCAGCCTGGCCAACATGGTGAAACCTGTCTCTAGTAAAAATACAAAAATTAGCCAGGCTTGGTGGTGCATGCCTGTAGACCCAGCTACTTGGGAGGCTGAGGCAGGAGAATTGCTTGAACCCAGGAGGCGGAGGTTGCAGCGAGCTGAGATCGCACCATTGCACCCCAGCCTGGCGACAGAGCGAGATTCCTCTAAAAAAAAAATTAATTTACACCTAGAAAAGCTTACATAGTGTATGATTCCAACTATGTAACATTCTGGAAAAGACAAGGCCATGGAGACAGTAAAAAGATCAGTGGCTGCCAGGGGTTTGGGGTGAGAGAGGATGAATAGATTAGAACAGGAAATTTTTAGAACAGTGAAACTATTTTGTATGATGCTGTAATAGTATATACATTTCATTATAATTTTGTCAAAACCCATAGAATTTACAATACAAAGAGTGAACCCTAATGTAAACTATGGACTTTGGTCGATAATGATAATGTTGGTTTATTGATTGTAACAAATGTACAACACCCATGGAGGATGTTGATGTTGAGGGGGGCTGTGTGTGGAAAACGAGGGAGGGGCATGTGGAAACTCTCTGTACTTTGGTTTTTTTTCTTTTTCTTTTTTCTTTTTTTTAATTTTGAGACAGGGTCTCACTCCGTCGCCCAGGATGGAGTGCAATGGTGCAATCACAGCTCACTGCAGCCTCGACCTCCTAGGCTCAAATGATCCTTCTAATAGCCTTCCTAGTAGCTGGCACTACAGACATGCACCACCAGGTCTGGCTACTAATTTTTGTATTTTTTTGTAGAGATGGGGTTTGCCATGTTGCCTAGGCTGGTCTTGAATTCTGGGATTAAGCGATCCTCCTGCCTTGGCTGGGATTACAGGCATGGACCACTGCATCTGGCCAACTCTACTCTCTACTTGATTTTGCTGTGAACCTAAAACTGCTCTAAAAAAAATGAAGTCTATTAATTCAAAAAGAATTTGCACCTAGACATATGTGGTGAAATAGCAGAATACCAAAGACAAAGAGAATATCTTAAAAACTGCCAGGAAAAAATGTCAGATTATCTTCAACAGAGCAAGGTAAGCTGAGAGCTAACTTCTCAAGAGCAACATTAAAAGACAGAGGATAGCAGAAAGATCATCTTCAATGTGCAAAAAGAAAATAACTGCAGGCCAAGAATTCTATACCCAGTGAAAACATCCTTTAAGAATGAATATGAAATAAAGACATTTTCAGACAAACAAAAGCTGTAAGTGTATGTCACCAATGGACTTGGAGTAGAAAGAAAAAAAGCTCAAATTGAAGGTCAAAAATGCTAGAAAGAATGAAGAGAATTCAAATGGCAAATACATGGCAAATCTAAATGAAACTCGACTGTATGAAACGTTAATAATAGTGGTTAAAATGGAATTAAACTGTTGTAAGTTCCTTACATTGTCTTGGAGTAAATGTATCAATTAACTCTAGACTTGAACAAGTTAAATGTTCAGATTATAACTTCTAGGTTACTGGATAATGAGTAAAACAGACAGTGTAATTTCCAAATTAGTCGAAGAAAGCAGAAGTTTTTTTTGGGTGAGATCTACTAAAAACAACAACGACAACAACAAAAATTAATATCAGACAAAATGGACTTTAAGGTGAGAAGTACTATTAGGAATAGAGAAGATCACTGTATAATAATAAATGGGGCTGAGCACAGTGGCTCATGCCTGGAATCCTAGCACTTTGGGAGGCAAAGGTGAACAGATCCCTTGAGCCCAAGAGTTCGAGACCAGCCTGGGCAACATGGCTAAATCGCATCTCTACAAAAAATACAAAAATTAACTGGGCATGGTGGTGCATGCCTGTAGCCCCAGCTACTCGGGAGGCTGAAGTGGGAGGATCACTGGAGCCCAGGAAGTGGAGGCTGCAGTGAGCCATGGATCGCATTACTACACTCCAGCCAGGACAACAGAGTGAGACCCTGTTTCCAGAAACTGTAATAATAGTAATAATAATAAATGGATCAAGTCATCAGGAAGATATATCGACTTATATACAACTGAAAATCAATGAGAAAAAAGATAACCAAATCAAATGTTGAACAAAATACTTGAACAGGCATTTAACAAAAAGGAAAACCAAATTATGAATAAACATATGAAAAGATGCTTAACATCACTAGTAATCAGAGTACAAATTAAGACCACAATAAGATATCACTACACACTCACCATACTGGGATAATTTACAGTTTTAACCATATCATGTGTTGGAAATTTCTAGACCTACAGAAAAATGTGACTGTTAAGAGAAAAAATAGATAGTAGTATCGGAACCACAGTGCCCCACATACTGGAGTTAGCAGACAAAAAATGTAAGATAACCAATTAATATGTTAAATAAAATAGATGAAAAGATTGGCAAAGTAGATAAAAATAGAGATTGTCAGCAGAGGAAGTGGGATATCTTTCAAAAATAAAATGTTCTAGGACTGAAAAATACAACATCTGAAATTAAGAATTTATTGAATGTGTTTAGCAGAAGGACAAAGGACAGGGTTAGCAAACGAAGACAGGTCAACAAAAAATATCCAAGCCAGAAACACAGAAAAAAAAAAAAATAGAAGAAGGAACAGAGCGTAAGATTTGTGGGACATAGTTAGTAGATCTAACATTTGTGTAATTGTACTTCCAGAAGGCAAGAAAAAACTGAGGAAGAAGCAATATTTGAAGTAATATGGCTGATAATTTCCCAAAACTGTTGAAATATATCAACCCTTAAATTTAAGAAGCTTAGTAAATCCAGGCAGGATAAAAACAAAGAAAAGCACACAAGCATATCATTGTTAACAGCTGGAAACTAAGACAAAGAGAAAACCTTAAAAGCAGCTAGATAAGCTACGTGATGCCTACATTTCAACAGACACTATAGAAACCAAAAGGTAATTTTTTAAGTTCAGAAAAAAGAAAAAAACAAAAACCCTGCTAACCTAGAATTCTATACTGAAAAAAAAAAATGCGTAAGATTTAAGGTAAAACAGACCGTGCGCGGTGGCTCACGCCTGTAATCCCAGCACTTTGGGAGGCCGAGGCGGGCGGATCACAAGGTCAGGAGACCGAGACCATCCTGGCTAACACAGTGAAACCACATCTGTACTGAAAATACAAAAAAAAAAAAAAAAAAAAAAGAAAAGAAAAGAAAAGAAAAGAAAAAAATAGCCAGGTGTGGTGGCGGGTGCCTGTAGTCCCAGCTACTTGGGAGGCTGAGGCAGGAGAATGGCGTGAACCCGGGAGGCAGAGCAGCCTGGGCAACAGGGCGAGACTCCATCTCAAAACAACAACAACAACAAAAAAAAAGAATTAAGGTAAAACAAAGACATTTATATACAAAGAAAAGGCTGAGAAAGTGCATTGCTAACAAACCTTAATAATGTTACAAGAAATATTAAGGGAAATTCTTCATGCTGAAGTAAAATGATCTCAGATGAAAGCACAAACTTTACAAAGCCTGGCGTGGTGGCGCACGCCTGTAAATCCCAGCTACTTGTAGGGCTGAGGTCGGAGGATCGCTTGAGGCCAGGAACTCAAGACCAGTCTAAACAACATAGCAAGAGCCTGGTCACTTAAAAAAAAAAAATTGTCAGAAAAGAGGGGAGTAATTTCTTTTTTTTAAGCACAAATCTTCTGGAAGTAATACAGGGCACCAAAAAGGACAAATATATGGACAAAAATGAAATAATTAACTAATAAAACAATAATAGGAATGTCTTGTAGGGCTTATAACAGGTAGTAAAATACACAATAATAGCACATAGGGTGGAAGGCAGGTAAATGGAGTTGAACAGTTGTAAAGTTCTTGCATTGTTTTCTTTTTCTTTCTTTCTTTTTTTTTTTGAGACATAGTCTTATTGTCAGCCAGGCTGGAGTGCAGTGGCACGATCTCAGCTCACTGCAACTGCCTCCTCCTTGGTTCAAACGAGCACATCCTCCGGCTAATTTTCATATTTTTAGTAGAGGCGGGGTTTCACCCTGTGGGCCAGGCTGGTCTCAAACTCCTGACCTCAAGTGATATGCCTGCCTCAGCCTCCCAAAGTCCAAAGTGCTGGGATTACAGGTGTGAGGCACCACACCCGGCCAGTTCTTGCACTGTTAAAACCATGGGAAACATTAATTTAACATGACAATATATCTGTAATAGATCAAAGATGCATATTTAAATATCTAGAGTTAAAACTTTTTGTAAAAATGTATGAATAGAAACTAATAGAGGAAAAACTGAAATAGTGAAAACAACTTGATTATCCAAAAGAAGAAAATAATGAAGGAATAAATGAACAAAGAGCAAATGAGACAGAAAAACAAATAGAAAGATGGTAGCTCTAAATCCAACTATATCAGTAATTACATTAAATGTACATGATGTAAACAAACACAAAGACACATATTGTTAGAATGGATTTTTTTTTAAAACCCCAATTACATTTTATTTTTAAGCAACACAATTTTAATGTAAAAACACAGAAAGGTGAAACAAAAAGATGAAAAAGTATATACCATTTAAATACTAATTTTTAATAAGTTGGTATTACTACATTAATATCAAATAAAATAGGCTTAAGACAAACAGTATTACTAGAGGTAAGATGGACATTAAATAATGATAACAGATTTTTCCAGCAGGAAAATATAACAATTCTAAACTTGTGTGCACCAAATAACACAGCTTAAAAATATACAAAGTAAGAATTATTGAGACTGAAAGGAAAAATAGACAAATATGCAGCCACCACTGGAGATTTTAACACACTTTTTTTTTTGAGACAGAGTCTCGCCCTGTCGCCCAGGCTGGAGTGCAGTGGCAGTGGTGTGATCTTGGCTCACTGCAACCTCTGTTTCCCGGGTTCAAATGATTCTCCTGCCTCAGCCTCCCAAGTAGCTGGGATTACAGGTGCCCACCACCACGCCTGGCTAATTGTTGTATTTTTAGTAGAGACGGAGTTTCACCATGTTGGCCAGGCTGGTTTAACACACTTTTTAAAAGAAACTCAAACAAAAAATCAGTGAGGAAATGGATTATTTGAATAAAGTGGTTAGCCAACTTAACTCAATTGACACATATAGAATATATATGGAGAATAAACATAATTTTCAAGTTCATATGAATGATTTACAAAAATTGACCCTATGCTGGGCCATAAAGCAAGTTTCAACAAATTCCAAAGGATTGAAATCATACAGACCAGAAAACAATAAAAGAGAGATACTAAAAAATCACTAAATGCTTGGAAATTAAGGAACATACTGCTAAATAATCCACAAGTCAATGAAGTCAGAAGAGAAATTAGAAAATGTATTGAATTGAATAAGACAAAATGTATTAAAATGTACGAATACAGCTAAAACAGAGCTTGTAGGGAATTGTTTAGGTTTACATTATATTAGGAAAGAATAAATATTTTAAAAATTAATGAAAAGTCTAAAACAACAAATTAAACCCAGAGTAGGTAGTAAAAAGGAAGTAATAAAAATAGAAAACAAACAGTAGAGAATAATAAAAAGTCTAAAGGTGGTTCTTTAAAAAGATTAATAAAATAAATACACCTCTAACAAGAATGAAGAGAGAGGAAACAAATATCACCAATATCGGGATGTGCAAGAGAACATCACTTCAGATCCTGCACATAAAAAGGATAATAAAGAAATATTATGGCTGGGCATGGTAGCTCATGCCTGTAATCCCATCACTTTGGGAGGCTGAGGTGGATGGATCACTTGAGGCCAGGAGTTTGAGACCAGCCTGGCCAACATGGTGAAACCCTGTCTCTACTAAAAGTACAAAAATTAGCCAGGTGTGGTAGCGCATGCCTGTAATCCCAGCTACTTGGGAGGCTGAGGCAGGAGATTCGCTTGAACCCAGGAGGTGGAGGTTGCAGTGAGTTGAGATCATGCTACTGCACTCCAGCTTGGGCAACAGAGCGAGACTCTGTCTACAAAAAAAAAAAGAAAGAAAGAAAAGAGAAGAAACATTATGAACTACTTTATGTCAACAGATTCAACAACCTAGATAAAATGACCAAATTCCTTGAAATAAACAATTTAGTAAAACTAATGCAGAAAGAAATAGGAAATCTAAATAGCCCTGTATCAACAACAACAAAAAATCCTGAATTTGAAGAAAAAAAAAAAAGTTCTAACAAAGATTACTCCAGTTCAACTCAAATGGCTTTACTGGTAAATACTAGCTAACATTTAAGGGAAAAATAACAATAGTCTTACACAAACTATTTCAGGAAATGAAAGAAGAAAGACTTCCCAACATATTTTGTAAGGCGAGCATAAACTTAATACCGAAATCAGATAAAGACATTACCAAAAAACCACAGACCAATTAACATAGTCACAGAAAATCTTAACAAAATATTAGCAAATTGATTTAGCAACATATAAAAAAGATAAAACCTAGTGACAAAATGAGGTTTATCCCAGAAATATAAGATTGATTTAACATTCACAAATCAATTATTGTGATTCACTATGTTAACAAAGAGAACTATAAAAATCACAAAATAACCTCAAGCAAATCTAGAAAAAAATTTTACAAAAATTAACACCCATTCTTTATTTCAAAAAAAAAAACCAGACAACACACACACACACACACACACACACTCACACACACACAAAACCTTAGTCATCTAGGAATAGAAGATAACTTCTTGATAAAAGTCATTTATAAAAGAATCTACAGCTCACATCATACTTAATGCAGAAACATTGAATAGGTTTTTGTTAAGATTCCCTACGGCAAATATTTTGCTCTTACCGTTTCTATTCAACATTGTACTAGAAAGTTCCAGCCAGTTCCATAAAGCAAAAGAAAGCAAGAAAAGACATAAAGAATGGGGGAGCGGGCTGGAGGGAGTAAAACTGTCATTGTTCCATACCACATGATTTTGTACATGGTGAACCCTATGGGATCTACCCTCTCCACCTCACCGCCCCTCTCCAAAATCCTACTAAAATTAAAAGTGAAGTTATCAAGGTAACAGGCTATAAAATTAATAGGTGAAAATCCATTTTTGTTATATTAGTCACAATCAATTGGAAAATGAAATAAAAATACTATTTATAATAGTAAATATAGAGTCAATTTTTTTTCTGACTAAGATGCAAAGTTAATTCAATGGAGGAAGAAAAGACTTTTAATATATGGTGCTGAAACCACTGGGTATCCATACGGAAAAAAATGAATCTCCATCCCTGCCCTTTTCCATAAATAAAAATTAATTTGCCATGGATGATAAACCCAAATAAAAAAAATAGAACCATGAAGTCTAGGAGAAAATAGATAGAATATCTTTCTGACAGAACATCTTTATAACCTTGGGGTTGGCAAAAGTTCCTTAGAACACAAAAAGCACTATCCATAGAAGAGGAAAATACACATATTGGACTTCATCAAAATTAAACATTTCTTCTCTCAAGAGACACGTTTAAGAAAACAAATAGGCAAGACATGGATTTGGAAAAAATATTTCCACAACACTTGTGTCTAACAAAGGACTTGTATTCAGAGTATAAAGAGCTAAGGAAGGCTGGGTGCGGTAGCTCACGCCTGTAATCCCAACACTTTGGGAGGCTGAGGCGGGCGGATCACCTGAGGTCAGGAGTTCAAGACCATCCTGGCCAATGCGGTGAAACCCTGTCTCTACTAAAAAATACAAAAATTAGCCGCCCGTGGAGGTGGGCTTCTGTAATCCCAGCTACTCGGGAGGCCAAGGCAAGAGAATCGCTTGAACCCTGGAGGCAGAGGTTGCAGTGAGTTGAGATTGAGCCATTGCACTCTAGCCTAGGCAACAAGACAGAAACTTTGTCTCAAAAAAATAAATTAATTAATTAAAAAGAGCTAAAGCAATTTGGAAAAGACAATGCATTTGAAAATGGACAAAAGATTGTGGTAGGCTTACGTGGGCGGTCCGCAATGACCTATGCCTCCCAGTATTCATGCTTTTGTATGCTCCCTTCCCACCTTGCCCTTGGGCTCGGACATGTGATTTATCTTGGCCTGTGGAGCATGATGCAAGAAGACAAACCCTTGCACATCGGGTATTGTCCTCTTTGAATGCTCTATTTTGGAACCCTGCACCACTGTGTAAAGTGACCAGGCTACCTTGATAGGGGACCATGAGGAGAGAGAGACCTGGCCAGCCTCCATCTGCTTCAGCCATCCCAGCAGAGGCACCAGACGTGTGTGTTAGGCCGTCTTTGATGCTAAGTCACTGGAACCACGGACCCTCCAGATGATCACAGTCAATATCACGTGGAGCAAAAGACCTGCCCAGATATGGCCAAGTCAGATCATAGAAGAATGAGCAAATAAGTGGTTTTGTCTTACATCACCAATTTTTGTGGTGGTGTGTTACACAGTAATAGAGAATTTAAATAAGATATGGAAAACATTTCACAAAAGAAGATACGCAAACGGCCAATAAGCACATGAAAAGCTGTTCAACATCGTTAGTTATTAGGAAACTTCAAATTAAATTTAAATTAAAACCACAATGAAATAGCATTTCATGCCACTAGAATGGCTAAAATTTTTCTTAAAAAAAAGATTAACAATACTAAATATTGGTGAAGACTTGGAGTGATTGGAAGTTTTCTGCATTGCTGGTGGAAGTGTAAGTAAGTACACCACTCAGAAAACTGTTGAACAGATTCTTAGTAAGTTAAACATTTATCTGCCTTAGGAACTAGCAATTCTACTCCTAGGTATTTCCCCAAGAAATCTGGTCTGATTTTTTATCTGGTTTCACTAACGAATGAATTACAAGAGTAAAAAAGATGGAAAGGGAACCAAAGATAAAACAATATTTAAAGACATGTCAAGATAAGCAAAAAAACAGGCAAAGCAAAGCCATATGTAAACAAAAACCATACCCCCCCAAAAAAAAAGAATACAGCCAAGCACGGTGGCTCATGCCTGTAATCCCAGCCCTTTGGGAGGCTGAGGCAGGAGGACTGCTTGAGCCCAGGAGTTTCAGACCAGCCTGGTGAAATCCCGTCTCTACAAAACCCACAAAAATTAGCCAGGCGGGGTGGTACGCACCTGTAGCCCCAGCTACTCGGGAGGCTGAGATGGGAGGATCACCTGAACCCCAGGAGGTCGAGGCTGCCGTGACCTGTGATTGAGCCACTGCACTCCAGCCTGGACAACACAGTGAAATCCTATCTGAAAAGAAAAAAAAAATGCCTAAAAGACACCAATCTTTGGGATTTGAGTATGAGAAATCAGAATTCCAGGGAATTCCAAGAATTCCTAAAAATTACACACTATTCTGTATTTTTCCTAACAGCTTATGTGTTTTGAAAAGATAAGGACTGACCATAAAAACAAATAGTGAACATTTTTCTGTGACAGGGATACACTAAAAATGTCAGAGGTTTTCTGTTTAGTGCACAGTTTTTATTATGCACTAAAGTGCATGGTTTTAATTTATTTTATTATTTTGTTTTAATATACCATGACTCAGTGATGTATTTCAAGAACATGTAAAAATGATCTCTACCTTATGCAGACATTTAATAATAGAAAACATTAAAAGAAGGAGAGGTTAACTCAAAGTAAATGCCAAATAAAAGTTATTTTAAAAATGGAACAATAGTATCACAAATGTTTACTTTTTTTTTTTGAGATGGAGTCTCCCTGTTGTCGCCCAGGCTGGAGTGGAATGGCACGATCTTGGCTCACTGCAACCTCTGCCTCCTGGGTTCAAGTGATTCTCCTTCCTCAGCCTCCCAAGTAGCTGGGATTACAGGCACCTGACACCACACCTGGCTAATTACTGTATTTTTAGTAGGGACGGGGTTTCACTGTGTTAGCTATGCTGGTCTTGAACTCCTGACCTCAGATGATCCACCCGCCCCAGGCTCCCAAAGTGCTGGGATTACAGGCATGAGCCACTGCACCTGGCCAAATGTTTACTATTTAAGTTACTCTTTTTTGAACATCTATCAGAAAAAAGTGTTATTCTTACAAGGAAAATTTAAAACACTCAAAGTATTAACTGCCCTATCCAATAGTCTTGATCTTTGTTCTTATGACAAATAATTCAAACATAGGAAATTTTATTTCATTTTGCATTGATGTTAGTTGAATTCATAAGATTGTGTCTAATCACATCTTCAGGTTGGGTATGAGGGTACATGTTGCTTCATATAAGTTTCTCTCTCTCTCTTTCTTTTTTTTTTTTTTTTTTTGAGACAGGGTCATGCTCTGTTACCCAGGCTGGAGTGCAGTGGAGCAATCATGTGGCTCCCCCCAACCTCTGAACTCTCAGGATCACGATGTTCCTGCCTCAGCCTCCTGAGTAGCTGAGAGCAGGCATGCGCGACTATGCTGGGCTAATTTTTTCTTATTTTTTGTACAAATGGGGTTTCACTATGTTGTCCAGGCTTAACTTTCTCCTTTTTAAGGATGAAAATATTTTGCATTACAAAGAACCATAGCCTATAGCAAATATTCACACACTGGAAAATACCAGCTAATTGGATAGCATTTGAGTAACATATGGGAGTTGCCAATGGACTTACTGAATCACAGACTTATTTTACTCCCACACCTTATTTCTTGAACACTACTCGTAGGATTTGAACAAAGCATACTCATATCTATAAACTTATAAATAGTCACTTTATTTGCAAGAATGACTCACCACTAGCAGCAGACAGGGCCATCAACATGCTTATAACATGGCGACAGCTGCAAGCAAGACTGACTCTGTCCTGACCTACCTTCCCTGTCCCAGTCCAAGAAGTGTTGACTTTGACCTTTGACACTGCATGCCACTGTTTTCTGCTCTAGCCTTTGACACAGCATCAATGGCTTCCTTCAAACCAGTAACAGCTCTATGTTGATGGTTAAGTTTTAATTTTCACAAGAGAATAATAATAGTTTTTCCTGCCACCGGAGGTTGGTGTTGCAGAAGCTGAGAGAGGAGAGAATTTCAAGGAGGGAGTGGTCAGCTATCTGGGGACTGGGAGGAGGCTGTGGGCTGACTGACAGGTCAGTGACATGGCCCTCTGAGAGAACGTTCTACACGGATCTACACGGATCGCTCCACGTTCTTCACGGGTAGTTGTGTGTTGAGGTATGGGCTCCACCTCCCTGGCCGCCTGTGTTCCTGGAACCCGCCCAAACCTTTCAGCCTCTCAGGGCCTTTGTGACGCTGCTCCCTCTTCCTAGGGTGTCTTTCCCCGTCCCTCTCACCCTTCAGGTCTTCCCTCCACTGGCAACTCCTGACCACCCTCTCCAGTCGCTGTCTCCTTGTTCCTTCCCGGCACCCATCGCCATCTTTCATCCTTTCACTGATTTACTTGTTGATGGTGTGTCCCTCCCTCCCGCTCCCCCACAGGACATGTCAGCTATACGGAGCAGCGCTCTCTGCTGTCTCATTCCCTGCAGAGCCCCAGCACCTAGCACATAGTAGGTTTCCAAGAAATATTTATTGAACGAATAAACAACTGAATAGATGGGGTAGGCAAGTGCAGATGAAAGCTTAAAGTCGCCTCTCTGGACCTCTATTTCCTGGTTTGTCTGATTTGTCAAAGAGATAAGAGCTCCGGTCCTCCCCTTTGAACCAGGCATGGTTAGACCCAGACCGTGAGCAAATCCTACGTGGGTGCAACACTGAGAATGGCCAGTAGGTGGCAGTAAGTCACTGTGGTCGAACTGGGACAAAGCCTGGCCCAACCAGGGCGCAAAATACCAAAAGTTTAATGCACCAAAGTTTATTTCCACCACGAGGCATGCAAGTCTCTCTTAAACACAGCACGCGTGCCCCTGCTACCCTGAATGGAGAACAATGAACCTCCATTTGGATTCAAATCCCAACTCTGCCACCAACTGCTAGGTGGCCAGAGTAAATGGCCTCTGTAAAGTGGGAGCATTATGAGCGCGCAGTGGGTAACGGATGTGGAAGGACAGCATGCCGGAGCAGGGTGAGGACAGCAGGCAGCTGGCCGTAAATGGAGCCTGGGCCTGCAGGGAGCCCACGGCCACCTCATACTCCAAGCCACGCCCCCCGCCCCCATTGGCTCTTCCCCAAAGCCCTCCACCCATTCTGCTCCTGCACCCACGCAGCTGCATGTGGCTGAGGACAAGGTGCATCAGATGACTGGCCTCACTCCAAGGTGACCCCACAAACCTGGAATGGGCCCCTGTGCTTCCGGCAACCCAACCAGGCTTCACCGGCCCATTAACTCTCCCACCCCCATCCCTCTTCTCCTCGAGTCATCACCAAGACCCCCTCCTGCCCCCTGGCTATTGGCTGTGACCTTGGTTCTTATCTCACTGAGAAAAGAGAATCAGACGAAAATGCCGCATTCTCAGGATGCCAAATCTTCCACCAACCAGCACCACCCAGGTACCATAGAGGTACACACTGAGGGCACATCCTCCCTCATGCACAGGGTGCCAAGCCCTTTCACCACCCTGGGTTTTGCCCTGGCAATTCTCACCTTTCTCTTCTGCATTTTTTTTTTTTTTTTTTTTTGAGATGGAGTCTCAATTTGTTGCCCAGGCTAGAGTGCAGTGGCACAATCTCAGCTCACTGCAACCTCTGCCTCCAGGGTTCAAGCGATTCTGTTACCTCAGCCTCCCAAGTAGCTGGTACTACAGGTGCCCGCCACCACACCCAGCTAATTTTTTTTTATTTTTTATTTTTAGTAGAGGCGGGGTTTCACCATGCTGGCCAGGATGGTCTCGAACTCCTGTCCTCAAACGATCCACCCACCTCGGCCTCCCAAAGTGCTGAGATTACAGGCGTGAGCCACCACCCCCGGCCTCTCTTCTGCATCTTAATTACTTTCCCCTGTATGGATCATACCCATCAGCCTAAAAACAAGCTGTGATCTCTCTCATTCAGAATAAACTCTCCCTTGACCCTACGTTCCCTCCCTCTAGCTGCACTCCCATATGTCTGCCCTCTTTTACAGTGCAACTCTCCGGGAGAGGGGCCCATGCTCCACCCATCCCCACTGGGCCCCACTGCAGTCCACCTGCCCTTGCCACTGAAACCCTCAGGATCACCAGTGACCTCGGTTCTTCCCAATTCCATTCTCAGCCCTCAGCCCACCTCTCAGCAGCATTTGAGAGTTGAGCGTTCCATCCTTGCAACATTTCTTCTCTTGGTTTCTGTGACTGTCTCTTCTCTATCCGTGGTCACTTCCCAGCTGTCTCACTGGCCCAGAGAATATAAAGTCCACCCAATGCCAATCATTCCCACGTGTGTATCTCTCATCCTGACCTCTCCCTGGAAACCAGATTCTTCTATCTGGCCCCAGTTGGAGGTCTAACAGGCTGCTCAAACTTAACTTGAACTCTTGATTTTAATCCCACCTAACCTGCTTCTCCCCCAGTGTCCCTGTCTGTGTAATGGCAGTTCTGGCCCCAAATCCTGAAGTTGCCCTTGACTCCTCTCTGCCTTACACCCCACATCTGATTCTGCAGCAAATTCTCTGGGTCCAACCTTTAAAATCTGTGCTGAACCTGACTGCTCTCACCATCTGCACCATAAACAGCCTACTCCATGCCCCCTTATTTTTGCCAGGAGTGACATAAGTGGCATAGCCTCCTCCTTGGTCCTGCCACATTCTCTCTGTCTCTCTTGCATGCACCGCATTCACCTGCTTAGAATAAAGTTCAAGTCCCGACACAACAAGGCTTGACAGGAGCAGTGGGGACCCTTCTCCTGCCTCATCTCCTTACACTTCCCTCTGACTCACTCTGCTCACCCACTCAGGACTCCTTGACGCCCCCCTCCTTTTTTTTGGTACAGTCTCCATTCCAGCCTTGGAACTTGCTGTTTCAATGCCTGTAGCTGCGACCCAGCCAACCGCACAGCACCTCCCTCTTCCCTTCAAGTCTCTTCTCCTCAGAGAAGACTCCCTGACCCCTCTACCTAAAGTAGCCCCACCCTCTACCATTCACTATCCCCTCATCCTGTTTAATTTCTCTTCACAGCACCAATGCTTCCACTTCATCGTTTCTTTATATGTTTTTTTATGCCATCTTCTCCCAACTGGAAGGTAAGTTGCACACGTGTGTTCTCACCATCTTGTTTACCATGTGTTACCTGTGTCTGGAACAGTGCCAGGAAGACTAGGACCTCACACTTTTATTGAGTAGATGGATGGATGGATGAATAGATGCATGCATGGATGGATGGATGGATGGATGGATGATGGATGGATTCATGGATGGATGGGTGGATGCATGGAGGGATGGATGGATGAATGCATGGATGGATGGATAGATGCATGGTTGGATAAATGGATACATGGATGGATGGATGGATGCATGGATGGATGAATAAATGGATGGATGGATGGTTGCACAGATGGATAAATGGATACATGGATGGATGGATGCATTCATGGATGGATGGATGAATGCATGCATGCATGGATGGAAGGATGGATGGATGGATGCATGCATGCATAGATGGATGGATGGATGCATGGATACATGGATGAATGAATGGATGCATGGATGGACGGATAGATGGATGGATGGATGCATGGATGGATGGATTGATGGATGCATGGATGTATATATGCATGGATGGATGCATGGATGAATGGATGGATGGAGGGATGCATGGATGGATAAATGGAAGCATGGATGCATGGATGGATAAGTGGATGCATGGATGGATAAATGAATGGATAGATGGGTGGATGCATGGATGGATGGATGGATGAACGGATGAATGGATGGATGGATGGATGCATGCATTCATGCAAAGACGAATGGATGATGCATGGATCCACGGATGGATGAATGGATGTATGTATGAATGGATAAATGGATACATGGTTGGATGGATGGATGGATGGATGCATGCATGGATGGATGGATGGGTGGATGGATGCATGGGTGGATGGATGGATGCATGGATGGATAAATGGATGCGTGCATGGATGGATGGATGGGTGGATGGATGCATGGGTGGATGGATGGATGCATGAATGGATAAATGGATGCATGGATTGATGTATGGATGAATGGATGGATGGATGGATGCATGGATGGATGGATGCATGGATGCATGCATACATGCATGCATAGATGAATGGATGGATGGATAAATGGATGCATAGATGGATGGATTAATGGATGCATGGATGGATGGGTGGATGCATGCATGGATGGATGGATGGATGGATATCCACAATCTCATAAGACAGTACCCATAGGGCAAACAAAACACACCAGAATCTCTTGCATCTGAATAAAATGTTATGTTTTCCCTAAAGTCCACTCATATCTGTACTTCCAAACACTTCTGAGGGGTAAGGGTGGATGTTTTTACTTCTAATTTGCAGGCTTTGGGGGGGTACAGATGAGTAACACATTGACCTGAAGGCCCCTCTGGCTTCTATGGGTAGCATCTGCAGTTCACCCCTGCTTCTAAGATGTCTGAGGGAGAATTCTCTTCAGCCCAAGGGTGCTGGATGATTCCTTCTGGCCTTGGCTGAGCTGAGGAGGTAGCAGGAAGATTGGTGGGGCTGACTCTGGCAGATGGGGAGGATTGTTTGCAGAGGCTGTCATTCAGATAACTCCCTCGGCAGGTGAAGTTTATAAAGGGGACAGGATGGAGGTGGTCTTGGCCTCTAGGGCCCACTGCCCTCCCTGCACTGCAGGGATGTGGCTGGTCATCCTAATGTGCACATACCCCCATCTCTGACAATGTCCATCCTTGTAGGGCACATTCTCTTTCTGAGCTCAGAACTCCCCAAATAGTGGTTTTGAAGTTTTAAAGTGCCTGGGAGACATGCTGTAGCATCTGCTCTATTTTAGAATTGGCTGGATCCACACCTCATTCATCACACCTTCCAACCTGGGGGCTTCTCAAGGCCAAGGTGAGTTCTGAGGCACACCCTGCACCTGGCCCATTGGCTATGGTCCGATGCGGTGTGCGCTCTCTGAGGACAGCCAGACCATGAGGCAGGGGCGGCCTCTGAGTGTCAGGCCAGGATCAGGGCCTGCCAGAGGCAGGGCCCTGGACACGGACTGATGTTCAGCAAGGATTTGCATTATCTGCATTAACCCTCTCAACAACTCTGCAAGGGGGATACTCATATCATCCTCACTTCATGGGGGGGGGGGGGAACTGAGGCTCTGACCACACTGCTAGTATGTGGCAGAGCCTGGATTTGTTCCAAAAGCCAGAGCTCTCACCACTAGAGCAGGCACCTATAGTTCATCCAAACCCTTTTCTAGAACAACGCAGAGGCCACTAACTGAGTGAAATGAGGACATGTAGGCACCCATGGAGGGGAAGACCAGACAACCGCCTATGTTCAGCTTGGGCAGCTGTACTTCCTTCAAAAAGAGCCTGTCAAAGGCGTTGCACACGTGGCCATAGAGGGTGCAAGGGAAGAGGGGTGGCACAGAGCAGAACTCCTGCACAACCCCACTGCCTGGGCACAAGTGGGGAAACAGCAGTGAGATCACAATACTTCAAACATTTTTATTATTGGCCAGGCGCAGTGGCTCATGCCTGTAATTCCAACACTTTGGGAGGCCGAGGCAGGTGGATCACTTGAGGTCAGGAGTTCGAGGCCATTTCTCTATTAAAAATACAAAAATTAGCCGAGTGTGGTGGTGGGCGCCTGTAATCCCAGCTACTCAGGAGGCTGAGGCACAAGAATCTCTTGAACCCAGGAGGCAGAGGTTGCAGTCAGCCAAGATCACACCACTGCACTCCAGCATGGGCGACAGAGCGAGACTCCATTTCAGAAAAAAACCCCTTTTTTTAAAATTGTTATTATGTCTGTGTTGGTGATCTATAATCAGTGATCTTGGATGTTACTATTGTAAAAGTTTGGGGGTGCCATAAACCACACCCATACAAGATGGCAAACTTAATAAATACTGTGTGTGTTCTGACTGCTCCACTGACCAGCTATTCCCCCATCACTCTCATCCTGAGGCCTCCCTGTTCCCAAAGATACAACAATATTGAAATTAGGTCAATTAATAACCCTACAATGGCCCCTATGTGTTCAAATGAAAGGAGGAATTGCATGTCTCTCATTTTAAATCAAAAGCTAGAATTGATTAAGCTTAGCGAGGAAGACCTATCGAAAGCCAAGAGAGGCTGAAAGCTAGGTCCCTCACACCAGTTAGCCAAGTTGAGAATGCAAAGGAAAAGTTCTTGAAGGAAATTGAAAGTGCTACTCCGGTGAACACATAAGTGGTAAGAAGGCAAAACAGCCTTATTGCTGATATGGAGAAAGTTTGAGTGGTCTGGATAGAAGATCAAATTAACCACAGCATTCCCTTGAGCCAAAGCTTAATCCAGAGCAATGCCCTAACTCTCGTCAATTCTATGAAGACTGAGAGAGGTGAGGAAGCTTCAGAAGAAAAGTTGGAAGCTAGCAGGGGTTGGTTCATGAGGTTTAATGAAAGAAACCATCTGCATAACTTAAAAGGGCAAGTGAAGCAGTAAATGCTGATATAAAAGTTGCAGCACGTCATCCAGAAGATCTAGCTAAGATCATTGATGAAGGTTGCTACACTAAACAATAGATTTTCAGTGTAGGCAAAACAGCCTTGTATTGGAACAGGATGTTATCTAGAACTTTCATCACTAGAGAGAAGTCAATGCCTGGCTTCAAAGCTTCAAATAACTAAATGACCCTCTTGTTAGGGGCTAATGTAGTTGGTGACTTTAAGTGGAAGCCAATGCTAGTTTATTATTCCAAAAATCCTACGCCCTTAAGAATTATGCTAAATATACTCTGCCTATGCTGTATAAATGCAACAACAAAGCCTGATGACAGCACATCTGTTTACAGCATGGTTGACTGAATATTTTATGTCCACTGTTGAGACCTACTACTCAGAAAAAAAAAGATTCCCTTAAAATATTACAGCTCATTGACAATGCACCTGGTTACTCAAGAGCCTTGATGGAGATGTACAAAGAGATTAAGTTGTTTTCATGCCTGCTAACACAGCATCCATTCTGCAGCCCATAGATTAAGGAGTCATTTCAACTTTCAAGTCTTATTATTTAAGAAATACAATTTGTAAGGCTATAGCTGCTACAGAGAGATCGTCTGATGGATCTGGGCAAAGCAAATTGGAAACATTCTAGAAAGGAGTCACCATTCTTGTGCCGCTAAGGACATTTGTGATTCCAGGGAAGAGGTCAAAATATCAAGATTAACAGGAGTTTGAAAGAAGTTGACTTTAACCCTCAAGGATGCCTTTGAAGTGTTAAAGACTTCAGTGGGAGAAGTCACTGCAGATGTGGTGAAAATAGCAAAAGAACTAGAATTAGGAGTGGAACCCGGACAAGTGACTGAATTGCTGCAATCATGCCTGGGCCGGAGGGGCAAAAGGAAAAGCGGTATTTCCCAAGCCAGGTTCGGACGCCACTCTGCAGAAGCTGGAACCACGAAGACATAGCCACTACCTAAGAAGCCACCTGGGACAGAGAGGAGAGGGCTTTTTCCTTGTCTGCCCAGTCTCCTGTCAGTGGTCCCCAGCAGCTGCTCTCCGCTGGAAGCCAGTGCTCCTGCAGGATAGAACTAAGTGTTGGGGGGCAGAGAGTGGATCTAGGGGCAACCAGGCCCAGGAGGAGCAAAGGCAGTCAGCGAAGGCTTCTCTGAGGTGGGGACATTTAACTCAGTCCTGAAGGATGAGGAGGCATCAGGCAGGTTAGACACCAGGGGAGAGCATTCCAGGCATAAGTAATGGCTAGCAGTGTGAAGACTTGGAGGCGGGAACAAGCCTAGCATCAGGAGGAACAGAAAGGAGTGTAGTGGGTGGAAGAAGGTAGGTGGGAATTTCCTAGGCTCCAGAACCGATGTATGCTACATGTCAAATATTGTCCTGATATTCCAGATGTGAAAGTGGAGGGGCAGAGTGTGGCTTCCAGAACCCAAAGAACCCTTCTGATAAGATGACCTTATATGCAGATCTTATCTAGACCGAGCTGGACGCTTGGAGACCGAAAGGCATTCTGTATCTTACCAGCCTGTCTTTCCTAGCACCTACACAAGCCGGAAAGCTGCTTCTGGCCCATTTCCCAGTCTGTGCAGCTGTATCCACCACCCTGCCCCTCCCTCCCTGATATGGTTTGCATGTTTTGCCACCTCCAAATCTCATGTTGAAATGTGACCTCCAATGTTGGAGGTGGGGCCTAGTGGGAGGTGTTTGGGTCATGTGGGCGCACCCCTCATGAATGTCATGGTGCTGTCCTTGAAGTAATGAGTGAGTTCTCACTGTGAGTCCATACGAGATCTGGTTGTTTAGAGGAGCCTGGCACCCCCTCCTCTGTCTTGCTCCCTCTCTTGCCATGTGATGCTGGCTTCCCCTTTGCCTTCAGCCATGAGTGGAAGCTTCCTGAGTCCTCACGAGAAGCAGATGTTGGCACCATGCTTCTTGTACAGCTTGCAGAACCATAGGCCAAATAAACCTCTTCTCTTTATAAATCACCCAGTCTCAGGTATTCCTTTGTAGCAACGCAAAACAGACTAATACACTTCCCCTCCAAAGCTTCAGAGGCTCACTTTACAGGAATACTCTTGTATTACCTGGAAAGGTGATCAAACTCTGCTTCCTTTTGCTTGTCAGAGTCAGATTCCAAGGTGAACCAGCTCAACTGCTGAGGCCTCAAAACACACAGGAAATAAAAGGAGAAGAAGAAAACCAAAGAATAAAACTGTTTTATCAAAACTCAGTATGTGATTGGAAATAAAGCTTTGATAAATCACTTGGAGAGAGGTAATGCTCAGGTACTAATGTCTCATGGTCCCCCTGGCTTTAGGAGAGGATGGATCTGGTAATCTGCAGGGCTTTTGCTTTGCTGAAGAAATCCTGCATGTCTGGGCAGAGAAACCTTGCTGAGGACAGAAAAGAGAGGTCCAGTGCTGTTAGCACAGGCCCAGTCATCTACCCTCCCTCTACATACCTCCATCTGAATGAATGTTGAATAAATACTTCAGGAATAACTGTTTATTCCTGGGACAACTGGGTTTCCACATGTGAAAGAATGAATCTGGACTCCTACCTCACACTGTATGCAAAAGATAACTCAAAATGAACCAAGACCTAAATGTAAGAGCTAAAAGTATAAAACTCTTAGAAGACAGCACAAGAGTATGTCATTATGACTTTGGGTTAGGCAGGGGTTTCTTAGATATGGTTTCTTATTTATTTATTTATTTATTTATATATTTATTTATTTATTGGAGATGGAGTCTCACTCTGCCTCCAGGCAGGAGTGCAATGGCTCAATCTTGGCTCACTGCAACCTCTGACTCCCTGGTTCAAGTGATTCTCCTGCCTCAGCCTCCTGAGTAGCTGGGATTACAGGCACACACCATCACATCCAACTCATTTTTGTATTTTTAGTAGAGATGGGGTTTCACCATGTTGTCCAGGATGGTCTCGATCTCATGACCTTGTGACCTACCCGCCTCGGCTTCCCGAAGTGCTGGGATTACAAGCGTAAGCCACCATGCCTGGCTGATATGATTTCTTAAACACCTAAAGAAATGAGGAGATACCGGGCATGGTGGCTCACGCCTGTAATCCCAGCACTTTGGGAGGCCAAGGCAGGTGGATCACCTGAGGTCAGGAGTTTGAGACCAGCCTGACCAACATGGAGAAACCCTGTCTCTACTAAAAATACAAAATTAGCCAGGCGTGGTGGCTCATGCCTGTAATCCCAGCTACTTGGGAGGCTGGGGCAGGAGAATCCCTTGAACCCGGGAGGTGGAGGTTGCAGTGAGCCGAGATCATGCCATTGCACTCCAACCTGGGCAACAAGAGCGAAACTCCATTTCAAAAAAAAAAAAAAAAGAAAGAAAGAAAAGAAAAGAAATGAGGAGAGAAAATGGGTATAAGATTTCTTTCCTAGGGTGACAAAAACATCAAACATTAGAGTGTGGTGATGATTGTACAACTCTGTGAAGATACTAAAAGTCATTTAATTGTACATAATTTTTCCAACTTTATTGAGGTATACATGACAAATAGAATTATATAAATTTAAGGTATAGAATGTAGATTCCACAGATAATGTGAGAATCACTGTATGTTTCTCACATAGGAGTGAGATTATATAGTACTTGTCTTTCTCTATCTGACATATTTCACTTAGCATAATGGCCTCAAGGTTCTATGTTGTCGCAAATGGCAGGGCTTCCTTCTTTTTTATAATGAATAATATTTCATTGACTGTAGGCTGGGCATGGCGGCTCATTCCTGTAATTCCAGCACTCTGGAAGGCTGAGGTGGGCAGATTGCTTGAGCCCAGGAGTTTGAGACCAGCCTGGGCAACACGGTGAAACGCCATCTCCATGAAAAATAAAAAAGATTAGCTAGGAGTGGTGTCACATGCCTGTAGTCCCGGCTACTAGGGAGGCTGAGGTGGGAGGATCTCTTGAGCCCAGGAGGTCAAGGCTGCAGTGAGCTGTGATTGTGCCACTGCACTCCAGCCTGGGTGACAGAAGGAGACCCTGTCTCAAAAAAAAGAAAAAAAAAATCCATTGACTATACATCCATATAATTTTTTCTTTTTACACAGTAGTTCCTGCATGGAGCTTGGTGTCTGCCATACAAGTCTCTTCATGAACATTTGTTCAATCAGAGGTTAGGTGAAAGACAGCATTACTGTCTTCCTGAACTTGGGCAAGTGATTTAACCCGTCAGTGCTTCACTTTCCTTTTCTATAATGACTTCTTTAAAAAATGAAATAATTTCCATCTGTCTCAGCTAATACTTTTGTAAAATACCGTGAAATCAGGCAGGGGAGTGGGGCAGAGTGGCCTTGCAATGGTCGGGGTAGGGCTGCTGACCTGAGGGCTAGCTGGGTGAGGCAGCTGAGTGTGAGGTAAGAAAGAAGGAGCGATCCTCCAAGGTTTATATAAAATTGGTCATAGGATCACAACTTCTGAGATCCCAGCAGGAGTCCTAACATCTAGCAGCTTGACCACCAGGACACTGGCCCCCTAAAACTAATCCCAACAAGCACCTGTAAAGTCTTCACAGGTGAAGCCTACATTTTTCAGATAGTCCAACAGCTAAATCACCAGTTCCCAAGGCCATTTGCATCACCCATGGAAAACACCGGATCCTTATACACCAGATGTTCTTGACAGCTCATCCCATCATTCCCCCTGCACAAAAGCTGCTATACCAGTGGACAACCACAACTACCGAGCTTCTTTTCGTGGATATAATATCACTGCCAGCAAAACAGCACAAAACGTGTCTCTTCACAGTATCACTATCAATTGGGACCATGCTAGAAAAATCAGCTGGCCTGGATGAGGACCCCTTTTCTTCTTGGGTTACCAGGATTTGAAGGAGATACTCTGACCTGTGCCACTGGTAAGTGACTCACACTTTTACATCCTGAACTGGTCCTGGAAACTGAGATGTCTTCCATGCTTGCTGTGGGCCGCAAGCATACTTTATGTGTGTAATGGACTGAAAGAAAAAATAGGCCGGGCGCAGTGGGTCACGCCTGCAATCCCCGCACTTTGGGAGGCTGAGGTGGGCAGATCACCTGAAGTCAGGAGTTCGAGACCAGCCTGACCAACATGGAGAAACCCCATCTCTACTAAAAATACAAACTTAGCTGGATGTGGTGGCACATGCCTGTAATCCAGCTACTGTGGAAGCTGAGATAGGAGAATTGCCTGAACCCAGGAGGCGGAGGTTGCAGTGAGCCAAGATCATGCCATTGCACTCCAGCCTGGGCAACAAGAGTGAAACTCTGTATCAAAAAAAAAAAAAAAAAAAAAAAAGAATATTTCAGCTCTACTCTCTTAACAAATTTCAAGAGTACAATATGATATTGTTAATCGTAGTTGCTGTGTTGTACATTAGCTCTTTATGGCTTATCTTGTGCAGCTGAAAGATTGTGCCCTTTGACCAATATCTCCCCATTTCCCCTACTCCCCACCATTCTACTCTTGCTTCTATGAGTTCAACTTCATTCAGATTCCACGTATAAGATCATGCAAAATCTGTCTGTCAGAAAAAGAAAAATCTGAAAGAAAAAGTTTAAAAATCCACCCAAGATGGTTGCAGCCTGGACATTAAGTAATAGAAAGTAAGCCTATGAACTAAAGCTGAAGTCTCACCTGCAAGGCTGGCATTTGTCAAAATATTTCACTGGCATTACTGACTGTAACCTTGATGATCACATGAAGCACAAAAGCAGGATAGAATCAAATATCCCTCACCAGACCTTAAGACACCTATGTAATCATTAACTTTTTACCCTATATACATTAACTGCACCTTTGCTTTATCTTATGTATAATGTCACCAAACACCAATCAAAATTGTAAGAACACCACCTTTGCTCCACTGCCCCTTCTCCCATTTTCTGTTTTTCTTTTTCTTTTTTTTTTGAGACAGAGTCTCACTCTGTCGCCCAGGCTGGAGTGCAGTGGCGTGATCTTGGCTCACTGCAACCTCGGCCTCCCGGGTTCATGCCATTCTCCTGCCTCAGCCTCCCAAGTAGCTGGGACTAAAGGTGCCCGCCACCATGCCCGGCTGTTTTTTATTATTATTATTTTTTTATTTTTAGTAGAGATGGGGTTTCACCATGTTAGCCAGGATGGTCTCAATCTCCTGACTCGTGATCCGCCCGCCTCGGCCTCCCAAAGTGCTGGGATTACAGGCATGAGCCACCGCGCCTGGCCGTGCTTCTCCCATTTTCTATGTAGAAAACATATACATACTGTGCCTCATGGAACCCACCACAGGATGCATTCTGGGTTTGTACTGAGTCTGTGTTCCCGGGCTATAGTCCTCAAATTTGTCTCAGAATAACATTAACTTTGATTTAAGTTTATAGTGCCTATTCTTTCACCTTTTGGGTCAACAGACAGCATACTCGGCAGAATTCCAGCAGGATCCGCAGACACCCAGAACTCATTCTTGGCACTTGGTGTTTGGTATCAGCACGAACTCATTGTGTTCAAATGGACTCCGGAGGAGCCACTGAGTGCACGGCGTGAGTGACCTGGAATCTGGAGCTCCCTCTCTTCTGTAGAGGTCCAGATCCACTTTATTCTGAGCTGTTTCCAGGACCACGAAAAGGAGAAGTAAAGTCTGAGTTTGCTAGATTCTTCGTATGGTTGTTATTGCTTGTTGTTCTCAACTGCTAGAAAGGAAGGAAAAGGTCAACCAAGCATTGTCATGGTTAGAGCGGTGGTTTCTTTCATCAGCTGAGTGTTTTTCTTTTTAAAAGCTTTTTGGGCCCGGCGCGGTGGCTCACGCCTGTAATCCCAGCACTTTGGAGGCTGAGGCGGGCGGATCACCAGATCACGAGATCCAGACCATCCTGGCTAACACGGTGAAACCCCATCTCTACTAAAAATACAAAAAATTAGCTGGGCGTGGGAGGCTGAGGCAGGAGAATGGCGTGAACCCGGGAGGCGGAGCTTGCAGTGAGCCGAAATCGCGCCACTGCACTCCAGCCTGTGCGACAAAAAGGCTTTTTTGTCTGCAGCAACCCTTTACCTTCTATATGAGGGCAATTGAGATAGAATTGCTCTCTCCAGCCCAAATCTCAGGTATTCTTAGGTGACTAAGAACCTTGTGGAGGTGTTGAAGGAGATTCCTCATGACTTGCAGCAATCCCAAAGGGCGTCACCATCAACACTCAAATTGCAATAGTTCCTCTAGGAACCTCTCATAAAGGTTAGTCACCCAGTGCTCGGAATAGCATGCTGCTTCATCAGGAGAGCTTCTCCTGAGACATGCAAGAGAGCAGACCACCTCGGGGGTAAGAGCCGGAGGAGTGAAGCTCATATGCAGCACCCTTTTATTTTTGAGACAGGGTCTCACTCTGTCACTCAGGCTGGAGTGCAGTGGTGTGATCATGGCTCACTCCAGCCTCAACCTCCTGGGCCCAAGAGATCCTCCCATCTCAGCCTCCTGAGTAGCTGGAACTACAGACACACACCACCATGCCCGGCTCATTTCTTTTTTCTTTTTTGTAGAGATAGGGTCTCACTATTTGTATGTCTTCTTTCAGATTGGCCTTGAACTCCTGGGCTCAAGCAATTCTCCCGACTCAGCCTCACGATGTGCTGGGATTACAGACATGAACCACTGCACCCCAGCCCGCAGCACACTTTTGACCCTGAATACAACCTTAGTTTGGTGCAGACAAGGGACAAGTGGGGAGAAACAAGGAAAACAAGACATCTAAAGTTGACAGGGTCACCACCTTCCAAGACACCAGTTGGATTTATAATTAAAAGTTATGGTACCTTATTTTGTAAGTTTCTGACTCATTAGACCAACATCACTAAAAATGAAATTAGCTTAACTTGGCCGAAATGGGGCTCATTCAGGATTCTGAAATTGGTTTATTTATATGCACAGTTGGAATGAGCCAGCTCAAAAATTAAACAGAAAGCATGAGATAGTTATTTCAAATGGTGTTTAGATGCTTCTAAAAGAGGGAATGATAAAATTGCTTCCTCTCAGGAGGTGAACCTCAAGATCTTGGAAACTGTTTCTTGACTGGAAACATTGTCTGAAGTCTCTACCGTCTCACATCCTTCACCTACCACTCCTTCTACTGCCTCAGAACCCTTGTACCCTTTGCTTCCAGCTCTTCCTTTATTCCTTTCTCCACCACCCACAGAAGTGTTTTTTGTTTGTTTGTTTGTTTTTTGGTTTTTTTTGAGACGGAGTCTCGCTCTTTCGCCCAGGCCGGACTGCAGTGGCGCGATCTCGGCTCACTGAAAGCTCCGCCTCCCGGCTTCACGCCATTCTCCTGCCTCAGCCTCCCAAGGAGCTGGGACTACAGGTGCCCGCCACTGCACCCGGCTAATTTTTTTGTATCTTTAGTAGAGACGGGGTTTCGCCGTGTTAGCCAGGATGGTCTCCATCTCCTGACCTCAGATGATCTGCCCGCCTCGGCCTCCCAAAGTGCTGGGATTACAGGCATGAGCCACCGCGCCCGGCCCACCCACAGAAGTTTTGACAGCATCTTTTAAAAATAAAAAGCCTAACCCAAGGGGAGAACCTTTAGTAGCTTATACTCCTGGACCAAGGCAGAACTTACAGCTCTTACTAAGAAATTTCCAGATCCTACCCAGGATCCTATAGGTTTCACTAAAGGGTTTAGTCTAAATTGTACGAACTTATGAACCTGGCTCTTCAGATGTGTATCAGCTGGTTCACATGTTAGTATCTGAAAAAAAAGAAAAGAAAAGAAAAGAAAAAAAGTGAGGGAATCATTATCAAAGGCTGACTGGAAGGATTCATTAAGCAATTTTCATAAAGAAAAAGCCGAAGACCAAGAAAGAACTCGGGAAATAGCAAATCGTGTAGCACAAGTAATTTCCCAGATATTTCCTAAGACCACTGCCTCCTCTAAAGACCAGCAGTGTAAACAAAGAGCAAATGCGACTGTGCTGGACTATTTTGAAATATCTGAGAGGGATTTTAAATAATATTTGGGAATGAATAAAGAAAGTCTAAGGGACTGTCAGAATGATTCTTTATTAAATTCAATCTTCTTTCATGGACTCGATGAGCAATTGGCCAAGATGGTCAAATTGCACCAAATAAATTGGGATTCTGTGCACACTTCAGAACTACTGAATCTTGCTGGTAAACTGGCTAGAGTTATACAGCAGAAGGAAGATTAAAAAGCCACTAAAATCATGAATTTACAGCATCAACAATGTACTGGTGAATTTATCTGATCTAAACAGAAGTCTCTCTTTCAAAAGGGAGTCCCATAAACATCTAAAGATGTCTATTATTATTGCAAGAAAATAATACATCTAAAGAAAAATTGCAGAAAGTTGAAATGGGTACAGAAACAGAAAGAAAAAGAGAAAGGAGAAAAGGAATAGGGAGACTCTAAGGAGATAAAGAGGGCCTTCCCCTGTCTTTTAAGCAACACTCTGGGGGAAGTGGAACTATATATAAATGGAGAAAAAACAAAGGCATTGGTTGACACAGGATCTATCCTTTCTGTTCTCAACCCTACCTTTTTAAAGAGCCCTCTTCCTTGAAGTAATCAAATTGTTCAAATGATAGGGTTGATTAGATAATCAACCAATGACTATATACAAATAAAAACTTTTCCCTTTCCAATTAGGTCATTTAGATGGACATTCTTTTCTTTTGGTGCCCTTTGCACCAGTACATCTTATAGGAAGAGATTTTCTGGAGCTTTATAATGTTCATATTTCCTTCTCAAAAAGAGGAGAAATGTTTTTGAAAATGGCTGAAGCGGAGCTTGCAGTGAGCCGAGATCATGCCACTGCACTCCAGCCTGGGCGACAGAGCGAGACTCCGTGTCAAAAAAAAAAAAAAAAGAAAGAAAGAAAATGGCTGAAAGAGCATTGACTGAAAATGATAAATCAGGAAGTTTAGATCAAATGATCATCAAAATTCATAAAGTAGTAAGACAAAAAAGAACTTGATGCTTTATTATGCCAAATCGCTGGTTGTTTATGGTCCCAGTTGTCTACTGACATAGGGAAAAATTTAACAGCCACTCCAATATGGATACAGGTGGATTCAAATAAGCCACTTCCCAATATTAAATCATATTCATTAAAACAGGAAGCCATAATAGGAATAAAACAAATAATCGAAGATTTCATTGATTAAAAAAATGATTATTCCTTGCACCAGTCCTTATAATACTCCCATCCTTCTAGCACAAAAACCTAATGGGAAAGGATGGAGATTCATACAAGATTTGAGAGCCATTAAAAATATTGTCATTCCTTGTTACCCAGTAGTTCCAAACCCCCACACTCTTTTATCTAATATACATGTAAGCAGTAAATATTTCACTGCAATTGATTTATGCAGTGCTTTTTAAAATATCAGTTGATCCTGACAGTCAATACTTGTTTGCCTTTACCTGGGACACCAGTCCATCTGGACTGTTATGCCTCAAGGTCATACTGAAAGCCCAACTTATTTTCCACAAATGTTAAGGGCTGGCCTGGATGAGCTAAATGTTTAAGGAAATTCCACTCTACTTCAGTATGTGGATAATCTCTTGTTATGCTCCTTTAGTCTGCATAACTGTAAAAACAACTCCCTTTACTTGCTAGAACAATTAGCAAACAGAGAACACAAAATGTGTACAGAAAAACTCTAATTTTGCTTAATGGAAGTAAAACATTTGGGACATTTAATTTCTAAAGAGGGACAACATATAAATCTGGATCGAGTTACTGGAATTCTTGCATACCTCACTCCAAAAACTAAAAAGTAGCTCTGGGATTCTTAAACTTAACTGGTTACTGCTGTAGGTGGATCACCAATTTTTCTCTCATGGCACAGCCTTTACATACATTGTTAAAAGAAGATCAACTTGATTCTATACAGCGGACATCAGAAGGACACATATCAATTCAAGAAATAAAGGAAGATTTTAGAAGGGCCCCTGCTTTGGGCCATCTAAATTATCAGCTGTCATTTTTCCCTTTTGTTTATAAAAAACATGACAGTACCCTGGGTATTCTGACCCAAAAACACAAGATATTCTATCTTGTCTATCTGACAAGATAGACCTATTGACCATTATAGTCAGCAGTGACACACCGTAGCGCATGTGCTGCCCCCTTGTCTGAGGTCTATTTCCGTAGCCGCAAGCTCCTTGAGGCCACTCAGGCAACTGTAATGCAGGCTCCTTTGACTGTATATGTACCTCATTCCGCAGAAACTCTTTTAAATTCACAATATATGCAACACTTTTCTGTTAACAGATTAGCTTCTTATAAAGTACTTTTACTCTCTGCTACACATATTATCCTCCCTTACTGTAATTCTCTTAATCGCACAACATTACTTCCTGAAACAACTGATGAAATACCTCATGACTGTATTTTACTAACAGAATAGCTTTTGATGCCCAGACAGGATTTACAGGAGACACTGCCGTAAAATGCTGATGTTATCTGGTTCACAGACGGATCGTATCTAAAGGATGAATTTGGAAAATAATGAGCAGGCTAGGCCATTGTGTCTCTTGTGGACATTATAGAGAGCAATCCCTTGCCTACAGTAGAATCAGCACAGTTAGCTGAGTTAATAGGGCTCGCCAGAGCTTGTCAAGTGGCCAAAAATCAAATGGCTAATGTTTACATTGACAGCTATTCTGCTTTGGGTGTAGCTCATGATTTTGGAATGTTGTGGAAATAGCAACCTCCTCCAGACGCCCTATTATCGTGGCTCTCAAGTTTCTGATCATTTAGAAGCCATCCAATTAACAACAACAACAAAAATAATGGACTATTATCAAGCCCATTTATAATAGCCCTGGACATTTCCAACTTCACTCTCCAGAGAGTAAAGGAAATCATTTTGCTGATTCGACAGCAAAAAAGTCTGCATTAACACTGATATCAAATAAAACTAGAGAGGTGGCTATATTTAAAATGCACTCCATTGAAAAGGAACTCCAAGGGGCTCAAGAAAAGTCTTCAGAGAGGGAAAAGCAGATATAGCTAACAAAAATGGGGGTGCTTTTTCTCCGCTTGCAAATTATGGTATGGACCCAACGACAGACTAGTTTTGCCTTTGGGATTTCAATTTTCTATGTCACAACATGTCTATGAGCTCACTCACTGGGGGCCTGAAAAAATGATTGCCCAGGGAAAACAATTATTATTGGGAATTCTCACCCACAATAGCACATAGACTTTATGCTAAATGTCCAATTTGTCCTAAACCTAATCCAGGAAAGTGTCTTCACAGATTTCAAGGGCATTTCCCTTTGCCCACTGGACCTTTCAATATATGGCAAATGAATTTTATCCAATTACCTCCAGCCCAGGGTTATAAATATGTGCTGGTTATGATTTATATGTTCACTCATCAGACTGAAGCATTTCTTTGCAGAAGAGTCATGGCACAAGCAGTAGAATAATATGTGTTGCTGTGGGTAATTCCCTCTTGGGGAATTCCTTCCAAATTACATTGCAATAGGGGACTCATTTTACTGGAGAGATTATCCACTCCATTTGTAAAATCTGGCTCATTTTCCAACATTTTCATTTTGCTTACAGTCTTCTGAATTGGTGGAATGGAGAAATGAAATAATAATAACCCAGCTGGCAAAATTAATGAAAGCTTTTCCTATTATGTGGCCCAAGGCTCTTCCATTGGTTTCACTCAACCTAAGAGCAACTCCTTTCAGAAAACATCAATTATCTCATAAGATAATTACAGGGTGACCTATGAAATTGGATGGTGGTTTATATAAACCAACTTTACTGAAAGGAGATATACTCCATTATTGTCAAGGCTTAACTAAATGTCTTTTCAAAAAAAATCAATAAAACTTATTTTAACAGTGTGCTCCCAGAAGATGAAGATCTCAAATACCACGATCTCTAGCCAGGTGACTCTGTTGATTGAAAAAGACATCAACTAAAAGTCTCGCTTCAACCTCATTGGAAAGGAGTTTATCAGGTATTGTTGACTAATCACTGTGAAGCTAAACTTGAAGGAGTTGACTCCTGGATTGACGTTTCTCAGTTAAGAAAAGCTCCAACACCTAAATGGACTTCTAAGTCCACCAGAGACCTCCAATTAAAGATCTCTAAGATTTCCGACTCCTCCGAAGGTGGGAAGGAGACATCTGAGTAGACAGCATTTCCCAAGATACCAGACCAGGTGTGTATTCACGATGATTTTCTTCTGCATATACCTTTTGTTTTTGCATTTTCCTGTCACGATAATGAGTATCTAGTAACGTCCTCTCCTTTGTTTGATCCCCATTTCTCTTATTGGGAAATCACTCATCTAATTTATATGGAAGTAGAACAAACCTTTTTCAATATCAGGAGGATATTGGAACTCTGATGTTGACTTCTTAGAATCAGTTCGATGTTCCTATAGCCTATGGCACCTTCTTTTCAGGCATAATATACTATTAGGGACCTTATTTAAAGAAATACATCCAGAAAATTCTTCTCAATTCGATGCCTGGTTGGGCAGTTTTTAATACTTTACTAATAGCTCACTGCATGACTGTGAATCTAGATGATCAATTACTACCCGAAGTCCTTGAGATAATTGAAAACAGCTGCAGCTTTTGTGCCTTGCCACAGCGTCTCTTGCCCTAGAGGTCAGAGGCTTTGTTTTTTTGGCTGTAGGTCTATGAAACGTTCCAGTGAAACTTGGAATCATACAATGGGAATTACTCGGTGATATGGTTTGGCCTGTGTCCCCACCCAAATCTCATCTTGAATTGTAATCCCCACCTGTGGAGGGAGAGACCTGATGGGAGGTGATTGGATCATGGGGGTGGTTTCTCCATGCTGTTCTCATGATAGTGAGGGAGTTCTCAAAATTGCTAATGGGTTTAAGTGTGGCACTTCCTCACTCTTTCTCTCTCTCTCTCTCCTACCACTATGTAAGATGTGCCTTGCTTTCCCTTTGGCTTCTGTCATGATTGTAAGTTTCCTGAGGCCTCCGCAGTCATGTGGAACCATGAGTCAATTAAACCTCTTTTCTTTATAAGTTACCCCATCTCAGGTATTCTTTATAGCAGTGTGGAAATGGTATTCTCCAGTGGTATCCTCATCCAGTTAGTGGATAAGAATACCGCCGGAGGATAATTTGGGAATTCAACCAGGGAGAATGTGAAAAGCCTTATGGTATACCCAAACTAAACTATATCTAGGGGTAACTGCTACATATCTCACCCTAACTTGGAACACCAAACATATTTGGTTTCACAATCTGTACCTAAATTGCACTTCTGCTATAATTGTTCAATGGCAACAACATGTTTGGTGGTTAAAACAGCACTGGCCAACTAAGGTAAAAAGAAACTTAGGTGCAACAGGGGAATGACTTGTGATATTAGGACAAGATAAAAATGTATTTTATGAAAAAAGACATTCACAAGAAAAGTTGATACTTACCAATCAAAATAGATTAGAAGAAATACTCTTTCATGAGGAAAGTAGGGATCAGGAAGCTGCATGGAAAGATAATGACACTGTTGCTAAGTGGATAAGTCAAACTGCTCAACTAATGAGGGACCATACCAAAACCTAGCGATGAGAAAGAGCATACATCCAAACTCAGCAAGGTTTATTGACCATGCTAATCCAAATGGAAGCAAAAGCCTCTAAAACATGGCCAACCATTCTGGATACAGAAGCACGAGGTGTGCATTTATGGAAAAAAATCCTCTTCTTCCTGGAAAATTACTAGCAGGGTGTGTAGCCTAATTTGCTGCACTCTACAGCTTTAGCACCGGATATGGTTTGGCTGTGTCCCCTCCCAAATCTCATCCTGAATTGTAATTCCCATAATCCTCACAGGTCCTGAGATGGAGCTGGTGAGAGGTAATTGAATCATGGGGGTAGGTTTCCCCCATACTGTTCTTGTGATAGTGAATAAGTCTCATGAGGTCTGATGGTTTTATAAATGGGAGTTCCCCTGCACAAGCCCTCTTGCCTGCCACCATGTAAGACGTCACTTTGCTCTTCCTTTGTCTTCTGCCATGATTATGAGGTCTCCCCAGCCATGTGGAACTGTGAGTCCATTAAACCACTTTTTCTTTATAAATTACCCAGTCTTGGGTATGTCTTTATTAGCAACGTGAGAACAAACTAATACAGCACCCCATATATGTAGTCACCAGACCTATTACATAGTACAGCTAATAGGAATAGGGATTATTTTAACAATACCTACATTCTCCCAATGGGCAGTTGATGGACCATATTAAATAATAATACTTGGAATCCAATTTCAGTTCTAGATTGTAAACACATTCAGGGAGACTAGTACTGTCCCTGTTAGATTTGGAATCCTGAAATCATGGAAACATGACATCTAATTTCTACCCCTATTCAAAATAATATATGGAGCCCAGGCGACATAATAAGACCTCATCTCTAAAAAAAAAAAAAAAAAAAAAAAATTAGCTGGGGGTGTTGGCCCATGCCTGTAGCCTCAGCTACTCAGGAAGCTGAGGTGGTAGGATCACTTGAGCCTGGGAGGTCGAGGCTGCAGTGAGCCATGATCACACCACTGCACTCCAGCCTGGGCAACAGAGCAAGACCCTGTGTCAAAAACAAAACAAAATAATATGTGGTATATGGGAAAAGAATGCTTTTGTTGGGAAAGGAAAAAAATGAGATTGTAACCATTCTCATTTTTACCTCAGTTGGCCAGTGCTGTTTTATCCACCAAACATGTTGTTGCCATTGAACAATTATAGCGGAAGTGCAATTTAGGTACAGGTTGTGAATCCAAATATGTTGGGTGTTCCAAGTTAGGGTGAGATAGGTAGCAGCAATTAAGTTTGCAACCAGACAATATTTGATTTAAATTATACTGCCATTTGGTGCAATATGGAGTTCATACAGAAGTTACTTTTAGGACAAGTATAACACTTAAGATTATGATATGTGACATTATTATGACGTTGATAATAAAACATTTTGAAAATTGAAACTCAGTTCACCTCAAGTTGTATTTCCAGCAAAAAAATGAATGGCTAGAAGAGCAATTAGATAAATCATCAATTAGTTACAGTTCTAAGTGAAATACACTAAAAAAATCGTAAGGTACAAATACAAACAAACAAAGGGGGGAGGAAAATTATTAGATTAGTCATAAGACTATCAAAATATAAGTTCAAGGTTTTTTTCTATGATAGATTGTTTCCTTTCTTCATTGTCTTTACCTGAAAGGACCTCTCAGTTGTTCACACTATTATTAATTATTTTTCTAGTATGTCTATGTTACAAATATTATAAATGCTGCAAAAATTGCAAATGTCACCGAAAGAATAGAACTCCAGCCCAAATTAAGTTAGTTCATTGATCTGAACTAACAGCTGTAGCATGTATGTAAGAGTAGTCTTCTGATGACTATTTGTCCAACACATTATTTCCCTATTTCTGATCAACTGAGGAAGGGCTTTCTATTTTAAATTTTTTCTTTTTTTTTTTGAGACAGAGTTTCATTCTTGTTGCCCAGGCTGGAGTGCAGTGGCATGATCTTGGCTCACTGCAACCTCTGCCTCCTGGGTTCAAGTGATTCTCCTGCCTCAGCCTCCTGAGTAACTGAGATTACAGACGCCCACCACCACGGCCAGCTAATTTTTGTATTTTTAGGAGCGACAGAATTTCTCCATGTTGGCCAGGCTGGTCTCAAACTCCTGACCTCGTGATCTGCCCGCCTCTGCCTCCCAAAGTGCTGGGATTACAGGCGTGAGCCACCGCGCCCGGCCTTGTTTTAAATTTTTTCAATCCTAAAGTCCCAAGGTTTATAAAACACATCAAATGGCCTATTCTTCCTCCCAAATCCTCAAGGCTCTTCAGCAATATGGTTGACCATGCAACACATCATCGCATCTGAGGAAGAGCCTAAGAAAATAATTCTAATTGCAATGATCACCTCTTTTCTCCATAACGTGAGGAGATATTAGCATGACAGGAGAGCCTCTCGCATTCTGAAAGGAAATACAGGAATTTTTGCATCCTCACTGACAAACCAAATGACAGAACTTCATATAGGAGTGAAAAATAGAACAAGGGCACTTAAAAATTGCAATTTGATTCCCCTATGCCCTATAATTCCAAGCAAAGGGGACCTGTCCTCTTCAAATCCATCAGATATATTATTTGGTTTTCAAAGTCCTCTTTTGGAGAATTTAACCAAAAGGGAAAGATTGTTAGAAAAAAGAAAATCTGAAAGAAAAAGTTTTAAAACACAGCCCAAGATGGCTGCAGGCTGGACAAATAGGTACTAATATAAGGCCTATGAACTAAAGCTGAAGTCTCGCCTGCTAGGGTGGAGTCTGTCAAATATTTCACTGGCATGACTGATTGTAACCTTGCCTATCAGATGAAGCACAAATGCAGGGTAGAATCAATCACCCCTCTCCAGACCTTAAGACCCCTACGTATTCCACAACTTTTTACTCTATATATGTTAACTGCATATTTCTTTATTTATGCATAATGTCACTAAGCACCAATCAGAATTGTAAGTGTCACCTTTCCTTCAATGCCCCTGTGGAGACAGGAAGTGACTCCATCTTGGATATGAATGTGCCATGTTGTATTCTAATTAACCCCAGTCCTGCAAATGCCTTCTGATTCTTACTTTATTTACTATCCTTAGTGTAAGAAGATGACAATCTGGATGTCATCACACAAATCATAGGCTATGATGCATGTAACATTCTTGCCTGTTCTGGAGGCTGCCTTTTATTGTCTTGCTGGACACACACGGCCTTTCCCTATGGTACGGAAGCCCCGGGTCTGGGGAGTAGCAGTGTGGAGATCTATCTTCTGCCTTGCAGCTAAAATCCCAAGACTACGCTTCTGCCTGTAAGTTCTCCCCCAGTAAAACACTCTAGACCAAACTGAATTTGTTTCCCTCCTTTTCTGGTTTCCAGCTCCCTTGGCATTTGGGGGTCATTTTGGATATAAGGCCCTTTCATGGAACAGCCCCCTTCTCCCATTTTCTTTCTTTTGTTTGTTTGTTTGTTTGTTTGCTCTGTTTTGAGACAGGGTCTCACACTGTCGCCCAGGCTGGAGTGCAGTGGCATGATTTTGGCTCACTGCAACCTCCGCCCTTGGGTTTTGTTGAGACAGAGTCTGGCTCTATCACCCAGGCTAGAGTGCAATGGCGCAATATTGGCTCACTGCAACCTCCACTTCCCGGTTCAAGCAATTCTCCTGCCTCAGCCTCCTGAGTAGCTGTGACTACAGGCGTATGCCACCATGCCCGGCTAATTTTTGTATTTTTGTAGGGAAGGGGTTTCACCATGTTGGCCAGGCTGCTCTCAAACTCCTGATCTCAGGTGATCTGCCTGCCCCGGCCTCCCAAAGGGCTAGGATTACAGGCGTGAGCCACTGTGTCCAGCCTAAATTTTTAAAACATATATTGAGAGAACTGAAAAGAGGAAGCAGGGAGATATAACAGAAACAAGGACCATCCCTCATATGGAAAGTCAATACATGACATTTGAAGCAAGGGTCGTGAAATCGCATCACGAGCTTGTTATTTGGAACTATTGAGATAAATGCTAGAAGAAATGCCTAACAGAATTCGAAGTATTGGCCTTGGAGGTCAGGAGTCCGGGAGTTGGGAGCTGAGGAGACACACTCGTGAGTCCATTTTTGATAAACTTCAACTGTGCCATGCATCCTTTAAATTTGAAATTTTTGAAAAGTTAAAGGTTAAAACAAATCAAAAGGGCCTTGCAGAGCTGTGTTCTCACCAGTCCCCATGGCAGTCCCTTGGCAATTCACAGATAGGGCTCCCACTACCCAGGTTAGCTCAGGCCACAAGCCCGGGTGCCTCCTCCTCCTTCTCATGTGGGAGGTTATGTAACCCATCCAAGGTCACAGAGGCAGTGGGTGTCAGTCCACAGTCACGGCTCAGGGCTTCTGTCAGAACAGGGACCTCCTCGGGGTGGGGCATGTGAGTGCCCTTGTGCTGTGACTCAACCCAGTTCCCCGTGTGACTCCACAGGGAGCTCAGAGAAAGTCAGCCCACACCCACTTTCACCTGAGGACACCCCAGTGGGGCAGAGCGGGCCTTCCCTGCTCCACCCCAAGCAGGACTCATGCCCCAGCCTTTCTGGGGCACATTGCTACATATTTCAAAATGAGCAAATAAGTACTTTCATGAACATGGCTAGTGGGGAAGAAAGGAGATTATTGCCCTCATTTTGTGGATGAGAAAATTGAAGTTAAAAGAGGGTAATGAGCCGGGTGTGGTGCTCACGCCTGTAATCCTAATGCTTTGAGAGGCAGAGGCAGGTGGATCACCTGAGCTCAGGAGTTCGAGACCAGCCTAGGCAACGTGGTGAACCCTGTCTCTACTAAAACACAAAAATTAGTTGAGTGTGGTGGCACGCACCTGTAGTCCCCAGCTACTTGGGAGGCTGAGACAGGAGAATCACTTGAACCCAGGAGAGAGAGGTTGCTGTGAGCTGAGACTGTACCACTGCACTCCAGCCTGGGTGACAGAGTGAGACTCTGTCTCCAAAAAAATAAAACAAAAAAGAGGATAATGATTTGTTCAGGGCACACCACTGATCCCACCCCTGATTTGGATGCAGGCCTGACTCTAGCACCTGGGTTCTTGGGTCACTGAGGTAAAGCACACCGACTCAGGTTTGTAAAACGTGGGCCAAATAGCAGCTGAGTCACTGGGTTGCTGTGAAGGTCAAATGAGGTCAGGTAGATATGGGACTCTTGGGAGGGTTGTTGGTACATCCCAACCACCTCACACATTTCAGCTGTTAATGGTGATGATGATGTCAGAGCTGGGAGGGCTGGAGAGATGCCCCAAACCTGGGGTTCAGGTGTAGCCTGTTGAGGCTCCCTTGAGAATCTAATGAAAGCAGATGACCCTCTGTTCTGCAGGCAGCCTCAAGACAGTGTTTTGCACGTTAAGACCCTCCTAGGTGCTCTAACATCTTGCATTTCCACAGATGATAAAATGAAGCCTCTGGCTGATATTTCCTTGGATCTGTTTCCCAGCTCAGGAAGGTGTTCTTGAATTCTGAAGCAGACATCTGGAGCCTGTGACTGAGCAGCTGCCATGATAGGAAAGGGGAAAGACCTCTGGTTACCTTCCAGAAAGACGAGAGAAGGTGTCTGTCTCCTCCACGACCTAACTGTACACAGCAGGATGCAATTACCTCTAGAACCACTGAGGAAGCAGACAGTAAACTGGACATCCATCTGTCCCGAGGCACAAAAATATTTGCAGGCATGAAAATATTTGCAGGCACCTCCCCTGTCCAGATTCAGACTAGGCCCTTCCACCACAGCAGTCCCCACAGCTGGGTGGAAGCCTGGAGGTCAGGAAGGAGGAGCACTAGTTGCTTTCAACACTTTAATGGTGAAATCATGCAGAGAAGCACTTCTCATGTTAATCCATCTCACACACATTCCAAGAGCACCTACTATGTGTAAGGCACACAGTGGGACAAGCAGATGAACAAACAGAATCTCTATGGGAAGTGGTGAGTGATATTCTAGCAGTTCTCATACAATGCTGCGGGATGTAAAACACACTCTAGCTGGGGGAACTGACCAGGAAGGAACACGGGCTTGTTGAAACACATGATATTGGAAGTGACTATATCAAGATGCCCCAAAGTCAACTCATGACTTTTACCACCAACCTGACCTTTCACTGCCCAGTGAAAGTTGCCATCATCCGATTCAGTTACATGTCACACTTCCCACACTCTCACTCTCCATACACATCTCGGGTCTTGCTGACTTTTCCTCCTCTATGTCTCTGCCGTCCACTTCTCTCCATCTTTAACATCTACTTCAGCAGCTTCTCCTTTGGTCCACCCTCCAATCTAGCTTCCAATCTGAACGACCTCATCTAAGAACAGATGTGATCATGGTTAATCCCTTTTGAAAATCTTTCAATGGGCCGGGCACGGTGACTCACGCCTGTAATCCCAGCACTTTTGGAGGATGAGGTGGGCTGATCACCTGAGGTCAGGAATTCAAGACCAGCCTGGCCAACATGGTGAAACCCCGTCCGTACAAAAATACAAAAATTAGCTGGGTGTGTTGGCATGCACTTGTAATCCCAGCTACTCAGGAGGCTGAGGCAGGAGAATCGCTTGAGCCCAGGAGGCAGAGGTTGCAGTGAGCCAAGACCATGCTATTGCACTCCAGCCTGGGAGAGTGAGACTCCGTCTCAAAAAAAAAAAAAAAAAAAAATATATATATATATATATATATTTCAGTGGTACTTCTATTGTTATCTGTTTTTTTGTTTGTTTGTTTGTCTGTTTGAGACGGAGTCTCGCTCTGTCACCAGGCTGGAGTGCAGTGGTGCAATCTTGGCTCACTGCAAGCTCCACCTCCTGGGTTCAAGCAATTCCCTTGCCTCAGCCTCCCAAGTAGCTGGGACTACAGGTGTGTGCCACCATGCCTGGCTAATTTTTTTTTTTTGAGTAGAGACGGGGTTTCACCATGTTAGCCAGGATGTTCTCGATCTCCTGACCTCGTGATCTGCCAGCCCTGGCCTCCCAAAGTGCTGAGATTACAGGCGTGAGCCACTGCGCCCAGCCTGTTATCTGTTTGAACAAGTCCCAGTCTTCCTTCCAGGTCTGGTTCAAATGGAACTTCTCCCCAGTTCGCCAGTAGGGTGTGTTCTCTCTCCCGCAGTATTTCATGAGAACGTCAAGAACAGGGCTTAGGAGCCCCCTCTTAGTCTGGCCCAGACCTTTCTTTCTGCCTCATCTTGCATTGTAGCCCTCCTCATTATCCACCCCTCCGCAGAGCTGCTCTGCTTGTAATAAGTCATATTACCTAGGCTCCCTCTCATCTCACCTTTTTGCGTACGTTCTTCCCCATCTCTGGCCAAGTCCATTTTTCTTCCCCTCTTTGCCTGGATGATTCATTATTTATTTTTTGGCTGCTCAGACACTCATTCGTAAGAGGTGCTAAAACCTGAGAAAATGAAGTGTTGGAAGGATTGTTTGATAAGCTGCTTGGAATGTCAGTGAGTTCTCTAAGAGGCATGCCTCAATCATAATGGCTGGGAGTTGATTGCCTTCCTAGAAGATTCCGTCTGGGTAAATATTAGGCTCTTGCTTTGCTAGTAATTAGGGTGAGCAAATGTGGGCCACAGCTGAATTGTTTAGGACAGGAAAGAGAAGCCAAGGACTGTCAAAAGAAACCTTCCTTTTTCTAAACCTTCCTCCACATAATGTTGTTCCTCCTCCAAATAAATGTTAAACTAGTTTTAGTTGAAATTGAGAGCAAAACCCACAAACAATAAAAAGGAAGTCGGGAGAGGCAGAAAAAAATGCACAGAACAGAAGAATGTGTCATTAAGAGTTAAACATCATCAGAAAAAGAAGAGATATGCATAAAACAAGAACACTATGCTATGGAAAAGAAACAATCAGAGAACAAGAAAGAGCTCTTAGAAATTAAAAATGTAGGCCAGGCGCAGTGGCTCACGCCTGTAATCCCAGCACTTTGGGACGCCAAGGCAGGTGGATCACCTGAGGCCAGAAGTTCAAGACCAGTCTGGACAACATGGTGAAACCGGTCTCTACTAAAAATACAAAAAATTAGTTGGGCCTGGTGGTGGGCACCTGTAATCTCAGCTACTTTGGAGGCTGAGGCAGAAGAATCTCTTGAACTTGGGAAGCGGAGGTTGTAGTGAGCCGAGATCATACCATTGCATTCCAGCCTGGGCAACAAGAGCTAAATTCTGTCTCAAAAAGAATTAAAAAATAAAAATAAAAAAGAATAAAAATGTAATAGCTGTTTGGTCAGGATAGGGTCAATGCTGTAATAAACCATCACAATCTCAGTGGGTTGTGACTATGAAAGCTCATTTCTTGTTCCCATCACAGTCCCATTCTTCCCCAAGTCACAGGAAGGAATTAGCTCCATGTAGTCATTCAGGGACCCAGGTAACTTCCTTCATGAGGTCTTGCCATCTCCTAGGGTATTGAAGTACCCTACTTCTAGCCAGCAGATGAAAAAGAGCAGGAGAAGAAAAGAAGATACAGAAAGAAAATAAAAGTTACTGGGCACCACTGGGGAAGTTGGGGCACCAACTTATTTCTCTAAAAATTGTTAATTAAAGGAAAAGAATTAAGCATTTTTTATGCCTAACTGCATTTTCTGGTAATTAAATAGCCAAAATGAATGAAGGAAAGCTCTTCTATGCAGAAGAATCTCAGCTACTACATGAAGAAAAAATTAGAATTAGAAAATTATCATTTTTTAAGCCCGTAAGAAAATAACTGATTCAAGCAATGGTTTTCAATGAATGCCAAAATCACTCAGTGAAAGGTTGATGGAGAACTTTTCAGTGAAGGGTAAGGATGCCATTGCCTGAACCTAAAGATAGATCTTAGCATCATTAAAAGCAAGACCAGCAGACATCATATGCCTCCAGGTGTGATGCCCTGGAGACTTACAAGGTATCCCATGAAGTATAAAGAAACAAGTGACTGTATCCCTAGTGTAAAAACTCTACATGAGAATTGACCCAGTTTCTTCAGGAAGTCAATAGCACTGAGAACAAATATAGGAAGAGGAATTAATTTATGTTAAAAGAGAGTTAGAGGCTGGGCACAGTGGCTCATGCCTGTAATCCCAGCAATTTGGGAGGCTAAGGCAGCCAGATCACTTGAGGTCAGGAGTTTGAGACCAGCCTGGCCAACATGGTGAAACCTTATCTCTATTAAAAACACAAAAATTAGCCAGGCGTGGTGGCCCACACCTGTAGTCCCAGCTACTCAGGAGGCTAAGGAGCGAGAATCGGCCGAACTGGGGAGATGGAGGTTGCAGTGAGCCAAGATCACACCACTGCACTCCAGTCTGGGTGACAGAGCGAGACTCCATCTCAAATAATAATAATGATTTTTAAAAAGTCAACTAATAACATAAGGTGATGAGTCTGGAAAGGATGGCAAGAAAGCACACTTCATAAATATGAAGGAAAATGAAGAAACCACTTGTGTTAGGGTTCTCTAGATGGACAGAACTAATAGGATATATATATATATATATATATATAAAAGGGAGTTTATTAAGTATTAACTTACATGATCACAAGGTCCCACAATAGGCTGTCTGCAAGCTTGAGGAGCAAGGAGAGCCAGTCCGAGTCTCAAAACTGAAGAACTTGGAGTCCGATGTTCAAGGGCAGGAAGCATCCAGCATGGGAGAAAGATGTAGGCTGGGAGGCTAGGCCAGTCTTACCTTTTCACGTTTTTCTTCCTGCTGTATATTCGCTGGCAGCTGATTAGATGGTGCCCACCAGATTAAGGGTGGGTCTGCCTTCTCCAGCCCGCTGCCCCAAATGTTAATCTTCTTTGGCAACACCCTCACAGACACACCCAGGATCAATACTTTGCATCATTAATCCAATCAAGTTGACACTCAGTATTAACCATGATAAGTCCACCCCTTGTCAAGCTGAACCCATACACATCTCCTGAGATCATACATAATCTTCAAATAAAGACAATAATAAGGTCATAATTATGCCTAAAATAATACAACTATCCTTGGTATAACTGGAAACCCACCAATCCCCAACCCAAATATTATTACATAAAGTTAATAATACTTAAATGTTGATATGAAGTCAGTAAATCTTATGTCACATGATAAAGGAAAAGGAAATAAAATGGATATATTTTCTTCGTACAAGTGTATACATGCACAAACATGTTTTTAGCCAAAGAAGGAGGAAATACTCATGATAGTTACAGTCCTCATTTCTGCAGCTGGTCACATGGTCATAGGTGGTATTGATGACTACCTTCTTCTACTACCCATTCTGTATTCCCTTTGCCTTCAGCAAGCACCTCAGCAGGTTGTGGTTTTTTTCCTGGTGGAGTGACCCAAACCTTCATTCCTGAGGGGTCTGGGCTATTTGTAGTCCTGCCTGGATTGGGCTATTGTAGTTTCCCATTGACCTTAATCAAAGGGCATGGTAATACTAAGAGATGCTCTAAAGGATGTCCTGTATTCCATGCATACTCTTCCTTACCTCTGTTATGGAGTAGTAGACTGATTTTATCTTGATAGTTCACCTTCCCACTCCATCTCCCTTCTGGCTCCCCCATCTGCTGAGAGCTACTTCCACTCAATAAAAACTTGCACTCGGTCCCTAAGCCCACTTGTGATCTGATTCTTCCAGTACACCAAGGCAAAAACCCTGGGATACAGAAAGCCCTCTGTCCTTGTGATAAGGCAGAGGGTCTAATCGAGCTGATTAACACAAGCTGCCTACAGATGGCAAAACTAAAAGAGCACTCTGTAACACACACCCATTGGGGCTTCAGGAGCTGTAAGCATTCACCCCTAGACGCTGCCTTGGGGTTGAAGCCCCACAACCTGCCCATCTGCATGCTCCCCCTAGAGGTTTGAGCAGCAGGGTACCAAATAAGCGAGCCACACCCCCATTGCAGGCCCTGCGAGGGGGATAAGGGAACTTTTCCCATTTCACTTGTGCTGTGATTCAGTTCCCTGGGTGACTCCGCAGGGAGGCTGGAGGGAGAGAGTTCTCCCAGAGGGACCGTCCCACACCCACTTCCACGTAAGAACACCCCAGTGGGGCAGAGCAGGCCCTCCCTGCTCCACCCCAAGCAGGGCTTGTGCCCTGGCCTTTCTGGGGTGTGCTCCTGCATACTTCAAGCTCAGCCAACATGAGATACTCTGACTCAGGTGTAGGGTCAGGTGGGGAGAAATGAATGAGACTGGAACAAGCCAACCCAGGCCTATGCACCGAGTTAAGGGTGTACACACTCACTGGGCAATGGGGCAGGGCATTATCGTCCCCATTTTATGGATGAAGATATTAAAGTTCAAAAGTTTAGATGGCTTGCCCATGGTCTCACAACTGCTGTGGAGTGTGGTAGTGAAGTTCATGGACTCTGCAACCAGACTGCCAACCTTTGAGCCTGTTCTGCTGCTGATCTGGGCAAGTACTTGACCTTTCTGTGCCTCCATTTTCCTCTGCCAAATGGTGAGGCTAACACATGCTACTTGGTAGGGTTGTTATGAGGACTGAATAAGCCAATACACATGAAAAGCTGAGGATAACTTTTCCTTTGTAGTCACAACTATGCTGTTTGGTATAAGAGGCCTACCTTTCGGCCTATTTTGGCTTTCAATACACTTACCTCACTAAGTTTAATATTTCTAATTTTTGATTTAGAGCAAGAGATGTGTGACATTTTCACTTAAACATGTAGAGACCATTTTAGGGTTATTCATTGGCCTAATTTTAATATTGTTGGGTCTCAGGGAATTGAGAGGCCTGAGGAGAAGGAGAGAGGAGTAGAGGAACCACTGATTGATATAGTAGTTAGAACACATGCAATATTTCTTAAGTTCTCTGTCTTATATGGGTGCAATTTGTGGCACCCCAAAACAATTACAATAGAAACATCAAACATGAGTGATCACAGATCACCATAACAGATACAGTAGAAATGAAAAAGTTTGGGCTGGGTGTGGTGGCGCACACATGTAATCCCAGCACTTTGGGAGACTGAAATGGGCAGATCGCTTGAGGTCAGGAGTTCGAGACCAGCCTGGCCAACATGGCGAAACCCCATCTCTAATAAAAATACAAAAAAAAAAACATTACCTGGGCGTGGTGCCTTGCACCTGTTGTCCCAGCTACTTGGGAGGCAAAGACACGAGAATCAGTTGAACCTGGGCAGAGGTTGGGGTGAGCCAAGATTGCATCACCATACTCCAGCCTGGGTAACAAAGCTAGACCCGAAAGGGAAAGGAAAGGAAAGGAAAGGAAAGGAGAAAGGAGGAAGGAAGGAAGGAAAAGAAAGAAAGAGAGACAGAAAGAAAGAAAGAAAAGAGTGAGTTTGAAATATTGTAAGAATTACCAAAACATGACACAGAGACACAAAGTGAGCACATGCTTTAGGGAAAAAGGTGTCAGTACACTTGCTCAACAAGGGGTTGCCACAAACTTTTGCCACAAATATTCAATTTGTAAAACAAAACAAAACAAAACAAAAACACAAAAAATATCTGCAGGTGCAACAAAGCAAGTGCAATAAAATGAGGGGTGCCTGTACTGTAAATTGCTTTTGTAAAGATGCACAGCTCTACCAAGTGCCACGAACAATGAGCATAGCTTCCCTTCCTCCACTCCTGACCCTGAACACCCCTGCCCAAGGGTTCTTCTTTTTTGCCACTGTGATGAGCAACCAGCTCAAGCCAGCCCAAGTCAGCTCAAATGGCAAAAACTGGTCCAAACTTGCCAAGACCGTCCTTGGCCTCCCGAGTCCGTACTGTATTGGATCCAACCAGATAAAACCAGCTCAAACTGGCCCAAACCCAATCAGCCATGTCAGTCCAAGCTTACATATTCTTGCAACCTTTCCAACTTTTGTCCAAATCTCCTCCTGGCTTCCTGAGAGCCACCGCTTGAACAAAAGCACACACTCCCCACAGTACGCAATGTCACTCAGGCCCTGGGCAGCCTAACTCACATGGGCTCTATTCAACACATGCTGCAGAGTCAAAAATCTACTAAAAGAGATAGTTGGGTTGTTTTGTTTTGGTTTGGTTTTGCCTTAGCCAAAGTTTGTTTGTTTGTTTGTTTTGATTGCACTTTGAACTTGCACTTTTTAATTTTGATTTGCACTTCACTCTGAACAGACTAAAGAGGAAATTTCTTGGCAGGAAAGTGAGGGATCTCAGAGAAAGCAGGCGAAGAATTCAGCCTCAGGAAAGACAGGAAACCAGGAACTGGAAAGCCCTCAGGAGTTTCAGGGACACTTCTCTCATTCATGTCTCCATCCTGAAGTGGAAACCGAGGCAGGAGAGCAGCTTGTTCAAGGCCAACAGCCCTTTAGAGCAGAGCCTTGTCAGGGGCACTGGGGCCCTCACCGCGGGGGCCTGGAGATCGGAGGCTGATGCTGGCTGGCTCAGTCTGTGACCAGGGACCTGACCCACCAGGAAGCCCTGGGTGCCCACTGACTCCACCACAGGCCCACAGCGACCTGGCTATCCTCCTCAGGACCCTGGAGCCCTGAGAGGTTGTGTGGGATCAGAAGCTATACAGATCGGGGGCTCTCTTTAAGATTTAAGGGACAGAATGCAAAATTATTAAAACAGAATTGCTGAGCCCATCCCTGGGTCTTGAAAGGGGTTGGAGAAGAATGAAGACCACCGGGGGTTCAGCCGCATTTGCTTTATGATGAATCCGCCCCTGTGAGAAGCAGCTAGAGGCAGAGCCCAAAGAAGAAGCCCTTGGCAGAGCCGCAAGCGCGACACCGCATTCCTTGGACACTGCTCTCCCATGAAGGCCCAGAGGGCCTTGCTGAGGTCTGAGAGGGGCTGGCCACCAAGGGAATGAGAGACTTGGTGTTAGACAGTCCTCCACTGTCACCAGCTGTGTGATGACAAGCACATTAGTTCAGTTCTGTGAGCCTCTCTTTCAGGAAGTGATCATAAAAGCACCCCCTTCCACCTCACAGGTGCTGAGAATGTAAGAGAAGAAGGTCAGCTCTCCCTCTGCTGGTGGGACAAAGGGCCCAGTGGTGGCCTGCAGGCTCAGGGGTGTCTGCTCCCACTGCCTGGCCTCTATCTGCTCCTGGCACCTGCTCCCATCTCAGAGCGGGGTTGGGGCCAAGCCCTGGGGCCTTGAATGGCAGCGGGAGGCAGACAGAGTCCTGGGCAGAAGGGGGCAGGTCCCCAGTAAGACCCCACTTTCAGGTCAGGGAAGGCCTGAAGGCTGCGGGCCAGGCTGCCAGTCCCATGGACTGGAGTAGGGACTCATGGTGCCTCTTCCAGCCCACCCATGGCTGCCCGTGGACCAATTGGCATGGACTTCCTCCCCGATAAAAGGTCCATAAAAGCCCTAGGCTCAGCCAGAGCAGATCAGAGGATGGCCAGAGGATGAAAAGGGCAGAGAGACAATGGCATAACCAGCTGCAGAGAGGAGTACTCTCTGCTGATAGCTGGAGATGATGGGATGACTAGCTGCAGAGAGGATCTACCTTCTCCACTGAGAGCTACAGAGACAACCTGCTGGCAGGGAGGAGCCACCCTCTCCAAGGCCTCCTCTCTGCTGAGAACTGAACACTGGACAGATGACCTGCCTGCAGAGAGGAGCTACACACTGCCAGTCTCTGAGCTGTTGTAACACTAAATAAAACTCTTCTTCATCTTGTTCGCTCTTTGCTTGTCTGCATACCTCATTCTTCCTGGACACAGGACAAGAACTTGGGCAAAGGTGCTGTGGCCACAGATGTTTCCAGCCAAAAAATTGACACCCCAAAGATCCCATAACACTAGGGCACTTGGACTTTATCCTGCACGTATGGGCTGCCACAAATGGGATTACACAGTGGGCAGCAGGCTCAGGAGAGCACATTGGAAGGGGCTCTGTGGTGGCCAAGTGTGGTGGCAAATGCCTGTAATCCCAGCACTTTGGGAGGCCAAGGCAGGTGGATCACCTGAGGTCAGGAGTTCAAGACTAGCCTGGCTAACATGGTGAAACCCCGTCTCTACTAAAAATACAAAAATTAGCCAGGCATGGTAGTGCATGCCTATAGTCCTTGCTACTCAGGAGGCTGAGGCATGAGAATCACTTGAACCCAGGAGGCAGAGGTTGCAGTGAGCCAAGATCATGCCATTGCACTCCAGCCTAGGGGATAGAGCGAGACTGTCTCCAAAAAAAAGAAAAAAGAAGGAGCTCTGTGGGGTCATGTGGTCAATGGATTAGAGAAAATGAGACCACAGCAGGGAGGCCACCAGGCTGTTATGCTGGCTCTGGAGAGAACTAGTGAGGGGCTGGAACCTGACAGTGACCTGGGAGAGAGGGGAGAAGGGAGGGGCTGTGTGCATGAGACATTCTGGGAGTAGAACAGGGAGGATTTAAAAAAAAAAAAAAAAAAGCTGTTGGCACACAGTAGGCTTTCTCTACCACCTCCAGTGTGAATGACTTGGTGGCCCATTGATGAGGGAGGTGATGGAGAAGTTCAAAATGGAGGACAAAGCCCAGATTTCTAGCTGAGGAGTGAGGTACACTCTGGCTAAGGGAAGCAGCCCTTCTGCTAGATGGGGGCCCATAGCGGGCTCCCTTTGGCTTGTGTTGAATCTGAGTGAACTGTGGTACATCCTTGGGTCGGTGATCAAGAGGTTGTGAGATTTTCAGGTCTGGAGTGTGGGAGAGAGGTCACAGCTGGAGAGAGAACCTGGGAACCACCAGCAGAGGTGAATCCTGGTGCTATGGAAAGTAGACACAGACGACCCCAGGCTGAGAAGTGAGCTCCAGCCTCAAGACTTGGAGGCCATAAGGGCCAAAGGGTGACCTGTGGCAGGGGGTTGGAGGTTGAAGTTAAATCATGCCCCCACAAAATTTGTGTCCACTGGATGACTGGTGTCCTTATAAGAAGACGAGAGGTCGCAGAGACAAAGAGAAAAACGTTGTGAGGCAGAGACTAGAGTTATGCTGCCGGAAGCCAGAAAAGGCCTGGGGCTACTGGAAGATGCAAGAGGCAAGGAAATATTCTTCCCTGGAGGCTTCAGAGGGAGAGTGACCTTGCCAACCCTTGGCTTCAGACTTCGAACCTCCAAAACTATGAGAGAATACATTTCTGTCATTTTTATTTTATTTTATTTCATTTTTAAAAATAAGACACGGTCTTTCTATGTTGCCTAGGCTGGCCTTAAACTGCTGGGCTCACATGATCCTCCTGTTGGATACAATGAGTTCAAAATTTCTCTTCAAAGAATCAATATGTCAATATGTTCAGTTCTTTGTCCTCCATTTTAAAGTTTAACTTCCCCGTAGTTTCAGTAAACAACATTTCCCCCCAGTTTTAATCAACAGTTCACATCTGTTCCCCTGGTTACCTGCTCTGCGTCCTGACTCATCCCAGTCGCCTGCTTTGACCTGAATCACCCCTGGTCACCTGCTCTGACCTAAGTCACCTTTAGTTACCTGTTCCTAACTGTCCTTCCCACCAAACTACTCACCCCGCCACTGGTTGGTTAGACCTGGAGACCTGTGACTTACATACTCAGACCCACTCACCCTCTCCCACCCCCCAGGGGCAAAGAAAACTCACTGGAATGTCTTCCATCTGGAAAGAGTTCACATTTCCCAAAGCCTGCTCACACCCCTAAGTATCGTACCCATAATCCGTGCTTCTTATATCCTGAGTGTTTGGGCATAACCAAGACCATTTTGCAGGCGGGAAATTTGATGTTCTGGGATGCCCTCATGAGATGCACCTGACTGGATGGGCTGTTGAGCTCCTCTAGCTTCTCTGAGTGGCCTCTGTTACCCCAATCTGCTCTTTGCTTCCCACATGTCAGGGGAAGTTCCTCTTCAGCTCCAGGGACTCTGGGATCCCTGAGGACCTGGCTGAGTTGAGTGGTAGCAGAGAGGGTGGGAGAGGCCCTGCTGAAGGGAGGGGAGACACCTTCCTTGGCTGAGCTGGAAGCTGAGAAATCAATGGCTGTACCTGCTATAGCTGCAGGAATGTGGCCTTGGGGTGTGACGAGCTCCTCCCCTCCCTCCTCTCCCTCCCCAACCATCTGGTTTGCCTGAGACTCAGGAGCTTCCTAGGACTCAGGATTTACAGTGCTAGCACCAGGAATGTTCCAGACAAATCCAGGCAAACTGGTCACCTTGTGTCCCCAGGCTCTGCAATCTCTGTTTCTCATCTCCAATCCTGGCCACTCACTGTTCTCTGAGCAGAGGCTCATTCCCATGCCTGAGCCAAGTTGTTCCCACACCTGAGCCACGCTTCCTACCCACTTTTACCTACTGAGTCTGCTCTGCCTCCAGGTCCCACCATTCTCCCTCCAAGAAGCCACCCACTCCTCCAAATGGATGGCTTCCACCTGAACTGTCCTCAAAGTATGTCCCATGTTCCTCCCTGTGCTGCAGCCAGCTGCGCCTGCCTTTAGCTTTCCACGGGCCTCAGGACAACTCGAAGACTGGGTCTGTACCTGCCTCCCCTGTCCCCCTAGCATTGGGCACACATCCTGGCTTGGCCTGAGTGGGACACCCTACCAACACTCTATGAAAAGACCCAGGATGCACGGTGGGGTCTCTGTGACATCTAGACTCCAGGAGGAGAGCCAGCAAGAACAGGGTGGCCGAAGGAAAGGCTGGCCCTAAACGATATATTCATCCCTCTCTTAATCCCAACAACCCTACGGGGAAGTTAAAGTTATTATTATTACCACTATTTTACAAGGAAAACTAGAGTTCAACTAAGTTAGTTAACCTGCCCAAATTCAAAGCTAGTAGCAGTGGTGCCTAAATTTGAGCCCAGTTCTTCCTTATTCCAGTGACATGCTCTTAACCACTATGATATGTTGATGAACTTTATAGAAACGCTTTCTGGGACAAGGCAAGGGCATGAGTAAATAAAAAGCGGGGAGGAGCGGCAGGATGAATTTAAGGATGTAAACTGACACCAGTTAGGTATGAATTGAGCAGGTGTGTGGGCTGCATTATTTAACATAAAAGATCAATAGCTCATTTTTTGTAGTCACTCTGTGAAGAAGTAGCTTCTAATGCATCCCCTTCAACCACCGTTCAAGAGAGTGGGAAAGGAGGGATGCAGAGGCAAATGACAAGGAGGGTGGGCAGGGCAGGCCGCTGCTGAGAAAAGTCAGTGTAAGACCTGACCAAAGACACAGGCATGCGGTGGCTCACACCTGTAATGCCAGCACTTTGGGAGGTTGAGGCAGGCGGATTGCTTGAGCCCAGAAGTTTGAGACCAGCCTGGGCAACATGGCAAAACTCCATCTCTACCAAAAATATAAAAATTAGCTGGGTGTGGTGGTACACACCTATAGTCTCAGCTATTCAGGAGGCTGAGGTGGGAGGATCGCCTGAGCCCTGAGGGGTCGAGGCTGCAGTGACCCGAGATCATGCCACAGCACTCCAGCCTGGGCAACAGAGTAAGACTCTATCTCAAAAAGAGAGGAAAGAAAGAGAAAGGGAATGGAGGAAGGGAGGGAGGAAAGAAAGAAAAGAAAGAAAAAAGGAAAGGAATGGAAAGGAAAGGAAAATAAAAGAAAGAAAAGAAAAAAGAAATGAAAAGAGAAAAGGAAAGAACTGACCCAAAATGACAGCAAGATGTTTTTGGAAGGTCTGCATAGGATTTCATAGTTACCCAAACCTCTGCATCCTCCCTGCCATCCCAACTCCCAACAGTTCCCAGGGGCCTACCTACCAGAGTGTCTTAAAGCCCTCCAGCCTAGCTGGCTCTGGGTTAAGGCTCTGCCTCCAGAAGGCTCATGGGGAAAGGACATGGGGTACAGGGTGGGTGTCAAGGCCTTTGCCTACAGCCCTGAGGCTGCACACACAGCAGCAGAGCTGGGGCCTGGAGGCAGAGCTGGGGCAGTGGGCGTCTGAAGCAGGAGTAGGGCCAGCCAGTGGCTAGAGGGCCTGGGGATCTCTTTGCAATTCTCCACCTCCCTGGGAGGGGGGCCAGAGGCAGATCAGAGTCCAAAGGTCAGATGGACACTTTGACTTCAGTGAGTCAACAGGGGAAGGGAGATTCCCTGGGGCCAGTTCCCACCCCAAGCTCAAATGAGTGTGAGGTTTCCTGCTTCCTCTTCAACCCCAACTCCTAGGCACCTGAGCTGGGGGCCCATGGTGTAGCAGATGGTGGCGGGCAGGAAGCCATTGAAGCTGGAGCTCATGGAGGACATGTAGGCGCCCATGGAGGGGAAGACCAGCCAATCACCTACGTCCAGCTCAGGCAGCCGCCCATCCTCCAAGAAGAGCCTGTCAAAGGCATCGCACATGGGACATAGAGGGTGCAGGGGAAGAGGGGCGGCTCTGAGCAGAACTCCTGTGTGACATAGGAAAGGGAGTCAGAAAAGACAGCAGGCTGGCCTATCCCACCCCCTTATCTGGAAGGCACTGAAAGACCCGGAAGGACACTCCCAGGGGCACACGGGTGTACACTGGCTGGGACCCATCCCTCCATGGCCCCTGCCCAGCCTGGCCAGGTCTGATGTGCCTACAAGTAAGGGCTCAGATTCCTCCTCTGTAAGTGGGGCTGTTGTCTTCAATAATTGCTATAAGGCAGCAGTTGAAAACTCAATTACCTAGAGGTCAAGCAGGTAACACAAATGAGTGAAATGGGCCAGGTAAGTCTTAACAACAAACTGGAAAGTCAATGTCTGTCCAAAGGGGAAAGCCACTGCTGGAAGTCCCGTTCCAGCAGATCACAGTGCCTGACATGCTAGACTAATTTGTTGAATTATTTGTTGCCTTGTTGTTCTGCAGGCCACGTATCATCAGATCTCTCAAATGTTTGAGAGGAGCTAAGAAAATCCAGGCTTTTATGAAATATGTCTAGGTTTTTTAATATGAGCAACTAAAATTGAAAACTATTGTGGGAACCAAACACAGGGTCTCCTACTGGTTCCTCCACATCCAGAACTCACTCCTTCCGATGAGAAGAGAGGCAAATACACACACGAAGACACACACCCAGAAACACTTCACACACGTACACACTCGCACATGCATGCAGACACATGTCATATACATGACCAAATGTGTGCACACACCAAGACGTTCACTGTCTGGGAGAAACAGTCAAGATATTTACAAAGCAGTGTGGCCCGGACACCAATCCATCACATTAGGAGACAACTGCTGTAGAGCTGGAGGAAGATCCTGTTGGCCCTACAGGGTCAGGTATTGAAGCTTTGTTGCCAGATCATGGGAGGGACTGAGCAGCAAGGGTGTCGGCAGGGAGGCCCCTGGTGGACTCGGGGGAATAGCTCTTTAACCACTAGGGAGAAGGAATGGCTCTTAAGCCACCAGGGAGAAGAACTTCAATATTTTGGAAAACAGCCCACGCCTTTGTGTTCTGGTGATCGCCCCTTTGCCTGAGGAGGCCCACATATCCAGCTGCTGCACATGCTTTGATCTGTGAGCACACATCATGTACGTGTCCACGTGTGCTCTAAGCAGCAGGCCAGGACCTGCCTCTGGGGTCCAGCACAGCCACTGTTCCCAGTGGGGGAGGCACAAGGCACCTCAAGGTAAGGGAATAGACTTGGGGCTGGAGTGGCCCCCTTACCTTCACCACGATGGAAACCCTTGGGACAGGCTCTCGGTGGCAGAGGCGGAAGGAGCCATAGTGGCCATTGTTGAGATAATACATCAGCTTCTGGCTGCCTCCTGGGGAATACTCAGTCACTACTCTGACCCCCAGCTCCTGGGACAGAGCTCAACCCTCTGCCCTTCCTCTCCTCCAGGGCCTGGGGACACCTGGACAATGGCCTCCCCACCCAGTGCCATCCTGGCCCACCCACCGGACTCCAGCACAGCCCTCTTGGCACTGATGTTGACAACGGCCGTGCAGACAGACTCCACATAGAAGCAGCCAGGCTCTGCGATGACCTTGACACCACGCTCCTCAGGGAGGTCCTGGGCCAGGGCAGCAGTGATCACTCTCACCAACTGGAATGGGGTGGAGGGACAGCAGGAAGAGGTTAACTCATCCAGCACATGTTGATGTGCCAGCACCTGTGCCAACGCCTTACCTGCATCAGTCCTTTCATCCCCGAGGCACCCTGCAGGGTAGGCATTAGAATTATCCCTGTTTACCAAAGAGGAAACAGAAGTTGAGAGACAGGAGGTCACTTGTGTGGGGTTGCTGGCCACCAGGCTCCCTGAGAAGTCCAAAGGTGCAGCAATTTAATCTGATGCACCGTAAGAAGGCGAGTGTCTTGTGGACCCGGGGAATGTAAACTCCCAACTGTAACTGTAACTGTATTGGTGATGCTAACAAGAATTCTACATTCTACAGGAAAACATATACATATACAGACACACAGACACACAGAGAGGCACAGCCCCCAGACACCTTGCTGCAGCTGCAGTAGACACCCTGTGCCACCTCCCCTCAGCCTACCTGAGCTCATCTGCCCGTGCAAAATGATTTCCAGCCTCCAGCGCCTGCCTCCCTTTGCTTCTCATTCTGTGGGCTTTCTCCAGCACCCTCGGAAACTAGCTGGAATGTGAGGAAATTAACACCCCCAGACCACAGCCTTCAACCAAAGAGGGACAGGAGTTGGTGAATAAAGAACCAGCCCCATGTCCTCTAGTGGGATGATTCTGAGGTTCTACATTGTCCCCAGGGGGACTGGTGCAGCGGCCCACAGTGGTAACCAGCTCATAGATGAATTTTCTTTTGACTTTTCTCCCTTCTATCTGTCTTTCCTGACTTCCTCATTGGCGCTTCCACGGATCATCTCCAAAAAAACTACTTGTATCCAAGTGTTTGTCTCAGAGTCTGCTTTTGGGGGACATCAAAGCCAAGACATGCACATACACACATACCCACCTGTGCACACAGAGCACAGAGATACACCAGAGAGGCCTAAACACACAGAGGTACATGCATGAACACAGACTCCCCACACACACCCATGCCTGGGCACACATGCGGACCTCCCTGAACACCCCCAGCGCCCGTGCCAGCTCACCTCCTCAAACTTGGGCCTGGAGCCCTTCATTCTGGGGAAGCCCCCTCCAATGTCCAGGCAGCTCATATCATGCCCAGCCCTGTGGCCCATTTCCAACATGCACTGGCAGTCAGCGATAGCTTGTGTGAAGCTCTGGGGGCGTCTGGCAGTTGGAGCCCAGGTGGAAGCTAGCACAGCCAGTGCATGTGACATGGTGAGAGATATGTACTGAAACACATGTTCCAAACCACAAAGCCACACAGACTGTGGATAACCGCAACAGAGACAGAGAGGCACAGTCACACATAAGGCATGAAGCCACTGGGGCCAAATGCAGAAACAAACAGCGGAAACATAACTGATTACACTGGCATAAGTGTGTGCTTTCAGATAGCTGCACACTCAGGCCAATGAGGCACCTACGAAGGGGCACTCACCCTGAGTATTCACACGTACACACACTTAGACACACACTGCCATGGAGCCCATGATCCCAGCACTGCCACATGGGCTGCCCTTCGCCTCATGGACACTTCACAACAAGACCCCAAACCCCAGGGCCTCAGAGCAGGGAGGCCTTGAGTAACCTTCACATCATATCCTGCCCCTTTAGACAGATGGGGTCTCACAGGCCCAGAGAGGGGCCACAGCTTGCCATGGGCCCCAACTGATTACACTTATGCCAGTGTAATCAGTTATATTTCCAGCTGTTTGTTTCTGCATTTGGCCCCAGTGGTTTCGTGCCTTATGTGTGACTGTGTCTCTCTGTCTCTGTCGCAGTTATCCACAGCAAGGGAAGGACCAGAACCCAGGGCTCCTGGAGTCCTCAGGCGTCACTCACCTGGCTCCGACCACAGCCAACCCCAGGTCTCTGGCGGACGTGAGCAGGTGCCCACATGCTTCCAGGCTGGCCCCGAACTTGGTGCTCAGAGGGAAGGTGTTCTGACTGTCCTGGGTCCTCAGCCGGAGGAGAAGTCCGGAGGAGGGACACCGAGGATAGGGAGGAGGGAGAGAGCACTTAGCTAGAGATGGCAAAGGGCCCAGGGCTTCTTATACCACCCCCACCCGGGCCCAGCTGATCCCCACATCTGGGAGGTTTTCCAATGCCACCAATTCCATGTGGCCATCACACCAGCCCAACACACGTGTGTGTACATCTACTTTTCCCCAGGTACACCCAGAGAAGGGAGGGTAGAAAAATGATAGTATTGGTAAGCACCTACTATGTGCCAGACAACATGCCCCCATGTTGTAAATGAAGGAACCGAGTGTTAAAAATGTTAAAAGAGACTTGCCCAGGCGGGGCACGGTGGCTCAAGCCTGTAGTTCCAGAACATTTGGAGGCTGAGGCGGGTGGATCACCTGAGGTCAGGAGTTCGAGACCAGCCTGGCCAACATAGTGAAACCCCATCTCTACTAAAAATACAAAAAATTAGCCAGATGTGGTGGCAGGCACCTGTAATCCCAGCTACTCCGGAGGCAGAGGCAGGAGAATCACTTGAACCCAGGAGGTGGAGGTTGTGGTGGGCTGAGATTGCACCACGCACTCCAGCCTGAGCAACAAGAGAAAAACTCTGTCTCAAAAAAAAAGAAACTTGGCTGGGCACGGTGGCTCACACCTGTAATCCCAGTACTTTGGGAGGCCAAGGCAGGCGGATCACAAGGTTAGGAGTTCAAGACTAGCCTGACTAACATGGTGAAGCCCTGTCTCTACTAAATATACAAAAATTAGCCAGGCATGGTGGCACGCGCCAGTAATCCCAGCTACTCAGGAGGCTGAGGCAGGAGAATGGCATGAACACGGGAGGCAGAGGTTGCAGTGAGCCGAGATCGCGCCACTGCACTCCAGCCCGGGCAACAGAGAGAGACTCTGTCTCAAAAAAAAAAAAAAAAAAAAAAGACTTGCCCAATGCATACATCAGGTAAGCAACAATGCCAGGATTTGAACCTGGGCTGTCTCACTCCAAAGGTAGCTGCCAGACCCTCTTAAAATGGCTGGGCCTTGAGGGTCCTCCCCTTCACTTGTCTCAGACCAGCATTTGTCAGGGGTGTGCTGTGTTGGGTGATTCGTTCTTTACTGCTAACCCTCACCTAGCTGCCTGCACCCCTGCTGGTCTCACCTGGCCCTGGGGTGGTGCTGGGCCACCTTGGTGAGCTCCTCCTCGCTGTCGAAGGTCAGGAGCTGCACCCCGTGCTGGGCAGCATACCGGATGTGGGAGGCAGGCTTGCAGGGGTTGGCATAGATGATGCGCGAGGGGGCCACACCCAGGCCCAGCACCTGCTCCAGTTCCACCTGGGGTGGCCAAGAGCCAGGGTTGGGGGCTGCCTCACTGCCCCCACCCCAACTATGTGGGGACAGAAACACTGTGCGTGAGCCAAAGAGGCTGCCCTGATGAAACCCCGGGTTGGGTCTCACCCCCTGCTCCCTCACTTTCAGGCAGGAGCCCTGCATGGGGCTGACGGGGTGCTCATTATGGAGTCCCTGCAGGGCAGGGAAGGGCAGGGCAGGGCTCATAGTCTCAATGTGCCGGGCACTCCAGGTGCTCATAGTCTCAGTTTAGAACCAACCCCCCTCCCATCAATTTCAGCTACAGAGAGAGGAGATGGCCTGGCTTCCTAGAGGCAGCAGGTGCGCTTAATCCTGCTTAATGGAGGGCTCCTCAGAAAGGGAGGAAGGGCTGGTCCGAAGGCAGTGAGTTATCTCAATTGACTGTTAACAGTCAGTTACAGATGAACTCCTTGTTCTACTCTTCTTCCCCACTTCTCACTACTACACTTGACTAGTCTTAAAAAGAAAGGAAGGAAGGAGAGAGGCTCAGCAAAATACTCCCATCCTGAGTTCTCCCCCTTCCCACCCTTGGGCTTCGGCTCTACCCTTCCTCAACATTGCTGAATCCCTTTCTGCTAAGAACCCCTTGGAATGTTTCACCCCTGGCGTAAGAAAAAAATGCCAACTTTGGATCGGTCATCTCTGTCTCTTACCATATGTTGGCCCATGGGCAAGTGATCTCCCTAAGGCTGTCTCCTCTTCTATGAAATGTGGATCCCCTGACTACCTTGCAGAGCCGATGGGAGGATCAAGGAGAATGCATGTTAGGCCCCCTGCAGTGTGCTTAGCATATTTCAAGTGCTGTGCGGGACAGGGGACGCTTATTCATGACCTCAGCAGCAGCAGCATGGGATTCACCCCCTTCCAGCTGGCCTGGCCTAATCCTCGGTGGGCACAGGCTTACCTGGCTGGCGCAGTCAAAGCCGGTGCCCAGGGCGGCCAGGACACGCAGCACCCAAGGGCTACTGTTGCACTTCACTGCATAGAAGGGCGAGACCTGTGGCAGGGCTTGGCAGAAGGCCTGATGGCGGCTGGCCAGTATGTCGAGGTCAGCCAGTATGAAGGGGTCTTACTGGTCCTACGGGGCAGGGAGACAGGGAGGAAAGGCTGAGGGGCTGGATTATCTCACTTAATCCTCATAACAGCTCTATGAAGTAAAGGCTGCTGTTATCCCCATTTTGCAGATGGGGAAGCAAAGGCTCAAAAAGGTGGTCACTGGCTCAAGGTCCTATAGCAAAAGCATGGCAAAGACAGGGTCTGAACCCAGGTCTCCTAAGCCTAGGGAGACCGCCCTTGACACTGTTCCATTCTGCCTTGCCACGGTCCTGGGTAGGAGAGAGGAGCCTGCTGGGCTGGGGCAGCTCCAGGCTATTTGTTCTACAGTCATTCAACAGGGTTATCCAGCACCTACTCTGTGCCAGGCTCTAGTCTGGGTACTGGGGAAAGAGCAGTGAAGAAAACAGATCAAAAATCCTCGTCTTTGTGGAGCTTCCATCCAACTGAGCCACAGAGAAAAAGGCGTGGACTCAGGCAGCATGAGCTGATTAATCAACTATCATGAGCCACACACTGTGCTGGGGGAAGGGATGGAGATACTATATAAATCATTCCCATTGCACAGATGCAGTCACTGAGGTGCAGAGGGCTGGAGTGCCTCACCCAAGTTCTTACTGCTGGACAGCAGCACAGTTGACATTCAATCCCAAAAAGAAATGGCTTCAGGAACACCTGTAGGCCAGGATATTTTTGAGATATCTATTTTTTTCTTCTAATTTTCTCTCTTCTTCTCCCCCTTATTGATGCCAGTGTCTGGCTCTATAATGTCCCTGGGGAGAGATGTGGCCAGGCAGGAGGCAGATGTGGCCAGGCAGGAGGCGGACTTCTTAGGGAAGCTTAGCCCTTGGGAGAAGAGGATGCCAGGGTACAAGAAGAATGTCATGGTGACACCGATAGAAGGCCCTCCCTGACCAGGAAGAGGGTCCCCTGACTGGCGGGGATGGGGTGGTGAAGATGGTAAGAGAGCTGAGACTTTGTGCCCTAAGGGAATCTGAGGGGTGGTAGGATGGAGCCCCTGGAAGCCAGTGGGGAAATGGTAAGTCACCGGGTGAGTATAGAGCAGGCCTTCCCAGCCTTCATGTGCAGGCAAATCCCCCAGGATCCTGTCAACTGTGTGCTCCATGCAGTCGGTCTAGGGTGGACAAAGAGTCTGCACTGCCAACAGGTTCTCCAGTGATGGTGACAATCAGGTCCAGACGAGAATATGCCCAGAGGCAGCACAGCCCTAAAAACCCAGGGAGCCGGGGAAGCCAGGAGGACAAGCAGACAATCATCTTTGTAGACCAAAGCTGGAGGACCCCACAGCTTGGCACTGGGTAAAACCCCCAGTGGTGGAAGCAGGCAGGGCAGGAAGAACAAAAGTCAAGCTTTCCCATTAGCCCCAGCACAAGAGAGCCTTGAGAGAGACGGCCTAATGGCGTTACAGAACGGTGAAACAGAAAGCCTTATTTCTTGCCACTAAGGAAGACCTGAGGCTCACAACTCCCTGTCTCTCACCTCCCTCCATACTCAATCAGAAAGCTCCTGGATCCTCCGCAGGACCATCTGCTGGGCAGATTCTTCTGGCCCCAGGGCGATGAGCTTCTTTGGCCATGGCCTTCCATGGGCTTCCTGCAGGCCCCCGAGGCGGGTGCTCATCCCTGAAACTCCAACTGAGCCCTCTACCGGGCATGGTCCTGGCATCCTGGAAAAGACTTGCTCTCATGACCCAGCCTCCTCCCAGCCCCCAGCTCCCCACTTCCCACAGGCCCTGGGAGCCAGAGCTCCCAAATAAGTTTTTTGTGTGTTTTTGTTTGTTTGTTTTGTTTTTAAGATGGAGTCTTGCTCTGTCGCCCAGGCTGGAGTGCAGTGGCGCAATCTCGGCTCACTGCAACCTCCACCTCCCAGGTTCAAGCAATTCTTCTGCCTCAGCCTCCCTAGTAGCTGGGACTACAGGCACCTGCCACCGCACCTGGCTAGTTTTTGTATTTTTAGTAGGCACAGGGTTTTGCCATGTTGGCCAGGCTGGTCTCCAACTCCTGACCTCAAGTGATCTGCCCACCTTGGCCTCCCAAAATGCTGGGATTACAGGCATGAGCCACTGTGCCCAGCCTGGAGGCCAGTATTCTAAGTGAGGTAACACAGGAGTGGAAAACCCAAAACCGTATGTTCTCACTTACTAGTGGGAGCTAAGCTATGAATATACACAGACAAACAGAGTAATATAATGGATTTCAAAGACTCAGAAGGGGGAGGCTGGAGGGGTGCTAGGGATTAAAAAAAAACTACACGTTAGGTACAATTAACCCTACTCAGATGATGGGTGCACTAAAATCTCAGAATTCACCACTGTATAATTCATCCATGTAACAAAAAACAAAAACAAAACAAAACAAAACAAAAAAACACTTGTACACCAAAAGCTAATTTTTTAAAAAAAAAGCAGCAATATGGAGTCAGCTGTGTTAGATTTCTCTCGGTGTTTTAATTTTGCAAAGGCAGTTTCAGGAGTCAGATCTCCGGTGTTCCTGGGCTTCAGGTAAATCCCTATGGGAAGAGCAGAGTCCAGCCCAGATCTTAAGGGATAGGGGAAGTACTTCCTAGCTGTCCCCTCTAAACCTCGGCCACCCTGGACTGCTCAACCCAAATCTCCCAGCCAGAAAAATGTACCTTCCTAGGTCTGCCCGCAGGACAGGTGCACAGAGAGGAGTCCGACCCCTGTTATAAGCGAATGCCGGCAATGATGAGAAATGGAGGGAACCTAGAAACTTCCCATCCACTCTTTCCACTCTGCAGATGGAAAGCCGTGGGGCCCAGAGATCTCCAGATCATTCAGCAAACCAGGAGTGAAACTGGGAGTAGGACCAAGGCCTCAGACTCCAACAGGGAGCTGTTTCCACCGCCTCAGAGACCAGTTGCTGTCTCCTGGGGTCGTGTCTCTTGCCCTCCACTGCAGATTTAAGCATCTCACTGGAAGTGTCTTCGAATGGAAGTGGGAGCCTGTGTGCGTCACTCAGGGTCTAGTCATCTCCCCACTCTCTCCCCACCCTCCCTCCCCACGTGGACTGCTGAGGTCTCACCTGAGCTCTTCTGGCCCTCCCAGGCTGAAGCCACCACCTTGGGGCAGCCCCACGGCAGGGATCAGCTGTAATCTCCTGCAGGCTTACACCCCACCTCTGTGCTGTGACCCAGAACCTCCTCTGCCTGTTCCAGTGAAGGACAATCAACAGGGAGTGGGCTGCTCTCCAGGTTTTTGTCTGCCAGCCATGCCCAGGGCAGGAGGTGGGGAGGAGGGCAGAGATGACAGGGCTGTGAACCCCAAATATCTGAGACAGATCTCAGTCAATGTAGAAAGTTTATTTTGTCAAGCTTAAGGATGCACCCATCACACAGCCTCAGGAGGTCCTGACATGTGCCTAAGGTGGTCGGGGTACAGCTTGCTTTGATTCACAGGGAGCCAGGAGACATCAATCAATATGTGTAAGATGTACATTGGTTCAGTCTGGCAATGTGGGACAGCTTGAAGGCGGCAGGGGTGCTTCCAGGTCATAAGAGACAAAAGGTTGATAAGCGATGAAAGATTGCATTGAGTCCTTGATCAGCCTTCCACTGAATACACAATTTAATCTGACTCAGTGAATCTGCATTTTTACATAAACAATAGGGCAGAGGAAACAATCAGATATGCATTTGTCTCAGGTGAGCAGAAGGATGACTTTCTGTCTGCACCTCTGAAGATCAGCTATTAGTTTACATTGCCAGGGTGAAATTCAACAGAACTGTTTTAGGATAAAGACCTTGAGGCCCACAACGAATTTTCTTGTGGGCAGTTTGTGAGGGAGGTATGTAGCTATCTTATTTAGGAATAAAATGGGAGGTGGGTTTGCCTGACATAGTTCCCAGCCTGATTTTTCCCTTGGCTTAGTGATTTGGGGATCCTGAGGCTTTATTTTCCTTTCAAAGGGCCCAAGTCTTCTTCTGCCTGGGGCAGCAGAGATAGGGGTCTTTCCCCAGAAACGGACCTGTTCTGAGACCTTGGACCAGCTGTTCTTCCTTTCTCCTGGCCTGCCTCTCGCTCACTGGCCCTCTATGGCCCTTTCTCCTTGGTATAGCAGAGGGCTTAATCCCAAGGGCTCGACATCAGCCTTGTTTACCACTTACCAAGCCTGGTGTGCCACTCGCAATGAATTTGCAACAGGCAAGTTAGTTGACTGCTCTGAACCTCAGTTTTTTCATCTGGAAAATGGGGCCTTAAGGCCAGTTATGAAGATTAAGATATAAAAAGAAAATATATACAAACTTCCTCACTCTCACTGCTGCTGTTTGTGTCTGTGTTTCTATCCATAGGAACTTTCCCTGCCAGATTGTATTGGTCCCTCTGCTTAAAACAGGGACCAAATCTGCATTGCTGGGTCCCCAGTGCCTAGGATAAGACTTGGGCCGGGGCGTGGTGACTCATGCCTGTAATCTCAACACTTCGGGAGGCCAAGGTGGGTGGATAGATTGAGCCCAGTAGTTGGAGACCAGCCTGGGCAACATGGCAAAACCCTGTCTCTACAAAAAAATACAAAAATTAGCTGGCTGTGGTGGCACACACCTGTGGTCCCAGCTACTTGGGAGACTGAGCAGGAGGATGGCTTGAGCCCAGGAGGTTGGGGCTGCAGTGAGCTGTGATCATGCCACTTTACTCCAGCACTCCAGCCTGGGCAATAGATACCATGTCTCAAAAAAAAAAAAAAAAAAAAGGCTTGGCACAGAATTCAGTAAATATTTGTAGGATAAATTAATAAATGGATGTCACAGCTAACATATGAGATCTGGGATTTAGATCAACTCCTATCTGACTTCACACCCTGTAGGTATCCTGAACAGAAACATCAATGGGGCAGAATTGAGGGCCCAGAATCAGAGCTGATAGCAAAAACTGGAACATATCACCAATCACCAAAGAAGGTGAAGGGGACAGAGAAGTGGTGCTGGGACAATAGGTAAACGGTTTGGAAAGTAAAGTCTGTTTGGAACCTCACTTCTCAATAGAATAAAAGTGAAATGGTTTAAAAAGTTAAATAAATAAATATATATATGATCATATGATTCCATTCATATAAAATATCCAGAATATACAAATCCACAGAGACAGAGAGTACATTTGTGGTTGCCTATGACTGGGGAAAGGGGAGAGAGGAATGGGGAGGGCCTGCTAATGGGGACAGGGTTTCCTTTTGCGGTGGTGAAAATATTCTGCAATTAGATAGAGATGATGGCTGCTCAACTTGGCAAACATGCTAAAAACCACTGAATTGTATGCTTTGAAATGTCAAATTTTATGGTATATGAATCATATCTCAACAAAGTTGTTTAAAAAAACAGATTGTGTGCTCGCTTCGGCAGCACATACACTAAAATTGGAACGATACAGAGAAGATTATCATGGCCCCTGCACAGGGATGACACGCAAATTCGTGAAGCGTTCCATATTTTTAATGATCAAGTGGGCTTCATCCCTCGGATGCAAGGCTGGTTCAACATATGCAAATCAATAAAAGTAATCCAGCATATAAACAGAACAAAAGACAAAAACCACATGATTATCTCAATAGATGCAGAAAAGGCCTTTGACAAAATTCAACAGCCTTTCATGCTAAAAACTCTCAATAAATTAGGTATTGATGGGACATATCTCAAAATAATAAGAGCTATTTATGACAAACCCACAGCCAATATCATACTGAATGGGCAAAAACTGGAAGCATTCCCTTTGAAAACTGGCACAAGACAGGGATGCCCTCTCTCACCACTCCTATTCAACATAGTGTTGGAAGTTCTGGCCAGGGCAATCGGGCAGGAGGAAGAAATAAAGGGTATTCAATTAGGAAAAGAGGAAGTCAAATTGTCCCTGTTTGCACATGACATGATTGTATATTTAGAAAACTCCATCGTCTCAGCCCAAAATCTCCTTAAGCTGATAAGCAACTTCAGCAAAGTCTCAGGATACAAAATCAATGTGCAAAAATCACAAGCATTCTTATACACCAATAACAGACAAACAGAGAGCCAAATCATGAGTGAACTCCCATTTACAATTGCTTCAAAGAGAATAAAATACCTAGGAATCCAACTTACAAGGGATGTGAAGGACCTCTTCAAGGAGAACTATAAACAACTGCTCAATGAAATAAAAGAGGATACAAACAAATGGAAGAACATTCCATGTTCATGGATAGGAAAAATCAATATCGTGAAAATGGCCATACTGCCCAAGGTAATTTATAGATTCAATGCCATCCCCATCAAGCTACCAATGACTTTCTTCACAGAATTGGAAAAAACTACTTTAAAGTTCATATGGAACCAAAAAAGAGCCCTCATTGCCAAGACAATCCTAAGCCAAAAGAACAAAGCTGGAGGCATCACGCTACCTGACTTCAAACTATGCTACAAGGCTACAGTAACCAAAATAGCATGGTACTGGTACCAAAACAGAGATATAGACCAATGAAACAGAACAGAGTCCTCAGAAATAATACCACACATCTACAACCATCTGATCTTTGACAAACCTGACAAAAACAAGAAATGGGGAAAGGATTCCCTATTTAATAAATGGTGCTGGGAAAACTGGCTAGCCATATGTAGAAAGCTGAAACTGGATCCCTTCCTTACACCTTATACAAAAATTAATTCAAGATGGATTAAAGACTTAAACGTTAGACCTAAAACCATAAAAACCCTAGAAGAAAACCTAGGCAATATCATTCAGGACATAGGCATGGGCAAGGACTTCATGTCTAAAACACCAAAAGCAATGGCAACAAAAGCCAAAATTGACAAATGGGATCTAATTAAACTAAAGAGCTTCTACACAGCAAAAGAAACTACCATCAGAATGAACAGGCAACCTACAGAATGGGAGAAAATTTTTGCAATCTACTCGTCTGACAAAGGGCTAATATCCAGAATCTACAAAGAACTCGAACAAATTTACAAGAAAAAAACAAACAACCCCATCAACAAGTGGGCAAAGGATATGAACAGATACTTCTCAAAAGAACACATTTATGCAGCCAACAGACACATGAAAAAATGCTCATCATCACTGGCCATCAGAGAAATGCAAATCAAAACCACAATGAGATACTATCTCACACCAGTTAGAATGGTGATCATTAAAAAGTCAGGAAACAACAGGTGCTGGAGAGGATGTGGAGTAATAGGAACACTTTTACACTGTTGGGGGGACTGTAAACTAGTTCAACCATTGTAGAAGACAGTGTGGTGATTCCTCAAGGATCTAGAACTAGAAATATGGTTTGACCCAGCCATCCCATTACTGGGTATATACCCAAAGTATTATAAATCATGCTGCTATAAAGACACATGCACACGTATGTTTATTGTGGCACTATTCACAATAGCAAAGACTTGGAACCAACCTAAATGTCCATCAGTGATAGACTGGATTAAGAAAATGTGGGACATATACACCATGGAATACTATGTAGCCATAAAAAAGGATGAGTTCATGTCCTTTGTAGGGACATGGATGAAGCTGGAAACCATCATTCTCAGCAAACTATTGCAAAGACAAAAAACCAAGCACCGCATGTTCTCACTCATAGGTGGGAATTGAACAATGAGAGCACTTGGACACAGGGTGGGGAACATCACAAACCGGAGCCTGTTGTGTGGTGGGGGGAGGGGGGAGGGATAGCATTAGGAGATATACCTAATGTAAATGATGAGTTAATGGGTGTAGCACACCAACATGGCACATGTATGCATATGTAACAAACCTGCACGTTATGCACATGTACCCTAGAACTTAAAGTGTAATAATAAAAAAATTAAATTAAAAAAACCAAAACAAAACAAAACAAAAAACAGATTGCACAATCTCTGCATCCATCCAGGGGGGTCCAGGATCACCAGTTATTCTCTTATTAAAAAGTTAAATATATATATAAAATATAAAATATAAATTATACATGTATTATATATAAAATATATATAATACATGTATTATATATAAAATATATATAATACATGTATTATATATACAAAATATATATAATACATGTATTATATATATAAAATATATATATAAAATATATATATAATAATATATATAATATATATAATAATATATATAATAATAATATATATATAATACATAAAATATATATATAAAATATATATAATACATGTATTATATATATTTTATATATATCATAAAATATATATATAAAATATATATAATACATGTATTATATATATTTTATATATATAATACATGTATTATATATATAAAATATATATAATACATGTATTATATATATAATATATATAATATATGTATTATATATATAAAATATATATAATATATGTATTATATATATAAAATACATATAATATATGTATTATATATATAAAATATATATAATATATGTATTATATATATAAAATATATATAATATATGTATTATATATATAAAATATATATAATATATGTACTATATATAAAATATATATGTATTATATATATAAAATATATAATATATGTATTATGTATTATATATATAAAATATATAATATATGTATTATGTATTATATATATAAAATATATAATATATGTATTATATATTATATATAATACATGTATTATATATTATATATAATACATGTATTATATATTATATATAATATATGTATTATATATTATATATAATATATGTATTATATATTATATATAATATATGTATTATACATATAAAATATATATAATATATGTATTATATATTATATATAATATATGTATTATACATATAAAATATATATAATATATGTATTATATATATTATATATAATACATGTATTATATATTTTATATTATATATAAAAAATATTATATATTTTTTATATATAATATATGTATTATATTATATATATTATATTATATATATTATATTATATTATATATTATATATATTATATATAATATTATATTATATATAATATATTATATATATTATATTATATTATATTATATATATTATATATAATATATGTATTATACATATTATATTATATATATTATATATAATATATGTATTATACATATAAAATATATATAATATATGTATTATACATATAAAATATATATAATATATGTATTATATATATTATATATATAACACATGTATTATATATTTTATATTATATATAAAAAATATTATATATTTTTTATATATAATACATGTATTATATAAAAAATATATATAATACATGTATTATATATAAAAAATATAATACATGTATTATATATATAAAATATATGTCATACATGTATTATATATAAAATATATAATACATGTATTGTATATATAAAATATACATAATACATGTATTGTATATATAAAATATACATAATATATAATACATGTATTGTATATATAAAATATACATAATATATAATACATGTATTGTGTATATAAAATATACATAATATATAATACATGTATTGTGTATATAAAATATACATAATATATAATACATGTATTGTGTATATAAAATATACATAATATATAATACATGTATTGTGTATATAAAATATACATAATATATAATACATGTATTGTGTATATAAAATATACATAATATATAATACATGTATTGTGTATATAAAATATACATAATATATAATACATGTATTGTGTATATAAAATATATATAATATATAATACATGTATTATATATAAAATATATATAATATATAATACATGTATTATATATAAAATATATAATATATAATACATGTATTATATATTATAAAATATATAATATATAATACATGTATTATATATATAAAATATATAATATATAATACATGTATTATATATATAAAATATATATATAATACATGTATTATATATATAAAATATATATATAATACATGTATTATATATATAAAATATATAATATATAATACATATATTATACATATAAAATATATATAATATATAATACATGTATTATATATTATATATTATATATAATACATGTATTATATATTATATATATTATATATATAATATATACAATATATTATATAATATATATTATATAATATATATATTATATATTATATATATATTATATAATATATATATTATATATAATACATGTATTATATATTATATATTATATATAATACATGTATTATATATTATATATAATACATGTATTATATATAATATATAATACATGTATTATATATAATATATAATACATGTATTATATATTATATATGTAATATATATAATATATAATATATAATACATGTATTATATATTATATATTGCATAATACATGTATTATATATTATATATTATATAATACATGTATTATATATTATATATTACATATAATACATGTATTATATATTATATATAATATATATATTATATATAATATATAATATATATATTATATATAATATATAATACATGTATATATATAATATATATATATATAATATATTATATATATATTATATATATAAAATATATATAATATATATATTTTATATATATTTATATATATATATTTATATATATATAAAAATATATATATATTTTTTTGAGACAGTCTCACTCAGTCTCCCAGGCTGGAGTGCAATGGCATGATCTTGGCTCACTGCAATCTCTGCCTCCTGGGTTCAAGCGATTCTCCTGTCTCAGCCTCCTGAGTACCTGGGATTACAGGGATCCGCCACCACATCCAGCAAATTTTTTGTATTTTAGTAGAGACAGGGTTTCACCGTGTTGCCCAGGCTGATCTCGAACTCCTGAGCTCAGGCAATCCACCTGCCTTGGTCTCCCAAAGTGCTAGGATTCCAGGCCTCCCAAAGTGCCGGGATTTAAAAAATCAGCCAGGTGCAGTGGCACATGCCTGTAATCCCAGCACCTTGGGAGGCCGAGGAGGGCAGATCACTTGAGGCCAGGAGTTTGAGACCAACCTGGCCAACATGGCAAAATCCTGTCTCTACTAAAAATACAAAAAAATTAGCCAGGCGTGGTGGCGCACACCTGTAGTCCCCGCTACTTGAGGAGCTAAGGCAGGAGAATTGCTTGAACCCAGGGAACAGAGGTTGCAGTGAGCAGAGATCACGCCACTGCACTCCAGCCTGGGTGACAGAGCAAGACTCCACCTCAAAAAAAAAAAAAAAAAAGAGAGAGAGAGAATTGACTAAAGTATCTTTAAAAGAATTACTTTCTAAGCTTGGATGTGACACAAGAGATCACACTTGTGAAAGATCATCAGGTTTGGTGGCACCTGATTTATAACTTGTGTATATTCACAAATATAAAACTCAGCTCTTCCTGGGAGTTAGGACACCTGGGGATTAACTAAAAGGATATTGTGGCCTGAATAAGTCACTCAGGTTTCAGTTCCCTTGACTATAAAACCTTAATAAGTAATTTAATGCAGTGATTGTGTTCTTCTTCTGAATCCCAGCTTCTAATAAAATTATGTCACCTTTCCTGATCCTCCATTTCCTCATCTGAAAAATGGAATTAATATGTTAGTATTTGATACCAGCATTGTTTTAAGGATTAAATGAGATAATCTAAGTAAAGATCTTAGTTTAAACCGTGTTAATTGAAATCCCTGGGGTTAGAGGACTGTTCCTGGCCTCATCTGCCTGATACACATGTTAGCAGAAAGTTCTTAGCAAATGGCTCTGACAGCTCTGTCTTTCTCAGAGGGCTGTGACTGGCTTGTGCAGAGCTCTGGTGGGTAAATAGTTTTCAGCTCAATCTGCCTGATTATATCCTCATTTCTTCTGGAACATCACTACAAACAAAGCAACAAGTTTGATCCTATGAACTAAGCATGGAGTTGGAATTCAAGGGTGACTAGCCAACAATGGGGGTTAGACCCCTTAGGCCCTGGGATGGCCATGTGAATAAAGTAAAAAATACTTCAGTTTTTTTTAACTATGCTATTAAAGGTCTTCTTTATGTGCAATATCTGAAGCTTCACCTTAAGGGAGATATTTCACATAAATAAGATGCCAATATTATTTTGCCTTAAATGTATAAAAACTATCATCTGTTTTGTAGCAAGGATCAGAAGAAAAATAAACCAGGTCCAACTTTTCTATGACTCCCATGTTGGATTAATGAATATGGAATCTTTATAAATTATGCATTGCATAATTTCACTATTTCTTATCATCCTCGTAACAACCCCATGAAGCACTAATCATCATCTCCATTTTACAGATGAAAAATCAGAGGCTTACAGATGTTTAAAATGAAGAATTTCCATGGTTGTCAGTAAGTGGCAGAGCCAGGATTCAAACATGGGTCTGTCTGATTCCAGACCCCAGGCTTCTTCCACCAGTGCTTAACTCATTGAATAGTATTCACAACTGTTGGGAACAGGCCCCCCAAAATCTGGCCATAAACTGGCCCCAAAACTGGCCATGAACAAAATCTCTGCAGCACTGTGACTTGTTCATGATGGCCATGATGCCCATGCTGGAAGGTTGTGGGTTTACCAGAATGAGGGCAAGGAACACCTGGCCCACCCAGGGTGGAAAACTGCTTAAAGGCATTCTTAAACCACAAACAATTGCATAAGCGATCTGTGCCTTAAGGACATGCTCCTGCTGCAGATAACTAGCCCAACCCATCCCTTTATTTTGGCCCATTCCTTTGTTTCCCATAAGGGATACTTTTAGTTAATCTAATATCTATAGAAACAATGCTAATGACTGGCTTGCTGTTAATGAATACGTGGGTAAATCTCTGTTCGAGGCTCTCAGCTCTGAAGGCTGTGAGACCCCTGATTTCCCACTTCACACCTCTATATTTCTGTGTGTGTGTCTTTAATTCCTCTAGAGCCACTGGGTTAGGGTCTCCCCGACCGAACTGGTCTCAGCACACAACAACATTGAGAAGTGACTATTATTATGCCTGTTTAAGAGAGGCATCTGTAAGGTCAGAGAGGGGTAAGACCTCATCCAAATCAAATTACTACCAGAATTGACAAAAGTCATCTCAAAGGTGACCTTAGATCTGGGTCTGATGCAGGCCAAACCTAACAGTCAATCTCAAGAGAACAGATGGCATCTGTCCCTGCCAGTCTACCCTTCCTATCATATACCCACCACTTACTGCATCCCTCTCTGTTCCAAACCTCTGCAATCATGCGTCCTTCTTTCAGAAACCCTTTCCCTCCAGCCTAGCCAGCTGCTATTCTCTCCAGTTTTCAATTCAAATGGCACTATGTGCTCGTCATGAGTGCTGCCCATCAGCCGTTTCCAAGTCTCCTCTTGATCACGGGGTAAAATTATACTTCCCCACTGAGGCCATCAGTGTAAGTTAAGTTATACTGCAGTAACAAACAATCCCCAAATCATAGGAGCTTATAACTACAAAGATTTCTTTCTCACTCATGCAGTGTTCCCATGTGGGTCAGTTTTGCTCTGTTCCATCATCTCCAGGACTCAGGCTAAGGGAGCAGTCAGTCCCTCATGGCACATTTCTACTTGAAGACCAGTAGCCAAAGCAAGTCATGTGGCTAGGCCAGATGTTAATGAGGAAAGAATTATAATCCTTCCACAGGTGGGGACAGCAAACATTCTGGCAATAATAAGGTCTATTATATTCCTCCCCCTTGAAATGGGATATGGCCATGTGGCTTGCTTTGGCTAATGAAACATGAGTAAAGTGATGTTACCGCCAGTAGGAAACTTTAAGAGCCAGTGTTAATTCACCATGCACTCTGTCCCTTTGCAGAAGCAGTCAGCAGCCAGTGGTTACTCTATCAGCCCAGTTCCTAGGGTGGGGACAGCAGAGAGCAGGGCCCCCAGCTCTCTCCCTTCATAGGGATATAGTTTGAGGCAATCACAACCTTATTAGTTTAAGTACTGAAATGTGAGGGTTGTTTGTTACTGCAGCATCAGTTAACCCATTCCGCTCAATACATGCCTCCTTTGGAAAAGTTCACTTTACTTACAGGGAACAGTGGGAGGTGATCAGAACTAGACCCAGTAGCCAAGTGTGGTAGCGCACACCTGTAATCCCAGCTACTCTGGAGGATGAGGCAGGAGAATCGCTTGAACCTGGGAGGTGGAGATTGCAGTGAGCCAAGATCACACCACTACACTCCAGCCTGGGAAACAGAGCAAGACTCCATCTCAAAATAAATAAATAAAATAACTGGACCCAGGCATTGGTCAGTCAGGAAGCTTCCTGGAGCACTGAGTTTTAAGGAGGATTAAAATATCATAGGATGGGGAAAATCTTCAGGATATTATTATGGCCAAAATTTCTTGAGCAATATCCCACAAGCACAGGCAACCAAAGCAAAAATGGGCAAATGGGATAACAAGTTAAAAAGCTTCTGCACAGCAAAGGATACAATCAGCAAAGTGAAGAGACAACCCACAGAATGGGAAAAAATATTTGCAAACTATCCATCTGACAAGAGATTCATAACCAGAATATATAAGGATCTCAAACAACTCTATAGGAAAAAAAATCAAATAATCCAGTCAAAAAGAGCAAAAGATCTGAATAGACATTTCTCAGAAGATGACATACAAATGACAAACAGACATATGAAAAGGTGCTCAACGTCTTTAGTCATCAGAGAAATGCAAATCAAAACTACAATGAGATATCGTCTCACCCCAGTTAAAATGGCTTATATCCAAAAGACAGGCAATAACAAATGCTGACAAGGATGTAGAGAAAAGAGAACCCTGGTACACTGTTGGTGGGAATGTAAATTAGTGCAACTACTATGAAGAACAGTTTGGAGGTTCCTCAAAAAACTAAAAATCGAGCTATCACATGATCCAGCAATCCCACTGCAGGATATATACCCAAAAGAAAGGAAATCAGTATATGGTAGAGATATCTGCACTCCCATGTTTATTGCAGCATTGTTCACAACAGCCAAGATTTGGAAACAACCTAAGTGTCCATCAACAGATGAAAGGAAAAAGAAAATGTGGTACATACGCCCAATGGAGTACTATTCAGCTGTAAAAAAGAATGAGATCCTGTCATTTGCAACAACATAGATGGAACTGAAGATCATTATGTTAAGTGAAATAAGCTAGGCACAGAAAGACAAACTCCTCATGTTCTCACTTATTTGTGAGATCTAAACAAAAATCAAAAACAATTGAACTCACGGACATAGAGAGTAAAAGGATGGTTACCAGAGGCTGGTAAGGGTAATGGAGGGCTGGTGGGGGAGGTGGGTATGGTTGATGGGTGTAAAAAAATAGTTAGACAAACAACCCCATCAAAAAGTGGGCAAAGGATATGAACAGACACTTCTCAAAAGAAGACATCTATCGGCCAAGAAACATGAAAAAAAGCTCAACATCATTGATCGTTAGAGAAATGCAAATCAAAACCACAATGAGATACCATCTCACACCAGTCAGAATGGCAATTATTAAAAAGTCAAGAAACAACAGATGCTAGTGAGGCTGTGGAGAAATAGGAATGCTTGTACACTGTTGGTAGGAATGTAAGTTAGTTCAACCATTGCGGGAGATGAATGAGGAGCAAAGTCACGTCTTACATGGCAGCAGGCAAGACAGCATGTGCAGGAGAACTCCCCTTTATGAAACCATCAGATCTCATGAGACTTATTTACTATCATGAGAACAGCATAGGAAAGACCTACCCCCATGATTCAATTACCTCCCACTGGATCCCTTCCATGACACATGGGAATTATGGGATCTACAATTCAAGATGACATTTGGGTGGGGACACAGCCAAACCATATCACAAAGGAAACATTGAAAAGTCACTTGGAGGCAGAGTGGGTCCCTTGAGGGCCTACTTGAGTGATGGCAATGCAGGCTTTCACTCTACTAAATGGGATGTGCAAGGGTGGGGAGGAGCTGGACTGTTCTGAACAGGTGAGGAAGGGCTTCCAGGAACCCCAGAGAAGGCAGAGAACAAGAGCACCTAGTGTCACAAATAGTCTCCATTCATTAGATATGTAGAGAACAATGATAAAAGGAAAAAATAAAGACAAAGATCTGCTTCTGAAGTTTTCTCTAAAAGTTTCCTTCAGTTCTAGCCCCATGGAGGGGCTGAACATACGCATCTAGCTTTCTTTATCTCAATCCCACTATTTGAACTACTTGAACCTCATGTTTATAAATTTCCTTTTAATAATGCCATTATTTATTCTTTTGTTATAAGTCATTTCAGGGGTGAACTCTAGTCTTCTAGAGGCTTCAGAAACACATAATATGCATCACCTCAGTGTTATAAAGCCCTACCCGCCTCAAACCACTCAAGAATGTCAGAAAAGAGCTTTCTTGGAATGGGTGTGCTGCCAGAACACAGGTATCATGAAAACCACTCCAAAAAGCCAAAATGGGAAAGGAAAAATATTCTTGTCAACATTGTCATCATTGGACACATAGATTCAGGCAAGTCCACCACTACTGGCCATCTGATCTCCAAATGCGGTGGAGTTGATAAAAGAATGGTAGAAAAACTTGTGTCTTCTTTTGGTCACAGAGGAGGCTGCCGAGATGGGAAAAGGCTCCTTAAAGTAAGCCTGGGTCTTGGACACACTGAAAGCTCAGCAAGAGTGTGATGTCACCATTGACGTCACCATCTCCCCATGGAAAGTTGAGACCAGCGAGTACTACGTGACTAACATTGATGCCCCAAGACACAGAGACTTTATCGAAAATGTCATTACAGGCACATCTTAGGCTGACTGTGCTGTCCTGATTATTGCTGCTGGTGTTGGTGAATTTGAAGCTGGTGTCTCCAAGAATGAGCAGACTCATGAGTGTGCCCTTCTAACTTACACCCTGGGTGTGAAACAACTAATCGTTGGTGTTAAAATGGATTCCACCGAGCCACCCTACAGCCAGAAAAGACACAAGGAAGTCATTGAGAAAATCAGCACTCACATTAAGAAAATTGACTACAACCCCTATCCCCTGGATAGTAGCATTTGTGCCAATTTCTGTTTGGAACTGTGACAGCATGCTGGTGCCAAGGGTTCACATGCCTGGGTTAAAGGGATGGAAAGTCACCCGTAATGATGGCAATGACAGTGGAACCATGCTGCCTGAAGCTCTGAATTACATCCTGCCACCAGCTCGTCCAACTGACAAGTCCTTGCGTCTGCCTCTCCAGGATGTCTACAACATTGGTGATATTGGTACTGTCTCTATGGGCTGGGCAGAGACTGGTGTTCTCAAGCCCGGCACAGTAGTCACCTTTGCTCCAGTCAGCGTTACAACTGAAGGAAAGTCTGTTGAAATGCATCATGAAGCTTTGAGTGAAGCTCTTCCTGGGGACAATGTGGGCTTCGATGTCAAGAATGTGTCTGTCAAAGATGTTCGTTGTGGCAATGTTGCTGGTAACAGCATAAATGACCCACCTGTGGAAGCAGTTGACTTCACTGCTCAGGTGATTATCCTGAACCACCCAGGCCATATCAGTACTGATTGTGGCCCTGTGCTGAATTGTCAGACAGCTCACGTTGCTTGTAAGTTTGCTGGGCTGAAGAAAAAGACTGATTGCTGTTCCGGTAAGAAGCTGGAAGATTTAAATTCTTAAAATCAGGTGATGCTTCCACCATGGATATGGTTTCTAGCAACCCCATGTGTGTTGAGAGCTTTTCTGACGAGCTCCCCTGAGTCCTTTTGCTGTTTGTTGGTTTCATCAAAGCAGTGGACAAGAAGGGTGCTGGAGCTGGCAAGGTCACCAAGCCTGCCCAGAAGGCTCGGAAGGCTAAATGAACATTATCCCTAGTACCTGCCACCCCAGTCTTAATCAGTCATGGAAGAACTGTCTAGAACAGTTTGTTTCAATTGGCCATTTAAGTTTAATAGTAAAAGACTGGTTAATGATAATAATGCATCATAAAAGATTCAGAAGGAAAGGAGAATATTTTATGAATCATATTTGTTTTGTTTTCATGTAGCAATTTTCAGTAATCAGATTTTTTGGTTTTGGTTTTGGTTTTGTTTTGTTTTGTTTTTTGAGACACAGTTTCACTCTGTTGCCCAGGTTGGAGTACAGTGGCACCATCTCAGCTCACTGCAACCTCCGCCTCCTGGGTTCAAGCAATTCTCCCACCTCAACCTTCTGAGTACCTGGAATTACAGACATGCCACTGCACCTGGCAAGTCATTAGTTTTCAAAATCAGTAATTTTTAATGGAAACAACTTGACCAAAAATCTGTCACAGAATTTTGAGACCCATCAAGACAAAGTTTAATGAGAAAACTGTGTCTTCTTTTGGTCAACACTGAAACTTTTATAGACGTGCTTAGGCAAAAGACTTCATAATCTATTTCTGGTGTTGAGCAGCTGTGAAACCTTAGGAGAATATAATTCTGAGCTACCATTTTTTTTTCTGGGTTAATTTGAGGGTGTCTTCCCCCACCTATTTTTTTTTGAAATGGAATCTTGTTGTCATCCAGGCTGGAGTGCAGTGGCGTGATCTCGGCTCACTGCAACCTCTGCCCCCAAGGTTCAATCTATTCTCCTCCCTCAGGCTCCCGAGTAGCTGGGACTATAGGCGCACACCAACACGCCTGGCTAATTTTTGTATTTTTAGTAGAGACAGGGTTTCACCATGTTGGCCAAGCTTGTCTCAAACTCCTGACCTCAGGTAATCGGCCCACCTCGACTTCCCAAAGTGCTGGAATTACAGGCATGAGCCACCATGCCCAGCCTCCACCTATTCTAAGCAGGAGGAATCTTGCTTCAGGTACCTAGTGAAAAGCTATGGGAGGGCTCTGTTGAATTGTGTATTAGTTCATTCTTACATTGCTATAAAGATAGTACTCTGAGACTGGGTAATTTATAAACAAAGGAGGTTTAATTGACTCACAGTTCTGCATGGCTGAGAAGGCCTCAGGAAACTTACAATTATGGTAGAAGGGGAAGCAGGCACCTTCTTTACAAGACGGCAGGAGAGAGTCTGAGCAGAGAGGGAAGAGCCCCTTATGAAACCATCAGATCTCGTGCAAACTCACTCACTATCATGAGAACAGCATGGGGGAAACTTTCTCCATGATCCAATCACCTCCCTCCCTCGACACATGGGGATTACAATTCAAGATGAGATTTGGGTGGGAACACAGAGCCAAGCCATACTAGATTGCAACACTGTTGGTTAGTTTAGAAATGCAGAATGCTTTTGTTTACCTGTGATTTACTTTAGAAGGCCAAATCCTATGATACTAAAGGCCATGCATTACATATGAAATTTCATGTATTTACATCAATATTGAGTAAATTTGTTGAAATCTCAAAAAAAGGAAATGACAGAAAAGATAGCCAATATTCAAAATTATTTTTAAAATATTGTTATAATGTGGTTAAATTCTAACATAACACATATATAACACATATCGCATTGATTTATTTAATATGATATCAAATTCCACGTTGAAAATTTATGTGAAACTCTTTCTATAGTTTGTCATTTTCACAATACTATTTGGATGTTACTTAAATATACAATTTTAAACTCTCCTAGAACGCTTCTCCCTTTTCTTTTTCAAGCTTTCCACATTCTCTAATAACAATTGTCCTTAGTGTTTTCACTGAAGCGTCTCTCATTTTATTTTAGTTTTTGGTGTTGACATGCCAGCTCTAGCCCTTCAAGAAAAAACTTTTTCTGAAGAAGAACTGCATAACACAATTCTTACAATACAAAACGTGTGATTTTAAAACACTTGCATTTCTAATAAGATGAATTATTTGGAGTCGTTTTGCATTGTCCTACTTGGGAACCCCCGCCCAGGGCACACAGAGGTGCCACATTCAGCTTTGCCAAGGAGTAGTCATGTTTCAAGGTGAAGTTCATCGCCACCCATGAAGTATTTACTCTTGCCAAGGCTGTTCTGCTTAAATCAAATCAAGCTTACAGACATTTATCTCAGTTTATAGAAGATACGGGAGATGAAGGAACATCAAGTGGAAATAATTAGGCCCATTCAGAAAGCGGGATGTTATGCAATTTAACCCTCCCAGCCTCGTAGAAACAAGCAGAAGGGGAAACCATTCAAGAGAATTCAGACATACAACAATTAACTACAATGTGTGGTTAGTGATTAGAGCATAGTTTGAAAACATCAGCTACACAAGACATTTGGAGGGAAATTGAGGAAATTTGCATTGGAATTTACATGACATTAGGGAATTGCTGTTACTTTTTTAGGTGGGATAATAACCATGCGGTTATATAGGAGAGTGTCCTTTTTTTTAAAGAGATGCTTGCTGAAATAATTAGAGGTTATGTGACAGGATGTCCTTACTTTGAAATGTTCTTTTTATTTATTTATTTGAGATGGAGTTCCCCCCTCCCCCATCCCCACCTCCATCACCCAGGCTGGAGTGCAATGGCACCATCTCAGCTCATTGCAACCTCCGCCTTCCGGGTTCAAGTGATTCTCCTGCTTCATCCTTCAGAGTAGCTGGGATTACAGGTGCCCACCACCACACCCGGCTAATTTTTAGTAGAGACGGGGTTGCGCCATGTTGGCGAGGCTGGTCTCAAACTCCTGTCCTCACGTGATCCACCCACCTCAGCCTCCCAAAGTGCTGGAATTACAGGCATGAGCCACCACGCCCAAAAAAATTCAGACCAGGCGTGGTGGCTCACACCTGTAATCCCAGCACTTTGGCAGGCTGAGGTGGGCTGATCATGAGGTCAGGAGATAGAGACCATCCTGGCTAACACGGTGAAACCCCGTCTTTACTAAAAATACAAAAAAATTAGCCAGGCATGGTGGCAGGCGCCTGTAGTCCCAGCTACTCAGGAAGCTGAGGCAGGAGAATGACGTGAACCCAGGAGGCAGAGCTTGCAGTGAGCCGAGATCCTGCCACTACACTCCAGCCTGGGCGACAGAGTGAGACTCCTTCCCAAAAAAAAAAAAAAATCTGTTGATGGGTGGTGGTGATGGGTGCATAACAACATGAATGTACTTAATACCACCTAGTAATATACTCAAAAAGGGTTAAAATGGTAATTTTTATGTTATGTATATTTTGCCACAATAAAAAACAAAATACTCATCCACTTGGGGCTGCTGAGCAGAGACAAGATCTTACTGAGGACAGCCTACCAGTGACTTGCTGCCTCTGCCTGCTGGACTCTTGGGTTCTTCTTCCCCAACACCAGCCTCAGCTGTTGGTGGCAGCAGAAAGGGGTTGGGGGAGCCCCATTCCCCATGGATCAAGCCCATCATGCCATCAAGAATTTGAGTTTGGTGGCTTCCCACCCCATGGTTCAAAATCTCTTGGGATCCCAGATCCAGCAAATCTAATTGCAAATGTTTTGGGGTCAACCAAATAGGGACTGACTCTCCCTCAGTACCAGACCTTACTTTGTTTTCAATTCCAATGAACCAGAAATCATGAGGCACTTAGAGCCTTTTATTCCCTACTAATTACAATGCAAACTGCTACCCACATTTTCTTGCTTTTGTCTGAGGGTGGGATCCGTCAGTTATCAGAGCTGATGTGTAGTCAGTCTGTTTGGCAATAGGAGCCAACAGGGATTCATTACCCACCACCCACAGCCAATCCCGTACACTGCAGCAACCAGGAAGCTGGGGAAGATGAGAGTATGGTCACCCCCTTTTCATTGTTTCACTCAGGATAGAAATTCAGGGCCTACGGGGACATTGCAAATTCCTTTAACTTGAACAGCGATGCTGATGTGCACGTTCTTAGAAAGTAGCATGGACATTAACAGAACATTAAGCAAGCATGATGACTAAACCAAAGGGAGTTGACGCAGAGCATTTCAACACCACATAATTAATTACCCAGCAGAAAAACATTTCAGCAAAGGGCCTGGAGACCACATGATTCTACTTCCTCATCATAGATCTGCAACTGACTTCACAGATGGTGTGTAGCAGCCGTTGCATGAGGTGTTTAAGAATAATCACAATGTTTTAATTCCATCTGCTTCCCCTGGGGAGAGAAATTCTTACTTGACAGTGAAGCTGAGGGAAGAGAGAGACCCTCTCATATTGTTTTATACTCAGTACCTGTTTTAACAAAAAACAACAAGGAAGTAAAACCAAAGACAGGCAGCCCGGTGCCAGGCCCAAAACCAGGCCTGGGCCTGCCTGGCCTAAACCCAGTAGTTAAAAATCAACTCATAACTTAGAAACCGATGTTATTCATAGATTCTAGACATTGTATAGAAGAACATTGTGAAACTCCCTGCCCTGTTCTGTTTCTCTCTGACCACCGGTGCATGCAGCCCCTGTTACGTACCACCTGCTTGCTCAAATCAATCATGACCCTTTCATGTGAAATCTTTAGTGTTGTGAGCCCTTAAAAGGGACAGAAATTGTGCATTCTGGGAGCTCGGATTTTAAGGCAGTAGCTTGCCGATGCTCCCAGCTGAATAAAGCCCTTCCTTCTACAGCTCGGTGTCTGAGAGGCTTTGTCTGCAGCTCGTGCTGCTACAAAGCCACACAGTACAAGGCAGTCTAGATTATCTTCCCCATTTGCTTCTGACAATGTGAAGGCTGACACTGAGTTTGCCACTCTCCAGGGTAAATATCTTTAGTTCGTTTCACAGATGGGTTGACCGAGGTCCAGAGATTGTGGGTTGTGCCCAAGATCACAAGCTCAAATTCATGTGTGACGGACAGCAGAGAAAGGGTTGCCTTGGAATCTGATTAACACCCTGTGGCTACTCCCAACTGGGGTGAGGGAATCTCCCCACACTCAGTACCCAGTCCTGATTAGGGTTAGAATGGCATTAGTGGTCCTATGGGCAGGAGTCCTTCCTTTCTCCCTTATTCCCCACAGGAAAAATTTTTAATTGATAAGTATCATTGCCATGTATGCATTTGTATTTCTACCACCTATGTATGTATCCATAGACAATATAAAGTATTATTTTGTGTGTTTTTAAAAATTTAAAATAAATAGTATCATACCATATCATTTTGCAACCTGCTTTTTTTTTCAGTCTTTAGTGTGTTTTAAGTTTATCCTTATTGGTTCATGTAACTCTACTTAAATTATTTCAAATACTATAAAGTAGTCCACTGTTTGAATAAACCTCAGGTTATCTACCCATTTTTTTGTACATTATATGTATTATATAGTGAATTCCTACAATAACATAAGCTAGAGAAAAGAAAATGTTATTAAGAAAATCACAAGGAAGAGAATATATATTTACTGTTTATTAAGAGGAAGTGGGGTCATCATAAATGCCTTCATCCTCATTGTGTTCATGCTGAGTAGGCTGAGGAGGAGGAGGAAGAGGGAGAAAGAGAGAAGGGTTGGTATTGTCATATCAGGGGTAGCAGAGGCAGCAGAAAAGTAACATATAAGTGAACCAACAGAGTTCAAACACAAACCCATGTTGTTCAAAGGTCAATTTTTCTTTTCTTGTATAATTTATTGGGTGCAGTGTTCTAAAGATGTATTTTAGGTATAGTTGGTTTATAGTGTAGTTTAAGTTTTTGGTTTATAGTGTAGCTTAAGTTTTCTATTTCATTGTTGGTCTTCTGCCAAGATATTGTATTCATTATTGAAAGTATTCAACTACTATTGTTGAATTGCCTAGTTCTCCCTTCATTTGTCAGTTTTTACTTCATATATATTTGGCCTCTGTTGTTAAGTGCATATATGTTTATGATTGTTATATCTTCCTGACACATTGACCCTTTTATGATTATAAAGTGTCTCTCTTTAGTAACATTTTTTTGTTTTCAAGTCTATTCTGTAATATTAGTAGAGCAACACCAGCTTTCTTGTGATTTCTGTTTGCATGATACATTTCTCCGTTCTTTTACTTTCTTCTTCTTCTCCTCTTCCTCCTCCTTCTCTTCTTCTTCTTTTCCTTCTTCCTCTTCCTCTTCTCCTCCTCTTCCTCTTCTCCTCCTCTTCCTCTTCCTCCATCATCGTCACTGTCGTCATTTCACTATATCACCCAGGCTGGTCTCAAACTCCTGGGCTCAAGGAATTCTCCTGCCTCGGCCTCTGGAGTAGCTGGGACTGCAAGTGCACACCACTGCACCCGGCTCAAATTACCCATCCTTAATTGAGCACTAATTAGGCTTTTGGACTTTTTGCTATTATGAACAGAGCTGCAATGTCTCCTTGTGCACATGGGTGAGTTTTGTCCCCAGTAAACATCTATTAGTGGAATTGCTGAATCATAGATGTAATTTCCCAGATATTGCCACATTTCCTTTCAAAATAATAGCCCTAGATAGTTATGAATTCCTGTTTTCCCAGGAATCTTGCCAGCACAAAATGTCATTAGCCTTACTCTTTTTTTTTTTTTTTTTAAGTAGAGATGGGGTTTCACCATATTGGCCAGGCTGGTCTCAAACTCCTGACCTCATGATCCGCCTGCCTCGGCCTCCCAAAGTGCTGGGATTACAGGTGTGAGCCACCACATCCTACTAGCCTTACTAAGTTTTAAGTTTTCTTGCTGAGACCAGCTCGGTCTGGGAGACCCTAACTCACTGGCACTAGAGGAATTAAAGACACACACACAGAAATATAGAGGTGTGAAGTGGGAAATCAGGGGTCTCACAGCCTTCAGAGCTGAGACCCCCGAACAGAGATTTACCCATGTATTTATTAACAGCAAGTCAGTCATTAGCATTGTTTCTATGGATATTAAATTAACTAAAAGTATCCCTTATGGGAAACAAAGGGATGGGTCGAAATAAAGGGATGGTTAGTTTACTAGTTGGGCTAGTTAACTGCAGCAGGAGCATGTCCTTAAGGCACAGATTGCTCATGCTATTATTTGTGGCTTAAGAATGCCTTTAAGCAGTTTTCTGCCCTGGGTGGGCCAGGTGTTCCTTGCCCTCATTCCGGTAAACCCACAACCTTCCAGTGTGGGCTTCATGGCCATCATGAGCATATCACAGTGCTGCAGAGATTTTGTTTATGGCCAGTTTTGGGGCCAGTTTATGGCCAGATTTTGGGGGGCTTGCTCCCAACACTTTCTATTTCCCTGCTTTTCTATATGTCATTCATTGTTGAAAATGTCATTCAAATTTCTCTATTGTTACCCATTTTGTCTGTTTGATATCATTTACTGAGAGAGGCACGTCTAAATTTCTCAAATTGTAGATTTATTTATTTCTCCTTGTGCGTCTATCAATTTTTGCTCTGTATAATTTATAACCAGGGTAAGTGGAAGTTCACGTGGATAAAGCAAAATTCATGAACTCACTTATGCCCAGAGATCACAGAGAAGGCTGTATGACTAGGGAGATGAACTTTCCTGGTTTGCTCAAGACAGATGGGTTTCCCAGGATGTGGGACTTTCAATGGTAAAGCAAGGGAAGTACAAATGACCAATTCTAACACTTTCATGAATGACCCACAGAAGTGGAATGTGGGGGAGGAATCCTGCTTTGGGGCCTCCCCAGCATCCAACCTCTATGTCATCTTTTCTTCTCATGCCAGAATTTTCCAGCTATTAGAAGTTGGGTAACACTGATCTCACCTTTGGGTGGGCTGGTGATGAATGACTTATATTCTTGACCTGCAGACCACTGGCAGAATTCAAAGGGGTACATGAACTCATACAAGAAAGTAATTGCATCTTTATTTTCACCAGGGTCCCATTGAAATTTGTCATTTTCTTTGATTATGAATACAAGAAACATCCACAGTCACATTAGCAATATGTGTGTGTTTGTGACCCAGAGGAAATCACAGATATTCATATTACATGACAGTTGTTGCAGACATCTCAAAAGTAAGGTAATTATTACATTTCCTGCTGCATACAGGTGATCAAAGTCTTTTCATCTGATGCCCCTGCAATGTTGCTAGCCAATATCAGACAACTCTTTGCCATGGGACAATGATGTCTCACATTCTCACACTGGTGACCCAGACACATTAATTACTTTCCAGGATCCCCTATTCACATTAGTTTATCAATCAGTGGAAGGAGGTGAGTCAAAGAGCACTTCACAGTTTAACACTCGTATTAAAGCGTAGCAACCACCCTCACTGATGTGTCATTTTAAAATCAAATTAAAACTTTGACTTGCCCATATTTATAATATACTGTCTTATTAAGTAATGTATTAATTCAAAAATGTATATTACTCTATTGGAAGTTTGTTTATTCATTATTTTGGTAGCTATATTTTAATACACTTTGTTTCCTCTGTGATTTTTTTCTGAGACAGAGTCTCTCTCTGTCACCCAGGTTGGAGGGCAGTGGCGCAATCTCTGTCACTGCAACCTCCACCTCCTGAGTTCAAGTGATTCTCCTGCCTCAGCCCCCCGAGTAGCTGGGACTACAGGTGTGTGCCACCATGCTTGGCTAATTTTTGTATTTTGGGTAGAGACAAGGTTTTGCCATGTTGGCCAGGCGGGTCTTGAACTCCTGGCCTCAAGTGATTCACCCACCTCGGCCTCCCAAAGTGCTGGGATAACAGGCATGAGCCACCATACCCAGCCTCCTCTGTGATTTTATACATTTTACTTTGTGCATTTAAACACATTCTGAGGCCTGGTGTGGTGGCTTATGCCTGTCATCCCAGTACTTTAAGAGGCCAAGATGGGAGGATCACTTGAGGCCAGAGGTTCAAGACCAGCCTGGGCAATATAGTGAGAACCTATCTCTAATAATAATAATAATAATAATAATAATAATAATAAATTTTTATTTAATTTAATTCAAAAATAAAAACACTCTGAGAAGGGATCCTTTGGCTTCCCCAGGTGGCCAGAGGCCTACGGCACTGAAAAGATGAAGAACCACTGGCTCGTTCCATCCCCCAGGTTGTTTTATTTTTATTATTTTTATTTTATTATTTATTATTTTATTCTGTTTTTATATTTCATAGTGTTTTTCACCTTTTAATACACTATATAGTCTACATTTAAAAATTATCTGTGCATCTCTACTAGAAAATGAAACCAATGGAAACAGAAATTTTGGTCTGTTTTGCTTGCTGCCATACCTCAGACATGGGAAAATGATACGTCAGCATTTAAGAAGCACTTGTTGGTTTTCAAGAACATCATGGCGGACGGCAGCCAGGACCAGATTGCAGCTCCCACTTGGACAGACAGAACAGTGTGTGGAGACCCACATCATGAACTTTTGCTCCAGAACTACTGCAGGAATAAACCAGAAAAGCTGAGATAACCCACAGACCCTCTGAAGGAAGCAGATTGCTCCCACAGGACCCAGGAGACACTTCAAATACTGTGAGTGCACAAGCTGTGGAAGTGGGAACGGGGGATCATCTGGCCTGAACACACACCCTCACTGGGGAACCTGAAGGTCTAGATCACGGGAGAAGATTCTGACCTTACCGGGGGCTAAGTCAACTTGGAAAGCCCAGCAAAATACAGGGGTAAAGGAAGCAGTGGAAAAGCCCTGTGGGCTCTCTGGGTCTCCTGGGAAGCCATTTCTGCATTATCTCACGGGGTCCTTGGGGAGGGCTGCCAGAGGTACTAGGAAAAGACCACAGGAAGAAGGAAACCTTCAGTTGAACTTTGCAGCAATTCCAACCAAATGCAAAGTCTCCTGGCCAGAACTTGGGGGAGGACATGAATCCGGTGGGCAGACTGCGCAGGTCGGGGAGGCCTGAAAGCCTTGTTTGCTTTCGCAGATGGGAAGCTGGTAGCCTGGGGCAAATTCTCAGCACTGCTTGCCCACTGCCTGGAAACAGACTCAGTGCCGTTGGGGGTGGAGCATGGTGTGAGTGAGACTGGCCTTTTGGGTTGTGTGGGAGCTGAGCAAGGCCTGTGACTGCTGGCTTTCCCCCACTTCCCTGACAACCTGCAAGACACAGCAGAGGCAGCCATAATCCTCCTGGGAACATAACTCCATTGACCTGGGAACCACTCTCCCATCCGCCACAGCAGTCACAGCAAGACCCATCCAAGGAGAGTCTGAGCCCAGACATGCCTAGCCCTGCCCCTACCTGATGGTCCTTCCATACCCACCCTGGCAGTTAAAGACAAAGGGCATATACTCTTGGGAGTTCTCGGGCCCTGCCCACCACCTGATCCTTCCTGTACTACCACATCTGGTGCTCTCTTGAAAGTACCACCTCCTGGCAGGAGGCCAAACAGCACAAAAATTGTGCATTAAACAACCAAAACTAAGAAACCTCACAGAGTCCATTTCACCCCCTGCCACCTCCACTGGAGCAGGTGCTGGTATCCACAGCTGATAGAACTGCAGATGGTTCACATCACAGGACTCTGTGCAGACAACCCCCAGTACCAGCCTGGAGCCTGGTAGATCTGCTGGGTGGCTAGATCCAAAAGAGAGATAACAATCACTACATCTCAGCTCTCAGGAAGCCACATCCCTAGGAAAAGGGGGAGTACTACATTAAGGGAACACCCCGTGGGACAAAAGAATCTGAACAGCAGCCTTGAGCCCCAGATCTTCCCTCTGACATAGCCTACTCAAATGAGAAGGAACCAGAAAAACAACTCTGGTAACATGACAAAGCAAAGTTCTTTAATACCCCCCTAAAAATCACACTTGCTCACCAGCAATGGATCCAAACCAAGAAGAAATCCCTGATTTACCTGAAAAAGAATTCAGAAGGTCAGTTACTAAGCTAACCAAGGAGGCACCAGAGAAAGGTGAAGTCCAATTTAAGGAAATCAAAAAAATGATACAAGAAACGAGGGGAGAAATCTTCAGTGAAATAGATAGCATAAATAAAAAACAATCAAAACTTCAGGAAATAATAAATGCAGTTAGAGAATACAAAATGTTCTGGAAAGTCTCAGGGATAGAATCAAACAAGCAGAAGAAAGAACTTCAGAGCTCAAAGACAAGGTTTTCAAATTAACCCAATCCAACAAAGACAAAGAAAAAAGAATAAGAAAAAATAAACAAAGCCTCCGAGAGTTTGGGGTTGTGTTAAACAACCAAATCTAAGAATAATTGGCATTCCTGAGGAAGAAGAGAAATCTAAAAGTTTGAAAAACATATTTGGGGGAATAATCGAGGAAAATCCCCAGTCTTGCTACAGACCTAGACATCCATATACAAGAAGCTCAAAGAACACATGGGAAATTAATCACAAAAAGATCATCGCCTAGGCACATTATCATCAGGTTATCTAAAGTCAAGACAAAGGAAAGAATCTTAAGGGCTGTGAGGCAAAAGCACCAGGTAACCTATAAAGGAAAACTTAACAAATTAACAGCAGATTTCTCAGCAGAAACCCTACAATCCCAATAAGAGATTGGGGGCCTATATTCAGCCTCTTAAACAAAATAATTATTGGTCATATCTAGCAAGACTAAGCTTCATACATAAAGGAAATATACAGTCTTTTTCAGACAAACAAATGCTGAGAGAATTCACCACAACCAAGCCAGCACTACAAGAACTGCTCAAAGGAGCTCTAATTCTTGAAACAAATCCTGGAAACACATCGAAACAGAACTCTTTTACAGCATAAATCTCACAGGACCTATAAAACAAAAATACAACTAAAAAAAAGTGTACAGGCAACAAATAGCACGATGAATGGAATAGTGCCTCACCTCGCAATACTAACGTTGAATGTAAATGTCCTAAATGCTCCACTTAAAAGACATAGAATTGCAGAATGGGTAAGAATCCACCAGCCAACTATCTGCTGCCTTCAAGAGACTCCCCTAACACATAAGGACTCAAATAAACTTAAGTTAAAGGGGTGGAAAAGACATTCCATGCAAATGGACACCAAAAGGGAGCAGGAGTAGCTATTCTTTTATCTGACAAAACAAACTTTAAGACAACAGCTATTTAAAAAGACAAAGAGGGACATTATGTAATGATAAAACGTCTTGTCCAACAGGAAAATATTACAATCCTAAATATACATGCACCTAACACTGGAGGTTCCAAATTTATAAAACAATTACTACTATACCTAAGAAATCAGATTGACAGCAACACAATAGTAGTAGGGGACTTCAATACTCCACTGACAGCACTAGATAGGTCACCAAGACAGAAAGTCAACAAAGAAACAATGGATTTAAATTATATCCTGGAACAAATGGACTTAACAAATATTTACAGAACATTCTACCCAACAACCACAGAATATACATTCTATTCATCAGTGCATGGAACTTTCTCCAAATAGACCCTATGACAGGCCACAAAACAAGTCTCAATAAATTTAAGAAAATTGAAATTATATCAAGTGCTCTCTCAGACCACAGTAGAATAAAACTGGAAACCAACTCCAAAAGGAACCTTCAAAACCATGTGAATACATGGAAATTAAATAACCTGCTCCTGAATAATCATTGAGTCAACAATGATATCAAAATGGAAATTTAAAAATTCTTCAAACTGAACAATAACAGTGACACAACCTATCAACACCTCTGGGATACAGCAAAGGTGGTTGATATGGTTTGGCTGTGACCCCACCCAAATCTCAACTTGAATTTTATCTCCCAGAATTCTCATGTGTTTTGGGAGGGGCCCAGGGTTAGGTAATCGAATCATGGGGGCCAGTCTTTCCCGTGCTATTCTCATGATAGCGAATAAGTCTCACAAGATCTGATGGGTTTATCAGGGGCTCCTGCGTTTGCTTCTTCCTCATTTTTCTCTTGCCACTGCCATGTAAGAAGTGCCTTTCACCTCCCAAGGCCTCCCCAGCCATGTGGAACTGTGTAAGTCCAATTAAACCTCTTTTTGTTCCCAGTTTCAGGTGTGTCCTTTTTTTTTTTTTTTTTTTTTTTTTTTCCTCGAGGCAGAGTCTTGCTCCATCCCTCAGGCTGGAGTGCAATGCCACAATCTCGGCTCACTGCAACCTCTGCCTCCTGCATTCAAGTGATTCTCCTGCCTCAGTCTCCCAAGTAGCTGGGATTACAGGTGCATGCCACAATGCCTAGCTAATTTTTTGTATTTTTAGTAGAGACAGGGTTTCACCACGTTGGCCAGGCTGGTCTCAAACTCCTGACCTCGTGATCCACCTGCTTTGGCCTCCCAAAGTGCTGGGATTACAGGCATAAGCCACCACACCTGGCTCAGGTGTGTCTTTATCAGCAGCATGAAAACGAACTTATACAGTAAATTGGTACCAGTAGAGTGGGCATTGTTGAAAAGATACCTGAAAATGTGGAAGCAACTTTGGAACTGGGTAACAGGCAGACATTGGAACAGTTTTGAGAGCTCAGAAGACAGGAAAATGTGGGAGAGTTTGGAACTTCCTAGAGACTTGTTGAATGACTTTGCCCAAAATGCTGACAGTGATATGGACAATAAAATCCAGGCTGAGATTGTCTCAGATGAAAAACTTGTTGGGAACTGGAGTAAATGTGATGTTACTAAGTTTTAGTGAAAAGTCCAGTGGTATTTTGCCCCTGCTTTAGAGATTTTTGGAACTTTGAACTTAAGAAAGATGACTTAGGGTATCTGACAGAAGAAACTTATAAGCAGTAAAGCATTCAAGAGGTGACTTGGGTACTGTTAAAGGCATTCAGCTTTATAAGGGAAGCAGAGCATAGAAGTTTGGAAATTTTGCAGCCTGACTATGCAATAGAAAAGAAAAATCCATTTTCTGGGGAGAAATTCAAGCCAGCTGCAGAAATTTGCATAAGTAACAAGAAGCACAATGTTAATCCCTAAGACCATGGGGAAAATGTCTCCAGGCCATGTCAGAGATGGCCCCTCCCATCACAGGCCCAGAGGCCCAGGAAGAAAAAGTGGTTTCATGGGCCAGGCCCAGGGTCCCCATACTGTGTGAAGCATGGGGACTTGGTGCCTTGTGTCCTACCCACTCCAGCCATGGCTGAAAGGGGCCAATGTAGAGCTTGGGCTGTGGCTTCAGAGGGTGGAAGCCCCCCAAGTCTTGGCAGCTTCCATGTGGTGTTGAGCCTGTGGGTACACAGAAGTCAAGAATTGAGGTTTGGGAACCTCTGCCTAGATTTCAGAAGATGTATTGAAACGCCTGGATGCCCAGGCACAAGTTTGCAGCAGGGGCAGGGCCCTCATGGAGAACGTCTACTAGAGCAGTGCCAAAGGGAAATGTGGGGTCGGAGCCCCCACACAGAGTTCCTACTGGGACACTGCCTAGTGGAGCTGTGAGAAGAGGGCCACTGTCCTCCAGACCCCAGAATGGCACATCCACCAACAGCTTACACTATGTGCCTGGAAAAGCTGCAGACACTCAATGCTAGCCCATGAAAGCAGCTGGGAGGGAGGTTGTAATTTACAAAGCCACAGGGGTGGAGCTGCCCAAGACAATGGGAACCCATCTTGTGCATCACTATGACCTGGATGTGAGACCTGAAGTCAAAGGAGATCATTTTGGAGCTTTAAAATTTGACTGGCCCACTGGATTTCAGATTTGCATGGGCCCTGTAACCCCTTTGTTTTGGCCAATTTCTCCCATTTGGAACAGTTATATTTACCCAATACCTATACCCACATTGTATCTAGGAAGCGACTAGCTTGTTTTTTATTTTACAGGCTCATAGGCAGAAGGCACTTGCCTTGTCTCAGATGAGACTTTGTACCATGGACTTTTGGGTTAATGCTGAAATGAGCTAAGGCTTTGGGGGACTGTTGGGAAGGCATGATTGGTTTTGAAATGTGAGGACATGAGATTTGGAGGGGCCAGAAGCAGAATGATATGGTTTGGCTGTGACTCTACCCAAATCTAAACTTGAATTGCATCTCCCAGAATTCTCACGTTTTGGGAGGGACCCTGGGGGAGGTAATCAAATCACGGGGGCCGGTCTTTCCTGTGCTGTTCTCATGAAAGTGAATAAGTCTCACGAGATCTGATGGGTTTATCAGGGGTTTCCATTTTTGCTTCTTCCTCATTTTTTCTCTTGCCATCACCATGTAAGAAGTGCTTTTTGCCACCACCCATGATTCTGAGGCCTCCCCAGTCATGTGGAACTGTGTAAGTCCAATTAAACCTCTCTTTATTCCCAGTTTCAGGTGTGTTTTCAGCAGCATGAAAACAAACTAATACAGCAGTGCTAAGAGAAAAGTTCATAGCCCTAAATGCCTACATCAAAAAGCCTGAAAGAGCACAAACAGACAATCTAGGGTCACACCTCAAGGAACTAGAGAAACAAGAACAAACCAAATCCAAATCCAGCAGAAGAAAGGAAATAACCAAGATCAGAGCAGAACTAAATGAAATTTAAATAACAACAACAAAATACAAAAGATAAAACAAAAACTGGTTCTTTGAAAATATAAATAAAATTGATAGACCATTAGCAAGATTAACCAAGAAAAGAAGAGAAAAATCCAAATAAGCTCAATTAGAAACAAAACAGGAGGTATTACAACCGACACCACAGAAATACAAAAACTCATTCAAGGCTACTATGAACACCTTTACACACATAAACTAGAAAACCTAGCAGAGATGCATAAGTTCCTGGAAAGATACAACCCTCCTGGCTTAAATCAGGAAGAACGAGATATTCTTGTTAAAGGTCGTGAACTCCAAGTTTCTTTTCAAAGAATCAGTATGTCAGTATGTTCAGCTCTCTTATTCTTTTTGTTTGTTTGTTTGTTTCTCTTTATTTCTCAATTACATTTATTTATAAGTAAGCTGCCCTCTCAGTTTTCTTAAATGGGTAAATCATCTTTTCAGCTGAGTGTTTACTTTTGTCACTTTACTCCCCAGCTTACTCTCTTTATGAAGAAGAAAGACAAATTTTCCTAGCTGCAGTCCAGTTCATAGAGAGTTAGACTTAATGACTTCTAAGGGCCCTCCTAACACTGAGACACTGTAGGTACGGTGCAGCAAAAATTAATGAATTTCTACTGGTACTCACAATCTGAGTTAAAACATTCTTCCGTATTCGCTATGACTAAACATTTCTTCAGCACCTATTTGTGCCCTTTAGAGCAAAGATTGGGAAACTTTTAAAAGTTGTTAAAGCAAACTAAATATGGCCTGAGAAGGACTCTGTACTTCTATATTTGATGCCTTGTGGATGAACTGCAACCTAACTTAACAAGTAGACAAGACTGAAAACCTAACTTAGGAGTATGTGCCTGTAACAATAGTGGAGTCTTGGCCAATCCCAGCAGCGGTACTTCAACCACTGATACACTGCTGAGTGTTGAAACTATGTTCAAATAAGCCAAATGCCAACTTCTGACCAATCCAGCTGTTCCTGCACCTCACTTCCGAGTTCTGTATGTCACTTCCCTTTTTTTGTCCATAAATTTGTTCTGACCACAAGGCATCCCTGGAGTCTCTCTGAATCTGCTGTAATTCTGGGGGCTACCTGATTCGTGAATCGTTCACTGCTCCATTAAACTCCTTTAAATTTAATTGGGCTGAATTAACTTTTCTTTTGCAAGGCCCAGAGAGTAAATATTTTTGGCTTTGTGTGCCATATAGTCTCTGCACAACCACTCAACTCTGGTTGGAGATCTGTTGCCCTTTTATACACTGTACTTTACCTGGAAAAGTCTAACTTCCTGGTTCTATTGCCCCGCTTGCCTCTAGTTTCAGCAAACAAGTTTCCTGCCAGTTCTAATCAGTAGTTCACATCTGTTCCCCTGGTCACCTGCTTTGTCCTGAGTCACCCCTGGTCACCTGCTCCATCTTGAGTCACCCCTGTCACCTGCTCTGACCTGAATCATCCTGAGTCAACTGTTCTGTAACCACCCCTCCCACCAAACTTCTCACCCTGTCACTCCAGCTCGTACCCCTGCTCTCTTTAAAATAGCCCATTGGAATTAGCTTAGACTGTGTGGTCCAATCCTAGCCAATAGGGGAATGACACAACAGCAGGGACTACCTGCATCAGGAATAAGAACCGCTTCCCTTCCCTTGTTCAGGTGTGCTTTCGCCATTACTCCAACCACGAGTCGCACCCTTCTATAGAAGTAAAAATTTCCTGGCTGAGAAAATTAAATTTATGTTCAAGTGCTATTTCTCTGCAGCACCAAGGAACAGGCATTTGTTTCTAACAATCTCGTGGCCCATATGGGGAGCTATTCTCCTCTAGGGGTGGCCTCTATTCCTCTCTCGAGAGGAGGCACGCCCCGCTGCCTTGTTGCGGTGGCCTCAAGAGTAAGGAATCGAGACTCACCTGGTGTGACGAATAAACCTGGACTCAGCAATGTCGAAAGAAACCAGCCGGCGACCTAGGGGAAAGGATCCTCACACACCACAGTGACCAGGCAACTCTGTGCACAGACCAAGGAAGGAAACGCCTGGGAGCCAGCAAAGTATTTCCTTGGTGGTTGGAACAGACCAAGGTAAGAAAAGCCACAGCGGGTGATGGTATTCCTTGATCAGGACATATCAAGGTAAGAAAAGCCACGGGGGAGGTGGGGCGGTGAAGTATTCCCTGGTTGGGGTATCTTGGGGGTTAAAAAGAGGCAAGACATTTCTAGCAAGGGGAATTGAGCCTCACACTAAAAATGGGAAATACCCCAAGTAAGGTAAGGGATAAAAAGGATACACTAGCAATGATAATATTCCCCCTAATAATCCACTCAGCCTAATGATAAAATATTAGAAGGGTAATGAAAGGACCAAAAACAAGAAAAACAGCTGCTGTCCCAGACCCTTCTCCTATCCCTGTTGTCCTTCTCCTTACAATTCTGCCTCTTGGGAATGTTCCCAAGAGCCCACTCGCAACCAGCCTGAGTACCCTTCCCTAAAAGGACTTCACACAAGATAGAGCAATGTAAAAAGGATATTCAGAACTTCCCTTTCCCCTCTTCTCAGGGGAAGAAAGAGGCATGATCCATAGAGCTGCAATGGGAGCCTAGGAACCATGAACACCCCGCCCCCAGCTCCCGGCCAAAACGTTCCTACAGCGGATCAAAAATTTCCCACCCAAGACCCCTGGTGGGACAATAACAATGCAGCTTACCAAGAAAATATGCAAGACCTTAAGGAATTGATAATAAAGGGGATTAAAGAATCAGTACCCCGAACCCAGAATCTTACCCAAACATTTGATATACAGCAAGGGAAAGATTAAGGGCCTATAGAATTGTTAGACAGATTAAAGGAACAAATGAGAAAATATACTGGTCCAGGTCTCCAGGATCCCCTTGGACCGGGAATGTTAAAACTTCATTTTGTCACTAACAGTTGGCCAGATATTAACAAGAAATTACAAAAGATAGGGAACTAGAAAGATAAACCTATAGAAGAGCTTCTAAGAGAAGCCCAAAAAGTATATGTAGGAAGAGATGAAGAAAAACAAAAGCAGAGGGCAAAAATTCTGCTGTCCACCATACAACAAAGTACCCAGGGGGCAAGAACCTATAAAGAACCTAGACCCCCACTCTCCAGGCAACATAAAGGGTACAAAAGAGTAAAGCCAGGAGACTCAAAGGTAGAGAAAAAAATCTTAGAGGCGAAAGACTGACAGAGGGGACAGAGGAAGTCAGAGAGAGAGAGAGGGAAAGAGACAGAGGAAGTCAGAGAGAGAGGGAAAGAGACAGAGGAAGTCAGAGAGAGAGAGAAAGAGACAGAGGAAGTCAGAGAGAGAGAGAGAGGGAGAGGAAAAGGGAGAGAAAGAGGACAAAACAAATGTTTCAAATTAAAAATAGGTCACTTCAAAAAAGAATGTCCCAAGTGGGAAAAAGAATAAAGTCATATGTAAAAGCAAATCAGCTAATATTAACTTTCTGCTAATTCTGGAAGCAGGGACAAATCTATAAGGAAGAGATTTAATGCTAAAATTAGGCTTAGGCCTCGAAATCAATCATAGAAAATTCCTCCTTTCCCTAAACTTACCACCACAGCAAAAGATGGGAACCAAGGAAAGTTACAGATTCCTCCAATTCATGTTAAATTAAAAAAAAAAAAACTATTAAAAACACCTGGGGAAGTAGTAAAGAGAAAGCAATGTACCCTATTTCTTTGAAAACTAGGGTAAATTTAAGACCTATAATTGATAATTGAAGGTCGTCTTGGTGTTGTGCTTCTTAAACCCTGTGTGTCTCCCTATAACACTCCAATATTGCCTGTAAAGAAGCCAGATGGGGGCCAGGCGCAGTGGCTCACACCTGTAATCCCAGCACTTTTGGAGGCCAAGGCACGTGGATTACAAGGTCAGGAGACTGAGACCATCCTGGCTAACACAGTGAAACCCCGTCTCTACTAAAAATACAAAAAACGCGCTGGGCGTGGTGGCAGGTGCCTGTGGTCCCAGCTACTCGGGAGGCTGAGGCAGCAGAATGGTGTGAACCTGGGAAGTGGAGCTTGCAGTGAGCTGAGATTGCGCCACTGCACTCCAGCCTGGGTGACAGAGTGAGACTCTGTCTCAAAAAAAAAGAAGCCAGACGTGTCATACCCGTTAGTGCAAGACCTTGGAGCTATTAATCAAATAATCCAAACTACCCACCCTATTGTTCCCAATCCTTATACTATTACAGTCACCAGTGGTTTACGGTAATAGATTTAAAAGATGCTTTCTGGGCTTGTCCATTAGCAGAGACAGCTGGGACCTATTTGCCTTTGAATAAGAAGACCCTCACTCTGGTTGAAAATAGCAATACTGATAGACAGTCTTACCCCAAGGGTTTACGGAGTCTCCAAATTTATTTAGTCAAATATTAGAAAAAGTCACTTAATTAGCAAAGGTAAACAGAAAATTGAGCTTGAACGGATTGAAGGCATAATATCCTTCCCTCTGCTAGAGACTAAACAAGAACTTAAAACATTTTAGGATTAGTTGGGTACTGTCATCTATGGATAGACTCTTACGCCCTAAAAACAAAACCCTATACAAAAAGCTCATGCAAGATGGGCCAAACCCTCTCATTTGGCAATTACCAGAAATCCAACAGGTGGAAAGGTTAAAACATCTATTAGTGGCCGGGCATGGTGGCTCACGCCTGTAATCTCAGCACTTTGGGAGGCCAAGGCGGGCAGATCATGAGGTCAGGAGATTGAGATCATCCTGTCTAACACGATGAAACCCCGTCTCTACCAAAAATACAAAAAATTAGCCATGCGTGGTGGCGGGCACCTGTAGTCCCAGCTACTCAGGAGGTTGAGGCAGGAGAATGGTGTGAACCTGGGAGGCAGAGCTTGCAGTGAGCCAAGATCACGCCACTGCACTCCAGCCTGTGCGACAGAGCAAGACTCTGTCTCAAAAACAAAACAAAACAAAAACATCTATTAGTAACTGCCCCATCCTAGCTTTACCCTCCTTAAGCAGCCATTCCATCTTTTTGTCAGTGTAAACAAGGGCATAGCCTTAGAAATACCCAAAAGCACAGAGGCCACTGACAACCTGTACCCTTCCTATGAAAAATCCTTAACCCAGTAAACTGTGGATGGCCCAAATGCATTCAGTCTGTAGCAGCAACTGCTTTGCTAACAGAATAAAGTAGAAAACTAACTTTTAGAGGAAACCTCATTGTGAGCACACCTCACCAGGTCAGAACTATGCTAAGTCAAAAAGCAAAAATGTAGCTTACTGACTCAAGAATCTTAAAGTATGAGGCTATTCTGTAAGAAAAAGATGATTTAACATTCACCACTGATAATTTGCTTAACCCAGCAGGTTTCCTAACAGGGGATCTAAATCTTAATTAATTACCATACAAAGGTCTGACCAGACCTAGGAGAAACTCCCTTCAGGACAGGACGACACTTATTTATAGATGGTTCCTCCTGGGTAATTGAGGGAAAAAGACACAATGGGTATTCGGTAATTAACAGAGAAACTCTCATAGAAATAGAGCTAGGAAAATTGCCTAATAATTGGTCTGCTCCAATGTTTGAGCTGTTTGCACTCAGCCAAGCCTTAAAGTACTTACAGAACCAGGAAGGACCATCTATACTGATTCTAAGTATGCCTTTGGAGTGACTCATACATTTGGAAACAGCTGGACTGAACGAGGTCTTATTAATAGCAAAGGTGAAGACCTGGTCCACAAGGAATTAATCACCCAAGTATTAAATAACCTTAAGTTGTCAAAAGAAATAGCTGTTGTCCATGTCCCTGGACACCAGAAAAGCCTTTCTTTAATTAAAATCCCAAATTTACAAGATTTTCCACAAAAGTAAAGTTTGCTGTTAGAAGTAAATGCTTATTTCTCAGTGCCGCAAGGAAAACCAGCATTCAGACAAAAAAAAATTCTCAGCAAGGCAATTTTACTTTCTCCAGAAAGGGTGCTACTCATCAGCAATCTCACCATGAAAGCACACTGAACAAAGAAAGGCAGGAATATTTATCCCTTATTGGGTCCTTACTGCTGTGTCCTATCTCCATTGGTTGGAGCTGGACCTCACAGTCTAAGCTAAACCTGATTGGCCAAAAACTTAAAACTTTCCTAAATTGGTAAAGGCAATGGAGAACAAAAAAAAAAAAGAGAGAGAGAGAGGAAGTTGCTTGCAAAGGACTTAGAGAAGTAATAACATTTCCAAATAAGAAAGGGGCATAGGCTGTGAGCTGGGACATGCCTGAGCATGTCCAGAATAAATATCTTGGTTAAAGTACAAGGACATAGAATGTACTTATTCCCTTATATCTAACATCCACATAGGATAGGGCTTAACAAAGAGTTATCAGCAAAAAGCAAGAAGGCTTTGAAGGAAGTCAGTCTTTAAAAGAAACTATTATTTCTAACATTTATTATTTATTATTTAACAAGAAGGGAAACTTTGAAGAGGAACTTTTTACTTTCCACAATTTCCCCCTCTTGATTTTATAGTTTTTCCTCTTCAAACTTTCTTAATATGTCTTGGCTTAGTTGTTCTGCCTGAGTCTCTAAAAAAAAAAAAAAAAAAAAAAGCTTCTCTGAATAAGGTGGAGTAGAGTTAAGGGAGGTTTTAGTAAGAGCCATTTTCATTAACCTTTGCACCAACTCTCAGATGCATGGTATAACACAACACCCAAAAAGAAGGAGTATACTTATTACAGTTGCTAAAGAGGTAAGAATTGAGGCTACAGTCTCTTTTCATTGGCCAAACCACCCTTCTAGCCATTTTAAAACAGGGTTATTAATTCCAGAATTTTTAGCTAGTTCTACAGGTAAAGTAGTAAGGCCTTGTAGGGCCGTCATTATGCTTCCATTGGGAGCAGTGTTGTTTGGGATGAAGGTACAACATTGGATTTTAATCATAACACAAATACCACCTTTTTCAACTAATATCATATCCAAAGCCATTCTGTTTTCCCAGGCCATTTGGCTAGTGGACCCTAACTGTTCCACTCTTCCATTGACAGCATCTTTAGTGTAATTAATAAACCGTTGTTGATTGTAAAAAATATAGTTTTTCCAATCTTTGTTTTTATTAACTGTTATCCATGGGAGGATAGATTCAAACCCTGCAGCTATTTGGAATCCCTAGCTTTATATTCATCTGGTACACCCTGTGGAATGCTAATTGCATCTAAATAGACGTGGGGGTTGAAAGACCAGTAAGGGGCTTCTCTTGTTTTACGATGTCATGTTTTTTCTTTTTCTGGTTGATGAAATGTCAGGGTAAAAGGGACAGCCAATTGAACTAGAGCACAAGTACTACTCCAATTATTTGGCAGAGTGTCCAGTAAAGGTCCTCCACAATACCACCAGACATCTGCTCCGGGATGAATAAGGACGGACTGATGGGTCAGCTCTTGGCAGTGCCTGACCTCACTGCATCCTGTTAAGTCTCCAAGGAACACCAAATTTTCCCCTTGTCGTTGGAGACATGAGGTAAAGTTGCTCTTGGAAGATGGAGGCTGGATGGCCTGCGGGGGCTGACCCGCAGGATGCTGCACTTCAGGAAATAGCAGAGAGACAGTTTGGCACAGTTCATTATCCCAGGCTGTAGGATTTTGAAAAACAGCTACCATGCAGTCCATGTCTTGTCGATTAGAGGGCCATCTGAGTGGAAAGGGGACAATCTGGGCCTCTGGTCTACCATGTGTAGGAGCGTAACAATCGCTTTTATTTAAAGTGCAGATGGAATATTTAATCCATTCTAGCCAGGCATTTACATCCTGATACCCTGTCTCAATTGCTATGGTTTGCCTTAGGTTTTCTAATTTTACTATGGAGATTTTGGTTTTGTCATTGTGTCTGGGAGAAGTGATTGATAGAGGTTGAAGAAGCAATAAAGCATATTTCAAAAATTCCCTTACTATCTTTCCTGAAATGTCAGCTCCCATACCATAAATATGACTTAATGAAGGGGAAGAGTTTTCAGATGTTGCAATAGTAATAGTAAGCTGTATAGGATTACATTGGTTGTATTGACAGCTAGAAGGAGTAATTCTTTTGGTGAAATGAATATATGGTTTTAAGGACTGAAAAAGACCCGTGGAAGCAGTCTATCTTAGACCTTTAGTGTTCCATAGGACATTAGACCAAGCAGAACATAGAGATTCTGTTTTAGAGGGACAAGAGTCTGATTCCCACCACTTAATACAACTAGTATTCTCTGGATTACTAGTATCCTTGCAGGAACTCAATATGTCTTCCCAATCTGAGGAAGTCCAAGAGGGACAGAGATATTTTTCCGAAGTAGTAAACTGTCTTTGGTTATGCAAATCTCCACAGGGTATAACTAAACAGGCATCAAAAGTAATAACTTGAGGTGAGTTAGATCTAGTTACGTTAATAATAAGATGGGGAGTAGTTAAAGGGAAGAAAAGAAAAATAAAAGATAGATAGATTAAGCTTTTCTTAACTTTAATTTGGTAGGGCTTGATCCTGGAACAATGGCCCACAATTCCGAAGGTGATGACATTTTCTTGACTTGGGTGTGATGTGTTCATCCTTTTTCTGCTGTGCCAATGGCAGTCTCGGTGGTTAGCAGCACGAGGTAGGGTCCTTCCCAGGCTGGCTCGAGTTTTGCTTCTTTCCGTCCTTTGATGGTCCCCAGGCTGGTGCTGGTGTACTGGAAATTCTAGGGGTGGTGCCTGTGCTAGAAGACCTCTGGTTTTAAGCGAAAAAAAGGTAGAGGAGAGACCAAGTATATAATTTCTGAGAAACTGATCCTTTGATTCAAATGTGGGGGCATGAGCAGTGGAATGTAAGTAAGGCAACCCATATAACATTTCATAAAGGGACAGGCCAACATCTTTCCAAGGGGAGGTTCTAATCCTTAATAAAACAATAGGAAGGCATTTAGTCTATGGCAACCGGGTCTCTAGGACTAATTTAGTTAGGTGGCTTTTAAGGGTTTGGTTCATCCTTTCTACTCTCCCTGAGGAGGATGGGTGCCAAGGAATGTGATATTCCCACTTTATGTCTAGTACTTGAGCCAACTTTTTAATGATATGTGCAGTAAAATGGGTTCCATTGTCTGAATCAATGTTTTCTATTAGTCCGAACCTGGGTGTAATATGTTCAATTATTGCTTTAACTACATTACTAGCGGTTGCACTTGAAAAAGGGATAGCCTCTACCCAATGGGTGAAATGATCTACTATTACCAATAAATACTTTAGCTGACCAGTTGGGGGCATTTCAGCGTAATCAACTTGGACACTTTGAAATGGTCTTAGTCCTGGATTTCTTCCTCCAAGTGGTAATTTTCTTAGGGCTTGTTTATTTGTTTTCTTACAAATTAGACAACTGTCTGTAACTTGTTTTGCTAAAGTATAAATCTCAATATACCCATAAACCCTGAGAACTGCATCACACATAACTTGGGGCTCCAGTGAGTTCTTTGATGTAGTTAAGATAAAACCTCCCTCAAAAGAGGCTTAGATAATATTTCTTTCTGGTCTGGGAGTATCTATTTCCCTTCTGAATTCCTTTGAGCTCCTATTTTTACTAATTTTTCCTTCTCAGTATGACAGAAAATAGGAACTACAGTGGGAGAAGGAAGACAAGGAGTTAAGTGAAAGATGGTGTCTCAGAGGAAACAGCAGCTTGCTTGGCTCTTTGATCCACGAGAGTATTTCCTCAACTTTCAAAATAAAAGTTGTGTTGGTGTCCTGGAACATGGACAATGTCTATTTCCTCTGGTAACTGAAGATTATTCAGGACACAATTAATGTTTCATGAGCAAGATCTTGACCTTTACTATTAATAAGGCCCCGTTCGGCCCAAATTTTTCCAAATGTGTGAGACACCCCAAAAGCATACTTAGAGTCAGTAGAGATGGTTCCTACCTGGTTCTATAAGTATTTTAGGGCCTGGCTAAGTGCAAATAGCTCACAGGCTTGGGGAGACCAACTATTGGGTTATCTTCCTGATTCTACTTCTTTGAGAGTTTCCCCATCGATTACTGCATACCCATTATGTCGTTTTCCCTCAATCACCTAGGAGGAACCATCTGTAAATAAAGCTGCCCTGTCTTAAAGGGGGTTTCTACTAAATCTGGGCTGACTTTCGTATGGTAGTCAATTAAATCTAGACATAGGTGTTCCCTTTTTAGCAGTGGGTTCCCTGTCAAGAAACCCACTGGGTTAAGTGAATTGTCTGTAGTTAAGGTTAAATCATCTTTTTCTAATAGGATAGCTTCATATTTTAAAATTCTGGAGTCAGTGAGCCATCTTCCTGCCTTTTGGCTTAGGATAGCTTGACTTGTTGAGGTGTACTCCCTGTCAGATATCCTCCAAAAGTTAATTTCCTGCTTTCTTCAACCAATATCACCGTGGCCACAACGGATTGAATACACTGAGGCCATCTGCAGGCGACTGGATCTAGAACTTTTGACAGGAAGGCCACTGGCTGTCGGCAGCCCCCATGTTCTTGGGTAAGCACTCCTAGAGCCACTCCATTATCTACGTTAACAAAAAGATGAAATGGTTTTTCTAGAGAGAGTAGGGCCAGGACAGGAGCAGTTATGAGTCTTTCCTTTTACTCCCCAACCTGATCAACCTCTTCAGAAGTCCATATGAAGGGATCAGGTTCTCCTTTAGTTAGCTTCTCATATGGAAGTTTACTTTTTAATGCATATGAGTCAATCCATAAATGGCAATATCCAACTAACCCTAGAAATTTCCTGAGTTCTTGCTTGGTTTGAGGCAAGGGCAAAGACACAATTCCTTTGACCCATTTGGGTCCTATTCTTCCTTTGTCTGCATTTATTAAATGGCCTAAGTATTTAACTTCAGGTTCTACATATTGAAGCTTTCCCTTTGAGACCCATACCCTTCAAACTGTAAGTGGTTAAGAACATGTGTAGAAAACCCAGCTACCTTCTCTATGTCTTCTCCAGATATAAGAATATCATCCACATATTGGAGCAAACGTAGCTGCTTTGGGACAACAACTTTTTCTAATACTTGCTCTAAGATTTGACCAAAAAGACTGAGTGAATCTGTAAATCCTTGGGGTAAAACTGTCCATCTATACTGTTGTTTCCATCTTGAATGGGGACCTTCCCATTCAAAAGTAAATATATCCTGGCTGTCTTCAGCCAAGGGACCTGCCCAGAACGCATCCTTTAAGTCTATTACTGTGAACCACTGATGACTGTGTGAAATTTTACTAAGAATGGTGTAAGGGTTGGGTACAACAGAATGAGTGGTCTGGACTATTTGATTGATAGCTGTAAAGTCCTGCACTAGTTGGTATGACCCATCTGATTTTTTGACTGGTAAAATTGGAGTGTTATATGAGGACATACAAGGTTCAAGTAGTCCATCTTTAATAAGACTCTCAATTACAGGCTTTAACCCTACCCTTCTTCTAAAGGGATAGGGTATTGCTTTCTTCTCACTACCTCCCCTGGAGTCCTTAATCTGATATGTATTGGAGGAATTCGTAGCTTTCCTCGGTTTCCTTCCCTTGACCAGACATCGAGATGAATGGACTTCTCATCTGCTGTGGTAAGCAAATTTAAGGAAGTTAGAAAACCCTTTGGGCCAACTTGCAGACCTATACCTAGTTTTAACATTAAATCTCTCCCTAACAGATTGGTTCCTGCTTCAGGAATTAATAAAAGTTGAATACAAGTTGACTGATCTTGGTATTTTGCTTCTGTATTTTCTAAAACTTTCTCCTTAAATTCTTCTCCTTTTACCCCAGAAACTAGCAATTCCTCTGTAGAACAAGTTAGATCAGCTGGGGGAAAACAAACAGACAAGCGAGCAGCTCCTGAGTCAATTAAAAAGGTGATTAATTCATGTTTGGGTCTCACCTCTAAATGTATCAAGGGTTCCTGGTGGGACTCAAAATAGAAAAGACAGAGCCCCTGACCCCCCTATTCCTCTTCAAAGGTAGTCATGAGTGGAAGAGCTTCTTCTACTTTTTCTAATTCCGGACATTACCTATTAAAATGGTCTGGTCTTCCACATTTGTAACATCTGTCTTGTCCTTCTTCTCTCCCAAGCCCAGGGCCCCTTTGTCTTTCCTCCTTACCTTCACATCCACAGCCCTTACAGCACTTACTTTGACCTTCTCCCTTAACGTACTGATCTTGCCTTCTTTCTCTTTGCATTCCTGAGTTCCCTGACTTTCTTCTTTCACCTTCTCCAGAAAACTTTGCAGGTGTGTGTCTAAACTTAGCCCCTGGTATCATTTGTCCTGGTGAACTCTGTCAAAAGATTTTTGCTTTCTGTCTCTGCCTTTCTTCATCTCTACTTACATATACTTTTTGGCCTTCTCTCAAAAGCTCTTCTATTGACCGATTCTTCCAATTTTCCAGTTTTTGCAATTTTCTTGCAATATCTGGCCAACTGTTAATAATAAAGTGCAACTTTAACAATCCTTGCCCAAGGGGGCTTTCTGGGTCTAAACCAGCATATTTTCTCATCTGTTCCCTCAGTCTGTCTAGAAACTTCATAGGCCCTTCATCTTTTTCTTGCTGTGTATCAAAATCCTTAGAGAGATTTTGAGGTCGGGACACTGATTCCCGAATTCCTCTAACTATCATTTCCCTTAAATCTCTCATGTTATCCCTGTGGGCTGCAATATTGTTATCCCACTCCAGGTCTTGGCTGGAAATTTTGGTCTGCTGCCAGAACATTTTGGCCCAGAGGATGGTCACACTCCCAGACCACCACAGCAGCTCTGCGGATCATGTTCTGCTCTTCCCCTGAAAAGACGATACCTAGGATGGACATTAATTCAGCCCAGGTATATAACTGCGGGCCTAAAAACTGATCAATTTGATCTGCCACTCCATAAGGATCATCTAATAATGGCTGGAGTTTTTTTTTTTTAAGACTTCGGACTTCGGAACCAGTTAAGGGAGCATTTACAAAGCAAATTGCCCCCCCTTGTGGTACCTCCCTTAAAAGAAAGAACTTTGAAGATGAATCCTTAGAAGTGGGGAGGGGGAAAGGAAGACTCTGAATATCCTTTCTACATTGTTCTATTTCCCGTTGAAGTCCTTTCTTTAAAGAAGGATATTCAGACTGACAAAACTTGGGTCCCTGGGACAATAACTTCCATGAGTCCGGGTTGTATGGGGGAGGAATAACCTGAGTATGAGGATCCAGAGGAGAGTCTGGAACTGGGTTTGGGGGAACTGGATGGGGTTTGGGGCAGTGGCAATTGCTTGAGGAGGGAGTGGTGGGTTTTTGAGAAATGGGGCAAGGTGGTCTAGAGGGTCCCACTTACTCGTGGATGTCTTAGAAGTAGAAACTTTGTTCTCAGATGAGACAGCCTCTGAGTCCTTTTTACCTTCTACTTCCTTCCCACCTATTCTTAGCGAGTAGAGAAGAATGGCCCCTGCCGCCAGCACAGAGCATAGTCTATTTCTTCTTGTGAGAGAGGACTCTTGTCATTAACATACATTATTAGGAGTTGACAAACCCAGTCCTCATCCAACCCAAACTTTGGCCAGAAAACTGTGGGCTTGAGGATTGGCTCTTTAGTCCAAATAAAGCAGCAATACTTTATCATTTGCTGCTTTCCCTTGAGTTTAGTCCTCTCATTGTCTTTCCAATACTTTAACATAAGCCCTAAAGGACTATCGGTGGGGGGGATTTGACCATCTGCATTCTTTCCCTTCCCTGTTTTACTAGAAACATTCCCCATACTGAGTACCAGTTAGACTCAACCTCTCGACCCAGAGTTTTCTTGCTTATCCCGTTTTCCAGAGGCTTACTTAAAACAACCTCATGTGTGGCTGGGTGCAGTGGCTCACACCTGTAATCCCAGCACTTTGGGAGGCCGAGGCGGGTGGGCCACGAGGTCCAGAGATCGAGACCATCCTGGCTAACATGGTGAAACCCCATCTCTACTAAAAATACAAAAAATTAGCCAGGAATGGTGGTGGGCACCTGTAGTCCCAGCTACTTGGGAGGCTGAGGCAGGAGAATGGCATGAACCTGGGAGGCAGAGCTTGCAGTGAGTGGAGATCGCACCACTGCACTCTAGCCTGGGTGACAGAACAAGACTCCATCTCAAACAACAACAACAACAACAACAAAATAACAAACAAACAAACAACCTCATGTGCTTGAGGTTTTTCACCCTTCTTTTCCCAGGGAGGATTCTAACTATTCCCCCCCACCTTTTGGAGGTCTCTTTCACTCCTTTCCTTTTGTTTTGCCCTCTCTTACCTCTAAGCCATATGAAATGATTACAGAATTTGCAGAGAGGACCCACTCACACCATACTCACGCATGCACACTCACACTCAACCTCCAGAATTTTGACCACCAAGGAAATACTTTGTCACCCCCTTGTGATGTTTCTTACCTTGGTATGTGCACAGAATTACCTGGTCACTGCAGTGTTGCAAGCCCTTCTTTCCCCGTGTTGCTAAGAGCCCGGGTTTATTCATTACAAAGGGTGGGTTTTGATCTCCAGCCCTTAAGGCCACCACAACAAGGCAGTGGGGTATGCCTCCCTGAGGGGGTGACCAAAGACCCCTTCCCAAAGGAGAATGGGAACCCCAGAGGAGCCTCCAGAATTGTTAGAAGTAAATGCTTATTCCTCAGTGCCACGAGGAAAAACTAGCATTCAGACAAAAAGTTTTCTCAGCAAGGCAATTTTACTTTCTGCAGAAAGGGTGCTACTTATCAGCAATCTCGCCATGAGAGCACACTGAACAAACAAATCAGGAATATTTATCCCTTACATGTTGGATCCTTACTGCTGTGTCCTATCTCCATTGGTTGGAGTCTAAGTCTAAGCTAAATCCGATTGGCTAACAGTCACAGTCTAAGCTAAACCCGATTGGCTAACAAAACTTTCCTAAATAGGTAAAGGCAATGAAGAACAAAAGGAAAAGAGGAAGTTGCTTGCAAAAGGACTTAGAGAAGTAATAACATTTCCAAATAAGAAAGGGGCATAGGCTGTGAACTGGGACATGCCAATATCTTGGTTAAAGTACAAGGACACAGGATGTACTTATTCCCTTATATCTAACATCTGCATAGGATAGGGCTTAATAAAGGGTTATTAGCAAAAAGCAAGAAGGCTTTGAAGGAAGTTAGTCTTTAAAAGAAACTATTATTTCTAACATTTATTATTTATTCTTTAACAAGAAGGGAAACTTTGAAGAGGAACTTTTTACTTTCCACATTTGCTAAAAGTTAGCAGTATAACATGTATTATCCTAACTTCTAATCTTGTGGCCTTAGGCAGTCTAGGCCACAGACATGAAGGAAGTTTGCTTTGGAGAAAACCGGTTATCATCTCTGACATTTAAAAAAGGAGAATTTATATAAAAAGAATCTTATATGGTAAATTCTTGTCCTAAAATAAATTAACTGGTTGTTTAAAGAAAGGGATGTTTGCAACAAGTCAGAAAGTTGAGGCATGTTGAAGATTATCTGTGAAAGTTGTGAAAAATGTTATAAAGGGGAATTTATGCAAGAAATGTTGTATAATTTAAAAGTAATTAGGCCTCCTGAATGTAAAACTATTGAAGAAACAGTTTATATGCAAGGTGTGTAAGGAAAGTAAAATATACTTTTGGTAAAAGGAGTATAAGAAAGCATAATAATGTGGATTTTTACCTACATTAAAAGCTTAAAAAATGTGTTTTGAAGGTTTAAGCAAGCTTTGAAACGTTAATTGTAAAGGAAATTCTGTGTGTAAACATATTGGCTAAAGTGAAGGGGGTATCATCCAGTTTTTCTGTGAACTGGACATTAAAATAAAAGCACAACAGGTTTTTCTTAAAGCACTAAACTGCTCTTTAACAAAAATCATAAAGGGTTAAAAAGAGTAAAAATTTTACCTTATGGTCAGACATTAAAATTGGATAAATAATGTCTACAAGATTTTATTAAAATTGAGCTTAACATTAATAGCACACTAATATAAAGGTAAAATTTAGCTTATCTGGTATAAAATCATACAGGAAGCATTGTCAAATATAAAGTGGTGTTTGGCTTTCTTTGGTTTAAAAACGAACAAAAATGGTGCTAAAGAAAATTCAGAAGGAAAATGGATATTGCTAGACCAGAGAGAAATGTTATCCAAACCCCTTATGAGGGAAATCTTGTCCCAACTACATCAAGAGACCCACTGGGGGCCCCAAGCCATGTGTAACACAGTCCTCAGAGTTTATAAGTGCATAGAAATGTGTACCCTGGCCAAACAGGTTACAGACAATTGCTTAGTAAAAGATTACCACTTGGGGGAAGGAGTCCAGGCTTAAGCCCATTCCACAGTATCCAAATCGATTACACAGAGAAGCCTCCAACTGGTCGTCTAAAGTATTTATTAGTAATAGTAGATCACCTTACTCACTGGGTAGAAGCTATTCCCTTTTCAAGTACAAATGCTAATAATATAATCAAGGCATTAGTTAAAAATATTATACCCAGGTTTAGATTAATAGAAAACAGTGATTCAGATAATAGGACTCATTTCACAGCACATGTCACTAAGAAATTAGCGCAGATACTGGATATAACATGGGGATATCATACTCCCTGGCATCCACCTTCATCAGGGAAAGTAGGAAGGCATATTACCCTGTGAAGAGTCCGAACTGCTCCCCCAAAAGACAGGCCTGTCCCCTTATGAGATGCTCTATGGATTGCCTTATCTACATTCTACTACTGATCTCTCTACATTTAAAACAAAAGAACAATTTCTCAGAAATTATATACTTGGTTTATCGTCTACTTTCCCTTCCCTCAGAACTAAAGGTCTTTTAGCACAGGTGCCACCCCTAGAGTTTCCAGCACACCAACATCAGCCTGGGGACCACGTCCCTGTCAAAAGTTAGAGAAAAGGAAAAATTAGAACCAGCCTGGGAAGGATCTTACCTAGTGCTCCTAACTACTGAAACTGCAGTCCGGACAGCAGAAAAAGGGTGGACCCCTCACACTTGAGTCAAGAAAGCACTGCCCCCTCCACGGTCATGGACCATAGTCCCAGAGGAAAACCCTACCAAACTAAAGCTAAGAAAAATTTAACTCTCTTTCATCTATTCTATTACTTCTTTCCTCATTCTATTGCTGACCACCTAGTTATTAATGTAACCAAGTCAATTTTGCCTCAAAATATTACATTTGATGCTTGCTTTGTTATACGCTGTGGAGACTTGCCAAGTCAGAAGCAACTCTCTGCTTCAGAAAAGTATATTTATCCTCCCTAGCTCTCCTTAGACTGGAAATCTGTTAACTGGGATAGGTTAGTTTGAGAAGAGTTTGACGAAGATTCCAGTATAAACTGGGAATCTTGTCCTTCTAGAGCAGAGCTTCTCTGCTGAAGTTGGTCCATATAAAATACTATATGGACCTATAAAATACTAAAGAGCGAGGATGGACTGCTCCAACTAGTACTTGCAGTTTCTTAAAACCATATGTTCATTTTACTAAAGGAGTTATCCCTCCACATTGTCAGCTGAACCAATGGAATCCAGTACAGATGACCATCGCTGCTCCCCAGAGTTCTTCCCCTCCATTAAGCCATTTCTATGGTATAGGGGCAGAAGTCTCAGGGAACAACCCCCATAGGATCCTTTGAAATGCGCTTCATTGCCGCCTCACCTCCTGCACCCCCTTCTCCCTCTCTTAAGTTCTCCGCTAACCAAACCTTCTCTTGTTATATACCCAATGATAGTACCAAAGTAGTTGTAGAGGTTAAAGATTTAAAACAAACTATAGCAATTGACACAGGGTATCAGGACACAAATGCTTGGCTTGAATGGATTAAATATTCTGTTCTCATGCTAAACAAAAGTGACTGTTAGACTTGTGTGACAGGCAGGCCAGAGACCCAGATTGTCCCCTTTCCACTTGGGTGGTCCTCTCACGGACCGGGCATGAGCTGTTATGGTAGCTCTCTTCCAAAACCCCACAGCCTGGGGTGATGAGTGATGGAAGACTCTTTCACTGCTGTTCCCCGAGGTTAAGAGCCCTGCGGGTCAGCCCCTGAGGTCCATCCAGCCTCCAGCCCCTGGTGTTTACTTCACCTCCTGCCTTTCATGGCAGAGGAAAAAGTTAGCATTCCTTGGAGACTTAACAGGGTGCAGTGAAACCAAGCCTTTTCAAGAGGTTACCCATCAGTCTGCCCTTGTTCATCCCCGAGCAGATGTGTAGTGGTATTGCAGGGGACTATTGCTGGGTACTCTGCCAAGTAATTAGAGCAGCACTCATGCTTTAGTCCAATTGGCCATCCCTTTCACCCTAGCATTCCGTCAACACGATTAAAAAAAAAAGAAAATCATAAAAGAAGTGCTTCACATGGGTCCTTTGATTCCCATGTTTATATAAATGCTATTGGAGTTCCACCAGGAGTACCAGATAAATTTAAAGCCTGAAATCAAATAGCTGCAGGATGTAAGTCAATATTTTGGTGGGTAACAATTAATAAAAATGTAGATTGGATAAATTACATTTATTACAACCAACAGTAGTTTATTATAAACTACACTAGAGATGCTATTAAAGAAATAGCTGAGCAATTAGGGGCTACTAGCCAGATGGCTTGGGAAAATAGAATAGCCTTAGATATAATGTTAGCAGAAAAAGGAGGAGATTGCATCATGATTAAAACTCAATGTTGTACCTTCATCCCAAACAATATCGCTCCTGATGGAAGTATAACAAAGGCATTGCAAGGTCTAATTGCTCTATCTAACGAGTTAGCCAAAAACTCAGGAGTAAATGACCACTTCACGAGGTGGCTAGAAAAATGATTCGGTAAATGGAAAGGAATCACAGCCTCAATTCTCACTTCTCTTTCAGCCATAATAGGTATAGTCATTCTTTTCAGGTGTTGTGTCATACCATGCATCCATAGGCTGGTGCAGAGGCTCATAAAGGCAGCACTTACTAAAACCTCCCTTAATTCTCCTCCACCTTATTCAGAGAAGCTTTTTCTTTCAGAGAATCAAGCAGAACAACTAAGCCAAGACATGTTAAAGAAGTTTGAAGAGAAACAACTGTAAAATTTCAAGATGGGGGATTGTTAAAGATAGTGAACTCCAAGTTTCTTTTCAAAGAATCAGTATGTCAGTATGTTCAGCTCTCGTATTCTTTATTCTCCATTTTTATGTCTAACTTCCTGGTTCTCTTGCCCCCCGCCTTGCCTCTAGTTTCAGTAAACAACTTTCCTGCCAGTTCTAATCAGTAGTTCACATCTGTTCCCCTGGTCACCTGCTTTGACCCAAGTCACCCCTGGCCACCTGCTCCATCTTGAGTCACCCCTGTCACCTGCTCTGACCTGAATCATCCTGAGTCACCTGTTCTATAACTGCCCTTCCTGCCAAACTACTCACCCTGCCACTCTGGCTCATACCCCTGCTCTCTTTAAAATACTCCATCAGAATTAGCTTAGACTGTGCAGTCCAATCCTAGCCAATAGGGGAATGACACAACAGCAGGGGCTACCTGCATCAGGAATAAGAACCACTTCCCTTCCCTTGTTCAGGCATGCTTTCGCCATTACTCCATCCGCAAGTCACACCCTTCTATAGAAGTAAAAATTGCCTTGCTGAGAAAATTAAATTTACGTTCAAGTGCATTTCTTTGCAGCATCGAGGAACAAGCATTTGTTACTAACACCCTGAATGACCAATAACAAGCAACAGGATTGAAATGGTAATAAAAAACTACCTTAAAAAAAAAGTCCAGGATCAGACAGATTCACAGATGAATTCTACCAGACTTTCAAAGAAGAATTGGTACCAATCCTGTTGACACTATTCCACAAGATAGAGAAAGAGGAAATCCTACCCAAATCATTCTATGAAGCCAGTATCACCCTAATACTAAAACCAGGGAAGGACATAACCAAAAAAGAAAACTACAGACCAATATCCCTGATGAACATAGATGCATAAATCCTTAACGAAATACTAGCTAACGAATCCAACAATATATGAATAAGATAATCCACCATGATCAAGTAGGTTTCATACCAGGGATGCAGGGATGGTTTAAAATATGCAAGTCAATAAATGTGATACACCACATAAACAGAATTTAAAACAAAAATCACATGATCATCTCAATAAATGCAGAAAAAGCATTTGACAAAATTCAATATCACTTTATGATTAAAACCCTCAGCAAAATCAGCATACAAGAGCCATACCTCAATGTAATAAAAGCCATCTATGACAAACCCACAGCCAACATAATACTGAATGGGGAAAAGTTTAACGCATTCCCTATGAGAACTGGAACAAGACAAAGATGCCCACTCTCACCACTTTTCTATTTAACATAGTACTGGAAGTGCTAACCAGAGTAATCAGACAAGAGAGAGAAATAAAGGGCATTCAAATTGGTAAAGAGGAAGTCAAACTGTCCCTGTTTCCTGATGATACGATCATATACCTAGAAAACCCTAAAGACTCCTCCAAAAAGCTAGATAAATGAATTCAGCAAAGTTTCAGGTTACAAAATCAATGTACACAAATCAGTAGCTCTCCTATACATCAACAGTGACTAAGCTGAGAATCAAATCAATAACTCAACCCCTTTTACAACAGCTGAAAAAAAACTCAGGAATATACCTAACCAAGGAGGTGAAAGACCTCTACAAGGAAAACTACAAAACACTACTGGAAGAAATCATAGATGACACAAACAAGTGGAAACACATTCCATGTTCATGGATGGGTAGAATCAATATTGTGAAAATGACCATACTGCCAAAAACAATCTACAAATTCAATGCAATTTCCAGCAAAATACCACCATCATTTTTTTTTTTTTAGACGGAGTCTCACTCTGTCACCCAGGCTGGAGTGCAGTGGTGCGATCTTGGCTCACTGCGAGCTCCGCCTCCTGGGTTCACGACATTTTCCTGCCTCAGCCTCCCAAGTAGCTGGGACTACAGGCGCCCGCCACCATGCCCAGCTAATTTTTTTTTATTTTTAGTAGAGACAGGGTTTCACTGTGTTAGCCAGGATGGTCTCAATCTCCTGACGTTGTGATCTGCCTGCCTCAGCCTCCCAAAGTGCTGGGATTACAGGCATGAGCCACCACGCCCAGCCCATCATTCTTCACAGAACTAGATAAAATAATTTTAAAATTCATATGGAACCAAAATTCATTTATAGCCAAAGCAAGACTAAACAAAAAGAACAAATCTGGAGGCATTACATTACCGGATTTTAAACTATTCTATAAGGTCATAGTCACTAAAACAGCATGGCAATGGTATAAAAATAGGCACTTAGACAATAGAACAGAATAGAGAACCCAGAAATAAACCCAAATACTTACAACCAACTGATCTTCAACAAAGCAAACAAAAGCAAAAAGTGAGGAAAGGACCCTCTATTCAACAAATGATGCTGGGATAATTGGCAAGCCACAGGTAGGAGAAAGAAACTGGATCCTTATCTCTCACCTTATACAAAAATCAACGCAAGATAGATCAAGGAGTTAAATCTAAAACCTGAAATTATGAATATTCTAGAAGATAACATCAGAAAAAATCTTTGTAGACATTGGCTTAGGCAAGGATTTAATGACCAAGAACCCAAAAGCAAATGCTATAAAAACAATGATAAATAGGTTGGACTTAATTAAACGAAAGAGCTTTAGAACAGCAAGAGGAACAGTCAACAGAGTTAACAGACAACCCACAGAGTGAGAGAAAATCTTTACAATCTATACATCTGACAAAGGACTAATACCCAGAATCTACAACAAACTCAAACAAATTAGCAAGAAAAAAACAAACAATCCCATCAAAAAGTGGGATAAGGACATGAATAGACAATTCTCAAAAGAAGATATGCAAATGGCCAACAAACATATGAAAAAATGCTCAACAACACTAATGATCAGGGAAATGCAAATCAAAACCACAATGCAATACCACCTTACTTCTGCAAGAATGGCCATAATAAAAAAATAACAGATGTTGGTGTGGATGCAGTGAAAAGTAAACACTTCTACATTGCTGATGGTAATGGAAACTAGTACAACCACTATAGAAAACAGTGTGGAGATTTCTTAAAGAACTAAAAGTAGAACTACCATTTGATCCAGCAATCCCACAACTGGGTATCTACCCAGAGGAAAAGATATCATTCTATGAAACAGATAACTTGCCCACGTATGTTTATAGGAGTACAGTTGCAAAAATGTGGAACCTACCCAAATGCCCACCATTCAATGAGTGGATAAAGAAACTGTGGTATATATATATATGACAGAATACTACTCAGCCATATAGGAATGAATTAATGGCATTCACAGCAACCTGGATGGGATTGGAGACTATTATTCTAAGTGAAGTAACTCAGGAATGGAAAACCAAACATCGTGTGTTCTCACTTATAAGTGGGAGCTAAGCTATGAGGATGCAAAGGCAGAAGAATGACACAAGGACTTTGAGGACTCAGTGGGAAAGTGTAGGAAGTGGGTGAGGGATAAAAGACTACAAATTAAATTCAGTGTATACTGCTCAGGTTATGAATGGGTGCACCAAAATCTCACAAATCACCACGAAAGAACTTGCTCATGTAACCAAATACTACCTGCTCCCCAAAAACCTATGGAAATGAAAAACTAAAAGAAAAAAAAGAAATACTTGTCAAAAAAATGAATGAGTGAATGAATGAACATGTATAATAGACACATTAGCTCTCCTGGGTAGCTTCCTCTGTAAGGAGGAACTGAAGCCTGATAAAACACTGGCATTTTGTAATAATGAATATTCTTTAAAGCCTCAGTTCCCTTGCCTATAAAAGAGAAAATTGTATAGTACTTACTAACAGAATTATGTGAGGATTTAATGAGACATGTCACATAAAGAGCTTATCACAGTGTCTGAAACTTAGAAGTCACTCAACTAGTGGTAGTGATTATTATGAAGAATCATATGTGGTATGTGGTGTTTGTTATAAGTCTATAGGTTTAGTCATAAAGTCTTGCATTTGAAATTAAGAAGAGGAAAAATAAAGCCAACATCAGAGATGTCAGAACAGGGAGATGACAAGAAATCAGGCTCTTGGTGACACTGTCAAACAGCTTAATCAAGTCTCATCTGATGCCAGACCTACCTCTGACCTTCTTAGTCACACGAATCAATAAATTTTCTTTATTTTTTAAAGCACTTTGAATTGGGCTTTCTGTTGGCTATACTTCAAAGTGTCCTAAGTGATACACAAGGTCATGAGCCAAAACACATGTTTAATCAATCCATACAACAAACATTTAATCAGCACCTACACTATACCAAGTCATTAGACAGACTCAAAGGTTAATAGAGGCCAGATGCAGTAGCTCGTGCCTGTAATCCCAGCATTTTGGGAGGCCAAGGTGGGTAGATCACTTGAGGTCAAGAGTTAGAGACCAGCCTGGCCAACATGAAAATACAAAAATTAGCCAGGCGCCGTGGTGCACGCCTGTAGTCCCAGCTACTCAGGAGGCTGAGGCAGGAGAATTGCTTGAACCTGGGAAGTTGAGGTTGCAGTGAGCCAAGATGCCAAGATCATGCCACTGCACTCCAGCCTGGTGACACAGCGAGACTCTGTCTTAAAAAAAAAAAAAAAAAAAAAAGAAGGTTAATAGAACTCTGCCCTCCTGGAACCCACTCCATCCAGTAAGAAAGACAGAAAAGAACATAATATCACCATACTTTGTGTGGTGTGATGTGATGTGATGGATACATTGGGTCAGCACCTCCTTCTAGCATGCTATGCCAGGGTCCCTGGCAGCCAGGACTCTGACAATTAAGACTCAGCCAATCAGATTCAGTCACACAAGATGTAGAAAATGGAAGGAAGGTGAAGGCCATCTTCCTGTTGCTTTTGCCATTTCTGCTAACAACACAGTTGTGAAGACATCTGGTTTTTCTGTCGTACAGTTGGTAAAGATGTGGTTTTCCTAGCTTAGTGGACATCAAGAATAAGACATGAACACGCATTTATTCTGCTGCCAAGGACTGTGGCAGGCGTGGTGTGATGGTGTGGCACATCAGTAGCAGCCTCCTGATAATGGCGGCTCCCTGGTGGTAGCTGTGATGCATTCTGGAGCCGGTGGCTTTCTGATTACAGCAGTTTTCTTGATGACCTAGTCCTGGGAGTTATTCCTGAAACTTCAACTCAAAGTCTGTTTCTTCAGCCTTTGGTGAAGTCTTTATTTTTTTAAACCAGTTTGAATAGGGCTTTCTGTTGGCTATAGTTCAAAGCATCCTAAATGATACACAAAGCCATGAGCCAAAACACATGTTTAATTATTTAACACCCTAATAAACTCCTTTCTACCTAAACCAGCTAATGTGGATCATGTTGTATGACACCACCATTTAACCTTCCAAAGCCACACCATTGGATAAACCGTTGACATTCCCTTTCACCAGCTTACCTCCACTCATTTCCAATCCATCACCAAGCCCTGTTGATTTCACCTCCATCCTCTTCCTCCACCACCACTACCCTCATCCAGGCCACCATCATCTCTTCTTGGATTGCCAATATTCTTCTACACATTCCCCTGGATCCACTCCGCCACCAATCCCTCGTCCACAATGCATCCAGAGTGAGCATTTCTGAAGGAAAATCTGAGGCTCATTTAAAATCCTCCAATAACCAGAACAGAGAGCCCAGACACAGTAATACATATACAACTACCTGATTGATGACAGTTCTCCTGTGGGAGGGAAGGGATTGTCTTTTCCATAAGTAGCACTGGGTCGATATGGAAAAATATGAACTTTGATTTCTACTTCACACTATAACAAGAAGTAATGAGATACATCATAATCATATCCCTAAATGTAAAAACAAAACAATAAAGATTCCAGAAGAAAAAATAAAATAATATCCGACCTTGGAGGGAGGCAAAATTTTCTTAATAAGGGCAAAATAAGCATCAGAAAAGAAAAGATTTAGGCCAGGTGCAGTGGCTCACGCCTGTAATCCCAGCGCTTTGGGAGGCTGAGGCGGGCAGATCACCTGCAGTCAGGAGTTCAAGATCAGTCTGGCCAACATGGTGAAACCCTGACTCTAGTAAAAATATAAAATTTAGCTGGGTGTGGTGGCACGTGCCTGTAATCTCAGCTACTCGGGAGGCTGAGGCAAGAGAATTGCTTGAACCTGGGAGGCAGAGGTTTCAGTGAGCCAAGATCGCGCCATTGCACTCCAGCCGGGGCAACAAGAGCGAAACTCCATCTCAAATAATAATAATAATAATAATAAATAATTTTAAAAACTAAAGAAAATATTTAAAAATTAGACTTCTTTGAAATTAAGAATCACTGTTCATCAGAAGACAACATTAAGAGTGTGAAAAGATAAGACAGAGACTATGAGAAGATATTTGCGAAATATATATTCACTAAGGACTCACTTCCCATGTATCTGCTACATATCAGCAGGGGAAAAACCTCCCAATTTAAAAATGGGCTAAAGAGTTAAATAGGCACTTTACACACAGCAAAAAAGGATATTCAGTAGTCCAATAAGCATATGAAACAGTGTCCAACGTCAGTGGTCATGAAGGAGATGCAAATTAAAATCACGAGACACTTCTATACCCCTCCTTTGGACCTCAGCTCACCCCTTATGGAAGTGCGTGACATTGGCTGTCTTTCTATCATGGCCCTTGACACATTTACAACGTACACATGTTTGTGTGGCTACTGGATTTACGTCCACCTCCTCCACCAGATCTCAGCCCCCTAATGGCAAGCGTGACATCTGCTGCTGATCCTTGTGTAAACAAGGCCTGCTATAGAATAGGTGTGTGACCCACAGCTAGTGGATGAATGAATGAAGGAAGGAATGAAGGAATGAAAAAGGCACTATCATTGCCATTTTACAGGTCAGGAAACTGAGTCTCCTTTGTTTGAGAAATTTGTCCAAAGTCCCATTACTCGCCCGTGGTTACTAATGCACTTCAGGGTTCAGATCCTACTAGGGAGTAGATGAGTTGTCCTGCCTTGGTTACTGAAAGTTCTAAAGACTCTCAGTGGGGGAGGCATCTTATTCAGATGTTCCTAGGTGATCTGAACAGAAAAGCCTTGTAAGTATAGTAAGATGAGGGCGTGGCTCAGGCTGATCTGTCCTAGGCACAAGCCAAGTTAAGATTTTGTTGTTGTGGTCCAATTCAGGAAGAGACCTGCCTAGTGGACATTCTGCTCAGGGGAGAGTCAGGGTGAAGGAGGTCACAGTGTCCTCCCTTGCACCTCTCTGAGCAGCCAGTGGATGGTGTAGCCTGATTTCCATGTGAGACATCCACACATTCACAAAAACAATTTTAGATACCACTCCTGGGTGTGTACCCAAGAGATATGAAAACAGATGTTCAAATAAAAACCTGTGCATGCATGTGTACAGCAGCATTTTTCATAACAGTTAAAAAGTGAAACAACCCAATAATTTATCAAAGGACGATGAATGGACAAACAAAATGTGGATATTCATACAGTGGAATATTATGCAGCCATAGAAAGGAATGAAGTAGGCTGGGCGCAGTGGCCCATGCCTGTAATCTCAGCACTTTGGGAGGCTGAGGTGGGCGGATCACGAGGTCAGGAGATCGAGGCCATCCTGGCTAACACGGTGAAACCCCGTCTCTACTGAAAATACAAAAAAAAAAAAAAAAAAAAAAAATTAGCCAGGTGTGGTGGCAGGCGCCTGTAGTCCCAGCTACTCCGGAGGCTGAGGCGGGAGAATGGCGTGAACCCGGGAGGCAGAGCTTGCAGTGAGCTGAGATCGCGCCACGGCTCTCCAGCCTGGGCAACAGAGCAAGACTCCGTCTCAAAAAAAAAATAAAAAAAAAAAAGAAAGGAATGAAGTAGTGCAATATGGATGAACCTTAAAAACATTATACTAAGTGAAAGAAGCCAGGCACAAAAAAGGTCACAGAGTGTATGATTCCATTCATATAAAATATCCAGAATAGACAAACCCACAGAAACAGGAAGCAGATTAGTGATTGCAAAGGCTGAGGCGAGCGGGAATGGGGAGTGATTGCTTCATTGATATGAGGTTTCCTTCTGGGGTGAGGAGAATGTTTTGGAACTGGATAGAGGCGATGGTTGCTTAACATTGTGAATGTACTCAATACTACTGAATTGTATCTTCAAAATGGTAAATTTTGTTATGTGAGGGGAACCCTGGCTCTAACTCAGAACCCCCTGCAGCATGGGGCAAAGGCACAGAAAAGTGGGGTGAATGGATATCGAATGTCAGTCCATCGAATGCATTGCTGTGTGCAAGTATGCTCATGTCCCTGTGTGTACACATGCTATGTGCATGTGTGTGCATATGTGCATGCATGCGTGTGTGTGAATCTGTGTGTGTGTGTGTGTGTGTGTGGTGGGAGGGCACTTGGGCCAGTAGTAGGCCATTGAGACCAGAGGGAAAGAGGCATTCTCAAAGAGACCACCACAGACTCTTCTTCTGTGAGGACCTGGACCAGAGCTCCTAAGGGCCATTGGGCCAAGACAGGAAACAGACGTTAGCTGTCAAATTGCCTAAAACTACCCCTTATTTTACTAATGAGAAAAGCCAGGCCAGAAGAGTTCTACCCCTTGCCCAGGGCCACACTGCAAGTCAGTGGCACTGACTTAAACCCCAGTCAGCTCTCCAGGATTAAGGTCCATGTTTTCCACTCGAGGTGTGACTAGGGTCCTAGGTTTTACCCGGCATGTGGCGGGGGGGGGGGGGGTCCTCCCACTTTGGGCACCCAGCCCTGAGGACACCCAACAGTGCCAGGCCTCCACCGCCCTCTGGCTGCTCAGCAGATCCTGGATCCTGGTGGTTCGGGGGCATGTTCCAATGTACTTCAACAACAGCAAACATTTACAGATGTCTGCTCTCTGCCAGTCCCCAGGGAGTGGAAGGTGACAGAATGCATCAGTTATGATTCCTCCCCAAACTTGTGCAATCCCTAGGCTTGTGGGGGCATTAGGTAAACAATCTCATCAGAGTCAAGAGGCCAACAAGGAGGCAAAGGCCCCTGAGAGGGCATCTCGACTGCTATCAAAGAGGAAACTGAGTCTCAGAATATCCCTGACCTGGCTGAGGCCACCCAACCCGGATGCAGCTGAGCCTAGAATTTGAACCTGATAACTTACAGGTCACATTTGGCAGGCTTCCAAATCCAGGGGAAGGTCTTGTGATTCATGGCAATATCCTGTCCCTGAATAAAGAATCTTATCACAAGTCCCTCAAATCTTACGTGACTTCCTCCAACTGTTGACGTGCTGATTAATATGTAACCTACTGACATGGAAAAGGATACTGATTTGTGTCTCAGTCATGAAGTTTACTGCCTTACATGTAGAGCATTTTCATCCATGTGATATATAACCTGTGGTCAATCATTGTAACCTCTGTATCATGCCCTCCAATGAGAAAGGGCAAATCTAAAATGAGGAACCCCCTGCCCCTTTTCCTAAACTTTCTTATAAAAGCAATCCCACTCGTTACAGACTTGGTAAGATGCCTAATTGTGTTGGTGTGTCTTCCAGGTCAATCTTCACATTTGGTTTCTGACAAACTTTTACCAAATTACTTCTGCCTCAAGAGCCTTAATTTCAGTCAACAAACCCAACATATTTGAGTCCAAACCCATGCTTTTAGAATATAGAAGGTAGCAGAGCAGACAGTGTGGACTTAGGTGTCACGTAGACTTGTGTCCAAATCCTAGGCTCAGCACCTTATTGGCTGTGTGCCTTGGGTGACACTTCTCCTTGCCTTAGTTTTCTCATACATGAAATAGAACCATGAATATGTCTACTTCAGGGAGTGGGTGGGAGAGTTAGTTGAGATAACACATGGAAGTGGTTGAGCCACTGTCTGGCACATAACAAGTGCTCAGTAAGTATGAACTGTTTACCTTATGCCCTCAACCCGCCAGCCCCAGATTTTTCAGACTGTAAGAGAGGGTAGAGGCCAGGTGGCTCCTCCAGGATCTTCCAAGGGGCACAAGTCAGGTCCCTCTTCCAGGCTGACCTTGGGTACAGGAAAGACTTTAAGCTTGCCAAAAAGAGTTCTGGCCTTTGTCCTTGGTAAGTAATCTCTGTTTGTCTGGGGATCTTGGGCTAGCCAGATAGCAACATTTTGATGTAGAGTGGAAAGACCAACCACATGATTTAGGGTAGGAGCTCTGGGTCACACTATCTCGGTTGACCTGGAGACTGAAATCAACCACATGGGCAATCAATCAATGATGCCTGCATAATGGAGGCCCAATGAAAACTCTGAACTCCAGAGCTCAGGAGAGCCTCCATGGTTGACAATACTCCATGCACATCATCATACATGGATGCTGGGAACTAACGCATCCTGGCTTCAGGGAGAGAGGACAGTGGGAACTCTGCATCTGATACTTCCCTAGACTCTGTTCTGTGCACATCTTCCCTTAACTAATCTTAATCTTTATCCTTTCCCTGTAATAAACCATAACTCTCAGCCCAATAGCTTTCAGTGGATTCTGTGAGTCCTTCTAGTGAATAATAAAACTTAAGGATGGTTTTGGAAATTCCTGGACTTGCAATTGGTGTCAGAAGTGAAGGTGGGCCTGGCCAACATGGTGAAACCCCGTCTCTATTAAAGATACTAAAAATTAGCCAAAAATTAGCCAGGTGTGGTGGTGGGTGCCTGTAATCCCAGCTACTTGGGAGGCTGAGGCAGGAGAATCACTTGGAAACAGAAGGCGGAGGTTGCAGTGAGCCGAGATCGCACCACTGCACTCCAGCCTGGGCAACAGGGCAAGACTCTGTCTCAAAAAAAAAAAGAAGATGAGAGAGTGGTTGGCTGGGCATGGTGGCTTATGCCCATAATCCTAACATTTTGGGAGGCCAAGGTGGGTGGATTGCTTGAGCCCAGGAGTTGGGGACCAGCCTCGGCAACATGGCAGAACTTCATCTCTAGCTAAAAAAAAAAAAAAAAAGGAAGAGAAGAAGAAGTGAGGGTGATCTTGTGAACTGTGTTCCCTCTCAGCTATATAGTTGGCCAAACACTTACACCCTGGCATGTTAAACAAATGAGAAAGTGACTGGGTTGTCCAGAACAGCTCATGGTCAAAGAAAATGTATCCAAACCCTGCACGGAATGCTTTAAGTGCAGTGTGTCTCTATGTCTCTCCAGCAAGTCTGTGGGGTAGGAGCTCATCATCCCTTTTACAGACAAGGAAGCTGGGGATCAAAGAGGTGAGGTAAGGGGAGGAGCCGGATGTGAGCCCGGGCCTGCCTGACTCCACACTCAGGATCTGACCACCATATGGTACTGTCCTCTCCCAAGGGCCCTTCTATGCTCACAAGCTAAGATGTCACTAGTCTGGGACCTCTTGAGAAGTCAAATGGAGAAAGGCTGAGCCTTTTCAGAGCAGGGTGGTATCAGGCCTCTTTGGTGACCCCATGACAACATCTTCATCACTCTCAACAGCCTGATCACAGTACTTGGCCCTGCGTCAGGGCTTGCAAACACAAATGTCTTCATGGGCCAGACAGGTCCCTTAAAGGATGAAACACCAGATGAACACTGAGGAGGAGCAGTGGGAAGTGGGGCAGATGGAGAAAGTGCTCCGTGGCCAGGTATCACAGTCTGTGTTGAGTTCTTGTTTGATTTTTTTTTTTCCAGAAGCAGAGTCTGTTGTCCAGGCTGGAGTGCAGTGGCACAATCATAGCTCACTGCGGCCTTGAACTCCTGGGCTCAAGCGACCCTCCCACCTCAGCCTTTCAAGTAGCTGGGACTACAGGCACAAGCCACCATGCCCAGCTAATTTTGGTATTTTTTGGTAGAGGTGGGGTTTTGCTATGTTGCCCAGGCTGGTCTCAAGCTCCTGGCCTCAAACAATCCTCCCACCTTGGCCTCCACAAGTGTTGGGATTACAGGTGTGAGCCACCGCGCCCTGCCTGTTCTTGTTTTTTTATACACAGCGAGGGCCAAACCAGACATGCCTTTGGGGCCCAGCCTGTGACCTCTGAACCACATAACCCTGCCCTTCTCCCTTCTGCAGCTTCACCCCAAACCGCAGAGCTCCAGCCCCTACACTTTGCACCGGCTCTGTCCTCTCCCTGCAGAGCCTCTACAGGTGCTGTTCCCTGCCTGCACTCTCCCCAGGCTCTGTGCCCCTCTGGGCTCTCACCATTTCTGCAAGTCTCAGCTTCACAGTCATTTCTCAGAATTGTTCTCTGACCCTGCACACCTCAGTAAATAGAGCTCAGGCCTCTTGACCCAGCCCAGGGCTCCTCCTCTCCCAATTCCTTTATAAACTCACCACTCCTGCCCCCAGGCTTTCCCATGGCTGCTGCAGAATCAACTAATGTTCATTCAGATGGTCAGCCAGTCAATCAAGGAACCCGACGCTTGCTGAATACCTTCTCTTTATCAGGCTCTGTTCTAGGCACTGGGAAACTATAAACAACAAAGATAGATTCTCACCCTCATCGACCACATGAGGAGTCAGAGAATATAAATAGATACATAATTACACCCAGTAACAAAGGCCATGCAGACCTGGGCAACATAGTGAAACCTCATCTGTACTAAAAATAAAAATAAAAAAATTAGCCAGGCGTGGTGATGTGTGTCTGTAGTCCTAGCTACTCAGGAGACCAAGGCAAGAGGATCGTTTGAGCCTGGGAGGTTGAGGCTGCAATGAGCTATGATACCACCACTGCACTCCAGCCTGGGTGACAGAAAGATTCCATCTCAAAACAAGAAGGAAAAAAGGCTATGCAGAGAATACGGAATGGGCTAATTAGACTAGGGGTCAGGGTCTCCATCTCCCTCTTCTATTTCAAATTCCTTTCTCTGTACACTAGCAGGGTTGCTATAGGGATTAAAGCTCCTTGCTCCAAGGGGGGGCACACAGAACTGTTCCATAAACATTGGCTCCTGTTATCATTTTCCCCCCACATCCTGCCATCTGTCATTCACAGCCACCTCCAGAGGGGCAAAAGGCAGGTGTCCCTGGAGGGAGAGGAAAGACTAAGGTGACCTCATCGGTCAGCCTAGCCTTCTGTCTTAGTACCTGAGGACTGATAGCCGGGGAAAGGAAGGGGCTATATCTTCTTTGGCCCCCACTCTCCCCAGCATGGTGCTAGGCCCTTTACAGACATGCTCTCACTGACACAGGCAGCATGCCATGGGGTGGATGCTACTACAATCTCCATTCTGCAGATGGGGAAACTGAGGCCCAGAGAGTCCCTAGCAGCTGGGGGGCAAAGCTGAGAGATGAGAACGTACAGGATCTCGGCTCTGAAGCCCATGTTCTTCCTGGAGCCTGGCAAGCTTCCAGAATCACCACAGCCACAGATGGTAGCAATAACAAAACAAAACAACAAAACACTGAAGGCAGCATAGGTGCCCATCAATTGAGGATTAGTTACATAAACAATGGAATATTCATTCCATAGAATCCTATGCTGCTGCTTGAAAAAAGTCAAGTAGATAAATGCTTTTCATACTCCTATACTGTTTAAGTGGGGCTTTATTTAAAAACAATAAACCTGCAGCCAGGTGTGGTGGTTCACACGTGTAATCCCAACACTTTGAGAGACCGAGGTGGGAAGATCACTTGAGGTCAGGAGTTTGAGAGCAGCCTGGCCAACATGGTGAAACCCTGTCTCTACTAAAAATACCAAAAATAGCCGGGCATTGTGGCGCATGCCAGTAATCCCAGCTACTCGGGAGGCTGAGGCATAAGAATCACTTGCACCTGGGAGGCAGAGGTTGCAGTGAGCCAAGATCGCACCATTGCACTCCAGCCTGGGCAACAGAGTGAGACTCTGTCTCAAAAAAGAAAAAGTAAAAACAAACAAACCATAAACTTGCATTATATCTAAAATTATTTTAAAGTGGCTATGAGGCCTGGCGCAGTGGCTCATGACTGTGATCCCACCACTTTGGGAGGCTGATGTGAGTGGATCACCTGAGGTCAGGAGTTTGAGACCAGCCTGACTAACTTGGTGAAACCCGGTCTCTACCAAAGAAAAATAATAATAATACAAAAGTTAGCCAGGCATGATGGCATGCGCTTGTAGTCCCAGCTACTCGGGAGGCTGAGGCATAAGAATCGCTTGAACCTGGGAGGCAGAGGTTGCAATGAGTAGAGATCGCACCACTGCACTCCAGCCTGGGCAACAGAGTGAGACCGTGTGTAAAAATAAAATTAAATTAAAAATAAATAAATAAAGTGGATATGACACTCAATTCACAGGTGTGCAAGAAACAGCATCATTCATTTGCTTTATATCAACATTTTCTCTCCCTTTTTTTGGAAACAGTCTCACTGTGATGCCCAGGCTAGAGTGCAGTGGCACAATCTCGGCCCACTGCAGCTTCGACCTCCTGGGCTCAAAGGACCCTCCCACCTCAGCCTCCCAAGTAGCTGGGACTACAGGTGAATGCCACTACACTTGGCTGATTTTTTTGTGTTTAATAGAGATGAAGTCTCGCTATGTCACCCAGACTGGTCTCAAGCTCCTGGGCTCAACTGATCCTCCTGCCCCTGCCTCCCAAAGTGCTGGCATTACTGGCGTGAGCCACTGCACCTGGCCCATTTGCTTTGCATCAACTTTCTATCCAAATTTTCCATCCCACCATGCTGGTGGGAAATTCAACCTCAGCCCATTCATCATTCTCTCTGACAAACACACATCCCTCACCATGACAGAGCAAAAGTCCTGGGGTCACCTGTGGCAGCAAGTCAGTGGGCAGAGTGGGAAGAACCCAGCACCATTGGACACCAATCCACACTGGTTACTGCCAAAATACCCACTGTCCCAGCCCACCAGGGCGCACTGTAGGGCTGGGCTGGAGACTATGCTTCTCTCTCTCGAGGTCTCCAGCTGTGCCTCACTCTCTCCTCTCCCTCCAGGAAGCCCCTGTGCTGCCTCCATCACTGCCCCATCCCTCACTACCCAGGAACTCCTCAGTGAACCCAGGCTTTTGGAAACCAGAGTTAGGAGAGGAGTTATATTTTGCAGGTAACTCTCTCCTGCTTGCTGCACCTCCACAAACTTCCCCCAGAAGGGGGAAGGAGGCCCAAAACCTTCAAAAAACTATCTTGTCATAATTTATCCTACTGGTAAATACATATGTATATTATACAAACATATATAATACACATATGTTTATAAATATACACATTGATATGGGGAGGTTGTGCACACACAATACATTATTGGCAGCCAATGTCCCTGAGTAATGGAGACAGGTTTCTCCTGTTTATTTTTATTTTCACTAAAATGAATGACCATCTCACAAGTCATATCAGTTAGCAATACATTCAGTTGCAAGGAACATAATACTCAACTAAGAGGGGCTTGCATGTATTGGGGTTTGTTTTCCTCCTCACATAACAGGCATCTGGAGTCAAGGACAGCAGAGATGATGTAGCGACTTAAAGATGCATCAAAGACCTAGACTCTTCCTTTTTTTTTTCAAGACAGGGTCTGGCTCTGTTGCCCAGGCTGGAGTGCAGTGGCACAATCACAGCTCACTGCAGCCTCGACCTGCCAGGCTCAAGCGATCCTCCCACCTCAGCCTCCCAAGTGGTTGGAACTACAGGCACACGCCACCACACCTGGCTAATACTTTTTTTTTTTTTTTTTGAGACAGAGTCTTGCTCTGTCGCCCAGGCTGGAGTGCAGTGGCAAAATCTCAGCTCACTGCAAGCTCCATCTCCCGGGTTCACGCCATTCTCCTGCCTTAGCCTCCCAAGAAGCTGGGTCTACAGGTGCCCGCCACCATGCCCAGCTAATTTTTTGTATTTTTAGTAGAGACAGGGTTTCACCGTGTTAGCCAGGATGGTCTCAGTCTCCTGACCTCTTGATCCGCCTGCCTCGGCCTCCCAAAGTGCTGGGATTACAAGTGTTTTGTTTCTTTTTTGTTTGTTTATTTGTTTTTGAGACGGAGTCTTGCTCTGTCGCCAGGCTGGAGAGCAGTAGCGCAATCTCGGATCACTACAACCTCTGCCTCCTGGGTTCAAGCGATTTTCCTACCTCAGTAGCTGGGATTACAGGTGTGCACAACCACACCCAGCTAATTTTTGTATTTTAGTAGAGATGGGGTTTCACCATGTTGGTCAGGCTGGTTTCAAATTCCTGACCTCGTGATCCACCCACCTCGGCCTCCCAAAGTGCTGGGATTACAGGCATGAGCCACCACGCCCAGCCCAAATGTTTTATTTTTCATAGAGATGGGGTCTCACTGTTGTCCAGGCTGGTCTTGAACTCCTGAACTCAAGTGATCCTCCTGCCTCTGCCCCCCAAAGTGTTGGGGTTACAGGCATGGGGTTACAGGGGAAGGAGGTTCAGGCTGCTCTGAAGGTTACAGGCATGAGCCACCGCGCCCAGCCAACTTCCTATTTTTCTGAACACCATCTTCACCAGGTTGGTTTCTCATCCTCAGACTCGTTGCCTCATTGTCCCAAGACAGCTGCTGCAGCCCCAGGCACTGTGGTTGTGTCCAAAGAGGAGAAGGAAGAAGCAGTGCTGTGTAATACGAAAGCAAGAACTCCTGGAAATATCCATGAACATTTCCACTTAGATCTAATTAGCCTGAAGGCTTCTAACTCTGAGGGAAGCTGCAAAGTGACCACCCGGCTTTTCCAGCCTCAGTGATGGAGGCAGGAAAGGGCACGGGGGTTGGGAATGGCAGGCTCGTCACATGCACCACACTGCCTCTGTTCCTGACATGATCTATAAGCTTTGCACTCACTCTGCCCAGATACTCATTCCACAGCCTGGGTCCAAAGATGCTCCAGGACAGGCAGGGCTGAGGCTGCCACTGGTATTTCTGCAGTGACAGCAGCCCAGGCCTGGGGACTGCGGCACAGTGTCCAGGGGCACAGCATGGGCCCTCAGGGCTGAGGACAGCGTTTTCCCCATTACCAGTCGAGCAGGGAAGCCCAATGTGTCAGGGGCTGGCAGACAAAAAGAGTGGGATCCTATGGGCCTCTCCCACCTACTGACAAAGGAGGGGAGGTGACCAAGGAGAGTAAAGGAAAGAGAAGTGACAGAGAGGATGATGGAGAAGAGGAGGTGACTGAGAAAGAGAAGGTGATGGAGAACAGGAGGTGGAGGAAAGATGAGGGTGAGGGAGGAGAAGGGAAGACAGGAGGATATGTGGAAACCACAATGCTAGGCAGCAGGAGACAAGGGAGCACCCAGCAGAGAGGCTAAGTGGATGTCCTGGGTCCTGGGTGGGCAGCTGGTCAGGCCTGACATCGACCAGCAGGTTCATGAGCATAGCCAATGCCTGGAAGGAAGAACAGGGCTGAGGAGACACAGGGGGAAGCCCGACCTGTGGGATTAGAGGTGGCTTCCCAAAGGTGGTGACGTCCACACTGGGGACCTGCAGCTCCCTAGCCAGGCATTCCAGCTTCTCAGCCTGGCCCCTGACCCTTCCCAGCCAGTCCTGCTCCAGCCCAGCCCAGCAAAGAACTCATGCTCAGTACATTTGTTGAATGAATAATTTAAAACCTATAGAGCAACAAGGCTACAAAAGCTGGACAAAATTGCCCACTTAGGCTGGGCACGGTGGCTCATGCCTGTAATCCTAGCACTCTGGGAGGCCGAGGCAGGTGGATCTCCTGAGGTCAAGAGTTCAAGACCAGCCTGGCCAACATGGTGAACCCCTGTCTCTACTAAAAATACAAAAAAAAAAAAAAAAAATAGCTGGGCGTGGAGGTGCATGCCTGTAATCCCAGCTACCCGGGAGGCTGAGGCAGGAGAATCACTGAAACCTGGGAGGCGGAGGTTGCAGTTAGCTGAGATCGTGCCACTGCACTCCAGTCTGGGTGACAGAGTGAGATTCAGTCTCAAAAAAAGAAAAAAAAATTGCCCACTTGCACAAATGCAAAGGAAAGGTTATCAAGAGCACAACGTGGGCTTTTTCTCCCAAGGGTGAAATGAGAAAAGAAGCGAAATCTGTGGTTGGGCGAAGGAGATTCAGGCTGCTCTGAAGACAGGGGTCTCAGCTGAAAGGCACCAGGGACAAGAGCATCTGCAAGATCCATCCCAGCGGCAAGAGAAGCCCTCCTCGGCCCCTGCCCCAGCAGGCCCCGACTCCCTCTGCCCTGAGCCCTGGCACCTGCCCCCAGCTGCTGCACTCCCCTCTATCTCATCCAGGGAAACCTTTCTAAAATGGCAATCTTAAAATGACATGCCCCTGCTGTGCTCGAAATCATGTAGGGCCTTTCCATGGTCAGCCCACACCTTCACCACTTCTCCCCTGCTCTAAAACGCTCCACGGCTCCCCACTACCAGCAGGATTAGGTCTGGTCTCCCCACCATGACTCTCAGGGGCCTGTGTGATTTGGTCTGGCCCATGTCTCCAAGCTCATACTAACCTCGCCAGCCCACCCCTCTCTGTGCCCTGGCCATCTTGGCTTCTCCCTGGTCCTTGAACCCCACACCCTCCGACTCCTGTGTTGTCCCCCTGCCCTCAGTGCTGTGGCTCCTCTTGGCCCAGCTGACTCCTACACATCCTCCAGATGCCTGTCCTGCCTCCTCGGTGACCCCACAGGTCCCCATGCAGCCCCACTAGTCACTCACCCCAGAACCCAGGAGAGCCTTAGAGACAGGCTGTGTCCCCAGCACCCATCCCCAGCACCTTCATACCTATTTTTTATCCCCACAAACGGAAGGGATGAATGGCCTGCAGTCCATCATCGTAACAAGACCAGGCCTTGGGGCCCTAGCCAGGAGCCTGTCAGTCTCCCTCACATCTCTCTGCCCTTGTGAGATGGGGGCTGATGTTATTTCTCAAGAACTCGCTGTGCCAGGCAGGTTGCATGGGCTGCTTCCTCTGATCCTCACAATGGCCTAGGAGGGGTGGCATTGTTCCCATTGAATGAATGAGGAACCAGGGCCCAGAGAAGAGAAGGACCCATCCGGAGCCGGACAGCAGCCCCGCGGCTGCCGTGGTACAGAGGGATCTGGGCCAGCCTGGCTGACTCAAGAGCACATGCTCCTCCCCACAGCACCGCGAGGCCTGGGGCTTGACTGGTCAGGGCAGGTACCAACGGTGGTAACAATTCCAGGCAGGTCAGAGGTGGGCAGGACCTTGAGGCAGGCCCTGATGAGAGGGGACCTGAAGACCACCTTCTGGCCCTGTCATCGCCCCCTCCTCCCCACCGTGACTCTCTTTCACTGCCCTCCCTCGGATGGTCGGATGGTCGGGCAGCCTCCTGCTGGCCCCACTGCCTCTAGGGTCTCCTTTTCTGACCACCAGACACACCCCACTTTCCCAAAACCCTGGTCTGCCCCTCCTTCCTCATTGGCCCCCTCCCCTCAGGCGCTCCATGACCCAGAAGACAGAGCCCAGGCCATTCTGTCTGCCTTTGAGGCTCCTCCTGGTCTGGCCCTGATGTCCCAGCCTCCTCAGCCCTAACATTCTATTCCCAAACCCCACACCGGCCCCCATGCAGTGGAGCTCCGTGCTGAGGGTGAGGGGCACAGAACATGGTACACGCACTGGCTTGTTTATTAGAAAAAGTCTTAGAGACTCAGTAAGGCACGAAGTCCAGGAAGGGGGCAGTGTCCCCTGGGGGATATGACCAGGAACACCAGGGCCTCAGTGCCGGATGCCCCACTGTGGTGGGAGTTCCCCACTCTCTCCAGCAGCCCCGCTCCCATGGAGCCTGAGGACAAGGGAGCCCTTTCATCCGAGATGCTGAGTATGGGCAACAGGGAGGAGGGGAAGGAAGAGGCAGCTCCACCGTGTGGGTGTGGCAGGGGGATGGGGCTCTGCAGGAGCCTGATGCTCCTCAGACCCTGAAGGCACTAAGACTAGAGGGCCCGGCTCAGGGGCAGGTCCTGGAGCTGGGGCAGGGTTGGGGGCTCAGCCTGGCTGATTGGTGTGGGGAGGGGGCAGGCTGGCTGTCACTGAGCCGAGAGGCACCAGGTGGCAGGAGGCACCAGATGGCAGGCTGTGAGGCTGCCTCAGCTGAAGTCGCGGTTGCGCAGGAGGAGTGGGGCTACCAGGGTCCACAGGTAGAGGAGCAGCCCTGCCCAGCTGGCACAGATCTTCACCCACACGGCGGTCCACGTGCTGATCATCTTCCGGGTCTCGCCGGGCCTGGAACACACCATCTTCCCCATGAGCCCGGTGCCCAGTCTGGTGACTTCCATCTTGGCCCCTGGCCTTATGACCCAGTTATGACCCCTGACTTCAACTCTGGCTCTTACCCTGTAACTCCAGTCCATCTCTGACATTTTTAACACCCGGCCTTGTGACCGTGGACATAGCTCCTGACCTCGATTCCCATCTTGAGCCCAGTGTTAGTCCATGAGATCATGACCTGACTCCTGGTCTCCAGTCTTGTGATCCTAATTCTGGGACCTCAATCCTAGCCTCTGAACTTGGGACCCTGGAGCTCCTGACCTTAGTCCTGACCGCTACCCTTGATTCTGACCTTTGATCCTGTAACTTAGGGGTGGCCCCTGACCTTATTACTGTCATTTAGCTCCCTGACCTTGCCACTTCAATCCTGGCTTTATGACCTCCTACTCTCAATTTTAACTTTAACCAAATGACCAAATTTGTGACACTAAATGACCACAATCCCAGCCCTAGACCTCATGACTTCTATCCTTGACCTTGTAACTTTGGTTCTGAACTCCACACCCTGATCCTAACCCTCCAACCATGAAGCCCAAATCTGACCCCATGACCCCTGATTTGTAAACCCCGCCTGCACTGTACAGGTCTAGCCCCAGCTGCTGTGCCTTCCCCGGTTCAGTCTCCTAGTAAAGGTGTGGGAGCTGAGCAGATGAAGGCACTGTTGGGGAAACTGTAGCAGGGAAGGGGCAGGCTCTATGGAGGGTCCTTGATACACACCGCCACCCCCAAGCCTTAAGCAGACATCAGGAAAACCCAGTGAAGGGCCGCAGGAGAGATGTGTGGACCTGCACCCTGCACCTCCGGGCTCTGTCCATGCCCCACCGGCTACGCACTTGTACCAGTTGGTGAGCGTCATCATGACGTGCAGTGAGGCCAGCACCAGGCAGAAGTGGAAGAAGGAGTAGCTGTAGGTGACGCCATCCTGCTCGTTGTCAAAGGCCCGGCCCTCACAGGCTGCCATCTGCTGCTGCTGCTGCTGTGTGGCGTCTAGCATAGGTGGGCACTCCTCGGTCTGCATCAGGCTGTTCACCTGCCGGTGGTCTGAGGAGCGCAGACTGCAGGGGAGGGAGGAAGGTGGGCAAATAGATAGCCCTGGCGTTGGTCATAACACTGGACACAAATGGTCCCAGAGCCTCAGAGACCAGTGACCCGGTTACTGGGCCTGGGAGTTAACAAACTGCTTTGCCTCTCAACTCTACCCCTACCCCTACTCCCATTTTCTGTGTGACCTTGAGCAAAACACTTAACCTCTCTGAGCCTCTGATTAATTGTCTGTAAAATAAGGGATAATCGTACCGCCTCTAGAGGGCTGCTGGGGGGTCTAGATGGAATAATGATGTAAGGTCTCTAGCATAGTGCTTGGCACAGAATATAAATTCCATCAACAGTCACTATTGTTAGGATTGTTCCTTTGCCATTTCCATAAACACGTATCGAGTACCTAATACTACAAAGTACCATACCAGGTACTACATCCATTAAGAATGTTAATAATTAATCACGCTCGTTTGCCATTGATTTCAAGTTTCCATTTTATTAGTGTCAGGTGGTTTTACCAATGGCCTCCCTTTCCTTCATGCTTACACTAAAAAAAGAACAACAGTAATGATTGTATGTCATGCTTTTCTGTGATAAGCCTTGATGTTTTTAACAGAATTTGATAGTTTGAGACATAAAAATTTTTGAAAAACCAACTCGCGTTTCCAAACAAAAGTGAAAAGAAGGAGAGCTGGATTCCAGCCCTGCCACCCCAGCAAATTGAGAAATCACCCCTTGCTGTGAGTCAGTGGGTCCCTATCCACCCTCTCCACCCTCTCCACTCTCTCCACTCTAACCACCCTACCCACCCTCTCCACCCTATCCACCCTATCCACCCTGTCCACCCTAACCACCCTATCCACCCTATCCACCCTAACCACCCTATTCACCCTCTCCACCCTCTCCACCCTATCTACCAAATACTGTATGGATATCTCATGCATGGGAGCCCAGATTGGGTGGTCCCGGCCCTCATGGGTTGCATATGCTTCTTTGCTGCCTGTGCTGTAAGAACCATGCTAAGAACAGACCTGTGCCCCTGGGCTCTCAGCAATGCATGCGCCAGGGAGCTGTGGGTGTGGAAGCAGCAGGAAAAACAGCTGTGCCAGGTCGGGGAGGGGAAGGGACAGAGAACCAGGGGCAGGGAAAGAGTTCCAAGCTCCTTGGCCACCAGCCACCATGTGCTCATGGCCTCCTCCCCGGCTCTCAGTTTCTCTATCTGTAAAATGAAGGTAATCAGGCCAGGAGTGGTGCACTCCTGTAACCCAAACACTTTGGCAGGCTGAGGTAGGAGGATTGCTTGGGCCAGGAGTTCAAGGCCATCCTGGGCAACATAGTGTCTCTACAAAAAAAAAAAAAAAATGTTTTTTTAAGTAGCCAGGCATGGTGGTATGCACCTGTAGTCTCAATGACTCAGGAGGCTGAGGTGGGAGGATCACTTGAGCCCAGGAGTTTGAGGCTACAGTGAGCTGTGATTGTGCCATTGCACTCCAGCCTGGGTGACAGAGGAAGACCCTGTCTCAAAAAAGAAAAGAGAGAGGAGGAGGGAGGGGAAGGGAGGGGAGGAGAGGGGAGAGGAGAGGACACAGAGGTAATTCAAGCCTTTCCAGCTTGAAAAGGAATCAAATGTGACAAAGAAGACAGATGTTTATGAACTGTGCAGAACTGACTTGGAGAAAATGTTTTGAAAAAGGCCAAAACAGAAGAAAATGTGAAAGAGCTTTAAAATGTTCTAGCCCAGGGGCCTGGAGGCAGGGGTGCTGTTGGAACTGGGATGGATGGATGGGGGAGATCAGGGGAGCAGAGCCAAGACTCCCTCTAGAGTTAAGGGCAGATGGAAAGTGGTGCTTGGAGAAATGCAGGGCCACAGGGAGGCAAACTCAGGGTCTGCCTGATCCGTGTAAACAATAATTAAACCTAATCTTATGATCTAGTGACTTGTAAGAACAGCCACCACCTACAGCTACCTAGTTGTGCAAATGTTCACAATATTATGCAAATGTTCACAATAATATGCAACACTTAATTTGGCAAACTCCCAGGCTCAAGCGATCCTCCCACCTCAGCCTCCTCAGTCACTGGGACTAGAAGGTGCACACCACCATGCCTGACTAATTACAAAACCTTTTTTTTTTTTCAGAGACACCATGTTGCCCAGGCTGGCCTTGAACTCCTGGGCCCAAGCAATCCTCCTGCTTCAGTCTGGCAAAGTGTTTGGATTACAAATAACTTACTACTTGCCAAGTTCCTTTCTAAGTGTTTTTGTTTTGTTTTGTTAATTTTTAAAAAGAGACAGGGTCTTACTATGTTGCCCAGGCTGGTCTCAATCTCCTGGGCCCAAGAGATCCTCCCACCTCGGCCTCCCAAAGTGCTGGGGGTTACAGGTGTGAGCCACCATGCCTGGCCCCTTTCTAAGTGTTTTACACATACTGATTCATCTATAGCCCTTCAACAATCCAATGAGGAAGGTACTATTTTTATCTCTATTTTACCGACAAGGAAATGGAGGCCTAGAGAGGTTAAGTGACTTGCCCAGGATCACATAGCTAGTAAGTGGCAATGCCAGGCTCAAATGCAGGCAGTCTGGCTCCAGAGTCCACATGGATAAGCACCTACTAAGATGCCCCTTTGAAAAGAGCCGCTATGTGAACTTCAGCATGAGCTGCCTTCTCTCGGGGGAGAGTGTGGGGTCACAGCCACATCCACTACAATGGAGGTTGTCATCCTCTTACTGAGGAGGAAACAGGAGCTCAGAAAGGTTAAGCTACTTACCCCAAGCCACACAGCAGGTGAGAAACAGACCCTGGACCCACTGACCCCAGTCCATGCTCCTTCCCTGACCCCACAGCCGTCTGCACCCAACTGAACTGGCCCAGTATGCAGGAAAGGGCTGTGAGCCAGGAGGCAAGGTCACGCCTGCCTCTGTTGCCCACTCATGCCATGCCCTCTGAGGGACTCAGTTTCCCCTCCCACACAATGCAAGACCTGGATATATTGAATGTGAAGAGCACGTTCCAGTTTGGTATCCTGGCTCCCACACCCTCCCCTCACTCTGGCTCAGGGCGCCCAATCATGATCCTTCCCCAGAATCCAGACCTGGCCATACCTGATGAAGAGGGTGCACAGGAGGAAGATGATGAGGCCCACAATGCTCGGGGCATCCCACCACTGGGTCTCATAGCCCTCGGGGCCTGCCACGACTGTCTCGTTGCCCAGCTGGGTTGGCAAATGGGGGTTGCATTTCTGTTCTGGAGATGGGAGCACAATCACCCTCAGCCCATGCAGGCCAGGCCTAGGTAGCCAAGTGGCCCTGAGGATGGCTAGAGAGCCACCCCTAATAGACAGACAGATACACAGCCAACCACTCAAGTCCCAGCAACAGAGCGCTCAGCAGTCACAAGGGCAGAGAGACAACTCAGGAACAGACGGGGCCCTCCCACCTCATGGGAGGACTGAGTCTCAGAATGGGCTGGAGCAGGGATGTCCCTGTCACCTGTGAGGGTCCCCAGCCCCACAGTAGATTGATACTGACCCAGGAACGAGGCCAGGCCTCCTTGAGCCTGGGCCCATACTTACCAGGGACACTGGATAGGGCTGACCAGGTGACAAACATGGTGTAGAGGGTGATGACTGAGGCCTGCAGCAGACCCGAGTTGGGCTGGGCGTCCTGGCAAGAGGACCCCTGGTAAGACCCCTGCCAGACCAGAGACACCCCACCCCACCCAGCCCACTCACACCAGCCAAGGGACCTCAGAAACTCCCACCCACCTAGGATACCCCACCACACCCCACTCAGGGAAAACACCAACCAGGCCACCTACCACCCACCTCACTAACCAAAGGCTGAGTCCTAATTCTTCTTTCTCTTAACACCCCTCAGATTACTTGCCCTCCTCCCCTGCTGAAACCCCATCTCATCACACTGAATTCCTTCATCTCCACCTGGCCCGCTGCCCCCCTCCTCCCTGCTCTCTGTCTGGAGAGTCTGCCCAGCCTCTCCCACCACAAGGCCTTTGCCGTCGCTGTGCCCTCCCTCTGACATGTTCCTTCCCAGCATCTCCGCACAGGCAGCGCCTCTTCAGTATTCAGACAGGGCTCCCGCAGAGCCCTGGGAACCTGAACTACGGCGGCCCTGCACCTGCCAGCCACCTACCTTTCAGCCCACACCCTCTTTCATGTTCCACATTGCACATATTACCCAAAATCACCTCACTGGGCCTAGTCCCGTTGCCTGTCCTTCCCCACCCCTCACCACACATGCACATAAAAACATGAACCTAAACTCTGTGATTAAGAGCACAGGTAGCTAGGCATGGCGGCTCATGCCTGTAATCCCAGCGCTTTGGGAGGCTGAGGCGGGCAGATGGTTTGAAGTCAGAAGTTCAAGACCAGCCTGGCCAACATCGCAAGACCCTGTCTCTACTAAAAATACAAAAATTAGCTGGGTGTGGTGGCGGGTGCCTGTAATCCCAGCTACTCGGGAGGCTGAGGCAGGAGAATTGCTTGAACCTGGGAGGCGAAGGTTGGTTGCAGTAAGCTGAGATCATACCACTGCACTCCAGCCTAAGTGACAGAGCAAGATTCTGTCTCAAAAAAACAAAAACAAAAAAAATTTTAGGCTGGGTATGGTGGCTCATGCCTGTAATACCAGCACTTTGGGAGGCTGAGGTGAGCAGCTCACTGGTTACTTGGGAGGCTGAAGCACAAGAATCACTTGAACCCGGGAGGCGGAGCGTGCAGTGAGCTGAGATTACACCACTGCACTCCAGCCTGGGCAACAGAGCCAGACCCTGTCTCAAAAAAAAAAAAGAAAGAAAGAAAGAAAAAAGAAAACCAGAGCACAGACTCTGGAGCCAGCCTGCCTGGGTTTGAATCCCAGCTCCCCATGTGACCTTGGCTAGGCCTCTTCTCTAAGCCTTCGTTTCCTCATCTGCAAAGTGAGGATGAGGATGCTGTGAGGATCAAATAACATGTCCGAGGCCACTAACTACTGGCTATCATCATTATTCTTCCTCCCCTTCCTCACAGCCATATCCCCAACATCTAGAAGAGGGCCTGGTACACAGGAAGTGCTCAAGAGGTATTTGCTGGATAAATACTGATTGCTGTGTGACCTGGGACACAGACATCGCCTTCTCTGGGCTTCAACTTTTCTTACTGGGATTTGAGGCTCTGACCAGAAGGGAGGTTCCCAGCCTTTCTGCTAAAGACCCCTGAAGACTACCTAAGCCCCCTGAAGCTGCTGGTGTGCTGAGATCTCAAACCACAAAGCACCACTGGACTCACAAGGGGCTCCAGCGGTACTTTCTGAAGAACACGCAGTTCCTCTGGGAGCTCCTGCCCATTATTCCAGATGGTCTTGGATTGGAAATGTGAAATTGCACCTTCCTACACTACTTCCAGAGGTGTCTAGGAATCACCACTCAGGGACTGCCCCTAATGTTCTACTGATTTGCATAAAAACAAAAATGACAACAATAATAACTATAATAATAGCTAATGTCTGAGAGAAATCTACAGGCCAGGCATGGAGTGTTTACAAATAGGATCTCAATCCTGAGAATAACTCCAATAGTAGGTCTTATTATCTCCATTTAATATTTGAGAGGCAGAGAGAGGTTAGGGCACCTCCTAAAGACACCCAGCATGAAGCCGTGAGAGCCTGACTATAACCTGGGGAGGCTGACCCGGGAGCCCACACACTCAGGCCGTGCCTCTGTGATGATAGCCCTAGCCCCAGGACCCAGGTTCCTACAAGAAGTCCCACCCACTAAGGGGCCGGGCCTCAGGCCAGGGAGGGACAGGCAGGCTCACCTGGACCTTGGGCAGGACAGCAGCGATGGACACGCAGACACAGAAGGTGAGGTTGAGGCTGATGAAGACCTTGCCCTCGTGGCAGCCGCTGGGCTCAGTGTAGTACATGAACATCAGCGCCACGGCCGCGATCGACAGCAAGTAGAAGAGGAGAGTGAAGAAGAAGAGGCCTGGGCCAGAGGGGTAGTGAGAGGGTAGGCAGTGGGTGGGGCAGGAGGAACAGGGATCCCTACTCCCTGGAGGGACCCTGTTGGCAGCTCTCCCCCTCTCCAGCTCTCAGTCTCCCCACTTGAAGAATGACGTCACTGCCTTTCACCAACACCTTTGTGAGTCATTGCCCCACCCTGAGCTAACATGATTCACTTGCTACCTTGTAATAAGGGAATTGTAACAATAAATACAATGAACTCAAAACAGTCTTGCAAAAACTGAACGAGGCACAGGCTGTTGACCTGCCCTCCCTGTCTGAGAGATACTGGCAAGTCTAGGGAGGTGTGGAAACCAAACAGCACCCAGGTGAGCCTTTCTCCTCGTTGTGTTCAGAACTGAAAGGACCAGGGACTCACCCTGCTACTGGGGTTTCAGGGACCAGGTGTCACTTGAAGTTCAGCCTGGGCACCACCAAAAGGGCGTCCCACACTACTGGCTGTGTGTGGCCCACCCTGCAGGAACCCCCAAACAAGACCCCTCCAAGGCCTCTCCAGGTCAGCTCTCCTCGGATTCCCTGAAGTCATCCCAGGATCAGCTGGTGCCCCCCATCTCCCTGGGACAATTGGAATCTTGACCTAAGGCAGTGGCTGCTAGAGATGCCCCCCAGTTTTATCTAGCTTCAGGGACCCTCGATTTCTCAGGCAGCCCCAGCCCTGCCCAGGCTCGAGTCCCCACACGGAGGCAGGGTGGCAGCACTGACCTGCGTACCAGGCACGGGAATCGCACTCCTCGGCTTTGCCCAGCCACCGCTGGTTCCAGGAGTGCGCAAAGTCGATGAGCAGCACCAGCTGGATGAGGATGAAGAGGAAGGAGCCCACAACGCCAAAGTAGAACCAGACTGGGTGGGGAGAGGGGAGTGAGGCGAGGAGGGTCCCTCTCTCACATCTACTCGTTCAACAAGCGTTTTCTGCTACGCCCTGCACCGGGGACACTGAGAAGAACAGAGTCCCTGCCCTCAGGGAGCCCCTAGCTATGCACAGAGGGCAGGATATGGGTCGGGGCAAGACAGCTCCCCCTACCCCTGGGTTGCACAAAGGCCGTGTGGCCAAGCACCACAGTGCTGTCTCACGGGTGGGGAGCGAGGACCCAGCCAGCAGCCTGGGGTCTGTGTGCCCCAGCAAACAGCAGCCCCACCACGTTCCTCCAACCTGCCGCCCCACTTCCCTCCCCACAGCCCCCCATGCCTCCTGCCAAGTCCGCCTACTGTTGGTGAAGGAGCCGTCAGGGATGTAGAAGGCACCCACGGTGAGGCCCACCAGGATCAGGAACTTAAAGAACCAAAACCTACGGAAGGGGTGGGGGAATGGACAAGGAAGCTGAGTGCAGGCAGGGAAACCGGAAGCCAGACTGGGCCTGGCCCCAGAGCCCCCACCCACAAACAGCAGGTGCTGGGAGGGGTAAGGGTGGGCTTTTTGGTGGTCTGATGGGCACAGGAAGTCTCTCCTGGCCCTGGAAAAAACCCTAAGGGGCAGGAGGAAGGACCAAGCAGTGGTGAGGGTGGTCACCCAGGTCCAGCCCCAGCTGTGTCACTGAAGTGCTGCGGGGCCTGAGGCTTGCTGCCACCCTTTCTGAGCCTTACTCTTCATCTGAGAAATGGATATAACTCAGAGCTGTTCTCCATGCTGTGCCCTCCCGTGGCTCCTGAGTCGAGGGTAGGGTCTGCAGATCCCTGGACAGGCAGAGGAGCGGGCAAGGCACTGGGGGAAGGTCCCAGGGTGCAGGCAGGGACCCCTCTCTCACCCATTCTGGATGGCAGCCCGGGGGTCCCGGCTGCTGCTCACGCAGAGCATGAGCAGGGTGAAAAAGAAGAAGAAGGCCGCTGTGGCGAAGCACATGCGGTAGACAGCGCGGTAGCCAAGCAGGGAGCCACAGTCGATGTGGCCCTGCAGGACGGTGGGGATCCCGGCCCCCTCCTCACACACCCAGGGCAGCTGTGGAGACAGACAGAGCAGCGTCAAAGCCCCACCCCTCACAGAACCCTGGCAGCTCCCTTTATAAACCAGAGCCCTGGTCTCCCAAGGCCGGCCAGGAAAGAGGCTCTCCCAGCAGGGGCTGGACCAGACAGGGAGGGGAGCCCCTCACCTCTATCTCCACTGCCTCCGCCTCCATTCCTAGCCCTCTCTGGGCCTGAAGCCCTGGGAGGGAGCTCCCCAGTTACATCTTGTTATTGTTTATTTCCCACAGCCTCAGAAACTATTGCGCTGTCTAAAGCAGTGGTTCCCAAAGTGTTCTCCACCCACCACCTACATCAGAACCACCTGAGATGCTTGGGAAAACAGAGATTCTGTGGCCCCTCTCCCATGGAATAGAGCCTCAAGGTGGAGTCTGAGAATCTGCATTTCTACAAACTCCCCAGGGAATCTCATCTTTATACACACTAAAATGTGTATAAGGCACCTACGGTGATGCCCACATCCCCCTGGGTCTGTGCTAGGCTGTAAAACACTGAGATGAAGGGAAGAGTTAGGAGCCCCAACCTGGGCTTAAGCACTAAGAGGGAGAAGAGCATCCCCTAGGCCAGTGTCCAGGGGGCGATAATGATTAATAAGATTTTCCAAGGAGACTGTGGCCTAAGAGAAAGAAGAATCCCCCCAAGAGGCTCAAGCCCTCCTCCCCTCATTTCCAACCTCAGATCATCAGTGCACCCAAACACCCTGCCTCCTCTTCTGGATAAGCTGTGACCCCAAGCCTGGGCCCTCTATCCTGGAGCCACTGAGGCCCCTCGCTGGAGGCCGCCCTGCCTCCCCTGGGGCACTCACCTTGTAGAGCTGACTCTCCACGCCCGGGCTCAGCATAATGATGGACACCAGCACCCCCAGGAAGAGGAAGAACGTGAAGATGAGGCGGCTCACGGTGGAGTTGCGGCTGGCGGGGCAGCAGCTGCACAGGATGCAGGGGGCAGAGCCGCAGAGGCAGGACGCCTGCGGGAGGGCACTGTCACTCTTCCCTCTCCCCTTCACCGCCCAAGCGCGCACCTCTCACCACCTGCCCAGAGGTCGGCGCATCTGTGCTGCGCTAGGCAGGAGCACACTGTTCCCCAGACACCAGCCCATTGAACTTTCAGGTCCGAGAGGGAGGCTGGGTCATATAGGGCTACACAGCCAGTAACCACAGAACCCAGATTCAAACCTGGGTCTATCTCCAGTGATACTGTGGCTTGAATGCGAGAGCTAGCCGAGGTCACGCTGTTTCTTTCTTACAGGGAGGGAGAGTAGTTTAAAAAAAAAAAAATCACAAGGCCAGCTGTCACCGATTACCTTCGTGACCTTATACAACTCACTCAACCTCTCTGTGCCTCAGTGTCCTCTTCTGTAACATAGTGGTATGTACTCCTCACAAAGCAGTTGTGAGAGTGAAATAGAAATTCCACATTGTAGCCCCCTTGGGCTCCCTTTCCCCTTCCCCACTTAATTTTTCCCCGCGGGACTTCTGCCATCAGCGAGGCTTTATGTTTTGTCGGCCTCCGCTTTCCAGCGGGGCAGGAATTTTTGCGTTTTGTTCATTGTGGTATTCCTAGAAATTGGAACAGTGCCTGTCACACAGCAGGAGCTTACAGGCTATCTGTTGAAGGAATATGAAGTGTTTGGCATAGTACCAGTCACATGTTAAGACCTCAGAAAACAGCAAGTGCAGAATAAACATCAGTTGGATGAACGGAATGATTTTCGGCTCTGAGGCTATACCAGCACTAGACAGCAGGTGGCGGTCTAACCCTTTCCCTCTCCAGGGTCCTCTGCCCCAGTTGCGGTCAGCCCTTCCCCTGGCCTGGCTGAAATCATTCAGGGGCTGGTGATGACACACTATGCCACACCTGAAAAGGAGACTCACCCTCCTGGGAGCCCAGTCCACAGCCCAGCCTTTAAAGAAACAGGCCCCACATCCAGATACCTCTGGTAAACTTTATCTTCCCCCAAACAGCCCCTACTCCTCACCCAGGGATTTAAGAGCCTGGAGAGCAAGAGACATAGGCCTTGCCTTCCTGGAGCTTACACAAGCAGGAAAAACACTAAACAAATCATGACTCACATCGTGACAAGCGCTAAGAAGGACACGTACCCACTGCCAGAAGAGTGCTAATGCAGCCTAGGTTTGATTGAGGGTGGCATGTCAGGGAAGCCCTCCTTGAAGAAGTGACTTTTAAGCTGAGAGCAGGCCAGGTGCAGTGGCTCACACCTGTAATCCCAGCATTTTGGGAGGCCAAGGCAGGAGGATCGCTTGAGCACAGGAGTTAGAGAATAGCCTGGGCAGCATAGCGAGACCGTATCTTTTAAAAAGAAGGGTTTTCTTCTATTCTTTTCTTTTCTTTTCTTTTCTTTTTTGAGACAGGGTCTTGCCCTGTCACCCAGGCTGGAGTGCAGTGGCGCAATCTCAGCTCACTACAACCTCTGCCTCCTGGGCTCAAGCCATCCTCCCACCTCAGCCTCCTGAGTAGCTGGGACTACAAGCACACACCACCATGCCTGGTTAATTTTTGTATTTTTTGTAGAGACGGAGTTTCACCACGTTGCCCAGACTGGTCTCAAACTCCTGGGCTCACGCAATCTGCCCACCTCAGCCTCCAAAAGTGCTAGGATTACAGGCGTGAGCCACTGCACCTGGCCTTTTAAAAAGAAATATTTTAAAATAAAATAATAAGCTGAGAGCAGAGGGATGAGGAGACACTGCCAGACCAAAGGGAGGAAAGAAAGCTCCAGACAGGTGGCTCTGGGGTGGGTAGGGGCTGGGCATTTGAGGAATTTAAGAAGGCCCTCGTGGCCAAAGCTTGGTGAGCAGACAGTCAGCGGTGAGTATGAGGTCAGATAGGCTGGCAAGGCCAGACCACATAGGCACCAGCAGTCAGGAACAGGACACTGGTTTTCATCCTAAGAGTGGTGGGCACCCACTCGAGGGGCTGGAGCCAAGGGTCAGGAATTGAAAGATGAGCTTTGAAAAGAGCAGGCTGGCAGGGGTCCCTTGCTCCTCAGAGACCTCTGCTCTTCTTTCTGGACTGGTCACCAGGCACACAGCACACCCTGCTGGAGGGTATCTGCCTCCCCTCTTACTCTCCCCCAGACTGGAAATGCTCCTCGCCTATCTCTCGTTCACATAGATGCTAAACAAAATGCTTTGGAAACGAAACTATTCCTCATGATCTAAATCGAAACAGTCCACCTGTCCAGCAACTTCTGGTTACATCTTGCAGCTGCCACCCCAAGACCTGCCTCCTATCCATGGCTGTCCTTGGTGGGTGAGAGGATAAGAAAAGCCTGAAAAATGTTTTAGAGGCCATAAAGCAGTGGTCCCAAACCTTTCTGGCACCAGGAGCCAATTTCAGGGAGACACTTTTTCCACAGATGGCAGCAGGGGTGCTGGCAGGGGGCAGATATGGTTTTGGGATGAAACTGTTCCACCTCTGATCATCAGGAATTAGATTCTCATAAGAAGCACGCAACTTGGATCCCTCGCATGCACAGTTCACAATAGGGTTCGCACTCCTATGAGAATCTAATGCTGCCACTGATCTGACAGGAGGTGGAGCTCAGGCGGTAATGCTTGTTCACCTGCTGTTCACGTCCTGCTGTGTGGCCCAGTTCTTAACAGGCCATGGACAGATACTGGTCCATGGCCCAGGGGTTGGGGACCCCTGCTATAAAGAACATTCTGGGTATCAGTTAGAGCAGCTTATTAGTCCCATTTTACAGATGTGGAAATTGAGACCAGAGGGACTAAGAGACTTACCAGAGGTCACACAGCAAGTTGATAACAGCACTGAGATTCAAGTAGTATTAGTGGCAGCTACCATTTACAAAGGGTTACTCAGTCCCAGGCACTGTGATAAGCACTTTATCTACATTAAGCTTCACTGATGCTATGAATTGTGTGGTAACTTTCCATTTTCAAATGGGAAAACTGAGACAGAGAAGTGGCATGACCAAGGTCACACAGCAAGTAAGCTGAGGAGCTGGGATGCAAATTCAGATCTGTGTGCACCAAGGGCCAGGCTCTGCCTATAGGACTACACTAGTTCCAGCTCGCTAATTCACTGATGGTCATCTTATTTAATTTAAATACATCCCAGTGATGAAAAAACAAACAAACAACAAAAAACCCAATACCAGAAAACCAAGGGAGGCCAGTGGGTACTGATCTCAGGAGCCAGGTTCCCAGGTGCCCTGTCAGGTCCTGATGCTGGCTTGTTACCATTTAATTTCAATTTGAGACATCTGAGACACAAGAAAGCTGTTCCGCTTTCAGAGAGCTTGGCCTTTCAGTTCGCTCTGGTTCTTAAACATCAAAATCCAGGTGTTCCTAATGCCTGAAACCTCAGGATTTCCAAGGGCCTGATCAGCAGCCAGAGAGACCAGGTCAAAGAGAAAAACACACACTGCTTCCAGAGCATCCTTGGAAATGTTTATCCACCTTGCTCCATTCACCCCACCCCAGAATGGCTCCTACAAGAACCTCTTCCATTTGACCAAAATGTCATTTTATATATATTTAAATCTCTTCCTACAGAAATGCCAGACCATTGGAGTAAGGGCAGATGTGTGCACATATATACAAACACACGGAAATTCATTGTGGCACTGATCATAATAGGAAAACAATAGGGGGAAAAAATTTTTTGAGACAGGGTCTCGTTCTGTCACCCAAGCTAGAGTGCAGTGGTACCATCTCAGCTCACTGCAACCTCCACCTCTGAGGCTCAAGCAATCCTCCCACCTCAGCCTCCTGAGTAGCTGGGACCACAGGCACCAGCCACAATGCCCAGCTAATTTTTCTTTTTGGTTTCTTGGTTTTTGTTTCAAGAAAGGGTCTGGCTCTGTCACCCAGGCTGGAGTGCAGTGGTGTGATCTCAGCTCACTGAAGCCTCAACCTCCTGGGCTCAAGCGATCCTCCTACCTCAGCCTCCCAAGTAGCTGGGACCACAGGCATGCACCACCACACCCAGCTAATTTTTGTATTTTTTGGTAGAGACAGGGTATTCTCATGTTGGCCAGGCTGGTCTTGAACTCCTGGGCTCAAGGGATCCTCCCACCTTGGCCTCCCAAAGTGCTGGGATTATAGGCATGAGCCACCATGCCTGGCCATTAGGGGAAAATTGAAAATAACAAAACGCCCATCAATACATCATGGTACTCCATAAAACGGATTTCTCTGCTGAACGGGGCAAATATGTAGGTAACACTTAACTTGGGTACATTTCATTGTATATAAATAATACTTCAATTAAGTTAAATTTATAAATATAAAAATAAAGATTTTTATATAAAGAAAAAACTTAAATAAGCTTTAGGTTTTGTGAGCCTATTGGAGTCTCAAGAAACTACAAATAACCTAAATGTCTAACACCTGGGGACAGCCGTGGCCCTTTCACTCCATGGAATGCTACAGAGCCGGAAAGATGAATTCCCTGGCTACAGAGCCACATGGAATAATGTTCGTAATGCAGTGTGAAAGGAAGGCAGACTGGAAAGCTGTTCCCACACTACGATTACAACCACTCCCCTCTTCCTGCAGATGCACTCAAGGGCAGCAACAGAAAAGCCCCAGAACACTTACAGTGGCTGAATCTTAGGACCAGCCCAGGTTCTCAGAATGGAGAACTCAGAATTTAAGAAGCCCCAGGCCTCAGAGCCTTACAGCTGCAAGGTTCCTTGGCATTCAACCAATCCATTCTCTTTCCAATGAAGAACCACCCAGAAAGCATCTGGCCATCCTCTGCTGCTTGCACACTGCCAATGACAAGGAGCTCACTACCTCCCAAGGCAAGGCAGATAGCTCTGGAGCCATGAGTGGTTTGGCATTATGTGAACAGGCTGTCACTGAGTCATTTACATTGTCTCCTGGTTGTCCTCAGAGCCAGGGACAGAAGTTCTTAGAACCACTCATAGGGTGTTGGGTGGGTAAGGGAGGTAGCTGAGGGCTGGATGAATTTTTCTATTTAAAACAAACTGGCTGTCTGGGCGTGGTGGTTCATGCCTGTAATCCCAGCACTTTGAGAAGCCAACACAGGCAGATTACCTGAGATCAGGAGTTTGAGACCATCCTGCCAACATGGCGAAACCCCGTCTCTATGAAAAATACAAAAATTAGCCAGGCATGGAGGCAGGCATTTGTAATCCCAGCTACTCAGGAGGTTGAGGCAGCAGACTCGCTTGAACCCGGGAGGCAGAAGTTGCAGTGAGCTGAATCGCGCCATTGCACTCCAGCCTGGGTGACAGAGCATGAGTTCGTCTCAAAATTTAATAAAATAAAATAAAATAAAACAAAGTGGCCCTCCACTTCTGGATATATATCCAAAAGAAATGAAGCAGGGACTCACATATTTACACACCCATGTTCATAGCAGAATTATTCACAGTAGTCATAAGGTGAAAACAAGCTAAATGTCCATTGGTGGACGAGATGAATGGATAAACAAAATGTGGTATATCCATATCCATACAATAGAATATTATTTGTTCTTAAAAAGGAATGAGGCCAGGTGCGGAGGCTCATGCCTGTAACCCCTGCACTTTGGGAGGCCAAGGCGGGCGGATCACCTGAGGTCAGGGGTTCGAGACCGGCCTGGCCAACATGGTGAAACCCTATCTCTACTAAAAATACAAAAAAATTAGCTGGGCATGGTGGTGTGTGCCTATAGTCCCAGCTACGCAGGAGGCTGAGGCAAGAGAATTGCTTGAACCCGGGAGGTGGAAGTTGCAATGAGCCGAGATTGTGCCATTGCACTCCAGCCTGGGCAACAGAGCAGGACTCTGTCTCAAAAAAAAAAAAAAAAAAAAAGAATGAAATTTTGACACATGCTATAACATGCATGAACCCTCAGGGCATTATGCTAAGTGAAATAAGCCAGACACCAAAGAACAAATATTGTATGACTCCACTTAGATGGAGAGAGTAGCCAAACTCATAGAGAAAAGCAGTGAATTGGTGGTTACGAGGGGCTGGGGAGTTACTGTTTAGTGGGAGTTTCAGTCTGGGAAGATGAAAAAGTTCTGGAGAAGGATGGTGGTGATGGTTGCATAACAGTGTCAATGTACTTAATGCTACATTTAAAAGTTGTTAAAATGGTACATTTTATGTTATGCATCTTTTACCTCAATTTTTTTTAAAAGGGAGGGGGCAGGGAGTTTTCAAAGAAGAGCAGGAAGAGGGGAGAAGGGTATTCCCAGCAAAGAGAATGACACGTGCAGAGCTACAGGGACACTGTATTTTCAGGGCAGCTGAAAGGGTGAGAAAAGCTACAGAGGTCACGGAAGTGGTGGTAAATGTCCCTGTATGCCATGCCAGGGAGTCTGGACTTCACCCTGAAAGCAATGGGGAATGATTGCGAAAGAAGAGGAATGACAGCAGATTTGCATTTTAGAAATATCACTTTGATCACAAAAAGACAGGTCATGGGGTAGTGTGTGGTATCTTTGGGGTAAGGCAGGAGAGTCAGGGGCTGTTGTCAGTAATCCAGATGAGGGCTGACAGTAAGAAGATGTTCTGGAGTTACCGTGGGCCTTAGTTGGCACTACTCCTTCTGACAATGCCATTCATTTGGGATTCATTTTTATTAGGGTTGTATTTATTAGATCTCTATTTTAATATACTTGTCTTCTAAAATAAATTATAGGCTGGGTGTGGTGGCTCATGCCTGTAATCCCAGCACTTTGGGAGGCCGAGGCCAGTGGATAACTTGAGATCAGGAGTTCGAGACCAGCCTGGCCAACATGGTGAAACCCCGTCTCTATTAAAAACACAAAAATTAGCCAGGCATGGTGGCGCACACCTGTAATCCCAGCTACTCGGGAGGCTGAGGCAGGAGAATCACTTGAACCTGGAGGCAGAGGTTGCAGTGAGCCAGAATGGTGCCACTGCACTCCAGTCTGGACAACAGAGCAAGACTTCATCTCAAAAAAATAAAGTAAAATAAAATAAAATAACACAACATACAAACTCCTTGAAGACTAAAATAAAAGGTTAAAAGAGTAAATTTTTTAACATATATTTCGTCACAGTTTAAAAAATGCAAAACTGGCCCAGGCAAGCATGCACCTTGCCGCCTTCATGAACAACTCCGTAACTGGCTGAGCCGCCCCAGGGCTAGTCAAAACAGCAGAGAAGAGGTCAGCCGGAAATGTCCCAAGGTGCACTTACTTCCCCCATGCAGTGCCAAGAATGCAGGTCCTAATGCTGGCTCTGCCACAGCTTGTAATCTGACCTCAGGCAAGTCTCTCCTCCCCTCCATGGGACTCAGTTTCCTCATCTGTAAAATGGTCTCCTGGGGTAGGAGAGTACAGGGGCTCCGAGCCCAGGCTCTATAGTTAGGCAGCCCTGGGTCTCACTGGCTTCAGCACTTCCTTGCATGTAGTCTTGAGTCATGTACTACTGTGGGGTGTTTATGGACCGGCCACTGCACACCAGCTTGGTGCTAAATATGCAGCTGTGCTAACCTCAGTCCCATTTAATCCTCACAACAGGCTAAGGGGCAGACACCGTTGTTTTCTCCACTTTACAGACAAGGGGATGGGCAAAGTGACTGCCCACAGTCACAGAGATGCGAAGAGGCAAAGCTAGGATCCGAGTCCAGTGGTCTGACCCAAAGGCCTTTCACACTCCCTAGGATGTGCAAGACCCTCCTGAAATCTTTGCAGACAGCCAAGTCATCATGTGCCGGCGGCTTGCCTGGTGGCCCCATCCCCTGTGGACCCATCTTACCTCCCCATCCAAAGCAGGACCCACCTTCAGCCCAGTTCACCTTCAGCCCAGTTCCAATGCTGAGAAGCACAATCAGCAGATGAGTCACACCTGGGAGGGTACAAAAATCTTCCCCACTGACCCATGCATGCAAAAAAATCCCTCCTGAAGTTGCCCAGAAACCCCACATAGAACTTCACTCCTGTGCAGCAACTCTTCACTGCAACAGGATGGTACTGGTGTCCAGTAGTGCCCAACTACACCACTTAATGTTGTGTGGCTGTGGAGAAGTCACCTTCACTCTCTGAGCCAGTTTCCTCATCTGTGAAATGGGAACAATATTAACTGCCCCAGTGGGGTCTTTGTAAGGATTAAATGGAAGGAGATATATATATATACACACACATACACATACTGCTCACTACTGTATGGGGCCTAGGCCACTCCTGGACAGCTCCACGCCGCGAGTGTTGGGATAGTTATCTGTAAAATGGGCTAACGATGTCATAGGGTAGAGGAGGTGGGGAGAGCCAATGCGATGGCATGGTGAGGGGCTCGGAACAGTACCTGGCTCAGTAAATGTCAGAGGCCAGAACCTCAGTAAATGTCGGAGGCCAGAACCCCAAGGGGATGGCACTGAAGGGAGGGCCGGGTCCCTTGCTGATATTACTCACTAAGTTATCTCCCAATTCTTCCCTGGACCAGCCCTGTGCCTCAGGCAGCCAGGATGTGGGGAAGGGAGGGAAGGTGTGGGCAGAAGCCTGGACCAGGAATCAGATGTTGATCCTAACTATGCAGTTCTTCATCCTTTCCCTGTGCAACCTTAGGCAAGTCAGCTATCTTCTCCGGGCGGCAGTCTTCTCATCTGTAAACAGACGGTTTGAGCAGTCCTATCTGCTCTCAGCATTGTAGAATGCTGTAACTCAGAGACCAGCACTTGGCTTTGCATTGTCTCCAAATGGAATTCTCCACCCACCTTTCTTTGATGTTAGCAATAATTCCCACAAGGAGCACTCACGATATGCCAGGAGCTGTGCCTCATCTCCCAACAGCATTGTGAGAAAGGCCCTGTTACTGTCAACTGCCAGATGGGGTGACCAAGGCACACAGGGCTGGCAGGCTGCCCCTCAACATCTCCACCCCCAGGCCAGCCCAGCAAGGCCTGTGCCTCACCAGGTGCAACCGATGGAAATCAGGTCTACTGTGGAAGCTCTGCCTCCCTCACCAGGAAGCAAACCCTTGTTGGCAGAGACCTGGCCCAAACCTTGAATTCTTTGGGCTGGGAGGGATTTCAGGCACCAGCTTGATTCCTCCTCCTGCACACGCATATGCACACGCACACACACACACGAAAAATGGAGGCCTAATGAGGCGAGATACTCTCTTGCCTCTCTGTGCTGTCTATGCTGATCTCATTCTCAGAAAATGGCTGTAAAGTAAATCTCTAGACCCTCAGCTCTCCCCTACACCCCCTCCTCTCTCTCTCTCTCTCTCTCTCTCTCTCTCACATACACACACACACACACACACACACACACACACACACACACCCGTCAGGGACAAAGGAAAGCGAGTCCCGAGATTCAGCAGCCGCTGCAGCCCCTTCTCCCTCTCAGGGCCTCTTTGTGTGGGGCCAGAGGGGGAGGGGGCTGCCTGAATGAACCTCAGATTTAATGAGGGGAAGAGGGAAGGAGAGGGGGGCTGGGGAAAGGGAAGGGAGAACGGGCCTCCCAGCCGGGGTCTTGCTGGAGCCCCTCCCCTCTGCGGCTGCAGCTACAGAACAGAGGTTGGCCTCCCCACAGGTCCCGAACCCGCGACCGGGCACTCCCCGCGCACACCCGAACCTCCCTCGATTCCTGCTCTCCCAACCCAGAGTTCCGCCAGGTGGTCCGTGACGACCCGCACCCGCCTCACTCGAGGGCAGCTAAGAAAGTCCGGGGCTCCCTCCCCTCCCATCCCAGTCTCCGCGCTGGGGCCCAGATGGTCCGGGGCGAGCTGGGGAAGTGCCTGAGAGGCAGCGCGAGCCAGACTGAGGACGGTAAAGGGGCCGCAGAGAGACTGAGGGACGGACGGGCGGACGGGCAGACGGACAGAAGACAGCAGACGGACAAAGATAGTCGGACGAACGACGGACACAGACAGGAACCAGACAAATACGAACGGACAGGCGGAGCCCGAGCGACAGGAACAGGCGGACTGGCAGGCGGCCAGAGGGGTAGGGCAGGGCACTCGCCAGGAGGGACGGGGCCCGGCCGACCCACACAGAGAACCAGGGCGTCCGGGACGGGGACAGAGGCCACCCCGAGGACCGCCCCAAGTGGGGCGACGAGGGCCCACAGAGCTGCCCCGACCCCGGGCTCCAGGCTCAGTCTCTCCAGGTCCCAGGAGGGCGCCCGCCAAGGGCACTCCCCTCCTGCCCGCGGAAACCCGAGCCGGGACCGCAGCTGCCCGGCGCCTGCCGGCCAGGACTGAGCAGGGGGACGGGGGCAGCGGGATCCGGGTGCCGAGTGAAGGTCCGGGAGGGCGAGCAGGCGGGGCACCGGCCCAGAAAGACAAGTTTGCAGGAAGGAAAAAGAAGAAACTACTCGGAGCAGAACAGAAGAAAGTGAGGGCCCGCAGCAGGAACGGGCGGCGCGCGCGGGCGGGCGCCGGGGTCGGGACTCACGCAGCTGAGCAGGGAGCAGGCTCCCAGGCAGGCCCCCATGGCGGCGGCTCCGGGCTTCGAGCGCCCGGCGCTGGGCGCGGGGAGCGGACCTCGGGATCCGGGTGCCAGGCCTGGCCCCTCCCCGGCCCCGGCCCCGCCCCGGCCCCGCCCCACCTACCGAAGCCGCTCGACGCTTTCCGGCGGCGCTCGGGGCCTCCCCAGACTCACCTGGGGCAGGTGCGCCAGGAGGGACCCTAGGGAAGGGGGCGGTCGGGGATTCCCGCGGCCACGCGAGCGGCGCAACCTGACCCAACCGTGGCCCGGGCTCGCATCCTGCTCCAAAGTGAGCGTTCGGAAATCGACCTCGGTTTGAGCCCGTGTGACCTCAGGACACTGTCACCCTTGGGAACAGAAGCCAAGAGGTGGTCACCGCTGACTCCTCAGTGCTTGGCGCAGGGCGTCTGCTCAATACGTAGATGCTGAGGTTGAATGCTGAACGACTGGATAAAGAAACTTCGGCAAGTCACTGCACCTCTATGAGCCTCAGTTTCCCGGTCTGTAAAGTGAGGATACATACCTCACAGGGTGGTTACAACACATGGTAGGTGCTTGACAAATGTAAGCCCCCATCGTCACTGTTTTCTTCTTCCTTTTTAAGAGACAGGGTCTTGCTCTGTCACCCAGGCTGGAGTGCAGTGGTGCAAACATAGCTCACTGCAGCCTCGACCTCCTGGGCTCAAGTGATCCTCCTGCTTCGGGCTCCTGAGTAGCTGGGACTACAGGTGCATGCCACCATGCCCACCTACTGCTTCTTCTAAGACCCCAGCCTCTCACTCTAAACCCATCCTCCCTTCTCTCCATCTGTTCTTCAAACTCCACTGACTCCCAACAGCCTGCTGGGAGCTACACACTCCCTACAGCCACCCCTGCTTGGTGGCTTATCACTCCCTAGGGATGCCCAAACTGGTCCCTAGCTAAGGAGGTCAGAAGGCGGGGAGGGGCGGCCACATTCCTGACAGATGGCTTTCCAGGGGTAGGTGTGAGAGACCCAGAAGTAGGGCTCTGTAATTAGTCTCCCTTCACCCTTAGCCCTGTCCTCAGCCACCTCTGGACAAGATAATGTTAGGGAAAGAAGTCTCTGTGCCTCGAAGCTGGCCCCAGGGCCAAAGAGCTGGTTGACTGCATCCTTGGCTGATTCACTGGGCGCCAGGCTTAGCCATTAATTGCACCAGGACTGTTCCACAAACACACCTTACACTTTCCCTCCTCCGCACTTTTGCCCACACAATGCCCTCCTCTTTTTTTTTTTTTTTTTTTTTTTTGAGACAGGGTCTCACTCTGTCACCCAGGCTGGAACACAGTGGCCCAATCATGGCTCACTGCAGCTTCAACCTCCTGGACCCAAGTGATCCTCCCACCTCAGCCTCCCAAGTAGCTGGGACCACCAGTGTGTACTACCACACCCAGCTAATTTTTTAAAAATTTTGTGTAGAGATGAGGTCTCCTTATGTTGTCCAGGCTAGTCTCGAACTCCTGGGCTTAAGCAATCCTCCTGCCTTGGCCTCCCAAAGTGCTGGTATTACAGATGTGAGGCACTGCACCTGGCAGATACCCTCCTCTTAAAGGTCCTTCTCCTTATCCCTCTTTCTCCCCTTTGAAGCTTGCTCACATGCCATACCTCTCAGTGAAGAGAGCCACCACCCTCACCCCCAACCCACTACCTGGTTCCATTAGGAATGAACATCCTCCTGATTCCCCCAAGCCTCCAAACAATATGGGCCTCCCTTATGGCCTCACAAACAACCTGAGCACATGCCCAACTTTCCCCCATGGTACCATTTGAGCCCCACAACAGCCCTGAGAAGTCGATTAATTCCCCACCCACTCGTTTACAGATGAGGAAACCGAGAAACAAAGAAGTAGTGACACGCGAAATGTAAATCAAGCGTCGAATAAATGTTGACTGTGATCACTGTGGTTGTTGTTACTGTTGCTGAAGGCCACACGGCTCAGAAGAAACAGAGCTGAAAGGCCACCTGGCCTGGCTTTCACCCTGATGTCCTACTGCTTCCCTTGAAAAAGTAGAGGTGACAATATCTAGTCTTCCTATTTTTCTGTCCAGTAATATTTCAGTCCTTCCCTAACCCGAGGCCTTTAGGGGACTGTGAACCACCCAAGAACGGTCTGCTCTCTGGCCACCCCCTCTCCTACCCAGAGCACAGTACAGGGCCTGGCACACAGTCAGGCAGTGAATGCTTACTGGATGAATGTCTGACCTTTTACCATAAGTCCACTTTCCTCCTTCTTCTGTGACTGACAGTCTGATCCAAAAACATACCCTACACAGTCATCTTCTGCACGGAAATCCTTTAGACTGAAATGCCACCAAGCAGTCTCAAGTGAGCCCTCCTCACATGCTCCCGTCCCAGGGTCAGCTCCCTTGGACACTTCTGCTCTAAGAGCTGAATTTTTCACCCCCAACCCCTCCCTATCCATGACCTAGAACAGTAGAAAGCACCCAAGACCAAGAGGATCAACCCCTGGGATTCTTGTTCTGCCACAGATGACCATGCCCCATGCCATCCTTGGGGGGCCACTTCACCCCACAAGGGATGTCCGTCCATGCCTTTCCCTGAAATAGGTAGGGTTATTCTGTTTAACCTCACAGAGCATGTGTGAGCATCTGCAAAAACATTCTCAGAAATAAGCAGTTATCTGCAAGGAACGAGGGATTAAGATGACTGTATGTGTAAAGGGATAGCCACTCTGACTTCAGGCTAAAATTTTCCAGAGCAAGGTAATATGCTGCCACTGTCCTGGCCTCCTGCCTGCCCAAGACCAAGGCCGGCTGGGCTCTCACATGCCCAGCATGGAGGGCATAACTCACTGTGTGGCTGGGTCCCGGTGACTCCTCCTCTCTCAGCCTCATGCTTCTCATCTGTAAAATAAAGATAAGTTTTTTTACCCCAGCTATATGAGGGGACTACTGAGGAGATGAAGTGAGGACATGGATAAAGAGCTTCATTTCTTGGTGTCCTGGCCAGCCCATCAGCCTTTACTCCCAGATTTGAACCTCCTGCATGGGGCCAGAGTAGCTCTGTCTCTTGCACCCCCAAAAGCACAGTCACAGTCAGCAGCTATGTGATACTGGCAAGTCACCCAACCACTCTGAGCCTCACTGGAGGGTTGGAATTCAGGATTCAGCTTCTCCACCCAATGCTATGTAAACCATGTCCCTTGAAATAAACATGTAGGGGTCATTTGGTCCATTGCCCTGTGCCCATCACCCAGCCCAGACAGATGCTCAACTCCAGTTCCCCCGCCCCAGTGCCCCCAATCCATTCTCTCCCCATCCCCTCTTACCATCCTCCCGTCCATGAGGACTCAGATGTGTGCCGGCTTTGAGCCCTCCTATTCCTTGGGCTTCGCTGTCTGTACTGGCCTCTATTTCCTGCTTCTGACCCATTTACAGAGCAGGGCTGAGGCCATCCCTTATGAATATGCATATAAGATAATGAGAGCTTGGGATTGGGGGAGCATCTGGGGAGAGGTATTCACATACGCACCATCCACTCTGCTCTCCCCATAAACACCCCCCAATCAAGGCTGTCCTTCCTCACAAAGCGTGCATGGGATTTCAGAGCAAAGGCTAAAGTAACAATAATCATATTCATAGCAAGCATTTTTAAGAGCTTACAACATGCCAGGCACTCTGCTGAGATTATCTCCTTTAAGATGCATTTAAGGTAGGAACTATTGCCCCCATTTAGCAAATAAGGAAATTGATGCTCCAAGAAGTTAGGTAACTTGTACATAAATCATACGGGGAACATGCACAGTGATCATGTGCAGAGCCAGGGTGGAACCCAGGTTTTCTCAGGAGAATGCAATTCCAAAGCTGGTGCTCTAAACCCCTGTGCCCAGATGTTCAGGGCCAAGCTAGGAGCCCTGAGCAGTCATGGGACCACATCTGGATCTCACATGTCAGCAGATGAGCCCACAGTGGTATTAGGTGATTTTGTGAAAGGACCCAGGTCCTGGAAGGGACTCTATCTGGAAAGTATGGAGACAGGCAGACACGATGCGTGTTCATACGTGTGCAGGCACACAGTGATGCAAGCTTGAGCATGCACACACACACAGGGTGTTCTGCGTGCATGGACGTAACTGTGTGGGGTGGAGGTACCCCTGTGGCTGCCCAGTGTATGTGCCTCTGTGCTGCTCTGGTGACTTTTTTCCAATCAACACTTAGAGAGAGCCACAGGGGGCCAGGAGCTGGGAATGCAGTGTGGATAGGGCAGACCCAGTCCCAGCCTGCATGGAGTGGTTGGTCTGTGGGATTTGCTTCCCATAACAGTAACACTCTGGAAGGAATCCGTTTCCTTTGTAGGAAGTGACTAGGGGTTGAGAGAGAAGATGGGTAAGAGTGGAAAAGGTAGGACATCTGAGGTAGGTAGCTCAAGGGAGCCTCTGGCACTTGCTAGAAATGTGTGGAGGAGACAGCCAGGACCTGGCACCGGCTCCACGACAGTCACAGGTCTGAGGATTCCCAAAGGTCTCCAGATGCTTTCCTTACAGATGTCCAGGGTCTTCTGTGAGTGTATATGTGGGCAGTGTGTGTGTGTTGGGGGGGGGGGGGGTGTTTAGGTATATGTGCACAGATGAGCATGTGTGGTTATGTGAATATGTGCATGGAATGTGCATGTATAAATGTGGGGACATGGGTAAGTCATATATGGTGTGTACGCAGGTGGGGTTTACATGTAGAGGTGGCGGTATGCTTGTGTGTGTGGCAGGGCCTGTTACTGCAAAGGAGAGAAGAGAGTGCCATTTGGCCCAGGCCTCACATTCAGAAGTCTCAAAAATGCATCCAAAAATGAGATGGAATGAAAGGAGGGAGGGAGGGATGGATGGCTAGGTAGATGGATAGGCAGAGGGCTGTCTGTGCAGAGAGATGGACAGAGGGTTGGACAGAGGAATGGATATGTGATAAAGCAGATACTGCAAAATGTTCATTGTAGTCCCCAGGTGCCGAGTATATGGGTGCTCACTGTACCATTCTTTCAACCCTTCTGGATGCTTGATACTTTTCATAATACAACAAGCACACAAAGTGGGCTGGATGTCTAGCCCCAGAGAATTATGGATGAGATGGGAAGAACAGAATGCTCTTCATGCCATTTGAAACTTACATCCCATCACTGGACCACACAGCAATGTGAAATCACATTTTTTATAATTCTTGTGACGATCTGGTGAGTCTCTCAGTTGCACTGCATTGGATGTGTGTGGGTGTATGTGTGTGTTAAAAAACATTAATTTGTTAAATAAAAACATACCACAGTTGTGAACATCCTATTTAGGACTTTCTTCATTTTTAAATTAGCAGGAGCCTTAAAAGACAGAAGTGGTCTGGCTCAGCTGGGCGCGGTGGCTCGCGCCTGTAATCCCAGCACTTTGGGAGGCCAAGGCGGGCGGATCACCTGAGGTCGGGAGTTTGAGACCAGCCTGACCAAGATGGAGAAACCCCACCTCTACTAAAAAATACAAAATTAGCCGGGTATGGTGGCGCATGCCTGTAATCCCAGCTACTTGGGAGGCTGAGGCAGGAGAATCGCTTGAACCCGGGAGGTGGAGGTTGCAGTCAGCTGAGATCAGACCATTGCACTCCAGCCTGGGCAACAAGAGCGAAACTCCGTCTCAAAAAAAAAAAAAAAAAAAAGAAGTGGCCTGGCTCTTTCCGTCTGTGAGCCCCTACTATGCAGGGTGCGTGTATGGGTTTGCATGTATGTGCACGTGTCAGGGATGTGAGCACACGTGGGTGGGTCAGGCTGACACCCATGTGAGTGCCCACACAGAGAGCTCAGCCTCCTCCAAGCCCCGCTGAGGCCAGCACCACTCTGAGGTGAGGAGGATGTCTTAGGATCGAGGAAGGGCAGCCACCAGCCCCAGGGCAGCATAAGGGACCAGGAACTCTGTCATCTGAGGCTTGGACACGCTCAGGCCAAGCGGCGTCCTCTGGCCAGCAGCGAGAGTGTAGGAGGCTGTTTCCTGGAGGAGGATGGGGCAAAGGCAGGATGTCCACAGCCCTCCTGGGCCCAGCGGCTCCTTTCTTCCTCCCCATACATTTATATCTCCTGTCAGGACCATTCATCCTCCCCTGCTCAGTGCCTGTGGGCCCAAGTGGTCAATACCCCATCGTTGGACAGATGGAGAAATGGAGGCCTGGAGAGAATGCAGCCACTCAGGCCACACAACAAATCAGCCCAGAGCCAGCCTGAGATCCAGCCTGGGTTCTAATCTCTGCCCCTACTGCCTGCCAACTCTGCATCTCCCTCCTTCAGTCATTTGTCCACCAGCCAAGGCCTGCAGGGGTCCTACAGAATGGGCTCCAGGCCCAGCAGACCCAGCAGGGGAGGCCCCAGAGTGCCCTCCTGCCTAGGGAGGTCACATGCAAAATCCAGGAAGACAGGTGGGCACCAGAAACAGCAGGTGGCTGAGAGGCAGGGCCTGGCTCAGCCACCAACCCTGTTAGAATGACCCTAGACAGCTCTCTGCCCCTTTCTGGGCCTGTTTCTCTATCTGTAAAATAAATGGGTTGAGGCCAGGAGCAGTGGCTCTCACCTGAAATCCCAGCACTTTGGGAGGCCTAGGTAGGCAGATCACTTGAGCTCAGGAGTTCGACACCAGCCTGGGCAACATGGCAAGACCCCCATCTCTACTAAAAATACAAATAGCCAGGCATGGTGGTGCACACCTGTGGTCTCGGCTACTCGGGAGGCTGAGGTGGGAGGATCGCTTGAGCCTGGGGAGTAAAGGTTGCAGTGAGCCAAGATTGCACCACTGCACTCCAGCCTGGGCATACAGTGAGACCCTATCTCAAAAAAAAAAAAAATACATAAATTAAAATAAATAGGTTGAACTATTAACAGTGGCTTTCAAATAATGTTTTGAAGCAGAATCCCTAAGTAGCTACAACAGGAGCTCTCCTGGCCCATGTGGGGAAGGCAGGTGGATCTTGGCCCCTCACCCACTCTCCACTAAGAAGCTGGCCAAAGAGTGTCCCACCGAATCACAGAAGCAGTGGACAAGAAACCAGCCTTCAGCACATAACCAGGGCCCAATTCCAGCTGGGCCATTTACCAACTGCATAGACCTAGGCAAGGCTCTCCAAGCCTCAGCTTGCTCATCTGTAAAATGGGGGCAACGATACCAACCTCCTACAGCTGTGTAACAATTAACTGAGATAATTCATGCCCAGTGTTTGGTATGCGGTGAACATATTAAAACTTGAAGCAACAGTGACTGTAACTACTAGTTAGCCCTCAGATGAGAACCGGCATGAATTTGCTGGCTTCACCATGAGTTGTATCTCTTGTGCCAGACCCCAAAGCCAGTGCATTTTGGCAGCTGCTATCCCAAATTCCTCAGCTCCGCCTACCTCTGCAGCTGCTCCAGAACAGCTGGGCATGCCGGGGCTGCTGCAAGGCCAGGCCTGGGCCCTGGGGAGGGCAAGCACAGGGCTCCCTGTAATCAGGCCAGGCCTCAGAGCAAGGCCCGTTTCATCTGGACAACCAAGCCCCTGGCAGGCCATCATTAACTCCCCCACCCTTGCTCAGCACCCAACCCTGACCCAGCTGCTGAAGCCTCAGAAGAAGGCAGCAGGTGTTTAGCCAAAGCCTTTCATTCCTAGGATCCCTCCCCAGGGTCTCCCAGGACCACTGGGCTCAGGGAAGGTTCTGGTGACATAAGCAGGAAGGAAAGTCTTTCTGAAGCCAGGGCCTCCACTCACCCTATAGGCAGCAGTTCACCCTGAGGAACAACGGAGACCTGGCATTGAGACTCCTACAACCTCAAAGTTGAAGAAAGCTCTAAAGCCATCTCATGTATATACATACAATACAATACTATTCAGCCTTAAAAAGACAAGAAATTCTGACACATGCTGCAACATGGCTGAACTTTGAGGATGTTATGCTAAGTAAATAAGCCAGACACAAAAGGACAAAAACTGTATGATTTCACTTATACAAGGTACCCAGAGTACTCTAATTTGTAGAGACAGAAAGTACAATGGTAGTTGCCAGGGGCTGGGAAGAGAGCAGAATGGAGAGTTATTAAAAAACACAAGATGGGCCAGGTACAGTGGCTCATGCCTGTAATCCCAGCTACTCAGGAGGCTGAGGCAGGAGAACTGCTTGAACCCGAGAGGCAGAGGTTGCAGTGAATTGAGATCTCGCCATTGCACTCCAGCCTGGGCAACAAGAGTGAAACTCCGTCTCAACAACAACAAAAAAAGATGAAAGACAAGTGTTGGCTGGGTGCAGTGGCTCATGCCTGTAACCCCAGCACTTTGGGAGGCTGAGGCAAGAGGACTGCTTGAGCCCAGGAGTTCAAGACCAGCCTGGACAACATGGCGAGGCCTCCATTTCTACAAAACATTTAAATCTTTTTTTTTTTTTTTGAGACGGAGTTTCGCTCTTGTTGCCCAGGCTGGAGTGCAATGGCACGATCTCGGCTCACTGCAACCTCCACCTCCCAGGTTCAAGCGATTCTCCTGCCTCAGCTTCCTGAGTAGCTGGGATTACAAGCACCTGCCATCATGCCCAGTCAATTTTTGTATTTTTAGTAGAGACAGGGTTTCACCACGTTGGCCAGGCTGGTCTCGAACTCGTGACCTGAGGTGATCTGCCCGCCTCAGCCTCCCAAAGTGCTGGGATTACAGGCATGAGCGACCACACCCAGCCTCATAAAAAGTAATTTTTTTACTTTTTGTAAGTGTTTATACTTTTTACAAGTGTTGGTGAGGATGTAGAGAAAATAGAACACTTGTACACTTCTGGTGGGAATGTAAACTGGTACAACCATTATGCAAAACAGTATGGAGGTTCCTGAAAAACTAAAAATAGAACTACCACACGATCCAGCAATCCCACTTTTGGTTATATATCCAAAAGAAATGAAATCAGTAAGTCAGAGAGATATCTACACTCCCATGTTCACTGCAGTATTATTCACAATAGCCAAGATATGGAAACAACCTAACTGTCCATCACGGACTGAATGGATAAAGAAATTGTGATGGCCAGGCACAGTGGCTCACGCCTGTAATCCCAGCACTCTGGGAGGCCAAGGCAGGTGGATCACCTCAGATCAGGAGTTCGAGACCAGCCTGGCCAACGTGGTGAAACGCTCTCTCTACTAAAAACACAAAAATTAGCCAGGCATGGCGGCGGGTGTCTGTAATCCCAGCTACTTGGGAGGCTGAGACAGAAGCACTGCTTTAATCCGGGAAGTGGAGGTTGCAGTGAGCCGAGACTGCACCATTGCACTCTAGCCTGGGGAACAAGAGCAAAACTCTATCTCAAACAAACAACAACACAAAAAAATTATGATATATACACAATAGAATATATACAGCCTTTAAAAAGAAGGATATCCTGTCATTTGCAACAACATAGATGAACCTGGAGAACATTACGTTAAGTGAAGTAAGCCAGGCACAGAAAGATTAACACTGCATGATCTCACTTATGTGAAATTTTAAGTCGGACTCATAGAAGCAGAGAGCACAACAGTGGTTAATAGGGGCTGGGGCCAGGCCCAGGAGAAGGGATTGAGGAGATGTTGGTCAACAGATACAAAATTTCAGTTAGACAGGAGGAATAAATTCAAGAGATTTATTGTACAACGTAGTCACTATAGTTATTAACAATGTATTGTATATTTCAAAATCACTAAGTAAATTTTAACTGTTCTCATTGCAAAAAAATTAGTATGTGAGGTAATGCATACTTAGCTCAATTAGCCATTCCACAATGTATACATATTTATTTATTTATTTATTTTTTATTTTTTGACAGGGTCTTACTCTGTCACCCAGGCTAGAGTGCAGTGGTGTGATCCCAGCTCACTTCAACCTCCACCTTCCGGGCTCAAGCCATCCTCCCACCTCAGCCTCCCGAGTAGCTGGGACTACAGGTGTGCAACACCATATCCAGATAATTTTTGTATTTTTTGTAGAGAGAGGGTCGCATCATGTTGCCCACGCTGGTCTCGAACTCCTGGGCTTATGTGATCTGCCCACCTCAGCCTCACAAAGTGCTGGGATTACAGGCATGCACCACCATGCCTGGCCAATATATACATATTTCAAAACATTATATTGCACACTATAAATGTATAAATTTGTATTTGTCAATTAAATTTTTTAAGTTCTCTGATTTGAATAATAAAGAGATAAACACACACATCTAGTGCCTTCTCTCAGTTAACAGATGGAGAAACTGAGGCCAAGACCGAAGAAGGGACTTACCAGAGTACACACAATGGGTGTGGGTTGAGAGGCATTCTCTGGCTTCCTGCTTCTTTCTAAACAAGCCCTCACCCCCACTCCCTAGTCTGCCCTACTGCTGGAACAGCCCCCTAACTACAAGCTTCCAGCTGGTTCTTCAGCACATCCGGAATTTCATCAGTCTTTTAAAAAAATAACTTTGCTCCTTTACTCTGGGTTTCATTCCCTCCAATTATAAAATCCTACCTGTCCCACGATAGCAGGGATCTTATCTGCCTGGTTCACCACAGGATCTCAACGCCCAGAGTTGCATCTGGCAGGGCATCGCAGAGGCTGAATAAAAAATGAAAAATGAATTTTAGGCCGGGTGCAGTGGCTCATGCCTGTAATCCCAGCAGTTTGGGAGGCTGAGGTGGGTGAATCACTTGAGGTCAGGAGTTCCAGACCAGCCTGGCCAACATGGTGAAACCCTGCCTCTACTAAAAATGGAAAAATTAGCCGGGCATGGTGGCGCACACCTATAATCCCAGCTCCTTGGGAAGCTGAGGTGGGAGAATCACTTGAACCCAGGAGGTGGAGGTTGCAGTGAGCTGAGATCATGCCATTGCACTCCAGCCTGGGCAACAAAGCGAGACTGCATCTCGAAAAAAAAAAAAAAAAAAAAAGAATTAAAAAATTCAAAAGAATTCACCAATGGATTCCCACCTTAGACATACTTTATGTCCCATTCTCATCTATTCTAATGCTTAAACGCTTTTCTAAAATTAATTTTAAAAAATTTTTGAGACAGAATCTTGCTCTGTCACCCAGGCCAGAGTACAGTGATGTGATCTAGGCTCACTGCAACCTCCACCTCCCGGGGTTCAAGCGATTCTCCTGCCTCAGCCACCTGAGTAGCTGGGATTACAGGCATGCACCACCACCTCAAGCTACTTTTTGTATTTTTAGTAGAGACAGGGGTTTCACCATATTGGAAAGGCTGGTGTTGAACTCCTGACCTCAAGTGATCCACCCACCTCGGCCTCCCAACATGCCGGGATTACAGGTGAGAGCCACCATGCCTGACCACTTAAACACTGTGAAACAATTTGGACTCACACTACCTACATAATTTTGTGTCCCATCTTTTTCACATAACATTCCATCATGAGCATTTTTCCTTGCCATTAAAATATTTTCTTAACAGCACTGAGATGGCCCCATACTCGCTGTCAGTGGATGTCCTCCACCCAGAAGCCATCTTCTCGGCCAGACTTCTGGGACCACTCAGGATGGGGCAAAAGAGAACAATGTATTGCTGGCTTCCAGCACACAGTCCCCCTCAACAAACATCTACAGAACATCTGAGGTGCCAGGCACAATTCTAGGCCCTGGGAGGACAGCAGTGAATCAAACAGACAAAAGCCCTTGCTTTCATAGAGCTTGCACTCTAATGGGGAGCGAATGAATGAATGAACCAACGAAACTACTTCCTGTGGTTGGACATTGAAGTCAGTGCTCCTTAAATGTTCCCTCTGCAGTAGCACTAGTGAACTGCAAGCAGAAAATCCCTTTAAAGTCTTATATGTTATTATTAATATGAATGTAAAGTCTGCATTCTATGTGGGCTGGCCAACTCATCCTGCTTTGCCTGGGACCTTTCTGGTTTGCGTACTGAAAGTCTCATGTCCTGGAAAAACTTTTTTTTTGAAACAAAGTTTCATTCTTGTTGCGCAGCCTGGGAGGCAGAGGTTGCAGTGAGCGGAGATCGCGCCATTGCACTCCAGCCTGGGCTCACTGCAACCTCTGCCTCCCGGGTTCAGGTGATTCTCCTGCCTCAGCCTCCTGAGTAGCTGGGACTGCAGGCATGCACCACCACACCCAGCTAATTTTGTAATTTTAGTAGAGACGGGATTTCACCATGTTGGCCTCTGCCTCCCAGGTTCAGTTGATTCTCCTGCCTCAGCCTCCCAAGTAGCTGGGACTGCAGGCATGCACCACCATGCCCGGCTAATTTTGTATTTTTAGTAGAGATGGGGTTTTGCCATGTTGGTCTTGAACCCCTGACCTCAGGTGATCCGGCCGCCTCGGCATCCCAAAATGCCAGGATTACATGCATGAGCCATTGCGCCCAGCCTCTGGGAAAACTTTCTGTACTGGGCAAACTAGAACAATTGGTCACCCTAATTCTATGCCATATCATATCCATTTAAAAAAAAACCACCTTTATTGAAATATATTTCACATACCATAAAATCCGCCTATGTTAAGAAACCATTCAGTGGTTTTTAGTACATTCACAAGGTTGTGCAATCACCACCACTAATTCCAGAACATTTTCATCACCCTAGAAGGAAACCCCATGCTCGTTTAGCAGTCACCCCGCATTCACACTTCTCCTAGGTCCCAGCAACCACTCATCTACTTCCTGTCTCTACGGATTTGCCTATTCTAGCCATTTCTTTTATGACTGTCTTCTTTCACTTAATATAATGTTTTCAAGGCTCATCCATGTTGTAGCAGGTATCACTGTATCAGTGCCTCATTCTTTTTACTTCCCAGACAAGATTCCATTGTACAAATATAAACCATACTTTGTTTATCCACTCATCAATTGTTAGACGTTTAGGTTGCTTCCACTTTTTGACTCTTATGAATAATGCTGCCATGAACACTCATATGCAAGTTTTTATATGAACATATGTTTTCATTTCTCTTGGGTATATACCTTGGAGTTGAATTACTGGGTCATATGGTAGCTCAATGTTTAACTTTTTGAGGAACTGCCAAACGGTTTTCCAAAGTGACCACACCATTTTACTTCTTACTAGCAATGTAAGAGGGCTTCAATTTCTCCACATCCTTAGCTATACTTGTCATCATCTGTCTTTTTGATTTTAGTCATCCTAGTGGTGTGACCTGCTATATTGGTTTTAATATAAAGTTTTTGTTCTAAATTAGTCACTATCAAGTAAAACCAACCCCCTTTGAATGTGCACCATGTCTACCATATTGCTTAGAGCACCCTAACACACAACTCAGTACCTCTGAGGGCAAGGGTGCCAGCCTGAAGCATGTGGATTAAAGTCATTTGTAATGTCTTGATATTATAAATGACACTGTGATAACCAGCCTTGTACAGATTTGTGCACCTCTATTATTTTTTTTCCTTAGGAAAAATGCATAGGGATGGAACAATTTGGTTAAGGGATACACATTGAAAATGTAAACACGTGGCACAAAATTTCAAAGGGTGTACAGAGAAAAGTAGAGTTTCTTTCTTCCCCTGCCCTCAGGTCCCCTCCCCAGAAACAACCACTGGCACCAGTTTCTTAAGTATCCTTCCCAAAACATCTTAGGGTGCACATTTTTGAGGTTTCCAAACAAATTGCCACCAGAAATTTGCACTCATTGATAGACCCACTGCTAGTGGGAAAGTTTTCTTTTCACCATTTTGCCTACATTGTTCTTTGTTTTTTCTTTTGAGACAAAGTCTCTCTCTTGTTCTCCAGGCTGGAGTGCAGTGGCATGATCTCAGCTCACTGCAACCTCCGCCTCCCAGGTTCAAGTGATTCTCCTGCCTCGGCCTGCCGAGTAGCTGGGATTACAGGCACACACCACCGTGCCCAGCTAATTTTTATATTTTTAGTAGAGACAGAGTTTCACCATGTTGAACAGGCTGGTCTCGAACTCCTGACCTCAAGTGATCCACCCACCTTGGCCTCCCAGAGTGCTGGAATTACAGGCGTGAGCCATGGCACCTGGCCTTGCCTACGTTGTTCTTTTTTTTCTTTTTGCCACGTTAATCTTTAATTTTTTTTAATTGCTAATGAAGTTGAACTTCTTTCCATTGTATTTGTTGTATTATTCATATATATTATTATTTGTATTTTTCATATGTTTATTATTTGTATTTCATATCTGGTGCCAGAATGATATTTAAAAAAAAAATCTGGCTGGGCGCAGCAGCTCACATGTGTACTCCCAGCACTCTGGGAGGCCGAGGAGAGTGGATCACTTGAGGTCAGAAGTTTGAAACCAGCCTGGCTGGTTTCATGGTGAAACCCCATCTCTACTAAAAATACAAAAATTAGCCGGGCATGGTGGCACACGCCTGTAGTCCCAGCTACTCGGGAGGCTGAGGCAGAAGAATTGCTTGAACCCTGAAGGTGGAGGTTGCAGTGAGCCTAAATCGCGCCACTCCACTCCAGTCTGGGCAACAGAGGGGAACCCTGTCTCAAAAAATAAATAAATAAATAAATAAATAAATTTTTTAAAAGAAATCTAATAATGCTCTTGGTTAAAAATTATTAGATTTTTTAAAAAATCTAATAATGCTTCCCCACTGCCTGGGAATAAAGACCCAGCTCCCTAACTGGTCCACAAAGCCCCACATAGCCTGACTCCAGCTGCTCCTGGCCCTGTTGTTTGGACAACTTGCAGTTTCTAGAAACAGCCATGTGGCTTCTCTCCTCCTGGCTCTGGCAGTTACAGACATCACCTCCTCTCTGATGACTTTCAGGCTCACCTCCATCACACATCTCTCATGAAATCACTTGCTTACAGGGCCAGCTTGTATGGGCCAGCTTGTATGGGTGTATGACCTCTGCAGAGGGACCCTACGGTTAAGAAGGGCCCCTGGACTGGTTTGATGCTCTGCTGTCACTGTTTTGAAATTCATAGTACATTTTGGACAAGGGGCTCTGCATTTTCATCTGCACTGGGACCTGCCAAATATGTAGCAGGTCCTGCTGGTTTACCTTGTGCTTCCCACAGATGATGAGACACCCCTTGACCTCAGGGTCAGTCCCACCCCCTCTTGCATCCCCAGTGCCTGGCAGGAACCAAATGAATGCCTAAATTTTGTGAATGAAATGAATGAATGGATGAAAACAAAGAAAGAATGATGGCATGAATTAAAGGAAGGAGTCTGTTATTCCTTGAAGAGTAAGGTAGATGGAATTATCAATGTAAACAAAAGTCAAAAAGGCATTCCAAGTAGAGGGAATGACCCCCATGGGCAAGAATTCACTGTGGGCAGGGCTGGGAGGCCCTGGGATTGTGGTTGTACCAGCCTCAGTGGAACCTCCTGAATCTGGAGGAAGTGGGAGGGGTGGGGCCATGGCTGATCTCTGGAAGGAGCTGTTTCCCTGACCCCAGTCAGGGAGAAAGCCCTGGAATCTAGAAGAGGAAGTTCTAATTAGTGCCCTCAAAGGGACTTCTCCTGTCACTGGGGGTAGCAAGAAGTGAGGCCAGGAAGTTGAGGGGGGTCAACGGGACGGCTTGACTCAGGGTTGGGGCATCAAAGCTTGGTGATCTTAATGACCCCAATTAAAGTGCCTTTGCACTACCTGGCCTCTGACTCACGGGTCAACACCTCCTGCCCACCCCGCATTTAGTTTAAAGGGTTTCTCTGGGCCCTAGGCCCTCCCTTGGCATCCTCCCCAACATTCCAGAAAGTGGATGGTCATCAGGGTCCCAGGACCAGTGGGACCAGTGGGAGATTAGAGGCAGCCCCTCAATGGATGCCCTAGCCACCCATGGAGACAGAAAGATAATGACGTTTTGGGGTTTATGGGCATAGGGCTTGGCCTTGCCCGAGCAAGGGAAAAAGCCCAATGGCTGCAAACCCCTTTAAGGGTTTTATATTGCCAACCTGGGTCCATCCACTCTTCCCCTCACCTCCTTCCACTCTCTCCTCTTCATTCCTGCCCTCCTAGTCATAGAGGCTTCCTTTCCAGCTCTTGACCACATCAAGTTCATTCTTGTCTCAGCCTTTGCACTTGCTGTAGTAATCTTACTGCTTGCAACACTCATCCCCCAGATCTAGGCACAGCTGCTTCTCATTAGGCAGGTCTCAGCTAGAAGACCACTTCCTCCCTAAGGAAGTCAACCCTTCTGCACCCCATGGCCTTGCTTAATTTTCAGACTGTCTGAATTGGAATCCTACCTCCATTAGCTACTAGCTTGGGCAAGATACAGAGCCTCCCTGTGCCTCTGTTTCCTCGCCTATACAATGAAGATAACAGAAGCATTTATATCATTACGCTGTCGGAAGTAGTAAATGAGTTGACACAGGGCCCGGCACATAGTAGGGCTCCATGCATATTAAGCATTATGACAATCACTGTCTGCCCCCTGGAGGTCACTTTGGGAGAAGAGACTGTGTCAGCCTGCACAGAGCTGTTACCCCAGGGCCTAAAACAGTGCTACATAAAAGGCACTCCAGAAATAGGTATCTAAATCATTGATTCATTTGTTTCTCTCTGGGTATTTTCCCTTTTGCTATTCTCCCTCTCCCAATTCAAGCAGATTGTTGGTTAGGCAGACAAGAGGCTTCCAAGGCTGGCAGGGGAGGAAAGATGGAGTGAATGGTAACTGCAGAGACACCTCTGGCTCTGCAGATGGTGGCCAGAGCCCAGTGACCAAATGACCCCGAGCCGCACTGTGAACCCAACTCCGCAGAACAATTCTTGCCTTTCTAGTAATGCCCAGAAGAAGCAGAGAGAGATGTCAGCCCCAGAAGGGCCACTCAGAGCAAAAAGGACAATGGGTGTTGCAAGGTGACCCATTTAGAAAACATGCCTGGGAACACACATGGACCTACCAAGCCTTAGCTGCACATACATTTATCTCCCATCCCAGCTTAGACACAGCTCCGGATTGAAGAGAAAGAAAGTTCTACTTCTTATACCCCTAAGTCAATCACACCTGGTGCTCAGATAAAAAGTTCCCTTATGACTCCTCACTGAGAGCCTCTCAGAGCCTCAGTTCTGCCAGTGTAAGGTGAAGGCAGTTCCATCTCTCCTACGATGCTTGTGCAGGTTTCAATCATGATAAAAAGTTCCCAAGGGCCAGGTGAGGTGGCTTACACCTGTAATCCCAGCACTTCGGGAGGATGAGATGGGAGGATCGCTTGAGCCCAGGAGTTGGAGACCAGCCTGGGCAACAAAGTAAAACCCTGCCTCTACAAAACAATAAAAAATTAGCCATGGTGGAGCCGCATGTGGTCCCAGCTACATGGAGGCTGAGGCAGGAGGATTGCTTGAGGCCAGGAAGTGGAGGCTGCAGTGAGCCACGATCGCGGTATTGCACTTCAGCCTGGGATACAAAGCAAGACCCTGTCTCAAAAAGAAATGTTCCCAAGGACTTGCTGTGTTACCTCTTTTAATCCTCTCAACAACCCTGTGTGATAAGAACTATGATCTCTGCTTTAAAATAAGGAAACCAAGGCACAAAGTGATTGTGTAACCAGGTGAGTTTGAGTAGCTGGTGCAAGACTGAAGCTCAGGTCTAACCCCAGCCCCCGCCACCCTTCCTCTCTACTCAGAAAAAGAAGGTAATCAGAGGGTGTGACAATGTTTGGTAAACGGCAAAGACTTGTGCTGATACGGGGTGACAGAAGGCGGGGCGGGCGCGGTGGCTCACGCCTGTAATCCCAGCACTTTGGGAGGCCGAGATGGGCGGATCACCTAAGGTCAGGAGTTCAAGACCAGCCTGGCCAACATGGTGAAACCCCGTCTCTACTAAAAATACAAAAATTAGCTGGGTGTGGTGGCGGGCGCCTGTAATCCCAGGTACTCTCGGGAGGCTGAGGCAGGAGAATGGCTGGGACCCGGGAGGCAGAGGTTGCAGTGAGCCGAGGTCGCGCCACTGCACTCCAGCCTGGGTGACAGAGCGAGACTCCGTCTCAAAAAAAAAAAAAAAAAAAAAGAAGAAGAAGAAGAAGGCGGGGGCGGGGAGCGGCCCTGGACAGAGAGGGAATGAGGCATGTGTCGCTCAGCACCGGCCACTGTCCAGTGGAGGTGCAATGCCATGCCAGACAGAGCTGTGGCTCTGCACAGCCTGGCCCAGGAGGGCCTTCGCTGACCCCAGTTGACGGGAAAAGAAGGAGCAGCCCGGCCCCCGGAAGTGGGGGAGGGACGCGCTTAGACGCCGGGAGAGTGCACCTGACTGGTGTCAGGAGGTCCGCGTCAAGTGCCAGCTCTGTCTCTAGTTCTCAGGGTGACGTCTGGCTAGTTCCTCTCCTCTCGGGACACCTGTTTTCCCGCCGGGCTCAAGTGCGGATGAATCAGGGCTGGGAGACTGCGGGAGCCCGAGCGCTCTCCTAGCTCGGCTCCGTAGTGCCCCCCGGTGGACAAACTGGTGCGTGCCAACCTCAGCTCCGAGAAGAACACCCGCAGGAATCGCCCCTTCCGTCTTCAACGCCTGGCCCTGGGTGCACGGAGGAGGCGCGCACATGCCTCATTTCCAGGGCCCAAGAGGAAGGTGAAGGTTCCGAGGAGATCTGGGCGGGCGAGGAGAATCCCCAGGCTCTGGCTGTGACGCTTGTTTGCTGTGTGAATTTGCACTCACCTTCCTCTCTCTGGGCCAGCTTCCCTATCCCTAAGAAAGGAGTTAATAGGATGAGTCCTGACCTGGGAGCCATAAGACTTGGTTTTCAATGTTAATGAGCTTAAGCAAGTCCCTGCCCTACCCTGGGCCTCAGTTTCCCCATCTTCACAAGTTGAAGGCACCAAATGGCCTCAGGACCCTTCTGGCTCTGACATTCAGTAGTCTAAATGGCAACAATGTGTTTAGGAGAATTAAGAAGAGGTGCAAGTGACCCCAAGAAGAGTTTCTTGAGGTCTGGGAGATGATTTTGACTGGGTCAAAAAGTATTAATATTTATAATTATAAATATTATATCATGGGGCCTCTTTTGTTGACAATGCCCTGTGGGATGCCTTTGGCTGGGGACAAGTCCATCAGTGTATAAGAGCCGCTCACACCAGCTAGCAAGAGAAAATTGCTAAAGTTTCAGGCATTTTGCAAGAGGGCTGTTGAACAGTCATTGTTAAAAATTAAATTGTATACTGGGCACAGCAGCTCACACCAGTAATCCCAGCTGAGGTGATTGGAGGATCACTTGAGGCCAGGAGTTCCAGATCAGCCTGGGCAAAATAGTGAGACTTCCATCTCTATTAAAAAATCATAATATCAGGCTGGGCAACATAGTGAGACCCTGTCTCTACAAAAAATTTTAAACATTAACGGGGTGCGGTGGCGCATGCCTATATTCTCAGCTACTCAGGAGGCTGAGGTGGGAGGATTGCTTGAGCCCAGGAGGTCAAGGCTGCAGTGAGCTGTGATCATGCCACTGCACTCCAGCCTGGATGACAGAGTGAGACCCTGTCCCCAAAAAATATATATCATCATAATAAAAATTTTAAAATTAAATTGTATACATTTACAATTAAATAAATTATATTAAAACAAAGATATTAAAAATCATCACTTCCTAATTATTTTACTATATTTCACTATTATCTATTCTGTTGAGTTTACCTACATCTATTTTTTTTCATTTTTATTTATTTATTTATTTTTGAGACAGAGTCTTGCTATTGCCTGAGTGACACCATCTCAGCTCACTACATGGAGCTGACTGGCACCATCTCAGCTCACTACAACCTCTGCCTCCCAGGTTCAAGCAATTCCCCTACCTCAGCCTCCCGAGTAGCTGGGATTACAGGCGCACACCACCATGCTGGGCTAATTTTTGTAATTTTAGTAGAGACAGGGTTTCACCATGTTGGCCAGGCTGGTGTCGAACTCCTGACCTCAAGTGATCCACCCACCTCGGCCTCCTAAAGTGCTGGGATTACAGGCGTGAGCCCCCGCACCCAGCCCTACATCTGTTGTTATCTGTGTAGTGGAATTATGACATAATGATGTGCTTCTGCACATCTCTTCCTAACTCTTGGCTCCATAACATCATGGCAGCAGCTTGAATCAGCCAAGTGGGGGTATTTACACCACAGAAATTGGTAAACAGTATATGGGGGCCAGGGAAAATTTTCCCTTTTGCTCTCTGAAGGTTCATGGAAAAATCAACTCACAAAAGGCAGAAAATTGGAGACAAAGCATACAAAAGTTATTATTAACATGTACATGGGAGCCTTCAGCATGAAGACCTGAAGAAAAACAGAAAACTATTCGTTTTTATGCTTAGGTTCAACAAAGTATGGACAGCCATGTAGAAATATGACTGGATGACAAGGCTATGATCAAATGCTAATAGACTGAGTGAGGAAGCCCAGCAAGGACTTCTGCCTGGATTCTTCCTGGCCTCTCTGAGCATTCATTCCTTCCTTCTGAATATGGGGCAGGACCCACTCTGGAATGAGGATCTTATGACCTAGAGTCAAGGTAGGTAAGATAACTTCTTTTCACACAGAAAGGTGGAGGAAAATCCAGAGTAATGCTTTTAGGTTTTACGGCTGGCTTCGGGGGAAAAGGGGTTTGTTTTCCATGAAATGTCTTGGGGAAAAGGGATGCTAGCCTTGGGGAAGAGAGATTCTAGTTTCTATGGCTAGCCTCAGGGGAGAATGGAACAGAAAGACAAGAGGACAGGAGAAGGTCAAAGAAAAACTTTTGCTTCTGAGGCCTTCATTTTGGGGTATTGTTGTCTGAGTCCTGATAGGTACAAATAAGGAACTGATTTGTTGTTTTGTTGACTTTCAAGACTAAAGAAAGTGATAGACAAAATGTTAAAAGTGCAAATTAAACTTAATAGTTTGTCAAGTCTGGTGCTAAAGCTGAAAGAAGTTTCTGTTTAATGAATATATCTGTAGAAGGGTGAAAAATATTATAACAGTAGGTTGGGTGCAGTGGCTCACGCCTGTAATCCCAGCATTTTGGGGGGACAAGGCGGGTGGATCACTTGAGGTCAGGAGTTCGAGAGCAGCCTAGCCAAGATGGTGAAACCCTGTCTCTACTAAAAATACAAAAAAAATTAGCTGGGGGTGGTGATGCACGCCTATAATCCCAGCTACTCGGGAGGCTGAGGCATGAGAATCACTTGAACCCGGGAGGTGGAGGTTGCAGTGAGCCGAGATCAAGCCATTGCTGCCTGGATGACAGAGTGAGACTCCGTCTCAAAAAAAAAAAAAAAAGAAAGAAAAATATTTTAACAGTAGATCCTGTAGCACATTTAATGACAATAAATTTATTAGGAAAATAATTAGCAGATTGGTATCTATGCAATTCAATTTCAAATTTTGGTTGAATTGCAACCATAGGTTGGCTACAGATATGAGTTTGGCAAAAATTAATGAAACCATTCTGCCAGAATCAATTGGCTGTATGGAATTTACTATCAAGTGTTTGTATATGGACCAGCATGGTGCCTCCCATCCATAATGCTAGTGCTTTGGAGACCCATGTGAGAGGTTTGCTTGGGGTTAGGAGTTTGAGGACAGCCTGGGCAACATAGCAAGACCTTGTCTAAAAAACAAAACAAAACAAAACAAACAAACAAAAAAACTGTTTAAATGATCTGGGTGTCATGGTACGAGCCTATAGTCCCAGCACTCAAGAGGCTGAGGCAGGAGGATCACTTGAGCCCAGTAGTTCAAGGCTGCAGTGAGCCATGATCGCCCTACTGCATACCAGCCTGGGTGACAGGGTGAGACCCTGTCTCAAAAAAAAAAAAAAAGGAGTTTGCATATTGTGTCATTTGTAAGTTAAGCTGTGTGCTACACAGCCTTTATTTATTTTTTTGAGACAGGGTCTCACTCTGTCACCCAGGCTGGAATGCAGTGGCACGATCTCAGCTCGTTGCAATCTCCATCTCCTGGGTTCAAGAGATTCTCCTGCCTCAGCCTCCTGAGTAGCTGGGATTACAGGTGTGTGCCATAATGCCCAGCTAATTTTTGTTTTTTTAGTAGAGACTGGGTTTTATCATGTTGGCCAGCTGGTCTCGAACTCCTGACCTCAAGCCATCTGCCCGCATTGGCCTCCCAAAGGGCTAGGATTACAGGCACGAGCCACTGTGCCTGGCCTACACAGCCTTTATATCAGTAAAATTTATAATAAATATATGTCCATATATAACCTATACATTTGGATTTTTGAGAAACCAGTTGTCAAATATTTATTGTCCAGCAAACCACTGGGCAATTCCAAGCTTAATAAAGTCCTTTCAAAGCACATTTCTTATCAGGAAAGCCATCTCCACTCCACTAGGGGATGTACACAGAGACAAACAACCTCAAGCTTCCACTGGGGATACTCCAGGACACATGTAAGCTCCACGGCTTTGGAGTCTGTCATATTCAAAAATGACCATAAAACCAACACATTTAGGAGATTTGCGGCACTCTCTTCTCTTTGATGTTTTCTAATTCAAGTGCCTTAAATAAGGCCCTTTGACTACAAGGAACAGAAACTGTCTCAGGCTAACGGAAAGAAAAATCAGGCGTTATCATAAGGATTGGGGGAGCAATTGTGGCCCCTTGTGGAGCTGGATGGCTTCTGGAGCTCAGCACTTTCCCCCTCTTCACTGCCTCATTCTTCTCTACCCCTGTAGAGAGCTTTCTGCTTCTTTTCTTCTGTGTAAACCGCAGTGAATGTGAAGGTGGCTGCTTTACAGTTCCCAAGATTACCTGTTCTCAGTTCAGGGGCCAGTCCCAGCCAGTGGAATGCAGATTCCCAAGCCCCAGACAAAGGACCTGATTGGCCTACTTGGATCAGATAGGCATTCCTGGATCAGTCAGTCTCAGTTGCTTCTGAGGCCTTCATTTTGGGGTATCCCCTCTGGGAAGCTGGAGGGGCAGGAGTCAAAGCATACAAACATGGCCTCAGGGGCCATACCTAGTAGGGAGCGGCAACTCTCAGAGAAGGAGGGTGGGGCTCCCGAAGGTTTGTAATGTTGAACTAAGTCATAAATGAGGCCCGCTGCGTGCCCAGAACACACACCGGCAGAGCAGGTTTCCTTGCATTCCCACCATTGAGAAAGCCCTCTATCTAGGCTGGGTAACCAGCCGCCGTGTGGACTGTCCATTATCTGACGGTGTATGCTATCAGTGAAAATGCCTTTATTACATATTTGACAATTTTGTCTGTAAAAAGGTAAAAAGGACTATGTCTCTCATGCAGACATCTTCCAAATATTGTGACTGTAGTGAAAGAAAATCATCTGTTCCACCAGCCAAGTGACCATCCTGGGGACTCCTGGGACTGACCACGGACCCCAGTCAAAAAGACGCTGCATCATTATCACCTTTTTTCATCATTTCACAGAGGACCTGAGCTCCTCAGGGGCAGGCCCTGGAACCACTGGGTTCACAGTGCCTGGCATGCCCAGTACAGTCACATCAACAACTGACAGACCATGCTGTCTACAGCAGGTTAAAATTCCGGCTTCCTCTCCTACTAGCTGTGATCTTGCTCAAGTGACTTAACTTTTCTGTGTCTCAGCTTCCTTACCTATAAAATGGGGATAAAAAAATATTACCTACTTCAGGGCCGGGCGCGATGGTTCATGCCTGTAATCCCAGCACTTTGGGAAGCCGAGGAGGGTGGATCGCCTGAGGTCAGGAGTTCGAGACCAGCCTGGCCAACATAGTGAAACCCTGTCTCTACTAAAAATACAAAAAATTACCTGGGTGTGGTGGCGGGTGCCTGTAATTCCAGCTATTCTGGAGGCTGAGGCAGGAGAATCGCTTGAACCTGAGAGGCAGAGGTTGCGGTGAGCCAAGATCGCGCCACTGCACTCCAGCCTGGGCAACAAGAGCAAAACTCTGCCTCAAAAAACAAACAAACAAAAAAAAATTATCTACTTCATAGGGTTGTGGGATTAAATGAGTTAGTATTTATAAAGTGTTGGAACAGTGCCTGGCACAGGTAAATGTTCAACAAGTGTTAGGTTTTTTGTTTTTTTGTTTTTGTTTTTGTTTTTGAGACGGAGTTTCGCTCTTATTGCCCAAGCTGGAGTGCAATGGCGTGATTTCGGCTCACTGCAACCTCCCTGCCTCCCGAGTTCAAGCGATTCTCCTGCCTCAGCCTCCTGAGTAGCTGGGATTACAGGCATGCACCACCACTCCCAGCTAATTTTTGTGTTTTCAGTAGAGACGGGGTTTCACCATGTTGATCAGGCTGGTCTCAAATTCCCGACCTCAGGTGATCCGCCCACCTCGGCCTCCCAAAGTGTTGGGATTACAGGCGTGAGCCACCGCGCCCAGCCAGGTATTATTATTGGCATCTTATCCCCAGCTGGGTCCCTGCAGGCTGGCTGCGGAGTGGGTGGAAGAGCTGGCATTGCCCTCTCCTCTATCCTCCATGGCCAGCCCAGCAGGTAGGCTAGTGTGCATTTGGGGGAGGGACTGTGTGGAGCAAGAGGGTGGAGGAGACCCTGGCAGCCCGAGAGAGGGGTGAGTGTAATGGCCCTGTGCCCTGGTGGGATGCCTGGACCCACCCAGCTGGGAGGAACTCTGGCTGTAGGTGAGGCTCTGTGGTACTGGGGCTGATGTGACTGTATGTGTCTGGGGTGGAGAGGTGGGTGTGCCCTCAGTGGTGATGGGTCTAGGGGTGTGAATGTTTGTCCCTGGATGAGTGTGTCTCTCTAGCAGGATGGTGTCTGTGGGACTGTGAGTCTCCAAGGGAATGGCTGGAATGTGTTAGGAGCAGAGCTAGCTAGCATCATTGGTGTGAAACCAACCTGTGCGGTCAAACAGAGCCCTCAGAAGGGCCCTGCTCTTGGTTTAATGATCTGCTGTCATCATCTTGAAATTCTTTTTTTTTTTTTTTTTTTGAGAGGGAGTCTTGCTCTGTAGCCCAGGCTGGAGTGCAGTGGCGTGATCTCGGTTCACTGCAAGCTCCGCCTCCCGGGTTCAAGCGATTCTCCTGCCTCAGCCTCCTGAGTAGCTATGATTACACGTGCACCGCTATGCCCGGCTAATCTGTATATTTTTAGTAGAGACAGGGTTTCTCCATGTTGGGCAGGCTGGTCTTGAACTCCTGACCTCAAGTGATCCACCTACCTTGGCCTCCCAAAGTGCTGGGATTATAGGCGTGGGCCTTATCTTGAAATTCTTAATAATTGTTGAACAGGGGCTCACATTTTCACTTTGCACTGGATCCTGCCAATTTTGTAGCCTTCTGTGTAGGGGCTGTGTGTGTATGGTCCACCATGGGCCAGCTGCAGGCCTCTGCCCTAGTCTCTGATGCCAGGTATGTGGTGAGGATATGTGGGTGAGGTCGTCCATGTGGATGTGTCTGGATGTGTGGGTGAGATCATCTGCATGGATGTGTCTGGGGGTGTGGATGAGGTCGTCTGTGTGGACGTGTCTGGGGATGTGGGTGAGGTCATCCGTGTGGATGTGTCTCGGGGTGTGGGTGAGGTCATCTGTGTGGATGTGTCTGGGGGTGTGGATGGTGAGGTCATCTGTGGGGATGTGTCTGGGTGTGGATGGTGAGGTCCTCCGTGTGGATGTTGTCTGGGTGTGGATGGTGAGGTCCTCCGTGTGGATGTTGTCTGGGTGTGGATGGTGAGGTCCTCCATGGGGATGTGTCTGGGTGTGGATGGTGAGGTCCTCCGTGTGGATGTTGTCTGGGTGTGGATGGTGAGGTCCTCCGTGGGGATGTGTCTGGGTGTGGATGGTGAGGTCCTCCGTGGGGATGTGTCTGGGTGTGGATGGTGAGGTCCTCCGTGGGGATGTGTCTGGGTGTGGATGGTGAGGTCCTCCGTGGGGATGTGTCTGGGTGTGGATGGTGAGGTCCTCCGTGGGGATGTGTCTGGGTGTGGATGGTGAGGTCCTCTGTGGGGATGTGTCTGGGTGTGGATGGTGAGGTCCTCCGTGGGGATGTGTCTGGGTGTGGATGGTGAGGTCATCCGTGGGGATGTGTCTGGGTGTGGATGGTGAGGTCCTCCGTGGGGATGTGTCTGGGTGTGGATGGTGAGGTCCTCCGTGGGGATGTGTCTGGGTGTGGATGGTGAGGTCCTCCGTGGGGATGTGTCTGGGTGTGGATGGTGAGGTCCTCCGTGGGGATGTGTCTGGGTGTGGATGGTGAGGTCGTCCGTGGGGATGTGTCTGGGTGTGGATGGTGAGGTCCTCCGTGGGGATGTGTCTGGGTGTGGATGGTGAGGTCCTCCGTGGGGATGTGTCTGGGTGTGGATGGTGAGGTCCTCTGTGGGGATGTGTCTGGGTGTGGATGGTGAGGTCCTCTGTGGGGATGTGTCTGGGTGTGGATGTGAGGTCGTCTGTGTGGATATGTCTGGGTGTGGATAGTGAGGTCTGTGGGGATGTGTCTGGGTGTGGATGGTGAGGTCCTCTGTGGGGATGTGTCTGGGTGTGGATGGTGAGGTCCTCTGTGGGGATATGTCTGGGTGTGGATGGTGAGGTCATCTGTGTGGATGTGTCTGGGGGTGTCGATGGTGTGGTCATCTGTGTGGATGTGTCTGGGGGTGTGGGTGAGGTTGTCTGTGTGGTTGTGCCTGGGGGTGTGGGTGAGGTCATCTGTGTGGATGTGTCTTGGGTTGTGGATGGTGAGGTCATCTGTGTGGATGGGCCTGGGGGTGTGGGTGATGTCATCTGTGTGGATGTGTCTGGGAGTGTGGATGGTGAAGTCGTCTGTGTGGATATGCCTGGGTATGTGCATATCTGGGATGTCTCTTCTGGACTTGAGAACCAGAAAACCATGGTCTCTGAAGGGGTTCCAGAAATTATTAGAGAAACCTTACCTCATCCCAACCCCAGACACAGGGGAAAGCTCTGTGCTCAGTTCCTCCCTGCACATCCTAGCCCAATCTCATGCCCCTACACCTGGACCTCTTTGTCACTGCAAAATCCCAACCCCCTTTTCTGCTGCTCCTGTCTGACTGCACCCCTATCCTGTCCTTGTGGAAAAGATAGGATGGTTAACTGGAGACTTCTGAGATTAACAAGTCCTGAGCAGAGTGCAGGACAAGCAGAGAGAAAAAAGGAAAGGGAACACAAGCCGGCTCCCATTGTATTATCTGTTTCCGCACCTCGCAGGGATGTGGAGGGGCCATCTCCCCGCTCCCCAGACAAGGCTACTCCCTGTACCTTCTATCAGAGCTTCCTGTGAGGAGAAGCTGGAATAGATGGTCAGTAGTCCCAGTTTTCATCCTGTCTCTGTCCGCAACCCATTCTGGGACCCTCGACAACTGGTCTTCCCACATCCAGCCTGTTTCCCCATCTATAAACCAAAAAAGTTGGAGGTTCCTTCAGCACTCCCACCTGACTCTTGGTTTTCTACGCTACCTTTGACAACCACTCCTGGCTCTGCACAATGAGACTGTGACCCTCACCTGGGCCAGCTGCAGGCCTCCGCCCCAGTCTCTGATGCCAGGTGCAGTCACTGACTCCTGGGTCTGGGAGCATCTAGTCCCATTAGACAGATGGAGAAAGTGTGGCCCCAGGAGGGGACAACACCCACTAACTTAGTGGCAGGGCCCAGGTTCAACCAAGTCTTCCTACCAACCCTCCCTCCAAGGCTCGGCTGCTGCAGCCACCATCACTGGCTCTGAACTATAAGCAAGATGCTCTCTCGGGAAACTCAGCACCCGCAACACAATCTCTGCCCCCATCCCCACTCCTATCATTCTGCCAGTCACAAATGAAAGGGCATTCATCCCTCATTGTACTGATGGAGAAACTGAGATCCAGAGAGATGCAGTGGCTACTCTAGATCACTTAGCCAGGAGCCTCCTGGCTCCAATCTCGTGGTTTCCCCGAAACACATTTCTTCTCTTCCCAACCCCCTACTAAAGACCCCAATCCCTGCTAAGCATCCAGAGTCTCTGGAATCTGAGGGCTCTCTCTGGGCCCCTCCCCCAGCCCAAGGGACCCAGGGCAAGACCACTGTGTCTGTGTGGGGTGGGACTGGGGTGAGTGGTGCTATTTCCCGGAGATTGAAAGACAGCCTCAAGAGAGGCACTGCTTGCTCTTTGCAAGTTGACTGGACCCCCATTCCCACCCAGGCTGCAGAAAGGACATGTGGAGGTAGTGGGGATGGGATAGTAGGCAGGGGTGGGATAGCCAGGCCTGCTTGAGGCCCAGAGAGCACAGCTTCCATTCTTTAAACTGGCCTCCGCAGACCCCCAGGACCATATAAGTGGGTTCCAACACCCTTCCTGGCTTCCACCGGTGAAGATCCCTTTTATCTCCTGGACTTCCAACTAAGAATTTGTGGTTTTTTGAGACAGAGTCTCACTCTGCTGCCCAGGCTGGAGTGCAGTGGCGTGATCATGACTAACTGCAACCTCGACCTGGGCTCAAGTGATCCTCCCGCTTAGCCTCCCAAGTAGCTGCGACTACAGGCATGTGCCACCACGCCCAGCTAATTACTTAATTTTTTTTTTTTTTTTTTTTTTTTGTAGAGATGAGGGTCTCACTTTGTTGCCCAAGCAGGTCTCAAACTCCTGGGCTCAAGCGATCCTCCCACCTCAGCCTTCCAAAGTGTTGGAAATACAGGCAAGAGCCACCACACCTGGCCTAAGAATTTGTTTGAAGATAGGATTTAATGGAGTAAAAATAGCTCTCAAACCACAGCCATGGACTCACATTACTCAGATGGGGAAAGAGCTTTAGAGGATAAGTGGTTTGTCCCAGGTAGCACAGCAAGGCACTGAGGGAGCCCTAGCAGGACCCACCCTCCTGTCTCCCAGCTGCCCTTCCTTCTCAAGGCTGCCTTTCAGATCCTCCCGTAAGCAGGGCCTGGGTGGGGAGGCTTCATGAAGGCTCAGTGGGGGGCCAAGTCTGGGGTTCAGTCAACAAACTCTGACAGCAGAACTGTTTTCGGTGGAGGCTTATACTGTGTCCTGCCCTGAGAAGAGGACAGAGAGATGAATAAGGCACAGCACTACCCTCAGCAAGCTCCCCATCTGTGCCTGAATATGGGGAGAGTGGGTTCCCACAAAGCTAATTCTAGACACCTCCCCCTTCACTCTAAGTTTTCATTTTCCTCAGCCATGAGCCCTCAATCTTACCATTCTGCCTTTCACCTGATGTTGCTATCCTCCTCCCTCTTGTTTCCTTCCACCCATCCTTTCCCTCCCACATTACTCTCTTATCCCACCCTATTTTACAACCAGTAGCCTAGGGAAAAGAGTATAGCTCAAATGAGGAAGAAGGCAGGACAGGCAGTCATGGCTTAGCTGGACTGAGCTGCAGTGCTTCTCCTTCTGGGGAAGGGGGTGCACTGTCATCTGCTACTGACATCCCTCCAAGGCACTCAGCCCTGCAGGGAGCAACCTGATTCTATGACTGACATCTAATCTTCACATTCACCTTGCAGGAAGGCAAGGAGAAGTGATCCCAGCCTCCAGATGGAAAGATCAAGGCCCAGAGAAGGTCAGTGGTGGTTGGAGGCCTGAGATCACACAGCAGCCAAGTCTGGAGTCACTAGTCAAGGTGACCTTGACTAGCCACCCCACCTCCCCTTCCCTGCCCCACCATGGCCCTGGGAGATCTGTTGTCCTGTGAGGGAAAGGGGCTCCAGGCTGGGCTGCATCTGAAGCCCCTAGATCCAGAGACTTCATTTCTTAGGCTATCTATCCTTGAATTATCTCTAAAATCCACCTTCCTTTCTTTTCCCAGGACCCTCATACCCTGCTCCCAGCATCGTCTGCCTCAGCTAAGCCATGGGGATTGAGAGAATGGAGCTAAAGGGCACAGCTCATAGTCCTGGCTGCCCTAGCCAGACATCTGCCCCACTGTGGGTGCCTCAGCGATTCCTGGGGAGTCGGGCAATACCTGTTCCCAGAGCCCCCACTTCTCTTAGAAACAGAAAATAGCTCTGGGCCTCATAAGTGCCAGAATCTATCTAAGCACTTGGTGTGTGTTAGCTCACTGTACCCTCAGAGGAGGCAATTGAGGCACAAGAGAGGGTGAGTAATCTGCCTGAACAGATGGTAAGTGGTTAAGGCAGGACTTAAACTCAGAAATCTGATTTCAGAGACTTTTTTTTTTTTTTTTTTTTTGAGACAGAGTCTCGATCTGTCACCCAGGCTGGAGTGCAGTGGCGCAATCTTGGCTCACTGTGTAGCCTCTGCCTCCTGGGTTCAAGTGATTCTCCTGCCTTAGCCTCCCGACTAGCTGGGATTACAGGCATGCACCACCATGCCCAGCTAATTTTTGTATTTTTAGTAGAGATGGGGTTTCACCATGTTGGCCAGGCTGGTCTCGAACTCCTAACCTCAAGTGATCCACCTGCCTCGGCCTCCCAAATTGCTGGGATTACAGGTGTGAGCCACCATGCCCGGCTCAGAGACTTTTAACCACTGTATCAGAGACCTCCAGTACCCTGATATCTACTCTCTCCCTTTTCTAGAGTAAAAAGCCGTCCAGAATAATCACTATATTTCCTAGTCTCCCTTGCATGTAGATGTAGCCAAGAGAGAAGAGATGTGTGCAGTGGCCAGGCCATGCCTTTAAGTAGGAGGAGTGTGTCCTCTTCCCTTTCCCCCTCTCTCTAGTTGCAGTGGGTGCATGGCTGAGCCCTGCCAGACTGTGCAGTCTGGACAGCTGCCACAGCCACCTAACTGATATCTTCCATGCAGCCTCCACACAGCAGACAGGGAACTCTTCCCATAATACAAATCAGATCATGAAGGTCCCCTGCCCGAAATCCTCCATTACTCTCAACTGCTTTCAGAAGGAAGGCCAGACTCCTGGATGATGAGCAAGGTCTTCTCCTGTGTGCCCTACATTATCTTTCCATTCTCATCACTTGCCATTTTTATCTTCTGCTGTCACCCCAGGGCAATCATCAGGAAAATCTCATCCTCTCTCAATGAATCCTTCTCCTCTGCCTTCCCAATTCCCCTCCCCACATCTAGTGGACTCCTATGTGCCTATCCTTCAAGACCCAGCCCAAAGAGTGCCTCCGTATGAAGCCTTTCCTGACTTTTCTGGCAGAGTGGGGGGCTCCCTTCCTCCATGGTATTCCATGGTATAGAGACAGCCCTATGTGATAGTAATAGCCTTTCTGTATTGTCATAGTCTGTAGACAAGTCCACCTCTCCCATCCCTCTATGAGGGCAGGGACCAAGTCTAGGTCATCTGTTGGTTATCCATACTCAGCATGAGGCCAGGCATCAGACTAGTGACAGTCAAGTTCAATGAGTGATTGACAGAGAAAATGTGTGTGTGCACATGCATGTGTGTGAATGGCCTAATCTGGCTAGAGGCCCAGGCCAAGGAGACAGAAGACATCTATAAATAGCCCCATCCCCAGGCCCCACACCAGGCCTGGTGCCCAGATAAACTGATCCTGGGTGAGGGGACAGGGGCCCAGAATGGGCGGGTAGAGACTGAAGACTGAAGAAGGGTCCTCTGGAGTCTGTTAGCAGAAGCAGATGGGCCTTGCCTGACTATTGGCAGGCGGACCTGGTGGTCAGACCTCAGTGATCCTCAGGGACCAGTGATATTTCAGGCTGGGGCTGAGCATCACCTGCTCCCTTGGCCCCACTTATAGGGCAAAGGGGAGCCTGCCAGCCTACTCACTGATGAAAAGGCAGAGACACTGGAAAAGTTTGTCCTGTCTCTGCTCTGGCCCCACCTCGCCCTCTCCCCTACTTGGAAGTTCCTTTCCTGAACCACTGACTGCCAAAGCTTGAGGGATTAAATAAATCATCTGGCCCAACCTCCTACCATAGAGTTGGGAACACTGAAGAAAAGAGACTGGCCCAAGGTCACAGAGAAGGCAGGGTGAACACTGTCACAGGGAGAGCCAGTGTAGAATAATGGTTAAGCCACGCAAGCTCTAGAGCCACTCTATCTGAGTGCAAATCCTGGCTGTCATCTGTAAATCAGGGATGAGAATAGTACCTGCCTCACTAGGTTATCGTCAGGGTGACATGAGTTTGAAAGACAAAAAGCTGCTAAGGCCGGTGCAGTGCTCAGGGAGTGCTGCACCAATGTTAGCCACAATTTTCTGCACCTGGCTCATAGCACACAAAGCTTCTCTATACCCACAATCTCATTTATTCTCTTGAAAGGTTAGACATTACTATCCTCATCACACAGAGGAGGAAACAGGCACAGAGAGACTGACTTGTCCAAGTTCATGCAGGTATTGTGTCTCCCAACTTTCCTTGGTGGTCTTTACGCCTCCTCCCCATTTCCTCTGACAGGTCATAAACTGGCTCACCAGTGGTGGGAGAAGAATCGGTAGCCAGACATATACCAGCCTACTATGACTCCTAGTGCTGCCTGGGCTGGTTTTTTGTTTGTTTGTTTTGAGACAGAATCTCACTCTGTTGCCCAGGCTGGAGTGTGGTGGTGTGATCTTGGCTCACCGCAACCTCCGCCTCTTGGGTTCAAGCGATTCTCTTGCCTCAGCCTCCCGAGTAGCTGGGATTACAGGTGCCCGCCACCATGCCTGACTAATGTTTTTTTATTTTTAGTAGAGTCAGGGTTTCACCATGTTGGCCAGACTGGTCTTGAACTCCTGACCTCAAGTGATCTGCCCCTCCTTGGCCTCCCAAAGTGCTAGGATTACAGGCATGACCTGGACTGTTTTTACTCCTGCACAGGGTGATCCCATTCTAAGGAGAGCCTTCTTCATCTGACTTTATCTTTTCCTGACTCTGATCCTATCCCTCTAACCTCATGGTCCTCCCACCGCCAACCTTTACAAGGAGAAATCTTTCACCCTGGGCTCCAGTCCTGGTCACCCCCAGCCCACCCAGTCCTTCCTGCAAATGGGCTCCTTCCTTTTCCTATCCAGTGTCTTTGTTTACTATAGAGTCCTGGGTTGCTGCCCCATCAACCCATCCCGGATAACTCCCAAGATCTCAGCCCAAGCCAGGCTGACAGTGTTGGCTTTGTACTTGCTTCCTGGAACACATCTGGCCTCAGACTCCTGAGGCCAAGACACACTCCCTGCCAGCCACCCTGCCATGGCTTGCCAGCTCTCCTCACCCAGGGACAACAGTGGGCATCTGTCCACACCAACCAGGCTCGTCAGGTCTCTGGGAGCTGCTTGAATCCTTCCACAATCTTGGGTAAGCTGTTCCTGAATAGAATGCATTATGAGGCATGACTACTGGACCATGTGTTTGGTGCCAGAAGAGGGGATGGAGGCCAGGCCACATGGCACATGAACATGCTTGAGACCTCATGGTGATGTGAGGTGCCATTTTATAAGCCTAAGGTTTACTTTTCTAATTATACTTTACCTAATCCAATATTAGAGGCTATTTAGATTTTTGCAGAGGCAATCTTTTTTTCATTTGAGAGAAAAGGAAACTGAAGTTTGAGGAGGGAGCCAGGGTCAGCCCCAGGTCTGGGGCCTGGTTTAATCACTTTCTGGGAATAGCCCCATCCCCCCAAAAAAGCTGCTGTTGAGATCCAGGCTACCCTCATGCTTTCCAAAGGGCAATTCTCACCTGGGAGTACTTGGGGCCCCACCACACACAGGAAGTGGCCCAGGCTACTGGCCCTCAGGGATGGAGTGAGAAAGAGGACACAAAACAGGATACTTTGGCAGGAGGAAAGTTGAGAGTAGTGGAGGAGATGGTGATGGTGTCAGAATTTCAAAACAGAGAGAACACTGCAAGAACAAGTGGCTTTCTTTTTCTCTGGAGAGACTGTCCACTCCACAAATACATGCCAGGTCCTGTGCACAGCAAGAAGCAACACAGACTGGGTCCCAGCCCTCTAAGGGCCTCCAGTGTAATGGCAAAGACAGACTCTGAAACAAACATCAAAGCAGGATAGGGAAGGCCAGGGAAGATGGTGCTACCCAGAAGCAGGATAGTTACGCTGAAAGCTGAAAAATGAGTAGGAGTTGGCCGGGTGTGGTGGTTCATGCCTGTAATCCTAGCACTTTGGGAGGCTGAGGCAGGTGGATCACTTGAGGTCAGGAGTTGGAGACCAGCCTGGTTAACATGGTGAAACCCCACCTCCACTAAAAATACAAAAATTAGCCAGGTGTGGTGGCAGATGCCTGTAATCCCAGCTACCCAGGGGACTGAGGCATGAGCATCGCTTGAACCTGGGAGGCACAGGTTGCAATGAGCCGAGATCGCACCATTGCACTCCAGCCTAGGTGACAGAGCTGGACTGTCTAAAAAAAAAATATATATATATATATATATATTTTTTTTTTTTTTTTTTTTTTTTTAAGATTTTTTAAAAAAGAAAAGACTGTAGGGGTGAGGAAGAGCACTGTTGGCAAACATAAAGAGAGAAACATGGTGTCCCCTCAAGGTACAAAAAGGTCAGAATGGCTGCAGTGTGTGTGGAAAGCTGGGAGAGGCAGGTGGGGGCTAGAGTGTGTGGGCTGTGATGCTATAGGCTGTGGCTATGGGGTCATGTCAAAGAAAGTGGGTCTTGTGCTCAGGACCACAGGCAGCCAAGGAAGGAGGCTGGAAGAGAAAAAACATAAACCAGGTACACCTGTCCCAGCTACTGGAGAGGCTGAGGCAGGAGGATCGCTTGAGGCCAGGAGTTGGAGAAACATCCTTTGTGCTGCATTCCTCAATTTGTCCTCCCCTAGCTTCTCAGAGTCCTTGGGAGGCTGGCTAGGTGAGAATAGTGACAATGCTCTTTGCAGATTTAGAAACTGAGACCCAGTGAGATCATGACTTGCCCGAGGTCACACAGCTGTTGTATACATATGGCAAGACTGGAACCCAAGTCTCACTCCAGAGCCCCTAAAACTAGAGAGGTAGATAGATTCTCTCCTTCACTCACTCATTTGTTCATTCATTCAATATACTGTACCTGACTACAACCATACCACCCTGAATGCACCCGATCTTGTCAATATACTATACCTTATTCTCCACCAGAAACTCTTCTTAAAAAGGATTTCAGCAACAAATTAGACCAAGGAAATAGATGAGACCAGGCTATACAGTCTGGGCTTTCTTCTGTCAGCAACAGGGAGAGGATGGCTTCTGAGAAGGCAGATTGCCCCTCCCCACTGAGGTACCCCCTGTCCCCCAGGGCAGGGAGGGTCATTGTTCTCATTTCAGGGAGCATTCTGCCACAGGCAGCAGTTTCTTAGAAGCAAATTGGTGTTGAGTAAACCTCTACCTTCTGCCATCATTTGTTCTCTCGAGCCCACAGTATCTGGAACTCTTGGGGAACAAGGAAGCAGATTTCCTAGTGGCAGAAAGAACACTCCACCCACTGTGGCTGCAATCCCCCTGCACTGTGAGCTAAGTGAGAGCAGGGAGCTCTCCTGTTCACCCTGGATCCCCACTGAGCCTAGCACAGTGCCTGGCCATAGGAGGTGCTCAATTAAGATTGGTAGAATGAATGAATATTTAAAGAGAGAGAAAGGGAAATATGAGGAAACTTATGTCCAAGATCTGAAGGCCACTCTGTGACCTCAATGAAGAGGAGTTGGCCATATACTTGAATCCTTTCCTACTGATTCAGGGTCTCAAAGGGCCTTGGCTTACTCAAATATCCCGGGGAAAAGAACTGGAAGGAGGAAAGGAGAAAGGAGTTACTATTCCTTCAATATTAGTGCACGGTAGGCTTTCCATTTGTTATCTCTTTTAATTGTCCTGACAACCCTGAGAAGTTGATGGCCTTCCTCTATTTGGGAGAAAACAAGACTCAGAAGGGGGAAAGGGAGCTTGTTCTAGGTCTCTAGCTAGTAAATGCAGGCCTGGAGTTTAGAATCGGGGCTCTTTCCAAAGACACTGCATCTGAAGATGTCAGAGGCATTCTAACCAGAGTGACTCCATCTTGAATAGAGGCTGGATAAAACGAAGCTGAGACCTGGCTGGGATGCATTCCCACAAGGTGAAACATTCTTAGTCACAAAATGTTTACAGTTAAGAGTTAAGGGAACAGGTTAATAATTTACTAAACAGACATTTCTTTACTTCTCTAATAAACTTGCTTTTACTTTATTCTGCAGATTTGCCCCGAATTCTTTCTTGTGTGAGATGCAAGAACTCTCTCTTGGGGTCTGGAATGGGACCCCTTTCTGGTAACAAAGACACCATGGACCAAGGGCATAAAAAGAAGGGATGCCTAAGACTTGCTGGTTCTATGGCAGGCAGAGGCAGAAAGAGCCCCACTATCATTCCCAGCAAATGGGAAAAGTTCCCAGTTGCAGATATTAGGGGTGGGATGGGGCGGGGGTAGTCAGCATCCATAGACTTAGACCCTGAAGAGGCAAAAAAGGAGGGCCATGTTCTTGGGTCAGCAGAGCTTCTACTCAGCTTCTTCAGCCTCTAGCTCTTTCCTGGTGCTAGTAGCACATTCTCTAGTGGAGGCATCCAGATGGCAGGGAGGGTCCAGGAAACAGCTGAACATGCTGAGCAGGCCTCCCCTGTCCCCGCTCCCCATGGCCCCATGGATCATCCGGTGCTGCAGCTCATCTCATTGGCTGGCTTCTGGTTACTCATCTCTCCTCTTCTCCATCTTCCCAGCCTGTGGTTGCCGTGGAAACATAGAACAGTGACCTCACCATAGGATGAGGGCTGGGGAGATGCTGTTCTTGGCAGGCGCTGGTCTTGCTGCCTGCCAGATGTTATATCCACATCTGGATCTGCCAAGGGCAAGACAGAGGAGTACAAAAAGGGACAGGGCTCACATTCTTCCCCAAATGTAGTCAGCATAACAGAGGAAGAGGATGCAGGTAACTCAGAGGGATGAGGAGAGAACTGTACATACTTAGAAGGGAGAAGGGTGTAAACCAGGAGGAAAGGAGATGGGGTGTGGCTTATGGGTTAACCTCGGTGACCCAGGTCTGAGCACCATGGCGAGGTGAGGGAAGGGCAGTGAGGGTAGTTGGTCTGAGGTTTGTCAAGTAGAGCTCCTCAAAGCCCCGTGCTGCTCAATTTGGACAGGCCCAAGAGAGGGAGCAAATGGATTTTCTGGCAGTGACCCCACCCCAACCCATTCTGAAAAACCTCTATAGCCCCTTTTTCACAGTTGAAGCCATTTCTAATCCTGTCCCAGAAATAATAAAACTGAGGATTAAAGAAGCAAAGCAATCTGCCTCGGGTAACTAACTCAGTAGGTAGTGGCAGAGCTCAGACTAGGTCTTAGGTGTCTGCACTATCCCTGGAGACAATAACAATAGCAGCAGGAGGAGCAGCAGCAGTGAACTTTCGTAAGTCAACCATGCTTAGCATTTAAATGTATTATCTCGGGCCAGGTGTCGTGGCTCACACCTGTAGTCTCAGCACTTTGGAAGCCGAGGCAAGCAGAATGCTTGAGGCCAGGAGTCCAAGACCAGCCTGGGCAACACGGCAAAACCCTGTCTCTACCAAAAAAATGCACAAAAAATTAGCTAGGCATGGTGCCATGCGCCTGTAGTCCTAACTACTCAGGAGGCTGAAGTGGGAGGATCCCTTGAGTCTGGGAGGTCAAGGCTGCCATGAGCTGAGATCATGCCACTACACTCCAGCCTGAGGGACAGAGTGAGACTCTCTCCAAATAAATAAATAGGCCAGGCGTGGTGGCTCATGCCTGTAATCCCAGCACTTTGGGAGGCCGAGGCAGGCGGATCACTTGAGGTCAGGAGTTCAAGGCCAGCCTGGCCAATATGGTGAAACCCCGTCTCTACTAAAAATATAAAAATTAGCCAGGCGTGGTGGCCTGCGCCTGTAGTCCCAGCTACTTGGGAGGCTGAGGCAGGAGAATCACTTGAACCTGGGAGGCTGAGGCAGGAGAATCACTTGAACCTGGGAGGCAGAGGTTGCAGTGAGCTGAGATAACAAGATTGCACTCCAGCCTGGGCGACACAGTGCAAGACTCCATCTCCAAAAAAAAAAATCCCTTCATTTTAAAGATGAAACTGAAGCTGGCGTGGTGGCTCATGCCTATAATCCCAGAACTTTAGGAGGTCCAGGTGGGCAGATCACCTGAGGTCAGGAGTTTAAGACCAGCCTGGCCAACATGGTGAAACCCCGTCTCTACTAAAAATACAAAAATTATCCAGGTGTGGTGGCAGTTGCCTGTAATCCCAGCTACTCGGGAGGCTGAGGCAGGAGAATTGCTTGAACCCAGGAGGTGGAGGTTGCAGTGAGCCAAGATCACACCACTGCACTTCAGCCTGGGCAATGAGACTCCTTCTCAAAAAAAAAAAAAAAAAAGGGAGACTCAGAATGGCTTAAGTGAATTGCCCAAGGCCACACAGCTAGTACCCAACAAAATTCAGATCAGAACGCAGATCTGCCAGCAGCCATTAGCCCAACCCCAGCTCTCCATCATTGCATTATAAGGGCCACATAAGGAGTCAGTTCTAGTTCCTGGCCACACAGTCCTTGAGAGGAGGCCCTATGTGTGAGGGCTGCGACCTTGAGTCAAAAATCATCTTTTCCCCCTCCTCCTCTCCCGGCACCTGTTCCAACAGTGAGATCACCAACGCTCCATGCCCAGCCCTGAGGCCTGTCCCTATAGCTTTGGCAGAAATGAGCCTCTGAGTCTTCTGGCAACTGGACCGTCCAAATGAATCAAGATCTTAGGGTGGGGAGAGGGCTCTTCCTCCCTGGCCTTGTTCTCAGAACAGTCCAGGGAAGGGAGGCAGGGTTTGCACATGGAGAAACAGAGTCCCAGGAAGGAGGGCCTGCCATACTCTACGCACGTGGCAGGCCTCAGGGCTCCTGTGTTGGCTCCTGCAGGCCCACCCTGGACAGACTGCTGCTGGCTGAAATTCAGTTCGGCACTACTCCTTGGTGTGCAGGGCCTCCTGCCATCCCTCAGAAACTCATTTATACCTCACTCCCTTTGAGAAGTCTACATTGGGCCCTCAGGTCAGGACAGGACAGGACTCCCTTTAGAGTCACCACGCTAGTTTTGTGTCTGGCTGCCCAGAGGTGAATATGTGTCTTGTTCCCTGTTGTCTCTCTCCAAAGCAGGGCCTGGCACAAAGTAGGTGCTTTATTAACTGCTGAATTAATGAGTGAGCTCCTCAGAGCTTCAACTTGTTCACCTTTTTAAAAAGAGAAAATAATACAGTAACACCTACTTCATGGATTTTGCTTTAAAAGTTCAATGAGGCCAGGTGTGGTGGCGTGTGCCTATAGTCCCAGCTGCTGGGGAGGCTAAGGTAGGAGGATCCCTTGAGCCCCGGAGTTTGAGGCTGCAGTGAGCTATGATGGCGTCACAGTACTCCAGCCTGGGAGACACAGCGAGAGACTTTGTCTCTAAAAAATAATAATAAAATAAAAAGTTCAATGAAACAATACACCTAAAGCCCTCAGCATGCAATAAATAGCAAGACAAGGCAGGTCTTATTTTTACTGAAAGTGCTTAGTAAACTATACAGTGACAAACCACCGCACAACAGGCTCTCGAAAGGAGGCAGCAAATTACCCAAAAGTGCAGGCGGCTTGCTAGTGTGCACAGGTCAAAGAAAGGGCGGCAGGTGGGGAAGGCAGCCATGGGCCTTGAAGAGCTGACCGAATTGGCAGAATTTCTGAAGGAGGGGAGCTGGGAACGACCTGAGCTAAAGCTCGGAGCTGTGCGAAGAAACCGGAAAAGCCCGGAGCACTTGCAGGGGCGGGTGGGGAGCTAGATGGTGGGGTGGGGTGGGGACGGAGGAGGGCCAGCAGGAGACATTCCGCAGGGAGGGGCAAGCACGTGTGAGGCGGGCGGGGCGCGAAGGGTCAGGCTTTTGCTCAAAACAGGCAGAGGACAAGGTCAGCTCAGCCGCAGACCGAGCCGCTGGTGACTGTCTCCGCCACCAGGCAGTGAGAGTGAAGGGAGAGCGCGAGCTCTGAAGCCCGCTAGACTAAGCTTGCAATCTGAGCTCCATTCACCCCCTCCTATTTCTTGAGACCTTGTCAGTTCCCCTCTGAGCCTCGGACTCCTCACTTGTAAAACGAGGACAGATGCCCGTGCCAGAAGTCAACCAGAGCTTTCCCCGGCGTGGGCACCAGCCCAAGGGCGTTTTACTTTTCTAGTCTCATCTCTGCTCTGACGCTAAGCTCAAAGAGGGACTGGGGGACGGAAGATATCCACCATGGCATGCGCCCTAGCTCTCGGGCTGGTGTCGGCTGCTTCCTTCTCAGATTCCAGAGTGCCTAGAGGCCAGGAAAGGGAGAAGGTCCTGCCAGCCTGGGGTAGGGACTCGGGGGCCAGGCACTGGCGCTGACGCAGGCTAGCAGGGCGCCACTGGCTGGTCCCCACCCACCTCGGTGGGTTGGGGGATGGGCGGACCAGCCCCTCCTGGGTGAGCCCTAGCCTGGGGCTTCCTATTTCGGGAGCCGGGGGCGTGGGCCACGTCTCCTCATGTGATGCGAGGGCTATTTAAAGCGGCAGCCCGGGCAGGGAGCCGCCGTCGGAGCCCTTGCACGCCTGCTCTCTCGTAGCTTCTCTCAGCCTAGCCCAGCATCACTATGGTGGACGCTTTCCTGGGCACCTGGAAGCTAGTGGACAGCAAGAATTTCGATGACTACATGAAGTCACTCGGTGAGCAAGCCGCGGGGCTCAGGATGCTGGCTTGGGGACTGGCTGGTGGCGTGCCTAGCCCCACGCAGCACTCCTGCCGCATCCCTCCTGGTTAAGACTGGGGAATAGGGGAGCGCAGAGATGGCAGCCTGGCCTAGAGCAGGTGGGGCCTGTTCGGAGGGGGCTTTGGTGGTCCAAATCTGGTTAGAGACCACGGTAGGGAGGTGGTGGAAGGAGGCAGCTGTGTGGGAGGCTCTTTCCAGGAAGAGGGATATGTGATTTGGAGGTAGGAGGAGGGTTTGGATAAAGAACACTGATCACAGGAAGGGGAGTCTAGCCAGGGGAGAAAAAGAACAAGGGCATGGGTAGTTTAGAAATTGGAGGAGACTGAACCCAGAAAGGGAATGGGGCAGCCAGGGAGTGTACTATGACGTAAACAAGTAGGAAATACGTAGGAGGAAAAAGATTAGTGGGGAAAAAACTGTGGATCAGTGAATCAGATATGAGAAGGACGTAAGACAAGAACCTGCAGTAAGCAGCAATCCCCATCTCTCCATGTTGGTTAGGGAAGAGAATTCTTGCTGGAGAATGCCCTTTCTCACCAGCCAGTCTGACCTTGTCCTGCAGTCTATGTATCCAGGCCTTCATCACTGTCTGTGAGCCTCGTGGTAGGGTGGGGCAAGAGGCCCATGATCAGCTGGGCCTTTCCTGCAACCCAAGGCTCACCTATCTGTGCGAGGGGTAGGCAGAGAAAGCCATTGGACTTCTGATGTGCAGTAGAGGGTCCCAAGGCAAGGTCAAGACCTAGGAGGGAGGAGCACTGGTTTAGGAGGATGTGGAGAACTGCTGTGGTGTTGGGATGGAGAAGAATCAGGATTCAAAGAATCTCACAGGTGAGGAACTTGGAGATTCCCATACCATCTAGTTCAACAGGGAAACTGAAACCAGGAGAGTAGAAATGTATTATAACAATTCCACAGCAGAGCCAATATGAAAACCTAAGGTTTCTAGATCTGTAACCCAGAGCTCTTCCCACTACCCTACAGGCCCTGCGAGTGGGAAGAAAAGTACAAACTGCTTAGCTAATGATTGACCTCAGCCCTTCTTCTACTGCTTTGGGCTTAGATGGAGAGGTCAAAGCTCTCAACGGCCTCTACCCTATCTTGGGCGCTATGCCCAGTAATTCCAGGCAGGCAGTCATTCTTAGAGGAGCACCCCCCAGCCCCCACGAACACAGCCCAGCAGCTATTGGGAAGTTGGAATGCCCAGATTTAGTTCCTCCTTCCAAAGCTGGGCCAGAGCTGAGTCTTGAACTGAGCTGCAACAACTTTACCATTCTTGTTCCCTTATTCTGCCCCGAGTTGGGTCGGCGGGCTGGTCTCCCTGAAGTCCTGTTATCTTTCAGCAGCTTATGTTAAGGCAGCCAGCATTCTCATCGTAGGAATGGAAAGCCTGGGAAAATACCCTCCTCAGCTCTCAGTAAGTAGTGCTGGCTTCATTTCTAAGTAGAACCCAGATCTTCCTGAGTCTCCTAAATTCTGTCAGCTCAATATTCTTAGTTTCTCTTGATTCAGACCCTCACTCATCCCGCAGTGGTTTCCTTTTCAAACACTCCATACCTCTGGGTAGATCCTAAGTGAACAGAGCTCCCAGTGCCGTGACAAGGTCCTGCTCTGTGCAGGGGAGTGTGATTGGCCTGACTCATCCTGATACCAAGGGGCAATGCCAAGTTCCTCACTGGCCAAGCAAGGGTGGGCTGATAGCATAATGGCAGAGGCAGCCCCTGCCCCTCCTGCTGTAGACCTAGGGCTCTCAAGGGGCAAAGAGGTCCAGTCTAGTACCAGTGACCACAGGCACAACTGCTGGCCTGGATTGAGTATGTGCTGGACAGAATCGCCCAGTGAAAATAGTCAACAGTTTTGGAGCCGAGGTTCAAATCTATGTCAGTAGTTTATTCTCTTTGAATTTAGAGAAGACACTTCGCACTCTTCATTGTAAACTGGGGATAATCTATGCTTCAAGGCTGTTACAAGCATTAAGTAAAACAACCCATGTAGGGCATGTGCAGAGTACCTAGCTTCCAGCAAGCACTATGTAGCCAGGTACATTTGGAGACTTTACACACACCACCTCACCACACTGGGCTGCCTCCTGCCTCACCTTTGCCTTGGAGGACAGTTCAACGTTAAGCTGCTGGGGGGAGAGGGGGCAGTCATGATTAGTTCTTTGTTCTTTACTTGGTTGCAGGACACTTAGGACTTTGCCCAGTACCCAAGGAAGCCATGCTTGGGTCAGGAAGAGAGTCTCCGTAAAGCCTTAGACTGGGAGTCAGGAGACGGGTTTGAGTCTAACTCATTGTTGCTACCGCTTTAGGCTCCTCCTGAATCTGTACAATAGGACAAATACTTCCTTTGTACCTAACTCCTAGATCATAGATAACAGGCTTTGAAAGTGATGGGTTGCCATGTATAAGGGACAAGAGCACTAACACTTCTTAGTTTCAGGGTAAAAACTTCCAAAGTTGGAAAACTCTTATGCCTAAGGCTTTGGAAGGGAAAGTCTATGTTTCTCTTCTTTCCTCAGCCTTATTCCTAAGGCTTTGAGAGCTTTTCAGGTGCCCTGGAAGGCAGCCTTATGCTCCAGCCTTGGGAGGTAGTATAGCTGAGCACTTAAGCAAGCCCTGGACTCAGACAATTCTGGGCTTCAATCTCAGATTTGTGACCCTGGGCTTTACCTCTGTTTTTGCATCTGTAACGTGGAAACAGTCTTCAGAAGAACAGGAAGAACTAAATGAGATAACATGTACAGTTCTTACTACACAAAAAGCTCATAGTACTTAATAGTAGCTTTTTTTTTTTGAGATGGAATCTCACTCTGTTGGCCAGGCTGGAGTGCAGTGGCACAATCTCGACTCACTGCAACCTCCACCTCCTAAGTTCAAGCAATTCTCAGCCTCAGCCTCCTGAGTAGCTGGGATTACAGGCACATACCACCACATCTGGCTAATTTTTTGTATTTTTAGTAGAGACGGGTTTCACCATATTGGCCAGGCTGGTCTTAAACTCTTGGCCTCATGTGATCCGCCTGCCTTGGCCTCCCAAAGTGTTGTGATTACAGGCGTGAGCCACCACACTCAGCCCAATAGTAGCTTATTCTAATCCCAGCTCTGCCACTGACTTGCTATGGCACTGCTGTTCCTTAAGTATCTCTCATCTAATGGGATCAGTAATCTGTGTTCACCAAACAGAACTAAGCACAAGACTGAATTTTAAAATTCCCATGCAAAGGCTTTGAAAGATACAGTCCTCCACCTCCCCATACCCAGGCTTGAGAGTTATTCATTGAATTTCTTGTACACTGCTTCTCTACCCCAGCTCGTATACTCATAACCTTCCCCCTACCCTCAGGTGTGGGTTTTGCTACCAGGCAGGTGGCCAGCATGACCAAGCCTACCACAATCATCGAAAAGAATGGGGACATTCTCACCCTAAAAACACACAGCACCTTCAAGAACACAGAGATCAGCTTTAAGTTGGGGGTGGAGTTCGATGAGACAACAGCAGATGACAGGAAGGTCAAGGTAAGTCAGGGAAACAGGGGTGGGGAATGGAGAGTGCTGAGACTCTAAAAGAGAATAGGCTGGTAGTCTTGGCTCCCTGGTATTGCACCCTGAGGGGCAGACTATCATGGGGAATTTAAATGAAACAAGATTCATAAAGCCTGTGTAGTGCTGGAATGCCACTGATGCTAAATACATGTCAGTTCTGTCCTCTTGTTTTCTTCCCTCCCTTCTTGGGATTCATCTATTGTCTGCCTCGGAATGGGCAGCACAGAGCCAGGATGTTCTTCTGACCTCAGTATCTACTCCAGCTCCAGCTGGGTGACCCTGTGCAAGGTATGCAGTAGCTTTAGGTTTCTTTCCCCTTCCATAGATGGTGGAGTTATGTGGCCAGGGCTGTGACCTGAAGTGCTTTAGGAATGATGCCCGGAAGTCAGGGCCCTCCACTGAGTGAGGTCATTGTGACCTCCAGCAGCAAAAAAGGCAGCCAGGAACTAGAAGCACTTACTCAGATGCCGCTTCAACTTCTAACTCCCAGACATGGCCAATGACCCTGACAAACTATTTCCAGTGTTGCCAGCTGACAGGCAGGAAGAGCTATGTTCCGTGATAGGGCATTCACCTTGTCATGAATGTGTATGCAGTGTCTTCCCACCAAGCCTTAGCCCCTCCTCCCAGGGTTCTATCACCCTGCAGTGGCTGTCTTGGCAGCTTGCCTCAGCCTTCCAGGCCAGGCATGGGAGCGAGAGAACTTAGGGGCTTTGACCTCTATAGGGTGTCCCTATAGCAGTGTTCTATCATGACACTATCATTCAGCCCCATCAGCTGTTTCCTCTTCCTCATAGCTGTCCCCAGAAAGAACAGGATCACACAGGTGGCTGGCAGCAGAGCTGGGTATGGTGCCCAAAGATGGCAGTCTACCTTGGATAAAGGTGGCTGCCCCACCACCTGCTCATACCTCCTTGGACTTGCCTACTTTCTCAAGGGGCAAGAACCCCAATTAAACACAATAGCCCTGTGGAATGCCTAGGGCAAAAATATCTACTGTGAGTAGGCAAAAAAACTAGGGGAATGAGAACAAGGAATAAGGTAAGGATAAAAAAAGAGCACACTAAGAGACAGGCCTCATACTCCTTATCACCTAAACAATACACAGAACCTTCTCAGATTCTCCTACTGAACCACCTTGCTCATCAGGATCCCTTAGCCTGGCCTTGTGACCCCCAAACTCCTAGGAAAGAGACCTGGAAGAGCTGCCAAATGAGAACCAGCTGATGTATGTATGCTGGCAGCACCCAGAGCTGAGGAACACTTCAAGGGCATCCAGTCACAGGACTTTGTGGTTGCTGCCCTCTTGTCGGCTAAAGAGGTCACATGATGTGGACCAAGAAAAGGTGTAGGAATACAGGGCAGGAAGTCTAATTATCCAATACTTCCTATCACTAAGGGTCTTTTAGACATTATGTGAACTAACCACAAGGCTGGAGAAAGATTCTCAGGACTACTCCTCCTCCTCAGTCAGTCTTTCCCAGGGATAGACTAGTAAATCTCACCTGTATCTGAGGGGACCAGGCTATGGGAATCACCTAGAGTACAGATAAGTGTCTGTCTTGAAGGCTTGTGGTACTTCTCAGAGCCAGGCTCTCTGGCTCCACCATACTGCCTGCCTCTCCCTCCTTGCCTAATATCTGAAGGCCTCTTCCCCAGCAAGGCAGTAGTGGAGCAGAGGCTGGAGGTGAACTAGATGTCCTGCAGGGATAGCTGGGAGGCGGACTGCCTGAGCTCTTGTCCTCACACCATCACTAGTTTGGGTCAAAGGCTGTGTCCTCTGTGGCCCAGTGTCCAGACCCCACCCTGCCCCTCAATTCCTGACTAAGATCACAGCTCAGGCCTCTACCCTCTTTCCACAGTCCATTGTGACACTGGATGGAGGGAAACTTGTTCACCTGCAGAAATGGGACGGGCAAGAGACCACACTTGTGCGGGAGCTAATTGATGGAAAACTCATCCTGGTAAGATGGGCAACTTTGGAGCTGTATCTGATTGGTTATTACTACTGCTCTTTCAGCCAAGCCTGTTCTAAAAAGCGAAGTCCTCCCCTGAGAGCCGTAGAAGCTGGGACAAGAGAGTGGTTGTGGGTCAGGGTGGTATCAGGTGGGAATTTTCTGTGTAGTGGCTTTGGACTCACACAGGCCGGAACTCAAATCTTACCTTATAGGCTACATGACTGTGGGCAAATCACCTTCTCCAAGTGCAACTGTAAAACGGGTATTAATAATACCAACCTTGTAAGGCTGCTGGGAAGCCTGTAAGAGACAGTGTATGCACAGCACAAAGCATCACTGATTGAGGAACACAGCAGGTGCTCCATGTCCTTTGTTTGCTCTTCCTGTGTTTCTACCTTGCCTCACCTCAGGAAGAAGTAGAAAACAGGGCCAAATCTGATCCCAGGCCCTCTAGGAGGGGCTCCCATTGCCTATCTCAGCATTCCCTTTCCTCTCCTCCCTAGGACTGCATTGTCACTTGCAGGGACAGGCTCTTGACTGGTGGGGACACTGAATGACAGTACAGTCCTTTCTTCCCCATTCTAGTCCTACCCCATTTTCATGCTTTCTATGTCTGGCCTACTGAAACTACTTGACTACTGCTTGGGTAGGAAGTACCACAGCCAGGCTGGCAGATCTGTTCAAGCTTGGGGACTTCACTTGGAGAATCTAGCCTTGACTGAATTCCCCCCAGACCCAGGGAGAGCAGCCAACTGTGGATTCTGCCTAACCACAGGGCCTCAGGTTTTCACCTAGGCATCTTCACTGCACACCTTCTTGGGTCAGCATAACCTGTTAACTGCATTCTTGTACTCATGTGGGACAGGGGTCCCCTTGAAGTTTGGAATGAGGTGCCTAGCTTTGGTGGGGATGTGATATGCAGGACCAAATTCTCAGTGGCAGCTGAACTATGGTGAGGCCATGGGTCTGGGTCTATGATGCCAGACCGGATAGTGGGAGGTACAGGGCTCTGGCCCTGGCACTACCCTAAGTTAGGGAAGGATTGGAGTTAGTAGCCAAACACAGTCGTTTCCTGAGTCTCTGGATATTTTTCCTATTTGTCAACTATATGCCAGGCACCATCTTAGACACTAAGGATGAAGGAAGCCAAATGGTATAAGGGAAGGAAAAACACTCAGGATCTTGACCAAATTACTTCCTCTCTACAGGCTCGTTTTTTCCAAATCTCTAAAATAAGAATTACAATGCCTGTCTTAAGGATTTGCTGTACATATCAGAAAAAAAAAATTATATATGTATACACACACACACACACACACACACACATACATATAGCCGGCACATAGTAGGTACTCAAGTGACAATTATCAGGAGGAAGGGAGGGTAGAATGCTCGCAATGGCCTTCCTGGCTCCACCCCCCATCTCACTCTGTCTTTCCTTCCAGACACTCACCCATGGCACTGCAGTTTGCACTCGCACTTATGAGAAAGAGGCATGACCTGACTGCACTGTTGCTGACTACTACTCTGCCAATCGGCTACCCCTCGACTCAGCACCACATTGCCTCATTTCTTCCTCTGCATTTTGTACAAATCCACGAATTCTTCTGGGGTCAGGTGCCACTGACCGGGATCCAGTTCCAGTTCCCATGGTGTATGTGGTTTTTTTTGTTTTTTTTTTTTTAACTGCACTCATAGGGTGCTCTGAGGTCAATAAAGCAGAGCCAAGGCCACCCAGTTGCCTTTTTGCCTTTGGTAACATAACTCTGGGAGTCTTGGTTTATCCTGTGTGTCAGAGAGTGGGCAGAAATAACGGCCCAAAGGTTACTGAGGAAGAAGCACTGGATGGGAGACTGAAATGGACAGTCTCGGAGCCTGTTAATCAGCTGATCACCTTACACATTTAATAATAAAACAGCTGTACCTACACGTTGCCTTTACACTGCCCCCCCCTCCATGGTCAAATGACCTAGTTCAGTCAGTGATGGGGCTTCCCCAGGTTTGGCTATTGAACTGTCACTTCAGGCCCCTCCTACACTGAAAGCTCTTGGGTCTGGCTGTTCTCTGTGAAATGCTGTAGTCTCTCCCTTTCCAGAATTCAGGTTCAGGGCACAGAACCCAGGCTTGTACCATGGTGGTGGGAGAAAATGACCACTGGCCAAGAGGACTGCTGACCTGTGCACCAGGCTAGTACTTATGACTACAAATTCTTACTGCTTCTCTAATCAACTCTGACGGCAGAGGGCATCTGATCATTACAAAAGGGAGGGCTTATAAGTGATCTCCCAAGAAGGCAGTGATCTGCTAGTGCCTTTGGCTCTGTACCTCTGCTGGGCATCTCTCCAAGGTCTAAGGTAACATATTAAATGTTTTTGTCAGCTAATGCAGGCTCAGTGACTTTAAGTCTGTAAGTTACCCAGGAAGAAGGATTATAGGAAAAATAACTCAGTAAGTTTAAAACCAAACACATTTCCATTTAGTGACAGGAATTTAAGCAAGGACCTGAAGTAGAATCAACTGATTCACACAGTAGTAAATACAAAGTAGAACAATGATCTTGGCTTCGCTGTCTGGTTCAGTGGTCTGCTGGAATGCAATACACAAGTTAAGTCACACTGCAGACTGTTTTCTAGCTGTGGCCGCTGGATGCCACTTCTAGCATAGTAGAACTATGTTAGGAGGAATGGGAAAAGTGAGCACCACTTCTCACCATGTTCCCCCCTCCTGCTGCCAGTCTCTCTGCTCCCATGTTGGATGCAGCAGAGATCACCCACCAGTTGGCCCAGGACAGACCAATAGGAAGGGTCCAATCACTCTAACTACAGCCGAACTCACCTCCACAACAGTCTCTGTGGCTCTAGCCTGGACTCCTTTACAGGAATCCAGCTCTGGCAGTGGCAGCTGGAGAGGGTAATAGGACCTCCTGCTGAATGAAGGAAGTTGGGTGAATGAATGGGTGAGCTGCAGGGTTCACTTGCAAAGGGACCAGGAGTGATAAGGAAACAACAACTCATTCAGGCAGCTGCTTTTGACCTCTAACTCCCAAACCTGCCTGTTGCATGAGGGGAAGCCATCTCCCATGGGAGCGAAGTTAATGGGGTGGGAGGCTATATTCTCACTATTGAGTCTTTCCAGGAGTCTCAAGGCACAAGGCTCCTGGTTTCTTACTCTCAACCACCCCCTACACTCTTTATACTCTCACTCCTTGTGCTTCTTCTTGTGCTTCTTCTTCTTTTTCTTCTTCTTTGCTGCCTTGCTGTCTTTTGATGTGTGCCTTGCCCTCTTGCCTGTATCACTCTCAGAGTCTGAGCTGTCAGAGTCAGATGACTTCCTATCTCTATGTTTCTTTTTCTTCTTCTCCTGAAAAGAAAATTTTAAAAATCAACATTGTATGTGTATATTTGCTTTTAACAATCATAGCACATAATTGGCCAGGTGCAGTGGCTCACACCTGTAATCCTAGTACTTTGGGAAGCCGAGGTGGGAGGAATGCTTGAGGCCAGGAGTTCAAGATCAACCTGGCTAACATAGCGAGATCTCATCTCTAAAAAGAGAAAAAAAGAAAAATTATAGCACACAATCAATAGGGGACCACTTAATTTTCTTTTAGACAGTCTCGCTCTGTTGCCCAGGCTAGAGTGCAGTGCAGTGGCACGATCACAGCTCACTGCAACCTCAACCTCTTGGGCTCAAGCAATCCTCCCACCTCAGCCTCCCAAGTAGCTGGGACCACAGGTGTGCACCACCACACCCTGCTAATTTTTATGGAGTTGGGTTTCTCCATGTTGCCCAGGCTGGCCTCAAACTCCTAAGCTCAAGCAATCTGCCCACCTTGGCCTCCCGAAGTGCTGTGATTACAGGTGTGAGACACCATGTCCAGCCAACACTTAATAAAGTATAAGACGTTGTGGCCAGGCACGGTGGCTCACGCCTGTAATCCCAGCACTTTGGGAGGCCGAGGCAGGTGGATCACGAGGTCAGGAGATCGAGACCATCCTGGCTAACATGGTGAAACCCCGTCTCTACTAAAAATACAAAATATTAGCCAGGCGTGGTGGCAGGCGCTTGTAGTCCCAGCTACTCGGGAGGCTGAGACAGGAGAACGGTGTGAACCCAGGAGGCGGAGCTTGCAGTGAGCTAAGATTGTGCCACTGCACTCCAGCCTTGGCGACAGAGCGAGACTCCATCTCAAAAAAAAAAAAAAAAAAAGTATAAGACATTGAAAACAATAAAGTAAATCTTTAAGTACCAACAAGAAAAAAACAGCTAAAACATGTTAAGTAAAAGAACCAAGACATAATATGTATTGTAGGTTCCAGTGTGTATAACATATACATGTGTATTTATATATACATGCACATGATATAAAGTGTGTATGTTACACATACTTGTGTATATTTAGTATACACAGAGAACACTGAAAAGGATATATCAAACTGGTAATAAGTGTTACACATTGGGAATGAACTGAATGGGGGAAAGGATATGGGTCTTTCACTTTTTCCTTCAAATACTTCTGTCCAATTTGATTTTTTTTAAACAAGTATCTTATTACTTTCATTTTTTAAAGTGCAGGATATTAAAGCTGAAAGGGGCCCCTAAAGACTAGCCAGTCCATCTAGAAACAGTGACTCACATATCCAAGGTCAAAGAATAGGAGTAAAAGATTTAGAACTCCTGACTGCTATTCTGGTTTCTATTAGATACTGGTGCCAGGGGAAATAACTGCCATCAAATAATAAGCCTGTACTTGCTACCCTTGAATATTCATCATCTCTAACTTTACAGCCACCTCACAAGATTATACTCATAAAGAAAAGAGCTGAGAAAGAACATTCCCAAAACTATACTCACCACACCATGCTACCAAAGTAACAGTACAAACCCATACAAAAGACGAGAGGCAGATTCCCAGGTGTCTAATGGGGCAGTACGAGCAGATTTTAAGCACGGCATAAATCTCTTCTTTGAATTTCAAATACCTATATTGCCTCTGTAAGGTTTCTAAGAAGAGGGAGAAAGTATGGGAGGAGAAAGAGAGCAGAAAAGGATGCCAGCTTCCAACCAGCACCCTCAGAACTATAAATCTAACTGAATGATACACCAGGTCTTAGAAGCTGGCTGTGAAAAATGGTGGAAAGAACACTGAAGCAGGTGTTAGATAGACCTGGACCTGAGTTCTGGCTCTGCCATTTACTATTCTGCATCCGTGGGCAAGTCATCTGAACTCACTGAGGCCTGTTCCCTTCAAATGTAAACTGGAGATAAGAATAACATCTACTGGCTGGGCGCGGTGGCTCATGCCTGTAATCGCAGCACTCTGGGAGGCCAAGGCAGGTGGATCATGAGGTCAGGAGATCGAGACCATCCTGGCCAACATGGTGAAACCCTGTCTCTACTAAAAATACAAAAATTGGCCGGGTGTGGTCACGCGGGCCTGTAGTCCCAGCTACTCAGGAAGCTGAGGTGGGAGGATCACTTGAGCCCAAGAGCTGGAAGTTGCAGTGAGCCATAATCCTGCCACTGCACTCCAGGCTGGGCAACTGAGCAAGACCCTGTCTCAAAATAAATAAATAAATAAATAATCTCCCCCTCCCCCCCAAAAAAAACACCTATGGTGACAAGTTAATGAGATAGTATCTAAGGCTTGGACAAGTTGAAAGCCACTTGTCCCAGATCGCATAGGCGCAGTTGGGATCTTCATGTAGATCATATGAATGGAAATCTCCGGAGTTTTCCTATGTAGCACATGGCCCCTCTTTCTGTATAGTAACAGGAGGCCTCATGGTATGGTCATTAGAACAACAAATTTTGGGATAGAATTAAGTTCAAATTCTAGCTCTGCAACTTAACTCACTATGTGACTTAGAACAAGGGACTTAACTTTTTTGAACCTCAGTTTTCTTTTCAGTAAACTGGAAATAATAAGTACCTATCTCAAAGGATGCTATGAGGTTTAAACAAGATAAGCACTAACTATAGTGCCTGACACATTATAGGCACTTAGTGGGAGCTATATGTATTTTTCTCTCATTAACTCCCAGGATGTTCTGACAGCCTGGCCAAGCATCTACAGGAGACAAGTCAAAGTTTTAAGAGAAGATGAAATAACAATTCTTCCTTGGCATCTCCAATGGAGTAGAGAGAAGGCAACAATGCTTCTTAGACCCACATTACCAAGCTATAACAACCATGGCTGGGAGGAGCTGAGAGTTGGCAAATCAATAGTTTAGCTATGTTGCTGAACCTTCCTGGATGGCAAGACCATGGAAGTCCATCACAAGATATTATGGGGTCAGGAGCCTCACTGGGTTCTGCCCCTCACATAGGTGAATATCCTGGGAAAGTAAAAATGAAAATACAGAGTCTGGCACCAGTTCCCTGCAAGCCTGGTCCAGCCTGGATAAAGAAGTGAGGAGAGTAATAATACTGCCTTACACCTAAACAGTGCTTTAGTTTATCAAGCTTTTTGCATCCTTATCTTACAATAATAGTCTGTAGAGTCAAAATTCATGAGTTATTATTCCCATTTTACAGATGGAAAAACTGCAACTCAGAAATGTAAAGTGAGTCGACCAAGGCTAAAGCGGCAAAACCACTATACTTTATAACACAGAGTTTGGCACTGTTTCCACTTTGTTCTCTCTCAAAGATGAAGGCTCAGGAGGAGGGAAGATAAAAACAAATCACTAGAGTCCTGGCATGCTGGAACATGGACTCTAGCTAGCAAGAAGGGCTCAAGGAGGTGGCCTTCTCCTAGACCTCAACTTTGATGCAAAAGCTGTTTTGCAGCCTGAACAAAGACAATCCAATCCTCCAGCAAATGGCGTCATTTTCCCTATGTGTCTAGCCTTGAGCTACAGAACAAAAGAACAATCACATCCGAAGTTGTAGTTCGCCCGGTTGCGGTGGCTCACGCCTGTGATCCCAGCACTTTGGGAGGCCAAGGTGGGTGGATCACCTGAGGTCGGGAGGTTGAGACTAGCCTGACCAACATGAAGAAACCCCATCTCTACTAAAAATACAAAATTAGCTGGGCGTGGTGGCACATGCCTGTAATCCCAGCTACTCGGGAGGCTGAGGCAGGAGAATCGCTTGAGCGTGGGAGGCGGAGGTTTTGGTGAGCCAAGATCGTGCCACTGCACTCCAGCCTGGGCAACAAGAGCGAAACTCTGTCTCAAAAAAAACAAAACAAAACATGCACACACAAAAACAAAATTAGCCGGGCGTGGTGGCGCATGCCTGTAATCCCAGCTACTCGGGAGGCTGAGGCAGGAGAATTGCTTGAACCTGGAGGCAGAGGTTGGGGTGAGCCAAGATTGTGCCATTGCACTCCAGCCTGGGCAACAAGATGGAAACTCCGTCTCAAAAAAAAAAAAAAAAAAGGTTGTAGTTCAAAAGCAAAGTTGGGAGTTGGGGTGGGGGAAGACTGAGAGCCAGAAGATGAACCAAGCTTCTGCTCTCGCAACTTCATTCAAGTGAGAAGGGAAACAGAAGATAATGGGTTAAAAAAAAAAAAAATGACATGGATTCAAGTATCAGATGGAAATAGAAAATTAAAAATAAAAAAGTTTTTAAACGGCATAGGAGTGTGAGCCCATGGCGCAGGTCAAGGGGGCACTGGAAAGAAGCCACTGCTCAAACATCTCAAAGACTGCTCTCTAGGAAAAGCACATATCCCTTGCTAGAGCAGCTAGTCTACCCATTTTCACTATAGTTCTGAAACAGGATAGCAGCAGCCCAGTGTGACAGAAAAACAAAAATAAAAGCAAAAACTGAAAAAAGAGAATATAGCAGTGAACATTTATCGAGTACTTAATTTTCTATTTTATTTATTTACTTATTTTTAGGATGGAGTCTTGCTTTGTCACTCAGGCTGGAGTGCAGTGGTGTGATCTCGGCTCACTGGAGCATCTGGCTCCTGGGTTCAGGCAATTCTCCTTGAATCGCTTGTAGTCCCAAGTAGCTGGGACTACAGGCGCCTGCCACCACACCCGGCTAAGTTTTGTTTTTTTTTTTTTAACTAGAGTCGGGGTTTCACCATATGAGCCAGGCTGGTCTCAAACTCCTGACCTCAAGTGATCCACCTGCCTCATCCTCCCAAAGTGCTGGGATTACAGGCATGAGCCACCACACCCAGCCAGTACTTAACTTTCTGAAGGCAGGTGGATCTCTTGAGCCTAGGAGTTCAAGACCAGCCTGGAAAACATAGTGAGACCCTGTCTCTACAAAAACAAACAAACAAAATTACCAGTAACCTCCACGTGGCCAAATCTAGTGGTCAATTATTGGGTCTTATTTACTTGGTCAGTCAAGATGGATACAGACCATCTTACCTAGAACACATTCCTCATGTTATTTCTACCACATTCTCTTACTTTTCTACAAACTTCCTTGGCTGTTCCTTTCCTGTCTTCTTTGTTAGTTCATCCTCATCTCCATAACCTCTAAGTGTTGAGCACTCTGGGGCTCAGTCTCTTCCCTATATTTACTCTGCAGGTGATCTCATGAACATAAATACCATCTATATGTAGATGACTCCCAAATTTATATATCTTACCTGGGCCTCTCCCTTGAACTCCAAACTATATATCCACTGTCTACTCTATGGTCTACTTGAATATCTGATAGGCAACTCAATTTCTATGCCCCACCCCCTCCCAAACCTAGACTCTCCCAGCTATCTTTCCATCTGTGTAGACAGCAACTCAAACTAAACTCCTGACTGCTCCCTACTCCCACACTTACTTCTCCTGCATTCCTTCTCTTAACTCAAATCTTCCAGTTACACAGTCCAAAAATTTTGATGCCATCCTCACCTGCTCTTATATCTTCAAAATATATACACACTTCAACTCCTTTCTCATCATTTTTGCCACTGTCATTCTAGTCCAAGCCACCATCATCTGGATTATCTATCAACTCACTGCTTCTACTCTTGCTTTCTGACCATCTAAGTTTCTACATAGCAGCCAGAATGATTCTCTTAAAAGGAAGTCAGATCATGTCATTCCTCTGCTCAAAACCTCTAATAACATCCATCTCACTCAAGTGAAAGAGGAAATCCTCCCAATCACCTATAAGGCCCCAGTGATCTGGGTTCCTTCTGATCTAACTTCCTCTCCTACCACTCTCTTTTCATTCATTTCACTGTAGCCACACTGGCGTCCTTAATGTTCTTTAATCATGCCACACTCTTTCCCAACATCAGCTGTTACATTTGCTGAAATGCTCTCTCTCCACTTACCTGAATAGCTTGTGTCCTCACTTCCTTCTGATATCCACTCAAACAACACTTTATGAGAAAGGCCTGGCCTAGGCCAGGCGTGGTGGCTCACGCCTGTAATCCCAGCATTTTGGGAGGCCGAGGTGGGTGGATCACCCGAAGTCGGGAGTTCAAGACCAGCCTGAACAACATGGAGAAACCCGTCTCTACTAAAAATAGAAAATCAGCTGGGCATGGTGGTGCATGCCTGTAATCCCAGCTACTCGGGAGGCTGAGGCAGAAGAATTGCTTGAACCCAGGAGGCAGAGGTTGCAGTGAGCTGAGATCGCACCATTGCACTCCAGCCTGGGCAACAAGAGTGAAACTCCGTCTCAAAAAAAAAAAAAAAAAGAAAGGCCTGGCCTTACCATCCTATCTAAAATGAAAGTCACCTGCTCCCCACATCCTCATTCTAGGACTCCCTATCTCCCTTAATCAAATTAATTTTTCTCTATAGCACTTATCACTACTTGATACATTATTTTTACTATTTTGTATTTGTTTACCAGTTTATTATCTGTGTCCATCAACCCCATCCATTAGAATCTAAGTGCCATGAAGATAGGGATTTTACCTGTTTTGTTCACTACTTTACCTGCAATGGCCAGAACAGAGCTTAGCACATAGTAGAAGCTCTATTAATGAATGAAGCTGGAGTATAGTGTGTGGGAAGAGACTGGTGGGAAATGATGCTAGGAAGCTGGGCAGATTGTGAAGAGTCTTAAAGGAACTTAGACTTTATGTCATAGAAGAAAGCGAACCACTGAAGGCTTCTGAGTAGGCAACACTGGGCAACGCTCTCTGCTGTATCTGAATAGGCAGAGAATGTGTCCCTGAGTGGGCTCAGGACTGGCAACCTTTCTCTATATAGGCACCAGAAGAAGTTCTCTGAACAGTAGGACAGAGCCAACACTGCAGCCAAAGAATGACATTCCTATTTCTTGTTCTTCTATATATGGTACAGCAGAAAATCATACGGTAAAATCAAAAGAAAATTATAATCTGAATCAAGTATATCTAAAGTTTACTATAATCAGTGGGCAGCTTGGTCCCCAAGGCACTTACTTCTTCATAACATAACACTGATTCAGAAAGACCTACGATGGCATATGATTAATGAAAGAGGCCAGTAAAGCACAGACCACAAGTTCATCAGAAGATTATCCAGGGATTCACTACAAAACCTCCATTCCTATTTTACCAACCACTTCATAGCCCATTTTCAATTGCAACACACAGTTTCCTTTTATCCTAATTATGCCCAACAAAAATTACTTATAACATTCAGTCACTGGGACAAAAATTGTTCATGGTGCCAGATGCACACAACTAAATCAATGCATCCTGGACTTGTGGGAAAAGGCATTCAATACATGTATGTTTTAATGAAAAGAGGTGGGAAGGCTCAAGGTTAGGAAGATCTGTTATTCTTACTCCTGCCCCTGCTCCTTTCATTATCGCCCACTGCCAGCAGCAGGAGTCAATACCTATTACTCTGCAATCTGAGGGCAGGTTTCACTGAGTGAAGACACCCAAGGAATGACAGAGAGCACAGACTATGAAGTCTATCTATTCACAGGTAGTTAGTGCATGTATTCCTATTAAGCACCAGGCATTATTTGTAAAAGGTGACATCCTTTCCTTATCCTGGGCTATTTCTGGTGGTTCCTCAACAGGTCTACCATTTTCTGTCTTAGAGGCTTTGCATTGTCTTCCACTAGACTATAAAAAGTGAGGTAATGAAACAGACTTGTGAAGAAACGGAGATGAGAACCTAATGAGACTTTCCAGTTCTAGTCCTAGGTGGCCTGACTACACTGCATTTCCTGTCCTTGGATGTCCATAAAATCAAATAACCTCCTTGGAATGTGTTTCTATCCTTTACCACCACACATAGCTTGGCTGCTTATCTTTCTCCTTATATGATTAGCCGCTTGAGTGTAGGTACCATATGATCTTTATTTCATGAGTTACTTTTTTAACTGTTAGAAATGCATTAACTGAACTTACATGAGTTACTATCATATATGCCCTTCCACACGCCAGGCATTCCTACTCTCCACTGTCCAACTCAGGAGCATGGACTGCTAAAGGCATGTTCCTTCACAAATCTACTCAGTTCCATATTTGGCTCCCAGAGCTGACTAGTCCTGAAACAAGTGTCCAAATCTGCCACTCACACACCAAAAAAGCCATCTCAGACAGATTTTACTGTTAAGGAAAACCAACCTCCTGCTGGAATCCAAGATTTAGAAGGTAAAAGGAAACAGGAGGGTTGGAATCTTGACTTACAGTTGTGAGCAGAAACAAATCAATAGATAACATCACATGATGGCTAACGGTAGCTGGGAACAAAACAAAAACCCACCAAAAACTGACTTGATGAGTCCTGATATGTCAAGTACCTAACACAATGCTAGATACCTATGAAGCAGATAATACATATTTGTTCAGTAAATGAATAATTGAAGAGTTAAATAAATGGTTGAAGTGTGATATACAGAAAAGAATATTGTTAGTAATCTGAAGACATGGGTTATTTTTTCAGCATTATCTCTTATATTTGTGTGACTTCCGGGGAGTTACGTCAATTTCTCTGAAGCTCCATTTTACTCATGTGTAAAATGGTGGGATAATAATTCCTGTTCTGGCTATCTCATAGAATTGTATAATGATAAAAAGAAACAAAAACAGGAATGTATTTTATAAACTGTAAGCACTAAACAAATATGAGGCATAAAAGATAATGACGAGATTAACAATGAGGTGAAAAGACAACGATGCTAAATACTATCTTGGTAGAAATAGTGGACATCAAGAGGTAAGTTTTACCCTTCTACACTCCCTAGAAAACTTTTTAATCAAAGAGGACTCATGAGTTAGAAGTTCATATACACAAAGATACTTTTTTTTTTTTTTAATTGAGATGGAGTCTCACTCTGTCGCCCAGGCTGGAGTGCAGTGGCGCAATCTCGGCTCACTGCACCCTCCGCCTCCTGGGTTCAAGCAATTCTCCTGCCTCAGCCTCCCAAGTAGCTAGGATTACAGGCCCTCGCCACCACGCCTGGCTAATTTCTGTATTTTTAGTAGAGACGGGGTTTTGCCACGTTGGCCAGGCTGGTCTCAAACTCCTGATCTCAAGTGATCCACCCGCCTTGGCCTCCCAAAGTGCTGGGATTACAGGCATGAGCCACCGTGCCCGGCCAAAGATACTTTTAAGAAATAATAATGTATAATGATTATTACTGCCATTGTTCATCAGACCATTCCTCTACTAAGTGAAAGGCAATGGAGGGCTGGGTAGTAGGTTGACTAAGCAGGTCATAAAAAGCCTCATACCTAGCAGATAGAGCCTCAGTAATTGGTTTTGTGAACTGAAATACATATCTCAAAGCAGCTTTAGAAACAAAGGAATAACAAATTATACTCAATATATTCAGCAAAAAGAACTCAACCAAAGACCCACAGAAGTGAGATATCCATATAACCACTTTAGGAATGTAACAAGTACCATTTACCTCTAAAAGGTTAAAAGAGAAAGAATAATGCTTGGAACATACAAATAGAATCACAGTTAAAAATCTAGATCTGGCTTGAGCCCAGGACGTCAAGGCAGCAGTGAGCCACGATCATGTGACTGTACTCCAGCCTGGGTGATACAGCAAGACTCTGCCTCAAAAGAAAAAAAAAACTAAATCTGCAAGAAAATTATTTCTGTTTACAGATGGCATGATCTTCTATGTAGAAAACCCTAAAGATTCCACAAAAAAATCCTGTTAGAACGAATAAGTGAATTTAGCAAAGTTGCAGAATACAAAACGAACATGCTAAAATCAGTTGTGTTTCTATACAGTAGCAAGGAGCAATCAGAAAAAAAATTAAGAAAACAATTCACACAGTAGCATCAAAAAGAATAAAATACTTAGGAAGAAACTTAACCAAGGAGATGAAAGACATGTATACAGAAAATTACAAAATGTTGCTGAAATTAAAGAAGATACAAATAGATATCCAATTTTCATGGATTGGAAGATTTAATACAGTTGAAATGTCCATACTATCCAAAGCAATCTACAGATTAAATGCAATCTCTATCAGAATTTGCAAAAATATAAAAATCTATCTTAAAATTCATATGAAATCTTTCAAAGGACCCCAAATAGCCCAAACAATCTTGAAAAAGAACAAAGCTGGAGGATCCACAATTCCCAACTTCAAAGCTTACTAAAAAGCTACAGTAGTCAAAACAGTGTGGTACTGACATAAAGACATATAGACCAGTGATAGAATAAATCCTCACTTATTTGGTCAAATGATTTTCAACAGGGTGCCAAGACCATTCAGTGGGGAAAAGGACAGTCTTTTCAACCTATGGTGTTTTAAAAACTAGAGATCTACATGCAAAGAAATTTTGGACCCTTTCTGTACACCATATACAAAAATAAACTCAAAATGGATCAAAGACCTAAACGTAAGAGCTAAAGCTACAAAACTCTTAGAAAAATATAAGGGAAAAGCTTCATGACATTGGATTTGGCAATGATTTCTTGAGTATGACATTAAAAGCATCAGCAATAAGGGAAAAAAAGGTAAGTTTAACTTAACCAAGATTAAAATTTTTTTGTGCAATGAATACCTATCATGAACATACTCAACATTACTGAACTGTACACTTAAAAATAGTTAAGATGGTAAATGTTATATGTTCTTTACCACTATTTTAAAAAGTCTAAATCTGATAGGGAAAAAAGGGACACTATCAACAGAGTAAAAAGACAATCCACAGATTAGAAGAAAATATTTGCAAACCATATATCTGATGGGATTGATATCCAGAACATATAAAAAATTCCTACATATCAACAACAACAACAAAATAAACAAGCTTATGCAAAATAGGCAAAGAACTTAAATAGCCATTTCTCCAAGGAAAATATACATATGGCCAATAAGCACATGAAAAGATATTCAATATCACTAATCATTAGGGAAATGCAAATCAAAACCACAATGAGATGTCACTTTACACGCATTAGGATGGCTACTCTCCAAAAAACACAAAACCCAGAAAATAAGTGTTGGCAAGGATGTAGTGACACTGGAACCCTTGTGCATTATTGATGGGAATGTACAATGGGAAACAGAGTGCTTCCTCAAAATATTAAAAACAGAATATATGATCCAGCAATTCTACTATTAGGTATATACCAAAAAGAAAGAAGAGTGGGATCTCAGAGATATTTATACATCCATGTTCACAGCAGCATTATTTATAATAGCCAGAATATGGAAGCAGCCCAAGTGTTCACCAAAAATAAATGGATAAGCAAAATGTGGTATATACATAAAATGGGGCTCGATGTGGTGGCTCATGCCTGTAATCCCAGCACTTTAGGAGGCCAAGGTGGGAAGACTGCTTGAGGCCAGGAGTTCAAGATCAGCCTGAGCAACATAGCAAGACTCCATCTCTACAAAAACTAAATTAGCTGGGTGTGGTGGCACACTCCTGGATCACTTGAGCCCAGGAGGTTGAGGCTGCAGTGAGACATAATTGTGCCACTGCACTCCAGCCTGGGCAACAGCACAAGACCCTGCTTCAAAAAATAAATACATAGAACAGAATATTATTTGGGCTTAAAAAGGAAGAAAATTCTAACATATGCTATGATGCAGATGAACTTTAAGGACATTATGCTAAGTGAAACAAGCCAGTCACAAAAACAAATACCACATGGTTTCAAGACAGAAAGTAGAACAGTGGTTGCAAGTGCAGAGGGGAGGGGTGAATGGGGGGCGTTATTGTTTAATGAGTATAGAGAGTTCTCGAGATCAAAGACAGTGATGGTTGTACAACAATATGAATGTATTTAATGCCAATGAACAGTACACTTCTATAACGGTAAATTTTATGTTATGTGTATTTTACCATAAAAACAAACAAAAAATACTATACAAAAAGGCTGCAGATTTTGGCTTATCAAATGGGTCAATGAGTTCCAATCACTGAGACAGGGCCAAATGTGGAAAGAACAGCTTTGGCTAGGAAAATTAAGTTTTGGAGGTATGTTAAACTTGATGCTAACTAGACAACCAGATGTAGACGTCAAGTAGGCAGTCTATTAACTAAATTTGGAGTTCCAGAGAAAAAGTCAAGAATAGCAATGCAGATTTGGATAAAATACAGACACAAGCACTTAATTTGGGGGTTATGAGTACAGGGATGATATTTAAAACCATAGGACAGGATGAGATTCCCTTGGAACACTCCAACATTCAGAGTTAAAGCATAGGGTGAGAAATCAACAATGAACAGAAGTGGGCAGTGACATAAAGTAGGTGGTTTTGTTGTTGTCGTTTTGAGGCAGGGTCTCGCTCTGTTGCCCGGACAGGAGCGCAGTGGCATAATCACAGCTCACTGCTGCCTTGACCCCTGGGCCCAAGCGATCCTCCCACCTCAGCCTCCTGAGTAGCTGAGACCACAGTCCATGCCCCACCATGCCCAGCTAATTTTCTCTATGTTTTATAGAGACAGGGTCTCCCTATGTTGCTTAGGTTGGTCTCAAACTCCTGGACTTGGGCTATCCTCCAGCCTCAGCTGGGATTACAGGCATGAGCCACCATGCCCAGCCAAAAAAGGTGCTTTAAAAAAAAAATAAAATGCCCAGACCTAGGCCCTGTAAACATGGTACCTAAGAGGTAGAGGGCAAATATGTCTTTTTTAAAACTCCCTAGGCTACAGCGTTCAATAGTCTGACTGTAAGAGAAGTGAGGGGATAAACTGTACAGTAGCAGTGGGAATGGGAATGGGATAAACAATTTTGAGATATGCACTTAAAAGGCACCACTGCCAGGACTTGGTGACTGACTAGATGTGGGATGGAAAAGGAGAGGAAAATAAATGACATTGGTTTCTTTCTTGGGAGACTGGGAGAGTATTGCTGCCATTAATAGGTAATATATGATAGAAAGGTAGAAACAAGGGTTTTGGTGGTACTGGTGATGGTGGTAGTGTGTGTGTGTATGTTTAGGAAGGAGGACTAAAAAAGATAATTAGGGCTGTCACAACAGCCAACGCTAATTAGGAACTTACTTGTCAGTGCTTTATATCTTATTTTTGGGAGTCAGGCATCCCTCTGCAAGAACATTGTCATCAAAGATCACAAGAATCCCACTTTGAAAATGAAAAAACAGAAGTTTGCCAGGCGCGGAGGCTCATGCCTGTAATCCCAACACTTTGGGAGGCCAAGGCAGGCGGATCACTTGAGGTCAGGAGTTTGAGACCACCCTGGCCAACATGGTGAAACCCTGTCTCTACTAAAAAAATTCAAAAATTAGCCGGGCATGGTGGCTTGCGCCTGTAGTCCCAGCTACTCAGGAGGCTGAGGCAGGAGAATTGCTGGAACCCGGGAGGCGGAAGCTGCAGTGAGCCGAGATCACACCACTGCACTCCAGCTTGGGAGACAGAATGACACTCCATCTCAAAAAACAAAAAGAAAATCAAAAATAAAGCCCCAAATTAACAGCTAGTAAATAGCGCAGAAGAGCCTTAAGTCTGGATTTGACTGATTCCAGCCAAAGTTTGAGGTACCCATGGCATCCTAGTTAAGGATGTGGAAGTCAATAATGCAGCTAAAGTCTCAGGAGGGATCGGATCACCGAGAAAGAGAATATATAGATTGGGAAATTATTATTCATATACTTGGCTAATTCTTGTAATGGTATAGAGAACTTTTCCTCACCCAGAAAATTAAGATAGTACTTAATCTATAGATAATAACCACTGAGGGCAAGGACCTCATCAGTTTTTGTATTCCTAGAGTTACAATGCCTGGTACAAAATGACCCCTCAACAAAAGTTTGCCAAAGATTTAAAAACGAAACAAAAGTCAATATACTGGCCATAGTTAGAAAAATCCTACACGATAGAAGAAATATTTCCTGATCAACCTACAGAATAGTTTTTATTGTCTGTGTAGCATGCTACAAATGCACTTTCTTTCTGGACCACAATAATATCTGTTTTATGAATTGCTCTGCCATAAGTAGTAGATATAGGAGATGGAATTCAGTGAGACAGGTGCTCTGATACACTGCTAGGGACAGATAAGTATTTTCTGGAAGGCAATTTGATAAAATGTATCAAGAGCGTTAAAGCCCTAACTCAGTAATCTTACTTAGGAATTTATCCAAGAAAACAATAAGAGATGTGGCCAAAAATTTAGGTTGGAAGTAATAAAAAAATCCAGTAATACGAAAATAATTAAATATATCATCATACAGCCATAGGGTAGAATATTATGTTGCTCTTAAATCAAGTTTTTGAACACTTAAGGATACTAGGAAATGCTTTTGATAAGTGAAATGAAAAAAAGGTATAAACTATACCTAGTATGACCACAATTTTGTATTTACATGTATGTGTAGCTATATATATCTGTATTTATTATTACCTAGAAAAAAGTGGACGGGTGTCGTGGCTCATGCCTGTAATCCCAGCACTTTCAGAGGCCGAGGTGGGTAGATCACTTGAGGCCAGGAGTTTGAGATCAGCCTGGCCCACAAGGCAAAACCCCCATCTCTACTAAAAATACAAAAATTAGCCGGGCATGGTGGCGCATGCCTGTAGTTCCAGCTACTCAGGTGGCTGAGGCATGAGAATCGCTTGAACCTGGGAGGCAGAGGTTACAGTGAGCCAAGATCATACCACTGCAAGAGACCCTGTCTCGAAAAAAGAAAAAAGATTAGAATATACCACAAAATGCTAATAAGAGTCTCTTTGGGTAGAAAGGTTACAGAAGATCTTGGTTTGCTTCATTATGTTTTTCAGTATTTCTAAAATTTCTGCAAAAAGCACATTTTCATTTTTCTTTTTTTTTAACAAAAAAAATTTCTTTTTAGAGATTGGGTCTCACTATGTTGTTCAGAGTGGAATGCAGTGGCTATTCACAGGCATAATCATAGCGCACCGCAGCCTTAAACTTCTGGCCTCGAGCAATCCTCCCACCTTACCCTCCCAAGTAGCTGGGACTACAGGTGTGTACTGCTGCATGAGGCTTTTCAGATTTTCATCTTAAGACTTGAAAAAGACATGATAAAATAAAAGCAAAGTAGCATTCACCTTCTTTCTTTTTCTAGAAGGATTCCTTGTAGGGTCAGGCTTCTCAAACTCTGCTGACTTTGCCTCTTCCTTTTCCTCTTCCTCATCAGGTATCAGAGAGTATTTGGTCCCACCTGGTTGCATGAAACAATCTTTTGCAAAGTGGCCTGCAGAAGAAAAGTAGCAAAGGTATAGAAAAAGGAAGTAGTCTCTCTTCTCAGCAAGTGAATCTTTCCCCAAGTCTCCTGAAATGGGCTAGCTGGCTCAGGAAATATTGTTGAGTTCATTCAAAGCAGCTGTTTGATTCAGGGTAGATTTTCTACCACCTCAACATGACACTGCTCACTCAACCACAGCCAGACTAGCAGCTGGTCTCAGGGCTGTGGGGAACACTGGTACTGTTCTCGAAATGGCAAAGGATATGAGGATGCAGGTTTTTACTGCCCTCCATTAGCAATGGGGCTTATTAATTTTTTAAGATCTATTTTGGAACATATTCCTGACAATCAAAGACTGCTCCAGAGAGCAGGATGTTTAGCAGAAGGAGCTGAGTGGCAGGCCAAGCCCTAAAGGAAGATAGCTTGTAGGCAGCTGGTAGCAAGTGGGCACTCACATCTAAGCTAACACACAGAGAAATAGGCACAGTCACCTAGGGGCACTGAACATTTACAGACTGTCAGGTCTGGCAAGCACCTTAGAGATCATTAAATCCATCCTACATTTGTAGAAGATGAAAGCCCAGATTTGAGAAGTAGCTCAAGGTCATATAGACAGAAGCAGAGTTCAAACTTATCCTGGGTCTCATGCCTCCCTGCCCTGTGCTTTCTGCTGCACCAAAACCAACTACCTTTGACCTGACCTTTACTAACTGGGACAAATTCCACCTCCCATTATTCTTCTCTTCTTTATGTAATGCCTGTTGGACACGGTTAAGGTTAAAAGACCCCCACCTTCACTGAGCCTATAGTGGTATTGAGGGGCCCTTTAACAGATGCTATGCTCTACACTGCTAGCTGTGTCTGAGTTTGTGGTAGATCCTGTCTTAGGGGCACAGAGGAATTGTATGAGATAATCAAAAAGCTATGTGTGGGCTGGGCACAGTGGCTTATGCCTGTAATCTCAGTACTTTGGGAGGCTGAGGCAGGAGGATCACTGGAGCCCAGGGAGACCAGCCTGGGCAGCACAGGGAAACCCCGTCTCTACAAAAAATTTTTAAAAATTAGCTGGACATGGTGATACACACCTGTGGTCCCAGCTACTCAGGAGGCTGAGGTAGGATTGCTTGAGCCCAGGAGGTCAAAGATGCAGTGAGCCATGATCATAACACTACACTCCAGCCTGGGTGACCCTACCTTAAAAACAACAAAAAAAGCTATCTGTAAAGTACTCTGTACCTCTGGGTCCAACAGCTGGGTGGCACCTGGCAGGGAAATATAGCAGAGTTTTCCAAATACCTGGAATGTTCCCACAATTTTCCTGAGGAGGTATTCTTTCTCTCAATTTTATTTTTTCCTTCTCCCCTCTATGCTAATGATAAATAGGGGCTTAAAACCCCACAACTTCAACCAGGGCACAAATCTGCTACCAGTTATTGTAGAAAAATCACACAGTAGGGTACACGGAAGACTAGGGAGAAGGGGTGACAATTGAGGTCACCCTGAAAATGAGAAGCTGGCAATCTCTCTCATTATAGCTCCAACTAGGGATCAGGCTGAAAGACCTTTTAATATTTGAGTAAGAGTAGAGGAAACCTGAGGAAATAGAGCTAAAAAGAAGTGACTATCCTGTATTCTTTATTCAATATCCTGTAAAAGGATATTGTATTCAGAACTCTGACATTAAAGAGATAAAGATGAGAGTCTGACTTGGATCTTTAAGTTATATATGTCTAAGTTGCTTAATTTTTGCAGAATCATCATCCTTGGAGATAAAATTAGAGTGTTAATCATAATCCAACACTCTTACTCCTCCTGGCATAGTTCATGGGGGTCTTGCCCAGACAAGGCATATGCTGTGGGTGGGGTGGGAGGAGTGGTGGTAGTGGTATAGTATCTGGTAGGGCCAGCACTCAGAAAAGAAAACAGAAAATGTATCACCCCATGAACTCTGATGTGAGTCTGGTGGAAAAAACAGCAAAGGCCATCACTTGGCTAAAAAACAGGGTAAACTAAACTCACACTGGGCTGCCTCCTTCTTCCAGAAAAGGGTCCATCCACAAGGAGAGAAACGTGGAAAGGGCAGAGGCTTCACCCTACCTTTACAGCCACACTTCTTGCAGGTAGTGTTCAAGACAGCCTCAAGGGTGATCTTCTGCCCAGTGTAATCCTGGAAGGATCGCCTCCGCCTCTCTTCTTGCCTATAATGAAAAAGATACCGACTGCCTGCCCCCTTAAGAGATATGGCCAGAGATACTACAAGGTAAGGTTGTATGTTGGTTTTTTGTTTTTGGCAGGGAAAGGGGAGAAAGAAAGAAAGTTTTTGGCAGAACGAGACAGGCAGTAAATGCAATGATGTGAAATAGCCCTAAATTAACAATTACGAATGAGACTAACCTTCATCTCACTAATGCACAGAGGATGAAAATATATAATTACTCAACATGCTAAACACCCTACAACCCTTACCAGGTCACTCATAGGTTTAAAAGACCTTCAAAGGCTTTCTAGAAAATCAGCTCCAAATTCTTTACCTTGGCATTCAAGGTCTTTCACAGTCTGTCTCTAAACTACTTTTCCAGCCTCATCTTTACTCACACAATATGCTCTGGCCAAAGAAGTCTATTTTCTCTTATCCATGTGGCTCAGTGCTTTTGCTCAGGCAGTTCTCCCCCTCTCTGAAATGCTCTGTTTCCCCACTTGACTCTCACCTCACCACTTCACTATACCTAGACATTTCATGGCTCAGTTCAGTTACTAGCTCTCCTTCTATCAAGTCTTTTCCTCTGAGCTCCTCAGACAGAATTAATCTCTTTGTTGCATTTCTCATAGCCTTTTAAAACATTTTTAAACTTCTTACCAAAATATAATATATATGTTGATGTGATTTGGCTCTGTGTTCCCCCACACACAAAAATCTCATGTTACATTGTAATTCCCAGTGTTGGGGGAGGGACCTTGTGGGAGGTGATTGGATAATGGGGTCGGATTTCCCCCATGTGATAGTGAGGGAGTTCTCATGAGATCTGATGGTTTAAAAGTGTGTGGCACTTTCCCCTTTGCTCTCTCTCTCTTTCTCTCCTGCCGCCATATGAAGATATGCTTGCTTCCCCCTTCACCCTTCAGCCATGACTGTAAGTTTCCTGAGGCCTTCCCAGCCATGCCTCCTATACAGGCAGTGGAACTATAAGTCAATTAAACCTCTTTTCTTTATAAATTACCCAGTCTCAGGTAGTTCTTATAGCAGTGTGAGAACAAACTAATATATATATATATATAAACGTCTGTCATAAGTATACAGCTCACTTGATTTTTCATAATTTGAACATACCAAAGTAACCAGTACTCAGATCAAAAAACAGAACATTAAGGCCGGGTGTGGTGGCTTATGCCTGTAATCCCAGCACTTTGGGAGGCCAAGGCGGGTGGATCATAAGGTCAGGAGATCGAGACCATCCTGGCTAACACAGTGAAACCCTGTCTCTACTAAAAATACAAAAAATTAGCCGGGCGAGGTGGCGGGCGCCTGTAGTCCCAGCTACTCGGGAGGCTGAGGCAGGAGAATGGCATGAACCTGGGAAGCAGAGCTTGCAGTGAGCCGAGATTGCGCCACTGCACTCCAGCCTGGGTGACAGAGCGAGACTCTGTCTCAAAACAAACAAACAAACAAACAGAACATTGCCAGCATCTCAGAAGCCCATCTCATGCTCCCTTCTAGTCACCTGCCTCCCCCAAGGGTAATCACAATTCTAATTTCTAACAGTACAGATTCCTTTTACTTAAAAAAAAAAAAAAAAAAAAAAAAAAGCCAGGCATGGTGGCTTGTGTTTGTAGTCCCAGCAACTCGAGAGGCTGAGGCAGGAGGATCACTTAAGCCTGCAAGATTGAGGTTGCAGTGAGCAGACTGCACCACTGTACTCCAGCCTGGGTGACAGAGCAAGACCCTGTCTCCAAAACAAACAAACAAACAACAACAAAAAAAAACCCATAACAAAGGCAGAAACTTGAGGACATAACTCAAGGAACTCACAAACATGGTTTTTGCTTTCACCTATCTATTTGTAGAGATGAGTTTCAAGTGGCTGTGAGTTGCAGCTTAAGCAACCCCCATGACAATCAGTTCCAATACTCTGTGGCTTCTAACAGACTACAAACCAAATCATACTTCCCACTTAACACTCAATTCAACAAATGTGTCAGTCACCCACATCTCTCTTTTTGTCCTCATTGCCATCATTCTAGTTTAGGCTCCCATCATGTTTCATCTAGAGTAATAACTCCCTCACTGGTCTCCCTGCCTCCAGTTTTCTTCCTCCAATCCATCCCAGCACAGATTCTGAGATTAATCTCATTTTTTCAGTACAGCTAGTAAGTGGATAACGCCAGTGCTAATACTAGTGATAGTAATAATTATGTATACCAAAACGAACAAAACATGATTCTTTTCTGGAATGAACTAATAGTCTGGCAATGGAGGGAGACATACAAATGAAAAATTTTAACACAGTTAAGTCATATGTGCTTTTTCTAAAGACTACCCTATGGACCAGGAGTTGTGGCTCACACCTATAATCTCTCAGCACTTTGGAAGGCCAAGGTGGGAGTATCACTTGAGACCAGGAGTTCAAGATCAGCCTGGGCAACACAGCAAGACGTCATCTCTACAAAAAATTTAAAAATTAGGCCAGGCATGGTGGCTCACGTCTGTAATCCTAGCACTTTGGGAGGCCGAGACAGGAAGATCACCCGAAGTTAGGAGTTCAAGACCAACCTGACCAACATGGAGAAACCCCGTCTCTACTAAAAAAACAAAAATTAGCCGAGCATAGTGGTACATGCCTGTAATCCCAGCTACTCGGGAGGCTGAGGCAGGAGAATTGCTTGAACCCAGGAGGTGGAGGTTGCAGTGAGCCGAGATCGTGCCACTGCCTCCAGCCTGGGTAACAAGAGTGAAACTCTTGTCTCAAAAAAAAAAAAAAAAAAATTAGTGGGGCATGCTGGCATGGACCTATAGTCTTGGCTACTTGGGAGGCTGAGGGAGGAGGATCACTTGAGCCCAGGAATTTGAGGTTGCAGTGAGCTATGATCACTACACTCCAGCCTGGGAGACAAAGACCCTGTCTCAAAAAAAAAAAAAAAAAAAAAAAAAAAAAAAATTATATACTACACTCAATTCTGATCTTGATCATAATAAAAAAGAAAAAGACTGTACTTTGCGGGCTACGCCTAATTGGAAACTGCTTTTAGCCCCTTTCCATTTACAGAGTCACTTATTAGATTATCTCATTAACACTTTGGGACCTGAGGGGATGAATATAAGAGTTAGATTTTTATGGAAAATGAAAGGTGGCTGACAAACTATGGATGGCTGAAGACAGGATGAGAATACTGAGCATAACAGGGCAAGGCCAGACAATGGGATTCCTGGGGAGGTTAATCTGACGAGAAGCCTCTCTGTCCAAAGGCTTTTTTAAAAAAATTCATGGGCTGGGTGCGATGGCTCACGCCTGCAATCCCAGCACTTTGGGAGGCCAAGGCAGGCGGATTACTTGAGGCCAGGAGTTCAAGACCAGCCTGGCCAACATGGTGAAACCCCGTCTCTACTAAAAATACAAAAATTAGCTGGGCGCAGTAGTGGGCACCTGTAATCCCAGCTACTCAGGAGGCTGAGGCAGGAGAATTGCTTGAACCTGGGAGGCGGAGATCATGCCACTGTACTCCAGCCTGGGTAACACAGCAAGAGTCCATCTCAAAAAATAAATAAATAAAAATTCATATTCTTTAACTGATATTCATGGCTCTCCACAATCTGACCCTAAATTATCTTTCAAGCCTTCCATTCTAGTACTTGACCATATCCTCTTCTTTCCTTAAACAAGGTTCCCAAATGTACTATGTGCTTTCCTGCCTCATTCCTTTCCTCAAACCATTTCTTTTGCCTGAAATACCATTCCTTCCCCTGCTGTCTGACAAGATCTTATCTGTTCTTCAAAACCTAACTCAAATACCACCTATTCTCTGACCATCAAGGCCTGAAGTAAACTATTCCTCCTCAAGTAAATTCCTAGAACCCTTTCTTTAAACAGGGAGTCCCTAACCCCCAGGCCACAGACTGCTACTGGTCCATGGCCTGTTAGGAACCAAGCTGCATAGCAGGAGGTGAGCAGCAGGTGAAGGAGCATTACCACCTGAGCTCCGCCTCCTATCAGATCAGCAGCAGCATTACATTCTCATAGGAGTGCAAACCCTATTGTGACCTGCACATGTGAGGGATCTAGGTTGCGCACCCTCTATGAGAATTTAATGCCTGATGATCTAAGGTGGAACAGTTTCATCCCAAAACCATTCCAGCCCCCTATCCATGGAAAAATTGGTCTTCTACAAAAGTAGTCCTTGGTGACAAAAAGGTCGGGGACAACTGCTTTAAACTACGCTTTTAGTATTTATTACAAGTTGCCTTATATTTGTTGAACAAATGAATAAATGAAAGTACTAACTAGGGCCGAGCGGTAGTGGCTCATGCCTGTAATCCCAGCACTTTGGGAGGCTGAGGCGGGGGATCACTTGAGGTCAGGAGTTTGACACCTGCCTGGTCAACATGGTGAAACCCCGTCTCTACTAAAAATACAAAAATTAGCCAGGCATGATGGCCTATGCCTGTAATCCCAGCTACTCGGGAGGCTGAGGAATGAGAATTGCTTGAACCCAGGAGGCAGAGTTGCAGTGAGCCACGATTGTACCACTACACTCCAGCCTGGGTAACACAGTGAGACTCCATCTCAAAAAAACTAAATGAATACTATGGATGCTATACATCAGGCACAATGGCAGACAAGTCATGGTCTCTGTTTTTGTGGGTCTTACACACACATTCTTTCAAAAGCAAAGGTGTGGTTCCATACACCATAGTATGAGGAAAAAAGAAAAGGTGCTATAATCCCAGATATTAGAGGATAAAACAAAGCGGCATTTAAAACAATAACTACAAGTAGCTACATATATGTCTACCATAGACTAGACATGAAGCTGGCTCCTTACAAATAAGATTTTACTTAAATCACTCAAGCATTCCTTAGATATATGTTACTGTCTCCTTTTATAGTAAAGAAGCTAAGATTCAGATAGACTAATTAATCTGCTCAAAGTCATATATTAGTTTGGAGCAGAACCAGTACTCTTTCTGATTCAAGTCTAGCTCTAAATCCTCTAATCATTCCATTATGCCATGCTTCCTTCCTGGATGCAGCTATAGACATAATTTACAACAAAAGTTACTGTTTCAGCCACTTGATTATTACTAAAAATAGTTCTACACAGAGACAGCCCAAAACCAGGGAGCCCTTTCCCTTCCCTACCCATTTTCTGAGAAACAGGGTTAGCTCTTTTATCTTACATGTTTTATATTTTATCACTGTAAGGGTGGCTTTGGGAAATTTCACTACTTTTTAATGAGTCCATATAGCATTGGATTTTTTGGAGCAGAAGCAATTTATTACAATGCAATCATCAGAATTTTTTCTTTTTTCTTTTCCAAACACTAACTTGAACCACAGCCAGATTTAAACACTTCTGCACTCTGAGTTATAAAAGATTCCTACTATTACTGACAGTATTTTGTCAATAATCAGCCTTACAAACATGTTAATATTTAGAGACTAAACTACAGAAATATGAAAAGTTCTGTAAGTCACATGCAAGAGTGAGAAGCATTATGTGGTGAAAAGGGCATTAGCTTTAAGGTCAGAGAGACCGAGTTTTGAGTCCCTGATAATTTGCTATGTAACCACAGGTAAGTTACTTATCACCAGGCACCAAACTATAAAGTAGGAATATAAGGTAAAATGGAGATAACGTCCACTTTGCAGGTTGTTATGTACCCAAGAATGTACATAAAATGCCTGGCACTGCAGTATGTATTCAATATCATTTCCCTTACTTCCAGATAAAATTCCTTCAAATTCAAAGTGATTTTGCTCAGAACTATAAACATAAGGCTTTCCAAACTTTTCACCAATAAGATCCCACTCAAATAACATTCTATCATTTTTCTTGTCTTTTAAATTCATCAATGACATAACTGTCATTGAGCATACCTAATTAACATAAGACAAACAATGTGATATTTTATCATCAAAAGCAACAAAATAACAGCATGGTTAACCTGAGGACACACATAGAATTTTGGATGGCTTTCTAAAACACTAAAAACAGTTAATAAACCCTCCAAGGGCCGGGCGCGGTGGCTCACGCCTGTAATCCCAGCACTTTGGGAGGCCGAGACGGGCAGATCACCTGAGGTCGGGAGTTCAAGACCAGCCCGACCAACATAGAGAAACCTCATCTCTACTAAAAATACAAAATTAGCTGGGCATGGTGGCACATGCCTGTAATCCCAGCTACTGTGGAGGCTGAGGCAGGAGAATCACTTGAACCTGGGAGGCGGAGGTTGCGGTGAGCCGAGATTGTGCCATTGCACTCCAGCCTGGGCAATAAGAGCGAAACTTGTCTCAAAAAAAAAAAAAAAACCCTCCAAGATCCCCCTTTAAGAGACTTTAGGGATCCAAGAACCTCCGATGAGAAATTTAAGAAAGAAGCCTGGGCATGGTGGCTAACAATTGTAATCCCAGCACTTTGGAGACCAAGGTGGGAGGATCGCTTGAGCCTAGGTGTCCAAGAACAACCTGGGCAACATAGGGAGACCCTGTCTCTACAAAATAAAAATTAGGTGTGGTGGCGCATGCCTGTAGTCCCAGCTACTCGGTAGGCTGAGGTGGGAGGATAGCTTGGGCTTGGGAGGTCAAGACTGCAGTAAGCCGTGATTATGGCACTGCACTCCAACCTGGGCAACCCCATCTCAAAAAAAAAAAAAAAAAGAAAGAAATCCAAGAAAGACTTGAGACAGATAGAACATTCCTTGTATTGCCAGACATTGTCCTACATAGATAATTTCCCATTCCTAAATGAAAGGTCAGAAGAGCCAACGAAAGTAAGATGTTGTTTTCAGAGCACAGTGTATCCCAAGATGTGGGAGTCTAAACCCCGCTGGAGTTGTTCCTGGATTACTCTACCCTTCCACGTGGTCTCTATGTGGAAGAGACCCACGTAACCCCACTGCAGAAATCACTGAGAGAGAGGTAAAGAATAGTTCTTCATGAATGCTTATTAGCTATCTCGTTAAAGGGCAGAATCAGAAAGAGGTTAAGGGAAAGGAAACAAAACCATTGATGGAGCACTCCAATGCCAGGAGCTTGGTACGTTAACGTTTCATCTTAGAACTCTATGCAGCAAGGTGTTAACTATTTTTATTTTATTACTTTATTTTATTTTTTGAGACCGAGTCTCACTCTGTCATCCAGGCTGGAGTGCAGTGGCATGATCTCAGCTCACTGCAACCTCTGCCTCCTGGGTTCAAGAGACTCTAGTGCATGACTCAGTCTCCCAGGTAGCTGGGACTAGAGGCACGCACAACCACATCCAGCAAATTTCTAGTTTTGTATTTTTAGTAGAGACGGGGTTTCGCCATGTTGGCCAGGCTGGTCTCAAACTCCTGACCTCTTACGTGATCCGCCCACCTCAGCTTCCCAAAGTGTTGGGATTACAGGCGTGAGCCACCACGCCTGGTCTAACTTCATTTTACATTTCTAAAAACCAAAGATTGCAAAGGTTACGTAACTCATCAATATCACAAAGTCCATAAATGGTAGAGTTACCAGTTCAGTCTGATTTACTAAACCATTTTATGCTTTGGGAGGCAGAAGAATTTTCACCTTTCCAAACCTTTTACTTACTCAATGATAACGTTGTTGGGATCAAGGTCTTTCCCAGTCCCTTGATTGACAACCTTCATGGAGAGGGATACTTTTATTCTATCATTTTTCATCTGAAAGAGACCAAAAAAAGTCACCGAAAACTTTAAATACATCATTTAGATGGCCAGTCTAAAATTAAGAGTCAACATTTTCATCATAACATTGAGCTTCTTTAATGGACCAGGTACTGTGCTAGGAACATTGCAGATACAAATACGCCTAACAGGTAGACCCTGTGGCAGAAGAATTTTAGGAAACAGTCTTAATCTCATTCTTGTCCCTCCGAGGGAAAGACAAAAATGGTAGCTCAAAAAATCCATGGCTTGTGGAAGTAACCAGGCAGAAAATAAAAGTTTTTCTTCCAGGTAAGTTCAGCATAGTGATTTGTTCAGATATCCCTAAGTCCAGAATAGGTTTTTGAACACTTCAAGAGACTAGATCTCCTTCTGGACTTGGTCTAGAGCTTCTTTAAGCATGAAGGCATTTGTCACATTGGTCTTCTTTTGCTTCCCGCAGCACATGAAGCATTTCTTCACTTCAGGGTCTTTGCATCAGTTATTCTCTCTGCCTGGAATGTTCCTATCCCAAGTCTTCCATGACTAGTTCCTTTTCTTTAAGGTCTCAGCTCATATTCTATCTCCTCAAAGAGTCCTTTCCTGACAACTAGAAATCTTCCAATAGTGTTTGAACCCAATATAGCACTTAATATAACTTGCAATTATTTTATGTATATTTGTCTTGGTCAGGCATGGAAATTCATGCCTGTAATTCCAGCACTTGGGGAGGCAAACGCAGGAGGATCACTTGAGCCCAGGAGTTTGAACCAGCCTGGGTAGTAACACAGTGAGACCCCATCTTGACAAAAAAATTAAAAAAAAAAAAAAAAAAAAAAGGCCAGGTTTAGTGGTGCGTGCCTGTAGTCCCAGATACTCAGGAGGCTGAGGTGGCAAGATCAGTTGAGCCCAGGAGGCTGAGGTTGCAGTGAGCCGTGATGGCACCACTGCACTCCAGCCTGGGTGACAAAGAGAGACCCTGTCTCAAAAAAGAAAGAAAAATTGTCTCTACTTATATTCTATATTAACTCCATAATAGCTGGGATCATTTTTGTCTGGTTCGCTCTTATATCTCCCAAACCTAGCACATATTAAGCACTTAAATATTGTTGAATAATAGTTCTTTCATGCCTATCTCCCGTGCTGTCTCTGGTAGAACAGGACTCAGCGTATGCTCTTATTTCTCCTGTGGTCGGCCCACACCCACAGCCCTCATACCCTCAAGTGAGTAACAGGGTCCTTCAGATTTTTTTCACTTTCTGCACATTGCATGGTGCCAGATATTAGGGAAAATGACTGTAAACTATCTGTGTTCTTTTTGTTTTGTCCCAAATTGAAGTGTATCTGGCAGGTATTCTTTGAAGTCTGTGATAAACACTTGTCCCATAGGTCAACTTTCCTTCTCTCTTTTTGGTTCTTTTTTTTCTCTTCCAGCCCACCCTATGGGTAAACTTCAGGGAGGGAAGTTTTACAAACGTGCACTTATTGCACCACACTTTTATAGCTCATATCATTCCTTCTGAGTTTGCAGGACAGTCTACCAGAAGGTTTGAATTCAGAATAGATTCTAATGGCAGGATTTAAAAATAAGATTATCAGCACAATTAACAAAATTTACACACTCACTATCATAAAATATCAAAAATCCCAGCTCTTCCTAATCCTTTCTAACCACAAGGGAGCCGCACAGAACTTTACCTCTCGGCCAATAAGCTTCACCCACACTTTATCTCCGACATCTACTATCTCAGAGGGCTTATCCACCCGACAGGATGACATATGAGTTCGATGGACCAGACCTGGGCACAAGAAGAAGAAATAACGTAAAGCAGAGGGCATATCTGGTATTTATACTCTAAACTGGATAAGAAGGTAAGAGTTGGGGAATGCAAGGGAAAAATGAAAATTTTTACTGAAAAGCGTGAAACTTAAAACTGCAAATTGAGACTGCTTTTTATACCCAATCAACCAACAAACATTCTTAAAATAATGCTCAAAGTGGCCGGGCACAGTGGCTCATGCCTGTAATCCCAGAACTTTGGAAGGCTGAGGCGGGCAGATTGCCTGAGCTCAGGAGTTCAAGACCAGCCTGGGAAACATGCCAAAACCCAGTCTCTACAAAAAATACAAAAAAAAAAAAAACCTGGCCAGGCATGGTGGCACGTGACTAGCTCTAGCTACTTAGGAGGCTGAGATGGGAGGATCGCATGAGCCCAGGAGGCTGAAACTGCAGTGAGCTGCAACTGTACCACTGCACTCCAGCCCAGGTGACAGAGTGAGACCTTGATTCAAAAAAATAAGTAAATAAAATAGGCCAGGCACAGTGGCTCACGCCTGTAATCCCAACACTTTGCAAGGCCAAGATGGGAGAATACCTTGAGGCAAGGAGTTTGAGACCAGCCTGGTCAACATAACGAGACCCCATCTCTAGTTTTCAAATATTGTAAATCTTATTTTAAAAATAAAAAACAAAAAATTTAAAAAACGTAATGCTCCATATTAGTAAAGATGGGATAAAATATCTGTAGTTACACAATACTGATAGAAATATAAGTTGGTAAAATTATTTGAAAGCAAAAAGATAAAGATGTTTATCTTTGATGCAAGAATATCATCAATAGAATTTTTTCAAAGGAAAAACTCACAGGGGCAAAAAAACTTACAGAGCTGAAATAACTTGCAGTCTAGCCTGGGCAACATGATAAAACCCCATCTCTACCAAAAATACAAAAATTACCTGGGCGTGGTGGTGCAAACCTGTGATCCCAGCTACTCAAGAGGCTGAGGTGGGAGCACTGCTTGAGCCCAGGAGGCAGAGGTTGGAGTGAGCTGAGATTGCGCCACTGCACTCCAGCCTGGGTGACAGAGCAAGACCCCCATCTCACAAATAAATAAATACATACATACATACATAAATACATAAATAACCTGCAGTATTATTACCTACAGAGGTTAAAAAATATATAAGAACCATAAAACAACCCTAATGAACAATAACTGGAAAACAGCATGGCAAACACAGTAAATCTGTGGAATAAAAAAGTAAACAGCCATTTAAATTAATTACAAAAAATATTTATGATAGACGTTAAGTTAAAAAAGGAAATATAAACAAGCTACTATTTTTAATCCATTAAATTAGCAAAGTATTTGGAAAATAATATTCAATGTGGTGAAAGGATAGTAAAATAAGAACTATTACTAAGGCTAGAATAAACTTTTGGAAGTCACTATCAATGGCTATCAAGAATGATAAAATACTAATAAACTATTACACATTTAATAAAAATAATTTAAAATGAAATAATTGCTGGGCATGGAAGCTCAGGCCTGTAATCCCAGCACTTTGGGAAGACTGCTTGAGCCCAGGTATTCAGGACTAGTCTGGGCAATACAGTGAGACCCCATCTCTAGAAAAATTACAGAAAAATTAATAGGATGTGGTGGTGCATGCTTGTAGTCCTAGATACTCAGGAGGCTGAGGTGGGAGGATGGCTTGAGCCCAGGAAGTCAAGGCTACAGTAAGCTGTGATGGCACCACTGCACTCCAGCCTAGGTGACAGAGCGAGACTTTGTCTCAAAAATAAATCAAATCAAATAATAATTTAATAACATTTAATAAAACACTTATAGCAGACATCCTTTTCCTGTCTGTCCAAAATCCTTTCCTTGGGAGAACCACCTTGCTTATTACATTTTACATATACAAATCAGGATTGTAAACTACAAAAAATTGCCAATGCCAATCTTTACCACCAGACGGCAAGAGTCTGCCAGAGAAAAGCAAAGAAGAGCACTGGTAAACAAGAAACAAAGCCCTGGGAGTATAAACTGAGCACCCAATACAGCAAAGGCTGAAGTCCCAGCAATAGAGGAAAGAGACAAGGGGCAGAAACATAACTGAGAAACATAACTGAGAGTTATCCTGGAAGCCCCTGACAAGATTGGCCAAAATGTTTCCCAATTAAGTTTCTGCCCCTTGCAACCAAGAGTTCTAATACTTTATTTGACCCCAATTGCTTCTGGGAACCTGTCCTAAGAAAATAACTTTATACATAGGAAAAACTATATGCTTCAGGAAAAGTGGTTTACATCAAAATATTCAATGTATTTTTAAGACAGGAAAATTTAGAAACAACAAAGGGTAACAATTAGGTCAATTATGGTATAGTCGCTTGATGGTCCATTCAAAAGATTTTTAAACAAGTCAATAATTCCTTCTTTAGTAAATAGTTATTGAGTGCCTATTATGTATCAAGTACTGTAGGTATCTAGCATTTTCCCATACTAAATAACAAAAGCATAATGCAAAATTATACAGTATGATTACAAATGCTTTAAAAACATTTTAAAAATTAGAAAGAAATGACTTGAAATGCCAACAGTGGTTATAGTATTACAAGTTAACCTTTTCATTTATTTTCGATAATAAATAATAATAGAGGATTACTTCGATTCTGGAGAAAATGAACATAAATAATTACTCTGAATGAATAAAAATCAGTCATCCTGTCTAAAATAACTGCCCTCCCTAAAGTTGCTTGGGAAATTTATCCACCTCTATTCTCATTCTCCCACTCTCTCTTTCACACACACACACACACACACACACACACACAGAGAGAGAGAGAGAGAGAGAGAGAGAGAGATGCACATGGATGCCTGCACATGCCTGAAACTCAAAGTACCTGCCCTTTCTGTTTAGAGCTCCTACTGGGAGCCACTAGTTTCTCTATCCATCATCACTACATCCCTCATACCTACATAAGCTGATTCTGGAGGTTGATAGCCTACCTACTACCTATCTAAACAACTCTGGGGCCTCTAAAATGTTTTATATACATTATGTTTTTAATTTTACATCAACACATAATCTCCAAATTTGGTGAAATTCATGCAAATGGGGTTTATTTTTTTCCCCTATGATGTAATGAGCCAACTAGCCTAATTTTAAAGTTTGAAGAGGAAATTCAGATCCCATAAAGGGGAAGCCCTTCATCTTGACTTGTTTTTGGCTGCAACTGTCCTCTACTGGTTAAAATTCATCTCTTTCCTCTATTGCTAATGAAAGTTATGAAGGAAATTAATGTTGAACCTAATATACTTGAGAGAACACTATTCTTCTTCCCTAAAACAGAAAGTCTATTTACTGGAGTACCACATAGAAATAATGGCATCAAAACTTGTCCTTCTCTCACCTGATTCCATATAACCAGTGAAAAAAATGACAAAAGATTTCAAATGAACTTTTTTTGTCTTTAAGTAGCTTAAGCAAGTTAATTTGAAATATTTTGCTCTTTTATGCTATAAATGTATTTATTTTATGCTACAACTGAATTTCCATGGGTGTTCAGAGTATATGTAAGAGTTAGTGAGAGTAAACTATATATATACACACACATACACACACACATATGTATTTTATTTTATTTTTTATTTTTTTGAGATGGAGTCTCACTCTGTCACCCAGGCTGGAGTGCAGTGGCACAATCTCTGCTCACTGCAACCTCCACCTCCTGGGTTCAAGTGATTCTCCTGCCTCAGCCTCCCGAGTAGCTGCGATTACAGGTGCCTGCCACCACGCCCGGCTAATTTTTTGTATTTTTAGTAGAGACAGGGTTTCACTATGTTGGCCAGGCTGGTCTTGAACTCCTGGTCTCGTGATCCACCCGCCCTGGCCTCCCAAAGTGCTGGGATTACAGGTGTGAGCCACTGCACCCGGCATTTTTTTTTATTCTATTTTATTATTTTATTGTACTTATTTTATTTTTGGTACAGGTAGCTCTCTCCTGGATAAACATGACCAGTCTAGAAGCGTTAGCAGTGAAAAACTGGAAACAACTTAAAATGATTATGTGGTACATCTGAATGACAGAATAAAGCCATTAAATGTTTATAGAAAATATTTTTTTAATGGGGAAATGTTTAAGGTCCATTACGTGCAAAAAACTACAAATTTTAAATATACAGTATAATCTTAATCTCAACATATTAAATTGTGTACACATATGTGAATATACAGAAATACACCAAAATGTTGGCCAAGCGCGGTGGCTCATGCTTGTGATCCCAGCACCTTCGGAGGCTGAGCCGGGCGGATCACTTGAGGTCAGGAGTTCAAGACCAGCCTGGCCAACATGGTGAAACTCCATCTCTACTAAAAATACAAAAATTAGCCAGGTGTGGTGGCAGGAGTCTCAGCTACTTGGGAGGCTAAGGCAGGAGAATCGCCTGAACCCAGGATCGTGCCACTACACTCCAGCCTGGTGACAAAGCAAGACTCCATCTCAAAAAAAAAAAGAAATACACCAAAATGTTAACAGTGCCTATCTCTGTATGGTAGTAACAGCACATAATGATCATTTTCCATTGTGTGTTTTTCCCTCTATTTTTCTATGATGAGCATGCATTATTTCCAATCATAAAAATTTATATATTTTTATAATTAAATAATATATACACTATGAAATAATGTGAAACTATGTCTCATATGGACATAGACCAAAAGGAAACATAAAAATAGTTATAACGGGGTACAGGATTATTAAAGTTGAGACATTAATGGCTTATTACCAAAAGGCCTTAGCTTATGCAGTGAATTAAACAAAAGACACGGTCTAGCCCTCGCCCTCGATCTTGAATGCAAATGTCAGGTAGGCAGTTGCATATCCAAGTCTGTAGCTCAAGGGAAAGGTATGAACTGTAGATATAAGTGCAGGAGTCTTTAGCATGCAGATGCTTATATACTAAAATACATTAACCAGATTGTCAGTTTAGTGACGGTTCAGAGAGAGACACACACCAGTTTATTAATTTACAATACAAGATATACTTTCCTTATACCTGGAAGGTTCTCAGTCCTCATCTAGGTAAACTAGCTGCTGCCTTCAGATTAAATACCTGAACAATTACATTAGTGATCAGAAATTGCTTCCACATGGAATCAGAACAAAAGGGAGACAACTATTTTGAGATACTTTTTTTGTCCATGAAGGTTTAGTGTACTATCACTTCCTCATAAAAAAATCCATCTCGGCCGGGCGTGGTGGCTTACGCTTGTAATCCCAGCACTTTGGGAGGCTGAGGCAGGCGGATCAGGAGGTCAAGAGATCAAGAGCATCCTGCCCAACATGGTGAAACCCCATCTCTACTAAAAATACAAAAATTAGTTGGGCATGGTGGCGCACACCTGTAGTCCCAGCTATTCGGGAGGCTAAGGCAGGAGAATTGCCTGAACCCGGGAGGCAGAGGTTGCAGTGACCCGAGATCGAGCCATTGCATTCCAGCCCGGCAACAGAGCGAGACTCCGTCTCAAAGAAAAAAAAAAAAAATCCATCTCTACAGTTCCTATCATTAGATTCATTTCTGCCCTAAATAAGGCAAGATAAACTCTGCCAACTTCAAGCACTCAGCCTGTCTTTTACTATGTTTACCATGTTTTAAGCTGACAACCCCCTGCTTGTTCCCATAATCTCTCCCTCAGTAGAATATTATGATACAGGACGGGCACGGTGGCTCACGCCTGTAATCCCAGCACTTTGGGAGGCTGAGGTGGGCAGATCACTTGAAGTCAGGAGTTCTAGACCAGCCTGACCAACATGGTGAAACCCCGTCTCTACTAAAAAAAAAATACAAAAATTAGCCAGGCATGGTGGCACTTGCCTGTAGTCCCAACTACTAGGGAGGCTGAGGCACAAGAATCACTTGAACCGGAGACGGAGGTTGCAGTGAGCTGATAATCGTGCAAATGCACTCCAGCCAGGGCGACAGAGCAAGACTCCGTCTCAAGAGAAAAAAAAAAAAAAAGAATATTATGATACAATCAACTAGATTTCAGTCTCCTAAATTACAATTTCATTCCAATCCCTTTTCCCTGGAATTACACCCAGATTATCTTGTTTGCATCTTGAGTGCTCCCATCTCTTCAGTCTGTTTTATAGGCAATTACCTGGTTTATTTCTATCTATGGCTGAAACTATACTCTGTATGGGAGGGATTCATGACTAGATTCATTCTCAGAAAGCAGTCTGAATTCTTGTGAGAGACTTCATTGTTAACGTGGACACACCACCAAAAGTCAGATGACGTGTATGCAGTAGAGGACACCATATAAAATATTTGAGGCCCCTTCCCTTTGTGCTGAGTACCTCACTATATATACTACATCCATCCATTCATTTAATCCTCTTTGACAAAGGTACATGGGAAAAAATCATCTAGAAATCATATAAATTATCCAGGATCACAAGGCTGATAAATAACAGAAGTGCAATTCAAATATGAGTTTATCAGGTCTCCTACATCATACCAATATTTTCCCCATTTTTATTATTAATCTATATTATCCTTACAATTAAAAAAAGGAGAAAGATGAACTTACCTACAAATAGAGGAAAGTACATCTAATTCTGTTCTAGCATATGCTCCAAAATCAAACAGAAACAAACAAACAAAAATGCTTTGCTTGCCACGCCACACCAAAGGGAGCTCTTCAGAGCAATCTGTGCATGGATTTCTGACATCAAGCCATAAATAAATGCCCAAGAGGCATATCAAGTCCATCATCAAGTTCAATAAACCCAACATGACACTTAAACAGAATTAGTCCCATCTGAGTGTCTGCTGGTAAAAACAGGAAAAAAACCAAACCTGACAACTTGGAAAGGGCTAGCTCCTCAATCACCACATGAGAGTAACAGAGTGAGCCCATTATAGTCCCCTTAAAACCGTTACCCCAACTGCGTTAGGTTCAACATTAATTTCTTCCACAACTTCCACTGGCAATAAAGGAAAGAAGTGAAAATCTCAAATCATTAGAGGATAGCTGCAGCCAAAAAAATGTCAAAACAAAAGGTCACTGTTACCCTTGGGTAATCTTAATTCCCTCTCCACAGTTTAAGTCAATTCATCTCCCAATCAATGGTATATGACAATAATATAAGCACATTCGTGAAAGTGTTTTAACACCCTTTATTCTTGTTGGGATTAAGGATTCACTAAAACATTTACTAAACGCTTAAACTATATTATAGGCAAAAATATATCCAAGCGTTAATGAAACATGGTCCTCCCAGTCAAAACAACTCAAGACCCTAAAATATGCACATCATTCCCATTTCAGGGATAAGGAAATTAAGGCTCAAAGACTAGGAGACTTGCCAAGAAGCCAGTTAATGGTAGAACTGAGGCTATAATTCATTCATTCATTCAGTGAGATTTACTGAACACCCACCCACTATACCTCAGGTATTGTACTATGCCCTGACTCATCCAAACAGCCTAACCGTTCCACAATTCCATGGACTAAGTGCAACAACACTCATTTTTATTACACGCCACTCTAATTTGTTTACATCACTAGACTGTAAGCAATCTGAGGGCAGCAAGGGATTATGTTTCTCTTACCTCTGTGTTCCCACCAAAAAAGCTAATCAGAAAATAGAACTCAATAATTATTTGCTAAACTGAATCCACTGCTAAATATATTTGAGCTTCTATCATAAGCAAGAAACTCTGAAAGTATAATGTTGAAAAATCTGTTCTCAAAATTTCATAGTTTAGTGCTGGACGGCAGAAGACAGTAGGAAAAAAAAAAGAACTTTATAATTGTATAGGGTTGCACTGCCTAATAAGATAGTCACTAGTCATGTAGCTGTTTTAAGTTTCAATTTCAATTAGTTGAAATAAATAAAATGAAAAAGTCATGTATCAGCACAGATGTAGTATAATACAAAAATACATTTGTCCATTTTCCTGTCAAAGAACTTCTAAAACTCCTGGGATTTACTAAGCGATAGGAGTGTATTCTGTTATTCATAGTAAGCCCCTTTTGATTATACCTGAGTTTATGTTAATGAGGTGACAGAGTGGGATCCCTAGATAGCCTCAGGATGGACTAGTCACCAGAAAGACCAAGCGATCAGAGGGCTGGAACTTTTTCTATTTTGAGACAGGATCTTGCCATATTGCCCAGGCTGGACTCAAACTCCTGGACGGCTCAACTGATCCCCCTGTCTCAGTCTCCCAAGCAGCTGGAACTACAGGTGCTCACCACCATGCTGGCTTAGAGGACTGGAATTTTCAATCCCACCCACCAATCTCCTACTTCTAGGAAGAAAGAGGAGGGTTGGGAGCTAGAGACTGAGCTCTATAAAAACTCCCATACATGAGATTTGTAGTTTCTGGGTTGGCAAACACATCCTAGTGCTGGGAGGGTGGCATACCAGAGAGCATGAAAGCTCCCCACCACACCTTACCCGATCCCACTCCACTCCAGCCATACCCTACCCCATGTATCTCTTCAATTATTTGGCTGTTCCTAAGTTGTATCCTTTATAATAAACTGGCAAAGAATAGTACCGAATCCTATACATACTATGTTTTTCCTATACATACACACCTAAGATAAAGTTTAATTTTTTTTTATTTATTTATTTTTTTTTTTTTTTTGAGACAGGGTCTTGTTCTGTCACCCAGGCTGGAGTGCAGTGGCATGATCTCGGCTCACTGCAACCTCTGCCTCCCAGGCTCAAACAACCCCCTCAGCCCCCTCAAGTAGCTTGGACTACAGGCACACACCACCATGACCAGTACATTTTTGTATTTTTGTAGAGATGGGGTTTCACCATGTTACCCAGGCTGGTCTCAAACTCCTGAGCTCAAGCGATCCACCCACCTTGCCTCCCAAAGTGCTGAAATTACATGCGTGAGCCACCATGCCTGGCTGTGAAGCTTAATTTATAAATTAAGCACAGAAATAGATTAACAATAATAACATAACAACATACTGTAAGAACAGTTATCACACACTGTTGCTGTAACTTTTGCAGTTAGAAATTCGACAGCAAAACTAGTATGAATTTTTCCTTCTTCACAATTTCACACACAGAAGATTCATTCTTAGGGTAGATCTTAGCAACCACAGGATAGGATTACATTTTCTTTCCTTAATCTTTTTTTTAACCTTTATTTTAGATTCTGGGGGTACATATGTTCAAGTTTCTTATCTGTGTACACTGCATGATGCTGAGGTTTGGGATATTAATCATCCCGTTACAGAAGTACTGAGCATAGTACTCAAAGTTAAATTTTTCAACCATTCTCCCCCTTCCTCAGTCCCCCCTCTAGGGGTCCCTGTTTTTCCCTTATTAAGTCGAGAACTTTTACCTTTTGACTTAAAGGAAGCCCTTTATGGCTTCTCTCTGGCATATCAAAATTGCCAGCATCAGTATTACACTTTGGGGCCATTAAGTAAAATAAGGGTTACTTGGAACACAAGCACTGCAACAGCAGTCGATCTGATCACTGAGAAGGCTACTAAGGGACTAATGGGTGGGTAGCGTACACAGTGTGGATGGACAAAGGGATGATTCACGTCCCAGATGGAATGCGGCAAGACAGCACAAGATTTCATCACACTGCAACTGCAACTTAAAGCTTATGAATTGTTTCTAGAATTTTCCCTTTAATATTTTCAAACCTCAGTTGACCTAGGGTAACTGAAACCGTGGAAAGTAAAGGCACAGATGAGTGGGGACTACTGTAAAGTGTTTTCCTGACTTCTGTAAGCCATTCTGGCAAAGTCTCAAACCTAAGTAGGTGGTCATGGAACCCCTGTTTACAGCTGATTGGTCAGAAGTACAAGTGGCCCAGGACTTGCAGCTGGCATCTGAAATGGGGGAAATTTTGTGGGACCGAGTCCCTTAAATTTGTGAGATCTAACACAAGCTCCAGATAAATAATGTCAGAATTGAACTGAGTCATTGGACACCCAGTTGGTGTCCAGAGAATTGGGGAGTTGGTTGATGTCAGGAAACAAATCAGAGAACATAAGGAATATTTTCATCATCACAGAAAGTTATATTGGATAATACTATGAGAGGGGAAAGAAAATCTAGCTTAGGTTTGAATAGTAGGAAGGGGTCTTCAACTCAGTGGTGGCTGAAGTATTCTGAGAACATGACATCTGGGAAACCAGCTCAAATTAGAATCTATCTACCTGAGCCAAAGATGTTAAGACCTGATCAGACCAGAGTTATTTTCTAACTCAGTCCTTTCAGGCTGAGACTTAATAATCTTCCCTCTTTATGGGCAGAGAAACTAAGATACACTGTAAGGAAGTCAATTGCTCAAGTTATCCAATAAACCTATAGATCTCAGGATTAAAACTCACAGAGTTTCCACCTAATTATTTGGCTCCCTGAGCTTTCCCTCTGAGGCTTGCCTCAGCCCAGCTGTCAGACTGACAGATTCACTTGTAAGCTGTCAGCCACAATCAGAGGCATCACCTGACAGGGTATGGATAAAATGAGTTGAAGATTGACTGCTGGAAGGTCACAGGCCTTTAATCCCACACAGTCCCCAAAGTGTCACATATGCCCAAATTAGAATGGGACTTTCAGGCACTGGCAGCTATGGCAAGTATACTAACAAGAAAACCTGTGCTCAGACAGAAAGAGATGAATGTCCTGTGGGGTGGAGAAGAGTTCGATGTCATTAAATCCCAGACAACATAAAATGAGAAACTTAATTACAGACTGCTGACTGCCAGCTTGAAAACTGCTGGTAAACCATTTCTTAAGCAAAGATGCAAGTTGCAGAATAGTAGTCTACAAGGTTAGAGGCATGGATTTATTATCCAAAGATCACCTCTTGGATTTTTTTTTAACAGAAAAAACTTAAAAAAAATTTCCAGAAGTCAAAGTCCCTCTTCCATGTACATCCCTTCCTTAGCAAAACCAACTCCCCAGAAGTGACCATTGTTAATCTGTTGAATATTCCTCCAGCCTTTCTTCTAAACATAGGCAGTAAACTATATAAAGAAAAACGATATATAAAGGCATATGCACACTTGCTTTAAAAGGGGAAGAGAGATGCTATACAAAGTCTTCTGCAACATGTTTTTAAATTTTATTATCTTAGACTTCTTTCCATGTCAGATTTTTTCTTTTTTTTTTTTTTTTAAGGGACAGGGTCTCACTCTTACCCAGGCTGGGGTGCGGTGGCACAATCATAGCTCACTGCAGCCTCTAACTTCTGGGCCCAAGTGATCCTCCTGCCACCACACCCAGCTAACTTTTTTGTAAAGATGGTGTCACAAGATTCTTCAGGTGTCACTTTTCCAGCCAGAAGCTGCTGTGGCCAGCAGCACCTTTGCCCGAGTTTTGCTTGGACCTGCTGGGCTCGTTCTGCCCACTTGGCCTGGCAGGCTGCATTCAGCTTTGCTTGGGGCCACTAGGCCTGTTCCATCCACTTGGTCTAATGGGCTGCGCTTGGCTCATGCTGCCGTCCCAGATCCCACACCTGCCAAGGGTGAGCCAGGCTTGGAGTGGCGAGGGGTGCATGAGTGAGTGAGCATGGGGTCCAGCCACTGTGCACAGCCAGGCACACTGGCTGCTGTGGTTGGGCAGGCAGCTCCAGGTGCTGGCACAGGCACCAGCTCCATGTGAGGCTGTGGATGGACCAGGCATACCACAAGCGGCTTCCACTGTGAACTCTGGGGAACATGGTGGTGCCCAGAAGCTTGGAGATGCCAGGAACCATAAAGCCCCAAAGAGGTGTCACAGCTCTGGCTCAGGGAGCCCTTGGATCTGTTATAGCTCTTTCAGTCCCGCCATTCAACGGGTCCCAAGTTCTTGTCTTGCATCCAGGAAGAATGAGGTACGCAAACAACTGGAGGGTAAGCAAGGCAAAGAGTTGCTTTATTGAGTGATGGTACAGCTCTCAGGAGACCCAAAGTAGGTAGCTCCTTTCCACAGGCAGGTCAACCTGTTGAGTGCAGCTCTTAGCAGAGAGGAGACCCAGAATGGGCAGCTCTTATCTGCAGGCAGGTCATCCCAACATCTGCAGCCCTCGACGGAGAGGAGACCCAGTGTGGGTAACCCATTTCCACAGGCAAGTCCTCCCAGTGTCTGCCCAAGTCTGGCTGAGTCCAGGGTTTTTACAGTCTCCAGAAGTGTGTGCTGACTGGTCCGTGGGCAGGCCCAGGAAAAGCACCTTAAGTTCTCACTCTGGGCCACAGACTCCACCTGGAACTGACAGCCTGGCCCCTATGCTTCAGGCCATCCCTGGCTTGAAGGTGCGGCTTCACCGAGACCTGCCCCTTTCCACCCAGGAGCCTGTCTGCCTCTTGTCACCATCAATCATGTTGTCCATGACGCCCAGTTGTTCTGTGCCCGGGGGCACCTGCAGGCCCATGCTGAGCCACCCTCAGCACCCCTTTGGCCTCCCTCCTGTGCTCACTGGCACCCAAAGTCCAGAAGGGGCCAAGGTGGTAGGAAGCTGGCATGTCAGCACCACCCCAAGGTGTGCAAACCCAGCCAGGTTGCAATAGTGCCCAGGCTCAGCTTCGACTTTGCTCCAAAATCAGAGCAGGAGCCGGGAGCTGGGAGAGTCCAGGCGGTGGGAGCAGGCACTTCTGAGACTGTGGGGGAAAGGGGTCTTCCCGGACCTCCAAGAGTGCAGGGATGCCTGGGTCTGCAGCCAGGGCTGGGTGGCGGCAGCTGCACCCATGAGGGTGGGCTCCCACCCCACTAACTCATAAGGGGGCTGGGCTCCTGCCAGCTCCATGGAACATGCAGCCCTGGCCGCACAGCCCCCACTATGGCTGGCATCTTTGCAGCAGCCACTCTAGACAGGCCTCCATCGCCATCAGTGGGGTCTTGCTATGTTGCCCAGCCTGGCCTCGAACTCTTGGCCTCAAGTGATCTTACTACTTCAGCCTCCCAAGTAGCTGGAATTACAGGTGCATGCCACCACTCCTGGCTCATGTCAGTAAACTGACATTTATTGTGTTTCATTGATTCTAAGATGCACTTTCTTTTCCTCTCACTTTAATATCTCTGAAATTGGAGTGCTTCTCATAATCAATGATGTTTTACAACTGTTATCAGTCAGGTAGCAGTGTGATGGAATTGTATGAAAACCTTCCATGGCATCTTTCTGGTAAGATGAGGCATAATTATGTCTTAGAAATACAGTCATTCTTTTAATCATCTGCATAGTCTACAAAACAGATGCACATAATTTATGTAATTCTCTACTTACACTAAATTCTTCAAAGAATTTCTGGATTAAAGGGTAATAAGCACATTAAAGATGTTAATAGGCACTGCCAAAGTCTGTGAAATTATGCTCCTGATAGAGAGTAAAAGTATCCATTTCTAACACTGGGTATTAACAGCAATCTTTTAAAATATTTGTTAATCTCAAAGATTTTAGGAGTGTTTTAAATCGTTTTTTAAAAATATTTGATAACTTTGCTGCCCTATGTGAAAAAAAAATTTTTGAGATAATTGTACATTCATCTGCACTCAAAAGAAATAATACAGAGGTCTAGGCCGGGCTTGGTGGCTCACGCCTGGAATCCCAGCACTTTGGGAGGCCGAGGCAGGCAGATCACGAGGTCAGGAGATGGAGACCATCCTGGCTAACACAGTGAAACCCTGTCTCTACTAAAAATACAAAAAATTAGCCAGGCATGGTGGCGGGTGCCTGCAGTCCCAGCTACTTGGGAGGCTGAGACAGGAGAATGGCGTGAACCCAGGAGGCGGAGCTTGCAGTGAGCCGAGATTGTGCCACTGCACTCCAGCCTGGGCAACAGAGCGAGACTCCGTCTCAAAAAAAAAAAAAAAAGAAAGAAAGAATACAGAGGTTTTATGTACACTTTATCCAGTTTTCTCCAATGGTGACATTTTGGAAAACTATAGTACACTAACACAACCAGGATGCTGGCATTGATACTGTGGTATAAGAAATACATATTCGATCTTTGTCCCTAGTTCCTGGCAGAGTTCCTAAAACCCTTGGACTATTCTGAGTGATAGAAGTGTCTTTTGTTATTCATTAAGTCCCTTAATGAGGTGACTACTGTGGGTCCCTAGATAGCTTCAGAAACAGAGAAATCAACGATGTGATTAGATAGGGTTAGAAATTTCAGCCTGGGCTGGGCATGGTGGCTCACACCTGTAACCCCAGCACTTTGGGAGGCCAAGACGGGCAGGTCACAAGGAAAGGAGTTTGAGACCATCCTAGCCAACATAGTGAAACCCCTTCTCTACCAAAAATACAAAAATTAGCCAGGCATGGTGGTGCACACCTGTAGTCCCAGCTACTCGGGAGGCTGAGGCAGGAGAAATGCTTGAACCCGGAAGGCAGAGGTTGCCGTGAGCTGATATTGCACCACTGCACTCCAGCCTGGGCAACAGAGCTAGATTCCCTCTCAAAAAAAAAAAAGAAATTTCAGCCCTACCCTCTGACTTCCAGGAAGGGGAGAGGGGCTGGAGACTGAGCTCTATCACTGAAGGCCAAAAATTTAATCAACCATGTCTATATAACAGATCCTCCATATAAACCCCTAAGCAATGGAGTTTGGAGAGTTGGTGAACACATCCATGTGCCAAGAGGGTGACACACCCCAACTCCATGGGGACAGAGGCTTTGTACTCGGAACACTTTGGGTCTCACCCTGTGTACTTCTTCATCTGACTGCTCATTTTTATCCTTTAAAATAAACTAATAGTAACTATAGCATTTTTCTGAGTTCTGTGAGTCACTCTAGCAAATTACCAACTTTGGGGGGAAGTGCTGGGAATCCCAAAAATTATAGCCAAGTGAGACAAAAGTGTAGGTAATCTGAGGATTCAATATTGGGGCTGGCATCTGAAGTGAGGGTAGTCATGTGGGACTGAGCCCTTAAGTATGTGGAATCTGACACTAATTCCCAGGTAGTTAGTGTCAGAATTGAACTGAATTGTTGGGACATCCAGTTGATGTTAGAGAATCAGAGAACTGGAGAATTGGTTGGTGTAGGGAAAAACATCTCAGATAAAATCGACTGGCTCTTGTTCAGATTTCCCCAGTTTTACCTGTACTCATTTGTGTTTCTGTATGTGTATGTATTTAGTTCCATGTAATTTTACCACATGTGTAGATTCATGTATACACTGCCACAGTTAAGATACAGAACAGGTCCCTCACCACAAGGATCCTTCATATTGCTACTTCCTTCCCCTTCTTAATCCTTGTGAATCATTAAATAATTTGTTCTCCATTTAAATAACTTTGTCATTTCAAGTATGTTACATAAAAATCTTTGCAAATCATATATTTGATATGGGACTAGTATCCAGAATATATGACAAACACCTAACTCAACAATAAAAACAAAAATAACCCTATTTTTAAAAGGGAAAAGGCAGGTGTGGTGGCTCACACCTTTAATCCCAGCACTCTGGGAAGCTGAGGAGGGCAGATTACTGGAGGACAGGAGTTCAAGACCAGTCTGGCCAACATGGCAAAACCCTGCCTCTACTAAAAATTAGCCGGGTGTGGTGGCACATGCCTGTAATCCCAGCTACTCAGGAAGCTGAGGCATGAAAATCACTTGAACTCAGGAGGCAGAGGTTGCAGTGAGCCAAGATTGCACCATTGCACTCTAGCCTGGGCAACAGAGCAACTCTGTCTCAAAAAAAGAAAAGGATTTTGTATTAGTCTGTTCTTACACTGCTAATAAAGACATACGAGACTGGGTAATTTACCAAGGAAAGAGATTTAACTGACTCACAGTTCAGCATGGCTGGGGAAGCCTCAAGAAACTTAACAACCATGGGGAAAGGGGAAGCAAACACATCCTTCTTCACAGGGCAGCAGGAAGGAGAATAAGTGCCCAGCGAATGATGGTTTTATAAGGGAAGCCCCTTATAAAACCATCAGATCTTGTGTTACTATGATGAGAACAGGATGGGGCAAACCACCCCCATGATTCAATTATCTCCACCTGGTCCCTACCACAACACATGGGGATTATGAGAACTACAATTCAAGATGAGATTTGGGTGAGGACACAGCCAAAATATATCAGATTTGAATAGACATTTCCCCAAAAAAGATATACAAATGGCCAATAAACCCAAGAAAAGAGACTTAACATCATTAGCTATTAGGGAAATTCAAACCACAATGAGATGTCCGGGCACATCCATTAGGATGGCCATACCCAGAAAGATAATAACAAGTGTTAACAAAGATGTAAAGAAAATAGAACCCTCATACATTGCTGGTAGGAATGTAAAATGGCGTGGTCACTTTGGAAAAACAGTTTGGCAGTTTCTCAAAAAGTTGAACATAGAGTTATCATATGACCCAGTATTTCCACTCATAGGTATATACCCAATGAAAGCAAATATCCACACAAAAAGTTGTACACAAATATTTATAGCAACATTATTCATAATACTAAAGAAGTGGAAACAACCCAAATATCCATCAACTGATGGAATTGCAATAAATTTGTAATGGCAATAAAAAAGAATTAAGTACATATTATAAAACAGATGAACCTTGAAAACGTGCTAAGTGAAAGAAGTCAGTCACAAAAGACTATATACTGCATTATTCCATTTACAAAAAATGTACAAAATAAGCAACTATACAGAGACAAAGTAGAATAATGATTGCCTAAAGCTGGGGGCATAGAGAGAATCTGGAGTGATGGCTAATAGGTACAGGGTTTCTTTTTGGGGTGACAACAATGTTCTCAAAGTAGATCGTGGTGATGGTCACAAAACTCTGAATATACCAAAGAAACCACTGAATTGTACACTTTAAGCAGGTGAAATGTGTGGTATGTGAATCATATCTCAAGTAAAACATAAGAATGTTATATAAATGGAATCATAAAGTGTATAACCTTTTGAGATTAGCTTTTTTCACTCAGTATAATTTCTGGAGAGGGATGATCCAGGTTGTTGCATGTATGAATATTTTATTCTCATTCCTTTGTATTGTTGAGTAATATCCCATTATATGAATCTACCAGTCTAAGTTACTTTTTAGTCATACGGAGAATGAGTATCTTTTACTATAGTACCAAGTAATATTTTTTTATCCTGTGAGTTGTTTTTTCATATCCTTGGCACCTTTTCCTAATACCCCCTTTGTATTAGCTCTTTATCATATGTACTACAAATTCTTTTTCCAAACTTAACTCTGATTACAATGATTTTTGCAGTTAAGTTTTTAATTTTCATGTAGTGAAATATTCTTCTAGATTTTCTTCTAGTATTCTTATGGTTGCCTTTTTTAAAAATGTTAAAATCTTTAATTAAACCTTATTTTAGCATAAGAAGTTAGCAAGTTGAATCTTTGGATCCACCAGCAGTGTGATATAGTAGAAAGATCCAGGGGCTAGGAATCAGAAGGATTGGGTTCTAGTCTTGGCTATACCACTACCTAGCCAAATCACTCTGGGCAGACAACCGGTCTGTGGAACCTGCCTTTTCGGCTTAACATAGTTTTGGTAAATAAATAAGATTATAGACTTATAACAGGATTCTCAAAAAAATGTTCAACAGATGCCTCTTTATGAAAAAAACTTAAAATATTATATATATTATATATGTTTGTATCACTTGCAATACTAATCCCATTTCATGCGCTATCTACTAGAAAACTCACACTGTCAGCCTCAGACAGAGGTAGCTTGCCCTCCCGCAAATCCTGTGTCTAAAGAAGTCAAGTGATTTGCCTAGGGTCACAGGTGAAGTCTAAGGAGGACCTGGTTTCAGAAGTAAACCCAATTAGCTATACCCCAGTCTTCCTCCTGAGTCAGAGACCACAATTCTCTGCCCACTAAAAATGAACTGTCATCTTGTATTCATATCTATACATTAAAAAGAAAACAAAGGAATGAAAAACTACTGTCTGAAAAATGTACAGCCTATAATTAGGAGGTGGTGGGGTGTTAGCAGAGAGTAGAATCAGAGGGCTGAATTTCAAGTTATAAACTCCTACCTTGCTTCCGACAGCCTGGGATTTTGATAAAGGCCCCATAGTCTGTCACCATAGCAACCTATAAAGATGGGGGAAAAAAATCAATGTCACATACATGAGAATCTTTCTTCTGTAGCATTTAACCTAGTCTCCCCAAATTTGTACTTCATATTGACTGCCTCTGTATGCTACAAAACTGCCTAAAAATGATGCTCTGTCAAACATTCTTTCTGGGTTTTTTTTGAAATTTAGACTGACAGGTATGTGTGTACACATTAAAAACACTGGGAGATTAGAGTGTTATCACACGGTGTGATGATACTGAGGAATACCCAAATCCTATACCTAGTAAAATCACCAACAGAGTTTCATGAACAAAGGGAACATATTGATATTACCAGAGGAGTTTCATGAACAAAAGGAACAAAAAGCAAAAAACCAGGTAATAAAGTTATACTTTATATTAACTAGGACTGAGGCCTCCAAACCCAATACAGAGAACTTTAATAAATTTGGGATGGATCACGCAGGGCATTCCTCCCCTCATACCTGAACTTCAAATCAAACCAGAGCATACAGCCTGTTACATTTAACTCCAAGTCTGAGTCTTGGGTTTCATCAAGACAACTAGATAAAAAGCCAATACATACACATCTGACAGAACCTGAAAAGATCTAATCAGAGAGAAAGAGTTGTCCCCTCAGTCTTCTGCAGAGTTGTCTAAGATGAAGTTAGAGGCTTGATGGGTCTATGTAATAGGCAACCAATAAATGTTAGTGATGAAAGGCCCAGAACCCTTGCCAGATAAATCATTAACCTAGGCTCTAGCTCTCTCTTCCCCCTGTAGCCTACCCCATCCCCCAACCTGTGGATCGAGGGTAATGTTGTCACTATATGCTGAATTTAACACTAAATGATTATTTGTAAAATATTCAATATAATCTTACATACATAAACTTTATTCTTTTCAGTGTCTTCAATTAGCTGCTTCATCTTGAGCACTGTTTCAGCTTCACCATAACTAAAACAAGGGGAGTAAATAAAACAATCCTGACTGCACTGCTATTTACTAATATATACTGAATACTCACTATATGCAAAATAATATTCAAAATGCTTTGCATAATCCTTATGTCACTGTACGGAGTTGGTACTATTATTCCTATCCAATAGATGACAAAAAGATGCATGAAGAGATTAAGTAACATATCGGAGGTCCAAAGCTAAATAAGTAGCAGAGCTGAGATTTGAATCCGGAGTCTTAATTACACTAGAGCTGCTCATAGGTCCCCTCTAACTATAAAATTCTAATGGCCAAAAGCAATGTGGTATCTGATATCCTATCTATTCCTAGCAACAATCCTAGAAAGCATATACAGTAGATCCTTATGTTGCAAATGAAGTGGAATAGTATAGGTGTATCTGGGTGCTGTGCCACGTGCCTGTAGTCCTAGCTACTCCAGAGGCTGAGGCTGGAGGGTGGCCTGAGGCCAGGAGTTGAATCCAGCCTGGATAACATAGCAAGACCCCATCTCTAAAAAAGCTTTAAAAAAAAAAAAAAAAAACAGTATAGGTATAGAAAGTGAACATGCTTTGGAGTGAAAGATGTGGCTTCTAATCCTAGCTCTGCCATTTCCCACCTGTAGGATCTTGCACACAACTTGCCTTTCAGGGCCTAAGTTCCCATTTGTTCTCACTTTGCTGCTGCAGATAACAAATGATGTACATAAAGTGACTGACATAGGTATGTGGCACATAATGGACATTCAACAAAGTGTAGCTTTTCAATAATTTACAGTCTAAGACACTGAAGCACAAAAAGATTAGTGACTGGTAGGAAGGCACACAACTACTTGAGAGTTAGGGAGGCCAGGCACAGAGGCTCATGCCTGTAATCCTAGCACTTTGAAAGGGCGAGGCAGGTGGATCACCTGAGGTCAGGAGTTCAAGACCAGCCTGGCCAACATGGTGAAACCCCGTCTCTAATAAAAATACAAAAATTAGCTGGGTCTGGTGGTGGGCGTCTGTAATCCCAGCTACTCGGGAGGCTGAGACAGAAAAATCACTTGAACCTGGGAAGCAGAGGTTGCAGTGAGCCAAGATGGCGCCATTGTACTCCAGCCTGGGCAACAAGAATGATACTCCATCTCAAAAAAAAAAAAAAAGAAAAGAAAAAAAGTTAGGGATAGAACCTCGGTCCCTTGACTCCCTAGTCCAGTGCCTTATACTTAACCAAATATCATCATTACTCACTTCAATGTTAGGATGGAAATAGATAAAAACTTCCATTCTCATTTTTTAATGGAGACATCGGACGGAGCACTTGAATTAACTCTCCAAGACAAAACATGAAGAATGGGTTATGAACCAAAAGTTCTAAACTCATGTTTTATACTAATGAACATGTTATGCTGGGTTAGGAACCAGAGAGTCCCAAAGAAACAGTACAATCACACAGATGCTTAAAATTAAGGCAAGGTAGAGCCAACGAAATGACTTTAGAGATTAGCTGGTCCAGTTCTACCATGTTTCAAATGAGGAACGTAGAGATCAGAGATACAAAGTGCTTACCTGAGTTTACAAAGCAATTTGTTCTTTGTAAAAGAGGGCCACATAATAAAGATAAGTCTCCCAATTTTTAATTGAAATAAAAGCAAATCACTTCTTTCTGGACCAAGTGAAGGCACTTGGCTTTTGTTCCACAGTTCTAGAAAGAGGGCTGAAAAGTCTCATACTGTGTAACAACATTATTAAAGAGCATAATCATCCAACAAACTTAAAAGTAGCATCTGGGTCAGGCGCAGTGACTCACACCTATAATCCCAGCACTTTGGGAGGCTGAGGCAGGTGGATCACTTGAGGCCAGGAGTTCGAGACCAGCCTGGCCAACATGGTGAAACCCCATCTCTACTAAAAATACAAAATTTAGCTGGGCATGGCGGCACATGCCTGTAATCCCAGCTACTTGGGTAGCTGAGGCACGAAAATCGTTTGAACACAGGAGGTCACGGTTGCAGTGAGCCAAGATCATGCTACCGCACTCCAGCCTGGGTGACAGAGCAAGATTCTGTCAATAAATAAATAAATAAGTGAATAAATAAATAAATAAATCTGGAAGTTAGAGCCAAATTCACCTCACTGCTATAAATTAAGACAATCTCACTTTTCAATCCTGAAGCTCCAGTGTCACATTATGGTCTTTAGAGGTAATATAATAGACCTTAATTTGGTCTCTCCCAAAAGGAAAGGTTAATATGCTCCAGAATGGATGCACTCAACTGTTTAGGCATTGTTTCAGATTTCTAGCACCAGGTGTTTTCATCACTGTGTCTCCTAGGGTGCAATCACACCTGCCACAGATGATCACACAGTCTGCCTGGTGTCCCAAGAATAATTAGTCAAATAGCTCAGGGGAAAAAATTCAGTAACTATCTCAACTGAATTCATTAGAGCTTGGGTAAAGTAAATTTCCCATCTTCAGATTATAGGTGGCAAATGGCCTTGAAACTTGTTATCACCATAACGTAAATGAAGAATTTGAGGCTCAGGGGCATAAGTTACTTGTTAAAAGTCACAAAGTTAGATAGTAGCACAGCCAAGTACAACACAGACTTTTTTTTTACTTCTAGTCCAATGCTATTTCGACCTTACCAACATGAATCTCCCCTCAGCATTTCTTGGGCTATGGCAAGCCTAAGCCAAATCCCAAGTCTCATTGCTATGCTCGTACCCCCTACCATGTATTAATATAATGCACTCTGCTACCAACATGCTTCTCAGAGGATGACAGGATGAATATTGGCTTCTCAGCTATTTAATTACTAGGTCCCAAATCCCTGCTAAGTTCACCAAGAGAAGAGCTGGGACATGGGCTGAAACACCACCTTCTTCAAGGACAACTAGTCCTGTGAGTCTTGGGCTCCATTTTAAGCACCTATCTACTATGTACAAGATACCATGTCAGGTACTGTGAAATAAAGACAACTTTAAAAAAGGGATGCCCAGTCATTTTAAATAAATTTGAAGTAGTTACCAAGACATGTGAGACAATCATGGCCTCTGCTCTACAGTCACTCACGATCTAGTAGTGGAGAGAGACACATACAAGTAATAATAATACAAGACAGACCAGGATAAATGCTGTAACAGAGTTGTACCAACAAATGACTGTAGAACCACCAAATTTATCTATATTCCTCCTATAACTCAATTCAGTCAAAAGAATTCTCTTGGCTGGGTGCGGTGGCTCACATCTATAATCCCAGCACTTTGGGAGGCCAAGGCAGATGGATCACTTGAGGTCAGGAGTTCGAGACCAGCCTGGTCAACATGGTGAAAACCCATCTCTACTAAAAATACAAAAATTAGCCAGGTGTGGTGGCATGCGCCTGTAATCCCAGCTATTCAGGAGGTTGAGGCATGAGAATCGCTTGAACCCACTGCACTCCAGCCTGAGCGACAGAGGAAGACTCCATCTTAAAAAAAAAAGTATTCTCATGGGTCTTTTGGTTCCTCCACACATTTATGTACAATTGCACAACCCCAGCTGCAGTTTAGCAGAAAGTAAACTTGGAAAGAGGACCTGATTTAGAATCCTAGCTTTGCCATTTATTAATCCCTGGGCGATTACTTAACTTCTGAGAAGAGTCTCCTTATCTATCAAATAGAGTTAACAATTTCTTTGGAGAGATTCAATAAGACAGAATGTGTGAAAGTGCTAGCATAGATTAGGCTTACACCTTTTTTTTTTTCAATTTTAATGTAACTCCTCTTCTTTGTAAATATTGGGTACTCATTAAATGTTTATTGGATGAATATTCTGAAAAGTTTCTTCTTTCCAATTTATCATATTTCTCTTTCCCTAACTCCAAGTCACTTCTAAACCATCCCTTTTCAAAATATGCTACTGAAATAGTAAGTTAGAACCATAAAGTTCTCTCTGAACATTCCTAAAGACCATCCATCCTTGATAGTAATATATAAAACCTACACTAATTCAAGCTCCATCTCATATAAGAAAGCTGTAGGTGGCCAGGCACAGTGGCTCACACCTGTAATCCCAGCACTTTGGGAGGCCGAGGTGGGCGGATCACCTGAGGTCAGGAGTTTGAAGTCAGCCTGGCCAACATGGCAAAACTCTGTCTCTACTAAAAATACAAAAAATTAGCCGGGCGTGGTGGCTGATGCCTCTAGTCCCTGCTACTCTGGAGGCTTAGGCAGGAGAATCACTTGAACCCGGAGGCAGAGGTTGCAGTGAGCCGAGATTGCACCACTGCACTCCAGCCTGAGTGACAGAGCGAGACTCTGTCCAAAAAAAAAAAAAGAGAAAGAAGAGAAGAGAAAAGAAAAGAGCGAGCTGTAGGTTAGGATCCACTTTAGAAATCCGAGTTATTCTGTGGAGGGCAGAGTGTTCTTCCCTTTCTTTTGGGCAGCACCTGATGAGTGAGGGCTTCATGATCAGAAAAATCAGTTTCACCTCCAGTGCTACACTTCCTTCTTCTGAGCTCCGGTACCTTACTAACCTTTGGGGATACCATGAGCCATAAAGAAAAAGGACAGAGGCTTTAAAGAGCAGAGCTGTTTGCTATGTGTTAAAATGGTATTATACTTTGTATCTTGACTGTTATATTACAAGTTGGGATCAACTTAACAGAAGTCAAGAGCCACAATTATCTATAACTGACTGATAGTCACAAAGTCTGCCCTCCAAGACCTCACATTATTAGGATGTAAAACTTTTGTCAACCATATAAAGCAAGTATGAATGCCAAGTATGAATATCAAGTATAAATGATACCATTAAAATACTATAGGCTCAGGCCAGGTGCGATGGCTCACGCCTGATCCCAGCACTTTGGGAGGCTGAGGTGGGCAGATCACTTGAGCTCAGGAGTTCAAAAGACCAGCCTGGGCAACATAGTGAGACCTTGTCTCTACAGAAAAATTAGCCAGGTGTTGTGGTGTGTGCCTGTAGTCCCAGCTACCTCGGGGGCTGAGTGGGAGGATCACTTAAAACCCAGGAGGTGGAAGTTGCAGTTAGCCAAATCACACCATTGCAGTCCAGCCTGGGCAACAGAGTGAGATCTTATCTCAAAAAAAAAAAAAAAAAAAAAAAAAAAAAAAAGAGGCCCAGTATGGTGGCTCACACCTGTAATCCCAGCACTTTGGGAGGCCGAGGCGGGTGGATCACCTGAGGTCAGGAGACTAGCCTGGCCAACATGGTGAAACCTTGTCTCTACTAAAAGTACAAAATTTAGCTGGGTGTGGTGGTGGGCGCCTGTAATCCCAGCTACTTAGGAGGCTGAGGCAGGAGAATTGCTTGAACCTGGGAGGTGGAGGTTGCAGTGAGCAGTTGCAGTGAGCTGAGATCACACCATTGCACTCCAACCTGGGCAACAAGAGCAAAACTCCGTCTCAAACAAACAAACAAGCAAACTACATGCTCTTGTAAGACACTGAAAACAATTTTTTGGCTTTACTTTCACTTCAAGAGGAGGGAGCCAACATTAATTAATTCCTACTATGTCTCAGGCATTGTATTCTTATAGATGATAGCTTATTTAACCATCACAGTAATTCTATGGAAGAGAATTACTGTGAATAAATGGAACCTCCATTTAACAAATAAGAAAACTGAGGTTCAAAGCGATTAAGTGACACCCTAAAGGCTCACATAGCAAGCAAAAGAGCTGGGACTAGAATCCCGATTTTGTCTGGTTTCAAAGCCTCTGCTCTTGAAACAAATATGCCTTCTCTGCCAAAGGTTGATAATTCATTCGGTCATCAAAAATGTATCAAGCACTTACTATTTTCTACCCATCCACCTAAGACTGAGATATACAACAAAACAGACAGAACTCAGCCCTCATGGAGCTTAGTGTCTTGTGAGGAAGACAGACATTAAACAAGTATATAATTAAATACAGTGTGAACCTATTTATTTATGATGGGTAAAAAAAATTCTGAGGAGACATTAGGGCTGAGACCTAAAGGATGAATACAAGATGATGGGAAAGTGGGTAGTTAAAAGGAAGAGTGTCTTAGTCTGTTTGTGCTGCTATAACAAAATACCATAGAAATTTATTTCTCACAATTCTGGAGGCTGGGAAGTTCAAGATCAAGGTGCCAGCAGATTTTGTGTTTGATAAGGGCTCACTGTCTGCTTCCAAGATGGCACCTTATTCCTGTGTCCTTTGGAGGTGACAAATGCTGTGTCTTCACACAGCAGAAGGAATGGAGGGGCCAGGCAGCTCCCTGTAGCCTCTTCTATAAGGGCATTAATCACATTTACAAGGGTAGAGCCTTCATGACTTAACCACTTCCCAAGTGATTAATACTTCTTAATACCACCTCTTAATACCCCCACGTGGGGGACTAAAGTTCAACATGAACTTTGGTATTTCTCCAATATTCACTTTGAAGCCTAATCCCCAATTCAATGGTATCAAGAGGTGGGGCCCTTAGGCCCCTCATGAATGGATGAGTGCCTCATAAAAGGGCTCGAAAGGGTGAGTTCGCTCCTTCTGTCCCTTCCGTCATGTGAGGACACAGCATTTCTTCCCTCCAGAGGATGCAGCAGGAAGGTGCCATCTTGGAAACAGAGTAGTCTTCACTAGACACCAAATCTGCTGACAACTTGATCTTAGATTTCCCAGCCTCCAGAACTGTGAGAAATAAATTTCTGTTCTTTATAAATTACCCAATCTCAGGTATTTTGTTATAGCAGCACAGACTAAAAAGAAAACAGCATGTGCAAAAATCCTAAAGAGAGAGCAAGAACTCAGACTGTTCAAAGCTATTAAGGAGGCCAGTGTGTCTTGACTACGAGCAGGGTAGAACAAACAACATTGTGAGAGCACCCAGCGGCAAGCTGTGGAAGGTCCATGTCTGTATTCAATTGTAATGAGAAGCTTCTGAAGAGCCGTGAGAAAGCAACATGTCCAACCTACTTTAAAAATCTTATTCTAGGCCAAGCACAGTGGCTCATGCCTGTAACCCCAGGACTTTGGGAGGCTGAAGTGGGAGTATCACTTAAGCCCAGGAGTTTGAGACCAGCCTGGGCAACATAGTGAGACCCCAGCTCAATTTTTAAAAAAGAATTAAAAAACAAAAACAAAAACAAAAATCTTATGCTAGCTACAATGTGAAGAACAGACTGGAGAGGAGCTACGATGAAGCAGGGATCCCAGTAAAGACCAGGCAAGAGATAGTGAGTTTTAACTAATAGGGTGCCAAGGGGATAAAGAAGTACATAGACCAGGGATATAATTAGGACTTGCAAATAGACTGGAGTGGGAGGGAAAATCAAAATCAAATCAAGAAGAGAAATCAAGGATGATGGCCAGATGCGTAGTCTGGCAACCTGCAGGATAGTGGTTCTATTCGTTGAGGTGAAAACATCTAGAAGAGAAACAATTTTTTGAGTGTCTCAGTATGTTCTGTGTTACTTTAACAGAATACCAGAGACTGGATAATTTATAAAGAAATGAAATTTATTTGGCTCATAGTTCTGGAGGTTGGAAAGTCCAAGAGCAAGGTGCCAGCATCTGGCAAGAATCTTCTTGTTGTGTCATCCCATGGTGGAAGGTAAGAGGGTAAGAAGGAGAGAAAGAGATCAAACTCACAGCCTCAAGCCTTTCAATAATTGGCATTAATCCATTCAGGAGGGTGGAGCCCTCAAGAACTAAATACCTCCTACTAGGCCCTACCTCCCAACGTTGATGCACTGGAGATTAAGTTTCCAAAACATGCTTTTTAGGGGACACATTCAAACCACAGCAGTGAAAAAATAAATTTATTTTAAAACATAAATTACACATGCTGGTATTCCAATGACGATGTCAACTACGCACTTAAATATCTGGAGCTTAGAGAAGGCACATGTGATTGCCAGATGTTCCGCTGGCCCTTCCCATTTAAGCTGTAATGCTCAAGACAGACTTAAGTGGACAGGAACAACAAACCCAGTTGTCACCCTTAATCTATTTTAACATAAATGGTGGGTTTTCAAAGCACAAAAGAATATACCTCTCCTTGGAAAATAGTGTAGAGAGCAGGCAAGTTTTCCATGGTCTCAGGCCTTCCTGAATTCATCCTTAATATTCTATGGCTCCTCCATTTCTCTTCTATTAAAGCTAATACAAGTGTCCTGTCATAAAGAAATCAGACACCAATTAGAGAGATATCTGCGTTAAAGAAATGAATATGCAGACAATCCACAGCTATTCTCTACAGAATAATACCACTAGATTTAACACCATATACTTTTATCCAAATCTCTTTTGTTTATTCTAATTGTGGGGAGTTCTGGAAACCTTGATCCTATTTCTCAACAATTTGTTACTTACCCAAGGCCATTAGGCTACTAATTTTGTTGTGTTTGGTTTTTTTAAATTGCTATTTTTGCTATTTTTTTGCCGGGGAAGAATTTTGGGGGAGGGTGGGAAAAGATGTTAAGTATGTTTGACCGGATCTCGAAAAAATGGAATAACAGAAATAAAAACATTAATGCAGCACTTACTATGTCCAGGCACTGTGCTAAGCACTAGACATGCAATCTCATTTAATTCTCAAAACTCAGGCTGGGTATGGTGGCTCACACCTGTAATCCCAGCACTGTGGGAGCTGAGGTTGGACGATCTCAGGATCAGGAGTTCCAGACCAGCCTGGCCAACATGGCGAAATCCCATCTCTACTAAAAATACAAAAATTAGCCAGGCATACTGGCAGGAGCCTGTAGTCCCAGCTACTTGGGAGGCTGAGGGAGGAGAATCACTTGAACCTGGGAGGCAGAGGCTGCAGTGAGAGATCATACCACTGCACCCCAGACTAAGGAACAGAGCGAACTCCATCTCAAAAACAAAACAAAACAATTCTCAAAACTCTTAAAATGTAAGTTCTATTACTATTATATTATACAGATGAGAGAACAAAGGCTTCCAGAAGTCAAATTACTAAGCATGTCAAAAAGCCAGGAAATGGGGAGTCAAACTGGCTGACTCCAGAGTCCATTCTCTTAACTACTATGCTAGGTATTAAATCTGAAGTGACTTCAAAGAGAAAAGGGCTTACTTTTTTTTTCTTGATAAAATTAAAACACATACACACTGTGAAAGTTCAGATAATAAAAAAATTCAGATAATACATTAATAAAGAAAATGAAATCACCTGTAATTCAATTTGATCTATATTCTTAACAGTTTTTTTATATTTAGAAGTGGTTTTTTAATGGAATCATGAAATCATTTTCTTATTACAGCAATTCATACACATACACAACTTTTTGTTAACACGCACCTAATAATCCATTGTTGGATGTACCAAATTCATTTAACTATTTCTGAATTATCTGAAAATGCAGATTGCAGTTCAGTAGGTCTGAGGTGTTACCCGAGATAATGCATTTTCAACCAGCTACTAGGTGACACTGATGCTGCCTAAGTAGCAAAACTTACAGCTTTGGATACTTACCTTAGAGATAATCTTGCTCAGCCTCCTGATCTTAAACAGAGGGGAAACCAGCAATCTAGCGGCTCTTAAACATGCCTCTTTACTCTGTTGGATAAATCACTGCCAAGATAAATCTAATGGTACTATCCTCAGTTCTCTTTCCTCCCAATTATATTTGACACCAGTAAGACCTGAAATTATTTTTCTTGTGTTTTCACAGGTAAATACTTTCTTCTCTCCTCAACCCCCACTGCTTCCTTTCACTTTCAGAGGATGACTTGATGTCCTGATTTTGGTAAGTATTCCTGATTTACAATGACCATCCATTAAATTGACAGCTTCACTTGAAACAGAAATGAAAGAAAATCCTTTCAGGACATCCAAATCCTTGTTCTAGTATTATCCCACAGCTCAGGAACATCCCTGTCCTCAAGCTCCCTAAGATAATCTTATATCCTTATAATAAACTTGCCCTTTTCTGCTTCGGTCGGCCAAAGTGTCTTTTTATTACTGTACTAAAAGTACACAGAGCTAATACAGGCAGATTTGTCAGTTCTTGAGAAATAGCTCATAAACAGGTTAATTCCAAGTTTTACATTCTGGTTAAATCCTGCCTCTTCCATTTCATAGCAATACAATCTCATCTCTAGCCTGTCCTTTCCCTCTGTCCAGTATCCCTCACCTCACATGCTAGAACAGGAGTTACTAATCTATCAAGTTCTATCAGGAGACTTTTATTATCCCTCCAACACTTGAAACGTGTTAGTGAGGTACAGAATCCATAGGGGCACCAGCAGCTGAAACATCTAAATTAACTTCAAACATCTTAATCTATCATCTGTTACTCTACACACAAAGGTCATAGGCCAGGTGCAGCGGCTCATGCCTGTAATCCCAGCACTTTGGGAGGCCAAGGCGGGTGGATCATCTGAGGTCAGGAGTTCGAGACCAGCCTGGCCAACACGGTGAAACCCCATCTCTACTAAAATACAAAAAATGAGCCGGGCATGGTGGTGCACACCTGTGGTCCCAACTACTTGGGAGGCTGAGGCAGGGGAATTGCTTGAACCCAGGAGGCAGAGGTTGCAGTGAGCCGAGATTGAGCCACTGCACTCCAGCCTGATGACACAGTGAGACTCCGTCTCCAAAAAAAAAAAACAACAAAAATCAGCCAGGCGTGATGGCAGGCGCCTGTAATCCCAGCTACTCTGGAGGCAGGAGAATCGCTTGAACTGGTGAGGTAGAGGCTGCAGTGGGCCGAGATCAGGCCACTGCACTCCAGCCTGGGCAACAGAGCAAGATTCCATCTCAAAAAAAAAAAAAGTCTAAAGCAGAAATGAATTTACATTGTTGCTTACAGACTTCTGCTGTGATAAGCATATAAAAAGCTAGGTTTAATGCTCCCAGATTTATACCTCCTGTAGAACAGTGGCCTAAGAAACCCCATGCAATTCTTCAAGAAGGAAACTGGGGCCAGATGCAGTGGCTCACGACTGTAATCGTGGGAAGCTAAGGCGGGAGGATCACTTGAGGCCAGGAGTTCAAGGCCAGCCTGGACAACACAGTGAGACTCTATCTCTACTTAAAAAAAAAAAAAAAATCAGCCAGGCACAGTGGCTCACGCCTGTAATCCCAGCGCTTTGGGAGGCCGAGGCGGGCGGATCACAAGATCAAGAGTTCGAGACCATCCCGGCCAACATAGTGAAACCCCATCTCTACTAAAAATACAAAAATTAGCTAGGCGTGGTGGTGCACACCTGTAGTCCCAGCTACTTGGGAGGCTGAGGCAGGAGAATTGCTTGAACCCGGGAGGCGGAGACTGCAGTGAGCCGAGATCGCCCCACTACAGTCTAGCCTGGTGACAGAGCGAGACTCCGTCTCAAAAAAAAAAAAAAAAGAAAAAAAGAAAAAAAATCAGCCAGGTGTGGTGACACCAGCCTATAATCCCAGCTACTTGGGAGGCTGAAGCAAGAGGATCGCTTGAGCCAAGGAGATCAAGGCTGCAGTGAGGTACGATCATGCCAATGCAATCCAGCCTGGGCGACACAGTGAGACCTTATCTCAAAAAAAAACTGGCATGCATTTTTGAGGGAAAGCCTGAAATATAACAGTACAGTAGTCCTCCCATCCACAGTTGTACTTTCCACAGTTGCAGTTACTCACAGTCTACCACGGTCCAAAAACACCAAATGAAAAATTCCAGAAATAAACAATTCATAAGCTTAAAACTGTTATGTTGTTCTTATTAGTGTGATGAAATCTTGTGCCATCCCACTCTGTTCCATCTGGGATATGAATCATCCCCTTTATCCAGCGTATCCATGCTGCATACACTAGTCACTCAGTGTATATTAAGTGCCCATTAGTCACATAGTAGCCATCTTGGTTATCAGACTGACTGTTGAAGTATCTCTGCTTGTGTTCAAATAATTCTTTCTTTACTTAATAACGGCCACGAAGCAGAGTAGTAATGCTGGCAATTTTGGTATGCCAAAGAGAAGCTGTAAACTGCTTCCTTTAAGTGAAAGGGTGAAAGTTCTCAAGGGGAAAAAAAAATTGTATGCTAAGGTTGCTAAGATCTATAGTAAGAATGAATCTTCGATGTCTGAAATTGTGAGGAAGAAAAAAACATTCATGTTAGTTTTGCTGTTGCACCTCAAACTGCTAAAGTTATAGCCACAGTGTATGATAAGTGCTTAGTTAAGATGGAGAAGGCATTAAATTTGTGGGTAGAAAATACAAACAGAAACATCTTCCAATTGATAGCAACTTGGTTCAGCAGTGCCCACAATTTTAGGGATCCAATGGGGGTCTTGGAATGTATCCCCCATGAACAAGGGAGTATGACTATAACAGGTTTACAATTTCGGGAAAGTAAATGGTTGTCATTTTTTAAACATGGAATATAAAACTTTTTTTCAAATTCTGTAGAAACTGAGGGTTCTATTGCGGTTACTCAGAGGCTCCTTAGTTAATCCAAATTTATTTTTAAAAAGTCAACTTCCAGGCCAGGTACAGTAGCTCACACCTGTAATTCCAGCACTTTGGAAGGCGGAGGTGGAAGGAATGCTTAAGCCCAGAAGTTCGAGGCCAGCCTGGGCAACACAGCGACACCCCATCTCCACAAAATATTTTTTAAAAAAAAGAAAAGAAAATTATGGCTGGGCATGGTGGCTCAGGCCTGTATCCCAGCACTTTGGAAGGCCAAGGTGGGTGGATCGCTTGAGGTCAGGAGTTCAAGACCAGCCTGGACAACACGGTAAAACCCTATCTCTACTAAAAATACAAAAAATAAAATAAATTAGCTCGGCATAGTGGCACCTGCCTATTGTCCCAGCTACTCAGGAGGCTGAGGCAGGAGGATCACTTGAGCCCAAGAGATGGAGAGTGCACTGAGCCGTGATCATACCACTGCACTCCAGCCTAGAAGACAAAATGAAACCCTGTCTCAAAAAAAAGAAATTAAAAAAAAAAGTCAACTCTGAAATATCTAGGTCACCACAAGGTCCCAGACCAGTGAGGCTGCCTCTAAGTCAACCAACCAGAGGTGAGCCTCCATACCAAAGGCTGAGGGAGTAGAACCCCCAAAAAAACTAGAGCTGGGAGAAGTCCCACTCAGAGCAGTTGGGTAGAAGCCTCTCCTCAGTAATTAGGCAAGGTCAATTATTACTGATTCACAGTTAATCTCCCAACCTTATGGTGGGCCACAGTGAAAGGGGGAGTGAGTGAGAATTACTGCAAGGGTGCCTACTGTAACAACGTATTCTGCTTTGATCCAGTTTACATATTAAAATTCTGTGTAAGATTTCACTTGGAAAAAAAAAGAGTTCTGCTACTTTTAAAGAGTATACAGCTGTGCGCGGTGGCTCACGCCTGTAATCCCAGCACTTTGGGAGGCTGAGGCAGGTGGATCACGAGGTCAGGAGATCAAGACCATCCTGGCTAACACAGTGAAACTCCATCTCTACTAAAAATACAAATAATTAGCCGGGCGTGGCAGCGGGCACCTGTAATCCCAGCTACTCGGCAGGCTGAGGCAGGAGAATGGCGTGAACCTGGGAGGTGGAGCTTGCAGTGAACCAAGATCGTACCATTGTACTCCAGCCTGGGCGACAGAGCGAGAGTCCGTCTAAAAAAAAAAATAAGAGTATATAACATTGAGCCAGGCACGGTGGCTCACACCTGTTAATACCAGCACTTTGGGAGGCCATGGCGGGTGGATCACTAGAGTCCAGGAGTTCGAGAACAGCCTGGGCAACACGATGAAACCCCACCTCTACTAAAAATATGAAAATTAGCTGGGCATTGTGGTGGGCACCTGTAATCCCAGCTACTCAGGAGACTGAGACAGGAGAACCACTTGAACATGGGAGGTGGAGGTTGCAGCGAGCCGAGATCATGCCACTGCACTCCACCCTGGGCAACTCCACCCTGGGCAACAGAGACTCTGTCTCAGAAAGAAAAAAAAAAAAGAGTATATAACATTAAGATAGATACAGTCAGTCAGACAGGACCACATTCATACACTTAAAAGAGCCAGTAAGTTGACAAGGATTGAGGTACACCATTTGGAGTTGCCTTGCAATAGCTCTGAATGCAGAACAAAGCATTTTGCTTGCATGTTTTAAACAACTGTGTTACATAGGGAAGCAACAGGGGACCAATTACTAGCCACTCTCTTTCCAAAACAAGGGACAGAGAAAGGAAAGTATGGGATGGAAGTAAAGGATACAGGAGAAGAAATGGTGGCCCAGAGTGAGGTCAGAGTCTATGCTGGGTGAGGAGGAAATCTACAAAGAGAACTGCAATATAGGGAAGAGTAGGGTGATGAAGGCACACACTGGAGCAGCCCAGAATGGGTAGTCAGAGCTCGAACATCAAGAGGTGGGGCCTGAGGATCAAAGAAGTAATGCAATGTTAATTTCATAATGTTGGTAATTACACTGTGGCTATAGAGGAGAATGTCCTTGTTTGTAGGAAAAAAAGTTTTCAGGGCTGTTGGGGTATTGGGTCAGCAATTTAACTCAAATAATTCAGAAAAATGTTATCTGTACATGCTTCCATAATTTTGTGATAGTTTCAAAAAAAAATTTTTAAGTACACATGCAACTGGGAAAAAAACCCTACACATCCTGTCCTCCTATCCCCCAAGCAATGAAAAGCTTAAAGAACAATATTAAATTGGCCAGACATTTTATAGCCTTTTTGGAACTTCATTTAATGTGTCACCTTACTGACCTGGTCAAGATTTTTGTTATCATTTTCCAGCTTGTTTGGATTTAGATTTTTTTGTTACTTGAGTACTAATTGACTAGAACCCTAAGAATTTAAAGGAATTTTAGTTTATCTTTAAGCTGTGCTGGAATTGTGAGCAAAGTAAGCTAACTAAAACTACTAGGATATGAACAGAGACAGAATAATGACTCCAGAGCCTGCACTGTTTGCTTTGTTTTTTGTTTTGAGGCAGGGTCTCACTCTGTTGTCCAGGCGGGAGTACAATGGTCCAAACATGGCTCCCTGCAGCCTTGACCTCCTGGGCTCAAGCTATCCTCCCGCCCCAGCCTCCCAAGTAGCTGGGACAGAAACACACCAACGAGCTTGGCTAATTTTTTTTTTTGGCGGGAGGGGCTAGAGACTGGATCTCATTATGTTGCCCAGTCTGGTCTTGAACTCCTGGCTCAAGCAATCCTCCTACCTCAGCCTCCCAAAGTGCTGAGATTACAGGCATGAGCCATGGCACCCGGCCAAGAGCCTGCATTCTTAAGCACTATACCTCAAAAAGAATTCACAATCGAATATGGTTTGGCTTTGTGTCCTCACCCAAATTTCATCTTGAACTGTAATCCCCACATGTTGGGGGAGGGACCTAGTGGGAGGTGACTGGATCATGGCGGTTTCCCACAGTCTGTTCTCATGATAGTGAGGGAGTTTTCACGAGATCTGATGGTTTAAATGTGGCAGTTTCTCTTGCTCTCTCTCTCTCTACTCTGACACCACTTAAGACGTGCCTTGCTTCCCCTTCACCTTCTGCCATGAGTTATAAGTTTCCTGAGGACTCCCCAGCAATTCAGAACTGTGAGTCAATTAAACCTTTCTCCTTTATAATTACCCAGTCTCAGGGAGTTCTTTAGAGCAGTGTGAAAATGGGCTAATACACGGTCTAAATCTAAACTTTGTAGAGTATAGCTCTAACACTAACTAGGTCCCAACATCAGAGGAATCAATGTGGATATCATTCATGGAAGAGCTAGGATGAACAAGGTCTGGATCCATTCATTCAAACATGAAACCAAGGACCATTTCTTATTTGATTTTGTGTTCCTCGGGTCTGGTATACTACAAGTACTCAGTTTTTTTTAAATGAGTGAACTGAGCCTCACTATATGCCAAGCACAGGTAGAGAAAGAGGGGGGAACACATTCTGGTCTAAAGGATATAGAAGAAGAAGGAGCTAGGTCTCATTTAATATGTTGGACAGATCAACAGACAGAACACTTTATTTTTTATTTTTTATTTTTTTTTAAGATGGAGTCTCACTCTGTTGCCCAGGCTGGAGTGCAGTGGTGCGATCTCGACTCACTGCAACCTCTGCTTCCCGGGTTCAAGTGATTCTCTCACCTCTGCCTCCCAAGTAGCTGGGACTACAGGCATGCAACACCATGCCCAGCTAATTTGTGTACTTTTAGTAGAGACATGGTTTCACCATGTTGGCCAGGTTGGTCTCAAACTCCTGACCTCAAGTGATCTGCTCGCCTCGGCCTCCCAGTGTTAGGATTACAGGTGTGAACCACCGCACCCGGCCGGGACACTTTCAAATGTCAAACTGGTGGTCCAACTTTCCTCCCTCCCACCAAATTCTAGAGTGACCATGTAAGATAGATGCTTCTCGCTTTCAAATTCCAGTCATGGACCTGTTGAGAAAATAGCCAAAAGCAGGAAAGAGGAATAGTAAAATGCCAGGAAAAACACAAAAGGTGAACTCAGAAAATGTAAAAACTTAAAGGAATTATGGAAATAATTAAACCTATTACTTTTATGCCACTGAAAATGAAGCCAAGTGATTTGACAAAGGCTGCTCACAGTTAGCAACATTGGTACAAGACCCCAGGATCAGCACTTATTCTACCACTCGACACTACACTTTCAGTCAATTATTCCTAAGATCCCTTCAAAGTCTTATAATAGCTAATATTTGAGTGCTTCATATCTGCCACGTATTAATCTAAGAGCTTTACTTCTCTTAACTAATTTTTCTTTTTAAAATTTTATCTTCATGACATTCAATAATTCTCTTCTTGACTATCCCATAAAACAGGCAATTATCATTGCCATTTTAAAAATGAGGACACAAGAGAAGCTAAGTAAACTCGCTCAAGATTGCAAAATATGAATGCTGGAGATGGGATTCAAATCATTTTTAGGGACATTTTTTTCCTCCCTTTGTAGAATGTGGAATTCTTGTAAGCATGCCTTTGTCTTGCACATCATCATATACTTCCTCCCCAAATCTCCAGTGCCTAGCACAGTGTAACACACATGGAAATTGTCTACTAAAATAGTGAAGTATTTAATTTTACCCCATTTAAATTGTTAATTCATCAATTCAGTATGCTATTGATTGATGTTTATATATAAGGTACTTTATAAACCTGCTTTCAATCCTTAAAACTCCTCTACAAAGCAAGTAATCCTATTTTACAAGAATGAAATAACTTGTCCAAAACCACATAGCAAGAAAGAGACAAATCTTAGGCCATTCCAAGGGCCACACACACTTGCCACTAAACCACTCTTTTTTTTCTTTTTTTTTTTTTGAGACAGAATTTCGTTCTTGTCACCCAGGCTAGAGTGCAATGGCGCGATCTTAGCTCACTGCAACCTCCTCCCAGGTTCAAGCGATTCTCCTGCCTCAGCCTCCCGAGTAGCTGGGATTACAGGCACACACCACCATGCCCAGCTAATTTTTGTATTTTTAGTAGAGACAGGGTTTCACCATGTTGGTCAGGATGGTCTCGAACTCCTGACCTCAGGTGATCCACCTGCCTCGGCCTCCCAAAGTGCTGGGATTATAGGAGTGAGTCACGGCACCCAGCCTAAACCACCCTTTTCAACACAGTCCCTGTTCTCAAAGACCTCCTAATCTGATAGGGATATCAGATATCATCATTCCAACAACACTCTAAACTCCCTTTAACTCTGTCTTTATATTTAACTATCTGGCAGTACGTCTAACCTAGCCCGGGACAGTTGCAGACAACAGAACCCACTTAAGCAGAAAGGGATGTATTGCAATAACGGACTTTGGCGGAACTTCCAGGAACAACACGTAACCCACAAAATAACACCAATTACACTGCAATGTGATAAGTGCTAAAGCAGAAGCTTGGGGGCCAGGCATGGTGGCTTATGCCTATAATCGTAGCACTTTGGGAGACCAAGGCAGCAAGATCGCTTGAGGCCAGGAGTTTGAGACCAGCCTGGACAACATGGCAAGACCTTATCTCTATAAAAAATACAATTAGCCAGGCATGGTGGCACATACCTGTTGTCTCACCTACTGGAGAGGCTGAGGTGGGAAGATCACTGGAGCCTGGGAGGTCGAGACTACAGTGAGCCATAATCATGCCACTGCAATCAGCCTGGGCAACGAGTAAGACTCTCTCTCAAAACAAACAAACAAAAGTAGTAGCTAGGAAGAGAAAGAGAGTCTGGGGGAAGTAGAGAAGTTAAACAGATAACTGAGTAAGCCTTTTAGGATAAACAGAAATCCTCTAGCAGAGAATACTATTCTTTGACCTCATTAGAACCCTGATTTATTGGCCTCTATTTTCTTCCAATCTATCAGCCCTCCGCTTTTTCTTCAGTTTTCTTCCAATCCAGCTTAGATTCCATAGCCCATCATTCCAACAACACCCTAAACTCCCTTTAACTCTGTCTTTATATTTAACTCTCTGGCAGTACCTCTAACCTGGTCAGGGACAGTTGCAGACAACAGAACCCACTTAAGCAGTAAGGGATGTATTGCAATAAAAGACTTTGGCAGAACTTCCAGGAACAACACGTAACCCACAAAATAATACCACCTTTGCCACAATCCAGGAAAGTTATGGCTATCACTGCAGCAAGCCACCAAACCAGGGAGCTATTGACTGGAGAAATTTACTGCCATGACTGGCAGCAAAACTGGATGACTCACACCCTCCTTCTTTCCACATTTAACTCAGTTCCAAATTCAATTTTCACCTTAGGTGCAAGGGAGTCAAGAAAATGGTTTTTAGTTTTCCAGATTTTTCAGTAAGAGAAGACATATTAGAGGTTAGAATGTGTCTTGAGCAAGCGATGTCCTTGCCATACCCAGAAAGGTTTTCTCCATGCATGCACTAAACCGCCGGATATGCTGGAAAAAAAATTTTTTTTTCCTTGCATCCTACATTTCTCTAGTAACCTCATTCTCCCACACTCCACAGTGACTTTCAAATCTTCTACAATATTCTCAAATTTCTCACAACTGGATCCTCAACTGGATCCTGGATAATCCCTTATCCCCATCGGTTAGCACATCCTCTCCTCCTCTTTACAATCATATCTATGAAAAATACTGTGTAGGTTCACTACCTACATTTTCTTGTCCAAATTCTTGCCTCATATCTGGCTTTTGGCCCAATCACACCAACAAAATAACTCTTGCTAAGGTTACTGTGACCTCCATGATGATAAAAGCCAAAATATGTTTTTCAATCTTCATGTTATTTAAATTCTAGAAATTTCTATCACAAATCATTCTTTTGCTTCTGAGACATTCTTCCAGTCCTCCTTCCTTCCTTCTGTATCTCCTGTAGGTTAATTCACCTGTTCTTCACCATTAAATGTTGGAACTAGTCAAGGTTCTGACTTAGCTGACCTTACCCACACCTATGGCTCAATTCATGTATATACAAATTATGCCCAATTTTATATTCCCAACACAAATCTCTCTTCTGAGCACAAAGCTGTATTTCAAACTGCCTCTTGGATGTCATGAATGACCCCACACAATCAATCAATCAATCAATCAATCAAAACTGGTCTCAGCTGGGAGCAGTGGCTCAGGCCTGTAATCCCAGAATTTTGGGAGGCTGAGGCAGGTGGATCACTTGAGGCCAGGAGTTGGAGACCAGCCTGGCCAATATGGTGGAACCCCATCTCCACCAAAAATACAAAAATTGGCCGGGCACAGTGGAGGCGCCTGTAATCCCAGCTACTGGGGAGGCTAAGGCAGGAGAATTGCTTGAACCTGGGAGGTGGAGGTTGCAGTGAGCCAAGATTGCACCACCACACTCCAGCCTGGACGACAGAGCAAGAACCTGTCTCAAAAAAAAAAAAAAAAAAAAAAAAAAACTGGTCTCTAATCATCTTCTAGTGTTCCCTATCCAGCTTGAGGGATTCCGTGATAGTGAGTGAATGGTACCACCATCTATTCAACTACATAAGCCAGAAACCTAGGAGTTACCTTTGATTCCTCTCTTCACCCCCTAAAATCAACCCATCACCAAGTCCCACCCATTTTACCTCCTATATACCTCTAGAATCTGTCCAATTCTCTGCAGTTCCACCCATATCTCAGTCCTCACTGACATCTCTGACCAGGATTACTGCATATCCCAAGTGGTCCACATACATCCACTAGGGCTTCCCCAACCCCAGTCTGTTCACACCACTGTGCCTGAGGGATCAAGCCCCCTCCTCCACCACACCCCACTGGGGGAAGACGGCTCAGTGGTATCTCATCCGTTTTAAAATAAAAGCTACAAATTCCTGCAAGGTCTGACCGCTATCACGTACAGCTTCATCTTGTACCATACTCCCTTCATTCTCTTTGTACCAGCCACACTGGCTCTTTGTGCTTTTAGTCATTTTCCTCCCAAGTGCCTCAGGGCTCTGAACAAGTAGTTCTCTATGGAAGGTTCTGCCTTCACCTCTTCACCTAATTAATTACAATACTTCCTGCAGCTACCAGCGCAGGCATCTTTTCCTCTGAAAAACCTTCCTGCTTATTTCAGGCACTCATAGCATCAGGCAGCAGTAGGAGGCATTTCCATGTATTAGTGAGGTCATTGTTTAACGTTTTCCCCACCAGAGTTAAACGCCCTGAGAGTAGGGACCGTGTCCGGTTCACAACATACCCCCAACGCGCTGCTAAATAAATATCAGCAGGACGACTGAGGCAATGACCACGTTCATGGGCATGAGTCTCAAATTTCTCAACAAGACTGTGCTCTGGAGAAGGAGTCGGACATTTCCTTCATCACTGTCTCTCTCAGGGGGGCATACAGTAGGCCCTGATCAAAAACTGCAAAATCAGTGGCAGAAACAAGTCAGCCTCCTCGGCCAAATGGGGCACCGGAGGAGGCTGGGACGCAGGCCTTTCTCCCTGGGAATGCCCGGCACAGGACTGGCCACGATGGGCGCTCTTGAAGAAGGGAGCCGCAGGGGCTGGGTCTTGCCGCCAGAGACCCCAAGGCTCCGCTCCTGCCCCGAAAGGGAGCCCAGGCTACTACTTACCACAGCTGGGGACTCGGGGCCCGCCTCCCACCCCTTGCTATCAGCACCCTCAGCTGAGAAGGGCAGGTTCAGACTGCACAACCGAGGCGTCGCCTCCAGACTCAGGCAGCCACCCACCCCGTTCTTCCTCATACGTACTAGGCGTCAGCTCCAGGTCCCCGAGTCGCGGCGCTGAACTAAACGCCGACCCCAGTCAGCCAGCGCGTTTCCACCCACAAGACCCAGCGCGCCTAGGGCGGTCGCCAGCTCCGTCCACCAATCCTGGTATCGCACTCTCATGACGTCAGAAAGATATGCCCAATAACAAGAGACTATCCGAGGGCGGTGCAAATGGGAATATTGAAAGCCGATTGGTTCTTCCAAGCTGGAAGTTGTGGAGGAAGGACTAAGTTGGAACCAATTGCGTGGCGCCTGAGAGTGTCAGCGCGGTCAGTGGCGGCGCTGAAGAGACCGGTTGCCGCCATGATAGAACAGCAGAAGCGTAAGGGCCCAGAGTTGCCGCTGGTTCCAGTCAAGCGGCAGCGGCATGAGTTGCTGTTGGGAGCGGGGTCTGGCCCAGGAGCCGGGCAGCAGCAGGCGACGCCGGGAGCTTTGCTGCAAGCGGTAAGTGAAGAAGCAGGCGGCCTTTGGCCCTCAGCTCATCTTCCTCCCCTCAGAGCGCTGATCCCCGACACTTTACCGCATTGCGGGGGCAGAACGAGAGTTTCTACGCAGAGTTAAAGCACATAAACACTGTAAAAGCTCCCCATAGCCTGCGAATGCTGCGTACGTGTTCCCCCGTTTGGCGCCCGTTTTCAGCCTCTCGACTGCCCTGAGATAGCATTAGAATTAGAGTTGAGGACCTTGGGCTCAAAACCCTGACCCGGGTTTAAGCATCCTGACTCTAACATGGATCTGGCATAGAATAAAAATTCCGAAGAGTTTGTAGAATGAATGAATGAGGGAGGGAAGAAAAAAGGGAAATGATTTGTGTTGGCTCGTTTTGGGACTTTGGGCAAGTTGCTTTTCCCTTTATTTCTCTGCACTAGTATTATTAGCAACTAAATAGCAGCTAACATTCATTGACTGTTGTACTAAAGTGTTTCGTATATGAAATTTCCATTGATCTTGGTAGCAGCCTGTTAGGAACGTTATTAACCCATTTTGCAGATGGAAAAACAGACTTACCAAGTACGTGATAGAAGCAGATTTCGAACTGAGAAACCATGCTCCTAACTACATTTTTTGTAAGATAGAAATAGTGATCACACTTCTAATGTCCTGTTTAGGCTCAGACGAGGAAATACGAGTGTCCTCACATCTCCTCAATAAATCCTGCTGGCACCGTGCTCAAAATAGGTCTAGAATTGCTACTTCTACCATCTCCATCATTGCCTCATGGCCTAAGCCATTATTATCTCATCTGGCATTTTTGTAGTGGGACCCTAACTGGTCTTCCACTTTCTGCCTTTGTATCAGCGCCTGTTACCAAGCCAATAACCAGAGGAATCCTTCTAAACATCAGATCACATTACACTCTGCAGAAAACTTTCTGGTGGCTTTGTACTTCATCCAGAGTAAAAACCAAAATTCTTGTAATTATTTGCCCTCTTTCCCTTTACCTCTCTTACCAATTTCTTATTGCTCACCTGGCTTCAGTTACACTCTGTTCCAAGCCTCTGCCTCAGGACGTTTGCATTTGCTGTCCTCTCTGTGGGATTGCTCTTCACAAATGTTTACATGGTTTACTATTCAGCTCCTGTGAATATTTGCCCAAATGTAATTTTTTCAGTGAGGATTTTCCTGACCACCCTATTTTAAATTGCAGTGCCACATACTGTGGAACCCACATTGCTTCTCTCTCTCTCTTTTTTTGTTTTTTTGTTTTTAGACAATCTCTCTGTGTTGACCACTGGCTCAGTGCAGCCTCCACCACCTGGGCTCAAGTGATCCTCCTGCCTCAGCCTCCTGAGTAGCTGGGACCACAGACACACACCACCACATCTAACTAATTGTATTTTTTTGTAGAGACAGGATTTCACTCCTGAGCTCAAGCAATCCGCACACCTTGGCCTCCCAAAATGCTGAGATTACAGGCATGAGCCACCGTGCCCATCCCTTCTTTTGCTCTATAGCACATGACACCACATATATAGTTTGCTTGTTTTCTCTCACCTTCCCTTCTCCCTTCCCCCTTTCCCACTGGAACAGCGAGCTCCATTGTTTATTTTGTTCATTGCTGTTTGCCCAGTGCCTAGCACATAACTTCTTTTTTTTTTTTTTTTAAGATGGAATTTTGCTCTTGTCGCCCAGGCTGGAGTGGAGTGGCGCAATCTCGGTGCACCACAACCTCCGCCTCCCGGGTTCAAGCGATTCTCCTGCCTCAGCCTCCTGAGTGGCTGGAATTACAGGCGCCCGCCACCATGCCTGGCTAATTTTTGTAGTGGGTGCCTGTAATCCCAGCTACTCGGGAGGCTGATGCAGGAGAATCGCTTGAACCCAGGAGGCGGAGTTTGCGATGAGACGAGATCGCGCCATTGTACTCCAGCCTGGGCAACAGAGCAAGACTCCTTCCCAAAAAATAAATAAATAAATATGAAAATGCTGGAAAGTACTGAAGAGATTTGGGGATTATGGGTAGTATACTTCTCCCATTTGACAAGTGAGCATATCAGCCCATGTTTAGATGAATTGCCCAAGTGTCATCTTGGTGTCCAAGACCATAATCAAAACTACTTCACCCATGCTGAGGATCCCTTTGCTATGAAAAAATAAGAAATAAAAATAGGCCAGGTGCAGTGGCTCATGCCTATAATCCCAGCACTCTGGGAGGCCAAGGCAGGCAGATCACATGAGGCCAGGAGTTTGAGACCAGCCTGGCCAACATGGTGAAACCCCATCTCTACTAAAAATACAAAAATTAGCCAGGCGTGGTTGTGCATGCCTGTAATCTTGGCTGCTCAGGAGGCTGAGGCACCAGATCCCTTGAACCCAGAAAGCATAGGTTGCAGTGAGCCGAGATCACACCACTGCACTCCAGCCTGGGTGACAGAGCAAAACTCTGTCTCAAAACACACAAAAAAAATTTTAAATAAAACAAAACTATTTCACCCAGTACTCCATACCAAGCAGAGTTGTTGGGAAAGTCAGTTCCATCATTTGTTAAATGAGCCAGGCCAAATGTGGTGGCTCATTCCTATAATCTTAGTGCTTTGGGAGGCCAAGGAGGGAGGCCAGGAGTTTGAGACCAGCCTAGGCAACGTAGCAAGACCTCATCTCCACAAAAACTAAAAAAATTAGCATGGCATGCTAGTTCATGCCTGTAGTCCTGGCTACTCAGGAGGCTGAGGCAGGAGGATCACTTGAGCCAAGGAGTTTGAAGCTGCAGTGAACCATGATCACACTACTGCAGTCCAGCCTAGGTGACAGAGTGAGACCCTATCTCCAAAAAAAAGTTGGTCGTACAACAAGAGCTGAGAGAGTGAACAAGAGAGTCATTATAACAGGTAGATAATGGAAAGTTTCAGAGAGTATCAAGTTGGAGGCATTCATGTGAGAAGAGCTGCCATTCTGTAAGTCAGATGAAACCCACTTAATCATTGTTTTCTTGGTCTTTTCCCTCCACTCCCCACCCCCTAATTTTGTAGCCTCCTTTGCCTGTATGCAGTAGTTACCTTGTGCTTCTCTTTTGTTTAGGGACCTCCAAGGTGTTCCTCCCTTCAAGCCCCAATCATGCTGCTCTCTGGACATGAAGGGGAAGTATACTGCTGCAAGTTCCACCCCAACGGATCCACCTTAGCATCTGCAGGATTTGACCGACTGATATGTGAGGCATAGTTTTTGAATCTGGAATAATTTTTCCTGCCAGATACTGATTTTTTTTTTAAATCTTGGGTGCCACAGAAGGTATCACTCTATGATGGCAACATAACAGGCTACATGGCTAATATGCTAAAATTGGGGCATGAACATGCTGAATGATCTTGGGTGTAGAACCTGGAGTCCATGGGGTAAATACAGAAGCCATTATTTTACTAGTTGGAAAGTGAGTTGTTCTGGTTTGAGAATGTCTTCCTCATAGAGGCAAATCTCCAGCTAATTTACCAAGGCACTTAGCAATCTAGACATAACAGGTTAATGGCAGTAATGAGGAGAGAAATAACTTTTATTTTCCCAAAGGTATAAGGTCCTCTTAATTCACACCCAGAATCCTAGCTAGCATATGGGAAGGAAGGAATCCTAAAGTGGTAACTCCCTTAAATAATCTACCTGTACATCATTAGGATCTACTACCAGATTTCCATTTTTGAGAAATAAGAATTTCTCATACCCATTTTTGAGAAGTAAGTAGAAAAAGTCATTTTATTTATACTCCAGCAAATGAAGCCAGAAGGAAAAAAAATCAGATGCTTCTGTTGCTACTCTCTTGCCAGATTATGGGATGAAATGAGTTATTTGGCTCTTTTCTGTTAACTCTTTTCCTCGGTGCCGGGTGGATGATACCCGTCTTCACTGCCCATTTTGATTTGGATGTTCTGGCTCTATGATGCTTAAGCTTACTAGTGGCCAAACGTCTGGATTGCTTAGGGATCTTTGCAGAACATATACGAATTATTGATAGGCTTAATTTCATCAGACAAACTACATAGTTTTTTTTGTTTGGTTGGTCGGTTGGTTTTTTAGAGACAGAGTCTCACTCTGTCACCCAGGTTGGAGTGTGGTGGCGCGATCTCGGCTCACTGCATCCTCCGTCTCCTGGGTTCAAGTGATTCTCCTGCCTCAGTCTCCCAAGAGCTGGGATTGTAGGCGTCTGCCACTACACCCGGCTGATTTTTTTATTTTTAGTAGAGATGGGGTTTCGCCGTATCAGCCATGCTGGTCTCGAACTCCTGACCTCAAGTGATCCACCCACCTCGGCCTCCCAAAGTGCTGGGATTACAGGTGTGAGCCACCGTGCCTGGCCTGAGAACTGTTGTTCTGATAAATTTATAAGTACCCTTTGCCTAGTAATGCTCACAGAACCCGTCTCCCTAACAGTACTGTGGAATGTCTATGGTGACTGTGATAACTATGCCACACTGAAGGGACACAGTGGAGCAGTGATGGAATTGCATTACAACACAGATGGCAGGTGAGTATTCTGCATAATGGAATGACAGCTTCTTATACTAATTCTTCTTGGCGTCCTTTCACCTTTCATCCTTTCTCAGGAGACCCTGCTATCAAAAACTACTAATTTTGGGTAGCTACTTTAGTATCCGATTTATCACTGTCACCCCAAGTGAGGTGTTTATAGTCTGTGTATGCAAATATAAAGATGTTATATCTGTCATTTCAACAACCCAGACAAATTTTTCTTTTTTTAAGACATAAAATAAATGTGATTTTTATGTGTAGGCTGGAGTGCAGTGGCACAAACATGGCTCACTGCAGCCTCAACCTCCTGCTCGAGGGATCCTCCCACTTCAGCCTCCCAAATAGCTGGGGCCACAAGCCCACGCCTCCATGCCCAGCTAATTTTTAAAAATCATTTGTGGAGACATGGTCTTGCTGTATTGCTCCTGAGCTCAAGCAGTCCACCTGCCTTAGCCTCCCAAAAATGCTGTGATTACAATAATTAACCACCACGCCTGGCCTGAAATCAGCTATTTCTATTATAAAAATCATTTCTTTTGAGAAACAAAAAAAAGCAGAAAGATGAAAAAATAGTCTATATTTCTACCACTCCAAAGATAATCAGTGTTAATTTTTATTTTTTTTTTTAATTTGAGACGGAATTTCACTCTTGTAGCCCAGGCTGGAGTGCAATGGCACGATCTCGGCTCACTGCAACCTCCGCCTCCCAGGTTCACGTGATTCTCTTGCCTCAGCCTCCAGAGTAGCTGGGATTACAGGGATGCATCACCATGCCTGGCTAATTTTGTATTTTTTGTAGAGACTGGGTTTCTCCATGTTGGTCAGGCTGGTCTTGAACTCCCAACCTCAGGTGATCCGCCCACCTCAGCCTCCCAAAGTGCTGGGATTACAGGCATGAGCCACCGCGCCTGGCCAATCACTGTTAATTTTATACATTTTTCTAATGCCTTTTTTTCTACTCAGAACTGTTTAGTTTTTGCATATTTGTTAGAACTATGTGTACAATCTTTTTTATTTATTTATTTTATTTTATTTTTTTGAGACGGAGTCTTGCTCTGTCGCCCAGGCTGGAGTGCAGTGGTGCGATCTCAGCTCACTGCAAGCTCCGTCTCCCGGGTTTACACCATTCTCCTGCCTCAGCCTCCTGAGTAGCTGGGATTACAGGTGCCCGCCACCACGCCCGGCTAATTTTTTTGTATTTTTAATAGAGATGGGGTTTCACCGTGTTAGCCAGGATGGTCTCGATCTCCTGACCCTGTGATCCGCCCGCCTTGGCCTCCCAAAATGCTGGGATTACAAGCGTGAGCCACCGCACCTGGCCAGAACTGTGTGTACAATCTTATTTGCTGCTTTTTTCTCTTAACATTGCTCAGCCAACATCTGATGTCATAAACGTTATTTTAATGACTATATTATTTTAGAATATATTATAGATAATATAGAAATCTGGCTATACAAAAGTAATTACATTGTTAGGTAGTCTGGTAAACATTCATTGTTTTACATTTCTGACCTCTAAAATCTTAGGGTGCTCCATCAATTGATACATAGCATTGTATACATTTTAAATAAAGCATTAGAAAGCTGGGCCCGGTGGCATGTGCTTATAATCCCAGCTATTTGGGAGGCTGAGGCAGGAGGATTCCTGGAGCCCAAGAGTTCAAAACCAGCCTGGGCAACACAGTGAGACTCCATCTCAAAAAAATGAAAAAAGAAAGCATTACAAGATCAGTTATAACTTAGAAAGCATCCTCAGAGGCTGGGCGTGGTTGCTTACGCCTGTAACCCTAGCACTGTAGGAGGCTGAGGCAGGAAGATTGCTTGAGCCCAGTTCAAGACCAGCCTGGGCAACATAGTGAGACCTTGCCTCTACAAATGATTTTTAAAAATTAACTGAGCATGGTGGCACAGACCTGTGGTCCCAGCTACTCAGGAGGCTGAGGTGGGAGGATCACTTGAGCCCAGGAGGTCAAGGCTGCAGTGAGCCATGATTCCAACCCGGGTGACAGAGCAAGATCTCATCTCAAAAAAAAAAATGAAAGAAAGAAATTGTCCTCAGAGACAAAAGAAAAACTTTGGTAAAGAGAAAAGATTGGAGTCACTCAGCTGTCAGGTCGGTACCACAGTCTGTCTGATCTCTGCAGCACCAGGGAGTTATTAAACATTTCCAAGTGAGAGGGTGTCTTATGTTTAAAATGTTACCTATCACAAAAGAGGAAAAGATAGAGCAAACTGCTACATTAGATGTATGTCATGGGGACTCAAAGAAGGGGAATTTTTTAAACTTCACAGGGGTAGATCTTTTATCTGGGCCATCTGGGCCTAGAGCACAAATAGGATTTTGGTAGGGTGAGGCATTCCAGCATCATGGGCAAACTGGCGTAGCACAACAGGTCAGTGATCTTGAAAAATTTGGCACCTTTTGGCAAGTAGGAAAGATAGATTGTTACTGTTTATCTTCACTTATTTCTTTTTTATTCTTTCTCTTACTTTCTAGTATGCTTTTCTCAGCATCCACAGATAAAACCGTGGCTGTGTGGGATAGTGAAACAGGTGAGAGGGTTAAAAGGCTAAAGGGACATACTTCCTTTGTGAATTCCTGTTACCCAGCCAGGAGAGGCCCTCAGCTTGTCTGCACTGGCAGTGACGATGGCACAGTTAAGGTGGGTATTGTCTCTCCGTGTTCCAGTTTCTGAGGTGATGTGATGTGAACCTTATCTTGCCTTGCCACTGGTACTCTAGCTTCCTGTGCAAAACTTAATTTTAGCAGTCATTTCCCATAACACACTTGAAATTTTTCCCCATTTAAAATAAAACATTTAATTCATGTTTTAATTACCCTACAGAATAATAATAGAACCATAGAATAAATTGTTACTTGAAATAGGCCGGGCGCTGTGGCTCACGCCTGTAATCCCAGCACTTTGGGAGGCCGAGGCGAGTGGATCACGAGGTCAGGAGATCAAGACCATCCTGGCTAACACGGTGAAACCCCGTCTCTACTAAAAATACAAAAAATAAGCCGGGCGTGATGGCGGGCACCTGTAGTTCCAGTTGCTCGGGAGGCTGAGGCAGGAGAATGGTGTGAACCCGGGAGGCGGAGCTTGCAGAGATCGCACCACTGCACTCCAGCCTGGGCGACAGAGCAAGACTCTGTCTCAAAAAAAGAAAAGAACTGTGACAGTAATATGCGTGTCTTTCAAGGCTGTTATGAGTATCCCCACCAACAGGGAGGCAGCAAAAAAAAAAAAAAAAGAAAGGCTGTTCTGAGATTATAGACAATATATAAAAAGTTCAGTGAATAGTTTTAGTATGGCACAAGATGGGAACTTAAACATCGTTTATTCAGATGGTTGCCAGCCTATCTTTATATCATCATCACCTGAAGAACCTGTTAAAAATACCCAAAGAATCTGGTTCAGTGGATCTGCAATGGGAATCAGATATTTTAATGTGTCCTTCAAGTGATTCAGTGTAGCCAGTCTCACATTCTGGGAGCCACTGATCTCACTGAGCATCCTCATTTTATAAATAAGGAAACTGAGGCCTAGAAATAATAATTTATCTCAGAGGCACACAAGGACACAGTACATCATAGTACCAACCATTTGATTCTCTCTTTGACACGAATTTTGGACTCTGGTTTATATTTTAATTGTTAAACAGTGAGGGACTTCAAAAGAGTACATCTGGGAAACTACACCCCCATACTTCTTATTGCTTTTTAAATGAATTAATGAATTTGCTTTTTTTTTTTTCTTTGAGACAGGGTCTTGCTCTATCGCCCAGGCTGGAGTGCAGTGGCACAATCTTGGCTCACTGTAACCTCCACCTCCCAGGTTCAAGTGATTCCCCAGCCTCAGCCTCTTGAGTAGCTGGGATTACAGGTGCGCACCACCATACCTGCCTAATTTTTGTATTTTTGGTAGAGATGGGGTTTCACCATGTTGCCCAGGCTGGAGTGCAGTGGCGCAATCTGGGTTCAAGCAGTTCCCCTGCCTCAGCCTCCCTAGTAGCTGAGACTACAGGGACCCATACCACGCCCAGCTAGTTTTTGTATTTTCAGTAGAGGCAGGGGTTCATCATATTGGCCAGGCTGGTCTCAAACTCCTGACCTTGTGATCCACCCCCCTCGGCCTCCCAAAGTGCTGGGATTACGGGCGTGAGCCACCACACTTGGCTGAGACGTTTTTCTACTGAGTGGTTTTCTTATACCTAATCACTTGGGGCCCCTTGATGGTTGGATGGGAGGAGAGTCTGTGGTTTAAGATTGGTTTCTAAACCAGAGCTCTGACCTAGATGTCACTGTAGTTGGAGAGTCTTAACAGTAGCTGATTTACTAATTGTCATTTCAGAAGATAGTAAGAGGTGGAAATGCCCCAGTGAATTTTGTTAACATTATTATTGAGGGCCTGCTGTAATAAACATCTAGGAACTATTTAGGTAGTAGAAAAAGAGTATATGTCCTTTCTGTCTTCCTTTTGCTTTTTTGCTTCTCTTCTGCCTTAATTAAACATGATTTGGAATAGTTATTTTTACCTTATTACTCAAGTTAATACTTTTTTTAATGAGCAGTATGTCACATCACCTAAAGATGACTGCTTTTTAACCAGCTCCGATTTTTAATGTCAGTATATTTATATTTAAGGCATCATTAAACAGCTTTTTGCAATGTACTTTTCAGTTACTTGTGAAGTTGGAATGCTTTGTGTTATTGTATTTTTGTTACTAGGTTGCAAGTACAGGAATTGAATAACTTCAGTTTAAGAGGGAAAAAAGTCATGTTGCTTTTTACATGTCAGAGTTCTTAACAGAAAGCAAAGGTTTCCAACAGCACTTGCATTTTTAGTCTAAAAGCATTCTGGGCATTATTCATACAGATCGTTTTCAAACTTTTTATCAAGTGCATTCTTCTAATAAAATTAAGTGAAATACTGCTGTATGTGTGTATGTACTCATATATATATAAATTTCCCTTTCATGAGCAGTTCAGTCCTAAAGCCAGTTATATAGGCCAAAGCAGGGAAGGTGCTCTAGTTAGAGATGGGCCAAGGTGGCCCAGAGTAGGGTGTCAGAGCACAAGTGTGGTAAGGAGAGCATCCACACTGGGCAGGGCAGTACATTGTAGGGAGTAGTCAGAGAGTGAGGAAGGCATCCATACAACACAGGGTAGGTAACCAGTGTGGGGAATTTGAGGGTGAGGGAGGGGCAGCAGCCCAACAGTGCCCTAATGGGGTGAAAGGGTCGCCTGTACATGAAGCAGTACGGGGAGAATGTGGATGTCAAAGCCTGAACTGAGGGCATCCACACAGGGTAGAAATGATTTGGTGTAGGGAGTCTGAGACTGAGCAAGATGATGACAGCATGCTTGGAGAAGTGCAAACTGGAAAAGAGCCGTAGCAGAGTGATGAGGGTGTTCACACAGAGGAATGACCCAAGTTGGTTAAGGAAGAGTCACACATGGCTTCAACCAAGAATGGGAATCACAATTCAAGTAGGGAAAGGAGGAAAATTATCCAGGGGAAGGGTGGAAGAGAATATGGGAAACTGGTTGCATGCAGGAAGCGTAATCAAATATATTGAATTTAATGGGAGGCTGATTTCTCTGTCCAAGAACAGAGTTACCAGTACAAAAGAGAAGACTAAAATGAATCTTGTGTGAGGTATAAGTGTGAACTCACAATATTCAATATAGAAACATATAGAAAAAATAGACATAAATGTGTGAGTGTGTGTGTGTGTACCTAAATGTACATATATTGCCTGACTGTCCACTGAAAAGGTTTAGGAGCAACAAGACCCCAATAGCAATAGCACCCCTTACTGCACAGGTACTGTTTTCCATTAAAAGGAACCAGGGCTCCTATTTCAGCCCAGGGGCAGTGAAAGTACAAGATAAGCCTTGTACTTGTCAAGGCTTATTTTGTCAAAACAACATCCTAACTAAATTATCAAATCGACCTAATTAGTAATGGGACAAGACAACATCATGAGCCATTTGCTAGGATACAACAAAGATGCAGCATCATTTCTGTGATATTCCTACCAAAGATGTATAACTTAAATCTAATCAAGAGGAAACATAAGACAAACCTAAATTGGGGATGATGACTGTCCTGTAACTTTCAGAAGTGTTGAGTTCATAAAACTCAAGAAAAGTTTGAGAGAGTCTTGCAGGCTGGAGTCTAAATTTAACATATGATTCCAGACTGAATCCTTGTGCAATAAGACATTTGGGATAACTGGTAAAACTTGAGTGGGATTTGAGGATAAAATGGTGATAGTGTATCTGTATTTCTTGATTTTGATGGTTATGTTGAGATGATGTAGGAGAACATCTTTGTAGGACAGACACTATTTAGGAGTGATAAGGGGCCAGGTGCAGTGGCTTATGCCTGTAATCCTAGCACTTTGGGAGGCCTAGGCAGGTGGATCACTTGAGGTCAGGAGTTCGAAACCAGCCTGGCCAACTTGAAGAAACCCTGTCTCTACTAAAAATACAAAAAAGCCGGGCATGGTGGCAGATGCCTGTAATACCAGCTACTCAGGAGGCTGAGGCAGAATTGCTTGAACCCGGGAGGTGGAGGTTGCAGTGAGCGGAGATCACGCCACTGCACTCCAGCACGGGCAACAGACAGAGTGAGACTCCCATCTCAAAAAAAAAAAAAAAAAAAAAAGTGATAAGGCATTGGGTAAGCAACTTACTCTCAAATGATTTAGACCAAAAAAAGTGTTCTTTTTACTTCCAAGTTTTCTGTAAATTTATGATTGCTTCAAAGTAAAATAATTATTAAAAGTGGTAGTTATCTGGAACTAAAATTCTAAATTATTTTAAACAAACTTTGACTACCATGACTTTTAGGAGAAAGACAAAGATAGATTTGACCTGAGTGAAGTATCTATTGAGACAAAGATTATAGTACAGTTTATAAAAGATATAGGATCTAAATTATTAAGGCCTTGAATTCCAGGTTAAGAAGTTTGGACTTGATTCTGTAACCACAGGAGTTGGGGGAGTGGGAGATGTTGGGCATGTAGGAGAGGAGTGAAGCGTTCTTTTTGGACCATTTATCTGAGTAATGAACTAATTTTTAGTTCGTATTTACATGAACAAAGAAGAAACTACTTTTCATCCTAAACCATGAGAATTGGGAGGAAGAGGCATCTTGGCACAGATCCTACTCAGACTCTCCTTGTTGACTACAGGATTGAAGTTAAGCCTATGACCTTCCCTAAAGTTCCGTGGCTGATTCCTTTCTTTTTGATGCCAGCCCTTTAAAACTTGGAACAGTCACCCCAAAGTCTCTTTCTTCTGAATGAAACGACCCATACTCTTAAAACATTTACTTGTGGTTCATCTTCTCAAGTGTGTCATTCATTTATTGAAACATCTCTGAGCCCTCTCTGTGTTATCCATGCTTTAAAAATGTAGAGCTATAAGGGTTTGTTTGTTTAAGAGATGGGGTCTTGGCCAGGTGCAGTGGCTCACGCCTGTAATCCCACCACTTTGGGAGGCCGAGGTGGGTGGATCACTGGAGGTCAGGAGTTCGAGACCAGCCGGGCCAACATGGTGAAACCCCCGTCTCTACTAAAAATACAAAAATGAGCTGGGCGTGGTGGCGCATGCCTGTAATCCCAGCTATCCAGGAGGGTGAAGCAGGAGAATTGCTGGAACACGGAAGCAGAGGTTGCAGTGAGCCGAGATGCCGGCACTCACCCAGGCTGGAGTACAGATCCGCAATCACGGCTCACTGCAGCCTCAACCTTTCTGGCCCAAGCGATCCTCCCATCTCAGCCTCCCAAGTAGCTGGGACTATAGGCATATACCACCACACCGAACTTTTTGTTTTTATTTTGTAGAGACGAGGAATCACCATGTTGCTCAGGCTGGTCGCTAACTCTGGGCTAAAGCCATCCTCCTGGCCTCGGCCTCCGAAAGTGCTGGGGTTACAGGCATGAGCCACCACACCTGGCCCTCTAAGAATTTTATAGTTTTAGCTCTTACATTTAGGTCCTTGATCCATGTTGAATTAATTTTTGTGTATCATGTTAGGCAGGGGCTTACCTTCATTCTTTGGCATGTGGTTAGCCAGTTGTCTTAGCACAATTTGTTGAGAAGACTACTTTTTCCTTCTATATGGACCATAGTTACTTGCTTCTTTGCATGCCTTGTATTTTGTTGAAAACTAGGCATTTAAATATTATAGCGTGGTGACTCTGGAAATTAGGTCCCCAGAGCTGCTTATTGTAGTTGTTTGTTTAGTGACTTTCTGTGGGTTGGGGTACGGTGAGGGTGGTTGGTTGGTTGGTTTTTGAGACAAAGTCTCGCTCTGTAGCCCAGGCTGGAGTGCAGTAGTGCGATCTTGGCTCACTGCAACCTCCACCCCCCGGGTTCAAGTGATTCTTGCACCTCAGCTTCCTGACTAGCTGGGGTTACAGGGGCACACCACCATGACCAGCTAATTTTTGTATTTTTAGTAGAAACAAGGTTTTACCATGTTAGCCACGCTGGTCTTGAACTCCTGACCTCAAGTGATCCATCCACCTCGGCCTCCCAAAATGCTGGGATTACAGGCGTGAGCCACCATGCCCGGCCTGTTTAGTGAATTTTTGAACTAATTTTGTAAAGTTTGCATTCTTTGTCCTGTGTGACCACTGAATTCTTTTTTTCGTTAGCTTAGTGGTCAGCTAGTGAATGACAGAAGTTTCCTAAATTACCTACAACAACAAGAACAAAAATTCTCCCAGTCTTTGCAGATTGTCTTTTTGTATGTTGGAGCCTGCCTTCAACTCCTTGCCATGCAGTTTACATCTCTCCTTAGCTTTCACTTCCTGCTTGTGCAGAGCCTGAAGGTCAACCAGAGAGCTTACGGCCTTCTCAGATCTTTTCTAAGTATGTGCCCAGCCCTGGACATGCAAGTGGTCTAGATTGCCAGGGGTGGGCCAGGCGTGGTGGCTCATACCTGTAATCTTAGCACTTTGGGAGGGCGAGGCAGACAGATCACTTGAGGCCAGGAGTTTGAGACCAGCCTGGTCAACATGGCGAAACCCTGTCTCTACTAAAAATACAAAAATTAGCTGGGCATAGCTACTCGGGAGGCTGAGACATGAGAATTGCTTGAGCCCGTGAGGTGGAGGTTGCAGTGAGCCAAGATCGCACCACCGCACTCCGGCCTGGGTGACAGAGGGAGAGTCTGTCCCTAGATAGATAGATAGATAGAGATAGATAGATAGATTAGATAGATATAGATGATAGAAAGATAGATAGATAGATAGATAGATAGATAGATAGATAGCCTAGGCGACAGAGGGAGAGTCTGTCCCCAGATTAGATAGACAGACAGATAGATAGATAGATAGATAGATAGATAGATAGATAGATAGATAGATAGCCTAGGCGACAGAGGGAGAGTCTGTCCCCAGATTAGATAGATAGATAGGTAGATAGATAGATAGTTCCCCAAATTGTCTCCTTCCCCAGCCCTTCCTCCCAAGGTTTTTGGTTTGTATTTTTGCCCCAACTGTTTTTCCTTGCCCCCAGGAACCAGAGGCTAATAATGTCCTTTCCTTTAAATGTTTTCAAGAGAAGTTCCAAGTTAGGCAAAATAAATGTAAGTCCTTTGGGCTCATCCTTCAGGGAGCCACCAGACAGGTAAAAATAAACAATTTTTATTGTTTGTTCTTTGACAATAAGAAATAGGCCCCCTTTGCTTCCTCAGTACTAGGAAACCATACTGGGAATATGGGTTATCTTCAAAGCTGTTGCTGAGCAGGAGACAGAGCCAGCACAAGTTAAAACACTACAAAGCCCTTTTACTGGGACTCAGGGAGTTTTTTGTTTCCTTTTTCCTCATTAAGGGTTTGCCGGGTTACTATAAACTTTTGATTAGTTTTGAGAGTTCCAACAGTTGATTCTGACAGATTTTGCTGGTTAATTTGCTGCTTTCGTGGAGGGACAAGCTTTTGTCATTGTTTATTATACTATTTTCACTGACATACCCTCTATTTTTTTAAATGTGGGTTGCAGCCTACTAATGAATTAGTCTCTACGGTTTGAAAAAATTGTCTGATATCCTTGTTGTTCTAAAAAATATATGAACTAAGTAGTTAGGGGAATTCCATTCTAAGAGTATGTTGATTTAACTCTGTTCACTTTAACAAAGAAGTCTGAAAATATAACCGAAGTTTTGTTTCACCAGCCTTCAAATGTCTTGGCAAAATTGAGGACACTGCTTACCATGTGTGTTATTAGGATATCCAGGAGTTAGTGATATAGGATCCCAATTATAGATGTGTTCATGTCCACAAAGTCCTCGTACTTAAGGGATATTTGTACTGTGCAATTGCTTCTTAGAATGATGTTGCTGATAGACTGTCTTGTCCTTTGCTTCAGCTTTGGGACATCCGGAAGAAAGCAGCCATCCAGACATTTCAGAACACGTACCAGGTGTTAGCTGTGACCTTCAATGACACAAGTGATCAGATTATTTCTGGTGGAATAGACAATGATATCAAGGTATGTTTATGTTTATGATATATTTCCATTTCATCTGTCTGCACTTAGAAACGAATTTTTTCAAACTTCTGAGATTGTGGTAGCTTTGCACTTAATACCAACTGAAAGGAAAATAGTAACTTGGAACTTATTTTCTTTTTCTCCTGTCTTCATTGACTTCCTAAATTAAAGGTTGCATTGCAGATCTTATAAATGCTGTCAGGGACCAGGCACTTAATGTGAAGTGTGAAGTCTCTGTAGGGGGACTATGTAAAAAATAAAGAGTGCATTTCCTTTTAAAGACATTCAAAATCTTTTTTTAACCATCTTGGTTTAAAGAGAGCAGTGAATCAGTTTGTGATTCTGTATCCTCATCTCTCACTGTGTTTTTCTTTTTGACACTATGGAAAGAGAGTTTTCTAAGTTTCTCTAAGAATGAGAGAAGGTAATGATATTAAAGAGGCAATAGACCATATGGCAGTACAGTGTAGCTCAAACTTTCAAGTAATTGACTTGGGTTCTAATCCCAGTTTCACCATTTTCTAGTTTTGTGACTTCAAGCACCTTCTTTAAGCCTCTTTTTCTTGTGTGAATGGTGAGGGGGTAATGATAAAAAAAAAAACAGTAGCATCTACCACATACCATTGTGGGGATTAAATGAGCCTGATTCATTAGAGCACTTAGCAGAATTCCTGGACATAACAAGTGCCAGGAAATGTATTATTTTGGGCCTGCACAGCTTCTGTCTTCCTTTCCTATTGGCTTCCTTGGGATCTTAACGACTTTGACCTTACCTTCTGCTTTATACTAAGAAGAGTAACTGTCAGATAAATAGCTTTCTGTGTTGTCCTTACCTAGAAGTTGTACTGTATTTCCATCCCTCGTTGTTTACTTTGCTGTTACTTTGGATGAAATATCCTTGCTTTTGGCCAGGTGTGGTGGCTCACACGTGTAATCCCTGCACTTTGGGAGGCCGAGGCGGGTGGATCACAAGGTCAGGAGACCGAGACCATCCTGGCCAATGTGGTGAAACCTCGTCTCTACTGAAAATACAAAAATTAGCTGGGTGTGGTGGTGGTGTGCCTGTAATCCCAGCTACTCAGGAGGCTAAGGCAGGAGATTACTTGAACCTGGGAGTCAGAAGTTGCGGTGAGCTGAGATCACGCCACTGCACTCCAGCCTGGCCACGGAGCAAGACTCCATCTCCAAAAAAAAAGAAAGGAATATCCTTGCTTTTGTCTAAAGGTAGTCTTTTTTTTTGAGTCAGAGTCTTGCTCTGTAGCCCAGGCTGGAGTGCAGTGGTGCTATCTCAGCTCACTGTAACCTCTGCCTCCTGGGTCCCAGTTCAAGCAATTCTCCTGCCTCAGCCTCCTGAGTAGCTGGGATTACAGGCATGTGCCACCAAGCCCAGCTAATTTTTGTATTTTTTAGTAGAGACAGGGTTTCACCATGTTGGGCAGGCTTATCTCAAACTCCTGACCTTGTGATCCACCTGCCTCGGCCTCCCAAAGTGCTGGGATTACAGGTATGAGCCACCGTGCCCGGCCTAAAGGTAGTCCTTTAAATGTGAGGGTTTCAATCCTTCGTCACTTCTTTCAACCTCTTCTTTTCTACTTTTCTTTTTTTTGAGACAGAGTCTCACTCTGTCGCCCAGACTTGAATGCAGTGGCGTGATCTTGGCTCACTGCAACTTCTGCCTCCTGGGTTCAAGCAATTCTCTTGCCTTAGCCTCCTGAGTAGCTGGGACTACAGGCATGTGCCACCATGCCTGGCTAGTTTTGTATTTTTGGTAGAGACAGGGTTTCTCCATGTTGTTCAGGCTGGTCTCGAACTCCTGACCTCAGGTGATCCACCCGCCTTGGCCTCCCAAAGTGGGATTACAGGCATGAGCCACCAAGCCTGGCCCAAAACTTCTTAAAAAGGATGATGATGGTGGTGGTGATAATATTGTTATCATCATTATCTAACACATAGTGCTTACTTTCTGCCAGTTGTTGTTCTCAGAGCTTTACATCATTAATTCATTTAAGCTTCGCTATTGACCTCCTCACGGATCTTAAAGACTTTGACCTTACAACCTCATGAAATAAATCCTACTGATGCGATTGTACAGATGAGGAAACTGAGCTAAAAGAGGCACAACAGCTTAAACCCAGGTTACACAGCTAATACGTGATGGAACCTCAGTTCAAATCCCAGAGTTTCATTCTAGAGTTATACTCTTAATACTTAGAGGAATCCCCTGGAGATTTTTCTGCACTCACTGTCTTCAGTTCCTCACATACCATTCATTCTTCATTCCTAATAGTCTGTTTTTTTGTGTGTGTGTTTTGTATGGTTTTTGTTTTTTAACATAATCGCTCTGTACCATAGACCTGGTCTTCTCTCTTCCGTGAGTTCTGTGACAACAAACTGTCCTATCCATCTGGTAGTTTCTTCTCCTTCTCTACATACCATTATGAGCTACTCTGTCTGTGGAGTCTTTAAACATCATTATTCGCCAAGGGCCTTTGCTTTTCTCACTGTGTACATTCCCCAAGACAGATCTCGTCTACTTCCACAACTCCATCATCCCTCTGCCGAAGACAGTTTTCCCACCCCAGATCTTAAGCATCAGGTCCTTGTGTACAACTAGCTGTACAGTATCCCCCATTTGAATGTCTCATAGGTACCTAAGAATTCAGGTTTTCCAAAATTGAACTTCCCATCCCTTTTCCATCATATAAATACTTGGAGAATGAAGAATTAGAACATAGAAACTTAGATCAACTTTAATAGCTATGCACAATATTTCCCAGAATGGAGTTGGGAGCTCACTGGCGTCAGAATCACTAGAAGCCGTCTTGTACACATGAAAATAGATTAATGTCATCAAGCTATGATAACTTTTATACTTTTCAAGACATGTAAATTTACGTACAGTGAAATAAACATTTTTGGTGTACAGTTATAAGAATTTTAATGTTTGCATAGATTCACTACCACCAACAGAGTACCAAATTTGATTAATGCCCTCGTCTCCTCTGTGGGGATAGACTAACCTAACAATAATACTCTTGTGCTAGTAAAGTCTTCTTACTACCAATAGTATGGCTTACTTTGGGCTCTTTATCTGGACTGTTCCTGGGCCTTCTAAAGACAATAGTGCTATATAGCACAAATTCTCACAGCTTAAATAAAAGAAGCTAGCCTCAAAAGGTTTTATATATATATATATATATATATATATATATATATATAGGATTCCTTATATTCTCAAAAAAAATCATAGGGCAAAGAAGAGATCAATAATCAGCAAGTGTTAGGGATGAAGAGGTTTGACACAAAGGAGAAAAATTAGGAAATTTTTGGGGTGATGAAAATTGTTCAGTACTCTGTTGGTGACAGTAAACTAAAAAGTGTTTGCTGGGCGTGCTGGCTCACGCCTGTAATCCCAACACTTTGAGAGGCCAAGGCAGGCGGATCACTTAAGGTCAGGAGTTCTAGACCAGCCTGGCCAACATGGCGAAACCCCGTCTCTACTAAAAATACAAAAATTAACCAGGCATGGTGGCATGCGCCTGTAATCCCAGCTACTCAAGAGGCTGAGGCACGAGACTGGCTTGAACCAGGGTGGCGGGGATTGTGGTGAGCCAAGATCGTGCCACTGCACCCCAGCCTAGGCGACAGAGAGAGACCCTGTCTCAAAGCATTAAAAAAAAGCTAAAAAGCGTTTAATCCGTCCACAAACATTCAAATTTTTCTGCCAATGCTTCATTTTCGGGGAATTTTTTAAATTAGAAGTGCACCCAGCACTGAGACAGTCCCCTTGTTTGTGTACTGTATATATTGTATTCTCTTTTCTAAACAAAAAATCAGTATAGGCTTTTCCTAATTTGTCTACTTATTTACCTTAAATGTTTTATGCAGATATAAAATTTGCATTCAAATATATGTTTAACAAATCAACTTTATTGGGAATAACATTATTAACAATTAATTACAATTAAAATAGATTTAGTAATAAAAGTGATACTTTGTATATTAAAGTGCAGAAAATGTAAAAGAATTATAAAAATAGATATGTCACTGTAGTTTCATCATCCAAATTCAGTCAGTCTTACTATTTCACAGTGTACTTCCTTCAAGTCTTTTCTGTACTACAGTGTTTTGTATGTAAACATTATAATATTCATTCTTTAGATAATGCTTTTTTTTTTTTTTCAAGAGAGAGTCTCGCTCTGCCGAGGCTGGAGTGCAGTGGTGCAATCATGGCTCACTGCTGCCATGACCTTCTGGGCTCAAGCCATTCTCTCACCTCAGCCTCCCAAGTAGCTGGGACTATAGGTACATGCCACTATGCCCAGCTAAATTTTTTTTTTTGAGACGGAGTTTCACTCTTGTTGCCCAGGCTGGAGCGCAATGGCACGATCTCAGCTCACTACAACCTCCACCTTCCGGACTCAAGTGATTCTCCTGCCTCAGCCTCCCGAGTAGCTGGGATTACAGGCACCCGCCACCATGTCCTGCTAATATTTTGTATTTTTAGTAGAGACATGGTTTCACCATGTTGACCAGACTGTTCTAGAACTCCTGACCTCAGGTGATCCGCCCACCTCAGCCTCCCAAAGTGCTGGGATTACAGGCGTGAGCCACCACGCCTGGCCAGTTTGGTTCGTTTTCGTTTTTGTTTTTTTAGAAATGGGTTCTCAACACATTGCCCAGGCTGGTCTCGAACTCCTGGCCTCAAGCAGTCCTCCCTCCTTGGCCTCCCAAAGTGTTGGGATTACAGGCATGAGCCACTGTGCCCAGCCATGATCTCTTTTCACTTATTATCACATAGCTGCTCCTTTGTCAGGAATCCCCCACCCCCACCTTTGATGCATTGCTGTGACTTGCCTCTTATCTTCAGATCACAGCATAGATATCTCTTCTGGAAAGTATATCCTAAACTAAGCCCACTTCTAGTTGCTCTCTATCAAATCATTCTTATTTTCTTAGAATTGTAGTTAGAATCATTTTCCTTTCCATTTTTTTGCTTTATTTTGAGGCCTCACTCGTGTTGCCCAGGCTGCAATGTGGTGGTGGAATCATAGCTCACTGTAACCTTGAATTCCTGTGCTTAAGCGAAGTTGGGATCATTTTGCAATTTGCCACTTAATTGCTAGCTTTGTGATCTTAAGAAAGTTGTTTTAACCTCATCGTCTCCATTTCTTATGTCTAAATGGGAATTGTCAGCTCACCTCATATAATTGTTACATTAATTAAATGAAGTAAGGATATAATATTCCTAGCACCGTGGCAGGGACATAGTGTGTTCAATATATGTCAGCTGCCATTATCATCATCATTTTTTTTATTATTACAGTATTAAATAGCTTAGTGACAACCATGTCATTGGACATTTAGGCTGTTTCATGTGAATCATTATCACAGATTATGCTGCTATGGACATATTTCTGCATGAAACTTTTTCTGTATTTGTTTTCTTAGAATAGATTTCCAGATGAAAATTAATGTGTTTTAATAAGTATAAGGATGTTTCATATTTGGGATACAGGCTGCCATATTGTTTTCTGGCAGGAGCAGTTAATACAATGTTTGAAACCAGGTTGCTAGAATTATTTATTTTTGCTCTTGTATAACAGAGATGGACTGGAGAGAGTTGTATATGTGTTAGAATTTAGTTAGAAGGTAGTCTTTTCCCTATTAAAAATACCCTGCTGATGGCCAGGCACGGTGGCTCATGCCTGTAATCCTAGTACTTTGGGAGGCCAAGGCGGGCAGATCACTTGAGGCCAGGAGTTCCAGACCAGCCTGGCCAACGTGGCAAAACCCCGTCTCTACTAAAAATACAAAAATTAGCTGAGTGTGGTGGCACACACCTGTAGTCCCAGCTACTTGGGAGCCTGAGGCACGAGAATCGCTTGAACCCGGGAGGTGGAGGTTGCAGCTAGCCAAGATTGCACCACTGCACTCCAGCCTGGATGACAGAGTGAGAGACTGTCCTGATTAGAAAAAAAAAAAAAAAAAATACCCTGTTGTTACATGCAGAGGGGAGAGTAATTGCTCTCTCGAACTCAGGAAGACTCTTAGTTGTCCTAAAAGACCTCATAAATTTCTTTAAACATGCAAAAGAGAGGCTCCTTTTCAATCAGAAAGACTCAGGAAATGTCAAACCTGAAAAGAACCTTAGACATCACCTCCATCCCTCACTTTATAGGTGACTGAAGTGAGGCCCTAAGAGGTTAAGTGATCTGGCCAAGATCAAATAGTCATCACTCAGTCAGTGGTAGAGACAGGACCAGAGCTCTATCTCTAGAGGGCTAATAGTCTTGCCACTCTGTCTTGTTACCTCTAGTCAATTAACAAGTACCTATTAAGCACCTAGAGGCTTACCAGTCTTGAGCCCTTGTGTGACAAATCACCATACTGCCTCACTATATTAGGAGATGCTCCTCAGAGAGCCTGGTTTTTGTTTGTTTCTCAGTCTATCTTAGGTAGCACTGCCTGTTCTAAGAAAGAGAAACAAATAAGGAGTGGGAACCCTTTTTAAAATCTGAGGTAAACAAATTCTATGTATATTTGTGAGCAGATAATGCTGTTCCCACCAATCTCTTGGAACTTCCTACCTGGTAATAGGATTGGGGAGTCAGAGGAAAATGAAGAAAGAAGAAAATGTGTCACTTGAGAGCCTGATGGTCTGGCTGGCAATCTGGCATTTCTTGTAATCCTGAACTCTAGTTAGGATGGGAGTTCAGTTTGGTTTTTTTTTTTTTTTAATGTAATGGTTAAAAGGATAGATTAGGCCAGGTGTAGTGGCTCATGTTTGTAATCCCTGCACTTTAGGAGGTCTCATCCCTTCAGTTATTAAATATATGGGCCAGGCCAGGCGCGGTGACTCACGCCTGTAATCCCAGCACTTCAGGAGGCTGAGGTGGGCGGATCACAAGGTCAAGAGATCGAGACCATCCTGGCCATGGCCAACATGGTGAAACCCCGTCTCTGCTGAAAATACAAAAATTAGCTGGGTGTGGTGGTGCGCGCCTGTAGTCCCAGCTACTCTGGAGGCTGAGGGAGGAGAATCACTTGAACCCGGGAGGCAGAGGTTGCAGTGAGCCGAGATTGCACCACTGCACTCCAGCCTGGCAACAGAGGGAGACTCGGTCTCAATCAGTTAATCAGTGGGTCAGAAGGATCTTTCCAGAATATACAACTGAATGTCTCATTTTTCTATTTTGAACCCTTCTTTGACTCCCCAGTGAAGGAAATAAAGTGCAAGCCAGGCATTCAAAACCTTTCATGAGCTGGCCTCTGCCTGTCTACCTGATCATCTGCTGCCTCTGGGTGCCTAATCTCCTACAATCCAGCAGTGTTTTTCATGCCCCTCTACTTCCATAAATTATCTTGTCCTAGTAAATACCCTTCCACTTTGTCTAAGTTAAAAAACAACAAAAAAAAACTTCCTTCTTCCAGACCCTGCTCAGGTGCTTCATTTTCTGTGAAAGCTTCCCTTTCTCACTCTCATCTCTGTTCCACCAGAGCTAAACCCTCTGACCCGTATACAACTGTACCTTGCATAGGCCTGTCATTACTTGTTTAAACATCTTAAGTTTGTTCCTTGTTATACTGAACACTCCTTGTGAGCAGGGCCATGTCTTTTTTTAATCTCCAGCAGTACCTGCCACTAATCAGATGCCCAGATTTTCACTGAACAGCTGAGTAGGATACTTGCAAAATGTTTTGCTTAAATTCCTGCTGTAGATTTTTTTTTTTGAGACAGAGTTTTGTTCTTGTTGCCCAGGCTGGAATGCAGTTGTGTGATCTCGGCTCACTGCAGCCTCCACCTCCCGGGTTCAAGTGATTCTTCTGCCTCAGCCTCCCGAGTAGCTGGGATTACAGGTGTGCAGCACCATGCCCGGCTAATTTTTTGTATTTTTAGTAGAGACAGGGTTTCACCATGGCCAGGCTGGTCTTGAACTCCTGACCTCAGGTGATCCAACCACCTTGGCCTCCCAAAGTGCTGGGATTACAGGAGTGAGCCATTCCTGCTGTAGATTTTTTTTGTGGCAAATTCTGGATACTTTTTGGCCCTGCACAAACAAGGTGTACAGACCTCAAGGGGGAAGTTTGGAAATAACACACAAGTTCTGTGAGGGGTTGGCAAAATGCATTCTCTCCTAGTTGTTACAAAGCTAGATTTCAACAGTGCCTTCTCAGAAGAGAAGGAACAACAGCTTGAACAAAATGTCAGATATTTCAGGCTTTCCTGATTACTGAAGCAGCAAACATCTTGATATGAAAAAATGATCGTATAGAAAATGTGTTGGGCTCCACACGTGAGTGAGTTACTGATGGAGAAAGTGGAGTTGTCTGCCCTATGTATTTCTCTGCTGTGTAACACCTAACTCATTTCTACATAAGGAAAAGTGTCTTGATTTAAGGAACAGCAAAAGTTTTATTCACTTAGAAAAAAACTACATTGCAATATGAAATAAAATTGGGGGAAAATTTGTATTTTATGTAATACCAGTGACCTTAACAAAATTACTGTTCTTTTTGCCATGTGACTTTCCAGACTATTTCTGTTAGCTTGAAAATATTTATTTTACATAACTGTAGTCTGTGTAAAGATAAATACTGTTTTGTATTTTCCTTTTTTGCTTAATAGCTTATTATGTAAATATTTTTACATTTGGTCTTCTGAGTTATTTTTAGGAACTGCTTAACAATAGCTACACATTATTGAGGACCTGTCTTGTGCCCGGCATATGCTAAGCATTCTTATAATCTTTACAACAGCCGTAAGAAGTAGCTATTGTTATCCCTAATCTTACAGACCAAGAAACAGGCCCAGAAAGAACTAGTGACCCAATGACACATAACTCTTAAGTGGCAAGGAACAGTTTATTCTTACCCTAAGTCACCACTCTTTCTACTCTGTCATGCTATCTCCTGTATGAGAATTCAGTTTTGCAATGTGCTTATGAACCATAATTTAATAAACCACCTATTTTTCCTGCTTGACATTTAGGTTATTTTCTGTATCTTTCCTATACAAGCAATAGTGAACCTGTAATTTATTTTAATAAATGTGCTTTTCCATAGTGTATGTGCATGTACATATCCATACATGTACATATATATACATTTATTGTCACATATTGTTACATTAAATGAAAAATTTTAAGCATCTGTATTTTTCATATTGTTACACAAACATGTAATCATAATGCCTTTTTTAAATGACATGTTCATTTTATGTATTTATAATAATTTTAATGGCTAAGAATCATAGTTTAAGCATTTTAAGCACTCTTTAGTTTTTTTCTATAATAGTTTTTCTTTGCTATGATTTGAAAATAACCTTTCTGAATTCTATTTTTTTGTGTGTAAAACTTTATCTTAACATTTGATATGCATTCGTTTGTATTTATCTAGTCAAATGTGGTAACCTGAGCTACCTTTTTAGAAAGACAGAGATTGGCCAGGCATAGTGGCTCATGCCTGTTCATCCAAATACTGAGAGGATGAGGTGGGAGGATCACGTGAGCCCGGGAGTTCAAGACTAGCCTGAGCAACATGGTGAAACCTGTCTCTTCAGAAAAATTAGCTGGGTATAGTAGCATGCTCCTGCAGTCCCAGCTACTGGGGAGGCTTAGATGGGAGAATCACCTGAGCCCGGGAAGTCAAGGCTACAGCGAGCCATGATAATGCCACTGCACTGGGCAACAGAGTGAGACCCTGTCTCAAAAAAAAAAAATTAAAATTAAAAAAAGGTGTTTTTCTCTTTGACAGAAATCCTGTGTTTTATAGTAGAGTAATATCAGTGTCTCTGGGCAATTGACTCTTGTCTCTTGTGTCATTCTCTTTCTCTGCTTTTATTAATTTGATTTCTGGGGGCACCTTTCTGTTTTTGCAGGTCTGGGACCTGCGCCAGAACAAGCTAACCTACACCATGAGAGGCCATGCAGATTCAGTGACTGGCCTGAGTTTAAGTTCTGAAGGCTCTTATCTTTTGTCCAATGCAATGGACAATACAGGTAACTTTGGAAAGGAAATCTCCCCCAGGATCCAAGGAAAAAGTCAAAGATTGCTCACAGATTCCATCAGACGATTAGAATGTGTTGTAATGGGGAAAGCTTTCGGTGAGATAGTCAAGAATCTAGGACTGTAGTCTCAGATCTCTGTCTTGTCCCTGAACAGCTTCGCACACAGCATTTCTTCTCTCTAGGCATCAGTTTCTACATTGATAAGAAGACTGGACTTTAAGACCCATCTCAGCTCTGGTATGCTGTGTATCCAACAGGATATTAGAAACTCTAGGTGATGAGTTTAATGAAAAAGATGTGAATCTAGAAGTCTATTCAAGGCAGTTCTTGTGTGTTTTCAGAGAGCACCAAGCTTGGATGATCTCTTCTGCTCTTTCCTGCCAGTCTGTCTTCCCTCCCCACTCTGAAAGCATTGGTGTAGGAAGAGGTCTTCATTAAAACATTCTGGATTTACACGAACACACTCTTGCTCTTTCTCTTTACTTGTTTTTGAGTTGTAGGCTGGGAGGATGGGTTACTACAGAAAAAAAGTAAGGTGACTTGCTGGATTATATGCTTAATGTTGAGGGAGTTTGGAAATGGCCCTGGTATACAAAATTATAGGCTTGTCAGGAACTAAAATGTATTCCCTGACATTTTGTAACAAAAACAATACCTGACATTCATTGGGTACTTAATAAATATTTGTTGAATTAATGGACATCTTTACCTTTTAACTATATTCTCAATGGCAAACTTTCATGCATAGCTTTGCCTTTTTATGCCTGTCTGACTCCAAGGATTGATAATACTTTTTTCATACTCAAATAAAATGACATCACTGAAATTCCACTATAGGTATAGCTTCAGTTACAACGGCTATAGCTACTGCTTACAATAGATGTTTATACACATTTAATCTAGCATTAAAAAAATATTTTTTCCTTAATTTTTTTGATAAGACAGGATCTTGCTGTGTTGCCCAGGCTGGTCTCAAACTCCTGGGCCCATGCAAGCCTCCCAAGTACCATGCCTAGCTAATTCTAGCATTCTTTATAATGAGGAACAATGAGGTTTCCTAGATTGATACTAAAATAAGGAAAAAATAATAGAATAATTTCTTGTGGCTGCATAATACAATTATAAATTCTTTATTTTTGTTTGTTGCCTACAAATTTTAGAACCTTTGCACATATATCATCTCATTGGATCTTTAAAATAGTGTTATTGGCTGGGCAGGGTAGATCACCTGAGGTCAGGAGTTTGAGACCAGCCTGGCCAATGTGGTGAAACCCCATCTCTACTAAAAATACAAAAATTAGCCAGGTGTGGTGGTGGGCACCTGTAATCCCAGCTACTTGGGAGGCTGAGGCAGGAGAATCACTTGAATCTGGGAGGCGGAGGTTGCAGTGAGCCGAGATCGCGCCACTGCACTCCAGGCTGAGCAACAAGAGCGAAACTCCATCTCAATCATATCAGTCAATAATATTATTTTAAAAAGAAGACAGATAGTTTTCTCTTCATTTTACAGAACAGGAAAACCAAGACACAAACAATCTCACTGTTTACCTGACATCACCCAAATATGTAACAGAGATAGAATCAATGTTTACTTTTTCTGATTTTTGGTATGGTACAGTGCTCTTTTGATTTATTTGACCTTTTATATATTTTATATATATCTGACCTTGTTCAGTCTTAGACTATCAGGTGCCCATATGAGGGAAATTAGGAAAGGGCGATGTAAGTTTGGCTTTTATAAGTTCATTGTCACAGTAGTTCCTGGTATTTAGTTTGTCACATTGAAGCTTTGCTGGATGTGACTAAGCTGGCAGAGAAATCTTGCAAAATATCTTTTTGAAATTAGTATCACACCCAACTGCATTCTGTTGCAAATTACCAACATTGCGTGTGACATTTTTCCTTCCTGCCCCTCAGCTAGCCCCAGTTATTGGGATTTAGATGTGTTTTCCTGCTTGAAAAAGAAAAGAGCCTTAACAGGTGGCAGTATGTCATGTTGGACTTCGCCCACCGAGGAAACAGCATCTGCCATTGATTGACATGATACTAATTTCAGCTGGGTGCCCAGGAGGCCTCTGGCCGATAGTTGTTTTGGTTGGTTTGTTTATTTGGATTTGTTTTGCAGTTCGTGTCTGGGATGTCCGGCCATTTGCCCCCAAAGAGAGGTGTGTAAAGATATTTCAAGGAAATGTGCACAACTTTGAAAAGGTGAGTTCTGCATGGCAGAGAAGTTTTACTGTTCATTTACTTCAGAGAAACATTTAAGGTGGTACTAAGGATAGAGAGCAGTAGCTCTGCTAAGAATGGACTTCATTCCAATAACACTGCTCTTAATTAAAACTTGTTGCCAAAAATAAAACGGATAGAAATAATAGTGACTGGGGAGAAGCCGGTCACATAGCCCAAAAGGAATGGAGCCAGCCCTCAAACTGAGGGCATCTGACTTGACACCACCCTCAACAAGAGACTCCTGGCCTTTTAATTACTTGGGAATTTTACCCTCCTAAATCAGTTTTCCATATGGAACCCAAGCTCCCATAGCTGTAACCTGGATGGTCTCCCTACCTGCCTCCGCATCCCGTGACCATGTGTGTTAGAACCCTAAGAATACATCTCTTCCCTCAGTAACTACCATGGCCCAAGTTCTGAGAGAGAAAATTTTTTTCAAAGCCTCAAATTTCAAGGTCAGCTCTATTGAAAGAAGCTTTTCCCCTCAGAGGATTTGTTAATAGAGATTTTTTTTTTTTTGAGAGCTCATTGAGATTCAGTTTCACTGTATAAATCAAATTTTGTTTTTTAGACCTGGCATGGTGGCTCACAGCTGTAATCCCAGCACTTTGGGAAGCTAAGGTGGGAGGCCAGGAGTTAGAGACCAGCCAGGGCAACATAGTAAGACCCTGTCTCTACAAAAGATAAAAAATCTGGGTGTGGTGGCATGTGCCTGCAGTCTCAGCTGCTTGGGAGGCTGAAGTGGGAGGATCACTTGGGCCCAGGAGGTCAAAACTACAGTGAGCTATGATTGTGCCACTGTACTCCAGCTTGGACAAGAGAGCGAGATCCTGTCTCAAAAAAAAAAAACCCAAAATTTATTATTTGTTGGGTTTGCGTGTATTTTTCTTCAAGATAAATAGGAAAAAAAAATGAGTATCAAGATAAATGGAGCAAAGGGAGCCTCCATTTATAAGTAGAACAAAATTTTGTTGCCAGGTTCAATCTAATTAACTGTAAGTTAAGTATTTTCTACAGTTTTTATATGGTGTAAAATAACAAAGTATGCTGTTTTGGGCCATAGAATATAAGATAATTACAGACCATCTTCCTGCAAAGAGTAATTAAAACTCTAGTTAGGAAATTTAAAGCCTCTTAGTGATTCAGTAGCCTTGCAAAGAGGAGTTTGGTATATTACTATTCAGTGGATTCTTGTTTATCATAGAACCTTCTGAGATGTTCTTGGTCACCTGATGGAAGCAAAATAGCAGCTGGCTCAGCCGACAGGTAAGGATTAGTGGGTGCAAAGTAAAGAATGATGTAGCTGGCTGGATGAGGTGGCTCGTGCCTGCAATCCCAGCACTTTGGGAGGCCGAGGCGGGCAGATCACCTGAGGTCAGTTCGAGACCAGCCTGACCAACATGGAGAAACCCCATCTCTACTAAAAATACAAAATTAGCCGGATGTGGTGGCACATGCCTGTAATCCCAGCTACTCAGGAGGCTTAGGCAAGAAAATCACTTGAACCTGGGAGGCGGAGGTTGCGGTGAGCCGAGATCACGCCGTTGCACTGCTCCAGCCCGGGCAGCAAGAGCGAGACTCCATCTCCAAAAAAAAGAATGATATAGCTATGCAGGATGTCTTCTTGTGTTTTATACATAAAGCATGGATATGGAGCTAGAGCAGACATAGAGTTATGACTGTGCTTGAAGATGAAGCTCTGTGCAGTATGAAGGGTTTCAAAACCGTGTTCGACAAACAGATCATTTCTACCCACTTCGGAGACATTTTAGACCTAGAGGATCAACAATTTGTTTGATTCTGTTGGGTTCCCTTTGCCATCAGAATAAAATTCAGTCTCATAATCTGTCTCTAGTTTCCCTCACCACATTTCTTATTCCATGCTTCAGTTCATTTGAATACATATTAAATACCCACCTCCCCCACCATCATCACAATGCTGCTCACATGGAATTTTCATATTCTAACCTCCTTTTGCGTTCTCACCTCTAGGTTCTCTCTCACATTCCCTCTTCATTATCTAAACTCCTATATCTCTCTAGTAACCACCTCTATGTTACATCCATAAACTGTCCCTGGTCCCCTCTCTCTATTACCTCTTGGAGATAACTAATTGTTCTTTGTGCTGTAATCCCATTTCATACATCTAAACTTTGGTAGCATTTATTACATCTTACAATCAGACAGACAAAGTGAGGTACCTCCACTAAGTTATTTCCTCCTAGAGATTAGGGAATGAATCTTAGTCATTTCTGTGAACCCATGGCACTGTTGTCAGTGCTTGAGCTTTTCTAACCAATTAGTTTATATTACATGAATGAATTCCTAGCTGAAGAATGGCAGTCCAATTTTACCCTGCTTAGCAGCTCAGCTATTGGTAATGCCTGCCTGTGTTGGAGATGATTCAGAGCTGTGTCTGGGTTAGTGGGAAGTGCAATGATTGCTAGGTGCAGGGTGTAACAAAATGTGAACTAGGTATTTTCCACCCCATGCTGAATTAATCAGCTAAGGCTTTATGAAATACGAATCTAAACTGGCTCAGGCATTATGTGCTGAATGAGAAACAGAAGGGAGAGAATTCTTCTGTCAGATGCTGTTGTATTTGGCATGTCTGTGGTAACCTGTGCTTGGGGGAGAATCAGAGGTTGAATAGGGATGTCCAGGTGTCGAGTCTGATGGGCTGCAAATGAGGCCTGGTAAAGAATGATAAGACCCTCTGACAGCAAATCCTGTGTTTAGCTCTCATTGGGCAGTGTCTTGACCCTTTTTAGCTTAATCCTATCCTCCCCTTTAGAATTTCTCTTTCAATCCTACTGAAACAAGCACCATCCTATAAATAGGAAGCCTTTCTTGGGCTAGCCAGGGCTTTCAGCATATTCCAGGGTTTTCCCCTATTTGGGGCCCTAAAGCTGCCACACAGAAGCTGCACTGTGGTCTGTCCCATACCTTTCTATTAATGAATAATACTGAACATATTTAAATTCCAGAGTCTACTTTTTTTTTTCTTGACAAGTTTAATGCCAAGAAAAATGGACAAGTATTCAGGTTTTTTTTGGAGGAAAAAGAAAGGGTCCAGGTGAAAGTGTCACATTGATCATTTGAGTGCAAGTGGTTTAGAGAGCTGCCTAGAAGAGGGAAATCTAAAGAATTTTAAGTTGTCAAGTTGCTAGAGAAGACTTAAAGAAACAGACTAAGGTGTCTCATATTCTGATATAGTAAGAACTATCCTAAGTATTTTTACATAATTTTCTGCGGAAAGAGTGTATCTTTTGTAATTAAATTTTTTTGTTTGTTTTTGAGATGTAGTCTCACTCTGTCGCCCAGGCTGGAGTGCAGTGGTGCAATCTCTGCTCACTACAAGCTCCACCTCCTGGGTTTACACCATTCTCCTGCCTCAGACTCCCGAGTAGCTGGGACTCCAGGTACCCGCTACCACGCCTGGCTAGTTTTTTGTATTTTTAGTAGAGATGGAGTTTCACTGTGTTAGCCAGAATGATCTCAATCTCCTGACCTCATGATCCGCCTGCCTCGGCCTCCCAAAGTGCTGGGATTACAGTCGTGAACCACCGCACCCAGCTGTAATTAAATTTTTAAATTATATTTACATACTTTTTTTTTCTGATGAGCAGTTTGTTTCTGGCATTGGCCCTTTCTGAATTGCAATGTCCTTTTTTTCTCTTTCCCTCTCCACTGTTCCTTTAAACTTTACATGTGGTCGATGGTGCACACCTTTAATCCCAACACTCTGAGAGGCCAAGGTGGAAGGGTGGCTTGAACCCAAGAGTTCAAGACCAGCCTGGGCAAGATGGCAGGACCCTGTCTCTATAAAAAAAATATTTAAAAAATTAGCCAGGCATAGTAGTGTGCACCTGTAGTCCCAGCTACTTGGTAGGCTGAGGCAGAAGGATCCCTTGAGCCCAGGAGTTCGAGGATATAGTGAGCTGCAATCATGCCACTGCTCTCCAGCCTGGGCAACAGAGCAAGACCCCATCTCTTTAAAAAAAAAAAAAACACATGTGAAAGCGTGGTATGAGGAAAGCCTATCCCTCTCTACCTGCTGGGGGTTGGCAAGATTTGACAGGCCACCTCACCAATTGGCCCCAAGTCAAGAAGCAGCTCGGTTACATAAGGCTCCTGGTTCCTGCCAAATGTTGCCATGCCAAAGTAAGGAGAGGGCAAGGAACCCCTCTAAATTTAGCATCTAATTGGCAGCCATCAAGAGTGAGACCTTGAAGTGTAAACCCTTGGAGATCTGGGATTCTGTCTTTTATGTGCCTGGGAAATGTATCCTCAGAAAACTGCTTTTCAGCTTGGCCTGGATTTGGCAAATTTCTCCTTTCTACTAACTAATAACTTACAGATCACCTCCTCATATTCAAACTTGAAACTCTAAATAGTCCTATAGACTACGGGAAGGCTGACCAGTCTCTCGGCCAAGAGTGATTTATTCAGCCCATTGACTGCATGAGATTCTGTTTTGATGATGAGTGTACTTATAATAACAATAGCTATAATTAATTCTGTGTGCCAGGCACTTTGCATATATTACCTCATTATTTTTCTCAACAAAGTTATGAGATCAGTATTTTCTCCATCATTGTAACTAAGCAGCTTAGAGAAGTTAAATGATCTGCAATTATTTAACTTCTCTGAGCTAAGCTTACTTAGCTAGTAAATAGCTGCACTGAGACTTGAACCCCAGTCTTCCTGACTCCAGAGCTCATACTCTTTCACTATGCCATACTGCCCTTTATTGAATTAATGAGGACCAGCTTTTTGTGCATGACAAGAAAGAAGACAGTAGGAAGGGCATGAGTATCAGAGCCATGGAGTCTAGACAGATGGAGTTCCTGCTTCTCTTCCATCTTGTTCAGAACTTATTTTCTATGGAGCCTAGCTGATGACAGCTAAATAGTATAATTAAGAAGCTCTTGTTTATTTGCATTTTTGACCAAAAGTGTAAGTTGGATTAGAACTAGGCATTTTATAATCCAGTACTGGTGAATATACCATTTTTATGATCAAGTACTGGTGAGTTGTTGATTGCACAAAACAAAATATGTAAATAATTTTAAATACCTGCTTCAAAACTACCAGCCCTTTATATTTACCAACAGATGAAGTTTACATCATCAGATTAAGATAATAGCTCTATACTTTACCCTTTAATGACTTAAGCAAGGTTGAGGGTCAAAGGAACTTTTGTTTTTTTTTTTTAAAGCCAGTATATTTATGGAGGGTAAGTGAAAGTAAAATACGAGAGTATATTAAGAGCTCCAGAGTCTTGGGTTCAGCTCTGTAGTTTCTGTGGCTACTGAAGAGGTGGTCAGGAACATAGGAACCCCCTTCTGGGCTCCTGGTCACTTCTGTCTGCTCCATGGCAGGAAACCTTCAGCACAGGACATCAAGGCAAGCTTGAATAAGAAAAACAATTTCTTCTTCCTAAGCCATATCATATCAGTTATACAGAAGTACTACTTTGGGAAACAGTCTTCAGGAGAGCCTAGATGAGCTCATAAAATCTCAGCAGTTCACTCAACTTGCCCTTCAAGTTTTACTTCAGTTTGATAAGGCTATAAAGTCATCATTGGCTCAGAGGATTAGGAACAGAGTTGATTTCAGGGGCTCTCTAAATACATACAGATTCTGCCATATGCCATGCATGGTGGCTCATGCCCGTCATCCCAGCACTTTGGGAGGTGAAGGCAGGAGGATCGCTTGACGCGAGGAGTTCAAGACCAGCCTCAACAACATAGGAAGACACTGTCTCTACAAAAAAAAAAAAAAATTAATTTAGAAAAACAAAAAGATTCTGTGATAATATGTAGACTTTTGTATTCAATGATATTGAATTCCAAAAGGTGATAGAACTTATTAAAGTGGATGAAGTGAAAATTATGGCCTGTGATGATAAAAATACTGGCTCTAATACTATAGAATGAATAAGAAAAAAATCACATTTTTATGACATCTTCTGTTATTATTCATCACTTTTGAAGAGAAATGTAGAAGTTTTTTTTTATTCTAGCATTGCAGAAAGTACATTGTGTTATTTCAGTAATTCAGTAGTATTTCAGTAGTATTCAGAGTATTTCAGTAGAAAGAAGCTTAAAACTCTATAGCCTCTTACATTACCTTTATTATACAGCATGAAAAAAACATAATTTTTTTTTTCTTGAGACAGGATCTCACTCTGTCACCCAGGCTGGGGTGCAGTGGTGCCATCTCAGCTCACTGCAGCCTCTACGTGCTGGACTCAATCAGTCCTCCCACCTTGGTCTCCCAAGTAGCTGGGACCACAGGCATGCACCACTACACCTGGCTAATTTTTTTGTAGAGATGGGGTTTTACCATGTTGTCCAAGCTGGTCTCAAACTCCTGAGCTCAAGCCTTGGCCCCCCCCAAAGTGCTAGGATTACAGATGGGAGCCACCATGCCCAGCCTCATAATTTTTTTTAATGACAAATAAAAATTTTGTCTTCTAAGAACATTCTCTAATAAGCTCTTTTTTTTTTTTAAGAGTTCTAATTTTAGTTATGCCGTTGATGAACTATATTGCCTTGGAAACGTCACTGTGCCCCAGTTTTCTTATCTCTAAAATAAGGAGTTTAGAGAAGCTGATTTCTTTTTTCTCCTCATTTCTTTTTTTTTTTTTTTTTTTTTTGGAGATGGAGTCTCACTCTGTCACCCAGGCTAGAGGGCAGTGCCACGGTCTCAGCTCACTGCAACCTCCACCTCCCAGGTTCAGGCAATTCTCCTGCCTCAGCCTCCCGAGTAGTTGGGATTACAGGCACACGCTACCACTCCTGACTAATTTTTTGTATTTTTAGTAGAGACTGAGTTTCACCTTGTTGGCCAGGCTGGTCTCAAACTCCAGACCTAAGACGATCCACGCACCTCGGCCTCCCAAAGTGTTGGGAGTACAGGCATGAGCCACCACTCCCAGCCTAGACAAGCTGATTTCTCTTGGCCCCTTCCCATTCTAGAATTCAGTATTCCTTCTGCCTGTTAATTCAATGGAAAAGTTGGCTCAAGTGAGTATTAGGTTAGCAAACACTATGAATATTTTATATACCAGACACTTCCTGTCCCTTCTCAGGGCTCTGTTTGAATACAGTACTAAAAAGTTCATCTGGATCAGCAGCCTAGGCTCCCACCCTGCCATGAGTTGGGTTACCTTTTAGATTTCCTGGATGAGTATGAAGTTAACTGTAGCCTAATTATACTAGACACTCTGAAAAAGGTTTTTGTGTGATGTCTGCAGGAAAAACTTTCTTTTCTTCCCTGTGGTGTTTCCCATTTCAGAAGCTTGTATTCAAACATGCCAGTCATGCTTATATTTTTAGTTATTCTTATTTCTCCACCCCATTGCTCAAGAGGTGAGTCCATGTCTTATTCAAACTCTGTATTCCTAGTTTCTAAAAGCCAGAACACGGTTCAGTAAATGTAAGGTAAGTAAATAATTGTTGCTTCCATTTCCTTTAAAAAGCCATGCCTCTGTCCTACCCCCAGCTTTAAGAGGCCTTACCCTTGCTTTTCATGATACCTTACAGGTTTGTTTATGTGTGGGATACCACAAGCAGGAGAATATTGTATAAGCTGCCCGGCCATGCTGGCTCTATCAATGAAGTGGCTTTCCACCCTGATGAGCCCATCAGTAAGTCTGTCCCAACGAGGGGGAAAGGGAAACTGGAAATCTCCCCGTAGGGATCCTGGGAATACAGAGTCAAAAGCGTGTATCTGTTTTATGCAAATTTCCATGCAAACAGCCTTTGGGTGTTTTTGTTGTTGTTGTTGTTGGTTTTTTTGTTGTTGGGTTTTGTTTTGTTTTGTTTTGTTTTTGAGACAGTGTCTCGCTGTTCTGCCCAGGTTGGAGCAATGGTGCAATCTTGGCTCACTGCAACGTCTGCCTCCTGGGTTCAAGCAGTTCTCCTGCCTCAGCCTCCCAAGCAGCTGGGATTACAGGCACCCACCACCCACCATGCCCAGCTAATTTTTTTTTTTTTTTTGTATTTTTAGTAGAGACGGGGTTTCACCGCATTGGTCAGGGTGGTCACGAACTCCTGACCTCCAGTAATCCACCCGCCTCAGCCTCCCAAAGTGCTGGGATTACAGGCGTGAGCCACTGTGCCCAGCTGCAAACAGTCTTTATGTGGGTATCAATGACAGTCTCACCATTGCTCATAAGTGGTGAGAGTAAGAGCAATGCTCCATTTTCTTCTTGATCTCAAAGGGAAGTTGGTAAGTCTAATTTTTTTTTTAATTTACTTCCATCAAGTCTGTTTCAATGATGTATTTGATTAAAAGAATGATACTTTTTTTTTTTTTTTTTTTTTTTTTGAGACAGAGTCTCGCTCTTGTCGCCCGGGCTGGAGTGCAGTGGCACGATCTCGGCTCACTGCAACCTCTGCCTTCCCAGGTTCAAGCGATTCTCCTGCCTCAGCCTCCCAAGTAGCTGGGACTACAGGCACCCACCACCACACCTGCCTAATTTTTGTGTTTTTAGTAGAGACGAGGTTTCACCATGTTGGCCAGGCTGGTCTCAAACTCCTGACCTCTGGTAATCCACCCGCCTCAGCTTCCCAAAGTGCTGGGATTACAGATGTGAGCCACTGTGCCCGGCCAAGAATGATACTTTTTAATATTTAGATATAAATTTCAGCTTAAAATTTTTTGGCTGGCTAAACCAAATAATTTAAGCCTTGAATTAAAGGAGAAACTGTAACTTTCTCCAGGGCTAAGTATAACAAGCAGAAGCACATTTACAAAATGACTGGCACAGCCATAGATTCCTCTCTTCTAGAATGACTGGGAAAGTCTTTTTCTTGGGGTTTGACTGAAAAGGGATGTCAGTATTTAGTGTCTGATAATGTATTTCCCATAGTACAGTCATCCTCATGATATTAGAGGACTTGGATTGAAAAGCCAGGCTACAATTTCCTGTGGATGGTGTTTAGGAGGGGAATTTAAGCTAAGTCCAATTGCTCTTTTATACCAAAATTGGCTCTTGACACAAGAGCCCTTGAGCACCAAGTCTCCTTGAGCCTTCATTATTTCTAGTTATCTTATCTGTTCTTTTTACCTCAGTTATCTCAGCATCGAGTGACAAGAGACTGTATATGGGAGAGATTCAGTGAAGATATGGACTGGAAGACTCCAAGGCCGCTTGTCTTTGAGACCTCAGACTGCATAAGTGACGCCAAATGTTGGATGTCCAGGCTGGCACCCTCCCTTCAGATGACCATTGCTAGCAAGAAACAGGAGGCGGTGGCCATATTCCAAAAACCACTTCTGTCCCATTTCACCAGGATGACTAAGGCAAGCTCCCTGTGGCCTCTAAAAACCACCTGCCAGATTTCAGGGACTGTTTTATTTTTTTCTTTTTCTTTTTTCCTGTTTTCTAATGCAGGCCCAATGTGACAAATTTGTTGGTTGGGATTTTTTTTTTTTTTTTTTTTTTTTGTAACTGGCTTGTATGATATTTTCTTTCTGTATTTCTCTAAATCATTTTGTATTAAAAGCCAAATAGATGCCTTTTTACAAGAGCCATGTGGATTGGATTTATTGCTGTCTTTTTTTTGAGGCTTGATTGCTATAAATCAGAATAGAGCATGATGTGGCCACAGAATACAATTCATTTAAACTTCCAAGAAGCTGCTCACTTGTTTTTTTCTTCCCCCTTTTCTGTGTTTTTAGGTTTACTTACTTCCATGAAAATGACAAAGAATAATTATCAGTAACAATACTTTTTTCCTACTAGAAGGTTAGCAGCCAGGAGGTGATAAATAAGTTCTAAAAGAACCTGGTTTTGCCAGACGCGGTGGCTCATGCCTGTAATCCCAGCACTTTGGGAGGCCAAGGCGGGCGGATCACCTGAGGTCAGGAGTTCAAGACCAGCCTGGCCAACATGATGAAACCCCGTCTGTACTAAAAACACAAAAATTAGCTGGGTGTGGTGATGCACATCTGTAATCCCAGCTACTCGGGAGGCTGAGGCAAGAGACTCGCTTGAACCTGGGAGGCGGAGGTTGCAGTGAGCTGAGATTGCGCCACTGTACTCCATCCTGGGCGACAGAGCAAGACTGTGTCTCAAAAAAAAAAAAAGAACCTGGTTTTGTGTACTTGCACCTGATCTTTAATGAACAGAGCCTGTGTTTACTCTGCCTCCTGCCAAAAGAACTTTTCTGAGCAGCATTCTCTATTCTCAGGCTCCTGAAAGTGGGCCGATTTGGGGCAGTCTTAGCTGGTAGAAATGACATTGCCCAGAATGCTGCATCAAACTAACTCAAATGGAATGTGAGAATGTTTGGGTGCAACTTAACTGTGACATTATGAGACACGTAACTGAGACATCTTTATGATTCTGTTTACTTGTCTGGCTTTGCATAAACAGACAGGGACATTAAGAAATGCTATTACTTTCCTTCTACCACTAAGACAGGTTACTGTCTCCCTGGATCACTGGGTGACAACACCCAGCACACAGATAGACACTAGTGAATCTCATCTGGCACTGGGGAGTAGAATGTGTTTTTTCTGAATCTCTTATCTCAGAACAAAAAGATCTTCACAGTTCTAACCTGTTCTGAGCATGTTTGGTTGTATACTTTTGGCTCACAAACCTGAATCATCTATTTATCTTAAGTTAGAGAGAGGATATCTACCCTGGGTTTGGGGCATCATCATTCAACAAACACATCAACCCCTATTATGTGGCAGGCATGACCATTGTTGCCGAAGACAGAGATAAATAAGGTACTGTCCTTGCCATCTTGAGAAGTGCACACACCAGTAGAAAAAACCATCTCAAATTCATTACTTTTTTAAGTAAGCACATGCCAAAGATTTATACAACTCACCAATGAAGGAACCAGCAGGATGGTAAAGCTTTCAAACCAATTACTTTTAATACAGTGAATAACGTTTGAATAAAGTGCACTGGAAACACAGGAGTAAACAATTTATTTTGCCTTGGAGCATTTAGGAAGTTTCACAGATTATGTGATTATGCTTAGATTGGGACTTGGAGGATGAGTAGGGCTTGCCAGGTGGACAAAGAACATGTGCCTTTCAGGAAACAGCAGGCACAAGCTTGAAAGTGTGGCACATTTTATAAACCAGAACAACTTGAGGATGATTAGAGTTGGGGAGCAGCAAACAGTAAAGTTACAGAACTAAAAGCCAAATCTGAGAAAGCTTGTACTTCATGTACGTGATCCATAGGTTGAGGTTTCCCAAAGTGCATTAAACAGAACACTGTTTTTCAGATAGTTTGTTAGATATCTTGGGGCATAAAGATCCCATGCTCAAGACCAGGTTAAATAAAGTGAAGCCAGTTTATTTACTGCAGGACTGTTTAGAGCCTTTAATATACATAGTATGGTAGAATCTCCAAAGGGAATAGTGACTTTCAGATTTCTGGTCTGAGCAATATATATGTATGGTTATGCCTTTAACCGGGAGAAATTTGGACAAAGATAGTATGCAAGCTGCTTTTCACACCTCCAGCAGTATCACTGAACACTCCCTAATAATCCTTTTTAAGCACCAGGTCCACATACAGGTAGAACATCTGTCTTGGTCCATTTTACATTGCTACAAAGAAACATCTGAGGCTGAGTAACTTAGAAGTTTATTGAGCTCACAGTTCTGCAGGCTGTACAAAAAGGGTGGCACTAGCATCTGTTTCTGGTGAGGACCTCAGGAAGTTTCCAGTCATAGTGGAAGGCAGAGGGGGAGCAGATGTATCACATGGCAAGAGAAGGAGCAAGAGAGGAGGAGATGTGCCATGCACTTATAAATAACCCATGAAAACTCTACCACAAGGAGGGCACCAAGCCATTCATGAGGAATACACCCCCTTGACCCAAATACCTCCACCTAGGCCCTGCCTCCAACATCGGGCTCAAATTTCAGCATGAAATTTGGAGGGAACAACTATCCAAACTATATCAGCATCCCTAATCCAAAATCCTAAATGCTCCAGAATTTAAACTTTGAGGGCCCATATGATGCCACAAGTGGAAGATCCCACACTTAATCTCATGTGACAGGTCGCAGTCAAAACTTTGTTTCAGCTGGACACTGGCTCACACCTATAATCCCAACACTTTGGAAGGTTGAGGTGGGAGGTTCACTTGAGCCCAGGAGTTTGAGACCAGCCTGGGCAATATAGCAAGACCTCATCTCTACAAATAATTTAAAAGTTAGCCAGGTGTGGTGGCACACACCTATGGTCCCAGCTACTTGGAAGATTGAGGTGAGAATCGCTTGACCCCAGGGGATCAAGGCTGCAGTGAGCTATGACCATGCCACTGCACTCCAGCATGGGTGACAGAGTGAGACCCCATCTCCAAAAAAAAAATAATATTAACTTGGTTTCATGCACAAACTATTTAAAATATTTTACAAAATTATCAGGCTATGTGTATATGAAACAAATGAATTTTGTGTTTAGACTTGGGTCCCAAGATATCTTATTATACATATGCAAGTATTCAGAAATTGGGTGCAATGAGTCATGCCTGTAATCCCAGCACTTTGGGACGCCAAGGCGAGAAGATTGCTTGAGCCCAGGATTGCTTGAGATCAGCCTGGACAACATGGCAAAACCCTGTCTTTACAAAAAATGCAAAAATTATCCAGGTGTGGTGGCATGCACCTATAGTCTCAGCTACCTGGGAGGCTGAGGTGGAAAGATTGCTTGAGCACAGTGGGTGGAGGCTGCAGTGACCCAAGATCCTGCCATTGCACTCCAGCCTGGGTGAGAGTGAGATCCTGTCTCAAAAAAAATAGTAAAATCCAAAATCTATAACACTTATGGTCTCAAGTATTTTGGATAAGGGATATTCAACCTGTACTTGAAAACCGGTCCAGTCCCTTCCACCCACCCTCATCTTTTCTTGGGTTGGAATACAGCAGGGCTTCAACCTTGACACTGCCCTTTTAAAAGCCTACCAATCCCTTGAGAAGTTGGCAGTGATTGGGAAGAGCCAAGACCCTGGAGACTGTGAGGGCTTTCCTCTAACCTCAGCTTCTTCAGTCCCCCCTCAGGTGCCTTCTTCAAGAGGCTGGGTAGAAGCCATTAGCAGGAAATAGCACCATTTAGAATTTGAAGAAAATAGAAGCCCCAGCCTGGGGAATAAGGATTTGCGTATAAAAGATCCCCAGAGGGTGCAGATTGTATTCTCACTTTGGGAGAGATAGATTGCTCCCTAATGAGTAATGGCATCCCTGATTTTCAGTTAATTTCCCTTTATGACTTCCACAATCTCTAGCACTTAATACTGTTGGCACTTAAAGAGCCAAATTTCTTTTTTGCTGCGTGGCTGAGTTTTGTGGGTTGAATTTTCAGGGAGGCAGATTTTCAGGTTATTTTTCCTTTTTTTTTTTTTTTTTTTGGCCTCCCTGATATAATAACTACCTTTTCTCCTAGTCAGTAGCCCTAATCCCGTTCAGTCCCAACCCCCTAAACAGTTTATTTACGGGCCAGCCCATCAGAACAAAAATTGGTACTGTCTTCCCTCACCTGCTTCCCCTGGTTGTTCAGGGATGGTCGATCCCTTTTCAGGTTAGAGAAGCTAATCCCTGAAGACCTTCATGGGCCTAGTGAAGTTATGCAAGGATGAGTCCTGTAGGGAAGCAGATCCAAGCCTCCAGACGTTGTCTTCTATTTCAAGTAAATAGGTAATAGGCAGAGTTGCTGGTTTCAAAGACAAGAACAATCTTTTTCAGGGATTGGATCTAGTTAGCTAGAAAGAACAGGTAAAGGCTTATCAGAGTTGCTTCTTCACAACAAAACTAGAGTATTTGCTTCTTACTAATAGACTAGAGTCTGCCGCTTACTAACATCTCAAAGTAGAAGAATGGGAAACTGAGGTAAGAGAGTTCTGAGCAATTTGGAGCCATAGGCAGTTGAGCCTTAAAGAAAGGTTGTCAGGTCATTTGGGTTAGGACAGGATTGCTTTTTCCAAGAGTCTTTGGGGCTTGACAGCTGATGTCCCAGGAAAGAGGGAGGGGCCTGACTTAAAATGGACAGCCCTGTTCCTGTGGAACCAAATGATGCCAGGTCTGAGCTCTTAGCCTGCCCTTTGATCAATTGTCTGTGAACCCCAGACACATAATGATGCTCCTCTGAAAGAAGCCTGCATGGATGGCCATCCTCCGCATCAAGCCTGGGGATGTTCCAAACTCTTTCTTCTAGGCTTCAATTTCTTTTCTTCAATTGACACTGCAACCCACCTAGACTCTTGCGTTCTTTTTTAACTTAGATCTTCTAGAGCAGTGCTTCTCAATCTTAGGCAATTTTGCCTCCCAGGGAACAATTTGACAATGTCTGGAGCTATCTAGAGGGGTGCTACAGACATATAAGTGGGTAGAGGCCAGAGATGCTCAAAGAATTAACTGCTTTAGGATGTCATGAGTGATGCTTTTGAGAAATCCTGCTCTAGAGCAGTGATTCTCAAAGTGGGGTCCTGGATCAACAGCATCCACAACTTGAGAACTTCCTGGAAGTACAGTTTCTAGTGCCCCACCAAGGCCTGCCAATTAAATCAGAATCTCTGGCCGGGCGCGGTGGCTCACGCCTGTAATCCCAGCACTTTGGGAGGCTGAGGCGGGCGGATCACGAGGTCAGGAGATAGAGACCATCCTGGCTAACACGGTGAAACCCCGTCTCTATTAAAAAATACAAAAAATTAGCCGGGTGTGGTGGCGGGTGCCTGTAGTCCCAGCTACTCGGGAGGCTGAGGCAGGAGAATGGCATGAACCTGGAAGGCGGAGCTTGCAGTGAGCCGAGATTGCGCCACTGCACTCCAGCCTGGGTGACACAGCAAGACTCTGTCTCAAAAAAAAAAAAAAAAAAAAACCATCCTGGCTAACACGGTGAAACCCTGTCTCTACTAAAAATACAAAAAAATTAGCCGGGCGCGGTGGCAGGCGCCTGTAGTCCCAGCTACTCGGGAGGCTGAGGCAGGAGAATGGCATGAACCTGGGAGTGGGGCTTGCAGTGAGCCAAGATCGTGCCACTGCACTCCAGCCTGGGCGACAGAGCCAGACTCCGTCTCAAAAAAAAAGTTAATTAAAATAAATAAATAAAATAAATCAGAATCTCTGAGGTGGACATCAGATTTTAAAGCCTCCTTAGGTGATTCCAGTGTGCAGTCAAGGCTGAGAACACTGGTGCTGGCCATGGCTAGAACTATAGTCAGGAGGGCAGCATAAAGCCAAGTTAACTTCTCCTTCAAGAAATTTTGGGGGAGTAAAGTGTTCAGTAGCCTGTGTTTTAGCAAGCCATCTGGGAGATTCTGGTGCAAGTTTGAGAACCACTGTTCTACAGGCTCGGAAAGTTTTAATCTTTCCTAGGAGAGTGCTAGAGCCTTGTCCTGTTTAGTTATTAATAGTTGTCCTTGGCCAGGCACGGTGGTTCACCCCTGTAATCCCCGCACTTTGGGAGGCTGAGGCGGGTGGATCACCTGAGGTCGGGAGTTTGAGGCCACCCTGACCAACATGGAGAAACCCCATCTCTACTAAAAATACAGAATTAGCCAGGCATGGTGGCAGATGCCTGTAATCCCGCTACTCGAGAGGCTGAGGCAGGAGAGTTGCTTGAACCGGGAGGCAAAGGTTGCAGTGAGCCGAGATCGCGCCATTGCACTCCAGCCTGGGCAACAAGAGCGAAACTCTGTCTCAAAAAAAAAAAAAAAAGTTGTCCTTGGCCAGGCCCCAGTGGCTCACACCTGTAATCTTAGCACTTTGCAAGGCCAAAGTGGGAGGATCGCTTGAGCCGAGGAGTTCAAGACCAGCCTGGGCAACAAAGCAAGACCCCCATCTCTACAAAAAAATTAAAAAAAATTAGCTGAACGTGGTGGCATGCACCTGTAGCCCCAGCTGCTTGGGAGCTGAGGTGGGAGAATCACCTGAGCCCAGGAGGTTGAGGTTGCAGTGACCCGTGTTTGCGCTACTACACTCCAGCCTGGATGATAGAACGAGATAGTCTCAAAAAAATTATTTGTAATTTTTAATTTTTTTAAAAAGAAATTTTACCTTGAATCTCTGATCCTCCAACTTTTTACTTTAAAAATTTTGAAATACAGGCCAGGCACAGTGGCTTACGCCTGTAATCCCAGCACTTTGGGAGGCTGAGGCAGGCAGATCACAAGGTCAGGAGATCGAGACCACGGTGAAACCCTGTCTCTACTAAAAATACAAAAATTAGCCGGGCGCGGTGGCGGGCACCTGTAGTCCCAGCTACTCGGGAGGCTGAGGCAGGAGAATGGCATGAACCCAGCAGGCGGAGCTTGCAGTGAGCTGAGATTGCGCCACTGTACTCCAGCCTGTGTGACAGAGCGAGACTCCTTCTCAAAAAAAAAAAAAATTTCAAATATAAAAATTGAGAGACTAATGTACTGAACATCTGTATGCCACCTAGATTCAATAATTCAAAATCTTTTCACTGTCACACACATGTATGTACACACATACATATTTGACTTTCACTGGCCATTGAAAGTAAGATGCAGACGTACTCCATAATAATTTTCTTTTCTTTTCTTTTCTTTTTTTTTTTTGAGACGGAGTTTCACTCTTGTTGCCCAGGCTGGAGTGCAGTGGTGCAATCTTGGCTCATTGCAACCTCCGCCTCCCATGTTCAAGCGATTCCCCCGCCTCAGCCTCCCGAGTAGATGGGACTACAGGCACGTGCCACCACGCCCAGCTGATTTTTTGTATTTTAGTAGAGATGGGGTTTCACCATGTTGGCCAGGATGGTCTTGATCTCCTGATATTGTGATCCACCCACCTCAGCCTCCCAAAGTGCTGGGATTACAGGTGAAAGCCACTGCGCCCGACCCTAATTTTCTTTTTTTTTAAGATGGGGTCTTGCTTTGTTGCCCAGACTGGACTTGAACTCTTGGGATCAAGCAAGTCTCCCATCTCAACCTCCTTAGTACCTGAGGCTACAGGTGAACACCACCACACTGAGCTCAAACATCATAATTCTTTACTCCCAAATATTCTTAAATTAATATCTTATATATATGTTATATATATAGTGTATATATGTTATATATATATTGTGTATATATATGTTATATATATTGTGTATATATATGTTATATATATATAGTGTATATATATGTTATATATATAGTGTGTGTATATATATATATATTCCAGTAAGCATCTCCTAGGAATGTTCTCTATTACCATACCTCAGAAGATTAAAAACAATTTCCTAATACCATCTAATGATCATACCAGCACCACAAATGTCTTATAGCTATTTTTCAATCAAAGATCTATCAAGTTTTATATTTTGGCTATTCTTTCTAGTGTCTCAATCTGGAACAGTCCCCTGACCTTTTTTCCCAGTGAAATTGACTATTTAAAAGTATGTGGACCAGGCGCGGTGGCTCACGCCTGTAATCTTAGCACTTTGGGAGGCCAAGGCAGGTGGATCATTTGAGGTCAGGAGTTCGTGACCAGCCTGGCCAACATGGTGAAACCCCGTCTCTACTAAAAATACAAAAATTAGACAGGCGTGGTGGCATGCACCTGTAATCCCAGCTACTCTGGAGACTGAGGCAGGAGAATCGCTTGAACCTGGAAGGCAGAGGTTGCCGTGAGCCAAGATCATGCCACTGCACTCTGGTGGGCGAGAGAGTGAGACTCTGTCTCAAAAAATAAATAAATAGGCCGGGTGCGGTGGCTCACGCCTGTAATCCCAGCACTTTGGGAGGCCGAGGCGGGCGGATCACGAGGTCAGGAAATCGAGACCATCCTGGCTAATACGATGAAACCCCATCTCTACTAAAAAATACAAAAATTGAGCCAGGCATGGTGGCAGGCACCTGTAGTCCCAGCTACTCGGGAGGCTGAAGCAGGAGAATGGTGTGCACCCGGGAGGCGGAGCTTGCGGTGAGCAGAGATCGCGCCACTGCACTCCAGCCTGGGTGACAGAGCGAGACTCCATCTCAAAAAATAATAATAATAATAATAGTAAATAAATGAAATTTAAAAGGTACGTGGTTTTGTATGTTGCTTCATAATATTGTTGTGCTTGTTTTATGTTGATAAGACTCTGAGACAGAGTCTTGTTCTGTTGCCCAGGCTGGAGTACAGTGGTGGGATCGTGGCTCACTGCAGCCTCTATATCTTGGGCTCAAGTGAGCCTCCACATCTTGGGCTCAAGTGAGCCTCCCACCTCAGCCTCCCAAGTAGCTAGGACTACAGGCACATGCCACGACACCTGGCCAATTTTTCATTTATTTTTTGTAGTAACAAGGTCTCCCGATGTTGTCCAGGCAGGCCTCAAACCCCAGGGCTCAAGCAATCCACCCACCCCAGCCTCCCAAAGTGCTGGGATTACAGGCATGAGCCACTGTGCCCAGCCAATAAATGTTTTAAATGACTTGGCACCAACTAAAATGGACACTCCAGGAAGATTTACTAACTACATTTACCCTATGCTTTGTGTCTTCTCACTTACTTGTTTTAGACCAGTTATCAATTCAAATACAATCTAATAAAAAAAAATACAATCTAATACACGTTGTCAAAGGCATACCTGCAAAGATGGCAATGCATAGGGAGGAGTTAGGAAAAGTTTTACTGAGGGAATAACACGGGGTGAATCTTTGTTGTTGTTGTTCTTTTTTTTTTTTAGCTGGAGTCTTGCTTTGTCGACCAGGCTGGAGTGTAGTGGCCTGATCTCGGCTCACTACAACCTCTGTCTCCCGGACTCAAGCAATCCTCCTGCCTCAGCCTCCTGAGCAGCTGGGACTACAGGTGTGCACCACCACACCCAGCTAATTTTTGTATTTTTAGTAAAAACAGAGTTTTGCCATGTTGCCTGGACTGGTCTCAAACTCCTGACCTCAAATGATCTGCCCACCTCGGCCTCCCAAAGTGCTGGGATTACAGGCGTGAGCCACTGCATCCAGCCTAGGTGAATTTTAAAGGAGGATCAGAAACTGTGGAGAAGGGAGGGAGCTGGGAGTGTGGGTAGGGGCTATCTAGATAGATAGTGGAATAAACATGGACAACAACACAGATTGCCAAAACTGGTGTGTTCAAAAATAACACACAGCATATGTGGTGACAGCATGTTGGGGGAGTAACAGATGAGTAGGAGCCTTGGAAAGTGATGGAGCCAAATTATGAAAGGCCTGGAAAGCCAAGTTGGCAGCTTTGGCTTCGTCCTATGGAAAGGGAGCCACCAGAGGGTTCTTGGTACTCTGCACAAGAGGTCAACCACACCTGAGGATGCCTTTGGTTCTGGGTGCCCTCTTGGGAAGTCATTGTGGGGAACAGTTGTAGGAACTAGGGAAGAAGACAGGTAAGATCACTGCCTTAAACAGCAAAAAGCTGCCTTGGAAAAGAGAGGAAACACTCTTATTCTGGGATGCCTCAAAGTGCAGAGCCAAGACAAAGTGAACCATAAGAAGGCAGATTTATACTGAACAAAGAAAGAGCAACAGGCCAGGCATGGTGGCTCATGCCTGTAATCCCAACACTTTGAGAGGCCTAGGCAGGGAGATCACCTGAGGTCAGGAGTTCAAGACCAGCCTGGCCAACATGGTGAAACCCCATCTCTACTAAAAATACAAAAATTAGCCGGGCATGGTGGCACATGCCTGTAATCCCAGCTACTTGAGAGGCTGAGGCAGGAAAATCGCTTGAACCCAGGAGGTGGAGGTTGCAGTGAGCCGAGATCAGGCCACTGCACTTCAGCCTGGGTGATAGAATGAGACTCTGTCTCAAAAATAACAACCAAAAAAAAGAAAGAGCAACCATCAGAGCTGTTTCCAGAATGGTAGGGAGTTCCTCATCTCTGGAGGTATGCAAGCAGAAGCTGGGTGACCATTAGACAGGAATTCCTGTCGGATCGATTCAGAGGATTAGAGCTACTCATCAGAATCCCTGGGGAGTATATTAAAAACACCCATAACCAGGTCCCACCTCCACAGATTTTGTTTGAGTTGGGCTGGTGTGGAGCCCTGATTCAGATGCAGGTGGTCTGCACACTAACATTTGGGAACTGCTCCATTTAGAAGTCCTTCCAGTTTAGCCAGGCACGGTGGCTCACACCTGTAATCCCAGCACTTTGGGAGACTGAGGCAGGCAGATCACTTGAAGCCAGAAGTTCGTGACCAGGCTGGCCAACATGACAAAACCCCATCTCCACTAAAAGTTCAAAAAGAACTCAGCCGGGTGTGATGGTACATGCCTGTAATCCTAGCTACTCAGGGGGCTGAAGCACAAGAATCACTCAAACCCAGGAGGCAGAGGTTGCGGTGAGAGGAGATCATGCCCCTGCACACTGCACTCCAGCCTGGGCAACAGAGTGAGACCCTGTCTCAAAAAAAAAAAAAAGTCCTTCCAGCTCTACTGTTCTGTGATTTTAAGATGACAGTTTTCCTCAGACTCAAAGATGGTAATTTTAGTATCCTAAGAACTGTTGGCTGAGAAGAGACACCTGGATGAGGCCCTATGGAAAATGACTAGGAGCGGGGAGCAGCAGGGAGTTGAGAATCTCATCAGGGCATTTGGGATGTGCTAGAGGGGCCAGGCTTGAGCTGACTCCATCTGTCTTCCTATCCTAGTTGGTCCCTAGACAACCCCAGTGCAGCATAATGACTCAACACAGTAAGGGGCCAATTGGCGAGAAGGCCTCTAGCCATCTCTCCTTGTCCCCAGCTCAACTGGCCTGAGGGCAGACTTGAACTGAAAACCCACATGGTTTCCAAAGGCTGGTGGAAAGGGAGATTTGTCTTGGCTGTCAACAGATTCTGTGCTAAAGACTGGCCCCCACAGTCCAGACAAGAAGAGTAAATTTTCACCAGGCACGGTAGCTCATGCCTGTAATCCCAGCACTTTGGGAGGCCGAGGCGGCCACATCACCTGAGGTCAGGCGTTCGAGACCAGCCTGACCAACATGGAGAAACCCTGCCTCTACTAAAAATACAAAAATTAGGCCGGGTACGGTGGCTCATATCTGTAATCCCAGCGCTTTGGAGGCCTAGGTGGGCGGATCACAAGGTCAGGAGTTCGAGACCAGCCTGGACAACATGGTGAAACCCTGTCTCTACTAAAAATACAAAAAATTAGCTGGGCATGGTGGTGCTCACCTGTAGTCCCAGCTATTCGGGAGGCTGAGACAGGAGAATCACTTGAACCCAGGAGGCGGAGGTTGCGGTGAGCCGAGATCGCTCCACTGTACTCCAGCCTGGGCGACAGTGTGAGACTCCATCTCAAAAAATATATATACAAAAATTAGCTGGGAGTGGTGGCTCATGCCTGTAATCCCAGTTACTCGGGAGGCTGAGGCAGGAGAATCGCTTGAACCTGGGAGGTGGAGGTTGCAGTGAGCCAGGATTGCGCCATGGCACTCCAGCCTGGGCAACAAGAGCGAAACTCCATCTCAAAAAAAGCAAAAAAAAAAAGAGTAAATTTTCTACCAGCTTTACTGCCATCAGAACTGTTTAGGATTTCCTGCCCTAGATCCCTAGACGCTGCCATTCATATACACCCTGTCCTAACCCCTAACCTCTTCCCTTTTTCTTGACCATTCTTTCTGATCAGAGATTTTGTTTCTCTCCTTTTTTTTTTTTTTTTTTTTTGAGACAGAGTCTCACTCTGTCACCCAGGCTGGAGTGCAGTGGTGCTATCTCATCTCACCACAACTCCGCCTCCTGGGTTCAAGTGATTCTCCTGCTGTAGCCTCCCAAGTAGCTGGGATTACAGGCATGCGCCACCACGCCCAGCTAATTTTTGTATTTTTTAGTAGAGATGGGGTTTTACCATATTGGACAGACTGGTCTCGAACTCCTGACCTTGTGATCCACCTGCCTCGGCCTCCCAAAGGGCTGGGATTACAGGCGTAAGCCTCTGTGCCTGGCCTGTTTCTCCTTTTAATATTTGCTCTGGAGGTGAGATTTGGAAGATAGTTAGTTAAAGGAAATAACTTACAGTAATGGCAGTAAGGAGGCAAGAAGAAGTAAAAAGTGTGGGTGGAAGTTAAAGAAAAGAGGGGTCATAGTTCCTGAAAAAGTATGGGCAGAAGTTAGACACTTCTGCCGTGCAAGTTGGCTCATATCTGTAATCCCAGCACTTTGAGAGGCCAGTGCAGGTGGATGGCTTGAGCCCAAGAGTTCTGAGACCAGCCTGGGCAACATGGTAAGACCCCATATCTACTAAAAAAAAAAAAAAAAGGGAGAAGAAGAAGGAGAAGGAGGAGGAGGAGGAGGAGAAGGAGAAGGAGAAGGAGAAGTTAGACACTTGTGTGTCTGCACATCTTTTCTTGTTTGGAAACCTATATTTCAGGCATCATCTTTTCTCTGAAGTTTTTCATTACTGCCTAATCCCAAGCAAAGTTAATTATTTCTTCCACTATTCTGTTTATGTACCTCATAGACGCTATTGCCAATCTATGTATTGCTTATAACTCTGTTTATATGTTTTGCCTCTCCAACAGGCCTAAGAGTCACAAACTTAGATGCCAGTAGAGGCCAGAGAGGAAAAACAACTGGTGAAGCTGCTGAGTTTAAGACAGTGATCAGTGGACAATGCCACACTGTTGGCCACTGTATTAACCTCAGGTCTTTATCCCAGGGCTTTCTTGGGCACACCTGTGCCATTCATGTTTGCTTCCAAAGCTCCTAACACAATACCTGGCAGAGTAACCAAACCGAAGTGACCCAGAAGTGTTGAGCTCCAACTCAGCCCCTAAGGTGCTATGTAACTGTAAAGAACTCAGTCAGCATCTCTGCCCTTCAGGTTCTCCCTTTCTTTCTCTCTCCCCTCTTCAGAAAAAGGCACCTTGAAGATCATCTAGGCCAATGGGTTTTCTACTTTGTTCGTTAGAGGCCTTGGACTGAGGAGCTGATTTTGGAGGCCTTCACAGAAGGCAAGGGCACATTGAGAGAGCAGGTTGCTAGTCCTCTTTCCCTATACAATCAGACAAGTTCTACTTTTTTCTGTTTTAGAAATGTATGCTTTCTTTTGAAGAAAAGGGTCTACTGTTAGAAAAGTTTGAAAACATAACAAATGGTATAGGCAAAGTTGTTCTGCCTGGGATCAAATCCTATTCTATGACTTCCTTGTTATATGACCCTGAGCAAGTGATCTAACCTCAGTTTCCTTATCTAGAAAATGGAGATGATGATAATAGCACCTACCTCAAAGGATTGTAGTGAGGTTTAATGAGTAAATACATAGAAATTGTGCCTGGCACATCGTTTTTGTTTTTTTGGGTTTTTTTTTTAGGCAGGGTCTTGCTCTGTCAGCCAGGCTGGAGTATAATGGCACAATCATGACTCACTGCAGCCTCAAATCCCTGGGCTCAAGTGATCCTCCCGCCTTAGCCTCCCAAGTAGCTGTAAGTACAGGCTTGCACCACCACACCTGACTAATTTTTTAACAATATTTTTGTAGAGACAGGGTCTCGCTACATTGCCCAGGCTGATCTCGAACTCCTCAGCTCAAGCAATCCTCCCACCTCAGCCTCCCAAAGTGCTGAGATTACAGGCATGAGCCACCACACCCAGCCTGGCACATAGTTCTTGATAAGTGTTGGCTACAGTGGTATAATACAAAAACATATTTGGTCTTTGTCCCTGGATCTTGGGAATTTCCTGAGCAATAGGAGTGTTTTTTCTTATTCATAAGCCCCTTCTATCACACTTGAGTTTACCCTAATGAGGTGACTTAAGTAGAGCCCCTAGATCTAGGGATGGGACTAGTCACCAGAAAGACCAAGTGATGAGAAGGTTGGAAATTTCAGTCCCACCCACTGACCTCTGAGAATGGGGGGTGGTGCTGAAGATTGAGCTATATGAAAACTCTTGAACAATGAGATTCAGAGAGCTGGGTTGGTGAATGCATCCACAGGCCAGGAGGGTGGTGCTCCCTGACTCTTCAGGGACAGAAACTCCTGCACTTGGGACTCTTCTGGACCTCACCCTGTATACTTCTTCATCTGGCTCCTCATTAGTATCCTTTAAAATAAGCAGACAAATGTAAGTAAAATGCCTTCCTGGATCCTGTGAGCCATTCTAGCAAACTATTAGAACTGAGGAGGGGATCGCAGGAACCCCCAATTTATAGCCAGTTTATCAGCAGTATAGCTGGGTGGCCAGAGACTTGTGACTGGTCTGAAGTAGGGGCAGTCTTGAAGAACTGAGTCCTTAACCTGTGGGGTCTACACTAACCCCTAATAGCTAGGGTCAGAATTGAACTGGATTGCTGGCCACCCAGTTGGTGTGAAGAATTTGGCTGATGTCAGAAAATATCCCAGAGGCTGTAATTAGTGAGCATGTTCAGTCCTCTAACTTGAAAGCAGGGAAATTATTATGTTTAACAACTCAGCTATCTTATAAATGAACTTTCTCAGAAGCCTTTAGTGTTTTAACCCACAGAGAGACTAATGGTGGAAGACTGAAACACTGACAAGCCTTGGTTCAGGGCAGGGGAGAAAGTTCTTAACCCTCTAGAAATCTCATCACCTCAGCAGAACCTACCATGCTTCTCTCCGGGCTGACCATGCCTCTGTCTTCTCGCTCAGGAAGTGTGGATATATTCTGAATCATCTCTCTCCTTTATTTCCAAACCCTGCTTCATTCTCCCCACAGCATTTCTTTGGCCCAAGGGTTAGTCATCCTTCAAGGTGAATATTGATGTCATCCCCAGCTCCTAGCCCCTCCAACTTCTTGCCAAAGATGTTTCTATCTGTTCCTACAGTTAGGCTGTCTTCCTCCGTAGAACCCTGACTTCCAGGTGGTAAAGAGGGCACAAGATATGCTGGGCACTGAAGCAGGAACGACAGGAGTGCTGGGTGTGCAATCATTCATTTGCTACACATTTGCTGATTCCTGCCCTGATCCTAGCCCTGTAGGATGTAGAGATAATTTATGACGTAGTTGCTTAAGAGTGGAAGTATGAGAGGGCATCCTGTGTGCGTGAATTCGTCAGGGCAGCACTTGCGGGAATGAGCCAGGGGCAGAGGTTAATTCTACTGAGGTCAGACAGGCCATCCCCACTCCCACAGGACAGACTTATAAGTGAGTCAGCCAGGCCTTGGAATAGAGGTTACAGGCATGACCAGATATAGTCAAGAGCCGGCAGGGGTGGTCAGAGCCCCAGTGGGAATCCACTGTTACTATAGGAATTAAATGAGATAATGCATGTAGAAGCTTGGCTCAGAGTAAACACTCAATAAATGGTAGCTATTATTGTCTTTTTGTTATTGAGTTGCATTGTTAGCCTCACAGAGGTAACTGGCAGAGATTATATCTGGAAGAGGCCCAGCAGAGGATCTGGTAGAGAACGTTACATCTGGGCTGAGCCTTTGTGGAGGTGGTTGTATTCTTTTGTGGGAAATGGACTCTTTGGAGAACCTGACGAAAGCTGTGCCTCTCCCCAGAAAAAGGCACAGCTGCTCACATGATGCTTTGCATATTATTTCAGGGACTTCACAGACTCCTGGAAGCCTGTCTAGTCACGGAACCTGGTTGGACACAGCTGTTATTTGCCAAGCATGGCTGAGAAAATTTCCTGCTGTTCTGCCAGGCACTGTGGCTCACACCTATAATCCCAGCACTTTTGGAGGCCGAGGCAGGTGGATCGCTTGAGCCCAGGAGTTTGAGACCAGCCTGGGCAACATGGCAAAACTCTGTCTCTACAAAAAACACAAAAATTAGCCAGGCATGGTGGTACATGCCTGTAGTCCCAGCTACTCGTGAGGCTGAGGTGGGAAGATCAAATGAGCCTGGGAGGTCAAGGCTGCACTGAATTGTGATCTCTCCATTGCACTCCAGCCTGGGCGACAGAGCGAGACCCTGTCTCAAAAACAGAAAAAGAAAAGAAAAGTTCCCACTATTAGCTTATTGACCCAAGTGAAAACTTCAGCACACATAGGATATTCAACGGTGGGGATATTCTGTGTCTTTTAAAATACAAAGTGGTATCCTGCAGAATGGGTGGAAGAGGGAGACCTGTGAAGAGACCCATCTTTTTTTTTTTTTTTTTTTTTTTTGAGGTGGAGTTTTGCTCTTGTCACCCAGGCTGGAATGCAGTGGCACGATCTTGGCTCAGTGCAACCTCCGCCTCCCGTGTTCAAGTGATTTCTCCTGCCTCAGCCTCCTGAGTAGCTGGGACTACAGGCGCCTGCCACCACATCCAGCTAATTTTTGTATTTTTAGTAGAGACAGGGTTTCATCATGTTGGCCAGCCTGGTCTCAAACTCTGATCTCAGGTGATACACCCGACTCAGCCTCCCAAAGTGTAGGGATTACAGGTGTGAGCCACCACGCCCGGCCAAAGAGACCCACCTTAAAGTCCAGGGAGAAGACACAATTGGCTTCATGGGCATGTGACCTCTGCAGTCACACAGGACCCTGCATGTTTTGTTTTCTGTTCTTTGTTTTTTTGAGACACCATTTCACTCTGTCACCCAGGCTGGAGTGCAGTGGCACAATCTCAGCTCACTGCAACCTCCACCTCCTGGGTTCAAGCAATTCTCATGCCTCAACCTCCCAAGTAGCTGGGATTGCAGGCACATGCCACCACGCCCAGCTAATTTTTGTATTTTTTTAATTTTTATTTTTTGAGATGGAGTCTCACTCTGTCACTGGGCTGGAGTACAGTGGCGTGACCTTGGATCACTGCAATCTCCGTCTCCTGGGTTCAAGCGATTCCCCTGCCCCAACCTCCCTAGTAGCTGGGATTACAGGCATGCACCACCACGCCTGGATAATTTTTTGTATTTTAGTAGAGATGGGGTTTCACCATGTTGGACAGGATGGTCTCGATCTCCTGATTATCTGCCCGCCTTGGCCTCCCAAAGTGCTGGGATTACAGGTATAAGCCACCACGCCTGGCCTAATTATTGTATTTTTAGTAGAGATGGGGTTTTGCCATGTTGGCTAGGTTGATCTTGAACTCCTGACCTTAAGTGATCCACCTGCCTTGGCCTCCCAGAGTCCTGGGATTATAGCGTAAGCCACAGCGCCCGGCCCCCTGCATGTTCTTGACTTCAAGTTCTGCTGTGTTGCCATCTTGAAATTCTTAATTTTTTTTTTTTTTTTAGATGGAGTTTTGCTCTTGTTGCCCCAGGCTGGAGTGCAGTGGGGCGATCTCAGCTCACCACAACCTCTGCCTCCTGGGTTCAAGCAATTCTCCCACTTCAGCCTCCTGAGTAGCTGCGAATTACAGGCATGTGCCACCACATCTATCTAATTATTTTTTGTATTTTTAGTAGAGACAGGGTTTTTCCATGTTGGTCAGGCTGGTCTCGAACGCCTGACCTTGTGATCTGCCCGGGCCTCCCAAGTGCTGGGATTATAGGCATGAGCCACTGCGTCTGGCCGAAATTCTTAATTTTTTAACAAGAAGTGCTGCATCTTCATTTTGTGCTGGGCCCCCAAACTATGTAGCCAGTCCTGGAAGAAAACAGGGACACATTTATTTGCATGCTTACTATGTGAGCAGCAAACAAGTGACAGTGCTGGAACCGGGACCCAGGCTGTTTGGGTCCAAAACCACGGGTCCTAACCTACATCTTACCATAATTCCTGTCTCTCGAATCAAGAGGGCTAGTGAGAGTGGAGAGGAAGGGAAAGAATAAGAACCTTCTGTTTCTCCCACCAGAACACTCTTCACTCCCCTGCCTCTCCTTCCTTCCTATTGTCGTCTCAGTATCAGTTTCATTTCCTCAAAGAGGTGTTTCCTGGTCCCCAAACCTAAATTATGCCCCTCTCATTCTCTCTTTTCTCCCTTAGTATTTTATTTATTATTTATTTATTTTGACAGAGTTTCGCTTTTGTCGCCTAGGCTAGGGTGCAATAGCATGGTCTTGGCTCACTGCAACCTCCACCTCCCGGGTTCAAGTGATTCTCCTGCCTCAACCTCCTGAGTAGCTGGGATTACAGGTGCCTGATACCATCCCTGCCTAATTTTTGTATTTTTAGTAGAGATGGGGTTTCACCATGTTGGCCAGGCTGGTCTCGAACTCCTGAACTCAGGTGATCCACTCACTTTTGGGAGGCCGATCTCCACTCAGGTGGAGGTTGCAGTGAGCTGATTCGGCCTCCCAAAGTGCTGAAATTACAGGTGTGAGCCACCGTGCCACGTTTCTTCTTTAATATTCTTTAGAGTATTCATCAGAACTTTGTGTATTTATTTGTATATTTCCTTGTTTTAATGACAATCCCTCACTAGACTGTGTGCTCAATGAGGGCAGAGATTTTGTCGGGTTTTGTTCCCTTATCCCCAGCAGAGAACCTGGCACATAGTGGGTATTTCATAAATGTTAGTTGGAAAGTACAGTTTATAGAATGTAATGACAGATCAGATGTAATTGTAGGGAAGCCTGGAGGATGACCTAGGAAATTCCACTTGGGTGATGCTAATTGCCAAGGTGAATATAGGAAGTTAGGAGTGGGACAGGAATGATTATGTGGATTTGAGATGTGTCCAGTTCGAGGGCTTTTGGGGGTGGCTTGGAGAAGGCAATCTTCTGCTGGGAAACTTCTGACTCTGTCCCTACTGCAGCCCAGGGTAGGGGCTCCCTACCTCCACCTGGGCAGATCTCTGCCATCACCCATCTCACTGGCATGCTCTTGGGAGCCTATCTGTTCCCTGGGCGGTGCAGCTCTACGGGATTTGGAACAGTGTTGCAGGTCTCATCTCTGGCTCGCAGGGCCCCCAGGGGTGTGTATGCAGTCAGGGCTCAATAAATGCCAGTAGAAGGAAAGAAGGAAGGCGAAAAATGTGGCCAGGCACTCAGGGGAGAGGCTGGGGTGAGGAGCAGATCTGGGAACGTAAATAGAGCTAGAAGTCCAAGTTGGAACCCTGGTGCCCTAGAGACAGGGTGGACAAAAAAGTGTTCCAAGCCAGGCCAGGCACAGGGCTAAGCGCTTTATTCACGTGACTGCATTTCATCTTCATATCTACACTAAACAGGCATAATTATTCCTACTTTGTTCATGAGAAAACAGGTCCAGAGAGGTGACGTGATTTGCCCAAGGTCACACAGCGAGTGAGCAGCAAAGTCTGGATTTGACTCAGGGCTGTTGTCCCCTAAGCCCGCACGCACTCTTCCACTTCACTCCCTGCCTCTCCAACCCTCCACCTCCCTATCCCTCTCCCCTCCCCTCCCGCGGCTGCCCCGCCCCACCCCTCTGCCGTTCCCCCCCACTCCCTCCCTGTCGGGTGGCGGCGGCGGAGCCACGTGGTGGGGCCGAGAAGCCGCGGCCGACGAGAGCCCGGGCGTCTGCCCCAGCTGGGCAGTGCTGCTCTGCGCTGCGCCGCGCTCGGGGCTCGCTCTCCTTGCTCCGCGCTCCCCGCCAGCCGCCCCGGGGCAGGAGGCGCGCCTGACGGACGGCACGCTAGACAAAGGAGGCGCGGCTCGGCGGGGCCAGCGCGCGGACGGACGGACCATGGACTCGGAGCGCGGGCGGCCGGCCCCAGCCTTGGGGACCGGACACTCCCAGGCCCGGCCCTAGGCGCCCGGCCCCGCCGCCCTGCGCGCACAGCGGGGAGGACGTGGAGCCCGCGCGGCGCGAGCAGGCGGCGGCCGCGGAGCAAGAAGGGCGCCGCGGCGGGCGGCCCGCGCAGCCCCCGGAGCCATGGGCAAGTGCAGCGGGCGCTGCACGCTGGTCGCCTTCTGCTGCCTGCAGCTGGTAAGCGTCGCGTGCCCAGGCAGTCGGGGCAGGGTGGGGCGCGGCGGGGCGCGGTCCCAGGGCGTGCGGGTGAGGTTGCGTGTGTCTCTGTGTGTGTGTCTCGTCCGTGTGCCCGGGCGGGGGGTGGTCTGGAGTCTCGGAGCGGTCGGGCGGAGCCTGCTCCCGCTGGCCGGGCTGTCTCTTTGTGTGCGCTTCTCGCTGCTGTGCCCGGCGCTCCTCCGGTCCCCAAGTGCGTCCTGTGCGCGAGTCCCCGGCCCGCCCGCACTGTACAAGTGGCCTCCTGTTGGGGGATGCGCTGTGGGACGGTGGCTTGCTGGGACGGGGGGTGTGTCTGAGGCTGATCTGTGGATCCGTTGAGGTCCTGCTGTGTGTTTCCCTGTAGATCCCTCGTTTGCATGGGTCTCTCCCTTCCTCTGGGTCTCTGCCTCTGATCACCACCCCTGTGTGAGCGTTTCTCACAAAGTCTCTGCTCCGGCGTGTGTCTCTCTGGGTTTCTCTTTGGTGTGTCTCTAGATCGCTGACCATTTCTGGCCCATGTTCATCTGTGTTCTGGGATCTTAGACTCCAAGAACCCTCCAATCCTTTGTGTTGTTTCTGCCTCCCTTCACCTTCCTGACCGGGCAGTCCTGGGAAAGGAGAGCCACCTCCCTGGAGAGGGTCACCAGGAGCTGCCAGATCCTGGGCCAGCCTGACCCAGCCTGGACCACACTTCCTGCTTTGGTCTGGCCGCTGTGGCCATGGGGGTTCCATCAGTCATCAGTTCCACCCACCAGAGCAGCTCCTCTGCCAGGGCCAGCAACAGTGGGGGTGGGGACACTTGGGTGCCCTAGGGAGGACCAGAGCATCTGAGGACACTGTGCCTAGCCCCAGCATAGGGAACTCAGGTTCTTGTCTCAGGGAGGAGTGACTGTAGTGGACTAGAAGAAACAGCACTGCCCTTCAAATCAGGCCCTGGCAGGGGAATTTGGGAGGGTGGTTAAAGAGAGGCAGGGGTCTCCTACCTACCCTAGAGCTGAGATTGAACAACTAGGGAGGTTGAAGCTGTGCTTCTCCTCTAGGCAGAGGTGTATGGGGACCTCCATCGCCGAACCCAGGTCTGAGAGTGGGCAGCGAGGAGCCTGAGCCCCCCTCATGCTGGACTCCTTGTTCTGGGTTTCCACTCTTGCCTGCATCCATCACGCCCTCCCCACCACAGGAGCCAATGATAATGTAGAGTGAAGTTTTGAGCCTGGACATGCAGACCTCCTCATTCGTCTTGCTTCTCTCCTCCTGGGGACACCAGCTTCAAACATGCCATCCACAGACCTGGCCTGGGCAGTGGTGGAAACAGCCCTAGCTCTGGAGATTGTAGCCCTGCTCCCAGCTGTGGGAGACTGGACAAGTGACTTCCCCCCACTGGCCGGCCTCAGTCTTCTTATCTGTAAAATGATTATCCCTGAGGATTGCAGAGGGGATTAATTAAGATCAGGTGGATTGGGAACTCCAGAAGGGCAGAGATTGTCTGTTTTTCTTTATCTACTTTGAGGAACATGAAATGCCAAGAAATGTTTAAACCTTTCAGAGGATTCTCCTGTGTTTGTTAATTTTTTAATTTTAAACTAGGGGTTTTTTTTAATTAGAAAAGTAATATACATATATTGTAAAAAATAAATACATACATAATCAAACAGGACAGATAAATAAAAAGTAAGTTTTCTAGGCCAGGCATCGTGGCTTATGCCTGTAACCCCAGCACTTTGGGAGGGCGAGATGGGCAGATCACCTGAGGTCAGGGGTTCGAGACCAGCCTGGCCAACATGAAGAAACCCCATCACTGCTGAAAATACAAAAATTAGGCATGGTGGCACGCATCTATAATCCCAGCTACTCGAGAGGCTGAGACATAAGAATCACTTGAACCCAGGAGGCGGAGGTTACAGTGAGATGAGATCACGCCGCTGCACTCCAGCCTGGACGACAGAGTGAAACTGTGTCTCAAAAAAAAAAAAGAAAGTTTTCTTCTCTCTATAACTAGACCCCTCCCCAAAGGTGAACCTGTTAGCAGTTTGTCCCATGCTCATTCTCTGTTGGCGATAATAACGGTTAGCTTTGGAGAGCTCTTGACTAAGTGTCAGGTACTCTTGGAAGCACTTTTCCATGTATTAACTCATTTAATCCTAACAACCCTATGAAGTAACTTGTCCAGAATTCTACAGGAACTAGGACCCAGGCTTTGTTTTGGGGGTTTTGTTTTTGTTTTTGTTTGAGACATGGGCTCGCTCTGTCATCCAGGACAGAGTGCAGTGGTGCAATCATAGCTCACTACAGCCTTGACCTCCCAGGCTCAAACAATCCTCCCACCTCAGCCTCCTGAGTACCTGGGACTACGGGGGCACACCACCATGCCTAGCTAATTTTTTTGTGTTTTAGAGATGGGTCTCACTCTTGTTGCCCAGGCTGGTCTCAAACTCCTGTGGTCAAGCCATCCTCCCACTTCAGCCTCGCAAGTGCTGGGATTATAGGCATGAGCCACCACATCCAGCCAGGATCCAGGCTTTGAATCCAGGCAGTTGGCCAGGTCCTCTGTTGCCTTCTTAATTATAAAATAAGTAGTTCTGGCCCTGGTAAGTCTGGGGCCCCATGGGAGGAGCTCATGGCTCTAGAGAGAAATGAAGGTGGTAGAGAGTCTCTCTGCCTCCCACTTCCCTTCCTCCATAGTTCTCCCTTGCTAAGCTAACCCCACTCTTCCACTTAGAGGAGCTCACCAGCACTAGAGGCTTGAGTTAGATGAGACCTGGGTGGGATTCCGGTTCTCCCACATCCCGACTGGGTGGCTTTGGGCAGCTTGTGAAGGTTGCACAAGATCATTTGCGGGAGGGACTTGAAAATTGCTCTCTTGGCTCTGTTGCACTATCTGGGCTCATTGCAGAGTGGGCCCTCCAGTTGTCACTAACCCCCATGAGCCCCTACTGCCTGATAGCTTCCATAATGTGCCCCGGGATGTTGGAATTCACCAGCCTGAGGGGAGAAGAGAGTCTTGGTTTTCTCATCCAAGGGACTGAAGGGAAAAAAGAGGCTGTTAAATATCTTTCAGCTGAAAACTTAGGAGGAACTGTGTCATTTTTCTTTCTCAAATGGAGTTTAATCGTTACAATGAATCAGGCCAATTCGAAACATTCTTCCTCAGTTGGGATAGATGTGATTTGGGTGAGGGAGTGAGGTGTGAGGGTGCCATGGGGTTTAAGGGAAGCAGGTAGGGACTGTGCCTTTCAGATGGATAAGTGTAGGATAGTAGTTAAGGCTCTGGAGTTTGACAGGAGAGACCTGGCTTTTAGACCTGGTTCTGTCACTTCCTGGCTATGCAATTTTGGGCAAGTTGCTTACCGTCTCTGAGACACATAGTTTTGTCATCTGTTAAATAGAGAGAATATAAAACAGTTCCTAATCCTTAGGGTTGTTGTGAGGACTCAGTCCATATAATGAATTTAGCACTCTGGCAGGTACAGAGTGAGTACTCATTAAACTGTAGCTTATTGTTATTATCTTAATGATTCATATCATGGGATGTGTCTGTGGCACTGTAGCCCAAACATATCCAGGTGACCCCCTGCACTGTCCTTTATGGACTGTCCTTTGTGGGAAGTAGCAGGTAGTTGGGCACTGAGCTGAGAGGCAAAAGACCTGGATTCAAGCCTGGCTCTGCTTCTGACATCCTGCAATTTGGGGCAGGTCTCTTCCACACTCTAGGCTTTGGTTTTTTCCATCTGTAAAATGGGAGGCATTATTGGTCTGGCTCGCTGGGATCCTGCCAGCTGTACTTGTCAGGAACTCAGGGTGATGCCTGGACTGGCATGTTTTGTTTATTTATTGTTTATTTTTTAGAGATAGGCGTCTCACTGTGTTGCCCAGGCTGGAGTGCAGTGGCAATCATAACCCACTGCAGCCTCAAATTCCTGAGCTCAAGTGATCCTCCTACCTCGGCCTCTCAAATAGCTGGGACAACAGGTGCATGTCACCACACCTGGCTTTGGCATGGCAGTTTTGTTGCATCTTGATCCGGTTCCTTTCTGTAGAACATCTTGGGTCCCTTGCTTTCCAGAATTCTTTTTGGTGTATCATTTTGACAACGTTATTAACATATTCACCCTCTAATTTTTAATCCCTTGCCTTTTCTCTCTCCTGTCCAAACCCAGCACTTCCTTGTTACCTCCTTCCTGAAACCTTACAGGCCACTCTGTTCTTCCTGGAAGGGGATGAACCAGTGAGATTTGCCCTAGGGAATCCCCATCAATTTCTTCATCATCATCATTATCATTCCCATTTCAGGAGTCCTGTGCTAAGCACTTTATATGCATTACCTCATTTAACCAAATGAGCATACATATGTAAAGTGCTTGGCAAAGTGCCTGGTACATGTTAAACGATCAATAAACGTTAGCTCTTTTACTGCTTTCATCCTTCTTATTGCAATTCCACACAGTGGGATAGATGTGTTTATTATCCCCTTTTTCAGGTGAGGAAATTGAGGTGCGAAGGGGTGTGACGTTTGCCCAAGCTCGCTAAGCTAGTCAGTGACAGAACCAAGATGTGAGGACTCTTCTGTCTGAAAAGAGAGCCACCCTCTCAGCCCCGTGCTACTCTACTGCTCGCGTTTAACCAGTGCTTGACCCCAGACAGGTCCAAGCCTGCGTTTCCTCATCTGAAAATGAAGATGATCATATTTCGATAGCCTCATGCGTAGTGCCTGCACTGTGAGCCAGTGAGTGCCCAATAATAGATCACTGCCATGGTTGTTTCTGTCCCAGCTCTGTGTGACCTTGGACACACGCATTCACTCCTCTGGCCACAGTTTCTTCCTTTGTAAAAGAGGAAGAGTCATCTCTAGCCCACAGAGTTGTAGAAAGGGCTTCCTTGGCCAGGTGCCAGACACATAGTAGGTATTCAGAAAAATGTTGGTTTCATTCTTTTCCCTTCTAGAAAGCTCTTTGCTTTCTGGAAGGTGGGGGCGGGGGGCGGGATGTAGCTTCCAGCTGAGCTGCGAGTAATGGTGTGAAACATGGTCAACCTGATTGATGTCGTTATTAGCAATAGTGACGGCGAAGACCAAAGGGAGATGGGCTCCAGCAGGGGCCTGCACTCTGGAGCAGCTGCAGCTGCAAGCTCATGGCTTCCTTGGGAGGGCCTGGTTCTGCTTTGGGTGCTTGAGGTCCTTGGGCGGGGTATCAGAGTCAGGAGCGTGAAATTATGCAGGCCACTGGCCCCTTTTGTTCCTCATACCCCTTTGGACAGAGTTGGCAGGGATGATCAACTCCCTTTTGTGAATGAACAGACTGAAGCCAAACTGCCCTCAAGGCCCTTATGAGATGGGTGGAGCAGGGTAGAATGGAGAAGAAGGCCTCCAGGGGACCTGGGGATGGCCCTGGTTCTCCTCCTTTATAAGGGTAGGTGAGTGGATGGTTTTTAAATAAGCAGCCCATAAATGGCAGCTTCGCTGAGATCTGGCACAGGGGCTAGGAGCACTACATCTGGGATCAGGCCTTGCTTTGTGACTCCCAGGAAGTCCTGCACCCTCTCTGAGCCTCTGCCTTCTTACTTACAAAGTAGTCAGAAGAACAGCTTCTACCCCACGAACGAGCCCATGGCAGTTTGGGGAATTCGCAAGCTGATGCCGGGATAGCCAAGTACGGTCCCTGGCCTAGGAAAGTGCTCTCCAGGGCTAGCTATGATTTGCCTTGAGACTTGGACAAGTCACGTCAGCCCCATCTCTGCCTGTATTAGAGGATTTCGTGATCAGGGTCATTCCCACAAACACTCCAGCTCTTCTTTATGTGGAAAATACGGGGCTGAGTGGAAAATTAACATAATGAGAATTTCTTTTTGTTTGGTGTCTGCTATGAGCCAGGCATTGTACTAGGTATTTTACATATGTCTCTTGCTACTGTGTGGCTTATCCGTGGCCACATAAATGATAGGTACAGAATGAGTATTCAAACTCAGATCTGGGACTCCACAGCTTCTCCCTGCATGCCCCATTGCCCCCTGCTAGTATTGTGGGACGCTGGAGTGGAAGCAGGTGGAGAAATCCAAACCTTTCCTCAGCCACAGGGCTTGTTACCAGATGCCAGATCTAACTGCTTACACAGATGCCCCCTCTCCCCATTCTACCCACCCCCAAGCTCTGTGCTGGACTTAAAAGAGCTGTGATGCATGGCTGGGTGCGGTAGCTCACACCTGTAATCCCAGCACTTTGCGAGGCCGAGGCAGGCGGATCACTTGAGGTCAGGAGTTTGAAACCAGCCTGGCCAATGTGGTGAAACCGCATCTCTACTAAAAATACAAAAAATTAGCCGAGCATGGTGGTGGGCACCTGTAATTTCAGCTACTCGGGAGGCTGAGGCAGGAGAATCATTTGAACCTGGGAGGCGGAGGTTGCAGTGTGCCAGGGAGCTGTGATACAGATTGAGAAAACCAGGGAATAAACTAACCTGTATCTACAAGTGATCCATCCTCATAATAACTCTATGAGATAGGTGTGGTTTTTATACCCATTAACTGATGGACATACTGAGGCTCAGAAGAGTAAAATGACATCTCTCCAAGGAAACAGGAGATAATAGTCTGAGCCTCAGAGTAGTCATCAAGGGGAAAGGGCTTGAGAACAATTGTTATAAAATCTGGACCAAGCAGAGATAGTCAGCTCTGATCACTGGAACATGTTGTCTCCTCTAGTCAGTCCTTTTATTTTTTATTTTGTATTTTTTTATTCTATGTGGTAGGAGACTCCCAAACTACTCTTCTCTAGTATTAAGGAGAGATGGGTGACAGGAAGGCCGACTAAGGCTACAGGTGTATTTTTAAAAACTAGTTCCAGGCCAGGTGCGGTGGCTCACACCTGTAATCCCAGCATTTTGGGAAGGCAAGGTGGAAGGATCGCTTGAGCCCAGGAGTTTGAGACCAGCCTGGGGAACATAGTGAGACCTCCCCCACTCTCTCTCTCTCTCTCTCTCTCTCTCTCTCTCTCTCTCTCTCTCTCTCTCTCTATCTATCTATATGAAGTAGGCCAGACACGGTGGCTCATGCCTGTAATCCCAACACTCTGGGAGGCTGAGACAGGTGGATCACCTGAGGTCAGGAGTTCGAGACCAGCCTGACCAACATGGTGAAACCCTGTCTCTACTAGAAATACAAAATTAGCCAGGCATGGTAGCTCATGCCTGTAATCCCAGCTACTCGGGAGGCTGAGGCAGGAGAATTGCTTGAACCTGGGAGGCAGATGTTGTGGTAAGCCAAGATCACGCCATTGCACTCCAGCCTGGGTAACAAGAGCGAAACTCCCTCTCAAAAAAAGAAAAAAAAAAAAGTAAAAAGTTAGCTGGGCATGGTAGCATGCACCTGTAGTCCCAGCTACTGAGGCAGAGGGGAGGATTGCTTTTGCCCAGGAGCTTGAGGCTGCAGTGAGCCATGATTGCACCACTGCCCTACAGCCTGGGCAACACAGTGAGATCCTGTCTCAAAAAAAATTAAAAAAAAAAAAAAAAAAAGCTAGTTCCAGCCAGGCACAGAGAGACAAACTTCAGATGTTCTTACTTATTTGTGCGAGCTAAAAATTAAAACAATTGAACTCGCCAGGTGCAGTGGCTCACGCTTGTAAATCCCGGCACTTTGGGAGGCCAAGGCGGGCGGATCACAAGGTCAGGAGATCGAGACCATCCTGGCTAACACTGTGAAACCCTGTCTCTACTAAAAAATACAAAAAAGTAGCCGGGCGTGATGGCGGGCGCCTGTAGTTCCAGCTACTCGGGAGGCTGAGGCAGGACAGTGGCATGAACCCAGGAGGCGGAGCTTGCAGTGAGCTGAGATGGCGCCACTGCACTCCAGCCTGGGTGACAGAGCGAGACTCCGTCTCAAAAACAACAACAACAACAACAACAAACAACAACAAAAACAATTGAACTCATGGAGATAGTGTGTAGAATGAGGAGGTTGGGCACTGTGGGTCACGCCTGTAATCCCAGCACTTTGGGAGGCCAAGGTGGGTGGACTGCTTGAGCTCAGGAGTTGGAGACCAGCCTGGGTAACATGGCAAGACCCTGCATCTATTTAAAAAAAAAAAAAAAAAAAAAAGTAGAATAAGGATTACCAGAGGCTGGGAAAGGTAGTCGAGGAGTGGGGAGGTTGTATAAAAACATGGTTAGATAGGATGAATAAATCTTGTCTTTGATAGCACAACAGTGTGACTACAGTCAACGAAATTTACTGTACATTTAAAAATAACTGGATGGTGCAGTGGCTTCCACCTGTAATCCCAGCACTCTGGGAGGCCGAGGCGGGTGGATCACTTGAGGTCAGGAGTTTGAGACCAGCCTGGCCAACGTGGTGAAACCCCATTTGTACTAAAAATACAAAAAATTAGCTGGGCATGGTGGCGGGCACCTGTAATCCCAGCTACTCAGGAGGCTAACACAGGAGAATCACTTGAACCTGGGAGGCGGAGGTTGCAGTGAGCCAAGATCGTGCCACTACACTCCAGCCTGGGCAACAAGAGCAAAACTCCGTCTCAAAAAATAAAAATAAAAATAACCCAAAGAGTATGATTGAATTATTTGTAACACAAAGAGAGGATAAATGCTTGATTTACCCTGATGTGACGATTGCACAGTGGATGCCTATATCAAAATATCTCATGTGCCCCATAAATATATATACCTACTATGTACCCACAAAAATTAAAAATTAAAAACATTTTTTAAATTGAACACTAGATCCAGGCCATGGGGGGAGAGCTGGGTTTAGGCCCAGGAAGCCAAGTCCCAGTGCTTTGCCTGGCTTTCCTTGCCCTGGCCTGGAGAGGGATGTCGATTGATTCACAGATGAGGGAGAGCTTCAGACAGCAAAGCAAACTTCCCCTAGAGGCACTGAATGAGCACTAAGGTTTTAGAAGAGCTGTTAAGTGTGGTTGCAGGTTTTCCTGATTTACATTGGCCTCCTGGCCCCTCTCAAAGCAGCTGACAAATCCAGAGACAAGGAGGTGGACTGGGAACTGGGAAGAACCCGGGCTTTGGGGTCAGGCTGGGATTTGAGTTCCAGCTTTGCCTCTTTGTAGCTGGATGACCTTGAGCAAGAAGACACCTAACCTCTCTGAGCTTCCACTTGCACTTCTCTAAATCAGGATAATGATCATCTACTTCAGAGAGTTGTTGGGAGGCTCCTTTGAAATAAAACGTGTGGAGTGGGAGCTCACAAAGGGGGTACACTCTTGAATGCCCAGGATATGAGGCTGCAGGTTCTGCAATCCGAGTACTGTGGGGTAGGAAATGAGATGACTCCCCTTTCTCAATGAATGGAAGGCTCAAGCTGGAGCAGCAGTTCTTCTTCATCTGTGTGGTCTTGGCATTGCTGGACCGTGGTCTTCTCTTCTGTAAAATGGGAATAATAATAGCACCCACCTCATAGGACTATCATGAGGGCAACCTGAGATAATGCAGGGAGAGCCATGGGCACAGGCTGCCACTCACTAAGAGGGGTTCCAAGATGAAGGCGTGGCCTCTGTGGGCCTCTCTCTTGCTCTGTATGGGGAAAAGGTTGGACTCATCATCTCAAAGGACCCTTCCAGCTCTGAGTCAGTAATGAGCTCCTTCTCTTCCCAGGTGGAGGTAAGAGGTGCTGCCTGGCCCACCTTGTTGCAGGCAGTGGTGACTGATGGAGTGTCAGGGCCTGGGGTCAGGAGGAGACTTCTGCCTCTGATGGCTTGCTCAAGACTTTACACCTGGGTGTCAGGTTGTCAGGGACTCTGGTGACCTCATCTTTCTCCTGTCTGTCTGTCTGTCTGTCTGGTGAGCTGAGATCACGCCATTGCACTCCAGCCTGGGTAACAAGAGCGAAACTCCGTCTCAAAAAAAGAAAAAAAAAATGTAAAAGATTAGCTGGGCATGGTAGCATGCACCTGTCATCCCAGCTACTGAAGCAGAGGGGAGGATTGCTTTTGCCCCGGAAGTTGAGGCTGCAGTGAGCCATGATTGTACCACTGCACTACAGCCTGGGCAACACAGGCTGCACTGCTCCCACCCCAGATGCCCATGTAGCATATTTTGATTGTAAGATCAAGTCTCAAACTACAGAGATTCAGAGCTGGGAGGCTTGTGGCCCATCACTCACCTCCAGCTCACCATAGGTGAGCTTCCTGAACTACAGAAAGACTAATACTCTTGGGTCAGAGAGTGAGAATTGCCTCTAGCTAACTCTACCTGGAGTTGAATCCAGCAAATATTTATCAAGCACACACAAACTGCCATGCATGATTCTAGGTGCTGAGTCACCTTAGGGTATGAAACATGCCCTCAGCTGCAAGACAGAATGCCTGGGTTCTAGTACTCACTGCTGTGCAACTTTGAGTTAGGCCTGGCCTTCTCTGGGCCTCATTTATCACAGCCTATGAAGTGGGAAATGAGAGGAGAGTACTGAACTCTGTTAGCAGCTTTCAGACCCTCCAGAGGCTCTGCAGGGGTGGGGGCTGATAACCAGGTGGTGAGTTTCCTGTCCTAGGCAGTGGGATTTATGTGTGGCCAGGCCTGGTGGCTCATACCTATAATCCCAGCACTTTGGGAGGCTGAGGCCGAAGGATGACTTGAGGCCCGGAGTTCAAGACCAGCCTGGGCAACACAGTAAGATCCCATCTCTAAAAAAAAATTTTTTTTAATTAGCTGGGCATGGTGGTGCCAGCCTGTGGTCCTAGCTACTGAGGTGGCTGTGGTAGGATGATCACTTGAGCCCAGGAGGTCAAGTGTGCAGTGAGCCGAGATCATGCCGCTGCACTCCAGCCTCAAAAAAAGAAAAAAAGCAAGAAAGAATTTATGTGTAGGTCGGATGACTGCTTGGACATGTAGTGGATCTAGTGATGACCCAGATCCCTTGGAACCACTCAATGCTGGTTCTAGGTCCTGAGAGGACAGTGCTAACAGCACACAATGATATCTATAATTATGAACATTTCTGTGAGCTCACCATGTCCCCTCTCTTTAGCATACTTCTTCCCACCCCATACCTCAAATCACAGGGCCTGGTGAGCTCATGGTACAGGCAGTAGGGGAAATGGAAATCTATAGGCATTTTATCCCTTTGCCTGCTCTGGCCACCCCTTGCCCTAGAAGGACAAAAATTCTGAGATTTTCAGGATAAGGATTGGTTCCTAAGCCTGTTTTTTGGGAGGAGGTGGGCATGTTTCACAGCCCCAGCCTGAACCAGAGATGTGGGTTTTCAATTACACAATTAAATGCACAATTAGGTATAATTACCAGTGCTCAGAGCCCGAGACTGCTCATAATAGGCGTGTAATCTACTGCAGCCTCTGTTTATACTACTCAGCGCGCTCCCTAATGATGCCAGGATGCCTTCACACTGCACTGTTGCCATGGAGACAAGCCCGCCACCACCATGCAAAGCTGACAAATGGTGTTCTGGTCTTGGGCCTTTGGATTGTTTCTGAGGCTTCTAACAGCCAGCACTGGAGTGGAGGGGCTGGCCAGGGGGGCAGGAAGGTGGGGCAACCCTCCCTGGACTCTGACACACCCCACTGGTTCAGGCCAGCGTTGGAGCCACCAGGGAGGACAGGGGAGAGGAGCATCAGCCACCTCTCACCCCTAGAGTCCTCAAGCCATGAGCAGGATGGCCCGGGGCCATGAAAGGTCTTGTGGTTATCCATTCATACATCTCACGCTATCATGGAATCAAAGGTCTGGACAGGGGGTCCTGCCTACACCAGGTTCAAAGATAGGCCTGGCTCTGCTGTGAACTGGCTCTGTGACCTTGGGCAAGTCCTTGGCCCTCTTGGGGGCTGTGCTTCCCCGTATATAAAATGGACTGCAGGGTCTCTGCACATGGCATAGTCTAATAGAGAAGATTTACTGAGCACTTATGACCCACCTCATTCTGCTGTAACTGCTTTACCTGGAGTGGCTCATTCATCCTCATGGCACCCTGTGGGGTGGGCACAGCTACTACCTCTATTTCACCGAAGCAGAATCTGAGGCTGAGAGCAGTCACATCCAGCAGTGGCAGAGCTGCGCAAACCCAGGTCTTGCCCTTAACCCCAATGCCACATAGCTTCACATGTGCCACCTGAGGTCATCCTCACAACAGCCCTAGAGGTGGAACTTTGTCACACCCATTTCCGTTTCCTAGATGAGGACTCTGAGGCTCAGAGAACTGAAGTCACTTGGCCAAAGTCACGCAATGAGGCAGCGGCAGAGCACAGTCTGGCTGGTGCCAACAGCCAGGGTTCCTACCTTTGGCTTCTTAGTGGAACTCATAAAGGGGTAAAAAGATTTCCTTTGGCTGGGCACAGTGGTTCACACCTGTAATCCTAGCACTTTGGGAGGCCAGGGCAGGCAGATCACTTGAGGCCAGGAGTTTGAGAACAGCCTGGCCAACATGGTGAAATCCCGTCTCTACTAAAAATACAAAAATTAGCTGGGTGTGGTGGCGTGCACCTGTAATCCCAGCTATTCAGGAGTCTGAGGCACCAGAATCACCTTGAACCCGAGAGGCAGAGGTTGCAGTGAGACGAGATTGCAACACTGCACTCCAGCCTGGGCAACAGAGCAAGACTGTATCTCCAGAAAAAATGATTTTCTGGCCGGGTGCGGTGGCTCACGCCTGTAATCCCAGCACTTTGGGAGACGGAGGCGGGCAGATTACCTGAGGTTGGGAGTTCGAGAACAGCCTGGCTAACATGGTGAAACCCCGTCTCTACTAAATATACAAAATTAGCTGGGTGTGGTGGTGCACGCCTGTAATCCCAGCTACTCCAGAGGCCGAGGCAGGAGAATTGCTTGAACCCGGGAGGCGGAGGTTGCAGTAAACCGGGATCGTGCCACTGCACTCCAACAACCTGGGCGACAGTGAGACTCCGTCTCAAAAAAAAAAAAAAAAAGATTTTCTTCAACAAGCACATACCATGGAGCCCCGATATCCCCATCTGGCCTGGCCCCAGCCCCCGAGGAGTCAAGGAGTCCCAGGGTCCCTTAGACCCAGCACTTCACTTTGATCTTGAAGGAAATTTTGGTCTAGCTCTTCCTCTATCAGCTCACCCCCACCTTGGTCACTAGAAGTGGGGCTTGTTTTCACAGGATTTTTTTTTGCTGCATTTCTCTGTAATTCAGCACATTATTTATGGATACCTACTATGTGCCAGCCCCTGGGGACACAGGTGGATCACACAGTGGGTTCAAATCCTGGCGCTTAACGTGGGATGCTGGGCAAGTTGCTTGATGTCTCTATACCTTGGTTTCTTCATCTGTAATGAAGGCGACAGCCTGTTCCTTGCAGGGTTGTTGGCAATGTTAGCAATAACAACTACCACTTATCAAGCACTATGTGCCAGGCAGTCAGCTAAACCTTTTATATTCCCTGGGTGAAGCTTCATAACATAATCTGTCATTCCCATTTAACAGATGAAGCAACTTAAGGCTCAAGAAGCATAAGTTGAGTGAGGTAAGTGGCAGAGCAGGCACCTGAGTCCAGAGCCCTTGCTCTTCCCCACCCAGTGTCCCACCAGCATGGAGGTGGCAGTCACTGAAATGTGAGTTTCTCCCACCTCTTCCCTACAGCCTCCAGCCAGCTTCTCCTGGAGGAATGAGGCATTTGAATGGAGGGGTAATCTGAGGGAGGCAGTGCCCACCTGAGAGGGGCATAGCCCAAGACTCTATCTGGCTGGATGAGTCCCCCCCTGGACATCTTAAATTCTAGTTTTCTGAGAGGGGGGCTCTCACACATCACCTCCACCTTCACACTATGTAGCTGGGAAAACTGAAGTCCAGAAATGGACTATGAGGCGTGGTGGCTCGCACCTGTAATCTCAACATTTTGGGAGGCCAAGGTGGGTGGATCACTTGAGGCCAGGAGTTCAAGACCAGCCTGGCCAAGAGTGCAAACCCTGTCTCTACTAAAAATACAAAAATCAGCCAGGCATGTCGGTGGGTGCCTGTAGTCCATTCAGCTGGGTGAGGCATGAGAATCGCTTGAACCCAGGAGGCAGAGGTTGCAGTGAGCCGAGATTGTGGCACTGCACTCCAGCCTGGGCAACAGAGTAAGACTCTGTCTTTAAAAAAAAAAAAAAAAAAAGGCCGGGCATGGTGGCTTATGCCTGTGATCCCAGCACTTTGGGAGGCTGAGGCGGGCAGATCATGAGATCAGGAGATCAAGACCATCCTGCCCAACATGGTGAAACCCCATCTCTACTAAAAATACAGAAATTAGCCAGGCGTGGTGGCGGGTGCCTGTAGTCCCAGCTACTTGGGAGGCTGAGGCAGGAGAATTGCTTGAACCCAGGAGGTGGAGCTTGCAGTGAGCCGAGATTGTGCCACTGCACTCCAGCCTGGCAACGAAGTGAGAGTCCGTCTCAAAAAAAAAGAAAAGAAAAAGAAATGGGCTATGGCTTGCCCAAGACCACAGTCTAAGTCAAGGGTATTTGATCCACAAATCTCCATGTGCAGTGTCCGCTGGCTTCGGGTCCCACTCTCAACTCTACCCTTGTCAGGTGGGCACTGCCCCCCTCAGGTTGCCCCTCCATCCAAATGCCTCATCCTCCAAGAAAAGCTGGCCACCCTCCAAGAGAGGAGGCACTAGGGAAGAGGCGGGAGGAACCCACATTTGGTTGACTGTCACCTCCGTGCTGGTGGGACACCGGGTGGGGAAGAGCAAGGGCTCTGGATCCAGGTGCCTTCTCTGCCACTCACTGGCTCTGAGGCCCTGGGCAGGGCACTTACGCTTCATGAGCTTCAAGGTGCTTCATCTATTAGGAAACTTCTTGTTAACTTCCTTTTATCCCCCACCAGTCTGTTGGAGAGGGACATTTGGGGGCTGTGGTATGTTTCTGTGTTTGTATGTACAGCTAGCTGGTCCCCAGCTTACAGCTTACAGTGGTTCAACATGGTGTTTTGACTTACGATGGGTTTATTGGGGTGTGGAATGCATTTTCGATTTAGGATGGCTTGATTGGGACGTGGCCCCGTCGTAAGTCAAGGAGCATCTGTATTCGAAACTGCACACTGCTGCATGCCCCAGCATTTGTGGGGCGGACACTGGCACGTAGAGATTTGTGGATCAATAAACATCCCTTCCCGCTTCCTCCCTGTTCATTTATTCATGAACTCTGAACTCCTTGGCTCCAGAGAAACTGCCTGGAAGAAAGCAATTAGAGCATAATTAGAACCACTCCTATCATTGGCTCTCAGAGGGAGGGAAGGGGGCTGCTGGGGCATGGGGGGATGTCCCCAACCTCTGCAGCTGCCCATTCAGCTCCTACTCACCCCATGGAGCTCAGCCTCCCCAGAGTCCTGGACACTGGAAACCGCTTTACAGGGAGATGCCTCATCCCTGGAGGCATTCAAGCAATTGATAAGGCTAGGGAGGAGAGCTGTCTGTCTTGCATACTGAGTTAGAGTAGATGATCTCCAAGTCCCTTCCTTGCTGAGCTTCTTGGGTGCTGCCTGCCAGGGACTGGAACAGGCATTGCAGGAAAACTAAAAAGTATAACATAGCTCCTGCTTTCTAGAAAACATTCGTTCAGCAGATTGTAGTGAATGAAGACTACAAGGACAATAGGAAATGCAGATTACCTGGAGGAAGCAATTTACCAGGCAGGGTTCCATTCATTGCCAGGTGATTAATGGTAATAATAACAGTACCAGCAGTCGGCTGGGCGCGGTGGCTCACGCCTGTAATCCCAGCACTTTGAGAGGCCGAGGCGGGCAAATCACGAGGTCAGGAGATCGAGACCATCCTGGCTAACACGGTGAAACCCCGTCTCTACTAAAAATACAAAACATTAGCTGAGTGTGGTGGCAGGCGCCTGTAGTCCCAGCTACTTGGGAGGCTGAGGCAGGAGAATGGCGTGAACCCAGGAGGTGGAGCTTGCAGTAAGCGGAGATCGCGCCACTGCACTCCATCCAGCCTGGGCGACAGAGCGAGACTCCGTCTCAAAAACAAAACGAAACAAAACAAACAGTACCAGCAGTCAATGTTTATGGAGTATTTCTTTCTTTCTTTCTTTCTTTTTTTTTTTTGAGATGGAGTCTTGCTCTGTCTCCCAGGCTGGAGTGCAGTGGAGCAATCTCAGTTCATGGCAACCTCCGCCTCCCAGGTTCAAGCAATTCTCCTGCCTCAGCCTCCCGAGCAGTTGGGATTATAAGCACCTGCCACCATGCCCAGCTAATTTTTGTATTTTAGTAGAGACAGGGTTTTGCCATGTTGGCCAGGCTGGTCTCAAACTCCTGACCTCAGGTGATCCACCCACCTCAGCCTCCCAAAGTGCTGGGATTACAGGCGTGAGCCGCCGCGCCTGGCCGTTTATGGAGCATTTCTGATCCCAGAGCTGCTGCTTTTCCCCAGCAAGTGTCCCAGCATCAAGGAGAGCAGGTGTTCCTCTCTCCCTAAAGAAAAGAGGACAAGACGCAGGGAGGTGCCAGGCACTGTGCATCTCACTTCAGATGCATTTCCTCAGTTGGTCCTGCAGTAACCCTAAGAGGTAGACACTATTATATGGATACTATCTCCCACGTACAGATGAGAAAACTGAAGCTCAGGGAGTGACAGAGCCTGCCCAACATCACACAGTATTGGTTCAGGACTCTAACCCAGGCCTTTTGGACTCCAAACTCCTTGAACTTTGCATTTCACCAGGTTTGAGGGTGCAGTTTGCTCTCTCTTCCTTTCCCCTCTCCTGAGCTTCAGTTTGGGCCTCAGTTGTTCTGAGCTTCCTTGTTGGGGAGCCTTGAAAAGCTGTTTAATGTGCTCCTCTGCATCCGTCTCCTGGTTGAAGAGGATGCATTGAGTCCTCCTGTTCCTCTTCCTCTCACCCTGCACCAGCTGAAGAAAGAATGGGAGAGTCCCACCACTGGTGACGGGTCACCACCCCCAGATGGGTCCATACCCTGCCTTGGCAAAGGAAAGTGAAGGCCTGGCAGATGACAGTCTCTGGCCTCTTGACCCTCTGTAGGACTGTGCCCCCTTTATCTGAGTGACAGGTGGTCACCCTGGCAACAGGCCCTTTGCCCAGCAGGGGTCCCTGACTTCCCAGTAGCCACTTCCCTTTCACGTGTGAAGATACACACATGTTCTGCAGCCACAGCAGCTCTGTCCAGCTGGAGGGAGTCTCCATGTCAGGCCAGCTTTCAGATGTGGGTTTTTACCAGCCCCTCACCAGACTGCCCTGGACCCAGCCTGCGCAAGCAATCTTAATAAAATGCAGTTCTGCTGGGCACAGTGGCTCACGCCTGTAATCCCAACACTGGGAGGCCGAGGCAGGTGGATTCCCTGAGGTCAGGAGTTCAAGACTAGCCTGGCCAATATGGCGAAACCCTGTCTCTACTAAAAATACAAAAATTAGCCAGGTGTGGTGGTGGGCGCCTGTAATTCCAGCTCCTCAGGAGGCTGAGGCAGGAGGATTGCTTGAACCCGGGAAGTGGAGGTTGCAGTGAGCCAAGATCGCACCACTGCACTCCAGCCTGGGTGACAGAGTGAGACTCTGTCTCAAAAAAATAAAATAAAATAAAATAAAATGCAGTTCTGATACTGCCTCGCCTCTGTTTAAACCCTACCCCTGGCCCCTTATTGCCTTCAGGATAAAGTCTAAAGCTGTGTTTCTCAAACTTTAGCATGCATCAAAAGCACTTGGAGGTTTGTTGAAATATGGATTTCCAGGTCAGGTGCAGTGGCTCATGCCTGTAATCCCAGCACTTTGGGAGGCCGAGGTGGGCAGATCATGAGGTCAAGAGATCGAGACCATCTTGGCCAACATGGTGAAACCCCGTCTCTACTAAAAATACAAAAATTAGCTGGGCTTGGTGGCGCATGCCTGTAGTCCCAGCTACTTGGGAGGCTGAGGCAGGAGAATCGCTTGAACCCGGGAGGCGGATGTTGCAGTGAGCTGAGACCGCACCACTGCACTCCAGCCTGGCGACAGAGCGAGACTCTGTCTCAAAAAATATATATATATATGGATTTCCAGGCTTCATCCCCAGAGTTTCTGATTTAGGAGGTCTGGGATGGGGGCCAAGAATGTGCATCTCTAACAAGTTCCAAAGTGATGCTGATGCTGCTAGTCCAGGGACCACACAATGAGAATTATTCGTCTAGACCAGAGAGACACTCAAAGCCTGCCCAGGCTTGCCTGCTAACCGAAACTCACCACTTCCGTGTCCCTAAACTCAGGTTGCATGGACCTAAACACCCTGGGTTGTTTCACACCTCAGAGCCTTTGCCATTTGCTGTGCCTGCCTCTCTGGAAGCTCTTTCCTTCTTTATCTCCTAGGCCTGCTAATCCATCATTTCCTCCTCGGAGCATCTCTGTACTCCCGCACCCTCACCACACTGACTTCTTCCTCTGGGCCCTGACAACTTGTCCCCTACCTCCATCACAGCAGGTATTATGCTGTTGTAATTCTGCTCTATTTCCACATCAAATCCCTCTCCCTAGACTGGGAGCTCCTTGAGGCCTGGAAGTGTCCACTGAGTGTGGACATGGAGTGTGGCCCTCAGAAGGAACTCAGTGAATGTGTGATGCTTGAATGAACCCCAAGAGCAGATGGAAGGCCCAGGTGAATAATCACAAATCACAAAGTTTCATAGTTTATCCAGTCAGTCAGATATTCACTGGATGCTTTTTATTTTTTGATGGAGTCTTACTCTGTCGCCAGGCTGGAGTGCAGTGGCACGATCTTGGCTCACTGCAACCTCCACCTCCCAGGTTCAAGTGATTCTCCTGCCTCAGCCTCCCAAGTAGCTGGGATTATAGGTGCATGCCACCACACCTGGCTAATTTTTATATTTTTAGTAGAGACAGGGTTTCGCCATGTTGGCCAGGCTGGTCTCAAACTCCTGACCTCAGGTAGTCCACTGGCCTCGGCTTCCCAAAGTGCCAGGATTACAGGCATGAGCCACCATGCCCGGCCACTGGGTGCTTATTCTGTGCTAGGTAGGTGCTGGGGATACGGTAGTCTGGGAGGCAATGTCCCTGCCCATGTGGACTCAGATGCTATCAGTGATCATGTTGGGACACAGATGGTGAGCGTTATACAGGAAAAGAAGATCGTAAAAGATCTGAATGTTGCCAGGTGTGGTGGCTCACGCCTGTAATCCCAGCACTTTGGGAGGGCAAGGTGGGCAGATCACCTGAGGTCAGGAGTTCGAGACCAGCCTGACCAACATGGAGAAACCCCGTCTGTACTAAAAAAAAAAAAAATACAAAATTAGCTGGGCGTGGTGGCACATGCCTGTAATCCCAGCTGCTCAGGAGGCTGAGGCGTGAGAATCGCTTGAACCCGGGAGGCAGAGGTTGCAGTGAGCCGAGATCACGCCATTGCACTCCAGCCTGGGCAACAAGAACAAAACTCCATCTCAAAAAAAAAAAAAAAAAAAAAAAATCTGAGTGTTCTGAAGCAGGTTTAGCAGCAGTGGCCAGGGTGGAGTTGAATAGCCTGTGCAAGCAAGGCACAAACATTTCACAGACCTTACTGCATTCATTTGCTCCTTCATACAACTCTGCTAGGCAGAAACTGTCATCCCTGTTTTACAGATGAGCAAATGGGAACCAACAGGGGAATTTGCTGGGCCACAATCACAGCCAGCACGTGGCAGAGCTAGGACTTGAACCTGGATTTCCTGATCCCACGCTCTCCAAACCCTTGGGCTACTCCTGGAGTCTAGGCACCTGTATGGCCTGAGACCCTCCTTTGGGAATGTGTCTCCAGTGATGATTTACGAGTTTGCTCACAACAGACACCACAGCCCCGCTACAGGGGACCTGGGCGGTACCGGAAGCATTAGGGGGCCTTCTGTGGCCCTCCTCTGGCCATGCCCCTTTCCCCAGGGCGGGCAGTCCACAGGATCAGGGGGACATGCTCACTGGAAACCTATGCCTACGCTCCCACCCTAGACTCCACCCCAGATACTCAGGACCCCAGATTCCCCCATCCAGTCAACCCCAAGCCCACTGTCAGGGCCTGCCGGGGCTTCTCCAGAGGACAGCCTGCGCTGCCAGTGTGTGTATGTCCACCCATAGACAGCGCCAGCTGCTTGGAAGGAGGGGCAGGTATGGGCGTAGCTTACACATGTGTCCTAGGATTCAGACCTGCGTATGAGACCCCAGCCAGAAATGGGACTGCTAGCTGGGGCTGGCTTTCCCATATGCTGAAAGATGCTACTACCTTCTGGCTCAGAACTCCAAGAAGTCAGAGGAATTGAAATTCACAGCCTGGCCCACTAGACCATTAAGTCTATTAGAAGACAGAACATATATTTAGGAGGTTGTTAGTTTGGTTTGTAACTTAGATATTTAGGCATGTGAGGGGTAGACCCGCATTGGTGCTCCTGCCCTGGTCCACAAGGCCCCCAAATGTTAGAGAAGGGTCTGGACTTGAGGGCAGAATGCAGGCCAGGGCTCCCCTGGGTGTCTGATCAGCCTCGGGTGATGCCAGCTGCTCAGCCTGTCACTGCCTGTCTGCTGGTCAGCAGCCCCACGAGTCATCTGAGCGCACTGCCATCCCCAGGCTGCCGCTAGCTGTCATCCTCAAGACAGGCCACCAGAGACAGGGATCATCCACTGAACTGAGAGGCTGTCTGGGGCCCAGCCTGGGAATCACACTGTGGTTGTCGACTATGACAGGCTGGGCTGGTTGGTATCAGGGACAAGTAGGACAGGAAGTGGGGACGTGAGGAGGAGGGTACAGGGGCACAGTTTATCAAGGCCTGCTATGGCCAAATGCTTGATGCACCTGATCAACTCTCACTCTCCCAGCAGCATGAGGTGATGGTAAGATTTCCTCCCATTTTGCAGAAGAGGAAGCTGAGTGGGTGGAAATCCTGCATCTGTTACTTCCTAAAAGTGTGAACGGAGGCAAGTTGCCCAGCCTCTCTGAGCTCAGTTTCAAGTTTCTTCATCTGTAAAGTGGAGATGAGTGTACCTGCCTCTTAGAGCCATCCAGCAAATTCAGTGAGAGAATCCATGAAATGCACTCAGCACAGCAGCACCTGGCACTTAGTTAAGGCTTAGAAAATGGTAGCTGCGGCCAGGTGCAATGGCTCATGCCTGTAATCCCAGCACTTTGGAAGGCTGAGGCGGGAGGATCATGAGGTCAGGAGATCGAGACCATCCTGGCCAACATGTTGAAAACCCCATCTCTACTAAAAATACAAAAATTACCTGGGCGTGGTGGCACGTGCCTGTAATCCCAGCTACTCGGGAGGTTGAGGTGGGAGAATCGCTTGAACGCGGGAGGCGGAGTTTGCAGTGAGCCAAGATCGCACCATTGCCCTCCAGCCTGGGCAACACAGAGAGCCTCCATCTCACACACACACAAAAATACAAAAATTAGCTAGGCGCTGTGGCAGCCACCTATAATCCCAGCTACTCGGGAGGCTGAGGCAGGAGAATCACTTGAACCCCAGAGGTGGAGGTTGCAGTGAGCCGAGATGGTGCCACTGGACTCCAGCTGTCTCAATAAATAAATAAATAAATAAATAAATAAATAAAAGTCAATGCCACAGGCGTTCCTGGGAGATCAAACCCCACTGATGATGGCCTCGCCCCTCCTTTGGAAGAAAAGTCCTCCAGCTCTCCTAGCAGGGCAGCAAGTCTGTTAAACTCATGAACATGAGCCAGGGGACCTGGTCCAAATCTTAATCTGCCATATGACCTCGGGCAAGTTACTTTTTGGTGTGCTTCAGTGCTTTCATATGCAAAGCGGGCTTGACCTTAGGCTGTACCTGGCATGTTTCTTTGAAGATTAAATGAATCAAAGTGTTCTAAACTTGGAGAGATGCTTGACATAGGGTAAGCATTAGCTATGATTCCCTCACAGTGTCATGCTGGGGATGAAAGGAAATGCCACCTGTGAAGAGCAGTGCTCGGCATAGGCACATTCAGACTAGGCCGTGAGAACCAGGCCTTCCTTGCCCTCCTCACTCCACTCCTGCTCCCACGTGCAGACGGCAATTGCTTCCTCCAACAGATCCAACCAGCCGCCTCTGGCCCAGGGCCAGGAAATGATTGTTCCATTCCGTTCCCCCGTTCCCCCGTGCTCCTCTGCCCTCCCCTTTAATCTTCCCAGCCTGCCTGCGAGATAGAGGGAGAGAAAGTCTCCTCCCAAAGCTGCAGTGGGGCCTGCAGGTATCTGCTTAAGAGCTCAGGCTCTGGGACCAGACCACTTGGGTTTACTGCAGCTGTGCCCCCACTCCAGCTCTGAGATCTTGTCCCCTTCGTAGAACAAGGGGGCAGTCGCCCATCCCTCATTTGTAGTTGTGAGAGCTGAATGACATGGGGCACAAAAAGTGCTGGCCCAGAGTCCATGTGCATATCTTAGCCATTGTTATTAGTGCTTTTATTATAGGTCAGAGCCAGGTATTCTGAAGAGAAACCCTTCTAGCATAGTCACTGGGGGTAACTCGTCAGAGATGCACCACTCATGGCCTCTGCCATGATTCCTTCTTACTGCTCCAGCAGTAACAGGCCCCAGGTGATCCCTCCCAGGGCCTTCGGTTGGGCCAGACACCCCCATCCCTCATATACGATGGATTACCAGGAAAGGGACTGAGGGGAGGGGTGGAGGAGGTGTCATTTATTCCTTCGTGCTGCAGGAATCAGAGCAGGAGGCCTGTGCTGATAATCAGAGCCTCAGCATAGGAATGAGTAGTGCAGTGCCAGGGAAGGACACCAGACTGACAGACCCCCTACACCTGTCTGAGCCTCAGTGTCCTGGGCGGTCTGATGGGGATAACAGTCCCACATCACGGGCAGCGTAAATCACAATCTGAGTGGTGAAGCGCTGTCCAGATGTTGGTGCCTGCTGTGATTCTCCACTGGAAAGAGAAGCGGGATGCTGGGTCGGAGCCAAGACTGGGACAGAAAGTAGGTAAGGGGGATCCCGAAGCCCTGGGTTGGGGGGAGTACTGCTGTGCAACTTTGCCCGAGGGGCTCCTGACACCCACTGCTGTTGCTAGGCAGACTTCCCCACCTGGCTTTTAGTCGGAAGGAGAAGTCAGAAGTGGTTGTTGTTGCCATAGCAGTGAGACTGGTTTTCATCAGAATTTCCTTCCTGGGAGAATCAGTACAAGGAGCTGCCGCTAAATAAGTCAGGGAATTGGATTTTTTTCTCCTCCCACGAGGTCACATGAAGAGTGGCCTCAGCCAGAACAAATGACCTCCGGGCTCCTTCCAGATGCTGACCGGGAACACTTGACTCCCCACCATAGGTGCTTAATGCCTCCAGCATGATGTTTCGCCCTAGGGGGCACCCGGAGGGCTTAGTGTCCCATCCCAGGCTGCTTTCTCTGTTCAGGCCACAGGGCACGACGGCCCCTCCAGCCCTTCCCTTTGGTGTCCCTCCCTGGCATTCCCCCAGCTCTAGCCACCTGGGTCCTTTCCAGCGCCTGCTATTATGTCCACCTCCCTCCCTCCACAGGACCTTTGCACAGGCGCTCATCTCTGCCTGATTCTCCCTCCCTTTCCTCCTTATCCTGTTACCTCTTCCTTCAGATCACTTCCTCGCAGAAGTCTTCCTCGAACACTCTCATCATAGCTCTTGTCCTTGGCACCCTTCCTTCAGAGCACTGAGCACAACAGGGATTTTGTGCTGCACAGGTGTGCACACACACGCATGCACAAACGCATGCAGACACACACATGCATGCACACATACACATATACACATACACTGAATGTAAGCTCTATGAGGCCAAGATCCGTTTCTGGTTTTTTTCTTTTTCTTTTTTAAATTTTATTGAGATATAATTCACATACCATAAAATTGTTCCATTTTAAAGTGTACAATTCAGTGGTTTTCAGTGTATTCATAAAGTTGTGCAGCCATCGCCACTATCTGATTCCTGAATATTTTCATCATCCTAAAAAGAGACCCCCAAACCCATTAGCAGTCACTCCCCACTCCCCCTTGCCACCGGCTTCTGGCAACCACTAATCCACTTTCTATTTTTCTGGATTTGCCTATGCTGGACATTTTGTATAAGTGGAATCATACAGTAGGTGATCCTTTGTGACTGTTATCCTTCACCTAGCATAATGTTTTCACGGGTCATCCATGTTGTAGCAGGTATCAATACTTCATTCTTTCTTGTGGCTTAATAATATTCTGTTGTATGGATATATCACTTCTTAAATTATTTTGTTTTATTAATTAATTTATTTATTTATTTATTTTTATTTTATTATTTTTTTTGAGACAGGGGCTCACTCTGTGGTCCAGGCTGGAGTGTGGTGATGTGATCACAGCTTACTGCAGCCTCAATCTCCCAGGCTCAAGCAATCCCCATGCCTCAGCCTCCCAAGTAGCTGGGACTACAGGTGTGCACCACTACACCCAGCTAATTTCTAAATTTTTTGTAGAGACAGGATCTCCCTGTATTGCCCAGGCTGGTTTTGAATTCCTGGGCTCAAGGGATCCTCCCGCTTCACCCTCCCAAAGTGCTGGGATTACAGGTGTGAGCCACTGCACCCAACTTGTGTTGCAATTTTTTATCCATCCATCAGATGATGGACATTGGGTTGTTTCCACTTTTTGGCTGCCATGAATAATGCTGCTATGAGCATTTATGTACAAGCTTTGTGCTAACTTTGTTTTCACTTCTCAGGTGTATATACCTAGGAGAAGAAATGCAGGGCCGTATGATATCTCTGTGTCCAGCTGTTGGAAGAACTAGCCCCATTTTCCACAGCAGTCGCACCATTTTACATTTCCACCAGCAACACATGAGAGTTCCAGTTTCTCTGCATCATCATTAACACTTGTTATTATCTGCCTTTTTTATTAGAGCTACCCTAGTGGGTGTGAAGTATGTCACACTTTTGATTTGCATTTTCCAAATGACTATTTTGAGCATATTTTTTTGTGCTTATCAGCCACTTGTATACCTTCTTTGGAGAAATTCTTTGCAAATCCTTTTTCCATTTTTAATTGGGTTATTTATCTATTTACTGGCGAATTGCAAAAGTTCTTTATATATCCTGGATTTTGGACACTTATTAGATGTATGATTGGCAAACACTGTCTCATATTGTATGGGTTGACTTCTCACTTTCTTTTTTTTTTTGTATCCTCAACAACTTTATCTGTACAAATTTTCACTTTCTTGATAGTACCCTTTGATATACTAATGTTTTTCAAAAAAAAAAACAAAAGAAAAAGCTTTTTATTTTGTGTATTTATTTATTTATTTTTTGAGACAGGGTCTTGCTCTGTCACCTAGGCTGGAGTGCAGTGGCACAATCTTGGCTCACCACGAGCTCCATCTCCCGGCTTCACACCATTCTCCTGCCTCAGCCTCCTGAGTAGCTGGGATTACAGGCGCCTGCCACCACGCCCAGCTAACTTTTTGTATTTTTAGTAGAGACAGGGTTTCACCGTAGCCAGGATGGTCTTGATCTCCTGACCTTGTGATCCGCCCACCTCGGCCTCCGAAAGTGCTGAGATTACAGGCGTGAGCCACCGCGCCTGGCCAAGCTTTTTATTTTTATGGCTGGGTGCGGTGGCTCACGTCTGTAATTCAAAAGTTTTGGGAGGCCAAGGCGGGCAGATTGCTTGAGCTCAGGAGTTCGAGACCAGTGTGGGCAACATGGTGACACCCTGTCTCTATCAAAAATCCAAAAAGTAGCCGGGTTTGGTGGTGTGTGCCTGCGGCCCCAGCCACTCTAGAGTCTGAGGTAGGAGGATCACTTGAGCCTAGGAGATGGAGGTCGCAGTGAGCAGAGATTGTGCCACTGTACTCCAGCCTGGGTGACAGAATGAGACCTTGTCTCCAAAAAAAAAGAAAGAAAGAAAGAAAGAAACTATTACCTAATCCAGAGTAATACAGATTTATACCTATGGTTCCTTCCAAGGATCTTATAGTTTTAGCTCTTACATTTAGGTTTTTGACCCATTTTCAGTTAATTTTTGTATATGGTGTGAGGAAGGAGTGCACCTTTATTCTTTTGCATGTGAGTATCCAGTTGTCCCAGCAACATTTGTTGAAAAAACTATGCTTTCTCCATTGAATAGTCTTGGCACCCTTGTTGAAAATCAATTGACAATAGATGTATGGATTTGGTTTGGGACTAGTCTGTTCCATTTATCTGTATGTCTATCCTTATGCTAGTACCACACTGTCTTGATAACTGTAACTTTGTCATTGTAAGTTTTGAAATCAGGAAGTATGAGTCTTCAAACTTTGTTCTTTTTCAAGATTATTTTGTTATTTGAACTCCATATATATATTTTTTTGTTTTGTTTTGTTTTGTTTTGTTTTTGAGACAGAGTCTCACTCTGTCTCCCAGGCTGGAGTGCAGTGGCGCAATCTTGGCTCATTGCAACCTCCGCCTCCTGGGTTCAAGCGATTCTCCTACCTCAGCCTCCTGAGTAGCTAGGACTACAGGCATGCGTCACCACGCCTGGCTAATGTTTTGTATTTTTAGTAGAGACGAGATTTCACTATGTTAGCCAGGCTGGACTCGAACTCAAGCAATCCACCCCCCTTGGCCTCCCAAAGTGCTGGGATTACAGGCATGAGCCACCGTGCCCAGCCAAGATTCCACATATTTCCATATGAATTTTAAGGCCAACTTATACATTCCTGAAAAAAAAAAAAGGTAGTTGGAATTTTGGTAGAGTGCATTGAATCTGTAGATCAGTTTGGGAAGTATTACCATTTTAACAATATCAAGTCTCCCAATCCATAAATTTGGGTCTTCTTTAATTTCTTCAATAATGTTTTGTTTTCAGCGTACAGGTCTTGCACTTACTTGGTTAAATTTATGCTAAGCATTTTCTTCTTTTTGATGCTATTGTAAATGAAATTGTTTTGTTAATTTTATGTTTAGATTGTTCATTGTCAATGTGTAGAAATTCAAGTGATTTTTGTATATTGATCGTGGACTCTGCAGCCTTGCTGACCTAAATTAGTAGCTCTAGTTGTTTTTTGGGGATTCTTTAGTTTATTCTACATACAAGATCATGTCATCTGCAATTAGCAAATAGTTTTACTTCTTCTTTTCCAGTGTGGATGCCTTTGATTTCTTTTTCTTGCCTAATTGTCCTGGCTAGAACCTCCAGCACGGTGTTGAATAGCAGTGATGAGAGCGGACATCCCTGTCTTGTTCCTGATCTTAGGGGGAAAGCTTTCAGTCTTTTACCGTTAAGTATGATGTCAGCTGTGGCTTTTCTGTAGATGCCCTTCACCAGGTTGAGGAAGTTCCCTTCTCTTTCTATTTTGTTGCGTGTTTCTGTCAAGACAGGGGCTATGTCTGCTTTTGCCTTTGTCCACTGCTTTGTCTCCACTGTCTAGTGTTATGATTGACATCCAATAAATATTTATTAGTTGAACAAATCAGATAAGAATGGAGAGGACTCACAACAGCTGGTGGAGCCCAGCCTCCCCAGGCCCTTCCTTCAGGGATTCTAAATGTCCATGTCCCTAACTTCAGGGTTGGACCCTTTCTCCTTACTCACCCCTGTCAACCTTTCCCTGGCCTGATGCACAGATGTGGGTTCTGTTAGAAATGATCTCCATTTCAGATGAGGAAACGGGCTCAGCTGTGTTGAGTGACCTAATGTTAGGTTTGGTGCAAAAGAGATTGCGTTTTTTGCCATTGAAAGTAATGGCAAGCCGGGTGTAGGGGCTCATGCCTGTAATCCCAGCACTTTGGGAGGCCAAGGCGGGTGGATCACCTGAGGTCAGTTGTTCGAGACTAGCCTGGCCAACGTGGTGAAACCCCGTCTCTACTAAAAATATAAAAATTAGCTGGGCATGGTGGTGGGCGCCTGTAATCCCAGTTGCTCAGGAAGCTGAGGCAGGAGAATTGCCTGAACCCAGGACACGGAGGTTGCAGTGAGCCAACATGGTGCCACTGCACTCCAGCCTGGGCGACAGAGTGAGACTCCATTAAAAAAAAAAAAAAAAAAAAAGAATGGCAAAAACCACAATTACTTTTGCACCAAACCTAATAGCTTTGTGGCCTGTGGGTATGGCTGGCTTCTGAGGTTGCAGTTCTTGTACCTGCTGGCTTGGGAGAAGGAGGGCGCTGAGCCCTAAGAGATGTATTACTAAGACATAATGCATTTCTGCAAAGCATCATTCTACCCTGAATTTGGTGGGCGTGAACTAAGGAGGAGGCTGTATTTCAGAGTAGAATGCTGGATGATGTGTTGGATGATGCTGGATCAGCCATTGTGAGTCCTCTTCATTCTTATCTCTTTTTTTTTTTTTTTTAATAAGACAGGGTCATGCTCTGTTGCTCAGGCTGGAGTGCAGTGGCCCAACAATAGCTCACTGCAGCCTTGACCTCCTGGGCTCAAGGGATCCTCCCACCTCAGCATCCTGAGTAGCTAGGACTACAGACATGCGCCACCACACCTGGCTAACTTTTTTTTTCTTTCTTTTTAGAGACAGGGTCTCACTTTGTCACCCAGCCTGGAGGGGAGTGATGCGATCACAGCTCACTGCAGCCTTGACCTCCCAGGTTCAAGTGGTCTTCCTACCTCAGCCTCTGGAGTAGCTGGGACTACAGGCATACACCACTATGTCTGGCTACTTTTTTTATTTTTTGTAGAGACAGGGGTCTTACTATGTTGCCCAGGCTGGTCTCAAACTCCTGGGCTGAAGCAATGCTGCATCAGCTTCCTAAAACATTGGGATTACAGGCATGAGCCGTCATGCCTGGCTATACGTATTCTTTTAGGATAAAAAAAGAGTTCCAGGAGACTCCCTTTTTGCAGGAGACTCCCTGGAGGTGGACTCTGCTGTTGGGATTCTCAGCTGGGAGAGGGGTGGAGGCTGCACTCTGCTGGGCTGCTGGTTGTTTTTTTGTTTTGTTTTGTTTTGTTTGAGATGGAGTTTTGCTCTTGTTACCCAGGCTGGAGTGCAGTGGCGCAATCTCGGCTCACTGCAACCTCCGTCTCCCGGGTTCAAGCGATTCTCTTGCCTCAGCCTCCCGAGTAGCTGGGACTACAGGTGCCCACCACCAAGCCCAGCTAACTTTTGTGTTTTTAGTAGAGACCAGGTTTCACCGTGTTGGTCAGGCTGGTCACGATCTCCTGACCTCAGGTGATCCACCTGCCTCGACCTCCCAAAGTGCTGGAATTACAGGTGAGAGCCCCCGCTCCAGGCCTGGGCTGCATTTCTTGGCCCAGTCTTGGCCCAGTGGGATGGTCTTCCTGTTAAAGCCACGGAGGGCATCTTCCCTGTGAAGGGAGAGCTTGATGGCTCCCAGGATGTCAGTTACCCCATTGGATCCACTCCCACCCCCTGGGAGGTGAGAAGGGTAGGAGTTATATTGCCCACTTTACAGATGAGAAAACTGAGGCCCTGGAACATCAAGTGTGATTTGCCCAAGGCCTCAGTATCACAACTCGCAGAGTCCGACAGCATGTTATAGACCCACACCAGAGTGTGGCACGGAACAGGAAGAGCCAGAGTTCCTGAAAGTCAGGAGGTTTGTGTAACGCCTCTGCTGTAGACAAGGGCTGACCGCTCTCAAAGTCCGGGGCAGCTTCAAGGGAGCATTTTGAGGGAGGCCTGTGGCCTAACAAACTGTGCACTTACATCAGAGGTTTCCAGGGCCCCCCCCCCACTATGTGGGGGCCACATAGACCTTGGGTTAATTGCAGGATCCTGTGAGCTTTGGTGTCTCTGTGTCTGGGATCCCCACCCCCAGGGGTGCTGTGAAGGCAGGTAGGCTTCCCTGCTTGATAGGGTAGCAAAGGCCTGTGGGTAGGACTTCTGCATTTTCTCTTATTAGCAAGGAAGAGAGGCTTCTGGAAAGAATGAAAGAAACCTTCACGAAAGGAAGCCGGGAATGAGAAAGCTGCAGCAGAGGCGGATCTCCAACAGAACACAAGTTTCCATAAGCGGGGGGTGGAAGAAAGAATTGGACTCAGAGGAGACCAAAGAATGGCATTTGTTGGGTGCTTCTTCTGTACCAGGCATTATGCTTTGCATGCTTTAGTGTCACAGTGACTCTGAGGTTTTATTCTTTTCCTTTTTATAGATGAGGAAACGGGCTTAGGGAGATTTAAACACTTGCCAGAGGTCACACGGCTAGTAAATGATGGAGTGGGGATTTGAACAGAACACATCTCAGCCATCATCGGTGGCACGAGCGGATCCATTGGGAGAGTTTCCAGTTCCAGTAGTGCAGGGAGTCAGGCCACAGCGGTGATGCTTTGGGGGCCCAGCGGCCATCTGTGGACCAGGAGAGCTAGTGGGGAAACCTGGGGTGGTGGCAGACAGGCTCTAGAGCCTGCAGATCTGTGTTCCTGCCTCTACCGCTTCCTGACTGTGTAACCTGGGATCTGTTACTTCACCTCCCTGGGCCTCAGTATCCATGTATGTAAAATGACACTTCTCCAAGGGTTGAGAGGAGTACATGATATGGACATCAAGCAGCGTGTACAGGGCGGGCTCAGTGCAAGTCCCCAGAGGGTGGGCAGCGTCAGTTTCAGTCCTTGCCCTCTTCCTTGGGCTTGTGTAATTTGATAATTGAAGTTTGTCTGTGTCACCATAGATTTGGCACAGCTCGTGGCCAGGGCAGGGGCTGTTCCTCTTTGCACCCAGGGTCAGTGCCCATGAATGCTTCATGGGCAAAGAACAAGAGTAGGGCAGGGGGATCAGGCAGCTGCTGGGCTGCTTGGGGATGAGTGGGGTGAAATACCACCTGGCCTCAAAGCGACCTGCACATTAGGACAACTGTGATCCTTTCTCCTTCAGTACATGAGTCCTCTGTATGAGCAACACAGGCCCAGAGTCTGCACTACAGGGAACAATCATCGTAGCTAACACTTCTATGGCTATGAACCAGGCAGTGTTCTGAACATTTGACACATATTCCCTACTTAAGCTTCACAACATTCGCTTGAAATGGGTACTGTTATCATCATCCCCATTTTACAGTTGGCTAGTAAATGACAGAGCCGGGATTTGAAATTAAAGAACAGAGAGGTTAAGTGACTTACTGAAGGTCACACAGCTAATAAGTATTAAAGGTAGGATTCAAACCCAGATAGTTTGGCTCCTAGGCCATACTTTTAACCTCTATGGTGTACAGCTTCTTGGGGAACAAGCAGCAAGAATCTGATCTTGGTATGAAACCAAGGATTTAACAATTATCCTAATAATGGCACATGTGGGCACAGCACTACACATTTAAAAAGCACATACAGCCAGGTGGGATTACAGGATCACACTTTTAATCCCAGCACTTTGGGAGGCTGAGGCGTGCGGATCACTTGAGGTTGGGAGTTCAAGACCAGCCTGGCCAACACGGCGAAACCCCATCTCTACAAAAAAATACATAAACTAGCTGAGCGTAGTGGTGCATGCCTATAGTCCCAGCTACTCAGGAGGCTGAGGTAGGAGGATCTCTTGAGGCTCAGAGGTTGGGGCTGTAGTGAGCCATGATCATGCCACTGCACTCCAGCCTGAGCAACAGAGTGAAACCCTGTGTCAGAAAAATTAAAATAGGCCAGGTGCAGTGGCTCACACCTATAATCCCTGCACTTTGGAAGGCTGAGATGGGCAAATTGCTGGAGCTCAAGAGTTTGAGACCAACCTGAGCAACATGGTGAAACCCCATCTCCACCAAAAATACAAAAAATTAGCCAGGTGTAGCGGTGTGCAACTGTGGTCCTAGCTCCTCAGGAGACTGAGACAGGAGGATCACTTGAGCCCAGGAGGCAGAGGTTGCAGTGAGCCAAGATCACGCCACTGCATTCCAGCTTGGGCAAAACAGTGAGACCCTGTCTCAAAAAACTAAATACATAAAATAAATAAAAATTTAAAAAATAAAATAAAAATAAAAACCACATACTACTATATAACTTGCTTTCATGGTTGTGATTTACTCAGTTCTCTAACTTCTCTATGAAGAAGATAGGGCTTTATTGGCTTCTTTTTTAAAATGTTTATTTCTCATTTAAACCAGAGTTTGTTTATTTTTATTTTATTTATTTATTTATTTATTTTTGAGATGGAGTTTTGCTCTTGTTGCCCAGGCTGGAGTGCAGTGGTGGGATCTTAGCTCACTGCAACCTCCTCATCCCGGGTTCAAGCGATTCTCCTGCCTCAGCCTCCCAAGTAGCTGGGATTACAGGTGCCCACCACCATGCCCAGCTAATTTTTGTATTTTTAGTAGAGACGGGGGTTTCATCATATTGGTCAGGCTGGTCTCGAACTCCTGACCTCAGGTGATCCACCCACCTCAGCCTCCCAAAGTGCTGGGATTACAGATGTAAGCCACTGCACCTGGCCTAAACCAGAGAGTTTAAAATGCTTGTCTGGGCCGGGCGCGGTGGCTCATGCTTTTAATCCCAGCATTTTGGGAGGCCAAGGCAGGCCAATCACCTGAGGTCAGGAGTTCGAGACCAGCCTGACCAACATAGTGAAACCCTGTCTCTACTAAAAATGCAAAAATTAGCTGGGTGTGGTGGCACACACCTGTAATCCCAGCTACTTGGGAAGTTGAGGCAGGAGAATTGCTTACACCTGGGAGGCAGAGGTTGCGGTGAGCCGAGCCGAGATCGTGCCACTGCACTCTAGCCTGGGTGACAGAGTGAGACTCCATCTCAAAAAAAAAAAAAAAAAAAAAAAACGTGTCCGCTGGGTGTGGTTGCTCACGCCTGTAATCCCAGCACTTTGGGAGACTGAGGCGGGCAGATCACGAGGTCAGGAGTTTGAGACCAGTCTGGCCAACATAGTAAAACCCCATCTCTACTAAAAATACAAAAATTATCTGGGCATGGTGGGGCGTGCCCGTAGTCGTGGCTACTCAGGAGGCTAAAGCAGGAGAATGGCTTGAACCCAGAAGGCAGAGGTTGTGGTAAGCCGAGATTGTGACACTGCACTCCAGCCTAGGCAACAGAGCCAGACTCCGTCTCAAAAAACAAACAAACAAACAAACAAAAAATTAGCTGGGTGTGGTGGCAGGCACCTGTAATCCCAGATACTCGGGAGGCTGGGGCAGGAGAATTGCATGAACCCAGGAGACAGAGGTTGCAGTGAGCCGAGATCGAGCCATTGTATTCCAGCCAGGGCGAGACTCCATCTCAAACAAAAAAAAAATTGCTTGTCCAATCCGTGATAATTTATTGAACAGTTACATGCAAAGTCATTCATTCACATTACCTCATTGAATCCTCCCACAAATCCAGGAAGTAGATATTATTGTTCCCATTTTACAGTTGAGGAAACCGAGGCATTAGTAGGTGGCTTTCCCAGATCCTACAACTTGTGAGAGCTGAGACTCACTTCCAGGCCTGCCCGAGTGCAGAGCCTGAGCTGATAATTACCGGGCTCTCCAGCAGCCTCAGTCCCATCCTGGGTAGATGTTACCTCCTGCTTGTTTTCATTCTGGCCTTCCCCCCATCACTTCCATCCCTCTAGCCACTCCTGAAATTCCGAACACTGCCTTAATTAATTCTCTCTACCTAAGTGCCCGCTTCATTAAGGTGCTTTCTGCCATGAGTTTTTGGCTTAATTATGTGGTGTTCTTCATTGTACTTAGTTGGGGAATCTGATTAATCACCATTTTATTTATCCAAATGTTCATTTATCTGCAGCCGGCGTCTCCTGGGAGAGCCTTGTTTTTGCTGAGGTTGCCCTTCCTGGATTGTCTTCCCCTTCACCCCTGTCTTAAGTGCTCCTCTTTGGAGGGCACCTTCTTTCCAGGCCTTGGCTGCCCACTCCAGAGCTTGCCGGGGTCCCGGCATCTGGGAGATGGGACTGGGGATGCCTCAGTAGTTTAGACGTGGGAACATGGGCAGAAGTAGAGTAGGAATTGACAAGAAGATGGGAGTCCTGGGAGAGTGGGACCTCAGGCATGGAGGATTCTGGGCCCTGTCTCAGCTTGCCAAGAAAGGCCTCAGCATCTCCTCCTGGTCTCCCACTTCCAGTCCATCCTCCTCCTGTAGCCAGACAGCACTGCGCCCAAAGCACCCAGCTTCCATGTCTCTATGCTCAGACCTTCCCTGCCTCCTAGGGACCAGCAGAATAAAGCCCTGGGTCCAAGGTCCAGCCACATCTCTTCCCCACCCTGCCACCCCTCATTTTATTCATCCAGAGCCACCCCAGGCCTCCAAGCTGTCCATACCCTCTCCATATCATGTGGCCAGCTTGTCCCAGTTTGCCCAGAACTTTTGGAACTTGTCCCTGAAAGTGCTGTGCTCTAAGAAACCCCATGGTCTCAGGCACACTGGGACAGTTGGTCATCCTCAGCTCAGGGTCACCCACAGTCTCAGGCAGACTCATGGGGGTGTGCTCATTTGTCGCCATCAGTTTTGTCTTTGAATGTGTTTGTTCACTTATAAAAATATTACTCATAGGCCGAGCGCAGTGGCTCACGCCTGTAATCTCAGCATTTTGGGAGGCCGAGGCGGGCTAATCACTTGAGGTCAGGAGTTCAAGACTAGCCTGGCCAACATAGTGAAACCCCATCTCTACTAAAAATACAAAAATTGGCCAGGCGTGGTGGTGGGTGCCTGTAATCCCAGCTACTCAGGAGGCTGAGGCAGGAGAATTGCTTGAACCTGGGAAGCAGAGGTTGCAGTGAGCCAAGATGGTGCCACTGCACTCCAGCCTGGGTGACAGAGCAAGACTCCGTCTCAAAAAAAAAAAAAAAAAAAATTACTCCTCGATGTAAAAACCTTGCAGAAATATATCTGGCTGAATCTCAAAGGCCCCCATAATCCCATTCCCTAGAGTTAACAAATTAACAGTTTGATGATTCTTTGTTTTGTTGTTATGCGTGAAAACAGCGTTGTCCTACTCAAGGGGCTCTGCAGCGCCGTTTCAAACGTGGTAGCTTGGCCCTCTTCCCACACTCCATTGTAATGGCTGCATTGTGTTGAATCGTGTGGAGGCACTGTCATTGACTGTGACCCCTTCTGAGGGACATCCACAGTGTTTTCATTATTTTTTATTTATTTTATTTTATTTTTTATTTTTTTGAGATGGAATCTCGCTCTGTCACCTAGGCCAGAGTGCAGTGGCGCAATCTCGGCTTACTGCAACCTCTGTCTCCCGGGTGCAAGTGATTCTCCTGCCTCAGCCTCCCGAGTAGCTGGGATTACAGCCACCATGCCTGTCTAATTTTTGTATTTTTTGTAGAGATGGGTTTCACCATGTTGGCCAGGCTGGTCTCGAACTCCTGACCTCAGGAGTCCGCCCACCTTGGCTTCCCAAAGTGCTGGGATTACCCGCGTGAGCCACTGCCCCTGGCCTTTTTTTTTTTTTTTTTTTTTTTTTTTTAAGACGGAATCTCTCTCTGTCACCAGGCTAGAGTGCAGTGGTGTGATCTCAGCTCACTGCAACCTCCACCTCCTGGGTTCAAATGATTCTCTTGCCTCAGCCTCCCGAGTAGCTGGGACTACAGGCGCACACCACCACGCCCAGCTAATTTTTATATTTTTAGTAGAGACAGGATTTCACCATGTTGGCCAGGATGGTCTCAATCTCTTGACCTCGTGATCCGCCCACCTTGGCCTCCCAAAGTGCTGGGATTACAGGGGTGAGCCACTGTGCACAGCCTGATTTTTTTTTTTTTTTTTTTTTTTTTACACAGAGTCTCCTCTGTCGCCTAGGCTGGAGTGCCGTGGCACAATCTCGGCTCACTGCAAGCTCCACCTCCTGGGTTCACACCATTCTTCTGCCTCAGCCTCCCGAGTAGCTGGGACTACAGGTGCCCACCACCACACCCGGCTAGTTTTTTGTGTTTTTAGTAGAGATGGGGTTTCACCGTGTACCTCGGCCTCCCAAAGTGCTGGGATTACAGAGATGAATGAACCACCCTGCCTGGCCCCTGGCCTGATTTTTTTTTAGACTTCCCCTTGGTAGCACCCTGGGCCGTTTGGCCTAGGATTTATGCAAATTAATGTAGATATATGCTAATTAGATCACTGCCAGGCACTTTGTTCTAATGGAGTTGCCAGCTCAGAGGTGCAGTGGGTTGGATCTGCCCAGAAGGGGCTTGCAGAGCCCCCCAGCTGGGGAAGGGGTGGGGATGGGTCAGTGGTCACTGAGATGAGGGGATGGGGTTACCATGGAGACAGAGGCCAGGCCCCTGCTGCTGCCTCCTGACAAGACCAGGGCTGGCCCAATCAGTCGCATCCTGGGCCTCCCTAGCAGCTCCAAGCTGGTCTCTGAGGGCTAATGATGCAGAAGGTGAGCAGATGCTCCCTGGCTCCCCAGGCCCAGCGGAGGTAGAGGGCTGGGCCGCAGCAGGAGGGCGTGCAGACAGGCAGATGGCAGTCAGGGGATCGGGGGTCCAGGACCTGTCCCGAGGAGGAGGAAGTTTACCCCTCCAGGGTGGAAGGCACCTCCAGCAGTGCCATAAGGGGTGAGACTCCCAAATGCTGGGGCATGCAAACAGGCTGGGCGGCCAAATCTCAAAGAGCACCGTGGTAAGAAGTGGTGGAAAAGAGCAAGGGTTTGGCCCCAGACTGGTCGGAGTCAGCCGTTCTGCGTCCCCTTAGGCAAGCCTGCCACTGCTCTGGGCCTCAGTTTCCTCATTTATAAAAAGGGGTAGGATTGGCCGGGCGCGGTGGCTCACGCCTGTAATCCCTGCACTTTGGGAGGCCCAGGCGGGAGGATCACGAGGTCAGGAGATCGAGACCATCCTGGCTAACACGGTGAAACCCTGTCTCTATTAAAAATACAAAAAAAAATTAGCCGGGCATGGTGGCGGGCACCTGTAGTCCCAGCTACTTGGGAGGCTGAGGCAGGAGGATGGCGTGAACCCGGAAAGCAGAGCTTGCAGTGAGCCGAGATAGTGCCACTGCACTCCAGCCTCGGCGACAGAGAGAGACTCCGTCTCAAAAAAAAAAAAAAAATAGGGTAGGATTAAAAGGTGTGACATGAACATGAGGTTTATAGACAATGAGTGCTCCATAAAGTATCCTAAGGTAGACCCCTTGAGAGAGGTTACTGATCTTCTGGGAGATTTGGTTTGTTTTGTTTCCTAATGGGACAGATGTTACTGGTGTCTGCTCTGAGGAGGGAAAGGGCAAGACTGTCATCCCCAAGAGGACAGGAGCTGGGTGCACTGTATTCACCACTGTGTTCTCGGGATTTAGCACACAAGAGGCACTCGAACTCCTGACCTCGTGATCCACCCGCCTTCGCCTCCCAAATTGCTGGGAGCGTGAGCCTGACCAAGATGGCGAAACCCTGTCTCTACTAAAAATACAAAAATTAGCCAGGCATGGTGGCAGTCACCTGTAATCCCAGCTACTCAGGAGGCTGAGGCAGAGAATTGCTTGAACCAGGGAGGCGGAGGTTGCAGTGAGCTGAGATCGCACCACTGCGCTCCAGCCTGGGCGACAGAGCGAGACTGTCAAAAAAAAAAAAAGGCACTCGAGAAATGTTTATAAGACGAATACATGTTATGTACTCAGAATACTGTCTAGATCAAATAGGAGAGAAATAAATGTGGCCGGGCACAGTGGCTCACACCTGTAATCCCAACACCTTGAGAGGCCAAGGCAGGGGAGGATCACTTGAGCTCAGGAGTTCGAGACCAGCCTGGGAAATATAGTGAGACCCTTGTCTCTACAAAAAAGTTTAAAAAATAGCCAAGTGTGGGTGGCAGCTGCCTGTAGTCCCAACTACTCAGGAGGCTGAGGTGGGAAGATCACTTGAGCCCAGGAGGCTGAGGCTGCAGTGAGCCCGGATCATGCCACTGCACTCCAGCATGAACAACAGCAAGACCCTGTCTCAAAAAAAAAAAAAAAAAAAAAAAAAGAGAGAGGAGACTTCTGGTCCAACTTTGTTGTAAGACATTCCGGAACTATAGAAGTGCATATAGTTAAGATTCAAAGTCTCCCCATCTCCCCACTCCCTAGAAATAACATCTCATAACTGTTTATTGTTATGAGATAACTCCCTGGCTTTTGGTCCTGTGTTTACAGTCGCACGCGTTTGGTGCCTTTTGGGGGAGGTGTTTACACGAACAGAATCATGTTGCTCTGCAGCTTGCTTTTTTCACCTAACAGTGATGGCCTTGGCCATTTCCCAGTGGGATCCGGGCTGGGATAGAGAGGCAGAAAGGCTGCAAAAGCCCTGGAAGAAAGACAGGAGAGAGGGGTGTGCGTGCATGTGTGTGAATGCATGTGCGCGCATGTGTTTGTGCGTGCGTGCGCGTGTGTGCGCGTGCATGTGTGTGCGTGTGTGTGTTCGGGGACCAGGGAGGCATCTTCACAGGTCCCTAGGCACAGTGGAGGGGAACCTGGCAGAGAAGCCCCCATCATCAGCTCATCAGCTCCCAGAGGACAGTGGTCTCTGTCTCCAGACGAGCTCTCTGAGGCGGGATCCACGCCATGTTGTTCACTGCCATATGTCCAGGGCCCGGCACATTGTAGGTGCTCAAGAAATATTTGCTCAATGAATTGAGTCCTTACTGGGCCCATCTTCTTTGGCAGGGTCAAAGACCACTTGGTCTCTGTGACTGTTCCTTTTAATCTTATGTTGAGTTAAATCTCATTTCAACTCATGCTCAGATGGGAATGACCCCAGATGGACCCCTGGAGATGGGGAGATGGGGGCAGAGCTCAGGGAGAGGGAGGAGCCCCTCCCCTCAGGCACATCACTGCCCCCTCTGCTGTCAGTTTGCTCACCTCCCTAATGAGGGGGTTGGGCCAGCAGATCTCAGGGGTCCTTCCAGCTCTGTTGTCTGCGGCTTTCATCCCACTCCCTCATTTCACGGATGAGGGGTTGAGTCGAGTTTAATTTTGTCAGCTGCCTCAGAAATCCATTGGGAAAAGGGGGGTCTGAGGTTGGGGATGCAACAAAAGCTGTTGCCATATAGTCAGCACCAACTGCGTGCCAGACATCTGGCTGGCTGCGAGCTTTATGGGCACTGTCTGAATCCTCAGGACATTTCACTAATGAGAAAACTGAGGCTCAGAGAGGGGGATAACTTGCCGAAGGTCACACAGTGAGTCGATGAGAACTGGGGCTGGAACTCAGGCCTCCCTGTCCTTAAATGGAGAGCTCGTCCCTCAGTGGACTGAAGTCAGTGAGAGAGACAGAACCAGGCTGGACCAAAGCTTTCTCCAGAAACTTCAAGGGTCCATCCCTCATCTTTCCCCAGACAGGCTGACTTCTGTGTCTAAGGCCTATGGCGACATGGCTGGAATTTTGGCCAGGAAAGTAGTTGACTTGCCAAATTGGCTGGCAAGGGTGGGGCACGAGAGACTTCTGATGGGTTCAGTGGCCCTGAGCCTTGGCCCTACGCTACCTTCTCTCCCAGCCAGCTTCCTGGGGCTAGGGTGGGCCCATCTGCATTATTCAGCCCTTGTCCCTCACTCCCCACCTTGTGTGGGCTCCTGGGGTTGGCGTCTAGACAGACAAGAGCATCCTACTGAGAACAGAGGCAGCCCTGACTCGGGGCTGAAGGTTCCTATGGCAACAGCATCCCCCTTCAGCTGGCAGCTACCTGATAAATAAATAATTAGGGGTGGGGGCGGGGAGTGAAGGGCAGGGGGAGGGGCAGCAGGGAGCCTCAGGGAGGCCCCACTCTGGAGAGCAGAGGGGCCAGTTAGGTTTGAAGTAGGATGGAGGGCAGGGGGGTTGGCATTGCTAGGTGAGAGAAAGTGGACGGAAAAAAGTGGCCAGATATGAGAGATTTGGAAGATCCCAGAGAGCCAGGGCTTGAGGACAGGCTGCGGGGAGTGGGGGACGTGGAACAAGTGGGGAGCATGAGGGAGACTGAAACCTAAAGTTTAGGTTCCTAGCTCAAGCGGCTGGACACATCATGGGGCCCAAAACACTGGACATGGACCAGGTTTGGGCATATGGAGTTCACAATGAGCTGTTCACTGAGTCATTGGTTAGAATGCAGCTGGGGGCTGCACGTGAGCAGGTAGTCACTGAAGCTTGGGTGGGCATGCGTTTCCTGGGATAAGTGTGGCATGAAGAGGGCCTGGGATGTAGCTTTGGGGCACTCTAATAGTTAGGGGCCTGCTGCTCTAGAACGGGGTAGTAGCCAAGGAAGGTGGAGAATTTGGTTTTAGCACCTGGAGTGTGCCAAGCACTGCTCTCACCACTGAAAATACGGCAGTGAACCACACAAGCAGAAATTCCTGCCCTCACAAAGCTTGCCATCCACTGCAGGAGACAGACCATAACTAAATAGTGTGTAAAAAGTGTGTTTGCCAATGATAAGCACAGGCCAGCGTGGTGGCACATGCCTGTAGTCCTAGCTACTCAGGAGGCTGAGGTGGGAGGATTGAGCCAAGGAGTTCAAGGCTGCAGTGAGCCGTGATCACACCACTGCACTCCAGCTGGATGACAAAGCGAAAATCCCATCTCAAAAAAATAAAAATAAAAAGTAAAAAGCCACCAGGTGCAGTGGCTCATGCCTGTAATCCCAACACTTTGGGAGGCCACGGTGGGCAGATCACTTGAGGTCAGGAGTTTGAGACCAGCCTGGCCAAAATGGTGAAACCCCATCTCTACTAAAAATATAAAAATTAGCTGGGCTTGGTGGCAGGTGCCTGTAATCCCAGCTACTCCAGAGGCTGAGGCAGGAGAATCGCTTGAACCCGGGAGACAGAGGTTGCAGCAAGCCGAGATCGCGCCACTGCACTCCAGCCTGGGCGACGAAGCTAGACTCCATCTCAGGAAAAAAAAAAAAAAAAAAAAAAGGCTGGGCACGGTGGCTCATGCCTGTAATCCCAGCACTTTGGGAGGCCAAGGTGGGCAAATCACAAGGTCAGGAGGTCGAGACCAACCTGACCAACATGGTGAAACCCCATCTCTACTAAAAATACAAAAAATTAGGCCAGACGTGGTAGCTCACGCCTGTAATCCCAGCACTTTTGGAGGCTGAGGCGGGCGGATCACGAGGTCAGAAGATCGAGACCGTCCTGGCTAACACGATGAAACCCCGTCTCTACTAAAAATACAAAAAATTAGCCGGGCGTGGTGGTGGGTGCCTGTAGTCCCAGCTACTCGGGAGGCTGAGGCAGGAGAATGGCGTGAACCTGGGAGGCAGAGCTCGCAGTGAGCTGAGATTGTGCCACTGCACTCCAGCCTGGGAGGCAGAGTGAGACTCTGTCTCAAAAAAAAAAAAAAAAAAAAAAAAGTAAAAATCCAATCATAAGCACTGTGGAAAAAATAAAGGAAGGAGGGAGGTAGGGAGTTTTGCAGGAAAATATAATTTTAAATAATACTGACTCTTCTCGCAACCCTATGAGGAAGATACTGTGAATCATACCCATTTTGTTAACCAAAAAACAGGCACAGGAAGGTTAGTGCCGTGCCAAGAGTTGTATAATAACCAGCACACCAGGATTCTGACTCAGGCTTTGCTCCTGACCACTAGGTCATCCTGCCTCTGGGACGGTGCCATGGGGCAAAAGCCAGAAAAGAGTGCTGCTGGCAGGAGAGAGGGCAATTGAGGTCAGGTAAGATGAGGACTGAAATTCATCTGCTGAGTTTATTATTTATTTATTTATTTATTTATTTTTGAGATGGAATCTCACTCTGTCGCCCAGGCTGAGTGCACTGGTGTGATCTTGGCTCACTGCAACCCCCACCTCCCGGTGGAGGTTGATTCAAGTGATTCTCCTGCCTCAGCCTCCCTAGTAGCTGGAATTACAGTTGCCCACCACCATGCCCGGCTAATTTTTCTATTTTTTTTTTTTTTTGAGTCAGAGTCTCACTCTGTTGCCCAGGCTGGAGTGCAGTGGCACGATCTCAGCTCACTGCAGGCTCCGCCTCCTGGGTTCAAGCCATTCTCCTGTCTCAGCCTCCCGAGTAGCTGGGACTACAGGCACCTGCCACCAGGCCTGGCTAATTTTTTGTATTTTTAGTAGAGACAGGGTTTCACCGTGTTAGCCAGGATGGTCTCGATCTCCTGACCTCGTGATCCGCCCGCCTCGGCCTCCCAAAGTGCTGGGATTACAGGCGTGAGCCACCGCACCCGGCCAATTTTTGTATTTTTAGTAGAGGCGGGGTTTCACCATGTTGGCCAGGCTGGTCTCAAACTCTTGACCTCAAGTGATCCACCCACCTCGGTCTCCCAAAGTGCTGGGATTACAGGCCTGAGCCACATCACCCGGCCTTATCTGCTGAATTTAATGACAAGGAGATCGCCAGTGACCTCAGTAAGAACTGTTTCAGTGGCCAAGCAGAAAGTCACTCTGGCAGACTGAGTGGCAGGGAAGGCCATGGAGACCTTTTATGTAGTTTTGGGGGTGAGAGTGTTGAGATAGATAAGGCTGATATCAGCTGCAAGGTGGTAAGAAGCTTTTTTTTTTTTGAGACAGGTAGGCTATCACAGCTCACTGTAGCCTCAGCCTGCTGGGCTCAAGCAATCCTCCCACCTCAGTCTCTCAAGTAGCTGGGACCACAGGTGTGCACCACCACGCCCGGCTGAGTTTTTGTATTTTTTGTAGAGGTGGGGCTTTATGCCATGTTGCCCAGGCTGGTCTCAAACTCCTGAGCTCAAGCAGTCTACCCACCTGGGCCTCTCAAAGTGCTGGGATTACAGGCATGAGCCATTATACCCAGACACTTTTTTTTTCTTTTTTTAATGGGAGAGGCTTTGAGCTTGTTAAGAGCCAGTGAGAAGGATCTGGGGAGAGGGAGAGGCTATGTTTACAAGAGAGAAGGGACTGTGGATGGTGTGGGCTCCTGAGAAGACAGGAGGAGCTAGATCCAGAGTGCAGGTGGCGGGGGCCAGCCGCGGCGGCAGGGCAGGGCAAGGCAAGGCAAGGCAGAAAGAAAGAAAGGCCAGGCGCGGTGGCTTATGCCTGTAATTCCAGCACTTTGGGAGCCTGAGGCAGGTGGATCACCTGAGGTCGAGAGTTCAAGACCAGCCTGGCCAACATGGTGAAACCCCGTCTCCACCAAAAAATACAAAAAATTAAGCCGGGCATGGTGGCGGGTGCCTGTAATTGCAGCTACTGGGAAGGCTGAGGCAGGAGAATAGCTTGAACCCAGGAGGCGGAGGTTGCAAGTGGGCCTAGATCGCACCACTGCACTCCAGCCTGGGCAACAGAGTGAGACTCAAAAAAAAAAAAAAAAAAAAAAAGGAGGAAGGAATATATAGAGAAGAGAGAGAAAGAGAAGAAAAAAAAAAAGAAAGAGTCAGGCGCGGTGGCTCACGCCTGTAATCCCAACACTTTGGGAGGCTGCGGCGGGTGGCTTATGAGGTCAGGAGTTCGAGACAAGCCATGACTAACATGGTGAAACCCCATCTCTACTGAAAATACAAGAATTAGCTGGGCATGGTGGCACTCGCCTGTAATCCCAACTACTTAGGAGGCTGAGACAGGAGAATCGCTTGAACCTGGGAGGCGGAGATTGCGGTGAGCTGAGATCCCGCCACTGCACTCCAGCCTGGGTGACAGAATGGGACTCTGTCTCAAAAAAAAAAAAAAAAAAAGAGAGAGAGAGAGAGAAAAGGAAGGAAGGAAAAGGAAAGGAAATGAAAAGAAAAAAGAAAGCAGGCCAGGTGCAGGGGCTCACGCCTGTAATCCCAGCACTTTGGGAGGCCGAGGCAGGCAAATCACCTGAGGTCGGGAGTTTGAGACCAGCCTGACCAACATGGAGAAACCCCGTCTCTACTAAAAATACAATAATTAGCAGGTCATGGAGGCACACACCTGTAATCCCAGCTACTCAGGAGGCTGAGGCAGGAGAATCGCTTGAACCCAGGAGGCGGAGGTTGCAGTGAGCCGAGATCACGCCATTGCACTCCAGCCTGGGTGACGAGTGAAACTCCATCAAAAAAAAAAAAAAAAGGAAGGAAGGAAAGAAAAAAAAGGAAAGAAGGAAAGAAAAAGGGAAGGGAAGTGAAAGAAAAGAAAAGGAAAAAGAAAGAGCTGGGTCAGGGGAGAACAGAGATCAAAGGCAGAGAGGACTGATGGGCAGGAATGTGGGGCTTCCTCTGTGAGCATTGGCAGGTGAAGACAGAGATGTGAGGCCTGGGTGACATGTTTTCATCTGTCACTCTGGGACTACAGTCAGGGGGCTCATTCTGTGTGGCTGGGATGAGATTTGTATTTTAGAAAAAGTAACTGAGTGGGGTGGTGGCCAGCCTTCCCCTGGCGGGAGATCAGGGAGAAGTCTGTATCCACTGTCCCCAGGAACTTTCACCCCAGCTCACTTAGGAGAGGGATTCAAGAAGCTATCTTGGCTTGGCTTGCAGCTCACTAGGTAAAAATATCTCCAAACGAAGGAAGGAATTTTTCCCCCAGTGCACATGCATTTGCAATTTTTGCAAAGGAGTAGATTGCTGTTGCCTCTGCACAGTTCCTGCCTTCTAAGTAACAAAGACACAGCAAGGCCAGTTATGATTTACAATCACCACAGCCCTCAGATTAGTGTTTCGGAGCTGACGCAACCAGGTGGGAAAGGTATTCCTCTTATTTTGTCCTTATTATTATTTGTTAATTAGCTGCATGTAACTGCTACACAAGCAGAAGTCCTGTAATATTTGACTTGGTGTTTGTTTGTTTGTTTGTTTTGAGACCAAATTTCACACTATCACCCAGGCTGGAGTGCAAGGGCACGATCTCGGCTCACTGCAACCTCCACCTCCCGGGTTCAAGTAATTCTCCTGCCTCAGCCTCCTGAGTAGCTGGGATTACAGGTGCGTGCCACCACGCCCATCTAATTTTTTGTGTTTTTAGTAGAGACGAGTTTTCCCCATGTTGGCTAGGCTGATCTAGAACTCCTGACCTCGAGATCCACCCACCTTGGCCTCCCAAAGTGCTGGTATTACAAGTGTGAGCCACTGCACCGGCCTTGACTTGGTTTTCTAATAAAAAATAATAACTTTAAAATTGAGATTGTTGCCGGGCGCGGTGGCTCACGCCTGTAATCCCAGCACTTTGGGAGGCTGAGGCGGGTGGATCACAAAGTCAGGAGATGGAGACCATCCTGGCTAACATGGTGAAACCCCGTCTCTACTAAATGTACAAAAAATTAGCTGGGCGTGGTGGCGGGCGCCTGTAGTCCCAGCTACTTGGGAGGCTGAGGCAGGGGAATGGTGTGAACCTGGGAGACGGAGCTTGCAGTGAGCCGAGATCACGCCACTGCACTTCAGCCTGGGAGACAGAGCGAGACTCCGTCTCAAATAAATAAATAAATAAATAAATAATAAAATAAAATTGAGATTGTTTATAAGACACTGAATCTGATTTTTTTTTTTTAATAGAGATGGGATCTCACTATGTTGCCAAGGCTAGTCCCAAACTCCTGGCCTCAAGCCATCCTCTGGCCTTGGCCTCCCAAAGTGTTGGGATTACAGGCATGAGTGACTATACCCAGGCTGCATCTAAATTTTTAAAAAGATATATTTAGGCCAGGCACGGTGGCTCACGCCTGTAATCCCAGCACTTTGGGAGGCCAAGGTGGGTGGATCACATGAGCCCAGGAGGGTATGAGACCAGGCTGGGCAACAGGGCGAGACCCTGTTCTCTACAAAAAATACAAAAATCCACTGGGCATGGTGGGATGCGCCTGTAGTCCCAGCTACTCGGGAGGCTGAGGCAGGAGAATGGCGTGAACCCTGGAAGTGGAGCTTGCAATGAGCTGATATCACGCCACTGCACTCCAGCCTGGGCGACAGAGCGAGACTCCATCTCAAAAAAAAAAAAAAATTATTTAAATCTGCACTCACCATCGGAGGAAGAGACGGCCTTTTTCAGGCCTGGGTCACAGCCCTGAATACCCTGGTTTGTACTGATTTCCTGTCCCCTCCTCTACTAAGTGGGTCCTGAGTTCCCAAAGGGCAGGGACCCCAACTTCTTCACTTCTGCATCCCAGAGCTAGCACAAAGCCTGACATAGACTAAACGTTCTGTGAATAAATAAGGGATGAACCCTGGCTGGGTGAGGGCATGTCAGATGTGGGATGGATGGATAAATGGGTCTAGCTGGTTATAGATAAATGAGTGAATGATTGTTGGGTGTGAGGATGAAGGAAGGCCAGAGCCATGCTGAGAGTGGGAAGAACAGCCCCCACTCCATGTCAAGTGGAGAGAGCAGTGCCTGTGGGCCAGTCAGGGAGGCCTTCCTACCAAAAGAGGGAACTGAGCTACACTGTGAAAACTAAGGAGGACTTGGGTAAAGCCAAAGGGAGGCCCGGCGCAGTGGCTTATGTCTGTAATCCCAGCATTTTGGGAGGCCAAGGCAAGAAGATTAATTGAGGCCAGGAGTTCAAGACTACTCAGGGCAACATAGTGAGACCCAATCTCTACAAAATATTTTAAAATTACCCAGATGCGGTGGCACATGCCTGTAGTCCCAGCTACTAGGGAGGTGAGGCAGGAGGATGCCTTAAGCCCAGGAATTTGAGGTTACAGTGAGCTGTGATCACCACATTGCACCCCAACCTGGGCAAAAGTGCAAGACTCTTTCTCAAAATAAAATATAAAATAAAAAATAAGGCAAAGGCAAATGAAGGTAGGACTTTAACTGTTGTTACAGCCTCTTGGGGGCAGGAGCTGATGGGAAATACAGGATTGAGCCAGATCCTAGTGGGCCCTCAGTGCCAAACTAAGAAGCTTAGACTGTTAAGCCTTCTATTAATTAGCCACTATGTATCAAGTCTAATTGTCTGTTAGTTTATGTGATATCTCTATATCCCCACAACAACTTCTCAAGAGAGGGATTATCTTCTCTATTTATAGTTGAAGAAATAGATTCAGAGAGGGAAAGTGACTTGCCCTAAGTCACACAGCAGAGCTGGAATTTGAATCTGAGTTTAAATGACTACAAATCTGCTACTGCTTTAAAAAAAAAAAAAAAAAAAAACCTCTCTCTGTTTTCTATCAATAAGGTCACAGAGAACAGAGGGGGTTTGAGTGGGTGCCACTTTGGCTGGAGATGATATCACCTCTTAGGTGGATTTTTTTTTTTTTTTTTTTTTGAGACAGAGTCTTGCTCTGTCACCTAGGCTGGAGTACAGTGGCGCGATCTTGGCTCACTGCAGCCTCTGCCTCCCAGGCTCAAGCAATTCTCCTCCCTCAGCCTCCCAATCTGCTGGGAATACAGGCATGTGCCACCACGCCCAGCTAACTTTCGTATTTTCAGTAGAGATGGAGTTTCACCATGTTGGCCAGGCTGGTCTTGAGCTCCTGACCTCAAGTGGTCCGCCGACCTTGGCCTCCCAAAGTGCTGGGATTACAGGCGTGAGCCACTGCGCCCAGCCTTAGGTGGAAATATTTGGCAGGGTGCCTCCTCAGCTGCACCATGAGCCTGGATTGCTCTGTCACAGCCTCCTCCGTCCTCTGATGGAGACCTTCTCCCTTAGGGCCAGGTAACAGCTGAGTCAAGAACATCAAGCTGGACCCCAGAACACCAAGGCTCCCAAGGCCAGGCAGAGTCAGGGTGGAAGGAGGAAGAGTGGAGTAGTGGAAGTGTGGGATAGGAGCAGCAGACAGAGACCATGGCAGAGGCCCCTGGACAAGCCTGGGGAGTTTCTCCCCCAAGGCCAGCAGCTGATGGAAGTCAAGGCTGGAAGGGCCCTTGGAGATTACCTAGTCCAGTGACTTCCATGCATGGAAGAGGAGCCCCAAACCCAGCGGGGAAAGTGGGCTGCCCAAAGTCGCCCAGGAGTCAGAGGCAGACTTCCCACCACAACTTACACCTCTTGACTCCCTTACCAGTGCCAAGATGGGAAAAGGTGGTGCCAAGATGGGACAGGTGGCTGAGAAAGGCCTATTCTGCCACCAACCTGCTGTGTGACCTTGGACAAGTCACTTCCCCTCTCTGAGCCTCATGTTCTCTTTCCTCAAAATGAAATAATGATTCCAGCTCTGCCTTTCTGCCAAGGAGCATCCAGTGAGAGTTGAGCTTTACAACCTGCAGATCCCTGGGAGGGGAGTCACCGACAAGAGGCAGGCTGGTGCCAAGTGGGTAAATGCCAAGGTTGGGCCTGGCACCACCAGGCTTCCCTCACCACCTTACCCAAGCCTGCAGCTTCCTTGGTCTCTGCCCAAGCCTTGCCATCTGTGTGGTAGCATCAGCTCCACCTCCTCCTGCCTCCCTGCCTGGAAAAAGGCTTCTTATATCTTCTCACTTTATCTGAATATTCCCTCCCGCTCCCCAGCCAGACCCTCTTCTCTCCTCTTCTGTTGTAGTTAGGACTCTTTGTTGCAAATGACAAAAATCGGCAGGACAAGGAGGGAGAACCAGCTTTAGGCATGGCTGTATTCAGAGGCCTGAAAGATGGCTCAGGACATTCCCTTGTGTGTTCAGTCTTCCTCCCACACACACTCTCTCTGTACCTTAGCTATGGCTTTCTCCTCAGGCGGGCCATCCACCTGAGGTGGCCAAGGCAGCCACCAACAGCTCCAAGCTCACACCACACCCATTCAGGTATCCTGGCAGGATAGCAGCTCTGTTCCGATTGTTCCAGCAAATATCTAGGGTGATTCTCAGGGGCAGAGCATGGGGTGAGTGCCTATCCCTAAATTCATCATTGTCTTTGATTATTTGGCTAGACTTGGCTTACCTGCCCACCCCAGAAACTAGAAATGAGTCAGCCCCACTCAAGCCATGTGGACAGAGTGGTAGGAGGTGGTTCTTTAAAGCAAAATTTGGCTGGGCGCGGTGGCTCACGCCTATAATCCCAGCACTTTGGGAGGCTGAGGTGGGTGGATCATTTGAGGTCAGGAGTTCAAGACCAGCCTGGCCAACATGGTGAAACTCTGCCTGTACTAAAAATACAAAAATTAGCTGCGTATGGTGGCAGGTGCCTGTAGTCCCAGCTACTCGGGAGGCTGAGGCAGGAGAATTGCTTGAACCTGGCAGGCGGATGTTGCAGTGAGCTGAGATAGCTCCACTGCACTACAGCCTGGGCGAAAGAGCGGGACTCTGTTTAAAAATAATGATAATAAATATTTAGAAATAAAAAATAAACGACCATTTTATTTAGTTCATGATTCTGTGGGTCAGCTGGGAGATTCTTCTGGTCTGGACTATGTGTCTGTGGTCAGCTAGTGACCCAGGGTGATCTAGCATGGCCTCGCTCACATGGTTGATGGCTGATGGGCTATTAGCCGGGGTGCCTTCGCTCTCCTCCCTGTGGCTTCTCATCCTCCAGCAGGTCAGCTGGGTCTTGTTCACAAGGTGGTCTTGTTACAAGTGAAGCAAGTGGGCAAGCTCCAATGAACGCCGTTTTTTTTTTTTCTTTTCTTTTCTTTTTTTTTGAGACGGGGTCTCACTCTGTCGCCCAGGCTGGAGTGCAGTGACATGATCTTGGCTCACTGCAACCTCCGCCTGCTGGGCTCAAGAGATTCTCTCACCTAAGCCTCCCGAATAGCTGGGACTACAGGTGCGCACCACCACACCTGGCAATGGTTTGTATTTTTTGTTGAGACGGGGTTTCACCACGTTGCCCAGACTGGATGCATGCATTTTTCAAGCCTTTTTCAAACATGGTTTGCATCGTGTTTGCCAAAGTCCCTTTAGGCAAAGCAAGTCGCATGGGCAAGCACAGCATTAGTGTGGAAGGGCACTACTGAAGAGCATGGAAATAGGAAGAGGAGGATTCGAGGCCAATTTTGCAATCTATTCCAGCTCCTTCAGGGAAGGGGAGTGAAAAGCATTCCTTCTCTGTAGCCCAGGAATGCCATGGGCCAGGGCAAGCTCCAGATGGGGATCCTTGGAAGAGGTGACTCGGGCTCCAGGACTTCCTTGCCCTCCAAGGCTAGGGGTGGCAGTCTGGATTCTGATCCCACCATCTTCTCCACATGGAGAAGGTGCAGGAGCTTGAGCCGCTAGAGGGAAGGGCCTCCTTGGCAGGGAGGAAGGTGTTCTGAACCCTCACTCCTATCACCTTTCAGCCCACCCCAAAGTGATGATCAGGCTTAAGGACCCCCCAGCATCCCTTTGGTAGTGAAGGACTGGATTGTTCTGAGACTTATGCCTCATCACCATGGTAACTGGTGCCACCTGCTCCCCAAGGTCAAGCAGGAATCCCTGTCCTTCCCTTTCAGGGGGGTGACAGTGGCCTCAGCCTGTCTCTTCCACAGGTGGCTGCGCTGGAGCGGCAGATCTTTGACTTCCTGGGCTACCAGTGGGCTCCCATCCTAGCCAACTTCCTGCACATCATGGCAGTCATCCTGGGCATCTTTGGCACCGTGCAGTACCGCTCCCGGTACCTCATCCTGGTACGGCTCACCTAGCCCCTTCCCAAGCCAACTCCTCTCCTCACCCCTGCCCACTCCACCCCTCCCTGCTCCTCAAAACCAGAACTGCCCCCCAACACTGGGGCACTGGTCTTGGCTCCACCCAAAACAAGATGGGGTGAATGTGCACAGCCCAATGCTTCTTTGCACAGAGGAGACAAGGGGTTTTTTTTCCTGAAGAATTTTTTAGGGAAATAATCCAAATATAAACAAAATGGATCATGTAGTGAGTGCCTGGCATGTGCCAGGCACGCTGCTAAATTTCACATGCTTCATCTCATGTCTACAATAGCCCTGTGAGGTAGACCTTAACAGCTCCATTTTCCAGATGAGGAAACTGAAGCTCAGAAAGGTTGCGAGTCTTCCTAAGGTCACACAGCTAATGAAAGCAAGGCAGGATTAGAACATCAGATCAACAGTGAAGGCTCCTGCTGCGGCACCACACGGCCTCAGGAAGGGGTGGGCGCAAGGACACAGGAGGGATGGGCTTCATCTTATTTAGTTTCTCAAGAAGCTTCAGGAAGGCTTGGCATTTGTCTCTCTTGCCCAATGTACATCAAGGATGTGTTCTGGAGCAGCTAGTGTGGCTTTGAGGTCAGTGCCTCCCTGCACTCCAGCCCCAGGAGTCTGGGTCTCTCTCCTCCTCCCCGACAGCCTCTTCCCAAGTCCTGGTCCCTGATAGTCTCTGTCAAACTCCTGCCTTCAGCTAGATTCACCCATATTCCCTGCTGTTCCTCAGTGACCTCTTCACATGGCTCTCTTGAGGGAAAAGGCTTTTCACTAGATTTACTACATACATGCTTGACACCTACAATCACAATGACATGCAATGTCATGCTGCCTCCAGAGCCCACACACACTCATTCTAGGACTTCTCTCGCCACCTCCACAGGCTCAGCTCCCAGAAGCCAGGTGAGCAGGACCCTAACAAGGCTCTCTCTCATCTGACATAAGAGAACACTTCTCTCCAGTTCTCAGGAAAGCCCCAGACACCACTGTCAACAACACTATCTGCCATGTGACAGCCACTAGAATTGCAGGCACAGGACTTGGGTAGAAGCATCCAGATCTCAAATCGACCCTAACCTCCTTTCCAGCTCACTACCGTGGGTGGAATGCTGTTCTCCCCAGAGGTGGCCACATTCGGGATGTGGGAAAACTGAGGGGCCCAGGGGCCTCAGTGCTGACCTAGCATTGCTGCTCCAGCATTGCTGCTCCCAGTCCCTCCCATCCCAGCCCTCTCCTTCCAGACAGATGGAAAGATTGCTGGAGCGGGGCACATTGACCTGTGTCATTCAAGTACAATTTATAGAGCAAGGAAGGGAGGAAGGAAAGTGATGGAGTGAGGGCATCCAGGGCCCAGGCTGGACTCCCGTTCTATGCTTGGGGTCTCAGTTTGGTCTGCTCACCCCAGCCTTTCTCCAGGCCCCATCCATGATCCTGCCTCCACCTGCCCTGGTTCCCTTATACCCAGACTCCAGCCACAGCCATGTGAGAAGATGTCACACACATACTCAGGCACAAGGCTGCAGGATAACCTCCTGTCTCTTTTGGTCTAAAGTTCCCAGCATCCACTGCCCTCCAGCCTGGGTGACAGACCGAAATCTTGTCTTAAAAAAACAAAACAAAACAAAAACAAAAACACAAAAGAATTAAGACTTTTTTTTTTTTTTGAGACGGAGTTTCGCTCTTGTTGCCCAGGCTGGAGTCCAGTGGCATGATCTCAGCTTACCACAACCTCCACCTCCCAGGTTCAAGCGATTCTCCTGCCTCAGCCTTCCGAGTAGCTGGGATTACAGGCATGTGCCATCATGCCTGGCTAATTTTGTATTTTTAATAGAGATAGGGTTTATCCATGTTGGTCAGGCTGGTCTCAAACTCCCAACCTCAGGTGATCTGCCCACCTTGGCCTCCCAAAGTGCTGGGATTACAAGCGTGAGCCACTGCGCCTGGCCTCTTTTTTTTTTTTTTTTTTTAATATGGGTTTTCTCCATATTGCCCAGGCTGGTCTTGAACTCCTGAGCTCAAATGATCTGCCCACCTCAGCCTCCCAAAGTGCTAGGACTACAGGTATGAGCCACTGCACCTGGCCCATTTCCTATAGTCTTAATGGGTTCATCCAGCTATTCTGTGCTAGGCATTGGCATTGCAGTGGTGAGCCAGGCAGGCAGAGTCCTCGCCCTCTAGTGGCTTACCACCTGGAACATGTTTCTGAAAGTGTCATCTGAGTCACAATCTCCTAGGGATTGCTTAAGCAATCCCTTTTAAACATCCCTAGAAATTCAGAATCAGTAGGTCTAGAGGTAGGACCCAAGAATCTGCATTTTTGACAAACATCCTTGAATGATTCCAGTATTCTAGAGACAGCTGGTCTAGAGGATGTTGTTAGCACAGTGGATGGGATTAGCTATCAGAGAACTTGATTTGAGTGGCAGCCCTACCTCCTCCTAGCTGTGTGATCTTAGAAGCCTTAAACTTCCTTTCAGCTTTAAGTTAGTTCTCTCTAAAAGAGGGCAGTGCCGACCTTGCAGGGCTGTTGTAAGGCCTGATGGGTGTGTAAATGATTTGTAAGCTACACTGTGCTCTCTGAGTGAGGTATTCTCATAATTTTCCCTGCCCAGATCTCCTCATCCCTGAGCTCTGTCTCCATTGACACTCCCCATCCCCCACTCCCCAGGCCCCACCCTGATCCCACCTCTGCTTTCCCCAGTATGCAGCCTGGCTGGTGCTCTGGGTTGGCTGGAATGCGTTTATCATCTGCTTCTACTTGGAGGTTGGACAGCTGTCCCAGGTAAGCCTCAGACCTGGCAGTGCCATAGGGCAGAGCCTGACCATTCCCATCCCCTGCCCTAAGGGTACTGTGGTATAGGACCAGAGCATCATGTCTTGAAGAAGTCTCTCTCTCCTTACATGCCCAAATAATCTGTGTGCCCCAATTCCTACCTACACAATTTATTTCTGGCTTCCTCAAACACAATGATGGAGCAGATAAGGCTGAAGAGCAGTCCATGTGAAGATGAGCCAGGGGTCCCAGTTGATCACAAGCTCAGTAAAAACCAACAGTATGTGGGAGTCCAGAAAGCTACTCTTAGGCCCCGCTAATAGAGGTAGAGTATTCAGAGCAAGGGAGGTGAAAATGCCATGCACTTTGTAGTGCTTAGACCACAAAGATTTGGGTTAATTCTGATCAATATTTTTCAGAAGGGAAAGAGACTAGTTAGAGTTTGTTCAGGGAAGATTGAGCAGACCATAAAGTAGGACTGTTTCGCTTGAATAAGAGCAAGCCCAGAGAGACACAACTTCTATTTTTAGATATAAAGGAGGCAAAATATGTGAATTTAAGAGCATTGGCTTTGTAGTTTGACCCTGCTAGATTCAAATCCCAGCTCTAAAACCTTCTAGCTGTATTACCCTGGGCAAGTGGCTGATCCTCTCTGAGCCCCAGTTTCCTCATCTAGTAAGTGGACATAATAGCAACTGCAACTTCATGTGGTTGCTGAGGGGATAAAATAAGGTCACACATCTGAGTGCTTGGCCCCTGGTCGGCAGGCAGTGAGTATTTATCTGTTGAATGAGTGACTGCATGGATGGGCACATGGGTACACACCCTGGGTAAGAACTTCTGATCTAGGCCAGCCCCTTCTCCATTTAATAAATGTGGAGACCAAGGCCCCAGAGGAGAGGCTCGCCCAGGGTCGCACACAGGGGGAGCAGTGGAGATACTGAATGGGCTGTTAAGGGGCTGGTACTGAGGATTTCACCTGTGGCTGGGAAATTGTTAATGTTCCTTCCAGCTCTGAAAATTCTGAGGCCCCTGTGAGTCCACACAAACCCCTTCCCATCTCAGTGACAAAAGAGTGAGGCCTATGTGGTCATTAAGTGCCACCTGTTGGTCAAATATGGACTTGCAGGTGCAGGCTCCCTGAATCCCTTCACCGATCAATATAGTCTTCCTGGGCTGGGGGAGTAGCTCCCCCGTCCCTCTCCCTCACACTCAGTATCCCAGGCCCCTTTGCCCCCAGGACCGGGACTTCATCATGACCTTCAACACATCCCTGCACCGCTCCTGGTGGATGGAGAATGGGCCAGGCTGCCTGGTGACACCTGTTCTGAACTCCCGCCTGGCTCTGGAGGACCACCATGTCATCTCTGTCACTGGCTGCCTGCTTGACTATCCCTACATTGAAGCCCTCAGCAGCGCCCTGCAGATCTTCCTGGCAGTAAGTCCTTCTGTCCCCCACCCTACACACACTTCCCGATCCCTTTCTTTAGCTCTGGTTGAGGGGATGGGTTGGGCGCGGTGGCTCACGCCTGCAATCCCAGCACTTTGGGAGGCCATGGCTGGTGGATCACCTGAGGTCAGCAGTTCAAGACCAGACTGACCAACATGGAGAAACCCCGTCTCTACTAAAAATACAAAATTAGCCAGGCATAGTGGCACATGCCTGTAATCCCAGCTACTCAGGAGGCTGAGGGAGGAGAATTGCTTGAACCCAGGAGGTGGAGGTTGCGGTGAGCCAAGATTGCACCATTGTACTCTAGCCTGGGCAACAAGAGCGAAACTCTGTAAAAAAAAAAAAAAAAAAAAAAAGAGGGAATGAACCTAGGTCTTCCGCCTGTCTGTCCTTTTGTCTGGATCTGTTTCCATATCCTGTACCGTCTTCCCTCACCGCTGCCCCAGCCCCTGTGCAGAGAGTGAACAGGTTTAGTGAGTAGGATGAGGCATCAGACTATGAATCAATCCTGGGTTTAAGTGCTCAATACACCCACTATGTGACTTTGGACAAGTCACCGGCCTTCTCGGAGCTTGTTTCCTTATTCACAAAAAAGAATGACAATACCAGCCTCAGAGTTGTGAGAATAAGAAAGTGACCCCAGTGGGCGTGATGCCTCATGCCTGTGGACCCAGCTACTTGAGAGGTTGAGGCAGGAGGATCACTTGAGCCCAGGAGGTTGAAGCTGAAGTGAGCCATGATTGCAGCACTGCACTACAGCCTGGGTGACAGAGTGAGACCCTGTCTGAAAGAAAGAAGGAAAGGAAGGGAAGGGAAGGGAAGAAAAAAAAAAGAAAGAAAGAAACTCCAAGATAGGAGTAGTTCCTGTTTCTAGAAGGGCCAGCCCTGTCCTAGGCACTTTGTACCCACAAAGTCACATAATCCTCTTTCTTCTTAACAAGCCATAAGGTATTGCCCAAGTCCAAGTGGGAAAACTGAGGCTCAAAGAGGTAAAATGATTACTTGTCTCAAGTTACACTTTCAGAAGCGTTAGACCATGTATGTTTGACTTTAAGGTGAAAACATTTAATTGGAAGTTGTTACAGTTTGCCTTCATCCTGGCATGCCTCCTCCCTTGCCAGTCAGGGCGTACAGGGCCCGGCAGGGGGTGGAGGAAGAGGTTCCCACTCCTCCTTCCTCCCTGACGTGTCATCTCCACTCCCAGCTGTTCGGCTTCGTGTTCGCCTGCTACGTGAGCAAAGTGTTCCTGGAGGAGGAGGACAGCTGTGAGTAAGGCGCCCCTGGGGAAGTGGGGAATCTGGCCCTGCGCCTTCAGCACCCTGGACAGAGGCCTGTGACTGGCCCCGGCGGGAGGGAGCCCAGGGTCGGCCACGGGCCCCTTTCGAGGGGAAGAGGCGGCTGGTATGGAAGGCTCTGCATACCAGCCCGTTCCAGGCTGGGGTCCAGACGTCCAGGTGCCCAGTCCCTGGCCCCAGCACCCCCTTCCCCAATCTCGCCCCACCCCTATCAGAGGTCTTGTCCCGTTTAGAGGCTCTAGCCCCGCCCCCGAGAGCCTTCTCTCCCATAGGACTGCCCGGCCTCCCAGGCCCAAGCCTTAAGGACTGGGGCCTGACCCTCAGCTGGCCCGGCCTCGCCGCCTCCAGACCCCCAGAGGCCCATCCCTCAGGGTCCAGCCGAAGCCCCGCCCCAGGCCCTGCACGGGGTCTGACCCTCGCCCCTCCCCTCCTCATGGCTTCTCTGGCTCTGCTTCCTAGGGTGGGAGTCCTGCCCTCAGATTCTTCCCCTTCAGGACCCAGTCTCCCTCTCCTCGCCCCCGCCGCCGATCCCTAACATGCGCCGCCCCTCTTCCGCAGTTGACTTCATCGGCGGCTTTGACTCCTACGGATACCAGGCGCCCCAGAAGACGTCGCATTTACAGCTGCAGCCTCTATACACGTGGGTCACGGCCCCCTGCTGGCTTGGGGCGGCCTGGGCGTCGGGGTTGCGAAAAGGAGGGGATGGAGGAGTGGGCAGGGCAACCGGGTCTCTCCGCCCCCATACTTTTGGGATCCACTCTCCCTAACCTGCCTTTGTTTCCCGCAGGTCGGGGTAGCCTCTGCCCCGCGCCCACCCCGGCGCCTCGCCCTGGGCTGACCGCAGCTGCCGCGAGCTCGGGCCAAGGCGCAGGCGCGTCCCCCTGGTGGCCCGCGCGCTCACTGCAGCCTGTGCCCAACCCCGGGTCTGCAGCTGGAGATGCGGACTTGGACGTGGATTTGGACTTGGACTTGGACTTGGACTTGGATTTGAGCTTGGCTCTTCGCAGCCCGGACTTCGGAGGAGTGGGGCGGGGCGGGGGAGGGGCACCACGGGTTTTTTGGTTTTTGTTTGTTTGTTTTTAATCTCAGCCTTGGCGTGAGCTGGGGCCTTCCTCTCTTCTCCAGCCTCTCCCTTTCACTCTTCACCCAGCATCCTGCCCCCCTGTCCAAAAACAGCAGGACATCAGACCCATCCCATCCCACCACACTCACTCACCAGCTCTGGGGAAAGCTACTGTGAACTAAGAGCAGGATTCCTGGGTTCTAATCGCAGGTCCATCACTGACTGTGACGTCTAGCAAAGCCCTTGCCCTCTCTGAGCCTCGGTTTCCGCACCTCAAGTAATTAATCCCTTAGCAAATGGACTCTTTTAGACTTCTCATTTAACTCAATTCCCTGAGCTAGACTGGGATTAAAATTCTCATTTTGCAGTACATTAAAACTGAGGCCCAGAGATGTGATTTGCTTGAGGCCACACAGTTAAGATTTTTGGTGGAAATGGGCCTTGAACACAGTGTACTTTCTGCAGTTTCTGACTGTAAAACCCAGTGTCTGCTCTCTGAGTTCCATTTCCAAGCTCCCCTCCATCTTGGACCTATGTGGTCTCCACCATATTCACACACCACCGCCACCACTTGCCAATGCCTCTCTTAAAGCAATATACCCATTCGTTCTCTTATTGGGAACTGGATGGATGAAGCCCTAAATTCAGCCCCACCCACAGAGAAGCCTTCCTACACTCAGCCTCTGTCCACCCTTGGCAAATCTTTCAAGCTCTCTCCTCCAGGAAAGTGGGGCCCCAACTCAGTCACTCCACCCCCCTTCCAGGTCCCTGAGGCTGGTTCTACTGTATCCCCATCACCTCCACAACTCCACTCACCCCTGACGGCTCCATCCACCTCACCAGTTGGAAGGCTTGTGGTTTCAGAGAGGAGCAATGCTGGTCAGCGCTGCCCAGACTCCAGTGTTTACAGATCACCAGCATTTACAACCAATCCAATGGCCAGAAGCCTCCTCTAACAAGCCCAGAAGGAGTTCTGAAGGGGCAGATGGGGGTGTGAGTAGTCGGGGAGTCGGGATTGCCAGCACCCTCACCCTTCCTTGGGGGCAAGTAGAGGTGAGAACACTTTCCCCACCTCCCTCCACAGACACTCCTGAGGACGCTGCATCCCACGCACTGCCTGGTGCGTCCATAGAGAGAGGATCAGGTCTCAGCATTTCATCTGTGAAAGAGGCATGGCCCTGGGTTAGAAAGGAGGGCAGGAGACATGGAGGAACTGGGGGGCACCCAGATGGTGCAGATGGTTTGCACACCTGAGCCTGTCTGTGGTGACCATTCCGCTCCTCTCCCACTACCCTCCAATCTATCATTCCCTACTCTCTAAGGCCAAAATATCCTGAGCGAGGCTGACAACCCCACCCCACCATCCCAACTGCAAGCAGCCAGGCCCAGGAGTTCCTCTGGCCCCCACAGGCATGGAGCTCCCAGCTGGTGGGTACAGCTTGAGAGGGGGGCAGCTCCCTCAGGCTAAGCTACTGCCCTTCACTGGGCCAGCCCTGCCTCCAGCCCTCACCTCTCTCACCCCAACTCTCCCCCAAGCCCCTTTCTACTCAACGGGTGTAGCCACTGGTGCTTTGAAGCCTTTTGTTTTTATAAGATGGTTTTTGCAAGGGGACCAGGTTCTCTTTTCACTGGGACCTTGCAAGGAGGGGAGTGCTCTCCTGGTTTCTGTGCAGGCGGGTTGATTAAAGATGGTGTTTTCTTCTCTATCTTCCTGTCCTGCCCATTGGGTCTATAGAACTTTCTAAGTGAGAAGTCCCTGCATGAGGGCAGGCAGGAATGATTTGATGTTGATGTTATCAAATATTCCTGGGGTGGCCAGGCACGGTGGCTCATGCCTGTAATCCCAACACTTTTGAAGGCTGAGGTGGGCAGATCACGCGAGGTCAGGAGTTTGAGACCAGCCTGGCCAACATGATGAAACCCTGTCTCTACTAAAAATACAAAAATTAGGCAGGGCCGGGAGGCCGAGGAAGGAGAATCACTTGAACTTGGGATGCAGAGGTGGAGTGAGCTCAGATGGCGCCACTCTACCTCAGCCTGGGTGACAAAGCGAGACTCCATCTCAAAAAAATAAAAAAGAAAGAAATCCTGGGGCACTGGCCTGTAACTCTGGGTGTGTAGCTTTAGGCAACTCACTCTCCCTCTCTATACTCATCCAAAAAAAAAAAAAAAAAAAAAAGCAGAGGTCAAACAAAATCAGTGGGTTCCCAAATGTGGCTTCATAATCCCTTAGAGATCTTCCTACTTATTTTCCTGATAAAATGCATTTTAAGTTTATGCTTTCAAATATCCTTTGCATCTTGGCTCTTCCTGAGAATTCAGTTCCGGGTGTGGAATGAAGTGACACACAGTGCTTTAGACATGGATTCCTGCATCCAACCTTTGATATCCTGGATACTTTTCTGGGGATACAGTGCAAGAATCAGTGTTTAGAATGTTTTAATTTGTGTGTCGGCAGGTATGTGGGTGAACGGGTAATATGTATATAAGGTACAGAAGTCAGAAGGTCCCAGTGGGATTATATACTCATACCTTTTTTTCATATCTTTCCAAGGATAGGCCTTTTTTAAATTATACAATTTTTGGTCAGGCATGATGGCTCATGCTTGTAATCCCAGCACTTTTGGAGGCAGAAGCAGGAGGACTGCTTGAGCCCAGGAGTTCCAGACTCACCTTGGGCAACATAGGGAGACCTCATTTCTTTAAAAAAAGAAAAATGTAAAAATTAGCTGAGCATCGAGTGGCACATGCCTTTAGTCCCAGCTGCTCAGGAGGCTGAGTCAGGAGGATTGCTTGAGCCCAAGAAGTTGAGGTTGCAGTGAGAGCTGAGATTGTGCCACTGCACTACAGCCTGGGAAACAGAGTAAGACTGTCTCAAAAACAAACAAACAAAATTACACATTTTTTTGTTTTTCACACAAATGGCAACATATTCTACTTACTCTTTGACCCCCTGCTTTTTTTTCCCCCCTTGAGATAGAGTCTCACTCTGTCTCCCAGGCTGAAGTGCAGTGGCGCAATCTCAGCTCACTGTAACCTCCGCCTCCTGGGTTCAAGCAATTCTCCTGCCTCTGCCTACCGAGTAGCTGGGATTACAGGTGCCTGCCATCACACCTGGCTAATGTTTGTATTTTTATTTTATTTATTTACTTATTTATTTATTTTTGAGATGGTGTCTCGTTCTGTTGCCCAGGCTGGAGTGCTGTATTTTTAGTGAAGATCGGGTTTCGCCATGTTGGCCAGGCTAGTCTCGAACTCCTGACTTCAAGTGATCCACCTGCCTTGGCCTCCTAAAATGCTGGGATTACAGGAGTAAGCCACCACACCTGGCCTCTTTCACTTAATCTTGGAACTCCTCCCCCAATAATTCCTGTGGAGTGTCCTCTTTTTCTTCCATGGTGACAGGTCTTGATGCAGCTGGCAGGTAAGAATCAGAGGTCCTTAAATAATGATGCCCCAGGTCAGTTATGCAAACCCCTGTGGACCACTCCTGACCGTGGGGTCCAGAGGAAAATAAGCCACAGACACAGAACCTCCAAGGAGCTTCTGATCTTCTGCTGATAGCGGGCAGTCAATGCTGAGGGCACAGAGTAGAGTGAAAGGCAATCATTAATAGGAGTTCAGGAGAGAGATCTGAGTGCCCCAGCAGAGGCAACAGCATGAGCAAAATGGTGGAGATAGGAAAATACATAGTGGCCAGGTAAGAATAGTTGGAGACGAATTGGTTGGAGAAGGCTTCAGTAGATAATATATTTGTTTATATTCGTTTCCTATTTCTGTTTTTCTTTTTTTTTTTTTTTGAGATGGGAGACAGGGTCTTGCTCTATCACCCAGGCTGGAGTGCAGTAGCATAATCATGGCTCACTGCAGCCTTGCCCTTCTAGGCTCAAGCGATCTTCCCTCTTCAGCCTCCTGAGTAGCTGGGACCACAGGTGTGTGCTCAGGAGGATAGCTTGAGCCCAGGAGTTTAAGCCTGCAGTGAGCTCTTATCATACCACTGCACTCCAGCCTGGGTGACAGAGCAAGACCCCAACTCTCCCATCTCTCTCTCTCTCTTTTTTATTTATTTATTTATTTTTTATTTATTTATTTTTTTTTTTTGAGACAGAGTCTCACTCTGTCACCCCAGGCTGGAGTGCAGTAGCTTGATCTTGGCTCATTGCAACCTCTGCCTCCCGGATTCAAGCAATTCTCGTGCCTCAGCCTCCCATGTAGCTGGGACTACTGGCATGTGCCACCACACCCAGCTAATTTTTGTATTTTTAGTAGAGACAGGGTTTCGCCATGTTGGCCAGGCTGGTTCTGAACTCCTGGCCTCAAGTGATCCGCCCATCTCAGCCTCCCAATGTGCTGAGATTACAGGCATGAGCCACTGCAGTTGGTAGAGACCCAATCTCAAAAAAAAGAGAGTTGTATCTAGGTTACAGCAGTCCTGATTGTTGAATCAATGCATCAGCCTGAGTGATAGCAATGGGGAACTATTGAAGGATTTCCATCACAAGCTAATCAATTAGAGCCATACTTTAGAGAGAGTGGGCAGGGCTGGAAGGTTAGGCTAGAGGAGGAAAGCAGGAAGCAATGTTCTGTCTGCAAGAGGCCTAGCGTGTCTCACTTCTGCATGTAGGCATGTGTCTCGTGTGTGATGATGAGCACTCTGGGTATTAACTTGGGAGAGCTAGTACGGTAATAATCAGCATGAACTGCAGGAGTCAGGCAGACCTGGATCCAAATATTAAATTCCCCACTCTGGAACCAGTCGAGCTGGTCCTCCCAGGCAGTCCAGTGGATGTTCCCCCAGCTCCTGCTATCCTGAGGCCATCTTCCAACAACCTCTGCATATTAAAATAATCCAGGTAGGGCTGACCATCTTCCAATAACTGCCGAGTCATAAAGGTGCCCATGGCATTCTTTGAAGCAATGAAATGTGAATTGACCCATGGTGCATTTGACAAGCACAACAGTCTACTGGGACTTAGGGACATAATGTTTTCTTCAGTGCATTGGAATGTGAGTCTTGCAACTTTTAAACAGATTAGGGATGAAGTAGGTCCTGACACCAAGGCCTCATTCCTTTCTAAGAAGATTCATTATTCCAAAGGGCCAGGGCAGTCGTTTTCAATCTTACAGAATTTTTTTTTTCTTTTTTGGAGATGGAGTCTCACTCTGTCACACCCAGGCTGGAGTACAATGGCGTGATCTCAGCTCACTACAACCTCCACCTCCTGGGTTCAAGCAATTCTCTTCCCTCAGCCTCCCGAGTAGTTGGGATTACAGGTATGCGCCACCACGCCCAGCTAATTTTTGTATTTTTAGTAGAGATGAGGTTTCGCCATGTTGGCCAGGCTGGTCTTGAACTCCTGACTTCAGGCGATCCACCCACCTAGGCTTCCCAAAGTGCTGGGATTACAGGCATGAGCCACCACGCCTGGCCCAGTCTTGCAGAATTTAAGAATCCCTTAAAATCCAGATTCCTGAGCCCCAATTACTCTGAGACACACTGAATCCAACATCCCCTAGGCAGTGATGGGAATCTGTGCTTTTCACCAGTGCCCCAGGTGATCCAGGTTTGGGAAATCTTAGGCCCTGGTGAAGAGGCATTCAAACAGCTTTGAAACCCACCTATGTCACTGTCTTCAAGACCCTGTCAAATTATGCCTGCCAGCTCCCTCATATCAAGAGCTGGCTTTAAGAATATTTTCTCAAGCCAGGTGTGGCAGCTCACGCCTGTAATCCCAGCACTTTGGGAGGCTTATGCAGGTGGATCACAAGGTCAGGATTTTGAGACCAGCCTGGGAATTTGGTGAAACCCCATCTCTACTAAAAATACAAAAATTAGCCGGGTGTGGTGGCAGGCACCTGTAGTCCCAGTTACCCAGGAGGCTGAGGCAGAAGAATCACTTGAACCCGGGAGGCGGAGTTTGCAGTAAGCCGAGATCATGCCACTGCACTCCAGCCTGGGTGACAGAGTGAGACTCCATCTCAAAAAAAAAAAAAAAAGAATATTTACTCAAAGCTGGCCGGTGCAATGGCTCATTCCTCTCCCAGCACTTTGGGAGGCCAAGGCAGGCAGATCACCTGAGGTCAGGAATTTGAGGCCAGCCTGGCCAACATGGCGAAACCCAATCTCTACTGAAAATACAAAAATTAGCCAGGTGTGGTGGCACGCACCTGTTGTCCCAGATCCTTGGGAGGCTAAGGCAGGAGACTCACTAGAATCCGGGAGGTGGAGGTTGCAGTGAGCCGAGATCACGCCAGTGCACTCCAGCCGGGGCAACAGAGCGAGACTCTGTCTCACAATATAAAAATAAAATAAGAATATTTTCTCAAAGCTGAATTACATTTAAGCTTAATTTTATTTATTACTGACAATCTTAAAATTTTTAAAAATGGATTAGCCATTTCAAAGGCTATAACCCAATTCCTGAAATTGAGCATTGGTTTAACTTCACCACTAGATTAGTTTGGTCAAAGACTGGGGTCCTGGTGTAACCGCCCAATGAATTCTCCTTACCCACTGCCTAGACAGTGCCGATTTATCAAGACAGGAGAATTGCAATAGAGAAAGAGTAATTCATGCAGAGCTGGCTGTACAGGAGAATGGAGTTTTGTTACTCAAATAAGCCTCTCTGAAAATTCAGAAATGGGAGTTTTTAAGGATAATTTAGTGGGTAGGGGCTCAGGAAGTGGGGACTGCTAATTGGTCAGGTTGGAGATAAAACCAACAGGAACCATAAGGTTGAGGTGAGTTTTTCTTTCTTTTTTTTTGAGACAGAGTCTCACTCTGTTGCCCAGGCTGGAGTGCAGTGGCACGATCTCGGCTCACTGCAACCTCCGCCTTCCAGGGTCAAGCAAAATTCTCCTGCCTCAGCCTCCCGAGTATCTGGGATTACAGGCATGTGCCACCAGGCCCACCTAATTTTTTTGTAATTTTTGTAGAGACGGGGTTTCACGTTATGATCCGCCTGCCTCGGCCTCCCAAAATGCTGGGATTATAGGTGTGAGCCACCGCACCCGGACCCTATGAAGTGAGTTTTTCATGCTGTCTACTGTTTCAGGGTGAGATCAAAGAACTGGTTGAGCCAGATTATGGGTCTGGATGGCGTCAGCTGGGAACAGCAAGGTCTGCAAAATATCTCAAGCACTGATCTTAGGTTTGACAACAGTGATGTTATTCCCAGGAGCAATTTGAGGAGGTTCAGGCTCTTGCAGCCAGAGCCTGCATGGTTCTTAAACCGTAATTTTTTTTTTTTTTTTTGAGACTGAGTTTTGCTCTGTCACCCAGGCTGGAGTGCAGTAACAGGATCTCGGCTTACTGCAACCTCCGCCTCCCAGGTTCAAGCGATTCTCCTGCCTCAGCCTCCTGAGTAGCTAGGATTACAGGCGCCCACCATCATACACCCAGCTAATTTTTGTATTTTTAGTAGAGATGGGGTTTCACCATGTTGGCCAGGCTGGTCTTGAACTCCTGACCTTAGGTGATCTGCCCACCTCGGCCTCCCAATAAACCATAATTTCTAATCATGTAACTTCTTTTTTCTTTTTTTTCTGAGATGGAGTCTTGCTCTGTCACCCAGGCTGGAGTGCAGTGGCGTGATCTCAGCCTACTGCAAGCTCTGCCTTCTGGGTTCATGCCATTCTTCTGCCTCAGCCTCCCGAGTAGCTGGGACTACAGGCGCCCGCCACCGTGCCCAGCTAATTTTTTGTATTTTTAGTAGAGATGCGGTTTCACCGTGTTAGCCAGGATGGTCTCGATCTCCTGACCTCGTGATCTGCCTGCCTCGGCCTCCCAAAGTGCTGGGATTACAGGCGTGAGCCACCGTGCCCGGCCAATAATTTCTTAGTCCTATGAAGGCAGACTGGTCCCCAGGCAAGAAGGGGGTTTATTTCAGCCGGGTGCACTGGCTCACGCCTGTAATCCCAGCACTTTGGGAGGCCAAGGTGGGTGGATCACGAGGTCAGGAGATCGAGACCATCCTGGCTAACATGGTGAAACCCCATCTCTACTAAAAAAAATACAAAATTTAGCCGGACGTGGTGGCAGGCACCTGTAGTCCCAGCTACTGGGGAGGCTGAGGCAGGAGAATGGTGTGAACCCGGGAGGCAGAGCTTGCAGTGAGCTGAGATCACGCCAGTGCACTCCAGCCTGGGCGGCAGAGCAAGACTCAGTCTCAGAAAAAAAAAAAAGAAGGGGGTTTATTTCGGGAAAGGGCTATTATAATTTTTGTTTCAAAGTTAAAGTATAAACTGAATTCCTTCCCAAGGTTGCTTTGGCCTACACCCAAGAATGAACAAGGGCAGCTTAGAGGTTAGAAGCAAGATGGTGTCGGTTAGGGCATCTTAGAGGTTAGAAGCAAGATGGTGTCGGTTAGGTCAGATCCCTTTCGCTGTCATAATTTCCTCAGTTACAATCTTTGCAAAGGTGGTTTCACTTGAAGGGAGGGGGTCCCACGAATGGGGAGGCAGTCTGAGCTCTCTGCCTGTCCCTCTTCCGGCCTCAGCCTCAGTCACCCGGAGGAGGTGGGGGCAGTCCCACTCTGCCCCACCCCTAACCAGGCGATGGAGGCCACGCCCTGCCTTGGGCCTCAGTTCCAGTGACTCAGCAGTTCCCCTCAGTCAGCCCTGGAATGAGACTGAGCAGGCCCAGGCCAGCTGGAGCTCCAGGGAGCCTTGTGTTGGGTATCCGACACTACTGTTGGCACTAGTTCTTTCTCTGTCAACAACCTGTGACCTTGGGGAACTACTCCCACTCTGCTCTTGGTGATGTCATCTGTGAAATGAGAGGGCTGGACTTTGCTTGCATGATATTCACTGGCTGCTTTACTGCTGACATTCTGGGATAGAGCTTCTCAACCTTCACTGTACTTGGGATGCCTTTCTAAAATACAGATACAGCTAGGCACGGTGTCTCATGCCTGTAATCCCAACACTTTGGGAGGCTGAGGTCGGCAGATCACTCGAGGCCAGGAGTTTGAGACCAGCCTGGCCAATGTGGCGAAACCCCGTCTCTACTAAAAATACAAACATTAGCCAAGCGTGGTGGCCCACACATGTAATCCCAGCTACGGGGGAGGCTGAAGCATGATAATTGCTTGGACCCGGGAGGCGGAGGTTGCAGTGAGCTGAGATCGCACCACTGCACTCCAGCCTGGGCAACAGAGCAAGACTCTGTCTCAAAAATAATTTCTAATAATAAAATAAAATATAGATTCCACTAGGCTCAGTGGGGTGCACCTGTAGTCCTAGCTACTTGGGAGGCTGAGACAAGAGGATCCCTTGAGACCAAGAGTTTGAGTCTAGCCTGGGCAACATAGTGAGATCCTGTCTCCTAAAATAAAGTTTATAAACATATATACGTATAAATTTTTTAAATAAAATACAGATTCCTGGGCTCTACCTGCGTAACAGGTTATAATTCATTGGAACCTGGAGCCCATGCATCTGAATTCATCCTTCAAATGTTTATTAAGCACCTGGTATGTGCCAGAAATTGCGAATAAGCAGTGAACTAAACAGACAGTAATCCCTGCTCTTGGTGAGGATGTCTCCTGGGAGGATGCACACCATAAATAAACAAGGGGCCTGGGGAAGTGGCTCACACCTGTAATCCCAGCACTCTGGAGGCCAAAATGGGAGGATTGCTTGAGCCCAGAAGTTCAAGGCCAGTCTAGACAACATAGCAAGATACTGTGTCTACAAAAAATTTAAAAATTAACCAGCTGTGGTTGCACATGCCTGTGGTCCCAGCTATTCAGGAGGCTGAGGCAGGAGAATCACTTGAACCTGGCAGGCAGAGGTTGCAGTGAGCCAAGATTGTGCCACTGCACTCCAGCCTGGGCAAGAGAGTGAGACTCTGCTCAAAAAAAAAAAAAAAAAGAAAAGAAAAGAAAAGAAAAAGAAAAAGAAATGCTTAATGAATACCTACTATGTTCCAGGCACTGTCCTAGATACTGGGCTACAGCAGTGAACAGGACAGACAAGGCCCTAGATTTCTTTCTTACAGCTTACCTACTGGACAGAATCAACATAAATGCTCTTGTTAGTCTTCCTAACAATCCTAAGAAAGTAAGTTCTATTACCACCAGCTTATAGATGGAGAAACGAAAGCTGGCATAGATAAAGTCACTTACCCAAGTCTACACAGCTAGTAAGTGGCAGCATCCACATTCAAGTCCAGCCTCTCTGACTCCTGAGCTCAGTCTCTAACCACTGAACACATATTGTTTCACGGCAAATTCCTTTTCATTTTTTTCTTAACATTCATGGGGAATTCTGATGCCTAGCCAGAGCCATGAACCACTACCCTAAAACTTGGGGGACTCTTAATTTTTTATTGCTCGCATAGCAAATCACCCCAAAACAGTGGCTAAAACCAACAAACATTACTTCCCACAGTTTTTGTGGGTCAGAAATTCGGGAGCAGCTTAGCTGAGTGGTGCTGGCCAGAATCTTTCATGAGATTGCAGTTAAGACTTAGGAAGCTGGGTGTGGTAAAGCACACCTGTAATCCCAGCAATTCAGGAGGCTGAGGTGGGAGGATCACTTGAGTCTAGGAGTTCAAGGCTGCCGTGAGCTATGATTGTACCACTGCCTCCCAGCCTAGGTGACAGAGTAGGACCGCATCTCTAAAAAATGAATTTTAAAAATTAAAAAAGGGATGGGAGTGGTGGTTCATGCCTGTAATCCCAGCACTTGGGGAGGCCGAGGTGGACGGATCACTTGAGGTCAGGAGTTCAAGTGGAACCCCATCTCTACTAAAAATACAAACATTAGGCCGGACGCAGTGGCTCATGCCTGTAATCCCAGCACTTTGGCAGGCTGAAACAGGCAGATCACAAGGTCAGGAGATCGAGACCATCCTGGCCAACATGGTGAAACCCCGTCTCTAGTAAAATACAAAAAAAAAAAAAAAAAAAAAAAAATTAGCCAGGCATGGTGGTGGGCACCTGTAATCCCAGCTACTTGGGAGGCTAAGGCAGGAGAATCGCTTGAACCTGGGAGATGGAGGTGGCAGTGAGCTGAGATCATGCCACTGCACTCCAGCCTGGGCGACAGAGACACTGTTTCAAAAATAATAATAATAAAATAAAAAATTTTAAAAGTTGGGCGCGGTGGCTCATGCCTGTAATCTCAGCACTTTGAGAAGCCAAGATAGGCACATCACTTGAGGCCAAGAGTTCAAGACCAGCCTGGCCAAAGTGGTGAAACCCCATCTCTACTAAAAATATAAAAATAATTAGCTGGGCGTGGTGGCGGGCGCCTATAATCCCAGCTACTGGAAGGCTGAGGCATAAGAATCGCTTGAACTCAAGAGGTGGAGGTTGCAGGGAGTGGAGATCACACCACTGCACTCCAGCCTGGGCAACAGAGTGAGACTCTGTCTCTGTTTGTTTGTTTGTTTGTTGTTGTTTGTTGTTGTTTTGAGATGGAGTTTCCATCTATAGCCCAGGCTGGAGTGCAGTGGTGCCATCTCAGCTCATTGCAACCTCCGCCTCCCAGGTTCAAGCGATTCTCCCACCTCAGTCCCGCTGGGGTAGCTGGGATTACAGGCACATGCCAACCACACCCGGCTAATTTTTGTATTTTTAGTACTGACAGGGTTTCTCCATGTTGGCCAGTCCTTATTCCTGGGGAGAGCCCTCAGACTGGATGGGGAGAAACTTAATACAAAAAAAAAATACAGAATCAATGCTCTAATGGCAGTAGGATTCCAGGGCGGGTGGAGGCTCATGGTGGAAGCACAGAAGAGGGCAATCAAGGGAGTCTTCACAGAAGAGGTGGCACCTGAACTAAGACTTGAAGGATGAAGAGGAGTGTATTTGGAAGACACGCGTGGGGAGAACAGCATTCTAAGCCAAAGTACAGCTTGTTCAAAGAGGTCAAACAGCACAGGGGTGTGATAGAGCCTAGCATGTTTTGGGAATTTCAGAATTAGAAGGAACCTGATATCATTGAGTGGAAACCCCGTGGCATCTCCTAATAATAGTAATGGCCAGCATTTTCAGAATGCTGAAATTGCCAGCACTGTGCTAACCACTGTGATTGGACTGTCCAATTTAATCCTCACAATGACCCAAAGAGGTAGATACTATTATTATCTGCAGTTCATAACTGAGGAAACTGAGACTCCGAGAGGTTAAGTACCATGTCCAAGGTCACACAGTAAGTTGTAGGGCTAGGACCTAAATCAAGATCTTTCTGACATAAAATCCTGTGCTTTTAACCTCTGCACTGTACTACATCTACATTGGTAAGTGGCCCTGTGACCTCAATTTGCACAACTGAAGTGACAGAAAGCCTGCCACCTCTCTGGCAAGGACACAGAGGCTGTGGGGTCTTTCACAAACATCCCAGTCCTGGAAAAGCCACCAGCCTAATTGAAGCAAGAGGTCAATAGACGAAAGACACTAACTGTGTTTTTTGGTTTGTTTGTTTGTTTTTTTGTTTTTTGAGATGGAATTTCACTCTAGTTGCTTAGGCTGGAGTGCAATGGTGCGATCTCAGCTCACTGCAACCTCCACCTCTCAGGTTCAGGCTATTCTCCTGCCTCAGCCTCCCGAGTAACTGGGATTACAGGCACCTACCACTATGCCCAGCTGATTTTTGTATTTTTAGTAGAGACATGGTTTCACCATGTTGGTGAGGCTGGTCTCAAACTCCTAACCTTAGGTGAGCCACCTGCCTCGGCCTCCCAAAGTGCTGGGGTTACAGGCGTGAGCCACCGCGCCCAGCCCTAACTGTGTTTTAAGCCAATAAGCATTTACTGAATATACCTTCAATACCATCTGCCCAAAGAGCTCTGGTTAGAGGCAGGACAACCAGCCCTGTTAACAGCACGGCTGGTGGCTGCAGGGGCTACAGGGAGGAGCAACCTCTCCTGGGTGGGGAGTCAGGAGAGGCTTCCTGGTGTGACCCAGAGGGAAGGGCGTGCATTACTTTAGATCAGAGTTTCACAAGCTCAGCAGTGCTGCCATTTGGGGCTGGATAGTTCCTGGTTGTGAGAGGCCATCCTGTGTTACTGGAGGACGTTTAGCAGCATCCCTAGGCTCTAGCCACAACATGCACCCCCCACCCCTGGTTGTGACAACCAAAAATGTCTCCAGACATTGCCAAATGACCCTGGAGGACAACACTCACACTTGAGAACCACTGTTCTAGGCAGAGGAAAGACAGTTAGTAAAGCTACCATGAAGGAAAAGTGAGCCTTTAGATCTTGAGCCTTATTTTTCTCATCTGTAAGATGACATAATATATCAGAGCTATTGTGATAATTAAGGAGAATGCTTATAAGCCACCTGACACATAGTATGTCCCCAATAAACATTAGTTCTTTTCTGCTACAGGACAATGACAACCCCTGACCCCTGGTCTTAACAAAAACTAGACTCTGTCCTTTGAGCTTCAAACTAGGGCCTCAGTGTCTCTGCCTGTAAAATGGTGTTTGAGTTAAAGTGGAGAATGTACTAGATCAGCATTCCCACCTTTTTTTTTTTTTCCTGAGATGGAGTCTCGCTCTGTTACTCAGGCTGGAGTACAGTGGTGCGATCTCGGCTCACTGCAACCTCCCCCTCCTGGGTTCAAGATATTCTCCTGCCTCAGCCTCCCCAGTAGCTGGGATTACAGGTGCCTGCCACCACGCCCAGCTAATTTTTGTATTTTTAGTAGAGACAGGGTTTCGCCGTGTTGGCCAGGCTAGTCTTGAACACCTGACTTTAGATGATCCACCTGCCTCGGCCTCCCAAAGTGCTGGGATTACAGGCATGAACCACTGCACCCGGCCACTCCCACCTTTTTTTTTTTTTTGAGATAGGATTTTGCTCTCTTGCCCAGGTTGGAGTGCAGTGGCACAATCATGGCTCACTGCAGCCTCGACCTCCTGGGCTCAAGTGATCTACCTCAGCCTCCCGAGTAGCTGGAACTACAAGTGTGCACCACCACACCCAGTTAATTTTTTTCTTTCTGTAGAGATGGGGTTTCACCAGGTTGCCCAGGCTGGTCTCGACCTCCTGGGTTCAAGCAATCTTCCCATCTCGGCCTTGTTGTGCTGGGATTACACGCATGAGCCACCTTGCTCAGCTGCTCCCCACTTTCTACCGTCCACAACCAGGTCCCATTTTTAAAAACAGAGTATTGATTAAGAGTTAATTAGTTTTCCATTTGCCAACAACAGCTGTCCCAGCAGCTCTGCTGGGCAGGACACACTATGTGGCATCCTAGAGAGCTGATGATAGCCCCAAACAGAGATTCTTCTGTGGGCCTGAGCAACCTCTTCCCATTTAACTATGGGATGGTTCTCTGGATTTCAGAAACATCACACTGGCATGAGGACCCCAGTCTGCCATCACAGGTTACCAAATATTAGATTAAGAACCACAGCTTTGGCTGGGCGTGGTGGCTCACACCTGTAATCCCAGTACTTTGGGAGGCTGAGGTGGGTGGATCACGAGGTCAGGAGATCGAGACCATCCTGGCTAACACGGTGAAACCCTGTCTCCACTAAAAATACAAAAAATTAGCTGGGCGTGGTGGCATGCGCCTGTAGTCCCAGCTACTCCAGAGGCTGAGGCAGGAGAATCGCTTGAACCTGGGAGGTGGAGGTTGCAGTGAGCTGAGATCATGCCACTGCACTCCAGCCTGGGAGACAGTGAGACTCTGTCTCAAAAAAAAAAAAAAAAAAGAATCAGAGCTTTAGTGGCCGGGCACAGTGGCTCATGCCTGTAATCCCAGCACTTTGAGAGGCTGAGGTGGGTGGATCACCTGAGGCCAGGAGTTCAAGACCAGCCTCTCCAACATGGCGAAACCCTGTCTCTACTAAAAATACAAAAATTAGCTGGGCATGGTGGCAGATACCTATAATCCCAGCTACTTGGGAGACTGAGGCACAAGAATCGCTTGAACTCAAGAGGTGGAGGTTTCAGTGAGCCAAGATCATGGCATTGCACTCCAGCCTGGGCAACATGAGTGAAACTCTCTCTCAAAAAAAAAAAAAAAACACAGCTTGGGCTGGGGGTGGAGGGGTGGGGGTGACTCACACCTGTAATCCCAGCACTTTGGGAGGCTAAGGCGGTCAGATTGCTTAAGTCCAGGAATTCAAGACCAGCCTGGGCAACATGGTGAAACCCTGTCTCTCTGAAAAAATACCAAAAAATTAGCTGAGTATGGTGGCACATCCCTGTAGTCAGAGCTACTCAGGAGGCTGAGGTGGGAGAATCACCTAAGCCCGGGAGGTTGAGGCTGAAGTGAGCTGAGGTGGCGCCACTGCACTCCAGCCTGGGCAACTGGGGTGAGACCCTGTCTCAAAAAATAATAAAATAAAATAAAATAAAATAACCACAGCTTGGTTGGTGATCTGTGACGAGACAGCAGGGGTCCCAAGCCCCCAACACCAGTGCCAGCAAGCCCTGCAGCTACTGCTATTTGAATGCCCACTCTGTGCCAGACACTAGGCTGGAGTTTCACATTCGCCGCTGGCTCTTTCACTGATATCCATTTCACAGACAGGAAAACTGAGTTTTAAGCAATGATATCACCTGCCAATGGACACCAGCTTTTTTTTTTTTTTTTTTTTTTGAGACGTAGTCTTGCTTTGTTTCCCAGGCTGGAGTGCAGTGGCGCCATCTCAGCTCACTGCAACCTCCATCTCCCAAGTTCAAGCAATTCTCCTGCCTCATCCTCCCAAGCAGCTGGGACGACAGGCGCATGCCACCACACCCGGCTAACTGTTGCATTTTTAGTAGAGACGGGGTTTCACCATGTTGGCCAAGCTGGTCTCAAACTCCTGACCTCAGGCAATCCACTCGCCTAGGCTTCCCAAAGTTCTGGGATTACAGGTGTAGCCGCCACGCCTGGTCGACACTGACTTTCAAACCCTGTCACCCTCCAGAGTGAACACACCCTGAATGCATCTCTGTCCCCCTCAGTATCCTGCCCTTGTGTCCAGAGAGAGTCCTTGGTGTGACAAGAGGTCTACACAGGTGGGGGGAATAAAACTCTGGGAGCCCAGCAAGGCAGATTGTTGCTGATAGGAGGAAAATAATCAACATTAAACCCTTACCAAGTCCTTACAACATGCCAGATGGACATTAACTCTCTGAATCTTCACAGCATCCTATTTTATAAATGAGGAAACGGAGGCACAGAGAAATTAAGAAAAATAAGGCCAGGCACGGTTTTAATCTCACCATTTTGGGAGGCTGAGGCAGGAGATCACTTGAGCCCAGGAACTTGAGACTTGCCTAGGCAACATTGCAAAAACCTATCTCTACAAAAATACAAAAATTAGCGCCTGCCCGTAATTTCAGCTTTTGGGGAGCCTAAGGTGGGAGGATCACCTGAGCCCGGGAAAGTCGAGGCTGCAGTGAGCTGTGATCGTGCCACTGCATTCCGGCCTGGGCAACTAAGTGAGATCCTGTCTCAGTGAGAAAAGAAAAATGACACACACACACACACACACACACACACACACACACACACACACAAGAAAAATGACACAGGTGGTAAAGTTCCTAGAAAATAACCCCTGTTTGTTGAGCATCTGGCTGGGCATTTTTCCTAAGTGATATTGTTCAACCTCCCTACTATCTCCAGCAGAGGTATGGCCCGTGTTTACCATCGCTATCTCTTCCCTGTCTACACAATCTTAATCCGACTCAAATATCTCACTCTGCTCTTTCCATCAGAACACCAAAGAGAATGGGTGTCACAGCGACACCTGCTGGCTGGCGCTATATCTCCGCTGCCCCTAGACTTTTGTTTTGTTTTGTTTTCCAAAACGGAGTTTCGCTCTTGTTGCCCAGGCTGGAATGCAGTGGCGCAATCTCGGCTCACTGCAACCTCCGCCTCCCAGGTTCAAGAGGTTCTTCTGCCTCAGCCTCCTGAGTAGCTGGGATTATAGGCACCTGCCACCACACCCAGCTAATTTTTGTGTTGTTAGTAGAGACAGGGTTTCACCATGTTGGCCAGGCTGGCCTCGAACTCCTGCCATCAGGTGATCTGCCCACCTCGGCCTCCCAAAGTGCTGGGATTACAGGTGTGAGCCACCGTGCCCAGACTTTTTTTTTTTAGAAGGAATTTCACGCTATCAGCTGGGCTGGAATGCAGTGGTGCAATCTCAGCTCACTGCAACCTCCGCCTCCCGGGTTCAAGCGATTCTCCTGCCTCAGCCTCTCAAGTAGCTGGGATTACAGGCGCCCGCCATTATGCCCAGCTAATTTTTTTGTATTTTTAGTAGAGACAGGGTTTCACCACATTGGCCAGGCTGGTCTCAAACTCCTGACCTCGTGATTCGCCTGCCTCAGCCTCCCAAAGTGCTGGGATTACAGGAGTGAGCCACCACGCCCGGACTTTTTGTTTTTTTCTTTGAGACAGGGTCTCACTATATCACCCAGACTAAAGTGCAGCTGCATGACCACAGCTCACTGTAGCCTCGACCTCCCCCAGGCTCAAGCAATCCTCCCATCTTAGCTTCCTGAGTAGCTGGCACCACCGACACACACCACCACACCCGGTTTTTTTTTGTTTTGTTTTTTGTTTTTGTATTTTTAGCAGCAGCAAGGTCTTGCCATGTTGCCCAGGCTAGTCTCGAACTCCTGAGCTCAAACAATGCACTTGACTTGGCCTCCCAAAGTGCTGAGATTACAAGATTACAGGCGTGAGCCACCACATCCGGCTGCCCAGCTAATTTTTGTAGTTTTTGTAGAGACAAAACATGCAGTTTGTCTGTTTTGGACCAGGCATCTAGACTGGGAGGAAACTATCCCTTCCTGCCAGTTGACTGGCCCCAACCCCATCCCCAGCACCTCCCCCGCGCACCCCCCCGCCCCAGGAAGTTCAAGTCCTCCTGCATGTGTGATCATCCTTCTGCCTAACCAGAGCCCGCCGTCTCCCTCTCCATTTTTGGTCTTGGCCCCTGAAAGGTCATGGGCTTTAGACTAGACCAGGGGGAGTTCATATCCCAGCTCTGCCAATTGCTAACTAGGTAATCTTGGCCAACTCATAATTTCTCAGAAGCTCAATTACTTCATTTGCAAACTGCCTCACCAGGCAAGGTTCTAGGAGGATCACAGCAGGTAATAGATGTAAAATTCCCTTTCTCTAGCATCCAGGCATTTGTGGGGTTTTTTCGTTGTTGTTTGTTTTTTTTTTTTTTGAGACGGAGTCTCACTCTGTCGCCCAGGCTGGAGTGCAGTGATGCAATCTCGGCTCACTGCAACCTCCGCCTCCCGGGTTCACGCCATTCTCCTGCCTCAGCCTCCTGAGTAGCTGGGACTACAGGCGTGTGCCACCACGCCCAGCTAATTTTTGTATTTTCAGGAGAGATGGGGTTTACACCATGTTGGCCAGGCTGGTCTTGATCTCTGGACCTCATGATGCGCCCACCTCAGGCTCCCAAAGTGCTGGGATTACAGGCATGAGCCACCGCGTCCGGCCCGGCATTTGTGCTTTAACAATGCCTGAATTGAAGACAGTCTTAATGGTGGGGCATAAAGCCTTGAGTTTGTGGAAGGGGCTGAGGAAGGAAGAGGAAAAACTTGGGGACATGAATGTCCTTTTTTCCTGCCCAGAGCCAGAGTGTGATACAGTAGGATTTGCCTCCAGACTACCTCCAAATCTTTGACCTTCTCAAGTCCCTTACCTCCTTTTGAAAGGTAACAGCTCAGCGAGGCGCAGTGGCTCACACCTGTAATCCCAGCACTTTGGGAGGCCAGGGTGGTTAGATTACTTGAGGTCAGGAGTTCATGACCAGCCTGGCCAACATGGTGAAACCCCGTCTCTACTAAAAATACAAAAATTAGCCGGGCGAGCCAGGCATGGTGGCGCATGCCTGTAATCCCAACTACTCGGGAGGCTAAGGCAAGAGAATCGCTTGAACCCAGGAGGCGGAGGTTGCAGTGAGCCAAGGTCGTGCCACTGCACTCCAGCAGTGAGATTCTGTCTCAAAAAAAAAAAAAAAATTAACACCATGGATGGGGATCGGGAGGTTTCAAGCCTCCAGGAGAGTTTAGGTTGGGGAAAGGTCAGTGGGGAGATGGAAGGAGTGGGGATGGGCTAGAGCCCTGGGAGTGACCCGGATGCTGAGTTTTGTCTCTGCTGAATGGCTCACTTTAGGCAGGTTAGCCTGATATTCTTAGCCTCAATACTCCCACCTGTAAAATGGCCTGAATAATGTGTACCTCAGAGTCAGAGAGGGTAAGGGTAAGAGCTTTGAAAATTGTAAACAGTTGTGCACATGGGAAGACCTCTTATTATATTTTGGATGGCCTGAGACCCCCTTATCAGACCATACCCTAGAGCAGGCCTAGAGGGACTTGAGTCTGGGCTCTGACTCCCAATGGGGCTTACAGAGGTTTCTCCAGACTGGGGCATCTCTGGAGGCTGCTTAGACTATTTTGCCAGCTCCAGCCTCTCTCCATTTGCCTCTGCAGCACTCGTCTGCCCACTTGGGATGGCCTATCCCACCGACAGAGCCTGGCCTGAGAAACAGCCACTATTTCCTTCTGCCTTCTCTCTACCATGTGATCTGCTTATCTCCCTGTGGCCTTTGCCTTTATGAAGCATCTCCAAGCCTCCACCATGATAAGCACTCCCATTCCCCAGAATTTAACGTGTAGCCTCCACTGCTACTGTGCCATGGCCTGCACAGGGTTCAGGACTTGGGTTTAGCTGTGCAAGGGCTCAGGACAGCTTCAAGGAATTTAGGAGACATAGTCCCCAAGACTGCTTTTTTAATGCTGGAGCCGTTGGGAAGTACACTCTCTCTTCAGGGACCCAGAGCTATAAAGTCAATGAAAGCCTAAAACTGCTTGTAGCCACAGTCATCTTTCTGTTTTCTTTCTTTTTTTTTTTTTTTTGAGACAGGGTCTCACTCTATTGCCCAGGGTAGAGTGCAGTGGCACAATCATAGCTCACTGTAGCCTCGAATTCCTCTCACCTTAATCTCCTGAGCAGCTGGAACTACAAGTGCAAACCATCATGCTCAACTAATTTTTTTCTTATTATCTTTTGTAGAAATGGGGTCTTGCTATGTTGCCCAGGCTGATTTCAAACTCTCAGCCTCAAGCGATCCCCCCACCTTAGCCTCCCAAAGTGCTAGGATTTACAGGTGTGAACCACTGCACCTGGCCCTAGAACGGCTAGTAGCCATCTTGCTTGGCTGCCTATAAGAGAGAATTGAGGGATAACGAGAGACATGGAGCTGTGAAACCTTCTCTTGAGCCCCTGGGATCCAGCCATACTTAACATACTTCAAAACATACTTCCGGCCAGGCATGGTGGCTCATGTCTGTAATCCCAGCACTTTGGGAGGCCGAGATGGGTGGATCACGAGGTCAGGAGATCGAGACCCCTGGCTAACACGGTGAAACCCCGTCTCTACTAAAAATACAAAACATTAGCCAGGCATGGTGGCAGGCGCCTATAGTCCCAGCTACTCGGGAGGCTGAGCAGGAGAATGGCGTGAACCCAGGAGACGGAGCTTGCAGTGAGCCGAGATCGCGCCACCGCACTCCAGCCTGGGTGACAGAGTGAGGCTCTGTCTCAAAAAAACAAACAAACAAAAACATACTTCCAGAGTTTGTCAGTAAATCTTCCCCTCCCTGCTCCAATCCTCTCACCTCAGCCTCCCAGTAGCTGGGACTACAGGCATGTAATGTCACCCCTCACCCTGGCTTTTTTTTTTTTTTGGCAGAGATGAGGGGTCTCACTATGTTGCCCAGGCTGCTTCTTAAACTCCTGGGCTCAAGCTATCCCTGTAGGCCTCCCAAAGCCTGGAATTACAGGGAAATTTACTACAACAGGCCTGTGTTATGTTTCTGTTACTTGCAACTGCTAGAATCCTGGTTGATACAATGTTTGAAATAAGTCTGATCTAGATCTTAGGTGGACTGGAGACCAGAGCCAAATCTTAAACGGTTTAGCATAGAACCTGGCACATAATAATAAGCACTGGCTGCTCAGAAAACACTGCTCCTGTAGTTCCCTGTACTTCTCCACTAAGGTGCATATGATAATTTTTTTTTAGACAGAGTCTCACTCTGTCACCCAGGCTGGAATGCAGTGGCACGAACTCAGCTCACAGCAACCTCCGCCCCCCAGGTTCAAGCGATTCTCCTGCCTCAGCCTCCCGAGTAGCTGGGATTACAGGCACCCACCACTACGCTCAGCTAATTTTTTGTATTTTTTTAGTAGAGACGGGGTTTCGCCATGTTGGCCAGGTTGGTCTCAAGTTCCTGACCTTGTGATTTGCCCGCCTCTGCCTCCCAGAGTGCTGGGATTACAGGCATGAGCCACCGTGCCTGGCCACATATCACAATTTTAATTGAATAACGATTCATATTGTTAATTGTTCAGTCTTTCAACCAGCCTGCAAGCTTATTTGTGTAGGAACTGTAACTTGTTCACTGTATTCCTCAGCACATGACCTAGCAGAGTGGGTGTTTCACCATGTTGGCCAAGCTGGTCTTGAACTCCTGACCTCAGGTGATCCGCTTCCCAAAGTGTTGGGATTACAGGCGTGAGCCACCGCACCCGGCCGAGACAAAATTATGAGAAATTTAGTATAAAAATATCAGTTGGCTTTATTTGCGATTCCACAATTGGGCAGCACCTCATTCTATAAAATAGAATAAGTATGTCAATGATCTGAACAGAAGAGCTTGGCTTTATAGACACAGAAGGGTTAAAGAAAGCATTGGCAAAGAATAAAGAGTATATTAGGCCCAGAGCCCTGGATCACACCTGTAATCCCAGTGATTCAGGAGGCTGGGATGGGAGGATCCCTTGGGCCAGGAGTTTCAGGCCAGCCTGGCCAACATGGTGATACCCCGTCTCTACAAAAATTTTAAAAATGGGCCAGGTGAGGTGGCTCCCTGGAGGCCGAGGTGAGCGGACCACCTGAGGTGAGGAGTTCCAGACCAGCCTGGCCAAGATGGTGAAACCCTGTCTTTACCAAAAATTCAAAAATTAGGCCGGGCATGGTGGCTCACACCTGTAATCCCAGCACTTTGGGAGGCCGAGGTGGGTGGATCATGAGGTCAGGAGATCAAGACCACCCTGGCTAACATGGTGAAACCCTGTCCCTACTAAAAATACAAAAAATTAGCTGGGTGTGGTGGCAGGCACCTGTAGTCCCAGCTACTCGGGAGACGGAGGCAGGAGAATGGCGTGAACCCGGGAGGTGGAACTTGCAGGGAGCCGAGATGGCACCACTGCACTCCAGCCTGGGGACAGAGCGAGACTCTGTCTCAAAAAAAAAAAAAAATCAAAAATTATCCGGGTGTGGTGGAATTTTTTTTTTTTTTTTTTTTTTTTTTTAACGGCCAGGTGCAGTGGCTCACGCTTGTAATCCCAGCACCTTGGGAGGCTGAGGCAGGTGGATCACTTGAGGTCAGGAGTTCGAGACCAGCCTGGCCAACATGAAGAGACTGTGTCTCTACTAAAAATACAAAAATTAGCAGGGCATGTGGTGCACGCCTGTTATCCCAGCTACTCAGGAGGATGAGGCACAAGAATCGCTTGAACCTGGGAGACAAGAGGTTGCAGTGAGCTAAGTAGCACCACTGCACTCCAACTCCAGCCTAGGCAACAGAGTGAGACTCCATCTCAAAAAAAAAAAAGGCCAGGTGTGGTGGCTCGCACTTGTAATCCTAGCACTTTGGGAGGCCGAGGCAGGCGTTCACCTGAGGTCAGGAGTTCGAGACCAGCCTGGCCAACATGGCAAAACCCTGTCTCTATTAAAAATACAAAAAAATTAGCCAGGCGTGGTGGCATGTGCCTGTAATCCCAACTACTCGGGAGGCTGAGACAGGAGAATTGCTTGAACCCAGGAGGCGGACGTTGCAGTGAGCCGAGATGGCGCAAGACTCCATCTCAAATAAAAAAATAAAAATAAAAATAAGCAGAGCGTGGAGGTGTCCACCTGTGGTCCCAGGTACTCAGGAGGCTGAGGCAGGAGGATCGCTTGAGCCCAGGAAGTCAAAGCTTCAGTGAGCTGGGTTTATGCCACTATGCCACTGCACTCCAGCCTGGGTGACAAAGCTAGACCCTGTATCTTAGAAAAAAGAAAAATTTTTTAAAAAGGCCAGACACAGTGGGTTATGCCTGTAATCTTAGCACCTTGTGAGTTCTAAGCGGGTGGACCACTTGAGCTCAGGAGTTCGAGACCAGCCTGGCCAAAATGGTGAAACCCTGTCTCTACTTAAAAAAAAAAAAAAAAATTAGCTGGGCGTGGTGGTGTGCGCCTGTGATCCCACTTACTTGGGAGGCTGAGGCAGGAGAATCGCTTGAACCCGGGAAGCAGAGGTTGCAGTGAGCCGAGATTGCACCACTGCACTCCAGTCTGGGCGACAGAGCGAGACGCTATCTCAAAAAAAAAAAAAAGAGTATATTAGTTATTTTTCAAAGTTACTTTTACTTTTCTTGTAAGGCAGGACAGACCAATAGAATAATAACCGAGTGGTTACTATCAGGTTCTTTCAGGCCACCTTTTTTTGCGTAGGATTAAAGCAGGGAAATGTGATGTTGATTGAGGATTTAAACGGGCCTGTTTGGGAAATTGGCTGTTGTCTCTTGATTTCTCCCCAGGTTAGATGGCAACTCAGTTTCCATTCGGTAATGTGGAACTTTAGCATGGGTGACTCTTTTGATTTTTAGTCTGGTCGGCTGGGGCCTGGTGCAGAAACTTAGTCCAAAACAGTGGCCTCCTATAATGTTTATTTAACGGTAGGAAACACATGTTAGTTAAGGTGATGGTGAAGCCTTCCTCTTCACTTCCATTCTCTCAACCCACTCTCCCAGGGCCCTGCAAAACAAGAAGGGCCATCGTCATTTCACAGAAGCGGAAACAAGACCCACGCAGGGAAGGACTTGCTCCAGGGCTCGGCGGGGAGCCGCACAGCCTGGGACCTGCGGGTTCTCAGGACAGACGTGTGGCGGGGCCAACAGTGCGGCGCTCAGGGATAGTGGGGCGCGGCCCAAAGCGGGTGGGGCGCGCAGACTCCACGTGGCCCCGGCGCCGCCCTCTGCGCCCCCTCCCGGCCTCTCCCGGGCCACCCGCGGATTCCCCCAGATAGGATCGCGCCCTGAACCCGCCGCCCCCGGCTCCTGAGGCCAGGCCTCGCCTCCATTCCTGCCCCCCGCCCTCCCCCTCTCCGGGGCCAGGGGGCCCTCTAAGCTTCCGGGTCTCCAGCCCCCAAAAGGGCCCCGCTCTAGCGGCGACTCCCCGCCTGCCTCTCCCGGGACTCGGGTCCCACCTCCAGCACCCACTTTAGCCTCCCCCAGATAAGTCCCGCCAGACCCCCACACCCCCAACCCCCACACCCCCAGCCCCTTCCCAACTCCCCTCGTCCCCACCGCCAGCCCCGCGCCCGTGCCCGCGCCCGATCCTTCACGGACTCGTTCCGAAGATCCAGCCTCGCCCTGCCCCGCCCAGGGCCCGGCCGCTCCCCGCCCTCGTCCCCCGGCCCGGGCTCCGCCCCTCCCTCGACTCCGGCCCCGCCCCTCCCCCCCGCTCCCTCCGGTCCCCGGATCGGGCCCCGCCCCCGCCCCCGCCCCAAGGACTCTCTTTGTTCCGGAGTCAACCGGCCTCGGTCCTGGGATCGCTGATTCCACGGAGGAGAGCCAGACCTGGGCGTCTCCACCCCCCACCCCACTGTCTCTGGAGACCAAGGCCGGCGCCGGGGGAGGCGGGTGTGCGGGCGCGCGAGCCGAGCCCTTTGTTCAGGAGAACATTCCTCAGCGCCAGTCTCCCCACCTGGAGAGCCTGTGGTTCCTGTTTCAGGCTTTGCCTTGGAGAAACTCTCGCCGAGTATGCAGCTCTCAAGCCTGGCTTCTGGCGCATCCTACTTCATGGCCTTCAACGGGTCCTTTGACCTCCCTGAACCTCAATTTTCTCACTTGTAGAATGGGAACCAAAATTCTGACGTCGAATGATCGCTGTGAAAACAAATTAAATGCTAAAACACAAATGTAGAGTATCTGCAGGCATAAGGTGAATGTTAGATATTGCGTTTGGAAGACCTTCACCGAAAGAAGCTAACATTTTTGTATTGAGTTCACCCTACTCCCCCATCCCGCTTTGTATGGGCAATTTGTAGTCCTCCCAAATCTTTGAAATCTCACTTTCTTAGTAAAGACTTTCCCTGATTTCTGGGGCACACCCTCATGGAGTCACCCTCTGGCATATTTCCATAGCATGCTGTAACGTCTATTAAAATATTTGCAATTACTTTTTTTTTTAATTGAGACTTAATTTGCATTCAGTGAAATACACACAACTTGGCCGGGCGCGGTGGCTGGCGCCTGTAATCCCAGCACTTTGGGAGGCCGAGGTGGGCAGATCACCTGAGGTCAGGAGTTTTGAGACCAGCCTGGCCAACATGGCGAAACCCCATCTCTACTAAAAATACAAAAATTAGCCGGGCCTGGTGGTGCGTACCTCTAATCCCAGCTACTCAGGAGGCTGAGACAGGAGAATCACTTGAATCCAGGAGACGGAGGTTGCAATGAGCCGAGATTGGGCCATTGCACTCCAGCCTGGATGACAGAGCAAGACTCTGTCTCACAAAAAAAAAAGAAAGAAAAGAAAGAAAAAAAGAAACTGCCAAACAGTCCTCTCAAGTTATATAGTTATATCCTTTTACATTCCATTCTTTACATGCGTTTTTTTTTTTTTTTTTTTTTTTTTTTGAGACAAGGCCTCACTCTGTCACCCAGGCTGGAGTGCAGTGGTGTGATCATAGTGATCATAGCTCAGCAGCCTCGACCTCCCGTGCTCAAGCCATCCTCCCGCCTCAGCCTCCCAAAGTACTGGGATTACTAGCTTGAGACTCTTTGCCCAGCCCCATTTTCCATTCTCACCAGCAGTTATAAGCATTCCAGTTGCTCCACATCCTCTTGAGCATTTGACATTGCCAAACATTTTACTTTTAGCCATTGGAATGGGTGTAGTGTATCTCATTATGACATTACTTTTTAAAAATGAGTAATACAAGTATTCAGTTCTAAAGGTACAAAAGCCTGTTTAATTTTTCTCCCTGAAAAGTATGTTTCATGAGTGGCTTGTGTCTCCATTTACACTGACATTTCTTTTTGACTATCTGTCTTTTTTCCACTAGAATATAAGCCCCAGGAGGAGAGGGACTGCCTATGGTGATCACAGCTGTCATCTCAGCTCCTTTCTAAAGCTAGTAAAAGCCTAATAAATATTGGTGAATGAATGCCCAGCACTATTCTTCTAGACAAGTCACATAATCTATTACATTATCACATTTTGATTCAAGAGAGTAGCAGTTTCCTTTGGGACTAAGTGTGGAACTGAGTGATATCAATACAAAGTTGTGGCCGGGCGCGGTGGCTCACACCTGTAATCCCAGCACTTTAGGAGGCCGAGGTGGGTGGATCACGAGGTCAGGAGATCGAGATGAGCCTGGCCAACATCATGAAACCCCATCTCTACTAAAAATACAAAAATTAGCTGGGCGTGGTGGTGTGTGCCTGTAATCCCAGCTACTCTGGAGGCTGAGGCAGGAGAATCGCTTGAACGAGGGAGTCAGAGGTTGTGGTGAGCTGAGATCGCGCCAGTGCACTCCAGCCTGGCGACAGAGCAAGACTCTGTTTTCAAAAAAAAAAAAAAGCTCTCCCTCTCCCTCTCCTCCCTCTCCTCCCTCTCCTCCCTCTCCTCCCTCTCCCCCCTCTCCCCCTCTCCCCCCTCTCCCCCTCTCCCCCTCTCCCCCCTCTCCCTCTCCCTCTCTTTCCACGGTCTCCCTCTGATGCCTAGCTGAAGCCGGACTGTACTGCTGCCATCTCGGCTCACTGCAACCCCCCTGCCTGATTCTCCTGCCTCAGCCTGCCGAGTGCCTGCGATTGCAGGCGCGCGCCGCCACGCCTGACTATTTTTCGTATTTTTTTGGTGGAGACGGGGTTTCGCTGTGTTGGCCGGGCTGGTCTCCAGCTCCTAACCGCGAGTGATCCGCCAGCCTCGGCCTCCCGAGGTGCCGGGATTGCAGACGGAGCCTCGTTCACTCAGTGCTCAATGGTGCCCAGGCTGGAGTGCAGTGGCGTGATCTCAGCTCGCTACAACCACCTCCCAGCCGCCTGCCTTGGCCTCCCAAAGAGCCGAGATTGCAGTCTCTGCCCGGCCGCCACCCTGTCTGGGAAGTGAGGAGCGTCTCTGCCTGGCCGCCCATCGTCTGGGATGTGAGGAGCCCCTCTGCCTGGCTGCCCAGTCTGGAAAGTGAGGAGCGTCTCTGCCCGGCCGCCATCCCATCTAGGAAGTGAGGAGCGCCTCTTCCCCGCCGCCATCCCATCTGGGAAGTGAGGAGCGTCTCTGCCTGGCCGCCCATCGTCTGAGATGTGGGGAGCGCCTCTGCCCCGCCGCCCCGTCTGGGATGTGAGGAGCGCCTCTGCCCGGCCGCGACCCAGACTGGGAGGTGAGGAGCGTCTCTGCCCGGCCACCCCGTCTGAGAAGTGAGGAGACCCTCTGCCTGGCAACCGCCCCGTCTGAGAAGTCAGGAGTCCCTCCGCCCAGCAGCCGCCCCGTCTGAGAAGTGAGGAGCCCCTCCGTCCGGCAGCCACCCGGTCTGGGAAGTGAGGAGCGTCTCCGCCCGGCAGCCACCCCGTCCGGGAGGGAGGTGGGGGTCAGCCTCCGCTAGGCCAGCCGCCCTGTCCGGGAGGGAGTGGGGGGGTCAGCCCCCCGCCCGGCCAGCCGCCCCGTCCGGGAGGGAGGTGGGGGAGTCAGCCCCCCGCCTGGCCAGCCGCCCTGGGAGGGAGGTGGGGGGGTCAGCCCCCCCGCCCAGCCAGCCGCCCCGTCCAGGAGGTGAGGGGCGCCTCTGCCCGGCCGCCCCTACTGGGAAGTGAGGAGCCCTTCTGCCCAGCCACCACCCCGTCTGGGAGGTGTACCCAACAGCTCATTGAGAACGGGCCATGATGACAATGGCGGTTTTGTGGAATAGAGAGGGGGGAAAGGTGGGGAAAAGATTGAGAAATCGGATGGTTGCCGTGTCTGTGTAGAAAGAAGTAGACATGGGAGACTTTTCGTTTTGTTCTGTACTAAGAAAAATTATTCTGCCTTGGGATCCTGTTGATCTGTGACCTTACCCCCAACCCTGTGCTCTCTGAAACATGAGCTGTGTCCACTCAGGGTTAAATGGATTAAGGGCAGTGCAAGATGTGCTTTGTTAAACAGATGCTTGAAGGCAGCATGCTCGTTAAGAGTCATCACCACTCCCTAATCTTAAGTACCCAGGGACACAAACACTGCGGAAGGCCACAGGGTCCTCTGCCTAGGAAAACCAGAGACCTTTGTTCACTTGTTTATCTGCTGACCTTCCCTCCACTATTGTCCTATGACCCTGCCAAATCCCCCTCTGCGAGAAACACCCAAGAATGATCAATAAATAAATAAATAAATTAATTAAAAAAAAGAAAGATGGAATTCATGCCCTGCTGAAAATAAGAACTCAGATGAGAGCATTCACCAGATGGTTTCAGTTTTCTCTGTAGGGCATAAGTTTTGGAAAGAGTTCAAACAAGAGGGCTTAAGAGAAGAAGAGATAGGAATAATCACTTGGATAGTATGTATAAGGGAGATAAATGAATGAATAAAATGAGTTATTTAGAGATGAATAAAAATAACTGATTTCACAGAAATACTGGTTAGATTGGAGAACAATTTACCTGCTGGTGTCAACTCACACAGATACAGAATTGAGGATAAAGTGTTCTGTGAGAATGAGAAATTATTAAGTGGCAATAGAGGAGAACAGGGAAATCCAGCCCATCATTCTTTCAAAAAACATTTATGGATATCTACTTATCTACTAAGTGAGCCTCTATATTAGGGCCTGGATATTCCCAGATGAATAGAGCATGAGCTTGCCCCTAGGAAATTCATACACAACTGCAAGAAGTTTGATACTGAGTCCTTATGGTATTTGGCAACTTCAATTTTTTAAAGGCAATTTTTAAACTGTTTTCTTCTCTAGCATTATGTATTTATAATATTTGTGTTATATGAATTATGAACCATAAAAATAAATGCACATTTGTACCCCACCACCCAAAATAAATAAATAAATAAATATGAAAAAAAATACAAAGTTGTAAAATGAATGAATGTTGATGAAGGAGCTCTCGGGGTGTTCTTGCATGCAGTGCAAGCTGGCTTTTTGAAAACAACAACATCTATATGTTAAGTGCTATGCAAACTTTGAAAATAAACATCTGTTACTTCTGCTGCCCAGCATTACTTCACCCTTCTAGTAACAGGACACCAATTTTTCTCTGGGAAATTGTCCTCCTCCACTTAGTCCACACCTCCATCAGCTTCAGGGCATGTGACTCAACCCCAACTAATCAGAGCATCTCAGCCCCTTGACAACTGTGATTGGTTCAGGGATGTGCCCACCGAATTTGGACCAATGAAAGCCAGCCCTGTCTTGTTGGGCAAGAAAGCTCGTTTTCCTGCAGGAGTTGCAATTGTGGTGATGAAAGACTAGGAGAAATGAGATCAAGGGGAATCGAGCTATTAATGAAGTGATGGAGGGAACATCCCTGGTATTAGGAAGAACAAGAAGAAGGCCACTGCAGTACAGGGAAAAAGGAGAGAGGTAGAGGATGAGAGGATGAGTTCAGGGGCAGGCAGAGGCCAGATCTTTTTTTTTTTTTCAGACAGAGTCTTGCTCTGTTCCCCAGGCTGGCTTGCAGTGGCGCGATCTCAGCTCACTGCAACCTCCGCCTCCTGGGTTCAAGCGTTTCTCCTGCCTCAGTCTCCCGAGTAGCTGGGATTACAGGCACGTGCCACCATGCCCAGGTAGTTTTTGTATTTTTAGTAGAAACGGGGTTTTGCCATGGTGGCCAGACTGGTCTTAAAATCCTGGAGAGGCCAGATTTTGAGGGGCCTCAAGGAAGATCCTCAAGGATCATGGGAAGGATTTGGAGTTTACCTTTTTTTTTTTTTTTTTTTTTTGAGACAGAGTCTTGCTCTGTCACCCAGGCCGGAGTGCAGTGACGCGATCTCAGCTCACGGCAACCTTCACCTTGTAGCTCACTTGCAAGCAAAGTTGCAAGCTCACTGCAACCTGGGCTCAAGCAATTGAGCCCGAGCAGCTAGGATTACAGGTGCCTGCCACCACACCCGGCTAATTTTTATATTTTTAGTAGAGACAGGGTTTCACCATGTTGGCCAGGCTGGTCTCAAACTCCTGACCTCAAGTGATCCACCTGCCTTGGCCTCCCAAAGTGCTGGGATTACAGGGGTGAGCCACGGCACCCAGCCTGGAGTTTACCTTGAGAAGCTATTAGAAGAATTTGAGCAGAAGAGTCAATGATCTCATTAACTTTTTTTTGCGACCAAGTCTTGCTTTGTCACTCAGGCTGGAGTGCAGTGACACAGTCATTGCTCACTACTGCAACCTCAACCTCTTAGGCTCAAGGGATCCTACTGCCTCAGCCTCCTGAGTGGCTGAGACCATGGGTACGTGTCACCATGCTCAGCTAATTTTTAAAATTTTTTTTGTAGAGATGGGGACTTGATACGTTATTCAGGTTGGTCTTCAACTCTCCTATCTCTGCCTCTCGAAGTGCTGGGATTACAGGTGTGAACTACTGCACTGGTCAAAAAGTATTTCAGTGACATATCAATACAGGAAAACACATAGCTTGTAGCTCATCCTTTAAAACCAGAATAGCCAAGTGAAAAGTCAGTACAGCTTCTTATTTTTACTTTAAAAAAGACATCAGCCCAGGAGCAGTGGCTCACGCCTGTAATCCCAGCACTTTGAGAGGCCAAGACGGGCAAATCACCTGAGGTCAGGAGTTCCGAACCAGCCTGGCCAACATGGCAAAAACCCATCTCTACTAAAAAAAAAAAAAATTAGCTGGGCATGGTGGCAGACGCCTGCAATCCCAGCCACTCGGGAGGCTGAGGCAGGAGAATCACTTGAACCCAGGAGACGGAGGTTGCAGTGAGCCGAGATCATGCCACTGCACTCTAGCCTGGGCAAAAGAGAGAGACTCTATCTCACCAAAAAAAAAAAAAAAAAAAAAAAAAAAATCAAAGGTACGCATTGGGAATTGAACTACTATGTTTTTTCTTCTTCCTAGAGATGTGACATACATGTTTTCTGGTAAGTAACATTCTACCAAATATTGTCTTAAACCAAAGCAGAGAGATGACCAGTGAAGCTTCTTACTACCCCCTACTTACTAAGGTAGGAGGATTGCTTGAGCCCAAAAGTTCAAGGCTGCAGTGAGCAGAGATGGTGCCACTGCACTCCAGCCTGTCCATCACAGTGAGACCCTGTCTCAGAAAAAACACAGGATACTTTTTAGGCTATTTCTAGAACACAGTATACATGCATTGGTGCCCAGTAAAATAGGAACCACCACCAATGTAGAAGGTATTTTTGCCTTCATAACACTAACAACTAAAAAGCACAGGGCATGTGATAATTTGATTTTTTTTTTTTTTTGAGACAGAGTCTCGTTCTGTCACCCAGGCTGGAGTACAGTGGTGCGATCTCAGCTCACTGCATCCTCTGCCTCCCAGATTCAAGCGATTCTCTGCCTCAGCCTCCAGCATAGCTGGGACTACAGGCGCACACCACCACGCCTGGCTAATCTTTGTATTTTTAGTAGAGACAGGGTTTCGCCATCTTGGCCAGTCTGGTCTCGAACTCCTGACCTTGTGATCTGCCCACCTGGGCCTCCCAAAGTGGTAGGATTACAGGTGTGAGCCACTGCGCCCAGCCTTTTTGTTTGTTTGTTTGTTTTGTTAGATGTAGTTTCCCTCTTGTTGCCCAGGCTGGACTGCAATGGCATGATCTCAGCTCACTGCAACCTCCGCCTCCTGGGTTCAGGTGATACCCCTGCCTCAGCCTCCCAAGTAGCTGGGATTACAGGCATGTGCCACCACACCCGGCTAATTTTGTATGTTTAGTAGAGACAGGGTTTCTCCATGTTGGTCAGGCTGGTCTTAAACTCCCAACCTCAGATGATCCACTCGTCTCGGCCTCCCAAAGTGCTGGGATTACAGGCGTGAACCACTGCACCCAGCCTGATATTTTGATCTTTAAGTGGGTAATCATGGGTGTTTCCAGATTATATCCACTAGGTTAGCCGGAGTATTCGTCTATAATATATATTCTCAAATATTATGCTTACAGCCAGATGCTGTGGCTCTTGCCCATAATCCCAGGGTTTTGGGAGACCAAGGCAGGAGGATCACTTGCGACTAGGAGTTCAAAATCAGCCTGTGCAACACAGGGAGACCCCATCTCTATTTATAATTTTTAAAAATTAAAATTAAAAATAATAATAGTTAAAAGAGACTTCTAGAGGTTGGGCGCAGTGGCTCATGCCTGTAATCCCAGCACTTTGGGAGGCCGAGGCAGGTGGATCACCTGAGGTCAGGAGTTCAAGACCAGCCTGGCCAACGTGGTGAAACCTGGTCTCTACTAAAAATACAAAAATTAGCCAGGCGTGGTGGCAGGCACCTGTAATCCCAGCTACTCGGGAGGCTGCAGCAGGAGAATTGCTTGAACCCGGGAAGCGGAGGTTGCAGTGAGCGGAGATGGCGCCATTGCACTCCAGCCTGGGCAACAAGAGTGAAATTCCATCTCAAAAAAAAAAAAGAGACTTCTAGAAAGAGTGAGATTACATCAGAACCAGCAGAAAACATAGTGATATAAGGACTGCAAATGTAAAACTAGGAGTGGAGTTTCACATGTAGCTTTTAGGTAAAGGACATCTTTTTCAGTTAATTCCTAAAGACAAGACAAGGTGTGATCATAGGAGATTCAGAAACCTCAAGATGGGAAGCTGGTTTGAGGAACATCCTAGATAAATATAAAAAAACCCCAATGAGGCCAGGTGTGGTGGCTCAGGCTTGTAATCTCAGCACTTTGGCAGGCCAAGGCAGGAGGATCACCTGAGATCAGGAATTTGAAATCAGCCTGGCCAACATGGTGAAACCCCATCTCTACTAAAAATACAAAAATTAGCCAGGCATGCTGACAGACGCCTGTAATCCCAGCTACTCTGGAGGCTGAGGTGGGAGAATCACTTGAACCCGGGAGGCAGAGTTTGCAGTGAGCGGAGATCGTGCCACTGCACTCCAGCCTGGGCGACAGAATGAGACTCCATCTCAAAACAAAAAAAATTAATTTCATATAACCTTAGATCAAATAATTCTACTTCTATAAATCTGACTTACCAGATATACTTGTACATGTACACAAAGATATACAAAGAATATTCATTGCAATCTTGTTTGTTAGAGTACAGACTGGATACAATTAAAATGTTCTTCAATAAGGGAATGCTTAAATAAAGTCAAGCCTATCCATGTAATATAATATTATGCAATCACTGAAAAGAATGAGGATTATCTAAATGTATCGCCATGGTACCATCTTCAGGATGTGAAATAAGGAAAGTAAGAAACAATATGGATAATATGCTACTATTGTTTGTTTTGTTTTTTAGAGAAGATAGGAAATAATATGTACATACTTTTTTTTTCTTTTCTTTCTTTCCTTTTTTTAAGACAAGATGTCTCTGTCACCTAGGCTGGAGTGCAGTGGCACAAACACAGCTCATTTTCCAGGCTCAAGCCTTGACTTTCCAGGCTCAACTGCTCCTCCTACTTCAGCCTCCTGAGTAACTGGGACTAAAGGCCGATACTACCAGGCCCAACTAATTTTTAAATTTTTTATGGAGACAGGATCTCACTATATTGCCCAGGTTGTTTTCAAACTCCTGGGCTCAAGTGATTCTCCTGCCCCAACCTCTCAAAGTGCTGGGATTGCAGGCGTGAGCCACTGTGCCCAGCCTACACATAATTTTTTTTTTTTTTTTTTTTTTAGACAGAGTTTCTCTCTTGTTGCTCAGGCTGGAGTGCATGGTGCAATCTCGGCTCACTGCAACCTCCACCTCGCGGGTTCAAGCTCTTCTCCTTCTTCAGCCTCCCGAGTAGCTGGGATTACAGGCATGTGCCACCATGCCTGGCTAATTTTGTATTTTTAGTAGAGATGGGGTTTCTCCATGTTGGTCAGGCTGGTCTCAAACTCCCGACCTCAGGTGATCCGCCTGCCCTGGCCTCCCCAAGTGCTAGGATTACAGGTGTGAGCCACTGTGCCCGGCCTCATACATACTTTTACAGGCATAGAATGTCTCTGGAAACATAGTCCTTCTGAGGCAAAGCAACAAGGGCTAGGTTTTTTTTTGAGACGGAGTCTTGTTTTGTTGCCAGGCTGGAGTGCAGTGGCGCGATCTCGACTCACTGCAACCTCTGCCTCCCAGGTTCTAAGCGATTCTCTTGCCTCAGCTTCCAGAGTAACTGGGACTACAGGTGTGGACCACAACACCCAGTTAATTTTTTTGTATTTTTAGTAGACACGGGGTTTCACTATGTGGGCCAGGATGGTACTGATCTCTTGACCTCGTGATCCGCTCGCCTCGGCCTCCGAAAGTGCTGGGATTAAAGGTGTGAGCCACTGTGCCTGGCCGCTTAATAGGTAATTTAACATACTACCTATTAATTTTTTTTTTCCAACCAGCAGCCCTTGTGGCAGCTCTGCCTATGGCGTAGCCGTTTTTTTTGTTTTTTTGTTTTGAGACGGAGTCGCTCTGTTGGCCAGGTTGGAGTGCAATGGCGCCATCTCAGCTCACTGCAATCTCCACCTCCCGGGTTCAAGTGATTCTCCTGCTTCAGCCTCCTAAGTAGGTGGCATTACAGGCACGTGCCACCATGCCTGGCTAATTTTTGTATTTTTAGTAGAGACGGGGTTTCACCATGTTGGTCAGGCTGGTCTCGAACTCCTGATCTCGTGATCCACCCGCCTCGGCCTCCCAAAGTGGAGACTGTTGATGCTCAATCCAGATTCCCTTGGATCTCTTCTTATCATTTCTGTGTGCTCGTTTCCTAGTTTCAGAGCTGGTGCCTTAGTTTCCAGTGGATCACATGGACCTTGTTCAGAAGACTGTTCAGCTACTGGAGCTACCCCGTCTTGGCAATAGTACTTGGAAGTACCTGGAAATTTTGCTCTCTCCTCCTCCCCACGTCCTGCCCTCTGGACATGCTTTGGCCAATGATTGAGCAGAACAGAAATGAACACCAGCACTCTTACCTCAGGACAGGCAGTAGTTCCCCCGGCCCCGCCACCCAACCTGGAATTGCCAGGTCGGGCCAGGCTGGCAATGCACACCTCTGGGAATTTTGTCTGAAATCACACCCTTGTTTGTCTTCTTCCCCTTCACCTTCCTGCTTCCCCACTGCCTTACCAGTTTCTCCGTAGAGCCCTCCTTAATTAAGCACTCGTGCAAGAATTCCCATGTTGGGGTCCGCTTTTGAAAAACCAACCTGTGGGCCAGGCGTGGCAGCTCACGCCAGTAATCCCAGCACTTTGGGAGGCTGAGGCAGGTGGATCACCTGAGCTCAGGAGTTCAAGACCAGCCTGGCCAACATGGTGAAACCCCATCTCTACTAAAAATACAAAAAATTAGTTGGGCGTGGTGGCGGACGCCTGTAATTCCAGCTACTTGGGAGGTTACAGCAGGAGAATCACTTGAACCCGGGAGGCAGAGTTTGCAATGAGCTGAGATCGTGCTACTGCACTCCAGCCTGGGCAACAAGAGCAAAACCCTGTTTCAAAAAAAAAAAAAAGAAAAGAAAAATGAAAAAGAAAAACCAACCTATTTGTTTATTTGCTTTTATTAAAACAGAATTTATGTATTTATTTGGTCATTTATTTAATTACGCAAGTAATACAGGCATTTACTATCATTGCAAAATCCAAGCAAAATTCAGCACAAAGCAATGTTAAATTTCACAAATTCCAAGTCCTCTGCTCCTCAAGAGGGTAAATTGTGTTATTAGTTATCTGTATGTCCTTTTAGACCTTTAACTGTGTGTTTTCACTCAGACCTGTATTTTGTTTGGTTGTGTTTTCATAACTAGGATAGCTCTGTTTCATTTGGCAACCAGCTTCTTTTCTTTGAGAGTCTGTCTTGAGTGTTTTTCCATGTCAGCACATATGGACCTGCCTCCAGGGTGACCTTCCTAAACCGTTTGTGACATCGGGCTGCTCCCCTCCTTAAAGGCCTTGAAGTTGAGAAAAGAAAAATGCACAGAGCAGCCTGAGCTCAGTGAGATATGCAAAATGTATCAAGCCCAGAGAGACATAAGCATGGGACTTCAGTCATGCCTCTCCACTCATGCCCAGGGGCAATTGTTTAAAAGCATTTTGTTTCTAACTAGCTACCTCACCCATTATCTTCACGTTCCAGGAATTTGTGATACAAAGAACAATGTATAGCCAATCAATAGCTTATGTTGTTTTCATGTAAATTCCTGGTAAACAGCTTAGGAATTGCCTTCTCTTTTCCTTTATTTATTTTTTATTTTTTATTTATTTTTTTTGAGACAGAGTCTTGCTCTGTCGCCCAGGCTGGAATGCAATGGCATCATCTGGGCTCACTGCAACCTCTGCCTCCTGGGTTCAAGTGATTCTCGTGCCTCAGCCTCCCGAGTAACTGGAATTACAGGTGCACACCATCATGCCCGGCTAATTTTTTGTTGTTGTTGTTGTTGCTTTGAGACAGAGTCTTGCTCTGTCTCCCAGGCTACGGTGCAATGGCGCAATCTCAGCTCACTGCAACCTCTGCCTCCCAGGTTCAAGTGATTCTCCTGCCTCAGCCTCCTGAGTAGCTGGGATTACAGGTGTGCACCACCATGCCTTGTTAATTTTTGTATTTTTAGTAGAGACGGGGTTTCACCATGTTGGTCAGGCTGGTCTTGAACTCCTGACCTCGTGATCCACCCACCTCAGCCTCCCAAAGTGCTGGGATTACAGGCGTGAGCCACCATGCCCAGCCTGTATTTTTTTTTTTTTTTTTTTTTTTTTTTTTTTGAGGCAGAGTCTTGCTCTGTCACCCAGGCTAGAGTGCAGTGGCTTGATTTCGGCTCACTGAAAATTCCGCCTCCCGGGTTCAAGCAACTCTCCTGCCTCAGCCTCCTGAGTAGCTGGGATTACAGGTGCCCGCCACCGCGCCCAGCTAATTTTTGTATTTTTTAGTAGAGACGGGGTTTCACCATCTTGGCCAGGCTGGTCTTGAACTCCTGACCTCATGATCCACCCACCTCGGCCTCCCAAAGTGCTGGAATTACAGGCATGAGCCACCGTGCCTGGCCCCGGCCTGTATTTTTAATAGAGATGGGGTTTCAACATCTTGGCCGGTCAGGTCTCGAACTCCTGAGTTCAGGCAATCTGCCTGCCTCACCCTCCTAAAGTGCTAGGATTACAGGCGTCAGCCGCTATGCCTGGCCTCTTTTCCTTTAAAAACCTCATTTGTAACTGTCACTAATCGGAGTGTATATTCGGGGCAACTTGAATCTATGCTGTTGGGTTGCAGCCCTCAAATTTGGCCAAAATAAACTCTCTACTTCTAAGTTTGCCTCATTTTTTCCCTTTAGGTTGACATAGTAGTGCTTCCCATTGCATTTGGAATAAAATCCAAATGCTTTCACAGTGCAGCAAGAGTGGCCTGATCTGGTCCTGCCCAGTGGCTTATTTCTTATCTCCTCTTGCTCACTCCAGCCATACCAGCCTTCCCCTAGTTACTTGAATGTGCCATACTCTTTATTATTACACCAAGGCCTTTGCACACCCTATTTCTTTTTCTTTTTCTTTTTTTTTTCTTTTTGAGATGGGGTTTCGCTCTTGTTGCCCCGGCTGGAATGCAATGGCGCGATCTTGGCTCACTGCAACCTCTGCCTCCCAGGTTCAAGCGATTCTCCTGCCTCAGCCTCCTGAGTAGCTGGGATTACAGGCATGTACCACCACGCCTGGCTAATTTTGTATTTTTAGTAGAGACAGGGTTTCTCCATATTGGTCAGGCTGGTCTCAAACTCCTGATCTCAGGTGATCCGCCCTCTTTGGCCTCCCAAAGTGCTGGGATTACAGGCATGAGCCACCGCACCCAGCCTGCATACCCTATTTCTTATCCTTTTTTTTTTTTTTTTGGAGACAGAATCTCGCTCTGTCACCTAGGCGGGAATGCAGTGGCAAGATCTCAGATCACTGCAACTTCTGCCTCCTGGATTCAAGTGATTCTCATGCGTCAGCCTCCCAAGTAGCTGGGATTACAGGTGTGAGCCACCATGCTCGGCCCCTATTTCTTCTTTCTACAATATTCTTTCCTCTTGCTCTTTGTCTGGCTAGCTCCTACTTATCCTGGAGGTCCCAGCAGAAAATTATTCCCTGAGACCCCAGGCTGGGTGACATCCCATGTCATATGTCTTTTCAATTTTGTTATAAGTCTTTATTTTATTTATTTATTTATTTATTTATTTATTTATTTATTTATTTATTTTGAGTCTGTCTGTTGCCCAGGCTGGAGTGCAGTGGCACGATTATGGCTCACTGCAGCCTTGAACTCCCAGGTTCAAGTGATCTTCCTAAATTAGCCTCCCAAGTGGCTGGGACTACAGAGTTTCCCTCTTGTTGCCCAGGCTGGAGTGCAATGGTGCGATCTCGGCTCACTGCAACCTCTGCCTCCCAGGTTCAAGCGATTCTCCTGTCTCAGCCTCTGGAGTAACTGGGATTACAGGCATGCGCCACCATGCCCGGCTAATTTTGTATTTTTAGTAGAGATGGGGTTTCTCCATGTTGTAGAGGCTGGTCTCAAACTCCCGACCTCAGGTGATCCGTCCACCTCAGCCTCCCAAAGTGTTGGGATTATAGGCGTGAGCCACCACGCCCGGCCTGTTGTTGTTTTTTTTTAATGGAAATGGGGTGTCTCACTGTGTTTCCCAAGCTGGTCTTAAGCTCCTGGGCTCAAGCAATCCCACCTGGGCCTCCCAAAATACTGGGATTACAGGTGTGAGTTACCATACCCAGCCCTAAGTTGTTTTTGTTGTTGTTGTTTTTGTTGTTGTTGTTTGAGAAGGAGTCTTACTCTGTCACTCAGGCTGAAGTGCAGTGGCAGGATCTCGACTCACTGCAACCTCCGCCTTCTGGGTTCAAGTGATTCTCCTGCCTCAGCCTCCTGACAGTAGCTGGGACTACAGGCGTGTGTCATAACACCCAGCTAATTTTTGTATTTTTAGTAGAGATGGGGTTTCACCATGTTGGCCAGGCTCATCTCAAATGGCTGACCTCAAGTGATCCACCCACCTTGGCCTCCCAAAGTGCTGGGATTACAGGTGTGAGCCAACATGCCCAGCCTTTTTTTTTTTTTAATATGTCTTTAGAGTACACTCTATTTTACCTTTGGAGCACTTACAAATAATTAGTCTTGTCATGAATTCACATCTGTAATTATGACTCTGGAGATGTCCTCCCAGAGTTAACAAGAATTCCGGACAGATATACAGTTATAATTGAGCATTAACAAGGCTGCACTTTGACCCACTTCCTTGTGATCAAAAGTCAAGTAACACCAGATAATGACCATTTGTGTCTTCACAGTTCCTCTAGATAGGATTTCTGACTTAAAATCATAAGGCTTTCTTTAAGAATTGCTTAAGCAGGGCAGGACGCGGTGGCTGACGCCTGTAATCCCATCACTTTGGGAAGCCGAGGCAGGTGGATCACTTGAAGTCAGGAGTTGGAGACCAGCCTGACCAACATGGTGAAATCCTGTCTCTATTAAAAATACAAAAAAATTAGCTGGGCATGGTGGTGGGCGCCTGTAATCCCAGCTACTTGGGAGGCTGAGGCAGGAGAATCGCATGAATTTGGGAGGCAGAGTTTTCAGTGAGCCAAGATCATGCCATTGCACTCCAGCCTGAGCAACAAGAGCAAAACTCTGTCTCAAAAAAAAAAAAAAAAAAAAGAATTGCAGGGCCGGGCGCGGTGGCTCACACCTGTAATCCCAGCACTTTGGGAGGCCGAGGCAGGCGGATCACGAGGTCAGGAGATCAAGACCATCCTGGCTAACACAGTGAAACCCCATCTCTACTAAAAATATGAAAAATTAGCTGGGCATGGTGGCAAGCACCCGTAGCCCCAGCTACTCAGGAGGCTGAGACAGGAGAATGGCATGAACCCGGGAGGCAGAGCTTGCAGTGAGCCGAGATTGTGCCACTGCACTCCAGCCTGGGCAACAGAGCGAGACTCCATCTCAAAAAAAAAAAAAAGAATTGCTTAAGGAGAACCTAAATTCCAGAGGAACAGCTGACCAACCAGTTTAAAGACCCTCACCAGCCGGGCATGGTGGCTCATGCCTGTAATCCCAGCTCTTTGGGAGGCCGAAGTGGCTAGATCACCTGAGGTCGGGAGCTCAAGACCAGCCTGACCAACATGGAGAAATTCCATCTCTACTAAAAATACAAAATTAGCCGGGCATGATGGCACATGCCTATCATCTCAGCTACTCAGGAGGCTGAGGCAAGAGAATTGCTTGAACCCAGGAGGCGGAGGTTGCAGTGAGTCGAGATCGTGCCACTGTACTCCAGCCTGGGCGACAAGAGCTAAACTCTGTCTCAAAAAAAAAAAAAAAAAAAAAGCCAGAAAACAAAAAAAGCCCTCACCAAGGAACTGAACCAGCATGAGAATGCCATTTCCACATCTCCCTGTCCTATCACTTCACCCTGCACTCTTTGACCAGTGATCTCTACACTTCGGCCCACTCCAAAACCTTTAAAAACCCTAGCCCCAAACTCGTCAGGGAGACTGATGTGAGGTCTCCTCTCCTCTCCTCCTTTGATAGTCTTGTGATTAAACTTCTTTCTCTGCTGCAAACTGGTGTCTTGGCATATTAACTTGCCTTATGCATTGGGCAATGGCACTATTAGAGTTACAATTCTAATAAACGAAATCATAGGCTGGGCGCGGTGGCTCACCCCTATAATCTCAGCACATTAGGAGGCTGAGGTGGGCAGATCATTTGAGGCCAGGAGTTCAAGACCAGCCTGGGCAACACGGCAAAACCCCGTCTCTACTAAAAATACGGAAATTAGTCAGTTGTGGTTGTGTAAGCCTGTAATCCCAGCTACCTGGGAGGCTGAGGCAGGAGAATAGCTTGAACCTGGGAGGCAGAGGTTGTAATGAGCCAAGATCGTGCCACTGCACTCCAGTCTGAATGACCGAGCAAAATCCTGTTTCTCTCTTGTTGCCCAGGCTGGAGTGCAATGGTGCGATCTCAGCTCACCGCAACCTCCGCCTCCTGGGTTCAGGTGATAACCCTGCTTCAGCCTCCCGAGTAGCTGGGATTACAGGCATGTGCCACCACACCCAACTAATTTTGTATTTTTAGTAGAGACAGGGTTTCTCCATGTTGGTCAGGTTGGTCTTGAACTCCGGACGTCAGGTGATCTACCTGCCTCGGCCTGCCAAAGTCCTGGGATTAAAGATGTGAGCCACCGCACCCGGCCTAAAAAAAAATTCTAATTAATGAAATCATTATCCATGCAGCTATGTGTTTCACTATTTCTCCCCCACTGGAGTGTGTGTGCCAAAAGGGGAAGGCCCTCTTCAGTCTTGTTCATCCATATACATAATGACTTGCACAGTTAGAAGCAAGGAAGAGAGGCTCAATAAATGGTTGCTACGTGAATGAAAGGAAGGACTGGAAAACTGTTAGCTTCTCTCTGTCTCCCTCTCTCTGAGGCAATGCTGTCTTTTGTCTCTCCTTTGCCCTTGGGCCTTCTGGATTCTTCTCTCTGTCTATATCTATCTATTTATCTATCTATCTACAGATAGATATATAGATTTTTTTTTTTTTTTTTAGATGGAGTCTCGCTCTGTCTCCCAGGCCAGAGTGCAATGGTGTGATCTTGGCTCACTGCAACCTCCGCCTCCCGGGTTCAAACAATTCTCCTGCCTCAGCCTCCTGAGTAGCTGGGACTACAGGCGCCCGCCACCCCGCCAGGCTAATTTTTTTGTGTTTTTTTTTCTCGTAGAGATGGGGTTTCACCATGTTAGCCAGGATGGTCTCGATCTGACCTCGTGATCCGCCCGCTTCGGCCTCCCAAAGTGCTGGGATTACAGGCATGAGCCACCACACCCGGCTCTGTCTATATTTTTAAATCATGTTTCTTTGTCTGTTTTGTTTTTTCTTTTGTTTTGTTTTGTTTTGTTTTTGAGACTGAGTCTTGCTCTGTTGCCCAGGCTGGAGTGCAGTGGCACAATCTCGGCTCACTGCAACCTCCGCCTCCTGGGTTCAAGCAATTCTCCTGCCTCAACCTCCTGAGTAGCTGGGATTACAGGCACGTGCCACCATGCCTGGCTAATTTTTTTGTATTTTTAGTAGAGACGGGGTTTCCCCATGTTGGCCAGGCTGGTCTCAAACTCCTGGCCTTGTGATCTGCCTGCCTCGGCCTCCCAAAGTGCTGGGATTACAGGCGTAAGCCACCAAGTCCAGCTGTAAATCATGTTTTTAATTAAAAAGAACTTTTGTGCTGGGCGCGGTGGCTCACGCCTGTAATCCTAGCACTTTGGGAGGCCAAAGTAGGTGGATCACCTGAGGTTGGGAGTTCGAGACCAGCCTGACCAACATGGAGAAACTCCATCTCTACTAAAAATACAAAATTAGCCAGCAAGGGGGCGCATGCCTGTAATCTCAGCTACTTGGGAGGCTGAGGCAAGAGAATCACTTGAACCTGGGAGGTGGAGGTTGTGGTGAGCTGAGATTGAGCCATTGCACTCCAGCCTGGGCAACAAGAGCGAAACTCTGTCTCAAAAAAAAGTTTGGCTGGGTGCGGTAGCTTGCGCCTGTAATCCCAACACTTTGGAAGGCCAAGGCAGGAGGATCATTGAGTCTAGGAGTTTGAGACCAGTCTGGGCAACATGGCGAATCCTTGTCTCTACAAAAAATACCAAAATTAGCTGGGCATGGTGGTGTCAGAAGCATTTGGACCAGAGCAACTCCATCTTGAATAGGGGCTGGGTAAAATAAGGCAGAGACCAGGGCTGCATTCCTGAACAGTTAAGGCATTCCCGGACAGTTAAGTCACAGGGTGAGACAGGAGATCGGCACAAGATACAGGTCATAAAGACCTTGCTGATAAAACAGATTGCAGTAAAGAAGTTGGCTAAATCCCACGAAAACCAAGATGGCGACAAGAGTGACCTCTGGTCGTCCTCACTGCTACACTCCCACCAGTGCCATGACAGTTTACAAATGCCATGGCAACAGCAGGAAGTTACCCGATATGGTCTAAAAAGGGGAGGCATGAGTGATCTATATCCATTACTTAGCATATAGAAATAAAAATAAACCATAAAAATGGGCAACTATCACCCCTCAGGGCTGCCTTGTCTATGGAGTAGCCATTTTTTATTCCTTTACTTTCTTAAATAAACTTGCTTTCGGCTGGGTGCGGTGGCTCCTGCCTGTAATCCCAGCACTTTGGGAGGCCGAGGCGGGGAATCATGAGGTCAGGAGATCAAGACCATCCTGGCTAACACGGTGAAACCCCGTCTCTACTAAAAATACAAAAAATTAGCCAGGCGTGGTGGCACACGCCTGTAGTCTCAGCTACTCCGGAGGCTGAGGCAGGAAAATCACCTGAACCCACGAGTCAGAGGTTGCAGTGAGCCGCGATCATGCCACTGGCACTCCAGCCTGGGCAACAGAGCAAGACTTCTTCTCCAAAAAAAAGATAATAATAATAATAATAATAAACTTGCTTTCACTTTATTCTATGGGCTCTCCCTGTATTCTTTCTTGCACAAGATCCAAGAACCCTCACTTGCGGTCTGGATCAGGACCCTTTTCCAGTAACAGTGGCACAAGCCTATAGTCCCAGCTACTAGAGAGGATGAGGTGGGAGGATCACTTGAACCCAGGAAATCAAGGCTACAGTGAGCTATGATGAGGCCACTGCACTCCAGCCTGGGCAACAGAGTGAGATCCTGTCTTAAATAAAAACCTTAAACATTTATTTATTTTTTAAATTTAATTTATTATTATTATTATTATTATTATTTTGAGACAGGATCTTGCTCTGTTATCCAGGTTGGAGTACAGTGGCACAATCTCAGCTCACTGCAAACTCCCCCTCCCGGGTTCAAGTGATTCTCGTGCCTCAGCCTCCCGAGTAGCTGAGATTACAGGAGTACACCAACACGCCCGGCTGATTTTTATATTTTTAGTAGAGACAGGGTTATTCCATGTTGGCCAGGCTGGTTTTGAACTCCTGGCTTCAAGTGATCCACCCACCTCGGCCTTCCAAAGTGCTGGGATTAAAGGTGTCAGCTGCCATACCCGGCCTATTATTGTTTTTTTATAAAGCCAGGTTTCTCCATGTTACCCAAGCTGGTCTTGAACTCCTCCTCTCAAGTGATCAGCCTCCTGAAGTTCTGGGATTATAGGCATGAGCCACCATGCCAGACCAAAAAAACCCATTTTTTTTGTTTTTGTTTTTTTGGTTTTTATTTTGAGACGGAGTTTCCCTCTTATTGCCCAGGCTGGAGTACAATGGTGTGATCTCGGCTCACTGCAACTTCCGCCTCCTGGGTTCAAGTGATTCTCCTGCCTCAGTCTCCTGGGTAGCTGGGACTACAAGTGGGCACCACCATGCCTGACTAATTTTTCTATTTTTAGTAGAAATGGGGTTTCACCATGTTGGCCAGGCTGGTCTCGAACTCCTGACCTTGTGATCCACCTGTCTCAGCCTCCCAAAGTGCTGGGATTACAGGCATGAGCCACTGTGCCCAGCCAAAAAAAACTTTTTTAGAGATGGGGGTCTCACTCCATTTCCCAGGCTGGAATGTAGAGGCTATTCACAGGTGTGATCATGGTATACTGGAACCTCAAACTCCTGACTTTAAGCAATCATCCTGAAATGGGATAGTTTCCTTGACCCCTTCGCAGGACTTGGGAAGGGGTGGGCTTATTTACTCACCCCAAAGCTCTGAAACCCTCACAGGAGGGGGGACATGCAGGTGAGCAGGTGCAGGGTCCAGATGAGTGTTTTTGGGCACTGGCAGGAGCAGAACTCCATGTGTCCCTGCAGCAGTTTCTGGGGGGCGGGGTGGATACTCACAATCCCCAGAGCCCCAGAGGGCTTGTGTTACGTGTGTTCTTTTAGCTTTGCCATCCACGGATGGCTTAAGTGTTTTTGTTTTGTTTTGTTTGAGATACAGTCTCACTCTGTGGCCCAGGGTGGAGTTCAGTGGCATGATCTCAGCTCATTGCAATCTCCATCTTCTGGGTTCAAGCAATTCTTGTGCCTCAGCCTCCCAACAGAGCTGGGATTACAGGAATGTGCCACCAAGCCCAGCTGATTTTTGTAATTTTAATAGATATGGGGTTTCACCATGTTGGCCAGGCTGGTCTTGAACTCCTGGCCTCAAGCAATCCACCCGCCTCGGCCTCCCCAAATGCTGAGATTATAGGCATGAGCCACTGTGCCTGACTGACTTACATGTTTAACAGCTCAGTGGAGGCTCAGGGTGACAGTCTTTTGCACCCACCCTCTTGGTACCTGAGTTCTTGTCCAGCATCCAGGAAGAATCAGGTCACATGAATGAATTGAAGGGTGGTGAATGTGGAGGATTTTATTGAGCAGTGGAAGTGGCTCTCAGTGGGATGGGGAGCAGGAAAGGGGATGGAGTGGGAAGGTGGCCAAAGTCCCACTGTCAAGCCATCCTGCTGAAGTCAAGCTGCTTCTCTTTAAGGGTCTGGCTGCTGCTTCTCTTCTCTCCTTCTCTGCCACTCCACTCTTCCACTCAGCTGCTCTGCCGCTCTGCTGCCCCTCTGCCATTGGAGCCTGGGGTTTTTATGGGTACAGGATGGGGGGTGGGGCAGGCCAAAAACAACATATGAACAGGAAAACAGGAATGCATGTTCTTACTTTGGGCTGCTGTCCCAGGCTTGAGGGTGTGGCCCTCACTGGGGACTGCCCTCTTCTACCCAGTATTTCCCTGCCTCCTGTCCATTTCAATCCTGTCTCAGCCTCCCAAGTAGCTAGGGGTATAGGCACAATTCCCAAGCTGGGCTCTCTTCTCTCTATAGACCAACTTACAACACTCGAAGTTAGTTGCTGCTCTCCCAACACTTTGGCCTCCCTGAAGTTCGGGCTTGCCCCTGGGCCCACCGTGGTCCTGACTGTATATGAGGGCCTTTCTGCTCTAGAGCCAGCTGCCAACTGACCACACCCTTTGGGTCTCTTTGCTTAAATTCTTAGAAAAGACTGGGCATGGTGGCTCACGCCTGTTATCCAAACACTTTGGGAGGCCGAGGCAGGTGGATCACCTGAGATCCGGAGTTTGAGACCAGCCTGGCCAACATGGCTAAACCTCATCTCTACTAAAAATACAAAAATTAGCCAGGCATGGTGGCACGTGCCTGTAATCCCAGCTTCTTGGGAGGCTGGGGCCGGAGAATTGCTTGAACCTGGGAGGCAGAGGTTGCAGTGAGCCGAGATCGCATCACTGCACTCCAGCCTGGGCAACAGAGTGCGACTCTGTCTCAAAAGAAAAAAAAAAATTATTGGGAAAGAGTCTCCATCACCTCAATCCAACAAAAGGATTAGTTTCCCTTGGGCCAGGAATCCACCCTGGCCATTTCTCTCTGGCAAGGATAATAGCACGAGAGAGTGAGGGAACCGGGCTAGGTCAAGCCAGGAGGGGAAATTGAATGTGGCCAGAATCTGACTGGCATTTTTGCCACAAATGTAAAAGGAACCAATATATAGTACTTTTTTTCTTTGAGATGGAGTCTTGCTCTGTTGCCCAGGCTGTAGTGCAGTGGCACAGTGTCGGCTCACTGCAACCTCTGCCTCCTGGGTTCAAATGATTCTCCTGTCTCGGCCTCCCAAGTAGCTGGGATTACAGGCGCCTGCCACCATGCCTGGCTAATTTTTTTGTTTTGTTTTTGAGACGGAGTCTCACTGTGTCACCCAGGCTGGAATGCAGTGGTGTGATCTTAGCTCACTGCAACCTCCCAGGTTCAAGCGATTCTCCTGCCTCTGCCTCCCAAGTAGCTGGCATTACAGGCACATGACACCAAGCCTGGCTAATTTTGTACTTTTAGTAGAGACATGGTTTCGCCATGTTGGCCAGGCTGGTCTCGAACTCCTGACCTCAGGTGATCCACCTGCCTCGGCCTCCCAAAGTGCTGGGATTACAGGCATGAGCCGCTGCGCCCAGCCATACTTTTTTTTCTGGTTTAAAAAAGTTGAAGCTGGCCATAGTAGTGTGTGCCTGTAATCCCAGCTAGTTGGGAGGCTGAGGTGGGAGGATCACTTGAGCCCACAAGTTAGAGGCTTCAGTGAACCATGATTGGGCCACCACACCTAAGCCTGGGCAACAGTGCAAGACCCCATCTCTAAAAATAATAAATAAATAGATAGGTAGATACATTTTAAGTCACTTCTTCACACCCGTAGAACCATTTTAAGGTATCTGTCCAGCCCTGATTCTCTGGGAACTAACCTCTCCCACAGTGAAGGGTGGGCATATGATCATAGCTGATTGGTCCGGGGTGAACACCTAACTTAAGTTGGGCCAATCAGCATCTTTGTACTGAGAATTTGGAATTTACCATAAAGCTCCCGAACCAACTCAGTAATTTACTACCATATGCTCAGAAAGGCAAGAAAAAGAGAAAAAGCAGACTGCAAAGATAAATATTTATTCATTAAATAAATATTCAATAAATACTTTTTTTTTTTTTTTTTAGATAAGGTCTTGCTCTGTCACCCAGGATGCAGTGCAGTGGTATGATCCCAGGTCACTGCAATCTGTCTCCCAGGTTCAAGCAAGTCTCGTGCCTCAGCCTCCTGAGTAGCTGGGACTACAGGCATGCGCCACCAGGCCTGGCTAATTTTCATATTTTTAGTATAGATGCAGTTTCATCATGTTGGCCAGGCTGGTCTCAAACTCCTGACCTCAAGTGATCCACCGCCTTGGCCTCCCAAAGTGTTGGGATTACAGGAGTGAGCCATCGTGCCCGGCCTGAATAAATACATTTTGAAAATCAATGATGGGTCAGGCACTATTCTGTGTGTTGGGGACGCATCAGTGAACCATGAAAGTAAAAACCCCTGCCCAATGGAGGTTACATTTTGTTAGAGGAGAGACAATAAGCAAGATAAATTTAAAGAAAAATAAAAGTTAGATGATGATATGAGCTAAGGAGAGGGGAAAAAATGCCGGGATGGAGGATAGGAAGTATCTGGGCAGGAGAAGGCAAGTATTGAAATGTTGGTTAAGGTGTTCAGAGAAGTCTTCACTGAGAAGGTGACATTTGGGTAAAGATCTGAAGGAACAGAGGAAGCAAGCCATATGGTCCTTGGGGAAAGAACAATCAAGGGAAAGGGAATAGCTAGAGCAGAGGTCTTTAAGTGCGAGAGTGCCTGGGGAGCATTGCGGTTGAAGAAAAGTGGGCAAAGGGGAGATGGTAGGAGATAAAGTCAGAAAACCCATAGAGGCTGGTTCTGCAGGCCTTTGTGGATAAGAAAGCCATTAGGAAGCCTTTTGTTTTTTTTTCTTTTTGCGGTGGCAGTCTTGCTCAGTCGCCCACGCTGGGGTGCAGTGGTGCGATCTCGACTCACTGCAACCTCTGCCTCCCACGTTCAAGCGATTCTCCTGCCTCAGTCTCCCAAGTAGTTGGGATTATAGGTACACGTCACCATGCCGAGCTAATTTTTGTATTTTTTTGTAGAGACAGGGTTTCATCATGTTGGCCAGGCTGGTCTCGGACTCCTGGACTCAAGTGATCTGCCCGCCTTGGCCTCCCAACATGCTGGAATTACAGGTGTGAGCTACCGCACCTGGTCTTGTTTTTTTTTTGTTGTTTTTTTTTAAGATGAGGTCTCCTGTCACGTAGGCTGGAGTGCGGTGGTGAGATCATAGCTCCCTGCGGCCTCAAACTTCTGGGCTCATGTGATCCTCTTGCCTTAGCCTCCTAGGTAGCTGGGACTACAGGTGTGCCCTATCATTCCTGGCTCCTTGGGAAGTTTTCTGTTTTTGTTTTGTTTTTTTTTCTGAGACAGAGTTTCACTCTTGTTGCCCAGGCTGGAGTGCAATGGCATGATCTCGGCTCACCGCAACCTCTGCCTCCTGGGTTCAAGCAATTCTCCTGCCTCAGCCTCCTGAGTAGCTGGGATTACATGCATGCACCACCCACACCAGGCTAATTTTGTATTTTCAGTAGAGACTGGGTTTCTCCATGTTGGTCAGGCTGGTCTCCAATTCCCGACCTCAGGTGATCTGCCCACCTCAGCCTCCCAAAGTGCTGGGATTACAGGCATGAGCCACCGCACCTGGCTGCATCTTTGCAATTTTTGATTAAGCACAACCAGTTTCTTAAAAGAAATTATTATTTTTATTATTATTATTTTTGAGATAGAGTCCCTCACTCTGTCACCCAGGCTGCACTGCAGTGGAGCAATCTCGGCTCACTGCAACCTCCATCTCCTGGGTTCAAGAGATTCTTCTGCCTCTGCCTCTCGAGTAGCTGAGATTACAGGCGCTTGCCACCACCTCCAACTAATTTTTGTACTTTTATTAGAGATGGGGTTTCATCATGTTCTCCAGGCTGGTCTCAAACTCCTGGTGTTTTTTTTTTTTTTGAGACAGAGTCTCGCTCTGTCGCCCAGGCTGGAGTGCAGTGGCGCAGCCTCGGCTCACTGCAACCTCCACCTCCCAGGTTCACGCCATTCTCCTGCCTCAGCCTCCTGAGTAGCTGGGACTACAGGTGCCCGCCACCACGCCTGGCTAATTTTTTGTATTTTTAGTAGAGACAGGGTTTCACCGTGTTAGCCAGGATGGTCTCGATCTCCTGACCTCGTGATCCACTGCCTCGGCCTCCCAAAGTGCTGAGATTACAGGCGTGAGCCACCACGCCTGGCCTTTTTTTTTTTTTTTTTTTGAGACGTAGTCTTGCTCTGTCACTCAGGCTGGAGTGCAGTGGTGTGATCTCGGCTCACTGCAACCTCTGCCTCCCAGGTTCAAGCGATTCTCCTGCCTCAGCCTCCCAGGTAGCTGGGATTACAGATGTGTGCCACCATGCCTGGCTAATTTTTGTATTTTTAGTAGAGATAGGGTTTCACCATGTTGGCTAGGCTGGTGTTGAACTCCCGACCTCAGGTGATCCACCCGCCTCGGCCTCCCAAAGTGCTGGGATTACAGGCATGAGCCACCTAGCGTGGCTAATTTTTTTGTGTGTGTGTGACAGGATCTCACTCTGTCACCCAGGCTGGAGTGCAGTGGCACCAACTCAGCTCACTGCAGCCTCTGCCTCCTGGGCACAAGTGATTCTCCCACCTCATTATCCTGAGTAATTGGGACTACAGGTGTGCACCACCACGCCCAGCTAGTTTTTATATTTTTAGTAGAGACAGTGTTTTGCCATGTTGCCCAGGCTGGTCTTGAACTCCTGAGTTCAGGTGATCCACCTGCCTCGGCCTCCTAAAAAATGCTGGGATTGTAGGCATGAGCCACTGCGCCCCACTGATTATGTTCTTTTTTTAAAAATTTACAGGCCGGGAGCGGCAGCTGACGCCTGTAATTTCAGCACTTTGGGAGGCTGAGGTGGCTGGATTACCTGAGGTTAGGAGTTTGAGACCAGCCTGTCCAACGTGGTGAAACCCCATCTCTACTAAAAATACAAAAATTAGCCAGGCGTGGTGGCGTGTGCCTATAGTCACAGCTACTCGGGAGGCTGAGGGGGGAGAATGGCTTGAACCTGGGAGGCAGAGGTTGCAGTGAGCCGAGAAAGCGCCACTGCACTGCAGCCTGGGCGACAGAGTGAGACTCTGCCTCAAAAAAAAAATTTTTTTTAATTGGGCCGGGCATAGTGGCTGGGTTCAAGCAATTCTCTGAGTTCAAGTTCTCTGGGGTCAAAGAAGTTTGTTCTTTGTTTTGCATGTAGAGATGCTTTTAAAAAGCTAAAAAACGCCGGGCACGGTGGCTCACATCTGTAATCTAAGCACTTTGGGAAGCCGAGGCAGGCAGATCACCTGAGGTCAGGAGTTTGACACCAGCCTGGCCAACATGGTGAAACCTGTCTCTACTAAAAATACGAAATTAGCTGGGCGTGGTGGCGGGCACCTGTAATCCCAGCTACTCGGGAGGTTGAGGCAGGAGAATTGCTTGAACCCAGGAGGCGGAGGTTGCAGTGAGCCGAGATTGTGCCACTGCACTCCAGCCTGTCAAAAAAAAAAACAAAAAAAAAAAACTAAAACAGTTTTCTGTGTAAAATCATGTTTGACACACATATAAAACAGGTATTGAAATAAAAATGACAATAGCAATGAAAATTAGAATAGAAGAGTTGGAGTTATGTTACAGGAAGATCACAGAAAATAGTGCAAAACAACATCGACAGAAAATAGGGCCAGTTATAGTGGCTCACACCTGTAATCCCAGCACTTTAGGAGGCCAAGATAGACTGATTGTTTGAGTCCATAAGTTCAAGACCAGCCTGGCAGCATGGTGAAACTCTGTCTCTACAAAAAGTACAAAAATTAGCTGGGCATGGTGGCATGTGTCTATAGTTCCAGCTACTTGGGAGGCTGAGGCAGGAGAATCGCTTGAACCTGGGAGGTGGTGGTTGCAGTGAGCAGAGATCATGGCACTATGCTCCAGCCTGGGTGACAAAACGAGACCATGTCTCAGTAAATAAATAAATAAATAAAATAGGGCAGAAATGAGAAAATCAGAGGGCCTGTCTAGGAAGTGTAATATTTCAGTTTCAAGAGTTCCAGAAAAAACAGAGGAAACAGAGGGAAGGAAATCCTCAAAGAAAACTCAAGAAGTTTAAAGAACATTGGTTTCCATGGGATCTACTAAGTTCCTAGAAAATTGGATGAAAATCGGTTCATGCCAAGGTAACCTGGCAAAAATTTCAGAACAAAGAGACAAAAAGAAGATGTTACAAGATTACAGAGAGAAAAACAAGTTTTCCAATCCTGTGTTCAGAAGAAAATATGCTGATGTAAACCGCACAAGCATGCACACACGCAGTCTGGCCATTGATGTTAAATCTTTGTAAACAAAAGACACCCATTCTGTTACTAGACAAAAAACAGTATGGGCAAGGATTTTTTTTTTTGGATGTAAGTGAAGTTACAGTGAATTCTATTGTTTTATCTGCCCAGAAACTACACCTCACTCTTCTGGGGAATGTTCCTATCCTCCTTTCCCCCACATACACCATGTGTTCCAAATGGGTGCCCCCAAGTCTTACAGGCCCCACCTCCCTGGCCATGTTACGTCAAAGTGTATTTAACCCCAAGATTGCTTAAACCTGGAGCTAGAGAGAATGACTCTGACTTCCAGTTCAGTGGTGAAGATGGGAGACTCTATGGCCACTGGCCACCATGACTCCAGCATAGGTTTGGAACAATAGAGTTCAGGTGGAAAGAAGCAGAGATGAGAGACTGGGCAGTGTCTGAGACCCTGGATCTAGCCATCCCTGAACCCTTGCAACCTGGACCCTTGCACTTTCCATGGTGATGCCAGTCTTCCAAAAGAAAACAAAATAAAAACCATTTGTCTGATCTGGGTTTCTGTCACTTGAAACAAGTCATGGCTGATACAGAAATGTGAGAGGGCAACTACTCTTGCTCGTATCAGAACTAATTATAACGAACATACCGAGAATTAGGATGCACCAGGCGCTGTCTGAGCACTTTCGTCTCATGTACTCTGAACTGAAAAGAAACTGAGGAGGCTGGGCGCGGTGGCTCACGCCTGTAATCCCAGCAGTTTGGGAGGCCGAGGCGGGTGGATCACGAGGTCAGGAGTTCTTGACCAGCCTGGCCAACATAGTGAAATCCCGTGTCTACTAAAATTACAAAAATTAGCCGGGCATGGTGGCACATGCTTGTAGTCCCAGCTACTGGGGAGGCTGAGGTAGGAGAATAGCTTGAACCTGGGAGGCGGAGGTTGTGGTGAGCCGAGATTGTGCCACTGCACTCCAGCCGGGGCAACAGAGCGAGACTCCATCTCAAAAAAAAAAAAAAAGAAAAGAAAAGAAACAAGACAGAGCAGGTGGGTCACTCATTCATAGTCTGGGGTTTAAGCTCAAGTACATAAAAGACCATCAGAGACCTCCCCTCACTGGGACACTCGCCTCCCGCTCACATCTACTTCCCCTACTCCCCCCAGGCCACATCCAGCCCTGCCACTTTGCTCATGAGTTATCTTCTGTGAGACGGTCCTTTCTTCCAGCTCCAGCAAAATCCTATTTGCCCTTCAAGGCCCACTCAAATGTCTCCTGCCCTGCTCCTCTCTGGGCCCCTCATCCACAAATGCAAGTTAAAACCTCGTCTCCTCTGTGTCCTCACTGCATTTGCAAAATATGAAATTGAGAGCGGGCTGGGCGCGGTGGTTCACGCCTGTAATCCCAGAATTTGGGGAGGCTGAGGCAGGCGAATCACCTGAGGTCAGGAGTTTGAGACCAGCCTGGCCAACATGGCAAAACCCCATCTCTACCATAAATACAAAAATTAGCCAGGTGTGCTGATCCCAGCTACTTGGGAGGCTGAGGCAGGAGAATCGCTTGTACTCAGGAGACAGGTTTCAGTGAGCTGAGATCAGGCCACTGTACTCCAGCCTGGGAGACAGAGCAAGACTCCCTCTCAAAAATTAATTAATTAATTAATTAAGAGCACAGCTCTGATTTATTTATTTATTTATTTGAAACAGGATCTCACTCTGTCACCCAGGCTGGAGTGCAGTGGTGTGATCACAGCTCATTGCAGCCTCAATTTCCCGGACTCAAGAGATCCTCTCACCTCAGCCTTCTGAGAAGCTGGGACCACAAGCATGTACCACCATGCCAGGCTGATTTTTGTATTTTTGGTATAAACTGGGTTTCACCATGTTGCCCAGGCTGGTTTCCAACTTCTGGGGTATATCATCCACCTACTTTGGCCTCCCAAAGAGCTGAGATTATAGGCATGAGCCATCACACCTGGCCACCTTACTTTTTCTAAGCCTCAGATTCTCTTTTTTTTTTTTGGCACAGGGGATGGAGTTTCACTCTTGTCACCCAGGCTGGAGTGCAATGGTACAATCTTGGCTCACTGCAACCTCTGCCTCCCAGGTTCAAGCAATTCTCCTGTCTCAGCCTCCCAAGTAGCTGGGACTACAGGCACGTGCCACCATGCCTGGCTAATTTTTGTATTTTTAATAGAGACGGGTTTTCACCATGTTGGCCAGGCCGGTCTCAAACTCCTGACCTCAAGTGATCTGCCTGCCTTGGCCTCCCAAAGTGTGCCCAGCCTCAGATTCTTTATAATGTGGAAATAATGAATGCCCAGCCTTGTAGGATTGCCATGAAGTTTAGATCAGCAACTGTTTGTTAGGCACATAGCGTATCATCAACATGGGCTGGTGGTGCCAGCAACTGATATCTCCGTCTATATTGGGAGTTTTCCCAGTATATTTTTCTGGGGCTTTGTCTCCTCTCCTAGGCTCTGGCTCTTTGAGGGCAGATACCCTATGTGATGATTCAAGTGGCCGCTCACTTAAGACGTCTCCCCCTGGCTTCCAAGTGATTAGCTTTCCAGTTAGGAATTCAACATTTGAGTCTGGTTAGGTTATTTTTTAAAAATAGTTCCTGACTGCATGTGAGACGCACCGATCCAGTCTCCTTATAAAAAATGTATGCATTACAGCTAAGGCAAAGATCTCCTATGAGCATCAAACCAATCCCAACCCTTTTAGAGGCTACCCCAGCTATCAGTTTGATGTGTTTGATGACTTATTTTTATTGAAGCTACTCAGTATTTGGGTACTTTTACTCTGAAGGCTCATGTCTTTCTTCTATTCTGGAAAAATCCTCAGATTTTATTTCTTAAAGTATTTGCCATCCACCCCATTCTCAACTCCTGGACTGTATGTTAGATGCTCTCAGAACAGCCTCCCTATTTCTTATTTTCTCCCTCTTTTCCTTTTCCTTCCCTTTTCCTTCTGGGTCAATTTCTTAGTACTACATTTTTTCCTGCAATTTTACTATTATCATTATTATTATTATTTTGAGATGGAGTTCCACTCTTGTCATCCAGGCTGGAGTGCAATGGCACGATCTCGGCTTACTGCAACCTCTGTCTCCCAGGTTCAAGCGATTCTCCTGCCTCAGCCCCCTGAGTAGCTGGGATTACAGGCACCTGCCACCATGCTGGCTAATTTTTATATTTTTAGTGGAGATGGGGTTTCACCATATTGGCCAGGCTAGTCTCAAACTCCTGACCTCACATGATCTGCCCGCCTTGGCCTCCCAAAGTGCTGGGATTACAGGTGTGAGCCACCGTGCCTGGCCACAATTTAATTATATTATAATAAAGCAATAAAGAATGTTTCAGAGCCTAGTGATGGATCATTTAGTCTAACATCTCATAACAACTTTGAAAAGCACAAGATATCAAATTTTTTTGTTTTGTTTTGTTTTGTTTTTGAGACAAAGTTTCACTCTTGTTGTCTAGGCTGGAGTGCAGTGGCACGATCTTGGCTCACTGCAACCTCCACCTCCTCGGTTCAAGTGATTCTCCTGCCTCAGCCCCCCAAGTAGCTGGGATTACAGGCATGCGCCACCATGCCTGGCTAATTTTGTATTTTCTGTAGAGATGAGATTTCACCATGTTGGCCAGGCTGGTCTCGAACTCCTGACCTCAGGTAATCCACCTGCCTCAGACTCCCAAAGTGCTAGGATTACAGGCATGAGCCACCGCACCCGGCTGATATCAATGTTAAAATTGTGGCATACAGAAAGTTTAATAAAGAAGGAAATGTGGAGAGTAAAATGTAGTTGTAATCCTATTAAAGGCCTTGTCCATTTTCTTTTTTCGTCTGCCAAGAACAAGCAGAGAGTCTTGTCCGTGATGAAAGACTGACAGTGTATTAAAATGCTTAAAGTATTAGGAGGTGGAACACACTTTCAAAGGCAGTTAATAACATTCGCCATATGAACAGTCATTTGATTTAGCACAATAATCTCAGCATGAAATGTGTAATTTTGCACATAACTGAGTGGCCCCTCCATCTCTGCTACACAGCTCACAGCTCCCTAACCTATCCTGCCCCAAGTCTGACCATCATAAATGCACATCCTCTTTACCTCACTCAGGAATCCAAGTCCCATAATGATTACAGAGTGGCTGCTCAGATTATACTCAATAGCCCCGAGATGGGAGAGCCTGAAAGCTAGCCAGTATCAACGACTTTCACCAGGAACAAAGAACTTAATGATCATTCTCCAGCAAACTAACTTATTTTCCAATACCTCCTTAACCTGGGACCTAACTACATGTGGTCTCTTTGTTGCTATTCTTGTTTACTAATTATGACTGCAAGAGATATTTTAATCCAGATATGCTCAATGTATTTCTATTTCCTAATGACAAAGAAGGCTTGATGTACACAGTGCGATGGGTTATCTTTTGTTCCTTTTACTGTGCTCTGATTTGTTACCCATTAAGGCATATTTGGGCAGAAAAAAGAAAAACTGGGAAGTGGATTGCAACACACACATTTCTTTCTTTTTTTTTTTTTTTGAGACGGAGTCTCGCTCTATCACACAGGCTGGAGTGCAGTGGCATGATCTCGGCTCACTGCAAGCTCCGCCTCACAGGTTGAAGTGATTGTCCTGCCTCAGCCTCCTGAATAGCTGGGATTACAGGTGCCCGCCACCTCGGCCGGCTAATTTTTGTATTTTTAGTAGAGACGGGGTTTTGCCATGTTGGCCAGGCTGGTCTTAAACCCCTGACCTCAGGTGATCCACCCACCTCGGCCTCCCGAAGTGCTGGAGTGAGCGAGCCACTGCACCCTACCAACACACACATTTCTTTTTTCTTTTCTTTTCTTTTCTTTTTTTTTTTTTTTTGAGATGGAGTCTCGCTCTGTCGCCCAGGCTGGAGTGCAGTAGTGGCACAATCTCAGCTCACCGCAACCTCTGCCTCCCAGTTCAAGCGATTCTCCTGCCTCAGCCTCCTGAAAGCTGGGATTACAGATGTGTGCCACCACACCCAGCTAATTTTTGTATTTTTAGTAGAGATAGTGTTTCATCATGCTGTCCAGGTTGGTCTCGAACTCCTGATCTCAGGTAATCCGCCTGCCTCTGCCTCCCAAAGCACTGGGATTACAGGTGTGAGCCACCGCGCCCGGCCAACACACAAATTCCTTAAACTGAGAAACCTCTGAAAACATGTGATCTAATTCAGCTTTTCCCTAGAAAAAAATTAAAGAGGCTGGGTGTGGTGGCTCATACCTGTAATCCTAGCACTTTGGGAGGCTGAGGCAGGCAGATCACTTGAGCCCAGGAGTTCAAGACCAGCCTGGGCAATGTGGCAAAACCCCATTTCTTAAAAAAATACAAACATTAGCCAGGCGTGGTGGCACACACCTGTAGTCCCAGCTACTCAGGAGGCTGAGGTGAGAAGATCACCTGAGCCCAGAAGGTCGTGGTTGCAGTAAGCTGAAATCGTGCCACTGTCTCCAGCCTGGGTGACAGTGAAATCTTTTCTTAAAAATAAAAAAGAAAAAAAAAATTTAGGGCCGGGCGCTGTGGCTCACGCCTGTAATCCCAGCACTTTAGGAGGCCGAGGCGGGTGGATCACAAGGTCAGGAGATCGAGACCATCTTGGCTAACACGGTGAAACCCGTCTCTACTAAAAATACAAAAAATTAGCCGGGTGCGGTAGCGGGCGCCTGTAATCCCAGCTACTCGGGAGGCTAAGGCAGGAGAATGGTGTGAACCCGGGAGGCGGAGCTTGCAGTGAGCCAAGATAGCGCCACTGCAGTCCCGCCTGGGCGAAAGAGCCAGGCTGTCTCAAAAAAAAAAAAAAAAAAAAAAAGCAACTTTGGTGCTTGTTCAAGCACTCTTATCATGGTGTCAAATTCTACCATAAATTATAACACTCAAAACATACGTACTTTTAAAAGAAAAATAAAAGCAAGCCATTTAAAAATAATATTTTTGGTCAGGCATGGTGGCTTGTCCCTGTAATCCCGGCACTTTCGGAGGCCAAGGTGAACGGATTGCTTGAGTCAGGAGTTCGAGACCAACCTGGGCAACATAGGGAGATTCCATCTCTACAAAAAAATTTAAAAAATTAATCAGGCGTGATGGCACACACCTATAATTCCAGCTACTTGGGAGGCTGAGGTGAGAGGATCCCTTGAGCCCAAGAGTTAAGAGGCTGCAGTGAGCTATGATCGCACCACTGCACTTCAGCCTGGATGATAGCACAAGACCCTGTCTCAAAAAATGAAATAAAACAAAAACCAAAAAAAAATTTTTTTTTCTAAATGTCACTTGTTGGTTTTTTGTTTTTGTTTTTGTTTTTTGAGACAGAGTTTCGCTCTGTCACCCAGGCTAAAGTGCAGTGGTGCGATCTCGGCTCACTGCACCCTCCGCCTCCCGGTTCAAGTAATTCTCCTGCCTCAGCCTCCGGAGTAGCTGGGATTACAAGTGTGCACCACCACACCGGGCTAACTTTTTTCTTTTTTCTTTTTTTTTGTATTTTTAGTAGAGACAGGGTTTCACCATGTTGTCCCGGCTGGTCTCGAACTCCTGACCTCATGCTATCTGCCTGCCTTGGCCTCCCAAAGTGTTGGAATTACAGGCGTGAGCCACTGTGCCCAGCCTAAAAACTAAATCTTACTATTGGGCTATTTTGCACATCTTTTGGTATCCAGATCAAAATTAGTGGAAGTGAAATGGAAATATAATCTAAAAGAATTTCTGTCTGCTGGATTCTTAGGCCCAGAATCTTCTGAATGGCAGGGAAAGGAGGTTCTGCTCATCTTACTAATTATCCCTTTTTTATCTGGAAGTAACTGCTTTTCTGGCTGGTTTATTTGTGCCACTTTCTTTTTCTTTGTAGGAAATGGTATAAATGGGGGTAGATCTTCTTGGTTTATGTTCAGGAGAATGTTTCTGACCTTTTTTTTCCTATTAATGTTGCAAAACAGCGTTCCTCGGGGCTTCCCAAGCTTTGGTCTCTTGGCAACAGACTTCGGTCAGAGCACAGTTACCAATAGGCTGTGGAGGGTCGAATTCAGCACGACACACACAGCACTGGCTCCAGGGATCCAGAGAGTGGGAATGCTGTGCTTAGCAGTCTTCGAAGGCAGGCTGGGGTTGAATATTGTGCCTGTCAGATAAACCTCATCCATTAGCCACTCTAGGAGGTGCGGCTTTTCAGCTGCATCACATTGTGGAGCATCCCATGGACAACGGAAGGCTTTTTTTTTGTTTTTTGTTTTTTTGTTTTGAGACAGGGTCTCTGTTAACCAGGCTGGAGTGCAGTGGTGCAATCACAGCTCACTGCAGCCTTGACTTCCTGGGCTCAAGTCATCCTCTTGTTTCCTCCTGGGACTACAGGCACGCAACACCATGCCTGGCTAATTTTAAATTTTTCGTAGAGATGGGGGTCTCGCTATATTGCCCAAGTTGGCCTCCAATTCCTGGGCTCAAGAGGTCCTCCCACCTCAGCCTCCCAAAGTTGCTGGGATTACAGGCATGAGCCACCATACCCACCCAACAATGAACATCTCCACTGAACACCGACATCTAGTTCCTTCAGCACGTGGTCTTGGAGCAGTTGCCTGCTGGAGACACATTTTAGCTGGAGTGCGATGATGCTGGACAACAGAGTGTACTTGCCAGAGCCTAGGGCCCCCAGGCTCACTGTGATCAGCAGCTGCTTAGAGACATCTGTGCTGGAGAGAAAATCAGGCTCCCTCCAGGCAGACCGGGAGGAGAGTTTTGGCTTGCCTGGCCTGCTCACCCAGCTCTTTCTCATCTTCACTTGCTAATTTGCATGCCTTTTTTGGAGGGGGGATGGGCAGAGTTGGTAAGTCTTTTAACTCACTTGCACACTTACCTGCCATCTATAATCATGCTCCTCCACTTTTTAACATCTTTTAACAGGGGTATAATTTTCTTAGAATGAAATCCTTAAATTTTAAGTGGAGTTGGTTGAGTCTTGACAGAAGCATACACTTCTGTAACCCACACCGTTCTCAAGATAAAAACACCTCCACTGCCCTGGGAAGGCACTCCCTGCCCTTCTCTGTTCATCTCCCACACCCCCATCCCAGTACAATAAGCCACAGGAAGAGTCTGGTGTCCTGAATTTTTTCTGGGTTTTTTTTGTTAGTTTATTTTTATTTTTATTTTTTTTGAGACGGAGTCTCACTCTGTCCAGCAGGCTGGAGTGCACTGGCATGATCTCAGTTCACTGGAACCTCCATCTCCCAGGTTCAAGCAATTAATTCTTGTGCCTCAGCCTCCCGAGTAGCTGGGAGTACAGGCATGCACCATCACGCCTGGCCAGTTTTTGTATTTTAGTAGAGACAAGCTTTCACCTTGTTGCCCAGGCTGGTCTCGAACTCCTGACCTCCAACGATCCAGCCACCTTAGCCTCCCAAAGTGCTGAGATTACAGGCATGAGCTATTGTACCTGGCCACATTATGATTTTTTTTTTTTTTTTTTTGAGACAGAGTTCTGCTCAGTTGCCCAGGCTGGAGTGCAGTGGCATGATCTCAGCTCACTGCAACCTCCGCCTCCCAGGTTCAAGCAATTCTCCTGCCTCAGCCTCCCCGAGTATCTGGGATTACAGGTGCCTGCCCCCATGCCTAGCTAATTTTTTTTTTTTTTTTGCATTTTTAGTAGTGACAGGGTTTCACCACCTTGGCCAGGCTAGTGTCAAACTCCTGACCTCAAGTGATCTGCCCGCCTCGGCCTCCCAAATTGCTGGGATTACAGGCATGAGCCACCGCGCCCAGCCCGCATTATGATTTTTAATCATTGTTTTATATTGTAAGCAATTGTTCATGGTAATACACAGAAGGAAGCCATATTGACTGACTGTCAAGTACTTTGTGAATATTATCTCATTTATTTCTCACAACAACTTTCTCAGGTATTGTTATCCCAGTTTTACAGATGAGGCAGCTGAGACCCAGAAAGGTGGAGCTGCTTAGCTAGGCAGCATGGGCCTTATATGGTGGGGCTATTATTAGGAACCAAGCCTGTGCAATTCCCCAGTTCCTGTCCCGACCCTGTCCACACTGCCTCAATAAAAACCCTTATGAGTGGCAGTCTTTGAAATACCAGGGTCCTGTGCAGGTGGGACAGAGGCAAGACTTGATCTAGAAGGTGTCAGAACCCTGGGTCTGTAAGTCCTTGGGAAGGGCCTTGAGTTGACCGTAATGTGCTGGAGTCTGCACACCTCAGCTCCTGAGCGCTGACTGCTTAATTTTCAGGTTGATGTCAAGTTGGTAGCTTGAAATCGGCCACAGTGAAAGACTTCACACCAAGGAAATTGGCACATGCTACAAACCAGGGCTGCCTTTGTACCCCAGAGAGCTGGTTGTTAAACACGTACCAGCACGCCACTGGGGATACGCACCATGCTGACTACGGTTTTCTGAGCGGAATCATCCACAATCTAATAAGCCTTCCTACGTGGTTGAGTGAAATGGCACAGGAGCCTAGGGTCTGATCTGAGTTTGGGGGCCCACCGGGCATGCAACTGTGAGCATGGTGCTCCTACTCTGGAGTTTCAGGTTGGTTTTCTGCAATGAAAAGAAGAACAGCCAAGGCACATGGAGTGAGGGTCCTAATAGCGTGTCTGGCCCCAACTTTCTGCTTCTCCCAGGCTATAGGGTGGAGTTAGAGAAGGGCAGGACCAGGCAGGTTTTAATAGTCTCTTAGCCATTAATAATGTAGAAAGCTGCCTGGAGAGACAGATCTTAATTTTGGTTTGGCAAGAGAAGCTGCTATTTAAAAGTTACTGGTTGTTTTTCAGCCTGGAAGGACACGGAAAGTCACTTGGAGGCTGAGCTGTCCAGGGCTGCTTTGCTCCCAATCTCTCTCTCTCTCTCTCTCTGTGTGTGTGTGTGTGTGTGTGTGTGTGTGTGTGAAAGTATCCTTTGCACACTGACAGAAGCTGCCTCTCTAAACTGGTGTCTATGAAGACAGGAGCAAGGAAAAAAATTTGCCTTCTTTTTTTTTTTCAGACAGGATCTCACTCTGTTGCCCAGGCTGGAGTACAGTGGTGTGATCTCTGATCACTGCAAACTCCACTTCCGGGGCTCAAGTGATCCTCCCATGTCAGCCTCCCCAGTAGCTGAAACTACAGGCATGTGCCACCACACCCAGCTAATTTTTTTTTTTTTTTTGAGACTGAGTCATGCTCTGTCACCCAAGCTAGAGTGCAGTGGCGTGATCTTGGCTCACTTCAACCTCCGCCTCCCAGGTTCAAGTAATTCTCCTGCCTCAGTCTCCCAAGTAGTTGAGACTATTTGCATGCACCACCACACCCAGCTAAATGTTTTTGTATTTTTAGTAGAGATGGGGTTTCACCATGTTGGCCAGGCTGGTCTCGAACTCTTGACTTCAGGTGATCTGCCCAACTCAGTCTCCCAAAATGCTGGGATTACAGGTGTGAGGCACTGCGCCTGGCTCTCTGGCTAATTTTTATATTTTTTGTAGAGACAGGATCTCACCATGCTGGCTAAGCTGGTCTTTTTTTTTTTTTTTTTTTTTTGAGATGGAGTCTCGCTCTGTCTATCACCCAGGCTGGAGTGCAGTGGTGCAATCTAGGCTCACTGCAACCTCCGCCTCCCGGGTTCAAGTGATTCTACTGCCTCGGCCTCCCGATTAGCTGGGATTACAGGTGCCCGCCACCATGCCCGGTTAATTTTTGTATTTTTAGTAGAGACAGGGGTTTCGCCGTGTTGGCCAGTCTGGTCTGGAACTCCTGAACTCAGGTGATCTGCCCGCCTTGGCCTCCCAAAGTGCTCGGATTACAGGTGTGAGCCACCTTGCCCAGCCCAAGCTGGCCTTAAACTACTGGATTTAAGCAATCTGTCCGCCTCAGTCTCCCAAAGTGCTGGGATTATAGGCATGAGCCACTGAACCCACCCAAAATTTGCATTCTAGGAATAATCAGCTGGAGATGCTAACCCCTTCCCTTTGAAGGTCTGTGTGGTTCGACTATCTGTGAAGCCCTACAATGCCTTTTCTCTTTCTATTCTCTCTGGTATTCCTAGTAGATCTTATCCCTCCTTCTGAATGTATTTATCCCTTATCTTTCCTTTCAGATTCGAAATTAATTTGAAAAAAAATAGAAAATATAGGTAAACAAAATTAAGGCGGGCAAAGCAGGCATTATGAGAGATGACCACTCCAAATTCACAAGCACATATACCACCATGAACTCCTTGCCCATATCCATTCAGGCTGCCTTTCAGTTATATACAAATATGGATGTAGAAGAGGACTTACTGAAGATGTGCTGTATGTAGCCTGTTATTTTCCCTTGACAATGTATATCTTAGACACATTCAGGTTATAAATATACATGGGGAGAGATCATCATGAATAAATAAATATAAAATATATCAAGGGATGATAACTGCCATAAAAAATAGTAAAGCAGGCTTAGGGGTAGGAAGTGATCAGAAAGACAATCTTAGATACATTCGCTCTGATCAGGTGACATTTGAGCAGTGATTTGAATCATGTGAATCACTGGAAGAATATTCTTGGCAGAAGTGAAGGGCTGGAGGTGAGTATGTGATGATGTGCTTTGTGGATTAGGGGTTAAGCACAGAAGGGACAGTTTTCGAAGGTCACTGTGGCTGCTGAGTGGGGAATAGACTATAGGTGGGCAATGGTGAAAATGGTTAAGAGCCAAATTAAATAATTGGGAGAGAGATGAGGGCGGCTTGCCCTAGGGTGTTGACTGTGGAGGTACCAGATATACATGTATGTGTGTGTGTGTGTGTGTGTGTGTGTATAGATAGATACATACATATTACACATATATATTATGTATTATACTTACATATTATGCACACATACATTTTTTATAACATACATATACATGCATACATATACACACATAAGCATACATATATTTTTATATACATATAAAAATATACATTATATATGTGTATATATAATGTATGTTATACATGTTATATATAATATAAAATACATGTATATAATATATAAATACAATAGATGTATGTTTATGTATATATGTATAATATATGTATGCATCTATAATATGTCTTATACCTCCACAGTCACCACCCTAGTGCAAGCCACCTCATCTCTCTCCTGGATTATTTAATTTGGCTCTTAACTATTTTCACTTTTGCTCACCTACATACATACATACATACATATTTATATATATTATATATTATATAATATATATATATATTTTTTTTGAGACAGAGTCTCACTCTGTCACCCAGGCTGGAGTGCAGTGGCACGATCTCGGCTCACTGCAACCTCTGCCTCCTGGGTTCAAGTGATTCTCCTGCCTCAGTCTCCCAGGTAGCTGGGATCCAGGCACCCGCCACCACGCCAAGCTAATTTTTGTATTTTTAGTAGAGATGGGGTTTCACCATGTTGGCAGATTGGTCTCGAACTCCTGACCTCAGGTGATCTACCTGCCTTGGCCTCCCAAAGTGCTGGGATTACAGGCGTGCACCACAGTACCTGGCCTTATATTATATATATTTATACTTTATATATATTATATATTTTTAAATATATATTATATATGTGTTTAATATATGTGTATATATATATATTTTTTGAGATGGAGTCTTGCTCTGTCTTGCCCCAGGCTGGAGTGCAGTGGCACCATCTCAGCACACTGCAGCCTGTGCCTCCTGGGTTCAAGCAATTCTCCTGTCTCAGCCTCCTGAGTAGCTGGGAATATAGGCGTGCCTAGGTAATTTTTGTATTTTTAGTAGAGACAGGGTTTCATCATGTTGGCTAGACTGGTTTCAAACTGCTGACCTCAGGTGATCTATCCACCTCAGCTTCCCAAAGTGCTGGGATTACAAGTGTGAGCCACCACGCCCAGCCTATATTTATATTATATATATTATATAATATATATTTATACAAATATATATAAATATATGTATATGTTATATGCATATATAATATATAATGTATTATATATCTATATTATCTATTTTGTATGCATATTATACATATTTTATATATGTATATAGGATATTCACTATGTTGCCCATGCTGATCTCAAACTCCTGGGTTCAAGCAATCCTCCTGCCTTAGCCTCCTGAGTAGCTGGGATTATAGGAATGTGCTTCTGCATCCTGCTAGGGATCTATTTTGAAGACAGCTGACAGCATTGCTGATGGATAGAGAAGGGAGACATGAGAGAAGAATCAAGAAGGACACAGTATTTTTGGCCTGAAAAATCAGATGAATAGAGCTGTCACTAATGAGATGGGAGAAGAGTGGGAGAAGAACAGGTTTTGTGGGGAAAGTAAAGATTTAATTTTGGTTATATTCAGTTTGAACCACCATGACTTACTTTTTTTTTTCTTCCTTTTTTTAATTGACAGGGTTTTTATATCACCAAGTGGAAAAGGTTACCAGGCAGTGAGATTCTTTGCCTGGGGGTCAGGGGAGCGGTGAGAGTTGGTGACACAAATCTGGGGTTGTTGGAATAACAATGGGATTGAAAGCCATGGAATTGGATGACAGTGCCTCCAAAGGGAATATAGGTAAGAAGAAGTCCAAGGGCTGTATCTTGGGGACTGTCACCATTTAGAGGTTGAAAAAGTGAGGAGGTAGGTGGCTTACACCTGTAATCCTAGCATTTTGGGAGGTTGAGGTGGGAAGATCACTGGAGCCCAGTAGTTTGACACCAGGCTGGGCAACATAGTGAGACCCCATCTCTACAAAAAATAAACAAAACTAGTAGGGTGTAGTGGTAAGCGCCTGTAGTCCTAGCTACTTAGGAGACTGAGACAAGAGAATCGCTTGAGCTATGATCCACCACTGCACTCCATCCTTGGTGACAGAGCAAGAAGACACTGTGAAAGAAAGAGAGAGAGAGACAGAAAGAAAGAAAGAAAGAAAGAGAGAGAGAGAGAGAGAAAGAAATAAAAGAAAGAAGGAAGGAAGGAAGGAAAGAGGGAGGAAGGAAGGAAGAAAGAAAGAGAGAGAGTCCAGGCGCGGTGGCTCATGCCTGTAATCCCAGCACTTTGGGAGGCTGAGGTGGGCGGATCACGAGGTCAGGAGTTCAAGACCAGCCTGACCAACTTGGTGAAACGCCGTCTCTACTAAAAAGACAAAAATTAGCTGGGCATGATGGTGGGCGCCTGTAATCCCAGCTACTCAGGAGGCTGAGGCAGGAGAATCGCTGAACCTGGGAGGCAGAGGTTGCAGTGAGCCGAGATCGTGCCATTACGCTCCAGCCTGGGTGACAGAGCGGCACTCCATCTCCAAAAAAAAAAGGAGAAAGAAGAAAAGAAAAGAAATCATATTTAGCCAGGCATTGTGGCTCATATCTGTAGTCCAAGCACTTTGGAAGATCGACAGAGGAGGACAGCTTTAGCCCAGGAGTATGAGACCATCCTGTGCAACATGATGAAACCCCATCTCTACAAAAAAATTAAAAATTTAGCAGGATGTGGTAGCAGGTGCCTGTGGTCCCAGCGACATGGAAGGCTGAGACAGGATGATCGCTGATGCCCAGGATTTTGAGGCTGCAGTGAGCTATGATGGTGCCAGTGCACTCAGCCTGGGCAATAGAGAGACCCTGTCTTTCAAAACTACAATACCAAGGTTGGGCGCAATGGCTCACGCCTATAATCCCAGAACTTTGGGAGGCTGAGGCGGGTGGAACACTTGAGGTCAGGAGTTCGAGACCAGCCTGGCCAAAATGGCGAAACCCCGTCTCTACTAAAAATACAAAAATTAGCCAGGTGTCATGGCAGGCGCCTGTAGTCCCAACTACTTGAGAGGCTGAGGCAAGAGGATCGCTTGAACCTGGGCCACTTGAACCTGGGAGGCAGAGGTTGCAGTGAGCCGAGATTGCACCACTGCACGCAAGCCTGGGTTACAGAGAAAGACTTCGTCTCAAAAAAAAAGAAAATAATAGGCCGGGCGTGATGGCTCACGCCTGTAATCCCAGCACTTTGGGAGGCGGATGCAGGAGGATCACTTGAGGTCAGGAGGTTGAGACCAGCCTGGCCAACATGGTGAAACCCTATCTCTACTAAAAATACAAAATTAGCCAGGCGTGGTTACGCTCACCTGTAATCCCAGCTACTTGGGGAGCTGAGGCAGGAGAATTGCTTGAACCTGGGAGGTGGAGGTTTACAGTGAGCCAAGATCCCGCCATTGCACTCCAGCCTGGGCAAAAAGAGCAAAACTCTGTCTTAACAAAAAAAAAAAAAAGAAAGAAAGAAAAGAAAATAATAGCTATTTAGTCACTTTCCAATCTCTATTTCTTCCTCCTCCTCTTCCTCCTCCTCCTTCTTATGTTGTGACTTGGATAAATCTCTTCTTGATGGTTGGCCTTTTCAAGTTTTCTATTTATTTTGGGGTCAGTTCTCAAACTTCCTGCATTCTGGGAAATTTTATCACCTTTTATTTCAAATCCTTCAACTACAATTTGTTTTTTAATTTTAGCAACCAGATTTTTAGTTCCAAGAGGACTTTCTTGTTCTCTATTCACTTTTCAGAGCACCCTGTTGTTGTTTAATGGATGCAATAGCCTCACATTTCCCTAGAAATACTAACTAGGATCTCTTAAATTATCTGTGCTACCTCTGAAATCCTTTTTTATACTTGTTTCTATTGGTCTTCTTTCACATAGCAAGCTTTCCTCAAATGCCTGGAAAGTCTTGTTTGGTGTTTGGGGTTTTGTTTTGAGACAGGGTCTCATTTTGTCACCCAGGCTGGAGTACAGTGGTATGAACAGCCCCCACCTCCTAGACTGAAGCAGTCCTCCCACCTCAGCTTCCTGAATAGCTGGGACTACAGGCGTGTGCCATCACACCTGGCTAATTTTTGTGTTTTTTTATAGAGACAGAGTCTCACTATGTTGCCCAGGCTGGTCTTTTTTTATTATTATTATTATTATTATTATTATTATTATTATTATTATTAGAGATGGAGTCTCGCTCTGTCACCCAGGCTGGAGTGCAGTGGTGCGATCTTGGCTCACTACAACCTCCACCTCCCGGGTTCAAGCGATTCTTCTGCCTCAGCCTCTCAAGTAGCGGGGACTACAGGCATGTGCCACCACACCCAGCTAATTTGTGTATTTTTAATAGAGACGGGGTTTTGCCATGTTGGCCAGGCTAGTCTCGAACTCCTGAACTGAAGTGATCCACCTGCCTCGGCCTCCCAAAGTGCTGGGATTACAGGTGTGAGCCACTGTGTGTGGCCCCAGGCTGGTCTTGAGCTCCTGAGGTCAAGCATTCTGCCTGTCTCAGCCTGCCGAAGTGCTGGGATTATAGGCATGAGCCACAGCACCCGGCCTGATGTATTTTTTTTATTATTATTTTTTTTTGAGGTGGAGTCTCGCTCTGCCGCCCAGGCTGGAGTGCAGTGGCGCGATCTCGGCTCACTGCAAGCTCTGCCTCCCGGGTTCACGCCATTCTCCTGCCTCAGACTCCCGGGTAGCTGAGACTACAGGCACCCACCACCACACCCGGCTAATTTTTTGTATTTTTTAGTAGAGACGGGGTTTCACTGTGTTAGCCAGGATGGTCTCGATCTCCTGACCTCGTGATCCGCCCGCCTCGGCCTCCCAAAGTGCTGGGATTACAGGCATGAGCGACCGTCTCCGGCCAACTTTTGTATTTTTAATAGAGACAGGGTTTCACTATGTTGGCCAGGCTAGTCTCGAACTCTCGACCTCAGATGATCCGCCTGCTTCGGCCTCTCAAAGTGCTAGGATTACAGGCATGAGCCACTGGGACTGGCTGCATTCACTCTTTCTTAAAAATGTACATCAGGGCCGGGCGCGGTGGCTCACGCCTGTAATCCCAGCACTTTGGGAGGCCGAGGCGGGCGGATCACGAGGTCAGGAGATCGAGACCATCCTGGCTAACACGGTGAAACCCCGTCTCTACTAAAAATACAAAAAATTAGCCGGGCGTGGTAGCGGGCGCCTGTAGTCCCAGCTACTCGGGAGGCTGAGCAGGAGAATGGCGTGAACCCGGGAGGCGGAGCTTGCAGTGAGCCGAGATCGCGCCACTGCACTCCAGCCTGGGCGACAGAGCGAGACTCCGTCTCAAAAAAAAAAAAAAAAAATGTACATCAGGCAGGCCGGGCGCAGTGGTTGACTCCTGTAATCCTGGGAGGCAGAGGTTGCAGTGAGCCGAGATGACGCTACTGCACTCCAGCCTGGGTGAAAGAGCGAGACTCCGTCTCAGAAAAAAAAAAAAAAGAAAGAAAGAAAAAAAGAGTGAATGCAAAGGCTCTGCAGGATTTTGCGTGTACTTGCTAGATTTCTGACTGAAGGCTTCATTTCTGGAGGAATGGGAGGGGCCATGACGGTGAAAGGGTACCTCTAAAGGAGGAATTTATTTGGGACGGTAGCTCCCGCTTCAACTGTCTTCATTATCTTCAGAGTGTGTTTAGTTTCTCTCCCCCACCCCACTGCCTGACAAGGTCAATTTCTTTAGAAAAGAACCCTCCCGTTTTAGTCTGCTGTGCTGTGTGGTGGAGGGTTGGTTGAGTGGAGCATTCAATTAACACTTAGATTTACAGCCCATTTATTACTTCAACTCTTTATCTCAATTCTCATTTCCCAGTCAGAAACTTCTCTAGAATTTTACCACTAAAGGAGACTCTCTTTTCCAACGTCCTCCCCACCCCCCCCATTTTCTAATTTGTTGCTTTCTCCAATATGGTTCATTATTAACTTTTACGCATTCAGTTTCCATCACCGGGACATTTGTTAAAACCTCTAGTTCAGCTGGGCGTGGTGGCTCATGCCTATTATCCCTGCACTTTGGGAGGCCAAGGAGGGGTGGATCACCTGACGTCAGGAGTTTGAGACCAGCCTGACCAGCATGGTGAAACCTCGTCTCTACTAAAAATACACACAAATTAGCCGGGCGTGGTGGTGCAGGCCCTGTAATCCCAGCAACTTGTGAGGCTGAGGCAGGAGAATCGCTTGAACCCGGGAGGGCGAGGTTGCAGTGAGCCAAGATTGTGCCATTACACTCCAGCCTGGGCGACGAGCGACGAGAGCCAAACTCCGTTTCAAAAAAAAAAAAAAAAAACACCTCTAGTTCACTGGTGAATGAATTGCCTCCTCTGCTTCTTTTAGGTGTAGGTATCTCATTTATTTATTTATTTATTTATTTATTTATTTATTTATTTATTTGAGACAGGGTCCCAAACTGTCACCCAGCTGAAATGCAATGGCACAATCTTGGGTCACTGGAATCTCTGCCTCCCAGGTTCAAGCGTTCCTCCCACCTCAGCCTCCTGAGGAGCTGGGACCACAGGAGTAGACAACCACACTCGGCTCATTTTTGTAATTTTTTTTTTTTTTGTAAAGATGGGGTTTTGCCATGTTGCCCTGGCTGGTCTTAAACTCCTGGGCTCAAGTCTGGTCTCGAACTCCTGGCCTCAAGCGACCTGCCTGCCTTGACCTCCTAAGGTGCTGGGATTACAGGTGTGAGCCACCGTGCCCAGCCACAGTTGTTACTTCTGATTTACTCTCTTAGGTGTCTAATCAAAATCTGATTTATGGGTCACTTTTCCTACTACTGCTTCTGATGACAATTCTACTGTGTATTTACTATGAGGCATTGTGCTCATATTTATTTCATTGCCACAGCAACACTGGGAAGTAGGTATTATTTCCATTTTATAGGTGAGTGCGTCTGCCTAGCCAGAGTCATCCTTTTGAAACACAGCTCTTAAAACCCCAAGTCCTTTCACAGCTTTCTTTCTTTTCTCTTTTCTCTTTTTTTTGAGGCAGAGTCTTACTCTGCCGCCCAGGCTGGAGTGCAGTTGCGCAATCTTGGCTGGAGTGCAGTTGTGCAATCTTGGCTCATGGCAACCTCCGCCTCCTGGGTTCAAGTGATTCTCCTTGTCTCAGCCTCCTGAGTAACTGGGACTACAGGCACACACCACCATGCTCAGCTAATTTTTGTATTTTTAGTAAAGACGGGGTTTTGCCATGTGGCCAGGCTGGTCTCAAACTCCTGACCTCAAGTGATCCGCCCGCCTTGGTCTTGCAAAGTGCTGGGATTACAGGCGTGAGCCACTGTGCCCGGCCCTTTCATAGCTTTCTGTTGCCCTCAGAATAAAAATCAAAGTAAAAATTCCTTAACTTGGTTTACAAGAAACTCATCGCCTGGCCCCTACAGCTCTGAACTCACCTCACACACTGTGGGCTCCAGCAACACTGACGTTTTCTCAGTTCCTTTCAACACAGTAATCCTGATCTTGCCACCGGTTTTCTTCACCTGAACACTCTCCTGTTCCTACCACCAGCTCCCATTCACCCTTCAGACCTCAGCCTCCGCATCACTCTCCTCTCCCCTCATATTTCTGTCCCCACCCTGAACTAGGTTAAGGCACTCATAGAATGAGTTATCACAGCACTTATCCCATTTCACTGTTATTGCTGGTGAAACAAACACGGTAATTACATATTTCTTCCATCTTTTCCCTTTACCCCGGGTAGTAGAGTCTTCTGAGGTCAGACGAGATTGGGTGCGTTCTGGGTGGTATGGCCGCAGACGGTAATAGAGTCTTTAATGACATGTAGATCAGATTCCATAACTTCTCAGTCTCTTTCAGCTATTAAAGATGTGTCCAGTTTGACATATTACAACAGACTACTGGAAGGATCAGTAAACTATGGCCTATGGGCCAAATCTGCTCACTCTAATTTTATATATAAGGTTTTATTGAAACAGTCACACCTCACTCATTCTACATTGTCTATGGCTGCTTCTGCACTACATCATTAGAATTGAGTAACTGCTGGCTGGGAGCGGGGGCTCATGCCTGTAAGCCCAGCACTTTGGGAGGCCGAGGCAGGCAGATCACCTGAGGTCAGGAGTTCAAGACCAGCCTGGCCAACATGGTGAAACCCCATATCTACTAAAAATACAAAAATTAGCTGGGTGTGGTGGTGGGCACCTGTAATCCCAGCTATTCGGGAGGCTGAGGCAGGAGAATCACTTGAACCTGGGAGGCAGAGGTTGCAGCAAGCCAAGAGGTTGCAGAGTGCCACTGTATTCCAGCCTGGGGGACAGAGTGAGACTCCATTTCAAAAATAAATAAAGAAACTTATGCAGCTAGCCTGGGTGCAGTGACTCATGCCTATAATTCCAGCACTTTGGGAGGCTGATGCAGGCAGATCGCTTTAGTCCAGGAGTTCAAGACCAACCTGGGTGACATGGCAAAACCCCATCTCTACACAAAACACAAAAATTAGCTGGGTGTGGTGGTGCATGCCTGTGGTCCCAGCTGCTCAGGAGGCTTAAGTGGGAGGATCCCTTGAGCCTGGGAGGTGGAGACTGCAGTGACCCATGATTGCACCACTGCACTCCAGCCTGGGTGACAGGGTGAGACCCAGTCCAAACAAACAAACAAACAAACAAACAAAACAAAAAAACAGATGCAGCAACTTTGGAAAACAGTTGAGCATTTCCTCAAAATGTTAAACATAGAGTTACCACGTGACCCAGTAGTTCCACTCCTAAGAATATGCTGAAGAGAATTGAAGACATACGTCCATACAAAAACTTGTGCACAAATGTTTTTAAATGTAGTGTTCATGATAATATCTAAAAGACTGGAAAAAAGGCCAGGCATGGTGGCTCACGCCTGTAATCCCAGCACTTTGGGAGGCCAAGGCGGGTGGATCACCTGAGGGTAGGAGTTTGAGACCAGCCTGGCCAACACAGAGAAACCCCATCTCTACTAAAAATACAAAATTAGCTGGGTGTGGTGGCACATGCCTGTAGTAATCCCAGCCACTCGGGAGGCTGAGGCAGGAGAATCACTTGAACCTGGGAGGCAGAGCTTGTGGTGAGCCGAGATTGAGCCATTGCTCTCCAGCCTGGGCAACAAGAGCGAAACTCCATCCCAAAAAAAAAAAAAAAATTATGCTGAACTTGATTGTGGTGATGGTTGCACAACTCCAAGTATACCAAAAAACAATGAACTGTACACCTCATATATGTGAATTATATGAATGTGAGTTATAGCTCAATAAATCTGTGAAAGAAAGAACAAATAGAAGGAAGAAATAGAAGGAAGGAGGGAAGAGAAGGAGGAAGGGAGGGAAAGGAAAGAAAGAAAAGAAAGCAAAGCAAAGCAAAGGAAAGGAAGAGTGTTCAGTTTAAAAGTCCAATTTCTTTTTCTTTTTTTTTCCCCAAGAAGGAGTCTTGCTCTGTCACCCAGGCTGGAGTTGAGTGGCGCAATCTCCGCTCACTGCAACTTCTGCCTCCTGGGTTCAAGCAATTCTCCTGCCTCAGCCTCCTGAGTAGCTGGGATTACAGGCACCCGCCACCACGCATTTTTGTATTTTTAGTAGAGACGGGTTTCACCATAGTGGTCAGGCTGGTCTCGAACTCCTGACCTCAGGTGATCTGCCCGCCTCAGCTTCCCAAAATGCTGGGATTATGAATGTAAAGCGCTGTAGAATAATTTTGCTCATGGAAAATGCTCAAAGTTGAAACAGGCTTAGTAGAAATGAGAAGAAAAATATATACAGATGAAAAATATACAGATGAAAATAGAGGTTGGTGAGAAATGAAAATAGAGTCTTTTGGCCAGAACCGCCGTCTTCCAGTAATTTGCCAAAATGATGAACACAAAGGGAAAGAGGAGAGGCATCCGATATATGTTCTCTAGGCCTTTGAGAAAACATGGAGTTGTTCCTTTGGTCCCATATATGCAAACCTATAAGAAAGGTGATATTGTAGACATCAAGGGAATGGGCACTGTTCAAAAAGGAATGCCCCACAGTGTTACCATGTCTAAACTGGAAGAGTCTACAACGTTCCTCAGCGTGCTGTTGGCATTGTTGTAAACAAACAAGTTAAGGGCAAGATTCTTGCCGGAGAATTGATGTGCGTATTGAGCATATTAAGCATTCTAAGAGTCAGGATAGCTTCCTGAAGCGCATGAAGGAAAATGATCAGAAAAAGAAAGAAGCCAAAGAGAAAGGTACCTGGGTTCGACTGAAGCGCCAGCCTGTTCCACCCAGAGAAACGCACTTTGTGAGAACCAGTGGGAAGGAGCCTGAGCTGCTGGAACCTATTCCCCATGAATTCATGGCATAATAGGTGTTAAAAAGAAAAAGAAAAAGAAAAGACCTCTGGGCTGTTAAAAAGAAAAAAAAAAGGAAATGAAAATGGAGGTTGGTAAATAGTGAGAAATGCTATTATAATAAGCAAATACAATTCAGCCCAAATGTCTGATCCCAGGAGTTTAGAGTTTGCAAGCGTAACTACTTTGCTGTGAAACAAACCTCATGCAAACGCAGGACATGGCATTTGTATATATTTCTTTTGTTTGTTTTCCCCAGTCACCATTTTAAGTATATATTTATTTACATAGATTACTTCCCTTTCTTCTTTCAGAGGCACCAAACTGGGCCGGGTGTGCTGGCTCACGCCTGTAATCCCAGCACTTTGGGAGGCCGAGGCGGGCAGATCATGAGGTCTGGAGATCAAGACCATGCTTGCTAACGCGGTGAAACCCCGTCTCTACTAAAAATACAAAAAAATTAGCCGGGCGTGGTGGCGGGCGCCCGTAATCCCAGCTACTCAGGAGGCTGAGGCAGGAGAATGGTGTGAACCCAGGAGGTGGAGCTTGCAGTGAGCCAGCCTGGGCGACACTCCAACCTGGGCTACAGAGCAAGACTCCATCTCAAAAAAAAAAAAAAATTATCAAAGGCACCAAACTGGTAACAAGTTATTTCCAATACAACAGAATGATAAGTACAAACAGTATACAAAAATTATATCCATATACAAAAATTAGCCAGGTGTGGTGGTGCACACCTGTAGTCCCAGCTACTCCAGATATAGGAGAATTTCTTGACCTGAGAGGTGGAGTTTGCAGTGAGCCAAGATCGCACCACTGCACTCCAGCCTGGGTGACAGAATAAGGCTCTTTCTCAAAAAAAAAAAAAAAAAAAAAAAAAAATTAGCTGGGGCAAGCTGTGGCAGGTGCTACAGGGAAGGCGGAGGCACAAGAATCGCTTGAACCCGGGAGGCAGAGGTTGCAGTGAGCAGAGATCATGCCACTGTACTCCAGTCTGGAAGAGTGAGACTCCATCTCAAAATAAATAAATAAATAAATAAATAAATAAATAAATAAATAGAAATAAGAAAGAAAAAAATAAAACATAAGAACCAAGGAGAAAAACTCAGCAGATTGCCTAAATCACCAGAGTCTAGTTTTGTTTTCCTATTCTGTACTTCCCTCCTTTTCCCCCAGTGTTCTCCTCTTCTTCCTCTTCTCCTTCTTCTTCTTCTTCTTGCTCTTCCTCTTCTTCTTTTTTTTTTTTTTCGTTTTTGAGACGGAGTCTTGCTCTTGTCGCCCAGGCTGGAGTGCAATGGCACGATGTAGGCTCACTGCCTCCGTCTCCCAGGTTCAAGCGATTCTCCTGCCTCAGCCTCTCAAGTAGTTGGGATTACGAGCGCCCGCCACCACACCTGGCTAATTTTTGTATTTTTAGTAGAGATGGGATTTCACCATGTTGGCCAGGCTGGTCTTGAATTCCTGACCTCATGATCTGCCTGCCTTGGCCTCCCAAAGTGCTGGGATTACAGGCGTAAGCCACTGCTCCTGGCCTTCTTTTTTTTTTTTTTTTCTTTTTTTTTGAGACAAGGTGTTGCTCTGTTGCCCAGGCTGGAGTGCCATGGCATGATCTCAGCTCACTGCAACCTCCGCCTCCCAGGTTTAAGCAATTCTCCTGCCTCAGCCTCCCAAGTAGCTGGGATTACATGTGCCCCTCACCAAGCCTGGCTAATTTTTTGTATATTTAGTAGAGACGGGGTTTTGCCACTTTGGCCAGACTGGTCTTGAACTCCTGACCTCAGGTGATCAACTCCCCTCGGCCTCCCAAAATGTTGGGATTACAGGTGTGAGCCACTGCGCCTGGCCTGGTACAATTTTTTTTAAGCATATAAGGTGCCACCATATTTGTGTAGCCAAGGCCAGGAGTGTGATTGCTTTGGAATTCTGACTGGGGCACGTGTGGTATAATCCCAGCACTTTGGGAGGCTGGGGTGGGAGAATCACTTGAGGCCAGGAGTTTGAGGATGCAGTGAGCTATGAACATGTCACTGCACTCCAGCCTCAGCAATAGAGTGAGATTCTGTCTCAAAAAGAAACATAAAACAAAAACCAAAAACCTAACCTTTGTTCTGAGAGCCTGCTTCTTTCAGTGTTTCTATCACACCTCTTTTTTTTTTTTTTTTTTTTTGAGACAGGGTCTCACTTTGTCGTCCAGACTGGAGTGCTGTGGTGCTTCCACAGTTCACCATAGCCTGGACCTCCTGGGTTCAAGCGATCCTCCCATCTCAGCCCCACAAATAGCTGGGACCACGGGCACGAGTCACCATGCCTGAGTAATTTTTGTATTTTGTGTAGAGATGAGGTTTTGCCATGTTGCCCAGGCCAGTCTTCAACTCCTGAGCTCGAGCAATCCGCCCGCCTTGGTTTCCTAAAGTGCTGGGATTACAGGCGTGAGCCACCGCACTCAGCATCTTCTATCACACTTGATGGGGAATTAGAGGTTCACATTCCAGGCCTGGCCTGTCACCTGCACACAGCCCTCTGTTCCTACCATAGCAGATAGAAGATTCTTCCCACCCCATCCAGTGAATCACACTGGGAACTTCTTCAGGGTTCTGACGCCACATAGCAGTTCCTGTAGCCAAGGCCTGGTAGCCAATAGATGCTCCATAAATGGTGAATAGAAACATACATGGGCTGGCCGCGGTGGCTTACGCCTGTAATCACAGCACTTTGGGAGGTTGAGGCGGGTGGATCACCTGAGGTCAGGAGTTTGAGACCAGCCTGGCCAACATGGCAAAACCCCGTCTCTTCTAAAAATACAAAAAAATTATCCGGGCATGGTGGTGGGCACCCATAATCCCAGCTACTCAGGACGCTGAGGCAAGAGAATCACTTGAACCCGGGAAGCGGAGGTTGCAGTGAGCCGAGATCCCGCCACTGCACTCTAGCCTGGGCAACAAGAACAAAACTCTGTCTCAAAAAGAAAAAAAAAAGAAAGAGAGAGAGAGAGAGAGAAACACATGAACAAGCCAGGCATGGTGGCTCACACCTATAATCCCAGAACTTTGGGAGGCCGAGGCCGGTGAACCACTTGAGGCCAGGAGTTTGAGACCAGCCTGGCCAACATGGCAAAGTCCTGTCTCTACTAAAAATACAAAAAAGAAAAAAAAGTAAACAGAGGGGCTGGGTGCGGTGGCTCACGCCTGTAACCCCAGCAGTTTGGGAGGCCAAGCTGGGCAGATCACCTGTGGTCAGGAGTTCGAGACCAGCCTGGCCAACATGGTAAAACCTCATCTCTATTAAAAATACAAAAAAAACTGAGCAAGGTGGCGGGCACCTGTGATCCCAGCTATGAGGGAGGCTGAGGCAGAAGAATTGTTTGAACCTGGGAGGCGGAGGTTGCAGTAAGCTGAGATCTTGCCACTGCACTCCAGCCTGGGTGACAGAGCGAGACTGTCTCAAAAAAAAAAAAAGAAAAAAAAAAGAAAAGAAAGAAACATACACAAACAAGTGAACTGAGTGTTCAGTACATGCACTTGGCATTTATATATTATGTCTTCATCTATGCATATTATTATTTTTTCTTTTTCTTTCTTTCTTTTTTTTTAGATGGAGTCTCGCTCTGTCTCCTAGGCTGGAGTGCAATGGCGCGATCTCGCTGCAACGTCCGCCTCCTGGGTTCAAGTGATTCTCCTGCCTCAGCCTCCTGTGTAGCTGGGATTACAGGCGCATGCCACCACACCCTGCTAATTTTTGTATTTTTAGTAAAGAAGGGGTTTCACCATGTTGGCCAGGCTGGTCTCGAACTCCTGACCTGAAGTGATCTGCCTGCCTCGGCCTAAGTGCTAGGATTTTAGGCATGAGCCACTGCACCTGGCCTATCTATGCATATTTTTCTAATTACAAAATAATACATGATTACTATATAAAATAGTTATGATTATAGAGGTCTATGAAACATGAGTTTCCCCCACAACCCTGCTTGGCAATAACCACTAAAAGCAATTTGGTTTTTTTGTTTTGTTTTGTTTTGTTTGAGACGGAGTCTCACTCTGTCGCCCAGGCTAGAGTGCAGTGGTGTGATCTTGGCTCACTGCAACTTCTGTCTCCCGGGTTCAAGCGATTCTCCTGCCTCAGCCTCCTGAGTAGCTGGGATTACAGGTGCCCACCACCATGCCAGGCTAAATTTTGTATTTTTAGTAGAGACAGGGTTTCGCCATGTTGGCCAAGCTGGTCTCGAACTCTTGACCTCGTGATCCGCCTGCCTCGGCCTCCCAAAGTGCTAGGATTATAGGCATGAGCCACCGTGCCCGGCCCCAGTACAATTTTTTTTTAAGCATATAAGTTTCCACCATGTTTGTGCAGCCAGGACCAGGAGTGCGACTGCTTCAGAATTCTGACTGGGCCAGGTTTGGTGTAATCCTAGCATTTTGGGAGGGTGGGGTGGGAGGATAGCTTGAGCCCAGGAGTTTGAGGCTGCAGTGAGCTATGAACATGCCACTGCACTCCAGCCTGGATGACACAGTGAGACCCTTTCTATAACAATAATAATAATAAAGAATTCTGAATAGGTAAGACTATTGATGATGATGATGATGTTGGACTTGTGTTTACTGAGAGTACTAAGTCCCAGGCTCTGTTCAGAGCACCTTACGTGCATTATCTCCTTTAATTCGAAGAGATTCTCTGAGACAGGTACAGGTAAGTGTGTGCTCCTCATAGGAGCAGTAGAGCCTAGTGGTACCCGGTTGCCTGGTCTCAAATTTCAGGTATACATGCACAAGATATATGGCCTTAGTAACTTTTTTTTTTTTTTGAGACATGGTCTCACTCTCACTGGGGCTGGAGTGCAGTGGCCCCATCATGGCTCACTGCAGCCTCTACCTCCTGGGCTTAAGTGATCCTCATCCTCCTGTTCAGCCTCCCAAGTGGCTGGGACCACAGGCTCATGCAACAGCCCAGCTAATTTTTCTACTTTTTGTAGAAATGGGGGTCTCACTATGTTGCCCAAGCTGGTCTTGAACTCCTGGGCTCAAGCGATACTCCAGGCTCAGCCTCAGCCTCCCAAAGTGCTGGGATTACAGGCATGAACCACTGCACCTGGCCCAGTAACATTCTTACCCTCTCTGTGCCTTAGGTTTCTCGGTAAAACAAAGATGATAATAACACCTCCCTCATAGGGTTGTGGCCCAAATGCAATGAATGAATGTGTACCAAGCATGTGACGTGCCTGGCATGATTTTACAGATGAAGACATGGAGGTGATCCAGTGTAGATTCAAAGCTGCATTCACTGGCCTGGTTCCCTAGCATGAGCGGTCAGTGCCTGCTCAGTCCTCCCAGGCATCCCTTTCTGGGGGACAGCCTGTTCCTGGGTCTCTGAGGCAGTATGGGGAGGTGGAGTCAGGGAAATTTCACTTCTTGATCCTTCCTGTGTTTCCTCAGCTGTTGAGCACAACAGTGGCTTTCGTAATTAAACAGTAGATAGTCTTAGGAGAACTAGGAGCAAGCCCTTCCCACTCTAAAACCCTCAGAATTGTTTTGCTGGTTATAAAACGAATTTGTGCAACTCCCTGGGAAGGTCTCAGGGTCACGTGTTTTGTGGGAGAATCATTTCCTGCTTGGCCTGAGGGAAGAGCTGCTTCTTCCTGCTGAGATTCAGGCCAGTGGAGGCAAGCCTGCATGCAGATGCCACAGCCCATCCCTGACCCTCCCACCCCCACCCCGGGACTCTGTTGTGGATAGTCAGGCAGAAAATGAAAGGGAAGGGGGCTCTGTTCACAAAGTTGCTGTGCAAATCATTTATTTATTTATTTATTTTAAAGTTCTTTTTTTTTTTTTTTGATACAGGGTCTTGCTCTGGCGCCAGGCTGGAGTGCAGTGGCGTGATCTCAGCTCACTGCAACCTCCGCCTCCCAGGTTCAAGCAATTCTCCTGCCTCAGCCTCCCGAGTAGCTGGGATTACAGGTGTGCACCACCACACCCGGCTAATTTTTGTGTTTTTAATAGAGATGGGGTTTCATCACATTGGCCAGGCTGGTCTCAAACTCCTGTCCTCTCACCTCCACCTCCCAAAATGCTGCCTTTTTTCTTTTTTAGACAGTTTCGCTCTTGTTGCCCAGGCTGGAGTGCAATAGCGCGATCTCGGCTCACCTCCTGGGTTCAAGAGATTCTCCTGCCTCAGCCTCCCAAGTAGCTGGGATTACAGGCACCCGCCACCACGCCCAGCTAATTTTGTATTTTTAGTAGAGATGGGGTTTCTCCATGTTGGTCAGGCTGGTCTCGAACTCCTAACCTCGGGTTATCCGCCCACCTCGGCCTCCCAAAGTGCTGAGATTATAGGCGTGAGACACCGCTCCCTGCCTGGAAAAAAGTTTTAAAAGATGCTTATAGAAAAAGGACAAAAATTATTTCTTTTTTTTTTTTGAGACAGGGTCTCCCTCTGTCTTCCCAGCTGGAGTGCAGTAGCCTGATCTCAGCTCACTGCAGCCTGAACCTCCCAGGCTCAAGCAATTCTCCCACCTAAGCCTCCCAAGTAGAAACACATTTGGGATTACAGGCGCATGCCACCACACCTGGCTAATTTTAGAATCATTTCTTTAAAAAAAAACAACAACAAAAAAAACTGAGGTTTAAGAGGGAATGTGAGAAAAAGAGAGCTACTCCTCATCTGCACTCCCCCAACTCCTGAAGCCCCTTACTAGCAGACGGCGGGCTCCCAGGCCTGAGGGTAGGAGCCGGCTCTGGGAGTAACAGAGCAGAGGGCACTTGGCCAATGGCCCTGTTCCTATTCCTACCCAGAGGCCTTTGCACACCCTGACCTCTCCTGGACTAGGGCTCCTCCCCAGGTCAGGGGAAAAGGCCTCCTCCCTCCCCCTTCCTCCACTCTCTACCCCACCCCCTTCTTCCTACTTATCATTTTGGAGAGTCATTTAATTCCTGGGGTTTCTGTGTGTGCTGAGTCTGTGCATGTGCTGGGAGAAAGGAGCCTGGCTTCTATCCAACTGAAAAGAAAGAGGAATAAACCACAAAACCAAAACACACACACAAAGACAACTTGGAAGACAATATTCTGATTTTGCTTTTGCTTTAATACGTAATATGTATACATGTTCCAGACAACACATTTGGGAACACAAAATAAAAATAAGGTTGCTTATGACCCCAGGAGCTAGCTAACCTTTGCTGACAATTTCTGTCTTCTCTTTGGGTTTCAGGACATGTGTTATGTTGGGGCTTTCTGCACCCTCTGGCTGGGGAAGAGACCTCATCTGTCACCTCACATCTTCATTCTCTCCCCACTCTAGGATTTAGAGGGTGTAGTCAAGGGGGAAGACCTGGGACAGGTTAAACCAGAGGGGTGGCTGGTGCAGAGGACTGGGCAGGGACTGTGACTTTGTCCCTCAGCTGCTGTGGGAAAGGACTTCATGAACAATGAGTTGACCAGAGAGTCGGGCTTCATCCTACTGCCCAGAGAGGCCACCTTGACTCAGCAGAAAGGTCCCCGGGGAGACAGCATAGTTCCCCAATTTCCTTCATACTTTTTATCTTTTTCCTTTTTTTTCTGAGACACGGTCTTGCTCTGTCACCCAGACTGGAGTATAGTGGCACAATCATGGCTCACTGCAGCCTCAACTTCCGAGGCTCAAGCAATCCTCCTGCCTCAGCCTCCCAAGTAGCTAGGACTAGAGGTATGTGCCACTATATCCGGCTAATTTTTATTATCTGGGCCAGGTGCGGTGGCTCACGCCTGTAATCCCAGCACTTTGGGAGGCCGAGGCAGGTGGATCATGAGGTCAGGAGTTCGAGACCAGTCTGGCCAACATAGTAAATCCCTGTGTCTACTAAAAATGCAAAAAAAATTAGCCGGATGTCGGGAGGCAACGCTTGCAGTGAGCTGAGATCCTGCCACTGCACTCCAGCCTGGGCGACAGAGTGAGACTCTGTCTCAAAAAAAAAAAAAAAAAATTAGCCAGGTGTGGTAGTGTGCACCTGTAATCCCAGCTACTCAGGAGGCTGAGGCAGGAGAACCACTTGAACCCGGGAGGCAGAGTTTGCAGTGAGCTGAGATCATGCCATTGCACTTCAGCCCAGGCAACAGTGCAAGAATCCGTCTCAAAAAAAAAAAAAAAATTATCTGTAGAGTCAGGGGACTCCCTATGCTGCCCAGGCTGGTCTCGAACTCCTAGGCTCAAGTGATCTGCCCACCTGGGCCTCCTGAAGTGCTGGGATTACAGGCGTGAGGCACCAGGCCTGGCCTTCATACCTTTTAAAATGTATTCATTCACTCACTCATTAAACATTAACTGCTCCCCACCCTGGGCAGGCTCTGGGGCCTCTCAGGTGGAGAAGTTGCCAACTGGGCCCTCCAACAGCCTGCTTCTGACCTGGGGAAAGTAAGATACAAGAAATATGCCCAAGGAATGCAGGGGAAGGGAGGAGGGAAAGGGGAGAGAAGGAAGGGCGTGTAGCAGTATTCCCTGCATGAGTGAACCATTTGTAAAAGAATATTACATATTACAACAGCATTTTTCTTTGGAAAATGCAAAACAAAACTCTAACTTTGTTCTTAATGCAGACTATGGAAAGTAAATTGTGAGGAAATCTTGGCCCTTGGGGGTTTATCATGGGTCCCTTCAGTTAAGCCTGTGGGGAGGGCAGGGAGTAGGGCAGGCCTTGCCACTCCAGAGGCCTCTCAGTAGAACGTGACTTATTTCTATTTAACAGAATGGCAAGGGCAGGGGTGCAGGAATGGGAAGAGGACATACCTGATTGGAGAGCCAAGAATTTGGGTCCTGAGAGTCAAAGGGAGAGGTTGGCAAATTCAGGAACACATAGCTGCGTGTAGTGGCTCTCTCCTATAATCCCAGCATTTTGTGAGGCCAAGGCAGGAGGATCACTTAAGCCTTGGAGTTCAAGACCAGCCTGGGGAACAAAGTGAGATCCAGTCTCTACAAAAAATAAAAATATTGGCTGGCACAGTGGCTCACACCTGTAATCCCAGTACTTTGGGAAGCTGAGGAGGGTGGATCACCTGAGGTCAGGAGTTCGAGACCAGCCTGACCAACATGGAGAAACTTCATCTCTACTAAAAATACAAAATTAGCTGGGCGTGGTGGCGCGTGCCTGTAATCCTAGCTACTCGGGAGGCTGAGGCAGGAGAATCGCTTGAACCCGGGAGGCGGAGGTTGCAGTGAGCCGAGATCGCACCATTGCACTCCAGCCTGGGCAACAAGAACGAAACTCCATCTCAAAAAATAAAAAAAAAATTGTCTGGGCACTGTGGCGTGTGCCTGGTCCCAGCTACGTGGGAGACTGAGGTGGGAGGATCAAGGTGGGAGTTCAAGGTTGCAGTGAACTATGATCCAGCCTCTGTCACACAGGCTGGAGAGCACGGCCACCATGTTGGCCAGGCTGGTCTCGAACTCCTGGCCTCAATTGGTCTGCCTACCTCGGCCTCCCAAAGGCTTTGTAGGCCATATGGTCATGGTGGTACCTACTCAACTCAGCTGTGGGGCACAAAAGGAGCCACAGGCACTACTTAATCAACTGGGTCTAACTGTGTTCCAACAAAACTTTATTTATGGACACTGAAATTTGAATTTCATATCATTTGCAGAAAAATGTCAAGAAATAGTACTCTTAAAGTTTTTCCCCCACCTTTAAAAATGTTACAATCATTCTTGGCTTGCAGGGGTCCTACAAAAACAGGGAGTCAGGTGGTAATGACGTGTCAATGTAGATTCATCAGTTGTCACAAATGTACCACTCTGATGGGGGATATATTGAAAATGGAGGAGGCTATTCATGCATAGGGGTAGGAAGTATACAGGAAATATGGTATCTTCTGCTCAATTTTGCCACAAACCTAAAACTGATCTTAAAAAATAAAGCCTGTCTGCCAGGTGCGGTAGTTCACGCCTATAATCCCAGCACTTGGGAGGCCAAGGTTGGGGGGGATCACCTGAGGTCAGGAGTTTGAGACCAGCCTGGCCAACATGGTGAAACTCCATCTCTATTAAAAAAAAAATACAAAATTAGTCAGGCACGGTGGCATACGCCTGTAATCCCAGCTACTCAGGAGGCTGAGGCAAGAGAATTGCTTGAACCCAGGAGGCAGAGGTTGCAGTGAGCCGAGATTGCACCATTGCACTCCAGCCTGGGCAACGAGAGCAATACTCCATCTCAAAAAATAAATAGGCTGGGCATGGTGTCTCATGCCTGTAATCCTGGCACTTTGAGAGGCCGAGGCGGGCAGACCACTTGAGGTCAGGAGTTCAGGACCAGCCTGGCCAACATGGTGAAAACCAGTCTCTACTAAAAATACAAAAATTAGCCGGGCGCTTGAACCCAGGAGGCGGAGACTGCAGTGAGCCGAGATCATGCCACTGCACCCCAGCCTGGGTGACAGAGTGAGACTCCATCTCAATAAATAAATAAATAAATAAATAAAGCCTATTAAAAAAAGAAGAAAGAAAGAAAAGAAAACAAGAAGCAAGCTGAGAATTTAGCTTGTGGCCTGTGCTTGCTGATCCCTGTTTTAGAGAATTACAAAAAGTTGCTCCATCCTCCAGTAAGACATTATATAAGTTAGTTTATTATTTCTGGGGAATAACAATTATAAGACTGCGCATACCTGGGCATAGAACTGGCTCACATCTATAATCCCAACACTTTGGAAGGGTGAGGCAGGAGGATCACTTGAGGCCAGGAGTTCCAGACCAGCCTCAGCAACATAGTAAGATCTCTACAAAAAAAAATTTTTTTAAAGAATAACAGTTATGACAAGCATTAAATCATTCTGTAAAAATTATACAAATCAAATATTGAATATAAGGTAATAGAAAATTATCATTGTTGCAAATATGTTGTAATTATTCAATGGTTCTCATATTAGATTCTAGAAAATAACAAGATTTTTGGCATCCTGGGCAATCAAGATTTTGAGACCAGCCTGGCCAATATGGCAAGACCACATATCTACAGTTTTTTTTGTTTTTTTTTTAAGATGGAGTCTCACTCTGTTGCCCAGGCTGGAGTGCAATGGCGCCATGTTGGCTCGCTGCAACCTCCGACTCCTGGGTTCAAACAATTCTCCTGCCTCAGCCTCCTGAGCAGCTGAGACTACATGCGTGTGCCACCATGCCCAGCTAAGTTTTTGTATTTTTAGTAGAGATGGGGTTTCACCGTGTTAGCCAGGATGGTCTCCATCTCCTGACCTCGTGATCTGCCCATCTCGGCCTCCCAAAGTGCTGTGATTACAGGCATGAGCCACCGCGCCCGGCCCAAAAAGATTTTTAAAAATCACCCTGCGTGGTGGCACATGCTTGTAGTCCTAGGTACTGGGGAGGCTGGAACAGGCAGATTGTTTTAGTCCAGGAGTTCAAGGCTGCAGTGAGCCATGATCAGACCACTGCACACCAGCTTGGGCAATTAAGCAAAACTCCATCTCTTATTAATAAAAAAAAAAAAGGCAGCCAGGCACAGTGGCTCATGCCTGTAATCCCAGCACTTTGGGAGGCCAAGGCAGGAGGATCACAAGGTCAGGAGATTGAGACCTTCCTGGCTAACACGGTGAAACCCTGTGTCAACTAAAAATACAAAAAAATGAGCTGGGTGTGGTGGCGGACACCTGTAGTCCCAAGCTACTCAGAAGGCTGAGGCAGGAGAATGGCGTGAACCCGGGAGAAAGAGCTTGCAGTGAGCTGAGATTGTGCCACTGCACTCCAGCCTGGGCGACAGAGCAAGACTCCGTCTCAAAAATAAATAAATACAAAAATACATAAAATAAAAAAAGACCGGGCACAGAGGCTTATGCCTGTAATCCAGCACTTTGAGAGACTAGGGCAGGAGGATTGCTTGAGCCCAAGAGTTCGAGACCAGCCTGGGCAACACAGGGAGAACCTGTCACTACACAAAGTAACACGATTAGCTAGATGTGGTGATCCTTGCCTGTGTACCCAGCTGCTGGGGAGGCTGAGGTGGGAGGATCACTTGAGCCTGGGAGGGAAAGCCTCGGTGCGCTGTGATTGCACCACAGCACTCCAGCCTAGGTAAGAGAGTGAGACCCTGCCTCAAAATAAATAAATACATACATACATACAAACTAAAAAGAAAAAGATTCTTATCTGAGATAGATAATTTTAACTACAGTTGCTGTTTAATATGCAAAATTATGTGGCCAAGTAGATATATAGTCAAAAAGTAATTTGGTTTAATGGATTCTTTGTCACTGTTTTTTCCTAGTTTTTCTCAAAATCCATCAGTTACAGAGTGTGGAAGTTGTAGGTAAATTCACATCCTGCTCCATCTGCAATGTATTAATGCCATGTTTTGCTAAAACTAGTATCTAAAGTATTTCCTTTTCTTCTGGCAGTGTGTCTAATTTCTCCTGAAATCTGGTGATGTAGATGAGTCATTTAGTGTGGCTGGTGGAAACAAATGCTTAAGACAGTGCCTAGATTATAGTAAGCAACTGTATGCATATATTTTAAATGAATAAAATTCCTTTTTAAATAAATTTGTGGTGCAGACCTCATGCGTCCAGGCAGGAGGTCTCTGTGACCCAGGTCTCTGCTCCCCAGCGAGGGTGGCAGCCCAGAGCCATGGCTCTCGCGAGCGGTTTATGTGGCACTTGAGGCTACAAGTCCAAGTATCTTCAGCTCAAGAAGAAGTTAGAAGATGAGTTCCCCCGGCCGGCCGGCACAGTGGCTCACGCATGTAATCCCAGCACTTTGGAAGGCCAAGGTGGGCAGACCATGAGGTCAGGAGTTCGAGACCATGTTGGCCAACATAATGAAACACCGTTTGTATTAAAAATACAAAAAAAATTAGCCTGGCACGGTGGCGGGCGCCTGTAGTCCCAGCTACTTGGGAGGCTGAGGCAGGAGAATCGCTCGAACCCAGGAGGTCGAGGTTGCAGTGAGCCGAGATCACACCACTGCACTCCAGCCTGGGCAGCAGAGTGAGACTCCGTCTCCAAGAAAAAAAAAAGAAAAAGCAGATGAGTTCCTCTGGACTTTGGACATCTGCAGCGAGGGAACTCCCCAGGCCACCGGGTTCTTTGATGTAATGGTAGCTGGGAAGTTGATTCACTCTAAGAAGAAAGGTGATGGCTATGTGGACACAGAAAACAAGTTTCTGAAGCTGGTGGCTGCCATCAAAGCTGCCTTGGCTCAGGGCTAATGTGCCCTGAAGGCAGAGTCCAGGGACCTTGACCCAGCTCCTATCAGCAGATGCTTCATGACAGGAAGAACTGAAATGTCTCATGGACACCTGGTCTTCTCCTGTTCTCGCAGCTGCTGTTGGGGGCAGAGGTTGACACCCCTGGTCTTTACCTCTGTGTGGTAGAGTCTGTTTGTATGTGTCTTCCCCGGAATCCACACCGCCCTACCTGTTCCCCGATTTCATCATATCTCTATGCATACCCCGTGTCTCCCCAGTTGTCTCCCAGAGTTTGGGGGATGTCCCGCCTCAGGCTTCCTTCTCAAAGGGAAGCCAAGAGAGGCAACAGGATGGGTGAGTCTCTGATTGCAGCAACGTTTGCAGCCATTCACAATTCAACAAATATTGGACGAATTTAACCGAAAAAAAAAAAAAAGAAATTTGCCCTGCTGTCTAGAGAAAAATAAGTTTCTTGTATTTATGTATGTATTTATGTATGTATGCATTTATTTATTTTTGAGACAGGGTTTACTCTGTCACCCAGGCAGGAGTGTAGTGGCACCATCTGGGCTCACTGCAACCTCTGCCTCGCTGGCTCAAGTGATCCATTCCTACCTCAGCCTCTTGAGTACCTGGGACCACAGAGGAATGCCCCCACACCCTGCTAATTTTCTTCTCCTTCTTTTTTCTTTTCTTTTTTCTTTTTTTTTTTTTTTTTTTTTTGGTAGAGATGGGTTTTTGCCATGTTGCCCAGGCTGGTCTCAAACCCTTGAACTCAAGCAATCCATCCACCTCAGCCTCCCAAGGTGCTGGGATTACAGGTGTGAGCCACCGTTCCTGGCCCACGTTTTTACACAGTAGAGATGGAGTCTTGCTATGTTGCTCAAGCTGGTCTCAAACACCTGGCCTCCGGCAATCCTCCTGCCTCAGCCTCTCAAAGTGCTAGGATTACAGGTGTGAGCCACTATGTCCGGCCAATAAAATTTTTTCAACAGGCTTTTTTTTTTTCCTGGATCTCATGATTTAAAATTTTTTTGTTGTTGTTGGGCACTGTAGCTCATACCTGTAATCCCAGCACTTTGGAATGCCAGAGGAGGGAGGATCGCTTGAAGCCAGGACCTTAAGATCAGCCAGGGTAACACGGCAAGACCTCATCTCTACGCAAGAAAAAAATTTTAAATTAGCCAAGTGTGGTGGTGTGTGCTTGTAGTCCTTGCTACTCAGGGTGCTGAGGCTAGAGGATTGCCTGAGCCCAGGAGTTTGAGGCTGTGATAAGCGATGACTGCACCACTCTACTCCAGCCTGGGAGACACGGCAAGACTGCCTCCAAAGAAAAAAAAAAGTTTTAAATGGAAAACAAATTAAGTAAACATTTTTTTCTGATGTCTCGGGAGAAATTATTTCATGATTTAGGATTTTATTATTTACAACAGTCTAAAATAATATCAGTGTCCTCACACCCATTAGGACGGCTACTTTCAAAAAACAGAAAATAAGTGTTGGTGAGGATGTGGTGAAAGTGGAACCCTGGTGCACTTTTGATGAAAATGTAAAATGGTGCAGCTGCTGTGGAAAACAGTATGATGGTTCCTCAAAAAACTTAAAAATAGACGTTTAGGCCGGGCGCGGTGGCTCACGCCTGTAATCCCAGCACTTTGAGAGGCCGATGCAGGCGAATTTACGAGGTCAGGAGACCGAGACCATCCTGGCTAACACGGTGAAACCCCGTCTCTACTAAAAATACAAAAAATTAGCCGGGCATGGTGGCAGGCGCCTGTAGTCCCAGCCACTCGGGAGGCTGAGGCAGGAGAATGGCGTGAACCCAGGAGGCAGAGCTTGCAGTGAGCCAAGATCAAGCCACTGCACTCCAGCCTGGGCGACAGAGCAAGACTCTGTCTAAACAACAACAACAAAAAAAAATAGAAGTTTAACTCATTCAGCAATTCCACTTCTAGGTATATACCCAGAAGAATTGAAAGCAGAGTCTCCAATATATATTTGTATTCCCATGTTCATAGTAGCATTATTCGAAATAGCTAACATGTGGAAACAATCCAAGTGTCCATCTAGAGATGAATGAACAAGCAAAATGTGATAGATACACACAATGAACTATTATGATTCGGGCTTAAAAAGGAAGGAGATTTTGTAGTATGCTACAACACGTATGAAACTTTAGGACATTATGCTAAATGAAATAAGCTAATCACAAAACAACAAATACTATATGACTCTACTTATATAAGATAATTATAATAGTCAAAATTATAGAGACAGAAAGTAGAATGGTGGTTGCCAGGGACTGGAGGGAGGGATAAATGAGGAATAATTGTTTAACTGGTAGAGAGTTTCAGTTCTACAAGAGAAAATAAGATGTATGGTGGTGATGGTTGAACACTATAAATGTATTCAGTGCAATTCAACTGTACACTTAGCAATAGTTCACTTCATCAATTTTATTTTATGTTCTGTTTTTTGTTTTTTAGAGACAGTGTCTCATTCTGTCACCCACACTGGAGTGTAGTGATGTGACTGTAGCTCACTGGAGCCTTGACCTCCTGGGCTCAAATGATCCTCCCATCTCAGCCTCCCAAGCAGCACCAAGGGCTAGGTGTGGTGGCTCACCCCTGTAATCCCAGCACTTTGGAAGGCCAAGGCTGGCAGATCACTTGAGGTCAGGAGTTCAAGACCAGCCTGGCCAATATGGCCAAACCCTGTCTCTACTAGAAATACAAAAAAATTAGCTGGGCATAGTAGCGCGCACGCCTGTAGTCCCAGCTACTCGGGAGGCTGAAGCAGGAGAATCGCTTGAATCCAGGAGGCAGAGATTGCAGTGAGCCAGGATTGGGCCACTGCACTCCAGCCTGGGTGACAGAGCGAGACTCCATCTCAAAGCAAACAAACAAACAAGCAGAAAAACCAAGTAGCACCAAGCAGGTGTGAGCCACCATGCCTGGCTAATTTTTTATTTATTTATTTATTTTTAAGAGATGGGGTCTTGCTATGTTATCCAGGCTGGTTTCAAACTCCTGGGCTCAAGCAGTCTTCCCACCTCAGCCTCCCAAAGTGCTGGGATTACAGGGATTAGCCAACATGCCCAGCTCATGTATTTTATTTTATTTTATTTATTTATTTATTTTTTGAGACAGAATCTTGCTCTGTTGCCCAGCCTGGAGTGCAATGGCGCAATCTCAGCTCACCACACCCTCTGACTTCCAGGTTCAAGTGATTCTCGTGCCTCAGCCTCCCAAGTAGCTGGGATTACAGGCATGCACCACCACACTCAGCTAATTTTTGTATTTTTAGTAGAGACAGCGTTTCACCATGTTGGCCAGGCTAGTCTCTAATTCCTGGCCTCATGTGATTCGCCTGACTTGGCCTCCCAAAGTGCTTGGCTTACAGGTGTGAGCCACCATGCCCAGCCCACGTATTTTAACATAATAAAAAAATAGGAAGAAATCATGTCAATGTTATATGCTAATAAACTTTAGCAGTACTTAATATTTGTAGTAATAAAGTTTCCTTCTTTTTTTTTTTTAGACCGAGTCTGTTTGTCACCCAGGCTGAAATACAGTGGCACAATGTTGGCTGACTATAACCTCCACCTCCTGGGTTCAAGCGATTCTCCTGTCTCAGCTTCCCGAGTAGCTGGGATTACAGGTGTGTGCCACTACACCCGACTGATTTTTGTATTTTTAGTAGAGACAGGGTTTTGCCATGTTGGCCAGGCTGATCTTGAACTTCTGGCCTCGGCCTCCCAAAGTGCTGGGATTACAGGCGTGAGCCACCTCGCTGGTCATAGAGTTTCTATAATAATAAACAGTTGACATGATACAATTAGCAGATCCTTACATAGTAATTGTGAAGTTATGTCTGTGTAATTCTCATTTTGTAGATTCTTTTAAATTACATATTTATTTATTTATATTTTGAGACAGAGTCTCACTCTGTCACCCAGGCTGGAGTGCAATGGTACGATCTCGGCTCACTTCAACTTCTGCCTCCCAGATTGAAGCAATTCTCCTGCCTCAGCATCCTGAGTAGCTGGGATTACAGGTTCCTCCTAGCATGCCCAGCTTATTTTTGTGTTTTTACTAGAGATGAGATTTCACCATGTTGGCCAAGCTGGTCTCAAACTTCTGACTTGAAGTGATCCATTTGCCTTGGCCTCCCAAAGTGCTGGGATTACTGGTGCGAGCCACCATGCCTGACCTTTTAAAAATGTTATTTTATTCATTTTATTTTATTATTCTATCCTTATCCCATGACCATTGCTTCCAGGAGGGGATGGAAAGAGAGGTGTGGGCTACAGGCAGAGCCTGAAATGACTCCCTGCAAGGAGTACCCCCAATCATTCTACAGAGTGGCTTCTTTCTACTCTCGTTTTCTCTGTCTCCTGAAGTATGGGACCCTATTGGCAGTCTTGTTTTTTCCCAAGTTCACACTGTCTGGGCTTCCTGAAATGCAGTACTATCTTGTTTCATCTATTCCCTTCCTCAAAGCTTTTTTTTATTGGTTCTTTTTCCTATCTTCCTCAACACTACTACAATGTATCTTTGAATAGCTTCTCTAGTCTGTCTTCTTCTACGATGTCATTATTCATTCATTCAATAAGGATACCAGAGGGGTTTTTTTTTTTTTTTTGAGACAAAGTCTCGCTCTGTAGCCCAGGCTGGAGTGCGGTGGTGCGATCTCGGCTCACTGCAACCTCTGCCTCCCAGGTCCCAGTTCAAGCAATTCTCCTGCCTCAGCCTCCCGAGTCGCTGGGATTACAGGCACGCGCCACCATGCCCAGCTAATTTTTGTATTTTTAGTAGAGACAGGGTTTCACCATGTTGGCCAGGCTGGTCTTGAACTCCTGACCTCGTGATCTGCCCGCCTTGACCTCCCAAAGTGCTGGGATTACAGGCGTGAGCCACCGCACCCAGCATAGATACCAGAGATTTAAAGATGGACTACTCACAGCCCCTGGCCCCTGGCCTAATGGAAGACATAGAAAGGTAAACTTACTATGTTTCAGACCCTATTCTAAATGCTTTGTATGGATTAGCTTATTTAATCCTTACCACACTCAGTGGTGACTTGGAGGAAGGAATGTAGGTAAAGGAAATACAATACCTGAGATTTCTGGGATCACTGGGTGAGAGAGAGAAGTCAAATATAATTTTCTTGGCAACTGGGTGAATGCTGGTGTCACTCACAGACATGGGGATTAATAGTAGGTTTGGGGGCCAGGTGCGGTGGCTCACGTCTGTAATCCCAGAACTTTGGGAGGCCGAGGCAGTTGGATCACCTGAGGTCAGGAGTTCAAGACCAGCCTGGCCAACATGGCGAAACCCAATCTCTACTAAAAATGCAAAAATTAGCTGGGCATGGTGGCGCCTGCCTGTTGTCCTGGCTACTTGGGCGGCTGAAGCAGAAGAATCACTTGAATCCGGGAGGCAGAGGTTGCAGTGAGCCGAGATCATGCCATTGCACTCCAGCTGGGGCAACAGAGCGAGACTCTGTCTCAAAACAAACAAACAAACAAAAACAACAGTACACTTGGAGAGGAGGCAAAGATATGTGAATGTTTAGATATGTTGGATTTTTGCTATCTGTTGGATATTCATGTGTGGAAAAGTCTAATAAGCAGTTGGTGGCTGTGGGAGCCGGGATCTGGGCAGAGAAGTCTGTACTAGAGATTTAAATTTGAGCACAATTAGTATATAAATTATAGCTGCGTGGATGGAATCTTTTTCATGGATGAAAAAGAAAAGAATCCAGGATAAAAACACAAATAACGGCAACATATAAGATGCAGACTAAGGGCCTGGTACCGTGGCTCACGCCTGTAATCCCAGAACTTTGGGAGGCCGAGGCAGGCAGATCACGAAGTCAGGAGTTCAAGACCAACCTGACCAACATGGTGAAACCCTGTCTCTACTAAAAATACAAAAATTAGCCGGACATGGTGGCAAGCGCCTGTAATCCCAGCTACTCAGGAAACTGAGACAGGAGAATCGCCTCAACCCGGGAGGCAGAGATTGCAGTAAGCTGAGATCGTACCACTGCATTCCAGCCTGGGTGACAGAGTGAGACACCACCTCAAAAAAAAAACAAAAACAAAAACAAAAAACAAATGCAGACTAAGGCTGGGCACCGTGGCTCACGTCTGTAATCCCAGCACTTTGGGAGGCCGAGGCGGGTGGATCACTTCAGGCCAGGAGTTCAAGACCAGCCTGGCCAACATGGCCAAACCCCATCTCTACTAAAAATACAAAAATCAGGTAGGCGTGGTGGCACATGCCTGTAATCCCAGCTACTCAGGAGGCTGAGATAGGAGAATCATTTGAACCTGGGAGGTGAAGGCTCCAGTGAGCCAAGATTGTGCCATTGCACTCCAGCCTGGGCAACAGAACAAGACTCCATCTGAATACAAAAAAAAAAAAAGGTGCAGACTAGCCAGGTTTGATGATACATGCCTGTAATCCCAGCTACTAGGGATGCTGAGGCAGGAGGATGCCTTGAGCCCAGGAGTATGAGGCTGCAGTGAGCCATGATCGCTACCTGTGATCAGCTATAAATGACAGAAACCTAACTGAAACTGACGTAAGCAAAAGCAAAACAAAACAAAAGAATCCATTGACTCAGGTGATAGAACTAGCTTTTGGGCATGGCTAGATCCCTACCTCAGTGTCATTAGGTCGCCACCTGTCACCATGTCTCAGCTTTGTTTCCCTCTGGGTTAGCTTTGCTCTCAGGCACAATCTTCCTATGAGGTGGCAAAAATGGGAACCAGCAGATCTAGGCTTCTCTTTCTTTCTCTTCTTTTTTTTTTTTTTTTTTCTTTTTTTGAGACAATGTCTCACTCTGTCACCCAGGCTGGAGTGCAGTGATGCAATTTCAGCTCACTGTAGCCTCTACCTCCTGGACTCAAGTGACCTTCCCACCTCAGCCTCCTGAGTAGCTGGGACTACAGGCGTGCACCATCACACTTGGCTAATTTTTTTATTTTTTTATTTTTATTTTTGTAAAGGCGAGGTTTTGCCATGTTGCCCAGGCTGGTTTCAAACTCCTGGGCTTAAGTGATCCTCCTGCATTGGTTCCCCCAAAGTCCTGGGAGTACAGCCATGAGCCACCATGCCAGACCAATTTTTAAACTTTTTTCTGTAGAGAGGAGATCTCACTATATTGCCCAGGTTGGTCTCAAACACCTAGGCTCAAATGATCCTCCCACCTCAGCCTCCCAAAGTGCTAGGATCACAGGTATCAGCCATTGCACCAGACCAGTTTCTTTTCTTTTCTTTCTTTCTTTCCTTCTTTTCTTTTCTTTCTTTCTTTCCTTCTTTTCTTTTGTTTCTTTCTTTTCTTTTTTTCTGAGATGGAGTTGTGCTCTTGTTGCCCAAGCTGGAGTGCAATGGCGAAATCTTGGCTCACTGCAACCTCCGCCGTCCCTGGCCCCAGTTCTTTCTTAATAGTTCCAGCAAAAATCATGGAGATGATCCTTAATGATCCCTATTGAGTCATCAGACATTTCCTGAACAGTGACTAATTGGCCGGGCCTGGACCATATATTTATTCCTGTGTGTGGTGGATTTGGGGTTCCCCAAACCAAGAGGATTGAGAGTTGTGGAAGAATTATTCCCCACAGGAAAAAAAGAACATGCTTAGGAGTTGGAGGGGTTATGGAGCCTGGGTATACAAAAGCCACCAATGCCCATTACACAGACAATGGAGATAACTCAAGTAAAGAGATGAAAAAGGAGGAAGTCGAGGTATAGAAGGTGGTCCCCACAATGGAGTGGTATTATTGGAGGCAAAGAAACAGAAACTGGCGCGGTGGCTCATACCTGTAATCCCAGCACTTTGGGAGTCTGAGGCAGGCAGATTGCCTAAGGTCAGGAATTCAAGACCATCCTGGCCAATGTGGTGAAACTCCATCTCTACTAAAAATACAAAAATCAGTCCAGGCACGGTGGCTCACACCTGTAATCCCAGCACTTTTCAAGGCCCAGGTGGGTGGATCACTTGAGGTCAGGAGTTCAAGACCAGCCTGGCCAACATGGTGAAACTCCATCTCTACTAAAAATACAAAAGTTATCTGGGGGTGGTGGCACATGCCTGTAGTCCCGGCTACTCAGGAAGGTGAGGCAGGAGAATCGCTTGAACCTGGCAGGCAGAGGTTGCAGTGAGCTGAGGTCATGCCATTGTACTCCAGCCTGGGCAACAAGAGTGAAACTCCATCTCAAAAAAAAAAAAAAAAAAAAAAAAAAGGGCCAGGAGTGTTGGCTCATGCCTGTAATCCCAGCACTTTGGGAGGCTGAGGCCAGAGGATCACCTGAGGTCGGGAGTTCAAGACCAGCCTGGCCAACATGGAGAAACCCCGTCTCCAGTAAAAATACAAAATTAGCAGGGTGTGGTGGCGCATGTCTGTAATCCCAGCTACTTGGGAGGCTGAGGCAGGAGAATCCCTTGAACTTGGGGGACAGAGGTTGCGGTGAGCCGAGATCATGCCACTGCACTCCAGCCTGGGCAACAATAGCGAAATTCCGTCTCGAAAAAAAAAGTATATATATATATATATAAATTAGCCTGGTGTAGTGTTGCTCACCCGTAGTCCCAGCTAATTGGGAGGCTGAGGCAGGAGAATCACTTGAACCTGGGAGGCAGAGGTTGCAGTGAGCTGAGATCACACCACTGCACTCCAGCCTGGGCAACAGAGCAAGACTTCATCTCAGGGAAAAAAAAAAGGAAACTTAGCTGGGTGTTGTGGGATGCCTGTGGTTCCAGCTACTCAGGAGGCTGAGGTAGCAGGATCACTTGGGCCCAGGAGACAGACTGCAGTGAGCAGTGATTGTACCATTGCACTCCAGCCTTGGTGACAGAGTGAAAACTTGCCTCAAAAAAAAAAAAAAGTTTTGAAATAGGACATAGTCATCAGTATCAGATGAGAGATCAGAGAGGATGAACACAAAGCTGTGTTCACTGGATCTAGCATTGAGAGGTTTTATTTGGAGTAGTGAGAGTGAAGCAAGATTTCAATAGTTGAAGAGTGAGTAATAAGCAAAGAAGTAGAAACAGTGTGTGTAGACAGCTGTTTAAAGCATATCGGCCTGTGAAGGGAAAGAGAGAGATTGGCTGGTTGCTAATGGGCAGAGACTTGAGCCTAATGAAACCAAAGAACTAGGGAGGATAATATTATCCTATCTATCATTTATTGAGCATTTACTATATGCCCAACATTTTGCTGTGTTCTGTCATCACAAAACTTTGGCCCATGTGTTTTGACTTTGGAGTGGAGATTTGGTTAATGAAATGGTCTAGCAAACAATGGAAATTTCAAAATCTGTACCCACATACAGGAGCCTTCCTACTAGCTATCAGAGATGTGCTTTCTTTGTTCCTTTCTAAAGCTGTTATCTCCTCGGAGCCATCAGACTCAAGGACAGAGCTCTAGCAACTCTTCTTCTCTCTGCAATATCATCAACTTTTGCTCTCTTACTGGATCATTCCCATCAGTTTACAAACATTCTAATTCTCCCATCTTAAAAAAAAAACACAGCCAGGTGCAGTGGCTCACATCTGTAATCCCAGCACTTTGGGAGGCCAAGGCGGGCGCATCACGAGGTCAGGAGATCGAGACCATCCTGGCCAAAATGGTGAAACCCTGTCTCTACTAAAATACAAAAAAAATTAGCCGGGCATGGTGGTGCACGCCAGTAATCCCAGCTACTTGGGAGGCTGAGTCAGGAGAATTGCTTGAACCTGGGAGGCAGAGGTTGCAGTGAGCCAAGATTGCGCCACTGCACTCCAGCCTGGTGATAGAGTGAGAGTCCGTCTCAAAACAAAACAAAACAAAAACACTTCTCATCTTCCTACCAGTTACAGCTTCTTTGAAACCCATGTCGTCCAACGTGCTGTGTCCATCCGCTATCTCTAATTCCTGTCCTCTCATTCTCTTTCAGTCCTGCTCCAATCTGATTTTTGCCCCAGACTGTTCTGGCCAAGGTCACCAACGGCCTCTGCTTTGTTGAATTCAGTGGTTAATTTTCGATCTTTCCCTTGTTTGACACACTTACTCACTTCTCTGTGAATGCACTTCTTTGGTTTCCAGCACACCACATCATCTGCTTCCTTCTCTGTCTCTTTGTGGGTCCCTTCCCTTCTCCCAGAACTCTCAGTGAAGGAGTGCTCCAGGGCTCCACGTTCTGTCCCATTCCCTTCTCTAGCTTTACACTCTTGCTAATCTCATCCAATTTCATGGTTTAAATACTATTTGTTGCTGGGTGCGGTGGCTCACGCCTGTAATCCCAGCACTTTGGGAGGCCGGGGTGGGCGGATCACCTGAGGTGGGGAGTTCAAGACCAGCCTGACCAACATGGAGAAACCCTGTCTCTACTAAAAATACAAAAAATTCCCTGGGCATGGTGGTGCATGCCTGTAATCCCAGCTACTTGGGAGGCTGAGGCAGGAGAATCCCTTGAACCTGAGAGGTGGAGGTTGCAGTGAGCCGAGATTGTGCCATTGCACTCCACCCTGGGCAACAAGAGCGAAACTCTGTCTCAAAAAATAATGATAATAATAAATAAAAATAAATAAATAAATACTATTTGTGGCTGGGTGCCCTGGCACATGCCTGTAATCCTGGCTCTTTAGGAGGCCAAGGCAGGCAGATGACTTGAGTCCAGGGGGTTGAGACCAGCCTGGGAAATATGGCAAAACCCCAACTCTACAAAAAATACAAGAATTGCATCATCTCTGCCTCACACAGGAATGATGAAAAAAATAAATAAATAAAAATTTAAAAGTACAAAAATCAGGTGGGCATGGGGGCACAGGCCTGTAATCCCAGCCCTTTGGGAGGCCAAGGCAGGCAGATTGCTTGAGCTCAGACATTCAAGACCAGACCAAGCAACATAGCAAGATCCTGTCTATACAAAAAATACAAAAATTAACTGAGTGTGGTGGCGCGTGCCTGTGGTCCCAGCTACTTAGAAGGCTGAGGTGGAAGGATTGTTTGAATCCGGGAGGCAGAGATTGCACTGAGCCGAGATTACGCCACTGCTCTCCAGCCTGGGCCACAGTGTTAAGACCCTGTCTCAAAAACAAACAAACAAACAAACAAACAAAAAAGCAAAAAACCAAACCATTTGTATGCCAGCAACTTCCAAAGGTACATTTCTAGCCCAGATCTTTTCCCTAAACTCCAGACTTACTTATTCTACCCAACAACACTGCTTGAACTGCTTGAATGTTGAATAAATATCTCAAATTTAAAATGTTCAGAACTGAACTCCCAATCTCACCTGCACCCCTCCCCTCCCCTAAAACCTGCTCTGATCATAGCCTTTCCCAACAAAATTCAGAACAACTTTCTTTTTTTTTTTTTGAGATAGAGTCTCACTTTGTCACCCAGGCTGGAGTGTAGTGATGCAATCTTGGCTCACTGCAACCTCTCCCGGGTTTAAGTGATTCTCCTGCCTCAGTCTCCCAAGTAGCTGAGACTACAGGCACCCGTCACCATGCCCAGCTAACTTTTGTATTTGTAGTAGAGATGGGGTTTCATCATATTGGCCAGGGTGGTCTCAAACTCCTGACCTTGTGATCTGCCTGCCTCAGCCTCCCATAGTGCTGGGATTACAGGTGTGAGCCACCTTGACCAGCCCTCAGTAAAACTTTCTAGTACTCTAGTCCTCAAGTCCTTAAGTCATCTTAGGGCACACCAAGGTTGATGGAAATGAGCAGTAGGAGTGGTCTGCTAAGGTGGGGAGAAATTTTTTTTTTTTTTTTTTTTTTTAGATGGCGTTGCGCTCAGTTGCCTGGGCTAGAGTACAATGGTGTGATCTCAGCTCACCGCAACCTCTGCCTCCTGGGTTCAAGTGATTCTCCTGCCTCAGCCTCTTGAGTAGCTGGGATTACAGGCATACACCACCATGCCCGGATAATTTTGTATTTTTAGTAGAGATGGAGTTTCTCCATGTTAGTCAGGCTGGTCTCGAACTCCCAACCTCAGGCGATCCACCTGCCTCGGCCTCCCAAAGTGCTGGGATTACAGGCGCGAGCCACCGCGCCTGGCCGAGAAATATTTTATAACTTTTAGACATTGTTTAAAATTGCTAGTACATGATGATATTGAATAGCAGAGTAACATTTAGTCTATTTTAGAATTATTTACTGACAATGCACATCTTTATTTCTTGTTGCCTAAACCCAGTGAAGACCACCTTATCACCACAACTAACTCCCTTGGTATATTATTGTCTTTGATTCCTTTATTTGCTTTTTTTATTTTTCTTTTTATTTTTTGAGACCAAGTCTCACTCTGTCGCCCAGGTTGGAATGCAGTGGCATGATCTTGGCTCACTGCAACCTCCACCTCCCGGGTTCAAGCGATTCTCCTGCCTCAGCCTCCCAAGTAGCCAGGATTACAGGCACCTGCCACCACGCCTGGCTAATTTTTGTATTTCTAGTAGAGATGGGGTTTCAGAATGTTGGCCAGGCTGGTCTCGAACTCCTGACCTCAGGTGGTCCACCCAGCTCGGCATCTTCTGGGATTACAGGCGTGAGCCACCGCACCTGGTCTGATTCCTTTATTTTCTTTTACCTTCTCCATGACTCTTTCATTTAGGAAATCTTATTTACTCTACCTTCAAAAATATCCAGAATCCAGACTCTTCTTACCAGTCCCACTCATACCACTTTTGTCTGAGCTGTCATTATCTTTTTTCCAGGTTTACTGTAAATAGCCTCTAAACAGGTCTCTGTGCTTCTACCTCGGCCTGCCACAGTCTATTCCTGATGCAACATACAGAGTGATTTTTGAGAAACCTAAGTCAGACTGCATCATGCAGCCCTGATCAATATCTTGGCTAGCTAGCCTTGCAGTGGCCCCAGAAGCCTGACCTCCTATCCTACTCTTCCTTCTCACTCCCTAGTTCTTTCTGCTCCCACCATTTCCATCGCCTTCCCCCGCCACCACTGCCCTCAAAGACAATCATTTAACATATGTATACTCTTGGAATTGTAATTAAGTATATTGCAAATTAAAATAATACATATATTTTTTGAAACAGAGTATCACTCTGCTGCCCAGGCTGGAGTGCAGTGGCACAATCATAGCTCACTGCAGCATTAAATTGCTAGGCTCAAGTGACCTTCCTGTCTCAGCCTCCCGAGCAGCTAGGACTATAGGAGTATACCACCACACTGGCTAATTTTTGTGTGTGTGTGTGTATATATATATATACATATATATATATATTTTTTTTTTTTTTTTTTTGAGACGAAGTTTTGCTCTTGTTACTCAGGCTGGAGTACAAATGCATGATCTGATCTCGGCTCACTGCAACCTCTGTCTCTTGGGTTCAAGCGATTCTCCTGCCTCAGCCTCCCAAGTACCTGGGTTTACAGGCATGTGCCACCATGCCTGGCTAATTTTGTAGTTTTAGTAGAGACGGGATTTCACCATGTTGGTCAGGCTGTTCTTGAATTCTTGACCCCAAGTGATCCGCCTGCCTTGGCCTCCCAAAGTGCTGCAATCACAGGCATGAACCACCACACCCAGCCCCTAATTTTTGTATTTTTTGTGGAGATGAGGTCTCACTGTGTTGCCCAAGCTGGTCTTGAACTCCTGGACTCAAGCGATCCTCCCACCTTGGCCTCCCAAAGTGTTGGGATTACAGGTGTGAGCCATTGTGCCTGGCCAACAAATTATAAATTTAGAAAGCAGAGCTTTACTTTTTACATGGGTTACAGCCCGTAAGGGGGCCTTTCTGGCTTCACTGGGAAGTGTGGCCTCCAGTACAGACTGAAAGGCAGACACTTTGAGCAAGTGGAGAGTGGAACAGGGATTTATGTTGAACAAGTTGGTCACGTATGCATATTCAACAGGTTATAGGAGGAGCTATGAATTTTTTTTTTTTTTTTGAGACAGAGTCTTGCTCTGTTGCCCAGGCTGGAGTCCAGTGGCGTGATCTCAGCTCACTGCAAGCTCTGCCTCCCGGGTTCACGCCATTCTCCTGCCTCAGCCTCCCGAGTAGCTGGGACTACAGGTGCCTGCCACGGCGCCCAGCCAATTTTTTGTATTTTTAGTAGAGACGGGGTTTCACCATGTTAGCCAAGATGGTCTCAATCTCCTGACCTCGTGATCTGCCCACCTCAGCCTCCCAAAGTTCTGGGATTACAGGTGTGAGTCACCGCGCCCGGCCTAGGAGGAGCTATGAATATTTATGAAGGGAGTCCTGATACATGTATATTAAATAAACATGTATGTTACATACATCTCATGTTTACTTTAGAGTGAAGACTTAACATTTAAATGCAATGCATTACAATCTGGCCCTATATGACATAGGGTAAAACAGGGACACGAAGGCACTCAAAGTGCACAGCCTCTGTAAACCACCAGAGCCACTCCACGGTTGGTGGTCTCTTATCAGGAGAAAGTCACTGAACTAGCCCAGTTAAAGCTGTAGTTACGGTTTGTGGTACAGGGGGCGGGGAGGGGAGGTCAGTTTGTCAGCGTCTGGTGTTGGATGCGTTGTAATTGTTTTAAGATTGTTTATCTACAGGCCAGTGCTTGTTTGGCTGTCAGAGAAAAAGAAAAACCTTGTGGCTGGGCGCAGTGGCTCAAACCCATAATCCCAGCACTTTGGGAGGCCAAGGCGGGCAGATCACCTGAGGTCAGGAGTTCAAGGCCAACCTGGCCAACATGGTGAAATCCGTCTCTACTAAAAATACAAAAATTAGCTTAGCGTGGTGGTGCATGCCTGTAATCCCAGCTACTCAGGAGACTGAGGCAGGAGAATCGCTTGAACCTAGGAATCGGAGGTTGCAGTGAACCGAGGTCACACCACTGCACTCCAGCCTGGGCAGTAGAGTGAGAGTCTGTCTCAAAAAAAGAAAAGAAAAGAAAAGAAAAGAAAAGAAAGAAAGAAAAACCTGTGGCAGTTAGAACATAGTTTGTTCTTTAAGTGTAGGGGTGGATGGCTTAACCCTTGCCTAGCATGGCCTTGAGTATTGTTTTTTTGTTTTTTTTGTTTTTAGTAGAGATGGGGTTTTGCCATGTTGGCCAGGCTGGTTTCGAACTCCTGACCTCAGGTGATTCGCCTGCCTCGCCTCCAAAAATGCTGGGATTACAGGCGTGAGCCATCGTGCCCGGTGGAGTATAGTTTATAATTTGGTATCTTACTGTCACAAAGAGTCTGTTTCATCAGTCTTATGATTTCTATTTTAGCATTAATGCTAGCCACTTGTGTCTAAACCACAAAAAGGAGGGGTATAATGAGGTGTGTCTAACCTCTCTTGCCAGTTTTTAAGGGTTCTCTTGGATCCTCTAGGCCAAGAGGGAGTCTGGTTGGTTTTAAAATTTTTATTTTTAGTCCTCACAGTACATTGTTATAATTGTTCCATTTTATTATTTGTTGTTAATCTCCTACTGTGCCTAGTTCATAAATTAAACTTTGTGATAGGTATATACATGTAGGAAAAAACAGTTTATAGAGGGTTTGGTACTATCTGAAGTTTCAGGCATTCACTGGGAGGTGTTACCTGTGTCCCCTGTGGATAAGTGGGGGGACTATAGTATTTTCTTTGATTAACTGGCGATTTTTGCCTTTCACATTTATGCCTTTATTCCATTAGGGGCCTACCTTTGTTTGTTGTGTTAAGCAGTCACCAGGTTTATTGTGAGCCAGTTTTGCCAGCACCACCTCCTAAATAAGCCATCCCTTCCCCGGTGATTGTGGTGTTGCTTTTCTTGTGTATTAAGTTCTCATATCTACATAGGCTTGGCTCCAAGCTTTCTAGTTTATTCCATTGGTCTATTTGTCTGTTCTTGAACAATGCCACAATGAATTTTGTTGCTATGGTTTTGTAGTATGCCCTAATATCTAGGAAGCCCAATCCTCCCTGTTCATTCAGGCTTTTTTTTTTTTTTTTGAGATGGAGTCTCGCTCTGTCACCCAGGCTGGAGGGCTGTGGTGTGATCTCGGATCACCACAAGCTCCACCTCCTGGGTTCACGCCATTCTCCTGCCTCAGTCTCCCGAGTAGCTGGGACTACCAGCTACCATGCCCGATTAATTTTATTTTTTTGTATTTTTAGTAGAGATGGGGTTTCACCATCTTGGCCAGGCTGGTCTCGATTTCCTGACCTTGTGATCTGCCTGCCTCGGCCTCCCAAAGTGCTGGGATTAGAGGCATGTGAAACCGCGCCTGGCCCATTCAGGCTTTCCAAGATGGAACTTTATTTGTGGACCTTTAATCTGGAATTATTGTTATTGAGACTGCAATTAATTTATGGAATATTAGGGAGTGGTGACATGTATATAATGTTTGGTTATTTCATCTAAGACTAGTCTCTTTGTTTATACAGATTATCGTCTATGTTCATCACTATGCTTTTTTTTTTTTTTTAATTTTTTTTGTAGAGACAAGTTCTTGCTATTATTTCCCAGTCTGGTCCCTAAATCCTGGGCCCAAGCAGTCCTCCCACCTCTGCCTCCCAAAGTGCTGGGATTACAGGTATGAACCACTATGTCCAGCCTTTCAATATAATCTTTAAGTTTTCTCTGTATATGTCTGCATGTTTTTGCTTAGTTCTTAAATACATTAAGGTTTCTGTTGGTATTCTGACATTTTTCTTTCTTTCTGTTGTCTAGGCTGGAGTGCAGAGGCAAGATCACAGTTCACTGCAACCTTGACTTCCCAGGCTCAAGCCAGCTTATGATCTTAGCCTCTCAGATAGCTGGGACCACAGGTGTGCCCCACGACACTGGCTAATTTATTTTTATTTTTATTTATTTTATTGGATTGTATTTTATTTTTTGAGACGGAGTTTCACTTTTGTTGCCCAGGCTGGAGTGCAGTGGCGCAATCTTGGCTCACTGCAACCTCTGCCTCCCAGGTTTAAGTGATTCTCCTGCCTCAGCCTCCTGAGTAGCCAGGTGCCTGCCACCATACCTGGCTAATTTTTTTTTTTTTTTTTTTGGTATTTTTATTAGAGATGGGGTTTCACCATGTTTGCCAGGCTGGTCTTGAACTCCTGACCTCAGGTGATCCACCTGCCTCGGCCTCCCTTTAAGTGCTGGGATTACAGGCGTGAGCCACCACGCCCAGCCTTATTTTTATTTTTTGTAGAGAGGAGGTCTCCCTATGTTGCCTAGGCTCATCTCACACTCATGGCCTCAGATGATCCTCCTGCCTCAGCCTCGTAAAGTTCTGGGATTATAGGTGTGAGCCACCACACCCAGCCTCTTATTTTTTGAATTGTATTTTCTCTGGTTATTGCTGGTAGAGAAATTTTCTTGATGTTAGTGGTTTGATAATATATTCAGCAACATTGTTCAGCCTTTGCATAGGTTCTAATAGTTTTTCTGATGATTCTGTTGGCTTTTCCCAGTAGATAGATATATGCAAGCCGTAATAATTTCAGCTCTTTCCTTTGAATCCTTATTTATTTATTTATTTATTGGACAGAGTCTCACTTTGTCACCAAGGCTGGAGTGCAGTGGCATGATTTTGGCTCACTGCAACCTCCACCTTCCTGGTTCAAGCGATTCTCCTGCCTCAGCCTCCTGAGTAGCTGGGATTACAAGTGCGTGCCACCAAACCCGGCTAATTTTTGTATTTTTAGTGAAGTTGGGGTTTCACCATATTGGCCAAGCTGGGATTACAAGCGCGTGCCACCAAACCCGGCTAATTTTTGTATTTTTAGTGAAGTTGGGGTTTCACCATATTGGCCAAGCTGGTCTTGAACTTCTGATCTCAGGTGATCCACCTGCCTCAGCCTCCCAAAGTGCTGGGATTACAGGTGTAAGCCACCGTGCCTGGCCCCCTATCCTTTTTTTTTTCTTTGAGACAGAGTCTCACTCTGTCACCCTGGCTGGAATGCAGTGGCCCAATCTTGGCTTCCCTTGGCTCACTGAAACCTCCGCCTCCCAGGTTCAAGCAATTCTCATGCCTCAGTCTCCCTAGTAGCTGGGACTACAGGCATGCACCATCACACTCAGCTAATTTTTGTATTTTTCGTAGAGATGGGGTTGTGCCATGTTGCCCAGACTAGTCTCAAACTCCTGGCCTCAAGTGATCCACCCGCCTCAGCCTCCCAAAGTACTGGGATTACAGTTGTGAGCCACCACGTTCGCCCTGAAACCTTATCCGTTTTAAGTCCTTTGTCTTTCCTCACAGCATTGCCCAGATGTCTAGTCATGTGGTAAACAAAAGTGGTGATTGGGCATCCTGGTTATTTTCTTTATTATTATTGTTATTTAAAAAAATTTTTGCTCATGCCTGTAATCCCAGCACTTTTGGAGGCCGAAGCAGGTGGATCACCTGAGGTCAGGAGTTTGAGACCAGCCTGAAAAACATGGTGAAACCCTGTCTCTACGAAAAATACAAAAATTAGCCAGATGTGGTGGCAGACGCCTGTAATCCCAGCTACTCTGGAGGCTGAGGCATAAGAATCACTTGAACCCAGGAGGCAGAGGTTGCAGTGAGCCAAGATCTGAGATCGTGCCATTGCTCTCCAGCCTGGGTAACAGAGGGAGACTCTGCCTCAAAAAAAAAAAATTGCAAAGATGTGGCCCCTCTCTGTCACCCAGGCTGGAGTGCAGTGACACAATCTTGGCTCAACGCACCCTCGACCTCCTGCGCTCCAGCGATGCTCCCACCTCAGCCTCATGAGTTGCTGAGACCATAGACCCGCACCACTATGCTGGGCCTCTGGCCTTTGTTTTCAATTTAAAAGAAATGTGCCAAAAAAGTCTCCATTAAATGTAATATTTGCTTAGATTTTTGGTATAAAACATTTACCAAGTTAAGATTCTACTCTCAGCTTTCTGAGCTTAAAAAATATAGCCAGGCATAGTGGCTCGCGCCTGTAATCTCAGCACTTTGGGAGGCTGGGGTGAGCAGATCACGAGGTCAGGAGTTCGAGATCAGCTTGACCAACATGGAGAAATCCCATGTCTACTGAAAATACAAAATTATCCAGGCGTGGTGGCGTGCACCTGTAATCCCAGCTACTCAGGAGGCTGAGGCAGGAGAAACGCTTGAACCCTGTAGGCAGAGGTTGCAGTGAGCCGAGATTGTGCCATTGCACCCCAGCCTGGGCAACAGAGTGAGACTTTGTCCCAAAAAAAAAAAAAAAAAATATATATATATATATATATGTATGTATATAATACATCTGAGCTACACAGAGGATTGCTCGAGCACAGGAGATTGAGGCTGCAGCGAACTGTGATCTTGGGCCTGCATTCCAGCCTGGGCCACAGAGCCAGATGCTATCTCAAATAATAATAATAATAATAATAGGTTGACCAGCCCGTGCAACTTAGTGAGACCCCATCTTTACAAAAAAAAACATTGGCCAGCTGCGATGGTTCACACCTGTAATCCCAACACTGAGAGGCAGAGGCAGGTGAATCATTTGAGATCTTGAACTCCTCCTGGGCTCAACTGATCCACCTGCCTCGGCCTCCCCAAGTGCTGGGATTACAGGCATGAGCCAATGCACTCAGCCTGGATAATATATCTTTAATATCACAAACAGAGTCACGGTGTCCACTGAACAACAGTGTTTATATACATATTTTCCCTTGAACAGATATGTCTAGTAATTTTCTACACTTTAAAAAATGTTCCGCAAGATCATAAAATTGACCAAGGGCATCTCCACGGAGAGTAACAGCCAACAAATCTTTTGCAGTTGTAATTCTTATGTTAATATTCTCTTGGCTTTTGCCTTGTAAGAATCCACATGGGTTTCCTTTCTTTTTCCTTTAGGCTTTTGCTCTGTAACTTTTTCTTATTTCTTGATTGAATTCCTTAGCCTGTTCATTTTGAACAATTTTATCTCCTAAAAAATGTATTTAAATTTCATATTTTCCCCCAAGTTCCGTTTTTGCTCTGACCCACAAATTTTGATGTGTAGTGTTTTCATTATTCATTTCTAAGCAATTTCCTCTACAATTTTCTTTTTTTTTTTTTTTTGAGAGGAGTCTCGCTCTGTCACCCAGGCTGGAGTGCGGTGGCATAATCTCAGCTCACTGCAACCTCTGCCTCCTGGGTTCAAGCAATTCTCATGCCTCAGCCTCCCGAGTAGCTGGGATTACAGGTGTGCGCCACCATGACCGGCTAATTTTTGTATTTTTAGTAGAGACAGGGTTTCACCATGTTGGCCAGGCTGGTCTCAAACTCCTGTCCTAAAGTGATTCGCCCGCCTCGGCCTATCAAAGTGCTGGGATTACAGGCATGATCTGCCATGCCTGGCCTCCTCTACAATTATCTTAACTCAATAGTTTTTTAATAACGTTGTTTAGTTTCAAGTACAGGATTTGTGGTTTTCTTTCTTTCTTCTTTTCTTTTCTTTTTTCTTTTGAGGCGGAGTCTTGCTCTGTCGCCCAGGCTGGAGTGCAATGGCTCAATCTCAGCTCACTGCAAGCTCCGCCTCCTGGGTTCACACCATTCTCCTGCCTCAGCCGCTTGAGTAGCTGGGACTACAGGCGCCCGCCACCATGACGGCTAATTTTTTGTATTTTTAGTAGAGACAAGGTTTCACCGTGTTAGCGAGGATGGTCTCGATCTGACCTCGTGATCGGCCCACCTCGGCCTCCCAAAGTGCTGGGATTACAGGTGTGAGCCACCGCGCCTGGCCTCTTCTTTTCTTTTCTTTTTTCTTTTTTGAGACAGGGTCTTGCTCAGGCTAGAGTGCAGTGGCATGACCACAGCTTACTGCAGCCTTAACCTCCTGAGCTCAAGCAATCCTCCCACTTCAGCCTCTGGAGAAGCTGGGACTACAGGCAGATGCCATTGTGCACAGCTAATTTTTAAATTTTTAGTACAGACAGGTCTTGCTATGTTGCCTAGGCTGGTCTCAAACGCCTGGGCTCAAGCATCCTGCCCCAGCATCCTAAAGTGTTAGGATTTCAGGCATAAGCCACTGCATCTAGACAGATTTTACATATTTTGTCTATTTGCTCTATTTTGAAAGAAGTATGTTGAAAACTATAATGGTTAATGTATCTGTTTTTTCCTGCAGCTCTGTCAGTCACATTTCTGTATTTGCAGGCTGTGTTAATTTTGTTGTTGTTGTTGTTATTTTTTGTTTGTTTGTTTGTTTGTTTGTTTTTGAGACAGGGTCTCACTCTGTCATCCAGGCTGGAGTGCAGTGGCTCAGTCTTGGCTCACTGCAACCTCTGTCTCCCGGGCTCAAGAGATTCTCCCACCTCAGCCTCCCGAGTAGCTGGGATTATGGGTGTGTGCCACCATGCCCAGCTAATTTTTGTATTTTTAGTAGAGACAGGGTTTCACCATGTTGGCCAGGCTGGTCTCAAACCCCTGACCACAGGTGATCCACCTGCCTCGGCCTCCCAAAGTGCTGGGATTACAGGCGTGAGCCACTGCACCCGGCTCAGGCTGTGTTATTGATACTATAGTTTATCATGAACAGCTGGGCACAGTAGCGCACACCTATAATCCCAGCACTTTGGGAGGCCAAGGCAGGAGGAATGCTTGAGCCCAAGATTTGAGACCAGCCTGGGTACCATGGCAAGACCCCATCTCTACCGAAAAAAAAAAAAAGGACAAGCTAGTCGAAAAATGATGAGATAAATAGAAAGGAAAAAAACAACAGAATAACCCCAGAAACAGAAACATAGACTGAAGGATGTAATAAGTAAAATGATTGAGAGAGGGCTGTGCACTTTGGGAGGCTGACAGATCACTTGAGCCCAGGAGTTTGTGACTAGCCTGGGTAATGCAGTGAGACTCTCCTACTCCCCTGCTCCAAAAAAAATTAGCCAGGCATCTGCCAGGTGCAGTGGCTCATGCCTGTAATCCCAGCACTTTGGGAGACTGAGGCAGGTGGATCATCTGACCCCAGGAGTCAGAGACCAGCCTGGCTAACATGGTGAAACCCTGTCTCTACTAAAAATACAAAAATTGGCCAGGTGCAGTGGCTCACGCCTGTAATCCCAGCACTTTGGGAGGCTGAAGCAGGTGGATCATGAGGTCAAGAGATCGAGACCATCCTGGCCAACATGGTGAAACCCAGCCTCTACTAAAAATACAAAAAACTAGCCGGGCATGGTGGTGGGTGCCTGTCATCCCAGCTACTTGGAAGGCTGAGGCAGGACAATCACTTGAACCCAGGAGGCGGAGGTTGCAGTGAGCCGAGATTTCACCACTGCACTCCAGGCTGGCAACAGAGCGAGACTCCATCTTAAAAAAAAAAAAGAAATCGCCAGGCATGGTGGTGTATACCTGTGGTCCCACCTACTTAGGAGGCTGAGATGGGAGGATTGATTGAGCTCAGGAGGGTGAGGCTGCAGTGAGCTATGATCACACCACTGCACTCCAGCCTGAGTGACAGAGCAAGACCTTGTTTGTAAAAAAGTAAATAAAGTTTACGATGGCCATATATTCTTTTTTTTTTTTTTTTTTTTTTTTTGAGACGGAGTCTATCTCCATTGCCTAGGCTGGAGTGCAGTGGCAGGATCTCGGCTCACTGCAACCTTCGCCTCCTGGGTCCAAGCAATTCTCCTGCCTCAGCCTCCCAAGTACATGGGATTACAGGCACCTGCCACCACACCCAGCTAATTTTTGTATTTTTAGTAGAGATGGGTTTTTGCCATGTTGGCCAGGCTGGTCTCGAACTCCTGACCTCAGGTGATCCACCAGCCTTGGCCTCCCTAAGTGCTGGGATTACAGGGGTGAGCCACCATGCCCAGCCCACATATTCATTTTATCAATATATAACATACTTATTTACCCTTTACCCTTATTATATATATGTGTGTGTACGTATGTATGTATACATACTTTTTTTTTTTTTTTTTTGAGGCAGATTTTTGCTCTCATTGCCCAGGCTGGAGTGCAATGGCATAATCTCGGCTCACCACAACCTCTGCCTCCCGGGTTCAAGCGATTCTCCTGCCTCAGCCTCCTGAGTAGCTGGGATGACAGGTATGCACCACCACGTCTGGCTAATTTTGTATTTTTAGTAGAGACAGAGCTTCTCCATGTTGGTCAGGCTGGTCTCGAACTCCCAACCTCAGGTGATCTGCCTGACTTGGCCTCCCAAAGTGCTGGGATTACAGGTATGAGCCACCGTGCTGGGCCCACCTACATATATTTTTAAATTAGAGTCAATTTTCTATGGTAGTTTTAGGCTCACAGCAAAATTGAGCAGAAAGTACAGAAAGTTCCCATGCACCCCCTGCCTTTACAAATGCACAGCCTCCACCACTATCAACATCCAGCACCAGAATGGTACATTTGTTACAATCAATGAACCTACATTGAGACATCATCACCACCCCAAATCCATATTTACATTAGAGTTCACAATTGGTTTTGCACATTTTATGAGTTTTGACAAATGTATAATGGCATGTATACTCTTTTTTTTTTTTTTTTTTTGAGACAGAGTCTCTCTCTGTCGCCCAGCCTGGAGTGCAGTGGCGCGATCTCGGCTCACTGTAGCCTCTGCCTCCCAGGTTCCAGCAATTCTCCTACCTCAGCCTCCTGGGTAGATGGGATTACAGGCAAGTGCCACCACACCTGGCTAATTTTTGTATTATTATTATTTTTTAATAGAGACGGGGTTTCACCATGTTGGCCATGCTGGTCTTGAACTCCTGACCTCAGGTGATCCGCCTGCCTCTGCCTCCCAAAGTGTTGGGATTACAGGCGTGAGCCACTGGGCCCAGCCATATCCACTTGTATACTATCATACAGAGTAGCCCTTATTGATATTTTTAAACCTAAGTTTATCATATCACATATTTACATTTTTATACTCGCTTTCTTTAGGTTCATATTTAGGTGGTATTTATTTTTAACTATCCCTCTTATAATCTTACCCAATCATAGCTTTTTTTTTTTTTTTGAGATGGCGTCTTGCTCTGTCTCCCAGGCTGGAATGCAGTGGCACGATCTCAGCTCACTGCAAGCTCTGCCTCCAGGGTTCAAGTGATTCTCCCACCTCAGCCTCCCAAGTAGCTGGGATGACAGGCACGCACCACCATGCCCAGGCTAATTTTTGTATTTTTAGTGGAGATGGGGTTTCACTATGTTGGCCATGCTTGTCTCCAACTCCTGACCTCAAGTGATCTTTCTGCCTTGGCCTCCCAAAATGTTGGGATTACAGAAGTGCACCACCATGCCCAGCCAGCCCCATCATAGCATTCTTGTATTTAGTGGTAAGTTTAACCCTTCTATATTTATTGGAATTACTCTTAAGACTTTTTTCTACTATATTTTATATCTCCTATTTACTGTACATTGTTTTTGTCCTTTTCACAACAAAGTTTTCTTCTTCTGGTTTAAAAGTTATAAATACTGCCAGGTGCCATGGCTCATGCCTATAATCCCAGCACTTTGGGAGGCCGAACCAGGCGAATCACCTGAGGTCAGGAGTTTGAGACCAGCCTGGCCAACATGACAAAATCCTGTCTCTACTAAAAATATAAAAATTAGGCTGGGCTTTGTGGCTCACATCTGTAATCCCAGGACTTTGGGAGGCCAAGGCTGGTGGATCGCGAGGTCAAGAAATCAAGACCATCCTGCCAACATGGTGAAACCCTGTCTCTACTAAAAATACAAAAATTAGCTGGGCATGGTGGTGTGCACCTGTAGTCCCAACTACTCGGGAGGCTGAGGCAGGAGAATCCCTTGATCCCTGCGGAGGTTGCAGTGAGCCGAGATCACGCCACTGCACTCCAGCCTGGCGACAGAGCGAGACTCCATCTAAAAAAAAAAAAAAAAAAAAGAAAGGCCAGGCGAGGTGGCTTATGCCTGTAATCCCAGCACTTTGGGAGGCCAAGGTGGGTGGATCACCTGAGGTCAGGAGTTCAAGACCAGCCTGACCAACATGGAGAAAGTCTCTACTAAAAACACAAAAAATTAGCTGGGCGTGGTGGCAGGTGCCTGTAGTCCCAGCTACTCGGGAGGCTGAGGCAGGAGAATGGTGTGAACCCGGGAGGCTGAGCCGAGATTGTGTCAGTGCACTCCAGCCTGGGTGACAGAGCTAGACTCCGTCTAAATTTAAAAAAAAAAAATTTAACTGGCTGTGGTGGCAGGTGCCTGTAATCTCAGCTACTCAGGAGGAGGCTGAGGAAGAATCACTTGAACCTGGGAGGCAGAGGTTGTAGTGAGCCAACATCGCGCCACTGCACTCCAGCCTGGGCAACAGAGTAAGACTCCATCCCTAAATAAATAAATAAATAAAATAGCTGGGCATGGTGGCTCATGCCTGTAATCCCAGCACTTTGGGAGGCCAAAGCAGGAAGATATCTTGAACCCAGGAGTTCAAAATCAGCCTGGTCAACACAGTGAGACTTTTGCTCTACAAAATAAAAATAAAAAAATTAGGAAGGTGTGGTGGTACATGCCTGTAGTCCCAGCTAATGGGGAGGCTGAGGCAGGAGGATCACCTGGGCCCAGGAGATCGAGGCTGCAGTGAGCCATGATTGTGCCAGAGAGAGAGCCTGTGTCAAAATAAAATAAATTAAAAAAAAAAAAAGTCAAAATACGCTGGGTATTGTGGTTCACAACACTTTGGGAGGCCAAGGTGGGCAGATCACCTGAGACCAGGAGTTGGAGACCAGCCTGGGCAACATAGTGGGACTCTGTCTCTACAAAAAACTGAAAAATTAGCTGGGTGTGATGGTGCCTGCCTGTAATCCCAGCTGCTCAGGAGGCTGAGGTGGGAGGATTGCTTGAGACTGGGAGGTTGAGGCTTCAGTGGGCCATGATGGTGCCACTGCACTCCAGGCTAGGTGACACTGTGAGATGTTGCCTCAAAAATAAACAAATAAACAAATAACAAAAAAACAAAATAAAATAAAAACACCACTCCAGATCTCAAACAAGTCTTTGACAAAAACAAAGACCAAACACCATTCACCGTCTTAGCTATCTGTTAGGAAATACCTCACCTGGAAAAGTAGTTCTAAATATGGGGTTTACATCCCTCAGTTTCCTTCCTTTCAGAAATCCTGGCTCGGTAATTCTTCACTACCTTGTTGGCTTTCCAATAATATCAAGCAGAGATCTTTAAAATATTTTTCCAATTTTACCAGGGTTGGTCAGAATTACATAGTTACCAATACCAGAAGTCCAAATTCTTCCTCACTCCTACTTTCCCATGGGAAAAGCACTCTAATAATCACGACTTGCTAAGAAACAAAATGACAGTGGAAATGCTAACAGTGTAACAATTACCTAAGCACCAAAACAATGAACTGAAGGGCCATCCAAGGGAGATTCTACAAATAGAAGAACACAAGTGTAACATAGTTGAAAAAGCAACTCAAACACTTATAACAAAATATCCACCTCCCCCAAGGAGAAAAATCCTTTCTGAAAATTGAGGGATGTAAACTTTACTTGGGAATGCTTTACATTCAGTTTACAAATACCAGATGATAGTAACATACTAGCCAAGTACAGGTGGTTGTAAGAGAATGAAAATCTGTGGAATTCTATCACAGTTGTCTATTGTGGACTTTGTTCTCATGGTCAGCAGGGCCAGGTTGGCTGATTCACCACTAAGCCTCCGAGCACACCTTGAGAACCGCTACCCTATGAAGAAGTAGCATTCAAAATTCCTGAACCCAGGCTTTCTAGAATGACCTACACTAAAAGTTTCTATTTTGAGATTTCTATCTTTCTCTGATTAGGTTACAATGGAATGGATTAGGTTTTACTGATTAGATAAATAAAAATACCCTTCTCAAATCCACCTTAATCCTCTCCCTGGGTCAGCTTGATTAGATTTTAAGTTTCACAAACCCCCAAAGTTTGATGATATTATCTATTATGTATCCGCTTAACCAGATGAATTGAGAAGATTGCCAAGTTTTAGACATAAATTCCACATTGTCTTGATCAGACAACACTCAGCAAACAGCCTTAGACAATGTTTGGATAAATACTAATCCATTTCCTTTACCTCTTCAAGTTTTGGTTTTCTCATCTTTTTTAAAATTAGTTTTTAATTTTGTTTAAATTATTATTTTTTTAGAGACAGAGTCTCTGTTGCCCAGGCTGGCAAGCAGTGGTGTCATCATGGCTCACTGCATCCTTGACCTCCAGGGCCTAAGCCAGTGAGAGTGGCAGGAGGCAGACATATGCCTAGGCAGATAAGGGTGAGTCCCGGGTGAAACCCCACCTCCAAGCTGAAGACCGTTTAAAGCCTGAAGGCCAAGCTACAAGTTAAATCCTCCAACTGTGTTGAGAACTTTCTTCCTGTTTGGTGTACTTTCCTCTGATTGGGCCCCACCCTTCACCTGTTTTACATATACCTACCCTTTCCTAATTGGTTTTTCTACACTGTTGTGCCCACCTTTGAGTGGTGTCTTTACTTGAACCTTTTTTGCATACTCACAAACCAGTCAGCACACACTCTCCATTCTAAGTCCATAAAGGGCCCCAGACCCAACCACCTGGGGGACTTGCCCGCTTTCAAGTAGGGTAGGGGAACCACCCCTCACATCCCCTCTGCTGAGAGCTTTCCTTTTGCTTAATAAATTCTACTCCACTCACTCTCCAGTGTCCATATTCCTAATTTTTCCTTTTTCTAGGTAAAGAACTCAGACCTAGCTGAGCTAAGGAGCAGAAAGACTGCAACGCCATCCTCCCACCTCAGCCTCCTGAGTAGCTGGGACCACGGGTATGCACCACCATGCCTGGCTAATTTTTTTAATTTTTAAATTTTTTTTGTAGAGATGGGGATCTCACTATGCTGCCCAAGCTGGTCTTGAACTCCTGAGCTCAAGCAATTGGGGATTACAGGCCATAAGCCACCATGCCCAGCCAGTTTTCTCATGGGAAATGGGAATAATAATTTTGTCCATGTCATAGATATTTTGGGAGTTTTAAATGAAATAATGACTATAAAAGTCTTTTTTGTTTGTTTGTTTGTTTGTTTTTGACAGAGTCTTGCTCTATCACCCAGGCTAGAGAGCAGTGGTGTGATCTCTGCTCACTGCAACCTCTGCCTCCCAGGTTCAAGAAATGCTCCTGCCTTAGCCTCCTCAGTAGCTGGAATTACAGGCATGCAGCACCACACCTGGCTAATTTTTTTGTATTTTTAGTAGAGACAGGATTTTGCCACACCGGCAGGCTGGTCTTGAACTCCTGGCCTCAAGTGATCCGCATGCCTTGGCATCCCAAAATGCTGGGATTACAGGCTAATTTTTGTACTTTTTAGTACAGAGTTCTGTCATGTTGCCCAGGCTGATCTCAGACTCCTGAGCTCAAGCGATCTGCCTGCCTCAGCCTCCCAAAGTGCTGGGATTACAGGCGTGAACCACCGCGCCAGGCAATTATAGAAGTCTTAACACGGTGTGTGGCACAGGTAAACATTTGCTAACAGGACAGTCTCTAGTGTTTGTTGGAGGCACTGCTCTGATAGGATTATTTGGGTGCTGAGCTGGTGCCCCAGGCCCTGGAAGGTAATTCTTTGAGGGAAATCTATGGATGAGTGTCAAGTGTTCTGTTGGGATTGCATCATTTGACTGGATGGGGAGGCAGCTGAAGGTTGGTTCCACGTGGCTGTGGCTAAACTGACTTTAGAATCTATACACCAGGCCTGGTGAGGTGGCTCACGCCTGTAATCCCAGCACTTTGGGAGGGCGAGGCGGGTGGATCACCTGAGGTCAGGAGTTCGAGACCAGCCTGGCCAACATAGTGAAACTCCATCTCTACTAAAAATACAAAAAATTAGCCTGGCATGGTGGCGGGTGCCTGTAATCCCAGCTACTCCGGAGGCTGAGGTAGGAGAATTGCCTCAACCTGGGAGGCAGAAGTTGAAGTGAGCCGAGGTCACGCCATTGCACTCCAGCCTGGGCAACAAGAGCAAAACTCCACCTCAAAAAAAAAAAAAAAAAAAAGAAAAAGAAAAAAAGAATCTCTACACCTGAATAATAAAAGCTAAAGTTAAAACTAAGGAGTGGCTGGACACGGTGGCTCACGCCTGTGATCCCAGTACTTTGGGAGGCTGAGGCGGGCAGATCACTTGAGGTCAGGAGTTCAAGACCAGCCTGGCCAACATGGTGAAACCCTGTCTCTACTAAAAATACAAAAATCAGTTGGGTGTGGCAGCGCAGGCCTGTAATCCCAGCTACTAGGAATACTGAGGCAGGAGAACTGCTTGAACCCAGGGGGCTGAGGTCACGCCACTGTACTCTAGCCTGGGCGACAGAGCGAGGCTCCGGCTCAAAATAAACAAACAAACAAAACCTAAGGAGTTAGTCATGGATCTCAGAATGAAATCATGGAGCACAGAACGTGTGGTAAGGTTCTGAAAACTGAAATCTTTGTAACTTTCTCATGTGTGCTCATTTGCTCAATATTCCCCTGCAGGTTTTCCTATTATGGTTACCAGCACTTTGCAATGTCCTGGCCCGATGGTGCTAAATGCTTTATCAGCTTTATTTCATTCAGTGCTATTATATTAGACCCATGTTATAGGGGAGAAAATGGAGGCTCAGAGAGGTTAAGTAAATGATTTCTTGTCTGGCTCAAGAGCTGGATTTCCAAATACAACATCTTATGGGGTTGTTGAATTTGAATTTTGGGAGGCCGAGGCAGTAGGATTGCTTGAGCCCAGGAGTTTGAGGTTACAGTGAGCAGTAATCACCACTGAACTCCAGCCTGGGTGACAGAATGAGACCTCATTTCAAAAAAATAAAAGTGTCAACACTCAAATTCAACAACCCCATAAGGTGTTGTATTTGGAAATCCAGCTCTTGAGCCAGACCAGCCTGGGCAACATGGGGAAACCTCATCTCTATTCTTTAAAATAATAATAATAATAATAATTCTGTATCAGATACTTTTTTTTTTTTTTCCTTGAGAGGGAGTCTGGCTATATGGCCTAGGGTGGTCTCGAACTTCTGCGCTCAAAAGATCTTACTTCTTCAGTTTCTGGAATAACTGGGATTACTGATGTGAGTCACTGCGCCTGGCTGTATCAGACACTACCGTGTGCTAGTTAATTTAACCATCGTAACATGCGAGAAAAGTATAGATATCCTCATTTAACAGATGAGGGAGCTGGACTCATGCTCTCAAGGTCACATGGCTAGAAAATAGCAAAGCTCACATCTTTAACTTCCAACTCATTCAGAGATTAAAATCTCTGTCTTCTATTTTTTTAAACAAAAGTAACATTCTGTTTTTTAAAGTAAAGATAGGCTGGGCGTGGTGGCTCATGCCTGTAATCCTGGCACTCTGGGATGCCGAGGCAGGCGGATCACTTGAGGTCAGGAGTTCAAGACTAGCCTGGCCAACGTGACGAAACCCCGTCTCTACTAAAAATAGGAAAACTAGCTGGGCGTGGTGGTGCACACCCAGCTACTCAGGAGGAGTAATCCCAGCTACTCAGGAGGCTGAGGCGGGAGGATTGCTTAAACCTGGGAGGCAGAGGTTGCAGTGAGCCGAGATTGTGCCACTGCACTCCAGCCTGGGCGACAGAGCGAGACTCCGTCTCAAAAAAAATTAAAAAAAAAAAAAAAGATAATACACGCTCAAACAATGTAAACAACATGGATACCAATTTTCTTATACACTTGTAGAAACACTATGTTAATAATCATTTTAATTTTGGCCAGTGTGTTTAATGGATGAAAATATTATACTTTAAAGTTGCATTTCTTTTATTAGTTATTTTTTCTCATCTTTTACAGCTTTGAGATTATATATATGTATATTATATATATATATAATATATATATATATGACTTTTTTTTGAGACGGAAACTTGCTCTGTCGCCAGGCTGGAATCCAGTGTCGAGATCTCGTCACACTGCAACCTCCGCCTCCCAGGCTCAAGTGATTCTCCTGCCTCAGCCTCCCAAGTAGCTGGGACTACAAGTGCACACCACCACGCCCAGCTAATTTTTGTATTTTTAGTAGAGACAGGGTTTCACCATGTTGGTCAGGATGTTCTCGATCTCAGGACCTCATGATCCGCTTGCCTCGGCCTCCCAAATTGCTGGGATTACAGGCATGAATCACCGTGCCCGGCCAATATATATTTCATATACCATAAAACTCACTATTTTATTTTATTTTATTTTATTTTTTTGAGACGGAGTCTGGCTCTTGTCACCCAGGCTGGAGTGCAATGGTGCAATCTCTACTCACTGCAACCTCTGCCTTCCGTGTTCAAGTGATTCTCCTGCCTCAGCCTCCCAAGTAGCTGGTATTACAGGCACCTGACACTACGCCCAGCTAATTTTTGTATTCTTAGTAGAGATGAGGTTTCACCATGTTGGCCAGGCTGGTCTTGAACTCCTGACCTCCAGTCATCAGCCTGCTTCGGCCTCCCAAAGTTTTGGGATTACAGGCATGAGCCACCATACACGGCCTAAAATTCACTAATTTACCAGCCTGGGCAACACAGGGTGAACTCATCTCAAAACAAAAACAAAAACATAAAAATTAGCTAAGTGTGTTGGTGCATGGCTGAAGTTCCAACTTCTTAGGAGGCCAAGGTGAGAGGATCGCTTGGGCCCTGGAGTTCAAGCCTACAAGTGAGCCATGGTTACACCACTGCACTCTAACCTGGGAGACCCTGTCTCAAAAAACAAAAATAAAATACAAATTCACCATTTAAATCATAAAGTGTCTACTTTGGTGGTTTACGGTATACTCACAGTTTTGCAACCGTCATCGCACTCTAATTTTAAAAGGTTTTCAACACTTCAAAAGGAGACCCCATATCCATTAGCAGTACCTTCCCATTTCTGCTCTTTCATCCCTCAACCCCAGGCTACTTTTATGTTTCTTGGCTGTATGTGATTTTGTTATGTTTGTTTATTTTGGATTTATTTCTTTCCTTTTGACATGGAATCTCATTCTGTTTCCCAGGCAGTGCTTCATCTCGGCTCACTGCAACCTCCACCTCCTGGGTTCAAGTGATTCTCTTGCCTCGGCCTCCAGAGTAACTGGGATTACAGGCGCCCATAACCACACTCGGCTAATTTTTGTAGTTTTAGTAGAGATGGGGTTTCACCATGTTGGCCAGGCTGGTCTCGAACTCCTGACCTCAAGTGATCTGCCTGCCTCGGCCTCCCAAAGTGTTCAGATTACAGGCATGAGCCGCTGCGCCCAGCCCATTTCGGATTTTTAGAAATTGATTACAGATTTTATTTATTTATTTATTTGATACAGGGCCTCTTTCTGTCTCCCAGGCTGGAATGTAGTGGCCCAATCATAGCTCACTGCAGCTCAATTCCTGGGCTCAAGGGAATTCTCTTGCTTTAGCTCCCAAGTAGCTAGGACTACAGATGTGTGCCACCATGCCCAGATAATTTTTAACTTTTTGTAGAGACGAGGCCTCACTATGTTGCCCAGCCTGGTCTCAAACTGCTGGCCTCAACCAATTCTACCACCTCTGCCTCCCAAAGTGCTGGGATTACAGGTGTGAGCCACCCCACCAGGACCCTGATGGGAGAAATTTTGCATTTATCATGATGCTCAACCATTTCCTTACCATGTGTATTGAAAAAATATATATATGTATATATACGTATATATATGTTTATATATGTATATATGTGTATATATGTATATATGTGTATATATGTGTATATATGTGTATATGTATATATATGTGTATATATACATATATGTGTATATATATATTTTTTTTTCTTGAGACGGAGTCTCGCTCTGTCATCAGGCTGGAGTGCAGTGGCACAATATTGGCTCACTGCAACGTCTGCCTCCTGGGTTCAAGTGATTCTCCTGCCTCAGCCTCCCCGGTAGCTGGGACCACAGGCGCCCGCCACCACTCCCGGCTAATTTTTTTGTATTTTTAGTAGAGACGGGGTTTCACCATGTTGGCCAGGATGGTCTTGATCTCTTGACCTCATGATCCACCCGCCTCGGCCTCCCAAAGTGCTGGGATTACAGGCATGAGCCATCGCGCCTGGCCGTGTACTGCAAATATTTTTTATCCATTTGTTCTACTTTGTTGATGGCATCTCTTCTCGTACAGATGTTTATATTTCTTTCAATATTTTCTTTTATGATCTTTTGACTTTGATTCATGAGTATAAACATTTTCCCTCCTCCAATTATAGAGCTTCTCCCCATATCTTCTTCTGGTCTTTTACAGTATTGCGATTTGTCTGTTTTCAATCTATTTTTTTTTTTTTTTTTTGAGACGGAGCCTCTCCGTGTCGCCCAGGCTCAAGTGCAGTGGCGCGATCTCTGCTCACTGCAAGCTCCGCCTCCCAGGTTCAGGCCATTCTCCTGCCTCAGCCTCCCGAGTAGCTGGGACTACAGGTGCCCGCCACCACGCCCGGCTAATTTTTTTGTATTTTTAGTAGAGACAGGGTTTCACCATGTTAGCCAGGATGGTCCCGATCTCGTGATCTCGTGATCCGCCCGCCTCAGCCTCCCAAAGTCCTGGGATTACAGGCGTGAGCCACCGCGCCCGGCCTTCAATCTATTTTGAGTTTAGTTTGAGATAGTATGACTAAAAGCACTTAACATACATTATTCCACTTAATCCTCCAGGCCATTCTGTTAAGTGGGGGTTATTTTCTTCTTCATTGTACAAATGTGGAAATGCAGGCAGGTCGATTTAAATAAGGCCGCAGAGCTAGAAAGCTGCAGAGAAGGGGTTTGAACCCTGCACCTCTGGGGCCAGGGCAGTGCGGGTGGCCGTCCGCGAACCCTGCTGGCTGTGGTGCTCGGGGGCAAGCTTGCGAGGGCGCGGCGGGCGCGAGGAGCGCGTCCGAGACTCGGTGGAACGTCCCCGGCGCGACCCCGCGTGCCCAGCTCCAGGCCGTGTTCTCCCAGGTGCGGGCCGGCGGGACCCCGCCTTCGGCCCTGGCGGCGCGCGCTCGCCTAGCGGGCGGGCACTCGCGCGCAGCGTTTGTGTTGCCTGCGAGTTTCCCGAGTTCACACAGGCCCTGGGTTGGCATGGCAACCAGGCAACCTGTTCCAGAGCCGCCAGCCTTCTCCGCACATGCCGCTGCCACCGCCGGGGCCGGGGCCGGAGCCTATCCCAGGATGCACCGCGCCAGCCCAGTCCCCAGTGGGCCGCCATGTTGTCGGAGTGAAAGGTAAGGGGGAGCGAGAGCGCCAGAGAGAGAAGATCGGGGGGCTGAAATCCATCTTCATCCTACCGCTCCGCCCGTGAGTATCCGCACCCCACCGGCCCCAAACGCTGCTCCGGACCCCTAACGAGCAGATTGTCCCTTCATATTGGTGTTTGAGAGTGGTTGTGGGGGTGAGAAGGGCTTTGGAAAAGCCGCCGGGGCCCTGGCTGAGGCTTCTCACTCGCTGTTCCTCGTACATGTTTTGGAGTCAGCAGCAAGGCCCCTATTGTTATCAAAGGAGGGAGGGGGTGGGGATCGGGGTCGAAGCTAGGAAAATGCTGGGGGGTTAGGCCCGAGCCCAGGGCGTAGACTTGCCTCTACATTTTTGCCCGGCCCTGTTGGGAACCACCGAAGATTGATGTTGCCATTCGGGTTGCTTTTTTTGATGGGTTTGCGAAGCCCCGAGTCTTCTGTGTGGCCATGAAGTGTAATTCTGTGCCACCCCTATTTCTTCGACTTCTTGAGCTTCCGTGGCAGCGCCGGAGGAGGAGGAACAATAAATCGCTTTAGAAGCAGCCGTGGCCCTTGTCCACAGGCGAGATTCACCGTGGGGGAACTTTGCGAGCCTTAAATGTGGAGAAGTGGCAATCAGGAAGTTTCAGAATGCTTTTTAGGCTCCTGGGTGCTGTGGCCTTTTGTTTCCGTGTGAGCTTGTGTTTTTGGTGGGTTCTTCCTCTTTGAGCCTCCCGGTGTTGGTGTCTCTCTTCACTCAAAGAGGGGTTCACCCCTTGCTAGTAGGAAAATCTAGATACACAATACTAGTTTTAGTCCTCACAAACATGCTTGGTAAACATAGATCATTTGTTTTACTTGTCAGTACCATTCCCACGTCAAGTGAGGAATACACTCCTGTAACTTTTCTCTCCTATAGCCCCCTCCCGCCCCCGCTGAAAAAACAAAGCCAGAAACCCACACACAGCATTACCAGAGAAGGCTTTATTCTCCCGTAACTTAGATTGTTACCTTTTATTGTTCAATTAAGAAAACACTGTTCTCAGCCCTCGATACCATTTTGCTCAATTCCTGTTATTACTGGGATTAATTAAGAATAAGATTTTATGAAGCTTTTCCTGGGTTCTGTTTTAAAGTCAGTTAACTTCTGAAACAATAGGCTTAGCATTTTGTTTCTTGAAAGCACCTAAAAACTTACTAAGGCCCAACCCCAAGAAATGTGGCTTCTGATGCAGTTTTCGTAAGCAAAATAAACATTTTGACCCTTTGCTAATTTTAACTTTATAAAACACTGGGGGGCTGTTGATTCTTTATCTGGGCTCTTGGGAAACGCTCTCCGGATTCTGAACTTTGAGTTAGTGTTTTGCTTTAGCGACAATTGAATTAATTTTGTTCAAGGCCACAGCTTTTTGAAGTTGGAATTTGTTTAGTTTAGGTTTGAGATGAACTGTTCTAAGATAAATTTATGACCACAGAATGTTTGTTAAGTGTGGTAAAAATAAACACCTTTTAAACCACTAAGCATTTTAGTAAAAGGTGAGCCTTGGAAATAAAGTAAACCGTGTTCCTTTGAATTCAACTCAATTAGTGATATTTTAAAAAACTTTGTAAACATTTGAAAGCTGTGAAAGAGTAGCTGGACTGAGCACTTCTAGTTGCTTAAAGTACTTATAAGGTGTCATTTGATAAAAATCACATTTTAAATGCTACACGTAAGTTTTTAGTGAGCTTTTCTGATATTTAGGATACTGAGTTTTTAATTTTTGTGCCGTATTTGCCAAAATACTACAAAACTACCCAAGATAACATGTTAATTGCTTAGGTATTTGCTCACTTTTAAACTGTTCTGCCAGGTTTTCTCTGGTTTGAGAAACTGCCTTGCCTCTTTAGGTAAAGCAGGAAGTCTTAGGGCATACAGATAGCTTTACAAAAGCCAATTGTTTCGTTTGAACATTTTTATAGGAGTCTTTCGTTTCCCCCATTCCTTTTAGAATGAAGGTGTGTGTCAGTGATAAACTCCTCTTTTATGTGGATATTCTTTGTTAGATAACTTTTTTCTTTTAAAAATTTTTATTTGTATAATTTGTGAGGTACAAGTGTAATTTGTACATGCGTGTATTGCGTAGTGGTGAAGCCAGGGCTTTTTGTGTGTCCATCACTGGAATAACGTACATTGTCCTCCTTAGGTGATCTCTCATTATCCTTCTCTCAGCCTCCTAGATAACTACTTTGAGAAGGCTTTTATTTCAGAAAAGATTGCATTTGCTGTTTTAGGAATTCTGTTAGGGACTGGAGTTGCCTTAACTAGGGGTAACTAAATTCTAAGAGTCTTAAGCACGATGACTTTAAATTTACCAAAAACTTTTATATTTATCTCATTTTCATTAAGAAAAACCCAAAACATTGAGAGTCATAGAGGAAGGATTTCTTTCATTTTCTAGATGAGGAAACAGGTTGTTGGTTTAGTGAAAGAACTTGGGTTTTGGAACTCTTGGCCTGCTCTAGAACAAAGATTGTTAGGTCGAGATTTCCTTTTAGAACAGAATGGGACTGTCTAGTATTGGTACTAAGAGAGTAATGAATTCTTTAAAAAACCAAGCAGGGAGGCATTAGGCTGGTTTGCACTTTTGAAAGACCGATGGTGAAACCGGGCTATGACTTTTTGGTTTTGGTACTTGAGCATGGACTAGTGTCTAGGTTAGACTACTCCAGTACCCTGCTAAGGTTCTGATGGATTGGAATTCTTAACCTAGACTAGGCATTTCCAAATTAGGCTTTAAACAAATTACAAATTCCATTGTGTCTTCTTAGGCTGGCTTCAAAAACATGAATTTAGTTGTGAGAAGCAAATGCTACTTTATCAGAAGGTTTATTTATTCAACAGAGAGATAGTAGATTTGTTAGTCATGTGTTTTTGAAGCATCACAGTGGGGGTTGGGAGAAGAGATAAAGCATTTGTAGCAGTAGACTGTTAGGCTGATGGCTTTGAAATTAGACCGTGGCTGTGGACAGGTGTGTCCTAATTGGTAACTGATTTATTTACTTTGTAGCTTTTTTTTTTTTTTTTTTGAGATGGAGTCTCACTCTGTCGTCCAGGCTGGAGTGCAGTGGCTTGATCTCGGCTCACTGCAACCTCCGCCTCCTGGGTTCAAGCGATTCTTCTGCCTCAGCCTCCCGAGGAGCTGGGACTACAGGCGCGTGCCACCACACCTGGCTACTTTTTATATTTTTAGTAGAGACGGGGTTTCAGCATATTGGCCAGGCTGGTCTGGAATTCTGACCTGGAGATGCGCCTGCCTCCGCCTCCCAAAGTGCTGGGATTACAGGCGTAAGCCACTGTGCCCGGACACTTTGTAGCATTTTTTAAAAGCACCCACAGGCTGGCAAGTGTTCTATCTTAAGTACAGATACAGTTTTTGATTTTAAGGAACTTTAATGTTTCATAGTAACATTTGAGGGATTCTTTGTTGGTCTTCCAGAGGAGTAGAGGATACAAATGAGACATATTGTTGAGTTACTCCTGCAAGGGGTTAGTAGAAAGAAGTAAGCTTGGGAACGATTAGGGTTTGAATCCTTTCTCTGCTACTTGCTAGTTGAATGGCCTTGGAAACATCCCATTTTCCTCCTGTACCTTAGTGTTTTCATTTGTAAAATAGAAATAATAATGGCTACCTTTCAATGCTTTTGTGATGAGACAATGTCTGCGATATATTCGTTAACACTATTACCGTGTTGAAGCTTCTGTTTGTTTGTTTTTGAGACAGGAACTCACTCTGTCGCCCAAGCGGGTGTGCAGCCTCCTGCTCCTGGGCTCAAATGATCCTCCCACCTCAGCCTCCCTAGTAGCTGGGACTATAGGCACATGCCACCATGCCTGGCTAATTATTTTTAGTAGAGATAGGTCTTGCTATGTTGCCCAGGCTGGTCTTGAACTCCTGGGCTCAAGCTGTCTGCCCACCTCAGCCTCCCAAAGTGCTGGGATTGTAGGTATGAGCCACCACACCCAGCTGAGGCTTCTGGTTTGTATAGTGAGGCTTTCTTTTTTTTTTATAATTTAAAAAAATTATTTTATTTATTTATTTATTTTGAGACAGAGTCTCGCTCTGTCGCCCGGCTGGAGCACAGTGGTGTGACCTCTGCCTCCCTGGTTCAAGTGATTCTCCTGCCTCAGCCTCCCCAGTAGCTGGGATTACAGGCGCGTGCCACCAAGCCTGGCTAATTTCTGTGTTTTCAGTAGAGTCGGGGTTTCACCATGTTAGCCAGGATGGTCTTGATCTCCTGACCTCATGATCCACCAGCCTCGGCCTCCCAAAGTGCTGGGATTACAGGCATGAGCTACCGTGCCCAACCTCCATTGGCCTTCTTAGAGCCTTATTTTTTAATAAAATAATAGAGATGGGGGTCCCACTGTGTTGCCTAGGCTGGTCTTAAGCTCCTGGCTCAAGCGATTCTCCCTGCCTAAGTCTCCGAAGGTGCTGGGATGACAGGAGTGAGCCACTGTGCCCAGCCTGTAGTGAGGCTTTCTACACTAATATGAAGTGTTTAAATTTGGTTTGGTCTCTCATCCTGTTTATAGTAGTTGAAGTACTAATGGCATAATGTGATTACAGTTAATAGTTGTAAGTTACTGGTAAAAATATTAATGCTTTTAAAAATCAGTGACAACTGAGGAGAGGGCTTAGGCTAAAAGCATTCTGCTGCTGTTCTTGGTCAGAGGGTTTTATTGTTTCTTTAAGAAATATCCTATCAATATATTGGAGGTTTTATTTATTTATTTATTTATTTACTGAAACAGAGTCTCGATTTGTCGCCCAGGCTGGAGTGCAGTGGTGCGATCTTGGCTCACTGCAACCTCTGCCTCCCGGGTTCAAACGATTCTCCTGCCTCAGCTTCCCAAGTAGTTGGGATTAAAAGTGTGCACCACCACACCCAGTTAATTTTTGTATTTCCAGTAGAGATGGGGTTTCATAATGTTGGCCAGGCTGGTCTCGAACTCCTGACCTCAAGTGATACACCCGTCTTGGCCTCCGAAGTGTTGGGATTATAGGCGTGAGCCACCTCGCCTGGCCAATATGTTGGACACTTTAAGGGATCCTTTCAAATTACACAATCTGAGCCATTGCTACTTATATATGGGTTTAGGCTTTTGTTTAGTTATTAGCATATGTCTGCTCCAGCTGTAAAGTTGTGATTGATTGATTGATTGATTGATTGATTTTTTGAGAGAGAGTCTCGCTCTGTCACCCAGGTTGGAGTACAGTGGCATGATCTCGGCTCACTGCAACCTTTGCCTCCTGGATTCAAGCCATTCTCCTGCCTCAGCCTCCCGAGTAGCTGGGATTACAGGTGCCCAGCACTATACCTGGCTAATTTTTATATTTTTAGTAGAGATGGGGTTTCACCATGTTGGCCAGGCTGGTCTTGAACTCCTGACGTCAGGTGATCCACCCACTTTGGCCTCCCAAAGTGCTGGGATTACAGGCATGAGCCACCACACCCGGCTGAAGTTGTGATAGTTTTAAAAAGGCTTTTGGGGCTGGGCGCGGTGGCTCACGCCTGTAATCCCAGCACTTCCGGAGGCCGAGGTGGGTAGATCACCTGAGGTCGGGAGTTCGAGACCAGCCTGGCCAACATGGTGAAACCCCGTCTCTACTAAAAATACAAAAAATTAGCCGCCCGTGGTGGTGGGTGCCTGTAGTACCAGCTACTCGGGAGGCTGAGGCAGGAGAGTCGCTTGAGTCTAGGAGGCGGAGGCTGTAGTGAGCCGAGATCGCGTCATTGCACCCTAGCCTGGGCAACAGGGGCAAAACTCTGTCTCAAAAAAAAAAAGCTTTTGTTCATTTAAAAACTGTCAGTTGGTTTGAGGTATAAGTAAGTTGGGTAGACTGATAGAAGTCTAATTCTGTATTGCTACGTGTTGGTTAACAACATAAACTTCTCTGAAGTGGTAGTATTGAGTTCTGATCCCAATACCTTGCCAGAGTGCATGCCACCAACGACATTTATTTATTGTTAAAAGACATGGGGTTCATGTTTTTATCTTAGTGTGTTTTATGTTTCAAAAGATGGAAATATTAAATATTTGTAACCTGTTTGTCCTTAGGTGTTGGTGGAATGAGCGTTGCATGTGTCTTGAAGAGAAAAGCAGTGCTTTGGCAGGACTCTTTCAGCCCCCACCTGAAACATCACCCTCAAGAACCAGCTAATCCCAACATGCCTGTTGTTTTGACATCTGGAACAGGGTCGCAAGCGCAGCCACAACCAGCTGCAAATCAGGCTCTTGCAGCTGGGACTCACTCCAGCCCTGTCCCAGGATCTATAGGAGTTGCAGGCCGTTCCCAGGACGACGCTATGGTGGACTACTTCTTTCAGAGGCAGCATGGTGAGCAGCTTGGGGGAGGAGGAAGTGGAGGAGGCGGCTATAATAATAGCAAACATCGATGGCCTACTGGGGATAACATTCATGCAGAACATCAGGTAAAAAAAAGTTCACTATTTCAGCTTTGACATTCCTTTATAATCACTGTCCACTTAGGATATCTGCTTTCAATGAATGTCTTTAAAAACTTAAATTGCTGATTTCATTTGGTACAAACAGTTACTTACTTGTTTTAAAGGTTGATCATTGTAATACTGTTACTGGGTCATTTATCATTCTGGTGCTAAATAGTAAATAGCCAATTCATTCATTCATTCATTCATTTGAGACAGAGTCTTGCTCTGTCACCCAGGCTGGAGTGTAGTCGCCTGATCTCGGCTTGATCTCGGCTCACTGCAGCTGCTGCCTCCCAGGTTCAAGCAGTTCTCCTGCCTCAGCCTCCTGAGTAGCTGGGACTACAGGTGTGCACCACCACGCCTGGCTGATTATGTATTTTCAGTAGAAACAGGGTTTCACCATGTTGGCCAGGCTGGCCTCGAACTCCTGACCTCAAGTGATCTGCCCGCTTTGGCCTCCCAAAGTGCTGGGATTACAGTTGTGAGCCACCCACGCCCGGCCTATAGAATGCATTTTTTTTTTTTTTTAAGGCGGAGTCTCACTCTGTTGCCCAGGCTGGAGTGCAGTGGCGCGATCTCTGCTCACTGCAAGCTCCGCCTCCCAGGTTCACGCCATTCTCCTGCCTCAGCCTTCCGAGTAGCTGGGACTACAGGTGCCCGCACCATGCCTGGCTAATTTTTTGTATTTTTTTTGGTAGAGACGGGGTTTCACTGTGTTAGCCAGGATGGTCTCTATCTCCTGACCTCGTGATCCACCCATCTCGGCCTCGCAAAGTGCTGGGATTACAGGTGTGAGCCACTGCGCCCGGCCTACAACGCATTTTTAAGAACACTTTTTTTGGAACAAAGGATTCTTTTTTTTACTGTTGACATAAGAACTGCTAGGGTTGTTTATAGGACAGATACATATTTTTGAATCTTTTCTCTTGGGTGTGGGTGACTTGATTTTAAGATATTGTAGTTGAAAGTAGGGGGAAGTTGATAACATCAGCTGCTCAAGTGAAATTTATTTGAAATGGGACTGATATATTGTGTCAGAGAGAAGTGGTTGTGGCTTTTAGGTTTTAACCACCTTTGTCCTCTTGTTATTGTTTAATTTTTAATTTTAACATGTTCAGTCTTATTAATCTAAAACCATAGTGGGAATCATAGCATGTTTTACTGAGAAGAGAGGTTAGCCTTATCCATGTTTCCTGATTTCTTGATAATGACCAACCAAAAGATTAGACTGTTTTGATCAGGGTATTCTTTGAAATTGGGTATAGGTTGAATTTGGAAAGGTTCATTTTGTGTCACCCGTCAGTACTGATTAGCGAGAGCTGACATTTTTCATTAGGCTTCTAGTGCTTCTGTTTTACTTCAGAAAAAATCAGGTACAAACATACTTGGAAGTCTGATTTTATTATACTTCCTCTGATCCCCCCAAAAGTGAACCATAGTTTTTTTTTTTTTTTTTTTTGAGATGGAGTCTCGCTCTGTCGCCCAGGCTGGAGTGCAGTGGCACAATCTCGGCTCACTGCATCCTCCCCCTCCCAGGTTTAAGCAATTCTCCTGCCTTACCCTCCCGAGTAGCTGGGATTACAGGCACCCACCTCCATGCCTGGCTAATTTTTGTATTTTTAGCAGAGAGAGGGTTTCACCATGTTGGCCGGGCTGGTCTTGAACTCCTGACCTCGAGTGATCCACCTGCCTCAGCCTCCCAAAGTGCTGGGATTACAGGTGTGAGCCACCATGCCCAGCCTTTTTTTTTTTTCTTTTTCTTTTCTTTTTTTTTTTTTTTTGAGACAAGGTCTGGCTCTGTCATCCAGGCTGGAGTGTGGTGATATTATATTGGCTCACTGCAACCACGGTCTCCCTGGTTCAAGCGATCCTCCCACCCCAGTCTCCTGAGTAGCTGGGATACAGGTGTGCAACACTACACCCGGCTACTTTTGTATTTTTTTTTTTTTTTAGTCTTTTTTTTTCTTTTTTATTGATCATTCTTGGGTGTTTCTCGCAGAGGGGGATTTGGCAGGGTCACAGGACAATAGTGGAGGGAAGGTCAGCAGATAAACAAGTGAACAAAGTTCTCTGGTTTTCCTAGGCAGAGGACCCTGCGGCCTTCCGCAGTGTTTGTGTCCCTGGGTACTTGAGATTAAGGAGTGGTGATGACTCTTAACGAACATGCTGCCTTCAAGCATCTGTTTAACAAAGCACATCTTGCACTGCCCTTAATCCATTCAACCCTGAGTGGACACAGCACATGTTTCAGAGAGCACAGGGTTGGGGGTAAGGTCACAGATCAACAGGATCCCAAGGCAGAAGAATTTTTCTTAGTACAGAACAAAATGAAAAGTCTCCCATGTCTACCTCTTTCTACACAGACACAGCAACCATCCGATTTCTCAATCTTTTCCCCACCTTTCCCCCCTTTCTATTCCACAAAACCGCCATTGTCTTCATGGCCCGTTCTCAATGAGCTGTTGAGTACACCTCCCAGATGGGGTGGTGGCCGGGCAGAGGAGCTCCTCACTTCCCAGTAGGGGCGGCCGGGCAGAGGCGCCCCTCACCTCCCGGACGGGGCGGCTGGCCGGGCGGGGGGCTGACCCCCCCCACCTCCCTCCCTACTTTTGTATTTTTTGTAGAGACGGGGTTTTGCCATGTTGGCCAGGCTCTACTTTGAGCCCAGGCTCAAAGTGATCCACCTGCCTTGGACTCCCAGAGTGCTGGGATTGCAAGTGTGAGCCACTGCATCTGACCAGTTCTTTACTATAGTAGAAACAAAGACAGGCTGGGTGCAGTGGCTCATGCCTGTAATCCCAGCACTTTGGGAGGCCGAGGTGGGTGGATCACCTGAGGTACGGAGTTCGAGACCAGCCTGACCAACATGGTGAAACCCTGTCTCTACTAAAAATGCAGAAATTAGCCAGGTGTGGTGATGCATGCCTGTAATCCCAGCTACTTGGAAGGCTGAGGCAGGAGAGTCACTTGAACCTGGGACAGGGAGTTTGCAGTGAGCTGAGATCTTGCCATTGCACTCCAGCCTAGGCAATGGGTGAAACTCCATCTCAAAAAAATAAAGTAAAAAATTAGCTGGGCGTGGGGGCACATGCCTGTGTTTCCAGCTGCTTGGGAGGCTGAGGTGGAAGGATTGCTTGAGCCTGGGTGGCAGAAGTTGCAGTGAACAGAGATCATGCCACTGCACTTCAGCCTGGGCAACAGAGTGGGACCCTGTCTCAAAAAAAAAAAAAAAAAAAAAAGAAAAGAAAAGAAAAAGAAGGTTTTCAGCTGTAAGGCTGAAAGAAGGCTCACCCCTGCAATCCCAACACTTTGGGAGGTCAAGGCAGGTGGATCACCTGAGGTCAGGAGTTCAAGACCAGCCTGGCCAACATGGTGAAACCCCGTCTCTACTAATAATACAAAAAAATTAGCCTGGCATGGTGGTGCACACCTGTAATCCCAGCTCCTTGGGAGGCTGAGGCAGGAGAATCGCTTGAACCCGGGAGGTGGAGGTTGCAGTGAGCAGAGATCACACCATTGCACTCCAGCCTGAGTGACAAGAGCGAAACTCTGTCTCCAAAAAAAGAAAAAAGAAAGATTTTGTCTTTCTTTGGGATGAAGATATGCACAGAATTTGGTGACTGAATTAGAAATCTTATATCCTGGAAAGATGAAGTAATGGAGGAAAAGTACAGAGTGCCTCTGGTTTGGGACACAGTGATTACATTTGATAGGACACCTGTTGAGTTTGAGGTAGAAGCAGAATATCTAGGTGTATACTGTAGGCAGCTCTACCTGTAGCAGGAAATCAAGGTAGGAGGTATTTTATTTGGGTGGCATCTGTGTAGTGGGGCAAAAACAAACCCTGTAATCTCTGTACTATTTGGCTAAATGTTATTTAAAAATCATAAACACTGGTTTTTTAAAATCTGTAATAAAGATCTATAAGATCTTTTGTTGTGTTTCCTAATGATAGACTGATGGGTGGAAGCTGAAAGGAGAGTCAAGGTGCCTGGCAGTTTCTTTGCTAGGTGAGCAAATCAAACTCTAGGTCAGTCCTTGGCAGAGCTCTAAGATCTGATTATTGCTGTGCAAGTTAAGAAGCGTTTATTGAAGGCTTACTCAGGCCTCTGTCTTACACTGAGCCCTATCATAAGGAATCACATCTGACTTACTGAGCAGTTTTATCCAGGTCAGTTAGCAAACTTGAGTTAATAATAGTAAATGGCAAAACCTGTTTCCCACTCAGGTGGCCTAAACCAGTGACCTTGGAATTGGCATTCATCATTACAACACAATTCTTTGGGCTGGACACATGAAATAATGAACAAGGTTGGGGAACTCAGGGTAGTTGGTATATTGCAGTTGTGGACCACCCACAGGTTACTTTTCTGTAGTCGTTATAGTGTATTGTACTGGTTTTAGTGTTGTTCTCACCTTCTGGACTGAACTATTCTAGATCAGAGACTTGTGTTTTTCATGCCCCTTTTCCAGGAGGTATTATGAAACTTTCGTGTTGATTGAATGAGGGAAGACGAGAGGTTCTTCAGTTTTGCGCTCAGGTAAAGGAGTGGGTCTTACAGCTCAGTCATCCTGCTGGGAAACACATGGCAACAGGTAGAGGCCACTTGATAGGCAGCTGTGCTAAGGGTAGTATAATTGAAGAGCAAAGGGGCACATCTCTAGGTGGAGAATCTCTGCCCTTATTAGCCACTGTTACGGATAGGAGGTGTAAGAGGGTGCCTGATCTGTCATGTGGGTCAGAGTGAAAAAGAGGTTGAGAACCACTGATGATAACGGAAACATTTATATGTTCTAGGCATTGGGCTATTGTATTTCCTATATATAATCCTTACAGCAATCCTATGAAGGAGATAAATACCCTTTTTTGAAAAGTGAGAAACTGAGGCTTTGTTACCAGGTAATACCTGGTTTTTGAAATCAGTCTTTGATTCCAATGTCCACGTTCTAGATCTATTTCTGCTTCCCTAGGCAAGATAAACCAGACAAAACTATGCAACCAAGTGGCACATTACAGGGCCAAAGAATTGTTTTGCCATAATTTTGCTTGAAATTTAGAGACTGTAAACTTAATAATGAGATGAATACAAATGTTGACCATTCTCCTATAATTGCAGGAGTACTTGACCCCAACTCCCAAAAGCAGTAATGGTAAAGTCCATTTTTCTTCAGTTCTGTTTTTTATTACATATGTGTTCTAAGTGGTAATGTGGATGGAAAATTATCTCTGTAGAGACAGAATGACTCAATATAAAGTGATCCTATTGCCAGCTCATTCTAACCTACCACTGGGCCTTTTTTTTTTTTTTTTTTAGTGGCCCTTTGGCATAATGGAACAAAGTTTGAGATCGAATTGGCAGGATGCTTTCACTAGTGAACTAGTGAAGTAAAGAATATCACAGGCTGTGATGCCAGTAGCATTGGAGGGAGGGGAACTCTTTGTCATGCCAGGTACTTTATTTCTCTCATAATTACTCCCATTTAAGAGCAATTGCTTTTACACTTTTTTCTTTTTATTTATTGAGACAGGGCTTCACTCCTGTTGCCGAGGCTGGAGTGCAATGGGCACCATCTAGGCTCACTGCAACCTCTGCCTCCTCGGCTCAAGCGATTCTTCTGCCTTAGCCTCCCTATCCTGGGACCACAGGCACATGTCACAACACCTAGCTCATCTTCGTATTTTTTGTAGAGGTGGAGTTTTGCCATGCTCAGGCTGGTCTCAAACTCCTTTGTTTTTTTTGTTTTTTTGAAATAAAGTCTTGCTCTGTAGTCCAGGCTGGAGTGCAGTGACGCGATCTCAGCTCACTGCAACCTCCGCCTCCTGGGTTCAAGTGATTCTCCTGCCTCAGTCTCCCCAGTAGCTGGGACTACAAGTGTGCACCACCACGCCCGGCTAATTTTGTATTTTTAGTAGAGACAAGGTTTCACCATGTTGGCCAGGCTAGTCTCGAACTCCTAACCTCAGGTGATCCACCTGCCTCGGCCTCCCAAAGTGCTGGGATTATAGGCATGAGCCACTGTTCCTGGGCCACTTGTATACTTACATTAAAAAGTTTTTCATTTTTTGGCTGGACGCAGTGGCTCACACCTGTAATCGCAGCACTTTGGGAGGCTGAGGAGGGTGGATAGTTTGAGCCCCCAGGAGTTCGAGAGCAGCCTGGACAACATGGTGAGATCATGTCTCTACAAAATATACAGAAATTAGCCAGGCATGGTGGCGCTGTGCCTGTGGTCCCAGCTACTTGGAGGGCTGAGGTAGGAGGATCACTTGAGCCCAGGAGATGTAGGTTGCAGTGAGCCGAGATTGTGCCACTGCACTCCATTTTGGGTGACAGAGTTGAGACCCTGTCTCAAAAAAAAAAAGGCTTTTTTTTTTCTCAAAAAAAAAAAGGCCTCCCAAAGTGCTGGGATTACAGGCGTGAGCCACTGCGCCCGGCAGAGAGCCCTCATTTTTGGGCCAAATTGAGGTCTTCGGAGGGAAGTGAGGGAAAGAAGTCTCATGAAAAAAAATTTTTTTTTGCCTGTAAAATTATACCCATAGTATACAATTAAGATAATGTGGACTGGGCGTGGTGGCTCACGCCTGTACTCCCAGCACTTTGGGAGGCTGAGGCAGGTGGATCACGAGGTCAGGTGTTTGAGATGAGACCAGCCAACATGGTGAAACCCTGTCTCTACTAAAAATACAAAAATTAGCCAGGTGTGGTGGCACATGCCTGTAATCCCAGCTACTCAGGAGAGGCAAGAAAATCACTTGAATCGGGGGCAGAGGTTGCAGTGAGCCGAGATCCCGCCACTGCATTCCAGCCTGGGTGACAGAGGGAGACTCCGTCTCAAAAAAAAAAAAAAAGATGATGGATATTGGGCCAGGCGTGGTGGCTTATGCCTGTAATCCCAGCACTTTTGGAGGCCGAGGTGGGCGGATCACTTGAGGCCAGGAGTTCGAGACTAACCTGGGCAACATGATGAAACCCCGTGTCTACTAAAAATACAAAAATTAGCCGGGCGTCGTGGCACGTTACTGTAATTCCAGCTGCTCGAGAGGCTGAGGCATGAGAATTGCTCTAACCCGGGAAGCAGGGCAGAGGTTGCAGTGAGCTGAGATCGCACAACTGCGCTCCAGCCTGGGCGACAGAGCAAGGCTCTGTCTCAAAAAAAAAAAAAAAAGATAATGGATATGGAGCAAAATACTAGAAAACAAAGCTGGGTACATTGGCTCCTGCCTCTAATCCCAGATACTCGGGAGGCTGGGTCAGGAGGGTTGCTTGAGGCCAGGAGTTTGAGACCAGCCTGGGCAATATAGTGAGACACTGTATCTACAATAAAAAGGAAAAAAATTAGCTGGGCATGGTGGCATATGCCTGTAGTCCTACTCAAGGGAGGATCACTTGAGCCCAGGGAGTTCAGGCACTCCAGCCTGTGTGACAGTGAGATCCTGTCTCTTTGAAAAGAAAAAAAAAAATAAAAAGGAAATTTAAAAAACAAATACTAGGAAACACTAGACACATCTTCCCACCCAAATGAGTTATGTATTTGAAAATGTTACTTATTTTGGGCTGGGCACGGTGGCTCACGCCTGTAATCCCAGCACTTTGGGAGGCCGAGGCAGGCGGATCACGAGATCAGGAGATCGAGACCATCCTGGCTAACACCGTGAAACCCTGTCTCTACTAAAAATATGAAAAATTAGCCGGGTGTGGTGGTGGGCGCCTGTAGTCCCAGCTACTCGGGAGTCTGAGGCAGGAGAATGGCATGAACCTGGGAGGTGGAGCTTGCAGTGAGCCAAGATCGCACCACTGCCCTCCAGCCTGGGCGACAGAGCAAGACTCCATCTCCAAAGAAAAAAAAAAAAGTTACTTATTTTGACAGTAATTTTTATACCTTTAGATTTTTTTCTTTCCTGAATAACATTGAAAATTTCATTACTAAAAGCCTAAGGTCAAGTCTTTGACTTGAGAGTGTTTTATTCTTGTATTGTGAAATCTGTTTTCTCTGTAAACTGCTGTGGGATAGATAAACTGGTTGATGAAATAGGGCAAAAAAATTAAAGTCGATTGGTTGAACTGTAGCCTCTGTACTGGATTATGAGGGACAGAGGTAGAAGCTTTGCCCTGGGGGGAGGGAAATTTGGAGGACAGTTCCACAGAGCTTACCCACTTTGCTTGCACTCTTTTAGCACTAGGATATATCAGTATCCACCATAGATTGACAGCCTATAGGAGATAATTCCAGAGAACCAGGCAAAAAAAATCAGTGGATGAGGCCAGGTGCAGTGGCTCATACCTATAATCCCAGCACTTTGGGAGGCCAAGGCAGGCGGATCACCTGAGGTCAGGAGTTGGAGACCAGCCTGACCAACATGGAGAAACCCCATCTCTACAAAAAATACAAAATTAGTGGGGCGTGGTGGCGCACGCCTGTAATCCCAGCTACTTGGGTGGCTGAGGCAGGAGAATTGCTTGAACCTGGGAGGCAGAGTTTGCGGTGAGCTGAGATTGTGCCATTGCACTCCACTCTGGGCAACAAGAGCGAAATGCCGTCTCAAAAAAAAAAAAAAATTCAGTGGATGAATATATTTTGACTCCACTTGCACCTTCTTTTTCTTTCACTTGGTGTGGCCATCTTACAATGATATTCTGATACCCACCCCTGACGTGTCAACCAGTCTTACTCTTCAGTGCTGTTAGTCTTTTTTTTTTTTGAAGGGTTTTAAAAATTTTATTTTTATTATACATTAAAAAAGAGCTATCATGGTTTGTTTCATTGGGGTGGATGCCTTGGATAATCCATTCAAGGAAGATCACTTCGTCCAACTTAATGCAGCCCAATTTAATGAAACCCATTTTCTTCGCTTACTGACAGAAACACTGGTGGGGCATATTGAGGCCGTAATTTGGATCAGATCTTGCTGGTCTAAGCATACGCAACAAGAGAGAGAACCCTGGCTGAATTTTTGCGAGTGGCTCCAGTAGAGCTGCTGGTGACCCATCTTGCTCTCAGGAGTGCAGTGAGACAAAAGGAAAGAGCTCCAGTTAATTTTTATACCTTGTAATTAACAGGGACTACTATGTTAAACTGGGAGGGAGCCCAAGTATTTCCCAAACTGGGGAGTCTTGACATTCCCTAGAAATGTCTTTCTGTTGTACCTGCTGATGGACTCTCTTAGACAATGAATCTTGTCTACCTGGGTAGATTGCCTTAGCATTTGTGCTAGTAGCATTTGGTTAACATGTTAAAGCTGAATAATCCATCTTTCATATTTTGTTTCTCTTACACATGTACTCTTAGAGCCTTTTCATTATGCTCAGAATTCACAAGGCTTAACATTATGTGCTTGGTCAAAGGAATCATCAGCAGGCCTTCTTCAACTATAACTTTTTCTTTTTTTTTGAGACAGAGTCTCACTTTGTCACCCACTGGCACTATCTAGGCTCACTGAAACCTCTGCCTCCTTTGTTCAAGCGATCTGGTGCCTCAGCCTCCTGAGTAGCTGGGATTACAGGGGTGTACCACCATGCCTGGCTAATTTTTGTATTTTTAGTAGAGACAGGGTTTCACCATGTTGTCCAGGCTGGTTTTAAACTCCTGGTCTCAAGCAATCCTCGCACCTTGGCCTCCCAAAGTACTGGGATTAAAAGTGTGAGCCACGTACCTGGCCTGACTATAATTTTAACCTAGCCTGATTATAACTTTAAGAATTACCTTGTTCCAGTGTAAACAAAAGAAGTTCGGCTGGTTGCAATTGGCTCACGCCTGTAATCCCAGCACTTTGGGAGGCTGAGGTGGGCGGATCACCTGAGGTCAGGAGTTTGAGACCAGCCTGGCCAACATGGTGAAACCCCGTCTCTACTAAAAAATACAAAAATTAGCCAGGCGTGTTGGCGGGTGCCTGTGGTCCCAGCTACTTGGGAGGCTGAGGCAGGAGAATCACTTGAACCTGGGAGGCGGAGATTGCAGTGAGCTGAGATTGCACCACTGCACTCCAGCTTGGGCGACAGAGCAAGACTCTGTCTCAAAAAAAAAAAAAAGGAAGTTCAGTCAGATGCTCTTCTCTAATGCTGAATGGTACTTGATTATATATGCCTCTGAAATGGCAACTTGTAGAGATATTTATGATGTATCTTTACCTTGTTTAATTTTAGAAGGTTTTTTAAATTTAATTTTATTTTTTTGAGATGGAGTTTCATCCTTTCACCTAGGCTGGAGAGAAGTGGCAGGATCTCAGATCACTGCAACCTCTTCCTCCTGGGTTCAAGCAGTTCTCCTGCTTCAGCCTCCCAAGCAGTTGGGATTATATGTGTCCACTACCATGCCTGGCTAATTTTTTTTTTTTTTTGAGACGGAGTCTTGCTCTGTTGCCCAGGCTGGAGTGCAGTGGCGCGATCTCGGCTCACTGCAGCCTCTGCCTCCTGGGTTCAAGCACTTCTTGTGCCTTAACTTCCTGAGTAGCTGGGATTACCGGCACATGCTACCATGCCCGGCTACTTTTTCTGTTTTTAGTAGAGACGGGGTTTCACCATGTTGGCCAGGCTGGTCTCGAACTCCTGACCTCAAGTGATCCACCTGCCTCAGCCTCCCAGAGTGCTGGGATTGATTATAGGCATGAGCCACCGCCCCCAGCTAATTTTTGTAGTTTTTTGTTTTTTATTTTTTCAGACAGAGTTTCGCTGTCACCCAGGCTGGAGTGCAGTGGCACAATCTCGGCTCACTGCAACCTCCTCCTCCCAGGTTCAGGTGATTCTCCTGCCTCAGCCTCCTGAGTAGCTGAGATTATAGGCATGTGCCATCATGCCAGCTCATTTTTGTATTTTTAGTAGAGACGGGGTTTTGCCATATTGGCCAGGCTGGTCTTGAACTCCTGACCTCAGGTGATCTACCCGCCTCAGCCTCCCAAAGTGCTAGGATTACAGGCGTGAGCCACTGCGCCCGGCCTCAAAAGGTTTTTGATGTGAAATTAGTAAAAAATTGTATGATAGGTGGTAGTGAGATGTGACTATGGGAATAAAAGGTCATGATAGGAAAATAAATTGGAGTAAAGTTAGAAATATGCACCAGAATAATGGGTTATAGAATTTACCCTGATGGGCCGGGCATGGTGGCTCAAGCCTGTAATCGCAGCACTTTGGGAGGCCGAGGCAGGCGGATCATGAGGTCAGGAGATTGAGACTGTCCTGGCTAACACAGTGAAACCCCGTCTCTACTAAAAATACAAAAAATTAGCTGGGCGTGGTGGCACGCGCCTGTAGTCCCAGCTACTTGGGAGGCTGAGGCAGGAGAATTGCTTGAACTTGGGAGGCGGAGGTTGCAGTGAGCCGAGATTGCACCATTGCACTCCAGCCTGGGCGACAGAGCGAGACTCCATCTCAAAAAATAAATAAATAAATAAATAAAAATAAAAAGAAAAAAGAAAAAAGAGTTTACCTTGATGGTCCTGGTGGCTAAAGAAAAGAGGAAAGCATAATGATTCCTGAGATTCTTACTTAGAGGAAAAAACAGCAGTTAGGGAGAGTTGTGTTTGGAATTTCAGTTGTAGATGTGGTTGAAGTGCTTTGTAAACTGTAAAGTAATAAGATTTTTTTTATTTCTTTTTTTATTTTTTATTTTATTTTATTTTATTTTTTTTGAGACAGTCTCGTTCTGTTGCCCAGGCTGGAGTGCAGTGGCGCGATATCAGCTCACTGCAAGCTCTGCCTCCTGGGTTCATGTCATTCTCCTGCCTCAGCCTCCCGAGTAGCTGGGACTATAGGCGCCCGCCACCACGCCCAGCTAATTTTTGTATTTTTAATAGAGACGGGGTTTCACTGTATCAGCCAGGAGGGTCTCGATCTCCTGACCTCATGATCCACCCACCTTGGCCTCCCAAAGTGCTGGTATTACAGGCATAAGCCACTGTGTCCGGCCTTTTAAAAAGTTTTTTAGCGGAGTCTCACTCTTGTCGCCCAGGCTGTATAGTGCAGTGGTGCCATCTCAGCTCACTGCAATCTCCACCTCCTGGGTTCAAGCCATTCTAATGCCTCAGCCTCCCCAGTAGCTGGGATTACAGGCGTGTGCCAACATGCCCAGCTAATTTTTGTACTTTTAGTAGAGATGGGGTTTCACCATGTTGGCCAGGATGTCTCGAACACCTGACCTCAGGTGATCCACCCACCTCCACCTCCCAGAGTGCTGGGATTACAGGAATGAGCCACCACGCCCAGCCAGTGGGATGTTATTACTTGTTTTTCATGACACCTTTCTGTATTTTCAGAAGACACACATGTCTTTTGTGCATGTGTCCATTTTCTCTCAGGCAACAGCATTTGCTGAATACTCTGCAGGCTAAGCCTGAGTACAAAATTAGGTTTCTGGGTGTGTGGAAAGAATACTTTAACAATTAGAATCTATGTAGTTATTCACTCTTGTGAAAGGACTTAAACATTCATACAGGATGAAAGAACTGACAACATAGTGCCAGGAGAGAAGTCAGTGCTGAAGTGCTGAGGATAGGGTAAATCATCTTTTTTTTTTTTTTTTTCCTTTTGAGAGATTTCTGATCTCCTCTTTGTTTTTTACATTCAGTTTCTTTGACTTCTGGATATTGTAAAGAGCCATAATAGCACTGTGGCTTCAGCTCAGTGTGTAGTTGTTGGCTGCCCTGGCATTTTGCTCCTTGCTGTGAATGTACTCTTTTTTTGAGATTGGGTCTCTATCTGTTGCCTAGGCTGGAGTGCAATGGTGCAATCTCGGCTTACCACAGCTTCCACCTCCCGGGTTCAAGTGAGTCCTGCCACAGCCTCCTGAGTAGCTGGGACTACAGGTGTGCACCACCATGCCTGGCTAATTTTTGTATTTTTAGTACAGATGGGGTTTCACTATGTTGGCCAGGCTGATTTTTGAACCCCTGACCTTATGATCCACCCGCCTTGGCCTTCCAAAGTGCTGAGATTACAGGCGTGAGCCACTGTGCGTAGCCTGCTGTGAATATAATCTTACACCTCCATGTAAGAAGTGGTGGGGTCAGTGATTGGCAATAGGTTGGGTAAGTTTAATACTTGGGAATTTGGTTAAAGAACTTGGCCCTGAATGGTGTAAATGTGTTGGTACTTGCAGTTGGGCCTTGTGTGGTGGCTCATGCCTGTAATCCCAGCACTTTGGGAGACAGAGGTGGGTGGATCACGAGGTTAGGAGTTCGAGACCAGACTGACCAACATGCCGTGTGTGGTGGCAGGTGCCTGTAATCCCAGCTACTTAGGAGGCTGAGGCAGGAGAATCGCTTGAACCCTGAAGGCGGAAGTTACAGTCAGCCAAGATCGCACCACTGCACTCCAGCCTGAGTGACAGAGCAAGGCTCTGTCTCAAAAAAAAAAAACCCAAAAAAACAAACAAAAAAAACCCAAGAACCCCCCTGCAGTTATTAGACTTCTCCAGAGGCATGCTCTTCATGTTTTTTGTGTAATATTTTTTGAAAACTGTTGATTTTTTTTTTATTTTGTTTTGAGACAGAGTTTCACTCTTGTTGCCCAGGCTGGAGTGCAGTGGCACGATTTTGGCTCACCGCAACCTCCGCCTCCCGGGTTCAAGCAATTCTCCTGCCTTAGCCTCCCGAGTAGCTGTGATTATAGGCGTGCGCCACCACACCCAGCTAATTTTGTATTTTTAGTAGAGATGGGATTTCTCCTTCTTGGTGAGGCTGGTTTCGACCTCCCGACCTCAGGTGATCTGCCCACCTCGGCCTCCCAAAGTGCTGGGATTACAGGCGTGAGCTACCGCCCCCAGCCCTTTTTTTTTTCTAAATTATTTTGAGACAGAGTCTTACGCTGTTGCCCAGGCTGGAGTGTAGTGGCACGATCTCGGCTCACTGCAATCTCCACCTCCTGGGTTCAAGCGATTCTCCTGCCTCAGGCTCCCGAGTAGCCAGGATTACAAGCGTGCACCACCACGTCCAGCTAATTTTTGTATTTTTAGTAGAGACTGGGTTTCGCCATGTTGACCAGGCTGGTCTTGAACTCCTGGCCTCAAGTGATCCACCCGCTTCAGCCTCCCAAAGTGCCAGGATTACAGATGTGAGCCACTGGGCTCAGCCTGAACTATTGATTTTTGTTGATAGCTTATTAATGGTTTTACTAGATTTAGTAGATGTGGATTTGTCTGTTGCCATTAGTAAGTGCTCTTTTATGGTCCAAGTACCTTTCTTAATATTTTTATGAGTCTCATCAGGAAAACTGTTCTAGGTTTTTGGAAATTGGGGGCCCTAAATATTTTTAAATTTATTTTTATTCATTAATTAATATTATCATCTTGTACAGATGGGGTCTCATGTTGCCCAGGCTTGTCTTGAACTTCTGGCCTCCAGCAGTCCTCCTGCCTTGACCTCCCAAAGTGCTGGTATTACAGGTGTGAGCCATCATGCCTGGCCTGTTAAAGATTTTTTAAAATAGCAGCTTTGGCCGGTGCAGTAGCTCAAGCCTGTAATTCCCAGCACTTTGGGAGGCTGAGGTGGGTGGATCGTCTGAGGCCAGGAGTTCGCGACCTGCCTGGCCAACATGGTGAAACCCTGTCTCTACTGAAAATACAAAAAAAATTTAGCCCGGTGTGGGGGTGGGCGCTTGTAATCACAGCTACTCAAGAGGCCGAGGCAGGAGAATCGCCTGAACCCTGTCGGGGTGGAGGTTACAGTGAACTGAGATCGCACCACTGCACTCCAGCCTAGGTGATGACTTCGTCTCAAAAAAAAAAAAAAAAAAAGCAGCTTTACAGATATGTAGTTTGTCCATTTAAAGTGTATAATTCCAGCTGGGCACGGTGGGTCACTCCTGTAATCCCAGCACTTTGGGAGGCCGAGGCTGGTGGATCACCTGAGGTCAGGAGTTCAAGAACAGCCTGGCCAACACGGTGAAACCCCATCTTTACTTAAAAAAATAAAAATAAAAATAAGACCGGGCACGGTGGCTCATGCTTGTAATCCTAGCACTTTGGGAGGCCGAGGCGGGTGGATCACGAGGTCAGGAGATCGAGACCAACATATGAAACCACATGTCTACTAAAAATACAAAAACTAGCTGGGCGTGGTGGCGCATGCCTTTAATCCCAGGTACTCAGGAGGCTGAGGCAAGAGAATTGTTTGAATCCGAGAGGCGGAGGTTGCAGTAAGCCGAGATCGTGCCATTGCACTCCAGCCTGGGTGACACAGCTATACTCTGTCTCAAACAACAACAACAACAAACAAAACAAAACAAAACAATAAAAATTAGCTGGGCTGGAGCCTGAGGCGGAGCTTGCAGTGAGCCGACATCATGCAATTGCACTCCAGCCTGGGGGACAAGAGCAAGACTCCATCTTAAAAAAATATATATAATTCAGTAGTTTTTAGTTTTTAGTGTATTCATTGTTGTGCAGATATCATAATCATTAATTTTAGAATATTTGCATTACCCCAAAAATCCTTTACCCAGCAGCCGTCACTCCCCAGTCTTAGGCAACCACCAGTCCACTTCTGTCTCTTTATTTGCCTGTTCTGGACATAAGCATGTTTTGTGACTGCCTTCTTTTACTTAGCATAATGTTTTAAGGGTTCATCTATGTTGTATGTAGCATTTATCAGTACATCATTTATTTTTATTTTTTATTTTTTAGATGGAGTCTCGCTGTCGCCCAGGCTGGAGTGCAGTGGCACGATCTCGGCTCACTGCAGGCTCCACCCCCTGGGGTTCACGCCATTCTCTTGCCTCAGCCTCCCGAGTAGCTGGGACTACAGGCGCCCGCCACCTTGCCTGGCTAATTTTTTGTATTTTTAGTTGAGACGGGGTTTCACAGTGTTAGCCAGGATGGTCTCGATTTCCTGACCTCGTGATCCACCCGCCTCGGCCTCCCAAAGTGCTGGGACTACAGGCGTGAGCCACTGCGCCTGGCCTTCTTTTTATTTTTGTATAATATTTCATTGTATAGATCTGCCACATTTAATTTATCCATTTATCAGTTGATGGGCCTTTTTTTCTTCTTTTTTGGCTATTATGGATAATGCTGCTATGAACATTTGTGTTCAAGTTTTTTTCTGTAGACATGCTTTCATTTCTCAGATTTGAGAGTATATAAATTTGTAATGTATAGGTACAAAAATAACAAATTTCTTCACTAGGGGCAGGTGCTCATTAGAAATGGGGGATGGGAGGATTAGTTTATCTACAACTTACACTGTGGATTTGGAATTTTTCCAAGCCACACATTTTACTGGGGCTAATGACTACTTTCTTTTCTCTATGAAGGAAGTATTTGGAGGCTAACACTGTAAATAAACTTGTTTACAACCCCGGGAAGAGGAGTGCTTAAACTGTAGAGAACAGGTGTTTTCAGTGAGCTCTGTAAACTCCTTAGGTGCAATGAATATGCAGTTGATTGATCTGCTGGTGACAATTTTTCTTTATTAAAGCAAGTTCCCTAAGAATTTTAACAAGGGGACAGTTCATTAACCTAGTCTTGGTTATTATATGTATTTAAAATCACCAAATTGGGTGTTAATTATTAAGAAATGTTCTCTGTAATGCCAGCAATTTGGGAGGCTGAGGCAGGTGGATCACCTGAGGTCAGGAGTTCAAGACCAGCCTGACCAACATGGTGAAACCCCCATCTCTACAAAAATACAAAAAAAAAAAAAAAAAAAAAAAAAATAGCCGGGCATGATGGGGGGGTGCCTATAATCCCAGGTTCTCAGGTGGCTGAGGCAGGAGAATCACTTGAACCCTGGAGGCGGATGTTGTGGTGAGCTGAGATCGCACCATTGCACTCCAGCCTGAGCAACAAGAATGAAACTGTCTCAAAAAAAAGGAAATGTTCTTTAATTTGTTAGAGTTTATTGAGTCAAATTGCTTCCCCCACCCAGTTGTCCCAAATTAGGGAGATACCACTTTTAAGGGTCAGAAGCCTTGTAAAATGCAAAACAATGAAATTAATGTGTCGTTCCTTTGGAGAAACTTAGTTTCATAAAGAGAGGAGGGAATTATAAAGATAATTGTTTCTGGCTAGGCGTGGTGGCTCATGCCTGTAATCCCAGCACATGAGGCAAGTGGATCACCTGAGGTCAGGAATTCGAGACCAGCCTAGCCAACATGGAGAAACCCTGTCACTACTGAGAAAAAAAAGAAAAATCATCTGGTGCATGCCTGTAATGGCTTGACTCTTGGAGGTGGAGGCTGCAGTGAGCCGACGTCGTGCTACTGCACTCCAGCCTGGGCAACAGAGCGAGACCCTGTCTTTTAAGAAAATGGTCTTTAAGTTCAATGTAACCCTTAAAAGTGATGTACATGGATTAAGGACTGGAAGAAAGTACTGCAAAGTATTTATATTTGTATGCATGGAGAGATTACAGGTAGTATGCTTTGCTCTTGTCCATTTTGTATTTTCTGAATTTCAAACAGTTAAAAAAGAAAAAAAGACAAACCTTATACCATGTGTTAAGAGCTTGGTCTGCCATTTTGAGTGAAAGCAGATGGTTTACACATTTCCAGGGGAGTTTTGATGTTAGAAAAGACCTTGGAAATCGAAATTATTTAGCTTTTTTCCCCCGATGAAGTGCTGTCCTTTGCATTAGTTATCTCTCTTTTAATTTTTAAAAAAGTTAGTAGATATGTTGAATATAGGTTGCTGAAATAGGTTGGGTGTATTCAATGAGATCTAGAGGCAATTTTATTTTATTTTATTTCATTTATTTATTTATTTATTTTTTTGATACAGAGTCTCGCTCTGTTGCCCAGGTTGGAGTGCAGTGGTGCAATCTCGGCTCACTGCAACCTCTGCCTCCTGGATTCAAGCGATTCTCATGCCTCAGCCTCCTGAGTAGCTGGGATTACAGGGATGCACCACCATGCTTGGCTAATTTTTATACTTTTAGTAGAGACAGGGTTCCAACCATGTTGACCAGGCTGGTCTCGAACTCCTGACCTTAGATGATCCACCTGCCTCGGCCTCCCAAAGTCCTGGGATTACAGGCGTGAGCCACTGGGCCTGGCCTTGAGGTGATTTTATTTTAGTATTATTTCCTTTCTGTATCTAGAATTAATAACGAGTAATCATATGCTTTGTCCTGGAAGTGTTCTAATATTTTTACATGATTTGAACCACTCAGTACTGTATGCACATTTTTATCTTTCTCGTTTTTTTTTTAAAAAAGTATGTTAGTCCATTTTGTGTTGCTATAAAGGAATATAGGAGACTGGGCACTTTATAACAAAAAGAGGTTTATTTGTCTCAGTTTTGCAGACTGTACAGGAAGTAAGTTACAGCATCTGCTGCTGGTGAGGCCTCAGGACACTTTTACTCATGGCAGAAGGCACAGTGGGAGCACATGTGTCACATGGTCAAGAGAGGGAGCTGGAGAGAGAAGAGGTTCCAGGCACTTTTAAACAGCCAGCTCTTGTGTGAATTAATAGAGTGAGAACTCATTCATTACCATGGAGAGGATATCAAGTACTTCCTGAGGGATGGGCCCCCATGACCCAGACACTACACACTAGGTTCACCTCCAACCTTAGAAGTCACATTTCAGATGAGATTTGGAGGGGACAAACATCCAAGCTATATCAAAGTATAATATCCTTTCCCCACACCCCCCGCCCCCCCAGAGGATAGCTTTTCTTTAAAAAAAAAAATTTACTTTTTGACTGGCCGTGATGGCTCATGCCTGTAATCCTAGCACTTTGGGAGGCCAAGGTGGGAGGATCACTTGAGTCTAGGAGTTGGAGAACAGCTGGGGCAACATACCAAGACCCCCATATCTGTTAAAAAAAATTTAAAAAGCTTAATAGTTTAGTTTTCATAAGTGCTCAGTGAATGGCATGATGCTATTCAAAATTGAATTTAATTATTTCCTTCAATTCCTGTACTGTATTCTGTTTCTGTGGTTGATATATCCATTTGTGGCATGTTAGGAGCTATCCTAGATTTCTGCCTCCCGTTTCTGCCGACAATAGTTCCGAGATTATACCTATGTTGCTTTATTTGATAGGCTCATGTTTCTTGCCTGGAGATGTTCAGTAGTCTTCTCACTGGCTTTCCTGCATCTCCCCTTTTCTTCTTTGTAGCCATTGTCTGTGCCACTGCCAAATTGATGTTTTTGAAGATATGATCTGCTTATTTCTCACCCTTTTGCTCACACACTCGTGTGTGTGTGCGTTTTCTTTCCTGTTGCTTTTGGGATAACTTCTAAGCTCCTCCTCATAGCATAGGAGACCTTTCATGTTATTTTTTTTTTAAAGATAAAATAAATTTTTATTTTAAATTTATTATTAGTTTTAGAGATGAGGGTGTTCACTTTGTTGCCCAGGCTGGACTTGAACTCCTGGCCTCAAGCAGTCCCTTCCCCCTTGTGTAGCTGGCACTACAGGCACATGCCTTCGCATGCCCAGCTGTCTTTTGTGTTTTGGTCCAGCTTGCTTCTCCAGTCCTTACTGGCGCTCCATTTCGGCTATACTAAAGTATTTGTAGTTTTGTGAATACCCATCCTATTTTTATAGTTTGTGCAGTTTCTCAGCATACTAGTGCTATTTTTATTTATGTAGTTTTCTCTGCTTGGAATCCCCTACCTTCTTCATTTACCTGGCCTTTTCCTCATCTTTCAAGCTTCAACTAATGTATCTTCATCTCTGATAAATGTACGCCTTTACTCCCACTTTTCTCCAAGGTTGGGTGCCTGCCTTTGATGCCACTATTGTATGTCGTACACATCTCATTGAAGCTTTTAGCTTCCTGTATTGGAGTTTAATATTTACTTTTTCCCTTACCATCCGGTGCTAGGAAGCTGTTTCAATAAAGAGATTCTTGGCGGGGCATGGTGGCTCATGCCTGTGATCCTAGCACTTTGGGAAGCCAATGTGGGAGGATCGCATGAGCCTAGGAGTTCTACAAGAGCTGTGGCAGCATAGTGAGACCCTTGTCTCTATTTTTTAAAAAAAAGAGATTCTTGGGCTTAAGTCCAGTCCTGCTGAATCAGAATTCTCAATGATAAGACACAGTTCATGTATTTTGTTTTTAATATTTATTATTATTATTTTTGAGATGGAGTTTCGCTCTTGTCGCCCAGGGATTACAGGTGTGAGCCACTGGGCCCAGCATGAGTTTTTTTTAATTTCTTGTGAGATAGAGTCTTGCTCTGTTTCCCAGGCTGGAGCACAGTGGCAGCATCTCAGCTCTCTGGCTCACTGCAGCCTCTGCCTCCTGGGTTCAAGCGATTATCCTGCCACAGCCTCCCAGGTAGCTGGGATTACAAGTGTGCCACCATGCCTGGCTAATTTTTGTATTTTTAGTAGAGACGGGGTTTTACCATGTCAGCCAGGCTGGTCTTGAACTCCTGACCTCAGGTGATTAGCCTGCCTCAGCCTCCCAAAGTGTTGGGATTACAGGCGTGAGCCACTGGGTCCAGCCTAACATCTTTTTATATACACCCATCTATAGCCTACGTTATAGAATCCTTACACATACATAACATTTTTCTGTGTTTAAAAAGTTTTAGCCTGGGTAGGCTGGGTGCAGTGGCTCATGCCTGTTATCCCAGCACTTTGGAAGGCTGAGGTGGGTGGATCACAAGGTCAGGAGATTGAGACCATCCTGGCTAACACAGTGAAACTCTGTCTATACTAAAAATACAAAAAAATTAGCCGGGCGTGGTATCAGGCGCCTGTAGTCCCAGCTACTCAGGAGGCTGAGGCAGGAGAATGGCATGAACCCGGGAGGCAGAGGGAGCTTGCAGTGAGCTGAGATCGTGCCACTGCACTCCAGCCTGGGTGACAGAGCGAGACTCTGCCTCAAAAAAAAAAAAAAATTTTTTCTTTTTGTTAGCATGGGTAACAGGGAGACCTCATTGCTATAAAAAAATTAAAAAGTCAGCCAGGCATGGTGACATACACGTGTAGTCCCAGCTACTCAGGCAGCTGAGGTGGGAGGACTGCTTGAACCTGGCAGGTGGGGACTGCTGTGAGCTGTATTTGTGCCACTGCATTCCAGCCTGGGTGACAGAATGAGGCATTGTCTCAAAAAGAGAAAAGAAAAAAATATATATATATATATATAAAATTTTAAAACATTTTAAATGGCTATATAAATTCTCTAAGTATATGCTTTAATAATTACTGCTGTATTTAGACTGTTTCCATCTTTTCCTATTACAGTACCAGGTTAAAGATGTTTGTTAACAAATCTGTGCCCATATTTCTCATGATTTGCTTAGGTTAAATTCCTAGAAGTGGAATTACCAGATCAAAGGGCATGAATATTAATCAAACCCATGTTACATATTGTCAGATGTCCAGAAAAGTCAAATAAAGCAAGGTAAAGTTGTGTGTATTTGTATGCGTGTTTTAAAGAAGGATAAGAATCATCTTAAAGAACCTAGCTCTAGCAGTACTATTTCACCACTTATATGACTAAGGGCAGTTTCTCACATTACAAATATTTGTATGTAATGCCTGTCATGTTTTTGATACTGTGCTAGATGCTCAAGGGATTATTTTTAGGGAGATAAGACAAATCACCATAGCACTGTTAATAAGGTGCGGTTTGGTACTTGGCGGGTGTTACTTCAGATGTTAAGGAGAGTGTAGAAAGTAGTGTCTACCATGGTCTTTGAACAGTAGTCTACATTTCTGCAATGCCTAGTCCATCGCAAAGGGAGAGCAAATCAACTAGAGAAGTAATCGCAGGTTAAAGTTTTTCCCCCTTGTTTAAATAATTTCTACCCCCTCAGTTCATGGAGACTAACACTGTAGGCATGCCTGGTAGCTGATAGTTCTCCTCTGAACATATTTCTCTCTCTCTTTTTTTTTTTAACCTTTAGCTTTAAAGATCATCTGCATTTTCTTCTGTAATAAAAGATATCCACCCATTTGGCCATATTTATTTATTCTTTAGCAGTTGAAGTATTAAATGATGCCAGGGTTTTTTTTTTTTTTTGAGATGGAGTCTCACTCTATTTCCGAGGCTGGAGTGCAGTGGCGAAATCTCGGCTCACTGCAACTTCCGCCTCCCGAGTTCACACCATTCTCCTGCCTCAGCCTCCCAAGTAGCTGGGACTACAGGCCCCTGCCACCACGCCTGGCTAATTTTTTTGTATTTTTTAGTAGAGACGGGGTTTCACCGTGTTAGCCAGGATGGTCTGCTGACCTCCTGACTGTGTTAGCCAGATGATCTCCTGACCTCGTGATCTGCCCACCTTGGCCTCCCAAAGTGCTGGGATTACAGGTGTGAGCCACCACGCCTGGCCCTAAATGATGCCAATTTTTATTTTAAATCCTGAATAATCTTATATTCCTTCTTTCTTTTTTTGAGACTGAATCGTTCTTTGTCGCCCGGGCTGGAGTGCAGTGGTGCAATCTTGGCCGCTTCCTTGGTTCAAGCAGTTTTCCTGCCTCAGCCTGCTGAGTAGCTGGGAATACAGGTGCCCGCCACCACGCCCAGCTAATTTTTTGTATTTTTAGTAGAGGCAGGGTTTCACCATGTTGGCCAGGCTGGTCTCAAACTCCTGACCTCAAGTGATCCGCCCGCCTTGGCCTCCCAAGTGCTGGGAGGCATGAGCCATTGCACCCAGCCTAAATTCATTATATTTTAGATCTTTAGCTTTCTCATGGGGAAGTAGATACCCAGACTTAATAAACCTTTTCACTGTCCACCTGCTAGTCTTGGAAAATAATTTTAATGAAGCGTCACCGATACTTGGACAGTTTCTGTCACGTCAGCAGAGAAATATCAACAGGAGTGATTGTAAAGTCTTATAATCCAAGTGTTACGATCTTTGACCCACTTTTCAATTTATTTCAAGATCTGATCTATATTATTTTCTAGCTCTTCTGGTTTATTGCTGAATAGTTGATGCCTGGTTTTTCCTTGTAGGATATTGTGGCTTCATAAAGAGTGAGAAATCTCATACTGAGTATTGTCTTTTAGTTTCTTCTGACCTTAACCCCTTGTTTAAGTCTTATGTACAATACACTGGTTGGTATCTGTTCTCAGCACAAAAAACTATCTGAAGCCAGTGTTCAGGGAAGAAACCACAACCATGGTAATCAGCAGTATCTTTACCTTCTCTCATATGGTTATCTGACTCATCAATTACTCTTATCTTCATCTGAAATGGGACAGTCATACTCTTCTTCATTATAGCTATCATACAACTGCCCTTGTGCTGAACCACCCACATTAATGTATTTTAGGCCTGGTCTTGATGTAAGTTCTTTGCCTCGTGTGGTTTTTCCTACCCTTCGTGTACTCTGAGTGTGGCTCCAAAGACCTAAACGTGTCCTCATGTATAGCCAGGAACTTCATAGCATTCTTCAAAACAGAACACTAAGCGGCTCCCCAGTGGAGAGCGTGAGGCCTCAGAGCACTCCGAATCCCTGCCTCCCCTGCTGTCCAATCCCATTTTTAGCCAAGTGCCCTGACTGGGGAGCAGGATGTTTGCCTGAACATATTTTTTGTAGAGATGAGAGTCTGCTGTGCTGCCCAGGCTGATCTTGAACTCCTGGCCTCGCCTCAAGTGATCCTCCTGCCTTGGCCTCGAAAGTACTGGCCATGTAGAGGTGTGAGCCACACTGTCTGGTCTGCTCTTGCCTTTGATGACAATAGGAACAAGTGGTAAAAGGCATAAAGAGCTGAATTTGGGCCGGGCATGGTGGCTCACACCTGTAATCCCAGCACTTTGGGAGGCCGAGGCAGGCGGATCATGAGGTCAGAGTTCAAGACCAGCCTGGCCAACATGGTGAAACCCCATCTCTACTAAAAAATACAAAAAAATTAGCCAGGTGCAGTGCCACGCACCCGTAGTCCCAGCTACTCGGGAGGCTGAGGTAGGAGAATTGCTTGAACTCGGGAGGCAGAGGTTGCAGTGAGCTGAGATAGTGCCACTGCACTTCAGCCTGGGCAACAGAGTGAGACTAAAAAAAAAAAAACAAACGAGTTTGAATTCTATTTCGGATCTTTATCAGTTACATGATTTTGGACAAGTAATTTCTGTAAACCTTGGTTTCCTCGTATATAAAGTGGAATAACGTCTGTTTCGCAGCGCCAGTGCCTGGTGTTTAGTGTTGTTGTTATTGACAGTTAATAAATGATATGAACATTCATTCATAACATCATGCAATAGGTTTTGCAGCCATTTATACCAAAAGAGGTTTTTTGGTTTTTTTCTCCTCCAGTAATTAGGAAAGAATGATTTATCTATATTTTGTTTAAGGGCTGTAATAACTTCTTGCTATTCTTTTCTTTTTTTTTTTATTTGAGATGGAGTTTCACTCTTGTTGCCCAGGCAGGAGTGCAATGGCGCTATCTCGGTTTACTGCAACCTCTGCCTCCCAGGTTCAAGCAATTCTCCTGCCTCAGCCTCCTGAGTAGCTGGGATTACAGGTGCATGCCACCATGCCCGGCCTAATTTTGTATTTTTAGTAGAGACGGTGTTTCTCCATGTTGGTCAGGCTGGTCTCGACCTCCTGACCTCAGGTGATCCGCCCGCCTCGGCCTCCGAAAGTGCTGGGATTATAGGTGTGAGCCACTGCGCCCCACCAACTTCTTGCTTTGCTTCCAAAATGGGAATAATATTATCTGTGTTTTCAGGGTAGTTATGACTTTTTTTTTTTCTTTTGAGACAGACTTGTTTTGTCACCCAGGTTGGAGTGCAGTGGTGCAGTCTCGGCTCACTGCAACCTCCGTCTCTTGGGCTCAAGTGATTCTTGTGCCTCAGCCTCCCAAGTAGCTGGGATTACAGGCATGTGCCATCATGCCTGGCTGATTTTCATATTTTTAATAGAGACAGGATTTTCTCATGTTGCCCAGGCTGGTCGCAGGCTCAAGGGACCCCCTTACCTCAGCCTCCTGTGTAGTTATGACTATTAAAAGAGATGATAAAGTGTATAAAGTATTTATGGGATCAGGACCAGACACAAAGTAAGTCTTAGTAATAGTTGTTATTAATACAGATATATCGTGTGCAGAAGATGCTGTAGAACAGATTTACTAGGTTTTTTTCCCTTTGTTGATTAAATTCAAATTAGATTAATTCTTATATTCTCTTTCCTTTTCTCATTGCTCAAGTTTCTCCTCTTTGCCTGCCATTTTCTCACTGGTATTTCCTTTCCATAATGGTTCCTGGCATCAACGATTCTGATTATATTGTTCTGATCTCTTTTAGTGAAATGGAACCATCATGATCTAGGTTTCTGTATGCAAAAAATCCTTGAGAACAAAAGTAGGTGTGGAGATGAAGAGCCTATCTTTATGAGGAAATAATCTAGCAAAGGCAGTTTTATTATTAAAGTATGGAAATCTACTCTAGTTAACAAAAATTCAGGGGATTTAATGAAAGAACACTAAGGACTCTCTGAACCTCAGAGCAAGAAATATATACGTGGGCTTCCTGAATACTTGGAGGCTTTCTGTTTTTTTTAAAGGGCACTGTAGTCCCTTGTCTCTGCTTCTTTCAGCACATTTCTTTTCTCTATGTTGACTGCTACCTTTTGCTTATACGTCAATTAGCCACCACACCTGGGTAATTTTTGTATTTTTGGTAGAGACGGGATTTCACCGTGTGGGCCATGCTGGTCTTGAACTGCTGACCTCGAGTGAAACTGTCCACCTCAGCCTCCCAAAGTTCTGTGATTGCAGGTGTGAGCCTGTACATTTGTTTTAATATGGAAATTTTCAGTGTGATTTAATGAACTCCCCAACTCAGTGATACTCTGTTGTAACTGAGTTTGGTTTCTCTTATCAGGCAACAGACAACTAGTCAAATCGGCTCCAGTAAAGGGATGTTCATTGTAAAGACACACTGAGCAGTTCAGGACAAGAATGCCAGCAAAGCAAGTACAAGAACTGAACCAGAATGCTAGCAAAACCTGTGTCGTTTTTAGTGATTTTATTCCAGAATGCATGGTTTAACATAATGTTTGCTTTATTCTGCTTTTTAAGATTCAATGTTCAATAATACCTGCTTGAAAAATGGATAAATTGTAATTATTCAAATAATTGAATTTCTATTTGGATCATTAACTTCTTACAATTCAGAATTCCTTTGTGCCCAAGTCTGTTTGAATTTATTTTCCATGGCTGGGTGCGGTGGCTAATACCTGTAATCCCAGCACTTTAGAAGGCGGGAGGATTGCTTGAGGTCAGGAATTCAAAACCAGCCTAGATGACATAGTGAAACCTTGTCTCTACAAAAAAATTAAAAACAATTAGCTGGGTGTGGTGGTGTGTGTCTCTAGTCCTGGCTACTCGAGAGGCTGAGGTGGGAGTTTGAGGCTGTAGTGAGCTGTGATTGCGCCACTGCATTCCAGCCTAGGTAACAGAGCCAGACCCTGTCTCAAAAAAGTAAAATGGGCTGGGCGTGGTGGCTAACACCTGTAAGCCCAGCACTTTAGGAGGCCATGCTGGATGGATCACTTGGGCTTAGGGCTTCGAGACCTGCCTGGGCAACATGGTAAAACCTCGTCTTCTTCAAAAAATATGAAAATTAGCTGGATGTGGTGGCACATACCTATAGTCTCAGCTGCTCAGGAGGCTGAGGTGGGAGGATCACTTGAGCCTGGAAGGTGGAGGTTGCGGTGAGGTGAGATCGCACCACTGCACTCCAGCCTGGGCAACAGCCAGACTCCATCTCAAAAAAAAAAAAAAAATCAGTAAGGTCGTCTTCTAAACTTCCTTTATTTCTTGGCTCGATAACCAATATGGTCTCCTAATTCTCTTCCTAGCCCTGTATTTAGATTTCCACCTTTTATTTCTGCCAGCCTACACTATAGTCAAGGAAAATACTATATTTTTTTTCTTTTTTTGTATTTTTTTTTAGAGACAGGATTCAAGCGATTCTCCTGCCTCGGCCTCCCGAGTGGCTGAGACTACAGGCATGCGCCATCACGCCCAGCTAATTTTTGTATTTTTAGTAGAGACGGAGTTTTGCCATGTTGGCCAGGCTGGTCTTGAACTCCTGACCTCAGGTGATCTGCCCGCCTTAGCCTCCCAAAGTGCTAGGATTACAGGTGTGAGTCACCACGCCTGGCCCACTTTATTTTATTTTTGAAACAGGGTCTCCCTCTATGGCCCAGGCTGGAGTGTAGTGGCGTTACCTTGGCTCATTGCAGCCTCCATCTCCGAGGCTCAAGCAGTCCTCCTGCTTTAGCCTCATGAGTAGCTGGGACTACAGGCACATGCCAAAAGATTTGTAAAGTGATACTTTTAATTTTTCATTTTCCAAAATGTGGTAATGTAGTTCCAGGTTTATCTATTTGATTAAAAACCTTTTTTTTTTTAAAAGATCACGCCACTGCACTCCAGCCTGGGCAACAGAGCAGGAGTCTCAAAAAACAAAACAAAACATTAACCTGAGACTCAAATAGATTGCTAGAGAAAAGGGAAGTGTAGAAGGAACTTGAAAGGCTTATTCTACCTTGATGGGAGCATTTACTCTGATTATAATTGACAGCTAGCTTTTCTCCTTTATCATGGAAAATACTTCTCACTTCTAAAATATTTCTTACAAATATTTCTTACAGTGCCTTCATTTTTTGATTTCTCTTGATTCTTGAGCATCTTTTTCTGAGTATTAGTTTTGTTTCCTAGGAAGAATTTTGTCTGGAGAGTCTGCCCTGTGGCAGTGACTGTACAAAATACAGCTCCCAGTATGAATAAATAAGTTCCCAAATAGTTAAAAACTTTTGTGAGAGAATGACTTGGTTTATCTCATGTAGTCAACGTGGGTGAATGGTTTAAAATGTAGTTTCTGCACTAGCAAAACTCTTAGAAATTGAGCCTCCTTTCTCAACAATTGACTGTAAGAGGTAGGGCAGGAGGGTGGTATACAGGGATAGGGAAAGAGTGTGGTTCTTATATAAATGAGGCAGCGGGAGATACCCTGAAAGAGGGAGGTGGGGAGGGTGAGTAGAGAGAAAAAGAGAGGGAGAGAAGAAACCAGAGAGAGAGAGAGAGGGCCAGGGGAGGCAGGGAGCGAGAGTGCACATATCCAAAAGAGTGTAAATAGATGGTGAAAGAGAATGGTGGCAGGAAGGTAGTGTAGAAAGGAATGGAAAATGCTACAAGGGCAGGATGAGCAAGTTTTGAAGGTAGGGGAAGAGATAGTGAAAAGCAAAGGCAAGACCAAGAGAGCACATTCATCGAAGCCCACAGCAGAGACTGACAGCAGTTTTATGTAGTAAAATAATAGAATATTGGAGGTGGAAACTTCCTTTGACTGCAAGGGGGCAGCTTGGTGGTACAGAAAGGGCCTTGAACTTTAAATGGGAAGACTTGGATTAAGATCCTGGCAGTGCCATGTAAGTGCTCTGAGCCTTAGTTTCCTCCTATGCTTTCCCCTACCTAACAATGGTTGGAGAAGGCATTTCTCGGAGGATCAGTTTCCTAATCTCTAAAATGGGAATAATCACTGTGAGGTTGTTGTGATGGCTACATAAATATACACAGTGCATACTTTTTTTCTTACTCCTCCTACTTAGTTTCCTTGGGACATATAAATAGAATTTTTAATATTTCTGGTTGAAACTGTATTTGTAGATTTTTGGATTTCCAAGAAATGTCTAGCTCTATTTAAATGTATAATTAGATTCCACAGAAAGAGCTAGATACAGAGCTTTGTGCATTTGATTTCCATGCTTTGTCAATGTTAATGCTGGCCTAAAGGTTTATCATTTCATATAACATGTGTAGAGTTCCTAGCTAACATCCTGTCTTCATCCTCCCTACCCTCCTTTATTTTTATTATATACAGTTTATGAGTCTATTTATTGTGCTCATCTAATAATGTAAACACCATGTAAAATGATCATAGCTCCTATTTCAGGGCCTTTTTAAAACACCACAATATTATAAGCCTTGTCTGTCTCTTTGTGCTCATGTAACTAACTGAACTTTACTCTTACTTTGAGTTTTATAAATTTCAATTTTTAGTGAGCATTCCCAATCTTTTGTATCTTAGTGATACGGTGTGTCTCATTTGTAGCATAGTATTGGCTGTGGGTTTTTAAAATATGTGATTGAAAACAATAATGCAACTGTATCTTTTTGCAGTGTTAGTTCTGACAGTTAAGATTCTTAGGTGATATAATGTATAGGCAGCTAGGCAGCATGTTATTAAATCCTTTTTTTTTTTCCGGAGACTGTCTCACTCTCACCCAGGCTAGAGTGTAGTGGCGTGATTTCCGCTGACTGCAGCCTCGACTGCCCGGGTGCAGGCTATCTTCCCACCTCAGCCTCCGGAGTAGCTGGGACCATAGGCGTGCATCACCGTGCCCAGCTATTTTATTTTTATTTTTATTTTTTAAATTTTTGTTTGTAGAGACAGGGTACTCTACTACATTGCCCAGGCTGGTCTTGAACTCCTGGGCTTTAGTGATCTTGCCTCAAATAAAATTCTTAAACTGATTCTCTTAATTGTATTCTGGCTCATGTTCTCCATACTCTTTTCTCTCATTGCTTGGCCCTAACTTGACCCTCAATACGTTTATCCAGTGGTAGAAATTGTAAACAGACATTGGAAGGTAGTGGAGATCAGAGGAAGGAGTTTGAGAGACTCCTGCTTCAGGTAGTCAACATTGTTTTTCATGTAGGCAGAAGAGCAAAGCCTACATCTTTTTTTTTTTTTTTTTTTTTTTTGAGACAGAATCTTGCTCTGTCACCCAGGCTGGAGTGCAATGGCGCGATCTTGGCTCACCGCAACCTCTGCCTCCCGGGTTCAAGTGATTCTCCCACCTCAACCTCCTGAGATTACAGGCGCCTGCCACCATGCCCGGCTAATTTTTGTATTTTTAGTAGATAACAGGGTTTCACCATGTTGGCCAGGCTGGTCTCGAACTCCTGATCTCAAGTGATCCTCCTGCCTCGCCCTCCCAAAGTGCTGGGGTTACAGGCTTGAGCCACTGCGCCCAGCCTTTTTTTTTTTGAAAAAGGATCTCCCTCTGTTACCTAGATTGGAGTCCAGTGGTGCGATCACGGGTCACTGCAGCCTCTAGCTCCTGGGCTTACGTGATCCTCCCACCTCACCCTCCTGAGTATCTGGGTGTGTGCCACCACAGCCCAACTAATTTTTGTATTTTTTGTAGAGAGGGGAATTTTGCCATGTTCAGGCTGGGAGCCTACGTCTTTAATAAACAAAGGAATGTACTCTTGAATCCCTTGCCCAGGGGTAGGTGGTGACTCTAGCCTCAGACAGCAGAGACATGCTTGCTGCTCATAACGAAGAAGACCAGTAAACTAGTTGAATTATAACTGTTTTGAATAATCTATTTCACACATCATCCTTGATGTTATTACCTTGTAGGAATGGCTTTGGAGATAGGTAAATTGAAGCCTAAAGAGATTGTTATGCTGTAGGTAGGATTACATTTAACAATGAGTAAGGTTTGGAGGGATTCTTGTGACATGTTATTTTCTCCCCCTGGTTAGGTTTGGGGAGCCCCCAGGGATCTCCCAATATGGAGAGATATTGGGATACTTCATTATAGGGTTTGCATCCCCCTTTCCTGAGGTTTACCAAAGAGAAATAGTGGATTGAATCAAATGCACTCCCTAATTTAACTTAACTGTTCACAACTGGGGAGGAGCCATGATCTTTTGACTCATTAGGTCACATAGTCATCTTGAAGGCATCATTGCTCTTCAGAATGTTGGTCTTATTAAATTAAAAAGTATGAAAAATAGCTAACATAATTCTCATGATGGAATTTGCTTTTTCATTCATTTGGATTTTGTGTTTTTCATGTTTTGCAAATATAAGGGAATGGGAGGGGAGAAAGTAGGGGTCATTGCTGAACCCTGATGGTTAAAGGTAAGTGGATGTTTAATCTCTTAGTCACTTGATCATTGCTATTGTCTTTGCCAATGTCTGAAAGTAAACATAGAATAAATTTTCAATTGTGTGTAATGTGTATGTAAAATTCAAGATGCTGACTTGAAGATTTTTCCTTCTCTATTCTAAACAATAGGTGCGTTCCATGGATGAACTGAATCATGATTTTCAAGCACTTGCTCTGGAGGGAAGAGCGATGGGAGAGGTAAGTGAACTGGTGTGTCAGAAAAGTGGGTCTGTTTTTAAGGGAAGGTTGGAGTTGTCTTTCATCAAATGTGTCCAAATCTAGTCTCCAGAAATATGTGCTTGCTTTTCCTTGTTGCCATTCTCATGATAGGAACGGGATGCTGGAGAATTTTGCCAAAACTATGTCATTAAAAGAAGAATGTTAACCATAACCTAATGTCTTCAAAACAAAGTAGCCAAAATGTGAGCACAAATTATTGAATATTAATGTTAGCTATAAATTGAGACATTAAAAGTTTAAGAAGTATTTTAATTTTATATGCATTAAATAAAAGGCCAACCTTTACTTCATTTTCCAGTGGCTAGGTTTTCCCCCAACCCACCCCCCCGCCAATGGCAAAGGGAGTCTTAGATTGGCTGCTAATCAGAAAATGTCAGTAACCTATTTTTAGAGTAGTGCCTTTTTTGAGGAAGTTGTTTAGAGCTCCATTGTGAAAGGGAAGTTGTTAGGTTTCTAGTGGAGGAATTACAGAAGGTAGAGACCTGAGCCAGTCATCCATTACAGGAAATTCAGAAATAAGAATTTTGCTTTGACTGTAATGTTTAAAATTTGCAGAAACAAAATTTACTTTTATCCATTACATCAATAGAGAGGGTTGCTGTAAGTCTTAAAAAGGAAGGGGGGGAGTATAGATATCTAACATGTAGCCAACTGCTGGCTATTGTAGCTGTGACAATAAGCATGTATTGATGACAAAGGTAGAATATACAGTTTGAATTAACTACTTAAAATACCACAGGCCCACAAGTGACATTTGTTGTGGCTCTCTTGTTCTGGAAAGTAACGTTAGATTTTCTCTTCCATTTCATTTTTTGTGTATCTAATATTTGATAGCTCCTACATCGATTTTAATATTTCACAAGAGGGAGAATTACTTTATTCTAGGGTCCTCATTTATACCATTTATTAGATACATTTGTTCTTTGATTCAGCAAATATTTGATCCCCAGGCACTGTGCTAGGTTCTGAGGTCAAAATTAGGATAATTACTCTTCTGAGTTTGAAGCAAATACTCCTTGATTGCCTTTGTGGTTAGGCAGTGAACAGTTAAAAATTGTTGATGTTTAAACTGAGATCCATAATTTCTTTGTTACAAGATTTTGTTTCCAACTTTCTGAATCTTCTTGTGGCCACAGAGTCCAGTGTCCTATCATCTTGAGTTCATGCATTTTTGGTCTGTTTTCCTCCTAGAGCTTTAGGAGATGATTGGGAGATGTCCTTGTGTTTCCTGTGCCTGCCTAATGTCACTGACACAATGCAAATCAATAAACCCTGTATGGTTTAGAAAGTCTAAAAGTCTTTGTCACTAAGTTTTTGGAGCAGATTTGAACAGAAAGTTAACATATTTGTTGGATATTAAGTATAGAAAGAGAAACTATATTTATTGTCTTTCTTACTCCTATAATTCTAAGCTGGTGTATTCCACCAAAAATCCAATTCCAGGTGTTTTTCTTTCTTTTTTGAATTTTTTATAAAAATAGAGACAGAGTCTCACTATGTTGTCCAGACTAATCTTGGGCTCAAGTGATCCTTCTGCCTTGGCCTCCCAAAGTGTTGAGATTACAGGCATGAGCCACTGTGTCCAGCCTGTTTTTATTTTTAAAAAATTAATGATACAAGATAAGAATAATGCCCTATTATTGTTTTGTGAGCAACAGTTTATAATCACTGAATGCTTAATTTTAATTGATTAGCAAACAATTTCAGTAGAGGGTAAAGTTTATTTAAATGACAAGTTGACAGTGTTCAATTCTTTTTTTATCATTTTTTTCTTCTTCCAGAAACGCCTTTTTTTGTGTGTGTGTGTGTGGTATATGTATATAATTCCTTGGGCATGAATATAGGCATATGTTAATAACAAAACAGTATATTCCATCAGTAATGCTGTGTCATTCTTCTTCCTTTCCCCACTATTCACAAGTAACAGTAACAACTACCATTTATCAACCATAGGTAGATGCTAAGGGGCTTTTATGCATTATCTGATTAATAACTCTATGAGGACAGTTCTATTATCCGGATAAGGAAAAAGGCCAAGAGAGACGAAATAATTTGCCAGAGGTAACACATCTAGTAAGTGATAGGATTCTTCCCTGGCTTCCTCCCACTGCAAGGCATGTGCCCTTAATTAGGGTAAATGAAGTTAATGTTTGTAAAATAATTGAGAGGTAAAACATTTCCTAAGTGTGGAGTGAGGTTTCTGTATTCAAGGAGTTCTTTCTTTAGCTAGTTAAGGAAAGAATGAATATACATATAAACAGAAAGAGTAAATTTTTTTCTATGTATGGTTGGAGTTCAGAGAAGGCAGGATCATTATTGACAGGACTAGTTAGACTTCAGTGGAGGAGGAGAGATATTCCTTAAAAAGCATCTTCTAGTTTAGTTAGGCTTTGGATAGGTACAGATTAAGAGAATTTTTTTTGCAGCAACGGGAGAACAGCACAAAAGAAAAAATGAAAATAAGCTTTTTTTCCTTTTCTTTTTTTTTTTTTAAGAGACTGAGTCTCACTCTGTCACCCAGGCTAGAGTGAAGTGGCACAATCTCGGCTCACTGTAACCTCCGCCTCCTGGGTTCAAGCAGTTCTCCTGCCTTAGCCTCCCAAGTAGCTTGGACTACAGGTGCATGCCGCCATGCCCGGCTAATTTTATTTTTGTATTTTAGTAGAAACAGGGTTTCACTGTGTTACCCAGGCTGGTCTTGAACTCCTGAGCTCAGGCAGTCGCCTGCCTCGGCCTCCCAAAGTGCTAGGATTACAGGCGTGAGCTACCGTGCCCGGTGGAAAATAAGCTTTTATAATAAAAAAGAACAGCTTCTAATTAACTTCATTAAATTTTCTTCCTTTTTAGCAATAAAACATCTCTGAGAGGGAGTGTGTATAAATACAGTATTTACTGGCCGGGCGTGGTGGCTCACGCCTGGAATGCCAGCACTTTGGGAGACCGAGGTGGGCAGATCACCTGAGGTCAGGAGTTTGAGACCAGCCTGGTCAACATAGTGAAATCCCATCTCTACTAAAAATACAAAAATTAGCTGGGCGTGATGGTGTGCGCCTGTAGTCCCAGCTACTTGGGAGACTGAGGCAGGAGAATCACTTGAACCCAGGTGGTGGAGGTTGCACTGAGCCCAGATAGTGCCACTGTACTCCAGCCTGGGCAACAGAGTGAGTGAGACTCCGTCTCAAAAAAAAAAAAAAAAAAAAAAAAAGACAAAAAACAAACCAGTATTTACCCATATAAACACTAGAAGTAAATTGCATGACTTTTAAGCTAGGCACCATATCTTCGTTTCAGTTATTTGGTTTCTTTGTGGATGTGTGGGCACCTATGCGCGTGTGCATCTGTGTGAGTCATTAGGGTAAATGCTAGTTATGTAAAGAATGTATGGAGTCTTTAGAATTCAAATAGAATTGGTTCCATTCAAAGTAATTGATTTCTAGTAGTTGAAAATTAGTGCTGGTTGACTCTTGTTACATTTTTTTTCCTTCAAAGCCACTGTTGGCCTCTTGGTGTCACTTTGAAAGGTTTAGAGTATTTCTTAGAAGAAATCTTGCTAAGAGGTGACTACTTAAAAATATCACTCTCCAAGCTGTTCTTAGCTGAAGGACTCACAGTACAAGTGCTTTATGTGCTTCCTATTCTACAAAGCTAATATAAAAAAGAAGATAGGAAAAGATCTTAGGATCAAGGCCACAAATTATTTAAAAATTTTGTCTACTTTCCTTCTTAGCCCCTTTCATTTGGCTTAAAGCCCTGAGAAGTTTAAAGGCACATACTTTAGCAGCTTTTATTTATATATGAAGAGATCAGTCCGCTAATCGAGGATTCTAGAAAAGGATGTTTGTAGTAGAGAGGAAGGCTCACTGACCTTGGGCTTCTGGGCTCTATTTCTAAATTGGTTTGGTTTATGATCTTGCATAACCTGTTTGCTCCACCTTTAGGTTGGCAGCATTGTTACTGTTCATGACCTAGAAAAGGATGCATTTTTAAAAAAGAAGTTGTAGTTGGAAAGTACTTTGAGAGTTTGACAGAAAGGTACTTTGTTCGCATAATTGGTTTTTTAACTTTTAAAAATCAAGGACCTTTTTTTCCCTTAAGATTCTTTAATGTTTTATGTGTAGTGAACTTGACAACTTCCAGGGAAGTTAAAATAGTAGTGAATACTAGCTTATTTCTACAACAAATGGATTATATTTAGATATGTGACTCTTCATCTTTGTCTTAGAAAGCTGAAGCATAGAAAAACATACCCTTGATTATAACAAGTTTGTAAACCTGACAAAGGAAATCTAGAAAGTGCTCCTATATACAGAGTGATAACAAATCCTACCTTATTCACAGGAATTAGGATAACCTGAGATATATTTAAATTGTAGCTTTATATTCTCATTAGACATTATATAGTACTTGATCCATAGGTGTGGGATAGCAGAGTGGCTTATAGAGGGAGGAATTGGATAGTGATTTGGGTGAGCTGTTAATCCAAAGAAAGGCAAAATTTGGTGGGATAGAGGTAGCATTGGATTGGGCCAGAACTCTGACGCCACAACTTCTTAGAGCCTAGGTTCAAACATTCATCTTCTTTGCACTTACTTTTTTCTACCCGTAAGACAAAGATGTTGGACTAGATAGTTTCCTAGGACCTTTTCAGGTCTAAGATTCTGGGAGCTTGCCCTTCTTTCTCTCTTTAAAAAGACAGAAAAGAGGAATTGTTCTGGCCTTTTTAGGATATAGTAGAGAGTGTCTAAAAGATATCCTTTTAGATTGACTTTCCCCCTGTGATTTAGAGATTTTGTAACTTTTCATTGGGTTTTTTTTTTTTTTTTGAGACAGAGTCTCGCTCTGTCACCAGGCTGAAGTGTGGCGCGATCTTGGCTCACTGCAAATTCCGCCTCCCGGGTTCAAGCGATTCTCCTGCCTCAGCCTCCTGAGTGGCTGGGAGTACAGATGTACACCACCACACGCCCAGCTAATTTTTGTATTTTTAGTAGACAGGGTTTCACCATGTTGGCCAGGATGGTCTCTATCTCTTGACTTTGTGATCCGTCCACCTTGGCTTCCCAAAGTGCTGGAATTACAGGCATGAGCCATGGCGCCTGGCCTCATTGGGTTCTTTAAAGTGACTTATTCACTGTCTGCAGCTGCCCAAGAGATTGAAGTGTCCATCAGAGTTCATGGGATGGTAATACTGGAGTCAAGGCAAGTATTAGCCTGACTCCAGTATGGAGACTAAATCTGTTAAATTTTTTTTCCACATCTTTCTATTATGGCAAACAGTCTCTTAATAGAATTGGAGGCTTTTGAATAGCTAAAAGTACTTCTAGAATCCACAGCTCTGGGAGGGCTACCTTAAATTAACACTGGCAGTTCTTTGCAATTAGGGTGCCATAAAAGCAGCACAGTTGACTCCAAAATGGATTGAGTTTTGGAAAGATGTCTGCCAGCAAAATCATATAGACTTTCTTGCTGAAGGGATGAAAAATTAATAATGCCTTGAGGTATATTAATATAAAAATATGTGACCAAGCAGTGTAATTAATTCCCCTTTTTCCTCAAAATGTAGCCTTTTTTTTTTTTTTGAGGTGGAGTTTCACTCTGTCACCCAGGCTGGAGTGCAGTGGTGCGATCTCAGCTCACTGCAACCTCAACCTCCTGGGTTCAAGCAATTCTCCTGCCTCAGCCTCCCAAGTAGCTGGGACTGCAGGTGTGTGCCACCATTCCCAGCTAATTTGTTGTATTTTTTTTTAATAGAGACAGGGTTTCACTATGTTGGCCAGGCTGGTCTCAAACTCGTGACTTCCAGTGATCCACCTGCCTCTGCCTCCCAAAGCGCTGGGATTGCAGGCGTGACCCACTGCGCCCAGCCAAAATGTAGCTTTCGCGTACAATAGGAATAGTAAAAACACCCTAGTTCCCTTAACTTTATGTTTTTTGGGTATTTTTTTGACATCTTGCTCTTGAAAGGAAGTGTTTATTTTAGAAAAAACAGCTAACCATGCCAAGTGGTCTGGAGGAACAAGATCTTGGTAGATGGCTTATTTTAGGTTAATGACTGTTAGAGGTAAAGTGACCTTTTTATCAGTATTGTTTGAGGAAGTTCCTGGGACCCAAAATAATAATTTTGGGATTGGGATTGGGCACTTTGAGGAACGAGATAGGAGAAGGTGTTTTCTAACCCAGGAAATGTGGTCATAACTGATTTGGAACGTAGTTCCCAGGTCTGTCCTGACTTTGAGACCAATGTGCAAACCCCACCCATTCTTCTGTCTGTCTTCTAACCTGCACTGGGAAGACCGGGAACATACTACTGTATGTAGATGTTAAGCTGTCTTGGAATGTTTGAATGCAGCAAATCATACTCTTGCAGCAGAAGATCCACATGCTGCTTACTTTGTCTTCATTAAATTTCTTCCCTTTCATCAACCTCCTTTGGCTAAAATGTTACTCTTTTATCCATACTAGCATGCTTTATTGGAGGGAAGACTAATAAATGGTAACACTTTTCAATATAATGATCTATATGATATCATTATCGATATGAATCTCCCAGTAGGTTTTTGAGAGATATTATTCCCATTTTTTTTTTAGATGAGCAGAATGAGCCCTAAGATTAAATGACTCCAGCTAAATTCTTAAGTGTCAAGATGGGGATTATCTTCAAATTCGTTTTTTTTTTTTTTTTCTAGGCTCGGAAGTAATAATAGCTACAAAATATTGAGTGTATACAATTTTCCCAGAACTATGCTAATCACCTCATGTATGTTACAGTTTTTAGGGTGGTCCTGCAATATTATGATGCCCTTTTTTTTAGATGGGGTGAACAAGGATTAGAGAAGTTAATGTAATCATTAAGCCTCTGTTTGAACCCAGATCTCTTATAACTCAAATCCTGAGTTTTTCTGGTTGGTTTCTGCATATTCACAGTCTACTTATTCAAGATTTAGCTTCAGATATCAGCTCCCCTATTAAAGCTTTTTTGCTCCCTCCCATTAGAAGCTATGAAGGGGAATTCAAGTAGCAAGTGATTTGTAGTATTCTTACAAAGATGATACAAATGATGATCTGCGGCTTATCAAAGCCCCAGATGATACCCAGATGGTCTGGGCTTTATCTTTTGCATACTGGACTCTCAAGTACTGTTTCAACAATCATGGCCCAGTTTGTTTTATACATAATGATTTGTGTATATACGGTGATGTTTTCTTTTTTCTCATACAAAAGTTTGTTGAGGGTGGGGCTTCAGCTAATAATGTGCTTTGTAAACAATAGCTGCTAAATATATCGTATTGAAAGAATCATATATCAGTAAATATTTTTTCCTAAGCATAGTTTCCTCTTTATTTTTCCTTTTACATCAGAAATTGGTATCCTTGTCTATCCCCTAAGGGAGCTCAGTTCAATTTAGTAAATATTGGTTGTATTTTCTGTTCACATGACTTTTCTGCTCTCAGGGATGTTGGAGTGTACAGGGAGAGAATAAAGAACAGACAAAACTGAAAGCATATATTCAGGCTGTCTGCAAATATGTACATTTAAAAGCTATTCATTAGCTACTTTTGCAAAAATATAGAAGACAAACAATAAATCAGCAGTGCTGTTAACCCAAATTGAATCCGATATATAAAGGCATTTTTAAATAAAGGATCTTTTGTTTAATATAGTTGTTACGTTGTTACAGATCGATGGTACTTTCTCTGGGCCATCTGTTGGAGCATGGAAATATATCCTCATTATATATACAGTAACCAGACATAATGATGTTTAGAAAAATAGAATTACTTTTGTTACATTGCTTTCTCAAGCTGGTATTAAACTATGTTGTGTGTAATTCCTTCTTGGTTACTGTAACCTTGCTAATAAGGAACCAGAACATCAAAGCAAATCCATTGTATTTTGATTAATTGGTGCATGATGTGGTTCTCATTGTGGTGAAGCATGTAGCAAAAGTTTATTTTCTGTGTTGTATTCCCTATATACATAGCAGGCATATCTATGAAATATTTGTTTCCTATAATGAAGGAAAAGGGGAACTCAGGATTGAGATCCTTGTCTTTTTCAGATCAAAAATTTAAAATTCCCTGAGGCTAACTGGGTGTGGGTTCATTAGAGTATTTGGTCCCATCTTGATGCAGAGTATTCTTTGTTATCTCAGTTGGGCTGTTTGCTTCCTGCTTTGGGGGTGTGAGGGGGTCATGAAGTAATCTAGATGTTCTCATCATTGTATTTGTGAACTTTACAGTATCCTGAGGGGTCTGGAGCTTATCTTTTGTATACTGGGCTCACAAGTACTGTAATATGTAATTATTAAAGTGAAGACCTATTATAAAATGAATGTGGTTATGCTATAGATCAAACCATGTAGTCAAAATAAATTGTTATACCAAAAAGACACTTGCGCTTGCATGTTTATTGCAGCACTATTCACAATAGCACAGACGTGGAATCAACTTAGGTGGCCAGCAACAGTGAATTGGATAAGGAACATGTGGTACACCTACACCCATAAAAAAAGAGTGAAATTATGTCCTTTGCAGCAACATGGATGCAGCTGGAGTCCATTATCCTAAGTGAATTAATCACTGGAACAGAAATCCAAATACCACATGTTCTCACTTGTAAGTGGGAACTAAACATTGGGTACACATAGACATAAAGAAGGGAACAGTAGACCCTGAGGACTCCAGAAAGGGAAAGGGAAGGAGGGAGGCAAGGGTTGAAAAACTACTTATTGGGTAACTATGTTCACTATTTGGGTGACAGGTTCAGTTGAAGCCCAAATCTCAGCATCACACAATATATTATAGCCATGTAACAAACCTGCACATTTGCTCTCTGAATCTAAAAAAAAAAAAAACCTTGTGTAGTTTATTCATATGTAAAAACACATGACCTTATTTATAGGTAACCTGTAGATAACATAACATCCCTTATATGCTGTTCCTGTATCATGCAGAAAAGCCCGATTCACTCTGGGAATTTCATCATTTTATCAACATACTTTACTGTCAGTCTGTCAGGTTTTATGAAGACAGTAGAGAAGTTTCTTGGCTCTGTTCCATTAACAAAATGTGAAGGGTATAAAGAAACCTTTACTTTCAGATTCAGAAGGGCACGTGTATGGGAGCCTGTTCAGGTTAATTCATGACAAAATAACATGGAGTGTAAGGTGCTAACAGTATTTCTGAATGTTCTTTAATGGACTTGCTTTATGAAAGTATGAATGATATCTTTTGATGTGCTTGGTTTCTAGGATGAAGTCGTTGACAGACAGGGTTGTATTCTTTGGTGTGTGCAGAAAACAGGAAAACCCTGTGCGTTTTGAAGTTTAATGGTAGTCATCAAGTTGCAATTCTATCTAATATCTAATTTGTGGTTGTCCTAAAATTTGTTTATTTATTTATGTTTTTGAGACAGAGTCTTGCCCTGTTGCCCAGGCTGGAGCGCAGCGGCACTATCTTGGCTCACTGCAACCTCCATCTCCTGGGTTTAAGTGATTCTCGTGCCTCAGCCTCCCAAGTAACTGGGATCACAGGCGCCTGCCACCACACCTGGCTAATTTTGTACTTCTGATAGAGACGGGGTTTCACCATATTGGCCAGGTTGGTCTTGAAAATCTGGGCTCAAGCGATTTGCTCGCCTCAGCCTCCCAAAGAGCTAGGATTACAGGCATGAGCCACCACACCTGACCTGGTTGTCCTAAAATTTAAAAGCTACCAAATTCTTCTTATCTCAACTTGATTGCTCTTTTTGCTCTTACTGTCGCCCAGCAGCCTATAGAGGATCTTCAGGGCAGCCTCAATACCCTTTGAATGCATAAAACTTAAACTTTTGATACTATATGCACACATTTGGATCTGTTTGTGTTTTTATTTTTTATTTTTGAATTTTCTTTTTCTTCATGTACCCTACAGGAGACTTAATGGATTCTGTTTTCATTTAGCTTTTGCACTCAGCTGTCTCTGCAGAATAGATTCCTAATTAAAAGAACTCCAGTGATAGACTGGCTTATGTATACTTAGTGAATTCATTCTTGATCATCATAATGGGCAATGACTCTTTTGAAATTTATACCTTTTATTTTGTTTTACTTTATTTAAAAATTTTTTTTTCTTTTTCTTTTTCTTTTTTTTATTGCTCATTCTTGGGTGTTTCTCGCAGAGGGGGATCTGGCAGGGTCACAGGACAATAGTGGAGGGAAGGTCAGCAGATAAACAAGTGAACAAAGGTCTCTGGTTTTCCTAGGCAGAGGACCCTGCGGCCCTCCACAGTGTTTGTGTCCCTGGGTACTTGAGATTAGGGAGTGGTGATGACTCTTAACGAGCATGCCGCCTTCAAGCATCTGTTTAACAAAGCACATCTTGCACCACCCTTAATCCATTCAACCCTGAGTGGACACAGCACATGTTTCAGAGAGCACAGGGTTGGGGGCAAGGTCACAGATCAACATGATCCCAAGGCAGAAGAATTTTTCTTAGTACAGAACAAAATGAAAAGTCTCCCATGTCTACCTCTTTCTACACAGACACGGCAACCATGCGATTTCTCAATCTTTTCGCCACCTTTCCCCCTTCTTTCTATTCCACAAAACCGCCATTGTCATCATGGCCCGTTCTCAATGAGCTGTTGGGTACACCTCCCAGACAGGGTGGTGGCCGGGCAGAGGGGCTCCTCACTTCCCAGTAGGGGCGGCCGGGCAGAGGCGCCCCTCACCTCCCGGACGAGGCGGCTGGCCGGGCGGGGGGCTGAGCCCCCCACCTCCCTCCCGGACGGGGCGGCTGGCCGGGCGGGGGGCTGACCCCCCCACCTCCCTCCCGGACGGGGCGGCTGGCCGGGCGGGGGGCTGAGCCCCCCACCTCCCTCCCGGATGGGGCGGCTGGCCGGGTGGGGGGCTGACCCCCCCCACCTCCCTCCCGGACAGGGCGGCTGGCCGGGCGGGGGGCTGACCCCCCAACCTCCCTCCCGGACGGGGCGGCTGGCCGGGTGGGGGGCTGAGCCCCCCACCTCCCTCCCGGACGGGGCGGCTGGCCGGGCAGAGGGGCTCCTCACTTCCCAGTAGGGGCGGCCGGGCAGAGGCGCCCCTCACCTCCCGGACGGGGTGGCTGGCCGGGTGGGGGAGCTGAGCCCCCCACCTCCCTCCCGGATGGGGCGGCTGGCCGGGCGGGGGGCTGACCCCCCCACCTCCCTCCCGGACGGGGCGGCTGGCCGGGCGAGGGGCTGATCCCCCCACCTCCCTCCCGGGCGGGGCGGCTGGCCGGGCGAGGGGCTGACCCCCCCACCTCCCTCCCGGACGGGGCGGCTGGCCGGGTGGGGGGCTGACCCCCCACCTCCCTCCCGGGCGGGGCGGCTGGCCAGGCGGGGGGCTGACCCCCACCTCCCTCCCGGACGGGGTGGCTGCCGGGCGGAGAAGCTCCTCACTTCCCAGACAGGGTGGCAGCCGGGCGGTGGGGCTCCTCACTTCTCAGACGGGGCGGTTGCCAGGCGGAAGGTCTCCTCACTTCTCAGACGGGGCGGCCAGGCAGAGACGCTCCTCACCTCCCAGACGGGGTCGCGGCCTGGCTGAGGCGCTCCTCACATCCCAGACGGGGCGGCGGGGCAGAGGCGCTCCCCACATCTCAGACGATGGGTGGCCGGGCAGAGACGCTCCTCACTTCCTAGATGGGATGGCGGCCGGGAAGAGGCGCTCCTCACTTCCCAGGTGGGATGGCGGCTGGGCAGAGACGCTCCTCACTTTCCAGACAGGGCAGCCAGGCAGAGGGGCTCCTCACATCCCAGACAATGGGCGGCCAGTCAGAGACGCTCCTCACTTCCCAGACGGGGTGGCGGCCGGGCAGAGGCTGCAATCTCCACACTTTGGGGGGCCAAGGCAGGCGGCTGGGAGGTGGAGGCCGTAGCGAGCCGAGATCACGCCACTGCACTCCAGCCTGGGCACCATTGAGCACTGAGTTAACGAGACTCCGTCTGCAATCCCGGCACCTCGGGAGGCCGAGGCTGGCAGACCACTCGCGGCTAGGAGCTGGAGACCAGTCCGGCCAACACAGTGAAACCCCATCCCCACCAAAAAAACAGAAAACCAGTCAGGCGTGGCGGCGCGCGCCTGCAATCGCAGGCACTCGGCAGGCTGGGGCAGGAGAATCGGGCAGGGAGGCTGCAGCGAGCCGAGACGGCAGCAGTACAGTCCAGCTTCGGCCCGGCATGAGAGGGAGACCGTGGAAAGGAGAGGGAGACGGGAGAGGGAGACGGGAGACGGGAGACGGGAGACGGGAGACGGGAGACGGGAGACGGGAGAGGGAGACGGGAGACGGGAGAGGGAGACGGGAGAGGGGAGAGGGAGACGGGAGAGGGAGAGGGAGACGGGAGAGGGAGAGGGAGAACAATCAAATCCCCAACATTCTACATGTAGTAGGTGCTCCTATTTAAAATTTTTGAGACAGAGTCTTGCTCTGTCACCCAGGCTGGATTACGGTGGCATGATCTTGGCTCACTGCAACCTCCGCCTCCCAGGTTCAAGCAATTCTCCTGTCTCAGCCTCCCAAGTAGCAGGGACTACGGGTGCATGCCATGACACCTGGCTGATTTTTTGTATTTTTAGTAGAGATGGGGTTTCACCACATTGGTTAGGCTGGTCTCGAACTCCTGACCTCAGGTGATCCATCGGCCTCCCAAAGTGCTGGGATTAGAGGCGTGAGCCACCACGCCTCGCCAGCCTTTAATTTTTTTTATTTTTATTTTTTTGAGATGGAGTCTCCTCTGTCATCCAGGCTTGAGTGCAGTGGCGAGATCTCGGCTCACTGCAACCTCCACCTCCCAGGCTCAGATGATTCTCCTGCCTCAGCCTCCCAAGTAGCTGGAATTACAGGCATGCGCCACTACACCCAGCTAATTTTTGTATTTTAGCAGAGATGAGATTTTACCATGTTGGCCAGGCTGGTCTTGAACTCCTGACTTTAGGTGATCCACCACCTCGGCCTCCCAAAGTGCTGGTAATTCAGGCATGAGCCACCGCGCCTGGTAAAATTATATAGCTTAAAAAAACAAAAACAAAAACACTTGCTTTGAAAAGAGTCTCTCAGCAGCAATTTTGCCCTTGCCCCTACTTCCACAGTTCCTTTTCTTACCATTTCACATCTGGATTACTACATTGGCCTCTTTGCTTAGACTCCCAATATTCATTTGCTTTCCTTCACCCCATTTTATGGAGGACTGTCAGATCAATCTTTTAAAGATAAATTTTATAATGTTACTACTGTTGCCTATTGGATTAGAGCCCTAGGGGTGCTTTTTGTAGTCTCACTGGCAGCTGACATTAGTGATTTTTCACCCTCTTCTTATTGCTACCCTGTGTTGATGGCCAGTTTCCAGGTGGGCACCTGCTCCACTTGCTTTCATTTCTGCCTACCTTGGTTCATTGTAGAAGGTCCTTTGCACTGTCTCACTCACTCTAAATCAGGGTTGTCCAGTCTTTTGGCTTCCCTGGACCACATTGGAAGAATGTGATCTTGGGCCACACATAAAATACACTATCACTAGTGATAGCTGATGAACTAAAAAAAAAAGAAGAAAAAAATCGCAAAATAGAATCTCATAATGTTTTAAGCAAGTGTATGAATTTGTATTGGGCCACATTCAAAGCAGTTCTGGGCTGCGGGCTGGACAAGCTTACTCTAAATTCTGTCCCCTTCTTTAAGATACTTCTTGACCATCCTATCCCAGGTTCATTTCTTCATTGGTGTGGTTGGTTACTCTTCCTTTCTTCATCTGTAGTAGGTTGTGAATTTTAGCAGTCTATACTCCATTATTAGGCAGTGTGCTTATCTTAAAATTACGTGTCCGTTTGACTCTGGTTTTTCTTTTTAATCTTTTAAGTTCCTTCAGGGCAAAGAATGTCTTTTACTGCTTTTTTTTGTTTTTTCCAATAGTGGCTAATGCAGGCTGTGCATTTTAGGGTGTGTGCAAGTAGTACTTTTGGGCATCAGCAAGTACTTCAAATACTGAAATTTATTTTTTCAATAGTCAGAAAAGCAGTGTTGATTTCCCAGTTGTGGGAGAGAAGATCAGATTACCTCATCTTGTCCTATACTCTGCGATCTCCTTGATTTCATCCTTAGTGGAGGAAGTGTTATTTAAAGGCATTAGATACAGGTATCAACAGTGCTTATAAAAGGTGCTTAATAACCTGGGAAAACCTTTAAAAAATCTGTTAATTTATATACTGCATAATTATAATTATGCAACAGATTAAAGTTTGCTTTTTTTAAAAGCAGTATATTAGATTTCAGCCAAAAGAGGCATTTTGTTAAGACACCACCATGTCTATGGTAATCTGTTTTCAGTAGTAACCATTTGAAACAACAGGGTAAAAATTTTAAGCAGTAATTACTGCATGCCAGATTGTGATGATACCTAGTAGAGAAATATGAAGAAAATTATTGGAGATGTTGATTCTTAGACAGTTTTTTTGGTGATTTGAATTAAATTAGTGAGAACACAAATTTTAACATTTAACATCTTTACATGTAAGTATTGAGTAACTGATTAAAGTGGATGCACTTCACCCTGCTTATATGTAGATTATTTTTAATACCATGAATATATACATATATATAAATGCAAAACGAGAATTTGGAAGATCTTATTCCTTCACTGAAAGAGAAGGTGAAAACTTAAAAATTCTTTGCTTTATATACTTATTTTTAATTAAAAAAAACTGGCTTGTGATGGAACACTCAACATTTTTAACATTCCTTATTTAAGCAACAATTTTCAAAATGAGTTGGAAGTTTATTACAGGTTGGGTATCTCTTACCCAGAATACTTGGGACCAGAAATGTTTTGGAATTTTTTGATGTTTGGAATATTTGCATAATAATTACTAGCTGAACAGCCCAATCTGGAAACATGAAATCTGAAATGCTCCAGTGAGCACTTCCTTTGACTGTCACATTGGCAATCAAAAAGTTTTGGATTTTAGAGCATTTCAAATTTTGCATTTTTTTGGATTAAGGATGCTAAGCCTGTATCAGCTTGCTTAAAAATATTTGAAATTTAGGACATGAGCTCTCTTCTTAAAATTGCTATTAACTTTTGCCCTTTTGAAATTGTATTGAAGTGGCCAGGCGCAGTGGCTTATGCCTGTAATCCCAGCACGTTGGGAGGCTGAGGCGGGTGGATCACCTGAGGTCAGGAGTTCAAGACCAGCCTGACCAACATGGAGAAACCCCATCTCTACTAAAAATACAAAATTAGCCAGGTGTGGTGGCGCATGCCTGTAATCCCAGCTACTCCGGAGGCTGAGGCAGGAGAAATGCTTGAACCCAGGAGGCGGAGGTTGCGGTGAGCTGAGATCGCATCATTGCACTCCAGCCTGGGCAACAATAGAGAAACTCCATCTCAAAAAAAAAAAAAAGAAAAAGAAAAAAAAGAAAAATAAATAAATTACATTGAAGTGGCTGGGTGTGATGGCTCACGTCTGTAATCCCAGCACTTTGGGAGACCGAGGTGGGCAGGTCACGAGATCAGGAGATCAAGACCATCCTGAGTAACACGGTGAAACCCCGTCTCTACTGAAAATATAAAAAATTAGTCAGGCGTGGTGGCAGGTGCCCGTATTCCCAGCTACTCAGGAAGCTGAGGCAGGAGAATGGCGTGAACCCGGGAGGTGGAGCTTGCAGTGAGCCGAGATCATGCCACTGCACTCCAGCCTGGGCAACAGAGCGAGACTCCGTCTCAAAAAAAAAGAAAAAGAAAACGAAATTATGTTGAAGTGAAATGTATCTGCTTGAGAGATATGCCTTATTTATTTGCAGTGAATTTCAGACCACCATAATCTCAGTTTTATTTATTAGAGAATTAGTTGAAAATCATAACAAAAGTATATTTTGAAATAAGTAATCCACAATCCCAGTGCACTAACAAACACTCTTCTGCTTTTATTTTTCTTTCCAGTCTTGATCCAAAAGGGAAGAATGCATGAGGAGAAGCAGTCTTTACATGTACAATTTTGTATTTTACTTTTAAAATTTAATGTTATTTTATAAATATTACATGTAGTCATTATGGCTATTTTTGGTGAGCTTACATTGTTGTACTACAACTTGTTTGCTTGCTTATTTATTTATTTAAAGAGACAGGGTCTCACTATGTTGCACAGGCTAGTCTTGAATTCCTGGCCTCAAGTGATCCTTCTGCCTACCAATATGCTGGGATTATAGGTGTGGGCCACTGCACCAGGCCCACAGCTAATTTATTGTTGAATACTTAGTTTGCAGTTTGCTTTCAACTTTTTTTTTTTTTTCTGAGACACAGTCTTGCTCTGTCACCCAGGCTGGAGTGCAGTGGTGTGATCTTGGCTCACTGTAACCTCCGCCTCCTGGGTTCAAGTGATTCTGCTACCTCAGCCTCCCGAGTAGCTGGGATTACAGGCGCCTGGCCACTACGCCTGGCTGATTTTTGTATTTTTAGTAGAGACAGGGTTTCACCATGTTGTCCAGGCTGGTCTTGAACTCCTGACCTCAAGCAATCCGCCCGCCTCAGCCTCCCAAAGTGCTGAGATTACAGGCCTACTTTCAACTTTTTTAATTCTTTTTTTTTGAATTTTAATGTTTAAAAACAGAGATTGGGTCTTGGCATGTTGCTCAGGCTGGTCTTGAACTCCTCAAGTGACCCTCCCACCTCAGCCTCCTAAAGTGCTGGGGTTACAAGCATGAGCCACTGCATCCAGCCTCGACTTTTTTTTATTCTTACAAACACTTTGAATGTAGATTTTTTTTTTTTTTTTTTTTGAGACTGGATCTTGCTCTGTTACCCAGGCTAGAGTGCAGTGGCACAATCACGGCTCACTGCAGCCTTGACCTCCTGGGCTCAGGTGATCGTCCCACCTAGGTCAGCCTCCTGAATAGCTAGGACCACAGGCATCTGCTACCACACTTGGCTTTTTTAAGTTTTTGTAGAGATGGGCTGTCACATGTTTCCCAGGCTGGTCTTTAACTCCTAGACTCAAGCTATCCTCCTGCCTCACCTCCCAAAGTGCTGGGATTGCAGGAATCAGCCATCATACCTGGCTGTGACTTTTGATACGTATGTAGTTTCTGAGGCCCTTCCAAAAGAATTACGCTAACCAGGAATGAATGAACTTGGCTTTTCTTAAAGATATGTTTTAATAAGTTAAAGCTTTAAATAAAGCTTTAGTATAACTTAATATCAGCATAGTTCTTAGTATTTATAAAAGCACTTCATATACTATCTCACAACAACAGTCTGTGGTATGGAGAGACCACATAAGTTGTGAAAAATACAAAATTTTTACAAGTAAGACTACCACATGTGATTATCAGTGGTTACCAATCAAACTTCCTCATTTCAGTTAGTTCTGAAAGGTCCTTTCTCTGAGTTGATGTCATCTTCTCTTAATGTACTGAGAGTGTGGTGAGATATATACTAAGAGATTAATAATTGTTTTGGTTGTTGGTCTGTCTTACCAGCTAGTTAAATATCAAGCATTTGTTTCCTGCATTGGTTGCATTCCAGTGAAACTAAGCTTGTGTTGTAAGTTAGAGATGCTAGATAATAACATGATCAAACTGATCACGTCTGCAAGGTTGTAACATCCATATTAGTAGTATTTCTTAAGATGCTCAATTTCTGCTCTGAGAGATGCTCTGTGCAGCCTGTATTGAGTGTGTAAGCAGTTACCTAATATTTTATTCCTTTTGAGTACAGAGTAGTTGCTGGAGAGCCCCTTTACTGTTGAGATCATCAGTAAACCTCATTGATAAATCCCTATTCAAATATTAGTGGCGGTATGGTCAAACAAGTCCAGGCAATAATTGTCTTGCCTCTGCAGTTCCTGAAAAGCCGTAATCATGGTTCTTGTAGTGTTGTTTTGTTGGGGTAGTTAATGTAATGAGGTTTGTACTGACATGGCCTAGGTGATGCCATGATCACTGTGTCTGATAGTTTGACATAGGAGCATTTCATTGACAAATCATTAGTATTGTGATGTCTATTGGCTGCTACTTTGCTCTTTTAAAAAAGGATAGTAGCTGATTTTTTGTTTACTGTTTCAGCATTGTATTATGTCATTACATGTGTTATCTCTTTCATTGTACACAATAGGTCATTTTATAGGTGAGAAAAAGCAGAAGAGGATAAAATTCACACAGCTGGGATTTAAAACTAGTTTAAAGTGATTTCAGAGCATTCATGGGTCTTTATCACTGTTCTTAAAATAAGAAGCTTAGAGTTTCTTGATATTCTCCACTTTTTATTGTCTTAATCCGTGTTTTAAGGGTTCTTGGTGTAGGGGTTTATGACATGATTGATTGTTAAGTGTTAAGTGTGGTTTTGCGTATTGTTCTTTTTTGTTAGATGGAAAGGAAAAAAGGTGTTTCCAGACAAATTTAAAAGAAGTGTCTCAAGTGGCTGACATTGCTTGTAAACCAGTGCTTGACTTCTATTTTGTTTTCCAGAAGCCTCATAGATAAGCTTACTGAATTTTTTTTTTTTTTTTTTTTTACTTTTCATAAGTTTTTTTATTTTATAAACTTACAATTCAGGATGGGATAAACAGTGTACGTGTGTGTGTTTCTCCCAGAGATTTGAGAGCACACACTATTGGTGGGGCAGTTAGGAATTCCACTTAATGTTTCATTACAAGAAAGAGTACAAGGTCTATTTATTTTATTGCTGGGGATGATAGGACTCCCCAAGTCATGGTTCTCAGTTTGTAGATCTTGAAATGGACTGTTATTACTAATTCAGATGATTGGGTTGTGATATTGACCCCACACTAACCAGAACAAGAGGCTAATGTATGAAAACCAAAATGCAGTCTGCTGATTTTTTTTTTTTTTTTTAAGGAAAAAAAACAACTCTTAGATGGACAAGGATGGTTGTGTTTGGTGATTGGCATGGTTGGCTATAGGAGGAAGCCAGTTCCTTTAAGAAGGTGGCTTGGTAAGCAGAGTTGGAGCCAGGGAGATTACTTGGGTGTTTTTAGTGTCCAGTGTAATTAAGCTACTATCTAACCAGATGCATTAATTGCTTTGATAAGAATAGGCTTCTTTGTGCATCGTATGCCCTGCCCTTAAATGTGTCACCTGGATAATACTGGCTACATCTGATTCCTTGGGTCTCTTTTGCTTTTGTTGGACCAATTCCTAATTCCTGTTATCTTCTTTTGGAATTGTCACATCATTTAATCCTCTTACTGCTAAGTTATTCTTTAAAACAAACTCTGTACATCTCTCTTGTGATCTGTTACTTTTCGCCTTGTCAAAAAAACCAGTCTTTATTTCCAAATTCTTGATGGGGTGGATAGGAACTATCTTTTTATAGGTTGGATGCATTTACATTTTTGGTTATTGTGTGTTAAGTGAAGATTTGGCAACTGCTGGTATTTATGCCAGTGGGTTGGCAAACTAGGATATTTTACCCAACGCTGTGGATGATGTTACCTCCAGAGAGCTTACTGTTGAATTTGAAATTGTACTTGGATAACACATTATCATTTGGTTTTATAATTCAGTAGTTTCTAACTCCTTTTAATATGATCACATTTGAACAGTTAGGTATCTTTTAGCTGACTGTTGAATATAAGTGATTGCTACTAATTCTCAGTAAGCTCAACATGTCTAAATTGATTTGATTTTGCCGAGTTAAAAAAGCCAGTCTTACTTTTTTTCAATTGAAAAGGATTTTAGTTTCATCACTTACATTTAAATATTAGAAATGGAACAAGAAGTGTTTCTTGAAAACAGACTCCTAAAGAAGTGTTTCAAATATACAAAAATACTTCCACATATTCACAACTGTGTTATTGCTGCTTAACAAATCACCCTAAAATTTAGTGGCTTAAAACAGCACAGTGTGTGTGTGTGTGTGTGTATGTGTGTGTATTTTAAGAGATAGGGTCTCACTCTGTTGCCCAGGCAGGAGTGCAGTAGTGTAATCGTAGCTCACTGCAGCTTCAAACCTCTGGGCTCAAGGAGTCTTCCCACCTCAGCCTCCTGAGTAGCTGGGACTGCAGGGGTGTGCCACCACTCCGGACTGATTTTTAAAAAGTCTTTTGTAAAGCTAGAGTCTCGCTATGTTGGTTGCTAAGTCTGATCTTAGACTCCTGGCCTCACCCTTAGAAAGCACTGGGATTACAGGTGTAAGCCACCATGCCCTGCCTAAAACAAGACGGTTGTTTAAGCCTCATAGTTGCTATAGGTTAGGAACCTAGGCATGACTTTCCTGAGTCATCTGCTTCAGGGTCCTTCACAAGCTGCAGTCATGATTTCAACTTTGGCTGCATTCATCTCAAAGCTTGCTTGGAGAAAGGTCTGTTTCCAAACTCACTCATGTGGTATCAACCATCAGAATCCATTCTTTGCTGGTTGTTGGACGGAGGATCTCAGTTCTTAATTGTGTGTAAATGACCCAGGGCAGAGGCAGAGTTCAGTGGGAAGCTGCGGAGCAACAGCTTTGTATATGTAGCTGTTGTCCAGAGATGTCTCTCTCTTGGCTTCATGTGGCGTCTGTATAGGGCAGCTCACAACATAGCAGCAGTCATCATCAGAGTAAGCAATCAGGACAATAGATAGAAGAGGACAAGCAAGATGGAAATCACAGCTTTTGTAACATCTTGAAAGGAACATCCCATGACTTGTCTTATGTTATTTCTTAGAGGCATGTCATAGGTCTAGCCCACAGTCAGGGGAAGGGGATTACTCAGGTTATGAGTACTTGTAAGTGAAGATCATTAAGAGTCATTTCAGATGCTGCTAACCACAGCAGTTGAGTATAGACGCATATGTTTTGGAGGAAAGGGAGAAAGACTGAGTAAGATCCAGAGACTTTTAAGAGCTTTGCTAATTTTGCTTCTGTCTTTGCCCAAGCACCTTGGTTCAGTCTTTTGCTTTCTTTTTTTTGCCACAGTGGCAAAAACCACACTTTTGCACCAACCTAATAGCACTTTGCTTCATGTTTGCTGTATTGTTGTTTCCTTTTGAGAGAATTTACCCTGAAAATAGCCTTGCTTATGTGTTCACCTGCTTCTCCTGGCTTTGCACATTATGACAGCCTGGTATACTATCATGAAAGGTGACAGGATCCCAGAACTGATTTTTGAAGCCTTGAGCTGAAAGGCTGCTGCTTTCTGTAAGCAATTTTACAAATTATGGATAAGACTATATTTACATATGGAGGCTGGTACTTTTGGAAACTGTTCCTTGAGGTGTTTTTTTTTTGTTTTTGTTTTTGTTTTTTTGAGACAGAGTCTTGCTCTCTTGCCCAGGCTGGAGTACAGTGGCGTGATCTTGGCTCATTGCAACCTCTGCGTCCCTGGTTCAAGCAATTCTTGTGCCTCAGCCTCCCGAGTAGCTGGGACTACAGATGTGCACCACCATATGCAGCTAATTTTTGTGTTTTTTAGTAGAGATGGGGATCTTGCCATGTTGGCCATTCTAGTCTCGAACTCCTGACCTCAGGTGATTCACCTGCCTCAGCCTCCCAAGGTGCTGGGATTACAGGCGTGAGCCACCATGCTGGGCCCTGTTCCTTGAGTTTTAAATAAACATTTACAAGTTTCTGTGAGGAATGAACTCTTAAAACATTTAAAGGACAAGAATGGTTTTGATCACCTTAGCATTCTTTGCACTATTATGTGGAGCATAAAACAAGTGAGACCCTCCTTAGGCTGACATTCTTTCTTCTGGAATACAAAAGAGTAGTTGCTTTTGCTTTGCACAAAATACGGGAGAAAAAAAATCAGAATTTTAATTGGAGAAAGGGTATAACCAATGAGGAAAGAAATTTTATTTGTATCTTCGGACAGGATTTTTTTTTTTTTTTGAAGATGGAGTCTCGCTCTGTTGCCCAGGCTGGAGTGCAGTGGCATGATCTTAGCTCACCGCACCCTCCCACTCCTAGGTTCAAGCTAGTCTCCTGCCTCAGCCTCCTGAGGAGCTGGGACTACAGGCACACACCACCACGCCCGGCCAATTTTTTTTTTTTTTTTTTGTATTTTTAGTAAAGACAGGGTTTCGCTGTGTTAGCCAGGATGGTCTTGATCTCCTGACCTCGTGATGCTCCTGCCTTGGCCTCCCAAAGTGCTAGGATTATAGGCGTGAGCCACCACGCCCGGCCTTGCAGGGGACAGGACATTTTTGAGACTAAAAGGAGAAAAATAAGTTTAAAAATAATTCTTGAATTGTCCTTTGCATAGTTTACATTAATTTTCAGTATCCCCTCTGTGACCTGGTTTGACCGCTATTTTGCCTAGGTGTGATGTTTTTGAATACATTATTGAGAACCTGTTGTGCTAGGCACTCATCTACAATATTTCTAATCATCACAGCAACTTGAACGATATTTTCTTCATCAATAAAAAGAGAATGAGGTTCAGGGCAGTTTGGTAAGATTTCCTAGGGCACTTCAAAGTTGTCCAGTTTAGTGCTTCCCGACCCTAATGCTACCGTCGATCCGGGGCTCTTTCCCATTTTACCCTGATCCTCACCCTCCCCCAAATGCCCTTAGGGTAATAAGTGGTACACCAGGAAGACTGCTACTTATAACTGTTCATTTTCAAGGAAACTTAGGTATCTGTGCAATTAAATACCAGACAAATGTTTTTTTTTGTCTCAATCTTGTTTAATTAGTAAACAACAAATTAGGTCCTTAAGAGCAAAATGTATGGCAAACTGCTTTGGTCCAGGCAGTAACCCATGTCCATGAGATAGATTATAGAGCCACTTAAAGGTAGATGAAAATTATGCCGAGAAACCCAGAAATTAGATTTGGGAAGCAGAGATTTATTTTAGTGAGAGCAGAGTTTAATTATTTTTCCATTATCATTGGGTTATGGGTTAAATCGGAAAGTTAAACCTTTATCGTCAAGGAGAGGAAATGTTTTGTGCTTTCTGGTTTTTTATTGTGTTCTTCTGAGAAATTCAACTCTCCAGGTATTTTTGTGCTCAAAAATGGTGGTTAAATACTGTCTCAAACATCTTAGTTTCCTGTGTAATAGCAGTTGAAAACATAATTAGAGGAAATAAGAGGGGGCATTTTAGTCAGTAAAGCTGATGACCAGAACCAAGAATGATAGAGTTCTGTGGAATTTTACTTTGTAAGCCTGGTCACTGGTGCTTTGATCTTATGCAAAACTGTACTGTGTTTTGCTTGAAGGGTACTTTGCATTTTTTTGTTGAAGCTAGTATAAACTTCTCATGTTGGCTTATGGCCAGCGATCCCTGTTTCTCTGAAGCATGGAGTGATTTGTGAAGTCACTTTAATGGCATTACCAAGTATTGTTAAAAAATTAATGGAGGTTAGGAGATTTTATTTCCCTTCCAGTAATGAAGGAATAGCTTTTCTGTCCTTCCAAAATCTTGGAATAGGTTAGTGTTGTGGTTGGGAAGTATTTTGGTTAATGGAGTCTCTGTGTATAAAGGAAGTGAATTTTGCCTCTGGCATTCCATAACTGAGGTTCATAGCTGATTCATGCTCCAGCTTGAGTAACTTTGTCTGGTAGTTAGTACACGTATAGCGAGAAGTGTTTTAATAGTTGTAAATACTTTCTTTTTCAGTAAGAGTCCACTTAGTAGTTAGCTAATAGGGTCACTGTTAGTTCCCTTCCCCACTCCTTAAAAATCTTGGCATGGGTTAAGCGAGTAATTCTAGATATTTAAGTTGAGCCTCTATTGGATGGTTTGATCAGTGTCCCCACCCCTGCCCCCCACCTTGCCTTAGGCCTCTCTGTGACTTTTACCAAATATATAGCAGTGTTCTGACCACAGTTGTGTAGTTGGAACACTTTAATTAAAGACCTTCAGGGCACGTGAGCATCTTCAGTACCCTTGTCTAAAAGAAAGTGTTGACTGCTGTACTTTCATCCTTTATGAATTCTTTAAAAGCATCTATTATTTTTAATTTGCAGCAGCTCTTGCCAGGTAAAAAGTTTTGGGAAACAGATGAATCCAGCAAAGATGGACCAAAAGGAATATTCCTGGGTGATCAATGGCGAGACAGTGCCTGGGGAACATCAGGTAATCTAGATCTAGCATCTGTACTGTGATTTATGCCTGTCTTAGAGCTCCTTTCCTCAGCAATTGGCAAGTCATGAATTTTACATCAGTGACATAAGCATGTCAAGCAGTGTCCTCTCCTGTAGTATAATTGCCATTAAGGAGCTTATATGATGTAATTTATTAAAACATAATTAACACAAAATCATATCTTCAATATTTTTTGAAGTGCTAGCCACAGGGGAATGGTCTTATTTGAAACGACCATAATTTCAGCTGTAACGTTTTGTTCTGTACTGCTGTCAGCATACTTGGAATTAGAAAATCCACACCTGCCATTTGAAGTTCATGTTTCTTTTTCTCCCCTTGCCCTTGTGTACCGTGTATGGAATGATCTATCTTTAAACGTGATTGGGACCAAATCAAGTCACTGGGCATGGACATTCTTCTGGCATACTACCCCTGAAGAGGGATGGGGAGAACTTACAGAGGCAGACACACTGACAGCAGAAAAAGTGACAGATGATAGGGAGGAAGGAGACAGAAAACCCAAAAGCCAATGTCGTGTATTACAGTACAACGTAAGCATGGAACCTCATGATGACAGTGAATTATCAGAAAAGAACAAATTATATTGTTTTTAAAAAGGGCAGTAAAATCATATTTTGTTTTAGTAATACTAATAAAATATATTAAAAAGAAATCCTTTTACTTATAAAGGGGTAAAAATTTTCCACTCAGCTAGATAAACCAGATAAGCTAGATAAACTGTTGTATTCCTCTGCTATCCTGGATAAATGAGGAGTGTGTTCCATTTCCTTAGCTTATGTTGAATATCATACAGTGAGGGACACGATAGGAGGTTTTGGCTCAACTGACCATGGCAAGTTTCCTGATTCCATTGGTTATCCATGAGACATCACTCATAATTTGTTTGAGCCTCTGGCTGCACTGTATCATGCTTGTGTATCTTTTTTGTAGATCATTCAGTTTCCCAGCCAATCATGGTGCAGAGAAGACCTGGTCAGAGTTTCCATGTGAACAGTGAGGTCAATTCTGTACTGTCCCCACGATCGGAGAGTGGGGGACTAGGCGTTAGCATGGTGGAGTATGTGTTGAGCTCATCCCCGGGCGATTCCTGTCTAAGAAAAGGAGGATTTGTAAGTTGGCTTGAGGAACTTGTTCCTATCTCTCTCTCTCTCTCTGTCTTTTTTTCCCCTAAAGCAAAACATGCCTGTTTAGTTTCCTTAGATGTTCACAGCATTAATTACAGGGTATTTTCAAACAACGTTTGTTGTAAATAGAACTCAGCAAACATAGTAGGAGATGTAAATTCAACTTTTAAAAACTAAAGTAATAATGTTTTGGTGGGGGGACACATTGATAGTATTGTGAGATAAGAACTGAAATCTGGATCAAAGTTCATTGGTCTATCAGAAAACACCATTTTTACTTTAAAATAAAAGCAAAAGGGGGGTGGTGAAGGAATTAAAAAAATAAAACTGATGCTGGGATGTTAACAGGGAATTCCAGATTTGAGAGCAGTGATTTGCCAATACCCGAGAAACCTTAATATAGATCAGATTATAGGGCTATTCTTGTTTTGTTAGCTACGATTTAATTATAGAATCCTCTTTGGCCCTCCTTGAACAGCTTTGTTTCTCACACCTGGCCTGTCAAGAAATTAGGGATTCTGTTAATTCTTTCTTACGAATTTTTTTGATTCATTATCACTGACCTCTCTGATGCTAAATTGTAGTCAAATAAGTCTCTGTGTGTATAGCCTCTTTCTTTTTAAGTCTTAAGCATTTTTCTATGAGCATCTGTGATAGCCTTTCTCAAAACAATTTCTTTCTTTATCATTAACTTTCTAGATCGAGAAGTGTTAAGATGTATTTCCATTTGAGTCTTCCTCATTTTGAATTCTGCGACTGTTGTCATATTCCAGGTCACAGACAGGAAGGCCATGAGAGGCACATGAATCTTCTTCCCTCCCTTTCTCCTGTCTAAACTTGTTTTGTACTTTTTCAAAGACATTTCTCCCTGCAGTCATTTTGGGCTGATATCACCTGATAACAGTCATTTAAGAGATTTTAATGTAATTTGTGGGAAAGAACAGCAGAAGAACCTTCTTTCCCACAAATTGAGAATTAATATTAAAACTGTCTTTCTTTAATAGCATTTGTTGCTCAGTATTTTTTAGTGTTATACATCTTTTGCTGGGTATCAGAGCCTTGGTCCTATTTTCCCTATTCCACATTAAATTTTGTTAGAGTAACAGTAGTTCATTTTTGGTGCAGCTTTCTCAAGTGTCAAGTACAGTTCTTAAGTACTAGCTATTCTAAAGCTGACCTGATTGCTTTTCAGTGTTTTGACCCTGCAGAGACCTAGGTCAGGTTTAGTAGCTTGTGAATCAGATAGGAGATGGCTCCTGTTATTTGAACCTTCCCAAGGGGCTGCTTGGGAAGAACAAGATCTACCCTTTGGATGTGAGTTACTTCTCTTTCTTCACCCTATCCCCAGCTCACCTCTTTTTCTGTCCTCACTCTTTCCTCATCTTATGAGCACAGATTCCTCAGCAGAAATTAGTGTTGTGCGTCAGTAGGTTGCTAGTGTGGTGAACTGGAACCTGTGACTCTAGCTGTGAATTCTCTGTCATGTGTGTGATCAGTTTCTAATTCTTGGGCACTAACCAGGAGGCATGTGCCTGCATTACTGTGAAGCTTGTAGGAGGCAGAAAAATAGTTGGAATTAGGAGGAAGATACATGGTGGGATTGAATCATTTTGCCACTTATTTTTCTCTCTTTAAACAATCATCTCACTAGACGGTTATTTTGATGACAAAAGCTGTATCATTTGTCCTGGGAGACTGATGATTTACCTCTTTTACAAAAGAATCGTGACAGAGGAGGTTAAGACTTCAGGCTAGATAGATGGGGCCAGATGATTGGACTTTAACCATCAAGATAATTTACTGAGCTTCTGAGGTATGCATAAAGATAAATGAAAATTCTGAGGTATGCATAAAGATAAATGAAAATTCTCCAAATCTGTGTTCCAGCTTCTTTTAGAAGGAAGATTGTGGGTAATGGAATATTATCCCATAGTTTGACTTAGATTGCATCTATAGAGTGATACAAGAGGACTGATCTAGTGACATCAAGCCACTTGTTGGCATATACAGTCTTCTGGTGGATGGAGACCTGTGGCTCAGTGAACTGATTATTATTGTTGTTATTATTGAGGTGGAGTTTCACTCTTGTCGCCCAGACTGGAGTGCAATGGCACGATCTTGGCTCATCGCAACCTCCACTTCCAGGGTTCAAACGATTCTCCTGCCTTAGCCTCCTGAGTAGCTGAGATTACAGGTGCCTGCCACCATGCCCGGCTAATTTTTGTATTTTTAGTAGAGACCCGGTTTCCCCATGTTGGCCAGGCTGGTCTCAAACTCCTGACCTCAGGTGATCTTCCCACCTCGGCCTCCCAAAAGTGCTGGGATTACAAGCGTGAGCCACCGCGCCCGGCCAGTGAACTGATTATCAGCTTTGTGGTTGTATCCTCTTGATTTTATACCTAACCTGACTTTGCTCTGCCTGTTGGTCAGGATGACACCTGACCAAAGCTCTTTTTGTGGAAGCCTGAATCACTTTATTTTTGTCATAGTACGCATACATCTTCTTGAGGAAAGTGAGCCTTTTCTTTTAAAATCTAGTCTGTCATTTAGAGTGTTGAATTCAGAGAACCAGGAAGATAGGATTTCTGCTTCTTGTAGATAATTGTTCTAAAGGAGGAGTGGTACTTGGTAGTGTATGGGGTCAGGGCATCCACGTATTTTTACTTTTGGGGTAGCTGTATCAACATTAATTCCAGTAAGCCTCACTTTAATCCTGAGAGCTAAAAGCATCATCTCTGATGGTATAGTGATTGTAGACCTCAAAGCAAGTAACTAAGAAGTTATTCTTACACACTGACAACAGATAATTGAGACTTTAACTTTTCAGGTAAAGATGTTTAAAACTAAAATAAATCTCTATATAGTGGTTTACCATTTTCAGTGAACTTTGCTGGTTACGGCTAGATTGAAGCTGTTTAGCTCTTTGTCTAGCTTGAATTCATTTTGATTGTACAAATGATCTCAGTTTAGTGGTTTTGGCTTCTGTGATAAGAATACATTCTGGCTAACAAGAAGAATCTGGCAACCATATTTTGTTCTGAGCATTCACTGTAAATTTTTGGTAGTATTCCACATAGGAATCTCAAACTTTAGGAGAGCAGCTTTCAGAATAATAGAGCTCAAAAATATCAATCAAGTCTTTTATTTTTCTTTTCTTTTGTATCCTTTATTTATTCTTGGAGTAGAACAGGTGCTTGCCCCACAGCCCCCCATGGTTCAGGGTGGTTACAAAATCAGATGTAATTATTGTATTTTTGAGGCCCATGGGTGAGATTGCCATCTAAGGACCCTGCTCTCTGGAATACCAGCTGATCTTTTTCAAATAGGTGGAAGCCTAGCCAGCCAAAAAGTGGATCATGATTTCTACCTTGCTGGTTTATGGTGCCCAGGGAAATGAGAAGATCACTCTAAACTTTGATTAGGGTAATGACCACCTTAACCTCACAGAAGAAAGATTTTTAGAAAAAATATATTGGGAAGGTCTTTCTGTTTGTTCTGTAGAGAGTATCTGCTTTTTGATCTGGAGGATGTATACACATTCGTAGTATACATCTATTTGGGCCGTGAAACTTGTTTGTCTAGGTTTCACTGCATTTACTTTAGGTAACCAGTGCTACTTAACTTTCATAGGTTTTGTTTGAAAACTTCTGTACAATGTAATGCAGATAGAAATCAGGGGTTTGAGTTTCAAATGGACCTTAATTCATCTGCAAAATGAGGATAATCAAAACTCAACAAAGTCTAATTCATACGGCTGTGTAGCATATGTGAAAATGCTTTGTAAACATTAGAAGTCTTACTGCCAAAGTCAGTGGGCCAACAGCATTAGCATCACCTGGGAGCTTATCAGAAACGCAGAATCTCAGATCATACCTGAGAGCGAATGAATCAAAACCTGCATTTTGACAAGACTACCCAGATGATTTGTATGCACATTAAAGTTTGATAAGCACTGCTATCATACGCGTATCTCAGAAAATTCAGCTGGACAAAGAGTCTAATGATTAGAGCCTTAAAAGTTTCCTAGGGGAAAAAACATAGTATGTCTAGCAATTTTTAAGCCTTGGTGGGGAGGGCTGGTGAGGGCACTGTGAAAAAGGCAATGGAGAAAAAATGTGAAAATTGGATAAAGTATTTTTTTAAAAAGACAACTGTACTTTCATGAATTTCCTTGTTTAGTCCTTGGAACAACACTTTGAGGTAGATACTATTGTCTCTATTAATTTATAGATGAGAAAACTGAGTCTTAGAGGGGAAATGGGGGGCTGAATTCAAACTTTGTTTGTTCTAATTTCAATTTTTAGCTATATTGCTTTCAACTGTGCCATACTGGCATTGTTTGTGAGTAGGAATCCTCAAAAAAGGATCAGATTTAATATGTTAAATTAAGAAGTATTTCACATGGCTAGCAGTTTCAAACTTATAATTTTTAATATTTGAATTTTTTTTTTTTGAGACAATCTCTTTCTGTCTCTTTCTGTCACCTGGAATGCAGTGGTGTGATCTCAGCTCACTGCAACTTCTGCTTCCTGGGTTCAAGTGATTCTTGTGCCCCTGCCTCCCCAGTAGCTGGGACTACAGGAGTGCATGTGCCACCACACCCAGCTAATTTATTTATTTATTTATTTTATTTTATTTTTTTTTTGAGACGGAGTCTTGCTCTGTCGCCCAGGCTAGAGCGCAGTGGCGCAATCTCGGCTCACTGCAAGCTCCGCCTCCCGGGTTCATGCCATTCTCCTGCCTCAACCTGCAGAGTAGCTGGGACTACAGGCGCCCGCCACCACGCCCAGCTAATTTTTTTGTAGAGACGGGGTTTCACCGTGTTAGCCAGGATGGTCTCGCTCTCCTGACCTCGTGATCCGCCCGCCTCAGCCTCCCAAAGTGCTGGGATTACAGGCGTGAGCCACTGTGCCCGGCCCACACCCAGCTAATTTATATTTGAAATTTTAAATTACCAGTAGAGCTTGACATTGTTGTACTTCAAAGGAATCAGACATTTCAGTTTTTTGGCATTTTGTGAAAATGGGTAAGTGTGTGCAGGAGAAACCAGTGTTTTAGTTACCATTGTTATAGTTTTTGGACTCAGTGTGTCAAGCAGGTATAAAATACTTCATAGAAAGAAGGGAGGAAAATGACTAATCCCATTAAATATGACTTCTGCTGTGTGAAGCTTTCTTTTAAGATCACGGCCGTAAGAGTAGTAAATAGATTTGAAATCTTCTGACTTCATTCAGAATTATTAGGTATATTAGGAAGTATTCCCCCCTTTATGTGAGTCTTTTGAGGAAGTTGAGCCATAAGTGCATGGATTCTGACCTCAACAATATATAGTTCTACCTACGTCTGCTTTTCTCCCAGTTCTTTGATATTTAGCAATTTCTCTGCCTCTCTGTAGGTCTGGGATCTCTCAGCACCCATCTTGGTTCCACTCTTGAGATTTTGATTGGGCTTGGCCACTTGCAATTTGAGCATTTTACTGAAGTTTGTATTTGAGCACTATAGCTTTGGGTTAACATTCAGCTAAAGAAAGCCCATAATTAAAAGATGCTGTTAAGCCTTTTTCATTTATTCATTTAGCTAATAGACTTTTCCAGTACTGTATGTACTCGATAATATATAACAAAAAAGCAAATCACAAACCATGCCTTTCTGATGCTTATGTTGCATTTAATTACCTTGGTTCTCAATTGTGGATACTTACCCGAGCTATTTGAGGAGAAGCTTTTCACAACATTTGCAGGAACCTCTACAGACCAATCAGATCAATCTCTGGTGCAGAGGGTGGGCCCAGCCACCTGTGAATTTAAAAAGATTGCGATGCCTAACCCTAATCATAGAACCACTGCTTTGTGCAAATGACAATGCCCCTGGGAGGGCCATATTGGCCGTATACTTGTATTTGAGATTTAAACCACTTAATTGGGACATTTAAGATTTTTATTCTTGATGTCATGTATAGTGTTACAAAGAAACACCATCCCAGTGCGTCTCTTTATTACTAATATTGTATTACATTTGTGTAAAATGGCTTATCTTTATAAAACTTTTAGGCATGCATTATTTCATTGTTATTCATGAGTAAACAAAGTCTCAGAGATTAAATGACCTGTCCAAAGTCCTGTGACCAGTAAGTGTTAGCAGTTGAGATAGAATGTAGGTTCTGTGCACCCTGGTTCAGTACCTTTTTTTTTTTTTTTTTTTTTTTTTTGAGACAGGGTCTTGCTCTGTCACCCAGGCTGGAGTGCAGCAGTGTGATCTTGGCTCACTGCAACCTCTGCCTCCAGGGTTCAAGCGATTCTCCTGCCTCAGCCTCCCGAGTAGCTGGGATTACAGGTGTGCACCACCACGTCTGGCTAATTTTTGTATTTTTAGTAGAGATGGGGTTTCACCATGTTGGCCAGGCTGGTCTTGAACTCCTGACCTCAGGTGATCCGCCTGCCTCGGCCTCTCAAAGTGCTGGGATTACAGGTGTGAGCCACCGCACCTGGCGGGTTCAGTATTTTTTTTAAAAGACTGGGCTAGGTGTTATGGCTCACACTTGTAATCACAGAGCTTTGGGAGACCAAGGCAGGAGGATCACTTGAAGCCAGGTGTTTGAATCTAGCCTGTGAAACATAGCAAGACCCCATCTCTACAAAAAATATAAAAATCAGCCAGGCATGGTGTGTGCATCTGTAGTCATAGCTGCTTGGGAGGCTAAGGTGGAAGGATCACATGAGCCCTAGAGGTCAAGGCTGCAGTGAGTTATCATTGCAGTACTGCATTCTAGTCAGGGTGAAAGAGCGAGACCCTGTCTCAAAACAAACAAACAAACAAACAAAAAAACAAAAAACAACCACACAGCTATGAATAGTTTATCTTAAATATTTTTCAGAAGTGTAAAATTTTCATAAAACTTAACCCATTTATACCTTTCTTCTATTGTCTTTAGGGTCTTCATGTTTTTAAGAGACCATTTTAAGGATCTTGAACCTGATACTGCTATCTATTAATGAAATAAACTCAGGGTCTCACTTTGTCCCCAGACTGGAGTGCATTGCCAGTGCATATTTTGTTCTGAGCATTCACTGTAAATTTTTGGTAGTATTCCCCATAGGAATCTCAAACTTCAGGAGAGCAGCTTTCAGAATAACAGGAGAGCTCAAGATATCAGTCAAGTCTTTTATTTTTCTTTTCTTTTCGTATCCTTTATTTTATCTATTCTTGGAGTAGATCAAGTGCCCACCCCACAGCTTACTGCAGCTTTGAACCCCTGAGCTCAAGTGGTCTTCTTGCCTCAGCCTCCTGAGTAGCAAGGACTACAGGCGCATGCCACCTTGCCCAGCTAATTTTTTTAAAAACTTTTTTTTTTAGAGATGGCATCTCCTCTGTGTTGCCCAGGCTTGTCTTGAACTCTAGGCCTCAACCTAGATCCTTCCGCTTCTGCCTCAAAGTGCTAGGATTACAGGCATGAGCCACTGCGTGCAACTGATACTATCTCTTAGTAACAGACTTTTGACAGAATGGTTTCCTATTTGTGCTTTTGTTTTTACTCAGAAGTCAGACTTCTGCCAGCCATTTTTATGGAGGGCCATTGTTGATTTCTTGAGTTTCTTTTTTCTTTTAAGTAAACTTTATATTGAAATATGACCTATGTTCAGAGAAGTGTACGAGCCATAAATGTTCGTCTTGAATTTCTGCAAAATCAAAACACCCATATAACACCTTCCCAGATCAAGAATTAGAAACTTCCCTTGGGTTCCCCACTCTCTAAAAGAAGGAGCCCACTATTTTGGTTAGGCATCAATAGCTTATTCAGAGTAGAAAACCCGGTATTTTGTAGGAATGGCCTGTACGATATTGGTAAAATGCAACACATTGCAGGGAAATATTTGAAAATCTGGCCCGTGGCAGTATAACTGAGAATGTAAATTAGTGGCTGAAAGTGTAACTTAGCAGTCAAGATTTCAGGCCATGCCGGGCGTGGTGGTGCATGCCGGTAATCTTTGCTACTGGGGAGGCTGAGGCAGGAGAATCACTTGAACCTGGGAGGTGGAGGTTTCAGTGACCTGAGATCGCACCACTGCACTCCATCCTGGGCAACAGAGCAAGATTCCGTCTTAAAAAACACCACCACCACCACAAAAGAGATTTCAGGCCAGTCAGCATGTAGATGAGCTGAGCAGGTTCTCAGTAAAGCCCTTGTGAAGAGCCCCTGAGGAAAGATAATGCAGTGCATTGATATGACTAGTGCACATCCCCTGCAACCAGCTGTCTTGCTTGTTGTTGAAACTTCCTACTGCTGCTTTATCCTCCTTTCTTTCCTTTTTAAAAAAAAAAAAAAAAAAAAAAAGACGAGTTTCACTCTTGTTGCCTAGGCTGGAGTGCAATGGTGTGATCTTGGCTCACTGCAACCCCTGCCTCCTGGGTTCAAGCGATTGTCCTGCCTCAGCCTCCCGAGTAGCTGGGATTACAGGTGCTGCCTAATTTTTGTATTTTTCTTAGAGACAGGGTTTCACCATGTTAGCCAGGCTGGTCTTGAACTCCTGACCTCAAGTGATCCTGCCTTGCCCTTCCAAAGTGCTGGGATTATAGGTGTGAGCCACTGCGCCTGGCCCTTTCTTTCCATTTTTGCCTACAGACTTTTTGAACTCCTTTTGAGAAATTGATGCTGAACTGTTTCTTCTGAGCCAGTGATTTGATTTGTAGACTGCGGAAGATGATGACTTAGGCATGGCAGTGGGATGATTCTTGTAATATTCTTTTGCTGTTGACATTAATGGTTTCTGATTCAGGCAGAATTGTCATCTAGACCATATTACCACCTCCAGGACTCTTATTTAATGATGATAAGGACAACAGGAAGATCATTCTTATTTTAACAGTTCAGTTTTGCAAGATTTTTTTGTTCCTTTTAATTTTCTTCATCATATTTATTGAGCTTTTATCAGGCACTGCAGTCAGTGCTAGGGATATAAAAATGAGTACACAGCTTTAGTCAGTTTTGCCTCTGCAGTATGGAGGAAGCTATTGCCTTTGGATATTTTGAAAGATCTTTTTGCCTTTAGAACCCTATCATATTCCTATCTCTGCTTTGAGGAATCTCAATGTGGTGCATAATTGGTTATCATTCAGTCCTTTTAAATCAATAACAGCCACATACTTTAAAGATTCTATTCTGAAGGGCACATCTCAATGGCCGTCAAAGCTGTGATTTACTGTTTTGATGCCACATGAAGCTAAGTTGTATATCCTTTCTCAGTTCCTTGTCATATTTGTTCCTTTTTTATATTATCTTTTTCTGTATCACATTTGAACAGAGAATAACTTTAGAAGTAAAATGGGCTCTAAAATAGTAGTTGAAAGGTTTAAGAATGTCAGCCTTTCTGGGCCAGTGATCTCTTAAGAGCATCTGTTGGTTTTGGATCTACAGGCCTGTCCACAGTCAGTCTATTTATAACCGAGTGTCTGCTGCTGTGTCCTCCATTGTTGATTTCTCCCCATTGACATTTGGTTTTGGTGACTGGAAATGCTTTGCAGCCACTCTCATCTTCTATTGAGTGGATCTTGCCTTGTACCAGGAACTTGAACTTGGTCCATGTGCATTTCTCTTCCTTAAACCAGGAGTCAGTCGTGGGGAAAAGCAAGGCTGCTTCCCTCTAGTTTTACAAGAACAAAGGGTTAAACCCTTAACCCTTTGGTGTAAGGTTCTGCAAATCTCTCTGTACTATGTCAAGTCACTATACCAAATCTTTTCCTTTTGGAAATCAAGGTACATGTACTTTATATGTCCAGGGCTTAACTTGGGATGTCGGTAAGAGGAGATAGACACTTAAGAGAGGAATTCTTTTGTATCAAATGCTTCAATTTAACATACTCCCACTTAGAGATCTCATGAATAATCTTTGTTACCAGTAGATGGTAGAAGATAGTTATTAGAATACTTTTGGTGAAAGAATCTCAGAGTTAACTTGTTTTGAGGCATTAAAAAATTTAAGGGTCATCAGTGAATTGATGCATACCTGTGAGGCTTATAGGGTAGAACTGGGAGGTGATGCCAATTGACAGGGCATATATCCCAAGATCAGGTACAGAATAATTGAGTTGATATGATGTCAGACCACACTTGGCTCAATATTTAGAAGTAAGGGAGGAATTTACATAGTGCCGTGGAGAAGTATGAAATTCTTTTTACAGGCTTAATAATTTTTTTTTTCTATGCTATTGGCTATCATACCTGGGGCTTATTAAGAGTCATGCTATTATACAGAGTTAGGTTTGGGAGTAGAGAACTTGACCAAGAGCTGCAAAGTTATGGCTGGGCTTTGGGTAGGAAGAAAAAAAAGGAAGGAAGAAAATGGGTTGGTGGGACATTGGATATAGTAAGACTGTTCTGAACTCTGTAACATAAATGTATGTCTGTCTCCCTCATTTGGCAAGACCTTCTGCAGTGTTCCTGCCTCTGTGTTGTTTGTTAATTAGATTGTAATGTGTGAAAGGGCACAACACTATCCTCTTCTGAGTAGCATCTAGTGTAGTCTGGTGCCCACAACGGTTGCCCGTTATTAGTTGATGACGATTAGTGAAGCTGAAGCTATTTTTTAAACAGGGCCCAAGGGATGCAGACAGTGATGAAAACGACAAAGGTGAAAAGAAGAACAAGGGTACGTTTGATGGAGATAAGCTAGGAGATTTGAAGGAGGAGGGTGATGTGATGGACAAGACCAATGGTTTACCAGTGCAGAATGGGATTGATGCAGACGTCAAAGATTTTAGGTTTGTATGTTTTACACTTCTGATTTTTGAATGTGGGCTATGGGATTTTGTTTGTTTTGATTTAGTTTTACTTTGATTTTCGTTTTCTTCCCCTCCTCATGTTTTCTTTTTAAGAATCCAATCTAGTGTAGGCTATGCTACAAAGATTGTAAATTAACTGGTGAGGTGGAATTTTCTAAAAGTTGTCAATGCCTGAAGCGTTGCCAAAATGGTAGATTTTGCATTTGCATAGAACTTTAAAATCTGAAGAAAGATTCCAGAGAAGACTATTTCAGTGATTCTCAGATATTAAAATCACCTAGGATAGATGCCTTGGGACCTTTCTTAAGTTTCTCCCAAATTACTGTATTAGAGAGCTATGGTTACTAATGGAATATGTCATATCCCTCTGGTGGTTTAGAGGGAAAAACAGTTGAGAACTTGTGCATTATCTCATTTGAGTCTCATGAGCTCCTTTTGAGGTAGGTGGACCAGGTATCATTTTCCTTATTTTGAAGAGCCAGAGATGCAGCTTAAATGATTTGTTCTTAATCATATCTCTTCTGCAGATGCCTCTCATTCCATCTCTGGTCATGATTAATGTACAGGTTTTACCCTATTATTTAAGTTACACAGTATTAAAATAATGTATATTTATCTTCCACAATTGGCACATATTCTTGAAAAATCTATAAAAATCCTTGTCCAGTTATATACAGGTAGAGGATTTTTTTTTAAATCTCCAGTGTGATAGTACAGGTAGAGAATTTAATTTTGAGTAATTTTAATATCAGTGTAAAACTAATGTGTGTGCATGCACACACTCACACCCCTCTGCTTATTCTAATGTCTGCCAAAGTCAAAATGAAAATGTATTTTGGACCATCGTTGTAGGACAAGTGTCAGTTGTTTTGTATCCCTAATCTAATTATTGTTAATCTTGCATGTGTAAATAATTACAGTCTTAAACTTTTTAAAAATTATTTTTATTTATTTATTTTTTGGAGACAGGGTCTCACTCTGTTACCCAGGCTGGACTGCAGTGACATGAAGTTAGCTCACTGCAGCCACCACCTCCTGAGTTCAAGCAGTCTTCCCACTTCAGCCTCCTGAGTAGCTGGGACTACAGCCGCGCACCACCATGCCTGGCTAATTTTTATATCTTTTGTAGAGATGGGGTTTTGCCATGTTGCTAGGCTGGTCTTGAACTCCTGAGCTCAAGTGGTCTGCCTGCCTTAGCCTCCCAAAGTGCTGAGATTACAGGCATGAGCCACCATGCCCGGCCTGAATTACAATCTTCGGAAGAAATTTAAGGCACAGGGTAATAAATACTTACCTAAGGTCTTTCAGATGAGTTCAGGTGTCCTCTCCACCTTGAATATCCAGCAGCCTGTAGCAGTGTTTTGTTGTATTTAAATGGGGGCTGGTGGTGGTGGTGGTGAGTGTGTGAGTGAGAGAAAGAAAGAGAAGGAACCAGAACAATACCTTTAATATGTACCAGCTACTGGACTACAGGATTTTTTGGGGTAGGGGGTTGGAGGTGGAGAAGAAGGGCATTGAATGTTGCCACAGGTTACACTCTTCTGTTTATATAATATTATATATTAGTCTGATTTTGGATCATATAATCCTGAAGTCCTTTTATATAAGGTGATGGTAGACCCTGGGTTACCCAGAACCTTGTGTCCTACAATGATTATCAATAGTGCCCTGTTTTGTTTTTTTTTTTTTTAAATCTTAGGCATGTCCTGGTTTGGATGATAAATTACATCTTCCCATTACTTTTAATTCTTAGAATTGTCTCCTTAACAGGGGCATATCCTAGATAATGAGTTCATCTTGTACTACTTTGGAATAGTCTGCTTATTTCGGTTTCTTAGAAAGGGGAGTTAGTTTTAGCATTGGTCAGTAATACCAACGACATGTAAAAACTTTTTTCATTCTGTTTCTTTCCTCACAAATATGCCAGGAAGATAAAAACTTTTTAGAATCACTGAGTTGTGGAATTTCCCCCAGAAACCAACTTTTTCCATTGTCTCTGTATTTAAAGAGTAGATAGAGTAGATGTTGCATTTTGATGCATTTTGGGATCTGCTTTCATGGATGCTATAGACAGTGATTTTTCCACTTTATTTCAGTTTTCCTCAAACCCGGCCCCCTTGGTGAAGGGATGTAAATTAATAGCAATTAATGTGAATTTAAGGGGTGAGTTACATGGAATTGCCGGCAATAGAAGCATCAATTTAGAAGATGTAACCCTGTAAGCCCTGTAAAGTATCTCTGGTTGTTTTATAGAAATAGTTTTAAATACTGTTGATAATGAGCTATGTTGAGGACATTGTCCTTAAACTTGGGTTGCTGTAGTCCCTCCCCACTGAAAATAAGGTTTAATGCCCTTTACTTTCTCTGTTTAGCCGTACCCCTGGTAATTGCCAGAACTCTGCTAATGAAGTGGATCTTCTGGGTCCAAACCAGAATGGTTCTGAGGGCTTAGCCCAGCTGACCAGCACCAATGGTGCCAAGCCTGTGGAGGATTTCTCCAACATGGAGTCCCAGAGTGTCCCCTTGGACCCCATGGAACATGTGGGCATGGAGCCTCTTCAGTTTGATTATTCAGGCACGCAGGTACCTGTGGACTCAGCAGCAGCAACTGTGGGACTTTTTGACTACAATTCTCAACAACAGGTACTGTGTGTGTCTCTGTCACCCTCTCTACTCTCCCTCCAGCCAGCACGTTGTTCAAGTAATTAAGAATGGGGGGATGGGGGAGGTGGTGGCATTGTTTCAGGCTATCCATAGCTAGCCCTTGTGAACCTGTTAGTGATGTAGGTTTACAGAGTCCCCTCATGAAGCTGGTCCCTATGCTGAGGTCACTGGCAAGAGGCCACCCTCCTCTGTATGTACTTCCTTTGGTTCTTCTCTCTCCTCAGCAGCTGGGGAGTGGATGAGGTAGTATTGCCTCTTGTAACACAACCCTCTCGGGTGCTAAATTAATCTCTGAAGATTTATGTGGTTGTGATGCTGTTGGTTTGTTTTGTTTTTAAAATAGTAAACTCTACTATCCACCGCTGTCAGGAGTGTAGTGCCAGGTCATCTTACCAGTTATGTCTTACAGTTAAACAAGTTACTCCAGATAGCATAGACAAGGATTTGGCATCTTTCAAAAGTGTTAGAATGCGATCAGAGGAAACCACACACACAAATCATTCAACTTAAAATCTACCATGAAATTGCTTGGCTCTTTTTCTTTTTTTAAATTCATAAGTCCCTGAAGATGTTGTATGTCTACCTTCTGTTTTTGAAGACATGTAGGACTACCTCTAGGGTTAACTGATCTCTGTGTTTATTTATTTATTTTTTAAAGAAAGGTCAGCTGTCTGAACTACAAAAGAGGGGCTGTTAGTTTCCCAATCTTGTTAAGTTCTCCCTTGTGGCGGAAGCAGTTTGATTGACCATGAATTTCTGTTACTCTTTAGTAGTTTTGTAATAGATCGTTAATACAGACTTCTAGGTTTGAAAGGTTAGCATCTCATTTTGAAGTTTAGAAATTCTATGTAGGGAAATGTGCTTATGGTCTTTGGAGATTATTATGCCATGTTGTACCTTTAGTTATTGTCATAAATAGCTGATACTAAATGAATTTTGATTGATAGAGTAAAAAGTTAAACATATGAAGTTTCCCTTTAAGTCTCCTGTGTCGTTTATGAACAATAAATACCTTTAAGGGATTGTGTGAATGTGCATATTCATATAAGGTTAAATTAACAAAATATCTTTCAGAGAGAGTAAACTGAAAGTGTACACTCTTCTCCGTGCAGTTCTTAGTAGGTATGCCTGCCTCCCCATATGAATTGACTCTGTGCTTTTTTTCTCTTTATGGCCATTTTTGGTTCTTAGCTTCCATTCCCAGTGTAATGCAATCTAACCCTTTCTGTGTTTTTTAAGAAGGGTTTGTCTCAGATTTCTTATGAACAAAAATATATGGTTCTCTCTTTTTTTTTTTTAACTGTTCTTTACTTCATAATCAGAGTTGATATTCTTTTTTGATTTATTGATCTTTGGTTTCAAAATAATTTTACCAGTTTTTGGAGACTGGACAATTATTAGAACTTGAACAGAAATGTACTTCTATGTACCCACAAGTAGTTAGCATGATTACATCATAGCTACCACTTATTCAAAAATATAAAACCAAGGGTGCCCTCACCATATATCTTAGCAGTTATTGAAAGTAAACATTATTTTGAAAGTTAATCTCTTGTTGGATTCAGGTTTCCTGTGCATGTCTTGGTTGCTGCAACATAGAGGCATTTTTACACAGACATACCACTGTCATGATGTGAGTGTTGTTTTATCTCATGGGCCATAATTCTTTTCTGAGTAGTTTGTTTTATACATTCTTGTACCGGGGGCCCTAATAGCATACCTGGGAACCACTGGCGTAAGCCTCCTAGTATCTTTAAGACCCTCAATCTCTCGGTGTTCCTGTATAAGAGCTAGTAGTTGTCAAGAAGGAAGGATTCCTTTTCTATTGGAAATTGGTGTTTGTTTCTTACATTTTATCCCTTATCCTTTTAGTTTTCATTACATTTTATTCCACTTTTCATTTCTAATTTACGTCCACCTCATTTGTCAAGGTTCAGTACTGTCACCTTCCTTTCTTAGTCTCCAAACCAAAAAGCTGTCATGTCTGTCTCCCTTGAACTCCATAGCATTTTGTGTTTCCTTTAAGAGAAGGTGTTACCATGTTTTGTCTTGTGTTGTGATTACTCGTCTAATAGTCCTTGCCAGATTGTAAGCTCCTTGAGGGCAAAGACTGAACCTTACCCCATTTCCTCTGCATTGCTTTAGCAGAACAAGGTTTCAGGGGACTTTCCCCCATCCCTATTATAATATCTCAGTGCATCCTCTGTACGTAATATGCTTCCCAAAATTAAAATTTGAAACTAGCCTTTCAGGAGATCTGGAGGCTACTCTTTGAGAACTACCGTGTTTTCTAATATGTGTGTCCTTTGGATCCAGCTTACCACTTGTATACAAATAATTATACTGTATAATATCCAGGAAAGTTAGTTCTTGGATCAGAACTTAATATTTTAAGGCTCACTCTGTTGTCATCTGATCAGAAGCCATGGTCTCTCTCATGAGAAAAATGTACATAATTCTCTGACACTCAGTTTTGTAGATAACTTCAGGGAGACCACAGGTTTGTGTTCTACAGATACAGCCTTCTGTTCATATCTTTTGTTCTTTGTAGCCAACCATATCTTTCATGAATAGAGTAAGATTCCCTTTCTTCTTCTTGATTTGCTCTCAGGTTAGTCATTGTAACTCATTTTATCATTTAAATTGTGCATGGAAGTACTCGATGACAAGTGATGAGACCATTTATGCCCATATCCTTGGAACCCTGCAACTGTGGAGAGTGTACTCTGGTCTCTTGGGAAGGGAAGGACTTGTGGAAGAAGTGGTTCTTTTTTTTTTTTTTTTTCTGAGACGGAGTCTCACTCTTTTGCCCAGGCTGGAGTGCAGTGGTACAATCTTGGCTCACTGCAACTTCCGCCTCCTGGGTTCAAGCGATTCTCCTGCCTCAGCCTCCCAAGTATCTGGGACTACAGACACCCACCACTGTGCCTGGCTAATTTTTGTAGTTTTGGTAGAGATGGGGTTTCGCCTTATTGGCCAGGCTGGTTTCGAACTCCTGACCTCAGGTGATCTGCCCGCCTTGGCCTCCCAAAGTGCTGAGATTACAGGCATGAGCCACTGCGCCCGGCCAGAAGAGGTAGTTCTTTAGCTGTGCCTTGAAATACTTTTTTATATACGAAGAAAATGAGAATTCTAGTGGAGGAAATAGTAAAACAGATATGTGTTCAGTAGATAATGTAGAAGTAGTCAGTCTGGTTGGTGGTTAGGTTGAAGAAAAATAACTAGAGAGGTTGAAGAGATGGTGTTGTGAGTCTTATGCTGTGTTGCCTATAGGAAATGAGAAGACACTTTAAAGCAGGAATTACTTAATTATTATAGTTTGGTTTTTTGTGGTTAGTGTGAGTTTAGCAGCAGTTTGAGGCATTCTCTTACTCTTATTATTCAGTTAACTGTTGACTGTTGTGTCCTTCTAGGAACCTTGGGTCCTGAATGAAACAGTAGTGGAACATTTGGGGAACTAAGTGCTCAATTAATGGGTTCTGAATCCTATCAGACAAGGGGAGGGCTCAATGAGGACAAAGGTTGCATGCAACTGACTTGAAGGACAGGTGGAATACATTTTGTTGCAGGTCAGAGCAGAGGTAAGGAGCTGGGAATGACTGTGCTGTAGTCCTAGGCTGAAGAGAGTAGAAGATGAGTGTAGAAGAGGACAAGGAGGTACAGATGCCTTTGAAAATTGAGTCCCGGAGGCCTTGAGAACCAGCTAGAAGTCTCAGACACTACTGATGATTGTGAGGGTTGGACCAGAGATCTAGTGCAGCACATATTTTTCTGCACATTCTGCTCTTTTTATCTTGGCTTTCTGAAATAAGCAACAAAGTTGATCATTTTTCTTGGTTTAGAGTTGTTTGCTGCAAATGGTAGGTTTGCTTTATTTGTGATTTTTTAGAATAGGAATCTGGTTTGGAGGTTGACAAAATAAGTAATTCTCTCTTTTGTTATATTTTCTTTCAATCTTGGCTTTGATTTGGTGTAATAAGCTGGTTTCATCAAACTTATTATCAGCCTATAATGAGATACATGACATGGAGCAGCCTGCAAATAGGGAAAAGGTAATTTTCATTTAATTCATTGCAAACTTAGTTCTTGTTAGCTGTGACATGGGATTTTGATGAGTCAGTTGGTTGTCTGGTCACTGTTAATCACTCTGAATTTAACCCTTGTAAGGTTTATTTATAAGAGCAGGAGTTTCTAATTCTTTTTTGTTTGTTTTTGTGTGTGCCGTGAACTTCTTAATAATTGAACCATGTGTACTACTTCTCAGAATAATGTTTAAAATGTATAAAGTAGGATTACAAAGGAAACCAGTGGTATAAAAGTAGCTGTCATATTTAAAAACAAAGTTAATTATATATTTACTTATTTTTGATATGATGCATGAAATAGAAGTAGATGTACTAGCTGTCATAATGAGCACAAATAAGATTTTGAGATACTTGTAACAACTGTAAAGTAACATGAAAGTATATGTGATTTCTGTTTGTGATAATGTCACAGGTATATTGCTAAAGTTAATGTAGTTTGTTGTCTACAATCATAATTAAAGAACATGCTAAATTTCAGGTAGATGTGCATGAGATAAAGATGCAGTATTACCCACCCAAGTACAAATATCTTGGGTTCAGAACCTCTGACTTGGAGTATTTTGTCAGCTTGAAATGCTCGTTGTTATTTCTAAAATGTTCTTCCTTTGTCTCAAATTCACTTCATTGTCTTCTTAATCCTGGAAAACAGCTGTGAGCAGTTCATGCATAATGTGTTCATACCATTTTGTACTGTGATGTTGGAGCAGTATTTATTTTTTACAAAATGCTATACAGTTGCCTGTTTCCTTAAATGCAGTTTAGAAAATTATTACTAGGTTTTGGCCAGGCGCGGTGGCTCACGCCTGTAATCTCAGCACTTTGGGAGGCCGAGGCGGGCAGATCATGAGGTCAGGAGTTCGAGAGCAGCCTGGCCAATATGGTGAAATCCCCTTTCTACTAAAAATACAAAAATTAGCCGGGCGTGGTAGCACACGCCTGTAGTCCCAGCTACTCGGGAGGCTGAGGCAGGAGAATCACCTGAACCCAGGAGGTGGAGGTTGCAGTGAGCTGAGATCACGCCACTGCACTCCAGCCTGGGCGACAGAGTGAGACGCCGTCTTTAAAAAAAAAAAAAATTTGTTACTAGGTTGTATTATGTTACAAACGTGGCACAAACCAAAGCCAGGATTATATCAGTGTAGAATTAATTGTATTGTTGATCTTTATTTAGAATTCAGTTAATCTAAAAATAGCCTAATGTAATATGTTTCACAAAATTGGACACTGTTGTACTAAAACTCATCTGTTAAGCATGAATTTTAACAAAGATTCAATATTCTGAAAATGAAAGTTGAAGTATGGTATTCATTCCTGCACGACCACAGTCAGAGGGGAGTGGAAATTGGCATGGGTTAGAAGTGTGGCAGTGTGATTAAATGTCATTCTCGTGAGGCCAAGTGTGTATACACTTTTAATGTAGGTATTTAATATGCTCAACTTTTTCTTTAATTTACAAATGATTATTCTATCAAGTGTCATGTGTATAGTAACTGACAAAGAGTGACTAGTAATTGATCAGTTGAAGCTTAACCTCTATTGTTATTTGACTTCGTTCAAATTTTACTTATGGTGAAGTTTTTCTCAAAAAGTATTAATAATACTTAGTGAAGGGATGTGTTTTGTTCTTCCCTAGGACCTTAGAAATCATTTGTTTTGGAATCAGATTCTTCATCTGCCAAAGAAATGCACAGATGATGATGATGATGTTTTTTTTTTTTAGTTTAGCAGCATGGTTTAATTTGTATGCGCCTACCAAAAATCATTATAATCATTAGTTGATCATTGCAGTAGTTCAAATAACCTCGTATAAACTGGGCTTTTATCTAGAAGCTTCAAGCAGTAACAAGATTTCACAAATTTCATATGCTGAGGAATGACTCCAAAATAAACCTTTTTCTTAAAATTTTAGAATCCCATCATTGATATAGTGCTTTTACTGTTTCGAAGGGATTTTCTCTGTGAACCCTGAAAACAACCCCACGAGGTAGGGTAGCTATTTTACTTTTACACATAAGAGGCCAAGCATGGTGGCTCATGCCTGTAATCCCAGCGCTTTGGGAGGCCGAGGCTGGCAGGACACCCAAGGTCAGGAGTTTGAGATCAGCCTGGCCAACATGGTGAAACCCCGTCTCTAGTAAAAATACAAAAATTAGCCAGGTGTGGTGGCGCAAGCCTGTAATCCCAGCTACTCCAGAGGCTGAGACAGGAGAATCGCTTGAACCCAGGAGGCGGAGGTTGCAGTGAGCCAAGATCGCACCACTGCACTCCAGCCCCGGGGACAGAGTCTCGCTCTGTCTCCAAAAAAAAAAAAAAAAAAACCAAAAAAACAATCAGTGAAGTTTAGGGACTTGTTTGAAGGTCGTCTAGTACAAGCTATGCAGATAGCTATTATTTTGGTTTCTAGCTTCAGGCTGTTTCTTTTGAACTTTGTATTAGAAACGCAGGGCCTTTTAATAGGTGGAGTTGTCTCACCTTCTTCAACTACATAGCTTTTTCTTAAAGTAGTATAATGCAGAAAGTACTCATCCATAAAAACAAAAATGGTTTTCTTTCTTCCCTGTTATCTTTGTGACCCACTGATAGCAGCTGGTGGTCCTGGTGCGGTGAGATTTTGACTCTTTTTTTTTTTTTTTTGAGACGGAGTTTCACTCTTGTTGCTTAGGCTGGAGTGCAATGGCCATCTCGGCTCACCTCAACTTCCGCCTCCTGGGTTCAAGCAATTCTTCTGCCTCAGCCTCCCGAGTAGCTGGGATTACAGGCCTGCACCACCACTCCCGGCTAATTTTGTATTTTTATTAGAGATGGGATTTCTCCATATTGGTCAGGCTGGTCTCGAACTCCTGACCTCAGGTGATCCGCCTGCCTCGGCCTCCCAGAATGCTAGCATTAAAGGTGTGAGCCACTTTGCCTGGCTGATTTAGACTCTTAATACAGACTAGGAAGAGTCCTGCCCTCTGCTTTTGGTCTGCTTGGGCTGCCTGGCTCTGGGAAGGAACTGTAAAGGGTGACTCTCAGAAGGGCTGAGTCTGTTGGGGGTGCTCTCCCCATTCATCAGAAAGAACATCACACATAAAGGACTCTTATAAATCTTTACATGTGTTAATTTTAATCCCCACAGCAACCTGCCATGTTACATATTATCTTTATTGTCATATTAAAGAGAAGAAGAGAATGAGGCACAGAGAGATTAAACGATTTGCCAGAGGTGACATATCACTGGTGAGCTGAGATAGAAACCAAGGCTGTCTGGCTCCAGAGTCAGTGCTCTTAACCCCTGTCTGCTATGTATATAGTCTCAAACTGGTAAAAAAGTCAGGGCTGGCAGTACATTTTATTGTGGCTGGTGGCCAGGGGGGAGTGGGGGCGGTAGTCTTTTGCATTTACTAACTCCTTATTTAGACATTACTCCTCCAGGTTTAGAAAAAAAAAGCCATAATATTTTATGTCAGCAACTGCTATTGATAACAACAACAGTAATAATAGTAGTAGCTATCTTTTATAAGATGCCAACTACATGTCAGTCACTATATTGGGTGTTTTTGGCTGCCCGGATTCCTTTCTGGAATAAGAGCTCTGTAGAGTGTTTTTAATATAGTAAGTGACAGAGAAAGGAGGCAAACCAGCTTGTCTACTTCTTAAACTATGCCTTCAGTATTTATTAGGAACCTCGATATGCTTGAAGTAGATGATACATTTTCCCCAGCATTCAGACTCTTGAACAACTTGTGAAATCTACCCAAGTGAATTATAATTAACTGCGTCACATTTATCATCATACTGACCTTTAAGCATTTCCCCCAACTCACAGTATTTTGTTTCTCAGTTATGGGATATTCGCTTGCTTTGTGAAAAACATGAAAATGTTAGCAGAGCTCAGTGCTTTGCCCAGCAGATGGCATTTGTGTGAGTTTTTCAGGATCCTTTGGAATCTGTCACTTGCCGATTACCCAATTTGTTTTGAATACTCTGTATTTCCAGTTAATATTGCACCATTTACATAAAGAGAATGTGCCAAAATTGCTGTAATCTGTTCTGTAATCAAATCTGTCTGCTGTAGATGTATAATTTACTTTTGTTAAGTTGTTTACTGCAAAATGGTCTCAAGAAAATCCTTTTCTATTCACCATAATTACTAAGATATTAATCAGCTCTCAAACATAGGCTATATGGGGTCTCTTGTAAGGCTTGTTTGCTTTTAGTTAAAAGTAATAGTTCCTGCTTTCAAAATGTTTTAATGTGGTGGTGAAAACCACAAGCTAATGTTATATGGAATGATTACTTTTGTGGTATTCCCACATGCCGTGTATTTCCGTGTATATTTACAGATACAGTACACATACATAAAATGACTTAAATGTAATATTAAAAAAAATATAGCCCAGGTGCGGTGGCTCACGCCTGTAATTCCAGTCCTTTGGGAGGCCAAAGTGGAAGGATCATTTGAGCCCAGGAGTTCCAGACCAGCCTGAGCAACGTAGACTTCATCTCTACAAAAAAGTTAAAAAAAAAAAAAAAGCCAGGCGTGGTGACATGCGCAGCTACTTGGAGGCTGAGGCAGGAGGATTGCTTGAGCCCAGGAGTTTGAGGCTGTAGTGAGCCATGATCACGTCATTGCATTTAAGCCTGGGTGACAGACAGAGTAAGACTCCGACTCTTCAAACAAACAAAAATATATGAAGTGAGGTTAAGTCAGATGGAATGGCAGTGGACTACTGTTTTTGGTTAATAAATCGAGATACCCTTAATAGTTGTGTTCTGAACATACTGTCTTTATTTCCCCAGTTCCATGTCACAGCACCTCCCTAATAATAGGTGCTCGAAAAACATCGGTTGAATGAAATGAATTCTTTTGTTTGCAGTAGGGCAAAGAAGGGTAGAGAGAAGCAGCTAGCACAAGCTGATATGTTAAACGTTGCAAAAGGTTTTAGGCCAAGAAAATTCCAGAAACCCATTGAAGAGGCAGTACATGTTTAGTGGAACTATGAGATGTTTTCACAACCTTGGAAATAATTTAAAAGTAACTTTCTACTGTTTTACTTATTTTCCCACTCCTGGCTGCCCCTCTTGAGTGGACTGCCTCCTGTTGGAGGGAATACTGTGTGAGACACATCTTTAGTAAAACAGAAATGTGAAACCAACTTGCAGAAATCACAAGCACACTGTTACCAAATAGTCTTGACTGGCTCCCTTCCTGGAGGACAAATGTTTTGATAATGTCTGTCAGTAGATTCAGTTCCCCTATTTCTTTTTAAGACTTGATATTTAGTAATACTGTTTCTTTTTTGCCAGCATCGCAGTGAAGTTTTTCTTTAACTTTTGGGGAAAAACAAAACAAAACAAAACAAAAAAAAACTAAAGTATTTTTGAAATCTGTGCATGGTTACTTTTGACATTCATACTCCAAAAGCAGAGACTAAGACTAAAGAGTTAACAGGTGAAATTGGCCAATATCATCAAAGTATTCACTTTTTGTTTTCTTTTAATCTAAAATTAGCCTCATGTTTGAGGTGTAGAGGGTAGCCAAATCTCAGGATAAAATCTCTCCACCACCTAAGATAAGAGTAAGTCCAGTCATGACAATAATTAAGCTGAGTTGCTAGAATGACATTATCTCCTAATGTCTGAAACAATCAGGTCTCTTTATGAGGACATCTGTAATTCAAGATCCATGGTGTCTGTTAAACATCATCCAGCAATGTCAGCTGAGCTGTTGAAAAATCCTGTAGGAAGAGCAGGTAGGTTGAAGGTCCTATCCAGGGAGGTCACTTCAGTAAGTGCTTTCAGTCTGATTTTAACAAACATTGAAGTCTTCAGTATGAGTCCTTGGAAGGAGGCCCATTAAGGTGATCCACAAATTAGGTTACTGGCATCCCCTTTCTTTATACCAATACTATTCATACTAAAATGTAATCTCCATCAGGGCAGGATTATGTATTGTTTTATTGACTGTCATATCCCTAGTTCCTTGCACAGTGCCTAGCAGGTATCATTTGTTTCATAAATATTTGTTGAATTAATGAGTGAATGACTGGTTTTGTATTAACATAGAATCATAAGACATTCTTAGTGTTGTTAAGGCCTTTGAACTTTCTTTTCTTTAGAACTAAGAAGTGTGCTAGGTGTGAGCTCATAATCCAAGTTTTGTTAGTAGCTGCTGTGTTTCTGCTGTTTTATTTTTAACATATAAAGAATAGTATCCCAGAAGACTCTGGAGCTCCCGAAAGTTGGGCAGGTGTCTTAATTTACTCATTAGGATAAGCTACTAGTTGAGGAAGTTATTCAATACCATTTTCCCAGGAAGAGGCAGCTCAGAGGATGAAGTGAACACTTTTCATATTCTTCTCCAAAATGTGAGTAGGTGAGGATTAATTCAGTTATTTGTGGGGTCTTGAAAGCACTGAAAGGAGATTCAGCACTAGGGACAATGTGACAAATCAGTTGGTAGTACATTTGTCTAATTTTTAACTTTGCCTTGGATCAGGCAGGACCTGTAGACCCGATAATCTTTAGGGCTTTTGAATGCATATATATGAGATATATAGATAGATATATAGATATAGATATAGATATCTCATATATGTGTGTGTGTGTGAGAGAGTGTGTATTTGTGGTTCAGGGGACATATAATCTGTGAAGCGGTCAGCTCATGGAACCAGGACACAGCAAATTGAAGTAAAGAAAGAGAGACAGGGAGAACAGAAGTATGAAACGTTTTAATCCCATGGGAATGAAGTAGAGTGTGAGAACATTTATTGTTAAGGTGTCATGCCTAAACAAGTGTTTATTAAAATTTTTAGTCAGAGAGGTTTTTAAATGATTTTGTAAGACAGTTTCCCTAACCACACCATGTTTTTCCTCTTGCCTCAGCTGTTCCAAAGACCTAATGCGCTTGCTGTCCAGCAGTTGACAGCTGCTCAGCAGCAGCAGTATGCACTGGCAGCTGCTCATCAGCCGCACATCGGTAAGTCCTTAAGCCCATAGCTCTTTCATGATAGGTGTGGCCGCCATTTTAGGATAACTGGTTGCTGTGAAACCCAGTAATTTAAACTGATTATAAAAGTTCAGACAAATCCCTCAGACAGAGTAAGTGGCCTCTTCCTTTTGTCCAGTTGTCTCCAGCCACATTAGTTTTGACATAGCTTGTAGACCCGCATCATAACATTTCTTCAGTGTTCAGCCATTGCCCTACCTCAGATGTTTCAGGATTTAAAGTATTTATCAGAGTAGTGACTGGTGACTACCATTAGCTCTTTCGGTAAGATTTGGATGACATTGATTAAATAAGTTGTGGTTCTATAGACTAATATATCAGCTTCTCATTTTGTGAACAAACAGTATAAATCCATTTTCCAGTAAGTATGCATTGAAAAAATTTAAAAGTATTCTCATATAATTACCGATTTTAAAGTAGCTTTGCCCTTTTCCTTTAGCAGTTGTTAAAGTTTTGAGCGATGTATTCATCGTACTGCCTAGACGTTTCTTCTCCCTGGACCTTCTTAAGGTCTCTTAGAGTGCATTAAGTATAAACAAGTAGAAGTAGAATTTTTTTTTTAATGTGTCAAAATGGCATGATTGAGTAGAAAGGAGATAGCTAATCTTGGATGTGATAGGCTATAGAAGAATATACTTACTTCCAACCTAAATAAATAAAGGCCAGGCATAAAGTCCTTGGGTCTGATAATGTATAGTTGTAGATGGTAATCTTTATAAATACCCATACATTTTATTTCATGAAAACTGTTTGGAAAATTGTTTTAAATAGAAATAAATACTTCATCCCATTTTAATATTAGTCTTTAAAATTGTTCTATTGTAGGCTGTTACAATTTTAATAATCTTTTAGAAATGCTGAATTTATAACTATATACAGTTTTAAGTTAAATATTTCTTTAGCAAAGGTAAAATCTTGACTATATAAACATTTCATTATAATCTTTAGTATAGCAGTTATCTTTTTAAAATTTCTCTTTGCCCTCAACCTGTCCCATCTTCTCTTTTTTCATTTTTTCCTTATCTACAGTCTGGAGTGAATAGCGAAACTGTGTAGGTATTTGATAGGGCTGCAGTTTTAGTCAAGTTTGTTTTTACTGACAGGTATGTTTTCAGCAGGTTTAGCTCCCGCTGCGTTTGTCCCCAATCCATACATCATCAGCGCTGCTCCCCCAGGGACGGACCCCTACACAGCTGGATTGGCTGCAGCAGCGACACTAGGTGAGACATTCTGCTGCATGAGGGATTTTCTCACCTGCTGAAAAGTCATTTGAGATGGGCGTGCATTCTTTATACTCTTTCCCAAATCCATGTCTCCAGTGGAGATTATCCAGATTTTCAATGCCATCTACCTGCCAGCTTAATATCTCTCCGTAGCTGTATCATAGGCCCCTCAGACTTGAAAATGTTCAAAGGCAAATTAATCACATACGCCTTGCATATGTGTTTTTGATCCATGGAGCCACCAGATACTCATTTATATTTTGGGAATTTCTCCCCTTGCCCAGATCTCCTACCACCTCTAGTCTATCATATAGTTCAGGTACTTTTACTGGCCTCTAATGTATTTCTAATTTCCTTGCCTCTCTCATCTCCTCTTCCCCTCTAAATTGTTCAAGAAAATGATTTCAAACTTAGATCTTACCTCTTCATCTTTCTGCTTAAACCTTTTATTGATTTCCCTTTTTTCTACCCTAGTATGTCATACTACAGTTATTACCAAACATGGCTGATCATTACAACTTATTTGGAGTCGGGGTGGGGGTGGTGGTGTTTTGTTCCTTGGAATCAGTATTTTTAAGGAGCTTCCAGATAATTCTGTGGGTTAGCTAGGGTTGGGACCCACAGTATATAGGGCTCTATCACCATGCCTCATACAGGTCTCTACATATGTACCACCCAATTCCCTTCCTAGTTGACTGCCATTGGCTAACACCATACATTGTAGCAGTACAGATCTGATTTTAGTTTGCTGCAGATACTGCATTGGTTTAGGCCCCTGTCTTTGGTCACTGTGGTCTTCTGTAGTAAGCTCTTTTTCCCATTCTTTGCCTGTGAAGTGCCCTAGTTGGCTAATTACTGCACTGTTTTTATTTGCTTGTGGGATGTATACATGAGTTTTTTCCCCTCTTTTTTTTTTTCTCTTTCTCTCTCTTTCTCTCTTTTTTTTTTTGGAGACAGGATCTCACTCTGTTGCCGAGGATGGGATGCAGTGGCGTGAATACAGTTCACTGTAACCTTGAATTCCTGGGCCCACTGGATTCTCCTGCGTCAGCCTCCTGAGTAGCTAGGGCTACTGTGCATCACCACACTTAGCTAATTGTTAAATTTTTGGAGAGATGGGGTGGTCTCACCAGCGTTGCCTAGGCTGGTGTTGTGTCAAACTCTCGGGCTCAAGCAGTCCTCCTCCCTTGGCCTCCCAAAGTGCTGGCATTCCAGGCGTGAGCCACTGTGCCCAGCCTATGAGTGTTTTTTTCTTTCCCTTGAGACTAGATTTTTAAAAGACAGGCATCTTTGTTATTTGACTCTGTGTTGCACAGTTACCGTCACCGTGATGGGACCATAAATGTATGATGGGTTGAATTCAACATTAGGACAAACAAAATGTCTTCCAGTTTAGATATTCACTGGGGGAAGGTCCCTCCAAGTCAAGTTAATCATGACTAAATATTACTTTGAAATTTTACTACTTATTATGTAACATGTAATTTGCAATTATGAACTTAAATGTAGCCTAGCATTTCTTAGATTTTTTAAAAAATTGTTTACCTTTTGGCATGGTTATGATGGGAACATAGTTAACATAGGGTCATCTGTCTGTCCGTGGTCATCCCCCTTTTGGGGGAAAACAGAAAGCTCTTCGTAGGAGAATGATCTCTGCTAACCATCATTAATATTTATTGAGCACTTAACTTTTGTCAGGCATTGTCCTGAATGCTTTTCTTTCATATGATTTTTCAGATGATGATTTTAGAGATTAGAAATTTGTGGCTCAGACAGCTGCCTTATTTGTCGTTTTTTGTTTTTTTGAGACTGAGTCTTCCTCTGTCGCCCAGGCTGGAGTTCAGTGGTGCGATCTCGGCTCACTGCAGTCTCTGTCTCTTGGGTTCAAGTGATTGATTATCCTACCTCAACCTCCTGAATAGCTGGGACTACAGGCACCCACCACCACGCCTGGCTAATTTTTGTATTTTTAGTAGAGATGGGGTTTTGCCATGTTTGCCAGGCTGGTCTCAAACTCCTGACTTCAAGTGATCCACCCCCCTTGGCCTCCCAGAGTGCTGGGATTACAGTTGTGAGCCACTGCGCCCAACCTAGAGAGAACTGTCTCATTTGAAGTCATACAATTTAAATGTTGTAGAGTTGGGGTTTGAACCAGGTTTAACTCCAAAGCTCATGCGTATGCTTCACTATAGTATATAGAATGCCTGTGCTGTCTGTCTTGAATTGTCTTTTCTGTACTTTCTTTAGAAGTCTTTACTAATTTATGTTACTTGAAACAAAGAACTGGTCTTAGGGTTGACACTGCTGCTGTCACTGAGATGGTAGTTTGGTGATCAGAATCTTGTTTTTTGTATATGTCAGTTGAGCCAGGGTGAAAATGAGTTAATACTTTCACAAATAACAGGAAATGTTAACTGTTAAAACTATGAAAATGTGTATTCTTAGAGGGTGTCAGTCACACAGGAATTGAAGTGGGCATCCTGATGTGCCAAGCTCAGTTGATTTGCCCTGGGATGTTTTCCTAAATTTAACCTTAGGCCATGTGACCAGAGTATAGTAGTAGAAATGCCAGTTGAGAAAATTTAGAGAGTAATGCAGATGTTAATGGTAATAGCAGTCCTTGCCCAGTAGAGGCTCGCTTTTGTTGGCTTTTGGGAGAGCGTTGGGACTATTATTGCAGGTTGCAACCACTCATTCAAGGTAGATAACGGCTGTACTCCCAACCTGTATTACAGGTTGAGCATCCCTAATCTGAAAATTCAAAATCTTTTTGAGTAGTAACATGACACCATAAGTGGAAAATTCCACACTTGACCTTGACCTCATGTGATGGGTCGTAGTCAAAACCACAGGCACATAACACACAGTTCATCTATTCAGCATCCCCAAAGGAAAAGTAAAATTACCCCCAGGCTATGTGTATAAGGCATATATGAAACGTAAATGAACTTTGTGTTTAGACTTGGGTCACATCCCCAAGATAACTCTTGGACACACACATAGTCTACAATCTGAAATCGGTAACACTTCTGGTCTCAAGCACTCTGGTGAAGGAACACTCTACCTGTTTACCCATTTTTACAGGTGAGGAAACTAAGGCACAGTTAGGGTCTTTTTTGTGTGTTTTTTCTCTTATTTATTTCTTTAACTGCCCAAGACCACCCTGCTTTATAAACACTAATCAGATGAGTATGAGGCTCTATCACTCTTTTTTTTTTTTAAACTTGAATACATGGCTTTTAGGCTGTTTAATTTCTGACAAATTAAAAAATGTTTTAACCCCTTTTCTTCTTATAGTAAAATAGTTCATAGTGTAACAGCTTTTCTTAGCAACACCTTTATTCTGTACCCAGGTATAGTGTTTCAATGTGCACCCTTGCTTGTAAACAGCTTCTTAATCTTTTCTAAGCCCACAGGTATAGAAAACACCAAATTAGAAATGTCAAAACATATTTATATTGGGCAGTGGTACAATTTGACTTATTTGTGTTTTGGAAGCTTAAAATGGGGGAAACAAGAATATGTGTCTATTTATTTTGGCTTAATGAATTATGTGTTTCTCCAGAATTAGCTGTAGCATCACAGTAGCTGTAATATTTGAAACAGCTCTTCAGAACTTCAGTCAGTGTAAGGAAGGTTTGGTTACTGTTAATGAATCAAGTTGGAAATATTTAACTCTCTGCTTTAAGGAAGTTCAACTTGGAGATATGTTTCAGCAGATTTGAAGAATTGACTTTGAGCCCATTTCCTGGTTAGCAAATGTGTCTTTGGTGTTTCTTGCTACCAGCTTCGTCATAGAATTCTATAATTAGATTTCTGCCACACTTGGGTTGATATCTGCATAATTTTGTTATATCTCTGTTGTGGCCGGCTGCAGCTGTACTTTGTTGCCAAGGAAAATGAACAGATAATTTGGATTAAAGCAGAATGCTTAATTTTTTTTTTTTTTTTTGGAGACACACTCTTTGCTCTGTTGCCCAGGCTGGAGTGCAGTGGTACAATCTTGGCTCACTGTAACCTCTGCCTCCTGGGTTCAAGCAGTTCTCCCGCCTCAGCCTTCCGAGTAGCTGGGATTACAGGCATCTGCCACCACGTCCGGCTAATTTTTTATATATTTTTTTAGTAGAGATGGGGTTTCACCATGTTGGCCAGGCTGGTCTCGAACTCCTGACCTCAAAGTGATCCACCCAACTTGGCCTCCCATAATGCTGGGGTTACAGAGAATGCTTAATTTTGTTTAAGGTTCTCAACAGGTCTGTAACAAGTCAAGGTGTTCTATTTTTTGTTTCTATTTGTGTTCAACATTGACTTAAATTTAAAATTTCACATATCAGTGTCTGAATGTAGTTGTGTTGAATGCCTTTGTGACTTTAAAAATAGAAATAGGGGCCAGGCCTGGTGGCTCAAGCCTAAAGTCCCAGCAATATGGGAGGCCAAGGCAGATGGATCGCTTGAGCCCAGGAGTTTGACATCAGCCCGGGGCAACACAGACCTCTACAAAAAAAAAAAAAAAAAATTAGATATGGTGGCATGCATCTGTAATCCCAGGTATTAGGGAGGCTGAGGTGGGAGGATCACTTAAGCCGGGGAGGTCAGGGTTGCAGTGAGCTGAGATTGCCTCATTGCATTCTAGCCTGAGTGACAGAGAGACCCTGTCTCAAAAAACAAAAACAAACAGTAACAGCAACTTTGAAGTTGCAGTGGAGGTTCAGTTGAGCGTCTGGGTTTTGTTGTCAGACTGATAGATGTTCTTTTTCTGGAGTTAATGAAACAACAGCACTCCATTAAATCACCTTAGGTGCCATTCTTATCATTGAACATGGGATACATCCTAACCTTTTGTTCTATTCCATCACTTTAAGCACACAAACCCTCCATTTACTCCCTTCTACCAACAGATATTGTCTCTATGCTACATCCTCCATCTGTTATTAAATTGAACCCCTTGTATCAGTGATTCCCCCTTTTAGTTTTCTAATGTTTCATTCCTCACTGCTTCTTCCTCTAGGCCTGGATTATATTAGAAGACTGGTGTAAGGATCTCATATAATGTTTACTATTCTTTAAAAAGAGTTAATGATTAGCTAGCATAAATTAATATATACTTTTAAGTTAATATTTTACAGTAGGATCTATTGAGTCAGATGTAATTTTGGAAAGGCTGAGATGAGCCTCAGTAGTTCAGACTTTCTTTACCTTTCTTTTGCTATTTTTAGGCCCAGCTGTGGTCCCTCACCAGTATTATGGAGTTACTCCCTGGGGAGTCTACCCTGCCAGTCTTTTCCAGCAGCAAGCTGCTGCTGCCGCTGCAGCAACTAATTCAGCTAATCAACAGACCACCCCACAGGCTCAGCAAGGACAGCAGCAGGTAAATGTAGACAAAATTTACCTCTTCTAAGTGGGAATCGTGGTATTGTGGATAATTAATAGGTAATATTGCGCCTAATAGAAAAACACTGTGAATGCATGAATTTCCTCTTGTGTGTATGTGTGTGTGTCTGAGTTCAGGCTCAGATTTAACTACTCTTACGGAATGTCTTTTATATATTAGACACTATTGTACCTAGGTGGGGTAACGATACTAACCAGTTCACCTATAGGGAAATTGCTTAGCTGCAAGTGGCAAAGTGGATCTTCAAAGTTACAGTAAAATTTTGTTCTGCCATACTGTAGTTGCTTGCTAAGCACCACTTTCAGATCATTTCAGGGTTTTGCAAGGGGCTTGACACTAAAGCAGGGGTACTAGATTTTTAGACTGCTTATTTATAGTACCTATTGGATTGGATTGGATGTAAATCTTAAACTATCATATCTGCATTAGCTTTTTATTTGAGTTGAGAAAGGACGGTAAACTGCAAAACTACATCTTTTATTTTTTTTAAACAGGTCATTTCCTCCTTGATTGCTAGAATAACACCTTTTTTTTTTTTTTTTTTTTTTTGAGACGGAGTCTAGCTCTGTCGCCCAGGCTGGAATGCCGTGGTGCAATCTCAGCTCACTGCAATCTCCGCATCCCGGATTCAAGCAGTTCTCCTGCCTTAGCCTCCTGAGTAGCTGGGATTACAGGCATGCTACACCATGCCCAGCTAATTTTTGTATTTTTAGTAGAAATGGGGTTTCACCATGTTGGTCAGGCTTGTCTCGAACTCCTGACCTCGTGATCCACCCGCCTCGGCCTCCGAAAGTGCTGGGATTACAGGCGTGACCACCGTGCCTGGCCAATAACACCTCTTTATTGATAGAAACTGTGGTAAACTAGAAAACTTGAAAAAAAAAATTACCCTAAATCCTTATGTCAGAAAACCAATGCTATTATGTTTGGTATCTGTTATTTTAGCCTTATTATTTAATATTTTACAAAATTGTCATTATTGTGTCCACGTGGTTTTACATTCTGATTTCATACTTTACTGTGTTATTTAGTGTTCTTTTAAATGACACTTTTACTAGGTACATTTAAATCCACCAAACGATACTTTATTTTGACTAGTCTATTATATTTGATATTTCATTTGTATCAGTATTTTGGTGTTTTAAATGAGATTGATTAACATCCTTTACATAAGTTTATCCTTGGAAAAAATTCCTAGTAATGGAGTTTTTCTGGAGCAAATAAAATCAGCATTTAGGCTTCGATACGCATTGTCAGATAAAAGCTGTCATTTGAGACAAAACACCCTGCTCATATATGAATATATTAAATGATCCAAACAAGAATTTTTTGCTTGACATCAGTCTTACGCAGAGGGTGTATGTTTAATTTTTTTTTTTTTTTTTTTTTAGATTCCACACAATTACAGAAAAAAAAAACAGGTCTTGAAATTCTCCCCATTATTTGGACACTATTAAATGATTTTCTTGGCAACAGATACAGTTCTTGTACCATATATATAAGGAAATTCAGTAAATAATTTGTTGACAGAATGAGTGATCTGTTAAAATAAATTTCTTTTGAGACGGAATTTTGCTTTTGTTGCCCAGGCTGGAGTGCAATGGCGCAATCTTGGCTCACTGCAACCTCTGCCTCCAGGGTTCAAGCGATTCTCCTGCCTCAGCCTCCCAAGTAGCTGGGATTACAGGCACCCACCACCACGCCTGGCTAATTTTTGTATTTTTAGTAGAGACGGGGTTTCACCACATTGGCCAGGCTGGTCTCGAACTCCTGACCTCAGGTGATCCACCCGTCTCGGCCTCCCAAAGTGCTGAGATTATAGGCCTGAGCCACCACGCCTGGCCAAATTTCTTTTTTTGTTTGTTTTTTTTGAGATGGAGTCTAGTTCTATTGCCCAGGCTGGAGTGCAGTGAGCTCTTGGCTCACTGCAACCTCTGCCTCCTGGGTTCAAGTGATTCTTCTGCCTCAGCCTCCTGAGTAGCTGGGATTACAGGTGTGTGCCGCCACACCTGGCTAATTTTTGTATTTTTAGTAGAGATGGGATTTCACCATGGTGGCCAGACTGATCTCGAACTCTTGACCTTCAGTGATCCACCCCCGTCGGCCTCCCAAAGTGCTGGGATTGCAGGCATGAGTCACTGTGCCTGGCCTATTAAATAAATTTCTTTCTTTCTTTCTTTCTTTCTTTTTTTTTTTTTTTGAGACATAATCTTGCTCTGTCTTCCAGCCTGGAGTGCAGTGGCGCCATGTTTGCTCACTGCAACCTTCGCCTCCCAGGTTCAAGCAATTCTCGTGCCTCAGCCTCCCTAGTAGCTGGGATTACAGGCACGTGTCACCACACCTGGCTAGTTTTTGTATTTTTGGTAGTGACAGGGTTTTACCATGTTGTCCAGGCTGATCTCGAACTCCTGACCTCCAGTGTTCCACCCACCTTGGCCTCCCAGAGTGCTGGGTTACAGGTGTGAACCACTGCACCTAGCACATAAATTTCTTAATAACTGCTCTTTGTGGAAAAGTCTGTATTTATTTGTGTGATCATCTTTTTGTTTAAATGGCTGCCAAATTATTATGCATTTGGAAGACTGAAGTAATTACCATGTTTTAAAATTAGGTCTAATACAGTGAACAAGAATAATACTAATAACTGCTGTTTATTGAAAGCTTTCTGTGCAGAGTTAAGTGCTGTACATGTAATTTCTATTTCTCTTATTATGATAGTTGTACAACTTCTTGTTTTATGAAATAGAATTTCATAATTGAGAGGAAATCGATTGAGGAAATACAATTTGTGTGCCCAGGGTCACACAAATACAAAGTTGTTAAGATTTGAACATAAGCCTCTGTCTTGACAACTTTTCTTCTGACCATATTGTGATGTCTTGACTTAAAGAAAATCTGAGATCTTGTGTTTCTTCTGCTGTTAACTAGCTTACAACTAGGGCAAGTTGGATGGCTTCTCTAAATGCATATATTTTTGTTATAAAATGGACATAATAATCATTAACTTTTCAGTTTTCTGTCATTCCCTACAGGTTCTGTCAAACCCTACTAAGAAGAAGTTTTTAGCATTAGTTTTTAATTAGCAGCCATTGTTTTAGTTCCTTTTTATTGGGTGCCAGTTTCTGATTTTAAGTATTTGAGGAAAATATGATTTTCTTGGTAAACTGCCTTGTCATAGTAATTAAAATGAGAGGTTCTTTTTAAACTTTGCTGTTGGCCTTTTGGGCCCTTGTATTTTATCAGAAAGTATATGTTGCGTTCTAGTCAAGCTGACTGTTCTAGGATAGTTTTTATAAATTCAGTCATTTTGTGATTTATTAGACTTTAAAATGTTACTTGTGAAACTGTATATTTTGTTTCCATAAAATCATGGATTTGACAGCTATTGATGAAATGAAAATATATGAATTTTGGCAGATAACTGAAGGACTTTTATTTGTAGTTAGGGGTACTGGACAGATTTCTAGAGAGTAGACAAAAAGCTAACACTGTTTTCCTTCCTTATTACAAGACTCATCAATAGTCTTAGACTACCTCTTTAGGTACCTTGTCCACTCTACCACACCTGCCCTTTCACAGAACACCTAATCAAACATAAACCTACTTCTTTATATTCTGTGAAAGCAATGCTTTCATTGTTTTTTAAAATCTTCAGCAATTTTGAACTATTAGCATTTGCCATATTTCTGTGCTTGCTATTTACTTATCCTAGAGTGAGATCTCTTCTGAGTTATTGGGTATGTAAATTCTAAGTATTTGGCAAAAGTGCTTGCTATTTACTTATCCTAGAGTGAGATCTCTTTTGAGTTATTGGGTATGTAAATTCTAAGTATTTGGTAAAACTCACCTGTACAGCCCCCCGACTCTTCTATCTATGTAGTTTGAAACACCCTTTCTCTTACAAAGTTGGTTAGGTTCTTTAGGTCAGAAACAAATTATATAATATATTGATAATAGTGATTTGCTATTGGTTATTGATGATCTCCTGGGTATCAGGCAGTGTGGCTTAAACACATTATTTGAGATATTTCCAGCAAATCTGCAAGATCATTTGTTAATTCTTACTTATTACTGATATAGAAGTAAAAGATTGGGCAAATTAAGTGTCCACACATCCCTTCTTGCCAGTGTGGACAGTGTTGGTCACCTTATACTCACTTAACAAATATTTAATTGGTTATTAGTGTTGCTTCTCTTTTTACATTTTTTTTTTTTACCACTGGTACCAAGAATAATTTGTACCCATTTTCTTGACCATATGTCTAACTTTTATAAATAACACAGTGAAATTGAAAGTGATCTGATAAGAACTGTACACTTGACAATATGACAAAACACATTGTTAGGAACTGTAGTAATTTTAGCCTTGGTTTGTGGGTTTTGCATTTTTGCTTGCTGGAGTGTGTAGATCTTGTGAGATAGATTCTTCACATCATTCAGAATAATAATGATTGCTAGCATTTTGATGTCTGTGTTTCATTAATAAAAAGTAGATCCTTGACTGGGCTCAGTGGCTTCACACTTGTAATCCCAACACTTTGGCAGGCCAAGGCAGGTGGATTGCTTGTGCCCAGGAGTTAGAGATTAGCCTGAACAACATGGTGAGACCCTGTCTCTACAAAAAATAGAAAAATTAGCCAGGTGTGGTGGTGCGTACCTGTAGTACCAGCTACTCAGGAGAGGTGGGAGCATCTCTTCAGCCTGGGATGCAGGGGTTACAGTGAGCTGAGACTGTGCCACACTACACTCCAGCCTGAGCAGCAGAGCATGGCCCTGTCTCTTCCCTGCACTCCGCGCCCCCCGCCGCCCACCAAAAAAAAAAAAGTAGATCCTTTATCAGAGTGGCATAACTGGTATTCTGCACTGAACTTGACTAATGCGTATGTTTGTGGAATTTCTGAGAGGGAAATAGAAATAGTCAGGTGAGAGCCCTACCAAATCGAATCTGGTGAACTCATTTGGGGCCATGTGGACCTTGATAAATATATTAGTGTTAAAGAGGAAATATTCTCATTCCATCTATTGTGTGCATGTGAGACTCAGTTGACTTTAAATATGTGGGTAAATTACCCCTGTTCATCTTGTCTGGAACCCCTCCCAACCCCCATTAATACTCTTTTTTTTCTTCTTCTTTTTTTTGTGTGTGTGTTTTGAAATGGAGTTTTGCTCTTTTCCCCAGGCTGGAGCGAAGTGGCTCGATCTCAGCTCACTGCAACCTCCGCCTCCCAGGTTCAAGTGATTCTCCTGCCTCATCCTCTCTTGTAGCTGGGATTATAGGCGCCCGCTGCCACGCCTGGCTAATTTTTGTAGTTTTAGTAGAGACGGGGTTTTGCCATGTTGGCCAGGCTGGTCTCGAACTCCTGACCTCTGATAATCCACCTGCCTCGGCCTCCCAAAGTGCTAGGATTACAGGCGTGAGCCACCACGCCTGGCCTGTTACACTCTTTTTTTTTCTTCACCCACTTTTTGTCAGAGCACTGACATTATATAGTATGGTTCATTGTCTGTCTCATTCGTTAAAATAAAAGCTCCATGAGGACAGGGGCTTTGTCGGTCTTGTTCATTGCTCTGTCTCACTTGCCCATTTGCCACATGGTAGGCATTAAATATTTGATAACACTACCACTTGCTGATGCCAGATATTCCAAATTCATCTTTTAACTTAATTGTCACAAGAACTTTATGAGGCAGATGAGATAAAATGTTTGAATGAATGAATCATCACTTTTGTGTGCTTTTTGCTGCTTATAGAGATAATGTGTTTAAAGTAAGAATGGTAGAATGAAATTCCACTCTATGAAATGTTATTAATTGAATTTATACACTAACAGCTGTGACATATAAAAACCATTATAGGGAAACTATTTTACAATTAAGTTTTAAAAGTTGACCCAACCTGAGCATAGGGTAGGTCTTCTCCAATGAAAAGAAAGTGGTTGAGTTATTTCTGTCTTCCTTTCCCAGGTTCTCCGTGGAGGAGCCAGCCAACGTCCTTTGACCCCAAACCAGAACCAGCAGGGACAGCAAACAGATCCCCTTGTGGCAGCTGCAGCAGTGAATTCTGCCCTTGCATTTGGACAAGGTCTGGCAGCAGGCATGCCAGGTGCGGCTGCATTGTTATTCCTAATACTTTGGCAGGGAAAAAGGCTGCACGTTTGAGGTGATTACAGAGGGGAATGAGCAGTGCTTTCACCTTGCTTAGGCTTGTCATGATTTGGGGACTGGCAAGGATGATACACACTTGCCCTCACTTAGACTATAGTTCACTGATGAGAGCATTGTTCTGAGCCAGTCTTAAGTCATATTGGAGGTATCTAAATGTCCATGCAGCTTGGAATATGTGGTTTTTCCTTGGTGGATTATCTGTTTTCTGTTCCAGAATTAGGGATAGATGGAGTGGCCAAGCTAGTTTACAAGGCTTAGTCTTTATGTTCATGTTTGAACAGCATGATTAGTGAGAAATTTCTGGTATACCTTGATAGGGTCATCCCTTACATTTTTAAGGTTTCTCTTAAACCAATAGTAGGGGTCCTTTTTAGCTGCCTACCTCTGAGATACATGTTTATATAGATACATCTTGAATATATGTTGTTTTTGGTTCACTGTCAGCTGGTTTGGTGCTTTGCATGGGATTAGATGTAGTTTGATGTTCTACATGTGAAACAAGTCTTTGAGAGATGTCAGCGTATTTTTATGGACCTTTACTGATCATAGAGCATAGCCAATTTAACTGAGCCATTTATGAATTCAATAAATAACTTTAACCTGTTTCATTTGTTTTTTAGTTACTGAGCCTTTGTGTGTTCTTAGGAAGTCACCTGCAGTTTTTCATATGGCTTAAACTGGGATTTGGAGATTCTATCTCACATAATATTGAAAGATCATGTTATTTAAAGCCTATCTAGGTTTTTCCTGCTATTTTGCAGGATATTTGTTCTTAGATTATTATGTAGTATGAAAGTACTATGATTTTTATAATCATTTGTAGCCTCTGTTTATTCAACTATTTAAGAGATGGAGCCAGTATATAAATCTGGCCAATTCAACCTCAAAGCTGAGTTTGTGATTATTGACAATATGTTGGTGCCCAGGAGATACTTGTTTGTTTAACATATACATTTCTTTGTTGGCTTGATATTCCTAGGTTATCCGGTGTTGGCTCCTGCTGCTTACTATGACCAAACTGGTGCCCTTGTAGTGAATGCAGGCGCAAGAAATGGTCTTGGAGCTCCTGTTCGACTTGTAGCTCCTGCCCCAGTCATCATTAGTTCCTCAGCTGCACAAGCAGGTGAGCGCACATCTGAGTGGACTCCTGCCAGAGATCTAAAAGTGGCGACTGATAGTGAGATTCTTAAAGTATGTTGAAATAAACTTTTGGCAATTCTCAGTATATCGGTTCTACCCTGTAATGTTTCAAAAAGAGATCAGAAGCAATAAGTGACCTTAGTGGATTCTCCTTTTTGTTGGGGGGGGGTTGGTGGGTTGGGGGAGGGGTGGCATGTGCCAGCTGGTTAGAAGCAAGGTCTGAAGGTCTGGCTCCACTGAGAACATAGAAGTTGCATTACTCACACAAAATGGCTTTCTTGGCAGAAATCCAAGTCATTATTTTAAGATAATTTTAGAGGAGGGGTTGTTTTTTGCCACAGGGGCAGGAGTGGAGGACGTGGGAAAGAGTAGTGAGAAGTGACAAAATAATACATTTGGTTGGGAGGAGTAATAGTTTTTTACTTTAAGTGTTTATATTTATTTATTTTTTAATTAAGAACAATAACAGGAACATCTAGAAGACAGCAGTGTGCTAAAATAGGAATTTGAAGGATGTGTATGTGCATTACATGGTTCTAGAAGAAACCCTCAACATAGATATTTATGGAATTTAAGATTTTAGGAAGTAGTTGTATTTAATGGATACATTTGATGTTTATACCCCTTTTAATCTGTAGACTCTTAAAAGCAACGAGCATAGTGAACTTGTTCTAGTGGTATTTTGGGTTCAAATTGAAAGTAGAAACAGAAAATAGAAGCTTCATATGAAGGGATCAAAGACAGATTTGTATGGTTTGTGTCTGTTTTGAAAAGATAGGCAGCATTAAAAGATTTTTTGAAAAAAGATAAAAATGTAGTTTGGAAATGTGGCCAGTCCCTTTCATAGCCAAACGGTTTGCTTTCTTCTTCATAGCTGTTGCAGCAGCCGCAGCTTCAGCAAATGGAGCAGCTGGTGGTCTTGCTGGAACAACAAATGGACCATTTCGCCCTTTAGGAACACAGCAGCCTCAGCCCCAGCCCCAGCAGCAGCCCAATAACAACCTGGCATCCAGTTCTTTCTACGGCAACAACTCTCTGAACAGCAATTCACAGAGCAGCTCCCTCTTCTCCCAGGGCTCTGCCCAGCCTGCCAACACATCCTTGGGATTCGGAAGTAGCAGTTCTCTCGGCGCCACCCTGGGATCCGCCCTTGGAGGGTTTGGAACAGCAGGTAGAAATTAGACTGATATGCTCTTAAGACTGAATTTTAATTATTTTTACAATCCTTCTGGAATACTGGCAATGCATGGAACCACAGGCAGATCTGGACCAAGCCTTGTGGGAATCCAGCCATCCCACATAATCTGTGAGATGATAGACTATTGAAATCAAGTTATACAGATGGGACCTATTTCAATCCATGCTCATGTGGCTACTTACTTAATCAGTTTCTTTCAGGGATTTGAAATCTAGGGAAGATTTTTGCTGTATTTGGGAAAAATATTGAGGGAACTATAGAAATTGATATCAAAAACTGAGGGAGGAGGACTTACTAAAGATAGCAGAGCTGAAATACTCCACAACTGAGACTGAGCCGAGTTCTTGGCCTGCAGGCCTTAAAGAGTTACAAGTTTTCTTCAGTCTTTTGAGTAGAATTTAAGGTAGACATGTGGAAAATTAGGAGGAAGGATATTAGACCAAGATATTTTTAATGTTTTGATGAAAAAAGCAGGAGTGTAGTATGGTGAATAATGGGATAATTGCAGAGATTATAAAAAACAAACAAACAAAAGTGATCCCTAAATAGAAGGGCATGTGTGAAAGAAAGTATCTTAATTGGAATTGAGGGCAGCATTAACTCTCGATTGAACCCACTGAGAAAACAGGCTTTCATATAGAAGTCTTGTGTAGTGGGGCAGTACCCCATTTACAAATCTTTTTTCTGTATCCCATTTTTCTACTTGAACCTTTTCAATTGATGAAAGGCATTCTTCTAGTCCATTTTCTTCCACCTTTTCCATAGTTCATGTGGCCGTCAGAGCTTTTTAACCCTCCCTTATCCTATAATATACGACACCATAGGAAGGTAAATTTGGCATACGTTTGATGGTCATGTTAACCTGAGCCATGTCCTCTTTATTACTTATCTGCCCCTAGTACTGCTACATTAACAGTTAGGCTGTCTCTGCTGACAAATTTGCGGTGGTAAGGAGTCTGGATCAAAGTGTTAGGAACAGGTCACTGGGCTTGTTCTTCGAAGAACAGGCCTGTTCTTATCTGCATTGTTTTAATTCCATTTTAGTTGCAAACTCCAACACTGGCAGTGGCTCCCGCCGTGACTCCCTGACTGGCAGCAGTGACCTTTATAAGAGGACATCGAGCAGCTTGACCCCCATTGGACACAGTTTTTATAACGGCCTTAGCTTTTCCTCCTCTCCTGGACCCGTGGGCATGCCTCTCCCTAGTCAGGGACCAGGACATTCACAGACACCACCTCCTTCCCTCTCTTCACATGGATCCTCTTCAAGCTTAAACCTGGGTAAGAACCATTACTCTAACACCACCTTGAACTCTAGAACTCTCTTGCCACCGATGACATTACAAAAACTTTGCATAAGCAAAGGACAGTCCCTTTATACTAGAAGTGTCCTGGGTGTTCTGTGCCTTCCGTAAATACCTCATGTTATTCAGGCTGTACCTATAGATAGTATAGCAGTTTTGGCTTTATTATAGTTTGGGTACATTCCCTGTATATTCAGTTAGCTTTAGTATGAACATTTTATTCTTTGGCTACCTGTGAGAGTATTTCAATGTAAACAATATAAACACAGGTTCATTTCAGTGAAGCTAGGAAACACAGAGACAGAATTTAATCACCTAGTATCACCACCTGAAATACCACCACAATTAATATTTTGCCTTATTTCCTTTCAAAATTTCCCCTCTGCTATATGTACATATAATATCTTGCTTTTTCACAAAAAGCATTTTATTTTTAAAATTTTGCCATATTTTAAAATATTTGTAAATATAAACTCTCAAACCATATAGTATGTTAATGAGGAGATGTATATTTCCCTGTTAAATATTTAGATTGTTTTATGCATGGGATTTTAAAATATTACCATCTAGATTCTAGAAAATAGGGAGAGAAAAAGAGGATCCCAAGCAGCAGGCTATAAGAATGAGAAGAAAATTATATTACCTTTTTTTTGGGTGGCAAATCTCTGAATCTTTCAGGACATGGGAGATGTTTTCTTATCTCAAGCATGGTGCATACTCCTCTCCCGCAGTTATGTATTAAGTTTAAAGTACTGATTTATTTGCTAGATCGGGAAAATTGAATGCTAGATGTAGAGTCACCATATAATGTATCATGCAAACCAGAACACTTTTGTGAGTGGAAGGGGGTGCTATGAATAATTACTTGGTGATGATAGGCCTAAATCAGGACTGTCCTGGGCAAATCAGCACATGTGGCCACTTTACCAAGAAGATTCTGTTCTTAACCAGCGAGATTAAAAGTGGCTTCATGGACTCAGAAGTGAGAACTTGACTAAAAACAAACAGGATGCCTTCGTTTGGATAGGCAGACTAGAAAGTGATTTATAAGATTCAAGAGAAGTCTGAAGTGGGTAGGGTAATAGACTTATTATTCTAGACCTAGGAGTGATAGCTTTGAGTTTGAAAGAGGCGAGTTTCAAGTCAAAACTATGTTTATATATACACATTGGCATGTGTGTGCGTATCCTGAAGTTTTATACAGTAAGAACTTTAGTTGTAGAACTCATTTTCTCAGGTTATATATGAACATCACTTTATAAAAGTTACTGTGACATTCCTGATTAGTAGGTCCATAATAGGTAGACAGGGGGATGGGGTACATTGCACAACAGTGTTTCCTAGTGACACAATGCCTGGCTTTAAAGACTGGGGGTTAATGCAGAATCTGGAGAGAGCTGTCAAACTCCCAGTTTGATACGTGGCTAGAAGGAAGGAAGTAATGTTCACTGACCTGGCATTTACCTGCTGGTGTTAATGGTTTTGGGTCCTGTACATACAACACTGGAAGGTATAGGTATTATTTCGTGTCTCAGGACTTAAATATCTTGCCTAGCCTGTGTCATCTCAGATTTGAACAGATTTAGAATCAAGCCTTTTCGACTCCAAAGCATGCAGTTTCAGTGTATATCCTGTTACATGATATACTCAGGATATCTTGAACCAGTCCATTACCAAATCCAGAAATATGTATCTTTTAATTTCTTGGTTTAAAAACATGTGAACTATGTCATCCCATACTACATACTAAATAAACTGAACCTGCTAAGTTTTTTTTCATAAAGAGCCAGGTAGTAAATGTTTTAGGTTTTATAGGCCAGATGGTGTCTGTAGTGAATATTTAACTCTGCTGTTGAAGTGTGAAAGCAACCACAGACAAAATGTAAATGAGTGAATACGTAGCTATCTTCTAATAAAACTTTATTTATAAAAATAGATGGGCCAGGCATGATGGCTCACATCTGTAATCCCAGCACTTTGGGAGGCCGAGGTGGGCAGATCACTTGAGGTCAGGAGTTCAAGACCAGTCTGGCCAACATAGTGAAGCCCCGCCTCTACCAAAAAATACAAAAATTAGCCAGGCATGGTGGCGTGTGCCTGTAGTCCCAGCTGCTTGGGAGGCTGAGGTGGGAGAATTGCTTGAACCTGGGAGACAGGCTGCAGTGAGCTGAGATCGTGCCACTGCGCTCCAGCCTGAGCAACAGAGTAAGACCCTGTCTCAAAACAAAATAAGATAAAATAAAATAAAAAGCTGTGGTTCCTTGGTGCGTGGAAATGGAGCCAGAAATACTACTATCATGCATGATACCTTTCCTCTTTCTAAAGCATCAGCAATTTAATTTAATGTAATACTACCTCTTAATTTTTGTTTTCCCTGTGAAGAAGGAAATAACTATTAGTGTGAGTTATTTCTTGTCAAATGACTTGTTGCCTGCCTAGTTTTATGTTTAACATAACTTCTCTTTGGAAACATTCACCTTGTTCAAGCAGTTTTTTAGTGTACATTTGCACTGGACTTCTGTTGTGTGTAGTGCATGTTTCGTACATGGCATTCCTGAGGAACTCTTTGTCTCAGTACAGCTTTGCCTCAGCTCAGTCTGTTTCCTCGAGAAAGTAGAGGTGTGCTACTTGGTTTCTAACAATCTCCATACAAAGGCCTTAAAGACATTTTAGTATAAGAAACTTAACATTTCTTTCTGGCCCACACCTAATATAGCTTCTGTTGTTAATACTACTTCACTGCTGCCACCAGCCATCAGCAGTGATGAGCAGCCATACTAAGCATTTTATATTCATTGTGTTGAATACTCAAAAGAACCCTTCACCCCTTAAAATTCAGCGTGGCTTAATTAATATTGCTAATGATATCGACCACAAAACTAGTGTTTGAATGCGCACATCAGCCTATATCTCGTGTGGATCTTTTCCCCATCTTGTCTTTTTTACACTTTGTCCCAGGAGGCAGATATGTGTTAGTATCTTTTAACAAAATCAGTGACCTGTTTAGTAATTTTTCCTATTATTTTTTAAAAAATCACTTATTGAGTGGCATGGTTTTTCATTACTGATTGTTTAAAGTTCAGACTAAAAACAAACCTTTTTGAGTTCTATTCCCCGCCGTTTTTATTGTTTGGGACAGGGTCTTGCTCTGTTGCCCAGACTGGAATGCAGTGGTGCTATCATAGCTCACTGTAACCTCAAACTCCTGGGCTCAAAGGATCTTTCCACCCCAGCCTCCCAAGTAGCTGGTACTGTAAGCACACACCACCACACCCAGCTAATTAAAATAAATTTTTTTTTTTTTTTTTTTGTAGAAACTAAGTCTTGCTATGTTGGTCAGGGTGGTCTCGAACTCCGGACCTCCAGTGATCCTCTTGCCTTGGCCTCTCAAAGCACTAGGATTACAGATGTGAGCTACTATTCCTGGCTCCTTTTTTTCTTTATTTTATTTTATTTATTTTTTTGAGATAGAGTTTCACTCTGTGGCCCTGGTTGGAATGCAGTGGCGTGATCTCGGCCCACTCCAACTTCTGCCTCCCGGTTCAAGTGATTCTCCTGCCTCAGCCTCCCAAGTAGCTGGGATTACAGGCACGTGCCACCATGCCCAGCTAATTTTTTATTTTTAGTAGAGATGGTGTTTTACTATGTTGGCCAGGCTGGTCCCTTTTTTTTTTCATTTTTAAAATGTTGTCTTTTAAAATGCACTAGTTTTTTATTTTGATGAGGTCCAGTTTATCTTGGTTTTGGAATAGTATCGAAGAAATCTTTGCCTAACTCAAACTCTTGGGGGAATATTTTCTCATGTTTTGCTCTAAAAAAATTTATTGTTTTATCTCTTAAATATAAGTCTGTGATCCATTTTGAGTTAATTTTGGGTGTCAGGTCAGGGTTCATCTTTTTGCACATGCATTTCTAGTTGTCCTAGCACCATTTTCCTTTGTAATTTTGGTGTGCAGGTCTTGCACTGCTTCTGTTAAATTTATTCCTAACTGCATATATTTTTGATGCTATTACAAATAGAATTGTGTTCTGGTTTTATCTTTTGATAGACTATTGCTTGCTTATGGAAATACAATTGGTTTTTGTATATTGATCTTATATACTGTGGCCTCGCTGTAGTTGTTTATTAGTAGTTCTAATGGTTTTTGGGTGGATTCTGTAGGATTTTCTACATATAAGATCATATCATCTTAAGAATAAAAGCCATTTCCCAATCTGGATGACTTTTCTTTTTCTTGTCTGATTGCACTGTGTAGAACCTCCAGGACAGATTGAGAATCCCAAGTCAAAAATCTGAAATGCTGCAAAACCCAAAACATTTTTGAGCATCAACAATGTCTTTGTTGAAAGTTAACAAAGCTCAAAGGAAATGCTCATTGGAGCATTTAGAATTTTTGATTTTCATATTAGGATGCTCAGCTGGTAGATATAATGCAAGTATTCCAAAATCTGAAAGACTTTGAAATCTGAAACACTTCTGGTCTCAAGTACTTTGGATAAAGGGTACTCAACCTGGACTGTGTTAAATGGAAGAAATAAGAGCACACATCTTTCCCTTGTTCCTGATCTTGGCAGGGGGTGGAGGTAAAGTGTTTGTCTTTTACCATTAAGCATAATCACAGTTGGTTTTTAGTAGATGCCCTTTATTAGGTTGAGAAAGTTTCCTTCTAGCCTAAGTTTATTGAGAGTTTTTGTTGCAAATGGGTTTTAGTTTTTGTCAAGTGTTTTTTATGCCCTTTTTTTTTTTTTTTTTTTTTTTTTTGAGCTGGAGTCTTGGTCTGTCTCCCAGGGTGGAGTGCAATGGTGCAATCTCGGCTCACTGCAACCTCTGCCCCCTGGATTCACACCATTCTCCTGCCTCAGCTTCCCAAGTAGCTGGGACTATAGGTGCCCACCACCACGCCCGGCTAATTTTTTGTATTTTTTGTAGAGATGGGGTTTCACAGTAGTGTCAGCCAGGATGGTCTCGATCTCCTGACCTCATGATCTGCCTGCCTTGGCCTCCCAAAGTGTTGGGATTACAGGTGTGAGCCATCTCGCCCGGCCATTTTTTCTGCATTAATTGACGATCATGTGGCTTTTATCCTGTATTCCGTGAATGTGGTATGTTACATTAATTGATTTTCAGATATTAATCCAATCCTGCATTCCAGATATACATCTTAACTGACGATCATGTGGCTTTTATCCTGTATTCTGTGAATGTGGTATGTTACATTAATTGATTTTCAGATATTAATCCAACTCTGCATTCCAGATATACATCTTACTTTGGTCATGTTCGATTTGGTGTGTTTGTATTTTTGTTGAGGATTTTTGAATCTGTATTAATGAAGGATGTGTGTTTTTCTTTCTCGTGAGGTGTGTGTTGTGGCTTGGTGTCAGGGTGATACTGACCTCATAGCATGAACTTCGAAGTGTACCATCCCTCTCTATTTTCTGGAAGAGTTTGTGGAGTACTAGCATTATTTCTTTAAACATTTGATAAACTTGACCAGGTAAGCCAGTCTTAGCCTGGGCATTTATTTGTAGTAAGATTTTTACTTAACCCATTTCTTTACATCTTATAGGTCTTATAGGTTCAGATTTTTATTTCTTCTTGAGTCAGTTTTGATAATTTGTGACCTTCTAGGAATTTGTCCATTTCATCTAAAATGCCAAATTTGTTAGCATAAAATGTACTATTTTAATAAGTGAAATCTCTCTCTCAATCTTCCTCTCCCATCTTCCCCATACATGCATATATACCCATGAATGTGTACATATAAAATATGTTGTGACCCTGAACAAGGCAGATGTTGCAAGTATTTATTTTGTTTGACTTATGTGTTACATGTCTCAATTTAACAGTATTATTAATCAGTTAATAAATATGAATTTTCTTAACAACTAGATCTGTAACTCTCATTTGTGGTTTATATGTGGGTTACATAGAAAACCTTAAACTCTCACCTATAACTGAAACATCCATGTCTAGTAAATTCTACTTCCCATCTCAAAGAGAAAAAAAGTAAGGGATGTGGATATGAGTGTCCCCAAAGACTGACTGTAATGGTTTCATGCCCTGCCTACCCATGGATCTCTTTATCCTACTCCCCGACCTTTCTCACCCCTCATTTCTTAGAATGCTTCTCCATGCTTACAGTTTTTTGCACAATCCCCTGGCTGTATCATTTAAAAACTCTTAAACATCAAGAGGTAGCAGGTACAGTTTTTTGTTGACGACACCCAGGCTTTTCATTTGCCCTGGAAGAAAAGTGTTGTGGTTGTTCATTACTTCAGAAATGAAATATATAATAGTAAAAATGAGCTCAAAAGTTCATAAGCTGTCTAGGGCAAAAGAATGAAAGCATTTATAACTAAATTTCAATTTAGTTCTAAACTTAGTTCTAAACTAAAAAGCATTTAGTTTCATTATTGTGATAGAAGTATTATCTTCTCAAAATGTATTCTTTCTGTCCTTTATCTTCAGGGTTTTATACGCCTTTTAGTTTTTTAGGAAAAGCACAGCTCAAACACAAAATACCTTTCTCTGTCCTTGCTTGAACTGAAGGAGAAGTTTCTAAGTTACTGGCCAGTAAGCAGTAGTCATATATGTGTTTAGGTATTTCCCCATTCTGAATTGAAATGAATATTTTGTGATTTCTCACTTGGTTCTCTGAAGGAGACTTATCAGCTGTAAAACCAACCATGTGACAATTAACGTATTTTGGACTCCTTATTAATCATGCACTAAGATGATCAGTTTTCAGGGTTATTTAATTTAGAGCTACCTTGGTGTTGTGTTGGAGAATGAATTGGAGAGAACTTATTTTTAAAACATTTTGATGAACATTGTTCCTTCTGGTTGTATTAAACACAGAACTAGATACTGGGGACCATGGGAATTTTTCTTTAAAAGTGGGAAGGCAGGGCTTTGCCCATTAGGCATCTATTAGATCCATGAGTACAAAAAGCAAGTAAATGATAACATTTGACGTAGCATGGGCATGACATACTACATGACCACTGGCAGAAATCCCTTATATACAATTATGCAAAATAGCTGAAGCACTTATTAATTTAAATAAAACATTTAAGCCCTTACTGTCTGTGGAAAGTTGTCATAGGACACACTCCTATGAAATCCACCACTGTCCCTTTGAAGCCTTATGAGAAATGTTTCTTTTAAAACAGTTGCAAATTTAAACACTTCCAGAGTGTTGCACCCAAACCCCCAGAGCTATAGTGGTTTGGGTGCAAGTACATGTTGGTATTCAGACTATTGTGAATCGGAAAGCACGTTTGTGCATTCGCCATCTAAATGAGATTCAGTCAACAAATACTTACTGATGGTCAGATATTTATTTACTATTTGTCATGCATTTTTTTCAAAAACAAGATATTACAATTTAGAGCAAAAATTTAAGCTTTGGCTTAATGTTGAAAGAAGTACTGCTTGGCTCAAACAAAATATGTCTGTGAACTGTCAGTTTGCCATTGCCATTTATAATTTAGTACCTGGGAAAATTTCGCTTCAGAGATGTCTATATTTCTTAGTAATAAAAGCTGTGTGTGTGTGTGTGTGTGTGTGTGTGTGTGTGTGTGTGTGTGTGTATGTGTATGAATGTCCTTGTAGTATGTACTTGTCTGACATCTAAGGAGATAAGAGGCAAAAATCAAAACTTCACGGTAAATGTATTAACCGTTTTTGTAGGCGTATTAACTGTTGTTCAGTTCACTCCTGTGTGTGGATTAGTCATTATGTTTTTGCCCATAATAACAGAACATCCAACAAAGAGTGGCTTAAACAATAAGTGCATTTATTGGCCTTTATAACTGGAAGTATAGTGGTAGGGCAGTGTTCAGGGTTGGTTTGTCTCGTCATTAAACATTGTCACCAAGGACCTGGCTCCTTTATAATTTACCTTCCATTTTGGTCAGTGACCAGTTTCTTAAAATCCCTTTAAATTGTTTTCAAAACATTGTGTGTTCGCCCCATACCTTCTTCTTTGGCATGTTTGTTGCTATTGCCACACTTTCCCCATACCTGCCAACCTACCCTGTTACCACCTCTTTGTCCATTTCTCTCCAGCCTCAGACAGGTAAGACAGAATTGTTTCTGAAATGGAATAAAGAACAGTCTTGGCCGGGCGCCGTGGCTCATGCCTGTAATCCCAGCACTTTGGGAGGCTGAGATGGGCGGATCACATGAGGGTCAGGAGTTTGAGAGTAGTCTGGCCAACATGGTGAAACCCCATCTCTACTAAAAGTATAAAAATTAGCCGGGCGTGGTGGTGCACACCTGTAGTCCCAGCTACTTGGACGGCTGAGGTGGGAGAATTGCTTCAACCTGGGAGGCGGAGATTGCAGTGAGCTGAGATTGCACCATTGCACTCCAGCCTAGGTGACAGAGCAAGACTCCGTCTCAAAAAAAACAAAAAACAAAACAAAAAAAAACAGTCTTATGACTGCTGTTTTCTTTTCAGTTAATCTCCTTTCTTCCTTAAAAAAATCACTTTTCATTTGAATTCAGAAATACTGTGGAATTTGACAAGAATGTTCTGTAGAACAAGAAAACTTGATGAAACTGAGTCAGAAAATGAATTTCAGACCCCGAAAGGGCCTTGACCCTGGAGTCAAGAGCCCTGTTCTGAATTCTGGCCATGACAATTTTGGGTTTTGTATCTTTGGATGAACATTTCATCTCTCTGGGCTTAATTTTCTGTTACATAAATGGGAGTTGCAAACTCCTTTTCCAAAATGCCAGTGAGAATTCCAGAGAAAGTGTATATGAAAAACTTCTAACATAGAATTGGGCTTAGGACAAATACTCAGTAAATATTTTACAAATTTCTGCATTGAGTCATTTTCTTTTGGTTTCATCACTTTGACTGAGACCCAGACTTTTGAAGCTGGGCCCTGGAATTCTGTGAAGTCCAGCCTGGGTATCTTTTTGTGGCTACCATTAAACCCCAAACCAGACATTTATTAAGACTTGTGAAGAGTTGAGAAGTAGTTAATATTGGATGACTTTTCTCGTGGATTTTTAATTGTTATTCATCTAAACTTTTTGTGGTTTATGTAATATTTCTTACCTCCTTTGGCCTTTTGTTTAAAAGGTGGTGGGGGAAACAACCCCAGAAAGGCTTGGCATCTTTTTTCTATTGCAATCAAAATTTAAAATGAAATAAAATAAGAACTGTTTTTTGTTTTGTTTTGTTTTGGTTTGGTTTTTTTTTTTTTTAGATGGAGTCTTGCTCTGTCGCCCAGGCTGGAGTGCAGTGGCACGATCTCGGCTCACTGCAAGCCCTGCCTCCGGGGTTTGCCATTCTCCTGCCTCAGCCTCCCAAGTAGCTGGGATTACAGGCACCTGCCACCACGCCCAGCTAATTTTTTTTTTTTTTTTGTATTTTTTAGTAGAGTCGGGGTTTCACCGTGTTAGCCAGGATGGTCTTGATCTCCCGACCTTGTGATCGGCCCGTCTCAGCCTCCCAAAGTGCCAGGATTACAGGCGTGAGCCACCGTCCCTGGCCTGTTATTTTGTTATTTTAAAATACTCATAATTTATTATGCTGCTATACTGTTTTTTTCTGTTTGTTTTTGTTTTTGTTTTTGTTTTTTTTTTTTTTTGGAGACAAGGTCTTGCTCTGTTGCCTAGACTGGAGTGGAGTGGTGCAATCATGGCTTACTGCAGCCTCGACCTACTGGGCTCAGGTGATCCTCCTATCTCAACATCCCAAGTAGTTAGGACTACAGGTGTGTATCACCACACCCAGCTAACTTTTTATTTTTATTTTTTTTTAGAGATGGGGTCTCTCTCTGTTGTCCAGGCTGGTCTCGAACTCTTAGGCTCAAGCCATCCTCCTGCTTCGACTTCCCAAAGTGTTGGGTTTACAGACATCAGCCACCACGCCTGGCCTGCTATATGTTTTGATACGCCTTTTGGTCATATGTTTGTTTTATCTGTGATTCACAATTATTCCCTTGTCACCCATCAAAACAGCATTATCAGTGGCATGAAGGTTGTTGAAACTACAGTCATTTCAGGCTGTGTCACAATAGAAATTGTTAAGAGCTGTCCATTTGTAATGAAAACTCGAAAATTTTTCATTTTTAAGGCATCTCCTGTCTTGTACTCATTATGTCTCATCCATGGCCTGGAATGTCTTAGTGATTTTCACACTTCTATTTAGTGGCAAAATCATTCCTTCAAAGACAGCTTTTTCATGGGATCCCCTGTATAAACCAGACCAATCTGGATGCCTGATTTTTTAGAGTGGGTTTCAGATGGAAATGGGGGTTATTCAAGAATGAAAGGAATCTCCGCAGATCTCAGAATGGAAAACCACTCCAGTCTGAGTTTGTTTTGCATTTTCTGAGTTTTTATTGCTGGTGCTCAGGTGCTAGGTTCACCTGGTAGGCACATTTCTTCCTCATTTCATTTACTAGGGGCCATGCTAACTGTTGCTCCAGCCTTACTAGCAGTCTACCATCAACAGTAAAAGCATTCCCTTCTCAATCTTTGTGCAAAAGTTTCCTTCCAGGTTGTTGAGTTGACCCACGAAAGTCATGACGCTAATAGAATTGTCTTGACACAAAAACAACAGCACTGAAGAAATCAGAAATGGTGCAGGCTTTCGGGTGTGGGAATGCTTTTTTCTCTCTTGAATGAAGTTGCTGAAGAGTGGTCTTAAGTTATCCTGTTCTGTAACCAACAGGAGGACTCACGAACGGCAGTGGAAGATACATCTCTGCTGCTCCAGGCGCTGAAGCCAAGTACCGCAGTGCAAGCAGCGCCTCCAGCCTCTTCAGCCCGAGCAGCACTCTTTTCTCTTCCTCTCGTTTGCGATATGGAATGTCTGATGTCATGCCTTCTGGCAGGAGCAGGCTTTTGGAAGATTTTCGAAACAACCGGTACCCCAATTTACAACTGCGGGAGATTGCTGGACATATAATGGAATTTTCCCAAGACCAGCATGGGTCCAGGTGAGTACTTGGCTTTGGCACTTTAAGGTACCCGAAATTGTAATGCCTTAACTGTCTTGGCTCAGATGGGTATCTACTTAAATAAATTGCCATATAGTAATTTTTTAAAAGCGTGCCTCTTAGTTTGCATCACATTATTTCATAGGGATTTAAGAAACAAACATGAACACAAAGACATACATACACTTTGGCTGCTTTAAGCATTATGAAGAATCTTTTGCTCTCAAAGAGTTGCTATTCAAATACAAGTTTGATCTAGGGTGCTGAGGAGTAAGACAGCTCTACCACCTTTCTTTGTTGTTCCACTCTGTAGAAGTGACAGTCTATGTAGAGACGAGAGAAGAAACTATTATAGAAGACAGAATTTGGTTTGGTTTACCCCTTCCTGTTGGGCTGCTGCAGTGGGTTTCACAGAAAGCGAATCTGGTCCTGGGGATAGAGCATAATTATGGTGACAACACCCATCCTTCTTTCCCATTTCTGTTTCTGTTTCTTTCTCTGATACTGTGTCCAGTGAAACAGTTTCTACAGAAGCTACCTCCTCCTTAAGTTCTGCCAGCTTGCTACTGGGCCAAAATTTCTCATATTTGAATTCTATAGGCTAGATTCAGAGGCAACATGATTTTCCTGATAGTGGTCATTTGGACTGAAAAAAGGCAGACTGTTACTACTTCAGAAGATAATGAATACTGTTTTGTTTTTGTTTTTTTGTTTTGTTTTGTTTTGTTTTTTTGAGACAGAGTCTTGCTCTGTCACCCAGGCTGGAGTGCAGTGGCGCAATCTTGGCTCATTGCAAGCTCTGCTTCCCGGGTTCACGCCATTCTCCTGCCTCAGCCTCCCGAGTAGCTGATGAGTACTGTTTTATATGAAAATAAGTTAAAGAATATAGTAAGGACTGTAAGCTTTGAGTTCATTGATGTGAGGCTGGTTTCTAAAGGAAAAAAGTCAAGTAGGGTACATGTTGTGTTATGTCTCCCTCCACCCCTCCTCTCTTCCTGCACCCCTGCCCCCCCCCCCCCGCTTTCATCTTCCCTCCCACCTTGCACATAAATAAGATTCAGTATGCATGCCCTACTGGAATGAAATGTGCCAACATTTATATGTAATTTTCAAAGCTCAATTAAGTTAGGACCTTCTTCCTCTATTTAAAAACTCTTCAAGGGAGTTCAAGTGATTCATTCAAATAAAGTTTGGTTTATTGTGTGCATGTGTGTGCACACATGCTCACTCACATGTTTCAGAAAGGATGCAGTCTATAAACTGAGGTACACTGATGTATCTCCAGATCTTCCTTCAGTGCTGTGATTGCCCTTTTTACTTTGTACTTCAGGTTCATTCAGCTGAAACTGGAGCGTGCCACACCAGCTGAGCGCCAGCTTGTCTTCAATGAAATCCTCCAGGCTGCCTACCAACTCATGGTGGATGTGTTTGGTAATTACGTCATTCAGAAGTTCTTTGAAGTAAGCCTTTGTTCTTTCTATCCTTTGACTTAAGAGAATCTGCAGAGCATTTTGATTTTCATTAGCCTTTTTAAGCATAGCAGTCCCATTCCAGTCCTCAGAATGAAGGGTGTGTGGTCTTTTTGAAGAGGTTTTTAGTGTTTTTCCAATTCATTAGCAGCAGTCTATCTATTCTGTATGGTTTAAATATCCGAGCAGATAATGCCAATCTATTTTGGAAATGTGTTTCGAAAACTGGTGTCCCCATTTAGGACCCAGCACATTATTTCAGATTGTTATAATAGTTTCACAAAACGTGTCACTTAAGGAGGAAATAATCCTTGTAAAGTAGTTTTAGCAGGATCACAATAAAATATTGCCAAAAACAAATTTTTCTAAGGTTCTTAGAGAATTGTCTTTGGACACCGACTCCAGTATGTTTCATTATCAGCTAGGGTCACAAGAATTGTTAAATGCTTCTTCTTGGCTGATCGTTTGGCCTTGATTTCTTATTTTACTTCTGTTAATTTGAATAATGTTCACTTGTTTTATCATTGTCTTTGGAAAGAATGAGATTGTTAGGTTAATGTCTTTTTCCTCTAGTAAGGTAAAATTTCAGAGAGGCAGGGATTTTTTTGCTTACCATTGTAGCCCTTACTATCTGGTATTGGCAACCCTAAGGTATAGACGCAGAATGGCACAAAACTTCGAGATGAGGAGGAGTCTGGTATGGGGAGGAAAATGCTGGAATTCTGCACATTACCTACCACAAAACAAATTTGTAAATGTCTTAACATCTCATCCTGTTTGATTTGTATGAAGATGAAAAACTGACGTACTCAAGTTTTACCTTCCCAAGTTTTTTCATGAAGACTTATGTTTTTTCACCCTGAATTCTTCAGCTTTGGACTAAGAAACCAATCTAAACATGACTTTTGTATTTTTGATTTTAGAATGACTTTGCACTGCCATTTTGTCACATATATAAAAATACTGAGCTCTCTAGTTCTGGAGGCTGATGCACCTTGGGGTGACAACATGTACAATGGATTATAGCCATATGATTTGGACCAAGCTTGAGAACTTCTCTGGATCTTAGTTTCCCTTGGGAGAATGAGGAGGTTGGATGGGCTGAGAATTCATAAAGTCTCCTCCAATCTCACGATTATGTGATTGAAATGAAAATAATAAGCCAAGGATGGAAAATCATTCTAAGTAGAATTTTAACATTGTGTAGCCTTACTTCTTGATTCTACTGATTTTTCCCCTCCCAACTCTGTTACCTTGTGTAAATAGGAGAAAAAAAAAATCAATTCTCTTAATGATGTAGAATACTATTTCAAAACAGTGTGTCCATGTGTGCTTTGGCAGTAAGAGTGTAGGATTCTTTTTTTTGACACACAGTCTTGCTCCATTGGGCAGGCTGGAGTGTAGCGGTGCTATCTCAGCTCACTGTAACCTCTGCCGCCTGGGTTCAAGCGATTCTCCTGCCTCAGCCTCCGGAGTAGCTGGAGTTAACAGGAGCGTGCCACCATGCCCGGCCAATTTTTGTGTTTTTAGTAGAGGCGGGATTTTGCCATGTTGGCGAGGCTGGTCTCAAACTCCTGACCTCAGGTGATCCGCCCTCGGCCTCCCAAAGTGCTGGGTTTACCGGTGTGAGCCACTGCACCTGGCCAGATTCATTTAATAGTATGAATTAATGACAGCTTTGAGGAATTATGTGTTTGCTTAGCAGATATTAATAGTGAAACTACCTATTGTTGGGTATCCGAGAAACTTCTTAACATTAAAAAGGGTTACTCATAATTAGAGATCGAGAACTACTGGCTTGAAGAAGCAATGGCTCTTTAAATAAAAGGTTTAGTTAATCATGGGTATCAGGGCTAAAAGAGGTTATGCCAGTGGTTGATGCAGAATAATGAATGCTTTGCTTTCTCTGGTTTATTTCCTTCTACTTAAGTAATGGTGTTTACCCACACATTATGTCTAGTTTGGCAGTCTTGAACAGAAGCTGGCTTTGGCAGAACGGATTCGAGGCCACGTCCTGTCATTGGCACTACAGATGTATGGCTGCCGTGTTATCCAGAAAGCTCTTGAGTTTATTCCTTCAGACCAGCAGGTAATTGTAAGTTTCCCCTTTAACTTTTCTCTTGGTGTTTGATGTTTCTCCATGGTACATGTAGTGAACCCTGTAATTCTGTCAATTTTCAGTTTTCTTTTATGGTTTTGCATTGTTGCTTATGGCTGCCTTTTTGTGCATGGCAAGCATGAACTGTGCAAATAATTTAAACTTATTGTAGATCAAGTATCTTGTATTAAAACCTGTGGTATCCAATACTCTTCCATTGGCTAGAACTTAGCCTTTAATAGGTTCAATTTTATAAGTGGTTTTTTTTTCCATGAATAAAGCAGGTAAAATACTAATAAGCCATCATTTTCTCCAACAAGTCAAACTTTCATCCAACCCACCTTCCATATTTTTTTACTCCTTCTCTCCTGTTCTTTCATCCCACCAACATCTATTGAACAAAGGCCTGCCCAGCATGGTGCATAGCCTGGTACATTGACGTGAAGCCCACTCTGTGCCAGACTTCATCAGCACAGAGATGACTAACACCTGATCCCTGCCCACAGAGTGCATTCTGGTGGGGAAGAGCCATGGTGGTGAGCAGTGGTGAGGACATGAGAAGGACCCCTCACCCTTCCCAGAGTCCCTGAGGGCCGGCTTTGCAGGAGAAGGCAAGGCTAAAGAAGAGTTAGACAGGGAAGAAGGAACAGAAATGAGAATGCTTAGGTGCTGTGAGTGGGGAACTGAAAGAGAAGTCACCTGAACAGGCCCACAGCTTCTCGACAAGTCACGGCGTGGGTCCAGTGAGCACTGCAGACACCACAGGGCCCAGGAGGCAAAACAGACCCACAGGCAGGGTGTGCTACAGTTGTGTTTGTGCTAGGCAGTGCCTCCAGCCTCCGGTGCTTCTCATCTGAACCTGCAGCTTTTGGGCTCTGAACTCACTGAGCCCTTCTCAATTGAGGGGTTGGTTGGCCATTGTCTGGCAATGATGACCCACTTGCCCTCACTGAGAACAAAGTTCGGTAATGAGAATCTTTGTTAATGGACTCAAGTTCTGAGCCAGACAAGACACCCACCACCCCTGAGTCAAGCTAAACCAATCCAAACCACTGCACTGGTGTTGGCAGTGGCAATTGAAGGCTGAAGAAGTCCAAAGTTTTTAAAGTGATAAGTTTCAAAGGTATGTGCCACGATGCTGGTGAAGGGAGAGAGGAATGTTGGAGATAGAGCAGGTCTGGAGTTCATTTTTTCAGTGCTTAGTACTAGAGATGTAGCATTAATAAGAAAGTATAAGTAATTAGAAGCAAGTGTGAAGCTATTTTAAATTTTCTTTTAATGTTCAGATCATTGCCAATTTTAATTTTTCTTGGATTTTCATAGACAGTTGAATTTTTCTTCTTTAATTTTCTTGTTTTTCTTTCTTTCTTTTTGGAGACAAGATCTCACTCTGTCACCCAGGCTGGAGTGCAGTGGCGCAATTGTCCTTGTTGCGGCCTCAACCTCCTGAGCTCAAGTGATCCTCCCATCTTAGCCTCCTGAGTAGCTGGAACTACAGGCATACGCCACTTCCCCTGGTTAATGTGTGTATTTTTGGTAGAGATGGGGTTTCACCACGTTGCCCAGGCTGGTCTTGAACCCCTGGGTTCAATTGATTTGGCCTCCCAAAGTGCTGGGATTACAGGTGTGAGATACCATACCCAGCTATCGTTCTTTCCTGTGTTATATTTTTGCACATATTTTTTCTGGTCATGTTTCTCTGTGGTGTCTTGTTCTGGGCCTGACTTATGCTTCCTACCCTTTATTATTTTACTCTTCTCTAGATGCAAGTTTGCCATTTTAGGTAAAATTAACTCATCTTTGTTGGAATTTTTATTTCTTCTGGATCACAAAAATATCCAGGGAAGCCATCTCTCCTTCATTTTGTTTATAAGTATTCTTTGACTTTATTTTTGTATAAGCTTCATTGTCATAATTATTCCCACAATTCCCATCATTCCTATAATTGTATTTTCAGAGTAAATTATTCTCTTCTGGGCCCAGCACAGTGGCTTATGCCTGTAATCCCAGCACTTTGGGAGGCCAAGGTGGGTAGATTGCTAGGGCCCAGGAGTTTGAGACCAGCCTGGGCAGCATAGTGAAACCCCATCTCTATAAAAAGTTGGCTGGGCATGGTGGTGCACTCCTATAGTCTCAGCTGCTTGGGGTGCTAAGGCGGGAGGATCGCTTGAGCCCGGGAGGTTGAGGCTGCAGCGAGCAGCCTGGGTGACAGATCCTAAGAGACCCTGTTTCAAAAAAAAAAAAAAATTTATTCCCTTCTGACACTTGGTTAATCACTGTGTCTCTTGCCTTTTGCTTCTTTAGCCCCTGCCAGTGTAATCTTTAATTTAATTAGATGATATCTTAGTTGCTTTGAGGTACTCAACATTTTGGGCATTTAAGACATTGTATTCATTAACACCACTATTTTGATGTGACTTGCAGTCTTCTAACATAAATCCACTGGCAGCACAGTTTAGCCAATGTACAGAGATTGGAGACAGCAGGGAAACTGGGCAGGAGGCACCAGGTATAGCCATGGTGCAGGCATTTAATTTCAAGATACCTAAGACCTGGGGCAATGAGTTTGGGGGAAGGGCTCCAGTCAAAATCCCAGTGTCTCTCTTTCTATATATCCTGTCACCATCACCCATTTCCTACTCACAGACTTAGTTTCTGGCCATTTCGTTTACTTCCTTTGTTTGCACACTTTTCATTAATTGAGAACCATTCCTGCTGACTCTGCAGTCACTGTGACCTAGTAGGAAGATCATAGGTGTTGGAGTCACAGCTTAGGCTAGAATTCTAATTCTGTCACTTTCTATCCATAGTTTGAAATATGTGACTTAAGCCTCCTCTGTCTCAGTTTCTTTTATATACCAGCAGAGGTGGGGTGTTCAGGATGATGTATTGTTGACAGTTTGGTTTACTGACATAGTGGTTTACCATACAGTTCAGCCAGATTGCTTGGGTTTGAATGTTGGGAATCTAGGTCTATAGTTTTGTAAGTCTTTTAATTTGCCTCTTCCTTGGTGTCTCCATCTATGGTGGTGTCCACTCCGTAAGACTGTTAGGAAAATTTAATTAAAACATGTTACACGGTTAGAGGTATGCCTAACCAGGGGTAAACTCTAGCTTAATTAGTATCATTACTAGTCATACTTTACAGGGTTATCATAATAAAAACACGATTAATTGTATGTGAAATTCTTTAGTTTGGTTTAGTTTTATTTTTAGAGACAGGGTGTTGCTCTGTCACCCAGGCTTCTGGTGATGTTACCGTAGCTCACTGCAGCCTCAAACTCCTGGGCTCAGGTGATCCTCCCACCTCAGCCTCCAGAGTAGCTGGGATTATGGCTGTGTGCCATGTAGAAATTCTTTAATACAGTGTGCAAATAGCCCCTGACTTATGATTTTTCAAAACTGTACTTTGAATCTTTTTTATTGTTTTTATTATATATATGTATGTAAGTATATATATAAAATAATTTTTTTTTTTTTTGAGACAGAGTCTCGCTCTGTCGCTCAGGCTGGAGTGCAGTGGCACAATCTCGCCTCACAGCAACCTCCGCCTCCACGGTTCAAGAAATTCTCCTGCCTCAGCCTCCCGAGTAGCTGAGATTACAGGCGCGCACCACCATGCCCAGCTAATTTTTGTATTTTTAGTAGAGATGGGGTTTCACCATCTTGGCTAGGCTGGTCTCGAACTCCTGACCTTGTGATCTGCCCACCTAGGCCTCCCAAATTGCTGGGATTACAGGCATGAGCCACTGCACCTGGCCTATGATTTTTTTTTTTTTAATTATAGGCTCTGTGATAAATAATTTTGTCCAACTCTAGGGTACTGTAAGTGCTCTGAGCACTTCTGAGGGCCTAGGATTAGCTATGATGTTCTGTAAATTAGGGATATTTAAATGCATTTTTTAGTTAATGATATTTTCAACTTATAACAGGTTTATTGGAATGTAATTCTTTTCTAAGTTAAGGAGTATCTGTTCCTGATGTAGGCTTCTTTGTATTTGAAGATGTCTACCCTTTATTTTTTTTTAAGCTCTAGGAGTTGGCCGGGTGCGGTGGCTCATGCCTGTAATTCCAGCACTTGGGGAGGCCAAAGAGGGCAGATCTCCTGAGGTCAGGAGTTCGAGACAGCCTGGCCAACATGGCAAGACCCCGTCTCTAGTAAAAATACAAAAATTAGCCAGGTGTGGTGGTACACACCTGTAATCCCAGCTACTCGGGAGGCTGAGACAGGAGAATTGCTTGAACCTGGGAGCCGGAGGTTGCAGTGAGCTGAGATTGTACCACTGTACTCTAGCCTGGGTAACAGAGCAAGACTCCGTCTCAAAAAAAATAAAATAAAACACAAAAGCACTCTTAAGAGGCTTTTCTTTGTTTTTTGTTTTTACAGGTGTGAGATCTTTTTGGTTACTGGTTATTGTTACAGTAAATTTATTGTTGGAAATTTTACTGTAAATTGGCTAATGTCTGAAAAGACTCAGGTCCTCATTTGTTTCCCTGTTGTCATTGTTCCACAGCTGCTATTCCACTTTCATCATCACAGATTCTCTGTTCAGTAGTGCTTTCATGTTTGGTGAAAAGAATATTCTTTGTCCACATGTTTGCTTGTTGTGATTCTGGTGGTGCTTTCTTTGTCTCCAATAGAATGAGATGGTTCGGGAACTAGATGGCCATGTCTTGAAGTGTGTGAAAGATCAGAATGGCAATCACGTGGTTCAGAAATGCATTGAATGTGTACAGCCCCAGTCTTTGCAATTTATCATCGATGCGTTTAAGGGACAGGTAAGTGACCCAGGAGAGAAATAATGGAAACAAATTTATTTCCTTTGTGAGCAGAAAACAGAGTAGGATTTGTGGCATGTTCTCAATATGCTTAATGTACTTTATTTTTTTTGAGACTGGATCCCCCTCTGTTGCCCAGGCTGGAGTGCAGTGGCACCATCATGGCTCACTACAGCCTTGAACTGCCAGGTTCAAGCAATCCTCCCCCTTCAGCCTCCCAAGTAGCTGGAATTACAGGCACATACCACCACACCTGGCTCATTTTTAAATTTTTTGTAGAGACAGCGGCCTCACCATGTTGCCCAGGCTGGTCTTGAATTCCTGCACTCAAGCAATCCACCTACCTCAGCCTCCCGAAGTTGCTGGGATTACAGGCATGAGCCACTGTGCCTGATCTTAATGTACTTTAGACTGCAGTAAAAAGCAGTCCTGTATAGTACTGTCAGGTACCTGTCTGTGTGTTGCCAAGTGTCTGGGTCTCGGTCTTCTTTCCGTCATTAATGCAGTTGTCTGCTCACATTGGGATGAAACACCATCATAAGAGTTTTTATGATGAAATCTCATATTTGAAGAATAAATTATTTCCCTTGGTTAAGTACTATTTATTCTGATATTTCAGTGCTTTCGTTTTAAATTTGGTTTAAAATTCAGGTAATTTACAGAACTAATGTTGTAGGTCATGTGTGAATATATCTTTAAAATAACAAGGTGCTTTTTGCTTAAATTTTTTTGGAGGGGATGCAGTCCAGGTTGGTTTGAATTGTATTAAATGGCCAAATAACCAGAGATAACTTCTAGTTTCTCCTGTTTTCCTGTATATCAAAAATCTCTTCTTAGCTTCAGCTTCCAAGTAAGATTGTTACTTTTATATGTAAATACCTTTTTCCAGAATTGCTTCTGAATTGGCTATAGTTTTGTGTTTTTTTGTTTGTTTGTTTGTTTTGTTTTTTTCCAAAACACAAAGTCCTTACAGTGTCCTAAGGTGGGTGGGACCGGACATTAAAACTCAGCTCCCCTTTGGGTGTGTGAAATTGGTCTTTCTTTAGGGAAGGGGGAAAAATGAGAAAAAGCACATAGATTTTCAGGTATAATTTATGTACTGCTGAGTATAGAGTGATATGTGATGTGTAGTAATCTTTAGGTTTTGCTGTTTGCTCAATGACCACAATGGTTGATCACTGACAGCAACCCACGTGGTTATTGGGAGTTTCTGAGTTAAAGAAAAAAGGGTAGATCTGTTTACCTTAACATTAAGATGTTACATTTATGGAATTATACAACAAAAAAGGTAAAACGATAAATCCACCAGGAGAGAATATTTTCAAGATGCGATGGTCAAAGGATTGATAACTAGAATGTATAAAGAACCTCTCTAATGAAAGAAAACAATACAACATGATGTAAAAGTGAGCCCAGAACACAAGTTGACATTTCATAGAAGAAACACAAATTGCCAGTAGACATTAGGAACAAGGAAAATGCAAAATTAAGCCACAAATGATAGACTATTATTTACCCATCAGTTGCTATGTGCTGACAGGAATGAGGTACACTGCTAGTGGGAATAGACATTGGCACAACCATTTTGGAAAATAATTTAGTATTGTCTTTCAAATTTCAACCTTCATAATTTCTGTGATCCTGTTGAAATATCTGTACATGTATACCACGAGACCTTTTAGACATGTTTAAACACCATTATTCTCTTAAAAGACTTAAGGAACCCAGAAGACCATGAGCAGGGGATTGCATTTTTTAAAAATGTCATATACATGGCCGGGCACGGTGGTTCACGCCTGTAATCCCAGCACTTTGGGAGGCTGAGACAGGTGGATCACCTGAGGTCAGGAGTTCGAGACCAGCCTGGCCAACACGGTGAAACCCCGTCTCTACTAGAAATACAAAAAATTAGCCGGGTGCCTGTAATCCCAGCTACTTGGGAGGCTGAAGCAGGAGAATTGCTTGAACCCGGGAGGCGGAGGTTGCAGTGAGCCGAGATGGTGCCATTGCACTCCAGCCTAGGCAACAAGAGTGAAACTCTAATAAAAAAAAAAAATTTCTTTGTATATACCATGCAGAATAAACTACAGAAACTCACAGTATTGTAAATGAACATGGGAATCATAATGTTGAGTGAAATAAATCAAGTTGCTCCAGACTACAAGTGTAGCATTTTTATAAAGCTAAATTCAAGCAGAACCATACAGTATACTATTTATCTTTACAATTGTAAACATAAAGCTACATGTATAAAGTCACACATAAGGCTAGGTGCAGTGGCTCACACCTGTAATCCAGGCACTTTGGGAGGCCAAGGTGGGAGGATTGCTTAAGGCTAGGAGTACAGGAACAGCCTGGGCAACATAGCGAATCTCCGTCTCTACACACAATTTTTTTTTAAAGTAGCCAGAAGTGGTGGCAAGTGCCTGTAGTCCCAGCAACTTGGGAAGCTGAGGCAGGAGGATGACCTGAGTGCAAGAGCTGAAGGCTGCAGTGAGCTGTGATCACCATTGCGCTCCAGCCTGGGTGATAGAGTGAGACCTTGTCTCCAAAACAAAACAAAATCATACAGAAAGCACGGGGTGTGATGACTTACACTTGGCAAGCATCCAGTAAGTGTTAGCTGCTATTATTGCTCTTATTATTGTTCTTGATTACAGTTGTGAGATGTATGCCACTAAGCTAGGAAGGGCAGAATCTCAAGGGTAGTGTGCTTTTCTATTGCTCCAAACCGAGCAAAAGAATCTTTTCTTATTGCTGGAAAACATCACAGTTAAATCAGAACATTGCATTCTGGTTGTTCTGGCGGTGTGAAAGCATTCAGGATTTGGTCCCAGTCCTTCCCTTTTCTGTTGTTAGCGCTGTCTTTTGGAGAGGTTGTCAGTTGACACACTTGACTCTTAACTAAGTGTGTTTTTCATGACTTTGACTAGCTATCTGTTTCTTGGCGGCTTGGAAAAGTCCTTTTCAGCTCTGAATTATGCACATCTATGAATTCCTAAAATAGATAAGCGATGAGTTTATTGATACACACACCTTATTATATGTAGAGAGAACTTAAATGCCATTAAGTTCATTTGTGAAGTTTAGTGGGATAATACATATATATATATATAAAAACAATACTGAAGCATTGAAGGTGGTGACTGTCATTTTTGCTTCTCATTTGTGTTTGTCTACCCTTAGGTATTTGCCTTATCCACACATCCTTATGGCTGCCGAGTGATTCAGAGAATCCTGGAGCACTGTCTCCCTGACCAGACACTCCCTATTTTAGAGGAGCTTCACCAGCACACAGAGCAGCTTGTACAGGTAGTGGAGTTGCCAGTAGAGGAACTGCGAACACCTGTGGGCTTGTGCAGGGCCAGAGTTTGTGTGTTTTGTCAGCGTAGGTTCCAGAAGAGGTTAATGTGTTTTAAATACCCTTGAATCTTGTGGTTGTATTTGTATTCAGAGCAGCTTGGTTTGTGTTTTATGAATATGGGTAGTGAATTGAGCCCTAGCCCTGGAGTCAGGAGATCTGACTTCCAGAACTCTGTCATGTACTTGTGGTGTCACCTTAGGTAGACATTTAATCCCTCTGGGTCTCTGTTTCATAATCGTTAAATGAAATAAGTTGATTTGTTGATTTCTTGTTTTTAGCTTTGATACATTCTCTGCTTATACCACTGATTAAATAATTAGGTACGCCCTTGTTTTTTGTTGGACATAAATATTTCCAGTTTTTCTCTGTTATAGATAGGTGCAGTGAACCATTTGTATATGTGTTTGAGAAAAATGAATATTTACTGCCATAACACTCCCTCCCCTTTTAAAAATGAATATGTATATTCTATTGTCTAGTAATAATATGTTCCTGTTTTGTAATAATAGAGAAGAACGTTACTACCTGTCTTAAAAATTGTGTGTTCATTAGTATTCATATAAACCGTTATGGTGCTAAAAGAAAGATAGGTTTTAATTAGATATAAGGACTTAAGTAACCTGCAGAACTGGCTTTCACATACATTTTATTTCTCTTACTGTTTCTCAAACAGGATCAATATGGAAATTATGTAATCCAACATGTATTGGAGCACGGTCGTCCTGAGGATAAAAGCAAAATTGTAGCAGAAATCCGAGGCAATGTACTTGTATTGAGTCAGCACAAATTTGCAAGGTACGTGCTTTGAGTTACAAGGACTATTTCCCAGAAGAGAGGATTAGTAGTATTGAACTATAATTATCTTATTTTTTAATGTTGTTGTTTTTTTTTTTTTTCAAAGTATATATAGCTTAAAAAGTCAAATAGTTTTATTACAAAGTATAAACTCTGAGAGGTCCCTTAGTGGGCTTCTTACTCTGATAGAGTCAGCCACTTTGAAATCTGGGGAATATGTTACTAAAGAATGTGAGTGTTACACTTGGATGAACTGAATATTTTATTAACTTGTTTGTTTGGAATTGTGAAATGTTGTTTATTCAGTTTCCCTTTTTAGCACCTGAAAGAAAGGCAGTTTACCATATGTATATCTATGTATAGGCCTTAGTATTCTTAGGATCTCTTTTCCAGTCTTCCTATTGTGCAAGCTCAAGAATGAAATGCAGTAGTTATTCCCAGGTTGTGAAAGGTGTCTTAGGTCACTTATAAGTAGCAGAGGTTGGAGAAGGAATCAATGGCCCTTCCATGTGGATAGTGGTATAGTCTTCTGAGAAGATACTGTATGTGTCCTACTGCCCACATAACATACTATTTTTTATTTTTGGAATATATTCTTCCCTGGTTTTTAGAATAAATTGCAAGGCAGGACAGGACTCATACAACCTTGATGTTTTTAATTTATGTTATGTTTTGAGACAGGGTCACACTCTGTCGCCCAGGCTTGAGTGCAGTGGCACAGTGTCGGCTCACTGCAAGCTCCACCTCTCAGGCTCAAGCGATCCTCCTACCTCAGGCTTTCAAGTAGCTGGGACTGCAGGTGCACGCCACCACGCCCAGCTACTTTTTTTTATTTTTGTAGAGACAGGGTTTCACCATATTGGCCAGGGGCTGGTCTTGAACTCCTGGACTTAATCCTCTCACTTAGGCCTCCCAAAGTGCTGGGATTACCGGCACGAGCCACCAGTACCTGGCCTCATTCATTTTAAATTTGTGAAATTTTATAACATGTCACAGCATGGAAAAACAGAGAAAAGAAATGAAAGTACCTGTAGATCCAGTGTCTCCATAGCCTAGCCCTATCAGGGTTATCTCTTACGACTTTATATTGTTTTGTTTTGGGGGGTTCCTTTTGACCGGTTGCCAGGACTGAGGAATGGGGATCAGAATCTCTTGGGTTCTCTTCTTCGGGTCAGTCTCCTGTTTACATTTTTGTTCACAGTATTTAATTTCTCACCCTTGGATATAGCCTAAGCATTAATTAATATTACAACAAATTCAAAAACAATTTTTAAAAAAAGTTTTTATTTTTTTAAGGGACAGAGTCTGTTGCCCTGGCTGGAGTGCAGTGGTGCACTCCTAGCTCACTGCAGCCTAGGATTCCTGGGCTCAAGCAGTTCTCCCACCTCAACCTCCTAAGTAGCTGGGACTGTAGGTGCACACCACCATGTCCAGCTACAACAATTACAATTAATAACTGAGTAGCTACTGTGGGCCCAGTCCTCCCATTGATAACATGTGTAAACTGTGGACAAAAATACAAGAACTACCTGAAGACACTAGAGAGTAACCAAAGGGCAGGTGGAGACCAGAGAGGTGGGGGCTGGCATTTGGAAGAAGAGAATTGCACTGGGGAAATTTCTTATTTCTGATGGCTGTTAGCCTGTGGTCACTTCCCAGTCTTTTCCATGCTGGGCAGCTAAAGCTGGAATAGGCAATCCTCAGGGCAACCACAACAAAGAGAAATCCTAGAAAGGGAGAGAGCCGGAAGGGGTTCGGGGGGGCCCAGTTTTAACCTTCCCCCAAGTCCGGCTGACCCCTGAACCACATTTCCAGCTAAGGCTGAAAGAATTGAACTGGGATTTCAGCTGCTGCTTACTGTATGGGAGAAGTTTGTAGTTTGACTATAGCCAAGTTAACTGCACTAAAACAGGAGTGGAGGGCACTTCTCTTTGGTGGAACATAGCAGAAGTCTGAGTTTCTATAGCCTGTTATTCGCAGTGTCTATCTGGATAATAGGAAAATGTGACCTGTACTCAAGAAAAAAGAAATAAAAATCAATGGGTAGTCTAAAATGACCCAGTTATTGGAATTAGTAAAGAAGGATTATACAGCAGCTGTTTAAATATACTCAGGTTGTAAAGGAAAATATGCTGTAGTGAATGAAAAGATAGGAGATTTTAGTAGAAAATTATGTATGTATGTATGTATCTGTCTATCTGTCTGTCTGTCTATCTATCTATCTATCTATCTATCTATCTATCTATCTATCTACCTATCTACCTATCTATCTATGAGACGGAGTCTCGCTCTGTCGCCCAGGCTGGAGTACAGTGGCGCAATCTTGGCTTACTGCAAGCTCTGCCTCCTGGGTTCACACCATTCTCCTGCCTCAGCCTCCCGAGTAGCTGGGACTACAGGCGCCCGCCACCACTCCCGGCTAATTTTTTTGTATTTTTAGTAGAGACAGGGTTTCACCATGTTAGCCAGGATGGTCTCGATCTCCTGACCTCATGATCCATCTGCCTTGGCCTCCCAAAGTGCTGGGATTACAGGTGTCAGCCACCATGCCCGGCTGAGAATCTTATTTTAAAAAGAAAAAATAGGGGCTGGAGATGGTAGCTCATACCTGTAATCCCAACCCTTTGGGAGGCCAAGGCAGGCAAATCACTTGAGGCCAGGAGTTCCAGACCAGCTTGGTCAACATGCGGAAACCCATCTCTACTGAAAATAACAAAAATTAGCTGGGCGTGGTGGCACACGCCTATAGTCCCAGCTACTTGGGAGGCTGAGTCAGGAGAATGGCTTGAACCTAGGAGGTGGAGGTTGCAGTGAGTCGAGATCGTGCCACTGCACGCCAGCCTAGGTGACAGAGCGAGACTCTGTCTCAAACAAAAATTTTTTCAAATGGTGGAAAAATTTACTTTGTACTCTGGGTCACCATCAAAAATGTCTGAAAGCAGGAACAGTGGCTCATGCCTGTAACCCCAGCATGTTGGAAGGCCGAGGCAGAAGGATTGCTTGAGGCCAAGAGTTCAAGACTAGCCTGGGCAACACAGCAAGATCCTGCCTCTACAAAAATAAAAATAGGGCCGGGTGCGGTGGCTCATGCCTATAATCCCAGCACTTTGGGAGGCTGAGGCGGGCAGATTGCTTGAGGTTGGGAGTTTGAGCCCAGCCTGACCAACATGGTGAAACCCCATCTCTACTAAAAATACAAAAATTAGCCCGGTGTCATGGCGGAGATTTGTAATCCCAGGTGCTCGGGAGGCTGAGGCAGGAGAAGAATCATTTGAATCCGGGAGGCAGAAGTTGCAGTGAGCCGAGATCATGCCATTGCACTCCAGCCTGGGTGACAGAGTGAGACCCTGTCTCAAAAATGAAAATAAAAAATAAATGTCTGAAAGCCACTGATGTATTTTTTTGTTTACTTCTATTGATCTATTTTCAAGTTTATTGACTCTTCTGTCATCTCTAATCCACTATTAAAGCCATACAGTAAATTTTATTTCTGATGTTATATTTTCCTTTTCTAAAATTTCTATTTTTACTTAAAAAAAAAATTACTTATTTGAGGCCAGGCATGGTGGCTCATGCCTGTAATCTCAGCACTTTGGGAGGCTGAGGTGGGCAGATAACGAGGTCAGGAGTTCGAGATGGAGTCTCGCTCTGTTGCTCAGGCTGGAGTGCAGTGGCACAATCTCGGCTCACTGCAACCTCCGCCTCCAATTCAAGCAATTCTCCTGCCTCAACCTCCCAAGTAGCTGGGATTACAGGCATGCACCACCATGCCCTGCTTGGCAGCAGGGAGATAGGCATAAGTAAGGTTTGTTCCTGGCCTTGGTGAACTGACAAAGGCGAGGAAAGAATGGACAGATTTTGGTAAGTGTTAAAATAATAACCAGCTGGGTGGTGAACCAGTGTCCTGAACCTTGTGCTTAAGTCTCCTCACCTACCTGGGCTCCTTACCCTTACCCGTTAGAGGGCCGGGTCCCATGTCCTTGAAGACCTGGTCTCTCTGGGTGGTCAGTATGCAGTAGTATGGCAGTGTATAATTTGATCACCCTCTATAGTCCCCGTGGATTGGAGAAAAAATCTGATTTAATGCCACGTTCCCCCTTTCCTACGATGGGATGCCACAGATGGCACAGGTGGAGAGTCAGAGACTGAGAGAGTCAGACAGTTGGCGACTCATCTTCCTCAAATGTTAAATAGCTGTCTCTCCCTGCTGGTCTGGAGGTCAGGGCAGAAGCTAGGCAAGCACAGCCTCACTAACAGGGGCCTCTCTTGTAAGAGTTGTCCCTGGTTTTATCTCATTACAGCAATGTTGTGGAGAAGTGTGTTACTCACGCCTCACGTACGGAGCGCGCTGTGCTCATCGATGAGGTGTGCACCATGAACGACGGTCCCCACAGTGCCTTATACACCATGATGAAGGACCAGTATGCCAACTACGTGGTCCAGAAGATGATTGACGTGGCGGAGCCAGGCCAGCGGAAGATCGTCATGCATAAGGTAGGCCGGGCTGGGCAGGGTCTCAGAGAAAGTGTGCAAGGCCTTGGCTTCCTTTCTGAAACACAAAGGAGGGTGGGTGCCCTGCTGTTTTTGAAGAGTTTGTCACTGACCTCTGTCCCATGCTGTGTTCTGTTTTTCTTCTATGTGGAGTCACCATTGTCCTTACACATTTGCCAACCCTCCCTTATCAATGGCCACACTGGTATGAGAATCTTAAGCTACATTTTTTGAAATATTTCCATCCCTGATCTCTAGAGAATCAGCTTATGAGTCCAACAAATCAACTTGCCTCATTTCCTTTTCTCACTCCTCCCTTCTGTTCTTTCATCCCACCAACATCTATTGAACAAGGGCCTGCCCAGCATGGTGCATAGCCTGGTACATTGACGTGAAGCCCACTCTGTGCCAGACTTCATCAGCACAGAGATGACTAACACCTGATCCCTGCCCACAGAGTGCATTCTGGTGGGGAAGAGCCATGGTGGTGAGCAGTGGTGAGGACATGAGAAGGACCCCTCACCCTTCCCAGAGTCCCTGAGGGCCGGCTTTGCAGGAGAAGGCAAGGCTAAAGAAGAGTTAGACAGGGAAGAAGGAACAGAAATGAGAATGCTTAGGTGCTGTGAGTGGGGAACTGAAAGAGAAGTCACCTGAACAGGCCCACAGCTTCTCGACAAGTCACGGCGTGGGTCCAGTGAGCACTGCAGACACCACAGGGCCCAGGAGGCAAAACAGACCCACAGGCAGGGTGTGCTACAGTTGTGTTTGTGCTAGGCAGTGCCTCCAGCCTCCGGTGCTTCTCATCTGAACCTGCAGCTTTTGGGCTCTGAACTCACTGAGCCCTTCTCAATTGAGGGGTTGGTTGGCCATTGTCTGGCAATGATGACCCACTTGCCCTCACTGAGAACAAAGTTCGGTAATGAGAATCTTTGTTAATGGACTCAAGTTCTGAGCCAGACAAGACACCCACCACCCCTGAGTCAAGCTAAACCAATCCAAACCACTGCACTGGTGTTGGCCGTGGCAATTGAAGACTGGGGGAGTCCCAAGTTCTTAAAGTTATAAGTTTTCAGGATGCTGGTGAAGGCAGAGGGAGTGTTGGAGGTAAGTAGGAGCTTAAGACATGTCTATTCATTCATTCATTCATTCTTTCATTCAATGCTAAACACCTGTTGTACAGCAGGTCGTATTCTCAGCAGGGTTGTATTGGTAAACGTGATAGTGCTGTGCACAGATAGTTACTGGGACACTGGAGAAATACAGGGGAAAGGGTTGTCCAGGAATGGGCAGGGTGTCTTCTATAACGTGTGGCTACAGAGGAGGCTCTCTAACGGAGTGATACTTAATAGAGTGATGACCCTTTCCAGAAGAGGGAACATGGTGTGTGAAGACTTGGACGCCAGAGACCAGACCGTGTTGTATCTGAAGAAGTAGAACAAGTTCAGTGGGGGAGGAGTGTGGTGACAAAATCACACTTATATTTCAAATAATTGTCCTGGCTGCCATGTGGCCTTTGTAGTTTAGAGGAGAGAGGCAGTGATGAGACCACATGGGAGGCCGTCAAGGCACCAGATGGTGGTGGTTTGGGATTGAAGAGAAGTGGACAGAATAGGGTGCTAGAATTGGTAGGGCTTAGCAGTTGGTTGGCTGAGGGAGTTGACGAGGAGAGTCCTGAGAAGCCTTCTTAGTTTTTCAGCTCTTCCATTACTAAGTGGTATCCTTTTCAGCAAAAGGGACATAAGGAGAGAAGCAGGTAATTAACGTTTCACCTCTTGTTAAATCCAATAAAAAATGGAGTTCAACATGTTGTGTGTGTGTGGCTTGTTAGGGGTTTTTTGTTTTGTTTTGTTCTGGGGAAGTACAAAGGTGAAGTGCCTGGACTTGTCAGCAGCCAGTTCCAGGGACAGAGGAATGGATTGGATTTCAGTTATTTTCTAAAAGGAAAGCTACCAAAAGCAAGGGGATCTTGAACCTCAAGTTCTCATGACAGAAACATTAGTAACATAGTACTACAACTGAAAGGAAAGTGTAGCATTATTGCATACGCCGTTTTACAGGTGAGTTTAAGGGAGGTGAAACTGGAACCAAGGACTGTTTGCCACCAGCCAGTTTCCCCTGTAGGCTCCAAAGTGGGAATGTGACACCCGATGCAGCTCTGTGTCCTGGGAAGCAGGCGCAGGTGATTTCTAGACCGGATCAACCCTTCCTTGCTTTGAGGACACAGCTAAACAGACAAAAATTGGTGCCCTCATGGAGCTCTCAACCTGGAGAGCCTCTGTCTACTACGGTACATTTATCCAGTGCGTTTATGTATGCAGGTGCAGGTTTGGATGGGGAATCTGATGAATAAACTGTGGTCCTTTACTGTTTATATGGAAAGATTGATAATTAAGCAAAAGATAGCAGACACAGCTGAGGTATGTAGAATGCTCCCTGAGCTCACAGAAAAGAAAAGGGGCTTCCAGAGAAGAAGCACCTCTCAAGTTTTCTGGAATGTAGGACTTCTTGAAATGATCAGCCCAGGGAAGGAAGAACAGAAAGGAATGCTTGGAGAAGTGACTCAGAGCATAGGTCGGAGAGCCTGAGGGATGAGGCTGGTGTGGCGGGCGTGCCTTGAGAGCACAGTGGGGAGAAACCTGATTCGTGGGGGAGCCACACAGTTTGGGCTCAGCTATCTGTGCTGTCCTTTGTTAGCCATTCAACCTTGGCTGAGTGACTTAACTACTCTGTGCCTTCATGTTTTCTGTCAGTAAGATGGGGATAATCACACCAGCTCATGATGTTCATCATTTCTCTTCTTGTCATTGATGAGCTTTCTGTGATCCACTGTGACCTGGAGAGACAGGGTCAAGTGGTGAGCTCAGGATTCTGGTGACCTGAAATAACCCCCACGGCTCAGGAGAGCCTGGATGCTATGCATGGGGCCAGAGGGGCCTGTGCTCATGCTTGCAGGGAAGCACTGTGCAGCTGGCGGGTGGTGGGCAGTGTATTTTCCCAGCTAGGATGCACTTTCTCCATGTGTTGTCCTGGGAGTGGCCCATGGCCACCCAGCCTCCAGGGTCCTCAGGCCTTGTGGCACCACTCAGGGTAGGAGCTCCTCTCCTCATCTGATGGGTTGCCAAAGTGCTAGAAGTCAGGGGACTGGGCTGAACCAGTGAAAGGTATTGCTGTAGGGGTGTGTGTGTGTGTGTGTGTGTGTGATGCATGACATGCAAATGCATGTCCAGGAAGCCTGCCCCCAAGTCTCGTCTCAGGCCATGTAACACAGACTGTCTTTCCTCCCCAGATCCGGCCCCACATCGCAACTCTTCGTAAGTACACCTATGGCAAGCACATTCTGGCCAAGCTGGAGAAGTACTACATGAAGAACGGTGTTGACTTAGGGCCCATCTGTGGCCCCCCTAATGGTATCATCTGAGGCAGTGTCACCCGCTGTTCCCTCATTCCCGCTGACCTCACTGGCCCACTGGCAAATCCAACCAGCAACCAGAAATGTTCTAGTGTAGAGTCTGAGACGGGCAAGTGGTTGCTCCAGGATTACTCCCTCCTCCAAAAAAGGAATCAAATCCACGAGTGGAAAAGCCTTTGTAAATTTAATTTTATTACACATAACATGTACTATTTTTTTTAATTGACTAATTGCCCTGCTGTTTTACTGGTGTATAGGATACTTGTACATAGGTAACCAATGTACATGGGAGGCCACATATTTTGTTCACTGTTGTATCTATATTTCACATGTGGAAACTTTCAGGGTGGTTGGTTTAACAAAAAAAAAAAAGCTTTAAAAAAAAAAAGAAAAAAAAGAAAAGGTTTTTAGCTCATTTGCCTGGCCGGCAAGTTTTGCAAATAGCTCTTCCCCACCTCCTCATTTTAGTAAAAAACAAACAAAAACAAAAAAACCTGAGAAGTTTGAATTGTAGTTAAATGACCCCAAACTGGCATTTAACGCTGTTTATAAAAAAATATATACATATATATATATATATATATATAATGAAAAAGGTTTCAGAGTTGCTAAAGCTTCAGTTTGTGACATTAAGTTTATGAAATTCTAAAAAATGCCTTTTTTGGAGACTATATTATGCTGAAGAAGGCTGTTTGTGAGGAGGAGATGCGAGCACCGAGAACGTCTTTTGAGGCTGGGCGGGTGTGATTGTTTACTGCCTACTGGATTTTTTTCTATTAACATTGAAAGGTAAAATCTGATTATTTAGCATGAGAAAAAAAAAATCCAACTCTGCTTTTGGTCTTGCTTCTATAAATATATAGTGTATACTTGGTGTAGACTTTGCATATATACAAATTTGTAGTATTTTCTTGTTTTGATGTCTAATCTGTATCTATAATGTACCCTAGTAGTCGAACATACTTTTGATTGTACAATTGTACATTTGTATACCTGTAATGTAAATGTGGAGAAGTTTGAATCAACATAAACACGTTTTTTGGTAAGAAAAGAGAATTAGCCAGCCCTGTGCATTCAGTGTATATTCTCACCTTTTATGGTCGTAGCATATAGTGTTGTATATTGTAAATTGTAATTTCAACCAGAAGTAAATTTTTTTCTTTTGAAGGAATAAATGTTCTTTATACAGCCTAGTTAATGTTTAAAAAGAAAAAAATAGCTTGGTTTTATTTGTCATCTAGTCTCAAGTATAGCGAGATTCTTTCTAAATGTTATTCAAGATTGAGTTCTCACTAGTGTTTTTTTAATCCTAAAAAAGTAATGTTTTGATTTTGTGACAGTCAAAAGGACGTGCAGAAGTCTAGCCTTGCCCGAGCTTTCCTTACAATCAGAGCCCCTCTCACCTTGTAAAGTGTGAATCGCCCTTCCCTTTTGTACAGAAGATGAACTGTATTTTGCATTTTGTCTACTTGTAAGTGAATGTAACATACTGTCAATTTTCCTTGTTTGAATATAGAATTGTAACACTACACGGTGTACATTTCCAGAGCCTTGTGTATATTTCCAATGAACTTTTTTGCAAGCACACTTGTAACCATATGTGTATAATTAACAAACCTGTGTATGCTTATGCCTGGGCAACTATTTTTTGTAACTCTTGTGTAGATTGTCTCTAAACAATGTGTGATCTTTATTTTGAAAAATACAGAACTTTGGAATCTGGGTTTGTGCTTTATTTTAACCTCTCCCCCCACCCCACCCCCAGTGTAGTTCCCCAGGACAGCCCTTTCCTGCTCATGCTTCTTTCTGCTTGTTTTGTTGTTTTGTGAGGGTGGGGGGAGAGGTGCCAAACTGATGGCTCTTTGAGCCCAATTTAAACCAAAGATGTTTGGTTCAGCCTGCCCAGTGCATTCAGAATCAAGATACTGCACATACAAATCCAGATTTCCAACTCTGCACATCAGAATATTCTCCTTGGGCCCCTCAGATGAGCTGTCTGGGTTACAGCACCTTCTGTCTGGGCCTCTCCTCCTCCTCGTTTCCTCTGGGCTGCTCCATTTGCTCCCTGCCAACCTGTGCCCACTACTGAGGCCTGCCAAGCGGTTCAATGTCTGAGCATGCTCATCTCTTCAGACTGGGGAGCCTCTTTTAGCTTGTAACACAGGAGGCTGGAGCTCACCATTGTGCCTGTGGCCCAAGCCTGAGGATGCCATCTGCCCTTCTTCACCGACTTTGCTCCAGGGGCAGGTTTGGTAAGTGTTGGCAGTTACAGGCTGGGTCCAGCCAGAGAGGCCAGGTGGGAGCCCAAACCAGCTGGTGTCTGGAAATGGAGCGTCAGGATGGTTGAAGGAACTTCACACGGGCCCCTCAAGGGGAAGGGCTAATCACTAACAGGACCTGGGAATAGGGGGAGAAGAAAAGGAAGCTGAGGGGATGCAGGTTTCCAGTCCAGCACGTGATTTTGCCTCAGCAGCTGTCGTTGGGGCCCTTTCCCAGCATTCCCCACTGCAGTAGCCATCATGGCGCTTGCAGAGGTGGCATGCTGCGGGCATTGGGAACTGCAGTCCATGCTGCTCTGATAGCATGATTCCAGTCAGATTGACCTGGGGTCACATGTGGGTCTCGCCACTCTGTGTGCACTTGGGCAAGTTAGTTCACCTCATCTTTCACCAAATTCCTTGCTGGAAGTGGACCAAAGGTAACAGATCTATGTAAAGTGGCTCTCTTGTCATGGGAAATTATGGCAATTAAATTGTGTCCAGCACACTGGTGTAATAAATGATACCAGTTTACCTGCACAGTTTTTGATGAACAAAACTATCTTTGTTCATTAGTTTACATAATAATGTCATTTGTTGTGAACCGACTCTGCGTCAAGTCACACATGAGATGGTTTTCACATGTTCTCAACAACTCTTCTGGGAACCAACAGCCCTGCGAAGAATGCGGCTATCCCTATCTCATAGATGTGGAAACAGGTCCTAGGATCTGATGCAAGTCTTTTGATAGACCAACTCTGATCAATAAAGCTTTCCCCTTAGTTCATCATGCAAGGGGGTGGGCATGGGGGCAGACCCCTCCATCTGCAGGATTGAGTTTCATGGAGTGGCCTGGGCTCTGGGCCACCCCCTCTTCTGACCACCATTACTCTGCTACCAAGTCCGTCCCAAGGATTCTATGGCCCGGGCTGTCGTCACACACTGGGTACCGGCATTCTTGGTCTCTCTTCCAGAGTCCCTCCAACGTGCATTCCTCGGTTTATGTAATAACCCTTACCCTCTCACAGTGCTTTACAGTTTACAGAGTACTTTGTATTTGAGATACCATTGGTCCTTGTAGAAAGCTTTAGGGAGTCAGGGAGAGATGTTTCAGCCCTTTATACAGATGAGGAGTTTGAGACTTAAGCCCCGCAGTCAGTAACCAAGTGAGGATTTTATCTGAGGGTTCCTGACTCCCAGCCCAGTGCCCTGTCCATGTCATCCTGCCCTTGCCACCCGCCATTAGCCCCATGAATGGCCATCTTCTCTTTTTGAGGCTCAGAGGGATTGCAGAAGGGTGAGGCCCTGGGGAGTGAGGCATCCTTTTGAGGGAGGAAACCTGTAACTTTATGTAGTTACCATCTGTAGCCACACGAGGGTGCTGCCACCTAAAGCAAGTATTATGGAGGCCTAAGGGTTCAAGGTCAGGGTTGGGATGGCTTTCCCCTGGATTGAAGGGCTCAGGAGTGTAGTTAGGAATCCCACCCAGAGACCAGAGGTCTGGCATCTGCCCTGAAACTAAGCTTTCTCCCTTCTTCACTCCCTCTCCTCCTGCTTCCTCCAGCGTCTGCAGTGCATAGCACTAGGCCCTAACACACACAGGGTGTCAGGGTATGGTGGGTGTGGGGTGAGAGGGTATGGTCACTGACCTGGCTCATGGACCTCAGCTTTGCCTTTGACTATGTAATCTCTGGCAAATCACTGACCTCTCTGGACCGTGGTTTCTCCAGCCATCACCTGGAGTGGTAGACCAGGCCTGTCACTCTCACAGGGCTAGTGTGAGATCACACAGGAAGACAGATCACACAGGCAGCCCCTTGCCTCTGTTAATGCAACCCTGGTGCCTCTTTCTGGGGCCACATCCTGGCTTTTGCACCAAACTTTCAAACAACCCACACCTCCGAGTCTATTTTAATGACTGAGCTTCAAATCCCAGCTCTGCCTGGCCCTTTGTGACCTTTGTAAGTCATCCGCCTTCCTCTCTTTCCTCATCTGTAAAATGGAGTTAATAATAGCTTTATTTCACAGGGTATATTGGAAGCCCTTGGCACACACAGGGCTGGGCACACAGTAAGCCATGAATAGGAGTTATTATTACCTTCAATATTTCCTTGCTATGTTGGGGCCCTTGCAATTTTCACTAGGGTGAAACTGGGTGTTTGACAGGAGCTGGACTAGGTCCAGTCTAGTATACTGACTTCCAGACTGGAATCCAGATTGGGATCTGGAGGTTGAAGTGGGTGTTTGACAAGAAATGAACAGGGTCCAGTTGGAGGCCTCAAGTAAGCACATATTTAGAAGGACAGGGCATTGTGTGTTCATCAGAATCTGGGGAGTCTGAAACTCCTCTGTCTGGAGCTCCAGCTAACTTTATGTTTAGAACCTGAAGATTCAGAACCTGTGCCATTCTAGTGAAATGGATGTGCCTCAGGAAGATAACTTACAATTCTAGTGGCCACAATAGGGAAGTTTTACTCTAGATGAAATTATTCATCTATGGGTACATTAAAAAAAGATGATCCTGAGTACTTAAGAAACAATGAGATGCATTGTTCGATGGTACACAGAAGCTTCCCAAAGACAGAATGACTTAAAAAAAAAAAAGCCTGTCTAAAGAAATCTTTACAGCACACTCATAAAAATTATTTTGAGGCTGGCGTGGTAGCTCATGCCTGTAATCCCAGCACTTTGGAAAGCCGAAGCGGGCGGACCACCTGAGGTCAGGCGTTCAAATCCAGCCTGGCCAACATGATGAAACCTCATCTCTACTAAAAAAAATACAAAAATTATCTGGGCGTGGTGGTAGGCACCTGTAATCCCAGCTACTCAGGAGGCTGAGGCACAAGAATTACTTGAACCCGGCAGGTGGAGGCTGCAGTGAGCCGAGATCGTGCCACTGCATTCCAGCCTGGGTGACAGAGCAAGACTCCATCTCAAAAAAAGAAAAAAAATTATTTTGAATCTGCATGGCTGTTTGATCTCTTGCCTTTTTCCATCTGAATACTTGAATATTCTGGGCACTATCTTCCTTTAAAAGATCTTCAAATGAGCCAGGAGTATCTGCAACAACTAAATGCAAATCTTGATCTTGCACACAACTTGGCTATTATAAAAGCAACCGCCTGAGACTAATTGGAAAAAAATTGGATTTCTCCCCTGTCACTTACCTAAAACTTAATCCACAGTCTCAACAAGATTGACTCCCAATACTAAGTAAATATGCTCCAAGAGTCCTTTTTGGTGAAAACCTAACAGGTTTTCTGCCTTAGAAATGTTTAAATCTTTAAAATGTAAACTTCAAAGAATGACTCATCAGAATAAAAAAAAAAAAGAAGTTTTTAGAAAAGTGGCAAATGAAAGAATCCTGAATGTCTTTTCCAAAAACATTAATGAAAGCCTTTAGCCCTCTGAACAGGTAACTTTAACTGTCAAGAACACAATTTGGATCCAGTTAGGGAGTTTTATATTATTGTGACTGACGCATGGCTCAAATTTCAGAACAGAAGCCATGAATCTCTGTTTGTGTCTGTCTGTATGTTTATGTATGTCTATGTTATTCATTTTGTAATTAATTAATTAATTAATTAATTTTTTGAAACTGAGTCTCTCTCTGCCGCCCAGGCTGGAGTGCAGTGGCACGATCTCAGCTCACTGCAACCTCCACCTGCCTCCTGGGTTCAAGCGATTCTCCTGCTTCGCCTCCTGAGTAGCTGGGATTACAGGCATGTGCCACCATGCCCGGCTAATTTTTGTATTTTTAGTAGAAACAGGGTTTCTATGTTGGCCAGGCTGGTCTCAAATTCCTGACCTCAAATGATCACCTGCCTCAGCCTCCCAAATTTCTGGGATTACAGGCGTGAGCCAATGCACCTGGCCTATGTATGTCTATGTTATTTAAATGTAATACTGTTCTATCTCCAGATGGTATTATTAGAAATAATATATATACATATATATGTATGTATGTGTGTGTATATATATATACACACATATATGTATATATGTATATATATACACACACATGTATATATGTGTGTGTATATATACACATATATATGTATATATGTGTGTGTGTGTATATATATATACATATATATATATATATATATGAGTCTCACTCTGTCACCCAGGCTGAATGCAGTGGTACAAATCTTGGCTTACTGCAACCTCCACCTCCCAGGCTCAAGCAATTCTCGTGCCTCAGCCTCCTGAGTAGCTGGGATTACAGACATGTGCCACCACGCCTGGATAATTTTTTTATTCCTAGTAGAGACAGGGTTTCTCTATGTTTTTTGTTTGTTTTGTTTTGTTTTTTGTTTGTTTGTTGTTTTTGAGATGGAGTCTGTCTCTGTCGCCCAGTGCTGGAGTGCAGTGATGAGATCTCAGCTCATTGCAGCCTTCTGCCTCCTTGGTTCCAGCAATTCTCCTGACTCAGCCTCCCAAAGTGCTGGGATTACAGGCATGCACCACCACACCTGGCTAATTTTTGTATTTTTAGTAGAGACGGGGTTTCACCATGTTGGACAGGCTGGTCTCAAACTCCTGACCTCAGGTGATCCAACAACTTCAACCTCCCAAAGTGCTAGGATTACAGGTGCGAGCCACCACACCTGGCCAGAAATAATTTATAATTATCTTTTTCCCTACTAAAAGAAAATATTAAAAGAGCTCTTAATACTTAATTGACCTAGAGAAAAATAAGTGCTCACATAAATTATTTTCTCAGAAAAGAAAGCAACTAATTCAAATGCTTTTCAAGTTCATATGACTTGAATAATCTTTAATAAGAATATTAAGCTAGGCATGGTGGCTCACACCTGTAATCCCAGCACTTTGGGAGGCTGAGGTGGGAGGATTGCTTGAGCCCAGGAGTTCAAGGCCAGCCTGGGCAACACAGGGAAACTTTGTCTGTACAAAAAATACTAAAATGAGCTAGGCATAGTGGTGCAAGCCTGTAGTTCTAGCACTTGGGAGGCTGAGGTGGGAGGATGGCTTGAGCCCGGGAGGTCGAGACTGCAGTGAGCTGTAAACCCACCTACTGCGTCCAAGGCTGGGCAACAGAGGGAGATCCTGTCTCAGGAAAAAAAAAAAAAAAAAGAATATTGGTGATTTAGTAAAAATGGATATTCTTAATGGATATTCATATTCTACTTAGCTTTGCTAGTTAAACTCATGTTATCTCTGTTACAAAATTTATTAACAAGATAAGTAACCTGAGGTGACAAGTAGGTTTTTAAATGTTACAAGATGTCTGCTTGAAAAGTTTCCAAAATCTTTGTGAAAACTTGAAACTTTAAAATTATATTAAGTAGGCCAGGCGCGGTGCGCTGTAATCCTAGAACTTTGGGAGGCTGAGGTGGGCGGATCACCTGAGGTGAGAAGTTCGAGACCAGCCTGGCCAACATGGTGTAACCCCATCTCTACCAAAAAAAACAAAAATTAGCCGGGCATGGTGGCAGGCACCTGTAATCCCAGCTACTCAGGAGGCTGAGGCAGGAGAATCGCTTGAACCTGGGAGGCAGAGGTTGCAGTGAGTCGAGATCTCGCCACTGCACTCCAGCCTGGGTGAGAGAGTAAGACTGTGTCTCAAATAAATAAATAAAATAAAATTATATTAAGTTAAATTAAATGATAGATATTTATTAAACACCTACATTATATCCAAATAAAATGACTACTAAAACGTTAATTCCTGAACATAAATTTAAGCTTATGTATTTTTGGCTTCTTATTAAAGACTAGAAAGAGTTGGGTTCACCAGTAGGCACAGCACATGCTCCAAGAAAACACATCCTATTGCCGGGCGCGGTGGCTCACGCCTGTAATCCCAGCACTTTGGGAGGCTGAGGCAGGCGGATCTCCTGAGGTTGGGAGTTCAAGACCAGCCTGACCAACGTGGAGAAACCCCATCTCTACTAAAAATACAAAATTAGCCGGGGTGGTGGCGCATGCTTGTAATCCCAGCTACTGGGGAAGCTAAGGCAGGAGAATCAGTTGAACCTGGGTGGCGGAGGTTGCGATGAGCCGAGATTGCACCATTGCACTACTCCAGCCTGGGCAACAAGAGTGAAACTACGTCTCAAAAAAATAATAATAATAAAAAAAGGAAACGCATGCTATTTAAAAGCTGGCCAGGTGCGGTGGTTCACGCCTGTAATCCCAGCACTTTGGGAGGCTGAGGTGGGCGGATCATCTGAAGCCAGGAGTTTGAGACCAGCCTGGCTAACATAGGGAAACTCCGTCTCTACTAAAAATACAAAAATTAGCCGGGTGTGTACCCCGTGCCTGTAGTCCCAGCTACTCGAGAAGCTGAGGCTGGAGAATTGCTTGAACCTGGGAGGTGGAGGTTGCAGTGAGCCGAGATGGTGCCACTGCACTCCAACCTGGGTGACAGAGCAAGACTCTGTTGAAAAACACAAAAACAAAACCAAAAAACTGTGAAATCATGTATTTCCTAATTTTCATGAAAAATTAATGGCTGAGTGCAGGGGCTTGTGTCTGTAATCCCAGCAATTTAAGAGGCTAAGGCAGGAGGATCACTTGAAGCCAGGAGTTCAAGGCCAATTTGGGCAAGAAAGCAAGTCCCCATCTCTACAAAAAAAATTTTTTTTTAAATTAGCCCAGTGCAGGTCGGGCGCGGTGGCTCACGCCTGTAATCCCAGCACTTTGGGAGGCCGAGGCGGGCAGATCACGAGGTCAGGTGATCGAGGTTATCCTGGCTACAGTGAAACCCCGTCTCTACTAAAAATACAAAAAATTAGCTGGGCGTGGTGGCGGGTGCCTGTAGTCCCAGCTACTGGAGAGGATGAGGCAGGAGAATGGCGAGGACCTGGGAGGCGGAGCTTGCAGTGAGCTGAGATTGCACCACTGCACTCCAGCCTGGGTGACAGAGCAAGACCCCGTCTCAAAAAAAAAGAGAAAATAATAATAATAATAAAAATAAATAAAATAAATAAAAAATTAGCCCAGTGCCGTGGTGTGTGCCTGTAGTCTCAGCTCCTCAGGAGGCTGAAGTGGGAGGACTGCTTGAGCCCAGGAGTTCGAGACCAGCCTGGGCAACATAGGGAAAATTTATCTCTACAAAAAAAATTTTTTTTTTAATCAGCTGGGTGTGGTGGTACATTCCTGTGGTCCCAGCTACTCAGGAGGCTGAAGGAGGAGGATTGCTTGAGCCTGGGAGGTCAAGGCTGTGGTGAGCTGTGGTTGTCCTACTGCACACTCCAGCCTGGGTGACCAAGTGATACCTAGTCTCCAAAAAAAGGAAGGTAAAATTAAGATTACTAAGGGCTAAGAATTTTAATTAACATATGCAATTCAAACTACTAGAAATAATAAGGTAAAAGAAAACAGCTGTATATAAAAGTGTACAAATAAAGTAGGTGTATTTAATAGGAAAAGTATACAAGGTATGTATTTTCATTAAAGACAAAAAGAATAATTTTGTCTTAAAGCAAGATGACTGATTGTTCCAGAATAAAAAAGGAGAAAAAGGAGACAAAAATTGAATGGATACAGAAAATTGTGGAAGGTGTGTGAAAGAGAAACTTTTTGTGTGGTCAAACTACTAAGGTGAGATAGGTTTTATATATAACAGCTCAATAATGTGCTGAGGTCATTAGAATTCTGTTTTCTGTCTGTTAAAAGGACAACGTGTTCTTGGAGTGTTGATTTGCTCTTGATTATGAACTTTTTTTTCTTTACCTTTTAAATAATTGCCCAAGAAAACAAAGATTGTGTTGTATTGAGATAATTTTTTTTTTTTTTTTGAGACAGAGTCTCGCTCTGTCACCCAGGCTTGGCTCACTGCAACCTCCACCTCCTGGGTTCAAGGGATTCTCCTGCCTAAGCCTCCCAAGTAGCTGGAATTACAGGCATGCGCACACCACACACAGAGATGGGGTTTCACCATGTTGGCCAGGCTAGTCTCAAACTCCTGGCCTCAAGTGATCTGCCCACCTTCGCCTCCCAAAGTGCCGGGATTACAGGCATGAGCCACTGCACCCAGCCTGATGTTGTTGTTGTTTTTATTGTCTTCCCTGCAGTCCAAATTATGTTGTTTTTTAGTAGGTCTTCGATTATTTGAGAAAAATTAGTCTTCAGTATTTAAAAAAAAGCCAAGCTTTAACTACGTAACTTTCTATATTTGCCTTTAAAATCTTTTATCACTTTGGTATTGTTTCACAATGACTTATGATCCTTTTTAATCAAGTGTTTTAAACATTTTGACATTTTTGACAGCTTCTCAAAATTAATTCTAAATTAAGTGTTTTCCACCTCACATTAACTTTGGGAGTTTCCAGAAGTGTCCCTGGAATATTTCAAAATAATTTATTTTCTCTCCTTGTAAATGAGAAGTGTTAAACTAATTAGGCTTATTTGATATGTTAATTGCATGGAAGATGTTGTCAAATAATAAGTGATACTAATCCTTCTTTAAGTTATATGTGTTATTGATATGAGTATCCCAGGAAATGTGTAGAATTCCTAGAAATCTGATATATCCTGGTATATTGTTATCAGTTATAAATCTAATTATTATCTTAAGATGCTATATGCCACAAAACACCAAATTTCCTTCCTGAAAGCATTTGAATGCCACTATGATACAAAAGCACAAGAGATTCATTAGAAAAGGCTGACAATACAGCTTTCTGATAAGATCATACTATGGAACTGTGTAAAAATTTCCAAAACTGTAATGGGAAACTGATGGACTCATAAAACTGCTAATCCAATATCAAGGAAAACAAAAATTAATTATATGAGACTAAACTGATGAAAATAATTTTAATTTTTAATGAGTTTTTCTTTGAAGCATTGCTGGCTCTAAGAAATGTTTTATTTTCTAAATTTAAGGAGACTTTTTTTCTCTTCCCTTAACTGTCTACAATAACAATTTGATAAAATATATCTTTGTAGGCCAGGTGCAGTGGCTCACACCTGTAATCCCAGAACTTTGGGAGGCCGAGGTGGGTGGATCACGATGTCAGGAAATCGAGACCATCCTAGCTAACACAGTGAAACCCCATCTCTACTAAAAATACAAAAAATAAAAATAAAAAAAAAAATTAGCTGGGCGTGGTGGCGGGTGCCTGTAGTCCCAGCTACTCGGGAGGCTGAGGCAGGAGAATGGCCTGAACCCGGGAGGCAGAGCTTGCAGTGAGCCGAGATCACGCCATTGCACTCCAGCCTGGGCGACAGTGAGACTCTGTGTAAAAAAAAAAAAAAAAAAAAAAAAAAAAAAATATATATATATATATATATATATATATATATATATATATATATCTTTGTAAACAAAAATGCAACATTTATCTTTCTCTCCCTACCTGATTACTCCAGAATTTGGAAACTCTTATTAAATATTTTTATTTGCAATATGAGTATTAGCATAGGTTCAATAAAAATTGGTTCTCATAACAGAACATAATTGGGCAAGTTCTTAGTTTGGCTTCTTCAAGAAGTTTTAAAATACTTGTTCTGAGATTTCTCATTATCAGACAGTTTTTGAAAACTAAGGTTGATTGATACAAAGTCACGAAAGCCCCTTGGATATGAACAGAGCTCTGATTAAAGTATCATATTTAAAAATATACATGAAATTATTATGTTACATTTCTGTAAACAATCAGGTCAAATTTAAGGGAATTAGACTTATTTTGAAAAAAAGAACTATGATTATTTTTGGTAAAAACAGGAGTGATGATAAAAAAAAAGATTGTTATTTCAGTTAAACACTATAGTGCACCCATTATCAAATTCTAGTTCTGTTCATTTTCTTTGAGGTTTTGTTATCTATCTGTAAACTGAATTAAATTCTGAAACTTTCTAGTTTCACTAAAAACTAAAACTGCTCCTTTCCTAAGCCCTATAAGCTGAAACTCAATGACTTTAAGTTTTAGAAATATCACTACAACAGGTCATGTACGGGCAACTTTCATGCCTGCTACTATATGGGTCATGTGGAGAGTTTACTGGCACACTGCCTGATGCCATAGCCAGAGGCATTCAACGCCATCTTCATTCTGTCATCTAAAGATGCTTCCCACTCACATCTAGGCATCTCAGCTAGCTGCCCTTCAGACTCAAAAACTAACATCATAATTTGCTCCAGATGTTAACCTTTGTTTTTCTTTTGTTTTCGTAGAACAAAACCTTGAATTCCCTTCAAGGGATACAATCTGAAGTGAACAATTTGCCTCAATAGTGTACTCCAACGTAGTTCTTGATACCTTCACAGCTTAATAAGGAGGAGCTTGTGCTTTTATTGATTAAGAAATGATTCGGCCGGTGGGGGAGTGGTGGCTCACGCCTGTAATCCCAATATTTTGGGAGACTGAGGTGGGCAGATCACCTGAGGTCAGGAGTTTGAGACCAGCCTGGCCAACATGGTGAAACCCCGTCTCTACTAAAATATCACAAAAATTAGCCAGGCGCGGTGGTGCATGTCTGTAATCCCAGCTACTTGGGAGACCGAGGCAGGAGAATCACTTGAACCTGGGAGGTGGAGGTTGCAGTGAGCTGAGATCATGCCACTGCACTCCAGCCTGGGCGAACAGAGTGAGACTCTGTCTCAAAAAAACAAAAAAAAAATAGTTGCTTTTATGTTAATAAGAAACTGTTGCCCAAAATTTAAAGCTCTTTTTTTTGAGACAGGGTCTTACCCTGTCACCCAGGCTGGAATGCATGCAGTGGTGCAATCATGGCGCACTGCAGCCAGGACCTCCTGAGCTCAAGCCATCCTCCTACCTCAGCCTCCTGAGTAGCTGGGACCACAGGTATGAGCCATCACACCTGGCTAATAAAGGCTCTTAAGAAACAAATACAAGTCTTAGCACACAGATGCTACCTCCTTCATTGATATGTTTTAGCTGGTGAAATCTTGGCTCCTGGGAATCTTTGTTCCAGGGCATTTTTCAGTCCTTGGCTATTATTTTCCTTATAGTTATTCTATTCACCCCCTTTGTGCATTGTATCCTCTCAAGGGTTTTAAATGACACCGTTTCACCCTATGATCCCAGCACTTTGGGAGACTAAGGCCGGAGGATTGCTTGAAGCCAGGAGTTCTCAACCAGCCTGGGCAACAAAGTAAGACCTTGTCTCTACAAAAAAATTTTATTTTAATTAGCCCAGTGCAGTGGCGTGTGCCTGTAGTCCCAGCTACTCAGGAGGCTGAGGTGGGAGGATCATTGAGCCCAGGAATTCGAGGCTGCAGTGAACTATGATGGTGCCACTGCACTCCAGCCTGGGTGACCGAGCAAGACCCTGTCTCTAAAAAATAAGTACATAAATAAATGCTTTCCCGCAGCCACTTGCATATCGAATGATTGCCAGCAGGATTTAACAACCTGGAGAACTGAGCAAGCCCACCACTCGGGCCTATAGTGACTATGCAATTTTGGATACCAATGACCACAAGACCACACGTCCTAACGCAGCTGTTGATGATAGCATCTACATGGCTCTGTTCCAGACTGCGTTAACGGTGGTAACTGAGAATAATGCCATACTCTGGTCACACTCTCAGCTTGCTTTTGAAACTGCCCCTATAAACTTTATAAAATTAATCAGGGAAGAAGAGAGGGGGAAAAATGAAAATAAACTGAGCTTGTAGCATGTTCAGCCTTCATTTTGAGGTCAGCTCACTCTCTGACCTGCCTCCTCACAGCTGCTTTTTGCAACCTGTTGACCTAGAATCACGAGACCCTGTTACAGGACGATAGTTCCCCTTAGCTGCTCTACAGATAACAACTTGAACATTAGGAAGCCTTAAGTTCTCTCTTTGAGCTATTCCTTCAGGTCCTGCATACTGAGGAAACTGCTGACTCAGCTGGTTTGAAGGACCTGACTGGTTTGAAGAGCTGACTCACCAAAAAATGCAGTTTCCATGTCCTGATGATGTCATCCCCCTTACTCAAAACCATCAATGACCCAAGTTTTCTAGCCCCTCGCCCTCAACAATCCCCTTAGAAATCCCAGCCCAGAACTCCTCGGAGGGATGGATTTGAGGATCTCCTTGCTTGGTACCCTGCGATCAGTAAACTCTTTCTGCTTCTGCAAACCCTGCTGTCTCCATGTAATGGGGTCTGTTACTGTGCAGTGGGCAGAGGAACCATAGTCCTGTAATACTTTATTTATTTTTCAAGATGGAGTCTCCTGAGGCTGGGCGTGTTGGCTCACACCTGTAATCTCAGCACTTTGGGAGGCCGAGGTCTTTGGGATCACGAGGTCAGGAGTTCGAGACCAGCCTGGCCGAGATGGTGAAACCCCATCTTTTCTAAAAATACAAAAATTAGCCTGGCGCAGTAGTGGGCGCCTGTAATCCCAGCTACTTGGGAGGCTGAGGCAGGAGAATTGCTTGAACCTGGGAGGCAGAGGTTGCAGTGAGCCGAGATCACACCACTGTACTCTAGCCTGGGTGACAGAGTGAGACTCCATCTCAAAAAAAAAAAAAAAAAAAAAAAAAAGAAGATGGAGTCTCCTCTGTTGCCCAGGCTGGAGTGCAATGGTATGATCTTGGCTCACTGTAACCTCTGCCTTCCAGATTAAAGCGATTCTCCTCCCTCAGCTTCCTGAGTAGATGAAATTACAGGCTCGCGCCACCATACCCGGCTAATTTTTTGTGTTTTTATAGAGACAAGGTTTCATCATGTTGACCAGGCTGGTCTTGAACTCCTGATATCAGTTGATCCACCCTCCTCGGCCTCCCAAAGTGCTGGGATTACAGGCGTGAGCCATTGTGCCCAGCCCTATAACCCTTTAACTTGTTAAATTAAAATGGAGACCAGGTCTGAAGAATCCCAGAGCAGACAAAACCAGTTAGGCCTCATACATGACCTCAACCTTGCTTGATTTGCAAACATAAGCAAAACTTGAGCTATTTCTTGTAAATGCCTCTATTAAAGAAAAACAGAACTTCAGCTCAACCAGTCAGAAGTAGTCCACAAATTTTTATATAACGGGGGACTTTCTAACGGCATAGACCAAATAAACAACTATATAATTGCAACCAATCAAATAATTTATTTTACTTCTGTGTTTATCCCTTAAATACTTGCCTCTGATGATTTGTCACTGGAACATTAAACCTCTTCTGGTTTGGTGTTTCCCAGTTCATGAATTGCTTTTCACTCAAAGAAGCACTTTAAACTTATCTGTGGGATCTAACAATCAAAACAATTAAACTCAGGAAGATAGAGAACAGAAGGTTGGTTACCAGATGCTGGGAAGGCTAGTGAGGGGGTAGAGGAGAGGAGGTGGGGACGACAGTTAATGGGTGCAACAAAAAAGAAAGGATGATAAGACCTAGTATTTGATAGTACAAAAGGGTGACTATAGTCAATAACAACCTTTTTTTTTTTTTTTGGAGACAGAGTCTCACCCAGGCTGGAGTGCAGTGGCCCGATCTCGGCTCACTACAACCTCTGCCTCTTGGGTTCAAGCAATTCTCTGCCTCAGCCTCCCGAGTAGCTGGGATTACAGGCACCTGTCACCATGCGTGGCTAATTTATATATTTTTAGTAGAGATGGGGTTTCACCATCTTGGCCAGGCTGGTCTTGAACTCCTGACCTTGTGATCCACCCACCTCAGCCTCCCAAAGTGCTAGGATTTACAGGCATGAGCCACCACACCCGGTTCTTTTTTTTTTTTTTTTTTTTTTGAGACAGTCTCACTCTGTTGCCCAGGCTGGAGTACAGTGGCACGATCTTGGCTCACTGCAACCTCCGCCTCCCAGGTTCAAGCTATTCTCCTGCCTCAGCCCCCCGTGTAGCTGGGATTACAGGCACACACCACTACCTCCGGCTACTTTTTGTATTTTTAGTAGAGACGGAGTTTCACTGTGTTGTCCAGGCTGGTCTTGAACTCCTGGGCTCAAGTGATCCGCCCACCTCGGCCTCCCAAAGTGCTGGGATTACAGATGTGAGGCACTGTACCTGGCCTAGTCAACAATAATTTAATCAGCCGGGTGCGGTGGCTCAAGCCTGTAATCCCAGCACTTTGGGAGGCCAAGGCGGGTGGATCACCAGGTCAGGAGATTGAGACCAGCCTGGCTAACACGGTGAAACCCCATCTCTACTAAAAATACACACACAAAAAAATTAGCCAGGTGTGGTGGTGGGCACCTGTAGTCCCATCTACTCAGGAGGCTGAGGCAGGAGAATGGCGTGAACCCAGGAGGTGGAGCTTGCAGTGAGCAGAGATCACACCACTGCACTCCAGCCTGGGCAACAGAGAGAGACTCCGTTTAAAAAAACAAATAAATAAATAAATAAAAATTAAAATTAACATAATAATTTAATCATACTTTTAAAAATAACTTAAAGTGTGTAATTGGATTACACTTCCTGGTGCTCCTAGATACCAGCATGGGAACATGTCCTTGGGCAGGGCTGGACCAACAACTCCAGGGGCCGAAGCCAACCTGTTCCAGGGTCCTGGCAGCCACCTGCCCCCTCCCTGTGGAACCTCAGACTCTCTCAGTTCCCATGGGGGAGGGGTGGGGTATCCTCACCCTCCCACCTCAGGTCTGGGGTGAACCAGACAAAGAATGACTTAAAAATAGTGGCCTAGGGGCTGGGCATGGTGGCTCACGCCTGTAATCCCAGCACGCTGGGAAGCCGAGGCGGGCGGATCACCAGGTCAGGAGATCGAGACCTTCCTGGCTAACACATGGTGAAACCCCGTCTCTACTAACAATACAAAAAAATTAGCCAGGCGTGGTGGCAGGCGCCTGTAGTCCCAGCTACTCAGGGGGCTGAGGTAGGAGAATGGCGTGAACCCAGGAGGCGGAGCTTGCAGTGAGCCGAGATCAGGCCACTGCACTCCAGCCTGGGTGACAGAACGAGATTCTGTCTAAAAAAAAAAAAAAAAAAAAAAAAAAAATTAGTGGCCTAGGGTTGGGTGTGGTGGCCCACCATAGTTCCAGCTACTCCAGAGGCTGAGGCAGGAGGATCTCTTGATCCCAGGAGATAGAGGCTGCAGTGAGCTGTGATTGTGCCACTGCACTTCAGCCTGGACAACAGAGTGAGACCCTGTCTCTAAAAATAACAACAACAACAACAAAAACACAGTGGTCTGCTCCGTGTGACTGTGGGCCTTGCCCTATGCTGGGTGCTGTCCTGTGTTGCTTTGTTTACCTCCCTCCAGCCTTGTGAGCCGTCACTGACCCTAACTTGCATGGGAGGAAAATGGCCCTGGCCACTGGCCCGGAAGTGGCAGACCCAGAATTTGAGTCCCGAGTGCCCCAGGCCTCTCTTTGGAGTCAGTGCTGTCAGGGCAGCTGCTCTTCCCCTCCACCATGGCCAGCGGCAGGACTGCCCGCAGAGAATTCAGGGTGGCTACCCGCATCTGATCCCTTCACAGATGACGAGACTGAGGCCCAGGGTGGGAGAAGCACCTGCTCAGAGGCACACAGGAGGCGAGGGCAGCACTAAGGTGTCCCCTGGTGCAGTTGCTTGCCTGTTGCCTGCCTCCCATCCTTGGTGGGAGCTCCCTCAGTGTCCAGATCTGTGCCCAGCCCTCGCTGGGGCTCGATAACTCTAGGTTGAAGTTTGAATGTGGGTCCAACAGTCTCGAAAATCCAAAAAAACCAAACACACACACAAATGTGATGTACTGCATATCTCAATGACAGCTGTGCTCAGAGAGGGGGACCCAGTGGTCAGTATCCATAGCCCTGGGGAAAGGGGGATCTCCCCCCACAGTCCCCAGTCACTCTCCCCCACCCACCTCCTAGAGGCAGCTGAGCTGCTGTAGCCTCAGAATGAGGTGAGAAAGAAAATATATTTTTAGGGAGGCATATTTTTGGTTCCAGGAAAATGATTCTAAATGAGCAGTTTATTCCCAGGCACGGGGGTGTGTTCCTGGAATGGCTTCTGGGGCAGTGCCCTCCTCCCATCCTCCCCTTTCTCTCTCCTCCCCTCCTCTCTCCTCACCCAGCTTCCCCACCCCTGCACAGAGAAGAGGGCAGGTGTGTGAACACAGCTCCTGGGCCTGGGCTCTGCCAATGGTCATTTCCTAGTCCTGTGACCTTCGATGGACAGAGTGGGATGGCCTGTGGGTTTGAATGAAGACCTTGGTTGGGGAGGGGGCTTATCCTAAGAGCTCTGTCAAAACAGAGCAGCTGGTCCAGGAGAAGGGAGTGGAAGAGAGAAAGGCCCCAGGACAAGGAGTGAAGCCACCTGGGTTCTAGTCCCAGCTCTGCCACAGGCTTATTATGTGACCTTGGGGTCAGTCACATTCCGTTTTAAGGCCTCAGTTTTCTCTTCTATGAAATGGGCAGTTAAAGTAGGCCCTGCCTGCTCTGTCCATTCTAGATCACAGGGAACAAGCCTCCAGAATGTTCTCAGCCTCGTCCACACACGATGTCAGGATGAAGCCTCAAGCTGGAGCTCAGGGCCTTAGAGGCTCTCCTCCCAGGTAGGGCTCAGCCCCTGTAGGACCATTTCAAAGCACCCAATTCTCCAAGGCCTGCCTGCAATGGCCCAGGGGAGATGTCGCCACCACCACCATGAAGCCTTCCTAGATTCCCTCAGAGAGGAGGTAGCCATTCCCTGCCCAGGCTCCCTCTGTTTTTTCCTTTGTTTTTGTGGGACAAGATCTTGCTCTGTTACCCAGGGTGGAGTGCAGTGGCATGATCTCAGCTCACTGCAACCTCTGCCTCCCAGGTTCAAGTGGTCCTCCTGCCTCAGCCTCCTGAGTAGCTGAGACCACAGGTGCCCACTACCACAACCGGCTCGTGTTTTTTTTCTTTTGTTTTGTTTTGTTATTTTTTTTTTAGAGATAGGGTTTTGCCATGTTGCCCAGGCTGGTCTTGAACTTCTGAGCTCAAGTGATCTGCCCTCCCTAGCCTCCCAACGTGCTACGATTACAGGCGTGAGCCAACGCCCAGCCCAGTCCACCTCTGACTTTGCTGGATTCAGGTGATAGTATCTGGCGGGGTGGTAGGTGGCCATTCAGAGGCACATTTGCCATAAAATGAAGCTGATGCTTCAGGGCCCTTCATTTGCACAGCCGCTTTCCAAAGCCTTCTTCCTAACTGTGTACTCGAGATCCCTTCAAACCGTATAAGCTTCAGACCCTACAGAGGTGGGACCCACCTTGTTTCCACCCCTACCCAGCTTGGAGTCTCAGAGCTCTCCTCTCCCCTCAAGCAGCTCCCCTCCCCGACTGCCAATCTGGGGCTTCTTCAGCCACAGGCCCTGCTGAGTCTACACAGCCTCTTCCCTCCTACAAGGCCAGCCCAAGCCTTGCTCTGTGACCTACAGGCCACAGAGCTCAAACAAAATCTGATTACTCCCCCTCCTCGCACACCAGCCCTGAGGAACCTGGGGATCCACCAGCCCTCAGGAACGCTTTGGGATCTACAGTTTGCAAACCCTCAGCTCACAGACCTGGAAGAGGCCTGAGTTCAAATCCTAACCTGTGTCTAGCAGCCGTGTGTCCTGGGGTGTCACCTACCCTCTCACCCTACAAGGACTTTCCCAGCACACAGGGAGGTCAGGGAAGGCTGGCCGAGCCTGGCTCTGTACTAAGCGCGGGGCATGGCTCTGTGAGACCCTCATATGGACCAGGTCCCTTTGGCGGGCAGGAGGCTCCCCACGATTGAGGACCCCTGTTGCGGGGAGGCCAAGCCTTCTCCCAGTCACCCTGGTCCGGCCACAGGCCTTGCAGATCCTTCCCCAGTGAGATTTCCACTCACTGGGGCACCAGATGGCTTCTGAGTCTCCCCAGCTTCCCCTAGGAGGACTTTGGGGTCCTCCTGATCTGGAGCCCTCTTGTCAGAGCCCTGTTTTGGTTCCTCAGTTTTGGGGGTCACTGACCTCCAAGACTGCTGTCACTTGGACTTTCTCAGAAGCAAGCCTGGGCTGTGGCCTCCATCCTGACTCTTGGGCAAGACCGGAAGTTGTGATGGGAGATGGTTGGGGTGGGGAGGGAGCAGGATGGAGACGGGGGTGGCCAGGGGAGGCCGGGACTTGTTTTGCAAGCCCTGTGATTGCCTTGAGCTGAGACAGCACTTGTGTTTGGGAGGTCTGGTAAGGATCATAAAGTCCCCTCTGCCCACGGGGGACAGCTCAGCACAGGGTGAAAAGCCAGGGCTCTGTCATCACATGCCTGGTTCAAATCCTGGCTGCCCACTTCCTGGCTGGGTGACCTGGGATAAATTATTGAACTCCTGTGAGCCCCAGATTCCCCAGCTGTGAAATGGGACGAAGTAGAGAGCAAGCACCTGGACAGTGCTCACTGTGTGCCGGACTCCAGGGCTGGCCGCTCATTTGGTTCTCATAGTAGCAGCCCTGGGAGGCAAGTTTGCTTGTCGTGCCCAAATTACAGGCCTGTGGGGAGGAGTAGATGAGGGTGTGTTTGGCAAGTGCTCAGAACAGTGCCTGGCAGGTAGTAAGGCCTCCATCAATCTTGGCTTTTAGGATGCCATGGGACTGTTGAGGTCCAGAGAGCTGGTTGTCTTAGCCAATCCCCTGGGGGACAGGTAGAGTCAGGTGACAGCTACTGAGCACCCACTCTGTGTCAGGCCTGGGCGTGCCACTCTGAATAAGGCGTCTCAGGCTCACCTGAGTGGAGTTCAGAGATGCGGCTGAGGCGTCCCCACCCCTCTGCTGCTTGGTTAGAGATAGGAGGCCCTGTCAAGGGCAGAGAAGGCTCTGACTGGGGTGGGGGTGAGGTGGAAAGGTTGAGATGCAGCCACTAGGCGTGCCTTGTGGGGTTCCCCAGGGGCCAGACTGCATGAGTATGTCTGCATGTTGGTGTGTGACTGTGTGAATCCCCTCGGTGACTCTAATTCATTCATCAAACGCCTCCCAATACACCACTGGGCCTGGCATTGCAGTTTAACTGTTGGCCTGGGTCAGGATCTCAGCTCTCACTGCCAGTCGTGGTGCCTCGGCATATCTCCTATCTTCTCTGTGCATTGGTTTTTCATCTGGAAATGGGGCTAATGTGAGTGTGCATTTGATAGAGCAGTGCCTGGCCCATAATCAGCTCCACTTGGGCCCTTCTATAGCTACCGTTCATTTGGGATACTGAATGCTCCCACTTTTGAGCAAGACAGACAGTAGGGACTGAAAGCAGGGTGGGGAGTGCAGGATGAGTGTGATCAGGATGCCGGCAGGACAGGACCAGGCCTGATCACCCAGGGGACATCAGGAAGACTTCCCAGAGGAGGCAGTGTGTATTCTAAAGGCTGGAGGGGGCTATGAGTATTGTGCCAGGAGGCCGCAGCAGCTGGTGCCTGTGGGTGACGTTATAGTGCTATGAAGGGAGACCCTGAGTATGTGGGGATGTGGCTCCAATGCACAAGGAGGCCTGGGCAAGGGTGACTGTGCAGATGACCCATGTGCTTGAGGGCAGGAAATGTGTGCATCTGTGAACCCCAGGGAGACCTGGGACCGGGGGGGAGCGAGATGAGAAGGACCTTCAGGGGCCCAGACCTGTCTTAGTTCTGGCTGTGACCAGTGTCTTTGAAGAGCAGCAGGTGGCGCTCCTGGCCTGTCCAGACCAAAGATTCTCCACTGCCCCGCCCCCACCTCTTCCCCAGGATGTCAGGGAAGTGGAGTTGCTGCTTCCAGAAGTCTCAGAGCTGGCAGGAACCTCTGAAGATGGGCCATGCTCACTGCCCATCTTACTCATGGAAACCATCCTAATGGTCTCCCTGCTAGATAGTTCTCCGAGCCTTGAATACCTCTCAAGACAGGATACTTACTGCCTCTTAGAATTGCCACTGCTGTCTGTGGCCAGCTGACATCTGGCTCCTCATAATCCCCACTCTAACCCTGCCGGCCCTTTGGGAGCGCCTCAGGGTTGGTCTGTTCCTGGGATCTGCTCAGCATCTCTGAAAGATGATGTTATCCCTACATCTGAGTCCCTTCCTTTATAAGCTTCATCCCAGCCACCTTCATTGAACTCCATTACGATGGCAGGGAAGAGCTCATGTAATCCTCACAACCTGGTACCTGGCCTGGCACACAGCAGGCACCCAATTTATACTTGCTAAATGAATGAATGAATGAACTCCGCGTGATCATTATCTCTATATTACAGCTGGGAAATTGAGGCTCAGAGAGGTTAAGTCACACATCCAACACAATACAGCTCATAACTGGCAGAACTGGGATTTGAACCCAGGTACTTGGCTGACCCAGAGCCAGAGCTCTTCAATTCCAAGCTGTGCTACCTCAACAGAAACCAGCTTCCCACCTATTGCACCCCATCAGCCTCCCTGCCCATCTCCCCAAGGTGCCAGTCAAATTTGGATCGAGCATTGATGTCATGCCAAAAGATTTGAGAATTGAATTTTCAGAGGCTGGGACCTCAGAATTCCTAGTTCGAAAGTCTCCCTGTCTTCCCTGTCCAGGATCCCTGTCAAAGGGTGGTGAGCTTGCCTTTCATACCCTTTAGGGACTGGGCTCTCCCTCCCTCCTGGGGAGCCCCTTCTAATTCATCTCTACTTTATGTTGAGTTGACCTTTGTCCCCTGGTCCTCCTCCCAAGGGCCCTGCAGGACAAGTCCAGTTACCCCCAACACCAAAAACCCATGGCTGGTCCCCCAGAGTCTCTTCCTCTAGGCCTGCCCCTCCATTCATCCTGGTTTTGGTTCCCCTTTCCTTGAGGGAATTGTTCCAGTTTCAACTCAATTTCGTTCCCCTATTTTCTTTTCTTTTCTTTTTCTTTTTTTTTTTTTTTTGAGAAGGAGTCTCGCTCTGTCGCCCAGGCTGGAGTGCAGTGGCGCGATCTCGGCTCACTGCAAGCTCCGCCTCCCGGGTTCACGCCATTCTCCTGCCTCACCCTCCTGGTAGCTGGGACTACAGGCGCCTGCCACCACGCCCGGCCAATTTTTTGTATTTTTAGTAGAGACGGGGTTTCACCATGTTGGCCAGGATCTCCTGACCTCGTGATCCGCCCGCCTCGGCCTCCCAACGTGGTGGGATTACAGGCGTGAGCCACCACGACCGGCCTGATTTCATTCCTATTTTCTAATGGCAGGCTCTAAGCTGGGTGCTGGGACACAGGGGCCAGAGAGGAGAGTAACTGAGGGTAGAGACGTCCAGCCAGCTGTCATCAGCAAATAACCTCTTCTTGCTGGCTCTCAGCTTCCCCACCTAAGAAGTGAAGATATTGACAGACCGACCTTATGGGGTTCCTGAGAAATGATATAACACATGAAAGCGCTGGGCACCTGGCATGTGGTCAGGGTTCAAGAAATGTTTCACTCTCCCCTATCTTGCCCCAAAACACTTGGATGGGGGTGAGCCCCAGTAAATGGGAAACACGTTCATTGATTCAGCAAATTTGGATTGAGCATCGATGTCATGCCGAGCTCTGTGCTGGTGCTGGGGACATAGCAGTGAACAAGACAGACACAAAACCCTGCCCCCGCTGGAGCTAACACGCCATTGGAGACTTGGAGAAGTAAGAACAGCATGGGGTATGCCGCTGGGGATGAAGGTTAAGGGGGAAAAGGCACCGTGACCACACAGGGTAGAAAGACCACCAGCGCTAGAGACTGCCACTCAGAGATGTACTTTTCTCGCCATCCTGCACTGGAGGGGTGGTCCCATTCAACCATGGGGGGTCTGAGTCTCAGAGAACTGGGGGCCTTGCTGGAGGCGCACAGCTGGTGTGGAAGCAGCTGCGCTCAGGTCTGCGTGGCTTTTCCTCTGCAGATCCACAGTGACAGGGCCCAGAAGTGACCACCCCCGTGGTCCCCTGGGGAGACCGAGGCCCAGAGAGGGCCGGGCCCTGATCTGAGGTCACACAGCCCCTGGGTGTCCTGGAGGCATGAAAGCCCGTGGTCTTGGATGACCTCTGGCCCACTGGGTGGACTGGCTGAGTGTGTGAGGGTGACGATGGGAGTCCAGGAAGAGACACGTGCGTGGAGCCACAGGGGGAGGCTGTAGATGAAAACGCCCATGCGACCCCTCCGCTCGGCGACTTCAGGGAGCCAGGCCCGGGCCCTGGTATCCCACGCGGGACCCTTCCCTTCTACCTAGCACGGCGGCCGCGGAGGTGCGTCCGGCGGGCTCCGCGCCCTCCAGCCCCGGGATCGGCGAGGCCGGCTGCTTACTCAGGTGTCCGGGTGCCCACTCGGCAGCGCGGGGCTCCCTCTGGGTGGGGGCGGGGGCTGGGACTGGGGTCAGAGGGCGCGGAGCCCGCGGGGGGCGCACTGGGCCCGCCCCGCCCCGGCCCCTCCTCCCGCTCCGCCCGCGCTGGGGGCGGCCCGGCGGCGGCGGCGGCGGCGCACGCTTCCTGCGGGCGCGGCCGCTGTGGGCGCGGAGCTGCGAGGCGGAGCCGGGCGGCCGAGCCGGGAGCCCGCGAGCCTAGAGCGCGTCGGTCCAGCCGCCGGGCCGCGCCGCCGCCAAGCAGCCGCCCCGCGCGCCGCGCCTCGGGAACAAAGGCGCCCGCCCGCCGCCCGCCGCCCGCGCCGCCGCCATGAAGCCGGGGCCGCCGCACCGTGCCGGGGCCGCCCACGGGGCCGGCGCCGGGGCCGGGGCCGCGGCCGGGCCCGGGGCCCGCGGGCTGCTCCTGCCACCGCTGCTGCTGCTGCTGCTGGCGGGGCGCGCCGCGGGGGTGAGTGACACGCGCCCGGATCTCCGCCACTGCTCCCCGGGGCCGCCCCCCGCGCGGGGTGCCGGTCCCCGCCCGCGACCCCCCCTCCGGGACCCCGCTCCCTCCCCCCCGGCTGCTTCCCCCGGAGCCGCGGTCCCTGCCACCCCTCGACCCTCCCCCCAGTGCCCCTTTCCGCACCCTGCTCCCCCCGCCCCCGGAATCTCCCCCTAGCTGGCATCCGCGGGGGAGAGGCCGCCCCCGCCGCTGGTCATCTTCGGGGGGCCCATCTCTCCTTCCTTTTGGGACCCCTCCCCAGAGGGAATCCCGGGAGGGAACCCGATCGCGGGTCCTCAGCCCTGTTCCCCCACCTCCCAGTGGCTCCGGGAACTGTCTCCCCGGGGACGAAGCGGGACCCCTGCGCTGGCCTGGGAGGCGCGAGAAGGACCCGGCGGCGGGCTGGGGGTCGCCGTCCCGGCTGGGTGTGTCTTGGGGTGGGAGTGAGCCTGGCTTTTGCCTCGTGGGTGTGCCCAGACCATGGCCACTTTTTGGGAATCGGATCGGTTCCCCCTCCGAGGGGAGGGTGTGCATTTGGTTCTTCCCAGGGTCGCGGCAGCCGGCCAGGGCAGTGGGCCCGGGAGGGGGAGGTGGAGGTGGAGGGTGACTTGGTGAAGGTGACCTGAGGGGGGAGTGAGGGTAACCCTGTGTGTGGGCGTGTGTGGGCGTGTGTGGCCAACTCAGTGAGAGGTGCGGGGACCTGTGGGGCGTGTGCAGGTGAAGGATGTGTCTGCCACATGGGTGGATGCCAGCGTGCCCTCCCGTCCGTGGTCGTGGGAGGGTGACCCATTGTGCATGATGTGTGCCTGTGCCTGGCTGGGCCACTGTTGGCTATGGCCGTGTGTGGCTGCAGTGGGTGAGGGTGTGTGTGTGAAAGACCTCTGGTGGGCGTGTGCTTGGACCCATGAATGTGTGTGAGTGCACATAGCAGCGTGTGCATGCAGGTGCATGGGGGACCCTGGACATGGGACGAGGACCCCTGAGGGGAACCAAGCATGTGCAGGTGGAGGTGATGGTATGTATGAGGTGACCCTTGAGTGTCCCTTTGAGTGACCGTAGCAGCCATGCTTGGTCCCAGCTCCGTCAGGGAGGGCAGAGAAAGGAAGGACCTCATCCCCCTTTGAGGGATCCAGGCCCCAGATGAGTTCTTGTTGGACAAGTGTCCAGGTTCTGGCTCAGGCTGGCTGGGGATTTCGAGGTCCAGCCTCCCGGGTTGGTTCCAGGAGCTATGCTGTCCTGCATCCCCCAGGCTGAAAAGGACCCAGGCCTCTCAAGCAACACTGGGTGCCCAGCCGCCCTCTGCAAGTTCCTTCCCTCTCCCAGCCTCAGTGGGCCAGTCAGTAAGACAGAAGGAGGACAGGCAGGGGCTCCAAGCTTGCTTCTTGGATGGACAGGCCCCTCCTCAGCCTTCCCCATCTAGGGGGCTGTCAGCTGGAGGGAGGGGAAGTGTTGAGGGCTGACCTGTGTGAAGTGCCTGCTGGCCAGGATGTCTCATTCCCAGCTTTCCCCTAAGTGGGGTGAGAGGAAGAGGTCCCTGGGAGGGATAGAGACCCAGCACACCCTAGCAGCTGGGGTCGCCTTCTCAGCCAAATTTCTGAAAGACCATCCTTAAAATCAAAGGCTTGGGAATCACACAACCCTGGGTTCCAATCCTGCTACCCCCGCCGATTCGTGGCATGGTTTGGGCAGGTCCTCTTACTTCTCTGACCCTTGGTTGTCCCTCTGTGAAATGGGGCTAATGACCCCTTCCTCAGAGGGCAAAAATTCAATGGGATGACTGACGAGTGTCCTGAGAAGGAGCTCAGGAGTCATGTGGTGTGCACATGAATGAAAGGGGCTCAGGACAGAAAGCTTTAGACTTGGAGGCTAGGTGGAGCGCGGGGCAGGCCACTTTCCTTGCTGAATAAGGCTAATAATTCATACTCCACGAGGTGGTGGAAGGACTTAGTGAGAGCATTTAATAGCCTCATGCACAGCAGGGCCTCGCAGTGCAGGTGACCTGAATCTGAGAGGTGTGGCTCAGACCCAGTGTTGGGTGGCAGATCAAGCAGACCCCGAGAGTCTGAGCCCAGAGGCTGAAATGGTGGGTGCGGCCTGGGGGAGGGCAGGGACTGGGGCGCCTGGTGAGGTGGTGGGAAGTGGAGTGTCCTCCAGGCCTCACATCTTCCCATGGGTCAAGCTGTCAAGGAGGGGCATCATCCCTCTTGTCCTCATCTGGCTTGGGAGGAAAAGGGTTAATGGGTGGTACCTGGTTGCCGGGGTTCCGCACCAGAGGGAGAGGGCAGTGCCTGCAGCAGGTGGGACTGAGGTTAGATCAGAAGAGCCCCAGCCAGGGAAGCTCCAGGGGTGGCCTTGGTACATGAGCGGTGGCTGGCTCAGGGCAGGGAAGGGCAGGGACATGATGACCCTTGGGTCACCTGCCAGCCTTTGTGTGTGTGTGTATGTGTGTGTGTGTGTGTGTCTTCGTGTCTTTCAGGATGGGGATAGCAGGGAGAGCAGGCCTCATTCACACTGCAGATGGTGAATTGCAGTGTGTGTGTGTGTGTTTGTGTGTCTGTGTCTGTCTCCTGGCATTCCTTTGAGGAGTCCCTCTTCTGACAGACCAAGTTACCAGGACTCTGAGGGACATCTGCCTTTAAGGCCACCTCAGCTACTGTACTTAAGTCACCAAAGTTTTGGAGTGTGAGGATCCTGAACATTTTAGCTTTTGAAGCATGTTCTTTTAAAAGTCCAGGGCTTGAAGGGATCTTAGGTGTTAGTCTTGTTTGAATACTCCCAGTGATGGGAGACCACTACCTTGTGGCTGTGTGACCTTGTGAAAGTTACCTAACCTCTCTGTGCCTTAGTTTCCACCTCTTTAAAATGGAGACAATGCGAGAATGGAAGGGCTTAATTTGGAAAGCTTTTAGCCCAGTGGTTGGCACCTACTAAGGGCTCAACAAATATGGATTTCTTGTTCTTTTACAAAGTTGCTGTACTGTGGTTGGGAAGGTGGGAGGGGTGGGGAGTGGAAGGGTGGGAGATGTGTGTGTATGTGTGTGTGTGTGTGTGTTTGTGAGAGAGAGAGAGAGTAGGGATGGGGGTGGGGGTGGGGATGGGGTGGGGTGGGGGAATTAGTAGGGAATTCTTTTGAAGCTCAGCCCCAGGCCTGGTGGTTTCCCTTCCTTCCTCACCCTGTTTCAAGCATCCCTGCTCTTCTCCCCTCCAGGCTCCCCTGGGTGACTGTGAGCCTTGGGTTTCCAGGATGAGATAGTCCTCACCAAAAAAATGGAAAGTTGGGGGCCCCTGGGCTGTTCTGGGCCAGGCTCTTGGGTGAACCATCTCCCCTTCCAGCATTTGTGGGACAGGCACAGGGACACCACAGCTGTATGCTGCCTGTCAGCTCCCAAGGTACCAGGGGTTCTGGGGTCAGACACCTGCTGTGTGATTTCCAGTGAGGGATTTCTTTCTGTCTCAAAGTCCTTGTCTATAAAATGCGGACAGTAATGGTGTCAGCCTCACAGGGATGTTGTGATTTGGAAATGAGCTGCTTGAGTAGACCGAGCACACCTGCCACGTAGTGAGCTCTCAGGAGATGGGACCTTTCTGGGAGGGAGCATGGATGGGGTCAGGGAAGGCTTCCTGGAGGAGGAGGATTTTGAGCTAAGCAATGAAAGTGGTCATCACATGACAGTAGCAGGCTGTAGCCTGCCCTGACCCTCAGCTTTCTTACCTGTCAACTGGGGGCAAATACTTGGCTTTTAGAATCATTACTGGGGGCCGTGACTCTACCCTCAAGGCAGGGCTGGGATTTGAACCTGAAGCCTCCTGCTCTCTGGGGAGGAGTGAGCACAATGCCTCCAGCTGTGAGTTCAGTGTGTTGGGGGTTGGTGCGAGGTGAGCTGTGCTGGAAAAAAAAGTGAAAGAAAACAACAAACAAAAAACAAAAAAAATGGCCTTTTGAAACCCAGTGGCTCCTCCCACCTCATACAAGGGGGCATAGGGTCCCTGGGGGGTCCGGGGCAGCAGGAGTGGTGGCAGTGGTGGGGAGAGCGAGGGGGGGCTCATCCCAAGTGGGAGAGAGAGGTCATGTTTACCGAGAGCCCCGCCCACCAAGCACTTTACATGTATCGGCTTATTTCATCCTTACGATAATTTTTTGATGTAGGAATTATTAGAATCCGCTTTTTAGTATTTTATTTTATTTAGAGACAGAGTCTCACTCTGTCGCCAAGGCTGGAGTGTGGTGGCATGATCCTGGCTCACTGCAACCTCTGCCTCCTGAGTACAAGCGATTCTCTTGCCTCAGCCTCCCAAGTAGCTGGGATTACAGGCACCTGACACCACACCTGCCTAATTTTTGTATTTTTAGTAGAGATGGGGTTTCACCATGTTGCCCAGGCTGTTCTCAAACACCTGACCTCAAGTGATCTGCCCACCTTGGCCCCCGCAAAGTGCTGGGATTACAGTTGTGAGCCACAACCCCCAGCCAGAACCCCCATTTTACAGAGGAGAAAACTGAGGCACAGAGAGGCTCAGTGACTACTCAAAGTCACACAGCCAGAAGTGGCAGAGCTAGTATGAGCCAGGGCCTGACAGGCTAATGGGACTAGGCTGCAGTCCTAAATTTACCCCCTCTTGCTGTGTGATCTTAGGCAAGCTGCTTTACCTCTCTGGGGCCTCCCTACCCCCTGGATTATGTCTGCATTAGCTACTGTTTAGTAAATGCCTGCTCTTGTGGCGGGGTGGGGCTGGGAAGGGGGTTGGTCCCATATCTTTTCTCACCTAATTCTCCCACAGCCCTGGAGGTCAGTGATGCTGTCTCACCCTCTGGGAGGGATTGGCCAGGGCTCTTCCTCGTCTGCCGCCTCCCAAGGCTCTGTAGCCCATAAAAGCAGCTACTCTGAGGGCCACTGGGGGTGTATGGGGTGGGGAGAGAGAGCTTTATAAACTGCGAAGGGCTGTCAGCAAGATTGTGTGTGCGTGCATGTGTACATTTGTGTGTGTGCCCACACATGTGTATGCGGAAGGGAGTTTATGTCGGGGTCATGTGGTCAGGGCACAGGAGAGGGGAAATGTTTGGAATCTCAGGATGAGAGGGGTCTAAAAAGCCACCATAAGCCCTGATATGTGCCAGATGCCCCCAGTGTTGGGGACTGAGTCTGCAGAGGTGACCAGGCCTGCCTTTAACCCCCTCTGGCCCTTAGAAAGTGTGTGGAGGCCAAATCCATGTTCTTCCTGCCCCATCTCTGAGCACTGGCCCCATTGCAGCCAAGATTCTCTCTGGCCTCATAGTGATTGAGGCTTAGAGATGGGGTGTGACTTGGTGGGGGTCCCCCAGCTGTCAGGAGTGATGTCAGTGCTTTCTTGATAGACTTTGAGCTTCCTGGGCAGGCTCGTGGCTGCCAAGTTTTCTCACTGAACCCCCAGGGACCACTCTGTGCTTGGCGCAGGCTCGAGTGAATGATTCAAAGGAATGAATGAATGAATGAGGGAATAAAGGAATGAAGGAAGCCGGGACTGTGAGCTATGGAGCCCAGGCAGGGGCTTGTGTCCTTTCCTGTGTAGGTGGGTTGGGGACAGTGAGGCTGGCAGAGTCCTGCTGCATGCAAGGCATGTGCCCGTGGGCTGGGAGGCGCCAGGGGGCTGCATCGGGCGGGCCTTCAGTCTGAGGTCTGAGTGCCAAGGCACTGCCACCACCACATCTGGGCAGGACCGAGGGACTGTGGCTCTGGACTGCAGCCCAGCTGCTTGGAGCCCTTTGATTTTGTGTCTCAAGGGACAGGGTGGCCAGAGCCAGGAGCTGCCCAGGCCCTTGCTCCCATCATCCCCCCCAAACCCCTGTCCCAGCAGGGAGCAGGGTCTGGGCTGGTCCTGGACTTCCTGACCCGTCTCACTGGCCCCTCCAGGCCTCTGTCCTCCATAACATCACATCCTGGGAACATCGGGCTGGCTCTTGGTAAATATTTGTTGATGGCACCCCCCACACCCTCATTCCCCTTGGCTCCCAGCCTCCCCAGATTCCAGGAGGCCTGGTGGCCTTCACTTCCGGCCCCCCTCCCGCCATGGCCAGAGGGGCAGCCACTCCCCTCCCCCACTGGCCAAGCCCAGTCTCAGCGCCAAACAGGAAGCCGTGATTACAGGGGGAGCCTGAGCGGCCATGGCTGAGGGCCCAGCAGTGGGGGTGGCGGTGGCCCCAACAAATGATCTGGCCCTTTTTTTACCTGGCTGCTGTGGGTGGAGGGCAGGGAACGCCTATGCTGGCCTTTTATACCAGGTGGAGAGGGTTCTACAACCCCTGTTGCCCCAGCTGGCTGAGGCCTGCCTTCTCCCCACCCCTGGCCTTGGTGCTATGTCTGTTTTGGGGTGTCCCAAGCCTGAGGGGGCAGCTTGAAGTCATCGAAGGAGTAGGGATCCTGGAGCCAGCTGATTCAGGGTTGAAATCCTGGCTTTGTCACATTCCTGCTGTGTGACCTTGGTGAGTTCACCTAACCTCTCTGAACCCGCAGTCTCCTCTTCTTTAAAATGGGACCTCAGGGTTGCTTGAGAATTAGTAATATAAAGTAATAAAGTAAATAAAGTACTAAAGTAATAAGGAGCGGGCTGCTCCTGCAAATCTTGTTTTTTTCCATTCACCTGCCTTGGTTTTTGTTCTTTTCCTGTCCCTCTCTGGGTCTTACTGAAGAACTACTGCTTGCGGGTGAGGAGCAGGGTTTTCTTTTGGAGAGAGTGGGAACTAAGTTTGAATAATCATGGATGGCCTGAAGGAGAACTCTGGGGGTGGGGGTACCCTTAGAAGGAGACCATGGGCCGGACTCCCAGTTGGAGCCAGCAGGACTTAAGCCAGATTAGAGGAAGCACATTCTAGGGTCCGTGGTGCTGAGTTTCTGGGGGGCTGGTTCTCCAGAGCTGTTGGGCAGCCTGCAGTCCATCCTGCATGATGACTCTTCAGGCCCTTCCAGTCCTGGAACTCCAGAGAGGCCTTGTTATTTGCAGCTTGAGCCCAGGACTTGGTGAGACTGGGTGCTTTCCATTTTCCTCCCAGCCAGGGAGCATCTCTGCTGTGTTCTGTCTGTCACATGGGCCCTGGCCCAGAGTAGGTGACTATTGATGTTTACGCAGGATCTCAGGGGTGGAGAGTCCTAGAGAGATGGCCAGCCCTACAGCCTGACATCCCACAGCTGATGGCCCAGCCACAGCCTGGGGCCTTGCCAATGGATTGGGGCTGGCTCTCCAGCCTTAGATGGTCCCACTGAGCCTCCCACCACTCTTGAGGGGCTGGTGGGATTCCCCTTATTTAGAGGAAGGCTCAGAGATGTTACGCCACCTGCCAAAGCACACACAGCCAGGAGCTGGTGGAGCCTGGTGTTCATTTGCCCCTTCTCCTACCCTGGAGCCCCATCTGATCTTGTCGTCACATCCCCCACTTAGCCAAGTTTTCTGGGGGTGCAGCTGGGACTGGGGATAACACTGACTTGGGCCTTCATCCTGCTTTTGGATGGGCCATGGGCTTCCAGGGTGCTGTCTGGTGCTGCTTCACCCTGGGGTTAGCCTTGGCCCAGGCGCCCCTAGAGATTCCTGTACCCCCTGCACTGCCAGCTAGGACCCCCCCATCCATCCTGCCCTCCCCCATCCCTGCCTGCCAGCCCAGACTTTAATGAGGGTAATTTAGAATCAATCACCAGCGGAATCTGGGAAATCTAATTGCAGCAAACTGATTGCCAATTCGATTGCGGGCACCAGGGGGCTGTGGGCGGCTCATTAGACTTGTCCCCCTCCCTGGGCTGGGGCTTGGGGGGGCTCCGTGGGGGATGCAGGGCCTGAGTAGGCAAGGCTCCTGGAGAGCTGGGGGGAGGTGGACTGTTGTTTTGGGAGCAGGGGAAGGGCATTTTTACCTGACAGAAGCCATACACTATTCCCTGTCCAGGCCCACAGTTGGGGTGTAGGTGCCTGTGTCAGTCTTTACCCTCTGTCATCCACCCCTTGCTTACTGCCCCCTCCTCAAGGCCTGGATGCCATTGTGGGGGGGTGTCTGCAGCTGCATCTTACCTGGTTCCTGCCTTCAAGATGCTCCCTGTGTCAGGGAGACAGACACAAGCACAGATGATGACGAGGAAGATGATGAGAAAGATAACGGCCAATACTTACTGCTGCATGTCATGTGCTAGGTGCGGTTCTAAGTGCTTAACATGCTTTATCTCAGTGGGTCCTCACTATGGCGCTGTGAGGCAGGCATGGTTACCCCATTTTACAGATGGGGGCACAGAGGCCCCGAGAGGTTGAGCAATGTGCCCACAGTGGGGCAGTTAGCAGGACTCTGAGCCTGGAGCCTGGGTGCTTATGGAGATGCTCGTTCAAGGGTGTGGGGAAAAGAAAGGGCGATCAGATTGTTACTGTGTCTATGTAGAAAAGGAAGACATAAGAAACTCCATTTTGATCTCTTTCTTTTCCCCACACAAGGGCATCAGGCAGACGTGTGGGCTCCTGCATGGGCGCCTGTCTTGATTGACTGTGTTGCTCACTCAGCAGACATTTACTAAGCACCTGCTGTATATGAAGCCCTGTGCAAGGGGGCTGTCAGTGTTCAGTTGTGTCGTGTGTGTCCTGTGTCTTGTCTGGCCATGTCTTGCTTCAGGCAGGTTTACTGGCGGCAGGTGCATGTGCTTTTGTGAGGTCTCAAGGGGGGAATTGAAGAGAAGCAGGGAGGAAGCCCTACCCCTCCTCCCTGACAGGCTGAGCCCCAGCTCTGCCATTAGAAGTGGGTGGATTTTGGCTGGGCGAGGTAGCTCACGCCTGTAATCCCAGCACTTTGGGAGGCCAAGGCGGGTGGATCATGAGGTCAGGAGTTCAAGACCCACCTGGCCAAGATGGTGAAACTCCATCTCTACTAAAGATACAAAAATTAGCCAGGCGGTGGCAGGTGCCTGTAATCCCAGCTTCTTGGGTGGCTGAGGCAGAGAATTGCTTGAACCCGGGAGGCGGAGGTTGCAGTGAGCCGAGATCGCATCACTGCACTCTCGCCTGGGTGACAGAGCGCGACTGTCTCAAAAACAACAAGCTGGGCTTGGTGACTCATGCCTGTAATCCCAACACTTTGGGAGGCCGAGGCGAGCAGATCACAAGGTCAGGAGTTCGAGACCAGCCTGACCAACATGGTGAAACCCCATCTCTACTAAAAATACAAAAATTAGCTGGGCATGGTGGTGCACACCTGTAATCCCAGCTACTCCAGAGGCTGAGGCAGGAGAATTGCTTGATCCTGGGAGGTGGAGGTTGCAGTGAACTGAGATTGTGCCACTGCACTCCAGCCTGGGCAACAGAGCGAGACTCCATCTCAAACAACAACAACAACAAAACGAAGAAGTGGGTGGATTTGGCTAAGTGACTCTTGACTCAGCCTTAGTCTCCTCTTCTGTCAGACAGATCCAGTGATCCCTGACCCGTTAGGTGGTGGTGAGGAGTGGTGGGAGGTGCAGATGGTTAAAAGGAACCTGCTGCTGGGTGATGACTTTTAATTATTATACATTCCCCAAGGTGGTTGTGTCTCAGAGGTGAATTTGCCACTAGCCTGTCAAGTGGTAGCAGGCAGCCTGTTCCCTCTCTGGGCCTCCACTTCCACGTCTGTTAAATGGGAAGAGTGAATGGTGACCCAGGGGCCCTTGTAGTCTTCAGATTTGAGGAACTATCAGAAAGACCTGAGGCCAGAGACAGGGCCTGACCTAGAGTTGGCTTGGTGGGGAAGGGCAGGCAGGACGGCTGGCCTGGGTGGGGAGGGGAGGCCTGCTCCCTTCACGTGGCTTGTCTCTGGTTCCTCTTGGGCCAGGGTAGGAGGCATCTCTTTCCTTGCCCATCACGCTGGGCACCACCACCCTCCCTGAACCCTGGAACATGATCATCAGTTCCAAGCTAGCTGGGGGCTGGGCAGGGAGTCCAGTACCTGGGTCCTTATCCCCACTGTGCTACTGTTTACTGATGGCCCCTCTGTGTCTGGTCTCAGCCGAACACTAGGGACCCCCAGGGGGCTCAGCTTGGTCCCTGACATTAGGAAGCTCTCAAATTCTGTGGGGTAATGAGAGGTTGATTTAGACCCTGAAGACCAGGAAGGCTCCATGGAGGAGGCGTCCTTTGTACCAGGCCTTGACAGATGGCAGCACATCGATAGGGGGACTAGGATGGAGAAAGTCTGAGAAGTGGGGAAGGTCGCAGTATATCAGGGAGCTACCACATGTGGAGAGGGGAACACGCCTCCCTTGGCGGCGAGGGGTCACTGCTGTAGGGGGCCGAGCTTTCTGATGAGAGTGTTGTTTCATGCCTTTAACAGACAGTCACCAGGTACCTGGTGGGTGTCTGGCCCTGTGCCTCAGCGTTCTTGGGCTGAACAGTTGAAGCCCACAGGTCCTCCACATGGAAGAGCTCACTGGCTCACAAGGTGGGCTTTGAGTCCAAACCAAGGCATTTGGGTACTGTCCTGCAGGTAGAGGGTGCTGCCCTTCTGTCGTGAGGAGATAGCATGAGATGCCAGAGCTTGGAGGTGACATATTGAGTTCTGCCCATTGAGTGCCTGCCACTCACAAAACACTCTGCCAAATGTCTCATTTATAAACAATCCTTAGCCTTATGAGGGAGATGCCATTGTAATCTTCATTTTACGAAAGAGGAAATCAAGGTACAGAGAGGTTAAATAACTTGTGCAAGGTCACAGAGCTAGTGAGTGGCCCAGCTGCGATTTGAATCCAAGCAGCCTGCCCCTGGAGTCCCATCTAGTACATAAGCACTGCTTCATGCTGCCATGTACATTTCTAACTGTAAAGCGTGGTATCCCTACAGGATGAACGTAGGGCCAATCAGGCCTTGCTGGGTACCTGAACTTGTGTGGCTGTTGTCGGGCAGGCCCTTTCCTGGGACTTTGGGCTCCTGGCTTCCACATGGATCTGTTCTCTGCAGCATATTTTCTGTCTGTATGGGGCTATGGGCAGAGGCTAACCCAGGCTGGGGAAAGATCAGATGGCTGGAGAGGATTTCAGCTGGAAGGGCCCTTGAAAATACTCGTGTCCAAATTGTTCACTGTTCCAAAGGGGACACTGAGGCCAAAGCATTGATCTCGAGTCATCATGAGTATCTTCTGAGAGTCTATAATTCAACTTTCTTACATGACATTTGGGGAAGTTGAGGATCAGAGAAGTGCAATGATTTGTCCAAAGTACAAAACAAGTTGATGGCTGAGCTGGGACTAAGAGCTCTGTCTCCTGACTCCTGGGCAGGGCACTATCCCCTGTACTATGTTCCTTTTCTGTACTTGTCTCTGCTCTGTCCAGAATGCAGGCTCAGCTCCTCCCACATCCTTCTTCCAGGAAGCCTTCCTTGACCACCCCAGCTGCCCATATATGCCCAATATTTCCTATGCCAAATTAATTCCCATCAGTGCCTTCAATGCACTTCTCCAGCCTCATCCCTTTGCCTTCCCACGCTCCTGTTTTTTTGTTTTTGGCATGGACTTTTACTCTGTTGCCCAGATTGGAGTGCAGTGGTGTGATCTTGGTTCACTGCAACCTCCGCTTCCTGGGTTCAAGCAATTCTCCTGCCTCAGCCTCCTGAGTAGCTGGAACTACAGGCCCATGCCACCATGCCTGGCTAATATTTTGGATTTTTGGTATAAACGGGGTTTTACTATGTTGGCCAGGCTGGTTTCGAACTACTGGCCTCAAATGATCCACCTACCTCAGCCTCCCAAAATGCTGAGCCCAAAATGCTCCCAAATGTAAGCCCAGTCTGTACATCCCACGCTTCTACCAGCCATCCTGAGCACAGAGCATACCATTGTCTCTTTTTCCTTCATGCCTACCCAGATGCTCTTCCCTCTTCATGGACTGTTCTTTTATTCTTCGGTGAACTCCTACACATCCTCTAAAACCCAGCACAGATGTCTCCTCCTCTGGGAATCCAATAATGACCCCTCCTACCAGCCCCCAAGCACAGTAAGCCACTCCTCAGCCCCCTCACTCCTGCCTCCCTCTTCTAGGTTCCTAGGTGCCTCTTCTACCTGTTAGGATTCTTTGCCAAGCCCAATTATGTTATTTCACTTCGTAGCGTCTGGTTCCCCTCAGGGTTACATTGTTACCACCTTGGAGCTCTCACTTGGATACATTGTTGCAGCTGCTAATTCCCCATTACATCATCTCCCCTCCAACCCTCACACATGATACTTTGTTACATTTCCCCAAATTCTGACATTGCTACTTTGTTTCTTTTCCCTGCTTTCACACGTCCTCAATCTGTTTCACTTCTAGTTCTCCCCTGTTGTCACATTTGGTCCTTTCTCCCCAGCCCCCGGCTCATGTGACCACCAAGACTGGGAGAAGAGGAAAGTGGAGCCTGGCAGCAGGGAGCAGTGGGCACCCAGTGAGCTATGGAGGTGCAGGCGGGGAGAGGTGCACTGGAGCCTGTTTGGCTTCGTCTTTCTGGAGGGTGGACAGACTGTGGGCTCGGAGGCTCAGGCTCGGTTTTGAGGAGACCTCCTCTCCAACCTCCCTCCTCTCCAACCTCCCTCTTCTCCATCTCCTCCTCCGTCTCTGCTCAGCCCCCCTCCCTCCCTCCCTCCTCCCACCCTCCTCCTCTTACTCACTTCCTCCCCCTGCTCTGCTTCCCTAGAGGCCCTTATCTTGCTCCCTGGCTGGTTGGAACCTCCCATGTCCCTGGTTGTGACCCACCAGGGCCAGAACCTGAGGGCTCCCCTTGGGGACAGGGGTCTTGAGGGCTGAGGGGGTAGTTAGGACCAAGGCTAGAGGGATTCTTGATTCTTCTTTAGTTCCTTGCCCTTCCGGCCCCAGAACTCACAGTTCCCTGCATCCGTCCCTCCTGAAATGGAGTTTTGGGGCAAAGAGCCAGGAATCAGCCCTGGCCTTGCTGTTCAGATGAGGAGACTGAACCCAGAGATGAAGTGTGGCTGTTGAGGGTCACTCAGCAGTGAGAAGTGGAACAGCTTCCCCGGGGCTGAAGCCCCTACATGGCCTCTGGGAGCTGAGCCCTGGCTGGCTGGATTTTCTCATGTGAGCTGGGGAGCTGGGGGGCTTGTGGGGACAATCTCAGATCCAGAGGGAGCTCAGCTGTGTCTTGAGGGATGGTCTGCAAGGCTGCAAGTGAGGCCAGGTAATCCTTTTTCCACGTGGAGCTAAGGCCATGTTTCTGTTTAGGATGTTAGTTTGGGTTAGGGGTTTGCGTGTACCTGCAATATGTGTGATGGTATGTTGTTGTGTGTCTGTGCTGATGCATGGGGCCCTGGTGTCTTTGTAGGAAAAAGTGTTTGTAGCCTATGCCAGGGGGATCAGGAGTCCCCCAACTGCTGTCCCTCCCCCTGCCTCAGCTCCAGGGGCTTACCCCCAACACTGTGGATTAAGGAAGTTGGGAGACTCTCTCTCTACCTTGGGAGGCTCAGATGCATGCTTACAAATGGAGGAACATGGACCTGTGCAAATGCCCTTGTCCTGTGCACACATGTAGAGACAGAGACAGGGACACACATACGCTGCCATGTGCACAGGTACCACCCAGAGACACAGCCCTCCACGCTAACATGGACGCACTCAGACCCACACAGGCATCTAAGCCACTCGAGACAGCCCTAGGCATACACACATGGATGCACCTAGACAGACACACACGCCCAGAAACACCCCTGAATGTGCTTGGATGTGTGCATGTGCATGCCTGTGTACGCCCACACATTCACACACACACATACACACACTCCCCCCACACACCCACACACTCTCACCCACACACTCACACTCATCCACACACACACTCTCACCCACACAGACACCCCCCACACACCCACACTCACCCACACACTCACACTCACCCACACACACCCTCACCCCCACACACCCCACACACACCCACACTCTCACCCACACACTCACACTCATCCACACACCCACTCACACTCTCACCCACTCATACACTCACCCCCCCATTCATCCACACACCCCCACACACTTATCCACACCCCCCACACTCATCCACACCCCCCACACACTCATCCACACACTCAATGCACACACTCTCACCCCCCCACACACACACTCTCACTCCCCCCACACTCACACACACTCCCACACACTCACCCCCACACACTCATCCACACACTCATGCACACACTCTCACCCCCCCACACTCTCACTCCCCCCCACACACACCCTCTCACCCACACAGTCACACACATACTCATCCACACACATGCACTCTTACCCCCACACCCACTCACACACGCACACTCACAATCACACACACTCTCACCCGCACACTCACACTCATCCACACACACCCACACACGTACCCCACACATACACCCACACTCTCACCCACACACACTCATCCACACACACTCTCACCCACTCACACCCACTCATACACACCCCCCACACATTCATCCACACCCCCCCACACTCATCCACACCCCCCCACACACTCATCCACACACTCAATGCACACACCCCCCCACACACTCACTCCCCCCCACACTCACACTCCCCCACACTCACACTCATCCACACACTCACCCCACACACTCATCCACACACTCATGCACACACCCCCACACACTCTCTCACTTCCCCCCACACACACCCACACACACACATACTCATCCACACACTGTCATCCCCACACACTCACACACACTCTCATCCACACATATGCACTCTTACCCCCACACCCACTCACATACACGCACACTCATAATCACACACACACTCTCACACACACACACTGCTGGGGCTCTGAGCTACCAAAATATGTCTGTCCTTAATCCCGACTCTTAATCCCAGGGTCTAGGAGCCCAGGCCAGAGGGGCAGCTGGTCATCTGGCCTCGTTAGAGGTGATTAAGTCAGGAGCAGTGTGTATGGTGTGTGTGTGGAGGGCCTCAGAGCTTTGTTTTCTGCCTGACCTCCAGGGACACTTCTCACTCCCCCGCACCCTGCACTAAAAAAGCAACCTTGGATTCCTTCGGAGATGCAGTTATATGTTATTTACCACACTCTGGATGCCGGCAGGCTGGGGGGTAGCAGGAGAGGGAGTGTGGCTGTGCCCCTGAGGAAATTGACAGCTGGGGTCAGAGAGGCCAGGAGATGCGGGTCCCTTTATTTCACCACCTGCCTGGGGAAACCCTGATCAGAGTCTTCGGCACTAGGGCCTCGTGGGGATTCTGATTTCTGGGGGGGATTCTGTTTCTTTGATCAGAGCATTTCTGACTTATGGGAAAATGATGCCCAACCAAGAGATGTTGAAGTTGGAGCCCTGAGCAGGGAGGAGGGGTGGTCGCCTGAGACTAGGGTGGGATGGGGACGCCTCCATGAGGAGGAGACGCGTGAGCTGGGCATTAAGGGTGCTGGCTCCTGGGGCATTTTGAAATTTTTGGTTGTCATAGTAGTGGAAGTGCAGCTGGCATTGGCCAGGTGGGGGTCGGGCTGCTAAATGGCTACAGTGTCCAGAACAGTCCCGCTGGTGGAAAATCGTCCTGCCCAGGTACCAATAGTGTTGCTTTTGACAAATGTTTGGTCATGAGACATGGTGGGGGGGGGGGGGGGGCTCCTGGTGGGTGGGGTGGGTATGGATCATGGCACAGTGGTGAGACTGTCTTTGTCATGCTGTGGGAGGGAGGAACATTCCACACTGCCTGGGGCACCGTGGAGGTGCACAGAGATTGCATGGGCCGATTCCCCTGACCCTGCACCTTCCCCACCCTCAGCACTTCCCTCCCTTTTGCCTTTCCATGTTTACAGGGATGTGTGTCCCGTGTTGTGTCTAAGGGGATAGCTGTGATAAATGGTGGAAAGAGGGCGTTTGGGCATCAGCCCAACTTGGCTCTTGGGCTGGCCTTTCCCTGGTGGAGCTCCCTATAGGGGAGGGGGCCACGCTGCTGTGACTCGGTCCCTAGTGGCAGCAGCTGGGCTTCTGATCCTGCCGGGGGAGGCTCAGGGGAGGATGAATCAGCTGAGACTTGACATGGACTTGGACTTGGACTTTGACCTCTGCATGTCAGCTGGGTGAACTTGGGCAGGTCACTATACTTGTGTCGTCCTCTGAGCCTGTGTTGTCCTCTGTGAAGCTGGAGGGTGACCATGGTGCTACAGGGTGTTGCAAGAGCTAGGGCTTACTTGGCGCAGAGTCCAGCACACTGCTCTGCTCACAGGCTGCTACTAGTCATGGTAAATGTTGGGGGAGTGGCCATGAGAGCCCACCATCACCACAGAGGTGGCAGTCACTACCCATCCTCGTCCTGGGTTTGGGGAACAAGACTGTGTTCTAGCAACAGCCACTTGCCTGAAGTCCAACTTTGAGTCCATCTTTTCTAGCCCAGTTCCTCTCCCACAAGCACTGTCTACTGCAGAGCTTTGGTTTCTGTTTGGTAGACTGTTTTAGGATCATTCATTCATTCATTCATTCCCTGGGGGCCTGGGGGCCTGGGGCTAAGGCTGGTGGGCAACCTTGCCCTGGTGGAGCTCCCTACAGGGGAGGGGGCCAAGCTGGTGTGACTAGGTCCCTACTGGCAGAAGCTGGGCTTCTGATCCTGCCTGGGGATGCTCAGGGAGCTATTCCTGGTGGAGTGGGTGGGTCAGCTGAGACCTGAAGCAGTTTGATTCAGGGAAGCCACGTTCAGGTGACACATGAGGAGTGGAGGCCAGGCCTTATCCCTGGGCTGCAGGGATAGGGGCCAGGGCACTCAGGGTCCTTGAGCCCTGGCAGGTGTTTGGACTCTGAGCTCAGTGGGGGGAGAAAAAGAGCCTGTAGCTGTGTGGAGAAGGGGCTGGCAGGATACCTGGGGTACGCAGGACCTGCAGGAGGCTGGAGGAGGATGTTGGGGTGGGGGGGTGAGCACTGGGTCTTCTTTGGCTCCCTGCACCCCATTGCTGAGGGGCAGGGGGTCCTTGTAGAGTTCTTGGCCTCCCCTCTCAGGATCCTTTGTGGTCCCTGCCTGGCAGTCTAAGGCACTGTGAGGCCTCCTCCCTTCTTTTTTTTTTTGACGGCATCTCACTGTGTCGCCCAGGCTGGAGTGCAGTGGCGTGATCTTGGCTCACTGCAATCTCCACCTCCCGGGTTCAAGCCATCCTCCTGCCTCAGCCTCCTGAGTAGCTGGGATTACAGGTGCGCGCCACCATGCCCAGCTAATTTTTGTATTTTTAGTAGAGACGGGGTCTCAAACTCCTGACCTCGTGATCCACCCGCCTCAGCCTCCCAAAATTCTGGGATTACAGGTGTGAGCCACTGCTCCTGGCCTCCTCCTCCCTTCTTAATGGCTGAGAGATCAGAGTCTGGGAGGCAAAGCCAAGGTGTTGAGGCTCAAGACAGGGCCTAAGGTGTTTTAGGCTTCATACCTGAGTTCAGCCAGGCAGGAGAGAGGGGGCTACCGAGCACCTTCCAGACAAAGGCCTGGTAGCTCCAGCCCAGGCCTAGCCCAGGACAGACAGGCCTCTGCCAGAGAGTAGAGTGGAAACCACCCGAGGGGCTTGGCGGCTGCCAGCTGTGCTGGGCGGAGCTGGTGCTTGGGAGCCAGGTGAAGATGGGGCCAGGGTGAAGGGTGGGGCCTGAAGAGGCACCTGTCCTCAGGGTTGCCCTAGACAGCCATGGGGACAGAGGACAGATGGACTTGAGTTAAAATTCAGGCGTGTTTTACCACTGGGACCCTGATAGGCTCTGCCCCTTCCCTGGCAGGGACATATCCTCACGCCTTTTCCTGAGGGCAGCCAGGGGTGAGGCACATGGTCAAAGGGTGGGGTGGGGCATCCGGAACCACTGAGGGCTGCAGCTGGAACGCTGGGGTCGAGGGTTGGGGACGGCAGATAGCCTGGGTCTGGAGTCCCTGGAGTCTCTGAAGACTCTGGGCTGAGCCTGTCCCCCTCCACTGGCCCCACCTGACAAAGTGGCCTTTGAACAGCCTAGAAGAGGCAGTTGCTGAGCTGGGCTTTCCACTTGTGGTCTGCGGAGTAAACGTTTGCCTGTCTGGGGGCGGGGGCTGTGGAGGCTTCACCTGAGGCTTGGTAAGAAGATGTTCAAATGGGAGAGGAGGTGAGCAGGGCCAAGACAAGCATGTTGTCAGGATAAGGAACGCTGGGCTTCTCTGAACTTGAGTCCAGGCTCTGCTGTGTGACCCTGGGCAAGTTTCTTGTCCTCTCTGAGCCTCAGTCTCATATTCATTGTTATTTTTGAAACAACAGCTTTATTGATATATAACTCATATACATCTTGCCCATCTAAAGTATTTAATTCAGTGGTTTTTAGTATATTTACATAGTTGTAAAGCCATCACTAATTTTAGAACGTTTTTATCACCCCAGAAAGAAACGCTGTACCCATTAACAGTTGCTCCTTGTTTCTCCACAATCCCTGCAGGCATAGGCTGTCACTAATCTATTTTCTGTCTGTATGGATTTGCCTATCCCAGACATTTCATATAAATGGAATAATATAATATGTGGTCTTTTGTGGCCAATTTCTTTCACTTAACATAATGGTTTCAAGGTTCATCCACACTGTAGTATCAGTATTAGTTTATTTGTTTATTTTTGAGACTGAGTTTTGCTCTTGTTGCCCAGGCTGGGGTGCAATGGCATGATCTCGGCTCCCTGCAACCTCTGCCTCCCAGGTTCAAGCAATTCTGCCTCAGCCTCCCAAATAGCTGGGACTACAGGCACGTGCCACCACACCTTGCTAATTTTGTATTTTTAGTAGAGATGGGGTTTTATCATGTTGCCCAGGCTGGTCTCGAACTCCTGACCTCAGGTGACCCTCCCACCTCGGCCTCCCAAAGTGTTGGGATTACAGGCGTGAGCCACCATGCCCAGCCTCAGTATTAGTTTTTTTTTCTTTTGCCAAATAATATTCCATTGTATGAACATACCACATTTTATTTATTCATTCATCAGCTGATGGATATTTGGGTGGTTTCAATCTTTTGGCTATTGTGAATAATGCTACCTTTTTTGGTGTGTGGACATATATATTTTCATTTTTCTTGAATATATACCCTAGGAGTAGAATTACTGAGTCATATGGAAACTCCATTTAACATTTTGAGAGACTGCCAGCCTCTTTCCTAAAGCGGCTGTGCTGTTTTACATTCCCACCAGTGGTGTGTGAGGGTTCCGATTTCCCCACGTCCTCGCCAACGCTTGTGATTATCTGACTTTTTGATCACATTCATTCTTGCATCCATTCATCCCTCAAGTATTTATAGAACATCTATATTCAACAAGGCAGAAGGCCCACTGCAGAGCTGGGAAGGGAATTTATCCCTTGAAGAGTTGTTTAGAAGATTCCAAGGCATAATATCTAGAACAACCCCCACCAAGCCCAGCACATAGTAGATGCTCAGAGATGGGAGACAGGGAGTATCAAGGAGAGGATCTGGGGGTGGTCAGCAACCATGGGGCCCCCAGGAATGGAGGAAAAGAGGATGGAATCTGTACGTGCTGACCACGTACTGTGTGTGGGAACTGGTGCTTCAGTCCTTATGACCCTCTGGGCCATATCGTTGTTCCATTTGCAGATGGATGGAACTGAGGCTCAAGCCAAGCAGCTTGTTCTGGGTCACTAGGCTGAGAAGTAGTCAGACTGTGGGCTGAGAGCCTTGTTTGGATCATCTTATTTAATCCTCCCAACCCCTGAGGTCAGTCCTATTATTATACCCATTTAGTAGGTGAAGAAACTGAGGCTCAGAGAGGTAGACTGACTTGCCCAGAGTCGCGTAGCTGGTGAAGTTCTGTCCTGGGATTTGGAGCCACGTAGTCGAGCATCAGAGTCCCTGCTGTGTCTCCCAGGCCTCTGGAGGGGAGGGTGAGGGCTTGGACATGTCTGCTCCCTCCTTCCCTCCCTTTCTCACCCCACTGTGTCCCATAGAGCCCCATCTGGGGTTGGAGACAGTCCTTGGGGCAAGTGTGGCCCTAGGCTGGCTTTTGAGGGCCCTGCCAGCCCTTCTTCCAGGCTTTTTGTCTGATGCCTTGCTCTGTGCCTCAGTTTCCCATCTGGGTGATGGTGGCGGTGACTCCCAAGGCTGCTGTGGCTCAGATCATCTGAGTCTGGCTTGTTCTGTCCCTAGAAGAGGAGCAGCCGAGAAGCCAGTGGGACTGCTCCAGGCTGGGGGCGGGGAGTGGCATCTCCACTGTGTGTGAGTTTGGGCTGGTTATAAATAACCCAGCAAACAGGAGGGTGCGGGGAACCACAGCCCGCCTCCTCAGGAGGAGAGGCCTGGACACACACACACATTCTTACAGACAGGGCCGTTTCAGTTATGTGTGTGTGTGTGCTGTGTGTGCCCAGGGTGTATGCTCAGCATGTGTGTGGGGAGGGCTTTGGGGAGCCGTCAGAGCTGTGCAGGCTCCCGGGACAGCTGGAAGGGCTGGGCCTGCTCGGGCTGACTCCAGCAGGTTCTCTTCAGTTCCCTGGAGGAGGCTGGGGTCAGCCCAGCGAGCTCTAGGGCTGGCGAGGTCCCTGGAGCCCCCTCACCTGGCTTCAAGTGATTCCAAGGTCAGGCTGAGGATCCTTCTGCTCTTAGGGGCCTCCATGTGCTCCTCCAGCCCCTTCCCACTGCCACGTCCCACCCTGCCTGCTCTCCCTCTCCCTGCTCCAGTCCTGAATCCCATCCTGACTCTCCGGCTGAGCTCACTGACCTCTAGCAAGTCGCCTGGGCTTTCTGCCTCTGTGGAGTAAGGAGGCCCATTTCACTGGCTCCTGAGAAGGTAGAGTCCAGTGCTTAGTGTGTGCTCAGTGAAGGCTGCTTTCCTCCAGTCCTGGTTGAGAAATGGCCAGAATGTATGCTCCACTGGGAGCCCACTGATCTGCATATTTGCATATAATTTACATAAACATTTTATGACAAAATATGCTGGGATCAGTGTCTGTTTCTCTTCCCTCCTCCCAGCTCACTTGGAGTCCTCCTGGCTGGATTTTGGAGGGACCAGAGAGAACTCTTGTCCATTCCTCGGTTTTACACACAGGGAGACTGAGGCCAGAGAAGAGCAGGGCCTGCCTCGGGATCCCATAGTGATTGGGAGCAGGAGGCAGGTGAGGCAGATCTCTGGGGGGTGATGCAACCCACAGTATTCACTGAACAAAGACTGATGGAGGCTGACTGTGTTCCAGAAGCAGTCTGAGCCCTGCGGTTAGAGAAATGACCACACAGACCCAGTCACTGCCACCAGGAGCAATTGGAGGGGGAGACAGACACATTCCTCTGAAGCCCGGAAATAAACCAGCCAATTTTCAGGCAGTGGTGAGCGATTGAGGACTAGCTCTGGTTTTGCAGACTAGCTGGGCATGTGGGGACATCATTTGGGTGGATTTGGTGGTTCAGGGAGGTGAGCTTTGAGTGGGGACACAGTGTCATGTCCCAGTGCCTACTAACTGCCTATCACCACTAGGCACGTGACAGCTGGTATCTCTGTGTGTTGGGGATCATTATTCCCATTTCATAGGAGGACAGAGCAGGCCCAGTGAGGCGAAGGGATGTGACCAGGTAACCAGTTTGGGAGTGGGAAGCCAGGGTGGGAACACCTAACTCCACACCAGGTTGTTCCTCGGAGACTCCTGGGCCCCAGGAGCGGGCAACCCTTGCCGTGTTTGCTGGCAGTGACAGTCATGGAGCCTGGAGACGGACTCCTAGAGGCACCTGCTGGTGAGTCATGGTGGGGGCGGGGGGTGCCTACCTGAGCTGGGCCACCTGTCGTGTGAGTGCGCCTTGTCCTCCATTTCTACTCACTCCCAGGCTTTCAGGCTGTCTCTGTACAGGGAGCTGAGTGTGAGGTGGTGCTGGTCTCTGACATTTGCCCTGCTTTTGAGAGCCTTCTGGTAGGGGAAACTGATTAGGGCTAGGAGCAGGTGTGCTCTACAATCCAAAGGGCATGGTCTTTGGGGTTCAGCTAATCTTGGGTTCAAATCCTGGCCCATTGCTGTGTGACTTTGAGCCAGTTGCTTCACCTCTCTGAATTTTGGTTTGCCCATCTGTGAAATGGGAACGGCAATCTCTTTCTGGTAAAGTGTTTGAGAAGAGAAATGAGGCAATGTGCATATAAGGAGCCTGGCACTTAGTGAGAGCTCCCTCCGTGGGGGCTGTGATCATTTTCGTAAGGGATGGAATGGCCCAGCCTTTTCCAGAAAAGTGCTCAGTGGAAGGAGTCTTGAATCACAAACTGGCATTCCCTGCAGGCATTCTCAGGGGTTCAGGAGTTCACTGAACACAGGATTTAGACTCAGCAAGGCCAGAATTCAACTCCTGTGTGACCCCACTGGTGGCTTAACAGGCTCAGTCTCCTCATCTATAAATGGAGACCATATTATCTGCTTCCCAGGGCAGCTGAGTGGGTTCACTGAGATCCGGTGGAAGGGCCTGTTAGAGTGATGGGAGCATGGTTGGTGGGCCTTCTCCCTTAGTAAATGACAACACAGTGGAGGTACTGAGTCCCCAAGAAAGGACTTCCTAATTTGGACCAGGGAGATGGTTGGCGTGCGTATGTGACATTCAAGCAGGCTGACAAAGGAGGGATTGTGTGAGCTGAGCCAGCTTCGTGGGGACATATCTAGTGCCTAGGATGGTGCTTGGCACACAGTAGGAGCTTAATAACCGTTGGTTTTACTGATTAACCAGCTGAGTAGGTGCTGGCCAGGCAGAGATGGTGGGGAAAGGTATTCCAGGAAGCAGGAACAGGCCTGAAGGAGCCCGTGTTCCCAGAACTGTAAATAGTTTTGTGTGGGAGGAGTATGGGGGTGGGCAGCTGGGAGCGGGGTGTGGGGGGTGCTGCTGGGTCTGGAAACGGGGCCTCAGTGGGTGGTCCTGCTCTCAGGCACGAGCTTGGGGACAGGCATCAATGAGCAGTGTGAGTCAGGGTGGCCAAGAGTGACGTGAGAGGGCAGGTGGCTGGGATTGATGGGGCGGTGACGGAGGCGTCCCAGCCCTGGGTTGAGGAGGGGGCCTGGCTTTCCCAGGGTTGCATTGTCAGCTTCTGTCTAGGCGCAGGGGACAGAGTGGGCTGCTGTAGGGCAGCCAGTCTGCACCTCAACGGAGACTGGCCAGGCCGGCTGAGCCAGGAACAGGGCTGATGGGAGAAGGCGGGCGGGTGGGTGTCTGGGCACCACAGGCCAAGGTGGCCGCCAGACAGGCTGATGCCAGGGGAGGGAGCCAGGTCCTGCCAAGCCAGCCTGCCTGTGGTGAGGCTCGGTCGGGCCGCTGGGCCCTGCCAGCTCCCTCAGAGGCTTTTGTGTTCATTTCCTTTCCACCCCCCTTTTCAGTTTCCTCGTAAGGTTCCTCACGAACAGTCTCAATGGGGTCTCAGCAGAACCAGGGGACCCGGAAGTTTCACAGACCAGAGAACACCAGGGATGGAGACTCAGGGAGAATGTGTGCTCTCTAATAACAAAAGTGCTATGGGTTTATCGTAGAAATTGTGGAAAATACAGAAAGGTCCTGAGAAGAAATTAAAGCTGCCTGTAATCCCACCACCCAGAGAGAGCCTCTGGGAACCTTTAGTTATAATACAGCATTTAGAAATTCACTTTGGTAGTGAGTTCATTAAAACAGGATCAAGTTCTACATATTTTTTGTAATCTATTTTTTAAACATAATGATGATACTCATATTAATAGCCAGCATTTACTGAGCAATTTGTTAATGGGTGAACATGCCCAGCCTCCTTCTGTAAACCCCACGAGGTGGGCATTCTTATCTTTGTTTTACCAGTTAAAGCAGCCTGAGAGAGTTAAATATCTGCCCAAAGTCACATCGGAATTGAGAGAGCCATCTGCATATTCCTATCAACAGCTATACTGTCTTGTCTTCTGATGATCAATATGTACATTTTCCCACATCCTTCAATATTCCTTGTAGCAAGTAAAAAAAGCCTTCTATGATGCATTTATGTCTTTTAATAACCTCATTAGACAGTGTAGATTTGTGAGAACTCAATTGTTGATAGCTGCGTAATATTCCATGTTATGGTTGTACCCTCATTTATTTAACTCGTCCCCTGTCGTTTGGTATGTGGGTTATTTCCATTTTTTCCCTCTCGTAAATAACGTTGTCCTGGATCTCCTTGACCTAAGGATCAAATTCTTGGGAGTCCAGAGTGTCAGAATCAGAAAGGCCCTTAGACCACCATGCTTGGTTTTCCATTTTGCAAATGGGGCAAAGGAAAGGCAGAGAAGGGGGAAGAGGATTTGCCCACGGTCTTGGAGGCTGTGGGCGCCTGAGCCAGGGCTGCTACCTGCTCTCCTGTTGGGGCTGGGGTGGGGATGTGGGTGGAGGCAGGTGCCACAGTGGGAAAAAGGGCATCCTGGGGGGATGGTGGGAACACAGGGCTGGGTAGAGGGCGGACTGGAGGTGACAGGAGAGATACAGGCTTGGGGTAGGGAGGGCTCTGCTGCCATGATATCTTTGCAGAGGAGTTGACTGGGATGGGACAGGCCCAAAGGGAACATTTCCTGCCCTCTGAGCTGCCTTTGTAGATGGGAGTAGGGGGTGGGGATGGTTTGGTTTGTGAGAGGCTTGAGTGTGTGAGTTGGGGCGAGTGGGAGGGTGTGTGTCTGGGCTTGGTGGATTTTTCTTGGGGGGGTCTGCGGTGTTTCAGCTTGGCCTTCTCTGCCCTCCCCATTCCACTCCTCCCCGGGCTTCTGCTCTCTGGGACTTGGGCTCCATAGCCCCTTCCCCAGCAGGTGCAGTCCTCGTGCCCCTCATCTCCAGCCACAAGTGGGTGTGGGACTGCCGGCTTCCTGGCCAGGGCAGCTGTGGCTGGGTGGGGGTGGGGACTGAGACATCCCCCTCCTGGTCCAGGCTCCCCATTGTGCAGCCCCCTTGGCTGTCTTGCTGCCCGGAGCCTGGCCCCAGCCCACATTCCTGCGGTGATGCTCTGGGTCTCCGGGGTGGATCTGGTGAGCGTGAGGGGCACTGAGTTCTCACAGGACTGAGGGCTTTTTGGGGACGGAGCCTGCAGGGATCCAGAGGGCCATGCTGAGACACCCTCCCTCCCTGCCTCGAGGAGCTAGTAGTTACGTCGCTGTGTGTCTTTGGGCAAATCACTTTACCTCTCTGAATGCTTCGTGGCAGACTAACCCCGCCCCCTCCTTTCGTGATAAGCAAGGCTTTCCCCTCTCTGTGCCTCAGTTTCCACATCGGTAAAAGGGGAGAGTTGAACTCAGTGATCCCTCAGGCCCAGTGTAGCCTTGAAGTTGCAGCCTGAGGTGGGAAGTGTAGGCTGTAGGAATATAGACAAAGCCTTATACGGCTCCGACTGTGTGCAGGCATGATCTCACTTGATTCTCACAACTGCCCTGTGAAGTATCATTGTTGGCCTCATTTAACCAAACAGGCTCAGAGAGGTTAAGTAACACATCCAAAGTCACCCAGCAAGTAAGCAGAGCTGAATTTGAATCCAAGACTGTCAGAACCTAAAGCTGGGCCCCCACCCCTTGCTCATGTCGCCTCTGGTCACCAGGAAAGTGAGGCCTGAGTCTGGCTAATTAGGGGAAGGAAGCTCGGGCAGAACTAATTACACTCGATTTTATTCTTGGCTTTTTGCAACATGATTAGCGCCGCACAGGGGTGCCGGGCTCCTGGCCCCCAGCCTGCTGACCTAATTTGTGTGCTTGTGTCTGTTTCTGTAACTTGCCCTTTCTCCCCCTTCATCCAACCTCTCTCTTTTTGTCTCTTTCTGCACTCTCCCCTGCTGTGTGGCCTTGGCAATGCCACTTAACCTCTCCGGGCATTAATCATCTCATCTGCCTGGGTGTAGTCATCCCAATTTGGCTTCCCTCATGAGAAGGTTGAGGCTTACATGAGATAAAGACTTGGAAATAATAATAGAAATTTTAACATAAACTAACAGCAATCGTGGCTACATTGATTTATTCATTTTTCACTTGCTGTTGGGTCCTGTGCTTAGCCCCTTCCCACAGCAATGCTATGAGCTGCATAGTCTTCTCATCATCTCCATTTTACAGATGAGAAAACTGAGGTGCCGAGATTAAATGGCTTGCCTGACAGCCAACCGGGTAGTAAAGAGGAGCTGGTTCATTATGCTTTGCCTCTGTGCTGACCGGTTTCTCTAGGGAGGCTCATGGTGGTGTGGGGCTGGGCACGAGAGACCCCAAACTCTGGAGTGGGCTCTGAGGGAGGATGGGGTGGGAGGGATGCACTGGCCTTCCTGAACGTGTCCCCTGCCCTCAGAGTGAGTGATGAGTGGGTGGGTAGAGGTAGCCGTGGAAGTGAGGAGACTTAGCTGATATCCAGCTCATTTGGACCCTCACCCATCACAGCCCTGATGGGGTGCTCCTGGGAGGGAGGGGGCTGGGCAACCTGGGAGGTGGCACCTCCTTGCCCCTGGCCCAGGGGAGCCTCCCCAGCTGCTGCTCTGAAACTCTAGGAGAGGATCGGTGGGAGTGGATGTGGAGTGAGAAGGCCTGTGGGTCACTGCTGGGCCTGGTCCTTTCTGGGCTGGGAGCCTGAGGTGCCTCTGTGGAGTGAGGCTGTGGGTTAGTTCCGGAAGGTGTGGTGACTAGGGGACTGTGAGGAAAAATGGAAGTGGGGGGCATCAGTCCACTAGGAAGGGTGCCACGTTTCATCCCGATGTGTGTGCGCACTTGTGTGTACCCGGAAGGAAAGTGCGTGTTTGCGTGCACGTGTGTGTGGAGGGAACTGGGATGCAGGTATTGTGGACCTGTTAATGGCATGTGAGGCGGGATGTATGTCTGCTGGGGCAGGTTCAGGGAGGGACAAGTAGGCTGCGCACATGTGGAGGCAGGGTGTTGGGAGCGCCCGGTGTGTTGGGTCCCGTGCTCAGCCCCTTCTCCTGCAATGCTATGAGCTGCATAGTCTTATCACCACCGTGTGCTGGCGCGTGGGTGTGGATGTTGGGTGGGCATGGACGGCTGTGGGCATTGCTGAGTTGATGTCATGCAGGGGGTGAGGGCAGCTGCGGGGCACAGATGTATGAATTTAGCCCTGGACAAGCAATAGGTCTGGGGGTGGCCCAGGAATGTCCAGGACAAGGGTTTCAGAGACAGAGGCCTCATGCCTGGACTCTAAGCCCTGCCTCAGTTCCTGCATCTGTGGAATGGGGATGATAAAACCCTGGGCAGTTGTGATGCTTAAAGGAGGCTGCATAAATAACATGCTCCCAGCACCTGGCCTGGGGCAGGCCCTCAGCAGCAGCGGGCAGAGGTCTCTAGAGTGCCCTGGGAACGCTCAGCCGCTCCCCTGGGACCTGATGCTCAGGCCTTCATGGGCCGCTCGGGGAGCCTCCGCTGGGTGTCCCCTCCCGAGATCAGTGGTGGCCGGAAGCAGAAGATTCAGTGCTTCCGCCGGGCACGCTCGCTGTGTGTGTGGGGTGCAGCCAAGAGGAAAGGTTGTATCCGAGTTGTGAGGTTCATGTCTGAGTCAGAGGATGCACCTGCCGAGGGTGATGTCTAGGAGCGATGTGTGTTTAGGGAACATACGTGGCCATGGCGGTGGGTCCGTGTTGTGGGCCTTGGTGAGGTGAGTGTGGTGCGTGGGGTCAGGAGAATGCTGAGGTTTGTCGGGGGCATCCGTGGGGTGTGTGGTGAGGAGAGGAGTGTGTGTGTGTGTGTCTGTGAGTACCCTAGGGCATGTGTACATGCAGCTAGGGGTGAAGTAGATGGGTGAGTGTGTGCTGGTGTGGGCTGGGCTGTATTGCCTATAGGCTGTGGTGAGTATACAGATTGGTGTGGGCAAACATTGCACTTAATAGTGTGTGTGTGTATCCATTGGGGTGCATAGTACATGCAGAAGAATGTATATGCATGAGGATGTTGGGCTGCTGTGTGTGTGTGTGTGTGTGTGCGCGCGTGCGCGCGTGTCTTGGGGGTATGGAAGCCTCCTATCAGGCATGGGGGGGTTGTGTTTTCCTGGAGGGGGCACAGTGAGGGTCAAGGAGAAGCTGGCAGCGTCCTGGGGCTTTTGGATTCAGTTCTCCTTTAAGGGAATGGCATGGATAATTATGCTTATTATGATGGATTATGCAAATGCGGAGGTCGTTTGGGGGTCAAAGGCTGCTTGTCACCCTCCTCCTCAGGCATTCTGTGACTCCTAAGGCTTTCCCTGCTGCCTCCCAGGCTCCGTTCCCCAACCCCCGTTTCTCTGTCCCCTCTGGGAGTTGCAGCTACCAGCACCCCCTCTGTAGTGTTCCTGAGAGGGCCTCATGAGTCCCAGCGCCCATGCCTCATGAGTCCCAGCGCCCATGCCTGCAGGTCCCAGGTGTCCTCGCATTAAGTTCCCGCTGAGCATCCCAGGTGGGCTCAGGGGTGACTGGGCCGTTCCTCCCCCTGCACGCCCTGCCATTGGGGATGCTTGCTGTTCGGAAAGAATGTACTCTTGGAAGCAGGTTTGGAAAATTACTGAGGTGGCCCCTTCCCCAGCCTTGTCTCATCAGCATGAGGCTAAATTAGGATGTGTGAGTTCTCCCCTCTGCCTCCCACCCTTGCCTTCTCTCCTTCTCTCGTACCCCCAGCCCACCCTCCCCGTCTCTGCCCCTCTGCCCCCTGGCCTCCCTCAGTCCTCGCCTGTCTGTCACCGTCTCTGTCTCTGCCTCCCCCTTCCCTGTCATCCTCTCAGTTCCCCCGTGATCTCTCCCTCTCCTGCACCACCCCATCTCTGTGGGGAGCTGCAGCTCCTGGTCCTTAGCATGGAGAAGATGGTCGTCATGGTAACGGTTGTCATGTCGATGGCTACTGAGCTGGGGATGAATAGTATGTAGGTGAGCGCTACCTGAGTGGAGGCTGATGGGTTTCCAGGAGGCTCGATGCTTGTCTCTGAGCTCAGAGCTGCACAGCAGGCCCAGCTCCTCCTGCCCCATGTGAGTGGCTGTTTTTACCCCCAGGCATGCTGACACGCTGAGCCCTCTGTGGCTGCTTTTAGGTGAGCATGTTTCAGTGTGTGTCTGTGCATGTGCTGTGTCTCTGGGGTGTGTCATTTCAAGGGTCTATGTGGCATGGGGGTAGGTCTTTGGGTTTGTACAGGCTTTTCTTGGAGCAGGAAGTTAGGGGCTAAGTGGCACTGGTCACTGAGGAATCTTGGGGACTCCCTTGTTTTGGCACCCACATTTACCTCAGTTGGGGGCTTCCAGGGACCACAGACCTCTTAGTATCCCTCCTCCCAGCTAAAGGCCTCCCAGCCACTGCCCAGCCTACTGGGAACGATAGAAAGACAGTGAAGACAGCCCTGGGCAGGGGCAGGAGCTGGAGCCTGGGTCCCTGCTCAGTCCCCATTCTTCTGTGTGACTTCAGGCTGCTTGCCAGAGAGCTGGAGGGAGCAGGGACTCTGGGTTGGCTGATTCAGGTTGTGGAGGGGAGTGCCATGGGGAGTTCTAGCTCCTCCACCCTGGGTATTTTTCTTTCTGGGCAGAGGGGAGCTGGGGAAAAGTTGGGCCCTACTGCTCTGAGCTCCTAGAATGTCTAAAAAGGAGGAAGACCCAGCAATTCGTCACGGGAGCAATTACACTAATTGTTCCACTCCATGACTCACTGGTAGAAAGTAAATACTGATTAATTCATTACTTTGAGACTATGTGTGTGTGTGCATTTGGTGAGGGGGCACCTCCTGGCTCCCTGCCCTGGCTGGGCTGGGCAGGGCTCTGGAGCAGGTGGTTGAGGCTGGGGATATGAAGACAGGATTGAGATCCTCACTCTGGCTCTGTATCAACTCCAGAAGGGGGCCCATCAGTGGCAGGGGGTGAGAGGCTGGGCCCCAAATGCAGGGCCATTCCAGCCCTCGCCTGCTCACACATGCCCCAGGGCTCCCCACAGCCAGCCCAACATTGCGGCTGCTCAGAGACCACCCCAGACCTACTGAACCACTGAATTTAGTTTTCACAATATTCAGATGTGCAGTCAAGATGAAAAATGACCAGTTTCTAAGAGAAAGTCATCAGCCAGACACTGAAAGCCTTCTGGGATGGGACCCCAGGTGACTTGCCACACCCCACCCCTGCCCTGTGAATTATTCACACACGCACTTTCCTTCAGGGTACACACAAGATCTCTGTCACCCACGTGGATGTCACTCAGCCCACAAGGGCACCTGTCGCCCTTCTGGGCTCACCCAGGCTGCCAGTCTTGGGTGCCGAACCCTGTGTCCACCTCTACCTTCCCTAGGCCCAGCGCTGGCGCAGTGAGAACTTCGAGAGACCCGTGGACCTGGAGGGCTCTGGGGATGATGACTCCTTTCCCGATGATGAACTGGATGACCTCTACTCGGGCTCGGGCTCGGGCTGTAAGTACCCCCCTCCCTACCTCTGCCTGGGGGCAGTGACCAGTCTGTATCCAGCCCCAACTCTGAGAAGCCCACGGGGGGCTTGCTTCAGTGAGGCAGGGGGCATTCACTGCATGGGTCAGGCAAGTTCTTCTTGCTCTGGATCCCCAGAACAAGAAGGGCAGAACATCCTTCTGGGGATAGAACAAGGCCTGGGAGGACCTCAGGGCCCAGAATGCCCAGGTCTCCAGGGTCCCACATCTGCATCTTTGTGTGTGCTATGTGGCTTTCTCTGCAGACCTTGCTTGGTTCTGGTGGTCCCGTCAGGTGCAATAAGCTGTGGCCAATGGTGGGGTTAGGGCAGTGATGACGCAGGGCAGGTGCTTCAAGTGGTGCCTGGGATGGCCCCGCCCTGGGGAAGGGGAGCCAGGGTCAGCTGGGTCTAGCAGAATCTTGGGAGAGAAGGGCACCGCGAACCCCACTCTGCCATGTAGCAACTGTGTGCCCCTCGGTGCTCCCCCTCCCTGAATCCCTGTATTTTCACCTGTGGATGGTGAGAAATACTTCTTCTTAGTGCCTCTAGGAGCGTTTGGGATAGGAAGTTGGGGTCTGGCACAGAGGAGGAGCTCTCAAAATGGTAGCAAAAAGAAGGCAGCTGAGACTGGGCCCAGTGAGGGCATGGGCTGGCATCTGAGGAGATGGTACGGGGTCTGCACACCACAGAGCTGGCTGCCCACAGCCCTCGCCTCTGGTCTCCCCTCCTTAGCCAAGTCCTTTGAGCCTCTTTCAAATTAATCTTTGTAAAACTCGTTTCTATTGGGTCACATCTCTATTCGCAAAGTTCCCTGGCTCCCCTCCCTCCTGCCTGGTTCTGAGCCCAGGAGCTGGCTGTGGCTTCTCCCTCCCCCACCCCCGTCTCATTTCCTCCCAAGTTCCTTCACTGTCCCGGCTTTGGCTTTGCGTCAGCCAGATTGCTCAAGCAGTTCCCCTGCCTCAAGGGCTTCTTTTCCCTCTTACCCTCCACCTCTGCCTCTGGGGGAAGCCCTTAGTGTACCACCCCTGCCTTGAGCTTGTGGTAGGGGTGCCTTTGGGGTCTGACTCTTCCCAGAATGCCACTCCTGTGTTCCCCTGCAAGCCCCAGCAAGTTTTGCAGCCAGTAGTGCCTCAGTTGCTGCTGCCTGGATTCAACCTCATAGAAACTGTAGGCTGGGTGGGCAGGAATAGTCAAGGAAGGCTTCCCGGGAGAGGCGGCCCCCAGAATTTTTGACTTGGCAGAGAGAAGTTGGGGAACATCAGCAACTGGCCACCTTTAGCTGGGCTGTGCCTTCCTCCTTTCTCTCATCTTTTCTGGGAAAATTGGGCAAAGAGAGGGGGTTGGGAGACCTAATCTTGATGGCCATTGCTTACCTGGGATCCTCATGCCCCTCACAACCACCCAGCTCCCTAGCTCTCTCCCTCTCCCCCACCCCCTCAGACTTCGAGCAGGAGTCGGGCATTGAGACAGCCATGCGCTTCAGCCCAGATGTAGCCCTGGCGGTGTCCACCACACCTGCGGTGCTGCCCACCACGAACATCCAGCCTGTGGGCACACCATTTGAAGAGCTCCCCTCTGAGCGCCCCACCCTGGAGCCAGCCACCAGCCCCCTGGTGGTGACAGAAGTCCCGGAAGAGCCCAGCCAGAGAGCCACCACCGTCTCCACTACCATGGCTACCACTGCTGCCACAAGCACAGGGGCCCTGACTGTGGCCACAGTGCCTGCCACAGTGGCCACCGCCGCCCCCAGCACCCCTGCAGCACCCCCTTTTACGGCCACCACTGCTGTTATAAGGACCACCGGCGTACGGAGGCTTCTGCCTCTCCCACTGACCACAGTGGCTACAGCACGGGCCACTACCCCCGAGGCGCCCTCCCCGCCCACCACGGCGGCTGTCTTGGACACCGAGGCCCCAACACCCAGGCTGGTCAGCACAGCTACCTCCCGGCCAAGAGCCCTTCCCAGGCCGGCCAACACCCAGGAGCCTGACATCCCTGAGAGGAGCACCCTGCCCCTGGGGACCACTGCCCCTGGACCCACAGAGGTGGCTCAGGTGAGGGTGTTGAGAAGGGACAGGGAGGAGGGCGGAGGAGGGTGGGTCAGGGGAGGGATGAGGAGGATGGAGCTGGACAGGACTGAGGACCAGGAGGCTATAGAGATGAGCCAGACAAAGTGGGGGCGAGGGGCAGGACCAAGGGACGGAGATCGGATAGGGAGGGAAGAGGGACAGAAAACGAGGGCTGGGGTGGTTGGATCCTAATGGGATGGGACATTGGTGGGGAAGGAATTGGGTGAACGTGTGCATTGGTGACAAGGGGGGGCCGGGCTGAGTGTTTCGGCTGAGAGAATTAATTCAGTGGTCTGGCAGCTGGATTAGAATCTTTCCACTGCCACTTCCTAGTCACGGGACCTCAGGCCAGTCCCTGATCCTTTCTATACCTCCGCTTCCTCATCTACGGAAAGGAGAAAACAATAGAATGTGTATCATTTCATTGTGAGCATGAAGTCTCCTGACATCCACAGTGCTTAGAACAGCGCCTGGTGATGGTACAGCCAGTGGGTTCTCAGCTGCTGTCGTCATCACGGTTGTTATTATCATGGGTCTGAGGGTGGTTAAGAGCTGGTGTATGAGAAGGCATCACTCGCCTTGTGGAGGGCTGCCTGGGTGTGGCTCAGTGCTCAGCACTTTACCTGTGTTAGCCCCAGCCCTCATGCCCACCCCACGGGCAGCACTGTGGTCATCTCATTTTACAGACGAGCAACTGTGGGTGCACAGGGAGGTGAAGCCACTTCCCAAGGCTCCGCAGCCAGCGATGACAGTCAGGATTTGAACCCAGGCAGTTGGTGCCAGAGCCGGGCAGTCTCGCAGGGCCAGGGCTGCATGTGTGTGCATTTGGGATATTCTGGATGGGGCAGGGGAATTGATGGGAAGAGGATGAAGATGTCAGGAGTGCCAGAGATGGATGAATCCCAAGGACATGAGAGAGGTGGTCTGGTCCCAGCTGGGTGCACTGAGTAAGATGGAGAGGTGGGAACATGGACTGGGTGCCAGAGCCCTCTGCAGCTGGCCTCACTGTGGAAGGCCCTTGGGCCGTGGCGCTGCCTTGGGGTCAGTGTCAGTCCCTCTGACTCCCCAGCCAGCTCCAGCAGGATGCAGGCCCTTCCCTTGCCTCCTCAAGCAGCTGGGGCAGCCTGGTGTTTTCACACAGACTTGGCCAAGCAGGAAGGGGAAACAGTGATGGGGCACGGAGCCCAGGAGAAGGTGCACAGGGCCCAGGTTGCTGGAGGAGCCATTGCGCACGCTGTGTACGCTGGGGCACTGCTGCAGCCTCTTTTCAGCCTGGACACCAGGCCTGCCTTTCCATGCCCACCTTTGAAGTAGCGACATCCCTGCTCTGATGGCTCCCACAGCCCCCACTTTGGTCTCATCATTCCCAGCTCTGATCCTGCCTCCGAGTGGTGGGAGCCCTAGAGATTGTCAGTCACTGAGCTGGTTTCCGGGACACCTGCCCCTGAGGCCATCATATTCTGCAGGTTGTGCTCTTGGACTGGCCTCCAGGCTACAGGATGCTCCCCTGCCTTAGGCATGGACTGGGACCAGGCCCACATCCATAGCATCTGCACCCAGCAGTTCCCAAACAGCTTCTCGGCAGGAATCCCCCAAGGATTGTTACTAAAGCAGCTGGAGGGGACATGAGGGGGACAGGATGTGGCCAGAGCAAGAACAGAGGCAGTGTGTTAGTGGTTAGAAACACAGACTCTGGAGACAGATAGATCTGAATTTTAGTTCTGTCCCCCATTTACTAGCTGTGTGTCCTTGGGCAAGTCATTTATGCTCTGAGCTGACTTCCTGCTCTGTAAACTGGGGGCACTGTTACACTCCTTCATGGGGATAGTGTGTAGCACAGTGCCTGGCATGTAGGGAGTGCTAAGTGTTAGCCCCCCAGGGCAGTAGGATGGTGGTGGGGGGTTATGCATGCATGTGTGGTTGTCCTGGGCTCATGCCACCCTCTCTGCAGACCCCAACTCCAGAGACCTTCCTGACCACAATCCGGGATGAGCCAGAGGTTCCGGTGAGTGGGGGGCCCAGCGGAGACTTCGAGCTGCCAGAAGAAGAGACCACACAACCAGACACAGCCAATGAGGTGGTAGCTGTGGGAGGGGCTGCGGCCAAGGCATCATCTCCACCTGGGACACTGCCCAAGGGTGCCCGCCCGGGCCCTGGCCTCCTGGACAATGCCATCGACTCGGGCAGCTCAGCTGCTCAGCTGCCTCAGAAGAGTATCCTGGAGCGGAAGGAGGTGCTCGTAGGTGAGGCTTGGGGTCTGGGCCAAGGGGAGCCTGGGAGGATACCAGAGTGAGACAGCTGGCTGGGCCTCAGTTTGCCTCTAGGAACCCAGAAAGGAGATCAGGGCGTGGTTTCCTAGGAGCCAGATAGGAAGGAAACCTGAGAACTCAACCCCCTAGGACCTGCCTTCTGGCTCCTCCCAACTTTCCTCCTTCCCAATATCCAACCCTGACTTCATGTCCATCTCTAGGTCTTTCCTCAGTGTCCTCTGACCCCTCTGTGGACTCTGACTTTGATCCCTGCTTTCCTGGGCCACACTGGCTGACCCCCTGGGACCTCACTTCCTAGATGCTAATCTCTGACCCATCCTTCAGCTTGACCTTCCCCAGTTTTTGACCCCAGTCCCTGTGGACCTGCCCTGGCCGCATCTAGTGAGTCTGTGGACTCCTGGTTCAAATCCTGGCTTTGCACTCAAGGCAAGGTACTTCACCTCTCCAGTCTTCCTTCTCTTCATTGGTAGAATGGGGATAGTCATTTTGCCCTTAATCAATTCTAAGAGGCACATCTGTTCACATGTTAACTCTTCTGTAATTGGGATATGTCATATTTAGTTAGCAGAGCTTTTTCTTTCCTAGCAGTTATAAAATACTGGGGGCATCTTATGAGTGATGGCATTTTAAATTTGATGAAGCCCTCAGATGACCCCTCCCTCATAGGGCTGGTGTGAGGGTTCAGTGAGTTAGTGTGTTGGGCGATTAGAATGCAGCCAGTGAAGGCCTATGATGGTACCCAGTGCTGGTAGTAGTAGTATTGACTCCATCATCACTCCAACTCAGATCTGGGACTCCCAGCCCTCTCCTCACCCTGGCCCCCACCCCCGAGGACCCTTTGCCCTGGTTCTACCCTGCCTCTAGGCCTTGACCTGTGCCCTCTTCTTCCACAGCTGTGATTGTGGGCGGGGTGGTGGGCGCCCTCTTTGCTGCCTTCTTGGTCACACTGCTCATCTATCGTATGAAGAAAAAGGATGAGGGCAGCTACACGCTGGAGGAACCCAAGCAGGCGAGCGTCACATACCAGAAGCCTGACAAGCAGGAGGAGTTCTATGCCTAGTGGAGCCACAGTGCCTCCCTGCAGCCTCAACACCACCCTGCTGTCCAGTCCCCAGCCTGGCCCCACCAGCCCAAGCCTGGGACTGGGCCTGGAACCTGGCCCCAGTTCTTCTCTGCCCTCTCTCCCAAGGTCTGCCCAGGCTGCCAGCCTCACACAGATCTTCCCCGAGGAAGAGGGGCTGCTGCCATCTGCCCCAGACTGTGCCCTTACGAGCTCATCTCTTGTTCCCCTCATCCCTGCCACCAGTCTGGGGCTTCAGGACCTCATGTCAGATGGATGGGAGGAAGAAAGCTCCTGATTGGCTGGTGGTGGAAGAAAGGGTGGGGCTTGAGATGAGCCTGAGCCCCGACTTGGCACCCACAGGTCTCACTGAGATCTCCTTTTTGGGGCAGAGAGGCACTCAGGCTGGTTTCCAGGACAAACATTTGGTAAACACAGCCCTTGAAATCATCTAGACACTGCAACCTCTTGCTCGTATCCCAGGGCCTCTCTCTAGCTGGGTGAGAGGGTGTCCCTTGTCACCAGCCTGTTTTGTTCTGGTCTCTCTGGGGTTGTTGAATCTCTCCTCTTGCCTGCCAAGTACACATGTACCCCAGACTTCATTTCTTTCTGCATCTTCCCCCAAGAAACAGATTCCTGAGGGTGCTGGGGCAGCCACTGGTGAGGAGGGGCTGCTCTGATGTCCCTCCTATGAGGGGACTCTGCACAGACACCATTGCCCTCACTATCACACATATTTTCACTCAGTCACACACAAGACAAAAGCATGCAATGACAAAACCATACGTAATCCTGACCGCCCAGCCAATCAAGACATATCACAGAACACACGCATCCTTCCAAGAATGTTTATCCTCATGCATCACTTACACACCCCCAGACACGTACTGCAATGCAAGTCACTAGTCATGGTCACATGACAGTGACAGTGTGGCCTCCTCCTACCCCAAATACACCCACACTCTGGCACAACACACATTGTCTCCAGCTTTCAGGCTTACTGAGGAGGGTGGAATCGAGCCGGAACAATCAGCCCATATTGGGTCCCCCTAAGTTGCCCCATCATACTCAGTCCCATGCCATGGTGCCCACACCAACCATGCAGCCACCAACCCCAGCCAGTGTCAGACACAATCCCATGTGGATGCACAGTCTCACTCCACATGACCTGCTCTCAATGCTGGAGGGAAACAGGCAGGCCCTTGCCTTTCTTGGAAAAAGTGTGGGGCCACAGCCCTTTTAGGGCATTGCACGCAGATGGGCCTGGCTTCACCCCTACCTGCTTCCTCCCTACCACAGCTGGCAAAGGGGGAGGTTTGGGGCCAGACCCCCACTAGCTGGGAGCCTGGGGGCTCCTCTAAGGCTGAGGAAGGAAATTTGGCCCCAGGTTGTTGGGGGGTCTTGGGTCTCCCAGGACGGAAGGCCCAGGGCAGGGAGGGGGCATGTGGTTGGGCACCTTTATCTCCCTGTGTCCCCTTCCTGCTTTGAGCTAGGGGGCTGACTCTGCCTCCCAGGACACAAGTCTCCAAAGTGCCTGTGAGGGCGGGCCCTCCGCACCCTCTGCCCTCTGCCTGGCAGGCCAACCTCAGCCCACCTGCCCAGAGGCCCTCCCTGTGGACACCCCCTCACCTATTTGGCCAAACAATTCTGGCTGCAGCTTCAGGGGCCATGGCTGGAAGCAGCCCCTGCAGATCCCTCAGGCCCCGAGGTCAGGGTTTGAGGGATGAGACCAGGTGATAGTGGGGGAGGGGTTACTTCCTTTGTTACCTAGCAAGTAGGGCTATTTCCATCGGTATTTTAAATGTGGGGTCACAGATCTTTGGGGGAGGGTGTGCTTGGCAGGGGGCCTCTTGGAGCCAAAGGGATGTGGTGTGAGTTGCGATTGGCTGGCACTCACACCCCCACCCCTCTCACCCACATCCCAGATTCAAGTCAGGAAGGCAGGTTTTATTTCAGGGCCCTTTTCAAGATGCCCTGGCAGCAGATTTCTGCAGGATGAGGGGTAGCGGTGTGTAGGCAGTGAGGGGGAGGTTCCAGGGGCTGTCCCACAGCCTGTCTTTTCCAGGCTGGGCTCCATCTTCCAGTCCCAAAACCCTCTTTCACAGGGCCCAGAGGCTTGTGAGGAAGCCAGGTGGACCCAGCCTTAGAAGAGTGGGCATGGGGGGCCCCTGATATCTGGAGGGGGCGGGTTGGCCTCAGTCATCTTTGGAGCAGAAGGGCTGGGTCCTGGGGCCACAGACCACAAGGCTCAGCCTCCCTACCCTGCTCCCTGGGGTGCTGCTGTCTTGGAGAGCACAGCTCTGGTGAGACGGCCTGGGCAGGCCGAGGCTGAGAAACCAGGGAGGATAGAGGAGAAAAGGGCTTGGGCCCCCAGCCCCAGAAGATTCTGGACCCCGGGTGGGAGACCCAACAGTGGGTGCAGGTTCTCGGTAGGGCTGGAGCCCATGGTGGGGGTGGCCCCGGCAGGCCTGGCTCCTCACATCCCAGGGGTTGGCTTCTGATTTGCGGCTTGGGCTCCGGGCACTGGCTTCTCTTCTCTGTGTCCTTAGCATTTGAGAGAAGAGGCCAGGGGCCTTGTTCATGGATCCCTGGACCCAAGGCAGATGTCCAGGCTTTATCCTCGTGAGGTTGAAGAGTCTGACCAGCCCAAATCTGCCCTGGCCGGCCTGACCGGGGCAAGGCAGTCCAAGAGAGTTCAGTGAGGACCAGCTAGGCTCTCCCAGGTGCAATGTGGGTGCAGGGCCCTCATGTCCCCCTACCCCTGCCTGTGATGGAGTGTTCTGAGGGGCTTTGGCATTTGCTGGAAGCACAGCGAGTTCCAAACGAGAGGGAGCTTGTGTGGCTTGAGAGCCTCTGGGACCTTGGCTGCCAGAGCACGAGGCAGGCCAGGACCTGGAGAGCCCAGACCCTGTCTCCAGGAGGCCAGATGGGGGCCTTGCCTGAAAGACTGGTCCCCTTGATCGCTGGAGGCATGTGGGTGGCAACCAGGGCTAGGCAGGGCTTAGGGTGTGTGGGCCAAACCCCCCTGGGGTTGGCAAAGCCACCTGTCAGGCCTCCTGGTGGGGGCCCCTGGACGCAGGGAGCAGACCCTCTGCCTCATGGGGTAGGAGTGGCTGCCTCCTGTGTTCTCTGGATTTCTTCTCCCAACAACTACAACCCTGGACTTGCCTCCCCAGGCCTCTTGCCTGTAAATAGAAGCCCGCAAACTGTACAGATTTACAGAGGCATCGAGACTGGGCCCTGGGAGTTGCCATCTGAGAGCCGATGGCCCCAGCATCCCCCAGGTGCCTGCCTGGCACCACAGTGACCCTGGCCTCAGCGTGGCAAATGCATGTAAATATTTTTCGTAGGCGGCGTGGCTCCAGAGAGCCCCCTGAAGACAGTGTCCCTCCCTCCTGTGAGTCCTTTCTCCTGTACAGAACCTGCCTGGGGTGGGTGGGGGTCTGCCATTCCCTCCCCCAGGCCTTCCCTGCCCCTTCTCTCCCCTGTAACCTGTTTATTAACCGTACCTGTCCTGAGTTCATGGCCAAAACCTTAAATAAGGAAAAACAAAAGAAAAAGACAGTGGAAAAAAGAGACCAAGGCGCCTGCCCCACTGCGGGTACTCTCCTGTTCCAGCCTTGTGAAGGAACTGGTTTTGTTTTTGTTTTTGTTTTTTTTTGTTTGTTTTTTTGTTTTTTAACACTTCCTGTGCTGTGCCCATTTATAAGAGGAAATAAAATTAAGCTGAAATGATGTGCCGTGTCCAGAGTATGAGATAAATATGATCATTTGGGGACAGCAGCCCATGGCCGCACCTTGGGCCCCAGCCATCTTCCCCCATCAAAGAAATTGAGAACCAAGCAGGGAAAACTGACTAAAAGCCCCTCGTGGGAACCATTATGGTAAAAGCTGCTGTTGGTTGAGAGTGTCCAGGAAACCACGGAGCCGCTGCGGTGAGGCTGGGATGGGGGCTGTGGTTGGGCGGGGCCGGGCAGTGGTGAGAGGGGCCTGTGGTTCACCCCCAGGGGAACTCTGGCTTTAGGCCACAGAGAAAATCTTGGTACCACAGGATACCAGAATCAGAGCAGCCGAGACGAGACGAGACGAGATGGCTTTGAAGTCTGAAGTCTGTTTTCAAGTCCAGGTGTTGACATTTCCTAGCGCTGACTCTGGACAAGCCACTTGACCTCTGTGAGTCTCAGTTTCCCCATCTGTCAAATGGGGTCAGAATATCCCCTATGTGGAATGTTGTGAGGACTGCATGAGGTAGAATGCTCAGCACGGCACCTGCCACAGTCAACACGTAGCTCACAGGGACTCTGATGATGGCATTGGAACAGAATAGAACCTTGGGATGGGAGAATGTGACCCAGAATCACAGGCCGACTTCTGACATCACAGGGTCATAGAGCTGGGCCAGCCTTGGGGCCCTCCTTGGTGTAGAAATCCCTTTTCCAGCCCCCACTTGGCATAACTCCTGTCCCAGCCAGCTGGGTGTGTCCCGAGGGCCAGTAGGCCACCCTGCCTATTTGGAAGTACTTACTAATTTCAGCTGAAATCTGTCTTTCCAGTGTTGCCCATCTCCAGTGCTCGTACGCTCTGGGGGCACACGGGATTGTTCTGCCCCTTGCAATGGGACAGCCCCCAGGTATGGGTGTAACAGTCACAAAATTCCCTCCTTCGAGGGAAAGCTCTACATGTCCTACAAATATTTCTTCTAGAAATTTCTTCTTCTTGGCCAGGCGTGGTGGCTCATGCCTGTAATCCCATCATTTTTGGTGGCTGAGGTGGGTGGATCATTTGAGGTCAGGAGTTTGAGACCAGCCTGGCCAACATGGTGAAACCTCATCTCTACTAAAAATACAAAAATTAGCTGGGCTTCGTGGTGGGTGCCTGGGTCAGGATCCCAGCTACTTGGGAGACTGAGGCAGGAGAATCACTTGAACCCCGGAGTCAGAGGTTGTGGTGAGCCCAGATTGCGTCACTGCACTCCAGTCTGGGTGACAGAGTGAGACCCTGTCTCAAGAAAAAAAAAAGAAAGAAATTTCTTCTTAATATGTGATAGGCAGGGTGCTGTTGGCCCTGGGAGTGGGTTGGAGCCCGAGGCCTATGGCTTTGGTACACCATCCTACCCATCCCTCCCTCCTTCCAATGAAGTTTCTGTGCCTGGCTCTGTGCTTGGAACTGGGAGCCGAGGGGTCCCCACAACAGCCCCGACCCCTCTCCCTAGAGCATGTACAGTCTATCCGGGAGATAGCTGATAACCAGAGTCTTGTGACTGTGTGATGACACTGGTCTGTGGTGGTGGCGGTGGTTGTGGGGGGGTCATTCTTTCTCAGCTGCCACCTCCAAGCCCCACCAAGATTGCCCCTCACTGCTAGGCAGTTCAGGGACAGAGCCCTGGTGCCCGGGGCCTCACTGTGGGACCTCAGACAGTTTGACTCCTTGGAGCCTCAGTCTGCACAGCTATAAAATGGGGTGAAGGGGCCAGACCTGCCACTGGGAGGTCCTCACAGGAGTGGGCCAGTTAGACACCTGCTATGATGTGAGGGGTTGGTTTACCAAGATTCAAAGCCAAGCATGAGTGGCTGTTCACGCAGGAAGCTTCAGAAGGCAATGCCCCATCTTCTGAGTGCTGTCAGCGGGCCGTCTCCCTCCTACCCTTCTCCCCTTCTCTCTTGAGTTCTAGTGATGTGATTTTATTTTCAGCTTGGAGGAGTAGAAAGAGCATGGTCTTGAAGTCAAGCAGACTCTTTGCTCTACCTCTCTGAGCCTCGATTTCCTTGAAGGCAAATGAGGACAATAAGGTTGGTATTTGGAGGCATGAAGCATGGCATACATGCCCATCTGCAGCTGGATTTCTATTCTTCTCTTTGCAGCACCTACTTTTTACCAGGCAAACCTTTATTCAAATCCTAGCTCTGTCAGTGACTAGCTATGTGACCTTGGGTGAACAATTCAAACTCAGTGCTCAGTTTCCTCACTTGTAAAATGGGGGCAATACTAGTACTGGCCTCATATGCATAGTGCTTAGAACTATGGCAGGCATAGAGTAGGTGCTGTACAAATGTGGGCAATTATTACTGCTGTTGTTGCTATTGTTATTACTGTTATTCTTATTTGCAGGGCCCAGCACACTGCCTATTGATTGAACAAGTGATACTGAGCTTGGGTAGAAATCAAACTATCAGGGTCAGCTCTAGTATGAACTATGACTTAGGCTTGTTAGAGCCAAGGGCAGAGCCTGGAAACCATGTATTTGGGCACAGATAGGCTGGGCACTGCTGGAAGTTGGAGCACTTCCCTCTGGGCCCCCTCACCCAAGATATGAGCAACAGAATCAAGAGGGAAGGAGGAAGAATAGCTGATTGTTTCCTGCAGCCCAAGAGGTCACAGCCACCCAGCCCAAGCTTCCCTGAGAACAGAGTGTGCTCAGCTTCCAGGGCCGCCCACCCTGCCTCTGCCGGCCTGAGGGTGGGCTCAGAGCACGAGGATCTAGGTTTATCACCACCAGATAACCACTAGGGATGAGAGAGGGCAGACAGCAAGAGGAATAGGGTGAGGCACTATGCCAGGTACCAGGTATCATGTTAGCTCATTTAAGCCCCAGGTCTGATCTCTTGGCCTGTTGTTGCAAATGGAGCAACTGAGGCTCAAACAGCAGAATCCCAAAGCCCTAGAGCAATTGGAAGGTGCGGTGGGATTCTGCTGTCTCCTCCCTACCAAGAGCTAGCTGTGAGGGTGGGCAGGTTACTAAGCTTCTCTGAACCTCAGTTATATCATCAGAACAACAGGAGCACTAGGAGTTTGAAGGCCTCTAACGAAGCATTAACACACAACCTTTGTGGGATGCCTTCCAATTATCGTCGTTCATTCATAGACATTATCTTATTTAATTCTTGGAGACAATTATTACCCCCATTTTATCATAAACAATGTGTTTACAATAAACACATTGGCCCTATCAGCAAAATCCACACTGTGGGATACTCTATAGGAAAAACAATCCAGTTTTTTTTCAACACATAAATTATAAGGAAGACAAAAAAAAGAGAGAGATGGAGAATTTATAGATAAGCTTAAATGAAATGTTAACTAATCAATATGGGAACCTGATTCAGATCCTGATTCAAACAAATTATATTTTTAAAATGCTCCAGTTATGAGGCAAGTGGAAATTGAACACTGAGTGAATGAGTAAAAACATAAATATATATACTTTTTATATATATTTTTTCTCTTTTTTTGAGACAGGGTCTCTTTCTGTCGCCCAGGCTGGAGTGCAGTGGTCTGATCATGGCTCACGGCAGCCTCGAGCTCCCCAGGCTCAGGTGATCCTCTTACCTCAGTCTCCCAAATAGCTGGGACTACGGGTGCTCGCCACCATATCCGACTAATTTTCATATTTTTTGTAGAGACATAGTTTTGCCATGTTGTCCAGGCTGGTCTCAAACTCCTGGGCTCAAGTGACCGAGTGAATATTTGTTATTAAGGATTCATTGTCAATGCTCTTAGATGTGATAAGGGCCCTGTAGTTATGGTTTTTTTTTTTTTTTTTTAAATGAATCCTTACCTTTTAGAGATACAGACTGAAATATTTGTAGATGAAGTGACAGAGTGTCTGGAATTGACTTCAAAATAATATGGGGAGGAGTGGGTGAGGGAATGGAGGAAATAAGTTGGGGCTTGAGTTGATCGTTATAGACGCTGAGTGATGGGCACATAGGGGCTTCATTATATTATTCTATCTACTCTAAGTTTACATTTTAAATTCTCCATAATAAAGTGCTTTAAAAGAAAAGAAAGCGGCCGGGCGCAGTGGCTCACGCCTGTGATCCCAGCACTTTGGGAGGCTGAGGCAGGCAGATCACGAGGTCAGGAGATCAAGACCATCCTGGCTAACACAGTGAAACCCAGTCTCTACTAAAAATACAAAAAAATTAGCCAGGCAAGGTGGCGGGCACCTGTAGTCTCTGCTACTCTGGAGGCTGAGGCAGGAGAATGGCGTGAACCTGGGAGGCAGAGGTTGCAGTGAGCTGAGATCGCGCCACTGCACTCCAGCCTGGGTGACACAGCGAGTCTCCATCTCAAAAAAAATAAAAAAAAAAAAAAATAAAATAAAATAAAAAAATAAAAAAAGTAAAAGAAAGCAATTCCCAGAGGGGCCTGAGGTTGCACCCCCAGGAAATGCAGAGCTGGCTCCCCTGCTGCAAGTCTAGGGCCCTGGCCACTCGCCCAACCCCTGCCTGTGAACTCCCGCAATGCCCTATTTTCCTCGGCTCTACGTCATCCACTTCCAAGTGGTCAGTGCCTTCATGGACCCTGTTCCCTCCCGTTTTATGAAAACTGACTCTTATGAATGGCTCTATTGAAATAATTTGCATGAAATTGTCATGACTGACGCGTGGCTTCAGCTATTTCCCTTCTCCAGAGGTGTTTGTCCATTGCCAGAGAAAGTAGCAAAAGCAGCCCTTCCCAAGTGAGCCATGTGTTTCAGCTCATGAAGCACTGTCCAGGAAGTCCTTGGTCTTGCTTGCCATTCACATCAGTCCTGGGAGATGGGCTGGCTGGGGATTACTCCTCCCACCTTGGAGGACATTAGGTTTGTTCATCACCATCCCCTACCCTCACTGCCCACCCCTGCCCATTTTCAAGGCTCTGGCCAAGTCTAGACCTTTATCTTGTCTTGCTGGAAATATTGAAATAGTCTTACCGGCATGCTGTAAGGAAAGGGCATGGGTTTGGGGGCATACAGGTGTCATTCACAGTTAGCCACAGCAAGTTCTTCTTAGGTCATCCTGGGGAAGCCCCTTCACCTCCTCCCCACCCCCCAAGCCTTGGCTTCCTCTTCTGTGTCATTTGCACAGTGATGATCACTGCAGAGATTTGTGAGGACCCAAAAAGTGGGCAGACCTAAGTGTCCAGCACAATGACACACAGCAGGTGCACAGCACTAAAAATGAAGATACCAAAGATACTGCAGTACAGACATGTGTCACCTAACGACGGGGATGTGTTCTGAGGAACATGCTGTTAGACGATTTCACCTCGTGAACATCATAGAGTGTCCTTACACAAACCAAGGTGGGACAGCCTGCTGCACACCCAGGCTATATGGTACAGCCCATTGCTCCTAGGTTACAAAGCTGCACAGCATGCTACTCTACTGAACACTATGGCAACTGTAACACAATGGCAAGTATTTATGTATCTAAACATATCCAAACATAGAAAAAATGCAAGAGGCTGGGCGCAGGGGCTCATGCCTATAATCCCAGCACTTTGCGAGGCTGAGGTGGGAGAATTGCTTGAGACCAGGAGTTTGAGACCAGCCTGGGCAATATAGTGAGCCTCTCTCTATATAAAAATAAAATAAAGAAAAATTAGCTGTGTGTGGTGGTATATTTCTGTAGTCCCAGCAACTCAGGAGGCTGAGGCAGGAAAATTACTTGAGCCTAGGAGGTTGAGGCTGCAGTGAGCCATGATTACACCACTGCACTCCAGCCTGGGTGACAAAGTGGGACCCTGTCTCTAAAAATAAATAAATAAAAGGAACAATAAAATATTCTATAAGAGATTAAAAAATGATGCATGTGTATATGGCATTTGCCATGATTGGAGCTAGCAGGACTGTCAGTGCACACTGCATACATTACATTTATACAATGTTTTTCTTCAATAATAATTAGCTTACTATAACTTTTTCAAAGTTTTATAAACTTTTTAATTTTTAAAAACTTTTTAGGCCAGGTGCAGTGGCTCACACCTGTAATCCCAGCACTTTGGGAGGCTGAGGCGGGTGGATCCCGAGGTCAGGAGATTGAGACCATCCTGGCTAACACTGTGAAACCCCGTCTCTACTAAAAATACAAAAATTGGCCGAGTGTGTTGGCTCACACTGGTAATCCCAGCACTTTTGGAGGCCGAGGCGGGCGGATCACGAGGTCAGGAGATTGAGACCATACTGGCTAACACGGTGAAACCCTGTCTCTACTAAAAATACAAAAAATTAGCCAGGCATGGTGGCAGGTGCCTGTAGTCCCAGCTACTCGGGAGGCTGAGGCAGGAGAATGGCGTGAACCCGGGAGGCAGAGCTTGCAGTGAGCCGAGATCGTGCCACTGCACTCCAATCTGGGCGACAGAGTGAGACTCTGTCTCAAAAAAAAAAAAAACAACAAAGAACAAAACAAAACAAAAACCCAAACTACCTTTTTGACTCATGTAATAACACGTAGCTTAAAGCACATTGTAGGCCGGGCGTGTTGCCTCGGGCCTGTAATCCCAGTACTGTGGGAGGCCGAGATGGGCAGATCACCTGAGGTCAGGAGTTCGAGACCAGCCTGAGCAACATGGCTACTACTCTACTCTACCATCTCTACTAAAAATACAAAAATTAGCCAGGCGTGTTGGTGCGCACCTGTATTATTGAAGTAAAACATTGAGGCAAGAGAATCGCTGGAACCCGGGACGTGGAGGTTGCAGTGAGCCAAGATCGTACCACTGCACTCCAGCCTGGGCGACAGAGTGAGAATCCATCTCAAAAAAAAAAAAAAAAAAAAAAAAATTGCATAGCTCTACAAAACATTTTATGTCCTTATTCTAGCTATTTTTTAATTTTTATTTTTGCTTTTTAAACTTCTTTTGTTACAAACTAAGACACAACCACGCACATTAGCCTAGGCCTCCACGGTGTCAGGTTCGTCAGTATCACTGTCTTCTACCTCCAGATCTTGTCCCACTGGAAGGTCTTCAGGGGCAATAGCATGCATGGAGCTGTCATCTCCTGTGGTAACAGTGCCTTCTTCTGGATACCTCCTGAAGAACCTGCCTGAGGCTGTCTTACGGTTAACTTTTTTAATAAGTAGAAGGAGTACACTCTGAAATAGTGATAAAAAGTATAATATAGTAAATAAGCCAGTAACATAGTCATTTATTATCATTATCAAGTATTATGTGCTGTACATAATCATATGTACTAGACTTTTTTTTTTTTTTGGGACGGAGTCTCACTCAATTGCCCAGGCTGGAATGCAGTGGCATGATCTCAGCTCACTGCAACCTTCGCCTCCTGGGTTCAAGCAATTCTCCTGCCTCAGCCTCTCAAGTAGCTGGGATTACAGGCACACGCCACCACACCTGGCTAATTTTGTATTTTTAGTAGAGATGGGGTTTCACCATGTTGGCCAGGCTGGTCTTGAACTCCTGGCCTCAAATGATCTGCCCTCCTCGGCCTCCCAAAGTGCTGGGATTACAGGCATGAGCCACCACACCCAGCCCTGTGCTAGACTTTTATACAATGGTCTGTGCAGTAGGTTTGTTCACACCAGTGTATGCTGTTACCAGGTGGCAGGAGTTTTTCAGCTCCCTTATAATCTTATGAGATCACCTCTGTATATGTGATGTTATTGACTGAAACATTGTTATGTGGAGCATGACTGTAATAATAACAGCAGAAGACACATGTGTTGGACTTCCCATGTGCCAGGCATGCTCTAAGCACTTTTTAATAGTGTGAGGCCTTTAGAACAGTGACTGGCATGTGGTAAGCACTACAGGAGTGTTTATTAAATAAAATTATTGTACATGTAGTAGCTTATTTAATCTTTACTAAAACCCTGAGAAGCAGTAGGTACTCATTACTCTCATGTTTACAGATGAGGAAACTGAAGCATGGAGACTCCCAGAATGCCGAGAATGTAGGGAGACAACTGTACAGTCAACCTTGACCTCTCCTCCACTTTCTCCTGGCAAATTCCTACGGATCCTTCAAACCCCTACTCCAACATCACCTGCTCTGGGAGCTCCCAGTCATTGGCCAGGATGAACTCTTAGACCTGGACAACAGGAAGAAGAAGGGAAAGAAGGGCGTGAGGGAGGCTGGCAGGGTGGGAAACGCAGGGGTGAGAGAATAGAGAAGGATGCAGGCCTTCCAGAGAAACCCTGAGTTGGATCATGGGAAGTGCATGACGGGAAGTCCTTGGTCCTTCTTCCCAGCAGAGGTGCCTCTGTCTTGTGGCTTGTCCTGCAAAGTCCAGCTGAGCCTCCAGCTTCCTTGAGGTTGGCTCTGTGGCATGCAAGTGAAGAGACCCACTCCGGAGCCAAATTGCCCTGGTTTGACTCCTGACTCTTCTGCTTACTGGCTAGGTGATCCCAGGCAAGTTTTTTGACCCCTTTTACCTGGCTGCTTATGGAAATAGAATGGGGATAATCATAGTACCCACCTCATAGAATTGCCATGAGGTTTCATCATTAATTCAAGGTACATAGAAAGTACTCAGTAAATACTGACCTGGATGATCCAAGTCATCTTGGATTATTGGTGAAGGTGCCGTCTCTTTTCTCTGAATTCCTGTTGTGCTTAAGCCTAAACCGCACAATTCAACCCAACACAAGTGACCGTAACAATGACCTTTTATGAGGTATTTACTAGCGGGCAGGCTGTATGCCTGGTCCTTTTTACGCAGTGTCATAGAGATCACCATAACTCCATAAGGCACATACTAGTAATATGTGCATTTTACAGGTGAGAAAATAGAGGCCCCTTTGAAAGGTTAAAACTGTGTATAAACTTATAGAGCCAGTACATGGCAGAATGAGGATTTGAATCCAGGCAATCTGACCCCGGAGCCCATGTGATTCTTTCTAGTTTGTTAGTCTCCCAATACTGATGGATACCTACGGTGTGCCAGACACCATGCTAGGTGCCAGGGAAATAAAAGACACACAGTCCTGGCCCTCAGGGAACTCACAGCCTGGCGTGGGGAACACAGATGTGGAGTCAGATACCTGAGAACATTGATAACGTTGAAGGGGGAGGGCTGGATCTGATGTCTGCATTGATCTGCTAGAGGCTATGTTTTATTTAATCATATTCTAACAATTATTGGGCATATGGTCGACACAATAAATAATGCTCTCTCTTCTCAAAGATAAGACAGAAAGGCTTCTAGAGTTAAAAAGTAGCATACAAAGCACAGCTTTGACATTATTTTTAGGCTTCCAGAAAATCTGAAGTTGTCAAATACAACTATTACTGACATAGTGATTAATGAGTTACAGTTCTTAGAAAGCCCCTCCACTTCTGGCAACCACGCCTTTCCTAAGAGGCCTAGACAAATGTAGCTAACTTCTGTTTGACATGAGGGATGCATGGTAATTCAGAATTCAATATGCCAAGTGACATAGAGACAGGTACAAGGCCTCCTGGCATACAGAGGAGGGAACAACTAACTTTGCGGTTTCCTGGAGGAGGAAATATTTGGTTTGAGTTTTGAAGTCTATGTGGGAGTTCTCTGTGAAAAAGAAGAAGGGCAAATACTCTCTAGATTAGGGGACAAAAATGAGAAAAGCGCCCTTGCATGTCTGGGGAATGAAGGAAGTCAAGTAGGGCTGGAGTATTGGGCTCATGAGGGTGGGGATGGTGGTGAGGGCAGGAGGGTGGCTGGGCCTGCTGGGTCAGAAAGGGCCTTGACTAACATGCTCAATGGTTTGGAGTTTATCTTATAAGCAATTGATGTGCATGTATGTGTGTGTGTATGAGTGTGTGTGTGTGTGTGTGTGTGTCCCATGGAGCTTTTGAGAGAGAGATATGGGGCCGGGAGCGGTGGCTCATGCCTGTAATCCCAGCAGTTTGGGAGGCCGAAGCGGTGGATCACCTGCAGTCACGAGTTTGAGATCAGCCGGGCCAACAAGGTGAAACCCTGTTTCTACCAAAAAATACAAAAATTAGCTGGGCTTGGTGGCATGTACATATAATCCCAGCTACTTGGGGGGAAGGCTGAGGTAGGAGAATCACTTGAACCCAGGAGACGGAGGTTGCAGTGAGCCGAGATCATGCCACTGCACTCCAGCCTGGGTGATGTATTAAGACTCCATCTCAAGAGAAAAAAAGGGGGGAGAGATATGGTCAAATTTGTGGTTTGTACAAATGGCTGTGGCAGTCTGCAGGGAGGTAGGTGGGAGGTTGGTGGCAGGGCTATCTGTTCCCCAGCCAGGCTGTTAAGGCCCCTGGGGGCAGTGACATGTCTTTTCCTCTGGAATTTTCCATAACACCCAGCAGGGGTGGGGCATGCAGCTGGTGCTCAACAAATGCCTGCTGTATGAAACACATGCATGCCCCTGAGTCAGTGGATTTCACAGCCTTCAGAGCCTGCCCTCTCCCAGCACTGTCCATGGTACTAACACACACCATTGCAAGCCCAGTGGGCTCCCTGGTGGCAGCCTAAGAGTGTGTGTGTGTGTGTGTGTGTGAAGTTGGGTGGGGAAGGAGACCCTCAGTGCCTGTGTCTTGCGATCAAGGCAGGGTCTCAGCTGCTCCAGTCTCAGAAGGGCTGCCCACGTGCCCATGTGTCTGGAGGGCAGATCCCCACTTCATCTGGCCAAGCTTTAGCGCATGGATTTGAGGCAGAAATTGAAGCCAGACACAAAGAATGGGGCCTGAGTTGGGAAGTTTTGCATACCACACTTCTGAGTCTGCATCTGTAGAAAGAGCGTGACAAGGCCACATTTGTGTTCCAGGAAGATCACTCTGGTGGTAGCAGGGAGGACAGACAGGAAAGGAGAGACGGGAGTCTCTGAGCCCCATGTGAGCCCCCAACACCACCCAACAGGACTTTGGAGAAAGAGGAAATGGGGTGGGGGTGGGGTAGAATAACCGGGCAGGCCTTGCTGGAGGAGGTAGGACTTGAGGGGGCTCTTGAAGGATTTGTAGAGGGAGAGGGGAATGCCAGGCAGGGTGAACAGCATGGGCAAAGGTAGAGAGGTGGGAACCATTGGTAGCTAAGAAAGAGTGGGGACACTCTTCCCTTTCTGTGACCTGTCCTCCCCACCTCCTCTCTGTGGACCTTTTGAGCAGGGAGGGGGCCTGCTCTGAGACTGAGCTCAGCTGCATCTCTGGGTGTCTCTTGCTGAGGGAGGGGGCAGGCTGGGTGCAGCTTCGAAAGGTCCTTCCATTGTGTGTGAGGCCCAGCCAGGACAGCAGAGGCGGGTGCACAGAGCCCTTTGTCCGCCGAGTCACCCACCAAGCGCTCTGGCGGTCTCCACAGTCCTCACTGACCTTAACACTCAAGGCCGTGCCATAGAGACAGGTTGTTCTGCCTTGGCTGGCTCTGATATCATAGCTGAGGGAGGGGACAGGGGCAGGGGGTGGACAGTGGTGGCCTTTAAGGCTGTCCAAGGGCTGACAAATTGCCTCTTGCCCTTGAGGTGCAACGAATCACCATTTCATTAAATTCTTTAACACCATGATCTATAAAATGATGGAAACTTCCAGTACCTGAGAATCCCAGAATAATGGAATCTTTCTAAGATCGTGGAATCTTTCATAACAGACTCTGTGGGAATCAGAATTCTATTCTATAGAATAACAGAATCTTAAAAAACCACAGACTCTTTCAATATCTTCCTTCTGGGGTTGTGGTGAGAACAAAATGAAATACTACATGGAAGGTGGGTGCAGTGGCTCACGCCTGTAATCTCAGCACTTTGGGAGGCCAAGGTGGTTGGATCCTGAGGTCAAGAGATCGAGACCATAGTGGCCAAAATGGTGAAACCCTGTCTCTACTAAAAATACAAAAAATTAGCTGGGCATGGTGGCACCCACCTGTACTCTGAGCTACTAGGGAGGCTGAGGCAGGAGAAGCGCTTGAACCCGGGAGGCGGAGGTTGCAGTGAGCCGAGATTGTGCCACTGCACTCCAGCCTGGTGACAGAGTGAGATTCTGTCTCAAAAAGATAAAAAAAAGAGACATACTATGTGGAATGTACATAGAATAGGCCTGGAACGTTGTAAATGCTCCCTAAGTGTCAGCTTTTTTCCCCATTTTGAGGAAAACCAGGTCCAGAGAGGTGATGTGACTTGTCCGGGGACATGCAGCTAGGAGGTGGTGGCACAGAACATCAGTGGCCTGGAGGGAGCCCCAGGTGGCCTGAGGGCCTCTGACACTGAGTCCCCCATGGCCAAGCCAGCTGGTCTGTGTCTTAATTAAGGTCTCCAAGGTGGGGGTAAGGGTGGGAGGATGAGAGGTGGGGGTGAGGGTGGGAGGCAAGAAGAGGGGGCCAGGGCTCCACCAATCCCTGTGTAACCTCTCTGGGGCTCAGTTTCTCCCATTTTAAAAGGGAAATACTATTTCCCTTCCTACTTCCACCACTGGGGAGTGGTAAGGCCGCTACTCTGGTCAGGCCTCCCTGACTGTGTGTTCCTGGGTAAAGGACATCATTTCTCTGGGCCCACGTCTTCACTGGTGCAATGGGGAGAATAAGGACGGAATCACCATGAGGATTGACCTGAGGAACTAATATCTTTTGAGACAGTGTTAAACATTCGGATCCTAGCTCTGTGGCTCCACGGGTCGGTGAATTGGGGTAAGTCTCATAACCTTCAGGTACTTCAGTTTCCGAAGCTGCAAAATGGAAACAACAGGAATGCTCATTTAGATGAGATGGGTTAATACAAGTGGAGCGAGCACTTAGAACTGTTCCTGGCAAGTGGAAGTGTTTAGCAGGCATCCACGATCATTGTTATCACATAAGGCTTAGTCATTGTGAGCGATTATAATTAATGGTCAGTGAAGAGCTTGCAAAGTGCTGCACAACTGTGTGTGTGAGCACCTGTGTGTGCATGTGAGTGTGTGTGTGTGCTCGAGTGTGTACGATGGTGCTTATTAAAAACAGAGCCTGCGGCCCAGAGTTGAGCTGTGTGCCTGGAATAGCTGCTTCTCCTGGCGGCCTCCCCAGGGACTGGAGTGTAATGAGTGTTTGCAGAGCCCCCCGCCAGGCAGAGATGAGAGGCACCGAGGAGCCAGCGCTGGAGCCAGGCGGCGGCTGGGAGCCCAGTGTTATTATATTAATGAGAACCAGGGTGATGATTACTATTAACGAGATTAGTCACCAGGGGGCCTCCCCACTTCACCAGGCTCGTGCCGAGGCAGGCAGGCATTCTCTACACCCACCACTCTTCTCTCTGTCTCAGGGGAAGGGGTGAGGATTCCCTGGTGCCAGGCACGGTGCCAATCCCCTTACAGCCTTGTCTCACTGCATCTTTCCAAGCACCTGGGGTTAAATATTGGTGGTCCCACTTTACAGGTGAGAAAACTGAGGCTCAGCAAGGGCTCTGTCTGACCTGGGAGCACAGATATTTTTATTGCCTCTTCATGTGATCTGCAAACTTTGACAGTGAACCAAGCCCTAGCACTTTACATGGGTTAATCTTTTAGTCTTCACGACAATGCCATGAGGAAGGTGCTCTTGTTAACTCCCTCCGCATGAGGAAACGGAGGCACACAGCAGTTAAGTAACTTGCCATCTGCATCACAATGTGTCCCGCCTTCCAGCAAGCCCCTCTCTCTCCAGCAGTCAAGGTGAAAGTGTGGCTCCCAACCCTTGGTTATTCTCTATATAGCCAACCGTACCCACGGCTCTGTGATCAGATGCTTGTGGGCAGTTTTTCTGCTTGTCTCTTTTCCCCACAGGTCCCTCAGCCAGGCCACCTCTGGGCACAGACTCCTAGTGCCACCCGCCAGGCAGAGCTGAGGCTGCCACCTACACATTTATGCCACAAACATTATCCTGGCCCTTCTTGGGGCCAAAATGTCAATCCTTTCAGATGCACTCTAAGAAGTTGGGTTCTCATTTAACTTTTAGTGGACAGCTACTCTGTCCAGCACTGTGCCAGGCTGGGGACACAACAGTGGGAGAGACAGACCTGACCCTGTCCTCATGGAGCTCCTAGTCTCATGGACAAACTAGTACATGGCATATACTTAGTGTCAGTTTTTCTGAGTGCTTCAGTGGAAGGACGGTGGTCTGTGGACTGTGCGGGAGGGAAGAGTGCAGTTGGAGTGAGGGAGGAGTGAGGCAAGGAAGCCCTCTCTCAGAAGGTGAATTTAAGATGAGATGTAAGGGTTGAGCAGGAGCTAGACAGTCACCAAAGGGAAGAGCATTTCCGGCAGAAGGACCTGCCTATGAGGAGATAAGACCCCCAGGGGAGTCCTGCCTGGTTAATCAGTGCACCATCAATGCTCAGGTGTCTCCTCGGGCCAACAGTCATTCACTCAATCAATCATCACTTATCAGTTAATATTTTCTAATTCAAATAGTTCATTTACTCACTCATTTTTTCATTCATTCATTCTGTATTTCCAAATGCCCATCCATTTCAGGCTTGGTGTTGGTCAGGGGGACACAGAATTGAATCAGTTGCAGTCTCTGTCCTGACGTTGTTTCCAATCTAGGGGGGGAGATGAATCCTTCCTTACACATGACACCATGTCATCAATGAACATGAAGACTCTTCCTCCAGGCTGGGGAGGTGGTAGTCAAGAAAGGCTTCCCAGAATAGGGGCCATTTGAGCTGAGTCTTTTTTTTTTGAGACAGAGTCTCGTTCTGTCGCCCAGGCTGAAGTGCAGTGGTGTGATCTCGGCTCACTACAGCCTCCGCCTCCAAGGTTCAAGCGATTCTTGTGCCTCAGCCTCCTGAGTAGCTGGGATTGCAAGCACGCACCACCACGCCCAGCTAATTTTTGTATTTTTAGTAGAGATGGGGTTTCATCATGTTGGCCAGGCTGGTCTCGAACTCCTGACCTCAAGTGATCAACCCGCCTCAGCCTCCCAAAGTGCTGGGATTACAGGTTTGAGCCACCTTGCCCGGCCTGAGCTGAGTCTTTACAAATGAACAGGCACTCAGGAGGTAGAAAGAGGGAGGTGGGCAGTGGTGCACAGCATGTGCAAAGATATGAAGAACCCCAAATGCCAGGATGTGGCAGAGACTGCTGGCTTTGCAATGATATCTGTTTTTCCTTTCATATCCATAACACATGGAAGCTTGGAAGAAAGACTACGTTTCCCAGCGTGCTTTGCAGCCAGGTGGGGCCATGTGACTAACATGGCCAATAGGATGCGAGCAGAAGTGTAGGCTGTTTCCCTTTGATAGTGGTGTGCCTGCCCCGTCCCTTTTCCCCTACCATTGGCGGAAGGTGCAGGTGGTCCCATCTTGAACATGTGAATGAGGGCAACACGGAATGACAACAGCTTAACAAGACAGAAGGAACTTGGGTCCCCTATGCCAAGGAGCACCAGCCTTTAATGGTTGATATGTAAATTATTATATGAGGGATAAAGAAACTTCTCTCTTCTTTAAGCCAGAGTTATTTTGGGTCTCTGCTTTAGAAGCTCAACCTATATCCTAGCTAATAACCAGACTAAAGGCTATTATCTCCTAGGGCACAGGGAGCTGTCAGAGTTCTGTGGGGAGGGCAGTGACATTGTCAGATTTGCGTTTTTGGAAGCTCTCTCTGGCCACAGAATGCACGATGGGTTGGAGGGGAGAGAGACTGGAGGCTGAGAGACTAGAGAAGGGGTTGATGCTTTCAAATGGGGCAGAGGTACCCAAGCCTGACCCAGGGCAGGCCAGCTCTATTGGTGCCTGCTAACAGAGAGAAGGCCAGGTTCTCTACCCAGGCCTGAAGCCAAGCCTTGTGGGCTGCCTGCAGCCACTCTCTCTTCCCATTACTTCCAGAGCTTCCAGCCTTGAATACAACCCAGAGGCCCCTCTTGTGAAATCTGACCTTCAGCTGCCAGTAGAGCCCAGGACAGCCCCTTCTGGGGAGGGTTGGTCATGCAGGACTGAAGGCGGGAGGCAGGGGCTCTGGAGGATGGATTTGGGGAGGAGGGAGAGGTAGGTGGAACAGAGCCTATGGTGGGGAGGGGGCTGTGTAGGCGATGGTGATGGGGCAAGGACAGATGGGAGAAATAATGAAGAAGGGGACTGTGCTAGTCAGGTCTCTTCTAGTTTTCGGTACCAGAAACCCAACCAGAATACATGAAAAATGGGCTGCACCGGCTTCACCCCTGGCAGGCATGGGATGGTATCGGCTCAGGAGCACCTGGATCAGCTGGGACTCTTCCCCTCTCTACTCTGTTGGTTTCCTTCTCTTCTGTTCTTGAACTCCTGGGCACACATGATCCTCTGGCCTCAGCCTTTAGAGTAGCTGGGACCACAGGCGTGCACCATTATGCCTGGCTAATTAAAGAACTTTTTTTTTTTTTGTAGAGTCAGGGTCTTGTTGTGTAGCCCAGGCTGGTCTCCAACTCTTGGGCTCAAGTTATCCTCTTGCCATGGCCTCCCAAAGTGTTGAGATTATAGGCACGAGCCACCACACCCGGCCTAGGCTCTTTTCTAAAGCACACTCTGTCACTGGGTCTGGGAAGTCCTCCCTGATCTCACCCCGGTCCAACAGAGCTGGGTGCTCCCTCCTCTGGGCCCAACGTTCCTGCTATGGCCCTCTCTCCAGGTACATCTCACCCTGTGCTCCAGTGAGGGACCCGCATAACTATGTCCTCCTAGGCTGGGAGCCCTCGGGCGTGTACTGCCTGCCTTTAGTTATCACCTCCTGCTCCGGCCTCCCTCCCTGAGCCTTGGTCCCACCAGCCCTTGGGTATCTGCCCATGTCTCTCTATATGTCCTTGTGTGAAGGCATGTTTGTGTGTGTCTGTGCTTACGGGTGTGTGTCTGTGTATACCTATAAATCTATGCACCTAGAAGACTGTGGATGTGTGGTGTGACTGTGACCGTGGATGTTTGAGTATATGCATATGTGTCTGTCTGTGTGTCTGTGTGTGGTCTTTATATATGAATTATGTGTTCCTGCCTCAGTGTGACTGTGTGTATAGGACAGTCTGGGGTACTCCTCCCCTCTGGGACTTGGTAATATCGAGGTATACAACCGTAAACACACGCAGATCCACAGAGTTACAGATCCACAGAAATAGGCCCACACAGAGATACACACAAACACACACACGCGCACACAAGCACACACACACCCCTGCCTCCCATAACCCTGCCCAGGGCTGGCTCTGGATGGTGCTACTCTTCAGATGGCAGGCTGGGAGCCCTTGTCCCAGGCAGCCTGGCTGGGGTGGATTCCCGGGACTTCCCCTCCTCACATGAGAATGTTTTCCTGTGTACAAGCAGTGGCTAAGAGCCAGCCTCGCCATGCAACTTCCATTTCCACTCCTGAGGCCACACCTCTGGCAGCAGGATAGCAGGCTGGCCCTGTAGGCCATTGGTTCTGGAAAACACAGAGGTATTGGAGCCTCATCCAGCTGTCTCCCTTCTCAGACAACACTCCATGAGCACTGCAGTCTTCTAGCCATGGCATCTTAGAGGCGCCATGACAGGTATTTATATTACTTTTTTTTTTTTGAGATGGAGTTTTGCTCTTGTTGCCCAGGCTGGAGTGCAATGGCATGATCTCGGCTCACCGCAACCTCCGCCTCCCAGGTTCAAGCGATTCTCCTGCCTCAGCCTCCCTAGTAGCTGGGATTACAGGCGTGTGCCACCATGCCCAGCTAATTTTGTATTTTTAGTAGAGACAGGGTTTCTCCATGTTGGTCAGGCTGGTTTCGAACTCCCGACCTCAGGTGATCCACCCGCCTTGGCCTCCCAAAGTGCTGGGATTACAGGCGTGAACCACCATGCCCGGGCAGTTATTTATATTACTATACCCTGCAGGTGCTGTGGGGCACACCCACAGGGTGGGGAAAGAAGAGGGAGTGGCCCATCATTTATCAGGTAGATCCTGACGTACCCCCAAAAGTCTATTCATTCCTGTATCACCAGTTCCTAGTACAGTGCCTGCCACATAGTAGATGCTCAATAAATGTATGTGGAGCAAATTAATGAAGGAGGGCATTACTAGTCCATCTCACAGACATGGAAACTGAGGTTCAGAGAGGCAATTTGTTCAACAGTGACCAAGGGACAGAGACAGGATTGGAACCTAGGAACTGTCAAGGTATCAAGCCCCAGTTTGTTCCACTGTATACTAGGTTTACTCAAACTGAATAAGTGAAGTGTGAGCTCATCGCTGGGGCCCTGGAGGTCATCCACACTCATCTTCACTGCTTATTCTAAGTCTCAATTTCCCCATCTGTACAATGGGTTCGATGGTAGCGTATCAGGTATGAAGTCACAAAATGAATGTATAAGAAATATAACTTTCTTTTTTTATCACTGACCTGGATTTCTATTTTGAGCCCTCATTTCATTGAGTATAGCAGAAACATAATCTTAGTCATTTGGGGACCTCCTACCTGGGGATGATGTCTAAGTTGGGGAGACTGAGCAGAGGCGCTTTTGTAGTGGCAGGCATGGGGGTTGGAGCCACGTCCTCAGGGTTGTCTGGCCCCTGTTGAGATGCTACCTCTCCTTTGTGGTCGGCACTCAGAGTCACAGCTACACTGACTTTTGTTCATCCCAAATCTGTCCAACTCCAGCTCTCAGCCCCTCCCAGGTGCACAGAGTTTGTTCTGGACCTGGGTGTGTGCTCCAAGTCCAGCCCCAGCACTTAGCAAATGTGACCTTAGCAATTCTCCTAACCTCAGTTTTCTTATCTATAAAATGGGGATAATAATTGCACCTGCTTCACAGGGTTGGTCATCAGAGTAAAGAAATTAATCCACAGTGAATGCTTAAAACAGCAGCAGGCACATGGTCGCTGCTCAGTAAATGTGATTTTAGCTATTACAGTGATCTGTCCTATTCTGGGGAGACTCAGCTCAGGATGGCGTGGAGGCCAGATGGGGCCCCTGCTCTCAGGTCACCTCTACACCTGCTAACTAATGAGAACGTCCATCTAACTCATGAGGACAGACATGGCCACCAGGCTGGGGACTGTCCTGGTGATGAGACAGCACATGGGGGGTCTGCACACATACAGGGCTGCAGGGGCCATAGCAGGGCCTCAGCCCAGCTACATCTGGGAAACATCAGCCCACAAGCCCCTCATCTGTAGCCAAGTCTGTGACAGCTTTCTCTCTGGGGACTGCCTCCAGGTGCTCTCTGCCACCCCGCCCAGCCTGCGGTGCTGGAGGAGGGTTCCTTCCATACTAGCCTGACGGTGTCCCTGCCCTGCTCCCATCCCCTTCCCATGTACCCCGTCACCTGCAGGGTCCCAATCAGAAAGCTTCGTGTGGCCTTCAGGGCTCCCCACAACCAGGCTCCAACCTGCCTTCCCATCTTATCTCCTGCCATTCTTTGCCCAGCGTCCACTTCCTGCAGCTCCACTGCTCACTCTTTCCAAATTCCACACCTGTGCTGTTTTCCTGCCTGGACTGGGGTCCTCTCCTCCAGCTGTGCCACTTAAAATGTAGTCTCTCCTGGACAGGTGTAGTGGCTCACGCCTGTAATCCTAGCACTTTGGGAGGCCGAGGCACGGGCGGATCACCTGAGGTTGGGAGTTTGAGACCAGCCTGACCAACATGGAGAAACCCCGTCTCTACTAAAAATACAAAATTAGCCAGGTGTGGTGGCGCATGCCTGTAATCCCAGCTACTCAGGAGGCTGAGGCAGGAGGATCGCTTGAACCCAGGAGGTGGAGGTTGCGGTGAGCCGAGATTGCGCCATTGCACTCCAGCCTGGGCAACAAGAGTGAAACTTCATCTCAAAAAAAAAAAAAAAAAAAAAAAGTAGTCTCTCCTTGGAGCCCAGCAGCACGGCTGAGCCCTGGGCCTGGACAGGCTCAGCAGTGGGAGAATCAGAGACAGGGTTCAGGCGGAACCCCGGAGAAAGGTGCTTGGGGACAGTTGCAGCGACAGGCAAGAGGAGAAGCAGGCACGGAGGTGGGTTGGTGGTCCGTGCTTGGGGGCTGCTGTTCGAGAGGCAGGAAGGCTACAGAGTTAAAAGCTCCAAGCCAGACCCACTAGGTTTGAGTAGTGCTGCTGCTTTCTAGCTGGTGACCCCAGGTAAATCGCTAAACCTCTCTGAATCTGTTTTCTCCTTTGTGAAAGAAGGTAAGAATAGTTGCTACCTCGCAAGATTGTTATCAGGGCAGAATGAGATGATATTTGTTTAGTGCCTAGACAGCGCCTGGCATACAGTAAGTGCTCAATAGATATGAGCTCTTCAGCTTGGGCAACATGGCAAAACCCCGTCTCTACAAAAAAGGCAAAAATTAGCCGGGCATAGTGGTGTGCACCTATAGTCCCAGCTACTCGGGAGACTGAGGTGGGAGAATCACTTGAGCCCGGGACGTGGAGGCTGCAGTGAGCTGGGGTTACACCACTGCACTCCAACCTGGGTGACAGAGTGAGACCCTGTCTCAAAAAAAAAAAAAAAAAAAAGGCTCTTATTATTAGTGCAGCCTTTGGGAGGTTGGGGGCACAAGTCAGGATTTCAGACCCGGAGGGGCTGGACACCAGGCAGACAGTCAAAGCTGGGGCTGGTTGCTGGGGTGGGAGAATCAAAGTGAGAATAACAGCATCTACTGTCTGAGGACTTTCTGTGAGTTTGACTCAGGGCTGGGTGGTTTAGATGAATTACTTGCAAGATCTGCACCACAACCCATAACAGTGTTGTGGGTCTAATTGTGTCCCCCAGAAAAACAAGCTCACATTCTAACCCCCGTACCTGTGAATGTGGCCTTATTTGGAAATAGGGTCTTTGCAGATGTAATCAAGTCAAAACGAAGTCACAGTGGATTGGAGTGGGCTCTAATCCACTGACCAATGTCCTTATAAGAAGAGGGACATTTGGATACACACCTACACAGAGGGAAGACAAAGACGGGGGCAGAGATGGGAGTTATGCAGCCATAAACCAAGGAACATCAAGGATCTCTGGCCACCACCAGAAGCTAGGAGAGAATCATCGACATCATTTTCCCCCAGAGCCAACCCTGCCAAAAATCTTGGCAGGAACCAACCCTGCCAAAAATCTTGTTTTCAGACTTTTGGTCCCCAGAACTAGGAGAGATTGAATATCTGTTGTCTTAAGCCAACAAGTTTGTGGCAGTTTGTTTATGGCAGCACTAGGGAACTAACATGACCTCTATTTCATAGACGAGGAAACAGAAGCTCAGAGAGGTTAAGTCACTAGCCTAAGGCACACAGCCGGCAAGTACCAAGGTCAGGATTTGCACCAGGGGATGCAAAGCCTCTGATCCTAGCCAGTGGCATGTCAGACTGGCCACCTTGAGTTAAAGTTGTTTGTGCCCAGGTTTTGCAGAGTGGGTCTGGCTGGTCTCTGTGTCCCCAGGGACAAGTGTCACAAAGCTGGATGGTGTGTGCATGTTAAAGACAAAGGGGTCCTGCAGGAGACCCCAAGCCTCCTTCCTCAGGGCTCCAGCTGGGGAGGCGACAGTGGCCGAGGATCACATCCTAGGTCATCAGGGCACCGAAAAGTCAAGCTCCAGGCTCTGACAGTGTCTCGGGGGCACTGACTGAGGGTCCACTGGGTGCCGAGGGCCCCAGATGAAGCTGGCCCATGTTTTCAGAAGACTCAGGTTCTAATCCCAGCCTTACTTCTCACCAGCCTTGTGACCTATGACCTGGGGCAAGTCACCTCACCTCCTTGGGCCACAGTTTCCTCATCTGGAAAACGGGCATGAGACTCTCAGGGCTGAGACGAGGGCAAGGTCAGAAAGCGCTTTGGGAGCAGCTGAGCTGGAGACAAAGGGCGATTGTTGCTGGTGCTTCTCTCACCCACACAGGGCCGCCCGCCCCGGGAGATGACGCAGGGAAGGTTGCCCCAGCGACAAGTTTCCTCCATTACAGAGGGGAGCTGCAGGGAGGGGAGGGAGGGGCTGGATGCAGTGGCCCGGATTCCCTCTGGGAAACAGGAAGTCCCTGCTGCCCAGGTCACTGCCCCGGCTGCAGGAAACCGGCTGACTCCGTCCGCTCCTGTTCCCCCTCCCAGCCCAGGAAGGGACTCACTCTCTTGTCACAGCCAGGCCCAGCTTCTGAAGGCAACTCTCAGACCTGCTGGGCCCCAAGAGGGGAAGGCACCTGCCTCAGGTCACCCAGCACACAGAGGCGCGCAGAAGCAGGACTCAGGACTCGTGGACTGTCAGAGCTTAGCATAACAGCGTCACTGATGGCTTTTGTCTGTGCCTTCCTGTCAGACTCTGCTGAACGCCCTACAAGTAACAGCCCATCCAGTCCTCAGAACCCTATGAGGCAGCTCCACGATTACCCCTATTTTACAGATGAGGAAACTGAGCCAAAGGTTTGTCCAATAGCCGCCCCAGGTCACACAGCTCATAGGTAGCAGCGTCAGGATTTGCACCAGCCAGTCAGCTGAATAAAATCCCATAGCATCTGGCCCAGTTCTCCCATTTTGAAATGGGGAAATTGAGGCTAGAGAGGGGAAGGGACATGCCTCAAACCACACAATAGGTTAATGGCAGGCTGGGGCTGGCCTCAGGCCCCCTGGGGTGGACCCAGTTGCTTGCCACCCTCTTCATTTTTACTCACAGAGCCCAGACTTTCTTCATGGTGGCGAAAGGCGCCCAGACTAAAAAACCAAAACTGTTTTTTTTCCCCTTCTCCCTGGTTTATTGGGATGCCACATGACACATTCTAGCCCATGAAATCTGAGCAGGTTCACTGAGTGGGTCTCCAGGAAAGTCTGGAGGCCACCCAGCTGGTATTATAGGCTTTTGGCTCCTTGCCAGTCCCCTCCTTCCTCCCCAGAACACAGGCAAGATGCTGGCGCCAGAGCAGCCCCTTTGTGGTCCTGAGGCCACGAATCTGAGGAGGAAGCTGTGAAACTGAGGAACAAGCCACAGGTGGAAGACGGCTGAGTGGAGCGAGGAGGGTGCCCGATGGCTTTGGGGTATGCTTCTCCCAGCCCGGGGTCTGCCTTCTCCTGGACTTCTTGTTAGGGGAGAACAGCTCTCTGATTTAAAGCTCAGTTTTTTTGTTTGTTTTTAATTTTGTTGCTTGTAGCTGATGTAGTTTTTACTTATTTGTGTCTAGACTGTCTGAGTCCTAAATTTTAATCAAGTTGGTGTTGCAAGAACCCTGCGGAAATATCTAGTTGATTTTCAAATTCTGTGCATCTGTGCTTTAGGGGAGCTGTGAAGCCAAAACCACTGATTCAAATTACACAGATGTGTATGCCTACCTCTCAATTTTCCAGGCATTACAGGAGGACCCCATCTCCTTGCTTACCAAAGAGAAGCTCTGTTTTTCTGCTGCTAAAAAATGTCTAAAAGCCACAACCAGTCAAACCGTTATGGAGAAGGTGAGGAAACTGAGGCTCAGAGAGACTGTGGTGGACTGAAGCTGAGGACAGCAGGGTCGGTAAAGACGCCCCACAGCACCTGGTGTGGAGCAAGGGGCTGGCAGGCAGGAGGATTCCATGTCAGGTGGCAACCAGCCCCGTGAACACAGGTGCAGACAGGGAGTGCCTCTGAGATGCCTGGATAGAGGAATTCACTGTGACTGTTAGAGGAAAGAGGTCCGACCCAGACCCCAAGACTGGTTCTTGGATCTTGTGGAAGAAAGAATTCAGGACAAGTCCCTACAGTAAAGTGAAAGCAAGTTTATTAGGAAAGTAAAGGAATAAAGAATGGCTACTCCATAGGCAGAGCTGCCCGGAGGGCTGCTGGTTGCTTATTTTTATGGTTATTTCTTGATTATGTGCTAAACGAGGGGTGGATTACTCATGTCTCCCCTTTTTAGACCATGCAGGGTAACTTCCTTATGTTGCCATGGCATTTGTAAACTGTCACGGCTCTGGTGGGAGTGTAGCAGTCAGTGATGATGACCAGAGGTCACTCTCGTCACTGTCTTGGTTTTGGTGGGTTTCAGCCGGCTTCTTTACTGCAACCTGTTTAATCAGCGAGGTCTTTATGACCTGTATCTTGTGCCAACCTCCTCTCTCATCCTGTGACTTAGAATGCCTTAACTGTCTGGGAATGCAGCCCAGTAGGTCTCAGGCTCGTTTTGCCCAGTCCCTATTCAAGATGGAGTTGCTCTGGTTCAAACACCTTTGACATGACTGGCACGGAACATGGAGCAGTGAAGTAACACGCAGGAGCAGTGGGAACACGGGCTGAGACGTCCCTGTCACTGCATTCTAGACCCCGGGCTCAATGATGGGGGTGCACTGGTGAGCAAGACAGGCTTCATCCCTGCTTCACAGAGTTCTGGAAAGTGCTCAGACGCAGGGTGCTTCACAAAGGAATGGCCTGCACCCACTTCCCTAGTGGAGGCATCATGGGAAGAGGCTTTGACCAGGCATCAGGGACCATGTCTTCTCATTCCTGCTCAGCCGCTGGGCCGAGCCCCATCTTTGCCCTCTCTGGGCCTCTAACGTGGCTGGGGGAAGAGGAAGGGTGAGGTTCTTTCCAAGGTCTCTTTGTGCGCTGACATCCAGAGAGTCTGGTGTAACAGGAATGATAGATATTTTTAATGTACCTATGTGTTTCTGAACTGCTTTTATGCCACTCTCTTCCTTTTCAGCCAGAGGCATCCAGGGTCTTATAGAGCAATAGGATTGGGGATCAGGAGTACAAAAGGAAAGAATTGATGTTCAGCTTTTGACGGAATAGGATCCTGCAGTCTTTAGCCAGATAATGGTCTTGAAAGCCAGGCTTTGTTGAGAGAGGGGAAAGGCTTTCTAAGTCTCCAAAGCCCTCTTTGCATATCAAGAGCCCTGCCTGGCAGACTCTGAGATCACAGGAGGAGTGTGGAAACGATGAAGGAGATGGAGAGGGACATTCCTACTGGACAAGATGAGCGAGCAGAGGGTAGGAGTGTCTGTGGGCACAGCGGGGGAGACAAGGATTCTGGTGAAGAGGGGCTAGGGTGAGGACATGTATGGGTCCCAAGGAAAGCCCTGAGGGCCCTCCCTCCTGGGCATCAGCCCCTGGTGGGGATGAGACCACAGATACTAGAAACACTAGACTGAGTCCTAGAACATCCACCTTACCACTTATCCAGTGTGGGGAAGGAGGCGGGATTGTGGGGGTGAAAACACAACGTGGGTAGAAACAGGGAGCTGGTTAGGTGAGGTTGACTGAGCACTGGGGGGGTCCTCATGACCTGGGCTGGGTGCACAGGAGGCCCAGAACTCCAGCATGTGCCTGGGATCAAGAGGCCAGCAGAGCGGGGCTCTTTGTGGCCAGGAGGGAAGGGGGGCTTCCTGGGCCACAGCAGGAGAGGCTGGCTCAGGACCAGGTTGGTGAGACCCATTCCGTGGCTGATGCACTGTGGCCAGTGCTGAGAGGAGCAGGAAGAGGGGCCTTGAATGGGTGCCATCGTGGACCAGGTGTGTAACACAGCGACAGGAGACCTCACCCACTGCTCCCAGGAGACTCCCAGGTTCCTCCATTTGCCCCTTTCCTGGCTGCCATATTTGGACCTTGAGAACTTGTTGGAAGGTTCCAGAAGAAGAGTGCAGCTACTCATATACCCTTGACTGAAGAACAGTCCTCTATCGAGGATGGTTGTCCTCTTAGACTGAGTGTGCAGCTTCCGGAGGAATGCACAAGGGCGGTGAGGGAGGAAGGGGACACCCGCCTAGTCAGCCAGATCAGCAGAATCAACCCTGCGATCAATAGGGTGACAGATGTCACAGCCAGATCACCCTCACATTTAGGCTGCCATATTTGGAGGAGAAATGGGAAGGGGGAGAAATCTTGAAACATTGAGCATTCACCCAAGGCAATGGTGTAAACACCAGAGAGACCATATTAAACTGGAGGGGACAGAGCCCTGCTTAACTGGTGATGAACTTGCCAATTAAAAGTCCCCTCTCCGGCCAGGTGCGGTGGCTCATGCCTGTAATCACAGCAATTTGGGAGGCTGAGGCGGGTGGATCATGAGGTCAGGAGTTCGAGACCAGCTTGCCCAACATGGAAACCCTGTCTCTAATAAAAGTAAAAATATTAGTCGGGTGTGGTGGCATGTGCCTATAATCCCAGCTACTCGGGAGCCTGAGGCAGGAGAATCGTTGGAACCCGGGAGGTGGAGGTTATAGTAAGCCGAGATCATGTCACTGCACTCCAGCCTGGGAGACAGAGCAAGACTCCACCTCAAAAAAAAAAAAAAAAAAAAAAAAAAAAAAAAAAAAAAAAAGAAGAGTCCTGTCTTCTACCCTTATGCCCCATCAGTGGGATGGAGGTTGGAGCGTGAGATTAGGTCATGTGTAAGAAGTATGAGGAAGCTACATTTGCATTTGCTTTCCCTTTGTGCATCTGGATCCTAGTGTGTAATTCCAAGCTCCCTATATACCAGGAGAAGGGTATGCTCATCTTCACGTTTGTCCTTCCCTCCTCTTTGTTCAGGTTTTGCTTTGCCAGTTATATGGGTAGAGGCTGGCAGTAGGGGTAGGAAGCACTCAGGTGCTATCTGCCTGGTCTGTTAGGAAGCATTGTCATATGTGCTGTCTTATTTGATTGTATTAAGGATAATCACTCCTACTTGGGGCAACTGAGGCTCAGAGAGGGTGAGCACTTTGTCCAAGGTCACACAGCAAGTTGGTGACAGAGCTGGGATTTGAAATTGGATCCTCAGATTCCAAAAGTCATGTGCTTCTCTCTTACGCAGGCACTCTGGGGAGCATTATGACCATGTGATTGATGATGGTGGTGACAAGGGCACGATCTACTTGGGAACCCTCCCAGCATGTGACAGGAGGCATCTACAGTGATTAGTCAGGGGCCACGTGGGGGCTGCCTGCTGGCTTCCAGCGTGTCACAGCAGTGGCTTCTGAGCCATTACTCTTTCTGCACTGTGTGAGGAGGCCAAGATGGAAAGCTTCAAATACACCTGGCAAAATGATGTGCAAGAAAGGATCATGCATCTCATGCCAATTACGATGTTGGAAGAGAATAGAGTCTAATTATCCTACAATTACCTTTATTTATCAAACTCAGAGTGAAGCGTGATTATGAAGCATCTCATGAGAGCTATCTGGGGTCGGAGGTGGTCTGTGCTCCAACAGGTATCCCAGCCACCTTGAGAGGAGAGACCAACCTGTAGGGGCATCTGAGGAGCAGGGATAGGGCCTTGGGCTGGCTTGCAGTCTGTCATGCCCCCTTCCTGGGTGGCGTGGAAAGCTGAGACTCAGTGTGCACCCACCCTGTGCTTGACGCCGTGCTGAGACTTTTCACACATGCTGTGGAGTTCCTTTTGTGGATCACAAATGAGATACCATTTAATCCTCCAAACAAGGCTTGACCAAGGTGTCACTGGAAATCTTCCTAGGGCCCTCTGGGTGGATCAAATGACTCTCCATACCCCACTCCCCAGCCCTTGGTGGGGTCTTTACTGTCCTGAGGATTGAACTGTCCAAAGCTGTCTTTGTCTGAACTGAGATTTCTGCAAAGGCCAAGACAATTTTTGACTCATGCTGGTATCCCCAGTAGTTGGTATCCCCTGGGACAGAACCTCCAGTAGAGTCTTTATAAATGTTTGTCGAATCAATGAGTGACAGACAAGGAAACTAAGGCTCATGAGAGGTTCAGTAACTTGCCTGAGAACAGACAGTTAATCATTCTCAGAGCCAAGAATCAATCTGTTTGAGAGCTTCATACTAATGAGAGGAGAGAGTTCAAGGGCTTTGAAAAGTATACGGGGCCAAGGATAAGCTAAAGGCACTGTCACCATCATTGCACGGTCACATGTCCACAATAAAGAGAGGACCACTGGGATGCATCAGAATACACATTCAGTGAACGAAAGAATGAATGGGGCACCATTTTATATGCTGCAGAGATCCATGAGATATGATCTCTTATGTCAAGGAATGCTCAGTTTAGTTGGGGAGACCGATCCAGAAAGACAGTGTGACACGTGCAGTAAATGCAGGGCTTCAGAGTCCTGTGTGTGGTCCTGACCCAGGTGGGAACCCAGAAGGTTTTCCTGGCACACTTGACACAGGGTGAGTCTTAACAGATGAGGGACAAGGCAGGGAGGAATAAATAAGCCAGGGAAAACAGCCTATGCATGGGGCCTGTGGGGAGGGAAGGCTTGGTGCAGTAGGTGCCGTGGGCAGTACAGCAGTCAGATCCACAAGTGAGCTTGAGGAAAGGAGAGGAACAAGAGGACAGATAATGAACATCTTGAGGGTAAAGAGTGGAGGAGGTAATAGGACATGGTGGTGATCTCAGGCATTAGGGAATATCCCAAGGAGAGGCAGAATTGGACTTGGAGAGCTGGAATCATCTGTCTCTGTCCAAGAGGGCGCTGGAAGCTGCAGGATGTGAGGTTGCAACCCTGGCCTGGCCCGGGGCCAGCCTGCTAAGCCAGCTGTCCACTCTGTCCGCTCTCAACCTGCAAGCTCTTAAGGTTCCCAGTTGCTGATCCGCCCTGCCATATCCAGTGGCACAAGAAAGGAGGAAGCAATTGAGGTTTGCTCAGTTTCCTCTAGTCCTTCCGCGAGCCCTGTGGCTGGCTCCAAGGAACAATGCCTCGAGACAGCGTTTTGCAGCAGAATGGTTGGAGGGGGCAGAGGTCAGGTCTCCTTTGCATTTGTATGTAGGCTGCTGCCTGGCCACAGCCCATGCTTGCCCAACTGTGGCTGAGCTGGCTAAAGGAACTCAGGAGGACTCAGCATTTATTGAGGGCATACTGGGGGCTTCACACGGCGCTGGGTGCTTGGATCTTCATAGCAGACCCACTAATGGAACTCTGTTCTCCTTTTATAGATGAGAAGGCTGCTTAGGTGGGTTAGGGGGCTGCCCATGGACAGGGAGCTCATGAGAGGCAGGGCAAGGATTTGGACTCAAGACCATCTGAGTCCACTGTGCCAGGCTGTCTTACCTGAGCTTCTTTACAGACCAAACATTTCTCTGGCAGGGCAAGGCCCTGCATGAGAGTCAGCAGGGCACAAGACTTTCCAGATGACAGGCACTGAAGGCAGGTATCAGCCTTGACAGGTGGGCCCAGGGCACATGAAGTAGGACGGAGCATGAGGGTTGGAGGAAAGTACTGGAAAAGCTCAATTGTCCTCAGCCAGTTCTGACCTTGAATGCCTTGGAGTGAGTGCTCTTCAGAGGAAGACAATAATACTATTCTTAGTCCTTTATATTTTATATATGTGGATATATGTATATATGTATATATATATATCTCCATGTATTCACCCCCAACCATCTACCCTCACATCTCCCACAAATATCCATCCATCCATCCATCCATCCATCCATCCACCCAATCATCCATTCGTCCATTCATCCATCCATCCACACATCCAATCCCCTCAAGAATCCACTCATCCATCTACCCATCCATCCATCCATCCACCCACCCATCCACCTACCCATCCACCCATCCATTCCCTATCCATCCACCCATCCAACTACCCACACATCCACACACTCATCCATCCATCCACTCATCCATCTACCCATCCATCCATCCATCCACCCACCCGTCTACCCATCCATTCCCTATCCATCCACCCATCCACCCAACCACACATCCACCCACCCATCCATCCACCCACCCATTCATCTACCCATCCACCCATCTACCCACCAACCCATCCATTCATCCATCCACCCACCCATCCTCCCATCCATCATTCATTCATCCAGATGCCCACCCACACACATTGGTTAATTCAGTGGTTCAATGACAAGCTTCAAGGACCCAGCCTCTTTCTGCATTTTTGCTGTGTGGTCCTCAGAATGTCAGGCTTTTGTCTTCTCTCTCATCTCCTCATGGTTGCAAGATGGCTGCACCGTCTCTATTCATGTTATCCTCACATATTAGTGTTTGAAGGCAGAAGAAGGAATGTCTCCTGTTTGTGTTCCTCTAATGAGGAAAATTTTCCTGGAGGGTCCCCAGTAGACTTCCCTTCATATCTCCTGGGCCAGAATTGCATCCTATGACTATTCCTAAACAACTGTCTGGCAAGGGAAAAGAGACCATCCTGATGGCCTTAAACTCAACAAGATGTATTGCCTGTGGAGAGGGCACAGGCTTCTCCTAAGCTGCAAGAGACTTGAATAAAATTGGGATTCATTTAGCAAGGAAGAAGGCAGAGGAAGAGGGGGGTGGCTGTTGAGTAGGCAAATGTGCCAGCCACTCCTTCCATCTTCCATTCACTCATCATCCACACAGCGATTCATCCATCCATGCAGCCCTCATTTATCCATCCATGCATCCATTCATCTGTCAAACGTTTATTGATGCCCACTGTGAGCCAGGCCCTATGCTCTCGGGCTGGTGAGAACTCACAAGAAAAAAGATCTCGTTAGGGAGAAATATGGAGTTTCCCATAATACCCTGATAACGGCTTTATTTAGTCACAGTAAGAATAATATCTGAGGATCGTGCTGTGCATTGCAGTTTGCAAAGATCTCCCAGGACCACTCCTTCATTCCACACACGTTTATTGAGCATCTGCCGCATGCCAGGCAGAGCTTTTTAGTTTTACAAAGTGCTTTTTCCTACATTTGTCAGAAGGATCCCTCCAAAGTCAGAGACCAAATGTTTTCCAGAGGCAGGAATGAAGCATCCCTTGGGTCTTCCTCAAAATCAAGAGTCCTCTGGGGCCAGGATTCTTGGGAAGCTTCTCCTGGGGGAAGGGAGACAGTGTTTTCCAGAGACAGGGCTAGAACTCTAGACTTTCTAAAACAGTAGACTGTGTGTTTTCCAGAGCTTGTGATTGGGCATTGTTCAGAGCTGGGGTGGGGGTTTCACAGTCCACACACAGGGTGTCTTCTAAGCTCGGTATGATGGAATTGTCGCTTTGCTCAGCACACAGGGGGCATCTCCACTGGTTCCAAGGGCACAGATTTTTTCTCTGCCAAACCAGAAAGTGTCATGGCCAGCCCTCCAGGGACTATGAAGTTATAAACATAAATTTGTCCTTGATACAGATGCCTCCATCTGAGTTAGACCCACTAGCCTGTTACTTGTCTACGCAACATATTAGGACCTCCAAAGTCACCATGATATCCCATCACAACTACTCATCATGCCTTGTTCCATCTTCTGGGGACCCCTCTGCTCACAGTATGTCAAAATGCCTGTAAACACCATGTCCATTCACGTGTCAGCTAGGAAATGAGCCTTACCTACTGGGTGATCAAATTCTAGGTCTCCCGGATCGGAGGAAATGCTTTAAATATATACGTGTTATTAGAGCTATTAAGATATTGTCAGGACCTATTAGGCCATTAGGAATGTCAGTTTTCAGAACATTCTTGCCTTTCATGTCCTCTTAAGTCTTTGAGTTGACCTCATTGGTTTAGAGAGAGGATGCCATAAATCAAGTGATACGGGGTTAGCTGTGTGCATGGCTTGGAGTCCTCCATGCCAGGGCCTTGGGAGTCCTTCAGACTTCTGAGCTGTGATTTCTCCAGACTCAGGACCTCAGAGTCTTCCATACCCAGGGATTCAGAATCTGCCACAGTCATGGATCAGAGTCCTCCATTCTCAGGGGGCTTAAATGGTAACATGATGCAGCTGGCTCATTCTGGTGATTGCAGGAGGCAATTGTAGCCATTGTCTTCTAAATCTGCTTTCAGTGATGTCACACTGATAACTTGAAGTCAGTCATGGTGGGAGTGTAAATTGGCAAACACCACCAACAAGCAGCTCCTCTCCTCCTGCCAAGAGCTTGTTGTTAAACATTTACCATCACACCACTGGGCTCAGACATCTACAGATATAGGGGTAGGGAATGTGCCACAGCCAAGGGCAATGGGTTTTCCTGACCTCATGATGAAAGATTTTCTAGATTTTGGGGCATTGTATTTTCTAGAACCCTGGGCAGAGTATTTTTATAGTCACAAGAAATGTTTTCTACACCTTGGGATGGAGGGTTTTCCAGAGCCCTGAATAGAAGTTTTCTCAGATCTAAGAATAAAATTTTCCAGAGCTGGGATTGAGAATTTTCTTAAGCCAGAAACAGAAAATAAATATTGGGGCCCCCAAATCACTAAGCTAAAGGGAAAAGTCAAGCTGGGAACTGCTTAGGGTCAACCTGCCTCCCATTCTATTCAAAGTCACCCCTCTGCTCAATGAGATAAATGCATAACTGATTGTCTCCTTTGGAGAGGCTGATGAGAAGCTCAAAAGAATCCAACCATTTGTCTCTTAACTACCTGTGACCTGGAAGCCCCCTCCCCACTTCAAGTCTTACGTCTTTGCTTCGAGTCGTCCCGCTTTTCCAGACTGAACCCATGTTCATCCTACATATAGTCATATATTCATATCTCATGTCTCCCTAGAATGTATAAAACCAAACTGTGCTCCGACCACCTTGGGCACATGTCACCAGGACCTCCTGAGGCTGTCACGGGCATGTGTCCTCAACCTTGGCAAAATCAACTTTATAAATTAACTGACACCTGTCTCAGATTTTTGGGGTTCACAACCCCAATTCATAGTCATAGACTTTTCCAGAGGTAGGTAAAGAAAATTTTCAAGATGAAGGATCATCTCTCATTCAAGAGTCGAGAATGGCATCTCCTTCACAGGCAAAGGATGTTGGTGTTCGGGCTGCTTGACACTTCAGGACCTCCGTTCATACTGAGACCCCATCAAACCTCTCTCTCCTTGGTTGCAGCTTCCAGACAGAGTGTGACAAATCTCACAGTGTCTCAGCTGATAAATCAACCCCCAAAGATGATCAAGTTCTAGGCCCCCAAGGTCAGAGTGAAAACTCATTGAGTGATTTTACTATTGTGAAAACAAAAGTCTGCAATCAAGTTATCTGCATGAATCCTATGCATGTAATGGACTTCGGGGCCTCTGTTGTCCACCAGTGTTAACTTCTCCTCCTTTCATCTTTATGTTGGTAAATTCTCGGTAACTTGTTCAGGTGCTGTAAATAAGTAGCAGTCAATAAACCTAGATTTTGGAATAAATAAGGACTTTGGTATCATCAGAATCATGTTGGGATCCTTGCACAAGTTACTTGACCTGGGCTTTAGTGTCCTCGTTTGACACATGGCAATAATATAGCCATGTGTGCAAAGCTCCCCAGCATGGAAACTAAAAGGTAGAAGTTTTCTTGTTTCTTTTTTTTGGTTTGAGACAGAGTCTCACTCTGTCATCCAGGCTGGAGTACAGTGGCACAGTGTTGGCTCTCTGCAACTTCCGCCTCCCGGGTTCAAGCAATCCTCCCACCTCAACCTCCTGAGTAGCTGGGACCACAGGTGCATGCCACCACACCTAGCTAATTTTTTTTTTTTTTTTTTTTGTAGAGACGGGGTTTCACCATGTTGCCCAGGCTGGTCTTGAACTCCTGAGCTCAAGTGATCTGCCCGCTTCAGCCTCCCAAGGTGCTGGGATTACAGGGGTGAACCTCTGTGCCTGGTCCGAAGCCTTCTAATAAATGTAAGATACAGGCCGGGCGTGGTGGCTCACGCCTGTAATCCCAGCACTTTGGGAGGCAGAGGCAGACGGATCACAAGTTCAGGAGTTTGAGACCAGCCTGGCTAATATGGTGAAACCCCGTCTCTACCAAAAATACAAAAATTAGCCAGGAATGGTGGCTCATGCCTGTAGTCCCAGCTACTTGGAGGCAGGACAATCGCTTGAACCTGGGAGGTGGAGGTTGCAGTGAGCCAAGATCACGCCATTGCACTCCAGCCTGGGCAACAAGAGAGAAACCCTGTCTCTCTCTCTCTCTTTCTCTCTCTATATATACATATACAAAAATTAGCTGGGCGTGGTGGCACGCACCTGTAGTCCCAGCTACATGGGAGGCTGAGGCAGGAGAATCGCTTGAGCCCGGGAGGCGGAGGTTGCAGTGAGCCGAGATCGTGCCACTGTACTCCAATCTGGGTGACAGAGTGAGACTCTGTCTCCAAAAAAAAAAAAAAATATATATATATATATATATATAAAATAAATGTAAGATACAATAGAGGCAGTGAGGAGAAGCAAGGCCTAGCCTACTGGGGTCTGACAGTATTTAACAGGGTGCCGTGGGAAGGCCTGGCTTCCTCCCATGACCCTCAAGTTTCCACACTGTAAAATCAAGGGTTAAAACATGGATGGCACAACTAATACCCTCATCTGCTCAGACACGTATTAACATCCTATGAACTGAAGCTTGGCCTTCAGAAAGCTGCCCCAAAGCCAGTCCTTCAAGCAGGGAGAGTGGAATCATTTCTCAATATCTACAATTACATCCTTTGTTGAAGGGGCTAGGTGAGGTTCTGATGGTGTAACTGTGGTGACTTGGCCAAGGTCTTGGAATGGAAGACACCTCTTGGCAAATCAATCGTCCTCCCTGGAGATTTCCCAGACAGAGATGAAAAACAAATAGGAAATTAAATGTTCCAGTGACAAGAGAGAAGCAAAGCCTTCCTTCTCTCTCTGAGAAGCGCTCTGTGCCCAGAAGGGAAGTAGAAGAATTTCCACCACATCAACTGAATCTGTTCCCGAAGATGTGTTGGAAGGAAAAATGTTTGAGTCTATGGCGTTCCGGGCCCACCCAACTCCCAACAAATGAACTCAAATATCTCAAAAGCATTGTTAACACCTATCTAGCAACCTTTCAAAGACTTCTGCCTAAAACAAAGCGTTTTAATGGAAGCAAATAAAAACATTGTTATTATTTTAAAATCACCCAGTAACTTAACCCTAAGCAAACAATCAGTGGGTAGGTTTCTGTGCATTGATATTATTCAGTATAAGATGTGAAGGAGGTTTTCCTTCTGCACCACAACGAACATGTGCTGCAGTGTAAATAAACAAGCAAATCAATAGGTTAGTGATGTTAAGTATGAATCCATCTGAATTGGACCTGGGCTGGGAGGGCCTCCAGGTCTCTGGGTAAAGGAAGAAAAATCCATGGAAGATAATTAAGAAAAAGAGCTGATCCCCATAAGAGAACAGCCGAGATTCACCTGTAGCACATGCTGCATTCTCCCACCTGGATTTGAGTGCAGTATGAATGCTTCCAGCAGTGAGCATGTGTATAGTAATTACCACGTGGTTTTTTATTTGTTTAGTATGTTCAGGGTAACATTTTGTTTTGTGTGTAAGCACTCAGATGTGAGATTTCAGCTAGTGGGGATAATTGCAATGACTTACACTTCAATCAATATTAAATTTTTTTAAGTTATAGATCTTAGAATCTGGCTCTTTTGCTTTTCCTCTCAACTTATGGATCTTTGTATTTTATTTATGAACTTAGTAGTTTTTATATAAAAGCAAGATCACATTTACTTGTTCATTGATTCATATTCAATTAACTCATAAATTTGATAGATTAAATTCCCACAAACTTTTAACATCATTTAAACACTTAATTAAGAAAATTCCTTTAGATATTTCAAACTACAATTACAAATTTAATTTAGCCAATTCAAACACTTCAAACACCTAACAAGGGAGACTTACAAATATGATGAACAAATTATCCCTAAGCACTTAAGCAGCTTCTGTAAATCTAATCAGACATAAAATTTGTTGCTTAGATTTTGTTTTAAATATCATAAAAAGCAAGCAGAAATTATATAAAGCAAATCAACGATTATAAAATTTCTTACTGCAACTGTAAACACAACTTATACAAAAGTATCGATATTATGGATTTATTTCTTCATCATCTTGTTGTGGTAAAAGAAATATATGTGCATGGACCTATTCATTTCTCACTCCAATCAAGATGAACAAAATAGTACTATCTTGCATTTAAGCTAAGGATACATGGTAGGAAGCTTGGGTCCACGACATGGGTGGGGTAAATTTATGTGGTTGAATCCGGAAGATTGAACCATGGGATGCCATTCCAAGATCCTGGACCCACAGAGGTCCCACGCTGGGTGGGCTTTCCAGGCTTCTGACGAGTTGGCTTCCATCTTGTGGTGAGATTCTATCAGGCACGTCACTGGTACTTTCTAAACTCTTGCCATTTGTCTAGGAGTTAACCAATAATACATGTTTCAATTTTCTGCATCCTACATCCTTTCCTTGCAATGACCAGTCTCTTGATGCCCCAGTAGCTTGGGGATTCAAAGCTACTGGGTTTCACTTCATTCCCATACAATGACCCAGTTGTGTAATTTCTTACATTAAAACCTAATGTGCTCAAGTCTCTTGCCCAATTTTCTACAAGATTGTCTATCTTTTTCTTACTCATTTGCAGGAGTTCTTTATATATATTCTGGATGTAAGCTGTTTGCCAGCTATGTCTGTTGTAAATACCTCCTTCCTCTCATTTGAGATGGAGAGTTGGGGCCTCTCCTCTGAGACTCAATCCTCGATTACAGGCTTGAGATATTTTCTTGAATGTCCAACGGGCATGCCAGAATTTATATGGCAAGAATGAATATCTCATTTATGGATTCCCCATCTTCCCACTTCCCACTCCTTTTTTGAAACTGTCTCCAAATCAGAAATTGGCACCATTATTCATCCAGTTGCCTAGCTCCATTCTTTTAATCATTCTCTGGAACCCTTTTTATATCATAAAACAGAAATTATATACAGAAAATACATGAAAATAAATGCATAATTTAACAAATAAAGATAAACACTCATGTAACTACCATTCAGGTCAAGAAATAACATTGCCAGCACTCAAAAACTTCTCATAAATCATATATATATATATATATATATATATATATATATATATATATATATACACACACACACATATATATGTTTTGCCTATATTTGAACTTTATATTTTTGGAATTGCAGAATACTTTTTTTTTTTTTTTGCATCTTCATGTTTTCTTTCAATATTATACTTGTAATTCTCATCCTGTTATGTATAGCTGTAGTTCATACATTTCAATTGTTACATATTATTTCACTATACTATATATGCCACATTCTACTCTTAATGAATATTTATGTTGTTCCAATTTCTAGCTATTATTATTATTATTATTATTTTGAGACGGAGTCTCACTCTGTTGCCCTGGCTGGAGTGCAATGGTGCGATCTTGGCTCACTGCAACCTCCGTCTCCCAGGTTCAAGCGATTCTCCTGCCTCAGCCTCCTAAGTAGCTGGGATTACAGGCGCCCGCCACCACGCCCAACTAATTTTTGTGTTTTTAGTAGAGACAGGGTTTCACCATGTTGGCCAGGCTTGAACGCCTTACCTTGTGATCCGCCTGCCTTGGCCTCCCAAAGTGCTGGGATTACAGGCATGAGCCACTGTGTCCAGCCCCAGCTATTATTAACAGTGCTTCTGTACTTCTAAAAGTAGTCCTACACATTTTAATGATTACACATATGTATGAATTTGTTTAAGGTATATACGTAGGACTATAATTGCTGGTCACAGAAAGTTTTCAGCTTTCCTAGAAAAAGCCAAGCTCTTTTCCAAAGTGGTTGTAGCATTTTTTTTTCTTTTTACCTTGAGTCAGTATTAGTAAGCTATATTTTTCTCAGGATTTACCTATTTGATTTAAAATTTCAAATGTATTGGCATGCAGTTTTTCATCACATTCTCTTCTTCTTTTTTTTTTTTTTTTTTGAGACGGAGTCTTGCTCTGTTGCCCAGGCTGGAGTCCAGTGGCGCAATCGCGGCTCACTGCAAGCTCCGCCTCCCGGGTTCACGCCATTCTCCTGCCTCAGCCTCCCGAGTAGCTGGGATTACAGGCGCCCGCCAGCACGCCCGGCTAACTTTTTCTATTTTTAGTAGAGACGGGATTTCACCGTGGTCTCGATCACCTGACCTCGTGATCTGCCCGCCTTGGCCTCCCAAAGTGCTGGGATTACAGGCGTGAGCCACTGCACCCGGCCCACATTCTCTTCTTTTTGATGTCTATAGCATCGGTGGTGATGCACCCACCCTTTATTTTTGATATTGTTTGTGCCTCTTCTTCATTATTCTTGGTCAGTGTTCTCAGGGCAAAAGTGGCTTCTATGATCGTTTTCCTCTCTGGGTTCTTACATATTTCCTTCCAGCTAGCCCTGGTTATTTCTTACTATCTTGTTAGCCCTTCATTTATTTGAATAAGTTTTTAAAAGATTATCAAACGGCCCGGCGCAGTGGCTCGCACCTGTAATCTCAGTACTTTGGGAGGCCGAGGGGGGCGGATCACGAGGTCAAGAGATCGAGACCATCCTGGCCAACATAGTGAAACCCCGTCTGTACTAAAAATACAAAAATTAGCTGGGTGTGTGGCTTGTGCCTGTAGTCCCAGCTACTCGGGAGGCTGAGGCAGGAGAATTGCTTGAACCTGGCAGGTGGAGGTTGCAGTGAGACGAGATGCCGCCACTGCACTCCAGCCTGGTAACAGAGTGAGAGTCCGTCTCAAAAAAAAAAAAAAAAAGTTATCAAACATCTTTATTTGTATCTGATGAGAAGCATGGTTTCAAAATCAGAGCCCTCTGATTCTGGAAGTCCATGGTCAAGATTCCTCTTTCTCTCACGTGCAGTCCATTGGAAGTCCCGTCAGCTCTACCTCTAAAGCAGATCCTGATCACACCTACAGCTCTCTAGCTAGCACGCTGTTATACCATATTTCACAAGGGCTCTCTTGACCCAATTTTGAGATCTTGGCGAAAAACTCTCAATTCTTCTTTGTGGGCACTTTGCTCAGCCTGCACCCCAACCCCTTTCCTTACTGGGCTGTAACACTCTTGGGTCACAACAATACACACAACTTCCAGGAATTATTTGCTAAACATCAAGGGATGAATACTTCTTCCTTGGGTCTGTGAAATCACTCAAAATTCCCAACCCACAGGAAGCCCCTACACCTGCTAACCCCACTCCACTTGCCATAGAGAAGCCGCCTCCTACATTCCAGCTTGCTGTTCCCCTGTCCTGGGTGCAACCAGGGGGTTGCATGTAGGGACATGGCCCCGCATGGCAACTTTCTCCCACTTGATGCTGTAAGTAATAGAGTTCTGCTTTTCATCTCATCAGAGGTCAGTGTGTCCGTCCTACCATCGTCAGACCCTAATGTTATAACAGTAAACCCCTCCCCACCAGCTTCAGTCTGTCATCTCCAGCTTGAAGTCTTCAAATAGCCCCCTCTCTCCCTCCTTTCTATTACAGCCTGCTAGACTTCATCTGTCATAGAGCCCAAGTCATAAATCACATCCTTCCCTTCCCTGAATAAGAGGCTCTTAGCATTGAAATCAGACTGAAACCCAAACTTCTTCCTATGGCTTAAAAGGTCCTGTATGGCTTTGCTTCTGCCAATCTCTCTGACCCCATCCACTATTCCACTCTTGTTCAGTCTCACAGTCCTAGTTCTTAGAACATCTTAGAACACAGTAGGCACTCATAAATCTTCGATAAGTGTCAGGTAAACAGAAACCACTCTAGGTACATCAGACAAAGTGATTTAATTTAGGGAATTGGTTATAGAAACGTTGGAAGGACCAGTGGAGTGAAAAAGAAATGTGGTGTCATTTTGGGCTCACAAGCCTGTACTCACCATCAATGCTGCTTGACTATTGTCACTGCCGCTGATAAAAGTTAGAAGCTTGGACTCTCTCTGATGTTAGTTCCAGAATCTCGCATGGATACATCCCATTGGCAGAACCCAGTCGAAATCCAACTCGAAGGATATCTGGGAAATGTAAGTTTTTTAAATTTTTGAGACAGAGTCTCACTCTGTCACCTGGGCTGGAGTGCAGTAGTGCGATCTCGGCTCACTGCAACCTCTGCCTCCCGGGTTCAAGTGATTCTCCTGCCTCAGCCTCCCGAGTAGCTGGGATTATAGGGATGCACCACCATGCCCGGCTAAATTTTGTATTTTTAGTAGAGGTGGGGTTTCACCATTTTGGTCAGGCTGGTCTCGAACTCCTGACCTCGTGATCTGCCTGCCTCGGCCTCCCAAAATGCTGGGATTACAGGTGTGAGCCACTGTGCCTGGCCGGGAGATGCAATTTTTAAACTTCTAGGGCTGGTGATTCCAGGAGGAATGTAGAAGGCCAGGAATGGGGTATGGGTGTTTGGCATGGTAAGAAAGGCCTTTGAATGGCCCTGACTGCAGACCTCATGGGAATTTTGTCATGTGCCCTCTTTTCTGCCCTGGCTCCACTTGTCCATGTTCTTGGCCATAAAGTGGCTTGGCCAGGGCCCATCATGCTGCACATCTTGGCCAGTATGCCTCACCTTCAGACTCCATGAACCTTGCTGGGGTCAACAGCTATGGGGAGAACAGCTTCCATTTCCCCCACTCTAGGCCTCATGCACTGCAGAACCAAAATTAGTTCTTCCTGTTGAACCCAGAACCTCATCAGGCTGCTCATGTAAATGAAATTTGAACAATTGTGGCCGCTAACCTGTGACCATGGAACTTAAATCCAGCTCAGGTTGCTGATCAGAACAGATGCCACAGCAACCATTCCGTGCTTCCTCTTATCTTCTCATCCCTCCAATCTATCCAGATTTCCCCCTCCTACTCCAGAAGCCAGGAATGAAGATTATTCCAAAGAGTTGTCTAGATCCAGGGGCACAGACAGCTCCATGCCTAGAGTTTGGAGGGGTTAAGGTGTAGGCTGAGCAAAGTGCCCACAAGGAGGAATTGAGAGGTTTTAGCCAGGATCTCAAAACTGGGTCAAGACAGCACTTGTGAAATATGATATTATAGCATGTCAGCTGGAGAGGCCCTTCAGGTCCCTATATAGTCAATCTTTTTGGGCCAGGGATGTCAAGTCCAGATCTTGGAAGAAGAGTATGGACAGTCAGTCTTCCAGGCCAGTCAAGTGGTCCTCCATCTTTACAGAGAATCAGCCCTCCAGAGCCATGTATAGAGAGTTCTTTGGCTTCACAGTCAGAGTGTCCTCCAGAAATGGGATTGGATAATCTGGAGCCAGGAGGGCAGGACAGTGCAAAACCGGTGAGGAAGGGTCTTCCAGAAACAGGTTGCAGAATTCCAAAACTAGGAGCAGAAAGTCCTCTGGAGCCGTGGAGTTTTCCCTAGAGCCAACAATGTTGTGGGACTATAAATGTCTCTGGAACATTTTCCAGAGCCAAGGACAGAGATATTTCCAGAGCCAGATACAGCAAAATTTTTTGCTGATCAACAGTCATAGTGTTTTCTAGAGCTAGAAATAGAACCTCTTGAAGATGTAGAACAATCCATTTTTTGCTATAAAGGATGGCATCTCTTCCAGTGCTGAGGGACACTGCCCCTCCTCCATCAAAGGCTGGAAGAGGCTGTAGGGCACTGTGCTGTGGGAGCCTCCAGTGACAATGAAGTTAATGCAGTTGACTTGTCCTTATAGATATCACCCACTTGGCCCTTTCTGCAAGAGATCCTGAACCTATGATCACTTCAAGATCCATACTCATGCAGAGACCTCATTAAAACATACTCTAGCCTGTAATCCCAACACTTTAGGAGGCGGAGGTGGGTGGATCACTTGAGGTCAGGAGTTCAAGACCAGCCTGGCCAACATGGTGAAACCATGTCTCTACTAAAAATACAAAAAATTAGCTGGGCATTGTGGCAGACACTGGTAATCCCATCTACTTGGGAGGCTGAGGCAGGAGAATCGCTTGAACCTGGGAGTGGAGGTTGCAGTGAGCCAAGATCATGCCATTGCACTCCAGCCTGGGCAGCAGAATGAGAATCCATCTCAAAATAAAAATAAAAATAAAAACACACTCTCCTGTGTCTCCTTCCGAGGACCCTCTACTCAGAGAACTTGGGTGGTGGTGCCTCACTCAGAAAATATGCCCAAGCCTAGCGGGTTCTCTTCTATACCCTCAGATGGGGCATAACCCTTTGACTCCTACTGCTTTTAGAGGAGCACTTCCACACAACAGGGCAGGTACATGAAGCACTGACGTGCAGAAGATTCTAGGCCCTCTTTTGTTTTCATCAAGTAGCAGATTCACCTCTTCTTCTTTTAGTGATTATATTGGCAAATCACTCTGATGCCCACAAGCTCTAAATAAACCACCTGAGCAGTCCTAGAGTCAACACATTGCTATGCCAAGAACGTGGGCCTTGGAACCTGACAGGCCTGGGTTCAATTCAGTAACACTGTGTGGTCTTGGAGGAGATACTTTCTCTCTCTGGACCTTTCAGATAGGAATAACAATAGCCATCCTGCAGGGCTGTCGTGAATGTTTAATGTAACAGTATGTGAAGGGCCTACATGTGCCCTGGCTAGAGGAGGTTCTAGTCACTCTTCAGTTGCAAGACAGACCGGATTTGGGAAAGTGCAGTGAGGGGGAAACTGGGTGCCTAAAAAGACTCTGGTTCTGCTGGTCGACCCAACTGTGTGACTCTGGGCAGTCACTTGCCTTCTCTGGCCCTCAGTTTCCTCATATGTCAAACCAAAGGTTGAATAAGAGGATTCTAAGGGCATTGCCAGCTCTGACATCCTGAAGGTTCCTTAATTAGAAGATCTGAGTTGATTCTTTTGACATTTAAGAAGCCACTCAATTGTCCTGTCTTGGTTCATTGGGAGAGGACATCTGTAACCACTGCATCAGGGATTTCCGTGAGAGTTTGACGGTATTCATGTGGTATTATGACAAAAATCCAGGACTCAGCTGGGCATGGTGGCTCACGCCTGTAAATCCCAGCACTCTGGGAGGCCGAGGCGGGTGGTTCACTTGAGGTCAGGAGTTTGAGACCAGCCTGGCCAACACGGCAAAACCCCATCTCTACTAAAAATACAAAAATTAGCCGGGCTTGGTGGCACCTACCTGTAATCCCAGCTACTCGCGAGGCTGAGGCAGGAGAATTGCTTGAACCTGGGAGGCAGAGGTTTCAGTGAGCTGAGATCATGTCATTTCACTCCAGCCTGGGTGATAAGAGTGAGACTCTGTCTCAAAAATAATAATAATAATAATAAAAATAAAAACCCAGGACTCTTGTCCCACCATCTACTTTGTTTCATGTTTTTCCTCGAGAGAGTGAATAACAAGTACGTGTGACAAATGAGAAGTCAAGACACCACTCTGTAATGAGTGAAGCAAACACCGGTATCCCAAAGCAGGGCTATGCCACACTGGAGTCCTCGCCAGCCCTCTCCATCCTCCTCTAACACCCATAATAATGCCATTACTATAGCTGATTGATTGGATAGTTACATGTGCCAGGCAACAAACCTTATTTAATTATCATAACAACCCAATGATTGCACTGTAATGACCCCGCTTACCGGAAAATGGGCCTCATCAGTCTTCAGAAATCTGACCCAACAGATAGGCAACTTTTCCTCCCTGCTGAGGGGTGATAGGAAGGGCGGACATGGTGAGCAGGGGGGCAGTCCCAGCTCCTAGGTGGTGGCTACGACATGACTAAAGAGATGGGAAGCAGGTGCATGGAGGTTGGAAAGGAAGTGCAGAGGCTGGGAGGGGTGGGTGGAGGCTGGGGTAAGGGTAATGGGGAGGGGGCTGATGGGGGTTTGGATTTGTGGAAGCGTACTTGGGACGAAGCTCTGTGTTGAGTGCTGGGAACGGAGGTGAATCACAGCCTCTCTCTCTCTCTCTCTCTCTCTGTGTGTGTGTGTGTGTGTGTGTGTGTAGAGGGTGGGGAGATGTGAAAAGAGATAGACATCTTTTCAATGCAGCATGATTCTTGAAACAAAAGTTGCATACACAAGCTGACACAAATATCATATGGAAGGAGAGCGGTGATCCTATCTGGCTGCCAGGGAAGCCCTCAGAGCCTCCCAGGTGAGTTGGTGCCATCTCCTCAGTCACCTGAACTATGGCTCCACGTCCTTTACACTTCCTCCTGAGTTTGGGTCTCTCCATCTCTACTCCAGCTGGGGGCCTTAGTCCCCCCTGCCCTGACTTTCCCCAGTCCCTGCAATGACTGGTCTCCTAGTCCCCTCCAGCCCATCCTCCACACAGCTGCAAGAGTGGAGATCTTCCTAAAATGCAAACCTAATCATAGCCCTCTCCCCTTCCATCCCCCAACTGCCTGAGAATGTGGTCCAAGATCCCTTAGCACGACATTCAAGCCCTTTGGGATCTCGTTCCTGCTTCCCCTTTCAGCTTTACTTTAAACTCCTCCTCTTCTCCAACACCCCGAACCCCACCATCTAATTTCCTGCCATAGTGCCTCGAGTGTTCCTTGCTTTTTACTGCCTCCAGTCTTTGCACAGGCTGTCCCCTCAGCTGAGAATCCCTTCCCCACCCTTCCTCATCTGGCTCTTTCAGGTCCTGGCTCTGTATCCCTTTCTCCCAGCAGTCCTCCTGATTCGGTAGGTTGAGTAGGGACCCCTCCTCTGTGTTCCCACAACCTCCGTGCTCCCTCTATTTTAATCCTTAACACACTGCCTTGCCATTTTCTCCTGGACTGCTTGCTTGATCAGACTGTGGGGGTGGGGGGCTTTGTGAGGGCAGGGGTGGAGGTGGACTCATCTTTGCGTCTGCAGAGCCCAGCTGCACCTGGATGCTGGAGGGTGCTCCTTGCTGTTTGCAGGGTGTATGGATGAGTGTGTGGTTCCAGGTTGTGGGGGCGGGGTGGTCTTGGCAAGGGACTGTGGGCCAGGTTGAGGGAGAGGGCCGAATGGGCGTCTTTACAGGAATTCTGATGCCTGGGCCAGCAGGAGCTCAGCTTTCCCCTTCTGTCCTGAGTAGGGGGTCTGTGGGGCTCAGTCGGAGGGGAGGGGTCCCTGGGCCCCATCATAGTCTGGAAAGAGGAGTGGACGCGGCTCTCCCTCCCGGAGCTTCCTCCGAGCATCCCTCTGCAACGCCGGCCTGGGCTGTCATAGCAACAGCCCGCCCCGGCGGGGGCGCCGGCCAATGGCAGCCGGTTCTGGTGAGGTAATGTCCCGGTCTGGAAGCCCATTGGCTCCATTTTTGTCCACGTCTGGGTCCGGGCCTGCGGTGGGAGCCGCGAGGGGAGGACAGAGCGTGCGCAGGGAGCCCAGCTGTCTACACCGGCGGCGCGATTCCTCTCCCTGCGCTCCCCGCGCTCCCTCTCTGTCCTGGGCTGGCTACCTCTGTCCTTCTCCTCTCTCTCTGCGTGCCGTACCTGTCCCTGGTTGTGTCGGTCGTTTCGTGCGTCTGTCTCCCTGACTCTCTTGGGGTCTCGGTGGCCCCTTCTTCTTGCCCCTGTCTCTGCCCCGGGGTCTCTGACTCTGAGTGCGCCTCCTCGTCTTGTCCAAACAAGGGCGCAGTGAGAGTTCCTTGACTTGCAGCCAGAAGGTGACTCACTGCTTCAAACCGCAAGGCCGCCCGGCAAGCCTCCGGCACCTTCTTCCCGAGTCTGTGGGAAGCTCTGGCACACACACAGGCCGAGGGCTTGAGATCCCGAGAGGCCCGGGCTGGCCTTTCCCTGGTTGGCCTCACCAGACCTTTGTTCTTGTTGACTTGTTGCCCAGTCAAGGGAAAGGCAGGACGGTCTGGGCTTTGGGGAAGGGAAGGGGACAGATTTAGAGAACAATTGGGCATGAGCTTCCATAATGCCAGCAGGGGAGGTTAGACAGCTGGAGGGACTTCCAGAAAACTACAAAGGCATAGGCACTGGGCCGAGTGAATGAAAAGGGCAGTTGGACTTTGCTCTACCCACCCCTCTGTCTGCCCATCCATCAACACAACACATTGATGCCCATCAGTGCCAGGTTCTGGGCTTGGCGATGGCTCAGTCCCCTGAGCGCCTGGAATCACAGCCCAGTCTGGGAGGCAGGCACACAAATCCTGGGTTTCAATGGGATTCCAGAAGAAGGCAAAACTCACCCTGCCAGGTGGGGTGCTTGACTCAGGCAGGGAAGCTTTGTGGAGGAGGGGGTCTTTGAGCTGGTGTTTGGGAGGATGGCCAATAGCTTGTTTGGATCAGCCTGGGCAGGGCACAATGACAGACCCATCTGGAAGGATCAGGGGTGGTTGGAAGGTCCAGGAATGTGAATACCTGCATGAGGGAGTTTGCACTTGAACTCAGGGGCAGTTTGCAGCCACCCAGGGATCAGAGCAGGGGAGAAGTGTGGTCAAAGTGGTTTCCGTGCAGTCATGCCGGTGACAGAATCTTGGCTGTCTTGCTCAATGCTGCACCCCAGCCCAGGGTAGAGTGCCAGGCCCACAGTGAGTGTTCACACACTTGTCGAAGAAAAGCGTGAACTGAAGGGGAGAGGTTGTTCTGATGGATGAGGGCTGAAATGATGAGGTCGTCTTCATGTGGTGGTGGAAGGGAGAGGAAAAGGGATGGGTTCAAGAAAGGTAAAGGACAGGTAGAAGTGATGGGCCCTACTGGTTTACTGGAGGTTGTGGGGGTGATGGAGAGGAATCTGCTTGGGGTAACACCTATGTTTCTGGCTTGAGCAACTAAAGGTTGGGGGAGAGGGAATACGGGTGGGGCAGATTTCAAGGGAAAGGTGGTTAGTTCAGAGTTGGAGCCTCAGCATCTGAGATGCTTGTGAGACCTCTGGGTGGGGCTGGGTGGGAGAGGTCTGGGCTGGGGTGGCCTGCATAAATGTGGTGGCTGACGCTGTAAGTAGACATGAGCTGCTTAAGAACTGGGACATGGCCAGGCGCAGTGGCTCACACCTGTAATCCCAGCACTTTGGGAGGCCGAGGCAGGTGGATCATGAGGTCAGGAGATCGAGACCATCCTGGCTAACACGGTGAAACCCCGTCTCTACTAAAAATACAAAAAATTAGCCAGGGTGGTGGCAGGCGCCTGTAGTCCCAGCTACTCGGGAGGCTGAGGCAGGAGAATGGCGTGAACCCGGGAGGTGGAGCTTGCAGTGAGCCGAGATCGCGCCACCGCACTCCAGCCTGCGTGACAGGGCGAGATTCCGTCCCAAAATAAATAAATAAATAAATAAATAAATAAATAAATAAATAAAGGAAAAAGAAAGAACTGGGACATTTACGAGCAGGTTTCTCTGGTGAGGGGGTCTTTTAGAACCCCAAGGAGACCTGGGTAGGAGTCAGAAGTCCTGGGTTTTTGTGGATTCTGACACTGGCTTGCTGTGTGACCTCGGGCAAGTCATTCCTCTCTGGGCCACTGTCCCCTGATCTCTCAGCAGAGCCTGTCAGAGGTGGAGAGTGACCTGGACCACTTCTGTTTTTTAAGGCCTCTGGATATGGTTAAAAAAGAGATGTGCCCTAACAGGGTAACAAAAATTGTGGTTATTGACTATGTTCACATTTACATGTTAACATTATGAACAGACACAAGGATTGTGAATATACTGTCATTTGAAGGTTAAAGTCCAGACCAGAGTCATGTTGGGAAATTTGTCTCCTGGTTCTGGCCTTCCTGGTTGCTTGGAGTAATTGCCCTTTCAGATAGGAAGGCTGCCTGCCTGGGGGTAGAGAAGGGGTGAGGGTACGTGGAGGCCAGAAGGAGCTGGGCCAAGGTTTTTGTCTGAGCAGGAGCTCATAAGTTCTTGCTCTAAGCCTGGGCATTCATGCCCCTCTTCTAATTCCTGCCAGCTCCCAACTTGGAGTCTTTTCTCCAGGAGCCCTCAGAGGCCATGCCAGTCCCAAAGCAGGCAAGAGCACTGTTGCAGCTCCTGCAGGACCACCTTCCTTTCCTGTTCATCCCTCAGCTCCTCCAAGACGAGAGCATTAGATGAGCCGGGCCCAGGCTCTGCCTTTAACTCACCCCTGGCCAGGTCACTGCCTCTCTGAGTCTCAGGGTCTTGACATCTCTATGTCCTCAAGCTGTAGCCTGGTGGCTGGCACAAAGTACATACTTAGTAAATGTTGGGTGAGTTGAAATGAATGGTGAAGTTGTTTATTTCACTGGAGCAGGGGTTGAGGGAAGAGTGGTAGAGAGAGATCATGTTGTTGGGGCTGTCAAAATAAGATCACATCTGCAAATGTGCTTTGGAAAAGGTAAATCAAATATTTTAAAGTCAGCATTGTATCATATTTGGCCCAATGCCCCTGAAAAGCTTCCAGAGCAAAGAGTAGACACAAAATGAGTTTTTCTCCCACAAAACCTTTTTTTAAATTTCACAATAATTAATCATAAATACATTCTGCTTAGCCCAGTGGTCAAGAACTAGGACCCAGTCAGGTGTGGTGGCTCACGCCTGTAATCTCAGCACTTTGGGAGGCCAAGGCGGGCAGATCACTTGAGGTCAGGAGATCGAGACCAGCCTGGTCAATATGGGGAAATGCTGTCGCTACTAAAAATACAAAAATTAGCCAGATGTGGTGGTATGTGCCTGTAGTCCCAGCCACTCCGGAGGCTGAGGCAGGAGAATCACTTGAACCCGGAAGCGGAGGTTGCAGTGAGGTAAGATCGTTCCACTGCACTCCAGCCTGGGCAACAGAGCGAGACTCTGTTTCAAAAAAAGAAATGAGGTGGGTATGCTGTTTTCAAATCCTGACTCCATTGCTTTCTGGCTGTTTGACCTTTGATAAGTGACCCAGCTTCTTTGTATATCAGGCTGAAATGTAAACTGCAAATAATATCGTTATCATCTCATGGGGTTGTTATGAGGATTTCATGAACTATTAGATATAAAGTATTGAAGAAAGTGCCTGGCCCATGTGAACGTTTCAGAAATGTTAGCTTTTATTATTGTTAGCAATGATAGGGCTTTCTCAAACCCCTCCCCACAGCTGCCTGCTCTTAGTGGCTGGTGGTTGTGGCGGATGCTACAGGCGGGCCCACTCAACAAGGAGGCCCGTTTAGCTCTCCTCCCTCTACTCAGGGCAGCGGTTCTCAATTTGCGCTTGCACATTAGAATCAACTGGGAGCTTGGAAAACTCCCAGTGTCAGAGCTGTACCCTCAGAATCTCCAAGAGTGTGATCCAGGTCTCAGAGCTGGCTGAGGCATCCCCCTGATCCACGCTAAGGTGCAGCCACAGTTGAGAACTGGTGATCAAGGGCAGTGCTTCTCAAAGCCTGGACTCCAGACCAGCCGCATCAGCATCACCTGGGAACGTCTGAGAATGCAAATTCTCAGGCCCCATGCCAGAGCAGCTGCAGAATCAGAAACTCCAGGGGAGTGGGGCCAGCAGTCTGTTTCAACAGCTCCCCCTCCCCCAGGGGCTAAAGCTTGAGAACCAGCAATCTAGTGGCTGAAAGGACAATGTGTGCTTTTTTGAAAACCACTGCTGTAAGCTGCATTCTGTTATTCCCTGACACGAATAGGGACCAATTCCTGCCCCCTAATAACCATACCTTTTGTTATCCTCAGCTGCTTTATATGTATTCTCATATTTAGACCTCAGAGCAACCTAATACCAATAACTCACCTCCATTTGCTAGGATGAGGAACTCCCGTGACCTGTCCAAGACCTCATAAACGAGTTACTCCAAGGCTAATTCCTCTGACCTTTGGCCAAGCAGAGAAAGAGTCTTGGATTCTGTTTGAGACCCTGAGCCCTGACCTTGTCAGCGGAGGGGCTGCAGGTCTTGCGCTTCCTCTGGGAGCCCAGCTGCTCCTCTGTCCAGATGTTGTAAGGAAGAAGAGAGGCATGGGGAAGGGAAAGCTCTTTGAGATCATTGGTCCTCTAAGGTATCCCAAGAAACATCTGAGAGTTGCAGACTCAAAGGTTAGAAAATGAGGGGAGATGTCTCCCAGGGGTCTCCTGCCCCACACGTCGGTAGGGAGATGCACAGTGCTTGGCGCGGCACCTAGCACCTAGCACAGAGTCAGCACTCCCAAACGGTAGCCACCATCATTGTGAACAACACAAGATTACTGATAAATGTAGACAACAGGATACTATTTTATATTTACTATTCTTTATTATTGCTGTATTTATACTTTTATTGTGGTAAAAATGCACATACCTTAAAAGGTCTTTCATCTTGTAAGTTTTCCCACACAACTTCCAAATATAGATAGTGCTGCTGGCGCAGCTGAAATGCTAATGCTACCCTAGTTATCAGCTGGGGTATATGGAAGAGCCACTGGCCATGGAGTGGGACAGACCTGCGCTTAAACCTCAGCTCCACTGCTTATCTCTGGGGCTGTGGCCCTTTGGTTTCTCCTCCTTCAACTGGGAAGCACATGACAGAATGTATACTTCTCTGCAGACATGAGGGGTTGTTATTCTTGTCGAGGGAGTTGGTGGCCATGCTGACATTAATGAAGAATCAAAGCCTGTGCATGCTCAGCCTGAGACAGACTCCCCGCCTTCAGATGCCTGGACCAGACTCATTTCTTGCCTTTTAATAACCAAATGTGGAAAGGCATCCACCACGAACATGCCTGGCCTCTCTCTGTCCCTCCCTGACTCCTGCCCACGGAGCTGATGGGCGAGTGTGGGGTGAGGGACCTGTTCAGCTTGCCTCCCACTGGGCATAGCCTATGTCCTCAGTGCAGCCTGCCTGCAGAGGGGCTTATGTTCTGGGTGGTTCTTCAGTAGCAGCTGAGCTCAGCAGGCTGGCTTTGCCCCCTGGGGAGGTCTGTGCTTGTCCAGCACTGCCAGGGACAGAGAGGATGAGTCTAATTCAGGGGCGGGGGTATTCACAAGCCCATTTGGCTAAAGCCGCCTCCTCCAGGCAGCTTTGTCTGTGACATCACTTCACATCACTGGCTTTCCAAGTCACCTGAGCATAAGCCAGATTCCTCATGGCAACCTGGAGAGCTCTCACCATCTCGATCCCGGTCCCCTCTGGCCTCTTCTAACCTTTACTTCCCCTGTGCCCCTCCCTCTCACTCCATTCCAGTTACAATGGCTGGGCTGATTCTGAGCTCCTCAGGCCAGCTCCTGCCTCACGGCCGTTGCCTGGAATGCTCTTCCTCCAGATGAATGCATGACCATACTTAGCCGCTTAGGTCTTAACTCAAGTATCACGCTCTTGGCTTCTTATGATTGCAACCCCCCCTCCCCCCACCAACCCCTTGACATTTCATTCCCCTTTCCCTGCTTTTCTTCTCCTTAGCACTTACTACTAACACATTTTATTTCATTTACTTACCTTGTTTATTGTGTCTTTCCCACCAAAATCACCACTCCATCGGACCAAGGTTTTTTTTTGTTTTCTTTTTTTATTGCGAGATCCCCAGTGCTTAGTGCAGGCACATAGTAGGTGCTCAGTAAATATTTCTCAAACGAATGAATGGAGCTGGCATTATTCTGCCCACCATCTGACTGTCACCCACATGTTCTAAACTCAGGAGGGGAACTGGGATATCACTTTTTGAGTCCCCTCACATTCTAGCTGTGTCCAGGTCAGTGTGGCTGAGTAGACACAATGTAGTTTGGGCTGTGCATCCAGAATGCCTGAGTTTTAATTCCCATTGGAACACCCTCTTAGCTGTGCTTCTGAACACCTCTGTGCCTAGTCTCCCCATCTGCAAAGTGGGGATGATGAGATCACCTCCCTTAGAGTGTTATTATGAGGGTGGAGGAAGAAATACAGGTATGGTGCTTAGCACAGTGGCTGGCATAGGGTAAGTGCTCAATAAATGTCAGCTGGCATTGATCAGCCTCAAGGTTTGAAGGAGGTGACCACCTCCCCTGCCTGCATCTCAGGATGGTTTGGAGACCAGGGAGACAGGGCATATGGCCTGACCTTGTGGACTCTGATGCCCAGGATGGAACAAAGGGGCTGGGGGGTCTGAGACCCGAGCCTGGGCCAGGGAACTCGAAGGGAGGTGGCAGCAGGGTGGGGGCAGTTTGACAGTCCATAGCTGGGCCTGCTCAGCAGCAGTGGGGGCAAGGATGCTGACTGCATGATCCCAGGTATCCAAATGCCACAGGTGGACTTGGAGACCTGTGGATAGGTAGACCAGTTGTCTGGATGGTGACCTGGCCTTTTCACTTCCCCCAGTTGAGTCCCCGGATGATGAGACCAGGAAGGGTCATGTCGTCATCCCTCACCTGCTCCATAAACAACAGAGAGCCTCAGGGTTGGGCTCCAGAGGGAGGAGTTTGGGAAGAAATGGGGTCATGGGCTGGTCTCCGGGACATGGACCACAGTGATCAGGGACATCTTTGCATTTTCCCAGGTCAGTTTTGTGTGTGGTGTGTGTGTGTGAATTTGTGAGGACGTGAGTACACATATGTGTTTGTGTGTGTATGTTAGAGCATTTGCTGACAGCCATACACACACACACACACACACACACACACACACACACACACACACACGCAGCCCAAAGGCTGACCCTGCTGTCAGGAAGCTCTCGCGGAATCTATTCTCCTTCACAATGCTTGCTCTCAGATGTCAGACTGTCAGACTGGAAATGTCAGCTCTGTGTGGTGTGCCAGGCCCTGCTCTGGGCAGGGAAAGCTTCGTGCCTCTCAAAGACCCTACTCTGAAAGGCATGGACAATGCCAGGCCAGGACTCCTGGCAGAGGGGAGGGCTTAGTATAGGGGTTGGGAGCCTGAGTGTAAGCTCGGGGATAAACCAGGCCTGGCAGGGACTGGAAGTCCACTCCCCAGGGGGCAGAGAGGCAGCGCTCACTACACATGAGAACAATCAGTGACATTTATTACATGCAAGGTGTGCATCAAGCACCTCACGGACATCACCTCACTTTTCAGAAGAAGAAACTGAGCCTCAGAGAGGTTTGGAAACTTACTCAAGATCACACAGCTGGAAGATGGCAGATGAGGAATGACCCATTGAGCATTGAGCTCAGTGAGTCCTGACCCATTGAGCAGGAAGTAGAGGCTTAGAGAGGATAAGTGGCTTACTTAGAGTCACTGACATGTTCATGGCAGAGGTGGGATGTGACTCAGATCTCCCTGATTCCAGAGCTTGTGCTCTTACCACCACCACACGCCCCAAGCCTGTGGGTGAGCCAGACACCCTGGGGATATGTGAAAGGTGACCAGAGAAGGGAAGGACTGACTCTGCCCAGAAGGGTCAGTGAGACACAGATGACAGCTGGGAGCGCTCCAGGGAGACAAGGGTGGGGGAGGGCATTCCAGGGGAGAGAAGAGCACGAGCAAATCACAGAGGCGTGAAATAGGGTGCCACGTTCTGGCAGTTTATAGCTGACCCATTGAGCAGGAAGACAGCCTCCGCTTCTCTCTGCCCCCACCCCCATCCTGGTTCAGAAAGCCTGATTGTCCCCACTTCCCTCCGCCCCCCTCCTGCAGGCTCCTGGGATATGGACAAGAAAGGAGCTTGTCTTTCCTGGCTCTGCTGGAGTCCTGCCGCGGAGGTTTGGTTACCATGGCGATGGGCTCCATGGAAACTTGCAGCCGGCCTTTTCCAGGATGGGCCTGGACCCCAGCCCACCTGCTGATGCATTGCGTCCCCTGGCCGCAGCATCCCGAGGAGGTGCCCGGGTGGTCACTCTGCTGTCTGAGCACCCACCCCTCCACCTTGGCAGGGGCAGGGAGAGTCCTGAAGGGCAGCAGGTTGGGATTCTGGCATGCAGAGGCCGTTGAGTGGCTTCAGGATCCCGCATCAATCCAGGACACGGAGACCCACAATTCTCTCATATTTAGGCAAATTGAGAGCAAGTCTTTACATGGCTGCTGCTCAATGTCCTGCCCGTTCTGTTTCGGTGTCCTGGTCTGTTTTGGTCCTGGTGCTGCATTCTCTTCACTCTGTTTCTCCCTGGCCCAGCTATTCTCTGAGTTCTGATCTGTTCACTCCACCATGTGCACACCATGCCCCAGGTACACCCTGTTTCAGAGGATCTCCAGGCCCTGAGGCTTGCTTTCGGACTGGCCTGGGAGGTGACCCTGACTTGACACTTTGTAGCCACGTAACCTGGAACAAGTCGCTCCCTCTTCCGGAGTCTTGGGTTCCACGTCTCTAAACACGTGCTTTATGGGATTGCTTGTTCATCCAACAAATATGCTTAACAATATCTGCATTTACTGAGCACTTTTTATTTGCTTTGAATGCATTTATTATGCTAAGAACTGCACTTACGTCATCTCATTTTCCCCTTATGACAACCCCATGACACAGGATTCTTATTCCCAGTTTGCTGGCAAAGACACTGAGGCCAAGAGGATGGAGGACCCTGTCCAGGGTCACACATGTGGCGGAGCAGGAAGGAGAACGTAGGCATGTCTGACTCCGAAGTTGCCCTGAAGAGGGTACCACCGCATTATTTGGTCAGTTAATTTTTATCATGCACCGATGGTGTGATGACCTGGTTTCTGCCCTTACAGAGCACCTACTGGGGGAGATGGGAAAAAAGAGCAAATAATAATACAACGCGTTGTAAGTAGAGTGTTGAGATAGAGGGTGATGGGTGGGGACGATGTTCTTAAAGAGGATGAGTGCTCAGGGACGATCTGTCTGAGCAAATGACACACAAGGATGAGAGAGCCGCATAATGGGAAGAGCCAGCTACGAGAGGGAAGAGAGACCCAGGCAGGGACAAAGGCCTTGAGGTGGGAATGGGTTTGGTGTGTCCTCAGAGGCAGAAGGGTCAGAGGAGCTTTGAGGTGGTGAGTGAGGGGGAGAGAGGCCTGGGACGAGCCAGAGAGGCAGGCAGGGGCCCGATCACGCAGAGCCTCGTGGGCTGGGATAGGGGGCATGGTTTATTCTAAGGGCAGTGGAAACCATCAGAGGGTGCTAGGCAGGAGAGTGAGTTGACCTCACATGTGAGAAGCAGCTCCCTCTGGATGCTGTATGGGGATCGGGTAGCAGAGGGGCATGACGGGGCCAGGAGGACATGCAGTTGTCCTGGTTGGAGATGGTGCTGGCCATGGCCGGGGAGGGAAGCTTCCGAGCTTGACTGGTTTGGACACAGTGTAGACAGACTTCGCTGAGGGACTTGTAAGTAGCGGGTGGGAAACAAGAAGGCAGAAAGGATAACTCCTCGTTTCTGCCTTGAGCGACCAGGTGGGTGATGATGTTGCTTACTGGGATGGGGAGACTCAGGTGGTGCTGGGGGTGGGATGCTAGACAACTGGCTTTTTCAGGGGAGAAGATCCAGAGCTTGCTTTGGGATGTGTTGTGTCCAAGATGCCTGGGAGCAGATACAAATTTGGTTATTGACAGTGTAGACATGACAACTAAAGCCATGGGGCTTGGATCAAAGGAGGAAGTGTAGACAGAGATGGGAGGATAAGAGGAAGGGAAAGGAGGGGTGGAAGAGCAGCTGGGAGGAGAAAAGAGGAAAAGGAAAAGAGAAGAAAGGAGAGGAGAGGAGGGGAGGAGGGCTGTTGGAGCCAGGAACACACCTGTGCTTACCTTTTTCTGGTGTGGGCCATGCTTCAGGCACCCGGAACACACCCTGAGTCCAGGAGCACCAGCCTTGGAGGTGAGGGCAACAGCAGGAACTTTGCCAGTTTGGCCATTAGAACCTGTGTGGGGACGTTAGGCCAGGGTGCTTCGAGGGGTCCAAGGAGGAACAGCCCCACTGGACTGAGGGTGGAGGCCAAGGCCTGACAGATGAGTTCCCCATAAAAAGGGAGGAGAGAGAAGAAGAGGGTAGAGGTGATGGGGTGTGGGATTTGGATGGTAAGCAATGTGCAGGAAGCAGGTGAAGCGGGGTGTCGAGAGATGAAAGAAGCAGACATTTGGGGACAGGCGGATGTGGATGCAGGCTGTGGCCCAGAGCGGGAGGCAAGAGGCAGCTTCCTTCCCTGTCTCCATCGTCATCCTGGTAGGACCCTGGGCTTCCTGGAGACAGCCTGGGGGCTTATACCAAGCCCTTGTCTTAGCTGAGCTGCCTGACTGACCTTGTAACCACATGGCCCCCGAGGGAAACAGCACATGTGGGTCCGTGCAGGTGCATCAGGGGCATGGGTATGTGTCTGAAGGTGACTGGGACAGCTTGGAGCCTTGAATGTCCTGGACTTGGAGACACTTACGAGCTGTGGGCATTGGGCAAGGCACAACAACTGGCTTCATGGAGCCTTAGGGTCTCACCTGGGGAAAGGTGATAATAACATGTGAAATATGCCCTGCCAGTCCCCAAGCTCTGCCCGAGTGTGAGAGATTATTAGTGCTGCCTAGGCTATGAAACTCCATGTGAGGGGTGACCCTAGTTTTGATGAAAGAGAGAGACAGAGGCAGAGACAGAAAGAGTGAGACAGAGAAAGGAAAACAAGGTGGGGGTGGGCAGGTAGAGACAGAGACAGAGCAAGACAGAGAACAAGAACAAGAAAGATAGATACGGAGGCCAGGTGCGGTGGCTCATGCCTATAATCCCAGCACTTTGGGAGGCCGAGGTGGGTGGATCACCTGAGGTCAGGAGTTCGAGACTAGCCTGGCCAACATGGTGAAACCCCGTCTCTACTAAAAATACAAAAATTAGCCAGGCGTGGTGGCAGGCGCCTGTAATCTCAGGTACTCAGGAGGCTTAGGCAGGATAATTGCTTGAACCTGGGAGGCAGAGGCTGCAGTGAGCCAAGATCACGCCACTGCACTCCAGCCTGGGAAAAAAAAAAAAAAAAAGAATAAATAAATAAATAAAGATAGATGATACGGGATAGAAAAAGAGGGAAAGAGAGAGAGACACAGAGAGCTAGAGAAACAAGAGAGACAGACAGAGTCAGAGAGAGACAAAAAGAGCTTGAGAGCAAGAGAGGGCGAGGGAGAGACAGAGACACAGACACAGGGAGAGGAGGTTGTAGCAGACGTCATATCTGGGCAGTGAGGCTGCGAGTGATTTTGACTTTTATACTTTTGCTCATATTATTTTCTGATTTTTCTCTATGTCTACTTAAAATAATTATCTTGAAAAAATGGTTTCTAGACGTAAATTGGATTTTAGAAACTTTCTGCAATTTGGAAATATCTATGAAAAGCTTTACAATTTGCATACAAATTGACCCAGAAATTTCTCTTCTTAGAATTTATTCAAAGGGAATAATCATGAAAGTGCCAACGATATAATTGCAAAGATGTTTTGGAGTTTATAATAACACGCCCTCCAAAATAACCCTAAAAAAGGCCAACAAAGAAAACCCCTCTACCTAGATGTACAAAAATACTTGAATAAATAAAAGATGGTCCATTCATCGAATGGATTTCTAGATAGCCTTTAAAATGATGAAGAAGGTAACTTATTGGTGTGGATATTTATGACATATTAAGTAAATAAAAAAACAAGTTTCAAAAAGGCACAATGTGACTCAATTTTATTAGAAAAAACATCTGTGTGTGTGTGTGCATAGAGAAATACCTGGAATTTTGGTCAGCAAGGTGCTAAGTCTGTTGTGCAACAATAAAAACAAGTGAAGTTATTTCAACTGTTGTCTGTGCATTAAGAATTCTGACACAGAGCTGCTGCTGGTTGCTTTCCTGTCTTTTGCTGTCCTCAGAGGAAATGGAGGACAGCTGCTCACGGCCCGATGTGTGATAATCCAGCATGATTTTGATGGTCATAATTAAATCACACCTCATCCATGTCAATTCACGCAGATAGAGCCCAGCTATTTTTTGTTAACCATCCCACAGAGGCTATAAGCAGATGCCACCCATTCAGAAAAACAACCTCTCAACTTTTTACAGGCGTTGTGACAGTTTCACTCCCTTGGTAGTTGCAGATAGAGGTTTAATGTCTTTTTAGATATTGACTCTGGGGTTTATTCATTGCAATCAGGTGAACACTATTAACAGGTGTATCAGGAATGCCTACTCCAGGTAGGCATAACTAAAAGGTGAGATACAAACCTCAAGACTTGCGGCCGGGAGTGGTGGCTCATGCCTGTAATCCCAGCACTTTGAGAGGCTGAGGCAGGCAGATCACTTGAGGTCAGGCTTTCGAGACCAGCCTGGCTGACACAGTGAAACCCCGTCTCTACTAAAAATAAAAAAAAAATTAGCTAGGCATGGTGGTGCGTGCCTGTAATCCCAGCTACTTGGGAGTCTGAGGCAGGAGAATTGCTTGAACCCAGGAGTTGGAAGTTGCAGTGAGCCAAGATTGTGCCACTGTACTCCAGCCTGGGTGATAGAGCAAGACTCTAAAAAAAATTTTTTTTCTATTAAAAATTTACTTGTTATTACAACACCTTTTAGACATTTCAGAATTACTTACAGTCTCATTTCATTCCAAAAAGAATTTGAGGTGGCTTACCAAATTATATGAATATAATAGAGTAAAGATAATTGAGGATGAAGGAAGGCTAAGGCTATATCAATAAGACAAAAATAGCAAAGTTAGTAAAGAAACCACCTGCCTTAAAGTTCTGAATATTTACTAGATGGGGACATCAGTTTTGCTCTGGTCTTTCTAATAGCCTATTTTCAGCTTTAATATGGTCAAACATAAAGCAAAATGTGAAGAAATGTAAACCTTAGGCAGACACTGTCCCTTTTCTTCTAAGCTCAACTGTTATTACTGTCTATGCAAATAAAGCTTGGCTTTTCATTCAAACCTCAGGAAAATGGTTCCTTCCTCCCACGCCCACCATTTCTAGCTAGTGGAAAGGTGATGTGCTGCTTGCGTATTGACCACAGACCGGTGCCTCAGCTTTCTCTCCTGCATCTACGCACGATGGATGGAACGCAGAGAGAGGCTCTGTTCTCAGGCTCGTGTGCCGATATCTTCTTGGTAGAAGGAAAATAGCCTTGGTTCTGTCAGGGAAGACTTTAAACTTCCTTTCTCCAGTACTTTCCAACATTTTGATGTTTCATCTTCTCAGTCTAGTCTCTACCCAGATGCAGTATGTGCCCACTGTGAGGATGATGTTATTCCAAGTGAGATGTTACCCTGGCAACCAACTTACCAACTCACTCAATTAACCAGCTTCCTCTCTGTAATCAATACTCATTAGCGCCGAATCACTTCTTCGCTTTGCCTTGCAATTTTAACCACTCATCCGGGTCAATCTGTATTTTAAAAGTAACAGTCATTTCTCCTTTGGAATAGGGAAACTCATTTGAACCCAACAGAACTCCTTTCCCGGGGGCCCCTGAGGAGGCTGTCATCCCAACTCATGCTCACCCAAGGAAGTACCAGCTGGTGATCTTGGTGGCATTGGCAACGGAGCCTCCCCAGTGGCTTCCAGCAAGTCACTGGGGCCTTGCCCATGGGGGAACTGACAAGGAGGAAGGTCGCACCTGCCATTGGAAACCAGAGAGACAGCTTCTGTGCACCCAAGAGACTCCTTGGAGGCTCCAAGGGAGAAATACTACCATGGGATGGTTACTGTAGACTGACATGGTTTGAGAATAGAGAGAAAAAAATGTATTATTAAAAACCCAAACAGTCTGTTCCACTTCCCACTCTGCTTCTAAGGCAGAGGATGGGGGGTGGTGGTGTAATTCATGTCTCAGCGAGATAAAATTCTGCACAACTTCCTTTGCTGCACAGAACCCAGTGGGAGACAAGGGGGACAATGGATATTCCAGAGCCTTTGCAGGTTTTCCGGAGCTGCGGCTCCACAGGGGACCTGGAGTGGGTGGCCTTTGGTGGAGCAGGAATATTTTGTGGGTCTCCAGAGGTTGGTAAGAGAGGAGAGGGAGGTTGAGTTCTAAGGAAGCAGAGCCCTGAACGCGGGGAAGGCGGGCTGAGTGCTATGATGGTGTAAAGACTTCTCGTGGCCCTAAACTTCATGAGAGTCAGCTATGTGCACACGTGCCCTGGGTAAGTGGTGTTGGAGGCAGATTTGGGGATGCAGGAAAAGAGGCCTGTTCCGTTTCTGGAATGTGATGCAGACAGCAATAGCACTGCTGGCCGGCAAGATGACCCACACATGGAAACACTTAATTAATTAATGAAAAGCGTTGTCCTAGGCACTGGAAATTCATTAGAAGTTGAAGCAGAAAGATCCCTGCTCTCAAGGGCTCGTGTTCTAGAGGCAGAGGCAGAAAACAGGTCAGGAAATGAATGAATAAGCACTTCAAGTATGCTGAGTGCTCTGAAGATAATGACTCAGAGAGAGCCTGGTAGGTGGCCCCTTTAGACGGTGCGGGTCAGGGGGCCTCTCTTGGGAGCTGATGTTTGATTTGAGCTGACAGCTGAAGGATAAGAACTGGCCATCTCATGAGAAGCCCAGAAAGAGTGCTCCAGAAAGAGCAACCTCCGACTGTCCTGACCATGCGTTCATTTTCTCCACCAGAAACGAATGCTCTCTACTCCGAGTGCCTTCATATCGACTCCAGGCCTCTCTCAGGGGTCCCGTGACTTCTGATACAGACCCTCTTTCCAGCCCTTAAAAACACTCAGCTTCATTGGTAATAATAACAATAAAACCAGCACACCTATGCAATACCACTGTCATCTTGTACATTTAGGGGATTAAAAAAAAGTAACTGGTGAGGATCTAGTGAAATGTCTCTCTTATACGCTGCGGGTGGAACTGCGAATTGGGAACCCCTTTGAAAGCAACTGGAAAATATTTATTGAAAGCCATAAAAATGTTCCTATTTCTGGAACCAGTAATCTTATTTGAGGATCTGTCCTAGGGAAATAATATAAACTATGGAAAAAGTCTGTGCACAAAGATGTCCAGTTGAATGTTATTTATAAGAATGCAAAACAACACTGCTTCAGTGTGCAATGACAAGGGAAAGGTGGTGATGGGTCAACCCAGTGGTATATGGGGTCATCATGAGAGCTGAAACAGTGAAGCCATATCTTTGCAGTCACATGAATCTTAGCTCAAATCCTGACGCTTCCAGTTTCTTTTTCTTTTCTTTCTTTCTTTCTTTCTTTTTTTTTTTTTTGAGACAGTCTCACTCTGTTGCCCAGGCTGGAGTGCAGTGGCACAATCTCGTCTCACTGTAACCTCCGCCTCCTGGGTTCAAGTGATTCTCCTGCTTCAGCCTTCTGAGTAGCTGGGATTACAGGCCTGTACCACCATACCCAGCTAATTTTTGTATTTTTAGTAGAGACGGGGTTTTGCCGTGTTGGCCATGCTGGTCTCAAACTCCTGACCTCAGGTGATCCACCTGCCTCAGCCTCCCAAAATGCTGGGATTACAGGTGTGAGCCACCACACCCGGCCTGACCCTTCCAGTTTCTGCTGTGTGATCTTGGTCAAGTTCTTTAATCTCACAGGGCCACTGGGCCTCAGTTTCCTGATAGAACAGGGTATCATTCATCTTATTTTTCATGAGCAGAGGAGTCATTTCCATGAAGAGCTGCATTCCAGGCAGCAGGTGGTCAGTGCTCCAGCAACCCTCCTCCTCCCCCACAGTGACAGCTCACCAAGCACTTTTACTTCCACAATCTCATGCAATCTTGACAACCTCAGGACGATTATTTCCACTTGGCAGATAAAGAAACTGAGGCTAAGTGAGGAGGAGAGTAAAAGTCACCCAGCAGTTAAGAGGGATAATCAGGACTTGTCCCCAGGGCTTCTGACCTTTGCATGTGCGTAGGCAACTCCTACGCATCCTTCAAGACCCAGTTCAAATATCACCTCTTCTAGGGAGCCTGTCCTGATACCTCCCTGTCTGTGCTCCTGTGGCACAGGGAGGCTTGTGACCTGGAGGCATGCAGGGGCTTTGGCAGAAAGTTTAGCTCCAGATTCAAGGCCCAGCTTCCCCCTCCCCCACCTCCTGAGAAGATGGAGTGGTAATTACTCTGGTTGTATCTCCCTCCTGATTTAATAGGTGAAAAAGAGGGTTTAACTTTCTTTGGTACTCAGAGGGTGGTGAGGTTAAAAAATGAAGCACGTTCTTCGAAATGACAGCTGTCCTTTTTTCTTCAGCATGGATGACTCTGGAAATGTCCCCTGCGTGGGCACGCGCCATTTAATAGAGCATGGCCTCGGGCCTCAGTTTCCCTGTCTGTCCAGTAGAGTACTTCCTCGGAGGGTTGCGGGGGGTCTGCATGAGTTAATTTATGTAGAGCTTTCTTCACAGTGACTACTGGAAGCATGGCACGAATGTGAGCTATTATTTTCATTAATCTTATTACTGAAGGGCACACTTTGCGCGGGGTAATTGCCTGTTTACTGAGAGGCCTCCCCGGGCCAAGCGCAGGGCCCGAGGCAGGGCCTGGCACGATGCCCGGCTCCGCAGAGCGCAGCGAGGGGAGGAAGAAATGAAGAGATGTCCCCGGGGAGGTGATATTTGAGTGAGGAGAAGACGGAGAGGCTCCAGGAAGGCACCTGAGGCCGCGGCCAAGGCAATAATGAAATGCGCGGCTGCGGCTTCCGGGGCGCGCCCGGGGAAGCCCTTGGGACCCGCTAAGCTGGAGCTTAACCCCGGCGAGGGGCGGCGGGCGGCGGCCCGGGGCGGGGGCGGGGTGGGAAGCATCCCACAGTCCGGATCCGCTGGCTGGACAGGGGCGGGTGTCTCCGTGAGGCCCCCAGGCTCAGGTTCTGCCCCACCCAGCGCAGCCCTGTCGCCTCGCCCCGGATTATTTACCCCCAACCCGACCTCACTCCTAGCCTGCAGCTAGGACCCGAGGTCGGGAGTCAGCCAGCTCTCATTCTGGTCCCAACCCAGCCTCTCACCAGCCGTGTGACCTTGGGGAGGGCACTGAACCTTAGGCGCTCCGAGCCTCAGTTCCCGCCTCTGCAAACTGGGAATAATCATAGCGCACGCATTAGGATTGTTGTGAAACTAAATGAGTTAGTTCAAGGATGTAGAACAGGCACACAGTAAGTGCTCAATAAATGTTGGGGGTTGTTTCTTTGCTTGGCATCTCGAGGACTAGTTTGGGAGTCCTTCGGGGGAAGGTGTTGAGCCTGGTGCTGAAAGCAATGGTTTGAATCCCGTTCTGTCACTCTGTGTGTGACCTTGGCCAGGCCATTTCTGCTCTTGGAGCCTCAGTATCCTCATCTGTAAGATGGGGGAATGTGCATCTTAAACAGTTATGCAGATGAGGAATAAAACATCAGCTCCCGTTTGGGGAGCCAAGCATGATGCCACCTGCTCTGTGCCTCCACTAAACTCACATAATCCTGGGCATGGTAACCCCTCGGCCATTCCTTCCACTTACAAACTGGGGCTTATGGGGTTTACTCATAACCTGCTTGAGGTCCCACAGCCAGAACATGGGGCAGCTGAGGCTGGACGGGAAGTCTCTCTGATGCTGTGTGGCTTCTCCCAGCAAAGGGAAGAATGTGTGTCTGTTTTGTCAGCCACAGAACTGGGCAGGGCTTCAGAGAGGCTGGTGAGCCCCAGGCCCCCATGGGAATGAGGTAGGTCAGGCGTGGCTGTGAGCTTGGCAAAGGGCAGGCTTGACCTGAGTTCTCATCTCTGCTTCTTGCCTGAGTGGTCTTGGACAGCTGCTCATTATTGAGCCTCGAGTTCCTCATCTGTCAGGTGGGCACCTCCTGCTTCCTTGGTTATGTTAGCTGAGGTCACTGTAGAAACAAGGAGTTTATCAGAGAGACGAGGGAGCCAGGTGAGGTAAACCCCAACCCTTCTGCCAGCAGAAGGACCAGCACAAGTCAAGGCGTGGAGGTGTGAAACTGGATGGAGGATTGGCATTGGAGGCTCAGAATGGCAGGAACAGGGGTGGGCTTGCAGAAGAGGCTGGAGAGGGAAACAGCATCCCATGTGAATGGCTTAATGATGAGTGAAGAGCTTGGATTTTATTTCGACGCAGACTTTGAAGGCTGAGAGTTGAGTTAGGGCTTGGGGCATTAGGTAAGTCCACCTTCAACACCAACAGGAGCACCTGTCTCCCACTGAGAGCCTGCGTCTTGCCTAGCACTTGACAGGTTTCATTTAATCATCCTTAGAACAACCCTCTGTCTCAGGTAGGCATGTCAATAATCCCCATTTGAGGCACAGAGAGGTTAAATAAGTGGTCTGGGGTCACACAGCTGCTAAGGGTAGAGTTGGGATTTGAAGCAGTCTGGCCGGCTCCAGTGTCCACACCCCTAACCACTTCCCCCTCTTGCCTCCCTCCCTGGTCAGCCCTGAGCACCAGCCCTTCCAGGGCTGACTCTGAGAAGTCCCAAGGTCGTGGATCTCTCTGTCTCTGCCCAGCCTATTCCTGCTTCGCACCTGGGCTCTTGGGCCTAGGTTGACTGACGGTGCAGCTTTAATGGAGTAGCCTTGGCTGCCGAGGCAAGGGGGAGGGGAGCAATTTCTCAGAAATCCAATAAGTCGAGTGACTCAGTGTGCCGGCAGCCCCCTTCCCACCCCCGCCTCAGCTCTGGTCCCGGCTGACTGAGGTCACGGTCACCCGCACTCCACCCCACCCCAGCCTGCCCCAGCACCTCCTTCCTGGCCGGGGTCTTGGGAGCATAGTCTGAAGACTGCCCCCAACCTTTGCCCTGGGTCCCCTATCAGGTGCAGCCTCCTCAGTCTCTGCCTCCTGTCCTGCCCCTGTGCCACCCTCCCGGACCTTCCACCTGGGTCATCTTTCCCAAAGGCAAATTGGATCTTGTCTCTCTCCTCCTCTCTGCTGCCCCAGAGGGGGGGCCCCAATCCCCCCAGATAGGCCAGCAAGGTGGTTTGCCATCATCTCCCACCCACCTTCCCAGCTCTGTGTCCTGAAACTTCCCCAGACACAATCAGTAAGCATCTCCTTGTGCCTCCAAGAGTCTCTGAGCTTCTGTAACTAACTGCTGTGCCCCCTGCCAGGAATGCTCTTCCTCTCATCGTCATGGTAAAATTCTACTTAGCTTTCAAGTGGCACCTCCTCCTGAAAGCCTTCCCTGATTTCCCCTGGCAGGCCTAGTTACTCCTTCCCCTGTGTGCCCCCAATGCCTGGTTTGCGCTGGTGTTAGCAGTGATCCTATTGTATGACAATTATTTGATTAGCCGTCCCCTCTCCCCATCAGACTTTGAAAACTCCTCAATAATATCCTAATAGCTGTCATCACTGAGGGCTTACTATGTGCTGGGTACCGTGTTAAGACTTTACCCACCTGATTTTCAGTTTTCTCAATAACCCTGGAGGCAGGCACCATGCCTATCCCCATTTTACTAAGATAAATGGAAGGACGGCCAGGTGAAATGACTTGCCTGAGGTCACACAGCACTTAAGTGGCAAAGCAGTCCCTGCAGAGGTAGCCTCTTAACCAGCCCTCTTTGCTGTTTCCTCTTCCAAGCTCAGGCCCCAGCACAGATCAGCCATGCCCAGAGATTTGCTGAGTAAATGAATGAGCAGGAGACCCCCCACGGCCAGGTCTCTAGATTGGGAGGTTTAGGGAAGAGAACTAGCATGGAGTGAGCTCGTGAGTGTGACAGGAGTGCCCCCAGCAGCCCTGAGGCCCTGATACTATTATAGATTGAGTGTCGCTAACGGGAAAATCTGAAATCTAAAATACTCCAGAATTGGAAACTTTTTGAGCACCGACATGATGTTGAAAGGAAATACTCATTGGAGCATTTTGCATTTCTGATTTTCAGATTAGGGGTGCTCAATTGGTACAACACAAATATCCCCAAATCCAAAAAAAGTTCAAAACCCCAAACACTTCTGGTCCCAAGCATTTCAGATAAGGGATACACAACCTGTATTTCAGTTTACAGATGAGGAAATGGAGGCTTGGAGCTCTTAAAGGACTCCCCCAAGCCCAGAGTAAATTGGTTGCAGAGGCAGGGGCTGTGTGATTCACAGCCCAGGTTGGGACAAAGGTCTGGGGGGCCCTCTGCTTCTGGAGAGGAGAGAGAGGCTCCTTTTTATTTCACCAAAGCTCCCCCTGCAGAGATTGGGGTCATGGCCTTGACTCTGTTGTCAGGGGGCCTGAGAAGGGCATGGTCGGGACGTTTTCAAGTAAGAATTCAGCTAAGGCCTGGTGAGGAGAGGCTGTGTGAAGTGTCTGCTGGAGGAGGGAGAAAGTGAGTGCAAGTTGTGGGTAAGAACTTGGGCTTTGGAAATGGACAGTGCTGGGTTTGAGTCCTGCCTCTGCTATCTGTTAGCTGTGTGACCTTGGGCAACGCGTTCACCTCTCAGAATCTTACTCACCTTATCTGTAAAATGGGGATACTATGCCTCATATCAGGTTTTATTGAGGATCACAAAATGTTGCATCCAAAGTATTAGTACTTGGCACATGGCACTTTGTAAATAGTAGTGTTTGTTAGTAGAGTCAGCATTAGGCTAGAATTCGGGTTAGGTTGAGTTGATAGAATTTTGAGGGAAAACCTCGGACCCAGGGCTGCCAGACTGTTTGGGACCTGTCTGCACTTGTCTGTGTCTTAGGATCGCCCAGAGGACTCTGCTAGGGATCAGGACAGGGCTGAGCTCAGAGCTGGGTCTTGGGTCATAGCAGAATGAAGAGTGAAACAGACTGGAGTTAGAATCCTGCTTTTCCCACATTGCTGGGTGACCTTGGACAATGTATTTGCTCTCTCTTTCTCTTTTATTTTTATCTTTTTGAGACAGGGTTTCCCTCTGTCCTCCAGGCTGGAGTGCAGTGACTTGATCATAGCTCACTGCAGCCTCGACCTCCTGGGTGTAGGTGTTTCTCCCACTTCAGGCTCCCAAGTAGCAGCTGGGACTGCAGGCGCACACCACCATGCCCAACTGTTTTTTTTTTTTTTTTTTGAGACAGAGTTTTGCTCTTGTTGCCCAGGCTGGAGTGCAATGGCACGATCTCAGGTCACCGAAACCTCTGTCTCCCGGGTTCAAGTGATTCTCCTGCCTCAGCCTCCCAAGTAACTGGGATTACAGGCATGCGGCACTATGCCCAGCTAATTTTGTATTTTGGTAGAGATGGGGTTTCACCACATTGGTCAGGCTGGTCTCGAACCCCTGACCTCTGGTGATCCTCCCACCTTGGCCTCCTAAAGTGCTGGGATTACAGGTGTGAGCCACTGTGCCCAGCCCCCCAGCTGTTTTATTTATTTATTTATATTTATTATTGTTATTTTTTTGAGATGGAATTTCTCTCTTGTTGCCCAGGCTGGGGTGCAATGGCGCAGTCTCAGCTCACTGCAATCTCTGCCTACTGGGTTCAAGCGATTCTCCTGCCTCAGTCTCCTGAGTAGCTGGGATTACAGGCACCTGCCACCACGCCTGGCTAATTTTTGTATTTTAGTAGAGACAGGGGTTTCACCATGTTGGTTAGGCTGGTCTTGAACTCCTGATCTCAGGTGATCCACCCGTCTCGGCCTCCCAAAGTGCTGGGATTATGGGCGTGAGCCACTGCGCCCAGCCTTATTTTTTGTATTTTTAGTTTGAGGCTGGCCTCGAACTCCTGAGCTCAAGTGATCCTCTCGCCTTGGCCTCCCAAAGTACTGGGATTACAGGCATGAGCCACCGTGCCAGGCCCACTTGCTGTCTTTAAGCTTCAGTTTCCCTCTCTGTAAAATGGGGGTAATACCACCCACCCCAACAAGGTGTTTGGTTAGGATTAAGTAAGATCATGGTGCCAGCCCTTAGACCTCAGTGAGTGTTTTACATTTTAAAAATGATTTTCCTCCCCAGCAGTTTTCCACGTCAAATTATTTGTTTCTAGAGAACGACCACGTAGCTGCTTGTAGCTGGCTTTCTTCGTCCATCCTTCCATCCACCCGCGGTTGGTCCCTGCTGGAGTCAGATCCGCAGCGGGCACTGTGGATCCAGAGGCAGCAGAGGAGAGAGGTCAGGAGAGGCCTCCCTAGGGCTGAGATCCTTGGTTCAGTTTTGCGAGCTGGCAGGGGCGCTGCATGTGCGAAGGCACAGAGGCCTGCCCGTGGAACTATGCGGAGCTTTATGAAAATCGGAATGGGTCAGGGGTACAAGCAAAGCCCTAGAATTTCCAGCGTTCTTCCCAACCCTGTCGCTTGTCGCTCGACGCTGACCTCCTGCAAACGAAGCGCGGGTGCCCTCTGCTGGCCTTTACGCGGACTGCACCTTCTACTTTGGGGACTCCCTGCCCCCGTGTCTTTGGGAGGCAAATGTCCGTAAAAGCTGGAGTATCTCAACTGGAAAGACCCTCAGAAATCACCCACCCCTGACTTCCCGATGGAGACGTGAGGCCCTGTGTGGGGCAGGGAACTTGCACAGGGCAGGAATTCGGGCCCCTGAATCCAATAGAGGCTGGGTTGACAGTGCCTGGGGTAGGGAGGTGCCCAGGGAGGGTTCTGGCCACGGAGCTGCAGCCTGCAGGAGGTGGGATGGGGGGTGGAGGGTGACTGCAGAGAGCAGAGGGGGTTTCAGATTCTCAGCCCCTTGCCCCATCTGGCTGGCTTAGTCGTGGGATTTCCTGTTTTGTCTTGGAGCAGCGGCATTGCAACCTGATAGCCATGAAACAGGAGCTCAAGATGTGTGTGTGTGTGTGTGTGTGTTTGTGTGTGTGTCTTGAAGGGTGATGTTGGCATCAATCAGTAGGTGTCCTGGGCTGGTGACATCACCCCCCTACTGCTCTGATCTTCCTTTAAAGCTCTTCCTTTCTCCACTCCTAAGTCCCCAGCGGCTGCCACTATCGCCTGGCCCTTGGTTCTCCAGCAAAGGTGGTGGCAGGTGAGGGGACATGAAAGCAGGAAAGACCCTTACCTTTAGAGCCCCAACAGAAGATAGCCATGGGTGCCAAAGCCCGGATGGGCTCAGAATGGGCAGGCTTCATAGGCGATGAGAAATGGGGAGGGTAAGAGAGAAGCACGTTGAGGACAGTGCTCAAGCTTCTGGCCTAGATGATGGGTTATGCCCTCGATGAGATGAGGAGCTTGGGAAGTCCACAGTGACCTGATGCCTGGAAGCTCATCCCCTGTGGAGAGCACTGTTTTCTATATCATCCTCCTGGCAGGGTGGCTGTGTATGTGTGTGTGCATGCGTGTGTGTGTACATAGGCACTGTGTGTGTGCTGGGTATGCCACGTCCATCAGCTGGGAGACTGGGTTTACTAGGGATGGGGCCATAAGACCAGGAGGAGGCCTGCCTTGGCTAGGAAGTGACCCTTTGTTTCCAGTATGGATCACATCAAGGCCAGTAAGACTGCGGTCTGTTCCTGGTTGATGGTGGGCAGGGAGGGCCTGGCTTAGCCTGGCTTAGAGTGCAGATGGGGGTTCCAGGCCTGCACCCATCTTTCCCAGTAGGGTGGCCTCAGGCAAGTGTCTGCCTCTCTCTAGGCCTCAGTGCCCTCACCTGACAAATGGGGCCAATGAAGCATAGATGCGTGGAGAGGGTGAATGAGGCACTGCAGGAAGAATGCCCAGTGCCGCGTCTGGCACACCGTGGGCCCTGGGTGAAGGGCGGAAGGTATTAGTATTTCTTAGCTGGCTGCTCTGGTGCTTGGTAGTCGGGACCCATCTCCCTGTCTGACTTTATTGCTCCTAGGCCTTCCTCCTCACTCTGCTCCAGCTGCACTGGCCCTCCTTCCAGGCCTGGAGAACACCAAGTTCATTCCAGTAGGGAGCCTGCACCGTGGCTCTTCCTGCTGCTGGGTTCAGTTGTTGCATTGCCTGTTCCTTCTCAGCTCTCAGGTCCCTGTCTAATGTCACCTCCCTGGGGCAGTCTCTCTGACTACTATAGCAAGGCACCTACTGTGCCTCTCGACAGCCAGCCTGCCTTCCTTCCTTCTCTTTCTTTCTTTCTTCCTTCCTCCCTCCCTCTCTCCCTCTCTCTCTTTCCCTTTTCTTTCTTTCTCTTTCTTTCTTTTTTCTTTCTTTCTCTTTCTTTCCCTCCCTCTCTCCCTCTCCCTCCCTCTTTCTTTCTCTTTCTCTTTTCTTTTCATTTCTTTTCTTTCTCTCTTTCTTTCTTTCCTTTCTTTCTATTTTTCGTCTTTCCCTCCCTCCCTCTCTCTTCCTTCCCTCCCTCCCTCCCTTCCTTCCTTCCTTCTTCCTCCCTTTTTCTTTTTTGAGATAGGGTGTTGTTCTGTTGCCCAGGCTGAGTACAGTGGTGCAATCATAGCTCACTGTAACTTTGAACTCCTGGGTTCAAGGGATCCTCCCACCTGGGCCTCCCAAAATGCTGGGATTACAGGCATGAGCCACCACGCCTGACCCCTGTTGTCTGGGGCACTGTTGTTGGAGTAGGTGCTGCTGGAGAGTGCAGGTATGTTCACCTATGTGCTCACATGTGTGCCTGGACATCTGGGGGAAGATTGAGGCACTTTCTAATACATCCTAGCACCTGACACCACCAGAACCTGAGTGATTTGTTGACTGTTTGTTGCCCCACCCCCATCTCTCAGGCTGTGAGCCTCTTCAGGCTGGGGACCTTGTCTCTTGTGTTCCCTGCCATGTCTCTGGTGCCTGTAATAGTGTCCAGCACATAGTAGGCCCTCAATATTTATGTGATTTATGTGTGGACTGTGCAGAGGCTTCTAGTGCATGATAATTTGGAGCCAGATGACCCTGGCTTGAAATCTCCAATCCTGGCTCCATCCCTCATTGGCTATGTGGGTCTTACTGGGCCTTGGTTTCTTCATCTGTTAGATGGGGCTAAGTAGAGTGACATCACAGCTGGTTGTTAGGCACCAAAAAGGTCATGAGCACACAATGTGTGCGCCAGGAGTTACTGAGAACAAGAACGATGCTGCTATTATCAAGCAATGACTGTGTGCCGGGCACTGCTCTGAGATCTCTACTTCTTTTAACTTATTTCATCCTCACAACTGCCTTATGAGGGAGGATTATCATTATCCTGTATTACAGATGAAGACACTGAGACTCAGAGAAGGAAGTCCCATGCCCAGCAATGACCCTGACTCCCCAGCAAGTGCTGTAGACGCAGGCACTTTTGAGGGCCCGGCCAGTTTCCTCCTTGGCATTTAACCAGTGCTCAGGAAGGACTGGAAATCAGGTGACCCAAGTCTGATTGCCATCTCTGCACTGACTTGCTGTGACCCCGGGGGAGGCTGTGCCCCTAGGATCCCCTCTAGAGCCCCATTTGTCCATGTGCATCATGAAGGCATGGGACCAGGTGCTGGTGGGTTGTGAGGGGTTTGCAAACTCCAGCGCCCGGGGCCAGGCAGGAACTGGGAGAAGGCGGATGGAACCGGGAGGGCTGGACTGAGCTGGGCAGTGGCCACTCAGCTCTGGCTGATGATGGCCAGGCGGGAATGCAGGCCCAGTATTGCCAAATCTTTGAACTTTTCAAGAGAAGCAGAAAATTTGGATTTTTAAATGTGAAATCTGATTTTTAAATGTTGGCAACAATTTAAAAAGAAAGAAAGAAAGAAAGACACTGTGTAGGCCAAACAAAGCCCATTTGTGGGTTGCATTTGAGCTCGTGGCTGTCAGTTTGCAATCCACAAGATACTCAATATCTAGAGGCCCTTCCTGTCCTTGGGCCTTTGAAAAAAATGACTCACACTGTTAAGTACTTACTATGCCCAGGGGCATGAGTCTGATGCCATTTAACTCTCTCCCCACCTCCTTACCCACCATGTAATATTTTCCTACTAGGTAATGTTATCATCTCTATTTGATAGGTGGGCAAACTGAGGCCCAGAGAGGTTAAGTAATGCGTCCAGGGTCACACAGCTAATAAATGGCATTGCTGGGGCAGCCTTGCTGAGCAGGGCTCTCCTGCTCCAAAGCTCACCCATGTAACCACTTTCCCATACTGCCACAATGAACTTGACCTCCTGCCTCCAGGGCTCCCCAATCCTGGCCTCCTGGGGACTCATGCACTCACTGGCTGACCCCAAGGTTGATCTAGCATAGTCTTGGCCCAGAATGGGGGACGACCAAGGCAGGGGACCTCCTGATCCTCCCAGGACTCTGGGTTCTCCTCTCCCCAGATCCCCAGGTGCTGCAGGCTGCATGGGACACCTGCTGGCCTGATGAGAAACCTGCTGAAGCAGCATCAAGGCCATGGCCTCCTCCAGCAGCCCAGCCACAGACTGGAGGAAATGTCTTCTCCTTTTGGAAATCCTGGCGGGGAGGGGCCAGTCCCTGTGTCAGCCAAGTTGCTGTCGAGGTTGCATATTTCTTTTTTTTTTTTTTTTTTTTGAGACGGAGTCTCACTCTGTCGCCCAGGCTGGAGTGCAGTGGCATAATCTCGGCTCACTGCAAGCTCCGCCTCCTGGGTTCATGCCATTCTCCCGCCTCAGCCTCCTAAGTAGCTGGGACTACAGGCGCCTGCCACCAAGCCCAACTAATTTTTTGTATTTTTAGTAGAGACGGGTTTCACCATGTTAGCCAGGATGGTCTCGATCTCCTGGCCTCATGATCCGCCCGCCTCGGCCTCCCAAAGTGCTGGGATTACAGGTGTGAGCCACTGTGCCTGGCCCAGCGTTGCATATTTCTCCAGGAACCCCTGCTACAAACTAGGGCTGAAAATCCCCCAGGTGTCTCCAAGAGCACGTGTGCCTGTGCTCAAGTGGGTACCTGGCTCTGCAAAGGTCACTGTGTGTGAGGGTGAGTTTGGAAAGTGCCTGTATCTGCATGGTGGGCTTCGCTGTCCACTGTAGGGGGGGCTGTCTAGGGGTACTGTTGTTGGAGCAGGTGCAGCTAGAGAGTGCATGAGTGTGCACGTATGTTCACCTATGTGCTCAAATGTGTGCCTGGACATTTGGGTTAAGATTGAGGTTTGTTTTTTTTTCTTATTTATTTTTTATTTTTTGAGACGGAGTCTCGCTCTGTCACCCAGGCTGGAGTGTAGTGGCGCGATCTCGGCTCACTGCAAGCTCCGCCTCCTGGGTTCATGCCATTCTCCTGCCTCAGCCTTCCTAGCAGCTGGGACTACAGGCGCTCACCACCACGCCCGGCTAATTTTTTTGTATTTTTAATAGAGCTGGGGTTTCACCGTGTTAGCTAGGATGGTCTCGATCTCCTGACCTCGTGATCTGCCCGCCTCGGCCTCCCAAAGTGCTGGGATTACAGGCATGAGCCACCGCGCCAGGCCTTTTTTATTTTTTATTGAAGTCTAATTTTCATACAGTAAAGTGTGGAAAGCTTTTTTTTTTTTCTTTGAGATGGAGTCTTGCTTAGTCACCCAGGCTGGAGTGCAGTGGCACGATCTTGGCTCTCTGCAACCTTCACCTCCCCGGTTCAAGCGATTCTCCTGCCTCAGCCTCCCTAGTAGCTGGGATTAGAGGTACCTGCCACCACGCCCGGCTAATTTTTGTATTTTTTAGTAGGGATTTTTAACATGGGATTTCGCCATGTTAGCCAGGCTGCTCTTGAACTCCTGACCTCAGGTGATCTGCCCGCCTCAGCCTCCCAAAGTGCTGGGATTACAGGCGTGAGCCACTGCGCCCGGCCTAGGTATGCAAATCTTAGATGGATTTTTATATATGTATAAAACTGTGACTATCACCTGTGTCCAGGGTCTCACTTGTGCCACCTCCCTACAAGGAAGGTGACCACTATTCTAGCCTCTGTCACATGTATCAGGACCTGAGTTCCCCTTGAGGTTTTTTTTTTTTTTTGAGAAGGAGTCTTACTCTTTCACCCAGGCTGGAGTGCAGTGGTGCGATCTCAGCTCACTGCAACCTCTGCCTCCCGAGTTTAAGTGATTCTCCTGCCTCAGCCTCCCGAGTAGCTGGGATTACAGGCATGTGCCACCACGCCCAGCTAATTTTGTATTTTTAGTAGGATGGAGTTTCACCACGTTGGTCATGCTGGTCTTGAACTCCTGACCTCAGGTGATCCACCTGCTTCAGCCTCTCAAAGTGCTGGGATTACAGGTGTGAGCCACTGTGCTCAGCCTTGTCCTGGTTTTTAAAGTGGCAGAGCCTAGGATCCAGAGAGGAGACTGACCTGGTCTCGGCCGCATCAGCCTGCCCAGGCCTTGGCTTCCTTCAGCTCTAGCTGTAACTGGGTGGGATGTGAGGGCACTTTGATTATGCCTTCACATCTTAGGCCCCCTGAGCACTTTCATAGCCCAAGCAGAAGGCAGTGTGGGGCCACGAAGAGAGAGCTGGCTTTGCAGCCATACAGGAGACTTGAGGTCGAGTCCTGGCTCTGCCACTTATTTATGGTGTAATATTGGGCAGGTCGTTTTGCCTCTCTGAGCCTGGGTTTCTTTCTCTGTAAAATGGGAACGTAATAGGACTCACTTCATAAGAGTAGTGTGAGGATTAATAGTAGTAATGGGGCTCATGATTCCTGCCAGACTTGGAGGGTTTGTCACATGCCTGATGCTGTGACCACACTGAATCATCCCAGCAGCGATATAAGGAGTTTATTGCTGCCATCCCCATTTAATGGAAGAGAAAACTGAGGTGCAAAGGGGTTAAACGGTTTGCTCAAGGTCTTCTACTAGTAAATAGTAGTGCCTGGATTCCAGCCCAGATCTATCTGACTCCAAAACCCAGAATGCTTAACCCAGGAGGGTTATTCAAGATACTTAACAATTGGCCTGGCCTGGGCCTCGAGCCATCAGAGTAGATGCCTGCCATAAATAAACACGTTGCATGCGCTCCCGGCCCCGTCTCATCCATGACACATTCGACTGTGTTAAATGGGATTAATCCAGGAAATGAGATTACAGATGTCAAGCAGCTTGGAGAACCATGAAGCACTCCACAAGCGCTGGTTTCTATTTCTTCTCACATTGTGGGACTGGAGAACTGGCCTGGGAACCAGGAAACCTGGGTTTACGTCCTAGCTCTGCCATTAACTTGCTGGAAAGCATTGGAAGAAAGTTTCCAGAGTCAAACATTAACAAGGCCAAACCTGCTAAAGAGAGGGTGCTCTGTTAGTTCCTGCCGTTCAGGCCCCTCCATGTGCTAATTACAAACAGCTCATAAGCCAGGCTTTCGGCTGGACCAGGTTGTTAGAGCATTCAATTAAGGAACGGCATGTTAGAGCTTCTAAGAAACATGCTAAAATATATTGTATGTATTTGATGTGTACAACTTGCCCTACTTAAAGCACAAAACCTGGTGAGTTTTGACACCTGCGAAAGTGTCCCACAATCAGTGTACTGCCATTTCCATATCTCCCCACTTCTTCTCATTCCCTTTAGTGGTCCATCCCTTCCCCTACTCCCATTCCCAGGCCAGCACTGATCTGTTTTCTTGCCCTCTAGATCGCTTTTCCTTTTCTAGGGGTTTCTATAATTGAAAGCACAGAGTATTAGATTTCTGTCTAGCTCTCTTCATTCAGTGAACTCTTTCCTGAGATTTAGCCCTGTTTCTTGAGATGTATCCCTGTTGCTGGGTGTTCCTTTTTATTGCTGAGTAGTACTCTGCTGCATGGATATACCACAATTTGTTTTTCCATTCACCTGTGGATGGACATTTGGGTTGTTTTCAATTTTTGACTATTATAAGCAAGTGGCGACAAACATTAATGTGCGTGTGCCTTTGGGGGCATGTTCTTATTTCTCTTGGGTAAATACTCAGCAGTGGAAGGGCTGGGTGGGGCAGACTGCTTTCCAGGGTGGCCGTGCATTCCCACTGGTGTGTGTGAAAGTCGCTGTTGCTCCACATCCTCACCAACACTGGGCATGGCCGGCCTTTTTCATTTTGACCATTCTAGGGGGTGTGTAGTGCTATGCAGTGTGGCTCACACTGCAGTGTGGAAGAACAAATGGTTTCTGATGGTCTGTGATGTGCTGGGAGGAGCTGATCTGAACAATGAAGAGGGTAACTATTGGAGGAGTGGGTGCTGGTTTATTTTATGAGGCACCAGAAGGCAGAACTAGGGCCAGTTAGTGGTACCCACAGGGATTTCAGAAAGAGCTTTCTATCTGTCGGGACTGTCCAATGATGGAATGAATTTTCTTACGGAGTAGTGAGCTCACCATTGCTGGGAGTGGTCAAGCCCTTGAGTAGCTGGTGAGACTTGTGGGGTTGGATTAGATTTCTAACGAGGTTCCTCCAGGCCTGCCTATTTTGGCTTCTGTGGTTCTAGGAATCATCAGGTGATAAAAGCCTCGTTACCAGAGTAAGCATTAATATCCGAGTCTTGCTGTCTCCGCCCCTCACCTACGCCTGTGGGAACTCCAGCTCCTGGGTTCATTCCTCTCCCCTCTCAAGAGTGTGGGTGAAGCCCCACCCCCTCCCACCGCTGCTGCTGCCTCCAGCGTCTCCATTGGGGTCCTGCCCCAGCGGGGTCCTGCCTCCCAGGGCCCCCACGCTCTCAGTCCTCTGCCACTTCGGGAGCTCACTGCTTGCCAGGGAGAGAGGGGAAGGGCGTTCCTTGAGGATGGGTCCCCTGGCAGGGCGGAGTGGACCGTCTTCAAAGCAGCTCTCTCTTCCCACACTCAGCCTCCCCACCCAGGATTGTTGCTGCTGCTGAGGTGGCAGGGCTGGAGCGGGTCCTGGTACCAGGTGTCAAGATGTGTCCAGAACCAAGACCCCCTCCAACCGGGGGCCCCTGCCACTGAATCTCGCTTGCGACCTGCTCTCTGCTTTCTCTTACGGAGACTTTCCTCCTTGGCTCCTGGCAGTCCTGCCTGGTTTCCATTGGGCACCTGCCCCAAGTCAGTCAGTCACATCATACATGTGTCTGAACCCCAGCCATGGCGAGGTGCAAGTGCCTGTTGCCCCGTGGCCATCCTGTGACCAGGAGGACGGTTGCACATGGAGGCTGGATGCTGAGTGTCACCCAGCCCTCATACTGCATGCATCCAGAGCTCAGATCTGGCAGGTCCTCTATGACCCAGCAGAAGTAATCAAAGGCAATTTCTTTTAAAAGGAAGACTTTCTTTGGGACTATGTTTACCCTACTTGATTCTTTTATTTAAAAATAGGCTGGGTGCAGTGGCTCACACCTGTAATCCCAGCACTTTGGGAGGCCGAGGTGGGTGGATTACTTGAGGCCAAGAGTTCAAGACCATCCTGGGCAATATGGCAAAACCCAGTCTCTATTAAAAATACAAAAATTAGGTGAGCATGGTGGCGCATGCCTGTAATCCCAGTTACTCAGGAGGCTGAGGCAGGAGAATCACTTGAACCCAGAAGGTGGAGGTTGCAGTGAGCCAAGATAGTGCCACTGCACTCCAGCCTGGGTGACAGAGTAAGACTCTGTCTCAAAAAAAAAAAAAAAAAAAAAAAAAAAGTGTAGAGCATATCCACTTTTGAAACCAGTTTTGTAGAATGAGTGTTTTCCGTGTATGTTAGCTAGCCTCTAACATGGCTCCCAGTGGTCCCTTCTCCTGGGATTCGTGCCCGTGTCATCCCTTCCAACACTGTACCAGGGTGCGTCTGTGTGAAGGATAAAATACGGGAGTACTGATGGGGGGTCACTTCTGAGATCAGGTTATGAGAGACGCTGCAGCTTCCATGTTGGTAGTTTTGGAGAGTTTTCTCTCTCTTTTAGGTCATTTGCACTGGAGGGCCAGCTGTCCTGTCCTGAGCAGCCTTACAGAGAGGCCTGTGGGGCAAGAAACTTAGGTCTCACCCCAATAACCAACAAGAAACCGAAGCCTGCTGCCCACAGCCCTGTGAGGAGCTTGACGGCAGAGTCCCCAGCCCAGTTGAGCTTTCCAAAGATGGGAGCCCTGGCTGACGTGTTGGTTGCAGCCTCACAAGAGACTCTGAGTCACAGCCACCCAGAAAAACTTCTCAGTTCCTCTGTGACATAATGAATGCTGTAATTTTAAACACTGAGCATGGGGCTAATTTGTTATGCAGCAATAGATAACTAATACACCCTGTGATAATGTACTAGGATTTGGGACATCAGTCATTTCCTCCTGCTTTACCCCATCCCAAACTACCGGGAGCCTGCTGTGCTATGGGGAGCCCTCCTGGTCCAGCACAGCTGATAGGACCAGGGGAGTCACTTGACCAAAGCCAAGACAATTCAGTTGTCCCTTCTAGAAATTCTTTCTTTCTCCTTTCTCCCTTCCTCCTTCCTTCCCTCTCTTCCTTTTTCCCTCCCTTTCTTCCTTTTTCCCTCCCTCTCTTCCTTCTTCCCTCTCTTCCTTCTCCCCTCCCTCTCTTCCTTCTTCCCTCCCTCCTTCCTTCTTCCCTCTCTTCCTTCTTCCCTCCCTCCTTCCTTCTTCCCTCTCTTCCTTCTCCCCTCCCTCTCTTCCTTTTTCCCTCCCTCTCTTCCTTCTTCCCTCCCTCTCTTCCTTCTTCCCTCCCTCTCTTCCTTCTTCCCTCCCTCCTTCCTTCTTCCCTCTCTTCCTTCTCCCCTCCCTCTCTTCCTTCTTCCCTCCCTCCTTCCTTCTTCCCTCTCTTCCTTCTCCCCTCCTTCTCTTCCTTTTTCCCTCCCTCTCTTCCTTCTTCCCTCCCTCCTTCCTTCTTCCCTCTCTTCCTTCTCCCCTCCCTCTCTTCCTTTTTCCCTCCCTCTCTTCCTTCTTCCCTCCCTCCTTCCTTCTTCCCTCTCTTCCTTCTCCCCTCCCTCTCTTCCTTTTTCCCTCCCTCTCTTCCTTCTTCCCTCCCTCCTTCCTTCTTCCCTCTCTTCCTTCTCCCCTCCCTCTGTTCTCCCTCCCCTCTTTCTCTTCCTCCTCTCCTCTTTCTTTTCCTCTTCCCCTCTTTCTCTTCCTTTTCCCCTCTTTCTCTTCCTCCTTACTTCCCTCTCTTCCTCCTTCCCTCTCTCCTTCCCTCCTTCCCTCTCTTCCTCCTTCCCTCTCTTTGTCCTTCCTTCCCTCTCTTCCTCCTTCCCTCCCTGGTTTCTTTCTTCTCTCTCTCTCTTCCTCCTTCCCTCCCTGTTTTCTTTCTTCTCTCTCTCTCTTCCTCCTTCCCTTTCCCCTTCGCCATCCCTCTCTCTCTTCCTCCTTCCCTCCCTCTATTCCTCCTTCTCTCCTTCTTTTCCTTCTCCTCTCCCTCTCTTCCTCCTCCCCTCCCTTTCTCTTCCTCCTTCCTTCCCTCTTTTTCTCCTTCCCTCTTTTTCTCCTTCCCTCCCTTTCTGCCTCCCTCTTTTTCTTGCTTTCTCCCTCTCTCATTTTCTTTCAGCAGGAAGAGAAGATGGAATCAAATAGCTGTGAGGTTGAGCTAGAGTAGTGGGTAAGCTCTGGAGATAAGGCAGCCGGGCTGGCCTGCAGAGAGAGAGAATATTGCAGCCAGAGAGAAGCAGGAGGGATTTAGTGTGGTCGAGGAGACACACGCTGCTGAGGACCTGGTGGTTTTGTGTGTCTCGATGGTGCTTCCGGCCGTGGAACTCTGGGGCATTCCTCTGATGCTAAAAATCATTCTTTTGACTGGGGCTCTCATAAGCTTCTGCTTTTTCCCATCAAATGATCGTCAGACAGTAGTTTTTGAAGGCCACATTTTTGAATAGACACAGAATGTCCCATAGAGTGGAGCTGCCTGAGTTTGCATCACCATTTCAGGTTATGCTTGGACATAACCTCATTGAACACTTGGGTAAGCTTCAATTTCTCTCTATTATAAACAATGCCCCGATGAGCATCTTTGGCACTCACAGCTTTTTTCACATCTCCAGTTACATCTCTAAGAGGCCTTTCCAGAGGTGGGAGGAGTGTGTGCCATTTTAGGCAGTAAAAGTACCCTGCTAGATGACTGGCCAGGCGCGGTGGCTCATGCCTTTAATCCCAGCACTTTGGGAGGCTGAAGTGGGCGGATCACCTGAGGTCAGAAGTTCGAGACCAGCCTGACCAACATGCTGAAACCCCATCTCTACTAAAAATACAAAAAATTAGCCGGGCGTGACCGCGCATGCCTGTAATCCCAGCTACTCAGGAGGCTGAGGCAGGAGAATTTCTTGAACCCGGGAGGTGGAGGTTGTGGTGAGCTGAGATGGCACCATCGTACTCCAGCCTGGAAAACAAGAGCAAAACTCTGCCTCAAAAAAAAAAAAAAAAAAAAAAAAGTACCCTGCTGATGACTTTCCAAAATAATGGCCTGACACGCCCACCAGCAATAGCAGGCATCACTCACCTCACTGGCCCTCACTGGCGTCAGGTCTCTCTCACTGGGGTTGGGGGGTGTATTCTCCTGCTGTTTTTCAGGCTGCTGTGAACTTGACCCTCTGCTACATGCTTGGGGATCAGGGGGTCACCCAGTTTGGGCAGCAGCCATGCAGTGCCAGGTCTCTGGGGTCCGAACAAGTCAGCAAAGATATATGTCATGATGGTTAGAATGAAGTGGATTCTAAACACCACTTAAGAATACATTAATAATGGTGTTGGTGTGTTATTCATCTTGAAGAAGTGACAGATGTTTCCCTCAGCAAAATGCTGACGTGGGAAAATGAGTTGGGAGTTAGGAGATTGATGAGTTTCTTCCAAGGGGCTCATTGCCTCTCACCTGGACAACCTCCTTCCCGGTCCCCTGCCTCTGGCTCCAGCCTCCATCCACGCTGGTGTCTAGTTTGTCTTCCTGAGGGAGTCTGGGGACGTGGGATGGGTGCTGGGTTTGGAGTTGGGTGGTGGAGATCTGGTCTGGGTTCTATCCCTAAGCTCCTAGGTGTGGGGACATCAGCTTTTGTTACCCCCATTCTTGGACCAGCAAATCCAATTTTCCTTTGGGGTCCCACCCTCTTCTCAGTCCTGGGGTGCCATGTGGGGCTGACACTGCCCCCGCCGCCTCACCCCCACTCCAGGAGTAGACACATTATCCCCAGACGTGGCCACTGAGAGTCCTGCAGACCTGTGGCAAGTGTTTGTCGGAGGGGAAGCATGTGTCCCAAGGTAAGCCTGGATCCAACCGCACCTGAAGTTCACTCTTCGACATCCTGGTCATGCTTGTAGAGTCCCTCCTCCTTTCAAAAAAGCCAGTCTGAATCAGGTGCTTGTCACTTGCAAACAAGAGTTGCCTCTGAAGACACAGCAGGACCTTGAATAATTCCTTTGTCTTTGGTGGGCCTCAGTTGCCCTGTCTGGAAAATGAAGGCTTGGATTCTCTGAGGTTCTTCCAGCTCGGGAAGTTCACAGCCCCCATCCGGGCCATGTGACTTACACATCGAGGGGGGCCACAGGTGGACAGGCTGACTCTAGTGGAGACTCAGTTGCTCTGTGGCCTTGCCAGGAGAAAGCTCGGCGGGCATGCTCTCCCCAGGCCTCCAAAATGCTGCCTTGGAAAGGAAGCAGTGGCTTAGCAGGCACCCCCTGGGGGTAGGGGAGGATCCGGGGGCATATTGGGGTTCCATCCTGTGACCAGAAGTGATAGGTGCTGCCCCTTCTCTGCATCTCTCAATGGCTCCCAAGTACCTTCAAGATTAAGTCTTATCCCTTTAGATGGGGAAAGAGCAAGACTTCTCACAGGGCTTAATAAATATTCAATGAATGAATGAATGGAAGAACAAGCACATTCCCTTCATGACCAGACTCCCTGGCTGACTCCGCAGCCCTAAACTCCCCAGCCCTAGACCCTCCTCCTTCTGCTCTGCACAGCAGCACTCCCTGCCTTCTTGGACACGCTGTGTCCTTTTGTGCCTTGGCCTTGTACATGCTGTTCCCTCTGCTTGGAACATCTCTTCCCACCACCTGCCTGGCAGACTCACGTAGCCTTCAACACTCAGCTCAGCGCATTCATCTGCTGACTCAGCCAACATTTCTGGAGCCCCTCCTGTGTGCCAGGCATGATCTATGTGCTGGCATTGAACAAAAAAGGTATAGTCCCCCTTCTCAGGGAGCTGCCTGCTTGTGGGGAGGCCACCAGCTGGGGATGCATGAGCTGGAGGACATTAAGCTGGGGGAAGAGATGGGGAGTACCATGAGGAGCACTTTTTGGGGTTCTCTGATCCAGTGATATTTTGAGGTGAGGGAGTGAGCCTTGCAGGTCTGGCCCAGGCAGAGGTAACAGCAAACGCGCAGGCCCTGAGCTGGGAGCCAGCTTGGAATGTTTGAGAACCGGCAAGGAGATCCCAGCGGCTGGAGTGAGGGGCGAAGGGCAGGGGAAGAGGTTCAAGAGGTCACAGCAGAGGGCTGGGGGGCAGCTGCACACTTGCTGGCCTGTTACCCTGAGTTGGGGGTCACTGGGGAGGGCAGGACGGGAGTGTTTTGAACCAGGGACAAGGGCAGAAGTTGGGAGGTTGAGGTGGTAGCAACAGGAGCCACGGAAGTGGTCGGATCCTGGGTCTGCAGGCGTGGGGTGTTGGAGAGACAGGGTCGAGGATGAGCAAGGGGGCATCACCACCCACAGAGTTGGGGGTGCCGTGAAAGCAGGTCTGGGGCAGGGGCCGCCAGGGCTGGGTTTGGGCATGTGGATTTCGAGATGCCGTCACTCAGCTGTGTGGACTCCTGGAAGTGAGCATGGACACAGGAGTCCCATGCTCTGGGGAAAGGCTGGGGCTGGAGGTGTGGGTCAGGGAGAGAGAAGGTGGTGGAAGCCAGAGACTGCGTGGGTCACGTAAGGAGGGAGTGAGGGTGGGGCACAGGACCAGAGCCTCCCAGGAGGTCAGGGAGGCCAGGAGGCACAGGCAGAGGAGCCAGGAAGCAGGAGGAAAACCAGAGCGAAGCTGCTGAGGACTGGAGAGGAGACCCAGCCGCCCTGTGTTAGGTGCTGCCGCCGCCTACACCCAGAGGCACTTGGCTATTTGGTCCAGCCACAGGCAGGCCATGGGTGATCTTGAGAAGAGACATGAGGATGAAAGCCCACTTGAAGCAGAGAGGTAAGTGGGGGACTGGAGAGTGTGGCAGAGGGGTCAGGGGTCAGGGGGCATCTCTAGAGCAAAGCCCTAATGAAAGGAGGGAGTCAGGGACGTGGATGCCTTGGAGGAAAGTTCTACCGGCAGAGTGAACAGCTGGGGCAAAGTCCCCAACCATGAGTAGGGCAGCCTGTGTTTGGAGAACTAGCAGAAGGCTGTTTTGGAGGAGGTGGGCAGCCCAGGGCTTCGTGGGCTGGGAGCAGGCTGGAGTTGAGTCTGCCTGAGGCTAATGGGCAGCTACAGAAGGCTTCGAGTGCTTGATTTATTTATTTTTTTAAAATGCCCTTGGCTGGGCACAGTGGCTCACGCTTGTAATCCCAGCACTTTGGGAGGCCAAGGCGGGTGGATCACTTGAGGTCAGGAGTTTGAGATCAGCCTGGCCAACATGGTGAAACCCCGTCTCTACTAAAAATACAAAAATTAGCTGGGCATGGTGGCAGGTGCCTCTAGTCCCAGCTACTCAGGAGGCTGAGGCAGGAGAATCGCTTGAACCCGGGAGGTTGCAGTGAGCTGAGATCACGCCACTGTACTCCAGCCTTGGCGGCAGAGCGAGACTCCATCTCAAAAAAAAAAAAAAAGCCCTCTGGCTCCTGAAAGACGCCCTCTGGAGTCTTTAATTCCTGTCCCTGCTGACTCCCTTCCTGCCACCCCCTTATCCCGGGCCCTCCCCTGACTTCCCAGCAGCCGTGGCTGCTGTCCCCACTGCCTCTGATCTCAGCCAGGCTGCGGGGGCCCCCCTTGGCCACCCGGGCAGCGGAAGTTGGGGGCCAGTGGGCATCCCCTGGGGCCTCTCTGGCCGGTGTGAGGGTCCTTTGTCTCCATTTGATCAGGCCCTCGTGGAGCCGGAAGTAGCCTCTGATACCCACCAGACAAAGGGCTTCTTTGAGAGGCCAGGAAGTGGCGAGCTGGGATTTATCTGCCCAGGGATTCGTGGGACCATCTGAGGGCCACAGGGCAGGAGCCCTGGTCCTCACAAACCTGTTTCTATGATGTCACTGATCTTCCTCCCTCCACCTCCTTGCTCGGCTCTCCCTGCGTTCCCCAGTCTTTTCCTGCTCTGGCCCTCCAAGGAGCCTGTCACAACAGTGCAGCTCTCATGCGGAGCTGCCACAGCAGGTGCAGCAGCTCTGAGAAGGGAGACAGTTCTTATTCCTGTTTCACAGGCAAGTGAGTGCAGGCACAACAGGGTTAAGTAACCAAATTCCCATGTAAGGGGTGAGCTAGGGGGCACCCCCCGGCAGACCCACTGCAGAGCCCACTCTCTTAAGCTCCCTGCAGTTCGCCCACAGCATCTGACTTGGGTAGGGGGGTCATGCAAGCTTATGTCTTTTTTTTTTTTTTTTGGGACAGGGTTTCACTCTCTTGCCCAGATTGGAGTGCAGTAGCGTGATCTTGGCTTATTGCAACCTCTGCCTCCCAGGCTCAAGTGATTCTCTTGCCTCAGTTCCACTACTGCATGGGCTAATTTTTGTATTTTTTGTAGAGATGGGGTTTCACCATGTTTGCCAGGCTGGTCTCGAACTCCTGACCTCGAATGGTCCACCAACCTTGGCCTCCCAAAGTGTTGGGATTACAGGCGTGAGCCACCGCACCTGGCCAGGCTCATGTCTTTTAACCGCCACATTTTACAGAAGGCCTTGAGAGGGGAGGGAACTGTCATGTCACATAGCTAGTTAGGGAGCAGAGCCCAGGGCTGGGCCTTGGAGTGGAAGAGGCTTGGATTTGAACCCCAGCTCTGTGCTGTTGCTTGTTGTGTGACCTGGGCAAGTCCCTTACCTCTCCTAAGGGTTATTTTTCTTGTCTTGAGGCCAGCAACACCCTCCTGCGGGATCGCTGTGCTGACCCAATGCACTGAGACACGCCTCTGTCTGGTGCAGGACATATCCCCGAGGTGCCAGTTCCTTTTCTTCCCCTTCGCTGCACCCAGGGCCAAAGCTGACCATAGTTCAGGGGGTGACATGTTCCAAGGTGCTTACACCTCAGCAGTGGCCTCTGAGTACCCCCCGGAGCCATAGCCTTTCATCAGGGTGCCAGCCCTAATCACCCAGGGTGCTCCTGCAAGGCTTCAGGTCAGAAGGAGTGAATCCCCAGTAGCAGAATGCCCAACCCTGTGGTGGGTGCTGGAGAAGAGGCTTGGAAGGCTGGAGTGTGCAGGATCCATTCCCACATCTCCAGGGTGGGCAGCCAGCCCTGCTGGAGGAGCAGCCGCCTTGCTGGGCGGGCAGGTAACTGAGTTGGCTGAGCCTGCACTTCGTTAAAGGGGAGGGGACTCAGGGTCTGGGGGCTCAGGGAGCTACTGATCTGTCAGGAGGCGCTGCTCAATTTTCCCCGATCAGACCTCTTTCCCAAACAGCCTTTCCTGAGGGGGAAGGATCCAGGACAGGGCCTCTCCCTGTCTTCTCCCTATGGCCCGTTTCTCCTTTCCTAACAACACCCAACCTTCGTGTGTGTGTGCCCCGTCCTGGGCTCAGGACACTTGGTGTCTTATTTGACCCTCCAACAGCTCTGTGCAGGGGGCACACTTGGGCCTATTCCAGAAGAGAAAATGGAGGCTCTTCCACCACAAAACCCCTTGCTCAAGGCCATGCAGCTACCAATTCGTCAGCCAAGATTCTAAGACTACTTGGCCGGGTGCGGTGGCTCACACCTGTAATCCCAGCACTTTGGGAGGCCGAGGTGGGTGGATCACCTGAGGTCAGGAGTTCGTGATCAGCCTGGCCAACATGGTGAAACCCCATCTCTATTAAAAATACAAAAATTAGCCGGGCATGGTGGTGCACGCCTGTAATCCCAGCTACTTGGGAGGCTAAGGCAGGAAAGTCACTTGAACCTGGGAGCGGAGGTTGCAGTGAGTCGAGATCGCGCCACTGCACTCCAGACTGGGCAACAGAATGAGACTCTGTCAAAAAACAAAACAAAACGAAAAAAACTACATTCTTAACCCCTACTCAGGGCTGCTGGGTCAGATGGGAATGCAAACTTGAGTAGGCAGCAACCAGCAGGGACGTTGGTCCCCCGTGTTAAGAGAAGGAGGGGTCTATCTTTCTCACATGATGGGAACTCTAGGGCTGGTGCACAGGTCAGCAGCATTGTCAGAGTGCAGGCTCTCCCAACTCCATTGTCCCTAACTTGTGGTGTTTGCCCTCCTAGTTCCAAAGTACCTGCTGTGCCTCCAGCACTCATGTTTCATTCCAGGCAGAGAGGCACTGGGAAAGTCAAAGGTCTTGGGAGGCTTTTTTTAAAATTTGGGAAGTGGCTGGGCGTGGTGGCTCACACCTGTAATCCCAGCACTTTGGGAAGCTGAGGCGGGGAGATCACTGAGGTCAGGAGTTCTAGATCAGCCTGGCCAACATGGTGAAACCCCGTCTCTACTAAAAATACAAAAATTAGCCAGGCATGGTGGCAGATGCCTGTAGTCCCAGCTGAGGCAGGAAGAATAGCTTGAACCTGGGAGGCGGAGGTTGCAGTGAGCTGAGATGGCACCACTGCTCTCCAGCCTGGGTGACAGAGCGAGACTCCTTCTCGAAAAAATAAAATAAAATAAATAAAAATAAAATTTGGGAAGTGAAGCCCTTCCTCATTGACTCCCACCTAGATCTCTTGGGCTAGAACATGCGCCTGGCTACTCATGGCTGGAAGGTAGTCAGGAAAAGAGCCATGAGCCTTCCAGCCTCAAGAGCTGGGTAAGGCAATGGAGGGGCAGCTGGGGGAGGTGTTGGGGGTGGGGGATCCATGTCCCTGCCTGGCTACTGTGGTCCTGCTACTGGTTCCACGCCCCCTGCAGAGGCTCCACCCCCACCGGAGAGTTGAGGGACTTCCTTAATGTGCCTCTGTCACCCAAGGTCTGGGAGGTCACAGGAAGCCAAGAGAGCTTGAGCAACAGGGCAATTTGTTCTTGTTGCCTCATTTTCCTCATCTTTAACACTGGGCCTTCACCCCACCTGCCTGACAGAGTGGCTGGGGGGATTAAGTGAGACAGCGTGCACAGGGGCTGCGGCGGCTGAGCCGTGGACACTGCATGGCACATGGTGTTTCTGGAGTGCTGCTGCCAAGCAATTGCCTTCTTTGTCCTGGCTTCAGGTTTCCCAGCTGCAAAATGGGATGAACGAATCATATTCTATGCCATGGGGTCATTCTGAGGATTAAATGACATTACACACCAAAGTGCTTCAGGGGCCATCTCCGTCTACTTCTGCTGATTTCCGTGGGGTAGAGTCATAGAAGGTCAAGGCCCCTGTGAAGGTTCTTGTACCCAACAGGGGAGGTGCTGTTTCCAGCTGCGATTTGAAGAGGGAGGCGGTGGAGGGGAGGGAGGCCCTGCCAAAGCCCAGGAGCCCCCGGACACCTCCTGCTCAAGTCCCCACTTCCTCCAGGGGAGGCCCTGGGGACCCATCAGATAGTTTGCCGGCACCCTCCCAACAGGAGTCCCGGACTGATCAATGGCTCCCTGCTGGACTTTGAGCCTTCAGCCACAGTGGCCCAGCCTGGTTGGCTAGTCACAGCTGCTGTACCCAAACCTGGCTCCAGGGGGAGCAGAGGGGCTCCCTGGGACCCACATGGGGCCCTGATCTGCTCAGGAGGGATGCAGACAACCTCTGCCTCTTTGTCTCTCCATGCCTCAGTTTCCCTGTGGCTCAGCATCTTGGGAGAACAGGGGATGGCGGAGATGCTGGAGCCCCTTCCACAGTTCCATTTTGCCTTGCCCCCTGGTTTCCATCTGGGCCCAGCTGTCCGGGGCCTGGAGAGCAGGAGCAGATGTGTGCAGGGGTATGTGAGTCTTGGGTTCCAGTCCCTGCTTTGCCCTGACCCGTTGTGTGACGCTAGACAGCTGGCTTTTGCTCTCTGGGCCTCATCTCTGTAAAAGGGTCCCCATCTCTGTAAAAGGGTCCCCATCCTAAACCCCTTCCAACCCGGACATCTCCGTGGCTGTGAATCCATGGCTCAGGATGTCCTCTGCCCGAGGACAGCTTTCAACAGGATCTGGAAGCCCCCTGCCCGGGAATGTGTCCCAGGACGACAGTAGCCCTTCCTCCCTGTCCGTCTCCCCTGTCGAGAGCGGGAGACACGCTGAGTTGGTGGGTACAGTGCGCCCTCTGGTGGCTACTCAGGAACACTGCTCCATCCGGGCCCTGGTCGCTAAGTTCTCTGCTGGGCTGGTGGGGGTAGTCGGGGTTGGGGGTAGTCGGGGTTGGGGGTGGTCGGGGTTGGGGGCGGGTGGCGGCCCGCAAGGGCTGTAGGGGTAGCAATTTTCTTTCCTTTTTGGGGGATGGGTGGAGGTGGGGTTGCTATAGTTCTGGGAAGCTTTATGGCCCCCAAATGTATACCTGCCACCAACATCACCAACATCTGTACCTCAGAGAAACTAAGGCCCTGGCTGGGATTTTTTTCCCCTGTTTCACAGACCCCTGTCTGATGAGCTGATGGGGTACCTTGTCTCTGTGAGGTGAGTGGCAGCATCCCCACATGGTGGATGAAGAGACTGAATCTCAGGCGGCCTCGTGATTGGGCCACTCCTGACCTTTCCGGCCTCAGCGCCTGCCCCTTCCTGGGACATCCCAGGGCCTCCGGCCTCCCAGCCGAGACTCACACTGTTCCCTCTGCCCAGAATACCTTCTTCTTGGGAGGAACGTCCATCCTTTAGGTCTTAGCTCAAATGCTCTTTTGTTTGTCCTTATTTCAGAAATTGTGGTAACGTATTCGTCCATTTCTGTTGCTTGTAACAGAATACCTGAAACTGGGTAATTTACAAAGACAAGGAATTTATTTTATATGGTTCTGGAGCCTGTGAAGTCCAAGGTTGACGGGCCGCATCTGGTGAGGACCTCCTTGCTGGTGGGGACTCTGCAGAGTCCAGAGGCCACACAGGACATCACATGGTGAGGGGGCTGAGGTGCTGGCCCGGGTCTCTCTTCCTCTTCTTATAAAGCCGCCAGTCCCATGATAATCAATTAACCATTAACCCATTAATCCATGAATCCATGAATAGATTAAACCATTCATGAGGGCAGAGCCTTCATGACCCAATCACCTCTTAAAGGACCACCTCTCAGGCCAGGCACGGTGCCTCACACCTGTAATCCCAGCACTTTGGGAGGCCAAGGTGGGCAGATCACCTGAGGTCAGGAGTTTGAGACCAGCCTGGCCAACATGGTGAAACCCTGTCTCTGCTAAAAATACAAAAATTAGCCGGACATGGTGACAGGCACCTGTAATCCCATCTTCTTGAGAAGCTGAGGCAGGAGAATAGCTTGAATCTGGGAGGTGGAGGTTGCAGTGAGCCAAGATTGTGCCACTCCACTCCACTCCACTCCACTCCACTCCACTCCACTCCACTGTGGGGGTTGCAGTGAGCCGAGATCGTGCCGCTCCACTTCACTCTACTCCACTCCACTGTGGAGGTTGCAGTGGGCCGAGATCATACCACTCCACTCCACTCCACTCCAGCCTGAGCGACAGAGCAAGACTCCATCCCAAAAAAAAAAAAAAAAAAAAAAAGAAGAAGACCACCTCTCACCTCTCAATATTGCCACATTGGAGATTAAACTTCAACATCAGTTTTGGAGGGGACAAATGTTGAAACTATAGCACAGATACATAACATAAAATCTATCATTTTAACAATTTTAAGTGTACAGTTCAGTGGCATTCACTACACTCACAGTGCTGTGCAGCCATCACCACTGTCCATCTCCAGAGCTTTGTCATCTTCCCAAACTCAAACTCTGCCCATCAAACAATAACCCCCATTTCTTCCCTCCTCTCTGCCTCTGGCAACCTCCATTCTACCTTCTGTCCCTATGAACTTGACTACTGTAGGTATCTCATATAGGTAGGATTATATAATAGGCTCCTCCTTTTGAGTCTGGCTGATTTCACTCAGCATAATGTCCTCAAGGTTCACCCACGTTGTAGCATGAGTCAGAATTTCCTTCATTTTTCAGGCTGAATAATATACCATCGTGTGCCTTGGTCACATTTTGTTTATCCATTCATCCATGGATGGCCACTTGGGTTGCTTCCTCCTTTTGACTATGTGAATAATGCTGCTATGAACATTGGGGTTGAACAAATATCTGTTCAAGTTCCCGTTTCAGTTCTCTTGGGTGCATCCACAGAAGTAGAATTCCCGGGTCATGTGATAATTCCATGTTTAATTTTTGAAGGACTGCCATATTGTACTCCCACGGCGGCTCTACCATCTTGCAGTCCTGCTAGCAATGTACAAGGGTTCCAATTTCTCCACGTTCTCACTAACACTTGCTATTTTCTGTCTTAAAAAATATATAACAGATGGCCAGGTGCAGTGGCTCATGCCCATAATCTCAGCAATTTGGGAGGCTGAGGCGGGAAGATCACTTAAGCTCAGGAGTTTGAGAACAGCCTGGGTAACATAGTGAGACCCTGTATCTACCAAAAAAAAAAAAAAAAAAAAAAGTTAGCTGGGTGTGGTGGTGCACGCCTGTAGTCCCAGCTACTGGGGACACTGAGATGGGAGGATTGCTTGAGCCTGGGAGGTTGAGGCTGCAGTGCGCTGTGATCACACCACTGCACTCCAGCCTGAGCAACAGAGTGACTGAGATCTTGCCTTAGAAAAAAAAAAAAAAAAAGCCGTCCTGATGGAGGTGGAGTGGTGTCTGAGCATTGCGCCAGGCACTTTGTGGCATTATTTCATTTATCATATTATTATTATCCCCATTTGGCAGACGAGAAAACCGAGCTTCAGGGAGGTAGAGTCGCTGCCCTAAGTAACAGGGAGTCTGAGCTCTAAGCTCCTGCCCTGCCCGTGTGGTGCCTTCTCTGGGATTTATTAGGTGCCTGGGATGGAGTTCCCCAGATGGCCAGCAGGGGGCGCCCTTGACCCGGAGTCTAGCCTGGGCTTGAGGGTGGGGAGGGCAGAGCGGAGGGCTCAGACTCCCTCAGTCCAAACCACTTACTCTATGCCCATTTTACCCTCCTCACCGCCAACCCAGTTCCCAGCCTCTGACTGCAGAGAACCCTGCAGCAGGGACTCAGGCAACTTGATAGAAGTGGGAGAGGCCCCATTAACAAGCCTTGTGACCTTGGGTGTGTGGTTGAACCACTCGGAGCCTGTTTCCCGTCTCTGAAATGGGGGCTACCACTGCTGCCTTGAGGATCTATCGAGAGCCCTGCAAGTCAGGCATTTTGGCTTCCTGGAGGGTTGAGATGATGCTGCTGTTTTGGGGAATGGAAAAATGAACATTTACTGGGTGCTAATTATGTACTGGGTGCTAATTATGTGCTGGGTGCTTTCAATGGGACATTTTATTTTATGCCAACATAGTGAAATAAGGAATATTATTCCCATGTTACAGACGAGGAAACTGGGCTCGGAGAAGAGAAGTGAGTTGCTCAAAGCTCACATAGCCAGAAAACAACAGAGCTGGAATTCAAACCCAGCTTCTCCTTCTCCTCCAGGTGACCATTCAAACAAAGGCTAATGTGTGGTCTGGGGAGGGACAGGGAGACGAGGAGGCAGAGCTGCCTGCCTCCCCCTTCCTCCTTGGACTCTGCGACCAGGCCGCCTGCCTTTGGCTCCACCACCTACTAGTTCTGTCCCCAAGGGCTGATCGCTCCACCTCCCCGAGCCTCAGTTTTCTCATATGTACAATAGAGATAATCAACTTTGGATGATTCCAGATTTTAACAGTGAAAGGAAACGTCTTGGGTCAAAGGGAAGTCCCAGGCACAGCCGGTTTCAGGGATGGAAATAACGGGGTTATCCTTCTCTATCGTTTATTCTTGGTTTCTCAGTCGCCTCTCCACCTCTCTGGGCTCTGCTCATCTCTGGGTTGGTGGCCTCACTTTCTCCTACTGCAGGCTTGCTTCCTTGATGTGGTGGGTGAAGAAAGGAAGGCAGGGCCACAGAGAGCGTTGGGCTTACATCTTTCCAGCTTTTCACCCTCGGGAAAGAGAGAGCTTCTCTACTCACAGCCAAATATTAAATCACAGGGAAAGAGTCTGATTGGCTAGGCTTATCTATTCCTGGGCCAATCACTGTGGCCAGTTGGAGATGAGGCATCCTAACTGGCTGATCTAGGTTACATGTCTGCCCCTGTGGTTGGGAGTGGGGAGTCTGGATGAGCAGCCTCACCAGAAGCACTTGGAGTGGGGCCAGGGCAATCAGTCATAGCTAACGCATCACTTACCATGTGCCAGTGTTGTTCTCAGCACATTGAACGCACAAATTCATTTAATTCTCACAACCAGGGTCCCATTCTACAGGTGAGGCAACTGAGGCAGAGAGGCACACAGCTGGTGAGTGGTGGGATTTGAACCCATTCTGGTTCCAGAGCACAGGCTCTAGTTCACCTTGAGGAAGGCTGTGGCATTATCAGAAGCAGAAGGGAAGGGTTGCCTGGCAGACAAACCCTGTTCCCTCCAGCACCCGTGGGATTCTTGGATGACAAAGAAGTCACCCCTTCCTGGGCTCGGCACACAGTAGGCCTTGTGGAATAGATGTTCTTCCCTTTCCTTGGAAAATCAGGGCAGACCAGCCTTATCCCCAAGGAACCAGGTTGGTGCTGTCCAGTTGAAAGTTCTCTGTGGACGTAGCCCCAGCCTAGGAAGCTCCAATGGCCACTGCTCCCCCTGCCAGGAAAACTGGAGGTGGCCATTGGGCCCTTCCGCCCCACCAGCCTGCACAGAGGGCTCTCTCAGTGTGGAGGGACCTCGGGTGAGAGGTGTGAAGTGGGAGAAGGGCGGGGAGTCTGGCTGGATCCCCCCTCATCCCGCTACCACCCGCACCAGGCTCCTTCCCTCCGTGTTATCCTTGGAGCTGAGGCTGGGGGCCGGGGGCTCACCAGGGGCGGTGGTGGGCCTCTGCTGGGTACACAAACACCAGTCAGCCATCCAGTGGCCAGTGAACAAGGCGAGCCCTCAGCAGAACTGGATAAGGTTTCCAAAAACAAGACGGGGCTGTTGAAAGGCTGCATTCCTCCCTCTTGCTGACAGCTGCTAATTTATGCTAATCAGATGCAGGAAAACCCCAAGTTCCCAGTGGGCCCCAGGAGACAGGGAGGATCCAGCCCTGCTGAGCAGGAGGGTGAAGTGGACCTGTGTTCCCGTGGCCGCCCGGCCCCTGCCCTGCCCTGGGCCCCAGAGTGGCCTCAGTTCTCCCGCCTGGCCCCTGCCCTGCCCAGGGCCCCAGAGTGGCTTCAGTTCTCCTGGTCCCTCGCTCTGCTGGGCCAAGAGGGGCTGGGACCTTGTCCTGGGTGCCAGGGCCCCTGAGAAAGATTAGGGGGATGGGGTTTTGGGGTCAGTCTGCGGCCTGGCTGAAAACAGGCAAGGTGGCTGCCACGAGCCACGCACTCAGCCATTAATTCACTGACTCCTCCTAAACTCCCCGAGGTGGGAGTCACTGTGGCTGTGAGGAAACAGAGGCCTGGGGTGGTTCAGTGACTTGCTCAAGGTGGCCTGGAAATGGAAACATTGGGTGACAACTCTGGTGTCAGGCATCCTGGGCTGAGCTCCTGGATCGGCCATGGAATAGCTGCGTGACCTGGGGCAAATTGCTTAACCTCTGCGTGTCAGTCCCCTCATGAGTAAAGCGGGAATGATGGCCATATGTCCTCATGGGATGTTTGGACCATTAAATGAGATGATGGCATGTGGCGGGCAAGAGCAGAGTTGGTCATGGCCTTTAGCAAACTGAGGCGTGGCCTGGAGTCCGACTCCATGGGTCTGACTCTGAAGCCCAAGTTCCTCCAAAGGCCCCAGGCTCTTTCTTCCCTGAGGAGTCTGGGGACAAGAAAATTCCCAAGGCGCAGCCCCTTCCCATCCGAGGCCCCTACCCACATGATATGACCAAATGCAGAGTGCAGGGGGCAGTGAGATCCCTGGGCCTGCTCCGGACTCCTCCAGGCCTCTCAGCAGGCAGCCTCGGCTCATGGAAAGGGTATGGGGTTGAGGACCAGGGACGAGGACTCCAGCCCCAGCTCGGCCTCTTCTTTCCCACCAAGTGGCCCAGGGGTGGCCTTTTTGATGTGAGATGAGACACTGGACATAGCATTCCCCGTGGTCTACAGGGCTGTGTGTAGGGTGTCATCATTTCTGCCTCTTACCTTGGCCTGTGCTGTTTCTAGGCCCTGACGCCCCTTTCCTAGGTCAGGGCCGGTCTCCTCTGTCCAGCCCTGCTGGCTGCCCCTGGGTCCCCATGACTTTCCTTTCCTTTCCCCTTTCTTTCCCCTTTCCTTTCCCCTTTCCTTTCCTTTCCTTTCCTTTCCCCTCTTTCCTTTCCTTGGAGTCTCACTCTGTCATGCTGGAGCACGGGTGGCGTGATCTCGGCTCACTGCAATCTCTGCCTCCCAGGTTCAAGTGATTCTCGTGCCTCAGCCTCCCGAGTAGCTGGGAGGGACATGCACGACCACGCCTGGCTAATTTTTTGTATTTTTAGTAGAGATGGGGTGTCACCATGTTGGCCAGGCTGGTCTTGAACTCCTGACCTCAAGTCATCCACCCACCTTGGCCTCCCAAAGTGCTAGGATTACAGGCGTGAGCCACTGCGCCAGGCCGAGAGTGCATTTCTTTAACCCTTTGCTGCTGGCCTCATGCTCCTTGGGGTCCATTCTCACTCCTTCCCTCAGACTCCCTCCCTCCCTCCTCACTTCAGCTCCCCTCCCCCCTACCCAGTTGCTCTCCTCACCACACATCTGCAGCCTCACCCAGTCACTGTGGCTCAGGCACTGGCACGGGGATGGGATGGCCTGGTGGTCAGCACTGGCTGCTACCTGTCTGTTTCCTCACAGGAGGAGCTGACTGAGCCTCAGTGTCCCCAGATAAGGAGGGGAGTATGCTCCCAGAAGCGTCTCCTGGGGAGCTAAGTGAAAGCCGGGCCAACCCTTCGTCCAGAGCCCGATGTCCACGAGGACCAGCCTGGCAGGCACGGGCCCTTCTGGCACCAGCGTCCTGAAGGGCTGAGCAGTTGGTGACTGGATAATCCTTTTCTGAGTGTATCATGACCTCTGGTTGTGTGAGGAAGCCCAGAGACCGACTATGGCTTCCTTGGGCTTCCAGAACATTCTTGGGTTTCTGGAACCATCAGAGCCACGGTAATCTGGTGATTCTGGGTGGGCCGTCTGGGGGCCTGGGCCTTGCAGCTGTGAAGAATTCATTTAAATTTTCCATGGAGGGATTGGCTCCCGGCCAGGCCACGTGAGTTATTTTGAGGCACTCTGGTCGGTGCTCTCTGCCCTGCCCTCATCCAAGTAAACGAGCCCCACCGAGTGGGCCTGGAAACCCCACCCAGCCTTGTTTATGGCCCTGCTGGGCTCTGTGGCTGGTCAGTGGCCAGAATCCGGCATCTGCCCCCCATTCCCTCACCCCAGGCTGGGTGGAGTAGGCACAGGATGGTAAAATGTCCTGACCTATTCATGGCAGTGTGGTTTCTGGGCCAGGCAGGGGCATCCTGAACTGAAGAAAAATAAAAATAAGATAAACATAGCAATCCCAATGTCACCCTTCTGGGAGGCCTCCCCACATGTGTCAGGGCATGCGGTACAGCCGGAGACCAGGAGAAGACCATGTCCCTGCCGGCCTACCACGGGCACACAGCCCAGCACCGGCAAAGCTGCCCTGCCATTTTTCCACTGAGAAGTGCTTCAGCGCATTCAAGGTTGGCTCTGGTTGAGTGTCTGGGGGTCCGGGGGTCCCGCCCCCTTTTTCCCACTGCGTTGCCCCCCAACCAGAGGCTCATGCTCAGCTGCTTGCTCTCTCCAAGATCCTCCCCAGAGGCCGGGGTCCCAGCTCGCCTGGGAGGGCTGGAGAAGGTCCCACTGCCCCCTCGGGGCGGGCCTGGGTCTTTTCCAATCCTCTAGTGAGTGAAGCACCCTCAAGTCCATGCCTGCTCAGGGCATGGGGCAGGGGTGTCCCTCACATGGAACAGCTTTGGTGACCCATGGAGCCAAAAGATCCCCCTGCTCCCAGCAGTCAGAGGGGAAGGGACAAGGCTCCCAGCAGGGCAGACTCCCCTGTCCCCTGTCTTTCAGTCAGGACGACCGCAGGGGCAGCTGTGGAAACCAGCTTTGCAAAAGTTATACCAGTTATATCGGGGGCCAAACGCCTCACACACCTGCACTTCATGTCCATGGCAACCCTAGCAGGTGGATTCCATTCAGGAGTATGCTGGTAAACAGGCTCTCTGAAAAAACAAGGCAACCAACCAACCTCAAACACAACAACTACTGATTTGTAGTATTTGTCAATTCTCACACTTCCATGGAGGCCCATGAGACCACTGAACTCAGAGTTAAGCCGTAGGACCTCTACAGCATGCACCGGTCCTGTTCCCACGCCCACCATGAGCTGGGGAGCGGTCTCCATTCACAGATTCAGATGCTTGGGGGAAAGCACCCTGCCTCTGCTTCCTGAACTGACCTTTGTTTCTATTTTAGATCCTCATTACATTAAGCGATGGAAGCCCCACATCTAGACATCGTGGTTCCCACTGGCCCCTGCCCAGCCTTGTCTAGGGTGTGGGGGTTTATGTGGCGCTGAGACATCGGTGGGGAGGGACACATTAGATTCTTAGCATTGTCCCCTCTCAGCTTCCCCTGTGATGTTTGCCTCTCCTCTCCTCTCCTTTCCTCTCCTCTTCTCTCCTCTCCTCTCCTTTCCTTTCCTTGATGGGGTCTCACTCTGTCTGTCACCCAGCCTGGAGTGCAGTGGTGCGAACATGGTTCACTGCAGCCTCGACCTCCTGGGCTCAAGTGATCCTCTCACCTCAGCCTCCCGAGTAGCTGGGACTACAGCCATGCACCACCACGCCTGGCTAATTTTTAATTTTTTTTTGTAGAGATGGGCTTTTGCCATGTTGCCCAGGCTGGTCTCAAGCAATCTGTCCACCTCGGCCTTCCAAAGTGCTGGGATTCCAGGCATGGGCTCCTGTGCCTTGCCTCGCATTCTTGTCTAGACTTTGCAGGAAACTGCAGAGTCCTTCCTCATTCCTGACCAGTGTGCCTTCAGAGCCTCCATATCAATGCCATGTTCATGCCACTGTGAAAGCCACCACGTCAGTGCCGGGTCCGTGCCGCTGTGAGAGCCACCACGTCAGTGCCGGGTCCGTGCCACTGTGAGAGCCACTACATCAGTGCCGGGTCCGTGCCACTGTGAGAGCCACCACGTCAGTGCCGGGTCCGTGCCGCTGTGAGAGCCACCACGTCAGTGCCGGGTCCGTGCCACTGTGAGAGCCACTACATCAGTGCCGGGTCCGTGCCACTGTGAGAGCCACCACGTCAGTGCCGGGTCTGTGTTACTGTGGGTAGAGGGGCAGCATCCAGCTGCATCTGCCCCTCTGAGAGAGTTCTCTTGCCCTGTTGCCTGCCAGGCAGCTCCTGCACTTCTCCATGGGGTGGCTCTGGCCATGCCCTGGGCTCTGCTCTCACCATATGCTGTCTTTCCCTGGGCCTGGGAGAACTGTCACTTCCAGGGGGTTGCAGGGAACCCCCAACCCCAGCTTTCTCCTCTGTTCCTCACCTTCTACCTGGTCTCAAGGGTGGGGAGGACATTTCTGGTTCATCGTGTGAGCTTCTAAATTTTCTATACTATTCAGAGCGTGGGCTCTTGAAACATGGAAAACCAGGTGCTCTGACTGCTGTGCCTATATTCTTCTGTGTCCTGCTCAGCTGCCCAGATGTGGGGACTGGGGGCAGGGGGCAGGGAGGGAGGGGCAACAGGAAATTCTGGAGAGAGAGGCATTGGTGAATACTTCAACAGATTATCCTGATAAAGCAAACACAGAGAGGTTAAGTGACCTGCTCCAGGTCGCCCAGCAGGTCAGAGGCAGAACCAGTCAAACCGAGTCTGAGTCCTTGGCCTCCAGCTCAGCAGAAAGCAACTAGTGAGAACATCATGATGTCCCTTTGAACAGATTGGGACGGAGGCCCAGAGCAGGGAAGAAATTACCCAAGTGGATGCAGCAAGTTGAGGCAGAGTGAGGACTGGAACTCAGCATGCCACCTTTGTCTGGTGTTGCAGCCCGGAACCCCCAGGAAGCCTCAGAGAGCCTGAGGGAGGAGGAGAGAAACATCAGAGCAGGGAGCTACTAGGGCCTGGCTGCTCTGCTCCCATGTGGCTCGGGAAGGGCTTGTCCCCTGTTAACATCTATTTATTATCTCTTTGCTAGGGTGCTTTGAAAGGAGAAGGACGGGTCAGGTACAGTGACTCATGCCTGCAATCCTAGCAGTTTGGGAGGCTGAGGCAGGAGGATCACTGGAGGCCAGGAGTTTGAGACCAGCCTGGGCAACATAGTGAGATTCCATCTCTACAAAAAATAAAATAATTAGCCAGGCACACTGGTTCACACCTGTAATCCCAGCACTTTGGGAGGCCGAAGTGGGAGGATCATTTGAGCCCAGGAGTTTGAGACCAGCCTGGGCAACACAGTGAGACCCCCATCTCTACAAAAAATAAAATAATTAACTGGGCATGGTGGTTCATGCCTGTAGTTCCAGTTACTCAGGAGGCTGAGGCAGGAGGACTGCTTGAGCCCAAGAAGCCAAGGTTGCAGTGAGCTGTGATTGCACCACTGCACTCCAGCCTGGGTGACAGAGTAAGACCCTGTCTCCAAAGAAAAAAAAAAAGTGAGGGATATGTTTCAAGGCAGGCTCCTTCTTCCTGCCTCCTGCCTGACCATCTTTGCTCTGACCTGACATTTCTGAAGTCCCCATCTCCTTTCTGATTTTTTAACAATCTCAAACATATAAGGACGTCGCAAGTACAGTAGGGAAAGCTATTTTTCTCCCTGGCCATCTGAGACTAAGTTGCTGTCATCATGCTCTATCCCTGCTGAATACTTGTGTCTATTTCCTACTAACAAGGACATTCTCTTACACAAACACAATGCCATATGAAAATCCCAAAGCAAACCTCACACTCTATCCTAGGTCCCCCTGTTGTTCCAGGAATGTCCTAGCCATTGAGTCATCCTGTCTCTTTAGCCTGGAACAACTCCTCATTGAGTCTTGGTTTTGTGCCCTTGACGTTGTTGGATATTCCAGGCCGGTTTTGGAGAACGTTCCTTATGTTGGGTTTGTCTCCTCTTGGTTATATCAGGCTGGACATCTTCAGAGGGCTGATCACAGAGAGATGCTGCTTCTCTTCCTGCATCCCTGCAGGTGGCTCACGGTTCTCATTTGCCCTGGTACTGATGAAATCCACTTGGCTCCCTTGATTGGCTTCTCCACTGCAGAGTGACTCTTTTCCCTTCATCATGGAAAAGGATTTTGTTCGGTCGGCACTCTGAGACGCCATGAGTAGCCTACTCCACACCAAACTTCTGTTATGCATTAATTAATTCACATCAGCCAGAACTCACAGTTCCCTATTTTTTTCAGTGGGTGATGCTGTGTTACTGTGGGTATTTATTTTGATGCTCAGAAGAAACCGGAGGGACCTTCTTCATGTCCCCAGTGATGTCCCTGTCATTCCTTGAGTTCTTCCTTATTTTCTGGCACAAAAGATGTTTTAGGCTCATCTTATTCTTTCTCTGGCCTGACCCTGGAATCAGCCATTTCTCCAATGTAGGGGCTAATTTTAAGTTTTCTACCAGACTCGCAGATGAGGCTGAAAATTTAGTTATCATATCGTGTGTATGTGTGTGTGGTGTGTGTATGCATGCATGTTAGATGTGTGTTAAAAAAGTGTATTTATGAAACATAACATTAAAAAAGATCAGAGATTTTAAAACTGAGGTTGGGCAGTTCTTTTTTTTAAATATATATAAATACACTAGAAGCTTTAAGGGGGGCCCGGGATGGTGTCCTGGGCCTCTTGTGGTTTCTGCCTTGCCCCTTAGCCTATGAGGCACATGCCCCTGACCTGCCCTCTCCCGCCTGGGCCAGCACATCTGAAGCCCAGAGGGGCACAGGCGAGGCTGGGGTCCTGCCAGAGCAAACATAGCCCCTGTGCAGGGCCAAGGGAAACAGCATTGGGTAAATATTAGCTCGTGCGAAACAGGCCTGAGGAACGTGTGGTTTGTCCCACTCGGCCTCTGGGAGGGAGAGGTGGACTCAGGCGCTCACAGCAGCACTTACCATTGTTGGGCCAGCCTCCTTCTGTGTGGATGGGGAAACTGAGGCCCAGAGGTGGCAGGGCAGGGACTTGCCTTGGGTCACAGTGCTCAGAACAACACTCTTTTGTAGTCTACATTCTTTTTTTTTTTTTTTTTTTGGAGATGGCCTTGCTCTGTCGTCCAGGCTGGAGTGCAGTGGCGCAAGTATAGCTCACTGAAAGCTTGATCTCCTGGGCTCAAGGGATCCTCCTGCCTCAGCCTCCGGAGTAGATGGGTCTACAGGCGCATACTTCCATACTGGCTAACTTAAATTTTTTTTTTTTTTGTAGAGATGGGATGTTGCTATGTTGCCCAGGCTGGTTTTGAACTCCTGGTCTCAAGTGATCCTCTCGCCTCAGCCTCCCAAACTGTGAATTCTCCATTCTTTTCCTTCAGGTGTTTCTGTTTTCCTCCCTGAGGCTTCTGGGAAGCAGCAGAAGTCAGGTCAGCAAGCACTGGACTGAGAGTCAGGAGTTCTAGTCCCATTTCTGTCCGGCTGTGCAGTGGGACTCTGGGGATGTTACTGCTTCATTCTGGGCCCTTATATCTCAAAGGTTCCTTCTCCCTGAAAATTACAAACTTTGACCTTCAGTGCATCCGCTCAACTAATTCAGGTCCTCAAAATCGAAATTCTTTAGGGGCCAGGTAGAGAAGGTAAATGTGGGGTGTGACAAGTTGTGGGACAATAGGGAGAGGCGGGGACGGTGGAGAGCTGGAAAGTGTGTGCCTGTCATGAAGACATTCGAAGTGAAACAACAAGATGGTGGGACCGTGTTGGTCCTGGGAAGCCCCGAGTGTCTGCAGGCCTGGCTGACTGCTTTCAGGTGTAGCAGGCCTGAGGCAGAGCAGAAGGACAGAGCCCCGGCTCTCGCATCATGTCACACTGCCCCCTGTATCTGACCCTGGAGAAGAGGGAGGCCTGGCTGGGGCTGCAGTTTCCAGGCCCAGGAAAGTACCCTGATGGCTGCTGCGAGGCTTAGGGGTGAGACGTGGCCTGGAGAAGCAGGGAGTGGTCAGGCCTGGGAGTGACGTGGTCCCTGGTCCAGCCCTTCTGCTGGGCTCTCTGAGATTTCATCTACACTCCAGCTGCCGGGATGTGCACACCCGCCCCTGCTCACCTCCTGCCTTATCTGTGGGTCCTGCTGCCTCAGCCTCCTATCTCCCAACTCCAGCTGCTTCCCCTACCTCTCCTTCCTGCCACAAGGGAAAGTCACTGACCACCAACTGCTGCCCACACCCTGACACAACCTCCCCAGCCCCCTCCAACCCTTGAAGAAGCTGAGAACCTGCTTCTGCTCATCCCAGGCCAGCATTTGAGTTCCAGTTTGCCACTTAGGATCTGGGCTCTAGGATCTTGGGCAAATGGCTCAATGTTTCAGAGCCTTGGTTTTCTCATCTCTAAAATGGAAGGTCATCTGGCCATGCTGGATCACTGGGTTGTGTTGTTGTGAGGATTCAAGCAGGTAAGGTAAGAGAGTGAGGTCCAGAGCTGCTGCTCAACACACATTCCTCCTCACAGCTTTGGCTCCCAGACTGGATCAGAAACTCAGGTCTCAGCATATCAGGGCCTGCCTCCTCCTGGAAGCCTTCCCTGTTTGCCAAAGCCCAGGCTGAACTCCCAAAGAATAAATAGCTCCAAAGTGGGAGAGACAGGGAGGAGTAGGAAGGCGCTTCAGTGTGCAGCTAGTACATACTTCTCATTTTGAAGTTCATGAGGGAAGGCTCTCTTATTTTACAAAGGAGTAAACTGAGGCACAGAGAGTAAGTCTGTATACGAAGCAAGTAAAACAGCTGACTTCCGGCCTGGTGCTCGTCCCAGCACAACACAGCCCTTCCCTTCCAGCAACCCCGGACAGTGGCCTGTGCCACTCGGTGGACAAACACTATGGATGCTCACTTCTGTGCCCAGGCTCACCTCTGCCTGCTTGAACCTCCGCTCCAGACTAACACAAACAGGACGAGGACACAGCATGTCAGGGCCCAAAACGTGGTGCAAGCTGGGGCACACAAGTGACTCAGAAAAGGGACTGATGTAAAAGCAGCAGCATGAAAGTGCTAGCAAAAACCATGGAGGAGTTTTCATAACCAGACACTTTAACAGATACTATAAATTAAATTATCAACACATTCAAGTTCCCTTTAAAAATGGTGAAAGGCCGGGTGTGGTGGCTCACGCCTGTAATCCCAGCACTTTGGGAGGCCGAGGCAGGTGGATCACCTGAGATCAGGAGTTTGAGACCAGCCTGGCTAACATGGTGAAACCCCATCTTTACTAAAAATACAAAAATTAGCCAGGCCTGGTGGCGCATGCCTGTAGTCCCAGCTACTTGAGAGGCTGAGGCAGGAGAATCGCTTGAACCTGGGAGGCGGAGGTTGTAGTGAGCCGAGATTGTGTCACTGCACTCCAGCCTGGCGACAGAGCAAGACTCTGTCTTAAAAAAGGAGAAAAAAAAAAAAAAGGTGAAAAATCCCATAAGCAAATCCAGGGATTATTGCGACTTACTTTACAGGCAAAAGAAGAATTTACTTAACATCTAAAAAACACTTGCAAATCAATAAGAACTAGGCCAACAACCGGAAAAAAAATAGTGGGCAAAGGATCCAGGCAGTTTCTAAAAAAGGAAATACAAATTGTTCCTAAATATGTGAACATATCCTTAACCTTCTAAAAAGAATTGAACTGCAATGCAAACCATTTTTTATCGATCATATTAGTGAAGATTAAGAAGTTTGATACCTCACTGTGTTGGTGAGGCTATGGGAAGTGGCCACTCTTTCACCTTGCTGGTGGGAGTATGAATTGGTACAACCTCTGTGAAGGGCAACTTGCTGATACTGAAAAACACTGGAATGATCGTACCCTTTAACCTAGTAATTCTGTTTTTAGGAAGCTGACTTCCACATGTATTGTATTCACACATGTGAAAATGATACATGTACAATAGTGCTTATTGCTGTAGCGTGTATAATTGCAAAAGGCTGGAAACAATCTAATGTCTGTGGCTTAAAATTTATTTAATGATGAGATAGTCACCCAAAGGAATAGTATGCAGCCAGAATAAAGACTGGGCACACTCTTTATGTAATTAAATGGAAAAGGCTGGGCCCGGTGGCTCATGCCTGTAATCCCAGTACTTTGGGAGGCCGAGGCTGGTGGATCACCTGAGGTTAGGAGTTCGAGACCAGCCTGACCAACATGGTGAAACTGTCTCTACTAAAAATGCAAAAATTAGCTGGGCGTGGTGGCAGGTGCCTGTAACCCTAGCTACTTGGGAGGCTGAGGCAGGAGAATCACTTGAACTCGGGAGGCGGGGGTTGCAGTAAGCCGAGACTGTGCCATTGTACTCCAGCGTGGCAACAAGAGTGAAACTCTCTCCTTCCTAAAATAAATAAATAAATAAATAGAACAATCTCCGAACACATTAAGTAAAGAACAGCTGGTTCAGAACATGGTTAAGTTATACTACTATTTGTGATGCTGGTATGTATTTGAATGTGTTTGCGTATGCATAGAAATCTCTGAAAAGCAACACCACAAAATAGGTAATCGTGTTTGTCCCAGGTAAGAATAACAGGGTAGCTGGGAGGGGCTAGATGAGTACTTATTTTTCATTGTATATCCTTTTGTATATATTCAACTTTGTACCATGTGCATTTGATATCTATTAAAACATAAATTTTCAAAAGTGGACAGCAGGGGTATTATATGACCCCTAAGCAGAAGGGCTAATGCGAGCATCTCACACATCACTGAGGGGTTGATGGAGAGGGAGGGGAGACGGAGAAGATCTATACCTTGTACATATCTCCGAATTCTTTTCAGTCCTAAGCAGCATCAGGAGGTCGTGTGGGGTGGTGGTAAGTATACAGGATTTCATGCCTGAGCCCAGAGTCTAAATGTACTTCCAGTAAACCGCTTCAGTCCGCAATCCTCAGTTTCTTAGTCTGTAAAATGGGGGCAACACAGCGCCTCATTCACAGGGTGACACTTGCGCTCTGCGATGCTGCCCCTTCGGCGTTCCCAGACGTTACCATGACCCTCGGCCACCCCTGGGAACTCCCTCTGGGGCAGGCTCCCTCTCCGCTCCCCTCCCCAGGCAGGAGACAGAGCCACATTGCTTAGCAAAGCAGCTGAGGGTGGAGTGGAAAATGTCAGCATCAGATAGCACCATGGGAAATGGCGTGCTTCTCCAACCACAAACACCCCCACATTTCCCTCCAGTATTTAGGGGAGTGGGGTGGGGCTGAGGCTGGTGAGGCCTTGTACACCTTCAGGCCTTGTACCCCTAAGCTTTCTTGGCCAAGGCATCCTTGGGTGGTGGAGAGTGCACTAGCAGGGGCCTTGGCCCTCTTGGCTGCCGTGCTCTGTGGGACCCGGGAGAGGTGCTGCATGTGGGCTCTGCTTCAAAGAAGGCCTTGGCTGCTCTGGAAAGTTTCAGACAGAGAGGCAGCATCTGATTAGTGGGAACATTCCAAGGCTCAGTTGTCTGGCTATGACTCTTCAGGCAATAGGGAGCCATTGAAACTTCTTGAGCCAGGCAGGGCTTGTTCTGAACGAGCCTTTAGGAAGTATAGTTGGCAAAGTGAAAGGTGACAGGTTGAGGACCACCTGTCCAGTCCAGCTTCCTCATTGTTAGCTTAATCTTTGAAGTAATTCTGCAAGAGGGGCCGACATATTGTTACCTCCATTTTACAGTTGAGAAAACTGGAGCTGCCGAGAGGTGGTGAGATTGGCTCTTGGTCACATAGCGTGCCGGAGGCAAAGCCGGGATGTGGGCCAGGTTTGTCCCCTCAGGGTCTGCGGACTTCCCCTACACCCGATACCTCTCTAAAGAGGGGCTTGCTATTTTTAGCCCACTGGTGTCATCTCGATTGTGCCTTTGACTAAGAGATGGCATTGTTAACCGGCTTGTCTCGTGATGCTGTCACTCATGTTGTGACTATTACTGACCTCTGCTTTCCCCACCTGGAGTCCTTGGGGCTACCCCAAGGCAGCCTGGACTCGGGAGGAAGGGTGGTGGGAGGGCTTCTGTGAGTGGGGCTGGGATCTGGCGGGCACCCTGAGCAGATGGCAGCCCCTGCAGCCAGGGCTGTCTTGGTCACTGCTCTAGGGCCTAATACAGTGCCTGGCACATAGCAGGCATTCAAGACATACCTGACGCTGCTTGGAGAAATGAATGATGCAGTCGCCTGCCAGATTAGCATATTCACACTGTCCCCCTGGAGGATGCCAGAACAGACCCAAGTTCCCCTGATGACAAGGCCGGTGTGTGCGGGGCCACACGGTCTCCACACACGCGTCCTAATGGGGGCATCCTCACAAGCAAGCACAGGTAGTGGGCTCCAGGAGCCGAGGCAGAGCTGTTCTGCGGGGAGTGTGACCTTTCAGTCAGATGCATGCCCTAGTTGATCTCCTCGTTTGTCAAAAGGTTTTAATTGTTCAGGTACATATATAGCCAGGTGCGGTGGCTCACACCTGTAATCCCAGAACCTCGGGAGGCTGAGGTGGGAGAACCTTTTAGCCCAGGAGTTCGAGACCAGCCTGGTCAACAAAGTGAGCCCCCATTTCTACAAAAGATAAAAAAGTTGGCCGGGCATGGTGGTGCATGCCTGTGGTTCCAGCTACTTGGGAGGCTGAGGTGGGAGGATTGCTTAAGCCTGGGAGCCCGAGGCTACAGTGAGCAGTGTGCAGCATTGCACTTCAGCCTGGGTGACACATCAGGACCCTGACTCAGAAAGAAGAAAAAAAATTATATATGTATATATATTCTGAATTTGTTGGTGGTCTAGACCTCCTGCTCTTTAGCCACTTGTTGGACAGTGGCCCGAAGCCCCAGGCCTGATAGATCCCAGCCCTCCAAGCCACTTGGCCAAAGAAACCCTTCCCTGCTGGGTGAAGCAGTGTGGCTGGCCCAGGCAGCAGCCCTGGAGCCTGGTTGGTTCAGGTCAGGCCTCTCTTTCTGCTCCCTGCCTTTTGCCACAGCGAAGTCTCCGGTGTGGGGTGGCGTAGGGGGTTGGATCTGGGCAGTAGGGGTGGAGGAAGGCAGACGGATTTGGGAGGTGGGAGGGAAGCAGAATCCACAGGGCTTGGCGATTGGGAGGAGGTGGAAGTGAGGGTGAGGAGAGAGAGGAGGCTGTGCTGTGGTCTCTGGCTGGGCAATGGGGAGGCTGGAGGGGCCAACACCCAGGGGGGTCAGTTTGAGATGTATGGAGTGCACGATGGGTGCGGGGTGTGTGTGTGTGTGTGTGTGTGTGTGTGCACGCCATACAGGGGTACTGAGACTCAGTGGCTGATCTGAGCAGGGACTAGCCACTGCTGGGGTCCCCAGAGTAGGGATGGTGGCCCTAGAACAGCAGGGGTGGCCCCCTCATGGCCTGGCCCTTCGGGCTGCTCTGTGCCGGGCACTGGCAGGAAGAGCCTGAGTCACAGTTGGGCTCTTCAGCCTGCAGCTGGCTGAAGATTTATGGATGTCCCTGAGAGGGGTGGTCAGGAGGTCTGGCTGGCTGACGGGAGCTGCCTAGCTGTTTACCCAGTGCCGAGGAATTTGAGGGCAGCAACAGCCCAGTCGCTTTGGAGGGGGTCCAGCCTCTGGGTGCAGCTGCTTGGAGTAACCTGCCTGGTGCCGGGGCCTGGCTGAGAGGGGCCAGGCCTCAGAGAGCATGGATTTGGACACCTCTTTGATGTTATAGACAGGAAAACAGAAGTTGGAGTGGGGAAGTGGCCATCCCAAAGCCCCACAGCAATTCTGTGCTCCAGTCAAGACCAGAAGCCAGGCTAGGAAGGCAGCAGGAGGAAGTGATGGAGAGCTGTCACTTGCTGAGATGCTCTTGTTCATGTGTGTCCTTGTTCACTGCCTCCTCTACTAGAATGTTTGCTCCATGAGACCAGGGACCTTGTCTGCCTTGTTTACTGCTATGTCCTGAGCACACAAAACAAGGCTCTTGTTGAAGGGATGAAGTCAGAAGGCCTGGGGAGGTTTTTTTTCCTCACATTACAAGATGTACAGAGAAAGGAGGTTCAGGGCTGGTGCAGAGGCTTCATGATGGCATCAGGGATCCCGGCTCTTCCTCTCTTTCCGCTCCGCATTAGGGTATCGTTTTTGTTCTCATGGTCCCCAAATGGCTTCTGTGCCTCCAGGCATTGCACCTGCATTTACAGAAGGTAGAAGGGAGTTAGGACAATGGGTAGAAGACCTGTGCTTATGAAGTCTGTCCCTTTCAAATCAAGAAAGTTGCAGCTTTCCTAGAAGTGACTAAATCGCACACCATGTGTAGTAGTTCTCTACCTTGCTTCTTCTTCTTCTTCTTCTTTTTTAGGTATCTAAAGCCTGGCCCCAGATTTGGTCCTCAGTGGGGCCTATCACTTTTGTTGTTTGCTAGTGGTTGTTGTTTCAATTTTTAAAATAAAAATCCCCTAGCTGGGGGAATGACCTAATGAGGTAACTCCTACTGTGGTGTTGATGGCAGTTGTGCTATTTTGCCACCAACTTCTTAAGGTGCCTGGATCTCTGAGGTTTTTCCTGAGGATGAGGTCAGCAGCAGGGAGGAGGGGGCTCTGGCAGAGGCTGGTGCTTAGGAGGGAATTACCTAGTCCTTGCAGCAGCACACTGGATGCGCTATGACAATCCCCACTCTACAGCTCAGAGTGAGGCAGAGGCTGGTTGGAGACCAGGGCCAGGAGGGAGCCGGGTTTTCCAGCTCCCCATGGATAGCACGGCTGCACCCATGATCTAAAATGCTCCGTCCTGGGGTGTGCCCAGAGCTGTTATTCAGCAGGAGGCTGCTGGCTCAGCTATGCAGACTTTGCAGCCAGTGCCCCTTCTGCCTGCTGGTCCCATCTCCCTGGAGCCTTCAGCCTGCAGTGCCTGTGGCAGCAACAGACTAGGATATGGTGTCATTGTGCCCCTGGGTGCAGCCAGGGACCCCTGGACTGCCTGGCTGAGGGGAGGCCTCCTTGGAGTGTCTGGCAGACCGTTGGGGTCCCCTGCCTGCCCACTGGACTCAGCGGCTGGTCATTGGAAGGTCTGGTTGTCCCCTGTGGGCTGTCCTTGCCAGGCTGACCCTCCAGGCTGACTTCAAGGCCTGGGCCCCTTCCACAGGCAGGGGAGTAGGGGAGGGACCCTGTGGGTTGCACGTGTAGGCCCTGACCCCTGGTGACCGTGCTGGGTTCGGGGCAGGAGACAGGAGAGAATGCTCTGCCGTTTCTCACATTTTTCAGGCCTTTGGCTTTGGCCCTACACATTCCAGCCCCAAACCTCAAAGGCAGAAGTGAGGTGGGGCTTGCAGCCAGAAGGGAGTCACAGGCCAGTGGTCTGGCAGGAAGCTGACCTTCAGCCTGGGTGAGCTGCAGGGGGCACCCAGGAGCCCCTCGGGAGAAGACAGCCCTGGAGCTACCTTGGCTGCCACCACTCACATGCCGTCCATGAAGCTGTCCCCAAGGAGGACCTGTGTCCTGGCTCTGCTCCTGACCAGCTGTGTGTCTTGCAGCAGATCACTGGCCCCTTGGGTCTACGGGAGCTGATCAGTGCCTCTCTGCTGCCTTCCTCTGCTGGCTAGGGCTGGGGGAGGCTCAGCTGAGAAAGGGTTTAAAGGACAGGAAGAATCATAGTGACAATCGTGATCAAAATGCTTCCCACTGTGCAGTCCTTACCGTGACCCAGCCCCTTCTAAGTGCTTCATCTAGGTTAATGGAAAGGACACAAGACTCCCAAACTCTTTGTTTAAATATAAAAGCTGGCAGAGTCGTGGGTTTTATTTTTACCTCCAGGCCTACGGGTGAAGAGGGAAGTTCCAGTGATGTTCTTCTGACTTAACAAAGAAAGCTTACAACTAATTCTGCCTTTGAGGAAACAGAGCTGTCTGTTTAAATATTCATATACCATGGCAGCAAATTATTAAGCCAGATAACCAGCCAGAATTACAGACCTTTTCAGGATTAAAGATGACTCTCTAGGATCTGGGAACCATGTCTGAAGTCAGGGGGTCTTAGAAGATTCCTTTGTCAGAAATAACATTGACAAGGGCAGTTTGACAAGCAGATTTGTATCTGCTCTGCCGTGGCTGCGGTGGCATGGAACATTTCCTTGTCCTTATCTTGATGAATTCAGAGGGTCTGAAGTTTTCAAGGGTTCTACCACTCCACAAAGAAGGTATGAAAAGCAACTTGAAGAAGCTCAAAACTTATCATTCGTAACGGAAAACAGCAGAATATAAATAGTGAGCTTATGTGGTGTTGCCACCTGCATGTACAGACAACGAGATGGGCATTATCATTATCCCCACTTGGCGCAGGAGGAAGCGGAGGCTCAGGGAAGTTCACGACTTGGCTGGGGTCACACAGCAAGGAAGTAAGGGCTGCACTTGTGCAGATGGGGACTGTGGTCTCGGTGGAGTGTGTTGGGCTCCAGCGACGGGGCCCCAGGCTCAGCTGTTGCTTCCACTGAGCAGCTGTATTTGTTCCCTGTGGCCGCTATAATAAAAGACCAGAAACACAGTGACTACAACAGACGTTTATTGTCTTACAGTTCTGGAGGCCAGAAGTCAGGAATGCGCCTCACTGAGCTAAAATGAAAGTGATTCCCTTTCGAGCCTCTAGAGGAGAAGCCATTCCCTTGCCTTTTCCAGTTTCTGGATGCCGCCTGCACTCCTTGGCTCATGGTTCTTCCTCCAACTGCAGAGCCAGGAGCGTGGCATCTTCCACTCCCTCTCTGACTCTGATCTTCCTTCACTTATGGGGACCCATTTGATGACCTCAGGGCCATCCAGATAATGGAGGATAATCTCCCCACCCACCTCAAGATCCTGAATTTCATGGCGCCTGTGAAGTTTCTTTGCCATGTAAGGCCATGTATGCACAGGTTCCAGAGATTAGGGTGGATTTTTTTTGGGGGGTGAGAGGCACTATTCTGCCTATCACAGTGGCTTTGGCCAAAGGGTCTGACCTTTGGGATAATAGCCGTCCTCTCCATAGGGGGTTTGTTGGGAATGACAATAAAGTGATTCAGGCTTGTACTCCACAGGGAGTGACTGAGGTGCCTGCCAAGGGGCCAGTGTGTGCTGGAGCCTGGTGACCCGGTGAGAGACAAATGACTCCATCAGAACTCCTGCTTCTGCGAGGGAGGTAGTGCCCGAGGGGACTCAGAATCAGACAGATCAGGGGTTCAATCCCAGCTCTGCCTCCTCCTAGCAGCCTGAGTACGGGTGAGATCGGGGAGCAGGGACGGGCTGGAAGGGAGAAAACAAACAGATGCATTCACGTGACCTCATTTCACCTTCACCGCAGCCCTGCCAGGCAAATTTCTGTTCCCCCCAACCGCCCCGCCGTTTTGCAGAGGTGAAAACAACAGCTCAGAGAGATCAAGTGCCTTGTCTGACACCACATAGCTACTAAGTGGGGAGCTGGGATTCCCCATGCCCCAGGATTCCCAAACGGATGCCACCTACTCCACCTCCAGGGCTGTCTGCCACATCTGCGTCCTCCTAGGCTGTGGCTTCCTTAATATGTTCTTTAAATTGACTTACTGCCTTTTTTATTTAAATGCATTTCTTTTAAAATGAGACTTTATATTACTCCTATAAATGGAAAATCACAGGATTCATGGACTAGTTATGTATATTTTTATAATGCACATTAAAATGAATTTATCACCATAAAAAATGAGAAATGTTTACCCATAGACCATGTACAATTATTCCACATGCTGTCAGTGTGTTTCATCCCTCTCTTTGGGAGTTGGCTTTGCACCTGTCCTGGTTTCACCAAATCACAATGTTATGAATGGCTATCATTTATTATGGTATGAAATCGTCAAATGGCTTCTGTGCACAATCAAATGCAGACTCCCCAGCATGGCCTCAGGGCCCTCCTGGCCCCTGGTTTCCTGATCTCCAGTTCCTCTGGTCTTGCTACTCTTAGACAAAGGAGGACTTCTCTTGGTTTTCGGCCTACCCAGCCAGAAGATCCCAGGCCATGGGCCTGTGGAGCCAAAGTTCTTAACCACTGCACTGTGTCACCTTTCTATGATGTCAGGCCTCAGCAAGGCTTATGAAGGAACAGGAACAGCCTTGAAAATGAAGTTGGGAAGGGATAGGCCAGGCCTCCCAGGAGCCCAAAGCTTGCAGAGTCCCCTTGATCTCATTGGCACATGGAGAATGGATTGATCAAGTCCACCAATCAAGTTTTGTGGGTCTAACAGAGCAACTCCTGCCAAGTGGGAGGAGCTTAGGGACTTTCTATAACCTCTCCTGGGGCAGAAATGATGGGCTGCAGCAGTGTCCAATCCTAACTCCATGATCTCCTGGGAGGGCAGAGCTTCATGGCAGTTCCTGTCTGCTCTGCACTAGAAGCTTGGCATTGCAAAGGGGCTCAGCTGTGGAATGAAGCAGGGCTTCTTCCAGAAATGTTGCATGTACTTCCTATTCCCTTTCTTTATTGCAATATGGATAATTTATCATCTGAGGAGGGAGTAGAGATTCCAGGGTAGCTTGCCTAAGAGTTGTGGCTTATTAATTCCAACTTTTTGCAAGATCAAGGGGGAAAAGCAATCCCTGATTTTGTGTGAGTATGGGGATTGGGTCTTGAGGCCCTGAAAGTGAGGTTCGGGTCTCACAGATTGCTGTGAAGAGTTATTGACCCACCTAGAAGAGAAGCCTAGCCCAGGGTCTGGCGCACAGTTGATGGGTTTGCTTCCTGGTTATTCTTCTGTCCTTGTCTGGAGCCCTGCACGCCTCTTCGTAGCTTAGGAAGAACAAGCTTCTCCCTGCGGCTCAGGGTGAGGAAGTGGGAGAGAACACCAGCTCCAGGGAGGCTTCTAGCACCAGTCAGCCTCAGTTAAAATCCTTGCACCTTCATTGACTAGCTGTGTGACCTTGCACGAATCATTCCCCCTCTCTGTGCCTCAGTTTCTTCATCTGTAAAATGGGGATCATAATAGTACCTCTCTCAAAGGATTGAGGTGAGGATGAAAGGAGTGAATCCAGGAGCATGCCTGGAAGAGGCAGGAAATGCCTCCTAGACAATAGCTATTTTTGCAGCCAGACAGATCTGGGTTTGAATTCTGCCACCAGTGCTAACTACTGTGTGATTTGGGGCAAGTGCCTTGACCTCTCTGGACAGCTGTTTCCTCATCTGGAAATGGGCTTGGTAACAGTCCTGGCTTTCAAAGTTGGTAGTGTTCTTCTAGTAAGCAAGCTGTGTGAAACGGTGGAACCCCGGCCCTGGTGCAGAGCAGGGCCTGATGACCGTGTTAGGGTCTGTCCTCTCTGGAACCCCCTCCTGGGAATGGCAGAGGACAGTGGGGTGCTCTGAGGCAGGCTGCTGCCCTGTCCCCACTCCCCCTCCCCAGCTGCCCCGCCCCAGCTGTGACGACCTTGTCCCTGCCTGTCTAAGGGGCAGGAAGGAAGTGAGGAGGGCAGCCAGCAGCTTCCCCTTCTCTGCCCTGCTCCAGGCACCAGGCTCTTTCCCCTTCAGTGTCTCAGAGGAGGGGACGGCAGCACCATGGACCCCCGCTTGTCCACTGTCCGCCAGACCTGCTGCTGCTTCAATGTCCGCATCGCAACCACCGCCCTGGCCATCTACCATGTGGTGAGTGTGCGGGCCCCGAGTGTGTGTGTGTGCGTGCTTGCGTGAGTGTGAATGTCTGCGGTGACCCGTCATCTACGGAGCCCCACAAATGAAAGAGCTCCTGCTCTCCACCTCTCTGGGGGACCCTGGGCAAATCCCTGTCCTGCTCTGGGCCTCAGTTTCCTTCTCTGTCAAATGGCTGGGGGTACCCTGGGGAGATGCCGCAAGAGTGAGGAGTAAGGGAGCTGGAATCCACTTTCCAGGCAAATGTAACTGACGTTCACTCCGAGGCTGGCTCCGTTTCTGCCTCTGTGAGATGGGGCACATCAGCGGCCGGAAGGTTATTTGTGTGCAAAGCCAACAGCAGATGTGAAAGTGCTTTGGAAGTCAGGGATCTTGGAAGGAACGTGGGCTGGGATTGTTTGACCAGGATGTGAGGTCGGCCGCAGACACAGCCCCGATTCTTCCCCTGGGGCCTGGAGGGAGCCTGGGCCACTCGAGGGGATGAGAAGTGGGCATCTCCCCTTTGTGCCTCCAGTGGGGAGGCAGGGGCCGAGTCCTCTCAGCTTCCAGCTCAGTCAAACCACGGCCTTCTGCCCACCAAAGAGAACTTGAGACCTGTGCTAATCATTAGGGTAACTTGCCCGGCCCAAGCTCTTGTTGGGCAACTTGTGAAGTCACGGCTGTCACTGGTTCCTCCTTTCCTGGTAACTCACAGTGTGGTCTTGGGCAAGTCACAGTGCCCCGGGGCCAAGGCTGCCCCTCTGCCTGGGGTGGCTGAGGGTCAGTGTCCTTGTACTGTCCTGCCTAGACCCACCCTACTCCCAAACCCCTGGCCACACTCATCTCCCCTAGACCCAAGCGACTTCCTCCTGGGGTGACTCTGGGCCTGTGGTTAACAGTTTTCTCATGAGTCTGGAAGGGCTTCCTCAAAATTAGCCTAGATCCACATGCTGCGGTGGGTTGCTGCAAACTCAGACCTGCCTGCATCTGCTTCCTGTCACAGGCAGGGCAGGCAGAGCTGTGGCAAGAGCCCAGCCTTCAGCGGGGTGATGCTGTTCAGTGGTTAGCCCACGGCCTCTGGATGCAGACTCCTGCATGCAAATCCTGGCTTCCCTGCTTCCCAGCTCTGCAGCCTTGGGCAATTTACTTAACCTCTCTGAGCCTCAGTTTTCTCATTTAAAAAAATGGGGATGTGAATTATCATACCCATCTGATAGGGTTTGTTGTGAGGCTCAGGGAATTGATATATACAAAGCATGCAGAACCACGCCTGACGCACAGGTGAGTGCTTTATTATTCGTTGTGCATCAGACATGGCACCTGCTGTCAGCATCCTTGGAGTCAAGTTGTCAGATTCAAGGACTCTAGTTTTGGGAGGAGGAACTCAGAGGTTGTCCTTCCGAGCTCCTGCCAATGCAAGAGCTGAGAGAAGCAAATCACTCTTTGAGTGTCTCTGTACCCTGTCTTTTAGGCCTTCAAGCTCTGAGACTATACACATTCTTAGAAGGACAGTGTGGCATGCAGGGGCGCCTCACAGGTAGCAAGTCCCTGGGTCCTCACCCCAGCCCTGCCACTAACTGGCTGTATGGGCTCAGACAAGCCTCTCTCTGGGCCTCAGTTTCCCTTTTATAAAGTCAGGGGTAAGGTGATGTTGACTGGCTCAGAGGTCTCCAACTCTGATGCCTCTAGGGTCTGGGCAGGCCATGTGAGGGACAGCAGGGGGCAGATGGGCCTGCGGTGACCCAGGGAGCCCTTGCTTGGCCCATCCTGCAGCTGTTCTCTGTTTTTGCTGGTTGTTGTCACGAAGGATTGTGGGCCCTGGTGGCCGCTCTTCTGATGTTTAGAGAATAGGGAGCAGGCTTTTGTGTCACATCTTCTGATGTTTCAATGCTAGTGATTGATGCATGGTAGAAAAAAATCTCAGTGCAGGCCAAGTCAAATCCATTTGCAGGTTGTATGGGCCCAGAGGCTGCCCTGCAAACCCGGGACTGTGGGGCTGTTAAGGTTTCTTGTTGATCGTGCCATCTGATGTCCTCACCTGTAAATGGTGGTGTGATATACGGTCCCTGCTCACAGAGCTGAAGAATGTGTGGGCCCTAGCAATCATGGAAGACTTCTTGGAGGTGGTGCCATTGGCAGGAGGGAGAGTTTGGTTGTGGGCAGTATGGAAGGGGAGGAGAAACAGGTGAGCAATGGCGTATATGTTCGGCTTCTACAGGGACACAATAGAGACAAACCTAGGGTTTGGGGAGGAGGTGATAAAGGTTTTGAGTGACAAGCTAAGAAGTTGGATCTTCTCTGCAGTGCACCATTGATATTTTGGGCTGGATAATTTTTCATCATGGGGGAGTGAATTGTGCGTTAGAGGAAGTTCAGCAGCATCCATGGTCTCTACCTACTAGATACTAGCAGCACTGCCCATCTCCCTACCCTGCCACTTGTGATAACCAAAAATGTCTCTAGTTATTGGGCCCAATCTCTCCCAGTTGAGAACCAATGCCTATGAGTGATGAGACGTTCTAGAGCAGGAGCAAGCAAAAGAACAGAGGGGTGTCCTGGAAGCTGCGTGCTCGGACCAGGTTGTCTCCAGGCTGTGGTCCTCAATTGACTCCAGTGGGGGGTTATCTTCCTGCACCCCGAAAGAGTCCTCTCTCCTTCCCAGAAAGGGCAGGGCCTGGGGGCTTTCCCATAGGCTAGCTGGCAACAGGTGTGCTGATAGGACCTTGAGCATCTGGATGGAAAAAGAGAAGCTGTGGTCCAGATGTGTCAATAGCCCATGCTGGCTGTCATCTGGACCCAGTCATGGGTGACGACTCTGCACATCATGAGCTATTTGTGGACTTGGCCCCTCTAGGGAGGGTTAAATTGAGACCTTGCCATCCTGAGACAGTGCCACGCTCTATTGAGTCATGAGGGCATTATTACATGAGGGAAGCCTGGTCCATAGCTTTGGGCTCGGGCGTCTTCCTCAGGATGTCACTGGGTTTGTGTAGAGGATTCTCTGGGTCACCCAAACTTGCACACTTTGGGAACCCAGCAAACTTTCTTTCTTTTTTTAAACAATCTATTCTTTTTTTCAAAGTTCAGTAACTTGCCCATCTTTTGTGGTTTGATTTGTTTTGTTTTGTTTTTGTTTTTAAGAGACGGGGTCTTGCTCTGTCACCCAGGCTGGAATGCAGTGGTGCCATCACAGCTCACTGCAGCCTTGAACTCCTGGGTTCAAGAGATCCTCCCACCTCAGCTTCCTGAGTAGCTAGGATCACAGGCGCATGCCACCATGCCCAGCTAATTTTACATATTTTTTTTTGTAGAGACAGGGTCCCACTATGTTGCCCAGGCTGGTCTCAAACCCTTGGCCTCAAGTGATTCTCCTGCCTTGGCCTCCCAACGCGCTGGGATTACAGGCATGAGCCACCGAGCCCAGTCTAGAGAAATTTCTTAAATTGGGTCTCTTGGGTCCTGGCTTTTTGTCGACCTGAAGCACGTTCTAAGTCGATGGTAGAAAGTGGACACCCCCAAAAGACACTTTTGCCCAGAAATCTCTTTCTTCCTGACCCCTTTTCCCCAGGGTGCCCGGAATTCCACTGTCAGAAATGCATTGTCTGGGTTAAAAAACTTAACACCTGCTATGATTTCAACAGTGTAGAAACAGGATACGTCAAAACTGGGCGAGGAGGAAATGTACTTGGGTTCTAGGATAGTGAAAGCTCTATTTTTTCTACTTTTCTGTATTTTCCGTATTTGGTACAATGAGCACGTACTTAGAACGGTTTTAGATTTACGAAAATATTGCAAACACAGTACAGATAGTTCTTGCGTCCCCCATGCCTAGTTCCTCTATTGCTAACGTCTCAACGTTAGTGTGGTGCGTTTGTTGCAATGGGTGAATGAATATTTGTGGGCTGTTATTAAAGTCAGTGCTTTACCCCTATTTCCCCAGCTTTCCTCTTACATCCTTTTTCTGTTCCAAGATTGCATCCAGGATGCCGCGTTACGTTTAGTCTTCACGCTTCCTTAGGTTCCTCTTGGTATGATGGTTTCTCAGATTTTTCTTGTTTTTGATAATCTTGACAGTTTGAGGAGTATTTGTTAGGCATTTTGTCAAATGTTCTTCAACTGGGGTCTCTGGTGGTTTTCTCATGATTAGACTGGGAATGTGCTTTTGGGAGGAAGACCACAGAGGTGATGTGCCAGTCTCAGAACATCATACTAAGAAAACGTTCTGCCAACTTGACTTACCACTGTTGCTGGTGACTTTGAGCCCCTGGCTGAGGTTACTCCCTTGTAAAATTACTCTTTTTTCTCTCCTTTCCATGCTGTATGTTTTAGAAGGAAGTCACTATGCTGCTCCAAGCAACTCAAGTTTGATGAATGGGGAGTTCCGCCCCACCTCCTTGAGGGCAGAGTAGCTACATAAATTACTTGGAATTTCTCAAGGAGATTTGTCTGTACTCCCAGTTTATTATATAAATAAATGACTTATTTATATCACAGGGACCCAGGGATCTTTACTGTATGCTTTGGGTTATAATCCAATGGTACTTTACTTTGTGGCTCAAGTATACTACTTTTAAATTGGAAAAAAAAGAAAAGTACGGCCAGGTGCGGTGGCTCATGCCTGTAATCCCAGCATTTTGGGAGGTTGAGGCGGGTGGATCACTTGAGGTCAGGACAAAACCCTGTCTTTAATAAAAATACAAAAAATTAGCTGGGCATGATGGCGGGAGCCTGTAGTCCAAGCTACTCGGGAGGCTGAGGCAGGAGAATTGCTTGAACCTGGGAGGTGGAGGTTGCAGTGAGCCGAGATCGCGCCACTGCACTCTAGCCTGACAGAGTGAGACTCTTTAAAAAAAAAAAAGGTAAAGCATTCAAATCATAGTATTTGAAGAAGGAGTCTCTATTGCCCTGACCTCGTGCAGGTAAGTTCCCCCATGTGCCCAGCCCCAGGCCGGGATACAGCCCTGACTCATTCATGGCCTCTGCCCTTGAGGGGCCAGTCTGCCAAGGAAAAACTGACGAGGACAATGGATGACATTGCTGGCTATGATGGGGGCACAGATGCAGGGCTGGAGGTTGGGATTCTGGAATAGCTTCTTGGAGGAGGTCTGAGTCTTAAGGATGAGTAGGGCTTTGCTTGGGCACCTTGGAAAAGAGGCCACGCTGGGCGGGGGGAGTGGCATGAACACAGGCTTGGAGGGGAAGGACCCTGCAGTGCTTCAGAGACCTAGCAGGTTTGTCAAGCTGGGTTAGGAGGGGTGGCCACAAGGTGTGTTGGGGAGGAGGGTGGAGAGGTCCTCAGGGGTGGGACCTGCCCGAGTCCTTTGCTTTTACAAGCTTCAGAGCTAAGAGGATGGATCTCTGTTCGGCCTATCAGCTCATTTTGCAGATGGGAAAACAGGTCCAGCAGGGCCCCTTACTTGCTCCAGGACACATGGAGAGATGGGGCAGGAGCTTGCTTCAGGTCCCGCTGCTGGCACACAGGTGTGTGGTATGATCCAGAAAGTGGGCAAATGAGTTCCTTCCCTGCCCCATGGCTGGGGTGGTGTGTCTGTCTGGGAGGCCCTGCCCTCATCCAGCCTCCCACCATTCATTTCTTCTTTATGGTCCAGTTTACGGGAAGCTTCCTCCTCCAGGAAGCTCTCCTGATTTGTCCTCCTTAGAAATCCTGGGGCTCTTTTCTCTGCTCCACTTCGGGGGCAGTGATTTGTGATTGAAAGGAACACAGGCCCATCTCCATTACTCACCAGCAGTGTGACTTGAGCAGGCGGGCACCTTTGTTATCTGAGCCTTGCCTTCCTCATCTGTAAATGGGGCCAGTGGTCCCTGCCTCAAAAGTGATCTTTTGGAGGAGCCCCTAGCGAAGGCGGGTGGAGGGCTAGCAGGTGAGTGCCTGAAGTGGGCTGTGGAAGAAGAACACAAGGCCCCTCGCCCCTTTTTTTTGAGACTGAGTCTTGCTCTGTCACCCAGGCTGGAGTGCAGTGGCGTGATCTTGGCTCACTGCAACCTCTGCCTCCCGGGTTCAAGTGATTCTTGTGCCTCAGCCTCCCAAGTAGCTGGAATCACAGGTGTGTGCCATCATGCCCGGCTAAGTTTTGTATCGTTAGGAGAGACGGGGTTTCACCATGTTGGCCAGGCTGGTCTTGAACTCCTGACCTCAAGTGATCCACCAGCCTCAGCCTCCCAAAGTGCTGGGATTACAGGCGTGGGCCATAGTGCCTGGCCCCGCTCCCCTGTTGAAAGTTCATCTGTTTGGGGTTGAAAAATGGGTCCAAACTGCCAGGTGGGGAAAACCCTGGGTGAGAATCTGTTAGAACTTGCCACCTTTATGTCCAATGCCCCTGGGCTGGACAGAGAGGCCACGTTCTCTGCCACTGCAGCTCTGTGTGCTTCACGGAGGGGTGAGGAGGCCGGTGGGGGCAGGGTGGGAGTTGTAGCCCCTCCTCAGTGTCAGAACTGAGTTGTTCTCCTCACCTCAGGGGTGTGAACCCCAGCTTCTAAAAGCAGGAGGCCCCCATGGCCCATCCCACCCAGAGAGTGGCTGAAGGGCCTAGCCTGGCCTGGCCGAGACTTCTCTGTTGCCAACCTGGGCCCGAGGCCTCCAGGAAGTGAGGCTTTTATTTTGAGCCTAGAGCATCAGCCTGGAACCAGGACTTCGCTCTGAGCTCACTGTGAGGCGAGCGTTGGTTTCCCAGGGGACCCCACCCTGCCAGGGGAAGTGGCGCAAAGCACCCCCTAATGAGGCAGGAAGCAAAGCCATGAGCTGCACTGCCTCAGCCCTGCACAGGGGCTGCTTGGGACAAGGCACCCGTTTCCCAGCCTCAATTTCCTCCCTGGTCAAGTGGGAGTCAGTAACTCCCATTTGTGGCACCGGAAAAATGGCAGCTGCCACGGGGGCCTCCATTTTACAGATGAGGAAACAGGCTCAGGAGGGCAAGTGACTCTGCAGCCTGTGTTAGGTAAAGAACCGGAGCCCAGGTGTCTGCTCCAGGTGGAGGCAGGGAAGGCAGGCTTCCTGGCAGCCATGGGATAGGGGAGGGGGTCAGCTCTGCCATTCCCAGAGCCTTGTTCTGAGAAGCACAGAGCCCATGTGTAAAGAGCTGATTTCAATTTTACCTGCAAAATCAGAAAAATATGGGACTCATGTTAGAACCTGTCTCTCAAGACTGGCGCGAGGATGACACGAGAGAGTGTATGGTCGGTCAGCCCTCCCTATCCGCAGGTTCCACATCGTGGATTGCAGATTGAAAATACTCAGATGCAGAGCCCGTGACACAGAGGGCCGACTGTATAAGTTCAGAAGAGGACCTGGTGTCTAATAAATGCACAACAATAATAGTATCAATACTTATTATCACTATTGTGGGTCTTTGCTCTGAAGATAAAGGGAGAAGTGATGGTTTTAGGGAATTGTTTGGGGAGTGGAGGGTGCTTCCCCAGATATCTAGGAAGTGGAGAATGACAGGGCCTTGTGTCATACCTGGAGGCCAACTCTGAGCCCCCCACTGGCTGCTCCTAAAGGGAGATTTGATAAGCTACCACCAGCCAGAATATCTCTGCTGCTGGGATTCACTGGTACTGTTTGCCTTTGGGGCAAAGTTAGCTGCTAGCGCCCAGTCACAGCACTTCCTGTGCTGCAGGTGACAGCCTCCTCCAGCGCCATCTGAGCTGTCTGAGTCTAGGTTCTCTAGGTTTTGCATGAGCCGTCACATCTCCTGCATGCTCTTTCCCCTTTCTCTCTAACCCCAGAGGCCCCACCCCTGCCAAACCAGTGGATCCGTGTGTTCCCCCAGGCAATTGCTGCCATTTACTGAGGCCTGCTGCGTATTCAGCACATGGATGACGCCAAATCACATTTTACTAAGAGGAACGTCTTGCCGTTTCCTGAATGCGTCTCATACACACTGGCCTCTGCTCATGCCCTTTCCTCTGCCTGGAACACTTTTTCCATTGCTCTTTCGGGGAATCTTCTTCAAGATTCACCTCCTCTGAGAAGCCCTCCTTGACCCCCACCGTTGGACCCTGAGCTCTGGGTGTTGACCCAGAGCCCTGTGTGCTGGGTCCCTGGGAGTCGTGCCCTCTGGCCTGGATGCTCGTTTGGGTCTTGACCCAGCCTGATTCATCTTCATGATCCCGTGGAACCTGGCACAGGAGGTGTCAGCCAATCTCTATTTGATTTTTGCTAACCTTTTCTTGATGTATAATTTACCTATAGAAAAGCACAGCTATCTTAAGTGCACACCTTGGTGAGCTTCTACAAGGTGAACACACCCATGTGACCTCCACCCAAACTAAGAAATCAGACCAGCACCCAGAGGCCCCTAGAGCCCCCGCCTCGCCACTGCCCCGCCCCCACTGACTTCTGCCCGTCTGTGTAGTTCTATAATACGTACATCTGTAGAATTACGTAGAAATGAAATTCTGCAGCGCGTGTTCTTTTGTGAGCACTTCTTTCTCCCAGCGTTATGTTTGGGAGCTTCGTCTGCGTGGTTGCGGGTAGCTAACTCATTTTTTCCGTTGCTGTGTATACTCCATTGTATGAATCTACCACAATGCATTTGCCTGTTTTCCTGCAAAAGAACATTTGGATTGATTCCAGCTTGGGGCTGTTACAAATAAGGCAGCCATGGCCACCAGGCTCCGTGCTGGGTGTCCACACACAGGCACCTGCGCTGCTCAGTTGATCTTTCTGAATCACTGTCTTCCATGATTTACTTCTCACACCCACTCCAGGAGGTGGCTGGATTCTTCTCTCCCTTCTACAGATGAGGAAATGTTACAGATGAAGTAACATGGCCAGGCAAGGATCCCACAGGGGATCAGCGGCTGCACTGGGGTTCTCACTGAGGTCTGTGAGCCCCAGAGCCCAGTGGAGGGAGGAGGGGATGAGGTGGAGGCGGGGGTGAGGACGAGAACTGCGGAAGAGTGAAGAAGAGAGAGAAGCCAGGCTCTGGGGAGCTGCAGGCAGCCAGGCCGGGCTGCTGCAGAGTGCGTGGCCCCAGGAATGGGGGCGTCTGGTGGTATCTGGGCTGGCTGGAGAGGTGGTTGGGGAGATAGTGCTCTTGGGGGGCTGGCCCCCACTGAGCCCTCATAAGCTCTGATCAGAAGCACAGGGTGGGGAAGGGGAGCTTCCTCTTGATGGTGACACATCCGACTCCCTTCTGACATCCTCCTCCCGGGCAACCCAGGGAAATCAGGGTGGGCAGGTGAGGTTGAAGGGACTGAGCTTCAGGGAGGGGCCATAATAATAATGATGATGGCAGAAGTGTGAGGCTGTAGGACACAGGGTCAGGGTGGAGCAGCCCTGAGGGGGAGGGGCAAGGGAGGGCTCTGGCACTTGGGACCCATATGGCAAACTGCATTGTCTGTTGGGAAGGGTTGAAGACAAGCCCGGGCCTGTCTTCTTGTGTAGCCTCTGTCCTGGGCTTGCACATTTGGTAGGAGGAGCCAATGAAGTAAACGGATAGGAAAGTGTCCACACTCTGGCTGGCACGGGTGTGTGCTCACTGACGGCTGGGTCCTTTCTCTATAACCTTTACCTCCCTGAAAATCTCAGTTGGTGGGTCTCTGCCTGCCTGCTTCTGAGACGGTAGGTCCTGGGCCTCAGGGAGTGGGAGAGAGTGGGCCTGCTCTCCTGCAGAAGGGACTGGTCTTTGAACCCCAGAATCGGGGGTTCTTGTGTCATCACCACCATCCACAGGATATTCCTTATCACCACCCTATCCTGATGTCCCCATTGCCGTCACCCCCATCACTGTCACCAACATCACCAACAGCATCTCTGATCATCACTGTCATCACCACGCCAACTCCAACAACATCCCAACAGCCACTCCTCGCCTCACATGGTCACCATGGTCAGTGCCTCCCAGGTGACACCTGGTGCACTGTTTTCACCGCATCCCCTCTGGCACCACCATCCTTATTGCCCAGCCATGTTCAATACTGACCCCATTGTCCCCACCTTCCCTGATTTCCGTCCTCCAGCCCCTGCCCGCATTCTTTTAGCTCAACCTGTTGCTTGCTCCTCAGAGCCACCAGGAAAAGAAACAAATCCCCCTGCCCCTGGCCACTTCCCCACTGGCCAGCTTGGGGAAGCTGTGTTTGTCATTAAGAAAGAAGGGCTGCGTGCAGACGGGAATAAGAACTGAAACCAAAGATGGGCAGAAGAAGAGGTGAAAAGTGGGAAAGGAGAGTGGGGGTGGGAAGGGTGGCTGAGCATGGCTGGGACCGCAGCCTGAGCCTGGCTTGGAGGCAGGAGGACAGAGCTGATTTTGACCCTGCGACAGTTTTGGTGTGTGACCTTGGGCTGGTCGCTGTCTCTCTCTGGGCCATATTTCCCCACTGGTAACATCCTCCTCTCAGGGAAGAGACACTCCCGTGCCTTCTGAGTTTTCCTGAAGGGACTGAAACACACCTGCACCACCAGGCCTGTGGCTTTTGCACATGATGTCTGCTCTTTTGGAATGCTTTCTTCTCTTCTGTGTTGGAAAACTCCTACTTACCCCTCAAAGCCACGCTCATGGGTTTCCTGTTGGTGAAATTCTCCCTAAGTTTTTTAGACAGCAATGCGCTCTCCCTCATCAAGGACCCCAAGCCCCATGCGTGTCCTCTCTCATGGCTCTGAGCACACCATTCATGTATCGAGTTCCCTGGAGACTATGACACCGGCACGCCAGGGTCAGTGGCTTTTCTAGACAGAGTTTGGAGGCGGTAGGTGCTCAGAGAGTGTTTACTGAGAGTCAGTGAATGCCCAGAGGTAGAAAAAACCACCACCAAATTGTGCTTGTTTATGGTGCACCTGCTGTGTGCCCGGCTCTGCGCACCAGACGATTCCATTTGACCTCAGCAATCCTGTGAGGCAGGTCAGTGATTATCCCCATTCCTCAGATGAGGAGCCGAGGCCCAGAGAGGTTAGTGGCTGGCTCAAGGGTGCAGAGCTCGGCTGGGGCCTGGGGCCATCTGACTCCAGCACCCGAGCTCTTATCTTCATGATCTCACCAGTACAGAATGAAGGGACAGTGGGTGAAAAGATGCTGTAATTGGGGAGCAAGTGGGTAAGGGCATGCTGTCTGCCTGGGCATTGTTGGGGGAGAGAAGCCTTGTGCCTGTCATGGGATGGCTTGGGTCCCAAGGTCACAGCCCAGCTGGGCTCTCAGAGCTTAGGGAGGAGGCAGCACTGTGTCCAGGTGGAAACCAGGGACATGAGGGGAAGGCAAGGGCTGGGGGCTTGGAAATGTTGACTGTCTGCATACTCTGTAGGTCGGCCAGGTACTTTCCAGGAACTACCAACAGCTGTTGGTTAGGGACATGGGTGGGGCAGTGAGGGCCTTCTGAGGGGCAGGGTGCTGGCCCTGGGGTGGCTGGGGGTGGAGGACTGTGGGCAGCCTGGGTGAGATGTCCTACAGTGTGTAGGAGCTCCACCCCCCTGACCCTCCTGCGTTCTGTCATCCTAATGGCCCCAGGGGAAAATGAGGGTCTCTTCTCATTGACCAGAATCGAAAGCTGAGGCCAGGGAGAAGCCAGAACCTGGCCAGGGCCACACAGCAGTGAGGCAGTGGAGGAGGCCTCCTGCTCCCCAGCTCTTGTCTCCTGAGCTCTGAGTGGCTGGGGCTGGGGCTTGGTTGCCAGGAAAGTGTGGGCAGATGGCTAGAGAGATCCTGGAGCCTCAGGGGAGCAAGTTCAACCTTGTGGGGAGCCCTGGACCCCAGGAAAGAGGCAACAGGGTTCACACCCCAGCCGGGCCACGTGACACAGGACATGTGAGTTCTCTCTCAGCCTCCATTTCCTCATCTGTAAAACGGGAAAACGTTGCCTGTCTTGTAAAGTTTTGGGAGATTGCAGTGCAAGCCTGTGCGTGCAGGTCTGAGCACACAGTAGGTGCTGAATAAATGTGAGTTCCTCTCCATTCTATGTCCTAGAGAGCCACATGGGTGCCTGGAGAGCCGAGCTTCCTCCCTTTCTCCTGGGTCAGGGCCTGGCATCTTCGTGGAAGGTTGGGGCCCCTCAGAGTCTAAGTCAGGCTCTGAGGTTGCCTCGCTCTGTGACTGTGGGCTGGTCCCCTGCCCTCTATGAGTCTCGTGAGCCATCCGGCAATGGGGACAAAGTCCTCCCTCGTCCCCTGCCGCAGGGTTGTTGAGAAAAGGTGAAATGCGGGGAGGGTGAGCCTGGGTTTTAAATGCAGGTGGTTTTCACAAAAGTAGAAATACCTCTGGTGCCTGGTGCTCGGGCTGAGGGGAAGGAGGGGGGACTGCAGAGGGAGAGGGGATGGGGGCACCTCTCTGCCTCCACTGAGGCACTGAGGGGAGGGGTTAGGCCTTAGGCGGAGCCGGGTGGCTGGGAGATGCTGGGCAGTTGAGGGAATTGGCCAAGATTTGAACCCTAGCCCTGCATATGACCAGCTGGGAGGCCTTGGGCAAGGCCCTGGACCTCTCTGAGCTGCACTTTCTTCATCTGTGAAATGGGAAGGAAAGTATTAAGAATAGTCCCTTTTCTGGGTAGTGGGGAAGATCACGTGGCATGGAGTTAGGCTGTACAAATGTCCCCTTCTTCCCCTGGGGTGGTTGGAGGGGTTACAGGGCAGTAAGGGATGCTTGGAGGAGAACAGAGGAATTGTAGGGGGAGTTGAGGATTATAGAGGTCTCTAAAGTCGGGTAATGTCCAAGGTGACCTCATGGCCTCAGGATGACAATATTAAAATTTCTAAATTTTTCCATCATATAATTTTTTAATTTCTGGAAATTTTTTAGTAGCTGTTTTATGATGTTCATGATAAACTAGGACAGTAACACATGCGTGTAATTTAGAAAGAAAGAAAAATAGAGGCGTGTGTTCAAAAGGTTTTACTGACATAGGTGCATGATCAAAATATCTAAGTCCTCCCCGGGGTTCAGGCTAGCAGGGCTCTGAGGCATTTTGGGGGTCAGGGGAATGGGAAGGCATCAGAACAGCACTGGGAGACTTGGGCTCCTCCCTCAACTTGCTGTGTGTCCTTGGGCAAGCCACCTAATCTCTCTGAGTTTATAAAACAAGCAGAGGGAGCTTATAAAACAAGTACATGCAGGCTCCTTCTAGCAAGGGGAGGTTGAGATGATCTGATTCTAGGCTTTGTTCCAGATCTCAGATAATCCTGGAATCTTGAGACTTTGAAAGTCTTCTCATTTCACAGCTGGCAGATGCTCATGGTCCTTCTTTAAGCCCAGCTGTGACTCATCTGTGATCTGCTTACATACTCCCAGGAACAGGGAGCTCACCACTTCACAGGACACCCCGTTCTGTGCTGGACGGAGCTGTCGTCTGCCTCCCTTTCTCTTTCTCTCGTTCAAGGTGAAACTGAGAGGAGAGGGGCTGCGGCCTGGCCTTTAGGGGCTGAGGAAGGAGTTTTTTTCTCTCAGGGCTGTTTCCTGTGAGTGTCAGCCACAGCCCTCACCACACCTGCCTTCTTTTTGGGGTGTTCTCAACTTTCCTGATGAGACAAAGCCTTTCCAGCTCACTCTTTAGCAGGTAGAGGGGGCAGTTAGAGCATGCACCATGCTCCTGGTACTACTGCCGAACCACGTAAGCTTGCCCCAGCCAAAAGGAGATTCTGTTTGCTGGGCACCCCCTGCCAGTCCCTGAGCTCAGTGCTTTGCAAATATAATGCAATTTAATCTTCACTAAATCCAGCGATTGCAATTTTCCAGATGAGGAAACTCAGAGAGGTTAAGAGACTTGCCCAAGGTCACACAGTGACCTGGATTCAAAATCCTCTTGATCTGATTCTGGAGCCCAGCTCTTCATCACTCTTCCGTTCAGTCCCTTTCCACGCCCCTAAACAGGATGTAATGCGGCAGGAAGACAAGTTGAGACCTGTGTCTGAGCTAAAAAAAAAAAAAAAAAAACCCACACAGTCAGCAAGGGGGAAACAGATGGTGGGTGGCTGGTTGCCTGTCAGCTGAGCATGAGTTACCAGTGCAGGGCTGCCTAGAAAGCCGATGTAAACTTAGGGCCATATTAATAGAGATAGGGCACCGACTAGAGGGGAGGGGACAGTTTTCTTGTTCTTTATATGGGCAGAGGGTACCTGGAGAACTGCATGTATGTCATAGGGGAAGGGTGGAGGGCTTGCTGTGAGGACATGGACACACATAAGGTTGTGAGTTCCCCATGGCTGGAAGCACTTAAGTAGAGGCTGCATGGCACAGGTTTATGGGAGGCATGGATAAGGTGACCTCCAGGGTTCTTTAAAACTGCAGTTTTGTGGCTAAACTTCAGTTGTTTCTAGGGCCACCCCAACACTCAGGCCTATCAGATTCGCCCCTTCCCCATCATTCTTAGCAAGGGTCATCTGAGAGTGTGGGGTTCATTTGTTCATTCATTCATTCAACAAATACAACAGCTAGGGGAATGAACAAAGAGACATACAGGCTTTCCCTGCCTGGAACCTACAGTCGAATGGGGATAATGGATAACAGCACAGATTGAGTGCTTACTATCTGCCAGGTACTTTAAGTGAATTATCCCATCTGGCCCCACCACAATCCCATGAGGAAGATGTTATTATTCCCTGAGGGGCCATGGGAGACAGAGATTCAGGGTTAGATGCTCTCCAGGGCCCTCCTGGGCCTGTGTTGATGATTCCGGGAACCTGAAGCTCTATGATGCTCTCTGATCCCCAGAGCTTGTTGTTACAGAAGGGGATGCAGTGGAGGGTCCTTCAGCTTCTACCCACCACCCCACCTCTTTAAGCCTGACCTTCAGTAGTAACAGTTACCACTCTTCCTGAGAACTGGGCCTAAGGGCTCTCCTGGGATAGTCTCATTTACTCCTCACAGTAGCCTCCTAAGGAAGTTACTAGTATTATCTCCATCTTGCAGATGGGAAAACCGAGGCACATAGAAGTCAAGTAGCTTGCCCAGGGTCACATAGCTGGAGAGAGGAAGACCCAGGATTCTGAACATGGGCTCTCTGTGTGTAAAGGCCACTCTTTTGTCTGGGATGCCCTACTGACCTGGCATGCCATCTGCTCCAGGATCCCCACTACTGGCTTCCCTGCTGTACACCACTAAGGTGGGAGGGGCTGGTCGGGGGGCCGTGATGCAGGCTCAGCTGACTGATGCTTTGCTTTGCCTCCAGATCATGAGCGTCTTGTTGTTCATCGAGCACTCGGTAGAGGTGGCCCATGGCAAGTCGTCCTGCAAGCTCTCCCAGATGGGCTACCTCAGGATCGGTAGGTCCAGGGGACGCCGGTGGAGTGGCGGAGGGAGGAGGACAGGGAGGGCCCTGGCCAGGGATAGCCAGGCTGGTGTTGGAGGCCCTGCCACCTCTCCATGGACGATGGATGACCTCTGGCAAGTGTCTTCCTTTCTTGGGGCCTCGGCTGTTTCATCCGCAAATGGGGATGTTCCACCTGACCCCACCCACATCTGCAGGTGGTGAGAGCAGATGGAATGGCACTTTGCAAACCCCCACCAGCTGGTAAAGGTGATAGCCTCACTCTTCTGCTTAAAGCCGTCAGTGGCTGCTCATCACACTAGAATAAAATGGAAACTCCTCACCATGGGATCCAGCCCCTGCCCACCTCTCTGACAGCATCTCCCTGCGATTCTTCACCCCACGCCTTGCTCCAGCCACAGTGACCTCACCAACCCTGTCCCTGTCTCAGGCCGATTCCTCATTGCTCTCAGGCCACTCCCCAGGGATGCCTTCCTCAGCCTCACCCTGGCTGAAGTGGACCCCAGCCTGCACCTCCAGCCCAGCACCCTCTGTCCCATCCTCCTGTGCTATGTGTGATGTTCTGCTTTTGTCTTTGTACTCACTCCAGACTCAGGACTGCAAGAGGGCAGGGCCTGGGCTTTCCTGCGCATCCTCATGTCCCCAAACCAGTGGTTCCCCAAGTGTGGTCCTGGGAGCCTGGCTGGGGTCCCAGGGGCACCCCTGAGCACCTCCCTGCTCTCCTTGCCTTTCAGCTGACCTGATCTCCAGCTTCCTGCTCATCACCATGCTCTTCATCATCAGCCTGAGCCTACTGATCGGCGTAGTCAAGGTGAGGGCTCAGGAGCCCCGCTGCCCCCTGCCCCTTCCTGTTATTCACACCCACTGGTGGTGGGCAGTGCTGGGTGCTGAGAGGGTGGGAGGCGGGTATGTTAGGCGGTCCCCCCTGCGTTCTGGAGATCTTCACACTCACCTTTTGGAGAACCATGTTTCTCCCTGAGATTCCCTGGGCAGGTGACCTCGGTTCCCTGGTAACATGAGCCTCCATGGGGCCGGGGAAGGTGGGCTATGCTGGTCACCGACACTTTGGTGAGAACTAGCTGATGACTCACATCCTTTTAAATGGCAGGTGGAAGCAGGGAATTTTGAGAGTGAAAAGAGGAAGTGTTGTTTCTGGGGGTGAGAGACGGGAGAAAGCACTGGATTTTGTAATGGATGAGAGGAGCCGAAGAAGGGGGAAAGTAGGATGCATGCAGCTCTATCCATGCAGTGACAGGAGCCAGCACCCTGAGGGGGACCTACGCCCTGGAAGGCCCCCAGAGAGCTCATGATCTGATTGGGGAAGATGGGCCTTCAGAGAGACAGGGACAGTCTAGTGTGACAACGAGGGGCTCCTGGGCCCGAGGCAAATCTGGTGGGAGAGTTGAGATGGGCTGTAGCTCAATCCCCTGCAGAAGAGGAACCCGCGGTCCCTGCGTCCCCAGAAAGGCAGGAAGCCAGGGCCTCACCACATAGCCATGGGAGTAGGATCCAGAAAGAGGGTCCTTCCTGTGCAGACAGGGGCCTGGCCCTTGCAGGGCCGGAGGAGTGGGGCGATGATTTGGTGCTGGTTTGGAATGCGTCCACCTTGCCTAAAATGCCAGCACCCACTCCCCTTGCTAACACTCACTCTGTCTTGGAACCCATGCTGCCCGGGGAGGCCGTTTGCCTTGTGCAGGGTGGCTGTGGGTGCTTGTGCAGAAACTCAAAGGGTTCAGCTAGAGAAATGGAGAAATGGAGCAGGTGGTTCCTGAAGACTCTGAGATCAGTCAAGATTGTTCTGGTTGCCTCCTGAGTGATTTTAGACGACCACATGAGACACCAGGAAACCACTGTTGCCGTGATTTTGTCCCCAGCTGTGAGAGCATATGAATGAATACTGGTCACGGTGGTCACTTGCTTTCAATTGAAGAAGAGGGACTTCAACCTCTTCCTGGCAGGGCCTCTTACTGTGACTTTGGACCCCTGGGAGTGGCTGGTGGAGGAAGGTCCAGTTGTATGCGGGGCGCGGTGGGGAGTGGGGGGGTGGGGGTGAGGGGCTCTCTGCTGCCTCCGGGCCTTCACTCATGTTGGTTCTTCTGCCTCCAGTGCTCCGCCCCTCCCTCCTGTTCACTCCTAGTCTCCTTCCCTGATCTAGCCCTGGTGTCCCCACCTCCAGCAAGTCCTCTCCGATCTCCTCTCCTCTGTAAAAAGTGCACAAAGCCCTTCCTTGCTGGGTTCTTGTGAGCAAATTGAGTCAAATCCTGCTCTTTGAGCCCTGATAGATGGGGATGGTTCCCTTACGTCTCCTGGGACACCAAGACTCCTCTCATTCAGGGCCTGGGTCTTATCCACTCCCTGTCCCCAGAGTGTCACTCAGAGGAAGGTGACCTCAACTGAGGAGGGCAGGGAAGGTTTGGGAGAGGGTGGGAAGGGGATGCTTGAGGATATCAGGCTGGGTGGTGGAGTGTTGGCTGCATGCAGGGGACACTTGACGGTGCTGGGCCTACCTTTCAGAACCGGGAGAAGTACCTGCTGCCCTTCCTGTCCCTGCAAATCATGGACTATCTCCTGTGCCTGCTCACCCTGCTGGGCTCCTACATTGAGCTGCCCGCCTACCTCAAGTTGGCCTCCCGGAGCCGTGCTGTGAGTACCCAGCTCCCACCTCTCACCGGACAGCAGAGCCCAGGTCTGGCATGGGAGATGGGAGGGGACCAGACACGGGCCCTGTGCTCAGGCTGGGGAGGGTAGGAGCCCTCTTCCTGGCTGGTGTCTTGACCCAGTCTCTGAGTCCCTCCACATTGCCCCAAGTTTCTTCCTCTGTGGAATGTACCTGCAATCACATCTCATCAGCCTGCCTTATGAGGGTTACATGAGAAACACGCACATTGGGGGTGCAGCCCATGGTCAGCACTTAGTCAGTGCCGCTGGGAGTGAATTGACACCTGAGGAAAGGGCACGTGCGCTTTTTAGCCCCCAGCCCCCAGTATTATTTCTTCTTTGGAACCAAGTTGAAGAAAGGAAGAGAAGGATGATTCATGCCAGTGAGCGCCCACTGTGGGGTGGCTTGAGGGCTGCTGCCAGTCAAGGACACAGTCTCCCAAACCTGCTTTTCTCACTCTCCCCAACTGTTGTCCTTGAAGAGACCGGGGGGCTACATCATGGAAGGGCCCTGGCCCGGGAGTCTGGAGACCTTGGTTCTAGTCTTGGGTCTCCCACCAGCTCTTGGTATGAACATCTGTGTGTTCATGTCTCTCTGTGCACAGGGGACGAGAGTCACTGATGTCTGTAGCTGAGATGGTCTCTCAAGTGAGGGCCTACTATGTGCCGCTCAGTAACTGGGACTTTAATTGCTGCTCCTCATTCCTCCTCCTTGAATTTGTCCTCCCCAGAGCTCCTCCAAGTTCCCCCTGATGACGCTGCAGCTGCTGGACTTCTGCCTGAGCATCCTGACCCTCTGCAGCTCCTACATGGAAGTGCCCACCTATCTCAACTTCAAGTCCATGAACCACATGGTGAGTCTGGGACAGGGAACCATGCCCATTTGCTGGCTGTGTGGCCTTGAACAGGTTACTTCACGTCTCTGTGTGTCTGTGGTTTAGGCCAGGTTCCCTGGAGTTGGAGCTTGGGAGGAAGATTCTTATGCTGGTGATTTATTGAGGGAGCCCTCTCAGGAAGAAACTTGTCAGGAGTGAGGAAGGCAGGTTTGAGAAAAGGAGGAAGCCAAGCAAAGAAGCAAAGACGTGGCTGTAGGAGCAGCCCTGCATGATCCCAGAGAGGGCTTTGGCATGTGAATTGCAACACAGACATAATATCAGTTTTTATTGTTGTCTAATGAATTATCTCTAAACATCATGGCTTAAAGCAATAAACATTTATTATTTCACACAGCTTCTGAGGATCAGGAGCTTGGGAGTGGCTTAGCTGGGTTCTTCTGACTCAGGGACTCTGGTGGGGCTGCACCGGAGATGGTACCTGGGGCTGTGGACAACTGAGGGCTTGATTAGATCTGAAGGATGCACTCCTGGTGGCTCACTCACAGGGCGTGGGCTCTTTGCCTAATTCCTCATCGTGTGGACTTGTAGTAGTGCTGCTTGAGTGCTCTCCTGACATGGCTGCTGGCTTCCCCTGCGGGAGTGATGTAAGAGATAAGCAAGGAGGAAAGGCAGTGTCTTTTAAGACTTCCATCACTTCTGCCACATTCTGTTAGTTAGAAGTGAGTTGCTAAGTCCAGCCCACACTCAAGGGGAGAGGAAATAAACACCACCTTTAGAAGGGAGGAGTCTCAAAGAATGTGTGGTAATATTTGCAAATGACCACAGAGGCAGTCTCACCTAGGGCGAGTTCCCCTGCATCAGTCATTGGTTTCAAGCTGCCCCTAGGGGAGGGAATGTAACCTCCCAGGTATTAGTGGATTAGGTGGTCCCTGTCAGCCAAAATGATCTTCTAGAGAAGAGCATAGGTGTGGCCCATGGGCAGCTGACACCTGCCAGCTGGGGATGGGCCGGTGCGCCAGCCTGGGAAGCGGATCTGGAGATAGTAGCCACTTGGCTTTTCTTGGTTTGCCCGTCAGTGGGATGGGGCTGAGGGTAGCACCTGCTTCCTAAGGCTGCTGTGGCGGTCGACCAAGGTGACGGCTGTGCCACGCTGTGCTCGTGTGTGTGTGGAGGGTGGGATCATTATTCTTGGATGTGTGGGTGCTGTTGGAATTCCTTATGTCCAGAGACATTGATGTGGCCCCCCAAATCTGTTGCAGAATTACCTCCCCAGCCAGGAGGATATGCCTCATAACCAGTTCATCAAGATGATGATCATCTTTTCCATCGCCTTCATCACTGTCCTTATCTTCAAGGTGAGTGGACCCCTGCCCTGCGGCTCTGGGAGGGGTGGTGAGGCTGTGCTGGGCCCAGGCCTGCCCATGCCAAGCTGTTAGAAGGCAGGGACATGTGTCCTCCATGCCTCCTCTCCTGCTTTTAGCTCCTTTCTCTTGCTTTCCCATGCCAGCTCCTCTGACTTTACTTGGGATCCTCTGAGACAGCCCATTTAGGGGATGTGAATCCGTAAAGGCCACCTGCGTTCAGATGTCTAATTCCAGCTGTCTGGAATTAGATTTGGACTGGCCTGCGTTTGAATCCAAGCCCCACTGTCACTAGCTGTGTGGTTGGTCTTCAGCAAGTCACTTCTCTCTGGGCCTCAGGGGCAGGAGTCTTGCTTTGCCTGTGTTACAGTTTTATGTAATTAAGGCATCAAAATGTACCTGAGATTATGTTAATAGAGGTTTGGTGATGAGAAGGCAGGAGGGGAATGGTCTCATTCTTCTCTGGGGTGGTCAGGCCCAGAGGATAGGGTCCAGCTTCAGGTCCCAGGTCTGAGTGATGGTGAAGCACTGGAGTGTGTTCACAGCAGTACAACCAGCAACGTGAAGAGACAAGAAAACGCTGCCATCTTAGGAAGTCAAAAAACCCCCACAAAACCCAACAAAGACGTGAGCGTTATTCAGCATGGAAAATAAAGGACTCAAGGGGGAACTGACTGCTGTTTCTTAATACCTGGAGAACTCTTGTGGGGAATTTTCTGGGATCCTAGAGGCCACAATGGGGGCCTGCGGCCTGAAGCCACAGGGATGCTGATGACCACAGAAGGAAGGACTTTTAAAAAGTGTTCTTTTCTGATTATAAAAGTAACATAGGTCATAGTAGAAATTTAAAAACTACAGATGAGCTGGATGTGGTGGCTCACATCTGTAATCCCAGTGCTTTGGGAGGCCGAGTTGGGAGGATTGCTTGAGGCCAGGAGTTCAAAACCAACCTGGGCAACATAGCAAGATTTTGTCTCTACAAAACATAAAAAAAAAAAAAAAAAAGTTGGATGTGGTGGCGTGTGCCTGTAGTCCCAGCTACTAGGGAGGCTGAAGCGGGAGGATCGCTTGAACCTGGGAGGTTGAGGCTGCAGTGGGCCATAATCGTGCCACTGCACTCCAGCCTAGGCAACAGAGTGAGAATCTCTGTCTAAAACAAAAACCAAAAAACTACAGATAAGTAGAAAGAAGACAAGCACTCCACCATCCACACCCCACACAGAGAGCATCACTGCTGACAACTGGGTGCATTTCCCCCCAGCCTTTCTGTGGTGGTGGGTGGGTGTCTGCAGACCCCAGCTCCTGCTTCCATCTGAGGCCCTGGGCAGTCTCTGCTGTCACCTAATGCCAACCTAGAAACAGAACCTTGCCCCTTTTAGCATCTTCTCCAAGGACTGACCTAGCACAAACGCACTAGTGAGTGTACAGTGAGAACACCCCTGAAGGCCTCACAGGGGAAGCCAGTGTGGGCTTTCCATGGCACTCTCTACTGCAGGACCCCTCCGCAGACCCCACCACACAGCTCTGTCCCCCAGCTCCCCTTCTGTTTTTTATCCTCCAGAATGAGGGGCTTGCCTCTTTGACCCTCATTCTGCCTCGCCGGCCCCCTCCACCGACTTGATTTTCCCTGGGCCTTCATGCTTCATTCTTTGTCACTCCGTACCTCCATATGTCTCCTTGCCCCACCTACGTGCCCATCAGGGAATCCATCAAACAAGACCTTCCAGTACAGGACCCTCTCCTCCTACTCAGGGGGCATCCTGGGGGGTTTTCTGTTGTTTCTTGAGCTTGCCCCTTGGGGTTGTATGCCCCACTCTGGAAAGCTTCTGCCCAATTCTTACATCAACTTGCATCAGCTGATGGACATATACTAACTGTTCCTCCTTTATAAACATGGACCAATACTGCACATGCTGTTTTGTAATCTGCTTCAGAAAACAACATATCAGAAGCAATTTTGAAGAAAACATGTCCCACCATCAGCTCTGTTTCGAGATGGGCAGGGCTGTCTCAGGAGGTAGTGAGCTTCCAGGCAGTGTGGGCAGTCAAGCAGGAGCTGTGGGACTATTGCCAGGGAAATTGGAGGGTGGGCTAGAAGCCCCCCAAATCCCCTTGCTATGTGGTATCTGTGGGGCAATGAAAAGGGCAATACCTGGAATATTCTGGACTGGCTGGTGAGGAACCCCCAACCAGAATGAGAGGTCCGAGCAGGAGCAGCTGGATGCTGGCTTCTGGAGAGAGTGGTGGCTCCTGCCTGGCATATGTCCTAGGCCTGCTGGAGCGTGAGAAGGACGCTCAGCAAAGCACAGCCTGACCTGGGCCTTTTTCCAGGTCTACATGTTCAAATGCGTGTGGCGGTGCTACAAATTCATCAAGTGCATGAACTCGGTGGAGGAGAAGAGAAACTCCAAGATGCTCCAGAAGGTGAGTGTGGCTGCAGGGGGGTGCCAGCCCTGTCACTAACTCCCTGTGCCATTTGGGTCAAGTTTCCTTCCCTCTCTGGACCTTGGTTTCTCTATTTGTAAGATGAGGGTTGGAACAGAAGAAATGTGATCTCTTTCAGTTCTGGTAGTCTAAGATTCATTCACTCACTCATTCATTTATTCAGTATTTACTGCCTCTCACTCTTTGCTAGTCTCATATCGATTCCAGGAGGCGCAGAGAAAACTAAGATGCCACCTCTGCCTTAGAGGAGTGTACAGTTCAGACACATAGATACAATTACAACTTGGCGTGAAGCACAGGGACAATAAGCACAGAGGAAGGACCTGGCCTCTTCTCAGGTATCAGGGAAGCCTTCCTGGAGGAGGTGGCAGTTAACTGGTCTTGGAGGGTCAATGGATATGAGATAGCTGGGAAAGCAGAAGGAGGCTTTCCGGGAAGAGAGGATGAGGTGTGCTTAGAAGCAGCTTATTGGAAAGTGATGGTTTAAATTCCTGGTAACTTACTTTCCTCACCTGTAAGGTGGAGACTGTATTAGTTAAGACACTTTTGGTTGCAAGTGGCAGAAACCCAACTCAATCTGACTTCAGGAATTTACTAGCTCACAGAACTTAGCAGCCAAATGTAGGTCTGGCTTGGGCCTGGCTGAGTCCTGACATCAGGATATGATCTCGTCCTCTCCATCTCTTGACTCTACTTTCCTTGATGTTGGCTTCATTTTCTGGAAGCCCGTCCCTTGTGGTGGCAAAAAGGCTGCCAAAACCCCTAGGCAGATATCCCACCTTCTCAGAAATCCCAACAGAAAAAGAAGGTCCCAGGAGTATGTCTGATTGGACCAACTTGGGCCACGTGCCTATCCCCAAACCAAGGACTATAGCCAGGTGGATGGAATTCTACTTTGAGTGGCCAAGTCCAGCCACCTCGCTGGATCTGAGGGATGGGACCAGTTCTTCTGAAGGTATATGGACTGAGAATGTTTTCCCAAGGAAAATGGTGCACTGTTTTCAAAATAAGGGGGACTTGATGCTGAATAGGCAAAGGCAAATATGTCCACTACAGGGCTGGGAACTGCACCTATCTCATGCAGGCAATGTCTAGCACATAGCAAATATCCAAGACCTGCCAGTCATTATCATCATCATTTTGCCAGAGGTGGGGGTTTGGGTCCCATGACCCCAGGTTGGAATTGCAGGTCGTTCTTGACCATACTCAGCCCTCATCTCTCTGTCTCTCCCAGGTGGTCCTGCCATCCTATGAGGAAGCCCTGTCTTTGCCATCGAAGACCCCAGAGGGGGGCCCAGCACCACCCCCATACTCAGAGGTGTGACCCTCGCCAGGCCCCAGCCCCAGTGCTGGGAGGGGTGGAGCTGCCTCATAATCTGCTTTTTTGCTTTGGTGGCCCCTGTGGCCTGGGTGGACCCTCCCGCCCCTCCCTGGCAGGACAATCTGCTTGTGTCTCCCTCGCGGGCCTGCTCCTCCTGCAGGGCCTGTGAGCTGCTCACAACTGGGTCAACGCTTTAGGCTGAGTCACTCCTCGGGTCTCTCCATAATTCAGCCCAACAATGCTTGGTTTATTTCAATCAGCTCTGACACTTGTTTAGACGATTGGCCATTCTAAAGTTGGTGAGTTTGTCAAGCAACTATCGACTTGATCAGTTCAGCCAAGCAACTGACAAATCAAAAACCCACTTGTCAGTTCAGTAAAATAATTTGGTCAAACAACAGTCTATTGCATTGATTTATAAATAGTTGTCAGTTCACATAGCAATTTAATCAAGTAATCATCAATTAGTTACCCCCTATATATAAATATATATGTAATCGATTTCTTCAAATAGCTTGCTTACATGATAATCAATTAGCCAACCATGAGTCATTTAGAATAGTGATAAATAGAATACACAGAATAGTGATGAAATTCAATTTAAAAAATCTAGTTAGCCTCCAAACCATTTAATTCAAATGAACCCATCAACTGGATGCCGACTCTGGCGAATGTAGGACCTCTGAGTGGCTGTATAATTGTTAATTCAAATGAAATTCATTTAAACAGTTGACAAACTGTCATTCAACAATTAGCTCCAGGAAATAACAGTTATTTCATCATAAAACAGTCCCTTCAAACACACAATTGTTCTGCTGAAGAGTTGTCATCAACAATCCAATGCTCACCTATTCACTTGCTCTGTGGTCAGTGTGGCTGCATAGCAGTGGATTCCATGAAAGGAGTCATTTTAGTGATGAGCTGCCAGTCCATTCCCAGGCCAGGCTGTCGCTGGCCATCCATTCAGTCGATTCAGTCATAGGCGAATCTGTTCTGCCCGAGGCTTGTGGTCAAGCAAAAATTCCACCGTGAAATCAGGCACATCTGTTCGTTGGACTAAACCCACAGGTTAGTTCAGTCAAAGCAGGCAACCCCCTTGTGGGCACAGACCCTGCCACTGGGGTCATGGCAGTTGTGGCAGCTGGGGAGGTTTGGCCCCAACAGCCCTCCTGTGCCTGCTTCCCTGTGTGTCGGGGTCCTCCAGGGAGCTGACCCAGAGGTGGAGACCACGGAGGCAGGGTCTCTGGGGACTGTCGGGGGGTACAGAGGGAGAAGGCTCTGCAAGAGCTCCCTGGCAATACCCCCTTGTGTAATTGCTTTCTGTGCGACAGGGAGGAAGTTTCAATAAAGCAGCAACAAGCTTCTCTCTGGCTGATGTGTTTCTGAAAATACATGTAGGGAGGGTGGAGACCAGCCTTCTACCTCCATCACCCCAGGACTCACCCACACCCCCTACACCCACATACACACCCCTCACACTCACACTCACATGCCCCACAACCACGCCCAACAACATACACACCCACACCCCCAACACCCGCCTCCTCACCCCCACCCCCACACACCCACACATCTACACCTACATACACACCCACATACACACCCCTCACACTCACACGCCCCACAACCACGCCCACCAACATACACACCCACACCCCCCACACCCACCCACACCCCCAACACCCACCCACACCCACCTCCTCACCCCACCCCCACATACACACCCCCACACTCACACCCCCAACCCCCACACTCACACCCACACCCACCCCTTCATCCCCACCCCCCACACACACCCCCAACACCCACACTCACAACATACACACCCACCAACATGCCCATAACCCCCACACACAACCACACCCACCCTCACCCCCACCCCCTCACACACCCACATACACACCCCCCACACTCACACCCCCAACACCTACACCCACCAACATACACACCCCTCACACACCCACACACCTACACCCACCCACCCACATACACACCCATGCACACTCACACCCCCACCCCCATTCCCACCGACACCTACACACCCATATACACACCAACACCCCATACCCACACACACATCCACACATATTCACACCCCCTACACCACACACACATATCCACACAAACTCACATACACGCCAACACCCTCCACACACCCACACACTCACATGCACACACACCCCCATGCATTCACATCTACACTCACACACCCATACCCCCTCACACCCACACATCCACACACCCACACATCCACAGGCACACCAACACCCCCACTGCCCCCCACACAGCCACAGCCACACCCACACACTCCCACCCCCTCCACACACACATACCCCCACACCCACACTTACATACACACCAACCCCCCCGCACCCACACACACAGCCACACTCACACACACATACTCCCACCCCCCACCCCCACACACACACCCCCACACCCACACTTACATACACACCAACCCCCCACACACCCACACACAGCCACACCCACACACTCCCAACCCCCTCCACACACACATACCCCCACACCCACACACACAGCCACACTCACACTCACACACTCCCACCCCCTACCCCCACACACTCACACATACCCCCACATGCACACTTACATACACACCAATCCCCCACACACCCACACACAGCCACACCCACACCCACACCCACACACACACCCCCACACCCACACTTACATACACACCAACCCCCCACACACCCACACACAGCCACACCCACACCCACACACTCCCACCCCTGACCCCCACACACTCACACATACCCCTACACCCACACTCACATACACAGCAACTCCCCACACCCACACACATCCACACACTCACATCCACACCCACACACATTAACACCCTCCACACCCACACCCACATACACCCATATACACACCACCGCACACCCCCAGACACATCCAACACACAGCCACACCCACACGCACTCACATCCACACACACCCACACATTCCCACCCTCCCACCCCCCACATACCCACACACACCCACATACACACCAACACCCCCACACCCCCCACACACATCCAACAACACAGCCACACCCACATGCACTCACATCCACACACACCCACGCACTCACACTCCCCCACACCCACACATTCCCACCCCCACCCCCTCACACACCCACACATCCCCCACATACCCACACACTCACACCTCCTCCACACCCCTCCACACACTCACACCCACCCCCACACACCCACAAATACACCCAAACACCCACACTCCCCCCACATACCCACACACTCACACCCTCCCCACACCCCTCCACACACTCACTCCCACCGCCTACACACCCACACACCCCCCATATACCCACACACTCACACCCCCCACACCCCCCACACACCCCCCCACACACACCCACCCCCACACACCCATGTAAACACTCACACATACCTAGTTGCTCCATCCAGAAACTCTTCCCATGGGCCATGCTGAGCGAGGGGTGGTCCTGACCCAATGCTGTCTGATCATGAACCACAGCCCAAGATGACGCATCCTGATGTCTCCCTAATCAGGCGTGCACTCCACTCCCCTGGGGCCGGGTCCTGCTCTGGACACTGGGGAAGACCTCAACAGATCAGACTCGCCTCCAGTTCCCCCCAGTCTGCGGTAGGAGGGACAGATCTGCAAAAGGGCTGCCACGATAGGGAAAGCCTAGGGGACCTCAGACGTGGCCTGAGGGCCAGAGAAAGCCTCTTGGAGGCTGTCACCAAGTGGAGTCTGAAGGATGAGAAGGCAGCAGTAAGCAGAGTGGGAAGGGTGCTCTAGGTCTAGGTAGCAGGACGCGCAAGGACTCTGTGGCATTGGGGAGAGGAGCTGGGGCGAGCTGCTCAGCGTGGCTGCAAGTGGGGAGGGGAGGGAGAAGAGGTCGGCCCGCTGTGAGGCTGGGTCAGGAAGAGTGTTTGCACACAGTGGGGCTCTTTAGGTGCAAGCTCACCCTGGCTAAGTTCAGCCAAGAAGGGAATTTACAGGAAGGACATGGTTGCAAGTAACAGAAGCCTTATGAGCCAAGTTTATTATGAGAAACCAGAAGGTGGTTCACGATGTTTCTTGGCTCTCATACAAATAAAAAATCCAGGCATTTTTGGCTTCAGGTATGGCAGGATCCAGGACTACAACTCTTTAATAATGTCTCTCTGTTTCTCCATCTCTTATCTTTTCTCCCCGGCGTGGCTGAGCTGTTGAGGACTTACCTGAAAGTAAAGTTAATAAAGAGACCAGGGCTGTTTGAATTGGGATCTGTCACCAATACCGAAAGAGCCCTCAGAGCCTTGAATGTCACACCGAGGAACATGGACTAATCCTGAGACAGGTGTCTTTGAAGGATTTTGGGCCAAGGAGTTACAAGGTTTGGGTTTTAGGAAGGAAGAGCCCAGATGCAGGGACCCCTACAAAGGCTGGGGAAGTCATCCTATGGGGCAGCAGGGACGGGGATGAGTTTGAGAGGCATTGTCAACCTTCTGGTGGTGTCAGTCTTTTTGTGGAATGGCAGATTTCTTCATGGATGTTATTTGCTCCTTATCAGAGCCCCAAGCGGTTGGTGCAGTGTAATTCACAGAAATGGAAAGCGAGCTCCTGTTCACACTTGAGGGCAGAGGCCCAGAGACATCAAGTGACTTTCCTGAGGCCACACAGTGGTCAGAGATGAGACCAAGCACCTTTTTTTTCTACTCCGAGTGGAGGCTTTTAGACGGGCTGGGGCCCCAGTCTGTGTCAGTTGTTGCTTCTTGCAAAGACCCATGGGAAGAGGGCCCACTGAGAAGCCCCAGCAAGCGTGGATTGGGAGCAGAGGTCACGGGAGGAGAGACATTGGCCCAGCCTCGCATCCTATCACAAGGAGATTGAAGGGCCATAGCTGCGTGTGTCACAAGGACCAGGAGGCCCTGAACTTCCCGGCGCGACTCTCCCGTCCTTCCCGCCTTCCCCGACTCCCACCTCTGGCCTGGAGCCGAAGAACAGGCTGAGCTGTGTAGTGGGATTGTGCCCTGTGGCCAGGCAGCTGGGAGGGGGCCACCCGAGGGACAGGAAATAGCTGGGTTTGGGGAAGTCCGCATGGCTAGCCAAGCCAAGCGAGCCCACGATCGCCTGGGCAGCCCTCACTGAGGCCCTATCAATGCCCCGTTTGAGGCTCACACAGGGGTCCTTTGACGGGGCTGCGATGGTTTGGACCCACTGACAGCGCCTGTTTGAGCTTCATGCCTGGAAAGGAGCCGGCCCCAGGACAGAGGGGGCTGCTTCCAGGCCTGGGCAGGTGAGGGCAGCCTGGAGTGGTTGTCTCTTGGAGGGAAAAAAGAGCTGGTAAAATTAAACCTGGGGTGCTAAGCGGGGCAACTTTAGGTTTCTCGGGAGCTGTGATGGTAGCAGGAAGGGTCCCCGTAATTGAGTGGGCCCTTCAGTGTGCTGGCTCCACGAAGCTCCCAGTGGCCTCACGCAGCAGGTGCTGGGTGGTGATCATTCCTGAGGTTCAGGGAGGGGCTGCCTCTGCCCACAGTCATGCATTGGCCAAGGGGCAGACCTGGGCTTGGACTTCAGTCCACCCAAATGGACCTGAGATTGTCTCTCTAGACCTTTCTGGGTAACCTCGCCCTTCCTCTGGGAACTTCTACCTCACAAGGCCCTCATTTAATTCCTATTCCAGGCTCTGAGCCCTCTTGGGAGGGCCCTGGCAGAAGCAGGAGGCCTCAGAGGCAGCAGGGAGCTTTTGGATGTTGCGGACCCTCGGATGGTGGTGCCCAGCTCTGAGCAGAGGACGCGAAACGGGGGATGGCAAAGGATGCATCGCGTTTTGGTGGGGCTAGATTTGCGCTTCCTTGGGGGACATATAATGGGAGGTGCTCAGGAAGCAGCTGGGTCTCTAGGTCTGGAGTTTAGGAGAGCGAGGAGGGAGGCAGGTTGAGATGTGAGTGCTATTTTTGGACATGTGGGTGGGATATCAGGTTGGGCTGGTATCACCCAGGTGTTAACCCATCAGAAGGATGTGCTGCTGCACCGTGGCCTCCCCAGACAGGCCGGCAGATGAAAGCACACGCCTCCTCACCCTGGATTCCAGTTTGGCTGACCATGCGTGGGGCCTGAGACCAAGATAGCACGTGGGAGGTGTCATGAACCACATGTGACACCTCAGATCATGGGGTCTGTGGCCCGAATGGGGCCTGGGCAGGAGGAGCAGCCCAGCTGCACTGCAGGCTCCTGGATGGGGCGATGAGCATGGCCACTTTGCAGGTGAGGAATCTGCCCTGTGACTGTGGGCCCCTCCACATCTCTGCCTGACTTTTGGGAAGACCAGAGATTCATGTCCAATCCGGTACTCTGGCAGTGTCTCCAATTTGCAATGAAACCGTTTAAGTGTCAAGAAAAGCAGTCAGGTTAAAGGAAGTCAGGGGCAGGACCCACCCTCGGGTTCTCCTTGGGTCTTTGGGTGGCAGCAGGGCCTCTGCGGAGGGTATAAGCAGCAGCCACTGTGTGTCTCTGCAGCCACAGGCCTTGCCCGCTGCCCTCCTGGATGGGCTCTCTGGGAACCAGTGCTCACATTCCAGTCTGTCTCCCAGGTCCCAGGAGGAAGTCTCCCTAATTAGCCACCAACAGCACGCCGATGGTCAGTGGGCATAGCAGAGAGCTGCTGGCACGAGGGAGCCACAGTTCTAAATAAATAAACAACATCCACCTGGGAAACAATTTTGCTGCCATCTCAGTGGCCCAGATAGTCGAACAGAACACTCGCCTGCTGCTTCCTCTGCTCTATGTGCTGGGAGGACATGTGAGGCTGGAAAACAGCTGGGCCAAGGCCTGGAGATGTGACCGGGTATCCTGAGAAAAGGACTTGGGTGCAGGTAGCTTATTTGGGAGGTGATCCCAGGAAATACAGTGAGGGGAAGTGAGGTGGGGACAGGATAAAAGCCAATACAATGTGCATGAATAAGCTGGTCACCTCTGTGGGCAACCGCGGCTCACTCCTGCTGGGGACCTTCTGAGGAACGGCGAGGAGCGTGTATCAGAACTGTTCAATGGGGGATGGGGACGTTGGGGTCTTCTGATCCCTGCAGGTTGCGGGTTATACCTGGGGATGTTAAATCCCCAGGCTGCCTGGCCCACTGCTTGCGTCCCTGGGAACTGCCTGCAGCTGTAGGTGAGCTGAACCCACAGTGGGCTGAAGGGCCATGGGTTGGGGCATTAACTGGGCCAGCTAGAGTTCCCAGTGCTAAACCTGAGCCCGCTCCTCCAGATGCTCATTTCTTCTTCCAGTGTGATTGATTATAGGGGCCATTCCCTGTGGGAAGCTCTCGCAGCCGCTCCTGGGGTGAGGGCTGACCCTCTGGCCCCGAGAGGGCACATAGCAGGGGTGGACCTTGTATTTTTAACAACCAGGTGAGTAGCATGGGTGGCCAGGTGTAGATGACCTTTGAGTTTCCTTCAGAGTCTGAGCTTCAGGGTTTCACATTTCCCTACAAATAAAATGGGTCACCATGCATTGAGTGCAAACTCTGATAGGGAGCTAGTGAGAGGGCTGGAGTCTATCTGGGAGGCTCTGAAAACAGGAGAGTGACTCATTCAGTGCTAGAGAAGAGAGGGAGATGGTGGGAGGGGAGGAGAGGGGGAGAAAGGGAAAGACTAGAGAAGAGAGGGAGAGGGAGGGAGGGAAGGAGAGGGAGAGAAAGAGAAAGACTGACAATGGCCTGGAAGGTGGAAGGAAGCTAACAGTGAAGAGCTTTAAATGCCAGCCAAGTCTGAATTTCCATCTAGAGGTGATCCAGTGCTAACAAAGGCTTTCCCCCCGGCAATGGTGACAGAGACTGTCACTGCTAACTAAATGCCATATCCTGGCCCTGGGCATCCAGGTAGAGTCAGGTAATGTGTACTCCTTCTCTGAGGCAGTTAAGAGAGATGCTTGCTGTCTCTCTCTTGTCCACATGGCCAGAGACAAGGACTTGGAAATGGTGGAGGCAGCTTTGGAGAGGGCCTATGTGGGGGGCACCCACCTGGCACTAGACGGTGCTAGGAGAGAGAAGCAAACCCTGTATTAAGCCATTGTGATTTGGGGGGCATGTTTGTTATTGCAACATAGCCTATCCTAGCCTGACTGATAAAAGAAGGCGTTGTAAAAACAATAAGCATTGGCCTGTCACGGTAGCTCACGCCTGTAATCTCAGCGATTTGGGAGGCCAATGTGGGCAGATCACTTGAGCTCAAGAGTTCGAGACTAGCCTGGGCAACATGGTGAAACCCTGTCTCTACAAAAAAAAAAATTTGCTGGGCATGGTGGTGAACACCTATGGCCCCAGCTACTCAGGAGGCTCAGGTGGGAAGATCACCTGAAACCGGGAGGTTGAGGCTGCAGTGAGCCGTGATTGTGCCACCGCACTCCAGCCTGGGTAACAGAGTGAGACCCCATCCTAAAAAAAAAAAAAAAAAGAAAAAAACTAAAAAAAAAAGCCCAATACGCTTGATGTAGCATTCACTGCATTTCTTCCTTACAACCTTCCTGTGGCATTAGCATTAGGATTCCAACGCTACCGACATGAAACAGGCAGGAAAAGGAGGGATTTACCGGAAGTTACCATGGCTGGCCTGTGACAGAGGGGGACTCAAGCCCAGCTCTCTTTGATTCTAAAGCTGTTTCACTTCACAGGATTCCTCAAAGTCTGTCGTGCATGCCACTGGCAGAAAACAAGAAAATTTTCAGTGATATGTGGATGAAAAGGCTAAATTTAATTAGTTTTGAATTTATTTGAATTTTATATTGAATGAGTGTTTATTGGAATAAATAAATAAACCGTACATCAAACCAGTGATTTCATGGCTATTATTTCTTATAAGGCAGAGAAATTTTTAAGAAGTGAGTTGGTTTAGAGTGAATTAAACAAAAAGATTAAATAAATACTGGTAAAGGCGTATATGGATACTGCCAAACAGCTGATGGTGGGCAAAGAGTGAAGGGAGCAGGCTGCCCCGGCTGATGTTGCATTTGTGTTAGCTAGGTCATTGCGAGATAACCAGGTTTGCTCTTTAGGGAAAGAGCTGATCCTGGGAGCACTGGGGAGGGAGTCCTGTGTGCTTCCCACTGAACCACACTGCCCAGGGGCCTCTCCGTGGATCACAAATGCTCTCTCTTGCATGAAACACTAACGGCTTTAAGTTTCTGGAAGCCTAAGGGATGTGAAAACAGGAGGAGGGAACAGCAGAGCCCTTCACAGCTGCCTGTTTGACTTGTGAGCAACCTTGCAGAAGGCCCCTTCGTGCATTTTTTTTCCTTCTGGCTCATACCGGACACACTGTTCTCAATTTTGAGTCCTGGGGAAAAGTGTTTCACATTTAAAAAACACAAATATTGATTTTCTTTCCTTAATGTATATGCTGAACTTTTAGATCTCCTCTCCACCACCGCCCCCAGGCCTTGCCCCTGCTATAGAATGCCAAAGCTGCCTTTTTTTTTTTTTTTTTCTGGTGGTGGTCGGGGGGGGACCCATCTCTGTTCCTGAAAACTTACCTGTAGTGTATTTCTGCAGCTCTGCTAATGAGCGGAGAAGTGACACAGAGAAGGCGCCTGTGTTCTTCCGAGGAGCCCATAGAACTGCCATTCAGAGGTGGAGCTGAAAGGGCTGTTTCATGGGCCAGCTGCTGCCCAGCTAACGGAGCCTTGTGCCCTGAGCCCCGGACACAGCCCTGGCCGTCAGGGGGGTTGGGGTGGGGGGAGCAGTTGGTGAGGAGACCCCAGCTCACATTCTCCTCGTTCACCTCCAGCATGGCACGAGGACAGCATTGCGTTTCTCACCGCTGGTCACCGTGGATGGCCCTTGTGTGACCCTGGGTGGTTTGTAGGGAAATGGAACAGGTTCGTAGTTAGTTTTCATTCATTCCTTCATTTGCTCACCAGAGATCCTGTGCCAGGCACCATGCTGGGTCCCAGGGATTCAGTGGTGACTGAGACGGGCGAGCCCCCTGCTCGGAGGGAGCTCACGTCCTTGGGGAGACAGGTAACACCTTTATTACACCATTTTGGGAAGGGAGAGTCACCACCATCATCACACCCTGCAGCATCTCTGGAGGAGAATTCGACTTCAAAGTTGTAGCAGAAAAAGGAATCAGCAGCTTCAAGTGGTTTTTGGAATTGGGGAGGGCTGTGAATTAGGCACACATGAAATGTAAGGGGAAAAAGTCAGAAGGCAATGCTCTTAACCTCCTCCTTCTCTAACACTGGTGCAAAGGGGAGTGAGGCCTGAGCTTTAGGCTTGGCTCTGCCCCTAAACTGGCTGGTGGCTTCGGGTAAGTCAGTGAACCTCTCTGGGCCTCAGTTTCTCCATCTGACAAATGGGCCAACAGACTCGGATCTGCTGACTTCACAGGTTTGTTGGGTGAGCAAATGAGATAGAGTGGTAGAGTGAGTAACTTTGCCATGTCAAGGGTGGAAGGGATTGTTATAATTATTGCTAAAGAGTGTGGTAGCAGTGAGTTGGGTCTGCTGCACCCAGCAGTCGCTTTTTGTCTGTACATTTCCTTTTATTGAGGTATAATTTACACAGAGTGAAGTGCATAGGTCCCAAGTCTTAGGATTCTGCCTCCTGGAGCAATGACAATCCTTTAACTCCATCTCCACTTCTGTCCCCCTCTTGCCCCTCACATGGGGCAGGCAGATCAAGAACGACCATTCCCACTGCACCATGGCAAGCTGAGGCTCAGAGAGGTTAAGTCACCAGCTCCAGGTCACACAGCCAGTTAGGAGCAGAAGTGGCTTTGAACCTGGATCTCTCAGGTAGCCAAGCCCATGCTCTTTCTGCTCTATCTCATGAACTACTTGACCCAAATGCAAAGAAGGGGATCGTTCCTGCTGATGTTACTTTGTTTAGAAGGCTTTATCTTTGCCTTCTCTGTGCTGGGCCTGATGCAGAGTTGAATCCACAGGCTCACAGGTGAGGTGGGCCAAGCAGGGACCCACAGGAGGAAGAGATGGGCAGGGAGAAGCCACCTACATCAAGCTACACTGAGACAGCAGCATGGCTGAGAGCTGGGCCTGGGGCTCTATCCTGGCAATAACACTTCTTAGCTGTGTAACTTCAGACAAGTTATTTTACCTCTCTGTTCTTTAACAGTAGCTGCTTTACAAAGTTGTCAAGAGGATTAACTGAGAAACCTCATCTAACTCCTTTGCTCCTTGAATCAACCCTAGGAGGCGCTATTACCATCCCTAGTTTCCAGACGAGCAATCTGAGACATGAGAGGTGAAGTCACTTGCCCATGGTCACACAGGTGGTTTGCTGGTATAGCAAACCCAGGTAACCTGGCTCCCAAGTCTGTGCTCTTAACCATGGTCTCCACTGCCCTGCCCATACTAACAGTGAAGGTACATGTTAGCCCTAATTATGACCTTGAAAGATTCTACAAGGCAGAGAGTTAGTGAGAGGAAAGGATTCTGGGCAGATGGCCCTGCATGTGTGATGGCCTGGAGGCCTTCGAGGAGAATCCAGGGGTAGCTGGAGAGCAGGGTGTGTGCGGAGAGCAGGGCACAGTGAGGCTGGGGAAGGGGAAGTGAATTTAATGAGAAACTTGGGGTTGTGAGTGGGGGAAGGATTTGGGTGTGGGATGAAGGTGCAGGACAGGGCTGGGCTGGGCCATTGGACTCAGGTATGCCTAGGCTTGGGGTGGAGCTTCAAGGCAGCGCGGGCTCCAGCCCCTGGAGGAGCCACCCCCCACCCACCTGAGATTTCCCAAATTCCAGCTGCCGTTCTAGTTGCTTCTGCAAGCAAAGGAGCCCTTGTGGTCAGAGGGGCCTCTGAAGCCTGGGCCAGGCGCTCCCGCCCTCTCAGGGCACACACACCTCCATTCAGCCCAAGCCCCGCCCTTGGGGGGGCTGGGGGCCAGGGCGGGCTGCCCCCACGTCAGTCGTCAGTTGGGGGCCACCTGACCCAAAGGCTGGGCGGGCAGTGGGGTTGATAAGACCTGGACCCCACTGGTCCCACAACCGTGCCGACTGCTGCCCGTGCTGCCAGAACTATGAGGGTCCTCTCTGGCACTAGCCTCATGCTCTGCAGCCTGCTGCTGCTGCTCCAGGCCCCGTGCAGCCCTGGCCTCGCCCCCCAGTCCAGAGGTGAGGGGGCCTGCGTGAGAAGGGGGCTACTGAGCTAGTGGGCCCTGACCCTCAGCACTGGGGGCTGGGTACCGATATGGCAGGGAGCACATGGGATCCAGGATGGGGAAGGGAGCAGGGCGGCAGTGGTGGGCAGTGGGCTGGTGCAGGAGCAGACAGGGACCATGGTGCTTATAAGGGTCAGGGCAGGGGTGCTCCTCAGCCCTCAGGGACCATGCATGAGGCAGGGACCTTGGTCTTCCAGGTCTCTGGGGAGCAGAAGCTACTCAGAGAGCTGGCTGACGTCTGGAGCGGCACCAAGCCCAGGGCTGAGCCCATGGCTCTTTGATGACAGCAGACCTGGGATGCCAAGAGCTCATGCCCCCTTTGCGGGTCCTTCCAGCCTTGGGCTCCCTGGGGGCAATAACACCCCCCAGAGTTTCAGGTTTGGGCACTGAGTCCTGGAATGCCCATTCTTCCTGTACAGATGGGGAAACTGAGGTCAGTGAGGGCCTAAGACCACACAGTGAGATAGCCCCAGAGCCTCTAGGTTATTGATCTACTGCTGTACGGTGTGGCCAATTCCCTTTCCCTCTTTGGGTCTCAGTTTACCCATTTGTAGCCTTAGCTAGTAGACAGCAGGGAGCCAGCTGCATGGTGATTTCTAAGGTCTCCTGAGGAACTCTGATGTCCAGAGCCCCAGTCTAGGGCACTGTGAGTTACTGTGACTTGGGGGTTGGGACGGCCCTGCACGTTTCCCCTTTCCTCTTTGGGATCGGCTCTGCTCAGCTCAGACTCCGCATGGGATGGGGAGGGAAGGGCCTTTGTAGTGAGACCTTCCTGACTGCAGGCCCAGGCCAGCGACAGTAGCCTTATTCTCTCCACTGGACATGTGAGATCACAGAGGCTCAGAAAGGTGCAATGATCTGCCCAGGGCCCCACAGAGTGGCTGAGCCAGGATTTGAACCCAGGCCTGAACTCACTCTGACCCTGCATACTTCCCAGCACAGGGTGCTGCCTTCTTGGGTCTCTGGAGGACATTGCTCCTCGGGGGTGTGTCTTGGTGTGCACCTGATCAGGCTGCCGAGGTGGCCACCAGGAATTCCTGCTCCTTTTCCCTGTCTTCAGCAACCCGCCAGCAGGCGCTGCCAGGCTGAGGGAAACTGGTTCCACTTTGGTGATTTGCTTTGATGCTCAGATGAAAGAGGCCATGTTGACGGGCACTGCTTTGGCTCTCAAGCCTGTGCCCATGCCTGGAGGGCCCATCCTTGGTACCCTCCTGCCCAGCTAGAAGAAATAGCTGCCCTTGTTTCTGGCAGCAAGTCTGGGCTGAAACCTAAATGTGTTTTCAAGGCCGCAGGGTCCTTTGCCACCCCTGGAATACTCATTGCTTGCCTGGCCCCCTGCTGGCTCCTCAAAACATCCTGTAAGGAGGGATTGCTAGCTCACTGCTCAGATGAGGAAACTGAGGCTCAGAGAAGTGAAGCAAATGGCCCAAGGCCAGGCTTGGCCCTCTGTGTTCCCCATGGGCTGAGCAGGGGGCCTTTGGCAAGTTGCTTGCTGGTGTCTGCATGTTGACAAAAGGGCTCAGCTGCCCAGCTGAAGTTTGCAGCCTACTGGGCCCGAGGCCTCGCACCTGGATCTAAGAAGCCGCGTTCTGTGTCCTCAGGCCCAGTCCCTGACCTGTGTCTCTGCTCTCTGCCTTACCCCTCCTGCCCCACTCCCAGGCAATCTCTGCCGGACGCGGCCCACGGACCTGGTGTTTGTTGTCGACAGCTCTCGCAGCGTTCGGCCTGTTGAATTTGAGAAAGTGAAGGTATTCCTGTCCCAGGTCATCGAGTCGCTGGACGTGGGGCCCAATGCCACCCGGGTGGGCATGGTCAACTATGCCAGCACTGTGAAGCAGGAGTTCTCGCTGCGGGCTCACGTCTCCAAGGCCGCACTGCTGCAGGCTGTGCGCCGTATCCAGCCGCTGTCCACAGGCACCATGACTGGCCTGGCCATCCAGTTCGCTATCACCAAAGCCTTCGGCGATGCAGAGGGTGGTCATTCCAGGTCCCCTGACATCAGCAAGGTACGTGCACGCCACCCTGCTAGGATGCTGCTGTTTGGAGGCTCCCGCTCAGAGTTATGAGCTTTGCCTGCAGACACTTTGATTCCCATGATGCCCCGTGAGGTGGCCATTTCATAGCTGGGGAAACAGGGTCAGAGAGGGGCGGTCATTAGACAGAGGTCACCAGTTGCAAGTGACAGAGCTGGGATTTGAAGCCACCTTTACCCAACCTTTCCATCCTAGGAGCTCACAATCATTTCAGTTTAGTTGACCTTGGTTCCTGACCAGTCTGAGCCCCTTGAAGACATTGCAGACAGGCCAGATGCTTATGGGAGGAGTGAAGGTGTGGCCTCCGCCACCAGCCTGTCTGGGTTCATGCCCTGCTCCACCATACTAGCTGTGCCACCCTGAGCAAGTGACGTCATGTCACTGGTCCTCGGTTTCCTCACCTGTAAAATGGGAGTAATGATAACACCTTCTCCAAGTGCTGCTATGAGGACTGAGTTCATAAACATAAGGCTTCCCATCATGGCATTCGATAATTTTTAATTTCATAATTCTCCGAGGGCAGGGGCTCAGAAATGGAAGGGCTGTGCTGCCACCTGTGCTGTCAGTGAGGGCTCCAGGCAGAGGGCTGAGTGTTTCCCAGGACTTGTATCCTCACTGTCATGTTCAGGGCTCAGCACAGAACCTGAGGCTAAGCCAGGTGTCCTCTGTTCCTGTGGCACCCCCACAGGCTCCAGCACTTCCCCACTGCAGCCCTTGTTAGCCCGAGTTGCCACTTCCCTGCTCAGGGCCCCAGCTCAGGGGAGGTTCTTTCTTAGCCCTCCTCCATACCCCACTCTCTAGCACACAGTGGATAAATGAACATGATTCTGCTCGGAGGTGGTATCCCCATTTTATAGATGGTGAAACTGAGGCATAAGAAGCTTAAGCAACTTGCTCAGCCAATAAGTGGGAAAAGCGTTCACAGAGACAACAGCATATAATCCCAGCCATTACCACCCCTTAAAGAAATGACGTATCAGGCAGCCTGTCGGTCTTGGGGCCAACTACAAGTTTCAGCACGGGGTGCTGTAGATGAAGCTGATGGTTGAGGTGGTGGAGAGGGTGAAGGAGATGGGGGTGGTGGCGTGGGGTGGGCAAGTGAGGAGAGAGCTCCTCCAGCAGGTGACACAGCGGCGCTGGGGGAGCTGGCACCAGACTCCAGGTGTTCAGCCTGGAGTTCACCTGTGGGAGGACCCAACAAGGTGGACAATCTGAAAGCTGGGTTGCAGGGAGGGGAGTAGGGACTCGAGGAGGCAGTGGGCCTCGGGATGGCAGCGAATAGTCACAGCTAGATTTTCAGAACCAGGAGCCCAGGCCCCTGGAGAGGAAGAGATTGTGCAAAGTCACTCCCCAGGTAGCCCAGGGTAATGATGGTAAAAATAATAGTTGCCCTTTCTGGCTTCTAACCAGGAGTCATCTCACTCAACCTCACCACAACCCTTTTTACAGTTGAAGAAACTGAGGCTCAGGAAGGTGACCTGTAGCTTGTGGAGCTGCATTTCTAAACACGGCCTGTCTCAACTGCCTGTCATCAGGACAGGGGGTCAGGGCCTGGGGCTAAGGATGGGACCCAGGAATCAGAAACAGACCCAAGTCAGAAGCAGAGAAGCAGCAAAGCGGGACTGGATGCCTAACCCAGACTGGGCAGAGCTGGGAGCGCCCTAGCCTCAGGGTGGGTGCAGACAGGGGGTCACGAGGCCGGATCTCAGCGACAGAGTCCGCCACCTCTTTCTTTCCGGGGTACAGACCAGAGGAGCCTAGTGGGAGGGGAGCAGGCAGATTCTTTCCCTCTCTGGCAGGGGCATGTATCATACCGGGGAGTGGAGGAGGATAAGGGTGGCATCTTTCTTGGGTCGGTCCCTTGGGCATCCACATGGGAGTGGCCCTCCGTCCGTTCCCTGGTCCAGGGTCCCGGGTCTTAGAGGGACAAGGACAGCAGGACGGGAGACGGCAGCCCCATCCCTTAGCTTCGGCTGCCATCTGGTGGCCAAAGCGCAGAACTGCACCATGTGGAACCACCGGATCCCCACCCCAGCCCCGGCCCGGCCTCCCGGGGGCACGAGGGGCGTGGCACGACTCCCACAGCCATCAGCCTGAGGACCCTGCCCTCAGCCGCCTCAGTCTGAGGGGAAGGCATGGCCCTGACCTTAGAGGCCCCAATTTGGCGATGGGGCATCACATCCCTCCGGGCATCTCAGAGCTGCCTGCCCGAGGGAGGCGACGCAGATGGAAAGCCCCCCAGCCACGTCTCTCAGAGGAAACGGGTCTCCTCTTTGGCCAGCCAGGTCCTCTTCCCCCGGGTGCCGCCTGGCTGTGCGACCCGGCAGTCCTCCCGCCTCTCCGGGCCTCAGCCTCCTCTCCTGGACAGTCCCGTGGGCTTCCGGGAGCCCGGTGTCACACCGCCCCGCGTGTCGCAGGTGGTCATCGTGGTGACAGACGGGAGGCCCCAGGACAGCGTGCAGGACGTGTCTGCGCGGGCCCGGGCCAGCGGCGTCGAGCTGTTCGCCATCGGAGTGGGCCGCGTGGACAAGGCCACGCTGCGGCAGATCGCCAGCGAGCCGCAGGACGAACACGTCGATTACGTGGAGAGCTACAGCGTCATCGAGAAGCTGTCCAGGAAGTTCCAGGAGGCCTTCTGCGGTGCGCGGGCAGGCGGGGGCGGAGCCAGGGCAGGGGCGGAGAAGGGGAGAGCGGCGGGGCGGGGCCAGGGCTGGAGGCGGGACCGAGGCTGAGGCGCAGACGGAGCCAGCGCCGGGGCGGGGCAGGGGCGGGGCCGGGGGGGGCAGAGGCGGAGAAGGGAGAGAGATAGAATGTCAGTGTCGGGGCGGGGCCGGGGAGGAGCCGGGGGCGAAGGCGGAGACGGAGAGAGTCAGCGCCGGGGCGGGGAAAGGGTGGGGCGGAGACGGAGAGAGCGGCGGGACGGGGCCAGAGCAGGCAGAGGGCGGGGCCAGGGCAGGGGCGAAGACGGAGACAGTCAGTGCCAGGGCGGGGCCGGGGCGGAGGCGGAGAGAGTCGGCCCCAGGGGCAGGGCCAGGGCTGAGCGGGACGAGGCCGTGGCAGGCGCAGAGACTGAGAGTCCGCGCTGAGGCGGGCCAAAGCTAGGGGCGGAGCCAGCGCTAAAGTGAAGACAGAAAAAGTCAGCGTCGGGGGGCGGGGCCACATCAGAGGGCGGGGCCTGGCTGGGGCGGTAGCCTATAAAACGGCGGGGACTGAGTTACACGGGAACATCAGGGCGGGGCCAGGGCTAGGGACACGGCTTAGGTGGATTGGGGGTGGAACCTGGATTAGACTGAGGTGGTGCCAGCACCAGGGGTGGGGCCGTAGCTGGGGCGGAGCCTGATAACGGAGGAGGGTCTCCAGCCCCAGGTTAAGGGAGTTGGGGAGAGGCGATGTTAAGAGTCCTTTTATGGCCGGGCGCGGTGGCTCACGCCTGTAATCCCAGCACTTTGAGAGGCCGAGGCGGGCGGATCACGAGGTCAGGAGATCGAGACCATCCTGGCCAACATGGTGAAACCCCGTCTCTACTAAAAATACAAAAAATTAGCCGCGCGTTGTTGCGGGCGCCTGTAGTCCCAGCTACTCGGGAGGCTGCGCCAGGAAAACGACGTGAACCCGGGAAGCGGAGCTTGCAGTGAGCCGAGATCGTGCCACTGCACTCCAGCCTGGGCAACAGAGCGAGACGACTCCGTCTCAAAACACACACACACACACACACACACACACACACACACACACACACAAAACAACAGAGCCCTTTTATGTGGCAGAATCCTGGCAGGGACCAAGGAGGGCCCGGAGCTCAGGAAGGAGAGCTCCCAGAAAACCTACACGTTTCTGTGTCGTGAGTTTTGGGTGCCAGAGTTTTCTGTGATGCGGGAGAGTCTGAGAGGCCTGGGCACTGGCAGGAGAAGGTTCAGAGCCCTTCTCGGAGGGGAGGTGTGTGTGTGGGTCTTTGGGATGTGACCCGCAGGGGCAGGGTGTCCAGTAGGACAGGATCGGGGTTAGGGCAGGGACTTTACCCATTTGTAAAATGGGTCTAAGAAGAGCATGCACGTTATTGCGAGGATCCAGTGAGATAATGCAAAATGTAACCCTCATTATATGGTATTTGACAGATAGGTGCTGTGTTCATTGTATGCTGTTCTAGACCCTTGGATGTCTTGATACAGCAGTGAACTAAACAGACTAAAGGCCCTAACCCTTGGCCTTTACCTTTTTAGTGAGACTTTTCATTCTTATCATCAGCATTATAACCTTCTTCAGGGATCTAGGCACTGGTGCAATATTTCCAGATGTGGGCTGAGAGTCGGGGGCCTGGGCCCCAGTATGTTGGAGACCTTAGTTTCCCTGAGTCTGGATGGGGCCTGGTATCCACAGTCAGGGAGGGACTACCTGTCTGTAGTGCCCAAGGCGCTATGATTGTGAGATCTGAGCTACTTATTGTCCCCGCAGTGGTGTCAGACCTGTGCGCCACAGGGGACCATGACTGTGAGCAGGTGTGCATCAGCTCCCCGGGATCCTACACCTGCGCCTGCCACGAGGGCTTCACTCTGAACAGCGATGGCAAGACCTGCAATGGTCAGTGGGGTGGACACAGGCTCGCCCTGGAGAGGGTGTGGAGGGGAGGTGACGGGGCCTCCCCAGGAAACCCATTCAAGCCTCCCTGCACCATACCTCTGAACCAATCTTCAAAGCAGACAGATGCCTTTTAGAGTTTGGTATCTGCAGAAGTTCTCGCCTGACTTCTGTCCCTGTTTTCAACACAATGGGTGGTGGGTTTAGTGTGGTAGAAGGACTCACATAGTCTCAAAATCAAATCCTGGTGCTACCACTTCTGAGCTGTGTGATCTCACAGCTGTTGGAGTTTCAGTTTCCAATACTGTACAGTGGGACCAGTCACCTTGGCTTTATAGAGGCAGTTCTGAGGGCGCAATGGAATGATCCTCAGCACAGAGCTTGGTGTGTGGTGGGTGTCCAGCCAGGGAGCAGGATGGATGACTATGTCCTTCAGCTTCAGCCCGTTGCCTTCCTGTCCTCTACAGTCTGCAGTGGTGGTGGTGGCAGCTCGGCTACTGACCTGGTCTTCCTCATTGACGGATCCAAGAGTGTGAGGCCAGAGAACTTTGAGCTGGTGAAGAAGTTCATCAATCAGATCGTGGATACGCTGGACGTGTCAGACAAGCTGGCCCAGGTGGGGCTGGTGCAGTACTCAAGCTCTGTGCGCCAGGAGTTCCCCCTGGGTCGCTTCCACACCAAGAAGGACATCAAGGCGGCTGTGCGGAATATGTCCTACATGGAGAAGGGCACAATGACCGGGGCTGCTCTCAAGTACCTCATTGACAATTCCTTCACTGTGTCCAGTGGGGCTAGGCCCGGGGCCCAGAAGGTGGGCATTGTCTTCACTGATGGCCGGAGCCAGGACTACATTAATGATGCTGCCAAGAAGGCCAAAGACCTCGGTAGGTGTTGCCTGCCTGGACCCTGGACACCACTGATGGCCAGGGGTACACACGGGTATAGCCCAACTGTAGTTTATCTTGGTGTCTTCTGATTAGTGCCCTAAACCCAGGTGAGTTTGAATGAGGAGGATTGGTTAGTCCAATTCTCTCTTATGTCAATGACAAAATTGAGGCCCCAGAAAAGTAAGTGGCTTGTTTTGATGGTCCTTTTGTAAGTGAGGCTTGGAACTTTTCCAGCTGGATATTCCCAAGAACACATCATCTGTTGGAAGGCAACTCTACTTTGGAACAAGCCCGAGTCTGTTTTGTAACCTATTAAATGAGGAAAAAATAACCACCAGATGGATGATTATTAGGGTTAAATGAAGCTTGCTGTACAAAGCTGCCAGTACAGGAAGTCACTATAGGGTCTGACACAGAGCAGAACCTCAGTAAATATTGATTTCCTCATTGTCCTTGTTCCAGGCATTGTGCTTGCAATTCCAGCAGCTGCCAGCAGGAGGTGTCTGGTGTTGGCTGCCTAAGCCTTCCCCAGGAGGCTCAGCCATATTGTTGCCCATCCCCATGTCCAGCCTTACTTCTCCTGTTCCTCCTGGCAGGCTTTAAGATGTTTGCTGTGGGTGTGGGCAATGCCGTGGAGGATGAGCTGAGGGAAATAGCCTCAGAGCCTGTGGCAGAGCACTACTTCTACACGGCTGACTTCAAGACCATCAACCAGATAGGCAAGAAGTTGCAGAAGAAGATCTGTGTGGGTGAGTGAGGCCAGGGCTGGCATTGATGGGATTTGCAGGTGGGGCACTGTGGAGGTGGAGCCATCCTGGAACTGGGTGTGGGTGGGGAAAAGCAGGGGCCGAGGTGGCACCAAGAGTTGGCAGAACCAGAAGGTGGGCTGGCGCGTACAGCTCTTACTACCAGCAAACATGTTGAATGCTTGTTACGTGGCTGGCACTGTTCTCAGTGCTCTCCGGATATTACATCATCTGATCCTATTTGGTAAGAATGTCATTAACCCCATTTTATAGATGGGATAAACAAGGCCAAAGGGGTGGAACAACTGTTAATAGCTGGGAGAGCCAAGATTTGAACCCTACTGCCTCTCTGGTCCTCCCTGGTGACCTCACCAGCTGGTTCTTAGTGGTAAGGAGTGTGGGCTTCAGAGCCAGGCGTGCCTGGGCCTGTGTCTTTGCTCTGGCGCTGTTGGCCATGGGCAAGTTTTTTCACTTCTTGGATTCTTCACCTGTAAGACGGGATTAATGACTTCAAACCCAAAGGGCTGGGGTGAACTCACTGAGGTGACATAGGGGCCCCTAATAGTGTTCTTCATGCAGCAGGTACAGGGATGCTCTCCTAGTTCATTCTCAGGGCTCCAAGGGACCAGGAAGATGTTCAGGGGTCACCCCTCTATCACTCCTAAGGGTGCTGTCTCAAGGACTATCTATATCTTTCTGCCTCCTCAGGTCCCCTAAGCCCCTCACCTCCCCAGGAATCCTGAGTCCTGGCCCTGGGCAGTGACTGTCCTCCCTCCTCCTGGGCAGCCACTCAACAGTTCCTTTCTCTTTCCCTCCTCCTTGTCCCCTGCAGAGGAAGACCTGTGTGCCTGCGAGTCCCTGGTGAGATTCCAAGCCAAAGTGGAGGGGCTGCTGCAGGCCCTGACCAGGAAACATATCCCTTCCCAGAGGGGGCTGGGGCCGGGGAGGGGTGCAGGGCAGTGTTGGGGGAGGCGGGGGCATGGCCCAAATGTGGTCAGTTGGGCAGGCTTCTCTTGGCCTGCTTACTGCTGATGGGCTGCATTCTGGCAGAATAAGCTGAAGCCAGCTTGGGTGCACACCCTGTCAAAAGCAGAGACTCCTAGAAGGTAAACAGAGAAATTGAGGCAGAAGCCAGGATCTAGGGACTGGACACACACCAGAGTCCTGGACATGCTCTGAAGAACATGGAGCCCGTGGATGCCCCATTTCTCAGGCTCATGGTGACGTGCCTGACCCCAGTACCCACTCAGAGGTGGGGCTGGGCCCCAGACAGTACCCCTGGCTCAGCCAGGACTAGGTGGGGGACCCAGCAGGGCTAAATCTGCAACTGAGCAGGGCTGGGCACTCGTGGCTCACAGTAACTGGCTGTGTTTTTTGGAAAGCACCATTCTGAGGACAGGGGATGGATAAGTTCTGACAGAGGGGAGAATGCACGCTGTAGTGGGGTGTTGCAGGGGCCTGAGTGCAGGGCCACAGCCATCCCTGCCCTGCTCTGGCCAACCTGCACCTCTCCTTAACTCTGAGTCCACTGGAAGCTGTGAGTAAGCGGCTGGCCATCCTGGAGAACACAGTCGTCTAAGGCTGCCTGTCACCACTGTGGCCTCTCCAAGCGCCCTGCACGTGTCCGCCGTAGCTTTGCCATTTTAGTGAGGGAAGCCAGCCTGGGGGTGGGAGGGGGTGTGTCTGGGTGTGCCTATCGGGAGCGTGTAATGGCGTTTGGGAGCTCGTGTGTGTATGTGTGCGTGCGTGTATGCGTGCATGTGTGTGTGTGTGTGCACGTGCGCCTGAGGGTGGGCATGAGTCTTGCCAGAATGTGAGTGTGAGAGTGATAATGCAGGGGTGAGTGTGACAGGGACTGCGTTTGCATTTTTATAATCAAAAGCTTAATATATTACCATCTTTTTTAGTTAACCCTTTCTTGACCCTGAGTGCTGTGAATTTCTTTACTGATTTCTCTATTCTCCGGTGAGAAACAATTAAATGTGATTTAACGTAAGCACTGAATGGGGCTAGAGGCAGTGTGGTTATTTGGGAACCAGGGAAAAGAATGGATGAAGATGTGGTGGGAGGGGATGGTTGGAAGGATGGTAACAGTGGTGGTGACAGTGATGACAGTGACCACACCAAAACCAGCTGGTGTTTGTCCTGCCTTTTCAGTTACATATTCATTTACTTGACCTCATTTCACTTCCAGTAACCTTACCCAGAAAAGACTCAAATTATCCCCATTACAAATGGGAAAGCTGAGAGTCTAAATGATGAAATGACTTGCTCAGCAGTGGGTCGCTGAGAGACAGGACTTGAATCTAGGACTGAAGAACATCAAAAGAAAAAGGCTTCAGAGAAAAAGGGCAATGACACCAGATAGGACTCATTTGTTCATTTATTCATTCGTTCACTCATTCGTTCAGGTATCATGTACTTACAGGGCAATGGCGGTGGGGGGGATGGTGCTGTATGAGACAGACGTAGTTCCTGCCCTAAGAGACATACAGTTGAGCAGGGTGCTCATGTCACCCCCACCAGCCAGAGGGACCAGCCAGAGGAAAAGAGAGTGGGTTTAGGTCGTACCAGGGGTTTGTGCCTCCTCTTGATACCTGGGAGCCCACGGGGTGAGTGTGTGCGTGAGATGATGGGAAGGGCTCCAGCCTGGGCCTGGGCTGCCCTAGGTGCCTCTCCCCTCCCGCCCCCAACATGCCCTGTTGGAGTTCTGTTTGTTTCCTGTGCACAGGCAGCATCACCCCCAACCCAAAGTCCCCAACACAGATGTCAGCAGCCCCACCTCAGAGACTGCACAAGAGAAAGACTCCTGGCCCCATGTTCCCTTCCTCCAGCCCTATGTGGGGTCTGCAGGTCACACCCTGAGATCTCGGCCACCTCCCCCAGGCCCCTATTGGACCAGTGCTGCTCCGGAATCTCCATCTCTGTCCTCTCAGAGGGGGAGCCTTGGTGATTTTCTGAACCTATTCTTGTTTAATGGAGCATTTTTAGTGTTACTACTAGATTCACACTTGAGAGCATGTCTAAAAGGCTTTTACAAGAAGCTCAGACCACACCGAAAGACCTTCCTCGGAGGCAGTTCAAAGAGGCAGAATAACAACACGAACGGTACCCAAGAGCCACATCAGTACAACAGCACAACTACACAAGCGCGACTTAACTGGGGCACAGCCACCCTCGCCCCCATGACCTGACTCCACCTCCTACACAGTTCACCAAGCCCTTTCTCTCTGTCCGTCCCTGGGGCAGGAGTTTTTCTGCTGTCCAAGGAGGCTCCTTGACACAGCCACCTGAGAAGTTATGACTCTGCTCATTCTTCCTTTCTTCTGAGATTATCCACTCCCCTCTCTTCCCCACACAGGTGGGGAGGGGGAGAGGCAGCCATGTTGATATGGACTGAGAAGGCTCAGCAGTGTGTCCCCAAGGAGGAGGAGGGGGTCGTTAGTGGACACCATGGCCTGGTAGCTGGTGGGCAGAAGCAACAGATGTCCGTGATGAGTGGAGTCAGAGATGGGGTGGAAGCCCTGCCTGGGAATAGGACCTTGTTCTTCCCTGCCCGGTGGGTGGAGTAGTGGCAGGACCTTGTCACCAGGCTCTGATGAAGGCAGGGACCAGCTTCTTGGGATCTTTCAATCCCAAACTCTTGCCCTTCACTCATCGCAGTTCTCCCCACGGCTACTCCAGGTCCTCTTGAAATCCGTCCTCTCCATGGACTTCCCACATCCCTCTCTGCTCTAGGTTTGATTAACAGAAGGTTGTAAACGAAAACCAGCATCTCCCTAGGGCAGCCATGGTCTACTGACAGATGGCAAGTTACTTTGTAACCTGTAATTTTGTTTTTTTGAATTTTGTATAAATAAACAGGACTAAACTAATTAGGATTGTTCTTTTCTTTCTTTCCTCAGGCCTTGGGCTATAATGGGAGTCTCTTGGCCCCGTAGTGCATTGGTTACCAGGTTTCAATAAGGGGTTTGTCTTTGCAATTACAGTTCATTAATGGATTTACAAGGGAGAGAAGATGGCACAGTCCGCTAAGGGGATTGTTTTGCATTTCTCCTCTTTTAATTACATGGTTTTCTCCTGGACCAGTGCTCTTTGAAAAAAGGGGGCGGGGGTGGAGAGTCCCAATGCCCCATCTGTTCCAGATGTGAATGCAATTAATCCAGGAGAAGACAGGAGCTGCTCAGGGACTTCCTGATACCTGAGGCTGGGCCTGCATCCTCTTCAGAGCCGCCTGTGAGGCTGGGGGTTGGGGGGCCCTGCTACTCAACCCTGGTTGGCATCAAGGTATGTTGACAAGGGGAGGGGACCACTCTGCTCATGGGGGCGTCGCAGCCTTGGAGTATTTGGGGTCAGAATCAAGTTTGGGTCACCTATTGAGTTACCATTTTTGGGTGATCCCTATGTGCCGGGTGATATATACACAATTTCCAATTCACACTTCTCAGTGATCCTTTTAATAAACTTATTTCACAGACAGGGACACCAAGGCTGCCAGATGTAAAGTGTCACGTGGACAGGAAGTGGCTGGGCTGAGATTTAAATCCTGAAATCTCTGCCTCCAAAATCAGGGCTCTTTCCAGAACATGGCCTCTCTGAATTTCAGGCTCACTATGGTGAAAGGGGTTCCTATTCCTTTCTTCAAAGGTTGGGACCATCACTGGTTAACTGGCCTTCCTGCCTTTGGGCTCTTGTTCTTTAGCCCATTCTGCACACTGATACCAGAGTGATGATCCTACTGTGCCCATCTGATCAGTTCACACCTCTGATCAAGAACTTTCTTTGGCTCCCTACTGCCTCCTGAATAAAATTCAAACGTAGCCTGACACCTTAGGTGCTGTATGGTCTGGCTGCTGCTTACTTCCGTCTCACTTCGCCTCACTGTGATCTCACAGAGGTTGCATTCTAGAAATGTAGAACTATATGAGGTTGCCATCAATACTTCCATTGTGGAGATGGAGAGACAGGCACAGAGAACTAAAGTCACTTGTGCAAGATAGAACTTCCAGGGCTGGAGGTCCTGAAAGGGTGGCACTTTCTAGGCTGCGAAACAGGGTGAGGACCAGGGTAAGGGGTGTAGATATCTCTCCATTTGGGTCTTGCTCACCCATTGGTGCTCCAGGAGTCCCAGGCATTGCCATGGAAGTCAGATTGAGAAGCCTTGGGTGGTTTTTTAATTCTCCAAATGCTTCCTGAGAACCTGCTGTGTGCACAGCACAAGCCAGGTGCTGACGACAGGGAGACAGTGATCAACTAGATACTGTCCCCGATCTCAAGAGGCTTCTGGTCTATTTAACACAACAGATGGGACTGGAACACCTGAACAGTGATAGTAATAAAACGACAGCCTTCCTTTATTGATGGCAAATATTGCACAGGGTGCACATTGCTGTTCTTGCTCACTGAGGAGTAACAAGTTCGAAGAGGTCAGACAGATTGTCCAAAACTGCGCAGCAAGAAGCTGCTCAAAACAAGATTTGAACCGAGGATTGTTGGGCTTCAGAGGCTGAACCCCGTCTTCTGCAGTGAGCTCCCCTGCTCTGTAATTACGATGGGGGAAGGGCTAGAGGGCAAGGGACAGGGCAAGACACAAACGGGAAGATGCTGGAAAGAGTTGGAGATGTCAAGGCCAAATGCAGCTACCAGTAATAAGGGCCAGTGTTTATTGAGCACCTACTATGTGCCAGGCACCACTCTGGGCACGTTTCATAGACTAGACCTTGATTTGATGACTTCTCACTGTGATCCTATGAAGGATTTACTATTTATCATTCCATTTTACAGATGAGGAAACTGAAGCATGGAGGGTTTCAGTAGCATGTCAGTGTGCCCCATCTAGTGAGCGATGGAGCTGGGACTAAACGGATCTCACAGACTCCTGAGTCAGGTGCTGTCAGCCACAGTGCTAACTGAGCTGACCTAATACAGCCATGCATTGACAAGTGAATATGATGTTAAAAAGGAATAATGGCGTAATTGCATGTGAGAGAGGGGACCAAAAGTAAATCATTCATTGATTTACTCACCCAACAGTGATTTACTGAGCACCTGCTCTGTGTCAGGCACTGGCTCAGGCCCCAGGGCCCCAGCAATGAGCAGACTGTCTGTTTCTGCAATCATGGCCCTACTTTCTCACAGGAGCCTGACTACGAAGGAAGGGGCAAAGGAAGTGTGAGAGCATCGCAGACACAGAAGTGCTGAGGAACATACCGGGAAGCTGTATTTGGCAGGGGGTGGGGGTGGGGGGTGCCCTGGCCTTTGCCCTGGAGGAGCACAGTGTGAACATGGTCCAGGCCTGTGGTTTCAGACTTGATTCTGAACTTGTGCACGGTGCCAGGTGGGGCCTGGAGTCAGACAGGTGGACATTCCTCTACAATCATGATGGCAAAGACCTGCATGCTACTTAACAGTTCACAAGCACGAGGTGAAGCCAGTATGGTTATCAGCCCCATTTTACAGATGACACACAGGCTTGGAGACGGGAAGAGACTCATCTGAGTCATGGCGTAGTGGAGCTGCAATTTGAAGCTGAGCCTGTTGGACTCCGAAGTTCCTGCTGTCCCTGTTCACCCTTTACTGTGCCTCGGCTGATGCTTTCTGAGCCTGTTTGCCCATCTGTGAAATGGACTCCTGACGCGGGGCAAAATCATCTCAGGGACTGCCTTGGACCTTGGAATTATGGATTGAAATTTTTTAAAAAATTTATTTATTCTGTCTTTATTTTGTCTTGTCTATAGTGAAGGTGTACAGCGGGATGTTTTGATACACGTAGTGAAATGATGACCGCAGTGGAATTATGTGGTTTGAATGGGGCCGGAATGGCTGGCTTTGAGGCTGCTAGGGAGAAATCTGGCCACAGGATGGCACCATTGGCCCAGGAATGGGGTGAGCAGGCCTTGCTGGGGGATGGGGCTCGGGCTTCATGGCTGTGAACTGGGCTGGTCCCTGTCACTGTGGCACCTGTCGCACTTAATCTAATCTCTTTAATCCCCTCCTTCCCAACCTCCTTCCCAAAGGCTCCTGAGGGGGTGGTGACTTCTCTCATGGGAACGGTTGTATCCTCCCCAACTGCAGCTGGCCTTGCTATCCCATGCCTCACTCTGAGATGCCCTGGAGGGGCATGTCCAGAGATTTGCTGGAGCAGGGGGTGGCAGCTCAGATCTGAGCGTTGGGGTGCAGTGGGGGCCAGGAAGGAGCACCCCAAGGAGGTATCTTCCTGTGCCCTACCCTCCCTCGTTCCTATGGACAAATTGTCCTTTGTCCCCAAATCAGAATATAAGTGTCTTCAAGCCAAAAATAGCTGCAGCCTGGTGGGGGAAGGGGATACTAGAGACACCAAACAGAGGTGTCGAAGGGAGCCCAACACAGGCACCTTGGAGGGACCACGGACTCTGCCATCCAAAGCCCTGGCGTGAATAGGCTCTGTCCCTGGTGTGCCCTATGGCCGTGGTCATGTGACTACAGCTCTGGGGCTCAGTTTGCTCCCCTGGGAGATGGGGAGAATGATTCCCCTTTCACTGGGGGAGACTGTGAACTGAGGGGATGTGTGCAAAGCGCAGAGCATGGGCCGGGCGCCCTCGCTGTTGAGACGAAGCTGCACCCTTGTGGCGACAGCAGCGAAGGGTCTGGGCCCAGGCTGGAGGCTCAGATCACAAGTTCACACCAGGGCTTCAAGGAGGAGGCAGCCTCTCCTCCAAATTCCGAGCTGTCTTTCCTCCCTCATGGAAAACCTACACCAGGTCAAAGCATCTCCCTTCCCTTCGCCCCTCCAGGGTGTGCGGTATCTCACGTGGCTTCTCTCTGTCCTTCCCCTTCCTTGTGAGGTGCAAGCACCTGCCCTGTCCCATAAGGGTGATGGGGAGTCTGCTGTAAGGCAGAGTCAGGGGGATGGTCCAGGGAGTGTCTAGAGAGTGATGTGAAGGTGGGTGGTGGGGGGCATGTGCCAGCGCCCAGACCAGGGATGGGAGAGCAGCTGGGGAGGGGTGGGGGCACTAAGGGAGCAGAGGGGCTTATTCAGCACAGGGCATGGGGCCTGATTATCACTGTGTGGCCAGCAAGCCAGGCCATCCATGGGGCTGGGCCGAGCTCCTAGCTCCATGCTGGGTGCCTGATTTTCAGAGACTCTGGGGAGGTTGAAGTTCCCCTCACCGATTCTTCTCGGAAACTGGAGTTCTCTCTGTGTTTCCCCAGTGCAGACTGCTGTCCTGAGGAGGCTTTCAAATGCAGAGTCCCAGGCACCCTGATTTAAGGAGTCTCCAGGGAACTGTGCCCAGACCGGGGTGTGACATGTGGCTCCAAACGCAGGCCCTGAGTGACCTCGGGAAGTCCCTGACCCTCTCTGAGCTCTGTTCCACTGATGACACCGCTGGCTGTGTCAGGCACTCAGAAGGCGTTTTGTCCACGTGGACTGAGCTGACACTCCAGCACCCGCTGTGGGAACTCTGCCAGCCAGTGTTCGCTGAGTCGCACTCAGCCTCTCCTCAGATTGAGGCAGCTTTGCTCCCTGGGGGCTTGATAAAGATACATAGTGAATGAATGAGGGAAAGCATGAACTTGCTCTCCTTGCTTCCCACAGCCCTTCCGTGGTAGTAATAGTAAATAATTTATAAGTGGTGACTTACAGTGTAGTATCTACACAGTAGATACTACTCAAGTATATATACTTATGTATAATACTTGTATATTAGAGAATAAATAAATTGGCAGGAGAATCACTTGAACCTGGGAGGTAGAGGTTGCAGTGAGCCAAGATCACGCCAGTGTACTCCAGCCTGGGTGACAGAGAGAGACTCCATCTCAAAAAAAAAAAAAAAAAAAGATGTGTTATTTTATAATAGTGTACTTGTGGCATGTATTATATTTCCTAATTAGTAATTAGTAAATATAAATTTATAAACAGCCAACATATATTAGTGCTTATGATGAGCCAAGCATTGTTCCAAGAAAAGACTAACTTCCTTTATTCCTCACACTTCTTTTGGGAGGTAAGACTGTAACTGAAACACCTGCAGGCTAGGTCCTGCCGCTCACTGCACAGAAAGTCAATCACTGAGACAACGAGTACTGTTGGGGAAGAAGGCTTTAATTGGGTTCTGTAGCCAAGGAGATGGGAGATGGGAGATTAGTCTCAAATCTGTCTCCGACCAACTAAAATCGGGGGTTTCAATAGCAGGGAAGAAATGTACCTACATCCAGGAGAATAAGAATTAGGGAGGCGTAAGGACGAAAAACTGGTCAACAGGAAGCAGGTGGTCAGTGAGGCCATCATGATGGGTGAGGAGTCTGGCATCTCATTGTCCTGATGCAGTGATCCATGCATTTCAGCTCCTTGACACTATCTGGGGCTCTGATGGTTGGTTTGCTAAGAATGGAATTTAGATAAGACAATTGTAACATTCTCAAGTTTTAAGACTGGGAGGGTCAATTCTATGTCTATTCAAAAGAAACCAAAAACATCAGTTCTAACAGACAATTGGTCTGGTTTCAGGACTACCCCAGGTTCACAGTGGGGGAAAGCAAGGCTTAGAAGACAGGAACCTGCAGCAGCAGGTCGGCCTTGGCACTGGGACCCAGGCTTGTCCACCCCACATGGCCCCTGGGTCTTCCTTCCTCCATGGGGAAATCCCTTTGTTGCCCCAGGTGCTCTTTGGGGCACCTCTGGTTCATGGGTTGGGGTCTTGCTCCTGCTGGCTTCATCTGTGAACCTGCTGCAGTGTGGCCAAGTCCCAGCTACAGAACAGGCTGGAACAGACCCCTTGCCCAGCCCGGCAGCCTCCACTCCCGCCTGGAGGCCTGTCTGCCTGCCATCTTCCTCCTCCCACGGCTGGTGCAGCTTCTGCTTGGGCAGGTCGCCACAGTTCGAGAAGGATTTTCCCCTCTTCTTGGTATCAGATTTTCCCTTGCAGTCTCCTGACTTCGTTCCTGGCAGACTTCCTTCTCCTGAGTACTGCAAGTGCCTTTCAGCCACTCTCCTGTGAGTGGTGCAAAGCAAGAATTCTGTCCCGTGCCTGGGGCTTTTTCCAGGAGTTAGGAGTATTGGGGAGTGCATGTGATGAGCACTCCAACGTGCATCCCATTCTCAGGGGCCCTTGGGTCCATCACAGCCCTCCATCCCCCCCGCAATGGGCCTTCCCTCACAGGGCTCATGGTCAGCGGAGCCCCCTCCAGCTGCCACAGTTTCCTTTGCCCAGGCCCAGCCTGGGAGCAGCAGGCTTGGGTGGGGCCTTTCCAGGCATCGGCGGATGCCCCGTGGTGTCCAGGGGGCAGGAGAAGCAGGTCCTGAGCTGCAGGTGAAGGTTTGGGATCATTGGCAAATATGTAGATGACTGAAGCTGCAGTGAGTGATGAGCCCCCGGGAGGAGGAGTTGAGAGGAAGGTCAGGGGAGAGGGCCTGGAACAGAGCCCCAGGACCCCTACACTTCAGGGACAGCCAGAGGGACCAGCAAGGGAGCCCGAGGAGTGGCCAGGGGAATAAGAGGAAAATGAGGATGGGGTCCCAGGGACCAAGAGGAGAGAGGAGGGGGAGATGCCCTCCATCCCCCCAGCAATGGACCTTCCCTCACAGGGCCTATGGTCAGCTGAGCCACCTCCAGCTGCCAGAGTTTCCTTTGCCCAGGCCCAGCCTGGGAGCAGCAGGCGTGGGTGGGGCCTTTCCAGGAGGGAGAAGAACCGGCCCTGTCCTGGGCTGGCCTGGGTTGGGCTGGGCTGGGCTGGGAGAGGACGGGCCACGTCCACTTGGGATGCTGCCTCCTCCCCGGTCCTGCCGCCTCTCCAACAGTAGTCAGAGCCACCCAGGGAATGGGGTGTACTCACTGGGATATAAGGTGACCATGGGTTGTGGGTGCACAAACATTTGATATTTCATAGTTTCCCAGTCATGTATGTATTTTAATAGTATCAGGAAAAAACCCATAAGAAGTTAGCGCATTGAAGCCTTGATTTCATGGATTTTGTTGCTCAGGGTGAGACAAATGGAAAACAGACGGCCTATTTCAAGTCAGATTAAAGGGATGATTGAGTCAACATTGTGCAGGGGGAGGGGACAGCAAAAAGCATGAAAGTGTCAGAGAAGCTGCTCAAGTGTGAGGGACGTGGAGGAGGCCTCTGAGGCCCAGAGTCAGACACCCAGGGCCAGCCTGGCTCTGCCTGGGGCTGAGGGGCCTTGGGCAGGTCGCTGCATCTCTGTGAGCCTCCGTTTCCTCATCTGTGATATGGGGTGAGCAGTAACAGCTCACAGGGTTGTGGCGAGGGTTGATGAGATGAGGAGGGTGGCGTGCTGGCAGGAGCTTGGCACAGGGTCAGCCCAGCCAGGGAAGCAGAGGTTGGTGTTATCATTATGATTATTATTGGCTTTGGCACCACTGTTATTCAGGGACTTTATTCTGGGTAAGGTGACTGATGGCTTTTAGAGGGGAAGGGGCCAAGTGCTTGCCACCCCAATCCTCAACAGAGGTCCATGAGGGCCATCCCCACTAGGGAACTCCTCCTCGAACTTCATAGCCCTGGGCCAGGCAGGCTTTGGTGTGTCACCCAGTGGTGACACAGCTTCTTGGAGCCACCATGTCCTTGATTGTAGGTTGACACCACAAGGCTGACTTCATGGGGGTGACTGTGAGGAACACCAAAGAGAGGCAGGTCAAGTCCCTGGAATGTAGTAGGGCTTTATCCTCTGAGATTTTGTCCTCCATGGGGGAAATTTCTGTTGGTCTGGTGGGGACAGGTTTGGTGTAATCTCTGGGGGTCTGACCCTGCTCTGATTGTCAGATATGTAGTCTGACAATTAAGCCAAAATTTCATCCTACCTATGCTAATCATCATTACTTATGAGGTTCTTAGATACCCTAAAGCTGTCCAACATGTCCACTCACAACACGGGAGCTTAGTAGCACTGAAATGTGAATTTAAATCAACAAATATTAACAGAACATTTGGTAAGTCACATTCATCCACCCACCCATCCATATCCATTTATCATCCATTATCCTTCCATCAATTCACCCATCCATCATCCATCATCTATCCATCTACCCATCATTCATCATCCACCCATCTATCCACCATCCATCATCCATCTGTCATCCATCATCCACCATCAGTTCATCCATCCATCTATTCATCATCCATCTATCCATTTATTAATCATCTATCCATCCATCCACTATCCATCTATCCATCTTCCATCCATCTATACATCATCCATCATCCATCCATCCATCCATCCATCCATCCATCCATCCATCCATCTATCCATCCATCCATCCACCCATTTATCCATCCATCCATCCATCCATCCATCCATCCATCCATCCATGCATCCACTAAATGGCAGCTGAACATCTACTATGTGCTGCTATGATGGAGCTGGACAAGACACCCAGTTTTTGCCAGCATGGTGCTTTAGCTGAGCAGAGAAACTGGTGTTTAGCACATGTCATTGTGAGGTGTAAGGATGGCTGTGGAGGGGAGCACAGGCTGCTGTGGGAGCCTCTGGCAAAAATCAGGGAAACCTACCTGGAGGAAGGGGCATCTGAGCCAGAACCCGCAAGACCAGGAGGACTTCATGGGTGAAGGGAACTCTTCCTGGTCTTGCCGGTACTGGCTAAGATGCCCCAAGTGAAGGGGGTGTCAGGGGGCTGTCTAAGTGGAGGCTTAGTCTTATCTGGGAAGTGCCAATGGGTGGTGAGATGGGCCTGAAGATAATACGGCTGCTTGGATTAGGGTAGAGTCGGGGTGGAGTGGGGAGTTGACATCCTAAGTGTGACAGTTGCATGTAGGGTATGAGTGGGGAGGCATATGAGCAGATTTGGGTCTGAAAGTCCCTCTGACCACCATGTAGGTGAGGATAGGACTGAGACAGGGGAAGGAGTCAGTCAGGACATAGAGGCTGCAATGCAGGCTGGAGGACATGGGGCTCTGACTAGGATAGTGACTGCGGGGCTGGGAGAAATGGGCAGTTTGGAGATATTTGGGGGTTTCAGTCTTAGCCTCAGTGATGAGTGATGGGAAAGTGGAGGGGGGCTCCCAGGTTTCTGACTTGGGCTGCCTGGGGGACCCTCACTTCCTCATATAGAGAAGCAGGTTTGGGGTTGGGTGAGATGCTAGATATGGCTGCATCAGTGCATGCCCCATGGGTGTCCAGGGGGCAGGAGAAGCAGGTCCTGAGCTGCAGGTGAAGGTTTGGGGTCATTGGCAAATATGTAGATGACTGAAGTTGCAGGGAGTGATGAGCCCCCAGGAGAAGGAGTTGAGAGGAAGGTCAGGGGAGAGGGCCTGGAACAGAGCCCCAGGACCCCTACACTTCCGGAACAGCAAGAGGGACCAGCAAGGGAGCCCGAGGAGTGGCCAGGGGGATAAGAGGAAAATGAGGACGGGGTCCCAGGGACCAAGAGGAGAGAGGAGGAGGAGAAGCAGGCACAGGCTGAGTGTTGCCCAGGGGCTAAGCATGGGCCAAGGGTGCCCACTGCCTGGTCCTTCCAGCAGGTAAATGTGGCCTTACAAGGGCAGCATCTTGGGGACAGCATGGGGACTGAGGTGGGCAGAGTGTGTGTGGAGATCAACCAGGAAGGATGGCTGGTTCAGGAAGTTGGGCAGTGAAGGGAAAGTGAGAGAGTGAGAGGGTGACAGCTCAGGGGAGATATCAGGTTCAGGTTTGTTGTGGGATGACAGACTTGAATATGATTCAGTGCTGAAGAGATGGGACATAGAGACAGGGATGAGTATAGACAGGTAAAGAGATTAAACATGTCCCCACCACCCTGGAGAGATCCAGGCAGTGGGTAGGCGGGCCGGTCAGAGCAGGCTGGGATCCCAGACAGCAGGAGGGGACAGTCTCCATCTTCAGCAGGAGGAAGGGGAGGGCCTTGTGAGTGCCAGGAGTTTGGATATTTGTTGTCAGGAAATCTAGTAAGTTCTTATTTTGAGGCTTGGATTTTCTCTGGGCACCAGGAAGCCATGTCGCCAGCTAAGAAAGACAGGAGATGGGGAGGGAAACCTAGGGAGGAGGAGAGAGGCTGAATCATCTCCTTGGGGACTGGCCAAGTGGGAGGCAGAGCACGTGTCCTGGTGATGAGGCCTTGGGGGCTGATGGCAGCCCAGGAGTGACTCCAGGAATCCCTTGGGCCATTGTGGGGGATGTGCAGTGTGCAGTTTTGTGTTGGGTCATGGGCTGAGCTCCAGCTGGACTGACCCTAGGCCATCGCCCAGCCAGGCCCCCACCTGATGCTTGAGTCTGAGCTATTGAACTCTGTGAGTGTCCCTGTAGGTGCAAGTGGAGGGGTGCCAGGAAACCTGCCCTGAGAAGACCGCCCTAAAGTGCTGGGCCTAGGAGGTGCACCGGCTTCCCAGCTGGCCCCCTCGCTCCTGTTTCCCCTGAAACTCTTCCTGCTCACTGCTGCCAGAGAGTGCTCTCAAATATGTGAATCCTATCCTGTCATGCCCCAGCTCAAGAACTGTCTGTGGCTCCTAATTTTCTGTTGGATCAAGTTTAACCTCTTTGGCCTGGAACTCAAGGCTTCCCAGCCTGACCCTGCTTCCTTTCAGGCTGTGTCCTCTCCCTGCTGTCTCCACCCCCTGCCTGCTACCTACATGCTGCGCCTGGGTCCAGCCGTGCTGAGCTGCCTGCCCTTCCTCAGATCAGCCAGGTTCTTCTGCACCTCTGTTCCTTTGTACATGCTGTGCCTGGAATGCCCTTCCTGCTCTGTTGAGGCTGGAGATAAACTTAGCCACTCTCTCTTGCAGCCCTTCCTGACTTCCTCTTCAGGTTGGTGCCCACCCTGTGTTTCCCCTAGGACTCCACCAGAAGGGGAGAAGAGTGGGTGACGGATGGAGGGACCACCAAGTTCCTCAGATCTCTGTTCAGGCCTGAACCCCTGTTGATGCACTCACTAGGCTGAAAGGGCCTTTGGATGTCAGCGGCAGTGTCTTGTTGGTCCTGGTGTCCCCCTCCAGGACTGAGTAGTTCTAGGTTAGCGCTGAAGAAATCAACAAGAGGATGGATGGATGGATAAATAAAGGAATGGATGGATGGATGGATAGATATGTGCATGGAGGGATGGATGGATAGGTGGATGGAGGGAGGGATGGATAGGAGGAGGGATGGATGGATAGATGGATGGATGTACATGTGGATGAAGGGATGGATGGATAGATGGATGGATGGATGGATGGATGGATGAAGGGATGGATAGAGGGATGGATGGATAGATGGAGGGATGGATGGATGAATGGATGGATGGATAGATAGAAGGATGGATGGATATGTGGATGGAGGGATGGATGGATAGGTGGATGGAGGGATGGATGGATGGATGGATGGATCAATGAAGGGATGGATAGAGGGATGGATGGAAGGATAGATGGATAGATGGATGGATGGATGGATGAAGGGATGGATGGAGGGATGGATAGAGGGATGGAAGGATGGATGGCTGGATGCACAAAACAGCCAGGAGTCAGGAGTCAGGAAATCCCCAGGTGAGGAAGGGGTCACAGCAGAGAGCTCAGAGCCTAGCACAGCCTCGATTCTACCTCAGCTCACGTTTGTTGTTGGCCCACTGTATGCCATCACAAAGGTCTCATTTTAACCCTCACACCACCCCACAGATGGGGTCATCCCTCCCATTGTACAGATAAGAAATTGAGGCTGAGAGATGCCCAAGGCCATGCATCTAGGAAGTGCAACACCATGTTTTAAGCCTCAGTTTCTCCACTTTCAGTCCAGAGTTCTTCCTGCAATGTATGCCCATGGCCCTGAGCCCTGTACTCTGTGCCGGATGGAGCCTGTAATGGTTGGTTATTTCATGTCTTTGTTGATTGAGGCACAAGGAAAGACATGTGCTTTGGAGTTGGATAGGCCTGGGTGGGAATCCTGGCTTTACCACCGAACAGCTAGAGACGTGGGCATGCCATGTCACCTCAGGCACTCAGTTTTCTCATCTGAAAAATGGGGACATTAACAGAAGTTCCTAGGACTGTTGTGAGGATTACATAAGACAGAGTGTGTGGAGTGCCCATTATAAGATCTGGTGGGGAGTGGGGGCTTAAAACCCAACCTCCCTTCCTCTCTCCCTCCTCTCTTCCTTCTCTTCCAGGACACCCCTCCCTCAGGCCCTCAAGGCCCTAGTTTCTTTCTCTGAGTCCCCCTGGGGCCCTGCAGGCTCTGGGGTCTGAGATGCCCCCTTGGCTGTGTCGAGAGCTGCCTGTGTCACTGCATCTGTGCGGTTACTATAGCATCTACCTTGGCTCAGGGCAGGGAAGTGGAAAACAGGCCAGAGAGTGATGAGGCTGCATGTTCTCATCTGTCCCCTGAGACCCTGGCCGCACAAGGCATCTCTCCACACTGAGGCCATGGGCTGCTCTCTGGGCCTTGAGCCGAAGTCCTGTCCCGCCTTGGGCCAGGGTGGGTGAGGGGCTTCCCTCCTTTCAAGTCTGGCCAGTGATAGCTGGGGAAGCGACTTGGAGAGACGTCTGGCTGGCCAGGCCCCGGGGCCGTAGGTAGCGGATTGATAGGTGCCCTCTGCCTGGTCCCGAGAGACTCCCCCTCTCCTCCCACACCTAGGCCTCTGCACCTAGGGCTGTGGAGGAGTTAATCTGCCAGTCACCCCCGTTCCTGTCCTCCAGGCTGGGAAGCGCAGCCCAGGAGTTGCCTCCACTCTCCTGGCAGGCTTGCTAGGCTGGGTGGGTGAGTGGGGCTGAGTGTGTTATGGTGGGGGGCGCTGCTGGGTATAGGAGGAGGGTGTGCTTGTACTCAAGGGGTAGGCCCCTGGGACCCCTGGCTGCCTCTTTCCCCGGGCCAAGTGAGCCCCTGGTGGCTGTGAACCAGCTGTCTCTGGGCTCAGTTGTGGCCTGGAAGGTCTGTTTGTGGCTCAGGCCTCAGGAGGTCCCTTCTTCAATCCTCCCATAGTGAGTCATACTGTTGCTGGCTCAGTCCCACCTGGTTTCCTGAAGGTGTCACTCAATGCCTGGATCTGGCAGTGAACCCAGCTCTCTGAGAAGAGCCCCTGTCCCAAACAGCTCCCACCAGACTGCCAGAGACTCCAGCTTGGGGCTGGTTGTGGCTTCTTCTTAAGTAGCACTACACTGGAGATAGTAGGAGCTCTGGGCTAGTCCCTGGCTATTTAGCAATGAACAAGATAGCTGAGGTCCCTGAGGCACGACAGACATTAAACAGGCAGTGGGTGGGAGCAGAGGCCCTTTGGGTCCAGGGAGAGCCAGTGCACAGACCTGTCAGGCCCATGAGCCCACAGACTGGAAAGTCTGGAACTATCCCAGCTGAGAGCTGGATCTGTACAGCCTGTTGAAGCCTCTGCCCCACCTTCCCCAGTCAGAGCCTCCCCTGACAGCTCACAGGGGCTCAGGCCAGGCTAGCTGGGGATTGTTTCAGGGGAGGTCCCTGAGTCACCGAGATGGGAGTCCCCACGGCCAAATTTGCCTGGCTCTGGGCTCTGGTTTCCTCTCTGTGGCAGGTGGCCCTGGGACCCCAGCCTGCCTGCTCAGGAGCTGCTGAGGTTAGGGTGGGGGTTGGGGAGGAGGCTGTCTTGAGATGACCTGGGGAACTCGGTGCAGATCCGGCCTCCTCCAGAATTCCAGCCCCTCCCTGCCTATTCTCCCATTTCTCTCCTGTCCGAAATCAAATCCCTTTTTAGAGAAACCTGAGATGACTCTGGCAGGACAGCTGCTGCTCAGAGCCCACTGAGAATACAACCAATTAAATGGGGAAATATGGGAGAAGACCTCCACAGCAGGGAAGCGCGAGTCCATCAGAAGAATAAACAGACACGAAACGACAGGGGGCTACTGCTTCTCGCTCCTGAAGCTGTTTATCTTGAATGAAAAACACTAGAAAAATTCCACTTTGCAAAGGCTGCGCCCCTACCATGCTCATAATGAATACCAGAGGAAAAAACCCTGAAGTGTGTTCAGCTGAGACCACATCTACCTAGAGTTTTTTCTAACAAGCTTTGTTACCTGGGGCTTCAAGACCCATTTAACCCACTCAACATGTGGAGTCGGATGCAGGAGTCTCTGGAATGATGTTACCATCACAGGTGACACCCCCATTGAGAAGATCCCAGTAGCAGCAGCGATGCAGCCCTTACTCACCACCCTGGGTTTGGGGCCCCGGGAGGATGGAGGAGAGAAGCCAAGAGGTATCCTAGCCCTCTTTCTCCAGGATGGGGGAGGGCTTGGGGGAGGGCTTTGGGGAGGGTGTGTGGGAGAATCCAAAAAGCAGTTTGTAGAGTAGTGTCAAGGACCAAGGCCTTCCCAGAGGGCCCATCTCTGCTGGCAGGTGGACCAGGCTCAGGTGGAGGTGAGGACTTCTTGGATGTTTCCTTGAACCCTGAGGGCTCTGAGTCCTTGCTGGGAGAGACCAGGTTGAGCCAGGTGAGGAAGAGAGGGGAGAATAGAATCAAGAACTTCCAGGGATCCCACTCTTAGTGCTGAAGTTCCTGGAGATAAACAGTCAAATAACCACCTTCTAAAGATACTGGATCTTCCAACCTTCACTTCTGTCAGAGTTGGGGCATTTTCAGATACGTCAGTACCATTCATAGCATCTGAGCTGCACAGAATCTTGGAATTAGAACATCTTTCGTACACTCAGAGATGCTTTTTTGTATAATCTTTGAATTGCCAGGTCTAAGCATCTTGTCTTTATACAGAATCCTGGAATTACAGGATCACAGATGCCTTCATGGACTCACAGGCCCACGGAATCTTAGAATTTAGGAATCTCTACAAGTCTTTGAACATGGAATCATTCAGAGAAACTTAGAGTTGAAATAGAAATCTCGGAATCACAAGATAACCTTAGTCCAACTCCCTCCTGTAATGTGGGAAGCTCTCTCTTCACTGTTTTGCAATAACTTAAACACTTCTAGGGACGGGGTGCTCATTACCTGTCAGGGCAACTTGTCTCACTTTTGAGCAGATGTAGCTGTGAATGCTGAGCCTAAATCTGTCCTCCTGTGAATTCCCACCCTCTCTTGCTGGCCTCACCCCTTGCCATCCCCCATTCACCTTAAAGAGCCAAGTGTATAACAAGTAATGTTGATACCAAGGCAAGATTAAACTCTTGCTCTGGCCAAAACAATAACTTTTGAGGGCTAAGGGGCTATGGAAGGTGTGTGCCATGACATCCTCTGACAATGACATTTATTCCCTCCTTTTGGTGCCCTGCCTAGAGCAAGCCATCTGCAGCCCGCCCAGCCTGCATGGTACCCCTCCAGCCCCTACAGATGCAGAAGGTTGAGCAAGCTAGAAACCACTGGAAAAATCATCGGAAAAAGCAAGATCTGCTTCCAGCAAAATCCCAGCCAACAACAAGATGGAATGATTTGATGATGAAACTGAGCACCATTCGGACTGTACGAGCTGGATTTTATTAGTTTGTTTTGAATGTCCTCTGGGGGTGGGTGGGGGTGGGGTGGGTAGGCTCAGTCTTGTGTGAGCCTTGGCCCTGGCACCAGCCCATGGCAGAGCTGGAAGTGTGGGACCTGGGGCCAGACTGCCTGGTCGGAATCTCAGCTAGATCTCATACTAGCCATGTGACCTCGGGCAAGTTCCTAATTTCTCTGTGCCCGTTTCCTCTCTGATAAAGCAATATGATGGGCATATATCTGGTATGATCTAGCCTTGTTCACTTAGGCAGACTTGTTTCCTTCCATCCAGTAGTTCACACTGTCATTTGTTCAGTGCATTCATTCATTCTTGCTCTTACCCATTCACACCATTCGTTACTACATTCATTCAGGCATCAGTTCATTTGTTCCTGCATTTGTCAATGCATTAATTCACACACACATCTGGGCATGATCAACCCCACTGTTCAGCCTTTTTCCAGCCTGTGGGCAGACAGACCAGGCCCCAGAAAGGGCTCTGAACATGGCTGGTAGAAAACATGTGATTCCTCCCATGTCACTTAAAGGTGCTGGAATTGTAGGATCTAGGGCATTAGAGCATTTGGGTCTCATGGTCCAGGAGCCCCAGATCTCTGCCCCACCACCCCCTCCTCCCAGGTCTCTCAGGGACTGGGCACTAATGGGTGGACCCCGGAGGTGACCGGAGCTGCTCATCAGAGGGAAGCCTGCCACCACTCAGTCGTGTCTGTGTGACCTGGGCTAGATCACCGTCCCTCACTCTGCCTGGGGTGTCCTTTCACCCCGGGCTTGGGGTAGGACTTATCTGAGCATCCAGGTGGCTCTGGGTAGGAGAAGGCTCTGCCTTGGCTGCCTTTGCAGAGAGCAGAGGCCCTGGTTTTATAGAGGGGTATTATGGTGTAAGAACACAAAATAGCAGAGACTCTTTATTCCAGAAAATTAAGTCATCCTTTTTCTTTCTTTCTTTTTTTCTTTTTTTTTTTTATTATACTTTAAGTTTTAGGGTACATGTGCACATTGTGCAGGTTAGTTACATATGTATACATGTGCCATGCTGGTGCGCTGCACCCACTAACTCGTCATCTAGCATTAGGTATATCTCCCGATGCTATCCCTCCCCCCTCCCCACACCCCACAACAGTCCCCAGAGTGTGATATTCCCCTTCCTGTCACAATGAGATCACATGGACACAGGAAGGGGAAGTCATCCTTTTTCCTTGAGCATCTCACTTCTGACCAAGAAAGGCTGGTGGTAGATACTGGGCCCGGTTCAGGGCTGGCTCTGCTGACCCAAGAGGCAATGAGACAGATCTTGTCCAAAATCCATTCTGTGTGTTACAGTGATCTGAGGGCATCCTGCAGCTAAGTGCCCACTGGTCGGCTGCACTAATTAATTGATTTTATTGCCTATACTTGAGGCCTCTGGAGCCTTGGCATGTAAATACATGCAAATGAGCAGAGGAGCGGGTTGAATCCAAAGCCTGGGGGAGTATCTGCCTGGATTGGGCTAATTTCTCTGCTCACCTTTCCTGCTGTAATCCTACTGTGTTCTCAGGGAGCAGGAGAGTGGGGGACAAGGAGAAGGGGCCTTAGAGCCAGAGACACCTGGGTTCAAAGCCCAGCCCACCCCTTCCTGCTGTGTGTGGTCGTGGGCGAGTCCCTGCACCTCTCACTCTACCTGTCTCCATCATTGCGGGGCGGGGGTGGGTGGGGGGTGGGTAATGATCTTCCTGCCCTGCAGGGCTCTCATGGGCCTGAGGAAGCAGCACTCAGGAAACATGCCTCACACCCTTGCTGTAAGAAGCAGTGCAGCTTAGAGCTCCTAAATTATGTATTTCTGAGGTGGCGGGGAGGAGAGTGCAGTCATCTGGGCTTCGCAGCCCTGGCAGAGCAAGTGCTCCTTGAAAGGAGGTGTTGTGATTTCCCCTAATGAATGATGGCAATTGCTCCTTAATCCAGCCCTCGCCTCCTTTCCCGTCCAGTACGGTATGTTTTATGTGTGACCTTTGCTGAAACACAACAATCTCTCTTCACATATTGGGGGAATTACAAGAAAGCTTGGAATTTAAACATCCTGAAAGATTTATTCTATGTAGTGGGTGGAATAACCCTCACAAAAAACATACAAATTATGTTAGGAGAAGTAGGTTTGAGGTGGGCTCCAGGCCTGGCTGGAGCCTCTGATGAGTGGGGCTGGGGACTGGAGGCTGCTCTGATCAAGGGTTCATGAAGAAGCTTCTTTGATTCTTGGTTCTGTCTGCATTGTATGCAAGTTATAGCATTTGATGGGCTTTGTCAGGACTGGTGGGTGCTGAGGTTTACTGAGCACCTACTGTGCACCAGGGCTGCCCCCATCAACCCATGTGCTGTCCCCTGACATGGACATGGCCATTCCCACTGTCCTGGAGGAGACTCTGAGCTCCTGAGGATGATTGACTTGTCCCAGGCCACTCAGCTCGTTAAGTGGCAGGAGGGGAATTTGAACCCAGGTCTGGTTGACCCCAAAGTCCCTGCTCTTCCCCTGACGCCATACAGGAGGGACAAGGGGACTTGTACATCAGGGGGAGCGAGACTGCAGACATTGGTGGTAGGACTTGCCACTGATCCAAGCCTGGGCTTGGTCCACAGTTAGTTCAGCTCAACGCTGGGTCTTTTCCTGTGAAGCACAGGCTGCTCACTTGGAGGTGGGTCCCATGAGGGCTGTTCCTGGGCCCCGGGAATGCACATCTCACTGGAGGAGCCAACATTCCAAGCAGACAGTGGGGAGAGAGATATGAAGGCATTCTGGGGAAGCCCAAGTCACCCCTGAAGAGGCAGGCTGTGGAGACGACACTGAAGTCACAAACGGGCTAGGAAGGGCGCCTGGGCAGGGGGCTGGGAGGAGCGGAGGCCGGGGTGGGAGTCGACTGGCAGATGCATTCATTGAGCAAACCTCCACTGATACCACCAAGGAAACTTGTTGTTCTCTCCACTGCATCCTGTTCCCCCCCACCTTTCTTCTCTTCCTCCCCACTTCCTCCTCCTTGTCTCCTCCTCTTCCTCTTCCTTACTCTTCTGTCCTTCCTCCTTCTTTTCTCCTCCTCTTCTTTCTCTTTCTCCTTCCTCTCTTCTCTTCCTCTTTTTCTTCCTCCTCTCTTCTTCCTCATCCCCTCTTCCTCCTTGCTTCCTCTTCCTCCTCTCCCTTCCACATCCTCCTCCCATTCTCCTCCTCCAGGTAGAATGAACCCCTGCTATCTTCCAGGTCCCAGTGTAGGCAGCACCTCCTTGGGGAGCTCCCTGATCCCCCAGGTTGGGCTAGGGGACCCTGTAGCTCCCACACCCTCTGTGTCTCCCTCATCAGATCCCACGGTGCTGCCATCATCTGTTCCTCACTGGACTGGGGGCCTGGAAAGCAGTGATGGCTTCTCTGTCCCCGTGGTGACTGAATAGCTCTGCCCTCCCTGGCTGCGGGGGCTGGACCAGTTTCCTCACCACTCAGACCTCAGTGTCCTCCTGTCAGAGGGGTGGCAGTCCACATCCCCCAGGCTTGTGCGAGGGCTCAGGCACAATGATGACACTGGCAAGGTGTGAGCTCCGCTAGTCTCAGCCTCCCCTCCTCCCTCTGGGCTTCCTTCCTCCTATCCGTCCTCATCTCCACCTCTGAGGGGCCTGGGCTCCATTCTCCTGCAGGACACCCCACCTCCCAACCTTCAGAGGAGAGAGAATGAAAACCTCCTCCAGCACCATGTCCTAAAGTTCCCGCTTAATTACTGGTGCGGTGCGCTGAGCAGCTAAGGCTGCGCCTTTCCAGCTCTGGCGCCACATGGAGTGCGAGACACCTGGCTCCTCCCTGATGCACTTCTTTCTGTTTCTGCCCTTCAGGCTTTGTGTCTGTCTGAATCTGCGTCTGTTACTCTGTGTTTTATATTTGGAACTCAGGAGCGAATGACGATCCTTTATAGAGATGAATGGAGGTGGGAACAGAGATGTCCTGGGGGCAGGACCCCAGTTGGGGGTCACACAGCTAATGACAGTCAGAGACAGAATTCAAACCCATTAATTAACACACTAATTCATGTAATGAATGTTTATCAAAGTGCAGTTCTGTGCCACAACTTGGAAGGCCTGAATTTAGTAAAATCCAACATTATCTAAGGGCGTTGTGTGAACTGACTTGGCACCTGTGCATGGGGGCATTGCCTGGCCTGTTGCCCAGGCTGGAGAGCAGTGGCACAATCCTAGCTCCCTGCAGCCTTGACCTCCTGGGCTCGAGTGACCCTCCTGCGTCAGCCTGTGTTGACTTGGTAAGTGTGGGTTTCCTTTCATTCTCATAGCAGTGTGGGGAAGAAGATACTGTTATCCTCACATTACTCAGGAGGACACTGTAGCTCCCAGAGGTGAAGGAATGTGAATTGAAGGCGTCCAGCTAGGAAAGCATGGAGGTGGGGTCCAGCCTGAGCCCCTGGACTCCGTGTCCAGTGCTCTTCCCACAGATGGGGTCAGCTGTTAGGAATGAGGTGAATCATATGTGTGGGGGTGGGATCTTCGGATAAAAAGGCCCCAAGTCTGGGATTAGAGGAGGGGGAGGGGAGGGGCCATGTCTCTCTTCTTCCCTCTCTCACCTCACTCCTATCATCTGTCACTGAGGCCTGAGACTCTGTCTCAGAAACATTCCCTGAATCATTTCAGGTTGAACATGGGCCCTACTGCTTAGTAGGGGGACTTTGGACATATCCTCAACCTCACTAAGCCCCTGATTCATCACTGGAGATGCCCAAACTTAGCATTTTCAGTGGCTGGCACACTCTGATGAGGAGCAGAGGTGAGATGCTCAGCATAGGGCTGGGCGCATAGTGGGTGTCCAGTGACCACTAATGAATGAGCCGATTTTCTTGCCTCCTCCTTGTGTCTGGGTCACCAAGTCCCATTCATTCCACCTCCTGCCTCCTAATGGAATCTGTCTCTTTTGCTCCAACCCAGGTGTTCATTGGGACCAGGCCACCATCCTCTCCATTAATGACTGAGGCAGTTTCTCACTTGGCCTGCCTGTCTGTAAAGGCAAATCCACTCATGGCTTCTGGTTCAAGGAACATGACATAACAGAAGACAACAGAACAAAATGCAAAAAAAAAAAAAAAAAAAAAAACACAAAAAACCCCAACACCCAAACAGCCTTCAATGGCTCCCAGCTGTCTTCAGCCTAATACCCAGCTCTTAGGCACAGCATTTGATAACCCCCTGAGTTCACCTGAATCACGGCTTCAGCCTGATTTCCTGCTGTTCCCCCAAAATGCCCGCCACTCTGGCCACACGGGAATCTTCCCTCATTTCTATCTGGGTCAGACAGGGCCATCTTAATGAAGGCGGTGTAATTGGGGGTGGGCAGGGTGGAAAGTTCAAGTGAATGAGGATAAACCTAGGAAGGGCCTCAGGTCCCCCTCCCCTGAGGCCCAGAGCTTCCCGTTGTCCTGGTAGGGGGTCCAGCTTGGCTCTGGCCCTTGTTGTGGGGCCCCCTCAATCCTGCCTCAAGGTTTACCCTCTCACCTCTCAGCTTGGCACTTCTCCTTTCCTCTGAATTCTTGCTCTGCCTGCTGGGGTATCTACTCATCCATGGCTGCCTCCCAGCGACTCATTCTAATACTCCTGAAAAAGAAATCCACACCTTGGAATAATTCCTGTTTTCTGCAAAGCAGGCAAATGTTAATTATGGTCAGTATCTTCCTTTCTGTCTCCTTTGGAAATCTCCATCTCTGAGCTCTGTGATAAAGGAATTAGGCTCTGATTAGCGGAAGGCAACGCCATTCTGAGATCGTGTTTCTCTGTTCTCAGAGATTACAGGCAGCAAGGGATAAAGGAGAGAAAGAAGAGGGAAAAACAAAGAAAAGAAGAGAGAAAGAGAAAAATAGAGAAAACAGCTGTTCATTATGCTGGAAATCGAAGCCCAGGGCTTTGCACACATCCCTGGGGGTGGGGGGCAGCGGGTGACCGTGGATGAGACCAATAAAACCTGCAGAACCAGAGGTTGGTTTTTATGCCTGTGACACCTGCACACATTGTACTTTCCACACCGCTTGGCTTTAGCAAAACCACAGTGATTTGTCAGAAGAAAAAGATCAAGCATGCCGCTGAGCTGTCTGGATCCCGGGTACAGATCTGGGTAGGTGAGGTGCAGCGGGTTTCCATGCAAATAGCCCCAGGCCCAGCCATTGTGGGCCCATAGCAGGCTCTGATAGTTCCAGGGCTGGAGATGTGATAGGGATCAAAATGGGCCAGGCTTTCTTCCTGAGTTAGAGCCCGCCTCTGGGCTGCAGAGGTCTATTGGCAGGGGCACACAGGGGAACATGTGCACCCAGCTGGGGGTCTGCTGTAGCTAGCGATCTCAATAGCCTGTGCACGGAAATGCAGCAGGTCACAGGAAAGCTAGTCTGCACAAAGCTATGGTCCTCCTGCACCCGAGGTGCACCCGAGGGAGCAGCCATTTCTTGCAAAGTCCCCAGCTGGGAGTCCCTGGGGTATCTCGCGTGGGTTCACAAACCAACCCACCAGGTATGGTCACCAGGTGGAGGCTGTGCTGTTCTCCCCCTGGCTGTCACTGATCTCTACTCGGGAAGCCTCTAGAGGTGCCTGGAGGTGCCCTACTGGTGGTGCCCCAGCAGGGATGAGGATGACAGTGTCCATGCCAAGGGGGCTGGGTCCTCAAGACCCCAGAGTCACTCGAATGCTGCAAACCTCAGAAGTAGAAGAGAGGAGAAGATTTACTATACAGGGATAGGGAGAAGGCAGGGAGGCTTTCTGGAAGAGGCCTCTAATCTGGGTTTTGCTGGATCAATAGGGGTTTTCCAAGTGGATAAGTTAGAAAAAGGATCTTGAGAAGAATGCAATGCACAGTGGAAACAAGATCTGCGTATGGTTCAGGGGAGGAGGCCACACAGGGCTGGGGAAGGCTAGGTTAAGAAGGGCCTTGACTCATCAGATCATTTGAGGTCAGGAGTTCGAGACCAGCTAGGCTGACATGGCGTAACCTCATCTCTCCTAAAAATACAAAAATTAGCTGGGCATGGTGGCGCATGCCTGTAATCCCAGCTACTCAGGAGGCTGAGCCAGGAGAATGGCTTGAACCTGGGATGCAGAGGTTGCAGTGAGCCGAGATCTCACCATTGCACTCCAGCCTGGGCCTCTGTCTCAAAAAAACCACCCAAAACCAAACGAAGGGCCTTGTCCTGTCAGGCTAAGGGGTCTCTGGTTACCCTGCTACTCAGGCCTGTTTCTGTCCCTTCCTGGCCACTGCTGACTGACGCCAGTGAAGGGCTGTCAGCCTGCCTGGATCTAACCACTCTGCCTTTTGTGCTCCTTTCCAGATCTCCCCTGGCCACAGAGTTGTCTGCAGGTACATGGTGTGGGGGTTGGAGTCTGAGCACTGGAAAAGGCCAGATTTAGACACATAGGATTTTAAAAAATAATAGTGAAGCAACTGGAGGCTGATGCCGAGCTGGCAGGCAGTGTCAACAGCCCAGGTTCTGGAATCGGAAAGACTGGACTGACTGCTTTGAGTCTCTTCAGTGACTTGAGGAATATGATGTTGGCCCCAGGAGGCTGTTATTAAGATAGTAACAATAGCCACCTTTCACCAAGCGCTTACCAGATACCAACAGCCCTCTACACACTCTTTCAATCCTCTTCACACCCCATTAAGCTATGCTTGGCAGGAAGCATATAGTAGCTGCTCAACTCACAGTGTTTCCCCCTGCCCCTAAATCTCTGGGAGCACCAAGGAGAGTTTCCCGTGGCTGTGATTTAGTGGCTCTGAGATCCCTCCCCTGCTGCCTCGTTTGGCCCTCCATGGCGTGTATATCCCACCACTGTCCCTGGCTCATTGGAGATGCATATTCACTTTGAATTTGCAAAGGGCACTGTCCTCAGGAAACTGGGGTGTTGACTTCACGATGTGCAAGGCCCTGAGGACCAGGGTCAGGCCATGCGCCCGTGTGGGGTGTTGAGTGGCTCCTTATCTCTCTCTCTCTCTCTCTCTCTTTCTCTTTCTCTCTCGCTCTCATCTACTCAGTCAGGCTGGTCTATCAGACTCTTGCTCTATTTCTTCCCTCTTGTTCTCTCTCCCTTGTATTCACTTGATTCTTCCCCTAGAAACCCAGATGGAGGAAAGGGGGTGACAGGAGGATGGGCACTGTGGAGCCTTGTGGTCTGCGATTAGAACCCTTGGGTTGACCCTGAGTGTGATGAGGATGCGAACCTTGGTGGTTTGGGAGCAGAGGAGTGACATGCTCTGATTGATGGGTTACTGTGACTGGCTGCTGGGTCGAGGAGAGTCTGCAGAGGGTGGGCGTGGATAAAGCAAGGCATCCCTGTGGGCAGGTGAGAAAGGCAGGTGGCTGGACCAGGGAAGTCGTGGTCATGGGAAGTGGTCAGTTTCTGGCCATGTTTTGAAGTTAAAGCCATCAGGATTTGCTGGCGGATTGAATGTGGGTGTGGCAAGTGAGGTGTCAAGGAGGACTCCAAGGTTTAGACTGAGCCACTAGACGGATGGAGTGTCATTCATGGAGATGGGGCAGCTGTGGGAGGAGCAGGCTTGGGGACTGCTGGGGACAGCAGCGAGTCTGGAGTTAAGTTTTGGATGCTGAATTTGAGAAGCCCATTAGACCTCAGAGAGGTGACATGGAACAGGCAGTTGGATATAAGTACCTGGAGCTCCAAGCTGGAGAAACACACTTGGGGGTTTTCAATGCTCAGTCCCTATTTAAGCCTTGAAACTGGCTTGGGTGACCTAGGCAATAAGGCTAGACAGAGAGAAGAAGAGATCTGAAGACCCAGTCCTGGGGCGTTCCCATATTTGGAGGACATGGTGATGACAGAAACAGGCAAAGGAGGCTGAGGAAGGGTCCCAGTGCTTCCTCCCCTTCCCTGGAAGCCCCCAGACCCAGCCTGCGGACATGCCCAAGAAAGAAAGATGGAGAAAAAAAATAAGCCCTTCCAACTTGTATTGGGAGTCAGAGGGGAGGTAGTACATGATGTGGGGGTTGAAATCGGAGCACTGGAAAAGGCCAGATTTGGGCACACAGGATTTACAAAAATAGCAGTTAAACAGCCTCTTCTCAAGTTGATGAGCTGCTAGAAAAAGCCGCACTAAATTAAAGGGTTGTGCTGTCTCTGCACTTACAGATTCCCCGCTCCTCTCTCCCTACTATCTGCTTCAGCCCCCCCAAGGAAGTCCCACAGCCTCCCCTCTCTCATTCCTTTTTTTTTCCTCCTCCCTCCTCCCCCAGAGCTGTACCCTGAGAGGTTCCAGTGCAAGCAGAGAGCTGCGAAAGGGAGGAGGGCAGGAGGCGGGTCAGCTCCTCTCCCTCAGCACCCACCCCAGCCCCTGCGTTCCATCCCTGTCTAGGAGCCATGGAGGATCCCAGAGGGTCCCTCCTGCTGACAGGTGCCCCTGCCTCTACCTCCACCTCCTCTTAACAGTGGGGGTGGGGGAAGTGCAGGACCTAGGGGCTCTTGACTTCAGCTCCTCTCCCCTGAGGAAGGAGGCCCACATTCATGGCTAACCAAGACTGGCCTTAGTGGCTTCGCCCCTGCTGGGCCTCCACTCCCTCCGCAGCCTGAGCTGGGAAGGACCCTGTCTCCTGGCTGCCCCCAGCACCTATGGCTCCTGGCGGGGGTGCATTTCAAGATATTCAGGGAGGAGGAAGCTGAGCCTAGGTCGCAATCTCTTACCGAAAAGAAATTTATAAAATGCGTAAGGCATAGCACTCACGCAGCTGGCACTAACTGGGTGGCCACCCCGCTCGGCTGCAGGTGAGGAGGTGGGGGCTCAGGGAGGTCGAGAGGAGCAGAGGAGGACCCAAGTCCAGCTCTGCCTGCCACTCGGCCCTGGCTCTTTCCATTGTTGGGGGCGGCTCCGAGGCTTTGTTATTCATTCACTCATTCCTCCAGAACACCAGAAGCCCGGCCCCTGGGAAGCTTGGGTCCAGTAGTGGCCCCAGAGAAGACAGGGCAGGGGCCCAGAGGGGTGCAGAGGAGCTGGGGAGGGGAGGACACTGGTTTGCTTGCGGGGAGCAGGGGAAGCGAATGGGGCGCTCTGCTGGGAGGGACTGAAACCCACTGGTACTGGCTTAAGTCACAGCTGGGACCTGACTCCCAGGAGAGGTGAGGTGGGGAGGGCAGCAGGACCTGAGGGAGGGGACTGCCCTTTCTCCCTCTCGGGTCCCAGCTCAGGGCCAGCCTTCCGCCTCCCGCCCTCCGGCTCCAGCCCTCCGTCTCCCGCCTTCCCTCGCTCAGGTCCAGCCTGTGGACAGGGCCCGGTCCGGGTCTCGGGGCAACCCAGGAGTTGATTGGTCCGACTGGCTTCAGGTGTCCACCCCGGTCCAATTAGCTGTGGCGGGGGCGTGGCCACACATCATGTGCAGGTGCCCGGGGCCGTCCTAGGGTCCAGAGGGGGCGGGCGTTGGGGGGCGGCGTCCCAGGAAGGGACTGTCAGGGACTGGAAGCCCAGGGCCTGGGGGGGGGGTTGTCGGGGGCTGTGGGTGACGTAGGGCGGGTGCCGGGCGGGGCGTCGCTGTGCTAGGACGCAGAGGGGACGCGGCCCTGCCGGTCGCCGCGCGGTGGCATCTCTCTCCGCTGTCACCTGGAGCAGAAGGAGCTTTCCCGGAGGAGCCTCGCTCTCCTCACACAACGCCCTCTTTCCTTCTCCGCTTTGCTCATCACGCTGGTGCTGGTTTAATTCATTTGTCGGGTTCCTCGACGGTCGTCCTTGTTCCCACTGGAAAGTCAGTTCCCGGGGAAGGGGGCCCCCGTCTGTCTCTTTCCCAGCCAAGAGGCTGCTGGGCCCGGGAGGCGCCCACCGTGGGGGAAGTCGGAAGTTATTTAATATTATTAACAGCTGTTAACATTATTTGAGCACCCAGTGTGTGTGGGCCCCGTGCTGAGAGCCTCTCACCCGCTGTCGCATTTGATCCCCACAACAGCCCCTGGCAGAGGTGACAGTGCTGTCACCTTGTTACAGATGGGGGATCTGAGACCCTTAGAAGCAAAGCTCCTGACCACATGGGTAGCAAAGCCAGGACTTGAGCCCAGCCTGTCTGACTCCAGGTTCATCCTCAGAACCATGCACCATGCTGCCCTGCTGTGTGCCAGGCCTTGTGCTGGGAACACAGATGGAGGATGCACTGTCCAAGTGGGGCCCATGATGAGTCAAGGAGTTGAGCTCTTCACAGTGGGTCATGAAAGGTGTTGGTGTTTGGCTGACTCCCCTGTCTGGACCTCAATCAACGGATGGGAAAACTGAGGCCCAGATTGAGGCAGGGGCTTGCCTGATGTGACAGAGCCCAAGTCCTCCAGGTGGGACGTGAGAGATGAAGGGGGGTGGTCAGAAGCTGTAGGTCCCTCTGGTGGTGTTTGTTCTCCAAGGATGCAGAGCTGAGGGGCTCAGACCCTTGGCCGTCCAGGGCCCAGCACAGTCTTGGGTGGGGTGCGAGGCTTGCTGTGTGGGCTTCAGGGGGATTAAGTGAGCAGCCAGCCACGTGTGGGTGGATGGAGTGGAGATGGGAGGGAAAGGGCTACTCCCTTGAATTCAGGTCATGTGGACATGATGTCAGGGCAGGTGGTTGGAAAAAACAAAACAAAAAACAAAACAAAACAAGACAAAACAAACAAACAAACAAACAAAAAAACCATAGGAAACTACAGAAACAACAACCCAACCTTACAGAGTATTATTCAACATATTTGGTGGGTACTGAAGACCAAGAACTTTCTAAAGTTGAAATGTTGTGAAGTTGTCACTTTGTAAAGAAAGAAAGAGTCAGTAGGGCCTGTACCAGTAGGGATGGGGTGGCCTTTGTCCCTGATCCCCCCTGGGAATCCTCCTGCACTCCCAGGAAGGGTGGTGACGAAGGTCTCTGTGACTGGCCACTGTAGCGGAGCTGGGGGCTGCACGATAGCATTGACCCCCTTGGATTTGTCTTGGCTGCCTGGAGATAATGGTTTTTCCCTCAAAGCCCTTGCATTCTCCAGAAGGGACCTTGTCTAGTTGTCCCCTGCTGGTCCCCAGGCTCAGCATGGTGCCAAGTAGTGTGCAGTGGATGAACGAATAAGTGCAAAATCCTTTACCTTTTCCCTGACACTCACTCAAGTACGCACGCAGGGCAGGGGCTATATAGCAAATTGTACAAGGTTTACACAGCACCCACTTAAGACTGGAACTCCTGTTCCTGGGCCCACAGAGCAGTTCCAGAGAAGGAGAGGTGCCAGATCTTGCAGCGCAGTGGATGGAGGCTCTGGAAATGGAGAGCGTCTGGGTTTCAACCAGCTTGGGCAACCAAGTGAGACTCAGTCTCTACAAAAAGAAAGAAACATTGGCAGGGTGTGGTAGTGTGCACCTGTAGCCCCATCTACTTGGATGCTGAGGTGGGAGGATCCCTTGAGCTCAGGAGTTTGAGGCTGCAGTGAGCTATGATCGAGCCACTGCACTCTAGCCTGAGTGACAAAGGGAGGCCCTGTCTCAAAAAAAAAAAAAAAAAAAAAAAAAGAAAGAAAGAAAGAAAAGAAAGAAAAGAAAGAAAAGAAAGTATTTCATTGTGGGCAGCATGCTAAACTTCTGAGTCTGTTTCCTTTTCTATAAAATGCTACTTCAGAAGCTATTTTCAAGAATTAGGAAAAAGAAAAGCATGTGGACCACTTAGCACAGAGCTGGAGGGCTAGGCATGTAGTAGACAAGGAAGGAATGATATTATTTAGGATGATAATGATGATTGGCCTTGGGGGCAGGGGCCTCATCTGTCTTGTTCACTGCAGCATCCCTACGGCCTGCCCTGGCCTGGCACATAGTAGGTGCTCAGTGCATGTAGCCCCTAGACTCCACTGCCAGCAGCCTGAGGTCTTCTCTGTGCAGTTGGATGGATCCTTCCTGATCCCCCTTCCACCAGAGACAGCAGCAGACTCTCAAGGAAGGAGCAATTTCACGGGATTCTCAATCTCTCTTTTTCCCTTCAGTGCCGATCCATTTCCTTATTGGCTTCAGTGGCTTTGTGTGCCAGCTTGTCTCTGGCAGAGCTGGTGGCAAAATGACAGGGAGTCAAGGTCTTCATGCCCTTTGCTCCAGCTTTTATCCACTTGATTTCATGGGGCTGGAGCTGTAGCTGCCACTCAGCTGGAGAAATGTCAAAATGATGTTAAATCACAGGACGCAGGCAGGTGACAGGAGAACACTTGTCACCCACCTCTTGGCTGTCCCCCTGGTCCCAAGCCCTCAGCAGGGAGGGATCATTGTTCCCTGAGGGCCCAGCTTATTTTATCTGCGCTTCTCCATAATCACAGTCTTGCAAGCAATTTTCTCGAGGTGAGAGCTGGCGGTGGCCAGGCACATGCACTCATAGGTTGTAGTTGGGGAGGGCTGGCATGGCAGGCCTGGGAACTTTGTGTGAGGACAGCAATGGGGGTGGAGAACCCAGGGGAATGGACTAATCGCAGGCAACTGCTGGGCTGGATTCTCTTTTTAGTTTTAATTAGTTTTTTAAAATATGAAAGTGATGCAAGCTCACTGTTAAAATTCAAGCAGTGTAGAAGAGTGTAAGGATTTTAAGTGTTTTGTCCCCCAAACCGGAAACCCACCTCCTAGATGAGATACTGCAGATATTAATTACAGTGAGCTCGCTGAATCATGCCCATGGGTAGACCCCTTCAGATTCACTAGATCCTTCAGTCCTGTCATCAACACTGCAAGGTAGATTCTGCCATTGTCCTGTTTTAAAGGACAGGTAATGGAGGCTCAGAATATTAGAGTGACCCCCAAGGCCACCCAGCTGGTTCCAGAGCAGGGACTGAACCCGGCTCTGTGAGTCTTCAAGGGTTCATCCATCCCGCCTCTGCCGCCACAGTGGTTTGGCATCTGTTGTTTTTTCCTAAGCATATAATAACTTGTCTTTCCTTCACAAACATGAGATCATACCCTAAGCATCATTTGCAGCTTGCTTTTTCATTTGAGAGCATTTTCCTATTTGGATCTGTCCTATTTATTCAGTGGCTGCCTCGTAATCTTTTGTCAGAGGCACCAGTATTTATTTAGCTGGTTCCTTCCCAGTGGATGTTTAGGTTGTTTTTCAGCTTTCTGCTATTACTGGCAATGCTGCAATACACATAATCCCCTGACTTTTTTTCAAATCCTAATTTTGATTATGCAAGTGCTAGATGCATATATTCTTTTTGTCATATAGTCAAACAATTTAGATACAAAGTTGCCTGAGCTACCCTCCTCCATATTTGAATCCCTTCCCCATAATAGCCATTGTTATCAGGGTGGCACATAATCCTTATAGACCCAATTCCTATGCATTTATATGCATACATACGTATGCATTTTTATTATGGGTGTTTTAAAAAACATAATATCATGCAATATGTATTTTTTTGCATCTGCCTTTTGTTTTTACATTAGTAACATCCTAATCCTAGAAATATTTCCATGTCAGTACATATAGAGCTACTCCACTCCTCTTCTTCTTTTTTTTTTTGAGTTGGAGTCTTGCTGTTGTCTCCCAGGCTGGAGTGCAGTGGTGCAATCTCGGCTCACTGCAATCTCTGCCTCCTGGGGTTCAAGTGATTCTCTTGCCTCAGCCTCCTGAGTAGCTGGGATTACAGGCACTAGCAACCATACCTGGCTAATTTTTACACTTTTAGTAGAGACAGGGTTTCGCCATGTTGGCCAGGCTGGTCTCGACCTCCTGACCTCAGGTGATCTGCCTGGTTCGGCCTCCCAAAGTGTTGAGATTATAGGCGTGAGCCACCGTGCCTGGCCAATAACTACCTCATTCTTTTTAATGAGGCCATGTATCTTTTCCATGGCATCAACGTGTCATCTGTTAAAAAATGATTTCCCCATTGTTAAATATTTAGGTTCCTTTCATTTTTTCCTCCCTATAAAAAGTACTGCAATAAGTACCTCTATGCATGTTTCACTGTGTGCACACTGGAGTTTTTCTCTAGTGTTGATACCCAAAAGTGGAATGGCTGAGTTAAAGGGTTTTCCAGGCCAGGTTTTGTCTGACCTGTTCACACAGTTGCAGAATCCTTGGGGTGTCTCTTTTCTGGTTGGAAACCTCTGTAGCTGGTGGCTCCTTTGCCCAAGTTTTGCTCGGGCCCTCTGGGCTTGTTCTGCCCACTTGGCCTGGCAGGCTTGGCTTGGCTCACACTTCCAGCCTGGATCCCATGCCTGCCAAGGGTGAGCAAGGCATGGAGCAGTGAGGGGTGTGTGAGTGAGTGAGTGTGGGGTCTGGCCACTGTGCACAGTCAGGCACGCTGGCTGCTGCAACAGGGCAGGGAGCTCCAGGTACCTCTCTGCAAGGCTGCAGCTGGACCAAGTACACCGCAAGCAGCTTCCATGGCTGCCACTGGAGAACACAGTGGCACCCAGAAGCTTGGAGACTCCAGGAACTGCAGGGCCCCAAAGAGGGAGTCACAGCCCAGGCTTGGGGAGCTCCCAGGTCTGCGCTCCCTGAAGGGTCACAGCTCTTCTCTCCTTCTCTTCACCTGCAACATGCTGAGCAAGGGGCATGTTTCAGCCCTGTTTGTGTTATAGCTCTTTCAGCCCTGTCATTTGGCAGGTCCTGAGTTCTTGTCCTGCATCCAAGATTAATGAGATGCATGGACAAGTGGAGGGTGAGCAAGGTGAAGAGGAGCTTTATTGATTGACAGAATAGCTCAGAGGATGCCCTGGAGTGGGTAGCTCCTCTCTGCAGGCAGGTCGTCCTGTCATTCTCTGCAGCTCTCAGGAGAGAGGAGGCCCTGGAGTGGGTAGCTCCTCTCTGCAGCTGGTTGTCTCAATGTCTGCTCAGCTCTGGCTGAGCCCAGGGCTTTTATGGGCCTCAGAGGTGGGGAAGTCCATGCCAGATTGGTCCATGGGTGGCCATGGGCATACCTGGAAAAGGCACAAGTTCTCACTCCAGTACATGGGACTGGCAGCCTGGCCCCCAGCATTCAGGCTTTCCCTGAATTGAAGGTGGGGCCTCATCAGGGACCTGCCACCTTCTGTCCAGGAGCCTGTCTGCCTCCTGCTGCTGCTCATGGCACCCAGGCTGTAGGTGCCAAGGGGGCATCTGCAGGCCAGCCCTGAGCTGCCATCAGCACCCCTGGCCCCATTGGCTTTCCTTCTATGCTCATTGGTGCCCAAAGTCCAGAGGGGGCCAAAGTGTCAGGGGGCTGGCATGTCAGCACTGCCCTAAGCATGTGCACACCCAGCTGGGCTGTGACTGTGCCCAGGCTTAGTGCTGACTTTGCTCTAAGATTGGAATGGGTGCTGACAGCAGGGGGAAGCCAGGCAGTGGGAGCAGGCATTTCCAACCCTGCAAGGACAGGGGCTGCCTTCCTGGGCCCCCAAGAGTGCAGGGATGCCAGGGTCCATAGCTGCGGTTTGGGTGGCTACAGCTGTGCCCAGTTTGGGTTGGGGTGCAGGGCTCCTGCTTGCTCCATGGAGCAGGAGACAATGGGTCTGCAGCCACAACTTGGGCTGCTGTGGCTGCATCTGGGGAGCTCCTGCCCCACCAACTTGGAAGGGGTGAGGCTCCCACTTGTCCCCATTTCCTGCTGGCACCATGGAGTGTGCAGTCCCAGTTGTGCCTCACTGCTGCAGCCAGTGTAATAGCAGTGGCTGCTCTAGATGGACTGTTGCTGCCATCAACAGGAGGAGTCTGGGGAAGATCTGGGTTGTGAGTTCCAGGTTGCTGTTTGCTGCAGGCAGCATGAGGCGAGATGGCTGAGGATCTGGCCTTTCCCTAATGGTCAACTCTCCATGTCCATGTTCTTGGACAGCTCTTGGTGACACTGCCAACTCTGGGTAAGATTTCTTGGCTGTGTGGCTCTTTGGAAAGAATTGTCAGAACAACCCTGTGGGCCACCTATTGGGCCAGCCCCACACACCATTTGATACCCTGCCTCTTCCGTCTTGTACTTACTGGTGGTTGGATTGACTGATCCAGGTTGACTGGTAGTTTTGGTAGTTTCTCAGCCCATTTCTGAGTTAGCCCTGGGAAAAGTTGGGGGAAGATGTGCATTAATTTGTTCAACTACCAGCCATTGCTAGCACCTCCCTTATGCTAGGCTGGTGGCTCAGAAAGACCTCTGCCCTCAGGAGTTGCAGTTCAGTGTGGGAGATACGCTTGTACCAGCTGACAAGGGCTGTGACAAAGGTAAGTGCAGAATTCTAGGGGGATGCACAAGGGGAGTTCTGACAGTGTCTTGCAGGAGTGGTCCAAGAAAGTTCCTGTTATAGGTGATAACACTGGTGTCCTAAAGAACAAATGAGTGCTTATACCTAGAACATCTGTTTGGTTTTTCTTTATGTGTTTGCTGGCTATTTGTTGCTGATTTTCACCCTGTTTACCGAGCCTCCTCCTTCATCTGGTAATGGTCTTTCCATGTTTGTTCTGTCAATTACAGCTCTTCCGCCCCACTCTAGCCCACTTACATCACAGGGGTGGGCGTGTGACCTAGGCCTGGCCAATCAGAGTCCTGCATCCCTAAACCACAGTAACTGGTTCAGGATGGGCCAATCCAGGCTTCCCCTGGGATTTTCTGCTAGAGTTGATGGGAGACACTTCCTTTTGCCTTTGGAGTCATGGAGCTCAAAGTAGATGCTTGGGATCACCTGCCCTGGCCTCATGGGGCATGCCCAGGTGCAGTGGGAGAAACTGAGGCCACTTTGCAAAAAGAACCAGACACAAAGAGGAAAGATGGGTAGAGAGAAAATCCCGGGGCACTAAGATCTGATTCTGGCAGACTTTTCTTTTACATCAGAGCCTCTTGTTCAGCACGGGGGCCAATCATCCCACTTCTAAAGGCCTCAGCTGCTGGACTGGGGTCTGTTGCTGTGGCCTGGAGTCCTGACAGATACTGGGAGTGGGCTCATGCGGTCACGAGGGCTCTAGATTGGCAAAAAGCAGGACAACTGTGTATGAGGGTCTCCTCTGACCCAGTGCTGACTTCAGTATCTTTCCGTACTTGGTTCACTCTATCCTCTAAAACCCAAATTAAACACGACACTCTCTTTTAAAAGCTCTTCAATGCCTCCCCATTTTCCTTAGGATCAAGTCCAAACTCCTTAGCCTGCCATGCTGGGCCCTGCATGGATTGTCCCTTGCCTGTCATCCCTCACTGACCAGAGCCTAGGCTCCAGCCACACCAGACTTCCTTCCACTCCACACCCAGGCCACTCCCTCCTCCCAGCCTTTGCACATGCTGTTCTTTCAGCTTGAAAAACATTTCCTGCACTTTTCTACCTTACCCTCACCCCCATTCTTCTTTACCAGGATGACTCATACTCCCTTTCCAGTTTAGAAGTAAATACCCCTTCCTCCAGGAAGTTTTCCTGCTGTGCTTCTCTGAGCCCCCCACAGCACAGCATCATCTAGCTCTATGGCAATTATTTAACGACTTGTTTCCTTCAATGGATTCTAGGCTCTAGGAAAGTGAGTTCATGTCCGCCTTGTTCATTACTGCACTCCAGCTTCTATCACAGTGTTAATGAATATGTGGGAAATTAATCAACAAATGAGCCCCAGTTCAAGGGGCATGAGGTGTGGTGGAAACAACTCAGTTTTAGAACAAGACAGAACTGGGTTCAGATCCTGCCTGCATAGTTTATCTCTTGGCAAATCACTTCATCTTTCTGAGCCTCAGTGTCCTCAAATGCCCACCTGTTAGCAATTTAAAAAATATATTTTTTAAGAGTTGGAGGTCTCACTATATTGCCCAGGCTGGTCTTGAACTCCTGGGCTCAAGCAATCCTCTAGCCTTGGCCTCCCAAAGTGTTGGGATTACAGGCATGAGCCACAGCCCCTGGCCCCATGTTGGCTATTTTGAAAGACAGTGAAGGTGATAGTGTTTGGAAAACTCAAAAGTATGAAGCAAATGTTAAGCTTTCTTTTTAAAGTAACATGTCAATGACATCTGATAAACAGAAATTATTGTGACATATTGGTAGTGTTTTTCCACTTCAGATTGACAATAATAAATGCCTGAACTGTAAGGGAGTGGAAAAAGAAGGACACACAAACCAAGGGCTACAACATGCCAAGGTCTGTGCTAAACAGGTTGTGTACATAGTATTCATTTTCTCTGGAAACAGCTTCTGTAACTTTTACTGGAGTCATTGCTAGGTATTTTATACTTGCTTTTTTTTTTCTGTTGTATATGATGTTTCTTTTAATTTACTGATGCATGGAAATTTAATTCAATATATGTATTGATTTTGTATCCAGTAAACATGTTAAACTTCTTTATTGTTTACTTATCTGTAGATTATTTCAGATTTTCCACATAGACAACCACATCTGCAAATAGTGACAGGTTTGTTTCTTTTTGCTCCTTATACCTTTAATTTTTTTCTTTCTAACTTTCCTAGGAGTGATACTAGCAGGTACCCTTGTGTTGTTCCTGATTTCAAATGGAAAGCTATGAGCTTTGTGTCATAATGTACAATGTAGGTAGGTTTTCATAGATGCTCTTCATCTAGCTAAGCAAGTCCTATTTAATTCTTAGTTAGGAGTTTACTCATGAAAAGATATTGAATTTTATTTGCAGCTATTAAAATGTTCATATGTTTTTTCTCTTTTAATCTGTTAATATGATCCACATTGATTTTCTGGTATTAAACCAACCTTACATTCCTGGGATAACTCCAGCTTGGTCATGATACACTTACATTGCTGCATTTCTTATGCTAATATTAGGTTTAGGACTTTTATACTTATGTTCTTGAGTGAACTTGGCCTGTAATTTTCCACTCTTATATTGTTCTTGCCTGACTTTGGTGTCACGGTTTTCTTAACCTCATAAACTACAAGTGTGTTTGAGATATTAGATTTATTTCTATCTGGTGTGTTTAGAAAGCATATTATAAAACCATCTGGGCCCAGTGTCTTTGTGGGATGGTTTCTATTCCTAATCCAGGTTTTTAAATGGTTGTATGATTGCACAACTTTTAAAATGTCTTTTTGAGTCAGTTTGCATAAGTCGTATTTTTATAGGAATGAGTCAGTGTTATGTGCTTTCAAATGTACCGTTATAAAGTTGTTCTGGATATGTTTCTATTTATTTATTTAATCTCTGTAGCTTCTATGATATGATCTGTTTCCTATTATTAATGCTGTCTCTTTGTGCCTTCTCTTGCTGTTTATGTTTTTCTTTTCTCATTTCAGTCATGTGTGGGCCTTCTCTTTATTTAGTCTTTTCCAAGAACCAGCTTTTGGCATTGTTGATCTTGTCTATCGTATGTTTGCTTTACCTTCTCTATGCCTTAGTTTCCCCATCTATAAAAATAGGGACAGTAACAATGTGCATTCCATATACTTGTGAAGATGAACTGAGCTAATACATATCAGCATTGTGCTTGGCACATAATTGTTTTATGTGTTTACTTTCACTTCTATTTTTGTTAATAATTGATTTCTCTCAAATTTCTCTTCCTAAAGATCTTTTTTTAAAGAGACAGGGTGTCACTCTGTTACCCAGGCTGGAGTGCAGTGATGTGATCATAGCTCACTGCATCCTCGAACTCCTTGGGACAAGTAATCCTTCTGCCTCCACTTCTTGAGTAGCTGGGACTACAGGTGCATGCCACCACACCTGGCTAATTGGTAAATTTTCTGTCAAGATGGAGTCTTGTTATGTTGCCCAGGCTGGTCTCGAACTCCTGGTCCCAAATGATCCTCCCACCTTGGCCTCCCAAAGTGCTTGGATTACAGGCATGAGCCACCACACCAGGCCATCTTTTCTTAAATTTCTTTAGGTTTGTTCTGTTCTTCCCTTTCTAACTTCTTAATCTAGACACTTAGCTCATTGATTTTGAGTGCTTTTCTTTTCTAGTGTGAGCATTTAAGGCTATAATCTTCTAAATATCGCTTTTACTGCATCCAACAAATTTTAATGTTTTGTAGCAACATTATTGTTTTTCTGTATATTTAAACGTTTCCATTATTATTTCTACTTTTATTTTGAAGTGTTGAGGAATATGTTGTAATTTCTAACCACATAAGCATTTTTCGCTTTCTAAATTCATTTGTAACCTAATCGTTTTGTGATCTGAGACTGTGTACAAATCCTTTGATACTTATGGAACGTACTTTATGCTGGTCAGGCCTTCGGTCTATAGGATAATAGGAGAATAGACCTATCTATTCTCCAAGTGGTTATCCTAGCTGCTTTAAGATGCCTACTTAATTTAACAAGGTTTAACATTCACAGTATTTGTATGCTTTTCCCAAACAACACAAGAGTCCTCTAGAATGCTCTGATCACCTTCTCTCAACTTACCTGGGATTTTTATCTCATATTTTAATTCTTTCTTGTTTATTTTTAACTTCCCAAACTAGACATTATTGTCATTATTTCTTACATTTAATGGTAGCTTAATTCCCATGTGATTATCACATATTTCCTCATCAATCCATTTTGTCTGTCAGTCCTTATATTGGAATTTATTTTCCTTCTGCTTAACTCACTTCCTTTAGAGTTTACCTCTCCTGAGGGTAAGTTTCGTTTTGTCTGGAAAAGGCGTGTTTTAGAATTTTCTTCCTGCTGGTGACAGTCTCTGCTTGTCTGAAAATGTCTTTATTTTTCTCTCCTTCTTAAAAGATAGGTTTGCTAGCCTTCTATGTTGACAGTTAATTTTTCTCAGCACAATGAAAATAGTATTTCACTGTCTTTTTCTAGCTACCATCATTGCTGTTGAGAAGTCAGCCATCCTTGTTTTATAGACATCTGTATTTTTTTCCTCTGGCTGTTTTTAATATTTTCTTTCTCTCTTTCTTTTGGTACTCTGCAGTTTTACTATATGTGCTTCAGCATGGCTCTCTTTTTTTATTTATCTCATTTAATGTTTTTGGGATGAAAATTGTTGTCTTTCAAGAAGTCTGGATAATTTTCTTCAAGTATTTCTTCATTTCCTTTGCTCCTGTTATTCCCTTCAGAACCCTGATGGGATTATTGATTCAGTTTTCTCACTCATTCCTCATGTCTCTTAGCCTTTCTTTCGTATTTTTATCTCATCACTTTTCTGTGCCACATTCTTCAGCAATATCTTTCAGTTCACTAATATTCTCTTCAACTGTTTCTGGACTGCCATTTTCCTTCTTTCTAAAATTTGCTTATTCATTTTTCTATAGTCTCTTATTCCTTGCTTATATTTTCAATCTTCTCTTTTATTGCATTATATATATTAGATATAGCTCTTTTATAGCTCATGGCTAATAAGTCTAACATCTGAAGCTGTCATGGGTCTGATTTTATTGTCTGCAGTTTCTGTGGGCTCTCACTCATGGTGCTTTGTTTTCTTGTGTGTTCTGTGAGCTCATGTTCCTTAGAGGTTGCATTCTTTCAACTTGTATTGGTTGCTTCTCATCACTTGGGACCACTAGCAACTCTGAATCACTTTTTTTTTTTAAGACGGAGTCTCACTCTGTCTCCAGGCTGAAGTGCAGTGATGTGAGCTCGGCTCACTGCCTCCTGGGTTCAAGCCATTCTCCTGCCTCAGCCTCCCGAGTAGCTGGGATTACAGGCAAGTACCACCACACCCAGCTAATTTTTGTATTTTTAGTAGAGATGGGGTTTCACCATGTTGGCCAGGATGGTCTCGATCTCCTGACTTTGTGATCCTCCTGTCTCGGCCTCCCAAAGTGCTGAGATTACAGGCATGAGCCACCACACCCGGTCCAGAATCACTTTTTATTAAATGTTCTATTTGAAGTTTTGGTCATGTATATCATATATTTGACTCCAAATCCACAAGAAATAGTTACAATTTGTTTTCACAGTATTTCCTCTGTTCACCTGGCACTGAGTTTGGGACAGACATGTTTTCTTGTTGCTCCTCTCTTTACAGCATGTTTATTTATTATTCAGCCATTCACAAAGGGTATAGTCCTTTGGGGTTCTCATTTTATGCTGGACTCTTCTATTAGGCCTATCACCGTGGTTGACTCTGGGCTTTATCTCCTATGAATATCTCCAGGGTTTTGTGAAACTTTGGGGAAAAATGCTAGTTTGGGTGCTTCTCACTGCCTAGGAATCCTTCTATCTCTTTGTTTTTGGCCTCTTAGGATTTCATAATTTTGTGCCAGTTCATTGATGCCTTTAAAAAGATTAAAAAGAACTTTATCCAGCATTGAGGTTGTTTGCATGGGGAGAGTTGTTTAGGGTATCTGGTTGACCACACTTCCAAGAACAGAAGTTCAGGTGGGACATCTGAGCTGGGCTTTGAAGGATGGATGGGAGTTTTCCAAGTAAAGAAGGGAGTGGGGAGAAAGCGAAGCCTGGAAAGGGAATAGCAGGGTGAAAATGAGGCATGGGGGCAGGAAACTACGCAGCATCTTCTGGAAAGGGCAAATGGGTCGAGACTTGTCTTATAGCAGGTGCTCAGAAAGGGTTTGTGGTTATCTGACTGTGAGTGCATTTGGCTAAGGACACGTGCTCAGGGGATTGCTTAGAAGTGAGGCTGGAGAAGTACATCAGGGCCAAATCATCATGGGCCTTAATGCCTGACAAATGGACTAAATGCAGAGGCATAAAATATTGAGAAACCTAAATCCTAAGGAATAGGCAGAGAAAGAAAGTCCTGATGAGAAGACTGAGGAAGAGTGGACTGAGACACAGGAGGAGACTGTGAGAGACCTTGGTGAGGGCAGGCTTAGCGGGGCCAGGTGGGGTAATCGCCAAGAGCATCTCCTACCAAACAGCCTTGTACTCAATTGGGGAACTGGTGAGGGACATGCTGAGTAACTTAACTGACAGGATACTGAGCATATTTCTATATTAAGACAAATATGAATATCTTATGAAATGAAACATCAATGGTTCATAGTATTAGAGATAAAATATAACTCAGTGCTTGTTTCATCAGTGCTCTCCAGAGAAATGGAACCAATATATACACATACACACATATGTAGATACTATGTATATGTATCTATATACATATCTACATAGTATTATAGATACTGTAGTATCCATAGTACATAAATACCGTGTGTGTGTGTGTGTGTGTGTGTGTGTGTGTGTGTGTGTATAGAGAGACAGAGAGAGATTTATTTTATTTTATTTCTTTTTGAGACGGCGTCTTGCTCTGTCGCCGAGGCTGGAGTGCAGTGGTGCAATCTCGGCTCACTGCAAGCTCCGCCTCCCGGGTTCACGCCATTCTCCTGCCTCAGCCTCCTGAGTAGCTGGGACTACAGGCGCCTGCCACCACGCCCGGCTATTTTTTGGTATTTTTAGTAGAGACAGGGTTTCACCGTGTTAGTCAGGATGATCTCGATCTCCTGATCTCGTGATCTGCCCGCCTCGGCCTCCCAAAGTGCTGGGATTACAGGCATGAGCCACTGCGCCCGGCCCAAGAGAGATTTATTTTAAGGACTGGATCACACAACTGTGGAGGCTTGGCAAGTCCAAACTCTAATGGGTGGGCCGCCAGGCTGGAAACTCAGGGAAGAGTTGCTATCTGGGTCCGCTAGCAGAATTCTTTCTTGCTCAGGGGAGCAAGTCATTCTTTATTCTACTTGGGCTTCCGACTGATGGGATGAGGCCCACCCACATTATGGAGGGCAATCTGCTTTACCAGAAGTCCACCAATGTAAATGTTAGTCTCATCTAAAAAGTGCCCTCAGAAACACCCAGAACAATGTTTGACCAAATATCTGGGCACCATGGCCCAGCCAAGCTGATACATAAACTTAACTACCGTGGTGCTTGAGGGCATCAGCTTTGGTTAAAACCCCTGAGCCCGGTGTGGTCTACTCTCTTCCACTTTTTGGAGAAAGCATGTGAAAAGCATTGTTCTTTCTCCCCCGTGCTGGGGCTGAGTCCTGGAGGGGGTGGAATAGCCCCCCATGTAGCAGCTACAAATTTCAGTTCAGAAGTCCATGAGATGTGGCTTGTTGTCTTTTCTCATGATCCTGACACATCTGGATCCTATCCCAGGGTGTGTCTCACTCCAGGGCCCATTCACCATCTTGGCATCTGTAGAAGCATCCCCTGCCCTCCCCTCGGCCACGGAGTCATGCAGGGAGCTGGGCTTGATCTGCCTGCAGGCCTGCTTCGAGTCAGCCTCATTGGGCTTCTTCTATGCCATACCAGTTGCAGGAAACACTGTGTGGCCACCTGCAGCCACAGCCCCTGGATACCTCAGCATCCCTTTCTTCCTGGGACTCCAGCAGGGAAAGCCACTCCCCACCCCTCTGCTCTCAGATCCTTTCCTTCCCAGGCATAACTCCAGGAGGCAGGCGGGAAGGAAGCCCCCAGGATAGGAGTCCATTCTGTATTCAACAGGTATTGATTGAGTGCCTCCCTTGTGGAAAATAAAACGACAAAAGGTCCCTGCCCTTACATAGCATAGAGTCTAGTGATGGGCAGGCCGATTGTAAATACCATAGAAAGTAAAACTGCAGAGTATCTTGGCAGAGGATGACTGTGATGAAACATTGTGATCCAGGATGAGGGGGCAGGAATTGTTACCAGGGCAGTCCTGGAGAAACATAGCAGAGGGAACAAAACACGTGAAAGTGCTCATTATTTTCTTAAGCAGTAGATGGCTGAAAAAGCTCGATATTTTCTCTTTAACAGTTTCTTTTAGTCTCTTTAGCTCTAGCTAGTTTACAAGGACTGCGTATGTCCGGGAACTTCAGGACCCTTTGCTAATTATCAGAGGACGAGAAGGCCTGCTGGAAACTGGAACAAACCAGAACTAGTGACTCCTTTAGATCATCAACATATCATTATAATACTAAATCCCCACCCATAGAAGTGCCACCATTTTCTGAACATGTGTGTTATGAAGAGATATGTTTATGACTTGTGCCTGCAAATCTAAAGTTATTCCTTGCACTTACTTGCAACTGCCCCTCTCCCAATATCTAACTCCTTAAAGTTCCCCAGCTTCCCACAGCTTGGCTGGGAGGAGGTGTCTTGGGAGCAAGAGTTCACTCCTCCTCTGGCCAGCGAATAAATCCTGCTTGCCTTTTTTTTTTTCTCAACATGGAGTTTCGCTCTTGTCTCCCAGGCTGGAGTGCAGTGGTGCCATCTTGGTCCACTGCAATCTTGGTCTCCCAGGTTCAAGCGATTCTCCTGCTTCAGCCTCCTAAGTAGCTGGGATTACAGATGTGTGCCACCACGACTGGCTAATTTTGTATTTTTAATAGAGACGAGGTTTCACCATGTTGGTCAGGCTGGTCTCGAACGCCTGACCTCAAGTGATCTACCTGCCTCAGCCTCCCAAAGTGTTGGGGTTACAGGCGTGACCACGCCTGGCCAATCCTGCTTGCCTTTTAAACCATTGGGTGTTCTTTCTCTGTAACTGACACAAAGTAGGGAAATAACTCACTTTACCAGTGACAGAACTGCTGGCTCAAGGGGGACAGAAGTGTAATTGTAAAGACGGCGGCAGGGAAGGCATCCTTGAATAGGTGACGTTTGACCAAAGGCTGGAAGTGGGTAAAGGAGAAAGCTGTGCAGAAGTCTAGGAAAAGGCTACTTCCTGCAGAGGGAACAGCTGGTGCCGAGGGCCTGCAGCAGGAGTGCATCTGGTGTGTTCAAGGCCCATGAAGGGTGGTGAGACTGTAGGGCAATGAGAGGGTGGAGAGTTCCTGCTGGAATGAGAGGCTAAGAGGCAAAGGAGGCCAGAGCGTGGGGAGACCTCCTACGCTCCTGTAAGCACTTAGCTTTGACTGAGTGAGGACAATCACCTGAGGCTCTGAGGAGGGCCGACACGATCTGACTTAGGTCATCAGGGGATGCTCTGGCTGCTGTGAGGGCAGATTATAGGGGCACAAAGGTGGAGGCAGGGAGACCAGAGAGGAGGCCACAGCAGTAACCTGGGGGAGGATGATGGGGGCTTGGTAGGCCGTGTGGCAGTGGTGGGGACAGCATTTGAACTCTTGGCGAGCACCTCCCCAGCCCTCCATGTCCTCAATCCCCCAACCAGGGGCATCTTTCTCCTGCCCCATGGACAGCCCTGCTCAGAATCCTTGTGTGTCCTTTCACATCTATTGCCAACACCCTGGGGGCCTAGATTTTTGCTACTTAAAAGGCAGAGGAGGTTCACTTTATACTCAGTTTCCTGCTAAAAGTCCTGGCTTGGAGTCAGCAGGGCCTGAGTGACCTAACTGTGGCCTGAAACATGGTCGAGGGATGACTGGAAATCATAGGAGAAAACATTGGTTGCTATTTCAAAGGCATTTTCCTTGCAGAAATGAAGGGATTCATGGTAAAGACCTCAGTGGCCAGAGAAAGAAGCATCTGAGACAGGTTCTTTTTTTTTTTTTTTTTTGAGACAGGTTCTCATCCTGTCGCCCAGTGCAGTGGCTGGAGTGCAGTCGTGCAATCTTGGCTCATTGCAGTCTCCACCTCCCAGGTTCAAGGGAGTCTCATGCCTCAGTCTCCTGAGTAGCCGGGATTACAGGTGTGTGCCACCATGCCCAGCTAATTTTTGTATTTTTGGTAGAGATGGGGTTTCACCATGTTGGCCAGGCTGGTCTCAAACTCCTGGCTGCAAGTGATCTGCCCGCCTTGGCCTCCCAAAGTGCTGGATTACAGGCCTGAGCCACCGTGAGACAGGTTTTTAGACCTCACCAGAGGAACTTCCTTCCTCACCAGAGCGTCTGGGTCTGCAGCCAAGCACGCAGAGTGGGTGGAGCCTGCTCATAAAGGCAGAGGGCTTGTTAGGTGTGTCCAAGGAAAGACTGTGTCATTCTCTCCAGCAGTGGCTGGAGACCAAGAGTTCCTTCATCTTCCGCTCCCCTACTCCCTTCTATCCTTCCATTCGATGAAGCGCAGTGGCTATAAACACAAACCCTGGAACTTGGCAGCTTGGATTCACATCCTGTCCTACAGGATCCTGGAGGGGCTAAAAGCAGAGAGGGCAGAAGGGAGAGAGAAGATGCAGACCTTGGGCTCCAGCTCCTGCGGGGGTCCCTACCTCCAGTCAGGCCCGAGCTGGAGCAGAGACATTGTGGCTTAACCAGACTGGACCGGTCAATGCTGACAGGTGGACAGGATTAACACAGGGTTGCTGGTGTGTCTGCAGGGTCCACAGAGCCCAAAGACCCATCTGGGATGTCCTCGAGGGACGAGGTGGGCATTAGGCAGAGCACACTGGCAGGCGGAGGTTGTAGTGGGGGGTTTATATCCTTTCTGTTTGTCTCTTGGCCAAGTTCAACCCATTCAGTAGATTGGTTACATATATATTTTATGTTTTTAATAAGGCATGAACTCATTAAAAGATCCCGTATGCTTCTCCCGCCAAAATTTAGGCATAAATAAGTTTACCACAGGGCTATTTAAAATAGCAAAAAAATAATAAGAAAAGAAAAAAAGAACAACCTAAAACTGTGGACCACCCAGAATACTCCACAGGCAATGAAAACATTGTTTACATTCATGCTAGCTGGGAAATGCTTAATGCTATAATATGAGTTTTTTTTTTTTTTTTTTAAAACCCTAGGGTGTTAAATTATACATACAGATCAATAATAACTACGCCTGAAAAACTGATTTTAAAATACTGAAAGAAATGCAACCAAATGTTAAAAATACACCTTTGGGTGTTGAGAATTCACATTAAAAAAACAAAACAATACAAAACACTTTTTTTTTTGTTACCAGAGTGTGCTAATTTAATTTGAAAATGAATACTGTTATTGTTACTGTTTTTCTGACTAATAGAAGCTTTCAAACATTTCAGAAATGCCCGGTGTAGAAAATAAACATCGCCCATCTCCTCTGACCTCCCGACACCCACCATTCAAGAGTTGGCAGTTTGGTTTTCAGGCCCCTGGAGTCTTTTCTTTTTATAAGAATGTGATCACATTTTATGCACAGTTACTCAATTTTCTTTTTTTCCCTTCTAATTGGTCTTGGAAATGTCTCTCTGACAGCATGTATAGATCTGCCTCATTAAAAAAACCAACTGCATTTCTTTCCTCTGTGTGGATGCCCCATGTTTCACCAGCAAGTCCCCTATTGGTTTGCAGTTTCTCCCTGTTTTTACAAACAGTGCTCCTAGGAACATTCTTGTATGTACATTTCCTGGCATTTAGTGTATATTTCTGTAAGGTAAATTCCTAGATATGGGCTTGCTGGGTCAAAAGGTATATATATTTTAACTTGGATCACTATTACTCGATTGTTTTCCAAAATATTGTACCAATTTATACTCCCACCAGCTCTGTCTGCGGGTGCCTGGGCATTGTTTTTATGATGGAGATAAAAATAATAAAATAAAGTTTGTATCAGTTTTTAAATTTTTCAAAGGTTGTCCCTAAGCCTCCCTACTCCCATTCTCTTGGGCTCTCTGTTCCCCCCACCTTCTCCGAGCTGGGGGACTGGCTGCTCAGCTTCCCCATCCCTGGGGCTTGTATCCAGGGTCTGAAGTTCTGGGCAGTTCAGGCCCTGGATGCATTCCTCTTCATCCTCCACAGGTGGGCCCTGGCTGCTGTTTTTAGACTATCAGTTCTGGAGTGCAGGTGTTTCCCTGTCTCTCGCCCTGAGGGATTGGCTAGGGAGGCAGCCTGAGTGTCCCTGGCATCTTGAGGGGCTTGGGAGTGGAGCTGGAGTTTCTGTTCAAGCTCCGACACTGAATGGGAATCAAGGTGGGCAGGGGAAGGTGCCCTGGTTCCAATTGCAGGGCTTCTGGGTGAGCAGGTTAGCCCAGCCCAGAGACTTTAAGTGACTCCTCCAAAGTCACACAGGAGGTGTGTTGAATTGACAATTCAAGCTCACTTGTAGAAAAGAAGTGCCAGATCTCCAAGATGAGCACTCAATACACAGATGGGGAAACTGAGACATGTGGCTTTGGGTCACACAATGAGAAAGTGGCAGAGGCTGGCATAGATCTGGGCCTCCTGATCCATGGCCAATTGCTTATTCTAAGCAGAGAGATGGGATTTACTGGGGACAGAAGGAAAAAAGGGTCTGGGGTACTGCAGGCAGAGAGGATGGTCCAGGCTCAAGGGGTTTTCAGACAGTTGAATGACAGGATTTACAGGAAGTGCTCCTCACACTGTCTGGCCTGGTTGATGTGCAACATGCAGTACCTGCTGTGCCTCCCAGCTTTAATCTTGCGAACTGTCTGCTGCTCAAAGCTCTGATTATGGATGGTCAGTGCTTAAAGACTTTCATTTCTAACCTCTTTGCAGATGAGAAACCCGAGGCTCAGTGAGATCAGTAACTTGCCTAGGGTAGCACAGCAAGTGAGCGGCAGGGCTGGGATTGAATGCAGGTCCATGAGATTCCAGGGGTCCACTACCTGTCTGCAAATCTTCCTGTTCCCCCATTAGGGGCTGCTGCCCTGCCTCAGGCCCATCTGCAGTGGTTCACTATGCTCCATCTGTGGGTTGTGGCTCTCTGTGGCCCTGCTCTTGTGGCTGGAACTGCAGCTGTGGGTGGCTGCCAGGCCCAGCTCTGTGCCTGCACTTCTCACAGCTGCTGTGTGTCCACTAGCCTGATCTGGGAAGGCCCAGAGGCAGGTTCTGAGCCAGACAGGGCCAGATGGCTCCTCTGGAATCTCGATCCCTTTCCCAGGCCATGTGGAAGCGGGAGAGGGTGCTCATGTATGCATTTTCCCCTGAACTCTACCTCCTTGCTGTCTCTGCACCTCCCTTTGCCTAGGCCCCTGTGAGCCTCCTGAGTTCCCGACTTGCCTTTGGGTTCTGTGTTTCTGGAGTGTCAGCTCTCTGAGGACAGGGACTTTTGCTTGCCTTGTTCCCCAGAGCCTAGAACAGAACCCAGAATATAGTAGGAACTTAATAAATAGTCATTAAACGAATGAATGAATGTGTGCCCAAAGTTTCACTCATCATCACTGTTACCTGTGCCCCCATTAACTGCCAGAGCTGTGACCCTTCTCCCCAAGATGACCTTGAACTGTGCGTAACCAAGTGTGCCAGGAACTGGCTTGACCTGCTTCCCATGAGACCGAGGCTCCAGACCTACCTCTCCCTCTAATCTGCTGGGTGTCCCTGGGCAGGTCTGTTCTCCCTCCCTGGGCCTCAGTTTCTCCGTCTGTATACGGAGGGGATTATATGCAGTAGTTTCCAAGGTTACCCTGTCTCCCCCAGCAATGTCTTGCCATCTCTTTGATTCTCTGGCTCTCAGCTGCTTAACTTGACAATCGCAACCCAGTGGTCTCATCTCGCCCTGCAGAGGGAGGCTACTATGGAAGTTGCTTCCCGGCGTTGAGAAGCCTGGCACGTCCGCCATTCGTGTCTAATTACTCTGGAAACTGTTTACTGCCTCTTTAATTCCCTCGGCAAACATCCCCATTACTGGGAGTAATTTACTGGCAACGGCTTGGGCTGCGAGGCGTGAACATGCTCACTCAGCTGGGCCCTCTGAGTGGGGTGATGGGACCCGAGGGCAGAGCGCCATCTTCCCTGGCGTCCTGAGCCAGGGGGCTCTCAGGTTTGTCCCTATCTCCTGGAACCACCCTCTTACCTCTGTGGGGTTTCAGACTGCAGAATGGGCAGGGCCTCCTGGTTGTTAGAGCACAGACTCTCTGGAGCCTGATGGATCTGGGCTTGGGTCCCAGTTCTGCTGCTTACTCATTGTGTGACCTCCAGCAAGTTCCTTCTGCTCTGGGAGCCTCAGTTTCCTCATCTGTGAAATGGGGGTGTCTGTCTGCCCAGTTGCCCTCCCTCTTCCTGCACCCTCCCCCACTCCCTTTCCACATGGCAGTGGTGGAGACTCCCATGGTCTTACCTCGTCCTGCTGCCTCCCCTGACCACAATTTCTTGGTGCATAAGGATGGGCACCTCACCAGAGCAGGACCAGGCAGGGCCCCTGTGCCTTTGGGCACAGTGATGGACATCTGACTTGTCACTGATGCCGCAGTGAGAAAGTCGATCCCTCTGTGGCGGCTGAGGATGTGACTTGCAACAATTTGTTTTCAGCCTGTGGTAGGAACCGATGCAGAGGTGAGGAGCCCAGCCCTGGGGGTCTCTGATTCTGCCTCCTGCTTCCTGGAGGCCCTGCTGCTTCCCACTGGGAATGCCCCCTTTGGTATCAGCCACGGGAGCTGGGTTTCGGCATCTTCAGCCAAACTAATCCTGAAAATCCAGCCCTGACAGCTGTGCTTCCCCACAGGCTGTGCGAGACAGCGCAGCTGGATGGGACCTACCCCGGGCTTGGGGATGGCGGAGGAGGTGTGGCAGGGGAGGGCTCCCATTACCCCACAATCGATCCTTGGTACAAAGTCCCATTAGTTCGGGTGCCACTTAAGTCCAGAGCAAACACCATCCTCTGGATCTGATCAAGACTTTCACCTCCCTCAATCCAGACACTAAATCTTTACTAATAAAGCCCAGCAGAGACTAAGGCTCAGAGGGAAAGGCCTCAGATTGGGGAAGAAGGAGGGGCTAATCCCAAGATGTTGACAGGACAATGTACTACCCTGCCAAGGGGCCTGGCAGTGGGGTCAGGAGCCTTGGACGGCATAGAGGTGGGCCCACAGATCTGGGTTAAGATCTGATCTTAACATGCCATATTGAGCAAGTTACTCAGTCCCCCTCTGCCTTCGTGTTCCTACCTCCCAGATGGAATAATAGCGGCACCTACCTTGTGTGGATCAAAGGAGGAAAGGAGGGGAAATTGACTTGTTAAGGCTAGTGATGGGCACGTGTGAGGGGCTGTTGTTGGCTTTATGAAGACAGTGTTTTGGGGCCAAGTTTATTCCCAGGAGAGGCTGGGGGTGCACCAGGGGCAAGTGGCCTTTGCATCCATTTGATTACTCACTTGCTCACTCGTTCATTCACTTATTCATTTGTTCACAATATGCATGGAGCTGCTGCCCAGGAGTCAAGGTGCCAGCTTTGGGCAAACCTGGCCACAGGCTCCTATTGTCCCTGAGCTCAGGGACAGGCAGGAAGGGAACTCTGACAGAGGGAACAGAGGGCTGTGCCATGCATGGAGGTTGGAGCTGATTGCACTGGGAAGCTTTGTAGGGGGTGGAGTGGAACTGGGGAGGGATGGGGAATCTGGTGGATCAGGGAAGAATTCCACTGCTGGTATAGAGACCCAGTTGACAGAAGTGTGAGTGGGTTCCACGCAGAGTGAGTGCCCGTGATCTCCACCTCCCTTGCCTGGCACCCGTGCCACCCTCCGGAAGCTTCAGGGAGAGAACCCTGGGAATGAGCTCCACTTCCTGCTTCCTCCTCACCTGCAGGAGCCTCTGCCTAAGCTCTCTAGCTTTGCAAAACAATGAACTTGGAGGTAAATTCCTGGGCAACTTCAGAACCATGGTGTTCTCTGGAGCATGTGCTTGACAAGTGCTTCTGGCTGAGTGAGACCTGCCTGAGCTCAGTTCTGGGCCCAGGGTGGCTTCTCTGTGCTCCTGAGGCCCTCCTCTCCTTGCAGGCACGCCTGGAGTTTTCCTGGGCCCAGTTGGCAGGAGCGTCCACTACAGCTCACTGGTGAGGGCGAGGTGTGCTGGAACAGCAACCACTCGTCTGGTTTGGAGTTTATCCTTCAGTTCCTGCTGGGCCTGTCCCTGGCAGGTCCCCGCTGCTCCCCTGACCCCGGTTGGAATCTGAGTCTGGGGAGATGGAGACTCAAGGACGGCGTCCCCAGGGCGCCTTGCCCAGCCCAGCACGAGCCCAGAAGCAGCCTTTGATTTGTGAACTGCTGGATTTAGGGTGGATTTAGCAACTGGGTTTCCAATTGATTTGCAGGGGGAGATGGATTTACAGCTGACACAGGTTTGCAGCCTTGCTGGGATCTGCAGCAGGCAGTGGGCAGGAAGTTATTGACTTGATCCCTGACCCTGGGGAGGGAAAGATAATGAGGTTAAGAAAAATCCATCTTTGTGGGGTTTATCCTGAGGCCCTTGAAGTGGTAACTTCTACTTTTGATGCAGTTACATCTCTCTGCAAAGACCATGGGAAGAGGACCCAGAGAATGAGATTCTTCTCATGTCTTCCCTCCTGGCCTCTTGGAGGATTGAAGTCTGTGAAAGTTCCTGGAGACTCCAGGAATCAGAACTGCCCTGCTTGCCCTCCTGCAGGCCCCAGCTGGCCCCTCTGTCCCTGCAGTGCCCTCCCGACGGTGGGGTCATCGAGCTCCCTGCAGGCTTCGAGAACAAGGCAGGGAGGAGGGAACTACCTTCACTGTGGGTTTGGGAACAGACGGCCCTGGGTTTGAATTCTGTGGGATTCTTCCACTCACTAGCTGTGGGGCCTTGGGGGAGTTCCATGCCCAGCATGGCCTCAGTTTCCTTGCCTGTGCAATGGGGGGTGAGATTTCCCTCCAAGGATGCTGTGGGATTCAATGAGAAGTGTCCGGAACTGCATAGCACTTGGCACGGGCAGGTGGGACGTGGGGCCTGGGCAAAGACGGATCCGAGTTAGAGCCGACGCTGATGGCCATTATCTGTATGATCCTGGACACACGTCTCAGCCTCCGGAGCCTCAGTTTGCCCCTCTGTGAAGTGGGAATAGAGTTGTTGTCATGACAAAAGGGAAAACGCAGTTCAGGTGCTCAGTGCCATGATGGGCGTGTGGTCAGTCATCTTTGGACACTTTTGCTACCCCCTTCTCCTGGGCACTGCCTGGGCAGCAGATGCCGGCCTGGCCCTGAGCCCATGCAGACAAGAGTGAGGGACTCCAGGTTCCTGTCCCCATCTGTCCCCTTCCAAAGCGAAGGAGATACAGCAACTCCTGGGACTGCACCATGGAAAGTGGGTCAAAGCACTGGCTTCTGAATCCTGGCCCAGCAATGTCAACCACTGCAAGGACTCAAGGAGGCTACTTTTCCTCTCTGAGCCTTGGTTTCCTCATCTGTAAAATGGAAAGAATGATAAAGATAAAAACATTACTACTCTACGTACTATAGTAAAAACATTACTACTATACCTATATCGTAGGTGCTTTACATAAACCAAATCATTTAACCCTTGCAACAAGCCCACAATGTCAGTATTATTATCATCTCCCCATTTTATAGCTGAGGAAACGAGGCTCAAAGAGGGAAATACCTTGCTAAAGTTGATATATCTCAGCAATGGCAGAGACAGGATTTGAGCCCAGGGAGTCTGGCTCCAGAGCTTATGTTCTCACCTGCCTCTTTGGGTCACTCTGAGGGTCCCCTAGGAAGAAGGGCATGAGAGGGCTCTGCAAGGTTCCAAGCTCCGTGCCAATGTCAGAGATGGTCATTTCCACGGGAGAGAGAATGTGAACCTGCCAGTGATGCCCGTTGTTCCCAGAAACTGTTTAGTGTTACAACAACAGTGAGCTACGCTTCCTGAGCATTTCCTGGGTGCCAGACACCCTGCACAGCACTTTCTGCACATCATCTCACTTCCCTGTTGTCCCATCAGGCAGGAATCATGACCGCCGCTTTACAGATGAGGGAACTGAGCCTCAGACAGGCAAAGGAGCTTGGCTGGGGTCACACAGAAGCCGGGATGTGAACCCAGGTCTCTGACTCCAGAATCCTGGCTGCGACTACGTCAATGCGCTGCCCCCACTGTTATTAAACATTAGCACAAGGACAAGCTGCCCTGAATGTCTGGTTCAGGAAAAGTAGGCTGAGATCAGAGCCAGGGTTGATGGCTGGGTGGTCTGGGGGACTCCTTAAGGTATGCAGTGTGTTTGGGGCTAAGCAGACTGTATATTAGGGGTGCAGGTTGTAGATGAAGAGGGAATGACAACATCAGGTCCAGAAACAGTGTTAGGGGTGCTGAGTTCTGTGTTTCTCATTAGAGGTCGAGCAGGGCCAGACCATGAGTCCAGGCATGGGGTTCTCTCCTGGGGACACTGATGGGGCTCTCAGGAGTCACGTATATGGCTAGAAAATATGGCCAGACAGGCCACAGGTTCTGATGTTTCCCAGGTAGCATTCATTATCACTTGAGCTGGCTTCTGTCTCTCTTGTTAGGAGGCTGCGTGTTTCCTCATATTTCAATGTCACAGTTTTGTCAACTGGATGGCTGAGAGGCTGTGCGTAGGTCATGTGACTTAAACGTTTGCGTTCCTTCGCCCTCCACATTCAGATGCGGAAGCCCTAACCCCTCACACGATGATATTTGGAGCGGGGGCTTTGGAAGGTGATTAGGGTTAGATGAAGTCAGGAGAGTGGAGCCTCTTTGACGGGATTCATGCTCCTGTAAGGAGAGACACTGGAGTGCTCTCTCTCTCTCTCTCTCTCCCCTGTGAGGACACAGTGAGAAGCCTCCATGGGCACCCTAAGGAGAGCTTTCACCAGCACCCCACCAGGCTGGCACCCTGATATTGGACTTTGAGCTTCTAGAACTTTGAGAAATAAATTTCTGTTGCTTAAGCCTCCCAGTCTGTGGGGTGTTGTTATGGCAGCCCAAGCAGGCTAAGGCAGGGAAGGCATTGAGACGTTCCTCCTCTGCCGTTTACTCAGTACTATCGACTTGTCCTTCTTCATTATTCAGCAAGTAATTCTTTCCATGAGCTCCCATCGATTTCCAGATTGAAATATTTCTTGATGAGCTTTGTAATGAGAATCTGTTTCAAACGAACTGGTGTCTGGTTAGAGCATTTCATCTTGGGCCAGTTTCATTGTGGAAACAGCACCAATTCCTCTCTAGGGACTTCTGGGTTCCCTCCTCCTGCCTCTTACTGGGGACATCTGTGCACCCTCTTCCTGGGGTCCTCCTGGGGACATCTGTGCCCCCTCTTCCTCCTCCTCACTGGAGATGGACATCTTTGCCTCCTCCTCCTTGTCCTCCCTGGGGACATCTGTGCCTCTTCTCCTGGGGTCCTCATTTCTTCTGATCCTCCCTGGGGACGGCTGTGCCCCTCCCCCTGGTCCTCACTGGGGACATCTTTGCTTTTCCTCCTGGTCCTCACTAGGGACCTCTGTGCCCCCTCCTCCTGGGGTCATCATTGAGGACATTTCAGCTGTCGTGTAAGAAGCTTGCACTCAGTGCCAGGCAGGTGGCAGCTGTTCCACAAACACCAGCTCCTCACTGTCCTCGAGGGGACAGCCCCGCCGGCTGGGTGTTAGTTCAGGTGCATCATACAGGGCCGGTCAGTGTCGCCCTACATGGAGTGTCCCCACTTCCCTCCTGCAGTGTCATTGTCAGCAAGCATTCATTGAGCACCAACTGTATGCCAGGCCCTGTGCTTAGCCCTGGGCTCCCAGAAGATTCTTCTGAAATAAGGATTGGTAACATCCCTTTCCTCCTGACCCTTCAGTGGCTTCTCCTTCCCTCCAGGATCAAGTGCAGACCCCCCCACTGCTGCTCCCAGGCCTGTGTGGCCCAGCGCTTGCCCTCCCTCCCCTCCCTGCTGTCTCTCCAGAGGACACCCAAGCCCTTTCCTGCCACAGGGCCTTTGCCCATGCAGTTCCCTCCGCCTGCAATGCCTTTTCCTGCTCTCTTCCACTTGGCCAGTCCTTTTGATCTTTATCAGTTTAAATGCGACCTCTCCCCCCACCGGCCCACAGACTTGGCTCCCCTCACCCCAACTTCTTGGCATTCCTCTGGTTTCTCTCAGCACCTTCTGTAATTCTTTCCTTGGGGGTTTACTGGAATCACTGTTGCTCTCACTAGTCCATGAGCTCCAGGCGGGCAGGGGCCTCATGGGTCCTGTTCCTGGGTATTTCCAGGGCCCAGCACATGCCTGGCACAGGGTTGGTGTCCGGCTATGTTCCTTGTTGAGTGGCTGAGTAAATACAGAGGGATGGGGCACCCAATGGCTCTCTGGGGCAAGCTGCATGTTGTCATGGAACACGCCTGTCTGGCCCCAGGTCTGGGTCAGTCAGAGGCTGGAGGTGGAGCCTGGGAGCCACCCTGATGCTGGCAGGACCACCACACCTGTGACTGGTGGCGTCGAGGGACCTGTCCCACAGGGACCAGCCTCCGTGGGGGCCTGGGGGCTGGGGAGTCGGCCTCCCCACCCCCTCACTCCTCACAGTGGTGCTCACCTTCTCGGGAGACCTGGCTCCGTGCAGGGCATGGGCTGGGCCCGGGCTGTGCTGCAGTGACTAACGGCCCTGCGCCCTTAGTAGGAGCAGGCTCCCTGCCTCTGCCTGGCAGGCTCAGGGCAGGGCTCGGGGCTCTGCTCACTGCAGTCTCTCACTTTTCACCTGGGCGGGGCTTCTGTTGTCACACAGCAAAAGGAAGAAGGCATCAACCCTGCCCTGGTCCTTTATGCCCCTCCTGGAGGTGACACATGCTGCCGCCTCTCACAGCACAGCGGCCAGAGCCAGTCACGTGACCACATCTGCCTTCAGAGGGGGTGGGAGGAGTGACCCCACCACATGCCAGGAATGAGGGAGCTGGTGATGTCGGGTGCAGCACTCAGGATGTCCACCTTTGTGCCCGGCTGGGTCAAGAGCTAGAGGGCAATGGCCCCCATGTCTGCAGCTACATCGTGCCTGTTCGGGGCTGAGTGCAGAGCAGGAGAAAGCAATGCCCCATGCAGTCCAAATGGACAAGGGCTGCCCCTGCCCCATGCCAGGGGCTGTGGGCCCAGAAGTGACAAAGACAGCCCGGGAATGGGGAAGTGACACCTGCAGGAGTCACCGCCTAGTGCCCTGAGGGCAAAGCTTCGTCCCTGTCCTCCTGCCCGGGGCAGTGAGTGTGGGTGGTCATACCCTGACTGCGGGTCAGGCTCCCCGGGGCCGGCCCCTCCCCCAGCCTTACTCGCCCTCAGCTGCCCACATTGTCACTCCAGGTGAGACTGAGCTACATCCCTTGCTGAGTCTTCCCTGCCCCGACTCTTGCCTCTGAGCCTATGCCACTGCTGTTTCCTCTGCCCATGCACAGCAGGGACCTGGGAGGACTCGGGAAACAGGCCCCCTCGGTCTGAAACCTGGCCTGTTGGTTGACCGGATGATGAGCAGTTCCTAACCTCTCTGTGCCTCAGTCTTCTCATCTGTAAACTGGGGTTAGTGATAGTGTCTGCCTCACTCTCACGGGGGCTACTGTGAGGATTTAATACAAGTAAACGCTTAGAACACAGCCCCAGCACGTGGCAGGTGACAGCAGTGTGTGACGGTCAGTCCCTACCCTCCACGTCTGCCTATCATCTCACCCTCGGGGCTCAGCATAGACGCCCCTCCCCGGAAGGCATCTGGCATCTCTGCATCCCCAGTGCCCAGCACAGGGCCTGGCACATGGAGGCTCCAGCTGTCCCCAAAGGCCACTGAGCCTGACGCCCCCTTCCAGGGACATTTGCCTCCCAGTCAGCACCACGGGAAACCAAATGCCCGAGGTGAGTGGACGCCAAGCCTCGGTCCCTGCATGGCCCTTTGGGGATGTCTGGAGAAGGCCAGGACTCTCCTGCACTCGGAGTTGCCCCTCTCGTGTGTTGGGGGGTGCAGCTCATCACACATGCTTATGTCACATGTTTGGGCCATTTCTCCTCCTGTGGTTGGCACAGCACGAGTGTCTGGAGCAGCTATTTTGGGCAACACCAGAAACATTTTGACATGGCCTACGAAATAGACCCTTAGGTTTCCTGCAGTGCCAGGGAACTCGGTGGCATTTGAGACAGACACCCTCGCTGCGTCTCCTCAAAGTCTCAGCCGGTGCTAAGCCGGGAGGGGCGGGGACATGGGGGTCATCAGGCATGTGACTTGGCAATGAGACGTGGGGCTTGTGTATTTTGACACGAGGCTGCATCTAACTGGCCACTTCAGATCTCTGGCTTTGCAAATGTCAGTAGGGTACGTTTAACTACTTCAGTCACTTAAGATCTTTGGACCTCAGTTAAGAGCTTTGGAGCCTAAACATAGATGTAAATATCTGCTCAGCTGCCCATGAGCTGAAGGAATGGTTGCTGATGTCTGCCCTGTTGTGGGCCAGGTAACGAGCTGGGCTTGGGGACACAGGGATGGGCAGGACAAAACCCCTACCCTCAAGGAACTCACAGTCTGGTGTGGACCAGGGGTGACAGAGGAGAGAGGGGCCCCTGATCAAACCTGGCCAGTCAGGAAGGCTTTCTAGAATTCAGGGCCTCAGCATGCTGCTGCACAGGCTGTGCACTGCACAACTCACACATGGACATGCCGTGAAGGGCGCCCCCTAGAATGTGCAGGCAGCAGCCATCCCAGAGCACATGCTAGAGCTGTGTTTTGAAGGATAAAGAACTGGTGCAGAATTGTAACACCACCACCACCACCATCACTACCACCACCACCATCACCACCACCACCACCATCACCATCACCATCACCGTCACCACCACCACCACCACCACCACCACCGTCACCACCACCACCACCGTCACCACCACTGTCACCACCACCACCACCACCGTCACCACCACCGTCAGCACCACCACCACCATCACCACCACCACCACCACCACCACCATTACCACCACTGTCACCACCACCACCGTCACCACCACCACCACTGTCACCACCACCACCACCACTACCATCACCACCACCACCACCACCATCACCGTCACAACCACCACCACCACTGTCACCACCACCACCACCGTCACCACCACCACCACCGTTACCACCACCACCACCATCACCACCACCACCACCACCACCACCGTCACCATCACCACCACCACCACCACTGTCACCATCACCACCACCACCACCACCACCGTCACCACCACCGTCACCACCACCACCACCGTCACCACCACCACCACCACCGTCACCACTGTCACCACCACCACCGTCACCACTGTCACCACCACCACCACCACCATCACCACCACCACCACCACCACCATCACCACCACCATCACCACCACCACTACCACCAGCATCACTACCACCACCACCACCATCACCACCACCACTTACCGAGGGCTTCTGCTGTGCCAGGCACTGCCTGTGCCATCTCACTTCATCCTGAGGCAGATTTCCCATTTCACCAATGAGGACTCTGGAGTCAGAGAGGTTGAACACAGTAGGGAGCTGCAGAATTTGATCCTGGCTCTGTGTAACTCCAGAGTCAAGCTCTGAAGCCCTTGGTGGGAGAACACCCTGGATAAACACCTTGTGCAAAGGTTAGGAGAGGTGCGCCTTTGGGAAACCGCTGAGTTCGCCTGCTAGCTCGTGACCAGCTGGGCTTGACCCAGGCACCCCATCTCCCAGTTTAGTGCCCCTTTGATGCACTGGGTGACCGGTGCTGTGGGAGAGTCTGGGTTCAAGTTGAGGACTGAGTCCAAATCCCATGTCTGTGACTCATTGTCTCTTCAGTTGTAAGTCAATTGTTTCCCCTTGCTGAGCCTTGGTTTCCCCAGCTGGAAAGCAGGCAGATGTTTACCGTGCCCATTTCTCCCGAGTGGCAGGAGCCACTAAGATAGTAGATGTGGAGATTCCGACTAAAATAGAACAAGTTGCGCTGTGCTAATTCTTGCAGGTGCTGCACTTCCACCCTCTCTGGGCGACAATGCCACTCTCCTCTGCCCCAGCCTCCGTGACTATGTTCCCCTTCCTTGCTGACGACGAGGGTTCTAGCTCCTTCCATGTGGTGGTGGGTGGGGAGGAGGCCTTATCCCCTTCTCTGAAAGCGCTGATGATCAGAGTCTGGGATGAAGGTGTAGGAGGAGCCCTGGCTTCACTCTGAACCTACCTGTGACCTCGGGTGAGTCATCTCCTGTCTCCACATGCCTTGCCTTCCTGGAAACCCCACATGTCCAGGGAGGTGAGATGAGGGTCCATAGTCTCCAGCCTCTAGTGATATCTGAGAGGAAACACTTGCTGGGTGTGTGGGGCATGGCACTGAGCTCCTTGCCTACCTGTTTGATCTCAACCACCTCATCAGGCAGGATCTGACATTGTCCCCATTTCTACAGAAAAGAGCACTGAGACTCTGAGTCAGAAAGTGACCTGCCCAGGTAAGTGCAGCTGGAAGTGGAGAAGCTGGATTTGGGCCTGGGGCTTTGGAATTCAGTTGGATGCCATCTCTGGGGGGCCTTTCCCTCTTGGGTGGTCTGGACGAGGAGACTGGGGCTACCACCTGGGCTACGTGACCTCAGGACCCCACAACCCTCAGAGGCTGCTCCTCTTTGCCTACAGGCCTGAGCATACAGGCTGGGGAGGGGAGGCTGTCTCTCATGCGTGATGAGTTTTCATGAAAAGTCCATCCATGCCCAAGGCTCAGTCATCTTCTTCCTTCACCTCCTCCCCTACACCCATCAGATGCAGGGCTCGGGGCTCTGGCAGGCCTATAGTTTGAGCCACTGTGGTTAGAGCTCTGAGGTCAGATGGGGGCAGGGGTGGGGCAAAGTTCCCATTTACACCCCCATCCGGAAGGGGCCAGGGAGTGACTTGGGGTGAGGTAGAGGGGGGCGGGGAACCTCGAGTGCAGATGGGACTCCTCCAGGAGTGTGGGGCTTAGTCCCTGCCCTATTCTGTTTCAGTGGATGTCTGGCTTAGGTGAGACCAGAAAGGCTGCACTGAGCTCTCAAGAATGTGGGTCTCATACCTACGAGCTGCAGACCCTCGGTCAGGTCACTTAGCCTCACTGGGCCTCAGCTTTCTCAACTGTGCTGTGGGGGTAATCATGTGCCTCCCTTCTGGTCTCTGTGAAGATTTACTGGCTTGATGCATGTAAAATGTGGGGCCCATTGAGGGCCACTTGGGCAACCCAGCTCAGCGAGCATCAGTGATGATTGCCACAGCCTTGGAAGTTCTGACCTGTCCTGACACTCAACTGGTGTCTTGGCTGCTGTAGGATCTGGTGATGGGGTGGTTTAAAAGTAATACTCAGAATAATAATGGTGCTCTTGTCACTACTGATAGTGTTGGGTTCAGAAAACAGACCTGGTCAGAACTGCCTGGATTCGAATTTTGACCCCAGAACTTACTGGGTGGGACATAGGGCAAGTTACTAACCTCCCAAAGCCTCAGTTTCTCCCCTCTAAGACGAGGGCATAATCTCTAACTCAGAGATGAGCCAGGAAAAGTGTTCAGCTCCCACCTGGCACACAGCGAGTGCTCAATCAGTGTGGGCTACTGTTGGCCATTTGTGGAGGACTTTCAATATAAGCTCTGCAGGAGGCTTTTGTGTTTTGTCCAGTGCTGTTGCGAGTGCCTAGAAGGGAGCCTAGCACATAGTAGATGCTCAGTATATATTTGCTGAATGAATGCATGGAAGGATGTCAATGTGTTTCACTGAGGCCTGGCACAGTGAGTGCTCAGCCAGGCTTGGGCCCAGATTCTGCCCAGGGCTGTGCCTGGCTCACTCTATTTCTTCAGACCCTGCTTAGAGCATCTTTTTCTGCTCTTGACAGATGAGAAAGCTTCACCACTGGACTGGCGCCAGCCTTAAAGAGTGTCTGAGCTGCTACCTGCTGTGCACTGTCACTGAGCCACGGGTCTTTCTCTCTCTTACACACACACACACACTCTCTCTCTCTCTCTCTCACACACATGCACACACACTCACACACGGTAGCTGGGTGTTAAGCAGTGGTCCCTTCCCAGCTTCTCTGACTGGTGTACCTTGCATGGTTTCCCTGCCTGGAGGGCAGGTGTAATCAGTGGCCAGGAACCTGGAGGGTCCCTAAACACCCTCCCACCAAGATCCACAAACCTCTGTCTGCAAATGGACAATGCTGCCCTGAGGGACCAGGTGCCTGCCCCTCCCCCACATCAGCCAATTAGGCTGCAGTGAGAGGGGATTTCCAGGGCCTTTCCTGAGAGGGCTTTTGGTGGAGATGGGCAGAGAGCCCAGGGGCTGGACTTCAAGGGCAAAGGGAATGTACTGGAAGGGAGGGAGGAGTGGCTAAGATCCACCTATGCCCACCCTCTGCTGCCTCAACACAACTGCTGTGATCTGTTAGGTGCCCTTTGGTCTCCATTCATCAATGGGCTCTTCGCCCCCAGCAGATGTCTCTGGGGTCTCCCTTTATCCTGGGCTGGGGATCACTGTGACCCTCTTCTTGTTCTTCCCTCTCCCACATGAACTCAGAGGGTATCTGGCTCAGGTTTGTCAACTCAGGGAGATTTTGCTGCCCAGGGGACAGCTGGCAAAGACTGGAGACATTTTCAGTTGTCACAGCTGGAGATGAGCAGGCAGAGGAGGTGGGCAGGCAGTGAGGAGATGGGCAGGCAGTGAGGAGGTGATCAGGCAGGGAGGAGGTGATCAGGCAGGGAGGAGGTGGGCAGGCAGTGAGGAAGTGATCAGGCAGGGAGGAGGTGATCAGGCAGGGAGGAGGTGAGCAGGCAAGGAGGAGGTGATCAGGCAGGGAGGAGGTGGGCAGGCAGTGAGGAGGTGGGCAGGCAGGGAGGAGGTGGGCAGGCAGGGAGGAGGTGATCAGGCAGGGAGGAGGTGGGCAGGCAGGGAGGAGGTGGGCAGGCAGGGAGGAGGTGATCAGGCAGGGAGGAGGTGGGCAGGCAGGGAGGAGGTGGGCAGGCAGGGAGGAGGTGATCAGGCAGGGAGGAGGTGGGCAGGCAGGGAGGAGGTGGGCAGGCAGTGAGGAGGTGATCAGGCAGGGAGGAGGTGATCAGGCAGGGAGGAGGTGATCAGGCAGGGAGGAGGTGGGCAGGCAGGGAGGAGGTGATCAGGCAGGGAGGAGATGGGCGGGTAAGGAGGAGGTAGGAGGGAGTGGGCAGACAGGGAGGAGGTGAGCAGACAGGGAGGAGGTGAGCAGGGAGGGAGGAGGTGGGCAGGCAGGGAGGAGGTGATCAGGCAGGGAGGAGGTGATCAGGCAGGGAGGAGGTGGGCAGGCAGGGAGGAGGTGGGCAGGCAGGGAGGAGATGGGCAGGCAGGGAGGAGGTGGGCAGTCAGTGAGGAGGTGATCAGGCAGGGAGGAGGTGATCAGGCAGGGAGGAGGTGATCAGGCAGGGAGGAGGTGGGCAGGCAGGGAGGAGGTGATCAGGCAGGGAGGAGATGGGCGGGTAAGGAGGAGGTAGGAGGGAGTGGGCAGACAGGGAGGAGGTGAGCAGACAGGGAGGAGGTGAGCAGGCAGGGAGGAGGTGGGCAGGCAGGGAGGAGGTGATCAGGCAGGGAGGAGGTGATCAGGCAGGGAGGAGGTGGGCGGGTAAGGAGGAGGTAGGAGGGAGTGGGCAGACAGGGAGGAGGTGAGCAGGCAGGGAGGAGGTGATCAGGCAGGGAGGAGGTGGGCAGGCAGGGAGGAGGTGGGCAGGCAGGGAGGAGATGGGCAGGCAGGGAGGAGGTGGGCAGTCAGTGAGGAGGTGATCAGGCAGGGAGGAGGTGATCAGGCAGGGAGGAGGTGGGCAGGCAGGGAGGAGGTGATCAGGCAGGGAGGAGGTGATCAGGCAGGGAGGAGGTGATCAGGCAGGGAGGAGATGGGCAGGCAGGGAGGAGGTGATCAGGCAGGGAGGAGGTGATCAGGCAGGGAGGAGGTGATCAGGCAGGGAGGAGGTGGGCAGGCAGGGAGGAGGTGATCAGGCAGGGAGGAGGTGGGTGGGTAAGGAGGAGGTAGGAGGGAGTGGGCAGACAGGGAGGAGGTGAGCAGGCAGGGAGGAGGTGATCAGGCAGGGAGGAGGTGATCAGGCAGGGAGGAGGTGGGCAGGCAGGGAGGAGGTGATCAGGCAGGGAGGAGGTGGGCGGGTAAGGAGGAGGTAGGAGGGAGTGGGCAGACAGGGAGGAGGTGAGCAGGCAGAGAGGAGGTGATCAGGCAGGGAGGAGGTGATCAGGCAGGGAGGAGGTGGGCGGGTAAGAAGGAGGTAGGAGGGAGTGGGCCGGCAGGGAGGAGGTGAGCAGGCAGGGAGGAGGTGATCAGGCAGGGAGGAGGTGAGCAGGCAGGGAGGAGGTGATCAGGCAGGGAGGAGGTGGGCGGGTAAGGAGGAGGTAGGAGGGAGTGGGCAGACAGGGAGGAGGTGAGCAGGCAGGGAGGAGGTGAGCAGGCAGGGAGGAGGTGGGCAGGCAGGGAGGAGGTGATCAGGCAGGGAGGAGGTGATCAGGCAGGGAGGAGGTGATCAGGCAGGGAGGAGGTGGGCAGGCAGGGAGGAGGTGATCAGGTAGGGAGGAGGTGGGCGGGTAAGGAGGAGGTAGGAGGGAGTGGGCAGACAGGGAGGAGGTGAGCAGGCAGGGAGGAGGTGATCAGGCAGGGAGGAGGTGATCAGGCAGGGAGGAGGTGGGCAGGCAGGGAGGAGGTGATCAGGCAGGGAGGAGGTGGGCGGGTAAGGAGGAGGTAGGAGGGAGTGGGCAGACAGGGAGGAGGTGAGCAGGCAGAGAGGAGGTGATCAGGCAGGGAGGAGGTGATCAGGCAGGGAGGAGGTGGGCGGGTAAGGAGGAGGTAGGAGGGAGTGGGCAGACAGGGAGGAGGTGAGCAGGCAGGGAGGAGGTGATCAGGCAGGGAGGAGGTGGGCAGGCAGGGAGGAGGTGGGCAGGCAGGGAGGAGATGGGCAGGCAGGGAGGAGGTGGGCAGTCAGTGAGGAGGTGATCAGGCAGGGAGGAGGTGATCAGGCAGGGAGGAGGTGATCAGGCAGGGAGGAGGTGGGCAGGCAGGGAAGAGGTGATCAGGCAGGGAGGAGGTGGTCAGGCAGGGAGGAGGTGATCAGGCAGGGAGGAGATGGGCAGGCAGGGAGGAGGTGATCAGGCAGGGAGGAGGTGATCAGGCAGGGAGGAGGTGGGCGGGTAAGGAGGAGGTAGGAGGGAGTGGGCAGACAGGGAGGAGGTGAGCAGGCAGGGAGGAGGTGATCAGGCAGGGAGGAGGTGATCAGGCAGGGAGGAGGTGGGCAGGCAGGGAGGAGGTGGGCGGGTAAGGAGGAGGTAGGAGGGAGTGGGCAGACAGGGAGGAGGTGAGCAGGCAGAGAGGAGGTGATCAGGCAGGGAGGAGGTGATCAGGCAGGGAGGAGGTGGGCAGGTAAGGAGGAGGTAGGAGGGAGTGGGCCGGCAGGGAGGAGGTGAGCAGGCAGGGAGGAGGTGAGCAAGCAGGGAGGAGGTGAGCAGGCAGGGAGGAGGTGATCAGGCAGGGAGGAGGTGGGCGGGTAAGGAGGAGGTAGGAGGGAGTGGGCCGGCAGGGAGGAGGTGAGCAGGCAGGGAGGAGGTGAGCAAGCAGGGAGGAGGTGGGCGGGTAAGGAGGAGGTAGGAGGAGGTGAGCAGGCAGGGAGGAGAAAAGCCAGCAGGGAGGAGGTGGTGGGTCCTTCTCTAGGGGTAGAAGCCAGAGCTGCTGCTGAGCATCCCATAGCACACAGGGTGGTCCTCCACGAGAAAGAATTATCCAGCCCCCAAAAGTCCATAATGCTGCTGTGGAGAAGTCCCACAGGACATATGGAAAATGAGAGTCAGAGGGGGCAGTGATCCGCTCCAAGTCGCACAGCGTGTTGGCGGCAGGTCCAAGACTATAACCTGGGTTTCCTGACTGCTGATCTGGCTGTGGGGCCAGCGTCAGTGCTGTGGGTCTGGGTGCCAAGTGGCCTCTTTGTCTCCAGCCTGGTTTTTGTTTCTCTCTAAATCATTTCGATTTCGGGAACATTTTTATCTGTGTTTTCATTCTCCCTTGTTTTTCATTGTGCTTCTCTCTGGGTAATCCTAGGCTTGCAGGCGGCTAAGTACGATGTGTACATTTCAATGAAATGCAATAAAATATAATTGAACATATTTCTTTCATGTCTGAGCGACAGATTAATCTCCCAGACACATCTCTGTTTCCTCTTTGCTCCCTCCACGTTTTGTTGGCGTGTTTCCTCCCTTTCCCAACATTGCTGGGATTTGAATGGTTCCCTGGCACCTGGTCACTGGAGATAGACACACAGTCCTGACTCTATAGCCCCACATCTGTGATTGATAAATGATCCTCCTGGGGCAGAGGAGAAGGAACTGCCCGCGGGAATGCCAGCCCCAGGTGGGGAGAGAAGAGGGTCTCTGCTGCTGATGGGGAGCAGTGGGGGCCCATCAGTAGGACTGGGAAGGTCTCCTGTGATGCAAGGACCCTCCCGGGAAGACACACTCTTGGTGCAGCCATTGTGGGTGCCCAGTGAGGGCAAGATCAGCAGGGACGCCCTGGACTGACTTCACATGACTGTGAAGTGCAGGCTCAGCTCAGGGGAAGAGCGAGAGGCATCAGATGGAGCCGGGGCCACAGCCTCAGGGGCGATGTGAGAAACATGAAGGAACCCCATCAGGTGGAGAAGGTTCATGGCAAGGTTCATGGAGAAGGTTCATAGCAAGGACCTGTGGGTTCTTGTCAGCTATGGGGAGCAGGTTCACTTCCATCCTGGGAGCAATGGGGAGCTCATAAATGGTCTAAGCAAGGGAGGCACGAGCAGATAACTGCTCTCTCTGACTGCTGGTCAGGAAGGAACTGTGGGGCAGGAGCTGGAGCAGGAGGCTGAAAAGAAGCTGCAAAAGGGTCCAGATGGAGGTGATGGGGAAGGAAAAGACTGGGAATTAGAAAGGATGGATTGCAGCAATTCTGTTGCCTCCCTGAACGTTTATTTTATTCGTTTTCTATGTCCCATAATAATTGCTAAAAGTAAAAGAAGGCACAATCACTCTGTAGACTAGTCAGAAGTGAGCAGGCTGGCAGGAGGTGATCAGGCAGGTAGGAGGAAGGCAGGCAGGGAGAAGGTGGGAGCAGGTGAATGGGCAGGGAGGAGGAAGGTAGACAGGGAGGAGGTGAGCAGGCAGGGAGAAGGTGGGAACAGGTGAATGGGCAGGGAGGAGGAAGGTAGACAGGGAGGAGGTGAGCAGGCAGGGAGGAGAAAAGCAGGCAGGGAGGAGGTGAGCAGGCAGGGAGGAGAAAAGCCAGCAGGGAGGAGGTGAGCAGGCAGGGAGGAGGTGGGCAGGCAGAGAGGAGGTGGGCAGGTAAGGAGGAGGTAGGAGGAAGTGGGCAGACAGGGAGGAGGTGAGCAGGCAGGGAGGAGAAAAGCAGGCAGGGAGGAGGTGGGCCTGCTAATAGGAAACGAGCAAGCTCTAGGAGATGCACAGGCTCTTGTAGGCTGTGAGCCAGGTATAGGAATGTGGGTAGGCTGACAGGAGGTGAGCCAGCTGGTAGAAGGTGTGTAGCATGATTGTAAGTGAGCAGTCTGGCAGGAAATGGGCAGGGTGGCCGGGGAGTCCTGGACCTCACGGCCGTCCAATGAAAGGATCCTGTGGAGTGGTTGTGCTGGTCATGCCAGTGGGGTGGAAACCTTCCCATGTCGATTGGGGGCCTTGTGAGTGTCTGTGTGTTCCAGGGTCAGCTGTGTCTGCTGGGCCCCATCACGGCTCCTGTGGGAGCAGTTGTTTGAACTGGGATATGCTGCGGGGCTCAGGCAGGGGCTTTGTCAGCTCCAGGTGCCATGCGATGGACCCAGGCAACTATCCTCATGATGGGCTCCAGAGAGGGTAGGGGAGGCGGCTTGGCGTGGTCAGACTCTTGGAACTTCCCTGTACCAGGAATGGGGTGGTCCCAGGCTTCATGGTGCTCACATTCCCATGGTTGCCTTATCTTTGCAGTGCCCTGATGCCCAGCCTGGAGCTGAACACATAAAAGTCACCCAGAAGCCCCTCATATGGTGCAGTGGAATCTAGAATTTAGAGTCAGGCAGACTGAGGTCAAATCCTTACTCAGTTGCTTACTCTTCGTGCCACCTTGTGTGTTAGGCTGTTCTTGTGTTGCTATAAAGAAATGCCTGAGACTGGGTAATTTATAAAGAAAAGAGGTTTAATTGGCTCATGGTTCTGCAGGCTGTACAGGAAGCATGGTGCTGGCATCTGCTTGGCTTCTGCAGAGGCCTCAGGGAGTGGCCTCAGGGAACTTACTAAAGGCGGAAGGTGAAGTGGGAGCAGACATGTCACATGGCAGGAGTGGGAGCAAGAGAGAGAGGGGTGCCGTACACTTTTAAAACAACCAGATCTCATGAGAAATCATTTACTATTGTGGGGGCAGCACCAAGGGGATGATGCTAAACCATTCATGAGAAATCCACCCCCGTGATCCAATTGAGGTAAGAGGCAGGGCTTGACTCAAGAGGCGGGACTCAACTCTGGTGGTGTGGCTTGGACACCAGACCAAATTGAGGACTATCTAAGACAAGTGTGGGGAGGAAGCAGCTTTCCATAAGACACACTCACCAGTGTGCCATGTCAGTTTACCATTTCCATGGCAACACCTGGAAGTTACCCTTTCCCTAGAATTTTTTGCATAACCTGCCACCTAATTTGCATATAATTAAAATTGGGTATAATTTAAAAGTGAGTTCTGACAACAGAACAGCCTTTGATCTGCTACTCTGGGCACACTGCCTATAGGGTAACTCTGCTCTGTGAGGAGCAGTACCTTTGCTGCTGCTGCATGCTGCTGCTGCACACTGCTGCTTCAATAAAAGTTACTGTCTAACACCACTGGCTGGCCCTTGAATTCTCTCCAGGGTGAAGCCAAGAGCCCTCCCACCAGGCCCTCCAACACTAGGGATTGCAATTCAACATGCAACTTAGAGGGGACAACATCCAAGTAATATCACCCTCGTAGGCATTTTACTTCCTGGAGCCTCCGTTCTCCATCTGGGAAATGGGCATCATTGCTGCACTTCCCAGAGTTGCTCTGATCAATCACTTGGTGCCCTGTGGGTACTTGGTAACTGCCTCATCCTTACTCCAAAAGCACCATAATGAGCAGGCTCCTCAGCATGGGAGCTGTGGGGTCATCTATCCCTAAAGGCCATGATGATGAAGTTGCTCTCTCTGAGGACACAGCCTTGTGGGCCTCAAAGGCTGTTCAGGTTTCTGGGGCCCCTGAGAAATGCAACCATCCCTGGGGTCTCCTCCCAAAGCCTCCATGAGCTTGCACATCGAGACAGGGGGGCAGGCATCCAGGAGCGAGGTGTGGGCAGAGATGGGGTGATGATGAGGGTGAGGGTAGCTGGGGTGGAGGAAGGGGGAAGAAGGCATTGGTGACAATAGCAGTAGCCAACACATCTCCACTTGCAGATGAGGGGACTGGGCACAGAGGGGTTGAATGCTTTGTCCACGGTCACACATCACTGGGGTTTGAACCCAGGAGATCCAGCTGCACAGTCGGGCTCTCAACCATGAAACTGAGGAGTGAGAATGTGGGCAAGGAGCTCTGGGGAGCCCAAAGCCAGTCTGGCACAGTGCACCATCCTGCCCCCATGTCCCTGGTGTGAGGTGACAAGCTGGGGCAGGGCTGTCATGTGTGGTACCAGTAATTGACAAGGACAGAGCACTCAGGTCTCTCTAAGGGGAAGGAGCTGCTCAAGGGCGTAATCTCAGGCTGGGGAGGCATTGATTCAGGAACTGGCTGCACCCAGAATTCAAACCCAGACCTGCCCGATGTCAATGTCCTAGGGCTTTTGATGGTCCTGGTTCCCCCTGTAACTGCTGGGCCTCCTCAGCACTCCTGAGACTGTTTATCAGATACACCATTACCCAGTGTGAGCATTTATGCAATGTTAATTAGTCCCAATGAGGATCAGTAACTGATTAGGAGCAGAGTTTGTCAACTGCAGCCCGAGTTTCCTCCTCTTGGCTTCCTCCTGGGATCCTGGGCAGTGGCTCAGCAGAAGGGGGAGCCAGGCCCCCCAGCCCATTAGAGAACTGCTCTGGTGTCTGGGAAATGTGGCCCATACCTTCCCCACCCCTACCTGCTCCCCAAGGCCTGTTCCATCCTCAGCTCTGCTCTGTTGAGCTTTCCTGGCCCTTGAGGCTGATGAGCACCTTCACTCCCCACCCTTTCCCCACCTCCCCTCCCACAGCCCTGCAGTGTCTGGGGCTTGGTCATGCCTCCTTGGATATCTAGTGCTATGATTGGAATGCCCTCTCCAAAATTCATGTCCACATTCAAGTGCCAATATACCACTATTGAGAGGTGGGGCCTTAGGTCATGAGGGGCTCTACCCTCATGAGTGGATTAATGCCAATATGTAGGGAGTGGGCTCCTGATAGAAGGATCAATTTGGTCCCATTTCTCTGTCTCATGCACACTTTCTTGCCACCCAATGTCTTCTACCATGGAAGAACCCTTGCCAGATGCAGCACCGTGCCCTTGGACTTCCCAGCTCCAGAACCGACAGCCAAATGCACTTCTGTTTTTTATAAATTACCCCATCTGTGGTATTCTGTTACAGCAGGAGAAAATGAGCTGTCTTCTAGCACCCCCCTACCCCCAGGGGTTCCCCACTCCACCTCCAACCCCCTCCCCTCATGTGGTCATCATTTTGGAGTGAGGGCCTTGGAGTCAGACAGACGCAGGTACCTCACCTCTCATTGGTGTGTGACTTTGAATGAGTTGCATAACTGCTCTCAGCCTTAGTTTCCCTATCTGTAAATTGGGCTTTATAAAAATGAGTGGCAAATATCTGTTAAATGCCCGGCTGATGTCTGGTCATAATATGTGCTCAGTAAACAGGGCTTACTATTTTATCTCTTCTTTTCTCCAAAAACGCTAGTGATACCCCATTGGTAGTCTTAAGATTTTAGCCTGGCATTTAGGGTCCTGATAATTTGCCTCCAGCATCTTTCCAGCCTCATCACTTTTGTCCCCACCTTCTCTCACAGTCTGGAGTGGTGTTTTCTCCTGACCACTTGCTGTGACTCAAACATGCCTCATACTCACTCATGCTGTGTGCTCTGTATGAAGTCATCGTCCTCACTGACTCCTTCTATCTTCCCCACAAGGCCTAATCCCACTCCCGCCCAGAAATCCACCAAACTTTGAATCACACCTCCTCCAGGAAGCCTTCCAGGATGCCTCAGTTGAGCAGACCTTCTCCCTCCTCTGAAGTCCTATGCTCCAGCTCCAGGAGGTCTCTACCTCCTGCCTCCAGGTGGTGAGCTTTTTCTCACCTCTGAGCCTGCACATTAGCTGTTGCCTCTGCCTGGAATGCTCTCCCTCTGTGCTTCACAGAGGGGTTGGCACACACCTACCCTTCAGATATCTGCTCCAATATTACCCTCTCGGAAAGGCCTTTTGTGACCAGCTTTGTTAATTCCACCCCAGTCCCCAGGTGCACTCTCTGTCTTGTCACCTTGCTATATTCTTCAGTGTACTTGTCAAAATACTGACTTTTTTTCTCAAATAAGTCTTATAGGATGTAAACTTTGTGAACTCACTTGTTCACAGTCATTCCCTAGCACCGGGCAGTTCCCTAAGAGGCCCCTAATAAACATGTGGAAAGGGAGAGAGAGGAAGGAGGAAGAGAAGGAAAGAGAGAGGGAGGGAGAAGAAAAGAAGGGAGGAGGCTGAGGCGGGAGGATTGCTTCAACCTAGGAGATGGAGACCAGCTTGGGCAACATAGGAAGACCCCGACTCTACAAAAAATAAAATAGAAAAATTAGCCAGGTGTGGTTGTGTGTGCCTGTAGTCCCAGCTATTGGGGAGGCTGAGGTGGGAGGATGGCTTGAGCCTGGGAGGTCAAGGTAGCTGTTAACTGTGATTGCACCATTGCACTCCAGCATGGGTGACAGAGTAAGACTCTGTCTTAAAAAAAAAAAAAAGAGGCCGGGTGCAGTGGCTCACACCTGTAATCCCAGCAGTTTGAGAGGCCGAGGCGGGCGGATCACGAGGTCAGGAGATCGAGACCATCCTGGCTAATACGGTGAAACCCCGTCTCTACTAAAAATACAGAAAATTAGCCAGGCGTGGTGGTGGGCGCCTGTAGTCCCAGCTACTCGGGAGGCTGAGGCAGGAGAATGGCGTGAACTTGGGAGATGGAGCTTGCAGTCAGCTGACATCGCGCCACTGCACTCCAGCCTGGGCGACAGAGCAAGACTCTGTCTCAAAAAAAAAAAAAAAAAAAAGAAAGAAAAGAAAAGGAAAAGGAGGGAGGAAGAAGGAGGGAGAGGAGAAAGGAAGGAAGGTAGGAAAAGAAAGGGAGGCGATACGGCCAAAACACTCTGGATGAAACACAATTATGTCAAATGGCTAACAGAGTTCTCACGGTGGAATGTATTTTGTTTAATACTTTGATCTTCTTGTCTGCTGGAAAAATGAATTCTGTCAAGCCCCTTGAAGCCAACTGTCAAAGTAAAGCATTTTGGGGAGACATATCTCTCACTCTGATGGCAAAATTCATTTGAAATGATTCTTTAATCCAGTCTCCCTGTGAAACCTGGAGTTGAAATTTTAAAGCCTATTCACCCTGAAATGTTTCTTCCCACTTCTCCCCACTGCACCCTCTCCCGGTGCCCTGTCCTCCATCTCTTAGAAAATAACACAGCAAAGAATTGCAGCTGGCATAATGATGACCATTTGGTTTCTCACGATAAGTTTTTAGAAGGAAAATGACAGAGCACAAAGCCTTGTTTTTCAGTGTTTGGGAAAGGGAGGGAGGTGCTTTGCTGTCAAAGCCGGCAAGAACAGAGGAGGCTCAAGGGAGCAGGTGGGTCCTTACAGACTTGAGGTCTGTGAAAGCAGGAGGGAGCTCTGGGAGCATGATGGCGCCCTCATCCCTGCTGAAGCCAGGGTGAGGGGTGTGGGCCGGGAGCTGCCTCTATATTTTCTCTGATCCCTGCACCTCTGTGTCCACCTGCCAGAGCCTAATCCTGTGTGTGGACTTGGCACTTTTCAGTTCCCAAAGTGCTTCATTTATTTGTTCATTCATTAATTAATTCACAGATTCATTCGTATTATTCACGTGTTGATTAGGGCTCACCATGGATCATGATCTGTATAGGGCTCTGGGGTTATAAAGACCCTATAGACAGATCCCAGGGACATGGCATGTAGTCAGATGGCCATGAATCTTAGGAGAGATGGGTGCTTGGCACACAGTAGGCACTTCCATTAGAATGTGTGGGCAGTGTACAACAGAAAACCCGACAACAGGGGCTCAAGCAATTGAGACATGAAATGTTCTCATAGAACCTGCTGTTTTAGAGCAAGGGTTGCCCAGCTGCAGACTGTGGGCCAATTAGGGCCACTGAGTGCTTTCGTTCAGCTCACAAGCTAAGGATGGCTTTCATACACAAACATTCTTAACTGATTGGACAACAGGAAAAGTGAAACGAAATTTGAATTCCAAGTAAGAAAAATGTTATTCCTCCCTGCAAAAGAGAATGTCATTGTTTTCATTACATCTGGGTTATAAAAAATTGTCCTTGATTGTTATATTTTGAATTTCATCAATACATTTTGATGAAATTTGTGGAAATTTGTTTTTTCTCTTATTAAATTAATACTTACATTATATCCTTGATTTTGTCTCTTGGCTCACAAAGTCTAAAGTGTTTACTATCTTTCCCTTCACAGAATATGTTTGCTGGCCCCTGTTCTAGAGGAAGGTGGTTCCCGCTTGGTCAGATGCTCCAGGATGTCAACAAATACTTCTTCCCTCTTTACCATCTTTGGCTATGCAGGCTTTTTAATCCTTAGCTTGTTGCCTCATGGCTGCCACAACCAGACATCAAGTGCCCTCATGACAGCATTCAAAGGAGGAGGCAGGGGCAGAAAGGGGTGCTTCCTAGAAGCAGTTGTTTCCCAAGAGCAAATTTCCTCTCTCACCCCAATGGCCAGGTCTAGGTTGCGTGCTCACGCCTAAAACAATCTCTGGAGAAGGGGAATGGAGTGCCTGGCTCAGCTTCACCCCAGGGCTGGAGGGTCCCTCAGGTCTGAGCCTATAGGGCTACAGAATAAACCCCAGGGTTTTGTGAGTGGAGGAGGGGCATGGTTGCTGGGGGGGGCAGCCCCACGGTGATGGGTGTTAACACCCCCATGAGCCAGGCACCTGCACACACGACCCACGTCACCTGCACGACCTCCCTATGCAGCAGGTGCTGTCATGGTCCCCACTCCACAGGGGAGGAAGTTGAATGCTTCCCAGATCACACAGCCCGCAGGGGTGGAGGCTCAGAGTCGTGCTTTCTGTCCTCAGAAAGCCAAACTCTTGTCAGAGTTTGCTGACAAGTGCAATGGGGCGTCTGGGGTAGAGACAGAAAGCCTGTCTCTGAGCCTCCACCCTTGTGGGCTGTGTGATCTGGGAAGCACTTGACCTCCTCCCCTGTGGAGTGGGGACCACGACAGCACCTGCTGCATAGGGAGGTCGTGCAAGGTCGTGCAGGTGACGTGGGTCATGTGTGCAGGTGTCCGGCTCGTGGGGGTGTTAACACCTGTCAGCTATTGAGGGGATGAGGCTCATCTGTAAAGTGGCCCGTGGTGCCCTCTCTGTAGCAGTCCTGGGGGTGACAACACTTCCTACGCGTGCTGGGGACCGTGTACTTGCACTCGCTCACTTAATCCTCACAGCTACCCAAGGAAAGAGCCCTTTTCATCCTCATTTTACTTCAGAGGAAACCGAGGCTCAGGAAGGGGAACCCAGGTGGAATGAGGGCAGGTGGGGCTCCAGGGTGCTCCGATTCCAGCTGCTATGCTCTGACTTACTGCAGGGCCCTGGCACAGGCAGTTGCCCAGGTGACCCCTTTCCACCCTGGATCCAGGCCAGTGGCTGGGCCGATTGCTTTCCCAACCCTGTTGTCTGTCCCTCCCTGGGCTCCAGGGCCCTAGACCTGCCTGTGACATGGGGAGATTTGCCACTGTCTCGGTGGCCCTCCTGCCCAGGATGATGAATGGATACATTCTGTGTCAGCAGTGGTGGGGACGCATGACGGTCAAGCTGGTGACACCGTGTCTTGGTTGTGAACTGGCAACTCGCACTTTTTTGTGAAACAGGATACAATTATGTAGAACATAAGCATATGCTAATGAGGGATAATTACATTCCATATTTATAAATTTATCAAAATATGCAAAACCCACTTCCACAATTATACACCCACGGGCACACCACAGTTTAACAGCTGCTTGAGGTCTCTCCCCAGCACCATAATGTGAGCTTGGGCACCAAGTGGGACCCGAAGCCTGCAGCCCAGCTCTGCTGGGGAAGCCTCCGCTGTCACTGCTATTGGCCCCATGCAGAACTGCCGCATTGCTGTCCTTGTCAGCCTTCCTGGCGCTCTTGGATTCCTAGTTTGTGAAGGTTGGGGGGGCGGTGGATTGAGGCAGAGGAAACAGCATGTGTGAGGGCTCTGAAGCAGGAGAGGTGCAGTGACTTGGAGGATCTGAACCAAGCCTGCGTGGAGCAGAGCGCGGGCTCAGGGAAGGAGAGGCTGGTGGGGGCGGGGGGTGGGAGCAGACTGCCAGGCCTCATGGGTGGAGATGAGGACAGATGAGCTGCATTAGGGAGCAGTGGGGAGCAGCTCCCTTCCCCCTGGGGAGGGGAGGAATGAAGCCCCCACTCCCAGGTTCTGGGCAGAGGCTGAGAACCCAGTACTGGGGACAGGGGAAGAGGGGTGGGGATGACACAGACTCAGTCCTTTTAGGGTGATGGTCTGTCATCAGATGGGAACCCTATCAGAAAAGATTCATTTCCCAGGGGCTCAGCTATTTCTGACTCCCTCAGTATAAACAAATTTAGCAACAGCAGAAATGGACCTATTTGGTATAACCATCACATAAAATAGCTGACAGATAACCATTTTGACATGTAAAGACAGCAATTTCAGTGGATCCAAAGCAATGTTTTTGTCACCAGCAGGGACCAGGTTGCTTTTCCTTTATCAAAATGATACTTTCGGTGAGAAGCCTGCCTCATCCTTCCCTCCACTTCCCTTCCTGTCCCTCCCTGGATGAAATGATCCCTAGCAGAATTTAGAAGAATCAGCCATAGTGACAGTTGCCAAATGTTGACCTGAGATTTGGCTTCATTAGCATCATCTGGGGAGGTTTAAAAAGACGGACTGCCATGTGCCGGCCCCTGAGGCTCAGATCAGCCGGTCTAGGCTAAGCTGCCAGCTGCATCCCCAACAAGCACCCTCCCAGGGGTTCCTCAGATTCTCAACCCTGCCCTGCTCAGAGACACCAACAGCTCCTTATTGCTTGGTGGAAAAATCCAAACTCCCTATCCCAGCCTGTGGAATCTCCCGGATCAGACCTCACCTCACTCTGCCCCACCACTTCCCTTTGGGTACCCCTGGCAGGACTGATTGAATGGGATTTGATGAAACAACAGATTTCCCTGCAAAGCCACACTGTAGGTCATTCTCTGTGACACAGGCTGGTGCCGATACCCCATTTCACAACTGGGGAAATGGAGGCGCAGGGCTCACAGTGTGAGGATTTTAACTTCCTCCAAGGCTACAGCTGCCACTGCTCCTGCCTCTTAAGCTTCAGTGCTTTGTTTATCTACTCAGTAAATATTTGTTGAGCATCTACTACATGCTCGGTTCTGTTCTAAATGCTAGGGATGCAACGGATAACAAAACAGACATGGCTTGCTAAGGAAGGGGGATAGATTTGGTTGGTAAAGAAACAACAAACAAAAACTGAGCTCTCTTTAGATTCAGGCAGCTTATGACTTCAATAGCCAGTAAAAGCAAGGTCAGCAAAGTGACAGCCCCCCATGTCCCATGGCCCACAGGATGACCTGAACATAGAGGGGGCCCGATGACACCACGACGTGGGCAGTGGGGTGATCTGTTGCTGAGAAGCTGATCCGTGCTGTGGCTAAGCAGTCAACAGCCTGCATCTGCACCCTAAGGCAGCCACTCTCATGTTCCCAGGGTTCACGGGCATTCTGCCAAGACTTGGATCAGTGGCAGTTCAGTCTTGCCTACAGGGTCAATATGGAGAGAATAAGGGAGCTGGGGCCCCATGGCAGGGCCACTCCTGTACACAGCCTTGTCTCAGGGGCCCTTTTGAATCCATGATTTAAAACTCCCAGGTAATTCCAACGGGAAGCATGCAGTGAGTGCCCTAGTCTACAGTTTGTGTGATTTCCGAGGATTACTTCCAGCCCTGCCACCCTGACCCCCAACACACCCCAATCGTATACTCTTTGTAAAATACAACAAAACATCTATGCCTATTTCATACCCAGTGCTTAGCTGCTAAGCACCACCCACCCATCTTGCCATTTCAGGTTCACCTACTCCGTGAGGGGGTCTTAATTTCCCCAGTTTTTAGATGGAGCAAGGCAGTGGTCCCAGAGCTAATCATTGGCAGAACCAAGACTTAGATCCAGGCCTCTCTGGAAGCCTCTCCTATTGGCTCCTCACACCACTCTGGCCTCCTAAGCCCAAGATGCTGACAAGCTGTGTCCAAGGTTCTGCCATGTTCTAAGCATCTCAATAGTGTCCCATGCTCACACCTGGCATTCTGCTGTTTTGTGACCCTTACTTTGTGATCTTGACAATTCTACTCTCTTAGTGTCATGCATCTCTGTGTCCAACAACCAAAACTTCTTCTTTCATTGTGTTCAATAGTCTCTATCTCCCACCTTTGGTGAGTGTAATCTCTGTGACTCTGTGACTGCCCCCAGCCTGAGTCTGCCCAGGGCTTCAAGTTACTGCACTGCTCCCCTTTTAAGCTCCCTCCAAACCATTCAAGGCCTCTCCCTTCTCCGGGGCCCACTTCAGACTTTCTGAGTTTATGGCTGTGGCTGTCACCTAATGTTATCAGCCATGACAATGGCAATTAGAACAATTAGGTTGGGTGATAAACTTCTGCTGGATTTGGGACTCATGGTGAGTCAGGGCCTTGCCCGCTGAAGAGCTGCCAGTCACCCCAGCTATGCCTGATAGGCCCTGGTCAGGCCAGATAATGGCATTGGCCTCAATGACAAGGTGACACAGTGACTTCCTCCAGGCTTACGTGGGCAGACAGTGGTGTCCCTCTCTGCCCATGGCAGGCCTGCGCTTCCAGGCCCCCGGCATGGTGGCCGTTTGTGGTCCAGGCTCCCTCCTCCCTTTTCCAAACCTGGAGCCCTTGCGCTCACCTCTGTGGGGCTTCTGCATTCTCATTCCAGATCCTGACCAGATAAGGGAAAGCTTGATCCCATCAGTGGTCTCCAAGCCCAGGCACAGGTGGAGGGAGGCAGTGTGGCTGCTGGTTAGACCACAGGTCTCGGGTTCCAGCCTGGGTTCTGCCACTATTTTGCTATGAGACCTTGGGTAAGTTAACCTCACTCTCTGAGCTCAGTTCCCTCACGTGTGAGTTGGTAATCACAGCATCTGCCTTATGGGGTGGGGCCAGAATCAGAGAGATCATGCATGTCACGGGCTTAGCAACCACCAGCGCATGCTGCAGGGACAAGGGCTGTTCTCCTTCTTATTGCTATTGTGTTGGGGCTGGTGATTTCTCCAGCCCCAAGTGCACCTGGGTGGTCAACTCCTGCACCTTGAGGGTGCTGGCCACGCCTGGACCGCTCACCATTTGAGCAGTGAGAACAGAACAGACCCTGGACCCCACATACAGATTCAGCCTCCAGCACTCACTCAATATGTGACTTAGGCAAGTGGCTGAACCTCTGTGAGCCTCATCAGTTTTTCCACCTGTAAAATGGGCACATAATACTGACCACATAAGGATATTGTGAGGATTTGATGAGGGTACCTTGGCTGAAGCCAGATTCTAGAGCTCAAATTGCACTTTCAGGACTCACTTGGGGGTGCAACTTTGGGCGAATTTCCCCACTTCTCCGCCTTGGATTCTCATCTGTAAAGCAGCATCGCTTGCTAGGGCACTTTCATCCCTCCCAGCCCTGAAGGAGCAGCGGCACTCAGGAGCATCTCAGGATCTCCCTTTCTGCCACCACTGCACTTAGAGATGAAGAAACTGAGGCCAAGGGACATGAAATTAGATATCTGAGAACAAGACGGAATATGATTATGCTACATTATGCAGGGCAGACAATTAGAGAACAAAATGATCTATAATAAAGGGATAATTGCAGGGGACAAAAGCTAAGTGGACCAGGAGCCCGAGATGAAGGAAAGAAAAATGCAGCCCGGGGTGAGGACGGCCTTGGCCGGGGCCCAGGTGTTCTTGTTAATAACATTGATCTTTCCCCTTGACACAGCCGTGCATTCTTACTGTGAAGCATTTGGCAAGTGCAGACATTTATGTAAGAGAGTATATAACTCATCTGGTATCTTGCCTCCCAAAGTACTCGTAGTACTCCCCTATTAATGCCTTGTTTTTCATTCCCTTTTCTCTTCTTACACTAGCATCTATTTTCATAATTGCTTTCGCATTGGTGTGGCTGTCAGGATAGTCTAGGATATGGCACAAAAACAACCCCCCGAAACAACAAAGGTAATTTCTTGCTCTTACTACATGTCCCCTCTGACTGGCAGGGAGGCATCACAGACAGCAGGGACTGTCACTGATGGAGGCTCCACTGTCTGAGGTTGTCAACATCTCCACATGTGCTTCTTCAGTCACTGTGACAGGGAAGGAGGACAGGGGAGCTGAGCGCTGACTCATAGATGCTCCCACCTGGAAGGGACACTCGCCGCCTCTATTCACACTTGATTGGCCAATGCAAGTCTCATGGCCACCCTGACGTGAAGGCCATGGGAGATGCTGTTTCCCTGTGGGCCCAGAAAAAGAAGTGGACACTGGTAGACCCAGCTGTGCCCTCCCATGTGCAGATACGGATCTGAGGCTTTCCTGCCTGACACTCCAGGCTGATGAGTTTCCTATTGCGTTGTATGTTTGTGGAAATTGTCCACATGATTAATGGTCCTCCTAAACTCCTGCTTTTGAAATTTGAAGTTTCTGTTTTTTTTTTTTTTTTTTTTACTGCCATAAATTACACTGCTGTGGCTAGCTTCATTCTTAAATCTTCCTCTAAATTTCTATTTTGTTAGAAAAGATTTCTATAGGGAGATGCTGAGTGAAATAGTATGAAAATTTAAAAACTAATAATACCAATAATTATGGTATTATTATTATGGAGTGAATTATGGAGTGAATAATTCTCAGGTCTTGTTGGCTCGACTTTAATGTAAACCCAGGGCCGGGTGTGGTGGCTCACACCTGCAGTCCCAACACTTTGGGAGGCCGAGGCAGGAGGATTGCTGGAGTCCAGGAGTTTGAGACCAGCCTAGGCAACATAAGGAGACCTATTTCTACAAACCACCCCTCCCTCCATAAACCAGACCCTAAATCTCCTCTCCCTCTCCAGGCTCTCTCCCTGGTTGCCCCGTCATCATACTTGGACTGGTGCAGTAGCATCCTGACAGGTTCCTGCCCCTGCCCTGGCTCCACCCACTCTCCCTGCAGCAGCCCTCATACCTTGGTGAGACTCAGGGTGGAGCTATCTCTGCTCTGCTCTGAAGACCTGGGGCTCCTGCCTCACTGGGGTGCATCCAAGCTGACAGTGACCCTGGCCTGCAGTGTCCAGCCTCATCCCCCCACAGTCTCCAGCCCTGTCACCCCTTGGCCCACCTGACCTGCCATCCATTCCCCTCCAGCCCCACCAGATCCTTCCTGGACCAGGGCCTTTGCAGTTCCTGCCTCCAGGCTCTGCCCTGTGCTTTCCTCAGCTGGAACCTCTCCCTACATCTGCCACATTCCCTCTTTTCAGTGCTTTCCCCAATGTCACCAGCTCTGAGAAGCCTTAAAGCCAGCATGACCTGGCTCTGCCACCTCCACAGCCTCAGCACCTGACACAGTTCCCCTTTCAGAATGATGCAGTCACACAGGTGTTCTGCAACTCAAACCTCTGAGCCTTTGCCCATGTTGTTCCCTCTGCCTGGAGTATCCTCCATGACATCTCACCTGGTTGACTCCTATGCATCGTTCAGGTCTCCTGTGGGAAGCCCACCTCACCTCCCTCAAGAGCGCAGGTCCCCTGTTAGCCCTCATCTCATGACACCTGGTTCTTCATGCAGTTACTGCTTTAATCTAGCCAGTCCTGTTGACTGGAAACCCATGGGGCACAGCCTGTGTCTTCCTTAGTTACCCATACCTGGCGCTGAGCTCTGTACTGTATCTAGCAGGTGCTTAAGCATACTGGGGACCCGGCCTCTTTGGGGATCTGTTGAGGATGCTGGGAGGCAAGAGGTCCCTGTGGGGTGAGGGAGGGAATGACAGGGACAGGGGACAGGACATGGGCCAGTGTGGAACAAACCCTGCATTTGCTGGAGGATGGGAACAACGTCTGGCTGCTCTGCTCACAGTTGCCTGGACAATCAGAATGGAACCAGAGGCCGTAGGCCATCTGCAGATGAGCCTGACATGTGTGGTGGAGCTGGACGGGTCACCCAGCAGTCGTGAGTAATTGGGTCACATGCCGTCCTTACCCGGCATGGGTCACAGGACATGGTGAGGCTGGTGCATTAGGAAGTGGACTGAACTCATCTTAGTTAAAGTAGAATTTGCTTAAATGATTGCTTACATCATTTCCCTGTAATCTCCCTCAGGCTCCGTGGCTGCCTTTCTTCTTCATGATACTTGATCACTTGTTATTCTTCCTTTTGCTTAACGACAAGACAACAGAAAAAGGAAGGAGGGGAGCAGAGGCGACATTGTAGCCCATTTTGTAAAAACCAAAGAAACCATTTTGCAAATTGCAGGAAGTGATGAGAAATTAGAGCAGCATTTATGTCCATTACAGCTGGAGATGGAGAGAAAGGTGGTCTGGGTGGGGGTGGAGGAGGAGAGCCCTCCTTGATCACCGTAATGGGGGCAGCATGGGCAGTGGAGAGAGCACTGGACTGGGGCCTCGAGCCTAGAGTTGGGGTTTGCTGGGTCCACGGGTTTAGTGAGCCCTGTGGCTTCACCCAGAATCCTCCGTATGTGCATGCAGGTGTGCACATATGTGCACAGCACACACAGACATGTAAAGACACACACAGATACACACAGACACATGCATGACTCACACACAAACACTCACACAGACACAAGCACACCAGCACACATTCATTCAATGTATACACACACATGCACACATACATACACATGCACACACAGATTCACACAGACACACACAGACACATACACACCACTCACACACACCCATGCACACATAAGCATATGGGTACAAATTCATCCCACATGCGTGCACACACACACACACAAACACAGGCACACACAGATTCACACAGAGACATACAGACACACAGACACAAACACGACTCACACACAAACATTCATACAGACACAAGCACACCGGCACACATTCACCCCATGTGCATGCACACACACACACACACACACACACATAGAGGCACACACAGATTCACACAGACACATACATACATACACCTCATACACACCAATGCGCACATAAGCACATAGGCACACATCTCACGTGCACACACACACACACATTTGCACTCACAGATTCATACAGACACATATAGACACAGAGACACATGAGTCAAACACAAACATGCAGGCACACACAGACACATACAGACACACAGATGCACACCACTCACACACACCCATGCGCACACAAGCACGCAGGCACACATTCATCCATGTGCACACACATATGCATGCACACCCCACACAATCCACTCCACTTCTCCTCTTAGATTCCCCTCTAGTGACCTACTTTGTTTGCGCCCACTGCCATGACCCTGTGTGACCCCTCTCAGTTCTCACCTGAAGCCCTGCTATACCCTCCTTGTCTTCACGGAGGGGCCGATACATGGCATTTCTCCTTCCCACCCGAGTTTGGAACAAATGGAAACAAAGACACAGGAGTCAGGCAGATTAAAAAAAATTCCCTTCATTACTGGTGAAGCTGCTTGGAGGACATAGCACAGAGGAAGCGTGATGGTGAGTTGGTAACTGTCTCAAGTATTGAACGGTTTCTCCCCAGACAGCAGCCCTCCCTGCCAGGGACTCGGCCTGCACACTAAGCTTACCATGAGGCTGAAGGTGGTGAGAAGGCCCTTGTCTGGGTAAGGAGCCAAGGGAGGCCACAGTGAGCTCACAGGAGCCCACAGAAAGGCTGTCACCATCATTCCCCAAAGGAGGTGGTGTAGGGTAGTGGTTGAGAACACCAGCTCTGGCATCGATAAACCCTGGTTCAAGTCCAACCTCTGCCATTTACCAGCTCTTGGACTGTAAGCTAATTAATAAATCTCTCTAAACCTCATAATCAGCGTCTGTAAAATGGGGATAATGAGGCGTATCTTGTGGGTTTGTTGAGAAGATTAAGCTAGTTAACACAAGCAAAGTGCTTAGATTAGTGACTGGCTTATAATACACAGCTCTCAAAACTTATTCAGTCTAACATGAGTCAGCTCCACTGTCCTTTTATTTTTTTCTGAACAAAACAAGCTTGTGCCTGCCTCGGGCCCTTTGCACTTGCTGTTCTTTCTTTTGGGAGTGCTCTGTCTTAGAGCTTAGCATGGGTGCGCCTCTTCATCATTAGGTTTCAGCCCAAATGCTACCTGTTCCAGGTGGCCTTCCCTGGTTCCCCCAGGTCAAAGCATCTGCTCCCCAACACCTGAGTTGTTATCACATTGTCTGTTTAATTTTCTTCAAGCACTTTGCACCCTCTGAAATTGTCTTGTTTATTTACTGATTTCCTTCTTTATTTTTTGTGTTCCTTTTGTCCATCTTATTTCCCTTGGAGGTCAACCCTGCACCTTGCACAGGGCCTGGAACATATTAGCTGCTTAACTTTTACTGGTTGAATGAATGAATGAATGAAAGAATGAATGGATTCTACACTGATACCTGATTCTACTCCCTGAATTTCACTTCTTGCAGGTTTTTTTGTTCAGGGGCTTGGGGCACCTGCTGGCTCCTGGGATTCCGATATCATTTAATTCCCATGGAGCCAGAGAAGAACAGAGCCTACAGGGAATGGCTTCTTCCTGTTACAGAAGCATGAGCTGAGGCTTAGTGCAGGGAACAGAAAATCCAACATGCACTAGCTTAAACTATAAAGCCTAGAATTGGATTGGGTCTCAGACAAGGACTGATCTAGAAACCCGATTGTGTGACCAAGGACTCAGCATTTTTTCAGTGATCTGCTCTCCCTCCCAGAGTATCAACTTCATCTTCAGTCTGTCTTCTCTTGTGGTTGCAGCATCAACTTGGGTGATGTATTTCCTCCTTCCCATTTAGCAGAACGCGTTGTGTCTCCCAACCAGAATGGAGAAGTCCTGGGCTTTGCTCTGACTGGCTCATATTAAGTAATGTATCTTCCTATGAACTCATCCGTGGTTATTGACCTGGTGTCTGACATGACTCAGCTCAATCACGGACATGGCTAAGGAAGTCAGGAAACCAGAGTCAGAGATGGGGTCAAGGCTGCCCCACAAAGGGAGAGGCAAAGGGAGTGGGGGTGTGTGTGCATCCGTGGCCCTGGGATGCTCCCTGCCTCAACCCTGTGGAGGGAGATGGTGACAGTGGAGTTGACCAGACTGGAGACCATGAGATCTACAAATCCAGTCTGGTGCCACCACCCTCACTTTCCCGGGAGATGAGCATGGATTCTGCCTCCAGCGCTGACCAGCCCCCTACCCCAAGCCCCCGCCCTGCCCTCCCCACAGATGCCCTGAAGCTGACAGGCATAGACGCTGCCCTCTCTGGCTCCTTGGCCAACATGGATCACTCCAGATCCCTGCAGTTCTGTGCTCTGGCTGAAAATGCACTTGGGCTGCTATGTTCATTACAAACTCAGGGCTTTTGGGGCTGGGGGTGCTGCAGAGACTGTGTATATGGAGAAACTGAGGCCTGAGAGCAGGTGCTTGGTCTCATTCTATGGAGCTGGGCCCAGGGTCCTTGTTCTTAGACCTGGTCTTTGTACTGCACCACAGAGTCACTCCCTTGCATTAAGTCCCCACAACTGGAGACCCACCCCTTCCTCTCCCTAAGCCTCCTCCTAGTCTCCTTCACCCTCAGACCTGGCAGCTGGCCAACTTCTTCCACTCTGCCTGCACCATCCTTGGCATCTTCTCCTATCCCCACCTTGAGGTTCAGTCATGCCTAGCTCTAGAAAGTTGGTGGTGATCATGCATAATGTTTACTGAGAACATGGACTGCTCCGGGTGCTGAGCTGAGTACTTGTATTGTCTCATTTATTCATTCAATGTATTTGTGATGTTTTCCATGTGCCACATGCCGTTCCAGGTGCTTGAGAGAGAATCATGACCAGAAACTCAGTTCTTGGCTTGATGTAGCTTCCAGTTTAACTGGAGAAAACAGATATCAGCCAAATAACAAAGGGATAAAATTTAAAAAATTTCCAGCTTCCAGTTCCAGGCCTCAGAGAGGATTCTAAGCTGAGCTGTGATGTGATTTATGGTCCCATTAGAAAATCATCATTGATTTATTCTCCTTTCTTTCTCTGTTCATTGGGTACTCACTGTTCCATCTTATGGTCAAGACCCCGGGCCAGAAAACAAAGGAGGGTTTATTGAGCATCTATTGCATGCCAGACACTGTTACCTCATTTTGTCTCTGCAGTGATGCTGCCAGGTAGACCTGACTATCCCCACCTTGCAGGCAAGGAAACTGAGGCTCGTGGCTCAGGGCTGAGATCACACAGCACCTGCTCTGGTTTCTTGGTAATTCAGTGAGGATCTAAGAGACAGTCTAAGAGACAGTGACATCTTCTATCTCTGTCTCCCCAGTCTGTTCTCATGCTGCTAATAAAGACATACCTGAGACTGGGTAATTTATAAAGGGAAGAGGTTTAATGGACTCACAGTTCCACATGCCTGAGGAGGCCTCATAGTCATGGTGGAAGGCGAAGGGGAAGCAAGACACATTTTACATGGCAGCAGGCAAGAGAGAGCTTGTGCAGGGGAACTCCCCTTTATAAAATTTTCAGATCTTATGAGTCTTATTCACTGCCATGAGAACAGTATGGCAGAAACCGCCCCCCATGATTCAATTATCTCCACTTGGCCCCACCCTTGGCACGTGGAGATTATTACAATTCAAAGTGAGATTTTGGTGTGGTCACAGCCAAACCACATCAGGCTTCCACTCTGCTCAGGAGGCTGTATTGTTGTTATTATTATAATGGCCACTACAGCTACAAAAGCAGTCACAGGTACCCTTCCTTCCAAAACCCACCATGAGACTGCGAAGGTGCAAAGTGCTTTACTTAGATGGTGCCATTTCATCCGTAAAACACATGGGCAAGGCAGGTACTGGCCTCATTTCACACACAAGGTTGTGGCTCTGTGGGGATAAGGGACTGGCCCAAGAGCACTGGTGAGTCAGGGCAGGACTTGCACTCAGGTCTTTAAGTCCTCAACCAAGAGTGTGTGCCACTTATTCAAAGAGGAGGGGTGGCCATTTCTTCACCATCAGAAGAGATGCCAAGAAGAAGGAGAGGATTGAAACAGATGCACAAACCTGAGATGAGAGATCATGAGCCCCCGAGAGAAGGGTGGGCAGAGCAGCTGTGGTGGTCCCAGTGGGGAGTTTCAACTCCTTGTTCCAGGCCTGTGTTAGGTGTCTGAGTTATCAGAGATACCTTTGGAGCCTGGTCCCCCACCCCTCTCCAAGTTTTCTTTGTTTAAATTACATCATTGAGTGTTTTTTTTCCTGTTATTTGCAAAGAGCCTTAGACACAGATGTCAAAGAAATCTACTTATTAAAAAAACAAAACAACAACAACAAACTGCTAAAAAAAAAAGTAAAAATCTCAATAATGAGTGTCTCTTACTCAGAGAGCCCTCATCAAATAAGAGGAACGAGGATTTTGCAAACCTATATGGAAATTAAACCTGCAATCTGGGCACACAGTTGTTTGACAAGTGATAATTAACTGCTGACAATATAATTTCAGTTTAGATTCAAATCTGTTTTTCATTAAAAAGTAATCAAAGAGATGCTTGCATCTGGAAGTCCAGCCTCCAGCAGTGGGAGCTCAGCTCCTCTGCTGAAAGGCTTTAGGGCTAGCATTGAGTACCCACTGTTCTTGGCCAGATGGGGCATGGACTCCAAAAGTGATGCTGGAAACAGGTCCCCAGGGAATCTTGCAAAAGGCAGCTCAGTCAATCTCTCTCTCACTAAGGGTCCCATATCCTCCTCTGGGCATCTCTGACCCAACATGTTGACCCTGCCAGTTGGCTTGGTGCTGATTCCAGCTCTGACCCCAACAGTTGGCTTGGTGCTGACCCCAGTTCTGACCCCCACAATTGGCTTTGTGCTGACCCTTGCTTCAGGGAGGTATGGAACACTCTCATCTCTGCAGTCCCTACCACACCTGTGGTCCTGCGGATGTCATATTCTATCTCTCCGTTTCTGAGGCTCAGAAACCAGTCACTTTTTCAAGGCCACACAGCTGGTGAGGGGCTAGACAGACACCTGAACTCCTCCTGCCTGACTCCCACATCTGTGCCACACACCCTGCCCTCCTCCCTTTCCTCTAGTCAACTCGGCTTCTCTGTGCCTCAGTTCCTCTTCTGTAAAATGAGGATAATAATGGCATTTACATCATGAACTTGTCATAAGGAATAAACAAGCTCATATACAGAACAGTGCCTGGCACATAGAAATTCCTCCATAGATGTCAGCTATGATACTTATTAGTAATTAATTCAGATGATAAATAAAATCATTGCTCCCTCTTGTGAGGCCAGCTGATTCTGCCCCTGCAATCACCCAAGTCCTGCTTGGGACTCTGTCCAGATCTCCGGCATCCATCTGAATGGAAGAGCCACATGGAATCCTGTGTTCTCAGGAGCAGGAAGGGTTCTTCTGCCACACACAGAGCGAGGGTTTGCTCCCTGGCTGAGGGCGGACCCCTCTGAGTGCAGATACCTCAGTTTCTTGGTAGCTGTTGTCCCAAAAGCTCCGTTTTTCTTATCCAAACTCAGCGTGTGGCCAACTATGACCCGTGGGATCACTTTTCTCCATTTATTTATCCCTTAAACTCTTCCTGGATGTCCATGGAATTTATACCTCCTCTCATCTTGCCCCTGCCCCACCAGCTACACAGAATGCCTCAATGCTCCCGGAACATTCCACACTCTTTGGAATCCCCAGCCTTTGCACATACTGTGTTCCCTGCCTGGAATGTGTTTCCCTACACTTCCCACCTGGTGAAGTTTGATGCTTTAAGGCCCAACTCAAACATCACCTTTTTGATCACACCTTGACCTGCCTCTGAGCACAAAGCAGGGGCTCCTTAAGCACTTTTTGAGCTCCCCCGCCTCATGTGCCCGTAGATATATCTGGACCTGAGTGATCCCAGCTGATCCTCACAGCAACTCTGGAAGGCGATCTGCATTATCCCCACTTTACGGATGAAGAAACTGAGGCTCAGAGAGGAAAAAGGACTTGCTCAAAGTTACATATCTCATCAATGCCAGAGCCTGGGCTATTGACATGGCCCAAGCTGCCTCATTTCTTCAGCTTGTAGGAATCCTTTTAGTTCCACTCCTAAAGGCAGCAGGATTTGGTGCCCCGTAAGTTCACATTCACATTTGTCACTGATCCAGGCCTCAGACACAAAAGTTTATGTCCCTGCTCACACAATCCTTGTCTATTCCCAAGGATGGTAATGAGCACATGTGCTAGACTTCACATCTGTGTCCTCACCCCAGCCCCGTGCACTGAGCCCAGACTCATATACCCAGCTGCCTCCTGGATACCAGCCCTGGGTGGCCCCTGGGACCCTCAGACTCTGAGCCAGATGTGCCTAGGGTGGGTAGGGCAAGAGCTGGTGGGGCAGGAGCTAGCTCCAACCTAGAGACCAGGTTCTGACTTCTGCTCCTGAAAATGTTCCCTGCATAAGCTCTAGAAATGTTTTATCAAATGTAGAAAAGCAGAAAGGGAGATCTCAGGGGATGGAGAGGAACTGACAGCAGAGTAGGAAGTGAGTGTGGGAACTGGGGTAGCAGCTGCCATGCTGCAGGCTGTGTTAGCAAGGTTAACACTCTTGAAACCATCCTTATAATCTTTATAACATTAATCAGGGAAGACGAGAGGGAAAGAAAGAAAAATAAACTGAGCCTGCAGCACTTTCAGCCTTAACCTGCTAGGTCAGCTGCCCTCTGACCTGCTTCCTTGAAGTTGTTTGCTGCTTGGTGCCTCAGAATCACATGGACCCTGTTACAAGATGATAGTTCCCCTGCACTGTTCTGTAGATAACAAATTGAACATTAGGAAATGTTACATATTCCTTTTGAGATATTCTTTCAGATCCTACATACTAATGAAACACTGGTGCTAGCTGGTCAGAAGGAAGCTGACTCCCTAAAGAATGCAGTTTCCACGTCCTGATGATCTCATCCCCCTTACCTTGACCAATCAATGACCCCAATTTTGCAGCCCCTCACCCTCCATGGTCCTCTCAAAAACCTCAGCCTGTAACTTTTTGCGGAGATGGATTTGAGAGTCTCCTCCCATTTTCTCACTGAGTACCCTGTGATCATTACACTCTTTCTCTGCTGCATCCCTGCTGTCTCAGTGCATTGGTCTGTTACTGAGCAGTGGGCATATGAATCTGTTGATCCCATAACACTCTTGGTCCCCTGCTAAGGGTTTGGGCTTAATGTCTTCCAGGGACAGGAGATGATGTCTTGAGTACAATGCAAGGAGTTGTATAAAGCTGGGAGCATTAAAGGGCTGAACCTCAGTGATAGAGTATACCAGAAAAATAGTTTATTCCCAAGATCTGGGAAACAAAAGGGGAGCTTGTCAGTTTCTGCTTGGCCTATGAGAGGACAGAGAACCTCCTTGGGTTATAGTGACTACAGGGTTTACTTGTGGCTTTAATTTATATTACAGATTTTTTTTTTTTGACAGAGTCTTGTTCTGTCACCCAGGCTGGAGTTGCAATGGCGTGATCTCCTCTCACCACAACCTCCTCCTCCTGGGTTCAAGAGATTCTCCTGCTTCAGCATCCCGAGTAGCTGGGATTATAGGTATGTGCCACCACACCTAGCTAATTTTTTGTATTTTCAGTAGAGACGGGGTTTCACCATGTTGGCCAGGCTGGTCTCAAAGTCCCGACCTTGTGATCTGCGTGCCTCCCAAAGTGTTGGGATTACAGGTGTGTGCCACCATGCCCAGCCTACAGAGTTTTTTTTGTAAACTCCCAAACTAGGCAATTTACCTATAATTGGTTATAGGCTGGTGAAACTTCTGAGGCATCTGGTAGAAGCCAGTCTAGAGCAGATCAGGAAGCGCAGTCTGCACTGGGTTCTCACAGATACAGCCCTACTGAAGATGAACTCAAAATCCCAAATTTCAAAACAAATGAGAAAACTATTTACAATGAATGAGAGTTAATAGCTATGAAAATAAGGAAGATAAAAACCCCAAAAAGCAAGGCACAGTGGCTCAAGCCTGTAATCCCAGCACTTTGGGAGGCTGAGGCAGGCAGATCACTTGAGGCCAGGAGTTTGAGACCAGCCTGGCCAACATGGTGAAACCCTGTCTGTACTAAAAATACAAAAATTAGCTGGGTGTGGTGGTGCATGCCTGTAATTCCAGGTATTCGGGAGGCTGAGGCCTGAGAATTGCTTGAACCCAGGAGGTGGAGGTTGCAGTGAGCCAAGATCATGCCACTGCACTCCAGCCTGGGTGACAGAGTGAGAGTCTGTCTTAAAAAAGAGAAAACACCAAAAACCAAATAACTTCAAGTAATAGAAAAATTCTGATAGAAACTATTATATATATATATATATACACACACACACACGCAAACACACATATATATATAGTGATTAAAAGCATAAAAATAAAAATCACAGGAATAGAATAAGACACTATAAGAAAGAATAAGCACATTAGAAAAAATAGAAAGTCTAAAAATAAAATTTATAATTATTGCAATTAAAAAATAATCCTAAAGGGCAGACTAAATAGTAGATTAGGTAGAACTGGTGAAATAATCAGTTACCAGGATATAGACAATAGGAAATTACCCAGAAAGGAATAGAGAAGGAAAATGTGGAGAAGTTCAAAGACCTGAAGGAGACAATGAGAAGCTTCAACAAACCTTTATTAAATTTTACAGAATACATGAAAAACCTGAATTCATAATTTCCAAAGGAATCTGAGCAGGTGCAATACAAATAAATTCAGATCTGACATGTGAAGAGATTGGAAATTGTCATTCCCATTCTCACAAGAAGAAGCTAGACAAGCTGAAAATCCACAACTTTTCTTGGCTTCCTCAGAGAACTGAGGTTGCAGAGCAAACCATCACACTAAAATATGAGAGAAAGGTGAATTCAGAGAGGCACAGCTGAGATCTCCCTGCTTGAAGCAGAAGCTGCTGGGGCCGTAAAGTGATAGGAACACATAAATGGCAATTTTGACAAATTGCTGGAGGCTGAGTGTGAATTAATGTGAGGATGGAGAAACACCTTGGGTGTCACAGTCTTTGGGGTGCCAAAATTTTGCAAGAAATATTAAAATATTTTCTTTAGGCATGAAGAAAATGATATGGTCAGAAACTTAGATCTATATGAAGAAAGGAAGAGTGTTGGAGAAAAAATAAACAAAGATAAAAGTAATTATTTTTCTTATTCTTAATCTAGAACTGTTTGTTTAAATGGTTCAAAGTAATAACAGTAACTATATATTCAGTGAGTATAACATGGGTAAATAAAATGAATGACATCATTGTCACAAGGAATGGGAGAGAAGGATTGAGAATACTCTAAGACAGGTGTACTATATGTAAAGTGGAATAGTGTTATTTGGAGGTGGACCCAGATTAGTTAAAAGTATATATTATGAACCTGAGGGAAGCTACTAATCTTTCTTTTAGAAAGAAGTAATTGATACACTGAGTGAGGATCAAATGGAGTAATATGAAATGCTCAGTTAAAACTAGAGAAGGCAGAAAAGGAAGCCTCTGGTAATAAATATAAACAGCTACAAACATGGTTGATATGAAGTCAAATATATCAATAATCACTTTAAATGAGATTAGTTTAATACATCAATTAAAAGACAGAGATTGTCATAGTGGATAGTGGATAAGAAAGCAAAGACTAACCTACATGTTTTCTATAAGAAACCCACTTTAAATGTAAAGACTCTGACAGTTAAAAGTAAAGGTATGGATAAAAATATATAATATTAACACTAGTCAAAAGAAAGCTGGAATACTATGATGATTTCAGACAAAGAAGACTTCATAATGTTTCACTGTCAATCAACTTGATCTAATGGACATTTATAGAACACATCCTTCAATATCAGCAAAATACACATTCTTTTCAAACTCACAAGGAATATTCATCAAGACAGAACACATTTTGGGTCACAAAACATGCTTTAATGAACGTTTTATAAAAGAAAATCATACAAAGTATATTCTTAGACTACAATGGAATTAAACTAGAAATTAATAACTGAAAGCTGAAAAATTCCCTAATATTTGGAAACTAAACAATACATTTCCAGATAGTACATGGGCCAAAGAAGGAGTCTTAAGAGAAATTTAAAAATATTTTGAACTAAATGAAAATGAAAACACAACTTAAAAAACTTTTCAGGATGCAAAGAAAGTGGTGCTTAGGGTCAAATTTACAACATTACACACCTGTATTAGGAAAGAAGAAAAATCTAAAATCAATAAACTAAGCTTCCACTTTAGAAAACTAGAAAATGAAGAGAAATATTCTATGACCCAGCAAATTCTATCCCATCCCAGGACATATGAGTTCTACTTGTAAATGTACAAGACATGTACAAGCATGTTCATAGCATCATTATTCATTATAGCCCCAAACTGGAAGTTAACCAAATGTTGATTAACAACAGGATGGATAAATAAATACAATATGTTCATAGGATATCAAACAATGAGAATGAACAAACCAAAACTATATATCATGTATGTGGATATCACAAATATAATATTGAGAGAAAGAAACCAGACATAAAAGAGTATAGAGTACATTATTCTATTTTGTTAAAGTTCAAAAACAAGCTAACCTAAGCTATCCTGTTAAGTCAGGACAACAGTTACCCTTGGTGGAGGTATAGCTACTGAGAGGGGTTACAAATGGGCTTGCTGGTAATGCTTTATGTTTACTTTGTGAAAATGTATCCAGCTGAACACTTATGATTTGGGCATTTTTCGGTATGTATGTTATGCATCATTCAAAAATTTGGGTTACAAAAGGCAACCAGAGAAAGACCTGATTACCTCCTAAAGAAAGACAGTGAGACTGACAACAGACTTCCCAGCAGCAACAATAGAGACCAGAGAACAATGGAGTAATATTTTCAGGGCCAAAAGAAATGTAGTAGAATTCAAAAGTAGAATTCTAGGGTCAGCTAAACTATTATTTAAAATTGAGGGAGAAAAAAGATATTTTCAGACAAAGTCTGAGTGATGTTATCACTCACAGGATCTTGCTGAGAAAACAGATGCATGACGTACTCCAGGGAGAACACTGCTGGGAGAGGAAAGGAGTGGATCACAGATGACACACTGAGCAGGGATCGGTACACTTGCATTGATTACATCACACAGGAGCAATAACAACAACAATAGCGATGTAACTAATTTGGGGCACAAAGGAGGGAGCAACCACAACACTAAGATGGGAGAGGGGTGAGAATCAATGTGTTCTGAGATATGGGTATTGTTCAGAGGAAGTGGAGCTAGATTGATTTGCTTTACACTGTGTTAAGTCAAGTGTGCTTATTAAAATATAAAGGTTAACCAAGAAGGAAGAGAAATAGAATGTACCACTTACAAATCAATAGAGGAAAAAAAGAAATAAAAACTTGATCAATACAGTATATGGCAGGAAATGAGCCAAAAAGAAAAGAAAAGGCAGCAGAAGAAATCCCGAGAAGTTCAAAGTAGTTCAAAGAAGTTCAAATAGGAAGGAAGGAGCCTGGCTCTGGCATTCATATCTCTGTTTGACTTTGGGCAAAAGACTTAATGATGTCACTGCTTTCAGCCTCAGTTTTTTCATCTGGACAATGGGAGGATGACATTCTCTTGTAGCTGTTGTGGGGACATTGTAGACTCTGCCTGTCCAGTCCTCAGTGCTGGGGATACTGCAAGTGGCTGCCCTTCACCCCTTTGCTCTCAGGTTCTTGTGTAAAGAAATGAATTTTATGTTTATCACAGTGTGGACGTCTTCATTTTTCTTTTCTTCTTGGAGATAAAGCTCTCTGCAGTCAAGCTTTATTTTCTCAGACGAATAAGAGATTATCTAATGGGCTCATGCAGTCCATTGGAAATTTCCAAAGGGACAAAGAGGCAAGAAGTGTCTCTCCCAAGATAATCCTTGCTTTATCTTTATTCTTCACTTAGTAACAGCAGTGGCCATGTTTTAAATGTTTCCCGTGTCCCAGGTGCTGTGCTGTCTTACCCATGTTCTTTCATTTGAACTTACCTCATAACCCTGCGAGAGAGGAGTCGTCATTCACTTTAGCAAGGAGGCAATGAAGGTTAGGAAGGTGAAGTGAAACCTGCCCAAGGACATGGCTCAGCTGAGACTCAAATACAGGTCTGCCTGACTCTAAGCCCCTGGTTCTTCTGCTCCTTACATTCTCAGAAAGCTTTTAGTCATTTAATTATTGAAGAATTGTCCCTAATCAGGAACCAGCCCCCAAGGCTGGACTTGCTACAGCAGAGCAGATGGCATGGGGGAATCCAAGTCAGAATGGCCCTCTGGACAGAGCCCATGCGGATGACCGGCTGGGGACAGTCTCTGCATCTCTGCACTTAATGCCATCAGCTAAGGTGGGGTGACCTGGAAATGATCTCCCCCGGAAGTTCTTTAGGCAAGAAGCCCCAAGGTAGCTCATGGCCACACTCCCCTGGGGCTACTAAGGGGCCATCTCTAGATCTCTGACATGGAATAAAGTCCATGTCCCTGGACATGGAATAAAGAATTAACCAGTGCTCAGTGGAGGGGTTACCTGTCTCTGCAGAGCTGACCGTGCATGTTCTGCTTCAGAAACCCACCCACTCCCTGTGTTTGTAGGATGAGATGAGACCACACTCCTCAGCATGGGCATCAAGGTTGCTGTGACTGGGCTGGACTCCCTCTTCTGCCTCATCGTCCTCTCCCCTTCACACACACACACCACACACCACATGCCACACATAACACACACACCACACACACACGCACACACAGACACACACACATTACTGGGTGTCTCAGAAAATGCTGGGCCATTTTCTTTTTCTTTTTTTTTTTGAGACAGAGTCTGTCTCTGTCACCCAGGCTGGAGTGCAGTGGGGGTTCCCAAGCCCCCCTACTTGTTTCCATGCTTCCCAGGCCCACCCAATGTTACAGGCAGCACATGGCAGCAGGAAGGGTCAAGACAGGTAGACACTGGGGGAGTCAAGGGAACAAGGGACGGCTGGAGGAGTGACAAGTGACTCAAGGACATGTAGTGAGAGGCACCTGTTCATCAAACCACAGTTCTTTTGAAAGGGACTCAGGGCAGCTCCTAAAACATACACTGTACACTAAGATCATTCATTAATTCCCTGGGCCAGTGCTTACTGAGCACCTACTACATGCCAGGCCCCGTGCTGCTGCTGATATGCACTGAGGGTCTCCATCCTTAGTCTGGGGAGGCGGCACATGTCAAAAGAAGACTCTGTTGCTCTCCTTGGGGTGGGTGGGGGATTGCTGTGGGAGCTCAGGGGAACCATCCTCAGTTTCATAGGGAATGGAGCTGAGACCCAAACAGGTGAACGACTTGTGTGATGTTGCATGGCAGGGGATGGGGCCTGCAACCCAGAACTTCTGAGCCCCCAGACCCTAGTCTCATGCCTCCTTACTGGACCCCATGCCGGGTCTCACAAGGTGGTCACTGCAACAGCTTCAACCCCAGCCCTCATTCCCAGGCCACACAGCCAACCTCCCTGCCACGATAGTAATTACACCTCTTGGAGGTTAATTTGTAAAGAGACAGTGGAAGTCCTTATTTTAATAGCAATTATCAAAATCATGCTGGAGGGGTGCTGTGTAATGGGTAATTATCTGCAACAGAACAACAATATCGTCAATTCTATTGAGTTCTTTCCAACGAACCTAGAGTTAATCCTGGAAAGCAGCCAGCGTCAGCTGATATTTGTTTAATAATATTCTTATTAAATTCAAATGGAAGTCCCTTTAAAAATCTTCCCCAAGAGGAATGTGGCTAGTTTACCAAGACCTCAACTCCACGGTGTCCCACTGAATTCCCATGGAGTTTGTCAGCATCCCTCCCTGTACCACATCACCCCCTCATATCAAGGCTGGACCACCTTCACCATTTGTATCCATTTATGTATTGGTTCAGTTACTCATTTGCTGGTTAATCCTTGTACATTTACTTCATTCATTCATTCATTTATTCATTCACTATTCATTATTCATCTCTTGCATCGGTTTCAAAATCTATTTAAAAATTCTTTCTCATGTTGGGCGTGGTGACTCTTGCCTATAGTCCCAGCACTTTGGGAGGCCAAGGCAGGAGGATTGCCTTGAGCCCAGGAGTTTGAGACCAGTCTGGGCAACATGGTGAGACCCCATGTCTACAAAAAATACAGAAATTAGATGGGCATGGTGGTGTGTGCCGCTAGTCCCAGCTACTCGGGAGGCTAAGGTGAGAGGAGAACTTGAGCCCAGGAGATTGAGTCTGCAGTGAGCTGAGATGGTGTCACTGCTCTCCAGCCTGCACAACAGAGCAAGATCTTGTCTCAAAAAATTACTTCTCACACTCATTCACGTGTGACTATATCCTTTCTTCCATCATTAGTGCCCCCATTTCTTCTTTCATTTATTTGTACTTTGTTCAGATATTGTTTTCTTAGATTTTAATATAAGTGGTATTCTACCTCTCATTTACTTCTTTTTATTTATTCATTCTTTCTTTTCTTTCTTTAATTGGCTCATCCATTCATTCGTTCACTTACTAATATGCTTTTTCATGCATGACTTCATTTATTCATTGCTTTTATTCATGCATGGGTTTGTCCATTTATTCATCAAACATGTATTGTTCGCTCATAAACTATGGCCGTTTTGTGTCTGGTCTGAAGTGATCCAGCCTTGTTCAGCTCTCCAGTGTTTTCTGGGCATCTCAGAAAATGCTGGGCCATTTTCTTAAGTAAAATTCTTTGTCAAAATGTAACAAGATGACACTGAGTTTCCAAGATTGGGTGACTAGGAGAGTTGCTCAAACCTTGGACCCTGGGAACACAGTGAGAGTTAGGTTAGAGAGAAGTTGAATTCACTTTTGGACATATTGTGTTTGAGCTACCAACAGCCCACCCAGGAGGAGACATGGGATATGTGGAAATGCAGAGATCAGTGAATTAGGCCTGGGGTGGGAGCAGAAGACCTGGGGTGGGTCTCACCTCTGCACACCTCGCTTGGGACTGTGTACAGCAGAAGCACCTTTCCTGTGATTTCTGTCTCTCGCTGTTTGCCCAGGGTGTAATCAAGAAATGGTGAAGTCTGAAGAGAAGTAATTTGGTCATCTTGATCACCACCCAGCCACTTGTTCCCTGATGTGTTTCATTTTGAAAGTGGTTTCAGGCAAATTTTAGCCAAGTTGATCTTTGCTGCCTTGCTGAGCTACTTCAGCTCCCAGGAGCACCTACTGGGTGGAAGACACTGAGTTTGGGACGCTGGGATCATGCTGAAGTTGGTTTACTGGGTGGGTCTGGAAGAGGCAAACACAAAAGTTGACCCTGAGGTGGTGCATGCCCCTGTTCCTCCTTGGCATGTGGGCTGGGGTCCACCTTCTGCAGGTAGGTCTGCCCCTCTCTCGGGGTCTCTGCTCCCAGGGATGAAGGGCTGTGGGTGGCGATTCTCCCGGCAGCCAACTGCCCAGGTCTCCTGAAAAACCTCATCTCCCAGGGAGTCCCTGCCTAGACCTAGAGGGAAAAGTGAGATGCCTCATTCTGTTTTCAGGCCCAAGCAGCTTTCTCCAGTTAAGTTTCACCAGATACAAAGCTGAAAGTCCATTTTCCTGTTTGGTCCTAACTAGCAAAGGAGCAGGATCTCTGTGACTGGCCCTGGGAGAATGACAGCAGCTCTCTGTGAGCCCACACTGCAGTCCCTCCCAACCTCAGCTTTCGTGGCCATCTCAGAGAGAGGCAGAGCAGCCTCAGGTGCCTCCTTCAGGCTCTGTCTTGAGAATTCAGGTCTGGGCAGCTGGAACAGGAGTGTGCAATTTGGAATCAGTTGAAATCCAGCTCTGGCAGGTGACTCACCAGCAATGCGATCTTGGGCAGGTCCCACCACCTCTGCGAGTCACAGCTGCCACATTCACGCAGTGGGGATAATTATCCCCACCTTCTGGGACTATGGGGAAGATCGAGGTGATAGAGGTGAAGATATCTAACCAACTCTGCTGCCTCATTCATCCAGGGTGAGTCACAACATTCTCACCGAGAGCGACATTTCCTCTCACTTTGTTCTTTGAATCAAAGTCTCAAGATCAATAAGATTGTCCTTCCTGCCTCCTCTCCACTCCTTCATTTATCATCCTTCATCTTTGACTGATTTATAATTTTAGAAGTTGGAAGGAGTCATAGAGACCAAGGAGTCCATGTTTTACACATTGGGAGAATGGAGGCCCAGAGAGGAATAGCAACAGGTTCAAGGTCACCCTGCCGGCTTGGGGAAGGGTCCTGACACCTGCCCCCCAAGAGTGCCCGCCCCATTTTCTTGTCTGCTGGGCTGCACCTCTCCATTTTCTTGGGTCCCCTGTGATCTACTGGGAATGCTTTCCTGATATTTTCATTGAAAACAAAACCCAACAAAATGAATGGTATCTTTAAATTGCTACATTGCTCTGTGGCTGTTTTCTTTTCTTTTTTCCTTTTAAGATGTACACACACACACACACACACACACACGCACACGCACACACACACTGCTCCCTGCCTGTGTCAACCAGCCAGATTTTCTAATCTAAACTGACAGTCAGTTTCACTCCAGAAGAAATGTGTGTGATCTCTTGCCCGTGTGAACATAGTGTGCTATTGATATAATCACCGTCCAGTAAAAAGCCCACGGAGAGAATATATTGCAGGAGGAGGGGTTTAACTTGGGAAAACTCAAGTCGTCGCACACATATATTTTACCTCTCAAACATTTTTTTTTAAACCGAGGAGGAATAAATCACTTTTAAAGGTTACTTTACCCTTAAAAAGAATCTGAATGTGCATCTTCCAAGCACATGTCGTATGTGTGAGATGTCAGCGTTTTATCACTTGTATAATCCGGCCCTCTTGTCTTTTCCTATTACTCCGAAGACCTTGGCAAGCAACTTACCCCCTCACCATATCATCAGTGATTTTTTCTTTGCAGTCTGAAGATTTGTCTTTGTTAATCTCCTCTGAGAGATGACGTCGGTACTAGGCCAGAGCGATGTGGCCAGACAGCCAAGAGATTTCAATTTAGGGCTCCCAGAACTTTCAGTATATGAGTCATCACAGCTACCATCGCCTGAGGGCCTACTGTGCGCCAGCACTGTGTCAGGCGCTTTTTAATTAATCATCTCTAACCCTCCAGCTCCCATCCTGATTCCATTCACTGTCACCCACTGCCAGGATGATTGCAGGAGATGCCCGATCATCTCCCCAGTTTGATTTCACTCTTGCGCCCTGTGGTCTCGTCTCCACCTAGAAGCAGGAGAGAGCCTTTAAAAATGCCCCTGCAACCATTTCCTTCCTTGCTCACACTCTCCATGGGTGCCCAGCTTCTGCAGATTAAAGCCTGAGTCCTCTCCTGGTCCCAGGCCCCATGACCTCTCTGACCTCATCCCCTACCCCTCTTTACTCTGCCCCAGCCACTTGGGCCTCCCTGCTGACCCTTGAGCATGCCAGGCTCACTCTCACCTCTGGGAATCTGCACGTGTGGCTTCCGCTGCCTGGGCTGACCACCCCAGATGTCCTCATGGCTCCCAGCCTTCGGGCTGTTCCCAAGTGAGTCCTCACTGAGGCCTTTCCTGATCACCCGTATAAAACCGCACCCAATCTCCTGACATTCTTCATCCCCCATCTCTATCTGATGTCTCCTCATCGCTTACCACTATCTGGCATATTCCGTGTATATTTGATTTATTTCCCTTGCTTATCATCTGTCTCTGTAGCAACACATAGCATCTGTGAAGAAAGGGGTGTTGCATTGTTTTGCTTACTAATAATTTCTAGAGCTTAGAATATTGCCTGGCACATAAATACTTATTGTATGAATGAATGAAATAATCTCACTTGATTTGTGTGTGTGGTCAGTCAGAGATGTTAAGACAATTAACAAAACTGGGTTTGGTGGCTCATACATGTAATCCCAACACTCTGAGGGGCCGAGGCGGGTGGATCAATTGAGCCCAGGAGTTTGATCAAGGCCTGCCTGGGCATCATGGCGAGACTTCGTCTCTACAAAATATAAAAAATTAGTTGGGCATGGTGCGTACCTGTAGTCCAGGTACTCGGGAGGCTGAGGTGGAAGGATAGCTTGAGCCTGGGAAGTTGAGGCTGCAGTGAGCCATGAATGCACCACTGCACTCCAGCCTAGGTGATAGAGCAAGGCCCTGTTTCAAAAAGGAAAAAAAAAAGCAATTGACAAGTAATGAATGAAAATATAATCTCAAGACTGCATGGCAGAGAGTGACCAGGGGCTACTTCAGGTTGGAGGCATGGAAAAGCCTCTTTCAGGAGGTGGCATTTGAACTGAGACCAGCTATGTTTGAACTGAGACTTGGATTTTACAGACCAGGCAACAACGAAAGGGAGCCCCAGGGAGACAGACAGCTTGCCGAAGGCCTAGCAGGAGGCAAGTTGTGAGATGGGTCTAGAGGCCACAGAGCAGGTGTGCCCAGGCTCTTGGGGAGCTCTCGAGAAAACCCAAAATGGACACTCATGGGCCCCGCAGTGCCCTGTGCTGGCCTTTTGCCCACCGTGTTGTGAACATTACTCCATGTGGTTCCCTTCCCCATAGGCCCCAAAGCTACTCGAGGATCAAACAGGGCCTTGACCATGCTTGTATCCCAGGGCCAGTCACAGGGATACAAGTGGGTGCACAGTAGGGCCTCTGCAGATGGCTTCTGAATGAATCTCATGTGAGGCAGGTCAGGGTGTGTTGTGGCATGTAAGCATCGCAGACTATCAGGTTGTGGGAGTCCTGGAGATACAGTGCATTTTACTTAAGCAGAGGAACTGAGGCCCAGAGTAGGGTAGGGATGTGCTCACGGTGACTCTCTGAGCGGACATAAGGGTTCAGACTTGAATTCTGGTCTCTTGCTCTCTGTTCTCCCATACACTGCCCTGGGAGGGGGAGGCTCAGGAACCCTGGCCTCATTAACAGGAATGCAGGTGACTGGGAGAGTTAGGGTTTCTGCTTTTCCCAGAAGCATGTCCTGGAGAAATATCTGGCTGCAAATAAAATACAAATGAGGTTCTGCGATGAAGTTCCTGAAGCTGTACAAACGACAAAAGACCCATGCCCTGGGGTTAGTGCTAATTAGAGTCTCCTGAAAGTCAGAGGAGAGGAGCCTTAGAGAGACTGGGGCCCAGGCAAGTTATTACAGAGGTGGGAACAGAAGGCCAGGAAGGTGAGTAATTTACCCGAGGCTATGCTGGGGCAGAGCTAGGATGTAGACTAGGCTTGCAGCCCCCATCCCACTATGGTCAAGGTGAGAGCTGAGCATCCTCTAGCTATCCTTCTGAGCTCCTGACACCTGTCCTATCCAATTGCCTTGCAGCTGCTTTCTCAAAGCTGCTTGCTGTTTTGAGTTTTTTTTGTTTGTTTTCTGAAAAGTTATTGACAAGATATGATATGAGTGGAGCAGAGAGTGGATGCATCTTAACTCAATGTGGGGTGCTAGCCCACTCTGTGATAGATCTAGAGGCTCCTAAGGGTAGGAGTTGGGGAGAGGGTTCAGGAAGGGCTGGGATAATGCAGTATTAGTCCATTTTCACACTGCAGATAAAGACATACCCAAGACTGGGTAATTTTTAAAGAAAAATAGGTTTAACGGACTCACAGTTCCACATTGCTGGGGAGGCCTCACAATCATGGCAGAAGGCGAAGGCACATCTTACATGGTGGCAGGCAGAAAAAGAGAGCTTGTGCAAGGGAACTCCCCTTGATGAAACCGTCAGATCTCATGAGACTTATTCACTATCATGAGAACAGCATGGGAAAGACCCACTCACATGATTCAATGACCTCCCACCAGGTCCCTCCCACAACAAGTGGGAATTGTGGGAGCTATAATTCAAGATGAGATTTGGGTGAGGACACAGCCAAACTGTATCACTGCATGATCTTACTTATATATGAAATCTAAAATATTTGAACTCATAGATATAGAGAATAGAGTGGTGGTTACCAGAGGCTAGGTGTGAGGGATGGAGAATTCTGAGATGTTGGTCAAAGGGTACAGAGTTTCAGTTAGACAGGAGGAATACTGCATCTTCTGCAGATTAAAATTAAATTCTGCAGATTCAAGATCTTTTGCATAGCGTGGTACCTATAGTTAACAGTAATGTAATGTATATTCCAAAATTGCTAAGAAAGTAGACTTTTAATGTTTGCTCCACTAAAAAATAAGTTTGTGGGGTGATGGATATGTTAATTAGCTTGTTTTAATTATTCCATAATGCATACATATATCAAAAGATAACATCATGCCCCATAAATATAATTTTTTTGTCTAAAATTAAAAAAATGAAAAAGAAGAAGAAGGAAAAAAATTCTGTGACCCCTTCCCATGTGTCAGGCCCTGGCCTGAACACCGTGTATATGATCTCATTGGATGTATCTTACAACAGTGTACCACATTTCTATGAGGTAGGTCATTATCTCCATTTGAAAGAAGAGCAAGTGGAGGTGACATCACTAGTTGACAGCAAAGTTGGTCCTCAAATCCAAATATGTCTAACACCAAAGTCTATTTCTTAGGTTCAGGAGTCCCAGAAAGCTTTTGGTTGAGTGAGATTAGGATCAGCTCAAAGGTAAAGGCAGGATCAGCCTCACAGGGCTATGATCAAGTTTACCTCTAGGATGAGGAAACTTCTAACTTCTCTTCCAAGAGCAACTTCTAAGCTGTCTCATGCCTGTCTCATGCTAACTCTAGTTAGCACTAACCCCAGGGCATGGGTCTTTTCCTGTTTGTAGGGCTTCAGGACCTTCATCTGCAGAACCTCATTTTTATTTTATTTGCAGCCAGATATTTCTTCAGAACATGCTTCTGGGAAAAGCAGAGTGAATACTCCTCTAGGGATTCTAGGGGATAGAGACAGAGATGATTCTCCCCATGAATAAAACATTCTAAAGACTGATGACTTATCTTAAAACAAGCTATGTGACTCTTGCATGTCTACTCCTGCAAATAAAATATTTGTATTTTACTTTAGTAGGAATATTGCCCTCCAAATCTTTGAGTAATATTCATGCCCTGGGGAGCTGTCTCATGCCTGACAAGCTGGAAGAGCAGAGATGTGGGGGTGAGTCAAGGTCAGGGTGCAGTCTGACATTATAGTAGAGTGACAAACCTTCTTGGCTCACCCAGGACTAAGAGTTTCTTGGAATGTGGGACCTGCAGTGCTAACACGGAGAAAGTCTCAGTTAAAGCAGGCTGAGTTGGTGATAGCAGTTACAGCAAGGATGGAACTAGAGTTAGTATAACAGACCCTTTGAGAGTGGGTAGAATGTAGTGGTTAAAAACATGAGCTTTGCTTGGAGACAGACCCAGATATTTTGCTTATGTTTCAAAATTGGTGTCCATGAATCTCTTTGAGCTTGGAGTTCCTCATCTTTAAAGTGGAACTAACAATGGTGCTTCCTCTAAATAATTATTGTGAGGATTCACATGGCAAATGATCAGTAAATGGCAGCATCTTTGCTATTTGTATCCATCTTCCTGGGTGGCTGATTTTCAGGGTTCTTAGCTCAGTGGCATGACCAAAATGCTTTGTGTCAATCTCCCTATCACCTAAAGAGGGAAGTAGACATGGCTATTGGCTGAAGGCCAAGAGTTAATCTTATGTTTGGTCCCAGCTCTGGCACTAACTCAAGTCATTTCCACTTCTTGGGCTTCTGTTTTCCAGCATCAGGGACACCATCTGGAAAATGAAGAAGATTGGATGGAACAATTGCCAAAACCCTTCTAGCTAGAATATTCTCATAATCTGGGAGCTGCTTCCTTGACATGAGTCTTTTTCAGTGTTTCATGAGACCCTTTATAAAGAAGCTTTTAAGCACATGTCTAATTAGTTTGATCAATGTAAACACATTGCTGCTGTGTAGAACAGAAGGAGAAAAATGCTTGGAAGGCAAATTATGGTAGGTCATGAGTAGATCCACAAGGTGACTTGGAGACAATTTTCCCCGTGCAGGCACAGAATTAGGGCTGTGAGTTATTACCTACCTCTTGTGCCTCAAATCAGGCATCCTAGAATCATATAATTTAGTGGTGTTGTGGTTCATAGAGGGGAAGTGTTTTGCCCAAGGTCACACAGCATACCTAGGCGTGGGTTCTGTAGTCCAGTGACTTTGTTTGTTTTAATCAAACCACATCACTACTCAATTCAACTCTCCTTGTTCACTTGCAAAATGAAGAGAGATACTGCTGAACTGAGATGGTCTCTGAGATTCCTTTCAACCGTGTTAATCTACTATGTCTTGAGGTATAAGAACCAGGGCACAGGAGTTGGGTAAAAGCTTAATGGCAGCTGGGCTGCTGTCCAAGGTGCTGTAGGAGAGAAAGGGTCAGGCCCCGTCACAGGGCATCCAAGGCCGAGGGGAGCAGGAAGCATTCCCTTCACCCTAAAATCACCCCCTCTCCCGATCCACCCCATTAGACCACTGTATCCCTCCTTCCTGTAGCCTTAAGAACTGCAAATAACAGGTGCCTTTGGTGATGCAGGAGTCCCCAAATGGTGGATGGAGAGGCATCATGGACTATGTTTCCCCACTGAGGTCCCGAGGCTGTGTCTGTCCTAGCCTGGGGGTTGTCCAGCATCAGGGACACCAGAGTCAAGCTCTTTCCATCTGTCTCATCTTCCCCACATGAATTCTGGTTGGGGACAGGAGTTGGGCTCCTAAGGGCATGGAGATAACTGGATGTGACGGTCACTCAATAGGTGCTGGATAAATTAGGAAGCAGTAACACCCAGGAGTTATAATCCCAAGATCATAGATAGTTGTCAGGACCATGATGGCCAGCCTGGAAGAGGGGGGATCTAGGTCAAGAAGAACAGGAAAACCCAATGGATCAGACCCATAGCTTGAAATTAGAACAAGTCAGAGAACTGATCTGCAGAGGGAAGATAGATTTGAAGTGGCAGAATAGCAAAGTACCAGATGTACTTGAACATATAAAATCCTTTTTAAAATTATATTTTACCGCATTAGCCAATTTTTGTGGTTTCGTTTAATCATTTTAGCAACCTAAGAAAGAAAACATTATAACCATTTTACATTTAGAGTACAGAGCCTCAAAGGTGAAGAGACTTTGGGTGAAGGCCCAAAGCCTCTCAGCTGACAACTCACAGACTTGAGATTAGAAACCACCTGTCTTTGCCTATAAAGCTCCCACTCATTAACCACACTCCTCTCTCACCTATAAACACAATGAAAACAGGGCTGATCTTGCCACCAGTGCGAATTTGGGTCACTGAGCAGGCAGGGTGATTTCAAAAGTGTGTGAAGCCATTTTGACTTGTGGGTAGAGCAGGCATTGAGTTGGCATGGCTTGGCAGCCCTTTTCTGGGAGGGAGGGTAGTGCATGCTGGCTGGCATCCCATGCCTGGCAGGGCCTTGCTGGCTATGGGGACAGAGAGATGTGGGTGTAGTCATTGAGCAAGTCATCAAAGAAACTTGGCCTTTGGGACATCTTTGGCCCCTGAGCAGAGTCAATGCACACTGGCTTACCCACAAGATGTGTCTGGAACAACGGGCATCTTCACCCTTTTGAGAAGATGTGATTCCTTAAGTAACAGTAACAGTCACCATTGTTGAATATCTACTTCACTCATTTCAACAAATATCTATAAGTGCCCACTATGGGCCTGGCACTGGGGCTCCAACAGTGAACCCCACACAGCTGGCAATGGCAGAGACGGGCCAGCTGGGCTCCCTGCCCTGGCTGCTGTGGCTGCTGTCACTGTTGTCATGTGAGAGCTTCCCTTCCATGCTCTTGCTCTTCTGCTGCTCAATTTCAGGCATTCTTTCTCCCCCCCATGATATGTTGGTATTATTATTTAATTTCCTCAGACCTGGTATAAAGGGAAAAAGCAGATAAATGGAGGAAAAGCCACAAAGCCAAGTAGAGAAGTTCTTCCTGTTTATTCCCATAAGAAATAACCAGGTCAACTCAAATTAATTCAAGGCTGGTCATAACTGAAGAACAAAAATAAGCTAGTTAACTTCATGCTTTTAGTTTAGGATTAATCTATTCATCAGCTTAGCTCACGGGGAGGAAACATGCTTCTTCAGTAGTTTTCAAACTGAAAATAAATGCCTCATTAGGTTAAACATATTAGCCTGAGAACAGTATTGATGTCAGATAGACTAATGAATGTCATTATTGGGAATGTGCAACAGTCCTCAGAGGGACCTGACCCACCATCAGGAGCTCTCTGCAAATGTGCTCACAAATGTGCTCAACTGCTGTACCCTCCGAAACGGAGGGAGGGAGGGCAAGAGAGGACTCAGGGAGACAGGGGGAAAGGGATTATTCTTGGAGCCTTGGCCATTCCTGGAAATGACTTCCTCTGATGAATGCAGGCATCTTTGGCCATTTGCAAAAGCCCATGGGTAAAGGAGGGCCTGGGTGTGATGTCATTCACTTGCTTCCAAGAGGAGAGGGCAGGTTTTAGCCTCTAAATAAGACAGACAGGACAGGGGTTGAGGCTCGAACATCTAGTTCGACGGGGCTCCCCTCCCACGATGACAGCCATTCCAGCAGCACTGCGTCCACAGCAGCTTTCCCCACAGCAGCTCCCCAACAACAGCTCCCCCACAGCAGCAGCTCCCCCGACAGCAGCTCCCCAACAGTAGTTTTCCCCATGGCAGCTCCCCCGCAGTTCCCCCTACAGCAGCTCCATGCACAACGTCTCCCTCAGAGCAGCTCCCCTCTCTTCCTCCCTGGACTGGCTCCAAATCAGGATGCATCCTGTGGGGGAGACGTGAACTCTTCCTTGTCTTGCCCACAGAGGCCCTGTGTGTCATCATGGTCTTAAGGACCCGCACAGGCCTGCAAGCTGCAAGCTCCTCCATGATTTGGAGATGGTGTTCCCACCACGCAGGGCCATCCCAGCTGTGTGTTTAAAGGTGTGAGTCCCCTTTCCTTGGGAGCACCTGCTTTTTTGTAACATGGGCTCTCTGCACTGAGGCTGCAATTTAATTTCAGGCTGGGGTACTTTATGCAAACTCTGAGTGAAATGCTGTTTACTGTTTATTATTTCTGCAATTATTTGCTTAGTGCTGGTAGCCTCCGTGTTCTGTGGTGGTGGGGACCATGTACCTAGCACATATAGCAAGCATACAATAAATGTTTGTTGAATGACTGAATGAAGGAATGACTGAAGGGAGATATAGGTTCTAGCAACTGAATGTCTCCGTATGGTCTCTCTAGACATGGGAAAACTTACTGTGCTTTTTTCTTTTTTCTTTTTTTTTCAAGAGTAAAGTTGATGGTAAAGGGAGAATTTGAAAGAAGCTAGGTACTAGATGCAGTGTTGAAAGATAACTAAGCAGAACTACTTTGGGATCGGAGAGGTATGGTGTATCAGTTTGCTATTGCTGCACAACAAGCCATCTCAAAACATAGTGGCTTAAAATAACAAACATGTATTTAGCTTAAGAATATGTAGGTTTGCTGGGTGGTTCTGCTGCTCTGGGCTGGCCTGAGCTGGTCTTGGTTGGGATTATTAGCCCCTCAGGATGGCTGGTGTGTTGGTTGAAGCCTGGCTGGTCCAGGAGGCCTTGGGCAGAATAGCTTATCTCTGGAGGATGTGTTCTCTCATCCTCCAGTGAGTAGCCCAGGCTTGTTCTTGCAGTGAAAGCAGGTTACAAAACAGAGCAGAAGTACACAGGGCCTCTTGAAGCTTAGGCTCAGAAATGGTACAATGTCCCTTCTGCAGCCTTGTATTGGCCAAAGCCAGGAGACGTCCAGCTCAGATGAAGTAGTGGGGAACTAAATTTTCCCTCTTGATGGGAAGGGCTTCAAAGGGCAGGGACACAGGGAAGGGTAGAGGACTGTGGCCAGTTTTGCAGATGTAACATGAATGGTTTCAATTCTCATCATATGGACCTTTAACTTCTCTTGTGAGGGGGGATTTTTAACAAGAATCATGGGATCAGGGCAGAGGATCAAAGAGAGTTTACCCAGCTATCTATGACCAACCCTGTGTCTTAGCAAATGTCCCCTTATTCAGGAAGGGTCAGCAGGGAAGAGGTGGGGTTGTAGAATCTGGGGATATAAAATCTCTGCAAGAAGAGAGGGTTGTTTTTGATTACAAAAAGTGTTGCTCATAGACTGGGTGGCATTGGTTGCTTGGTGGGTATCAACTCAATGACCACAACAAAGGAAGATTTAACAAGGGGATTTTACTACTTGCAACAAGTAAGGAGAACACCAGGGAGAACACATAGGTACCAAAGTAATGCCTCCCTGAACTGGGAACTGGGTCAGGTTTTATAAGCATAGGGTAATGAGGCACGACCTGATTAGATCTTGCAATGAGGTGATGCCAAGAGGCATGATCTGACTGGATCCTGCCGTGCGGTAACGACAGAACTTGATCTGATTGGATCCTGGATCTGCTGTGTAGTGTCCGCTTCTTAATTCAGTCCCCACTCCTCTGTCTGAGTACTTAGGTTCCCCCTGTGGTTGCACATTTGGTTTACCTGGGCATGTTCAGGTTACATGATCTGAGGGTCCATGGAAACTGGAAAACAACTCATGACTTTGTTCCATAAAAGTTGAACTGCATTCGGGTCTGTTGTCGCCACAAAAGGGCTGCCATGTGAAGGAGGAAGTAAATGCCCTCCATGTGGCCTGAAGAAAGGATTTTCTAACAGTCAAACCTGTTCAGAGACAGAATGGGCTGCGTTGAGTGGTGGTGAGCTCCCCATCCTTGGGGATGTGCAAACACGAGTTAGAGGGAGGCATAATAGTGAGATGAAGTGTTTCAACTATGGTATCAGACAGGCCTGGCTTTGATTTGCAACTTGGTGTTTCAGGGCGAATGACTTTAACTGTGTGAGCCACAGTTTCCTCATTGGTAAAATGAGGATAATAATATTACTTACTGCAATGGGTTACTATGAGGTTTTAATGAGATGGTACATGTAAAACGTACATAAAGGCTTCCAGTGGCTGAGAGCCGAGGGCAGTGCTACTTCCACACTATATTCTTTTATGGAGGGGATTCTGGCATTAATGAGGCCCCAGGCCCTGGTCCACTTCCTGCATTTAGAGTCTTTAGATGGTATCTCTATTAATGTGTCAGAATTAGGACACTCCCCCTCTCCTTGCTCCCTGCCAATCCCTAGCCCTCTTTGGATCTCTACAAATGGTCTCTAAGGGTTCAGAATCCTGGCGTTGAGGTGGGATTTCCAGTTCTCTTGCTCCCCACTGCCCCTGTGCATGTGAGGATGCCTGATGCCCAAACCATGGGGACTGCGGGAGCCAGAGGCTATTCCTCAACACACTCCTGAGATTTGAGGAACAGAGGCCCCTTTTCATTGGGGGTGACCTGGAAGGGGCTTCTCAGTCCACTGCACGAGGCTGATTTGCTCTCTGATGAGACTTTGATCATCCTCTCTGGACTTGGAAATGCAGCTTAATTTCAATGGGAAGAAAAATAATTAAGGCTTGTAAACCCGTGTTGTAAATGTCGCTCCAGGGCTCCCGGCAGAGCCGCCCAGTCAGTTTGATCATTTCTTGGGCTTACTCAAAGGCCCCCTCTGTGAGTGATTGGCCACTTAGCACTTGTTAATGGATCTAACTTGCACAGATTTAAGTGTTTTCTTGGAATTGATCTTTCCGTGAAAAGTATACTTTGGAGATGTGGAATAACCATCAGAGAGCCTTAAATGAATTACACTTTATCAAGCGGAAAAAAAACAATGCACTTGAAACAGGCACTACAGGGGAAATGGAGGGCTGGGAGTTTCCCTGCGGACCAGGAGGGTGAGGCGAGGGGGGCCATGCCGCTGAGCTCAATTCTTTCTACGGTTTCTGGGTTCACCGGGGGAATGTTACATCCTGGGTCATTTTCTCTGCTTTGTGATCTGACATTTCCTGCTCCTGTTCCCACCCCAGCTCTGCCCGTCTCTGTGGCAGGGCTGGCGGAGTCACTCTCCTCCCCGCCAGGGATTGATGGCTTTGCCTGGAGAAAGGAGGTGAGGAGGAGTCCCACACTCTCATTGACCACCCCCATCCTCTGCCTCCTCCCTCCTGGGCCCCATCTACTGAGCAATGAGCTCTGGAGACACTGGGTAAAAGGGGGTGCAGGCACTCCAATCTCCAGGGAATGTGGCTGTGTGGTGGTGTCTCACCAGAGATGAGAGGAGGGGATGAGGCCTCTGCCTACCGGTTCCCTACACAAGGGGCCTGAGGAGGGGGCTCAGTTCATCTAGATGCTCAGTTGTCAGACATTTGCTGAGGGCCAGCCTGTGCCTGGTTCTCACCCCCACCAAAAGGGGATCTCTGTTCCTCAGACCACAGTCTGAATATGTGAGGGAGCAGCCCCTGGCTCCCACAGCCCCCACAGTTTGGTTACTGGGCATCCTTACATGCACAGGGGCTGGAGATTCTGGAAGGATGAACCCCAATCCCCACCCTTGCCATGCACAGCGAGGCCACATTGGACTCTCACCCTCACCCCATCGCCTCTGTGACCTCACCCTGCTGTGTGTGCTCCTCTTAGTGCATTTCACCCTCTGACTCTAGATGCAGTTGGTCTGTTAATGTCCATCTCCCTGTGAAGGTCCACTCTGTGGGAATGGGGCTTTCTCTGCCTTGCTCTGAGCTGGAACCACTCCAGGCAGGTAGCAGATGCTCTACTTTGTGAAGACACTCCCTTCTGTAATGGAGAGGGTACAGAGTGGCAAGTGTCCTTAGTGAGCACCTTCCTTGGTGTGTGAGGGCGAGTGCACAGGGGACATGAGTGAGGCACCCACAGCCTCAGCTAAAATCGCTAAGGACACCACTGTGCACAGAGCACCAGGTCTCAAAGCCAGCAGACTCCACCCTCCCATGACTGATACCAATGCAGCCCTGCCAGAGACAAACTCTTCCTCACGCTGCTGCCTGGCCACACTGATCTGCATGGCCACAGCCCAACTCAGCCTAACCCCACCGTAGGTGGAGAGTGGGTGTGGCTGGGGCTTCTCTGCTGTGTCTCATCAATGACCCTCTGCCCTCTGCTCACCCCAAGCCTCAGGTTTCCAGTCTGGCTGTTCCAATGGTGGAGTTGGGAACCATTTTGTGTTCTTTGCTTGGCTGTCCCCAGCCTGAGGTGGGGAAGTTGGGGTGGGCTGCAAGCTAGCAGTGTGCTCTGTGGGAGGACTGTTCTTTCTTTCAACCTCACTGCAGACAAGGGCTGGAGCAGAAGAGACACCGGCTGATGAGGCCTAACAGGGCAGGCACCTAGGGAGCAACAGACATGTCTTGGGCCCAGGGCGGAGGGACAGGCACAGTCTTGGTGGGTTTGTCATGAACAGAGGGGACAGATCTGGGCAGGTGCTCAGGCCCATGGTGGGATAGGGCTTAAGACCACAGAGAGACTGTGGGGAGTTAGGTGTATGCTCAACATGGGATGGGAGAGCAGGCTGCGTTCTGCTAGGGTGGGGACTCCCAGGTGCAAGAAAGAGCAGTCCTAACCAGGGTCCAGGATCAGCACCTGGGCTCAGGCTCTTGGGCCACAGAGACCGGGATTCAAATTCCAGCTCTGCCACCTTAGGCAAATCCCTTCTGAGCCTCAGTTTCTTCATCTGTCAAATAGGGATGGCCGACCTTTTAAAATGAGATACCTATAACCAGCAAGGTCCGTGGGGCCCAATTGTCTGCATTCAAATCCTAGTTCTGCCACTGCCTAGCCATAGGAGTGACCTTGAACCTGTGAACCAAAAGTACCTGACATAGGTCTCAATCAAATTTAGAAAGTTAATTTTGCCAAAGTTAAGGAAGTACCTGTGACACAGCCTCAGGAGATACTGACGACATGTGCCCAAAGTGGTCGGGGTACAGCTTGCTGTTGTACATTTTAGGGAGACATGAGACATCAATCAATACGTGTAAGATGTAGATTGGTTCGGTCTGGTAAGGCAGGACCACTCCAAGGGGGCAGGGCAGTGGGGGGATATGCCAGGTCATAGGTAGATAAGAGACGAAAGATTGCATTCTTCTGAGTCCTTGATCAGCCTTTCACTGAATACACAATTTAGTCTGACTCAGTGAATCTGCGTTTTTACATAAACAATAGGGCAGAGGAAGCCATTAGATATGCATTTGTCTCAGGTGAGCAGAAGATGACTTTCTGTTCATGCCTCTGAAGATCAGCTATTAGTTTACGTTGCCAGGGTGAAATTCAGCAGAACTGTTGTAGGATGAAGATCTTGAGGCCTACAAGAATTTTCTTGTGGCAATTTGTGAGGGAAGTATGTAGCTCTTTTATCTTTTTAGCTATCTTATTTAAGAATTAAAATGAGAGGCAGGTTTCAAGTTCCCAGCTTGATTTTTCCCTTGGCTTAGTGATTTTGGGGTCCTGAGATTCATTTTCCTTTCACAAACCTGTTTATAAACCTTCTCTGGACCTGAGCTTTTCATCTGTAATATGTGGGGATAATAGAACCTACCTTATTGGGTAGGTGAGGATGAAATGAATATACATTTAATGAGCTCAGAAGAAAGGCATTGCCTGTAGTAAGCATACCTAGCTGCTTTCTATTATTATTATTTTTGTTATTCATAGCTAGTCATGTCCATCCTCTGCTGAGAGCCGTCCCTGGTTCCCCTCTTGCAAAGCCCTCACATCCCCTAGATGGCCTCATGCTGTCACCTTTCTGAGTTTCCCTCCCATCTCTGCCCTCCTTTCCAGCCACACTGGCCTCCTGGCTGTCCACTCCTGTCTCAGGGCCTTTGCACTCACTCTTCCCTGCATCTGGAATGTTTACCCCAGGCTCATTTGCTTCCTTCCTTCCGGTCTCTATGTGGCCATCCCTGGCCACAGGCCTCCCCTATCACCCTCTGTCTTAGTCTGTTTTAGCTGCTATAACAAAAGACCTTAGAATGGGTAATTTGTAACCAACAAGAGATTTATTGCTTACAGTTCTGGAGGCTGGGAATTCCAAGCTTAAGGTGCTGGCTGATTCAGTCTGGTGAGGGCCCGTTCCTCATAGATGGGTGCCTTTTCATGGTGTCCTCACGTGATGGAAGGGGCAAACAAGCTCCCTCAGGCCGCTTTTCTTCTTTGAGACAAGTTCTCACTCTGGTGCCCAGGCTGGACTGCAGTGGTGCGATCACGGCTCACTGTAGCCTCAATCTCCTGGGCTCAAGCGATCCTCCCACCTCAGTCTCCTGGGTAGCTGGGACTACAGCTGTGTGCCACCACGCCCAGCTAATTTTTGTATTTTTTTGTAGAGACAGGCTCTTGCTATGTTGCCTAGTCCACTCTCAGACTCTGGGTCTCAGGTCATCTGCATGCCTTGGCCTCTCAAAAAGAGCTGGGATTACAGGTGTGAACCACTGAGACTGCCCCCTCATCCCCCTCCTTTTTTTTTTTAATCAAGGTGCTAATCCTATCCACAAGTGCTCACCCTCATGACTTAGTCACCACCCAAAGGCCCCACTTCTTTTTTTTTTTTTGAGATGAAGTCTTGCTCTGTCGCCCAGACTGGAGTGCAGTGGCGTGATCTCGGCTCATTGCAACCTCCATTTCCCAGGTCCAAGCGATTCTCCTGCCCCAGCCTCCCAAGTAGCCGGGACTATAGGCATGCACCACCACGCCTGGCTAACTTTTTAGTAGAGACGGGGTTTCACCATGTCGGCCAGGCTGATGCCTCACTTGTTAATGCCAATACTTTGAAGGTTAGATTTCAACACATGAATTTTGCAGGGACACAAGCACTCAGACCACAGCACCCTCTTTCTCCTATCCCACTTGTTTCTCTTCACTGCATTAATCTGACATTATGTTATCTGTTAATTTGCTCATCATCCATCTTTTTAATCAGAATACAAGCTCCATAGGGCCAGGGAATGCAGAGCTTTGGTTGGCCAGGCCTGGGCCACACGGTTCATCACTGAAGCCAAGGGGAGAGCCCATCCCAGATGCATGGAAGGAGAATGGGGGAGGGGGTATGTCCCTCCTCTCCCAGGAAAACCAACCCAGATTGAGGGTTCATAAATGGCAGAAGGGAGTGGATGGGGCAGGGAGGGGAAGAAACCACAGGTGCCTACAATAGAGTGGAAGGTCAAGATCAGGGACTTGAAGATGAGGGTGGCCTGGGGCTCCCAGCTGCAGAGTGTTGAGTGGGTAAGGGAAAGAGCATGGGCTCTGCAGGGTCACCTCACCGCTCTGTGGAAGCCTCCCTGAGCTTCCTTCTGCAAAATGGACATGACAATCTGCACCTTGCAGGGCTGCATGTTTGTGAGATGTCTGGCCTGGGAAGGGCACCCAGGAACCAGGGCTACTGTTAATATCATTTGGAGGACGGGGCACACACAGCACTGTGGTAGGAGTCATGAGGCCTTTGTTGGGGCACCAGCCTTGCCCTGTGTCTGCTGTGTGGCACTGGGCCTGAGGCACAACACTGCTCCACCTGCCCTGCTGCCCCCATGGGCTCTTGAAGGGAAGAGGCCTTGCTGGGGGATGGAGGAGAATCGTGGCATCCTGGAGCTGGGGGAGAGGATGGGGTGATGCAGGCCCACCCTGGATCTCACAGGAGAGGAATCATACAACACTCTTCCAATCTCAGCCCCAGAGGTAACTAAGGGGCGGGGTGAGTTAGTCCTGCCTGGTTCCCACAGGCCATTCGGACCCTCAGCTCTGTGTAATCACTGTAGCTCACCCATTCCACCTGCAGAGGCAGCTGGTGCTCTTCGAGAAAGACCTTTTCTAGAACCAGGAAACTGTGAGGAAAAGCAGGAATCCTCTGGGGATGCTCCCCACATCCAACTGATGTAGGACTTTTCTTCTCAGTCACTTTGCAAGCCAGGGACCCCTGGCGGGCAATGCCCCGCCCAGGCCTTGCTCAGCCACGCTTGTGTGCCCCAGCTTGCCTGTGTTACAGGCAGTACTCAAGTTTGGTGGTTCCTGAGCTCTTGTACCATGCCCAAGAAGAACAAGGATACGTTGGACAGTGAACGGTGAGGAGGGCAGAGAAGAATTCTATTGAGCAATGAAAATGGCTTTCAGCAGAGAGGGGATGCGGGGTTGGTCCCTCTACCTGAAGGTGGGAAAGTTCCCCTGTGTGGCTGGGTCTGGGGCCTTTTATGGACTCAGAATGGGGAGTGCATGCTGATTGGTTTGAGAGTATGCAAAAAAGGTGAAAGTGAAGACGCTACTCGAAGGTGGGCACAACGGTGTAGAAAACCAATTAGGAAAGTGTAGGTATATGTAAAACAGGTGAAGGGTGGGGCCCAATCAGAGGAAAGTGAACCAAGCAGGAAGAAATGTTCTTAATCCAGTCCGATGATTTAACCCGTAGCTTGGCTTTCAGGCTTTAAACTGTCTTCTGCTTGGAGGCGGGGTTTCTCTGGGGACCCACCCCTAGCTGCCTAGGCATTTGCCTGCCTCCTGTCTCTATCACAATGACATGTGAAAGATACAGCTCTGAGGTCGCTGAGCTCACTGGCTGTTCTCCTGGGACTCTCTCCAGCCTCCACTCCAATTAGGGGACTTTCCCTGGCTGCCTCAGCTCCTTCCTGGGTCCCCTGAATCAGATAGGCCAGAGCAGATGTGGAAGAGGCCCTGCTGGGCTCCTCAAGCTGAACCCAGGGTGTCTCGGGGTCTGGGGAAGAGAGAGCAGTGGGTGGGAGTGGGGTGAGAGGGCGCTGGAAGCAGATCAGATAGGGCTTCCTGGACAGAGTAGGGAGGAAGGAGGGTATTCTAGTGAGGCGGGGAGCCATGGAGGTTTCAGCAGGGGATTCATGGTCTGATTTGTATTTTAGGGGCAAGAGAAGACAGAAGAGGCTCACGGAGGAGGCCTGACAACAAGTGAGGGTGGAGGGACTCCATGTGGGGCTGTGGACGGGATGCCGAGCCTCCAGGGCTCCTGGGACCTGGATGCACATGCCCTGGGCTCTCGTGCAGGGCCAGCTTTGATTCAGGGGGGCTGGGTGGGCCCTGAGATGCTGCAGTCTACCAAGCTCCCAGGGATGCTGCTGCTGTTGCTGGCGCGCGACCCACATGTTAAGCAGCAGCCGGGAGGGTCAGCTGGTTCAAGCGTTTGTTTCACATGTATTTCATGAGGGCTCTCTACATGCCAGGTGCTGGGACACAATGGAGAGCAAGACAGGTGTGGCCCTGCCCTCTGATGATGGCTGATGTGGTCCGTTCTCCTCAGTTGTTTGACTTTGTCTCCACGTTTCAAACTGAGATTCCCAGGAGTGAGGATCTGTTTTCCCAGCCTGGACACAGTGTCTGCTCCAGACCTGCTAAACTGCTGGTTTGGAGGGGCTCCCCAAACAGGCCTGGGCTAAGCAGGAGAGTCATGTGAGGACAGAACAGTGGCCAGCTCTACACAGGTGGGAGGCACAGTTCCTGCTGTGCAGTTGGGGAAACCGACACCCGCAGGAGTACAGCGATGTGCTGAGATCTTGCAGCTGGCAAGGTGGAGATTCAGGGCTTACATCATGTTCTCTTGGACTCTGACTCTGTGGTTTTTCCACAGCTTCACTCCCCAGAGCTTTGCCGTGGCTCCCGCATCTGTTCCACTGCCACACTTAATTCTGCTGAGATGACCAGAGCAGGAAGCAGGAAAGCTGACTTCCCTGAAAGAGGTAACCTGCCTGGGGCTGTCAGGAGGAAGGCCCATGGGAATGCTCCCAGCATCAGGGGACTTTGTGGTTTTCTACCAGAAGAAGGCACCGTACTGGTGTCTTCCAGAGAAGTCCGGGCAGTCAATGCAATTTAACCCCATGCTCAATTATTCAACACAAATAAGAGTCGAATTAAGATTCATGATTTCATGATTATTGTTGCATTACCCAAATATCTAACTGATGGTGGACATATTTACATGAGTCCAGCAGTCTGATCCCTAAAATCTTCCTAAGACTTTCAACCTCCATAAATCATTTTTGGTAACAGCCATCTTGTAATTACCACAAAGTCCAAAGTGGAGAAGGCCCCTCTGCAGACTCCATGTCCCAGGGAAGGTCAGTTGAACAAGTCCCTCTCGGGAGCACGGCTGAGGTTTCACCTAGTGTCTGTCAGCCAGATGGTTGTGACCTCTGGTTCCAGGAGACAATCTCTGGCATTTGCTTAGTGGGAAGGATGGGATTCCGGGTAAACAACAGTCAAATGATTTATGAGGGGGATTGCAGGGGGCAGGGGTTGTCCCTGGAGTTTACTGAAAACCACTTCTGCAGACGGGGGCAGTGGGAGAGAGGGATGTATGTGTGTCCCCTTCCCCATGACACTTTAGGGCTTCTTAGGATCAGGTGGGTGACTTTGGGGTGGTGATTTAACCTCTCAGTGCCTCGGTTTTGCCACCTGGAAGTCAGAGTGGATGGACCTTCCCTGATAGGGCAGTTATGAGGGCCACAGCAAGCGCCCAGATAAATAAGTGCTGGTGACTCGAGTGAGGGGCATAGACAGCCTATTGTGCTGGGTGAGGTGCTCATCTGGTTCTCACATGTCCTGTTGCTGATTGTCTGAGGAGGCCCTGGCCACTGCTTGGCAGTCCTGATGCTGTTTACTTGGGTCACCTCCTAAATAAACCACTCACCCTCCCTGTCACAGGGTCTGCCCCTGGGGAAGTCCAAGACAGGGGCTGAGGGGAGGTGTGGGCCTAGCAGGCGCAAGGCTGTGACCCAAGTCAGAGGGAACTGGGTACCGGGAAAGGTTCCAGATTAGGATTTGGTCTCAGGACAAAGGCAGGAGCCAGGTTATTAGACCTGGCCCCCAAGGATGGTATGAAAATGATGTGAAATGTAAGAACAGCAGAAGTTTTTACAGGTGCCTGTTGTGTGCCAGACACTGCTGATACACAAATGAGTTCATTTCATTCTCACCAAAACCCTGGGGGTAGGTTCTATTATTGTCCCCACTTTACGGATGAGGAAACTGAGGCTCACAGAAGTTAAGTAACTTGCTGAAGGGCAGAGTAGGGTGAGGAGCCAGGCAGATTCAGGGCCTTGTCTCCTCAGTTACTGGCTGCAATAAAGGCTCTGAGAGGCCCTGTGGCAGAGAACCAGGTGGTTTGCAGTTTTTCCCAAACACATGTGACAAAGAGTTCTCTGTGCAGAGGATCTCTCTGACCCTGTTGTGGGAAACAGCTCGGGGCTTCCAGGACAGATGTGTAAAGCACTGTTTACCACGGACAGATGTGTAAAGCACTGCTTACCACGGACAGATGTGTAAAGCACTGTTTACCACGGACAGATGTGTAAAGCACTGCTTACCACGGACAGATGTGTAAAGCACTGCTTACCACGGACAGATGTGTAAAGCACTGCTTACCACGGAGATTGCCCCATCTGCCCCTGGCTCTCCTTATAGATGCAGGGGGTGAGCCATGTTCCCCCAAGGCTGGGGAGAGGTAATGGGGCCGGGGGTCCAGCTGTCAGGGCTGCAGTGGAGCAGCGGCAGAGGTTTGGGCAGGGGGGTGGATGAGGAGAGATGCACTGGAGAAAGAACTGGTGGACTGGACGGGTGGGTACCCGGGAGTGTTCGTTGTGAACTCAGAGATTTCTCATCCTGCTGGGGTGGGGGAGCTGCCAAGGGCCAACTCTAGAGAGAATGAAGGATCCAAAGGGAAGGAGTAAGGGATGGGGAGTCAGAACAGAATGAAGATCTGATCTTTGCAGAAGAATGACTGAACTCAGAGTTGGGAGACCAGGTTCTGGGCCCGACTGCCCCTAGATCAGTGTGGACCTTGGACTTCACATCTGCAGAATGAGTGACTTTAATTGGATGGTCTTCAAGTTCCCTCTCAGCTCAGCACTCAGGTCTCTGTGTCTCTGCATGCTGTGTCCCCTCTGCCCCCTAAATGACCAGTGGCTTTCCAGCTATACCAGCCTCCTGCCAAAGGAAGCGTGTGATCCTGTGTTGGGAGACGCTGGGGAAAATCCCTCGTGGGTCTGGTACTCTGCAGGAGCTGTTTGTGCCCCTCCCCATGCAAATTTGCATCTGTCTCAAGCTTGCACCCCTTTCCTGGTTCTGCAACACTGCCCTTCCTGAGTCATTGATGTCCCTGTCTCCATGGGATGGCTTCCATCAGTGTGCAATCACCCCACTATTTCTCCCATCACAAAACCCCTCATTCCTGCTGCAACCCCATTCCATTGCTTCATTTTGCAGTCACCCTCCCTGAAAGGGTTTGCTATCCTTGCTCTCCCAACTCCTCCCCTCCTGGGATCCTGTTCTTGCTGAGCTCTACCTGAGGGGCTCATCTGTACCTGGACCTGATTCAGATGACAAGATCCGGGGCCTTGCGCCTGTTGACATACTCAATGTGCCTTTTGTGGGCTCTACAGAGGGGGCGAGGACATTCTGCCTGTGGGAGGAATGCCATAGTCTCCTGGTTGACCAGTCACCAAAGATCAACCCAGATTCAGGAGCGACATAGAACTCTGAGTGTCAGGGATGTGCAGACATATTTTACAACGGCCACAGATCACATGTACTTTTCTCACACTGAGTTCTGTAGAGTGCTAAGTGTCTTCTCTCAAGGACAGAAAATAAAATAATTCTTGCTTCTCAGTGTTCTGAATGAGATAAGAGAGTCATGAGTAGATGTGCCTGCTGGTCCCCATTACTGCCCCAGGGTCTTCATCCCCCTTTTTGGAGGAGTTGCTCAAACTTGCTGCTAGAGGCTCAGTTGGTGATTTCTGCCCACCTTGAGCTATTCTGGGCTTCAGACCAATCAGATAAATGACAGCTCCCTCCTACAGACTAAGGGTGGAAGGCGTGGGCAGTGGGGTAATAGCTGTATACTTGGGGCATACACTTCCCAGGGACTAGAAGGACAGACCCTTTGGGCCAGATTTTGTCTCTTGGTTTCTTGAATTTTCTGTCCTGTGATAAATGATCTGATTTTATCTGATCCTGAGAAGGTGAGATATTTCTTATCTGAGCAGTTTCTATAAAACCCCAAATATAATAGTGGGTGTCCCAGTGGAGGAACAGAGAGATGATAAGGGAGAAACTTATCGTCCCTGTATACTTTAATACTTAACTATTTAGTATCCAATATTTATACATTTATTTTGTATTATGTATACAACATTAATATATGTATATATGCATATATACACAAAGTCACAATGCCACGAGTGCAAGTGACTGTACCCCAGAATTCCACACTTCTGCACTTTATGAAGGGATTTGCCAAAGACTTCCTTGAAGTCCTGTGCTCTCCAGGGATGAACAGAAAAGGATTTTCCTTTTAAAACATTTTCTTTTCCCTCTCAGATGCAACCTTAAGAGCCTATTTAACTTCTTTTTCACGTTCTGTTCAATTCAAACAGCATTTTTCCAAGTTCCTAAGAAGTCTTTGGACACTGTGCTTGGCACTGTGGGGGAACAAAGAGGAATGAGATTCATATTCAAAGGGAAAGTGGGTGCTGTAGATGCTCTCAGAGGTGGATCTTAGAGAAAAATGTGCCTAGAACACTGTTGTCAGGTCCAACTCTGCAAAATGCTCAGGGTTATCTGCAAATCCAACCAGCAGCTGAGTGCAAAGAAGGGCTTCTAGTGTCTGAGGCTTGTGCAGAGGTCACCTGGAGGAAGGGAGGAACTTCTCTGTTGTCTTCCCCCATCACTGAGCATGTTCCATAAAAGTTGTATTTTTTGAAACAAAACAAAACAAAACAAAACAAAACAAAACAAAAACAACAGGGCAATATGTTGACACAATGGCTTTCGAAGCTACCACAAAAAGCCGTTAGAGGAACCCCCTGATAGCAAGTTCCAAGGCCACTTAGGGAAGACAGGTAGCCTATAGGCCTCTATAGGGTTTTTTGGTTCCCCAGAAAGCAGGTGCAGTCCCTGTAATGTGTCCCACCTCTGGGGTCATCCACCTCATTTTTGCACCTGCTTATGCCTCTGATGTTGGTGATTGTGGATTCCTGTGGCAGGCTGCAGTGATTTGCTTCCTTTAGACCTTTTTTGTCTTTTTTCTGGCAGGGGAGTGGATTTTGTCTATGAACCTTGAATGTAGCTGAGATGGGTGGAGGTGAGGATGTCAGGAGCAGCCTGATGTGGAGAGGAACATGTTTTGCTCCTGCTGTTAGGGGAAAACAGTCTGTTATCTGTAAGTGTGATGTTAGTTGTATCTTTTGCAGATGCCATTCATCAGGTTCAGAAATTTTCCTTATATCCCCAAGTTTGCAGAGTTTTCATGATGAGCAGATGTTGGATTTTGTCAAATGCTTTTTTTTTCTGCATTTATTGAGATGATAATGCTATATTTCTGTAGTCTGTCAATATGGTGTATTACACTGATTAAGGTGGTTTGTATTGAAATTTTTATTGTGGTAAAATATACTCAACATAAAATTCACCCATGTAACCATTTTTAAGTGTATAGATCAGTGACATTAAATACATGCATATTGTTGTGCAACCATTATCACTATCCATTTCCAGAACTTTTTCATCTTCCTAGATGGAAACTCCCATTAAACAGTCATTCTCTAGTCTCTGGGAACTACCATTCTACTTTTTCTGTTTCTATGAATTCACCTACTTTCAATACCTCATGTAAGTGGACTCATACGGTATTTGACTTCTTGTGAATAGCTTATTTACTTAGCATAATGTCCTCAAAGTTTGTCCATGTTGCAGCTTTTGATAAGATTTACTTATTTGTAAAGACTGGATAGTATTCCATTGTATGTCTCTACCACATTTCCTTTATCCATTTATCCATCAATGGACATTTGGGTTGTTTGCTTTGCACCTTTTGGCTATTGTGAGTAGTGCTGCAATGAACATGGGTGCACAAATATCTCTTGGAGAGTTTCCTTTCAATTCCTCTAGATATAGCTCCAGAAGTGGGACTGCTGGATCCTATGGTAACTCTATTTTTAATTTTTTTGAGAAAATGCCGTACTGTTTTTTATAGAGGTTGCATCATTTTACATTCCTACCAACCGTGTATAAGGGATTCATTTTTTCCATCTCCTTGCCAGCCTTTCTTTCTTCCCTCCCCCCCTTTTCCTTCCTTCCCTCCCTCCCTTCCCTTCCTTCCTTCCTTCTCTCCCTCCCTCCTTCCCTTCCTTCCTTGCCTCCTTCCTTCCTTCCTCCCTCCCTCCCTTCTTTCCTTTCCTTCCTTTTCTTCCTTCCTTCTTTTCTTCCTTCTTTCTGTCTTTTCTTGCTTCCTTCTTTTCTTCCTTCCTTCTTTCTTTTCTTCCTTCCCTTCTCTTCCTTTCTTCTTAATAGTGGCCATCCTAATGAGTGTGAGGTATTATCTCATTGTGGTTTTGATTTTTCTTTGCTAATGATTAGTGATATTGAACATCGTTTCATATGCTGTTGGCCATTTGTATATCTTCCTTGCAGAAATGTCTATTCAAGTCCTTTGACCATTTTATAATTGTTAAAAAAATTTTTTTTTTACTGTTAGAGAGTTTTAAAAAATATTCTGGATCTTAACCTTTTATCAGATATATGATTTGCAAATGGTTTCTCCCATTCTATAGGTTGCCTTTTTACTCTATTGATCATTTTCTTTGGTGTACAGAAGTTTTAAACTTTGATATAGTCCTATTCATCTATTTTTGCTTCTGTTGTTTGTGCTTTTTGTGTCATATCCAATAAGTCATTGCCAAAACCAATGCCATGAGGTTTCCCCCCATTTTCTTCTAGGAACGTTATAGTTTTTAGGTCTTATGTTTAGCTCTTTAATCCATTTAGAGTTAATTTTTGCATGTGGTATATGGTAAGGGTCCAACTTTATTCTTTTGCATGATGTTATACAGCTTTCCCAGCACCGTTTTTTGAAAAGATTGTTCTTTTCTTATTGAGTGGACTTGGAATCTTATTGAAGATCATTTGATTATATATGGAAGGGTTTATTTCTGTGTTTTCTATTCTGTTCCATTGGTCTATTTGTCTGTGTTTATGCCAGTAGTACACTCTTTTGATTATTGTAACTTTGTAATATTTTCTAAAATTAGGAAACATAAGGCCTCCAACTTTTCAAGATGGTTTTGGCTATTCAGGATTTCTTGGGTTTCCATATTAATCTTAAGAATTTTTTTCAATTCCTGCAAAAAAATGCCATTGAAATTTTGATAGATCTCAATGCTTTAAATCTGTAGGTTGCATTGGGTAGTATGAAAAATTAAACACTATTAACTCTTTCAATCCATTAACATGGGATATCTTTAAATTTATTTGTGTTTTTAATTTCTTACAACAATGTTTTGTAGTGTTCAGTGTGCAAGTCTTTTGCCTTCTTTGTTAAGTTTATTCCTATGTTTTATCCTTTTCAATGTTCTTGTAAATGGGATTATTGTCTTAATTTTCTTTTCAGATTGATCGTTGTTGTTGTATAGATATGCAACTGCTTTTTGCATGTTGATTTTGTATCCAGCAACTTTGCTGAATTCATTTATTAGTTCTAACTGTGTGTGTGTGTGTGAGCCCTTTAGAGTTTTCTACACATGAAATCATATCATCTTGATTGGAGTTAATTTTACTTCTTCCTTTCTAATTTGGATGTATTTTAATTCTTTTTCTTATCTAATTGCTTTGGCTAAGACTTCCAGGATGAAGTTGTTAGAAGTGGTGAGAGTGGGCATCCTTGCCTTGTTCCTGATCTTAGAGGAAAATGTTCAGCATTTCACTATTGAATATGTGTTATCTGCGTGCTTTTCATATACAGACTTTATTATGTTGAGATAGTTTCCTTCTATTCCTAGTTTGTTGAGTGTTTTTAACATGAAAAGTTGTTAAATTTTTGTTAAATGCTTTTTATGCTGTGATTGAGATGATTATGTGGTTTTTGTCTCTTTATGTGGTGCACTACTTTGATTGATTTTTGGATGTTGAAACATCCTTGCATTCCAGGAATAATCTCCACTTAGTCATGGTGTATAATCCTTTTAATGTGCTATTGAATTTGATATGCAAGTATTTTGTTGAGGATTTTTTCATCAATATACATCAGAAATATTGGTTTGTGGTTTTCTTTTCTTACAGTGTATTTTTCTGACTTTGGTATCAGGGTAATACTGGCCTTATAGAATTAGTTAGGAAATATTCCCTCCTCTTCAATATTTTGGAAGAGATTGAGGAGGGTTGGTGTTAATTCTTCTTTAAATATTTGGTAGAATTCTCCTGTGAAGCCTGGTCTGGTCCTGGTCCTGGACTTCTCTTTGTTGCGGGGTTGTTGATTACTGATTCAGTCTCTTTAGTATAGGTTATAGGTCTGTTAGGTTTTTTATTTCTTCATGACTTAGTTTTCATATGTTGCATGTTTCTAGGGATTATCCATTTCTTTTAGGTTATCCAATTTATTGACATATAATTGTCATAGTATTCTCTTATAATCCTTTGAATTCCTGTTGCATTAGTTGCAATGGCCTCTCATTTCTAACGTTAGTTATTTGATTTTTTATATTTTTTCTTAGTTAATCCAGCTAAGAACTTGCAAATTTGTTTATCTTTTCAAAAAATGAACTCTTAGTTGCATTGATTTTTTCTATTGTTTTTCTATTCTCTATTTCATTTATTTCTGCTCTAATATTTATTCTTTCCTTCCTTCCCTAACTTTGGGTTTTGTTTGTTCTTATTTTTTTCCTTGAGGTGTAAAGTTGGGTTGTTGATTTGAGATCTTTCTTCTTTTAATGTAAGCATTTACAGCTATAAACTTCTCTATTAGTTCTGTTTTTGTTGCTTCCCATAAGTTTTGGTATGCTGTGTTTTCATTTTTATTCATCTGGAGATATTAACTAATTTTTCTTGTTAGTTATTCTTTGACCCATGGTTGTTTAAAAATGTGTTGTTTAATTTCCACATATTTGTGGCTATTCCAGTTTTTCTTCTAGTATTGATTTCTAGTTTTATTCTATTGTGGCTGGAAAAGATATTTTGTATGATTTCAATCTTCTTAAATCTATTAAGATTTGTTTTGTGCTCTAACATGTGGCGTATCCTGGAGAATATTTCATGTTTATTGTGTTGTTGTTGGGTTGAGTATTCTGTCTATGTCTGTTGGTCCAACTGGTTTATAATGTTTTTCAAGTCCCCCGGTTCCCTACTGGTTTTCTGTCTGGTTGTTCTGTTATTGAAAGTGGAAGTATTGAAATCTTCTACTGTTATTGTGTTGCTATCTATTTCTCTCTTCAATTCTGTCAATGTTTGCTTCATGTATTTAGGAACTCACCTGCTGCAGTCACACTGGCCTAATCGATATTCCTTAAACACACCTTGATGGGCCTCCCCCAAGGCCTTCACAGGTACTGGTTACTCCATCTGGAGGGCCCCATCCTTGGTTCTCTGCCTGGCTCTGTCACATCCTCATAACAGTCTTCCCTGACTCTTTCTCCCTGCTCCAAATCAAGAAGAGGCCCCTTATTCTAACTGTTCATTACATTCTTTAGTTTCCTTTCATTTTGTTCATCAAATTCCAAAATCATATATTTATTAGTGTTTATTTAACAATTGTGTCTCTCATGAGCCTGTTTGTTATATGAGGTCAGGGCTATGTTGTCCTCAGCTATGGCCCCATGCCTAGCACAGAGTTGGGGAAAGACACCCAGTGAAACACATGCCGGATGAGTGAATAAAGGAATGAATATTTTTACTTTTTTTTTTTTTTTTACAAATTTATGATGTACATCTTATCTTTGTTTTGTCATTGAAGCAACTGAGACTCAGATACATGAAACCACTTGCCCAGGGTCATGTAGCAGATCAAGAGCAGAGCTGGGACTTGAACTCAGGCATGGAAAAAAGTCCTGCAAGCATCATTCATGGGGAAACAGAGAGAGGGAACCCCAGGCATTGGCCTCTCCAGATTCCTCCTTGGAGTTCCAGCTCAGGCAAGGACTCCACACAGCTTTGTCAAATGCCAATCTGTGGTCTCCAGTCCCCACAAGGGTCATCTGACCTCTTGCTTTGCCCTTAAACCATACCCAATTCTCCAGCCATCCTGACCATGTGTTCTACCTTGAACAGGCCAAATGCTCCCAAGCCTCTGAGCCTTTGCATATGCATTTGCCCCCACCTTGAGTATCCTTCTCACTGTGTCCCCCCAACAAGCTCCTACTTGCCCTTTTGGCTGGGTTCAATGTCACTTCTGTGAGGCTTCCTTGACTTCCCCAGGGAGATTTGGGCAAGCCTTGCCCAGAGCTCCTCCAGCACTTCACAGGTCTTGGCAGCCAGCACCTCCACCAGGCTCACCTGTTCCTGTGAATTCCCTGACCACTCCTCGAGGATCAAGTCAAAGATTATAACATGCTATATAAATGTTCGTGGGTGCTGAATGAATGAAGGTGTGCATGAGTGAGTGACTGAAGGCATTAGGTTATGGAGAGATGAAGGGGCCTCTGCAGCCACCTCCTATCTTCCTGAAGTGTGAAAATCAAAGGTCACCAACACTGAGGGGACTCACAAATGGAGGCTTCAGGGAGTAGAAATGGCACAAAAATGTCATTCGGTCCATCCCTGTGCTTCTAGGCTGGGAGACTATTGTTCTGATTTTATAGATGAACCAGAGAGGTTGGCCCCTATGTCCAAAGTCACACAATCAATACCTTGCCAAGAACCCTGATTTCCAGCAGTGACAACCAAACCATCATCAGCCACAATAATTGGAGCAGAGTGGAAACTATGGGCATTGCGTGCTCAGCACGTGCCTGGCCCTGTGCTGTGGGTATTGTTTCATCTCCTTTAACCCTCACTGCAACCCAATCATTACTCTTATCCTCATTTAATTAATTTATTTAGACTTGCATGGTGCCTTATTTTCTCAGAACAACAAAGTATGTTCGTTTAAAAAGGTTTCAAGCAATAAAATGAGAGCCCCCATCATCTCACACCCTTAGGACCATTTTATAGATGAGAAAACTGAGGCACTGTCTACACAACCTACCCTTATTCTCTGTGAATGTACAACTGAGTTCTTGTTTACCTGACGTGATGCCCAAAACTCAGTGACTCACAGGGAAAACCAAGGCCTGGGAAGGTCGGGCAGTTGGAAACAATTGTTTCTCTTGAATGGACTGTTTTTCTCTAGGCCACTGTCAGCAAATCAGTATTCACTTGTGCCATCCGGTATGGTGCCTGCCTCCCTGCTCAGGGGCGGCAGAGGAAGTGCTGGTGAAATCTAAATAGAGATGTGCTGAGTAACCTGGATGGAGACCATGTGTAGGTAGCTCTTGGGGAGTCCATAAATCCAGGCTGAAGAATTACCTGGGCAGGTGCCTCTGCCACCAGCTTCCCAGCTCAGGATAGGAGCAGCGTAATTACTTCTCTGGTGGTGGTTGTCTGGAGTAAGCTGGTCCATTTTTCTCTTTTATTATTGTTGAATTTCAGGAAAGTGTCCTCTTCAGGCTGTTTTCTAAATGTTGGATTTATTTGATGACTCCACTAGTAACAAGGGCCAGGGTGTGTCCTGTGGTGAGGAGGACTCGGCCCCCGGGCCCGCCACCCAGAGGCTTCTCTCAGAGGGTGTGGTGGGCGGGGTCCCCATAGGCACCACCATCCTCCCCATCAGTGGTCCCGTAGATGTTCCTTCCCTCCTCTTTCCCCTGCTCTGTGGACTGGGCCTGCCCTAACCTGAGGCAGCTGGGAACCTCTGAAGTGAAGAAGTCTTTGGGGTGTGTCTGGGAGGGCATCTCCAAAGGAAACCCCCAGTCCCCTGAGGGGTGACAGTTTCCCATCTGCCCGGTGAGGACTCCTGGCTGGCCGAGGACATGTGGGTGCTGTGTCCTTGTGACACCAATGAAAATGGACAGGGATGGCGCTCCCTAGTCCAGGCCCAGTGCCGGGCGCTTCACCCTTCCCCCCACTCACTCCTCATGAGAGCCCATTTTGCAGACCAGAAAGTGAGGCACAGAGCAGTGGTCGCAGACAGGAAGGAAGTAGCCTCCCTGGAGTTCCAGCTCAAATGAGGGAACACCCTCAGGGGCTCACAGTCTGATGGAGAGGCAGATGCCTAAATGGAGAGTTATGCAGGATAGTAAGCCCTATGGAAAGCTGAGTATAGGATTTTAAGCAGCATTTAAAATAGCACTGAAATGAGGTGTTTACAGGTCATAGGCATGTGGGCTTGAGACCCAGCTCTGCCAATGACTGGCTGTAGGACTCTGGGCCAGGGACTTACCTGGCTGAGCCTCAGTTTTCTTATGTTTACAATGGAAATCATGTCAGTACCCATGCCATGTGGATATTGGAGGAACAAATTCGATAATGCATTCATGTGCCTGGAACATAGTAGGTGCTTATTAAATAGTCGCTTTTATTAATCTATCTCATACACAGATATTTAGTGATCATCTATTATATGCTAGATGCTAGACTGGAAACTAAGAATTCATTGATGAACAAAACCAGACACAGTCTTTGTTCTCAAGGATCGCAGTCTATCAGAGAAGGGAGAGATTGATTAAATAATCGCAGGCTGAATAATAATCACAAACTGAGGTCAGCTTTGAAGGGCGGGGATGGGGCCCTAGGAATGCCTGGAACACAGTGTCCTAGGGTAGCTGGTATGTGTGGTGGCATTGTCAGGGAGGGCTCCACCAAGGAGGTGGTAGGTGAGCCAGAATCTTAAAGACGAGTAATATTTAACTAGGCGGAGGAGGTGGAGAAAGAAAATTCTAGACCTATAGTGCCCCTGCGGCAGAGGAGCCCTTGACACCTTCTTGGCTGAGAGGTGGATACTATGACTGGAGAGCAGAGGGCAGGAGTGAGTGGGAGGGAGAGGGGTGCGGAGGCAGGTGCCCCAGGGTGTCTGGGCTCTGAGGCACTTGGGTTTGAGACAGTTCTGCCACCAGCTGGCTGTGGGAGTCTGGGACAGTCGGTTACCTCACAGAGTCTTGGTTTCTTAACCCCACGATGAGGATCAGGTTGGGATTTAGGGGGTTGGATTAGTTGATGCAGTTCAGTGCTTGGCACAGTGGCTGGCACACAGTGGGTGCCTGCTAAACAGTAGCTCTCCTTTATGCATCCAGTAAGCAGGTGTTTAGTGAGCCCTTGCTGTGTGCCAGGCTCCGCTCAGGTAACAGAATTCAGTGGTAAAGAAAACCAGATGCAGGCCCCACCCTCAGGGACCTCAGAGCAGGCAAAGAACAGGGAAGATGTCAAGGGCTGAGGGCCTAGTGGAGGAGGGGGAGGCCATTGATTAAAGAATGAGGGGCTGTGCAGAGGCCCAGGTGCAGGGCAGCAAGTACCCTGTGGTCAGGGATCTGGGAGATATTTGGGAGGCTGTGTGTTGGTGTGTGGGAGGAGGAAGCAGCACAGAAGGCTGGGAGCTGCAGGCATCAGAGCAGGAGGGGCCTGGAATGTTGGGTGAAGAGTTTGCATGTTAGCCTGTGGGCCACAGCCTGTTACTGTTTCAGCAGGAGGATGTGTTCAGATCCTCGGCGTTTGGGGAAGGCACCTGGGTGCAGGTGAACAGGGAGGGAGGCTCTGGCAGCAAAGAGATCAGTTAAGATGCCTTCGATGGTGCAGGTGACAGGTGAGGGTAGGGACATCCCCACAGACAGACACTGTGGGGATGGTGAGACACTGATAGACAGGAAGAGTCTCGGGGGACTGAGAGCACTTGGGCCAGTGAAGGGCACAGTGTAGATTGCAGTCAGAGGTCTCCAGTGCCGTGGAAGAGCGAGTAACCCCAGAGTGCTCTGTGGACTGCCAGGAATGACAGACACACCCTTGAAGGGCCACACAGCAGGAAATGGAGTCACACAATGTGGGTTTGGGACAGGACAGGCACTGTCCTCAGTGCTTTATATGAACACATGTCATAATCCTCACAGCAACCCTGGGAGGTAGGTGTTGTGGTCACCCCTGTTTTATAGGTGAGCAAATAGAGACACAGAGAGGTTTAGTAACTTGCCCAATGTCACACAGATAGTTTATGGAAAAGCTAGGGCTTGAACCCAGGCAGTAGATCCCAAGTCTATGCTCTTAACCATTATTCTAGATGACTGTGTTGTCACAGTCCTCAAGGATCTACAAGGCCATGAAATAAAACCCAAAGGCAAACTGGATGAAAAGAGAGAATATTTCTGGCTGTAGAGATCAGAAAATGCTTCCTGGAGGAGGCAGCATTTTAACTTGGTTCTAAAAAGTGCAGAATTTTTGAATAGGCAAAACTGTAGTTTATGAATCAGGATTATTTCACAAAACACACACTCCCTCTAATCAATTTAAGGAGAAATGTTGTCAAGAACTTTCTTTCCAAAGGGTGGGCTTGGGGTGCATCTGACTGGAGGAACCTTGCTATATGCTTCTACTTTGGTTTATTCCACTAAGGAGACTGGGGAAGAAAAATCTCTGGCATGTTCAGGCTCTGTCTCTTAAGACAGGAAATTCCATAATCTGCGAAGGTGTTTCTGTTGCTGGGTGACCACCAACAATGGCAGATGCTCACTCCACATTGTGATGGTGGACATTTGAGTGCAGAGGTCAAAAATACTCAAGTGGAGAGGGGAAAATGCCCCTGATACTTTGGAGGAGCCCCTGTGTTTATTGGAACAGAAAAATGAAAACACAAAGTTATTTCCTTATGCAAGACATGCATCGTGACTGGTGGAAGTGGAGGAGACTGATGCTACCGAGTTGGATTCAGTGTGTTTGTTAAAAAACAGTCAAGGCCGGCTTCCAAGATGGCCAAATAGGAACAGCTCCAGTCTGCAGCTCCCAGCGAGGTCGACGCAGAAGATGGGTGATTTCTGCATTTCCAACTGAGGTACCTGGTTCATATCACTGTGACTGGTTGGACAGTGGGTACAGCCCACGGAGGGAAAGCTGAAGCAGGGCGGGGTGTCGCCTCACCTGCAAAGCACAAGGGGTCGGGGGATTTCCCTTTCCTAGCCAAGGGAAGCCGTGACAGGCTGTATCTGGAGGAATGGTACACTCCTGACCAAATACTGTGCTATTCCCATAGTCTTAGCAACCGGCAGCACTGAAGGCAGCTCCTGAAGGAAACACTAAACATGGAAAGGAACAACTGGTACCAGCCACTGCAAAAACATGCCAAATAGTAAAGACCATCGATGCTATGAAGAAACTGCATCAACTAACGAGCAAAATAACCAGCCAACATCATAATGACAGGATCAAATTCAAACATAAAAATATTAACCTTAAATGTAAATGGGCTAAATACCCCAATTAAAAGACACAGACAAGCAAATTGGATAAAGAGTCAAGACCCATCAGTGTGCTGTATTCAGGAGACCCATCTCACTGGCAAAGACGCACATAGGCTCAAAATAAAGGGATGGAGGAAGATCTACCAAGCAAATGGAAAGCAAAAAAAAGCAGGGGTTGCAATCCTAGTCTCTGATAAAACAGACTTTGAATCAACAAAGATCAAAAGAGACAAAGGAGGCCACTACATAATGGTAAAGGGAACAATTCAACAAGAAGCTGTAACTAACCTAAATATATATGCACCCAATACAGGAGCACCCAGATTCATAAAGCAATTCCTTAGAGACCTACAAAGAGACTTAGACTATCACACAATAATAATGGGAGACTTTAACACCCAACTGTCAATATTAGACAGATCAATGAGGCAGAAGGTTAGCAAGGATATCCAGGACTTCAACTCAGCTCTGGACCAAGAGGACCTGATAGACATCTGCAGAACTCTACACCCCAAATCAACAGAATATACATTCTTCTGAGCACCACACCACACTTATTCTAAAATTGACCACATAATTGGTAGTAAAGCACTCCTCAGCAAATGTAAAAGAACAGAAATCACAACAAACTGTCTCTCAGACCACAGTGCAATCAAATTAGAACTCAGAATTAAGAAACTCACTAAAAACTGCACAACTACATGGAAACTGAAAACCTGCTCCTGAATGACTACTGGGTAAACAACGAAATAAAGGCAGAAATAAAGATGTTCTTTGAAGCCAATGAGAATGAAGACACATACCAGAATCTCTAGGACACATTTAAAGCAGTGTGTACAGGGAAATCTATAGCACTAAATGCCCACAAGAGAAAGCAGGAAAGGTCTAAAATCGACACCCTAACATCACAATTAAAAGAACTAGCACATTGGGAGGCTGAGGTGGGCAGATCCTGAGGTCAGGAGTTCGAGATCAACCTGGCCAACATTGGTAAAACCCCGTCTCTACTGAAAATACAAAAATTATCTGGGCGTGGTGGTGGACACCTGTAATCCCAGCTACTAGGGAAGCTGAGGCAGGAGAATTGCTTGAACCTGGGAGGTGGAGGTTGCAGTGAGCCAAGATCACGCCCTTCCACTGCAGCCTCGGTGACAGAGCAAGACTCCATCTCGGAAAAAAAAAAAAGTCTATGCTAGGCACAGTGGCTCGTGCCTGTAATCCCAGCACTTTGGGAGGCTGAGGTAGGAGGATCACTTGAGGCCAGGAGTTAAAGACCAGCTGGGGCAACATAGTGAGACCCCCATCTCTACAAAAAATTAAAAAAATTAGGCAGGCATGGTGGCACACAACTGTGGTCCCAGCTACTCAGGAGGCTGAGGCAGAGAATTTCTTGAGTCTAGGAGTTTGAGGCTGCAGTGAACTGGGATTGTGTTACTGCCCTCCAGCATGGGTGACAGAGCAAGACCCTGTCTCATTAAAAATAATTACATTAAAAAATGAAAAAAGTAGTCAAAAAGTTGGGAGAAAAGATACCTCTGTAAGAATCCTTGTCCTTGAAACGCCCTTGGCTGGAAAGTCAGTTTGTTGCTCTCAACCACTCCTTTTTGACCATGGTGTAGACTAAAGTAAACATAGGCACCTATAGAAATCAGGTGACCTCTCCAGCCCGCAGGAAGGTTCCTGCCTCCCAAGCATCTGCCAGCACCTCCATATCACTCTCTGCAAAAATAAGTAAGCAGGAGGGAATCAGTTTGTGTGGGACCAGCTCCAAAATGGCAAAAAAGAATTGGGAGAATTCTTCAGGCTATCCCCAAAAGGTTCAGAAAAAGAGCATCAGATTCCTGAAGAAGAAATCCAATTAGAATTAAACAAAGGGAAAGTAAGCTTTCATTTTCAGGAATGCAAAGAAAATATTTACATTGTGGAAAAGGAAACACAAACAAGGTATTAAGAAACTTGAAAGTGTCTCCTCAAGCTGATGAAAGAATCCAAGCCAAAGTTTTTAAATCTTCTATTAAATGCCTTATGATAAGTCATACCCCAAATTTCAAACATCAGTGAGTGTATTATTTTTTACCCATTCTAGTCCTTCAAAGAGGATTGGTTGCCATTCAGACTACAAGTGCCCCATTATTAACCATGAACCATGGCATTATTCTTTAATTTTCACTGTCAACTTTCCGTAGTCTTATTTCTTAAAGCAATTTTCCACCTTGATTTCTTCTAGCTTGAATTCCATTAACCTCTCCCCTCAAAAACAAGACAAAAGAACTCCAAAAGTACTAGTTCAACATTATATATATATGTATATAAACCAGTGTAGAAAAGTTGGAAAAATACAGAAATTTCATCAACTAGAAACAACCAAGAATGACATCATAGGGTATTTTCTTTTTCTATATTAATACATGAATCTTCACAAACAGAATGAGAATAAAACACACACAGTTCAGCATGCAACCTGTTAAAAAAGCTAATGTTTTCTTAAAAACAAAGTGCAAAATCTCTATTGTGTGAAAGATGTGCATAGGTACTGTATAAAAACATACCAAATATCAATGGTGAACATCTCTGGATATAACCTCTGGTCATATTCAGTGCCACCAACTTTCAACAAAAAACATGCAGCCCTTTTAAGGATCAGGGAAAAAATAATGTCACTTGGAAGAAAGAAAATGAAAACCTTAGATTTTTTTTTAAAATTATTATACTTTTAGTTTTAGGGTACATGTCCACAATATGCAGGTTAGTTACATATGTATACATGTGCCATGCTGGTGCGCTGCACCCACTAACTCGTCATCTAGCATTAGGTATATCTCCCAATGCTATCCCTCCCCCCTCCCCCCACCCCACAACAGTCCCCAGAGTGTGATGTTCCCCTTCCTGTGTCCATGTGTTCTCATTGTTCAATTCCCACCTATGAGTGAGAATATGTGGTGTTTGGTTTTTTGTTCTTGCGATAGTTTACTGAGAATCATGATTTCCAATTTCATCCATGTCCCTACAAAGGACATGAACTCATCATTTTTTATGGCTGCATAGTATTCCATGGTGTATATGTGCCACATTTTCTTAATCCAGTCTATCATTGTTGGACATTTGGGTTGGTTCCAAGTCTTTGCTATTGTGAATAATGCTGCAATAAACATACGTGTGCATGTGTCTTTATAGCAGTATGATTTATGGTCCTTTGGGTATATACCCAGTAATGGGATGGCTGGGTCAAATGGTATTTCTAGTTCTAGATCCCTGAGGAATTGCCACACTGACTTCCACAATGGTTGAACTAGTTTACAGTCCCACCAACAGTGTAAAAGTGTTCCTATTTCTCCACATCCTTTCCAGCACCTGTTGTTTCCTGACTTTTTAATGATCGCCATTGTAACTGGTGTGAAATGGTATCTCATTGTGGTTTTGATTTGCATTTCTCTGATGGCCAGTGATGGTGAGCATTTTTTCATGTGTTTTTTGGCTGCATAAATGTCTTCTTTTGAGAAGTGTCTGTTCATGTCCTTTGCCCATGTTTTGATGGGGTTGTTTGTTTTTTTCTTGTAAATTTGTTTGAGTTCATTGTAGATTCTGGGTATTAGCCCTTTGTCAGATAAGTAGGTTGCGAAAATTTTCTTCCATTTTGTTGGTTGCCTGTTCACTCTAATGGTAGTTTCTTTTGCTGTGCAGAAGCTCTTTAGTTTAATTAGATCCCATTTGTGAATTTTGGCTTTTGTTGCCATTGCTTTTGGTGTTTTAGACATGAAGTCCTTGCCCATGCCTAAGTCCTGAATGGTAATGCCTAGGTTTTCTTCTAGGGTTTTTATGGTTTTAGGTCTAACGTTTAAGTCTTTAATCCATCTTGAATTGATTTTTGTATAAGGTGTAAGGAAGGGATCCAGTTTCAGCTTTCTACATATGGCTAGCCAGTTTTCCCAGCACCATTTATTAAATAGGGAATCCTTTCCCCATTGCTTGTTTTTCTCAGGTTTGTCAAAGATCAGATAGTTGTAGATATGCGGAATTATTTCTGAGGGCTCTGGTCTGTTCCATTGATCTATATCTCTGTTTTGGTACCAGTACCATGCTGTTTTGGTTACTGTAGCCTTGTAGTATAGTTTGAAGTCAGGTAGTGTGATGCCTCCTGCTTTGTTCTTTTGGCTCAGGATTGACTTGGCGATGCGGGCTCTCTTTTGGTTCCATATGAACTTTAAAGTACTTTTTTCCAATTCTGTGAAGAAAGTCATTGGTAGCTTGATGGGGATAGCATTGAATCTGTAAATTACCTTGGGCAGTATAGTTTGAAGTCAGGTAGTATGATGCCTCCAGCTTTGTTCTTTTGGCTCAGGATTGACTTGGCGATGTAGGCTCTTTTTTGGTTCCATATGAACTTTAAAGTAGTTTTTTACAATTCTGTGAAGAAAGTCATTGGTAGCTTGATGGGGATGGCATTGAATCTGTAAATTACCTTGGGCAGTATGGCCATTTTCATGATATTGATTCTTCCTACCCATGAGCAAAACTCTCAATAAATTAGGTATCGATGGGACGTATCTCGAAATAATAAGAGCTATCTATGACAAACCCACAGCCAATATCATACTGAATGGGTAAAAACTGGAAGCATTCCCTTTGAAAACTGGCACAAGACAGGGATGCCCTCTCTCACCACTCCTATTCAACATAGTGTTGGAAGTTCTGGCCAGGGCAATTAGGCAGGAGAAGGAAATAAAGGGTATTCAATTAGGAAAAGAGGAAGTCAAATTGTCCCTGTTTGCAGATGACATGATTGTATATCTAGAAAACCCCATTGTCTCAGCCCAAAATCTCCTTAAGCTGATAAGCAACTTCAGCAAAGTCTCAGGATACAAAATCAATGTACAAAAATCACAAGCATTCTTATACACCAACAACAGACAAACAGAGAGCCAAATCATGAGTGAACTCCCATTCACAATTGCTTCAAAGAGAATAAAATACCTAGGAATCCAACTTACAAGGGATGTGAAGGACCTCTTCAAGGAGAACTACAAACCACTGCTCAAGGAAATAAAAGAGGAAACCTTAGATTTCTAAGTGGCTGGGTCCAGATGCTCTAAACGAGTTTTCAATGTTTTGTTTCTCAGAGAAAATATTTGGTCTGTGATCATAAGCAGGCAGGTGGGGGCAGCCCTTGGGGAGGTGAGCGTGTGGGGGTGGTGTCAGGTCAGGGCATTGTGACGCTCCCAGTATATAAGGCCTGACTTGGCCATTGCACTTGCTACTTCACCTGCACCTGCCTACCTGCAGCCCGTGGTCCTCCTGAGCATGACCAGACCGACCCACAGAGCTGAGATGGGAGGAAGCATGTTGGCCAGGCTGGGGCAGGGGCTGCTGGTTCTGGGACTGTTGCTACCTCTGCAGACAGCTGCCAAGACAACCGTGCAAGCTGCCACCACTGAGGGTGTCAGCGCCCTGCAGTCTTCAGCTGGTGTCCCCGTCTTGTCTTTCTCCCTTGTTCTTCATCTTTATTGTTGAGACTCAGGCTGAGCAATAGCACTTCTCCAACTCACCTTTTCAATCCCAACCCACATGGCATCACAAGGATAAACAACAATAACAGGGCTTCATCAAAGCTACCAATGCCACCCCATATCTTCTTGAAATGGACAATGTTGCAAAGCCCACATTTGACTCTTTTGAAGAGCATCAGGAGAACTTGACCCTTTGACCCGTGCCTATGTGAAATCAGCTGGAGTTTCGCATGCCAGGTGAAAAGGATAGAGAACAGCCACAATTAGTGAAAGACACGGTTTCATTAAATGGGGCTTAAGAAATACGGACTCTCAAAACTCCACCTTGAAAAAAACTGATTTCACCCTTATCTAGAGAAAAAGGATGGGATGTGGAATGGAGATTGTTTTCATTTTGATTCATCAAATCTGTAAGACCATAAAAATGATTATGTAATATAAAAAGCTGCCACGATTCTCTTTTTGTACTCTGGAAGGAACTTCTTGTTACTGTAAATTAGTACTAATTTAATGCAGTATACTCTAAAGTTTTACATTGTTAAGCTTTCACTGTTTTCTTGGGGATGGCTCTTTCCTCTGGAGTTTGGAATTTAACATTGCATTTGATTTGTATGGAGTAATTGCCACTAGGCAGAGCAAGGATGGATTGGGATCTACCCCCAGTCTGAACATAATGAGTAAATGTTGACTATAGCTTTATAAAGGCACATGGTAGGCACTTCCCATCACACATTCCCACCCAATAAGAGTGCCAGATTTGTGTGTGTGTGTGTATGTGTCTTCTTTTTAAGACAGGGTATCACTCTGTCACCCAGGATGAGTGCAGTGGTGTGATCACGATTCATTGCAGCCTCCTGGGCTCAAGCAATCCTCCCACCTCAGCCTGCTAAGTAGCTGGGACCACAGGTGTCTGCCACTATGTCTGGCTAATCTTTTGGCTTTTCATAGAGGTGGGGTCTCCGTTTCCCAGGCTGGTCTCAAACTCCTGGACTCAAGGGATCCTCCCACTTCAGCTTCCGACAGTCCTGGGATTACAGGTGTGAGTCACTTTGCCCAGTCCAGATTCATTTAACTACAATATTTAACCTGGTTACAAATAGAAGAGTGTCGACTTCGGTGAATCTTAAAACATTGCTTTTATGGACAGACAGATGGGACCCTGTCTTCCCTCAGCCCTGCCAATGAGACTCAGTCTCCCATGGAGATATGAGGTAGTTTTTCTTTTTATATCTCAGAGAAGTGAGACTTATGCTAAACATCATCTCTAGGAACAGGGTTTGACCTGCAGTGTTTGTTTTACCAAGTATATTAGTCTGTTCTCATGCTGCTAATAAAGACACACCAGAGACCGGGTGATTTATAAAGGAGAGATTTAATTGACTCATAGTTCCACATGGCTGGGGAGACCTCACAATCGTGGCTGAAGGCAAAGGAGGAGCAAAGTCACATCTTACATGACAGCAGGCAAGAGAACGTGTGCAGGGAAATTCCCCTTTATAAAACCAACAGATCTTGTGGGACTTATTCACTATCATGAGAACAGCATGGGAAAGACCTGCCCCCATGATTCAATTACCTCCCACCAGGTCCCTCCCATAACGCGTGGGAATTATGGGAGCTACAATTGAAGATGAGATTTGGGTGGGGACACAGCTCAACCATATCGCCAAGTAAAGGCCTTGGTGGGAGCCCTGAGGGTTTTGCTGGGTGGTAATTTCTTTAGCCAGGTGGGCTTCCCAGGTTTCAGCTGTAGGGTTTGCCGGGCAGCCCAGAATTCTCTGAAACACCAAAACAAAATTGTGTATGTGTGTGTTTTTCTTCTCCTAATTCATGGGGTTGTGACCTCAAATGCTGCTCACAATCTTATCTCCACAAACATCAAATCTACCAGTCCTTTGACAAGCCTTTTGAGTGGGATTTGCTAAGTTCCAGGTAGTGGGAAGCGTTTTCATACTTATTTCTTTTCAAAGGAATGAGTGGTAGAATTTCAGAAATTGGGCCCAGGCAGTGGAGATAGTAAGTGGAATTAGTTAAATTCAATTTTGGGCTTTCAGGCTGTCAGGCCTGGGTTCAATTCTGTCTGCACTAAATATTAGGCGATGGCCTTGGGGAAGTCATGTTGCCTCTGTTAGCTCCAATCCCACCCTGTGGAAGAGCACAATAATAGAATATATCTTATTGGGCCATTCTGAACGTTAAATGATATATATGTTAAGTGCTTATCACCATCCTGACACATAGTTAGTGCTCCTTAATTTCTCTCTTGCATTCTCTCTTAATTCTTCAGCTCCACTATGATATCCCTAGGGCCTAGGGCTGGCCTTGTTCACTCCAAGGTCCATTACCACCATCTGGGGGAGGGCTGCAGGTATGGGATGTGGAGTCTGGGCCAAAGGAGGCAGGAAGGAACACTTATAGAGAGTCAACCATGTGCCTGACCCTGTGTGAAGCATTTTAAAATGAGTCCTCTCTCTTAACCATCACAGTGCAATGGAGCTTTCTTTATCCCATTTTGCAGATAAGGAAGTGGAGGCTCAGGGAGGGTTAAGTCCCCCAAGGTCTCATTGCTGCTAAGAGCCAGTGCCAGGACTTGAGCCCAAGTCTCTGACAACAGAGAGCTGGTGTTTTTCAGAACCCAACATTTCCAGGGGAGCTTGGAAACAAATGGAAGCATCAGCTGTGACAAACTGTGTGCCAGGGTCAGGTACTTGCTCAACGTCAAGGCAGGTAGGAAGCAGGTGGAGCCAGCCAGGCAGCCGGGGCCCAAGCACCCAGGGCTTTCTGCAGGTATGTCATGTATCTCAGCTCTGCCTCCACGGACCCTTGTACAAGTTACCTAACTCCTCCATGCCTGTGTCCTCATCTGGTTTTGATTTTCAAGACCGTTTCTCCATGTTAGAGTTTTCATGAATATCAAATGACAGCCTCTGGCACTGTGGTTGGCACAGGGAAAGCGCAGAATTGGCATTCATGTTTTATAGGGCAGGAAGCTGGTGGGTGAGCACGGCTTTTCATTGCAGTCTCTGCCCGAGTTGGAGTTGGCTGCCCTGTGAGGACATTACTCAACACACAGAAACCCAAATGTCCTGGCCAGCTTCCCACCTGAATAATGATGCATCCCCGCAGAAGTTTCAGGAAGAAAGTAACAGTGTGGTGTCTGCTGTGGGACCACAGGCAGCTACTCAGAGGGACCTGGGTTCAAATCCTGACCCCACCCAACACAATCTCCCCACCACCTGCCGAGCCCCTTCTTTGTACCAGACCTGAGTTTGGCAGGTTGCTATTATCCCCATGTACAGATCAGGAAGCTGAGGCACAGACCAGTGGGCTGACTTGCCCAGTGCTGCTTTGCAATTCAGTGGTGGAGTTGGGATCGGGCCCTGGCCAGGAGACCCAGAAGAAGTCAGAGGAGCTTTGACAACAGGCTTTGGTTGAACATCGTTAAGCTCTTGCTATGTCAGGTACTCTGTGAGCTTTGCCTGTGTTACATTGCAGTTTCACAACACGCCTATGAGGCAGGCCTGTTATTATCCCTATTTCATAGATGAGAACATTGAGGCACAGAGGAGTTAAACAATTTCCTCCAGGTTACACCGCCATTAGTAGCAGTGCTGTGATTTGAGTGCAGGCTGCCCAGTCCCATAGCACACAGCTCCTCACCCCTACGCTGTCCTCTGCCTGAGGCTTTGTAGCCTATTACAGCTCATGAAGTCCATTTGACACATGCAGGTTCTTGTTGGATTCCCCAGAGGCTGATTTTACCACTGCCTATGAACCCCTCAAGGGCAATGTCTGTGTCATTCATTCCTGTGTCCCAGTGCCCTGTGCAGGCTTGGCACATAGCAGGTGCATGATGCTTGAGTAGAGACCCACTTGCCCATCCCTGTCTGTCCCAGCATCATTGGGGCACCAGTGCACTGAGTTCCATAACTGTGCAGCTTTCCCAGCCCTGGGTATGGCCTCTGTCAGATGGGCGAGGCTCTGCTCTAGTGACCGTGGTAGTGGCTTAAACAACAGAGGGCCATTTCTTGCTTATGCTGCCTGTTCACCGTGGGCCAGTGGAGGAGGCTGCCCCATTATGGTCACCCAGGGGCCATGGGTAACAGAGCAGCCACAGTCTCACATGCATGCCAGAGGGACATGAGCTCTGGAAGGTCTCACTCCAGTAATCAAATGCTAGATCTGGAAGTAACAGTAACATTCCTGCTCATGATTCACTGGCCAGCATCAGTCCCGTGGACATGCCCAGCCAGAGCACCAGGATGCCATCCTGCCATGTGCCCAGAAGAGGGCAAGGTTGGAAATATTTTGAGAGTGGCACCAATGACTACTAAGGCACAAAAGGACACTGCCCCAACCTCTCCTGTCTGTCCTTCTCCCCACACATTCTGGCCTAGTCTCAGTTGCTCACAATTTATACCCCCCACCCCTGATATAATCCCAGTAGCTGGGAAGGTAGAATTATCTGAGACTGAGGCTCAGAGCACTGGAATGACTTGCCCAAGGTCTCAGAGCTTGGAGAGTGTATCCGGATGAAGACATAGATCTGTCTGGTTCTAGAGGTGATGGGTCCTCCTCTCCCTGAATCGTGGTGTCTCTTAAAACTATCAGAAAATCTACAAGGTCAAAATGAGACACTATGGGGCAGACAGGTGCCACAGACCGCTGGGAACTGGGGAGGGTCCCAAGAGGGGTTGTGTCCTGATGGTGGGCAGAATATGAGGGCTGGAGAGAGCAAAGTGCTGGCAGGTGCCCAGGCAGAGACCCTAGGGGATGAGGGAGCCTGGAGAAGATGGCCTGGCTGGTCGAATGTGGGAGGAAGGAGAGAGGGGGAGAGAGGGGGAAGGAAGGGGAAGTGGGACAGAGAGTGGATCTAGCCAGATGTGGATGTGGGCTGATGCTATGCAGGCCCAGCAACCCTGGGGACTTTATTAAACTCCAGCTTCTCATCACCTAGGGCTGGGTGGGGCCGAGTCTGCATTTCTAATAAGTCCCCAGGTGATGTCCATGAGTATTCAGACCACAGAGCTGTCCATCACTGATTACCCCACCCTACCTCCACACTCTGCTGAGTCCCGAACCTGCCCCAGATAGCTCCATTTCCCCAGGGAGGGAGCCACTTCATTACAAAAGTTCCTTATCCACAAAGACAGAACACGGGGGCTGATTAAAGCCCTTCAGCCCAGCACCACTTTTGTAATCGATGCTCTGTGGTTGTGAACCGGGTGTCTGTCAGCAGCTGTCTAATTTTAGCTGGGTCTTTGCAGGCTTCTCACCAGGCTTACCCACCCCAGTGGATGGGCAGAGAGGTTCTGAGAAGCATCATTGATCTTTTGAGGACATACAAATCTGCCATTTCTCAGTGAGCCATCTGTCGTGGTGGCATAGAAGAAATGCTACCTGGAGAGCGAGAATTATAATTTCATGTAAAACCCATCTTGCTCCGTTCCCCACAACCCACCTCTTCCCTGCCTTGACTGAGCTGGGAGGCCAAGATCAAGGTCCTGGGAAATCAATGCCTTTTACTGTTTCAACTTTGGCACAGAGCAATGGGGGAAAAGCCATCAATAGGTGTTAAAGACATTCCCAGTTGTGGGCAAGCGCCCTGTTAGGGGGGCCCAGCCTCTTGCAGTGAGTTGGCACTGCCAACATGTTTACTTGTATGGGGGAGATTCAGTGCCCCTGTCCTTGGGCACTCTGCCCAGTGTACATGGCTAAGGAGGCAGCAGGGGAGGTCCCAGGGCCTCTGAGAAGGAAAACACTGTCCTTACATAGCAACGGGATACTGAACCCCATCCAAAGCCTCATCCGGTGATATGGTCATGTTTGCGTCCCTGTTGAAACTTCTGTGTCCCAGGCTGGTACTGGGCTCTGAAAGGAACGCAGGAATGGTGAAGACACTGCCCTGTCTCTTGTTCCCCAAAACAGCATAATCCAGTAGGATGTTGGGAGGGCGGTGGGATTCAGACCAGCAGTCCACAGTGCTCTGTGCCCCTGCCCTACCCCGTGACCCCCAGAGCCCTCCACGCAGGGGACATACCTCTGTGCCCAGGAGATTTGGTGAAGGACAGCAGTGTCCTCAGCCTGCATCTTGCATGCTGACACTCTAGACTCTGGCCAGAAGAGACCTTAGGTGTAATTTATTAACTGGCTTAATACACATTTTTGTATCATTATTAAGGATCATTCCCTTTTTTCCTCAAACAGGATCTAACATAGGTCCCCCAAATCTAAAACAGTAGCAGCCGAGCTTCTCTGGTTGAGATGGGAAGCAGCCAACTCGGCCGGGCCCTCCCCACCCTCCTGCAGTGGCTTCTGAGGCATCTCAGGGCAGGCACCTTGGTGAAACCTCTGGCCTTTGGAACCCATTTAAAACTCTTCACCCTGGAGTTTGCAGTCTGCTTTTTGCCAGCCTCTCCTCACATTGCGTCCCTCCCTCTCCATCCCTACCCCATACATTCTGCTCCCATCCCACGGAGCTGCTTACCGCCCCACTTCCACCCTGCACCTGCCACACCTCTGCCTTCACCCATGCCATTGCTTTGCCTAGACTGTCCCACGCGCCCCCTCCCCCGCCCTCAGCTTTCCCCATCCTGGCAAATGCAGAGAGGAGCATCTCACAGAGGATCGGTGCTGACGTTGTCATCCGCAGCTAAGACTCACTTGAGGAAACAAAAATTTGCAAAGATCAATCACAAAGGTGATACCAGTCAAAGGTTAGAAAGGCAGTTGCTGGGCAGATGTCCTTGCAGAAGTATTTTTTATGTTAAGCTGTGATGGCCTTTGTGCAAGGTTGTGGTTTTTGCAGTCTCTTGTGAAAGTCTTTGTTATTAGGCATCCAAGTGTGAGAAACCTCTCTTAGCCTTTCCCAGCTCGGTTTGTCAGTTTTTTTTTAGACACTAGTGATTCCATGTTCATTCTGACAACTTTCACATTTCTTCCTTTTGATTAAGATCTTTCTCTACAAGTATCACTGATCATTCATCCTGTAGTTAGGTTTTGATGTCCCTTGGTGCTGGGATGGGCCTGTCCCATTTGCCGGTCTCCTCCCAAATTGGCAGGAGTGATTTGGCCACTAGGAGTCTGTGTCAAGATTCTTTTAGCCACATTTGAGCAACAAGGAAAGTTTGAAGGGAGTGGTTCTCTGGCTAAGTCTGTCTGGAGTCCATGATTAAGTTCGGTTCTGTCTGTTCCATAGTCTTTTGCTCTCGTTTCAAAGTGTTGTACCAGTAGTATTCTGTTAGAAGTTGTACTTTTGCAAAAATTTAACAAGTAACAGATACAAGGTTTTAAAAAGGGAAAATAAAAAGTAAAATTAATATGTAATTATGCAATATTGTAATTCACATAAAGGTTTTGAACCATAAACTTAGGCTTAAAGGCAACCAATTAAATAAATCAAATGACCATGGGGAATTAGTTGAAACCTGTTATTAACCATGTGGCCTTTTTTTCTTATTTTGTATATATAGGTCTCAACTTTCCCAGAGGAATTTACATAGGAACAGCAGGTAGTATTAGCAACATCACGGACATTTTCTTATTTAACCAATAGACACTAAAGGATCTCTTAGGTCAGGTTCTGTCAAGTGACCAGCAGAAGCTACTGACTGTGAAATTGCAATTATACCACTACCCTGCCAAGTGGGAAAGGTAGTGTTAAAAGGGGTAATAATCTCATTATGATATGGAGTCTTGTTCCAACATCTTGGGAAAAGCTGTCTACAGTGTGAAAATGTCAACTTCTCATCCTAGTTTGTGATTTGAATGTCTCTGGTCATGACCTTGGGTGATTAGGTGAACTTTTCATGTGACCCATATATCAGGCATGAGGCTTGTTTCTTAAAATTTATTTAGTTTCAGCTTATAGCGATTCAGGAACAGAGCAGTTTCCATTTTCAGTAGTTCATGGAAGAAAGCACAGATAAATCTAGATGAATTCAGGATTTATTCTAGTCTACTGGTAGATAACAAGACTTAAAAACAATGCACAGAGATACAATCTTATAACCCTGGTTACATGGAAACTCCTCATGGTGTATTATAGTTTTGCACTAGAAACATCACTTTTTCTCTCTACATTGATCACATAGGAACCTCAGGTTTAAAAACCTCTTGAGGTTATGAAGCCAAACAAAGGCAGATTTTGGATTTTACTTACAGTCTTAAGGTTTTTGGCCCTGTCAGGAAGTGACAATTTTTACTCACTACTCTACGACTGGGAACTCTTGAAATCAGGCATTCTGTGTACATTCTCAAATATGATAATTTAGTCAAAGCTTTGGTATTAAAATCAGTGTTTCTAATTGCAAACTGCTATAAAGAGATTTTTATTGAACATATGCAAATAACCATACTGCCATATAAATAAGAATAGTCACACATAGTTTTGAATTTTGAAAAAATCAACTAGAGGGAAAAAGCAAATGCTTCCACCATTGTTCACAAAAGTATGCTTTACCAAATTGCTACAAACTGTAGATAGCTTAAGAGAGAAAATTTCCTGAAATCTGGAAAATGAAACATTCATGTAAAGAACCAATTATGTTTTAACAAAAGTCATAAAAACATTATCTTGTTACTTAATTTAATGTAATTACTTTTTGTTTTACTTGATCTTGATTAGTGGGTTTATGAACCCATCAGATTTTTAAAATCAGAGTTCTGGAAAATTTTTATTTAGTCCATTGATCTTAATGTTATCAGAAATTTGTGTTCAAGAGTGGAGTTAGAGTTAGAGTTTTTTCCATGGTCTGACTGCAAATGCTCTTAGAGAAAATCAAAACAATAACTATGGATGACAAAAACTTAAGGCTAGCCTTCGTTAAAAATCAGATGAAATTTCATAATTGATAAGAAAATTTAGTTATTTCTATTTTGTACAGCATTGTAAGATAACAAACAGAATCATGACTGACAGTGTCACATCAGGACCATCAGGACTTTTATAAATGTCATGTAATGTTTAGAATACTCACATCAATAATAGACCCAAACAAATATAACTTAAAAAAATTAACATAAATAAAATTAGGGCTAATAATATTAGATTTCTATGAATTTATATACTTTTAAAAACATTTATATCAAAACATACCCACAAATATAACTGAAAGAAGATTTAGTATTGCTTATAATTTGAAAATGCTTCCCATGTAATTTACCAAACAAGTCTAATTATTTAATATCTCTACAAGATGAGAGATACATTCTTTGATGCTCTCCAGGGGCCTGGCTGGAAAAATCTCAATGTTAATTCTAGGTCAAAAAGACTTATAAAGAGTTTTGATCCTAGGAAAGCCTGCCAAAGATGTCAAAGATGTCAAAAGGTTTAATGCACTTGATTAAAACAGATTCATCTAGGTCACTATAAAATAATAGTCATTCATTTAACCATCCTGGAATCAAAAGACATCAAAAGCAACACAGACAGTTACATGGATGTAAAAACCTTAACTCTTTTAAAGCTCAGTTTTCCTAAGTAATAAAAAAACCTAATAAAGACACCACAGTAAATTATCTTGATTAAATTAAATTCTTTGTTTTTTAGGCCAGTTACCAAAAAGGTAAAGAAAAATCTCTTGCAATGTTGATTGCTTCTCCTTAAGGGAAGGCCCCATTTAGATAACCTGGTCATCAAACCTGATGAAAAGAGTAATTATATTTAATCAGACACAGGAATAGTGTGTCCGGGGTTGTGAATGTACACCACATTATAGAGGAATGTAAGTAACAAAACCAGCACCTTGAGTAGGGGAATACGTGGCTCTTCGTAACAACATGGGGAGTTCCCTGGTTACAGGGAAATAATTCAGACATATCAAGAAAAGCCGTGTATAGAACTAAGTTATAATGGATGAAAACATTACATTTCTAGGCCTTTAAGATAAATGTTTTAGTTACAGTTAGAACTGAAGGAAAGAACAAGTTACAGGAGCTGACAACAAAGTTGAAAGAGGAAATTATCACCCCAACCAACCAAAAATTTGCACCTTTACAACAGGGTAAAGAACAGAAAACAATGAAATATTATCTGCAAATCATGTGCAGTGATATACAGCAAAAATTGAACTGAGATAGGATTCTGAGAAGTTTTAAAAGGAAATTTTTACCTTGAGAGTGAAATTACCATTCTGAATGAAAAAGACACCATTTCTAACCCAAAATGAGGGAAATTAAATAAATTTTAGGAAGAAATGTGGCAGCAATAAAAACTGCTTGCCATTTGGGAAATGGCAGTTAAATAAATATATTTCAGAATTAAAAATTAAAACCTCTTGCAATTTTACTAAAAGCAAATGAATATTACAGGAAAACCTTATTGTTCTAATATAGTGGCCCAAAATTTTAGTTTTGTATTAGTGTATTTTTAATACCAAAGCTTGATCTTTAGAAAGACTTATAAATAATTCCATTCTAATTATAGCCAATTTGGTCATACACTAAATTCCTTTCTTAAATTCATCCTCTGCAAGCCTTTCTCGACTTGCTCAGACATTTTGATGACATACTTGGACTTTCTGCTTTGTCTTACACTTCCTTTTTCTTAAGCTACCAGTCATTTTACTTTAGGATAATAATTTGCCACATGAAATTCTTTCTCATACCTATTTATTTTGTTTTTATTTTAACCTTCCTTACTAAAAATACATCTTCTACCTATAACTTTCCTCACATTTCTCTGTCCTATTTACTGGTTACTTTCAATGTTGTTTCTATTTTCTTCCTACATCCTAAATTTTGAAACAACCTTTAAATAACCTCCAAATTAGAAAAAAATTTTTCTTTTTTAAGGTAAATACCACACTTTTATGCCTTTCTTAAGATCTTTCTTATTAAAAATACATCTTAACTTCTTGGTACAGAATTGTATCTATTAATTAAAACTTTTAATACTTAGTATTTTTAAATTTTAGCGAAAATCTAGGAAGCAAGAAATCTTGAATTGTCTGTCACAGATCAGTATATTATAGATGAGAACCATTTTATAATTTTTAGAAACATGTTTCCCCATAACATAATTTTTATATGTACGAATAGACCCAAATATAGTCTTTCTATAAAATTTAAGACATAAATAACACACTTTTATAATGTTTATTTATTTCAGTTCTGAAAATCTTATTTAAAAATGACCCAGGCATTAAGGAGTACTATTATTTAATTTAATATAATGTAACTTTAAGATTTCAAATTACATGAAAAGTTCATTTATAGATGTTTATCCCATTTAATTTATGTAATTTTTAAAATGATTACCTAGATTACTTATAAAAACTGAGATATTAGACAAAGTTAGAGCCCTTTCATATTATTTCCCTGTTAACCATTTTTATAGCCTGTGAATATCAGGTGTTCACCTAAGGAAGAAACTTAAATATATGAGTATTTTGCCAATAATGCAGAAAATATAGTTGTTTTCATTAAACGAACAACATTAAACTAGTCTTACTTATCAAAACTCACACCAACAAGATGGGCACAGTGATTCACATCTGTAATCCCACCACTTTGGGAGGCTGAGGCAGGAGTATCACTTGAGGCCAGGAGTTTGAGACCAGCCTGGGCAACAGAGCAAGACCTCATCTCATCTACGTGCACACACACACACACACACACACACACACACACTCATGAACAAACAAAAATCATTCTGTTTTTTAGGCTGGGTTTATAGTTTTATATCTTTTGTAATAAAACTTGATACTTTAAGATATCTGAAATATAAAACTATCTGACCAGTAAACCCAGGCAAAAGTGTATGCTGACAATTTTTATTTTACTAATAATTTTAAAACCAGCTCATTTATTAAAGATTTACTTAAGTAACATGAATTAAAAGGTATGCTATATATGTTATGATTGCTCACTTATCTAAGCCAATCTAAATAGAATTCCTTAAGGGATTTCTGGCTATGTTAGAGTTTACCATGTAGACACAATATACAACATAATACATGTACATATGCATAAACACAGCTAAACATACATACACACACACACACACACACATAAAGATATTAACACTTTTCTTTTAGAATTTTAGTCAGGAGATAGCAATACATGCACACCAGTTTATCAAAGATAGTTGGGTCCAAATTATATTTCTAACAAAATTGGCTAGACTTTACTTGCCTCAATAGGTAATCTACTGAAGGCTATGGGCCAAAATTTTGGATAAAGCAGTTTCTATGGCAGTTTAATTTAAAAAATGCCTCTTTCATACTCCTGACCCCTCCCTTTTCTGTTTCAAATGGGTTTAGGGTTAAATTTTAAATGTTCACATTTTAACTAGGACTTACTTAAGAAAATAACATCTCCAAGTAGCTTTGGATCTGTCTTTTCTTTCCCAGTCTGGTTTGCTTGACTAGTCAGAAGTGGGTGGGGAAGTATTTTAGCAGATTTTTTTTTTCTCAATTGTTTTTTTGGCCCCTGCATGGCAGACAAAGCCAAATTTTTATGTCAGACAAATACCTTATATCATTGCTCTGGGCTCAATATTTTTGTTACTGGATGGAAGGTCTTGACTGTGAGTTGTCCAGGTTCTTGGTGTGTTGAACAAAGAACTGAACAAAATACACAAACAAAGCAACAAAAGAATGAAGCAATGAAAGACAAACAAAGCAACAAAAGAATGGAGTAATGAAAGCACAGATTTATTGAAGCAAAAGTACACTCCACAGAGTGGGAGCAGGCTTAAACAAGCAGCTCAAGAGCTCTCCCTCCTCCCACCCTGACAATTAGGGTTTCTATAAAGCTTGAAGAACTTGGTAACAACCCTAGATGCTCCCTAGAGGCCTCCAATTGGGTACACCTTATAAAGGCTTCACCTGTGACCAATCAGAGGCTGAAGTGGAGACTTGGCTTGGGGTCAATCAGAGGCTGAATTGGAAACTTCTGTCTTGTTATCACAGGCGTGAGGATGTGGCCTGTATGCTGCCTAATCTTGCCTAGAACTGGCAGCACCTGCTGTTCTTTTGCTTATGCCTTAACTCTTGGTTACCCTAATTCCCTCTTCTCCTGCCTCATTTTGATCTGAAAGCCCACCTTTTATAAACATTTATCCAGTTCTTTTAGTTTAGACTATTGATCTTTCAGTTAACTATTCTATGACCCTAAGTAATTGTTAGTCAAGTGAACCTACATTTACATGTCCAAAAACTGTCTAGATTGTTGGTTACCATTTGTAAAGCCATTAATTTGGAAGCCCTTTAAGACTTAAAAAAAAATCTTGGCCGGAATGCCATAGGCAATGAGTTTTATCTCAACACCAGTAGAAAAGCCAGCAGATTCAAAGTAGGCAGAGAAAAAAATAGAGAGAGATAGAGAACTTAGAAGGCTCTACATGTTAACTCTATAGTTGCAGGTTTTTAAAAATTAAGTTCAATTAATGATCTCTTGACTTTTGAATTTTGCTTGATGTAATTTGCCCATCAATTTAAAAATGTGCAGAAGAATGGGCCATAATATGTAGCCAGCTGGACTCCTAGAAAACCTGGCATGTCTTAATGTTTGAGAATCCCATTCCGTTTCTTATTAATCTCTGAAAAGCAAAGCAAATCTTATTTATCCTGTCAGGGAATGTGGGAAGTTTGGGTCAGTGTTTTAAATGATGGCAACCACCCTAGAGGCTTTTAATTAGTAATTCTGTGTGCATCATTCAGAATGTTTACTTTTGCTCCTGAAAGATTTTTAGAAACAGGCAAGAGAAAAGAATCAAACCAAATCAAAAGAAACCAAGATACAAGTGTTCACAAAAGTTTTAACCCAGACATGCAGATCAAACAAACTATTAAACTAGGCGTGCAGACTAAAAGCGAATTCACCAGAAAAGATATGCCTCACAGACAGAATGTAAATTCTGTAGAAATCAAGAGTATTCAGAGAGACATATGTCTTTATACCAGAAAGAACTTACCAGAAAAGACAAAAAGTTTTTTTCATCATCCCAGGTGGGATGCATAGTCCTTTATTAAGGTAGCCTTATTCAAATCAAATCCTGAGTAAATTCAAGAGCTTCCACCAAAAAGAGGGAGGCTCGGCTTGGGAGATGACTCACCAGGGCAGGAGAGGTTAGCTGTAGAAGTCGGGGGCTCAAAGGGCTCAAGTAAGTACTGCACACTGATTGCCAATTTATTTTGATAGTGATATTTTTTCAGGTCCCATTTCTGACACTGTATTTGTTAAACTAAATCATAGAGAGAGGCTCTCTAAAAAGAAAATGATGTTTATTTGAGAATAGAGCATTGCAGGGGGAATATGCATGCAACTGTAAACTGTGCGTATGCTCAGAAATGTAAAGGAAAACAAAGGTTTTTAAAGAAAAATGAAAAGGATTACCTAATTTTTAAAAACAATTATCCTTGACTACAAATATCAATAACAAGGGTGATTCCAGTTCAAGCCTTGACAGGCAGTTGTCTGGCAAATGTTCTTGAATAAGTATTTTTTGTGTAAGGTTGCATTGGCCTTGGTGAAAGACTGTGTTTCTTGCAGAGTATTTTGTGAAAGTTTTTGTTAACAGGCATACAAATGTGAGAATCCTCTCTTCTTAGCCTTCTCTGACTTTGTCAGGGTTTTTTCACGTTAGTGACTGCATATTGATTCTGAAAACTTTCACAGAGGTTTAACTTTTGTTTTCTTCTTTTAGCTTTTATAGTAAAAAGCTAGAAGAAGAAAAAAAGTCATTAATTTTTTTCCTTTCTTAGGAAAGAAAAACTTAGGTCATTTTTTTTTCACTTTCTTCTTTTCTGAGAAATTAAAGGTTAAATTTCCCTCTAAGCACAGTTTTGTTGCTTATAAAATTTATGAATTTTGATATATTGTGTTTTCATTGTCATTCACTTCAAAATATTTTAAAATGTTTACTTCTGCTTTCTATTATACTTTGGCTCACGGATTATTGAATGTGAGTTGTTTTCTTTCAGGTATCTGTTTGTTATTGATTTTTTTGTTCACTTATGTATGGTTAAAGTTCATGCCCTGTAGAATATTAATCCTTAAAAAAATTTTTTTTGAAACTCGTTTTGTGGTCCAGCTTGTGGTCTGTCTTTGTGTGTGTTCCACGCGTACTTGCAAAGAATGTGTATTCTCCTGTTGATGGGTACAGTGTTCCATTAATATCAATTAAATGCTCAAGATGGTATGGTTCAAGTTTCTATATTCTTGTTGACTTAATTGTGGACTTGTCTACTTCTTTTGCTTTCATTAGTTCCTGCTTCATGTATTTTCAAGCTCCGTTATTTGGTGATTTGATGCACATACAGATTTAGAAGTGTTACGTATTATAGAAAAATTGGCAGTCTTATCATGAAATGTCCTTCTTGATTTCTTTTAACATTCTTGTCCTGAAGTCTACTTTGCTGATGTTAATATAACTGCTCTAGTTTTCTTATGATTAGTGTTTGCATGGTATATCTTCTCCCATCCTTTTCTTTTAACTAATCTGTGTCTTTCATACATAAAGTGAGCAAGTTTCTTATAGACAGCATAGTGTTGTCTCTTTTTAAATCCAGTCTGACAATCTCTGTTTTTTAATTTGAATGTTTAGATAATTTGCACTTAATGTAAACAACAATATGGTTAGATCTAAATCTTTTGAGGGTATCTGTTAAGTAATATTAATTTTCTACTTGTTCCATTCTCTTTTTTCTTGCTACTTCTTGAATACAGCATGCATTTTTTAACATTATATATTCTCTATTGTCTTAACAGTTATGCCACTTCTTTGATTTATCTTTTAGGGGTTCCTCTGTGTTTCACAATATGCAACTTTAACATAGCACACTGTACCCTCAAACGATGTTATAACATATTGCATGTAATGTAAGAACCTTACAACAATGTGCAGTAGTCCCTCCTTATCTGAGGTTTCACTTTCTGCAGTTTCAGTTACCCTTGGTCAGCTGCAGCCCAAAAATACTAAGTGGAGTATTTCAGAAATAAACAATTTGCAGATTTTAAATTGTCCACTGTTCTGAGTAGCATGATGAAATCTCTCACCATCCTGCTCCATCTCACTCAGGATGTGTTTGTTCAGTGTACCCATATGGAATATGCAACCCACCTGTTAGTCACTTAGTAGCCTTTTCAGTTATCAGATTGACTGTTGCAGTATCATAAGGCTTGTGTTCAAGGAACCCTTATTTTAATTAATAATGGCCCCAAAGCACAAGAGTAGTGATCTTGGCATATTGTTATAACTGTTCTATTTTATTATTGTTATTAATCTCTTACTGTGCCTAATTTATAAGTTAAACCTTATCATAGTTACGTATGTGTAAGAAAAAAATGTGATAAACATATAAGGTTTGGTACTGTCTGCAGTTTCAAGCATCCACTAGGGGTCTTGGAACACACACCACTCAGATAAGGGATGGCTACTGCACTTTCATTTTCCCCATCTCGCCCTTTGTGCTATTGTTTTCATACCTTTTCATTCTACAAGTGTTATAGGTCCTAAAATGCACTGTCATTATTTTGGCTTTAAGTGGTTTTCTTTTAAGGAAATCTTAAAAATGAGAATATTACCTTTTAAATGTATTCATATATTTACCATTTTCAGTGCTGTTCATTCATTTGGTAAATCTTAGTTTTCATCTGTTACGATGTTCCTTCAACCTGAAGCACTTTCTTTAACGTTTCCTGTAGTGCTGGTTTGATAGTAAAAGTTGCTTAGTTTTTGTTTGTCTGAAAAAAATTTTATTTTGCCTTCATGTTCCAAAGATACTTTCTCTGGAGATAGAATTCTAAGTGGACCTTCCCTCCCCTGTCTTTTGGCACTACAAAGATGCTATTCCAAGATTTTTTGCACTGTTTCTAGCATGAAGTTTATAGTTATTCTTATCTTTGGTCCCCTGTATGTAATATGACTTTTTACTCTGTCTACATTAAATTTTTCACTTTTTCATTGTTTTTCTCAGCAATTTATCAATGTACTTAATATGGTTTTTGTGTTTGTATTTATTTTGTTTGGGGTTGGTTGAGATATTAGAATCTGTGTATTTCTAATTTTCATAAAATTTGGAGAAAATTCAGCTATTAAATTTTTTTTTCTCTACCCTCTCACCTTTTTGGGACTCCAGTTTTACACATGTTAGACCACTCAATATTGTTCCAAAGGTTATTAATGCTCTATTTTTTGTTTGTTTGTTTTTTGTTTTTTGAGATGGAGCCTTCCTCTGCCATCCAGGCTGAAGTGCAGTGGTGTGATCTCAGCTCACTGCGACTTCTGCCTCCCTGGCTCAAGCGATTCTCCTGCCTCAGCCTCCCAAGTAGCTGGGACTACAGGTGCCTGTCACCATGCCTGGGTAATTTTTGTATTTTTAATAGAGATGGGGTTTCACCATGTTGGCCAAGCTGGTCTTGAACTCCTGACCTCAAGTGATTTGCCCACCTCAGCATCCCAAAGTGCTGGGATTACAGGTGTGAGCTACTGCACCTGGACCTGATGCTGTATTCTTTTTTCTTTTAAGTCTTTCTTCTCTGGGTGCTTCAGTTTGGATAGTTTTTATTGCTATGTATTTCAGTTTACTAAGCTTTCTTCTGGAGTGTTTATTTTGCTGCTAATCCCCTTTAGTAAATTTTCCATTTTGCTTCCCTTGAGTTCTCCACAATATGTTTCATTTCTCTACTTATTATGTAGTGGTTTACTTTAAGTCTGGAAACATACATAAGCCATTCTGAAACCCCAGGTTGCTAATTTCATGATATCTGTCTTTTTTGTTTGTCTGTTTTTGTTTTTTTGAGACAGAGTTTCACTCTTGTTGCCCAGGCTGGAGTTCAATGGCATGATCTTGGCTCACTGCAACCTCTGCTTCCTGGGCTCAAGCAATTCTCCTGCCTCAGCCTCCTGAGTAGCTGGGATTCCAGGCGCGCACCACCATGCCTGGCTATTTTTGATATTTTTAGTAGAGACGGGGTTTCACCATGTTGACCAGGCTGATCTCGAACTCCTGACATCAGGTGATCCGCCCACCTTGGCCTCCCAAAGTGCTGGGATTGCAGGCGTGAGCCACTGCACCTGACCTATATCTGTTATTTCTTGGCTGGTTTATATTGACTATTTTTTTTTCTATTTGCTTTGGGTCACATTTTTATGTTTCTTAGAATGTCTGATAACTTATGATTGCATGCTGGACTTTTGAATGTTTTCTTCTGAAGTTTCTGGATTTTGTTTTCTTCTTTTAAGGAGGATTGGAACTTGTTTTCTAGCTTTGTTATGATGAGTCTAGGGTAGCCTCTGAGCTAGGGCTTCCCTTGTAAGGTAGGATCCTTAACTGTCTCTACTTATTATCCAAATGTTCAATGAGGTGTCTCCATTCTGGATGATCAGAATTCAAGTGTTGCACAGCCATGTGTGAGTTCTGAGATTTGTGTTTTTTGGTGATTCTTTGCCTGGTCTTATGAGCTTTCACTCTATGCCCACACAGCTTTGTATTCAGCAACAGAGACAAGAGGACCTCTATGCAGCTTGCTTTTTCTCCTTCCTTCTTTCCTTCCTTCCTTCCCTCTGTCTCTCTCTCTCTCTTTCTTTCTTGACAGAGTCTCACTCTGTTGCCCAGGCTGGAGTGCACAATCTTGGCTCACTGCAATCTCCGCCTCCCGAGTTCAAGCGATTCTGCTGCCTCAGCCTCCTGAGTAGCTGGGATTACAGGCACACACCACCAAGCCCAGCTGATTTTTGTATTTTTAGTAGAGATGGGTTTTCACCATGCTGGTCAGGCTGGCCTCGAACTCCTGACCTCGTGATCCACCCACCTTGGCTTCCCAAAGTGCTGGGATTACAGGCATGAGCCACAGCGCCTGGCTCTCTATGCAGCTTCCTAGAGTTCTTCATTCATATGGCGACTTCTCTGCCATTCTTCCCTGCAGATTCAAGCCACCTCTGTCTCCCCAAACTCAGGTCTTCCCTGCTCAACTCAGTGAAGCTTCCATTTTCTACTTCTGTTGTTACCCTTTCCTGTGCTGAGGTCTAAAAAGTGCCTCCAGGTTGAAAGCTGTTGTGCTTAACGGGCTCACTTCATTTGTTTACCTTCTCTTAGCAGTCAGAGTTCTTTAAGATCTGCCGTTCAATGTCTGAAATAGCTGTTTCATGTGTCTTGCCAATTTTTTCATTTTTTAATGGGGTGGAGATGGAGCAGACACAATACCAGTTACTCTACTATGACCAAAATGAAAGTCAAAAGTGTGGGTTTTAGAATCTAACACATGAGTTTAGATCCTGACTCTGCCAATTTCTTGCTGTGTGACCTTGGGCAGATCACTCAGCCTCCATAAATCTCTATTTTCTCATGTATAAAATGGTTAACATCATCTGCCTCTGAGTTATTTTGGAGATAAAAATGACATCATGTATGTATAGTTCATCACATAGTTCATGGTACCTAGTAGGTGTTCAATAATTTAAAAACAGTATTATGAATACTTACACAGTCCTTAGGCTTTTGCAAGATGCTATAATAGCTAAAATACCAGTAATGAAGATCCTAGGAGACTGGCATCTCTGTGCAGCCCTAACTGGCCTTTAAAGTGATTAATTGTAGTACTTTTAAATATTTAAGCAGGCTTGGGGGCTCTGCATTAGAAGTTATTAAGTTTCTATTGAACATCTGTCAGCTGATTTTAACAACCTGCTGCTGACCTGTTCAAAGCCTGGAGTCCTTTCAGGTGGCCCCAAGGAGTCTGTGGGTGAAACCCAAGGTGTTGCCACAGAGGATCTGTCACTGGAATCTTATTCCAAGGAATGAAGGGGCCGCCCCATTCTTCCCACAAGACTCTTCAATATTCCAGGAAATCAGAGTCTTTCACTGGTAACTGGCCTTGGATCAGGGTTAATGTGGGAACTCACTTCTGGAAGCCAGGCCCTGGTGGATGCATGAATTCCCACAGTGTCTGAGTTCCCAGGGCTGCCTCTGAGGAGGTGATGAGCTCCAGGTGGATTTGCTTATTCCTATTCACTTTAGGTTACCTTTAAATGGGACAAAATTATCCACAAAACCTCTTTATCTCAGTTCAGTGTTTCTAGAAAAGACCTACTTGACTTTTAAGGTTGTAGGAAAAGGGAAAAAATACAAATATGAGAGATACATAATATTCAGTTGAAACCATAGGATGGAGAAATGCTGGGAAACTCACATTTAGGAGCCTGCTTAATGTCCCAAAAAGTAAAACCAGCTGAGTAAAGAAGAGAAGACCAATACTCTACCCTCCTGCTGGGAAATGTTTTCGTGCACCGCTGACATGCACCTGTGTTTTAGGGAGAACGGAGGAGCAGGGGTTTGGCCCTGTGTCCTCCACATACCTGGCATCCTCCCATTAAGTGCTGAGGCTGTCACATCCTCTTACAAGCATTTTTGCCATTTTAGCCTTGCTGGCTTTTCCCTTTGTCATCCATTGCTTGCCTGCAAAACAGATCCTTTTAGGCTAAAGAAATACACCTCCTCACACCACCCTTTCTTGCACTTTTGGGTGTCTGCATCTCAATTTCCAACAGATAGTGAGAGCCATGTTATGAATGAGTGATACAGGGCAATTCAGCCGGGAGTTGAACAAGTTGCTTTTGATCTACAACAAACTGCTTGGCTGGTGGACAGGATGTCACATCACTTTGAGGCTGAGGACTGGGGCCCAACTGCTCTGGGATCTGGGAGAGGCGTCTTTGGCCCCAACTCTGAGAGAAGCAAGATTCTCAGTGTCTTGAAGTGCTGAGTCTCAAAGCAAGGGGCAAATCACATCTGTGATGCCCACATCAGAGGACTGAGAGCAGACAGAAGCCCTGGTCTGTGTTCTTAGAAAGACAGTGTCATTCATTTAAACTGTGTTGTCACCCACATCATAATATTTTTCTTAGGTGAATTTTCTAGAAGTGGCTCCATCAAATCAAATGCTTTTGATGTCCCATTGCCAGACTGCCTGGGTTCCAACCTTGACATTACCATCTGTAAATGATGTGACCATTGGCAGAACACATCACCTCTCTGGGCCTCAGTTTTCTCATCTGTAAAATGGGGATAACAATGGTACCCACCTCCTAGGGTTCTGAGAATTTAAAGCACTTATCATACTGTAGTAGAAGCTACTATTATTGTTTTTGAAATTGTTATGATTATTGTAATCAGAATGTTTTCAAGTACAGTTATGTCAATTTATGTGCCCACAAACAGGTTGTGAGAGCACCTCCTCACAACTTCAGAAATAAATAGGAAGGAAACAGGAGAGTTAGTTTCTTGTCTCAGATCTGTTTGTGACTGTTATGGTTTGAAGGTCTGTCCTCTCCAAAACTCAAAGTGGGGCCTTCAAGAGGTGAATGGGTGATTGGGTCATGGATTAATGAGTTACCATGGGAGCAAGACTGGTGGCTTTCTAAAAAGAGAAAGAGAGACCTGAGCTAGCATCTCAGCCTCCTTGCCATGTGATGCCCTGTGCCTCCTTGGGACTCTGCAGAGAGCCTCCACCAGCAAGAAGGCCCTCACCAGATGCAGCCCCTTGATCTTGGATTTCTCAGCTTCTATAATGCTAAGGAATAAATTCATTTTCTTTATAAATTACCTACTTTCAGATGTTTTGTCATAAGCAACAGAAAACGGATTAAGTCACTCAGTGTACCATTTTGCATGCATCTTTTTTCCCCCTCACTCTGTCTCAGTTTTCTCATTTTTAAAGAGGGCTCTGGTCCTATATGACCACTGAAGCTGCTTCCAGGGCAATGAATTTGTGAATAGAAATGGCCAGAAATGATGTGCCTCTTTAAACAGGGCAAACATTTCTTTAACCATCTTACTGACTTTTTCAAATAGTTCAGCAAGACTTGTTTCACAGACAAATCAAAGATTAACTTCATACCTGATTTGGGATGCCTTCTGAGGTAGTTAGACTTTCTGCATTCACTTGTTCTTTAAAAAGCATTTATTGGAAACCATCATGTGCTAGGCACTATGCTAGGATTGGGGATATAGGAATTCATTCGTTTATTTATGTATTCATCCAACGAATAAATATCTTGCACTTGGTTTGTGTCAAGCACTATTGTGAGCACTAAGAATATAGCCATGAAAAATCAGGCAAGGGTCTGGCCCTGCTGGAGCATTTCAGAGGGGGAGGTGGCTAATAAATGGGGCAACAATAACAGGTTGATTTCAGACAGTAATTATGTGCCTGAAGGAAATAAACAAAGACCTTGTGTAAGAAAAGGGCCTGGGGCTGTGGGTGGTTGGGTGGAATGGGGGTGAGGGGACAGCAAAGTGTAATAGGATAAGGTAATATTTGAGAAGAGGCCTGGATAGTGGAAAGAGCTAGCCACTTGGAAACTTGGGGCACAGAGCTCCCAGGAAGGGGAATATTAAAGACACAATCCTACAATAAGCAAAACAGCATGGTACTAGTAAAAAAAACAGGCACATAGACCAATGGAACAGAGTAGAGAGCCGAGAAATAAGGTCACACACCTACGACCACCTGATTTTCGACAAAGCTGACAAATACAAGAAATGGGAAAAAGACTCGTGTATAAGTTTGTTTTCACACAACTATAAAGAACTACCTGAGACTGGATAATTTATAAAGAGAAGAGGTTTAATTGACTCACAGCTCCACAGGATTAACAGAAAGAATGACTAGGAGGCCTCAGGAAACTTACAATCATGACACAAGGTGAAGGGGAAGCAAGCACATCTTACCATGGTGGAGAAGGAGAGAGAGAGAGAGCAAAGGGGGAAGTGCTACACACTTTTAAACAACCAAATCTTGTGAGAACTCACTATCATAAGAAGAGAAAGGGGGAAATCTGCCCCCATGATCCAATCACCTCCCACTAGGTCCCTCCCTTGACAAGTGAGGATTACAATTCGACATGAGATTTGGGTGGGGATATAGAGCCAAACCATATCAACTCTCTATTCAATGAATGATGCTGGGATAAATGGCTAGTCATAGGCAGAAGATTGAAGCTGGGCCCCTGCTCTACACCAAAAGCAATCAAAACAAAAGCCAAAGTTGACAAGTGGGGTCTAATTAAACTTAAGAGCTTCTGCACAGCAAAAGAAACTATCAACAGAGTCAACAGACAATCTACAGAATGGGAGAAAATATTTGCACACTATGCATCTGACGAAGGTCTAATATCCAGCATCTATAGGGAGCTTAAACAAATTTACAAGAGAAAAACAACCCCATTAAAAAGTGGGCAAAGGACATGAACAGACACTTTTCTAAAGACATACATATGGCCAACAAGCATATGCCAAAAAGTCAATATCACTGATCATTAGAGAAATGCAAGTCAAAACCACAATGAGATACCATGTCACATCAGTCAGAATGGCTACTAAAAGTCCAAAAATAGCAGATGCTGGTGAGGTTGTGGAGAAGAGGGAATGCTTATGCACTGTTGGTGGGAGTGTAAATTAGTTCAACCTTTGTGAAAGACAGTGTGGTGATTCCTCAAAGAGATAAAAGCAGAAATACCATTTGACCCAGCAATCTCATTACTGGTGTTATGGGGTCTTTGGTGTGTCGTTTCACCAGCCAGAAGCCTCTGTGGTCAGTGGTGCCTTTGCCCAAGTTTTGCTCTGGCCTACCGGGTCATTCTGCTCACTTGGCCTTGGCAAGCTGCACTTGGCTTCCACTACTGGCCTGGATCTCATGTCTCCAAGGGCAAGCCTGGTGCAGAGTGGTGAGGGGTGTGAGTGAGAGTGGCGTCTGGCCAGTGCGCATAGCCAGGCATGCGAGCTGCAGTGGGGTGGGCAGCTCCAGGCACTGGCATGTGTGCCAGATACCTGCGAGGCTGTGGCTGGACCAGGTGTACCATAAGCAGCTTCCACAGCTGACAGCAGGCAACGCGGTGGTGCCCAGAAGCTTGGAGACACCAGGACCCACATGACCCCAAAGAGGGAGTCACAGTCCTGGCTTGGGGAGCTCGTAGGTCTGGGATTTCCAAAGGAGCACAGCTCTTCTCTTCTTCTTGTCACCAAAAACGTGGCGAGCAAGGGGCATGTTTCAGCCCTGTTTGTGTTACAGCTCTTTTAGTCCTGCCATTCAGTAGGTCCCGTGTTCTTGTCCTGCATCCAGGAAGAATGAGGTATGCAGACAAGTGGAGGGTGAGCAAGATGAACAGGAGCTTCATTGAGCAATAGGATAGCTCAGAGGAGACCTGCAGTGGGCAGCTCCTCTCCATAGCCAGGGTGACCTGACAAGTGTTCAGCTCTCAGCAGAGAGGGTAGCTCCTCTTTCTCTTTGCAGCTAGTCATCTCATCATTTCTTCAGCTCTCAGCAGAGAGGGTAGCTCCTTTCTGCTAAGCAGGTCATCCCAAGGAGTGTCCAGCTCTCAGCAGAGAGGATAGTTTCTCTCTGCAGCTGGTTGTCCTGCCATCTTCTTGAGTCTGACTGAGTCTGGGGCTTTTCTGGGCCTCAGATGGGAGGAAGTGCACACTAACTGGTCCATGGGCAGCCATGGGCAGGCCCAGAAAAGGCATGACAGGTTTCCACTCTGGTTGGCAGGACTGGCAGCCTGGCCCCCAGGCTTCAGGCCCTTCCTGGCTTGAAGGTGGAGCTTCACTGGGGAACCGCCCCCTTCTGCCCAGGAGCCTGTCTGCTCCTGCTGCTGTTCATGGTGCCCAGGCTGTTTGTGCCAAGGGGCACCTGCTGGCCAGTGCTGAGCTGCCTTCAGTGCCCCCTCAGCCTTCTTCCCATGCTTGTGGATGCCCAAAATCTGGAAGGGGCTGGCATTTCAGTGCTGCCCCAAGCATGCGCACACCCAGGAAGGTTGCAACAGTACCAGGGCTCGGCCTCAACTTTGCTCTGTGATTGGAGTGGGTACTGACAATGGGGAGAGGCCAGGTAGTGGGAGCAGATACCTCCAAGCCTGAAGGGGTAATGTGGGGCCTTCCTGGGCCCCCAAGAATCCAGAGATGCCTGGGTCTGCAGCTGCAACTTGGGCGACTGCAGCCATGCCCAGGAAGGCAGGGATCCTGTCTGCTTCCAGCTCCTGCTGGCTCCATGGAGCATGGCACCATCCCAGGCCCAGCTCCGCCTTGGGGCCCCTCTCTGCCCACCCCTCTGTGCCTGGCCATGCTGTTCCCCTACTGGTGGGTGACTCAGCCTGGCTGCATCACAGTGGCTCCAAGGGCAGCAGGTGAGGTGCAGATTGTGTCACAAACAAACCCAACACTTGTGGGACCCCAGGATGGTGCAGGGAGCAAGGTTGAGGCTGCAGCAGAGGCTTTGGGTCTGGGAATGGGTCCTGCCTGGCCATGCAAGGGTGGAGGTGGTGCAGTTGATGGCCTTGGGGACTGCCACTTTTGCTCCCGCCATTACCACTCATGCCTCTCTACTGCAGCTGGTGTGATGGCAGCAGCTGCTCTGGGTGGGTATATACCCAGAAGGATATAAGTCATTCTACCACAGAGACTCATGTACATGAATTTTCATTGCAGTACTATTCACAATATCAAAGACATGGAATCAACCTAAATGCCCATCAGTGACAGACTAGATAAAGAAAACATGGTACATAGACACTGTGGAATACTATGCAGCCATAAAAAAGAATGAGATCACATCTTTTGCAGGAACACGGTTGGAGCTGGAGGCTGTTATCCTTAGCAAACTAATGCAGGAATAGAAAACCAAATACTGCATGTTCTCGTAAGTGGGAACTACATGATAAGAACTTATGAACACAAAGAAGGAAACAACAGACACTGTGGTCTACTTGAGGGAGGAAGGTGGGAGGAGGGAGATGAGCAGAAAATATAACTATTGGGTACGGGCTTAATACCTGGGTGATGAACTAATCTGTACAACAAAACCCCATGACATGAGTTTACCTATGTAACAATGTAAGGTGTTGTTACACACATGTACCCCTGAACCTAAAGTAAAAGTTAAAAAAAAAAAGACACAGTCCTGGAGGTAGGATTTAAAAGAAAATCTTAAAAGATAATTTAATGCAGGAGAATCAGTTGGTTAGCTCTGTAATGGGAGATTGCACGGGGGAGTAACTAAAAGCATGCACTATGGAGCACAATTTTCTGGGATTCAGTCCTGGCTCAGCTGCTAACTGTGTGACCTTGGGAACCTAACCTCTCTGTGCCTCAGTTTCCTAATCTGTAAAATTAGGCTGATAACAGAATCATAGTCTTGTAATAAGGGTTAAAGATATAATCTATGTACAGTGCCTAGTCCAATTTCTAGCACACAGAAGGTGCTGCATAAATGTTAGCTATTATTATGTTTCTGAAAGCTCACTTGGGTACACATAACATGGGGCAAGACCAGAGGGTGGAGACCAGTTAGATGGTCACTGAGGTCCCTTCCAGACCAGTAAATTTCTGAATAAAGCTTTGAAAACTAGTTGCTCACTTTTAAGTAGCTCACTTCCTGTCTTGTTTACATTAAGAGACAGCAGAATATTTTTTCCAGATAATGCAAATGTGTCCAGAATTAGTTCTAATTTGAATTAATAAGATTTTATTATACTTTTAAATACAAATCTCTCAATATTCCCCATGAAATTATAAAAAAAAATTTCAATATTTAGAAAGTCTATTTGAGTTTTAGAAGGATCTTACCATAGTATAACATAAGGGGAAATTGTGAACTAGACAAAATTCCTACTCTATACATCCAGAATCTTTTCATGACCCTGTCTTAAGAGTCCCAGCAAACAAAGTTTCCAGAGCTCTCCTGTTTGCCCAGGGTCCCCCAGGTTGACCTTTCTTGTCACTCAAGTAAGAGACCCAATGTTAAAAATCAAGCAGTCCAACACCTCCTTTTTGTAATGAGGAAAGTGAGCCTAGAAAGTAGAAGGGGCTTCTCTAGGAATCCTATTAGGAATATGTTTTGGGGGCAAGGACATCTCCCTACTACCCCTAAAAGCACAGCATATGACAAGCAGTTGCCCTTCCAAAGAAAGCTAAGACTAATTTTGCCAATAATGTATTCATTTAATCATAAATGAATTGCAAATAATTTGCCAATAATGAATTCATTTAATAAGTGAATTTGATATTTATTAATGAATTTAATAATTCATTAATTTGTAGAATGAATAAAATAATAAATGGATTATTTAATAACATCAGTTACTATTAAAATTATTATTTAATGACATTATTAAACAATCCATTTACTATTGATAATATTTAATGACATTATTAAATGTTACCAACAATATGATTACTTAATAATTATTTAATAACATTATTAAATAATTCATTTATTATTTTATTCATTCTACAAACACGTATCTGTGCCTACCGTATTCCAGGTAATGTGCAAGCCCTGGAGATATAAAGGGGAATACAACAGCATATAGTTGATTCTTGTTTGTTAAAATTCACCCTGACAATATCTGCCTTTTAACTGGGGCTATTTAGACTATTTACATTTAATGTGACAGATACAGCTGGGCTTAAAAATACTATCTAATTATTTGCTTTCTATTTGTCTTATCTGTTCTTTGTTCCTTGTTTCCTCTGCCTTCATTTCAATTTATTGGATATTTTTAATGATTCCCTTTTATCTCATTTTTGGCTTATAAATTGTATCATTTTAAAGGTAGTTGCTTTAACTTACCTACTTATAGGTAATATTGTGTCACCTCTCATATTGTGAGGGAAACTTGAAGCAGTATACTTCCATTTTCCTTCTCCTATACTTTTTGTTACTTTTGTTACATGTCATGAACCCTAATATATATTGTTATTATTTTTTCTTTAAACATTTTATCTTTTAAAAATTTTAATTTTAACTTCCAGGGTACATGTGCAGGATGTGCAGGTTTGTTACATAGGTAAATGTGTGCCATGGTGGTTTGCTGCACCTGGCAACCCATCACCTACATATTAAGCCCAATATGCATTAGCTATTTTTCCTAATGCTCTCTCTCCCTCCACACTACCCCTCGACAGGTCTCAGTGTGTGTTGTTCCCCTCTCTGTGTCAATGTGATCTCACTGTTTAGCTCCCACTCATAAGTGAGAACATGCGATGTTTGGTTTTTTTTTTCTGTGTTTGTTGAAGATAATGGCTTCAACCTCCAACCATGTCCCTGCAAAGGACATGATCTCATTCGTTTTTATGGCTGCATGGTATTCCATGGTGTATATGTATCGCATGTTATTTATGCAGTCTATCCTTGATGGGCATTTAGGTTGATTCCATATCTTTGCTATTGTGAATAATGCTGCAGTGAACATATGTGTGCATTTGATTATCTTTTAAAGTTATTTTGAAAAATTAGAAAAATGGTTTCTATACATATCTACATATCTGGCATTTCTGATGTGCTTCAGTGCTTGACGTAGATCCGTATTTCTCTTTGATATTATTTTCCTTCTTCCTGAAGGGTTTTCTTTAACATTTTATATAGTTATATAGAGATCTGCTGGTGATGAATTCTTTCATCTCATCAAGAACAGACCAGTGTGTGACCTAATGAACACAGTAGGTGGCATCTTTTCAAAGCCTTAGTGCCCTGGGCTGCCTGGTTGTTGGATGGCTATGTGTGAGCTTCCCATGATTTGTCTCTCTGTTTTTTCAGCCTGTGGGCCTATGTGACAGAATCAATTATTTGAAGCATTTTCATTGCTTTATACCCTTAGCTCTGTAACTGCACAGTTTTTAAAGCTGAAGACATATTATTAATAATGTTGTTAAGATATCTCATCACTCTCACTACTTAGGCAACTGATTCTGTTTTCCCCATCTGTGAAATGGGAATTGTGGTCTTTGTCCTTTTCCTTTACAAATCTGTTTACATTTCATAACCTTCTTTTTCATTTTTTCTGTATCTCTCCCTCTCTAGCTCTTTCCCTCAGTTGAAATTTGCTGTGTGTGTCTGAGTTGCAGACACTGCACAGTGTACCACCTTGCTCCCAGTGGTCTCTAAACATGTCCTTCTCCTGGCCTGGCCTGCATGAGAGTTTAAGGGAGGAATTTGAGCCCCTGGCTATGGCTGACTTGCTGAGTGACCTTGGTCAGTTGAGTTTTTGTTCTGGGATTCCATTTTGTCATCTGTGAAAGGGTCACAGCTAGAAGTTAGCTATTCTTTAGAGAGTCAACATGGTCATTGATTCTGATCCTGAAGTTGAAAGCAGATGAATCCTGAACAGTCCAGGGCTTTGTCTCTGTCCTCGGGGACTCATCCATGAGTGTAGCCTCCTGCTAGTGTCCCTGTCACTGCCTCTAGTTCCAAACTCTGCCTGGGCCAAGGGGTTCTTCAGGGCAGAGCTATCCCTGCCTTCAGTACTGCTCTCACCACTGAGGCTGCTCCGCCTTTATGCAAGTGGGATCCCAATGCGACAGCCTTTCAGTCCCACCTAATGACACATGTCAGAACACACAAGTTTACCCACAATGGGACTAAGCATTACTTTCCAACCCCTTTCTGACATACTCACTATTCTCAGCATTTTTAGCTACTTGACTCTCCTTAGCAGGCAAGGCCTGTGTTCGCTCCTCCTTCCTCTAAGAAAATTATCAGAATCAAAATGGAGTCACTAGTGCTAAAACAGAAAGCAAAACAAACAAACAAACAAAAAACAACCCTGACAGAGCCAGGGAAGGCCAAGAAGGGAAAGTTCTCATACTTGTATATAAGTTGACAAAATTATCATAAAAGACTGCAAAAATCACAGCCTTGCACAAAGGCCATTGTAGCCTTACACAAAAAATACTTTTGTGAGGACATCTGCCCAGCAATCTTGGACTGGCATCATCCTTGTAATTGATCTTTGCAGCTTTGAAATAATTATTTCAAAACAATTATATAATCTTTCTCATTTTCCCTTTAAAAACCTTTGTCTTCCTTTACTTCCATGAAGATGAACATAGTTTACTATAGCATGCATATTCCCATTGCAGTGCCCTCCTCTTCGAATAAATATCACCAAATATCTTTTCATTGTAGAGACGCTCTTCAAAGAGCCTCTCTCTTCGTGATTTAGGTTGACACCCTCAATGGAAGTTTCATTTCAGAGGACTAATTATCTTTCCTATCCCTGAGCCTCAGGCAGATTGACCCAGACCTTTCTGATGTGTTTTAAGAGCTTTGAACCGGAGAGAACAGACATTGATCTGCTTATTTCTTCCCTCCCAGAAGGCCCTGGGCTACTTAGGCAAATTACTCACTTCAAACCCCACTATCCTTCAAGTCCATGGTTTAATAGCTTCTCTTACAGAAAAAAATAGAAACAAAACCAAAAACAACAACAATAAAAACCAAGACAAGCTCCAACTCACTGGATACCCTGCAACATAAAAAAATAGGTTTTCTAGTTCAAGACAGGAATTTCAAGTATTTTCTAAGTAATGTGCATGAGCCTTTTGCTATATACAAATTACACCATTCATTCCTCATTGTAGCACTGTGAAGGAGGCACCTGTATCAGAATGGGTACAATCAGGAGACAAATTACATAGTAATTTAAACAGGGGAAGTTTAATTTAAAATTATTTACTGTAACAGGGTAAATAATTTTAGTAAAGTTGAAAAGAGAGCTCTGAAGAATTCCCTAAGGCTAAGGGGGAGTATCCAAGGAAGGACACCCTTGGAATGGGGGGCTCTTCTTTCAAAGATGAGCTTCAGACCACATTGGAGAATGCGTACTTGCAGCCTGCTGGATGGCAGAGAAATTCATTGGGTTGTTTACTGAAGTTGTGGGGCAAGCAGGAAAAATGCTCCAGAGTTCAGGTAAGATGAAGCTAGTGGGCAGGCACGGGTACATAGACGTTGCTGTTACTGTGCTGTGAGCGTGAGGCCTGGATTGCACGGTGTCTGTGTCAGGAAGGGGGTAGGGCACAGTCAGGGCCACCAGATGTGCGCTGGGGCTATAAGGTTGCTGAGTGGCCATGTGCTCTGGGCCTTCGCTCTGCCTCCTGCAGTGTCTTTCCAGAGATCTCTAATGACAAAGCGTAATAATGTGATCACTGTAAAGAATAAATCCATTATTGGACTTAAAGAGTTCAGTCCATCATTGCAGAGCAGGTCCTGAAGGGTGAATTTCAAGGTCAGAGGCAATAAATTCATAACTGCACTGTGCACCCCTGTGGCCACTCAGTTTCCACATGATTCTACACACATTTGAACACTGGTGCTACAACAAACTACTTAAGTCCATCTGACTTCCTTCCTGGAAGTGAAGAAATTCTCACCTTTTCCAACAGTGGGAAGATGTATAGACCTAATAGTCACTGATTAATCATTGGCTATATTAATTGCTGCTGAAATTTGGTGATGGTTTCCATGGAATGGTCTGTGACCCAAAGATTAATCTCCAACAACTTTTATATAAAATAAAAACGGGAAGAGGAGTAACTAGAAGACAATGCTTAGTATATACAGAGAAACACATGCATAAACAAACAAGGAGACAACATGCAAAGCTATTGTGGTTCTTGATTCTGTAATTGGTCGCAAAGCCATAGTAGATATCCACAGCTTCCTTCTTCCACGAGTTATTCCATATTTCCATTGTCAGTTCGAATTGCAGGTGGTTGGGGTTCTTTACTTGGGTAGTGTGGCCCAAACCTTAATTTCTGAAAGGCCTGAGTCCTCCTTTATTCTGCCTTGTTTGGTTGCTGTAATTTTCCATTAACCATTACTTTGGGGCATGGGAGTGCTAAGAGGTGTGCCAGAGAACTCCTCTGGGTTGTACACATAGCCCTTCTTGCTTCTATTATGCAGTGGCAAGCCAAGTTCTCCATGGTAATTGGAATAAATCACTCCAGGTAGTAGAGTAAAGTTTTCTTGGCTGGTTGGTTTGGTGGCATGGGAGCCCCACGTGGCCAGGTGGCCGTCTCATCTTCTAATTCACTAGCATCATGGGTGTGTTCCTTGTGTTTCTCACTTGAGGACTAAACTCAGAAAACTAAGCTAGAAGAACTCAATGTTGCCAGAATGGGAAGCAAAGACTCTGTGGGTGGGTTATGAGGTGTAATCCTGTCACAAGTTATGCCCACTTCCACCTCCTGTCTCCTGAGCTCGGGTGTTCCATCTAGGGGACTCAGTGTTTGTCTCTGCTATTGGCAGGTTAGGTTCTCAGTGATACCAATAGCAGTAGCAGCCTTGATAAGGGGAGGTCCATGTTGTTGAGCCCATCCGTAGCCTCTGTCCCTGCCACTATGGCCATGTCACTCCTGTTTCCTTTGCTGCTTTAAGCCAATTCATGATGGGGTGCTTTGTTATGCAACAGAAGCTCACCAATACATATTAAAAGGTGCCTGATTTTTTAATATTTTCTGTACTGGGTTGGGAAATCTGGACTTTATAACAATGCCTTAGTGCAGGTCTGAAGCCAGATGCCCAGAGTTCAAATCTCAGTTCTGCCACCTACTACCGGTGCCTGGGATTGAGGGCTCTGGGGACAGTGTTTACCCTCAGGTTGGCTTTGCAACCCAGACCTGGGCAAGACAGACAGGCAGGCTCCTGGAGGCAGCTCAGGGTCACTTGGGCAGAGGATTTCAGGGTCCCAGAATGATATGTAAAGGGGGTTACAGTCTGTCTGGGCCCTTCCCTTTGGCCTTGCAGATTCTTCACCCCATGGGGCAGAGCATGGTGGGAGACAGCCCAGATGCGACCCTCCAAAGCACAGGGGACTCTGGTATCCTGGCTTAAGGGCAGTTCTACCCTAAACATTTGTCACCTCCTTTCCCCAACCCTTGCCATAGCTCCAAGATCCAGGCCATTGAACAGGTCACTTCACTCTGCGTACTTCCGTTTCCTCATCTGTGAATTGTGGACAATAATAGAATCTATACTTCCTGGGTTGTAGAGGGGATGAAATGAACACATAAATATAAAAATCTTAGAATAGTGCCTGGCCCATCATAAGTGCTCAGGAAATGCTGGTTACTAATTGCGAGCCAGCATTGTGGGTTCGCACTTGTTCTGTCTGCAGACCTTGGGGACTCTGGCTCACATCAGCAGACTCAGACCTGCATGGCTGGCTGAGGAGTTTGCCCATGATTCTCACCCTGTGACGAATGCTCCTGCCAGGCCATCCCTGGGCCTAACTGGATCCCTGATGCTGGCCCTAGCCTGCACAGGCTCACCTAGCTGTCCTGTGGTGGCATAGTCTCCTCTCCCTCACACAGCTGAGACCCCTTGGTTTTAAAATAAACATCTGCAACATATGTGGAGCTCCAGGGTAGAACAAGGTTCCAGAGGCACAGAGGTAGTAGCCGTATTGGTGGTTGTTTCTCTAAGCACCTGGAGCTTTTGGGTAATGACTGCACTTAAAATGATGGTGATGAAATTAACAATGACTTTCACAGACTGTTTGGCTTTATGAGAAGTCAATAAAGCTTCGAGCCACTCCCTGTAACTGGGGCCCTTTAGTCTGCTCTAGATAAGCATCAAGATCTTTGTTCCCCCCACCCACAGCCCAGCCTCAGAGCCTGGGGCTTCTAATTATGGTGAGCCTAAGGGCAGCCTCTTTTGGGGGCTGAAATGGTTTGGCTGTGTTCCCCCCCAGATCTCATCTTGAATTTCCACATGTTGTGGGAGGGACTCGGTGGGAGGTAACTGAATCACAGGAGCAGGTCTTTCCTGTGCTATTCTCATGATAGTCAACAAGTCTTACGAGATCTGATGGTTTTCTAAGGGGGAGTTTCCCTGCACAAGCTCTCTCTTTGCCTTCTGCCATCCATGTAAGACGTGACTTGCTCCTCCTTGCCTTCTGCCATGATTGCGTGGCCTTCCCAGCCATGTGGAACTGTGAATCCATTAAACCTTCTTCCTGTGTAAATTACCCAGTCTTGGGTATGTCTTTATTAGCAGAGTTAAACTGATGAATACAGGGGCCTAAGAAAGGAGGATGTGTGGGGCATCAATGTCCTTGGGTGGGGCCGAGGTGCATGATGCAGGAATCAGGGGATGTGATGAGCTCTTTTCATCCTTTCAGTGAATTTATGGGAAAATTGTGGCATTCTCCCCATTTGATGGATGAGGAAACTGCAGCTCAACCTGCCCAAGGTCATAGGGGTCAGCAGTTGTGACCAAGGTCACTTCTGCTCTGGGCACTTTCCCCTGCTCCCATTTAACACTCACCCAGCCTTAGACCATCACTGTTGCAACTCCTGCTTTAGAGATGCTGTACTGAGGCTCAGGAGGGACCAGAATTGTGGTCCATGCCCCCTTTAGGCCTCCTTAACCCCAATGTCTCTGTAACTGATGCCCCCTTTTCTTTTGTAGTGTTATTGACTTAATGGGGCCCACAGCTGGGCCTGTTGTGACAACAAAAAATAAGCCTTGCTTCTTGAAGGCCCAGGGGAGCCTTAGGACAAGCAAGCACATAACAGGATACAGGAACCCCTCTGATCCCAACTAAAGGGTAAAAGGGGCCAGGAAGGCTCAGATGGAGCCTGACTCAGGTCTCCAGAGAGGGGGCTAAACAGGATTCAAGGGGAGATCTAAGGACACTAACACAACAACTCCCTGGAGCTCCCTTTGTGTGCAGACATCCTGAGGAATCAAGTCTAGTTGTGGTTCTGATGAAACCAGCCACCGCTGCCGCCACTACCACGAGCACCACTAGCACCAGCAGCATCACCAGCACCACCAGCACCATCACAACAGCCATCTTGGTTCCATGCTTGCACAAGAGGACTTCCAGCACAGAGCAGGACCACATGTCCCTGACCTTTTCCTGTCCTCAGGGCCCACCTGGAAAATGACAGCATTTACAGGGCATGCTGCTGCCTGTGTGAGGAACTTCAGCTAGGATCTCTGGCTCCTCAGCCCAGCCGCAGCCCCACCTGGCAGCTCCAAAGACTACCCCATATATAACCACCCCCTCAGCACAAGCCAGAAGCTCCAGATGGACGTGGAGAAGGCAGGCTGTGAGCAGTCTGGCTGGGTGTGGACCTTCAGCTGCACCTGGGCCTGGGGTGTGGGCTCTGGGAACAGTGTTTACCCTCAGGTCTCCTTTGCAACCTAGACCCTGGCAAGATGGACAGGCAGGCTCCTGGAGGCAGCTCAGGGTCACTTGGGCACGGAATTCTAGGGTCCCAGAATGAGATCTAAAGGGGGTCACAGTCTGTCTGGGCCCTTCCCTTTGGCCCTGCCACAGCTCCGAGACCCAAACAAGCCTACCCAGTGGACAGCTCCTTGCCAGAGCTGCACCCACCTCCCTTCTTTCAGCTCCCCCACCCCAGCTTGCCTCCTGATCTGCTGGGCTCTGCTGGAAGGGGAGTACGGCTGATGGAACTCGGTGGAATTCCCTAAAAATGAATCCTCTAAAAACCCTGCATATCAACCCTTTATCATGCACTGTTGACTCTCTAAGCATTTTATTGCAGGGGGATGGGGAAAGAAAAAAAAACACCAGACTTATGTTTATTGAGATAAATATTGAGAGTCTGAGGCAAAAATGTTACAAACGCATCTACTGCTGCTTGTTGACAAGTGCACACTGCCTGACAAGTGAGTTTTCATAGCTCCCTGGAGGTGTCTCTGCAGAGAGAGGCGGCACCATTCCCCACCTCCTCAGGCTGTTGGTGTTCAGGCTGCAGGATAGCCCTACACTATTTACTTGAGGTCCCACTGATCCCATCACTGATCCCATACAGACCAACTTGTACCACCTTCAGGCTCTGCAGCCGGGCGCAGTTCACTCAAGCCAGAGTTGATTTCTTTCCCATCATTTCCTCCTGTTGGAGAAGTAGGGGTGGGAGCAATACCTGCTGAGAGCCTTCTGTGTTCGGGACCATTTACCTGGAATCCCTCTGAGCATCATCACAGCCACTCTGTGAGGGAGGAGACAGACTGTGCTGGAGAGGGGTCACTCACTCTCTCCTGCACCTGTTCACCCTCTGCTGGGCATCTCTGTGCCCTGGACTCTGTACTAGGCATGGGAATGCAGCAGTGACCCCGATGCTCTCAGAACCTGCACTTAGAGGCTAAAGGGGGAGGGGCCCCTTATGACCAGAGGGGCACACAGGAGGCCGGGACCAAACCCAGGCTGGGGGATTTCAGGGGTTTCCCCAGGGAGTGTGAGACTGAGATTGAGGAGGCATAGGCATTAGCCAGGTGAGGAAAGTAGAAAGGGGGTTGCGGGCAGAGGGAGCAATACTTCAGAGGCCTGGAGGCAAGAGAAAATTTAAAAAGCTCCGGGTACAGAAAACAGGTCAGAGGGGACCTTTGCCAAGGTCACAGGCTAGAGAGGGCAAACCCAGGATCCTCACCCAGTCTAAGTGGCAAGCACAGGGCTCTTCACCACTGTGATGAATGGGTCAGTCTTTGCAGCAAACTCTGAGGAAAGAGTGAATTCCCTGAACTCCAGGGGCCGGGGGGTGCCAGTCATCAGGGATGTGGCCAAGGGCAGGGTCATAGATCACCCAGGAAACTCATTAAGGTGCAGATTCAGATTCTGGTCTGGGGTGGGGCCTGGCATTCTGCATTTCTGACAAGTCTCCAGATGATGCCCATGGGCCAGCAACACCCCCTGAGCCATGAGGGACTAGAACACAGGACCCAGCCAGTCTGACTCCACGCTGGGCAGTCAACGTTCACAGTGGGCACTGGGAGCCCCTACCCAGCAGGTGGGGCCATCCAGGAGGCTTCCTGGAAGAGGGTGGGGCCTAATCTGAATTCTCAAAGGTGGCCCTGATAGGGGAGGGAGGGCGAGTTTCCAGGCGGGAGAGGCTGAGCGGCTCCTTCTGTTTCTGGTTCCCACGGCTGGTGAGGAGCGGAGGATGCTCACAGCAGCTCACATAGAGCCTCTGCTGGTCCCTGGGCTGAGATGCTGGGATTCTCCCTGCCTTCTGCCATCTGGAGCGTGTCCAGCTCAGCATGAAAGGGCCATGTAAGAAATGTTCTGCACTAAAAAGCTCCAGGGTGCAGAGTAATTTGCTTCTGATTAAGTAAAATGTCATAGGTCACCGTGTGACCATTTTTAATATTGAATCTTTTCTGAATGCCCTCACTCCCACAACCTATTAATCGCCAATTTTCTTCTCTGCCTCCAGTTCTAATTTGCATCAGAAGCAAGGCCACTTAGTCCCCACACCACCCCCCTTCCCTTTTTCCTTCTATCCACAACTCGTGAGCTTCTGCTATGAGTCCTCAATGTCCTAGGCCCAGGGAGCCTCCTAGAGCTTCTTGCCCAGGAAAGGTGACAGAAGATGGAGATAAAGATGTGATGCCTGCCTGCTCTTGAGGGTCTGGCTCCGTCATGGGACCCTGAGGGTGGAGGTGGGTGAGGGGACAATGCAGAAATTAACAATCCAAGGACACTTCCACTGGCCTGTGAAAGCAAAATGTCTAGAGCAACTGGCCCTAAGGATCACGGGGGCTTCCTAGAGCAGAAGACTTCTGAGCTTAACAGACAAATGCCAGGGCAGAGCATGTCAAAGGGATGCATTTCCAAGGTCATACTGATTGAACGGATGGGTGAATGAATGAATGACTGAATCTAATCCAGACCCTCCACTTGGCAGCAGAGCTGGGCCTGGTGCCCACCAGGGAATTGTGTGCTCTCTCTGCCCCATTGGAATATAGCTCTCCACAAGGACAGTGACTCAGCCATTCTTAGTCTTCACTGTACCCCTTGCATCCAGCATAAGGTCTAGTGTGTAGTAGATATGCTCCATCCCCGAAGCCCAAGGCCTTGGGCTTCTCTGTCCTTGGTTTGCTCACAGCTTTTAAGAGGCAGCAGAGTTGTAGAGAAGGGCACAGCCCTGGGCCCAAACCTCACCATTGCCCCTTGGTAGCTGTCTGACTTTGAGCAAGTCACTGAACCTCTCTGGGCCTCAGTGGGATGTTATAAAAATACCTACCTTGTGATAGTTTGCTTGCTAAAGAACTTTGAGTCTCCATGCCTCCCTGTGTTCACATCTCTTGCAATATGAGTCTTCAGCTCACTTCCTATTAAGAAGTGGAATCTCTGTCCCTACCTCTTGAATTTGGCCTTGTGATTTATTCTGGACAATAGAATGGGGTGGAAGCAGCAGCCTAGGCCTCCAGAGGCCTTGAACACTTTCACTGACTCTCTTGAATCCCTGTGACCTCCAGAACAAGCCTGGGCCAGCCTGCTGGAGGCTGAAAGACCCTGTGGAGCTGAGCTGACTCTGCCCCTCTGTCTTTGCTATGACCAGCACAGCCAACCCACAGCTGACCCCTGGGCTGACCACAGTTGCACGAGCAAGCCCAGCCCAAATCAGAAGGTTGTGCAGCTGCAGCCTTGTAAGTAAGTTCAGTAAATGCTACTGGTTGTGTTAAAAGAAAAACTTCAGCTGAATTAAATTTAAAGGAGTTATATTGAACAATGAATGATTCAGGAATTGGGCAGCCCCAAGAATCACAGCAGATTCAGAGAGACTCCGGGGATGCCTTGTGGTCAGAACAAATTTATAGACAAAAAAAGGCAAGTGATGTACAGAAATCAGAAGTAACAGAAACAGCTGGATTGGTTGTAGCTCGGCATGTGCCCCGTTTGAATACGGTTTGTATACTCAGCAGTGTATGAATGGCTGAATTATGGCTTCTGGGATTGGCCAAGACTCACCTGTTGTTACAGGAGCATACTCCTAAGTTAGGTTTTCAATCTTGTCTACCTATTAAGGAGGTTTGCAGTTTGTCCACAAGGACTCAAATATAGGCGTACAGAGTACTTCTCAGGCCCTACTTAGTTTGCTTTAACAGTCAAAAGCGTTGCATTTTCTAGCAGTTGCCTAGCATCATTTTGGCTGATTCATCTCCACGGAGTTCTTGTGAAGAGGAAATAAACTAGCAGGACATGAAGGACCAGAACCACAGTAGGTCCGCAATAGCATTTGCTGTAGTTATCAACCACCCGGCTGCCCGGCTGTCTGGTGGTGCTTGTCTTTGTCATCGGATGAGGGTCTGGGTGGGTAATGCCCTCTGTGCACAATGACTCCTCCTCACGTCTTCACCAGCCTGGCATGGTGGTGCTGCTGCTTAGTGGCTGTGTGACCTTGGGAAAGTATCTTCCCTTCTTTGAGCTTCAGGATGGGGACAAGGATGTCAGCTTTGCTGAGCCAGGAGCCTCCTTCTACAGCTGCTACCACCTGAGCCGAGCCTACTCAGCTTCCTGCTCCTGATGTGCAAACGTGGGACTCAGAATAGGAGGACTTGGGGGCCAGCTGAAAGGGCACCCCTTGTGGGTGGCCAAGAGGGACCATGTGTCAGCAATGATCACATGAGTGGGAGGGACATGAGACTGTAAGGCCTGGCCCCACCTCACACCCACAATGCCACTCATGTCCTTTCCTCAGACCCCTTTGACTGGCATGAAGGAGCTTTGATGCTTATGTGGAAACATTCCTGGCTGAGACCTGAGACCTGTCTTTTCTTTGCACCAGACAAGAGAGACCTCTGATCTTCTTTTCACAGTACCTCGTGCACCGAGCATAAGGCCTGGAGCACGGCAGGAGGTCTGCTGCAGGTAGGAATCGAATGGCTGAATGAAGACCACACAGATGTGGATGCTCATTGTTCCCATCTCCTCCTCTGGAAGCCACGTGTCTGCCTCTAAGCCAGGCTGGTCACTCCTTCCTTCGGACTTCACTGTCCCCCCACTTTCCTCCATCACAATTCATCTCATCGTGACCTCAGGATTTTTCTGGAAACACAACTATTGTCCCATCAATCCTCTCCCTGTCCTTTGGCCCCACTGAAAACTCTTGAATGGGATGTTGCTATTCTTGGGACAAAGATCCAAATCCCTAAGGTGGCATCTGAGGCCCCTTAGATGTCTGGCCCTCACCTCTCCACCCCCAGCCTCGTTTCACAGCCCCTACCGACCCCCTGCCCTCCAACCACACAGGCCTTGGAGTTCTTCATGGTTGCTGACAGCTGGCCATCATGACAGGGCCTCTGCACATGCTGTTCCCTGGCTGAAACCCTCTCCCTTCCCCACCCTCACTTGCCAACTCCTATTCTCCTTTCAGATCCCAGTTCAGCCATTCCAGTCCTCAGGTAAGGCTTCCTTGGTCTCCTTCAAATCTCCCCACTTCTTCACTGCATGTGTAAGCTCACACTTCTTTGTGTGACTTATTGATTAGTGTCTGTCTCTCCCTCTAGACTGTGAGCCTTATCAGGCAGGGACCAGGATGGTTTTGCTTAATTTCCCTAACACAGTGGCTGTCCCACTGTAGGTGCTCAACAAAAGTGTCAATAAATAAGCGGATGCTGTCCCTGCAGGGTTTTCTCTGATTCGTGTGCTTCTCTCCCAAGACAGGCTTCCCCCAAGGGCTGGAATCTGCCTCAACCATCCCCATCACCCACACAGTCCAGTGCCCACCTCAGGGTCTGCATCTAGTAGGCATCAATAAACGTCCGTCTACGGGAGGGAGGGAGGGTGAGCATGGTGGAAAGGAGATTTGAGATTTTAAAGAATCGCTGGCTCAGCTTCCTGGGCCTACCTCTGGAAAGCTGATCTGTGCAGAGAATCGATGAGCTTTCCACCCAGACAGGCATCAGGCTGCCCAACTAGCCCCAGCTTAGGGGGCCCCACCCACACATCAAGAATACCCCTGGGCAGCTGAGCTGATGTGTATTTTCATGTCCAGGTGATGTTGTTTTGCTTCTGCAGGCTCATCACGGAGAAATGGGCTCCAGGGGCAGAGCAAGAAAGAGAAAGGGTCTAATGTTCCCAACTAAGGACATAACGGGGGGATTCTTACCTCTGAAGAACACTGCTGGCATGGGGGAATTTGCAAGGGAAATCACAAGGCCTTTTGGCTGTGCAGTTCTCAGCTGATGAGGTGCTTTGCAGCAATTGTCTATGTGGCTGGTGGGGCTGACTGGCTGATGCAATGTGGTCTAATGGCCTCATCAGAAGCACTTGTGAGACCATGGTCCCCCTCACAGCAGATGGGCAAAGGTGCTGCTCCCATTCAGGTGCACCTGGTCCGGAAACCAAGTGAACAGGAAGTTCCCAGTAGCTCCTGCTCTACCCAACCCACCACCTCTACCTGGGAGCTGCCTCCCTCCCATCCTGCCTGGATGTAGCTCCACCTGTTCTGGGGAGAGGGTCTTGGGGAGATCCAGGAAGACCTTGACCCTCTTTGTGGAGAAATCCAGAGTCCTAAAGATTTGGGAGCAGCAAACTGCAGGCTGTGCCTCCCTCCCTGCATGCTCTTCCTCTCCAGTGTGTCATTCAGGGCCCAGATTGGGCTCTCCCTCCTCCAGGAAGCCCTCCCTGATGCCTCCAGCCCACGCTGGCCTCTTCCTTTCCAAACTCTGTCCCCTTGCTCTGTGGGGCAGTATGGGGGTGGGGAGGAGAATGGGCCTTAGTGGCAGAAGCTTGGGTTTGGGCCTCCTCTGCCATCCCAGGCTGTGTGACCTTGGGCAAATCACTTGACTTCTCAGGGACTCCATTTCCTCCAGGTAGAATGATGTATTTGAGTTTATTCATTCACGCATGTGTGCATGCATTCTATGGCGATGGAAATGAAAGTATGGTTTTGTTAAAGCACAGTGGCCAGTGGGAATGTGAGGGATGATGTTCTGGCTCAGCTCCCCTCCTGGGACACTTGCCCTCAGTGTCCTCGGCAGAGTTCCCACCCTTCTGAGCATCCTGGGACCCACCTGATGACACATGTTCAGGAAGCTGGCTCCCTGGCAGGATGTGGGGGATTCTGGGACCTCTGCTCCCCCGAAAGCCCAGGATGCAGTGGATGGAGCACTGGCCTGGGAGTCAGAGTCCATTCTTCTAAATCATGAGTCATCTTGGGAAGGTCACATCACCTTGAGTATCCTCTGTTTCCTCTGTAACATGGGGATAGTGCCCCAGGTCACGGCTGGTCAGTGGCAGATTTCAGATGGGATTTCAGTGCAGGCCTGTTGAGCTCCGAAGTCCAGTCTTCTCTTTTGAACTCATTGTCTGTACATTGTAAAGTGTTGGGGACATGCGTAGAGTTAATGTGATTATCCTTTTATTGCAGTATCCTGTAGCCCAAGAGAGTCATGTCTAGTCCCAGATGAATAGCCTTAAGCTCATTTCTCCCCATGGTGCTGCTCCCACACACAAATACTGACTGCTTCCCTGAGCCTAGCCATTCTCTTCCAAGGGCCCAAGGAGCAGGTGCTGCTGCTTTGGGGAAGCAGGTGTTTGCTCGTTTGTTGGTCTCTGCTTTGAGGTCCCAGTTAGGTTATTTGTAGCACGAGGGCTCCTGAGAAAGGGGAAGAGTGTTGAGAGGCCTGGGGAGGTAGGGGTTTTGGGGTTCATTTATTTTATTTTTCACAGATGTTTACCTAGCTCCTGTATGCACCAGGCACTGTGCTTCCCCTGGTGGTGGCTAGAGAGCAGGATTAGGACCTTTGAGCTGTAGGTGTTAGAAACACAACCCAAAATGGCTGCAACAGAAGGGGGAACAGATTGGCTCACGGAACTGGGAAGTCTCGGGGGGCTGCTGGCTTTAGCCTTGCCTTGCTCTGGGGTCAGGCAGTGGGTTTGTGCAGGCAGTGTTTTGGCACTGGGCACGTAGCAGGGAGCAAAACAGAGAGGGTCTCTGTCTTCATGGGTCTCACAGTCAATGTGACTAGGACATGTGCATGCTTCCTCTCTATGTCTCACTTTCTCCACCTTTTCTTGCTGTATTTGTCTGTGTTGGCTTCTTTCACTGACAGCCTCTTCCCTAGATGGTCACCAGCAACTCATGCTCATCCTTGCCACTTTAGCAGCCCTGAAGAAAAGCAGTGGCCTCTTACTCACTTACATAAAAAAATCAACGGCTAACTTGAGGACCCATCTGGGCCATGTGCCCATCTCTGAGCGTAACACTGTTTCTAGGGGGATGGAAGTCATTGATTGGTCAGGACTGGCTCACATGCTCACACCACAGCTGGGTGTGTGCTAAATCTTGGTCAAACCACATAGACGAAGACTGAGGGAGGTGGGGAAGTCCTGACGGAAAATCAGAAGAAGGAGGACAGATGCTGAAAGGCAAAATCAGCAGCTTCTCAAGACCAGTACACTTCAAATATAAAGACACAAATAGGTTAAAATTTAAAAATGATTAAATAAGAACAAAAAAGGAATGGAGAAAATAAATGAAACCAAGAGCTGGGTTTTTGAGACAATAAAATTAATAAATGCCTAGTCAGACTGGTTAGGAAAACAGAAAGAAGACAAAAATGATCAACATCAGGAATGAGAGAGATTCACAGATGTTAAAAGTATCATAGTATTCATAGGTGTTAAAAGTATAATTAAGGGAATATTATGAACAACTTGAAGGCATTAAATTCAATAACTTAGATGAAATAGATGAATTCCCTGAAAGACACAAACTACTAAAGCTCACTCATGAAGAAATAGATAACCTGAATAGCCCTATATTTATTTTTAAATATTGAAGTGGTAGCTAAAAACCTCTCACAGAGAGAACTCCAGGCCCAGATGGCTTCACTGGTGAATTCTACCAAACACCTAAGAAAAAAAATACCAATTTTAAACAATTTTTTTTGGCAATGGAAAAGAGGAAGTACTTCCTAACTAACTGCATGATGCCAGCATTACTGTGATCCCAAAACCAGAAAAATATTTTACTAATAAAGCAAGCTACAGGCCAATATCTATCATAAACACAAATGTAAAGTTTCTAAATAAAATCTTAACAAATTGAATTTAAAAGTATATAAAAATGATATAATATCATTATGACCAATTAAAGTGTATATAAGTAATGCACGGTGGGTTTAACATCTGAAAATTAATCGATTTTCAATGCAATTCACCATATTAACAAGTTAAAAAAGAAAAACCATATAATAGATTTAGAAAAAGCATTTGACAAAATCCAACATCCATTTTTCATAAAAACTCTATGCAAAGAAAGATAGAAAGATATTTTCTCACCTGATAGAGGGCATCTACAAATAACCTACAACTAGTGTCATATTTAGTGGTGAAAGACTTAGTGTCTTCCCTCTAAGATCAGGAACAAAACACAAATATCTGCTCTTGCAACCTCTATTCAACATTGCACTCAAGATTTAGCCAATCCAATGGGAGCAAGAAAAATAAGCAAACAGTGTTCAGATGGGAAAAGGAGGTAAACTGTTTTTATTCACAGATAAAATGATTCTCTATGTGTTACAGAAAATCTGATGGAATGTACAGGAAATCTATGATAGCTAAGTAGTCAGTTTAATAAGGTTGCAGAATATAAGATCATCTTACAGAAATCAAATGTATTTCCATATACCAGTAGGAAAGAATTGGAAATTAAAATTTTAAAAGTACCACAACATAACATATGTTATCCAATTGTTCCTATCCAATTGTTCCTTTGCCATTTGTTGAGAAGACTATCTTTAACTTCCATGAATTGCCTCATGCTTTAATCAAAAATCAGTTGTCCATCTTTTTTATATTGGACAGATGTTTTATATTGTTATGTTTCAATAACATAACAATATAAAACATTTAAGAATAAAGCTGACAAAAGGTGGAAAAGACTTGTACACTTAAAACTGCTAAATGTTGCTGATGGAAGCTGAAGAGGACCTAAACAAATGAATAAAAATACTGGGTTTTATGGATCAGAAGACTCCATATTGTTAAGATACCTATTGTCCTCAAATTAATCTATAGATTCAATAAAATCCTATTGTATTTAGGCTTTTAGCATCCTATACTGGATGCTGGACACCCCTGTCCCCAGGAATTTACAGATGTTGGAACAAGTGGTGCACAGGCGTAATGGATGTGAAATAATCCTTATTAGTGACATGGTAAACAGGAAAAGGATCAGCAAGGGGGTTTGGTTTGGAGGGAAGAAGAAGCAAGGGTGCTGGTGGCAGTTTTGAGTGTTCACTGTTACTAGAGAGCGGAGCTGGGATGTGGGGTGGTTAGTGCCCATGCGTGGGCCAGGGCTTGAGTGATTTGAACTTTCTGCAGGTATAGGAACAGAGGAAGGATATGGGTTTTCTTATCAGGTTGCCCAGGTGTGAGGCACAAGGGAAAGACTGGGAGACTTGAAAGCTGTCAGGGGTCAATATCAAATATGGAGTCTCTCCCTTTATTGCAAACCCTAGTCAAAATCCCACTAGGCTTAAACATATTTTCATTTTTATTCTTTTGAGACAGAGTTTTACTCTGTTGCCCAGGCTGGAGTGTAGTGGCACGATCTCAGCTCACTGCAACCTCTGCCTCCCAGGTTCAAGCGATTGTCCTGCCTCAGCCTCCTGAGTAGCTGGGGGGATTACAGGTGCATGCCACCACGCCTGGCTAATTTTTGTATTTTTAGTAGATATGGGGTTTCACTATGTTGGCCAGGCTGGTCTCGAACTCTTGACCTCAAGCAATCTGCCTAGTGCTGGGATTACAGGCGTGAGCCACCACACCAAGCATATATATATGAAATGTATTTTTATATATAATATATAATATGTGTATTTATATATATATAATGCATATATGTATTTATATATTATATATAATATGTATTTATATATTATATATAATGTGTATTTATATATTATATATAATATATGTTTTTATATATATTATAGATATGTTTTTTATATATATTATAGATAGAATATATGTTTTTTATATATATTATAGATATATATGTTTTTTATATATATTATAGATATATATGTTTTTTATATATATTATAGATATAATATATGTTTTTTATATATATTATAGATATATAATTTTTTTTTTGTAGAAATTGAGAAGCAGATTCTAAATGCACATGGAAATTCAAAGGACCTATAAAAGCCACAGCAACTTTGTAAAAGAAGTACAGGTTAAGGTTCAGGCGTGGTGGCTCATGTCTGTAATCCCAGCAATTTGGGAGGCCAAGGTGAGAGGATCGCTTGAACCCAGGGATTTGAGACCACCCTGAGCAACATAGTGAGAACCTGTCTCTCCAAAAAACAAAAATAAAAAAAATTAGCTGGGCGTGGTGGCACGTGCTTGCAGTCCCAGCTACTCTGGAAGCTGAGGTGGGAGGATCACACGAGCCCAGGAATTCAGGGCTGCAGTGAACCTTGTTTATGCCACTGTACTCCAGCCTGGGCAACAGAGTGAGACCCTGTCTTAAAAACAAGCCAAAATGAACAAAAAAAGAAGTACAGATTCAGTCCCCAATTTTGACTTATAAAGTTACAGCAATCAAAGCAGGAGATATTGGCATCAAGATAAATAGATCAGTGAAACAGTAGAGGGTCTAGAAATAAACTTATGTAAAGATTTACAAGTGATTTTTGACCACAGCATGAAGGCAATTCAGGAGAGTAAGGATAGTCTCCTCAACAAATGGTGGAGGAACAACTGGATAGTCATAAAACAAAGCAAACAAACAAAAAGGAAACTTTGATCCCTACCTTGTACCATATACAAAAATTGACTGGAAATGTATGATAGATCTACATGTAAAATTTAAAACTACAAAACATCTTGAAGACAACATACAAAAAATTTTACAGCCTTATTTTAGATCAAGATTGCTTCAATGCGGCATAAAAAGTATGATCCATAAAAGAACAAAATGATAAGTTGGATGTCATCAAAAGAAAAAAACCATTGCTCTTTAAAAGACTCTGTTAGGAGAATGAAAAGAGAAGACACAACCTAGGGGAAGATATTTGCAAGGCATATATTTAATAAAGGACTTTTATCCAGAATATACAAAGAATTCTCAAAACTCAGTAAAAAACCCAACAAAAAATAGCAAAAGACCTGAACAGACACTTTATCACAGAAGATATACAGATGACAAACAAATGAAAAGATGCTCTGACCCTTTGGTTATTAGGGAATCAAAAGTTAACACTACAGTGAGATGTTACTACATATTTATTAGAATGGCTAAAATTATGAAGACTGAACATATCATGTGCTGGCAAGGATTTGGAGGAAATGGAGCTCTCTGGCACTCTCGGTGATGATATAAAATAATACAACCATTTTGGAAAACAGTTTGGCAGTTTCTTAAAAAGTTGAAAATACACTTATCAGATGGTATAGTAATTCCACTCTGAGGAATTTATCCAAGACAAATGTCAGTGTATGTCCACACAAAGACTTATACCTGAATGAACATTCTTTCATAGCTGCTCTATTTGTAAGAGCCACAACCTGGACACAGTTCACGTGTTCATCAAACAATGGATACAAATAATTGTGGGATCTCCATACAATGGGATACTACTCATCTACAAAAAGGAATGGACTGTTGATGGATTGTTCACACGTGCTGTATCAGGAATGATTCTCAAAATAATTATTGTGAGTGAAAGAAGCCAGACATACTGAAATATTTCATTTATATAAAACTCTTCAAAATACAAACTAATTTATAGTCACAGCAGATCAGTGATTGGGAATGGGGACAGGGAGCAAAAGAGAGAGATTGCTAAGGGGTGTGAGGGAACTCATTATCTTGATTATGATGATTTCATGGGTGTTTACATGTCAAAGGTATGCAATTTTATACTTTAAATATGCATCGTTTACTGTACGCAAATTATACATCAATAAAGCTGCTCAGAATAAATTACATTCCAACAAGGAAGGTTGTTGTGAGAGCTAATGACAACACCTGTGACTCTCCTGGCCCCAGGCTGGCACACAGTAGGCCCTAACTGAGTAGCGCTGTTGACAGCAGGTGGTCATGGAATGGCAGCCATTGCTGTGACCTCTCATCTGGCGCTTTGCAGGTGGGTGGTGTGTGTTGCTGGCAGGTCTGCCTCCGCCATCTGACTATGACCTTCTCATGGTCACAGGCACATGAACAATCTTTCTCTCTGAGCCCAGAGCCCTGCACATGGCCTGGCACTCCGTGGTGGATCTGCTGAGTCACTGGAAACTGGCTTCCTGGAAGATGAAGGACAGGGAGGGAGCTTTGTGCTCATTGTCCAACAACAGCCAGGCCCTGAACCTCTCTTGGTCATCTATTCAATAGCACACGTTTCAGCAGGACACAAATTCCTTGGCAGCAGAGGGAGTTATTTAAAGTACCCACTAAAATAGCTGGACCTTGATGAAACAGAGCAGTTGTCACCGCTGGGGCCCAGAGGTGCCTGAGGACAGGGAAATGTGGGCAGGATTTATTCCCGGCAGGACGCCTGTGTCATGGCCATGTTTAGGATGTAAAGACGCTGTCTGACCTTGGCGGTGTGAAGGGCCGCCTGGGCTCACAATGGGCAGGCATTTGTAAGCGCTGCTGTGACTGGGGATGTGGGGATCCTTGTCCCTTTCTCCTCTCATCTCATTTTCTGAAGTTCACTGGGAGCTGGGCTGCAAATGGCAGGTAGGAGAGGAGGTGCCCTTTCAGCAGCTTCAAAAATAGACCTCACAAGTGGCCAAGGGGTCACCAAGCTTTCCAGCATTGAGCACCTACCCGTTTTGTGTGCCTTGGAGTCCTGGGCTCTTATCTGACTGCCAGTGATGCGCTGGAGGGAACAGTCTCTTCCTCTCACTGAGCCTCACTTGCCTCACGTGGAAGCACCTTGCCTACCTCATGGGGATGTTGCTTGTTGAGAAATGTTGTTACAAACGGCTGGAGAGGCCACCCACATGGTCGGGTTTCAGGGATCCGGGGCAGATCTCTGCAACCCCCAGCTCCCTGGGCAAATCCCAGGCCCACCCGCAGTAGCTGCCTGACCAGTCTACAGATGCTGGGAGGGCATCCTGGAGAATCATTCCTTTGGGATAGGATGGCCCAGTTCAGGCTCCCTTTGTCTAAATCTCCACCAGCCCTGTGCCCTTCAGTTTGGATGCTTTTCTGCAGCATCAGGGATGACCACCCCTTGAAGAACAGACAGGCAGGGGGAGGGTGAACATGAGGAACCTGCCCAAGAGCAGCCCTCATGAATGATCACCATGGCCAGGTATTGCTTTCAGCACTTTATGTATTTTATCTTATTTAACTCTCATATGGCTGAGGCACAGAGAGGTTAAGTGACTTCCTCAAGGTCACACAGCTAGTCGGTGGTAGAGGTAGTGAACCTCTTGAACCCAGGGAATCACTTGAACCCAGGGAGTCTGATCCCAGAGACCCTCTCCCAACCCTAGGCTGGGCTGGGCCTCTGTTCTGGGTGGGCTCTGTGGCTGATGACCACCCCTGCCCACCTGGTTGGCTTCCCCATTCCTGTACTTTCCAGCTTCCAGCCCTCTCTGCCCATGTTTCCTGTGACCACCTGCCCCACCCCTGCCCTGCAGATGCATGGTGGCCTCCAGGCCCTGGGCTCCACCATGTCCTCCAGGATGTCACGGAGTCTCTCTCCTTTCTCAGCTTCAGAGGGACACAATCAAGGGAAAAGTCCTCTCTTTGGATTCGGGCAGGATTCCAGCTGAGGGGCCCCAGGCAGGATTACTATTAATGCTGATCACTGGTCACTCTGGAAGGTGGAGCCCTAGAGCCATAGTGAGGGTGTGTGAGATCCTTTTCTGACACCCAACAAGAGGCAGAAGGCTGACCTGGTCCTTCCTTCATTGCACCAGCCAGGGGTTCCCTCTGAACCAGCCGACCAGGGATGACTCATGAAACAAGAGCCTGGCTGTGGCTGGAACACCATGACATAAATTTATTGGCAGCAGAGGGATTATTTAAAGTCTCCATTAAAACAGCCGGACCTTGACAGAAACAGAGCAGTTGTCACTGCTGGAGCCTGAAATATCCCGAGCTGGGCGGGGACACGTGGCTGGCTCTGGCAGGTCTCTAATACTGTTTGGGACTGATGGACACACTTGAATCTGATGCCACAGTGGCTCCTGTCCACTCACTCCCTTCTCGGCTCCTGCCTCTGCCTGGTGCTATGCCCGAGGCTCCTGATGGACTCCCATTTAAGGCTCATTCACCTGCACCCTCACTAGCCTGCCAGGGCCTGTGCTGTGTGTGGAAGCTGGGCGGGGGCTCGCAGACACACAGACCCAGGAGTTCCCTCTCTCCTCCCCCTCCCTGGGAATGCCTCCTCTACCACTCAGGGAGATGGGCCTCTGTTCTGGGGTTGGGCTAGCAAATGGCTGTGAAAGAGCTTTGTGACTCTTTGTGGCTTCATGAGAATAAACCTTCAACTGGGGGTCTGGAGGCCTGGGCTCCAGTCCCAGCTGTGCCTCCTACTAACTGTGCGGACCTCCCTGGTCCTCAGTTTCCTCCTAGGATTCTGCCTCACGTGGTTCAAAGAGGCAAATGGGGCCAAATGGGGTTTCAAAGAGAAAGCACTTCATAAACCATCATGGGGCACACATCAGAGAATTTCCTCCTCCTCCTCTTCTTCCCTCTGTTCCTCTTCCTGTTTCTCTTCCTCCTCCTCCTCCCTTTCCTCCTCTTCCTCTTCCTCCTTCCCTTCCTTCTCTTCCTCTCTCTCCCCCTCTTTCTTCTCCTCCTCCCCTTCCTCCTACTCTTTCTTTCCCTCCTCCTCCTCTTTCTTCTTCAGCAGAATTTGGGGCTCAGTTGTAAGATGATGGGTTAACTTCCTTTTTTTATTTCCCCCCAGGGTAAGCTTTCTATGTGGCTTCAGAATCCCTCTGCATAAGCGGCCCCCATTCCTGATGCCCCTCACACCAGCGGCTCACCCCAGGCCTGGCTGGTCTAGGGCAGAGCAGCATTAGCTCTGGGCTAGCTCATGTGGGCATGTGGGGGAGGAACACTGAGCTTCTGTTCCTCACGTGTGTCCCATGATCTTGTCTTGATGGTGTCCTGATTATTCACTGGGGAAACCGACTGACTTCCACGGCAGAAACTCTTGGAGGGGCAGACACTGGAGGCGGCCCCACTTGTCCACAACCAGCGACTGGCCCCTGACCTTGGCCAGATGCTCTCCCTGCCCTGGAGGGAGCACTCGGCCCAGCTCAGGCCCCATGGAACTGGATGCTGGCTCCTCCTTTGAAATCCAGGAGCTGCCCCAGCCACTGTTCCTCCTGGTTTGACTTGCTGCTCTTGTCTTCAGTGCTGCAGCAGTGGTACCTCTGCACATCCAGTACCTTCTCCTTCTCTTTTTCTTTCTTCCTTCCTTTCTTTCTTTCTTTCTTTCTTTCTTTCTTTCTTTCTTTCTTTCTTTCTTTCTTTCTTTCTCTTTCTTTCTTTCTTTTTCTTTTTCTTTCTTTTTCTCTCTCTCTTTCTCTCTCTCTTTCTTTCCTCCTTCCTTCCTTCTTTTCCTTCCTTCCCTCCCTCCTTCCTCCCTTCCCTTCCCTTCCCTTCCCCCCCCTCCCCTCCCCTCCCCTCCCCTCCCCTTCTCACCCTGTCACCCAGCCTGGAGTGCAGTGGCACGATCTCGGCTCACTGCAACCTCCGCCTCCCGGGTTCCAGCAATTCTCCTGCCTCGGCCACCCAAGTAGCTGGGATTACAGGCGCCTGCCACCACACCCAGCTAATTTTTGTATTTTGTAGTACAGATGGGGTTTCACCATGTTGCCCAGACTGGTTGAACTCCTGGCCTCAAGTGATCCACCCACCTTGGCCTCCCAAAGTGTTGAGGTTACAGGCATGAGCCACCGCGCCTGGACTGTATCTTTTTCATACATCATCTAGAATCCAATTCTGCTGCTGTAGGCAGACCCATGACAAGGAAAAATAGTTTATCCCATATGCCCTGACCCACCCACAGGGCTGAACGATTGTGGCTGTGTGAACCTCAGACCCACCAAAAAAGGGAATGAAAATGGAGTTCACAGCAGCCTTCTTGATGAAGGGGGAGGCAATGGCACCCCGTTTCCTTCCCCATTCACTCCCCATTCCCTAGCTTCCTTCCCCAAACACTCCCCATTCCCTAGCTCTGAAACACTGGTCCTCATGATCTGGGCCAGGTGGCAGGAGGTGCCAGGTGACATATGTGAGCCAGGTGACAGGTGTGATGCCAGTGGCCCCACCTAGACTCTGACTCATGGTGGCTGGGCCCTTGTCCTTGGTTGCTTGATGCAAAGGGAACAGTAAGGACCATACCGGGTGTCAGTGCATCGATCAGCAAACACAGAACAAGCTCTTGGCTGGGGCTTAGTGCTGTCATGGTCTTTTTATAGCCACTTACAAGCTTGTGGCTTTGGGCAAGAGATATAGCCCTGAAGCCTTGTTCTCACCTGGAAATGGTGATGGTGGTGACCCTGAGTTCCTCATGGTGGTGTTGTGAGAGTCAGGTGAGTTGCTCCACAGGAGCTCTCAGGACAGCAGAGGCTACGCCATGATGACAGTGGCAACATGAGGCTGATGCTGGCTCTCCCATTCCCACAGCTCCCCATCATCAGGTTCAGCACCTTCTTGTTGGTCCATCTCCCAAAAGGCTGTGTCATCAAGAAGGGGCCTCATCCCTCCTCTCTGGCTTAGCTGGTACTAACACCCACATATTGGAGGAGGGGCACATTTTTATTGTCTCAAGGCTTCATCTCATCCAGAAAGGAGGAGTTTAGTTACCCTGGGAACTAAATCATGCTGGCAGTCAGGCCAGCAGAGACCAGCATGAGCTTGGGTCTTTTGCTGTCTGATGATAGTGGTTATGTGTCATAGCCAAGCTGACATTTTTTTCTCCTTTCTCACCTTCTAAAGAAAGATGACCATCAACAGGAAATATGCCAGTTTAATCTCTCTGAGCAATGTCTCACCACCAATGCAGGGATGTGCTAGGAGAATGTATGATCCAACCTGCTCACTGGGAAGGTAATTCCAGGCAGCAGGAACAGCAGGAGAATTTGGGGAAACCAAGGCACAGGGTGGGAATTCAACCTGCCCAAAGTCACATAGTAAGTTGGTGACAGAACAGAGACCAGGATTTGATCTCCTGACCCATGGCTGATGTAGTCTTGGCTCTGCCTTGGCCCACGTGGTTTTGAGGGGTGTGGAGACAGCAGTGAAATGAAGCCCATGGAGCAAAGGCCTCATGCTGGAACTCCCTGGGCTTCAGAGGGGCTGGCGCATGAGGGCTTTCCCAGTCCGGACTGGGGCCAGTGGACAGATTTGAGGTCATGATAGCGGGAGATGAAATTGTCAGAGGCGCTCGGTGAAATGAGGACAACCTGGCAGATATGGTCTGTCAGTATCAGGTTGCCAACTGCTTGCCAACACCTCCTAAATGAGTGTTGCCTGATCCCAGTTTGGGAAATGCCGTGTGCAGGCATTTAAAAGTCAATGTGATTTCACCATGAACTTTCACAGAATTGGCTGGGCTTCCCTGCGAGTTTGAGCAGAGTTAGGAGGTGTGAGCATGTGTTTTCTCTATTCCACTGACATATGATGCGATGAATCCCCGTCTCAGATGGAGCTTGTGTTCTGGTGGAGGATGCAGATAGTACACAAGCAATCATGCTGGGAAGTGAGAAGTTCCGTGGGGGAATTGGACAGGGTGAGGAGACGGAAGTGAGGAGGGTGGGCAGTGTGTCAGTGGGGATGTGGCAGGGGACAGATGAGATGGCACAGTCAAGTCAGGCAATTTTTGGAGAGTGTAAAAAAGAGACCAAGAAGGCGAAGGCATGGGCAGGGCATAAGGAAATCCTGGAGATGGTGCTGTTTCCTGGCATCCGGCAACAGAGGGCTCCATTACCACCCTTGGGTTTGCGAGGGTGCGGGGAGGAGCAATGAGTGGAACCCGGAGATGGAGAAAGCTGGGTGGAGGAGCCCTGCCAGGGGGCTGGGTGGGGAGGGACCACATGATAACAGGAGCTGAAAGCTGCAGTCTGAGGAAAGCTAGCCTTAGCTCTTCCCAGGGCAGGACCTTGTCAGGGGATAAACACCCCAACCTTCCTCTCCTCCTCCTTCCTTGATCTCCTGCTGGGGCTCCCTGTTAACCAAACTCACCTTGAAGCCAGAGGATGAGGAGCCCCTTGATGTAGCCCATAAGGGCTGCCACCCAGAAGCACAGAGTAGAGGGGACAAGGGTGAAGTGAGGGCGGGAAGGGACACCCCTGTGCAGGGGGAAGGGTGACCTTAGCACAGTGCTCAGGGAAGATGATTCGGAGGAGACAATGTTGAAATTGACAGCTGAGGCTGAGAAGGAACCAGCATGAGAAAAGCAAGGGGAGGGAGCTCCTGGGAGAGGGAACTGTAGGGCCAAATGATTGAAAGGCAGGTGAGGCCAGATCCCATGGCCGTGAGGGCTGGGTGAGAAGCTTGGGTTTTATTCCAAGTTTAGCCGGAGGCAATGGGTGACTTTTAAGCAGAGGAGCAACATGATTCCACCTGTGAACCAGGCAGGGATGGGGGCAGGGGATGTCAGGGAGGCTGTAGCTGTGGGCAGGCCAGATGAGAGGCCTGGACTGGGCAGTGGGCAGAGATGAAGGGACATGACCGGAGTGGGATGCATTTTGGAAGGAGTATCTCAAAGAGCTGCAGGATGGATCAGATGCAGAGGGCAGAGGGCAGAGGACAGGAGTGATCAAGGGGACTCCAGGGCTTGTGGTCAGTGTGGGGTGGGGTGAAGCTGTGCCCTGGGCTGGGTAAGGTGGGAGAAGAGTCAGTTCAAGGGAGGAAATAGCCCTGTTTTAAACAAGAAAGCTGAAGATGGGTTTTAGACCTCCAAGGGAAAATGCCAGAGCAGGCAGCTATGAATCTGGGGCTGCCTGTTTAGAGGACAGGGGGTCATCTTTGAAAGGACAATTACATTAATTTCATTTTAATTGAAGGACTTGTTCATTCTTAATTATTCTTAAAATCTTAGCACTTTGGGAGGCTGAGGTAGGTGGATCATCTGAAGTCAGAAGTTTGAGACCAGCCTGGCTAACATGGCGAAACCCTGTCTCTACTAAAAATACAAAATTAGCCAGGCATGGTGGTGCATGCCTGTAATCCCAGCTACTCTGGAGGCTGAGGCAGGAAAATGGCTTGAACCCGGGGAGCAGAAGTTGCAGTGAGCCAAGATCGCGCTGCTTTTCTCCAGCCTAGACAAAAGAGTGAAACTCTATAACAAACAAACAAAATATGTATATGGGGGTTGGTGAGATGTTGGTCAAAGGATGTAAAATTTCGGTTATATAAGGGGAATAAGTTCAAGAGATCTATTGTACAACGTGGTGACTATAGTATTAAAATATGGATATTTACTAAGCACCCTGCTGTGCTGGGCACAGTCTTGGGAGCAGAGGATATGCTGGCTGCAGATCAGAGGAGGCTGCATGAGGCTAGGCTCAGGCAGAGAGAACATAGACATGATCAGACACCTCCCCAAACACTCAGTGCCTATTGGGGGACAGGGCTGGTCATGGAGTTGGAGGAGCAGATTCCTCATCCCATCTCTGAGGTTTTGTGCTGAGTGACCAGGGCTGGTGTCTGAACTTCTCTTGTCTCAGCCTGGAATCAGGGTCCACCCAGCCCCCTTCTGCCCTCAGTATCTATGAGCTGGGGGTCTTCAGGGAGTGACAGTGTGGTTTTCCTGGCTGTTGCCCAACCCTACATGGACTCAGGTCCTGTTGCAGTTCTGGCCACCCCAGACATCAAACTGCAGTTGTAGGAAGGTACCAAGAGAGCCTCCCAGGATCAGGAGTTACCCATCTGAATCCATAGTTTGGATGTTTAACTAAATGTGATAGAGTGAAAATGGATATGACATAAAAGGCATCTGAGGCCAAGAGAAAAATGGGCCTCAAGCAGCTAACAGGCCAAATTGCAGAGCAAAAGATGAGTTTTAGGAAAACTGATGGTGAGCTTTTCACTTTCTGCCCAACTTAAGTAGAGGAGGAGGACTGAGGGGCTGGGGGTTCTTAATGCGTCAGGATAGTTCCAAGCCCAGGATGAAGGAGGCATGCGGCCTCTGGAGCTCTATTGCCTTCGTGGTTGAAATGGTGTGACCTTCCAGGACACTTGATATTGCTGTGCCTCAGTTTGCTCATATGGAAGATAAAACCAAGAAAACTTCTTTTGCATAAGTTATTGTGCTGTGAGAGATGGTGTGTGTGAGGCACCCAATGCAGCACCAAGCAAGGTATATGCTCCACCATCACTTGGTGTCATCGTCCTCTCCATCATCTTCATTTTCTCCATCATCATCTTCTCCATCATCATAATCTTTATAATCATTATCTTCTTCATCATCTTCTCCATCATCATAATCCTCTCCATCATCATAATCTTCCCCATATTCATTATCTTCTTCATCATCATCCTCTCCATCATCGTAATCCTCTTCATCATAATCTTCCCCGTAATCATTATCTTCTTCTTCATCGTCATCTTCTCCATCATCATCATCATCCTCTCCATCACATCATTTTCTCCATCATAATCCTCTCCATCATCATAATCTTCCCCATAATCAGTATCTTCTTCATCATCATCATTTTTTCCATCATCATCGTCATCATCCTCTCTGTCATCATCACCTCCATCATCATCCTTTCCATCATCATTATCTCCATCATCATGTTCATCATCATTCTCTCCTTCATCATCATTCTCTCCTTCATCATCATCCTCTCTATCATCATCTTCTCCACCATCATTATCATCACCATTATCCCCATCCTTGTCATCATTCTCTCCATCACCACCATCATCATCATCATCCTCTCCATCATTATCGTCATCATTATCCTGTTCATCATCACCATCCTCCTCATCTTTTCCATCATCATCATCTTTCCCATCAGCATCCTCTCCATCGTCATCATCATCATAGTACTGTCAGTATTAACAACAACACTATCATTAACTATTATTATTATTATCTATTACTGCCTCAGAGACTCATAGAGTTTTAAAGACCTGAGATATCTGGTTAAATGCTTTTCATTCACTTGTGAAAATGCCAAGACCCAAAGAGAAGAAGGGGCTTGCCCAAGCCCTGTGGTGGAGCTGGGACTGACTCCCAGTTCTGACTTCCATGCCAGAGCCCTTCCAATGGCATTCCGGTGCCTCTGCCTCTGGCATCCAGACATGCCGTCACTTGGTGTCATGGGGTTTGCAGGAATGTATTGACCATATCTATGTGGACAATGAAGGATTATATGTGGGAAGAGAAGGGAAAGCAGCAGTTTTTAGGCCTAAGAGGTTCCAAGTGACTTCCCAGGCTGACTCCAGTTTCTGAGTAACTTGTAATAGCTGTGTATATAGGCCTTTGTCTTTGTGGTCTCAGAGGTACCTGGCCCTGGAGGTGAGACATCATGGGAGCCAGGAGACAAACACCATCTGGGCTCCATCCACGCTGGGGTTAGAAGAAAGGGCACCAGAAATGACCCAAAGTTATGCCCTGTGAGACTTTAGCAACTCACTTGACTAATGTGTTGGTTCCAGGCCCTGGGGCTCGTTTTCCCTGGGCCTGGTGGAGAGTCTGGGGACTAGCAGGTCTGCAAATAGGCCAGGGGTTTACTTTGAGTGTGCCCAGCCCTGGCCAGGCTGAGACAGTGTGGGTGCATGGAGGAAGATGGGGATAGGGAGAGGCCAAGTGCATCATGAAGGGACTCAAATGTCTGGAGAGTCAGGGGCTGTGGCAGGTTTCCAGTCAGATTTGCCCCTGGGGCTGGTGGGTCAGAGCCATCTTCCCAGCTGCAGGGATGGAGACTCCACAAAAGCCATTTGAGGGTTGATGCCTCCCGAGGGTGTCTGCATGGTGGTGCTTCCTTCACATTGCTTTCCCCATTCCAATCTCAACTCAGCCAGGCCACAGGACCTTGGCCTGGGTCAAACTCACTCCTCACTGTGGCCAGTTAATTTCATCTTGCCATAAATTTTCAACGGATTGCTAATCAATAAGAACTTGGCAGCTACTACTGAACCTCAAAGTCAAGGGGTAAAAAGAATCTAAATGATGTCTGCCAGGTTGTTGTATTAACCCAGCTCCATGCTTATTGCCTGTTGTTTTGAGTTAATTACCTGGTGCCTAAGTGTATCACTTCTACATCTCAAGCACTGCTCTTACAATCAATTCATATTTAATTAACGCGACTCTGATTGAATGGCAATGGTGTTATAGTGTGCGACACAGAGGAGGAGCGTTTCCTGCACGCACAGCTGCAGGAAGGAGGAGCTGATGTGGATGAGGGGAGGGGGCACTCTTACAGCCTCTGAGCTCCCCCATTAACTCCCCAAGGTGACCTTGGCAGCCTGGAGTGGGGTCAGAGTTCCTGGGTTGCAGGGATCAGAGTTCCCAGACTGCTCCCTTCTAGTGGGGCCTGTGGTCTCAGGAATTACAAAACCTGAGTGGGAGATTTTCTAAAAAGGGGACAGTAATGCCAATTTCATGAGGCTGGTCATTCCTCCCTGAATGTGAGCCTTCGGACAGAAGCCAAACTCAGTGAATGTTGGTGGAAGGAAGGGGTGGGTGAACAGAGAGGGCAGGCAGGTCTTGAGGACGGAATCCTGTCCCTTCTCCCCTGCCCAACCCCCCTGCAAAGTGCTATGATGGAGGATGTGCCAGATGCAGGGACAGGTGGGGTGGGGGCTGCCCATGGAGAACATGATGCCTAGCATGGGTCTTGAAGTGTGAGTAGGAGTTTCCTGGATGGACAGGCAGGGGCAAGGGTGTTCCAGAGAGAAAGCACGGCATGAACAAAGGCCTGGAGGCAGGGACTGAATGTCACTGTTGCCCGGAAATAACCAGAGCATCAGAGAAAAGAGAATGAGGGCCGGATGGAGGGAGCCAGTACTGAAAGTGTCAACACCTGGGCAATCCCCGCAGAGAGTTGTTGGAAAAATTTAAATATAATATATAAGTTCACTTATTTTAGAGTCACCTGCTTGATTGCAAATCCTGCCTCCATTTTTCTGTTTTGGGACAGAGTCTCACTCTATTGCCCAGGCTGGAGTGCAGTGGTGTGATCACAGCTCATGGCAGCCTCTACCTCCCCAGCTCAAGTGGTCCTCCCACCTCAGCCTCCTGAGTAATGGGGACTACGAATGCACACCACTATGATTGGCTAATTTTTTATTTTTTGGAAAGGTGGGGTCTTGCTATATTGTCCAGGTTGATCTTGAACTCCTGGCCTCAAGCTAACCTTGTACCACAGCCTCCCAAAGTGCTAGAATTACAAGTGTGAGCAACCATGCCCAGCCTCCGCCATTTTAAACCTATGTGATATTAGGGTACTTATTTAACCTCTCTGTGCCTCAGTTTCCTCATTTGTGGGTGGGGATAATGGCAGCACCCCCCTCACTGGGCTAGGGTGAGGATAACACCCAGGTGCAGTGTTTCCAGCAGTGCCCGGCTCTCAGTAGGTGTCATGAGGGCCGTTGCTGGGATTGGTGCTCATGATATGCCTGATGCCTGGTGTTTTCCTCCAACCCTTGGAACCCCTAGGCAGTTGGGTGGATAGGACCATGGGTCACGTTGAAGAAACTGAGTCCCAGGGAGGTGAAATGGCTTCTTCAAAGTTTTATGGCTGAACTGGTGAGCTGGGGAGCCAAGATCTATCCCCATCTGTTTGACTTTGGAGCCCACCTAGTTCCCAGAGCAGTGTCTGACTCCTGGTGAGGCTGCTCTTTTCCCTCCCACTGTCCCGGGTAGGTGCCCATAGCGCCAGCCTCCCCTGACTGAGACACAGTGGTTCACACAGAGACCCCGAGCTGCTCAGTAGAGAATGACCCCACCCATTCATACGGCCAGCCCAGACTTTCTAGGGGTGCTCTCCCTTCCCTCCCTCTGCCTCAGCCCCTCAGCTCTACACACAAAGCCCCTCCTCAGTCCTTCTAGCAGGAAACAGGGTCCTCATCCCTCCTCTGGGCTCACTGAGGCCCATTCACCTGCCCCGCCTTGTAGTGAGTGCAGGAATAGTGCCTGCACTAAAATCCATGTCTGGATGTGCCCCTGCCGCAGGGGGTTAGCCTTTGTACACACAGAAAATCTCTAAAGATTCATCTCCTGATATTTATTCCGGAAACTGGAACATGTAGATGAGAGTGTAATACCGGAAATGCAGAATAAATTTACATTCTCTAAGCCACAAAGAGCCGCATTCACAAAGCACTGAGGGAGGTGGGCAGGAAGAGGGAAAACCTTCTCAGCCAAAGGAAGCGCTGGCAGCCCTTCTTCCAGGAGTGAAGGCTCACACATGCAAATCCCAGCCCCTAAGAACTCACCTGCCCTGCAGGTCTGTAGTTCTGGAACTCAGAACTGCATTTAATAGAATCTTAACATCATACAATTTCAAGTCAGAATCGCAGAATTTTAGGATTTGGGGGAATTTAATGATCACCTTGCCCAGACCTTTGACCATCACCCAAGTCCTGTCCACCCTTCTCTGCTAAGTCCTGTCCACCCTTCTGATCGCATCCCATGGCCACCTCCTCCAAAGCCCTCCTTGACCCCCAGGCCAGGTCAGACCCCCCCATCATCATGGACTCTTCTAAAGAGGAGACTTCTGAGCAAGGATCTGAGTGAGTAAAGGAGTGAGCCATTACAAAAAGTAAAATGCCTTCCAGACAGAGGGAACAGCAAGTGCATAGGCCCTGAGGCAGGAGTGTGCATGGTGCATTTGAGGAAGAGCAAGGCCTTGTTTGACCTTTCTGGGCTGGTCAGACCCTGAGACTTGGGGCCACATCAGGAATAAGGAGAGGATGCTCCCCCCAGGAGTAGGGAACTTGAGGACAGATGCTGGGCATGCAGTAGGTGCTTAATAAAAGCCTGACTGTTCAGTTCAGGGCCCCGCATGGCCAGAGGAAGCTGACATTAGGTGAGTTGGTCGAGAGGACTGGGTGCTGGCTAGAAGCCAGGTCAGGGGAGGGGCAGGTAAGGGTCCCGTGGTGTTTTTCTTGAGAAGAGAAAGGAGTGCCTTTCAGGGGCTGTTGGATTAAGGGCTGAGCTGCACGTAGAGGCCCCAGATGTGGCCCAGGCCCAGTGTGGGAACCACTGGGCAATGGTTGTAGCTGAGTGGATGGAAGGTTGGGGGGATGAAACGAATGATTGAGACTGTGCAGTGTTTAAAATGTTCCTCAGGCACAGGGAAGCGTTGAAAAGAATGTTTCCATTTATTTGAGGAAAGGCCAATTTTCTCCTCTCATTTATCCGTCCTGCACACACAGGGTGGGAAGAACACCTGTCCCTTAAGCTGGAGGATGCCGAGGCTCTAACCTGCCTGCTGTGTAGGCTCAGTGAGGCTACTGCTCTTCTCTGACCCTCGGTTTCCTCTTCTATGAAACTGGAACATGATACCCCTGCAAGGCTGTTGTAGGTTGAATGCAGTGATGTAAATTGAGGGCCAAGCTTGGAGCCAGCACAGAGTGGGCACTAAAATATGCCAGGCTTCTCCTTTTGATGAGAGGATCTCCATTCCCTCTTTAGGCTCAGAGACTTTTCTGGCCTGAATGTGCAGCTGGACGGGAAGAGCAGTGAGACGGGAAGTGGGAGGAGCCTGAGATGGACTCCTCTGCCCCAGCCTCACTCTGTCCCCTAGGAGGCCACCACACCTCCCTGACCCTGCATGGACCCTTTAGGACAAAGGAAGTCGCATCTCTGCTCCTAGACCCAGGGGGTGGGACCTGATGGAGCCTTGAGACATCCTTCCAAGACCTAGTGTGGGTGAGATGGCCCAGACTCCGTGCAAAGGAAGGCAGGATGAGGAGGAAGTGACCATCTTCATCAAGGTGCACAGAGCTGCACAGCAGCCCAGATGGCTCTGCTGAGAAGACACCTCATTTGGAAGTAAACACAGGCTCCGTTTAAGGATACAGGGTGGACCAGAACACTCACACCTGAACACGTTTGTGTAAACTTAACTGCATCATCTGTTCTCTGCATCTTTTGAATGGAAAACCAAAGAATTTTGAAATGCTCAGCTTGTGGCTGAAGGAAGGGCAGGCAGAGCCCAGGCTGGCTTTGTGGACTCTGCCCTTTGGGAGGGGCTGCTCTGGCTCAACCTGCTGTGAGAATCAAATGAGTCCCTGGCCTCAGCGGCACAATGATGCAGTTGGACTTAGAGGGCCTCTGTCTTAGGCGGGCTCTCCCCAGACAGTCCCTGAAGCAAGGTTTTGAGTTGCTGGTGGTGTATTTGGGAGGTAACCTCAGGAAGCATACAGAAGGGAGTAGAGAGAGAAAGAGCTGGAGGGAGAGAAGGGTCAGAAAGGCGGCATCGGGGAGCTGATATTTCTTTGGGCAACTGACTCCCTTCTGCTGGGGCCCCTTGTAGAAACCACGTGCTGCATGCCCCGACTGCCTCCCGCCCCTTATGGTTGAGGTCTACCTGTGTGTGCCTGAAATACCCTGCACCTCTAGTTGGCCCTGTTCATGGGCTGTGCAAGCTCTTCTGGGGCTGGAGACATCCAGAGCATGGCACCTGCAGCAGGAAGCTGGGAGGTTCTTGGGAACTGTCCACTGCAGCTTCAGGTGAGCTCAGGCATGGCCTGAGGGGCTAGGAGGAGGCACAGCAAGAGCACCGCTGCATCTCCCAAGTCCCTCACTGCTCTGACATTCTCGGATTCTCATGGCTCTGCAGGCAACTCAACTCCAGGCTCTGTCCCTGGAGCTGTCCAGATCCTCAGGGTCAGGAATTTGTGTTGTGTCTGTGTTGCTTATTGCTGCAGTCCCAGCATCTAGAACAGTGCTTATTAATACTCATTTGGTGGCATAAATTGGCTGCATGGTGAGCATCTTTCTTGAGCCCCCACCATCTGGCACGCCCTGAACTAGGCACTGAGGGTGTGGCGTTGAATCAGGCCTGGTCCCTGCCCTTAGGAGCTTGCGGCATGGGAAGGAGGTGAACGTACAAAAATCATTGTCACTTCCACAGCAATGTGGTCCCTGCCATCTACTGAGCCGCTTCTGTGCACAGAGTGCTTTGCCTTTGTCACTGCCTCGCAGCCTCCACTGGCTACATAGGGTCCTGATGGTCATGGCTACTTCACTGGTGAGAAACTCAAAGCTCAGAGAGGCAAGATGACTTGCCACGCTCACCCAGCTGGTGTGGAGCAGAGGTGGGATTTGAACTCAGGGCTTTTGGCCCTAAGTACGTCAGCTCTGCCTCACATTAACAACTCAAACACGAGAGGCCGTGCAGGTCTAGATGAGAGATGCTTCCAGCCATGGGACTCTGGAGGGCCCTGGGGTCAGAGGAGGTGAGTCTGCAGAGGTTCTAGGAGGACATTGAACCAGGGAGGGTGTGGGTGGCTGGAGAGACAAGGGGCCGGCTCTCTTGGCAGAGACCATGTTAAAGTAAGGTCAGTGGGCAGTGCAGTGAGGGGCAGGGCCCCGCAGGAGCCAGGGCTCCCTCACACAGGGCTGCAGTAACTCTCAAAGGCACTGATGACGAGGGACGGTGCAGGACCCCAGGATTAACAGCAGCAGGGAGTCCTTCAGTGCCAAGGTCTGAGGAGGGGCAGTCAGAGCCAGCTAGAGAGCTGCATGTGGAGCTCCGCCGAGAAGGGCTGTGGCCTTTGGGGGAGGAATGCAGCCAATCCGGAGACACAGCAGGGGAGGTGCAGGGAGATGAACGCCTGTTCTCTCATCTCCTGCTAGTGGCCCCAGTGGCCAAGCCCACCCTAAAGCCAGAGGGCCTGCCTGCACAGGGCCTCTGGGACCACAGAGCAGGATGGCAGGGGTGAGGGTACAGATCAGCTTGTTGGGAAAGATGGCAGAGACCCTGAGCAAGGAGCTCTTGGGGATAGGGAATTTTAATGGTTGTCAAAGCCAGGCCAAGACAGTCACTTAATCATTCAGAAAACATTTACAGTTTCCGCATCAGGCTCTGTGTAGGCAGGAAGAGTCAGAGACAGAGACAAGAGCAAATGCTTATTTAGTGCCGTCTACACACCAGGCACCACCTAACACTACAGGTATTCACTCCTTTCACCCTCGCAGGCCCTATGAGGTGATGTCAGTGTGACCCCCACTTGAAACATGATGAAACTGAGATACAGAAGGTAAAGTCACCTGCCACATCATGCTTTAGTAAGTGGCGATGCTGGAGCTGGACTCTGGAGCTTCCACCCTTAGTGCCCATGCTCTGGTCCCTCCTAGACCATGCCTGGTCTTGCTGGCATAAGACGCAGTGCCTGTCCCACAGTGTTCACGTTCTAGTGGAGGAGCAGACACACAGATGACAGCAACACCGGTGATAAGGACCATTCCAAGGACTGCATAAGATGCTAACTCCACCTTGGAGCAAGAAGGCAGGCTTCCCAGAGAGATGGCATTTTGCCTGGGATGCTGACGAATGCAGAGGAGTTTGCCCGGTAGCCAGGCAAGGCAGGGGAGAGGGCATTTTAGGCAGTGGACACAGCATGAGCGAAGGTGTGGAGGGAAGAGACTGTATCAGCAGTGTAGGAATTGACAAGCTGGTTAATGTTGCTGGGGCACAAAGTGCAGGGTAGGAAGTGGGGGATGGAAAGCAGCCCCTATGCTCATCCCCTCCCCCTGCTAACAGGGCATCCCAGTGAGTGGTCATTGTCCTGGTCTGAGATCCTCAAGGGCATGGCCAGTGTGTTAATCTGTTCTTGCATCGCTATAAGGAAATACTAGAGTCCAGGTAATTTATAATTGGCTCAAGATTCCACAGGCTGTCCGGGAAGCATGACGGCATCAGCTCGGCTTCTGGGGAAGCCTCAGGAAACTTACAATCATGATGGAAGGTGAAGGGGAAGCAGGCACGTCACATGGCCAGAGCAGGAGCAAGAGAGCAAAAGAGGAGGTGCCACACACTTTTAAATGACCTGATCTCCCGAGAACTTACTGTCTTGAGGGCAGCAGGAAGCAGTTGGTGCTAAACCATTCATGAGAACTCCATACGCACCATCCAGTCACCTCCCACCAGGCCCCACCTCCAACACTGGAGATTACAATTGAACATGAAATGTGGGAGGACAGACAGATCCAACCTATATCAGCCAGGGTTTTCTGTTCAGGGCCATGAAGTGTAACGTCTCAGTATGGATCACAACACCCTTGGTGCTCTGGCTTTGCCAACCTTCAGCATCACATACATTGCCTTGGTTTCCCCATCTTGGCAAATGGAGTGAGTTATAGTGATAATGCCAAGATTTTGGAGTTTGCCGGACCTGGGTTCAAATCCTGGCTCAGCCTCTTAGCTTTGTGGCATGGGACATGTCACTTAACCTCTCTGTGCCTCTCTTTCCTCATCTGTAAAATGGAGATAATAATATCTCTACATGGGGTTGTTGTGAATATTAAGTGAACTAATATACATAAAGCACTTAGTGCAGTGCCAGGCACATAGCAAGTGCTCAGTAAATAGTAGCCTCATTATTATTATTTTTTTTGTTATCATCATCACCCCCTAATCTTTCACTATGAGTGTATCAAATTTTATGTAATTGAGATCATGCTTTTATTCAGTTTTTTCTTCTCCTTTTTTTTATTTCTGAGAGAGGGTCTCACTCTGGAATGCAGTGGCATGATCACAGCTCACTGCAGCCTCGACCTCCTGGGCTCAGGTGATCCCTCCATCTCAGCCACCTGAGTAGCTGGCACACCCAGCTAATTTTTTGTATTTTTTTTTGGTATAGATGAGGTTTCACCATGTGTTTCACTGTTCTTGAACTCCTGAGCTCAAGCAATTTGCCCACTTTGGCCACCCAAAGTGCTGGGATTACAGGTGTAAGCCACCGCCCCTGGCCTTTTTCTCTTATGTATTATTATATTGGGAACATTTTTCCAATCCTTAGAAATTTCTCAAAAGCATCATGTTAATAACTTTATGACAGACCAACATTTGGATGCATTAAAATTGGCATCACCATCTTTTAGCTTAGATGCTTAGGGGCTACAATATTTCATTCTTATACATCATCAGACTTTGATAAACATCTTGGGGCATTATCTTTGCCTGAATCCCTGATCCCTTCTTCAAGACAGATTCTTAAAAGTGCAATCAGTGCATCAAAGGATATAAATGTGTTGAAGCCTCATGGTATTTATTACTTAATCACTTTCTTGAATGATTTGCTTGACACTCCCCTCAGCAGCACTGCATGAGAATGTCTATTTCACCACACATTCATTAGCATTATGTATTAATGTTTTATTTGTTTTTTTGTTTTACTGATTTGATTGGTCCCAGATGATATTTCATGGTGTCATTGGCACATGGAGCCCTGGCCTGTGGCTCCTATTTCCCAGCAACCTGATAAGCAAATGAAATTCTGGGGCTTCCAGGAAGCTGCTTGACAAGGACAAGAACCAGCCTGGGATGAAGCAGCCCCAAGTAGGGAGTCAGAGGAGCTGGTCCCATGTCTGCCTCAACTGCTCTGTGCCACAGGCATGGCTCTCTCCTCCTCCAGCTCTCCCTCTACCCACTTGCCACAGTAGCCTTCCAACTGGTCTCCCTCCCTGCAGCCCATCCAGTGCCCAGAACACTGCCTGACACACAGTAGGTATTCAAGAAATCTTTGCTGAAGCCTGAACTGTCAGGTGCCTTTGAAAAAGACAGGTTGGCTATAGAATTCTCTTGCTTCCATCTTTTGCTCAAGCTCTCCTTCACTTAGAGTGACTTGCTTTCTCTCTCTTCACTGCGCTTCATGCAGGCATGGTTTGTCAAGGTGGTGAAAGACCCAGACTCTGAAGCCAGGCAACCTGGGTGTGAATCTTGGCTCCAGGACCTAGCAACTGTGTAAACTTAGGCATCTTTACCTCTCTGTGCCTCAATTTCCCATTCTGGAAAATTAGAGTAATAATGACTACTTCTATAGGTTGCCCTGAAGAGTAGATAATTAAAGGTATATATGGAGGATTTAGCACAGCCCCAGACGCAGATACCCACTATATAAAACATTTCTGGAATTGGATTTCATGGGACAAATTTAAGCCAGGAGAAACTTCTGATCCCAGCAGCTCCTGTCTTAGGAAGAGCTCCTGTGAAAGCCCTGTGTTCTCTACCCCTCACTTCTCACCCATCACCCCTATAAGCTGGTCCCCAGCCAGGCTGTGAGACCACGGGCAGCCCCACCCTACCTCGGGCTGATGGATTCTCCCTTCACTCCCTTGTCCTTGTAGAGATTTCCTCCGTGCATCCTGAGCCAGCACACAGCTCATTTGTTCCCTAATGGGCGCCTCTGACAATACTGGTCTCGGAGGACACGGTACTCCATCGTCTCTGACACTCGCCTCCGCAGACTTCCTCTAAAAGGGACTGTCGCCACTGCATGCTGTCCTCAGAATGTGGGCAGATTTTACATCTTACAGATGAGGTGGTGTCAGCGGGAAAAGCTGGGGGTTTCAGGTGACACCAGAGCCACCAGGGGCCCAGACTGGGGACAGGCAGGCGATGGCTTCTATCAGAGTCTGGGTCTCCTCCTCTGAGGAGGGACCTTATTCAGGAGATGGTTGTGAGGATTCCAGGGGATAAAGAATGCAGGGCAGGCACCATGCCTGGCACACAAGGGACTGATGATCATCACTGTCATTGTCAACAGTGGCAGCAGATGTCCACGGGGATGTTGGATTCTCATCCACTCCCATATGTTCAGTTTTCTCCAAATCACCTGCCTGTCCACACTCACCAACAGAGGCCGAATCAGGGTTAGTATCAGAGAAGTGGGTTTGATGGAAGCCCTCACTCCCTCTCCTGTCTGCTGCCCTCCCTGGCTTTTTGCAGGATATCAGGGGTGGGTTCCAGAACATGCTCCTGTGCTTGGACCCCTGTTCAGGTACATAATCCTGGCCAGGGAGGCCCCAGTGTGAGAGGGACCAGGGGACAGTTGCAGGGGACAGTTGCAGAGGCCCATCCCCCCTGGGGACTGGGAGCCTCAATGGATAGGACCTTTGCTCCTCAGAGGTCCAGGTCGGAGTCCCTGTGGGTTCACAAAATGAAACTTCTTCTGTTCACTGAGCCTCCTAGCAAGGCAGTGTCAGGGCTTTCTGTGACCTACAAGGGCTCAGGCTTTGTGAGGGGTGTGAGGATGCCTGGCTAAGATGAGGACACTGCGCTCACAGACGTCAGGGGAGGTGCCTGTGGCCTCTTGGAGGAGCCGAGAACACAAAACCCCCAGGTATAAGGTGAGACGCCTCATCACCACCAAATCATCAAGCCAACCCTGCGTCTCCCTTCCCTTCACTCAGGGATTGAGAAGGAAGCTGAAACATCCACTTTGTCAGTAGGGAAGAAAAGGCAACAAAGGGATGTGTGTATGTGTGTGTGTGTGTGGTGTGTGTGTGTGTGTGTGTGTGTGTGCATACCTTGCATTTGCTAGTTGGGAAAACATAATGCCAGCCTGGAAAAGTGCCACAGGGAAGCCTGTTTGTCATTTCTACTGTGCCACCCGTGTCCTGGCACCATGCCTCTCCCCAGGCCCTGTTTTCTTCCCTTCCATAATTATTCACTGAATTGCTGCTGTGCACCCCAGGCTGGGGTGGCTGGCACAGGGTGATGGACACACCATCTGTGGCCAGGCACCATGGTGATCCATCACGGCCCCTCCAAGCCAGGCTTGGAGGGAGGAGTGGGGGTGGGGGTTGCACAGAGGAAGGAGGGGGCAAAAGAGACCTCGAGATTCAGAGGTGGAAATGGAATCCATCGCCGTCCTCCCTCCCTCCCGACAGTTGCAGATATGCAGCATGGACAGTTCTACCTCCCCATCCCTCTACTGCAATCAGCTCTGCAAACACTCACCTTGAGAATTCACCAGGGAGTAGAGTATGGGTTCTAGACCCTCCAAACTTCAGTGTGACCCTGTGCAAGTGGGTTGAGAGCATGTCCTGGGATGGGGTGGGACTTAAAAATTCTAGATACCGAGAGGCGGGGCCCAGGCCTCAGTATTGCCGAAAAGTCCCCAGGAGACTCTGATGCAGAGTCAGGCTTGGGGACCACTGAGCTACACCAACCAGCCCACTGTACAGAGGGAGAAACTGATGACCTGGGGCCTGCATGCCTCAGTGGGGCTGATCACTAAGGTTCTTCCAGCTGACAACATGAGCAACAGTGACATCTTGGTTAAGAGCCAGGGCTTCAATCCCCAGTCAGCCTCTCGCCAGCTGTGTGACCTTGGGCAAGTGGCTGCACCTCTCTGAGCTTCTCTTCTGCGGACTGATAAGACGGTGCCTGCTGCATGGGGATGTGGGAGGATGTATGGGGCCAGCGACTCCAAAGTGCTCACCCAGTGCTCACACTGGGGCCCAGTCACTGTTAAGAGACTGTCACTGGGACTCCGGTTATGTGGACTTAGTTGTGCCACAGGGTCCCGTCCTGGGAGGCCACAGTCTGTGGGACCACAGGGGCTCCCCCTGCCCACCCTCCCACTTTCCTCCCACTTGCTGTTCCTACTTCCTCTCCTTCGAGGGTTGGGGGCAGGGGGCGGGGCTGCAGTGGCTCCACCTGCTCCTCCCCTTCCCACCCTGTCCCCGTTCTTCTCCCACTTAACAAACAGCTTCACTTAAAAAGCCATCTGAGAGGATGGATGGCACAAGGCACATTTTGCAGAATAAATTTCCAGGGAGAAAAGCCAAGAAATTCGAGGCACAGCACTTAGGATTCCAGTCTCATTAGGGCCCTAGCTCTGACTGCTGGAGAATCACATGCCTGTGCTGTGCATCCTGCTCGCCCAGCCCCGCCCGGCCCCGCCGCCTTCCCGCATTCTGGGCTTTGTTCTCATTTGTCTTACCGGGGGCCTGCTCCCCATGTCTCCAGTGGCTTCCCTCCCTCTGGATAAACTTCCTTATCTTTCACCAGGATGGGCTGCATCCGGGGCTTTCCTCATCCCACGGTCCTCTTCTGTGTAGTCGTTGCCTTACCTTGGGTAAGCTGCTCCCTCTCTCTATAGAGGTCCTGGGTGAAGATTCCTAGGGCAGATGTGGGAGCCAATGGGTGGATGTCCCGAGAAAGAGAAATGTGTCGAAAGTTGGGATGGGTGGGCAGCGCTGGGGAGGGGTAATGAGTTCCCCGATACTGGAGGTGTGCACAGAAGATGGGTGAGCACTCAGCAGAGGGGCCTTGCAGGAAGCAAACAGCAGAGAGGCTGAGAGGCCTGGGCTAAGTTCTGACCACACTGATTACAAGGGGATCTGACTTCAGCAACCGACTTGCCTCAGTTCATTTTGTGTTGCTGTCACAGAATACCACAGATTGGGTAATTTATGAAGAACTGAAATTTATTTTCTTGTAGCTCTGGAGGCTTGGAAATCCCAGATCAAGGCTCTGGCATCTGTGAAGACCTTGCTGTGTCCTCACAGGGTGGGGGATCTTCCATCAAACCCTCTATAAGGGCCCCTAATCCCATTCTTGAGGGAGGAGCCCTCACGGCCTAGGCACCACTTAAAGGTCCCACCTTTTAATGCTATTACATCGGCAACACCTGGATTTTGGAGGGGCACCTTCAAATCATAGCATTTCTCCCCTAGCCTCCCCCAAATTCATGTTCTTCTCACATATGAAATATATTCATCCCATCCCAGTAGCCCCAAAAGGTCTTAACTCATTCTACCATCAACTTTAAGTTGGTAAGTAAGGCCTAAGTGCAAAGTCTCATCTAATCAAACATGGGAGAGACTCAAGGCACTCATCCTGAGGCAGATTCCCTTCCAGCTGTGAGCCTGTGAAATCAAACACATTTTGTGTGCTTCCAAAATACAGTGGTGGGAGAGGTGCAGGTCAGACATTTCCATTTCAAAAGGGATAAATAAAAAAGAAAAAAGGGGGCTGGGCACCTGTAATCCCAGCACTTTAGGAGGCCAAGGCAGGCAGATCACGAGGTTAGGAGTTCGAGACCTGCCTGACCAACATGGTGAATCCCAGTCTCTACTAAAAATACAAAAATTAGCTGGGCATGGTGGTGTGCACCTGTAATCCCAGCTACTCAGGAGGCTGAGGCAGGAGAATCACTTGAGCCTGGGAGATGGTGGTTGCAGTGAGCCGAGATCATGCCACTGCACTCCAGTTTGGGCAACAGAGTGAGCCTCCATCAAAAAAAAAAAAAAAAAAAGAAAAAGGGGGGTGGGTAACAGGTCCCAGGTAAGTCCAAAACCCAACAGGGCAAACAGCATTACATCTTTAGGCTTGAGAATAATCGTTGACTCCATGTCCAGCCTTCCAGACACATGGGGTGGGTGTTGGGAACCCAAGGCCCTAGCAACCCTTCCCCCATAGCCTTGCTGGCTGCAGTTCTCATGAATTGGAGTCTCATGCCTTTGGCTCTCTCAGGCTGGAGTTTTGCATGCTGGTGGCTCTACAGCTCTGGGGTCTCGGGGGCAGCCTCACTCCCATGGCACCACAAGGCATTGCCCTCGTGGGAAGCTCTCTGTGGCAGCTCTATCTCTGCAGCAGGCCTCTACCTGGGCCCACAGGCTTTCTGATGTATCCATTCACATCTACCTCCACGGCTCCCACACTCTGCAGCCTCCAAGGCTCACTGCTTGAGCTCTCTGGTGCAGTGGCCTAAGCCACATCTGGGTCTGCTTGAGCCATAGCTGGGGTGGTCAAGGAGCGTTGTGCCTGAATGATGGGAACAGAGACACATGCTGATCCTGAGCAGAGTCCTGAGGCCCCATGTGTGTCCTGGGTCCTTCCTCTGAAACCCTTCTGTCCCCAAGGCCCTAGTACCCTGGGCCTGTGATGGGCGTGGCAGCCCCCAAAGATCTCCAAAATGCCTTTTGGTTATTCTTCCATTCTCTGGATGAAGAGCACCTGGCTTCCTTCTAGCCATAGGAATCTCCTTCTCATTTCCGTCTGAGACCTCATCAGAATGGCCTTCACTATACGTTTTACCAGCATTCTGGTCATGACCACTTAAGTAATTTCTAAGAAGACTGAGGCTTTCTCTACAGCTCTTGTTTTCTGAGCCCTCACCAGAATCACCCTTACTTAATACCCTGTTCATAGCAATGCAGGCTTTTTCTAGCATTCGCTTCAAAATTGTTCCAGTCTCTACCCCATCACCTGCTTCCAAAACTGTCTCCACATTTTTAAGTATTTGTTATAGCAACACTCCATTGCTTTGGTACCAATTCCTGTCTCAGTCCATTTGTGCTGCTATAGCAAAATTCCACAGACTGGGTCATTTATAAAGAACAGAAATTTATTTCTCACAGTTCTGGAGGCTGGGAAGTCCACGATGGAGGCATTGGCAGGTTTGTCTGGTGAGGGTCTGTTTCTGCTTCCATAATAGAGCTTTGAAAGCTGCATCCTCCAGAGGGGATTAATAGTGTATTCATATGGTGGAAGGCAGAAGGGCAAAAAGGGGCCAGCTTCCCTCCATCAAGCCATTTTATAGTAGCCTTAGTCTGACCTAATTGCCTCCTCCAAGGCCCTGCCTCCCAGCACTGTTGCACTGGGGATAAAGTTTCCAATACATGAATTTTGGGAGATATTTTCAGACCATAGCATGACATGCCGAACTTCAGTTTTTTTCATCTGGAAAGTCAGGCAAACTAAAAGTTTCTACTTCCCAGAGTTGTCATGGGGACTAAATGACATGTGTTCAAAGCAGTGGGCACAGTGTCTGGCACAATTTGTACTTAATGAATATTGGAGATGATCATTATCAGAAAGTGTTCACTCCTTTGAGCAAGCTAAGATTCCAAATTGCTGTAGTTCAAAAAGCCCAAGACTTTGAGATTCTATGATTAAATCATCTCAAGATTTTAAGACTTCTTTGGATTCTAAGCCTTTAAGATATTATGCTTTTATTCATGTCCCAGATGGACTAATGCAATGAATTTATCCTTGAACAACCGAAAGAAAGGAAGAAAGAAAGAAAGAGAAAGAAGGAAGGAAAGAAAGAAAGAAAAAGAGAAAAATAAAGAAAGAGAAAGAAAGAAAAATATATAAACTGATGTTTTTGTAAAGACACTGGACATCAGATAACCAAGGACAGTGATCCCTGAGGAAAAGGGATACAAGGGAGACGAGTCCTCTGATGACCCCTAGCTCACTGCCTGAGGACGGTTTTCAGATCACTGTGCAGGAAGCAGGAGCCCAGGTGGAGCCCAGCAGGCTCCTGGAATGGAGGAGAGGAGCAGAGTCAGGGAGACTCAGACAGCTCGAGTTTACAAGGATGGAGCACCAGAGAGGAGAGAGCTGCACAAGAAAAGAGAACCCCAGAGATGTACAGGGGGTGCCCCTGAAGTATTTGACTGAGTACTGGTCAGTCCTTTGTGTGATAACAATGCCAGGAGAGAACCATTTGAAAGTACTGGGGTGAACAGCAGCCAGCACTGGTCCAAGGCCAGGAATAATGGCTGTGTTCACTGGCTAGACTGAAAACTTTCAGAATTTGTGGGGCACAGGGCAGAGTGCTCAAAAAGATCTTGTCTCAGATGTGGGGAGTTATTCGTTCTAGACTAAATTATGTACATCTTTTAGTTTCCTAGGGCTGCCACAAACCAGGTGGCTGAAAACAAGAGAAATTCATTCCCTCACAGTTCAGGAGGCCAGAAGTCTGAAATCAAGGTGTTGGCAGGGTTAGTTCCTTCTGGAGTCTGTGAAGGAGAATCAGTTCCATGCCTGTCTCTCAGCTTCTGGTGGTAATCTCTGGCAATCTTGGCTTGTAGGTACATCACTGTAATCTCTGCTTCTATCTTCATATTACGTTCTTCTCCGTGTGTCTTCATATGACCTTTTATTCCCCACTGTCACCCAGTCTGGAGTGCAGTGGTGTGATCATGGCTCACTGCAGCCTCAACCTGGGCTTAAGTGATCTTCCCACTTCAGCCTCTTGAGTAACTAGGACAATAGGCACACACCACCATGCCCAGATAATTTTTGTATTTTTAGTAGTGACGGGATTTCACCATGTTGCTCAGGCTGGTCTTGAATTCCTGGGCTCAAGCAATCCATCTCTCTTGGTTTCCCAAAGTTCTGGGATTACAGGCATGAGCCACTATTCCTGGCCCATATGACTTTCTTATACGGACACCAGTCACTGGATTTAGGGCTTGCCCTAATCCAGTATGATCTCATTTTAACTAATTACCTCTGCAAACACCCTATTTCCAAATAAGGTCCCATTTTGAAGTTTCACATGGACAGGATTTTGCGGGGGACACTGTTTAACACAGTACAACAAGTTAAAGGTAATACCCAGAAGGATCAAGCTGTTTCCAAGTAATTTAACTATATCCCAGAGCAAAGCGCAATAATATTTACAGGAATACAAAAAAGAAAAAAGAGATACAATACCCACCAGCGTAAAATTTAAAATGTCTAGCCCCTAAACAAAAATTACCAGCCATACAAAGAGGCACAAAAGCACAACCCATAATGAAGAGAATAATGAATTAATTGAAATCAACTCAAAACTGATGCCAATATTCTAATGAGAAGACAAGGACATTAAGCTAGCTATTGAACTGTATCCCAGATACTCAAAACATAGAGACATGAATTCTAGAACTATAATATCTGCGATGTAAAATTCAGTGGATAAGATCAACAGTAGGTGACATCTTTCATGTAATGAAAGAAAAAAACTGTTAACCTAGATTTCTCTACCCAGCAAAAATATTGTATTAGTCTATTCTTGCATTGCTATAAAGAACTACCCAAGACTGGGTAATTTATAAAGAAAAGAGGTGTCATTGGCTCATGGTTCTGCAGGCCTTACAGGAGGCATGGCTGGGAAGGCCTCAGGAAACTTACAATCATGGCGGAAGGCAAGGAGGAAGCAGGCACATCTTCAGTGGTCAGAGTAGAAGGAAAACAGAGAAGGGGGAGGTGCTACACGCTTTTAAACAATCAGATCTCATGAGAACTCACTATCATGAGAACAGCAAGGGGGAAATCTGCCCCCATGATCCAATCACCTCCCACTAGGTCCCTCTTCCAACACTGGAGATTACAATTCGACATGAGATTTGGGTGTGGACACAGACTGAAACCATATCAAACAGCTTCCAAAAAATGAAGGCAAAATAAAGATGTTTTTAGCCATATGAAAGCTGAAAGAATTAATCACAGAATACTATAAGAAATGATATAAGAAGTCCTTCAGGAAGAAGAAAAATGATACTGTGTGAAATTGATTATGTGCTGCATAATGACATTTTGGTCAACGACACACCACACGGACAACAATGGCCTATAAGATTATAAATGCAGCTGTAAAATTCCTATTGCCTAGTGATGCGGCCATCATGACATCATAACACAACACATTGCTCACGTGTTTGTGGTGATGCCGGAGTAAACAAACCTATTCCGCTGCCAGTCATATAAAAGTCTAGCACATAAAATTATATACAGTACAGAATACTTGATAATGATAACAAATCACCATGTTACTGGTTTATGTATTTACTATATTATACCTTTTATCACTACATTAGAGTACACTTCTTCTACTTATAAAAAAAAGTTAACTATAAAACAGCCTCAGGGGTCGGGTGTGGCGGCTCACGCCTGTAATCCCAGAACTCTGGGAGTCCGAGGCAGGTGGATCATGAGGTCAAGAGATCGAGACAATCCTGGCCAACACGGTGAAACCCCGTCTCTACTAAAAATACGAAAATTACCTGGACGTGGTGGCGCACGCCTGTAGTCCCAGCTACTTGGGAGGCTGAGGCAGGAGAATTGTTTGAACCCGGGAGGCAGAGGTTGCAGTGAGCCAAGATTGTGCCACTACACTCCAGCCTGGGTGACAAAGTGAGACTCCATCTCAAAAACAAAAACAAAAACAAAAACAAAAAAAACAGCCTCAGGAAGGTCCTTCAGGAGGTATCCAGAAGAAGGCACTGTTACCACAGGAGATGACAGCTCCATGAATATTTTTGCCCCAGAAGACCTTCCAGTGGGACAAGATGTAGAGGTAGAAGACAGCGATACTGATGATCCTGACCCTGTGCAGGCCTGGGCTAATGTATGTGTTTGTGCCTTAGTTTTTAACCACAGAAAAAAGTTTAAATAGGAAAAATTAATTTTTTTGTAAAGAGTTACAGAATAAGGATAGAAAGAAATAAAATATTTTTGTACAGCTATACAATGTTTGTGTTTTAAGTGTTATTACAAAAAAGTAAAAAAGTTAAAAAGTTTATAAAGTAAAAAAGTCACAGTAAGCTTAGGTTAATTTGTTTTTGAAGAAAGAAAATATTATTTTATAAACCTAGAGTAACCTAAGTGTACGGGGTTTATAAGGTCTACAGTACCGTACACTATGCCCTGGGACATCGTGTTCACTCACCACTCACTCACGGACTCACCCAGAGCAGCTTCTAGTCCTGCAAGCTCCACTCGTGGTAAATGCCTTATACACGTGTACCATTTTTATATTTTATTCTGTATTTTTACTGTACCTTTTCTATGTTCAGATACACAAATACTTACCATTGTGTTACAGTTGCTTACAGTATTCAGTACAGCAATACACTGTAAGGTTTGTACCCTAGGAGCAATAGGGTATTTTATCTAGCCTAGGTGTGGAGTAGGCTCCACCATCTAGGTTTGTATAAGGACACTCTATGATGTTCCCGCGATGAAATCAGCTAATGAGTTTCTCAGAACTATCCTTGCCGTTAGGCAACACATGACTGTATTTAGCTGTGATAAGAAAGATGGACCAATGGGTGATGAGACCTGCTCATTCTGTCACAGCCCCAGAGGCTGTGGGGCCCATCCCTGAGGACAGGGCAGGAGGAAAACATCCTGAGGAACCTATGGGCACTGGACAGAGAAAGTAGGGTGCAATGGAAGCCATCTGTGGGGTTATGAGAGGCTTGGAGATCCCATGTGGACCATCAGTGTCTCCTAAACAGACCCACAAAGGGGTGCCAGGAGCAGGCAGGCATCCGGACCCACCACCGCTGGCCCCAGGTGAGTGGCTAGGCCTGCCCTGTCTAGGAAGCCAGGCCTTCAGAGCGGGAGAAGCAGGCCCTGGGTCCACTGCCCCTCCTTCCCTCTGACCATGACACCCCACAATGGCCCTGTCTCTAGTGCAGTGATGGGACTGGGCTGGGCCTGCACGGTGCTGTCTCAAAGCTCCCAGGTGATCTGAGTGTGCAGCCAGGTGTGGACGATGCTCTAATGCCAGGGTTTGGGCTGTGTAACCCAGTGGCCAGGGGTGGGGGGGTCACAAGTATCCCCTCCCATCCATGCCTCCGTGGACTCAGGGGCTCTGCTAGGACCTCATTGTTAAATCCCCCCACTGCTCCAGGCAGGAGGTGCTGTTCAGTGTCTTGGGAAGCATTTGCTGAGCACCTACTATGTGCTGGACCACACAGAAGGGGACTGTGTGCTAACATCTGAAGCAAACAGTTGATCCTGTCTCTTTCTCTCTCTCTCTCTCTACCTGTCAAGGGCTCTCCACTGCCTGCTGTTTGTAAAATCCACACATTCTCCAGACTGACAGTTCCTTTCATGATCTGCCCACGCCCCTCTCCCACCTCATCTCCACAGCCCCACCCACTTCTGTTCACCCATCCTGATGCACGTGGGCCCATAGCTCCCATGCTCCTTGAATGTGGAATTGGGCTGTGTTTCTAGTTGCTGTCAGCAAGAGCTGGGTCTGGGGAAGGAAGCTGGGGAGGCATTGCACGAAGCCTTAGTTCCAGATCTAAGGTCAGAGCAGCCAGGGATGTTCCCGGGTGTTAGACATCCAGGCTGCAACTGAGATATTTTCAAGGGTGAGAAATCCCTTTTCCCTTTTGTGGACAGCCTCTTCTCCAGGCTGAAAATAGTGCAGCCCATGATTCCAGCTTCCCCCACTCCTTCTGCCCCAACTCCAGCCCCCTTCCTGGACACTCAGAAAACAGGGCTGCACAACCTAGAGCAGGGGTCCCCAACCCCTGGGCTATGAACTGGCACTGGTCTGTGGCCTGTTAGGAACTGGGCCACACAAAAAGAGGTGAGCAGTGGGGCAAGCGAAACTTCCTCTGTATTTACAGCCACTCCCCGTTGCTTGTATGACTGCCTGAGCTCCACCTCCTGTCAGATTAATGGCGGCATTAGATTCTCATAGGGGAATTGTGAACTGTGTATGCAAGGGATTTAGGCTGCACACTCCTTATGAGAATCTAATGCCTGATGATCTGTCACTGTCTCCCATCACCCCCAGATGGGACCATCTATTTGCAGAAAAACAAGCTTAGACATCCCACTGATTCTACATTATGGTGAGTTGTATAATTATTTCATTATATATTACAATGTAATAATAACAGAAATAATGTGCACAATAAATGTAATCACTTGAATCATCTCAAAACCATTCCCCCTCCATGCCCATCTGTGGAAAAATTGTCTTCCACAAAAGCAATCCATGGTGCCAAAAAGTTGGGTGGGGGCCTCTAGAGGACTGTAAGGCCTGGTTCAGTTTTGTTCTGTTTGTGTGTGTGTGTGTGTGTGTGTGTGTGTGTGTGTTTAAATTGGGCAATGCCCCAGGTGGTGGTAAGACAGTGTCCATTTTGCAGATGCAGAAACTGAGGCCCAGGGGAGGGGAGAGCTTTGCCCACCTTTGCAGGGTCAGGACTTGTTCGTGTTGGGACCCAGCCCAGGTCCGTCTGCCATTGTTACCCCCTCTGCTGTCCTGCCCTTGCTGTGCCTGGCTTGGTTTGTGGAGCAGTTTGCCCTCACTGGGCCCCCTGGGACAGATGGTTTGCTCAGGGCTAAGGCACATCTGTCATGTCAAATCGGGCCATGATGCTCCCCGTAGAGGGTCAGGCCATCCAAACACATGAGCCCATGTTTGGTGCTGCTGAGCTGGTGTCTTGGCCTAAACACCCAGGAAGCCCTTATGACCTAAATCCTCTTGGGTGGAAACCTGGGGAAGTCCATTTCCTGCCACGATTTCCCTGGATCCTTGGTGGTTAAAGTAATTCTACTGTAGCTTCTGCCTTGGCCCCTAGACACACCAACCCAGTTGTGTCCTCAGCCTCTTCTGATGTCCCCACCTGTTCCACACCAGCACCCACAGGACTGCAGGCCTCTCTGATCATGGGGCTCATGAAGAGGCAGTCAGGCCCCCCACAAAATGTCAAGTGTAGTTAGTAGTACCCCCAAACTAATCAAGCTGCCCCTTTACTTAGAACTCTTCCATGCCAGCTGGGAAACTTTGAGTAAACCCAGCCCTGCTGCCAAGATCACAAAGCCCTGCAGGTCGACTGCTGCCGCCTCCACCTTCGCACATTCTTTCCTCACCACACACCCTCCCAGGGCCTTCTTTAGTCCCTCCAGCACACTCCTTCCTGCCCCAGGGCCTTTGCACATGATGTTCCTGCTCCCTAGATCACTCTAGCCCCTACTCTTCAGGTAACTGGCTTATTCAGTCTCAGGTTAGATATCAGCTCCTAACATCACCCGCCCATCCAGGTTAGTCCCCCTGACTATCCTCCCACATAGCCTCTTGTACATGGCATGTTTGGCTCTATTTCAAGGCATACTTCAGTCTTTGTGACTTTTCCTTTAAGGGCTATGTCTTCCTCCTGGCTATGTGCCCTAGGAGGGTGAGCACCTTGTCTGACTTGCTTACTTCTCATTCTTGCCTCCAGCATGTGCCTGGCACAAGTAGGTGCTCAGCAAATGATCTTGATGGATAAGTCAAACCATAAGAACAGGAAGGGAGTAAAGAATAAAAATGCCCCATTCCTTTAAATGAACAGAAATAACTCAGGATGTTAATTATTTTTTATTTTGGGGGTGGGATATTTTATTTGATTGTTATTTATTTTACTTTCAAAAATTAACTCACACTGCATAATTAGAATTGAAAATTACAGTTTCTGTCTCTGGTTTGTGTCTAGACTCTTGCCTTAGTGACAGGAATCGTTTCCTATCTGAGCTGAAACCTCTCAGGGGCATGGGCTCAGGTTGGGTGTACAGTTTAATGACCCAAACTCCTGGTTAGATCAGGAAAGTGAGCTGATCTCAGGGCAGGGCTGTTGTGCTAATGGTCTCCCACTAACAAGCCAGGGGGACTGAGAATTACCTGCTGTCCCTCTGTCCACAGCCACTGCCCCTGGCCTACCTGCATCTCCCCGGTCTCCACCTCAGACTTTCCCTAGGGGTAAGAGCTGTGGCCAACATCTAGAGATGGAATTAGCCAGCTTTATCCCCAAGTCCTCTTCAAGGGAATTCTGAAAAGCGAGGCTTCCTGGATCCTCTCCTGCAGAGCAGGTAGCAGCAGTAGGGACAGCAGTAGGGAATGTGAAGGGCTGGTTGGGGCATCTCTAGATTGTCAAATCCCCATCAGAGATAACAGCTCTCCCCATTAAAGCTGTTCAATTCAACCAGTTTGTGTTATTTTCATTACCATTCTCATTACCATGACCATTACCATCACCACTATCACCATTACCACCATCTATATCACCACCACCAGCACCACCATCGTATCATCACCATTATTATCACCATCACCACTATCATCACCATAACTATCACCATTATCACACCATCCCCATCACTCATTACCATTACCATCACCACCATCATCATCCTCCTCATCATCATCACCACCTGCATCACCACCACTATCATCATCACTGTTATCACCATCACCATCATCACCATTACCACCATCACTCATTACAATGACCATCACCACCATTATCATCATCCTTATAATCACCATCACCATTACGACAAAGTGCATCACCACCACAACCATCATCATCACCGTTATCACCATCACTCCTTACAATTACGATCACCACCATCATCATTATTATTGCCATCACCATCATCACTATTGTTATCATCATCATCACTAACATTACATTACCATTACCACCATTACCATCACCATCATCATCATTACTATCACCATCATCCTCATCACTCATTACCATCACCACCACCACAGCCATCATCATCATCCTCATTATCACCATCACACCTGCATCATGATCACACCACCACTATCATCATCACCATTATTACCACCATCACCATCATCACTTTCATTGCCATCACAATCAGTAACATTACCATTACCATTACTATTACTGTTACTCATTACCATTACCAACACCACTACATCATCATCACCATCATCATCATTACCACCATCACCATCATCACTCTCATTACCATTGCTATTACCATTACTATTACCATCATCATCCATTACCATCACCACTATCAACACCATCACTATAATCACTAGTACCATTATCACTAACATTACCACCATCACCATCATCACTCTCATTACCATTACTGTTACCATCATCACCCATTACCATCACCACTATCAACACCATCACTATAATCACTAGTACCATTATCACTAACATTACCATTACTCTTACTATCATCACTTATTACCATTACCACCATTACTATCATCTAACATTACCATTACAATCATTACCATCATCCTCAGCACCAACTTAGCTAGTTCCATGTTACAGCCACTTTATACACATAATTGCACATCCTGATGTAAGATGGCTTGAAAGGAAGATGTGAGTATGTGATGTGATTTGGCTCTGTGTTCCCATCCAAATCTCATCTCAAATTGTAATCCCCATAATCACCACATTTGAGGGAGAGGGAGGAACCTGGTGGGAGGTGACTGGATCGTGGGGGCAGTTTTCCCCAGGCTGTTCTCTTGATAGTGAGTAAATCCCATGATATCTGATGGATTTATAAAGGGAAGTTCTCCTGTGCTCACTCTTCTCTCTCCTGCCACCTTGTAAAGAAGGTGACTGTTTCCCTTTTTGCCATGATTGTAAGTTTCCTGAGGCCTCCCCAGCCATGCAGAACTGTGAGTCAATTAAACCTCTTTCCTTCATAAATTACCCAGTCTCAGGGCAGTTCTTTATAGCAGTGTGAAAATGGACTAACACAGTATGAAAACTTGTGATTTGGTTGCCACAGGCTCTGCAATTTGTATCCGCATCATTCCTTAAGACAGAAACTATCAAAATAAGCTGGGAGGATGTGGCTACTTTCTTGACATGAACTTCAAAGGATAGAGGGCCCTCCGCCCACACTCCTGCCCCCTTAGTGACCCAAGACAACCTGAGGGCCATCCTGAAAGCCTTTCTGACACTGCCCACTGCAACCCTCAGTCCCATAAAGTTTCTGTCCTCAGTGTCAAGGAGGTTTATGCCTGCCTTGTTTTCAGCCTCTCTTGGGCTTTCCCCCTGCTTCAAATTTTGTGATTTGAGAAAAAAATGTGCTCTCCATCCTCAGGCTTTATCATTTTTCAATACTTCTATCTCTCCAGCTCTCAACCTACAGTTTTTACTAAGTAATACTGATGCTAGAGTGATGGAAACTAAGGTTCACCCAATAAACCCTGGGGCAGGACAGGATGGGAGGATAGAACACGAGGCATCTCTGGCAACAGTGGGGCAGAGAGCTGAGAAGAACCTGGCCTGGGACCCATCTTCATGCCTGTCTTAGTCTGCTTGGGCTGCCACAACAAGATAAGCCACAGACTGGCAGGTTTCAACAACAGATGTTTATTTTCTCACAGTTCTGAAGGCTAAAAGTTCAAGACCAAGGTGTCAGCAGGTTTGGTTTCCCCTGAGGCCCCTTGCCTTGGCTTGCAGATGCTGTCGGTCTTCCCGCTGTGTCCTCAGGTGGCCTTCCCCTGTGTACACAGCGGAAGGTCTCTGTTCCTTTTTTTTTTTTTTTTGGCAAGGTCTCACTCTGTTGCCCAGGCTGGAGTGCAGTGGCGTGATCTCGGCTCACTGCAACCTCCACCTCCTGGGTTCAAGCAATTATCATGCCTCAGCCTCCCAAGTAGCTGGGGTTACAGGCGTGCACCACCATGCCTGGCTAAATTTTGTATTTTTAGTAGAGATGGGGTTTCACCATATTGACCAGGCTGGTCTTGAACTCCTGACCTGTGGTGATTCTCCTGCCTCAGCCTCCCAAGTAGCTGGGATTACAGGCATGAACCACCATGCCCGGCTAATTTTTGTATTTTTAGTAGAGACGGGATTTTGGCATGTTGGCCAGGCTGGTCTCAAACTCCTGACCTCACGTGATCTGCCTGCTTCAGCCTCCCAAAGTGCTGGGATTACAGGTGTGAGCCACCGCTCCCAGCCCTCTTCCTCTTCTTATAAGGACAAGAATCTTCTTGGATTAGGGTCACCATCCCGATGACCTCATGCAACTTTACCTCTTTAAAGGAGCCATCTCCAAATACAGTAACACTGGGGGTTAGGGCTTCAACATATGAATCTGGGGGGGACACAATTCAGTCTGTAACGATCATCTTCATCATCTTCACCACCACCACTACTGTCATCTTCATTATCGTCATTGTTATCACCATCATTGTCACCATTAATATCATCAGAATCCTCATCACCATAAACATCACCATCATTGCATCTAACTCACATTAAACACTTGCTTAGGGCTGAGCACAGCGCTATACATGGATTATCTCATTTAACCCTCTTGACAACGGTGAGGCAGGTATACCTGTTGTCCTCATTTTACACATCAGGAAACTGAGGCACTGAGAGGTCAAGTCACTTGCCCAGGGTCACATGGTAAGCGGGGAGCTGGGCTTCATGTGCACCCTCTTAACCACTACACTCTGTCTCTGTCATGGTGAGAAAGTACTTCCCAGTGTCTAACTTTTCACTCTCCTGCTGTGGCCAGAGTCTGATTCCTTATTCTGACATCAGAGGAGTCCATGGGCAGAATCAAGGGAAAGGTTCCAGGGCTCTCTCCACTGCTTTCCTTTCATCTCTTCTCCTCCCACACCCTCCCTGGAGGGTCCCCTTCACATCTGAAATTTCAATTATCACCTTTCTGTTGGTAATTCCCAAAGCCCTCACACCCCAGGAGCTCCCCCTGCAGCCGGACCTCCTGCAGTGATCACCTGTGCACCTGCTGGTTTATCCTAGTTTATCACAGATGGGAAACTGGGGCCCAGAGTGGGAGACTTCAGATCTGAGGTCGTACAACCAGCAAGCAGCAGAGCCAGGGTCCAGGCCAGGGATTCCCCAGTGCTGCCCATCAGGTTTAAACCTCTGCCTGCCTCACTCTGAAGTCTCACGCTCCTAACCCTGATGCTTCCTCTGCCTGGGGGGCCTCCATCCCACCCTGCAGCTGTTTCCATCTGGAAAAAATACACTGTTGAGAAAATACACTGTCGAGAGCCAAATCAAGGGACGCCTCCACTGAATGGCCTTCCTCGATCTCTCTTCTAAAGTAGCCCCATCTGTGGGCAGAGTCCCTCTGTGAGTGTAAAAATCTTCTGTATCTATACCATTTGCTCATGTGTCCTTCTCCCCCTCTACATGATGGGTCGGCTGAGACAAGGAGGATGGCCACACTCTGGCTGGGGCAGTAGGCACAGGGAGAGGAAATGGGTCTGAGAGACTTGGAAGGGCTGCAGCTCAGAATAAGGAAGAGGCCTGGGGCATCTCCTAACACACAGGAACTGCTCGTGGAGGCTCATCACCACCAGGTACTATGTCCAGCATCATTGCCCGGCTCTTCTCAAGAGCTCTGGAAGGCAGATACCACCAATGTGCCCACTTCACGGATGGAGAAAACTGAGGCCCAGAAAGGTGAACAGACATGGTTAAGTTCACACAACCGGTGAGCAGCCAAGCGGGCTGGGCGATTCTTAACCTGGACATAGAAACTGTTGATTCACACATCTGTCCCAGGGAACTGGGGAATGAAAGGGTCACCTCCGTGCCCTGCCAGCTGGCCACAGAGAGCTCTGGCTGCAGAGGCAATAATGGAGGAATGACCACTGAGTGCACACCTGCCCCATCTATGTCCATCTGGAGAGCTGGCCACTCCCCTGACCCTTTATCTCTGGCTAGAAAGCTGAGGGGTCGGGGCAGCTGCTAAATAGGAACACCCAATGGGACCAGGAAGGAGGCCCTGAGTGGAATCCTGGAGACCCAGACCACATAGGCCCAGGAGGTCTGCAGAGCCTCAGTGGCCCCCTTTGGTTCTTGCCTGTGAAAGTAGTCACAGCCCCATCACAGGCCATGGGATTGGGGCCAGCAAGATTCTGCCAGTGACATGGCCCTGAGGATTCTGCATCAGGATTCTGCAAAGCAGGACAAAGGTGGCCAAGAGGTGTGACCTTGGAGCCTGTTTGACACGCTAGAAGGTTGGCTCCATGAAGAGCTGTGTCCCCAAGTCCTGGAACAGTGCAGGGCACAGAGCAGGCACTCAAGCCCCATTGACTGAGTGATGGATAGCAGCTCTGAGCAAGCCCTCAATGCATATGGACTCCATGGCTGTGGGTGAGCTCAGCACTCAGGCCACGGATGTGACCGGGTCACCAGCTGCAGGCCTCAATGGCTCTCAGTGACATGTGTGCACCCTATCCGCCTAAGCTCAGTCCTCGTCCTGCAACTCAGCTGGGCAAGGCTCTGCTGAGCTGCTCTGTCACCTCAGAGGCAGGAGGACAGTGTTCTGTAATTATTGGCTCTTCCTTCATTCCTTCATTTTCCAAAACAGGTGGGGCCTTTCTGTCCTGTAGGAAGGGCAGAGGGAGGACACAGAGGGCTGGAGATTTGAGGGGATGGGAAAGTGAAGATAGAACTTGGATGGACGACAGAGAAGTAGGGGAAATACAAGCAGCCTTTTTAGGTGTGTGTTTATTTATTTGAACTCAGATGGATTTTCAAGTCTTTGCCGAGACTTCTGGAGTCAGGAGTGAAGGGGTGGAGTGAAGTCAGGAGCTTGGGACATGTGACTGCACACCTGTGGGGAGGAGATGGGGAAGTGCAGCAGCAAATGCTGGGCCTCCACCAGCCCATGCAGCCTTGGCAACACAGTGAGGAGGGCCTGGGGATTCTGCAGGGAATGGACATTTACGGAGCACCTATTGTATGCCAGGCCCTGCAGATGCAGCAGAAAGCAAGGGACACAGTAGGCCCTGTCCTTATGGAGTGCACGTGGCTGGACATTCTCTGCCCTCTCCTACTGCCCAGTCCCCACTGTGTGGCCTCTCTCTCTCCACCCCCACCTGTAGTGTTGGTAGTGGGGCAGTGTCCTCTCCTGGAAAGAGCTGAGTTCCAACCCCTGCTCTGTTGTCACTGTGCTGTGTGACCTTAGGCAAGTGTCTTTACCTCTCTGGATCTGAGTTTTCTCACCAATAAGTTGAGATACACCTTCTTGCCTCTCTGAGCCTGCACCCCTCAAACCTCCATTGCTGATTGACTTCACTCTATCCTGCAGAAGGGAGCCAGCCATGTGTGACCACTGTTCTCACCTTAACTTACAACCATCCGTTACAATAGGTGAAACTAACACTTAAGTCACTCTGGTATTTGGCAGAGCAAGATTCCCTCCTATTTCCTGCCTGAAACTGAAACTGTTGGCTTTATTGCTGCCCCACGACTGCAGGCTTGGGGAGAATGGGCAGACCCTGCAGAGACTGTGGCCTCCCCCAGTGAGTGTATTGACCTTTGCAAAGGGCACACTTTGAGCCTCTATTGGAAATCAAGTGCAGAGAGCATGGATGGGGGCACTCAGAGGCAAACCCAACCTGGAGGGGTCAGGAGAGGAGTGGATTGAGCCCTAGTCCTAGATGGAGGGTGGAGGGAAACTCTTAGCTCTGTCTCCTCCTGGCCACCCTTGGGCAAGCCTGTCACCCAGAAGATTGGAGATGACAGAGTCCACCACTCTCTGAGGGGTCCTGGAGGGCACCCATAGAACGCTCATGCTGGGTGTCCCCTAGAGGGATCCTCCTGGGCCTTGAGGTCTCTCAGGCCCCGTGAATTTATGCCCCATTACTGTGCAGTGCAGAAAGTAGGGGAAATTTTGCCTCTTCACCAGTAAAAGTCAACATCACCATGAAGCAAATGGCCTCTGACTGCTCAGGTACGTGAGTTATCACCAACTCAGGGCAGGCAGGGGTCTGGAAGGCCAAAACTCTGAGAAGGAGGCTCCTGAGTCATGGGGGTTTCCAAGCTTCTTGGTGTCCTCTGAGACCCAGGAATGGGAAAGACACATAGAGGAGCAGCAAGGGGAGAGCAGCCTGAGGATCTGGGATCAGGGACCACAGAAGGGCTGGTTCCTGCTTCTCTGCCTCCTGCCAAGTCACTGGACACATGTGTTAGTGTGCACTTGTCATGTTCCAGGTACTCAGTGTGAAGCAGGTTTACTATGTGCTGGTTACCAACTTTTTTGAGTCTGGTGAGATAGAACAAACCCACACACAAATTATACAAAGCAGGTGTATTACTTACAGATAGGCTGCAAGGGACAATAGAAGCCTAGGATTTGTTGTGAGCTGCTCCTCACAGGCTCAGGAAAGCTGCCCATGGTGGGTGGAATCTCATCTGTGCAGGCCTCACTAGAACTGCTACTGAGGGACCCTAGAAAGCTGCTTGGAGTAACAGGACTTGCTGAGCCCCAGCAGTGAAGGACATCCTGTTTTTGGAGGAGCTGGAACAGAGCTGGCTGTTCTGGCCAGTCCCTCTGGATCTCAGGATGTTGTATTCTCAGCACATTCTACAGTTATTCTTGAGAACTACAAGTTAGAAAGCAAGGTGGACAGGTTGGTCCAAGAACACCCAGAGAACTGTCCTGCCCTGAGCCTTCTGCTGGGGATAGACCTGGGACTGAGACAGACCCAGGCCCTGAAGCTGTGGAAATGATAGTCCAGGGAGGGCCCAACATGACCCCGACCCAGCACAGAAGCAGGGTGTTTGGGTGATCAGACCCAACACCAGGCCAGGGGGCTATGAAGTCTGGCGGAGTCAAAGGAATGAGACAAGTTAAGAGTGCATAAAGTGGGACCAGGGGGCCAATGCTAGTATGGAGGCTGCGAATGCCCCAAGCTCTGGGAGCAAACGCCCCGAGCTCTGGTATCCCACACTATTTATTGATGATCAAACAAAGAAGCAGGTGGTGAGGATGTGGGGGTTGAAAGAAAGCGATGTATCAAGCGCATGATCTACAGCTGTGACAGTTTAGTATTTTCTTTGAAGCATATGAAACATGTATGTTCTGCTACTTGAGATAATAGGGAACATGTTCTTCTAGTGTAAGGTACAATCTATCTATGAGCCTGGGAGTGCTAGAAGCAAGGAGCCAGCAAGTCTAGACATATTCCAGAGGCCACGAGGGGTTTTATGCCCTGAGCCCTGGATTCCATCCAAGCCATGAGGGGTTTTATGTCCTGGGCTTAGATTGTGGTGCGGCAGGGCAGCCTTCCACCCTTTGGCACAGAGCTTGGTGTTCCAAAGGCCACAAAGGGTTTTAGACCCTGGACCCCGGACATGTTCCAAGACTCTTTTACATTATGTCAGACATGCAAGCCCTGCCTCAGCTTTTTTCCCAACACTCAGCTTTTCCCCAACACAGGGGACTTGCAGCTGGGAGCAGAGCCCTGGAGGAGGAGGCTATTGCATTATGGGGATGGATAATTAGGGGGAAGGGTCAGATGTCAGTGGCGGTTTTCTGCCTGTATCCTCTTCTTCTCCCTCAATCACCATTATCACCATTGTGATGGTTAATGTGCCAACTTGGTTAGGCCATGGAGCCCAGATTTTTGGTCAAACACGAATCTGGACGTTGCTGCGAAGGAATTTTTTTGGATATGATTAAAATTTAAATCTGAATAATGTGACTGAACCTCATCCAATCAGTTGGAGGATGTAAGAGAAAAAAGACAACCTTCCCTGAATAAGAAGGAATTCTGCTGGCAGGTGACCTTGAAACCTGAGCCACAACATCAGCTCTTCCTGGGTCTCCAGCCTGCCAGCCTGCACTGCAAATTTTGGACTTGCCAGCCTCCATGATCACGTTAGCCAGTTCTTTAAAAGAAAACTCTGTCTTTCTCCTCTTCTCTCTCTCTCTCTCACACACACTCACACACACACACACACACACACACACACACACATTTATAGGGTTCTGTTTCTCTGGAGAACTTTAACACAACCATCATCACCACCTCCATCATCGTCACCATCATCATCATCATCATCATCATTGTCATCACAGCTCCCCCTGAATCCCCCATTGAGCCCACATGGCCCAGGCACTGTGCAGTGAAGGGCTGTGTGACAAGACCTCATTATCAGTCCTCCTCCAACAACTCCAAGAGGCAGGTCCTACCATTCCCCCATCAAAGGAGAGGAAACCCAGCACAGGGAGGTGAAGGATGTGCCCAGGTCCCTGTTTAGTAGGTGGAGGGCCCAGAGGTGGCTCCAGACCTCCACACCCCAACACAGTGCTCCCTCCACCACGACATGGTGGAGGGGTGGACATGGTGGAGAGGTCCCTCCACCCCAGGACCTCTCTCTGTGGTTGCACAGAGGTTGGCCACCATGATGACCTGACCTCAGGAGGAGAAAGCAGGATGCTTGGGGCTGGGGACTCAGCTCAGGGCTCCCCTCCCAGCTCTATCACCCTGCCTGGCAGTTGGGACCCTGGACACGTCCCTCGGGGTTTGTGGGGGGTGGGTGAGAGGACACCCAGGGAGCTCCCAGCACACATGAATGCTCAGCTCAGAGTCTCTGCCTCCATTGGGTCCTGGCCTTGGCTTCACTTGTTTCCTTCCCTGTAACCCCCATCCTGTCCTGTCTGACCCCTGCTGATCCTCCCTCCAAGATCCCCCTCAGCCTCCACCTCAGACACAGCCCTGTCAGTGCCTCCAGGACCGTCCAAGGTCCTCTGGTCACACAAGGGAGCATTCCCATCCTAGACCCAGACCCAGGGCCCTCACCAAGCAGCCTCCAGAGCCCGGTTGTCTCGAAGCCCCTTCAATGGGATGTTGGAAAAAAGTCCCCTCCTCAGGCTCTCCCAGCCCAGCAGTGACAGCTGAGTGACAGGCTGGTGCCTTCTCCTGCCCCCTCGAAGGGGATGAGCCCATTAATATGGATCCTCGTTTGTGGTCACGGAATTTTAAACTGTACTTTTCCCACTGAATGGCTTCTACTTGTTCGATCAAATAAAAATGGACACAGCCGAGCCAGATCAGAGAAAAATCAATAAGTAATAAAAGTTAACATGAGAGGAAATGCATCATCTCAATCACAGCAGGAGCCAAGAAGGCGGCTGAGGTGTGAGATGCACCAAGCCCAGGGACACGGCTGCATGGGGTGGGCTGTAGGGAGCTGGTGTAGGGGAGGGGTGGAGTATCAGGTGCGCTGGGGGAGGAGTGGAGGGAAGGGTGGGCTGGAGGAGGAGTGGAGGGAAGGGAGGGCTGGGGGAGGGGTGGAGGGAAGGGAGGGCTGGGGGAGGAGTGGAGGGAAGGGTGGGCTGGGGAAGGGGTGGAGGGAAGGGTGGGCTAGGGGAGAGATGGAGGGAGGGGTGAGCTGGGGGAAGGGTGGAGGGAAGGGTGGGCTGGGGGAGGGGTGGAGTGTCAGGTGGGTTGGGGCAGAGGTAGAATGTAGGGGGTGCTGTAGCGGGAGAGGTTGAGAGGAAGGAGAGCTGTAGGGAGAGTTGGGTGAGGGGTCAGTTGTGGGGAGGTGCAGCCTGGGCTGTGAGCAGGTCTTGGTGTTCACCATGGCCTGTGTGACTGAGGGTTCCAGGGACCAAGGTGGGGGCAGCCAGGATGAGGGAAGGGCCTGGCACCAAGCTGGTGATCATTTGGCTGTGGGTGGTGGAGGGTGGGGAGGTGGAGGGTGACATGGTGCAGACCTTGGGGCTCAGCACTCAGGTGGGCGCTCAGTGACATGTAGGAATGGGGGCGTCACTTAGAGGCTGAGCTTCCCCGATGCTGTTCTCTCTCAATCGACCCAGCTCGTGTCCTAACAGGTCTGACACCAGAGGACCAACCCTGGGGGCCGGGCAGGGGCAGGGCCTTCTGTCCTCTGGAGGACACAGCCCAGAGAAGCCCCTCCATCCCCTGACAGCTTCCCTCCAGCTCTGGCTGCTGGTGTTCTCATCCCATGTTGTCCCTGCTGTCCCATCCCTCCCCACAAATCCTCCATCGGATCTGACAACCTTTACAATGGTGGAGGACAAGCCACCCTGGAAGAATAACCACAGCTGCCACCACAGGGACTCAACTATCAGGCCTTGAACTAAGCACGTTACAGAGCCCTGTGAGGAAGGTGCTGTTACTGTCCCCAGTGTACGGATGAGGAAACTGAGGCACAAAGAAGTTAAATCACTTGCCTAAGTTCACACTGCTCATATGTCATGGACCAACCTACCCACACCCAAGACTCTCCCCATAGTTGGTGAAAAGGCCCTTGTGATGAACTTGTCCTTGCCTTATTATGAAGAAGAGGAAAGTGAGGTCCAGAGAGGGCAAGCCAATTGTCCGAGATCACACAGCACATTAGTGGCCAAGCCAGGCCTCTAGATTCCTGCCTATGCCCTCACTTGCAGGCCGCTCTGGTCACCTCCCTTTTCCAACCTGGGCAGGGAGGTGACCCAAAGGCTGGAGGAAGCCAGGCACAAAGAGGCCCAGGCAGCTCTGGAGGGCGCCATGAAATTGGAAAATGCCGACAGCTGCAAGCAAACTGCCCAGGAAGCCCGTGCTCCCTCCTTCCCACCACACATGGCACAAAAACAACCTATGAAAATGAAGGTCAGCTCGAAGTTAACAGGTTAGTAATGGTTATTGCCAGTGCTTTATTAATTAAGTGTCTTGAATACATGTAAACCTGGGCATTTAATTTAGATTTATAGGGATAATTTAGATTTATAAGACTAGTTATTATGCATTAAATATAGAAAATGTCAATTGGTTTTCATAAACATTTATTGAAATGTTTAAAAGAAAACTATGGAACATTTAATTACTTTGAATTAGTCTGAGAGCTGACAGGGAAGGTAGGAGGGTGGAGCGCCTCATCTCACAAGGCGTGGGCTTCTCTTGGGTGTCCTAATTCCATCCTCCCCTTGATAGTTATTTAAGGGAATGCAGCTGCCCCAGCACAGAGGGGGCGCACACTTAGAGATGACGCCCTGGCCTGTGTCTGAAGTGGTGGGAGGGCTGCTGGGCACGCGGGGCCAGAGTGTCGCCATGGTGGCCTTTTGGGAGGGGAGTCTGGGGCCCTGGGGTCCCGTCCCAGCTCTGGTGCTGCCTGGTCTGTGGCCTGGGGGAGCTCCCCTCTCCTATGTGCCTTTTCATCTCCAGAGCTCAGAATCAGGAGGACACAGGACCAGGGGTCTGGGAGGGGCCGTCTGGATGCCCCTGCTGGATGCTGTGGCTGTGCCTTCAGATCCTTCTTGCTCTGTTACATACACACACACACACACACAGACACATGCACACCGACACACACACACACACACACAGACACACCAACACACACACACAGACACACACAGACACATACACACAGACACAGACACACAGACACAGATACACATGCAGACACAGTCACACATAGACACACATGCGCTGACACACATACAGACACAGACAGACACATACACACACACAAACAAACATGCAGACACACACAAACACACACATGTGCTCATGCACACACACACACACCCCCCCCACAGTCCTGGGAGCATGGCTGTCACTATCCTCAAGAGGCCACGTTGGAAGAGGCCGTGGGGACCCGCGATAACCAGGCCTCACTCCAGGTTGGTCAGGCCCACACTGCAGGGTGGTTTGGAAGGAACAGAAATGAGAACAGCAGAGACTCTAGCCTGCCGAGGAGGAGCCCATGGTCTGGCGGGGACACAAGGTGCCAGCTCCCAGGGGAGCTCGGAATGTGTCCAGAGGCCACAATACATACTGGGGAAGGTGGGGAAGGAGGCCGTAGGGGTCATCTACTTCAACTCCCCTGATTTGATGGAGACCCCACACAAGTCCACAACCGGCCTCTGGGTGACAGGTGGAGAGAACTTTGGCTGTTGCCGGCTCCACTGCTGGACAGGGACCCCCAGAACCACTTGTGGGTGTAGGTTTGACTTCTGCCAGCATCTCTCCTCTCCTAATCCTCAGACTCCAGGCACCTCACACTCAGGTACTCCCTGTGGCTTCATCCCATTGTACTTGATTATGCCCAAGAATCCTGAGAAGGGCTGGAGCAGGACGGTCAGCTTCTGGAATCCTTGAGGGAAGGCTCCTTCCAGAACCTTGGATGGCCAGTTGGCCAGAGTCCCAGGGAATTGACAGCTGCTGGGAGCAGCTCCTGACCAATGCCTCTCAAGAGTTGGTGCGTGCATGCTGCAGCCCCTTCGCCCTTCAGGCAGGATCGTCCTCAGGGTCCCCAGTGGGACGGACTCCAGCTGCCCACTGTGGTGGCTGGCTTAACTGTGCATCCTCCTCTTCTCTCGCTCACTTCCTTCCTCCCCCTCTAGACCTGCCTGCATCTCCCAAACAAATACTCCTATATCTTTCTCTCAAGTTCTGCTCTTGGGGGAACCCAACATAAAAGAAGGAAAACATATTCAATGAGCACATAAATGGTTACTTATTGATGATTAATTATTGATAGGAGCTGTGAAGAATAATAAAACATAAAGGGAGTGTGAGTGGGTTTTAGATCTTGTAGAGGGAAGGTCTTTTAGGGGATGTGCTGTCTGAGTAGAGATCTGAATGAAGTGAGACATGAGACACGTGGAGGTGTGGGGTGGGAGGCAAGGGGAGCGTTCTGAAGGAAGGACAGGAGGATCAGCAAAGAGACAAGTGACCAGAGCGCTGTGGGCAAGAGCAAGGGTGATGGCCATGAGCAGGGGCGCAGTACTGGAGGGCTTGCAGGTGGTGGCCCGGTCCTGTGAGTCTATTCTAGGTTTGTGGAATGCAAGTGACCTCGTGGCATCCTTGTCCAAAAGATGACACACACGGAGGAGAAAAGCCCAATCCTTGGAGCTCTGTTGCTGCCTCTGCCCCTTGGTTGCTGTCTAACCCCAGGCACTGTCTGGGCCTCTATTTTCTCTCTGTAAAATGGAGATGATGTTGGGTGGGTGAATGGGAGAGTGCACCAGAAAGCCCCTGACTCATAATCAGGACTCAGCAAGTGCCGATTCCTCCATGGTCAGCTGCATATGAACTGAGAGGTACCAGAAAGCTCGCGTTCACCAGGCACCCATGAAAAGGTTCTTTCGGCAGCCCTGAGAAACATGAGGCTTGATTTCCTTTGTCATAGTGGTTGAGAACACGTGATCTGGAGTGAGACAGAAATGAATGCAAATCCCACCTGCACCTTGGGCAGGCCACTCAGCCTCCCCGAGCCTCAGTTTCTCACCTGTGTACAACACGGCATCAGAGTAGTTCATCCTGATAGATGGCGCATGCAAAGATTAAATGAGCTGAAGCGTGAAAATCTGAGTGCAGCCATGATTTGATATTTACCGTGTGGTTCTCCTGGAAGGTGGGGACTGGGTCCACGTATTCACTGTTGTATTGTTCCCTTTAGAGCATTTACTGACCAAATCAATGGGTCCAGCATTCTCAGCCGATCCCAGCGGGCCCCTCGGGGCAGGGACTGAGCTGTATTTGAGGGCATCTTTACTTCCCAAATTTCTAATCCTGTTCTTTCCATTTACCTGATCATCTGTTCAATCTGTTAGATGCTGCCTGTGAATCAATGTAGATCTTCACCTCTGGCCATCCATCTGCCCAGCGGGCAGAGCAGGCAAGCATGGGCTATTCTAAGTTCTGGCCGCTGGGAGGATTTCCCTTCCTCGCAATTTTTCAGCGACACTCCTGAGTAGGGTTGAAACACTGCAGAAGTCCACTTCCAGATGGTGCCAGAATATCTAGGACTACCTAGAAGTCAAGACTTAGTTTCTCTTGCTCATTTGACTGGTCATAGGGAGCCTAGTTTCTCTTGCTCATTTGACTGATCATAGGGAACCTCACACATAGGGAGGCCATTAGTGTGAGTGAAGAGGACAGCAGTGATGAAGGGGCAGGTGCTCGGGTGATGCGAGCCACTTGCACGTGCACTGCATGCGTGCTTTCAGGGCCTGCTGGAGTACAGATTTGTATACATCACTTCCACTCGATGACAAATTACTGCCACACACAGTCAGCTTTATGGCTCAGTGGATCAGATAACACCCGGCTTAGGATGGGCAGCTAATGTGTCATGGAGACTTGATGCCCGTGGAGAACAGCTATCTTCAGAAGAGTGCAAAGATCAACTCCGGTACCCTGAGGGTCCATGCTATGGAGACTTGCTACACATTCCACAGCAGCTCCATCTGTCACGGTCACTTTGAGGATCACTAGATGCCCCAGTGGCAGAGCAGCTAGCACAGCAGCCTAGACTTTCTGCGGAGCATTTCTTGCCTGGGGCCCACTCAAAATCAGCAGCTTTACAGATGAGTCAGTAAAAATGCTCAGAGCATCACACACTAAGGTGAGGAGGAGGCAGGTGTGTTGCTTCCAAAATCCAGAGAAGCCCACTAAATGTTGTACTTCTTTCTTTGCAGGCGGTGGCCTGGGCCTGCGAGTCTATTCTAGGTTTGTGGAATGCAAGTGACCTTGTGGCATCCTTGTCCAGAGGATGACACATACGGAGGAGAAAAGCCCAATCCCTGCAGGTCTGTTGCTGCCTCTGCCCCTTGGAAGGCAGTGCCAGTTGTCCGTCACTATAGAAACAATATCCAAGTGTGCCCCAGAATGTTGGACCCCAGAACCTTCATGTAGGTGTCAGCCTCCTGGACTTTAATGGGGTTTACTCCCACCATCTGGCATGCATATGTCTTGTTACAGCTTCTTAGGTACTGTCTGCTTCCTGCACGGCAAGTGCATTCTGCATGATGTCAACAGTCTGGCGAATCAGCATGATGTCCATGATGTCCTAAGTCACCAAGTCCCTTCAGTCTAGATTATGTCCTAGCAGAAGAGTTGACACAGCTCTGAAGCATGACAGGATATCCTGTTGTCCCTGCTGTGAGTTACAGTGAACTCCTTCTGGTAGTTGCCAGAACAATAGCTGCATGTAGTTCCAGGAGCTGTGCTGATTTTCTCCTCCAGGAGAGATCTGACATCTGGAATAGCAGGTGCCACCACCTGAGCAAGTTTATAATAACTCATGATCTCTCTCCAAGATCAATCCTCCTTTCTGCACAGGACACAGGCAAATTAAACGGAAACATACAAAGTGTGATAGAACTCACAGACTCACCACCTCAATATCTTTTAATATTATAGAATCTTCAAGCAAAGGGAGGTTGGTTGCTTCAAATAGGGACACAGAGGCAAAGGAGGCTTGAGGGGAGCTGGGAGTTTGAGGTTCTCAGATTAATCGGAACACTTATTCCCATCTGGGGGTCCCTCTCTTTTTCAATCAATGCCTTATTGATTTCACATAAGGGATGTGGCAAGGGTGTGAGTTCAATTTATGTTGTAATTCTTCCATCCATGAAACTGGATTGCAATGTGGATTAAATTTGGGGCTTGATTTTTAGCTATATCTTCTCTGGCTACAAAAGGCAAGACATTTCTTTAGGGCCTTTCTATGTCTCTGGTTCTCTGAGGACACTTTGATCTGAAAGTTTAAAGCTCAGAGCTTGTCGCTTTTTTTCCTAAAAACTCTCCAGCACAGTCAGAAATCGCCATCCCACCCCACGTTCCATGTCATAGGCATTGATTCTAGTGGCAAAGTGCAGTGGCTGCTTGGTCTGCTAAAGTCTTGCCTTCAACTGACATCTCTTTCCAGGCTAACACAGGTGGTAATTTAGGTAACTTTGATGCCCCTGCTTACCATGGACCACCAGTGTCTCAGTTCCCCGTCAGTTAGGTCATTGCTGTGAATCAGCTATTTAGCCCATCCCGAATCCCACCTTTGAGGGTTTATCTCCCAGGAAGAATCCTGGTGGTGCTCCGTGCTGCACCATTCAGGGTCCATTTAAGAAGCTAAACCACAACATGATCACATCCAGAGGAGGAGGGCTAATGTAGACACTGGCCATAGAAGGGTGGAAAGGGCTGAAGGAGCAGAAAGGGAAGGGATGGCAGCCCAGGGATGAGCAACTCGGGGACAGCTGACACCCAGGACTGGCAGGACACTGCTGTTGACTCTGGTTGAAAGGGGGCTGCCATGGCTGTTGCCAAGATCACAGAAGTTCTTGCTGCTGCCAGAACCATGAGCCACGGCAGCCTCCATCACCAGGAGTGAAGAGAAAGGAGAATAGCAGCTTCTCCCCACTTCTCTGGGCTTGCAACCTTCTGCCGGCACCTCCCATTGTCTGAAGCTAGGTGGAACTGGTGCTCCAGGGAGTGTGGGATTGCAGCGGGCAGGGCTTCAGCCTGGCACAGAGGCACGCTCTCCAGTGGGGAGGGAGCAAAGAGACGACTGGACACATGAGCAGCGCAGGGGCCAGGCCTTGGCTTCTGTACCAATCAGTTCCAAACCTGCTCTGTCGCTTCCTAGCTGTGTGACACTCAGAAGCAGTATCACTTTTCCCATGAATGAAAAGGGACTCATCATTGCCCAAGGATTCAATTAAGTGAAGTTTGTAACAGCGCCCATCGCAGTGCCTGGCAGCGAATCTGCCTTCCCTCCGCGCATCTTGCTTCACCTCTGTCTTACTCTCTGACCTTGAACAAGCACCTGGACCTCTCAGGGCTCTGTTTTCTCATCAGCAAAGTGAAGGGGTTTGGCCTGAGGCTTAGTAGTGACGTGCTGTGCAACATCCCTTAAAGACTGACTGGGACTGGAAGTGGAGACCAGGGAGGCTCTGGCTGCTTTGAGCACTCTGAGCTGTGTGCCTCACCAGGGAACGTGCCCACATGCCAGACAGCTCACACTTCAGCCACCTCCAGGCTGCTGTCTCCCCTGGCAACACCTACCTGGACTCTGTGCCCTTTGATGCACTCATGCTCAGCCTGGCTCAATTGACAAGAAATTGCCACGGACAGCATGCTCAGTTCACTGTGGTCTGGGAAAAAAGGACCTTCAAATTAAATCTATCATGATGATTAGGTTTGTAAGCTCTGGGGCCTTCCAGGGGCCTCAGTGCCTGAGCTTTGAGAATTGTCCTGTTTGGGATGGAATTATGAGTTTAAACCTGTTGGATTTGAGGCCTGGGGTTGCTGGAGGTGCTTGCAGAGGCCTGCGTCCCTGGGAAGCGTTGTAGCTTAGTGGTCATGGTGAAGGGCTGTTGAGTGCCCAGTCTGCCACATGCTAATCTGCTAGGGTTGTTTAGATTCTCTCTGACACTTAGTTTCTTCCTTCGTAAGGTAGGATTAATAATATCTACTGTGATCAACACATGCTGTTTTTATTCCCTAGTCATCCCTTTCTCCTCTGTGTATAGTACCACCTTTACCCTTCATTTAGGAAACTGAGCTCTTTGCACTCCCCAGGCCATGAGGTTCAGAAAGGATTACTAATCACAGCCCACATCCTGCCTCCCCTCCTTAGAGACAGTTAAAGGCCCAGCCAGGCCAATCATAGATGACAGATCCATCGATCACAGATCCATAGAGCTCTGGAAACTGACTGGTCCAAGAAATGGGCATGTGACCCAATCAGGCCAATCGGAATCCCTGTCTGGGGTTTGGTCTCAAGCTATTGGGAAACTGCAACTCTTTCTTCTCTGTGGAGTCCCAGTTGGGATGATGCAAGCTTGCAACTCCTGCCTCCCCTCTTTTGCCTGTCCCATAAGGTGGTAAAAAGGAGCAGGGACAGGGCCTGTGATGGGAGTGACCGGGGAGTTTCTGAGGAAGAGGAGGCCAGTGAGAGTGGGCGGGGCCGTGGAGAGGATGAGCCAGAAAGGTAGACAGGGCTGGATCGCTCGTGGCACAATAAGAGACGTTAAGAAAGAAGGAGATCTGATTATCTAATTTGAATCCCTGGATCCAGTCATGCCTGAAGCAGGTTTTTTTTTTGTTGTTTGCTTGTTTTGTTTTTTTTTTTTGAGATGGAGTCTTGCTCTGATGCCCAGGCTGGAGTGCAGTGGCGCAATCTTGGCTCACTGCAAGCTCCACCTCCTGGGTTCACGCCATTCTCCTGCCTCAGCCTCCCGAGTAGCTGGGGCCTCAGGCGCCCGCCACCACGCCTGGCTAATTTTTTTGTATTTTTAGTACAGACAGGGTTTCACCATGTTAGCCAGGATGGTCTCAATCTCCTGACCTCGTGATCCACCTGCCTCAGCCTCCCAAAGTGCTGGGATTACGGGCGTGAGCCACTGCGCCTGGCCCCGCCTGAAGCAGGTTTATCTCTGTCCTTCCCAGTTTTTGGAAACACTGAACTAACTCCTTCTTTAGTTTGACCACTTTAATTTAGTCTCCAACAAAAGAGTCCTAACTAACTCATCTACTTCTCTAGGGGGCTGGGGGGAATAAAAGAGGTAATTGAAGTGAAGGGCTTGGAGGATTGAGCTCAGTGGACACTGGCTTTTCTTATTGCTCCTGTCACAGTCTGTGTGTATGTCTCGAACACAGGTTGGGTTCCACTCACCTTTGTGGTCCCAGTTCCTCACACCCATTGCCTAGGAAGGCAGAAGACACTCCAGGAGAGGGCACCAGCCTGAGCAAAGGGTGGCCGTGGGTAAGCAGAGACAGACTTCCAGGCACTTGGAGCCACTGTCCCTCTGCCTCCCTGCCTGAGGGGCCCGTCAGATCCCCCACGTCCTAAGCAAGCTTCTTCTGAAGGAGACAGGAATATCTGTTTCCTCCTGGAGTGGAGGGGGTGAGTGTGAGAACTGTACTGACAATTTGTCAGCCTGGCCTCCGTGGGTGATCTGCTGCTGACGTTGTGCACCCTCACGCCTGTCCCATCCTGGTGCAGGTGCATGTCCCCCCTCACGCCTGTCCCATCCTGGTGCAGGTGCATGTCCCCCCTCAAATCCTGGATGCAGCCCAGGCCGATGGCTGCACCTGTGCAGGGCCCAACAGGGGTGTCTCAGCCCCTCTTCCTGTTCAAAATAGAAGAGCTTAGAATGGGTGAGTTGCTGTGACACTTCAGGATCATTTGTTTTACAGAGGGGGAAACTGAGGCCCAGAGAGGGCAAGGGGCTTGTCCAACGTCACACAATAATAATACAAGGACACTAATATTTAAGGTGTTAGCTTTTCTGTGCTTCCTTCTCTTGTCTTGTCAGAATTTATCAATGCCACCATCCATTCATTCGTTCTTCATTTGTTCATTCGCTAACTTACAAACAGGATGATGAAATCCCAGCTTCTCCTGAGGTGGATAAAAGACAGAAAGGGCCCTGCTCTCCTGGGGCTCCTGGCTGGTCCTTGGGCCCCACTGCTTTCTGTGCTTCTGTGGGATCTCATATGGCTGTCTCCTCACCTGGCTGGGAGCTCCTTCCAACCACGCCCACATCATCTGTCATCCGTTTGTGTCCCCAAGGCTCTGCCCAGGACTCAGCTGCCAACAAGCAATAATGATCCAGAACTCAAATGGGGCTGGGTGCGGTCGCTCACACCTGTAGTCCTAGCACTTTGGGAGGCCGAGGCAGGCGGATCACTTGAGGTCAGGAGTTTGAGACCAGCCTGGGCAACATGGCAAAACCCCAGCTCCATAAATAAATAAATAAAATAAGTAAAATAAATAAAAGAACCCAAATGGGAGCCAATTTTGGAGCGGAGTCATGGAGTCTGGCTTCAGAAGGCGTGAGCCTTCATTTCTCCACCTGTCAGAAAGAAACAGTAACACTTCCCCCATGAAATCATTCAATGAAATAAAATGTGCAAACCACGTGGGACCCAGAGGGAGTCACTGCATGTCCTACTGTGGAGCTTATCACCCCACTTCCAGGAGTTGGGAGGAGGTTCTGGGGCAGGGGCAGGGTCTCAGTCTCAGGGCCTGAGACACGGGGATTGCTCAGGAGGTGTCTGATGCACAGAGGAGGGTGAGTAAGACCATGTGTATCCGAGTCCTCTTCCACCATATCCTCCTCTGTTCCCATCTTCCGTGCTACCTCCTGCATCCTGACCATGGCCACCCTGTGACCAAAGCTCAGTATGCGCTGCCCTTCCTCCCCCTCATGCCCCTCTGGTGCCTGGAAGATCCTTGCATTCATTCATGGGTTACATCACAGACATTTAATGTGTGCCTACGATGTCCCAGGCTCTGGTCAAAGCACAGTGGATAATGAAGCGAACAAAATTGCCCCAGCCCCTGCCCTGCCTTCTGCACTTACAGCCTAGAGGGGCAAGTGGATGAGAAACAAGGAAAGAGACTAGCCTGAGAGACTGGTGCTGAGGAATGCAAAGAATATAGTTCCAACAGGGGAAGGGGAGAGAGGGTGGTTGGTCGTGAAGAGCTGGCCTGTGACAGAGACCCCATCTCTGTCATTGCTTCCCTCACCGTGGACCCCTGCCCCCTGCACAGACTGCACTGGGAGGCCTGGCAGTGGGAAGCAGAGCTCCAAGGGAAGTGGAGGTGAGGGCAGAAGAGCTGGGGAGAGAGCAGCACCCCACTCTTACAGCTGGGGCCCAGGTAGGCAGGGCCAGGGTGTAAGAATGAGGAAGCAGGAGCCCAGTCCATGCAGTCTATGTTGCAGGCAGGGCCCAGGCAACATCCAGGGTCCAGGCGACATCCAGGCTGGCAGCCAAGTAGCCCAGGCTTCTTGGGAACTGGTCTGATCCCTACACCTGTCCCTGAACCTCAGTGTCCAGGAGGTTTCACTGTGGGATCCCACAGCCTGCAGAGAGCCCAAAGGGAAGGCCTTGGAGAGTCTATTCTTTTTTTTTTTTTCCAGATATTCACTGCCAGCTCTGAGCCAGACACTGCCAGGCAGCTTGGGAGGAGGCAGCCATGATGTCCTGTAATGGGGTCCAAGTGGTCCAGGCAGAGGATGCAGAGCAGTGGCAGAAGCAGAGGGTGGAAGGGCTGACTTAGGGGGATAGAGGGACTTTACCTGGCCCTGCCAGCAGGAAAAGCCCAGTCCTCATTCCCACCAGATCCTACCCTGCTTGAGTTCCCAAGTTGCTCCACATTCCCTGACTCCCCCATCCTCTGCCATAGATTTCGAGAGCTTGGGGTCTGTCAATAAGTGATGGGAACCCAAATGAGAGCAGTCCCAGGAAAGCGGGGGCCCTTCCTGTCTTCTTAATCATGTCAGTAGAAGCCTCGTATATTAGTCTGTTTTCACACTGCTAATAAAGACATACTTGAGACTGGGTAATTTATTAAAAAAAAAAGGGGGGGTGCTTAATTGGCTCACAGTTCAACATGGCTGGGAAGACCTCACATCATGGCAAAAGGTGAAGGAGGAGCAGAGTCACGTCTTACATGGCAGCAGGCAAGATAGTCTGTGCAGGGGAACTGCCCTTTATAAAACCATCAGATCTCATGAGACTTATTCACTATCAAGAGAACAGCATGGAAAAACCAGTCTTTATGATTGAATTACCTTCCACCGGTTCCCTTCCATGACACGTGGGGATTATGGGAGCTACAATTCAAGATGAGATTTGGGTGGAGACACAGCCAAACCATATCACTGGGGTTTAATCATTCTGGTTATAATTGAACTATAATTCAGTGAAAAAACAAACGAATGAATGGTGGGATTGGTAAATTCTGACTTGGAGTAGGGGAAGGGAGCACAGAAAAACATGGTCCCCACGCCCAGGGAGCAGCCTGCAGGCCCATTAATTAGCGGAGCAGCGGTCGGCCCGCTAATCCGCCGCAGGACAATTAATTAACTAGTCACCATGTGGGGCATGTTGGCATTGCACCCCGCCAATCCAGATCACCCTGAGGACAAACATGGTCAGGTTGCAGACAGGCCTAAGTCCGTCACATGGAATCAACCAGGCCGGGGAGTCATCAGCCCCATTGGTGACAACAACAGAGGCAAAATGGGGCAGGACACAGAGCAAGCACGGGTTTGGGGGTCACTCAGATTGGGCTTCAAATCCTGGCCTGGCCACTTACTGTGTGACCCTGAGATTAGATGCTCCACCTGAGCCTCCGTTTGTCCATCTGTAATGTGTGGGTAATAATTTCACTTCCCTCATGGGCCTGTCCTGAGGATGATACTGAACCGTTTACTCTGAGCTCATTCATGCTGAGGCTCTTTTGCTCATTTTCTTCTTTTGATCACCCTCTTGTCTAGTGAACTCCTGTATACCCTTCAGAACAGAGCTACCCCCTCCTCTAATGGCAACCGTTGTTTCAGCTTGTAGCATCCATTCCTTTTGTAGCAACAGGACCTTGGTTTCTCCTGGGGAATCACTCTTGCCCCACAGTCAGTCACGTGGCCACAGAGAAGCTGATGCTGCCCTCTGGCTCCATGCAAGGCCCATGTGGCTAACACTGATTAAGTCCTCCCCATGCTCCAGGCTCTGTTCTAAGTACTTTACACGGTCACCATGTTTAAATGCTTAAATGCCACTAACAGAGAGTGAATGGTGCTGTTTATTAGCCTGGAAAGAGGTTCAGTGCAATCCCATTTGGGTAAACTGCAGCGATGAATATTTATGCAAAGAGGGCTGAGGTATCAGTCAGAACCTTGGTAGGAAATAAAATTCACCCTGGGTGGTTCAGACAGAGACGCTAAAGCAGGGACTGCTTGTGGAGGTGACAGTAGGGCCAAAAGACCATGAGGGGATGTGAGGCACCCAGAGAGCAGCAATAGCAGGAAGCTGTTGCCAGCCCTTTTGGCTGGAGGGATGTGGAGAGGGAACAGCATTTCTGGAGCCAGGTGAGAGCTGGAGCCATGTGGGAGGGGCCACCCTAGGAGCCGTGGTCCCAGCTAGGGAACAGCAGCTGCCTGAGACCTGGAGTTGAGGCAGGAAGGAGCAAGGAAGGAAGACCCCGGCCCTCCCCTCCACCAACCCTCGCTCTTGGATCTCCTCCTGGAGCCTCCCCTGGGTCACATTAGTGAAAGCCATAATGCAAGAAGCCCCCTGATATAGTCCACACAGGCTGGTCTGGGGCCCAGTCAGGGCAGAGGCGAGGAAGATGGAGCAGGCAGGGAGTGGTGGAGGGAACCCCCACCATAGAATATTCCTAACAGTGTTAAGGGTGTTAACTCTGTTGTGTTTGGGATTTTAGGGTCTTTGTATGTTGGTGTCATTTTAATTTTCACAACAAGCATAAGCCACTTTAAAACAATAAAGTTATTTATTTATTTTAAATAATGAGAATAAAGGACACTGAGGAGCCATACTGAAATGCTGAGATGTCTCCACCCTCAAGGGGAGAATATGGGTGAGAAACGGGTGAACTTGACCTCATGGCTTCACTGGGAAATAGTGTCACAGGCTCCTTGAGGCTGGGCAGATGCAGTGGTGCCGTAGTGACACCATGGGCGAGGAGTCCAGAGACCATTCAGGCTCTGCCTCAGCTGCTGACCTGCTGTGTGACCTCGAGCTGGTCCCTCTGCTTTGGGCCTTGGTTTCCCCATCCTGTACAGGGGGATGCACCCAGGGGAGATCTTTATTTCTGGAAACAATGGGTCAGGAGCCCCTGAGAAGCAAGCAGGTGTTGGTGCTGTCAGGAGGTGGCTATTCCTGGTTATCAGAGACAGATGAGTCCAAACTCATTCATCTGGAGGAAAATAATAGAGAAAAATGTCTCCTGGAAAGTGCTTGCAGAAATTCCAGGATAATTAAAACCCAGTGATGAACATTCATAGTTAAAGTCTGCTGGGACAGGTGAGAAGCCAAGAGCCAGGTCCTGCTGCAGTGGACTGGGAGGAAAGAGAAGAACCTGTGGCAGCAAGAGGAGGCCTGGCAGCCCAAGTGGGGCAGAGACCAGGACGGGGCTAGGGCAGGACCCTGACTCTGCCCCAACTCGGATGTGTGACCTTGGACATACCTCTGTACCTCTCCAAGGCTGTATCCCCAGCTTTAAAATGAAGGGGTTAAACAGATAATCCCTGTGGTCCTGCCCAGCTCTGTGTCCATATCAACTGTGGAATCTGGCAGGAGGTAAGACTTTGGGAGCAGAGATTTCCATCATCATCATCATCATCATCATCATCATCATCAATCTCATTATCATCACTATCATCATCATCTTCTTTCTTTTCTTTTCTTTTCTTTCTTTCTTCTTTCTTTCTTTTTTCTTTTTTTTTGACGGAGTTTCACTCTTGTTGCCCGGGCTAGAGTGCAATGGCAGAATCTCGACTCACCACAACCTCTGCTTCCCGTGTTCAAGCGATTCTCCTGCCTCAGCCTCCCGAGTACCTAGGATTACAGGCATGTGCCACCAAGCCTGGCTAATTTTTTTGTATTTTTCGTAGAGACGGGGTTTCTTCATGTTGGTCAGGCTGGTCTCAAACTCCCAACCTTAGGTCATCCACCTGCCTCAGCCTCCCAAAGTGCTGGGATTACAGGCGTGAGCCACCGCACCTGGCCCATCTTCACTTTCATCGCCACTGCAATCTTCAGCATTATCACCATTGTCATCACTATAAACATTACCATCTTCACTATTAACATCACCATCATTACCATGTTCACCATCATAATCACCATCATCATCACCATGTTCACCATCATCACCATCACCATCATCATCTTCACCACCATCACCATGATCTCCATTACCATCTTCACCATCACCATCACCATCAACACCATATTCACTAACACCATCACCACCATGTTCACCATCATCACCATCACCATCATCATCACCATCTTCAATATCATCATCACCATTGTCACTAACACCATCACCATCATGTTCACCATCATTATCACCACCATGCTCACCATCATCATCATCTTCACCACCATCACCATCATTATCACCATCATCTTCACCATCACCATCATCATCACCATCTTCACTATCAATATCACCATTGTCACCACTATGTTCACTGTCATCACCACCATCATCCTCACCATCATCATCATCACCATCATCATCACTAGGTAGAGTGACCTACTGGGTGCTTCCTATCTATTAGGCACAACTTGAGGAGCTTTACTTGCTTTGCTCACTGAATCTCCACTGTCATCATACTCAACTTATAGCTAAGAAAATGGAGGCTCAGAGAAACCAATGACTTGAAGGGGGCAAATAGGCAGAGACGGGAACAAGGGCTAAATGAGCCAAGAGTTCATAGTTTAACGATCACATGATACCTGCCCCTGTCTGTATGAATTGAGTCAGATCTCAGGAGACTCTTGGACCCATCAACATCACTGACAATACTCTCCAATCCTATCATGGCCCATATGGGGAAACTGAGGCCAGGGAAAGGAAGGAATTTGCCAAAAGCTATGTTTTGAACCAGAGGCAGAGCTGAGCACAGAAACCAGATCTGTCTTCTCTCTCTTCCCTCCTCTCCCACATTGCTAACAAAATTACTTCTGACCCCTGTAAATATTCTACTTATTTCACAAAGTCTTATGGACATGGGATGCCTGTGCTGGGCTGGGCACCATGAGAAGGGTGTGATGAGGGACCCAACCTAGATTACCCACAAAGTCTTTACTGTCCAGAGGTGACCACTCACAAGCTCATTGATCCAGGCTCCAGGCTTGCTGTGGAATGAGCTGTCACAGAGAAACATCCAGCAAGTGGTGGTGTGGTCAAGAAGCCATGGGATGGTCAGATTTGAGGGTCCAGGCCCGAGGGTCAGGGCCTATCCAGAAGCAGATGGCAGAGCAGAGATGCAGCCACCCCCTGAAACCCAAAACAGATCCAGGACAGATAAACTCAGGGATTACCAGACCTGGAAAGTGCAGCTTTGGAGGTGAACCCACCATGCAGAATCCAGGAGGTCAGTTCATCTAGGTGCATGGAGGTGCCAGGATTTGGCAGCCCTCCCACAAGGTGTTTGGGGAGGTGGGAGCAGCTCCAGGACCAGGAGCCAGGCCCCTGACAGCCCTTGAGGTGCCATTGATGACCTGGGAGGGAGCCACTCTCTGCCACGGTTTCAGCTTTCTCTGAGTGAGCAGTTGAGCTCATGTCACTGCAGCCGGGATCTCCCAGCAGCTGACCCAAGAAGCCAGGTGCCCCCCAGGGATGCACCAGGCCATTCAGCTGGGCTTTGGGCTGCAAACCCCCTGCTAAAGTCCCGGCACCTCGTCTCACTACAAATCGTGCTCTGGGTTCCACAGTTTATCTTGCTGACAATCAGGTTTCCCATGTGCCAAACTGGAGCTAAGGACACCCGCCTCCCAGGCTGCCGTGAGGACCAGATGAGAAGGTGTCATTTTTCCATTTCCAGAGCCATCATTTCTTGACCATGGTGGTGATGATCCTCGTGCCCTTTCTCAGAATCCCCTAAATGAGCTGGACACTGTCACTGTCCCACTTTGCCAATGGGGAAACGGAGACTCTGCCATGTCAGTTCCACACCCAGGTCCCCAGCTATGAGTGGCAAGGCCAAGACACACCACCAAACTCCAGCAGTCCTGTGCATTCGTCCACTGCCTGTGTGCCTAACCCCTTCCCCCTCCCGCAGCCCAGTCCTGCAAAGACAAAACAACGTGTCCGCTGTGAAGGGAGCTGGTACTGGCATAGTAGAAAGCAGAGCTTTTGGACAAGCATTGAACCAGACCAAGGCCGATTACATGCAGCTTTTATGATCACCCTTGCTGGGAGCAGAGACCAGAGGGCCAGGCAATCTGGTTATATGTGTTGAAATATTGCTTGATGGTCCCTCTGTGAGGGGACAGATTGGTCTGACATATTGGATCGGGGGAAGGGAGAAACAGACACAGAGAGAGGGGAGAATGTGCACAGACTCACATGTGAGGACATGGTGAGTGAGGAAATGAGCTGCTTTTGTGGGGCTGGAGTGTCCAAGGGCATTTTGAAAAACAAGGTCCTCTCCCCAAGAAGACACAGAGGGCACTAGAAGGTGTGAGACTGGCACAGCCCAGGGGCTCCTGTGGAGCACATGGGCAGGGAGACCCCATGGGGGCCAGATCTACACCAAACAGCAACCCAGGTAAATCAGCACTGACCTGTGATCCAGGTTAATTGGCACTGCCATGTGGCCCAAGTAAAAGAGCAGTGCCCTGTGGCTCAGGTAAATCAGCACTGCCCTATGTCTCAGGTTAAAAACACACACACACACACACACACACAAACCTGTGTCCCAGGGAAATCAGCAGTGCCCTGTGCCCCAGGTAAGTCAGCATGTCCCTGTGGCCCAGGTAAATCAATACAGACCTGTGTCCCAGGTAAATGAGCACTGCCCCATGACCCAGGTAAATGAGCACTGGCCTGTGTCCCAGGTAAATGAGCACTGCCCTGTGGCCCAGGTGAATCATCAGTGCCCTGTATCCCAGGTAAATCAGCACTGCCCTGTGGCCCAGGTAAATCAGCACTGCTGTGTTCCAGGTAAATGAGCACTGGCCTATGTCTCAGGTAAGTCAGCACTGCCCTATGTCCCAGGTAAATGAGCACTGCCTTGTTACCCAGGTAAATGAACTGTGTTCGGAGGCAGGGGTTGGGCTGAGGATGACATGGTGGTGACTCCCTCCTCTCCCATGTGAGGAGCTTCAAGATTTTCTTCCATCTATAAGGGAACAAATCATATTAGCTGGCTGATGGGTGACCCCTATCTGCCTCTGGGTATGAGGGATGGGACTGGGTCCATCCCCTGGCCTCAGAGGCCATCTCTGGTCCCCCGACACACACCTTAACCCCTTCTTCATGCATCCACTCAGTAAACATTTGCTAATCCCAGCTCCCTGCCCAGCTTGTCCTGGTCTCTGAGGACAAGGAGGTGAGTGGATATAGTCCCTGCCCTGGAGGTGCTTGGACAAAGCAGGGGCAGTTGGAGGATAAGGCACACACAGAAGAGTGTCATGAAAGCCTCCCACCCACCAGTATTTTCTGAGCATGCACCACATGCAGGCCCGGCAGAGGGCTTCCACACCTCCCTCCCCAGTTCTCCAGGCACCCCAGGACCACTGCTGCTTCCTGCCTTGTAGCAGTGGGAAAACAGAAGGTCAGCAAGGCTGTTACTTGTCTGAGGCCCCACAGCCAGTCAAGGGCTTCCTTTTTTGCCTATGACTGTGTAAGAAGTCATCCCAGAATGTATAGCTTACAAAACAACACCCTGCAATTTGTCAGGGCCTGGCAGGCATGGCTCAACTATGTTCCCTGCAGCATCAGTGAGGGGGACTTCCCTGGGGATGGCAGATCATTTTCTAGGTAGCTCACTCACATGGCTAACAAGTTGGTGCTGCTGTTAGCTGTGAGTTCTGTGGGCTTTGGATGGGGTTTGCTTCCTCTTCACCTGGGCCTTTATGTGGGCTGCTTGGGCTTCCTCATAGCATGGAGGTGGATGCTAAGCAGAAACACCCCAGGACAGCAAGGTGGAAGGTATATTGTCTTTTATGATGTAGCCTCAGAAGTCATATAGCATCATTGCCACTGTGGTCATGAGCCTGCCTAGATTCAAGGGGAGGTTGCATAGACTCAACTGCTGCATGGTAGGGGTGTCAAAGTCACATTGCAAGAAGAGCATGCACATGGAAGTTACTGTCAGGTCAGTGTTTGGAGGGTATAATCTGCCACAGAGGCCGAGGACTTCAACCCAGGTCTGTCCGACCCCAGGCTGAACTTGAATGGGAAAGTCCTCACCTGTATGGAGTGAGGCGGCTCTGGACAAGCCTAGCTGCCTTTCCAAGAACCAAACAGAAGAGCCAGATTCTCCTTCCCTGAGGCCTCCTTCTGCCAGCTGGGTGTGCAGATTTGTCACTTTTACTCCAGAGCAAACCATCCCATCAGTCCCTAGGGCCTGGGCTTCTCCAGGAGGCTGGAGCCAGGGCCTGGCACCATGGACATCTCTCAGGGGCGAGCTTGGCCCATGTTGCTGGGGTGCCTGGAGGAACTGCTCCGGTCCTTTTCTCAGCTAGAATTTCCCAATTCTGCACCACTCTAGTATAAGGGGCCTTCTTGGGGGGTCTGCTTTCTGATATTGGTCTTCCCCATCTCAGCAAAGGGCACCGTGACCACCCAGACCTGAGGCCTCCTGAAACCACCTCTCCCCTCTCATTTCACTCTTCAAGAGGTCTGGTGGATTCTCCCTGCACCACAGCTCCTGAGTCACATGCATCTCCCATCCCCACTGCCACCTCCTATTCCCAGTCATCTCCAGCTCTCCCTACAGTGGCCACCTAACTGGCCCCTCTCTGCCTACTCTCTGGCTCTGAACCTGGAAACTGGATCCCATTTCTCTCCTTAAAACCTCCTGTGCCAAAGGTGGCTGAATAGGAACACCTCCAGTCTACAGCTCCTAGTGTGAGCAACGCAGAAGACAGGTGATTTCTGCATTTCCAACTGAGGTACTGGGTTCATCTCACTGGGGCTTGTCAGACAGTGGATGCAGGATAGTGGGTGCAGCCCACTGAGCATGAGCCAAAGCAGGGCGAGGCATCGCCTCACCCGGGAAGCACAAGGGGTAAGGGAATTCCCTTTCCTAGCCAAGAGAAGCTGTAACAGAAGGCACCTGGAAAATCAGGTCACTCCCACCCTAATACTGTGCTTTTCCAATGGTCTTAGCAAATGGCACACCAGGAGATTATATCCCGCACATGGCTCGGAGGGTCCCATGCCCATGGAGCCTTGCTCATTGCTAGCACAGCAGTCTGAGATCAAACTGCAAGGTGGCAGCCAGGCTGGGGGAGGGGCGCCCAACATTGCTGAGGCTTGAGTAGGTAAACAAAGTGGCCAGGAAGCTCAAACTGGGTGGAGCCCACCGCAGCTCAAGGAGGCCTGCCTGCCTCTGTAGACTCCACTTCTGGGGGCAGGGCATAACCGAATAAAAGGCAGCAGAAACCTTTGCAGACTTAAATGTCCCTGTCTGACAGCTTTGAAGACAGTAGTGGTTCTCCCAGCACGGAGTTTGAGATCTGAGAATGGGCAGACTGCCTCCTCAAGTGGGTCCCTGACTCCTGAGTAGCCTAACTGGGAGGCACCCCCCAGTAGGGGCAGACTGACACCTCACAAAGCCAGGTACCCCTCTGAGACGAAGCTTCCAGAGGAACGATCAGGCAGCAACATTTGCTGCTCAGCAATATCCGCTGTTCTGCAGCCTCCGCTGCTGATACCAAGGCAAACGGTCTGGAGTGGACCTCCAGCAAACTCCAACAGACCTGCAGCTGAGGTCCTGACTGTTAGAAGGAAAACTAACAAACAGAAAGGACATCCACACCAAAACCCCATCTGTACATCACCATCATCAAAGACCAAAGGTAGACAAAACCACAAAGATGGGGAAAAAAACAGAGCAGAAAAGCTGAGAATTCTAAAAATCAGAGCGCCTCTCCCCTTCCAAAGGAACGCAGCTCCTCGCCAGCAATGGAACAAAGCTGGATGGAGAATGACTTTGACGAGTTGAGAGAAGAAGGCTTCAGACAATCAAACTTCTCCGAGCTAAAGGAGGAACTTCGAACCCATTGCAAAGAAGTTAAAAACCTTGAAAAAAGATTAGACGAATGGCTAACTAGAATAACCAGTGTAGAGAAGTCCTTAAATGACCGGATGGAGCTGAAAACCATGGCACAAGAACTATGTGACAAATGCACAAGCTTCAGTAGCCAATTTGATCAACTGGAAGAAAGGGTATCAGTGATTGAAGATCAAATGAATGAAATGAAGCAAGAAGAGAAGTTTAGAGAAAAAAGAGTAAAAAGAAATGAACAAAGCCTCCAAGAAATATGGGACTATGTGAAAAGACCAAATGTACGTCTGATTGGTGTACCTGAAAGTGACGGGGAGAATGGAACCAAGTTGGAAAACACTCTGCAGGATATTATCCAGGAGAACTTCCCCAATCTAGCAAGGCAGGCAAACATTCAGATTCAGGAAATACAGAGAATGCCACAGAGATACTCCTTGAGAAGAGCAACTTCAAGACACATAATTGTCAGATTCACCAAAGTTGAAATGAAGGAAAAAATGTTAAGGGCAGCCAGAGAGAAAGGTGGGGTTACCCACAAAGGGAAGCCCATCAGACTAACAGTGGATCTCTCAGCAGAAACTCTACAAGCCAGAAGAGAGTGGGGGCCAATATTCAACATTCTTAAAGAAAAGAATTTTCAACCCAGGATTTCATATCCAGCCAAACTAAGCTTCATAAGTGAAGGAGAAATAAAATCCTTTACAGACAAGCAAATGCTGAGAGATTTTGTCACCACCAGGCCTGCCCTAAAAGAGCTCCTGAAGGAAGCACTAAACATGGAAAGGAGCAACTGGTACAAGCCACTGCAAAAACATACCAAATTGTAAAGACCATCAATGCTAGGAAGAAACTGCATCAACTAATGAGCAAAACAACCAGCAAACATTGTAATGACAGGACCAAATTCACACGTAACAATAAAACCTTAGATGTAAATGGGCTAAATGCTCCAATTAAAAGACACAGACTGGCAAATTGGATAAAGAGTCAAGATTCATCAGTGTGCTGTATTCAGGAGACCCATCTCACTTGCAGAGACACACATAGGCTCAAAATAAAGGGATGGAGGAAGATCTACCAAGAAAATGGAAAACAAAAAAAGGCAGAGGTTGCAATCCTAGTCTCTGATAAAACAGACTTTAAACCAACAAAGATCAAAAGAGACAAAGAAGGCCATCACATAATGGTAAAGGGATCAATTCAACAAGAAGAGCTAACTATCCTAAATATATATGCACCCAATACAGGAGCATCCAGATTCATAAAGCAAGTCCTTAGAGACCTACAAAGAGACTTAGACTCCCACACAATAATAATGGCAGACTTTAACACCCCACTGTCAACATTAGACAGATCAATGAGACAGAAAGTTAAAAAGGATATCCAGGAATTGAACTCAGCTCTGCACCAAGCAGACCTAATAGACATCTACAGAACTCTCCACCCCAAACCAACAGAATATACATTCTTCTCAGCACCACATCACACATATTCCAAAATTGACCACATAATTGGTAGTAAAGCACTCCTCAGCAAATGTAAAAGAACAGAAATTATAACAAACTGTCTCTCAGACTACACTGCAATCAAACTAGAACTCAGGATTAAGAAACTCACTCAAAACCGCTCAACTACATGGAAACTGAACAACGTGCTCCTGAATGACTACTGGGTACATAACGAAATGAAGGCAGAAATAAAGACGTTCTTTGAAACCAATGAGAACAAAGACTCAACATACCAGAATCTCTGGGACACATTTAAAGCAGTGTGTACAGGGAAATTTATAGCACTAAATGCCCACAAGAGAAAGCAGGAAAGATCTAAAATTGACACCCTAACATCACAGTTGAAAGAACTAGAGAAGCAAGAGCAAACACATTCAAAAGCTAGCAGAAGGCAAAAAATAACTAAGATCAGAGCAGAACTGAAGGAGATAGAGACACAAAAATCCCTTCAAAAAAATCAATGAATCCAGGAGCTGGTTTTTTGAAAAGATCAACAAAATTGATAGACCACTAACAAGACTAATAAAGAAGAAAGAAGAATCAAATAGATGCAATAAAAAATGATAAAGGGGATATCACCACTGATCCCACAGAAATACAAACTACCATCAGAGAATACTATAAACACCTCCATGCAAATAAACTAGAAAAATCTAGAATAAATGGATAAATTCCTGGACACATACACTCTCCCAAGACTAAACCAGGAAGAAGTTGAATCCCTGAATAGACAAATAACAGGCTCTGAAATTGTGGCAATAATCAATAGCTTACCAACCAAAAAAAGTCCACGACCAGATGGATTCACAGCCGAATTCTACCAGAGGTACAAGGAGGAGCTGGTACCATTCCTTCTGAAACTATTCCAATCAATAGAAAAAGAGGGAATCCTCCCTAACTCATTTTACGAGGCCAGCATCATCCTGATTCCAAAGCCTGGCAGATACACACAAAAAGATGATTTTAGACCAATATCCTTGATGAACATCGATGCAAAAATCCTCGATAAAATACTGGAAAACTGAATCCAGCAGCACATCAAAAAGCTTGTACACAATGATCAAGTGGGCTTCATTCCTGGGATGCAAGGCTGGTTCAACATATGCAAATCAATAAAAGTAATCCAGCATATAAACAGAATCAAAGACAAAAACCACATGATTATCTCAATAGATGCAGAAAAGGCCTTTGACAAAATTCAACAGCCCTTCATGCTAAAAACTCAATAAATTAGGTATTGACAGGATGTATCTCAAAATAATAAGAGCTATTTATGACAAACCCACAGCCAATATCATACTGAATGGGCAAAAACTGGAAGCATTCTCTTTGAGAACTGGCACAAGACAGGGATGCTGTCTCTCACCACTCCTATTCAACATAGTGTTGGAAGTTCTGGCCAGGGCAATCAGGCAGGAGAAGGAAATAAAGGATATTCAATTAGGAAAAGAGGAAGTCAAATTGTCCCTGTTTGCAGATGACATGATTGTATATCTAGAAAACCCCATCATCTCAGCCCAAAATCTCAAGCTGATAAGCAACTTCAGCAAAGTCTCAGGATATAAAATCGATGTGCAAAAATCACAAGCATTCTTATACACCAGTAACAGACAAACAGAGAGCCAAATCATGAGTGAACTCCCATTCACAATTGCTTCAAAGAGAATAAAATACCTAGGAATCCAACTTACAAGGGATGTGAAGGACCTCTTCAAGGAGAACTACAAACCACTGCTCGGCAAAATGAAAGAGGACACAAACAAACGGAAGAACATTCCATGTTCATGGATAGGAAAAATCAATATCGTGAAAATGGCCATACTGCCAAAGGTAATTTATAGATTCAATGCCATCCCCATCAAGCTACCAGTGACTTTCTTCACAGAATTGGAAAAAACTACTTTAAAGTTCATATGGAGCCTAAAAAGAGCCCACATTGCCAAGTCAATCCTAAGCCAAAAGAAAAAAGCTGGAGGCATCATGCTACCTGACTTCAAACTATACTACAAGGCTAGAGTAACCAAAACAGCATGATACTGGTACCAAAACAGAGATATAGACCAATGGAACAGAAGAGAGCCCTCAGAAATAATACCACACATCTACAACCATCTGATCTTTGACAAAAATAAGAAATGGGGAAAGATTCCCTATTTAATGAATGGTGCTGGGAAAACTGGCTAGCCATAATGTAGAAAGCTGAAACTGGATCCCTTCCTTACACCTTATACTAAAATTAATTCAAGATGGATTAAAGACTTAAATGTTAGACCTAAAACCATAAAAACCCTAGAAGAAAACCTAGGCAATACCATTCAGGACATAGGCATGGGCAAGGACTTCATGTCTAAAACACCAAAAGCAATGGCAACAAAAGGCAAAATTGACAAACGGGATCTAATTAAACTAAAGAGTTTCTGCACAGCTAAAGAAATTACCATCAGAGTGAACAGGCAACCTACAGAATGTGAGAAAATTTTTGCAATCTACTCATCTGACAAAGGGCTAATATCCAGAATCTACAAAGAACTCAAACAAATTTACAAGAAAAAAACAAACAACCCCATCAAAAAGTAGGTGAAGGATATGAACAGACACTTCTCAAAAGAAGACCTTTATGCAGCCAACAGACACATGAAAAAATGCTCATCATCACTGGCCATCAGAGAAAAGGAAATCAAAACCACAATGAGATACCATCTCACACCAATTAGAATGGTGATCATTAAAAAGTCAGGAATCAACAGGTGCTGGAGAGGATGTGGAGAAATAGGAACACTTTTACACTGTTGGTGGGACTGTAAACTAGTTCAACCATTGTGGAAGACAATGTGGCAATTCCTCAAGGATCTAGAACTAGAAATACCATTTGACCCAGGCATCCCATTACTGGGTATATACCCAAAGGATTATAAATCATGCTGCTATAAAGACACATGCACATGTATATTTATTGTGGCACTATTCACAATAGCAAAGACTTGGAACCAACCCAAATGTCCATCAATGATAGACTGGATTAAGAAAATGTGGCACATATACACCATGGAATACTATGCAGCCATAAAAAATGATGAGTTCATGTCCATTGCAGGGACGTGGATGAAGCTGGAAACCATCATTCTCAGCAAATTATCACAGGGACAAAAAACCAAACGCTGCATGTTCTCACTCATAGGTGGAAATTGAACAATGAGAACACTTGGACACAGGAAGGGGAACATCACACACTGGGGCCTGTCGTGGGGTGGGAGGAGGGGGGAGGGATAGCATTAGGAGGTATACCTAATGTAAATGATGAGTTAATGGGTGCAGCACACCAACATGGCACATGTATACATATGTAACAAACCTGCACATTGTGCACATGTACCCTAGAACTTAAAGTATAAAAAAAGAAAAAAAAAGAAAAACCTCCTGTGCCTTGCCACTATTTTTTTAGCGTGATCCCAAATCCATACCATGGCCCTGAGGCCTTGATTGAATTTGCCATCTCACCTCCTCCCTATCCTGTGCACCCAATCAACCCCCAGCCACAGTGGCCCTTGCCCCATTCCTCACACATGCCCAGCTTCTTCTCACCTCAGGGGCATTGTGCTTTGTTCATCCCTCTGCCCAGAAGGCTGTTTCCATGCCGTTTGGATGCCTCTTTACTTCTTATTCTTCTGATTTGAGCTTAAATGCCTCATTTTGACCCTCTAATCTCCCTCCCCAAGAGGACCCTGTGTCAGAGGCACCAGTTGCCCCCATTTGTCCTCTTCTTCCATAGAAACAGCAGGCATGGGTGTCACTGAGGCCATAACCATGCAGAACAGGGAGAACACTTCTCCTTCCCCACTGGATGGCTGGAGTAGTCACGTGCCCCTGCCTGGCCAATGGGATGTAAGGATGAGATGTGTGCCCTAATGGGCACTGCAGTCACCCAGGGAGAGATGACGGTGCCTGGACTGAGCTGCATGCAATGGCGGTGCGGAGAGGCAGTCAGATTCTGGGTGTATTTTGAAGACAGAGTTAGCATAGTCTGCTCCAGGATTTGACATGGGGGCGGTGAAAGAAGGAGAGAAGTAAAGGTGGCCTCAAAGTGTGGTCTGGGCAGCCAAGAGAAAGAGTTGGCTTTAGCTGAGCTGGGGACACTCCTGGGGAGGAAGATGTGGAGTTCACTTTGGGCCATGGTGGATCTCTGATGTTTGATAGACATCCAGCTAGAGAGAGGAATAGGAATCCAGGCACCCAGAGTCGGAGGAGATGTAAATTTGAGAGTTGTCAGTGTATAGATGGTTTTCGAAAGCACAAGACTGGATGGCATCCCCAAGGGCACAAGTGTAGATAGTAGATGAATAAAGTCCAATCCTCAACATTAAGAGGTTAGAGACTGAGACAGCCTGGGAGGTTTCCCAGAAGCCAATGAAGGACATAGTTCAGGGACGGGACATGGCCAGCTTTGTCAAGGGAATGAACATGCCAAGTCTGCTGAGGACTTAGGGTTGATACTGCATTCAGCAACGTGGAGGTCATAGGTGACATGAAGATCATAGGTGATGTGGAGGCCATAGATGACATGGAGGCCATAGATGATGTGTAGGTCATAGGTGATGTAGAGGTCATAGGTGATGTGGAGGTCACAGGTGATGTGAAGGTCATAGGTGACATGGAGGCCATAGATGATGTGGAGGTCATAAGTGATGCAGAGGTCACAGATGATGTGGAGGTTATAGATGATGCAGAGGTCATAAGTGATATGGGGGTCATAGAGGATGCAGAGGTCATAAGTGATATGGGGGTCATATGTGGCATACAGCCATTGGTGGAGTGGTAGGAGTGAGAGCTCGAGGGGAGAGGAATTGGAGCCAGGGATAGCAGACAGCTCCTTGGAAGCATTTTCTTGGGGAAGTGTTACAGAATATGGCAGAAAGGGTGGCAATGTCAAGACAAGAGCCAGCCACACGCTCTGCACAGTGGCCAGCAGCTTTGCTCTTCACCCTCTTGGATGTTGAGCTCCTTGAGGGTGGGAAGCTCATCTGTTTTATCCTTATGTGTCCATCACCCAGTGAAGGGCTGGGTGATGCGGTCGGGCAATATTGGCAAGAGGGAGAGAGGAACGGAGGGAGGCTGGACCTACGTGCCCGACAGACCAGGGTACTTGTGTGGCCTATCGGAGGAGCTGGGGAGGTGGGCTGTGTATTAGGAGGAGCACCAGCTCCAGAACCCACAGGCCAAGGTCCCGCCCCCAGCTCCACACCCCACTAGCCAAGCGACCTTGCAGTCCCCTAACCACCCCACAATAAACATAACTGGACCTATCTGCAGGATTGATTGTGAGGTCTAGGGACAAAATATTTTTAAAAAGCCAGCATAGTCCCTGGTGACATAACTGGCCCTCAATAAAGGGCAACTCACGCCATAATACTGAAGCCCCTGGATAATGAAAATGGTGACAGTCACCTTTCGTTTAGTGCCTATTCCTGTGTTATGTGTCCTACACCCTTTGGCTCTTTCTTACTCCATACAGCAGCTCTTTAAAGCGGGGATTCCTACCCCTCCATTTTGGAGACAAGACATGGAGGCTCAGGGAAGTGAGTTTACTCAGCCAAGGTCACCTGGCCAATATATGGCAGAGCAGGGGCTTGAACCCATGTTTAGGCTGACTCCAACACCTGGGCCTTTAACTGCTCTGCTCTGTGGCCTCCCTGGGGTCAATAGCCCAAGAATCCCCTCAGTGCAATGGCAGATGCGTAATTTGTGGCCTAACCACTGCCTCCCAAATGCTGCGAAATGTGTCAGAGGTGGCGGCCTCTCAGACAAGGTGGCCTGGAGCACAGGAAGATGAATGGTCCAGCTGAGTTCTGCCCAGGGCCTCTGGCCAATCAGGTATGGGTAGAAACCTCCACCCATCCAGGCCCCAGCAAATAGGATTTCTACAAGCATGGATGGGCCGGCTGCCTGTTACTGCCAGGAGCTAAGTTGTTTCTTTATGCCACAATAAATCTGGCAGTAGGAGCCAGTGAAGGCAATGATTACTTTTATGACCTCTCTGCTGGCCCCTGATTGGGACACATCATATATCCCAGGCACCCAGGAGATGGAGTCGAGTCATTGATGGATGCCAAGGCCACTTGCAAGGCCCTTATTGGGAGCGGGGCCTGGCCACTCTCTCTGCCTGGGCTCCATGGACCTCTCCCTGCTGACCTCTGATGGACAGGAGCTTAATGAGCTTTGGCCTCAACACCCCCATGGCTAAGGACAGTGCAGAAATAATGAAGTCATTGCATAGGCAGGATCAACAGGTTCAAGTCAGGTGGTGGATGAGGGCTTTGGACGAGGGGATGTGAGAAAGCAAAGTTTATTCGGCACTGAAATGCATGGGTCACATTGCTAAGTGCTCTCCAGATTTTCACATATCAGCCTCCAGCGTTGCCGGTGAGGTGGGTACTGTGATCATCCCCGTTTTACAGACGAGGAGACTGAGGCTTTGAGAGCTTAAACAACTTGCCCCAGGTCAGAGAGCCAACAAGGTCATATAAACAGCAGCAACCAGTGTGATCCTTTGAAAAAACAGGCCAGACCCCATCATTCCCCTGCTCAAACCCTCCAGGGCCTCCTACTGCTCTGCCCATGAGCACTACACTCCTGACCATGACCTCTGAGGCCTGCCTGCCCTGGCTCTGCCGTCTCTGGCCACATCCCTCCTGCATGCTCCTGCATGCTCCAGCTTCTTCTCTTCCCCCATCACTCCGAGCTCTTTGCCTGGATACCCTTCTCCAGTCCCGCATACTTGGCTCCTGCCTGGTGTCCAGTCCCCAGATCTGATATCCCCTTCCTGAGATGCCCTCCCTGAATGCCCTGAGTGGCCCTCCAGCACCCACTGTCCCTATCTCTTTCAGGGCCCATTCTGTGTCTGTCCCTCACTGCTTTCTCACAGTGGGTGATGAGCTTGTTCATTCACTGGATATTTGTTCCCACCAGACTGTGAGCAGCGAGAGGCCAGGGCCATGTAGGTCTTGTCCTCTTGTGTCCCTTGCACTGGACATGTGCCTGGCATTTGACAGGAATTCAATGAGTATTTGTTGAATAATGAAAGTTGCAGAGCTGGGACTGGAGCTCAGGTCTGTCTGGCTCCAAAGTCTATACTTTTAAGCACATCATTTTTAGTCCTTGGATGGACCACATGGCTTGATGTCATGAGGATGGTTTCCAATGCTGGCTCAGCCACCACCATGCTATGTGGCATTGAGCAAACACCTGGGGCTCAGTCTCCTGAACTGTCCAAAAGGACGTGGACCTACATGCTTTCTATGAGTGTATTCTAAATTGGACAGCATTGGGTTCAACATCCCTCAGACAATGGGGCTGACATTGCTCAGTGGGGCCCAGGCCATTGGCCTAAGCATCTGGTTTCTGAGCCCGGTGGCTTTGCGCTGACTTTAATCTGAGGGCCTGCACCCCCACCCTGGCTGGTCCTGGTGATCACAATAGTGACTGTTGTGCATTGTCCCTAATACATTTTTTCTAATATTCTCAGCACCCCCAGAGGTGGGTATCACCAAGCCCATTTGACAGACAAGAAAGCCAAGGCTCAGGGAAGAGCTCTCAATGTCAGAGCTAGAAAAGAATCAGTCTCTGAACTAGAATTTGGGACTGACTCCAAAGCCAGTGCTCATGCAAACTCAGCAACAACAGCCAGTCTATGCCTGCACCACACCAGCTGCTTGAGGCTGCTCTCAACCCTCAGCCAGGCTGCTCTCCCAACCCTGCTATAGCTGGGCTTACCTCCACCGAGCCTCACCATCAACAGCCTCTCCAGGCCCAGGGCTGGCAGGCAGCAGGCCGGCATGAAACACTGCCCGATCATCCTAGTCTGTGAATTCTCACTGTGAGGGTGGCCTGAGTTAGCGGGAGCTCGGGAGCTGAGAACTCCATTCAAGAAAAAGGAAACTCATCTAAGTTCACCTCCTACTCTCTCCCTGGGGTGGGAAGAGGGACCTTGACCAGAAATGTCATTTTCTGCTCATTTCAAAGTGAATAATATGGCTCTCTTGGGCTGTGTTTATTCTCTTGATTTGATGCATTCTCTGTTTGAAAAGAGCTGGAGACAGAGTCGCCTCCCTGGGTCTCTTTCCTTGCTGAGCTCTGGGATCCCTTCCCCTTCCCCTTCCTCCCAAACCCACACCGCGTCCTCTGGTCAACTCTGAGTACCTCTCCCCATCAAGGTCCTTTAAAGATCCAGGTCCCCTCATGCTCCTGTCATCTTGGCCTCTCTCCTCGCCTCTGCCTCTTTTGGACCCATCCAGTGAATTTGCATCCTTGTGCAGAGATGAGGATGAGGTTGAGTATTGAGGAATCATGGAACTTCTCATTTAACCACATTCTCTGAGAGAATCTCGCAAAACGGCAAAATGTCACAAGGCTGGTGGCATGGAAAGAGCCAGGGTCTTTCCTGGGCCTCAGGATCAGGGTGACTGTGGTCCACACTCAGCTCAGCTTCCAACCTACACATTTTACAGATGGGAAAACTGAAGAGGAGGAGAATTTGTGATAAATAGCTGCTCACCTCTGCCCTGCTTGAACCAGCCTCCAAAGGACCTCTCCATCCACAAACACCTTAGTTATTTTACGTAACTTTCACGGGAACCCCTTGTGTAACTGGCTGGGCAGGTCTTATCATTATTCCAATGAATGGGTATGGAAACAGGCCCAGAAAGGGAAAGTGACTTATCCAAGGTTATTCAGCAAGAGAGCTGCAGGGCTATTTTAAGACCCAGCCCCCTAACACCCAGTGGGATCTTTTCCATGCTTCCTACTCTCTACTTTTCCCAGGACCAAATGTAGGAGGGGAGGAGATGGGGAGCCGGTGGGGTTCTGCCCCAGGACCATGGCGTGCACACTGGCTGGTGTCCTCTTTGTGCCACCCATGTCCCGCCAAGCTCAGCAAAGGACCAAAGTGACCGTTTACTTCCACTACTCTGGTCCTGAGATGTGGAGGGGCTGCCCGTAATGACCACAATGCTGCCAAGCTGTATGCTGAGTCTGGCACCAGCACTGTCCCTCCCTCCCCTGACCTTCCTGTGGTCCATACCCACTGCCCTATGCTTCAAATGCTGCTTCAGGCCTAGGCCCTCTTCATGGCCCCTGTCCAGTCACCAGTCAGCATTTGCTCCCAGCAAATGGTCTGACTTTCTTCCTGTTGGGAAGTAGAGACCATGAGGCACACACATCCTTCTCTTCCTTCTGTGGAACAGCCTATCTACCTGTTCTCAGCCATTTCGTAGCAAAGTCCACCCTCCCCCAGTGGAAGGCACCTTCCCACCTGGATCCATTCCCTCTGCCTCTGCAGGGTTCCATCCACATCCACATCTCTGGAGTTCTGGCTCCATGTATTGGTAAAAAAAAAAAAAAAAAAAAAAAAAAAAAAATATGTGCTCAGCTCTCTCCTATTGCGTTAGCTCACCCAACTCCGCCAACCAAGGCTTCTCTGCATCCAACCTGCTCAACTTTCCCCCATGTAATCTCCCTGGTCCCTGGGACCATTTCCGTTTTCTCCCCTCCCTTCCACACACTGTTCCTGGAAGTGCAAGGGCAGGTGCAGGGACAGGAGGAGTTAATGCCTCAAGAGGTGATGGTTAGTGCCCACACAGGAAGGTGGCTCTGGGGCATCTTCCACTCAGGCCTCAGAGGCTCCCCAGTGGGACTGAGCCCCGCAGTTGCTGTCGCTGTAACCCATTCTTAATACACGCTTCCTTGACTTTTCTCCCTGCCTTGCCTCAGTCGCCCCATTTCCTCATGTGTGCTCCTAGGGTCCCCTCTCAGATAAACTGCCAGCACCGGGGCCCTTGACTCAGGCCCTGCTTTTAAGCAGCTGCCCTAAGACACACACCTGCCCCTCTAACTCTGGAGGGAGTTAACTGCTCCCTCCTCCTGTTCCCTGATGTTTGTTATTGTTTCTTGATGGAGAGTTTCTGCCTTTTGCTCCAGACTGTGAGTTCCCGAGGTAAAAGCAAGCTCTTCCCAATCTCTGTGTCTCCTTAACCTGGCACGTCACCCCAGTACATCAGTGGCCAAGAAATGTTTGCTGAGTGAGAAAAGGAATGGGTGAAGGGGACAGGAGTCTCCAGGACCACCCACACTGGGTGACCAGCCCTGTGAAGCAAATTGTCCCATGGATGTGGTCCTCTCAACCCCGCCTTCTCCTCTCCATCAGGGGGCCTATCTCTGCCCACCCCTGCCTGGCCCAGAACCCTTCACCCTGTCGTGGACCCCTGTCCTACCCCCTATGATGCAGTCTGCCTGGTGCAGGCCAGGAAAAGTCCCCAGACAGGGGAGCGGGCCCCTCGGCAGGAGATTCCAGCTCTGGCTAAATAAAGGTCACAGGAACCGAGTGAATGCTGTTACAATGCGACATAATTCAGTGCTGCCTTCCAGCAGATGTCGCTTTGGAGGGATGGATTTGTCCCAGCTGGACTCTGGGGCGCTTTCTGAAGCACACAGAAGAACCACCTGCTGCTTCTGATGTGAGCAGCCCCAGGAAATGGTAATTTTGACAAATCAACTTATTCAGGCCAAACGCATGGACCCAGTTTCCAGCAGGAGGAATTACAATCCTGGCTGAGGAAGTGAAACAGCTGCTGTGGAGCCAAGCGGCCGTGCAGGCCACGTCCAGCCCCGAAGCCCCTGGGGAACAGGATGCTCCGAGCACAGGTAGCCGAGGAGTCAAACTCAGTGCCCCGGTCCTGTGAAAGACCATTTTACAAATGAGAAAACTGAGGCCAGTGGAGGCAAAGGAGCGCTTGCCCAAGGTCACACACCATGAGTCAGTGGCAGTCCCTGTCTGGGAACTTTTCCTGGGCTGTACGAGGCAGACTGCGTCATAGGGGTAGGACAGGGGTCAACGGCAGGGTGAGGGGCTCTGGGCCAGTCAGGGGCAGGCAGGGCCCTGAGCTGAATCCAGACAGCTCTGGCCCTGCCCTCCCCTATGGCTCTGAAGAGCAGGCAAGTGAGACTCGTGCTGAAATAAAAACTAAAACAACCGACATCGTGACCAACTCACAGGCTGGGCCTGCCCTTTAGCTACAGATGCTGACCTGGGAATGAGAGACTCTGGGATCTGATGCTGGTTCTGCCCCTACCTTCCTGTGTGACCTGTTTCCCCCCCATTCAAGGGGCATAATGCTCCACTTCCCAGGATGATGTGAGATCACATGAGGTCCAGGAGAAACTCCTTGGCACACTGTGTGAAAGTAAACCTGGGAACAGTGTTATCGTCACCCACACACCTGCAGCGATGGGATGCTGAGGATGGGGATGGTCCCTCGGGTGAGCTGCTAGAAGTGAAGAAGAAATCAACGCGTCTTCTTCCAGGCACGCAGCTCCGAGCCAGGGGAGGGGCCTCGAGTGGGTTATAAGTTTGGAAGCCTCAGCCATCCTCCAATAATGCAAGGGTGTCTCTGAAGCCATATCCCCCTTGCTGTTGCAGAAGGTGATATGGAATCTCAGATCTCAGGCTGCCTGTCCACAGAAACTTGGTGGTGCTGGGCTGTGGGGAAAAGACTAGGGAGGAAGATGAAGAAAAGGAGGAAAAAAGGGGATAGAGAGGAGGAGTTCTGGTTCCGTGTGTTAGTAGAAAAATGTGTGCTCAGCTGGCTTATCACTCAGTATTTGCAGGACTTTGGTCAAGTCACTTAACACTGCTAACCCTGGTTTTCACATCTGTAAAATGGGGATGAGAATGGCACCCTTTTCTGAGAGTCAGGTTGGCAAGGCACTTAGCACCACACTGGGTTCAGTTTAAGTTCTCAAAACTTGGCAGCCAGCAGTGCAGGACGAGTCCCTGGATGGCCTTGGTGACCCAGCTCTTCCCCCTTTTCTCACTTGAAGTTCTCAGAATAACTCTGCAGTGTGGTGAGAATGCAACACATTCCAAAGATTAGGAGGAACTGGCAGGAATAGCCCAGGCTCTGTTCCTGTCCCTCCTAGAGCAGGATATCCTACAATGCTGTGGCCCAGTGAGTCATATTCTCCCTGGGGTACAGAACCCAGAGCAGACTGCTTTCAGGATCTCTTGGTTGCAGTGCAAGTGGAGCACATGCAGGCAAGATGCTGCCTACCTTGGGCAGTTTTCCTGAGCCTTGGAGGACTCTCCATTAATCAAAGACTTCTTTTGTCCTTTGCTGACTTTCTATGAATAATAAAGTTGCTTCACTTAACTTGTGTGAGTGTCCTGTCTCACCAGACTTATAAAATGGATTGATACTGGTGCATAGTATTGGGCAAATGTTTAGAGTCTTCCTCTGAGATTGATAAGGGCATACAGTGAGCCTGCTTCACAAGCAGTGCAGTGGCAAAGCCAGAGTAGTCACTGCAGATCTACAGTGATGTGTTCCTCAGGGAGGGGCTACCCACTCCACCCTGCTGACCATGGGGACAGGAGAATGAACGAGCTTGTTCATGGAGAGGAGCAGAAGGGCTCGCCCAAGCTGACAAAGACCTGAAGGATAGATTCCCAGAGCACACAGGTGACAGATTGCATTTACCTACTTTTTGTCATGTTAATGGGGCTAGGAATTATTTATATCTGTCTAACTGCAATTATATTAGTGGAGACTACAGTCATGAGTTCATTGACTAGTGATGATTATAATAATTATTGTAGTAAGAAGCTGAAGGTATGCCAGTAGATCAATCAGGAAGAAATGTGAATGGAGAGCTGTATTAGACTGTTTTCACACTGCTGATAAAGACATACCCAAGACTGGGAAGAAAAAGAGGTTTAATTGGACTTACAGTTCAACATGGCTGTGGAGGCCTCAGAATCGTGGCAGGAGGTGAAAAGTACTTCTTACATGGTGGCGGCAAGAGAAAATGAGAAAGAAGCAAAAGTGGAAACCCCTGATAAACTCATCTGATCTTGTGAGACTTATTCACTATCACGAGAATAGCACAGGAAAGACTGGCCCCCATGATTCAATTACCTCCCCCTGGGTCCCTCCTACAACGTGTGGGAATTCTGGGAGATACAACTCAAGTTGAGATTTGGATGGAGACACAACAAACCATATCATTCCTGCCCTGGCCCCTCCAAATCTCATGTCCTCACATTTCAAAACCAATCATGTCTTCCCAGCAGACCCACAAAGTCTTAATTCATTTTAGCATTAACCCAAAAGTCCACAACCCAAAGTCTCATCTGAGACAAGGCAAGTCCCTTCCACCTATGAGCCTGTAAAATCAAAAGCAAGCTAGTTACTTCCTAGATACAATGGGGGTACAGGTATTGGGTAAATACAGCTCTTCCAAATGGAAGAAATTGGCCAAAATAAAGGGGTTACAGGGCCCATGCAAATCCAAAACCTAGTGGAGCAGTCAAACTTTAAAGCTCCAAAATGATCTCCTTTGACTCCATGTCTCACACCCAGGTTATGCTGATGCAAGAGGTGGGTTCCCACGGTCTTGGGCAGCTCCACCCCTGTAACTTACTCCCTCCTGGCTGCTTTCATGGGCTGGCGTTGAGTGTCTGTGGCTTTTCCAGGTGCATGGTGCAAGCTGTCGGCGGATCTACTATTCTGGGGTCTGGAGGACGGTGGCCCTCTTCTCACAGTTCCACTAGGTGGTGCCCCAGTAGGGACTCTGTGTGGGGGCTCTGACCCCACATTTCCCTTCTGTACTGCCCTAGCAGAGGTTCTTCATGAGGGTCCCACCCCTGTAACAAAATTTTGCCTGGGCATCGAGGTGTTTGCATATATCTTCTGAAATCTAGGCGGAGTTTCCCAAACCTCAATTCTTGGCTTCTGTGCATCCGCAGGCTCAGCACCATATAGAAGCTTCCAAGGCTTGGGGCTCTCACTCTCTGAAGCCATAGCCTGAGCTGTACGTTGGCCCCTTTCAGCCACAGCTGGAGCCACTGGGACACATGGCACCATGTCCCTAGGTTACACACAGCCCGGGGACTTTGCGCCTGGCCCACGAAAACACTTTTTCCTCCTGGGCCTCCAAGCCTGTGATAGGAGGGGCTGCTAAGAAGTTCTCTGACATGGCCTGGAGACATTTTCCCCATGGTCTTGGGGGATTAACATTAGGCTCCTTGCTACTTATGCAAATTTCTGCAGCTGGCTTGAATTTCTCCCCAGAAAATGGAATTTTCTTTTCTATCTCATAGTCAGGCTGCAAATATTCCAAACTTTTTTGCTCTGCTTCCCTTATAAGACTGAATGCCTTTAACAGCACCTAAGTTACCTCTTGAATACTTTGCTGCTTAGAAATTTCTTCTGTCAGATACCCTAAATCATCTCTGTCTGGTTCAAAGTTCCACAAATCTCTAGGGCAGGGGCAAAATGCAGCCAGTCTCTTTGTTAAAACATAACAAGAGTCACCTTTGCTTCAGTTCCCAACAACTTTTTCATCTCCATCTGAGACCACCTCAGCCTGAATTTTATTGTCCATATCACTATCAGCATTTTGGGAAAAGACATTTGACAAGTCTCCAGGAAGTTCCAAACTTTCCCATATTTTCCTGTCTTCTTCTGAACCCTTCAAACTGTTCCAACCTCTGCCTGTTACCCAGTTCCAAAGTCGCTTCCATATTTTTGAATATGTCTTCAGCAACGCTGCACTCTACTGGTACCAATTTACTGTATTAGTCTGTTTTCACACTTCTGATAAAGACATACTGGAGACTGGGAAGAAAAAAAGGTTTAATTGGACTTACAGTTCCACAGGGCTGGGGAGGCCTCAGAATCATGGTGGAAGGCAAAAAGCACTTCTTACATGGTGGTGGAAGAGAAAATGAGGAAGAAGCAAAAGTGGAAACCCCTGATAAACCCATCAGATCTCATGAGATTTATTCACTATTATGAGAATAGCATGGAAAAGACTGGCCCCCATGATTCAACTACCTCCCCATTGGTCCCTCCCACAACACAAGAGAATTCTGGGAAATATAATTCAAGTTGAGATTTCAGTGGGGACACAGCTAAACCATATAAAAAGCCATGAGCAAATGACTGTCATTTCTCCACCGAGACAGGTCCTCTCACCCCAAACTGCCAGAGCTTGCCCCTCTTAGCTTACTCCTCCTTGAAGTAGCTAAGGCTAAAGGACTATGGGAAGACAGGGGACTCAGAGGTGTTTTAAATAATTTTTTATTTTTTAATTGGAATAAAATGCCTGCTGAATATTTGTTTTAGACTTTGCCTCCTAAGTTACTGAGCTATGAGATGATACTTTTATATGAGGACTGTATCATCACATGTCACGGCTTATTTTGTACATAGTGACTCACACGCACAAGGAAGCAGACACACACACACACACACACACGGCACAAAGAAACCCTAAGAGGCCCCTCAGGGTATTAAAGTCTGAAATTCATGAAAAATCCTTTTTGTGGCACCCTGAGACCCACACAGGAATAATTGTCCCATTCTTGTTCTTCCAGCTCTCCTCTCCCTCCAGCCCAGCTTGTCCTGTGGACTGGGGCTCCTGAATGGATGGGAAGTTTCCATTTCTCCTGGGCATACACTGAGGAGTGAGCTGTTGGGTCATGTGGTAACTCTATGCTTAACTTTTTGAGGAACTGCTAAACTGTTTTCCACAGTGGCTGCACCGTTTTGTATTCTGGCCAACAGTGTATGAGAGTTTCAATTTCTCCACATCCTCACCAACGACTGTTGCTGTCTAGCTTTTTGCTATAGCCATCCTAGTAGGGATGAAGTAATATCTCACTGTGGTTTTGATTTGCATAGCTTTAATGAGTAATGATGTTGAGCATCTTTTCATGTGCTTATTGGCCATTTGTGTATTTTCTTTGGAGAAATGCCTATTCATATCCTTTGCCCTTTTATAGATTGGGTGGCTTGTCTACTTATTGTTGAGTTGTGAGATTTCTTTATATATTCTATATTTATTTCAGTTACCTATCAGATATATGATTTGCACAAATTTTATCCTATTCTATGGGTTGTATTTTCACTTTCTTGATGATGTCCTTTGAGGCACAAATGTTCTTAATTTTGATGAAGCCCAATTTATCTACTTTTTCTTTTTTCGCTATGCTTTAGGGTCATATCTAAAAACTACTGCCTAATCCAGGGTCATGATGATTTATGCCTATGTTTACTCATAAGAGTTTTATAGCTTTAACTTTTACATGGAGGCCTATGATATATTTTGAGTATTTTTTTGTGTATGGTGTGAAATAGGGGTACAACTTCATTCTTTTGTGTATGGATACCTAATTGTTCCAGCACTATTTGTTGAAAAGAGTATTCTGTCTCTCATTGTATTGTCTTGGCATCCTTGTTGAAAATTCACTGGACATAAGGGTAATGGTTTATCTTTTGACTGTCAATTATATTCCATTGATCTATCTTTATCCTTGTGCAAATAACCACAGTATTTTGATTTCTGTAGCTTTGTAGTATGAATCTTTCAACTTTGGTCTTCTTTTTGACATTGTTTTGGGTATTCTGGATCTTTTGAGTTTCCTTATGAATTTTAGAATAAGCTTGTCAATTTCTGCAAAAAATTGCAGCTGGATTGTGATAAGGATTCCACTGAATCTGTAAATCAACTTGCGGTATATTGCCATCTTAACAATATTAAGTCTTCTGATCCATAAACTTCCCCTTTATTTAGATTTTCCTCAATTTATTTCAAAATGTTTTGTAGGTTTCAGAGTATAGATTTTGCACTGCTTTTGTTAAATTTATTCTTAAGTATTTTATTCTGTTTGATGCTACTGCAAATAGAATTGTTTTCTAATTTCATTTCAGATTGTTCATTGCTAGCATATAGAAACACACTTGATTGTTGTGTACTGATCTTGTATTCCTTCAACTTTGCTGAACTCGCTTGTTAGAGCCAATGATTTTTGATAGATTCCTTAGGGTTTTCTATATAAAAATTATCTAATCTGCAGACAGAGATAGTTTTAATTTTTTCCATTTCCATTTGGATGCTTTTTATTTCTTTTTCTTGCCTAATTTCCCTGCCTAGAACCTCCAGTACAATGTTGAACAGAAGTAGCGAGGGTAGATATCTAGGCTTGCTTCTGATCTCAAGGGAAAGCATTCAGTCTTTCACCACTACATATTATGTTAACTGAGGTTTTTGTAGATGACCTTTGTCAGATTGAGAAAATTTCCATCATTTCCTTGCTTATTGATTTTTTTTGGTTATGAAAGTGTGGTAGATTTTGACAAATGCTTTTTGTGCATTTATTGAGATGTTAATGCAGCTTTTGCCCTTTATTCTACTAATTGATATATCCCATTGATTGATTTTCTTTTACAATGTTATCTGTCCATTTTAATTCATTTTATTTTTTCATTTAAAAAATTTTAATGAATTTTATTGTTGGAACAGTTTTAGACTTATAGGAAAAAATTTCAAAGGTAGTATAGAGAGTTCCCATTAAACCCTATACCCACTTTCTCCTGTTATTAATATTTTAGAATAGTACGATACATTTTTTACACTTAATGGACCACTATTGATACATTATTGCTAACCAAGTCATACTTTATTCAGATTTCCTTAGTTTTTACCTAATGTCCTTGGATCTCATTCAGGATGCCACATTAAAATTAGTGGTGATCTATACTTAGGTTTCTCTTGGACACACACACACACACACATACATTTTGGTGATACATAATGGTTGTACATATTTTGGGGATATATGTGGTATTTTGATACACACCTACAATGTGTAATGATTGAGCCAGGGCAATGGGGACATTCATCATCCCAAATATTCACCCCTTCTTTATGTTAGGAACATTCTAATTTCTCTTCTTCAGCAATTTTGAACTATACAACAAATTATTGTTAACTATAGTTGCCCCACTGTGCTATAGAACACCAGATCTTATTCCTTCTATTGAACTCCATTTTCATACCCATTAACCGATCCTCTGTTTTTTCTCTCCACCCCACTTACTCTTCCCAGCCACTGGTAACAACCAATCAACTCTTTATCTCCATGAGAACCACTTATTTGCTCTCACTGCATGTGAGTTAGAACAAGCTGTATTTGTCTTTGCACCTGGCTAACTTCACTTAACATTAATGGCCTTCAATTCCATCCATGTTGCTGAAAATGACAGGATTTCATTCTTTTTATGGCTGAATAATATTCCTTTGTGTATATGTAAGACATTTTCCTTATCTGTTCATCCAGTGATAGATATTTAGGTTGATTTCATATCTTGACTACTGTGAATAGTACTTCAATAAACACAAGAGTGCAGGTATCTGTTTGATATATCCATTTCCTTTCTTTTGGATAAACACCCAGCAGTGGGATTATGTGTATTACATGGTAGTTCTATTTTTAGTTTTTAGAGGAACTTCTATACTGTTTTCCATAGTGGCTATACTAATTTACATTCTCAGCAATAGTGTACAAACATTCCCCTTTCTCTGAATCCTCACCAGCATCTGTTATTTGCTGTCTTTTTGATAAAAATCATTTTAACTGGGGTGAGATGATATTTCACTGTGGTTTTGATTTGCATTTCCCTGATGATTAGCAATGTTGACCATTTCTTTTTCATATATCTGTTGGCCATTCGTATGTCTTTTTTTGAGAAATCTCTATTTACATCTTTTGCCCATTTTAAAATCGCGTTTATTTTTTCTGTTGAGTTGTTTGAGTTCCTTATGTATTCTGGTTATTAGCCCCTTGTTGGATGGACAGTTTGCAAATATCTTCTCCTACTCTGTAGGTTGTCTCTTCACTTTGTCGATTGTTCCCTTTGCTGTATATAAGCTTTTTAGCCTGAAGGAATCCCATTTGTTTATTTTTGCTTTTGTTGCCTGTGTTTTTAAGGTCTTACCCAAAAAAACTTGCCCAAATTGTCCTAAAGTATTTCCCCAGTGTTTTCCTCTCATAATTTCATAGTTTCAGGTCTTAGATTTAAGTCTTTAATCCATTTTGATCTGATTTTTGTATGTGGTGAGAGGTAGGGGTCTAGATTCATTCTGCTTGTCTAGTTTTCCTAGCACCATTTATTGAAAAGACTGTCCTTTCCTCTAGTATGTTCTTGATCCCTTTGTCAAAAATGAGTTGGCTATAAATTCATGGACTTATATCTGGGTTCTCTATTCTGTTCCATCAGTCTTATGTGTCTGATTTCCTGCCAGTACCATGCTGTTTAGGTTACTATGGCTTTGTAGTATATTTGGAAGTCAGGTAGGTGATACCTCCAGCTTTGTTCTTTTTCTTACGATTGCTTTGGTTATTTGGAGTCTTTTGTGGTCCTATACAAATTTTAGTAATTTTTTTCTATTTCTGTGAAGAATGTTATTGGTATTTTGGTAGTGATTGCAATGAGTTTGTAGATCACTTTGAATAGTATTGACATTTTAACAATTAATTCTTTCAATCCATGAGCATGGGATAACTTTTCATGTTTTTCATCCTCAATAATGAATTTCTTTCATCAGTGTTTTTTAGTTTTCCTTGTAAAGATCTTTCATTTCTTTGTTAAATTTATTTCTAGATATTTTACATTTTTTGTAGCTATTGTAAATGGAATTGCTTTCATGATTTTTTTTTTCAGATTTTTCACTGTTGGCATACATAAATGCTACTAATTTTTGTATGTCAATTTTTTATCTTGTAACTTTACTTGATTTATCACTTCTAACAGTTTTTTGGTGGAATCTTTAGGATTTTACTAAATATAATATCATGTCATCTGTGAACAAGAATAAGTTGAGTTCTTCCTTTCCAATTTGGATGCCCTTTATTTCTTTCTTTCCTAGCTGATCTGCCTAGGACTTCCACTACTATGTTGAGTAAAAGTAGTGAAAGTGTGCATCATTGTCTTGTTCCAGACTTAGAGGGAAGGCTTTCAATTTTTCCCTGTTCCATATGATGTTAGCTGTGGGTATGTCATATACAGCAGTTATTATTTTGAGGCATGTTCCTTCTGTATTCAGTTTGTTGAGAGTTTTTGTCATAAAGCGATGTTGAATTTTGTCAATTGCTTTTTCAGCATCTATTGAAATAATTGTATCGTTTGTGTCCTTTATTCTATTAAGCTGATGTATCACATTTGTTGATTTGTGTATGTTGAACCAAACTTGCATCCCTAGGATGAATCCCCTTAAGCATGGTAAATAATCTTTTTAATGAGTTGTTGAACTCAGTTTGCTAATATTTTTTGAGGACTTTTGCATCTCTGTTCATCAGATGTTTTTGTCTGCTGTTTTCTTTATTGTTGTATCCTTGTCCAGTTTTGGGATCAGGATAATGTTAGCCTTGTAGAATGGGTTTGGAAATATTCCATCTTCAATTTTTTGGAATGGTTTGAGTAGAATTGGTATTAGCTCTTCTTCAAACATTTGGTAGAGTTCAGCAGTGGAGCCATCAGGTCCTGGGCTTTCTTTGATGAGAGACATTTTATTACAAATTTGATCTTGTTACTCATTATTGGTCTGTTCAGGTTTAATCTTGGTAGGTTGTATGCATCCAGGAATTTATTCATTTCTTCCAGATTTTCCAATTTTTTAACTTGTAGTTGTTCATGTTAGTCTCCAGTGATCCTTTGTATTTCATAGTATCAGTTAATTTCCCTTTTCATTTCTGGTTTTATTTGTGTCTTCTCTTTTTTTAGTCTAGCTAAATGTTTTTCTTTTCAAAAACATTTTGTTTATCTTTTCAAAAAACCAACTTTTGGTATTTGTTTAGTCTCAATTTAATTTATTTCTGCTTGGATCTTTATTATTTCTTTCCTTCTATTAATTTTGGGTTTGGTTTGTTTTCACTTTTCTAGTTTGTTGAAGTTCATCATTAGGGTGTTTATTTGAAATCATCCTACTTTTTATTTCTTTTTTTATTGCTATAAACTTCCCTCTTAGTACTGCTCTTGCTATATCCCATAGATTTTGAGAAGTTGTGTTTCCATTTTCATTTGTTTCAGAATTTTTAAAGTTTTCTTCTTTATTTCTTCATTGGCCCATTTATCATTCAGGACCATGTTGTTTAATTTTCATGTATTTGTGTAGTTTCCAAATTTCTTTAGTTCTTGATTTCTAGTTTATTTCACTATAGTCAGAAAAGATACTTGATATGATTTCTACTTTTGTGAATTTGTTCAGACTTATTTTGTGGTCTGATGTATGGTCTGTCCTGGAAAATGTGCCATGTGTTGATGAGAAGATTGTCTATTCTACAGCAGTCAGATGAAATGTTATGTAAATGTCAGTTAGGTACATTTGGTCTAGAGTGTAGTTTAACTGATGTTTCTTTGTTGATTTTCTGTTTGGATGATCTGTCCATTATTGAGAATGGGGTGTTGAAGTCCTCTACTATTATTATATTGAAGTCTATCTCTCCCTTTAGATTTATTAATGTTTACTTTATATATTGAGGTGCTTTGGGATTGGGTACATTTATATTTACAATTGTCATATCCTCTTTGTAAATTGATGTATTTATAATTTCATAGTGACTTTGTCTCTTTTTATAGCCATTGACTTGAAGTCTGTTTCATCTGATGTAAGTGTAGCTATATCTAGTCTTTCTTGGTTTCTGTTGCAAAGAATATCTTTTCCATCCCTTTACTTTCAGTCTACATGTGTCTTTACAGGTGAAGTGAGTTTTTTGTAGGCAACATATGGTTGGGTCTTATTTTTTTATTCGTTCAGCTGCTCTATGTCTTTTAATTGAAGATTTTAGTCTATTTGCATTGATTGTTATTATTGATAGGTAAGGACTTGTTATTGCCCTTGTGTTACTTGTTTTTTGGTTGTTTTGTATAATAACTCCTGTCTTCCTTTGTGGTTAGGTGATTTTTTTTCCTGGTTGTATGTTTTAATTCATTGCTTTTTATTTTTAGTGTATCTATTATAGGTTTATGCTTTTGTGGTTACCATGGGGCTTACAAAAAACATCTTATAAATAAAACAAGTTACTTTAAACAGAAGATAACTTAGCTTTGATCACAAAGAGAAGAAAAGAAACAAAGGAAAAACTAAAAAACTCTACATGTTAACTGTATCTCCCCACATTTTGACTTTTTCTTGTTTCAATTTACATCTTTTTATATTGCCTCTTAACAAGTTGCCATAGTTGTAATTACTTTTGATAAATTTGTCTTTTAGTCTTTATACTAGAGATGTGAGTAAATTATACACCACAACTACAGTATTAGATTATTCTGAATTTGTCTGTGTATTTACTTTTCCCAGTGAATTTTATACCTTCAAATATTTTCTTCTTGCTCATTAGTGTCTTTTTCTTTCAGTTTGAAGAACTCGCTTTAGAATTCTTGTAAGATGAGTCTAGTGATAATGAATTCCCTCAACTTTTGTTTATCTGAAAAATACTTTATTTCTCTTTCATGTATAAGGGAAAGCTTTGCTGGGCACACCATTTTCAGTTGACAGGTTTTTTTCCTTCAGTGCCTTAAATATATCATACCACTCCTTTCTGACCTGTATGGTTTCTGCCGAAAAGTCTGTTGCCAGACACAACAGAGCTCCTCTCCTTTACGTTATTTGATTCTTTTACCTTGCTGCTTTTAGAATCCTCTCTTTGTCCCTGACCTTTGAGAGTTTGATTATTATATGCCTTGGGGGTGGTCTTATTTGGATTAAATCAATTTGGTAATCTCTAACCTCCATATACCTGGATATTTATATCTTTCTCTAGGTTTGGAAAGTTTTAAAAATTATTTCTTTGAATAAGTTTTCTACCCATTGCTCTTCTTCAACTCCCTCTTCAGTGCTAATTACTCTTAAATTTGCTCTTTTGAGGTTATTTTCTATATTTTGTAGGCTTCCTTAGTTCTATTTAAATTTATTTTTCTTTTTCCTCTTCTTACACTGTATTTTCAAATAGCCTGTCTTTGAGCTCACTGATTCTTTCTTCTGCTTGATCAATTCTGCTGTTGAGAGCCTTTAATGAATTTTTCAGGTCAGCAAGTGTTTTTCTCAGTTCTAGGATTTCTGTTTATATATATATATATTATTTCAATCTTTTTGTTAAATTTCTCTGATAAAATTCCTGAACTACTTTTCTGTGTTATCTTGAAGTTCACTGAGTTTCCTTAGAACTGTATTTTGAATTCTCCATCTGAGACCTCACACATTACTATCTTGTTAGGGTTGGTTACTGGCTCCTTGCTTTGTCCACTTGGGGAGGTCATAACTATGGCCTGTTTGCTGTGTTGTTTCTTGTGGACTACGCCTGTGACTGCATTGAAGGATTAGTTATTTATTCCAGTCTTTGCTGTTTGGCTTGTTTTTGTCTTTGTAGGGTATGGAGTATGTTTGCTTAGATGTTCTCTGCAATTGCCTCCCGAGGTCCCTTAATCTTTGATCTCTTCCTCCTTTTTGGCACTAGATGGTGCCTTACACTCAGAATTGCCTCAGCTCTTGCAAATATTCAGAGCGCAACCTATCCTAAATGGGGGGAAGGGTGTCCCAGAGGGGATACCCAGTTGTTTGGGAAGGATGATCCAAAAGGGGATGCCCGAGCTAGATGGGAAAGCTGGTTCATGCCCAGAAGACCCATGAAGCCTGTCTCCTACAATGTGGTGCTGCTGAACAGCCACTATAGACTTTTCCTTTGGCTGAGATAAAGAGCAGAGTTTTTCAGGTGGGGTTGCTGGTTTTGCCTCCTGCCTTTGTTTCTGGCTGCCCCCAGTGGTTTTTCTCCCTACAGGCACTTGTGATGCTTCCCATGGGTTGTGGCAAGAATGGCTTTCCTGAAAGGGAAGCCAAGATGGCAGGAAAGCTGGCTGTTTGTCTTGATCTCACTTTTTCCAGTGTAAAAACTGTGAGTACAGGAGGAATTTTCCATACACGGTGCCTGGCAGATTGAGGGAGAGGTGTTGTGGATACAGAAGTCCCTTTCTTTTACCATCTGCTCAGAATTTTTAATCTTTCTGTGGCCCCAGGGATTGTCTCAGTCTCATATTTGAGTTTGGGGATATTGCTGGTTGCAATCTTGGCGCTGGATATATATATATATATATTTGGTTTTCTGTGGAGGAGAATGAAGCCAGATTGCTTCTACTCTGCCATTTTGGTGACATCACCCTGCTTTTCACATATTAAGCCAAATTTGCATTCTGGATAAATCCTACTTGCTTATGGTGTGTAATCTTATTCACATTCAGCTTATTAGTGTTTTGGTGAGGATTTTTGCATTTATATTTGTAAAGAATATTATTCTATGGTTTTATTTACATATTAGCTCTTTTTCTAGTTTTTGTATTAGAAAAATACTGGCCCCACAGAATGAATTGGATAGTGTTTCCCTTTCTATTTGAACAATGTAGTTGTCCTAGTTGAATAAAGGATTGGTGGCTTACAACAATTGGGGCCTTCCACCCTTTTGTTACCCCCACCTGCAGAATGGACACTTGCCTCTCTTCCTGTGATTCTGAGACCACTCAAGTGAGAACCCAGGGTTAAATCCCCAGTCAGACTGGATTCTTCCCTCCCCATGTCCTACATTTTTCCACTCCCAAGTCCAGAGTCGAAGAGCAATTTTCCCACATATCTTTCCAGTTTCCTCTTCTCTTTTCCCTTTGCCCTGTCCTGCTCCAAGGCTCCGCTCACCCCTCACCTGTATTATTTCAAACGTTCCTCGCAGGCCTCTACGCTCCCCCACCTCTAGCTGCTCTGCAGAGACAGTTTTCTAAAACCCCAATAAGAGCAAGTGGTGGCCCTGCTCTGTGTCCTTCTCTGACACTCATTTCCTGAAATTCAAGGATTCCAAAAGGCATCCACTATGCACCCCTTATATCAAGGTAGGGCTTCTATATCCCCAGGGTGCCTAGAGGCAGGAGCTGAAGCAACCAGCCACTGGCACACTTCTTCTTGGAGCTTTCTAATTTAGTACTTCAAATCTATGCACATTTTCCTCTCTATGATTTATCCATGGTGTTTTAAATATTAAGTAATGGGCATTTCTCTGATCTTGGAGAAAGATGACACTCTGGGAAGATGCTCCATGCCTGCTCCATGGCTCGCTGCTGTGTATTCCCCAAGGGGACAAGGAATTAAAGTATCAGATGGGGACACCTTCTTGGATGTTAACTTTACTATAAGTTCAGGAAAAAATGCCCTTTATTACTTACTAAAACAGTCATGAAAAAGATTTCTCCAGGGATTGCACAGCACCCAGTCTTCTCTGAGCAGACCTCTGACTAACTTCCCCATATCACCATCCACCACTTCATCTCTTTGCTCCAAGCCTCATCCTCAGATCTCAAACACAGCATATGCATACACAACATAAACAGTCATGCACACACCCACCCCACACACAGCACACTCTGGGGCTCAGAACATGACACTCCAAAGTATGGTGCTTTGGCATGCTAGGTACTTTGAATTAAAGGAGATCAGAAGGTCTTGAAAGCAGATTCTTTCTGACCTTCTCCTATCTGCCTGTCTCCTGCCCTTCTTTCTCCTGCAGAGTGAGTCTGAGTCATAGGAACCAGAATTCTTCTTCCCCAAGGTGGGTCATAAAACCTAGAACTCCTCTCCCACAAAGCAAGACATAAAACATAGGTCTTCTCTCTTGAAGACCTTCCTTTCAGAGGGGCCCTGCTTATACCCAGGGTATAGGGGAAGCCAACCTACACAGAGAAGCTGAGAGGAATCCCTCTCTCTCTCTCTCTCTCTCTCTTTTTGAGATGCAGTTTTGCTCTGTCTCCCAGGCTGGAGTGCAGTGGCACAATCTCGGCTCACTGCAACCTCCACCTCCTGGGTTCAAGCAATTCTCCTACCTCAGCCTCCTGAGTAGCTGAGATTACAGGCCTGGCTAATTTTTTTTTTTAGTAGATACAGGGGTTTCACCATGTTGACCAGGCTGGTCTCGAACTCCTGACCTCAGGTGATCCTTGGCTTCCCTAAGTGTTGGGATTATAGGCCTGAGCCACCACACCCGGCCCTGAGAGGAATCTGAACAGACAGGACTTGCTGGGTTTCCCCCACTCAGTCTATTCCCATTGCATCACATCCTTTTGTTCAATCATGTTTGTACACAACTGCCCGTCTTCAACTATCCTAGGCATAAAAATAGACCATTTCCCCTGGGTGGTGGGGTCTTCATTTCCAAAGGCTCCTATATTATGTAAAACTTTGATTAAATAAATATGCTATGCTTTTCTCTTGTTAACCTGTCTTTTGTTATAGGGGTATAGCTGTATTATACCTTTCCACCCCCTACACACACTATCTCTCTCTCACACACACATTTATATACACTCACACACATACACACTCATGCACACTCACATGAGCTCACATACACATTATACACCCCCGGTCAATCAACCCTACATCAGTCACCATTCCACAGACAGGGCATAAATATCTACACAGTCCCCTCAGGCTGATGGAAAGGGACTAACATTTATTGAGCACCTACTATGTGCCAGACACCATCCTCCACCCTTTATATGTGCTGCCTCACTTCATCTTCTTACCAATCTTTGTTTACTTACTTTATTTTTTTTGAGACAGAGCTCTCCCTGTCACCCAGGCTGGAGGGCAATGGTGCGATCCCGGCTCACTGCAACATCTGCCTTCCGGTTTCAAGCGATTCTCCTGCCTCAGCCTCCCGAGTAGCTGGGATTCCAGGCGCCCGCCACAATGCCCTGCTAATTTTTTTTATCTTTAGTAAAGACGGGGTTTCACCATGTTGGCCAGGCTGGTCTCAAACTCCTGACCTCGTGATCTGCCTGCCTCGGCCTCCCAAAGTGCTGGGATTACAGGCATGAGCCACCGCGCCCGGTCCTTGTTTACTTTACAAAGAAGTGAACCTGAGGCCCAGCGAGGTACCTTGCTTCAAGTCACTTGTCACACAATTCATGGGATGCTGGGACGGATGGTTCCAAATTCTGTGGCTTGTTCCTTGCCCCACCCCATTTCCTCGATGAAGAGAAATTATCAGAGGATCAGCACCTTCTCTTTATTAGTTTGGACTAATGGAGTGAACTGCCCATAGGGTAATGATGATTTCACTGCTCAAGGTGTGTAATTGGAGGGGGTCTAGGTCCCTGCTGGATGGAGAGGGGAGGCCTGGGCACCTTCCAAGCTCCTGTGCCCAGAGGATAACTGGCCAGCATCTCCTGTAAGTGTGCCTTTTTTTCAGCCCGAGCTGTTTGTGTTTATTTCAGACCCAGCGGAATTTCTCATAAATTTCTCCTGCTCCCTCAGCTGTGCTTACAATAACCTTGAGGAAAAGATGCTTCTTCATGTACAAATCTTCTTCTAGGCTATTAGGTCTTTCTGAAACTTAAAATACCACTTGGGAATGAACAGAAAAGCTGAGGCAGAGGCTGTTTCCTGAGTTTTGGCAGAGGCAATTATCTGGGTGGAAGCCCCTGCAGGAGCCCCCCCACCCAGCCCCACTGCCTTCCTCATCCTCTGCCTTCTGGGCCTCCTGCAGAGAGGGACGGAGAGAGAAACCTGGGCCAGGCTTAGTATGAATCCCAGTGGCCGCACTCCCCAGCTGGGTGACCCTGAGTCTCAGTTTCTTCATCTATAAAATGGGATTGTAAGAGTCCCTTCATTTAAGGGTCACTGTGAGGACTGAGAAGAGAAGGGACACGGGAGGACAGGCCAAATTCTGGACACGGGAACTATGTTGTTATGGTCATGGTTTCCATTACCTTTAGTGTCTGACACCTCAGATTGTCCAAGTCGGACTTTGGATACTGCTTCCCAGATGGCAGCTTGTGTATTAGGGCATTTTCACGCTGCTGATAAAGACATACCTAAGACTGGGTAATTTACAAGGAAAAAGAGGTTTACTGGTCTCACAGTTCCACATGAGGCCTCACAATCATGGCAGAAGATGAAAGGCATGTCTCACATGGTGGCTGACAAGAGAAGAGTGAGAGCCAAGAGAAAGGGGAAACCCCTTATAAAACCATCATCTCTCGTGAGACTTCCTCACTACCACGAGAACAGTATGGGGGAAACTGACCTCATGATTCAATGATCTCCCACCCAGTCCCTTCCATGACATGAGGGAATTATGGGATGTACAATTCAAGATGAGATTTGGGTGGGGACACAGCCAAACCATATGAGCTGGAGTCTGATTCTTTCTTCAGAATTACCTGCAGGGCTTTCCAAATGCAAATTCCTGATCCCCACCTCAGGAGAATCTGATTCCTCGCTCTGGTATGAGTCTGGGGAATCTGTATTTTGTTGTTGTTGTTGTTGTTGAGACGGAGTCTCACTTGCTCTGTTGCCCAGGCTGGAGTGCAGTGGCATGATCTCGGCTCACTGCAACCTCTGCCACCCGGGTTCAAGCTATTCTCCTGCCTCAGCCACCCGAGTAGCTGGAATTACAGGTGCCTGCCACTATGCCCGGCTAATTTTTGTAGTTTTAGTAGAGATGGGGTTTCACCATCTTGGCCAGGCTGGTCTTGAACTCCTGACCTCGTGATCCACCCGCGTCGGCCTCCCAAAGTGCTGGAATTACAGGTGTGAGCCACTGCACCTGGCCTGAATCTGTATTTTAACAAGGCACTAGGAGGATTCTGGTCTTGCTGACTGCAGCCCACATGTCTGTGTAAGCTCACACTCTCTGCAGATGCAGGCATGATCCCTGCCCTGGGGGCACTGCAGGACCAGTTCTGGGTGCAGGCCTCCCCATTGGGCCTCCTCTGCTGCAGATCCTCCTCTGAGGTCTGAGTGGAGCTTGAAGAATATACCAACCACAGCCCATGCAGCCCTAGGTGGTGCCCTGGCCTGAGCCTGTCTCCTCAGTCCCTGGCCTTGGGTACTGGAGAGGGCATGAGCTCTGGAACCAGGCTGCCTGGGGCTTGGATCCTGCTCTGTCATTTATCAGCTTGTGAGGCAGCTGCAACCTGGGGGTTAGAGCATGGACCCTGACATCAGATGGCCTGGGGTCGATTCTTGGCTCTGCCAAGACAAGCTCTGTGACCTTGACAAGTCGATTAACCTCTCCGTGCTTGTGTTTCCTCCTCTATAACATGGGAATCACTGTTGTCCCTCCTTCATTAGGAGGTTTGTGAGGTCTGAGTTAACACACACAAATCACACTTGGAAGAGAGCCTGGCCACAGGTAAACACCCAAGCAGTCTTGGTTATGGTTATTAGTGTGGTGTAACCTTAGGTACTCATGCCTAAACGCCTTGAGCCTCAGTTTCCTCATCTGCAAAACAGAGAGAACAATGTCCCCCTTTGGACACTGGTGTGAATATTGATGAGATGAGATCTGTAAAGTACCTGAGCTCCTGGCACCCTGACCATTAAGACACATGGTGGGACTGTAAGCTTTGTCTCCAGCCCCTACTTCTATGCCAATGACTCATTATCTACCTGTCACTCACAAACATCCAATTGTCTCCAGTTTCACCTGATGATAATAATACAATCTTCCTGTGGGCTTATTAGAGGCACATGAGCAAATGCTCACAAAATGCTCAGTGCAAGGCTGGGCACCTAGAAAGCACTCAGAAATGGCAGATTATTATCATCAGCTAGGATGTGGGTCCACCCCTAGGAGGGTGCGGTGGTCAGGAAGGAAACCCAGCCTCTGGTGTCAGTTCTGCCCTGACAGGGAGTTAATTGGGGTAAGGTCCCTTTCCCCTAGTGAGCCTCAGTGTCCCCATCTTTAAGGCAGGCATTGAGCTGGAATGGAAGGCCTGTCTCCTCTGACTCTCTGAACACAAGCATCAACCATCACCCCAGTTTGATCCCTTTCTTGTCTGACCCTTGTCCTGTCTCCTCACCTCTCCTGCAGGCTCAAAGAATAAAATAAACCTCCTGTGGTGAGTCCCACACCAAGCAGGTAATTTGAATCCTCTGGTCCACACTGAGAGTGAGCCTATCATCTCTCTAAAAGTATCATGAGGGTTCCCAGGACAACCAGTTAAATGCTCATCACCATGGAAACCCTCACCACTCTCCAATTAGCTTCATTTCAGTCTGCATTCAGCTCATTGCTTTGACTAGGCATGGGTGGGGACTTCCAGGAGGTCACAATGGAGGGGCAGAGATGGGAAAACCATACTCTGTGGGGTCTAGTTGACAGTAGAAGAGAAAGGAAATCCACATGTGTTGAGTATAGGCTTCGTATGTTAATATGAATAAATCTATTTCACACATGAAAAATAGAGGCTCACAGAGTCATTTGCCTGAGATCACACAGCCAGTAAGAGATGGAGGCAGGACACAAACACACCTGGGTTCTCTTCCTTGAAAGCCATTCTGGGATTTGGCCGTGTGAGGCTCAGCCTGTTCTTTAGGGAAGCAGATCCTTGACTTTCCTGCCTCTGTGAGCAGGTCTCTGAGTGGCAGCAAGACTCCTCGAAGAGGCAGAAAGCAGAGCTTGCCCTGACATGCCCATCTTCTGAAGCTGCGGGGCTGCTGAGCTAGAAAGATTCTTCTAGAAACTAAATCCAGCTCCAGACTGGTCCTTGGGCAGAATAACACTCCTGGACCAAGCTGGTCAGTTTCCCCAGGTCTGATCCTGTCGGGAAGTGGTGCTGAGTGCTCCACGGTAGCCTTGCCTTGCCTTCTCCTTGGGAGGAACTCCTGCATGGTTCCAGGAGCACTGACTCTGGAGACAGACCTAGCTTGTCCAGGATCTCAACACCACGTCTTGTAAGCTGCGTGGCTTTGGGCCAGTTGCCGACCTTCTCTGAGCCTCAGCTTCCTCTGATAGCAACTGCCTTGCTGACTTGTTGCAAGGGTTAAGATGTATGTAAAGTAAGGGTCAGTTACTCTCTCTCTTTCTGTCTAACATCTTTTAATCATCGGAAATTGGCTTCCCTTCATGGCCCTTATTACAAATGGGCCATAAAATATTTTGTGTAATTCCCTGTTTATTGTCAACCTTCCCCAAGAACATCTGTAAGCCCCCTGGCTTGTGAACCTAGGGAGGGAATAAATGAAGGGATGAGTGATAGAATCTCTCTTCCTAACCTTAAACCCTCCCAAGGCTACTGTACTCTGCTCCAGGCTCTTGACTTCTGCATGCTACCTGCCTCCAAGAAAGACATCTGAGTTCTAGAAGAATCAAGCATGGGCCTGGGATCACCAGCCCAGACCTCTGGCCCCTCACTCACTCCAGTGTTCTCCCTAGAGGAGAAGGTGGGTGCTCCCACCTCTGCCTTCCCTGCTCCTGCCTGTGAATACAGACACATGTCCCTACCCTCTGAGCACTGAGACGTGCAGCCCACACTACACTGCAGGGCAGGGCACTGGCTTACTGGTTTTAAGGAATCGACTGGGCTGAACCCCATGGGTTTATTTTATTCTTTGAGTCTTTTCCCCGTGCATGGCCCCCTCATCATTGTCTGCAATGAGAAAACTGAGGAGAGTCCCTGACGTTGGCTGCCCAGGTCTGCTGCAGCTGGAGAGTAAAGGGTTAAGCTTTCGGGGGGACTTTTTCTCATCCTACAGTCTGATTGTGGCTCAGCGAGCCTTCAACAGAGATAGACAGTGTGTGTAAACTGAGGCCTCTGCAATGCAGCCTGCATAGGAAATTTCATCTTGCAAGATTTCCTGCTGCTGCAACCTGGGGTTGAGGCCTCCAGGAGGCTCTCAGGGTGGACAGAGGGAACTGCAGTTGTCCCTGTCATATCACACATGGCCCTGATTCTAGAAGGTTAGAGCAGGAAGGTGCAGCTCCCCCACGGGTTGGTCAACAGCTCCATTCACACCTGCTCTGTGGCGGGACTGTCCCAGGTTTGGAGGCCACATGAATGGGTTGGAGATTGCCTCTTCCTTCAGAGAGCTCTATGGGCTGATGGATGAATCCCAAATCTAGGCTCAGAGAATGGGTGTAACGCAGCCCAGGCCCCACAGTCAGGCAGTGGGTGGGGTTGGGACAGAACCCAGGGCTCCTGACACCCAGGCTGCCCAATCGGGACTTACTATCCAAGGTGCCAGGCCAACATCAGGGATCAGGGGACATTTTCTAGGGCGAGATCTTTTCTCCTGATAAGAAGTGTAGGTGGAGACAGAATCAAAAGGAAAAGAACTTGACCAACCCCTGCACATGGAGGTGCCAGGCACCTACTCACTGCTCCTTTTCCAGCTCTATCAAACTCTGCCCTCTAGAAACGCCCTGTACCCATTAGGAACTTTCAGGTGAAAGTTGACAACAGATTGGCTTAAAGAAAGGTAGGAATTAACTGGCTCAGCTGGCCTAGGCCTGCAGAGGTAGGTCTGCCCAGGCTTCATTTGGCCCAGGGCTTCAGGCTCTGGCCCAGGCCATGCACCCCTATGCTGCTTCATGACTCTGTTCATTCATTCTTATTGTGCCCTTCATCTGGGATTCTCATCCCCACCCTGCTCCCCACCCCTCATCCTCCAGATCCCAGCTGAAGCCTCACCTTCTGCAAATGTGAAATGAGTTGCTTCTTCTGGGGGTCCCCCTGGCAACTTATTCCCACCACCATTTTGCAGCACCATATGGTCAGGTTTTCTTATTGCACCCCCTCCACCCCCAAAACACACAGAGTTTGCCAGTTCCTTGAAGGCTTCATCTGGACAAGTCTTAATTAATTTCTCTGTTCTCAGCCTCCAGGTACTGCCTGGTTTAGAGCAAGAGCTCAATAAATATTTGTTGAATTAATGAAAATGTTTGTGTTGAAACATGACTTCAGTGAAGTTGTTTGCATTTTAACAAATGACAAGGCCCCAAGCCATAGGACCGGAGCTCTAGTGGTGGAACTCCAGGCACCAGTAAGTTAGAGACAGAAGCTTTCTCCATTCTTTAGTGCCTGGGGGAGGAACTGGCTGTCTTGGCAGGTGGAATTTTCCATTCATGACTTTCTAGCGCAAAAACAATCACATTATCTCCTGAAAAACACTAATGTGTGGCGGAAACAAATGCGTTTTCCCTTCAGCTTGCTGGTGGGAGGAAACTTCTTAGCCCTGTTGGATTTCCGTGCGCTGGTTCCAGTTGACAGAATGTTCCTTTCTCACATGCCCATGGTAATGTCTTGGCTGGCTCTCCCTGCATCCCCTCTCCCTGACCCCACAGCCTCTGGGCCCCACCTGCCAACCCAGCTCTGCCTGGCTGGGGAGGCTCCCATGTTAATTGGGAGTTGAAAGGAGGCTTGTTCTGCAGGTCAGACATTTCCACATCAAAACCACTGGCCTGGCTGCTTCTCCCCACCTGACCTGGGGCCCATCCTGACCATTTGTGACCTCCCTGGCCCTTCAGCTGAGCCCACCTCATGCCCCAGCTCTGCACACTGAGCACTCTCTCTGCCCTCAAGCTCATCCCCTCCAGCCCACCCTCTGGTCCACCCCAGAATGCCCCTCAGCAGCACAAAGCTGGCTGGTTCCCTCCCAGCTGGAAACCCTTCCCAGGCTCCCAGTGCCCTCAGCTCACAGCCCATGCAGAGGCACAGACATCAGCCAGGTGCAAACCAGCCACACAGAGGGAAGAGCATGTGCAAAGGCCCTGAGGCTGTAGCGGGCTTCACTTGTTTGAGGAACAGCAGGAAGTCAGTATGGCTGTAGGTCGGTGAGTAGCGAAGAGGGAGGGCGACAAGGTCAGAGGGGACAGACATGGGAGGGGCTTGTGGGCTGTGCCAGCAGATTTGGATTTTCCTTTGAGTAAGACCGGAAGCTGTGGAGGGCTGGGAGCTGAGCGGAATGGGATGTGCTTTATCTGTTTACAGGTTTCCTCAGGCCTCTGGGAGGCCCATGACTGGGGAGGGCGGGTCCACATGGAAGCTGGAGGCTGGTCGGGAGCCTGGACTTAGCTGTTTCTGCCTGTGGGCCCCTGACCTCGCCTCCTCCAGGTCTGGGGACCTTCCTCATTCTGTTGACCCACCTCACAGGATTCAGCCCCTACTCCTAAGCCCACTCTGGCCAGGCCCCTGCATCCTCCCCAGCCGTGAGCCGACTCTCCAGAGCCTCGTGTCTGCCTTGTCTTCTTGCTGCCCAGTCCTGGGTTCTCCTTTCCTGACCACAGTCACAGGGCTCCTGAGGCCACCCCCGATACCCAGCTTTCTGGAGCCTCTTATTTGCCTGTGGGCCTAAGAACCCATAGCCACCGGCCAGATCTATCCTCCAATCTCTGCCCCAACTACGTGGGGGTGCCCGGCCCTGAAGTAGCCTGTGAGGGGTGGAGAGATTCAGAGCCTGTGTTTGAATCTGGCCCTGCCACACACTTGCGGTGTGATGTTAGTTAAGTCTAAACCTTTCTAGGTAGCAGTTTCCTCATCTGTAAAATGGAGAGAACAATACCTACTCCAGGAGAGGTCCTGAGGATGCAACCTCACATACGGGGGCTCCTGGCAGCTCCTGGCCCCCAGAAGACTTTGCACTCACTTTGGTTCCTGTTCTGCTACCTCCTTCCTGGAAGATAAGAAGGGAAGCTCCTTCCCTCAGGTGACCCAGGAAGTCAAGGGGTCTGGATCTGTCCCTGTCTCCCAGAGCAGCGCTCTGGCCATGACAAACTGCTCTGTGCCTCAGTTTCCTCAATTATAAAATGGGAATAATAATCGTGCCCCCCTCCTCCAGTTGATGATGTGGGGACCCACTAGGTTGATCCACATGGAGCACTCAGGACAGTGCCCAGCATACTGTGACCACTCAACCACTGTGAACCGAGGCTCGAGTGTGGCCCCTGTCCCCTCCTGCTCCCCATCTTCCCCACAGTCTTTGAACATCCGGTAGAATTTAACAGCTCAAAGTGCCTCCAAGTGTCAAATTCAACACCCATATTTGGCATGTGGGAAACTGACGCCCAGGGCAGGGAAGGATCAGCCCAAGGCTGGAGTAGGGGGCAGAGGTGGGACTGGACTTTCTGCCCACAGGTCCTTCTGTTGCCTCCTTTGGGGCACTCTGTGGGGCAAAGCTCGGCTGAGAGGAAGGATTCAAGGATTGAGGCTATTGCAATTATTGTTATTGTTATATCTACAGAAATGACAGCAGATCCCACTGAGAGCCAAGGGCCAAATGGGAGACAAGAAACTCAAGTGTAGGGGGCTCAGAGGAGCTGCTCCCCAAGAGGAGAGAGTGATTCCTGCCCAGGCACTGTCCTTGCCAACTCTCCCCAGTGCTTTCCCTTTTTGCCAGCTTATTAATGCAGTTTTCACCCCTATAAACATAAGCGTGGCCTCGCTCACTCTGAACCCTCTGCTAGGCTGAGGGAAGTCCCAGATCCTGTCACCACAGATACCACTGAGTGAGGATCAAATAGAAGGTGTCAGGCATGGTGCAACCCCTCACCCACACCATCTCATCCAGTCCTCCCACCCCACAGGGCAGGAAGGTGCAAAGCCCATTTTAGAGATGAGGCAACTGAGTTCCAGAGAGGTTACGTCACCTGACCAAGCTCGGTGAAGCAGAAAGTCTCCCTGAGGAGGGAACTGAGGCTGGGAGGTCCAGGAGCTCACCCAAGGCCAGCCAGCAAGGAAGGAGGGAGCTGGGACCCTAACACTCCATGCTTCTGACCTCAGAGCTGCAGTTTTGAATCCAGGCCCAACCCCCACCTCATCCAGTAGAGGCTGAGCCTCCTCCAGCCCTGATTCCACCCTGATCCCCTTGGTCAGGGCTGGCTGTTGGGAAAGGTTGAGCTTACAGGGAGTCTTTCATAATTACAAATCAGATGACATCACCCTTGGCGAAGGGTCTTAGGTGTTATTGAGGGGACTCCAGCCTTGTCTGCTGAGGCAGCCTCATGACCACACACCAGCACCTGGCTAACTGCAGCCCAGTGTAACCCAGGGCCCCCGGGAGGACACTGGTTCTCACGGGAGCTGGAGCTGCACGGTCTCTTCAGGCCTCACTACTGCCCCTGTGGGGTGCACAGTGGGCTCCACTTTACTCCGCAGAGGCTCTCAGAGGTGAAGAGAGGCCCAAGCTCACTCAGCTGGGGAAGAGCAGAGTCATGGCAGGGCTGCCTGGGCCCAGAGCCCCAAGCCAGCCCCTCTGAGCTCTCATCCGGGGCGAGGCAGCAAGGTGGACACACATGTCTGCAGCCATGCCTGCTGCTCCCAGCTCTCCAGCACCCAGATGGCTCAGCAGCGATTGTTTCATTACTTAAGTCATATCCTGTAATTATTGCTCCTTTGGCTGGACTTTGAGAAATGATCTTAGCCACTGAGGTGGAAGGTGAACGAGGAATTGCTGGAGAAGAAGGAAAAGGGATCATCTTGATGTAAGTCGAGCTGGCTCAGGATGCAGAGAAAGACCTGAGGTCAGAGAGGTCGGCCAGGGGTCCAGGGCAGCGGGCTTCCAGCCCAGAGACTCCATCACTGACTCCTGTGTGACTAGGGCAGGCCCATGACCTTCCCTGAGTCTTGACTCTCTCCAAGACACTCCATACCCCCAGCCTCATCAGCCCTTCTCCCACAATATTGGCCATCACAAGACCTACAGCAGACCCAGCAGTTCATGACTGGATGTGTGGCCTCCCAGGTCACAGCCCGTAGAGTCTCTGTGGAGGCTGCAGGGTTGGCTCCAGGCTATGAGGTGGGAGATTTGGGCTGAGGTCCCTGGACAGGCAGATGCGGAGCTTAGAAGACAGAACGGGGCCTGAACAAGATAGGAGCCAACAGCTATTGAACTTGGGCTTGCAGGGCTGAGGTGGGGGACACAAAACCGACCTGAGTCTTAATATGCAAATGAGTTCCATAACTGGACTCCTGTTGACTGGGGGAGCTGTGCAAAGCCACGCCCTTGGAGAGGCTTCCTGCTTTCTGATGGAGTCACTCCCTGCACTTCCAGCCACATCTTCCCTTGATGATCCTACCAAAGGCCACTCCTCTCTGCTTCCCAAAGGTGTCCTGGGCCCCACTTCCTGGCTGTTCTTCCTGCTGCCTGCTCCATCTGGAATGCCCTTCCCTCCATCTGGAATGCCCGTAGGACGACCTGCGACCCATGTCCCCACACTGCTGTCTGTTGAAACACCACGTATATGGAAAGTCCTGCTCACAACAGACCTTTCCCTGACCCCTGCCCAGGTCCCGCAGCCACACGTCGCCTCTGCCTCCTATGCTCCAACCACACAGAGGACAGAGATAAAATTCTCCTGGGGTAGCACACAGGGCTGGCTGAAGACATGCACGCCCACAAACCGGGCCCTGCCACAGCAGGCTCGTGGTCAGAGCCGAGATAAAGGCCCCTCTGCCTTGGATGCTGTGATTCTATGAATTTTGAAGTGGAACGCATAGTGCTTGTCAAACCCCAAGCAGGCCCGTGTAGGGAGCTGAAGGCTCTATGTGGTTGGAGGCAGTGAGGGGGTCTCTGCAGGAGTGGAAAGAGTGTGGAGGTGAAGCCAGGCAGACAGGGTTTGCACCTGGCCTCACACTGCCTGGCTGCATGGCCTGGGGCCAGTCTCCTCCCATCTCTGAGTCTGTCTCCTCATCTGTGGGATGAGGGTGGTGACGCCCACTGACCCGACAGTTGCCTGACCCTCACTAAGGTGCTCAATCAGTGTGAAACTGATTGTCCCCAAGGACCGTTGCTTATGTGTTACTTGGGTGCCCACGATATTTCTGGCATGCGGTCATGTGTGAACCCACCCCAGCCCTTTTGAAGCCACACAGAACAGGACAACCCGGTTGCCACTGGGGCCTCAGGAGGCTCTGTCTCAACATGGTAGACAATGGGAAGAAACAGTCCAGCAGCCAAAAATAACCTGGAGAGGAATTTCAGCTTTTATTTCCCTCTTTCAAGGAAAATTAAGGGCTTATAGCCCTTAATATCTGGCTTATAGCCCCTGTAGCATTTCCTGAAGTCCCCACTTCTCAGAAGGGAAAGCTGCAGAGCCCTTCACGAAGCCACATCTGCAAACTGTTCCCTGATGAGGAGCTTGCTGGCTCTTTCCTCTGCCTCCTCCCCTCTTCGCCAGCTTCTCCTGCTCCCTCCCCAATCTTCTTCATTATACAGATTAATTTATCTTTCCAGATCCTCTCCACTCTCACCTCTCCTGATTCCGCAGTCCCCACGACTTTGGAGCCATCTCACAAAGATAATGTTCCCCTTTGAGGGCAGGAGAAGGGAAGAAGCGAGGTGGGCTGAGATAAAATTCTCCTGGGGTAGCACACAGGGCTGGCTGCAGATGTGCATGCCCACAAACCGGGCCCTGCCACAGCAGGCTCACAATCAGAGCCAAGATAAAGGCCCCTCTGCGTTGGATGCTGTGATTCTATGAATTTTGAAGTGGAACGTTTGGTGCTTGTCAAACCCCAAGCAGGCCCAGGAGGGGAGCTGAAGCCTCTGTGTGGTTGGAGGCAGTGAGGGGGTCTGGGACCTAGAGAGACTAGCCAAGGAGGAGGGGCCTCCCCTTCCCCACCTAGGCCCCTTCACCAGGGCACACTGCAAGGCACCCATGTCTGTGCCAAGGTCTGTGCTGGACACTAGAGGTCTGAGTGAAGTGACTAGGACCTTGCCCCACTCACCCAGCCCCTGCCAGCTTGTGCCTCCACTCCTGCACGTGGCACGGGCTCCTGCAGTTCCGCTGAGCTCTGGGGGCGCCCTGGTCTGGGAGACAGAGATGGGGTGCACAAGCAGAAGCGGTGCTTGGAGACAGAGCTACAGTTCCATTCAAAGCAAAACAATGCCACCGCACTGCGATGACTGGTATGAGTCACTGTGATGCCTCCGAGCTGAGCCTCAGTGTTGTCACCTGACACTGACTGTGAGGAGTAAATGAGACAGTGCAGAAAGAGGACAGAACCCCATGAACCCAGCTGTGAGGCTCTGTCACCTTCTCCAGCCACGCCTCCCTAAAGAGCCCTGCTCTTCTGTGCACATCAGCGAACACCAGCACCATGGCTGGTCCCTCAGGGCAGGGCATGGAGGCCTCGCCTGCCTCTCCTCACAGGTCTTAGCTCACTGGTAGTAATGTAAGGAGCCACAAAGAACAGGGTGACCAAGTCATCCTCGTGGCCTGGGACTTCCCTGGTTTCAGCGCTGGAAGTGCCTCATACCAAGAATGCACTCGGTCCCTGCCAACTAGAAATGATTAGTTACTTTACTAAGGACAGAGTTGACCAGAGTAGGGTCTGGGCTCAAGCAGATGGGGAATTCGGGGAGCATTCAGAATTGAGGCCTCCCTCAGCCTCCCCCACTGTCCAGGTGAGAGGGCACAGGTGGGAGTTTACCTGATTACCACACGGGGCCAAGGCAGGGCTGACAGACCCAGCCAGGTCTGCACGCTTCTCTGAGTATCCCAGCTTGAAACAGTGAAAGGCGCAGGTACTTACAGACAGAGCCACAACTCAATTCAAAGCAAAGCAATTCCATCACATTGTAATGACTCCATGGTTTACACACTCACTCGGTAGGTTTTATGCTGCAAATGAATTCTTTTTAAAGAGCTGTATCTTTTCAGGAGTTCACGACTTTTCTCGATTTATCTCCCTTAACAGATCTTCCGCAAGAATGAACAAGAGATGCTCTTATTTAAAAGAAAAGAAACAGAAAAGGTTATCAGCTAGTAGAGAGGAAATTCTGCTCTTAACATAATGTAGCTTAAAAGGAAATGCTGCATTTTGTCAAAGAGTCAGCGATGAGCCTCTTATCACATATTTGCTCATAAAGGCAGAAAGGAAGAATGCTAGCATGCCAGTGTCCCATCATTAACAGGTGGAGGAGAAGAGCAGGTGGAGGAGAACGATTTCTGTGGGATTCTCAAAGTAAATGGGCAATTTTCATGCACATGGAGAATCTATTTCTGCAGACTGAATTCAGGCCAGACCTGCTCTGTCAAAGCCTGACAGAGAGACCCGAGATGGCGAGGGCGGGAGAGGGACAGCGGAGGACCGTGCTATGGCTTGAGTGTGTTTCCCAAAGTTCCTTGTGTTGGAAACATAATCCCTCATGCAACAGTGTGGAGATGTGGGATCTTTCAGTGATGAATGGATGAATGTGAAATGAATTCACGTCATTATGGTGGGAGTGGGTCTGCTATAAAAACAAGGTAAGCCCCTTCTTACCCTCTCTCACGCACTCTCTCACCATGTGATGCCCTATGCCACATTATGACACAGCAAAAAGGCCCTCACCTAGTGCAGCCCCTCAGTCTTGGACTCCCCAGCCTCCAGAACCATGAACCGAATAAACCTCTATTGTGGATAAATTACTCAGCCTACAATGTTCTGTTTCAGCCACAGAAAATGGCTGAAACATTTGGGATTCTGGAAGCGACAGGCAGAGCGAATGAGAGCTGTGGAAATGATAACCCCTCCATGGGTCCAGACTTCACTGTCTAAAAGGTCACTCTAGACCCCCAGCTCAGGGTGATGCCTGCTGCCTTTGATCAGGTGAGTCTTCTGTGCCTGTGTCAGACACTTACAAAGAATAACCAAGAGTTGGAGGGCGATGCATCATTTCATGAAAGAGGAAATTGAGGCTAAGGGAAGGGGAGGAACCTGCCCCGGGTCACACATCCAGCAGGCAGTGAAGCGGGACACGAGTCCCAGATGTGGGACTGTGGAGCCCACAGCCCTGACCCCTGGGGTGTCCTGACTGGGGATTGGGGAGGGAGCCCGTCTATCAGGTGCTGGGCTGAGCATGTTACCTGGTAAAGGTTATCTCACTCCCTACTGCAGTCCTGGGAGGGGGCATTCTTATCCCCACCCCTGGCTCAGAGCAGTGAGGTCACTGGCCGCCCGGGGCCATGGAACCCTGTGCTTGGAGGAGGGTCCAATTCCCTCCACTCACGCCACACCCAGGGGCTCTTCCCTGCAGAGTGGCCCCTGAGACACAGCATTTCCAGAGCACCCTGCCCCTCTCTCCTTCCTGTGCCTGCCAGCACTCAGGCTCCCACCCCTCACCCTGGTGCTGCTTCCAGGCCCCTTGCTGGGCTCACCCACCATTACTGCAGCATCTCTGCCTGGTCTGAGAGGAGTCTCTGCTGCTGGGCTGATGGGAGAGAGGCTGGTTCACCCCTTCCAGGCAGTGTGAGCTTTAACAGGTGCTCCCGGAGACAGCGCACTCCACTGCAGTGGCCACACACAGCTTAAGAGTTGGACCTGGGGTACCATGTTGTCCAGAGGCGTGATGCCCTGGTCAGGGGACAGAGGTGATGGGAGAGAAAGAGTTATTTATTCTTTGCGGGCTGCCTGGGGTTGTGTCCAGCTTAGGCCCTGTCTTACTGTGTGATCTTGGACTGTAACTCCCCCAGTCCCCCTTCCCATGCTGCCCCAGACCTCTCTGACTATAAGGTTATATGGTGGGTTAACTCAAGGGCCGTTCCTAGCCTCAATTCTCTTGGAGCCCCTGAGCCCTGGATGAGGGGTTCCACTACATTTCTGCAATCCAGGACGGCCTGGGCCCCTGGAAGTTCAGGGAGCTCACAAGAGAGCCCGAGAGAGGCCTGAGGTCCAGGCTACCATGCTTTGGAGCTGCCAATTCCCCCCTCCTTCCCACTAGAGACCTCCTGTCATTGACTGTGACTCAGCTCTGCCCTCTCCCTCCTTCCCACTAGAGCCCTCCTGTCATTGACTGTGACTCAGATCTGCCCTCTCCACTCCATCCTCAACCCCAAGAGTCTTCACACCAATCCGCACCCCAGCTCCAAGCACAAGGCATTACAAGAAGGTCCAGCGGTTCCTACTTTAGACTACACAACAAAGGAAATGAAAACCCAGCCCACCGAGGCTTGGCCCCTGTGGGGATTTCCTTCCCCTGCTCCATCAGCCAGACAAGGCACCTGCATCGTGGGTCCTTCATTCCATGTGAATGGAAACCCCGGTCCCTGGCAGATGTATTCATGCTTTGGTTGCATTTAAATTGCTGTTCTCTGGGCCATTTTCATCCCCTTCTTTTCCAGCCTCCAGCCTCTCATTGCTGGGGCTCCCAGCCTTCCCTCTCTAATGCACCCTTTTGTGTTGCTGCAAATTGCCTTCAGTTCCATCAAAGCAGACTGCCAGCTTTCCATAAAGTCCAAATTTCCTGGCCCTGGAGGAGCGGCTGGCTCTCCACCTTCTTTCCCTCCCTCCCAGCCAGGCACCAAGCCCTCATTGTCTCAGCCACAAAGGAGGAAGAAAGAGCACCCGGGACGTGACAGGAAGGTCTCCCCTGTGGCCATAAGAGCAACTCTCCATGAAGTGCATGAACCAGCCCAGTGGGCCCACCTTCCACGCGCACCCAGGAAGGAGAATTCACATGATCATCATGAAATAACATGGATCATAACTCATGATCATGGAGCCCTTCCTGTGGGCCGGGTGCCGAGCTGGGTTCTTTCAGGCACTCTCTTAGTCCTCACCGGAACTCTGTAAAGTGGGTGCTATGACTATCCTTACTCTACAGACATTGAGGCTTAGAGAAGTAATAAGCTCCCCCCAGTGGTCGGGTGTGGTGGCTCACGCCTGTAATCTCAACACTTTGGGAGGCCGAGGTGGGCGGATCACGAGGTCAGGAGATCGAGACCATCCTAGCTAACACTGTGAAACCCCGTCTCTACTAAAAATAGAAAAAATTAGCCGGGCGTGGTGGCGGGCGCCTGTAGTCCCAGCTACTCGGGAGGCTGAGGCAGGAGAATGGCGTGAACCCGGGAGGCGGAGCTTGCAGTGAGCCGAGATTGTGCCACTGCACTCCAGCCTGAGCGACAGAGCAAGACTCTGTCTCAAAAAAAAAAAAAAAAAAAAGCTCCCCCCAGTTCACACAGCTAGTAAGCAGCAGAGCATGTCAGAGCCCTGCATATGCTGATGAGCGAGCCCTGTGTATATCTAGGTGTCCCCACACCAACAAGCCCTGCCCATGGGCATTGAGAATGCACTCCTGTTTCACTGATGACACAAATTCCCATGTGCAGTGATGCACGTGCCCTCGTGGACACAGCTAATCCCGGTGCCCAGGTATCCCTGATGCAGCCTGGCCAGATGGCCTTTGGATTTAATGATGGATCCCAAAACACCCTCCACTTATGCCCCACTCCAGGCCCAGGGGGCTGCTTGGTAAAATGATCATGAATGAGTGAATGAGTGCTGCATGATCATGAATGAATGATCTGAGTGCTCCCTCCCCACATCCTGGTGGCGGCCATGGGCACTAGAAGGACCCACAGATCTCCGCTCCTTCCTCCCCTTAAACTCATTTGCCCATTTATAAGCCTCTCACACCCACTGCCCAGGCGGGGAAGCCAGACTTCCTCAGCGACAGAGACAGTAAACCGAGGCTGTCCTGGCTGAATCAGCTCCAACGTGGGCTATCAGGCGTGTGAATTATGGGCTCCCAGCACTTCATCACCCTGAGTCACTGTCTTATCTTTATTCATTCTGGCAAATTAAATTAGCACTCCCTTTCTAATCTTTTCTCCAGAGCCACAATAGTGGCAAAGAGAGAACTGGGGAGGGGGATCTTGGCAGTTATTCTGGAAAGAACACCTTGCCAACCCAAGGGGAGTGGGGGGCGAGTCACCTTGTCTGGTGCAATGTCTGATGTACTTTTGATCTCGGCTCCCTGCCTCCAAGAGGCCCACTGCCTTGTAAAATGCCAGGCAGGCAGACCTCCTGGGGATGAGGTTTGGGGCCTTCCCCAGGATGAGACAAATTTCTTTTCTTCATTTCCTTTCACCACTGAAGAGGAGTCAGCAACTCTCCTCCAACTCAGCTGACCCGGCTGCAGGAATACGATCCCATTTCATAGAGATGGATGTGGAGGCTTAGAGGTGTCGGGAGACTCACCAGAGGCAGGAGCAAGTAAGGGTCATGTGGACCCAGGACTGTCGCCCCCCCATGTGGGGGTCCCTAGTGCAGAGGCTGCATCTTGTCCCTGGTGGGCACCCTGGGGATGCTTGAGAGGCTTTGGGTTGTGCCCACCTCCGGCCGCTCATGGCTCAGCGATTAGCTGCCTAAGTGGCTCTGGGCGTGGGCTTGATGATCAAATGCTGGGCAGGTCTCTCTCCTTCCATCAGTGCATCTGGTTCAAAGCTAAGACAAGAGGAGAAGTAACCTGTGCTAGGTGCAGATGCATCCCCCTCCGCCTCTGTGTCACTAAGGGCACGCGGGTGGAATGCAGAGTGCATCTTGACCGCTGGACTTGGGAGAATTAACTTCTCCACTCAGGGCTTACATTTCAGGCTGCTGTGAGCAGAGGCAGGAGGTGATGAAGCAGAGCAGGAGGTGGGGAGGGGAAGGTGCGAGCTCCCAGCCCTGATGCTCCAGCATCTATGGCTTCTCTGCTTCCTCTCCCCATCGCCATTTGTGTGTATATTAATCTCTCCCTATCTTTTTTCTGTCTTGCTATCTGTGTCTTTTTTCCCTCTCTGCTCTACACTCCATTTTTCCCCACTGTCTGTGTGAATTGTATCTGTCTCCCTCCATCTCTGTCAGGGTTTGCGTCGGGGCTCTGCGTGGTGTGTGTGTGTGTGTGTGTGTGTGTGTTTCTCACTCCCTGGGTGGGTGCCTCCATCACACTCATTTTTAGAGCCTTTCCCAAGGGTTCTCTTTCTCGTCCATGTGTGTTCGTGTGCACACACGTGTTTTTTTTTTTTTAATGTATTTTGCTGCCTCTGTTATCCTCTTGGTGTCTTGTTCTCCTTGGTTTTGTTCCCCCCTCTCTGTGTGACTCTCTCCTCTCTCCACTCTTCTCTCTCTGCAGCTGGCCTCTCTTACCCCATCCCTCTTGTGTTTGCTCCCTCTCTCCATGGTGGGCTGGCTTTTCTCTCTCCCCAGCCTCATATTTACTGCTGATATAAACAGAGAAGCCTGGGAACCTCTGATTGGATGGCCAGTTCCAAAGGAGAGTTGGTCATGGTTTGGGGCAGGCAGGGAGGGGGATCTTGGCAGTTATTCTGGAAAGAACACCTTGCCAACCCAATGGGGGTTGGGGGTGAGTCACCTTGTCTGGTGCAATGGGAAAAAAAATCAAAGCACAAGTCCTGTCCTTTCCACTTCTTGTGGGACCTTGGCAAGTCACCAAACCTCTCTGAACAATTAATAAGATGGGGCCATTGTAAAAATGAGATGAGATGATAGGTGTAAAACAGGAAGCCTAGTGTACAGTGTGGGGTGCAAGAAATCAAGGGGTGAGTTGAGACTCAGAGGCAGCCCTGGCATTATCAAAGTTCTATGGGCTCCAGGTAGGGAGTGGGGGGAAGCTCCCCTGTCTGTCGAAGGAGAGGTGAACTCAGTGCTCCCCAGTCAGGAGTACCTGCTGATGCTGTGTGTCCTTGGGCAGGCTGCCTAACCTCTCTGAGCCTTTGTTTCTCATACAGAAAATAGAGATACAGCAGCCACCCTCCAAACCACAGGGTCATTCTGGAAACCAAGGCATATCTGTGAATAAAATGTCATTCACTCATTCAACAATTTTTTTTTGTGCACCTACTATGTGCTTTGAAAAGCCTGAACTGTTATCCCCATCCATCGACTGTGTGTGTTTGTATATATTGAGGTGACTCCACTTCACCTCCTTGTGCAGTACGTCCCTCCCGCTCTGTGACCTGCGGGATGGATATGGGGACTCCTGCTCTGAGTGCAGACACGGCCTCCTGGGAGCCACATGCTTGGAGCTGATCAGGGACCACAGGCCCAGTTCTCATTAAATTCTTCACTCCAGCCTGTACTGCAGGAGGCCTCAGAAAAGGCAGATTTTATGAATGAAACATCAAAATGTTTACTAAGCAGTAAACACCTGACAGCAGTCCTGGTTTCCTGGACGAGTCCTGGTTTCCTGCCCGGTGGACCTGGTTCCTCTGGGTGCTCCCTCGGGCCCCTCTGGGCACAGCCCCATGGCTGGTGAGCCCCCCACCGCACCTGTCCCTGAGCATGGGGACCTGTGGGAGCCCTGTCCCCATGCACCTCTGTGCGGGGACTCACTGAACATGGGGCAAGGCTGTGGTCACCTCAGGTACAGAAGAGGAGCCAGGTCACAGGGGCAAACCAGGACCCAGGGCCCCAGAAGGCAGGTAGTAGGGCCAAGCGAGGGCCGGGGCAGGCTAGCTCCAAGCCCACTGCAGGCCTCAGCTCTGCTGGTGGGTGGGGGTGAGGAAAATGCCAGGTGGAAACTTCCAGGCAGGAAGGCTAAACTGCCCTCTTGGGGTCGGGCAGCAAGCAGGCTCTTGACACCCTTCATCTCCAGCCTCCCACCTTCCCCATGAGATAGCATCATCCTGTTCTCCACATGAGGAAACTGGGGCTCTGAAGGCGCCCAAGGCCATATGGGAGGGGGAGAGGACAGGAGACACCCAGAAGGGTGGACAGGCAAGGCCAACCTCTGAGGCCCCTTCTAGGGACAGGGCCAGTTCAGCTCTGATCTGCCTGATCCCCAGAGGGGTGAGGATGGAAGAGAAAGAGAGTCAGAAGCAGAGAGGACCTGGCAATGGTTACAGGCAAAATAGGGGAAGTGGAGATACACACACAACACTCACACTGCGTGCACTGACTAACATAGGCACACACCACTTACTTATGCACTGCTGGGCGCGCCCACAACACACACTCACAAAGCACACTCGTGCAGGTGCCAGTGCAGGCTGGGCCCACCCGCAGCACACACTCACAAAGCACATTCATCCAGGTGCTCGCACAGGCTGGGCACACCCACAACACACATTCACAAAGTACGCTCGTGCAGCTGCCAATGCAGGCTGGGCGCACCCACAGCAAACACTCACAAAGCACACTCGTCCAGGTGCCTGCGCAGGCTACCCGCACCCACAGCACACACTCACAAAACACACTCAGGTGGGTGCCTGTGCAGGCTGGGCACGCCCACAGCAAACACAAAGCACACTCAGGTGCCAATGCAGCTGGGCGCACCCACAGCACACACTCACAAAGCACACTCGTCCAGATGCCTGTGCAGGCTGGGCACACCCACAGCACACACTCACAGCACACACTCACAAAGCATACTCAGGTAGGTGCCTGGGCAGGCTAGGCACACACACAGCATGCACTCACAAAGCACACTTATGCAGGTGCCCACACAAGCTGGGCACTCCCACGGCACACACTCACAAAGCACATTTGTGTAGGTGCCTGCGCAGGCTGGGTGCACCCACAGTTCATGGCCCCCCAGCTGTTGAGGAGCCTTCCTCTGCTGACCTTGCTGCTCCAGCCTGGGCTCCACCTCTCTCTCTGGCCGGATCCCCACTGGCAGGCCTGTCTTCCACCCCACTGCCCATCTGCTCCTAAGGATGGGCTCTGTCTCTCCTTGTGACCCTCAAGGCCCTTCCTCTCCCTCCCTCCCAGGTGGTGCAGTTCTCTTTTGAGTCTCGTGTTCTAGCTCAGGCTCTCGCTTTGCCTAGGCTTCACATCATCTCTGCCTTTCTCTGTGTTTCTTTTATTCTAATCTATTCTCTGTCTCTATTTTTCCTCATTGTTGATTCACTCTCTGCTCCCCTTGAGTCCCTCTTGAACTGTTGGTTTCTCTGATCCCTGTGTGTGTGTCTTTCTCTGATACACACACAATCCTCCCCGCTGGCTTCTGGCCTCTGTCCCTGTCCTCCCCACTGCCTCTGAGACCCGGCTCCACCCTGGGCAGCAGCTCCTCAGTGGGCCAGGCTCCAGGCATCTGCTCAGATCTGGCCCAAGGATAGAAGGAAACCAGCGGGAGCCCCTGAAAGTGGGGCGGGGGCAGACAGACAGGCCCAGTGGGAGGGGCCACCCAGGACCTAGGAGGGAAGGGTCACCCAGGACCTAGGAGGGAAGGTTTGATTTTCAAAGCACAGGCTTGTGGGCATTTAATGTTGACCATTCTGTGGCTCCTCCCACAGCCTGGCATCTCCCTCCTCTGTCCCTCCCTCCTCCAGGTTTGTCCCTAGCTTAACTCTAACAAGTGCCTGGGCCAGACCCTTACCCTGCAGGCAGAGACTGGGCCAGAGGAGGTGTGGGTCCTGCAGTGGAGGGCTGGTGGGCTGGGGATGGTCTGATGGGACTGTCTGAGACCAGGAGCTCTGCTCCTTTGGACCCATGTCCTCTCTCTCCATACTCCCTCCTAACCCCACCAACCATGTCTTCTCTCCAGCCTTGCTCCAGCACCTTCTCCAGAGAGGACCCCAGCCCTCTGCGTCTAAATTCCTCACTAAGAAAACAATTGCAGTGGTGGTCCCCAGCACACTGGGTTGGGAAGGATGAAGGAGTCGGCACCACAGGGCACCAAGCACTGGCCAGGAGTTCAGTGAGTGCTCAGAGACCAGTGGATGTGAAGCAAGGAACAGGACGAGGTTCAAGGCCTGGCCCACGACGATGGCCTCTGGACCGTTGAAAACAGTATCAAGCCTCTAAAATAACCTGCAATTCAGTGCAATTTAATATTGGCTGTGTCTGATCATAGCACATGCGCAGGCTGTGCACACACAAGGCCAGGGAGAGGGAGAGAGGAGAAAAGGAGGAAGCAATTTAGCTTTGTCCAGGGCCCCAGGATGCTGCTGGATGCCAGGAGGGGTCCTCAGCTCTTGCTAGTGGCCACAGAGCCTCCTGAGAGAATCAAGCCTCTCTTGGGCCAGCCATGCGGTGCTGAGGGCTCAGTCTGGGGTCTCTCTGATGCTCCTGGTCCAGGGACGACCCCCTTCCCCAGCCCTCCCAGCCCCAGGGCAGAGGCTGCACCCTCAGTAGGGCTTTGCCAGGCTTGCCAGCCTTCTGTCCTTAGCACCCAGCTGCATCTTATCTCCACCCTGCCCCTGCGCCTGGCTGGTCTCTGTGTGTGCCCAGATGTGTTGTTTGTGATACCGCCTGACTGTGTGTCCCTTGCTCCTCCTCTTTTTCGTAGCCCGTGCTCCTCTCTGATCTTGCCTGTCTTACAAGGCACACTTTGGTCCCCCACCTGCTCCAGCAAGTCCCCTTCCCAGTTAGTCCCACCCCACACATGGGCCTCATAGGGAGTCAGAAGATCCCAGAGGCCAGCCCCCTGGGCAGTCAGACCTCCCAGACCACAGTCAGGTCCAGGCAGTCCCAGCACTGCTGTGTGCGCTGTGCTGTTTCCTTTTGTTGCTGAGCTTGTTTCCCTATCAGCAAAGCAGGGGTGACAGTGCTCCCTCCCTGGGCTGCTTGGCAGGGCTTACTGAGCTCTAACTGTGAATTCCGCCAGCACACAGTAGGCCACAGTCTGGGCTTGTCCTCTTGATTGACCTCCCTTTCCCCATCCTAGTCTGGCTAAGAAAACAGAAGTCCAGACAGAGAGGAACTTTCATGAGGGTAAAGAATCTGTCCTCTGCAACTCTCGAGATAAGACCCTTTCCCAAATATTCTCTGGCCTGAAGAGCAAGCTGGGCATACTATGCACATGGGCCTGGGAAAGCCTTACTTCTGCCTTGAGGCATAAGTAGGAGCTCCAGCAAAGGCCCTTGTTATTCCGTCATCAGAGTAATAGCATAGACCAACCATTTATGGAGCACTGGACTCAACATTTCACTGGGTGCAGTTATTTAACCTCTCTGAACCTCAGTTTCCCCATGTACACCTTGGGTCATGATGCTTGCCTCACGGGGCTGCTGTGAGCAGTGGATGAGATCGTGGTCTGCCATATCAGGAGCTGGGCCAGTAGTGGGTCCTGTCTGTGTTTCCAGCGGCTCCCCGGCTGTGCCTGGCCCTGTCCTGCTGAGCTTCGGGCAGGTCTCTTCCTGCCTCCTGGCTCACGGAGAAGCCCCTGCTCCCCTCTCTGATGCTGAACACCCTGCCTGTTCACCCTTCAGGGCTCAGGCTCGTCCTCCCCCATAAAGCCTGCCTGGACCCCAACCAGATGAGCCCTCACCTGGCTCTGAAGCTCTGTCCAGCCCCTCTACCAGCCTGAATCTGCCTCTAGGAATGACTGTGCTGACAAAATTCAAAACCATAAGTAAAATCCTGGGTGACCTCTGCAGAGTGTTCACTCGCTGGGCACTGTGGTAAGCTGTATGCCACTGGGTCCTCACCATATACAACTGTCCCTATTTCAGAGCTGATGAGACCCCGGCTCGGAGAGGTTGCTGCTGTCTGAGGTCACACAGCAAGGAGGTGACTGAACAGGACCTGGGGAGCTGGCTTTGCTGCCACCCCTCCCTCCCAGCCCTGACCCATGAGTTCCTGAAGAACAGAGCTCATAACTGCCTGCCTTTGTTCAGCATCACTGAGACCACCAAGGCCCAGGGCTCAGCATGGATGATGGTAAAGTGTGACCTCCATGGAGGAAAGATTCCTGGACTGCATGCAAGGAGATCTGATTCTGGCCTGGATTCAGCTACCACTTCTCTGGGTAGGTCACCAGAGTCATCTGACTTTGGGCAGTCACCTTCCCTCTCTGGGCCTCAGTTTTCCCGTCTGTAAAATGGAGGTGTGTCTTAGTCTGTTCTGTGTTGCTATAACAAAATACTGTTAATACTGGGTAATTTATAAAGAAAAGAAATTTATTACTCACAGTTCTGGAGGCTGGGAAGTCCAATATCAAGGTGCTAGCATCTGGTGAGGGCCTTTGTGCTGTGTCATCCCATGGTGGAAGGAGGAAGGGCAAGAGGGTGTAAGAGCAAGAGGGCAAGTGGGGGCTGAACTCACTTTTCTAACAAGCCCACTCTGGAGATAACTAGCCCACTCCCAAGATAATGACAATAATACATTTGTGAGGGCAGAGACTTCATGACCTCATCTATTCTATTCTTTCTATTCAACCCCACCTCCCAACACTGCTACATTAGGGGTTAAGTTTTCAACACATGAACTTTGGGGGACACATTCAAACAACAGCAAGACGTCAGAGTCCAGGATAATTTCCCATTCTTTGCACCTGTTGTCAGCAGATGACATCCCAGACTCTCCCTCTTCCCCTTAAGCCTGATTCTCCTGGGCCTCTAGCAGCAGGTCAGTTGGCCTTACTCTGCTCCGGGCACATTCTCCCCTGATCCACAGACAGTGTGGTGTGTACCTCTGGGACCATCAACCTGGGGCTGGCTCCCTGCTGGGGGTCGGGACCAGAGAGTACATGAAGTTACAGAATAAGCAGTTTTTTTTCCTTCTTTTGGTCTCAGGTGGCAAGGGATATAAAATATGTTTTTGGATTAGAATCAAGACAGAGACATGATGGAGTAGATTGCAAATGTCACATGAACTTTAAAGGTAAACACAAGTCTTCAAGGGTTCTTCCCCAGGAGAGGTTAAGTGGCATTGGTGGAAACAGATCTTTGGAAGTGTAAGGACAGTTGCTCGCCCCATCCCTACCCCTTAGCTGCTGTGCAAACTTGGGCAACTTGGGCCATCTCCCTGAGCCTGTTTCTCCATCTGTAGAACAGGCAGAGGTATTTTGAATGAATAGGAACTAGGGCTTAGGTTCTTGTGGTATGCAGCATAAGGTGTCATTCCTCCCATAAGTATCTATTGGTGTGAGTTAAATGCAATGGGTTACAGGAGAAGAGAGGGCTTTATTTTAGAAAACAGGCACCTGGGGATAAAAACAAAAATGATTCTGAGGAAGGGGACGCATGCACCAGGCTCCTTCCATCCCCTACCTCAGGGCGGGGTTTCCAGTTTCCAGGGGAGAAGGGTGCAGGCCCAAAGCATTGCCATATTCAGGAGGCTCTGTGTGAGGCTCAGGACTCAGGCAGTGCTGCTTAGGGGGCCAGGTAGCACCCAGGGTCAAGAGATGGGACATTCTCCCCAGAGCAGGCCACAGATCCAGCATAGCCTGGGCCTTCTAGGGTTTTAGGATGAGCACAGTGCAGAAATTCCATGCCCAGCCCTCAGCAGAGGTGCAGGATCCAGGACACCAGCACCGGTGGCAGAGGCAGGAGGCCCTACTGATGGCCTGTTGGGGTGGGCAGTCCACAAAGAGGGCAGAGAGGATGGCTGAGGATGACACCTGAGCTTGTGGGTGCCCACTATGTGTGCTTGGAGTAACTAGGGAGGTGGAGCAAGAGATGAGGATCTGCAGCATCTGCGTGGGCAGAGGTCTCTCCCTTGTTGCCGATGTGGTCCCTTTATTTTTTGCAGGCTGGGAAGGAGGATAATCTGTGCTGCCCAGAGCAGCAGGCTCTGAGGGATGCTGCGTTCTAAAATATGCTGACAGGTGCTTCCCAAAAAAGGATTCCATGCTGAAATCTGCTTGGGTGACTGTATTAGATTTTCATCTTTCTTTTTGACTTGTTCTCTGTAATAAGCTGAATGTCTCGGGGCTTTTAGAAGCAAACGCTTCTCTTTCTGTCTCATGAGTCCATGGCCCATGGCCTAGGGTGGGAGGCTCTGCTTCAGGCTTCCGTGGGTTCTGGGGCTGCTCCTTAGGCCTGTTCTGAGCCAGCGGCTCCATGTTCTTCTCATGATCTCTCCCAGCCAAAATGTAAAGGGGGCACATGGGGAAGCAGGGGAAGCCTCTTCAGGCCCCAGCGGACAACTGGGAGCTGTTGCTTGTGTCCCATGGGTCAGCAAGAGACACGTCACAGCACCCAACATCAGAGGGACAGGGAAATGCGTTTTGCTCCACCCGGTGCTCTGCAAGGTCACATGACAGGGGGAGTAGGGAAGGAGCTGGGAATAAAATCCCACCTGCCACCTTAACATCGCAGGCTGAGCCCCCTCTTGCAGATTCACCAGGCACCCAGGCCCCAGTGTCACCAGCGAGGGCCCCCAAGTCCTCCAAACTCCTTACCTTTAACAGCATTTAAACCAGCCTGAGCCCCTGCCCTGTGTGATGTGGGGTGGCCGGAGGTCTCCCTAGAATCTGCAGTTCCCTGGGGCTTCAGATTGTCGGATTCTCCTCCCTGTGGTTTCTTGATGCTGCTCAATTTTATCCCCCTCTTTCCTTGGGCTGCTGTCTCTCCACACTAAGCTCAGGGCCTGAGCTTGCAGATCCAGGCCTTTCCTCTGTCTGGCTGAACAAAGGGCCATCTATTTTGAGTTTCTACCCTTTAGTATTATAAAACACTGTTGAAAGTGGATGATTATGATTATGACTTGTTATTTTTTCCCATACATGATAAAATTCTTTCCCTATCTGGCTGGTAAGCTAAAGAGAACACTCTAAAGATTTCTCTCCTGCCGGCTCCTCCTGCTGGAGCTGGCCCCAGGCACTGTGGAGAGTTCTCTTTCATCCCGCTGCACATGTTAGCACCTGAAAGGTGGACTTGGACAAAGCCACAGATCTTTCTTTGAATGTCTATTCCCTGCCCTCTGACCTTGGATGTGCAGGAAGAGGCATCTAGGATTTAGGGTTGTTGTGAGGCTTAAATGAGGGAAATTGTGTCAAGGCCCCTGGGCATTGGTAGGAACGCAGTCAGTGTTAGTTCCCCTCTTCTTTAGAGAATATCCTCACCTTAGGATGACCCTATAATTACTGTCCAAACCAGGACATCTGAGAGTGCAAGGCGACACTGCTGTTAACTACACTGAGGCTACAGGCAGAAACTGGGACTGTCTCAGGCCAAGCGGGACTTACGGTTGCCCTGTCTCGTCCAGACCTCAGCACAGACTCCAGCTCCTCCATTCACCCCCTCCCATCTCCGCATTGATGGCCCATGGTGACTGCATGGGGATTCCCCACAGGCTGCCTGCTGACCTTGGGACTTGATCATCAGTGGTGCCTTACACCTCTCCAGGGTAGAGTCTGCGATCAGGGCTTACATGCGGGCATGCTGTACTAACTCCAGCCTTGTGCTTCTCTGCTGGGAGCTGGTCCTTAGGTCATCTTCCTTGGCCCTTTACAACAGTTCAACTGAGGCCCCTGGGAGAGGTCCCCATATGCAGAGCCTCCAGCCCCATACAGTAGCTGCCTACTCCAGGCCTCTCTGCAGAGCGGGCACCAGACTTCCCTGGACCAGCTGGGGTGAGGGTGGGCAGTGTAGGGACTGGAAAGAGCTGGATAGACCTGGGTGAGATCCTGCTCTGCCACTGTGTGACTTTGGGCAGATGGCCCCACCTCTCTGGGCCTCGGTTCCCTCATCTGTACAGTGGATCTAGTTGCGCCTCCCTCTCAGGATTGTCATGAGAACCTAATGGGTCCCTGGAAATCACCCAGTCTCATTTCTGTCTCCACAAGGTCAACAGTACCAGTTCCTGAAACACACACACACACACACACACTGCATGCAATCATATGTGCACATACACCCACACTCACCCCTAGAATGTTTTTGCTTTTCTTGCTTCTCTCTGATTCACAAATTTCCCCTTCCTTCAGGGTGCCCCTCAGAACCTCCTCCTCCAGGCAGCATCCCCAGGATTCGCTACAGCATCAGCTCCTCGGAGCACCCCACCTCTCCCCCTGCTACACTCTGCAGGCCTCTAATGGACCTTCATGACCCGTGGGTCACCTTGTCCCACCATTGACTGACAGGTCTTTTGCCCTCTGGACTGTGGTCCCCTTCATGGAGAGACATTATCCTGCCCTTACACAGGGGCCAGCCAGGGCAGAGGCAGAAAGAGATTCACAGGATGAATTAAATGGGACTCCTGGGAGGGAACAAAGGAGTGAGGACGACTCCAGATGTCTCTCCTCCTTCCAAATCCATGGGCTGCATCACACATTCAGATTGCATCGCCAAGGGCCACTCTTCAATTGTCTCGCCCAACACAGAGGATGCCTATTGCTCTGTCCGTCCAGGCGGTCCATCAGTTCTGGGAAAAGCCACTTGTTTGAGGCAATGCCAACCCCTCTCCTGACCCCCCAAACTCCATCTATGTGATCCTAGCGGTAGCTGTCATTCACCCTCCAGGACAGGGTCATGAGAGACCTTCCCTGGGAGCTTCCACATCAGAACCCGGGGTGGGCAGCTCCCACCTCTCTGATGTGACTCCAGGAAGGAGGACCCTGAGGTACGACCCATGGCTCATGACCTGTGGCTCTCAGCTTGAGCTGTGGAAGATGCCATTTGTGGTAGAGGAGGAGGCAGTGGACACTAAGGAGGCAATTTGTTTCTGAAGGAGGAAGCAAGCAAACTTGAGGGAGGGAGGAAGGGATGGAGGGAAGGAGGGGGAGAGAAAGAGAGAGAGAGAGAGGGGGAGAGAGAGAGAGAGAGAGAGACCCAGTGTTCCAGCCTGATATGGCTTGGCTATGTCCCCACCCAAATCTCACCTTGAATTGTAATAATCCCCACATGTCAAGGGCAGGGCCAGGTGGAGATAATTCAATCATGTGATGGTTTCCTCAATACTGTTCTTGTGGTAGTGATTAAGTCTCATGAGAGCTGGTGGTTTCATAAATGGGAGTTCCCCTGCACAAGCCCTTTTGTCTGCCACCATGTAAGACACGCCTTTCTCCTCCTTTGCCTTCCGCCATGATTGTGAGGCCTCCCCAGCCATGTGGAACTGTGAGTCCATTAAACCTCTTTTTCTTTGTAAATTACTCAGTCTCAGGTATGTCTTTATCAGCAGTGTGAGGACAGACTAATACACAGCCCTTCCCAGGATTGGTTATAAGAGACAATGCATTTCTTACCTTGCTTACATCATGTTTCTGTCACTTGCAGTCTAAAAGTTCTGGTTATCCACTGTGTGTGCACAATTCTTGGGTAAATTATAAGCTCTGTGAAGGCAGTGAGTGACCAGGCGCTGCTTGGCGTGGGAGGGCGAACAGGCAGTCTGTGGTCAGAAGACTCAGATTTCTCTCCTGACTCTGCCCATCCTCAGCCATGTGTCTTGGGCAGGTGATCATCAAAGCAATTCAGGGTTGAAAGAAGCCTCAGGGAACCTCAGATTGAACCAACTCACTGGTGGCTACTCCAAGATCAGACTGCAAAAGAGCAACACATTTTCAGTAAAACTCACTTTTCCTAACCATAAAATGAGGCCATGATTTCTAAGGGCCTCATTGATCAAATATATATATATAAAATAATAGACCCCTACAATGTGCCAGTACTGGACTTGGCCATGGGACCTGACAATGAGCTGGACTTGATCCCTGTCCTCCACTCTGTGTGGAAGGAGAGACATCTGTTTTCTCTTGACCTTTAAGCCTCAGTCCATGAGCAAAGATTGGTCTAGAAGGGCCTTTTGTTGGTGGATTCTGGCTGTTACAGCAGGAGGATCCCATAGCACCCGGAGGTCTCCCCACACTTGCACTGGTTCAAACAAATTTCAGACCAAACCCCGAGGAAGTTGGTGGAGACGAGGCCACTTCTCCAGCTGGGAACTCTATTCATGACTCATCTGCTGCTCTGGGGAATGATACTTGTCAAGGCTTATGTGGAGCCGTTAGCCTCCCACAGAACCCCTGCTCCCCACCAGACAGCCCTGGTGGCAGCTGACGGGCTGTTCCCCAGGAAGTGATGGGAAATTGCTTCTCCCCCCGTCTCTTTGATTGCTCTAGCAGTTGGGTGCAGCAACATCTCAGTCCTGCGAGGCCTGATAATGGAGCTGTCATGGTCAGACTGGCTCTAGGAGGTGAGCAGGGAGGATTCCAGGAAATTGTGGAGATTGCCTATAACATGGGCCACCTCAAATTAGATTGCCACAGCGAGTGGTTTCAGACCCTGCAAATTGCATCTGGAGCTCCTCTTTCCCTGACCCTCAACAGGGTCTGTCACTTCACCTCTCTCGGCCTCCAACTCCTAAAGCACTCCCCGAGACCATTATCATTAGAGATGGCCGGATCTGGGCTTGAATCCCTGGGCAGTAACTGAATGGTGTGTGACTACAGGCAAGTTATTTCTCGGTAGTGTAGAGGAAATGTGTACAATAATTGTTTTAATTGGGCCCATTTCTCTGACGAAGGACAGAAACTCAAATTGGCTTAAGCCAGAACAGAGAATTTATAGATTCATGTTACTGAGAAGTTCAAGGGAATTCAGGTATGGCTGGATTCAAGTGCTCAGGTGAGGTTGTCAGGCATCCATCACGTCCTATCTCTTGGTTCTGTTTTCCTCTGAGCGGACATTACTTCCAGGCAGCTCCTCTCCTCCTGGAGGCCCCAGTAGCTTCAGCAGAAGAAGAGCACTTTGCGTGCCCCGTAATTCCAATGAGAATCCCAGAATAAAGTCTCACTGGCCAGGCCAGGTTATATGCCCACTCTTGAAACTGAGGGTGGGACCAATAACACTGAAATAACAATTGTTCTGGGAAAGGATGGTAGTGGGTCCTCATAAAAACGAGAGGAGCTGTTACCAGTGGAAGAGGGAGCAAGTGGAGGTTGCATTTATATGATCATCATAGCGCTCCAGGTATGGTGCTAATATCCTTGGTCTATGTAATCCATCTAATCCTCCAACAATGTGATCAGGTAGGCAGTATTATTGCCTCCATTTTATGGATCAGGAAACTGAGGCCAGAGAGGTTTGATACCTTTCTCAAGCTTGTCAGTGGCTGGCCTGAGATTTGAACGTAGGGCCTTGGACTTGAGAGTGAGTGTTCCAACAATAGAGTGCTGAAGAGGATCAAGAGATAACAAGGGAGTGGAATGCAAATGGCTGGCAGGGTCCAGTGCTCAGTTAATTAGGATTAACTGTGGGTGCACTGAACCCTCACTGAGGGCCTGCTGTACTGCAAGGGGCTGGGGTTTGATGCAGAAATGAGCAAGCAGAATTCATTACCCTCGGGAGGACACAATCTGGTGGGAATGAGGAGATATGTGGACAAATAACCATGATTTCACACCAGGATGGTAGGAAAGGTTCGAGGTGTTGAGTTCAGAGGTGGCTGGAGAGGCCCAATGGGTGAAAGGTCGAGGTGGGCCCCAGGAGGCTGCAGCAGCTGCGATGGGACCTGAAAGATGGGGTGGGAAGTCACGGTCAGTGGAGTTCCCTTTGTGCCAGGCCTTAGAGATCCACTCCAGCTAACCTATACCAGAGTGGGACTCAGGACCCGGGTGGCCTCACCAAATCCAAAGGCAGGATTGCAAGTGGAGCCCAGAACAGAGAAGGCTATGGTGTGAGCAGCACTGGGGTCCTCTCGCATCAGGATTCCTCTCTCTTTCCTTGACTCTCCCACTTCCCCCTCCCACCCCCATCTCTCTCTGCAGACCCGATTTCTCCTCATGTCCAGGCACAAAAGCGAGCTCTATCATGGGCACCTGTTAAAGTTTACCTGTTAAAGTTCGAATTCCAAACTCCAACCTGTGGCTGCGATGCACAGAGATGCTCAGAATGACTGTGGGGCCCATTGCAAAAGGTGGCGCGTGGGAGAGGGAAGACAACCCAAGAGAAGGTCCCCATAGGAAGAAAGTCACCAACCCTGACACATAGGGAGGGTGTTCTGAAGACAGCAGGATGGAAAATGTGGTCAGGAACAGCGAATACACCTCTTGGGTGCAACTGTGAGAACCTGTAATGGGGTCTTGAGAGGTGGTCCCAATAGCTGTCCTGTCCTTTACACCTCAAACTTTAGGACTCCTTACTCCCAAGACAAAGCTACAGGTCACCTCACTCTCCCACCACCCTCAGATTAACTCACTCTCCACTCAATTCTCAGGCCACCTCTCTACCCCCAACCCGCAGGTCACCTCACTCCCCCTCCACCCCCAGGTCACCTCACTCTCCTTCAATCCCCAGGTCACCTCACCCCCCTCCACCCCCAGGTCACCTCACTCCCCCTCCACCCCTAGGTCACCTCACTCTCCTTCAATCCCCAGGTCACCTCACTCTCCTTCAATCCCCAGGTCACCTCACTCCCCTCCACCCTCAGGTCACCTCACTCCTCCTCCACCCCCAGGTCACCTCAGTTTCCTTCAATCCCCATGTCACCTCACTCCCCCTCAACCCTAGGGTCACCTCACTCCCCGTCCATCCTCAGGTCACCTCACTCCTCCTCAACCCTCAGGTCACCTTGCTTTCTTCTCACCCTCACACCCACATGGAATCTAAGGGCCCTCCTGAGGCTTCCAAGGCCTTTACTTGATCTGTCCACCATCTCTCAGACCTCCTACGCCCTCCTTATCCTGCTGCAGCCTGACCAAGCTTCTGGGTGTTTCATGACCATGCCCAGGACTTTCCAACTACAGATACCCCAGCTCTGAGTTCCCCTCACCTTCTGCCTGGAATGTGTTGTCTTGTGTCATGGGTTCATTTGCTGTGTCTCATTTCACAGTAAATGAAGTGAAATCCACAGCAGTAACTTCTGTGCTGTCCACCCTGGCCTCAGCACCAGGCATGGGCCCTGATACACAGTAGGTGCTTGGCAAGTGCTTGCTGAAGGAGGGGTTGGTGGGTGGCCGGTGTGGAGGCTCTGACGCCTGTCCAGAAGGCAGGGGATAAAGGCCTAAATGGGACAGTGGATATGGGGAAGATGAAGGGGCCCAACATAAGACACATTTGGCAGGAGAGCTGAGGTCCCTGAGCGTGGTCCTGGTGAGGACCGTGGAGGGGCCTCCACCTCTCTCAGCCTTGAATTCGCCCAACTGCCTTCAGGAGCCAACGAGGTGTCAGCCTCAAAACTGGCCTAAAATTCCTCTTTACATCTGGAAGGGGAAAACAGGTCCCTTCCTCACGGTGAAGAAAGCTCTGGCAGGGATCATTTCTCCTCCGGGGTCTTGGAGGAGCCCACAGTTCTACTGATTCACTCTGAGAGGGATGGTGGCCACCTGGAAGCCAGAGGCCTGGTAACGCAGCCCGCTCCTCCACTTACGGCTGCGTGGACTTGGGCAGACATTTCCCATCTGGGGCTCAGTTTACCCTTCTAACGACTGGGGACAAAAACCCCTGTAATAGTTTCCAAGGGCTGAGGTAGCAACGTACCACAAACTGAGTGGCTTAAAACCAAGCAATGCATTGTCTCACAGTTCTGGAGGTCAGAAGTCCAAAACCAAGGCATTGGTAGGGCCATGCTCCCTCCGAATCCTCCAGGGGAGGATCCTTTCTTGCCTCTTCCAGCTTCTGGCTCTCCTGGGCATTCCTCAGCTTTGCAGATGCATCATTCCTCTTTCTGCTTCCTTCTTCACACGGCATTCTCCCTGTGTGTCCCTTTGTCAAAATTTCCCTTTTGTTACAAGGACACCTGCCCTATTGGATTAGGGCCCACACTAGTAACCTTGTCTAAACTTGATTATATCTGCAAAGACCCAATTTCCAAATAAGGTCACATTCACAAATCCCAGGGATTAGAGCTTCAACGTATCTTTTTGGAGGGTACCCACCAATACCACAGTATCTTGACTAATGTAGCTGCGCAGTAGGCCTTCATATCAGATAGAGTGATTCCTCCCATTTTTTTCTTTGTCAAGATTGGTTTAACTATTCCAGAGCCTGTGTTTTTCAGTACAACCCATTTTACTCCCCACTTGGATTTTTCTTTTTCCTTTTGAGACAGGGTCTCTGTCTCACTGCACCCAGGCTGAAGTGCAGTAATGCAATCAAAGGGAGCTTTGCAGGAGCACGCGCCAGTGTTAAATTATGGAAACTGCTCTGGGGTCTTTTCCAGGCCCATGACTCTGTGACCTTTGATTTCCTGGCTCTTGAAGCCTCCTGGGAAGGTGATCCTGGTAACCCAGAGACGTAAACACCCCTCAGGTAAGGCGATGTGATGGATTGGCCATGTCTTCTGGTTTGCTTGCTGTCACATTTAATGCAGGCTCCAAGCCTGGCCACTCAGTCACTGTCATCCAACACTTCACTCAGAGCTAACACCCGCTCTTTCCCATTAATGAGGCTCTATTTGGAGACTCTGGCCTTTACCACAATCTTGTTTCTCCTTTCCCTTCCTGTCACATCCAGGAGAAGGTGGTGTTCAAGTTATCTGTCACCCAGAGGAAAAGTTAAACCATGTGAGGCAAAAATCTCCAAGGAGTTGTTTTTCTGATTTGACTCTTGCTGAGAAAATCTTGACTGTATCATGTGGTCCTTCCCCCATCCATATATCTGTATGTAGTGTTACCTGCAGTGGCTTCTTGACTCATAGATTTATGAAATTGTTTGAAGAATTTTTTGAGAAAGATGAAGTCAATCTGTGAGAAGAAAATTGTAGACAATTAGACAATTTCCCATAAGGCCGATTCAGTTTGAATGATATTCAATGGAACTTGTGCCCCAAAACAGTAGACACCAAATATCCCTATAATTCCCAGCATTCTTTGCAGATAAGTTGTCCTCATGTGACTAGTAATGGTCAATGGACTGTGAGCAGAAGTAACATGAATTATTTCTGGCCTGAGGCAGTTACGAGTAGATGTGACAACTCCATTCTTCTCTTCCACTGCAATGGGGAATAAAGGGACCACATATCCCATATGGAACAAACAGGCTTTGTCTATCTTGTCCATTTCTGGTCCCAGCACATAGGAAAGTATGAGGCATATAAAGGTATCCAATAAATACATGATGCATGAACAGATGAGTGAATGAATTAATTAATGAATGAGATAATGAAGTTTCTACATACATCTCCAATGTTTCTCCGTTAAGCAACTGAAAGAAAACCCTTGTCCAGGTGTGGCTTGGGAGAAGGTTTCATTCTTCCTCTTCCTTCTTGCTTGGATCAAGTTCCATGAATCCTTTCCTGGAGAGTCCTGCTGTCCCTGCTTGGGAGACACTTTGTGTCTCTCAAGTCTGCTTCCTCATGACAAAGTCTGTTTTTACATGGTCAGAGGAATCCTCCTCACATAGGCTTTCACAAAAGCAGTTTTAAATTCCAATGAGGTCTACTTTATCAATTTATTTTCTGCTATGGGTCACACTTTTGGTGTTTAAGAATTCTAGCTGGGTGCTGTGGCTCATGCCTGTAATCCCAGCACTTTGGGAGGCTGAGGCGAGTGGATCACTTGAGGTCAGGAGTTTGAGACCAGCCTGGCCAACATGGTGAAACCCCGTCTCTACTAAAAATACAAAAATTAGCCAGGTGTGGTGGCAGGTGCCTGTAATTCCAGCTACTCTGGAGGCTGAGGCAGGGGAATCACTTGAACCTGGGAGGCAAAGGTTTCTGTGAGCTGAGCTCGAACCACTGCACTCCAGCCTGGGAGAGAGAGTGAGACTCCATCTCAGAAACAAAAACAAACAAAAAGGACTCTTTGCACTAGGTCATGAAGATTTTTCCTATATTTTCTTCTAAAAAGTTTTATGGTTTTGTGCTTTACATTTATCATTTATGTATGTTATTCATTTTTAGTTATATAGAAAGTGTGCTGAGATTCCTCTTTTGCTTATGGATGTGTAATTGCTCTAGCACCATTTGGTGAATAAGATTAACTTCCCCCATAGAATGGCCTTTGTACCTTTGTCAAAAATCAATTGAACATGTTTGTGTGGGTCTATTTCTTCGTTTTCTATGGATGTATGTATCCCTCTTTTAGTACCACGGTGTCTTGATTAATGTAGTTGAATAGTAAGCCTTAATGCCAGCTAGAGTGATTCCTTCCATATTCTTTGTCAAAATTGATTTAACTTTCTAGAACATGTATTTTTCCATGTAAGTTGATGAATAATTCGCCTATGTTTACTAAAAAGTCTGCTGGGATTTTGATAAAAATTGCATTAAACCAGTATATCAATTTGGTAAGAACTGACATCTTTACTAAGTTGAATACTCAAAACCATGAACACGGTCTTTTAAAATTTCTCTTGTAAATATTTTATATTTTTCAGTATATAGATTCCATATGTATTTCGTTAAGTGTATAGCTAAGTATATTATTTTCTTTAGTGTGACTGTAAATGGTATTGTGTTTTAAAATTTGATTTCTGCATATTTTGTTAGCTTGGAGAAATACGCTTAATTTTTGTGTGTTAACTTCGCAAACTGAGAACTTACTGAACACATTTACTAGCTCTGGGAGATATTTTCTAGATTCTTTGAGATTTTCTATGTAGATAACTGTGTCATCTGCAAATAGAGATAGTTTTATTTCTTCTTTTACAAACTACATACCTTTTATCTGTTTTTCTTACCTTAATGCAGTGGCTATAAATTCTAGTACAATGTCAAATAAGATAAATGAGAGCAGGCATATCCTTGTATTTTTCCTAATCTTTTGTATTTTTTGTTGCTAATCATACAGCATTTGACCACTAAATAATTTGTCACCTGTGGTTTTGTATAGATGTTATTTATTTTCCTGAAGAAATTGTATAATATTGGTGTTTATTCCTCTTCAAAAATTTGGTAGAATTCTCCAGTGAAACCACTTAGGCTGAAAAATTTCTTTTTCAGAAATTTTAAACATTATGAATTTAATTTGTTTGATGGCTATAGGGTTATTCAGATTACCCATTTTATCTTGGCTTACCTTTAGTAGTTTATGGTTTTTGAGAATTTGGTCCAATTCTTCTATTTTATGAGCATAAGGTTGTTCATACAATCTCTTATTATCCTTTTAATAGCTGCATGGTCTCTAGTGATATTCCCTATTTCATCCCCAGTATTAGTGATTTGTGTCTCCTGTTTTTTTTTCTTGTATCTTCTTATTTGCTGAAGGTTTATCAATCTTATCATTTTTTTAAAGAGCCAGCTTTTTTTGTTTCATTGATTTTACTTATTGTTTTCCTATTTTCAATTTCATTGATTTTTTGCTCTTTTCATTATTTCCTTAATTCTGCTTGCATTGGCTTTATTTTACTCTTCTTTTTCTAGTGTCTTGAGGTAAGAACTTAGATTATTGATCTGAGATCTTTCCTTGTTTCTAACATAGGCATTTAATACTATAATTTTTTTTCTTTCAGCACTATTTTGGCTGCATCTTATACATTTTTGATACGATATATTTTTGTTTCCATTCAGTTTTATGTATTTTTTAAACATTCCCTTTAAGACCTTCTTTTTGACCCATGGATTTTTAAAGAGATGTGTTGTTTAATTTCTACATGTTTAGGGGTCTTGCAGTTGTCTTTCCATTATTGATTTCTACTTTGGTTCTATTATAATCAGAGAATATCCTGTATAATTTCAATTCATTTATATTTTTTGATGTTTGTCTCATAGCCCAGTATATAATTTATCTTAATGAATGGTCTGTGGTTGCTTGAAAGAGTATGTATTCTGGTGTTGTTGGCAGAGATTGGAAGAGTGGGTAAAAAACCACACTTTTCTCCCATATGTGTCAATTAGATTTTGCTGGTTGATTTTATTGTTCAGATCTTCTATATCTTTGCTAATTTTCTGTCTAGTAGTTCTTTCAGTTGCTGAGAGATGTATGGTTTGAAGTGTCCAGCTACAATTGTGGCTTTTTCTGTTCTTTCAGCTTTATCAATTTTGTTTTATGGATTTTAAAACTCTGTTGTTTGGTGTGCACATATTGAGGGGATTTTATATCTTCCTGGTGGACTGGTCCTTTTATCGTTGTGTAGTGTTCTGTTTTGTCTCTAGTAATAGTCTTTGTGCTGAAGTCTACTTTATCAGGTTTTTAAAAAAAGATAATTTTTATATGGTATATCTTTCAAACTGTCTATGTCATTGAATTTGAGGTGGGTTTATTATAAGCAGTCTATAATTTGGTTGTGTTTTTTTATCCACTCTTCCAATCTCTGTCTTTTGATTGCTGTATTTATACCTTTAACATTTAATGTAATTTTTGATGTTAATACTTAAATTTACCCTTTTATTATTTGCTTCCTGCTATATATTTAGTTTTCATTCCTCTGTTTTTACTTTATTGTCTTTCCGAAGATTGCATGAACATTTGTTAGGATTCTATATTGATTTATTTATAATATTTTTAAATATATCTATTGGTAGAGTTTTTGTAGTGGTTGTTCTGGTTGTGACAATATATACTTATGAGACTTATAGTTTTCTACTGGTATCAACATTTTACCTCTTCAAGTGAAGTATGGATACCTGCCTTTCTTGTATTTAGATTCTTAACCAAAGATTCTTTACCTTCTCCACTCTCAAATATTGTCTTGGGTATCAGATGGTGTCATAATTTTTCTTTCAATAATAAAATATGTCATATTTTGTCTACATAAATAGACAAAAATAATAGTCTATTTATGTACCCATATTTCTGCTTTTTCTGTTGTTTCTTCTTCCTTAATAATGCTCCAAGACTTCTTCTTTTACTATTTCCTTTCTGTTTGAAGAACTTCCTCATAGCCAATTTTTAAATATAAAACTGCTAGTGGCAAACTTTAAAATTTCCCTTTGTTTGAGAATGTTTTTATTCCCTTCCCATTTCCTAAGGATGGTTTCATCAGATACAGAATTTGTGATTGATTTTTTTCAGCACTTGAAAAATATTGTGCCACTTCTTTCTGGCTTCTATAGTTTTCAAATGAGAAACCTCCTGTTATTTGAATAGGTGTTCCCTTTTAGGTAATTTGGTAACTTGTGGTTTCTCTTTGGCTGCTTCCAAGACTTTTTTCTTTGTCCTGAGTTTTAAAGTTTTACTATCATGTGTCTTGGCATGATTTTTTTCTGTTTATCTTCTGTGGTATTTGATTAGTTTCTTGGATCTATAGATTTGTTTCTTTCACCCGGTTTGAAAAATTGTCAGTCGTATGTCTTCTAATAGTTTCAGCCCTTTATTCTCTTTCTCCTTTTCTTGACTTCTGATTGTATGAATGTTGGATCTTTTCTTATTGTCCCATAGGTTCCCGAGGCTCTTCCTTCTATATTCTCTTTGTTGTTCAGGTTGGGAAAATTCTATTGTTTTATCCTCAAGTTCACTAATTCTATTCTATCATCTCCACTCTACTATCCAGCAAGTTTGTAAAATTTCTGTAACTGCATTTTTCAGTTCTATGATTTCCTTCTGGATTATTTTTGTAACTTTTATTTCTTTGCTGAGACCTCCTGTTTTTCCATTCATTTCAGGACAACGTGTAATTGATTGTGGAAGCATTTTATGGTGGCTGCTGTAAAATTATTGTCGGATAATTTCAGGATCTGACTCACCTCAGAGTTTGCCATCAGTTGATTGTCTTTGCTCATTTAAATTGTGAAGGTATTGGTATGATAGGTGATTTGCAATTGTATCCTGGTCATTTTGCTGTATGAACAACCAAGAGAATCTTGAACCCATGGGACTAAGAGGCTTGACCTGAGGTTTTGACTCATTGAAATGTTGGGAATCTCATTGCTGTGGTGTAAGAGAGGCTGTCACAATGATGTTCTGCAGTTAGGGCTGATCCACTTGTCACCCTTCTTTGGATGATAATCACTCACTTCTGAATGTCTTGCTGAGCTCAACTCTTTTGACCTCAAATCAGGTTCCCACACTGGCCCCCAGAGCACCATTTCTGAAATAAAGCCTGACTCTTGTATTGCTCCTGCTGAAGAACAGCATAGTGGCCAACAGCTTGGGTTCCAGAATGTGCACACCTGGGTTCACACATAAATACAGTTCTACCACTGGGTAGGCTGCATGGACATTAGTGATTTACTTCATCTCCCTCTGCCTCAGTTTCTACATCTGCTAGTGGAGGGGATACTGACTTCTACCTCCCAGGCTTCTTGTTAGGTATGAATGAGTTAATGCAGGTAAGCGCCTTTGACAGCGCCTGGTGCGTAGTAGACATTCCATGAATGTTAGGAGGGAAATGATGCTCTAGTGGCCCCAAGGATGTGCCAAACTGTGGTTTGGCTTTCAAGGTTCTTTACCATGTGGCCCCTCCTGACTCTTCAACCTCATCTCTGGTTATTTCCTGTATTACACTTGACTCTGAGATGCCCTCTAGTTCCTGACACACTTGGTCTCACTGTCACCTCTGCCTTGACCAGTTTCTCTCTGCTTCCCCTTGAAGCTTCAGCTCAGGAGTCACTGTCCCAGGAAGTCCTCCCCAATGCTCCCCCTCCCTGCCACATGAGTTATGTGCCCCTAGTCTGTGCTCCCAGAGCCTTTACTCATATCCCTGTGATGGTGGTAAAATTAACATGCTCAGCAGTATTTATTGAACATCTATGAGTGTGCCTGGCACTTTGTGGTGGCTGGAGAAACAGTGAGGAAGATTCATCTTGTGGTTCTTGCTTTAGTGGAGAGGATGTTCTAGGAATAGAGACCTGATGTTGGCTGTGTCATAAGTGGGTGTCCCAAGCTCACAGGCCCTGTGACAATAATGCATGCTGGGGCTTTAGGCCTGGAAAAGCACTGGGGGCCCTTATTCTAGACAAACCCAGAGGATGTAGGATGTGGCCAATGGAGATAGAGCTGACGTTGGAGAAAGGGGCTCACCCTTGAGGGCATGTGGACCTCCCCTGCAGACCCTAGGACCAGACAGGGAGGAACTCACCATCAGACTTGTGTTGACCTCCCTCCAGGCTCCCCTGGGGTCAGGATATTGGGGCTGTTGCTACAAAACCTCTGGCAGTGGAAGAGCAGAGCAGACATGAGCTCTCTGGGCAGCTGGGCTCCAGAGAATGAGCAGTGAGCTTGTCCTGCTCTTCCTCAAACTCACGACCTTTTGGTGGGAGGTGGAGGGCAGTGGTGTCTGGGGGAAATCTCTCCCCAGGGAAACTATGAGTGAGGGAAGCTTCCGCCTACCTCTGAGTAATGAAATAACAGCGTAACCCCTCATGGAGCATCACTCTGTGCCAGCACAGCTGTTACCATCTTACCCAGGGAGCCTAGAGGCTTACGAAAGTGAACTCAGTTGCCCGATCCCCCTGGAAGTGGGGAGTCAGAAAATGGACCCAAGCTTGACTCAAAGCTCTTATATTTCACTGGCTCCCCCAACAGTGACCTCAGGCCTGAGCCCTGCTGGCCTCACCCTGCCCTGGGATGGCTCACTCCATGCTGAGTGGCTCTGACCATCAGAAAGTTCTTCTTCCCTTTGAATTCCAAGCTGTCTCCTGGTGGATTCCACCAACCAGTCCTTGTTTTGCCCTCTGGAACTGCACAGTGAATTTCATCTCCTCAGTAATTGCAAAATAAATTTAATAAACTCCATTAAACTGTGTAATCTCACAGACAAGATGTAGAATTTCTGTGCTTCAGACTTTTTTCCATAATTACTAGCACCATGGAAGTTGCAGGGATTAGAAACTCTACTGGAAACGAGGACAGATTGTGTCGCCAAGAGAGTTCAGACGAACTGAGAGTTCAAACTCCTGCACAGTAAGGCGGGCTGGGATTTGCATTAAATTAGAAGGTGGGTCCAGGCCCATTAACTCCATGGGAACAGTGACCTTCTAGGGTTTGCTTAGGAAACTGGGAAGAGTGGGAAGGGGGTAGGAGGTGTCAGGTGTTGTGAGTTGATGCCTGACTGTCTTTGAAAAATTAATTTGTTAAATGTCTGCACTGAAAGGAATGTTTGAAATTGAGAAAAATCCCACTTTCCTGATGGAACAACATTGCTCTACCTTGACCACTTCCTCCCACCCTCAGGGAAGAGGTGATTTGCCCCAGAGGACACAGCTGGCTCTTGGGCGACCTGGGACTCTGACACAGTGGCTTTACCAACATGCCAATAAATCCTGGTCATCAGGTGATCAGGAAACATCTGTGGTAGCAAAAGAAGAGCCTTTTCTCCAGTACAAACCTGTCATTGAACATCTGCTATGTGTCACGTGATGGGGCTTTCTCTTGGAATCCCCGTACCAGCCCCACTTGATACCAATCATCTCCATTTTACAGATGGGAAAGCTGAGGCTGAGAGTGACAAAATGCTAGCCCAAGTCCACCTTGTTAGCCATTCACAGAGCTGAAGCTGAAACCCAGGACTGCCTGACTTCACCAGCAACATTGGGAGCAGCTGGAGAGACTCTAATGCTGGTCTGGCAAGCAGGTTCCATTTCACAAGCTAATGTTGGTTGGTTGGTTGTGTGTTCTTGATTGACAAATTGTCTTGACAAGGAATTTGGAACTGAATTCAGGGTCAGGAAGAAGGAGTGCTGTGAATGATTGGTGATGTCTGCCACAGGAGTGCAGAGTAGGACAGGAGTGTCACACAGATGCTATTTGAGCTGAAGTCTGGCAAGCCGAAACCCCAGTGTTTGACAGTATGCTGGGTCCCACATCAGGGGCAGGGTACATCTGATCACTGCTTGCTCTTCCCTATGGTGGATGGCCATGCAGTCTGGTTCTACTTTCAGGTGCTGGTTCTCCAATTCTTTGTTCTGCTCCCAGGGGACCCAGCCTTGCCTACTTCCCTGGGTTGTTGTTAAGATTGAAAGAGGTGATGGATGAGAAGGCCCTTGATGTCCAGGTGAAAAGGATGGAGAGTCATTTAAACACAACTTGCTTCTCTCAAAACCAACCGAAGACAGCACAAGATGAAAAGAGGGAAGAGGTTTCATCATTTAAACCAGAAATTGGCTACGACTCCATCCATAAACTCTGAAGCCTTTCTGCCAGGACCTGTGAAACCTAGACCAGGGCAAATACAGAAACTGAGACCCACAAAAACTTCCTTGAGCTTTGAATAGTGGTCATTCAACATCTCTCCAGATGTGAATGGCTTATCCAAACACCTTTGGCTTAAAGATCCCTAAAGACTCACAGGGGAGTGGCGGTCACAGAGCTGGCTGGCAGGCTGAGGGAAGGCCCCCTCAAGTGGAAAGCCACCAGCACCTACATAAGGCCCCTCAGTGTGTCCTTCGGTGGAGAGAGTCCAGGGAGATGGGAGAGGCACAAAGCAACTTCCACCAAAAATGTCCAGACCCACCTCTGCCTACCACTGCCCTGCCAACCTCCACCCCATGATGGAGGAGATGCTGCTCTCAGGTCATCAGGGCCTAAGTCACTGAGTGGGCCACAGGCACTAGGGGCTGGGCACACGCCCCTTCCCCAAAGCCTTTCTTGTCCCACTCCTGTCACTGCCATGTGGTGGGCAGGCCCTATGACACCCCTCATCATTTCTGCCTCCTCCAGCCAACCAGTTGGGGGTAAACAAGGCCAGAGGCTGCCAAACAAACATGGCCCTACTGGCCCCCATCTTTGAATGTCCTTCCTTTATAGTCAGCCACCTGGGAGTGACACTGGAGCAAGGTAAGCTCCGAGGCTGCCTTATGTGCTTACATCACACATGGGGAAGGGCCATAGTCAGGGCAGGGGGAAGTGTCGCAGATTAAGAGACATAGCAGAAGGTGACATGCTAATGAGGACTGGTGTCTTTCAAGGATGTGGCAAAGCATACCACCATCAACAAGATATTGTTACCACATGGCTTTGTGGTTGTGGGGAAGATTTGGTGTCCTTCAAGTCTTTGGACACATTCCAGCGTGCTTTGAGTCTTCAATGCTGCTGAACCCTGGCAGGCTGAGAAGCACCACCCAGAATCCCTGACTTTGGCAGGGTTGGCAGCCACCCTCCACTCCCGTACTCTGGACTGCAGCGCCCAGGGCTGGAGGCAGCAAGGGATCAGCAAGGACGAGGCAGCCCTGTGTGTGCCCCGCACTGGGCGCCTTCCCTGGGCCCTGCCCAGCCTCCCCCATCTTCCTTGTTCTGCACATTGCAGGCCAGGGCTCTGGGCACTATGAGGTTAATGAAAACCTGGAGGAGGTGAGCGGGAAGGGAAATTGCTGTTAAGTGTTCCTCTTTCTTTTCCTTTCTGCTGCCTCAGTCATCTCGTCCTCATCCATGGATCAGGCCAGGGCTTGAGACTCATAATTTCAAAGTCCTTTTAACTTTTCTAGGGCAGAATTATATTGCTTTTGGCCAAAGGCCACTCTGGGATTTACAGAACAAAGAGCAGGTACAACTCTGTCTTTAGTGTAAGTCACAGGGTTCAAAACAGGATGTGTGGGGCTGATTTGGTGGCTCCACCTGGGATGACCCCCCTGAGCCTCCCAGAGCCAGGACCCACATGGCAGACACGGCCGCATGGGCTGCTGGACTGATGTCTCTTCCAGGTTTGCTCTTGGTGCAATCCCGGCCATGATCACCGCCAAGGAGCCCCGAGGTGGCTGCAGGGCCTTGACAGAGTGTGAGGTGCCCCAGGGCAGTGCCGCAGGGTGGGGGAGCCTAGAGCCCACCACCTGCCTTGCAGGCCAAGAGCCAAACCTCTCCCTGCCTCAGTTTCCTCACTGACAACATGGGGAGAGAGTAACATACCCCGTGTGACTGCTTCGAGGGTGAAATGAGCTGACGCAGGTGAAGTGTATGCCTGGCACAGTCAGCTTTCAATAAACATGATTATTATTCAGGTTCCTTGAACCCAGGGATTCCAGAGCTTTCCATCAGAGCCCAGTCTCCTGGGAATGGAAAGTTATGAGGCAGAAATTGGCAGTTAATTTTCTGTCTCTCACAGAATCATCTGGAGCCCTGCAGCGAGATCCGGGCAAATGTAAAGCAAAATAGAGCCATCTGTCTGGCCCCGACTGGCCTCATCTAGTAAGGGACGCGGGTCCTGTGGCTGGATCGAGGCCTAGTGTGAGTGGAGTGAGGGGCTGTGGATGGGGCGGTGAATCCATGCTGGAGCCAGCAGAGTTATAAACACTGGGGGAGGTGGTGGCCGGGGTGTTCTGGATTTCTTCCTGCCACTGAAGAACATGGAAACCATAGATCCAAGGTTGGGGGCTCGCAAGCCAGCACCTCAGTCCTTCCTGCGCAGTCTGTGTGAGAGATTCAGCAGGCCCCCCACCCAGGGTCCCTCAGAGGCTGTGCCCATTGTGAACTCAGGGGGCCCTGGAGGGGAGTCCAAGGAGGGACAGGGCAGGAGCCCAGCTCAGAGCTTGGACGTGTCCTTCCCGTTGGGAGCCTCGCTGGACTTCCCCATTGACTGGTGGCAGCAGCTCAGAGTTGTGGCATTGCTGTGGCATTGCTGTGAGGATCGCAGGAGCATTGGAGGCGGAAGTCAGCCCTGGCTCAGCACAGACAGAGAGGGTCTGCGGGAGGGCCTGGGCCGGGGCGGTCTGTAGGAGATGGGAAAGGAGGGAACCAACAGTGGTGCCCAGACATTGGAGCAGGTCAGACTCACCCAGGGAGGTGGTAAAATACAGATTCCCTGGCCCTCTCCAGAGGTTTTGGTTCCCAGGAATGAGGGGGTCCTGGGAACCTGCCTGAGAACAAGCTCTCCTCCATCGGGGGCTGGCCGCAGCTGGCCACACTTTGGGGGCCCTCTCAGGCCCTCAGCAGGTAGAGCAGAGCAGGGGAACCAGTCGGTGGAGGCTGGAATTGGAGGACGCAGAGTGAGCCAAGGTCCTGGCAGATGACAGGTGAAGGGGGTGGGCTGTGACCGGGCACATCATTGCCCCTCTCTGCACTTCAGACCGCTGGTCTGAGAAATCAGGGGTGGTACCAGCCCCCCTCCAGGGGGCGGTGCCAGGCTTGAATCAATGCAGGCTGGTGCTGCCCTGGGGCCCCTCCAGAGTCTGTGTTCTTCCTGATGTTGACAAACACCCTCCCTATCCCTTGGCAGCCATGCCCCCTGCCCTGAGGTCAGCCCAGGAACCACAGGGCTCTCCCCCAGCTCTGGCATCATCAAGACCCTCCAGGAGGCTGGCGCCTGCCAGTCCACCCCAGGCAGCATCCTCAAAGATAAACCATTTTCCTAGTGGCCAAAATGTAAACCATATTGCTTGGAAAATGCAGTTCAAACAGAATTACCAGAATCCTGTGTCACCAGAGCAGGCATCACACAGTCGGCATCTTCAAAGGTGTCAATTATCATAATTAATGAGACCTTCCCCAGACTCCTGACACAATGATCTGTCAGCAGGAGCAGCTGAGTCCAACCAGAGCTGCCTGTGAGTCAGCAAGGATTGGGGGAGGAGAGGGATTGGCCCACACCACCCCGCCTGGCACCTTCCCCCTCCCCACCCTCAGTGGGGGTTCAGGGTGCTCTGTCCCTCCCGACAGCCCAGGTGGGGCAGCTCCATTAGTGGAGGTGGTGCTCACCCTGCACACTCCACGGTGAAGTTTCTGAGACTTGGAAGCAGGAGGTGAGTGGGAACACGTGTGCATTCAGGATCATCATCATCATGTGGAATAATAAGGATAATAAAATAGTAATGACAATAGCAGCTCTCCCAGGCCCTGAGTTAAGATTTTGTGTTCATGAGCTCATTTGACCCCGTTATCCACGGTGACCACAGAATTCATCCTCTGACTGGGATGCTTGGGAGACTGGAAGATGATACTGGGAGTAATGACACCCACCCCGGCCCCTGGACAGCCTGGCTCCCCTACTTCAGGTCTCAGCTCAGACGTCCTCATCTGCGCGCTCCTCCTGACTGCGTCTCACATGTCACTGTCCCGCTCCCTCCCATCATGCACTGCCCCTTCACCTGTCCTGTGTCCCTGACCTCATCACCACCCACATGCCACACAGCTGGTCAGTCCTTTATGTGTCTGTCATTTCTCCCCATTACCATGTGGGCTCCCCGAGGGGAGGGATGGGGTCTCTTCTGTCCACTGCGGTGTCCCAGGGCCTCAGCCAGTGCCTGGGGCATGGTAGCTACTCCTCCTGTGATGATAGATGGGTGAATGAATTAACGAGAAGTCCTGAAATACAGGAACCGGGATAAGTGTGCACTTCTCCTTTCTAAGACTTCGCTGGGGTGTCTGCTCTCCGGGAGAATCTTCTGTAACCCTGAGTCACCGTGCAGGCCTGGGAGGACGGGAGCTGGGCCTGGGGCCGAGCCGCACAGTCTGAGTCTGAGCGAGTCCCCTGATGTGTCAGTGATAGTCTGCAGTGAACTTGCTTGTCTGTACATTTTACAAAATGCACACTGGTCTCCTACATTAATCACATGTGGATTGGATCCCAGGAACAGGATGTAGCAAGCACATCAGATTCCCTGGTAAGACAGATGCCAAGTAGAGTGTGGGAAACCAGTCCCACGATAACGCAGGGGCCTGCTGCCCCAGGGAGGGGCTGTCAGCTTTGAGTGGAAACCAGATCAGGAGAAGGCTCTGCAGCAAGTTCATTCGGACTGCAGCACAAGCTGCTCCACCACTTGGAGCTTATGACCCAGCAGATTTCACCATACTCAAAGCACCTATGGCAAACAGGGTGCTGTATAGAACCCCTGGCCAGCACCAATAGGGGAAGCCCAGTTCAGACTTATAGGAGATTTTGGAGCAGTCTACGCCCTCTTTTGCAGATAACAGCGTTCCTTTTGAGAGATGGCTCCTGGCTTGCTACTGGGCTTTGGTAGAGACTGAACATCTAAATATGGTACATCAGGTGACCATGCAACCTGAGCTTCCCATCTTGAACTTGGTATTGTCTAACCATAAGGTCAGGTGAGCACAACCTAGCAAATAGAAGAGGTAAGAGATAGGTTCAAGGAGATTGGGAAGGTATGAGTAAGAGGCATGGGCAGGTGGTTCAGAGTCTTTCAAAACTAGCCCCTGCTGCATCTCCCTGCCCCAGCAGATGCTCCTGGGTGTTTCTCAGGACTGGGAGGAGGGCATTCCTCCTTCTCCTCCTGAGGTGCTGACTGAGGAATAAGGAACTTGAGTCTGGTTGACATATGAGTCTGCACAGTGGGCTGGTATCACCCTAAAGTGGACAGCTGTCCCACTATGGCCCCACACTGGGGTGACCTTGAAGGACCCTGGTGAAGGGAAATCCTCTCAAGATTTTGAATAGCACATTTGGTTTTCCACTGAGTCCAAAGTGAGAGAAGGCCAGAGGATAGGGTCTACATGGACTCATGTGCATGGACAAATGTTTGGCTGGTGATCGGGGACTCGGAAGGAACAGGGCTGGAGCCTGGTGGTGAGGAAGTGTGGGGAAGAGGTGTGTAGCTGGACCTCAGAATGGCCACAAGTGGTGACAATATTTGTGTTCCAAGTGAATGCTCACTAAAGGGCATCCACTGCAGGTGAGAACCCTAATAATCAGATGGACAAAATGACTTTCCACGCAGCCACCCTAGTGTTTGCTCAATGGGTCCATGGACGAAGGGGCTGTGGTGGCAGTGATGGAGGCTGGGCATAGGCTCAGCAGCATGGGCTGCCCCTTGTCAAAGCCGATCTGGCTAATGCTATTGATCAGTGCCTAGTCCACCAGCAGCAGAGACCAACACTGAGGCCCTGGTGTGGCACCCTTTCCTGCAAGGACCTGCCTGCCATCTGGGGCAGGTTAAGGACATCAGACCTTTTCATCATGGAGGGCATGGAGTGTCATCCTCCATGTTCTGGGTGTGAACTTGCCTTCCCTGCCCATGCTTCCTCCTCTGGCATCATTTTCCGTGAACTCCCAGAATGTCTTCTGCCATCATGGCATCCTCATGGCACTGCCTCTGATCTGGGAGCTCATGCCACAGCAGAGGAGGTGTGGTCACAGGCTCTAGTCCGTGGGGTTAGCTGGTCTTACAACACATCTGGAAGTGGCTGGCCTGACTGAAAGGTGGAATGGCTTCCTGAAGTCTCAGTTGTGATGCCAATTGGGACACCACACCCTGAAAAGATAATGTTCTTTCTTGCAAGACACAGAATGTGTTTTGAACCAGAGGCCATGATACGGTGCTGTCTCTGCATAGTCAGAACACCCAGGCTCAGGGACAAGGGGTAGAAGGTGGCGTGGCTCCTGCCACAATGACACCTAATAATCCACCCACAAGGACTTTGTTCCTGGTCACATTGTGGCAACTGTGTTCTCTGCTGGCTTAGAGGGCTTAGCTCCCAGGGACACAGCAATGGTTCCACTGAATCAGAAAACGAGACTGCCACCTGGCCATTTTGGGCCTGTGCCACTGAACCAACAGGCAAGAAAGAGGTTAATCTGCTGTCTGGAATGATTACTCCCAATTACCAGTGGGAGACTGGGATGCTGCTGCAGTGTGGGGAAGAAGACCCTGTCTTGAAATCAGGGGATTCTCTGAGGTGCCTCTTAGTGCTCCCACGTCCCATAGTAAAGCTTAATGTAAAACCACAGAAACCTACTCCCTGCCCAAATGAAGGCTGGATAGCAGAGCCTTCAGTAATGGAGGTTTGGGTGACTCCACCAAGCGGAGAATACTGACATCTCCATCTGAGCTTTGGGTTGAGACTGGGGGCGGGGAAGCTGGCGGGGGGAATATGGAAGGAAGGGTGGAGAAAGGTAGCCATACATATCAATGATGACCTCATGACCAAGTAGGAAAATTTGCATGTTTTCAATTTGCTTACTCTATGTCTGTGTTCACTTACATATGCTAGCTACTTTCTTCTTTTTCCTTTTTCCCATTTTTATTCTATATACAAGTGGTTGGAAGTTAACTTAACAATTTAGTCTTCAGTAACAGAATAGTCAGTGAACTGTGACTGAATTTGAGGAGTAATTTATAGCCAGCAGTGGATGCAATGAGTCTTGGGATCGTGTGCCTCCTCATTTTGGAGAAGGATCTTGTTCCCTTGTAAGACAGATAGCTGTCTCTTTTTAGATGGAAATGATAGAGTTCTGTTGCTGTTATATGGGAATCCAAATGTGTGTAGAGTGTGTCTATGAAAGGTGAGCAGGTGTGGACCGTGCCAGTTACAAATTTATTGCCTCTCAGCTCCAATTCACGCCTCGTTGCCTGATCTGTGAAAGTGGAAATGGGTACCACTCTGAGTATTTTTCATTTTCCGGTTGGCATGACATTAAATGTGGTCAGTAGAGGGCAGCAGAGAGACATTGCAAGAGGAGGGAGCTTTCCTTCCTAGCTCTGGTTTCTTCCCGGGTTAGGCAGGCTATGGCCGCAGGACTGGCTTCCTCAGGTCCCAGGTCCTGTAGCACAGGTGGCTTCCCCAGCACCCAGCCTTCTGGCACATGTGGCCTCTCTAGCATTCTCTTGGTCCTGTGCAGACAGCATTCCCAGGCCCAGCTCCTGTAGTACAGGCAGCCCCACCAGCTCCCAGCTCCTGCAACGCCAGTCCTTCCTCAGTGCCCAGCTCCTGCAGTTCAAATGGCTTCTCCAGTGCCCAGCTCCTGCAGTGCGGGTGGCTCCTCCAGTGCCCAGCTCCTGCAGTGCGGGCGGCTCCTCCAGTGCACAGCTCCTGCAGTGCAGGGTCTTTCCCTGTGCCCAGCTCCTGCAGCCCGGGTGGCTCCTCTAGTGTCCAACTCCTGCAGTGCACGGCCTTTCTCATGCCTAGCTCCTACAGTGTAGGCATCCCCTCCAGTGCCCAGCTCCTGCTGTGCACAGTGGTCAGCAACTCCCAGTGGCCAGCAGCAACTCCCAGCAACCCCCTCAGGTGGTTCTGTAGCCACGTGCCTTCCGTGATTCACCTCCCTGTAAACGGTGTTTCTCTGGCATCCTAGAGAGTAGATTCCTGACAAGTTCTGGAGGGCAGATTCCAGCTAGTTCCACTCATGTGGCAGTATGGCAACTTCCTGTCCATTCAGTAGCCACAACTCTGCCCTCTCCAACAGGGCCTGGGTTTCAGCCGTGGGGCCTCCACCTTGGTGGCCCTCTCTAGCCCCTGAGCAGTGGCTGCTCTTCAGATTGGCTGTGTCTGTATTCCATAGTACCCCCGTCACCCTTACTAACTAACCCCTTGTTACTCCAACCCACTGTAGCAGTTAATAATTCTTTGTATTAAACTTTTCCTGTGGGGCTTCTGTGTCCTGCCGGAACCCTTGCTGAGACATCGGGGCCGGTGTCCTGACAACCACCCCAGCAGAGCTTGGTCCAGCTCCACTACCAAACAGCTGCGTGGCCTTGAGCCTTTCGCCTCCCCTCCCTGGGCCTCTTCCTCATGTGGGAGACAGCAGCCTGCCCCCGGGCTGCTTCAAAGATGAAGGCAGGTGAAGAATGTGGCAGCGCTTTGAACCAGCGCACGGGAGGGGAGGGAGTCCATTTGACTCTCCTCGGAGTGCACAGGCCTCCTGAGAGGGTTCTTGAGATGGTCCCCACCCCTGCCTGCCCATCCTCCAGCAGCCTGTTTATCCCCTGTGCAGGACTTAATTATGGGGCTCAGCCAGCCTGGCAGGCCTTGCAGAACCCAGCGACTTGGGCTGTTAACTCCTTCTGAGCCAGCCCGTGAGTCACTTAGCAGATGTGCATACATGAGGATGGGGAGGCAGTGCCTGCAGGGGCCAAGAGTCAGAGCTGCCTTGCTGCCGGGGCTGGGAGTCAGGATGTGGATGTGGGCACATTTCCTGCGGGAGACTTGGTTTCCCTTAGAGTTCTCTGAACCTCATTTGACCCTTTCTCATAAATCCTTATCGAGTGCCTGTTACACAGTGAGCACTGTACTGGGGCTGGGTTTACGTCGGGGCATCGGGAGGGAAACAGACACCTCCACTGACCACCTGGAGCCCAATGTCCAGCAGGAAGGACAAATATTAATTTAAAAAATTCCAAAACATACAAATACCCACTGGGGAAAGTGCTCTAAGGGGAGTTAGAGGAACTGTCCTTGGGGGGAACCTTGAATGAGCCCCTTCTCCCTCTGCACCTCAGTTTCCTCATCTGTAAAATGGGGCCAAGCGTGGCATCCACCCCATAGGGGGGTTGTGAGGGTGATATGAAATCTCACCTGTAAAGTGCTCAGTGCGTGCCTGGCACACAGCACATGCCCATGTGCTGATTATTATTAGGATTATGATTTCAAGTTTCTTCATCAGAAGCACGAGATGAGCAGGAACCAATCACCATCAGTCACTGTGTGGCCACAGGCAAGCCGCTCTCCGCCCTGTCCTCAGTTTCCCCATCTGCTCACGGAGAGATGGGAGCTCTCTGCTCAGACATGGGGTCAGGTTTCTAGTCAATGTCAGGGTCCAGGGCTCCTCCCCGAGACCAGATTCCCAGAGGAGGACAGGGTCACAGCAGCCATTGGCCAAGAGGCCGCAGGGGTGAGCAAGAATGGATGGGGTGAGGCACGTGCCTGGTCTTTCCTGGAAGCTGTCATTGCAGCCCCCTATCCGAGGAGCGAAACCTGTACAGGAACAACCTGCTCTCTCCTTCCCCCAACACAGCCACTCCATCTCTTCCCACCACCCACTGCCAGGCCCCCTCCCAGGCCCTGGCCTCTCTGGCCACACCATCAGCCTGGCACAGGGAGTAATTCTGGATTAAGGGGGTCGAGCTGGCTGGAGAGGCCTTCAGGTCACCTGGCTAACCCCATCCCATGGGGGGAAACTGAGGGTGGGGTCTGGCTCTGCTCATGGTGTCTTTGGCCCTTGCATGGAGCATGGCACACAATAAGTGCTTAATAAGCTTCTATAGACTGGGTTGGTGAATTACGAATGACTCAGGGGAACCAGACCCAGCTGCCCAGTGACAGCTGGGTCTTTCAACTCCCCATCCATCAGACATCACCAGCAATACCCTGTCTTGGGTACAGCACCCGGCTGTTTGCAAATCCCTGCTGTCCATTGTGTTGCTTTTCTTTGTCCTTCAATCCTCTGAGCAACATCACTGAGTCTGCTTTACAGAAGAGGAAAGAGGGGCTCAGAGAGGGGAAGGGACTCACCCACTCAGGGGAGCTGGGAAGGAGCCTCTGAGAAGGACAGTCTTGGCTTGGGGTGACATCTAAGCCAGCCCCTTAACCCTACTGGGCAGGGGTGAGGGCAGGGGCGGCTCCTGCAGAAGCCCTGCTGCTTTCCAGGCTGCTCACGAACACGAACTCCTTAATCCCCAGCCCTGGTGTCCCCTCTGCACTGCCCACGCTGTCTGCACCTGGCTGGGTGTGTGCACGTGTGTGGAGGTGCAGCAGCAGGCGTCCCACCCTGGGAGCAGCAGTGTTGGGAGATGACTTTGGGGGGAAGGGGAATTTAGAGGGCCTCCGGGAACCTGCTGGAAGTGGGCAGATACATTCCTCGGGACGGGGTTGTGTCCCTCAGGGCTCCTGTCGGGGCAGAGAGACTGAGGTGAAGAAATGAGCAGAGCAGGAGCTGGAAAGGAGAGAGAATGAGAGGAGGAGGAGAAAGGCACCCACAGTCATGGGAGTAAGAGGCAAAGAGCTCTGACTTGCCTCATCCTCCAGGAAGCCTCTCCTGGCCTCACCCTTGGCTAGGCTCTCAAGCCCTTATTCTGTCCGTCCCTTAGGACACCTTTGCTCTGCCTGGCATTCTCAGCTGCTGGCTGCCTGACCTGGTATTTTTCCCCCACTGAGAGGGGAGGGCATTGCAGCCTGTCTGCCTCCATCCTGGTGGGCAGGACTTTGAGTGAGCATGGATGAAGGGATCCTCATCCCGGAGCAGGAGGCAGAGAGGCTCAGAGCGTCTCAGTGACCTGCCCTAGTACCAAGAGCAAAATCAGGATTCAAACCCAGGTTCAACTGACCTGAAGCCTGGCCCCTCACCTATTCATAGGAACACCTACCGATCTGAACCACCACATTCACCACTTTTGAAAGGGCAAGGGCTTCCTTTTGGGGTGACTGGGAAGGGGCCATCCAGAGGCAAAGAGTGCCTCTCAGAAGTTGGTCATGTCAACCCCACCTTCAGTGCTCGGCAAACTCCTACTCATCCGTTAGGGCCCAGCACACCAAGGCCAGGTCCACATGTTGACTCCAGCTCCAGGGCCCAGTCTCAGCTTGGCACTTGGTGGGCACCAAGAGGGGTTAGTTGTTCTTTCACTCACTTACTCCTTCAAAAGTCTGCACTGAGCTCCCACTACATTACGGTCTGGGTTCTAGCAGCTGCAGCTTGATCAAGCGAGTCAGATAAAGTCTCTGTCCCAAAGATCCTATTAAACAAATTACACAAGTTAGTGTGTAATTATCGCTCGCCTAAGTGCTCAGAAGGAAAGGAAATGGATTTGAGAAAGAACCTTAGGAGGGAGAACCTAATTTAGATTGGGGGATGGTGGCCAGAGAAGGTTCTCTGAGGAGGGGAAGTTTAAATAGAAAAACTTGAAGGAGAAAGAGGAGTCAACCCAGCCAGGACGGGGGAGTGCACTGACCAGTAGGGGCCAGGCCAGCCCAGTCCTCATGGCCTTGAAGGGTGGGGGCCTGATTTGAGAGCAGAGGAGGGCCCGATGGGTTCTGAGCCAGGAAACCATAGGACAGCGTTTGGATTTTGAGGCGATGACTGCTGAGGGATGGGGATTGGGTGAGAACAGGCATAGAAGTGGAGAGGCTGTGAGAGGCCATGGGGGTCTCATAGGAGGGAGCCTGAGCTGTGGCTGGAGTCAGGGAGGTGGAGAAGTGGGGAGGCTGGAGGTCAACCTGAGCTGTGGTTGGAGTCAGGGAGGTGGAGAAGTGGGGAGGCTGGAGGTCACCCTGAGCTGTGGTTGGAGTCAGGGAGGTGGAGAAGTGGGGAGGCTGGAGGTCACCCTGAGCTGTGGTTGGAGTCAGGGAGGTGGAGAAGTGGGGAGGCTGGAGGTCACCCTGAGCTGTGGTTGGAGTTAGGGAGGTGGAGAAGTGGGGAGGCTGGAGGTCACCCTGAGCTGTGGTTGGAGTCAGGGAGGTGGAGAAGTGGGGAGGCTGGAGGTCAACCTGAGCTGTGGTTGTTGGACTGATCAATGAACAGTCTCAGCAAAGAGGGGTGATGGTCTTGTTTGTGGGGCAAGGGTTGGAACCTGCCTCCAGGTCCCTCCAAGACCCCTTTCAGTTCAGGCCCTGTGATCACTGGGTGCCCCCACCCTCGGGTCTGCAGGAGTCCCGTCCCGTATGTGTCCTGGACAACGCCAAACCCCGGATACTCCCACGTCATGTCCTGGATGTGGATGGAGCCTCCTTCCCTGATGGGGCTGGAGATGAGGGGCCAGTGTCTCTGACTCTGCCCTGATGGAGTGGATGGCTTTGGGCAAGACACTTCCTAGGAACTCCCACAGGAGGGAGGCTGCAAAGGGTAAGGGGGACGGGATTAGGTGACCCCAGTGATATTTTGAGTGGCGTCTTCTGTGAGGCCTGGAGCCTCCATCCTGCTGGTGGGGGCCTGGGTGAGGACGGAAGGGTTAATGCTGGGATGTTCTGCCCAGGCTGCTGGAGCCTGTGTGTGCCCCTCCTTGCCGTGATTAATTCAGTTTGGTAATGCGGTATTTATGCTGGAAATCTAATCGTCATTTCTGATGGTAGAGGAATTGAAAAATAAATTGAAAGTGTCAGACGATGCATCAGGGTGGGCAATGGAGTGGAAGCGGGGGCCGCCCACCCAGTCTCCCTGTTGGGCAATTTGCGGGCCCAAGAAATCAGCCAACTTTCTGTTTCTACAATTGCAGGATCAAGAACGGGGGCGATGGGGTGAGGTGGGGGGAAGGAGGTATGAGGTGAAGAGAGCAGAGAGATCCCAGTGTGGAGGCAGCATCAGAGCCACAGTCAAGGAGATGGGCTCAGAGTAGGCAGGGACCCGTCCATGGCACCACGGGAGGCTGTGGGCACTGAAAGGGTGGGATCCGGAATGCCTCCTTCCACCACCAGGCCAAGAAGGACACTGACGGGGTCTGGGCCTCCATGGAGATGGATGCTCTTGGCAGTTCAGCCCCAGGCTTCACCATCTGGGAGCCCCACCTCCCCAAGCTGCCCCTCTGCCTCAGGGAGGGGGCTGGCCACCCAGGAGAGGGGCCACCTTGAGTCTGTCTGGACAATGTGAGCTCAGGTCTCTGAGTCTGCAGGGACTGGGGTCTCCCCGGCAGTGTCTGGCCTCCCCCGACGTCTCCTGGTCCTGATGAGGTCTAGGTCTCCCCAGCAGACTGGACTCTACTGGCAGGGCTGCCTGCCCGCCCTAGTCAGAGGGGCCTCCTTGGGCAGGTCTCTGACTTCACCCCCTAGAGGCTCCTGAGAGCAGGCGTGTGTCTTCTCCAGACTGGGGGCTCCCAAAATCAGGACTGTCCCCCCGACCTGAGGCCTCCCTGAAGATGGTGGATGAGCTTCCCACTGGACCTCAGCTCTTCAGACCTCCTTGAGGGCCTGGGTGGCTGGCATCTGTTGAGGTCCTGGTGGTCAGGCTGGCTCTGTCCAGACCTGGCACATGGAGGGGAGAGGGGAAGGTGTAAGCAGAGAGCTGGAAAGAAGGGGAGGTGCATGCTAACTTCACACCCCTTGGATATGGAGGACGGTCCTTGTCAAGAGGACCCGGGGTCCAGGGATCCTGAGGACAGGCCGTGCTGTGTCCTGCAGCCACTTGCCATCGTGAAAACCCCTCCTTCCCAATGACTATGGAACTGGGAGAGCCCAGCACTGGAGGCAGGAGGTCTGGGGTCCTGCCCATCTCATTCATTCATTCATTTATTCAACAAATATCTCTTGAGTCCCTACTTTGTGCCTGACATCATGCAGGGCACTGGGGATGCAGCAGGGCACAAAATGGGCAAGGTCCCGCCCCCACGGAGCTTGCCTCCTTGTGGGAGAGACTCATAATAAACAGATTAACAAATGAATGAGGCTGCAGAGGTCAGCTGGAGTCGGTCTACACTCATGCACAATGTCACGGCCATGGTGAGGACTCTGACGTTTATTCTGGGAGCAGCTGAAGCCCCTGGAGGGATTTAAGCAGGAGAGCAAGAGAGTTGTGTATGTTTTAAAAGGTCACACTTGCTGCTGTGGGTAATGGAGTGTGGAGGGGCCAGAAGGAGCAGGAGCCACTGTAGGGAGCTGGTGAGAGGTGGGGCAGCCTGGACCAGGGCAGGGGTGGCGGAGGAGGAAGAGGAGAGAAGTGGAGAATCCCAGACACATTCACAGCTCTCTGTTGCCCTCACGATAAAGTGCAAACTGCTCTGGCATTTAGGGTCTTCATGTCATCGTTCCCACTGCCCTTCCTAGCCCTCTTGTACAGCAGGAAACATCAGCTTGTTCTCTTTTAAATGAATTATTTTATTTTCCCACTCAGGGTGACCTAAACAAATCATTTATTTCTCCCAGCTCTACAGTGTGAGCCTGGGGGAGTCCATTGCCCGCTTTAGGCCTCAGCTTTTCCAATGAATGAAATGGGTGTGTATTTGATTATTGAAATACTTTCTTCTAATGCAAACACCCTGTGCTTCTTGGAGCCAGGCTGCTGCCTCCCTTCCAGCCTGGCCAGGCTGCTGCCTCCCTTCCAGCCTGGCCAGGCTTGCCCTTGGCTCACCTTCTTTCATTCTTACCTGTTGCCTTTGCCTCTGAGGAATGAGCCCAGGTAGGGCAGTTGTGGCCATGCAGCTGCTAGACTAGCGAGCTTGGAGGTGCTGTGGGTGGAGGCTATGGACTTTTGAGGTCATTAACTTCAGCGGGGTGGGATCTAATTAGCACTGAAGGAGATCAAACTGAAGTTGTCCCTTGTCTAGAATTTAGGGTATGGGGCTAAGCAAGGTGAGGGCAGTGCTCTGAGCCCTGGTCAGAGGAAGAAGGGTGCTATGGAAGGAGGTGGGGTCTGTGGGCAGCATCCAGGCCCAGGAGAACCAGCTCAGGGTGGGTGGGGAGTGACAGGGATGGCTTGTTCTGAATAAACTCACATGCACTACATCTTGTTTTCTAGAGCTAGATAAGTACCTAGTCTATGACCAGGTTTAATTTTCCTCAGAACTCCACCATAATAATACATGAGGACCATTCACTCTCACACCAGACCCTTAGGACACCTTGACGTCAGGTATGACTTTATCACTGTTGTCTTAGTCCCTTTGTGTGGCTGTAACAAAATGCCTGGGACTGGGTGATTTATAAGCAATAGAAATTTATTTCTCACCATTCTGAAGGCTTGGAAGTCCAAGATAAAGGCACCAACAGGTTTGGTGTCTGTTTAGGGACCCATCTCCAATTCCAAAATGGTGCCTTGTGGCTGTGACCTCCTGAGGGGATGAACGTTGTGCCCTCACATGGTGGAAGGGACAGAAAAGACAGAAGGTCACGAGAGCGCTCCTTTCAACCTAATCCCATGCATGAGGGCAGGCTCCTCATGACTTGATTACCTCCCAAAGGCCATACCTTTGAGTACTGTTGCATTGGGATTAAATGTCAACCTGAATTTGGGAGGGGACACCATCATTTAAACAACAGCACCTCTTCTCCCTGGTAGGCAGATGAGAAAACTGGGAGGTTAATCTGCTTGCTCTAGGTCATGCGGCTCATAGGTGCCGAGGGTGGGATTTGAACCCAGCTCCCTGAACGTAACCACTGCACTGTCTCTGTGTAGACTCCAGCTGGCCTCCAGGGTGGGGAGCACTGTGTTCACTTTGCAGTTGAGGAGACCTTGACTCAGAGGAGGGCAGTCACCCCGCAAGATCACACTGGAAAGCCCTGCCGCGAATCTGCTCTCTGAATGGGGAGGTGCTACCTGCCCCGCGCACTCTCTCTATGGCCTTACCCTTTAGAGCAGGGCTCCAGGGCAGTCCCAGGGCCCTCAGCGGTCAGTGGAGGGACCCTGGGAAGGGAGCGGACTTTGTTCTCTGACAGACTCAGGCTTATGTCCTGGCCCTGCCACTCAGCGGGGCAGTGACTACTCACGTATTCACTCAGCTACGCTGAGCCTCAGTTTCCTCCTCTGCAAAGTGGGGCAGTGGCAGCTTGTTGGGAGGATGGGAGCAGGGACAGGCATAGGTGTCTGGCACACAGTAGGTGCTCAGTAATGGCTGTGCCTTTCTGTCCTCTTTGGGGCTGAGGCTCCTGCAGGCGTGGCTCTGGCACGAGGGCCTGATGGATCCCTCTGTGGAGTCCTAAGCTCCCCCTGGGGAGCATTGAGAGTGGGAGAAGAGGCTGGGCTGGTCTTGGTCAGCTCCAGGTGTGGCCTGCTCCTCCTCCTCCTCACTGCTCCCATGATGGTGCCGTGGGGGCTGGATGGGGATATCTGTCCAGGCTGCAGCCCACAAACCAGCCTCGGAGGGGCACAGGCTGGTCTCTGCAGAGGGGCCCCAGGGCCCCAGGCAAGCCAAGCACCAGAGGTCTAGTGGCTGGGCCTAGCCTCTGGGTCTCAGGACCTGGGTCATCACTACTCATGGGAGTGCTGTCACCTGTGCCATCTCCACACTGTCCCCCACCCTTCCACCTTGAGGTAGACAAGAACAAATAACAAACCCTTTCGGAGGGCTCACACTGCTAATGCTAAGCACAGCCCCTCGCAAGGAATTCTCACGACTCTCAGTCCTACGTGGGAGGAGCAGTCATGGGAGAGAGGCTTGGAGAGGGGGCGGGAACAACCAAGAAGTGGAGACCTGTGGCCCCCGGGTTCCAGCTTCCCCCAGAGACAGACCTGCACCAACACCCTATCACTGCCCCTTGGGTACCCTCACCTCATCTATTACCCAAACCCACCTCCCTGCCCTGCCCCTGACAAGGCCACTCAGCTCATAGGAGCTGAGGGTGGGATCTGAAAGCAGGGGCTGCCTGACCCCTGCACTCACATGCTCCTGCATACACACACGCCTCTACACACAGACACACACATGCTCATGCACATACCAGCAAACATACACACACACACATGCTCATACACACGCTGTCATGCACACACATGTTTTGCATTCACTGGCACACATGCACATGCATTCACTGGCACACATGCACACACACATGCTCATGCACACATGGGCACACATGCACACACATTCATGCATGTGCACACACTCATACACACAGACACATGCACACACACGCTCATGCACATACACATACTCATACACAGACACATGCACACACACGCTCATGCACAAACACACACTCATACACACATGGACACACATGCACGCACATGCTCATGCACATACACACACATACACACACACACGGACACACATGCACACACAAGCTCATACGCACGCACTCATGCACACACAGGCACACATTTACACTCATGCACACACGCTCATGCACACACACAAGCTCATACACACACACTCATGCACATACGTAGGCACACATTTACACACACTCATGCACACACACACACGCTCATACATGCACTGTCATTCACACACACGTGCACACACAAACAAGCTCATACACACACGGGCATCCAGCCACACACACACAGGCCCCTCACCCTCAGATGTGTGTCCACATCCATACTCCCTCCCAGACTCCCTTCTGAATGTCCCTGGTAGTAACTCTTGTTTCTCGGAGCGTTACAAAATTCACCATCAGATTTAAAGCTGAGGAGAGAGACGGGCAAGGAGGAGCCAAATCTTATTTGAATTATCTGTGACAGGACCCAATTTTTCAGGTGATAATTATAATAATTAAAAATTCTGTTATCAGCGATGGTGGGGAAGGCACTGCCCACACAGCTGGCTACGGGACAGAGCGGAGGCCGCATTCTGATTACGAGGTGTGTCTCCTCACCTCCCCGAGTGGACTGGACGGGGAGGACAGTGTACTCAGAAGAGGACGCTGAGGGCTATCTGTTAAGGGAAGGTATGTGATCAGGTGATCCTCACTCATACGGCCCAAGAGCTCTTCGCTGGGCCCGAGAAGACAAGAGGAACCAGGTGGGCTCAGCCTCACCCGTGAGCTGGTGCTGGGTGTCGGTACCTGATGTCCCTATGGGAGGGGGTGACCTCGCTGGGCTGTGGGTCTAGGAATCCACATGGTGGGTCCCCTCCCAGGCTGTGGCCAGTGTCTGCTCCAGGGCCAGCCTAGCCTGGGTTCTGCCACTGACCCACCGTGTGACCTTGGGTGCGTCACCCACGCAGTCTGCACCGGTGTGGCTCTTGGCCACTGACAAACAACTTCCCAGCCAGCTCCCTGCTACAGGCACCTGCCACTCACCCCGAGGGAGCCCCACGAGGGCAGGGCCCCGTCTCCACTGCCCACCTCCATACCTGTCCTCACACACAGACCAGGGCCTGGCACACAGGAGACGCCCAGGAAATGTTCAATATTTCTTGGAGGATTACAAGAATGTGTAAGTAAACAGGACACATCCATGAGGTAGGTGCTTTTATTCCCATTTAACACAGAAGGAGACTGAGGCTCAGAGGTGAAGGGACCCACCCAAAGTCACATAACTGGCCAGAAAGAGGAAGCCGAGGGCTGCTCTTCCAGGGGGCACAAGGACCAGGACAGGGCTGGGGAACAGCATGGATCCCTGGGGAAACAGCTGAGCTGCTGTGCACGCAGATGAGAAGTCAAATGTTTTACAAGGCTCAGCCCCCACCCGGGAAACTCCAGTCGGCCTGTGGGAAGCTCTGGTGATGGTGGCCTTGGGGAGAAAGAGGAGGAGGGAAGGAAGCAGCCTCATTTGCACAAAGGCCTCACCTCTGCCAATCAACTGGGCTTTCATGGGTGGGGACACCAGGATCTGGCCAGTCACCAGGAGGATGGGGGCAGAGGAGGAGGGTGAAGCAGGGCCAGGTTCTGCCCCTGTGTTCCTGGCTGCTCTTCCCAACCAGGTCTTGCCTCTTTGATGTCCCTGCATCAAGAGTGGAATAATCACCTCCACTTTGCAGATGAGGCAGCTGAGGCCCAGAGAGGCCATGTGACTTGCCCAATGTCACACAGCAAGTCCACAGCAGACCCAGAACTGACCAGGCCTGGACTCCTAGCCCAGGGTGCTGAGCCCAGGGCCCATGCTGGGCACCCACATCCTGTCCTGTCCTCTGCTACTGTCAGCTCCCTCTGCCCCACCAAATGCTCTACCCAGGGCTTAGCTCAGAGCTGCTGAAGTCTCCAAGCCTCTTCTCCAGCCTCCACCCCTGAGCCCAGACCCTTTGCCCCAACTGTCCCTAGGCACTGGGCCAGGGTGAAATTGATTGGGCTGGTCAATTGGGACTGGCAGATATTGGTGCTGGCAGGGACCCCCAGGAAGCCCCTGGATCAATGCCCTGGGGCAGCAAGTGGAAGCAGTGGTCCCTCAGTGGCCACACTGTGCCCCTCACCTTCATCCCTGAAGCCCCCCAGGGCCCACCTTGGGCAGCTGCTCCTCTCCCTGCGTGTCTCCTCTGCTTCCTGCCTTACTTATCCCCTGACAGAGTTATGTGAATCCAGGTGTAAGGTTTGATTTACAAACCTCCAGGGGAAGGAGGGCAGCCGTCAGCACCTGTGATTACTAAGAGGTCTCAGTGATTTACTCTGCTGGAAAACATTTGCTTCTCAGGAGGGATCTTCCAGGCCCTCCGCCTTGAAGGCAGGGACTTCTTGAGGCTTCTCTTTACCAGGGAACTGCCTGGTGGCTTTGTGGGAGTTTTGGGGTGGGGTCAGCCAAAGTGGAAGGAGCCATGAGGACTCCCATGAAGTGAAAAGTGTCTAGACAGGGTGGTTGGGAGAAAGAAGATGGACTTAGGGCTCATCAGGGGCCTGGATTTGAATCCCTGCTTTGTGACAGCCAAGCTGTGTGACCTTGGGCAGGTCACTTGACCTCTCCAGGCCTGCACTTCCTCATCTGCTAACTTGGCAAAGTCCCATAATAGAATGAGTGACAGCTGCCTACCGAGGTGATGAGGCTTGGACGAGGAATGTATATAAATTTCTGGCACATAGCAGGGCTCAGGAGAGTTGAGTTCTCCCCTCTATTCCATTTGAGGTCTCCCTTTCCCTGCCCAGACCACCTTTTCTGTGTCCCCCTAGCTTTCCTCCAAGTCCCCTCCCTGCACATGTCTCTCTGCCCTCAGGGAGAGCTGACGCTGTCGGTCTCAAAGATTCCACTTTCAATGTGGGTCAGGAAAGAGAAACAAAGGCTCCACCGCCAGGGCTGGCCTGGCCATCGTGTGCCAGGACATCAGCACAGGTAGTTCATACATCCAGGGGGTGTTAGAAGGCAGCCGCTTCCCTGCTAATGGGTTAATAAATCCACTAACAATGGGTTAACAATTCCAGCAGTTGGAAAAGCCCCTTGGCAGAGTAAGGGGTCTCTGGGGCCGAAAGCTCTGCTGTGATCTAAGGAGTCAGCAGAAGGCTGCGATGTGCCTGATTTCTAATAAACTGAGGAGGGACTGGCAGAGGTGCTGGCCTCGTTAGCACAGATGACTGGGTGGGGGCTGGCGCTGACCACCATGGTGGGAGTGAGCAACAGGTATTATGACTGTGCCCAGGGATGACCCAGCCTGCTCCACTCTCTCCTGAAGGTATCTCTGGCATCCCCAGGTCTGATGTAGGTGAGATCTCAAATCTGATCAGAAATGAATTAAAGCCATACTCCATTCTCAAACACATTGCAGGGAGGAGAGTGGGCTCTGGAGTCAGACCTGTCAGCCCCCAGAGGAACACCAGACCTGGGCTGGCCCTGGGAGAATCCTGGCAGCCCCTCTGTCTCCTGAGCCTCAGTCTTCCTGTCTGTAAAGTGGGAGTGGTCAACACTCCCTCATTTGTTTTTTGTGGGGTTAAATGAGTGATATGAGTAAAGCCTCTGCAAGTGGTGCCTGAAATGGAGCAAGTGCTCGCCCAAAATAGTTGTTATTCAATTAAGGTGGGCAGAATGGTGGCACCTAAAAAGGTCCACTTCCTAATTCCTGGAATGTTACTTTACATTACATGGCAAATGAAAATAAAGCTGCACATGGAATTAAGGTTGCTATTTAGCAGATCTTAAAAATAGAGGAATTACCTTGGATTATCCAGGTGGGCCCCATGTAATCACGAGGGTCCTTAAAGTGGAAGAAGGCAGAGGAGGAGGTTGGAGTGATGTGGTGTGAGAAGGACTTGAGCTGCCGATGCTGGCTGGCTTTGAGGTGGAGGACGGGACCACAAGCCTAAGAATCTAGGTGGCCTCTAGGAGCTGGAGCAGGCGAGGAAGTGTGTTCTCCCCATGGGGCCTCCAGAAGGGACACAACCTTGCAGACACTTTGATTATCATTATCATTATTATCGAGACGGAGTCTCACTCTGTTGCCCAGGCTGGAGTGCAGTGGTGCGATCTTGGCTCACTGCAACCTCCGTCTCCCAGGTTCAAGTGATTCTCATGCCTCAGCCTCCAGGGTAGCACCACCATGCCCAGCTAATTTTTGTATTTTTCGTAGAGACGGAATTTCGCCATGTTGGCCAAGCTGGTCTTGAACTCCTGACCTTAAGTGATCCGCCCGCCTTGGCCTCTCAAAGTTCTGAGATTACAGGTATGAGCCACTGTCCCCAGCCTATTATTATTTTTAAAACAAGATCTCACTCTGTCACCAGGCTGGAGTGCAATGGCACAATCACAGGTCACTGAAGCCTTGAACTCTTGGGCTCAAGGGATCCTCCCACCTTAGCTTCCTGAGTAGCTGGGACTACGAGCACATGCCACCACACCGGCTAATTGTTTTAAATTTTTTTGTAGAGACAGGAGTTTCACTATGTTGCCGAGGCTGGTCTTGAACTCCGGGCCTCAAGAAATCCTCCCACCTGAACCCCACAAAGTGCTAGGATTATGGGTGTGAGCCACTGTGCACTGCCAGTTTGTAATGTTGAAGCCACTAAGTTTTTGGTAATTTTTTGCAGTAGGAAACTGATTTGTGGAACCATAGCCCAGCTCTATGAGGGTAGAGTTGAGTAAGGTGTGGACTTGTGCACCCAGCCGCCAGACCCAATTCCAGCCCAATCAATTCAACACCAGCTCTGTGACTTGAGGAATTAACCAAAGATTTCTGTGCCTTGGTTTCCTCATCTGTAAAATGGGGTAATAAATACTACCTCCCTCACGGAGTCTTTGTGTGGATTAAGTGAGGTAATATTTGTAAAGTTCTGGAACAGAGCTGGGCACACAGAAAGCCCTTAATTAAAGTCGGAACATTTGGAGTGCGAGGCCAGATTTTTTTAATTTAACATTACTAAAAGTGTTGGAACCCCATGCTATGAACTGTCCTTGTAAACTGGAGGTAGCAGAGAGCAGTGGAGAGGACTGTGGTGTTGGGCAGACCTAAGATCAAATCCCCAGTTCACCACAATCCAGCTGCATGTCTCTGAACATGTCACTTAATTCTCTGAGCCACAGTTTCCTCATCCATAAAGCAGGGATGATAACATAATACCTACCCTTGAGGGGTGGTTTGAGGATTGAATGAAATAATCCAGGTAAATCGCTAAGCCCAGGTCCCCAGCACACAGTAGATACTCAAGGAATGATGGCTGCTATTATTATATCATTGCTCTAATTGCTGCTATTAGATCCCAACGACAGAGGAAATACCCAATGGACAAAGGCCACCAGGGATGCAGAAATGCTTCTCAGTATTGTTTCTGTTTCTGTAGTACATGCAGATCATAAAGTGGTGCTTTGCTATGTACCAGGTCAATTCTTCCAGCTGCAAACAGCATATGATACACAATTAAATCTGGGGACCCCTGAGGTTAGCACCCCCAGGAGTTCTGGGCCCCTAGGTTGGGACCCGCAGCTGTGGCTCTAGTCAAAGCCAGTGTGGAGTTCTGAGACTTACATTTAGGGAGACAGTAACAGGGGCCACCTGGGCCCAGGCTCACCTCCTCCTCCCTCCTGCCCCAGCCAGAGCCCAGGGCCCAGGGCAGCCTAAGGCTTTCCCCAAGTTGAGTCCTCCTCCCACTCCTCAGCCCTGAAACCCAGGCTCTCAGGTTTGTGGTTCTCTTTCTCCCCAATGACTACAAGATCGTCTCACAGGATGGGCTGAGATGACGACTGTAATAAAACCGGCTCATTACATCCCTCTACGCAGAGCTGTCTAATGAGCACACACTGGCACTCCCTGGCCCTTTGAGCCAAATGTAAATGAAATATGTTCCATGGTATCATTTAATTAGCTTAGGAAGGTAGAGTGGGATGTGAAGAGGGAGAAGGGGAAGAGGAGAAACGGGTCTTTTTGTAAGCTCTCCAAATCCCCCTTATAGAGAGAGCTGGTTGAGCTGGACTCGTTATTCCCATTGGAAAAATGAGGGCACCAAGTCCTACTCTGCACTGTGACAGGTTCTGGGGACACGACGAATGAGAGAGACAGGGTCCTGTCTTCAAGGGGTTTATGCAGAGTGCAGAGGCAGGCATTGAACAATTAACCACTCAAATTTGTGTGCGTGAGTGTTTGAGTGTGTGCACAAATGTGACTTCATATATGTGTGTCTGTGCATGTGTGTGGAGTGCAGTGGAGCAATCACAGCTCATTGCAGCCTTGAACTCCTGGGCTCATGTGTGTGTGCATGTGAGAGTGTGTGAATTCGAGCAGATGAGAATGTCAGAATGTTTATATGAGTGCATATGTATGTGTGTGTATGAGTGAAAATGTGCATGAATGTGTATGTTTTTAAGAATATTTGTGTGAGTGCATGCAAATGGATGTGTATGTGTGTGTGAATGCACGTATGTTTTTGAATGTGCATATGAATGTCTATTTGAGTGCATATGTGTGCAGAAGTGCGAGTGAATACATTTATGAGTGCACGTGAATGTTTTGTGAGTGTAAGACAATATGTATTTGAGTGTACATGTGTGAGTGCACATGTATGTGCAAAAGTGCATGACAGTGTGACTGTGTGTATGCATGCAGGTATGAGTGTGTGACATGGGAGTGTTTATATGAGTGCATGTTTATGATTGTGTGTATAAATGGGAGTGAGTATGTGAAGGTATCTATGTGAGTGTGTGTGTAGTGTGTATCTGTGAGCAAATGCATGTATGAGTATGTGTGTATGAAAATGTTTTTGGTGAGTGTATGCATATTTGTGTTTGTGTATGCATGCAAAATATATTTGTGTGTAAATGCATGCATATGTGTTTTGAGAGTGTTTATGTGAGAATAGATGTGTGTGAATGTGTGTTTATGTGAGCGCGTGTGTTTGTGCGTGTGTATATGCAAATTCATGATTACCCATGTGATATTTAGAAAGAGAAATCTAGTGGTTTCAGGAAAGTGTGGGCTGAAGAGTGACCACCTGGGCTGGAATACCAACTCTGCCACTTCCTGGCTGTGCGCCCTCGGGCAAGTTACTCGATACTCAACCTCTCTGCACCTCAGTTTCCTCATCCCTTAGAGGGATATTGAAATAATTACAGTTATTAATGTATGTAAAGCTCTTAGGACAATGTCTGTACATATTTAGCATTCAGTACATTTTAGCTGTGAGAAAAATGGGAGCTAAAAAGCAGAGGAAAGGTACTGGTGGGCCTTGACTGAGATCACTCTGAAGAAGTGGCACTTTTGCTGAGACCTGCAGGATGAGTCCAGGTGAATGTGTAGTGGGCTTCTGTTTAATCGTTTACTTGTTCCTGAACCACTTCTCCTCTTCTGCAGGGACCACTCTCGATTTTTCCTGTGAAAACAACTCCATGTCCACTTAGTTCAGCAGATAGGGCTGCCTATCCTCTGGCTCCTGCCATCCAGGCCTGGCCCTTCATTAAACTTCACCCATTGGCTATGTGATTCTTTCAGGAGTGGGCAGATGACCCCATCTCAGCCAATGAGAAACATCCCAGAGACTTTGCTGTTAACTACCGCAGAGGAGGGGCATGTAGCCAGAGTGATGTAAGCCTGACACTACCAGTGTAGCCATTTCTCACCTGCAGGGAGAGCGTGACTGTGAAAAATGCCAACCCCGAAGAGACAGAAAGACCACAGTCTGAAATATTCTTTGAATCCCCGGATCCAGCCATGCCTGAAGCTATGCACACCTGGATTTTTCAGGTGAATGAACAAAATAATCTTCCCTTTTTATTTCTTTTGTTTAAACAGGATTCATTTGGTTTTTGTCCCTTCAATTGTAAGACTCTGAAGGATATTGCACGTTCCTGACAGAGGGCACAGCCTATAGGGAGAGAAGCACTGCAGTGTTGTTAAGAAGCTAAAATCATGCCAGTGTGGCCAAAGCAAGGGACAGGACGGGGAGTGCCTTTGTATCTGGACTCAGAGGTGCCCAGAGTCTAAGCACAATAAGTTGGGCAAGTGAGAGTGGGAGTGGGGGAGATAATGTAAGAACTAAAAGCCTTGACATGCTCAATGTGCTCTTTTTGAGTCCTCTTCCAGGCTGCCCCAAAGTCCTCACTTCTTACCAAACCCCCATCTTGACTCTATCCATCCCCGAGTCCTGCATCCAAGACCGGGAACAGATAGGGCTTATTGGGGCCATAAAGGCCATTTAGTGTAAAATCTTTTTAAATTTCATTTTTATTTTATTATATCATTTTTGTTTTATTTTATTATTTTCTTTTATTGTTTTATTTATTTTATCAAATAATACATGGACACTTTCTCTTGGTAAAAAGATAAAATCTAATAATGTGGAAAAAACAAATCGCATCATTTTACAGAATGGGAATGGGGTCTGGGTAATTCCTATAGTTCACATGAGGTTATATAACAAATTTTTGTGGCATCTGGGGTGAAGGAGTTCTTCTTAATCTTTTCCATCTCATGCAAAATAGCTCTTGGGAGATAATAATACTGACCACCATAATAATAGCTAACTTTTTAGTACTTACCATGTGCCAGCCACTATGTTAAGCTCTTTACTTTCTTTAATTTGAATTTGTCCTCACCACAATCCTATGAAGTAGCTACCATTATTTTTCTCATGACAGATAAGGCACATTGCACAGAGGTTAAGTAACTTCTCCCAAAGTCACAGCTTGTGTGGTGCAACCAAGACGGGAACACAGGCAGTTTGGCTCCAGAGCCCATGCCATCACTCCTGCTAACAATGTAAAGTTTGCAAGAGTAAATTTCTCTTAACCAGATAATTTTACCTAGAAGACAGAGGGAAACGAGCGATCCTGGGACTATGAAGAGAAAGGTCCTTTAAGGTCCATCAGAGCACTCCATGGTGCTGAAACAACTGACCCAGGACATCGCACTTCCGTGGCTCATTTCTCAGCCTGTCCCTTCCCTCCCCTTCCCCTCCCCTCCCCTCCCCTTCCCCTCCCCTCCCCTTCCCCTCCCCTCCCTTCCCCTCCCCTCCCCTCCCCCCTCCCCTCCCCTCCCCCTCCCCTCCCCCTCCCCTCCCCCCCCCTCCCCTCCCCCTTTCTTTTCGACAGAGTCTCTCACTGTGGCCAGGCTGGAGTGCATGTGGCTCAATCTTGGCTCACAGCAACCCCTGCCTCCCAGGTTCAAGTGATTCTCCTGCCTCAGCTTACTGAGTAGCTGGGATTACAGGCGCATGCCCCCATATCCAACTAATTTTTGTATTTTTAGTAGAGACTGGGTTTCACCGTGTTGGCCAGGATGGTCTCGATCTCCTGACCTCATGATCTGCTGCCTCAGCCTCCCAAAGTACTGGGATTACAGGTGTGAGCCACCGTGCCTGGCCTCTCAGCCTGACTTCTACAGCTGAGAAATCAGGTTTACCACTTCCTCAAGTTTACGTGTGTAAACATCAGATGTACCTGTGTAAACATCAGATGTACCTTTGTTCAGCTCTTCACAATATAGTCCATTGATAGTCCCATCTCTCACTCCATCCCACTTGAGAGAAATCTGACTGAGGCTGAAAGTTGTGAAGCTACAACTCACCATCCACACACATATACTCACATGCATCTTGTAACAACACTGTCTCTGCAGAATTAGGGGCCATGTAGAAAACAGGGACCCTAACAAGGAAACCTACAAGCATACTGACACCAACAGTACCTGTTGTCATCATGTGACTCAAACCCCATATTTTTCTATTTGTTGTATTAATATATAACTTGCATATGGTAAAATATATAAATATTAAGTGTACATGTGGTAGGTTGTAAAATAACCATAAATTCTTTCCCTTCTGCATTCATACTTTTGTGATTTGGCATTTCAAATCCTTCCATCAAGAATGGAAGTTTATTTCTCCACCTCTTCAATCTGGGTTGGCCAATGGACTTGCTCTGGCCAATGGAAACACTAACAAAGAGTAGACACACAGAGGCTTTTGAATTGCTTGCCCATAGGGTCTTTCTCTTTTTTGCTGAACTTGGAGACATGGAATGAGTCTGAGCTGGCTTGATGGAAGGTCAGAGACCATGTGGAAAAGAATGAAGGTGCTCCAGCTGATAGCTTGCCGAATATCAAATGTGTGAGTGAAACCATCCTTAAATCATCCAGCTGTAATCTGCAATACTAGTGGACCATAGACTCAGGAGAGATGACCTGAGCTAGACTAGACCCGATCAATTGCACAGACAGCCATTAGAATTGTGAGCTAAATAAATGGCTATTTACCACCCAATTTGTATTTTGAGCAAAAGCTGATGGAGATAGCTCTATGAACTTCTACATAGATGTACACCCATGTAACCACCAGCCAGATCAAGACAAAGAACATTTCTAGCATCCAATAAAGTCTTTGTTTCCCTTTCCAGTCAATCTCCCAACCCTGAGAGATGTTCATTGTTCTATAGTATCACTATAGACTTGTTCATATTAATGGGAATGTAAAGGATGTGTCTTTTGTGGCAGATGTTTTTTGTTGACCCTGTCTGTGATATTCATATATGTTCTATATATATCTAATATATGGTGTTTTATATATATCTCTACATATATATGTAGTTTGTTTATTTTTGAAAAATTCTGTGTATTTCAATTTTATCACTCTTCACAATATATTTATCCATTCTCTCATAGATGGACATTTGGGTTATTTTCTTTTTAAACTATTATAAATAAAGCTTCTATGAAAATTTACATATAAGTGATTTGTGGATATATATTCTCAATTTTCTTGGACATATCCCGTTACAGGGTGAATTGTGTTTCCCCACAGATTCGAATGTTGAAGTCCTAACCTCCAATACCTGAGAAGGTTACGATCTCCATATTTGGAGAGATGGCCTTTAAAGAGGGATTAAGCTAAAATGAGGTCACAGGATGGGGCCTTGTCCAACAAAAGGACACAGAGAGAACATGACCACCTACAAGCCAAGAGAAGAGACAGAAGAAACTCACTCTGCCAACACCTTGATCCCAGATTTCTGGGCTCAAGAGCTGAGAGACCATGAATTTCTTTTATTTAAGCCTCCCAGTCGTGTGTCTTGTTATGGCAGCTGGAACTGACTGAGAGAGCTCTTAATGTATGTTAAACACCAACTAGGTGCCAGGTTAAGGGCTTTACCCATCTCGTTGTGTTCTCAACACCCCATGAAGAAGATGCCAATAGGATCCCCATTTTACAAATGAGGAAACAGAGGCTCCAAGAGGTTTAACAAATTGCCAGGTTTGTATAGTTAGTACTGTTAGATTTCCGCATGATTAACTTATTGCAGCTCAGTACTAACTACAGAATCACTTGTGTGATGGTTCGTTTGATGTTTTTCTCTTCCTTTATACAGTGAGCCCCATGAGGGTGGGGGTGGGGTCCATCTCTTGACTGTGGTACTCCAATGCCTATCACAGCCGACATGCAGCTTGACAGCTGACTTGAATTCCTGGGGTCTCCACCACTCCCACTTCCCACCATCTCCTGTGATTCCAAGGGTCTGTGATGGAGGGTGGGGTGGGGGCTGCCAGGCAGGGTGCTCGCCTCTCTGCAGACAATTTGGGGAAGATTGTTTCCAGAAAGAGCAGCCGTGATTAACTCAAATGAACTGTAAAATTGTTTTTGGTTTAAAGGCTTTGCTTACTGAGGTATCGAGTGGTGGAAGGGATGGGTGTGGGAGGGAGGGGCCAGCTGCCAGCAGGGCTGCCCCCTACTCCTCAGTCAACAGACCCTGGCCAAGCGTCCACCATGTATCGGGTCCCATGCTGGGCTCTGGGGCCCAGAGACAGGAGAGACCCAGGTGGTCCTGGGGAGCTCACAGCCCAGGCCCCATGGGGAGACTGGGAAATGAGTAGTTTCAGAACAGTCAGGCGAATGCTCGTGCAGGGGAAACAGGAGTGTGGACGAGGGGCCCTGAACCCGGGAAGAGGTGCCTGGGATGGGCAGAAGCGACCTCATGCAAATGACCTGACTCAAATCCCAGCTCCACCATTTACTTCCCAGATGAGAGCCCTTGGCCAGATGCTTCATGTGTGAACCTCAGTTTTTCTTCTGTAAAATGGGGATGGATAATAGCTATCCCTGCAGGGTTGCTGGGAGTGTTAAATGGGATAACCACGTAAAGCCCTTAGCACAGTGCCTGGCACACAGTCAGCTCTCGGTACACACCAGCTGCTGTTGACCATCGAGCAGGGCTGTGCAGAAAGCTGGCATCAGGCAGGCCTGGGAGAGGGTGTTTCGGGAAGATGGCCCAGCACACGCAGAGGCCTGCACACAGCTGACTCTGTGTGGCGAGTGTAAGACGAGAGTGGGAAAGATGGGGCTGCAGAGGTCCATGTGGCTGTTTCACAAGGGCCCTGCAGTCCACACTGTTGTTGGGATTTTAGTTCTCAGGGAGCAGAGCCATAGAAGGGCTTTGAGAGGGGGCATGGCCTGTTCATGTCAGACGCAGCCTGTGAACGGGAGGGGGAGGGCCTGGGTCCAGGAGACTGGGGTGGCTATGCAGTGTCTGGGGAGAGAAGATGGTGCCCTGGACTGGGTGAGAACAGTGTAGACAGGGGTATGGAGGGAGACCCCAAGGGGGCAGGGCTAGGAGACCCCCAGCAGGGGCTGCAGGGCAGCAGCAGCTGAGGACAGGCCCAGGCCCAGCGTTCCGAAAGGAAGGTGGTGCTGAGCTCCAGGAAGGAGCAGGTGTCTGGGGCCGGGGATTCTGTGCCTGTTGGAGGGAAGTGCCAGCTTGGCCATGGGGGAGCGACTGGGACTGCAGACCCTTCAGCCTCCCTCAGGCTGAGAGAGGGGCTGCCCAGACCCCCTTCTTCCAGCCAGGCCCTCCCTGAGCCCCACAGCTGGTCTGGCCCAGCCTGGCCCTGCAGCCCCCTCTGTAGGCACTCAGGCTGCATCCAGCCCACGCAAACTGTAAAACTCTATGTAGTTTAAAGGCTTTGGAAACCCGGATATTGGTGGCACACTGGGTGGGGCTATGGGGGGCTGTCCATGTGACCCCCTCACCTCAGCCCAAGCTGCTTCAGAAGGTGAACTTGAGCACTTCACACTGTGCTTTTCCCCTCCCCTCATGGAGAACATCAGCCTCTTTAATGCAGGGGTGCAGGGCGGTGGCCTCCCCCGCAGTCAGGACCACAGAAGCCCAAACCAGGAGAGGGTCAGGGACAGTGGGAGGCAGAGACAGATGGTGACAGGGACTTGGTTACAGAAGGAGCCAGTGATGGGAGAGAGGCAGAGGGAGGCCTTGGGACAAGGTAGCCCCCCAACCCAGAACCTGGGCCCTGGGGACTTTCTTGGGGGTAGGGAGTCATTGGGGCTCAGATGACCCCCCTGCTCTGTGGTTAATTTTCTCAGAGAAAAGAAATCACTCTCCATCCAATTAATCTAGTTAGACATAATCAAGTTGTGGGGAATCTGTGCAGCAGGGTGAGTGATTAGGAAAAATTACCTCCCTGCAAAGAGTTTAAATTTCATTTTTATTCAATAAAGACCAAATAGAAACAATTGGGTTCCCTACTGTTCCTGGCCAGCAGCTGAAAATTTTCTAGAATGGGACATCAGCTCAGAGTCCAGCAAGGACAGGCTGGGGACACAGAAGATCTGCTAGGAGTCACCCACAGGATCTGGGCGTTGCCCGAGGGGAGAGCCACCGCCACCGCCCTCAAGTGTTTCTCACACTCACACTCTGAGACTAAGGCACATGTTCTCACGCACTCCGCATTTGTGTCCTTAACTGTCACACACACCATTTCACATGCATGCACTGACAGTCAGGAGCTCTGCTGAGTCCCGATGCCTGTCCCAGCTCTGCCACCAACTGGTTGTACAAACACTGAACTCCCTCTTAGAGCCTCAGTTTCCCCGCCTGTGACAAGTGAGACTTAGACTCCTTTTCTGGAGCATGTACCAAAGGTGACAGCTTGGAATTTTTCTCTCTCTCAGCCTCTCTCTCCTTATTTCAAATTGAGACTGAGTCAGAAAATATAAAGTCTGGGAGGCGGCAGCCCAGGGGAGTTCATAAGGTGATTCTCATTATCAAGGGAGGCCTCCCCTCCATTAGCAAACTGGGGACTCATGCAGCAGCCCTAGCTTAGCCCCAGGGCCTGGGGGAGCAGAGAGGGCTTTGCTGACCTCACATGCACATGCACACACACCTGGACCCCACCTTTCATGCTAAGCCATGTTGCCACCACCTCCAAGGAATGGGGTTTATCAACCTGTACCAGTCCCAGGGCCAGGCCCGTGTCCCCCCAAGGCTAGGACCAGCCTCCACCCTCTGGGTCCTCTCATATTTCTCTGAGGATGGAGCTGATGAGGGATCAGTCCAGGAAGGTGAGAGAAAAATCATTTGGAGCCAGAGCTGAAGATGCATTAATTTATGTTCTGTTGCTTCTCCAGCCAGAGCTGGACAGTTTGGGGAAGTGAGTGGTCAGGGGGCTGGTCAGGGGCTTTGAGCCCCCAGGTGGAGGAACAGGCTGGAGGATGGGCTGAGCAGGTGGGCATGTCACCGAGGGGTGACATAGGATCCTGCCGGCTGCACGTTGTCCCTCCCCTCCCTGCGTGGCTGGGGCTACAGAGCCCACCTGCATGACCAGAGGCTCCAGGGCAAAGGGCCAGTCCTGCCCCAGCAGTGGGATCTTAAAAGGTTCTGGGGCAGGGAGTGTGGGGGGGCGGTGGGTGTGGATCTGGGGACTGGCTTAGTGTTGAATCCCAGCCATTGGCTCACTGAGTGACCCTGAGCAGCTTCCTCCTCTTCTCTGGGCCTCAGTTTCTTCATCTGTCAAATGGGGCAAGGATCCTGCCTAGGGTGACATGTGGGCTCCCCTGAGCACGGGAGGGGCATCTGCAGGTGCTCAGTGCATGTTTGTTCCTGTACCCTCTGCAGCCCTGCGGCACCTGGCTCCAAGTCAGTGCCCAGCAAATACTCGTGAGCCTGGTGAGAGAATGAAATGAGCTCATGTTTGCGTCTGCACTCACTGCAGCAAAATCTAAAGCTGTGTTGGCAAATTGAACAACCGGCAGTCTCGCTGGGTAGCACCCTTGGGGTTTGGCTGTCAGACATCAAGGAGGAATTCCTGGAGGAGGCTTGCCTTGGGCTGGACAGGAATTGAATAGAGGAGGGGAAAACAGGTGAGGAGGAGAGACAGCCTGTGCAAAGAGGAGAGGGGCCAAGGTGAGGCCACGTCCTCTCTTGTGCTCTCTGCCAATGGCTGATGGGAAAGAGTTTGGGTTTGGAATCAGACAGATCTCGGTTCGACCTGGACAGGTCCCTCTGTATTCGGAGCCTCCGTGCTGTCAGCTATGAAGTGGGGGGAATATCACCCCTTCCCCACAGGGTGGTTGTGAGGCTGGCACAGGCATTTTGTATGTGTGGAGCCCCAGCACAGTGCTGGGCACCCAGAGACGCTTGATACCAGGGGCTCCCCACCTCTGCCAACTCATCCAGGTCAGCTGCTCCCCTCTGCCCTACAGGTGGCCTCCCTACCAGGTCACATGTGGTCTGAGCAGGGAACAGGCTTTGGTGCAGGGACCTGGGGGGTTGAGGACATGCCACCCCTCTTGGAGAAGACCACCAGGCTCTACCTGGAGGAATGGAGCCCATCCAGCCCCCACCCTGTAGGAATCTGGCAAACAGAGAGGTCAAGGGAGTGGCCCAAAGTCACCAGCCCCAACCCAGCCTCTAAGTGCTCTGCTCTCTAACCAGCTCTTGGGTAGGTGGTGGGGGCACCTCCAAACACCTGGACCAAGAGCCTCAAGGATTCTTCTCTGCCCTCTATCTTCCCTCTTTCCTCACATTCACTTGCTCCCCAGGCTGTGAAGAGCCAGGGTCCCTGGGAGCCCAGGCCAGTGATCTGCAGAGCCGTCTGGCTGAGGCCTTGGCCTGTGCTGGGAAGGAGAGGGTTAAGGCTTGAGAAGCCCTTCTGGTTAGTGTTTAACTTGCAGTTTCTGAAGGCCATCGGGAGCCCCATGGAGCTAATGTTTTCTGTCTTAATGACACTGTAGCAGATTAAGGCGGGACCCACCTCCCAGAGAGCATTAAAAAGAGGCATCCATTACCCAGAATGGCCTGGCCTGGAAGCTGGATTAACTTTCCCAGAGACCTGGGTGGAGGAGGGGTCCTCTCATCCCTGTCATCAGCAAGTTTTCCCTGTCCCCATGGTCCAAGATTTGGGAGGTGAGCATGGATGCCCAGATACCAAGCTGGGAGAACACTGATGCAGGCTGGGATTCAGCTCAACATGAGAAAGATCTCCCAGTCCCAGTGGGCCACAAGCTGACAGCCATTCACTTCTGTGGGCTATATTATTTTTAAAGTTGACTCAGATGTTGGCCCCTTATCCCTTTGGATTGACAGAAGGGCTCTGAGGATGCAGCAATGATAACCCAATGTAGAGACTGTTCCAAGTCCTTCTGTCTCAGTTTTTGCATTTGGTTCAAAGGCAGGTGATGCCAAGAATATGCACTTAGCTTGTGGTTAGGAGACATGGGTTCAATTCGGCCTCTGTGACCTTGGCAATGACCACAAATATCATTGCTTGAGCACCTTCTGTATCCAGTTTGTACCAGACACTTTCGATCTGCTCTCTCATTTCACCCCCTCCTGGGAGGCAGGTGTTTCTATCCTTACCTCCTGTGTAAGAGGACGAGGCTCAAGAGGAGCAGAGTTGGGATTCAAACCCAGGTATGTCTGCTTATGCTCCTTTCACTGTAATATTCATGCCCTCTGAGCCCCAGCTTCTTCATCTGTACAATGGGGTGACAATACCTACCACAAACAGCTCACAGAGTAGTTGGATAGTACTAGTGAAATGTGGGTGCACGAACACACACACACAAGTGCATACACACATGCACACACACATGAACACACATGATTGTGCACCCAGGACACACCAGTCAGTTACTATCCAGGGATGAGAGGTGTTACACAGGAGTTTTTCTACATTGAGCTTTATTTCTTTATCCACCAAGATCTAATTAATTTAGCACCTAAAATGCACTGATACCCAGCTTGAGAGTGGATTAATTTCACTGCATGTATAAAACATCCTAGAATGCCCATACTTTTGACCTAGCAATTCTACTATCAAGAGAGAGGTCTGAGCCTCCATGATTATGTACAAGAATCTCACTACTGTGTTATGGTTAACAGCAAATATTTGGAAGCAAATTGTCCAGTAGGGGAATATTTGATGTCCATGTGATGGAATATTATGCAGCCAATAAGAGTCATGTTTGTGAAGCACATTTAATGACACTGGAATGGACGAGCAGAACCAATACCTGCCGTATCACATGCTCATCATGGAGGCATCTCTAAGATGACAGGCGATTTTTATTTCTTCTGCTGCTTCTTCTGCATTGAATCAATCTCTTTAAAAATGGATGATAAAATGTACCTTGCATTCCCGTTTCTGGAAAGGGCACTGTGGAGCATAATTTAAGCTTTGCTCTGTGCCCTCTGAGTCTCACTGTCACCCCTATGTCCTCTAGCCCCAGAGGATCCCCAGAGGACTGGAGCCCAGCCTGTAGCCCTCCTTCTCCTGGAGTTCTCTCACCTGCCTTCTGGTGTTTTCTGGTCTTCTGGGCCCGAGATGTCTCTTCTCGCTGGTGTTCATGTACTACCTTCTAGGAGGCCCCACCCCTTCTAGCGCCCTGCCACTAACCTGTTGTGGTTGGACAACCAACTCACCGGGCATATGAGAACCGCACCTGCAGTAGAAGCCTCTCATCTCTGAGTGAGGGAGCACCTCTGTTTACAAAAACAAAAAACTTGTGCTTGTAGACATGGTCCATGTGACTTGCATTTTGGTAACTCTAGGGCTTTTTGGGTATTTGTGTTCCATTCTAGATAGCTGAAGCTGCCAGATACCTGGATAAGTGAGGTATGGTTCAAGATGAATATACAGCTGTAGCACATTCTTACATATTCACTTATTTGATCAACTAATATTTATTTGAAGCCCTACTCTGTGCTAGAAAGAGATCCTGGGGATACAGCAATGGAAAAGGTAGACAAAGGTTCCTATGGGGGAGACAATAAATGAATAAACAAATTAAGTAATAAGACAAGTAGTGATGATGACTACAGAGGAGCTAAAACAGAGTGATGGAGCAAAGAAAGACCAGCCCGGGAGGAGGGCAGCCAGGCTCCAGGAAGCCAGTTGTATTACACAGGCATTAGCCTGCTCCATGGCAGGCTTTTTATGCTGGGGCAGGCTCTGGGTGCAGGCACAGCTGAGTCCACACCCTGTCAGTTCAGCCACCCAGTGGAAAGAGAGTCTCCCATTCCTAGGTGCTCCAGCAAAACTCCTAGGGCTGTTGCTCTTTAGCTCAGAGTGGGGCAGCTTGGGCCATTGGCCTGGGACTGCAGTGCTCTTATTGATCAGGCGTGGTCAAATGCCCACTCCTGAAGCCAGGGACTCAGGCAGCCTCACTTGGGCCATTTGAACTGAAGGGGGTGGAGAAGGGTCACTCCCCAATCAAAAATTAATGTGCTGGGACCAGAAGAGGCAAAGACACATGGCCTACTTAAGAATATCGCTTCTCTCTCTCCTGTATCCTCAAATTTTTCCCTTTTATTCAATCACTCCCATTAGCAGACAAACAGCATGCAAATATTTTTCCCATTTAAAAGAGAAGTGGCCAGGCGCAGTGGCTCATGCCTGTAATCCCAACACTTTGGGAGGCTGAGTTGGGTGGATCATTTGAGGTCAGGAGTTCAAGACCAGCCTGGCCAATATGGTGAAACCCCGTCTTGACTAAAACTACAAAAATTAGCTGGGCGCGGTGGCACACGCCTGTAGTCTCAGCTACTTGGGAGGCTGAGGCAGGAGAATCACTTGAACTGGGAGGTGGAGGTTGCAGTGAGCAGAGATCACACCACTGCACTCTAGCCTGGGCAACAGAGCAAGACTCTGTCTAAAAAAAATTTAAAAAAAGAATTAAACCTCTTGACTCCTTATTCCCTTCCAAGTCCTGCCCCATTTCTCTGCTCCTCTCCTAAGCAAAACCCCTCAAAGTGTTGCCTAAGCTTGCTCATTCAACTGCTGTCTTCCTTCTTCTCTCTTGAATTCACCCTATCAGGTTGGTGTCCCCATCTGCTCACCAAAATGGCCCTTGCTGTGGTCACCGATGACCTCCTTGTTGCTAAATCCAACAGAGAAGTCTCAATCCTCATCTGGCACACATGTGATCACTCTTTCCTCCTTGCCTTCCAGAGCAACCTGCCCTTTCTCTTTTCCTCCAACCTTACTGGCCTCTGCTTCTGTCTGCTGGTTCCCCTTCTTCTCACCAGTCTCTAAGTGTGAGGCAGGAGAAACAGAGAGAGGGTTTTTAAATGAGTCACAAAGTTCCACCCCACTGTCCTTCTCACTGTTCCTCATGTAGGCCAGGCATACTCCCACCACAGGGCCTTGGCATGGACTATTCCCTCTGACTAGAATATTCGTCCCCCAAATATCTGCATGATTCATTCATTCATTCACCTTGTTTCAGTCTTTGATCACAATGTCACCTTTCCTGACTTCATTATTTAATACTACGCTCTCCTCATTTTTGCCTTCTGTCTTCCCCTCCCCTGTGTTTATATCCTAAATTGCTCTTATTACCATCTTGGCATACTATGTATTTGACCTATTAGTATATTGCCCACCTCCTCCACCAAATATGTCAGGAAGAGCAGTGATATTGTCCCTCTTGTTCAGTGCTGAATCCCAGCACTTAGGACAGTGACCAGAATAAAATAGGTGCTCAATAGTATTAGATAAATGAATGAATGGATGAATGCTTATTATATTTATTTTCTTTTTTAAGGAGCTGGACATATAGAGCTGAGAAAGACAAGACCCCTACCCTTGTAGAAGTCACAGTTTTGTAAATGCACCTACAAGTGGCCCTTGGGATGGAATAGGCCAGAAGCTCTTAAGAGCCAGACACTGCTAGAAGAGACAGACAGGAGAGAGATGAGGGAAGTGCTGCATTTTTGTTGCAGGAGTTGATGTGCAGGCCATGACAGCTGGGTGGCTCTACTGAGTGGAAAGGGAAGGGAGTCCCAATAGTGCCTCATTCGGAGAGCACCTACTGCATGCCAGGTTCCTTAGCTTTCATCACTAGCCAATACAGGGAGAATTATTAGCCCTTCTACAGTAAATGGAAGCTCAGAGAAGGACAGCAACTCTTCAGGCAACCTCCTGGCTGATACCATCATATTGATATGACTTTTACTTTGTCTTAATTCAGATAGATTTAAGTTGGCCGTCAAAACTACATATTAAGCAGGTTAAGTGCAGTGGCTCATACCTGTAATCCCAGCAGTTTGAGAGGCTGAGGTGAGACGGATCACTTGAGGCCAGGAGTTTGAGACCACCCTGGGAAACACAGGGAAACCTCACCTCTACCAAGAAAAAATAAATAAATAAAAAATAAAATAAAATAGTAAAAAAGAAGGAAAGAAAAAGAAAAGTCAGACATTGTCGTGTGTGGCTGTTATCCTAGCTACTTAGGAGGATGAGGCAAAAGATCACTGGAGCCCAGATTGCACCACTGCACTCTAGCCTGGATGACAAAATAAGACTTTGTTTCTAAAGTAAATAAATATAAATAAATAAATAGCTTATGAATGTTGATATTGACAGAGTAGTTTAAATTGGACTAATTATAAACTCTAGACAAAATATTTTTAAAACACTTATAAGACTATTTTTTTGAAGAAAGTGGAGAGCAACCCAAACTCAGCAGAAATTTAGGGGCTATGGCCTTGGAAAGAAGAGAACCACACTGGGTGAGAACTACCTTAGTTATTTTTTCCTCTGAGGGTGAGTCCCTCTACTGTTCATAAAGAAAGCTGCATTCTGAGTGGTTTGAAGAGTCAGAGGACAGAGTATGGGACTGCTAAATGGCTGGAGATTAAGGACAATTCCAGAAAGGAGGGCCACAGAGAGACATCTCCAAATTCTGTATATAAACTCCCTTCAGATATTTGGATACCTCTTGAACTGACATGTGCAGGCAAGACTTTAAAGAACCCAAAGGGAGAGCAACAGCTGGAAAGATGGAATTGCTGAGCAAAGATTTCAGAATCCACCCAATCCAGGGAGACAGAATGTGGATCCAGAATTCTACAAAGTGTGAGGGCATGGCAATAAATCCCCAGAATGGCAACACATTAGAAGTAAAGACTACATCTTATAATAGAATTATTCATTTTTAGATCAGGAATAAACCTGAAATAGAGCTTTCCACCAAACAAAGCATAAAGTCAAGAATCCAAAAGTTAAAGGTTATCTAATAATAATTTAACCACTGGCCAAAAAAATTGTTATTACTCTTCAGGGAGATAATAAAACCAAGTCTCTAGAAAGTATCATCAAAATGTTGGGCTGGGCACGGTCGCTTACGCCTGTAATCCCAGCACTTTGGAAGGCCAACGCAGGTGGATCACCTGAGGTCAGGAGTTCGAGACCCACCTGGTCAACACATTGAAACCCCCTCTCTACTAAAAATACAAAAAATTAGCCAGGCGTTGTGGCAGGTGCCTGTAATCCCAGCTACTTGGGAGGCTGAGATAGGAGAATCACTTGAACCTGGGAGGTGGAAGTTGCGGTGAGCCAAGACCGTGCCATTGTACTGCAGCCTGGGCAACAAGAGTGAAACTCCATCTCAAAATTAAAAAAAAAATGTCCAGCATACAATAAAAAATGACTAGACAGGTGAAGAAACAGGAAAATGTGACCTATAGTCAAGAAAAAAATCAGCCAGTGAAAAAGAGCCACAGATGACAAAGATGTTGAAATTAGCAGACAATGACTTTGAAATAACTATAATAAATATGCTAGCCTACAGCAAAAGATGGCCAAAACTTGAACAAATTGAGCAACAAAATAATCATATTGGATTATAACCACCAAAATAAAATAAATATCCATAAGTCCATGCTGATATAAATAAGTGATTGAATAAATTACTAAATTGTGGAGAAGAGGCAAATTTATTGTAAAGAAGAATTCCCAATAATTTATGTAGATACTCTTCCCCTCAACGATGGAGCATAACTCCCCACTCCTTAAATGTGGACTACTCATAATGACTTCCTTCCAGAGAATACAGTATGGAAAAGAGGAGCAAAAGAGTAACTTTACAGTGGAGAAACCTGAGAAACATGACTTCAGCCAGGGGACGAAGGTCAGCATCAATAATCATCAATCATGTTGATAGTCTGTAGCCTTGATATGATGTGAGTGGAACTTTACATCCGTGATCTTCTTCCCTCAAACCTAGCCTCCAGTCTAACTGATGAGAAAAACATCAGAAAAACTCCAAGAGGGCCATCCAACTATGCACTTGACAAGCAGTCCTCAAAACTGTCAAGGTGATCAAAGCCAAGGAGAACCTGAGAAACTGTTACAGTTAAGAGGAGCCTAAGGAGACAGAACAGCTAAATGCATGTGGTATTCTGACTGGGATCCTGGAAAGAAAAAGAACATTATGTAAAAACTAAAGAAATCTAAGTAAACTATGGACTTTGGTTAATTGCTATGTATCAGTATTAGTCCATGAATTGTAACAAATCTACTACATTAATGTAAGATATTAATGTGGGGAAAACTGTGTGTGCGTGGCAGATAATAGGCAAACTCTGATTATCTGTTCAATTTTTCTGTATATCTAAATCTGTTATAAAAAATAAGTGCTCTTAATAAAAATGTAAAAATAAATTTATAAATGGGACTAGCAATAGGTTGGAAAAAGCACAAGAAATCATCAGTGAACCTGAATACAGGTCATTAGATATCTTTCAGATTAAAGCTCATAGAAGAAAAAAAAACCAACAAACAGAGCCTCAGTGACTTGTGAGAGGAGAGAAAGAATGAAAGAGAAGAGCAAACATTTGAGGAAATATAAGAGAAATAACATCAAAAGTTGATAAAAGACAGAAATACATAGATTCAGGAAGCTCAGTGACTTCCAAGTAGGATAATTCTAAAGAAAATCAGATCTAAAGAAAATCACATCTAGACACATCATAGTAAACTGCTGCAATCTAAAGATTAAGAAAAATCAGGGGCAGAGGGGAGGACATGAAACATGTTAATACAGAGGAACAAGGATAGTAATGAAAGGTGATTTTATATGAGAGAAATGGAGGCCTCAAGATAAACAACTTTTAGTCTAGTATCTTTTTGATCCAGCAAAAAAATGATTTTAAAGTAAGGTGAATTAAAAACATTTTCAGAGAAATGAAGGGTGAGAAAATTGGTCAGTAGATGCACACTACAAAATATCCTAAAGGAAATTATTCAGTTTAAAGACAAACAGTATAGAATGAAATTTCAGATCTACAGAATATAAGGATAAACATTGGAAATGGTAAATATAAAAATACATTTTTTCATTTCTATAAAAGTTAATGACTTAGAGAATAAATAATAGCAATGTATTATAGAGATTACAACATAGGCAGAAATAAAATATATGACAATAATACAAATGAGAGTGAATGTAAATAAAATTGCATTGCTGTAAGACCTTTTTATAAATAAACTGGTATAATATTAATTTAAGTTAAACTGAGACAACTTAAGGATTCATATTGACCACTGAACTGGCAAGTGTAAGCAAGACCTCAATGAGCTCAATGGGAAAATAACATGTTGTAAGCATTAGAACAAATAACACAAAGAAAGATAAGTAAAAAATGAGTAAAAGAGCTAGACTGGAATCCTAAAACATACTCAGTTTATCCAAAAAGAGGACAGGAAAGAAGAAACAAAGAACAAATGGGGCAAGTGGAAAACAAAGATAATAAAGAGAACATAGATACAATACTTGAAATAAGTCAGAAATCTTAGTTTAAAAGACCCAAATATGTCATGTTTACAAAACATACACTTCAAATATAAAGACACAGACAGACTGAGAACAAAAAAGATGAAAATATATATAATAAGCATAAGAAAGCTGGTATGGCTATAATAATACCAGAGAAAGTAGACTTCAAGGCAAAGAGCATAAAAGAGACAAAGAGGAACATATCAAATGGTCAATTTATTAAGTGGACATGCTATAGATGAAATTGTGTCCCCCAACTTCAAATTTGTATGTTGAAGTCCCATCCCCTGGTGTGAATATATTTGGACATAGGACCTATAAATGAGGTCAATACAGGTGAATCCCTGATTTGATAGGATTAGTATCTTTACTGGGAGTGACACTGGAGAACTTGCATGTGCTCTTTCCCTTCCCTTAACCCCTTCCTTGTATTTCTCTATCATGTGAGGATGCAGCTAGAAGGCGGCCATCTTCAAACCAGAAACAGAGCCCTCGCAAGAAAACAAATTAACTGGCACTTTAATCTTGTACATCATAGTCTCCAGAATTAGAAGAAATACATTTCTGCTGTTTAAGTTACCCAGTCTGTGGTATTTTATGGCAGCCTGAGCTGACTAAGACAACATAAAAAAATGAAAGAAAGCATGAATCACCAATACCAAGAATGGTAGAGGAGACATCATTACAGATTGTATTTACGTTAAAATGATAATAAAGGAATGTTATGAACAACTTTTTGCCAATAAATTCAATAACTCAGGCAAACTCAAGAAATTTCTTAAAATATGTGCCAAAACTAACAGAAGAGGAAATAGAAGTTCTGAGTAACCCTATATCTAATATTTAAATTGAATTCATAATTAAAAACCTTTTCTGCAAAGGAAGCTCTGGGGCCAGATGGCAAATTCTGCCCAACATTTGTGAAATAAATAATACAAATTTTCCACAAATTCTTTCTGATAACAAAGGTGGGGGCATTTCAAAATTTATTTTGAGGCCAGCATAACTCTGACATCAAACACTGACAAGCACATTAGCAAAAAGAAAATTAACTCAAGAACATGGATGCAAAAACCACTAAAAATTATTAAAACATACAATCTAGAAATACATCATAACCAAGCAAAAATGATCAGGAATTCAAGGTTATTAGCATTTGAAAATCAATCAACAAACCCACAACCAACATTATATTGAAGGGGCAAAAGCTGGAATCATTCCCCTTAAAAACCAGCACAAGACAAGGATGCTCTCTCTCACCACTCCTATTCAACATAGTATTGAAAGTCCTAGCTAGAGCAATCAGGCAAGAGAAAGAAATAAAGTCCACTTAAATAGGAAAGGGGAAGTCAAACTATCTCTGTTTGCAGACAACATGGTTCTGTATCTAGAAAATTCCATAGTCTTGATCAAAAAGCTCCTTCAGCTGATAAACAACTTCAACAAAGTTTCAGGATAAAAAAATCAATGTACAAAAATCACTAACATTCCTATACACCAACAACAACCAAGCCAAGAGCCAAATCAGAAAGACAATCCCATTCATAATTGCCACAAAAAGAATAAAATACCTAGGAATACAGCTAACCAGGAGGTGAAGCATCTCTACAATCAGAATTACAAACACTCCTCAAAGAAATCAGAGAAAACACAAACAAATAGAAAAACATTTCATGCTCATGGATAGGAAGAATCAATATCATTAAAAAGGCCATACTGCCCAAAGGAATTTACAGATTCAATGCTATTCCTATGAAACTACCAATGTCATTCTTCATAGAAATAGAAAAAAAACTATTTTAAAATTCATATGGAACCAAAAAAGAGCCTGACTAGCCTAGGCAATCCTAAGCAAAAAGAACAAAGCTGGAGGCATCACATTATCCAACTTCAAACCATACTACAAGGCTACAGTAATCAAAACAACATGGTGCTGGTACAAAAACAGGCACATAGACCAATGGAACAGAATAGGGGCCCAGAAATAAGGCCACACACCCATGACCATCTATCTGATCTTCCACAAAGCTGATAAAAACAAGCAATGGGGAAAAGGTTCCCTATTCAATAAATGGTGCTGGGATAACTGGCTAGCCGTATGCAGAAGATTAAGCTGGACCCCTTCCTTATACTATATATAAAAATCAACTCAAAACCCCAAATTATAAAAACCCTGGAAGACAACCTAGGCAATACCATCCTGGACATAAAAGTGGGCAAAGATTTCATGACAAAGACATCAAAACAATTGCAATAAAAGCAAAAATTGAAACACGGGATCTAATTAAACTTAAGAGCTTCTGCACAGCAACAAAACACAAAAAAACTATCAACACGGTAAACAGACAACCTCACAATGGGAGAAAAATACTCGCAAACTATGCATGTGACAAAGGTCTAATAACCAGTATCTGTAAGGAACTTAAATAAATCTACAAGAGAAAAACAAACAACCCAACTAAAAAGTGGGCAAAGGACATGAACAGGAACTTTTCAAAAGAAGACATACATGTGGCCAAAAAGCATATGCAAAAAAGCTCAATATCACTGATTATTAGAGAAATGCAAATCAAAACCACAATGAGACACCATCTCATGTCAGTCAGAATGTCTATTATTAAAAAGTCAAAAAATAACGGATGCTGAAGAGGTTGTGGAAAAAAAGGGAACAGTTATACTCTGTTGGTGGGAGTGTAAATTAGTTCAACCATTGTGGGAAGCAGTATGGTGATTCCTCAAAGAGCTAAAAGCAGAAATACCATTTGACCCAGCAATCCCATAACTGGGTATATACCCAGAGGAATATAAGTCACTCTACCATAAAGACACATGCACTCGAATATTCACTGTGGCACTATTCACAATAGCAAAGACATAGAAAGAACCTAAATGCCCATTGATGACAGACTGGATAAAGAAAATGTGGTACATGTACATCACAGAATACTATGCAACCATAACAAAGAATGAGATCATGTATTTTGTGAGAACATGAATGGAGCTGGAGGCTGTTCTCCTTAGCAAACTACTGCAGGAACAGAAAACCAAATACTGCACGTTTTCCCTTATAAGTGGGAGCTAAATGATGAGAACTTATGACACAGAGAAGGAAACAACAGACACTGAGGTCTATTTGAGGGTAAAAGGTGAGAAGAGGGAGAGGAGCAGAAAAGATAACTAACGGGGCCTGGACTTATTAGCTGGGTGATGAAATAATCTAGGCAACAAACCCCTATGACATGAGTTTACCTATATAAAAAACCTTCACATGTACCCCGAACCTAAAATGAAAGTTAAAAAAAGAAAAAAAAAAAAAGAAAGAAAATCAATCATACATAATTTGCCACATTAGTATGACAAAGGATAAAAGCCACATGATCATCTCAATAGATGCCAAGAAAGCACCTACAAAATTCAACAGCCGTTCATGACAAAAACTCTGAGCAAGCTAGAAATAAAAAGGAATTTTCTTACTCTTAAAAAGGGCCCCTATGCAAAACCTATAGCTAACATTAGGTATAGCGGTGAAAGGCTGAATGCATTCCCTTTGCTGGAAATGGGTCAAGATGAACATTATCATCACTTCTATTAAACGTTGTGCTAAAGGCTCTAATTAGTTCAATAACACAAGAAAAAGAAAGAAAAGCTTGAAGTTTGGAAAAGATGAATTAAAACTTTAGTTGTTCATAGATGACACAAGAGTTTTATAGCAAATTTTAATGAAGCTACAAAAAAAGAACTATCAGAATTAACCAATTTCAGGATGAAACCAAAAGCAAATTTAACATGTTGTCTGTGTGAGCCATAGAATAAAAATCAATTGATTTCTCTCTCTCTCTCTCTCTCTTTTTTTTTTTTTTTTTTAGTATTTATTGATCATTCTTGGGTGTTTCTCGGAGAGGGGGATGTGGCAGGGTCATAGGATAATAGTGGAGAGAAGGTCAGCAGATAAACACGTGAACAAAGGTCTCTGGTTTGTCTCTGGTTTTCCTAGGCAGAGGTCCCTGCGGCTTCCGCAGTGTTTGTGTCCCTGGGTACTTGAGATTAGGGAGTGGTGATGACTCTTAACGAGCATGCTGCCTTCAAGCATCTGTTTAACAAAGCACTGCCCTTAATCCATTTAACCCTGAGTTGACACAGCACATGTTTCAGAGAGCATGGGGTTGGGGGTAAGGTTATAGATTAACAGCATCCCAAGGCAGAAGAATTTTTCTTAGTACGGAACAAAATGGAGTCTCCTATGTCTACTTCTTTCTACACAGACACAGTAACAATCTGATCTCTCTTTCTTTTCCCCACATTTCCCCCTTTTCTTTTCGACAAAACCGCCATCGTCATCATGGCCCGTTCTCGATGGTCACTGTCTTTTCGGAGCTGTTGGGTACACCTGCAGAAAGGCTGTCACTTCACACTTGGAAGATTGCGCAGTGGCCAGGCAGAGGCGCTCCTCACTTCCCAGACGATGGAAAAATCAATTGATTTCTCTATGCCAGAGGTTGGTGAGCTATGACCTGTGAGCCATATCTGGCCCACCATCTGTTTTTGTATGGCCTGTGAGCTAAGAATGCTTTTTAAAAACAGTTAAATAGTTGAAAATAATTCAAGAAACAATAATATTTTGTGACATGTAAAATTGTAGAGAAGTCAAATTTCAGTGTTTGTGCCAGGTGAGGTGTCAGAGCCCCAGCAGTGGAGAGTGGTTGGCTCATGGGTTGTAAAATAATTTACTGGCAATAGTATAGGTTTGAAAAGGGAAGTTTTATGAGATAGAAAAAACAGTGCAGAAAAGTGTAGTGGGGCACCTCAGCAAGAGAGGACTGAGCACGCCGGGTGGGTTTTTCCTTAGGGGTATTTATGAACCTTAAAGCAGGAGCTTAAGGGTAATTTAGACCATATTAGTCATGGAGGTCATGGTAAATGATTACATTTGCAGACATTTTGGTGCCTTGACATTAGCAAAGGTTGCACAATGGGTGTCAAAAGGCATGCATTCCAGAGGTAAATGGAAATTCTAATTACTTACATATTTTGGAGAAGGAAGCCTGGTACCAGATGCTGCATTAGATAATAAGGAAGTCTAATTACTTCTGAATTTCTCCAATAAGGATTTTTGCCTCCAGGTGGTCTGCTTGATGGCCATCTTTGCTCTCCTCAGTTTGTAAATAAACCTTTATTGGAACACAGCCAAAGCTCATTTGTTTACATACTGTCTGTGGCCGCTTCCATGCTACAATGGCAGAATTAAGTAGTTGTGACAGAGGGCGTATGGTCTGCAAAGCTTAAAATATTTACTCTCTGCCTCTTTATAGAAAAAGTTTGCTGACGCCTGCTCTACACTTTTTTTTTTTTTTGAGATGGAGTCTCGCTCTGTTGCCCAGGCTGGAGTGCAGTGGTGGCAGGATCTCAGCTCACTGCAACTTCCGCCTCCCAGGTTCAAGTGATTCTCCTGCCTCAGCCTCCTCAGTAGCTAGGATTACAGGTGAGTGCCACCACATCTGGCTTATTTTTGTATTTTTAGTAGAGATGGGGTTTCACCATGTTGGCCAGGCTGGTCTCAAACTCCTGACCTCAAGTGATCCATCCGACTAGGCGTCCCAATGTGCTGGGATTACAGGCGTGAGCCACCACACCCAGCCCAACAAACACTTATTTGAAAATATTTAAAAGATACCATTTTTCAATAGCATCGAAAACAAGACATTTAAGCATTTTTCAAATGTGTCTGACCTGTATTCTGAGTACCACAAATACTTCACAGGAAGATTAGGGAATATTTAAATAAATAAACATATTGCATTCGTGGATTAAAAGATTCAATATTATTAACATGTCAATCCTACCCCAAGTGACCAATAAATTTGACACACATGCACACAAAAACCCAAGCAGGATTTTTTTTTTTTGGTATAAATCACCAAGCTAGTTCTAAAATTACACATAAATGCAATAAAACTACACTAGCCAAAACATTCGTTAATAACTTGGAGGACAGGCTGGGCACGGTGGCTCATGCCTGCATGCCTGTAATTCCAACATTTTGGGAGGCCGAAGTGGGTGGATCACCTGAGGTCAGGAGTTGGAGACCAGCCTGGCCAACATGATGAAACCCTGTCTCTACTAAAAATACAAAAAATTAGCCAGACATGGTGGTGGACACCTGTAATCCCAGCTACTTGGGAGGCTGAGGAAGGAGAATCTCTTGAACCCGGGAGGCAGAGGTTGCAGTGAGCCAAGATCACGCCACTGAACTCCGGCCTAGGCAACGAGAGTGAAACTCCATTTCAAAAATAAATAAATAAATAAACTTGGAGGACATATAATACCTGACTTCAAGACTATGCAGGTATGATAATCAAGGCAAAGTAAGAAGAGACAAGTGGATTAATGGAACAGAGTAGAGAGGCACCAAGTAGACCCACACATATATATTGTCTAAGACTAAGATATTTCAGTGGGGGAAAGGACTGTCTTTTCGATAAATGGTGCTGTAACAGCTGAATATCCACATGGAAAAATTTTACATTTAGACCCTTACCTCACACCTTATATAGAAATGAATTTGACATAAAACATAGACCTAAACATAAAAACTAAAGGTAATATAAGAGAAAAATATTGAATATATATCTTCATAATTTGGAAGTAGATCAAGATTTCTTAAGACACTCACATAAAAGCAGTAACCATGATTACCATGAAAGAAAAAACCATAAACAATACTAATTTGGACTTATCAACATAAAAGTTTTCTGCTTTTCAAATGATATCATTAAAGAACCTAGCACCTATTATATCAAGTGTATAATGTATTATACACTTGAAAATTTTTTTAAAAAGAAAATGTAAACCACAAATTTGGAAAAATAGTCATAACACATATATCTGACAAAGGACTTGTAGACAGAATATATAAAGAATCCCTACAAGTTAATCATGAAAAGAAAAACTCAATAAAAATGGGCAAAATATTTCAACATACACTGCACATTAGAAGAGATACAAAACACGTGAAAAACTGCTCAACATTATTAGTCAGGTATCTGCATCATGGGTAAAATTAAAAAGATGGATAATACCAAGTATTGGTGAGGTATATGGAGCAAACGAAAATCCTATTTCTGCAGCTAATGTAAAATAATAAAATCACTTTTGAAAACAACTTGGCAGCTTGTTATAGTATAAAATATACACCCACACTCTGATGTAAAAATTCTACTTTTACGTACCCAAAAGTGATAAAAACTGTGGTCTATAAATAGACTATTTGAGTATTTTAATAGCAATTTTATTCACAATAGCTTCAAACTGGTATTAACTCAATCATCCATCAACAAGTTAATGGATAAATAAATTGTGGTGTATCTACATAACGGACTAACAATGAGCAGCAAATGAGAATAAACTTATAAAGACAAACAGGTACATCTCAAACATTATGGTGAGCAAGAGATCCTAGATATCTACCATGGAATTCTGTTTATATGACATTCTGGAAAGGGAAAATTAATCTATGGTGACAGAAAGGGGCTGTGGCTGGGAGAATTGTTAGAAATTGAGCATAAGAGATACTGGGGGTAATGGGCATGTGGTATATCTTAGCAGGATGTTGGTTAGATGGATGCACACAAAATTTTTGTACATATACATAGATGAGGGTAAGAGAGCACCCTCACTTGCTCATCGACCTGGGTGGCTCTGCCCTCTCTCCCTTACCTCTGTCCATCGCCATTCGCCGGCCCCCTCCCAGGGTCTTTCAAGCCCTCCCCTGTACTCCAGCCGCGGCTGGGCCCTGGAAGGACCCCTGCTGTCTGGGTGGGGTCCCTGTAAGGCGCAGGCGGCTGATTTGGGAGGCGATCCCAGGAGGCACAGTGGGGAGGGGAAAGCCAGGCAGGAAGAGGCTGAATCACAAGGCGGGGGCGGCGGCTCGGTCCCAGGGCCATCTCAGGGACCGTGTCGGGGGTGCTGGCTCTGCCCCTCGAGGGGAGCCGGACATTTATCCGCCGAAGCCCGTCCCTCGCGATGAGGGGCCCTCCTGGGTGTGAGACCCCTGGCTCCCTGCGCTGCCCTGCCAGGGGCTGGTCTCGTCCCAGGACCCTGGAGAGCGGCCCCAGGAGGCGTGGAGGAGGGGAGAGAGCCGAGGGAAGTGGTCATGGCGCAGGTGAAGGCAGAGGGGCCTCGGCTGGAGCCCCCTCCTGGGAAGAGCCCCTCCTCTGCAAGGACCTGCCGCAGCTTAACCAGCCTGCGCTGCTGTCGCCAGCGCCCGTTTTAAATAACCAAACCCTACTCGCTTCATCCAGCAACGCACCCCCAACTTCACGCTAAATGCATAATTTGCTGCAAATTAAACTTAATGGGACTAGAGTAATTATATTGACTTTTTAAAGTACTTAGCGATAAATACATGATTAGATATTTCAGAGTTTAAACTTTTTTTTTTCTTTTCTTTTTTTCCCCAAGGGAGCCGGGGAGGAGGCAGAGGCCTGAGTTACAGAAGACGGTGAAGAAGTGAGGAGAAGACCTCAGAAACCGGTTTGAAGAGGCTGTTAGACCCCACCGGAGGGGTGGAAGCCAGGGCGGGCACCCGGGAGAGCCACTGGGCAACATACAGGCAAAGCCTTAAAAATGCCCATATCTGTTGACCTGAGAAGACCACAGATCTATCCCAAGGAAGAATTCGAGATGGAGATAAAGATCTATGTGTAGGGTCGTTTATCTCAACATAATTTATGATGGTTAAATTTAGATGGGAAACATCTAAATGCCTAACAATAGGAGATTCGTATGTCAATTGTGGAACATCATGTGATGAACTGTTAGCTGCTAAACCCAAAACCTTCAGAAAATTATTCACCCGGGGAAATGCTTATAAAAATAAAGGGAATAAAAGCAGCATGTAAAACTGGTTGTAAAGTCCATTTCTAATTTTTCATAGAAAAAAGCCAGAAGGATGCATGCAAAAATACCAACAGAGGTTATCTCTGGGTGGGGGACTATAAAGGATTCTGGTTTTCTTTATTTTTTTATGTTTGGAAGTTTTCATAATAAACATCTATGCTTAAACTATTATTTTCAATTTGCTTTTTAAGTGGAAGTAGGTAGGAAAGAATCTGTACACCTTTTCCCTACAATCCAGTCTTCCTGGATTCAGCTCTGGGGCCAGAATTCTCATTTCAGGAGCTCTAGGTCTTCATTTCAGTCTCCTAGATGCTGGCTGGGATCCAGGCTGCAGGCTGTCGTTCAGAACCCTCTCTTCTCTTCTTTAGTAGCAGAATACCAATGCTGTTGGGGTGGACAGGTGTCCTACCTCAAAGCTACATTTGCCAGCCCCTGCCCATTTCAGATAGGGTTGGCCAATGGAATGTGACTGGAGGTGTTAAACTGGCAGAACTCCCTGCCCTTTTATCCTTTCCCTTCCTTCTTCTTCCTGTCTGGAATGTGACAGTAATCTCTGGAGCTCCAGCAGCCATCATATGACCAGTAGGCAGTCTTTAGGATGAGCTCAGGCACTGTGGATGGTAAGGCAAAACAAAGGAGGAACTGGGACATTAACATAATCTATGGATCTAACATAGGATAGGTGGACTTTCTATGTCCATGATTCTTTAAACGAGAGGAAAAATCACAGTCTTTGATTTATTTAAGCCGTTAGTTTTCAGATCCCTGTTACTAGCAGCTGAATGCAGTTCCTAAAAGGTACACTGAAGGAGAGTCAGGGATGGCAGAGATAAGACAAAATGCTAGTTAATACACAGAAATCTCAATGAAATTAATAAGAAAATAGTAACTTCTGTTGGAGCAGAGGACAGTGGGGCTGAGGCAAGATGAACTGAGCAGAGAAGTTTCTAAATAGAAATAACACTTATAAAATAATACCTAATGGGCCAAGATGGCCCAGGTTATCTGGCTATATGCCTGTAAATGAAGATCAGCCTGGTGTGGAAGGAAGGGGTTTTATCATCAGGAATTTGAGGCCACAAAGGTGGATGCTGATTACTTCCCAGAACATAGACTCTAAAGATACATTGTGGCAAAGTAGAGAGTTAAACAGGAAACCAGGAAACGTGAACTTTGCTTGTGACTTTAAGAAAATTGCTCTCTGTTTCTGGGCTGTGTCTCATTTGTTAATAGGACAGGAGCTGACAAAAATTATTTACTTGACCAAAATTTAGTTAGGCTTCTGAACCTTCTTTGAGACCCACCTATCCACTTCCTCGTAGAATCCAGTTTCAGCAAAGAACTCTTCTAACTCAGCAAGTTTAGAAATAACTCCCCACCCTTAATATCTGATTACCCTTGATATCTGATCAGGTTTCCCATCCTCCACCATCCTCTAGGTGGTGTCTGGTCACTCTGGCCTGTCTTCAGCAAGAATCCTGTTATGTCAGTTGTTCCAGAATCTCCATTACCCTTGATGTTTTCTCTTAGTAGTTTTCCATCCAGTGATCCTTGGTTATAAATTCCCACTTGCCCATGCGATATTTGGAGTTCAGCCCAAAGTGTCTCCCACACTGCAAAATCCCACTGCAATGGTCCTGAATAAAGTCTGCCTTACCGTGCTTTAATTCAAGTATAATTGAATAACTTTTTCTTTAACAGTTATGGTGTTTTGACTCAGATAGGATCGAATTCTTCATTGGACTCCTGGACCTCTCACCCAGGACCCTAAGTGCACACCTTTGAAGCCTTTGTCTTCATGCCTGAGTGATTAGTCAGGGATTGATTGGTGGGTTCACTATCACCACCATCACCACCACCATCGTCATCTTCACCATCACTATCATCATCATCACCATCATTACCATCACCGTCATCATTATCATCACTGACATTAATTGAGCACCTATTTTGTGCCAGATACATGGCTGGGTGCTTTATGTACTTGAATGCTTAATGTTTTCACAACAATCTAATTAGGTAGGAATTTAGGGATGAGGAAACCAAAGCTCAGAAAAGTGAGTGGCTGAAGGCAGTACAGACAATAAGCAGAGAAAGGAGGTTCTGAATCCAGGTCTGTCTGATCACAAGTGTTAATCTGTGTTCACTGCACCTCATAGCTCTGAGAGCTGACCTATGCTTGTGCACCTCCAGTGGTAGGAAGGCCATTGCCTACACCAGGAAGCATGCTCCATCTTGAGTCAGCATTGCCAGAACATTAAAAAAAAATCTTTTCGAAGAGAAATTAGCATTCCTATGGTCATTAGTCTTGGTTCTGACCTCTGGTCCATGTGACAGCCTTCCAATGTTTGAAGATGGCTTTCACGATCACTTTCAACTCTTCTTGTTCAGGACAAAGCATGCTGTTCCTTCAGTAACTCCTTGGGTGAGTGACCACCTTGCACACTCTCCTCTGGCCCCTCTCTGGTCCACAAGAACTTCTGTGATCCTCCCTACCTGGTCTTCCTGCTTCCACTCTTGCCTCCAGAAGCCAAAGTGATCCTCACCCAGAAGCTGAAGTGATCTATTTAGTATATAAATCAAGCCATGCCACTCTCTTGCTTAAAACTCTGCAATGACTCTCCTTGACATCAAAAAATAAAATCCGAAGTTCACTATGGCTGAATTCTCTAATGACCTTCCTTCTGCCAACCCCTCACATCTCTCCTTTCCCCTTCCTTCCTCCCACCTCACTTTGCTTCAGAAACACTGGCCTCTGCTCTCTTCCTCAATTGCACCACCACCACCATCATCACCATCACCATCATCACCACCATCATCACCATCACCATCATCACTATCATCATCATCATATCACCATCATCATCATCATCATGACCATTATCATCATCTTCACCACCACCGTCATCATCATCACCACCACCATTATCACCACCATCACCATTATCACTATCATCATCATCGCTATCACCATGATCATCATCATTACCATCACCATCATCATCGTAACCATTACTATCACCATCATCGTCATCACTATCATCATCACCATCATTACCATCACTATTGTCATCATCATCACCACCATCATCATCACCATCACCATCATCACTACCATTACTATCATCATCATCACCATCATCTCACCATCATCATCAGCGCTATCATCATCATCACCATTATCATTGTCACCGTCATTACCATTACCATCATTATCATCATCACCACCACCATCATCATTATCATCATCACCATCATCATCATCACCATTATCATTGTCACCATCATTAACATTACCATCATTATCATCATCACCACCACCATCATCATTATCATCATCATCACCATCATCATCATCATCACCATCATCACTATCACCATTATCACCATCATTACCATCGTCATCATCACTATCTCATTCCCTACCTCACGGCCTTCACAGCTGCTGCTCTCTGTGACTGGAACATTCTCTTGACAGCTATTGGCAAAAATTGACTCTCACTTTATTCAAGTCTCTGCTGAAATGCCACCTTCTCAGAGAAGCCTGCCTTGGCCACCCTCTCTGGAGCAGCCCTTCATCTCCAGTTCCTTTCTCGTCACACTTTTCCCTCACAGGCAACATCACTTCTTGGTATATACTCACTTGCTCATTATCTGTCTGCTCTACTTGAATGTGAACTCTATGACATCAGGGGCATTGTCAATCTTCTTCACCGTTCTATCTCCGGGGCCTGGAAGAGCCTCCACGAACATAATAGAATGATAATGAAAGTGTTGAATAAATTAATCCGTATGACCAGATTCTCATGCCCTTCTCAGGTCGGAGGCCTGGCTTTTAGACAAGGTTCAGGCTATCGATGACCCTCTAGATTTATTTCTCAGAACGGCACATAGGTTCTGAGCCCTCCAGTTGAAGAGGACTCTCATCTTCCTTTTTCTAGACTCCATACCTCTATTAACATGGTCTAAAAAGAAGAAAAAGATGTGCACAGAGGAATGTTGGCTTTGTAGTCAGGTAAACTAAAGCTGAAATCGCATCTCTGCCACCTGCTAGCTCTGTGTAATATCATTTTCCTGAGCCTCAGTTTCCTCTTGTGTAAAATGGTCTTAATAATACCAGCCTGGAAAGTCATGAAAATAGAGGTTATGTGAGTACATAGTTCAGAGTAAGCATTCAGTAAACATTCAGATGTGAGGGTAATTTTTTGTCAGATCACTATTTTTACCATAATTATTATTGTTGTTGCTGTTGTTATTAAGCTAGCTAGATTTGAAGACTCTCCATCTCATGGGAAAAGCCTTGGCTGGGAAGGGCTGGCCTGGGGGTGGGGAGAATAACAAAGGGACAGATGCTATGAGGGATACACCTGCCTGGGTCCACAATGAGCTCTTTAAGAGCTCCCCTCTCAAGGCCTGGCTCCCTCCCCTACTTGCACCTTGATTTGTTTTTCTCAGCTCAGAGCCTTGCACTGCATGCTAAATTCACATTTACACCGAAATACCATCCTGTGAGTCTAGCTTGGGCTCCAGCCTGTGGGGATTTTCTTCCCAACCCAGGTCTGGCATCCAAAGTGCTCGCTCCTCCTCCAAGAACCTGTCATCTGAAATCTGAAAGCTACCCTTACTCCCCAGTTGAGTTACTGCTAGCAAGCAACACCATGGGTGTCTTTCCTCCAGGGGGACTGACATTTCCTGGGCAGCAGGGATTGTAACTCACCCTTCAGTAGCCACTCTCCCAGAGCCTAAGTGGACCTCTCCCAAAAGAATTGCCCTGGAAATGTTCCCATGGCTGGTAGGAAGTGATGGCATCAAACAAAGGAGCTGGAAGGTCAACAGGGGAGCGGTGCCCTTCTCCCTGACTAATGGGTGGCAGCTCTGGGCTCCTGTTTTTGCTGACCAGCAGACAGGCATGCCCTGGGTCTATTTCCAGACATTAAACTCTGCAGTGGTGGATAGAGATGCTTTCCAGACCAGAAAGGACATCTGAGCTTGTTGACTCGGTGGAACAGGGGCTGTGCCAGCCAGGCCCAGTGGTGCCAGCTCACCCTCACCTTGTTCCTGCCTCTGTTCAGTTTTCGCAAGCCACAGAGAGTCTTGGTAGAGGCCGTGGCTTCCATCCGGCTGCCCGTGGGGAGGACTGTAGTCCCACTCCATCCAGGACGAGGCCCAGGACTCACCCCAGCGTCTTTAGGATTCAGTGGTCTCCCACGTGGGCACATCCGCACCACAACCTCCCCACTGCTGCTGCCGGGCCTGTGTCTGTGCCAAACATTCTCAAGCTTTCAGGGGAGGATAAGAAACCAGCCAGATGAGGGAAGCGGTCAAATGTGGCCTTGCCAGTGGTCTCAGAGTGTTGAATAGACCCGTACTTCAGGTTAAGTGATGTGGGCTCATGAGATAGTTTAGAATGGGTTGTATCCTCTGGCTAGTGGAGAAACTGAGGCACAGAGAGTTAGCCAGCATGCAAATAGAATGAGTACATCATAGAGCCAGACTTCATATCAAGAAATTGAGGCTCAGAAACAAGAATTGTCTTGTCCAAGGTCTGGCAGCAAGTCTGACAGAGCCAGGAGTGACTCGGGTCCCTGCTAGCCAGTTTGTTCCTTTTCCCTCTCCACCCCATGAGGAGGCAGGGCCTGGGAATGGGCTGGGATGGAAAGCAGGATGGTCATCCCCAGCAGGGCTGTATCTCCTTTGTCACTGTCTGTGCCCTGTGTTTGTAAGCTGAGCCCTTTCAGCATGCCTGGCACTGCGTAAGACACTTAATCATTACTTCATTTGACTGCACCCATTTTACAGAGGAGAAAGTGAGGCCTGGAGAGGGCAGCCAACTCACCCCGGTCTCACAGCTGCTGGGGTCCATCTGCCTGACACCAAAGCCTGAGCCTCTCATGATGCCCCAGAAAGAGCTGAACATGATCCAGGGCCTCAGTGGGGTGAGAGGCAGCTCAGTGGCCCTCTCATGTCTCAAAATGAAGCATACTGCCTGAGAAAGTGCGTCTGGGAAGGCCTGGGGACTCCACTGGGTGGAAGGAGTGGGGTTCTTCTCTGTCCTACCTGGGACCAGGCCTCAGGCTTATGGGGTGATCTTCCCCCAGTGGCATCAGAGCTGGTGCCCCACCCCGCCAGTCCTCAGTACTCTTGGCCTGAGTGGGGTCTGGGTTGTGGAGTTCAGGCAAGACTGTCTCCCGGATTAGGCCCAGCAGAGCTTGGGGTAGGAGGAGGAATTTAGGGGACTTTGGCTGGGGAAGCCTTGAGGGTTTGGGGTTGGGACTTGAGATCTGATGTCTGGAGCCAGGGTAGCTTGCACTGGGTAGGCTGAGCTGCAGTCTGCTCCAGGACCTGGCCTGGGATGGTGACCTGCTCCCTGGCCCCATCCTGGCTGTGGCCTAAGAGCTCAGGAGCCACTTAGAAGTCTCTTTCCTGCTCCCAGCTCAGAGGGAGTTCTACCTCTTTTGCTGGGCATGTAAGCATAGCAGAAGGTCTATTGGCCTGGCTGCCAGACAAAACTCTTTGGAGGGATGGGTGCAGGAGTCATCATGGTCCCGCAAAGAGAAGGAACTCCATCTACTGTTTCCATGGGGCTTCCTGATATGAGCTGGACGGGGGAGAGGGAGGAGTGAGTAATCCCAGCCACCAAAGAGAGAGGAGGAGGAGGGGAGGTAGAGGGATGAGAAAGGCCCATCAGTCACTGTAACTCAGCCTGGAAGGATGCGTGAGTGCGCGTGTGTGTGTGTGTTGTGTGTCTGTGTGTGTGTTGTGTTCTGTGTTTGTGTGTGTGTGTGTGTACGTGCATGCATGGACCTTGCCTGTGGGCATCTGGTCTGCTGGGCATCTGGCCTGCTGAGGGGTTGGGGTCATGGAGGGGTGGCATGGGGTACTGGGAAGATCTTTGAACTAAACTTAGGAAGCTATGCCCTCCCTTCCAGCCACCTCCTTGCCTCAGTGTGCCCATCTGCACATTGGGGGCCTGGAAAGGAGACCCTCTGAGTCCTGAGTCTCTGGGCTGGGGCTCTCTGACCCTGGTGGATGGGCCTGTCAGGTGGAGAAGCCCTGGAATAACCCTACCCACTCCTGGGGTCTTTGTTGCCTCCGATGCCTGACCCCAGCCATGTGGGTCCTATTGACTCAGGAGCCCAGAGGCTCCAATTCTTAGATGGCCTTGAACTTGTCAGTGAGGGGCCATCTGGGGTCTGTTTGAAGTAGTCAAATCTGCAGGGAGCCCCACTGATTGCCCAGGGGATGGGGGTAGCTGACTCAGTGCCTGTCACTGGCTGTGAAGCCCAGTTTGAGGCCTCAGACACTTCCATCTGGAAGTTGGAAAGGACTCGAGAGATTCATTCACTTACTCAAAGATATTGATTGGGTTGTTTCTTGGTTTTTGTTATTACAAATGAAGCTGCTGTGAACATTCTTGTACAAGTCTCCTGACACCCATGTATGGGAGATTCTCTGGGGTAAACTCTAGAAGTACAACCACTGAAGTATAAGGTATGTGCATGTTCGATGTTACAAGACAGTGCCAAATTGGTTTTCAAAGAGCCTGTATCATTTCCACTCCAAGCAGCGGTGTGGGAGAGTTTCCATTGTTTCTCCACCTAGAACTGAAATTCATTTTTGTCCAACTAGCAGGTGTAAAATGGGAATTCTCAGTGTTCTATAATTTGCGTTTCTCTGATTACTAATGAGGTTGCACATATTTTCAAATGATCATTAGCCATTCAGCCTTCTTGAAATGCCTATTCATGCCCATTATCTAATTTTCTGTTGGATTTCTTATGGGTTTCTTCATCTTTTTAGGAAATTTTTAAAATATATTCAGGATGCAATCATTTCTTGCTTGTGTGTTGTAGTATCTGCTCCCACATTGTGGCTCATCTTTCTAGTTTATTTATAGTGATGCCGGATGAACAGAAACTCTGCCTAAATTGAATCAAATTTATCAATCATTTCCTTTATGCTTGGCACTTTATGTATTTTGGTAAATACCTTTTTTCCAACCCAAAGTCATAAAAGTAGACTATATTTTCTTTCAAAAGCATAGACATGCAAAATGTAGGCCAGGTGTGGTGGTTCACGCCTGTAATCCCAGCACTTTGGGAGGCCAAGGAGGGCAGATCACTTGAGGTCAGGAGTTTAAGACCAGCCTAGCCAGTACGGTGAAACCCCTTCTCTACTAAAAATACAAAAAGTAGCTGGGCATGGTGACGCTCGCCTGTAATCTCAGCTACTTGGGAGGCTGAGGCCAGAGAATCGCTTGAACCCAGGAAGCAGTGGTTGCAGTGGGCCGAGATCATGCCATTGCACTCCAACCTGGATGTCTCAGCAAGAACCCATCTCAAAAAAAAAAAAAAAAAGAAATGCAAAACGTAAATTGCATGACAGTGGTTACCTCCAGTAGGGTGTGGGAGATGAAATTGTTGCAGGGACCTGAGGGACTTCTGTTTCCTCTTGGTGATGTTCTAATTCTCAGACTGCAGTTCACTGAGTGTTTGTTGTGTGTTGATGCGATCTAGAGACACGGATAGGTACAAGGATAGACAGGTAGATGTGTAATGTAGATTGCATTGTATTAAGTATGTATGGAAAGTTACATCATACAAAGAAGAGATTTAAAGAAGTAATAAATGAAAAGGTTCTAGCACAGGGCCCTGCAATACAAATGATGTCAGCTAAGATTGCCTGTGCTCTTTCCAGTGTTACTTTCTGGCCAAGAATTACATCAAAGTATTTACATACATGGTCTCCTTCAGTCTTCGCAGCAGACTGTGACATCTACCCCAATTCACAGATAAGGAAACAGACACTCAGAGAGGCTGACTTGCCCCAGGTCACACAATTAAAAAGGGGATTTGAGAGGCCAGCCCAGGTCTGTGTGACCGCAGATGGGTTCCTCTCAGCCAGTGGGTCCCCACTTCTCACACAGCAGCTGCTCAATAAGTGGTGAGGCTGTTCTGATCCCCTTGGATCAGGCAGCAGCACTCCTTCCTGCCCCTGTGCCCCTGCCAGGCTCTGAGCATCATCTTTGCTGTGGCCCAGGATGTAGCCAAAGCAGCCTTTGGAGGCAAGTGAGGAGCAGCCTTTGTGGCTGTGACCTTGACCACCTTGGGCGGGGGAGATGTTGGGGGAAACAGAGAAGGAGGAGGGGAGAAGAAAAGAGAAAGGGACAATAACAAGGAGAGAGAGAGGGGGATGGGGAAGGGGACAGGCCAGCAAGCCACAGGGAAGACAGACAGGGCCACAGACAGAGGACAGCCGGCCAGGCTGGCTGAACATGGAGCCCAGAGAGGACCTGTCAGTGAGCAGATGCTGGCCTAGAGGGCAGTCTCTGTGGGTGTGCCACAGGCTGTGTTCCCAGCCCAGGACGCTTGGCCTACCTAAAAGAAGAGCTACAGAAACAAACCAACCCGATCCCCAGAAGATGGAACCCGGGAGGGACACCAAACGCTGTTGGCATCCGGCCGAGCTCAATGCGAGATTAAGCAGATGGAATTTAATACAGGTTCTTTGAGAAGTTCTGCATCTGGTTTTGAAAACTAACTGCACAAGCAGCAGGGAGGGAGAGCTGCCTGTCCACAGCCCCTGCAGGAGCTGAGCTGGGGGCTCAGCGTGAGTCGCTGGGTGTTGAGTTGCTGGAAAAGCTCATGTCGGGAAACAGCAAGGTAAGGAGCTGTCCAGGGAGGAGGAGGTGAGAGACCCACCGTCCTCAGGGCTGGCCTGGTGTCCTCTGGGCCTGCTCTTCGAGGGAGGGAAAAACAGCACAGGTGCAGGAGGAATGTTCTGGAAGGCTTGCAGAGTAGGAGAAGACAGAGACAGAAGACAGAGTAGCATCGGCAGGCTGTGGAGTCAGCAGGGGCCTGGGTTGTGTCCCAGCTCCAGCACATTCTGCGACCTTCCACAAGTCCCTTGGTCTCTCAGAGCCTCCGTTTCCTCATCAGTAAAGTGAGAGTGATAAGAGCTCCTATTTCTCAAAGCTGTTGGGAAGACTCTGTCAAGAACTGAGCACAGGGCTTGGTCCAAAGGAGGGGCCCAGGAGGTCGTGGGTCTCAGAGCTGGGGCTGCCCGGCTGGAGAAGGGGCCCGTGAGGACCTGAGAGTCATCTATGCTGTGGGAGGAGCTGCCAGTGTCTAAGCAGGTCAACCTTGCCCCATGCACACAGGCACACACGTGCACAGTGGGCTCTAGAGTGGGACCTGTGTCCTGATGTGGATTTGGTCAGAGGTCAGGACATCCTTCTGACCAGCAGGAATGGTTCAAGGACTTAAGGGGCTGCCCTGGTGGTAGAGGGGACACCGAGGCTCAGGGTGATCATGGGTCTTGTCTGGGGTGACTCAGCAGAGCCAGCTCTGAGCCCATGACTCTGAGGATAGAACCAGCACTTGCGACCACTCCCCAAGGAGGAAGACACCATCCACCTGGGTAGAGTGGGCGGGGCCTCTGGACGGCCTCCACGCTGGCCTGTGGTTTAGCATGTTCTAGCATGTTCACTCTGTTCACAAAGTGCATCTGGGTAGTCACATGGAACCCTTACAACCAGCCTGCAAGACAGGCAGGGTGCTCCTCAGTATGCAGCTAAGGAAACTCAGGCCCAGAGGGATAAACAGAAAGGGGTGAGGGAGTCAGGGACTCTCAAGGCACCAGGACAACATGCTTCCTTCCTGGGGGGCTTTCTGGGGACCCCTGGGCTTCCTCCTTCTACTGACCACATAAGGGCCGACCCCTCACAGGTGCACACACCATTGCAGAAAAAGGGGATCCCATGGAGGCTCTCAGCTCCAGCAGGTACTGCTGTGTGCCTACAAACCAGCCACTTCCCTGGGCATCTGAATCCTGATATGGAAGAGTAATGACGCACACTCAGAGGCTGCCACCAGGAAGAGATGCCTCCATGAGAGTGAAGTTCAGGCATGACGCCAGGTCACAGGGGGGCTTGACAAGTGACCTTTGCCATGAGCCCTGATGAGTTATGGTGGGATCATGACATGGGCATTCCCAGACTTGGACACACATGCACACCATTTTGCACATCCTCCGCATACATACACAATTGTCCTAAGTGATACACCCTTTGGGTTCCTGGGGCTCCTCTCACCTAAGGAAGACCATATCCTTCAGTGGTATGGAGGTCAGGGGCTCCGTCACAATCCCACCAGGCACTGCGAGGGAAAGGCAGCAGGACGCAGGAGAAAGTGGGCTTTGGAGCCAGACACCTGAGTTCAAATTCCAGCCTTGCCACTTCCTAACTGGTGTTCTTGGATCACTCGACCTCTCCAAGACTTTGGTTTCCTCATCTGTGAAATGGGGATGATAGTTCCACACCTCAGAAGGGGGTGGAAGCGTTGGAAGGCTGCAAGGTGTCTTCAGTGCCTCAGGACACAGCAGGCATTCAATAAGTTCCCAGTTCAATTCCTTCCAGTTGGAGTGAAGGCTGGAGAAGCACTGAGGAGAGATGGAGGAAGGATCCCGGAGGAGGTGAGACTATTCCATAGGGCGCCCTCTCCGGGAGAGGAGAGGAAGGAGAGGAAGGAGAGGAAGGAGGGGCCGGTGTGTGCCTCTTCCTGCCATGAGTGCAGGGAACTCAGAGGGGGTCCACACAGTCCCCGAGTTCTGGAACTTTGGAAGCCTTGGAATGGGGGCCCAGCGAGGGGAAGGGGGGGGGGTCCCCAGGCCACACAGCACATGTGTGGTAGATCCAGCGCTGGAACTCAGCCTGCCTGGGTCCTGATCTGATCTGCTGCCAGCTGCTTGTGCTCAGGAATCTGTCTCTCCAGCTGCATCAGCTCTGCCCTGGGCCCCACACTGACCCCAGGCTCTTGGGATGAGGCGGGGAGGAGAACAGCTTTACTGGGGACCAAGGACTCAAGGACTGGGGACTTAGGAGGTGTGGGCCTTTCCCTGGAAAACCCCAATTCCATCTCATTGTGGAAGAAGTGGGGTCTGAGGACAAGAAGGATGTAGCTGTGTGACTTTGGGCAAGTAGCATGACCTCTCTGTGCCTCAGTTTCTTTGTCTTAAAATGGGATAATAATGGTTCCAGACTCAGAGGGTTGCCATGAGGAATAAGTGCCCCACTGTGCAAGTAACGGGCCTGCACACAGCAGGCGCTCAGTGAATGTGGGCTGCTGTGATTAGAACCGTGTGTGCATCCCTGCCCTGCTACCTCCTGGCTGTCTGACCTTGAGGGCATCATTTTCCCTCTCTGTGCCCATATCCACAGCCTAAAATGGGGACGATGCTAATACAATGCCACAGGTTGTTGTCAAATTCAAATGAGGCCATGGGTGAGTAAACCCAAAGCCCAGTACGGTACACCTGCACAAACTGAAAAGTGCTGTGCAGTTATTCACTGTTATTCCAGTCGCACTCCCCTCTATGCCCGCTGCCCATCCAGTCTCTCCTGAGTGCTCCCCCAGCCCCCTCCAGCCTGCCTGCTATGAGTCGGAGGTGCCAGGAATGAGGCCACTTCATCACGTAATGTGCCGGAACAGCCTTGGAGGGAGAGGGGACTGGCGGGGCGGGAGGAAGTTGGGGATGGGGTAGGGGGTGCCAGAATCTGCCCACAGAGTCCCCTGCTGTCTCAGTGCTCTGCAATAGGATGATGAAGGGCTCCCCTGCTGCCCCCACAGCTCTGAATGCAGAAGCCCCCAGCAGGTTGGAGGCCGAGGAGGCCAGGATCCTCTTCCAAGTGTGTAACGACTCACCTGCAGGGTCCACTGGCCCTGAAAGGCAGCGGAGTTGTGGTTGCCGGGTTGATGCAGTACTCAGGCCTTTAGTACTAAGAAGCTGAGCTGGCTTCATGCCTGGGATCATGAGTGTGAGCCCTGGGCACACAGTGATGGCCTCTCTCCTCTCTCTCCCTCTTCCAGGCTCACAGAGGGCAGAATACAGTCCTGGCCATGAGGCAACATTCAGCTTGGAGCTGGGCCCACCAGTCCTGAGGGCAGAAGGACAAGATTGGACCCTACAGCAAAGGGCTGGTGGAGGCTGGGGAGTGCGTGAAGGCTCTGTTAGGCAGGCTGGGGTTCTGGGGTGGGCGCTGGGGTGAAAGGGGCAGGGACTGGCTGGAGGAACACAATCAGAGCCGCGCTAGGGAGGGGTCCCCGGGGCAAAGGCTGGAGGAGCCCACAGCTCGGCGGCTTAGAGCTGGTGGACCTGAGGCTGCTGCAGGGTCCTCTGACCTTGTCAGTCCTGGCCCTGAACCTAGGATGGCCTGAGCTGTGGAGAGTGGGGTCTACAAACGTCTGGTGTCCAGCCTCAGGATTTTCCATGAAAGCCACAAAGGGTGGGTGTATGGGTACACCCAGGACTCAGTCCTTCATGAGGGTGGAGGGAAAGGTGGGGGATTCCCTACCCGGGGAGCCCCATGGCACAAAGGAGAGTATAAGATGCAGCTGGCTTGAGAAGTGGCCCAGGGAACTGGGCCATGGGCATTGTGGGTCAGAATGGGGGTGAGTTAAAGCCCTGGGTTGGAAAGGACAGAAACTCCATGCTGACCGGCTTAAGCAGAAAGGAGCTGATGGGATCCCCTGACTGGAGGTCCCGGGGGTGTTCTGGGCTCAGCAATGTTCTCCAGACCACTCTTGACTCCGGTATCCACCAAGACGGCCCTCATGCCTGCCAGCTCTGCATATGGCCACCCCCTCAGTTCAGTCCCATTGGCTTTGATTGTGTCTTCCTTCAGCTGATCACTGTGTCCAGGAGGATGCAAGATACTGATTGGCCAGCTATGGGGCTCAGCTCATCCCTGATCTGGGCTGGGATGATTTCCCTAACTGGCCCTGATTCTGATGATTTCTGCAGGACCCCCAAGGCCTGTCAGGGCTGAGCGGTGGTTCCCCAAGGAAAATGAAGAGGGGTGTTCCTGAGGCTGAGCCAGATGCTCGAGAGGTAGATGTTGGTGATGGAGTCACAGACGGGAGTGGTGGTATTTGGGCACCACCTAGTATCCTGCTGGCTCAGTGCATGCATCTTCCAGCTGTGGAGTGTCAGCTGCCAACGGTTCACAGATGTGCCCTGTCTGGAGAACTGTCCTCAGCTGAGGGAGCTGACTGGCTGGAACTACCACTGGGGGCAACCGCAACTGATGACTGGTTGACACAGGGTGCAAAAGACCCATCTCACTGCCTGAGGTGGGACAGCCATGTGGTGCCACACACGAGGCTCCAGAGCTCTCCTTGAGTGCACTGAGCCCACGCCCTGGCCTTGCTTCTTGCCCGCCCTCCACTGCTTCCCTGACTCCCCTTCTCCTGAGCCTGTGTCCTCCACAGTCCCAAACATCCCCACACGTCCCCATCTCAGACTCAGCTTCTAGGGAGCCCGACCTATATGGAATCTTCTGGAACAGCCATCCTCACACACCTGCCATCCTGTAGATCACATTCCCCGTGTGAAGGCCTGATTCCAAAAGGGCCCTATCGCCAGGCTCCCAGCAAGGCAGGGCCAGTGTCTTGGCACCTGGCAACCCAAGCTACTGCCACGAACTCATCCCAATTCTTCCCAGGTCTGCTCCAGGTCCTCATGAAGTCCGTTCTCTCTACCTAATTTCCACGTCTCTCCCTGCTCAGGTTTGATTAACAGAAGGTTATAAACAAATTCCAGAAAGAAGCAAAACCAGGGTCTCCCCGGGGTAGACACAGTCTATTGACAGCCAGCAAATTGTTTTGCAACCAATATTTTTATATTTTTATTTTGTGTAGATAAATAGGACTGAACTAATTAGTGCTCCTTTGCTTTCCTTTTTCAGGCCTTGTACTACAGCGGGAGTCTCTTGGCCCCACAGTGAATTGGTTACCGGGTTTCAACAAGGGGTTTGTCTTCACAGTTGCAGTTCGCTAATTAATTTACAAGGAGAGAAGATGGGGTGGTCTAAAGTCCCAATGAGAGTGTTGTTTTACATTTCTCCTCTTTAATTACATGGTTATTTCCTGGACTATACTCTGTGAAAATGGGGAAAGGCTCAACTGCCCCATCTGTTCCCAATGTGAATGCAATTAACAGGGGAGAAAATGGACGTGGGGATGGGGCTTCTGTGCAGGAGCCTGCACCCACCTCTTCTTCAGAGCCTCCTTAGGGCTTGGAGGCTCAGCCACTGGGGCTTAGTTGGCCTCAGGTGTGATGGCATAGGGAAGGGCTGCTTTGATCACTGGCATGCAATAACCAGGGATTTGGGTCAGGAAAGGCTTGGTCCTGTATGAGCTACCATTTTGGGGCATCTACTGTGTGCTAGGTGCTTTACATGAATTTCCTAAAATGAACTTCACAGGGATCCATTTTACAGACCCACTCTATAGGCAAAGGAACTAAGGCAGACAGATGTGTGCAGGGCCCTGGGCTAGGTATCGGATGCAGGGAAGGGGGCTGAGCATTTTACAGCTGCTGAATGGAGACTCTGAGGTGCAAGATTGGCTGAGACACTCGCGATGCGACGGGAATTAGAAACCAGGCCTGTTGTCTCAGAAGTTTCTGCTATTTCGAGTCCCTCTTTGCTGCTGTCTGTTGAACTTTTCTGTGCCTTAGTTTTCTCATCTGTAAAATGGGCCCTGCAAACCAGATAAGATGAGTTTGAAGGCCGCTTGGGCTTTGGTGTGCTGTGTTCTGAAGAAGGGGCGCTCCAGTCCACAGTGGGGCACAGGTGCAATCAAAGAGAGCTCCTTTCATCCCTGTGACCTGGGGAGGCACAGGGCGGCAGAATCAGTCCCTTTAAACTTCCCACACCAAAGACTCTGGATTGGGTGGCAACTGCCTTCTCTAGCTCCCACTCCCTCACCCTGAAATGTCTGGTAAGGTCCCCGGGTACTGACTCTGGCCCCGGCCTCCAGCTGTGCAGAGGATTTGCACACTAGGGGTGGCAGCTCAGACCTGGCTGTTGAGGGTGGGTGGGGGCTGAGCAGGAGCACCCCAAGGATGGCCCCTCTAGCCCCCATTCTCTCCAGTTTCTCTTTCCAAATGGCCACGTTTTTGTCCCTGAATCAGGTTGTGAATGTCTCCAAGCCAAATATTCCGGAAAGAACTCTGACTGCAAGGGGATGGAAAAGAGTAACCAACTCCAAAGGGGAGATGACCACGCAACTCCACAGATGCTGAATGGAGAGAGACTTAATGGATCAGAGAAATAAAATCAACGGAGTTTATCACCCCCAGCTCAGCAAACAATAGTGCCATCAGCACCATAGGGCCAGTTCCTTGCCTCCAAGTCCCATCAGCAGACGCAGTGAGTCCAGATGGTGACTGTACACGTGGTCATTTACACTGCAGCCCAGAAACCCAGAGCCAAGGGGTCTACACCTTTGATAGCAAGCAGCCAGGAAGACAGGCCCCTCCCCAGGGGAGTCCACAGGCACTCAGCAGTCACACTGTGAGCACCTTAACCTGCTTAGTGGCCTATGTGATCAGCCAAAGAAACTGCCCAGTGAGAGGGGACAGTTGGGCCTTGCAGCGGGGCACACCCAGCACAACCTCCGTGCAGGGCTTGCTTGGAGCCTGCCTCTCCCATGGCCTGGCTGGGTGGGGTGGGGGTGATGTTGGGAAGGTCAAGCAGAGGTGGCCAAGGGGCTCCTGAGAGGTATTAGTCTCTCAGGCACCTTGGAGACACCATGGACTCTGCCATCCAGAGCCCTGATGTGAGTGGCTCTGTCCCTGGGGTGCCCTGTGGCCATGGTCATGGGACTGCCTCTCTGGGGCTCAGTTTGCTCCCCTGGAGATGGGGAGAACGATTCCCCCTTGCTGCGGGGAGACTGCAAACTGAGGGGATGTGTGCAAAGTGCAGAGCACGGGTCGGGCGTCCTCGCTGTTCAAGACGAAGCTGCACCGTTGTGGCTACTGCAGCACAGGGTCTGGGCCCCAGGTTCGAGGCTCAGGTCATACAATCCCACCAGGGCTTCAAGAAGGAATCAGCCTCTCCTCCACATTCAGAGCTTCCTTTCCTCCCTCATGGAAAACCTACACCAGGTCAAAGTGTCTTCCTTCCCATTGCCCTGCCAGGGTGTGGGGTGTCTCACAAGGCTCCTCAAGTTCCCTGGGGAGCTTCAAAGTGCAGATTCCCAGGTCCCAGCCTGGAGATCCTGTCTTGAAATGGGTGAGGAGCCCTGAAACTGGCATTTCAGGGAGACTCTGGGACATTCTGAGTGGCCACCCTGCATCTGCCCAGGCCTGGGTGCAAGTCCCTCTCCTTCCCTGCTCTCTCCTGTCCCATCTGTGAGTGGGGTTGATGCTGCCAGGCCCCTACTGAAGGCTCAGTAATGTGCTTTGGTGGAAGTGCCTATGCCTGGTGCACAGTAGGCACTTTATCCATATAAACGTCCCCCAAACCCCAGCACCAGCAAAGCCAGCCCTGTCTAAGGTGTCCCACTGGGTGAGTGTGACTGCGGGTAAGTCATTTCCTGATTTGAACTAAACTCTGCTTCCCAGACAGCCCCTGCTCTGCCCGGTCTCCACACTCAGTGACCAGCTCAAGACAGGCGCTCAGTAAATGCACTTGTTGAATAAATGAATTAATGCATCCATCTGGTGCCATAGACAGTACACCTGCACCTTGTTGCAGCCCACAGCCCATCAGTGGAAACACTGGTAAATGATACGAAATGACACAAGACCGTGAGAGCTGACACACACAGGCTTCCTGTGCTGGGATTTGCAGCCTTACAGTCTCAGGAGAGAGGCACTATTGGATCCCATTTCATGGAAGAAAACAGTGAGGCTGGGAGAGGAGAAGGGCTTGCAGTGGTCGGAGGAAGAGCTGGGCCTGTTTGCCCCAAAGGGCCCATAAGCTTTTTCTCCTTTCGGTGGAAAACAGTGTCCTGGGAGCTGCCTCTGTCACCTCCGTTGGTGCTGTTACTATAGCAGCCACCTCAGCTCCCGGTGAGGGAAGCGGAAAATAGGTCAGATCAGTAATGAGGCTGCACAGTGCTGATCTGTTCCCTGATGGGATCTGGCTTCACAAGGCATCGTCTGCACATCAGAGGCAGCCTATGTCTGGGACCTGGATCAAAGGCCAGCTGCCTCTGAGCCCAGACACTGAGCCTGGAAGGTCTGTCTGGGCCTCGGGCCTCAGAAGGTCCCTCCTTGATCCTCCCACAGTGAGTCATGCTGTCCCTGGCATCAGTTCCCACCTGGTTTCATTCAATGCCTGGATCTAGCAGTGAGCTGAGGTTCCTGGGAACGACCACCAACAGGCTGCCTGAGAGCCTACCTTGGGCTCACTGTGGCTTCCTTTCAAGTGGCAGCTCATAGTGAGCAAAAGGCTTTTCATTCCAGGAAACCTGGGTTCAAATCCTGCTCTGTCCCTCCATGCTGTGAAACTTTCTCCCATGGCTCCACTTCGTCACTGGTTAAGTGGGGATCATAACTTCCTGGTCACAGTGCTGGTGGAAAGACCCACTGGGGGTAATGCCTGTGGGGGGCTTGGAATGTGGCAGAATTGGGGGCATCCTCCTCTCCAGGGCACTGTGGGCAGAAAGTCCTGCCTCTACCTTGTGCTGTGTGACCTTGGGCTCATGGTCAACCTCTCTGAGGCTCTGCTTCCTCCTCTATAAATATAATTTTGATGATGAAACAAGAGGACAAGTTTTTACCCAAACCTTGTGCCTCAAGGCTGGAGGCTTCCCAGCCATCTCATTTAATTCTCAACCCTGCCTCTACCACATGCTTCCACACTCCCTCCAATATTCCTTATAACTTAATTATGTATTATGCTTACTATTTATCACCTGACTGCCCCGTTGGAATGTCAGTTCCCAGAGGACAAGGATCTTTGTTTTGTTTTCTGATGGCCCCAAGTACTAGAACAATGCATACAGTAGGTGCTCAGTAAGTGCTGTTGAGTGAAACCATAAGTTCCCTAGCACAGAGCCTGACCCTGGACATGGGCTCAGTCAATGCCCACTGCTTCTCTCTAGCGCCCCCTCCCTCTCCGGTGGCCCCACAGCTGGGCCTGCCTTACCACCTACAGTAGGGATGGGGGTGGCGAGAGGGCCTGACCCTCAGCAGACCCCAGTCTGCTATGCAGTTCCCGCACAGGTGTGCACATGTCCAGGTACCTGTGGACACTCACTTCTTTCCTTTCTTTATCTGTTCTTTATTTCACCAGTAGTTTTTCAGTTCCTGCCACATTTATCATACAACCCCAGGCTGGGCACCATGGAGGGAGAAGGGTTAAAGGGATTTCAGTTGAACCATCAGGCACTCTTCACTGATGTGGGGGGAACAGGGCCCCAGGAGGCTGGTCCTTCTGAGAGGAGGTCATAGTCTGATGGGTAGAGGGGCAGAAAACAGGCAGGTGAGAGAGTAGCTTGTGGGAGAGGCTCTGACGGGGCACAGATGTGTGCGTGTGTGTGTGCATGCACGTGTGTTCATGTGTGTGTGTGTGTGTCTGTGTGCTATGTGTGGAGGGCCTGGCTGGTAGGCAGATCACGGAACTCCCCCAGCCCCCTTCCTCCCCTCCCACTCACGATTCCCGGCCCTGCGTCAGGCTCCAGTGGAGGGACATGGCACTGAACAAGGAAGACAAGGTCCCTGTTGTCAAGGAGCCCAGTCAATTGGAGGGTGGGAGTAGAGACTGTCATTAAACAGGCAGAGGGTGGGAGCAGTGGTTCTTGGGTCCTGGTCACCAGTGCACAGGCCTTCTGGGTCCCCGAGCCTCAGCCTGGAAAGTCTGGAACTATCTGAGCCTTGAGCCTGGGTCTGCACAGCCTGTGGAAGCCTCTGTCCCACCTTTCCTGGGGTGACTGTCAGAGCCTCCCCACCAGCTCACAGGGGCCCAGGCCAGGCCAGCTCGGGGGCTGTCTCAGGAGAGGCCCCTGAGGAGCGAAGATGGGAGTGGCTTGTCTCTTCCCCACCAAGTCTACTGGGTTCTGGGCTCTGGTTTCCTTTCTGCAGCAGGTGACCCTGGGACTCCAACCTTCCTGCTCGGGAGCTGCTAAAGTTGGGGTGAGAGGAGAGGGGGCCACCCTGGGATGTCCTGGAAGACCCAGTGCAGATCTGGCTTCCTCCAGAATTCCAGCCCCTCCTTGCCTATTCTCCCATTTATCCCCTGCCAGGGAAATCATTATTTTCCAGAGAAACCCAAACTGACCCTGGCAGGACAACCGTTGCTCAGAGACCACTGAGAATACAACCAATTAAATGGGGAAATACGGGAGAAGACCTCCACAGTGGGGCAGGGCGAGTCCATCAGAAGAATAAACAGACTCGAAACAACAGGGGGCTCCTGGCTCCTGGTTCCCAAGCTGCTCATCCCAAGGATGCACCAGAAAACTCCTCTCAGCGAAGGCCGCCTACCAGTCTCACTCCTCATAATTAATATGACAGGAAAACAGCAACCCTAGCAGCAGCTGCTTGTTCAGCTGGGATGCATCTGCTGAGAGCTGGGCTCATGGATTTGTCACCTGGGGATTCAGGGCCCATTTAACCCACTCAGACATGAAGGTGCTGGGAGGGGCAGACTAGGGTGAGCCCTGGGAGGGGGGAATCTAGAGTCAGTGACCAGGACCCTGCATTTTGATGCTGAGAGGAGCTTAGAGATCTTTGGCCCAACGTCCTCCTGCAGATTCTGAAACAGGAGGAGAGGGCCCTGGAACCTTCCTTCCCACACTCGGGCGGAGGATTTTCAGATCTTGCAGTTCCCTCCATGGCAGCTGTCACACATGGGATCTCGGAGTCAGAGCTTCTTTCATGAGCTTCAAAACATTTTCATAAAAGTTTTAAATCACAGAATCTGAGTATCTGCTCCCTTTCACAGAATCTTAGAATTCCAGAATCACAGAATCATTTGTGGACTCACAGACTCAAGACTCTCAGAATGAAGGCATCTCTGGAGAAGACTTGGAGCCTCACCCACAGCTCAGACCCCTGGAATCACAGAACAATCAGGAGAAGCATGGAGCTGAAATAGATATTGTGGAATCAGCATCTCAGCACAGGACGTGACCTTAGTGCAACTCCCCCTGGTCATGCGGGAAGTCTTCCCTTCACTGTTCCTTGAGAAAGAACTTGAATCCTCCCAGGGATTAGGAGGTCACCCACTGTCAGGGGAGTCTGCCCCACTGGTTGGCAGATCTGTTGATGCTGAACCTAAATCTGCTTCCACATATCCCACCCCCCTTCTGCCCACACTTTCTGCCTCCCCCCACCCACTCCATGCCCCCGAGGAGCTAAATGTGAAAACTGATGAACCTGACACTGTTGAAGAAGCCAAGTTTCTCCTGACAAACACAGGAACCAGCTTATCCTTGGGCTGGAGGGGCCTGTCCTTCTCTGGGGCAGAGCCTGGACACTGGCCATGGACACAGCAGCTGTGTCAGCCCGTTGCAGCCACCTCTGTTCACCAAGGCTGGAGCAGACTGCTCAGGCTGGAGCCTGGAGGCCAGGGAGGGGCACCTCCCTCCAGAGGGGACCAGTGAGGGACAGAGGAGGATGGGAAGAACTAGATGAAAGGAGGAAGAAGGAGGCTCCGCATCCTGGGCGGGCATGAAGGAAGGGATGATGCCCCTTCTCAGGGGCTGAGAGAACACCCAGAGCCAGGAGTGGACAGACAAGGCTGGTCTGTGGGCCAGCTGGTCAGCTGACTGGTCAGAGTTATCCCAGCCCTGCCACTGACCATGGGACGAATTTGGGCAAATTACTCAATGCCTCAGAGCCTCAGTTTCTCTATCTGTGAAATGGGCTTATGAAGCCCCCTCTGTGTGATTGGTGCGGGGCTGTGTTGGGATTCACGGAGGGCACTCACCTCCCAGCACGGTCCTTGGCACAGTCAGGTTAAAATATATTAATTCCCTCCTGTCCCTCCATCCTTGGGCCTGGGGGATGAGCAGGATTCTCCAGATGGAGAAGATCTGGGAAAGGCATTCCAGGTGCAGGGAACAGGCTGTGCCAAGGCCTGGGAGCCGGGAGCACGTGAAGACTTGGAGTGTCAGGATGTAGGGGTGAAGTGCAGGCCTGGTCTGGGAGCAGTGGGCCCTGGATGCCACCATCCAGGATGGTGGGGTGAGGGCGCTCAGAGCCATGGCAGGCAGAGGTAGCCTCCTGCAGAGACCCTCCACCCTCCTTTGGTGCCCAGTCTCAGCCTGGGGGAGAGAGTGCAGCTGCCCAGCCTCCTGGGACCCCACCAGCCAGGCAGGGGCAGAAAAGTGGAACCAATGAGAGCACACCAGAAACAATCATCACACAGACGAGGTCCGTGCCCAGCCAAACCCCAGCCCTGAGCACATGGAATGATTGGATGCTGAAACCCAGCACCGGAACATTAGGGCAGTTTAGAAGGGTCTGGCATGGTTTTATTCTGACATAAAGGGCTGGATCTCATTAAGTTCACTTCAAATGCCAACTGGGGAATAAAAAAGGCCAAGTCCCTTGATGAGCCTGGGCCCTGGCACCAGCCCAGGGTAGATGTGGGGGAGCAGCCGGAGGCACACTGTGGGGACATAGGAGGCTGGGATCTCAGCTCTGCCCCCGTGAGCTGTGTGATGTGGGGCACGTTGCCTAACCTCTCTGTGCCCCTGCTCCTCCTGCAGGACAGGGTTGATGCTGGTGGCTCTCGTGCAGGGCAGCAGCGTAGACTGAAGGAGGCAGCTCAAAGGCGGCCCCAGCTTCCTCACACCCGGGCTTCACTTTGTCTCCTGTTCCCCGGGCAGCCATTCATTCTTCTCTCCCATTCCCCCGCCCGCCCACTCAGGACCTGCGCCCTCATTCACCAGGCGTGGGTTTATTCCCCATCAGCCCCGAGCTCCCCTTCCCCAGTGCATTTACTCACTGCCCAGCCCTCCCTCAGTCCCCAACCCGTGCATGACTCTGGCCTCTGCTGTGAGTAGCCACGATCCTTCCTGTGCCCGTGAAGGGGGCCGGGCAGTTTAAAGAACCCAGTGTGACTTCATTTAGGCCTCAAGTCCCCAAGGTCCCCACCCAGCTTCCTCCGGCCAGGTCACTCAGGGGCAGGGCGTTAATGGGTGGACCCTGGGGGAGTCCAGAGCCGCCCATCGGAGGGGAGCCTGCCACCTCTCAGTGGTGTCTGTGTGACCTGGGCCAGATCACCTGTCCTCACTCTGCCCAGGAAATCCTTTCATCTCTGGGCATGGGGAGTTGTCTGAACCTCCCTGTGGCTCTGGGCTGGGAGAAGGCTCTGCCTCTGGCTAGTTATCCATCCTTCTTGCAGCCCTGGTTTCATGGTGGAAGAACACATGAATATAAAAGAAAAAGCAGGGACCCTGGGGTCAACCAGACCTGGGTTCAAATCCCCCTCCTGCCACTTAACAAGCTGAGTGGCCTGGGTCTAGTCAATCACCCTCAGGAGCTCAGACTCTCCTCCAGGATGGCCGGTAAAGATAAAGCAGTGCAGAGGATAAAGCGACACATACAGACACTCCCTTGGGTTCCTTCTTCTGACAGGGAGAAAGGTGGGCGGGGCGGGGAGACAGTGGTGCTGTTTCCAGGCCAGGTGGGCTCTGCCGCCCCTGGAGGCCGTGAGATGGATCATTTCAGAATCTGTTCTCTGTGTTATGGTGCTCTGAAGACATCCTGCAGCTACACACACAGTGGATTGTACGAGTTAATAGATGGCTTTTTGTTTCTGGAGTTTTTTAGCTTGTACTTAAGGCCTCATGGGATGCAAATATATGCTAATGAGCAGAAGAGTGGGTTGAACCCAAAGTCTAGGAAGTATCTGCCTGGATTGGGCTGATTTCTCTGCTCACCTTTCCTGCTGTAATCCTCCCACATTCCCTGGGAGCAGGAGAGTGGGGGGCAAGGAGAAGGGGCCTTAGAGCCAGAGACACCTGGGTTCAAAGCCCAGCCCACCCCTTCCTGCTGTGTGTGATCCTGGGCGAGACCCTGCATCTCTCAGCCTACGTGTCTCCATCCCTGCAGTGGGAGTAATGATCCTTTCTTGGTGCAGGGCTCGTGTGGGTCTGAGGAGGCAGCGCTCTGTAAAGGCAACTCACACCCTTGCTGTAAGAAGCAGTGCCTCTTGAGGGAAAGTGCAGTCATCTGGGCTTTGGAGCCTTGGGAGAGCAAGTGCTCCTTGAAGGGAGATGCTGTAATTTCCGCTAATGAATGGCAACTGCTGCTTATCCAGCCCTCGCCTCCTTTCCCGTCCAGTACAGTATGTTTTATGTGTGACCTTTGCCGAGTGCAGCCATTCCTCTGGGGGAGAAGTTTTTTAATTGAAATTTGAACAGCCTGGAAGATTTATTCTACATAATAAGTATAAAGTGCAACTGTGCACAAACCACACACTTTGTGATGGGAGAGGTAAGCTGAGGTGGGCTGAGGCCTGGGCCTGGCTGGGGCCTCTGAGGAGAGGGGCTGGGGACCCAAGGCTGCTCTGATCAAGGATTCATGCAGAAGCTTCTTTCACAGTGGGTTCTGCATTAGATTCAGCTTATAGTTTGCCTGGCTTTGTTGAGAGAGGTGGGTGTTGAGGTTTGCTGAGCACCTACTGTGTGCCAGGGCCACCTCCCATCAACCCCACACTCTCCCCAACATAAACACGGCTGTTCCCACTATCCTGGAGGGAAGTCTGAGTTCCTGAGGATGATTGACTCGTCCCAGGCCACTCAGCTCATTAAGTGGTGGGAGGGGGATTTGAACCCAGGTCTGGTTGACCCTGGGGTCCCTGCTCATTTCTTGGCCCCCTGCAGGAGGGATATGGGGAGCTGACACTGCAGACATAGGTGGTGGGATTTGTCGTTAACCCAAATGGGGCTAAGTTCGGAGGATCAAATTTCAATTTGATTGCATCTTGAGCACTTTCCTGTGAAGCACAAGGCCTGGTCCTTTGGGGGAAGAGGCCAAATGAGGCAGGTGCAGCCCTCTGGGGACGTGCATCTCATGAGTGTATGCGTGTGTGTGTGTGTGTGTGTGTGTGTGTGTGTGATGGGGAAACTCCACGAAGGTGAACAGAGGCATGCAAAGATATTCTGGGGAATTACGTGCTTAGAAAGCCTTCCCTGAAGAGACAGGCTATGGACACGAAAAGTACTTTGCAGAAAAGAGTGGGAAAGGTGTCTCAGGCAGGGGGACTGGCATGAGAAAAGGCATGGAAGTGGGAATTACCTGACTGATGCATTCCTTCAACAACAGACATTTATTCATACTTACAGACACTGTTTTTGGTACTTGCAATACAGACGATTCAGAAATGACTCCTGCCTGCAGTTCCTAGAGATCCAGATTAGGAGTCAGATTGTATTAGTTATCTCTTGACTTGTGATATGTCACCCCAAAACTTAACTGCTTAAAACCACCCATATTAATGACTTATGGCTTCTGTGGGTCAGGAATCCAGTCATTCCTTAACCAGGTTTTTTGGCTCAGGGTTGCACAGAGGCTGTAATCAGAGCATTAGCCAGGGTTGTGGTCATAGTTGAAGGCTCGACTGGGGAAGGACCTGGTTCCAAGCTCATGTGGTTGTTGGCCGGATCTAATTTCCCACTGGACTGAGGGCCTCAGGGCCTCCCTTCCTTGCTGCTGTTGGCCAGAGGGTGTCCTCAGTTCTTTGCTCTGTGGACCTCTGCAACATGACAGTTTGCTTCATGAGAGCATAAAAGCTAAAAATAATAATATGGAGAGCAAGACAGCTGTCAGTCTTTTGTAAGCTAATTTCATAAGTGATATGATACCCATTGTTTTTGTCACATTCTATTCATTAGAAGCAAGTCACTAGATCCAGCCCACACTCAAGGGGTGGGGATTACAAAAGACCATGAGTACAGGAGGCCGGGGTCACTGGGGGCATGCCAGAAGCTGCCTGCCACACAGATAATTACAAACAGTGTGGAGGTAGGTGCTCCACTGTGTGGTCTCAGCAAGTTACGAGCCTCAGTCTCCTCATCTGTATAGTAGAGAGTAATGATCTCTGTCTCACAGGGTAGTGGTAAGAATTAAGTGAGATGATGCAGTAATGGACAAGGAGAAAGCCTGGCACCTATTATGCACTCAGAACATGTTCACCTCTCAGCTTGAGGGGCAGAATTAAGGGAGGAATTCCTTCTGCCTGGAAAAGATTTCACCAAAGAGATGAAGTCTGAGCTTTGAAGGATGCATAGGAGTTTCTCAGAAGGGGGAGGAGGAGGGAGAGCAGAGATACAGCAGAAGCAAAGCCCTGGCAGGGTGAGGATGGGGTTAGGCTGCTTTGCCTGGAATCTCCTGTGGGGAAGGGTTGGGAGAGGTGGCCAGTGGTAAAGCTGCTGAGTAGGGATGTCTGATGCTGATGCTGATGGCTTGAGGCAGCTGACAGTGGGAGTCACAGTGGTCCTTGAGCAGATGCATGTGACGTGGAGAACAGCTATTCTGCCTGGCAACGGCTGATGTCACACAGGAACAGGAAGAAGCATAAGCAGGAGTCTGTGCTTCAGGATTCATCCATTAAAAGCAGTGATCCTGGGTGTCCAGGATTCTGGGGAGGTGGGCATGTCGGCTCATCTAGTGGGAGCTCTATTTCCCTGTTCAAGCCCTTCACCTCACAGACAGGGAAACTGAGGCTCAGAGAGGATAAGTGATTTCCCCAGGGACACACAGTAGAGAGGAGCAGGTCAGCCATTAGGATGCAGGGTGAATTGGGGTGGGAAAGAAGGACCCAGCCAGAGCCCGTGGGAGAAGAGGAAGTCGGAAAATGCTAACGTCTTCTCTCCTTGGCTGCCAGCCCTCCCCACGCCTGTGCTATCACAGAAACTGTCAATTCTGCCTCAGAAACATCCCTTGACCTCTTCCAGGTTTGGACATGACATTGCCTCATGTTTCTCTATCCATCTGACAATCAGAGATGCGCAAGCTGATCTCCTGAGGCAGCTGGTAAGTTCTGTTGAAGAGCAGGTGTGGGTGCACACTGGGTGTTCAGTGGCTGCTAGATGTGGAGCCACTTCTCTCCTTTTCCCCTCTTCTTGCTGCTGAATTCTGCCTGCTGCCACGTGATGAGATCTGTCTCCTCCTCTCCAGCCCTGGATGCCAGCTCCAGACCACTCTCACCTCCCACCCGACCACTGCAACACTCTTGTTCCCCAGGCCCCCTGCCTCAGGTTCCCGCCAATCCATCTTGAGTGAGCCGCCACAGAGGCGCACGCCCATCATGTTCCCCCTGTTAAAAACAAACACTCAGACAAGAACTCCAAGCCCTCTGCAGCTCCTCTTGCCTTCGAGTTAAAACTCAAGCTCATAGGCACAGCAATTGATGTTCTTGGGAATTAACCTCAACTTCTCCTCCACCCACATTTCCTGCTGCTCCCCTAGACTGCCCCCTCCTTCAGCCACATGAGATCCTCCCTCATCACCATCTGGGATGGAGGAGACCATATAATCAAAGCAGGGTCGGGGAATGGGCAGGACCAGAAGGCCAGGAGAACCAGAAGACCAGGAGAGCCAGAAGACCAGGAAGGACTTTCAAACTCTGCAGAATGCTCCTGGTGCCTCCCTGCTTCTCCCTTCCCTCCCTCCCTCCCTAGAGGCTCAGAGCAACCCATTGCCCTGCTGGAGGGGGTCCAGGCTGGCTCCTGCCCCTGTCATGGGGTCTCCTTGATCCTACCTCAAGGCTCACCCTCTCACCTCTCAACTTGGCACCCCTCCTTTCCTCTGAATTCTTGCTCTTCCTGCTGGGGTAATTGCTAATGCCTGGCTGGCCCCCCAGAATCTCTCATGCTGAAGTGCCTTAAAAAGAACTCCACACTGTGTTTTCCAGAGTGCAGGGAAATGTTAATTACCACTAAGTCTTTCCTTGTCTTGGAAATCTCCATCTGTGAATTCTGTGAAAAGGAATGAGGTCCTGATTGGAGGAAGACAACACCATTCTGAGATCACATTCTCCTGTCCTCAGAGGGAAAACTGCCATTTTGTGTTTGTGTTGGGGATGCAAGCACAAGACTTTGAGAACACAGAGCCAGGCCTCAGGTGATCCCCAGGAAGGGACAGCAGGTGACCGTGGGTGAGACCAGTAAAACCTGCAGAATTGGATATTAGTTTTTCTATCTCTGATGTCTAGACGTACTTTAATCTCCATGCTACTTAGAAAGTTGATGTGCTCACAGAAAATAAAATGTGCTGACAAGCTCTTTGTGTCCCAGGTACAGATCTGGGTAGGTAAAGTGCAGCGGGTTCCTGGGCCAACAGCCGCTATGGTACCCTTGGCAGCCTCTGATAGCTCCAGGGCTGGGGAAGTGACTGGGGACACGGGGGTCAGAAGAGCCAGGGTCTTTACTTATAAAACGAGCCAGGTTGTCTTCCTGACTCTGTGTCAAGCCACCCACTAGGGACAGGTGTGAGGATGTTGGGATGTGGGTGCCCCAGGCTGGTCTCTGAATGTCTCACCAGCCTGTGGATGGAAACACAGTGTGACAGGTAAGCTTGGGTCTCTTCAGCTCCGAGTGTCTCCAGAACCTGAGGGAACTGTGCCTTGCAACTGCCCTTTCCTAATCTAAGAATCCCTTGAGGGTCTAACGCGGACTCAAAAACCTTCCCATCAATAGCTGCAGTCGGCGAAAGCTGCAGAATGAGGGCTGCTCCCCTCCCACTGTCACTGTCTCTACTCGGAGAGCCTCTAGAGGTGCCCCTTGACTGCCCTGTTGTCACGCTCCAGTGGGGTGTGGGGAGGCTTCCTCTGGCAATGTGGCTGGAGATCAACAATTGGGGGTCTCAGCCTACCCGTCAGGAGCACCACATTGCATGGGGACATGGGCTTAGAACCAGGGGAGTCTTGGGACACAAGCTCAGCAGCCCCCAGTGATAGGAATGACTCTGCCTTGGAATGCATGAATGGTTCCAACCCTGGTCAGTTGATGTGCTGACCTCCCCGATATTCAAACCCAGCCGTGTGGAAGAATAGACAATAAATCAATCACAGTTCCATTACCTAGTTCAGAAGCAATGGAGAAGAGAAGATGATTTACTTTATAGGCAGAGAGGAGGCCTCTCATCTGAGTTTTTGTGGATGAATAGGAGTTTACCAAGGGACCCAACCATGTGAGACTTGAGCTGAGCTCCAGGGAAGACTCCGTGACCCGAGCAGGTCAGGAGAGAGAAATGGAGGAGAGGGGAACCAGGTCCTGAGGAGATCATGGAGGCTTTCTTGAAGAAGCCAGCTCAGAATTTGGAACACCCCATGGATTTTTCAGTTCCTGTAGCTAATGCTTTCCCATTCTGTTTATGTTAGTTTGGGTGGATTTCTATCATTTGCGTGAAAAGTTTCCAAATAGCCCTCTGGGTTGCTCTGTCCTTGCAGGCGGGAGCGGTGGGTAAGAGGCACAGGGCGCCTAACAGTCTCTGAGCAACTGCTCAGGGCAGAGGATGCGGCTCTGGGCCTCTGCCCACACTATGGCATCACCCCCTCGCCCCCACAAGTCTTAGAATGTATCTTCCCCATTTTACACAGGAGACGCACAGAGGAGGAGCGGTTTCCCCGGGTGCCCAGACTATGGACAGCTCAGCCACTTTCCCTTTCCCAGCCAAGTGTTCAGTCCCTTGAGTATCAGAGGACAGAGCGCAGGGGACCTCAGTCCAGCCATGGATGCCTGCCCGCAGCAGCCCTGCCCCCATCCTGTCCCAGCCTAGAGAGCAGCCCAGGTGAGCTGGGGAAGGAAGTGATGTGGGGGATGAAACCTGAACCATTGAAAAAGAGGTTTAGACACTTCAGATTTTAAAATAATAATTTGAAAAGAAGTCTATCAAGCTGTTGAGCTGTTAGAAACATTAAAACACTATATAAAGGGCTAAGTCCTCTCTGCATCTACAAAACCATCATTCGCTTCCTCCACCTTCCTCACGGCCCCACCACCCTTGCTCATGGCCTCTCTTCTTCCCTTCCTCCTCCCTCTCCCAGAGCCATGGCCTCTGTGCCTCATTTCCACTGTCATCTAGAGCTTCGTGGATCAAAGCCCCTGCTCAGCCCCTCACCCACCTTCACTTCCCATCTCTGCAATGACACTCCTAGGGCGGATGCTGACAGAGCTGGAGGCAGAAAGCGGGGAGATCTGGGCTTCACCCCCTCCTAGTAACCAGGCCTATGTAATGACCAGCCAAGCACTGGCCTCCAGTGGCTGTGCAGAGGCTGAGCCTCCCCAATGCACCCCCTTCTCCCCAGCAGTGGTGGGGTGGGGAGAGGGGATTCTAGGAACAAGAGATTTCGGGATAGTCAGAGAGAAAAAGGATGCTGAAGTTAAATCTGTCATTTTAAAAAGAAAAAGAACTGGGCCACGGCTCTCACTGTAGCTGGCACTGACTGGGTGGTCCCTGTGTGCCGGGCTCTTCCCACACGGCCAGCCACGCCCTGGCCCCCCGCATGCTGCAGGTGAGGATGTGGGAGCTCAGGGAGGCTGCAGACCAGGCTGAAACCTTGGGGCCAGGAACAAACCAGGTTTGTCTACCCCTTGGCCCTGGCTCTCCCACGGTGGGGTGGCCTCTGAGGTTTTGTCAGTCTCATTCATTCATTTTCATTCTTTCAGCAAACATGACTGAGGACCCACCAAGAGCTTGGCCCTGTGGGCAGAGCCTGGGCCTTGGAAGTGACAAGGAGTCCTGGGGGTGCTGTGGGAGCAGTGGGGGCCGAGGCCTGTGGGGAAGGGAGGCCTCTCACTGAGGCCTTGGTTCCCACACTGCTCAAAGGAGATTCAAGGGCCAAAGAGTGCCCAGCCACCTCCACTCTCATCTGGCCCAGAACATCCAGCTGACTACAAGTCCCGGATTCCAAATCCCCTGGCCATGGGGTTCCCACCAAGCGACATAGTGGACCCAGGGCAGGCAGCACACCACCTCAGCACTGGCACAGGACAAACTAAAAGCTTGGCCATTGACACTGCCTTTGGCACACTGACAGAAAGCGGCAATACAAACCAATGTCAAAATCCGTAGTCCCCCAATAAACTGAATGGATACCTCCCCTCCTGGCCAAAGGGAATGGAGCTGGGCAGGCACTCACCAGGCTCCAAAACCCACCTAAGCAATGTAAGAGTCAAAAACTAAGAGCCAAAATTATGGTTACATATAAAGAAAAAACAAAAGCATTGAATTAAGCTATACTGGGGAAAAACATTGCTCCCACAGAACTCTAAGATAAAACACTTTAGGATCAAGCTGCGACAACAATCAGAATTGGAGGAGAAAAACTCACAGGAGCTGACAAAAAAGGCTAAAAGAGTTACATGAATCTGAGAAGCTTTCAAAAGAAACAGATCACAGGAATAAAAAATAAATTTTCTGGTAATTTAGCAAATTAATATTTTAAGAAAATCTTACTTTAAAATATAGACTATTATTTAGAAAATCTATTATAAATAATTTCCTTTTAATTATAGCTAGCTTAGTCACACACAAAATTCCTTTCATAAATTCCCCTTTAGGAACTTTATCGCTACTTCACACAGATCATCTACAACATGCTCGAACTTTCTGACATGTCCTATACTTCTTTTTTAAATAACCGGTCATTTTATTTTATTTTATTTTATTTTTTATTTATTTATTTTTTCCTTTTGGACCATTTATTCATTCAATGTGTAACTGTCAACATGAGACAACATTACTGAAAAACGCGGAATCATGATGGGAAACATATTCTACTATTTGTGGTTTCACTCTTACCCCAAAGCTGCTCTTTTTCCACTATGCCCCTATTCCCTGCCTTAGCTCAAGCAAAAGACTCACTCTCCTTTTTATTCCTTTTTTTATTTTTATTTTTATTATTATTATACCTTAAGTTTTACGGTACATGTGCACATTGTGCAGGTTAATTACATATGTATACATGTGCCATGCTGGTGCACTGCACCCACTAACTTGTCATCTAGCATTAGGTATATCTCCCAGTGCTATCCCTCCCCCCTCCCCCCACCCCACAACAGTCCCCAGAGTGTGATATTCCCCTTCCTGTGTCCATGTGATCTCATTGTTCAATTCCCACCTGTGAGTGAGAATATGCGGTGTTTGGTTTTTTGTTCTTGTGATAGTTTACTGAGAATGATGATTTCCAATTTCATCCATGTCCCTACAAAGGACATGAATTCATCATTTTTTATGGCTGCATAGTATTCCATGGTGTATATGTGCCACATTTTCTTAATCCAGTCTATCATTGTTGGACATTTGGGTTGGTTCCAAGTCTTTGCTATTGTGAATAATGCCGCAATAAACATACGTGTGCATGTGTCTTTATAGCAGCATGATTTATAGTCCTTTGGGTATATACCCAGTAATGGGATTGCTGGGTCAAATGGTATTTCTAGTTCTAGATCCCTGAGGAATCGCCACACTGACTTCCACAATGGTTGAACTAGTTTACAGTCCCACCAACAGTGTAAAAGTGTTCCTATTTCTCCACATCCCCTCCAGCACCTGTTGTTTCCTGACTTTTTAATGATCGCCATTCTAACTGGTGTGAGATGGTATCTCATTGTGGTTTTGATTTGCATTTCTCTGATGGCCAGTGATGATGAGCATTTTTTCATGTGTTTTTTGGCTGCATAAATGTCTTCTTTTGAGAAGAGTCTGTTCATGTCCTTTGCCCACTTTTTGATGGGGTTGTTTGTTTTTTTCTTGTAAATTTGTTTGAGTTCATTGTAGATTCTGGATATTAGCCCTTTGTCAGATGAGTAGGTTGCGAAAATTTTCTCCCATTTTGTAGGTTGCCTGTTCACTCTGATGGTAGTTTCTTTTGCTGTGCAGAAAATCTAAAAACTTACTATTCAAGATCCCTCCACATACAAAATTGCTCTTTCTTTATATCCTTCCTTGCAAAAAAAAAAAAAACAATGTTATGTTTCTATCCATAACATTCTTTACATCTCTTTTTTTTTCTGCTCACTGGTTCCCTCATATTTTGAACCTCACTTTTAATAACTACTGAATTAGACAAAAATTATGTTTTTTCCCAATAAAGAAGACATTTCTTTGGCACATGTTATATAAACCTAGGAAGCAAGAAATCCTGAACTGCTCACCAGACATTGGCATTCTATAGATGAGAACCAGTTTATAATTTTAAGATATTTTACTCTACAAAAAGCTCAGCATTTAAGCATTGATTTCATTCACATGTATTGAACTTTTTCACTTTTAACGGTTTTTATCTAGACCATCTCCAAGAACAAAGATATCGTGCAAAACTAGTCACCATTTAAAGCCATTTAACCATTTTAAAGCCTAATAACATCAATGTCTTATCTAGGTAAAAATCTTAAAGTTCAATTTTAGAAGACACAACATTCTCTTCAAACTAATAAGCTTAGGCTAGTCTTGTTTAATTCATGAGTGTCCTTTTATTTACAAGTCAACTTGATAGCATGCTAGATACAACACACATTATAATACCTGTATCTACTTCTAAACAACACATTAAATAAAATGACCTATACAAGACAACTGGATTCAAGTTATTTACGAAACCAGGACCCATCTACTGGATAAATTTTGTTTGCCCAGCAGGTATGGAAGACAAGAAGAGGCAGGAAAGGGGATCCCATGGCATCAAATAAGGAAGGGAGGGGTAAAACTGCATTGCTCAAGAGGAGACTCCAGAGTCCTCGAGCCATTGGAGAGTTCAACCAGCAGTAGAGACACTGAAGAAAAATGTTTGGGCAGCTGCTTATCTGCCACTGTGGGAATCTATCTGTCATGTCAAGGAGCCAAACTCCCAGTAAACTTACTTGGGTAAGGTGGCTCTTTGGGGCCAGTGGAAGAAGTTTAGCTTTGTAACTGAGAGGGAGATTACTTTTTTCTCTCTCTCTCACCAGGCACAGTTAGACATTCTAGTTGTCAAGGGTCGTTTTACTTATAGTAGGCACACTGATTCTGGCCCAGGGGCCGGCAAATGGAGGGCTGTTGTCTGTGCATCCCAGATCCTGATTTCATGGCACTTTCTCAGGATGAGTAACCCTGAGGGGGCAGGAGGCTTAAAGCATTTGCTAATAATTGCACTTTTCAGCTATTTCTTTTATTCCAGCACTTTGCCCTGCCCCTCTTGTCGTAAACTTTAAAGATCACATTTAAGAGTTGGCTCATAGGGGCTTGAGGCCCCATTGCTGCTTTTTGTAATGTTAGAGGCAGATTGAGTAATGAAACGTGTACCCAGGAGAGCTTACCCTTCTGGGAAGTCTAGGTCTGCAGTAAGTATATTTCCCTACTGCCTCAACTAGATGACCCTGAAACAGAGCGATATTTTCATCTCTTCCCTGAGTTATTGCTCTATCCTTGTCACAATTGACTGGCTTAACCACACTTTTTCCTGTGTTTTTCCCACCACACAGCAAGTGGACAACAATATTTGCAACTCATGACAAGTTATATCAAAGAACGCGGCCAAATTAATAAACTCCTCTATGAATCTGTATCCTCTGAAAACTGGCCAAATCTTCTCTTGTATAAGGCCAAATTAGATATAGAAAATGGCACGTGTACTCTAAGTGTCCCCTTATTTCCATTAGCTACCTCCCGCAATGGACACGGGTTTGGTTTTAGGGGCTGATATGGGGCCCCTGACTGGGTGGTACTTGTTGGGCTTACTTTCTTGGGCAGCAGGGAAATAGGGTATAGGTTGGGGCTAGTTGAATAAGAGGGAGGGGGCTCCTGATGACCTTGAGGTGGAATCCTTCATTAGAGAACTGGCGGGACACTCCTCAGAACTGGGAGACTGGGGAGTCTCTGGGGAGGGCATAGGCCTTCTAGGGGGAGAAGCTAGGAGGGGATCCCCTAGGCATGGATTTCTGATGCCTGAAAGTAACATGAGCCAGTAAAAGGTCATAAAAGCCTGTACATAGGGGACCTCTTCCCATTTTCTTTCTTCTTTACAAAACAAGGCCAGTTGCAAAACATCATTATAAAGTATAGCACCATATTTAAGTGAAATCTATTGGTTTTCTAATTTGTATTGAACCGAAATGGTATTGCAATAAAAAATGAATTTCTTTTTCTTTAAGACAAATTTGACTTTGCTCCAATAGTCTAAAAGACACCCTAGTGGTGAGTCCTCTGGGATGCTCATCATTGTCCCCATAACTAACAAGGATTTTTACTGGACACAGAAGTTTTTCTAAGTCTAGCAAGAGGGAAAGCAACCTGGCCCTTGTTATTTTTCCCTTTTAGACTCCCACTTCCTATGGGGAAGGTGTAAGTATAGGTAGCATGGCATTACACAAGTAGACTATGAGCTACAAATGAGCAGTAGAATATTGAGCCTAAATTCTGCAGAGAGAGGGAGGGTTGCACAGAGAGGAGGCTGAACAAATGGGGACAGTGGAAGGGAGAAGGGGAAGGGTGTAAACAGCATTGCCCAAAGGGAGACCTCAGAGGCCCTGAGTTTTCAGAGAACCTACCCAGTAGCAGAGATACTGAAAAAAATGTTTGTATGGCCACTTATCTATTGCTGTAGCTTGTCGTCCATCAGGCCAGGGGCCTGGTAACTTTTGGTCACTTTGATCAAGAGAGGCTTGATCAAGGCAGCTGTAAGATAGCACACAGGAAGGGGCCTGCAACTGGCTATTAGGAAAATAATACTTCTAACTTCAGGGGAGAAAAAGGCGAGACCAATATTCTCTTGGGAGGAGGGGACTCTAAGCCACAATCCTAGAGGGAATGTCAATGCTGAAAACTGCAGAGCATCTTGGGGGTGGCCAAAAATACCAGTACTGGAAACTCAGAGTGCCCAAGCTTCAGTCAATGACGGTCCCCTCTCTAAAATGCTCGAAACTCCAGGGCACCCAGGTGGCACCCAACAGTGAACCCAAGACCACGATGGGGTCACAGAACAGTGTGACTCTGGCACCCCAGAGTCAACACAATGGGGTGCCTCTCACAACCAAGTGTTCTGCCTTAAACAACTGCCAAATACAGTTAACAGAAAGTCAAAAGCAAGAGAAGACTGCAAACGAAACATATAGAACTGAAAATAAAATGACTGATGAGAAAATAAAATGGAGTCAGAGGAGAAAGGACAGGGGAAGGGGTGATAAGGGCATGTTTTGGGGCACTCAAACCCTGGGGGACTTTTCACTGACCACTTAGCCAAAGGCTTTTATCCCCTAGCTCACCTGATATCATTAGGAGTGGCAGAGGGGACGCTCATCCACCCATTTTGGATCGGTCACTGAGCCAAAATGGCACTGACTGATCTTCCACATGGGACCTGGGTGACAGTCTCTCCAGGTTCCCTCAGCTTGGGTGGGCTCGGCTGTCACATAGCAGGCTGGCACAGGAATGGGTAACCCACTGGCCTGCTAGCCAGAACAGTGGGTCCTACACAAGGCAGAGGCACTATGGTCACTTGCTGTCTACTTGGCTGCACCACCTGATGGGGAAAGATGATGGCTCTTCAAAGAGCCTTGGGCTAGAGTTACAGCTCTGTAGTTTGAGCAGCTCTTAGGTGTTACAGCCTCAGTGTTATTGCTCTTATGGTCTCGATCACAGGCTGCTTCACCATCTCTCACTATCTCTGCTCCTTGTCTTGCTGGTCACTGTCTCTCACCATCTCTCACTATACTCTTGCCATCTCACTGACTGCCATTTCTTGTCATATCTTGCCAATTGCTGTCTCTCTGCTGATCACCGATTGCTGCCATCTCTGCTGTCTTTGTCTTTTTGTGGTCACCAGATGATGCAGGGCAGGCAAGGGCTTAGACTGAGAGGGTTCTTGGCTTCAACCAGGAAAGAACTCAAGGGTGAGCCAGTGGTTAGATAGCAACTTTCACTGAAGTGGCAGGGCTTAGCAGCAGCAAAGGTGCTGTTCCTTGCACGGCAGGGCTACCCCATAGGCAATGTGCCCAGAGTAGCAGCTCAGAGGCAGGTCTGCACCCATATTTATACCCACTTTTAATTACATGCAAATTAAGGGGCAGATTATGCAGAAGTTTCTAGGAAAAGAGTGGTAACTTAAGGATCATTGGGTTGTTGCCATGGAAAGGGATGGTAACTTCTGTGTGTTACCACAGCAATGGTAAACTGATGAGGCACCCTGGTGGGTGTGTCTTATGGAAAGCTGCTTCTGCTCCATTCCTGTTTTAGCTGGTCCTCAATTTGGTCTGATGTTCAAGCCCCACCTGCTGAGTCCATTCCCACCTCCTGCCTCAGTTCCATCTTGCTCGCTCTGCTCTCACCTGGAGCAGGAGTTTTCTCAGAAGAGCCTCACCCTCTTCATAGCATCATATTTCTTTCTGTGCTTCCCTTGTCATGCCTGTGGTGGTGTCATTCATTTGTTGGGTTCCTTGATGATCGTCCTTCTTCCCACTGGAAAGTCAGTCCCAGAGAGCAGGGGCCCCGTCTGTCTCCTTCCCAGCCAAGGCAGTCACGCACCATGGGAGGGAGGAAGGAAATCGGGAGGAAGACTATTTTTGCATTTTATTTTAGTAGTTGTTATAAATATAACCACCATTGTATTAAAAGTCAGTATTTATTATACCCATCATATGTGCTGGGTCCTGTCTTGTTTTCCACCTGTTGTCTTATTTGATCCTCATAATGACCCTTTAAGGAGGTGATGATGCTGTCACCATTTTACAGGAACTGAGAAAACCAAGAACAATAGAAGCAAGGTCGTCTGACCCCCAGATCACATTAAGAACAAAGCCTAGCCCATGTGACTCCCAGTTCCTGTGCAGAATCATGCACCATGTGCCATGCTGCCCTACTGTGCACTAAGCCCTGTGCTGGGTGCTCCCTTGAAGAGCTAGAGATGAATCAGGAAGACAGATACGCAAACAGTTAAAATCCAAAAGGTGCAATTGGAAAGGGAAATGTGCTTGTGTGTGGCTGCAGGTTGCGGGTGTGGGATGGGAAGAGGATGGTGTTGCACCAGGTTTGAACATTAGAGTTAAGGAACCACTGAAAGCTTCATCCAGCCCTTCTAGCTGTGTGGAAGGGATTTCACTTGGGGGGTCCATTCCCTACTCCCATGAGATCTTGGCACAGGTCTCACTTCTACAGTGTTCTGCTGAGGATGCTCAGATGCCACACCCTGCAGTGGGTCAGGGGATAGATTTGGCATAGACAGACCTATGTTCAGGTCCTAACTCAGCCTTACCACAGGTTGCATCATGGGGAGTGACTTATCCTTTTTGAGCCTCAGTTTCCTTTTCTGTAAAATAGGGGTGGTAATAGTGCTGCTTCATTGAGTGCTTGTGAGGGTCCAAAGAGAAGTGAGAGCACCTAGCACAGTGCCAGGCACCGAGTGGGCATGAAAGATGGTTACTAACTGTTATGATTATTATCAGGATAACTGTCTGTGAGGGCAGGAGCCTCACCTGTCTCATTTGCTGTGGCGTTCCTGGGCTGTGCTCTGGCCCGGCACATAGTAGGTGCTCAGTGCATGAAACTGGAGCCTGTCAGACTCCACTGCAGTAGCTGGGGGTCTCCTTTGCACAGTTGGATGGATTCTTACTCGTGACCCTTCTGCCAGAGACAGCAGCAGAACCATATGACCCTTAAAAAAGGAACAATTACATGGGATTCTCAATCTCTTTTTTTTTTTCATCATCTCTGATCCATCTTGTTATTGACTTCAGTGGCTTAGTGTACCAGATTGTCTCTGACAGAGTTGGTAGCAAAATGACAGAGAGTCAAGGTCACCATGCCCTTTGCCCCGGCTTTTATCCATCCAATTTCATGCGGCTGGCATCCCAGCTGCCACTTGGCTGGGGAAATGTCAACATTATATTAAATCACAGACACAGACAGGAGAACACTTGTCACCCACCTCTTGTCTGTCCCCCCAGTAGGGAGGGACCATCTTTGCCTGTCTCACTGTGCTCTGAGGGCCTGGCTCAATTCCCAGCTCTTCTCCATAATTACTGTTGTGCCACCAGACGGACGTGGTTTTCTCAAGATGACAATAGATGTGGCTGAGCACACTTGCTCATAAGCTGTAGCCCATGGTGACCGGAACACCTGGTCTAACAGCCTCCCACAGGGCAAAACCAGGGCGTAGAGCTCATCAGAGCAAACACATCACAGGCAGCTGCGGGGTCAAGGTTATTTTTCCTCTTTTAATCTTTATTAGTTATTATATTTTTTAAAATTGAGAGCGTCTTAGTTGGCTTGGGCTGCCATAACAAAATACCCATAGACTGGGTGGCTTAAACAACACAAATTTGTTTCTCACAGTTCTGGAGGTTGGAGGTTCAAGATTTGGGTGTCGACATGGTCAGGTTCTGGTGAGGTCCCTCTGCCTTGCAGACAGCCACCTACTCACTGTGTCCTCATAGGGGAGGGGGGAGAGAAGACGGGAGGGGAAAAGAGAGAGAAAGAGCTAGCTCTTTGGTACCTCTTCTTATAAAGGCACTAATCTTATCATGATGTCCACTTTCTTGACCTCACCTAAACCTAATTATCTCCCAAAAACCCCATCTCCAAATACCATCACATTGGTATCAATTTTGGGAGGACACAATTCAGTCCACAGCAGAGAGTAACACAACCTCACTGTGAGATATTCAAAAAATGTAAAAGCACCTTGTTTCCTTCCCTTAGTCCCAAACCTATTTCCCAGATTAAGCATTGGAAATAATAATAATTAATAATAATAATCTTACTGTCTTGTGTCCTCTGTGATAAGCCTTTTGGCTACATTAGTTCAATTAACCCTCACATTAACCCCATGAGGTAGACATCGTTGTTATTCCTACTTGAAAGATGGGTAAACTGAGGCTCAGAGCAGTAGACTGACCCTCCCAATACTCTGTTGATAACTATCTGAGACTTCATCTCAGGTCTGCGTGATTCCAAAGCCCACACTCTTTTCACTGTGGCTTATGGTTTTCTATGCATATTTAAATTTTCTTTCTTTTACAAAATAGGAACACTTGGTACACACTACTTTGTAACTCGCTTTTCATTTGAGAATATCTCTCTGTGCAAATCTGCTTCATCTCTCTGTGGCTGCTTAGTGTTCTCTTGTAATGGGCATCATCATTTGTTTCAGTTGTTTCCCTCTAGATGCATTTGTATTTAGTATTTAGGTGACTTTTTTTTTCTATTACAAGCAACATTACCTGCCATTTTATTTTCCCTCATTTAAAATTAATTCTAATTATACAAGTGGCATATGCAGGCACTCTTATTGTTGTATTTTCAAACAGGTCATATAAGGAAAAAAATACCTCTGTGCTACTCTCCCTAACAACTCGTCTCCAAATTTCGCTTGCCTTCCAGTAGCCACTATTGTCAGTCCGTTTTGTTGCCCTTACAGACCTTTAGCTATGCATTTATACACAAACTGATATGCATTTTCATGCACATTTATATGCATGCCTAGCTATATATGTCCTGCTCTGTGTATTTTTCAACAGATAAAAGATATCATATGTATTCGTGCATCCAGCTTTTTAATCACTAAACAATATCCTACACATCTTGCTACATCAGTACATACACAGGGACCTCATTCATTTTAATGAAGCTGTGTATCCCATTAGAAGACTTGGATGTCTCCCTTCCCTTCCCTTCCCTTCCCTTCCCTTCCCTTCCCTTCCCTTCCCTTCCCTTCCCTTCCCTTCCCTGCTGATGGCTATTTAGGTTGTTTCCATTTTGTTCTGTATATAAACGTTCTTATTCTACAACAAACATCCTTGTGCGTGCTCCATTGGGTGCATGTGGGAGCTTTTCTCCAGTACTGATACCTAGATGTGGAATTGCTGAGTTGAAGGTTTTACCAGGCCAGATCTTGTCTGAGGCCACAGGAGGCTGAGGAGCATCTGAGTTGTAAGTCCCAGGTGGCTGTTTGCTACAGGGAGCATGTGGCAAGATGGAAGGGATCTGTCCTTTACCTAATAGTCCATTGTCGTCTGTGGCCAGGTTCTTGGACAGCTCCTGGTGACACAGCCAACTCCTGCAATGGTTTGTTTTTAAAGAAGAGGTAAGATCTCCCAGCTATGCTGCTGATATGGTTTGGCTGGCTGGGTTCCCACCCAGTATCTCATCTTGAATTAGAATCTCCATAATCCTCAAGTGTCAACGGCGGGACTAGGTGGGGGGTAATTGGATCATGGGGGTGGTTTCTCCCATGCTGTTCTCGTGATAGTGATTGGGTCTCACGAGATCTGATGGTTTTACAAAGGTCTGGTATTTCCCCTGTTTGCACTCATTCTCTCTCCTGCTGCCCCGTGAAGAGGTGCCTTCTGCCATGATTGTAAGTTTCCTGAGGCCTCCCCAGCCGTGTGGAACTGAGAGTCAATTAAATCTCTTTTCTTTGTAAATTACCCAGTCCTGGGTATTTCTTCATGGCAGTGTGAGAACAGACTAATACAGCAGCCATTTGCACATAATCCCCCCAAAAGTCATCTGGCTCCCTCCCTGAAATTTTCTTCTGGAGCTATTAGGGGAAGCTCCCTATTGCTTTTGAGATCATTGGGTTGGAAATAGCTGGTGGGGGCTACCTTTTTGTGCTCATGGAGCATGCTCTGGGAGCAGTGGAAGAAACTGAGGCCACTTTGCAGAAAGAGATAGAAACAAGCAGAGATGACAGATGTTCATAGGGGAGGGTCCTGGGGCATGCAGACCCTGGCTCTGGCAGCTCTCGTATCACAAGAGCTCCCTAGCCTCTTCCCCTCCCCTTCCTAAAGCCCTCAGCTGCTAGACTGGGGTCTGTGGCTGTTGCCCAGAGTCCTGATGGACCCTGGGAGTGGGCTTATGTGGTCATGAGGGCTCCAAATGGGTAGAATGTGGGACCCCAGGTACCTACCAGTGTCTCTCTGACCCAACCCAACTTGCTGACTTCAGCATCTCCACATGTGTCACACCTGCCATAGGGTGTCTTCTGTCTTTCAGAGTACAGGGGTAGCTTTGTTGCACCCTTGCTTACCCTTGGGCAGCTGCTCCTTTCTCTTAGGAGCCTGGCATGCAGGACCCTGCAAGGGCTGTTCTCACCCCTCATTCCTGCACACCTTAGATTCTGGCCCAACCAGGCTATTTGTTTCATGGCAGGCAAATCTTTCTCTCCCACGTCTTGGCACTCAGACTGTCTCCTTGGCCTGGGTGCCTTTTTGTGTCTTTTCTACCTCAAGCTCATTTCCAATTTCTTCACCTGGATGACTCGTCCTTCAGGCTTGGAATTAAATACCCCTTCCACCAAGAAGCCTGCTTGCTTCCCTCCCTGAACTCAGCATCATCTGTAGCACAGGATTTTCCCATTGTGTAATGATCTGGATCATCCAGTAGACAGGAGCTCCCCAAAGGCTAGTTTTGTGGCCTCACCCCTTGCTTCTGACACAAGGCTCAAAAAAGACCCCTTTAGTTACTCAGCGAATGAGCCCAAGTCAACAGGTGCAGTACAGGTGCCTTGGAAACAGGACAGACCCGGGAACAAAACCTGACTCCCAAACTTACCACATTCTCCAGGCTATAGTGTAAATCAGAATATTGTTACCCACTTCTGGGAGCTCTTGGGAAAAAGATAATGAGTGTGACAGTGTTTGGCAAATGCAATATTCATATATTCATCTTTAAAGTAGCACTGGGTCAGTAAGACTGCATAGGCAAAAATTATTCTGACAAACCGGGTAGTGTTTCTTCAGGATGAAACATAAATACCTCAGGTATAAATGAGGGAAAAACCTATACACACATTTAATGAAATGCTATAATGTTCCAAGCTCATATCACATATTAATTTTCTGCATAAGGAACTTCACAACTTTTGTTAGATGTATAATTTATCCTAGAAGCTTTGTAAATTTTTTCTAGTGTAAATGGCATCTTTATTTCTGTGTATTGGTTTTGAATCTAGCAAATGTGTTAAACTCTCTCATTATCTGTAGACTCTTTTGGGTTCCAAAGAGGCAATCACAGCATATGCAGATAATGAGAGCTCTGCCTCTTCCTTTCTGATTTGTATACCTTTCATTTCTTTTTCTGGTTAAATGCTCTCTAAAGGACCTCCCACATTGAATAGTGATGGTGGTGACAGTCATCCTTGTCTAGTTCCTGATCTTGAAAGCTTTCAACATTTCACCATGAAATAGGATGCTTGCTGTAGGCTTATTTTTTTTTTGAAGAATATCTTTTATTCCTTTCATTCCTAGTTTGTTAAGAGTTTTATCACGAATGGATGCCAACTTTTACTGAACGGATTTTCTATTAGGATGATCTGTTAGGACAATCATATGTTTTAAAAAATTCTCCTAATGTGATGCATTATATTAATTAATATACTTGGTACTAAACTAACATCATATTCCTGGGAGAAACCAAAAGTGGTCATAATATATTCTCTTATTTCTTTATGGCTAGAACTCTCTTTATACATTTTTAAAAGGCTTTTTACACTTACATTTTTGTGTGAGTGTGCTTGGTAATTTTCCATTTTTGGTCTGACTTCAGACTCAAGGCTTTGTTAGTCTCATAAATGGTAATGTTTGCATAATCCCTATCTTAAATGTTTGAGAGAACTCACTTGTAAAACCACCTGGGTAAAAGTGTTTTATCTGTGGGAAGATTTTTTTTTAACTATTGATATAATTTATTTCATGGCTATAAAATTATGTGGAACTTTCACATTTATTTTTGGGTCATTTTTAATAGTTATATTTTTCTAGGACTATATTTAACTAATTTAAAATTTCAAATGTATTGGCATAACATTGTTCAGACAAGTTACAATGTTCCTTTGTTTCTGTAGTGATGTCTCTTTTGCATTGCTTATGTAGCTTATTTGTGTGCTCCTTTTCTTTTCGTTCAATCATTCCAGCCCTCCATGATTTAATTTTTTTTTCAGAGAACAGAATTTTGGCTTAATTTAATCTCTCTATGTTGAACTTAACCTCTCTGTGCCTCAGTTTTCTCATGTGACACTGAGAGGCACAGTCACTGTGCCAAACAGGCCTGGAGAATTCAGAAGGTTGGAGGTTGGTTTGAGGTTGGCCAGGGCTGTCCACCAGGGCAGGGGTAGGACAGAGGGCAGGGTAGGGCAGCTTGTGTTCCTGGGGCATGGCGAAGGGAGGAGAATTTTCTGTGGACCATATGGAGGTCAGTGAATTTCACTGAGCCTTGAGCAATCAAACTGGGGACTGTATTAGTCTGTTCTCACAGCACTATAAAGAAATTCCTGAGACTGAGTAGTTTATCAAGAAAAGAGGTTTAATTGGCTCACAGTTCTGCAGGCTATACAGGAAGCATAACGCTGGCATCTGCTTGGCTTCTGGGGAGGCCTCAGGAAACTTACAATCATGGCAGAAAGCTAATGGGGAGCGAGGTATCTCACCTGGTGGGAGCAGGAGCAAAGGTGATGGAGGTGCTACACACTTTTAAATAACCAGATCTCGGGAGAACTCATTCACTACACAGTACCAAAGGACGATGGTAGTAAACCATTCATGAGAATTCCAACCCATGATCCAATCACCTCCCACCAGAACCCACCTGCAACACTGGGGATTACAATTCAACGTGAGATTTGGGTGGGGACACAGATCCGAACCATATCAGGGTCTCCTCTTGGGAGGAGGGGATCCCAGCAGTGGGGTGCACTGACAAGAAGGATCTTTAGGGTTGGAGTGGGGCACAAAAGGTCAGCTAGAGAGAGCATTTCCTGTATCAGGGAACTGTGTAGTTCTGCTGTAGAACCCCAGAAGCTAGGTTTCAATGCCCAGTGTGCAGTAAGCAAAACACTTGTTACCAGAAAGGAGTCTGGATTCAGACCCCAAGAGAGGGTTCTTCGATCTCACGCAAGAAAGAATTTGGGGCAAGTCTACAGTGAAAAGCAAAAACAAGTTTATCAAGAAAGGAAAGTGGTGAAAGAACAGCTACTCCATAGACAGAGTAGGGCATCCCTGAAAGTAAGAGGAGGAACGCATCCACCCTAGGTACAATATTTATTTATAGATAGATGATAGCTAGCTAGATAGATGATAGATAGATAGATAGATAGATAGATAGATAGAATAAAAAAAGATCATGGGGAGATGTGCTCTGCTACAAGGGTTTGTGATAAAGGATTAATTTTCTTAATTACTATATTTTGCAAGAATCGATATTATTATCTTTAAAGCAAAACTAGGAATGCTTCTGTTCTCAAGATATCAGGCTATCAGGACACTCCTAAGTCTTGGTCTGTTTAGTATACAGTATCAATTTTTTCCCTTAACTGTAAACATCTAGAGGCTAGGACTACCTACTTTCTGGGAATGCAGCCCAGCAAATCTCAGCCTCATTTTTCCTATCCTTCACTCAAGACGGAGTCGCTCTGGTTCGAGCGCCTCTAACACACTGACACATCAGCACTTAAAAGCAGAGAAAAATTTATTTAATTTGGCCAAAACATGAGGGCAGGAGGGGCAACTCTTCAATCTGACCTATCTTTGAAAATAACTGGGGGCTTCTGTGAGTAAGGTAGGTTTGCAGGAGGTGAGATCTCCGATGATCAAAGTTGCTTGCGTCCCTCATTCCGTCAAACTTCTGGCTGCCATCAAGGAGGTCTGTATGACCTAAAGATCATTGTTCTTTGAAAGAAAAACAATTTCATTAATCTTGCAGGCAGCCTGGGTGTGGTCAGGATATGAAGTTAATTATTAGTGACTACCTTCTATCGAAATGCCTAAACGCAGGCAATTGTGCATAGAGGAAGAAAAGGATAAAGAGAAGGGAAAAGAAATAAAACCAACACTTTATGATTTTTATAACATAGGCTCAGTTACAGCTCCTCCAATAAATACATTTGCCTGTCCTGTGCCACAAGGAAAGAGTGGTGCATGCATACCCACCATGCCCTAGGTCCTCTACGCCTGTGAAGGACCAGAAACAGCACTGGCTAAGTCAAAAACTCTTCCCTTTTTCCTTTAGGGCTTCCCTTCCTCTACCAGCATCCTAGAAGGGCAGGAAGAGGGAATGAGCAGACCATACACCCCCACCTCCCCCACCCCTTACTAGCTGGTGCCTCTGCACCCTGGTGAGACCTGAGCTGAGGATAAGGGACAGGTGGGTGGCTAGAACTGACTGGACCTTTCAATGCTGATAAGTGGACCAGACTTAACAAAAGATTCTGTTACAGCTAAAGATGAGTGCAAAGCAAAGGCGACTATCTGCGATGGCCTTGGGGGAATCAGACGGAGGTTGATTGAAGGCAGGGCTGGAGGACTTGATGCCATTTCCTATGTATGCTCCATCAGATTCTGCCCATTCAGTGAATTGGTGACATATTTATTATGTATTTTTGAGAAAAAATGAGGTCTGGCGCCTGCCATATATCTCACCCCAGAAGCTTTGGGCTCTAGGGTTACTTGTTACAGCAAACATTTGAGAACAACCAAATCAACCCAACAGAAGGGATTCATTTAATTAAACTCAGCCTCATCCACTTGGCAGAGTGTTCCACAGTGAATAAAAACAGTGATTACACTCATGACAACATGGCGATTGCCTAATGCCATAATGTTGAGTTAAAAATGCAAAAACAAAAAAAACACACCAGCATGTTTAATTATACATACAGATCAATAATAACTGTATCAAAAGAGCCAAAAAGAAAGAATGCTCGAAGCAATGAAGCTGAAATGTCAAACACAGTTGTTTTCGGAGTGTTGAAAATATACAGTTTTTGTTGTATTTTTCTTTTTATAAAATAGATCTTATGATTTAGAGCAGCTTTAGATTTACCAGAAATTAAGAGGATAATACAAAGAATCACCATACAGTTTGCACCTGATTTCCCCTATTACTAACATCTAATACTGTTAGGGTATATTTATTAAAAAGTAATGAGTCAATATATGCATGTTATTATCAACAGAAGTTCATACTTTATTCAGCTTCCTTTGGTTTTTACCTATTTCCTTTTTCTGTTACAGGATCCTATGCAGGGCACTACCTTATGTTTAGCTATCATGTCTCCTTGGGCTCCTTTTGATTCTGATTATTTCTCAGACTTTCCTTGTTTTTGATGACTTTGACAGTTTTGAGGAGTATGGATTGTCACAGGTGCAATTAGCTGGGGCCAGTGTCATGGGTGGTAGAGGAATTCACCAAGACAGTTGTAGGTAAAGAAAAGCAGATTTATTAAGAAAGTATGACAGTATGTTGCAAGGTTGCAATGGGTAGCATGGCAGAGAAGGGGCTGTCTGCAAGGAGGCAGGGCTGGAGGGAAGGGAGTTTTATAGGGTAATGCTGGAGTGGGCTACATGCAGAATTGAGGTCATGCTACTGAAGTTACCTGCAGAGCAAGGTTGTTGTGCTTGAGGGTAGTTTGTGATTAACCATCTCTCAGAACAACTGTTCATTTTCTCCCCTACCTCGGGTCCTCCCCAACCTGGGGCCCCTTTCTTGTTGTTGCTTACTTATCAGGACTTTACACTGGTCAGATATTTTATAGAACTACTTTCAATTTGGCTCTGCCTAATGCTTTTTTCATTATTGGACTGGGGTTATAGGTTTTGGGAGGAAGACCACAAAGGTAAAGCATTATTGTCATCACATCATATGAAGGTGCCATCAATACGACTTATCGCTGTTGATGTTGACCTTGATCATCTGGCTAAGATGGTGTGCGTCAGGTTTCTCTGCTGTAAGATTACTCTCCCCTTCCTCCCATCTCCTAACTGTACTCTTGGGAAGGAAGTCACATGTCAGCCTACACTTAAGTAGTGGGGACTAATACTCCCCTTCTGTTAGGGTGGAGTATCTGCATACCTCATGTGGAATTCTTCTTCATGGGAGATTTGTCTCTTTTTCCCCACTTATTATTTTATTCAATCATTTATTTATGTCAGTCTGGACTCATGGATGTTTATTTTGTACTTTGGGTTACAGTACAAAATACTGCTTTATTCATTTTGTTCCTCCAGCTTTGGCTGTTGGGAGCTCTTTCATTTGGCACTGGTGCCCCTTTGTCATACTTCCATCAAAGTGGATTTTATTTTGGGTTGTTTCTATTTTACTGTTTTTCTCACTTTCTCACACTACAGTGTGATCTAAGCTCATCTTGTGTATTTCCTGCCTCAGTCCTAGAATCAGCCATTTCTTCACTATACCTTAATTCCTTTTATTGGAGAATGATATAAGAAACCAAGATCTGGGAACTAGGTATATTTCTTACTATTGAAGTGTCATTTCTTGTAGGCTCTTTCAGCTGACAAGGCAGGAATATGTATGTGTGTATACTAACCAATGTATATACACATAACTATAAATATTTCTTTATATTTATAGCCGGTATCCAAATTATATATCTTTCTCTATTAAGCAAAATATGAGCTCATGCCGATGTCTCCAAATCTAGTTCATTACCATGTGGATCACTGTAGCCTTTTCCCCTTGCTTATACGTGAACCCTTACTCCAACAGTAAGAAACCTGGCTCCCACAATCTGCTACCCATTTACTTCATTGTTTAATTTCAGCGTATACAGGTACAATAGGTATATATTGTTAACCCATATCCTGGTGGGAAACAGCTTTATCAACTAGAGTACAGTGATTATGTACTTTCTTTTGCCTTTAGTCTTATAAACTACCATTTCCAAAGTTACTTAGGTCAGTACCTCCCCACATACCTTTTGCTTGTTTCATATATTGTGATACAGTTAGATTTTCTTATCATAGTTTTCATTCTTTCCTGGGATCCTCTGATCACCTAAATGACTTTTTAAAAACTTGCATACATTAGGATTCATTCTTTGTGCTATAAAGTTCTATGGATTTTGACAAATGCATAATGTCCTGTGGTCACTATTGCAGTATCACACAGAATAGTTTCACTGCCCTGAACAACCCCTGTCCTTTATCTCTTCAACCTATGGCAAACACTGATCGTTTTACTTTTTCCAGAATGTCACATGATTGGACCATAGTTTGCTTTTTCAATAGTTTGCCATTTTCAGAATGTCATAAAATTTGAATCATGTATAATGTAGCATTTTGAGACTGACTTTTTTCACTTAGCAACATGCATTTAAGATTTATTCATGTCTTGTTGTGGTTTGATAGAAACTTTTTTATCACTGGATAATATTTCAATTGTAGAAATGTATCTCACAGTTTGTTTATTCATTCACCTATTTAAGGACATATTGGTTGTTTCCAGTTTGGGATGATTATGACTAAAACTACTATAAATATTCATAAGCAGATTTTTATGTAGATATAAGTTTTCAAATCATTTGGGTAAATACCTAGGAGCATTATGTCTGGGTCATATGGTAAGACTATATTTAGATTTGTAAGAAACTGCAAAGCCGTCTTTCAAAGTGACTGCACCATTTTGCATTCCCACCAGCAATGAGTGCGAGTTCCTGCTTCTCTGCTCCCTCCAGCATTTGATATTGTCAGTTTTTTAAAGCTTATCCATTCTAATAAGTGTGTAGTGGTATCTCATCATTGTTTTCATTTTGAAATCCCTAATGATGAATGATGTTGAGCGTATTTTTATCTGCTTATTTGCCAGTTGTTTGTCTTCTTTGGTGAAGTATCTATTCAGATCTTTTGCCCATGTTTTAATTGGAAATTTTTCTTGTTGTTGAATTTTGAGAGGTATTTTGGATACAAGCCCTTTATTAGGTATGTGTTTTGCAAATATATTGTCTCAGGCTGTGGCTTGTCTTCTGATTCTTTTTAACTGTCTTTCAGAGAGCAGAAATTTTCCATTTTAGTAAAGTTTAACTTGTCTTTTTTTTTCTTTTGCAGATCAAACTTCTAGTGTTTGGCTAAAAACTCATCACTAAACCTAAGGCCAGCTGGGTTTTCTTCTAGAAGTTTTGTGTTTTACATTTGAGTCAGTGATCCATTTTGAGCTAATTTTTATGAAACATGTAAGATTGGTGTATAGATTCATTTTTGAAAATATGGATGTTCAATTGTTCTAGCACCATTTGTTGCAAAGACTACCCTGTGTCCCTCCAATTGCTTTGCCCCTTTGTCAAAGATCAGTCATTAATTTTGGAAAATTCTTGACCATTATTACTTCAAATATTTCTTCTGTCCTGTTCCCCCTCTCCTTCTGGTATTCCAATTATATGTACATTACACATTTTGAAATATCCAATAGTTTTATATACACTGTGTTCTGCTTTGTTCATTTTTTCTTGTTTCCATTTCTGTTTGGAAAGTTTCTGTTGGCCTGCTTTCAAGTTCTCTAATCCTTTCCTTGGCTGTGTCCAGTCTACTGAAGAGTCTATGAAAGCCACTCTTCCTTCTTTTCACAGTGCCTTTAATATTTAGCATTTTCTTTTGACTCTTTCTTAGAGTTTTTATCTATCTGATGACAGCACCCATGTGTTCCTGCATGTTGACTATTTTTCCATTAGGGTCTTTAACATATTAATGTTGTTTATGATAGTTGTTTTAAATTCTCTGTTAGCGGATAATTCCAAAATCTGTGTCTTATCTGAGTCTGGTTCTGATGCTTGTCTTGTCTCTTCAGATCCATGGCTCTTGTTTGTTTTTGCCTTTTCACACGCCTTATAATTTTTTTTGAAAGCCAGACATGATGTATCGAGTAATAGGAACTGAGGTTAAAAAAAGTATTCAGTGTGAGATTTTACAGCAGAACTTCTTTATTCAAAATTTTGCTCACTGTGGTTTCAGTTACCTATGGTCAACCAAGATCTGAAAATAGGTGAGTACAGTACAATAAGATATTTAGAGAGAGACAGAGACAGATAGAGAGACCATGTTCATAAAACTTTTATTACAGCATATTTTTACAACCGTTCCATTTTATTATTAGTTGTTGCTGTTAATCTTTTATTGTGCCTAATTTATTCATTAAACTTTATCATGGGTATGTATGTATAGGAAAAAATATAGTATATATATACTTTGATACTATCTGCAGTTTCAGGCATCCACAGGAGTCTTGGAATGTATTTTCTGAGGATAAGGGGGGAATACAATATTTTGATCTGGTTAGATGTAATGTTTCATGTGATTAATGCCTGATGTAGCTGCAGGTGCTAGAGGCCTCCAGTTCCCCCAGCATCCTTGTTTCTGTCTCCTTTGTTGTCTTTAAGATTCCTTAAGAACTCCTCCTTAGATAGAGCCCGTGTCTTGGCACCTCTCCAGCTATGATCCACTGTTTTGTACTGGAGCTCTGCCGATGTGGCAGGAGTAGGGTGTGGGGAGAGTGTTATGGTTAAATCTTGGTCTTTTATTGGGATAATTTTCCTGGGCTGTGACCTTCAGAAATGTTTCTTCTTTTTTTTTTTTTTTTTTTTTCTGTGTTAGGTAAAACATGGAGGATAAAGAGGGCTGGAGTTAGGTAAATTTCTTTTCCCCTAGATGTAATACGGTTATTTTCGAGAGGAGGTTTTTGTTACAGAAAACAGCATTTTTCCTCCCCCTGCTGGAACATAGGGTGATTTCTCTTTATTCCTATGGCCTCCAGGAGTTTCTCAATCAAAATAGTCTCTACTCAGCCTCCAAAAATTCATTCGAAATTATCATTGAAGCATTCCTACCAGTTTATGGCTCCAGCTGCCTCTGAGGAGGGCTTCATAAATGGACTATTTATAAAGGTGAGGCCAGGGTGAAGGGACTTGAGAAGCATGGGTGAAGGGACTTGAGAAGCATGGGTGAGGGACTGGTCATACCCACTGTGAGTGGCTTGAACTCCACCTGTCACCAACCACTGTGCATTCCTACATTGAGTGGTGGACTACAGTGGCATCTGGAGTCCCCAGGAATCAGCGTCAATTCAAACTCAATGTCAAGTAATCCCCAAAATGAATTCCCTTTCCCAGTGCACATTCACTCAAATAAATGGCCATGGATCCCTTAGGAGAAGGCTTGGAGGAAGATCGATGGTGTGTACTTGCAGGCATGGCACAGAGGCTGTCCTTAAAGGAGCTGAGCCTCCCTTCTCTCAAGGGCATCTGTGTCTGCGAATCCATCCAGGCTGATGACTGTCAACCTGGGGCTTTTTGTTTGTTTTCAGTTAGACCAAGAAATATTCTGGCAGGCTGCTTATCTATTTCTTTCCCAGTGACACCATGATCACTACCAAAGATCCGTACAGGACAAGGCATTCTGAGGGCCTGTAACTCCCTGTTGTCCTTTTCAGTAGATGCTCCCACCTTGTTTTTGGCAGCTGAGTGTTCCTTGGCCTCTGCTCCTCTAGTACCCCACCATCCCCACTGGGATTGGTGAGCCCACCTCAATAGCAGCTTTCACTCAAGATCATACTTAGCTGAAAAAGGAGCAACCAGAAAGCTTTGCAAGAATCCCTTGGGTTTCTTGTTTCTTCTGGGTGTTCTCATAGAACATAGTTTGGGGGTGGGTGTGTAGATTGCACATGATAAACCATGCCCAACATTCCTATATCTCTAAGCTTTTGGATTCCCTCTCTACACCATCCCAGGAAGCTGTAGCATCTCAAATGTAGTCACTGTTATATATAACTTTCAACAAACCAACCAACCAAGAAAATTGCTAGAGCTACCTTCACTTGCAGACATTAAATCTGGAATATCTGGTAAGTGCTTACATATCAATAAATTTGGCCTGATCTTGGTATATTTTCTCCTTGGTCTTATACCTATAGAATCCACTCATTCTCTATGTTTTCCAGGTTTTCTTCAATATATGCCAGCAAAGTCTTGCTTTTGTTGTGTGAACTATTTCCTCCCAGGTCATAGTTTGCACCTGTCTCTTTGGAGTATGCTGAGACTTCATCATAGCTATGGGTGCAGAGGCAACAGGGGGTGGTTGTGGTGGATCTTGAGGTGAGCAAGCATCTCATTTAGAGGTGAGGTTATCACAAGGTTTACAAGCAGAGGAAAGCAGCTTCCACTGTCAAGGGCTGCTCAGAGTGACTTGGAATTCAAGGTCTGGGTTTCATGTGGTCCAATCAGATGCTCCCATTCCAAGTCTCAGGATCCCATTCTTTCCCATGAGAAATAATTTCCTAAGGGCCTAACTTTCCATGAGAAACTTGGCAAGACTGTAAATTCAATGGATGTTGGAATTTAGCATTCTGCACAGTTAATTTTGTATTTGATTGTCAAGCACTATCTTCTGGCTTTAAGAAGTAAGAGATTTATTTCGGGTTGTCAGAGCTAAGAGTTAAAGGACTGAGCTTATAACTTTTATCCCAAATGCTCCAGTGCATTCAGGAGCACCCACTATGGTCCCTGTAGTCCTCATTGCTGCCATAATTGTCAAGTGCTGCAGCCACTTGTCTCAAGACACTTGCTTCTGTTGCTCAATCAACCACAGGTGACGCCCAATTGATTGTGTTACCACTGCACACCTCGAATTACTAGCCCCCCATTCCCCATGGGAAAGAGCTCAGTCAGCACTGTGCTCAAACCCAAGGCTGTGACCAATCCAGTCCCAAGAATCTCATCTTTGTTGGTCTATACCTTGGAATATCAAGTTTTCATCATCCAGGCTCCAAGCCGGAAACGGAAACCACATTGAATTTGAACGGGGAAAGTTGAATATAAATAATTATGAAGTATAACCAAGGATCACCTACCAAGAGATAAGCAGAACTCCAAAGAATGCAGGAATAGCAGGTGTCCAAAGCAGCCACTCCCTCTAGGGTTCCATCGAGGAAGGAACAGATCTGGAAGAACCTCCCCTCTGCTCTGCCATCACCACCAGGGCTGTTTCCAGGCCTGGGGAGAGAGTGTGGTGTGGCCCCCCAGACGGTGGAGGAGCTTGCCGGGGTGAAACAGACCATGAGGATGAGCTGCACCCTGAAACGTGTTGGCAGCTGCTCACGGGGGTGGTGCACATTACAGGGTGTCCACACCGATGGCCACTGCACACCTCAGGAACAGGTGGAGAAGAACATGCCACAACCAGGAAAAAAGCCCCTTTTTTCATCCTGGGTCCCTCCAATCCCTATTACTGACAAAACTTAACCTCATAGCAGTTGGCGAGGGGGCATATTTCAGTATCACAAGCAGGTGGTGAAGGATTTGGAGCTGAGGGGCAGTAAGTTGACAAATGATACACGTGGGTATCCTACACCCCTGTGACCTTGGACAAATCACTTCCCTTCTCAGGACCTTGGTCTCCTCATCTGTAAAGGGGGCGAGTCTCCACCTTCCCACAGGGTTGTGTGAAGATTGACTGAAATAAGCATGTTCAGCACCCAGTGCACAGTCAGTGCTTAATAAAAAGGAAGGAACGTGAGCTGGCAGGTGGCCCGCTCCACCTTTTGGGATCTGGTCTCTAAACCTCTCCTCCAGTGGGGGTCTTCCCTGCTCCCATCAGGGCCCCTCTCTGGGGTTTGAAGCTGACAGGGAAAGGCAGCGGGGCACAATTAAGAGATGTCAGCCTTGCCCAAACCCTCCTTCCTCTTCTTAACTTGCTGTGAATCCTTGGGCTGATTAATTACCTTCTCTGAGGCTCATTTTTCTCTTTTGTCACCTGCCGGACTCTTCTTCACCACCCCCATGACATTGACCTGGGAAGAGCCCTGGCCTCCTTCCCGGGAGAGCAGGTATCCAGCCCACCTCTGTCACTAATGTGCTCTTTGTCCTTGGGTGGATGTCTCGCTCTCAGGGCCTTGGTTTCCCAGTGTTTCCCCAAGTACCCCCAACTCTCCCTAGCTTCTTTATTCTGATTGTCAACTGCTCTTTTCAGCAGACAAATGCCACCCAGTGGCTCCATCACAGTGCAGGGGAGGCCCCTGCAGGGGCGGGAGCATTGGCAGGCCCTGCACATCTGAGCAGTCGTGGTTAATTACTCAGACTTCTATTTATTGCCTCCCTAATTCCCCAAGCAAACATCTGCATTACCGGGAGTAATTCACTCACACCAACTTCCACTATGAGGGGTGGAAACTTCAAGATGTGCCCCTGCCCCAGCCTCTATACTGTGAAGGGACTGAGGAGTGACCCAGGACTTGGGGCTCTCAGGTCTGGCCCTGCCTACCTGCAGCACATGGGAGAGTCAGCCTCTCCTGGGAACCTGCAGGCTGTAGGTAAGTGGTTAGAGCACTAACTCAGGAGCCTGCCTGATGGCTAGGCCTAGTCCCGGTGTGGTCTCTGGCAGAGACAGCCAGTCCCCATGATCTTCAGCCTCCCCTGCCTCGCACCGTGCCACCCTCCAGAAGCTGCAGGGAGAGAAGCCTGGGAATGGGCTCCACTTCCTGCCCTCCTCCCCACCTGCAGGAGCCTCTGCCTAAGCTCTCTGGCTTTGGAAAGCAATGAGCTTGGAGGTAAATTCCTGGGCAGCTTCAGAACCGAGGTGTTCTTTGGAGCATGTGCTTGACAAGTGCTTCTGGCTGAGTGAGACCTGCCTCAGCTCAGTTCTGGGCCCAGGGTGGCTTCTCTGTGCTCCCGAGGCCCTCCTCTCCCTGCAGGCATGCCTGGAGTTTTCCTGGGCCCAGTCGGCAGGAGCGTCCACTACAGCTCACTGGTGAGGGCGAGGTGGGCTGGAACAGCAACCACTGGTTTGGGGTTTACCCTGCAATTCAGGCTGGGCCTGGCCCTGGCAGGTCTCCACTGCTCCCCTGACCCCGGTTGGAATCTGAGTCTGGGGAGATGGAGACTCAAGGACGGCGTCCCCAGGGCGCCTTGCCCAGCCCAGCACGAGCCCAGAAGCAGCCTTTGATTTGTGAACTGCTGGATTTAGGGTGGATTTAGCAACTGGGTTTCCAGTTGGTTTCCAGGGGGAGATGGATTTACAGCTGACACAGGTTTGCAGCCTTGCCTGGATCTGCAGCAGGCAGTGGGCAGGAAGTTATTGACTTGATCCCCGACCCTGGGGAGGGAAAGATAAAGAGGTTAAGAAAAATCCATCTTTGTGGGGTTTATCCTGAGGCCCTTGAAGAGACAATTTCTACTTTTGATGCAGTTACATCTCTCTGCAAAGGCCACAGGAAGAGGACCCAGAGAATGAGATTCTCCTCTCGTCTTGCCTCCTGGCCTCTTGGAGGATTGAAGTCTGTGAAAGTTCCTGGAGACTCCAGGAATCAGAACTGCCCTGCTTGCCCTCCTGCAGGCCCCAGCTGGCCCCTCTGTCCCTGCAGTGCCCACCCGACAGTGCGGTCATCGAGCCTCCTGCAGGCTTTGAGAATAAGGCAGGGAGGAGGGAACCACCTTCACTGTGGGTTTGGGAACAGACGGCCTTGGGTTTGAATTCTGTGGGATTCTTCCACTCACTAGCTGTGGGGCCTTGGGGAGTTCCATGCCCAGCATGGCCTCAGTTTCCTCACCTGTGCAATGGAGGGTGAGGAGATTTCCCTCCAAGAAAGCTTCGGGATTCAATGAGATGAATGTGTGCCGGGAGCCGCACGGCACTTGGTACGGGCGGTTGAGACGTGGGGCCTGGACAAAGACAGATCCGAGTTAGAGCCGACTCTGACAGCCGTTATCTGTGTGATCCTGGACACGTGTCTCAGCCTCCGGAGCCTCAGTTTGCCCTTCTGTGAAGTGGGAATAGTTGTCATCATGACAAAAGGGAAAACGAAGTTCAAGTGCTCAGTGCCATGATGGGCGTGTTGTCAGTCGTCACTGGATGCTTTTGCCCTTCTCCTGGGCACTGCCTGGGCAGCAGCCACCGGCCTGGTCCTGAGCCTATGAAGACAAAAGTGAGGGACTCCAGGTTCCTGTCCACGTCTGTGCTGATAAAGCTGGGAAGATAAAGCAGCTTCCGGGACTGCACAGTGGAGGGGGAGGCAAAGCACTGACATCTGAATCCTGGGTCAGCAACATCACCAGCTGCAAGGACTCAAGGAGGCCACTTTTCCTCTCTGAGCCTCAGTTTCCTCATCTGTAAAATGGAGAGGATGATGAAGGTCCCAGACATGACACATGGTAGATGCTTTCTGTGTGCACCTACGACAGCCATGTAAGGCAGGCATTATGGGCGGTCCCATTTCACAGGTGGGAAAACCAAGGCTTAAACAGGGCAAATTCCTTGCTCAAGCTAACTAGGACGTGGTGGAGGCAGGATATGAACCCAGGGATTCTGGCCCCAGGAGCGCACTCTCGTCTACTCCTTGGGGTTGCTCTGAGGATCCCTAAGATGAAGGCTGAGGCTGGGCTCTGCAAACTCCAAAATGCTGCAGAAAGACCAGACGCAGTCCCTTCTACGGGTGACGGAATCGCAACCTGACAGGTGTGGCTGGACACTGTAGACCGTGAAGTGCTTTGATAACTGTGACCAACATTTCTTGAGCACCAGCTAAATGCCAGCCATTGTGACGTTTTATGTTTAGCATAAATAAATGTGGACACAGGTCTCTCTGACTCGAGAGTCCAAATTCTTACCTATGAGAATGTGCCCCTGCCCACATTACCACTAAATGTTAGCTCATGGCTCAGGACACTCTGCTGTGACCACCTGCTGTTTAGAAAGAAAATGAGCTGAGGTCAGACTCAGGTGACTGTGGGGTGTGGAGTAATCAGGGCAGACATCCTAGAAGGGGTGTATAGGACTCCCTGGCCTCTGGGCCAGAGAAGGTGTTGGGGAGACAGTGAGGGTGGGGCCAGGCTGAGGGTGCAGCCCCAGGGCTCACATCAGAATACAGGTGGGCCCTTCACTCATGTGCTTAGAAAATGCCCAGATCCAGCTACAGGCTCTGATGTTCCTCCAGTACCATTGGTTGTCGAGTAGCTGGTTTCTGTCTCTTTTGCTAAGAAGTTGCATGTTTTCTCATACTTCAATGTCATGGTTTTGTTAGACCCCATAATCAAGAGGTGAGTTGTGGCTTTCTCCTCTGACGTTCACTCAGTTCTATCGACTTGTCCTTCCTCATTATTCAGCAAGTAACTCTTTCCATGAGCTCCCATTGATTTCTGGATTGAAATATTTCTTGATGCACTTTTTAATGAGAGTCCTGTCTCAAGTGCACTAGCATCAGATTAGAGCATTTCACTTTGGGCCTGTTTCACTGTAAAAAGAACATCAATTCCCCGCTGGGAGGTCAGTGCACCCTTCTCCCAGTCCTCACAGGGGACACCCGTGTGCCCTCCTCCCGGAGTCCTCATGGGGGACACCCGTGGATCCTCATCCCAGGGTCCTCACGGGGGATGCTTGTGGACTGTCCTTCTGGGGATACCTGTGACCTTCCTCCTGGGGTCCTTGCTGGGGATGCCCATGTACCCTCCTGTGACCCTCCTCCTGGGGTCCTTGCTGGGGATGCCCATGGACTCTCCTCCCGGGGCCCTTGCTGGGGACGCCCGTGTACCCTCCTGCTGGGGTCCTCGTGGGGGATGCCCATGGACCTTCCTCCCGGAGTCCTCATGGGGGATGCCCGTGGACCCTCCTCCCAGGTCCTTACTGGAGACAACTGTGGATGATCCTGTGGATACTTGCTTGAAGTTGTGGATACTTGCTTGATGTTGAAGATGTTGAGACTGGGTTTTGTCTTTTAGTATGCCTCATGATTTTTCATTGATGGCATGACATGATGTGTTGAGTCAAAGGACTAGGGTAGATAGGCCTCTAGTGTGAGGTTTTATGTTTATCTGGCTGAGGTTAACATGTGTTTCCTGTTTGCTGTAGCTGTGGTTCAGAGGCTGAACTTTCCTCTACTGTCCCGTATTTTGTGTCCCCTGTTGTCTTTGGATTTTACTAGAAACTCCTGAAATGATGTCTGAGGCTTATAGCTCTTGAACCTGTAACCCCTGTGATAATACAGCAGCCCTGCTGATGTGGTGGTAAGGTCTAGGGGAGGGAAGCATTCGGTAGTCTTATAATTAGGTCTCAATCTTTTAGGGAGCAGGAATTGGGTATTTTTCTTCCCTGAGGCCTTGTTAAAGAGAACAGAGTGCCATAGGCATATTTCAGGAAGGTTATTTTCCCCTCTCTCTGCCATAAGCAAGAGGGGATTTTTCTCCTATTTTCAAATTGAAGATCTGGGGCTGCTCCTCAAGGTAAAACTCACAAAAGCGTTTGGGACCCTCTAAGACAGGGATGTCCAAGCTTTTGGCTTCTCTGGGCCACATTGGAAGAAGAAGAATTGTCTTGGGCCACACATAAAATACACTAACACTAACAATAGCAGATGAGCTAAAAAAAAAAATTGCAAAAAAATCTCATAAAGTTTTAAGAAAGTCTATGAATTTGTGTTAGGCTGCATTCAAAGCCATCCTGGGCCTCACGTGGCCCAGGGACAGTGGGTTGGACAAGCTCGCTCTAAGACTTGGCAGCCTTGGAGTTTGTAATGCTCAAGCTAGTGTACACGGAGCCTCCAGCAATTCCTCACTTACTGTTTAAAGTGTTCTTAGAGATATTGGCTCCAGTTGTGGGCTTCTCTTCCTGGATGCTGTGATTCTTAGTATCTGCCTGTATTTTTCATTTTTGATGCACCCATTTGCCCTGTGATCTTAATTTTCTGATGGATCTAAGAATAGTTGTTGATTTTGACTTTGTTCATTGTAGTTTTCTTGTTATGAGGACAGGAGCAATGACTTCCAAGCTCTTTTCATGTTGGACCAGAAACCAGAAGTTAGATTCTATTATTTTTCAGTGTTGAGTTATGAGAGTTCTTTATATATTCTAGATAATAGTCCTTTGTTGTATAAGCAATTTGCAAATATTTTCTCCCAGCCTGAAGCTTGCCTTTCATTTTCTTCACATGAGTTGTTATAGAACAAAAGTTTTTAATTTTGACGTGGACAATTTATCAGTTTTTCCTTTTATGAATCATGCTTTTGGTATCAAATCTAAGAACTCTTTTCCTAGTTGTAGTTTCCAAAGATTTTCTTCTATGTTTTTTTCCTAGAAGTTTTATATTTTTATGCTGTATATTTAAATCCATGATCCATTTTGAATTATTTTTAAGATGGTGTGAGGTTTAGATTGAAGTTCATTTTTTTTTTTTGCCCATGGATATCCAATTGCACCAGAACCATTTATTAACAGGGTTATCCTTGCTCCATTCAATTAGTTTCATACCTTTGTCAAAAATAAGTTGAGCTTGTATGTGTAGGTCAATTTCTGGGTTCTCTATTTTTTCCCCATTGATCCATATGTCTGTCCTTCCTTTAATACTACACTGTCTTGATCTTGCAAGACTCAATACTGGGCAGAGTGATTCCTTTTACTTTACTCATTTTTGTCAAGTTTATTTTAGCAATTTGAGGGCCTATCCCTTTCTATATACATTTTAGAATAAACTGGTCTATGTCCACAAAACAGTTTCCTGCAATCTTGATAAGAATTGTGTTATAACTGCATTTTAATTTGGGGAGAATCTCTGTCACTTTTTACTGCATGCATTTTAGGTTCTTTTGTTTGGTACATATACATTTAAGATTGTTATGCTTCCTTGGCCGATTAATGTTTTTATCTGTTAAAGTAAAAGGATTTATCTATCCTTTTACTTTCTACCCATGTCATTAAATTTGAAATGAGTTTCTTGTAAACAGGATGTAGTTGGAACCTGTTTTAATATTCTTCCAATCTCTTTTGATTGGTGTATTTAGACCATCAACATTTGAAATGATTATTGATATGTTTGCACATAAGTCTGTAATTTTATTATATGTTTTCTGTTTGTTTCTTCTGGTCCTTGTTCCTTATTCTTGTTCCTTGTTTTACTGTGGGTTATTTGAACTTTGTTTTAAGGATTTCACCTTGGTTTATTTATTGTGTCTTTGAGTGCATCTTTTTTGTATAGTTTTCATAGTTGTTTCTCTTATTAGAAATCACAATATCACATATGACTTAAAACAGTCTAAGGGTATCAACAGTTTACCATTTCAAGTTAAGTGTCAAAACCTCATTTCCAATTAGATCTCTTTACCTTCCTCAATTTTAAACATGGTGTCTTGAGTATCAAATGGTTTTATAATGTTTGTTTTGATCATTTAATATGATTTATAAAACTTATGAGGAAAATAATTGTATGTATGAAAATAATTGTATGTCTATTGTATGTAGCCATATTTCTGCTCTGTCCATTGTTACCTCTTTGTGATGTGGCAAGGGTTTTTTATTTTTATTTTTCATTTTATTTCAATTTGATGAACTTCCTTTAGGCAATCTTTAAGAGTTAGTCTGTTAACAACAAATTATTTGTTTTTCTTTGTCTGACAATGTGTACATTTTCTCTTAATTCCTGAAAGATAGTTCCACAGGATATAGAACTTGAGGTTGACAGATTTTTCTATCTGCAGTTGAAAAATATTGTGCAGTGTCCTTTCGGCTTCAATGGTTTCAGATGAGAAATCTGTCATTTGAATGTGTGTTCCCCAGTAGGTAATTGTGCGCCATTTCTCTCAGCTGCTTTTAAGTTTATTTTCATTGGCTTTCATTTTTTTTTTTTTTTGAAATGGTCTCATTCTGTCCCCCAGGCTTTTGTGCAGAGGTGTGATCACAGCTTACTGCAGCCTCAGACTCCTGGGCTCAAGTGATCCTCCAGCCTCAGCCTCCCTAGTAGCTGGGACTACAGGTGCATGCCACCACACCCAATTATTATTTACTTATTTATTTAGAGATGGGATCTCACTATGTTGCCCAGGCTAGTCTGAAACTCCTGAGCTTAAGTGATCCTCCTGCCTCAGCCTCCCAAGTAGCTGGAACGACAGACACAAGGCACCATGCGTGGTGCCTTTAATTTTTTAAAGTTTAGTTATCATATGTCTTGGTGTGAATTTTTTGTGTTGGTCTTCTCTGGGGGTCACTCGGCTTCTTGGTTCTATAAGTTTGTGTCTTTCACCTGATTTGGAAATTTTTCAGTCATTATTTCTTCAAATACAGACAGCCTCTGACTTAGGATGGTTCAATATACAAATATTTCAACTTTAGGATGGTGCAAAAGCAATGTGTATTCAGTGTGCTCCTCAACTTATGATAGAGCTATGTCTGGGTAAACGCATTGTAAGTTTCATTGCTGCCGCATCATAAGTTGAGAAGTATATGTACTCTTTCACCTTCACTTTCTTTTTCTTCTCTTTCTAAAATTCTGATGATATGAATTTTGGACCTTTTCATACTGTTCCACAAGCCTCTGAGGCTCTATTTAATGTTTAAATTCTATTTTCTCTCTGTTGTTCAGATTGGGTGAATTCTATTGTTCTATCTTTAAGTTCACTGATTCTATTCTGTCATAGCCACTCTACTATTCAGTCCATCTAGAACATTTTTTATTTCTGCTATTGTATTTCTCAGCTTTGTAATATCATTTTGTTTCTTTTTCATAACTTATTTTTCTTTGCTGAGATTGTGTTTTTTCACTTGTTTCAAGATAACTGGTAACTAACTAGTAAAGCATTTTATGATGGCTGCTTTAAAATCTTTGTCAAATAATTCCAGGATCTGATTCTTGGTCTTGAGCATCAGTCAATTGTCTTGGTTCCTTCGAGTTGTGATTGTCTTGGTTCTTGGTATGATGGATAATTTTTTATTGTATCCTGGACATTTGGTCTACTATATTGGGAGAGTCTAGGGCTTCTTTATATTTTTTTAGTTTATTTCGGCTTAGCACATGAGTTCTTGTCCTACTGTTGTGGGCTCTGGTCCTAATGGCAATTTAATTGTCAAAGCCATTATTTTGGTCTGCTCAGTTTATCTGGTAATGCCATGGTTCCCACTGATCCCTTCTGGGGCTACCTCGGGAGGTATAAGGGGCTTCCCTAGGTCTGCTGAGTGTCTTCTAATGAAAAAGGCTGTGGAGGGGTCCCCCTACTAGAGCTGTTCAGCTATCCTGATGTCTCTGGCAGGGGAGTAGAGTCTTGAGCTCAAGGCTACAAAGCTTCCTGGACTGGGACATTTGTGACTAGTCACTGTTTTTAGTTCTTCCCACCTCCCGACCCCAATGCTGGGAATGTTTTGCTTTTGAAAAAATGACACTTTCAGCTATTTCAAACAGCTCAGCAGTGTTTGCAACAGGCACTCTCAGTCTATTTTTGAGGATGTACTCATCTCCATGGCTCAAGTAGAGGCAGACAGTAAGGGTGTCAAAGGACATGTTTCTTGGCAATAAGAAATGAGGCTTGTTCATATCCACAGTAGGCTGTGTCTAATTGGCCATTTTAAAATGTCTGGCTTTACAAGTCTCAATAGGGTGGGATTAATTACTTCAGCTACTTAACCTTTCTCAACCTTAGTTAAGAAGAGGTTTGGAGCCTACACTTAGATGTAATCCTGCTCAGCCACTCACTGGCTGTTGGGATGCTCTCAAATCCCTTCGTTTCTCTGGTCTTCAGTTTCTTCATCTGTGCAATGGAAGTGATGAAAGTCCTCACCTCCCAGGTTTGCTAATGTGATGCTGATATAAAGCACTGGCCACAGGAAGGGGCGCCTGGTTGACTCTGCTCAGTGACCATCAGGGGTTATCATCATGACCTTGGAAGGCTTCTAGCCCCTGTAGTCAGGTAATGTCTAGGCTGCTGGAGGATCTAGCAGCTTTGAGATAATGAAGATGTCTGCCTTAGTAGTAATAGATGCGTCTATTATTACTAACAGTTTTATGTTTAAAAAGCAGGACTTGATCTGAGCAGCCTAAATATGAATCCTGACTCCAGCACTTACTGGCTGGGTGAGACACAGGTCAAGCTACTGAAGCTCCCTACATATTAATTTCCTCATCTGTGAAATGGGGACAGTGATAACACCTAATTCAGAGATGAGTCAGGCCAAGTAATTAGCATGGTTCTTGGAATGCTGTAACTGCTCAATAAATGCTGTCTGCAGCCTGCCATGAAGACAGAGAGCTTTGTGTATTGTTCGCGGCTGTTTGTCTGTATTTCCAGTGCCTAGGACAGAGCCTGACACACCATGTGTGGGTCTCTGTCTAACATGGTGGCTCCTTATTTGGGCTGCAGGCCTTTCCTGCTCAGGGTTGTGTCTGGCTCATGGCTGTGTCCACAGATCCTGCGTGGAGCCTCCCTCCTGCTCTTGGCAGCTGAGGGAACTGCACTGATGTTAGGGCTTAAAAAGTGTGTCTGAGATGCTGCCTGCTGTGCGCTGTCACTGAGGCACTGGTCTGTCTCTCTTTCTCTGTCTCTCTCTTACAAACACACAGTCACACACACACACACAGCACACACACACACACAGCGCACACACACACATAGACAGACACACACACAGCAGCTGGGTTCCTCCGAGCTCCTCTGCCCAAGGCATCCTTCATGGTTTTCTAGCCTTGAGCGGGGGCAGAACAATTGGCCAGGAAGCTGGAGGTTCCCCTTCCACCAGGATCCTCTCTCCTTGATTCCTGAGATTCTTAGTGCCCATTTGATGCCCATTTCTTAGAAGATAGAGGATGCTGCTAGTGGGGAGCCAGGCACATGTCCCTGTCCCTGTCCCCTCCTCAGCAATCATGCTGCAGTGAGAGAGAATTTTCAGGGCCTTCCCTGAGCTTAGTTTTCATGTGGGAGGGGCAGAGCGCCCAGGGACTGGGGTCCAGGAGCAGATATACGTGCTGGAAGGGAGGGCAGAAGGTACCCACCTGCCCTCAGCATGGTTGTCCTGATTCTTTGGGTATCTTTTGGCTCAGATTCACCAATGGGCCCAACTATTGGAGTCTGCTCAGGCTGCCGTGACAAATGCTATAGACTGGGAGGCTAGAAGAAGAGAAATGTCTTTTCTCTCAGTTTGGAAAGCTGGGAAGTCCAAGATCAAGAAAAGGTCTGGGTTGGTTCTTCTGTGTCCTGTCCCCTTAATTTGGAGACAGCTGCCCTCTCACCGTGTCCTCACGTGGCCTTTCCCTGTGTGCCTGCATTGGTGGTGACCCTGCTCTTCTTATGCCAGTCTTACTGGCTTAGGGACCCACTTGTATGACCTCACTTAACCTTAATTACCTCTTTCCTTCAAGGTCCTGTTTCTAAACACAGTCACATTGTGGGTTAAAACTTCAACACAGAATTTTGGGGGGCCACTATTCAGGCCATAACAGGGAATCACAACCTCCAGGAAATGTCTATGGGTTCCCTTAGCGCTGGAATGGGACCCGGTGTGACTCTTTCTTGCTGTAACATTACCCCTCCCACCCAATATGTCTGAGGGCATCCAAGTCTCTCATTTCACCCTTGAGAATGAGGCTCAGAGAGGGTCAGTGACATGCCCCCGGTCACACAGATTGTTGGGAGCAGCTCTAGGAGGACAGCCTGAGCCCTGTCATTCTGGCCTGGACTTTTTCTGATGCTGGGCAATCAGGACAGCCAGACATGGATAACTGTGCTAGGCTGTGTGGGCGAGGGCACCCGGCATCAGAGCTGAGAGGGCCTTGGTGCTAAGCAGCCTCTTTTGTCTCAAGCCTGGCTTTTCTTTCTCTCCCTTAGGGATTCCAATTTCAGGAATATTTTTTGGCTCTTTGTAATTCTCTCATCTTTCATTGCGCTTTCTTTCTGGGTAATCTGAGGCTTGCAGACAGCTAAGTACGATGTGTACATTAAAATGAAATGCAGTACAACATAATTGAACGTATTTCTTTCATGTCTGAGTGGTGGATTATTCTTCCTGGCATGTCCCTATTTTCTCTTCACTGATTCCACTTTTCATGTGACGTTTTTCCTCCCCTCGCTGGAATTTCTGGGATGTGAATGGCTCCCTAGCTGCTCCTCATCAGAGATCCACCACAATCCTGACACTACAGACCATGTCCCTGTGATGGATAAACCATGTTCCCAGGGCTGAGGGGAGGAAACTGCCAGTGTCTTCGTGGGCCTGGGAGGGGTCCTCACTGACAATGGGGAAGGTGGGGGTCGGCGAGTGGGACTGGGAGGGTTTCCCTGGGTGCAGAGACCCTCCCAGGAACATGCTCCTGGTGGATCCTTCTGTCGCTCTAGAACTGAGGCTGCAGCTTTAGAGCAACAGGATCCTGACTTGCAGCCAAAGCAGCCATCGGGTCCCCAGTGAGTGGTGAATCAGCAGAGACTCCCCAGACACGGCTGTGAGCTCAGGTTCAGCTCAGGAGGGGAGCCAGAGGCACTGGAGCAGGTGAGCAGGAAGGGTGCTGCTGCCTCAGCTTACTTACTGCGTGGCCTTGGGTGCGTGACCCAACCTCCCTGGGCCTCAGTTTCCCCATCTATAGTATGGGCATATATAGTCACAGCACAAGGGACTATGCTGTGGGGAGGAGACACATGGAGGATTAAATGAAACGATGCCTGTAACACGCTCAGCACAGTGCCTGGTAAATTGTAGGTCCTGAGTGAATGGAAGCAGGTGATATGCATTCATTCACTCACCTAGCCCATTGTGAGGCCTCCTATGTCCCAGGCCATGCACCAGGCATCAGAGAGAGAAGAATCATACCTCCTGTCACCTGGGGTAGCTCATGGTCTAGTGGTGAGACCAGAAACAGCTCTAGGAGGGGGACATAGTGGTGTTTGTGGGAATGGAGGAGGGACAAGCAAAGTCAGCATCCAGGGGAATCAGAGGAGGCCTCATGGAGGAGGTGATGCTCAAGCTGAGCCTGGAATGGGGCTTGAATTCCAGGGTGTAGGGTTGGGGGGGTGTTCCAGCTGAGGAGAGCAGAGCAATGGCAGGGAAGCATAAAGAGTGGTGGGTGGGGGTACCAGGGGTGGTCTGGCTGGGCCTGAAGCCCGGGGACTGTGAGGACAAGTGGAGGGAGGTGGGACAGGGAAGGCTGGTGGGGTGGGGCAAGATCACAGTGGACCTGAGTTTGGACTTTGTCAGGCTGATGCTGGGAGCCATGGATGGTTGTGATGGCAGCAGTGGCCCATCTAGAGTGGCTGCTGCCAAGGTATTAGCTGCAGTGGGGAGGAGTGGTGAAGGCTATAACACTCCATGGAGCAGGCAGGAGCCCCACCCTCCCCAAGTGCTACCACAGCCACCCTGCAGCAGCTCTGGATCTGGGTGTATCTGTGCTCTTGGAGGCCCAGGAAATCCCCACTGTTCCTGGCAGGCTTGGAAGTGCCTGCTCCCATGGCCTGGCTTCTTCTGATATTGGCATCTGCTCTGATCTTGGGGGTGTGGCCAGAGCTGCATGCTTCACAGAGACAGTGGGAGACAGTCGGGGGGTGAAAATGAGAGCCCGTCTCTTCTGAGTTGGTGGGGTAGGAGCTCCCTGGGTGCAGCTGCAGCCACCTTCCCAGGTGTAGGACCCCCAGCATCTCTGCAGTCTGCACCCTTGGAGGCCTGGGAAGGCCCCTCTGTCCCCACTGGCTCGGGGGTGTCTGCTCCCACTGCCTGGCCTCTCCTCACTCTTGGCACCTGCTCTGATTTTGGAGCAGAGTTGGGACTGAACCTGGGCACTGTCACAGCCCAGCTAGATGTGCACACACTTGGGGCAGTGCTGACGTGCCAGCCCTTGCCGTCTCATACCCCTCTGGATTTTGGGTGCTGACAAGCCAGGGAGGGGAAGCTGAGAGGGGCCTGAGGGCAGCTCAGCTCCAGGTGTTGGCCTGCAGGTGCCCCTTGGTGCGAGCAGCCTGGGCACCATGGAAGGTGGGAGGCAGACAGGCTCCTGGGCAGAAGGGGGTGGGTCCCTGGTGAAGCCCCACCTTCAGGCTGGGGAAGGCCTGAAGCCTGGGGGCCTGGCTGCCAGTCCTAACAACTGGAGGGGGTCGAGAGGGAGAGCTCGTGGTGCTTTTTCCTGGGCCTGACCATGGCTGCCCATGGACGAATCAGCACTCACTTCCCCCCTCTGAGGCCCATAAAAGCCCCAGGCTCAGCCAGAGCTGAGCAGATGATGGGAGGACCAGCTGCAGAGGGGAGCTTCCCACTCCAGGGCCTCCTCTCTGCTAAGAGCTGCAGAGACAATGGGATGACCTGCCTGCAGAGAGAAGCCACCCACCCCAGGACCTCCTCCTCTCTACTGAGGGCTGAACACTCATCAGGACACCCTAACTGCAGAAAGGAGCTACCCACAGTGGGTCTCTGAGCTGTTTTACTTCTAAATAAATCTCTTCTTCATCTTGCTCATCCTCCACTTGTCTGCATACCTCATTCTTCCGGATAGCAGGACAAGAACTCAGGGGCTGCCAAATGACAAGGCTAGAAGAGCTGTAATACAAACAGCACTGAAACATACCCCCTTGCTCACCACATTTCAGGTGAAGAGAGGGAGAGAAGTGCTGTGGCCCTTTGGGGACCCCAGAGCTGGGAGCTCCCTGAGCCAGGGCTGTGGCTCCCTCTTTGAGGCTCTGTGGTTCCTGGTGTCTCTGAGCTTCTGGGCACCACTGCATTTCCTGATACCAGACAGGGAAGCTGCTTGCGATGTGCCTGGTCCAGCTGCAGCCTCACATAGAGTCGGCGCCTATGCCAGCACCTGGAGCTGCCTGCCCACTGCAGCAGCCACCATGCCTGACTGTGCACAGTGGCCAGACCCCATGCCTGCTGGCTCATACACCCCTCACCGCTCCATGCCTGGCCCACCCTTGGCAGGTTTGGGATCCAGGCTGGTAGCATGAGCTGAGCACAGCCTGCCAGGCTGAGTGGGTGGAACGAGCTGAGCAGGCCTGGGCAAAGGCACCACCAGCCACAGAGGCCAGAAAAGCAACACTCCAAAGATCTAGTAATAGTTGAGGGGCAGGGGAGGGCTGTGGTCAGGGCGTCAGGTCCTTCCACAGATGGCAGCCTTGAGTGGGAGCCACGAGGGAGACAGTGTCCCTCCTTTCACTCCTGTTCCTCAGGCTTTACCTGGGGCTACACAGAGTGAGTGTCATCTGTGTCCCTGATGTGGCCTCGGGGGCTTAGGGCTGGAGATATGCCTCCAAGTCCCTCAGGCTATGTTGGAGCCCCTGGCTCTGCCTCACCCTTCTCTGAACAGCACTCCTCCCTCCTTACCCACCTCCCACCAGTGTTCACTGGGCTCCTGTGAGGGGCTGGGCACTGTTCTAGGGGCTACAGCTGTGAACAAACAGGCAACACCCTCTACCCAGAGCTCACATCCCTGTGGGGACACAGATGGTCACCAAATAACTTAGGGACCTCCCCTGGGATCAGTGCCATGAGGACATGGTTCCCAGGTCTCTGGGACCCTGAGCCAGAGCCTAACCTTGTCAGGAAGGTGGGGAGGGCTTCCCTGAGGAGGTGGCCCTCTCACCAAGACCTGAGGGATCGGGGGAGAAAACTCTGGGAAACGAGGAGGAGGTGAGCTTCAGGGATTAGGAAGAGAGTGAGCAAAGGTCCCTGGTGGGAGGGAGGGAGGGGAATTCAGGGCCTGGGGTGGAGACTTGAGGAAATTGAGGAACAGATGAGGCTGGCGAGGATGGCACAGGGCCAGGCCCCCAGGGAGCATGGTGGCCATGGGGGCAGGTTTGTTCTTCTCTTTACAGTATGAGGATGCTCCCGAGGAGGCTAATCAAGGGAGGCAGGAGCAGATTTCTGCAGCAAACCCCTTTCTCTGGATGCCTGGTCAAGGGCTGTGGGGTGGCAGTGGCAGCAGGAGGCCAGGAGAGGCTGAGGAAGGGTGCAGAGGGAGGTGATGGGGCCAGAACAGGCCAGGGAGCTGGAAGGCTGGGTTGCAGTGATCTGAGGAGTTGAAACTGGAGGTGGATTCCATGTGGCGTGCGGGGAAGAGGTGGGGGAGGGTGGGGATGCTGCTGCTGAGGTTTCCTGGTGGAGGGGTGAAGACCTCAGCACAGTCAGGACTGGGAAGCCAGGTTTCAGGGACAAAGTTGTGGTCACTGTGGCCGGGCTTCTCTGGTCTTTCCCTTCCTCACCTCCCCAGGTCGAAGAGGCCTCTTCTCTTATTGGCTCCTTCCTACCCCCTTGGCCATTTCAGATCAGAACATCAGCTCAAAACTGAATGTGTTTTAGAGATGCCTTCGTCCCACCCTTCATGAACAGGGAAGAGAAGAGGCCCAGAGAGGGAGCAGGATTTCCCAAGGCCACACAGCAAACATGGGCAGAACTGGAGACAGCTCTAGAGCCCCACTTTGTGCCCTCAACACCAGCTCCCTGCTGGACGTCATAACCAGGGGCCGTGGTGGCCGCTTTCTTGACTCTGCCCCTCAGGCCGTGGCTAATGGCTCTGTCATCCTGAATCAATAGGTTGGGAGCCACTGTATTTAGAGCGTAATTTTTTCAGATGGTTCAAGGAGAAGTTGATAAATGGGTCCTGTCCTTTCCCAGAAGATTATAGATTTTCTTTTTCTTTATTACTGTTTTTTTTTCTTTCTTTATAATTCTCTCTTTCTAACACACAGGACTCTCTCTCCTGTGGAAGCTAGTGGTCCTTGAGGAAACTGCTCCTGTGATGCTGGAGCCCCTTTCAGGGTGCACCTTGCAGGGGCTGGGGCCTGGAGGTTGCACCGTGGCCGAGGCGGCAGTGCCTCAGGCCTCCTGGTCTCATCCTCTCTGGTCAACCCTGTGATTCTTGCTGCCAAGTCCAGGAGGTGCTCACTAGAGGGGTCCCTGTAGTCTGGGCAACTCTTGGCAGGGAACTAAGGCAGGGCTGAGGTTGTGACAGGGACATAATTCTCTGCAGATTTCCCCACCCCACCCTCCACCCAACACCAGAGTGGAGGAGGGTGAGGGAGAAGCCAGCAGTTACTCTGTGTGGCAGGTGTGCTGGGCTTGGCATGTAGGGTCTGATTCCCTCCCCTCCCTCTCCATTTCCTCCCCAAGATCATCTCAACGGTTAGATTGTGTTTTCTCTCATTTCACAGATGAGAAATCTGAGGCTCAAAGATGTTGGAGGAGGCAGTAAGTAGCAGAATTGGGATTTGAACCCAGGCATGCCTGGCTGTTTCCCAAAAGTACTCCTGTCTCCAAAAGAGTACAGGCTGCTCTTCCCTGTACCCAGTGCTTACCTTGCACCAGGCACTGAAGTTGACTCTTCCCATCTTGCATTTCACTGAACCCTGACCACCTATAGGGCAGATGCGGTGGCCACCACTTTTCAGATGAGGAACCTGAAGCTCAGAGAGGTTAAGTTACTTGCCTGTGAACTGTGGAGCTGGGATTCAGTCCTGGGTTAGTTGCCTGCAGAATCTGTGTCTATAACTGCTGCACAGAGCTGCCTCCTCCTCTGACCTCAGAGAAGTTCTTCCTGAGCTGTAACCCAACTCCTCTACACTGACCTTCAGATTAGCTGCTGAAGATCATGGGTCCAAGATACATTAGTGTAAGAAACAGGTTATAAAGTTCCAGAGGGCAAAGGGAATTTTATTTCATGTATTTTTTTTGTCACTTAAGAATGAATACATAGTCTCTCTGTAGGCTGGTAGAAGGTGATTAGGCAGAAAAGAGATGCAGAGTCAGGTAGGAGGTGAGCACACTGGTAGGAGGTGAGCAAGCAGGTAGGAGGTGAGTAGGTGGGGAGAAGATGATGAGGCAGGTAGGAGATGATGAGGCAGGTAGGAGGTGAGCAGGCAGGTAGGAGGTGAGCAGGCAGGTAGGAGGTGAGCAGGCAGGTAGAAGGTGAACAGGCAGGTAGGAGATGAGCAGGCAGGTAGGAGGTGAGCAGGCAGGTAGGAGATCAGCAGGCAGGTAGGTTGGGTTTCTGCCCCTTTTACCTGTTAGAGGTGAGGGCCTCCCCTTCCATAGCCAACAGTTCCAGGAGTGGGCTGTATCTGAGGTCCTGTGGCCCCTTTGGGGGAGGGATTGTGTCCCCTCACAGTTCTGGAGCTCTGACAGGGCCCCACACTACTGGGCTCCTTCCTATCTCACCTCATTTAAACTTCCCATTGATGCCCTTTTCTGTAGTGAGCACACAAATTTCAGAAAGTAGAGATGACATGGCCAAGATTTTGAACCTGAGGACTGTTGCCAGATCACTGTGCTGCCTTCCACCCTCTTCCTCCTTGGTTTCTCCATTCATACACAGGCTGCTCAACACCACTATCCCCGTGAAGAGCTTCCCATGGGGTCCAGATTTGACCTCAGACCCCCACCTCCCCCTTGCAGGAAGTCCCATTCTATCACAGCCCTGTCCCTTCCTTGGAGTCATTCCCTTGCTCAGAACCTGTGTTAAGGCCTCCTTACCTTGCTAGGTAAATGCAAGCAATGGCATGCACATGAGGCAGCCTGAAAGTGTGGAGACCAACCGGCAGGTAAGGAAATCCCCAGGAATAGCCCAAACGCTTGTGTTTCATCCCCCAGGACTTCCAGAGGGTTCCTCCACTCCTTGTCAGCACTCCCTCAGAAGGGAGGAAAGAGGAATGGACCCCAAGGAATTCCCTTTCCTGGAATGAGGGCACCTCATTTTTTGATGTTCCCCCACCCCATTCCCAGAGGATACAGGTCTCCTGGGGTAGTCTCAGCCTCCAAACAACAGCCCTCTGAGACTTTTACAATTTGCACCCCCATTTTATAGATGGAGAAACTGGGGCTTAGAAAGGTGAAGTAAACTAGCAAATGTCATGCAGCTGTGGAATGGCAGAGCTGAGATTTAAATAGAGGTCAGACCCCAAAGCCTGTTGTTTTCCCAGTGTTCATACTCAAAGCGGACTGATGTCCCTGGCTGGCTCCATCAGATCTAGCCTTGCCATCCCCACCCCCTTGGCATGACCTGAATTCCTGGGTTCCAGTGGGTGCAGTGAGCCTGTGCCCTGCCTGGATGCCCCTCCCTGATGGGTCTTGCTCCAGCGGACTGAACTCTGTCCACTTCTCCAAAGCAGCTCCCTCCAGGGCTTTGCAAAAGCTGCTCCTCCTGCCTAGAGAGGCTTTCCCCTCCTCTCTGCCTGGACAACTCCTATTCATCTTTCAAAACTTAGTTGAAATATTGCCTCCTCCAGGAAGCCACCGAAATCTCCCATACTTGATCATACTTCCTTGGAGTCCTGAGCGCTGACTGTGTTATGTTAGAGTGTTTGTCTAGGTGTCTGTCTCCCCCCTGGACTGTGACATTCCTGAGTGCTGGGGCCATCACTGTGAGTCCTGCAAACTGCATGGGGCCTGGCCTATAGCAGTGGTAAATAAACCAATGTCTGTGAAATAAACTTTGCTCAACAGTTCTAGCTCTGGTCAGAGAATGGTCCACCCATTTGTGCTGTGGTCAGAGATCTGCAGGCCATCATACTGTCCCTGGAGTCTGTCCTTCTTCAGGCTGAGCAGCCTAGCTCCTTGACTCTTTCCATTGTGGACTCTTCCATTGAATCTGATCAATCAGCTTCACAAGTCCTTAAGCTGAGTGCAATCTGCCAGCATTGATTAGGATAGGACCAGCCCCCTCTCATCCTTGATACTAGACCTCCATTAAATAGTCTACACACAGCCTGGCATATCAAAGCTCAGCAAATCTTTGTATAATAAATGAATGAATAACAGGTTAGTATTTCTGGCAATCATCTCACACTGTTGGTGTGAATTTAGCCTCAATTCAATCTTCATCTCACAGCCTGTCTCCTGCAGACACTAAAGCCCTACCTCTTGTCCTTGGGCAGCTGGACTTAGATGAGATCTAAGGTTGGAACTCATCCGTCTCTGCTCCATCTTGTCCTGTGTGTCCAGCTCTTCCACTGGATCTGAGGCCTCTGGGGTCCTGACTCGTTGATATGGCTAGGCCCTGTGTCCCCACCCAAATCTCATCTTGAATTGTAATCCCGAGGTGTTGAGGGAGGGACCTGGTGGAGGTGATTGGATCATGGGGGTGGTTTCCGCCATGCTGTTCTTGTGATCGTGAGGGAGTTCTCACGAGGTCTGATGGTTTTATAAATGGTAGTTCCCCTGGGCTCCTCTCTCTCTCCTGCCGCCTTGTGAGGAAGGCGCCTGCTTCCCCCTCCACCATGATAATAAGTTTCCTGAGGCCTCCAGAGCCATGTGGAACTGTGAGTCAATTAAACCTCCTGTGTTTATAAATTACCCAGTTCGGTAATATCTTTAAAGCAGTGTGAGAACAGACTAATACATTCATCATCTGCATCTTCGTCAGCCCCTGCTCAGCTTCCTCTTCCTCAGAGGCATTGAGTACCCCCAGAGCCTGTGCCAATCCCACCTCAGAACAACCTGGGAGCTCCCATGAATTCAGATTCCTGCGCTTGGCTCCAGGCTATTGATTTGGAATTTCTGCAGAGGCAGTGGGGAGGTGCGGAAATCTGCAGTTTGAGAAGTTCTCCAGGTGATTCTTATGAATCAGAATGTTGGTGACCCTCAGAAATGGGGCAGGATGTGGGACAGAGCTATGCAAGGTAACCTGATTGTGATCCAGGCATTTGGGGACTATTTTAAGTCCACTAAGCTACACTATGTTCAGCCCACGTGTCTCTACCTGGTTCACACACTCTCAAAAGTAGGCTCCATACTGGTTTACTGAAGTCCACACGTGGTGCCTCAGGACCTTTGCTCCTGCTGTGCCTGCCAATTCCTGTATCTCTGCAGGTCTCTACATCTACAAGAGAGTAACAAACTGCAACCAGGATAGGGATCCGGGTTTGCCTAAACCCAAAGTCCCAGTCCTTCTTTCTGATGGGCTGCCCTGGATGGCTGCTCTAACCCTAACCCTAACCCTGTACTCCACTGGACCTCCTTAGTGCTCCTGAGATTGTTTATCAGATACACCATTACCCAGTGTGAGTGTTTATGCAACATTAATTAGTCCTAATGAGGATCCATAACTGATTAGGAGCAGAGTTTTTCAATCACAGTCCGAGTTTCCTCCTCTTGGCTTTTCCCTGGGAGCCAGGCAGTGCCTCAGCAGAAGTGGGAACCAGGCCCCCCAGCCCCTTAGAGGCCTGCTCTGGTGTCTGGGAACTGTGGCCCATACCTTCCCCGCCCCCACTCCCTGCCCCGCTTCCCAAGGCCTGTTTGGTCCTCAGCTCTGCTCTGTTGAACTCCCCTGGCCCTTGAGGCTGATGAACACCTTCACTCCCCACCCTTTCCCTACCTCCCCTCCCCACAGCCCTGCAGGGTCTGGGGCTTGGTCATGTCCCTTGCACACCTAGGCTGCCATCTGTGACCCTGTCTTTAGGCTCACCCTTTCCAGTCCCCTCCCATCACATGGTCGTCTTTTTAAAGTGGGGGCTTTGGGGTCAGACAGATCCAGGTGCCTTCCCGGCCTCACCTCTTGCTGGCCGTGTGAACTGAAGTGAGACTGTTTTTTGTAATCTTTTCAACCTTCAGTTTCCTCATCTCTCAAATGGGTGTTAGGAGAATTGTCTTAAAAATAAATGAGGAGGCTGGGCACAGTGGCTCATGCCTATAATCCCAGCACTTTGGGAGGCCGAGGCAGGTGGATTACTTGAGGTCAGGAGTTCCAGACCAGCCTGGCCTACGTGGTGAAACCCCATCTCTACTAAAAATACAAAAATTAGGCAGGTGTGGAGGTGGGCACCTGTAGTTCCAGCTACTCGGGAGGCTGAGGGAGGAGAATCACTTGAACCCAGGAGACGGAGGTTGCAGTGAGCAGAGATTGCACCACTGCACTCCAGCCTGGGTGACAGAGTGAGAATCCTTCTGAAAAAGTAATAATAAAAGTAAAAATAAAATAAATGAGGAATGTATACAATGTGCTCGGCTGGTGCCTAGTATATAGTATAAGCTCAATAAATGGTGGCTTAACTTTGAGTCATTTCCCTTTTCCAAAAATGTTACTGATATCTCAGCACTGGACACTACTCAGTAGCCTCAAGTCCAACCTCCAGCCCAGCCCTCCAGGCCCTTGCTAACCTGTCTCTTGCCATCTCTACTCTTTCCTGCCCACCTGTCTGAGCTGCCAGCCATCCAGAACACTCACTGTTCTTCAAACGTGACTCACCCTTTCCTGATGCTGTGTGCTCTGTGTGGTATTATCTTCCTCACTGACCTCTCTCTCCACCCACTTCCCTGTTCACGAGCCCATGGCCTAGCCCACCTTCCCTTGGTCTGGCTCCAGTCACACCTCCTCCAGGAAGCCTTCCAAGATGCCCCAGTTGAGCAGACTTCCTCTCTTATCTGAAGTCCTGTGCCCCCAGCTTAGAGAACTCCTGCCTTCAGAAAGGAAATTTTTTCCTGATTGACCTTTACCTTCCCTTGAATCACAGCTCTTTCCAGGACAGTGAAGTCCCCAGAGGCCTCTGCACACTGGTCAGGTCTGTGGTCCTAAGTCCTCCCTATGGGGCTGGTCCCCAGCAGGCTCAGCGCCTGTCCCTCACCCTCTCCCTTGTTTCCCTGCTGTGCCTTGGGCTCCCGGCAGGCCTCCTGTGAGTCCCTGTGGGGGCAGCCAGCACATGCCCTGAGTGCAGCCTCTGTGATTGCTGAAGCTTGCGTGTCTCACAGTCTGTGGGTCTGAAACCCTCCTTCTGTGGGTTTCAGACTCCTGGAGTCTCTGACTGTGGGGATTGTGAGTCTAGGCTACTCTGGTCCTGTGGCTCAGGGAATCTAAGGCTCAGGGATGCTGAATGCTGAAGTCTGCACCTGAGTGAGTCAGGTTCTGAGACTTTGGGTCAGCCCCATGAGAATACCCCGGGTGCTGACAACACCTTCTGAATCCAGGCACCCAGGGTTACTGACTGAGTCTGAATCCGGCCCCTCCACTCAGCAGTTGTATGAACTTCAAGGCTCTGAGCCTCAGTCTCCTCATCTGTGTAGTGGGGTTGATGATGGCAGGTGGGTGCGACTCTGTCAGTGGCATTTGAGAGAAGCCTGTCTGTGTGTGGCTGCCGTGGCAGGCCCTGAGGAGTGGGCAGTGAACTGGACAGTGGGTCTTGCCCCGCCTGGCAGGGGCGTGCCTGTGAGGGCACATGTGTGGCGGAGTCCTTTGTGTGAGGGCCTCACACAGCAGGGTGCGGTCAGCCAGGAGGGCGCTGGTGATTGCCAGCCCTGGAGGGCAGCCCCAGGCTGGAGGCAATGAGGGGAGGGACCGAGAGCATTTCTTCCCCCCAGCCTGCATGCATCAGCTGTCAACCTGCACTTGTGGCCTAGGTTAGCCTTGTCAAATAGAAATGTAACAGGACGTGTCAGTTGAAATTTTGTAGTAATGTTAAAAAGTTAAGAAATAAGTGAAATTTACTTTTAAATGTCTCTTATTTAACCCAATATATCATTTCAATCTGAAATCAGTATTAAATATAAATAATGAAATATTTTACATATTTTTCTAGACTGAGTCTGAAAGTCTGGTATGCCTGTCACACGTCTAGGATACCTCAATCCAGACCAGCCATGCTTCAAGTGTTCAGCGGCTCCATGTGGCCAGTATCTATGGGATGGGCCAGCATACGGCTGGCAGCTCCTGATGCCAGCCAGTGGTTAGGAGCCTAAGCTCTGGAGTGACTGTGGCTTTGGTTCCATTCCTGACTCTCTCTCTTCTTGGTCAGGTGACCTTGGACAAAAGGCTCCATATTTTCTTGAGAAAATTAATGTATTGAGTGTTCAGCAAACAGTGGCTGCTGGCATAATTTATTATTTTTGTTACTCTGTCACCTCACAGCACCTTAACTCACCCCTGTAACTGTGTGTCTCCCCCTCGTAGACCCTTGGCACCTTCCTCTGCCAGCAGATCTACTGGACAGCGGCCACCCCAGAGCGTGGATCCCTCTGCATGGCTGGGGCTCACCGAAGCACAGAGTACAGAGCCCCACCTGGGCTGAGCAGACGAGCCTCTAGGGCAGCAGCACGTGGTGTGAGTCTGGGCTGCTCCAGGCCTCTGCTTCTTGGCCTGCAAATAAGAGGTTAGGACTAGGGGACCCTGGAAAGTCACTGCCAAGTGTTAAGAATTTGATGAGCATGACAGCATTTATATAGGACATGGGCAACATTTACAGAGAAGCCTGTGGGGGTAATGAGCTGCAATGTGCTTGAGTATTGGCTTGCCTTGGGCGACCTGGCTACCAGGTAGGAAGGAGCCTTGTTGCCTCCTGTGAAGAAGTCCTGCCTCCCGGGGTGTGAACCTGTGATGACGTGAGTAAAGGAGCATAATGCCCCACCAGGGCTCAGAGACCAGCCAACATTGCTTTTGCTTAAGTGGTAAAGAGGGCTGCCTGGGGAGTGGTTCCGGTGGCTCCACTGTCCTGCTCTGGGAGCTCCTGGGAAATCTGGAGACTCCAACCCCAGGCCCATAAGACTTGCCAGGCCTGAAACCAGCTGTGGGTTTGGAGAGAGATGCGGGGTGGGGGGCGGTGGAGGTGGTGCCACACTGCAGCCTCCTGAGGACCTCACCTCATCATGGCACTCTCCAGTCCTGTACAGGGGTGACCCCAGGGGCCTGTGTAAGTGGGTCAGGTGGAGAGGAAATGGTCTGTTTTGTTGCTCCAGGCCACTTGTAACTGGCAAGTTAACAGCTCACAGCCTGGTTCTGGCACAGCTTCGCCAGTCTTGCGTGGAGCAGTGAACACAGCAGTGCCCGCAGTGCTGCCCACTAAGGTCCTGCAGGGCTTAGGGAGTGGGTGGCCACACCAGGCCACTGACAGAGGACAGAGCCTGGTATCGTCTGGCCAAGGAGAGACTCCTTGCCTGGGGGTCAGTGTGGGGCTGGACAGGCCATTGTGCTGAGGGACAGAAGCCAGGGGTTGGGGGGAAGAAGTGAGCTCTAGGTGAGAACAGTCAGGGGTGGGATGAAGGGGGGTATCTGCCCACCTGGCCCTTAGCAGAGTAGCTTGTCCCCCCAGGCCACTCAGCCTGGAACACGGGCAAGACACATGATGGCCCTGAATAAATTCTTCCTTTCCATGCTTTAGCAAGTATAATAAGTGTACTTATTAAGTATACCTCAAGTGCTTTAAGAAGTATCATTGAATACATTTTTCTTCAACACTCCACTCCTCCCTCTTCTTCTCTCCCTTCCTCTCTCTCTGCTTTCTTTTTTTCTCTCTTCCTTCCATGGGGCAGGAAGGTAGCAAGACAGAACCCCAGGCACATGTGTCCACAGGCACACGTATAAGGCTCCACACCCGTGTGCTCACCAGCCGCATGATGGGCCGTGTCCACCCAGCACCAGCCCCACAGAGCTCAGAGCAGCCCAGGCCTCTTCTCTGTTTTGTTGCTCCCAGAAAATTGGAAAATAAAGAAATGTTAAAATAGAATCACAAATACTGGGATATTACCTAAATATGTTGTACAAATGAACACTTTTGTCAACAAATATGTGATGTGTGATTTATCAGGTAATCGCAAGGTTTATTTTTAAAAAGCTAATTCTTTCCACAGGTGAGGGAGAGTGAATGGGAACCAGGACACACAGAGGAGGCTGTTAGATGAAAGTCTTGCCTTCTTTCCCTGTGCCCCTGAGTCCATGGGAAGAACCTCTTAGTAACAGCACCACAAGGTCACATTTGAGGGCTTGAATGTGGGCCCTGCACACATATGTGCACACATAAACACAGACACGTATGTACACACCTGCATACATACAACCCCCTTGGCAGATAGGCAAGAGGTTACCTGACCTGAATGTCGCTGTGGCAATAACTGCAATGTGATTCTTTTTAGAGATGAAGCTGTCACATGCATTTTTATCCTTTCTGAAAATAAGCAAGGTCTGACGGTATCTGGGGGGAAGCTGACACTGGGGAACATCCCAGAGGCATTTCTGCAAATCCTGAATCATGGTGGGTCCCAGGTCCTTCCCCAGGGGCCTGTGCAGTGGGTCAGGTGTCGGGGAAATGGCTGCTTCTAGAGGTGCTACTGTGTCCCAGGTACATGGGCTATCCAGTTCACCCCTCACAATGCCCCCAGAGTGGGTCGAATTCTCCCTGTTACTGCAGAGGCATGAAGCCTCGGAGTGGCAGGGGAACTTGCCCTGGGTTACCCAGCACGGAGTGGAATGGCTGGTCTCTGCTGGTTCTCCCTGATGCTGGTGACAGAGCTTATTACAACTGAGCTTGTGTTGTGAGGCCCCCCATTCTGCTGGCCGCATTACTGGATGTGAGCACAGGATGCAGTCTGCTAAGGGCCGCAGACAGACAGTGGAGAAATGGCTGGGGGAGTGCAGGTATAGGAGATGATGGGCACTGGGGAGGGGGAACAAGGAGGGGATAATGATAAAACTGGGCCTTCGTGGGCTTGAGACAAAGCACAGTCAGTGCCTGATCAATGGCAGGCATTATCAGTGTGGTTATGACTGCCATCATCATCATTTCTGGGGGAAGAATCTTCATCATCATTGATATGGTTTGGATCTGTGTCCCCGCCCAAATCTCATGTTGAAATGTAATTTCCAAGGCTGGAGGTGGGGCCTGGTGGGAGGTGATTGTATCACGGGGGTGGATTTCTCACAAATGGTGAGAGCACCTCTTGGTGCTGTCCTCCCAAAGTGAGTGAGTTCTCACAAGATCTGGTCCCTTAAAAGTGTGATCTGGTCCTTCTCTCTCTCTTGCTCCTGTTCTGGCCATGTGATGTGCCTGCTCCCCCTTCACTATCTGCCACGACTGTAAGTTCCCTGAGGCCTCCCCAGAAGCTGAGCAGATGCCAGCACTATGCTGCTGCAGAAGCATGAGCCAATTCAATCTCTTTTCCTTCTAAATTACCCAGTCTCAGGTATTGATTTATAGCAATTCAAGAACAGCCTAACACAATTATCATCATTGCTGTCTTCGCCATCATTGTCATCCTCATCTTCATAGTCACCATTGTCTTGGTTTTCATTATTATACTCATGGTGTCATCATCATCATCATCCTGACTGTTGTCATCTTTGCCATCTTCATAGTCATTACCATCTTAATTACCCCTTAGTGAGTATCACCTGTGTCTTGCCTGTAAGGCTGTTATAATTATCATCCTTGGATTACGGAGGGGAAGCTGAAGCACAGGGAGAGAAGAGGACCTGCCTAATGGCCCAGAGCAAGTCAGCGATGGTGTCACCAGCTCAAGTTCAGCTGCTCCCTATTCAGAGGTTGAAAACATGAGAAACGAGGTGCAGCGAAAGGAAAACAGTTTTATTAATTGGAAGCTAGCAATTGGGGAATGGCCAGACTCATGCTTTTAAAAGACCAGTCCAACTTTCTGGGCTGAGTGAGATGGTTTCAGAAGGGAGACATGGTACGGGAAACAGGTGGGAGGGGTGCAGGAGGGTGCAGGTCGGCAGGTCTTGTTCCAAAGGCTTTCTTGAGTAGTCAAGCACCTGGAGGTCCAGTTGGCATCATCTTGACTTCCGCCTATTGGTGGTGGTCTCCTTGTTTGTAAGCCCACTAAGCAAACTGATTTCATAGCTGGATCTGCAAGCCTGGTTTGTTTCAAAATTAGCCCCTGGAATTTCTAAGCCAGCACATAATGAGATAAGGAGCACTGTTCATGGGAGTACCTGGTGGGTAGGGAAGAAACAAATGTTTTAAAGCACAAGGCTACATTCTGAGATGAAGGACAGGAAAAAATAAGTTCAAAATGCATTTCAAGGCTGAGACACTCAGTTACAATGGATCCAGGATTTGAACCTGTGGTGTCTGTCTCAGGGGTGGCGTTTTCACCCTGTACAATGACAATACGAGCATGACTGTTCATTGGATGCCTCTGTTTGCCATAAGCACCTCCTCCCAGATTGTCTCCAAAGCCCCTGCTGTCCTCCCAGCCCATCTGGCATCCTGGGGACCACTGCCACAGCTGAAGGCCTACGGTGTGTGCTGCATCTGTGTCCTCATACCCGTGTGCTTTTCTGCCTGTGGCCTCTCACCTGTGGGTTCCTAGAACCTACAGCCCCTCCAGGAGGTACATCTCATCAGGTCTGTTGTTTTTACAGGGGAGGACTCTGAGGGTCAGAGTGGGAGGGTGACTAAGGCCAACCCCAGATTCTTTATTTTTTATTTTTTGAGACAAAGTTTCTCTGTCACTCAGGTTGGAGTGCAATGGTGCAATCTTGGCTCACTGCAACCTCTGCCCTCTGGATTCAAGTGATTCTCCTGCCTCAGCCTCCCCAGTAGCTGGGACTACAAGTGCTCACCACCACTCCCAGCTAATTTTTGAATTTTTAGTAGAGATGGGGTTTCACCATTTTGGCCAGGCTGGTCTCGAACCCCTGGCCTCAAGTGATCCACCTGCCTTGGTTTCCCAAAGTTCTGGGATTACAGGCGTGAGCCACCGCACCCGGCTCAACCCTAGAATCTTTCTGGTGCTTGAGGGTGGTTGCAGGGATACAATGTGATGACACAGGAAATCTGGATCTGGCGAAATTGCAACTTCTACGGGAAAGGGCACCATCCCCCGTGATAGAGGAGAAACCAAGGCCGGGAGGGAAGGAGCAGGTAGAGCCTGGACTGTCAGGACTCTCCATTGCCGGCTTCCCCAGGGTGACCTGGAGGGCAGGAGGGCAGACCCAGGAGGGCTCAAGCAGGAACTCTTCCACCTACACCTCTGCCCCTGACTACCTGCCAACTCCCCGACCATAAGCAATTTTCCTGGGGGAAGAAAATGACTTCGCAGTTTTGGCAAGATCTCACTTCCATTAAGTTAAGCATGTAACAGAGTTCTCAGGGTGGAATATGTTTTGTTTAATACCTCGATCTCTCTTGTCTGCTGGAGAAATAAAATCTGTCAAGCCCCTTGAAGCCAACTGTCAAAGTAAAGCATCTTGGGAGGACAGATCTCTCACTCTGATGGCAAAATTCATTTGAAATGATCCTTTAATCCAGTCTCCCTGTGAGACCTGGAGCTGAAATTTTAAAGCCATTTGCCCTAAAGAGTTTCTTTCCATTTCTCCCTGCTGCTTTCTCTCCTGGTACCGACCCCTCCTCCACCTTTAAAAAATAACGCAACAAATTGCAGCCGGCATAATGATAACCATTTGGTTTCTCATACAATTTTTTAGGGAGAAAATGACAGAGCACAAAGCTTTGCCTTTCACTGTCTGTTTAGGGAAGGAAGGGAGGTGATTTGCTGTCAAAGTCAACAAGTAAAGGAGAAGAGGCATGAGGGGTGGGTGGGATTTTCCAGACCTGAAGTCTGTGTGAGCAGGAGGAGCATCTGGGAGGATGACAGCGCCCTCACCCCTGCTGAAGTGGGGGTGGGAGGAGCTGCCGCTTTTTCTCTGATCTCTGCTCCTTAATGCCTGTACCTCCTTCTATCCCGTATCTGTGTCCCCCGGCCAGAGTCTCAGCCTGCCTTTGGGCTCAGTACTTTACAGGGTACAAAGCATTTCCACATTCACCATGATCATTTATTTGTTAATTGCTCTTTCCTTCCTTCCTTCCTTCCTTCATATTGTCAAAGTCATGGTGACTGGGTTTCACTATGGGACACTGTCCCATCCCCATGTGATGACTGGAATGTGACCCAGACATAATCTCCACCTTTAGGATTCCAGAGTCTAAAAGGGAAGATGAAGTGTGGACAAATGGCTATGATCCTATGAGGCAGATGTGTGCTTGGCACATAGCAGGCACTTCCCTCAGTTAGGATGCATTGGGCAACATGTAACAGACAACCTAACAACAGTGCTCAAGCGATGAGAAAGTAGAATGCTCTGGCATCGCCACACATCTGGAGAGAAGTGGTTGCAGCTTAGTCAGATGCGCAGGGATGTTGACAAAGACCCAAGCACTTTCCCTCTTCCATCTTTACCATCCTTGGCTATGTGGGCTTTTTTTCCTTAGCTTGTTGCCTCATGGTTGCAAGATGACTGCTGCAGTTCCAAACATCATGTCTCACACTACAGCCTTCAAGTCGAGAAGAAGTTTGCAGGGTGAGGCAGAAAAAAATATTTCCCAGAAGCACTCCCTCCACCAACAGATTTCCCCTCATATCTTGGTGGCCAAGTCTGGGCCACACGCTCACCCATAAAACAATCTCTGGAGAAGGGGGATGGGGTATCTGGCTTGGCTTTACTCCAGGGCTGGAGGGGCCCCCAGGCCTGAGCCTGTGACTGCAGAACAAACACAGGGTTCTGTGAGTGAAGGAGGAGGGGCAGGTCTACTGGGGGGCAGCCCCATGTGTCCGCCACCTTCTTGTTGGTGTTTGCTGACAGTGTCCCCGGCAGTGTGGCGTCTGGGGTAGGGAAGGAAAACCCAGCTCTGAGCCTCCGCCCCTGTGGGCTGTGTGATCTGGGAAGCACTTGACCTCCTCCCCTGTGGAGTGGGGACCATGACAGCACCTGCTGCATAGGGAGGTCATGCAGGTGACCTGGGTCGTGTGTGCAGGTGCCCAGGCTCGTGGGGGTGTTAACACCTGTCAGCTATTGCGGGGATGAGGCCCATCTGTAAAGTGGCCCGTGGTGCCCTCTCTGTCACAGTCCTGGGGGTGACAATAGCAGGAATATCAGTTCATAGGTGCGAGCACTTCCTATGCGTGCTGGGCACCCTGTACTTGCACTTGCTCACCTAATCCTCACAGCTACCTGAGGAAAGAGCCCTTTTCATCCTCATTTTACATCAGAGGAAACTGAGGCTCAGGAAGGGGAACCCAGGTGGAGTGAGGGCAGGTGGGGCTCCAGGGTGCTCAGATTCCAGCTGCTGTGCTCTGACCCACTGCAGGGCCCTGGGTGGAGCTGGCACAGGCAGGTGCCCAGATGACCCCTTCCCACCCTGGGTCCAGGCCAGTGGCTGGGCCAGTCACTGTCCCAACCCTGTTGTCTGTTGCTCCTGGAGCTCCAGGGCCGCAGACCTGCCTGTGATGTGGGGATATTGGTCACCATCCTGGCTGCCCTCCTCCAAGTTGATGAATAAACATATTCTGTGTAATCAATAGTGTCACTGTGTCTTGGTCGTGAATTGGCAACTTTCATTCTTTGGGGAAATACACATTAGATACGTTTAACATGGAACATAAGCATATGCTAGTGATGGATAACACATTTCACATTTGTATATTTATCAAAATATGCAAAACCCATGTCCACAATTATACACTGGTAGGCACACCAGAGTTTAATAACTGCTTGAGACTCCTCACCAGCACCATAATGAGAACTTGGGCACCAAGGGGGACACACAACCCACAACCCAGACCTGCTGCGGGGGAGGGGCTCAGCTGTCACTGCTGTGGGTCCCATGAAGACCTGACCCATCGCTGGCCTGCCCAGTCTTCCTGGGAATTAAAACAATCATGCTAGGTGACAAATTCCTACCGGATTTAGGACAAACACTTGCTAAAGAGACTGCCACCAGTCACCCTGGTGACTCGGTTCCGGTTAATGGTCTCCAAGCCCTGGGCACAGGGGAGGAAGGCAGTATAGCCTCCTGGTTAAACCATAGGCTTTGGCCTACACAGGTTTCCAGCCCTGGCTCTTCCACTTACCTGCTGTTAGAGCTCGGGAAGCTCACTTAAGCCCTCTGAGCTCAGTCCCCTCATATGTTAGCTGAGGATAGTAGTAGCATCTACCTTATTGCGTAGGGGCTAGAAGTAAATGTGGCAACACAAGTAGCAAGCTCAGTGAGGATTCTTAGTCTTGCGGTTCAGTTGTGTCAGGACCGTGGTTCTCTGGCCCCATGGCTGTCCAGGTGGGCAGCTCCTCCAGCAACTGGAGGGCCCTGGCCCCTCTGGGTCCCTCACCATTGGAATAGTTAGAAGAAAATGAGACCCAGGCCCCACTAACTTGGGTTCACATTCAGCCTCCAGCCCTCACTCGACATGTGACTTGGGCAGTGGCTGAACCTCTGTGAGCCCCATCGGTTTTTCCCTCTATAAATGGACACACACTATTGACCACCTAGAGCTATTGCGAGGATGTGACGAGGGTACATCAGCTGGAGGCAGATTCCTGGGCTCAAGTGACATTTTAGTGCATACTTGTGGGTGGGACTCTGAGCAAAACACAGTGTCTCTGTTCCTCGGATCCTCATCCTTCACATGGAGATTGGGAGTCTCTGCTGCGTAGGATGCTGTGGGGACTCCAGGAAAGAGAGCTCTCAATGTATGTTAACTGGCATTGCTACACTTATTATTATTATTATTCTACTTGTAGGCAAACACCCTATCTTGTCTTTATATATCAAGCCCCTGGCACAGGGTCCGGGCATAGTAAAGACTTGAGGCTCACCGGAGCAGGAAGAGCAGGGACCCGGAAGCAGTTTGCCTGGGTTTAAAGTCTGGCTCTGTCACTTCTGAGCTGTGAGATCTTGGAAAATTCCTAAACATCTCTGAACTTTGGTATCTTCATCTTTAAAATAGAGGAGAGGGGTGAAAGACAACAGGGTCTCCTTCATGGAGTTGTTGAAATCATAAGTAAACTAATGCATGAAAAGTGCTTAGCACTGTGCCTGGCACACAGTAAGTGCCAAGACAGTGCTAGCTTCAATTCTTCCAGGATTTGAAGGAGCATTGGTGTTGAGCAGCCTCTAAAGTTCTCCCTTTTTGCCACTACTGCACTTTGAGATGAAGAAATTGAGGCCAAGAGACATTAAATTAAACATTTGGCAACAAGGCAGTATATAACTGTGCTAAATTATGCAGGGCAGACAGAGAACAAAACGATCAGTAATAAAAGGATAATTGCGGGGGACAGGTGCTAAGTGGACCAGGAGCCTGAGAAGAAGGAGAGAAAAATGCAGCCTGGGATGAGGATGGCCTCGGCCAGGGCCCAGGTGTTAATGACATTGATCTTTCCCCTTAACATAACCATGCATCCTTACTGTGAAGCATTTGGCAAGGGCAGGCGTTTATACGAGAGAGTATATAATTCATCTGGTAGCTTGCCTTCCGGAGATAGTAGTTTTTACATATTAATACCTTTCTTCATTTCTTTTTCTATTCATATACAAGTACATATTTTCATAACTGCTTTCAAATGGGTGTGACTGTCTAGATAGGTTAGAACATGGTGCAATAACAAACAAATCTCTTGGAAACAACAAAGTTTAAAATAGCCTGCTATAAGGAGATGATGAGTGGAATATTACAAAGTTTTAAAAACTAATGATGCCTAATATTTACAGAGCGAATAACCCTGAAGTCCCATTAGCTTGATCTTAATGTAAATCCAGGTCCAATCTTCTCTCCCTCTCCAGGCTCCCACCCAGATCCCAAGGTCATCATGCTTGGACTGGTGCAGTAGCCTCCTGATGGGTCCCTGGCTCTACTCACTCCCCGCACAGCAGCCCCTGTGACCCCGTGAGACTCAAGGCGGAGCCCTCTCTGCTCTGCTCTGGACACCCCAGGCTCCTGCCTCACTGGGTACATCCAAGCTGACAGTGGCCCCGGCCCAACAGTCCCCAGCTTCACCCCCACTTGGCCCATCTCACCCTCTCCTTCTGCTCCCCTATAGCCCCCTCCGCTCCTTCCTGGACCCGTGGTCCTCACAGTTCCTGCCTCCAGCCTCCGTCCCTGTGCTTTCCTTAGCTGGAACCTCTCCCATGTCTACCCACTCCCTCACTTTCCTCCTCAGGTTCTTGTCCCAGTGTCACCTGCTCTGAGAGCCCTCCCTAACCTTCTCCCCACACCATTGACAGTGCTAGGAATCTTGCTACTTTGGTGGGGAGCTGGCATCTCCGTAACCAACTATTTACAAGTGTGACCCATCACCTGCCCCTCTCCTGCTTCCTTTCCCTCCGAAGCTCTTACGCACCCTGCAGCCCCCATCTGATGCTCCCTGTCTGTCTCCTTCTAGACCTGAGCTCCCCACACAGGGGCTTTGTTTGGTTCTGAGCTTTCTCCCACTGCCTAGGATAGCGAATGCCCACAGTAAATGCCCAATGCCTATTTGCTGAGAAAGCAAGTGACTTCAGCCCTGACGATGTCCTACGGGTAAGATGCTGTCCTAAACAAGGGACCGTCTCATTATTTCTCAAGGCAGCCCAAGGAAGCTGGTTCTAGGGACACCCCTGTGTTTCACCTGAGCTCACAGGCTTGGCCTGGCCTGGCTCGTTGCCGTGCCCAGCTGCCCCCAGCTAATGAGGGTTGGCTTGGGATTCCCACCTGGCCCTGCCCTTGTGGAGGTGTGTGGCTGCTCCAGAGTGTTCCAGGAAGGGCAAGATGAGGCCGGGGAGCCTCATCTCCCCTCCACACCATTGCCAGTGCTGGGAATCTTGCAATTTGATGGGGAGCTGGCATCTCCAGGAGGCTTTATTTAGCACGCCGCCTTCCTCTGCTTCCTGAGCTCCAAGCTGGGTTCATGCTGGGCTGACACAGGCCCCAGGAATGCAGGGAATGCCCTGACAGCCCAGCGCCCCCTGAGCCTCCCCTCCCCTGGTGGCTCCTCATCACCATCCACTGCCTCCACTGCCTCCTCCTCATCATCAGGGACTCCCTGACCTTTGTCTCCATAGCCTGGGATGCAGCCACTGCCACCAGGGTACAACCAAGAAAGCCTCCCTGCAGGTGCACAGGGAGATTAGGACGCTGTGGCTTTCCCTTTGCGCAAGCCAGAAATGGCACCCCCATGTTCATTTGATTGGAGGAGTGAGGCCTGGGCTTGATTGGTCAACATTTTGTCTTTGCAAGGGACTCTTGTCCAGCTCCACACTGAGCCACCCAGCTGCCTCCCAAGACCTCCTCCTGCATGACTCTCAGGCCCCCCAAGTGAAGGCACCCAACTCTGCCCAGGCCACCTCCCCTCTCCCAGGTTTCCCCTCTCACAAGTCACTGCCCTCCACCTGGTGGCTCTGACCACCTGGCAGGGGAGTGGCATGGATGGATGCCTTCTTCTCCTTGACCACACTCACTTCGAGAAACTTACTTTCCCAGGCCAGGCGTGGTGGCTCACGCCTGTAATCCTAGCTCTTTGGGAGGCTGAGGCAGGAGGATTGCTTGAGCTCAGAAGTTCGAGACCAGCCTGGTCAACATGGTGAAATCCTGTATCTACAAAAAAGAAAAAAAATAAAAATACAAAAAATTAGCCAGGCGCAGCGGCATGCGCCTATACTCCCAGCTACCTGGGAGGCTAAGGCAGGAGAATCGTTTGAGCCATGGAGATGGAGGTTGCAGTGAGCAGAGATGGCACTGTTGCACTCTAACCTGGCTGACGGGAGTGAAACCCTGCCTCAAATAATAATAATAAAACTTTCTACTTTCCCAGTTTCAGTCCCTGATCAGGCCCAGGGTTCCACCAAACATCCCTGAACCTATGACAACCTCCACATACTTCTTTCTTTTTCCTTAAACTACTCTTAGTGTTTTTCTGTTGCTTGCAAAGAGCCCTGACTCAGACACCAAGGAAATCTGTTTATTTAAAAAACTGATTTTAAAAAAAAATACTCTTTCCAGCAATGAATGTGTGTGTCTCTCTCAGACACATTCCTAGAGGCCTCATCAAATGAGGGGAACGAGGCTTTTGCAAAGCTAGGTGGAAATTAAACCCATAATCCGGGCACACTCTTGTTTGACAAGTGATAATTAACTGCTGACAATATAATTTCAGCTTGGACGCAGCATGGTTTCATTAAAAAGTAATCGAGGAGACCTTTGCGTTGGGAGGTCTGGTCTCCTCTGCAGACAGAGGTTCTGTGTTGGCATTGAGTGTCCGCTGCTCCCTGCCAGGTGGAGCATGGGCCCCAGAAGTGACACTGGGACTGGTCCCTGGTCTCGCTGTGCCCCAGAGACTCCCAGAGGCGGCCCAGCCAAGCCCTCTCTCACTAGGAAGCCCTCCTCCTTCTCCAGGCGACCCCATCCCAGGATGTGCCCGGCACCATCACAGGGACATGGCACTGACTCCAGCTCCAGGGATGGAGATGGGCATCCTGTCTCTTCAGCCACACCCAGGTCCTGTTAGGATCAGATCCCATCCCTCTCTCCCTCAATTTACAGAGGAGGAAACTGAGGCTCAGAAAGTTGGAGTCACTCGTTTATGGCCACACAGACGATGAGGGACCAAACACACATCTGAACTCTGACCTGCCCAACTCCTTAGTCCGTGCCACCTCCACCCCATCGGCAGTTCCCTTCCTCTAGGGAACTCTCTGTTCTGTGCTTCAGTTTTGTCACCTGTAAAATGGTGAAAACACTAGTACTCTCCAGTTTAAGGATAAAATAAGATTGGACACGGTGGCTTATGCCTTTAATCCCAGCACTTTGGGAGGCTGAGGCAGGTGGATCACCTGAGGTCAGGAGTTCAAGACTAGCCTGGCCAACATGGCGAAACTCCGTCTCTACTAGCTGGACGTGGTGGCATGTGCTGTAATCCTAGCTACTGAGGAGGCTGAGGCAGGAGAATCGCTTGAACCTGGGAGGTGAAGATTGCAGTGAGCCAAGATTGTGCCACTGCACTCCAGCCTGGGTGACAGAACAAGACTCTGTCTCAAAAAAAAAAAAAAAAAACGGGGTGGGGGGAGCGGATAAAATAAGTTGATATATCCAAATCACTTATAATAGTGCTTGACACATAGTAAACCCTTCAAGTCACTTCTGTTAGCTGTAATGCTCATTAATTGGTATTAATATCAACAGCATGCTGATATTTTTTGGCAAACTTCCTTCCTCCAGCCCATGGACCAGTGACTCTTCCCTTTTAATCATCTCTATGAATCCTGAGCAGGATGCACCAAATTAAAACTACGATGGAGCAAGCACTGTAGTGAAAATTTAGAACACCAAGAAAAGAGAAGGTTCCTTAAAAGCTGCCAGAGAGAAGACAGATTACTTACCAAGGAAGGAGGAGCAGGCAGCAGCTTCTCACAGCAACATGAGACAGAAAGCCAGGGAATCATATTTTTAGTGTCACATGAAATAAGCAAAGTAGAATTCTAGACCCAGATAAATTATCATGCCAAGCTGAGTGAGGAGGAAAGACATTTTCAGGCAAAGACACACTCAGAGGCCCTTGTTAAGAGAACTAATAAAAAAAAATCACTCAGGTGGAAAGATGTTGCCTGAAGAAACAAGGAAGGAATCAAACCAGCAGTAGTGAAGGAAAGAATGGGTCAATTTGGGGCTGACCATAGGACATAAACACAGCAGCAACAGCAATAATAATCCCAACGAATGTGGGTATATAGTGGAAGATGGAAGCACGGGTCGGGGTTGCATAGCTTTGAGGTGGAGAGAGAGATCAGAGTTAATGCATTCTAAAGACTGCGTGGTTCCGAGGGAGGAGAGAGATATTGATTTACTTTAGACTGTGTTAGTCAAGTGTGCTTATTATGATTTTTAAGCTGATCAATTAAAGAAGAGAATAGAATGTAATTTCCAAGCCAGTAGAGGGAAAAGAGAATAAACAAAACCTGATCAATATGCATGGGTGTCAGGAAGTGAGCCAAGCAGAAACACACACACACACAAAGAATAAAAGCAAAAGTCAACACAAAAATCCTTGCCATTGACAGCACAAAATAAGAAGGTAGCATCCCGAACTCTGCCTTTCACATCTGTGTGTCACTGGGCAAATGACTTAATTAATGACATCACCTCTCTGACCCTGATTTCCTCATCGGTAAACTGGAGAGAATAGCACGTTTTGTTAAAGGGTTATAATAGCACGTTCCATTTAAGAGCTATCATGAGGATCGAATTCAGCAGGCACCACACAAGGGCGGGTTGCTAGCACTATTACTATGTGAGTCTGCACCAGCTACAGCCCTAAGTGCATCCCATATGCCATCTCACATAACCCTCCCAACAGCCCCATGAGGCAGGGCCACTGTCATCTTCACTTTGCTGAAGATTTTGCTGATGAGGAAACCGAGGCTTCTAGGTGAGAGGCTTGCCGAGGTCACGCAGCTGGGGAATGGCTGAGCCTGGAAACAGCTGGAGTCTTCTGATCCTGAAGCCACCTGTTGACCCTATGACCTTGACCAGTTGAAGTCACCTCTCTGGGCCTCAGTTTCCTCATCTGTGTCTTGTGGTGCACAGGGCAGTCACGAGGCTGGGCAGAGATGAGGTGTGCGAGCCGTCGGCAGTGTTCCCAGCACAGGGCGTCCAGTCAATGAGCGGTGGCTCCTGCTATTATCATGACCCATGCTGGCTGGTGTTCACTGCTCTCACCTCTGTTGCACAGGCAAGGAGCCTGAGGCTTAGGGAAGCGACGAGCTGGTGTCACCTTGCTGATCTGTACTGACTTGTAGGCTTCATGCCCCGGCTGGAGTGTGAGCTGTGGGAAGGGGCTTGTCTGTCTGGTTTCACTGATTTATACCCAGGGCTGGGCCCTGGGAATGAATGAATGAATGAATGAATAAATGAAGGGTCCTTGGGTCCTACTTCATGCATCCATTATTCCCACACAATGTTCTTCATGCCGGGAGCCTCCCCAGCAGAAAGCAGCTCTGAGAAGGACCGGATGTGCTGGCTTCATAGTGTCAGGACAGGAGCAAGCTTTTCATCAGGACAAACGAGGCCCCTGACTTCCAGCTTTGTGTCCTTAGCACTTACTGCTGTCTGACATATTTTATGTCCTCATCTCTTATGATCTGCATCTCCCTAGCACAACGCCAGCTCCATGAGGGCAGGGACTTTGTCTTAGTCACTGCTGGGTCCCAGGCAGTAAGTGCTCAGTAAAAATCTGTCATTGAAGTGACATCACCACTCTGGGTCTCAGTTTCCTCATGTGTACAGTGGGAGAATGACGCCCCTTTGCAGCTGTTGTGGGGACACAGTGAGACACTGCCCGTCCAGTTCTTGGTGCAGAGGCCACAGGCATGGTAAGCAGCTGCCTTCACCCCCCTGCTCCCAGGGTCTTGGATAGGAAATGAATTTTATGGACATCACGGTGTGAGTGTCTTTTTTCTTTCCCTCTTTTGATGGCAATGCTTTCTGCAGCCAAGCTTCAGTTTATCAGAATAAGAGATTATCTAGGTGGCTCAAGCAGTCCATCAGGAAATTTCCAAAGGGACAAAAAGGCGAGAAGCATCTCTCCCAGCAGCCTCTGCTGTACCTTTCACTTAGTCTCAGTAACAACCACCACTGTTTGAATGTTTGAAATATCCCAGAAACTGCACCTTTTAACTCACATTTCTGCATTTAAAGTGGTAGTTCTCAACCGGAGTTGATTTTCCCCTTAGGGAAAATTTAGCAATGTCTGAAGACATTTTTGGCTGCGGCAACTGGGGAAGGGGTTGGGGGGACGGTGCTGCTGGCATCTAGTGGGCAGAGGACGTGTATCCTGCCACATGTGGGGCAGCCTGCCCAAAAGGAATGACCTGGCCCCAAATGTCAAAAATGCTGAGGCTGGGAAACCCTAACTTAAACACACCCTACAAGCCTCTGAGAGCAATGTCATCTATCACGTCAGAAATGAGGAACGGAGGTTTGGGAGGTGAAGTGAACCTGCCCAAGGATGTGGCTTGACTGAGACTCAAATCCAGGTCTGTGTAGCTCTGAAGCCCCTGGTTCTTCTGCTCTTTACATTTCCAGAAACCTCCAGTCCCTTCATTATCAAATAATCCCCTCTAACAGGGGCCAGTGCTTTGTGGGAAAGAGCATTTTAAACACCTGTGTTTAATTGTGTAGAAGGAAACTTGATCTGATTTTATAGGAGCTACCTCTGCCTATTTCTGTCTCTTTCTTTTTTTAAACAAATAACTTCTTCCTATATCTTTAGGGGCAATTTGTGATGATCAAGGATAATTTGAAGAACATGGCAAACAGGAGGAGTCGGGTCACCTGTGGCTCCCCCACTCACAGGTGGCCTGGGGTGTCCTTGGCTGTTCATGAAGGTGAGCGGAGTTCCCTTGATCTAGTTCCTGGGGGACATGCTGGGGTGGCCCCTGAGGCTGTACTTTGCTACGGGAGAGCAGAGGGTTTTGGGGAATCCAAGTCAGAATGACCCTGCTGGACAGAACCTGTGCAGATGACTGGCTGGGGCAGTCACTGCATCTCTGCGCCCAACGCCATCAGCCAAGGTGGGGAGACATGTTGGCCCTGGAACCACTGGGAGTGCTACAGGTGATAGACCCCAAGGTAACTCATGGTCACATGATTCCCTGGACCCACCAGGGCCACCTCCAGGTTCCTGGGTCCTGGACATGGAATCTGCTAAGTTTAGCCGCAGAGCTGACCATTGTGCTCTCTCTGCCTGTCCTCGCTGCTCATGGGATGAAGTCCATGCTCCTCGCCATGGAAATCCAGGCCCCTTGTGGTGGGCGCCTGCCTCCCTCTTAGACTGGCCTCCTCCCTCTCTTGCACCCCTGCCTGGGCCAATCCCATCAGGCCTGACTGGGGAGGTGTGACTGTCACCCAAGCTGGAAGAAGTGGGCGCAGGGCAGAGAAGCGAAGCATCAGAAGGGTCAGACACAGGTGAGGGACGAGGGCCTGTTCATCCTCTGCAGGTGGGACCCAGGTAGGCGCGGTTTCCACTACCTTAGAGCAAGAAGATAGTTGAATGGGATGGATTATTTAGGAAAACAGACATCTAGGAGCAGGAAGAAATCCCAGAATCACAGATGCAGACCCGAATCACAGCGTTCAGTCCACACGAGGGACAGCAGGGCAGCATCGAGTCCTTGTCAACGGACCTGGATCCTCCCCAGCCCCTCCAGGCAAGACTCCACCCATCAGCCCTGCAGGGTGAGATCCACCGGCTGACCTCTTGTCAATGTCGGTGGCATCAGGGTCGGTGTGGAGACCCGGAGATGCGTTGTCTCTTCCTGGGCTTTCACTCAGCGCAGACCCCATGGCCCCATTCAGAGCCGTCGATTCTCACTTTGTTCCCAAGCCCCCTGCTTGTTTCCATGCTTCCCAGGCCCACCCGGTGTTACAGGCAGCACACGGCAGGAGGGGTCGAGATAGGTGGATACCGGGGGAGTCAAGGGAGCAAGGGATGGCTGGAGAAGTGACAAGTGACATGAAGACATGCGGTGAGAGGCACCTGTTTATCAAACTACAGTTGTTCTGAAAGGGACTCGGGGTAGCTCCTAAAACATGCACTATACACTAAGATCATTCATTCATTCCCTGGGCCAGTGCTTATGGAGCACCTACTATGTGCCAGGCCCGGTGCTGCTGCCGAGATGCACTGAGGAGCGAGAATCAGTCCCCACACTCAGTCTGGGGAAACACATCAAGAGAAGACCCCTCTCACAGTGAGACATGTGCCCTTGTGGTGAGGACATGATGGGGACTGTGTGTGTGTGTGTGTGTGTCTAATGCTGACCCTGTTTCAGGCCTAGAGTGAGGTCTCCTAATGTCCTAGTGAGTTTGGGAATTTAGGAACCATCCTAGTTTTACAGAGAAGGTGACCAAGGCCCAGATGGGGAGAGACTTGTCTGATGTCCTGGACCCAGGTTTTCTGAGTCCCCAGACCTGAGCTCCGGCCTCAGCATCACCCGGCCTCCGGATCCCACAGGGCGATCGCAGCCACAGCTTCAACCCATCCTCATTCCCAGGCCACATGGCCAAGCTTCCCACACGGACATTAATTATACCTCCCGGAGGGTAATTTGCAAGGAGACAGTAAAAATGTGCTATTTAAATAGTGATTATTAAAATAATGCCAGGGGGTTGCCACATAATAGGTAATTATCTTTGGCCTAATTGGGAAAACAATGCAGTCAATTCTCTTTAGCTGTTTCCGCAGAACTGGAGTTAATCCTGTTGAGTAGCATCCTCCGCAGCTTCCACGGGTGTTTGTTAAATAATGTTCCTTTACAGCCGACATGAAGGCTCCTTGGGAACTTCTGCGCCGAGTCGCCAGGGTCTTGGCCTGCATGTCTGGGTAGAGACACTTTCTTTGGACTTTGGGGGCTTTGCTGCCCTTCGACTTGCCTTCCCCTCCTGTCTGTCGGGGCACCCGCATGCTTTTCCATCTGCGTCCAAACATCCACTCACTTGTTCACTTACGGGCTCTTATGATTCACCTCTTCAAATAGCTTTTGTTTATTTCTTTCTTATTATTTCCTGCATCCATTGACCACATGTATTCATGTTAATTTCTTCTTTCCTTCGCTCTGTTTCCTCCACTCCTCCTTCCATCATTTGTCCTTTCATTCATTCATTCTTCCTTCTGTTGTCATTGTGCACTCAGTACTCACCAGCAATGCATTTTGTCATCTCTGATTTCATGAGTTCATTCATTCACTCACTACCAGATGTACTCATTCATTCACTATCTCTTTCATGCATTCATTCATCATTTATGTTTCTTGTTTATGAGTTTACACACTTGTTCATTCATTCATACAACATTCAGTTGTATGTAGATTGCTGGTAATAGCGTGGATTGGGTGTGTCTGTTCCAATGTGATTCCATACGTGTCCATCCTGCACATTCTGGGCCTTTGGTAACAAAAGCCCTAGGACCTTTTAAGTAAGGTTTTATAGTAGTGTAACATACTGTATAAGAAGAAAAGCACACAGGTCACAATTCTGCAAACAGCCATTCCAGTACCTCAGAACCCCCCCGGGCCTTCTCCCTTGGTCACTACCCTCTATGGGTAACCACTGCTGACTTCTAACAGTATAGACTTCCTGTGCCTGTTCTAGAACGTTGTTGTTGTTGTTTGAGATGGAGTCTGGCTCTACTGCCCAGGCTGGAGTGCAGTGGTGCGATTTCAGCTCACTGTGACCTCTGCCTCATGGGTCCAAGCGATTCTCCTGCTTCAGCCTCCCGACTAGCTGGGATTACAGGTGAGTGCCACCACGCCCGGCTAATTTTTTTGTATTTTTAGTGGAGATGGGGATTCACCACATTGGCCAGGCTGTTCTTGAACTCCTGACCTCAAGTGATCCGCCATGCCAGCCTCCCAAATTGCTGGGATTACAGGCGTGAGCCACCGTGCCCGGCCTTGTTCTAGAACTTTGAACAAGTGGACTCACACCGTCTGTGTTCCTACATATGCAGTCCCTTTGAGCAGCTCTATGATCCTGAGACTTATCCATGCTGTTGCATTAAGTTGTACATTATTTATTCTTATTGGTTGGTAGTGTTCTCCGCTATGAAAATACAATTATTTATTTACCCTAGATGGAAACATGGACAATCTCATGATGAACATTCTTTCTATGAGCAGGTGAAGGCATTCTTGTGGGGCATTTACCTAGGGGCAGAGCTGCTGGGTAAAGTCCATGCAGAAGTTCAGCTTTAGTAGATACTAACGGCTTTCCAGAATGATTATTCCACTGTGTGGGATTCACCTTTGCCCACGGACTTGCCCCTGAGCTACCCATACTCCCCATGACCTTGCGTCGAACTTGATCTGTCTCCGGTCCCTCTGGCCCAGCTCCTCAGTCCTCCTTCCAAGATGTTGCCCCTCTCCAGGGCTTTGGTGCAGGTCTCCCTTCCCCCTGGTCCTGCCGTTAGTGCCTTCCGGCCTTGATCTTGTCTTTTTGTCCTGGTGACACATCCTCAGGCCACTCTGGATGATGTCTTCTGGGCCTGGTCTGGCCTGGCTGTCTTCCCATCCTGTGGGTATTCAGGGCTTAATTCTGCTGAGAAAAGTCTGGGACACAGAACACATGTCTCAGAGTGATCCTGCCTGAAGATCAAGGGAACACGGGCATTAACACCCCAGTTCCTGCTGGTCCCTGATTGAAGGCTATTGCCAGGAGTGTTAATTCCCTGGCCCTTCTGACCTGCCCCATAGGAGGTCAGAGTGAGCTTAGAAAGCCTTCAGGTAATGAATTGCAGGAGCTGATCCTTAGAAGTCAGGCCTGGACTAATAGGGTGGGGCCAGGGCTGTGGCTGGGACATCAATAGCGTCTGCCATAACTGTAAAATGTGGGCAAGAAGGCACATCTTAGAGGACATTTGGGAGATTAGCAATGGCTATGGCACCTAGTAAGTGACTTGTAAATGGAACTGAATTTTATGGGGATGCTGAACTTCCAAGCCCAGGTGACTGAGAAGGCTGTGGTGTCAATCTTGGTGGCTGGGGATACAGGCAAGGGGCGGGCTGGAATGGAAGGATGATGAGCTGTTTTGAACAGGTAGAGTTTTGGACATGTTGAGTTTGAGTTGAGAAGACATATGGCAGTTAGAAATAGAGATTGGCTGGAAAGGGCCTGGGGTGGGAGCAGAAGACCCAGGGTGATTCTCGCCTCCACGAATCTCGCCTGGGGCCACAGCAAGCTGACTCCCTTTTCTCATGGTTTCCATCTCACTGCACCTCCCCACCCTGCACAGGGTATAAGCAAGAAATGGTGATGTGTCAAAGGAAGGGTTTGGTCATCAATTGTTGATGAAATATTTTATTTTGAGATTGGTTTTGGGCTCCAAAAACAGACAAGATGATCTTTGCTGCCTTGCCGAGCTGCCTCAGCTCCCGTGTGCACCCACTGTGTGGAAGACACTCAGCTCAGAACACTGGGATCAGGCTACAGTGGGTCAATGTGAGTGGGTCTGGAAGAGGCAAACTCCAAAGGTGACCCTGAGGTGGTGCATGTCCGTGTTCCTCCCCAGCATGTGGGCTGGGGTCCACCTTCTACAGGCAAACGTGCCCCTCTCTTGGGGTCCCTGATCCCAGGGTTAGAGGGGTTGTGGATGGTGATTCTCCCAGCAGCCAGCCGCACAGGTGTTGGCCTTGAAGACCTCATCTCCCAGAGAGTCCCTGCCTAGACCCAGAAAAAAGAGTGAGGTGTCTCATTGTGGTCTCAGGCCCAAGCAGCTTTCTGCGACGGCCCTGGGAGAGCAATGCCAGCTCTCTGCAAGCCCACATTGCAGTTCCTCTCAGCCTCAGCCTTGGGGGCCTTTTCAGAAAGGGGCAGAGCAGCCTCACGTCCCTCATTTTGTATTTCAAGGACTCAGCACTTAGGCATCTGGAGTAGGGAGAGAACATGTCTTCTGGAGCCAGGAGACCTGCAGTTCCCATCCTGGGTGACCTCGGACAGGTCCCTCACCTCTCTGAGTCTCAGGTTCCACAGTGATGAATTGAGTGAAAAGATCCACCTCCTAGAATTATGGGGAGGATTAACGGAGACAATGGGTGGGAAGATGTTTAGCAAACTCTGATCTTTCCATTTATGTGGGAGTGAGTCATTGTCACCGTGGGAAAGACAGGATGGTGTATTTCCTCACTTTTTTCCTTAAATTACATAATCCTCAACTCACCAGGATTCCATTTCCCTGCACTGCCCCTCATTATTGTCCTTGAACTTTGACTGATTTAAAAATGTAAACCTGGAAGGAATTTCAGAGAATGGTGAGTCCAACCCCATTGTTCTAAACACTGGAGAAACTGAGGCACAGAGCGAGACAATGGGCTCAAGGTGCCCCGCTGGTTGTGGCACAGCCACCCAGGAGTCCCAGCCCAGCACCCCTGGGGTCTCTGCAGCCTCTGTCTCGCAGCTCCCTGGGGTCTCCTTCAACTTTGCTTGCTTTGCTTGCCAGATACTCTCTCCAAGATCAAAAGCTAACAGGCAGCAACCTGGATTTCCGCAGCTGGAGGCTAATTTGCCCTGAGGCTGCTTTTTGTTTGTTTGTTTTCTTTTTAGAATTACTTCCACGGCTTAAAAGCTGTATTTTTGAAAACCTAAAGTGGCTGTCAGTTTCTCTCCAAAAGAAAACACGTGATGTGATCTGTCTTCTGTATGGATGTGGCATTACATCTAGTTCAAAGTCCCATCAAACGAATATACTACAGGAAGAAAGGGTTTCATTTGAGAAAATTCAAGCTACCACATACTTAGTTTGCTGCTTAACCTTTTTTATGTATCTTTTTTTTTTTACCATGAAAAAGAAAATAGCTTTTAAAGGTTACCTTTCCCTCAGAAACGATCTGAATGCGTGTAATTTAAGCTTGTGTTGAACATGTGAAATGTTAACATTTCATCACTGTTATAATCCTGCCCTCCTGTCTTTCTCCAGTGCAGGAGACTTCCTCCTTGCTTAGCTTCATGGGTCATTTCTTTTTGCAGCCCAAGGGCTTGACTTTCCACCCCCTCGAGAGAAATGAACTCAGGTAAGGTCAGGCAGCCGGGAGATTCCAATTCACGGCTCCTAGGACTTTCCATATGCGGATCATCATAGCTACCATCGCCTGAGGTCCTACTGTGCACCAGCACTGTGTCAGGTGCCTTTTAATTCATCGTCTCTAACCCTCCCGCTTCCACGCTGATTCTGTGTGCTGTCACCCACTGTCGGGATGATTGCCAGAGATGCCGGATCATCTCCCAGATTCGATGCCACTCTTACCCACTGTGGTCTCCTCTCCACCTAGCAGCAGGAAGGGGCCTTTAAAAATGCCCCTGCCACCACTTCCTTCCTTGCTCACACCCTCCATGGGTGCCCAGCTTCTGCAGGTTAAAGCCCAAGTCCTTCCCTGGTCCCAGACCCTGTGACCTCTCTGACCTCACCCCCTACCCCTCTTTGCTGTCCTCCAGCCACCTGGGCCTCCCTGCTGACCCTGGAGCATGCCAGGCTCACTCTCACCTCTGGGAATCTGCACGTGTGGCTTCCACTGCCTGGGCTGCCCACCCCAGATGTCCTCATGGCTCCCAGCCTTTGGGGCTGTCTCCAAGTGAGTCCTCAGTGAGACCTTTCCTGATCACCCATATAAAACTGCACCCCAACCTCCCGACACTCTTTAGCCCTCCTCTCTGCCTGATGTCTCCTCATCAGTCACCACTGTCACTATCTGGCATATTCTGAATATTTTATTTACATTATTTATTGGCTGCCATCCCATGTAAGCCCTAGAAGGATAGTGATGATGACTGTTTTGTTCACTGCCAAATACCCAGTTCCTAGAACATTGACTGAGACATAAATACTTATTATATGAATGAACTGAAGATTCACATTTGGTGTGGATAGGATTAATAGCATTCAGATTAAAAAAAACAAGTAAACAGATAAATAGTATAATATCAAAGAGCGAGAGGTGCTATGAGGAAAGGAAGGCAGGACTACGTGGCTACTTAGATTGGGGGCCTAGGAAAGCCTCTTCCAGCTTTTGAATGGAGATCTGGATTTTACAGACCAGGCAACAGCCCCAGGGAGTGGACAGCTTGCCCAAGGCCTGGCAGGAGGGGCCTTATGGGATGGGTCTTGAGGCCACAGAGCAAATGTGCCCAGGCTCCTGGGGAGCTCTCCAGAACACCTGAAATGGACATCCTTGGAGCTGATCTTGCTCTGGCCTTCTGCCCACCATGTTAAAGTCATTATTCCATGCATCTCCCTTCCCCATGGGATGGAGAGTGTGACTTGGTGGGGTTCCCATCCATCCATCTCAGGGCCTGGTGCATAGTAGAGCCTCTGCAGAGTTCTCTTAATGAATCAAGTGTGTTATTTCCAGGCAGGTGAGGGCATGTTGCAGCTATAAACATACAAGAATGTCCAGCTGTAAGAAGTCCTGGAAATAACTGAATCCATTTTTTTTTAAGAGAAAACTGAAGCCCAGGGTGGGCCAGGGTGTTGCCCAAAGTCACTTGGTGAGTCAGGGCCAGAGTTGGGACTTGAACCCAGGCCTTCTGCTATTGGTCCTTCCCATGGGGCCACTCTACAGAGAAAGCCAGGGAACCCTGTCTCCTCTGAGAAGAATCCAGGTGACACACAGACAGGACTTCTGCAAACCCTGGTTGAAAATGATATAAAAATGAGGCTGTGCACCTGAAGTTACAAATTCCCTCAACCTGAAAAAATATGCGCTCACCATTAAATAAAAAAGAGCTAAACTAACTTCCAATTCATGACTTCATTTTTTTTTCAAACCCATCAAAGAAGTAAAGTCAAAGGGCAAACAACTGGCCCCAAATCTGAGGAGAGATAGAAGGCTGCAGGGAGAAAGGAGACAGAAATACTCCCTCCCCTGGAATATAAAAACCAAAGCATATCTGAGACAAGTCTCAATCCATTTAGGAAGTTCATTTTGTCAAGATTAAGGACACGCCCCTGACACAGCCTCAGGAGGTCCTGACTACATGTGCCCAAGGTGGCCAGGCACAGCTTGGTTTTATACATTTTAGAGAGACATGAGGCATCAATCAATATATGTAAGATGTACATTGGTTCAGTCCGGAAAGGTGGGACAACTCGAAGCGGGGAGAGGCCTTCCAGGTCATAGGTAGATAAGAGACAAATAGTTGCCTTCTTTTGAGTTTCTGATGAGCCTTTCCAAAGGAAGCAATCAGATACGCATTTATCTCAGTGAGCAGAGGGAGGACTGAGTTCTGTCTTTCCTTTTTCCACAAATTGTGAGGGAGGCATATAGTTTTTGTTGTTGTTGTTGTTGTTCTTTTTATCTTAATAGCTATCTTCTTTTGGAATAGAATGGAGGCAGGTTGGCCCTAAGCAGTTCCCAGCTTGACTTTTCCCTTTGGCTTAGTGATTTGGTGGTCCCGAGATTTATTTTCCTTTCACAGGTAGATGCATCAGAAAGTAGTCAGAAGAGTTCAGCTAGAATAATTAAAAAGTTAGTGAAGGCCAGGTGCAGGCTGGCTGGACAGTGTGAAGCCCCCAAACTGGGGAGTCTGCGCCAACTTTCAGGCTCTTTCTAGAACCCAGGGCATACTCACAGGAAAGGTCAGAAAGAGGTGTAAGAAAGTGTCTGTTACAGTTCAGACAAGGAGAAGCTACAAAAAATTATACTCAGGCAGCCTTTCTCTCCAATGAAACAAAAGCCTTCACCTAGGTAGAAAACGGGAATAAGAACTACTGTCCCTCAGGCACTGGTGAAAGCTTATTTCAGTTGAGGGGAAGAGAAGAAGGGGATCTTTCTTCCTGAGAAAGGGGAAAGGAGCACTCACTGGGCCCAAAACTACAGCGAGGGATAGGAGAGTTCAGAGGGCCACACCCTGAGACGCAGGGAAACGTGGTTGAACTAAGACAGGCTTAATCAGAGCAACAGAAAATACACCCCAGTGGCCCCACACCCCCAACCAAGCTAACAAGCTTCAAGCAAGGAGCAAGTGCAGAAGGCTGCAGGGAGGGGAATGTCTGAGGTCCAGTTAAAGGGATGGCCCCATGCACAGCTTCCTGATGAGGGCCTGAGGCCATGTCCATCCTAGCTGTGCAGCATAAAAGACACCAAAGCCTCCCTTGACCATGCCATCTCCATTGGAGGAGGAGGAGGATAATCAGGCTAGTTTCCCAGGGTGCTGAAGAGAACCAACAGAGGCCTTCACCCAAAAGGCATTGGGAAAATTAGGGAAGAGGAACATTCAGGAGCCATGGTGAGGTTGTTATGCATGACCCCAGAGGTGCTGGCTGTCAGGCCTGATGGAGCAGATGCAGCAAGTTGGCTGAACCAATAGGAATGTGTGGGAGCTAGGAGAGGAAGCGCAATGGTTTGAATGTGTCTCCTCCAAAATTCATGTTGGAACCTTAATCTCCATTTTGGTGTTATCAAGAGGTGGTACTCTTTGAGAATGGATTAGTGACCCATAAAAGGGCTGGAGGGAAGTAGCTGGGGCCATCTTTGCCCTCTGCTTTTCTGTGTGAGGACACAGCAGCAAAGAGCCATGTTGGGAACAAAGAGTGGGCCCTCACAGACACTGAACCTACCGGCACATTGATCATGGACTTCCAGCCTCCAAAACTATGAGGAATAAATTTCTATTGCTTATAAATCGCCTAGTCTCAGGCTTTTAAAAATAGCTGCACAAATGGACCAAGACAGGAAACTAGGACTAAGACTCAGGAAACAGAATTCCAGAGTCAAGATCCATTTGGAAACCACATAGAATCAGAGAACACATCCATAGCAATGAGAGTAGACAGATTTGAGGAGGGTGGAAGGTGAAATTCTACCTGTTCCTAGTGACAGCACCTCCTTTATCTTTCAACTCAGTTTAACACACTCTGTGAGTGCCCTCTGGATTGTCCTATCTGTTTATATGTATGATTTCATTTAATTATTTTACAAATCCTGAATAAGGCAATATTATCATTATTTACAACTAAGGATAGGTAGCCTCATAGACAGAGACTTTCCCATATTCTCTCAGTTGATGTGGTGGGCAGAATCCTAAGATAACCCCTAATAATTCATACCCTTATATAATTCCTTTTCCTTGAGTGTGGACAGGATGTATAACTTCCTTTACTGATTGAGTGTGGTCAAGGTGAAGGGATTTTGCAGATGTAATCAAAACTCTTAATTAGTGGACTTTAAATCAATCAAAGGGGAGGTTATACTGGGTGGGTCAGATCTAATCAGGTGAGTCCTTTTAAAGAAGGTCAGACACGGAGCGCTATAGAGACTTTCTTCAACACTGGCTTTGAAGCAAGCTGCCATGCATTTTACAATCACAAGGAAATGAATTCTGTCAACAACCTGAATGAAATTGGAAGCAGATCTTTCCCTATTTGAGCCTACAAATGAGAACAGGGCTTCGAAGGCACCTCGATTTCAGCCTCATGAGACCCTCAGCAGAGAGCCCAGCTAAGCTGTGTCCAAATTTCTCACCTACAGAAGCCGTGAGATGATAAATAGGTGTTGTTTGAAGCTGTTAAATTTGGAACAATTTGTTATGCAGCAATAAACAACTAATACAGCTGGCAGGTGGCAGAGCTGAGATACAGGAACTTCCCTGTTTCCTGTAAGGTCCACACTTTTTCCACTGCAGACACCCCCACCCCCACTCCCCAACACACATATTCCATTGTTTCCATTTGGGGCTGGACTTGCCCTCAGAGGGAATTCTGATTATTAAACAGGCAGGATGGAAACGGAAAGAGTGACAACCCCATCCATTTTCTCTGACTTCTGGGCAGAGGCAGGTGCTGAATTGGTGTGGCCCCAAAACTCCCAGGAGGAAGGAAAATGCGCACCAGCTGGCGTCACTCAGGGCTGGCAATGACTCCAGGTGCCCATTGGGAGAATGAGGTGAGAGGAGCTCCTGGTCAAGTTATCAAAGAAGACTGGCCTTTGGGTCATCTTTGGCCTTTGGGTCATCTTTGGCCTTTGGGTCAGGGGTCACTGAACCTTGGCTCACCCACTAGATGTGCCTGGGACATTAGGCATCTTCTCTTGATCTCATGTGATTCCATGAATAACAATAGAGCTACCATTTGCTGAGTTTCTACCTCACTCTTCGACAAATACCTATTTTGTGCGCAGTATGTGCTGAGCACTGGGGCTGCAATAGTGAACCCCACAGAGCTTTTAAATGCCAGAGAGGGACCGGCCAGACTCCCAGCTATGTGAACACATTGCTGTGGCCTCTGAGGCCACACAAGGGCCCCTTCTGTTCTCGACTCTCTGGCTGCTTAATTGTAGACACTTTTTTCCCCAACTCATCACATGCTGGCCCTTGGCATTTCCGTATCCTCCGATATTGGGGTGTCGGTGGGGAAGGGGAGGAAAAACAAATGGGCAAACGGAAGACAACTCACAGAGCCAAGGAAGGATTTTCTTCCTGTTTCTTCCCCTAAGCAGTTTAACACAAATTAATTTAAGTACAGCCTGTATCTGATGAAGAAGTCACTTAGATTCATTTTCTTAACCAACTATTTCAAGCCCAGCATTAATCTATTCATCAGCTGCACTCATCAGGAGAAAACATGCTTCTTCAGGACTTTTCCACCTGAAAATAAATGCCTCATTAAGTTAAACATATTAACCTGAGAACAGTATTGAAGTCAGACAGACTAATGAACATCATTATAGGGAAGACGCAACAGTCCTCAGAGGGGCCCCACCCAGCATCGGGGGCTCCCACAAATTCTCTCAGCTAATGCAGGATGTAGGATCATCAAAGGAGGGAGGGAGAGGAGAAAAGGACTCAGAGGGACCAGGGCTGATCCAGGCATGGCTGTCGCCGTGGATATACTCCTGATTCACGCTGGATACTTGTCTGAGAAGGGCATGTAGCCACCCTTATGTGATGTGATGAGTTGCGAATTCCAAGAGAGAAGCTGGTTTTGCCTCCAAAATGAGAGAAGTCAGGCTTAAGTATCAGGAAACTCTGATTCTAGTTCCTGCTCTGTCCTTCAGTGGGGTTGGGAATAATTCCCTGGTTTTCTCCAAATATCAGTGGACTAGATCTAGATTCTTCCAATCTTTATTGAGTCAACCACTATGCTAGGCACTTTCTCATATGTAACTGTGTGGACTGTTACCGAAACCCAGTTAGACATATTTATCTTTTGCCCTAGAATTAGAGAATAGGAAAACCCAGGCCCAGAGAGAAATTATCTGACTTGGTTTGCTAGATCGTTGGGACAAGCAGAGGCAGGAAATGGGGCTCTGCCCTGGGAAGGTCATCCCGAGGGAACTGCATCCACCTTTGCAAGAAAATAGATGTAAAAGAAAGACTGAAAACTTGAGCTTGGTCAGAAGAGTATGACCAACTTAATGAAGGGGCGGTGTGATGCAGAATGCTGAGGAAGCAGGGCTGTTGCGCCTGCAGAAGGAAGAACCTTGGAGAGACAAAAGAAATATTCTCAAATACAGAAAGGACTGTCCTGTGGAAGAGGGAGTACATGCCCTCAGTGTGGGCCAAAGGAAGGTATTTCAACAGCCAAAGCTGTCCAGAGATGGAATGAGCTACCTCCAGAGGCGATAAGCTCCCCCGCTATGGATATGCAAGTAGTAATTAGGTAACTACTTAGTGGGGGTCATAATATCAGGACAAACTAGACAGGAATGACAGTTGTTGTGCTTTTTTCAGGACAATTTCACCTCTCTCTGACCCAGTCTCTCATTTGAAAAAATAGGGATTATAAAGTTACCCACCTCTTTGGGTTACTGTGAGAATTAAATGAGATAGTATATGTAATACACTACATGCATGCTTGGCTGGGAGCTGATGATTTTACCATCAATGCTTGATTTTTATGGAGAGGATTCTGGCATCAGATGAGGTCTTATAGCTTTGCCCACTTCCAGCTCTTGGTGTCTTTAGAAAAGATCTCTCTATGAATGCTCTGAGAATTAGGGGACTGTGCCCACTATCAATTTATTGCCTCTTAGCTCAAATTTCTTCTTTATTTTGTTTTTTTGATACTGAAGCTGGACACTGAAAATTTCTTCTATGCCAGGTGATGTAATGTTACACCTGGTCTGTAGGGGGTGCTGGGGAGACACTGCAAGGCTATACAAGAGGATGGGACTTCTTGTCCGGGTTCTGGGTTTTCTTTGCTTCTTGCTCCTGTGGCAAGACTGCTGGTGGCATTAGAGTGACCCGGTGGCTCTCACCTTCCAGTGAGCTTTGTTATCACCCAGAGGGTGGCTTCCTACTCACTAGCATTGGGCCACTGACTAAGGACCGTTTCTAGTTTGTGGCATCCCCGGGAACTTCTCCTGTATCTGCTGGGCCACAGTCATACCATTTCCAACAATGCTGAATCTTGGCCTTGAACAATGTGACTCTCTTCCAACATCATTCCTTCCTTGGGGACTCTTCTTTGGCCCTAGAGGTAGTAGGCTCTCCCTACGTTTTCTATTTCTACGTTTATTAGCATCCTATTTTATTCCATTTAGTAATTAATCATCTTTTACTAGTTAATAATTCTTTAAATTTTCCCTGTTTGAATTACTTTTGTGATTTCTGTCTCCTGATTGGACCCTGATATGTGGTATCCACCACTCTCTGTGGTATAAATACTCCCGCCATGGCCAATTTCAGATGAGCAATGCTATGTCACTAAATGTGAAGTTTGGGAGAGACACAGAATAACACATCATTATTTAATATTCCTACCATACACATGCAATGTGAGTAAATCATCTCACAAGCATACACAGTGGTAAAATATTATGACGTAATTAGGAATTGATGACTTTTGAGTGTTTATTGCCTTTGGGGTTTTGTTTGTTTGTTTGTTTGCATTCAGGACAACTATTGCCTTTGTTTTTACTGTAATTTATTACATTGTAAGTTAATATCATTTAATTGTCAACATTGTCTGTGTTTAACAACTGGCTGGCAGAGCTCCTGAGCATTCATTCATCATCAGCTCTAGCACACTGCTGTCCCCACGCTTGTGGCCCCATCACCTTGGTTCTTTATTGTATAATTATGGAAAAAGAAACTTGCCTAAATCCTCGGGTTTGTGAAACCACCCAATGCGAAGGCCAGGCAGTCGGCCCCCGCCTCACTCGATCACCCCTCCTAATGCAGTATTTGACACTTTCAATTTATTTTTTACTTCCTTTATTATGAGAAATGATTAAATTTCCAGCATAAATACTCCTTTGCCAAACTGAATTCATCACAGTGTGGGAAGGCAGGGAGAGGCCTCTGGGACTTTGAGCTTCACAGTTAACCCTTCGGCCCTCATGGAGGCCATTACAGGGAGGGCACTGGGTTTTGGAGGCCTCTCTGGACGACCCTACTTGGAACCTCATTGGCGGTCACCTAACCGCTTTGCCTTTCTGTAGCCTCACTCTGGTGGTGGGATATAGGGAGTCACTCTCCCTCTCCTTCCCATCCTCCCTCAGTCCTCTGATCTGCCTCCTGAAAGGTCTCCCCTGGATCAGATTCTCCTGCCCTACCTGGCCCGTGGAAAAGAACGGTGCCGATATGGTATTTTGGTTACTTCCTTCCCTACTGCCCAAGCAGGTGTGCAATGACTGATGTTCACATTGAAAGGGGACATGGGAACAAATAGGCTGTTCACTAACCTGCTCACAGCCTTCAGGGAGCTATGCAGCTTCAGGGCTGAGTCAGGGGAGTCTCCTCCCACCACTGCATGGGGCTGATATGTGGCTCTGCTGAATTTAGTCACCTTCTTTAGACTCCAAAATGCACTTTAATGTCAGTTTTGAAGACTTCCAAACCCTGCGTGTGAATTCTGCCCCAGGACTCCTCCCGGAACAGCCTGGTCAGAGTTTCCTTTCTGTCCGCTCCTGGTCTAAAGCCCTTTCCTCCAACAATTGGCTGCTTAGCACTTGTTAATGGATCTAATAATTTCTTGGAATTGATTTTCTCATATAGAATATACCTGGGAGAAATAAAATAACCATCAAAGAACCTTAAATGAATTACACTCTTGTCAAGAGAAAAAAAGCAATCCACTTGAAGCATGAACTATGAGGGAATAAGGATTTGCTGTGCACCAAGACGGAGGGTGAGGAGGGGGCCCTTCGCGCGGCTGAGCTCGTTACACCTTGGGTCATTTTCTCTGCCCTGTGATGCAGCCTGTCTCTGCTCTGCTCCCCACTGCAGCCCTGTCCCCACAGGGAGAGGGGATGTCTGACTCACTCTCCTACCTTCTCTGAGGGTTGATGGTTTTGCCTTGGAGAACAGAGGTGGGAGGGGTTCTGCTCTCCCGTCAACACCCCTGCCTCTGTTACCAGCGGGTCTTTGTTCTTAGAGCTCCCAAGATGGTGGCAGGCGCTCCCAAGATGGTGGTGGGCCGCTCCCAAGATGGTGGCGAGCCACTCCCAAGATGGCAGCAAGATGGTGGCGGGCTGCTCCCAAGATGGCCGCAAGCCTTTTGTTCTCTGACCTGGGGTTCTTGGCCTCATGGATTCCAAGGAATGGAACCTTGGGCCATGTGGTGAGTGTTATACCTCTATTAGAAGCCAAGGGTCACTGAAGAGAATTGTGGAACCCAGCGACTAGTGTTCAGTTTGATTAGGATGAACCCGGGCATTTAGCTGTGCAGTAACAATGGCGAGCCTCTAGCCCTATGGGGAGCGGCAATCGGCGCCTCACTGGATCAGAAGCACAGTGGACACCCTGCCGGATCCGGAGGAGTGGAAGTCAGCAGTGGGTCTGCAACAGCGTTGATCAGCAGTGGTGGACAGGGAGCAAAAGCTCAGCTCGAGCCGGAACAAACATGGACCAGAAGAGTGTGTTGTTGCAAGATTTAATAGAGTGTAAACAGAGCTCCCATCCAACAGGAGGGGACCCAAAGGGGGTTGCCCAATCTGGCTCAAATGCCTGGGTTTATATCCCAATCATTTTCCCTCTCCCTGTGCTCTCTGGCGATAGATGACTTGATTATTTCTTTACCTCCTGCTTTTAGCCTAATTGGTATTTTAGTGAGCTCTTTTTACTACCTGATTGGTCAGGTGTGAGCTGAGTTATAAGCCCCGTGTTTAAAGGTGAGTGTGGTCACCTTCCCCAGCTAGGCTTAGGAATTCTTAGTCGGCATAGGAAGTCCAGCTAGTCTTGTCTCTCACCTCTGCCACCCATGCCTCTGCCTTCTCTCTCATAGGCCCCATCAGCTGAGGAATGAGCTCCCAGACCTTCCCACAAGAGAGGAGATGGAAAGAGTGAGGCAGACAGGGCATGAGATGGCAGGCTGTTCTGAAAGAGTGCCAGGATAGAAATGCAGGCTGTACAGCGAGGAGTAGGTCCAGAGAGGGATGGGTTCAGTTGGTTATCAGGGCCCAGGGCTCCCCTCTGACAGGTGTGGTCCCAGCCCTGGCTACACAGTGAGTTCCAGAATGCATTCCAGTGGCAGGACATGAGCTGCTCATACACTTTCTGGCCTGGGTGGAGTTAACAGCCTGAGCCTGGATCAGAGAAGGACAGAGATGGAGCCCTGTTTACGGAGCAAGACTTGGCACATTGGATCCATGATCCCACTCAAACTTAGTCTCACTTCCTGGATGGATTGCCGAGGATGAGCTTAGGCAGGTGACCTGTGAGCATCCAAGAAGAGGAGTCGGGAGGGGAGGCTGGACTCCAGGGCCTCTGGGACTTAGACGTGCAAGTACATGCCTTGGCGTTTTGTGCTGGTGCCCTTCATTTCCAGCAGGGCTGAGAGCTGAGGCTAGCAGAGATGTCTTGACCATGCGCTTACTTAACGTACATTTGACTGAGGTCCTACTATGAGCTGAGCACTGGGGAGCAGTGGCAAAATATAGACGCGACCCCTGACTTCTCCAGGCTTAGAGGTAGATGAATGTATAAGTGCTTTTTGTAGTTTATCAAGGGGAAAACTAGGTTCCAAAAAAGGTATTATTTAGAAGTGAGGAACCTGGGATTCAGGGAGGATTGTGTAACCTGACTTAAGCCTCACATTTAGTAAGTGGCAGAACAGGAAGCAGGGCTCACCTCCCAAGCCTGCACGCCTCCCAGTGGGCACTGCTGCCACGTGGGCACCCACACACTCCACTGTCCATGCAGCCACTGCTCTAGGGGAAGCGTGCGGGTGAAAAGAGGTTCTTCCTGTCCTTATTCTCTGTCTTTCTTCCCTAGGGGTGGAGTGGAGCAGGCTAGGCTGGGCCCAGTTTTGGGGCTGGCTTTAGGACTGGACAACTGTTCACCAGCACAGTCCAGGAGGAACCTGGGGCCTAAGCACCTGAGCACTGGGGAGGCCAAATTCCATGATCAAAGCAGAGGGGCTGGGGATGGACCGGCCAAGGGAAAGAGCACCCAGGTCCAGCCTGGCAGCTCCAGATATCCAGATAGCATCAGAGAAGGGCCTCCCAAGAGGTGCCCCAATCCCCAGCAGTGTCCCCTGCTGCCCACCTTTGTGGGCCTGGTGGCGTCCAGACTGGGCTGGGCCCAGGTGCAGTGCAAGGGCTAAAGTGTGTCCCATGCCTGTGTCTCCCGGCATCCTAGTGCTGTTGATGCTCTAGCCACCTCTGTGGCACCAGCCCATACCAGGCCATTTGGCCCCAGAGACATGGACCTGCCTGTTTACTCTAAACAATGTGGCACCCCTGCTTGGCCCTGGCACCTGCAGGACAGCAAGGTGCACCCTGCATGGGGAGCTGTTCAGCCCTGATGGAGGCCATCACAGGCTATTGCAGCGGCTGCAGAGTGGGGCCTCCATTTGCATGTAAGGGAGGTGGGATGCTTTTAATTACTAGCAGCAGGTCTTTGTGTTTACCTCCTGATTCTTTCCTTGAAGGTAATAATTAAAGAAGGTGTATTAAGGAAGTAACAGCCCTGGGGCTCAGAGGGGGAGAAGATGGGGTGTGCTGTAGACCTAGGAGGGGCTTGGCCACCAGGCAGGAGCTGCTGAGGGATGGAGGCTCTTCCATTGCCCAGGCTGTTACCTGTGGGGAAGAGAGGCCCCCAGTCTTGTCTCTGCACTTTCCTTGGAAAGGCTGGGAGGGGGAGCAGGGGATGGTGTCCTGGAGGAGGAGTCAGGCCCACAGGGCTTCCCATTCTGACTCCACCACTTCCTTTCTGTGTGACTTTGGGCAAGCGGCCTCCCCTCTCTGGGCCCTTTCCTCATCTGTAGTTGGGGACGGTGCTTCCATCAGCCCCTTCCTCCCAGGGTGGTTGTGGAGATGAGCCCTCCAATAGGCACAAATGGACACCAGGAGTGCGTGGCAGTGAGTGCAGTGGTTGGGGCAGGGGCTGGAGGCAGTCACAGGTCTGGGATTTAGATCCAAGCTGTGAGCTCAGGCAAGTTCCTCAACTTCTCAAGGTCTCAGCTCCCTCAGCTGAAAAATGGGTTCATAATAGCCCTTTCCTTCAAGGGTAGTGATGAGAATTAATGAGGAGGTGCACACAGCCTGACACAGCTAAGCCCCAAACCAGCAGCAACTGCTACCCTTGCTGTAGCAATGGCTATGGATGAAGAGTCAGACGAACGCTGGCACTCCTGGTCTCCATCAACCCTGACCCCCAGGTCTGAACAGCCTGGTCCTGCTCTGCTCTGCCCTCTCTGCTTCGGGTACTCCCTCAAATACAGTGTCTTTATTGAGAGTGGCCTAGGGAAGGGAGGATGTGTTGCTTACGCCTGGAGTTTGAACTACTTATTCCCAAACATTGTTATCTGTGGTTATCAGTAGAAGCCATTCGTTGCTTAATTTTTTTTTTTTTATTTTTTACGAGGACAGTCCTACTTGAATCAAGTTCCAGAATGAGAGTACACAGCTTCGAAAAGCAGTTTGTAGCAGAAGATGAGAGGGTGCGTGTAAAGCTATGTTTCTAGAATATACCAGAGGAAATAGACATAACCCCAACGTGGCCTTGCAGACCCTCAATGCTGCTCCATACCCGGGGCAGGCGGCTGCTTCCTCCAGCTGACTTTGGGAATGTCATAATGCTCCGTGAGTGTGTCCAGGTGTCCGTGGAAGTCCTCATCTGCTTGTGGGTTTTGGATCATTAGGTGCTTCTTGACTGACTAGTCTACAGCAGAGTTGTATGAGACGTTCTATTCTGACTTCTAAACATTTTTTGGAATATGGCATTTCTGAATGATTGGCAGCTGGAAAGTAATATCCACCATGCACTCATTATGGGCCAGACCTTGGCTAAGTATGAGATACTTGTTACATAATTTTTCCAATAACACAGTGAGGTGGATGGTGTTGGCACCAATTTAGACATGAGGAAACTCAGCTTCAGAAGGGCAAGTAGCCTTGTGGGCTAGCAAGTGGAGCTGTGCAGGGGAAAATGATCAGCATTTCTCAGCAGCCATGAATTACAGTCTCTAGTTTCCAGATACAGAAATTGATGTCCAGAGAAGTACAGTGACTTGCCCAAATCACGCGGCTAGGGAGTTACAGAATCAGATTCCTGCTGGACTCCAGGCTCCATGGTCTCTGCACACTTCCAGCCTCACAAGCTTTTCTTTGGCTTGCCTTTCCTCCTCCCATTTGTCCACATACTGCCAGCAGACTAGGGAGGGAAAAAGGAAGCTGACTTCCCTGAAAGGAGAAGTAATGGTCCTAGGGCTGGAGGAAGGCCGGGTTGACGCCCTCAGTGCCTGCGCGTTTGCAGCTTTCCCCTGGAAGCAGGCACGCTTCCCCTCTAGAGACAGGCCTGGGAAGTCAGCAGGCTCCAATTCCATACTCAATTATTCAACACAAATAAGAGTTGAATTAAAATTTCATGACTCCATTGCTTTTTACCCAAGCATCTATCTGAAAGTGAAGACATTTGTTTGAGTCCAACAGTCTAATTGCTGAAATCTTCATCTGAAGCCTTTCAACTTCCATAAATCATTTTGGATAATAAGCTACCTTGTAATTTCCACAGAGTTCAAAGTGGAGCAGGCCTCTCTGCAGACACAATGCCCCAGGGGCTGTTGGTTGAACGAGTCCCTCTTGAGAACAGGGCTGGGGTTTCACCCAGTGTCTGACGGCCAGATGGTCACAACCTCCGGTTTTAAGAGACAATCTCTGACATTTGCTCAGCGGGATCAATAGGATGATTCCAGGTGAACAACAGCCAGGGAGGATTTAGGAGGTGGACTGCAGCTCGAGGTTGTCCCTGGAGGTTACTGGAAACCACATCTCCCTAGACAGGGCCAGTGGGAGGGAGGGACAGATGTGCGTTCCCTTCTCTGACCCTTCAGTTTCCTTAGGGGCAGGTAGGTGACCTTGGGGCAATGGTGGACTGCAGCTCAAGGTTGTCCCCGGAGGTTACTGGAAACCACATCTCTGTAGACAGGGCCAGTGCGAAGGAGGAACAGATGTGCGTTCCCTTCTCCTCTGACCCTTCAGGTTCCTTAGGGGCAGGTGAGTGACCTTGGGGCAATGACTCAATCTCTCAGTGCCTCAGTTTCCCCATGTGGAAGGCAGAATGAATGAATCCTCCTGTCAGGGTGGTTCTGAGGGCCACGGGGGTGGGGCTATGGGCAGCTGTCAGCATGGTTCCTGGCAGCAGGTGCTCAAATCTGTTAGTGCCAGTGACTCGAGTTGGGTGCACAGATGACCGTTGACGGGGGTGAGGTGTGATGTGGTACCCTGACTTCCAGCCCTCACCTGTCCCACTACTGACCATCTGAGGAGGCCCCGGGCACCCCTGGGCAGCAGGAGAGTGGGTCGACATTGAGATAGCCCAGAGGTGAGACTCAGAGATGTGGGCAAGGGACCTTTCTGCCCAAACAGAAAAGACGGCTATGGGGCAGCCTCGACCACCACTGATGGGAAGGAAGACTCAGCATTTAGAGAGGCAGGGGCAAGTGAGTGATGACCAGAAGGTCAGGTCAGACATTCCAGCAACAAAGCAGACAGAGTGCAGTGTGTCTTCAGGCAGGCCAAGCTCCACCCACCACGGGGGCTGAGGGCAGGTGAGGAGGGTGGATCCTGACTGGGGGTGAAGCAGGGCATCCCTGAGATGGGAGAAAAGGCACAGAGCCCGAGTTCAGAGCCCAGCTCAGAAGGAGGCCCCCAGGTCCTAGCAGGTCCCCATGGCACTCACCCTGGAGGGCTTGCTGTGATGGAAGAAGGGATGGCACTTGGAGAAGAGCTAGGGAGCCCAGTGGGGCAAGGTCTCAGAGACTTCAGGACATGCTGTGGGGCTGTGGCCACAGGACTAACTCTGGAGAATCTCAGGGAAGGGGAAAAGTGAAGGGTGGGAGGGTCTGGACAGGATGCAGAGCTGACCTTTGGGGAATATTATGGCCAAGGAGAAGTACGGGGATTGGGTTCTGGGCCTCACCCTGCTTCTGAGTCACTGTGTGACACAGGACAAGCCACTTGCCTTCTCTGAGTTTGGTCTGCACATCTTAGAATAAGAGATATTAACTAAGGGATCTCTGAGACCCCTCTCAGCTCCCTCAGAGGGTCAGGCCTTGTCTCGGTATAGTTCTGTGTGATGCCCCCCTCCCTCCCCCTACACCCCACCCTCTACCTTATCTGGTAAGTGGCTTTCTAGCTCAAATTGCCTTCTACCAAAGGAAGGCAAGTCAGCACCGTGAACGCACAGTGCTGACTCGGCAGCCCTCCAGATCACTGTGTGATGCCGGGCGCAGCAGTAACAGGGATGCTCGGTTCATTAGAGACCGGGGCTAATATGTCCTCACCCTTGGAGATGCCATTACAGGGTGGTTTCTGCAGCTTCCTCTGCGGGAGGGACGAAAACAAGGAGAATGGGGAACAGGAGATGAATCTGACTCATACCCCCAGAGGAGAGCTTGAGGGTAAAGTTTTGTGCTGGTCCCAGCTTGGAGACCTAGGTGCTGGTGAGGGACAGTCATTGGGCTCTTCCATTTCCTGTGACAGGAACCTCAGAGGAACCCTACTTGAGTTCAGAAGGGATTTTTTGGATTATATAAACAGAGGAGCTCTGAGACAGGGGAGCCGTCAGGAGCACCTTGACTCAGGCGCTCAAATGATGCCAGCAGGACCTGCTCCTTTTTTTCACCATCTTTTAGCATTTCTCTACCATGCAAAGCCATCTCAAGTCCCCCTTCCTAGTGGTGAGATGGTTTCCATCTGGACTGGCACTCAGCAGAAGAGAGAACTTCTTTTCCTCATGGTTGATCAAAAGTTCTAGGCCACTGGCTCTAAGAACCACAGCCCCATCCCTGAATCACCAGAAAAGATAGAGGCCTGGAATATGTCAATCAGGGTCTATCCCATGAGTGAGCTTAACCCCATGTAGACTGAGAGTTGGGGAGAGGGCAGTTTTATCAGTAAAAGAATAAAAGTGTACTAGGCCACCAAAACCCATAGATGCCTGGAGTGAGTTTGGGGCAGGGAGCAAGAAAAGAAAACGTATTAACAGAAACAAAAGGGTGGATAGGAAAAATACAAATATTTATGCATCCTGGATTGATTTCATTTCACTTTCCCAATAATACAATGATATTGGAGCTGTTATAATCCTAGGTATAGAATTCTCGGTGTTTAGAGTTAGAAATACCTTCAATACTCTCAGACCAACTCTATATCCTTATTTATGTATTTTAATAGACAACTAAAAAAATTATATATCTCTATGGTGTACAACATGATGTTTTAAAATATGGATACATTGTGGAATAGCTACACTAAGCTAATTAATATATGCATTACCTCACATACTCATTTATTTGTGGTGAGAATACTTGAAATCTATTCAATGTCACTTTTATAGGCAGGTTGTCAAAGACCCAGAAAGGTTAAGTGACTGTCTCCAGGTCACATGCCTCAGGGTAAGATGGTGGAGTAGGGAATCCATCTTCCCATCTAAATAGCAGTTGCACTAGCAAAATCTTCTGATATAACTATTTTGGAACTCGAAAGTCTATGCAAAGGCTTGAAAATTAGAGGGAAGGCTTATGTAGTACATCACAGCTGATTTCCCTCAACTTCAGCTCTTAGTTGGGTAGCAGCTTCCAACCCTCCATCCCATAGCCATGTGGCAGGTAGTTGTGCATGTGCTCCAGGAGCAGCTTGCATGCAGCCTGTGGGAGCCTGGGTGGACAATAAGGACCTTGCCCTTCAAATATTGGGGATCTAGCCAGTCTCAGTGGCTCATGCCTGTAATCCCAGCACTTTGGGAGGCCAAGGCGGACGGGTCACCTGAAGTCAGGAGTTCGAGACCAGCCTGGCCAACATGGTGGAACCCCGTCTCTACTAAAAATTCCAAAAAAAAAAATCTAGCCAGGCATGGTGGTCCATGCCTGTAATTCCAGCTACTTGGGAGGCTGAGGCAGAAGAATCGCTTGAACCAAGGAGGCAGAGCTTGCAGTGAGCTGAGACTGCGCCATTGCACTCCAGCCTGAGCAACAAGAACAAACCTCCATCTCAAAATATATATGTATATACTGGGGATCTATGCTCTGATTGCTGATTTCTTCTGATTGTTGAGATGCAGTAACAGCGATGCTCGATGCAGACAGTGGTGAGCAGCCATCGTTGCAATCTTTACCACCATTGTTGCAAGCCCCTACCCTTCTGGCTGAAGAGACTTTCAGAGAATTTAAAGGACTGGCACACTTTTCTCTTCATTATCACTTCTTCCTCTTTTATGGAGCCAGACGTTTAAGGATGTGGACATTTTGATGCGATTGCATATACAAAGGAATTTAGAAAGTCACCACACATATCCAGGAAACTTCACATGCCCTGTGAAGTTTTTTGTTGAAAATTAAACATTTGAATCTTATAGTGTAGTAACTCTGGAAATCAGATTCTCTCCTTCAGGGTTTGCTTTTTAAAAATTTGTCATAGGCTGTCTTTGAGCAGGGATCAGGCTGAGGCAAATACTTAAGGTCTTCTCAGATCTTGCTTCCTGCCTTTGAACATCAGACTCCAAGTTCTTCAGCTTTTGGACTCTTGGACTTACACCAGTGGTTTGCCAGGGCTCTCAGGCCTTCGGCCACAGACTGAAGGCTGCACTATTAGCTTCCCTACTTTTGAGGTTTGGAGACTCAAACTGGCTTCCTTGCCCCCCAGATTGCAGACGGCCTGCCATGAGACTTCACTTTGTGATCGTGTGAGTCAATTCTCCTTAATAAATTCCCTTTCATATACACATCTATCCTATTAGGTCTATCCTTTTAGGTAACCCTGACTAACGACTTGCCATTTCATATTTATATTTGTTAGCTCGCTGGATCCATACATGGGTTCCTTGGCTGTTGTGAACTGGCCGTAAGAGGCTAAGTGCCTGCCCCAGGCCCCACAGCGAGGTGTTGGCTTAGCCAAGCTATCCCCAGAGCATCCAGTGGCTCCCTGAAATTCGTTCTTCTGACCTCTTTGTCTGCCTCTCTTTTTCTCTCTGTCCCAATTCTCTGCCTCTCCAGATTCCCAGACCAGCCCGGATCAGCACATTCCTGCAGCCTGGAAAGGAGGTGGCAGTGGTTTATCAGTTATGTTGCTGACACCACTTTCAGCTTGAACTACTTTAAACAAGTCTGGTATTCAAGTCCAAACTCAACAAACCCCCAGCCACACTCCTGTGTCACAGCCCCTCACTCACATTCTGCTGGTAGATGTTCACTGGGAATAACCTTAGTGGAGGATATTTGCACAACATTCATTAAAATCCAGATGCATGTGGATTTGACTCAGCAATTTAAATTCTACTAGTAAGTCATTTCAACTCATAGGAATATTTATATATTCAAGGATGTTCACATCATGTGTAAAAATGTAATATCAAAAATTTGAGATAATCTAATGTCTATTCATAGGAGATTAATTACATAAATAATGGCACATTTCTGGCAGTCATTAAAAGATAATAAGCGTGAGTCCTATGCACTGGCTCAGGAGGCCGTTCATCATATTTTTTAGTAAAAAAGTTTGATGAAAAATATGAACTGTCTGCTGCTTCTTTGCATAAAATTTCTGATCATTTTGAACGTGCACAGATAAATATCTTGAAGGATGAACACTTGTACTAGGAGACCCTTGAGGAAATCCTTAATGTGTCTGACACTCTCTGATAACAAGAACTATCTGAGGCCATTTGTGCTCAAGATTACCTTCCCCCTCTCACTGTTCAAGGTCATTGCCCCAGAATTCCTCTGCTCTCTTTCCTGCATCATCCATAGGGTCATTACCGTCATGTGCCAATACCACATTATCTCTCCAAACTCAAAAAATAAAACAACCCCAAATCAAAACCAAAACGAACCCTCCTCTGCTACCTTTGCTTTCCTTTACATGAAAGCACCATACCTGCTCTCTCTAATTTTCCTCCTCCCATTTTCTTTTCATTTCACTCTACTGGGATTTCAGCCCTCACACTCCACCAAAACCACTCTCATTAAGGTCACCAATCATCTCCTCATTGATAAATCCTATAGTCAGCTTTCAATGACTCTTGACCTGTGGTCATTTGGTAAGTGGCTTACTCCTCCCTGAAACCCTCTCTCCCCTTGGCTCCTGGGATCCCCTCTTCTCCTGGGTCTCCTCCTATCTCCCTGGCTGCTCCTCCTCTATTTGCTTTGCTAGTTCCTTCTTGGCACCTTGACCAGTATCCCTTGAGCTGTCCCCAGGCTCTGTCTTTGGTCCTCTTCTTGTCCTTTCTCACTCCCTTGGACCTTTACATGCCATTCCTATGCAGATGGCTCCCCAATTTACATGTCAGCCCAACACCTCCCTGAACTCCAGGCTTATACATCCAGCTGCCTACTCACCATCTCCCTCATCTCGGTTAAAGCAACTCAGGCCAAAAACCTGGAGCTGTGGTGGACCCGTCTTGCTCTCATACCGCATGTCACATCTATCAGCAAAGCTACTGGTCCTTTTTCAAAACATCTCCAGAACTGACTGCTTCTCATCACCTCCACAGCCACCTCCTGGTCTTCCATACCAGTCTCCGCCCCCTCTCTCCTGGATGATTGCAGTGGCCTCCTAACTGCTCTCCTCACTGCCTCCCTCCCCACTAAGAATCTCTTCCTCACAGAGCAGCAGAGTGATCTCATGTCATCCTATTTCACTTGTCAGATTCTATCTCTCCTCTGCTGATTCTCATTAGGTCAGAGAAAAATCCAGAGTCCTTACAATGGACCATCTGCCCCTACAGGGACTGAGCCCCGAACCACAACCACCTTGCTGACCTTGGTCCTGCTGCTCTCCCCCTGCTCCCTTTGCTCCGGCCACACGGACCTCGTGCTTTTCCTTGAACATCCCAGGTCTGTCCTGCCCAAGGGCCTTTGCACTTGCTGCTCCTCTGTCTGGGGCCCTACTCCCCAGACACCTTCAAGGTTTGCCTCCTAAGTCTTTAGTCTTTGTTCAAAAGTCCTCAAGGAAGTCCACCTGCCAACAATTTTTATTTATTTATTTATTTAGAGACAGAGTCTCGCTCTATCACCCAGGCCAGAGTGCAGTGGCACAATCTCAGCTCACTGCAACCTCCGCCTCCCAGGTTCAAGCAATTCTCCTGCCTCAGCCTCCAGAGTAGCTGGGATTATAGGTGCACGCCACCACGCCTGGCTAATTTTTTTTTTTTTGTATTTTAGTAGAGATGGGGTCTTACTATGTTGCCCAGGCTGGTCTCTATCTCCTGAGCTCAGGCAATCCGCCCGACTCAGCCTCCCAAAGTGCTAGGATTACAGGCGTGAGCCACTGCACCCAGCCAATTTTATCTAAAATAGTACCTTCCCTAGCCTCTCCAGCTACTCCCTGTCTCCCTCCCTACCTAGCACCTTCCAACATACTATGTCATTCACTTATTTTTCTTTATTGTAAATTTAATGACTTACAGATAATTCAGTAATTTGATCTGTTTTATTCTCTGATTTACCCAGAACACCCATCTCAGTTCCCGGAACCGAGCAGATGCCCAATTAATATTGGTTGAATGTTTAAAGGAACAAAGGCAACTATTTTCCCTTCTCAGACAGGATGACAGGATGACAAAGCTATGAATAACATAGGTTGTTCTTGTACAAAGTTCTGCAGCACCCTGAGTCCCTGTAGGAAAGATCACATATCTGCAGAGAGAGAAGAGTAGATGACTGGTGTCTGGGTACTTTCTAGAATGTACTTGCTTTAGAAATTGTGTCTGCCTCTTTTCAATGTTTTCATTGAAAATCTCAACCTAAATAAACACAGAGAGATTCTGCAAATATAATGAGTTTAACTGGGAGTGAGCATTGCAGTGTGGAATATGTGTGGCATTATAAACTATGGGCCTATTCAGAGAGGCAAAGGGTAAAAAGGGCTTTTAAAAGAAAAATGGGGAGGGTTACATAAGCTGTTTTGAAACAATTATCCTTGGTTATGAGGATTAATAACGAGAGTGGCCCAGGCAGTTGCTCAGCAGATGTCCTGGCAGAAGTATTGTTTGGGTGAGGTTGCAGTGACTTTTGTGCAAGGTTCTGATTTGTACAGTCTTTTGTGATACATCTTTGTTATCAGGCAATCGTGCATAAGGACCCTCCCTTTATAGTTTTTCCCAGTTCCGTTTTGTTACAGTTTGACCAAACGACTTCATTTTGATTCTGACAACTTTTGCAAATAGAAAATTTTTAATGGTGTCTTCAAGGAGATAAGATAGGTGTTACGAAATATTAGCAATGGCCTGAAGCAGTCTGAGAAAGGAACAGAACCCATCCCTCCCCATCTTGGTCTGCAAGATGGGGACTCAGAAGGATCCTTGTCTTGAAGACAAGGCTCAGCTGAAGGGGAGGCTGAAGGGGAGCTTAGCCTTCCCCAGTAACCACAAGATCCAGTGATCTGTGTCAATTCTGGGGACGTAGACCAGTCAGAAAATCGATAGCCAACCCCCATCTTTCATGATGAGGGCCAGGGCAGCATTTCCCACAGGATCAGCAACAAAGAAACCCTTTGGGCAGACTGGCATTGTGTGCCCAGAAATTTCCTACTTATTGTGATTTTTAAAAAATGACCAGGTGCAGTGGCTCACGCCTGTAATCCCAACACTTTGGGATGCCGAGGTGGGTGGATCACCTGAGGTCAGGAGTTCAAGACCAGCCTGGCCAACGTGGTGAAACCCCGTCTCTAATAAAAATACAAAAATTAGTGGGGTGTGGTGGTGGGTGCCTATAATCCCAGCTACTGGGGGAGGCTGAGGCAGGAGAATTGCTTGAACCTGGGAGGCAGATGTTGCAGTGAGCCAATATCACACCATTGCACTCCAGCCTGGGTGACAAGAGCAAAACTCTGTCTCCAAAAAAAAAAAAAAAAGCCCTGAGTCCTTTCTGGGGCTGAGCAGAGAGACAGCCCTAACCTAAGCAGTTCCTAAAACATCCCCACATTTTAATAACCAGTGTCTTGAAGGAGTAGGAGTGGAGAGATCATCAGGAGAAGATTTAAAATTTAACATTTTCTCTTCTGTGGCTGTTGGCATTGTTTTATCTTTGTACCGTATGTGTGCATGTATTATTTATATTTTGGCGTTGTTTTACCTTTGTACTGTATATGTGCGTGTACATTTGTACTGTATGTGTGCATATGTGTGTGCATACACATGTGCGTGTGTGTGCATACACATGTGCGTGTGTGCATATACATGCATGTGCATATACATGTGTACATACATGCATGTGCATATACATGTGTATATACATGCATGCGCATATGTATGTGCATATATGTGGATGTGTGCATGTGTGTGCATATTTGTGTGCATATGTGTGCATAAACGTGTGCATGCATGTGTGCACGTGTGTGTATGTGTGTGCATATACATGTGTGCATGTATGTGTATGCATATGCATGCATGCACATGTGTGCATATATTAACGTGTGCATGTGTGTGCCTATGTGTGCATGCATGTGCATGTGTGTGCATATAAGTGTGTGCATGTGTGTGCATATATGTGTGTACGTGTGTGCGTGTGTGTATGTGTATATATTAACCTGTGTGCATTGTGTGCATATATTAACATGTGTGCATGTATGTGCATGTGTGTGCATGTATGTGCATGTATGTGTGCACATGTGTGCATACGTGTATATGTGTGTATCTGTGCATGCATATACATATGTGCGCGTACGTGTGCATGTGCATGAATGTATGTGCGTGTGTGTGAATATTAACGTGTGTGCATATATGTGGGTGTGTGCATATATATTAGCATGTGTGTGTGTGCATATATGTGTGTATATTAAGGTGTGTATGTCCCAGCTTCCTAAGTGAGGTTTATTTACAGTAGAAAGGGATTCTACAGTTTACAAAAGAATTTGCCAAAGGCTTCTTTGAAGTGCTGTGCTCCCCAGGGACTAGCAGAAAAGCTTTTGATTTATAAACCCTTCCCTTGCATGCTCTGAAGCAACCCTTAAACACATGGTCAATTTCCATTTCAAGTTCTGTTCAGTTTAAGCCACAGTCTCCCAAGTTGCAGTGTGGAGCACTGTGCTTGGCATAGTGGGGGAACAAAGATGAAGACTTATGTTCAAAGAGTAACTGGCACTGTCAACTCTCTCACAGAGGAGACCTCTAACGACCTTTTCAGAAACTATTGCCAGGTACAATTTAGCGAGAACTCTCGGTATCATTCATAAATCCCACGAAGAGGGCAGATGTGCTCTGGTCTCTGGTCTCCCAGGTTGTTGGGGCCTCCGGGAGTCTCTGCTGTAGTCAGAAGGGAGGTGAGAGAGTGATGGTGAAGGAGGAACAGCAAGTCCGCATTCCTTATCAACACCATCATGGTGCAGAACCCACAGAAAGAGCCCTGCAGTACAATGAGGGAGAATTTTTGAAATTATGACAAAAGATGTTACAGGCAACTTGAAAAAGCAAGTCCCAGTGATGCCTGGGGAAGGCAAGGAGGGAGCAAGAGGCCTTTGGGAGTTATCCGTGTCCTCAGCCAACCTGGTAGTTTACTTCCCTTGCAAGCTCCTTCATACCCTGGCCATCAGCAGCCTGCCTGTGCTGCCGATGTTGTCACAGGGGGAGGCAATGTGGGACAAATTGCAGTTATCCCTGAAATTTCTTTCTTTCTTTCTTTCTTTCTTTTTTGACACAGAGTTTTGCTCTTGTTGCCCAGGCTAGAGTGCAGTGGCACAATCTTAGCTCACTGCAACCTCTGCCTCCCGGGTTCAAATGATTCTCCTGACTCAGCCTCCCGAGTAGCTGGGATTACAGGCACGCACCATCAAGCCCAGCTAATTTTTTGTAATTTTAGTAAAGATGGGGTTTCACCATGTTGGCCAGGCTGGTCTTGCACTCCTGACCTCAGGTGATCTGCCCGCTTCAGCCTCCCAAAGTGCTGGGATTACAGGCGTGAGCCACCGTGCCCAGCCCTAAATTTTTATTTTATTGTTCCTACTTGAAATGAGTTTCTCTATTGATAAAATCTTTTAAAGCAAGGATATATTTCTTTTTAAAGTAGAAAAGATACAATAAAAGCTTTAAAAAAACAATGAGAAAGTGCAGAACCCACCCTATTGGGTCTTTGTGAGGATTAAGTGAGATGATACCACGCCCAGGGCACAGTGTCTGCAAGTGAGGAGAGTGAGGTCAGGGAGCCGCCAAAGCCTCGTTGCTGCTGTGGCTGTGTGGTTGTGGTTGTTGCTGTTGGACATTGAGGGGTTTAGTAATATTGTTGCGGTGGGCCTTTGACAGGTAGTTTTACTTCTCCACGCCGTGGCTAAGTCCTCAGTAAAATCAGAACACGCTCTTCCCAGCCTGAAAGTAGGATGATGGATTGGAAGACCTTATAATACCATTTCAAATGTCCGAAATCTCTGTTTTTATGGCTATACTGGGTTTGGTGACCTTTGATCTTAATGCAATGGAAGGGCAGGGGGATGATATGAAGTATCCCATCTGTTTCTGCATAATTCAGTACCTACATTCACTCAGGCATTCGAGAAACAGGTATGCAGCTTCTGCCTTATTCCCATTGTATCAATGAGGAAACTGAGGCTTATCATCCTCGTTATATTATGCAGTCTTAATCCCTCTCTGTGCAGGCAGTGGGCTCTCTGCTTGCATTGACTTCGATATCACGAGCTCAAGGAGTTGCACGGGAAATCGGGATTTTGGTAGCTTGAAATAAATGGCTCCCTTGAATGGGCTGTGTCTTCCTGGGTCATTGCCAGCAAATCAATATTTGACTGTGCCACCCAGGGTGGTGCTCACCTCACCAACACTTGCCACCTAAGAAGTTACAGAGAAGATCAATAATCTGACAAAATCTAAATAAAAGTGTCTCAAGTAAACCAGAGGGGAGGAGATGTGCAGGCAGCTCTTGGGGAGTCCATAAATCTGGGCTGATAAATTACCTGGGCAGGTGCCTCTGCCACCAGCATCCTGGCTTAGGACAGGAGCGGCATAATTACCTCTCTGGTGGCAGTTATCTGGAGTGAGCCAATCCATTTTTCTTTTTTATTACCACTGAATTTCAGGAAAGTGTCCTCTGCAGGCCCCTTTTATCTAAATGTTGGATTTATTTGACGACTCTACTAGGTCTGATGACAAGGGCCAGAGCGTGCCCTGCAGTAAGGAGGACTCGGTCCCCGAGCCTGCCGTGTGAAGGGTGCTCTCAGAGGGCATGATGGGTGGGTTGCTAGACAGCCAGCCATTCATAACCATCATTCCCATCAGTGGTGCCATTAATTTTCCTTCCTTCCCTGTTTCCCTGCTCAGTGGACTGGCTGGGCCCAACTCAAAGCAGCGGGAAGAGGGTGATAATAATTCAGGATTTTAAGGAGGATTTCTCTGCTGAGACGGGTAGGAAAAGGGGCAACTGGCCAGCAGGGCTATTTCCCTGCATCCAGCTCTAAGCTCCTCCTCCTCTCTGCATGTTCCGTTGCAGTCAGAGCCCCAACAGGAACTGGCTCCCATCGGCAAAGTCACAGATTCCAGGATGTCCTTTTCTAAGCAAATTGCCCCAGCTCCCATGACACTCTAGGGCCCAAGTTGCCTGCCAAAGTTAGATGTCTTTTCTTTCAGGCCCCTTGCCTAGGCATTTCTGAGCAATGTCAGCTTCCCTGTAAAGCAGCCAAGTTAATTTTATAAAATATAGATCAATTCCATGTCCTCATTCCATCCAGGAGGAAGGAAGAACAAGAAAACATGAAAAGTAGAAGCCTTCCCTTTAAGGACAACCTGTATAGTGCACACAATTATTTGTATGCCATTGGTAGGAAATGGTCACACGCATGCACCTTGCTGCAGGGCACACTGGGAAAGTGTAGTTTTTATTTTATGCAGTTTAAATCTCAGGATCCGTAATGAAAGGAAGAAGTGGAGAATATAGGGGGGTGGGGTGGGGTGGGTGGGAAAGGGCTGGCTGGCCACAGTAAGGGGAACACGTAACAGGTGTTTTGGAGATTTGAGGTGAGGCTGGCAGTGGAGTGGGAAAAGAGATATGTCTATTCTGTCTTTTTTTTTTTAACCTTCCTGACTTCCTGGAGACTCCATTCTTTTCCTTTGACCTTTCTCAACCTTGACACGGGTATGTGGCTTTTTTCTTTTTTCTTCTTCTTTTTTTTTTTTTTGAGATGGAGTTTTTTGCTCTTGTTGCCCAGGCTGGAGTGCAATGGCGTGATCTCAGCTCACCACAACATCTGCCTCCCAAGTTCAAGCAATTCTCCTGCCTCAGCCTCCTGAGTAGCTGGGATTACAGGCATATGCCACCACACCCAACTAATTTTAGTATTTTTAGTAGAGATGGGGTTTCTCCATGTTGGTCAGGCTGGTCTCGAACTCCCGACCTCAGGTGATCCACCCACCTTGGCCTCCCAAAGTGCTGGGACTACAGGCGTGAGCCACGGTGGCTTTTTTCTTATCTTAATTTATATTTTCCAAAGTGCCTCCTAGGCCATCTAAAGCTCTGGGATTCACCAGACTGAGACCATATGGAAGTTTAAAGAAGCTAGTTGTTGGGATCCACTCTGTGCCGGACACTATGCTGGGTGTTGGGAATACAGCAGAGATTAAGACACAGATACACCTTTCCCCTCCTGGAATGGGGACTATAGCATGAGAAAATCACACAAATACACATCAAATGATAACTGTGACTTCTGCTTCTGGCTAAGATGGAATAACAGGGACTGGATTTCCCATGCTGCCAAAAACAACTAAAAAAACTGGAAAAAATATATAGAACAATGTTTTTTAAACATTAGGCACCAAGCAAAGAGGGCACAATGATCCCTGAAAGGCAGGAAAGAAAAAGGCAAGCCCTGTGAGTATTTCAGCTTTGTAGATCAAAAAACGTTTTTATTTCTCCTTTGTTTCTGAAAGGCATTCTTTTAGCGTTTAGAATTTTAGAGCCTTTTAAAATATTTATCCACCATGTTCGCACTTAAATAATTTCTGAGGAGAATCTGCTGTCATCCATATATTTGCTCCTCTGTGCATAATGTGCCTTTTTTCCCTTTGGCTGCTTTTAAGATTTTTTAAAAAATCACTGCCTTTGAGCCCTTTGATTAGGATGCAATGTATTAGGGTTCTCTAGAGGGACAGAACAAATAGGATAGATGTATATATGAAGGGGAGTTTATTAAGGAGTATTACTCACATGATCACAAGGTGAGGTCCCACAGCAGGCCGTCTGCAAGCTGAGGAGCAAGGAAGCCAGTCTGAGTCCCAAAACCTCAAAAGTAAAGAAGCCGGCAGTGCGGTCTTTAGTCTGTGGCCGAAGGTCAAGAGTCCCAAAGCTGAAGAACTTGGAGACTGATGTTCAAGGTCAGGAAGCATCCAGCACGGGAGAAAGATGGAGGCCAGGAGACTCGGCCAATCCAGTCTTTTCACGTTTTTCTGCCTGCTCTTGTCCTGGCTACACTGGCAGCTGGTTAGATTGTGCCTGCCTAGATTGAAGGTGGGTCTACCTTTCCCAGTCCACTGACTCAAATGTTAATTTCCTTTGGCAACACCCTCACAGACACACCCAGGAACAATACTTTGCATCCTTCAATCCAATCAAGTTGACACTCAGTATTAACCATCACATGTGACTTGGTGTTTTTGTCTTTCTTGGGTTTTTTGTTTGTTTGTTTTTGCTTGGGATTTATTGTATTTCTTCGACCTGTGGGTTCATACCTTTTATCAAAATTGGAAAATTTGTAGCCATTGTCTTTTCAAAGTTTTTTTTTTCCTGTTTTGAAGACATTAATTACCAGCAGATAGACACCACAAGAAATGTTAAATAAAATCTTTCAGGCAGAAGAAAAATGATACCAGGTGAAAATATGGATCTCACAAGGGAATAAAGTGCACTGGAAATAGTAATTACACAGGTTAATATAACATTTTCTCTTACTATTTAAATCTCTTGAAAAGGTCATTGATTATTTGAAGACTAATAACAACAATGTAGTGTTGGGTTTACAACATATGTAGAAGTAAAATGAATGACATCAATAACATAAAGGCATAGAGAAAAGAAATGGAAGTATACTAGTCCAGGGTTCTCATATGTGAAATGGTATAATACTTGAAGATACACAATGATAAGTGAAGTGGGCATAATATAAACCCTAAAGTAACCACTAAAATACCAAAACAAAGAATTATAGGTAATAAGCTAACAAAGGAGATAAAATGGAATCAGAAAAATACTCAATTATTTAAAAAGAAGGCAGAAATAAAGAAAAAGTGAACAAAGAACAGTTGTGACAAACAGAAAACAAAACATAAAACACAGTAGTTATGTGTAAAAACTAAGTGTATTAATAGTCACATTAAAATGAAAATGGTATAAACACCATCAATCTTAAGTGTGGAAATTCTCAGATTAAAGAGCAAGACTCGACTATATGATATCAAAAGAAATACACTTTAAATATTAAGGTACAAACAGATTAAAAGTAAAAGGATAGGCTGGGCACAGTGGCTCACACCTGTAATGCCAGCACTTTGGGAGGCCAAAATGGGAGGATGGCTTGAAGCCAAGGGTTCAAGACCAGCCAGGGCAACATAGTGAGACCCTATCTCTGTAAAAGATACAAAAGTAAGCCAGGCGTGGTGGCGTACCTGTAGTCCCAGTTTCTTTAAAGGCAGAGGCGGGAGGATCACTTCAGCCTGGGAGGTCAAGGCTGCAGTGAGCTGTGATTGCACCACTGCACTTCAGCCTGGGTGACAGAGCAAGATCCACTCAAGAAAAAATAAAATAAAAGATAGAAAATGATATTTCATGCTAGCAATAATCAATAAAAAGCAAGAGTGGCTATATTATATCAGAATAGATTTCACGGCAAAGAATGCTATTACCAGGAATAAAGTGGGTCATTTGATAATGATAAAGATTTCAATTCATCAAGAGAATATGAGTCCTACACTCAGATACATGAACAAGCAGAGCTTAAAAATAATGAAACAAAAATAGAACTGCAAAGAGAAATCGACAAATCTATATAGTGAAAAACTTTCATATCCCTCTTGTCGATGAAAGGAGTTGAACTCTGTAAAATATTAGAGGAGATGTATTCTGAGCCAAATATGAGTGACCATGGCCCCTGACTCAGCCCTCAGGAGGTCCTGAGAACATGTGCCCAAGGGGGTCAGGGTACAGCTTGGTTTTATATATTTTAGGGAAGCCTGAGGCATCCATCAAACACATTTAAGAAATAGATTGCTTTGGTTCAGAAAGATGGGACAACCCAAAGCGGGGAATGGGGGGCTTCTAGGCTATAGGCGAATTTAAACATTTTCTGGTTGACAATTGGTTGAGTTTGTCTAAAGACCTGGGATAGAGAGCTAGGTGCCGTGGCTCATGCCTATAATCCCAGCACTTTGGTAGGCCCAGGTGGGTGGATCATGAGGTCAGGAGATCAAGACCATCCTGGCCAACATGGTGAAACCCAGTCTCTACTAAAAATACAAAAATTAGCTGGGCATGGTGGTGTGTGCCTGTAGTTCCAGCTACTCAGGAGGCTGAGGCAGGAGAATCATTTGAACCCAGGAAGCAGAGGTTGCAGTGAGCTGAGATTGCACCACTGCCCTCCAGCCTGGGTGACAGAGTGAGACTCTGTCTCAAAAAAAAAAAAAAAAAAAAAAAGACCTGGGATAGACAGAAAGGGAATTTTCAGGTTAAGATAAAAGATTGTGTAGAACAAAGTTCTTTTGAAGTCTTATAGTGGCTGCCCTTAGAGACAATAAATGACAAATGTGTCCTATTCAGATTTTAGTTAATCTCTTTAGGATTGGGAGGGTCTGAGAGAAAAAGATGTAGCTATGTTAATAGAGATTCTTATAGATGCAAATTTCCCCCCACAAAGAACAGCTTTGCAGGACCATTTTAAAATATGGCAAATAAATATGTTTGGGGGTGAAATATTTTGGTTTTTGATTTTCTTCTTTGTCTCATTATGTTATGCCAGAGTGAGGTTGGAAAGTAGATCATGATATATAGGGTTAAATAAAATCCATCTGAGAATTTATGATTTGTTGGGTATGACTCCCCAGACCCCTTAGATAGGAGTTTGGGCAAGATAAAAATATCAGAGTTTAGTCCTCACTCTCGTAATAACTGGTAGAACTGTCACGCACGTCCACGTGAAGAGACCACCAACAGGCTTTGTGTGAGCAACAAGGCTGTTTACTTCACCTGGGTGCAGGCGGGCTGAGTCCGAAAAAGGAGTCAGCAAAGGGTGGTGGGATTATCATTAGTTCTTATAGGTTTGGGATAGGCGTACAAAGTACCTTCTTAAGGATGGGGAGAATATTACAAACTACCTTCTTAAGGGCAGGGGGAGAATATTACAAAGTACCTTCTCAAGGGCAGGGGAGACTGTATCATATCAGTTAGGGCGGGGCAGGAACAAATCACAATGGTGGAATGTCATCAGTTAAGGCTATTTTCACTTTTGTGGATCTTCAGTTGCTTCAGGCCATCTGGATGTATACTTGCAGGTTACAGGGGATATGATGGCTTAGCTTGGGCTCAGAGGTCTGACATTCCTGTCTTCTTATATTAATAAGAAAAACAAAACAAAATAGTGGTGAAGTGTTGGGGCGGTAAAAATTTTTTGGGGTGGTATGGAGAGATAATGGGTGATGTTTCTCAGGGCTGCTTCAAGCAGGATTAGGGGCAGCATGGGAACCTACAGTGGGAGAGATTAAACTGAAGAAAGATTTTGGGGTAAGGGGTGATATTGTGGGGTTAGAAGGAGCATTTGTCATATAGAATTATTGGTGATGGCCTGGATGCGGTTTTGTATGAACTGAGAAACTAAACAGAAGACACAAAGTCTGAATAAAAGAAGGAGAAAAATAGGTATTACAGGACTAAGAATTGGGAGTACCCAAGACATGCAATTAGAGAATCTCCAAGGGGGTTCAGCATAATTATTTGCTTGGCTGGAGAGTTGTTGGGCTCTATCCTTGAGTTTTTTGATGTTGTCATATACCAAGCCAGATTTAGATAAAAGCAACACTCTTTATTTAAAAATATACAGAATCCTCTTTTTTTACCAGTGAGTAAGTTGGGGCCTCAGCAATTTTGAAAGAAAGAGAAATGCAAAGTCAGCAATTGTTTGTTAAAGAAGGATTAGAAATGGCTAGGAGAGAGTGAGTGAGATTGACAGTGTGGTGGAGATAGCTGGGGAGAGGTAGAGGGTGGCATAAGAATGGGAATGAGAATAAGAGCAAGTATAAAAGTAAAGAATAGGATTTCATCAGGGTGAAATTATTGGAGTGTGTCCTGTCAGCAAAGATCATCTATCCACTCCAAGAGGGAGTCAAGAGTGGAGGATTGGGGATAGATTTTCATGATGGAAAGGAAATGAGAGGTTTTAAGAGGCAGGATAATGGCTTGTAACCTACATGGAAGAGGGTATGAAATGATGACAGAATAGAATGGGCCTGTGAGGCTGGAAGGAGTTTTTTTTTTTTTTTTGGTCTAAGAACCATCTGCCTTGAGTGGAGAGGGATTGATAGGTGGAAACTTCAGTAGGAGAATAAATAGGAGTGACCAATGAGGAGAAAAACTGGCCATGAGGGACAGAAGTTGGAATGCTAGCTGCTTCTTTAGCTACCTTATCAGCATAAGCATTGCCATGAGTGATGGAATCCAATGCTTTTTGATGGCCCTTGCAGTGAATGACTCCAGCTTCCTTTGGAAGTAAAGCGGCTTTAAGAAGAGTTTTTATTAAGCAGGCATTAATGATGGAGGACTGTTGTGTAGTGAAGAAATTTCTTTCTGCCCATATAACAGCATGGTGGTGCAGGATATGGAAGGCATAAATTGACTCATATCTTGAGTCAGTATAAATATTGACACGTAGTCCCTTTGCAAGAGTGAGGGCCCAGGTTAAGGCAATGAGTTCAGCTTGCTGAGAGGTAGTGGAGAGGGGCAGAGCAGTGGCCTCAGTGATAGATGTGGAAGATACTATAGCATAGCCTGCCTTTGCTGGTGAGTGGTGGTTAGGCTTGGCGGAACTGCCATCAATAAACCAAATGTGATCAGGGCAAGGAACAGGAAAGAAGGAAATATGGGGAAATGGAGTGAATGTCAGGTGGATCAGAGAGATACAGTCATAGGGGTCAGGTGTGATATCTGGAATAATGTGGGAGGCCAGATTGAAGTCTGGGCCAGGAACAATGGTAATTGTGGGAGACTCAACAAACAGTGAGTATAGCGGAAGGAACTGGGGGGCAGAAAGTATATGCATCAAGTATGAGGAGGAAAATAGATTTTGAAAGTTATGGGAACTGTAGAGAGTAAGTGGACCATAGCTTGTGATTTTGAGGGCCTCTAAAAGTATTAAGGCAGCGGCAGCCACTGCACGCAGACATGAGGGCTAGGCTAAAACAGTAAGGTCAAGTTGTTTGGACAGAAAGGCTACAGGGTGCAGTAACAGCTCTTGTGTAAGAATTCTGACTGCACAGCCCTGTACTTTGGCTGTGTGTTGCGAAAAGGGTGGGGATGAGTTAGGGAGAGCTAGTGTGGGAGCAGATTTTAGGACTGTTTTTTATGGAATGGAAATGGGAGTGGGGAAAGGATTTAGGATTTATGGAGTCAGCTAGGTTTATCTAGAAGAGAATACTGGGTTGTGGAGGGAGGTATTGAGGATAGGAGGGTATATGGGTTTGGCACCACAGGGTGGATAGGCAAGACAATTTGGTTGATAAGGTGCAGATCCTGAACTAACCTGTAAGACTTGTCCAGTGTTTGAACAGGTAAAATTGGGGGAATTGTAAGGAGAGTTTATAGGCTTTAAAAGGCCACGCTGTAACAGGCAAGTTATAACAGGCTTTAATCCTTTTAAAGCGTGCTGTGGGACGGGATATTGGCATTGAGTGGGGTAAGGGTGATTAGGTTTTAATGGGATGGTAAGTGGTACATGATCAGTCATCAAGGAGGGAGCAGAGGTGTCCTATACTTGTGGATTAAGGTGGGGAGATAAAAAGGGAGGATGTGAAGGAGGCTTTGAACTGGGGAAAAAGGCAGCAATGAAGTGTGGCTGTAGCCCAGGAATATCAGGGAAGCAGATAATTTAGTTAAAATGTCTCGACCTAATAAGGGAGCTGGGCAGGTGGGGATAACTAAAAAGGAGTGCATTAAAGAACGTTGTCCAAGTTGGCACCAGAGTTGGGGAGTTTTAAGAGATTTAGAAGCCTGGCCGTCAGTACCCACACAGTTATGGAGGCAAGGGATACACGCCCTTGAAAAGAAGGTAATGTGGAGTGGGTAGCCTCCATATTGGTTAAGAAGGGGACGGACTTGCCCTCCACTGTAAGAGTTACCCAAAGCATCTGTGATGGTCCAGGAGGCTTCCGAGGCAATCGGGCAGTGCCAGTCTTCAGCTGCTAAGCCGAGAAGATCTGGGAAGGAGTCAAATAGAGAACCCTGGGCCAGAGTTCCAGGGGCTCTGGGAGTGGCTGCCAGGTGAGTTGGACAGTCTGATTTCCAGTGGGGTCCCACACAGATGGGACATGACTTAGGAGGAATCCCGGGCTGCAGGCATTCCTTGGCGCGTGGCCAGATTTCTGGCACTTGAAGCAAGATCCTGGGGGAGGAGGTCCTGGAGGAATGCCTGGCCACTGCGGTTTAGGTGTTCTGAAGTTCTTGTGTGCTGGAGATGTGGCTGGGGTTTCTCTCACAGCAGAGGCAAGTAATTGCAACTCTTCTCTATTACTGTACACCTTGAAGGCGAGGTTAATTAAGTCCTGTTGTGGGGTTTGAGGGCCAGAATCTAATTTTTGGAGCTTTTTCTAATGTCGGGAGCAGAATGCGTAATAAAATGCATATTGAGAATAAGACGGCCTTCTGGCCCCTCTGGGTTTAGGGTGGTAAAGCATCTAAGGGTTGTTGCCAAATGGACCATGGACTGGGCTGGGTTTTTATATTTAATGAAAAAGAGCCTAAATGCTAACTGATTTGGGAAAGGTCTGATAGAGAAAAAGGAGCATTAACCTTGACTATGCCTTTAGCTCCGGCCACTTCTTTAAAAGGAAATTGTTGGGCAGGTGGGGGAGGGCTAGTCATGGAATGAAACCATAAGCTGGATCGGGTGTGAGGAGGGGAGGTGATAGAAGGATTATAGGGTGGGGGAGCAGAGGCTGAAGAAGAACTGGGACCTGGCTCGGCCTGGCGAGGAGCAGCCTGGGGAGGAGGGGAGAGGTCAGATAAGTCCGTAGAAAAGAAGGATTCAAAGGACTCAGAACTTGGGGTGGAGACTGAAGGAACACAAAGGAGAGAAAGAAGAAAGATTTGGTATGAGTCGCATTGGGAGCAGAGACTAGGGAGGGACCGATGTGTAAAAGAATGCCTGGACATCAGGCACCTCAGACCATTTGCCCATTTTTCGACAAAAATCATCCACATCTTGTAAAATGGAGAAATCAAAAGTGCAATTTTCTGGCTAGTTGTAACTATTGTCGAGTTTGTATTGGGGCCAAGTGGTATTGCAGAAGAAAATAAGACACTTAGGTTTTAGGTCAGGTATGAGTTGAAGAGGTTTTAAGTTTTTGAGAGCACAGGCTAAGGGAGAAGGAGGAATGCAGGGTGGAAGGTTGCCCATAGTGAAGGAAGCAAGCCCAGAGAAAATAGAAGGTAGAAACATGGAGAAAGTGGGTGAGGGGGTGGTGAGCAGCCCTGGGCTGCAATGTGGGTAAGCAGCCAAAGCAGGCATCTTTGCAATTGACTTGCCACCAAGGGAACGTGGGTGAATGACCAAGGCAGGCATCTCAGCGGTGATCAGACACCAACGAAATGTGGGTGAATAATCAGGCAGGCATCCCCGCAGTGATTAAACACCAAGGGAAGACTGTCTTCCCCGAGTCTGTGACCGGCGCCGGAGTTTAGTTTTGGGTCCACGGATAAAATGTGTCTCCTTTGTCTCTACTAGAGAGGAAAAGAACTGGAATTGGAAGGACAGGGAGATTGAAGGGTAGTGAGAGAGGGAGATTGAAGGGTAGCAAGAGAGGCTGGAGAAGAGAGTGAAAAGACTGCTTACCCGAGTTGAAATTGGTGAGATGTTCCTTGGGCTGATTGGTCTGAGGACCCAAGGTCGTAGGTGGATCTCCTCACGGAGTGAGGGTGAGGACAGGGGACTGGTCTCCTGAAAGAGTCCTCCTGTCCCAGGTCTTTGGCACCAAATGTCACGTGCATCTGTGTGAAGAGAGTCCACCAACAAGCTTTGTGTGAGCAACAAGCCTGTTTACTTCACCTGGGTGCAGGCGGGCTGAGTCCGAAAAAGGAGTCAGCAAAGGGTGGTGGGATTATCATTAGTTCTTATAGGTTTGGGATAGGCGTACAAACTACCTTCTTAAGGGTGGGGAGAATATTACAAAGTACCTTCTTAATGGTGGGGGAGACTATATCGTATCAGTTAGGGTGGGGCAGGAACAAATCACAATGGTGGAATGTCATCAGTTAAGACTCTTTTCACTTCTTTTGTGGATCTTCAGTTGCTTCAGGCCATCTGGATGTATACGTGCAAGTCACAGGGGATATGATGGCTTAGCTTGGGCTCAGAGGCCTGACAAGAACAAGTAGACACAGAGTAAAAAAGGATATAAAAGACACATCAAACCACTTGTTCTAATAGGCATTTATAAAACTCTCTACCCAACAATAGCAGGATACACATTATAATCAAATGCATGTGAAACACTGATCAAGATTGATTGTATAAACAAAGTCTCAAAGAGTAAATCAAAAGAAAAATTAAGAAGTATTTTGAATTGAATGAAAATTAAAGCCTGACATATCAAAATTTATGACATTCCATGAAAGCAGTACTTTAGGAGGAATTTGTGGCACAAAACACCTATATTAGACAATGAGAAAGGTCTCAAATTAATGGCTTCAGCTTCCATGTTAAGAAGCTAGAAGAGCAATTTAAACTCAAAACAGAGAAAAGACAATAAAGATCAGACCAAAAATTAATGAGATAGAAAACATAAATAACATAAATTATAATACAATCTAGTTGAGAAAATTAATAATATAATAACTATATATCTGAGGGATTGAGAGAAAAGAGAGAAATTATAAATCACTAATATCAGAAATGAGAGAGGGAAGATTGCTATCAATTCTACAGGTATTAAAACCAGTGTAAAGGAATAGTATAAACAACTTTATGCAAACAAACTTGACAACCTACGTAGATAAATTTGTTTAAATACATAAATTACCAAAGATCACTCAAGAAGAAATTGACTGCCAGGAGAATCCCATGCCTGTTAGAGAAATTGAATAATTGAACTTGCAGTTAAAAATCTCCCATGAACAGCTAGGTGCAGTGGCTCACACCTGTAATCCCAGCACTTTGGGAGGCCGAGGCGGGAGGATTGCTTGAATTCAGGAGTTCAAGCCCAGCCTGGGCAACAGCAACATAGTGACACCCTCATCTCTAGAAAAAGTAAAAAATTAGGCATGGTGATGCATGACTATAGTCTCAGCTACTCAGGAGGCTGAGGTGGGAGGATCACTTGAGCCCAGAAGTTTGAGGCTGCAGTGAGCTATGATCACACCACTGCATCTAGTCTAGGTGACAGGGCAAGACTTTGCCTCAAAAACAAAAACAAAACAAAACAAAGCCTTCCCTCTAGAAAACTCAAGACCTAGATGGCTTCTCTACAGAATTCTACAAAACATTTAAGGATGAAAAAATATCAAATCTACACAAAGTTTTCCATACAATTGAAGAGGAGGGACTACTTGCTAATTCATTCTGTGAGTCCAGCATTTCCCTGTGCTATGGTTTGAATGCTTTCATTCTTTCTTAATTTCGTATTGAAACCTAATCCCCAATGCAACAGTTTGGGAGGTGTGGGCTTTTGGGAGGTGTTTACATCATGAGAGCTCTGCCTTCATGGTTGGATTAATGCCATTATAAAAGGGCTCGAAGGAGAGAGTTCACATCTTTTGTACTTCTGCCTTCTGACATGTGAGGATACAGCATGTCTCCCCTCTGGAAGATGCAGTGTTCAAGGCACCATCATGGAACCAGAAAGACTGTGCCCTAACCTAGTGGTGACTTGACCTTGAACTTCCTAGTCTCTAGGACTGTGGGAAATAAATTTCTGTTTTATATAAATTATACAGTCTCAGGTATATTGCTATAGCAGCACAAAACAGACTAAGACATCCTGATATCAAAACCATGTGGACTTTACTAGAAAAGAAAACTACAGAACAGTATTCCTCATAAACATAGGTTTAAGGTTTTTAAACAAAATTCAGAAAATCAAATCCAACAATATATAAGATAGAAAATGCATCATGGTGGCTCGGCCTGGTGGCTCACACCTGTAATCCCAGCAGTTTGGGAGGCTGAGGCAGGTGGATCACTTGAGGTTGGGAGTTCAAGACCAGCCTTACCAACATGGAGAAACCCCATCCCTACTAAAAGTACAAAATTAGCTGGTCATGGTGGCACATGCTTGTAATCCCAGATACTTGGGAAGCTGAGGCAGGAAAATCACTGGAACCCAGAAGGCAGAGGTTGCAGTAAGCCAAGATTGCACCATTGCACTCTCCAGCCTGGGTGGGCAACAAGAGCAAAACTCTGTCTCGGAAAAAAAAGAAAAAGAAAGGAAAAGAAAATGCATCATGGCCAAGTGGAATTTTTCTTAGAATGCAAAGCTGATTTAATATTAAAAAATCAATCAATGTAATTCATAATATTGTAAAACAAAATGATCATTGCACTAGATGTAGTACAAATATTTCACAAAATTCAAGACCCATTTGTGATAAAAGCTCTCAGCACAGTAGGAATAGAAGTGAACTCTTTCATCTTGATAAAGGACACCTACATATATCAGCCACTAACATCATACTTACTGATGAAAGACTGAAGCCTTTTTGCCTTGAGATCAGGAACAAGGTAAAACCCAGAGTCACCACTCCTATTTGACAATGTAGTGGAGGTTGTAGCCAATGCAACAAAGCAAGAAAAAGAAATTAAGGGCATCCAGATTTAATTAAAGGATTAAAGAAAAAAGTAAACCTGTCATTATTCACAGATATAGAATCTATTTTTTAAAAACTATACCTTTAACTGAAAAATGAGTTTAGCAAGTTTTCAGGCCATATAATCAATACACAAAAATCAACTGCATCTCTACATATTGGGAATAGATAATTGGAAATTGCAATAGAAAGTCAATACCATTTGCAATAGCATAAGGCATATAAATTCATTAGTGATAAATCTGACAAAAGAAGTATAAGATATATACACTGAAAATTGTAAAAAAAAATTTTGAGAGAAATTTAAAATTACTTAAGTAGATAGAGAGACACAGTGTTCATGCGTTGGAAGACCCATTATTATTAAGATGTTAATTCTTCATAAATTGACTTATAGATTCAAAATAATCTCAATCTAATCCCAGAAGTGTTTTGCAGTAATTGGCAAGTTGATTCTAAAATTCATATCAAAATGTAAAGAATAGCCAACACAGCTGTTGAAAAGATCAAAGTTGGTGAATGAATATTACCTGACTTCAAGACATAGGATAATGCTACAATAATTCAGAGAATGTGGTACTGGCATCAAGATAGACAAAGTGATCAATGGAACAAAATGGAGAATGCAGAAATAAATCCACCCATTAAGGACAACTTATTTTTGACAAAAATGTAAAGGCAATTCAGTGGATAAAGGATCATCTTTTCAATAAATGGTGCTGAAACAAAAACTGGATATACAGATTTCTAAAAATTGATCCATATCTTGTCCCATACACAAAAATGAATTGTCTGGCAAGTAAGGAGCATTCCACAAAGGTTAGCTGTTACTGTTGGTGGTGCTGTTGTGGCTGCTGATGCCTGAGGCTGTTAGATGGGTGATCCCACGTGGTGTGTGAAGACTCCAGACGCAGAGCTGGGATCTCAGAGGAAACTCACAGGGGACAGATTTCAACTTTGGAGATGTGAGATCTGCCTGTCCTGGGAGCTGCCATTGGCCCACAGGTATGGGAGCCAAGACCAGGTGAGGTCTGGGTGGAGACACCAAGGCAGGGATTTCTAAGGGCTGTTGGACTAAGCCTGAGGCCATTTACCAGCTATGTGACCTTATTCAACCTGAGCCTCAGTTTCCTCATTTGCAAAATGGGGGTATACATGTTTTTGCTGTGAGAAGTAAGTATTCTGCCCATATAGCAGGCAGAGAGCTTGGTACGCAATAAGCCCTGCAATATGAGCCTCTTTCTCCCTCTAACATCCTTTAATTCACCAGGAAACAACGACCACGGAGCTGCTCAATTTGTCTGGTACATGGACCCATGGCTCCTGAGAGGTGGGAAGGGGCTGCCTGCATCCGTGGGCCCTGAATCACCACATAGAGGAAGATGCCTCTGCTTCTCGATGTTGGAGGTGAGCACTGGGTCCCTAGGGCCTCCCACAGGGCAGCGTGCTTAACATGGTAACTGATGCCTGTGGAATGGGGTCCTCTGTCCACCACCCAGGCCTCTGCAGTGTTGATAAATCCCCGTGTTGTCTTCTTCCCCTGCTCAGGGCTGTGGACTACCCTATGGCCTTTTACCTTTCAGATTCTGGGGGGTTGGGGAGAGGGGTTAGGTTATGGCTCCTGCAGGCAGGGGAGGAAATGGAGGTGTGCATTCATAAGTGACTTCCCCAGGGTCACTCAGCAAATCAGTGGTCACTGGGGCTCCTGGTTCCTCCCAGGCTTCCAGGGCATGTTTTTCTGGGGTGGGGAGGGGACTTCCAGCCGAGCTATCCTCCTGCTGTGGCAGGAGGCCCTGATCCTAAGGACCTTCAGTCAACACTGGATGGGGCTCCTTTGTTCTGGTCGTCCCTTAGAAGCTGCCCTAAAGAACCCCCTGGATCCCATTTCACCTGTTCCAGGTACCCCTAGGGTGGTCTACTCTAAAAGGGTCCCAACTCCACTTGCATCAGGGAGAGCCCTGGACCCTCCCCCTCCCAGAAATAGGCTGGACTTGGGTCTGGAGTGGTTCTGCTTACAACCATCTCGTACAAACCTCCTCTCCCCACCCCTGCCCAACCTCAGGTCATTTCTCAGATGGGAAACTGGAGCTGGCCCAGCCACTCACTCTTTCCTAGTTTGTTCTGTCTCTGATTGATGAGCAATGGGATGAAGCATGAGGTTGAGGGCGAGAGGGCTGTGTTATCTCAAGAAGGCCTCTCCGAGGAGCTGATATTTGAGCTGAGATAGTCATAAACTCTCAGGATGAGCAGGTGGGTCTTAGAGATAGATCTTCCGGTCCAGGCATCGCCGGGAATCTTTTAGAGGGCAGGAGGTGTTCCAGTGTAAATACAAAACAGAGCAAGCATGACATGAAAGAGTCTGGTGCTCAGCCTCCAAGCTGAGGGGTGGTCAGGTGTGGCAGGACTGTGGCTACCTGGAGCATGCATGCCCTCCTGCAGCGGGCAAAAGCTGCCTCACTCAGCCAACTGCCCAGGCCAGAGTGCAAGCCCTAAGAGGCCAGCCTCCTGATGCTGCCAAGAGACAGAGGTCTGAATTTCTAGGCAAAATATCCCCATTTGTAAACTTTGGAAGTCCACCCAATTTTGAAAAAAAATACTTTACGCAGAAAAAAACAAACATACGCACAGGTGGATACATTCTGCAGCCATCAGTTTGCCACCTCTGACTTAGTCTAACGTCTGCATTTTACAGGTGAGGCCACTTTTGTTGAGGGGGAGTGCGACTTAAATGAAGACTGGTCCAGAATGAAAAGATCTCTGTGTCTCTCTCCCTGTCCCCTCTCCCCCTTTTCATCTCTGTGTCTCTCTGTCTCCATCTCTCTCTCCCTCCCTTCTCCCCTCTGTCTCTGGCTCTCTCCCTCCTCCCTTCTGTCTCTGGCTCTATTTCTCTCCCTCCTTCCCTCTGTCTCTGGCTGTCTGTCTCTGTCTCTCTCCCTCCTCCCCCGTCTCTCTCATCCCCTCTGTCTCTCTCCCTCCTCCCTTCTGTCTCTGTCTTTCGTCTCTCTGTCCCCCTCTCTCCCCCCCTCCCCTCTGTCTCTGTATCTCTGTCTCTCTTCCTCCTCCCCTCTGTCTCTGGCTCTCTCTCTCTCCCTCCTCCCCTCTGTCTCTCTCTTTCCTCCCCTCTGTCTCTCTCTCTCCTCCCCTCTGTCTCTCTCTCTTCCCCTGTCTCTCTCTCTCCTCCCCTCTGTCTCTGTCTCCCTTCTCCCCTCTGTCTCTCTCCTCTCCTCTGTCTCTCTCTCTCCTCCCCTCTGTCTCTGTCTCTCTCCCTCATCCCCTCTGTCTCTGGCTCTGTTTCTTTCCCTCCTTCTTTCTGTCTCTGGTTTTGTCTCTCTCCCTCCTCCCATCTGTCTCTGGCTCTGGCTCTCTCCCTCCCCTCTGTCTCTGTTTCTCTCCCTCATCCCTTCTGTCTCTGGCTCTCTCTGTCTCCCTCCTTCTGTCTGCCTTTCCCATACTTGGCATCTCCTCTCTGCCTCTCACTCCAGTCCTCCACCTCAGCCCCCTCCTTTCTCTCCCTCCCTCCTTTCAGTGACTGTGTTTATTTTCAGAACCTCTGACTCCTTCCCACACCTCTGACTCCTTCCCACACCTCTGACATTTACTCTTTGGAATTAGAATATTTTCTATTTCTTTTTCCCAAAGTGAGGCTGCTGGGTAAGGTTTCCCTGGGGTTCCTACCTGCCCTTCTGGAGGTGAAGTGCTGGGGGCAAAGCTGGCATAAGTCATTCTAGCACTGACTGCGTCAGCCAGCAATGATTAGGCACCCACTGTGCACCAGGCCTTTGTCGTGAACTACTGCACTCAATCCACCCCGGACCCCTGTAGGATTGTTTTTATCGCCTGCACATGCTGGATGAGTAAACTGAGGTTTGGGAGGTTAAACAAGGAGTCTGTGCCCACTCAGTGGGTAAGGGGTGGAGCAGGGAAGAAAGCCCGTCTCTTTCCTCTGTGCTCTGCTTTCAAGGTTCATGGGTGCGGGTGCATTGAAGGACATGCAGCATTTTGGGAGAATAAGAGTTAAGGAGATGGAGATCGGTATTTAGGAAGAGGGAACCACAAGAGTGAAGACATAGGGGTGGGAACGTACTGGTGGTGTCTGGGAGGGGCCGGTCGGTAGGGCTGGAGCAGAGGTCTCAGGTTCAGGAGCAGGAAAGGATGAAGACGCGCAGGGGGCAGGCTTGGCCTGTGTGGTTGCAGGTGACGGAAAACCCAGCTCTTCTGGCTGAGCTTGGAAGGAAATGCACCGGTTCCTCTGAGAGGTCAGTCCAAGAGGCGGGGTGGGCAGGGGTGGGAGGAAGGCCTGATCCCAGAAGGATAACGTGCATAAACTACCTCCAAATACCAACCTAACAGATCACAAGAATGCGCACGCATAGAGAGCTTACCAGGCGCTGGGCATCTTAAGCATTTTGCATGCTTTGACTCATTCATTTGCACACCAACTCTGTGAAGCAGACTCCATGAGGGAGAACAATCTTCATTGTATAGAAGAGAAAACTGAGGCTCAGAGAGGGTATGTGACTAACTTAGCAGGTGGCAGAGCCAGGAGGTGGACTGTGGTGTCCTGGCTCCAGAGTTTGGGTCTTAACCACTGGCCCCTGTCCCCACAGGCTGTGTTCAGGTTGGATCACAGGCAGCCTCACCTGCTAAGCATACTGGCTTCCTTCAGTGGGAAATGTGGAGCCCTTGACTGTTCCTAAGCAGGGGGATGGCAAGGTCAGAGTGTGCCTGAGAAGAGCAACTGGCAACAGCATGGGGCAGGCCTGGGGGCGGGAGGACAGTGCCCATCTGGGCCAGGGCCAGGGCAGAAGGGTGGATGGGGCGCATCTCAGATGCTTGCTAATCTCCCCTTGGCCCTGGTGTTGTGCTGGTGAATAGGTTAAATAAGTGCCAGGTGTGGGGAAGGGGCTGGTTGATGACGATGGTGGTCCGGTTCTGCAGGTGTGCTGGGGCTGGCATTGTTTTTTTTTTTTTTTTTTTTATTTCCAGTGAACTCTGCCCTCCCTCAAGAAGGAGGCAGGCAGGGCTCTGCCCCATACACTCTCCTTATATTAGTCTTCTATGAGAAACAAGGCATCCAACACTTGGCAGCTTACAAGAACACCTATATTTTATCTGCTGCCGTGGGTCAGGAATCCAGTTCCCTGTGCAACTGGAGAACAGAGTCCTCCTCCCTCCCAGCCAGGTCCCCCCACTCCCACACATCTGAGGCTGACGTGTTCCCCTCCCTGGCATCCGGGTCCTGAGTGGGTCAGGGACCCAGCCCTCCAGCCGAGGTCTTTTTCCTTCAGAGACCTCGGGATACATGGGGTGCTGGGAGCCAGAGCACGGACAGCCTGGCTGTAAACCAGCGAGAGGCTCCCATCACACCCTGCACAGACGAGGCCCCAGTGGGAAGCGGGGTCTCATGCAACTGACTGCCCAGCATCATCCGCTCCATGTTTCAATTACATCTCGATGGTGCTGGAAAGATGCTCACTTCTTCCTTGACAGCAGCCTTGGAGGGGCAACGGGCGCAGAGGGGACAGCGACATGCCAGGCACCACACCAGGGGCTTTGCATTAAACCTTTGATTTATTTTTCACATTAACATTTGCTTAGTGGTTATTAAAATCCACCTCTAGTATTCTGGGAAACTGACATTCAGAGCAGTAAAGCCACCTGCCCAAGGTCACGGCCAGTGTGTGGCTGAGCTGGGATTCAGCCCCAGGCGAGTCTCACTCAGAAAGAAGCCCATACTCCAGTACTAGGGACACAGCTGCCCGTGAGACACCAGGACTCCGAGCTTCACCAACAGGCCTTTTTATCCACCCTGGGCCAGGTGCTGTCCCAGGATACAGCACACAGCTGAACAAAGCCCTTCAGGTCTAGGGTGATGTGAGAAGAGAAGGAGGAAGGGGGCAAAGCAAGGAATTCTCCAGGAGTGAACAGAAGCTCCCCTGGGTGGGTCAGGACGCTGTGGTTACTGTATTAAGTAAACCAAATGCAGCTAGAGGGCGTCTGAGCGCAGGTGCCCAGGATCAGTCCCTGCAGCTGTTAATAATTGAGAAAATCCAAAACACATAAAGTGTCCATGGAGAGGAAGCGGTGAAAGAAAGCACGAGGCCTTCATATGGTGTGGTGTGGGCGGCTGCTAGAAAGGATGGGGAGGAGTTTTGTGTGTTGACCTAGAGGATGTCCCTGAGGCATGGTCAGGTGGAAAAAGGAGGTTACAAAACAGGAGGCGCAGGATGAACCGAGGTCAGCCTCCACTCTTGCCTGGACTATGGTGTTGGCCTCTGGGCCCCCTACCCATCCCCTGCAAACCCCCACTGCCACCCCTGCAAACTGCTCTCCACTCAGCAGCCAGTGACATCCTTGGAAAACCTGTCAGGATGTGTCCTTGCTCTGCTCAAAGCTCCCCAAAAGCTCCTCATGGCACTCAGAGTAAACACCCCGGTCCTTCCAAGGCTTCCCCTCCTGCTGCATGGGCCTCCTGGCTGCCTAACAGGCACGTTCCTGCCTTGGGTCTCTGCATCTGCTGTTCCCTCTGCCTGGAATGTCCCACCCACCTGCATGGCCCATTTCTCATTTTGTTGCAGTGGGTAGCTAGGCAGGTATGAACAAGGCAGGAGAGGGTTCCCCCCTCCCCACCCCAGACACACACCAGGAGTGTTGGGCGACCATCAGGTGATGGTCAGGCAGTTGTTAACTGTCTCGCTAAAGTAATAATTGGTCACAGCCGGCACCAGGGAAAGGCTGACTTCTAATAGAAAACACCTGAAACTAGTGATCAGCTCAGCAGCTTCCCAATAAGACCTTAGGAGTTGGGAAAAGTGATGCAAGACCCCGGACGTATGCCAACAGAGAAAACCCCAAGCCAAAAGGTCAAATGGTGCCTGTGTCTTTCAAGTCACCCCCTTGGCTTTCTTCCAAGTATACTTTCTCTCCTTCCCACTCTAAAGCTTTTTAGTAAACTTTCACTCCTGCTCTAAAACTTGCCTCAGTCTCTCCTTCTGCCTATGCCTCTGAATTGAATTCTTTTTGCTGAGGAGGCAAGAATTGAGGTTGCTGCAGACCCGTACAGATACCCAAAGCCATGTCCCTAGCACTGGAGCACAGCTTTCTGAGTGAGACTCGCCTGGGGCTGAATCCCAGCTCAGCCACACACTGGCTGTGACCTTTACTGCTCTGAATGTCAGTTTCCCAAGATACTAAAGGTGGATTTTAATAACCACTGAGCAAATGTTATTATGAAAAATAAATCAAACATTTAATGCAAAGCCCCTGGTGTGGTGCCTGGCATGTCGCTGTCCCCTCTGCTCCCCTGGCCCCTCCAAGGCTGCTGTCATGGAAGAAGTTCCAGCTGTGAACTTCCAAGTGTACTTACTTTCCTTCCTTTCCTTTCTACTCTAAAGCTTTTTAGTAAACTTTCACTCCTGCTCTAAAACTTGCCTCGGTCTCTCCTGCCTTATGCCCCTGGGTCGAATTCTATCTTCTGAGGAGGCAAGGATTGAGAATGCTGCAGACCGATAGAGATATGGATTCGTACCGCTGCTAACATACTTTGCAGACCCGTGACTTGAATACTTTCCGCTGCTAACAATTTCTCATGTCATGCATGGCCTCTGCTTTGCCAGGGGACTTTCGTGACACCCGCATCTAACACAGCAACCCCGCACCTCTCTGTCCCTCTTACACTGTTTCATTTTCCTTCATGGTACACATCACCTGACATAGTTCCTATTTAATGACTATATTCATGCATCACTGTCACCTCCACATACACCCAGAATGACTGGGCCCTGGGTCCTGGGGGCTCAGTTAGCCTTGATCCCTGCTGTGTCCCTGGGGGTTTCCAGGGCAAGACTGAACTTGAGGGCAGGCATTTTTGGGACTTAGGTAAATCAGTTCCCATGTGATCTATTGAGGTCTACCTGGCTAGAACTCTCCTGTGGCTGCTGATTACTCTAGAGATAAGCACCACAGTCCTCCATGAAGCCTGCACTCCTGCCCGCCTCTGCCCAGCCCCATCTGGCACTGCCCGCTCACTTCCTGTCTGGACCCAGCCCCTCTGGCTGTTTTCCTGTTCTTTGTCCTTGCTTTGCTGGCTCTTGCCCCAGGGCCTTTGCACATGCTCCCTTGGATTCAGCATGTTGTCTGGCACATAGCAGGTGCTCAATAAATGAGTGAATGGGAGTGAATGGATGAATGAGTGAATAAATGAATGGCATTGCCTCAGGTGCAGGTGGGAGAAGGCTGAAAGGTGTGTCCCTGTAACATCTGTGTGGCAAAGCTCAGGACCCAGGGGAAAGAGAGGAAGATGGTCATGGGGAGGAGGGGTCCCAGCAGAGGACAGGGACAGGGAGTTGCCCTCCTCTTTCAGCCTCGCAGGCAAACCCAGTCTCTTCACCCAGGACAAAAGCACCAATGAGTTTATCACCTTTCCTTTCCCTCTCTTCACCCTCAATCTTGCTGCAGTGTTCCTTAGAACAGGTGCCCAGATTTCATGATACAGATGCTCCATCTGTTCCTTAACCACTGCCTGTCCATGGATACTCGTTTGTTTCTGATTTTCTCAGTTATAAACAGGGCTGCAGTGACTGATTCTGGGCATCTGTGCTCAGGTGCCTTTTGAACTGGAGTTTGGTAACTTGTCACATAAAATGTCTTTATACATCCTGCACTACCACCATCACTATGTAAGAGGTGGCTGTGGAGAAGCAGAAAGAGCCCTGGGAAGGCAGACAGGGGATGTGACCTCCTTCCTGGCACTGTCTCATCCTCCTGGAAGCCGACCGTGGTGGTCCCAGACTGCATGGACTTCATTCCTGATTCCTTTGCATTGTGTCTGCACCTTCCACACACTTCCCTGCTTGTCCATTTCATGGTAAATGGCAAAACATAATTTATATTGGAACCCCCACCAATACCCTCCTCTCCAAGAACTGGGAAGTTCTTCAGGGTAGGAGCTCTGTCTGATTCGTTTCTGTATCCTCAGCCCCTGATGATTGTTTGACCCTCAAGTGTAACGAACAGTTTACTATAGACAAGCCACTGCCCTGCCCCATGCCTCAGTTTCCCCTTCTGTGAGATGGGAGTCTTCCTGGAGGGCATGTCCCTAAGGTCCTTCCCACTCTAGGATTCCATGGTCTAATTGATAAGCCAGTAACCTCTTGGAGCCTCAGTTTCTCCTTCTGTAACACAAGGTGGTAATAACACCCACCTCACCGAGTGCTGTGAGAGGGGCCAGCGCGGTGGCTCACGCATGGAATCCCAGCACTTTGGGAGGCCGAGGTGGCTGGATTACTTGAGGTCAGGAGTTTGAGACCAGCATCGCCAACGTGGTGAAACACTGTCTCTACTAAAAACACAAAAATTAGCTGGGTGTGGTGGCGGGTGCCTGTAATCCCAGCTACTCGGGAGGCTGAGGCGGGAGAATTGCTTGAGCCCCAGGCTGTAGTAAGCTAAGATTGGGCCACTGCACTCCAGCCTAGGAGACAGGGCAAGACTCCATCTCAAAAAAAAAAAAAAAAAAAAAAGGCAGTGAGGATACCTGTGTGAAGTGCTCAGCTCCTCACTCAGGAGGGCAAGAGGGGCTGCTGTTGTGATGGGCACTTGTTCTGCTGGGTGTGGCCACTGCTATAATGGGAGGGGCTGCTCCTCTGGTGGGCGTGGCCACTGCTATAATGGGAGGGGCTGCTGCTCTGATAGGTGTGGTCACTGCTATAATGGGTGGGGTGCTGCTCTGATGGGTGTGGCCACTGCTATAATGGGAGGGATTGCTGCTCTGATGAGCCTAGCTGCGGACATCTGTCTGGAGCCTCTGACCTACTTCTCACTCCACCCATCTCCACCCAAAACATTTGCTGTCAGTTCCTGGAAGCTGCTCTGAGTCATCACTGGTCTAAGCTTTTCAGCAGCATTTTACCATTTTGTCCCCACAACCCACAGAAGGGCTGAGATAAAGGTCTCAAGCAATTTGTTTGAAATGCAAAACACTCCTGTCCTCCCTCTGTTTAAAGCCCCTCAGAGGCTCCCACTTTTCCTAAAGCAAAGACCCAAACCTTGAGCTCTGCTGTCAAAGCCCTGTGAGGCCCAGCTCTCACCCGGGCCCCTCCAGCATCATTCACAGCAATTCAGGTGTGGCAACTGAGGCTCACCCAAGGCCATTCTGTCTGGAGATGGCAGAGTCCTATTCAAACCCAGGCCTGTCAGGGATCAGTCCTGGGGAATTACTGGCTGGCAGTCGGTTCTGAAACACCTGCCTCCTGGTGCCCATCCTGTGACCCTTTTAAAAGCAAACAAAGGCTGTTTCTACTCCTCTATCTGGGTTTGATGATCACACATGGCTCCGAGGGCAGCAAAAATACTGTCCAGTCCAGGGTGTTTATTGATCAGAATGAATGGATGGCCTCATCCATGTAGGCCTCCTGATGGATTGGTTTCCATGCACCCAGCCGTCCCCATAGCCCCAGCTCACCCTGATTTGTTTTCCTCCTGACAGCTGCACATCTATTGATTTAGAGGGAATCTGTCAAAAGGCACTGAGAGGCTCTGATCTCTCGTGGCTACGTATGGTAAGAACTCGAGAGCCTTTGAAGGAGATTAGTAATTCATAATCACTGTGATTTGGGTCCCAGGCCCACAGTCCAAGGAGATGCTCCCTCGGCTCCTCATTAAAGAGCTGTGTAATTTGACAGCGCAGCTGTTGTGTCTCCGCTGCCCTTTGCTGAGTCTTTAGAGCCATTTAGATGAAGGCATGTGGCAACTCTGCAGCAGTGTATTGGGAGTGGAGACCTCTGGGTAGCCTTGCTGGCATAGACAGCAGCCCAGAGCCTGGCTCACCTGGCAGGGGCTCCAGTCAGCCCACTAGAAACATGGACACCGAGCCCGTGGGAGCTCTTTGCTTACACTTGCTTCCTCCTACAGACCTTCATGCAGCCAATATCCCTGGGCAGCCACTGAGCTGCACTGAGTATTAACAAACCAGGATTCGAGGCTGCACACAGCTTCCCTTTTCCTTTGTTCATTATTGGTCTGGTAGGGAGGGTGTCCTTAGGCCCTGGGTTTGGGGGATATAGGGATATGATTTAGGGTGTCCACCCTCAGGAGCTCATCATCTGATGGTGGAGGCAAGTGCCTGAGTGGAGAAGCGTGAGGCAGACTGATAGTGGGGGTAAGAGAGGGGTTGTATTCTAGTGGTACTGGAGTGAGGTGGTAAGGCCCAGAGGTACATGGGTTTGAGATAGCTCTGCCATCAGCTGGCTGTGGGAGTCTGGGACAGTCACTTACCTCACTGAGCCTTGGTTTCTCATCCCTACAATGAGGATCAGTTTGGGATTTGAGGGAGTTGGATTAGTTGATGTAGTTAAGTGCTTGGCACAGGGGCTGGCACACAGTAGGTGCCTACTAAACAGTAGCTCGCCTTTATGCATCTAGTAAGCAGGTGTTTAGTGAGCACCTGCTGCATGCCAGGCCCTGCTCAGGGAACTGAGAATTCGATGGTGAAGAAAACTAGATGCAGACCTGGTCCTCAGGGACCTTAGAGTCTAGTGGAGGAGGGGGAGGCCATTGATTAAAGAATCCCAGAGCTGAATTCAAATCACAAACAGAGATCAACTCCGAAGAGGAAAGGTGGGACCTAGGGGTGCCTATTGCAAAGGATCTGGGCCTAGCCCTGGGGCAGGAGTCCTCCCCAAGAAGATGACAGGTCAACCAAAATCTGCAGTAATTAGACATTTACTATCTGCAGGGTGAGAAAGAAAATTCTAGATCTGCAGTGCCCCTGTGGCAGAGGAACCCCTGACACCTTCTTGGCTGAGAAGTGGCTGCTATAGCTGGAAAGCAGAGGGCAGGGGTGAGTGGGGAGGGAGGGTGTGGGGAAGCAGGTGCCCCAGGGTGCCCGGGTCACACTGAAGCTTCCGTCTTGTACTGGGAGCAGGGGCAGAGTGGCGGGGTGGTGTTTCCACACTGTCCCTCCGGCTGCTGTGGGAAATTGGCAGGGGTAGACAGCAGGTGGGGAGGACAGGGCCAGGTGGGGGCCAAGGCAGTGGCCAGACCAGAGGTATCGGTAATGGAGAGGACAGGACAGATTCCGAGACATGAGGAGTGCATGGGCAGGACTGAATGTGAGGTTGGGTGAGACAGCAGAGGAGGTATCAAAGGGAGGAAAATGTTCCAGAAAGAAAGATCAGCTCAGAGATGGAAAGAAGTCTCCTGGCTGGGGTGACTGTATGGATGGTGGCACCAGACATGGGAAGAAGGGACCCAGAGAGGGCTCATTTCTGGGGAGCATGGAGCTCATGAGTCTGGACCTGTGCACGTCCAGTCTGTGATGCCTTTGAGATTCCACACCTGAAGTGGAGTTGGGGGTTGGGTCTTTCTCTGTGGACCCCTAGCTGGGAGGCTATGAGGGTATTCAGAAGAGAACGGTCCAGCTCTGCTCTCAGGGGCTCACACATGGGGACTCCATGGACCATCAGAGGTAAAGGTTGTTGTTAAGAACAGTGGACACCCCTATGCTATGGGGTTGTGGGATGGAGGTCAAGGTCAGCTCTGAGGGTCACCTCTGAGCTGAATCTTAGAGCATGAACAAAATTCACCAGGCAGAGATGGGGAAGGACACCAACGGCTGAAGGGCAGGTTCAAGGGAGACTGCGGTGTTGGTGTCTGGGAGGGGAAGCAGTACAGGAGGCCAGAAGCCACAGGGGTCAGAGCAGGAGGGGCCTTGAATGCCGGGTGCAGGGTTTGCTCGTTCTCCTACAGGCCCATTCCAGTTTCAGCAGGACGATGTGCTCAGGGCTGCAAAAGTTTGGGAAGGTAAAATGTTGCAGGAGGGAGGCTCTGGCAGCAAATCAATCAGTTAAGAGGCCTGTGATGGTACAGGTGACAGACTAGGGCAGGACAGACACTGTGGGAATGGTGTGACGCTGGTGGACAGGAGTGGCCTCAAGGGACAAGAGGACTTGGGCCAGTGAAAGGCATAGTGTGGAGTATGTTCAGAGGGCTCAGAAACTGTGGAAGAGCAATAATACTGGAGTGCTCCGTGGGCCACCAATGGGAATGACAGACACATTCCTGAAGGGCCACCTTGCAGGGTATCGAGTCATACAACATGGGTTTGAGACAGGACATTATTATATGGACACCTGTAATAAGCCTTCTAGCAATCCTGGAAAGTAGGTGCTACTGTCACCACTATTTTCTAGATGAGCAGAGACACAGAGAGGTACAGAATCACTGGGAGGGCTAGAGAGCCAGGCTCAGGGGTTGTGGCATCAGCACAGATGCCCCAAATCAACCCACAGGCAACAGCATCTTGACCTCCTCTACCAAGTTCTGCCCCCAACAGCTTGCACCACCTTCACTACCACCACTGACCCTGCAGGCTACAGGTGGACCCCTGCCATCTTGTTTCCCATGGACTGTGGTTGGAAATGTGCCAGCCTCAGCTGCCATCATCAGCTCCATTGCCAGAATAGGCTCAGCAAGGAAAACCACTTCCCACTGGACTTCTGGCCCAAAGTCTATACTGGGAGGTGGGGCGATCTGATTGGAGAAGCCTCGTCATGTGACTTCACCCAAGCTCTAAAGGAGGCTGGGAAAGAACATCTCTGGCAATTTCAGACTTTGTCTCCTAAGTGGAGAATTAACTAATTATAGGGATTTCTGTGGCTGGGCTACTTATGTTTGTGTGCGTATATATGCATATGGGACTGGTGGTGGCTCATATTGTGCTGTGTCCTCTGTAAATTTGATCTCTGGGTTGAGTGACGGCAGCTGAGGATGCCATCCACCATTCTGCTAACAGACATTTTCTGGGCAGTGTCGGAGACAGAGGTGGCAGCCTCCATTATCCCCTCTGCCCCAATCAGCTGCCTGACTGCCTAGGTGCTGGCTGCTGGCAGACTGCTCTTCTGCTCCTCTGCAGCTTCTGAGGTATAAAAATAGACACCCACCCCTTCCTGTCTCTCCGCAGGTGGGAAGAAAGCAAGGGCAGGACAATGCCCTCCAGGAGATGCCAATGTGGATGAATTTAGCCTGCAGTACAGGTACATCTATTTCTGGTGTGTAGAATGACCTAAGCTCCCCACTCATTCATGACTTCATGCAACTGATGTTTATTTTGTGCCTACTATACCCCAGACCCTCAAGATGTCTCTGTTCCTCAATCCACCCCATCCCTGCCTTTTGTCCTGATATCTGTCACCTGCAAAATAATTTCCACAAAACAACTACAACCACAAATTATAATTTCTTTGGGACCCCACATTGCCATGGAATGCTATGAAGCTTCCTCCAGGGGCTTCAGTGCAGGGATAGGGGACAAAGAGGCTGCTGTGGTGTCCAGCAGGAGCTTGACAAACTTGCAGCAACCAGTAGAAGCAGTGATCGCTGGCAGAGGGGGGTGTGTGCATGTGTGTATGTTTCAGTACTGGTGGGTAGGAAACCCGGAAGTAAATGGTAGATTCTACTGGATAGCTCATTGGAAAGTTGACCAGTCCTGTCAGGAAGCATGTGAAATATTCTCCAGAGAAGCTGAGGATGCTTTGCTGGAGACTTCGATTTTTTCAGGCATACATAGATGGGACAAAAGCCAAGGAAACATGATGGATGGGTGGGTGGGTGGATGGATGGATGGATGGATGGATGGATGGATGGATGTAACAGATGAATGAATGGATAGATGGGATGGGTGAGATGGATGGATGGTTGGGTAAATGGGTGAATAAATGGTTAGAGGGTTGGAGGAGAGAAAAATTGTGGAAATATGTGAGAAGAAAAATGGAAAATGAATGGATGAATGGATGAATAAATAGGGGGTGGATGGATGGGGGGGTGAGTGGATATAGACTTAGATGAAGCAGGAGTGATAATTATCTTCAGATAATGGAAATATAGATATAAGGAGTTTGTAGCAATATTCTAATAGAGAGGGCAGCATCATGGAGAACAACCCTTGCTTTTTAATCATCATCACTCCTTTCCTGCAGTCATTCCACGCAGTGTTGACATCTGCTCTGTCCCAGCTTGTGGAACAAGCTGGAGCATTAAAGAGGAGCTCACTCTCTGGTGAGAAAAGCAGACAGACAGACAGTGAACCCGAGCCTCATGCTACATGCTGAGGCTGTGAAAGCAGCATGCTCAGAGCTCCCGGGGAAGTCTGGCAGGCGTGATGGAGCATGGGCCCGCCCCTTCTCTGAGCACTGCTCCTACACACCCTTTGTTGATGGTGTTGCCATTGCTTACTGGTTATGTGGTGCTCCCCCTTTGGCCACACTGGCTGGCCCAGGAGTGGACCTCTGGGCATCTCTACAGCTGCATTTCATTTTAGCCATACCAAAAGTGTATGTGTAGTGGGACTGTGGCCACCATTTTCAACCATATGCACAATGACATAGAAAATCTGTTGTGAGAAGCAGAGACAAGGCTCTATATGACCACAAGGGAGAGGGGAAGAAGGAGAAAGACACTGTCTCAATTCCTTTGGCTTCCCACGCTTGGTACCCATGAGGTCCACTTTTGTTCTGTTTCCATCAGAAGTAGCAGCAAACATTATTAAATACCTTTGCATTGGAGCCGGCTCTTGACACCAAAGAACCTTGAGTAAGATGGCAGTAGTATGAAGGGGAGACTAATTCCACCAGAGAAGGGGAGGGTTTAAGTGGTCAGGGAAAGTCTTATGGGAGCTGTGACATTTGGGGATGGGTTTTGAAGCATGACTAAGAGTTCTGAGAAGAAAGATCAAGACATTTCGGCCAGAAAATACATGCATGGTGAGCACATTCCTTTGGTTGAATATAGTTTGCATTGAAAGTTTAGATGATGGGGAGGAAGAATAAGAAAGTACCATTTGTTGAGCTCTTACCAGATGCCACAGATGGCACAAGGTGCTTTTCATATATCATCTCTTTTTATCCTCACGATTGCCCCCTAAGCCAGGTAATTTTTCCCCCATTTTACAGACAAGGGAAGTGAGGCTCAAAGATGTTGGTCAAGGATGTAAGAAAGGCATAATTTGAACCCAGATCTGCAGACCGAAGCCCGTGCCCATTCTACATAACCACAGCACTGTGTCCAGGCCAGGGCAGGCAGGCTGGGGCCAACTTCAAGAGGCTCAGCATTCCCCCTCTGTCAACTGCTCTGTAACTTGAGGACACATCCACCCTCTGCAGGAGAAGCCCAAGGCTGGTGGTCCTTCTCCAGGAAGCAGCAGATGCCAGGGTGCAGAGCTGAGTGTGCTGCTGAGATAGACTCTGCCTTGCTGGACTGATGGATGACCTTAAGTTGAGTTGTTCTGTTCAGAAACAAAGTGTGTTGCACAGGCCCCGTCCAAACAGCCGAAGGCAGTAGCTAATTAGAAGGGAGAGATGGAGTGTCATTTTTTTCTGGCAGCAAGCCCAGTGGCAGAAGTTTTTAGCAAAGAGCCTCAGTGCAACTTGAGAGGTCTGCAGGCTGGAGATAAGGGTCATCTCTCCAGAGTGGCCAGAGGGACTCCCTGGAGGGAACAGAAAGAGGAAAGAGAGGAAAGATGGACTAAAGGAGAGAAGATGGAGGTGGGAGAAAGGGAAGAAGGAAGAGACAGGAGGAGAACTAGAGAAGAGAAAAGAGGGTGGGAGGAGGAGGAGAAGAAGTGATGGAAAAGAAGGAGTGAAGAAGGGGAAGAAGGGCGAAGGACAGGGAGAGGAGGAAGAGGGAAGAAGAGAGGAGAGAAGGAGATAGTGAAGGTGAAAATGAGGAAGGAGAGAAAGGGGCCAGGAATAGCAGTGAGAGGACCAAGAGAAAATGATGGACATAGGAGGAGGAGGGGTGGGAGAAAAAGACTGTGGGAAAGAGGGAGGGGGAGGGGCTGCTACCACAGCTGGCATCCAAAGGTCCACCCCCGCTGAGCTCTCCCAATTGGGGATGCTCTCAGCATCTCTAAGATGAAATGCTGCATAGCCAGCAACCCAGGCAGCTGGGAGAGAAGGGGCCCCTGTGGTCTAACTGGCACCTGTTTGATGGCTCCCAGTGGCAACAGCATCAGCGCCCCCCACTCTGGTCATACTCAGGAAACAGCTCAGCCTGACTCAGGCAGGGTCAAGTCCACTGCAGCCCTCTCCTTCCACCCACGCCAGGACAGTCTGCGGGGGCAGAGCCAGAGTCCAAACCGACAGACAGCAGTGGTGGAAAGGGTGCTTGGCTGGGCATTAGAATATTTGAATTCTAAAACCGAGCCTGCCACAAATTTACTAAGGGTGACCTTAATCACTCTGGACCAGTTTTCTGTCCATTTACAGATGGTTCCTGACTTATAATGGTTCCATTTATGGTTTGTGATTTCATGATGTCACAATGATACACATTCAGTAAAACTCATACTTCAAGTACCCATGTAACTATTTTGTTGTTTATTTTTAGTACAGTATTCAATAAATTACATGAGATATTCAACACTTTATTATAATAAAATAGACTTTGTGTTAGTTGATTTTGTCCACCTGTAGGCTAATGAAAGCATTCTGGGCATGTTTAAGGCAGGTGAGGCTAAGCTATGACATTCGGTAGGTTAGGTGTATTAAATGCATTTTCAACTTAGAATATTTTCAGTTTACAATGAGTTTTTGGGATGTAACCTCATTGTAATTTGAAGGGCATCTAGGTAGGCTTTTTTTCCATTTAATTTCTCACAACAACTCTATTACATTTTTCAGACGAGGACACTCAAACTCTCCAGAGATGAAGTGTCACCTCAAGGCCACACAGATAATCAACAGAGAAGCAGGCCCTACACTCAGCTGTACTGTGAGCTCCACAGCAGCAGGGATACTATTGTCCTGGTTCACCCCTGGGTCCCAAATCCCAGGACAGTGGGGGCACCAAGGAGATGCCCCCATAAACTGTGTGGACCGAATAAGTGGCCTCAGTCTGTCCAAGATCAAAATCTGTCCTGCCACTGTCATTCCCCCATTGCTTGCCTGAATCACCCCATGAATTAGTCAGGGTCGAGTCAGAAGACAGAAACCCCACCAGTAACCGGAACAGGGAAAATTTAGTGTAAAGAATGATTAACTTGCAAAAGATGGTTAACGACCAACAGGAGTCAAGGAGGACCCTCTGGAATACAGGAATAGCAAATGCACAAAACAGCTACTACCTCTATGCTGAGGGAGAGAGAACAAGGAAAGAAAAAACTAAGAACTCAGAAGAGGCCCCGATCACCACCACCAAGGCTGAGGTTTGGGTCCCGTTGGAGAGGTTGTTGCTCCACAGGAACATGTAGCATGCCAGTGGCTTCAGAACGTGATGGAAGGTGCAGTTCAGAGGTGGTCAGTAGGACCAGCCAGCCAGTTGGATGAGACACTTACTAGAGGGTGTAGGACACCAGAGGTGGTTTATAGGAAGTGGTCCACTGGGGTGGCAGAAATATTGGGTGGACACCACTGATCATCTCACATACTGCTGACAGCTTTATAGAAGGTGGAGAGATAACAACATAACCAGGAAGAGGAGCCCCTTCCTTTGCTACAGCATAGCATTCCCCCTGCCCCAAGTGCCATATGTTGAGAAAGAATAATATTGTGCTGAAGGGGAAATGCTTACAGGGTCCAGCTCCAGTATTAATATACAAAGCAAAAAGGGAGAATTTGGAGCTGAGAGACAATATTTTGATCCCTGGCACAGCCCATCCCTTTGGCTACCTGACTTCCAAATGCGCCCTCTATATACTTCACCTTCCACACAAACACCTCAAGGCCACACAGATAACAGCTCATGTTTCCAATTAAGACAATGCAGCTATCTTTTGTACAAGTGGGAAAATTCTCACTCTTTCACCAAAATGAAGAGACAGAGTCCTGGCCACTGTTGTTTCAATTGCTGACAATATTCATTACTCCTTAAATTCTGCACAGTACCTAAAGGCTAAATTGAGGTTCTCCTCCAACAGCTTGAATATAAAATAGTAAGAGAGAAAGGATATAGTTAATTGATACACATACATATGTACACATAACATGTGCAAAGAGAAAATATGCAAAGCTACAACCGTCCTCTTTGTAGAAACTGCTCACAAGCACATAGTTAGTATTTGTGACTTCCTTCTTCCACTACCCTTTCCATATTTTCTTTGCCCTCAACTAGAACCTCAGTTGGGCGGGTTCTTTATCTGACAGAGTAACCCAAGTGGTCATTCCTTAAGAGTTTGTGTCCTCACCAGGCTCAGTCACTTGCACCTGTAATCCCAGCACTTTGGGAGGCCGAAGCTGGCAGATCACTTGAAGCCAGGAGTTCGAGACCAGCCTGGCTAACATGGTCACACCTCGTCTCTACTAAAAGTACAAAAATTAGCCTGGTGTCATGGCATACAACTATAGTCCCAGCTACTCAGGAGGCTGAAGCAAAAGAATGGCTTGAACCCAGGAGGGGAAGGTTGCAGTGAGCCAAGATTGTACCACTGCACTTCAGCCTGGGTGACAGAGTGAGACTGTCTCAAAAAAAAAAAAAAAAAGAGAGTCTATGTCCTTAATGGTCCTTTCTTGGATGCTGTAGTTTTCAGGAACCTTTATTCTGGGACACAGAGGAAATTAGAAGGGCCCCCAGAGAATCCCCTAAGTTCTAGGCAAAGCCTTCTTTCCCCCAAATTGTATAGCAACCAACAAATTTCCCCTTGGTAATTTGGCTCAATCACTGTAATCAGCACAGTAACCTTTTCCTTCTTGTTGATTTAAGGGCATCAGAAGCCCCAAATAGAGAAGCGGCAGTCTCATTTCCAATGCAATGGAAAATGCGAGTGGGGAAGAGCAAGCCCTTAGGAGGCAGCCAGGTAGGCTGGGCCCACGTATCTGGGGCTTTAGGCACATGTGGCTAATCTGTGCTAGACAGGCCCAACACTGCTTCAGACCAACCTGGGTTCAAATTATGGTTGTACCAAGGACTAACAATCTCCCCACTGAGACCCTTCTCTGTGTCAGGACAGTGTTGGGGGCTCTAACACAAGTCACTGCATTTAATCCTAAAACAATCCTGTAGGCAGATGCTATTGTTCTCGTATGCAGATGGGAAAACTGATACTCAGCACAACAAGCCAAGTCGCCCAGAACCACCCTCCATGAAGTGGCAGAGATGGGATTACGTTCTGGCTGTCTGACCTAGAAGTCAGAGGTGCTTTGACAATAGACCTGGGTGTAGCCATCTAACTGCTCTAAACTTTGCTTTCCCCATCTGTAAAATGGGAGTTCATTCAGCAGATATTTTTTGGAGCAGTCACAGAGCTATGAATAGGCACAGAGCTTTGGGAATTATAATCCCTGCTCCACATGGTTTGTGTGTGGATTAAATAAAATGAATTGATAACTTTACTATCCCTGTATCAGACACAAACTGTATTTACCTTCCCTTTTGCATTTTATAACATTTTTTCCTCTACGTCAGGATGTGCCATACTCACATGAGAAGTTGCCAGTTTTTCCCCTTAGAGTAAAAGTAGTTTGAGATTTTCTGTGAAAGATGCTGGTTTGATGAGTGTAGGAGACAATGTAGATTTTGTCTTCTGCTGTGATGGCTAGTAAGTTGGAATAGCGAGGGCATCTGAAACTCACTTTCTGGGGTCCATCTGCCCTCCCACACAGGATTTCCCACTTGGTTTAGCGGGGCCTGTTGAGCCTGCTCCGTCATGGATGCATTCGCAGAACAGTTTTGCACTTGATGTGCTGATAATGTGGTTTTAACACATTTATAAACATTTGGCTATCTCCTGCAGTCACTATCTTTTAGAGGAAAATAAATTGTCTTCCTGGTCTGACAAGCTTGCTGCTGCCTGAGGCTGGAGTGTGGTGCGGCAGGGATGGACGCTCCCAGGAGCTGGGAGAGGCTTGCCTTCACTTCCTAGGGCTGCGGTAACAAATTCACACAAACTGGGGGCTGCAAACAACAGGCATGCTTTCTCTCACAGTTTTGGAGGCCAACGTCTGAAATCGATGTGTGGGCAGGCTTGGTTCCCTCTGGTGGCTCTGAGGTCTCGCTCACCTTCTGGGGGCTGCCTGCAGTCCTTGGTGTCCCTTGGATTCAAGAGGCATCCTTCCCGTCTTTGCCCCACCCTCACAGCACCATCTTCTCTATGTGTGTCTTCTTTTCTGTCTCTTCTATGCACACTTATCATTTGATTTAGGGGCCCCTCTAAGCTCTAAGCCAGGAAAATCTCACCTTGAAATCTTCATTTTAATTATATCTGCAAAGACCCTTCTTCCAAATAAGATTGGATATTGAGGTTCTCTTTTGGGAAACCACTATTCAATCTAGGTACCCTGTGTTCCTGTTCGAGCTGGGTCAATACTTTGCTGCCTGGCCTTGAGCAAGTCACTTTACCTTTCTGGGTCTCAGTTTCTCTTAGATCGTCTCCTACATTGCTTACAGGTAGAATGTGCCAATAGAGTGAGGGGTCCCAGGAAATGGTTCAGACCAAGCTTCCTTCATTCAACAGTGATGCTCCTGCTCTGTACTGGCCTCAGTGCTGTATCCCAGGGAGACAGACGACCCCGAGCCTTGTACCTCCAGCCACTAAGAACAAAGTTTAGAGGGAAAGCAGACCTTGGAGTAGGTGATTACAACAGACTAGAATGGGTGCTTTGAAAGGTCAGCGCCTTGCTTCATTCACACCGTAAAAGTCCTGGCACCATTTGTAATTGATGAATCATTTTAAATGGACATATTTTGCAGCCAGGGAGAGCTATGAGAGGACACAACCTGAGTGTTTGTTGGAGCACAGAGGAAAGGCAACTGGCCTTGTCTTGGAGGATCCAGATGGGTTCCTAGCAGAGATAGGGTCCAAACAGAGGCCTGAAGGACAAGTGAGTGTGAGATGAGGGAGGGGACGGGGTGCTGCTCCAGATACAACCATAGCACGTGCATGGGGCATAGGTGAGAGAGAGCCTGTTCCCCGCCAGGATGGATAAGTGGCTTATAATGACAGTATAACTGCCCAAGGTCACACACCTCTTAAGAGGTAGAGCTAAGACTTGACGCCAAGAAGTCAGATTCTAGAGCCAAAGTATGATAACATGTTGAGGAAATGTGGTGTCGTCCATCAGAAACCATTTAATAAATTCTATTCAGATTGGCTTAAATGCTCATATCAACTATATACTAATTAACTGAAATTTATTTTAGTGCACTTAATTGAAGTAATTTTTGAGTTGATTTAAAAATTATTGGTAAAATAAAAATAGAAATGTCTTAAAAAGTATCAGCATATGGCCAAGTGCAGTGGCTCATGCCTGTAATCCCAGCACTTTGGGAGGCCAAGGCGGCTGGATCACGAGGTCAGGAGTTCGAGACCAGCCTGGCCAAGGTGGTGAAACCCCGTCTCTACTAAAAATACAAAAATTAGCTGGGTGTGGTGCCAGGCACCTGTAATCCCAGCTACTTGGGAGGCTGAGGCAGGAGAATCGCTTGAACCCGGGAGGTGGAGGTTGCAGTGAGCTGAAATCACTCCATTGCCCTCTAGCCTGGGTGACAGAGCAAGACTCCATCTCAAAAAAAAAAAAAAAAAAAAATTGTCAGCATACATTTTTGCCTGGATTTAGAGGTCAGACCGTTTTATCTTTGTCTCTAAGGTGTTTCCAAGGCTTTAAGATGTCAGGGTTTGATCCGAAGGTTATAAAACTACAAACCCAGCCTAAAATAGAATAATCTTTCTTTGTGCAATTCTTTGAAGAGTAACATTAATGTAATATTATTGGTTTAATGAAAACAGCTGTAGCTTCTAAATTATCAGCAAGATATTTATATATTTAATTTTAAGAGTCCTACTTAGGTAACACCTGTTAGTCACAGGATATAAAAATGGTTACCAGGGAAATAGCTTGAAATGATGACTGTCTTTGTCTAATATCTCAGTTTTAATAAATACTCCAAGTGTAACTGTTAAAAATAAATAAATTATGTAAATGTAAATGGGATGTTTATAAATGAAATTTTTGTGTAATTAAAAACCTTAAAGTTACTTTATTTTAAATTAAAGAATAAATATTCATTAAGTTTCTGGGTCATTTCCAAATAAGAAAAGAACTGAAATAAAATGCTGAGCATAAATATATCTTTGTTTTGGCTTCACAAATTGTATAACAAAAGTAAATACATTTGGGTCTATTAATGTACATTACAATTATGTTACAGAAAAACATTTTTTAAAGAATTATAAAGTGGTTATTGTTACAGACAATTCAAAACCTTTAGCTTTGTAGGTTTTCACTGAAAATTAAGGTTACTATGAGTTACATTTCTGATTCATGTATGTAATTCTGTATACAAAATGTATCAAAAGATGTTTTTAATTTGAAAATTATAAAAATGCATTAAAATGTGTTCTTTATTTTGAAAAAACAATAATTTTGTCTAATTCAAGGGTTATTCAGTTTGTTTCAAAATATGGATTTTAGGAATTAAATGGAAACAAGAATAGAAAGGAACCAGTAAGTAGGAGGGAGAGGTAAAGAAAGTTATGCATATGAAGATGTATTTTTGGTCAGGAGGGTCAAAAAGAAAAGAGAATAATTTTGTATAAGAAAGAATATTGTGTGGTAAATTCTTTTCCTAAAGTAAAATGACTGATTATTTTAAAAAGGGGACGTATAGGACAAAGCAGAAAGTTTAAGCATGTAATCAATTGTCTGTGTAAGTTATAATAAGGTTCACGAAGGATGAATTTACAAGAGGAATTTAGTGTATAATCAGGTTGGCAATAATTAGAGGGAAATTATTTATGAGCCTTTCTAAAGATTGAGCTTTGATATTAAAAATATGCCAATACAAACCTAAAAATTTGACTCCCTGTATTAGAACAACAAGGTTTTCTTGAAATATTTGTCTGCTTTTAATAAAAATTGCAAGAGGTTTTACATTTTTAGTTCTGAAATCTATTCCTTTAACACTCAACTTCCAAATTGTGGCTTTCTTCTATTTTAGTTTCCATATAATTTCTCTAGTTTTAGGTTACAAATGCTGTCTTTTCTTTCAAAATAGTAATTTCATTTCTTGAGATAAAGTTTTTCTTTTAAGTCTACTGAGATTCATATCTCAGAAGCTCAACTTTTGCTCTATCTCATAGCCCCTGATTTGTAGGTCATGAATCATTACCATCAGCTCTTTCTCCCTTAAGACGGTTTAGGGTGATAACTCTCTCCAACTTTTTAATCAGCTACTGTAACTTTTTTCTCTGGTTCCAACTTTGCTCTTATGACTTGACCCTGAAACTTTGTGTCTTGAAACACCTAGAAAAGCAATGTTTTCCTCTGATATAACTTGATTCTGTACTCTTGGTTTTTTTTTAATATGTCTGAATTTTTCCATGTAACCAGGAAACTTCACATGCTCTTACCTTTACTAAGAGCCATGTATTCCCCTGCTTGAGTGAGTAGTTTTCTTGTTTACATTCCTTTATAGTACTGTGTACACTTATAACCTTGGGCACACATTCTTCATGTGTCTGATTAAATTCAAGCACTTAAAAAAAAAATCAGATTCAACATCCGGGATATTTAAATGGGCTTTCCATAAGGAGAAACAATCACACTGGAAGAGGTCTTTTTAAACTCTTTTAAATAACTTGCCCCCAAGATAAAAGGAATTTATGTTTTATCAATATATAACTGAGGTTTGAAAGTGTTAAGGTTTTTTAAGTCTATGCAACTTCCTGAATAGATTCTAAAGCTTTTTGATTAACACTCTGGTTTAATGAATGATTATTATTTCACAGTGACCTGTGATCCTATTTTTATCAAGTGTTTTGTATCTTTTGACACCTTTGGTAGGCTTCCCCAAGATCAAAATTCTAAATTAAGATTTTTTGACCTAGAATTAACTTTTGGATTTTCTAGTTGGCCTCCTAAAGTGCCTCAAAGAATGCCTCTCTTATCTTTTAGAGGTATTGAATTTTTAGGATTATTTGGTAAATTGTATGGGAAACTTGTCAAATGATAAGTGACTCTAGATCTTCTTTCAGTTACATTTATGGGTGTGTTCTTGATATGAATATTCCAAAATTGTTTAAAACTCTTAGAAATATATCATTAGTTATAATTCTGGGTATTATGTTGTATGCCACAAAAGTAACTACATTTCTTTGTCAATTGCTGACTGTAATGAGCTTTCATCATAACTTAATCATGGGCATCCTAAGCTTTTGTCATCCATAGTTATTATTTTGATTTTTCTTGAAAAGTACTTGCAATCAGCTATTATCCAAAATTGCTTTTCATGGAAAACACTCTAGCAAGTACTCTTAAATATAGTTTTTTGATAACTTCAAGATTAATGGACTAAATAAGATTTTTTCAAAACTCTAATGAAGTAACTTATGGGTTCATGAAATGACTAATCAAGATCAAGCTGAGCAAAAGTTAATTACATGAGATTAAGCAACCGATAAATATGTTTTTATGATTTTTATTTAAAACATTGTTGGTTATTTACTTGAAGGTTTTATTTTCCACTGTTATGAAAATTTTCTCTCTGAAACGACAATTTACAACAACTTGGTAAAAAGCATACTTTTGTGAACAAAAATGAAAACATTTGCTTTTTCTATCTACTTGAGTTCATCAACATTTGGAAACTATTGATAAGTATTCTTATAGCAATATGTTTTTCCCATAAGTCTAAAAAAAACTCTCTTTTTATAACAATATACAATTGGAAACATTTGTTTTATTATTTTAAGGCTTTGACTGGAATCTCACATTTGGGAATATGTGTAGAATACCTGGCTTCAGGCTGGGCGCGGCGGCTCACGCCTGTAATCCCAGCACTTTGGGAGGCCAAGCCAGGCCGGGCGGATCACGAGGTCAGGAGATCGAGACTATCCTGGCTGACATGGTGAAACTCCATCTCTACTAAAAATACAAAAAATTAGCTGGGTGTAGTGGCAGGTGCCTGTAGTCCCAGCTGCTTGGGAGGCTGAGGCAGGAGAATGGCGTGAACCCAGGAGGCGCAGCTTACAGTGAGCCGAGATCACGCCACTGTGCTCCAGCCTGGGCGATAGAGCGACGGGACTCCGTCTCAAAAAAAAAAAAAAAAAAAAGAATACCTGGCTTCAAGGGTTCCTAATCTTATAGTGAGTGAAAAAAACTTGTCACTTCCCGGCAGATCCAAAAACCTTAAGACTTTTCCCTTTAAAAATATTTGTCTTCCTTTACCTCCCTGAATACATAAACAGTTTACTATGGCAAATATATTTCAATTGCAATGCCCTATTCCTGAGTAAATATTATTTTCTTTTAGAGATCCTCTCTCTATTTGCTATTTAAGTTGACATTTTCTACATCTCCTTCCATTGTCTCCTCTGGCCCTCCTGCCTCCCTCTTATAAGGCATCTTGTGATTACATTGGGCCTTCTCAGATAATCCAGGATAATCTCCTATCTCAAGAACCTTGACTTAGTCACATCTGCAAAGTTCCTTTTGCCACGTAAGATAACATATTGAGAAGTTCCAGGGAGTAGGATGTGAGCCTCTTTGGGAGGCCATTATTGAGTCTATCATATGAGGCACAAAGATGGTTAAGATGTATGTCTCAAGATTTGGACCTAAAATTAGGATACAGAATGATTGGTCTTAATCATTGTCCCCCATTTCTTCCCTCCTCATCTACAGGAAAATTCTGATCTGCCTAATGAACCACAGCCTCATTTCAGACTCAGACGGTAGATCCAAGTGTTAGGGGCTTCCAGAGCACCTGGCCAGTGGGGCAGGGCTGACAAATATTGCAACAACTATTGTATTTGAAGTGCATGATCTTGCCAAGCTGGGATGTTCCTGACTTAGAGAACTGGCTGATGAGGTGCCACTCCTCCTGTGTGACAGGTTGGAGAGGTGACACCCCACCATGCCAGGAGACACTTCCCAGAGCCACAGGGACCAGCTAGATATCAGAAGCACCAAAAGGATTCTCCATAGATCCAGCCTCCATTGCGAGTGGCCCTAAGAACAGGAAAGAATAGGAAAAATATTCCAAGCCTGTACTCAGCAGGCTCCAGAGCACTGGATGCTCATGCTGCCCTTGGGAGTTCACACATGCCTTGGGAGAATCCTCAAAACCTCCCTGCGACGTAGGTGAGAGGGCAGTGTTGCTTTCCCCTTGAAGATGTGGCTGTAGCAGGATCATGCACTGTACCCCAGCCTCTGCAGGACTCGTTAAGAGCCTCCAATGTATGCAGCAGGATTTATTTTGTAACTTTGGAAGGGGGTGGGGCAGGGAGCTTTCTGAGCCAGCTCAGGAGCACAGGCCAAAGGGAGAGAAAGGAGGAGAATAAACACCAGGCAGGTGGTGTCAAATGGTGAGTGCAACTCCCCAGCCCAGGTGACATCCTTACCCAGCAGCGCATGGCAGGGCCTGGGCCTCTCTCCTCCCTATGAACTGAGAGTCTGGCCTAAGGCCTGGCACCAGGCAGGAATCTGTAATGGTTGAAGAATGAATGAATGAATGAGTAAGAGAGGGAAAGCAACACAATGGTTTGGAGAACAGACTCTGGAACTAGGTCTCGGTTTGAATCTTCACTCTATCAGTTATTAGCTGTGACCTTGGGCCAGTTACTCAGTCTCCTCCTCTGAACCTCAGTTTTCTCATCTGTAAAATGAGAATGAGAGTAATAGCCTTTATCTCACTGGGCTATTTTGAGACTTACAGGAACCCATGTGTGAAAGTGCTTAGAACCGGGCCTAGTGTATCACGTGCATTCAGTAAATGCTAGTTATTATTAGAACAAGAACTATTTCTAGATTTTTGCAACCTTAAATACTATAGCAACTGATAAATTGCAGCAGAAAGGATGTCCTTCCTGGTGTCTAACCTAAAGTCTTCATGCTGCAGCTTCATCACTGTGCCTCTTCCTTACCAGCTATGCTTTTCAAACTCAGGCCTGCCAGGAGGGCAGTTTTAGAACCAACTGTGTCTGCAGCACAGATCACATTAAAAGGCCCAATCAATCAATGTGTCTGCAGCCCTGAAGTGACTCCTGCCTCAAATCAATGATGTTTACAAAGTTGGGTAGGAAGGCTATGATGCTTTTTTATTTCCTTCTCCCACGTCCTTTCTGGGATAATCAACCATGTCTCTTGCAAATAAATGCCTGTCTGTGCCCACTTCTGCGGCCCTGGAAGGGCGGTGGGCTTTTCTCTCAGGGTGGACCTTCATGACTTGTTGCCAGCTCTATAACTGGAGTGAGCCCCAGGAGGGGCCTTTCACACACAAGATGTCACCCACTCCCTGCAGCAAGGGGGTTTGAGTCACTTACTCAAGAATGCACAGCCAGGAAGCAGCAGTGTCTCAATTTGAGCACAGAACTAACTGATGACACACAGCAGCTAACATTAAGTGAGGACCTCTCCTGTTTTAAATACCTGTATTCACTAATGCTGAATGGTCATTTTATGCTGACAAAGCTGAGGCACAGAGAGATAGAACACCTTACCCCATCCCCCAGTGGTAGATGGATTTGCCAGCATTCAAACTCAAGCACCGGGGCTCCCGAATCCCTGCTCGAAACCCCCAGGCTTCCACTGCTTGGCAAGAGTCCATGCTCAGCCTGCTGGTCCACACCATCCCATCCACTTTCCTCTGATCTAGAATTGCCTTTCGGGAGCCTGTGCTTGTCCCCAGTGACTGGGGTGCTCACCAGTACCTGGAGAGCAGTGGGTGCTTCACAAAGGGCAACTGGCAATAACAGTGATGACACAGGCCTGGCAAGTGAACTACCAGTTAAGGATGTACAAAGAGTCCGGGATGCCTCTGACTCCCTACCTCCGCCAAAAATTAATTCTGCTTTAAAGAGCTCCATTCCCCCAGAGGAAGAACCACTTCATTAGAGAGGCCCTTCTCCATGAAGACAGAACAAGCAGGCCAATAAAACTCACTGGGTTTTGGCATCACTTTGGAAATCAATGCACTATGATTGCGAATCCGGCGTCTGTCGGCAGCTGCCTAATTTTAGCTGGATCTTTGCAAGCGTCTAGCCCCGTTCATCTGCCCCCATGGACGAGCAGAGAGGTTCCAAGAAGCATCATCGATCTTTCAACTAAAGTGTCCTAATGAAATACAAATCTGTTGTCACTTAAAGAGCCATCTGTCATGGTGGCACAGAAGAAATGCTACCAGGAGGACAATAACCATAATTTCATTTTAAGATCCAGCCTTCTTCCCCTTTCCCTTCCAGAGAAAAATCGACATTTTTTACTGTTTCATTTTGTCACAGAGCAATAGGAGGAAAAGCCATCAATAGGGTGTTAAAGATATTTCCAATTATGTGCAAGTTCCCTGTTACAAGGGCTCTTGGCTTCTTGCAGTGAGTTAACACCTATTTGCATGAGGTAGAGTTAGCAGGAGGATGATTTAGTGTTGCTGTCCCTGGCATGCAGCACTGCTTACATGGCTAAGGAGACCGAATGAGTGCAGGGTTCCCAGAGGGCAGGGGTCCTAGGAAATGGAAGCACCAGCCTTAAGTAGCATCAGACCATTCCTGGGTGGGGTGGTCAGAACTAACACACAGAGCCCAGGCAGTGGAGATTACCAGGAAAGAGGAAGGAGGGAAACTGGAGGGGGAAGGTGGGTGGCATGTATTCTCCAGGCAGGGCAGGGTCAACAGCCTCCAAGGGTCCAATCGCCTCATCTTTCAAGTAGGGCCTTTGAGACACAGAGAGAAACAAGTAACTTCAATGACCCCCAGCTAGTCACTAGCAAAAAGAGAGAAGCTGAAGCTCCCTCTCATCTGCTCCTTACTGGAGCTGTTTCTCTGGACATAAAATGTTGGGGAAATACAACAGGTTTCCCCAGACTGCATTTTATACGCCCAAGAGTCTGGACTCACGTTGGAAGCCGCTTTAGGTATGTGTTTTTCAAAGTCAGCTTTATTGACATAATGTAGATGTAATAAAATGTAGCAACTTTAAGTATATAATTTGATGAGTTTTGACATATGTATATAGGTTTTTAACCACCTCCACAATCACAATGTGAACATTTCCATTAACCCCCAAATATTTGCTTGTTTCTTTTCAGTAATGACTTCCACAAGCCACAGCCTTTGCCACCTATTCTGCCCTCTGCCATTATGGTTTTGCCTCTTCTAAAATTTCATATAACTGAAATCATACAGTATTCAGTCTTTTGTATCTGCTTTTTTTTAAAAAAAATTCAAGACAATGTCCTTAAGATTCACCCATGATGTTGTGCGTATCAGTTGTTTATACATCTTATTACTGAGTAGTATTCCATTGTATGGATTTACCTTGTTTTGTTTATTCACCAGTTGATGGGCACTTTTGCCAGTTTTTGGCTATGATGAATGAAGGGGCTACAATTGCTCACATACAAGTCTTTATGTGGACATATGTATTCTTTTCTTTTAGTAAATACCTTGCAGTGGAATGGATAGATGCATGTTTGACTTTAAGAAATTGCCAAATGATTTCTAAAGATTCTGTTCCATTTTGCATTTATACCACAATGTATAAGAATTACAGTCAACATTTGTTATTGTCAGGTTTTAATTTTAGCCATTCTAGTGGGTATATGGCTCTATCTCACTGTGGCTGTCATTTACATTTCCCTGATGATTAATGATGTTGAATATCTTCTGAATACTTATTTGTCATTATATATTTTCCTTGGTGAATTATTAATTCAAATCTTCTACCACTTATTTTGTTGTTTACTTACTAATGCTCTTTATATATCCAGATGCAAGTAATTTATTAGGTCTGTGCTTTGCAAATAAACTGCCACTTGCCTTTTCACTTTCTTTAAATGTTTCTTTTGAATAGCACACGTTTTTAATTTAGAAAACTTTTCTACATACCAAATAGAACCTTTATTACCTTGAAAAATTGGCCTGCTCATATCAATACATTTTAAGAATTGTAAATGTGCAGAGAGCTCTAAGTAGAGCCTTTGGGTTGACTTTCACTCTTCAGGATCAGTTTGGCTTTTCATAGGCTTCACTAGCCCTGGAGTGTGGCAGCAGCTCCCATCTCAGGGGCAGCAGCGTGGCCTGGGAGATTGTCTCCTCTCCATTGTGGGTGGCTTCAGGTGACTTAGGCCAACCCCATCCAAGGTGCCCATGTCTCAACCTCCCAGCTTCTGTAACAACACATTGGAAAGGCTGTTTTCCCTTTGGTGGTTTAACTTTTACTTGAAACCTCCTTTCCACACCTATGGACTTTATTAGAAGTGTAAAAATCCTAAATTAATTGGCGGGTCCAAGAATGGCTTGGTCAGTATGACCTGGGAATGGCCTGAGCACTGGCACTGTCTATGCCCCTTCTGGCCAGCAGACCGGCCAAGGACAGGAGCAGACCATAGGTGGGGCTGGTCCTTCTGTGATAAACCCTAGAGGAGGAAATCCACTCCAGCTTATGCCAAAGAACAAGTATAAACAGCACAGAGAATGCCACTCTACGTCAAGTTACACCATTTGTGGTTCTGAACTGAAGGTGACCCATCCAGTAGAATAAACCTCCTAGATATGCGAAAGTCCTCAAGGCCTATGGTCACAATTTAGAAGAAAAACTGTCTTTCTGCAAGTGTAAGCACAGAACTCACAGCTAGGGGCCTACAGTGTTGGGCACACCCTCTCCCACTGAGATGCAAAGCTCTTCTCAGTGGAACAAACAGTGCCCTAGATAAGGACCTTTCCTGGGATGCTAGTAGCAAATGTGTGCACCAGCATCTCAGCATGCAATGCTGTGCGTCTGTTGTGCCAGAGACCGTCTTGCACTGGGTGTGCTCCATGGAGATCTCTGTGTCTCAAACCACATCTTCCAAGAAGACCCAGGTGATACCCGGAAGGTCTTCATGCAGAGCCTTCAGCTAGGACCAGCCTTCCCCAGCCCACTGGTGTGAACAGGAGTGAACACAGCCAGGCGCTGAAGCAGCAGAGGAACATCTACATTTTTTTTTTATTTTGATGAAGTCTAGTGTATCATTTTTTTCTTTTAACAATTCATACTTTCCGTGCTTTTTGGCCTAAATCGAAGTCACAAAATTTTTCTCCATGTTTTCTTCTAAAAGTTTTAGTTTTAGCACTTAACTTTAAATTTACTATTTATTTCAAGTTAAATTTCTAAGAGGTGTGAGATCGAGGTTGAGAATGGTTGTGTGTTTTCCCCACTTCTCAGTAGTTTGCTGAGAAGACAGACAATCCTTTCCCCATGGAATTAACTTTCCATTTTTGTAGAAAATCAACTTACATTTGTGGACCTTTTTTCCTATTCTCTATTCTGTTCCATTGTTCTATATGTCTGTCCTTATACCAATTCCGCACTCTTTTGATTATGATGGCTTTATAATTTACTTGAAAGCAGCTAATACAAATCAACTCTTCTACTTTTTCAAACAGTTTTGGATATTCCAGATCCATTGTGTTTCCACATATATTTTGCAATCAGCTTGTCCATTTCAACAAAAAGTCAGGTGAGATTTTGTCTGTGATCATGTTATACCCATAGATCACTTTTCAGAGAATTTACATGTTCACAACATTGAGTCTTCAGTTCTGACATATCTCAATCCTCTTTAATTTTTGTCAGCAATTTGTTTTTTAGTTTTCACATATTTTGTGAAATTTATCTCTAGATATATTTTATGATAGATAGATATAATATATATTATGATTTTAATGCATTTATTAATGGTTTTTTGACAATCTTAGACTTTTCAGTTGAATTTTTGGATCATTTCATGTAAGATGATAGTAGATAAGGTTAAATTTAAATATAGTATATTGCTATTTGTTTCTGTTTGTTCTTTCTGTTCATTGCACCTTTATCCCACTTGTCCTGCCTTCTCCTGAATTAATCAAATTTTTAATAAGCTCATTTTAATCTCCACTATTGGTTTATTGGTAATATCTCTTTCTTTTACTTATTTGTATTCTTACCAGTTGCTCAAGCATTTAGAACATACATCTTTAATCTGTCAGTATACCTGCAAGTAATGTAATACTAGCATGAGAGCTTTATAACAGTAAATTTTCACTTCCTCCATCCTTCGTGCTATGATTTCTTACATTTTATTTTTAGATATATTACAAACCCCACAATACATCGTTGTTGTTAGTACTTTATTTAAGCAGTCAATTATCTTAAAGGGTAAAATATGAGAGACACAAAAATCATCTTTATTGTTCCAGCTTCTATCATTTCTTTATGTAGATCCTAATTTCTATTTTTATAATTTTCCTTGTACCCAAAAGACTTTCATCGACGTTTTTTTGAGAGGCTGTTCTGCTGATGCTGAATTCTTTCATCTATTTCTGAAGTTGTCTTCATTTCTTGCATGTTTAAGTGACATTTCCACTGGGTATAGAATTCTATGCTCCTATCTTAAATTTCTTCTTTTGCTGCTTTAAAGATGTTGCTCCATTGTTTTATGCCTTGTATGGTTTCTAACATGACATCTTCCATCTTCTTATCTTTGTTTCCTTGTCCATTATATCTCTCTTTCTTTTTCTGGCTCCTTTTGAGATTTTTCTCTCTGTTGCTGGCTTTCTGAATTTGACTGTGATGTGCTTTAGTTTGATTTACTTTATATTTCTTTTGCTTTGGTGTTGTTAAGATTTTGGATGTTCAGGCTTATAATTCTTTTCAAATTTAGAAAAACTGTGGCCATTATTTCTTAAAATATTTTTTCTGCCCCCATTCTTCTCCCATATCCTCTCCTCTGGAGCTTCAGTTATAAGTATGTTAGGACATTGGATATTGTTCCATGGGTTACTGATGTTTTGTTCATTCTTCAGGTGTTTCCCTCCTTTGCTCTATTTTGGATAGTTTCTTTTGCTATGTATTCAATTTCACTGACCTTTTCTGTTGCAGAACAGAATCTGCATGTTAATCCCATCACGTGTAATTTTTTTCAATTCAGAAATTGTATTTTTCTGCTATGGATATTCCATTTGGGTTATTAAAACTCAGCCTGTTAATTTTCTTTTGTCTTCTTAAACATCAGTGTATTTATAATAGCTATTTTATTATTCTTAGTTAGTAGTTCCAACATAGCCACCATTTTCAGTTTCCTTTATATTAATATGTTTTTCCTTCTGATCATAGATCCTACTTTCTTGCTTCTTTCCACCTAGTGATTTTTTATTAGATGCTGGACGTTGTGATTTTATGTTGCTGGTTATTAATTTTGTTCTATTTCTTTAAATAGTGCTGGATTTTGTGCTGGGAAGCAGTTGTTTTGAGTCAGTTGGATAATTTTGAAGCTTTCTTTTAAGTTTATTAGAGAAGATATAGAGCAGAGTTTATTTAGGGTTAATTAATGCCCACTTCTAATCCAGTAGCCTTCTGAGGAGTCTACCTGATACCCTGTTTGCTATGAAGTCTTTCCACTGTTCCCGGTGGGAACAAAAGCCACCCCCTAGGCCCCAACCTTGTGTGAGCTTTGAGAATACCTCTGTATCCCCTATTCTGGTGTTTTTGTTTCCCCTGGCCTCAGATACTTTTTTCACATATGTGTAAATTATTACTTAGACGGATTCTTGAGGGGACCGCTCTCAAGTCTTTGGAGGTCCCTTTCTGTGCAGCACCCTCTTCAATATTCTGTCTTTCAAATTCTAGCCACCTTGGCCTTCTCAAACTCTGTTCTCTTTCTCCTCAAATCATCAAAGCTACCAGGCTCTGTTGCAGTTTTCCCTCCTTTCTTTGCAGTCTGGAAGCCACTTCCGGAGAGCGATCTGCGGCAGCTGAAGGGCATGGCTCACTTGCTCTCTTTCTCTCTCTGCTTACATGCCTGTGTGGCCAGCTGTTGAATGTCCGACACAGTTGTTTAATGTGTTTCGTCCACTTTTCTGGTTACTTGAGGTAGGAGAGTAAACTCCATTCCTGTTAGTTCATCATGGCCAGAAGCAAAAATATAATTGATGCAGTTTTCTAATTTTTTAATGCACCTTTGAATACTATTATCATTAAGAGTCAAACACTTTTTTTTTCCAAATTGATTCTGACATGGAACCCCCACCAAATCTAAAGCTGATAGCAGTGGAACTTCTTAGAGTGAAAGAGAGACTGAGGCTGTCTGTCTCTGCTCTCTCCTCACAGGGCCACCTCTGACCCCTGAGGTCCCTCAAGGGAGGCATATCAGTGAAAACCTCTGGCTTCCAGGATAACTTTTATCCTCCTTAGCATGATATTCAAGGGCCTTCATTGCATGTTCCTGCCAACTCCCTCACCTCATCTCCTGCCCCTCTCCTCGCCTCTTCTCACCCCATACTTGATGCTTCATCCCCATGGAGACTTTTACAACGCTCATAGTGTTCCTCCTCTCCAGACTGACTCTACACCCCCAGGCTCCCAGCCTCTGCTTTTCCACCAAGCCAGGGCTTAGAGTTGAGTCTAACATGGGGGCAGGCTGTGAAGTCAGCACATACCACTAAGACTGGCAAAGAGCCTTGGGCAAAATTATCTGCACTCCTTATATCACTATATTTTTCTTTTTTTAAATTTTATTTTGCCGAACAGAATACAGTTGGAGTCACAGAAATATCCTTCGTGTACACTGGTTGCTAAACTCTTTAGCGTCTGATTCGAGGATCATATTTGCAGCTCCTAACTGCAAATCTGACGCATAGTAGTTTGTCAATAAATATCTGTAGGATAAATGAAGGGAAGGGAAAAGGATTTCAGGAGGAAGTCATGATATGAGCAAAGGAAAGCAGGGGAGAATAAAGGTGGCTGCATTAGGGAGTGGCTGGAACAAAGCACAGAGCAGATTTGAGACAATTTGAGAGACGATGGGCACAGCATTCACTCGGCATTCACTCTGACCTGTGCACATCCAGACTCTGACTCTGTCACTTTCTGTGTGACTTTGGGCAGGTGGCTTAGTCTCTCTGGGCCTTTGTTTTTCATAAAATAAGGACCTTAATGTCTGCCTCACAGGGTTCTTGTGGTGTTGATATAAGGCAATTGGATTGATTGAACAATTGAGCATTAGACTGAACAATATGAAATTGTTGGGTTTTGATCATCTTTGATCTCTAAATGGTGTGGAAGCCTAAAGCCCAGGCCACAGATCCCAGGAGGCTGGTGTCCCCTAGCAGCCCTGACCGGCCCTTCCAGGGATGAACTGTGCATTTGAATAGTTAAAAGAGTCATGGCTGCTCTGCTCGGAAGCCAACACATTTCCCGTCCCCGATTTAACCTTCCCCTGCTGACCCACTCAGAGCCTGGTGTCATTTCAGGTGGCACCAAAGAGCCTGTGGCCTGGGAAGCCCAGAGGATTTCCAAGGTGTTGGCACAAGGCAGCTGCCACTAGTGTGGCAGAGCTAGGCTTGAAGGGCTTCTATTTTCTTTATTTTTCCAGACGATGGAAGCCTTTCAACTGACAACTCACCTTGGACCAGGTTAATGTGGGAACTGGGAGCAGACAGGCAAAACCAGGAGGGAGAAGGAAGAGGAGGCAATGGATTCCAAGTGGATCTGGTTGCTGTCATTCATTCCAGGCGACTGTTAAATGGGACAGAATGACCCTCAAATCCCCTTTCTCTCCATTCAGTGCTTCTAGGGATCTACTTGACATTTTAGGGGAAAAAACTGTAAAAGCGAATAACACATGATACTCTCTAGAAACTGATGGCACATGATACCCTCTGTAGAAACTGTAGGACGGAGAAATCTCAGTGACCTTGTGTTCTCTGTGTCCTCAGATCTCCAAAATAAAATCAGATGAGGTGAGAAGGCAAGTCTGACACCAGCCCTCCTGTACTATAATGTGCTCCAGGAGCCCCCCTACAGGGGGCTTGGCCCTCATGTTCTCCTCACACCTGCTTCCCACCCCCATGGCAGCCTTGACTGCTTTTCCTTTTCAGCCCCTGCAGCCCTCCTGTCCCCTTGGATTGCCTGCAAAACATGCCTCTTCAGGTGAACAAATACACCTCCACCCTCCCCTTTATTCTCAGTGGTGTTTCAAACTTCATCAAGCAGAAAGGGGTAAGTTCTGGTACTGAGCCACAGCCTCTGGAGTTAAACAAGGGCTTTGTACGTGTGCTGTAGGACTGCTCGGCCAGGTCCCTATCTGCTGAGGGACCCCGCGACACCATGAGGCACAGGCTACAGACTCAGCTAGAGAAGGGTCTTCAGCCCGACCCAGACAGAGATGAGCTGCTTGGGGTCTTGAGACCCTCTGACTGAGCAGAAAGCATTTTATTTACTTAGAGAATGGCTCACGTAGTTCTGCAGACTGAGAAGTCTCACAGTCAGTCATCTGCAAGCTGGAGAACCAGGAGAGCCTGTAGTGTAATTCAGTCTGAGTTGAAAGGCCTGAGAAACAGGGGGGCTGATGGTGTAAGTCCAGAAGTCCAAAGGCCCAAGAACCAGGAGCACCAAAATCCGAGAGCAGGAGAAGACGGATGTCCTGGTTCCAGCAGATAGAATGAATTTGCCCTTCCTCTGATGGGCTGTGCTATTCAGGTCTTTGATGGACTGATTGGATGACACCTTGTCTACGTTGATGAGGGCAGATCTTCTTTTTTCGGTCTACGGATTCAAATGCTAATCTTGTCCAGAAACACCCTCACAGGCTCACCCAGACATAATATTTTACCAGCTATGTGGGCATCCCTTAGCCCAATCAAGTTGATACCAATAATTAACCAGCACAAGAACGGTCCATGGAACACGTGCTATTCAGTTTAATGAAGTGATGTCCTGGGAACCATGCCCGTGCCCATAGGAGCATTTCTTGGAGGGGGACTTATCAAACCAAACCCTCCAGGTGAAGTACCCACCTGCTCCACCACGTGTCTGAGTGACTGCAGGCAAAAGATTTCATCTCTCTGATCACACGAGGAAACATATTAAGGATAACAGGAGATATGGTTCTCACCATCAGAGGAAGGAGTGACAAACATGAGGAAGGGAGAAAACTGGGAGCAATCCCAATTACAGAGCTCAATTTCCTCCTTTGGAAAACGGGGATGGTGACAGCATCCATCTCCTAGGGCTGTTGGGTCAACACGTAGAAACACTTGATCATGTATTTGCTGCTTCTTGACCTTCACCTTCCTCTCATACCACGTAGGCCCTCATCCGGTTTCTATCATCACTGAAGTCTACTCCAGGCCAATGAGTTTCTGAATTTATGAATATGAATACGACAGACGCTCTTCACAATCTTGCTGACACTTTCACATGGTTCAGTGAAACATTGTTCACAGATGCAGGAAAGTTAAACTTCAGGCCTGATTCATGGTGAATGGTGAGTGACTGGGTTCTGCTAATCTTCCCACGTCTATTTGCTCATTTAATAATAATGTAATTATCATAAATCACCATAGGCACTGTGCTAGGGGTTGGAGATAACCAACATTCATTCATTCATTCATTCATTCACTTATTCCTCCAAATAAACAGTTAGTAAATGCCTCCCACACACAGGGTACAAATGACCCCAGAGGGGTAGGGGGCAGCCACACAGGTGATGTGGCATGGTACACGGGAGACTGAGAAGGCTGCGATAGATTGATTTCAAACAGGGAGATAATGAGAGCCAGGGTTCTCTTCATGTGTCCTAAGATCAAAATAAAGTCAGATGAGGTGAGAAGGAGAAAGAAGTTAAAAACATAGAAAACTAGAGTCAACCCTGTTTACAAAATTCTGCAGTGCAGAACCAGAGGGCGTAGAGCAGTGAAAATGCTTCAAATAACGGAGTTTGTAGCAGAGGCAACTTTGCTAAAAATAAGAGACAAACTGGGAAGCACTGCCTTGACCCGCCCACAGGCGCTGAGCCTCGGAAGGATGCTGCCCACCAGCAGCTCTCTCTGGGGCAGCCCTGGGGCCCTGACTAGCCCTCTGTGGTTTGACTTCCCAGTTTCCTGACCACGAGCTCTCACAAGCCAGGCGACTCCACTCCTGCTCAGGAGGGGCTGCTCAGGAGGGGCTCCATGCCTCACCTGGGCTCATCACGTCTCTCCAGGAAACCCTTCAGCCCCAGCCTTGGTCTCCTGGGATCCCTCTTCGTGCAGCTTCCCTGGAGAGCAGAGAATGAAGAATGTGTATTAGGATGTGCTCCTGGGGTCCACACCTGTGGAAGGCAGGGAAGGAAGCAGGCCTGGGCAGGCCAGATGGAGACCACTGACCCCACAGGGAGCCACAGAGCAAACAGGCTGCTGGAGAGGCCTGCCTGGGGCCTGACCAACTGGCACGCATACCCCACCTCTGTCAGTCAATCGTAGCACGGGGTACTCTGGGAGGGTGTGGCAGTGGTAGAAGTGCTGTTTGCCACTGGGGCAGCCCCTAAAGTGGGGACAGTTAAAGGCTGTGTGGTGACAGTCAACCCTGTCCACTGGGGCAGCGAGTTCCTTCCTGGACCGAGCATCCGGGTGGCACATCACAGTATCCCTGAGAGATGCTGCGGCCAGTGGCTAAGAGGCTCTGCCCTCACGCAGACCTGGTTTTCAGCTCCTGTTCCCTGTGTCTGCTCCAGGCCTCAGTCCCCTTATCCATAAAGCAGGATAAATGCAGGACTCTCTCAGCTACAAATGGGATGACACGGATTCCAGAAGGCTTTGGACACCATAGCGTGCCGCTGTGTAGACTGTAGAGTGGCGGGCACAGTGTGGCCTTGCAGAGCGGAGTGCATGGGCAGCCACAGGGAGAGCGGCCAGGAGCTGGCGCCGAGGGCCCTCAGACCTGATACATCTATGACTGTGTCACTGAATTCTTACAAACCCTCCACGAGGCGAGTTTTATTATTTCTGCTTTTAACAATATTTTCCACTATTTATTTCATTTTTTTAACAAATGAATATTTTTAAAATAAAGTAAATTACAGAGAATGATAGAGAATAGAGAGGTGCTGTAATGTAACAAGTGGTTAAGAGCCTTGACTCAGGGGCTAGGCAGCCTGGGCTGGAATCTAGCACCCTATTGTAGAAGCTGTGCGATCTTGGGCATGTTACTTAACCTCTCTGTGCATTACGTTCATCATCTGTAAACAGGGAATAATTATAGCACCTGCCTGAGAGCTGTTACTACAGATAAATCCCCTGGCATAGGGAAACCTATGAGTAGTTGTTTTTAATTATCATTACTACTGCAAACACAAATACCCACCAAGGAGATTTAATAAAATGTATTTATTCAATTCAGATTCTTCACTTCTTTTCCCTTATCTTGAAATAACTTGTAATTCTGAAATAACTGTAGATTCATAGGAAGTTGAAAAATAGCACAGAGAGGTCTCATGTAACCTATACCCAGCTTTCACCAAGGCTGATATCTCACATAACGATGATATGATATCAAAATCAGGGGTCCAACCAACCCTGGCATGACTGTATTAACTAGACTACGGACCTTATTCAGGTTACAGCAGTTTTTTATATGCACTCATTTGTGTTTCTCTGTGTGTGTATGTGTGTGTGTGTGTTGTATGTGAAGTTCTCACAGTTTATCACTTGTATAAATTCATAAATTTACCATCACAATCAACATAGAAAACATCCATTGCCTTAAAGGAACTTTGAGCACCATGCTAAGTTGTTCACATGCAGTGATACGTTCACTCCTTACCACAACCTAGGTGTTGTTATCCCCAGTTTTCAGGTGAGAAAACTGAGGAACAAAGAGGTCAAGGTAACCTGTACAAGATCACACGCTGGAAAGCAACAGTGCTGGCCTTGAACCTGCGTCTGTCATCAGTATTCTATCCGGATGCATCGCTTTTTGTCTCATCATTGTGTGCAGGAGGTTCACACAGGTTGATGCCTGTGGACTTAATTCATGAATGTTAACCACTCTGTAGTTTTCCCTTTTATAATTTTTTTTTTTTTTTTTGAGACAGGGTCTTGCTCTGTCGCCCAGGCTGGAGTGTATTGGTAAGATCTTGGCTTATTGCAACCTCTGCCTGCCAGGTTCAAGCGGTTCTCTTGCCTCAGCCTCCCAAGTAGCTGGGACTGCAGGCACGCACCACTACACCTGGCTAATTTTTGTATTTTTAGTAGAGATGGGGTTTCACTATGTTAGCCAGGCTGGTCTTGAACTCTTGACCTCAAGTGATCTGCCCACTTTGGCCTCCTAAATTGCTGGGATTACAGGCCTGAGCGCCCATGCCCAGCCCCTTTTATAATTATACAGCTTATATAACCATGTATTGAAGATGTTACATTTTCTCTACTGCACACAATGCAAGTACCAGCCCGTCTGTATCTCCTTCTGCGTTTGTGTCTCAACCCCTCTGTGGTTGATACCTACAGGTGGAATTGCTGAGTCGTTGAGTACATGGGTCTTCAACGTTGGAGGATGTTGCCAGGTCTCAAAGTGTTTGCAACAGTTTATACTTCCACCTGCTGTGCATGAGAACATGAGACGATATATGATTATTTAATTTGCATTTCTCTGGTTTCTAGTAACGTTGAACATGTCTCTTTTGATTATTGGCCATGCATGTTTTCTCTGTGTACATTTTTCTGTTGGGCAGTTTGTCATTTTAAAATAATGTTTAGGAATTCTTTACATATTCTGAAGGATAGTTCTTTATTGATTATATGCATGGCCAATATCTTTTGCTAGTCCGTGTCTTGCCTTTTTAAAAAACTTTCATTATGGTATCTTTTATCGTAGAAAAGCGTTCCACTGTAGTCAATTTTATCAATCTCTCCCTTAACAGTTTGTGCTTTTGTGTGTTTTATGTAAAAAATTACTTTCCACTTCATGGTCATAAAGATTTTTTCTTAATTTTTCTAATTGTTTTAAAGTTTTATTTTTTCTTGGTTTTCTGCAGTAGAGTTTCACTTTATACAGTTATTTTCTATGTAAGATGTGAATTTCACCCCCCCTCAATATCTAGCCAATTTCCTAGCGCTATTTGTTGAGTCATCCACCTCTCGCCTCCTCTTTGCAGTACCTCCTCCACATATGTGGAGTTTCTGTGTCCATCTGAGTCTGTGTCTGGTTTCTCCAGTGGCCTATTTACCTTGTACAACGCTAACAACCACAATCGAAAATGCTAGAACTTAATCATAAATCTTGGTGTTGGGAAAGGTAAGTTGTCCTTGCCCTTCAAAATTATTTTCCCTGGAAACTTTTGAATCAGCCTATCATGTTCACTTGAAGTTCTGTTGGGATTTTTAAAAATTATTATTGTATTGTGTTTATGGATTAGCATGGGGATAATTGACATCTTTAGAATATTAGTCCTTCCTACCCATTAGCAGGTTATATCTCTCCCCCATTCAGTTTTCCTTTTATGTCCTTCAGTAAAACTTCATAATTTTCCCTTTAAAGGTCTTGCACATCGTTTACTAGATTTATTTCTTGGTACCTTTTATTGTTTATCAGAGCTCTGGAGTGAGGCATAGCTCATGTTGTAGCTTAGCTATTTACAATCTGCATGATCCTAGTCAAGTCTCTTAAATGGCTCAATCCTCAGTTTCCTCATAAATAATTGTACCTACAGCATAAAGTAGGTGTGAGGATTAATGAAATAAAGAATGTGATACTTTTAGAACTCTCTAAATATCCAATAAATGTTAGCTCATCCTGGATTTGGCATAAATTTGGAGTTGCATTTCTGAATAGTTGTGTTATCAGTGAATGAATGAGCTTGGGATATGGTCCCCAGGCAGAAATAGGTTAAATGTAACAGAATCTGATCTGTAAATAATTGGCAGACAACCTACTCCCCCTCCTCCAACACTTAATAAAGTGCTTTCAAAATACGTATATAATAAAACCAAAACTCCTACTAAATCTCAAAGCAAGGATAATTAAGTTAGATTTTGAAGCCATTCTGGTTAACTTAGAAAACCAAGAAAAAGAGAAAATTAATTGTAAAGATTTTTTTATGTTCAAAATTTAGTGTGGCTTATTAGCATAATTGTTCTAGTTTTTTTTTCAGCTAAAACTATTTAAACTGGGTTTCATTTTTAAAGGTTATGTTTGTTTGTTTTTAAACAATAAATGTTTTATCATAAACATTTCATACATTAAAGTACAAACGTGCAAAAATTTCTCCAAATCATACCACCCAAATAGCATTGCTCACATTTTGGTTCATATCATTTTTTCTCTTTCTTGATGTCAATAAATGGGCTTCTGGGTTCATGCTCACTTTTTATTTTCCCTCAACAGGATGCTGTAGATGTGTTTCCATTTTAATAGTTGCAGAATTACATCGTTTGACATCATCACATTATATTCCATTTTATAGATTTGCACTAACTTAGCAAATCAATTCCCTATTTGGTGCCATTTGGTCTTATAAAGTAAATCATGCTCCAATAAACTACACTGCATACTTCTTTTTGGTTAACTTGTGTGACCACCTCCATCAATAAAATCCTTGGGAATGAGATTATCAGAATAAAAAGCATGCTCCCTTTACATTTTCACATGTATTGCCAACTGCCTTCCTGAAAAGGTCAAATTAATTAGCACCATTTTCATCTGTGCCTGAGGGTGTCCATTTTCCAATAAGCTAAGTGGGTTTGTCAGTTTTCTTAGTCTTTACCTATCTGGCAAGCGGAAAACAAGCCTCTCTCTGCATATGCATTTCCTTGATTAGTAGAGAACCTAAACATCTTTTCATCTGTTTATTGGCTCTTTGAATTTCCTTTTCTGGATTGCTTCCATGAGTGCTTTGCATGTTCATCTTGTTGTCTTATAAGAATTCCTGTTTATTAACATTGTTTGTAACATTGTGTGCATTAATGTTAATTAATCCCTTGCCATGGGTGTGGAAAATATCTGCCGTATAAACCTTGCTTATGGCATATCTTTAATGTTTAATAGAAAAGTGTATATATAGTAAACAGCAATATATCAGAAAAACAAAGCATTACCAGGGCCCCAGAAGCCCCTGGATCCCCCACTGAGTTCCTGCATTCTATCAAGAGTAAAGTGGGTTTTTTGTTTGTTTGTTTTGGTCAATGGTTTCATTGACATACAGAAATTTCTGATTTTGTGTTAATTTAATCTCTCTTACCCTTTATAGTCTCCAGGCTTCTTGATATGCTGAGGAAGGTGTTTTCCACCCCACAATTATAAAAATAATCTTCTCTTGCCTGATTGCCATGGCCAGAACTTCCTAATTGTCTCTGTTTGCAGATGACATGATTGTATATTTAGAAAACCCCCTTGTGTCACCCCAAAATCTCCTTAAGCTGATAAGCAACTTCAGTAGTCTCAGGATACAAAATCAATGTGCAATAATCACAAGCATTTTTATGCAGCAATAATAGACAGAGAGCCAAATCATGAGTGAGCTCCCATTCATAATTGCTGCAAAGAGAATAAAATATCTAGGAATACAACTTACAAGGGATGTGAAGGACCTCTTCAAGGAGAACTAAAAACCACTGCTCAAGGAAATAAGAGAGGACACAAACAAATGGAAAAACATTCCATGCTCATGGATGGAATCAATATCATGAAAATGGCCATACTGCCCAAAGTAATTTATAGATGCAATGCTATCCCTATCAAGCTACCATTGACCTTCTTCACATAAGTAGAAAAAACTACTTTAAATTTCATATGGAACCAAAAAAGAGCTTGTATAGCCAAGACAATCCTAAGCAAAAACAATGAAGCTGTAGGCATCATGCTACCTGACTTCAAACTACACTACAAGGCTACAGTAACCAAAACAGCATGGTACTGGTACCAAAACAGATATATAGACCAATGGAACAGGACAGAGGCCTCAGAAATAACTCCACACATCTATAACCATCTAGTTTTTGACAAACCTGACAAAAACAAGCAATGGGGAAAGGATTCCCTATTTAATAAATGGTGTTGGGAAAACTGGCTAGCCATATGCAGAAAACTGAAACTGGACCCATTCCTTACCTTATAAAAAAATTAACTCAAGATGGATTAAAGACTTAAATGTAAGATCTAAAACCATAAAAACCCTAGAAGAAAACCTAGACAATACCATTCAGGACGTAGGCATGGGCAAAACTTAATGACTAAAGCACCAAAAGTAATGGCAACAAAACCCAAAATTGACAAATGGGATCTAATTAAATTAAAGAGCTTCTGCACAGCAAAAGAAACTATCATCAGAGCAAACAGGCAACCCACAAAATGGGAGAAAATTTTTGCAATCTATCCATCTGACAAAGGGCTAATATCCAGAATCTACAAGGAACTTCACCAAATTTACAAGAAAAAAACAACCCCATCAAAAAGTCAGTGAAGGGTATGAACAGATACTTCTCAAAAGATGACATTTATGTGGCCAAAAAACATATGAAAAAAAAGCTCATCATCACTGATCATTAGAGAAATGCAAATCAAAACCACAATGAGATACCATCTCATGCCAGTTAGGATGGCGATCATTAAAAAGTCAGGAAACAACAGATGCTGGAGAGGATGTGGAGAAATAGGAACACTATTACACTATTGGTGGGGGTGTAAATTAGTTCAACCATTGTGGAAGACAGTGTGGTGATTCCTCAAGGATCTAGAACCAGAAATACCATTTGATCTAGCAATCCCATTACTGGGTATATACCCAAAGGATTATAAATCATTCTACTATACAGACACATGCACATGTATTTTTATTGCAGCACTATTCACAATAGCAAAGACTTGGAACCAACCCAAGTGCCCATCCATGGTAGACTGGGTAAAGAAAATGTGGCACATATACACCATGGAATACTATGCAGCCATAAAAAAGGATGAGTTCATGTCCTTTGCAGGGACATTAATGAAGCGGGAAACCATCATTCTCAGCAAACTAACACAGGAAGAGAAAACCAAACACTGCATGTTCTCACTCATAAGTGGGAGTTGAACAATGAAAACACATGGACACAGGGAGGGGAACATCACACACACGGGCCTATTGGGTGATGGGGGGCTAGGGGAGGGATAGCATTAGAAGAAATACCTAATGTAGATGACGGGTTGATGGGTGCAGCAAACCACCATGGCACGTGTATACCTATGTAACAAACCTGCATGTTCTGCACATGTAGCCCAGAACTTAAAGTATAATAAAAACAATATATATATAAAATAAGGAATTATGCCCACATGTGTTATTAAAATGGGTATTTATTTGAAATTTAAAAAAGAAATAATCTTCTATCAGAAGCTTCAATTCTATTTTTTGTGTTTCACAGAGCCAGGCCAGTTGTCACAATTCACATTCAATGACTAATCTTTCCGTTGAGTTGAAACATACACATTTAATTTGCATGTCTGTCTATGTACTTAACATATGCACATATTTGAGTGTATTTTTTGATTCTTCATTATTTGTCTGCTCTGTTGTTTTGAAAATCGTGCCCTGCATCTCTTGCATTGATAAGCTTTTCAATTACTGTGACTCATTTCTCAAGTCTATCAATATCTGCTTTGATTTAATTTCTTCTGTAGGACTTTTCCTATCTATTCTCACATAGTCACTCTTCCATACAAATTTAAGACAATTGTATGAATAAGTGTCTACCTTATTTATCCTCTCTCTAAGGACTAAGCTCTGATTTTTTTTCTTATCTTGTCCAAATTCCTATCTAAGGGGTCTAGGGAGTCATGCCATACAAACCATAAGTTCTCCTCAGATGGGTTTTATTTAACCCTGTATATTGTGACTTACTTTCCAATCTGACTCTGGTGTAACATGACGTGACAAAGAAGAAAACCAAAATATTTTACCCCAAAACATGTTTCTTTTCCACATTTTGAAATGACCCTGCAAAGCTGTCCTTTGTGGGGAAAATTTGCATCTGTAAAGAATCTCTATTAACATAGGTAGAGCTTTTTCTTCCAGGCCCTCCCAATCCTGAAGAGATTAACTAAGAGTCTAGCACCTTTTAAAGGTCTGAATAGGAAGCATTTGTCATCTATTGTCTCTATGGGCAGCCACTATGAGACTTCAAAAGAACCTTGGTCTCTACAATCTTTTATCTTAACCTGAACATTTCCTTTCTATTGATCTTCAGGTCTTTAGATAAACTCAACCAATTGTCAACCAGGAAATGTTTAAATTTACCTATAGCCTGGAAGTACCCCTGCTTTGAATTGTCCTGCCCTTCTGGACCAAACTAATGTATTTCACAAATGTATTTGATTGATGTCTCATGACTCTCTAAAATGTATAAAATCAAGCTGCACCCTGACCGCTTTGGGCGCATGCTCTCAGGATTTCCTGAGGGCTGTGTCATGGACCGTGGCCACTCATATTTGGCTCAGAATAAATCTCTTCAAATATTTTACAGAGTTTGACTCTTTTCATTGACACTCTGTACACCCTACGAATCTGCACTATAACCTCAGTCAGAGAATGTGGAGAGTGCTGTTTCCACATATTGAAGTTTATTGGCATTTTCTTTGGGATATAATATTTGATCCATTTAATAGACATACATTTTTAAAAGATATATTTCTTGTTTGCAGTGTAAAGAATAATCTATCAATCTTATTAATTATCCTACTTATGGCCTCAAATAATCTTAGTTCTTTCTTCTTGATATGTTACCAGCAGAGGAAGACTGGCAGTTTCCCACTGACACTATGTTTCTGTTGGATTTCTCTTTGTATTTCCTTCAGCTATTATTTCATATATTGTATCTTAACTTTACATCATTGGTTCATGTTGATTAAAGGACATTCTATCTTCACTGTGATTGTATCCTTAATATAATTTAAAAGTAGCCCTCTGTATTAGTCCATTCTTGCACTGTAACAAAGAACTACCTGAGACTGGGTAATTTATAAAGAAAAGAGGTTTAATTGGCTCATGGCTCTGCAGGCTATACAGGAAGCATGGTGGCATCTGCTTCTGGGGAGGCCTCAGGGTGCTTTTACTCATGGAGAAAGGCAAAGTGGGAGCAGTCATCTTACATGGCAGGAGCAGGACCAAGGGGAGGAGTGGGAGGTAAACAACCAGATCCCATGAGAACGCTATCATGAGAACAGCACCAAAGGGATGGTGCTAAACCATTGCAAAAATTTATACTTCCATCTGCTGTGCATGAGAATATGGATGATTTATCATTATTTTAATTTGCATTTCTATGGTTTCTGGTAAGGTTGAACATGTGTCAACCACCTCTCTCATGAAGGAGGATCCCCATGATCCAATCACCTCCCATCAGGCCCCACCTCCAACACTGATTACAAGTGAACATAAGATTAGGGTGGGGAAGTAGATCTAAACCACATCATTGTTTCCCTGGCCCCTCCCAAATCTCATGTCCTTCTCACATTTCAAGATATAATTGTGCCTTCCCAATAGTCCCCCAAAGTCTTAACTCATTCCAGCATTAACTCAAATCTCCACAGTCCAAATTGTCATCCGAGACAAGGCAATTCTCTCCTGCTATGAGTCTGTAAAATCAAAAGCAAGTTAGTTACTTCCAAGATACAATGGCAATAAAGGCATTGGATAAATACTCTTTCCAAAAGGGAGAAATCAACCAAAAGAAAGGGGCTACAGGCCCTGCACAAGTCTGAAACCCAGCAGGGCAGCCATTAAATCTCAAAGCTCCAAAATAATCCCCTTTGACTCCATGTCTCACATCCAGGGCATACTTGGTGCAAGGGGTGGGCTCTCAAGGTCTTGAGCAGCTCCACTTCTGTGGCTTTGCAAGGGTCAGCCCCCACAGTTGCTTTCAAGGGCTGGTGTTGGGTGCCTGTGGTTTTCCAAGTGCAATGTGCAAGCTGCTTGTGGATCTACCATTCTGGGGTCTGGAGGATGGTGGCCTTCTTCTCACACTTCCATTGGACAGTCCCCCAGTGGGGACTCTGTGTGAGGGCTCCAACCCCACATTTCCCCATCACTCTGCCTTAGCAGAGGTTCTCCATGAGGGTTCTGCCCCTGCAGCAGGCTTCTGTCTGGACATTCAGGCTTTTCCATACATCCTCCAAAAACTAGGCAGAGACTCCCAACCCTCAACTCTTGCATTCTGTGTACCTATAGGCTTATCACCACAGAGAGGCTGCCAAGGCTTACAGCTTGCACCCTCTAAAGCAGTGGCCAAGCTGTACCTGGGCACCTCCTAGCCATGGCTGGGGCTAGAGCAGCTGGGATGCAGGAAGCAGCGTCCTGAGGCTGCACAGGGAGTTGGAGCCCTGAGCCTGGCCAACAAACCATTCTGTCTTCCTAGGCCTCAGGGCCTGTGATGGTAAGGACTGTTGTGAAGGTCTCTGAAATGCCTTCAAGGCCTTCTCTCCATTGTCTTGGTTATCAGCACTTACCTTTCTTTTAGTTATGCAAATTTTTGCAGACTGCTTGAATTCCTCCTCTGAAAATGGGCTTTCCCCCCGCCCCCCACCCCGCACATGGCCAGGCTACAAATCTTCCAAACTTTTATACTCTACTTCCCTTTTAAATATACGTTCAAGTTTCAGGTCATTGCTTTGCTCATGCACACAAGCATAGGCTGTTCAAAGCAGCCAAGCCACATCTTGAATGCTTTGCTGCTTAGAAATGTCTTCTGCCAGATACCCTAAATCAACACTCTCAAGCTCAAAGTTCCACAGATCCCTAGATCAGGGGCACAATGCAGCCAGGCTCTTTGCTAAAGCATAGCAAAAGTGACCTTAACTCCAGTTCCCAGTAAGTTCCTCATATCCATCTGAGACCTCCTCAGCCTGGCCTTCACTATTTGTAAAACTATCAGCATTTTGGTCACAAACTTTCAACAACTCTCTAGGAAGTTCCAAACCTTCCCTTGTCTTCCTATCGTTTTCTGAACCCTCCACACTCTTCCAAACTCTGCCCATTTCTCAGTTCCAAAATTACTTCCACAATTTCAGATATCTTTATAGCAATATCCCACTCCTTGTACCAATTTTCCATATTAGTCTATTCTTTCACTGCTATAAAGAAATACTTGAGACTGGGTAATTTATAAAGAAAAGAGATTTAATTGGCTCACCATCCCATAGGCTGTACAGGAAGCATGGAGGCACTGCTTCTGGGGAGGCCTCAGGGAGCTTTTACTCATAGAGGCCAAGTGGGAGCAGGCAACTTACACAACAGGAGGAAGAGAAAGACGGGTGGCAGAGGTGCCACACACTTTTAAACAACCAGATTACATTAGAATTCTATCATGAAAACAGCATCAAAGGGATGGTGCTAAACCATTCATGAAGGATCCACTCCCATGATTCAATCACCTACCACCAGGCCCCACCTTGACAGTGGGGATTACAATTGAATATAAGATTTGGGTGGGGACACAGATCCAAACCATATCACCCTCTTTATCCATTTAATTTCATTTTTTTCCCCACTGGCCTGATCTCTTTCCTTGAATTCATTATTTACATTAGACTCTTTACATTTCTGGTGTTGCTTTTTGTTGGTCTATCTTTTTGCCCATCATTAGGGGTGTTTCTGGCAGAGAACACAAAAATAAGAAATGTTTTAACCCAATGTGAGAGAATACATTACCAGCTTTATTTATCTTGTATCTAATTATCATTATAGCAGATATTTCAGGTTGTGTTTCTCTCACTAATTTCCATATAAAAAATTTATTCTTTTGTGGTGCTTCATTCACCATTTATTTGCTTTATGATTTATTTTTATTTGTCCTTCCCCCTCACTTTTTTTGTTTTTTTGAGACAGAGTCTTGTTCTGTCACCCAGGCTGGAGTGCAGTGGCACAATCTCGGCTCACTGCAAACTCTGCCTCCCGGGTTCACGCCATTCTCCTGCCTCAGCCTCCTGAGTAGCTGGGACTGCAGGCATCCACCACACCTGGCTAATTTTTTGTATTTTTAGTAGAGACAGGGTCTCACTGTGTTAGCCAGGATGGTCTCCATCTCCCGACCTCGTGATCTGCCTGCCTCGGCCTCCCAAAGTGCTGGGATTACGGGCGTGAGCCACCTCGCCTGGCCCCACCCTCCCTTCTTTTATAATTTGGTTGGTATGTGCTCTGGTTTAAATTTTATGTTTATACTTTTAAATCATGGGTTTAGACTGATCAGCTTTGTGCCTATTGATTATCTACCATGGAAGAAGAGACATGAAGCCACATTGCCTCATTTCCTGCACCATCCCTCTCATTTGTTGGTGGGATTTTCGTTCCAGTGTATGATCATCAAATTATTATTTACTATTGTGTAGCTTTTCTTTCAAGAGCCATAAAAATTATGTCCTGTTTTGTAACCATAATTATTGTTTGACTTAATTTCATGTTTAAAATGATTCAGTATTTCCAGTCTTTCCACACTACAGCTTTAGCAGTGTGAGTTCTTCATTTTGAATTCTCTTTCAGTTGAGTGGTTCAAGTCTCCATGTAGATTCTTCTGAAAGGTTATGTGAAAGCCCTGTTTCCTGAGTCCTTATTTCCATTGCCTTAGCAAGGCTGGAAGTTTGGCTTTATATGCAACCCTTGAGTAAAACTATTTCTCCCAATGCAGCTTTGCTATTTAAACCTTGAATCCACTGCTTGGAGCCTGTATGTAAGAATGAGGGAAGAGGTCTAGCGAGAAGACAAAACACCTGGTTTAGTCTTCACTCAGGGTGGCCTACTGAAACACTGGCCCAGTTCCTTGTCCCTCTCATTCTTTCTTCTTGCCACATAATTGATTTCCCATTTCCTTGACTTTGGATTTGGCCATGGGGCTTGCCTTGGCCAATGAGATATTAGCAGATGTGATTCAAGCAAAGGTTTTTAAATGCATGTGGCTGGGTTTGCCCTCTTGAGCTTCTGCCAACCCCCTGAAAGTTGATGCCCTGGATAGCCTGCTGGTCTCAGAAGGATGAGAAACTCACGGAGCAGATCTGAACCAAGCCTGTGGTCTGGAGCCAAGCCGAGCTGAGCCCAGCCAAAATCAGCAGAGTCGTAGCTGCTGCCAGCCACATACAGTGTGAAAATAAATGACTGTGGTGTTAAGCCAGGAGTTGGGACTGGTTTGTCATGCAGCAGCATTATGAGAAGGTGACTGATGCACCCTGTCCTTCTCTTGCTCCTGTCATGGTGTTGTACATAATCATAAATGTACATGTACATAAATGTACATAAATCATAAAGCAAATAAATGGTGAATGAAGCACCACAAAAGAATAAATTTTTTATATGGCGTTGTACAGCCCCTTCTCTGGGCCTCAGTTTCTTTAACTATGACATGAAGGAGTTGACACTGGGTGACTTCTAGGGTCTCTTCTAATACTAAGATTCTGGATTTCAATACAGGGTTTGGTGGTGAGAGGGAAGGAGATTGTTCTAGCACAGGGGTGCAAAGAAGGCTATGTTGGAAAGGGAATGGGAGGGGGACGTGTTTGTCTCACAGGAGCAAGTGACCTGAGAGATGCAGGCAGGGGTGGGTTGGGGGCTTGGAGGCCTGATGCAGAAATGCTCGTGCTTGGGCTTCCCAGGAAGCTGTACCTGCTCAACTCCCACCTGCTCCTTAACCCCTTGTAAATCAGCTTCAGACCCCACCATGCTGCTGAAACTGCCTTCTCACTGAGGACTTCTCATTACCAAATCCTCACTCTTGAACTTGATGCTTCCTCCAAGCCCTCTTCCCTGTCTTCTGCCCCCACACCCTACTGGCACTCCCCCACTCCATCTGCCCACCCTCTTTCTATCTTCTTCAATGAGTCCACTCTGAAGGGATCTCCCAAGGCTCTCTCCTCTGCTTTTCTTCCCAGCCTAGGAATGGGCGTGGAATTCAGGGATATGGATCTCAGGCAGAGAACCTGTGTACCATAGGGTCAGGGTTCCAGGCAAGCCACCCAGAGGGTACCAAAAGCAAGCATCTTCTGAGTACCGCCAAAAAGTAAATAGTCCTTTGCTGTTGTTCTAAATAACCTAAAGCCTTAGGAAGAGAGCTTTGGACAAACACGAAGAGGCTTAGTGCTGGGCTCAGATCACTACTGGGTATTATGTTTGTACGGCCACTTGGCATCTCCAGCACGATCATTCTTACATAGGATATTCTGTGCTTACAGCTACAATAGATGATCTGAGCAGGGGCGGCGAGACTTCTCAGGCCAACTTAAAGCAAAGGTAGTCAGTTTGCATTTCTCTCTCTCTGTTTTTTTTTTTTGAGACAGAGTCTCACTCTGTCACACAGACTGGAGTGCAGTGGCATCCTCTGCTCACTGCAAACTCCGCCTCCCAGGTCTAAGCAATTCTCCTGTCTCAGCCTCCTGAGTAGCTGGGATTACAGGTGTGTGTCACCACATCCGGCTAATTTTTGTGTTCTTAGTAGAGATGGGATTTCACCATGTTGGCCAGGCTGGTCTGGAACTCCTGACCTCAGGGGATCCTCCCACCTTGGCCTCCCAAAGTGCTGGGATTACAGGTGTGAGCCACTGTGCCCAGCCTGCATTTCACTTATTTTCCACACAGGATGGTCTTCAAAATGCTCTTCCTCCAAAAATCTGTTTCCCCCTTTCCTCAGGCACTTGTCCGCTCTCTCACTGCTGGCCTCTGCCATTGTTCTGTGGTCCTGACTTCTTAGCACATCCTGAACACCGGCCTGTGGCTTGAAGGATGCTCCATGGTTCATCTTGCAATAGCCTTTGCCTTGGAACACACCTTTGCTTAATAAATGTGCTTGCTGTTCTTCTTATAAGCCCCTTTCTACCTGTGTAGGAAACCATTGCTAGACAAAGCCTTTCAAGCCTGTGTGCATCCCACAGGTTCTCAGCGATCCCCCACCCTGTAAGAACCAGACCCCTCATAATTAACCCTGCTGAAAAATACCTGGGATTTATCACCAGTGGGACTTTCACTTACAGAGCTGATAGGCATCTTCAAGCTTATGTGAGACTGGAAAGCAGCATGTTCAAGGAAAAAAAGGGATGAACTTGGAAGCAGATACACCCGGCTTCAGATTCTGGCTCCATCCTTAGCTGGTCATGCGCACATCACTCCCAACCCTCTAGTCACACACAACAATGTACAGTGTCTGACGCATCGTTGGCATTCAATACGTCATCGTCTTTCCTCCATAGGACCTAGTCCTGCCTCTGGTTTTTAAATTAGCATCAATCGTATTTCCCCTATTTTAATCTAATTGTCTGCTTAATTGCTTATGCCCTGCCCAAGGTCACTTAGATTCTGCACCCTTAGTCCAGTGCCTGCCACAAAGTGGGTGCCCAGTGAAAATAGCCTGATGTAGGAGAACATATTGGAGTTCTGTGAAAAACTCTCTCTGTGTATTCTGTTTTTCAGAAGCACTCTGCACATCCCAGATCTTCTTCTCTGTCTTCCATGTCCCTTGTCCTCACTGTTTTTGTTATTACAACTTCATTCTTTCCCATTTTAAGTTGAGTAATTTCCTCTCCATTTCCCCGATGGAATTTCCAGCGATGATTTATCATCTTGGGGTTGAGTTTTATGTGGCATTCATCTCTGTTAATGTTTTCATCTGTTTTGTTTCTCCCCCACAATGTACTAGCTCATTTTTCTCCTCTCATTTTATAACTTCCATGGATAATTCTTCTTTGAATTGTGACTCTTTTCTCTGAGTCTGAGTTTTTGTCATCCTGCCTCTGGTTCTTGGGTGATTCCTCTTGGGAGGCAGGTTCCTCCTTTCTTCGCTCTTGTGCTCATCCTCTTTATCAGAGAGGCATTTCCTGTGTGGGTGCGGGGGGTCCCGTTTTGCTCTTGCTGGTCTTTACAAATCTCAAGGGGGTGGCCATTTGTTGGGGGGCAGGGGAACTGAGCTGGGTAATCCTTAACTCCAGTGTGGGATCATCATCCCAAAACCTTCAGAGAAAATGCATAATTTCCTTTGCCCTGGGCGTGGGGGGTTCTATCTTCCTCACTTTTCAGGGTCAAGAAGTTGTTGCTACTTTTGGCAAAGCTTGTTAAGTCTCCAGGTCTCTGTGAACCAAGGCCCAGGGTCCCCCCTCCTCCCTCCTTCAGACCTCTCATTGCATAACCAGGGGGTCAGGTGTGGAGAATGTCTATGGCTTGGCACCCTGGTGCCTCCTCTGCTCATCACCCCTGCCATGCTGAACTGGGGAACTGAGTCCCTTGCAGCCTGCCCCAAATTCACCTCTCCTCTCTCCAATCAAATGGTTAAAAGGTCACCAGACTTTTAATGTTGCAGAACTTAGATTTCATTTTTCCTGCCTAGTGAATGACCACTCCATTGCAACAGTACCCCGGACCAAAAGTCTTGCAGTCATCCCTGATTCCTCTTTTTCTCTTATGCCCACACCCAACCCACCAGTTAACCCTGCTAGCTCCTCTCTCAACATGGGTCCAGCGTCTGGCCCCTCTCACCACTGCACGGCACTGTCCCACGCTGGCCCATGCCACCATCCTCCCTCCCCTGGCAGCACTGCAGCAGCCTCTCCCCTGGCCCCTGCTTCCTCCCTGCCTTGGTTTCTTCTCATACCATGGGTAGAGGTGCCCTGCACAGACATGAGGCCATGTCCTGACATTCCTCTCTACAGAGGTCCAGGAGACCCTCATGGTTCACCCCACTGCTCCCAGTGCCTTCTTCTGTTACTGACTGTCTTGCTCTCTTCACCTTCTTGCCAGCTGTTCCTTCTGCCTGGAATGCCTTTCCTCATTGCCTGCTGAACTTTAACTCAGCCACTGTTATAGAATGAATGTTCATGTCCCTCTAAAATTCATATAACTAGTGCCCTTTTGAAAGAGACCCCAGAGAGCTCCTTCGCCCCTTCTGCCACATGAGGACACAGTGAGAAGGCTATGAGTTAGGTAGCCGACCCTCACCAGACAGTGAATCTGTGGGCACCTTGATCTTGAACTTCCCACCCTCCAGAACTGTGAGAAATAAATTTTTATTGTTTACTAGCCACGCAGCCTCTGGTATTCTTTTATAGGATCTCAAATAGACCAATGCAATAACTGTAATGGTTTGCTATGGCTGCCCAAACAAACTGCCATGAACTGGGCATCTGAAACAGCAGGAATTTATTATCTCACAGTGCAGGAGGCTAGACATTCAAGATCAAGGTGCTGGCAAAATTGATTCCTTCTCTAGGCTCTGAGGAAGACCTTGTTCCAGGTCTCTCTCCTTTTCTGGCAATCTGGGGTTCCTTTGCTTGGAGATGCCTCACCCTGATTTCTGCTTTGATGATCACATGGTGCTCTCCCCGTGTGCATGTCTCTCTGCAAAATCTTTTTTATAGGAGGACACCAGTTGATATGGTTTGGATGTTTTGTCCCCTCCAAATCTCATGTTAAAATGTGATCTTCACACTGTAGAAGGTGGAACCAGGTGGGAGGTGATTGGATCATGGGGGTGGATCCTTCATAAGTGGTTTAGCACCATCTCCTTGGTGATGAGTGAGTTCACGTGAGATCTGGTTGTTTAGATGTCTGATGCCTTCCTCATCTCTCTTGCTCCCGCTCTCACCATGTGATATGCTGGCTCTCCTTTGCCTTCCACTATGATTGTAGCTTCCAGAGGCCTCACCAAAAGCAGATGCTGGTGCCATGCTTCCTGTATAGCCTGCAGAACCACAAGCCAAGTAAACCTCTCTTCTTTATACATTACCCAGCCTCAGGTATTCCTTTTAGTAATGCAAGAACAGCCTACCACACCCTGTGTGATGTGGCTTGGCTGTGTCCCCATGCAAATCTCCACTGGAATTGTGCCTCCCAGAGTTCCCACATGTTGTGGGAGGGACCCAGAGGGAGGTAATTTAATCATGGGGTCTGGTCTTTCCCATGCTATTCTCCTGATAGTGAATAAGTCTCACGAGATTTGATGGGTTTATCAGCGTTTCTGCTTTTGCTTCATCCTCGTTTTTCTCTTGCCACCACCATATAAGAAGTTCTTTTCACCTCCCGCCATGATTCTGAGGCCTCCCTAGCCATGTGGAACTGTAAGTCCGATTAAACCTCTTTTTGCTCGCATGTTCGGGTATGTCTTTATCAACAGCATGAAAACGAACTAATGCAGTACATGGAGCGTTACGGAAAAGATATCCGAAAATGTGGAAGCAACTTTGTAACTGGGTAACAGGCAGAGGTTGGAACTGTCTGGAGGGCTGCAAAGAAGATATGAAAATGTGGGAAACTTTGTAACTTCCTAGAGACTTTTTGAATGGCTTTGACCAAAATGCTGATAATGATATGAATAATAAGATGCAGGCTGAGGTGGTCTCTGATGGAGATGAGGAACTTGTTGGGAACTGGAGCAAAGGTGACTCTTGTTATGTTTTAGCGAAGAGACTGGTAGCATTTTGCCCCTGCCCTAGAGATTTGTGGAAGTTTGAACTCAAGAAAGATGATTTAGGGTATCTGACAGAAGAAACTTATAAGCAGAAAAGCGTTCAAGAGGTGACTTGGGTACTGTTAAAAGCATTCAGTTTTATAAGGGAAGCAAAGCATAAACGTTTGGAAAACTTGCAGCCTGACTATGCAATAGAAAACAGAAACCCATTTTCTGGGGAGTAATTCAAGCTGGCTGCAGAAGTTTGCATAAGTAGCAAGGAGCCTAATATTAACCCCCAAGACCACAGGGAAAATGTCTCCAGGCCATGTCAGAGAGCTTCATGGCAGCCCCTCCCATCACAGGCCCAGAGGCCCAGGAGGAAAAAGTGGTTTTGTGGGCCAGGCCCAGGGTCCCCGTGCTATGTGGAGCCTATGGATTTGGTGCCCTGTGTCCCAGCCACTCCAGCCATGGGTGAAAGGGGCCAATGTACAGCTTGGGCTGTAGCTTCAGAGGGTGGAATCCCCAAGGCTTGGCAGCTTCCACAGGGCATTGAGCATTCAGGTGCACACAAGCTAAGAACTGAGGTTTGGGAACCTCCACCTAGATTTCAGAAGATGTATGGAAACGCCTGGATGCACAGGCAAAATTTTGTAGCAGGGGTGGGGCCCTCATGGAGAACCTCTGCTAGGGCAGTGAGGAAGGGAAATGTGGAGTTGGAGCCCCCACACAGAGTCCCTTCTGGGGCACTGCCTAGTGGAGCTGTGAGAAGAGGGCCACTATCCTCCAGACCCCAGAATGGTAGATCCACCAACAGCTTGCACCATACACCTGGGAAAACCACAGACACTCAATGCCAGCCTGTGAAAGCAGCCAGGAGGGAGGCTGTACCTGGCAAAACCATGGAAGGGGAGCTGCCCAAGACCATGGGCACCTACTTCTTGCATCAGTGTGACCTGGATGTGAGACATGGAGTCAAAGGAGATAATTTTGGAGCTTTAAAATTTGACTGCCCAGCTGGATTTTAGACTTGCATGGGCCCTGTAGCCCCTTTGTTTTGGCCAATTTCTTCCATTTGGAATGGCCTATTTACCAAATACCTGTACCCCAATTGTATCTAGGAAGTAACTAGCTTGCTTTTGATTTTACAGGCTCATAGGCAGAAGGGACTTGCCTTGTCTCAGATGAGACTTTGGACTGTGGACTTTTGGGTTAATGCTGAAATGAGTTAAGACTTTGGGGGACTGTTGGGAAGGCATGATTGGTTTTGGAATATGAGGACATGAGATTTGGAGGGGCCAGGGGTGGAATGATGTAGTTTGGCTGTGTCCCCACCCAAATCTCAACTTGAATTGTATCTCCCAGAATTCCCATGTATTGTGGGAGGGACCCAGGGGGAGGTAACTGAATCATGGTGGCCAGTCTTTCCCATGCTATTCTCATGAGAGTGAATAAGTCTCGTGAGATCTTATGGGTTTATCAGGGATTTCTGCTTTTGCTTCCTCCTCATTTTTCTCCTGCCACCACCATGTAGGAAGTCCCTTTCACCTCTTGCCATGATTCTGAGGCCTCCCCAGCCATGTGGAACTGTAAATCCAATTAAAGCTCTTTTTGGTCCCAGTTTCCAGTATGTCTTTATCAGCAGCGTGAAAAGGAACTAATACACTGTGTTAGGGTCGTGTTGGATTAAGACCCACCCTAATAACCTCATTTTACCTTGATTACCTCTGTAAAGACCCTATCTCCAAATAAGATCACATACCTTACCAAATAAGGTATGGGTGGGCTAGGGCTTTAGCATATGGATTTCAGAGGTGGGGCACACTTCAGTGCTTAACGGTCACATTCCCAATTTACAGCTGCAGAAATGCCATGAATAGCCACAAGAATTTTGAAAAAGAACAAAATTAAAGGTCTTATACTTCCAGACTTCAAAACTTACTATAAAACTACAGTAATCACCAGGCACAATGGCTTGCACCTATAATCCCAGCACTTTGGGAGGCTGAGACAGGAGGATTGCTTGAGCCCAGGAGTTTGAGACCAGCCTGGGCAAAATAGGGGTACCTCATGTTGTAACCCCAGCCACCCAACCCTTGGTTCTACTTGTATCATGGAAGTTGGAGTTTACTCCTCCAATTTTTAATTGCTTTTTTGTAGTTTTAATGAATTTCCATCTTAAGTCAGAACAAAACAAACATCACCCATATAGCTCAGGGTCATCTCCCCCAGCCCAGAGCCCCCCACATTACAGGCCCTATGCCTGCCTCGACCCCAGGCCTCATGTCCAGTCCATCTTGCATGGAAGCTGCAGGAGGGTAGGGTACAGGTATCAGGTGGCCCTGGCTGATGGGGCCCCAGGGCGGGAAGAGCAGTGGCTTCAAAGCCAGCAGAGTCCACTCATGAGCACTGACCATGATGCTGGCCAGGTCCAGGTCTGTTCTGCCTGTGCACAGCAAATCAATCACTGTGACACAGGTTTTGCAAAAGAGAAAAGATTTATTTGCCAGGGCACAGAGTGAGGAGGAAGGAGAACAGCTCCCAAATCTGCCTCCCTGAAGATAAGGCTTAGGAATATTCATAGATTAGGGAAGTGGATGGTCTAAGATGTGGGGAAGGTGATTGGCAGTGGGGAACAACCAAGTAACAGGTTCGTTCTGCACAAGCATAGCTGGAATTCATGGCATTTCATAGGATGTGTGTACAGAAAATGGTGGCATTTGCATCATCTGAGGGTGGGGTTTTTGGCCCTCTGATGTCAAAAGGCACCTACTGGGCATGTATGCAGGCTCAGTTGAAGAGTCAGTGGTACCAACAAGTTTGAACTGCACAGGAGCTGGCCCAAGTTCCTGAAAAATTGCAGAAGCCATCATAGCCACGGTGACCTATAAATGCTAATTATAAAGCAGCCAGTGAAGGTGAGGTTTCAGCGTTCAGTGGAGAGGCCTTCAGCTTCATGGAAAAAGGAAAAAAAACAAAAACAAAAAGCAAGTGAACAAAGCTAGTAGGGCAGGCTGACCTGATCAAAATAATCCCTTGGTGTCAACCATGCCCACCTTCAGCAGAGACACCACCCGCTACCTGGTCAGCTTCCCTAGCTCTTTTCCTCTGTCTTCAACGCACAGGTTAGCCTGATAAAGACACCTTCATTCCCTGGCTCAGGAGTGGGAGGGGGACTTTCTCCACGACCAAGTCCAAACCCATCTCCAAACCCATCTGGCTTCCAGCTCCAGCTGGCAGAGCAGTGACTGCTGGATGTCATTGTTAGTGCCCCGGCCCCTGGCTGCTGGCAGGGTCTCCCTGTCCTCATGGGCAGAATGAGGTTCTCTCCTCCACCTCAACGGTGGCCTGGTTGCCCAGGCTGAGCCTATCAGGAGACCAACCTGCATAGACACGCTCAGCATCCCACGGGATACCTTGAGTTAGATGGCATCACAGGGTCCTCCACGTGAACCCCCTCGTGGCTGGGGGCCCAGGCTCCAGGCCTGTGTGAGGATGGTGGTGGGGAGGATGGGGCATGCCCAGCCCTCAGTCCCAAGAGAACATGGGAGGAAGAGAGACATCAAGTGACAGGCCTAATCCAAATTGCCCTTGAGATCTCCCTTCTCCTCTCACAGGGCAGCACATCTCAGATAATCCCAGAGTCAGCCTCCCTCCTCATGCCCAGAGCCGCGCTTGCCTGGGGCCTGTGCTGAGCCCCTAACAACAGCTCCCAGCTTCCTCCCAGCGCCCCCCACCACTCCCTACCTGCTATTCTCTGCTCCGGAGCTCCCGTGGTAGGACCAGCTCCCTCCCCGTGAGAACCTTCCAGACAGAGGTGGCTTTACCAGAGGCTGACACAGCTTATGTTTCAGGGGCCTTCACTCTCCAGAGTCCCTTCTAAGGCCCTGGTTGGGCTCCAAGAGATGTGGTCAATGAGCATTGTTAATTCACGGATTAGTTAGGATTAGTAGCTGTGAAGAAACTTTGCCATGCCATGAAATTTTACAGTTCATATAAAAAGACCCTTGGCAGGGATTTCCCTAATTTAACAACAATGCTGAAAATTTGCATGACATAATCCATAATGGATGGCGAAGGAGAAAGAAACTTTTTGAAACTGTCCATAGCAAAAAGCCACTTTGATGAGAATCTGCTGGAGGCTGAAGGAGAGCTTGAACTCACTTCCTATTATCTTTACAAAGAAAAATATGACAAAATCATTGACCAATGAAGAGGTGAACAAAGAAGGCGCAGCCTAAACAATTTATGGAAGAAAGGCATAAAAGTGTGTCGGGATGCTAAGGAATGCATTGGGTGTGATTTTCCTCGATTTTGTGATGTTTTCAGTAATGGCTGGTTTTTGAAATCTGTAATTTATTGCTTTTCTTTTCTCACTCTAAATAAATATTAAATTATGAAGCTAATTTTGAATCCTAAGTCTATGGTTTTTAAAATTATTATTTTATTTTTTATTATTTTTTGAGATGGAGTCTTGCTCTGTCGCCCAGACTGGAGTGCAGTGGCACGATCTCGGCTCACTGCAAGCTCCGCCTCCTGGGTTCACGCCATTCTCCTGTCTCAGCCTCCCGAGTAACTGGGACGACAGGCGCCCGCCACCACGGCCGGCTAATTTTTTATATTTTTAGTAGAGACGGGGTTTCACCGTGTTAGCCAGGATAGTCTCGATTTCCTGACCTCGCGATCCGCCCGCCTCGGCACCCCAAAGTGCTGGGATTACAGGCCTGAGCTACTATGCCCGGCCTGTTTTTTTTTTTTAAAGGATCCCCCAAATGGTATAATTTTCAGAACCATGAAACCTGGATCTGCTGCATCTGAGGTCTTCCTACTGCACTTAGAATAAAATTTAATTTTTTCCCCATGGTGTGGAAGGCTCCCCGGTCCCTCTCTATCACCACCTCCTAGCACTGTGTCCATCCCTCGCCACACTGCAGACGCTGATTTTCTCCCAGTTCCTCTAATTGCTGAGCTGAGCTGCACTTTGGCGACTGCATTTGCTATACCTCCTACCTGGAACCTCTCGGGTGGATTTTCCCTTCTGGTCATTCAGGGATGAGCTCCAGGCCACCTCCCCTGAGAAGACCTCCAGGATAATCCTATTTAAGGTGGAGACCCCTTCCCATCCCACCCCACACCCTACCCCAGCCACTGTGGCAACCCTCTGCTTTATTTATCTGAAAATACAATGTTCCCTCTACAGTGCCTGTCCCTTCCCCCAACTGGGAAGCATGGTGGGGTTGGAACACACTTGACTGGATCTTCAGTACCTAAAACAGTGCCCAGCACATGGTGAACACTGTGGATGAAGAGACTATTGGTTGCAGTTTGAATTAACACCTTCTTTCTGGAAGGTGTGCTAGCAATATGTCTTGAGAACCTCAAAATGTGCAAACACACTAACCCCCCTTCTAGAAATTAATCCCAAAGGAACCATCAGAAAGGTACACAAAGGAGTTTAGCTAAGCAGTAAAGACCATGACTTTGTAATAAATCTTTGGTTCTAATCTTGGCTCCACCAATTAAATAGCTGCTGGGCGACCCTGGGTACATTGCTAATGTTTCTGAGTCCTGATTTCCTCATCTCTAAATAGGGATGGTAATGGTAACGTCCAAAGAAGGAAGCTTGAGGCTCACATGAGGTCCCATATGGAAAGTGCTTACACAGAGCCAGGCGTGTGAACACAGCTCAATGCCGACTAGTACTGTGTTCCGTGATGCTCGTTATGGCATTGTTTATAGTAGAATAAAATCTGAAAGAGCCTAAATATCTAACCACAAGGGATTGTCTAGATAAGTGATGTGACACCTTTAGATAAATTACTATACATCCTTGAAGAGTCTGCTTTCAAATATTTAATAATGCAAGTAAAAGTTCACAAAATGAGATTAAATGAAAAAGGTAGGACACAGTCAAATAAAGTGTGATCCTACTTTTGGTATTTAAATATATGCCTGTGTTTATTGGAGTGTGCAAGTGGATGTGTGTACTGCAAGAAAATGCAATAAAATCAGGCTGTCTATGAATAATGAAATGATGGTAATTTAAATTTTCTTTTCATTTGTACTATAAGCATGTGTTACTTTAAAGTCAGGGGAGGAATAACACTATTTTTAAAGTGTACAGAGGATGTTCAGTTTTCTTACAGACAACATGTCCTGACCACAGCTGTTATTTGTGGATGGGAGACAGTGGATTAAACTACTGGCTCTAATTCTTCACCCTTCCTTGTCCCTATTCACTTGACTGTGCAGTTCCTTCCTCACAGAAGGCAGAGTCACCCTCATGGCCTTTTCCCACTGGGTTTGGTGTGTGACTTCTTCTGGCCAGTGGAGTGTGGGAAGAAGTGACAGTTGCGAGTTCTGTGTCTTAAGAAGTTTGTGACCGGGCGCGGTGGCTCATGCCTGTAATCCCAGCACTTTGGGAGTCCGAGGCGGGTGGATCACGAGGTCAGGAGATCAAGACCATCCTGGCTAACATGGTGAAACCCGGTCTGTACTAAAAATACAAAAAATTAGATGGGCGTGGTGGCAGGTGCCTGTAGTCCCAGCTACTCAGGAGGCTGAGGCAGGAGAATGGCGTGAACCTGGGAGGTGGAGCTTGCAGTGAGCGAAGATCGCGCCACTGCACTCGAGCACTCCAGCCTGGGCGACAGGGTGAGACTCCATCTCAAAAAAAAAAAAAAGAAAAGAAGTTTGCACACTCCCAGTGCCCTCTTGTCTGCCATTGTCATGGGAATAAGCTGATGCCCTGGCACATGCAGCAGTCCTGCAGCCCAAACCTGCAGCTGAGAACCACCCAGCTGACCTGCAAAGAAGTGGGAAATGCATGCTTGCTATTGTGTGCCTCTCAGATTTTGTGGCTGTTTGTTACACAGCAATAGCTAACTGATACAGTGTGATTGAAATGTTTCACCTGTACTCAGGTCCATCAAGAGGATGCGTTTGTTGCCTCAGGAAGGTACAGCTGGATTGCAATGATAAGCGAACTGAAATCCAAAACATGTAAAAAATCAACAAACCAATTCTCAAGGATCTGCAGGGCAAAGAAGCCCTGACCTTCCCCTAATGATCTCAGCATATTTTCAGATGCCATTAGCATCTAAGATTTAGCATCATAAAAGGTCAAAATCTCCTTGTCCTTAGATATCTTCCAGTCCTAAGACAACAACATGGGGTTCAAGTATGAAATTGTTGCCTAGTTTTCCATTGAATGGGCGTAGCATAAATAACTTTACCTCACTGAGGTCACGTGCAGATTCTTTCCAGTTTTTAACTGTTATGAGCAACATCCTATGCATTAGATCTCCATATACATCTCTGATTGTTTCTAAGGGCTAAATTCCTAGAGGTAGATTTCTGGGTTTGGTTATGCATATTCATAAAGCATCCAGTATCTGAGTGTCATTGTCCTCATCTGTTTGATGGAAGAAACTTGACCTCAGTGACCTGCATGATTTCTTCTCCTCTCCCCAGCTTCCCATTGTATTCAAACACCCCTGGGCAGGATGAGCCCTGAAACTAACATTATCCAAAGTCCTTAGTTTGATTAACTCAGACCTGAACCTCAGAAAGCAGGGCCCTGAGAGAAGTGGGAGCTGGAAAAGGTGAGCAATGAGGGTATCAGATCTCCCTTCACCCTCACACAATCCCATACGATGGATCCTCTCCCTGCAGCCTTGTGGGGCAGGTGAGAAAACTGATCCCAATGAGTACCTGAGGCCAACTCTGCATCTGGACTGATTTCACAGCCCAGAGCCCTGAAGCTGTGGTGCTCTGCCCACTACCCGTCATTCCTCCAGGCAAGAGAGATAGCAGGTTGACCCCCTGTGCACCTCCTTCCCCCTATTCAGATGAACCCATGTCTGAGATCTGACTGGCCACCTGTGACTCTGCCTCACTCTGGAGCACAAGATGTGGAGGGAAGAGCCTGGGACTCAGATGCACATGGGGAACCTGAGCTCTAAGCTGGGCTCAGCTACTGACCCGCTGGATTTCCTCAGACATAATTTCACCTCTCCAGGTGAAGTGAGACTGTCCAGCTGTTCGACCAAACAAGAATTTTTTTTTCTTCCTGCGCATATAGCACGACTACACCTCCAGCCTCCTCTGCAGGTAGGTGGGATCATGTGACTACATCCCAGCCAATAGCATGTGAGCAGAAGCATAGCACATAGCATGTGCTATGTCCACTTCAGGCCTTTGAGAACCTCCCATGAACTCCTCGCATTTTTGCTGGTCCAGTGCAGATAGTGCAGATGAGCAGGACCACCTGCCCTTCATTCCTTGCCCAGGGGAACATCACACATAGCAGCTTGCTCCATCAGAGCATGCAGGCTAAGACGGCAATAGAAAGAGTTGGCCAGCAAGATGGAAACCGGGTGTTGACAGGTGGGTGCCCTCCCCAGGGGCTATCCCGGAACAGACCCGGCCTCATTCCATCTCATGGTACCTACCAATCAAGAACACCTGCTTTGGACATACAACTTGATTGCACTGGAGCCACTGTACATTTGGGGTTGGATTGTTAGTGCAGTTCATGTTCTCTTGAGTATATTCAGAATTCACTGAGCAATCTGCGCAGGCCCCGTGCTCCCTGCAGCGCACACATCTGCCTTTTCCACCCTCACAACAGGACTGTGATGTTGGGACTATCACCTCTGTTTTCCAGAGCAGATTAAGCTGGGATTCAGCCTCGGCTTCTGAATCCTGATCCCATGCCAGGCACAGCTTAGAGGTTCTGGAGGACCTAACACTCCAGAATCCCACTGACCCTTGCTTCCTGCCTGGTGAGCAGAGTGGTGAAGAGCCTGCAGGCTGGAGTCTGACAGGCCAGGGTCCAGGCCCTCAGGGAAGGGCTTGGTTTACCTATGCCTCAGTTTCCCCATCTGTCCAATGGAGCTGCATGACAGGATCCCCGACACGGGGTCTTTGGAGGGTGGAATGAGATCCTGAACATACAGTGTTTGCCACCGAGTGTGGACTCTTAGGGTGTGGGGTGGGTCACATACTCACCTGAAGCCAGTGCCCCCACACCCGCCTCCCCTGGCCGCCTCCAGCCCTTTCCACCCCAGCCCTCTGCCTTCCTGACTCATCTTTAAGTAAAGACTTTTCTTCGCCTCTGTGCAGCGCTCCGAAGCTCTGCTTTCCTGGAGGAACTGGGACACCTCCATCCATAGTGTTCTCAGGAAGCCCAGATGTCTCAATGATTCATTAGGCTGACTTCTCCATCAAAGGGTCTGGATTCTGGAAAACTTTTCCCCCAGTGGTCTGCTGTGAGAGTCGCAGGGTCCTACTGTTTAATGAGTCAGGAAGAGAAATGAGCCTGTTGTTCCCAAAGGGCGGAATGGCTGCTTGATCTAAGATAAGAGGGGAGGAAGGCTGACCTGGTTTGCACTTTTTTTTTGGGTGGGGGTGATGTGGGGGTTGCTGGCTTTCCAGGACTTCTCCCCAGGGCCGGGCCAGGATTCAGGGCAGGAGCAGGGGGAGGTGTAGGTGCTGCTGGCACTTGCGGTGGGTGGGTGGGGTGGAGTGGAAAGGCTGTTTGGAGGAGAATGAAAGTCTGCCCTGGCCTGTGTCCATCTGTGTGTGGCCCCATGTGAGGGAGCCTGGGCTACTAAGGTTCGGTCTCCGCTACCAGCTCTGGTCTCTCTGACCTCCCCCAGTTCTCCCCAGGGCTCAAGGACCCCCCGTCACCACACACCTCTGCATCTGTGCTCAGCATTCTGGTAGTGGTTCTTTTCTTCATCTCGATGGTTGGGATGAGGACCGGAAACTAAAAATAGATGCAACCAAATTAAGTCTATTAACTTCTATTCAGTTAAAGCATAAGCTGGCATTGCTGGCTTGTTGCATTTTAAAGCTGAAAGGAGCCTGAGAAGTTATTGGACCTAACACCTTCAATGAGTGTGACTTGCTCACTACTTAAACAGTGGGTCTCCTTGCCTTAGGAGGGAGCCTGACCCCTTAGCTCTGTTTCAGTTTGGTGGCACATTTGACCCCAGGATGCTTCCAGCCTCCTCTTTGTCACACTTGTGAATGGAAACTCTCCTCTGATGATGACACTTGTTGTTCCAATATATTATGCACCTGCTCAGGTCTAGGTCTTTCTGTCTTTGTCTTCAGTCCGTCAAGTCCTCACTCTTCCCACCTGTGAAATTCTCGGCCCAGGTGTCCTCTCCTGCTGAAGCCTTCTCTGGTCCCACCAGGTGGAGCTAACTGCTCTATCATCAATGCTCTCCCAGCAAGCTAACCGGTCAGGGCCTTTGCCCCAGGGTGCCTGCCCCCTGCCTGGTGGAGCATTCCCTTTGCTGTTTGCATCAGTGTCCCTTCTCATCCTTTAGGTCTCAGAGAGCTCTTTCCTGTCCCCCGCAGTCCAAGGTTGTCACTGTTCAGGCTGCCCTCAGCCAGACCGTAACATCATGCCATTTTGATTTCTCCGCTGCACCTGTCGCTACCTGGAATAGTCTTGCTGATGCATTGTTTATCTGTCTCTTTCTGCCTCCCCACTCCATGGTGTCAGCTCCTGGGGTGCAGGGACGTTGTCTGTTCACTGCTGCAGCCCAGGCCCCACACAGGGCTGCACAGGGTAGAATCACAGTGAGCTTTGGTGGGGTGAATAAACCTAAAGTTGAGACTTCCTCCAGATCCCAGGTTCTCTCCCTCCACCGTTCCTGAATGATTGCCGCTCCAGAGCAGAACACCCTTCCTTACCATGGCTGCCTGTACTGGCCATGCTGGCTGTCCTGGGCAGCACAAGGATCTCAGAGCCCCAGGCTGGACCTAGCCAGGCCACCCCCCTGTGATGCTTTATGGTTCCTCTCTGGACTCCTGACATCAGCCACATTTTGAGAGTATGGAGAAGGAGCGTTAAGTCCAGTCAAGTGGATAAATCACATTTTAAAAAAATGGGCCAAACATGGATTTACACAATAGCCTGTGACAAATGCAGCTTCAGGGGACAATCTGGCAGGAAACATCCATTTTTTCAAAGGGCACACATGGCCCTGGTAGAAATAATGAGGGCTTTTTTTAGGATTGTAATTATTCCCAGGTGCTGACAGGCCAAAGATCTGATCACTGCCGTCACCCAGCACTCACATGTGCACCCAGCAGGCTCTATTCTTGGGTCTCCAGGTAAGCATCCTGCTCCCAGGGGTGGCTGGCATGTCCAGTGTATGTCCTTGTGGTTCCTGACCCCTCCTGCCCACGCACAGTCTTGGAGGGAATAGGACGCGGGAGGCTCCTGTGAGCACAGGGCCGGGGAAGCAGCAGGTCCTTGGCCAACGGTGTGTCTTTTCTCCTGCCACAGCTCTAGGGCAGGGGAGGCTTCAGCGTCTCCCGAATGTATCCAACAGGCTCCTGAGGGTGGGGGTGCAGTGATTAGAGATTGGGGCTACAAGGCTGTTGCTTAGCAGAGAAATAAGGGCCCCCACTGTACAAGCTGGAAAGGGCCGTGGTGGCTGCCCACCTGAAGCCTTGATGGTCCTGATGGGGGAATAGAGGCCTATGGATATGCTGAAGGCTGAATGATGTGAGTGCTGGGTTCTGGGAGGATTGTCAGTGCTGAGCTCCCTGCAGGAGGGATGGACTCACCCATGTGGTGCAGCTGCAGAGGGCCAGGCACAGCCCTTGGCCTTAGCATCTTACTTAGGGTTCATACCAGCCCTGTGAGCTAGGTGTTAGCCTGTTTCCCACATGAGAAAAGTGAGGCTCAGAGAGGTTAAGTGACTGGCCCAGCATCCCACAGCAAATCCCTCCTCCCCTCGAAAGTGGCCAATCTGGAAAAGACACCCAAACTTCCCGGCTTCCACACCAGGAAGTGCTCCCCAATTCCACTTGCTCTCTGTCCTCCAGGACTAGAAGGGAGGAGGCAGGGCAGGATCAGGGACCTCAGCTGGACCCTACTCCTCAGGAAGTACACATTGCTGCCCCTCCTGCACTGATGGGGTGTGCATGATGAAACAATTAGAAGGGGAGAAAGGGCCAGGGTCATGGCACTAGTTTAGTGCCGTAATTTAGTGCCGTGTGGGGAGGCAGGCTGCCCAGAGTTGCAGGACTTTATTGGTTTCTAACATCCCTGTTCAAGGCAGCTCTTCGCTAAGACCTAGAGCAGCTCCCAGCTTCCACTTGGGTCCTCAACCTGTCCTTCCTCTACACTGAGCTTCCCTAACCCTGCCTCCAGGCTCAGCAGGGGTTCCTGGCCCCTCACCCTGGAGTTTCTCTGCAGGTTCAGTTTCTCTGGCTCCTGGTCCTACCTGATGTTGGGTTTATCTTCACTGCCTCCATTGTGGACCAAATTCCATCAGAGCAGCCTGGACCTTGCAACAGCTCCAACAGGTCCACCGTCCACCCCTGTGTGCCTCCCTAATCCAGCCCTGCAGCAGCCCAGGGGAGCCTTCAAAAAAGTCGAATGAAATTCAGTCTCTCCCCTACTTAAACCCAACAGGTCTCCTTAAAATTCAAAACCAACACCCCATCAATTTCTTGGCATATTGGTCAGTGTCTCGGCATGGGAGAGGGGCTGCCCAATGGGGCTAGGGCCAGAGGAAAGGAACGCAGCCATTGCAGCCATGGCTCAAAGGGAGGGAACCAGGGAATAAGCACCCCTGCCTCTCTCTCCTCCCATCCCCTGGTCTCCTCTGGTGCCTCCAGAACCCAACAGGAGCCAGGACACAGGAGGGCACTGGAGCCCTATTGATGCTATCCATGCAGGTCAGTCTCCTTGTACAGAGTGGGGAGGGGGTGAAGGTGTGTCTGGAGGGCACACAGAGGATAGTATATTTTCCCCTCCCCAGCCTGTGGGGACTGTTAGCTCCATAATAAAGATGTGGGGCCTGATCAGGGAAGCCGGGCTGCTCAGTGTTGGAGCTGACTCCAAAGCCTTCAGGCTTCCTCATCCCAGTTGAGCCTCTCCCAGCAGAACCACGGATGGTTCCCACCTATGGGCAACGGGCAAGGCATTCAATAACAGTGCTGGTTTAAGATGCCACCACCACCACTAATGGTGAACAGCTACTTAATTTCAATGAAAGAAGAACTTTCCAGAAGCTGAAGCTCTCAGTTTTGTGATGAGCCCAAGTGCCTGACTTGGCAGTGAAGTCTCATCTTCCCATGCCCCTGGCTGCCAAGTGCAGACAGCATCTGATATGGTTTGGATTTGTGTCCCCGTGCAAATCTCATGTTGAATTGTAATCCCCAGTGTTGGAGAAGGGGCCTGGTGGGAGGTGACTGGATCAACGGGGTGAACTTCTCCCTTGCTGTTCTTATGATAGTGAGTGAGTTCTCATGAGATCTGGTGGTTTAAAAGTGTGTGGCAATTTCCCCTTTGCTCTTTCTCTCTCCTGCCCTGCAATGGTAAGATGTGTTTGCTTCCCCTTTGCCTTCTGCCATGATCGTAAGTTTCCTGAGGCCTCCCCAGCCATGCCTCCTGTACATCCTGTGGAACTGTGAGTCAATTAAACCTCTTTTCTTTATAAATTTCCCAGTCTCAGGTAGTTCTTTTTAGCAATGTGAGAGCAGACTAATACAGCATCCCAGGAGGGAGGGGGAGGCCTGGTGGGCAGGTGGAGACTGCTGAAGCTCCCAGAAGTGGAGAAGACTGTGGGCATAGGGGGCCCTCTGAGAGCCATAGCAGTGCCTGCCTTGCAGAAGCTTACTTGGCATTGGAGCCTTAGCCCCATACTCCAGGGAGCTGCTGGGGCGCCAGCCTCCCTCCTCAGCCAGCTCCTGCTGCAGCTGCTCCCTGTGCCAATGGAGCTGGGTGGGGCACTGCTGGTGCTAATATTGTTCAAGAACAATTGCATATAGTTCTCATCCATGAGTCTCCCTAAAGGCCTGAAATCATGGGAGGCTCTCTGATGGTGGACCCAGCTCAGGCTGGACACACTGAGCTGACCGAGGCTTGGACACAGAGGTTCTGCCCATCACGTTGCTGAGTGTCCTTCAGAGAGCCACTGGGTCTCTCTGGGTGACCTCTGGCAATCCCTCAATGGAGTCCCACTTGGGGCCAGACCAAGGAGCATGGCCCCTGCTTTCAGGGACTAAAGCAGAGATGTCACAATACTGCTTGGGGGGTGTGGGAGTGGGGAGGGTTAATTTGACTGTAGACTTACTGACTCACGTCATTGCAAAAGCTGCCCATAGCCGCCCTTAGGTTGCACTCAGGCCAGGGGTGCGGGCTCTGGGCACAGTGTTCACCCTTAGGTCAGCTCTGCAGCCCCGATCTGGGCAAGAAGGGAGAAACAGGCTCTTGGAAGTGGTGCAGGGCCACTTGGGGGGAAAAATTCTGGGGTCCCAGAATGAGGTCTAAAGAGGGCCACCGTCCTGCTGGGCTGTCTGTTTGGCTCTGCAGAATCCTCACCCCAGGGAATGGGGCGCAGTGGGGGAGAGCCTAGTTGGGACCCTCCAAAGCAGAGGGGCCTCTGGTGACCTGGTTTAAAAGCAGTTCTGCCCTAAATGTTTGTCATGTCCCTTCCCCAACCCTTACCATAGCTTCAAGACCCAAACAAGCCCATCCAGTGGGCGCCCTCTCACCAGAACTGCCCCCTCCTTCAGCTTGTCCCCCACCCCAACCCCTCCCCGCCTCCTCCAGCCCCTGCCTGCTGGCTCTGCCCACTGGTCTGCTGGGTTCTGCTGCAAGGGGAGTGCGGCTGATGGAACTTGATGGAATCTAAAAATGAGTTTTCACCGCGTGTCAACCCTTCATCTTGCACTGTGCGACTCTGAGCATTTTATAGCAGGAGAGAACGGAAACAAAAAAAAGAAAGAAAGAAAAACACTTGTGTTTCTTGAGATAAATAGGGAGTGTTGGCAAGGCTGAAGTGTTAAAAACATTTCTTGTCTGCTGTAGACACCATGAATGCTGCCTGATAAGCTTTCCCTTATCTTCGTTGAAGTGTCTCCATGCAGAGAGAGGGCTCCATTGCCCACCTCCTCCCACCTCCTGTTTTCAGGCTGCGGGACAGGTCAGCCTCTTCCATCCACACAAACAAACCCTGTAATACCTTTCCGGCTCTGCCAGGGGCACTTCACTTGAACCAGAGTTGATTGGTTTTGCAGGTCTTTCTCTCTTGTGGGGAAGGCACACACACATAGGTGAATAAGTGGTAGTTCTCACAGTGCCCCAGCAGCACCCAATGCTGTCCTCAGCCACCAGCTCTACTGACTTCTTGGAAACATCCTCTTCTTCACTCCAGCATCTTTCTACATCACCAGGTAGAAGATCACCAGCCTTAAGCAAGCTTACCAGGCAAAGGGCCTCGGTGAACACAGGGGCCTGAGGTGGTGGTTAGTCCTGGTGTATTAGTCTGTACTCACGCAGCTAATAAATACATACCCGAGACTGGGTAATTTATAAAAGAAAGAGATTTAATTGAATCACAGTTCCACATGGCTGGGGAGGCTTCACAATCATGGCGGAAGATGAAGGAAGAGCAAAGGGACTTCTTACATGGCAGTGGGCAAGAGAGCTTGTGCAGAGGAACTCCCATTTATAAAACCATCAGATCTCATGAGACTTACTACCACGAGAAGAGTATGGGGGAAACCGTTCCCATGAATCAATTATCTCCATCTGGCCCTGCCCTTGACTCGTGGGGATTATTACAATTCCAGGTGAGATTTGGGTGGGGACACAGCCAAACCATATCACCTGGAGTCTGGGGAACTTGACCCAACACTGAACCCCCACTGCAGAATCTGAGCCACCTGGTTCCTGCCCTGAAATTCACAGGAGCAGAACTTGGGTTCGTGGTGGGTGCCCTCACTGAAGGGAAGTGATGTAGGGTGGTTAAGGGTGTAGGCTCTTGGTTCAAATTCTGGCTCAGTCATTTCCTTGCTGTGCCACCTTGGGCAGATCGCTTCACGCCCATGAGTCTCAGTTTTCTTGTCATGAGACATAGATAAGAATTTGAAGATTAGGTGAGAAAATGCCTGGAATAAGACTAACACAGTACCTGAGACATAGTAGGCATTTGATATGTGTCCACTCTCATCAATTAGTATTCATAGTGATGCAGCTGGGTGACACAGAGGCTCTCTAGGGCTTGATCCTGAACCTCCAGGGATCATAGGCCACCCCACTCCCACCTCCATGCCTTTCGGTAGGCTCAGGGATGGACACCCTGATGGCCACTTCTTGCAGGCAGAAGCTGCATGCAGGATGAATACAGATGAGCTGGGGCCCAGCTCACAGGAGGCCAGGCTGACCCAGTGCATTTCAGGAATGGCCTGTGTGATTGTCCCTAAAGAATCAGAAGGAGCATGGGCTGAGCATGGTGTGAGGTGGGGCCACATCTCCTGCCAGGGGAGGGCTGGGGAGACCTCTGCTGCTCTCTCATCCTTCCGGGCACTTAAAGGGAGAAAAAGGAGACTGGATGGAACTGGAACACTCTGTTCTTACCCATGTGGGTTCCATGAGTGACACATCCTCAAAGTTCACCTTACAATTTGCAGATGAGGACACTAGGGATTAGAGGGATCAGTTCAATCCCCAGTGACCCCACAGTGAGTGAGTTAGCTAGAGCGTTGTGGATCCTGAACAACTCCCAGGCTAGGACTCCTCCACTACCATCCCTCTGCAGGAGGCGACCCAAATCCCCTTCCCCTGGGCAAGGATCCTCCAGTGTGCCCACTGGCCAGCTTCTTGAAGCCCCATCATTTTTCTTGTCTTCAAAGCCTTTCCACCAAATATGCGTATGTCCCCTCCACCTGCCCCAGGGATCAAAGTTGTCCCTGAGAAGTCCTTCTTTGGAGGTAGCTTTGTAGGAATGTTGAAGTATCTTCTACTTTAAAAATGGGAGTGGAGACTGGGAAACATGCCAGCATCCGTTTCCTCAACTGCTCCCACTTGACTCAGCCACCATAATCTTTTTCTCCACTTGCCTTGGACCCTCCCCCAACCAAATTACAGGGATATCTGTGCCAAAGGTGATTTGCACTTAGATTATTGACAAGTGGCCTCCCCGCTGTGCAGATGTGGAGCTTAGAATGAATCAGAGTGTATATGATGAAGAGAAAGTAGGAGGATTTGCAAGTAACTGTGTGTGGGTTTATATTTACATAATTCCTTCGAGTTTTAGATTTTCCTCTTCTTTATGGGTTTGTGGGTGAATTTTATGTCTTAGCTGATCTTGCAAGTCAGTAAAAAGAAGAAATAATGCATAGCACAAGTTTCAGCTCAGACAAACCCAGGTTTGCATCCCAGCTCTCCCATGAACCCAGTACATGGTACTGTGCCTCAGTATCCCCATCCCCAGAAGAGGCTAATCAGCATGCACACCACAGGGCTGTTGAGAGGATTTGATGGGTTATGCATTAGTTATCTATTGTCAGGTAACAAATTACCCCTTAAATTTAGTGGCTTAAAACAACACATATTTATTACCTCACAGTTTCCGTGGGGCAGAAATCTGGGCACAACTTAGCTGAATCCTGTGCTTCAGTAGCTCTCACAGGTTGCAATACAAGTATCAGCTTAGGCTGGGATGGCACCTGAAGGCTCGACTGGGGAAGGATCTGCTTCCAAGCTCCTGCACTTGTTGGCAGGACTCAGTTCCTAGAGGGCTGATAGGCTGCAGGCCTCAGTTCTTGGCTGGTTCTTGGCTGGAGGCTGCTTCAGTTCCCTGCCACGGGAGTGTCTCCCACATAGCAACCTGCTTCACCAAAACCCAGAAGACAAGAAGGCAATATAAATAATCAGCTGGCAAGGCAGAAGTCACAGTCTTTTGTAACCAAATCATGGAAGTGACATCCTGTCACCTTGTGGAAGAAATAAGTTGCAGGTCCTGCTTACTCTGTCATCCCAGGAGGCTGGGATCTTTCAGGCCACCCCAGGCTTCCTCCCATTGGATAATTCATTACAGTGCTTAACACAGAAATTACCTGGCCTCCCACTACATCCCAGTCAGCCTCTCCCCACCCTGCCCTTCACCACTGCTCATTCTTCCCCTCAATCATTTACTCAGCAGGAGTTTGTTTGACACCTGCTCTGGGTCAGACCATGGGTTGGACACTGGGAACAAGAAGACTCAGGCCCAAGCAGCCCCAGTCTATGGGGGAGGTAGGAATTCACAGTAATGTCATCCCCCAGGCCACTCAACCCTCCTCTGCCCACCGTGAATTCCACTCAGCCCCCTTGGCAGAATGCAGATGGACATGACACTCTGGCTCCCAGAGAACTAGATCATTCTGAGGCCCCCCCTCCCCTCTTTCCCCACCTCTGCCTAAACTTTCTTTAAGAACCATAAAATAAAACTTGTTTATGCCAGGGCTTTGGTGCTGGGAATGCAGGCAGATGGCACCAACTTAGCAGCCTGGCAGACACAGAAGGTTCTGAACACAATCAGCTGGAATGGCCCAGACCTTCCCCAATTTCTGAGCCCAGTGTGGAGGCAGCCCTGGGAGCCCTTCCCCGCTCCCCTCCTGACTAGACATCCTGTCAGCCAGAGGCTCAGAAAAAGGAAAGCAGGGGCCTCAGGAGGAGGCCCAGGCTGACAGGGCATCGTCCATCACCACCGCAGAGGGGCAGAGACAGGCTTGCTGTCCAGGGGCTTATACTCCCTTTCACAGTGCAGGGCCAGTGCTGGGCAGGGGCTGCCCAGCCAGGGATGACTTGGCCCAGCCCCATTGCATCTAGGTGGGGCCACCGTGTAACTCTGGCCAGTGGAATGTGGGTGGAAATGATGTGGACACCTCTGGCCGAGGTGGTTAAGCATCTGGACACCTGCTCCTCACTCACTTCTCCTTCCTTGATTCCCCTGGAGGCCATGCATGTTGATGATGTCATCCCAGATCAAGGAATCTGGATCCCTGCATCACTACTCAGAAGAGCCACCCCCTGGAGGAAACGCCCCAGGCCAGCAGCAGCCACTTGGGCTTTGCCTGGGAGAGAAATCAACTCTTCCTGGGTGAAGCCACTGGGATGTGGGGGCTGTTTGTTATGCACTTCACCATCCTGACTGATACAGCCCAGCCCCACTCCTCGTCCCTCCATCCAGCAGGTATTGATCAGGCTCCTCTATGTGCCAAACTCTGTGCTAAGGGTGGGGACACACTGTGACTGAGACCCACAAGGTCCTTGCCACCACGAGGCTCTTGACTGCAGAAGCAGCCAAGCAAAATGAGCAAATGAACAACCAAATAATTCCATGCCGTGAAAAGGGCCAGGAAGGAAAAGAGATGATGATGAGAAACCAATGCCAGATTTGGGGAAGTCATGGTTGGCGGGAAGGAAACTTGAGAGGGAGGCTGGGAAGTGCCCCAGAGAAGGAGGGAGATGTAGGGCAGAGGAGGTTCCTGCAGAGAGGACAGAGGGGCAGGCCCCACCAGGCCTCGCCCCTCCCAGCTTTATGCAATTTACTTCCCTCCACCCTTAGGATAATTGGGATAAGGGGCTGTTATTATCCCCATTTTACAGGGGAGGGAACTGTGACCCCAGAGAGGTGGGGTGATGGGGCCAAGTCACAGAGCCAGGAAGTGTGTTTGTCTTAGTTTTTGCTCTTTCCCATGTGGAGATGTGTCTGTGCGTGTCAAAGTCACCCTGGCAGTCGCTGGGTCCCTCTGGGGAGAGGCAGGACTGGTTGTCCCTGCAGCCCTCCTGCAGGCCTCTGACAGCTCTGTCTCCCCCACCAGCTGGACCAGGGCTCCTCACACTTTAAAGTACCCACCCACCACCTCAGGTGTGTGTTAAGTGCAGAGTCAGGCTCACTTGAGGTCCGGGGTGGGGCACAAGAGCCTACATCTCCCCACTGATGTGGATGCTGCTGTCACCTTCTGGGGCAGCAAGGACCTAGAATGGAGGGCAGCTTGGATTGAGCCCAGCTGGCCTGACCTTCTAGCCTGGCTTTCAACCTTCCAGTCTAGAGGATGGGCAGTCTAGATGACTTCCAGGAAGAGGATAGGACCCCACCCTAAAGATGGCCTGAGGCCAGGGAGGGTGTGGAGGAGAAGCAAGAAAGGAAGGGAGAGACTCCCACTGTCCAGGTCCTCTGGGTGTTTGAGTGACTCGTCCAAAGTCACATGCTGGATGGAGCAGCCACCCAAACCCAGCCTCAGATCAGGACCTCTGCTCTTTTGCCCAGGCAGAGATACTGGAAAAAATTTCTCTCTGACCCATGGAATTGGGTTGGATGTGGCTCAGCATGAGGCAGGCCCCGGGAGAAATGTTTCATTCCAGAATGCTCTTCTGAGAGCAAACTCTGAGTAACTCTCAGATCTACCTGCAGTACTAAGTGATTTGTTCCTGATTGAGCAAAATGTCAGAGGTCACGATGTGACCATTTTTAATGTTCGAGTGTTTCTGCTTCCCTCACCTCTCACAACCTCCAAATTTGCGATTTTCTTCTCTGTCTCCTTCCCTCATGCTGCGCCTAGGAAGCAAGGCCCCTCTCTTTCTTTCCTTCTCCCTTTTCTCTCTCTCTAACTCTTCTTTCCTTCCTTCCCTTCTTTCTTCCATCCAGTATTTTAGATTCTGCTTTGTGACCTGCAGTGTTCTAGACCCCAGCAAGCCACAGTCTCTGAGATGCACACAGCTCTACACTGTTCTCCTGGAACCTCCAGTCACTGGGGAAGACAGAGGAGGCGATTAAGGTGGGACCCTGGCCTGCCCGAGACTGGCTCTCTCACAGGACCCTGGGAGTGGACAGTGGCACATAAATCAGCAGTGACAATCCAGACTCCCTCCCTCCCTCCCAGCCAGGATGCAGCAAAAACACAAAGTGTGTGGGCAGGAGAGGGAAGGGGCACTAACTCTGCATATCAGGGAGGGCTTCCTGGAGGAGACATTTGAACTGACTGTTAAAGAATAAATGGGCATGACCAGTAGAAGACAATGCCAGGGCAGAATATGTCAAGAGGATTCTCTTCCAAGGTTGTTTACTGAGTGGATGAATTGATAAATGGGAGAATGAATGAATGAATGAGTTTAATCCAGACTCACCTTTTGCCAACAGAGCTGGGCCTAATGTCCAAGCTCTGACACTTGCTCAGGTGGCCCTCTGCCCCTCTGGGAGAGGAAGGCCCTTCTCCTCCAGCTGCCAGAGTCCTCCCTAGGGCTTCAGGGTCTCCCTTAACCCCAGGAGTCTCCTGCTCAGGATACTGGAAGCTCGAGGTTCTCCCAGCCCTGGATTTCTCTGTCTGTAGTTTGCTCACAGCTTTCAAGAAGCAGCAGAGCCATGGAGAAGAGCACAGACCTGGGCACAAAACTCACCCATGCCCCCTTGGTAGCTGTGTGGTCTTGAGCAAGCCACTGCATCTCTCTGAACTTCAGTGCTCTCGTCTGGAGAGTAGCTTGATTATAATGATGCCTACCCCAGTAGCCTACCCATCTTTGCATATGACTTCCGCTATGAAGAGGTGGCGTTTCTTTACTACTGCCTCAGTATGCACGGTCCTGTGACTTGCTTTGGCCAATAGACTATGTTGCATGTGTAGGTGTCGATTTGAAGTCTGTACCTCAAGGGACTCCCCCATTTGGAAATTTGACATCTCTGTTTAAACAACCTGAGGCCATCTTGCTGGATAATCAAAGACTACACAAGGCCCTCAGATAGGAGAGAAAGCCAGGCAACATCAGCAAAGCCAACACACAGATGAGCTAATAGCTGACTTCAGAAGATGGAGAGAGCTTGACCAACGCAGCAGAATTGTCCAGCCCACTCGAAGAGTTGGGAACTCAATCAGTACCCATTGATTGAAGCTACTCATTCTCATGGTTGCAGCACACCATCACAGTGGCAACATATAACTGGAATATGCTCCAAAGTGTTATTGTGAAAATGAAGTAAATCAGTAGATAGAAGGGCTTAGAGCCTATGCCTGGTACCCAGGAGGCTCTAAATGGGTATTGCTAGGGTTATTGCTTCAGCAGTGCCTGCCCTCAGGTGGAGCTTGTCCTTGTCATCAAAGTAAAGTTCGGGATGAATGGCTTCCTCCATGCTCATCATGGGGCTCCCACATGTCATCACCAGCCTGGACACCAGGACATTGTTACTTAGTAGCTCTTTGGGAAATGTCTTCACCTCTCTGATGTTGTATTTGCTCATTTGCAAAGTGGGGAAGGGGAAGCCAACATTGCAGAGTTCCTGGGAGCCTCCTGTTGTGCAATTAGCCAAGTTGAGCCCACTCAGGTTCCTGCTCTGGGAAATATTGACCCACGATGCAAAATGAATTGTTGTGGGAGCCCACCTTGAAGGGCACCATCCAGGGGGTTGCACAGGGAAGGAGGGGGAGACAGGCTTGGGTGACTCTCAGTCCTGGAGGGCCTGACTCTCTCCTGTGTCCTTTCCTCAAGTCCCCTTGATTTATTTGGGGTGATTGGTTCATATCCAAACATCCCTGGCTGGTCTTTTCTCTCTCACCCAATAAGAGCTGATTATCACAGCAGCCCAGACATTTCTCAGTGAGCTGGCCCTTCCTGAAACATCAGGGAAATATCTGTCCTTCCCCTTGTAAGATCCTTGCGGACAATGACTTTGTTGTTCTTATTTATCCTGTCACTCCCTCACTGAATACGGGATCAAGCATACAGTTGGTGCTCAATAATGACGTGTCAAATAGCTAAATGAACGCCCCACAGATGCCGACACTCATCATTCCCGTCCCCTCTTTCCTGGAAGCTGTCCTTCTCCCTCTAGGATGAGCCACAATGCTCCTACCTTCAGATCACACTGTCCAACACTGTCTCCATCTTGGTCCACTGTGCTGTGGCTTAAGGGTTGATTTGGAAACACAGATCTGATCACATCAACCTTGCTTCCTCTTTGCCCTCCACTGTCTCCTTGCTGTTGGGATGAAGACTCAAATCCTTAAAGTGGCATTTGAGACCCTTGCACAGTCTTGGGTCCTGCTCTTTCTGCAGGCTCCCACCCACTCCCTGCCTTTTAGCCACACAGGCCTTGAACTTCTTTGTGGTTGCCAAGAGCCCTCCAGCCGCTGGGCCTTTTCATGTGCTATTGCCTGGTCTGAACACTCTCTCTGAGCTCCAAGCTCACCTGATAACTCTGCTTCATTCTTCAGATGGCAGCCGAGGGGATCACATCCTCAGGGATGCCCTCCCGACCTGCCTTGAAATCCCCTCGTCAAGTGCTCTCACGCATCCTGAGCCTCTCCTTTGGAGCACCTATCATTTTACGCTGCTTTGTGTGATTCTAGATTAGATTAGTCTCTGTCTCCTCTAGACTGAGCTCCAGGAGGGACCGTGGCGGTTTTGCTTACTGTTGATTCCCCTAACACAGTGGCTGTCCCATAGTAGGTGGTCAATACATGTGTTACATAAAGAATGGTGACACTGCAGGTTTCAGAGTCCCTCCAAGGGTGGGGACTATGACTCAGGCAGATGGCTGGTACTAGGGTCAGGCAAGCGAGGTGCCTAGGCCACAATATTCAGGGAGGCATTCAGCCATCTCCAAATCGCTGGTGCCAACCTCAGGGTCTGCATTTCATTGACATCACCAAATGCCAGCCAAAGGGAGTGAGGGTAGACAAGAGGGAAAAGACTTGAGGTTTCAAAGAATTGCCGGCTCAGCTTCCTGGGCCTACATCTGGAAAGCTGATCTGTGCAGAGGACGGATGCCTCTCCCACGCACACAGGCATCTGGCTCCCAAAATAGTCTTAAGAATACCCCTCCGCAGCTGAGCTGATGTGTATTTTCATACCCGCCTGATGTTGTTTTGCTTCTGCAGGCTCATTACAGGAACAGGAAAGAGAAATGGACTAATTGTCCCAATTGTGGACATAATGGGGGGATTCTTACCTTTGCAAGCTGCCGCTCACATGGGGAATTTGCAATGGAAATCTCAGGGCCCTTTGGTTACACAGTTCTCAGCTGATGAGGCGCTTTGCAGCAATTGTCTGTGTGGCTGGTGGGGCTGACTGGCTGATGGAATGTGGTCTAATGGCCTCATCAGAGGCTCTTGTGAGACCACAGTCCCCCTTACAGAAGACGGGCAAGGGTGCCGCTCCCATTCCAGCGCACCTGGGCCGGGAACCAAGTGAACAGGAGGTTCCCAGCAGCTCCTGCTCTACCCGACACACCACCCCCTACCTGGGAGCTGCCTCCCATCCTGCCTGGATGCAGCTCCACCTGCTCTGAGGAGAGGGTCTTGGGGAGCCTGTTCCAGGAAGACCTTGACCTTCCTGGTGGAGAAATCCAGGCCTGAGTCCTAAAGATTTGGGGGCAGCAAACTGTGGGCTGTGCCTCCCTCCCTGCATGCTATTCCTCTCCAGTGTGTTCTTCAGGACCCAGATTGGGCTCCCCCTCCTTCAGGAAGCCCTCCCTGATGCCTCCAGCCCATGCTGGCCTCTTCCTTTCGTAACTCCTGACCCAAGCTCTGCAGGGCAGTGTAGGGCTAGGGAGGAGCATGGACCTTAGTGGCAGAGGCTTGGGTTTGAGCTTCCTCTGGCCTACCAGAATGTTTGATCTTGGGCAAATCATTTGACTTCTCTGAGACTCCATTTCCTCCAGATAGAATGATGTATTTGAATTCACTCGTTCATACAAGCATGCACGCATGCATTCTGTGGTAACGGAAATTAAGGCAGAGTTTTGTTAAGGCACAGTGGGAATGTGAGGAATGATGTTCTGGCTCAGCTCCCCTCCAAGGACACCTGCCCTCGGTGTCCTCAGCAGAGTGGCCACCCTTCTGGGCATCCTGGGGCCCACCTGATGACACATGTTCAGGAAGCTGGATCCCTGGAAGAATGTGGGGATTCTGGGATCTCTGCTCCCCTGGGGAGATACCAGGCAGTCCCCTCTTGACCTCCTCCTGAGAGCCCAGGATGCAGTGGATGGAGCACTGGCCTGGGAGTCACAGGGCTCTGGCTTCAGACCCTGCTTTTCCCCACTGCAGCCCCCCTAGGCGGGCCACCGGCCACCTGTAAGTCCCTGTGTCTGTGCCTCTACAGTGGGGCTAATAACACTTGGGTACTGGCTATGGATTTACGATGTGCCAGTCACAAAGTTGAATTCTTATCCCAGTGACTCCTCACCACAGTCCTGTGAGCTGGGTCACTCCGCAGATGAGAAACCCCAGCCCCAAGGAGGAGACATGGTTTGCCCAAGACCACACAGCTGGTAAATGGCAGAGTATCAAAATCTCACATGTACTCCATAAATACGTACAAATATTATGAATCAATATAAAATTTAGGACAAACAGCCAGGATTTCAGTGCCGCCTCCTCCAATGGGCTCATCCATTCTGTGTGGACACATTGTGTAAACCTCGGTGGACATGTGTGGAGTTACTGTTACTGTCCTTCTACCCCAGTGTCCACTGGCCAGGGGAACAGGGTCCCAGACCTCATCTCTGCAGCTCTGAGCCCATTTCCGATATCTCCTGGGGTTGGTGTTTCTGCACAGAAATGCAACCACCTCCCTGAGCCCTGCTGTCCTCCTCCAAGGGCCCAGTGGGCAGATGCTGCTGCTGATGGGGAAAAAGTTGATCGTTCAGCAAGCTTTAATTCCCAGAGCCATGGTCCCCATTAGGCTGTCTGCAGCTTGTGTGCAGTGGGTGGGAAGCAGAGAGGGAGAAATGGCCAGGCTCGTTCATTCTTTTTCCCTTCATTGCCCAAATGTTTACCTGGCATCTATTATATGTCAGGTACTATGTTTTCTGGTGGTGGCTACAGAGCAGAACTGGGACTCATTCATTGGTTTACGGGTGACAGAAACACATCTCAAACTGACCCAAACAGAAAAAGAAATGCATTGGTTCATGAAACTGGAACATCTGGGAGACTGCTGGCTTCAAGTGTGCCTTGATCCAGGGGCTCAAGCAGTTGTACCTAGTCTGTGCAGGCAGGTGTACAGTAGAAAGCAAAACAGACAAGGGTCGCTATCTTCTGAGGCTCATGTTCTGTCTGCCCTGACCATCTCTCTTTTTCTATTTTACTCCATCTTTCAGAGATTTGTCTATCTGTGTCGGCTTTCTTTTTAGACAGTCTCCTCCTATAATGGGCACCTGCAATGCCAGTCTTATATTCTACCAGCTTAGCAACCATAAGGAAAGGAAAGAAAGAGCCTCTTTTATGCTATTTTCTGCAAGTCCAAGGGCAAACTCTGATTGGATTAACCTGGATCACATGCCCATCTCTGAGCCAATCACTAAATTCAGTGGAATGGAAGTCACTGATTGGCCAGGCCTGAGACACATGTTTATCCTTAGCGCCAGTGGTGCAGGGCTGGGCTCTGTCCTGGTCAAAGAACCTAGACAAAGAGTATGTGGTAGGCGAGAGGCACAGTTTCCAAAGGAAAAGTTAAAGAATGTTAGATGTGGTGAGAGGATCGTGAACAGGTAAACACAATGTTATTGTACAGAGTGAACCTAATTCCTGCCTCTTGCTTGGCAGCTGGGCTGGGATGGCCACACTCAACTGGACTTATGTGGGTGACCCTGAGGAATCTCCACAATCGGAGGGAGATGATTCACCTGCAATCTAGCACCGCCCCTGGGCTCCGACATCCTGGCTTAGGTGACCATACCTGACTTCAGTCCACCTCAGCTGACCCGGTCTCCATCTGGGGGGTGAGGGTGGGCAGAGCTGTCCTGATGCTGCTGGGCCCACAGAGTGCACGCTGGCTCAACTACTTCCTGGCTGTGAGACCCTGAGTAAGTTTCCCAACTTCTCTGAGTCTCGGTATCCTCATCTATAAAATGGGAATGATTAAACTGACCTTGTAGCAGGTAGGGTTGCTGTGAAAGCTAATGACAACACCTGTGACTCCCCTAGCCTCAGCACACAGTAGATACTAACTGGTCTTACTGTTTTACAAAGAGCTCTGGAGAAGGAGGCTGGTGCATAGGAGGCTCCTGATAATTCTTAGCTGTACTCTAATCATGATGACGATGACAATGACCATTAATGCCAGTGATGGTGACATTTGCTGCCCCATTCCCACATCCACTCTCCCATCATCAGGTGTCAGCCCCTCCTTACTGGTCCATGTCCCCCAAGGCTCTGTCACCAAGGAGGGGCTTCATTCTTTCTCACTGGCTTAGTTGATCCTGTGACCCACATATCAGAGGACGGGCACGTTTGCTTTGGTCAGGACTTCATCTTGCTGAGCTCACACTGGGAACTAAAGCTCCCTGGCCCAGGCCAGCGGTGACCAGCATGAGCTTGTGTCTTTCCATTTCTGATTGTGATGTTCACAGTTCATAATCTGACTGAGGTTTATTCTCCTTTCTCACCTCCAGAGGAGAGACCATCATAACAGACCTAGCACCAATTTCCTATGACTATCTGGGCACAGCTTTCCTATACAGACTTATGGATTCTTGGACCACCAAAGGAGGGAGGAACTAGGGGATCATCTTGTCCAACCCCCTCATGTACAGCTGGTGAAACTGAGGCCCACTGTGGGTACATGATCTGGCAGGGTTACACAGTACATTGGTGGCAGTGCAGCGGCTAGGACTCACTCTTCTGACCTGCAGCTGATACTCTCCCAGCTCTACCTTAGCCCACGGATTTTAGGCCTGGAGTGCTGGCTGGGCCCGGAATTTCAAGTCTGGGACAGACAAGGGAGGGGCAAATTTAAATAGAAGTTGTCTTAGTCTGTTTGGGCTGCTATAACAAAATACCATAAATTGAGTAGTTTATCAACAACAGAAATGTAATTGTCACAGTTCTGGAGGCTGAAACATCCAGGATCAAAGTGCTGGCAGATTTGGCATCTGGTGGGGGACGGCTTTCTGATGCAGAGATGGCACCTTCTTGCCATGTCCTGACACGGCTGAAGGGAAGGGACAAGGGAGCTCTCTGAGGTCCCTTTGATAAGAGAGGTAGATGGGGCTGGGCACAGTGGCTCACACCTGTAATCCCAGCACTTTGAGAGGCTGAGGCAGGTGGATCACCTGTGGTAAGGAGTCCGAGACCAGCCTGGCCAACATAGTGAAACCCCGTCTCTACTAAAAATACAAAAATTAGCCAGGTGTGGTAGTGTGCACCTGTAATCCCAGCTCCTCGGGAGGCTGAGGCATGAGACTAGCTTGAAGCCAGGAAGCAGAGGCTGCAGTGAACTGAGATCATGCCATTGCACTCCAGCCTGGGAAACAGCAAGACTCTGTCTCAAAAAAAAAAAAAAAAAAAAAAGAGAGAGAGAGAGAGACTGTGAGGTTGTCACTGTGGAGGCCATGTCATAATGGGCTGAAGTTTTCTCAGTGGAGGCGAGATGGGGGTGGGGCCGGCAAGGGCTCCCATGGCACAAACCCCATTCATCAGCGCCATCTCCATGACTTAGTCACCTCTCAAAGGCCCCACCTCCTAATACCATCATCTCGGGGCATGAGATTTCAACATGTGATTTTGGGGGAACACTAACATTCAGACCACAGCAGGAGGTATGGACCTTGGTGGAGAGCAGGAAAATTAAGCTTTGTTATTAAAGACCTCACACTAGGCCCCTGATGCTCTGAAGGGGCCAGTGAATGAGTTTCTCCAGTCCTGACTGGGGCCAATGAACAGACTTACCCCAGTGAATGCCATGGCAGTCTGGGATGAAATTGTGACGGATGGGCTGGGTGCGGTGGCTCATGCCTTTAATCCCAACACTTTGGGAGGCCAAGGCAGGAGGATTGCTTGAGGCCAGGAGTTCGAGACCAGCCTGAGCAACACAGCAAAATCTCCATCTCTACAAAAAATAAAAAAGTTAGTAGGGTGCGATGGTGCACACCTGTGGTCCCAGCTACCTGTAAGCGAGAGTAGGAGAATCTCTTGAACCTAGGACTTCAAGGCTGCAGTAAGCCGTGATTGCACCACTGCACTCCAGCCTGGGCTACAGAATGAGACCCTATCTCTAAAACAATAAATACATAAAATGAAAGAAATTGCGATGGGCTCACAATGAAATGAGAAGAATAAGGTGACTGTAGCTGTAGCTGTCAGTGTCAAGTAGCCATGTGTCCTTTGTTGGAAAGGCCATTTATCATGAAATGTGTTGTTTTTACTTTTGGTTCAACTTTCCCTTTTTAATGAAAGCATTGTGAGAGCCAATTTTAGTTTCTGCTCTGGAATTTTCTTTCTTTCTTTTTTTTTGAGACAGAATCTCACTCTGTCACCCAGGCTGGAGTGCAATGGTATGATCTCGGCTCACTGCAACCTCCGCCTCCTGGGTTCAAGCAATTCTCTGCCTCAGCCTCCCTAGTAGCTGGGATTACAGGTGCCCACCACCATGCCCGGCTAATTTTTGTATTTCTAGTAGAGTCGAGGTTTCACCATCTTGGCCAGGCTAGTCTTGAACTCCTGACGTCATGATCCATCTGCCTCGGCCTCCCAAAGTGCTGGGATTACAGGCATGAGCCACTATGCCCGGCCCTGCTCTGGAACTTTCTTTGCAACCTCTGGAGAGTTTTCTTAATGCAGAACATCTCTAAGTGTTCAGGACACTGTGTTTTGCATGTTGTGTTCCTCAAACGTATTCAGCCGTTGTTCTCAAAACACCAGTTACCACCACCCAGAACTTGTGTTCTCCTGGCCTTTAAAAATCAGTGTGATCGGTGAATGAACATTCACAGAATTGGCTGGGCTTTCCTGAGCGTCTGCACCCAGTGTTAGGAGGTGTGAGCCTGCGAACACGTGCCTACTCTGTTCCTCTGTCATATGTGGTAATAAATCTTTCTGCAGAGGCACAGTGGTTTTGGAGTCTCATCTCCCAGATCCCAGCTCATCCAAATCTCTGAAGACAAACCAAATGGGCAGGGGAAACAATATCCCAAGAGATCCATGGGTTTACCAAGTTGCTCTTAGTAATTCACATGTTATCAATTTCATAAGAATGTTTCTCATGCATCTGTGCTGCGGGTCATGGGATCAGGATCTCGTGGCTGGAATTTTAGGGAGGCATGAATCTCACTGGTGTCTCTGGAACTCCTGTTCCAGGGGTCTCTGAGGCTTGGGTTTTGTGACAGGTTTGGTGATCACATCATCAAGGAGGTTGAGTCACCCCCACGGTTTCACATAAGAATTGGCCCAAGTCCCTCCCAACCCAGGGTCACCTGGCCTTCCATCACTGCCCTTCAGTTAGCACCCTCTACTCTCTGGATGAAAAGCAGTCATATGACTGGCCCCCTGGGACCTCAACATGCCAACCTCTCTGGCTTCATCCTAGCCCTTGTCCCATTGGTCACCAGCCTTCAGCCACCCAGGTCTCCACGCAGTTCCTCTGGAGAAAGAATCATGCTTCTTCTCACCTCTAGGCCTTTGTACATGCTGGTCCTTGACCTGATGTTCCTTCTTCCCATCTCTCCCCACACTTTATCTAGAACACTCTCTCCTTTTGTATCGCCACTGAAAAGCCACTTTCTTCCTTCCTGCCCCTGACATGAGGGGACACAGACCCCTTGATGAAATAGTCAAATCTGTTCTTCATTGTTCGATGTCTGTCTTCCTCCTAGACTGTAAGTTTCCTGAAGGCAGAAATTGCTTCTGTCTTGTTCGCCTGCTGCCTTCTCAGTGTTAAGCCAGGGCCTGACATACAATAGATGCTCAAGGAAGTGTTTCTTGAATAAACACAGGAAAGAATGAGTGAGTGAATGAATTACCTCTATCTGCTCCATTGCTGACGATTTCCAGAGCTCTGCAGGATTTGTAAAGATTCAAACCTCTAAAGAACACAGTCCCAGCTATGGGACCCCCTGCCTGCCTGCCCCTTGTCTTCCCTCCTCTCCTCTCCTTCATGCCTCCACCAGTTCATCATGGCCCAGCCCCAGCAGTCAGTCCTCAGAGGGTGTTGCAGGGAGTCCTTTGTATACACAGAAGTTACAACTCCTTCCTCCCTGGACCTCTGGAGCTTTCTAGGCTGGAAGAGCAAATATTCATCCTCTGCACCCCTTCCCACTCACATCATCCACTTAAAGAAAAAGGAGGCCAGGGCGAGGCGGGCGGATCACGAGGTCAGGAGATCGAGACCATCCTGGCTAACATGGTGAAACCCCGTCTCTACTAAAAAATCCAAAAAAATAGCCGGGCGTGGTGGCAGGCGCCTGTAGTCCCAGCTACTCAGGAGGCTGAGGCAGGAGAATGGCGTGAACCCAGGAGATGGAGCTTGCAGTGAGCCGAGATCGCGCCACTGCACTCCAGCCTGGGCAACAGAGTGAGACTCCATCTCAAAAAAAAAAAAAAAAAAGAAAAGAAAAGAAAAGAAAAAAGAAAAAGGAGACCAGTCCAGGATTCAACTTAGAGCCAGCTGTTTGTGGGGCGAGTAGGTAGGGGTGTGTATTAACACTAACTGAGCATTTACTATGTGTGAGATACTATTCTAAACCCAGTAAAGGTTTCAAATCATGCAACCCTCTAGAAAACTCTATGAAGTATAAACTATAATTTCCCCTTTATACATGGGGAAACTGAAGCACACAGCAATCAAAGAAGTTGTCATAGTTGGTGCAGTGGACATTTGAACGTGGGCTTCAGGGCCAGGCTCCTGAGCACCGCATTGCAGGGCTTCTTCATGCTGCTTACAATGGTGTCACCAAGAACTGAGCCAGGTGACTCTTTTCCTGGGCCTTTAGGAACATGCAGAGGGCAGGACTCAGTGCCTTGTACTCAGCAACAGGAAGTCAGGGTTGGGGCGTGATGGCACGAGAGCCGGGAGTATGAGGGGGATCTGACATTTAAGGGGATGGTGGAGACAGCCTAGGAGGGTTGATCAACACCAGAGCAGCAGGTCAGGGCCACAGAAGGGAGAGGCCAGCCAGGGAGATCTCTGGAACCCCAGGCAGGGGCATCTGTCTGTCTTGTTTTTTTGGTGCTGCGGTCCCCTGCACTTTGACCTAGGCTTCTGGAATGTCAGTGGTGGGTCACAGCCTCCTCTTTGTGGTCCTGCAGGAAATGGAGGAGGCTGGTAGGCTTCCTAGCCTTGGGTAATATGGGGCAGAGAAAGGCCAGTGGTTGCAGGAGGCCAGACACAGAGGGTTTGGAGGATTCAGGTGAGAGCCGGACCTAGGAGCAGCAGGTGCTAAGACACTGGCCACTCCTAGACATTCTCAGCCAGGAACCCCACGTCTCAGGGGTTTCGGGCTGAGGGCCCGTGATGTGCACATGAAAGCCTGGGCCCCTCAGGAAGCCCTTGGCCCTGGGGACGTGGGGGTTCTGCCCTGCATGTACACAAGCTTCTCTTCCAGCCCCACCTCTGACCTCCCCTCCCTTAGCAGCCTCATCCAGGGAAGCGGGAATCAACTCCCCCAGTCGCAGTTTTATTTTCATCCATCTCCACTGAGATATTTGCCCAGAGAATGAAAACACTTGTATTCATCAGAAACTTGGGAGCCAAAACAAATGTTTCCATTTATCTGTCTTCCGGTGCCTCACAGAGCCCCAGAGAGGGGCAGAGCTCAGTGGCTGGAGGAACCGTGGCCATAAGAGGGCGATCTTGCATCAGCAAAATGACGCCGTGCGAGGTCCCGGAGTGTGCGCTTTTCTGGACCTAATCCACCTCCCCCCGCCACTCCCCTCCCCACGGCGATCCCGATTTTTAGGATGACTTCCCTACAGAGTCCAGGCCACCGGGGACAGGAGGACGGATTTGATGAGTCTTCACAAGCCTCTCTGCTTGTTGTTGTTATTATTATTATTATTATTATTATTATTTTGTGATTATTTTTGTGGAGGGAATGGCTTGGACCCTGACTCATTCTGTCAGCTCGGGCCTTCTCAGTGAAGCTCTTGCCAATCATTGATTGATCAATGTGTTAAAAATAAAAAAAAATCTCACCCAGGACAAGCCACAGACTCGGAGAAAATATTTGCCAAATACATATCTGGTAAAGATATGCCCAGAGCACATAGATAACCCTCAAAACTCAACCATAATAAAACTAAGACCCTAATTATGACAGATTTTCCTCTGAGCAGACACATCACCAATGAAGAGCGAGGGTGAGAAGTAAGCACATGAAAAGATGCTCAACGTCGTTAGTTATCGGGACGGACCGAATAAAACCACAGCGGGATGTCACTTCACCCGCCCAGGATAAAAGGGCAACTGCCTGCACCAAGGGCTGGGGGGATGAGGAGTGACTGGGGCTCTTTTCAGGAATGCAGAGTGCAAAGCCACCTTGGGAAACAGCTTGGCAGTTTCTTAGAAAGTTGAACACACGCCACCAAATGATCTGGTCATTCTGCTCCAAAGTGTTTACCCGTGAGAGAAGACATATGTCCATGCACACATTTGTGCACAAATGTTCATAGCAGCTTTATTTATAGCCACAAACTGGAAATGATCCAAATACTCATCAACAGGTGCATGGAGGAACAAAATGTGATTCATCCATACAATGAACATTCTTCAGTAATAAAAAGAAAGGAAATGTTGATACATATCACCTAGAGGAATCTCAGTGTAATTATGTGGAGTGGAAGAAGCCAGACAAGTAAGAGAACATAGTGTATGATTCCAGCAGATACAATTCTAGAAAATGAAAACTAACTGATAGTCATGGAAAGCAGATGAATTTTTGTCTGGGGCAGAGGAGGCAGGTATGGTGGTGAGTGATGGGAGGATGGGAGGGGGGCTGACCGAGGGGCAGGGGACTCACCTGGGGGTGATGTGTATGTCTGTTACCTGGACTGTGATGGTGATTTCACGAGTAGGTACCTATGTCAAACTCATCAAATCGGTATGTTAAATATATACGGTTTATTGTTGTAACACAATAAAGCTGTTAAAAATTTTTAAAGGTTACTACATCGTGGAGTCCTGAGAGCTTTGAAAGACAAATGCGTTTTGCTCTGTGAAAATGTGCATCATTGGTCCCCAATTTCTCATCCCCTCTCGAGCAACCACCCTTTTCCGTGTAACTTTGCGGTGCTGTGGGCGGGCAACATGTCCTGTCCCTTGGCAGAAAACAGATGGTTCCCCCATATGACTTGCTTCGGGCAATGGGATGTCGGCAGACGTGACGCTGCTGTGACGCACTTGGGCTGGCTCTTGCATCTTACCACTGCTGTGAGAATATGGCTGGACAGCCTTCTGGAGGATGAGAGGCACACGGAGCAGAGCCAAGTTTCTCCCGTCACCCCATCCAAATTCAACTACATCAGCCAAGGTCAGCCAACATCAGCCAGCAACGATGGAACCCCCCAGACATGTAAGTGAATCCAGCCAAGAGCAGCAAGGCTGCCTAGCCAACCTACAGCTGACCCCAGAGGAGTGAGCAATAAATGTGTTCTGACGTTAGCCAGTGAGGTTCTCTGGGTTTTGTTAGGCAGTTTTATTGTAGGAATAGGTAACTGATTCAGGCCCTATCAGAACAAACAGTCTGGGGCTATCTGGGAAGACTTCCTGGAGGAGGTAAAGCAAATTGTTTTGTTGTTGTTGTTGTTAAGTGAGTATTTTATTTTACCTACTATTTTTTAATTTTTTTTATTTCTATAGGTTATTAGGGAACACGTTGCTGTTTAGTTACATGAGTAAGTTCTTTAGTGGTGATTTGTGAGATTTTGGTGTACCCATCACCCAAGCAGTATACACTGCACCCAGTTTGTAGTCTTTTATCCCTCACCCCCTTTCCAAACTTTCCCCCTGAGTCCCCAAAGTCCATTGTGTCATTCTTATGCCTTTGCCTCCCTATAGCTTAGCTCCCACTTGAGTTTTAATAGTGAGTGTGAAGTGGCCAGAGGGATAACAATGGGAGGGCAAAAGAGAAGGATGTACAAAAGTCCATAGGCTTGAGAGAACTTAGTTCAGGAAGCTGGGACCATTGCTCAGTGTGGCCAGAACCAAGGGTGGTCCCTGGAGGGGGATGGGATGGAGAGAGAAACCTGCCCCCATCCTGAGGGTCTTGAATGCGAGGCTAAGGCATTTTTAGAAAATAGGGAGCCATGGCAGGTTTTCAGTGAGGCTGGCCTTCTAGAATGATCATTCACATGGCCAGGGCAGAGGGTGGATTAGAGCCAGCAAGAGTTGAAGCTGAGGCTACAGTGCAGGTGAGTGAGAATGATGGCCTAGACCCTGGCTGGGATGGAGATCCCGTGAGAGCCATTTGAGGGACAATGACCCCACAGCGGGTCCAGGTGGCTGGTGCCGCCTTTACAGAATATTCCCCCATTCCCGCCTTGTCTCAACTGGGTCGTGGAACTCGTGGCCTGGGTCAAACATACCCCTCACTGTGGCCAATTAATTTCACCTGGCCATCAATTTGTAAAGATTTACTAATCAGTAAGAGCTGGGCAATATCATGTAAGGCTCCAAGTGCAGAGGGTGCAATGAACGGCATGGGATGCTTGCAAGGTTATTGTATTGATAAGAACCCTGATTCACCTCCTGTGTTATTGTGAGTTACATGTGACTAAACGCATCCTTTCATAATCAATCCACATTTAATTACCATTACAGATTGATTAAACGGGAAGCATGCACTCGGGTGGCGTAAAGGAGGAGGTTTGTATGAAGGTGCAGTCGACATCAATGAATGGGGCTTCAGCTTCCCACTTGCTGCTCTATTAACTCCCGCAAGCTTTGCAGGAGCTTTGTAGCCAGGAGAGGGTTGCAAGTTACTGGACTGCTTACCTTCTAGCCATGTCTGTGGCTTCCGGCAATTCACAAAACCTCTGTGGGTTGCAGTTTCCTCTTCTTTAAAACGAGGGTAGTAATATCAACAGCAAAAAAGCATGAGCTAGTTCTTTCCTTTCAGACCCACTGGGAGATAGTCTCCCTCCTACCTTGTCCCCACCCCAGCCTATAGCCTCTGCAGACAAAGGGCTCTTCCCAGTCCCTGGGGCAAGAAAGAGGAACTCTATTCCCTCTTCTGGGCTCCCTGTGGCCCAATCACAAGTCCCACCTTGTAGAGAGTGCAGGACTAGTGCCCTGTATCAAAAACCTGCCTGGAAGACTTAGCTCTTCTACATATAAAAGAATCTCCAAAGATTCATCATCATCTAATATTTATTCCAGAGACTGGAGCATGCAGATAAGGTGAGTGTGTGACGGCAGAAATGCAGAAAGAATTGACAGTGTCTAAGCCACAAAGTGCCACACTCACATGGTGTATTGTGGGTTTGGCTGGGGGACCGAGCAAGAGGAAAAAACCCACTCTAAGATGATGGCGTATTCTGATGGGAGTTTCTCCAGTGACAGAGGACACTTCTGAGAATGGCAGCATTTTAGAGCCTCACAGTCATCAAAACCTAGAATCTTATAGTACTGAGTCTTAGAATGTTGACTTTAATAAGATCTCAAATTATAAAACTGAGAGTCAAATGTCAGAATCACAGGATTTCAGGATTTCAGAGACCTCAACCATAGTCTTGCCCAAACACCCAAACAGCATCCAAGTCATTTTAACATGTGGGGGCGAAGCCCTCCAGGCAGAGGGAAGAGAAAGTGCAAAGGCCCTGAGGCAGGAGTGTGTGGGATGTGTTTGAGGAAGAGAAAGACCTTGTTCGACCTCCGTGGGCTGCTAAGAGCCCGAGATTTTGGGGCACGTCAGGAATAAGGAGAGGATGCTCCCCACAGGGCTGGGCAATTTGAGGGCAGGTGCCCAGTACACAGTGGGTGCTGATTAAAAGCCTGCAACATTCAGTTCAGGGCCCTACATGGTCAGAGAGATCCTGACATTGGGAGAGATGCCTGGGTGTGAGGAGCCTGACTGGGAGCCAGGTCGGGGAGGGTAGGGAAGGGTCCTGAGGTGTTTCCTTTTGGAGAAGAGAAGGGGGCGCCTTCCAGGGGCCGTTGGTGTAAGGTTTGGGCTGCACATGGAGGCCCCAGGTGTGGCCCCAGATCATAAGGAAGTGGGTCTGGCCAAGTGGATGGGAAGATTGCCAAGTCACACAGACCCAAACTCAAGGCCAGGCAAGGTCAAGGACCCCCTGTGTGGCCCTGGGCTACAGGGGGCACCAAGAGAGTAGAGGACAGCCTGACGAAGGGGCTCGGGATTGTTCAGTATTTACTTCTGTGACACGTGAACAAGCTCAGAGAGTACCTGCCAGAGGCTGGGGCAATGCCAGCATCCTGGGGATGCTTTTGAAGGACAGTGCTCATCTAAATGTGGACATTCTGGGAGGCTTCATTTTGGCCAGTAACCTCAGGGTCATGCTGCAGAGAAACACCATGGGAGGCAGAGGTGGGAGGGCTAAGGGGTGGGGGAGCATGGAGTCAGGAGAGGCTTTGGAGAGGCAAGGAGAGGGTCACCGAGGGACGTGTGTATGTGGGCCTCTAGAGGATTCAGAGAACACTAATAAATGTCCACTAACTAAGCACCTTGTCTACTGTGTGCCAGTTTATGAATGCATCCACTTGCAACTTTTCATACCTACTATGTGCCTGGCCCCATGCTGTGACTTGAAAAGACAGCTGGGATTGAGACAGATGTGGCCCATACCTTCATGGGGCTGTTGCCTGGGTGAAGTAGATGGAGGCAAAAACCCTTCAATAAACAAACAGCGAAACTGATAGAATGAGGTGCGTGCCATAAAGAAAACCAGAAAGGGCCAACATAGAACTTTGCCTCCTCACTGAATCCTCCAAAGCATCCTGTATTTACAAGATCCTATTATAAGCCCATTTTACAGCTGAGAAATCTGAGGCCCAGAGAGGTGAGTAACTTGTTCCACGCCCATGGCTGGAAAGCAGCAGAGGCAGGATCTAAGCCTGCAACCAGCAGACACAACAGACTGGCTGGTCGGCCCCACCTCACGCCTCTCCCTGAGGACATGGTGTTGTCAGTGGTGTTGGGAACCCGCCATCCACCAGGGGGACCACAGAGCAGGCACTGCCCCGTGCTAAAGGGGCTTTAGAATCAGGGGAACCTGGGTCTGAATTCTGCCTCCTTCACTTGCTTGCTGTATGATTCTGAGTGTGTTTACGGCATTTCCCTGTGTCACAGTTTCCTCCTCTGTAAAATGGGAGTGATAACCTCTATCTTGGAGGGCTGTTGCAGGATCAAATATGAGAAAGATGTAAAGTGTTTCTAGTCAGTGTTGAAAATGCTTTTCAGACACATGGGGCAGGAGTGTTAAAAGATGTGCTTCATGTATTTGAAAAAGGCCTATGTTCCCCCTCTCTCTGTCTCTCATTGCTTTCAGAAACTCTTTCCTTAACCACACACGGGGTGGAAAGAACGCCTTGTCCAGAAGCCGAAGGACACTGAGGCTCTAAACTCCTGCCGCGTGGGCTGCAGCAGGCCACTGCTCTTCTCTGACCCTCAGTTTCTTCATCTGTAAAACTGGAACATGATGCCCCACTGGAAGGCTATTGTGAGGGCTGGACGCGGCGATGTAAATCGAGGGTCAAGCGTGGAGCCGGCACAGAGTGGACACTAAAATACACCAGGCTGTTTCATTTGGCAAAAGGGGTTCAGTTCTGTCTTTTAAACTCATGCACTCTTTTTGGCTTCTAAATATGCAGTGGGGCAGGAAGAGCAATGAGTCTGGAAGCCAGAGATTCTCGTGCATCCATTCTCTCCTCTGTCTCAGCTTTGCGTTGTACCTTGGGTGAGCCATTGCACCTCCCTGACCCTCTGTGTCTTCATCTACCAGATAGAAAAAATTATGCTTACTCCTAAACCATAATGTTTGGCAAGACCCAGTGAACCTCACAAAGCACCCCCAAAAGGCAGGCAGGATGAGGAGTTCTCCCTGTTGAGCTGTGTGAGCTGCCCAGATTGATATGCCTAGAAGGCACCCCATTTGGAAGTAAACACAGGCTCCATTTAAGGATGCACGGAAGGTTGGAACACTTTATTCCTGAACACATTTATGTAAAATTAATTGCATCACCTGTTCTCTGCATCTTCTAATTGCAAAACCAATTAACTTTAAAATGCTCAGCACAGTGTGGCCAAGGGAAGGGAAGGCAAAGACCAGGCTGGCTTTGCAAACTCTGTGCCATTTGTAGTGGCCACAGTGGCCCTAGGAAGTCCCAGCCATTCCCGAGGAGGCCCTGTGGGATGCTGGGAGACTCTAGGAGATGAGCAAGACCCTCAGAGTCTGGGGCTGGAAACTTCCTAGCACAAGTGAGCTGAGTGGTCATGGGCCAGGTGATGGAGTGCACATTCCCCAGTGGTGGCCAGAATGACCCAATATCAACTGCCCCTCCACCCAGCACCCCCATTCCCTTTACCCTGTATTTTGTTCCCCTCTGCCATTTTCACTGCCCGACTGGCTGTGTAGCTATTTGTTTATCATGTTTCTCCTCAGTAAAATGTTGACTCCACAAAGACATGTCTATTGCACCTCCTGCTGTGTGTCTGGGACCTAGAACAGTGCCTGGCACATAGTAGGTGCTCAGATGAATGAATGAATGAATGAATGAACTAATGGACTTCAGCTCATTGTGAGATGGGATTTTCACAGAATTGAAACGGTCCCTGGTGGGATGAACAGTCTTAAGGCAAAGGGTGTTCACTCCACCCCTGCAGCCATTTGCGAGCCATTAGGTTGAGGGAACACAGGCACTGGCTGAGGGGATATATTTGTTCTTAAAACCTTTTACCAGGCCCCACGTATGCACCCCTTTCTGTCTGCTCTGCCCAGAGATTTTAGGCTCCTCTCTCTCAGGGGAAGGGAGTGATTTGGTATCAATCAACCTTGAGCTCAGCTCATGTTTCTTAACTAGCTGGTTAACAGCTTACTTCTTTGTGACTCAACTTTCTCATTTCCTGAGACTTTCAGGGCTGCAAAGAATGGGGACAAAATATGCTTTGTAAAGGAAAAATGCACACACACAGAGTTCATTGACTTTCCCCCGATTTCCAGCGTCTGTGAATGCACACGGTACCAGCTAACAGCCACCAGAAGGGGTCTGGCTGCAACCGAGATTGTGCTGGGAAAGAGGCCCGGGCAGCAGTCTCCAGTAGCCAAGGCACCGGCATGGCCATATTAAAGCATTCAGTTCCAAGCCCCTCCAGGAGGGAGGTGTGGGCAACAAGGGGCAGCAGGGAGTGGGCAGGTGCGGAGAATCATGTACTAATCCCCCCTCCTCCTTCCAGGAAGCCTCACTCCTCTGCTCGGGCTGCTGTACCACATTTCAGAGACTATCTTGATCTCTCAACACAAGCAGCCGATGAGATATTCACACATTCAGGGTGGGGAGGATGAGATCCAGGTGGCCTTATGTGATTCCTTTTCAGTGTGTGAATGGGCACATTGGCCTGGATAGAGAGCCTGCCAGCCCCGCTGCTGGTTCTCTGCAAGGCCTAGATTTGGCACAGGAGATGCAGGTACTATGAGTTAGGGGTAGGGGTGCTGGTGGGGTGTTTGGCAGAAATAAGTGTTGAGGAAAATTTCAATGATTCATCAGCAAATCAGGGACAGAACTGCAGCTTCCCCATGTGAGGAGCCCTTGAGTGATAGATGGTTCCTGGATACTCCTGCCCTGGAGTTTGCCTTTCTCTGAAGGTGATGGATTCAAAAGCAGCTCTAATGAGCCTATAGTGGGTTACAAGGCAGCCACTGGCTGGCTGCCTCCCCTCCTCCTGCCCGGACTTCACCTGCTGGGTACGCTCATAGGAGAGACACTTGGATAAACTCAAAGACTCTGCAGGGACAGAACCAGCCAAGGAGAGTCAGTGGGGCCGCCCCAGGAGGGGCTGGGTCAGCCTGGGCAGATGGGGTGCCAGGGTGAGCTCTCTACCTCAGTCACCCATGCCCAGAGCAGTGCTGTGAAGGCCCAGTGACCACATCCTCCTCCTGGGTATGATGCTGTGGTGGTCCATGGCTGTGCCTGCCCCTCTCTAGGGGCACTCACAATAGAGAAAGGAACATGGGAGGTACAGCCCATGAACCTGGTCCAGCCCCATCACCATCACCAGGTCCCTGAGTCATTGTCCGTAAGACGGGGCTGGTAGTGACATCAATCTCAGAAACGAGGAGCAACTTGCAATGAGCACGTCCTCCAAGGAGTTCTCAGGGCGCCTTTCACAGCCGGCCTCACACCCTGCCTGCAGCCTGGCAGACCCGGGGAGTGGTAGACAGGACAGAGTGAGTTTCAGAGGTACACAGACCTGGGCTCAAGTCCTGTCTCAGCTGTGTGCTCCCTGGCAGGTCACCAACCTCCTCTCTGTGCCTCATTCTCCTCATCTGTAAAGTGGAGTTATTGCCACTGCCATCGTGCAGGGGCGTGATGAGGTGAAATGAGCTGACGGAAGTACAGGCAGGCACACAGCAAGTGCTCAATAAATAGCAGCTCTGATGATCACCATCATCATCATTATCATCGTCATCATCATCATCTGATCTTTCTCTCTGCAGTACTGAAATATTATGTAATTGGGACCATACTGTATACTCATTTCTCTTCCCTTACCATTCTATCATCAGCATTTTCCCACATCATTGAAAATTCCTCAAAAGCATGATGTTAATAGCTTCGTAATTGTACCTCATTTCGATGCACCATCATTTACCTCACCATCCTCGACTGTCAGATGCTCGGAGGCTTCCGGGGCTGTTCTCATACACATCAGGCTGCCATGAATGTTTTGGGCACCGTTTGCCTGAGTCCCTGACCACCTCCAGGACAGATTCCTGCAGGTGGGATCAGGGTATCAAGAAATGGAATGCATCCCAGGCTGGGGGTCTTTATCATCCGCTCGCTTTCCTAAAGTCACCCTGACTGGCACCCCCAGTGGCCCATGGGGTTGCCTGTCCCCCCAGCCAGAGCCCTGGCCTGGGGCCCCTGAGTCCCAGCAATGTGATCGACAAATCAGATCCCCGGTGCCCAGGAACCCTCATGACAAACACAAGAAGCAGGCTGGGGCCGGCAGCCCTCAGCAGGGAGTCAGGGCAGCTGGTCCTATCCCACCTGCCCCTGTGCTCCAGGTTCAAAATCGTAGTCAGGAGGCCCCAGCATGAGAGGGACCAGGGGGTGGTAGCAGAGGCCCACCTGCCTGAGGGACTGGAGCCTCACAGGACAGGACGTTTGCTCCTCAGATGTCCAGGTCCGAGTCCCTGTGGGTTCACAAAGTAACTCCTGTTTGCTGGGCCTCCTGGACAAGGTGCAGTGTCGGGGCTTTCTGGGACCCCTATGGGCTTCCTGTGACCCCCAGGGGCTCAGGCCCTGTGAGGGGGAGTGAGGATGCCCAGCTACAGACAAGGACACTGTGCTCACAGAGGTCTGGGGAGGTGCTCATGGCCAGCGTTGCTTTCAAACATAGTGTCACAATAAAGCCGGTCCCCAGGAACCCTCGGGAGATCTTCAACAGCCAAAGGGGGAACCCTGAGGAGGATTTCAGGCTGTAGAAGAGGCTGGGGAAGGGAAGGAGGTCAGTGGCTTGAAAGTCTGCAGGATGAGGACAGCCTCCTGTGGGGAGGGCCATCCCAGCTTGTGGGTGGGGCCATCCCAGCTTGTGGGCGGGGCCAGCCTGGGCCAGAGAATTAACCATTTTAGAGACAGAAATGGGATCACAGCAACCAGTCAGGTAAGAGTCCACCTAGGAGGACCCAGGCTCACTGTGAAGGGAGGCTGCCCTGGCCTTCCTTCTCCCAGCACCTTGAAGGTCTCTGCCATGGCCTAAGAAATGGGGCAGACACCCCTTTCTCTGGGGAGGCAAAGACCCCATTTGCAAGTATAAGGTGGCTGCCAGTTTCCAGCACTATTCATTGTTTGAGACGCCCATGTCCCTTCCTGGTTGGTATGACATGTGTGATTTGAAGCTTGGGAGGACACAGTGCAGGGTCTGGTCTGGGGCTGCCTCGAGAGGAAGATGCTGTGCTTTCCACTGTGCCCCCTGTCCTGGAGCCATGCCCCTCCCCAGGCCCTTCCTCCTTGCCTTCCCTAATCACTCACTGAGCCGCTGCGGGGCATCCCGGGCTACACTGGCTGCCACAGGGTGGTGGACGCACCATCTGTGGCCAGGGACAGCTGTGATCCATCTTGGCCCCCAAAGCATGGCTTGGGAGGAGAAGGGGGGCTGCCCCGAGGAAGGAGGGGGAAAAAGAGGCCTCAAGATGCAGAGGTGGAAACAGAATCCATCAGGCCCTCCCTCTGGGAGGCCGCAGATGTGCAGCACCGGACAGTTCTACCTCCTCATGCCTCCGCTGCGATCGGCTCTGCGAACACTCACCTTGATAATTCACCAGGGAATGGGGCGACGGTTCTAGGCCCTCTGACCTGCGTTGTGACCCTGTGCAAGTGCTGTCCCTGCTCAGGCTGTCCGTGTCTCCGTCTGTACAATGAGGTGGTTGGGGCAGCTCAGGGGTTCTCAACCTTGGGTGTGCTTTAGGGCATCCGAGAATAGGGTGGGACTTTTAAGGACACAGATATCTGGGCCCTAAGCCCAGAGGTTCTGACTGTCAGTCTGCAGCTGTGTGTTGTGACATCCCTGTCAAGAGCTGGGGCTCTGGAGTCCGGCAGCCCTGGGCTCCAATCCCTAGTCAGCCTCTCACCACCTATGTGACCTTGGACAAGTGCCTGCCCCTCTCTGAGCTCTTCTGGTGACTGAGGACAGTCATAGTACCTGCTGCCTGGGGATGTGGGAGGACGTTTGGGACCAGTGACTCCGAAGTGCTCACCCAGGGCTCACACTGGAGCCCAGTATCTGTCAGTGACTGTCACTGGAACCCTGGTCATGTGGACTCAGCTGTGCCCAATGGTCTCATCCTGGAAGGACGTGCTCCGTGTCTTCTGGGGACCGCCCCCCCCTCCCCCAGCCCACCACGGGCTCTCTCTGCACACTCTCATCGCACTTGCTGGTCCGGTTGTGTCTCCTTCCCCAGGGTTTGCAGCAGCTCTTCCTGTTCGCTCCTCCTGATTAATCTCCCTGTTCTTCTCCCACTTAACAAACAGCCTCACTTAAAAAGCCATCTGGGAGGATGGATGACACAAGGCACAATTTGCAGAATAAGTTTTCAGAGAAAAGAGCTAAGGAAATAAAAGCACTTACGATTCCAATCTCATTAGGCGCCATAACTCTGTGGAGGAGAATCGCATTCCTGCGTTCTCTGCTCCCCCTGTCTGGCTGCCTTCCCCATGTTCTGGGCTCCATCACCATTTGTCTTCTGGGGGACCTGCTCTGGTGTCTCTGGTTGCTTCCCTTCCTCGGGTTAAACCCCATCTTTCGCCAGGATGGGCGGCATCGGGGCTTTTCTAATTCAAATCCTCTCTCCTGTATAGTCGCTGCCCCACAGCAGGTAGCTGCGCCCTCCCCCTCCAGGAGTCCTGGAAAAAGGTTTGTCTTCTGCGTGATCTTCCAAGACAGATTGGGGGCCAATGGGTGAGAAGAAGGGATGTGTCAAAAGCTGGGATGGATGGGCAGCCCTGGGGAAGGTAATGAGCTCCCCGTCACTGGAAGCGTGCATGGAGGATGGGTGAGCACTCAGCAGAGAGGTTTTGCAGGAGGCAAAGTAGCAGAGAGGCTGAGACCATGGGCTTTGGAGGCCCAGAGATCTGGGCCGAGCCCCAGCCATGCTGCCTACCAGGTGCCTGACCTTCAGCAACTGACTTACCCTCACTGAGCCGTAGCTTCTTCATCTGGAAAATCAGGCAAAATAATCATTCCTACTTCCCAGGGTTGTCATGGGGACTAAATGACATGTGTGCAAGGCGCTGAGCGCAGAATGCATATTATCATACCCAGGAGGAGGAGGTGGTCAAGATTTTGACACTAAAGAGATTTAAGATTCAACATTTCTGTGATTTTAAAAACCAAAGTCTCTGAGAGTCTATGATTCAAGTATCCTAAAATTGTAAGACTTCATTAGATGCTAAGGCTTTCAGATAGTATGATTTCATCTTGCTTCTCATCTAAGGCTGGAGAATCCAAGGCTATGTAATCCCAAGACCATCTCTTCATTTCCCCAGCAGCAGCACCTGTCCCTGCCCTGGGCCGTCTGCTACATCGTGAGCATCCGAATATTTCTGTCTCTTGTTCCTCTTCAGATCTTCTCTTTTTATTTCCATTGGCCTGACTGCTTCTGTTTAGTGCCCTTTGCCCAAATCTAGCCCTGTCTACTGAACCCTTTGTCCTAGATGTACCAGCTCCCTCAGCATTCCAGCCCTGTGCCCTGCATGTCCCACCTCACCCACCACCCCATCTATCTCCCCAGTTCTGCCAGTTGCAATCCTACCCCACCTTCTTGGAAGCCAAGGTTAAAAGGAGAACTTCTATGAGGCTTCTTTCAATTTCAGTGGAAATCAATGTCCTGTGGCACAAGCCTCCAGTGCACCTTGTTTAAATGACTGCATAGCAGTTATCACAGTCTGACTTCTTAGTGTTGTTGGGGAAGAAACTTCTGCCCTCATCCCCATGCTATACCCACATCTGGTGTCCTTCCAAGACTCTGCCACCCTATCCCAGACTTGTTCCTCCCCTTCAGGCCCACTTTCTCATCTCTCTTTCTCTCCTCATTCCTTATAGCTTGGTGCTCCCTGTGGACTGTGTCCCCTCAAATTCATGTGCTGATCCCTAACTCAAAATGTGATGGCATTTGGAGATGGGGACTTTGGGAGGAAATTAGATTCAGATGAGGTCATGAGGGTGGGGCCTCGTGGTAGGGTTGGTGCCCTTGTAAGAAGAGACTCCAGCAAGCTTGGTCTCTCTCTCTCTCCGTCATGTGAAGACACAGCAAGACGATGGCCATTCACAGCCAGGAAGAAAGGCCTCGCCAGAACCCGATCACACTGGCACCCTGATCTTGGAATTCCAGGCTCCAAAACTGTGAGAAAATAAATCTCTGTTGTTTAAGCCACCAGTCTGTTTCTGTTATGGCAGCCTGATATGGTTTGGCTCTGTGTCCCCACCCAAATCTCATCTTGAATTGTAGCTCCCACAATTCCCATGTGTTGTGGGAGGGACCCAGTGGGAGGTAATTGAATGATAGGGGTGGTTCTTTCTCATGCTGTTCTCATGATAGTGAATAAGCCTCAGGAGATCTGATGGTTTTATAAAGAGGAGTTCCCCTGTACAAGCTCTCTCTGTTTGCCTGCCGCCTTCCATGTAAGACGTGACTTGCTCCCCCTTGCCTTCCACCATTGATTGTGAGCCTTCCCCAGCCATGTGGAACTGTACATTTATTAAACATCTCTTTATTCCCAGTCTCGGGTATGTCTTTATTAGCAGCGTGAAAATGGACTAATGCAGCCCCAACTGGCAGTGTCCCAGTTCTCCCCAGCACCCTCCTCTCTTCTTCTTCTGTATGAGCTCATCTACATCCATGGGTCCCCACTACCCATGCCCAGAACACCTCCTGTTGAAGCTCTTCCTGAGCTGTGGTCCATATCAAGGGACTCTAAGTGCTACCCATGCAGTGCTGAGCCAGACAGGCCACCCTGCCTTCTGGACCTTTCTATCTGGGGCTCATAAGCAGGCATCCCCAACTCGCTCTCTCCCCACACTGTGGGCACCATCCGGTCCTGCCAGTTTTAACACCTTACACCCTTGGGATTCCCCTCTCCCTTACCCCCTCCCTCTCCCCCATCTCAGAACTGGTGATCTCTGGCCCAGACATCCCCACGCCCTCCTACTTGTTCCTCAGCCCCACCTGCCCTGCAATCCATCCACCCTGAACACCCTGAGATCTGAGTGAGGGGGGCCCAGGTTTAGGGGGCCCTGCTCTAGCTCCAGATACCCCAGCCCCAGAATCCCTGCCTGCTCCCAGGACCCACATGGCCTCTTCTCTGTGCCATTGTGCCCAGCTGTTGACCCCAGACGTGCAGCTGTGTGTGAGGAGGTATACAAATAGAGCATCGACCTGCAGGGTGGGGTGTCACACATTGTGTGAGACTGTGATGTGGGACTGGGCCATGGGAGGGGAGGGGAGGGGGACTGGTCCCAAATTGGTCAGTCCCGATTTCTCAACACCACCATAGTGCAAAGCAGAATGCTGAGGGGTCCAGGAATTCCAAATTCAAACCTGGCTTTCCAGGCCCTTTTGAAAATGTGTCAGTACAAGCAGGGGAATGGAGCATGTTGGATTTAACAGATGTGACTTGTGAAGTTTCATGCTCAGTCACTGGCCCGTGCCCTCCACTGGTTCTCATGCCCTGGGCTGCACAAATGCTGGGGACAGCTGGATCACCAGGCAGAGTGATTGTCCCAAACACAGGTCGATCACGTTGCTTTCCTGCCTAACGTCCTTCTGTGGCTTCCACAGCCTGGGTGGCTTCCTCCTCAGACTGGGGCGAGGAGCAGGCAGGTGTCCAGGACCCAACCCTGCAGGCCCCAGGTGAGTGCCCAGGGCTGCCCCATATGGTAGCTGTGGCTGGCAGAGCAGAAGGAGAAGGTCCTGGATCCACTGCCCCTGCTTCCCTCTGACCATGATGCCCCGCAATGGCCCAGCCCCTAATGCCATGATAGGGCTAGGCTGGGCCTGCACGGTGCCATCTCAAAGCTCCCGGGTGATCCTGTGTGCAGCTGGTGAGGCCCTCGCTTTGGAGCAGCGTCCTCACCAACTGCACACAGGATCACCCGGGAGCTTTGAGATGGCACCGTGCAGGCCCAGCCCAGCCCTATCATGGCATTAGGGGCTGGGCCATTGTGGGGCATCATAACCCGGGGTGCCAGGGGCAGGGGTGGTCACCAGTATCTCCTTCCCTTCCCTAACCTCCCTGCCTCTCCCCTCCCCACCCCTCCATGCCTCCACAGCTCAGGAGGTCTGCTAGGAATTCATTGTTGTATCCCCCACTGCTCCCGGCAGGATGTGCTGTCAGTGCTGGTCCACATAGAAGGAGCATGTGTGTGTGTGTGTGTATGTGTGTGTAAGAGAGATCCAGGTTCTTACCTGATTCCACAAGGACTCAGATGCCCAACACCTCCCTGTGGGGTCCTCCAAACTTCATCCCAACCACTCCATCTGCCCCAGAAGACCTAGAGGGCCTCCTTCCTCACCATCATAGCAGAAATCCCAGCAATGGGTTTCCCTGACTCAGCTCGGGTTGCCTGCCCGTCACTGATCCACTCACTGCACAGGGGATGGAAGGAATGCCCGCCTGGCTGTGCCCAGACCCACCCCACAGAACTGCATGAACTGAGCAGGGTTGGGAGGGACCATTCCCAAAGAAAGATGGGGGAGAGGAATGGGGGCTGTTGGGCAGAAGGACAGCTGGGCCCCTGCAGGGCACTCAGGGTGGCCAGTTGCTCCAGGGAGCAGACAGGGCCAGGGAAGGCTGGCTGGGCCCAAGTGCTGCAAGGGCAGCTTGGACGCAAGGTGACAGCTGGCAGCTGTGGGTTTCAGGATCCAGGACCAGACTTGGCCACATGGGCAGAGGGTCCGGAAACTGGGACTGAGCACTGCTGTGCCCTGAAGGCCAACGGGACATGCGGGGCTCCCCCTTGGCCGCAGCTCAGTGTTAATATAGCCAAGTGAGGCCCAGCTACTTGGGATGGAGGCAGGAGAGGCCAAGGCCCTGAAAGGCCTGGCCGGGGCTGGGGCTTTGTATGTCAGGGAGAGGCGTCTGTGGGGAAGTCGGGGCTGACCTGGGGGACTATGAAGGCACTTCCCACCCTCCTAGGTGGGAGTCCTGGCACCAGACCCCTGGCTTCTCCCTGGCCCACCCCAGCTTCTGTTCTGAAAGCCGAACCTGCCCTGGCTCCTCCCGACTGTGCCCTGTTGATCCATGTAGGGCTTGGGTTTTGTAGGCAGCAGACCTGGGTTGGAATCCTGGTTCTAGGCCCAGGTCTTGCATGAGCCTCTTCCTTACCCTGCAGCCTCAGTTTCCTCATCTGTAAAGTGGGGATGATGAGGCCAATCTTGCAGGGCCTGGGTGGGTCCAGTGGGTGACCACCATGAGGGGCTGGGGAGCCGTGTGGTCAAGGCACAGGCCCTGGGCCAGCCCAAGGGGGCCAGCACAGCCCTACCACTCAGCAGCCAAGAGGCCTCTGCACCTGGCATAACTCCTCCTTGGCGGTGTGACCTTGGACACATTGCCTCTCTGTTCCTTCATCTGCAAATGAGATCAGTTCCTTCATCTGCAAATGAGATCAGTGTCCTGGAGACGGTGAGCACGACAGGCAGGTGGGGTGCTTGGTACCTGATGGGGGTGGCTGGGCTGTGTCTGATCCCTGGCTGGGGAGCCCTTCCTAGAAATAGACACATGCCTAGGCATTTGAACAGAAACAGGAGGGTGTGGTGTAAGGAGCTGGGAGGATTAAATCCATACCATGCAGGCATCTGGAAATACCCCCATCAGGTGAGGCCTCCCACTGCCCACCCTGTTCCCCATCTGAGATCCACACAGGCACCAGGCCCTTACCCTCAGGTCTGTGCCAGGGCTTCTGGTTCACTCTGCGCCCTTAGGCCTCTGCAGGAAGAAACCCCATCCTGGGGCACTGTCTGGGAGATGGGGCGTCTGTGGTCACTCATAATGATGATCCTGGGAGCAGCTGCTGCTGATGGTGCACCTGCTGTGCATAAGGCCTGTGCCAGGACTGCCCTCTTAGCTTTGCTGTGTTACAAATAAGAAACCAGGACTCAGAAGGGGCCAGCAGTTCTCCCCAAGATGCACAGGAAGGGCAGAGCTGAGAGCTATCTATGTCCCCTCCAGAGCTCAGCCCCGACCTGGCCACAGGCCCTGCCCTGTCCCCCTCACTCTGGCTGATGCTGGGCTGGGAATGAGCCCCCAGACCTGCTTGGGACCACCTGCCTCCCTATGGACTGGCTCCTATGGCCAGGCCAGCTCTCCAGGGAGGGATGGCAGAGCATCTGTATTAAGAGCTGCTGACCTGGACTCAGAGCAGAGCCTCCCTGAGTGCCAAATTAACACTTGATCACAAATAAGAAGGGCTGCCGCTCTGAAATGCCAGCAAAAAGAGAGGTTGGGCTCACCATGGGGCTGGGGACTGATAGGAAGTGGGGCACAGAGAGTCTTGCATCTGTGGGGACGGTGGGCCCCAGGCCAGATGGGATTTGAGATCTGCCTGGGAGGGCCTTCCTGGCCTCAACCGCCTCGCATGGGGCAGCAAAGGGGTCAGGCCATGCTGGACAGACAGATGCCATGGTGAAGGTGTGGCACAGGAGTGAGCACTGACTTCCCCTGGCCCAGTCTCTGTGCTTGTGGTTTGGTCCTAACAGCCCACCCCCTAGAACCTCACTCATGGCTTGGGGTTCTGTGAACTGTGTCTGACCCTCTCCCCATGACCCCATTCCCCTACACACAGCCTTGGGTTTCTTTGTCTCTTTTGATGGTGGTGGAAGGTGTGGCCTGCCGGCTCCAATCTGACCTGGGCTCTGGGACTTATGCACACAGAGCATCCGCCTCCACCTTCCCACCCTCCACCACCACCAGCAACACTTTTAGTTTCACCGTCCCTCTGCAGAAATGCCCATGGGCCACCAGCCATCACTCACTCCTTTGGATGCAGCGTCACTTTTGCCTCCCCATGTCATAGTTCAGGCAACATCCTGTTTCTCTATCACTGGGACCTGCTGCATTACCTGAGGTCCACAGGCCCTCTAGGGCAGCCCATCTAAATCTAGACCCCTCTGACCCCTTGAGCTTGCCCTGCCTCCCAAACAGCCTCCGATGTCGGCAAGTCAGTATATCGCCCAGCTCCCTACATCCCCAGCCAAGCAGGTGCCAAGACCTCCTGGGGTCTCCACATTCCACCCCCTTCTGGCCTCTCCACTGCCACTTCCATGGTCCACAGCCATCAGCTCACACCTGTTAAATATAGTGAACCCCAAGTTTCTCTTCAAAGAATCAGTATGTTAGTATGTTCAGCTCTCTTATTCTTTGATTCTCCATTTTAAAGCTTAACTTCCCGGTTCTCTCACCCTCTTGCTTCTAGTTTCAGTAAACAACTTTTTCCACCAGTTTTAATCAGTAGTTCACATCTGTTCCCCTGGTCATCTGCTCTGTCCTGACTCATCCCAGTCACCTGCTTTGACTTGAATCACCCCTGGTCACCTGCTCTGACCTAAGTCACCTTTAGTTACCTGTTCCTAACCATCCTTCCCGCCAAACTACTTACCCTGCCACTCTGGCTCATACCCCTGCTCTCTTTAAAATAGCCAATAGGAATTAGCTTAGACTGTGCACCCCAACCTTAGCCATTCTTTTTAAAGTGACCCCTAGCTCCTCCAGGAGGTCAGAATGGGAGCAGGGGCCCAGTGAGGAGATGGAGGGGGACGTCCAGGCAGAGCTGATGGCAGCTTGGACCAGAGCAGGAACCGTAGGGGTCTGGGAATGAGGAATTTGTCCACAAAACTCCCAGGTTTCTGGCTGAGAAGCCGGGTGGATGGAGCTGCCATTTCCCGAGTGGAGAAGTGGGGAAGGCTCGGGGCTGAGAGGCAGCATGGGGTGCGTGACTCCAATAGGGGAAAGACACAGCAATAGGGCCCTGTGTCAGGAATAAGAACTCCTTCCCCTCCCCTGTCCAGTTGTGCTCTCGCCATTGTTCCATCTGTGAAGAGCACCCTTTCTGCAGAAAGTAAAAATTGCCTTGCTGAGAAAATTAAATTTATGTTTGAGTGCTATTTCTTTGTGGCACTGGGGAACAAGCATTTCGCATTTCTAATAAATCCGAGGGGGCAGCACAGCCTCCTCACTGGTCCCCAGCCTCAAACCTTCAATTTGGGCAGGAGATCTTCCTAAATCAGACCCTGTAACTTCCCTCCTTCAAAGCTTTGGCCAGCTCCCCTGCACTCTGAGGATAAGCTCCCTGCTCCTTGGCTTGACTTACAAGGCCATTCATTCAGTCATTCTACAAATACCTATTGCATCACCTTTGGGGATGCAGCAGTGATCAAAGAGATACAATTGCTGCCCTCCTGGAACTTTCATTCTCCCGGATGAAGACGCAATCAACAGGTGAGATGTCCATGATGTGCACTGCAGGGATGATAATAGCTAAGAGAACAACAGAGCAGGGAAGGGCAAGAAGGTGTGGGGAAGAGCTCAGACATAGAGTGCTTAGTTGGGGATTGGGGTAAGGTGACATTTGAGCAGAGGCCTAGAAAACATATGCAGGAATGAGCTATGCAGATATCTGGGGAAGAGCATTGCAGCCAGAGGGAACAGCAAGTGCAAAGGCCCTGATGTAGGAATAAACCTACAGTGTTTAAGGATCAGCAAGGAAGCACCTTCCTCTCATCCTAGCAGGGCCTCCTTGTTCTGGCTCCCTCCTGCCCCCACCCTTACCCTACTCCCTCCCCTCCCCACTCCTGCCACCTCCCACTGCCAAAACGCCCAGGTTCTTTCATTCCTCCATGACCTGTGTCTGTTTCTTCTTCAGAGATGCTTTTCCATACACTCCCCAGGTAGCCAACTCCTATTCATTCTTCAAGATGCCCTGAATGCTCATCCACCCTCACCCAAGCAGGGCAGAGCTTCCTCTGAGTTCCCAAATCTCCCTGTGCCTCCTCTGTCAGCAAGATCATTAAATTTCCCAGTCACTGCCGTTCCATGAGCATGGCTAGCACGATCCCACACTGGGGTCTTTGCACTTGCTGTATCGTCTCCTGGAAGCCCCAGATGTTTGCAGGACCTATGCCCTCCCTCCCTTCAGGTCTCTGCTCAGGTCTCTGCTACAGAGAGGTCTACCGCCGCAGAAAGGTCCCAGACCCTCCATCCTCTGCATCCCTTCCCTTCCCCCGCTTTCTTTTTCTTCCCTGGAGACCATGCCCTGACAGGTTATGGACTTGCAGGTTTGTTTCTCATCTGTCTCCCTACTAGACTGGGGATGCCATGAGACAGTGGTGTATATAGTTTGTTATGTTCACAACATAGCCTCTATGCCTAGAAGAGTGCCTGGCGCACAGCCATCCGTGCATTTATTGAATGAAGAATGAATGAATGTTGTTGATTCCACCATGCTGCGATAGCCTATTTCTGCCCCGACCTCCTCCCCATGCCCAACCACACTGTGCGCTCATCCGGGACGTCCAGTCCTTGGTGTCTCTGTACCCTCATCCCCCAGCGCAAGACCAAGCATATTGTGCACATCAGCCAGTGTTTCCGCCAGAGTGAGGGAGCTGATGGATGGACGGACTGGGTGTCTTTCAGAGCCCAGAGTTTAAAAATAAACCTGCTCTTAGCTTTCCCATGTGTCATTTGTAACTTCTCATAAAAGTCCTTGGCAGAGCAGATTTCACTTGCTTGAGGGAGATATTCAGGTTTGAGAAATAGAAAGCTTATAAATAAACACAGCAAATCAAATGAAACCAATGGGCAGCAGCCCCTCGTAGCCCTGGGAATGCAGACATGTTGCAGGGAGAGAGGGATGGAGATTTGGAGGGTTTATCTCCATACTCACTGAGAGATTTCTAGGGCAGCTGAGGGCAGGGACATGGGGAGGCCAGGATTACAGCTGCAGATGGGCTGGGAGTAACTGGCCCTTCACCTTAGCTCTCAGCCTGCCCTCCACAAACCTGGCCCCAGCCATTCTGGGAGTCAGAGCCCGAGCATGGGACAGAGTTGGGCCTTAGCCGGCCATCGGAGGGCTGGCAGGTGACAAAGTGGGGAAGAAGCAGAGCTCAGCAGACTAACCGCAGCAGCCCCAGGCCCTCCCACCAGCCAGAGCCCCTCCACAGCCACCCCCAGGGGCCTCTCTGGAAGCCAGGGACATGGGGGGTGCTGGAGGGGGTGAAGGCAGTCACCACCCCTCAGTCTGATCCTTTCTGTACCCTCTGTCCACTCTCCCAGGAGGCTCACACTGCTGTCCAGAGAGGACACTCACACAAGGTCTCCAGCAGCTTCTCCCTGCATGCCCTCAGGATGCTCCGGCTGCCCCTCCCTTTCTCTGGGGATGCAGCCCTGGAGTCATATGCCCCATGCTGGCCTCTCAGCCTCGAGCCTGCTGCTGCTCCTGCTCCTGCCTTCCCCGCTTCTCCACTCGGGAAATGGCAGCTCCATCCACCTGGCTTCTCAGCCAGAAACCTCGGAGTTGTGTGGACAAATTCCTCATTCCCAGACCCCTACGGTTCCTGCTCTGGTCCAAGCTGCCATCAGCTCTGCCTGGACGTCCCCCTCCATCTCCTCACTGGGCCCCTGCTCCCATTCTGACCTCCTGGAAGAGCTAGGGGTCATTTAAACACAACAAATCAGACCAGGCCACTTCCTTGCTTAAAACCCTTCTATGCTGCTCAGGGAGCCTTGAGTCAAGAGGCCCCGCAGGGCTGGGTGCTGCCTCCTCCCCATGCCTACCCCTCCCCACACATCGCCCCAGGGCTTCTGTAGTCCCTCCAACAAACACACTGCCTCCCACCCAGGGCCTTTGCACAGGCAGTTCCTGCTACCTAGATCACTCTGGCCCCCACTCTTCAGGTAATTCATTTTTTCAGTCCTCAACTTGAATATCAGCTCCTAACATCACCCCCATCTGAGTTAGTCCTCCCATTATCCTCTCAGGTAATCTGTTGCACATGGTGTGTTTGGCGCCATCCCAAGGTAGGCTTATCTGTGTGAATTGTCCTTGGACGGCCACAGTCCCCTCCTGACTCTGAGCCCCAGCAGTGTAGGCATCTTGACGTGTTTCTTTCTCTTCCCTGCACCCAGTATATGCCTATCGCATAGTAGGTGCTCAGTAAATGACCTGGATGAATAAGCGGAATCATCAGAATACAGAGTAAAAAATAAACAGCCTGTGCTCCCTTCAAAGAAAAGAGAAATAACTCAGAGTACTGTTAACTATTTTATTGCTGCAAGAGTTTTATTTTATTGTATTGTATAACTTACACTGCTTTAATCAGAGCTAGTAATTACAACTGTTGTTTCTGGTTCATGCCTCCTTGACTCAGGCCCCAAGGGCAGGAACCATTTCATATTTAAGCAGTGTTAGTTCTGGGACGCCCTCGGGGGAGCACGAGCACGCTCCAGTGTGCAGTTTAATTCTCAGCGATGCTAATTAGATCAAGGAAGCAGCCCAGGTTCAGGGCAGGGCCGCTGGAGGAGACGGTCTCCCTCTAACAAGCCCGAGAAGCCAAACTCCACCTGCCACAGCCCGGCCTGAGTCTGATGGGAGCGTTTCTCCGGTAGACTCTCTGTTCTGGGCACAGTGCCAAGACCTAAGGGCTCTTCAGGGCCTGTGAAAATGTTGAAGGTCTGGGAAAACAATTTATTTGGCTTCAAATTTAAAAAGGGAAGCTGTGAAGTCGAAATAGATCAATGTTTAATCAAATGTCTACAAAGTATAACATTATCAAATGGTCACCTTCCTTTCCAACTCAGCTTTTGCATAGTCACGTATAATCTGTAGTTAATGTGGGCTGTTAGGGCATTTTACTATGTTTGATCTGATGAGGGGAGGAGTTTCTACAAGTGAGAATGTCTGGGGCTGGGAAGATCTCAAAGAGCTATGTGTAGGCCAGGCGTAGTGGCTCATGCTTGTAATCTCAGTACTTTGGGAGGTGGAGGAGGGTGGATCACTTGAGGTCAGGAGTTCAAGACCAGCCTGGCCAACATGGTGAAACCTCGTCTCTACTAAAAACACACAAAAAATTAGGTGGGCGTGATGGTACGCGTCTGTAGTCTCAGCTATTGGGGAGGCTGAGGCAGGAGAATGGCTTGAACCTGGGAGGCAGAGGTTGCAGTGAGCCGAGATGGCACCACTGCACTCCAGCCTGGGTGACACAGCGAGACTCTGTCTCAAAAAAAAAAAAAATGCTATGTGTATATGAGTTGTGTATATGGGTTGTAGAGAGCAGCCTCAGAAGACTGCATGGAGGAGGGAAAACGTGGCTGGAGGGATGAACGGAGAAGGGCATTCCTGGCAGGGAGGCAGCATGTGCAAAGAGGCAGGGCATGGATGGGCCTGGCCTGCAGAAGGAGCAGGGACCAGCCATTGCACCTGCAGCATAAAGTGGGCGGGGCAGGGAGGAGACAAGGCTGTTCTTGCCCTTCTTGAGCCTCTCTCTATCCTGTGCCTTCTTCCCTGTCATTAAAGCCCAGCACCACCTGTGTCCTCACCAAGGCTAGACTTGACTTCCCTGGCCATCACAGAGGCCCCAAGCCTGGCTGGGTCTCTCCACTGGAAGATCTAGTCTGGCCCAGATGCCTAGTCCTTTCACCTCCATTTCTCCTCACATGGCATCATCCCTATTCTAGTCATGATAAAGCACAGATGTAGAAAGAAAGGAAGAAAAAAAAAATAATCCAAAATCACAAAGCAGATTCCACACTTGCTTTCTGGAGCATTACTGGAAACAAGTCAATTTTCTCTCATTTCTTTCTCTCCAACCCAGTGTTGCAACAGAAACAACGCTCTGGCTCAGTTAAGGGAAAGGTATATAGTTGCAAGTCTAATTTCGAGATGACACCCATTCTCAGCCCAGCCAAAGAACACCTCTAGGCTGGTGACGAGCTCTTGAAAACCCCTGTCTTCCCAGGGCTCTCAGAGGCAGAGCCTGGGGCTGGATTCTCAACACTATAAAGAGGTAGATTTTGCATCCCACCTTCAGTGCAGATCTGCCAGTGCCTCCACCAGGGGCAGTAGCTGGGCAGTAGTTCCTCTTTGTGGAAATGCCAAAGGCTTCCTGGGGTGAGGATGGAAAAGAGGCAACCTTAGCCAGGCCCGGGGACTCGATGCTGGAGGACAGGCAGCCCCAGACTGCTGATCCAGCCAGCTTGTCCCCAGCTAATGCCCGAGAGCCCAGCATGGGCAAATCATGGCTTTGGGTTAAATGTTGCTTTCTCCAGGCCCTTTGGTTTTTCTTCCAAACTACAAATTGCCTCTGATCCCTGGGGAAATGGGTGGAGGTGCTTTTCTCCTTGGGAGACAGAATCTAAGAAAAATTAAATTGGAAGTTTTGGGGTGGGGGTGGGCCAAGGGTGCTGTGAAAGTAAAGAAAGCTGGCTCTGGAGAGAGGATGCTCTGCCATTCAGTAGCTGAGCCATCTTAGACAAGTTATTTAACGTCTCTGTGCCTGTTTCTCCAATCGTGCCTACCTCATGGGGCTGTCATAAAAATTAATTCAGTCAATAGACATAAAGTGCTTGAGAGAGCACCTGGCAGACAGAAAGCCCTTAATAAGTATTAGTGGCTATAATATTAATAGTAATAATAATAATTTGTATGATTGTTGCTATTAGCTTATATTGTATCAGTACTGAATATAGATACAGGGCTAGCAAAAAGCACCCAGAGTCCTTTCCAGTCTGACACCTGATGGTCCCCCAGCCTAACCTCCCCTTTCCCCTCCATTTTCAGCCACACAGAACTCCCCATCTCTGAAAGCCTCTGCTCTTTCCAGCCTCCACGCCTCTGGGCAACTGCCGCCTGCCTGGAATGCCCTTCTCATCGTCTTTCCCCTGCAAACTCTTACTCCACCTAGATGAACCGGCCCAGATGCCACCCACTCTGAAGCCAGTTCAGAGCCCCCTCCCTCACGCTTCTGATAGCCCCCCCGGGGTGCCAGCACCTTCTCTGGGCCCCGCAGGAATTGTCACAGGCCGGTGTCATAGCTTCAATCACCCAGCGCTAGAACTGTACCCCACTGTCTTTTCATCTCTGGGTGTCTGGTCCCAGGACCCGTTAAGTTCAGGGTGATGTCCCTGAGTGATCATCGATCAAATATTAAGTTGGTGCAAAAGTTATTGCGGTTTTTGCCATAGATGAACAAGCGCGCGGCGCCAGGGTCTCTTAGGCCACCCTAAGCGATTCTCCCCTCACTGCCCTGGCTGAGCCCCCCTCCCCATGTGTAAGAGGGTGTAGAACCCCCGTGGGACCCCGCCCTCCCAGGACAGCAGAGATCGCTGCATCCTCAGGCCAGCGGCCCCCGGAGCAGGCCGTGAAAGGGAAGGGATTCTGTTATTAAAGTCATCAGTTCTGGCGCCTGGGCCTTGGGGAACCGAGCTTGGCTGGTAATTAGAGTCGTTAGGGGAGACGGAGCCGGCTGGGGCTTATGCTGGCGTGGGCGCAGAGCAGGCCGAGCTCAGGCTGCGAGGCGGGGCGGCCCCCGGGACCTCCGCCACCTCCTCCTGGTGGGGCGCCCCGCACCGGCACCGCTCCCGGCCGCGGCCTGAAGGTGGCGCTGCAGGACCTCACAAGCGTGGCTGGGCGGGGCCGGGAGGAGGTGGGGAGGAGTCTGCAGAGAGAGGGAGGGGAGTGGGGAGGGAAGGAGGGAGGGAGAGAAATGGGGGAAGGGGGAGTATAAGCGAAGGAGAGGACAAAAGAGGAGACGTGAGGGGAGAGGAGGGGGAGAAAGACAGAGAGAGGGGAGAATGGGTGGCATCTGAGCTGGTTCATCTAGGTGGAGTAAGAGTTAAAGAGGAGAGAGAGAGAGAGAGAGAGGAGGCCAGAGGGAGGGAGGAAGATAGAAGCCTCCTCCCCTCCCCGCTATTCAGGAGGTCTGAGGAGCCCAGATCCTCTTGGAACACCCGCTCCTCCATGCTTACAGAGAGGTCACTTCCTCCCATAGCCCTCCCTATGCCCTCTGTGGTCTGACCCAGGTGGACCCCAGCCCCATCTTTCCACACCTCCCCACCCTCCCCACCCTGCCCTGGCCACGCAGAACTGCTTGCCGTTTCCAAGGGCACCAGGCTCCCCCTCTCTGCCAGTGCCCTGCCTGTGCTGGGCTGCTGCAGTAACCTTCTCCCCCTGAGCCTCTTCCCCTGGCTCCCCGACTTCTCCTTCAGGTCTCAGCATAGACACCACCTCCTCTCAGAAGTCCTCCCCGTCTCCATGTCCAGGGCCTGGCCTGCCCCTAGCTCCCCAGCCCCTCCCACATCTTCCCCCATCTCAGCACTGGCCAGGCTGGGCTGTGATTGATTCTGTGTCTGTTTCGCCAGCCAGACCGGAGGCTCCCTGAGGACAGGGACACGGCCTTGTCCCTCTCTGCGTCCCCAGGGTGGCCAGCCCAGTGGATGAACAGCCACAAGTGGGCTATAGATGCTGCCTAAGGGATGAATGGATGATCTCGGGAGGGGCTGGGTGTGGGAGATGAGGAAGGAAGGGACATGGAGCAGGAGGGAGAAAACAGCGGAGAGGAGGTTAATTAGGAGAGAGGCCCTAGGACACCCCAACCACCAGGGTGCAGGGCCTGGGCCCCAGCACTGCGGGATTCCTGCCCTCCCATGGACCTCAGTGATCTTCCTTCTGAGGTCAGTGCCCACCTGGCTCTGGACCCCTCTGACGATCAGGAAGTTCTTCTTCCTCGTGGGAATCAGGGCTGCTTGAGTCACAAGTGACAGAATCTGCTCAGCTGCAGAGAAGAGGGGCTTTGGCATAAGGACCCTGGTCTCTCAGATGCAGCCAGAACTCAGGAGGGACCCGGACCGGAGACAGGAGCACCAGCCAGAATGCAGACTGACTCTCTTCCACCCACCTCATAAGACTTCAGGTCTCTACTTTTCTCATTTCTCACAAATCAGAAATGCATGCATCAGTAGTTCACATAACCAGAAGACCCAACCAGGCTCTCTGTCTCAATTTAGAATTGGTAGCACAGGTACTCTGATTGGCCAAGCCTGGCAGGTGTCTTCTCCTGGTCCAATGCACTGATGGGGTGGGGAGCAGGGCAGGGTCACCAAGCAGAAACAGGGTTTTGGGAGGCGGTGCAAAGCACACTGGGAAGTCGGGGCAGGGAAGACCACTGGCATCCTCACCATGACTTTGCCCTCACCATGATGAGTTTGTGCAGTACCTATTCTTTGCCAGACACTCAGAGGGGCCATTTGACATCTCAGGGAAACATCCTCCAACCAGTTCCTGCTTTCCCATTTGACAGATGAGGGCCAGGGGCCCACAGCCCTGTGCTCGTTCCACTTCCCGTGCTCCCACCTCCTGCTCCCTCCTCTGCCACCGCCCTGCTGGATTTTCTTGGCTCCCTGTCATCTCTGGACCTCAGTCAAATGGGGAGGATGGAGAGAGCTGTGAGGCTCCCTTTCACTCTGGCACTCAGTCTCTCTGCTCCATTTGAAGGCAGCTGCAGACCCGACATATCTTTCATACCCTTCCCTCACCAGGATCCTTTTGCTGTTTGGGGCCCTTGGAGAAGCCCCTGGGTAAATATTAATAGCACAGAGTTGTGTTTATGTTGGAGAAAGAGGGTGAGTCATTTCCTGCTTCTCTCCCAGACTCAGGATTGTAGCTAAGAATATGTCAGATCTTTGGCATGGCTGTGTGAGACCTGGCTCGATGGGGTCTCGCTGGAGTGAAGCCATGGAATGGCTGCCCCACCGACCACCATCCCAAAGCCAGGCCTGGAGGCTTGGGGTCCAGCCCTGGCCCAGCCCTGTCTGTGCTGTGTGGCTGGCTCTGCCTCTCGGGAAGATCATTGCATCTACCCAGCAGGCATAGAGGAAGCAGGCATGTGGAGCCTGGCACACGGAGGGGCCTGGGGATCCTGGTTCTCTTGCTGCTGCCTTCCCCGTGCCCTGCTGATCACACTCATCTGTCTTCCCTTCCCGGTGTGAGCTTCTCAAGGACAGGGCGCAGGCCAGGTTTCCCTTGGTGGCCCAGAGCTGGCACAGGGCCTGGAACTTTGGAGGGGCTCTGTCCAGCTCATGTTGACCCCTTCACAGTCCTCAGCACCTTCTGGGGTGCCTCCCAGAGGCCAGGCTTGTGCCTTTTTAATGTGCTTCTAGAGAAGAGCAAGTGAGCCAGAGTAGACAATCAGAAAACAGATCCAAGTCAGACCAAGTGGAGTCCCTTTGCCAGAAATCTGGGACTGAGATAATCTGGTTCTATCTGGGCTATTCTGTCAGATGGAGGAGACATTCATGCTCAGGACCTGAAGGCCACTATCTTCTGTCCTGCAGATGGAGAAAGGAGAAGCCGGGTCTGCTGTGTCCTGGGCCTGTCTCCTTCTGAGGCTGGCTGCCTTGTCATCCTGGGGTTCCAGGAGATGTCCCTTGTGTTCTGCTCAAGCCAGTTTGAGTTGCTTCCTATACCTGCACCACAGCACCAGCTAATCCGCTCACAGAAGGCCTCCATGTGCCAAGCACCAAGCCATTTCACGCCATTACCTTACAGAGCCCTCGCTTCCGACCTACCAGGTGCACATTATCATTCTCCCATCTCAGTGGGACAAAATCACAAAGTCACAAAGCTGGCACTGGGTGAGTTCAGGTTGATTGCCTGAGGTCCCCTGGAGTAGAACCTGATTTTTCCCCATAGCCCTAGTAGGATCTTCTGCCACCCAGACCTTCTACAATCAAATGGACTGAGCACCCACCAGAGCCCACCGACTCAGGCCTACGTGCTCAGCAGACCTACGGGGAGCTGGGAGCTTAGGGAGTCCCTGGGGCAGCCCTGCAGTGACCAGTCTGGAGCTTGGAGAGGAGATAGCTGGTGGGTGGTGTGGTGGGGTGGGGTGGGGGTCACTGCACACATCGCTATCCAAACAGGACAGTCTGGCTCTCCATTCCGATAGTCATTTGAATGATCCGAGGATAATTAGAATCACAGAGCCATCTACTACTTCCACTCTCAGGCCACAGATGATTGTTTGGTGGCTACAGGCCCCGCCTGGTGCAGACACCGAAATGACCTTCCATTTTTCTCTCCCAGACGAGCCAGTGGATTCTTTCCAGGGCCAAGGCTCCCACTCAGACCTGAAACCCCCTCCCCATCAGCCCTCCAGGCACTGAGAGTAATTGGCTACCTGTGGCTGTCCCCAGGGGAGGGTGACCCCAGTGCTTTCAGGTAGAGCTATTTATAAGGAGGGAATGGGAGGCAGGGGCACCTGAAGCCTGTCCTGCTGACATCAGCAGACTGTTGGCAGTAGCTGTCTCCACCGTCCAGGAGCTGCCTTCGAAGCGAAGGGGAGTAGCAGTGGAGGATGCTGGAGGCCATTGAACCCAGCTCCTTCATTACACTGCCCGGGGGATCTCTGTTCCAGAGAGGAATAGACACAAGCCTAGTGTCTCACAGCAAGGCCATGATGTGGCCAATGGTACTGAGTGGATAGAGATTCCATGAACAATACTGAGTGGGTAGAGATTTTATGAACAATGTTGAGTGGATAGAGTTCTGCCAGGCATTATGCAGAACTCTGGACACAAGTGTAAGTCAGACAGACACAGTCCCCAAACTCATGGAAGTCACAAAATAAGCTGGGAGAGAAGCTACTCATTCTTTGCGAATTGTGTAGTGTGTGCCTGGGTCTTGGGGTCAGGGAGGGCTTCCCTGAGAGAGAGGAGGAGGAACAAGAGAAGGGAGGGGCGTTCCATGTAGAAGCAGCAGAGCCAGAGGTGTTTGGAGGCTGCTGCAGAGCTGTGTGGGGGAGCAGAGGGAGGGAGGAGCAGAGAGGCAGAAAGGCCAGTAGCAGCCCAGAGGTCTGCAGGGCCCAGAGCACACAGTATTGTCGGGGAGCTTGACTCAAGCTCAGAACTGTGGACCTAACTCCAGGCTTGGTTGGCGGATCTATCCCCCAACATGGCTATTTCTTCACAGTGGGCCTTCATTAAACCAAAGAAAGAAAACACAGGTTAAACACTCAGGTTACCAAGGGACACCGAAAATGAGAAGGAAAACAAGCCAGCATTTGAGCAGTGGTTTGCCATTTGCCATTTGCAAAGCCCTTTTCTCACCTGTTGTTTCATTTGGTTTTTACCATAAGCCGCAGGCTGCAGAGTGCTGTCTTCATTATGCAGGTGAGTCAACTGAGGCTTGGTTAAGGGACTTGTCTAAGGACTTCCAGCTAATGAGGGGAGAAAACAGATTTGCATTCAAGCCTGTCTAATTCCTAAATTCCATTTCCACATTTTTCACCAGACTGACAGGCAGGATTTTAAATAGGGGAGTGACTTTTAATCTGGTCGTAGAAACAGAAAGGAATAGGAATCGGATGGTAGGGAAAGGAGAGAGAGGAAAGTCTGTGGGTGGGGCCCGGGCAGAGGCAGTCTCTGCAGGTGCAGTCAGCATGCCAATAAGAACAACAGCAGCTGCATTTAGTTGAGCATTTACTATGTGCTGGGACTTTGCTAGCACCTAAGATGTGTCACCTCATTTACTCTTCAAATGGCCTGTGATGGGGGTGCCGTCACAGCTGGCCCGTGGTGGAGCTGGGATCAGACCCAGGTCCGTCTGAGCAGAAACTGAGGGCTCAACTGCCACACCCCAGATAGAGCTTCTGCTGCCAAAATCTCTCCCTGGCTGTGACCTCTGTGTCTGTGTTTCTTCATCTGTAAAACAGGGATACCTGTGGAACATGAGGAAGAAATTTACATCCATCAGAATTTTTCTTAGGAAGAAAAATGCAATATTTATCTGAAAGTGGGAACCCATGTGGCGACAAAAGCCAACACCCCAAGGGTGCAGGCCCAGCTGGCGCAAAGACTTTGTAGCAGGAAGCAGGTAGAAGCAGTGTGCATAAGGTGGGATAGAAGGCCGCTTCCTCCAGAGAAGGAGGCCATGGGGAAGTGTAGAACAGCCAGTGAGGGGGTGTAGTCTATGCCTTCCCCTCCAGTCACAAATTTGTAATAAGCAAATGCATTCAAAATGCTTCGCGTGCGCACATAGTTTAGAAACCAGAGATGGAGCTGGGCTTTGCGTTTGAAATAACCCAGCATGAAAGAGACCCATCCAGGGAGACAGGGGAGCCCAGCTGCAGGAGCAGGAGCCCTGGGAATCAAGATAGTGTGGCCATGGGACTGCCCAGGTCTGGAGCTAGTTATACCAGGTTCTCCCAGGGCCAAGGGTGCCCCAGCCGGCACCTGGTTCCCCTGACCTTGCTAGTCATATCTACCTTCAAATCATCCTCTGACGCTTCCTGCAAGCCATGCTCATGATCCTTCAAAGGATGAGCCTCCTCCCGCTCTCCAGACTCCAGTGCCCAGTGTCCTGCGTCTTCATCCTCACGCCCTCTGTCGTATCATCCTCACGCCCTCCATGGTATCATCCTCACCACGTTTACAAAGTGAGCTCTGATCCTCCGTGTGACAAGCAAAGCAAGGCAAGGCTACAGGAGAAGGGAAGGGGAGGGAAGGGGAAAGTTAGGTTGAGAAAGTTTTTTTCTCTTCCTGGTTTGCTGGGAGTTCTCATTAAGAATTAATGTTGAATTTTGTCAAATGCTTTTTTCGTATCTATTGAGTTCTCCATATAATCTTTCCTTTTTAATTTTGTGAATGTTAAACCAATCTTGCATTTGTGGCTAATCGCTACTGGGTTGTGATGTGTTCTCTTTTCTATTTATTGTTGATTTCTATTTGCTAAAATATCATTTAGAATTTTTACAACTATGTGGCTGAGTGTGGTGGCTCACACCTGTAATCCCAACACTTTGGGAGGCTGAGGCGGGTAGATCACAAGGTTAGGAGATCAAGACTATCCTGGCTAACACGGTGAAACCCCATCTCTATTAAAAATACAAAAAAATTCGCTAGGCATGGTGGTGGGCACCTGTAGTCCCAGCTACTCGGGAGGCTGAGGCAGGAGAATGGTGTGAACTGGGAGGCAGAGCTTGCAGTAAGCTGAGATCGCACCACTGCACTCCAGCCTGGGCAATAGAGCGAGACTCCGTTTCAAAAAAAAAAAAAAGAGAAAAGAATTTTTACAACTATGTTCTTGAGGGTTATTCGTCTGTAGTTTTCCTTTTTTGTGATGTCTTTGTCAGGTTTTGGCATCAGGATGATGCTGGCCTCATAAAAGAAGTTGGGAGGTATTATTTGTAAATATCTTCCTTAACTGTTTGATAGAATGTACCTGACAAACTTTCTGGTCCTGGAGTTTTATGGGATGGATTTGTAACTACAAATTCAACTTGTTAAAGAGATATAGGGCTATTCAGGTTATCTATTTCTTCTTAAGTGAGCTTACAAAATTTGTATCTTTCAAAAAATTTGACCATTTCATCTAAGTTTTCAAATTTATTGTCGTAATATTTCCTTATTTTTCTTTTAATATCTGTATACTCTACAGTGATGTTACCTCTCTCATTACTAATATTAATTGTTTGGATTTTCTCTATCCTTTTTCCTGATCTTTCTGGCTATCTACACTCTCATTTCATTTGTCTTCTCAAAGCACCAGCTTTTGGTTTCTATTGCTTATCTGTCTTCAATTTCATTAATGACTGCTATTGTCTTCACTCTTTTTCTGATGCTTACTTTGAGTTTAATTTGCTATTCTTTTTCTGGTTTCTTAAAACTGAGGTCACTAATTTGAAAATGTTTTCCTTTCTAACACAGGCATTTAGTACTATACATTTCCCCCCAAGTACTGTTTTGTTGCATCCCCACATTTTGACATGTTATATTTTCTTTCTCTTTTAGCTCAAAATATTTGCTAGGCACTCTTTCAGCTCCCCTGGCCCATGGGTCACTGTGTCACCTGGGTGTGGTAGAGAGAGTAAGTGGCTGTGATGCTGTGGTCTACCATTCACTTTCTCCTGAGTGACTTCTTCTAGACTTCAGTTTTTCCACCTGTTCCATGAATGGGTCCCAGTGGGTCTTCCAGCTCCACTGTCCTCTGATTATGCTCAATTTAATCTCTTTGTTCCCTGGGTGGAAAACCAGACCCCTAAGAGTTAAGTACCTCATTTGTGGTCAGGACCAAAGAAGGTATAAAACCCCTGCTTCCTGACTCTGAGGGAAGAGCCTTTTCTCACCCCAAATTATAGTTTATGCAAGAGCTTATTAATCAGTTCCCTCATTCCAGGCTCTAAGTGCTAAGAACTTGATATGCAATATCTCAGCCTGTGAAGTAGGTGCAATTCTTATGGCCATTTTACAAATGTTTAAATCAGGGCTTGGCGATGTGATGTCTCTTGCTCCAGGTGTCACCTGAAGGAAGTAGAAAAGTCTGGGTTCAAATCTGGGTCTGTCAAACTCAAGCCTGGGGCCTTAATCACTTGACTATTCTGTCACCTTCCATTTTACCACCACCAGCTCTGTTCCCTTTCTGACTCAGTCTGTGAACACAGCCTTGGGAGTTTTGGGGCAAGGTAGCAGAGGAGAAAAACCCAGAGCAGGCAGGAGGGGGAAGACGGAGTGAAAGGGAGAAGCTTTCTAATTATGAAAAAGTCTTTTGACCTTTTCATGTTCATCCAACTAAGTCAAAAGGGGTTGCACTTTGGTGCACTGTCTTTAAGGATAAATGCAGATTAATGAGGAAAATCTGCTGTGCTAAGCTTGGAAAACATAGAGATCAAATTGAGCATGATATTAAGTCTGATAATGCCAGGTCACAGGCTGGAGTCAGAAGCAGAGCATGGGTCCTGCTCATGCTCCCAGCCATGTCCTCAGATCCTACTATGAAGCAGAGGCCTGGCTTCATTACAGATCAACACCAGGGAGAAGGAGCAGGGCAATTTAAACAGGAGTTTTTGTAGTCCACCCTCCTTTCTCTGTCTTAAGACCAATTCATGGCCTTGTAAATTTCAGCAAAGCTTAAAGTAGAGGTTTTTGGGGGCTGGTTCCTATTGGGTACTATGGTCACTGAGAAACACTGCAGAGCAGAACTCAGACATTTAATATGTGGGCAGGGGATCAACTGGAACTCAAAAAAGTCAAGAGTGGGGAAAAGAAGGTGACTCCTTGTTCAATTTCCACCAGCCCTGAAATCTCAACCAAAGTGTCTTCTCTCTCTGAGCTTCAGTTTCCACACTTCTATAACAAGGCTCACCTTTCCTGCCTTGCAGGGTAGGATTAAGTGAGATAATGTATATAAAGGTGCCCAGTTCATCTCTTCAATCATTCAATAAGTGTTTATGGATGCCAACCATGGAATGGGCCCTGGGGAGACATCAGGCAGGAAAGCAGGCCTGGAAGGCCACTTGGCCACTGTATTAGTTTGTTCTCACACTGCTATAAAGAACTACCAGAGACTGGGTAATTTATGAAGAAAAGAGGTTTAATTGACTCACAGTTCCATAAGCTTAATGAGAAGCATGACTTGGAGGCCTCAGGAAACTTACAATCATAGCAGAAGGGAAGGGGAAGCAAGCACCTTCTTCACATGGTGGTAGGAGACAGAAAGAGTGAAGGGGGGAGTGCCACACCTTTAAACCATCAGATCTCGTGAGAACTCACTCACTATCACAAGAATAGCATAAGAGAAATCTGCCCCCATTATTCAATCACCTCCTACCAGGTTCTTCCCTCAACATTTGGAATTACAATTCAACATAAGATTTGGGTGGAAACGCAGAACCAAACCATATCATTCTGGACCTGGCCTCTCCCAAATCTCATGTTCTTCTTACATTTCAAAACACAATCATGCCTTTCTAACAGTCCCCCAAAGCCTTAACTCATTCCATCATTATCGCAAAAGTCAAGTCTATAGTCTCATCTGAAACAAAGCAAGTCTCTTCTGACTATGAGCCTGTACAATCAAAAACAAATTAGTTACTTCCCAGATACAATAGGGGTACAGGCATTGGGTAAATGCTACCATTCCAAATGGGATAAATTGGCCAAATCAAAAGGACTATAGGTCCCACGCAATTCTGAAACCTAGCAGTGCAGTCATTAAGTCTTAAAGTTCCAAAATAATCCCTTTTGACTTAATGTCTCACATCCAGGGCACACTGATGCAGAAAGTGGACTCCTAAGTCCTTGGGCAGCTCCATACTTGTGGCTTTGCAGGGTACAGCCCCCCTGCAGTTGGTGCTGAGTGCTTGTGGCTTTTTCAGGTGCATGGTGCAAGCTGTCAGTGGATCTACCATCCCGGGGTCTAGAGGACAGTGGCCCTCTTCTCACAGTTCTATTTGGTGGTGCCCCAGTGGGGACTCTGTGTGGGTATTCCAACCCCACATTTCCCCTCCACACTGCCCTAGTAGGGATTCTCCATGAGGGCCCCACCCCTGCTGCAGACTTCTGCCTGAACATCCAGGCATTTCCATACATCCTCTGAAATTCAGGTGGAGGTTCCCAAACCTCAACTCTTGTCTTCCATGCACCCACAGGCCTAACACCACATGGAATTCCTACCCAGAAAATGAGTTTTTCTTTTCTTCCACATGGCCAGGCTGCAAATTTTCCAAACTTTTACACTCTGCTTCCCTTTTAAATATAAGCTCCAATTTCAGACCATCTGTCTTTTTATGCAAATAAGCATAGGCTTTTAGGAGCAGCCAGGCCACATATTCAATGCTTGGCTGCTTAGAAATTTCTTCTGCCAGATATGCTAAATCATCTCTTTCAAGTTCAAAGTTCCACAGATCTCTAGAGCAGGGGCACAATGCTGCCAGTCTCTTTGCTAAAGCATAGCAAGAATGACCTTTGTTCTAGTTCCCAATAAGTTCCTCATCTCCACCTGAGACCACCTGGACTTCATTGTCCATATCACTATTAGCATTTTGGTCAAAACTATTCAACAAGACTCTAGAAATTTCCAAATTTTCCCACATCTTCCTGTCTTCCTCTGAGCCCTCCAAACTGTTCCAGCCTCTGCCCCAAACAGTTCCAAAGTCGCTTCCACATTTTCAGGTATCCTTTCAGCCACTAGCAGTGGCCCACTCCCAGTACCAATTTTCTGTATTAGTCTGTTCTCACACTGCTATAAAGAACTACTTGAGACTAGATAATTTATGAAGAAAAGAGGTTTAATTAACTCACAGTTCCACAGGCTTAACAGGAAACATGACTTGGAGGCCTCAGAAAACTTACAATCGTGGTGGAAGGGAAGGGGAAGCAAGCACCTTCTTCACATGATGTCAGGAGGCCAAGAAAGAATGAGGTGGGAAGTGCCACACATTTTTAAACCATCACATTGTAACATAACTGCCCAGTGGGTTCACCTTGCCTGCTGCCTAGATAGAGTCGATTTATCAAGACAGGGGAATTGCAATGGAGAAAGAGTAATTCATGCAGAGCTGGCTGTGTGGGAGACGAGAGTGTTATTATTACTTAAATCAGTCTCACTGAGCATTCACATTCGGGAACCAGAGTTTTTAAAGTTAATTTGGTGGGTATGGGCTTGGGAAGTGGGGAGTGCTGATTGATCAGGTTGAAGATGGAATCATAGGGGATTGAAGCGAGTTTTTCTTGCCATCTTCTGTTCCTGGGTGGGATGACAGAATTGGTTGAGCCAGATTACCAGTCTGGGTGGTGTCACCTGATCCATCAAGTGCAGGGTCTGCAAAGTATCTCAAACACTGATCTTAGGTTTTACAATAGTGATGTTATCCCCAGTAGCAATTTGGGAAGGTTCAGACTCTTGCAGCCAGAGGCTGCATGACCCCTAAACTAATTTCTAATCTTGTAATTAATTTGTTAGTCCTCAAAGGCAGACTGGTCCCCAGGCAAGAAGGGAATCTTTTCAGGCAAAGGGCTATTATCAATTTTGTTTCAGAGTCAAACCATAAACTGAATTTCTTCCCAAGGTTAGTTTAGCCTATGCCCAGGAATAAACAAGGACAGCTTAAAGGTTAGAAGCAAGATGGAGTCAGTCATGTCTGATCTCTTACACTGTCATACTTTCCTCAGTTATAATTTTAGCAAAGATGGTAAAGATCTCATGAGAACTCACTATCACAAGAAAAGCATGGGGGAAATCTGCTCCATGATCCAATCACCTCCCACCAGGTCCCTCCCCCCATCACTGAGAATTACAATTCAACATGAGATTTGAGTGGGGACACAGTGCCAAGCCATATCAGCCATGGTTCACCTGTCCAGGACTCACACATATCCATGAATGTGACTCCCACTAAAGCCATCTAGAAGCTGGTGGTTAAGTGGCCTGAAAACTGGGTGGGGCAGGGTATGAACCTGACTCTGCTCTTAACCTGCTAGGTGGCCTCAGGAGCTCCCTCAGCCTCTCTGAGCTTCAGATTTTGTATTATCTGTGTGGAAGGTGAGGACCACAGATAAGGCTGAGAAGGCTGGACTGTCTAAGAGTGGGCTCAGCTTGGACAATGTTGTGTTCTTGTCAGAGTCTTCTTCTAGAGGCTTCAGTACCACAGATCTATCAAGGCATTTGGGAGTTATTGCAGCACCAAAGTAGGGATGAGAATTCTTCCTAATACGGAACTACATACCATTTCTCTAATAATGGTTTCCCTGCTGGGAACAGACTGGATTCCATGGTATAGAAAACCTAAAAGCTTGTCCTGCTCAGGCAGCCTTACAGAGCTAGTAATACAAACCTGAGTTCAAATTTGGGTTGCATGACTTTCTGCAGGTTACTCCCTCTCTGAGCCTCAGTTTCCTCATTTATAACATGGGAATAATTACATCGCAGGGCTGATAGAGTGTGTGAAAACTCATAATCTGGTCCAACTGAAGCCTTTGTTAGCATTTGTGTCCTTCCTGAAGAACCTGGGAGGAACTGTAGTTTTTCTACTTTTTAAGATCCCTCCCCCGTGCCCCCCACACCACCTAGAACAGCCTAGGTTATAGAGACCTCTAGAGGCCTTTCTGATCTCTTGACAACCTCTATTATCCCTCCCTGTTGGTAATTCCCAAAGCCCTCACCCACTGGGAGCTCTGACTGCAGCTGGGCCTCCTACAATGACCACATAGGCATCTGCTCTGAGCTGGGAGCTTTGATGGTTTATAATGGATGCACCTAGAAGCCCTGCAAGGTGGGCCTGATCTCCTGCTTACAGATGGGAAACTAGGGTCCATAGGCAGTTCTAGCACTTGGAGTTTACACAATCAGCAAGCAGCAGATCCATGGTCCAGGCCATTGCCTTCCAGTCTCAGAGCCTGCACCCCCCCGCACCTGCTGCCTCTGGGTTCTGCCCCCAAATGGGTCACTAACATTACCCAGCACTGACTCCATGCCAGGCATTCCTCAAAGTGGGCTCCATGGGCCAATTCATTCAATCCTCACAACACTCCTTAAGGGAGGGGCTGTTAGGATTTACAGGTAAGGAAATGAAGGCACAGAGATGTGTCGCCCAGTGTTGACCACCATGATTAAACCTCTGCCCACCTCACCCCAAGGCCCACACTCCTAACCCAGATGCTTCAGCAATACCTGCTGCATCCTCTGCCTGGGCAGCCTTTACCCCACCTTTTATCCATTTCCATCTCGAAAAAATGCATTCTTGGTTCAAAAGCCAAATCAAGTGCCACCTCCTCTGGGAAGCCTCCCCTGACCTCCCCTCCAAAGCAGCCCCATACCTGGGTAGAGTCCCTCTGTGAGCACAAACATCTCCCACATCCCTGGGATATTCTCCAATTGTCCTTACCCTCTAGACAATGGATCTGAAGGGTGCAGCACCAGATGGCCTCAATAAACCCTGATGAAGGACCTGGTTATTTAATAGAAACTACTGGCCCAGGGAGCCCAGGGGCTGGACATCCCCTTACTGCAATAGTCTTGGGTACCTTTGGTCGAATCGTTTTACACCATGAAGAGGGAGTATAAACTTCAAGCTGCCTCAAAGCCAAGTGGGATGGGGATAGCTCATCTCCTGAAATTCCTTCTAATGAAATATTTATGTTATTCATTCTGCACAGACACTGCCATGTTCTGGCCCCTCACTGCTCTCTGCCCTCTCACGCTGCTTTAATTTCTTCACAGCCCTTCGCAGCAATGGACGCTGTACACTTAAGGTTTATTTTATTTTCCCTGCAGTAGAATATCAGTTCCACTGGGGCAGGGAACTGGGTCTATCTTGTAACACCATGGGATTCCTTTGCCTAGAAGGGTGCCTGCATCCAGTGAGGGCTCAGAAAGTGTTTGCTGAATGAGTGACCTGATGAATGAATGAATGAATGAATGATGAATGCCATGGGGTCTGAGGTCAGGCAGATCTGGGTTCAAGCCTTGGCTCTTCCCCTGAGCTCTGGTATATGCCTGAGCTTTTGTCTGTGAATCTCCATCCTCTTCTTTCTAATGCGGAGTCATTAACAGCAGTGCCTCTCTCATGTGATGTGCTTGCAACAGCATGAGAGAAGGTTCTGGAGGGCTGAGCACAGCACCTGGCACACAGTGAGCTCTCAGCACAGGTTCTCTCTGTGGCTACATACAAGCTACACTCATAGGCTTTGAGCTGTGGGACTTGGGGCAAGTGGCTGTCCTCGGAGTCCCAATTTCCTTATAATCATATCACCCGTCCTGGAAGGTGGTTGTGAAAGCTCAGTAAAATGAGAATGATGACGATGCTATGATGATAGCCAAAATAATTAAGTACTTCCTATGTGCTTAGCCCTGGTTTCATACAAATTCATATATTTTATCATTATTATTATATTAGAATGATATAATTATATATTAATACAATATTATTATTATAATAATGATAAAATATGTGAATTTAATACAACCCTAGAAAGTGATATTATCATTATTTCCATTTTACACTTGAGAAAGCTTAGGCACAGCGGGGAAGTAATGGGCCCTGGGCCACCAACACGTGAGCAGTGGGCCCAGCACGTCGCGGGCCTCAGCGGCCCTCAGTGACGCATGTGTCGCAAATGCCCATGCTCAGCCCTTGTCCTGCAACTCAGCTGGGCCAGTCTCTGCTTAGCTGCTCTGTACCCCACTTGGAGGCAGGTGATATTTTATCAACTATTAGTTCTTCAGTCATTCTATTGTTTTTTTTAAAACAACCAGGGCCATTGGTCCTGAAAGGAGGGCAGAAGGAGGCCACAGAAGGCTGGAGATTGGAGGGTTGGGAAAGTGAGAACAGCACTTGGATGGATCACAGAGAAGTGGAGGAAGACAAACAGTGTTATTAGGTGTGTGTTTATTTATTTGAACTCAAATAGATTTCCAAGTTTCCACCGAGACTTCTGGTATCAAAAGGGAAGAGGTAGAGTGAAGTCTGGAGCTTGGGGGATGTGACCGCCCAGCTGCAGAAAGACGAGGAAGTACAGCAGCAAATGCTGGGCCTGCACCAGCCCACGAAGTTTATGGTAGCCAGCAGGGAGGGCCTGGGGGTTCTGCAGGGAATGGACATTTATTGAGCACCTCTTGTGCGTCAGGCCCTGAAAATGCAGTGGAAAACAAGGGAGGCAGGTCTTCTCCTCATGGAGTGCTCATGGGGGATGACAGAGGTGGGGACACATCAGACATGTGAGCTAGAATTAGTTGGTTCATTGACATGGTGCCACAGTGGCATGATAATGCAAATGCCTCTGGGGTTACTGGTCATCTGGGTAACTTGCTCCACTGTCATTAATGTGAGTGAGCATTAAAGTAAGGAGATGTGTGGTCATCTCCATCTGCCCAGATCTTTGTGCTTAGCAAAGAGCTTCGTAGATGTTACCGTCTGGCTGTGTGGGAAGCAGCGAGGTCCAGGGTCCACCATGTCAAGGGCACAGGTGACCCTCCGAGGGGCCCTAGCTAGGTTCTTCTGGTATCAGAAGGGAAGAGAGTCTTCTGCAGGGCCAAGGGGACAGAGCAGGGGACAGTGAGAGAGGCGGGGTAGAGGTGGGGAGTGGGACCAAAAGAGGAAGACACTGATCTTAGGCAATTAGACAGGCACAAGAGGCTGTGTGTGTGAAAAAAGAGAGAGAATGCTTCTTTGACCTCCCAGACTACACACACACACATACACACACACGTGTACATAGGCACAAGATGCACACACAGGCATGTGCACAGTGGTACATGCATACACACATGCACACACAATGACATGGGCACATGTGTACACACTCACATGTATGTTCATGTACTCGTGGATACGCAAGGAGACACAAACCACAGCACATTTCTCTTCTTCCTGGAACTTGTCACATTCCAATTCCACATTTTGCTGTGGCTATTGGATGATTGTGCCCCACCTGCACCCAGACTGTGAGCTGCTCTGGGACAGCAAGGGCAGGCTGGATGGAGGCATGGCTCAGCAGTGCAGGCCCAGCAGCGGCACAGTACCCAGCACATAGTAGGCGCTCAATAATCAGTTTCGGTGTGAGGGCGCTGAGGCTGACAACACGTTAAAGAGGAAACTGTGCAGAGCCATTTGAAACAGAGCTCAGGGTGACTTCCGGGAGAAGGCCTCTCATCTCACCCTAATTGACACTTAAGTATCCGAGGTGTGTCCCTTCCACACGTAGACTCATAGTAACCACAGAGATGACTGAGATGAGCCCAAGGAACCAGAATATTAGCACTGGAAGGGCCCTTAGAGCACTGAATTTAATAGTCCCATTTTACAGACTAGAAAACTGAGGGAAGCAATTGTTCTGAGGTTGCTGGAACTGACTGACATCTTCTTATTCATGGCCTAATATCCCTTCCTCAGCCACAGCTGTGGTTCAATGTTGCCTCTAAATCAAAATAATAATCCATCAAATAAAGGGAAAGGCAAGAATGAGGATCCCATCTGACTTGTAGGGACTTGGGCTGTGCTTACCTGCTCATCCTAACAGCAGGAGACAAGCAGGGGGTGGGGGCGAGGACAGGGCACCCGAGCCGGCCTTTCTACCACCAAACCACAGGCATGGCTCCCCCAGTCTGGGGCCCTCTAGGAGCACCTCAGGGTTGAGCACATGGCTCGGCTTGCCCTTGCAGGCCTGTCCCAGCCTCCCCCTTAGCAGCATCTCCTGCCACACCCTACCAGACCCTGCACCTTTCTCTGAGTCTATGTCACTCTTCTTCGGGGTTAGGACAATTCACTGAAAATTCATTTCTAGAGCCCAACTCTCAGACAAACAACTCCTCATAAACTAGTCAGCAAAGTTGACATGCTAAATGACTCATTTACCAAGAACGGTGAGACAAATACCTTGGCACACAGGTGCTTGGGCAGCTCATGGCACAGTGTGGTTTATCTGCTGAAGGACTCTTTATTGAGCACCTGCTATGTGCCAGGGCAGCATAGTGCAGTGGCTAGGAGGTAGAAAAGTCCTTCTCACTGCCAGAGGCATAAATGGGGCAAGAGGCAACAAAAGCAGTGAAGAGAGTGGAGAGTGAATTGGGACTGTTCATGCCTTCTCCTGTGGCCCTGGCTGGCCTGGCAGCCCTGTCCACTGTCTCACTGCCCCTCTCACCTGAGCACTGCTGCGGGTTCCACACTAGGCCTTCCCTTTGCCTCCACTGAACACGGCCCTGCATTCACCCCAGAACCCTCTGCCTCTGCCTGCAGACCCAGACCCCTCCCCTAGTGCCTGCACCTGTGCTCAGCTCCTACCACCAACCCTGGAGAGAGGCGAACACCCCTGCCTCAGGCCTTCCCAATCCAGGACTCATGGCCAGCGTGATAGGCGGGTCCTGTCGCCTGCCCTCTCTGGGGGTAATGGCCTCATTAATATAGGAGAGGATCTCTGGCTGTGGTTATAGAATTTCATACCCTGCTTCTCTCACCAAACAGCATCTATTACTTTAAGCAAATAAAAATAGACACAGCTAAAGCAAGTTGGAAAAATCAATAAGTAATAAAAGTTAACATGAAAGCAAATGCATGAGCTCAATCACAGAAGATCCTGAGAGGGTGTCTAGTAAATTGAGTCCAGCTACGCACCCAAGGGGCCAAGAATCCTAGCAGAGTTATGGCCTTGATTGGGAGTTGGGGGCTCCCTACTTCATCCCTGCTCCAGCATTTCCCTGCAATCTGAGGCAGTGGTGGAAGGAGCTGGACTGAAAGTCCGTGTGTTCCTGAGCAACTCTTGCTTCGGGTCCATTCATTACTCAGCAACTATGCGCTGAGCGTCCACCATGTGCCAGGGCACTATCAATAGCACAGTGGTCAGGAGTGTGCATGAGAAACGTGGACTTTCTGGGTTCACAACCCATCTCTGTCACTTACCAGCTGTGTGTCCCAGAACGAGTTACTTAGCCACTCTATGCCTCAGTTGTCTCATCTATAGAATTTGATAATATTATTTATTTCCCAGTGTTCTGGGAAGAACTAAGGTAGATACTTCATGCAAAGTGCTCCCATCAATTGCTGGTACATACTCAGCTCTTGATGAATGTTAGGAATTGTTAGGCTTGTATGGGTTCTTCACTGAACATGACAGATATTGTCCCTGCCTCACAAAGCATATCTACAAGGTAGCAGTCCATTGAGTAGATGATGAAAGTGTGGCTCACAACCTAAGTGACTTGTCGAAGGCCACTCAGCTAGTCAGTGATAGAACAGGGATCTGTCTAGATCTATTACAACTGTGTTTGGCTGTAACAGAAAACTTGACTAATAGCAGCTTTAACAAATACAGGTTTATTTTTCTCACCTGAAATGAGGTCCAGAGGACAATTGCTGGCGCTGGGCACTCATGATGCCATCAGCTACCAGGTGCTCTCATTCTGCTTTTCTGTTCTGTCATTCTTGGCATGTTTGGCTTTGTCTCTGTGCTTGTTAACTTATGGTCACAATGGGGCTGCCACAGCTCCAGGCATTTTGTCTGGGTACCAGCCAGGAAGAAGGAGAGCAAAAGGGCACAAAATTATTTTAGACAAGTCTATCCCTTATCCTGGACCAATCACTGGCCAAGAGAGATGAGATTACCATGGCTAATTTAGACCAATCAGAATTATTCCTGACAATAGGCACCTATCCTCCATGAGAGCAAGAGAAGGAGGAAGAGAGGGCAGGTGGGTGAGTGAGTGACAGATGGTGTTGGCCACACAGTGTGACCACTGGGACACGCTGCCCCTCCACACTCTGCCAGCCTGACATTCTTCATGCCTCTGTCAATGTGCACTGAAGCCCCTGACTTTGGGCCAGGCCTGAAGCCAGCTCCTGGGGCTACAGGGGTGAGTGAGATGTGCCTCTGTCCTCAGGTGGCTCCCAGTCAGATGGGGGAGGTGGTGGAGAAATGGGCGGTCCATTTAGGTGGTCAGTTCTCTGATGAGAATGGAACTGTAGGGCACAGAGGAAGCCCCTCTTCGCATTAGACAGTCAGGAAGATCCTGGTCCCAGTTGATCCCATTCATCTCAGGGCTGAGACCTGGAGGCCCAAGGGCAGGGAGGTCAGTGAGGAGGGAGGGGCTTTCAGGACTGGGGGAAGAGGTCCTGCAAAGGCCCAGGAGAAGGCAAGTGAGCAAGATGCCAGCAGGACGGCAAGTCCCTGAGGCTCCTGTAGGTCATGGGAGGTGAGGGGTGGCCAAGGATTGAGAAGATAAAAAAGGCAGCAGGGGCTGCACCCCATGGGATTTTAGGAGCCAAGAGGAGGGATCTGATCTTGACCTTGAGTACAGTGGGGAGCCTGGGGGACAGGAGGCCTTGGGGAGACTCTGGGATGTGCATTTTAGAAAGATCGCTATGCTGCTGCATGGAGAGTGGGCTGGGAGCGGTGGAGTGGAGGGAGGGCTAGGGGAGGAGTGGAGTAGGGGATGGGCTAGGGGAACGGTGGAGTGGAAGGGAGGGGGTGGGGTGGAGTGGAGAGGAGGGAGAGCTGGGGGAAGAATGGAGTGAAGGGTGGGCTGGAGGAGGGATATAGTGGAGGGAGGGATTGGGGAGGGGTGTAGTGGAGGGAGGCTGGGGAGTGGTGGAGTGGAGGCAGGGCTGGGGTATGGGTGGAGAGGATCAAGGGGTTGGGGAGGGGTGGAGTGGAGGGAGGGCTGGGGGAGAGGTGGAGTGGAGGGAGGGCTGGAGCAGGGGTGGAGTGGAGGGAGGGCTGGAGGAGGGGTGTAGTGGAGGGAGGGCTGGGGGAGGTGTGGAGTGGAGGGAGGGCTTGGGGAGGGGTGTAGTGGAGGGAGGGCTGGGGGAGGGGTGTAGTGGAGGGAGGGCTGGGGGAGGGGTGGAGAGGATCAAGGGGTTGAGCAGGGGTGGAGTGAAGGGAGGGCTGAAGTGGAGTTTGAGCTGGGGGAGCGCTGGCACTGGACCCAGTTGGGAGGCTTCCGTGTTCATCAGGGCTGTGCATGGTAGTTCCCCCAGGAAGGTAGCAGGGATGGGTACACAGGCCCTGTTAGTGAGGAAGCTGGGAGGTGATGGGTGAGCAGGGATTCAGCGGTCACCTGGATGTTGGTGAAGAGTGGATGGTGGGTCTTGATGAACAGGTTTTTAGTCCGGGTAGCTGGGTAGACACTTATTGACAGCCAGAAACACAAAGGAATCTCTCTGAGATGCTGCTATTCTAGCGTTCATCTCTCAGCATGGCCCAGGCTGGTCCCAATTGATCCCATTCATCTCTGGGTGGGTTTCCTGTGCAGCTTCCTGTAACTGTGGGAAGCAACCTTAAAGCCTCCCAAAGTCTCCCTTCTGGCCTTGCCGGAGGCTCAGGGATCCTCCCAGGAATGTGGGGGGCAGTGCTGTCCTGCAGTTCCTAAGCACAGCTTCAGTCTTCTGCTGGAGTCTGGTTACAGGTGGGTCAATGTTCTTCACTTTCTGTCCTGCTCAGATCAGGAAACCCTCCCCGGCTCACCGCCAGGCTGTCTCCTGAAGTCTCCTATAGGTACGGTCCTCCAGGAGGGCTGGGGGCCCAGGCCTGAGTCCCACCGAGGATTCCAGTTTCTTGTGGATGCCAAGGGCTGCTCTTCCCCAAAAGTCTCTGCTGCTGCCTCCTGCGCTGTGTGGAAAACACGTGAACACAATGCTGAGAGAGCTCTTGGCTTTCTCCGGGGCACATTTCATTCCAGATCTGTGCTTTTCCTTTCCCAGTTGCTCAGAGAAATGGACACTTGGAGCCCTGGACCTCGGGCTGTCCACACCGGGAACAGAGGCAGCAGGAGCTAAAACCAAAGGCGGGGGTCAGGGAGCGAGAGCCAAGAAAGACACAGGCACTGAACACTGATAATTTAGCCCTGTGTTCCCTGGTTTTCACTTTACTTGCTCTAAATCTTTTTAATATCATTTTGATAACCTGACAAACTACCCAGGAGATGGGGCCCTGGGAGGATAGTAACAGCTGACATTTGCAGGACACTTGACTAGTCAGACCCTGAACTAAGTACATCCCATTTGTTTCCTTGTCTCAGATTCACCAAAACCCTGTGAGCTGGTACTATTACTACCCCATATGTATGGATGAGGAAACTGAGGTATAAATAGGTTAAGTCACTTGAAGGTCACACCTTTTGTGCATCATGAGTCAACCTCCCCACAACCCACGCTTCCCTCCCCACAGCTGCTAAGAAGGCCCTCTGTGATGATCTGGTCCTTCCCTTATTATGCAGAAGGAAAAATTGAGGCCCAGAGAGGATAAGCGACTTGTCCAAGGTCACACAGCACTTTCATGGCTAAGCCAGGCCTCTTGTTTCCTGCTCATGCCAACACCTGCAGGCTGCTCTGATCACTTTCTCCTCAGTCCTTGGAAGGAAAGTGAACCAGAGGCTGAAAGAGGCCAGGTGCAAAGAGGCCCAGGCTGCCCAGGCATGGAGGGTGCCATATAGATGGGCAGTGCTTACAGCTTGCAAGCTTCCCAGGGACCCTGGGATCCCTCCTTCCTCCCACCCACACACTGCAGAGAAATACATCCTTTAAAGATGAAAAGTTGGCTTGAAGTAAACAGATTAGTAGTGGTTATGTACTAGCACTTTATTAATTAAGTGACCTGAATACATTTAAACCTGGGCATTCAATTTAGATTTATAGGGATAATTTAGATTTATAAGGCCAGTTATTATGCATTAAGTATAGAAAATACCAATTGATTTTCGCAGGTGATATTTATTGGAGTATTAAAAAAGAAAACTATGTACAATGTAATTACCCTTCCATGGAATGTAGCTGCTGGCAGGAAGTTAAACGGCAGTGGCAGGGGAGGCGTGACTCACTTCAGGAGCCACTCTCTTACCCTATGGATGGGAACTTCATCTCCCCCTTGTTGGTCATCAAAATAAAAAGTGAACATCATGCCACAAATGAGATATGCACAGAGCTGTGGTGCAGGATGCTGTCCAGGCCACTTCTGTGCCAGCATCAGGGCTGGTGGGCACCTGAGGCCATAATCTTCTTATTTCCAATCCTTCCATCTTATTCTTTGCAAGTCCCTCATCATTCGACTGAACAATAGCCACTGCCTATGAATCAGATCTTTGCCTCCGGCCATTTTCCCATCGCAGCTAATTGGACAGAGAGATGTGCCGCTTGAAGACCTGCCCACCGGGAGGACTTCTCTTTCTCCCTGTGTTAGGTCCCTCTGGATTGCTGCAGAGTCCCCTCTGGCCAGTCTAGCATATGTCAGCTGATGTGGGTCGATCGGTTCCACTAGACAGGCTGGGTTATAGGCCCAGGTGTCAGGGTACTGGCCTGGAGACCAGCATTGCTGCAGGGCCTTTCCTGGCTCTAAGACTCGCTCAGTTTTACAAGTCATTTAGAAAATGCGTTGGGGCAGCACACACGCAGCACACACCTCATTCTTGGAGGCCCTCTGCTTCCCAATCAACGCCTTCACTTTCAAGGAACAGACAGTAAGCTTGTGAGTCCAACGTATGATGCAATTCTACAACCCACAGGATGACATTTTAGATGTGATTTTCATTTGTGTCTGCCCTATAGCTAGAAAACACAAAAGCTTCCTTGAGGGCAATCTAATCACTGGTTATCTATCCGTGCTCTGAGCAGAAAGTTGAAACACAGTGCTTGTCATTTTCTTTCTACAAACTCTCCAGTACTGTCATAAGTAGCCATTGTACTCCTCATTCCTTCTGATAGTCATGATTACTACCTCACAGGCCAAGTGCAGCAGCCACTTGGGCTGACAATTCTCAGTGTTCAATAGGCACTTTGTCCCAGGCAACCGTAAGTGATGGTTTAAGTGATTTAATGTCCCTGCACACCAAGGCATACTACAATCTCACTGTCCCTGGCCATGAGGTTCTCACTGTGTTTAAGCCTAATCAAGTCAAACAGCCCACCCCCAAATCCCATTATTGAAGGTTTGTTTCCTGGTAGCACAGCTGATACCAAGTGCTGTATCATTCAGGGTTCATTTAGAAAAACAGAAAGTACGCTAGAAATTGCAAACAGAGGGGAGTGAATGCAGGGAGCTGATTATAAAAGTGGTGAACAGGCTGAAAGGGCAAAAAGAAAAAGATAGGAAGGGCTGGCATGGTGGCGCACACCTGTAATCCCAGCACTTTGGGAGGCTGAGGCAGACAGATCACTTCAGGTCAGGAGTTCGAGACCAGCCTGGCCAACATGGTGAAACCTCATCTCTACTAAAAATATAAAAATTAGCTGGGTGTGGTGGCAGGTGCCTGTAATCCCAGCTACTCAGGAGGCTGAGGCAGGAGAATCATTTGAGCCTAGGAGGCAGAGATTGCAGTGAGCCGAGATCACGCCACTGCACTCCAGCCTGGGCAACAAGAGCAAAACTCCATCTCAAAAAAAAAAAAAAAGTAAAAGTAAAGAAAAGAAAAGATAGGAGCCCTAGTCCTGGAGGCACAAACCAGAGGAGGTGGTGCTGCAGAGCTCAAGACTGCGTGTCCTGCTGATGTAATCCATCACTAGGCCCACTGCTGCCAGAGCCACCCACACCCTGGGTAGCTGCAGCTGGCCACTGCAGCTATTGCCAGAGTCACCAAAGGGCCGTTGAGCTGGTAGCTACCTGGTGCAGCCAGAACCTCTTTCAGAAGCAGCTTCTCCCCAGCTCCCGTCTTTTCGTCTTCACTAGCACTTTCCATTGTCGGTGCTAACTGGAAGCCAGCAGGCATGGGAGTCTAGGAGATGCAGCCAGCCAGGATCCAGCATCACACAATAGTGTTAATGGCACAGAGAGCAAACGGCCAATGGACAAATGACCTGCACAGTGCTTCAGCACTTGGACTTTTGTGCTAATCAAAGCCGTTTGAAACTCAGCTCTGTGCCCTTGAGCATGGCATTTAATTTTTCAGAGCTTTCTTTTACCCAAGGATAAAGGGGGATAATAACACCCATGGCACAGGGTCGTTGTGAGGATTAAATATGCATGTAAAAGTGTCCGTGCCAGGACCTGGACATGAGACGCCCTCCCTCTAGGGGTCCTGATGTTCCCTGGTTCAGCCTCATCCTTGACTTACTCTCTGACCTTGAACAAGTGTCTGAGTCTCTCTGGGCTCTGTTTTCTCATCTGTAAAATGAATGAGGTTGGAATAGAGGCTCCACAAGGTCCCTTTAGCCCTGTTGAGCTGTATGCTGTGAATCACTCCTTAAATGAAATGGACAGGTTGGGTCTGGCAGGAGGAATAGGAGGGTCTGATTGCTGAAAAGGAGCCCAGGGAGAAGGGAAGGCGTGCAGAGGTTGTGGCTGAGTCTGAGTGCTCTGAGCTGTGTGCTTCACTGGAGAACACGCTCACATGTCAAACAGATCGCACTTCAGCCATCTTAATGTTCCTTGCACCTCCAGGTTGCCCCTGGCAGCACTGACATGGTCTCTGTTCCCTTTGATGCGCTCACTCCCAGCGTGGCTCAGTTGACAAGAAATTGCCAGGAGCATCATTTTCCTGCACTCTGTAATCCAGAAGGAAAGGGGCCTTAAATTACATCCATCATGAAGATTAGGTTTGTAAGCCAGGGGCCTGTGAAGGACTTAAATGTCTGAGCTTGGAGAATCTTCCTATTTGGGCTGGAATTATGCGTTGAAACCTGCTGGAACTCAGGAGGTGCTGAGATGCCTGCAGAGGCCGGTATTCCTGGGAAGTACCGCCGTCCATGGGCTAAAACATAGGGCACTTTTGTCCAGCAGAGAAGGGTTCAAGGGTCTATTGTGCCACTTGCTAATTTATGCCCTTTTCTTAGCTTCTCTGAGACTCAGTTTCTTTATTTATAAAAGGAAATCATAATATGTACTGCAATTTGCACTTGAGCTGTTTTGGTTTATCCAGCATCTCTTTCTCCCTCTGTTTTTGGCGCCTATCACTCCTGTCACCCTTGCTTTGGGAAGGTAAGCTTCCTGCACCCCCCAGGCCCTGATATTCTGACCAAATTATCAGTCAGTGATTCTATCCTACCCCTCTCCTTAGAGAGAGGTATCAGCATAGACTAAACCAATCACAGCAATCCATTCCCCCAGGAAATAGTGATTGGTCCAAGTAGAGCATGTGACCAAAATCAGCCTATTAGAATCCTTGACTGGGACCATATATATGGCTATAAGTGAGAGAGCAATTCTCTTTTTCCTCTAGAATCACTAGATGGGATGATCTAAGCTTGGAGCTGCCAATGGTTATGATTCCTCTTCCACCTTCCCTTTCCTGCCTCATGAATAAATCCCATGGCAAAGAGAAAGATGCTCCTACACAGCCAGAAGCAAAATGTTGAGAAACATAAGAAGTATGAGTGATCCAGTGATGTCATTGGAGTCCCTGAGTCCAGCTGTGCCTGAGGCTATTCCCTGGTGACTCTCCCAGCTCTGTAAGCAACTAAATTTCCTCTTAGGTTAAAGCAGCTGGACTCTTTTGGTTGGAAGTCGAAGGCCCAGGGGATTTGGTAGCTCAGTAAATATTGCTTTTACTCCAGTGGTGGTCACTGCATGTCCTACCACGGCTCTTGTCACCCTAATCTCAGGTGTCCAGGGGAGCATCTGTCCCTCCCTCTTGGCTGAGAGCTCCTCAGGGGAGGTACAGGGTCTGACGTGCCCAGCATTTACTTCCATCTCAGTGCCTGGGGCATAGAAGGTGCCCAGGAAATGTCTGATGATTGAGGGAGGGAGGGAGGGAGGGAGTGATTGAGTGTTGACCCAGGTCTGCCCCCTTCCTGTCCTGGATCCTGCTCAGGCCCCTCCTCCATGACTTCTTAAACCACCCCTGTACCCATAGGCTGGTTGACTGAGTGCTTGCCATCCTCCTCTAATGTCCTCCAACATCATCCTCCAAGCTGGGAGCTCTTCATTTGTCCCATCACTCATAACACAACTGTGTTTGGACTGCGTGCTTTATTAAGCACCTAGAGGTGCTGTTCTAGCAACGAGGAGTACACATGTGATCAAGATAGACTCAATCCTGCCTTCATGGCATTTGCAATGTGGTTGAGGAGACCTATTAAGAACAAAGAAAGAGACAATGCTAGGTCCTGAGGAATGCTCTGCAAAACCTAATGCAGGGGAAGGGGAGGGAGGGTGGCACATTGGGGAGGAGCTAAGGAGTGAAGGAGACTCCATCTCTATCATCGTCTCCCCCAACCATGACTACCTGCTCCTTGCATAAGCCTGCACCTGCAGACATGAAGTCGAATCCAGGAGGGAGCAGGAAAAAATACCCTGACCTCTCCTCCTATATTCTGGTCTCCTGGCAGCACCTCCCATTGGCTGAACCCAGCAGAAGCCAGCAGTCGCTAGAATACCTAACATAGTGCATGCAGGGCAGCCTCGCTGGTGCAGAGCTGGACAGGAGGAGATGGAGAATGAATGAGGGTATAAAGAACAACCAGCCAGGGATGATTAGCAAAATATTCCCCCAAAAGCTAGTGGCATTGCTTCAGGGTGCTCATTACAGTCTGTTTCTTTATATTTTGGTATCAATTGAATGTTTCACAAACAGTGTGAATCATTTGTTTTATGAAGCTATTTTTAAAAAATAATCATGGCCTGGTGCTCAGAGACAGAAACAAGGTGACCTTGACATCATGACCCCACCTGGAAACTGGGTCTCAAAGCCACATTTGAGGCTGGGCAGGTGCAATCAAGCTGTGGTGAAAGAGCAGAATCCAGGAGCCCAGACACCCGGGCTCAGGTTCTGCTTCAGCTCCTCACCTGCAAGGTGACCTTGAGAATGTCCCTTCTCTCCCAGCCTCAGTTTCCCCAGCATGCACTCGTGATCCCTAATGGGCTTCCCAGCTCTGATGGGCCAAGAGCCCTCTGAGAAGTGAGAAGTCACTAATACTGTCAGAAGCCCGGTGTTTACTGATTATGGAAGACAGATGACTCTGAACCTACTTATACAGAGGAAGAAATTCGAATAAATGGCTCCTGGAAAGCACCCCAGGAGCATTTCCAAGATGATTCAAATGCAATGATGAGCACTTTTATTAACGTCTGCTGGGACACGAGGGAAAATCAAGGGCAGGTGCCGCCACAGCAGTTTGTGGGGGGAAGGAAGGAACCCGGGAGCGGCAGCAAAGAGCCTGGCAGTGGGGGAGGTGGGAGAGACCCGGCCGGCAGCTGGGTTGTGATCCCAGCTGTGGCCTTACTTCAGGACATGACCTTTGGTAAGCCCCTTTGCCTCTCAGGGCCTCAGTTTCCCCAGCTGTAAAATGAAGGAGTTGAACAGATCATTGCTGTGGCCCCATCCAGCCCTGTGCCCACATGGACCAAGAGATCTGGCAGGAGGCAAAATGCTGGGGAACAGAAGTTTACAGGCCTTTAGTCAGGGGGAAGCTCCCCATTAGGTTATGAGCGCAGGCCCCACAGGCTGAGCTGAAGGCCAGGCCCACTCCCAACTCTCTCCATAACTTTGGGCAGGCTCCTTTCCTCCCTGTGTCTAGGTTTCCTTCCCTGGAAAAGGAGATCGTCATGGTGATTTAAATTAAGATCTCGTTGTTTTTCTATTTGTCCTAGCTGTTATTTGTATACCTTTCTCCCTTTTCCTGCCTTCTTTTGGATTGAATATTATTTATGATTCCATATTGTCTTCTGTGTTGGCTTGTTAACTATAACTCTATGTTTTGCATTTTAGTGTTGGCTTGAGGGTTTATAGTGGACATCGTTAGCACAGTCTGCCCGAGATGTTACACTATTTCTCACAGACTTTAAGAACCTTATAGCAGTGGACTTCCACTTCTCCCCTCCCACCTTCCTACTATTGTATGTTTTACTTCTACATGATTTGTAAATATTACACTACATCATTAATTTTGTTCAACAGGTCAATATTCTCATGTGTGTGCATGTGTATGAATAAATAACTTGTTCCTCTCTATAGCTGAGCAGTATTCTCTTACATGGCTATATCACCATTTGCATTCACCTTTTGAAAGACATCTTGGTAGTTTCCAGTTTGTGGAAATTATGCATATAGCTGCTATAAATATTCATGCACATATTATTGTGTGAACAGAAGTATTCAATTTACTTAGGTAAATATCTATAAGGAGGATTTCTGGATTACATGGGAAATGTATGTTTAATTTTATAAGCAACTTGAAGACCCTCTTTTGTATATAGCCTTTACAGGATTTCAAATTTATGTATATGCTATGATAACTTTCAAAAGAGTCAATTTTGCTAAAATTCAAGACAGAATGCAAGAATACCAAGATATACTTCAATTGAATTTGATTTGGGATTTCAGGATATCTCCATGAAACAAATGTTGTCTAGTAAAATATTCAAATGGATATATTTTGATATATAAATACATCTTTTTATAAATGAATGAATGAATGACAGTGGGAATGGAATGGACGTGGGAATGGAATTGAAGGGATGGATGTGCGTAAGGGCTGAAATAGAAGCCTAAGGCTGATGTATTAGCTGAAGTAAGGAGTATAGTGATCGAAGTAGAGGGGAGACTCTCCCATGCACCACCTGTGTAGTTACCTGACAGTGCCCTTGATTTCTTCATGTGGATTCAAGTCACTGTTTAGGGTCACTTTATTTCAGTTTAAAGGAATCCCTTTTTACAGTAGATCTGCTGGGAATAGAGTCTCTCGATTCTTGTTTATCTGGGAATGTCTTAGGTTCCTCTTCATTTTTGAAGGTTAGTTTTCCTGGACATAGAATTCTTGATTAACCTTCCTTTTCTTCTGTTCTTTGTATGTGTCATCCCACGTCTTCTGGCATCCCTAGTTTTTTATGAGAAGTTAGCTACTGATCTTATTGAGGATACCTGTGGCATGATGAAGCATTTTTCTCTTGTTTTGAAGTTTCTCTCTTTGTCTTTCAACAGTTTGACTATGCTGTGTCTGTGTGTGTAGCTCTTTGAGTTTATCCTACTTTGAATTTGTTGGGCTTTATTGGATGTGTAGGTTAATATTTTAAAATCAGATTTGAGAAGTTTTTGGCCATTATTTATATGGATATAGATATAAGAGAATACAGCTCAGCTATATAGAGGAACAAGTTATTTACTCACATGCATGCACACACACAAGAATATTGACCTGTTGAACAAAATTAATGATGTAGTGTAATATTTACAAATCATGTAGAAGTAAAACATACAACAATAGTACAAAGGTGGAAGAGGAGAGGTGGAAGTCCACTTATCTTTCTTTTCTCTTTCTGAGACTCTCATGATGCATATGTTGATATGCCTGATGGTATCCCATGGATCTCTGATTCTGTTCATTTTTCTTCATTCTTTTACTTTTCTATTTCTCAGACTGCAAAATCTCCATTGACCTCTTTCCAAGTTTACTGATCCTTTCTTCTGCCGACTTAAAACTGCTGTTGAGCCCTTTTAGTAATTTTTTTAATTTCAGTTTTTGTATTTTTCAATTTCAGGATTTATATTGATCCTTTTTTAAAAATATAATTTCTATACCTTTGTTGCTTTTCTTTATTTGGTGAAGCACTGTTCTTACATTTTCCTTGAATTATTCGAACATATTTTAAATACCTGGGTTAGTCTGTTGCTTACCCCAACTGTTTACCACTGTCTCAGCCTAGAACAAATAAGTCTCCAAGTCTCTAGCAGGAGCTCTGTGTGAGAGTTGGGTCTTGCCTTCAGCCCGTAACCAGGCAGTTTATTTATTTGCCTTAGCCTTCACAAAGCCTCAAAGACTCAAAGTCAGCCAGAGGTGAGAGCTTAGCATCTTCTTGGGTCTCTCCTGAGCATGTGCATAACCCTACATATGCTCATGGCATTCTAGATTCCCAGGAATACCTTGGAGCTTTTCAGAGCCCCTATGAACAACTCATTCCCCAGTCTTGCCTTTTAAGCTTTTGGGTTAGTATGTTACTTACCCCAACTGTTTTCCACTGTCACTGTCTCAGGCAGTCACCAAGCCAAATGATTGGCTACAATTGTTTTTGATAATTGCTTCCCTAAAAAGGTTTTTGTTTGTTTGTTTGTTTGTTTGTTTGTTTGTTTTATACTGGGTGAGCTCTGATTCAGGTAAAATAAAGACAGCCTTACAAGTGGGATCTTCCAGGGAACCACCAGACAGGTGAAATAACCAGTTATCTGAGAATGTGGCTTTGAAGAAACTCCAACCCCATTCTGCTCTCTCCTGGCTGCCAGACTGCTGGCTTCCCTGTGACTCTGGACTATTGCTATTCAAGGCTACCATGAAACTGGAGAGCAGGGGATGGGACTACAGCCAGATAACATGCCTCAAAGCCCACTGTCTTACCAAGATCCCTTTTTTTTCCTGAACAAATGTGCCCTGGATTGCAGCAAGCCTTTGGTTAATTTTCCAAGTTCTGAAAAAGTTTATTCTGAAAATTTTTGCCAGTATTCTTACTTTTTTTAATGAGACTTTTCAGAGGCTCTTGCTTTATCCTGTCCCCTAATGTCACTTATTTACAGTGTTCTGATTAGAAATCTATTGTCACCCTTTTCTTTGTTTTTACATCCTTATCTTTGCTTCTTTATGCCTAATTTGTAATTTTCGCCTCTCTGGCAACTTTTATAGGTTTTGAATAATTTGATTGTGATGTGCCTTGCTATCATTTTTTTCATGTTTCTAATGCTTGTAATGTATTGAACTTCTTGGATCTCCGAATTAATAATTTTTGTCAAATTTGGAAATTTCTCAGCCACATTTGTTTTCATAATTTTGTTATATCCTCTCGCTGTTCCTCTCCTTCATTGCATGCTGGATATTTTTGTTTTTTCTGTAAATATTTATAGTATGTGTTCTAAGATGTAAATTATTTTTCAAAAATAGCTTGATCCTTTTGGCTGTCATTTTTAAGACTTGTTAGGCAGGCCAGAGCAGTGTTCAGTCTAGGACTAATTTTTCCCCATTATTAAGGCAAGATCCTTCCGAGTACCCCATGAGTTATGACGTTTTCCAGTCTGGCTGGTTGGAAACGGTATTATTCCTAGCACTGTGTGAGCGTCACAGATGACTTCCCCTTCTAACCCTTCGGAATGATTCTTTCTCCATCCTCAGGCGGTCTCCCCACATGCTTGTACTGATTGCTACTCAGCTGAAGACTTCAGGAGGATCCTGCGCAGATCTCTGGAGTTCTTTCTGTGCAATGCCCCTCCTTTTGTTCCTCTGTCCTGTGAACTCTCCTTAGACTCTCAGCTCCATTTCCTCATCTCAGAGAGTCCTCCAGACTCCATCTGGACTCTCAGTCCCTACACCATGTCTAGGAAACTCACTCCAGGCAGTAAGCTGAGGAATCATGAGGCTCACTTTATTTGCTTCCCATCTCTCAGGGATCACTGTGTTTTGTTGCCTGATGTCAAATGTTTTGCAAAGCATTTTCAAATATATTTTGTCTGTTTTTTCTGTTGCTTCAGGCGGGAGAATAATCCAGCTCCTGTTACTCTGTTGTAGAAGCAGAAATCTAAAGAAATCCCTATTTCCTCCATGTACTTGAGTTCTTGATCTTCCAAGCAAGGTAGGCACTGCTATTGCGGCCAGTATTTGGTAAGTCTGAGGCACAAACCCAAGTCTATCTAACTCCTGAACATTCCCTATCTGTAAATGTTCCCTCCCACCCCATCCATGGCTTTCCTCAAAAACAACATGACCTGGCCGGCCGGGTGTGGTGACTCACGCCTGTAATCCCAGCCCTTTGGGAGGCTGAGGCGGGTGGATCACCTGAGGTCAGGAGTTTGAGACCAGCCTGGCCAACATGGTAAAACCCCTCTCTATTAAAATACAAAAATTAGCCAGGTTTAGTGGCATGTGCCTATAATCCCAGCTATTCGGGAGGCTGAGGCAGGAGAACTGCTTGAGCCCAGGAGGCGGAGGTTGCAGTGAGCCGAGATCATGCCACTGCCACTGCACTCCAGCCTGGGCGACAGAGCAAAACTCCATCTCAAACAAACAAACAAACAAACAAACAAAAAAAACCCAACATGACCCATCATGTAAGGGGCTTTGTTTTTTTTTTTTTGTTTTTGGTGGTGCGTTGTGCAGAGATTTGAGATGAAGGTTGAACCAGCAAAAGTTTTTATGACCGCCTTGTCCCAGCATGAAGACCAGAGGGCCAGAGCCACCTGCTGACATCTGCTGAGTATTGCTTGAAGTGCCTCTGAGAGGGGGCAGATTGTGCTGAGACATTGTGGTGAGAGTGGGTGAGGAGTGGATTAGCCTATGCTCACACTTGGGAGCAGGACAGATATCAAGAGGAGCGTTTTGTGAAATGGAATGTGTACTAACTGTATTCTTCAAAAGTGATCAGAGACAGGAGGGCACTTCCAGGTGTGGGGCCTGCGGAACACAGGGGCTCCTGCAGAGTGTGTGGGCAGGGAGATGCCGTGGGGGGCAGCAGGAATAACTGAGTCCAGACACAGTGGTGAGCAGAGAAGAAACCCCTGCTCCTAGGAACCTGCTGCCCTCACCTCAATGTGGTCCCGCAGCCCCTGAGGCCAGGTCTGCACTGACAAATGACCTATGTGAATCAGCCCAGCTTCTGTCGAAGGCTGGCCTTGCATGGAAACCAAAGAGGGTGACCTCACCCTCCTCTTCCATGAGAGGGGTACAGTACCCACTTTCCACAGGTGTGGGGATGCATTCCATTAGCCAGCCACAGAGTGAGGACTTCTGGCTTTTTAGGTGTAAGGAATGGGGTGTAAGAATCTGGGACAACCCCTCTGTCTACGCTCTGCCCTCAGAGACCCTTTCTGGGTCCCCTAACACACTGGCACCCCAACTCCTCTTGCATTCATCTTTTCATTAAACTTTGCTAATCCGGACTCTTCACAGAGACTCTTCCAGGCTCCCAGGAAAAGGAGGCAAATCAGTCTGGTCCTTGCCCTTTAGGTCCTCTGAGATCAATGCAGGAGCCTTCTCAGAAACAGACAGGCATCCACAGTGTGCTAAGAGCAGCCCAGCACCAGGCAACACTCTGCAGCACTCGTTAAGTACCAGGCACTGTTCACTCTATGTGTATCATTTCACGGAACCCTCTCCACAACTTATGTGCATCACATGGCTTCCTGGGCCCATTCTCATTTGTAAATCAAGGCTATTTTCTTTCTCCACATGGCCAGACTTTTTACCCTATACCTGCATAAGAATGCAATACATTCACGAGAATGTACTCATACACATTAATTAGCCATACAAAAGGAAAGAAAAAAATGAGTGGTATTAATGGTCCCTTCCAGTCCTGATTGGCCAAAGACCTCTGATTCTGGACTTCTCAGGAGTGGACAAAGTCGGGTCTGGGTCTGGGGCGAAGTGAGGCTCCTGGGGATGGCCCTGGAGGACATCTATCCTTGGAAACTGGAAGTTGTCTCACTGAGTACATTGAGTCATTTAGCCTCCACTTTGGTCTTCACCTCTTACCCAGCTGACAACAAGGCTTCTTGGTCCCTCTGAGTCTGATACACAGAGGCTCATCTTGCCTTGTCCACTGTGCTGCAGGCTCACTGGCATTATTTGGGGCTTCTGTCAATCTTTATTCCAAGTCTTCTCCTTTGGCCAAAAATGTGCTTTCCTTATTAGTACACTTGCAGTTCCAGGGATGAAAATCTAACCCCTACAGGTTTAAATAAAACAGAGAAGAAATGAGGCATCTTATCGGCCCATTCAACTAAGACATCCAAGAGTTGATGGCTTTGAGCACAGCTGAATGCAGTGGCTTAAGGGCTATCATCTTATAATCTTGCCTTTCCATCTCTTGACCAGTGCTTCTACATTGAGTTAATCCTCAGCCATGCTCTCCCTTCTGGGTGGCAAATGCTATCCTATGGAAATCCCCACATTTATGCCACACTGGCTTCACCTCTCTCCTGATAATTTTAGCAAAAGTTCTTGGTATGTGATATGGTTTGAATGTGTTTTCCTTCCAAATCTCATGTTGAAATGTGAACCCCAGTATTGGAGGTGGGGCTTGGTGGGAAGTGTTGGACCATGGAGGTGGATCTTCATGAATCACTTAGCTCCATCCCCATTGTAATGAGTTACTGTGAGATCTGATTGTTAAAAAGTCTGGGACCTCCCCCTCTTTCTCTTGCTTCCTCTCTCCATGTGACATACCTGCTCCCTCTTCACCTTTTGTCATAAGTAAAAACTTCCTGAGGCCTCACCAGAAGCTGAGTAGATCCTGGGGCCATGCTTGTACAGCCTGCAGAACTGCCCTTCCTCATCCTCTCTGCCCCTCTCCTGACTGCCTCTTTCCTTCCTCCTACCCCTCTTTCTCTGCCTCTGTCCCATACTCTCTCCTCCCTCTCCCCATGTCCTGGCCCTCCCCAGCTAATTAAATGCCACTGTGGAAACTGTTTTATTTGCATATGGCTCAGGGGCCATGGAGGGCCAGCAGTTGTGTGTTCATTAAATGGCTCCATGTACAGGGATGTAATGAGCCAGTTTTATTACATCACCGTGGTTCATCTGTGAGATGATATTGTATTCATTGGGAAGAAAGAGAACCACTCAAGCCTGAGTGTCTGGGGTTGGAGGGGTGAGCAGGGGAGGACTTATCCTCTCTGACTCAGGAAATGGCCTGGAGGTAGGAAGGGAGGCCAGGCTGGGCCGGTGGCCCCTGTTACTGCCACCCTAACTGTGATGGTCAGAACTCTCCTCTGGTTTTGACTATAGCAATGGCTGATGGTCCCAACCCAGGGGTCCAGAACTGCTGGGTGCTGACTGCAAGGGGCCCTGACTTCACCTGGGTACCAGATGCTATTTGTAGACAGAATGATTGGCCTGCCACATAACAGAGCACCATTTTACTATCCGCATGTGCTCCTGAGAAGCATTTCTGCATTTCTAGCAGCCTTTGTCCATTGCGTATTTCCTCCGTCATTAGGATCTAATGGTAGCTGCTGGCTAGTGATAAAATAATAGCAGCCACCATTCCTCAAGTACCTACTGTGTGCTGGGGCGCTGGGCTTAGTGATTTACTTGGGATATCTCATTTAATCCCTACAACATCCACTGAGGGGAGGGGCTGTTATCGTCGTTTTTATGGATGAGGAAATTGAGGCTCAGAGAATTAAAGTGCCATGTCCAAAGACACACAGGCAGATTGTGGCGAACAGAGGATTTGATCTCAGGCCTGCCCAACACCACGGTCCTCACCACTGCTCTCTGCTACCTCCAATTTACAACGACAGCTCATAGCAAGTGGGAGTCCCACACTTTTATTATATGTTAAAAACATTCCTCATGGTCAAATAGATTATGACAAATGATGGTTCCTGCAGGAGGCTCGCCTTCTTCTCTGGGGTTAACTCGGAATGGGCTGTAAGGCATCTGAGCTGATTGAGATCAGGGTGCACCTGTCCATATGTATGAGGAAGAAGGCAGTGTCTTGGGGTCTGGCAGTAAAAGGAGAAACAGCTGGGGCTGGGGAGATTCTGGCCTGGGGATTGGGAAGGTGGGTCTGAGCTGTGGCTGTGTCTCCAACTCACTGAGTGACAGTCAACAAATTCAACACTCCACAAGTGCCTATTGCGCACCTAAGTGCCAGGCTGGTTCTGGGCACTGGCGATACAATGGTGGACGAAGCCATTCCTGCCCTCAAGCCTGTGGCATTCCAGGGCAGGGTGGACAGAGTCCCTGCCCCTCTGTGGGCTCAGTTTACTCATCTCTGTACAGAGCAGACTGGGACATAAGCTCAAGTGTCTTCATGAGTCAAGTAGGTAACTCAAGTGACCCATATAAGTTGGGATGAGGGAGACCAGGCTTCCAACCACAGAGATGGCTGCAGCTCAGCTCCTGCCACTGTTGCTATAAGCATGCCTAACAGTGTGTCTGTGTGGTGACAGCCTCCATATATCAAAGACTTCCTACAACCACGGTCAAGGAGGGTCTCTCAGGACAACCATTGCATGGTGGGGGATGACAATAACAAGCCCCCCTCAATCCAGGGGTACACTGGGCTGTCAGAGTCCAAGCCCTATGAAAAGATGGGGCAGCTCAGGGAGAGGTGGACAGGCAGAACCAGCCCTGCCAAGCCTCTGCCCGATGCCCACACTGCTGTGCAGATGGGCAGCCCTGGGCAGGGAGAGGTACTGTCAACAGGAAGGATCCAAAGATGGCCCTGGGCCCTCCTGAGTCACGGGGTTCAGGGCACATGTGTGTGTGTTCATGTGTGCTTGTGTGTGTGTGTGTGTGTGTGTGTGTGTGTGTATGTGAAGGTGAGATACGGGTCAGAGCAGGAGGAGATCAGGGCAGACCCCGGAGGAAACCACAAGGTCCTTCACTGGCCACAGTGATGCAGAGATGGCCTGCAGAGGTCTGGAGGGGCCATTAAGAGAAAAGGCTGGACAATGACCTTGAAACCACACCAGCACACAACCATAAAACAACTAGTTCTATTAAGTATTTCTGTGAGCCTGGCTCTGTTCTAGAACTTTATAAGTATCTTACTGAGTCCTTACAACAATCTCAGAGGGGAATTACTATAATTAATTCATTCTGCAGGAAGGAAATCCAAACACATTAGGCTAAGTTCTCTGCTGAAGGTCACCGGGCTGGTGTGAGGCCGAGGAGGCTTTGAGTCCTGGCTGTATGGCTTCCAAATGCACACTTTCCTAAAACTGGGCTCATGGCACCACCTTCCTACAGTACCACATATATGTGTAAAAGCCCTGTGTGTCAGGCACTGTGAAGGGGTTTTACTCACGTCATGTAACCCCAGCAACAACTGAGGAAGGGAGTGCTCACCGCTCCCACTTTACAGATAAGAAGACTGAGACTCAGGAGACAAAGGGGCTGTCAGAGACTTGCCCGGGGCCAGCTCAGCTCTCTGTGGCCCCTTTGGGTTCTTGGGGGTCTGGCTCCAGAGCCTCCTCCTCCAGACACTGTGCCCTGCTGGGTGGGGTAGGGAAGAAGCTTGTTTCCTAGTTTCTGATAGTCTGAACTTCACTATGACAGTTCCTAGGGGCCTGGAGACACCTTCAGGAGGCCACAAATCGGGGCTGGGGCCTCTGGGTTAAGCCTGGAAGAATCCCATTTCCTTTCCCCAGGGGTCTCCCCAGTCTCAATAGACTCTGGGTCACCTGAGCTAATAAGGCCAGTCCCCTCCCCTGTTCAACCTCGCTTTGTTAGAAATTAGACATATTGCCTGGGTGCAGTGGCTCATGCCTGTAATCCCAGCACTTTGGGAGGCCAAGGCGGGTGAATCACTGGAGGTCAGGAGTTCCATAACAGGCTGGCCAACATGGTGAAACCCCTTCTAACCAAAAATGTGAAAAATTAGCCAGATGTGGTGGTGCACGCCGGTACTCCCAGCTACTTGGGAGGCTGCAGCAGGAGAATCACTTGAACCTGGGAAGGGGAGGTTGCAGTGAGCCAAGACCGTGCCACTGCACCCCCCCACCAAAAAAAAGAAAGAAATTAGACACATGAAAGACTTCTGCTGACCCCTTAGATCACAGCAGAACTTTAGGCCCCAGAGCCCCCTCACTCTGCCAAGGCCCTTTCCAACTTCAAGATTTATTAACTCATCCACAGGGAAGCGGCTGTATTTCCAACAGTCCCTGGACACATGCCGCACCTGTGCCTGATGTCCCGGCATACAGCGGCAGCGGCCAGGCCAGTCCTGCCCATGGGGGCTCCGTGTTCTCTCCTGAACTGCAGTGGAGGCAGAACCCGTGACTGGCAGGCTCTGCTCTCCCCGAGGGCAGAGAGGCATGTGCAAGGAGGGGACTTGGAGGAAAGCCACGGGGCAGGCATAGAGGAGGCAGTTGGGGCAGGAAAAGGGAGACCTCCAATGGGCTAGAGGGGAGAACTCACCTCTCCTGAGCCCCTGCTATGTGTCTAGCATCTACGTGCACCCCTCATCCAAGCCTCACCACCTCAGTAGGCAGATGTCACTCTTGCCATTGTGAGATTATGCCCAATGTGCAGATGAGGATATCAAGGCTCAGAGAGGTTAAGTGACCTGCCTAAGGTCACACTCCTTGGCTGTAATAGGGACAGGGATTCAAACCCAGCTGGTGAGCCTGAAGTCCATCCTCTTCCTCCCAGTCACATTGTTTAGATTCACTCTTCACTTCATAGGGGTGCCTGTGGCTCCCTCCACCTCTGTTCCCCCCACCGCCCACCTCTCATCTACCTCCCTATCCCTACAAAGCTGCCCTGCAGCTCCCTAGGGAAAAGAAGCCTCAGTAAATCCCAGCCTTCAATAAGGAGGATCTGAGATGATCCCTCAGGAGAAGCAAACATTTCCCGGCAGAGTAAATCACTGAGGCACCTTAGTACTTGCAGGTGCAGCCAGCTGCCCTCCCTCCCCTGGAAGTTTGTAAATCAAACCTTAGACCTAGACACAAATAATCTGCCGGGAAATAAATAAGGCAGAAAGCAAGGGGGACATGCAGGGAGAAGAGCAGCTCCCCAAGCCAGGCCCTGGAGGGCTTCTGAGATGAAGGTGAGGGGCACAGTGTGGCTGTTGAGGGACCACTGCTCCCACCTGCCACCCCAGGGGATTGGGCCAGAGGCTTCCTGAGGTCCCTGCCAGCCCCGGAATTCTGTGTCTCCCTGACCCAGTGTCTGGGAACAGCTGGGGAAAAGGGTCTGGGCTCAGGGATGGAGGCTGGAGAGTGGGCTTGAAGTCCCCAGCAGCTCTGAGCTAAACCCTGGCTGGGGCATTTGGTGGGGCAGGAGGCTCTGGTGGTAGCAGAGGACAGGATGGGGTGGGTGTGCCTGCCTGTGGCCCTGGGCAGCAGCCAGGAGGAAGCCAGAGGAGCAGAACTCAGCATCCTGGGCTGGGAGTTCAGACCTGGTCAGTTCTGGGTCTGCTGCGAATTTCCTGTGTGACCTTGAGCAAGTCATGTGGCCTCTCTGAGCCTCAGTTGCCTCATCTGCAAAGTGGAGATGATTATTCCTGCCCTTGATGCAGGTGTGTTGGGAGGACCTACTGAGGTCAGGGAGGGAAGAGCCAATTGGGAAGAGCAGCCAGGAGCACAGGGGCGGGGCCTGGCTGCCTACCTGGTCAGGGCCTGGCCCTGCTCCACCCTCCTCTGCCCCCAGTCTCCTGGTGACTGGCCAGGCCCTGGCATCCCCACCCCTGAAAGCCCAGTTGATTGGCAGAGGTGAGGGCTTTATGCAAATGAGGCTGCCTCCCCTCTCTGCTCCTCCTTTTCCCCAAGGCCACCATCACTGGGGCCTCCCACTTAGCTTGAGTTTCCCAGGTAGGGGCAGATCCTTGTAAAACATTTGATTTCTCATCTAGGTGCACGGCAGCTCAGCTGTCTCTCCCAGGATCCATGCTGCTCCTAGCCCCGTTCTGGTCCTGTGTGCCCCCTGGAAGAGCAGCCCTCAGCTTCCCCTTTCTGATGAGCTGTGTGAATCTGGGTGGGTCACTTCACCTCTGAGCCTCAGTCTCCTCCTCTGTTCGATGGGGATAACAGCACCTACCTGTCATCCTTGTTCTCTTCATGAACAGGCTCTTTTGGTTCTTCCTCAAGTGTTTCTGTGGAGCCTCCTGTGTGCCAGGCCCTGGTCTGGGCACTGAGGACTGGTGTGGAGGTGGGCAGCAGAGACAGTGCCCTGCTCTTGTGGGTCTTTCTTGGGGGTAGATGCAGTATGGAGCTGGCTGGGAAGGTGTCCATTAGCTGCCAGGAGCTGAGGCACTGCAGTGTAGGCGGGTGACCCATCCAAGGCCACACACCATCATTGGAGCCCTGGACAGGCTAGGGGAGGGGAGACATATGACACCACCCAGGCAGGAGACTCACTGCACCACCCTACTGATTTTCAGTTCCCTCATTCCAGTGAAGTCACCCTTTCTCTGAGAACATGGTGGAGGCCAAGCCCCGGTTGGCTCCTTTTGCTACCTCAGGCCTAGCCAAAGCCCTTGGGCTGGGCAGATGAAGGTCACCTGGTCAAGTGGGTCCCCAGAAGAGCAGCTCTTTATCTCCTGTATCTAAGCTTCCCGTCTCCCCGCCCCACTCCCAGCCCCAGAACTTCCCACAGAATTACCTAGGAATGGCGGGAGGGGAGCTGGATCTTGTTATCAGAGCATTCATAGCTTCCCCTGACACCGCTTCCAGGCCTTCCTTACAGAGCCCCGCTCCCCACCACTGATAAGAGAATTGTTAATGATCATAATCATCATCTGAAAAGCTGGGTTCCTGCCACAGATAATTACAATAATATTCTGCTCCACTTTGTCTTCTCCCTTTATATGTGATGAGGAACTTCATGGCACACCTGGAGACAAGAGTTGAGGGGAGGCCCCCAAGGGGTGGTCTGTGCAGGAAGGTGGCAGGTGTGAATGTGAACATGGGAACCCCTCTGGGGGAAGGGCCCCTCAGTCATGTACCCGTATGCACTGTGTGCCTGAAAGCCTGTGCCTGTGGGGCATGTGCTTGTGTGTGCAGTGACTGGGCTGGTGGGGGCCAGGCAGGACCCTGGCAGGGGAAAAGCATGGAAGGTGGGGGCAGTGACAGGTGATGGTGTGAGGGTACCTGGGGTGTGTGTGATGGGTGTAGGGTGCAGATGCAGGTCTGTTCCTGGGGTAACAGCCAGGGCCTGGAGGTTGCAGATGCCCCACTTCCTGATTGTTTATTTTACCTCTAAACCCTTTTTTCTCACCTGCAAACCTCCTGCCCCAGACTGATTGTGAGTTGTGGGAATTGTGGTTGGCTGTTCACACAGGCAACTGCTCAGAGAGGGTGAGTTATTAGTATTTGTCAAGGTGGCAGGTAAGGGGGTAAGGTGACCAGCCATCCCAGTTAGACCATATCTGAGGGGTTCTCTGGGATATGGAACTTTCAGTGTTAAAACCTGGACAGTTGGCCATCCTACTTGGGTGGGGGTCAGTGTGGTGACCTCTCTGGTGACAGGGCATGACCTGTGGGTGATGATGTTTCAGGATCCTTGGGGTGTTGCTTTTTTGGCTGGAAACCTCTGTGGCTGGTGGCACCTTTGCCCAAGTTTTGCTCAGGCCTGCTGGGCTCATTCTGTCCACTTGGCCTGTCAGGCTGCACTTGGCTCATGCTACCAACCTGGATCCCATGCCTGCCAAGGGCAAGCCAGACGTGGAGCAGCAAGGGGTGTGTGAGCAAGTGAGCATGGGGTCCAGCCACTGTGCAATTAGACATGCCAGCTGCTGCAGCGAGGTGGGCAGCTCCAGGTGCAGGCACAGGTGCCAGCTCTCTGTGAGGCTACAGCTGGACCAGGTGCACCACATGCAGCTTCTACAGTTGCCACTGGGGAACATGGTGGTTTCTGGAAGCATGGAGACTCCAGGAACCACAGGGCCCCAAAAAGGGAGTCACAGCCCTTGCTTGGGGAGCTCCCAGATCTGGGCTCCCCAAATGGCCATAGCTCTTCTCTCTTTCTCTTCACCTGCAATGTGGCAAGCAAGGGGTGTTTCAGCCTTGTTTCTGTTACAGCTCTTTCAGCCCCACCATTTGGTAGGTCCTGAGTTCTTGTCCTGTGTCTAGGAAGAATGAGGTATGCAGACAAGTGGAGCAAGATGAAGAGGAGTTTTATTGAGTGATAGAATAGCTCAGAGGAAGCCCTGGAGTGGGTAGTCCCTCTCTGCAGGCAGGGTGTCCTGATGAGTGTTCAGCTCTCAGCAGAGGGGAGGCCCTGGAGTGGGTAGCTCCTGTCTGCAGCTGGTCATCCCAACATCTGCTCAGCTCTGGCTGAGCCTGGCGCTTTTATGGGCCTCAGAGGGGAGAAAGTGCATGCTGATTGGTCCATGGGTGGCCATGGGCAGGCCTGGAAAGGGCACTACAAGTTCTCACTCTGATCCATGTGACTGGCAGCCTGGCCCCCAGCCTTCATGCCCTCACTAGCCTGAAGGTAGGGCCTCACCAGGGACCTGCCCCCTTCCACCCAAGAAGCTGTCTGCTTTCTGCTGCCTTTCATGGACCCCAGGCTGTAGGTGCCAAGGGATGTCTGCAGGCCAGTACCAAGCTGCCCTCAGTCCCCCTCAGCTTCCCTCCTATGGTCATCAGTGCCCAAAGTCTGGAGGGGGCCTAGGTGGCAGGGGTCTAGTGTGTCAGCACTGCCCTGAGCATGTGCACACCCAGTCAGGCTGTGACAGTGCCCAGGCTCAGGCTCGAACTTGCTCTAAGATCAGAGCATGCGCTGACAGCAGGGAGCAGCCAAGCAGCAGGAGCAGGCACATCCAAACCTGCGAGGGCAGGAGGGCCTTCCCAGGCCCCCAAGAATGCAGAGATATCTGGGTCTGGGTCTACAGCTGTGGTTTGGACAGCTACAGCTGTGCTCAGGGGGGCGGGCCTCCTGCCTGCTTCATGGAGTGAGAGGTTCTGGTCTGCAGCTCTGACTTGGGAGGCCAGCTGCACCCGGAAGTGTGGGGCTTCTGCTTGCTTCCAGCCCCCCAAGAGCACAGGGAGGCCCAGGTCTGCAGCCATGACTTGGGTGGCTGCAGCTGCACATGGGGAGCTTTCACCCCACCAACTCTGAAGGGGCAGGGCTCCCACTTGTCGTAGGCTCCTGCTGGCTCCACAGAGTGTGAAGGCCTGGCCGTGCCTCTCTGCTGCAGCCAGTGTGATGGCAGCGGCTGCTTCAGATGGGCCACCACTGCCATCAGTGAGAGGTCAGGTTGTGGGGAAGAGGAAGCAGAGCTTGCCTTGGTTAGGGGCCCAGTTCACCCTGTGCATAGTGACCTGCCCGTAGGCCCCCAAGGTGGCCTGATGGCTGTGGCCTGCACCTGCACAGGGGTTTCCCATCTGACCTGGTGGCTCATCAAGGGCCACCTGCCCAAGAAGCAGTGTGTGGATGGTGGCTCAGGGTTGGGGCTGGATGGTCTCTAATGCTGACTCCACCTCCACACTGGAATCTCCTCCTTCTATTTTTGCCTTTGCCTTCTCCCCTTTCCCAACTCAGTGGTATATTTGTAAATGTTTAACAACTGGCTCTTCAGGAAAAAAAAGCCCTGAGTGGTAGTGTCTGCCCATCTCCGTGGTGTAAGTACTTCCACCACGGTCAATTTCAAGCTCTCAGTGAATTGTCACTAAACAGGAAGTTTGGGAGAGAAACAGAGTAACACGCTATGATACAGTGTTTCCACCATACAATAGCTGTAACTAACCTCAAATAGATTAACCTCAATAGATAAGATAGATGTAAATAATCTCAAAGGCATATGCAATAGTACAGTTTTAAAAGAGAATTGGGAGTTAATGAATTCTGAGTACTTGTTACCTTTGTAATTTTTTCATCAGATGTTAATATAATTTAATTTTTAATAGTGGTCTGTGTTTAATAACCTCCTGACAAAATTCTTTAAAGTTTACCCGCTCTCCCGTCTCCCTCTCCCATCTCCCTCTCCCTCTCCTGTCTCCCTCTCCCGTCTCCCATCTCCCTCTCCCGTCTCCCTCTCCCGTCTCCCGTCACCCATCTCCCGTCTCCCGTCTCCCTCTCCCGTCTCCCTCTCCCTCTCCTTTCCACGGTCTCCCTCTCATGCCGGGCCAAAGCTGGACTGTACTGCTGCCATCTCGGCTCGCTGCAGCCTCCCTGCCTGATTCTCCTGCCCCAGCCTGCCGAGTGCCTGCGATTGCAGGCGCGCGCCGCCATGCCTGACTGGTTTTCATGTTTTTTTGGTGGGGACGGGGTTTCACTGTGTTGGCCGGACTGGTCTCCAGCTCCTAGCCGCGAGTGATCCACCAGCCTTGGCCTCCCAAGGTGCTGGGATAGCAGACAGAGTCTCGTTAACTCAGTGCTCAATGGTGCCCAGGCTGGAGTGCAGTGGTGTGATCTCGGCTCGCTACGGCCTCCACCTCCCAGCCGCCTGCCTTGGCCCCCCCAAAGTGCGGAGATTGCAGCCTCTGCCCAGCCGCCACCCCGTCTGGGAAGTGAGGAGCGTCTCTGCCTGGCCGCCCATCGTCTGGGATGTGAGGAGCCCCTCTGCCTGGCTGCCCAGTCTGGAAAGTGAGGAGCGTCTCTGCCCAGCCGCCATCCCACCTGGGAAGTGAGGAGCGCCTCTTCCCGGCCGCCATCCCATCTAGGAAGTGAGGAGCGTCTCTGCCCGGCCGCCCATCGTCTGAGATGTGGGGAGCGCCTCTGCCCCGCTGCCCCGTCTGGGATGTGAGGAGCGCCTCGGCCAGGCCGCGACCCCGTCTGGGAGGTGAGGAGCGTCTCTGCCCGGCCGCCCCATCTGAGAAGTGAGGAGACCTTCAGCCTGGCAACCGCCCCGTCTGAGAAGTGAGGAGCCCCACCGCCCAGCTGCCACCCCGTCTGGGAAATGAGGAGCGTCTCCGCCCGGCAGCCACCCCATCCGGGAGGGAGGTGGGGGTCAGCCCCCCGCCAGGCCAGCGCCCCGTCTGGGAGGGAGGTGGGGGGTCAGCCCCCTGCCGGGCCAGCCGCCCCGTCCGGGAGGGAGGTGGGGGGGGTCAGCCCCCCACCCGGCCAGCCGCCCCGTCCGGGAGGGAGGTGGGGGGCTCAGCCCCCCGCCCGGCCAGCCGCCCCATCCGGGAGGTGAGGGGCGCCTCTGCCCGGCCGCCCCTACTGGGAAGTGAGGAGCCCCTCTGCCCGGCCATCCGCCCCGTCTGGGAGGGAGGTGGGGGGGTCAGCCCCCTACCCGGCCAGCCGCCCCATCCGGGAGGGAGGTGGGGGGCTCAGCCCCCCACCCGGCCAGCCACCCCGTCCGGGAGGTGAGGGGCGCCTCTGCCCGGCCGCCCCTACTGGGAAATGAGGAGCCCCTCTGCCCGGCCAGCCGCCCCGTCCGGGAGGGAGGTGGGGGGGCTCAGCCCCCCACCCGGCCAGCCACCGCGTCCAGGAGGTGAGGGGCGCCTCTGCCCGGCCGCCCCTACTGGGAAGTGAGGAGCCCCTCTGCCCGGCTAGCCACCCCGTCCGGGAGGGAGGTGGGGGAGGTCAGCCCCCCGCCCGGCCAGCCGCCCCGGCCGGGAGGGAGGTGGGGGGCCCAGCCCCCCGCCCGGCCAGCCGCCCCGTCCGGGAGAGAGGTTGGGGGGTCAGCCCCCCACCCAGCCAGCCGCCCCGTCCGGGAGGGAGGTGGGGGGTCAGCCCCCCACTCGGCCAGCCGCCCCGTCTGGGAGGTGAGGGGCGCCTCTGCCCGGCCGCCCCTACTGGGAAGTGAGGAGCCCCTCTGCCCAGCCAGCCGCCCCATCTGGGAGGGAGGTGGGGGGGTCAGCCCCCCACCCGGCCAGCCGCCCCATCCGGGAGGGAGGTGGGGGGGTCAGCCCCCTGCCTGGCCAGCCGCCCCATCCGGGAGGGAGGTGGGGGGCTCAGCCCCCCACCCGGCCAGCCACCCCATCCGGGAGGTGAGGGGCGCCTCTGCCCGACCGCCCCTACTGGGAAGTGAGGAGCCCCTCTGCCCAGCCAGCTGCCCGGGCCGGGAGGGAGGTGGGGGACTCAGCCCCCCGCCCGGCCAGCCGCCCCATCTGGGAGGGAGGTGGGGGGGGTCAGCCCCCCGCCCAGCCAGCCGCCCCGTCTGGGAGGGAGGTGGGGGGGTCAGCCCCCCGCCTGGCCAGCCGTCCTGTCCGGGAGGGAGGTGGGGGAGTCAGCCCCCCGCCCGGCCAGCCGCCCCATCCAGGAGGGAGGTGGGGGGCTCAGCCCCCCACCTGGCCAGCCACCCCGTCCGGGAGGTGAGGGGCGCCTCTGCCCGGCCGCCCCTACTGGGAAGTGAGGAGCCCCTCTGCCCGGCCAGCCGCCCCGTCCGGGAGGGAGGTGGGGGGGGTCAGCCCCCCGCCCGGCCAGCCGCCTCGGCCGGGAGGGAGGTGGGGGGCCCAGCCCCCCGCCCGGCCAGCCGCCCCGTCCGGGAGGGAGGTTGGGGGGTCAGCCCCCCGCCCAGCCAGCCGCCCCGTCCGGGAGGGAGGTGGGGGGGTCAGCCCCCGACTCGGCCAGCCGCCCCATCCGGGAGGTGAGGGGCGCCTCTGCCCGGCCGCCCCTACTGGGAAGTGAGGAGCCCCTCTGCCCAGCCAGCCGCCCCGTCTGGGAGGGAGGTGGGGGGGTCAGCCCCCCGCCCGGCCAGCCGCCCCGTCCGGGAGGGAGGTGGGGGGGTCAGCCCCCCGCCTGGCCAGCCGTCCTGTCTGGGATGGAGGTGGGGGAGTCAGCCCCCCGCCCGGCCAGCCACCCCATCCGGGAGGGAGGTGGGGGGCTCAGCCCCCCACCCGGCCAGCCACCCCGTCCGGGAGGTGAGGGGCGCCTCTGCCCGGCCGCCCCTACTGGGAAGTGAGGAGCCCCTCTACCCGGCCAGCCACCCCGCCCGGGAGGGAGGTGGGGGGGGTCAGCCCCCCGCCCGGCCAGCCGCCTCGGCCGGGAGGGAGGTGGGGGGCCCAGACCCCCGCCCGGCCAGCCGCCCCGTCCGGGAGGGAGGTGAGGGGGTCAGCCCCCGACTGGGCCAGCCGCCCCGTCCGGGAGGTGAGGGGCGCCTCTGCCCGGCCGCCCCTACTGGGAAGTGAGGAGCCCCTCTGCCCAGCCAGCCGCCCCGTCTGGGAGGGAGGTGGGGGGGTCAGCCCCCCGCCCGGCCAGCCACCCCGTCCGGGAGGGAGGTGGGGGGGTCAGCCCCCCGCCTGGCCAGCCGTCCTGTCCGGGAGGGAGGTGGGGGAGTCAGCCCCCCACCCGGCCAGCCGCCCCATCCGGGAGGGAGGTGGGGGGCTCAGCCCCCCACCCGGCCAGCCACCCCGTCCGGGAGGTGAGGGGCGCCTCTGCCCGGCCGCCCCTACTGGGAAGTGAGGAGCCCCTCTGCCCGGCCAGCCGCCCCGCCCGGGAGGGAGGTGGGGGGGGTCAGCCCCCCGCCCGGCCAGCCGCCTCGGCCGGGAGGGAGGTGGGGGGCCCAGCCCCCCGCCTGGCCAGCCGCCCCGTCCGGGAGGGAGGTTGGGGGGTCAGCCCCCCACCCGGCCAGCTGCCCCGTCCGGGAGGGAGGTAGGGGGTCAGCCCCCCACTCGGCCAGCCGCCCCGTCCGGGAGGTGAGGGGCGCCTCTGCCCGGCCGCCCCTACTGGGAAGTGAGGAGCCCCTCTGCCCAGCCAGCCGCCCCGTCTGGGAGGGAGGTGGGGGGGGTCAGCCCCCCGCCTGGCCAGCCGTCCTGTCCGGGAGGGAGGTGGGGGAGTCAGCCCCCCGCCCGGCCAGCCGCCTCGTCCGGGAGGTGAGGGGCGCCTCTGCCCGGCCACCACCCCATCTGGGAGGTGTGCCCAACAGCTCATTGAGAACGGGCCATGATGACAGTGGCGGTTTTGTGGAATAGAAAGAAGGGGGAAAGGTGGCGAAAAGATCGAGAAATCGGATGGTTGCCGTGTCTGTGTGGAAAGGGGTAGACATGGGAGACTTTTCATTTTGTTCTGTACTAAGAAAAATTCTTCTGCCTTGGGATCATGTTGATCTGTGGCCTTGTCCCCAACCCTGTGCTCTCTGAAACATGTGCTGTGTCCACTCAGGGTTGAATGGATTAAGGGTGGTGCAAGATGTGCTTTGTTAAACAGATGCTTGAAGGCAGCATGCTGGTTAAGAGTCATCGCCACTCCCTAATCTCAAGTACCCAGGGACACAAACACTGCGGAGGGCCGCAGGGTCCTCTGCCTAGGAAAACCAGAGACCTTTGTTCACTTGTTTATCTGCTGACCTTCCCTCCACTATTGTCCTGTGACCCTGCCAGTTCCCCCTCTGCGAGAAACACCCAAGAATGATCAATAAAAAAAAAAAAAAAAAAGTGAACCAGACCAACAGTACTTCTACCCTCAAAGAAGTCCACACAAAGATCTGGAAGAAAGGTATTCCAAGCAGAGGAAAGAGCAAGTGCAAAGCACTGAAATGGAGTCAGCTTGGTGTGTGCGAGGGACAGAAGAAATGTCATCCTGGAATGCAGTGCATATGGAGGAGAGTAGAGGGAGGTAAGGCCAGGGAGACAGGCAGGAAGCAAGTCTGGCAAGGTCACTGCAGGCCATTGTGAACAGTTGTTTTATTCTGGTCTAATAAAAACCATTTGGAAGTGCTAAAAAAAAAAAAAAAAAAAAAAAGTTTACCCATCAGCTCCATGAGCTGGTTTGAGCAGGCTCCAGCACATGGGATGCCCCTATTCCTCTGGCCCCATCACCCTTGATTCTTAATCCTACAATTATGAAAACAAAAATTTGTGTAATTTCTTGTGACCGGCCCCCTGCCTTACTCCATCACTTCCCCTAATGCAGTACTTGACACTTTCAATTTATTTTTCAATTCCCTTATCATCCAAAGTGATGATTAAATTTCCAGCATAACTACTACTTTACCAAACTGAATTCATCCCAGGGTGGGTAGGTGGGGAGAGTACCTGGTGCTTTTTCTGAACATCACAAGCAGTAACCCCTTCAGTCCTCACTGAGACCACCACAGGGAGGACACTGGGTTCTGGGGCCTCCCTGGAAGACCCCATTTGAACTTCATTAGTGGTCACCTTGCCCAAAATCCTGTGCCCTCCTGTAGCCTTGCTCATGTGATGGGGGGTCTGAGGGTAGCAGACTGGTTTCACCAGTGAAGTTTGAAGCTGGAAGGGACTTCCTCATTTTGCAGATGGGGAAACTGAGGCCCAGAGGAGGGCAGAGTCTTGCACAAGGTCACCCAGCCCATCAAGGAAGATTCAGATGGAGACACCTTGCTCCACCAGCCTGGCTCCTCCTCCAACTCTGTGTCTCAGCCCCATCAGGACAGCAAGTTCCACCTGAGAGAGCACATGGGGCTTATTCAGAGGTGGACAGAGCTTCTCAGTCATGACGTTGGGGACCCCAATCACCCCGGGACCTGGACTGCCAAGTGCTAGGAGTGGGGGAATCTGAGGGGCAGTTCTGCTGCCCCATAACACCGCCAACAGCCCCTCACTCAAGAGGCCATTCATTCTTTGTTCCAACCAACCTCTGAATTTCCCCTTGAGTCTCCTGTTTTCTCCATTCCCCTGACCCTGATCACAGTCCACAGCCACCTCACCTGTGGGCCTCCTCCTACCTGGCCCCACAGCCATTCTTCACCCATCACCAGAGTGACTGGCTCAAACGAAAATCTGATCAAGTTGCGTTCCTGCTCAGCCTGTCAGGGCCTCCCTCTGCTTTTATATCAGGTCTCCACCCTTCAGGGCCATGAGGACTGGGGTGACCTGACCCCCCACCACTGCTCTGACCTCATTGGTCCCACCCCAGTCCCCCTCCCTGGAGGTCCCAGGCCCCAGGTCCCTCCTGGACACTCTTCTCATCCCCTGGGGTGTCTGCTCACCTGCTTTCTCCACCTGGGGCCTGTCCCCTCCGTGGACAGGTTGGCACCCCTCTCCCGTCAAGTCTGCACATCCTGTGGTCTCCTCAGGACACTTGTCTGACTGCCAGCCCGGCCTTGATCTAAACGTGTTTGCCCTCTTGGAGTGTCCATTTCGTCTCCTTCAGAGCACTTAATTTGAGGCATAATCACATGCTTTCTAGGGGGTGCGTTGAACAGACCCCTGTGGGAAGGCTTTGACTTGCAGTACCGTAGCCCCAGCTCCTGGATCCTGGCCTGGAACCTGGAGTGGGTGCTCATTGCAGGCTTGTGAATGAGTGGATGAATGAATGAGTGGATGATTGTGGAGGACTGGTCAGAGTGGTGCAAAAAACTGTAGGGAAAGGGCACAAACCTTCTGAAAGGTTGGAAGGTTTTGCAGAGCCTTGGGGTAGAATAGCTGAAGGCAGCTGTTCTATAACCCTGAGGCAGCAGTAGGTACAAGGGAATGTGGGGGAATTTGTCTTAAACAGGCTTGTTTACTTATGTTGATCAGGAACTGACCTTTGATCATCCAAATGCATGAGGTTCCCTGAAAGGGGAACAATAAATGTTAATTACCTACAGGTTGTGTTGGCTCCAGGTTTTCAGCATTGTGCCTGCACTGAATAAAAGCAAGCAGCTCCAGCTTCTCGGGGCTGTTCTCTGGCCACTAGAGCCAGGCAGTCACCTAGCTGCTCTTACACTACATACATCAGTGTCTGAGTACTGATTTCCTCTCTTGGCCAGGGTCTGTGGGACAGACCCGGCAGGTGGGCCCTGTGTGAGGAAGGCTGCAATGGACTGCAGTGGAACCCTCGGAAACGAAAGTGAGGTGACAGCACAGTAAGTAATTGGTGCCTGTTGGGTTCCTATTACTTGGATTTCCAAGTTCGAGGGGATTTTCAAGCTAGGGTTTCATCATGGGAAAACAGTTATCAGCTCAACAGCAACAGTATATAAAAGTATTGAAACAGCTGCTTAAAGCTAGTGGAGCCTTGGTCTCAGAGGCCCAATTAAGGGACATAATGCAAACTGTTGTTTTCCATAACCCGTGGTTCCCAGAAGAAGGCACACTAGACCTAGAGCTCTGGGAACAAGTGGGAAGAAATCTTAAACGACAATATGTACAAGGGCAACGGGTCCCAGTAACAAATGTGACAAAACCCTCCTGGCATGCACTATGTGGATGTGGCTTTGGCCATTGCAGCCCTGATAGTCTACAGGGTGGCAGACTTGTAAATGGACAATGACAGCCACTCAGGGTTAGGGCATGAGGAACCTATGAGTGGGAGAGAAGGGGACATGGGGCAGGTAGTCAGCCCTGGTGCTGTCAGAGAAGGAGATGTAAAATCTTAATTGGGCTTTGAGGGATGAGTAGGAGTTTCCCTGGCATTGAAGATAGAAAAAGGCATCCCAGGTGGAGGAAGCAGCATGCACAAAAGCCAGGAGTGGTGGGGGATGGTCCAGTGAGGCTGGACCAAAATGATGCATGGAGCTGTGGCCTCCACAATGCCAGAGATGTCAGGGCCAGAGTGACAACAGCTTTGGATGCCAGGATGAGGGGTGTGGACTTCATTCTCGGGCCAGTAGGGATCATGGAAGTGACTTGGTCAGATCACCAAGAGGAGATGGAGGCAGGGAGGCCAGAGAAGAGGCAGCTGTAGGGCTGAGGTCAGGGGTGACAGAGGCCTGGTCCAGGATGACACATGGGCAGAGTCCACATGCTGTGAGTCAGAGAGGGCAGCCTGCTTCCAGCTGATCCTTCCCCAGAGGACAGTGGCCAGTGCCCCCCTGGGAGCAGTGGATCCAGTGATTCAGGTCAGTGGGCATCACTAAGGGGACTCTGAGAGCCCAGGCCTCGGGGCAGATGGAGATTTGAAGCCTGGCTCTGCTTTCCCAACCATGTGACCATGAGCTGATCACTCAGCCTCTCTCACCCAGGGCCTGACGCATGACGACAGAGGTGAACACGCTGCTCAGAGCCAATCTCCTTCCTAGAGTCTAGACTAACAACCACCACAAGCATTTGGTAGGTGCCTGCTGTCTGCCCCGCCCTGTTCTCAGCTCTACACCTAGTAATTATTCTAATCCTTACACCAACCCCAGTGGGAACCCAGAATGTGAGCACTACCTGGGACTAGGTGACCCAAACCTCACCTCTGGTCTACGGATGGGCAAGAGCACATGATGCTTGCTGATAGGTGGGACTGGCACGAGAACTGAGGTCTTAGCTCATCCACTTCCCACTCACACAGCCTCCCCCAGCCCTGGCCTTACGTGCCCCCTTCTTCCCACCTGGCTCCCTGGTTGTTGGCCTCAGGCAGGGCCCCACATGGCACAAATGTCCATTGTCCACCCACCCGCTGGGAAGGTGACATTTACCCATGGGTGTGTGAGGGATAGTCACAGACTCCACATAGGCCAGCAAGAACCAGAGCAAAGCACCCGGAGCCTCAGCTGTTAAAATGACTGGTACTGGGAGCTGGAGGTCTCACTGGCCGTGACTGGGTCGAACCCAGGGTAAGGGCCTTTCTGATTGGGAGAGATGATGTCACAGAGTGACCCTAATGGATGGCACAGAGCAGGGGTGGGAAGGCAGGAACCTGAGAAGCCCTGGGGGGTGGCCTAGTTGGGGGAGCAACACCCGTCTTTGGAGCCAGATCCACCTGGACTGGGACTCCACCTCTGCCTCTCACTTTGGGCCTCAATTTCCTCATCTATAAAATACTTCATAGGCATAGACTGGGGGAACAAAATTGGAGCACTGGAAAGAAATCCTTTAGCTCATACAGTTAACTCTAAAGATTGCAGGGGAGGCACCTGGAGCCCAGAGAGGGAGAGTGACTTGCTCCAGGCCACACAGCAAGCTGGCAATGACTTGCTTGCTGTTGTTTTGGAAAGCCCAAATGGAAACCAGTGACTAATTCCCCTGGGTTTCCAATCCCCAGCCCAGACCTAAAGAGAATCTCTAAGGCAGAGCTAAGAAATCTGTGTTTTAAACAACCTCCCAGGTGCATCTGATGAGTGCAGGCATGGTAGACTCAGGTGACCCAGAATCTTTTGGTTCAGGGAGGTCACATAGCCCAGTAAGAGCCAATGAGATGCAGCAAAACTGCTGGAGATGGACGGACAAAGACACTGAATCTTTCGCTCTGGAACTGAGCCTGAGATGTGAAGGCTGGAGCTGCTGCAACCATTCCTGAAGCAAGAGCTCTGCATGGACTCTGCCTCCCTCTTTGTGAGGTCAGTTGTGTTGCATTTTCTTCCCATCATCTGTAACTGCAGGTTACAGCTGTTAATAGTCCTGCAGTTACAGATGATGGGACTATTAACAGATGGGAAGTTACAGATGATGGGACTATCTGCAGTTACAGATTATGGGACTATTAACAGCAGCTGTGAATAGTCCGCTGCTGCTGTTCCCACCCTCAGGGCTCAGTTTCCCCATCACTCAGTAAAGGAATTGGGCTGGATAAAGTCCAACGGCAGACCCAGCTATGGCATTCCAAATTTTTACAAAACCCGAGGGCCTGGTGAGAATCGGAGCTCTCAGAGTCAGGCAGGGATTTTTCTTGCTGATTCCCCAGGTTCCCCAGGGATGCTGAGATGGCAAACAGTGGGAGGAATATTGACAACGTCAAGTCAATCTTAGCTGTCGCTTATGTGCCTGCTGGGAGATCTAGTTCAGGAAAAACTGTGCCAGGGGAGGAAAGAGCTTCTTGCTGAGCCCAGGGATTGCTCAAGGACAGGAGGAGATCCTCATGTTGACAGTGATGCCCACGGGCTCACAATAATCTCTCTCAGTTTTATAAAATGCATTCTTATCTGCTTGAACATCTCATGGCACTGGGTGGGAAGCAGGACCCAGGAGGACAGGGCAGCCCAGAGAGGTTAAGTGGCTCGCCTGAGGTCACACAGCCATTACAGGGCTAAGCCAGGGCTTGAACACATCTCCACATGCTCAATCTCCAATCTCCCCAGACGGCCCTGTGCCCCTGACTCAAGTGTGGTCAGGTGTGGTGGCTGAGCTGATGTTGGACACTTCTGGATGACCACACATGGCTGCCTGGGTGGAATCTTCCTTTATAGGACCTCCCAGGAGGGGAGGGGAGGGGAAGGGCAGGGGAGTGGCCATTGCACGCAGCCGCAAGGTAGCATTGTGGCCACACAGACTCTGGCTTCACAACTCAGGGCCGTGGGACCTGGGACCTGGGGCCAGTGACCTCACCTGTAAGTCAGACACTAACAAGAGTCCCTATCTCACAGCCTGAGGTGCAGTATAAATCAGCTACAGAGCTGCTTGGGGGTGCCAGGCACACAGAGAGTGTTATGTGAGGGTATCTGAATAACCTATTTGCAGACAGAACATGCTTCAGGATAGCCAAGTCCCTCGAGGGTCTCAGCTGTCATCTAAAACCTTGGCCCTGACTCAGGCCCCCGGAGGATCCCAGATCATCTGCATTGTCCACACAGAAAGCAGCCTTCTTTCCTCTTGGCATTTGTATCTGAGCTCGCCTTGCCCCTCATCAGGCCTGCCGTTTCTCAGCAGGCCTCATCGTTTCAGGCCTCCTAAGCCAGCCTCTCAGCCCACCTCTTTCAGGAAGCCCTCCCTGATTCACACCTGTGTCCCTGCCTTCAGCTTCTCTCCAGTGCTCACAAGCCCTGTGACTGGGCCTCTAGTTCTGCCTCCACCACTAACCCCAATGCCCTGGGTGGCTCCAGGTAAGTCGTTTCACCTCCCTGGGCCTCAGTTACTTCATCTGACAAATGGGCATGACCATCCTGCCTGGTATCTCACATGATTGTGATGCAGATTGAGTGAGTGTGTGGTGGGGTGGGAAACTGCTTTGGAATGTGGAAGCCACAGGAGGACTGAGGCCGCCATAACCCTTGTGTGGCTGAGGGTTCTGGCCACTGGGTCCCGAGGGCAGATGTGCTCCATGGTCGAGTCTAGCACATCGGAGCTGTGACACCTCGGGCGAGTCTCATGGCCTCGAGGAGGTGCATTCCTTACCCGTGCAACAGGAAGAGCCGTGTTACCCGCCTCTCAGTGGTTTGTGGGGTTAGATGGGAGGAAATACCCACACATAGCAGGGGTGGGTGGCCCTCGTCCATCACTAGGACTGACAGATGGGGGTGGGGTGATGCCACACGGGTCTCGCTGTCCAGACTGTGCCGTGTCTTCCCTGCCCCCCAGGTCTCTCCCAGGCCGGGCACCCTGTGATAGATCATGGCGGTGTCTCACTGAGCTCCCTGACATCTCCCTGTGGATTTTTGCAGAGTTCTCCCTTTTTGTCAAAACGCCAGCTTGGATTTCTGCCAAGCATGACACAATCTGGGAGAAGAGTGACAACCACTAAACGCTGTCAGGATGCAGCGGAGGCAGGAGTGAGGGCACAAGGATGCTGAGAAGCAGGAGCAGACGTGGGCCTGGGAACAAGGGGGACGCTCGACAGGGCCTGTCTCCCAAGCCCGGCCGAGGACAGGCCACCGGGCGGCCGTCAGGAGGACCTCAGAAGGGCAAGCGCCCAGGAGAGGAGGTGCTGTGACTGCCTCATAGAGTCTGATGGCACCTCAGTCCCCTGAAGCTGCCGCAGCTGCGATACCAGTGCCAGAGCCCGTCTTTTGGGCACTTGCTGTGTCCCTTTATCCTCATAACAACCTTCTGAGGGAGGTTCTTTTATTACTCTTTTATTTAAAAAAAAAAAACAGATGAAAAAATGAAGACTCAGAGAGGTTGAGGAACTTGTCCAAGGACACACAGCTAGGAAGGGGATAGGAGAGACTATTGTCAAGCTCCTAAGCAAGCTACCAAGGGACCAAGACACTAAAAAATGAATTGTCTCCAAGATGGGGAGGGGAGTACTGGGAGTGGAAAGGGAACCTTCTGTTCCCAAGCCCAAGGTTAATTCCATCCTCGGCCACTTCTGAGGTCACCTGCAGCTGCAGTGGTGAGTTCTCAGGCCAGCAGGTAGCGGCCCACCTCAAGGGCTTACTGTCCCCGGCCTTCTGGCCTGAAGGCTTCTTCTGGGGCTGTGGGAGCTGGCTCAGCCCTCCTGTGGAGCCATCTGGAGCTCCTATGGACATCCAACTCCCAAGCAAGGGATTAACACCGCCAGCTCCGGTCCCTCAGTGGACTGTCCTGAGGTGCATTCAGCATGGGTTCCTCAGAGTCACCAGTGAGATTGAGGCCCAGTCATACCCTCCTCTGTCTTATTCCCCACACCTCTCATTTTTGCTTCCTAGGAACCCTTCCCAAGCCCTTGTGTCAGGTTCTGCCTTCAAATCACCCCAGGTTAGGACACAAAACCAAGTCCCTCCAGAGGTGCTGAGCCCAAGCCTGCCTCTTGGACACACCTGCGGAAGCAGGTAGAGACCCTCATAGGCTCTGCAAGCTTCAGAGGGGCAGAGCTGGCTCATGGTGACTGAGCCTGAGGCAGTAGGAAACACAGCAGAGCATGTCCAGTGGTACTGGAGGAAGGGCAGGCCCAGCAGTCAGCCCGTCTGCCCTAAAGCTAGGCTCAAGGAACTGCGCTGAGGTAGAAACTGGGTCTGAGTCACTGGGGGAAACAGAGCTTGTAAGAGAAGGTGGAATAAATAGTCTGGGACTGCAGGGGCTGAGATCAGCCTTGAGGATGTGCCAGTGAGAAACTGCAGCCTCTCCCTAGGCCAGCAAGGGGCATCAAAGGGCAGAGAGAGCCCATCTGGGTGCTGGACACTGACAGTCCCATAAGTCAATACATTGAAAAGATATCTGCATGCCCATGTTTATGGCAGCACTATTCACAATAGTCAAACTATGAAATCAACCTAAGTGCCCATCAATTGATGAATGGATAAGGAAAATGTGGCACGCACACACAATGGAGTATTATTCAGCCATAATAAAGGATGAAATCCTGTCATTTGCAGCAACATGGATGGAACTGGAGGCATTATGTTAAACTAAGCCAGGCACAGAAAGACAAATATTGCATGTTCTCACTCACACGTGGGAGCTAAAAAAAGTGGATCGCATGAAGATAGTAGATTGGTGGTTACCAGAGGCTGGGAAGAATATGGGGAGGGGTGGATGAAGAGAAGTTGATTAATTGGTACAAATATATAGTTTGATAGAAGAAATAAGACTTAGTGTCAGAGAAATAGGGTGAGTACAGTTTAGAATAATTTATCATACATGTCAAAATAGCTGAAAGAATACTTTGAATGTTGCTGGCATGAAGAATAGATAAATATTTAAGGTAATGGATAGCCCAAGTACATTAATTTGATATTTACAAATTATATGAATGTCTTGTTATCACATGTACCCTGAAATGATGTATGCCTATTATGCATCAATTTAAAAAATAATAATTTATAAAAAGAGCATTGTTCTTTTTCTTACCAAAATGCCAGGGCTTTGGCTAAGGTCCTATTACTCACTGCACAGAAAGCCCATCACTGAGATAAGTATTGCCAGGGAAGAAGGCTTTATTCAGGTGCTACAGCTGAGGAGATGGAGATCAGTCTCAAAGCCATCTCCTCAACCAACTAAAGTTAGGGATTTATGTAGCTGGGGAGAAATGCAACTACATGTGGAAAACAGGACTTAGGAGTAAGGAAGAGGAGTTGGTCAAGAGGAAGCAGGCAGTGGGTTAGGCAATCATAAGGGGTGAGGGGTCTGGCACCTCATTGTCCAGCTTCAGTTATCTGGTGAATTTCAGCTCCTTGATGCTATCTGGGGACCCTGATGGTTGGTTTCCTGAGAAAGGAACTCAGATAAGACAAATGCAGACGTGCCAGTAATTCCAGCTACTCAGGAGGCTGAGGCACGAGAATCACTTGAACCCAGGAGGTGCAGGTTGCAGTGAACCAAGATTGTGCCACTGCACTCCAGCCTGGGTAATAGAATGAGACTCTGTCCCAAAAAGAAAGAAAAAAAAAACAAAAAAAACAAATGTAACTTTCTCAGGTTTTAAGACAGGGAGGGTAAATTTCTATGTTTATTCAAAAGAAACCATAAACATCGCTTCTATGGGACAGTTGGGCTGGTTTCATTTCTTTGTTTCAGCAACTTGGAAGCCCAAGGCCAGGTCCATGGCTAAGCTCCAGCAATGGGAATAAATGGCATGCATTTCTGTGTGCTTATTTCACCCACAATCTCTCTTTCCTCCAGTTTCCAGCTATTTATATTGTAATTTTGCATTATGTGTATTTTTGGTAAGCTGCCTCAATGGCTTACAGGAATGGAGGGAGGCATAATTAATGTATAAGCCTCACAGGTGTGCAACAGTTGACACTTCTATTCCTATTTTAATTAAAAAATAAGGATTTTTTTTCTGGAAAAGTGGGAAATATACACTGTAAATATTCAAGAAATATGGAACAATACAAAAAAGTAAAATAAACATCTCCAAGACCCAGAAACAACTGTGATAAACTCTTGATGAGCAAATTTCAGGCATATCTCCATGAGTATAAACAGGATGTGACAGAGGAGATCGACTGACAGAAAATTATATAGGATCATATGTTTCTTTGAATTTCAGAGAAGAAATGTAAATTGTGATAAAATTGAAGGAATTACAAGCTTCAGATGAATTCTGCTTCACAATAACATATCCTTGAATAATTATGCAGAAAACATTTTGAAAAGCATTAAGGCATTATGGTCATGATTTTGAAATAACTACTGATTAATTTTTTTTTTACTGAGTGTGATAATGCCTGGGTAAAAAAAGATTAGGAAATTAGCACACCTATACTTCTTCTCACCCTTCATTCTACCACCTTCTGATTTTGTCATATTGTGTCAAAGTTATACTTTTTCATGCTCTTCTGAAACCACAGTTGTGGCTCTTTAAGCTTAGACTTTTCTATACATTTATACGGATTCAATACTCAGCACGAATCCTCTTTTTTTCCTCCTCCTCCTTCTCTTCCTTCTGTCCCCCACCACACACACTGCTGGCCTTGTCTTACCTGAGTTCTTTATATTTTTTGATGGGTTTGTTAGTAGTATTTTTCAAGAGTCAGGAAGGTTATTTCTTGTGTCCGGGCACAATTGAGACAGAATATCTGTTGCCATCACACCTGGAAAATCAACTTGATTGGGTATTAAATTATAGGGTTCTATTTTCTTGCCTTCAGACGTTGGTAGATGTTGTTCTACCACCTTTTGGTGTTGCTGTGGATAAGTTTGCACCAAACTAATTTCCCCCTATCATTGTGGCTTGACCAATGAGACTAGTTTTGAATCTCAGTTGTATCACGCCAATCTGCTTGATATATTTTTATCAGCTTTTCTCTGTAAAAGATGTTGTACACTTTTAATCTACAGATTCAGGAATTTTTGTTCATTTGTTTGAATTTTAGGATTTTTTTCTTGCATTATTTCTTAGATTATGTTGTGCCATTTGCATCATTGGATACCCATATGTTTGAAAGTCTTTGTCTTGCAACTCTATCACCGTCTTCCTAATTTGGAAAAGAAACAAAGTTCTTTTCTAGTTACTTCTAACTTGTTCACAATATTCCTTACAGTATTTTAATTATGCCTATTCCTTTTTGGTGTTTTGAATGTAGCTTTCATCTCTCCTGTTTCTTTTTCTCTATTCCATTTCATACCTATGCACAGACAGCTTGGTTAAACTTTGTGCTGTTATTTTATAGCTCTTATTTCAATCCATTTTATTTTTTTTAAGAGATATCACATTGTCTGTTATTTCTTAATACTATGGAAAACAATTTTTCTCATGTCTTCCCCTGATTCTTTGGGCAGTTCCTCTTATAGTTTATTTTCTTCATCTGTCTTTATGTTTTCTCTCTCTCTTTTTTTTTTACAGCATCTATTCATAGTTCCTGAATCTGTTTCTTTTTAACCCATTTCTGGATGGGGCCAGCTCTGTGTGGGATGATAGTATGGGAAGGGATGGGAAAGATGGGCTCAGGTGGTTAGCAGCTTCCATTTGAGTTTGTTGTCTTAGACACTCTGACCACAGCAGTTATTTTCTTTGCAGTGGGAGCAGAGCTCTGTGTTTGACATCCCAGAGGTCAGCATGGCCTCAGCCAAGCTGTTTAAGTCACAACCTCTAGGGACTATTCCCAGGGCTGGCTGGGCCCTTGTTCTCCCTCTCCCTACTTAGCCTCTGGAAGCTCCTTGGGTAGGTAGGGTTGGGCCTGGGAAGTGGCACATCAGTGTGGATTTCCTTAAGCTCAACCTCTCTGCAGACCTGCAGCATCCAACTGGGTCTCCCCAGGGATGACCTTCAGTCCCTAGGGGGCCTTTCTTGGTCTCAGCACTTTAAGCTAAGGATTTTTGGACAAACTTCTCAAGTCGAAGATCCTTTATTTTAATGAAACTGGCTGGTACGCAAGGCCTGAGGATGTTCACATCCATTCTCAGCTTCTTCATTTGTTCTGGTATAGATTTTTTAGTACTTGGTAGATATGTTTCAGATTGTGTGGATGAAATTTCTAGTATAAGTCATAATAAAAACATACCCTTTTGCATTTGTGTTGTTGTTTTAGGTTGGTTTTGAGGGAGAGGAATAAAATATGAATGTGTCTTCATCAACATTTTCACCTGGACATCGTCTTCTATCCATTACCTCTTTCAATCCCAGCACCAACCCAGGAAATTGGGCAAGGCTGTGTCCCCTGGGAGCAGAACAGAGAATTGGAGGACCAGCACTCGAGAGCTGAACAAGCCTGCATGGCCATCCATCATAGGTAAGAGCAGACAGTGCTCACATGTACCCTGCACCACCCCAGGGACAAGTCCTGATGTGGGACCCAGCACGTTCTCATACACTGGGCTTTGGCATGTGTGAGATTTCAGCTCGAACAGCATGCATGTGACACTTCTGTCCTGCTCTGCACTCCTGTGGCAGACATCACCAATCAATCACAGCACTCTTCTTTCTGATCCTGAATTCAGCCCCAAACTCCTTGTCAAGGCAACATATCAATCAACAAGACACAACCAACAAAGCAACATTAGCTTGTGAAAGAGAACCTACTTCCTAGACCAGCATTAGAGACTCTCCAGCTCCTCCAAATGTTGGTGCTAAAGTCAGACAGTCCTGGGTTTCACCTTCAGCTCTGTGAATGACTAACAGGCTGGCAGTATATTTGTCTCTCTGAGTCTCAGTTTTCTCATGTGTAAAGCAGGATCACTTGCCTTCATTGAGGGGATTACTGAGGTAATGTGGGTAAAGTTTATAACAGATATCTGATAACAATTTTGGAAAGAAATGAGAAAATTCATTCTACATCCTTCTTCTCCTGGTGATGGATGCAGTTTATGAAGACCCAGGAAAGTAGACAGGTTTCATCCATGTGTCAACTCCGGTACTGAGTTAAGATCGTGAGGTCAGGTCAGACTTAATGGGGCAGGTATTGTAATCAATTAATCATGTCTGTCATGGGCATGTGATGGGAAATAGTGATGTGTGTGCTGCCACATGTGAGCTGGGGAGTGAAAGAGAGGTTGGGAGATTCAGGCCCTGCTTCATCACCCACATCCCACTGTTTCTTGTGGACCACACAGGCATATGAGAAGAAAGGTCTGCTATTGCTAATATGGTGTTCCCTGCTTCCCTGATGAGTCTGTGTGGTGGGAAGGTCACCGGCAGAAGCGTCAGAAAGGCTGTATTCCAGTCCTGTGGATTGGCTGCAGGTCCTTGAGCAAGCATGTCCTCTCTGCTTCCCAGGAGGTAGAGAGTAGAGGTGAGGGGGTGATAGTAGTGCATAAATGTTCAATCTGGAAAGTGGGATAAGCTTAGATGATTCCTAAGAATCCTTCCAACACAGACACTTAATACATTTTTTTCTGTATATTGTTTCTTAAATGTAAATTTATGTATGTATTTTACATGTTTAATTGTGGTAAAATACACACAACATAAAATTTACCATTTTTACCATTTTAAAGTGCACAGTTCAGTGGCATTAAGCATTGTTGTGTAACCATCACCACTTCTCCATCTCAAAACTTTTTCATCATCTCTGTCTTAGTTCAGGCTACTGTAACACAATAGTACAGAATGGATAGCCTAAAAAACAAACATTTATTTGTCAGAGTTCTGAAGCTGAGAAGTTCAAGATCAAGGAACCTGCAGATATGGTGTCTGGTGAGGACTGTCTTCCTTGTTCATAGATAGCTGTCTTTGTGTTGTGTCTTCACATGGCAGACAGAGAAGGCTAACCTCTTTCTCTTCTTAAAAAGACTCTAATTTTATCATGGGGGCTCCACTCTCAAGACCTCATCTAAACCTAATCACCTCCCAAAGGTCCCACCTCTTAATGCCAGTCCACTGGGGGTAAAGATTTCAGCATATGAATTTTGGGGAGACACTACCAGGCAGTCCAAGAACAATCCCACACTGAAACTTTGTATCCATTAAACAATAACTCTCCATTCTTCCCTCCCTCCAGCCTGTGGTAACCACCATGCTACTTGCTGTCTCAATGAGTTTGACTGTTTCAGATATTTCATGCAAGTAGAATTATACAATGCTTGCCCTTTTGTGTCTGACATATTTCACTTAACATATGTCTTCAAGGCTCATCCACATTGTAGCAAGTGTCAGAATTTCATTACTTTCAAAGACTGAATAATATCCCATCGTATGTAGGTACCACATTTTGTTTATCCATCCATCCGTCTATGAACAATTGGGTTGTTTCCATCTCTGGCTATTGTGAATAATGCTTCCATGAACCTTGTTGTACAAATATCTGTTCAACTGCTTTCAGTTCTTTTGGGTATATACCCAGAAGTGGAATTCCTGGATCAAATTCTATGCTTAATGTTTTCTTAGCAATCATCATGCTGTTTTCCATAGTGGCCATCCCATTTAACATTCCCACCAGCAATGCCCAAGGGTTCCTATTTCTCCACATCCTCACCAACACATGTTGTTTTCTTTTCTTTCTTTTTGTTTTTAAATATAGCCATCATAATGAATGTAAAGTGGTATCTCACTGCGGTTTTGATTTTCATTTCCCCAATTTTTAGTGATAGTGATGTTGAGCCTTTTTTCATGTGCTTATTAACCACTCATATATCTTATTTGGGGAAAAGTATATTTAAGTCCTTTGCTCATTTTTAATGTTGTTGCTATTGTTGAATTGTAGGTGTTCTTTATGTAATCTGGATATTATTCCCATATCAGAAATTAATTTGCAAATATTTCCTTCCATTCTGTGGACTGCCTTTTTACTTTGTTGATTGTGTCCTTTGATACACAAAAGATTTTAATGGAAAAATGAGGCTAAATGTATTATTTTTTTCCATTTTTCATCTATGTTGTTGGTGTCCTTTCCAAGAAGTCATTGCCAAATCCAATGTCATAAAGATTTTTCCCTGTATTTTTTTCTAAGGGTTTTACAGTTTTAGCTCTTACATTTCAGTCTTTGGTCCATGTTAAATTAATTTTTATATACACTATAAGGTATGGGTCCTACTTAATTATTTCGCACGTGGATATCCAGTTTTCCCAATGCCATTTGTTGAAAAGGTTGTCCTTTCCTCATTGAATGGTCTTGGCACTATTGTTGAAATCATTTAACCATATATGTGAGGGCTTATTTCTAGGCCCTCTATTGTACATCATTGGCCTCTATGTCTGTCTTTTTGCCAAAACTACACTGTTTTTATTACTGTAACTTTGTAATAAGTTTTTGAAATCAGAAAGTGTGAGACTTCCAGCTTCATTCTTCTTTTTCAAGACTGTTTTTGGCTATTTGGAGTTCCTTGAGATTCCATACAAATTTCAGGATGAGTTTTTCTATTTCGACAAAAAAAATCACTTAATCATTAGGATTTGGTTGGGGATTGCATTAAATCTGTAGATCAAGTTGAGCAGCATTGACATCTAAACAATGTTAAGCATTCCTATCTATGAACACGGGGTATCTTTCCATTTATGTGTGCCTTCTTTAATTTCTTTCAGCAGTGTTTTTTAGTTTTCAATGTACAAGTCTTTAACCTTCTTGGTTAAGCTAATTCCTAAGTACTTTAATTTTTTATTGTAAATGAATCATTTGCTATAGTAAATGTATTGTCTTTTTAATTTTCTTTTTGGATCACTCACTGTTAGTGTATAGAAAATGCAAGTGATTTTTTGTGTTGATTTTGTATCCTACAACTTTGCTGAATTTGTTTATTAGCTTTAACAGCTTCTGCGTGTGTGTGTGTGTGTGTGCGTGCGTGTGTGTGTGTGTGATCTTTAGAATTTTCTACATATATGATCATGTCATCTGTGAACAGAAATAATTTTATTTCTTATTTTCCAATTTGGGTGACTTTTATTTCTTTTTCTTGCCTGATTGTTTTGACTAAGACTTTCAGTATTATGTTGAATAGAAGTGGTGAAAGTAGGCATCCTTTTCTTTTCTGTTTTTCCTGATCTTAGACTAAAAAAAACTTTCAGTTTTTCACCATTGAGTATAATGTTAGTAATGGCTTTTTAAAAAAACAAAAACAAAAATAAACAACAAATACCTCAAATCTTCCTGCTTTTGAGTTACCTAAGCAAACCCTAGAAAGTCACTGTAAGTCCGTATGGAATTAAAGGGCCTGGACTTGCCTCCTAAATTTTATGTAAATCCAAGCCTGTCTTGTTGTGCAGGGGCTTTGGTTCATTTGAACTCTTGGTGACATAATCTGTCTTATTTCCAGCCGAGTCTCTAATCCCTGAAATTTCCATGGTGCTAGTAGTTATGAACAAAATTTCTGAAGCACAGAAATGTTGCATCCTGTGTACAAGATTACACAAATTAATAGAGTTTTTATTAAATTTATTTTGCAGTTACTAAAGAGATTAGACTAACTCTCTGTAGCTCCAGAGGGCAAAAGAAGAACCAGTTGGTAGAATCCACCAGAGGCAGTTTTGAATTCGAAGAGAAGAAGCACTTTCTAATGGTCACACAGCTGGCCAGCCCTGAGTGAGCTGTCCTAGGAAGCTCAGGTGAGACTGGCTGAGTCCGGAGCCTGGTGTGGTCACTGTCAGGGGCGGTTAAGAACAAGGGCTTTGGTTCATACTTGAGTTCACTTCCTGACTCCCCACTTCCCAGGGGTTCAGGCCAGTGAGATAACTTGTATAAGCCTCAGCTTCCTCCTCTGTCAGTTGGTGACAGCCAGCTGTGACAGCATTGAGTAATGCTCCATGAGTGGTCACACTGTTATTTTGTTATTTAGAGTTGGGGATAAGATTTCTCCATTTTTATTTCCCCTGGAGTGGTCTCCCCTGACACCTCAGCTCTGTAGCCCCCTACCACCTCTACCAAAGGTGACAAGTTTGAGGCAAAGCAGAACAGGCTCCCCGGGCCCATCCTTCTCACTCTGCCTTGGGTCTGGCTGCCCAGGGAGCTCATGTCTGCCCTGCTCTCCCACTGCCAGAGGTTTTATAGCAACAGTCTTCACATCCCAACCATGGGGGACCTGGGTGGGGGTGGTCAGCACACCTCTGAGGATGGGTTTCTCCCTGTCTAGTTCCAGGGGGTCCACAGGTAGGTTCACATGCCTGCATGGGTGAGCTCCATTCTCCAGCAATAGCTTCATCAGTAATAAATGGGAGGTTCATTTTCATCTAACATGCCCTGAATCCTCTGGATTGGTTCAGAAACAGGCAGGGAAACTGATTGCTTTAATTGGTTTTCCAAAATATTGTCACAACCACTCTGATAATTATGGGGAAACCAATCATACAGCAGCCAACATTTGGTCTCAGTTTCCAGAACATCCCTTCATGATGGCAAGTGCCCTGACTTTTTTTTCACCACTGTAACTCCAGCCCCTAACACAGTGCCCAGAACATAAACATTTTGAATAAATTAACTTTTCCACAATACAGTGTATTAAGTGCCCTAATAAGGATATGCATAGAGGGCTATAGCAGCCCAGTTGTGGCATGGACATTAGACACTGGGGCTTTAGGGTAGTTGCTAATATGGTTGGTGAGAAAAGCAGACGGAAAGGAGCAAGACTAGAAGCAGGTGATTAGTAAGGGGCTTCTCTAGGAACCTAGAGAAGTGATGAGGCTTAACATCACTTGGCAACAGCAAGCTCTGTTTTTTTTCCCAGAGAGATGTGGCTCTATCTGCTTGGATGAGAAGTAATTTTACAGATTCCATGGATGTATGAGTGAGGATATGTGAGACTCTGCTGCAATAACAAACAATCCCCACACCTCGGTGGCTTAAAAAAACACAGGGTCATTTCTTTCCCAGTCTGCATATCCGTCAAGGGTCAGCTGTGTCTCTGCTCCATGTGCCACCCCTCAGGGTGCCAGGCTGATGAAGTCACTGCAGTCTATAAAGTTGACTGTCACCAGGGCAGAGGGATAAACAACTCTGGAGGTTGGCTATGGTGGTGGCGTGTCTCACATCCACATCAAAGGCTCTGACCCCGAATTGAAACACGTCATTTCCACTCAAAATGAATAAGCCAGAGCTAGTTACCTAACTAGTCCCAGCCAGCTTGAGGACCAGGAAATCAATTCTACCACATATTGGGATAGGTCAAGTCCTGAGATGCTAAGTGAGCAAAACCAAAGACTCCCACACCAAGTGTGCTTGTCTGGGTGACTCAGTGGATGATAGCATCTTTCAGTGGGAACCCTGAAAAAGCAGAAAAGTAATAACAAAGGGTTTTCACTTCTGGCCCAACAGTGTGAGGAGCTCTTCAATCCCCACCTTCTATGAAACAGGTGAAAATTACTGGAAAAAAAAAAAACTTAAGTGCCTAGAAATGACCATATAGTAAATGAAGAAGCATGTGTTCAAGAAAATCTACTGAAAATTGATAAGAACTGCTAGACTCTGTAATATTTGAACCAAGATCCATATTTTTCCCACTCCTTCCCAGCTCCACAAGATAAAAATTCCACTCAAGATTGGTAAATCCAAAACACAGAACTTCCTCTCCCTGCAGCTCCCAGTTAGAGACCTATCTTCCAAGGAGAGGCAGAATGTCAACATTTCTCATCCTGCCCCAGCTACTGATTGCTAAGACTGAGTTCCAGGCAAGTGCAACCAAGAGGTGGAAGTTCCTGTCTTCTGCCCAGCCTCAACCTGTGGGACCAAGGCTCTACCCTGGGTGCAGTGTCACTGAGAATAAGAGGCCCTGATTGCACTTGTCTCAGGGTCATGAAGTGAGGGTCCCAGACTGAGAGAGATGAGCCCAAGACACCCGGTGTTGCTATTGTTTTGTCTACTAAACACCCAGATCCTAAAGAGGGAATGTCACTGAGAGAGATGAATGCCATTGTCCCCAACCTCAGCACCAGAGCTGAGGCTGAGAGATTTTTCTCAGAGGTGGAAGCTAGGCAAAGAATAGAAAGCACCAAGTAAATCTCCAAAGAACTGACTTAATTTGCAACAGAGTGTGGGGAAATTCAAATCTAAGGGAACGGTCAAAATCAGGAGAAGTTGTGGTGAAAGGCAACTGAGAAGAGAATGATAGGTTAATTGGAGACATAGGTTAAACTGGGGTCCAGCTATTTTGCCAGAGAGAATTAGGGGAAGAGACAGGTGGGAAGACCCCCCCTGGGGGCCGAACAAATCTCAGATGCTGATTTGGAACTATACCTTGAAAGAAGCCTAAATTTGACTGGAATTTGCCTGTGAAGCAATTTCTGCTCCAGTGTATTGTTGAAAATGACAGAGCAATCAACTGGCAATTAGTGGAGCTTAAGAACTGGGTATAGTCAGAGAAAGAGACAGTTAAAGAGAGTCTTGCAAAAACCACAGTAACCCCAGGGTGACTATGGGCATACCCACTTCTATTCAACATTGAACTAGAAGTTCTAGCCAAGACAATTAGGCAAGAAAAAGAAATAAAAGAAATCCAGATTGGAAAAGAAAAAGTTATCTTTAGTTAGAGCTGACATTATCTTGTAAATAGAAAGTCCTAAGAAATCCACTAAATATTTGCTAGAACTAATAAGTGAGTTCAGCAAGATTACAGGATACAAGATTCATATATAAAAATCAATTATATTTCTACACACTTGCAATGAACAATCTAAAAATAAAATTTAGAAAACAATTATGTTTACAACAGCATCAAAAATTGTTTACAACAGTATCAAAAAGAATAAAACATTTAGGAATACATTTAACAAAAGTGTAAAACCCATACTCTGAAAATTACAAAACATTTTTGAAGGAAATTAAAGGAGATATAAATTAATGAAAAAACATTCCATATGTGTGTATTAGAAAACTCAATATTGTTAAGATGGCGATACTTTCAAATTGATCTGTTGATTAACTACAATCTCTGTTAGCATCTCAGCTGACTTCTTTGTAACAATTAACAAGCTGATCCTAGAATACATGTGGAATTGCAAGTGGCCCAGAGTAGCCAAAACAATCTTGGAAAAGAGGAACAAGCAGGAGAACTGACATTTTCTGATGTTAAAACGTATTACATTACAATGGTAATAAAGACAGCATGGGACTGGCATAAGGACATATAGATTAGTGGAAGAGAATTGAGAATCCAGCAGTAAACTGATATGGCTTGACTGAGTCCCCACCCAAATCTCATCTTGAATTGTAGCTCCCATGATCCCCACATGTCACGGGAAGGACCTGGTAGGAGGTAATTGACTCATGTGGGTGGGTTTTTCCTGCGCTGTTCTCATGATAGTAAGTCTCGTGAGATCTGATGGTTTTATAAAGGGCAGTTCCCTTGAACATGCTCTCTTGCCTGCCAACATGTAAGGCATGCCTTTGCTCTTCCTTTGCCTTCTGCCATGACTGTGAGGCCTCCCCAGCCATATGGAACTGTGAATCCATTAAACCTTTTTTTCTTTATAATTACCCAGTCTTGGGTATGTCCCTATAGCAATGTGAGAACCGACTAATACATAAACCCATGTGTCTGTAGTCAACTAATTTCTGACAAGCATGCTGAGAAAAATCATTGGGGGAAAGAGCTGTTTTCCAACAAATGGTACTGTGACAACTGGATAGCCATCTGCAAAGGAATGAAGTTGAACTTGTACCCTAGGCTATATATGAAGAATAATTCAAAATGGCTCACGCATAATTAAGAACTAAACCTATACAACTCTTAGAAGAATACATACAGGTAAATCCATGTGACCTCAGATTTGGCAATGAATTCTTAGATATGACACCTAAAGCATGAGTTATTAAAGCAAAATAGGTAAACAACTCAATAAAAATTAAAAACATTTGTACATCAAGGGATACTGCCAAGAAACTTAAAAGACAAGCCAAAGACTGGGGCAATGTGTTTGCTAAACGTATATCTTATGTGTTTGCTAAACATATATCTATGACAGATATATATATATTTTTATATATATATTTATATATATATATTTATATATATATATGACAGATTTGCTAAACATATGTCTAGGACAGATTATATAAAAACTCTTATAACTCAACAATAAAAATACAAATACTTCAATTAAAATGGGCAAAGGATTTGAATATATATTTATCCAAAGAAGATATACAGGCCAGGCACGGTGACTCACACCTGTAATCCCAGCACTTTGGGAGGCCGAGGCAGGCATATCACAAGGTCAGGAGAGTGAGACCATCTTGGCTAACACAGTGAACCCCGTCTCTACTAAAAATACAAAAAATTAGCTGGGCATGGTGTGGGCGCCTGTAGTCCTAGCTACTCGGGAGGCTGAGGCAGGAGAATGGCATGAACCCGGGAGGCAGAGCTTGCAGTGAGCCAAGATTGCGCCACTGCACTCCAGCCTGGGTGACAGAGTGAGACTCTGCCTCAAAAAAAAAAAAAGATATACAAATAGCCGGTAAGCACATGAATAGGTGCCCCACATCATTAGTCATCAGGGAAATGCAATTCAATACCACAATGAGATACTACTTCATACCTACTAGAAAAGTCAGATGAATCTAAAAAGTGTCACAAGTGTCAAGGATGTGGAGAAATTAGAATCCTTATACAGTGCTGGTGGGAATGTAGAAGGTGTAGCCATTTTGGAAAACATTCTGGCAATTCATGAAAGTGTTAAACATAGAGTTACAATAAAACCCATCAATTTTACTCCTCGATATGAGCCCAAGATAAATGAAAACATATGTGCACACAAACATTGTACACAAATGCTTACAGTGGCACTACCCATAATAGCCAAAAGGTGGATACAACCCAAATGCCCATTAACTGACTAATGGATAAACAAAACGTTTAACCATAGAAAAGAACATTATTTGAACATAAAAAGGAATGAAGTATTAATACATGTTACAACTTGAAGAAACTTTGAAAACATTATGCTAAGTAAAAGAAGCTAGTTACAAAAGACCACATATTACATGATTCCATTATATAAAATGTCAAGAAGATGGAAATCTATACAGACACATAATAGATTAGTGGTTATCTAATCTTGGGGCTTGGGGGATGGAAGAATAAAGGTTTGATAGCTAAAAGGTATGGGATTTCTTTATGAGGTGATAAAAATGTTCTAAAACTGATTGTGGTAATGGTTGCACATATCTGTGATATACTAAATACCATTGAATTGTACATTGTAAATGGGTGATTTTTATGATATGTGAATTATACATCAATAAAGCTATTATAAAAAATAATAGCACAAATAGCTGCCTTTAAGGTAGGAATTCTGGAATGGCAGAGGAAGGGCCTTTAAACATTCTGCTCCTCTATGAAAGAAACAAGAACACTGGTAAAATTGTCAAAATCAACTTGTTCAGAAAGTCTGGAAATTAATCAAAGGCTTGCAACAATCCAAGGAGCGTCTGTTCAAGAACAACTACTGAATCTCAGTAAGAACAGAGAGTTCTGTGGTGGTTTAACTTACCCTGTTCTGCTCCTCCTGTGTAGTAGCCTTGAAAAGCAACAACTTAGCAGCCATTGTAGCTGTGAGCACCAGCAGCATAGCAGCTGCTGGAGAGGGAAGACCAGTTTGGGTGCTCCTCCAAAGACCCAGAGAACTGTCACCATTTTCTCTGCTTGGCAGCTCACTGGATAAGCCCCATTACAAGGCTTATCATTATTTGACCTAACTCAGAGGTCACTCACTGGGGAAAGCCCTATCTTCAGGGTGTTTGCTAAAAACAATCAGCAGAAATTGTTTATCCTTGCAGCAGAGAAGACAGTAATACCAGTTGAAGCAAACAATATGCTGGCCAAGAAACTTAAAAGGAGGATCTGGAAAGTTAAATATCCATAGGTAGGGGGCATTGAAAAGTGTCAGCATATTCCTGGGGCTCCAGAAGGCCTTGTGCATGTACAGGGCTGAGCCTACACCCAGGAAAGACCCGTGAAAGCTCTCCTCTTTCATCTCTGGCTGACCTTGAGGCCCTGTGCAAGCAGGAAGTGTGGGGTCAAGGCAGAATTGTAAACTACTAGAATGTGGAAGGTGTGTCCTGAAATCACACAGGGCCTTTTGGCAAAGAGTGAGAGATTATTGGTTCAAGTATTTGAGGAAATCTCTGTCGAATCATAGACCGCTAAGTTACCTGAGTGGAGAATTCAGCCACCACACATAATAAGAAATACAGACTTTAATGACTAAGTTCAAGAAAGCCACTCAACAGAGAAGCAGCAGCAGGAACAGCAACAACAAAGTCCAAGGAGGGCATTAGAAATCTGATTTCATATGTTGTCCCATTAGATTATTTAAGGTGTCCAGTTTCAACAGAAAAATTTTACAAGGCATGCAAAGAAACAGAAGAATACAACCCATACGCAGGTTAAAAAAAAAAAAGTAGTCAATAGAAACCATCCTTGAGAAAGCTCAGAGTTTGGACTTACTAGACAAAGACTTTAAGATAGCTATTATAAATACGTCCAGACAACAAAAAGAAACCATGTCCAAATAATTAGTAGACAGTCTGCAAACAATGTTTCTCCAAATAGTGAGATAGAAATTACATTTTAAAATAGTCAAATGGAAATCCTGAAGCTGGAAGCTACAACAACTGAAATGGATATTTCAATAGTGACTCAATAATAGATGTGAGTTGGTGGTAGAAGAAAAAAAATAGTGAACATGAAAATAAGTAGTTAGAGATTGCTCATCCTGAGGAATAGATAGAAAAAAAGAAAAACAACAGAAGCTCAGAAGCTTATATGGCACTATCAAGCATACCAACATACACATAATGGGACTTCCAGAATGAGAGGAAAGAGAAAAACAGACATTGTTAGGAAATAATGGCTGCAAATTTCCCAAATTTGAAGAAAACATCAACCTACAAACCCAAGAAGCTCAACAAACTCCGTGTAGGATAAATGCAAAGAAATACACACTAGACACACATAGTCAAATTGTCAAAAAGACCAAGACAAAGAGAGTATCTTGAAAGCAGCAGGAGAGAAATGACTCCTGCTTATATATGAGAAAGTCTCAATAAGATTAATGCTGGCACTTCTCATCAGAAGCCATAAAGGCCAGAAGGCAGTAGGATAACAGATACAAAGTGCTCAAAGGAAAAAAAACGAATCAAGAATTCTGTATCCATGAAGTCTTTCCCCATGCCTATGTCCTGAATGGTATTGCCTAGGTTTTCTTCTAGGGTTTTTATGATTTTAGGTTTTACGTTTAAGTCTTTAATCCATCTTGAGTTAATTTTTGTATATGGTGTAAGGAAGGGGTCTAGTTTCTGTTTTCTGCATATGGCTAGCCAGTTTCCCCAGCACCATTTATTAAATAGGGAATCCTTTCCCCATTGCTTGTTTTTGTCAGGTTTGTTGAAGACCAGATGGTTGTAGATGAATGCATGTGGGGCTTAAAACCTAGATGACGGGTTGATAGGTGCAGCAAACCACCATGGCACATGTATACCAATGTAACAAACCTGCACATTCAGCACACGTATCCCAGAACTTACAGCAAAATTTAAAATAATTAATTAATTAAAAAAGAGAGGGCACCAAATTAAAAAAATCACTGATGACCTTTTGTCAATGTGGGTGGGTCATATCTATCAATATATACCATATTAAAAATTAAAATTGGGAATTTAAAAACATACACTTATTACTTCATTTAAAGTTATAGTAATAAACTCATTTGTATTAACATAAAAAAATTCTATATCCAGGGAAACTATCTTTCAAAACAGAAGGAGAAATTAAGATGTTCCAGATAAGCAAAAACGGAGAGAAGCTGTCACTAGCAGAGACGCTCTACAAGGAGTACCAAAGAGAGTGCATCAGGCTAAAATGAAAGGACTTTGAAAGGACGGTAACTGGAATCCACAGGAAGAAAACAAGAGCACCAGTAAAGATATCTCTAAAAGGTAAATATAAAAGGTATCTCTAAACGGTAAGTGTAAAAGACAATGTAAATGCATTTCATGTAACTCTTTTATTCTCATCTGATTTTAAAGAACTGAAACAATGCAGTAATTATAAATCTGTGTTGGTAGGATTCTAATGTATGAAGATAATTTGCATGACAATAATAGCACAAAGGAAGGGAGAGGTAATGGAGCTTCCTGAGAGCAAAGTTTTTATACACTATTGAAATGAAATTGGTATTAATCTGAGCTAAATTGTTTTAAACTACTCTGTTCATTATAATCTCCAAGGCAACCACTAAAAAATAATTTTGGCCAGGTACAGTGGCTCACACCTGTATTCCCAGCACTTCGGGAGGCCGAGGCGGGTGGATCACAAGGTCAGGAGATCGAGACCATCCTGGCCAACGTGGTGAAACCCCATCTCTACTAAAGTACAAAAAATTAGCCAGGCGTGGTGGTGCGCACCTGCAGTCCCAGTTACTCGGGAGGCTGAGGCAGGGGAATTGCTTGAACCCAGGAGGCAGAGATTTGCAGTGAGCTGAGATTGTGCCACTGCACTCCAGTCTGGCAACAGAGTGAGACTCCATCTCCATAATAATAATAATAATAATTTTAAAATATAGTAAAAAAAACCAAGGAAATTAAAATGACATCAATGGCAGAGCTAGAATTAAATCTTGGGTCAGGGTGACTCGGGGCCTCCTGCACAGTTACCAGCCCATACCCACAGTCACCAGCTCCTTCACACTCATGTGTGTCCCATGAGCTGGGTGGTGTGGGGAGCAGAATCCCTGTTATATGTGCAGAAAAACTGAGACAAGGGAATGTGGATGCCTTCATTGGTGCTGTGGCTTGTTTGTGGCAGGGCTTGCTCTAGAACCGAGGGCTCTGGCTGTTTGGCCTTGAAATTTGTGACATAAACTCATAACCACTTTCATTGCACACTCAGTCCCTGAGTCCAAATCTTCAGGAGGCTTAAGAATCACCTGGCCAAGAGTCGACATGTCTATTCAACATGCTGATCCCTAGGTCCCAGTGATTCTGATTCTGTATCAGACAGGGCCAAGGAATCTGTAATTCAGGTAGACACCTCCCACCTTACTACTGCCCTTCTCTTCCCAGGTGACTCTGATGAAAGGTTGTGTGCAGACCAAACATGGAGAAATGCTGATTTTAGGATATTCCTGGCCTGCTCTAAGTACTGTCCCCTCATTTTGGCACAATTTTTCAGAGGATAGACCATGGCTTCAGCCTGCCTCTGTTGCCATCCATATCTCAGCATCTACTAATTCAGTTTAAAACATTCAGAATAGTACCTGGCACAAAGTACACATTTTATAATATTAGCTCTATTTGTTTTTATTTCCTTATTTAATAATTTCCTTATAAAGTACACATTTTATAATATTAGCTCTATTTGTTTTTATTTCCTTATTTAATAATTTCCTTATAAAGTATACATTTTATAATATTAGCTCTATTTGTTTTTATTTCCTTATTTAATATTAGCTCTACTTGTTTAATTTCCTTATTTGTAATTCCTTACAGATATCCTCAATGCCATTTCACAGGTGAGGAAATGTGGGCACAGAGAGGTAAGGTAAGTTGTTTAACGATGCACAGCTTGTCAATCACAGAGCTGGAGCTCAAACTCTTCCATGAGACTCCAATGCCAGTGCTCCTAACTGCTAGGCTGCCCTGTCCCCAAGGCACACACTCTAGATCCTTTCCTTTGCATCTGCACCCATGGGCTGAGTCAGGCGAGGTCACCCAGGTGCTGGACTCAGGCTTTTCCTGCCTTTTAAGATGAAGGAAGAGCTCTTGAGGGTAGGGGAGGGAATGAGTGGTGGACCCCCGACCCCTTTATGCCCTTCTGAGCTCACCTCTGATCATCCTCCGGACTCAGGAGCTCTCCAGAAAATGGGTGTCCTCCCCAGTGGACTCTAGATTCAATTTGCTGCTACTCACCGTGAGGAAGTTCCAACTGGCATCTCTATACTGGGTGCTTAAGTAAGAAAGTGACAGTTCATCCTCAGGACAATGGGCCTGGGTTTCAATCCCAGCTTCACCTCCTTCTGGCCCTGGGTTTGAGCCCTTGGGCAGGCCTCAGCCTCCTCATCTGTTAAATGGGCATAAACATTGAGTCTATCTCAATGGGCTCTCATGGGGGATAGTACACACCAAGTGTTCACAGCACAGTGGCTTGCACGGACTAAGGGCTTGGTAAGAGTCAGCAGTTAGTGATCATATCATTCTCAGCACACAGGCAAAGCCATGTGGGCTTTCCTCTGGCATCGTTTCTTCCTGGTCTTTCCATTGAAAATGTATTTGAAGTCCTGAGTCACCCCGAGCTCTCCTTGCCCCAGAAGTCCCTCCTCTGGAGTTGTGTTAAGTTTCAAGGGCAGATGCAGGAGTCAGGCCAGGGCCAGATTTTAGCTCTGAGCCCTCAAAGTCTCCTGGAGCCATCTGGAGCTTCTGGAACCGTCTGAGCCCAACTCTCTTCTGAACTGAGGCCCATGCACCTGCTCTGATGGAGCCAGGCCCTGACTGCAAGTTTCCTCTGCCAAAGTGCAGCCTCCGGGGATGTGGATCAGATGCCATTTGAGAAGAATATGCTGAGAACTACTGAGAGATGGCAGCATTTTTCAGCTCGCGGAGAGAGCAGGGTGGGTGGATGAGTCTGCCTAGGGCTGGAAACTCTGTCTTCTGCCATGGGACTGCATGTGGCCTTGGGCAGGCTCCTTCTCTGCTCCAGTCTTGGATTCCTCATCTGTCAACTGGGGAGATGCCATCTGTTCAAAGTGCTGTTAAGAACATGGTGGAAGAGGATCATGGGACAAGGCTATATCCCCAAGCTCATTTACAGCAACAATGAGCAGTTATTAAGCACCAGGCTTTGCACTTTGGAATCAATGTCTCATTTCGTCCTGACCACATTCCCCTGGAGTAGGCACTGTCATGACTCCTGGTAACAGAGGGCACAGTGGACTCGTTCACACAGCTGGTCAGAGGAGGAGCTGGCCTTAATCTGGAGGCAATGGAATCCCATTCAGAGCCTTAGCCCTAAGCCTCTGACTCCCACAGTAGGGCCTGTGCTCCCTCTGCGCTGCCTGGGCATCCCCAGCCCTCAGGAGCCTCCCCTCCCTTCCCCCTTCCATGCTCCAAAGTGGCGCTTGGCCTGGAGCAGTCTAGGTGTGGGGCGGGCTCCCCCTCGGTGTAGAAGCAGACTCTGTGTCACATAGGGCTGGACTAGAGCAGCTTGAAGATGGTGACTGAGAAGGAAAGTCAATGAGCCCCCAGTGCCAGCACGGGGTATTAAAGGTGACATATTCAGAGGCTGCAAGGTTTAAGACTGTGGGGCTTGGCAAGCCTTGCTGGTGCCACTTCCCTCACCACCCCGCACCCCAGTCAGTGATGGGGAGCTCAGAGATTTATGGTCTTAATAAAGAGAGTGGACAGGGCTTTCTGGGTGAGAGAACATTTCAGAGTTTGGTTGCCCTCCAGGAGGCTGGAGGCAGCTCCACCAGTGCAGAGAAGCCAGACATCAACTCTTTGTCTTACAGTACATCCTGTGGAGGGGCATCAAGCCCAGCAGTGGTCACTGTCACATTCAGTAAGTGATATGAGGAAAACTGGCTTCCTTCCTCCTGCCCAGCTGACGCCCCAGGGACCTCCTCGACTTCCTTCATGGATTATTGTCTTAAAATTTAAAAACACAGCTGATTTCAGAGCTGGGTCAGCCTGGTCTCATTTGGACTCTGTCACCTACTAGCAGAATGATCTTGCAACCCCACATGTATCACCTCCCATCTCTAAGCCTCTGTTTTCTTGGTCACCAAATGAGGTCAAGGTTCTTGCCCTCCAGGCTGCACTGATTATGTTTGCAGCCCTTTGCTTCTTGCTGTTGTTCAGTCGAGGCTTCACTCCTTGTGGGATGGCTGTTTACAGATGTTCCTGGCAGTACCCCCAAATCAGGTTCTGTCTCCATTGTGTCCCAGGGCCAAGCACCCAGGACACGGGGCTGCTGTTTCCTTCACAGCAGCCAGCGGTCTCTGAGCCCTCACTGGGCCCCTGGCAGGTGCTTGGCACTCTATGGAGCTGTCTCTTCTCCTCTATCCTGTGAGATGGGGCCACTATAGACATTGCTTTAGTAGTGAAGATTTTAGGCTCAGTGGAAGTGAGTTGCCCAAGTAAGTGCTCAAGCTGATTTCAGATGTGATAAGGGCTGTGACCAGAGTAAAACAGGATGGGATGTTAGTAAGTGCCAGGCAGGGAGAGGAGGCTGCTTTAGTTGGGGTGGTCAGGGAGGGCTTCTTGAAGGAAGGAGACTAGACACACTCTACTCTCTGCTTCACTTGAGCAGAGAGTAGACTGTGGAAAAGAAGCCAGCACATGAAGATTTGGTGAGAGTAAAGGGGGCTGTGGGGACCTGAGGCCCTGGGGAATCTGGAGAGTTCAGTAAGGGAACCTGGGTCCTAGGTCCAGGTTCTGCACCTACTTTCTGAGTGACCTTGGGCAAGTTGTTCCTCTGTTTAATTTTTCCATCTACAAAATATGGTGTGATACACGTGCTTGCTCCATCTTGCTGAAGGTCACAGTGAGGCAACACGTCCAGATGCCAGAGGAGCCACAGAGTAGGGGAGACCTCGGGCCTGGGCTCATGTCTGCCAGGTCTTCGTGGAGAGGGTGCCTGGGGGCGGCTCAAGAGGGCTAGATAAGTTCAGCATGGCTGAGCAGAGGCCCTCCCTGCTTCAGGTTCTCTCTTCCACTCCTCCCTCTTTCCTCCCACCTGTTTAAAGCTCTGCACCCAGGGAGTCCTGCCCCACAGGCATCCCAAAGGCCTGGCCGGGTGCCCTTTGGGGTGATGATAGAGAGGAAGAGAGGGAGGTGCTGGCCAGTGGAAGAAACCAGAGAAAAAGACAAAGGAAATGCTTGGTATGTCTGGATTTGGAAAACCAAACCTTCCCTCGAAGGTTCAGGTCCAGGCTGGGACCCTCCTGCTGAATCCTGGCTCTCTGCCCCTCCCCCACATCTGGGGGCTCCTGCTTTGCTTCTGTACCTGGGCAAGAGTGAAATAGACACCTGGAGCCCAGTCAGCCACCAAGCAGCCACTAGAGAATAGCCAGGTGCCCAGGCAGCAGGAAGGAGCCAGGAGAGGGGTGGGGAAGACGAGTGTGTGTGTGTGTGTGTGTGTGTGTGTGTGTGTGGTGGGAGAGAGAAAGAGACAAAAATAAAGAGAGATGCATACAGAGAGACATGCAGACAGAGCTAGACAGAAACACACACACCTGGTCAGGCACAGAGGCTCACGCCTGTAATCCCCACAGTTTGAGAGGCCAAGGCAGGAGGATCACTTGAACCCAGGAGTTTGAGGATGATCTGGGCAACATAGAGAGACCCTGTCTCTATTTAATAAAATAATAATAAAAAACACATCTGCATCCACACAGAGTCAGAGACAGAGGGAGACAGAGAAAGCCCGAGACAGAGGGGACAACAGACAGAGGCTGGAGTTCTGGACATGAGATCAGAGGCACCAAGCCGGGATGTAGGGTGGCCAAGTGCAAAAGTAAAGACCAAGAGTGACAGCAGAAGGAGAAGGAGGGGGAGGAGGAGGAGGAGGAGATGGAGATGATGATGATGATGATGATAATGATGATGATATTGACAGGGAAGGAAGGAGAAGCGGGAGGCAGATTCACTGTGGTAGAGACACCAGAGGGAGGGGCCAGGAGCCTGGAAGTGGTGAAGAGCAGAGCCAAGCCGCCTCCCGCACTGCAGTGTCCTCGTCTGTAAAATAGGTGACAGCAGTGTTGGCAGCAGTGGGCCATCTAGTGCGGCCACTGCTATCATGCTGGCCCCTGCAGGGAAGACATGGGGAGGAGGCGGACGGGGGCCACTGTGACGGGACCGGGCCGGGTCACTTGCCAGCAGCACAGCAGGTGAGCAGCACGGTCAGGCAGAAAGGGCCCCCGATGCAGAGCTGGGACTGGACTTCAGGGGCCTGGGGCAGGAAGTGGGAGTGGCACCCGCTTCAGGGACCTGGCCAGCAGCACAGCTACTGCACCTACCCTGCCGAGGGTGCCAGGTTCCTGGGCCTTGGGAGGAGGCTGTTTGTAGGGCTGCCTGGGGCTGTATCCCCAAGGTTGCCCCACGCCGGTGTGACCACTGAGCCACCACTCTGGCCGGGCCCCAGCTGCAATTTGCTCTGCCCTGGACCACCCCTGAGTGCCAGGGCAATGGGGGAGCTCCTGGTGATGTTGTCCCTGCCCTGGACACCTGCCCACCACCCCTAATGGCTGTAGCCGCCTAAGTTCGGTTAGTAGACCTGGGCCTCTGTGTGCTCTTGGAGAGCTGGGAGCAGGCAGGAGCCCAGCCCTCCTGGGTGCTGCTGCAGCCATCCAAACAGTGGCTGCAGATAGAGGCCTCCTGCTCCACGGAGCAGGCAGGAGTCCTGCCCCCCGAGGCACACCTGCAGCCGCCCAAACCAGTAGCTGCAGCCTCAGGCATCCCTGCACTCTTGGGGGCCCAGGAAGGCCCCCCTGCCCTTGCAGGCTCTGAAGTTCCTGCTCCTTCTGCCTTGCTTCTCCCTGCTGTTGGCACTGGCTCCATCTTCGAGCAAAGTCAGAGCCTAGCCTAGATGCCATGAACAGAGCAGGAGGCAAACAGATTCCTGGGTGGAAGGCGGCAGGTCCCTGGTAAAGCCCCACCTTCAGGCCAGAGAGGGCCTGAAGGCTGGAGGCCAGACTGCCAGAACTTCTGACCTGAGTGGGGACTTGTGGTGCATTTTCTGGGCCCACCCATGGCTGCCCATGGACCAATCGGCACACACTTCCTCCCCTCTGAGGTGCATAAAAACCCCGGCTCAGCCAGAGCAGGGCAGAGAATGGAGAGACAATGGGATGACCAGCTGCAGAGGGGAGCTACCATCTCCGGGGCCTCCTCTGCTGAGAGCTGAACACTCGATGGGAAGACCTGCCTACAGAGAGGAGCTACCCACTGTGGGTCTTCTCTGAGCTGTTCCAACACTCAATAAAGCTCCTTTTCATCTTGCTCACCCTCCACTTTTCTGCTTACGTCATTCTTCCTGGATGCAGGACAAGAACTCAGGCAAACGTGCCACCGGCCACAGAGGTTTCTGGCTGGAAAAGTGACACCCCAAAGATCCTGTAACAGCAGTATCCTTCACAGCTTGCTTGTGTGGGGTCAGTGAGCCATGAGCTTTCTACCTCCGTGGAGCCCTGGGAGCGACCCTTCTGTGGGGAGAACTGTGAGTGCATGACGTCAGGGGAGGGAGAGGCCCAAGGCTGGGTCAAAGAGAAAGAACCCCACAGTGTGCAGTGTCCCCACAGCCTGTCCTCTGCATCCATCTCCAGGACGCATCCTCATCTCCTTCCTTGACCTCTAGCAGTTCCTCTGTCTGTCATCCTCCTCTGGGCCTGCATCTGCGCGGGGGCAGCCTTTGAGTCCAGACTCGTCCATCTATTTATTGCACCCACTGTGCTGTGCACTGGGCTTCCAGTTCTATAGCAATGAACTCGCTTAATCTTTACAATAGCCCCATTTTAATTATGAGGACACTGAGGTCAGAGAGGTTCAGTAACTTGCCCAAGGTCACACAGGAAGTGGAAGAAGCAGGCTCCTGCTCTGATTCTCTGGCTCAAAGTCCGGTGTTTTTCCTGCTGCCTCTAGATGAGGTGACTCAGGGCTGCCCCCCTCCCCCGGCCACTGGATTTGCAACATGTTCCTTCCTTCCTGATGCCCAGCTGACAGCTGCCTGCCTGCACAAAAGCAGATTCCTCCTCCCTTGGAACTCAAGGACCCCCATCTGAGTCTCCCAGATTTCCATGTTGGTACCAGCAGCAAAATATAGGATTGGGGAGCAAGCGAGTAAGAGAGGGAGAGAAATTCATTGATTCATTGAGAAATAGAGAAGAGACACTGAGGTAGGCTTCATGCACACCCAGAGAAGGACATACACCTGCCCACACAGACACACACACACACAGCCTCCCACTCATACACACACACATACACTCTCACACTCATACACACGTGGATCACATGGCAAAGGCTGGCAGGTGTGCACATGCACACACACACTCTCTCTGTCTCTCTCACACACACACACACACACGTGGACCACACAGCAGAGGCCAGCCGGCTCACGCAGCTGGCAAGAGGCAGACCCAGCATTTGAATTTAGGTTCTGGTGACTCAGGGAGTCACCCCTTTGCCAGGCTCCAGGGGAGGCAAAAACTCAGGTAGGAGGTCTATATAGCGTTGGTGCTTTCCAGCAGCTGAAACCCTGGAGATAAGCCTCGTGCAGGAGGCATCGTTATGACTTTGAAGCTCAGATAAACATTTTATGGAGCAGCCACCTCATGCCTGTCAGCCCAGGTTCTCTGGGAAGCAGACACTAAGAGGGAATTTGGAAAGCAAGAGTTTATTTATAGGGACGACTTGTGATAAAAGGGGAGCACACAGGTTTGCTCAGGGGGAGCCTCAGACCATGACACCAATCTGTGTTTCCATCAGCCCCGTGGGATGTAGCGTAATAACCACTGGCCTTAGGGGAGTCTCCCACTGGCTGCTCAGTCAGCAGGAAGCAGGCCAAGGAGGCAGTGGGACCCCTCTGTGACTAGAACCTGGGGCCCAAGCTTCAGCTGCCGGTGCCACTGGGTGGGGTAGGGCTTGTCCTCATCAGGCCTAAGGTTTCAAAATTTGGGCTCAGTCTCTAACTGCAAAATCTTCTCAGCGTTCTGCACTGGACAGGCATAGGTCCTGGAGAATTTCCCCATGGACCCCCGGGAGCTGAAGTTCTTCACCAAAAGGTCTGTGAATGAGCTTTAGGGACATCCAAATCCCCTGAGCCCCTACACTTGTGTAAATGTAACAATGATTACACATTCTGTTGGTGAGTGAGTTGATGCCCATCCCAGGTAGGGTGGCACAGAGGGCAGGGGTGTTCTGCAGGGGCGGAGCTCCGGAGGCCACCACTGAAGGTGAGGCAGTGCTGGGATGAGGAGCAACGGTGGGAGCAAATGTCACCTTTGCCATAAATCTGACCAAAAGAGTAAAACCAGCAGGGTTTAAGCCAATAGTGCCTAGATTTTAGGGAGGCAAGGGGACCAGAGCAGATACCCAGGGAACCCCAAATGTAATCAAGGAAAGCAAAGATCACCCGGTGGCCATCAAGCAGACTGTCCAGAGGCAAAACTCCTTATCTGAGGAATTTAGAAGTAATTATACTTCCCTCTTATATAAAGCAGGTATCTGGGCCGGGCCCGGTGGCTCACACCTGTAATCCCAGCACTTTGGGAGGCTGAGGCAGGCAGATCACGTGGTCAAGAGATCAAGACCATCCTGGCCAACATGGTGAAACCCTGTCTCTACTAAAAATACAAAAATTAGCCGGTCGTGGTGGCGCACACCTGTAGTCCCAGCTACTCGGGAGGCTGAGGCAGGAGAATCACTCGAACCTGGGAGGCAGAGGTTGCAGTGAGCCAAGATCGTGCCACTGCACTCCAGCCTGGCAACAGAGCAAGGATCCATCTCAAAAAAAAAAAAGAAAGAAAAAAGGAAAAAAAGCAGGCATCTCGTACCAGGCTTTTAAAAATATACATAAGTAACTAAAATTTCTATACATCTCTGAATGCATGCATGTCAAAATTCATTGTGCAACCCTTGCTGACATTAAGGGACCAAGATGTCTACAAATGAAATCATTTATCCTGACCTATGTGGCTAATATGGTCCAGATTACCCTTAAGCTCCCAATTTAAGGTCCATAAATACCCCTAAGGAAAAATCCACCAGGGTGCACTCAGTCCTCTCTTGCTGAGATGCCCCGCTGCACTCTTCTGCACTGTTCTTTCTTTCTAATAGAACTTTCCTTTCCACACTGGAGCTTGTCTAGGGGGTGAGGGCTGGGGGAGGGAGAGCATCAGGATAAACAGCTAATGCATGCAGGGCTTAATACCTAGGTGATGGTTTGATAGGTGCAGGAAACCACCATGGCACACGTTTGCCTGTGTAACAAACCTGCACATCCTGCACATGTATCCTGGAACTTAAAATAAAATAATATTTTTTTTAAAAAATGCAAGGAATGTTGCTAGAATGTCAGAATGTCATTCTAGAATGTCAGAATGTCATCAAGTAAGCAGATGCCATGAAAATACAGCTGTATATATTTGCATGGAAAAAACAAAAACAGAAAACGTTCCTTTTAAACCTATACTGTTGTCGGTAAATTCTTCTAACCAACCTGTGAGTCACCCACTTTCTGATGCCAGGGCTCTGACACCTCACCAGGCAATAATGTTTACAGGTATCTAAGCACTTTCCTGGGCAGAATTACCAGATTCTCAAAGGGATAGGGATCTAATGATCCTAGGCTAGGTTCATGCTGCAGTAACAAACAACCTTGGAATCTCAGTAATTTAACACCTGCAGTTTACTTTCTTCTGTGATAAACTCTACTGTATGTCAGGTGACACTCAGAGGCTGCTGTCCTGGGTGACCCAGGGATCCAGGCTGCTGTAATGTTGTGTCTTGCCCACCTTAATACAAAGCCTCCATACTTTTCCACAACAGGGAATAGAGAGCCAGAAGGCCTGCAGGGACCTTTCCTTTCCTTGGCCCAGAAGTAATACATGTCTCTTTCCGACGGGCTGGAAGTGGTTTGTGGCCTGCCTACCTGCAGGGAAAACTGGGAAGTGTAGTTTTCATGCACTCAGAAAGGAGAGGAGAGGAGACCCTGATAGGGGAGAGCATGGGTCTTATCTGCCACAAGACTTGGATGGCCCAAGTCAAGAAGCTTTGGGTCAAAGCAGCAGATTCTAAATCTATATTTGTAGACTAGCTGCATCAGCACCATTAGGAGACTTTGTGGAAAATAAAGGTACCCAGGCCAGTCCTGGAGAGTTATATTCTTTGGTCCAGGAATCTGTATTTTAACCTGTCTCACAGGTGAGTGGGCAGGCAGATTTGGCAACCTCTGGAGTGGAGGGTTGCCAGATCAGAGGGCTGTAAAATGCCTCAAAGATCATTCCAGCTTTAAAAAGAGGCCACTCCAGCTAAACTCTCCTTCTTGCTCTTCATCTTCCCTGCTGCCAGTTTGTGAGTTCACCTGGCAACATGTCTGAGGCCAGTGCGTATTTAAAATTCTAGCCCCCGGGGGCCTGTGTTTTTTATACTGATACCAGGTTTTCATTGCTGGGACAAATGAGGCACAGAATGCTCCTGTAGCTGGAGAAGTACCCCTGGGTCTGGCATTGCAGACCCCTCTCCCCTCTTGATAAGGAAGAGGCAAGCGTCTCACCCAATGCCCCAAACCACTTTCCCTAGGAGGTGTGCCTGTCTGGTATTTTTCAGGGTTATGGAACTTTAAGATGCGGGGAGCAGAGGCCAAAAGTGTGCTAAACACCTTCATTATGACCAATTCACTCTACTGCTGTGGTTTAATTCTGCTGGGAGAATGAGATTGGAAAGACAGTGCTGATTTAATTTGCAAGAATGAATAAAGATAAGACAAATAAGACCAGTAACTGAGGGTAATAAAGCTCCAGGAGCATATAATTCACATTCTCTCAAACCTGGGCCTCCTTTCCTCATGACTGTCTTTCTGTGTTTGGAGTTGATTAAGCCCAAACAATTGCAGGTTTTGTCTTTTTCTGCTGCCGGAGTGAGGCTGACTTCTCAGGCTGGGCAGTGGGCATGCATTGGAGTTCACGAAACCCAACTGAGAGCCAAATATTAAATTTTCCGAGCCAGTTGTTAAACCATTGACAGCTTGAAATTGACCATGGTGGAAATATTTACACCACAGAAACTGGCATATCAGGGCTTTTTTTTTTTTTTTTTTTTTTTTTTTTTTTGCCAGCACTCCACTCACTGTATTAGGGTCTTCGTCAAAGGGCAAATCAAATTAACAAGAGGAAGAGGCAAAACTTGTGAAGTCCCTCCAGTGTCTGTAGAGCTTTACTGTTGAGGAAAGAGACAGAAAGAATGCATTTCTTAGCATTTCCACAACAGCACCCTTGAGCTTGGAATGGGACTCCTAGATGGAGGTTTTACAGGTGTACTGAAAATGGGCTCATCCCGGAGCCCAGTGCCAGGCAGGATCCAGAGTGCCTAGGGACCAGGGTCAGCTGTGTACAGGGGAGGGCATCCTTGGTATACACAGGGCACACCCATCTGTGCACAAATGCAGGTCTTTCATCAGTGGACACAGGGATGTGTGCTGGTTAGTGCGGCAGGAGTGTGTCTGCAGGTCCCGCGGAGCAGGTATTCTCTTTGGTGTTTGAATGAGCATCTGGTTAGACATGAACCCCCACTGGCATATCAACGTATGTGATGTGGTTAAGCGAGCTCGACAGTACTCAAATCTTTATTAGTTTCCTCTGCTGCTATAATAAATCACCACCACAATTTTAATGGCTTGAAATGACACACATTTATCATCCTCAAGTACTGGAGATCAGGAGTCTCAAATGGGTCAGTAGAGTTCCACTCCTTCTGGAGTTTCTAGGAGAACTTGCCTTTTTTCCCCTTGATTTTCCTTGTTGTCTTTTCCATCTCCATCTTCTCAAGGCTGCACACATGCCTTGGCTCATGGCCCCACATCATTTGATCTGATTCTGTCATCACATCTCTTTTTCTGACTCTCCTGCCTCCCTCTTTCCCTTATAAGGCCTTTGTCATTACATGGGGCCCATCTGGAAAACCTAGGATAATCTCTCCATCTCCAGATCCTTAATTTAATCACAGCCACAAAGTCCCTTTTGATATGCAAGGCGACATATATACAGGTTCCAGGGATATAGGGTGTGGATATCTTTTCAGGGCCATTATTCTGCCTACCGCAGTCTGCCCTCTGCCCCCCAAAGATTCCCATCCATTCCAAATGCAAAATGCATTCAATTTGTCCCAACATCTCCTGAAGTCTCCACCCATTACAGCATCAACTCAAAGTGCAAAATCTCATCTAAATCTCTTCAGCTCAAAAGCCCCAAATCTCATCATCAAAATCATCTAAAACAGGTATCTAGTGAGACTCCTCATATGGCCCATTCTGGGGCAAAATTCCTCTCCACTTGTAAACTGTAGAATAGAGATATTAATAATTCCCACTTTGTATGTATCAGTCAGGGCTCAACCAGAGGAGCAGAGCCAATAGGAGATTGGAAAGAAGTGGGGCAGGATCTGGAGAGAATGGAGAGCAATTGCAGGCCCAACTCCTTGTGCTCGGCGGGTCGGCAGATCAGCAACAACGTGGCTACTAAAACATGGGTGTTGTTATTCTGCCACCAACTCTTGTGAGTGCACCCCTCATAATGAGAAACACAGGAGAAGAGAGAATGGAGCTGTGCCTAGCCGAGTTGGTGCAGCCAACGCCAGCACCCTCCTAGCATTGCTGAGAGGAAACAGACCACGTCCAGGGGATCCCAGCTCAGCGGCCTGCCCGGTGATTGCCATGGTGTAGTTGTTGGCTCCTGCCAATGTCACTATGATGGTCATCACATCTCCTTGCCTGCATCTCTCTGTTGGGAGTGTGTTTACTAGTAGACATGGCAAGTGGGCCCCCTGGGCTGGTTCATGGACTTCAGCAAGAGCCACATGAATGATGATGGAAAAGACCTTTCTCTCACAGAAAACATGCTATTTCATCTTGACTGGGGCTCAGGAAATCAGGGAGTCTGTCTGGGTGGGAGGAGGCTGAAGGTAGGTGTGGATCTACCCTCCAAGGGTGGAGCATAGGCACTTTTGCAAAGCTGGAAGCCTGCGTTGCTGGGAACAAAAGCAATTGCAGGAATGTGAAAGGATGCATTAGGAAGAGAAAGCCTGTGGGCACCACAATGGGAGGCTGGAGGCCGGAAAGAAAATAGAAGAGATTGGCTGTGGGAAGAGCCACCGAAACCCAGCCAAAGCACAAACACATCTGGGTTTCTAGTCATGTGAAATCAACAACCCCTCCAGATGCGTTGCCGGGTGGGGGAGGAAGAAAAGCAGGTCTCGAGGCTCTCAATTCAAGGGCTGAACCTCACAGCATGGCTCTGGTTTTCAGTTCCCCTTGTGCAGTCTGCAATGAGGACAACTGCATCTTTCTGTGGGACCTGGTGCTTCAGGGCTAGAAAGAGGGTTGGGTGGGGGTTAGGGGGTGTCCTGGGATCCCAGTCAGCCAGGGAGGGCCTATTTTCTGGGGAATAAGGAAGAAAATGGAGTTGAGTTGCCCCCAAAGGTGGGAGGGGCTGGAGCTGATGTGCCCAGTGTCAGGTTTGAGGGGTGGAGTATGGCAGTGAATGGGAGAGGACTCAGGAGCTTCAGAGGAGCAGGTTGGTCTAAGCAGGGCCTGAGGCTTCAGAGAATAAGATAGTAAGTAGTGGGCCACAGGTATGATGTGCCACCTGTGAGCAGGTGAGGGATGCTGGCAGCTCCAAGGCATAAGAGCCTGGACCTCAGGCCTCTCTCAGCCTCTCTCGTGTGCTCCCTGAACTCCCAGGGGCCCAGGCCATCCTGGATTGTGAGAATGTAATGGAATCCCTCATCTGGGGCTCAAGGACTCAAAGAGAATTGGGGTTAGGAAGGCCCCTTGAGCTAACCCAGCCTCACAAACTTATCACAGTCAGAGATACTGAGGTCTGGGCAGTTGGGGAGGGCATCAGGTGCCAGCGGGGGAGAGTGACCTTTCCAAACTCACACAGTCAGAGACCCTTACCACAGACGAGAGACTCTTTCTCTCTCCCACCACCTCTGTCCCCTGACCAGGGCATCGCGCCTCTGGACAACATGGTAGCCCAGGTCCAACTCTTAAGAAGTTGTGTGTGGCCACTGCAGCCGAGTGCGCTGTCTCCGGGAGGCAGCTGTTAAAGCTCATGCTGCCTGCAAGGGGTGAGCCGGCCCCTCTCCCATCAGCCCAGCAGCAGAGACTCCTCTCAGACCAGGCAGAGATGCTCTGGAGATGGTGAATGAGCTCAGCAGGTGGCCCAGGAGCAGAGCAAGCCCAGGAGGGGGCTGGGCAGCAGCACCAGGGTAAGGGGTGGGAGCCCCAATGCTGGCAGGCACAGGAGGGAGAGAGGGGCAGGGTGCCCAGGAAATGCTGTGTCCCAGGGGCCACTCTGCAGAGAAGAGCCCCTGGGTGTGGAGTGAGTGGAGGGAATTGGACCCTGCTCCATGCACAGGCTCCGTGGCCCCAGGCGGCCAGTGACCTCACTGCTCTGAGCCAGGGCTGGGGATAAGAATACCCTCTCCCAGGACTGCAGTGGGGAGTGAGATAACAACCCATTTATGCCAGAGGTTGCAAGTCTTTTGTGTGAAAAATCAGACTTTGGCAATGACCTTGAGCAGTAGGATATAAATAATGCCCACGAGCTTAGCATTCCAATAATGGATCACTAGGCATAAATGGGTAACATGCTCAGCCCAGCGCCTGATAGACGGGCTCCCTCCCTATCCCCCGGCCAGGACTACCCAGGGGTCAGGACTGTGGGCTCCACAGTTGCACATCTGGGATTTGTGTCCTGCTCCACTGCCTGCTGGCTATGTGACCTGGGACAAGTCCCTCTCCTTCCCTGAGCCTCAGTTTCTTCTCAAAATGGGGATGCTAATAGCACCTTCCTCCAACTTGCGGGGAGGACTCAGGGTGATAATCCTCATCAAGTGCCTCGCACAGGGCCTGGTACAGAACACGCCTGATCAAAGGCAGTGGGTATCACCCCAAGCTGGGGGGTCTGCTGGGGCCTTTTAGACAGCGAAGTCTGGACCTTTTAGACAGTGAAGGAGGGGGTTGTCATTCCCACAGCTGTCATTCGTACTGGCTGTCCCTTCCAGAATCCCACATGACAGCTGTTTCTCTCTGCCCCCAATACCTTCTTTCTCACTCCCTACCCAGGTTGACAGTGTGGGTCTGGTCTGAGCTTGGTGTGCAGAAATGGATTCTCTGTGCTCACGACCTTGTGAATCCAACTGAAACTGCTATTTTCCTCTACCTGGTGAATGACAAGAGCGCAGACGTGTCAGGGGCTTGCGTTGTGTCTCCATGAGCAATTCAGGCAGCATCACCCTCTCCAGGCCGCCCTCACCAGAGAGGGACTCATCTTTGACAATTTGGGAAAATGCAGCCAATACTCTGAAGATATATTATGTAAAAAGCAGAACTTCCACAATGTGAGTCTTTCCGTTTTACCCCCTTCTGTTTTCTTTAAATGTCAACATCCTTACTTATTCTTCTGTCTCATGGAAGCTATCAAAAGAGTGATGATTCTAGGAATACATGAACTCCTAGAAAGTTGTGGCTCCTAAAGACATACTCATTTGCGGCATGAAATATGTCTCTGTGAGTGTGTAAACCCAGGCAGTTTCATGGGGCCATTACAGTGCAGGGCTGAATTGTTTTGCTGCAGAGCTGTCTGTAATGACCTGCTCCTAACTGGTGCTCACGGCTTCCACTTTAAACTGTGACACCTGGGGAAGCGATGCAGTGTATGTGGGTCTGTCAGCCCTGCGTCGCCAGGTAAAGCAGCCAGGTCATCAGTACCCTCTCACCTGTACGGCTTCCTGGAGCCCAGGCCCCTTTTCTATCTGACTCTATTCTTAGGCCTCCATGCCCTAACTCGGGTCCTGTCTCTGGACCCTTACCCATGGCCTTTGGAATGGGGTCTTTGAGTCTTGCTCTCCCTAGTGGCTTGAAACAGCCTCTTGGGTCCATCCCACCATAGAGCTGGGCAGACAGCCTGGCTAGTGGAGCAGGGCTGATTTCACACCATCCTCAGACCTGGGCAAGAGGCCTGCTCCCTGGGTCCCACACTTCAGAGGACCCTACTCTGGCCATGCGTCTCCTCAAGGGACAAGGAATCCATGGAGCCAAAGGGATGCTGTGCTCACTTGGAGTCTACCTGACACCTCCCACCCTTCCAGATCACTGCCTGATACCTGGGACTGCAGCATTCCCTGCCCAGATATCCCAAAGCCCACTTCCTGAGCCCAGGTGGGCCTCATTCCTGGGTCCATCCTCCTGAGGGTGGCCTGCTCTGTCAGTGCACACCCAGGCCTGAGGAGTGGCCAGCTGTTTTTGGGGGTTATGAAAGGAGTTTGAACACTTGCACTGGTGTCTACGTGCATGTGAGCCCCTCATGGTGTGGGAGGGACCTGGGGTAGGAAAAGAAGGGAGTGGGTCAAGGAGGGGCCAAGGCTGGTTCTCCCTGCACCTCCACAGCTGGGGTGGGACCCCAGGGGGCCTGAGAACTTTAAATTGAAAACTGGCCTCCTAGGTTGTTATAAAGTTGCATTTGCTAAGGGAAAAGGGTAGGATATCTTTCGTTCACCAATTTGTTCGTTTGGTTTATCATTTTAAGTATTTGGGAATGTGGATGTCCATTTGTGCTCTTGCCCTGGACCCCCTAAATGTCAGGGATAGCCAGAGCATCCACTGTGCACATTGTGCTTGATCCTAGGAGTCAGAGCTACAGGCAACATCAGCCACCTCCCCCTTACATGATTAGGAGTGGGGGAGTCAGGGCGGCCTCCCCTGGCCTAATCTGGTTGAAGGGCGGGTGGGGTCCTCATCTACACAATGCTCCCCCTGCAGCACCCACCGAAGTACCTGTACTGCCTTTGAGGGAGCAGTTTTTGCACCATGCAAGAGGGGCACGCTCTGCCTAAGTGCGAGTTCACTGGTGTGCTCTGGAGAAAGAGGGCCCTTTAAGGAGGTGGGGCTGGAGAAGGCGGCGCTGGGTTTAGGAACTCCTGTCTCCTCTGTTACTTACAACCACCCTGGTCCTACCAACCTTCCCACATTCAGGTGAGGGCACCTGCCCCAGGCCACAGGGTCAGCAAATGCCCCTCTGTCCTCTGACTAAGACCCAGGGAAGGGAAGTGACTTGCCCAGGGCTGCGCACCCTAGGCTAGTGGAGAGTCAGAATGGAAATCTGGGACCTCAGCCCATGAGAGCTGTGTTTAAAGAGGGTTTTTTTTATCCTGGATCCCAGGGTCCCTGTGGCCTCTGCACAGAATGATCGTCACTACCTGTGCTGGTTGATTTGCACGTCAGTGTGACTGGGTTAAGGGATACCTGGAGAGCTGGGAAAGCACTAATTATTCTCAGTGTTTCAGTAGACACAGCCTGTGCCTCTTCTGCTGAAAGGGAACTCCAGGTGGTTTGGCATTTGATTGGAATGATTGGGCTGCCCCAGGTGTGCCTCTGAGGGTGTTTCTGGAGATTGGCATGATATTGGCTATGGGTCTTTATTGAGGATGACTCTGCTAGGCCCTTTTACCTCCTCAGACCTATGGCATTTGCTGTCCTTGCGATAGTTGGCTGAGAATGATGTTTTCCAGCTTCATCCATGTCGCTACAAAGGACATGAATTCATCATTTTTTATGGCTGCATAGTATTCCATGGTGTATATGTGCCACATTTTCTTAATCCAGTCTATCATTGTTGGACATTTGGGTTGGTTCCAAGTCTTTGCTATTGTGAATATTTCTGCAATAAACATACGTGTGCATGTATCTTTATAGCAGCATGATTTATAATCCTTTGGGTATATACCCAGTAATGGGATGGCTGGGTCAAATGGTATTTCTAGTTCTAGATTCCTGAGGAATCGCCACACTGACTTCCACAATGGTTGAACTAGTTTACAGTCCCACCAACAGTGTAAAAGCGTGCCTATTTCTCCACATCCTCTCCAGCACCTGTTGTTTCCTGACTTTTTAATGATTGCCATTCTAACTGGTGTGAGATGGTATCTCACTGTGGTTTTGATTTGCATTTCTCTGATGGCCAGTGATGATGAGCATTTTTTCATGTGTCTGCATAAATGTCTTCTTTTGAGAAGTGTCTGTTCATATCCTTCACCCACTTGTTGATGGGGTTGTTTTTTTCTTGTAAATTTGTTTGAATTCTTTGTAGATTCTGGATATTAGCCCTTTGTCAAATGAGTAGACTGCAAAAATTTTCTCCCATTCTGTAGGTTGCCTGTTCACTCTGATGGTAGTTTCTTTTGCTGTGCAGAAGCTCTTTAAGTTTAATTAGATCCCATTTGTCAATTTTGGCTTTTGTTGCCATTGCTTTTGGTGTTTTAGACATGAAGTCCTTGCCCATGCCTATGTCCTGAATGGTATTGCCTAGGTTTTCTTCTAGGGTTCTTATGGTTTTAGGTCTAACATTTAAATCTTTAATCCATCTTGAATTAATTTTAGTATAAGGTGTAAGGAAGGGATCCAGTTTCAGCTTTCTACATATGGCTAGCCAGTTTTCCCAGCACCATTTATTAAACAGGGAATCCTTTCCCCATTTCTTGTTTTTTTCAGGTTTGTCAAAGATCAGATAGTTTTAGGTATGTGGCATTATTTCTGAGGGCTCTGTTCTGTTCCAATGGTCTATATCTCTGTTTTGGTACCAGTACCATGCTGTTTTGGTTACTGTAACCTTGTAGTATAGTTTGAAGTCAGGTAGCATGATGCCTCCAGCTTTGTTCTTTTGGCTTAGGATTGACTTGGCAATGTGGGCTCTTTTTTGGTTCCATATGAACTTTAAAGTAGCTTTTTCCAATTCTGTGAAGAAAGTCATTGGTAGCTTGGTGGGGATGGCATTGAATCTATAAATTACCTTGGGCAGTATGGCCATTTTCACGATATTGATTCTTCCTATCCATGAGCATGGAATGTCCTTCCATTTGTTTGTATCCTCTTTTATTTAATTGAGCAGTGGTTTGTAGTTCTCCTTGAAGAAGTCCTTCACATCCCTTGTAAGTTGGATTCCTAGGTATTTTATTCTCTTTGAAGCAATTGTGAATGGGAGTTCACTCATGATTTGGCTCTCTGTTTGTCTGTTATTGGTGTATAAGAATGCTTGTGATTTTTGCACATTGATTTTGTATCCTGAGACTTTGCTGAAGTTGCTTATCAGCTTAAGGAGATTTTGGGCTGAGACGATGGGGTTTTCTAGATATACAATCATTTCGTCTGCAAACAGGGACAATTTGACTTCCTCTTTTCCTAATTGAATACCCTTTATTTCTTTCTCCTGCCTGATTGCCCTGGCCAGAACTTCCAACACTATGTTGAATAGGAGTGGTGAGAGAGGACATCCCTGTCTTGTGCCAGTTTTCAAAGGGAATGCTTCCAGTTTTTGCCCATTCAATGCTTGTAAGGTTTCTGCCAACAGATCCATTGTTAGTCTGATGGGCCTCCCTTTGTGGGTAACTCAACCTTTCTCTCTGGCTGCCCTTAACACTTTTTCCTTCATTTCAACCTTTGTGAATCTGACAACTATGTGTCTTGGGGTTGTTCTTCTCAAGGAGTATCTTTGTGGTGTTCTCTGTATTTCCTGAATTTGAATGCTGGCCTGCCTTTCTAGGTTGGGGAAGTTCTCCTGGATAATATCCTGAAGAGTGTTTTCCAACTTGGTTCCATTCTCTGCGTCACTTTCAGGTAAACCAATCAAACATAGATTTGGTCTTTTCACATAGTCCCATATTTCTTGGAGGCTTTGTTAGTTTCTTTTTACTCTTTTTTCTCTAACCTTGTCTTCTCACTTTATTTCATTAATTTGATCTCCAATCACTGATAACCTTTCTTCCACTTGACCGGATCAGCTATTGAAGCTTGTGCGTGCGTCATGAAGTTCTTATGCCATGGTTTTCAGCTCCATCAGGTCATTTAAGGTCTTCTCTACATTGTTTATTCTAGTTAGCCATTCATCTAATCTTTTTTTCAAGGTTTTTAGCTTCCTTGTGATGGGTTCAAACATCTTCCTTTAGTGCAGAGAATTTTGTTGTTACCGACCTTCTGAAGCCTACTTCTGTCAATTCGTCAAAGCCATTCTCCATCCAGCTTTGTTCCGTTGCTGGCAAGGAGCTACAATCCTTTGGAGGAGAAGAGGCCCTCTGATTTTTAGAATTTTCAGCTTTTCTGCTCTGGTTTCTTCCAATCTTTGTGGTTTTATCTACCTTCGTTCTTTGATGTTGATGACCTACAGATAGGGTTTTGGTGTAGATGAACTTTTTGTTGATGTTGATGCTCTTCCTTTCTGTTTGTTAGTTTCCCTTCTAACTGTCAGGTCCCTCAGCTGCAGGTCTGTTGTAGTTTGCTGGAGTTCCACTCCAGACCCTGTTTGCCTGGGTATCACTAGTGGAGGCTGCAGAACAGCAAATATTGCTGCCTGATCCTTCCTCTGGAAGCTTCGTCCCAGAGAGGCAGCCACCTATATGAGGTGTCTGTTGACCCCTACTAGGAGGTGTCTCCCAGTTAGGCTACACGGGGGTCAGGGACCCACTTGAGGAGGCAGTCTGTCCGTTCTCAGAGCTCAAACGCTGTGCTGGGAGAACCACTGCTCTCTTCAGAGCTGTCAGACAGAGACATTTAAGTCTGCAGAAGTTGTCTCCTGCCTTTTGTTCAGCTATGCCCTGCCCACTTGACCCAGCAATCCCATTACTGGGTGTATACCCAAAGGATTATAAATCATGCTACTATAAAGACACATGAACACATATGTTTATTGATGCACTACTCACAATAGCAAAGACTTGGAACCAATCCAAATGTCCATCAATGATAGACTAGATTAAGAAAATGTGGCACATATACACCATGGAATACTATGCAGCCATAAAAAAGGATGAGTACATGTCCTTTGCAGGGACATGGATGAAGCTGGAAACCATCATTCTCAGCAAATGATCACAAGGACAGGAAACCAAACACCACATGTTCTCACTCATAGGTGGGAATTGAACAATTAGATCACTTGGACACAGGGCGGGAAACATCACACACCAGGGCCTGTCGGGGAGTGGGGGGCTGGGGGAGGGATAGCATTAGGAGAAATATCTAATGTAAATGATGAGTTGATAGGTGCAGCAAACCAACATGGCACATGTATACCTGTGTATCAAACCTGCACATTATGCACATGTACCCTAGAACTTAAAGTATAATTAAATATATATACATGTACAGAAGAGACTGGGCAAAAAAAAAAGAAAAAAAAAAACTCCACAATGCAATACTGTATTGCTTTGCTTTAAATAATCTAACGTATCTTAAAGAAAATAAAATGAGAAATAGAATTTTATATTAATATTTATCCATACATTTATAATTTCTCTTTTTTATTGCTTCCTTGAATATTTGAATTTCTGTTAACATTTTCCTTCAGCCTAAAAAACCTTCTTTAGCATTTCTTATACATTGAGTTAACTAACAGTTAAGTTCTTGGCAGTTGTATAGCAGTTCTGTTCTACAGCAGGTAAGATCTACTGCTAATAAATTATCTTAGTTTTCTTTTATCTGAAATGTTTTCATTTCACTATTGCTTTTGAGTGATATTTTTGCTGGGTATAGAATTCTGTGTTGTTCATGATTTAAATATGTCATTCCACTATCTTCTGGCCTCCACTGCTTCTTATTGGAAGTCAGCAACCAATCAACATGCTTCTTCCATCTATGTAATGTGTCATTTTTCTCTAACTGCTTTCAATTTTTTAAAGTCTTTTTTTGGTTTCTAGCAGTTTGACTATGACGTGCCTTGGTATAATTTTCTTTGCATTCATCCCAGTTTGGGTTTGCTGAGTTTCTTCAATCTGTAAATATCTGTCTTTCACCAGATCTGGAATTTCCTTGTTCTTTCTTCTGCCTTCAATTTTTGATTACATCATCTAGAAATTTTTAGAATATTATATTTCTCAGTTCTATAGTTTTCATTTGGTTCATTTTTATAGTTTTTATTTCACTGTTGGGATTTCCTATCTTTTCATTTGTTATTCTGAGAATATATATATTTTACAACCTTTAGTTAATTATAATACCTGCTTTAAAATCTGTGTCTGGTAATTCTAATATCTGGATTATTTTAAGATTGTTCTTCATTGATTATCAGTTTCCTAATTTTGGTTCACATTTTTATATTATTCATATTTCTGATAATTTTTGACTTTATCCTGGACATCATGAAAGGTTTTTGTTTATTTGCTTTTATAAAGATGTTGGATTCTTTCAAAAGAGGATGATTCCTGTCTGCTGGCTCAGGGGGCAGGTGCATGAGCCGGGGCAACAGGAGACCCTTCCTTAGCTTAGGGGCCTGTCCAGAAGTAGCCACTTCCTAGCCGAGTTCTCAGCTTCCACTACTTCCACATTGCAATTTGTGGCCAATATGGCAGCCCAGGAATATTCCTAAAACACATAACTGGTTACTTCTTCCCCTTCCCTGGTCTTTCTTGCCTTGCTCTATGACTCCTTTTCTCTTAGGATACAAAATAGACCTAGTATGTTGATCTGCACAGCCCTGCACTATCACATCCATTCTCCTTCCCTTTCTGGGATAATTAATACCTAACATGTCCATCTCCCTCCCCACCAATCTCCAGATCTTCATGTATCTTTAGTCTCCTTTGAGTGACACCCTTCTTTCTGCCACAGGGCCTTTGCATGGCTGTTCCCTCTGCTGCAATGTTCCCCTGACCCCAATTCCTCAGTCCACTTCTCACTCTTTAATCTCAGCTCAGTTGTCCTCCCCTCAGGGATGTCCTATCTGACCTCCTGTGACAAGACAATTCCCCATATTGACATGCCTTTATAGCACTTCAGCCCTCTCTTTCATAGTAGTTATGACAGTTGGAAATTCATGCTAATTTATGATATTCTGTGGCATCTGTCTGTCTGTCGTACTAGACCTATCTACCCCATGAGATCAGAGACTGTATTGGTCTTGGCTCACATGGAAATCCCCAGGGCCTTGGGCAGTCAGGGGCTTGGCCTTGGCAAATGTGACCCATGTCTCAGTTCCAGGCCTCATTTCCCTTTAGGTATTTGGGTTGGTCCCTTGAATTTGGCTTATTTTAAGCAGACCCTCTCATTGGAAGGGATAGAACCCAAGTAGCTTAAGCATCTTTCCTGCAACATGGAGAAAGCTTGCCTGAGAATGAGGTCAGCGCAGAGGAAAGTAGAGATAAGAAATGCAAGGAAGGAGACAGAGCCTCAGGTCCAGCCAGAAACCAAGTGATCTTTACTCCCCATACTTTCCAGTTACATGAGCCAGCAAATGTAATTCCCTGTATCTGAAAACATGTAGCATTACTTTTACAGAAATAAGTGTATGATTACATTAAGTAAAGTGTCCAAGGCAACCAAAAGAAGAACTACAAACATAATAATATCTGAAGAAGGGGAGATGGATTAGTATAGAAATAAGCATCACAGCAGGAAGTTAGGAGACAGTGGTACAAACATATTACTTAGCTTTATGAGGGAATGAGTAGGAGACACAGCTAAACAAATGAAAATTGGTTACCTCTGAGGAGCAGAAGTCAGGGTGAGAGGTTCAAGGAGCCACTACTTTTTATTCCTAATATTTTTAAAACCATATGCATGAACCATATATGCATGAAATATATAACAATAAGGTTGGCACACAATGTAATTTCATTTCCTTAAGTTGACTCAGCTGAAAGAGCACATTTACTTTAAAAATAAAATCTCATAACTAAGAAAGTTGAACACTAAAAGCCATATACTTTATTTTGTTGAAACGATAGTGTAAAGTTCAATAATAGAACCTGGAATCACTTTCTTTCTGGTGCTTACAGGAAGTATGGCTTGGTCAGAGGTGGTGATCATCAGAACTTTCCCAGGGAGGGTTTTCCTTGGAGGAGGCTAAGCAACAAAAGCTGGGCTTGGCCCCTTGGCAGGGGTCACCTGAGACATTCCACTGCCTGAGGGCTCCTTCCATGACCCCATAGAGGCCCATCAGTGCCCAAGTGTGAGTGGTCTTCAACCTGCAGGTGGGTGTCCCAGAGTTGGTGGAGACAGAAATGGTGGTTATTAGAGGAGTGAGGGGAGGGGCGGGCAGCCAGGCACCTCACTGCCACACTGGCCTCCTTCCATGGAGCTCAGGCAGCCTCTGGCAGAGGACACTCCACGCCTGCCTTTCTCTGCAATGGCCTTCCTGGCACCAACTCACACCCGGGTGGATCTCCTGGGGCAAGAGCAGCTACTTTAAGGCAATTAGGACGCTGTGGGGACTGAGCTCCATGGGACGGGGACGAGGACGCACTCTCTAGCCATGCTTTCTTACTGATTTTCTCCCGGAATCAGAAGAATCTTCCCAATTCATGCTCCTGACCTCCCCTCCCATGCCAGGCCCTCCACAAGCCTGCGCTTCCCTCTTCCTCTGGGAAAATGAAAAGATAAAGCTGAGAAGCCCTTCCCGGGCCCCTCAACTCTTGAGTTTCCATGATTCTGGAATGGACTGCCCACGGGGGTGGAAATCACACTTGCCTTCTTCAATCCTCTAGTCCCGTCACAGCGCAGGGCACAAATGGAGCATTCAGAAAATAGCTAGTGAATGAAGTAATGAATTCTAACATTCTATAATTCTAAGTGTTTATGCCTGTGATTCTAAGAGTCTATGCCTGTGATTCAAGAATTCTAAATTGTTATTACTGTTCACCAAGGATACCAGCTCCGAATGCCGACAGGGACAGGGGCCAGGCGGGGAACTTGTATGAGTGAAACCGGACAGGCAAAGCGCAAATGCACAGTCCCTCAGTGGGTGTGGCAGGGCTCCCATTGGCCGGCACCCTTGATCGGCACCGCCGGACCTGCCTCTAGCTCCGCCCACGTCCCCGCCCGCCCTCGCGCACCTTCCCACAGCTCCAGGCATCTCACTCCAGGCTTTGCTTCCCTTCTGGAGTTGGGCTCTGACCCTTTATTGTGGCTTGTTTTAGGCAGAACTTCTTGTTGCAAGTGGCAGAAAACAAGTAACTTTAAGGAGAGCTAGATTGATTTATTGGCCCACATAATTGGAAAATACGTGGAGGGGAGTGGACTGGCTTCTGGGACAGCTGAAGTCAAGGGCTCAAACCGCTTCCCTGGGGCTATGTCTCCTTCCTCTCTTCTCTTAGCTTTGCTTCCTCCTTAGGAAGGCTTTCTCCTCACTGTGGAAAAGATGCATCAGAAAAGGCCTTACAGGTTGGAGTTCTAGAGGAGGGACCGTTTCTCTCCAAGTGCCCACATGTCAAATCTCAGTGGTGGCCGCGGCAGAGCTAGGGAGTGAAACGCTCACATCTCTTCCACATGGTGTGGAGAAAACGAGGGTCTCCCTGCATGCCTGGAGCACCCCCACCCAAGCTCACACAAGGTGAGAGTGAGTCCAGGGGGTTGGTGCCCCAGCTACTCTGTCCAAGCACCGTGGGCAAAGACAGATATACAACCAGATTAAGGAGGTGGAGACAGGCATTGATAGGAGGGGGAAAAACGCGACTGTGCCTCATCAGCCCCTGGGCTGTCTGCGTGGTGACAGGAAGAGAAAGGGTTACTGGAAAGACTGGAGGCAGGACTCGACCCCCGCCACTCTCCCCTATCCCCTGCAAGAAGTGATAACCCAAGAACTTTCAGGCGCTCAGCCTCTGCTAGGCTGCCTGAGGGGTGCAGACAGAATGAATAAACAATAGGAAAGTGGGTGCCTTATAATAACCCAAGGTTGGGCATGAGGCATTTATCACTGCCAACCAATCAGATAGCTGTCTGTAATTGCAGCAGGCAAATCACAGGAGGAACCAATCAGAAGCAGGCCCCAGTCAGATGGACCAATCAGATGAATTCATTTGTTCAACCAATCACACAGTGAGCACTGATAGGCACTCCTATTAGGAGATAGTTAGCTAGAATTGGGGTGTCTCTAGCTTCTCAATGACCCTGAGCCTCTGCAGGCCTCCCCGTCACCCTCACCTTGGAAAACAGCCTTTCTGACAGGCTCAGGACAAAATGTGCTCCTATGGGCACCCCCACCTCAAGGCACACAGGTGGGGTCCTGCCTGACGTTTTAGTGGCACTTTGATAGATACTTCAGTCATCAAGTTCATCAGAGTTGTCAAAATGTTAAGATCTTCCTGAAAGAAGTGATGAATGGAATCGAGTGGATTAAATATTTCTCATGTTCCTCAGTATATCACGTAGAGTCATTCCTACCCTCTCCATGGGCTCATCAGTGGGTCACACACAGGTTGAGGAAAGCATCAGGCACTCCTAGGGACCCTGCCCCAAGTGTCAGTGTCATTCAAGGGCTCTGAGGGCTTAAAAAACAGTTTTACTGCAGTAAAATTTATGGACACAAATCTGCACATATTTAAACTTTGATAATTTTGACATATGTCTACACCCAAGAAACCATCACCATAATCAAGATAATGATCGTATTCATCTCCTCCCATTTCCTGTTTTCTTTGTACCCCTTTGTCAGCCTCCTACCCTTCCCTCAACTAAACTGTTTTCTGTCACTGCATGTCAATGTGCATTTTTTAGAATTATAAGTGGAATTATAGAGTCACTCAGCATAATAATTTTAAAGTTTATTCATGTTGATATGTTTATCAATAGTTTGTTCCTTTTTATTCCTGAGTAATATTCCATAGTATAGATATGCCCCAATTAATTTATCCATCCACACATTAGTGGACATGTGGGACTATTACAAATAAAAATGTAATGAACGAAATGTAATGAAACATGTAATATACAAGCCTTTGCTTAAGCATGTGCTTTCTTTTATCTCAGGTATATACAGAGGAGGGGAAAGGCCCTGTATGTTCGACTTTTAAAGAAACTGTCCAAGCATTTTTTAAAATAATTGTACAGCTTTACATTCCACCAGCAGCCTACAGTAGTGCCTATTCCTCAAAATCTTTGCCAAAATGTGGCATTATCAGCCTTTTCAGTTTTAACCATTTTAGTGGGTTTGTGACTTTAATTTCTATTTGCCTAAGACTCCTGATATTCAGAAACTGTTACGTGCTAATTTGCTATTCATACAAGAGGACTTCAAAAAGTTCATGGAAAATTTTAATTAAAAGATAAAAATAAAAACATAAACTCTATCTCTCAACATAAGCTCCATCAAGGTCAAGACAGTTTTGAAGTGATAATATCAACCATCTAGTCCATCCTTTAAAAACTAAGAGTCCTGGGAATTTAACCATGTCAATGCGGTCTTTTTTACATTATTAACTGAAGACAAAATTAATGCCCTGATTTTTTTAACATGAAGAAACAAAAAGAAGTAAAAAGGAGCCAAATCAGCACTGTAAAATCAGCACTCTTGCAAAATTACCTGTTTGATGAAAGGAATGAGTGGGAGCATTGTCATAGTGAGGAAGGACTCTCTGATGAAGCTTTCCTGGCTGTTTTTCTGCTAAGGCTTTGGCTAACGTTCTCAAACACTCTCATAATAAGCAGATGTTATTGTTCTTTGGCCCTCCAGAAAGTTAACAAGCAAAATGCCTGAGTATTCCCTCCCCGCCAAATGCTGACCTTCTCTTAACCAGTCCACTTTTGCTTTGACAATACCACCTCCACCCCTTGGTAGCCATTGCCTTGATTTTGCCCTTGTTTTTAGGATCATACTGGTGAAGACATGTTTTATCACTTGTTATAATTTTTTGAGGAGATGATTCAGAATCTTGATCCCACTTATTTAAAATATGCATTGAAAACACTGCCGTTGTCTGCAGCTGATCTGGCTGTAACAGTTTTGGCATCCATTGAGTGGAAAGTGTGCTCAACTTTAATTTTTCAGTCAGAGTTATGTACATCGAACACAACTGAGATGTCTATAATGTTGGCTGTCATTATTAATAATCAGTCCTATTCAATTAGGGCATGAACAAGATTATTTATTTCCTTGCAAAGGTACATGGATGGTCTGCCACCTTAGGTTCATCTTCAACGTAGTTTTGTTCTTCTTAAAACAAGCTATCCATTTGTAAACTCCAATTTCTTTGGGGCATTGTCTCCACAAACTTTTCATAAAGCATCAACAATTTCACCATTCTTCTACCAAAACTTCACTATAAATGTAATGCTTGTTCTTGCTTTAATTCTGATAGGGGCTCTTTCAAACTGATTTTGTGCCTTACACTAGATCTTGTGCAGGCATGTTATAACAAGGTAAAACAAGGTTTTTTTGGTGCATAAAAAGATAGAAATCCATGCATAGTTCTTTCCATGAACTTTTTGAAGACCTCTTACATATCTTCTTTAATAAAGTGTCTGTTCAGATCTCTTGCTCATTTTTTGAGATGTTTACCTCTATATTGTCAAGTTTTAAGAGTTTGTTATATATTCTGGATAAAAATTCTTCACTGGATGTATGTTTTGCATGTATTTTGCCAAACAAAATATGTTTTGCACAGTCTATGGGCCACCTTTCCATTTTTGTAAATGTCTTTATAACGCGAAGTTTTTAATTTTGATGAAATCCAATTTATTGATTTCTTTCTTTTGTAGTTTTTGCCCTATTTAAGATCTTCAAATTTTTTTCATCTTTATTCATTAATTCCCACACTCTTGTATAAGATATTTACTTAGCATCTATTATGTGTTAGAAACAGGGAATACAACAGGATGCTGTCTGTTCTCACAGAGCTTATAGTCCATGGAAGTGGCAGACAGAAATAGGTATAAATATGTATTCCACCTTTGAGCCCCCTTAGCTCTCAGCCCTCCATGGCTCCCCTTCACACTCAGAGGAAAAACCAGAGTCCCAGGCATAGCTCACAAGTCCCTCCCCCACACCCAGATCTACTCCCTTCCCCCTAGAGGCCTCCCTGTGACCTTGTTCCCTTCTCCTCTCATCTGCTCACTGTGCTCCAGCCACACTGACCTCCTGTCAATCTTCAAACTAGGCCTATTCTGACCTCAGGCCTTCGCACTTGCAGTTCCCTCTGCCAGGAACGTGCTTCCCTCAGCTGTAACCAGGGCTTGTTCCTTCACTTCATTTAGGTCTCAGATATCCCTGAAGTATCACCTATCCCAGCTCATCACTTTCTTGCACTCTTGATGCTGTTTTATTTTTCTTTATAGCCGTTATTACCCCTGACATTGTTTATATATATATTTGTTTATTATTTGTACCATCTTCACACCATATACTAGATTGTGAGCTCCACAAGGGCAGGGGTTTGGCTATTCTCCTTCCTGCTCTATCTGAAGGCCATTGGACAACATTTGGCACATCATAGATCCACAGTAGTAGCAAATGAAGAGATTGGAGCCAGGCACTTCTGAGTTAAACCCCAGCTGCTTTTTACCCTCATGGTGCGACCTTGGATTAGATCCTTGACCTCTTTGAGCGCAATGTGTCTCATCTGTGAAACAGACCTACTAATCATGTCAAACTCACAAAGGGGTTGTGAAGTGGTCAAGAACTGAGGCAGGCAAAGTGCCAAGAGTGGGTCCTGGCACATAGAATATACTTTAGAAATGACAGATATAATTACTGCTGCTACTACTGTTATTATCATGGTAGTAGGGAAGGGGCTTGGTGCAATTATTTTATTTGATTATGCAGAGAAAATGTCGGTGTTACAAGACCAACAGTTTTTTTTGCTCACTGCACAGTAACAGACCAATACACTGAGAGAGCAGGGTTTTCAGCAGAGAAAGAGTTTCATGATCACTGGGTGGCCAAGAAGGGAGATGAGAGGAACCCTAAAATCCATGTCCTCAAGGTGTTCTGGGCTGAGGTTTTTAAGGGGACCATAGAGGGCGAGGGGCTAGAAAATTGGAGTCATTGATTGGAGGAGGTAAGAGGGATGAATTCATCAGGATGCAAAAACTGCATTCTTTGGTCAGTCAGGGTTCTGTACAGGAGACACGCAAGGGGAGAAGAAAAGCCACACACATAATACCTTTAAGGGTAAACACGCTTTATGCCATGTAAATGGCAATGAAAATCTAATAAGCAAAGGATATAATAAGAAAATTAATATAAATAAGCAAATCGATATAATAAGCGCATGATATAATAACAAATTGTAATGGGAGGGGGAGAAGGGAAAAGATATATATATATATATATATTTATACTCACCAGACTATGGAGGATTCACCACCAGACTGGGAAGCAACAGCCTGGGTTCCAAAGTCAAACACCGCATTCACCAGACTATGGAGGATTTACCACCAGACTGGGAAGCAACAGCCCAGGCTCCAGGGTCAGATACCGAACTCACCAGTGTATGGAGGATTCACCACCAGATTGGGAAGCAACAGCCTTGGCTCCAGAGTTGGCCACTCATCTGTGCACACACGAGGAGAGGTCTCATGAAGCTTCAGGGCAGTCTGGGACTCTATCTCTTTCTGTAATGACTTGTTTGGCATGAGGCCCAGTCACAAGGGTCCTTCCTGACTGGGCTCAAGGAACACAAAAAGGTCAACTTGTTTTTGTGACTGTCTGTTGTTTTTTAATAACTAACGTATAGGAATAGATTGAAATAGAGATTTCTCTGAAACAGCGCTGTATGAACGCCTCAAGGAGCTCACACAACCTGTTCCGGCACTTGGTGACCATTGTTTGTGTCCATGTTCAGTTGAGTTCAAATTTAATATTTAACTTTTTCTCCACAGTCAGCTCCTTGTGGGGTTCTTTAGACCAGCTGATGTCAGTAGTTTCATCAGCAAGCAGGTCCTGAAAGAATATCTCAAATGGTAAACTTAACGTTTCAAAATGCTCAAGTTGTTATGTACAGAGCAGTTAAGGGGAACTATAATCTAGGTTCTATGGGATTCTGGGCAATAGGCAGCAAACAACTAGGAGGAAGTAGGTCAGAGAGGACGCTGACCTAATGATTAATGCTGAATGTGCTGCAAGCTTGGTTTATTTTCATCTCTCCTCTTCCCCTTTTTCCTGATTAATTTTATAAAGTTTATAGGGACAGTTCCACGGGGGCTGGGTTCTGAGATGTAAAGGCTCACCAGTCTAATAAGGAGAGAAGGGCAGGTGCAAAAGCAGGGGTGGGTGCTTGCCTGCTGTGTACCTGGCTGATGTTTGTGCCTCGGCATGAACTGTGACTCAAGGAGCACCATGGGTCTTGGTAAGGATTTCCAGCTGAGAGGGCCCCTTTGTGCTGCTGAGGAGCACTCTTGGGCCAAACAGAGGGCAGGCTGGAAGAGACAAGCTTGAGGGTAGAGAGGCTGGTCAGTTCATGGAGCTTTTGGTGCCAGGAGGGCTCAGCTGGAGGACCAGGAAGGGGCCCGGTGATCAAATTAGGCCACGATCAGCTCAGGAGACGCAGCCAAGTTTGTGGCTGTGATGCTGAAATGTCCTGGCTACTGAGTGTGGCTCTTTCAACCTCTAGCTAACGTCAGACTCCTCCCACCTAGGCAGGGCTCTGCTTGCAGACGGGGCTCAGTGGATGAGAGGTTGGAGAGCTGAGGTGGCTGGAGAGTCAGCCAGGGCATTCATTGCCTTCACACCCCACAGAGGTGTCAGGAAGGAGCGTTCTGTCCACAAATTATGGCAGCAAAACCTGATAAGACTAGAGAACTTTCCTCCCCGCAAGAAAACAAACAGAAACGTTTGTTTCCATGACACACTTTTGTTTTCAGGAGGCAATGTGATTGTTTTCCCACTTTTGCACTGGAAAGCAATGAATGGAAGACTCCACCTGCTATGACAGTCATATCCTTCCCCAGGCACTAAACAATAGAATAGACTTCCAGGCCTAGCTCACTGGTGCCTGAAATCCCTCCGCTGGAGCTTTGGCTTGCGGCTTTGTCCTTCATAAAAATGCAAATACCTCACAACAACCATGTATTCAACAAAAATAACTTATGTTCATTCATTCCACAAATATTTACTGAGTCTCTTCGGTAAACCAGATAGTAGCTAGAGGCTGGGAGTAAAGAGATTAAGACTTGGCCCATAGTTTCAAGGAACTCACCAGCTGCATGTGTGTGTGTCTCTGTGTGCTTATTTGGGGGCTGGAGAGGGCAGACATGACCTAGAAACATAACTGTAACTGTTGCAAGTGACATGATGGTGGTGGGTACAAGAAGTCTTGGGAACCCCCAACAAGGACCCAATTATGTGTGACTTGACATCATACCACAGATCTAATATGTCAGGGAAGAGAGAAATACCAAATGGAGGGTACAGCAAGGGCAAATGAATGGAGTCATGAGCCAGCACTGGGGAGGGTAACTCCACACCACTAAGCAGCAGGCCTTGCCATAAGGCAGGACATGGAGACCGGGCTGGAACAGTGGGGGTGGGGGGGGTTCTGATTGACTGGATCATATTCATGATCTCAGGCGATGGCGTCTGTCTTAGGGCTTTGTTGTCTCTCCAGCCTCCATTTCACTGCTTTCCACTAAGTCCTCCAGACCAACCCTGTGCTCTCCCTCTGTGGCCTGAACGACCCACCCTCAGCTCCAGGGCTGGATTCTGATTGGCCTAAGCCGTCATTCTATCTTTTCCTGCTGTACAGTGATTGGTTAAGGGAATGGCACATGACCCAGTTCAGATCAATGAAAAAGGAGGAGATGTTCGCTGGGGTTTCTGGGAAAAAGGAGCCACCCCTGTCTTCAGAAGGAGCTCCCAGAATAGACTCTCTGTTATGGTCATTGCAGAGTGAGGGTGTGACGGACCAGCAAGGACGGCAGCACATGGAGAGAGGAGAGAATGCCAAAGAGTTGGATCCCAGGCCTGAACCCAGGGTCAAAGCTCTGTAGTTCTTGGTCAGCTGCGCCACTGACTTCCCACGTTTGTTTAAGCTGGTTTTGTTTGGTTGGTTTTTGTTTTGTTTTGTATTCTGTTACTTTCAACTCAAAAATTCCTGATTGGTCCAGGGCGTTTCTTGAGGACAAAACTTGATAACATTGGACAAAGAGAACAGCTACCGGGTGCCTAGAACCTGGTGGGGGATGGCTATTGGTCAAGTCTGTTTTATCCTGATCTCATCTCCATTCACAATTGTCATTGTGAGAGGTGAAGCCAGCTGGACTTCCTGGGTTAAGTGGGGACTTGGAGAACTTTTCTGTCTTTCCAGAGGATTGTAAAACACACCAATGAGGGTTCTGTAACTAGCAAGGGGATTGTAAAATGCACCAATCAGTGCTCTGTAAAAATGCACGAATCAGTGTTCCATAGCTAGCAAGAGGATTGTAAAACACACCAAAGAGGGTTCTGTAGCTAGCAAGGGGATTGTAAAATGCACCAATCAGTGCTCTGTAAAAATGCACGAATCAGTGTTCCATAGCTAGCAAGAGGATTGTAAAACACACCAATCAGCGCTCTATAAAATGCACCAATCAAAGCTCTGTAAAATGCACCCATCAGCAGGATCCTAAAAGTAGCTAATTGCAGGGAGGATTGAAAAAAGGGCACTCTGATAGGACAGAAACGGAACATGGGAGGAGACAAATAAGGGAATAACAGCTGGCCACCCTAACCAGCAGGGCAACCCACTGGGGTCCCCTTCCACGCTGTGGAAGCTTTGTTCTTTCGCTCTTCACAATAAACCTTGCTACTGCTCACTCTTTAGGTCCGTGCCATCTTTAAGAGCTGTAACACTCATTGCAAAGGTCGGCGGCTCCATTCTTGAAGTCTGCTAGACCGCAAACCCACCAGAAGGAACCAACTCCAGACACAATTGTAAGTCGGGATCTTTCCACAGAAAACATTGCCTGGCCCTTAATGCTAGCCTGGCACCTGCATAGCAAGTCCTGTGGGGCAGCCCAGGTTTCAGGAGCCCTGGGCTCTGTCCCAACCCCACCCACTGCCTGGCTACGGAGACTGTGCTAAGTTATACTCACTCTCTGGGTCTAGACTGTGATTCATCCATCAGCCCCTAAACTGTGATCTCCCAAAGGGAAAGGGTGATGTCCAACCCATCCCTATGGCCCTTGAGCCCAGGACAGGCCTGGCACAGAGCATGTGTCAGTGGGGCTGTTAACTGATCACTGTGGGATCTGCACATTCCTGCTCTAACCACTCAGGACCAGGGCCATGCGTGATGCTGACAGGGACAGCTATAGTTCCATTTGTCCACCCTGAGAGCCACCTGGAGCCCCTGGCCCAATGCTACAGCAGGAGGAAGTCTCACAGGACTAGATTTTGTATGCAGGCTGCATGGCAGAGGCTTTAGCTTGCACACAATCTCTATCTTTGTTGAAGACTCACTGAACCACAGTGAGGCTATAGAGTGAGGGAAATCCCCAAAAAGCTCTACCATTTACTCTCTAGCTGCAGCTGACCTGGGCAGTCAAGGTCAGGAATTCGCTCCTCAGTCTCATGCAGACAATGATGAGGCACCATGCAGGGAGGCTCAGTCATTAATACATTTACTAGCATCTTCCAGCCTGGGACTTCAAGTTGCTAGTATGGAAAATGGGTAATGAACAGAGGATTACACGGAAACATATACGTATGTATTGTAATAAGGGCCACAACAGGAGACATGATAAGAAGTCAATTGTAAATGATTAAAAGATGTACAACAGAGAGGGTGAGGAGGTAGGGGGAAGAGTTAGTTGATGTTTATCTTTGCATATATCTTAACCCTCATAATAACCCAACGTGTCAATTAAAAGGCAGAGATTATCAGATTGGATAAGAAAAAAGACCCAACTGTATACCATCTACACGAGAAACACACTTTAAATATAAAGCCACATATAGGTTAAAAATAAAAGGTTAAGAAAACATATACCACACAAGCATTAATCAAAAGAAAGTCAGAGTGACTGTATTAGTCCATTTTCACACTGCTATAAAGAAATATCCTAGACTGGGTAATTTATAAAGGAAGAGGTTTAATTGACTTACAGTTCCACATAGCTGAGGAGACCTCAGGAAACTTAAAATCATGGCAGAAGGCAAAGGAGAAGCAGGCACCTTCTTCACAAGGTGGCAAGGGAGAAATAATGAGAGCTCAGGAAGAAACTGCCAGTTTTAAAACCCTCAGATCTCATGAGAATTCACTCACTATCACGAGAACAGCACGGGGGAACCACCCCCATGATCCAATCACTTCCCTCCCTCAACACCTGGGGATTACAAGTCCCTCCCTTGACATGTGGGGATTATAATTCGAGATGAGATTTGGGTGGGGACACAGCCTAACCATATCAATGATTATATTAATATCAGACAAAATATATTTTGGGGAAAATAATATTACCAGGGATAAAGAAGGCAATTTCTTAATGATGAAGAAGTCAACTCATTAGGAGGACATACAATCCCAAATGTGTATGCACCTAATAACAGAATTCTAAAATACATGAAAAAAAAAATACTGATAGAGCAACAAGAAGAAGCAGATAAACTCACAAAGAATTCAGAACAAACAAAATTAGTAAGGATTAGGAAGTTTTAAACAACACAATCAATCAACTTGACCAAATTGACAATTATAAAATGCTACAAACAATAACAGAATACACATTCTTTTCAAATGCACATTGATCTCCTACCAGGATAGATCACATTCTAGGCCATAAAGATGTCCCAATTAATATATAAGGATCCAAGCAATACAAGTATGTTCTTTGACCATAATGGAATTGAATTAGAAATTAATAATGGAAAGATCTCTCTGGAAAATCACCAACTATTTGAAAAGTAAATAACGCATTTTTAAATAACCCATAGGTCAAAAATAAAATAAAAATGGGAAATGGAAAGTGTTTTGAACTGAATGAAAATTAAAAACAGCATATCAAAAATTGTGAGATGCCACTAAATCAGTACTTAGAGCCTTTATTTTAGTATTAATGACTTATAATAGAAAAGAAAAGTCTCAAATCAATGATGTCAGATTCCACCTTATGAAACTTGTGAAGAAAGAGCAAATGAAATGCAGAATAAAGGGAGGGACCATTAAAGATCAGAGTGAAATCAATGCTATAAAAAAGGAAAAATAATAAAGACAACCAATAAAACCAGAAGCCGGTTCTTTGAGGAGATCAATAAAATTGATAAACCTCTAGCCAGACCATCAAGAAAAAAAAGAGAAAAGACACAAAGAACAAATATCAGAAATGAGAGGAGTGACATTAGCACAAATTCTACGGATATTAAAATGATAATATGAGAATATTATGTACAACATTATGCCAATATGGTTGACAAGTTAGAAGAAATGGACTAATTCATTGAAAAATATAAACTACTGAAGCTCACTCAGGAATAAATATATAACTTGAATAGTTGTAAATCTACTAAAAACCCAAGTAAATTTGGCAAATCTAAATCTAAAGTAATCTTTAGTAAATCTACTAAAACGACTTTTTTTTTTTTTTTTTTTTTTTTTTTTGAGATGGACTCTCACTCTGTTGCCAGGCTGGAGTGCAGTGGCGTGATCTTGGCTCACTGCAACCTCCACCTCCTGGGTTCAAGCGATTCTCTTGCCTCAGCCCCTCTAGTAGCTGGGATTACAGGCACACACCGTCACTCCCAGCTAATTTTTGTATTCTTAGTAGAGACGGGGTTTCACCATGTTGGCCAGGAATAAAAGGAATTTAAGGAATAAATAATACCAATTCTACTAAAAAATCTTCCCCAGAATAAAGATGAGTAAATACTTTCCAACTCTTTGTTTGTGGCCAGTATTTCTCTTATACCAAAACTTGACAAAGCCATAACAAGAAAAGAAAACTATAACCAATATTCATCATGAAAATAAATAACAATATTCTAAACAAAATTATAACAAATCAAATACAGCAATATATGAAGTGTGTAATACATCATAATTAAATGAAATTTGTGCCAGGAATAAATTGGTTTAACATTTGAAGATCAATGTGATTTATCATATTAACAAACTCAAAAAGAAAAAAACCCTACGGTATATCTACAGAAAAAGAATTTGACAAAATCCAACATTCATTCTTAATGAAAACTATCTGTAAGCTAGAAATAGAAGTGAATTTTCTCAACCTAATAAAGGGTATTTACAAAAATTATAGCTTACATTATATTTATTTATGGTGAAAGAGTAACTGCTTTGCCCTAAAATCAGGAAAAAGACAAGATGTCTGTTCTTATCACTTTTCTTCATCATTGTACTAGAAGTTCTGACCAGTCCTATCAGACAAGGAATAAAACTAAAGTCCTTCAGTATAGAAAGAAAGAAATAATACTCTTTATTCACATACAACATGAACACCTAGGTGGAAAATCTGATGGAATGTATAATACAAACAAAGCTACTAGAATTACAGAAAGAGATTAGTAAGCTGCAGGATATAAAACAATATACAAATATCAGGTGTATTTCTATATGTTAGCAATAAACAATCAGAAATAACAATTAAAAAACAATACCACTTACAATAACATAAAATATCACAGAAATTCTATACACTGGAAATTACAAAACACTGTCAGTTTCCCCCAATTGTTCTATAGATTCACTTCAATCTCAATCAGAAACCCAGCAGTCTGCTTTGCAGAAATTGAGAAAAACTGTTCTAATATCTATATGTAAATATAAGACCTAGAATAGCTAAGACAATTTTAAACACAAGAACAAAGTTGAAAGACTAACAGTACTTAATTTCAAGATTTATTCTAAAACTGCATTATCAAGACAATGTGCTATTGGCATCAAGAACGACAAATAGACCAGTGAAATAGAATAGAGTCCAGAAAGAGACCCACATATATACAGACACCTGATTTTTTACAATGAAGTAAAAATAATTCTGTTCAAAAGAGATAGGGCTTTTTTTCAACACCTGGCTCTGGGACCATTGGATATCCATATTCCAACAAACAAAGATGGACTTTGTTCCACACTAAATGTAAAACCTAAAACCATAAAGCATCTGAGGAAAGCACAGTAGAAAAACTTTTATGAGATTGGTTTAAGCAAAGATTTCTTAGATATAACATCAAAAACACAATTCATAAAGGAACAAACTGATAAAACACATCATCAAAATAAAAATTTCTGCTCTTTGAAAGATACTTTTAAAGAGAATGGAAAGATAAGCCACAGACTGAAAGAAAACGTTTGTAAATCACATGTCTGCTAAAAGACATGTATTCATATATATAAGTCAAAACCTGATATAAGAAAACAGACAACTTAATTTAAAGGCAAAAGCTTTCAACAAATATCATCAAAGTGATATATGGATGGCAAATAAGCCCATGAAAATATGCTCAACAACTATAGTCATTAAGAAAATGCATATTAAAACTGCAGTGAGCTGCTAAAATTCACCTATTTTAATGGTTAAAATTTAAAAGACTGATCACACTAAGTGTTGGTGAGAATATGGAAAAATTAGAATTCTTCTACACTTCTGGTGGGAATATAAGGTGATACAGCTCTTTTGTGGTTAAACATACACGTACTATGTGATCCAGCTATTTCACTCCTACGTATTTACTCGAGGGAAATTAAAGCATATGTTCACACGAACACTCACACACAAATGTTCATAGCACCTTCATTTACAATAATAAAAATGACAAACAAAAAATCTTGGAAAACCCCAAACATCCATCAACTCCACAGGTAAATGGGCAAACAAATTGTGATATATTCATACAATGAATTACTATTCAGCAATAAAAATAATCAAGGATTGACATGTTCAACAATATGGATACATTTCAAAAGTATTATGCTGAATGAATGAAGCCAGATAAAGAGTGCCATACTATATGATTCCAATTCTAGAAAATGCAAACTAATCTCTTGTGACAGAAAGTAGATCAGTGGTTGACTTGGGATGATAGTGAGGGAGAGGGGAGTAGTTGAGAGGGGGTGATTAAAAAGGGATACATCTATAATTGTTGTGGATGATAGATATGCTCACTAACTTGTCTAAGGTGCTTATTTTATTATTAAGTTTTACACTTAAATATGCACAGTTGCTTGTATAACAATTATTCCTCAACAAAGTTGTTGAGGGGAAAAATATCTGGAGAGTTGCAAGGGTTTCCATGACAACAACCATTTAATTGGTTGCCCTGGGAGCCTTCACTGATGCCTCTGGCAAAGCAGTAGCCAGAGCTCATCAGGGATAAGGGGCCTGTTCCCAGCACAGATGACAGAAGCCCTGAATGGCACTATTAGTTTGGGATAAAGCAAATAGGGAGGAAAGAGAGAAAAGGAGGTGAGATTTACACAAGGCAAAAAGAGGTACAGGTTTAAGAGTACAAGCTGAGCTTTGAGTTAAAAAAAAAAACTGTCAGTATTGGATAGGCCTTCCATCACCCTATCCAATCACTTTCATCTTACAGATGAGAAAACTGAGGTTCAGAGAGGGGAAGGGACTTTCTCTAAACTACACAGCATATCAGAACAGAACTGGTATCAGCAGCTTGGTCTCCTCCCTATCACCACATCCGTTGAAGGGTAGAACTGCTTCCTAGCTGATGATGATAAACTTCCCCATGCTGAACACCTTTTAGTTGTCATGCCTGACACTAAACATTTCACATATAATCCTCCAGCAACTTGTCAAGAAAGATTCTATTGTTACTCACTTTTTACTGGTGAGGAAGTCCCAACCTCTATAGTGATACTAGTAAAGGCCTTAGGGAATCAATCCAATTCAATCCCTATCCTCACCCACTCCAGCTCCTATTTTATAACTGAGGAACCTGAGGACCCCAAAATACAAGTGGCTGCCCTGACTCACAATTTATGGCTTTATTGAGTCTCTGTGGTTTACTTGTACCTGGAGCTGAGTTTATGGAGTTTAGAGAGCTGGATTGCATCATGAAATGTTTAGTCTGTTTATTCACTTGGTGTGAGACAAAGGGTGTACACACATGTGTGTATGTGGTAATGCATACCTGCATATGGGTAGCCATGTCAATGTGCTTCTATGTGCATGTTCTGGTGTATGCATACATTTTGTTATTATATATTTACAACCTTTCTTCTAAATTTCTCAGCAACCACTTTGGGTCTTTTCTTCCAAAAGACTTTTTGTGTCTATGGTGACAGATGTGATTTTCTCCACTTCTCAGCAGACCAACTCAATGCCCTGTGTCCCAGGGTGGAGGGTGGATGGGGCTGCTTTTGCCCCTTTCTCATTTGGAGTAGCCACTTAAGAATAAAACCATGGTCCTTGGGAAGAAGTGTTGGCTGATATTTCCCAGACATAGTTGTGAGTTTGGATGACTTGAAAATATAGCATCTGAGTGAGATGTGATTCCAGAGGGGTAAAGAGGTATTCTTATTCTCCAAAGCAGCAAGGCTAAAAACACCTAGATGCATAAGTGGCATCAACCCAAAATACAGACCTAGAGTCTTTTCTATACCACTTGTTTGCCTGACTGACATCTATTCAATCTGGTCTCAACTTAAAGCTCATTCTCCCTGGGAAGACTTCTCTGACACTCATGTTTTCTTCCCATGGTTTCACCATCCACTGTGCTTGTTCTATACCATAATATCTTACAATACTGAACAGAGAACGGTGGAGAGAAGTTGATGGCTAAGAGGCATGAAGGAACTTTTCATATCTTGATTGGAATAATATCTACACAAGTATAAATTTGTCAAAAGTACTTGACCTACACATTAGAAATGTGTCAATTTTTTGTTGCCTGTAAATTACAATGTAATAAGATTGATTTAAAAAATGTACTCCCCAGTCCTCAGTAGTACTCGGTCCATCTAGTCTTCATTCATCTCTCAAAGGGTGGGAACCGAATACAGAACTTACCACAAGAACGCATCAGCAAGAATCCTGTTTCAGTACCATGGACAGACGCCTCCCCCAGGGAAGAAGGGTTGGGAGATGTCTGCATTGTTTAAGCCCAGGAAAGAACCTGGTGTCTTCTGGCTATGGGTGTCAAGACACGTGGGGAACCCAAGTCATGACAGGTTATGACAGTTCACCTGGTCCAGTTAATTTATTCTGCATAGCGTGTTGTCTAGACAGCCACATATTTACAAACATCCAGAGACTGTCATCATGGCCATGGTGGGGAAGGCGCAAGGGACAGATCAGAAAAATCCGGGTCTGGTCCTTGACTCCTATCAACTACTCATGCCATGACCTTGGATAAGTCACTTCATCATCTGGGCCTCATTTTCTTCATCTTTAAATGAGAACCCGCACCAGATGATCTCTAAGGGCCTTTCCAGGAACAATCTCTTTAATACAAAGATTTTACAACTTCCATATTACAGTGTGTGTGGGTTTTCCCCTCCATCTTAAATATAATCCTGGTACACTTTGCAAACTATAGCTCCTGGTTATTTGTTCTGTATAGCCCATCATCATTGAAGGAAACCTTCCCTGTCATGGTTGCCCACACTCCTTTGTTCTGAGCCATTCTATACCCAGTCTTGCTGGGCAAGGGAGGCCAGGGACAGTCATAGACAAAGGCTCAAAGTCAGTCAACTTTGAAAAGTGTGTGGGGCTTTGGTATCAGACAGAACCTAATTTGGGCCCAGGCTCCACTACTCACTCTCTGTGGAATTTTAGAAATGTCATTCATCTTCGAAGCATTGTTTGAGATTGAATGCTTACCTCATTGGGAAGTCATTCAAAGTCAGGCTGAGTCATGTGAATTCCCCTCTCCTGTTGCTCTAACATTTGCACTCATTGTTTTGCATACAAGACAATGACTCACTCATAATGCTCAATTTAAATTTCTTCTTGATTGATCTACTAGATAAAATTTGCCTTGAGTTTCTTATTACAATACTCATTACAGCCACCATTAGAACATGGATTCTTAACTGTTCTCCCACTAATATAATTGCTGTTAGACTGACATGAATAATCTTTGCTCTCATTAACAGAATAAAAAGCTGTTAGCTGCATTCTTTCACTTGTAAGGCCTGGATATCTGCGCCTCTTCAGGTTTTATTCATTTGAGCCAACCCATCTGCCTCTCCCCCAAAACATGGCCCTTTCTTCTCCTGTCCCCACTATCAGTGATATGGATTCTTCCTCCCCTCTTTAAAAAACACATCGTTTTGTAGATTTGAAGCAACCATTCCTGCTTCTGTTGCTACCACTGCTAGAAATTTCTTGGGCCAGACATAATGCTAAGTAATTTCCCAGCATTATTCCTATGAGAGAGGTACCATTTTTTCTCCCTATTTTACAGATATGAAAATTGAAGTCTAGAAAGCTTGCGTGAGTTTTCCTCAATCATTTAACTCATGAATGATGGGGGTATTTGATTTCAGGTGTTTCTGACCCTAGGAAATATACTTTTGGCATTTTGTACTATGGAGAGGGTACTATTCTCTTTCTGCGCCTCCTGCTTTATATTCCTTTATTTTTCCTTCTCATTCCCCCAACTCCCACCAGTTCTCTGCCCACAGCTCAGAGCTTCCAACTCTCCCTTGGACAGGCAGCCTGAGATCTGTGATTCCAACTAAATTGCCATGACAGTGAAGGAAATTTTGCCTTGAAGATGCCTCCCTTCATTCTACAAGGAGCATTCCAGGGATTCCAATCACTAGAGCGCTGCCTGAAACCTCTCCCCTGATTCTAGAACTGCTTGTCTGAAAACTAACATCAGTTTCCCCCTTGGCTCTTTCCAGCGGTTCAGACATGACCCTGGCTGTGCTCCAAGCATCACCTTGCTGTACATGGTGAGCCATGATAATACTGTTCCAGGGTTTATTTCACACATCTCTGCCAAGGAGCTTCTGGACCTCATATGATCTTCACAGCATTTGGGGAAGTTGAATATTATGCTCACCTGAAAGATGGGAAACTGAGGCCCAGAGTAAACTTTTTTTTTGCAGGTAGAAGAAACCTTAGAGATTACGAACCTTCTTCTTGTACAGATGAGGAAGGAGACCAAGAGAAGGGAAGCAACTTGGCAAGGTGGCCAGTGTTAGATCTCAGGGCTCTGCATTTCTAGTTCCCCATGGGGAACATTGCCTGTGAATAGGTCCGAGGTTTTGTTTGTTTGTCTTTGCAGCATGATTCCCACCCTGCTTGTTCTTTAGAGAAGCCATGGGTGGAACAGAAGCTGTCTGGATTCAGGCTTAGAGTCCAAGGACTGCCACTGACTCAGTGTATGTAGCCTCAGTTTTCTCATTTGATGAATGATTTTTGCTGGACCAGGTATTGAATTAGAGTTCCCAGGGTATGCCACATGTGCTTAGAGTATCTCATCTCCCCAAGGAGATCCAAGCCCTCTATGGTCTGCGCAACTCAGGTGATGTCAGCCAGGCAGCAGCCACTTTAATTCCTCTACGATGATTTGATTCCTTTTGCTGGAAACCCCAGTGCACATATATGGGCTCAATAAATTCATGTGTCTCAATGACTATTTCCCCAGGCTGCTCTCATCAGCTCTGAACAGGCAGTTGTCTGAGCACTTCTGAATAAGCCCTGGAGTCCAGCTGGGAAAAATCTGTCTCTCTGGAGTGGCATTCTCTGGGAGGCCACGTTGACTTATGTCATATTATCATAGAAATTCCCTCTGTTCTTTAACCTTTATTTAACTAGAGTCAGGACCTCCTGCTGAGCCTGAAAAGTTTTTCTAACAGGAGGCTGTCCTGGCAGTATGCAGATGATTGCATTATGGATAGTAGAATGGGAAGGCAAAGAGAAGGGCTGCTGGGGTTGAATGGAGTGTACAGTTTATAGACATTTTGATGTGGAGGAGAAGGCTGGCTTTGAAAGGGCCAGGCACATTGGCATAAATCCATAATTGTTTTGCAGGACTTGTTCACCTGGGCTTAGGTACCCCAGAGACACAACTCCTTATTCACTCATTCATTTATGCATTCACTTTCTCACTCACTCAAGAAACATTTATGCACTATCTATTTGCTGGATGATGGGGACACAGAGAAATAGGAACTCTCCCTTATTCTTGAGGAGACCAGTCTTGCTCAGGAGGGAAACTGTCATGACATGTGCTCGAATAGACATTGGAACCCTTAACTCCCTTGGGCAGGGGTAGATGAGAAAGACATCTCTATCTTAGAGTGAGTGCCCCAAAGCAGACCTGACACAAGGACTTGGGTTTGCAGGTTTGGGGAGGGATTTAGTGACTCCAGGAAGCACAAGTAAAGGAGTGCAGGGAAAGGAGAAAAGCCAACAGAGGGTGTCTTCATAATTGGCTAGCTGTGTGGACAGCTGGGCTCCTCCCTCCCACGGGGGGCCCCTGAGGAACCCCCTGGAGCACACCTCAGGACTGTCCTCCTGGTGGCTGGGGAGGCTGGGGCCTTTGTCCACTGAATCTCATCCCCCACAGTTCAGGAGTTGTCCCCGGGATGCATTTAGTGCCCTGCACTTGGATGTTGTGGTGCCAGAGCAAGCCCAAAGGCAAAGGAGAAGAGAGAAGGGAGCGTTTGAAGAAAATGGCCATCAGTGTACAAGAAACATCCCACTGCGGCAGGACAACTGAGGATGGTCAAAGGGACACAGGTGGGGTAGCACCAGCATCTGCTGCAGTGTTTCCTCCAACAGGTGACTTTTCAGTGGACCTAAGGATAAGTAAGAGTTTTCAGCTGAAGCAGGCGTGGGAGTGGCATATCCAGGCAGCTGGAGTCGCCTGGGGATGGGAGGCAGGATATTGCCAATGACAGGAAGGAAAGAAATATCTTGAGGGCCAGGAGAGCTCTGGAGGATTTGTTTTAAGGCCGAGGAAGGGAGAGATTTGGGCAGCTTAGATGAGAGAAGCCTCAGGCAACTGAGGTGGAGGAACAGAAGAAAAGGGTCAGAGAGGGAGAGAGGTAGGATGCTGGAGAGAGCTGACCCTGCAGAGGAGGAAGGGGAGAGGCTCCAGAGACTGGCTGGAGGGATGAATTTCCACCAGGACAGGCACCCCTGACCCTGGGATGGGGGAAGAAGCACATGAGGGGAAAAGGAGTGTATTCCTCATGGCCTCGTTGCCCCAATATCAGAGGAGGCAGATGACTGGCAGCAAAGGAGAGCCCAGGAAGTTGGGGTGAGGCTTGAGAAGGGTAGCGGCCGGGAATCATCCTTGAGGGTGAGGGAGACCATAGGAAAGACACGGGAGGGATGGGTGATACGGTACTAGCTGAGGCTGTTCAGTTTACAGAAGAGCAGAAAATGACATTTCTGGGCAGGTTCCTCTTCCTACTCCAGAGAGAGGGCGAGGTGGGAGGAGAGTTTCAATGCGTTTTATTTTTCATGACAAAGCTTTCTGAGCTCCTGAGCTTCTGCTAGCCCAGGCCACCCCTACCATTTGTAGATTCGTCAGGCACTGATTCATTTAGTAGTGTTTTCTGCAGCCCTACTGTGTGCTGAAAACTGCTCAACACACAGGGACCAGTCCTCAACACATATGGTTATCCCTATAGCTGCTTCAAGCTCAGGGGTTGCACGAGGAGAATATCGGCTAATGGGACAGGACCCCGCTAGCTTCCCACCTTCTCTTCATCCATTAGATCATGGGAAGTGTGGGCCATAGTTAAGGGGCTCTTGTTGCAATTCTCCCTCTCACTTTCTCCTTGATTCTGGGCTAGTTAATTCCCCTCTCTGGGCCTCCACTGATTAGAATGATAGTAAAATTTGTCCAACCAAACTCACAGGCTTCTCAAAGGATCCCATGAAATACTGGGTACTAATGGGTGGAAAAACTTTTTGGAAGCTGATTAGAGAAGCTCAGATGTTAGTGGTTTTAATCTGTAAAATGAGGGAGTCATAGATCCCAGATACCGCAGGCTGCTTCCAAGCCATCAGTTCACAAAGCACCCCAGGAGGGGTTGGTTGAATCAAAGCAGGGGTTCTTCAGTGCCTCGTTTTGGTCAAGTTCTCAGAAAATTTCTTATCTTTGCACAGCAATCAGATCATTCTCAAGATAGATCTGAAAGAGGAGGAGGCAAAAAGATGAGAGGAACTAGAGGAAGCTGAGGACTGAGATGGGAGGAGAGGCAGAAGAGACAGCACCACAAACAGGGAGGGCTGGGGAGGATGGAGAACAGCAAAAGACTCTGCAAGGGAGAGGCTGGAGCAGCAGGGTTTCTCTAACTGCCCAGGACTGGGCATGGACTGGGGTCTCAGGGAAGGGACTGCTATTTTCAGACAGAATGCATTAAGAGAATAAACAGCCCAGCAAAGTGCAATGTACACTTTGAAATTAGCAGAAAATGACATTTCTGGGCAGGCTCCCTTTTCTCACCCCAGGGAGAGAGTAGGAGGTGAGCTTAGACAAGTTTCCTTTCTCTTAAAACAAGTTCTCAGCTCCTGGGCTCCTGCTGACTCAGGCCACCCTCACCGTGAGAATTCAGCAGACTGGGATGATCAGGCAGTGTTTCATGCCAGCCCTGGGCATGGAGAGGCTGTTGATGGTGGGGCCTGGCCAGCCTAGAGCCTGGCTAGAGTCTGGATGGGGAAGGCAGCCTGGCCCAGGGTCGAGAGGCAGTTCAAGTAGCTAAGGTCATTCAGGCTTAGATTTGCTAGTGCTGCTGTGCACTTTACAGGAGCACTGGCTCAGCAACATACATGGGAGGCATGAGCCCAGCACACAGCAAAGAGACAAGCTCAGGCAAACCTGCACCTTGAAGATCCATCCAGCCAAACCCAGCCCCTACAGCCACTGACCACAACCAAGCCATATGCTACATGAGTGAGAGTACATTGTCATTGTTTTAAACACCAGGTTTTGGGCTGGTTTGTTACACAGCAATAGCTGACTGATACAAATGCCTAGCAGATGTCAGACGTTGTGTTTAGCACAGGGGCATGCAGGTGACAGCATCTACATATCTCCTGCCCTCTTGGAGCTCACAGCCTGGTTGGAGGAGACAGACAATGAACAAACCACCAATGAGTGAGTATGAAACCTGTGATGAGGGAAATATATTGGGTTGTGCCCCAGGGAGTGATTGATGAGGAGGTCAAAGGTAGGTGGTCAGGAAGAGCCCCTCAAAAAAGGGAACAGATGTGCTAAGACCTGAATGATGAGAAGTTGTGTGAAGAGCTGAGAAGAGTGTTTTGGGCAGAGGCAACAACAGGTGCAAAGGTCATGTGTCACAGAAACTCACAGGCCAGAGATGGATAGAATGGACAAGTAAGTATAAGAGCAACCATAGTAGAAGCTAATGTTTACTGGACAAGGACTATGAGCTATTTTAAGCCCTTTACTTAAATTATCTCACTTAATCTTGATCACATAATAAAGAATTACATGTATTAGTTAGAGCGTACTTGGTTGAAAATGCAAAGATCCAACTCAAACTGGCTTAACTAAATAGGAAAGGTAATGGCTTATAGAACTGGAAAAGATAGAGACAAATAGCTTCAAACAGAGCTGGATTCAGGAACTCCAGTTCGGTCATTGGATTGCTCTTTCTCCCCTCCCCACCTCCTGCTGCCTCTGCTTGTTGGACTTCTGGTGGGAGGCACTTTCTCTCCATTTTTTCCTGAAGTTCTTCAAGAGGAGGCATGGAGAGAAATGAGAATCACAACAATTGGCAACTTCAAATTCACATCATCTCACTTAGTGACTCTAGAAGGAAGACAGGGTTATTCTTTCCCAATATTCCTCTCTATAATCCCAGAAAGGAATCAGGCTAGTCACATGCTGGCCATTTAGACCTATCACAGTGTGGGGCACAGACACTGTGACTGGTCCAACCTGGGCCCTTTACTCCCATCTCAGGAGATAAGGCAGGTCTGTGACTGGTGATCCTGCCAGAACTGTGTGGTCTGAAGAGCAGGTGGTGAGTGCTTCCCTAAAGAGAGAATGGCATGGAGGGAGCGGGGTATCCAGGCATCAAAAGGATGAAGAAGATACTAAGAGGACACACACTGTAGATATTATTATTCCTATTTATTAATTTATTGAAACTGAGTCTTGCTGTGTTGCCCAGGCTGGAGTGCAGTGATGAGATCATGGCTCACTGCCATCTCCAACTCCTGGGCTTGAGCAATCCTCCCGCCTTAGCCTCACCAGTAGCTGAGACTACAAGCATGAGCCACCACGCCTGACTGATTTTTGTATCTTTTGTAGAGACAGTCTCACTATGTTGCCCAGGCTAGTTTTAAACTCCTGGCCTCAAGGGATGCTCCCACCTCAGCCTCCCAAAATGCTGCGGATACAGGTGTGAGCTGCCACGGCCAGCCTCCAATTTAACAAATAAGAAAGCTGAGTCTCAGAGAAGTTAATAAATGATGATAGTCAGAAGAACCTCAAACCCATCTCTGCCTGACTCAAAAAACCCCATACTCCTTGGCATGAGGCTCCTAACCACTCAACCAGCCCCTAAACCTGAGCCTCAAGTCATGACTCAGACTCTCAACGCTCAGGAGCCCAGGCCCCTGGAAGGTGTGAGTTTACAAACTGAATCTACACGAGGGATTTTAGAGGAGGCCGCTTTTCTTCCCCTTGCATAGTGTGTGGAACATGCTGCTCCAGGCAAGTTCCTGCTGTCTGGGCAGTGAACATCTCAAGGGGATTGGAGACCACAGGTGCCCTTGCCAGGGGCAGCATTAGCCAAGAGTTAGAACAAGCATTGAGGGCACTGAAGTATGATCTGTTTGTCATTTGGACACACTCTCCAGCAAAATGCCCAGCTCACAACACCCAGACACAGTCAGACCATTGCTTGCTGCCTCTCGATTCTTCCCCCAGGCTACTTTGAGGCAGCCAGACCCTCCTTCTGGCTCTCCTGGCAGTCCGACCTTGTCCATTTCACCTAGGGATGACTCATAGCCATCAAATCTGGACAAACCTTAGGGAGCCTGTAGTCCAACCTCGTTCATTTAACAGATGAGAAAACACAACCCAGAGAGGCCCAGGCACTTGTTCAAGGGCATGGAGTAAAATATGAGCATATTATATGCCAGGCTCTGTGGTAGGCACTTCTGCAGAGGTGATCTCATCTCGTCCTCATATGAACCCTGTGAAGTGGATGCTATTACCTCCCAGTTTACTTATGGAGAAACCGTGACTCGGAGAGGTCAAGTGCTTGCTGAAGGTCACACAGCTAGTAAGTCGCAGAGCTGAGTTTCAAACACATGCCTTTTTGTTGTAAAAACCCAAACCCCGAGTCACTGTGCACCTCATTATTCTACTTGCCATTTCTTGCAGCCTTTTCCCCAGGCTCCCTGGCCCCTGCTTTGCAGTTCACTTTGGCCAATAGGTGCTTCCAGAGGAAGGCAGGAGCAGAGGAGGTGCCATTGGCTGTTTCTTCTCTCTTTTTTCCTGGCATATGCAAAGGAAAGAAGTTCCTGCTTCTTCGGTGGCTGTGGCAGCAGCTACAGGGGCCAACTGCAGCTGGCCAGGAGGTGGGTGGCTCTGGCAGTAGTGGCCCCAGTGATGGATTACACCAGCAGCAGCAGCATGGCACAAGCCTGACCAGAGTCAGCAGGACATGCAGTCCTGAGCCCGTGGCACCACCTCCTGCTATTTGTGCCTCCAGCCCTAGGGGTGGCAGTGCCTCCCAAGTCACTGATCTTGGGGTTGTCACACCTTCTTTCCTCTTTCAGCTCTTTTAAGACAGTTGTAGGGAGTTCCCTCAATCAAATCTCCCAAGTTCAAAGTCTTTATTTTTCTCAGCCTTTCCCTAAATGAACCCTGATGGCTACAGCACTTGCCGCTAGGAGTGATCCCAGGAAACAAACCATCAAGGATGGGATTTGGATGTCAGTTGTCTGGCGTGCAGTGAGGATCTCATTACCAGTGGAAAATGGGAGTCTGGTAGTGCCTGAGATGCAGTGGCACCAACGTTACTTAAGTTAGTGTCTGTGGCTGTCTGGGATGAAATGCCAACTAAAGGCAACATTTCAGGTGGACCATGTGGCTGCTCATTGAACTATTATGGTGGTGTTGATGACTCCTTTACTGAAATCCCAGGGCTTGTCTGGGGAAGGGTTTGTCATTGAGTGTGGGAGTGATGGAAGAGGAAGGCAGGTGAAGAGGCTGAAAGGGTCAGAGCCAGAATGGGAAAGGTGGTTAGTACCCACAGGTAGGGGTAAGACTCATTCTGGTGGGTAGCAGAGAGATACTGCAGGCAGACTAGTTAGAGAGGCAGCCTGGGCTGGGGGAAAGAGCTGGGGCTAGCAGATCAGGAACACAGCCACACTCTACCTCTTTCTAGCTGTGTGACCTTGGCCAGGGCACTTACCCTCTCTGAGCCCTCCTTGGCAGCTGGGTGGGGCCATAGCACCCTGCTCAGACAGCCGTCAGGAGGATTAGAGGAGACAATGTATGGAAAGTGGTTCTTAGTGAATATCAAAAACGGCCGTGACTGTCATGGTTGCTGTCATCATGGAAGCAGTCCTGGGAGGCAGGCCTCCTCCTCCTCATCCTCTCCCAGCTCCCAGGCACTCCCTGCAGCCCCACCCTGCTGGGGCTGCTCCTGTTCATGAGTCCTGAGAAGTGGCTGGTTTAGCAGAGCCGGTTCTTGGAGACCAAAGAAAGAAGGGCCAGGGGTGGGTGTAGGTAACTGTTCTGGGCTCCAGGAAAGAGCCTGGGGAGAAGCTGCTGGCAGAGGCCAACATTCATCCTGAAATAGTTTGTCAAACTGCTGGCTGACGGCAGAGCTGGCCAGAGATCCCAGGTTTCTCCACCTGTCACTACCAGGCCGTGGGGACTTGTGCAAAAGCCCCCTGGAAAAGAGGGAGGTTGGAGTAATGGCCACCAACGCGGCCACCTAATGGCGGTTCCCAGACATTTTCATAGCCTGCCAGCCTCTTCCAAATCCAGTTCCTGGATTTGGGAGCCAGATCCTAATTGGTTGGGCATCATGTCTCACCAACCAGACCATGAGCCCCAGCCCAGAGCCTGGCCTTCAAGCTTTCATTCTCTTCATCCACACAGTCCTGTGGCTGGTGGCTGATCCCACTGGAGGGAGGCCTGCCTGGCACAGTGCCCCCTGAGCTGCTCTGGCCGTGTCATGCAACAGCTGGTGAGGATGAGTGACCATCCACCATTAGGGGTAGGACCACCTTTCCAGATCCTTCACACTCCAGAGCTGGAGACGACGTCCAGACCACCGAGTCGCAGCCCTTCCCAGTTCATGGATCTGCCCAGAGGAGCCAGAATCAGAGCAGAGACCACAGCCCAGGGCTCCAGACCCCCGATCCAGTGCTCACCCCACCACGCTTCCCTGACCCCACTTGTCCTTTCACCCTCATGCTGGTTTAGACACAGCCCCAGACAGCAGCTTCCATTGTGGTCAGGTGCGTGTCTCATTCATGGTGTGACGTCTGGTTTTTATTTAAATGAACAGCAAGGGGAGGTCAAATTACAGTCCAAGGAGATGAGAGCGTCTCGTGAGGTGAGGTGAATTTGCCCCACTCCTGTACTTCTCCATCAATTCTGAAGCAAAAACTCAAGGGCAATTAGATTTTACATATTTTCCTTTTTATACTTCAATAAATATCTCCTATGAAAACCAATTGGCATTTTATGTACTTAATGCATAATAGCTAGTCTTATAAATCTGAATTATGCCAATAAATCTAAATTAAAGGCCTGGGTTTAAATGTATTTAGGGCAAGTAATTAATAAAGTGCTAGCACATCACCATCACTAATCTGTTTACTTCCAGCCAAACTTTCATGTTCAGAGGAGTTTTTTCTTTGCCATATGTGGGTGGGAGGAGGGAGGGAGCCCAGGTGCCCCTAAGCAGTTTCCAGGCTGCCATGGAGGTTTTGCAGGGACCTTAGGATACCCCCACCAAGGGTAATGAGAATCGATGTGATTCCTCAGGGTACTCTTGTTTCCTGGGCCCTAGACTGGGCCTTTTAGGAGATGAACGGGTTGATAGTTAAGAGGCCTCCAAGTGGCCCCAGCTGATGACCTTGCTGTCTCCCCCGGCTGGAGATCTGGTCACCACACCCCCTGCCACGCTCCCTCTCATATCCACATCTAGTGATGGCCACATCCTGTCTCCTCAGCCTCTCCCTCCTCCCAACCCCATTCTCTCTGCTCACAAGGCCCTCTCTGCATCCCAGCTGTCCCTGCCTTGCTCCAGGGACCATCGTGTCTGGCCTGGATGAGGCAACAGCCTCCTGCGACTGGTCCTGCTCCATCTTTCCTGCTGCAGCCCACCGTCCATGCAGCAGCTCTGATCTTTCTAATAAGCATGGTTCGTCCAGTCTCCCCAAGGCCTGCTGCCCTCCAGGGCTCCCCACGGCACTCAGGGTCAAGCCAAAACTTCTCCATGTGGCCCCCAAGGTCCCTCAGCAGTCACCCCTCCCCTACTACCTGCCTTGGTCACACTGACCCACTTTGTACAGCTGTTCCCTCTGCCCCTGACCATCCCTGCATGCCCCCAACCTGTGTGCACCCAACCATGGCTCTATTGTTGAAAAGCTGACAAGCGTGCACCAGGGTCCAGCCTCCAATCCCCAGAAAGAAGGGCCTTTCTCCTCTCTGGAAGGACAAGCCGGTAAGCACCACAGCCCAAGTCCCCAGGAGCCATTTGAGGTCATCATTCCTGCTCTTCCCTTGAATAAATTTAGAATTATTATTAAAAGGAAGCCTTGGAACTCCAGTCAGGGATGGGGAGGGATCGCTGGTCCGCAAATGAAGATGAGGCTCTAACCTCTGCTCTGTAGCAAGCTCTTGTGCTCCTCTGGTCCCAGTGCAGATGCTTTGAACTCAAAGCACTCTTTAGGACATGGCTAGAGGACATGCTGCCTCCCTGGGAGTGGCAGAAGGGCAGGGATCCCTCCCTGGGAGTGGCTGGAGGACAGGGATCCCTTCCTGGGAGTGGCTGGAGGAGAGGGCTCCCTCCCTGGGAGTGGCAGGAGGTCAGGGCTCCCTCCCTGGGAGTGGGTGGAGGACAGGGCTCCCTCCCTGGGAGTGGGTGGAGGACAGGGCTCCCTCCCTGGGAGTGGCTGGAGGACAGGGCTCCCTCCCTGGGGGTGGCTGGAGGACAGGGATCCCTTCCTGGGAGTGGATGGTGGACAGGGATCCCTTCCAGGGAGTGGCAAGAGGACAGGGCTCCCTTCCTGGGAGTGGCTTGAGGACAGGGATCCCTTCCAGGGAGTGGCAAGAGGACAGGGCTCCCTTCCTGGGAGTGGCTTGAGGACAGGGATCCCTTCCAGGGAGTGGCAAGAGGACAGGGCTCCCTTCCTGGGAGCGGCTGGTGGACAGGGCTCCCTTCCTGGGAGTGGCTGGAGGACAGTGGCTGGAGCCAACGCAGGCAGGCAGATGAGAGCAGACAGTGGTGGCTGATTAAGGAAAATTCTGTCCCCCTTGGAGAGGAGATAGGGCCAACTGTCTAGAAATGCCCCTAGTCTCTCCCTAAAATTCCCCCTGCTCCTCTCACCACCTGGGTCTTTCCAGAAAGCTCCTGAGGAGGACTTGCAGGTGAGGCAGCCGATTCCCCCTCTGGCCATCAGTGGCTGTCCTACCTCCCTGGGCACGCTGGCAGAGGCACCCCAGGAGCAGGAGGGACAGCTGGTTCTGCCCCAGCCCTGGGCAGGGATGGGCTAAAGGGGTGTGGTGAGCAGGAGTGTGTCCTCTTATCTTGTCACCGGGGCCCACAGAAGCTCCGCTCTGAGCTCAAGTTGTTTTCCTGTTCTAATTAACATGAATGAGAATCAAACTCCACACCCCATGAGCTGGCTCCCCTGAGAGCATTCCAGCTCAAATACTGATTAGATATGAAACGCTTCCCATCCTCGGAGCCCGAGTCAGGGAGGCAGAAACCAGAGATGGAAGCTGTAATTACCAGCTGATTATGCAGTGTGAGTTATTAAAAGAGAAAATAAAATGAAAACCAACATCCCCCAAATAAAAACAATTAACAACACTCTCTGTTATTTCTGCCTGACTTAAAGAGATGCGGGCATTTGTGTGGTTTACTCTTTCCATTCTGAAAGTTCCACATGTTCACCCAGGGCATTTGCTGAGCTCTCACCTACTATGTGCCAGGTATGTGCTGGGGGCAGGAGTGAGAAATAAACAACTCAGACAAGGGGCCGCCCTCCTGGGGCTCACAGTCAGGAGGGGCATGGTCTTTCAAGGAAGAGGCACACGGGCAAGTGTGTAATTAGACCTTGGATGTCTCCAAGTATGCCACATACAAGAGGCTGTGGGAAGATGAGGGAGACTAACTCAGATAGGGGTGATGTTAGGAGCAGATATTTAAGTTGAGAACTGAAGAAGAGCTAGGTGAAGAGTAGGGGCATGACAGAGTGATCTAGGGAGCAGGACAGCATGTGCAAAGGCCCTGGGGTGGGAAGGAGTGTGCTGGGAGGAATAAAGAAGGCCCTGGGGCAGTGTGTGGTGAGGGGAGAGCATGAGGAGTGGGGAGAGGCAGCAGCAACCCCAGGTCTGCTGCCCCCAAAGCCTGAGCCTTACATGATGCTCTCTCAGGGACCACCCACCCTATGGAGGGATCAATAGAGCACAGTTGGGGAGGAGCCAGGGCAGGGCTCTGTTCAGCCTCCAGAACAGAAGCAGGGGTGAGCCAGGGAGCAGCCATGCCTCTGATGCTGGGACTCCCTCCCACCCAGAAGTGCTCCCCTTTCAGGCCCTGGACCCCCAGCAGCCTTTAGAGCCCACCGACTCCAGTGCACAGGCCTCACCTGGCACTGTCCTGAGCCCTGTTCTGACATCTTGGAGGAGGGCGGTGCGTTCGGCTCCACAGGCTGAGAAAACGCACCCACATCTCCCTGTGCTAACGCCTCCCTGATTTTCTTTTTTTTTTTTTTTTTGAGACGGAGTCTCGCTCTGTCACCCAGGCTGGAGTGCAGTGGCGCGATCTCGGCTCACTGCAAGCTCCGCCTCCCGGGTTCACGCCATTCTCCTGCCTCAGCCTCCCGAGTAGCTGGGACTACAGGCGCCCGCTACCACGCCCGGCTAATTTTTTGTATTTTTAGTAGAGACGGGGTTTCACCGTGTTAGCCAGGATGGTCTCGATCTCCTGACCTCGTGATCCGCCCGCCTCGGCCTCCCAAAGTGCTGGGATTACAGGCGTGAGCCACCGCGCCCGGCCCCTGATTTTCGTTAAAAACAAGCAGGGGAGAGGAGGGATGCTTGGATTTGTAATGAGCCCCAACACATCACCTGGTTACAGACCTCACAGCCTATCTGATCTGCTCAGGCCTGGCTGTAATGACCTGGTCCCCCCCACCTATCATGGCCTATGACAAGGTACGTGCCTTGGGCAGGAAAGCCAGCCCTCGGGCTGTCCCTTTTCAGTGGCGGGGCCAGGGTGGGCGTGGGGCTCAGCCACAGCCAGAGGGCTCTGGTTGCCATGGAAACGGGTGGCTGGGGAAGGCTGGCCCTAAGCAGAGGCCCCTCAGCCAGGCTCCAGTGTCCGGAGCCTGGTCGATCTGAGCCTGGGTAGAGCATTGGCCCCTGTGTTCTGTGACCCTTGTTCCCCTTGTGCAGGTGGAAGCCACCCATCCCTTCAGACCCCCCAGGGCAGAGGACTCAGGCTCCTTCTAGAGCAGCCTTCGTTCACTACCAAGGTCCCGCCCACGGAGATGAGCAGAGCCCAGGTTCAGCTGGGCACCTTCAGGTTTAGAGACCTCAGCTGCTGGGGCTGAAAACAGAGGCCACTGGAACAAGCCTGGAAAGAACCAGGACTGAGCTTGTGATGGCCCAGAGGCCTTCAGCTCCCTCTGCTCCTTTTCTTGGAGCAGCTGAGGCTCTGAGGGGTGGGCAGTGCAGACCCACAGTCGTCGTGCTCAGCCCCAACTTCCCTGCAGATGCCTTTCCCTGACATACAAAGCTCCAACCCCAGCCAGGCTTTTCATGCCCTTGTGTGTCCCGTTGGCCTGCAGACCACAGCAGGGCTCGGCCCCAGTTTCCGGACCATCTGCCCACATGGCCAAGGCTGGTCCTGGATCCTGAAACCCACAGCCGCCAGCTCCCACCTTGTGTCCAAGCCGCCCTTGCAGCACTTGAGCCCAGCCAGCCTTCCCTGGCCCTGTCTGCTCCCTGGAACCACTGGCCACCCTGAATGCCCTGCCAGGGCCCAGCTGTCCTTCTGCCCAGCAGCCCCCTTTCCTCTGTGGTGTTAGGACCCCATCTTTCTTTGGGAATGGTCCCTCCCATCCCTGCTCAGTTCATGTGATTCTGTGGGGCAGGTCCGGGCACAGCCAGGCGGGGTTTTCCTTCCATCCCCCATGCAGTGAGTGGATCCGTGACAGGCAGGCAACCCGAGCTGAGTCAGGGAAACCCATTGCTGGGATTTCTGCTATGGTGGTGAGGAAGGAGGCCCTCTAGGTCTTCTGGGGCAGATGGAGTGGTTGGGATGAGGCTTGGAGGACCCCACAGGGAGGTGTTGGGCATCTGAGTCCTTGTGGAATCAGGTAAGAACCTGGATCTCTCTTATACACACATACACACACACACACACACACAGAGACACACACACACAGATGCAAACACAGAGACACACACACAGCCCCCTTATGCATAGCCCAGCACATAGTAGGTGCTCAGCAAACACTCCCTAACACATTGAAGAGCACATTCTGCTGGGAGCAGTAGGGGATTCAACAGTGAGTTTCCAGCAGAGCCACTGACCCCCTGGAGGCATGGAGGGGAGAGGATACTGGGGACCACTCTACCCTGGTCTCCACTTTACACAGCCCAAACCCTGGCTTTAGAGCAGCGTCCTCAGCAGGCGGCACACTAGGAGCACCCAGGAGCTTTGAGACGGCACCTTGCAGGCCTGGCCCAGCCCTATCACTGCACTAGAAGCAGGGCCATTACGGGGTGTTGTGGTCAGAGGGAAGCAAGGGCAGTGGACCCAGGGCCTGGCCCTCCTGCTCTGCTGGCCTCAGCTCCCAGAAGGGGTAGACCTAGGTGCCCACCTGAGGCTGGTGGAGATGGGTCCTGGATGCCTGCCTGCTGCTGGTCCTCCTTTGCAGTTCTGTTAGGGGATGCTGAGGGGCCAGAGGGGATCTCGAAGCCTCCTGTGATGCCACAGGCAGCCTCTACTGCACCCCCACCCTCTCCACTCAGCACCTATGGGCTCCTCAGGATGTTTTCCTCCTGCCCTGTCCTCAGAGCCAGGGCCCCACAGCTTCTGAGGATGTCGTAGCACAGGCAAGGCTGTTGCAGCACAAGAAGGTCATATGGCTCATTGGCTCATGCTTCTTGTTACTGCAAAATACATGTAGCTGCCTGAGAAATGAAGATCTATTGACTCTTGCCATCTTAAAACACATTTTCAGTGTATAAGCATGCCCATACTTGATCTTTCCTCATATCTCAGTGTGAAATAATCAGACTCCCCCATAAACCATAAACCCTCAGGGCACTTGGGTGAAATATGGGTGTCTTTAGACCCGTGGTTCTCCACCTTGGATCGGAATCACCAGGGGAGCCAGGAAGACTGACCAGCATGTGCCCCTCCCCATGCCAGGTGTTAGCTTAATTCATCTTGAGCAATGCCAGGCACCTCCCCAGATGGTCCAAATGCTGGAACGCTGAGCATCACTGTAAACAACTGGTTTTCCATGGTATTGTGGGGGATTCCAGCCGGATCTCAGCAATGTCTGGATCCCACTTGACAATCCACACTCCCAGCCCTCCCCTCGCTTTCAGGGTTTCACAGGGAAGCAGCTCTACTCAAAGGAGAAAAAGCAGAGTGGACACAGGGGATCACTCTGTGGTGGCTTCAGGCTGCATCAGCTAAGCTCATCAGGACCATGTTTCCCAAATTATCTTCCCCACATGGTTTCCAGTTGGCCCTGTCCCCTGTCCACAAGAAATACTATGCACATGTTTGGAAGGCAGGGGAGAGGCAGCATCTGTGCCTGTTGGCCTCTGAAGGTCATAGCTGGGCAACAGGCATGGGGCAGCTTTGTCTGCTGGTCCACCATGTTGGCATGGGCACCATCTGGTGTGTGGTTTCTCCAGCTCCCACCAGATCTCTTCCTCCAGCCTCCCCAGGTCCCGGACCAAGCACACGTGGAGCTCCGTGGTGAGCGGTGTCAACCTCCCTGCAGGTCACGGGTCAAGGTAGAAGGAGTGAGGGACAAACAAAGGTTCCAAGGTGTCTGTGTGGGTCCCAGCTCATGGGTTCTATTTTATCCTCAGATTTCACTTTGTCCTCACTTTCAACCACATCCAAGTCCTCTGTGCCTCCCTGACCAGCTGACATAAAGGCACTTCAGCCTCAGCGCTAGAGTGAGAGGCGGCAAAGAGCCTCCACAGGCTGCTTCTCCAGCCCCACAATTGCATAAGATCTAGCCCCTCCTAAAACAAAAACAAACCCAACTTTTTCTTTTCTTTTTCTGTGAGAGCAACTCAGCAAAATAAAATTCCAGTTTATTATTAATGTTGTGAACAACATTGTTTCACACATACATCAAACAGGCCAAAATAAATACATAAATGAACAGCAACTGTATAGACAAAAAAATGACTTTGTAACCACCTCATACAAACCAACTACTTGTTTTTATCTTTGACTTTTTCACCATCTCATACAAGCCAACTACGGCTAAGGACATTCACAAAAGCAGTTACTGGAATGCTCAAAATAAGTTTGGGTTTTTGTTGTTGCTACTTTTTTTACAAGTTTTTTTTCCACCTTTGATATTATAATGAACATGGTCATACCACAAGTAAAGTCAGAAGCAGGACAGAGAATGCTCTGAAGGCTGGTTTGTTCATTCCAGATCATTAGAAATGGCTGACCCTAACAATCTATACAAAAACATAAAATGTAAATTAAAAATATAAATGAATCTCATTTTTAAAGTAGTTTTACGAGAAAAAACAGGGCCTGGGAATTTTGGTTCTTCTTTCTTCCCCTGTTGCACATTCTCACGGTTTTCGTTCGGTGGCACCCAACCAAAGCAAGGGCCATCTGTGCAAGCTCACCTATTCTTCTACAGCACTTAGAGCATTTCTGCTTCTCTGATTGATCCTTGACTGATTTTTAAGAAGTCTTATTAATAGCTATGTTAAATGCCTGATGCGGCTGCCACAACCCCCATTTGGGGGCCTCTGGTAGGTCCCAGCTCAAACCTTATACCCACCAATGGCCCATCTGCTCTCCAGTTCATTTGTTCATTTCCCCCCCTTTCCATGCCCTGTGTCTCAGGAATCTAGGTGTTCCAGGGCCCTTGGCCTTCTGGCCTCCTGATAGATTAAGCTGGAAGAGATACTGGAGTAGTATGCTGCTTTTCTGCTTCAGGTGGCATTTTCAGCAGCAGCTGCCTCTCCTTTGTGATTCCAGCTCCCATCGGACAGCCCCTGTTTCCGTGGCTCCAAGCTCTCTTGACGTTCTCCCTCCACCATGGCTCTGGCTTCCACCTGATAATCCCAGCTTCTGGGCTCCAGGCATGCCACCTTGTTTCTGTGTCCTTTCAGTCCTAGGAATGACAGCTGCTTTTCACTACTGCTGTGTTTTGGGTGGCCTCATCATCTTTCTGGCTCTTCAGCTCATCCCTCTTCTACCTATAACCAGTTTCCTGCGTCGGACCCTTCGCTGAATCTCTAGTGTGGTTTTTCTGTTGCTGACTGCACCATGACTGGAGGTCCAAGTGAGACTTGAGTGAGACTTCCTGCTTCCTCCCATCCTGGCTTCACCATGGCTGGGTCTGCAGAGCTGACTTGACTCCTAGTTGCAGGTGGTGGACAAGGAGCTGTGAAAGGGAGAGAGCTGGGTTGGCCGCCATCACCTTCCATGCATTGACCCTGCCTGCTTATGGTGGTGGCCCAATCAGTGTCCACCTCTGACCAATCTCTTCCTTCCTTGGGGAGTAGAACGAGGTCTTAAAAGGGCACCACATGTGGGTCTGGTACAGAATGAAGGTCAGAAGTTTCCTCCCCAGCAATAATAATGAGTCACACTGTGATAGTTGTTGCTATGTTAGTGATTACTGGAAACACCAAGCAGGACATCAATTATTGCTCATTTCAGCTGGGAGGTGAACTAAGACTCTGAGAAGTTCTGCTTTCAACCTAGATCTTGGAGGTGTGATCTCAATGGGCAGCTATGGATTCAGTGTTGAGGGATGGGGGCAGGAGGAGCTTGTATTAGTCTATTTTCATACTGCTATGAAGAAATACCCGAGACTGGGTAATTTATAAGGAAAAAGAGGTTTAATGGACTCACGGTTCCACATGGCTGTGGAGGCCTCACAATCATGGTGGAAGGCAAAGAAGAAGCAAAGGCATGCCTTACATGGCAACAGGCAAGACAGTGTGTGCAGGGGAACTGCCCTTTATAAAACCATCAGATCTCATGAGGCTTAATCACCATCACAAGAACAACATGGGAAAAACCTGCCCTCATGATCCAATTACCTCGCACCTGATCCCTCCCATGACCTATGGGGATGATGGGAGCTACATTTCAAGATGAGATTTGGGCGGGGACACAGCCAAACCATATCAAGCAGGAGTATAGAAGGTTCAGAAACACTGAGGAGTCAGGTGTGGCTGAGGACGAAGGATCCCATAGGTAAGGCTGGGGTTAGGAAAAGTGGTTTCCAGCAGAACAGAAGAGCTGGTGGGAATAAAGATGGAAGACTTAAAGTCACAGAGGGTCAGAGATAAACATTCCCCAGACATCGTACAGTGCGGGACTGAGATGAGCACTGCCAGTGGGCTGAAGGTTCAGAGCAGGTTTCTTCGAAGCACACAGCTTCAGATTACTAATAGGCCTTAGGTGAGTAGAATTAGTAGAATACAAAATCATTTCTTAAAGCCTTAGAATTTTAAAGACTTGTAATCTTAGGATAGTTGAATCATTGGATCTCGGAGTCTTCGGTTTTTAAAACAACAGAAATATTGTATGTTAGATCGCTCAAGGGTGTCACACCCAGCCCCACCTCCTCCTGGGTATGATAATATGTACTCTGTGCTCAGCGCTTTGCACACAGTCTGTCCTTTCGTCTCCACGACAACCCTAGGAAGCAGGAACTATTATTCTGCCTGATTTTCCGGATGAAGAAACCGTGGCTCAGTGAGGGTAAGTGGGTTGCAGAAGGTCAGATACCTTGTAGGCAACATGGACAGGGTTCAGCCCAGACCTCTCAGTCTCTGAAGCCCATGCACTCAGCCTCTCTGCTGTTTGCCTCCTGCAAAGCCCCTCTGCTGAGTGCTCACCCATCCTCTGTGCACACCTCCAGGGATGGGGAGCTCATTACCCCTTCCCAGGGTTGTCCATCCATCCCAATTTTAAACACCTTTCTCCTTTTCAGAGCATCCACTCATTGGACCCAAACCTCCCTTGGGAAACCCCACAGAAGACAAACCTTCACTCAGGACTCTTGCAGGGAGAGGGAGCATCTACTGGAGGTGGGGCAGCAACTACACAGGAGAAGAAACTCAGATGAGGAAAGCCCAGATGCAGCCCAACCTGGTGAAAGATGAGGGAGTTTACCCTGAAGGAGGGAAGCAACTAGAGGCATGGGGAGCAGGCCCCCTGGAAGACTAATGGGACAAAACCTAGAACACTGGGCCATGCGGGGGGGTGAGGCATGCATTCATAATTCAGAAATACAATTCTCCAGCAGTTAGAGTTATGGGGCCTAATGAGATTGGAATCGGAAGTGCTATGCCTTTAATTTCTTGGCTTTTCTCCCTGGAAACTTATTCTGTAAAATGTGCCTTGTGCCATCCATCCTCCCAGATGGCTTTTTAAGTGAAGCTGTTTGTTAAGTGGGAGAAGAACAGAGACAGGGTGGGAAGGGGAGGAGCAGGTGGAGCCACTGCAGCCTCCAGGGAGGAGATCCAGTGGGAACCGCAGTTCACTCCTGGCCAGGATGGGCTTTCCAGGATGGAGAGCTTCCCTACCTCCAGGCTCAGCCAGGCCCACAGGGCTCAGAATCCCTATGATCACTGCTGTATTTTGAGCTCTCATTGTCTTATTCTAGATGCTTTGCATATATTAGCCTGACAATCTCTCACAACACACTTAGGACCAACCAACAGATAGAGAAACTGAGGCCCTGGAGAGCAGAAGTGAACAAGGCTACACAGCAGGTCACTGGAGACGGATGAGAAAACACCATTGCTATCCAGCCCACGTGGGCCTCAAATGGATTCTGGTCCCGTCTCCTCCTCTTGTGGGTTCTTGTTTCCCCTCCCCCTCTTCCTCCTTCTTCGGTACAGCCCAGTCTCCCTCCATTCCCCCCGCTCCCCAGCATGCTGCACTGCTTTACCTCTGCACGCCTCCAGAGCGCCCATGGCCTCTCTTCCTGAAGGGCAGCTCAGCACAGGAAGCACAGCTCCAGCTTCCGTATTGACCTCACCCCACCTCATCCTCCCACCTTCCTCCTCTGCTTTCTGAAATGCCTTGAGTCTCAGATAGCACTTCTCGCCCAGTATGTCATAGAATAAACCTGTATTCCTGGGAAGGGAGGCTGATGAACCCTTGCTATTCATACCCTTCTTGAGCCAGGAGTACTGCGCGCACTGCTTCACAGTGCCCATGGGGCCAGGGAGTACCAGCAGACACCCAAGGGATTACCCGGGTTCACAAGCCTTCTCCCCTGCCCCCTTGTAAAAAGGTAGCCCTACCTCTTCCTACAGACCAACATTCATCCCCTCAGCCACTATTGTAACTCCATTTTTTTGGAGATTGCCTTTGGGGCAGCCAAAACTTGTAGTTTCAATGGGACCCTTGCTGTGTGTCCTAGCAAGAGTATGTGTCTTTGGGGACCAGGATCTCCAAAGTTGTAGAGCTAAGAGTGGCAGAGCTGTAAATAAGTATCGCTGTCTGTTCCATGTGAATGTGAGCTGTTTCTTATTCCGTTTCCTAATAGAAATGGAAAGGAACACATTTCCTAAGTCTGCGGTTGTGTACTTTCTTCCTGAGAACTCTTTAATCTGTTCCAGCAATGATACTGTGTTCCGTATGTCGCCTCCAATCAAGGCTGCTACCTGATGGAGCCTGCAGTGGTCTAAGGTCATTTTCCAGGCTCTTTCTATTTCTGCAGGGGCCAGACTTGCAGATCAAATGGAGACATGATAAGAACACTGTCTCTGTTAGATTTTTAATGATGTTACTAATCTTCACTATCCTCTACCCCCTACCTGAGATGTGATATTGTGTTCATGGTAATCTTGGCCAGGAAGGGGATAATTTCAGAGGCTTTCACTTCTTCACTGTGATAGTTCTTACCTCACAAGCCAGGAGCCCAAATGTGGGGTTAACCAAACTGCCAAGTGTATTAATTCCAATTATGCACTGTAAGACTGGGGAATGGGCCACTGGGTGGTTCTGTAGAACCAGTGGGCCCAGTGTAAAATAGACTTTAGCCAGGATTCTATTTAATACCCAGCTCCTATATGCCCCTACTCGAACAAGGGAGTCATGATGACACTGAGTCTCCAGGAATCAATGCCATCTCAGACGCTGTGCCCAATAGTCCTCAAGATGTCTGGTTATTCTCCTTTCCCCAGCGTACAGTCACTGGCCTCACTCACTGTCAGTCCCTTTGGGGAAGGACTAGGGGAATCATCATGGTCTATACTTACCATATTAAAGAGAACCTGGCCACAACTTCAATTGGTTCCAGATCTGAAAATTGACTATGGTCTGATAACTGAGCAACTGATTATTATGTTTTAATGGAGTGGCTTCTATAAGCCCTTCACCATTCTTGTCTTTTATTAAGCTTTTATTTTGTGAGGATTACATATTCACATGAAGTTTCAAAAATAGCAGAGAGGTCCCACATACCTTTCACCCAGTTTCCTCCAATAGTTACAACTCATGTACCTCTAGCACAATATCAAAATCAGGAAATTGACATGGGTGCGATTTGTATGTATAGTTCTATACATCCATCTTATCATATGTGTAGATTTTTGTAACCACACCCAATCAACATCAACTATCTCATCACCACAAAGATCTTCCTCAATTTACCCCTCTGAAGTCACACCCACCATCCTCCCACACCCACCATTTCTAACCCCAGCAACTACTAATCTGTTCTCCATTTCTATCATTTTGTCAGTTTAAGACTTACATAAATGGAATCATGCAGTATGTAACCTTTCAGGACTGACATTTTTTCTATTTGATATAGCGTCTTTGAAATCCACCCAAGTTGTTTCCGGTATCAGTAGTGTGCTCCTTTCTATTGCTGAGTGGTATTGTGTGGCACGAGTGTCTGTCTTTGTCTATTATTGGCCATCAATGCTAGGTGACACACTTGTGGCCATCTTTCTCTACACTTTCCCACAGGTCCAGCTCCTGTGGCTTTCCCACTGATCTTACCATTCATTTTAGTAATTGCAGCCCCCTTGCTTCCAGTGGTAAGAGCCACCAGCCGGCCTCCATTACTCAGGGTACCCAGCCTCTGTTACTCAGGGCCCCCTCATCCCAGATGAGAGGAGAGCCACCACCGCACTTCTCAGGGACACGGATGCCCCTCTCCCCAGTGTATTCCTGATAGCTTTGGTGAATGACGTGTCCTCAGGGCCCTCCTGTGGGCATTCCAGCCTCCTCTCTCCACTCAGCCTCTATTCCTTCCTCTACCACCTGCCAAGGCAACTCAGGCATTTTCACATCATTGAGAATCAGCAATCGCTTTTTTCCAGGGCATATTCTGGGGGCCTCACTGGATTATTAAATCCTGTGTCCCCTAATGTTCCATGAAAGGGCCATATATGCAATACGACTCCCAAATGCTGAAGGTGCCAAGAAACCAAAGAACAAGGCAGCCAGATTCAGTTTTATTGGGGGAACTTACAGACAGAAGCATGGTCTTGGGTAGCCACAAGACAAGTAGATCTCTGTGCTGTTACTCCCCAGATCTAGGGCTTATATGCCATAGGGAAAGGGTAAGTGCTCTGTCAAGACAATTAAAGGCAGCCCTCTAGAACAGGCAACAATGCTGTGTGCATCATAGCCTATACTTGATAACATCAACAAGGTTGACGTGCTCTTACACTGGGGACAGTAAATAAAGTAGGGATCAGAAAACATTCACGGGACTGGGGCTAATCAGAAGTCAGCGTGGCAGATTAGCATCCAAGATGGAGTCACTTTGTCTCTACACCCAACATGCCCTCAAGTCAATAAGTTCTGTTCATGCAGTCTTATATGATGGCTCCTTGATCAACATACATTAAATCTACTCCCCTGATTCCAATAGTACATGTTAGCTAATTCTTGCTACCCTTGGTGGACAGTTTCTTTCTTCTCTTATCAGGCTCAGAATGCTTCCAAGCTCGATTATGCTAGAACTGAATCCCTATATAACATCCTGGCAGGCAGAAGAGGGGGTGAGTCAGGTGCTGAAGGAGGCTCCTGCTACCTTATGGAGGAGAGGCCTCTACAGCATCTTTCAGCACAGTAGAAGTTCTGGACCTTTATAGGGAATGGTAGCCATATCTGAGAGCCCAGAGGGTTTTGAGGAGGGTTACAAGGTTAATATCTTCTGCTATCCTTGTCCCATATTTCAAAGTTTCAGATGTTTCCCATCAAGGCCCTGACCTTTGTATAACAGACCTTCCTTTGCTGAGCAGCATTCAAATATGTCTAGAAGGCTATGACTCTGACAATTAGATCCTTGATCTGATTTTCAGCAGAGTCTGCCATTCCACTGCAAGGGATAAGGGCCTCTTTGTGAGCCGCCATAATGGCTGGCTCTCACTCCTAGCCATTAAGGGCTTATTAAGAGCCTCCTGTCTCTCATTACCCTTCCACAGGGTATGAATACAACTTAGACTCAATTCTCAACAAAGTAAAAATGTTTGAATTGTCTTAGCAGATGGTAGGTAGAGGAAGCAACCAGCCAACTCCGCTGCCTTTATGGGCATTGTCCCTGCCACCTCACATCTTTTGAATGCCTGAATCATTGCACCTGCCACAGGGTGGCCCTCCACTGGCACATTTTCCCAGGTAACCACAGATAAAAATCTTGAGCAGTTAAGCCACCACTTTATGCCAAGTAGTATCTGTGTCCAAATTTCCACCATGTTGGAGTTCTTTGCCTAGGGTGGGTGAGCCAGTTCTTAACCCCTTCTCATCACTTATTTTCTTGGACCACTTTTTCCCTCAGACCACTAACTTTTGTGAGTCTGAGTTTTCCAAGAAGCAGACAGCAAAATGGAATTATACACAAACAAGATTAAGTCTGGCAAATGCTGTGAGGAGCAAATGCAAAGGGATTCCAAGAAGCCTAAACAGCCATCAGGCTGCAATTCAGGTCTGATCCTTGTGAAGGAGAAAGAAGGAAGGGAAGGTTGGGTGGAGTATCATAGATGGTAGTGAAGGGAATGAGGTGGGCAGCTTTTAGAAAGTTTCTTCTTCATGGAGAGGGTAAAAAAAGAGCTCACATTTACCAAACACCCACTCTGAGCCAGGCCCTATATATCAGTGTTTATATAGCTCTCTAGGGCACCTTGTAAGGTGGTTACATTGCCCTTATTTTACTGAGGAGGAAGCTGATGCCCAGAGGGGCCAGCTGGTTATCATATGGCAGTGAGCCAGGGCTGCTAGCCAGTGGACTGATGGCAAAGTCCATGCCTTGTCCATGGCACCACACTGGCCCTGAGAGCACCATGGACAGAGGTCCAGGTACATGGCCCATCATTGGCCCAGTATGGCCAGAGCTCAGGGTCAGGGTTTGGAAGCTGTGGGAGGAGCCAGTCAGAGTCAAATCATGATAGGCTCTAAATGCCAGGATAGAGGGGTTAGATTTGATCATGTAGGCCAGAGGTGGCCTCTGGGCATATCTAGTCTGCAAGCAGGATTTGTTTAGCTCATTCAAAGTTTTAAAAACATTTGATTTAATTCCCAAGAAAAACTTTCAGATTTGAAATAAAAATCTTCATTTCTGGTCTCTCCTGAAAAATGAGAATATGTGACCATTTGGGACCCTATTTCCTATTGCAGGAGTTGAGGTGAAGTGGTGACAGGTGCTCTCCACATTGCAACCACCTACGAGGAAGCCACCACACACGAATGTCCCTGCTTGGCTCCTTGTAAATAGGATAAGTGAGGCTCTGCTGCAGTGACAATTCCAAATCTCACTGTCTTCACACAGCTCATACTGTAGGTCCAGGAGATTTGGCAATTCGGGCTGCCTCTGCAGTTCCACCACCAGAGCATAAGTCTTCCTCCAAGATGCCCAGGCCAAGGAAAGAGAGCATTGAAGGGTCTTACGCTAGAAATTAAGTGCTTCAGCCTGGAGGCATCCTAAGCCTCTTCTGCTTACAACTCATTATGGAGATCTGGTCACATGAACCCAAATAATGTAAGGGGATCAGAAAGGTGGGCTCCTCCTTGCTCCAAGTAGGCATGGAAAACCACATATGAGTGGGCAGGAGACATCTTTACTCTGTGCCTATAGACTTTAAGTCTGTAACCCTGATACAGGAAGCAGCATCTCAAATTCACTTACCTAGGGCTTCTATCTGCAAGTATCATTCTAAAATTTCCTCCATGACACTTTAGTTCATTCTTACCATAACTCTATGCAGTAAGCATTACAGGACTAGTTTTATGGAGGGGAAACTGAGACAGAGAATGATTATGTAACTTTCAAGCCCAGGCCATGTGGCTCCAAAATCTGCCTTGTCAACCACCATCCTACGCTGTCTTCAGCAGAGCACAGGGAGGAAGAGGGAAATGCAAGTCATGGGAGTTCAGGCAAAGGAAAAGGGGAGGATGTGGTGGCCGTGTGTGTGTGTGCACAGGCAGGGGTGTGCATGTGTGTGTGTGTGCACAGGCAGGGGTGTGCATGTGTGTGTGTGTGCATGTGTGTGTGTGTGTGTGTGTGTTTAAAGAGCACTTGGCAGTTCAGGCTTCAACAAATATTTACTGAACACCTACTGTGTGCCAAGTAGTGTTCTCGGTACCAGATGGGCTGGTGGGAGGGATAGCAGCAGGAGGCTTTGCACAGGTGGCTACACAGAGACCCAGGAAGGATAAAGGACATGCCCAGGCACATAGCAGGTGAGGGTAGGGGTAGGACCAGCTGCCCTGACTCCCTGCCAGGGCGGTCAACCCCAGCCTAGTTCTTGTCTTTGTCATAAGGCTTCCTGGGCACGTGGGGATCTGATATGATGATCATGTCACTGGGAGCCAAGCACCCCAGGCCAAGGCTCTGGCAGTGGGGACAGGCACCCCTCATGGGCTGCTGGAGGTGCCAGTCAGGGTGACTTCAGGAAAGCGACTGGGCGATAAAGCCCCCCAGCCTGGGAAGTGTCCCATTTCTGGATGTCCAAATCCCACCTGCAGGAATCTGTCCTGAGGAAGTGTTCAGGGAGCCAGGCAAAAGGTGCCCAAAACGTTCATGGCAGCCTGATGTGTTTGAGAACAGCCCCGGAAGCCTCCAAGCATCTGACAGTCGAGGATGGTGAGGTAAATGATGGTGCATCAAAATGAGGTACAATTACGAAGCTATTAACATCATGCTTTTGAGGAATTTTCAATGATGTGGGAAAATGCTGATGATATATAGTGAGTTTTTTTAAAACCCTGAATAGCTGAATAAATTGTATGATCCCAATTACATAAAATTCAATATGTGCAGTGAGAGATAAGAGGATGGGAAGTAGGAGGGAAAGGAGGAGAGGGAAAGAACTGCAAGAGGGAGAGAAACAAGGAGGAGATGGAAGAGGATGAGAAAAGGGGAAGAGGAAGGAGGAGGAGATGAAGATGATGGACAAGGAAAAGAAGAGGAGGAAGGAGATGGTGCCTTTGTACTGAGCATTTACTGCGTGCTCCGTACTACCCATACTGTGATTCACCCCAACCCCTGGGGAGGTTCCATTGTCTTCATTCCACAGATGAGGAAAATGAAGCACAAAGAGGTTAAGTGACATGTCCAGTGTCACAGGGCTGAGCCACTGAGCCACAGTGTGAACCCAGGTCTGGCCGACCCCAACTTTTTATATTTACTAAGTTGGGGAAACTGAGGCAGGGCTGAGTGTGGGCATTTAACCTCCAGATTCAGGGTGATTTGGCAGGTTGTAAAAGGAATCCCATGAGCCTTACAGGACGTGTGGTGGTTGCAGATCACGTTACCTCTATGAGGATGGTGTCATCATCAATCCTATTTTATAGATAAGAAGACTGAGGCTGGACACAGGGGCTCATGCCTGTATCCCAATACTCTTAGAGGCTGAGGCAGGAGGATCACTTGAGCCCAGGAGTTCAAGATGAACCTGGTAGCATAGCAAGACCGCGCTCTACTAAAAAATTTAAAAATTAGCTGGGCAGGGTGGCAAATGGCTGTGGTCCCAGCTATTCAGGAGGCTGAGGTGCAAGAATCACTTGAGCCCAGGAGACTGAGGCTGAAGTGAGCCATGATTACATCACCGCACTCTAGCCTGAGCAATGGAGCAAGACCCTGTCTCAAAAAGAAGAAGGAGAAAGAGAAGGAGGAGGAGGTTGGCAGTGTCTCTTCAAGATAATAGTGGAGGTGGACGCAGGTGCACCAATTCTCTTCCCCACCCTCTTACCTCTACTCTGAGTGGCTGGTCTGGGGCTGGGGAGAGATGCAGACAGGGACATAGGCTATTGGTATCTCCCCTGGCAATGTCCTTACCCAAGGCCTGTGGGGATTCTGCATGCCTGCTTGTGGGGAGGAGAGAAGTGTTCTCCACTTGAGCCAGCCCAGGGTCCAACTGCAGGTACCCCCATATAACTCCATTCAACTGGGTCAGCCTCAAGGTCCTCTGAGTTAATCCACGCGTCTTCTCAAAGCTGGGGCTGCTTAGCTTAGGGATGGACAACCTAAGGGCTGCCTGGTAACCAACCTGTGACTCACATGAGCTGCTTCTGCATCCAACATCTTCTGCAAAAAGCAAGCAAGAGGCAGGAGAGACTATTACTCAAGGTACCCTCAAAAGCAGAAGCTTTCCCTGCCTCACCAATGAATGACTTTTCCTAGCTCCATGTCTTCTCACCCTCTCCCCTCTTCCACCGCCAGCTCCTCTCCCTGCCTGGTCAGAGGCTCTCAAGAAACCCGGGAACAAGAACTCTACCTCTCAGGTCTGTCTGTTGACTGGCACACCTAGGAGGACTGGCACACCTAACCCCACCCCGCCCATCCTCCTAGCTGCCCTGGGGGCTTGATCCTCTCCTCCTCCTCTCATCCCCTGCTGTGCTGATGAATCTGATGCCTGCTCTAAAACATGCTGCAGCAGCTCCAGCAGGACAGGGAGGCTTCTGTAGAGGAGGAGGGAACTTAACATTTCCCTACTCCTTACCCATTCCCTCCCCATCTCTCTGCTTCCCACTCCCTCTCCTGGGGTATTTGGACTTGAGGTTTAATGGGGGCTTTGCTGTGCCTTGGCCACTGGAGTCAGGCTGTTCAGGCTCCTTCTTAATGGAATCTCTGCTGCATCCTGTACTGTGTGCATTCACTGGGAGGAGTTGGAAGGGTTTTAATTCACTTTAATTCACCCTGTGTGTGTGTGTGCACGTGCATGCATTGAATCTTTTACAAAACACTTTTTTCTATCCATTCTCCACAAACCAGAGAGGCTGGATGAACTATGAGTCCCATTTTACAGATGAGACAACTGAAACACACTGCTTTCTTACAGAGTTTCCACCTAGCTAGCTGTGGCAGCTGGGATGAAACTCATGTTTGATTCACAACAAATTACTGCCTCCCGCAGAGAAAGGAATCCAAAATCTCTGCAAAAGGGTGGAGGAGAGGGTCCTGAGCTGGGCAGGCTAAGGATCCTAAGTGCAAACATATCCTTTGGTCAGTGCTGGAATTGCCTCCGTCTGATCTTCTTCACTGAACCTCCCAGCTCACTCCCAACACTCCCAGTGACAGAGCAAACTCCCCATCCCGAGGACTCCCGCGACCAAGACCAGATCTGATTACATAACCCCTCTCTTCCAATAAGCCGCTGTCTCTTCCTTCATTCCTTCGTGTAGCCATCACTCATATTGACACCTATTACGTGCCAGGTTCTGGGTGCCAGAGATACAGCAGGGAACAGGCACGGAGCTGCCTGTGTTCAAAGAAAGATACGTGGAGGCAGATGAGGAAAAAGCCAGAGGCCCTGGCGGAGAGGGGGTTGATGTGGAGCCACTTTTTTTTTTTTTTTTTTTTTGCAAACAGAGTCTCGCCCTGTCACCGAGGCTGGAGTGCAGTGGCATGATCTTGGCTCACTGCAACCTCCACCTCCCAGGTTCAAGCCATTCTCCTGCCTCAGCCTCCTGAGTAGCTGGGATTACAGATGCGCACCACCATGCCTGGTTAATTTTTGTATTTTTAGTAGAGATGGGGTTTCATCATGTTGGCCAGGCTGGTCTCAAACTCCTGACCTCGTGATCCACCCACCTTAGCCTCCCAAAGTGTTGGGATTACAGGCGTGAGCCACTGCGTCCCGCCTGGGGCCACTTTTGACCACCACTGGGGAGTGTACACTCTTTTATCTGATCTGTGGCTGCTCAGCTCACCTGCCCCAGGGAGCTCCAGCCAGTCTCCACTGGCCTGCTCTGAGGGATCTCCCCCAGCCTTGGGCCCCCCAGAGTCTCAGAGGGTCTTCTCGTCCTGTGAAAGGGGCTGCTGATACTGTGGTGAGCAGCTCTCTGCCACAGCCACCCTCCATGGCCATGTCCTTGGTTTCCTGCTTGGGCCATCGTAAAAGGCAGAACTGGCAAAGCCATTCGGGGCTCTGCCTTCCCTTCCCCTTGCCAGAAAGCTAATTGGTTTTGCAATATAAAAACGCAGAGAACAGGCGATGCAATCACTTCTATGAAAACTTGCTCAGTAATGAAGTGTTTGCTTCCAAATGGGGTGCCTCTCAGTATATCAATCTGGGCCCCTCGCGCAGCTTGACAGAGGCAATCCTCGTCTGCCTCATTTTCCAGATTCTGATGCGGTTTGCTGGGTCCAGGAAGGACCTCGAGGCATTGCTGAAACCTGGCCCCCTGGCTCAAGTTTAGGGGCAAGTATAATTTTCTCTGTTTTAAAGAGAAGAAAATGCAGAGTCAGTGAGGTGTGGTGGCCTCCTAGGGGACACAGTCAGGCTGGGGCAGAGGAGTCCATCTCAGGCTCCTCCCACTTCCGGCCTCACTGCCCTTCCGGTTCCGCTGCACATTCAAGCCAGAAAAGTCTCTCAGCTCGGAGAGAGAATGGAGCTCCTCTCACCCAAGGAAGCAGCCTGGCATATGTTAGTGTCCACTCTGTGCCAGCTCCAAGCTTGGCCCTCAATTTACATCACCGCATTCAACCTACAACAGCCTTGCAGGGGGTATCATGTTCCAGTTTCACCAAAAAGGAAACAGAGGGTCAGAGAAGAGCAGTGGCCTGACAGAGCCCACACAACTGGGGGACTAGAGCCTCAGCATCTTGTGGCTTCTGGCCAGTGTGTTTCTCACCCTGTATGTGTGGTTAAGGAACATCTTCTGAAATCAATGAGAGATAGGAGAATATTGAAGCTCTTGGTCCCTAAAAAGAGGGACAAACTTTTTAACACCTACTTAGTGCCTGAAGGGTTTTTTTTTTTTTTCCTTTGAGACAAAGTCTCGCTCTGTTGCCCAGGCTGGAGTGCAGTGGCGCGATCTCATCTCACTGCAACTTCGGCCTCCTGGGTTCAAGCGATTCCTGCTTCAGCCTCCCGAGCAGCTTGGATTACAGGCAAGTGCCACCACACCCGGCTAATTTTTGTATTTTTAGTAGAGACGTGGTTTCACCATGTTGGCCATGCTGGTCTCAAACTCCTGAGCTCAAGTGATTCACCTGCCTCAGCCTCCCAAAGTGCCGCGATTACAGGCATAAGCCATTGCGCCCAGTCTCTGAAGAGCATTTTTAACACTGACTAGAGCCACCTTACATTTTTCTCTTATTTAATCACTGCAGCAGCCAGCCAAGGTAGAGGCTGTCATTCCCATTTTACAGAGGAGGAAACAGAGACACAGGGAAGTACAGTAAACACACTCAGAATCACATAGAAAGCAAGTGAAGGAGGCAGAATTCAGACCCAGGTTCCCTGACTCTGAAGCCTCCTCTGGACATGGACACACCTCCTCTGTTGTCCCCATAGAGGATGGTGGATTCCCATCACCCACTGAGAACACTTTGTCCTTAGGGAGAGGCGTGAGGTGGGGCTGATCAGCCAGTCTGTTGTGTCTACTGGTTACAGGCTTGAATCCTGACTCTGCTGTTTTCTAGCTGTGTGATAAAAGCAAGTTACTCCCCTCTCTGGGCCTCAGTTTTCTCAGCTGTAAAATGGGTTCATATGAGGACTTTCTCACAAATACATGGTTTGGAGGACTGAGTGAGGTAGGTCTTTTAAAGGGGCTCCAGACTCCTCACACCCCAGCCCTCTCTCTCAACACATCTGGTGTCAGGATCTCCCTGGCCATGTAGGGTCCTGAACTGAACACATTTATACTTTTCTTAAGCATCCACTGTATGCACAGAATCCACCCTAAAGTCGACTGTGCTGGGGGAAGAGTCCTCTCCCTTATTCTTGATGTGCCCCAAAGTCTTGGGGTCTTCCCAGCCCAGGGAGGTCAAACCAGGTCTTGCTGTTGTTTGAATACACCAAGTACATTCCTGCCTCAGGGCCTTTGCACATTCTGTTCTCTGTCTGGAAGGCTTTTTGGAATGATTTACTCCTTCTTCACTCACTCAGGTCCTTGCTCAAATTTCCCCTCCTCAGACAGGCCTTCCCTGACCCCTGGTTCAATGTATTTCCTCACTGCGAGGTCCCTTATGAGTTCCAGAGCAGGGCAGCTTGGGTTCTAAAGGCCCAGCCTCTGTCAGCCTATGTGGCCGGTTTCCAAGGGCAGACACAGGTTCTGCTGGGGTGGGCAAGCCTCGGTTCAGGCTCCACCTCCATACTGTTGGGATCTAGGCCTCCCTCTGCCCCCCAGACCCTGTGACTGAGTCTGTCTCTTTGACTCCCTGAGGATGGCTTCTCTCTCCCTGGGGTCCTGCCATGTGGGCCCCGTGTGAAGCAGCTTCTACCTCCAAATCTGCTGGGTGTTCCCACATGGCTGCATGTGCAGAGTCACACCGAGTGTCAACTGTGCACTCAGTGCTGTGCCAGGAGCTTAATGAGTTCATTTAAAAAGAGATAGGAACTTGCACAATCCCAGTTTTATAGCTGGGGAAACTGAGGCACAGGTGGTCAAGTAACTTGTCTGAGGCTACTTCACTGTTAGATGGAGGAGCTGGGTTTGAATGCGGGCTTCTCACACTATGGCCTACACTCTTAGCCACAGTGACCACGCGGCCACTCTCAACACCGGATACCAGAAGTTTCTCAGTGGATGAGTATAGGCCTGGGGGAGGGTTAATCACTGACCTCACACCCTCACCCATGTGAGCTCAGTAGGGTCCCAGTTACCCAAGGTTGCTGCTGACACTAACCCAGCCTTTTGGGGCAGATATGTGGCAATTGGAGGTTTCCCTATAGCCTTGTAGGAAGAGCATAGGCTTTGGTAGCCAGTCATCCACTCATTCATTGAAATCATTCATTACTTTGGCTACTCATTTGACAAATACTGATTGAGCACCTGCTACGTGCCAGTTCCTGTGCTAGGGATGCAGCACGAGCAAAGGAAACCAAACCCATGCCCAAGGGGCTCCCAGTCCAGGAGAGGGGAAGAGACAAATTCAATGACACAATCGTGAAAATAAATGTAACCTGGAACCTGTAGGGGATCTAACAAGGCAATGCAGATGAAGCCATGGGACCTGTAATGGGGAATCTGATCTAGTTAGAGATGAGGGAAGGCTTCCTGAAGGAGGGGGCACCGGAGGAAACGCTGAGGCCAGGAGGCTACTTGTTGGTACAGCGTGGAAGGAACTTGGCTGTGGGTTGAGCAACTGGCAAGCTGATAGTTAAAGACCTGGAAATTCTGAGAATTGCCATGATCCTCGGGTTCTAAGATTGTGACCCAATGTTTTACAGTTTTTAAGATTCCATTAAGCCAAAAGCTTAAGGCTTGAGAATCTAAGATCCTGGGTTCCACCTCAAGAAATTATAGTTTTAAGATTCTATTAAGTAAGGATTCTAAGACTTGGAAATTTAAAACTCTGGGATTTGAGGACTGTTAGGTCCTGAGAGACCAGGATGCCACAGTGGTGGCCTTTGCTGCTGGAGAACCACCTGCCAAAGCCCTCCATCACCAGGAGTGGGTTCCTCCCTCTTCCTGGCTCATGAAGTGGGTGTATATGATGCAGCTCTCTGTGGCTGAGAGAATGTAAATTTATTCTGCAGTTTTAGCATCAGGTGTTCGTCTTATCTGCATGTTCCAGTTTCCAGAATAAATATTAGAAGACAAGTCTGCAGAGATTTTCTGTGTACATGAGTTAAGTCCTCCAACAGGGGCACATTCAGACATGGATTTTAACACAGGCACTATTCCTGCATTCACAGCAAGCTCAGAGAAGGGAGGAGGCCCCCATCTCCTGAGAAGGGGCCTTTGTGTGCAGAGCTGGGGGGCTGAGATGGAGGGATGGGAGTGAAAGCACTCTAGAAAGTCCCGGCTGGCTATATGCATGGATGGGGCTATTCTCAGCTGACAGGCTGGAGGTCTGTGTGTGAACCACCTTGTCTGGCTCAGTCAGGACTGGGGCTATGGGCACCTCCCCAAGAGGGTTGGAGGGAGCAAGGCAGCCCCCACCAGCAGTCAGACACTGTGCTGGGCACTGATTGGGCTCCAATGTCAGATGGGGGCAGATCTTGGCACCTTCCTGTGTGACCTTGAAAAAGCCACTTCACCTCCCTGGGATTCAGCTTCTTCAGTGCAACCCATGTTCCTATCCACCCACTTGCCTATTGGTTCTGAGGATTGGAGGGAAACACTAGTGTTGGGCACCTCATGATCATTGATCCCAGCAACAGCCCTCATGACACCTGCGGGGAGCCAGGCACTGCTGGAAGCACTGCCCATGGGTTCAGTCCTCACCCCAGCCCAGTGAGGGGGTGCTGCCATTATGCCAACCCACCGATGAGGAAACTGAGGCATGAGGAGGTTAAGTAACTTGTCCAACATCAAGCAGTTGGCTCCAAAAATCTGTGAACAAGTTCAAACACTTCATATAAGTTTTCCAAAACCCCTCCTATCTGGGTACCTAAGAATTGGCCACATTTCAGTTCCAGTACCCTGGAATCTGACTCTCAATCTTCTGCTGTGACTGAAGTTCTGGGTTTGGCCAACACTTGATGAATGCAGTTCCTGTCTCCAGGCCTTTGCTCATGCTGTGCTCTCTCCCTGGAACACCCTTCCCCCATCTGTCCTTCAGTCCTACTTATACTTCAAGACCCAGGCAAGACATTATGTTCTGTGGCAGCCCCCACCCCGACCTCCACACATCCCTACACCCAGCACAACCTTCATCATAGCACTTAGTGGGTGGGGCAGAGGGGGCAGGATTCTGTCCTCAGGATCTGCCTGTCCTCTCCGTTCACTCGCCCCTTCCTTCCAGTGACATTCCTAGAGTGTGACTTCTGTTCTAAGACCTGCATTTCTAGAGGGATGACCAACTCCATGGTGACAGTATCATTACCTCCTTAGGAAATCTCCCACTCAGGTTTTGTAATTCCTGAGACCACAGGGCCTGCTAGAAGGGAGCAGTCTGAGAACCCTGACCCCAGCAGCCCAAGAATTCTAACAATAATGGGGCTACTGGGCTGCAGAGGACGCTCAAGGCTGTTATTATTGTTATTGTTACTGGAAGGGCCTGGGAGCAGGACTGTGGGCCCAGAATGGATCTCCTTCCTGCAGCCAGGAAGCCTTGTCTCTAGCTTTTGCCAAATGCCTGGGCCTTATTCTGTTTCTGATTCCTGTGGGAGGGAGTCATCTGATGGCAGGGGAGAAGCTCAGAGCCCCAGAGCAGTCAGGGGCTGGGGGAAAGGGAAGACTCAGGGCAGAGAGCTGTCCCACCTCAGTGGAGTGAAGCAAGATGACTGCTAAGGGAGAGGAAAACGGTCAGAGGCGTAACAAAGGAGAACAAAAGAACCAGCACATTCAAAGGCTGGGAGTCCTGAAAAACAGTTCAGGAAAAGTGCCAGGAATCATGGAGTGTGGACTGATACAAGGTAGGTGCGTGGAGAAAGATGGAGATGGAAAAAGGTGGGTGTATCAAGAAGGGCCTTGAATGCTGGGGTAAGGCTACCTGGGGAGAAGGGGCCATGGCTGGCTTCCAGCCAGGTTTGCCACTGGAGGGATGCTTGGGTTGGAGCCAGTAACACTGGAGGCTGGGGCTATGGCGAAGGTGAGTGAGAATGGCAGCCTGGACCCCAGCTGGGAGGGAGAGCCTGTGAGAGCCATTTGAGGGTTGATGCCCCCTGAGAGTGTCTGTGTGGTTGGTGTTTCCTTTACGGTGCTTTCTCCATTCCAGTCTTGCCTCGGCCAGGCCACAGAACCTTGGCCTGGGTCAAACTCACCCCTCACTGGGGCCAATTAATTTCAACTTGTCATACATTTTTAACAGATTGCTAATCGATAAGAACTGGGCAGCCACAGGTGAGCCTCAAAGTCAAGGGGTAAAAAGAATCTAAATGATGTCTGCCAGGTTGTTGTAGTAACCTGGCTCCATGCTTATTGCTTGTTGTTTTCAGTTAATTACCTGGTGCCTAAGTGTATCACTTTTACATCTCAAGCACTGCTCTTACAATCAGCTCATGTTTAATTAATGGCACTGCTGATTGTATGGCAATGGTGTTGCTGGAAGCACTGCACAGGGGTTCAGTCCTCACCCAGCCCGGTGACACAAAGGAGGAACGGTTCCTGCGCTCAAAGCTGCAGGAAGAAGGAGTTGACGTGGATGAAGAAAGTGGGCGCTCTTATGTCCTCCATGCTCCTTCATTAACTCCAAGGTGAGCTTGGCAGCCTGGAGCAGGGTCAGAGTTCTCAGATACTCCCTTCTAGTGGGGCCTCTGGTCTCACGAATTACAAAACCTGAGTGGGGGATTTTCTAAAATGGAAGTAATGATACCATCACCATAGGGTTGGTCATCCTTCTAGAAATGCAGGTCTTAGGACAGAAGTAACATTTTATGAATCTTGTTGGAAGGAAGGGATGAGTGAACCCAGTGGACAGGCAGGTCTTGAGGACAGAATCGTGTCCCCTCTGCCCCACCCACTAAGTGCTGTGATGAAGGATGTGCTGGGTGCAGGGATGCATGGAGGTGGGGTGGCGGCTGTCCGCAGAACATGATGTCTGGTCTGGGTCTTGAATAGACCCAGTATAAGTAAGAGTGATGGACAGGCAGGGAGAAGGGTGTTCCAGGGAGAGGGAGAGGGCACAGCATAAGCAAAGGCCTGGAGGCAGGAACTGCCTTCATTGAGGGTTGACCAAACCCAGAACTTCAGTCACAGCAGAAGATCGAGAGCCGGATTCTAGGGCAGTGGAGCTGAAAAGTGGCCAATTCTTAGGAACCCAGATAGGAGGGGTTTTAGAAAAACTGTGAACTTGTTTACAGATTTTTGGAGTCAATTGCCTGATGTTGGACAAGTTACTTAATCTCTCTGTGCCTCAGTTTCCTCATTCGTGGGTGGGGATAATGATAGCGCCATCATCACTGGGGGTCTCTGTCTTTCACTTTCAGAGACCAGAGACCAAGAGAGGATGTGGCCTGGCCTGGAAGAGAGAGTCAGACAGAAGAACCAGGCAGGATTGAGAAGAGAGGTGCAAAAGTGCAAAAGGCTGGACCCTAGAGACGGGGCTGCCTGTGCCTGCCTCACCCCCGTCCCACATTGGTACCCTCATGCTCCCTCCTCCTGGTGATGTGGGGAGTCACAAGCTTGGGCTTGAGTCAAACACATCTTGGTTCAAGCTCCATTTCTGCTCCTCACTCATAAGGTGATCTCAGATCAGTGACTCAGCCTCTCTGTGCTTCATTTCCCTCATGTACAACATAAAGAGTATGACAGCACCTGCCTTTCAGAACTGCAGTGTGGGTTCATGAGGTAATGCAGATGAAAGGCTAGGCCTGTGTTTGAGGTCCACATTAGCTCCATTTCTAAATGTCCACTTGCTCAGGGGTGACTGGGGGTAGAGAGGGAGAGAAAGGGGCCACTGAGGGGTGGTGTTGGGGTCCACAGAAAACTTGAAGACAGGTCTTTGTCAAAAGGATGCTAGACAGCAATATGAAAGCATATAAAAATGTAAAGATCTCTGGTAAAGCGAAATATATAGGCAAGTACAGAATTCTGTAATATTGTAGTGGTGGTATATAAATCATTTTTAACTTAGGTACAGAATTTAAAAAATAAAATCATAAGACTATAAATATAAAACTATGCTAATGTATTCAAAATGTAGAAATGTGTAGTTTGTAACATCAATAACATAAAAGCAGGGATATGTAAAGGGGTAGAGCTTTTGTAGGCAATTGAAGTCGTTATCAGTTTAAGAGACCCGCAGAATCTCTAGCCAAACTGATTGGTGAAGATTTTCCTGTATAAAACCAGTCAATAAAAACTACTAGAGGTGACTTTTTTCAAATGCAAAAATCTCAACAACAACAACAACAACAAAAATAACAAGACATACAAAAAAACAGAGAAACATGACCCAATAATAATAAACCTTTAGAAACCAACCCTGAAGAAATGGAGATCTATTAATTAACTAATGAAGAATTAAAAACAATTTTCTTTTTCTTTTTTGTTAAATTTTTTTGAGATAGAGTTTTGCTCTTGTCACCCAGACTGGAGTGCAATGGTACAATCTCAGTTTACCACAACCTCCACCTCCCAGGTTCAAGCAATTCTCCTGTCTCAGCCTCCCAAGTAGCTGGATTACAGGCATCCACAACCACACCCTGCTAATTTTTTTTTGTATTTTTAGTAGAGACGGGGTTTCACCATGTTGGTCAGGTTGGTCTCGAACTCCTGACCTCAGGGGATCCACCCGCCTTGGCCTCCCAAAGTGCTGGGATTACAGGTGTGAGCCATCGTGCCCGGCTCAAAAATAATTTTCTTAAAGAAGCTCAATGTGCTATGAGACAACATAGATAGGCAACTAAACAAAGTCAGGAAAATGATGTGTGAACTCTTACTGTGTGACCTTTGGGCCCACTCTGGGCCTAAGTTTCCCCAATTGTACCATAAGACAGTTGGATCAGATGATCTAGTAGCATCCTCGATTTGGTGGTTCAAGAAATGGACCATATATTTCTTCTGTTATCCTATACAAGAAAATCTTGACCAGATGTTCATAGAAAAAAAAGGCATTAGTTCTATTATGATGGTCTCTTTTATGAGAAGTGAGACAGAGGAAAAACATCAGCCTGATGACAAGTCACCAACACCATGACCAGAAATCAAAAATCATAGTGTCATCCTGGTCAACACTGGCCTGGCTGCAGGGAGCTTTAATGCCCAGTGTGACCTGAGCAAGATGAAGACCTGAGCCAAAATAAATGTGCCCCCTCCTCTTATATGTGGGTCATAGAATTACCTAAGCCAGTGAGAAGGAATGAAGCCCCTTTTTGATGTCAGAGCCTTGGGGGACATGCACCAGTGAGGAGGGGCTGAGACTGATGACTGGAAAGTGGTTGTGGAAATGAGGAACAAGTGTCACCATCACCATTATTCTTCATCATCATCATCATCATCATCATCATCATCATGATTAGAATAACAGCTAAGAATTATCGTGAGCTTACTATGCACCAGTCTCCTTCTCCTAGCTCTTTGCAAAGCCCAGGGCCTAGCAACAGTAAGTGTCCACGCTGGCTGGACTGATTAATTCAGTGGCTACCAGTGATGTCTATTTTTGATCTTTTGAAATGGCATTTCCTCATATTTCTGATGTTTCAGGCCAGCTCTTGAGATACCACTAAGTGAAGCTGAACAAAGAAAAGGTAGAAAGTTCTCTAGAATGAGAACGTGTTGGAATGAGAAAGTGCTGGACCAAGGAAATATGGTACCTCCCGAGGAGAACGTCACCATCCCATGAAGGAGGCTGACCTGAAAACAAAGAGGAAGCAGCATGGCAGCTGTCCCTCCTATTACTGCCCACATTTTAATGAAGGAAATGCAGTCCCAGAGAAGCCAAATGATTTGCCCAAGCTCACACAGTCCAGGATGGCAGAGGAGGCTCAAACTCCAGCTCTGCCACTAAGTCCCATGCTCTTTCCCCAACCCCACACTACCCTACTGGAATTACGAGGCCAGCATGCTCTGGAGGCATCAAGGAGGGATTCTTGGAGGAAGGGGAGCTCAAGCTGGGCCCTAAGGGACACAGTGAAGGGGATGAGCATGCAGGGAGGGCGGTGAAGCCTGCAGTTTGCTGCTCTCAGATCTTTAGGCCTCTGTGTCTGGAATTCTCCATGAAGAGGCTCAAGTATTTCCTGGGGCAGGTCTGCCCAGGACCCTCTCCCAGAGCAGATGGAGCTGCACCTGGGCCCAGGTGGGAGGCAGTCCCCAGGTAGGAGGTGGTGGCAGAGTGAAATAGGAGCTGCTGGGAATGTCCTGTTCACTTGGTTTTGGACCCAGGTGTGCCTGAATGAAAGTAGCATCCTTGACCATCTGCTGCACGGGGGACTACGGTCTCTCAAATGTCTTTGATAAGGCTATTAGATCACATTCCATCAGCCAGTCAGCCCCAGCAGCCATGCAGACCAACCCTGAAAAGTGTTTCATCAGCAGAGAAATGCACAGCCAATGAGCCCTGTGATTTCCCTTGCAAATTCCCCATGCCAGCAGCATCCTTCGAAGGTAAGAATCTCCCCATTATGTCCACAGTTGGGAAAATTAGTCCATTTCTCTTCCCTGTTCTGCCTCTGAAGCCCATGTTGACAGTCTATTTTCCCATAATGAGGCCACAGACGCTAAACAACATCAGGCAGGCAGGAAAATACACATCAGCTCAGCTGCTGAAGGATATTCTTGATGTGCGGGTGGGGCCGGCAAAATCGCTACTATTTTGGGAGCCAGCTGCCTGCATGGGTGGGAGACACATCGATTCTCTGCACAGATCAGCTTTTCAGACAGAAACCGAGGAAGCTGAGTCTGCAATTCTTTAAAATCTCAAATCCCCTTTCTCTCCTGCCCACTCTCCCTGCAGTCTTTCAATAGATATTTATTGTTGCCTATTAGGTATAGGCTCTGAAGTGGGGCCCCAGACTATGGGGATGATTGAGACAAATTCTAGCCCTTGGGGGAAGGTCGTCTTGGGAGAGAAGTGCGCTAATCAGGGGACGCCCTGCAGTGACAGCTTACCTGATCCTCACAATTAGTTACCTCCCATTTTTTACTTCCATAGAACCCTGGGAACATCGCTGATTTAAGCATGCATTAGTTAGCATTCTCCAGAGTAACAGAACCACTAGGAGACAAGATAAATCGTTAGATTGATTGATAGATAGATAGATACACAGATGATAGATAGATAGATAGATAGATAGATAGATAGATAGATAGATAGATAGATAGATGATAGATAGATAGGAATTGGCTCACACAATCTTGAACTGACTTGCCTCTCACCTGAGAGGCCCCACGATTCACTGTCTGCAAGCTGGAAAACCAGGAAAGCCTCTGGTATAATTCAGTCCCATTCAGTCCCCAAATTCAAAGGCCGGAAAACCAGAAGTATTGAACATCTGAGGGCAGGAGAAGTTGGGCAGTTCACCTCCAACAGAGAAAATGAATTCACCGTTCCTCCACCTTTTCATTCTATTTAGGCCTTCGATAGATTGTACGGTGCCTTTCTCACAACAGTGAGGTTGATTTTCTTGACTCAGTCTACCCATTCAAATGCTGGTCTTTTCTGGAAACACGCTCACATTCTTTTCTGGAAAGGAAACACCTTCACCGACACACCCACAAATAACGTTTTACCAGCTTCCTGGGCATCCCTTAGCTCAGTTAAGTGACACAAAATCAACTATCACGAGGTCCCAGGTCCCCAGCAGCCTTCGCCACATCCCATGAAGGAGACTCAGGAGGGCAGGGGTGGTGTCTAGCTTTAATCTCCTTCCTCTGTTGTCCTCCTTTTAGACTGGAAGCTGCACGAGAGCAGGCATCTCATGCACTGTTGTTTTCCTGGGGCCTGGAACACTGTGGGACACACCGCAGGATCAAAAATACTGGATGGAAGGAAGGGAGGGAGGGAGAAAGAGAGGGAGAAAGACAGAAAGGGCCTTGTTTCATAGGCACAGAGTGAGGATAGGAAGCAGAGAAGGCAAGTGAAAATTAATGGTTTGTGAGGTGGAAAAAGCAGAAGAGATGAAAGATTTTAAAATGGTCACACTGTGACCTATAACATTTTACTTAATCAAGGACGAATTGCTCTGCACCTTCGGTGGATATGAGAACTGGCCAGAGTTTGCATCTCAGAAGAGCTTTCTGAAATGAAACACGCTTTATAAGGATCATTTCATGCTCAGCTGGACACACCAGAGATGCCACAGACAGGAGAAAATCCTAGCACAGCATCGTAGAGAACAGAGGCCCTGGGCTGGATGTCTGGTCCACTCCTACTGCAGCAATGAGTCAGGATTATTCAAAATCCTGCCCAGGCCCCAGGAAGCAGAGGGGCCCTCAGCCACCCCCTCCTCCCAGCCCTGCCCACAGGCTGTCTCTGGGCCCAGCTGGGGCTGATCCCTACTTGTCCCCGCAAGATCTGCATTGCCTGTCTAAGGGTGTGGGCTGAGCCGGGACCGGCTGGGCCCCAGATCCCTGAGAAGTACCAGGACCGGCCTCCTGGTGGTTTCCTGAGCACATCACACTCAAGCCCAGCCTGAGGGTTCACTTCTCAAGCATCAGAGAAACACCCACTGGGGCGTCCTCAAGGCTCTGGGACTGTCCATACCTGGATCAGTCTTGGCTGCCCTGACCACCAGCTGCGTGACTGGAGCGCTTCCCTTTAACTCTGCAGGCCTCTGTTTTCTCATCTACAAAATGGGAATATTCCATTCATTCGACAAATATGTATCAGGTACCCGGAGTGTGCCAAGCACTGTCCTAGGTACCAGGGATAGAGCAGTGTGGACAGACAGGGCCCCTGCTCCCATGGCGCTCCATCTAGTGAGCAATCCTCCTGTGTCCCGTGCCCGAGAGGATCTGGATGATGGGCATGGACACAGAGCCTGTGTGTCCTCAGAGCTCAGTAAACCCCCTTGGGATGAAAAACAGCAGCAGAGAACCAGGCCCTGGGCTCTGAGGTTGGAGGCACTGACTTACCTCCTCTCCCTCACTCCCACCCCAGCCCTAAGAGCTGGTGTTTCTCCCCATGTTAGAGATGAGTACAGGAGGCTCAGAGAGGTTAAACACATTGACCAAGGGCACACAGACCAGGACAGTGTAGATCAGATCCCGGCCCTGTGCTCTTCTCATGACCCTCCCAGTTGAATTTCTGGCTCCAAAGGCACCTTTCCATCCCTTGGGGTCATATCCCTGGGGTCCCAGGGACTCCCAGGGCCACCCATAGGATCTCGGTACTTGGCCCAGTAAGTCCGTCAAGTTCTTCTCTCCCCTACCCCCACCCCACCTGCCCTGACTCATCCCTGCTCCCTGAGAGTGGGATTGAACTCTACCTAACTCTACCTGACCCCTTCACTCCACCTCTCTGGAGCCACGTTTCCCTCCCCTGTAAAACAGGGCCAATAATAGCACCTTCCAGGGTTGTTGGGAGGATGGAGAGAAGTAATTTGCATAAAGCTGGGAGCAGCTGGCATCTGTCCTCTCTCCAGGAACTTCCTCTTGCCCTGTGGCTCCCTCTTTCCCTCCGGCACTTCCCAACCATCCTCCCGAAGTCCCCTCCCCTTCCCACACACCCTCCCTGCATCTGGCATTTGCTATCTTAACACCCTATTTATTTCTTTCACAGCAAGTTTCAGTCTAGGTGATGATTTTATTTATTTGTTCATTTAGTCATTTTTTTTTGGCTGCTTCCCCAAATGCATCTGAGACTTCCTGTTGTTCTCATCCATGGCCGTGCCCTGGTGACACAGAACCTGGCCCACGGAGGAGCTCAATGAACACTTGCTGATGAAGGTTGATGAGGAGTGGGACTGGGTTACATCAGCCAGAGTGGGTGAAGTGACAAAGAGCCCCCAAATCCCAGTGGCTTTACTCAATGGATGTTTGTTTCTCTTGAGCAAAGCCCAAGCGGAGGTCCTGGCTGGGGCTCCCTGTGGGTAGACAACGCCTCCAGCAGAGATGAAGGATCCAGGTTCTCTCCACCTGAGATGCTGCCACCTTCTCATGTGGCCTCCAGGCTCTGGGAAGGGAGGCTTGGTGGGGACTCCCTGACCACCCACGGTGTCTCTGGACTTCCAGGAACCCTTCTCAGCCAGCCCTTCTGAGAACCCTTCTGCTGACCCATCCACACTGTCCTGAGAGTCCCACGCTAGCAGCCGCTGCTTCTGGGCTAGGATCCCAGCTTCGCGCTTCTAGCCCTGTGACCTTCTGTCCACTGAACAATTCTGACTTTTCTTGCTGTTTGCTCTACCTGTAAAACTTTTCCCACCCTTCTTTGCCTACCTAATTCCAGCTACTCCTCTGAGGTCAGCTTAGAACTTCCTCTGGGAAAACTTCTCTGACTCTCCCACCTCACCCTCGTGTATGTTGAGTCTCCCCAGCCCCGTGCCCCTTTAGCAAGAATCTTCCCATATAGTCCTCATCCGTTCACATGTCTGCCCCTTCCTATGTCTTCCCCAGTGTGAGGCTGACCATAGCTGGGTCACAGCCACGTCCCCGGTGCCAGCAGTACCCAGTGCCTGAGATGCCCAATCAAGAGGGAAGAAACAAAGGAATGAGCAAATGCAATTCTCTCAGCCTCAGTTTCCTCATCTGAAAAAATGGTGTTAATAACTCCTCCCTCACAGGGTGGCTTCAAAGATTCAGTGAAATAAAGCAAATGAGGTAGATTGTTTGTTAAAATGTCTGTAATTACCCACCCCCCTTGTCTGGCCCTTCACAATGTGACTTCGCATCTCCCACGTTGGAATTTGGAGTCTTCTTCTCTATTCCTTAAATCTGGGCTGGTCTTGTAGCTTGCTCTGGCCAAAAGAATGTGTCAAAAGCGACGTCATGCCAGTTCTGCACCTAGAGCTCTAGAAGCTATGTACCTTCCCCTCACCCTCCAAGCACTTTGTAATCTCATGCAAATATGGCCAGCCTAGGGCAGGCCATGAGGACCAGAGCCATACCGGTCAACCCGTAACAGCCAAGACCCCAGACTCAGGAAAAAGCCCAGTCAAACCAGCTAAGCCTACCCACTAAGCATCTGCAGATACATGAGCAAGGCGGTCCCGGGCTCCCAGACTTGAAAGTGAAATCAGTGCTTCTTGTTTTAGGCTAATCTGCATTGGGGAGGTGTGACCCCATAGCAGCAAACTCATTGAACAGGCAAATGCTGAAATGCAGCAGGCTGCCAGCAAGCATCACCGCCTCCACTCTCTCCCAGGAGAGACAACAATGAGAAATCAATCAGAAGGGTTCCAGTGCACTGCGCAGAGCCAAATGGGAAAGGTGTTTCGAGGTTGGTTCCTGTGGAATTGCTGCATCTCAGAGATTCCCACAGCCTCAATGCCAGATTGTCGGAGGAGGTGGGAACAAAGCCCCCTCTCTGTGCAGAGACACTTCGGGAAGACAAAGGAGACAGGACTTATCAGCTGCATTCTTGTCATTGGCACAGGTGAAGATGCATTTTTAACAATTCAGCCTCACAGACTCTTGCTATTTATCTCAATAAATGCCAGGGTGACTTTTTCTTTCTCTTTTTCTGTGCTATAAAATGCTCAGAGAGTAGTGCAGTGAGAAGATGAAGGATTGACACGCAGGGAAAATTCATTTTTAGAGGTTTCTATAAAGCTCCCCCAGCCGTGCACCCACTGAGCAGAGCCAAGTGGCCTGGGGGCTGAGAGGGGCAGGGGCAGGCAGGTAAGGACTGGGGTGGGGTTGAGCTGAGTTGGGCAGTGGGGTGAGGGAGAGAAGATGGGCAGCTCTGGATGTCCCGAGGGGAGGGGAGGGGGATAGAGGGGGAAAAGCATGTACAGCGGCCCTGCCTTTAGCCCCACTCCCTCTAAAAAGGGCCCCTGCCCTGAATTCCCACCTTAGAGGGACCCACTCCAGCCACCCTCTGGCTGCCTACAGCCCCTTGACCTGAGGACTCCACAGAGGACACAGTGCTTGGAACCTGCATCTCCCTTCCTATGCCCTGCTCTGCCTGTCCAGGGCCTTGGGATTCTTGGATGCTCCAAGCCCACTTCAGATCCTGTGCAAGCCTCTGTCATGTTCCTTCTCCCAAGAACAACCCGCACTGCCTACGTGAGCAGCCCTAGGCCACAAGGTGAGTCCAGGGACAACTGTAGGGAGAGGGTGGAATGGATGGATAGTTCTTAGACCTGCAGGTTGTGTCATCCCATGGGAGCCAGGCTCCAGTGGTTGAGGACAGAGCTGGGGGTGGGCAGAGGAGGGGGACAAGGAGGCCCACACACACTCTTGCCCTACAAGTGATAGGATTGGGCCCAACTGGAGGATTTCTACCATGCATCCACCTTTCCCACTGCTTCCAAGACAGCATCCTCCCTGACAGCAGTCCAGGGACAGGCAGCCCTACTCCCACCTTGTAGACAAGGGAAGTGGGGGCTCAACAGGATCCCCAGCCTAGATCACATTCAGCTGACAAGAGGCCCAGGCAGGATCAGAGCCCCATCTGTCTATACCCAGGACCTAGCAGGTGGCAGGGAGGCAGTTCAGCACAGGAGTTTAGAACCTGGATGTGCACTGGAATCCTTGGCTGTGAATCCCACATCTTGCCCTTGCTAGCCAGGTGACCTCAGCCTCAGAGAACCCTTCTCCTCTTGGTGCCTCAGTCTCCTCAACTGCACATTTGGGTAATTTGGGTTCCCAGTCCTTTACCTGCAACTCCCAAATCCCCAAAGTCCCCCAAGAGAAAGTTGGGTTTTGTTTTTCCTTTAATTTGGCTTTAGAACTACTTTGATGGCAAAAACTGACCAACGCTGATCTGAGGCTATTTATACTCTATATTTAAACCACTCAGTGCTGAAGAAGTATTGCTGGGTTCCATTGCTAGGGTTTGCCCTGGGTTAGGGTAGGGATTGTGGACCTTAAGTAGCTGCTTCAAAGGGTTGTTCTGAAAATTATAGAACAAATGACCCAGTTTCTTCTGCAAATAAATTGTAAGAGCACATAAAGTGTGAAGGAGAAACTCTCAATTTAAAGAGACATAGATTTATCAACCAATCACATGTGTCAAATCCATTTGACTCCTTAGTCAAACAAATTATGAAACAAAGACAAAAACAAAACGTCTATGAAACCATGGGAAAATTGAATATTGTCTGCATACTTACAGATACTCAGGACTTATTGTTAATTTCAGTGAGTAGGATAATGGATAGCAGTTGTATTTAAAAATTAAAAGTAAAACAGGCTCAGGAGGAAAAATAGGTTGTGTCCCTGAGGCTACAATTGAATTGAAACTACCACTTTCTGCCACAATCTTTGGCAAGTTGGAACCACAACTTAGTTTTTCTTTCCACCTATGACTAACAGGATTCCTGGCTCCAAGTACTCAATGAGTGCATGCTCAAAGGTGAAGAAGGGAGAAGCAGTGACTCCCGTTGGAATACCCCTCAACACACTAGGAGACTGGGGTCTGGAACCTGGTGTCCAGGGCTCTGCAGCTCAGTGATTTTTAGCCTCGCATGGCTAAAAACAACCTCCAGGCCGGGTGCGGTGGCTCATGCCTGTAATCCCAGCGCTTTGGGAGGCTGAGACGGGCGGATCACAAGGTCAGGAGTTCAAGACCAGCCTAATCAATATGGTGAAACCCCGCCTCAACTGAAAATACAAAAGTTAGCCAGGCATGGTGGTGCACGCCTATAGTACCAGCTACTCGGGAGGCTGGACTGGAGAATTGCTTGAACCTGGGAGGCAGAGGTTTCAGTGAGCCGAGATCGCACCACTGCACTCCAGCCTGGGTGATGGAGCAAGACTCTGTCCCAAAAAAACAAAACAAAAAAAACAAAAAACAAAGCAAAACAAACAAAACCCTCCAGTGGTTTCAGGAGCTGCAAGACACATTGATGGCAATCAGCGCTTGATGCATCAAATTTTTTTAAAATGCGCTGAGCAGTGTTGACCATGGATTCCTTGGGTATGAAAAGGGCAGATCCAGCCGCAGTCATTGGCGGCTCTTCTCCTCAAGTGGCAGCCGCCACTCACCTGAAACACAGGCTGACCTTGTGACTCGGTTGATCAATAGAATGAAGGAAAATTGGCACTGAGCACAGATAGAAACATGGCAAGAAATCTGTGAGCAAAGTCTAGAGAAAAAATGGTAAGAAAACTGTTAGGGGTGGTGGGAAAGGCAGAGAGGAAGCTCCTACAGCAGATTTGAAAAATAAAGACTCATGTGATGTAGTTGCAGAGCAATGGACAGTACTTTGGAAGATGGAAAGTATGTGGGAATGAACCCGCAGACCTTGGCAAAACGATTTTCAGAAAGAATGGTCAAAATGTCTGTGATAGTTAATTTTATGTGTCAGCTTGACTGGCCAGGGGATGCCCAGGTGTCTGCTTAAACTTTATATTCGCGTGTGTCCGTGAGGGTGTTTCTGGGAGAGATTGCTATTTGAATTGGTGAACTGAGTAGGGCAGATGGCCCTCCTTGATGTAGGTGGGCATTGTCTAATCCCTTTAGGGCCTGAACAGAATAAAAAGGCAGAGGAAGGTTGAATTCACTCTCTGCCTGACTTCCCGCGATGGGACATCAATCTCTTGCCCTTCGCATTTCTAGTTCTCAGGCCTTCAGACTTGGACTAGAGTCTACACTGTTACCACTTTAGTTCTCAGGCCTTTACACTATGCCATCAGCTTTCTTGGGTCTCCAGTTTGTAGATAGCAAATTTGGGGACTTCTCAGCCTTCATCATCATCATCATCTGAGCTAATTACTTTATTATTTATTTATTTTTGAGATGGAGGCTTGCTCTGTCACCCAGGCTGGAGTGCAGTGGCACGATCTTGGCTTACTGCAACTTCCACCTCCCAGGTTCAAACTATCCTCCTGCCTCGGCCTCCCAAGTAGCTGGGATTACAGGCATGCACCACCACGTCCAGCTGATTTTTGTATTTTTTGTAGAGACAGGGTTTCACCATGTTGGCCAAGCTGGTCTCGAACTCCTGACCTCAAGTGATCCACCCGCCTCTGCCTCTCAAAGTGCTGGGATTACAGACATGAGCCACTGTGCCTGGCCTGAGCTAATTCCTTATAAGAAATTTTATTATATTTACAGAGGGTGGGGAGGGGAAGTGGAGCCAAGAGCACAAGGAGGGGGACAAGACCATGGAGAACAATGTACTCCCAGAAGGCAGACCTGGGCCCCAGTCACGGGCATCCCTGTCTCTGCAGTGGCAGAACCTGGCAATATTTGCCCACCAGGGTTCCAAGATGATATGGACCATTCTCTTGTCATTTTAGTTTCTGGATCTCTTGATTGAGAGAGTCATGCTTAGGGATCCTCAGCCACCTAAGGACCTGATTTGATCATGAGATCCAGGACATCCTGGCTTATGCTGTAATTGGGTGAGATTTGGGAGATCCTGAGGATATTTGCATGTGAAAGTAATGTAATGATTATGGCCAGAGGGAGGATAGTGCCACATGGCAAAAATGCACACAGGGCTTTCCAGCTCTTTACACCAACAGATGAAGTTTATTATTGCACTGTCTGTCAGCGAGAATGAGTTTGTCAGATTGTTTTCCTTCCCAGCCTCTTATCTGAAGGGTTAAGGGGGACTCACCTGCTCATAGCTCCTTACTGGTGTCAATACATTTTATCCTCACAGCATCCTCTGATTAGTGGGACCGTGATTGTTCCCATTTCACAGATGAGGAAACTGACGAACAAGAAACGGAGTTACTTCCCCGAGGCCACACAGCTGGTCAGGAAATTACTAGGATTCACACCCAGCCAGGCTGCCGCGTGGCCTGCCTGTCCTCTTCACCTCCCTGCCCCCAGCACTGCCCAGCCCTGGTGCTGTGGATGGGTCACACGTAGGCAGAGATGGTGCCCCCTTGGCCCTGGTGCAGGTGGTGGGCTGGGGGCAGCAAGATGCCACCTAGGGAGCAGTGTTGCCCCTCCCCCAGGGCTTCGGGCAAAGGGCACCTGATGAAGGGGAAGACTGCCAGTGTGGCCTGCTCTGTGTGGCACACCCTCGTGGCTGGCATCTAATGAAGGGGTCTGGCTGTTAGTGCTCCTGGTCTGCTATTATCATCCCAGCTTCTGGCCTGTGTGCCTCCTCAGGACATCTGCATACACAGGTCATTCCAGGCTCATCTTCTAGGAGGTCACAGGGGCCAGCCAGGTGGCCTGGTGGGCCTCCTGCCCTGGAAAAGGGGGCCATGTCCATTCTGAGCCTCTCAGTCCCTTTTACCTTTTAGTTCAGACCAGAGCAGGCTCTGCAGCCTATTCTGTGTTCTCCACTGAACCTCCAGGGGGGAGACTTCCTTTGGGCTGTCAGAACAGGTCTGTCTCTAACCCCCTTTAAACACAAATACTAGAGAGAAGTGGGGAATCCTTTATAAAGACGTGAGATAATCACATCCCCTGATTCTCGCATCACTCACCTCACTCCTCCCGGGGGCACTAGTAACCCCTACATTCCCCTTTCTCAAGTCCCCAAGAGGGACCAGCCCCCAGGCCTTGGAATCCCCAAGCTCTGAAGCTGGTGTGGGGGAGGCAAAAACAAAGGGTCTTGATGCCTCTGTCTGAGAACAGACCAGGAAGTGTTCATTGCAGGAGTCGGCTCAATGCTTTACTAACTTCTCATAAAGCCAAACAGCCTGTCATAGAAACACTGGTGTCATTGACAATTTCTCCAATGCTCCATTTAGACACAGTCATTACCCAAAGGCCCCCAGGTGTTTTGAGAACAACCTAACAATATGGCTACTGCTTCACGTGCATGCAGAATGCTGTTCCCTCAGAGCCCTGTGCATGTTGCACGTGTTTCTTATTTTAAAACCAAGAGGGTCTCAGCTGTGTGAGGGAGAGGAGACTCTGCCATCTTAGGGCAGTTGGGTGGGCTGGGACTGGAAATTTCTTTAGACCTAGGGGTTGCCTGGCAGGTAGAGTGACCAAGTACCTGGGACTACCGGGGGACTTCCTGGGGCAGGGGACTATGAGTGCTAAAACCAGGACAGTCCTGGGCACACTGGGGTGGTCGGACACCCTATCGGCAGAGACAAAAGCCCAGGTCAGGTGTCGTGTCAGTCAAGAGTGGCGTGCTGAGTCAGCCGATGCAAGCCAAGCTCCAAGGGGGATGTCACAACATGAATTTGATGATAAAAAGGCAGATTTCCTGGGCTGTTACCATGTGCCAGGTAATACTCTCAGCACTTCGTGTTTGTTTACACATGCACTACTCTTAGTGTCCTTTGAGGTATTTTTGTCCCTCTGTAGCTTATGAAAAATGAGAGATACAGAAAGGTAAAGTGAACTTCCCAAGGTCCCGCAGTGAATAAGTGGCAGAGCCAGGATTTGATCCTGTGTCCCACAGCCTATTCTCATAGTCACAGTGATAAACTTCAGACTCCCCAGCCAAGCACAAAAGACCCCTCACTGATGGAGTCCATCCTCCCACGTATCAGTTAGCTTCTGCGGCATAACAGACCATCCCGAAATACAGTGGCTTCCACCAGCAAACGTTTATTATGTCTCATGATTCCATGGGTTGGTTGGGCAGTTCTTCCTGTCTCAACAGGCTCTACTGGGGCTGGATGGTCTCAGGTGGCCTCATTCACCTGTCTGGGTCTCAGCTGGGACAGCGGGAGGACTTGATGGCTGGGGCCTCACTCCACATGGTCTCTCATCCTCCAAGAGACCAGCTCAGACTTATCCACATGGTGGTGCCTGCAGGGTTCCCAGTACTGGAAAGGGCTAGGGCTTTTCAACCTGCTGTTTGTGTTTATTGATGCCCCTTTTTGCAAAAGCAAGTCAGCCAGGCCAAGTCCAGATTCAAGGTGTGGAGAAACAGCAACGTCCTAGAGCAAAGGGCATGGCTTCAGAGGTAGGAGGAATTTGTGGCCCTGTTGCAATCTGCCACACTGAGTCTCTAGTTTCACCTCCCTCCACTTCTCCCCACCTGTCTGCTATGGGGCTCCCAGAAGGTACCCACTTTTCTCTCACCACTGGACACACAGGTGTGCACTGCTCTCCACTAGGAATGCTTCTCCCTCAAATTCCCCTGGCCAGCTCTTTTGTATCCTTCAAAACTCAGCTCAGGGGATGCCTCTCCTGGGAAGCCTTCCCTGACCACTCCCCAGAAACCCAGCAGGCTGGGTTAGGGCCTCCCTGGCTTTCCTTCTGTGTCCCCTTCTCAATACTCTCATAGCACTTCCCACCTCTAGGAGGCTGAGAGGCCCTGAGGTCAAGAGTAGCAACTTACAGCCTCAGTGTCCAGTCCAGAGGAGGGGCCCAGTAAATGCTGAGGGAAGAAGGGAGGGAGGGAGGGAAGGAGGGAGGGGGGAACTGAGGCTTGGACAAAAAGGTCAGCGTAACCAGGGGATGGAAGCCAGGCCAGAGACTAGGCAGGGCCAGGCCCAGGCTGTGTTACCAGCTGTGAGGAGGCATCTTGACCCTGAGCCAAAAGCCTGCTAGCCCTCCTGCTCAGGAACTCCTCCACCTCCATCATAGATAAGCCTGACCCACAAAAGGAGCTGAACACCTGAATGGAGTCGGGGAGTGGGGACCCGGAAGGACTCAGAGGCCAGGAAGTTGCAATATTGATTGAATGCCAAAAAGAGCCAGGCATTGGGACTACAGCAGGAAACCAGGCAAACGGATCCTGGCAGGGGGACTCAGACACTGTCTTGTTAATTACAGTGAAATGAATTACCCCAGCAGGCAGCCAGGGAGGAGATGGATAACATGGTTTGATCTGGTCCCAGGTGAGATCCTGGGAGGCTTCCCTGAGGAGGTGATGGTTGACCTGAGGAGGCATTTGTGGAGGAGGGGAGAGGAAGGGAAAGCATTGAGTGGGAATGGTGGGTGGTCAGAGCATGCTTGAGGGGCTGAAGGAGACACAGACTAGAGTCTCAGGAGAGAAGCAGCAGCTCAGCCACCATAGAATAAAGGAGGGAGCCCTTCCTGGGGGCTTGATGCTCCCCAACATCAACAACAAGAATAATAGTAAGTGCTTCATTAGCACCTGCTAGGAGCCAGGTGTGGAAATGTTTCCCACATTTACTCATTTAATTCCATAGTTATTGTCCCCATTTCAAAGAGGAGGAAGCTGAGACCCACAGGAGTTGAGTTATTTGCCCAATGTCAAAGCCAGGTTTCAAACTCAGTGTTGCTTCAGAAGCTGGGCTCATAACACTGACCTACTGCCTGTGATCACAGAGTCACTCTACAAGCAATCTTTAAGCAGCTGGTGTGTCCTGTTGGTGCTGAGGAATGTAGAGGGGAATAATCAAGGCACGGTCCCTGCCTTGGGGACAGGGGGAGGCTGACATTCTAACCTGGACAAAGAAGTAAATCACAAATATCAGATGGAGATCCATGCTACATGCAAATAAAGGAGCACAATGTGACAGAAGTGATAGTGGGGGATGTGGGGACACAGCTGGATGGGTGTCTGCAGAGCCACTAGGAGGAAGTGACATTTGTGCTGAGATCTCAATGCTATGAGAGGATGAGGAAGAAGAGCCTCCCAGGGAGAGGAAAGGGCAGGTGCAAAGGCCCTGCAGCAGGAATGGATTCCATGTATTTGAGAAACTGAGTGTGTTAGCCTGTTCTTACATTGCTATAAAGAAATACTTGAGGCTGGGTAATTTATAAAGAAAAAAGGTTTATTTAATTGGCTCATGGTTCCACAGGCTGTACAGGAAGCATGGAGGCTTCTGCTTCTGGGGAGGCCTCAGGAAACTTACAATCATGGCAGAAGGCAAAGGGGAAGCGGGCGCATCTTACATGGCCAGAGCTGGAGGAAGAGAGGGCAAGGCCGGAGGTGTTACCCACTTTCAAACAACCAGATCTCCTGAGAACTCACTCACTATACAGTACCAAGGGGGGTGGTACTAAACCATTCATGAGAACTACCCTCATGATCCAATCACCTCCCACCAGGCACCACCTCCAACACTGGGGATTACAATTCAACAGGAGATTTGGGTGGGATCACACACGCAAACCATATTACTGAGCAGAGGTCAGTGTAGTGGAAACAGTAAGAAAGGCAGAGGGCAGGAGATAAGGTCAGAGGGGCAGGCAGGGACAGATCCGGTGGGCCTTGGGGCTACATGTGCTGCCATCCTCTGAGTGCCCTCCAGACCCATCCTCAGCCTCCTGCCAGAAGACTGACTTGCATGGACGGCATCAACAGGGCTCTTGTGCCCTCCTGTGCCCCAGCTTCTGTGCGTTCTGGAAGCACCAGAGGAGACCAAGGAACGGGAGTAGAGAGAGGACGAGTGCTTATTTCCCGGCTCCCTCCCTCTGAGCCACAGCAGCAATGGCTGCATTTCTCTCCCATGGCCCCAGCTCCATCACATGGCTCCTTTCCCAAGGCTGCAGTTCTCTCTGGGGTCTGGTGACAGCTTCCTCCTTTGGTCCCTTCAGCACTAAGATTAAAACAGCCTTCCACTGTTGCTGGCCCCAGGGGTCTCACCATCTCTGCTGGCTTCCTGTATGCCTGCCACACCTTGGAGAACCCTCCCTCCATTCCACTCCTTTCAGTTCTTCCCACGTGGGCCATCTGCTCCCTGCCAGCACCGTGGTTTTCACTCTATGATGAGGAATTCAGATTTTGTTTTAAAACACTAGGAATTTAAAACAGGAGCAGGGCTTAATTTGGATCCAAAGTTTGCTAAGATGTCCCTGCCTGCCATGGAGGAGGGACAGGAAATGGGGTGAGAATTAATGGGGAACATACTGGGGCTACTGCAGGGTTCCATAGAGTTTGATGGGATTTGGTTTAAGATGGAGGCAGTGGAGAAGGATGGGGCCCAGGTCAGGCAGGACCAACAGCCAGAACAATTGAGCTTGCGTAGGATCCTGTGGCCCCAGACCAGGGAGACTGTAGGGCCAGGATCCCAGCTCTGAGCTAGCGATGGGATGCCAGGAGACTAGCATGACAGGATGCTAGAGAGGGAGCACTGGGCACTGGGCCTGCCAGGGGCTGGGAAGGCAGGACCAGGGCAGGGGCACGAATGAGAGCCATGAGCCTCTTGTGATGTCCTTTAGTGCAGGGGCCCCCAAACCCCAGGCCACATTAATAACAGCCACATAGCAGGAGGTGAGTGGCGGGCAAGCATGAGTGAGAGAGGCTCCATCTGTATTTACAGCTGCTCCCCATTGTTCACATTACTGCCTGAGCTCCACCTCCTGTTAGATCAATTGTGGCATTAGATTATCATAGGAGCGCAAACCCTACTGTGAACTACAGGAGCGAGGGATCTAGGCTGTGCACTTCTTATGAGAATCTAATGCCTGATGATCTGCCACTGTCTCCCATCACCCCCAGATGGGGCCATCTAGTTGTAGGAAAACAAGCTCAGGGCTCCCACTGATTCTACATTATGGTGAGTTATATAATTATTTCATTATATATTATAATGTACTAATAGAAGAAATAAAGTGCACAATAAATGTAATGCACTTGAATCATCGCAGAACCAAACTCCCCACCCCGGTCTGTGGAAAAATTGTCTTCCACAAACCGGTCCCTGGTGCCAAAAAGACTGAGGACTGTTGCTTTAGTGGGGACTTTGGGAAGCCATACAGTCCCCAGCCATGAAGCCTGTATCTAAAACAGCAGCCATCCAATTGCTTCACACATACACACGCCCCTGGTAGCATCCCTGCAGAGCCAAGCAGCAATGCAGCTGGTCCTTCATCACCTCTTCCTGAACAAGGTCTCACACCCTGGTCTGTCTGGCTCCACAGCCTCTGTTGTCTCCTCTGAGCTGGCAGCAGACCAGGTGCTGAGCGTCCAGGGGTGACAAGAGGTGGGATCGCCTAGGAGCTGTCACAGAGACCTCAGTGGAGATGGGGCACATGTCAGCAGGAGGGAGGCAGGAACTGCCAGGTTGTACCCTGGACAGGACAGGCCAACCCGGGAGCTGGATGCTTAGCTGAGACACCCAAGAACAGACTCTGCTGGGTGCATGCGTGAGCACTGAGCCTCAGCCGTTCTCGGCGCTTTGGCCTGTCAGCACCTGGGAATGATCAGAATCCCAAAAAAGCACTGTTATTTCTCCCAGGGCAGTGGTGCCCTTTGGAAAAATGGACGTTTCCTGCGAGATCATCCCCTGAAGCTGCGTTTGTCATAGGCCATTGTGTAAACCCATGTTTGGCCCATTTTTAAAAAATATGAATTATCCACTTGACTGGCTTTAATGCTCCTTCTTCAAACTCTCAAAATGTGTCTGATATCAGGAACCCGGAGAGGAGCCATAAAGCATCACACAGGAGCGGCCTGGCTGGGTCCAGCCTGGAGCTCTGAGCTCCTCATGCTGCCCCGTAGGGAAGGCCAGCGTGGGCAGCCAAGGGGAGGGTCTGGGTGGGGTGTAGTCACCCTGCTGGGGGTTTAAAACTGCTCAGGACGCCGGTCACCCTGGGGTAGCCACCTGTCATAGCCTGTTTGGGCTGCCATAGCAAACTACCACAGACTGGGGCTTAAACGACAAACATGCACTTCTCACAGTTCTGGGGGCTGAAAAGTGCATGTTGGGACTTAGGGTTTGGTAACGACCTGCTTCTGGTTCAGAGGTGGCCCTTCTCCCTGTGTCCTCACATGGCAGAAGGGCCCAGAGAGCTCTTGGGAGCCACTGTTATAAGGACACTAATCCCTTCCATGAGGATTCAACCTTTGGGTCACTTCCAAATGTCCCACATCCAAATACCATCTCCTTGGGGATGAGGTTTCAACATAAGAATTTGGGGGGAACACAAGCATTGAATTCATGGCACGCCCAAGTGTCTCTCCTGTCAGAGGCCTCAAAGAGAGAAGCTGGGATCTTCAGGAAGGCTCATTCATTCCACCAAGGCTCACTGAGGCCCTACTGTGTGCAGGCCTAGGGGTGCAGCAATGAACAGACAAGGTTCTTGCCCTCAGGAGCAGACATTATGGAGTGGAGAGGAAGACACAGGTAAACAATGCATCAACAACACTGTTCCTGGTAGGGACAGGTGCAGGGAAGAAAGGAAAACTGGGTGACACTATGGGGATTGACTCACAGTGGGGGTTAGACAGACACCACCTTAGAATGTGGGGACAGGGAAATTCTCTGTGAGAAGTGACCTTCAAGCTGAGACCTGAAGGACAAAGAGGAACAGGCATTTGAATGACAGATGGCATGGCAGGATGATATTTTTTGGCTGTGTCCCCACCCAAATCTCATCTTGAATTCCTACATGTTGTGGGAGGGACCCAGTGGGAGGTAATTAAATCATGGTGGCAGGTTTTTCCTGTGCTGTTCTCATGATAGTGAATAAGTCTCACAAGATCTGATGGCTTTAAAAAGTGGAGTTTCCCTGACAAGCTCTTTTTTCTTTATTTATTTCTTTTGTTTGTTTGCTTGTTGTTGTTGTTTTTTTCTTTTTTTTGAGACGGAGTCTTGCTTTGTCATCCAGGCTGGAGTGCAGTGGTGTGATCTCAGCTCAGGGCAACCTCCACCTCCCAGGTTCAAGCAATTCTCCACCCTCAGCCTCCCAAGTATCTGGGATTACAGGTGCCCACCAGCACGTCTGGCTAATATTTTGTATTTTTGGTAGAGAAGGGGTTTCACCATGTTGGTCAGGGTGGTCTTGAACTCCTGACCCCAAGTGATCCACCCGCCTCATCCTCCCAAAGTGCTGGGATTACAGGCATGAGCCACTGTGCCCGGCCCAAGCTCTCTTCCCTTGTCTGCCACCATGTGGGATGTGCCTTTCATCTTTCATCATGATTGTGAGGCATCCTCAGCCACATGGAACTGTAAGTTTATTAAGCCTCTTTCTTTTGTAAATTTCCCAGTCTCAGGTGTGTCTTTATCAGTAGTATGAAAATGGACTAATACACAGGCCAAACATGGGCAGTGGTGGGGGCCAAAATTGAGCCAGGAGAAGAAACAGAGATGGAGAAAGGGGTGTGGATAAGTGGAGGAGGGAGACCCACCCCCAAGAGGGCCTAAACTGACACTCCCCCTGGAATGCTCTCTGCCCAACCCTTCCCCTGACTCCTCCTCATCCATCAGGGCCCAGACCCGTTTGGAAGGATAGAGGTGTGTTATTCACAGACTTACCCCTTGCCCTTTTCTTTGACATTCAAGGAGTACATGACCACTCATTCAACCTTTCTTCCCACACACTGATGTTCATGACAGGAGACACGGGGGATCTGTCTCAGTTGTGGCAGCATCCCCAGCACCTAGCACAGTCCCGGCCCACAGTGGGAACTCAGCAAATGTTTGTTGAATGAATAAATGGGTCTGTCCAGTCCAACACGATTTTCTCCTTTCAACCCCTAAACCCTCCCTTACTAATCATTGCCCTTATTATGCCATTGCAGGCTATGACATTGGTGCTGGCATCACTCTGCAATGTTGAGCTGCAGGTAAATCGTTGCTTTATTTTATTTTCAAGCAGACTTTCTGATGGTCCCAGCAATCCTCACCTTCTGCTTGCATACTTCTGTATAATTTCCTCTCCTTGAGTGCAGGCTGGACACATTGCCTCCCTTGTGTCAAACAGAACATTCCAGAAAAGATGGGATTTCCTTCGAATACTAGATTATAAAAGACTGTGGCTTCCGTTCGGGTGCTCTTTCTCAAGCTCTTGGATTCCTCATCATGGGATCAGCCAGGTGCCATGTTGCAAGACAGCACTGTGGAGAGACCACCTGTGTAGACTGGGAAGTAGATGCTCCCAGAGTCAGCCCTGAGATGACCACAGCCCTGGCTACGGCCTCTGTTGCAGCCACGTGAGAGACCTGGAGCTTCAGGCACCCAGGTAAGCTCTGCCCAGATCCCTGCACCACAGAGACTGTGAGATAATGTTTGTTGTTTTAAGATGTTAAATTTTGAGGTTGTGTGTTATGCGGCAATAGATAATTAACATAGTCATTCACCTTCTTACAATCCCATTATGGTTCCTCATTGCCTTCTGGATAATTTTCAAAATCCTTTTAAGTAGGATTCTCAACAGCTTGAGATTGCAATCTTGTCCTAATCTCACATATGCACTCAACACCTAGTACAGAGTCTGACTTATAATAACTGTATACAGGCTGGGCGAGGTGGCTCACGCCTGTAATCCCAGCACTTTGGGAGTCCGAGGCAGATCACGAGGTCAGGAGATCGAGACCATCCTGGTTAACACAGTGAAACCTCGTCTGCTACTAAAAATACAAAAAATTAGCCAGGCATGGTGGCAGGCGCCTGTAGTCCTGGCTACTCGGGAGGCTGAGGCAGGAGAATGGCGTGAACCTGGGATGCACAGCTTGCAGTGAGCTGAGATCGCACCACTGCACTCCAGCCTGGGTGACAGAGCAAGACTCTGTCTCAAAAATTATAATAATAATAATAACTGTATATAATTCGTGAAAGGAAGAGAGGAAAGAAGGAAGGGAAGGGGAGGGGGGGGAAGGGGAAGGGGAAGGGGAGAAAGAAGGAAGGAGAAGGGAAAGGGAGAAGGAAGAAAGGAAGGGGAAGGGGAGGGGAGGGGAGAAGAGGGGGAAGGGGAAGCGGAAGGGGAGAAAGAAGGAAGGGGAAGGGGAAGGGAGAAGGAAGGAAGGAAGGGGAAGGGGAAGTGGAGGGGAGGAGAGGGAGGAAAGAAGGGAAGGAAGGGAAGGAAAGGAAGGAAGGGAGGGAGAGAAGAATACTAAAATTCATGTTTTTCAGTACTCCATTATGTACAGCCTTGAGAATTCATTGAGAGTGACCATCCAAAAAACTAGGTGGGACATGATTTGTCTAAGATACTCAGGGAATCACATTCCTCTTGCCACAGTAACTGGTTCAATCAGTACAAACTCTAAGATTTTTGCTGAGAATTCTGTGACCTAGATGTCTCTGTCTTTCTGAATGGTTGGGATAAGGATCTTGAACTGAAACCTAATGCAGCCACTTTATCACCATGAATAAAGCCAGCCTGAGATCAAAATCAATACATGAAGGTGGGTATAGTAGAGAAAACTATCAAGAAGTGCACCTGACACCCTGATCAAACCACTCCTGAAGCCCACATCTGGAATTTTTTAGTTCCGTTGGTCAGTAAACTCCCTCTATTGTTTTGGGGAGTTTGTGTTTTGTTTTCTGTTTCTAGAAACTGAAAAGCTTCCTTTTCATAGAAGTTTCTGTCTTCAAAAGTCTTCAGTCTGTTGTTCTGTACTCAGCTCAGCTGTCTGATGACTTGGTTACTCAATGCTTCCCTGTACTGGGCTCTTCTACTTGTCCTAGGATAGAAGCTTCTCCTAGGAACACAAAACTAAAAAGCAGCCCCCAATTTAAAGGGCCCGCTATTTCTGTGGGCTAAATTGTGTCCTCCCAAAATTCATGTATTGAAGTCCTAACCCCAGTGTGATTGTATTTGGAGTTAGGGCTTTTAGGAGGTAATTAGGGTGAAATGAGGTCACAAGGGCAGGGCCCTAATCCTATTGGATTGGTGGCCTTATAGGAGGAGAAAAGAGTGAGATCTCCCCCTCTCTCTACACGTGTAGACACGTGGGAAAGGCCTTGTGAGGACATAGCAAATAGGCAGGTGTCTGCAACCCAAGCAGATAGCCCTCACCACACACTGATCCTGCTGGCACCTTGATCTTGGACTTCCAGCTTCCAGAACTGTGAGAAAATAAGTTTCTGTGGTTTAAACCACACAGGCTGTGGGATTTTGTTCTGCCATGGGATTTTGTTCTGGCTGTCTACACTGACGAAGACAAGCAGCCAACGAAGCACCAGGAGTCACTATTCTGGCAGAGGTGTCTATGGCATGGAAGGCAGAACAGCTACTTCCTCCTGGTAGGATCAGGGAAAGCTTCAAGCAGGAGGTGATACCTGGGCTAGTCTCTGGTGGGTGCTGAAAATTTCACCAGGTGGGAGAGAGGAAGAGTATTCCAGACAGAGAAGACACAGGTACAAACGCCCAGACCTGAGGAGGTGCCTAATATACTGAGACAATTTCTATCACAGCCAGAGGTGAGGAGCCATGCAGGGCAGAGGCAGAGCCAGGACAGAGGCAAGGCTGGGTGTGCCTTTGGATCAGCAAGTAATCAAATGCCGTGCTAAGGGGATCGGACTCCATCTAAATGCCAGGGGGCCCTTTAGAAGTCTTGAAGCAGTGAAGGAGCCATATAGTCTTTGAAGGAGGTAGGGTCCTAAAACATCCAAGATCTTTTCCGGCTTGAAAATGCTGTGAGCCAGCAAAGCCAGCAACAACTAATGACTTTCACTGGGTGAAAGTTAATAGACTTGTTTGAGTTGAGGTTGCACAAATAGATTTGAGGTTTCTTGAAATCCTGGGAGGAAGCTGGGGGCAGATCACAGAGACCAGAGCTGGTGGGGGAGATCAGGGCCATAGTAACCTAGGCTTCCTTGTGTGGTGTCACATAGAAACACACAGCCAAGCACCGGGATTAATTTTCCTAAGAACAGCCTCCCCATCCAGCTTTCGTCACCCACCAGATGTGGCTGCAGAGCCCAGACCTCCCACTGCTTCTGCTGGGAATTTACATACAGACTTCAGGAGCAGCCCCCAAGACCAGTCCCTCCAAGACCAGCCCCAGTGAAATCAAACCTTTTCCCCTTTTATTTTAGAGCCTTTAGAGTCAGACTTCTCCTTGGGAGGTGATAGATGCCCATCTCATCAAATTGGTAGAAGCCAGCAACTCTCACAGCAGTGAATAGAGACCCTTTGAAGGAAAATGTCAGGCCAATAAAACATCAAAGGCAGTTTGGCTTCCTAGGTAACAAGGAATAATGATGATGGGCTCCTAATTCCCCCAGCAAGGCAGAGCTTTGGAGATCTCCAGTGGAGGTGAAGTAAAAAGGCTTTTCCTGAACCTAATCAGGAAAAGCGTCCTCAAATGACCACATGTGGTGGATGCTATCACAGCAGCCCTACTGGGCAGATGAGGATACTGAGGCATAGATAAGCCACACCCTCCTCTGGTGAGTGCCTAGGTCCTGGCCTGACGGACTCCAGCCAGCATGCTGTTTACCACACTGCTCACTAGGCAGGAAGCAGGAGCCCGCAGTGTTAGGTCCTCCAGAACCTCAAAGCTGTGTCTGTCATGGGATCAGGGTCCAGAAATCCTGCATTTGAATTCCAGCTCAGTCAGTGCTCCAGAAAATTGGGATAATAGTCCTAAGATCGTAGCATTTTGCAGGGGGTTAAAGGGCAAATGTGTATAATGTGTGGAGCATGGGGTTTTGCACAGAATAGATCCTCGATGGGTGCTGAGTCCCTTCTTTCTTTCTCCCGTTTATAGATGAGGAAATAAAGCCCTCAGTTATAATATCATCAGAATACTAAAGATGATATTAGCAGCTCTAAAAACTTCGCCCTAATATTTAAGGGTCTGCCATGATAAAAGCTGATTTCTCTCCCACGTAAAGTTGAGGGTAGGTCTTACTGATGGGTAGGTGACTCTCTGCAGGGGGCAACCTTTGACCCATGCCCCTTCCAACTTGCAGCTCTGCCATCTTCAACACCTGGTTTCTGAGGTCAAGGTCATCTGGCTCATCTGTATCGGGCTGGCAGAAAGGGAAGGAGCTCCTCCTGTGAGGTTCTCAAGGGCCCAAGGTGGAAGCAACACCTGTCACTTCTGCTCACATGCAATTGGCTGGAATACAGTCACACGGTCCCACCTACCTACAGAGGAGGCTGGTGGACATAGTCTTGCTGTGTGCACAGGAAGAGAAAAAAAACCATACTTGGTGAACAGCTGAACAGTCTATGTCACACCTGGAGAAGTGAAATGATGTCCGAGGAAATCCAGCGGGTCAATAGCTGAGCTCAGTTTCGAGCCCAGGCTCCCCATGTGCACCTGGGTCCCAGGCTCTTCCCTCCACATGTTGTGCTCCAGAGTGAGGCAGAGTCATGGGTGGCCAGTGGAACCTCAGACATGGGTTCACCTGAGTAGGGGGAAGGAGGCACACAGGTGGTCAACCTGTTGTCTCTGTTGCCTGGAGGAATGACAGGTAAGGGACAGAGAGCCACAGCTCCAGGGCTCTGGGCTGTGAAATGGGTCCAGATGCAGAGTTGACCTCAGGCAGCCGTTGGGAACAGTTTCCTCACCTGCCCCACAAGGCTGCAGGGAGAGGACCCACTGTATGGGATTGTGTGAGGGTGAAGGGAGATTTGACACCCTCATTGCTCACCTTTTCCAGCTCCCACTTCTTTCAGGGCCCTGCTTTCTGAAGGGCAGGTCTGATGTAGTCAAGCTAAGGACTTTGGACAATGTTAGTTCCAGGGACCTCTCCTTCCCAGGGGTGTTCGAATACAATAGGAAGCTGGGGAAAGGGGAAGGCAATCATGCAGAAGTCAAGTCCCTCTCATCAGAAAGGTGAGGATGTGACACTCTGATAGGGGATGCTTTATAAATATGTGTCCCAACCCAGACGTCCCACCTCTAGGAGTTTAATCCTTAGAAACAATCAGGGATGCACACAGAGCTCTAATGTATAGGATGTTGCTGATAATAGTTAGAGAGCAACACACAATAATCAATAATCTGGAAATAATCTATACACCTCAAGAGTTAGGTAGAGTTATTTAAGTTACATCCACTCAAATGAAAACTAGGCAATAATTCCACATTTCTAAATTATCCTGTGGAAGATGTTAAGTGGCAAAGCAAGATTTTTATGGCATAGTAAATGTAAACAGAAGATTATAGAACAGTATGTTCTATACAGTATGTTATCCTTTTTGTAGGAAAAATGTAATTATACAAATACACACACACAAACACACACCCCAGTGTTTGATAGAAGTTATCTGTGGGTAATGGGATTGCGAGTGATTTTTCTTTTGTCTTTTTCTTTCTTTCTTTTTTGGTTTGTTTTTATTTTCTATGATGAATATGAATAATTTTTCAAGGAGGAAAAAATATATTCTCAAATCAAGAGGTTTGGGAGTTTTCATTGGCATCCTCAGGACTGGGTAATACATCAGAACAAGGAAATTCTGTCCTTCTTTGACTTTAGGATTAGTAATCAAGAGTGTCTGAAACAGAGCCAAGGCTACATAGGTAAGGCCTGGGCTTCTTTTGCCTTGGAGATCCTTGGTAATTGTATTTTTTGAATTTTTCAAAGTGTTCTTGTGTCTTAGTCCATTTTCCATTCCTATGATATAATACCTAAGACTGGGTAATTTATAATAAACAGAAATGTATTTTACTTACGGTGCTGGAGGCTGGAAAGTCCAAGAGCATAGTGCCAGCATCTGGTGAGGGCCTTCATGCTGTGTCATCCCATAACAGAAGGCAGAAGAACAAAAGAATACATGCAAGAGAGAGAGAAAGAGCATGACGGGCCAGGCTCACTTTTGCAACAACCTACCCTCAAAATAACAAACTCATTTCCATGATAACAACATTAATCCACTTATGAGATCTCTGCCCTTATGATTCTATCACCTCTTATTAGGATTCACCTCCCAATACTATTGCATTGGGAGTTAAGTTGCAACATGTGAACTTTTTGGGACACATTTAAGCACATCAAATATCATCTTGATTTCAGCTTTCTAACTTGTAATTCCAATCAACTTTTACCCTCTTGATTAGATTGAGTATATGCGAAAGAGTTCAACAACACTGTATTAGTCAGCTATTGCTTTATAACAAACAACCACGAACACTGGTGCAACATGCTACAATCAGTATGTATTTCTTACACATCCACAGGTTGGTGGCTCTGAGACCCAGATCAGATGCAAATCTGCCCCCATGTACTCCTTACCCTCCTAGAACCAGAGAGATAGACAGGGCATCTTCTTCTCATGAAAATGGTAGGGGCACAGGATGGCACACAGGAACATGCAGTGCACCTTAAAGCCTAGATTCTGAACTGACAATGATCACCTTTGCCCACATACCATTGTCTGAAAGAAGTCATGGGCTGAACCCAAAGTCAAGAGGCTAGGAGGTTTACTCTGCCTTCTGTAGGAGTAGCTGCAGTCATGTGGCAGAGTGCTTGGGTCCAGAGAAAGGTGGAAAATTAGGACCAGTTCTCTAATACAGCATCTCATATCCACAAATGGCCACTGCAGTCAGGTCATGGTGCAAGATGGCTAAACACACTTTGGACACTTTAAAAATGACAATATTCCTCCTGATTCTAAAGCAATACAGGAGTATAGTGAAAAAGTGTGAAGGAGAACATGAGTATTGCCATAATTCCATTTCCTCAGATGACCCCTGTTAGGATTTTGCTGCATGTCCTTGCAATATGCACATCAATTTACATACTCAAATAAACATAAGCATATATTTACGTTAACAAAAGTGGGAGCATACTTTATCTGGTTTTGTACACTACATTTTTCACTGAATCTCATTTTTTGAGCTTTTTCTTGCATGATTAGATATTCTTTTGAAACCAGGCTTTTTCATGACTGTACTGTATTTTAAAGTTGCACTATAAATTACCTAGACCTGCACACTCCGATGTGGTAGCTGCTAGTCACATGTGGCTGTTGAGCACTGGAAATGTGGCTGGTCTGAATTGAAATAAACATAAGCATAAAAACTGTACATTCAGGCCGGGCGCTGTGGCTCACGCCTATTATCCCAACACTTTGGGTTGCTGAGGCAGGTGGATCACCTGAGGTCAGGAGTTCAAAACTAGCGTGGCCCACATAGCAAAACCTCGTCTCTATTAAAAATACAAAAATTAGCCAGGCATAGTGGCACATGCCTGCAATCCCTGCTACTCGGGAGGCTGAGGCAGGAGAATCACTTGAACCCAGGAGGCGGCGGTTGCAGTGAGAGGAGATCACACTGCCCTCTAGCCTGGGCAATGGAGTGAGACTCAACAAAAGACTATACTTTCGGGGTCATTTCTATAGTCTGAAATAAATGTAAGCATAAAATACAAATCAGATTGTGAAGACTTGGCACAAAAAAGAAGGTACAATATCTCACTAATAATTTTTATATTGATTATAAGTTGAAACACTATTTTGGATATATTGGGTTAAACAAAATATATGATTAAAATAAATTCCACCTGTTCCTTTTTACTTTTTAATGTGCATACAGAAAAATTAAAAATTACATATGTGTTTATATTTGCGGTTTGTGTTGTGTTATACTTCAACTGGGTGGCACTGATCTGGACTCCTCTGTGGTTAGATATTTAGGCTCTTTCAGATTTTATCCCACTATAAACAACACCATAGTGAGCATCATGGAATACAGTACTAGTCAGCACTGAGCTGTGTTCCTATTACCATCCCCTTTTACAGGTGAGGAACCAGGACTCAGAGATGTCACACAGCAGCTATTTAATTGGTGAAGTCAAGACTAAAACCCCAATTTGATTGGCTCCCATGATTTTTATCAGGTGGCTATCCCCACTTTTTGTGTATCTTCCTGATAATTGCCTTGGGATTAATTTCTAGAAGTAGGAGTCATGGGTGAAAGGGTTTGCACATTTTCATGCTTTGGGAGCATATTGCCAACACATCTTCCAAAGAGAAGTTCCCGATTCAGACTGTAAACAACAGTCTACTCAGCAATTATCCACAGGGTGTTTACCGTGAGCCAGGCACCATTCTATGTGAAAAAAGTCCATGATAGACAAGACAGACATGACCACCCCACCCCCCCTCCCCGACCCACTCCTGGGGCTCATGTGACCACAGCTTCCTGGGGCAGAGAGAGGTGACAAGCACTGAAGAGAAAACATGCTAGTCTCAGGGAGATAGAAGTGTGCACTGTGAAGTGGACAAAACAGAGGGATAGAGCAGTGACGAGGGTGGGGCAGGGTGGGCAGGAGGCTCCACTTTAAGTAGGGATATTCGGCAGGGTTTCTCAGAGGAGGTAGCCTTGGGCTGGACCCCAGGTGACCGAAAGGGAAGATTGGAGGAGGAGGTTCCAGGCAGGATATAGGACAAATGCATAGTTGCCAAGGTAGGACTGAGCTCAGTAGTTAGAGGGCCAGGCAGAAACCCTGGGAGTCTGCAGCCCGGTGAGAAAGAGGAGGGGGCAGCGAGGTGGGGTGGGAGGTGAGCAGGGCAGGACTACAGGATGCTAAGTTTAATTCCAAGTGCAGTGGGAAGCCCTCAGGGACAGCGGGTTCACATGTTGTGGGACCTGAAACATACAATTTGGAGCATCCTTTTTAGAAAAGAAGAGCCAGATTCCAGAATTAGGAATCAAAATGAGCTATGTAATTGAACATTTATTTAGAGTGAGAAAAGAATTCACAATACATTACAGATTTTAAAAAGCTAAAAATTACCAAAAACATTACAGAATCAACAAAAATAACACAGTGTTTTTTAATTAGCTCCTGACACATCTCCAGAGTCCTTTTTTTCCTTACATTTTTGGGCCACACATTCTCCTGGATTACATCTTCTGTGGCAAAGACTTCATAATACCGTTTTTCATAGACAGAAGAAAGATTATTTAGTGTTTCCTCTGGCTGAGTTTGATAGAAATTGATTTTTTGTTACTGATGGTTTAGGAACATTTTATTTTCATCGTTGCAGTTGATTATTGATGACGTCCCGTATATCATTAGTACTATTGTCAAATCTGGGAAAATCACTCTCCAGGTTTTTTCATATAGCAGCCATGAGATTTCAGGGCTTTTTAAAACTTCTTGAGCAACCGTGAACCCCAGGTAATTCTTGAATTGATAATTCTCGCTAAGCACATTGCTAGGGCCCTTCCCAGGGTCTTAAAAGGGTCAGGGGAATGGCGGGCTCTAAAGCTAAAGCCACATGTAAAGCCGCCTCTAACTGAATGGGATTCCACTAAGGAGAGGAAGGATCTGACTATCCTGGCCACTGTGCAGAGAATAGACAACGGGGCAACGGGGGCAGCTGGACAACAGCTGGGCTGTCCAGGAGAAACGGTAACACAGGACAATAGAACTGGGAGAGATGAGCAGATTCCAGGAATCTTTGAGATGTGCTGGCGTTGGGGTAGGTGGGGAAAAGAGGCCTCGAGGATGACCCAAGGATGGACTGTCTGGGCCACCAGAGCCCAGATTAGACTTGTTGCTTGACTATTCTCTTTCTTCCTTGTATTTTGGGGTCCAGGGCCTGGCCTGCTCGCCCCAGTCTCCTCCCTTTGCTGCCTGGGCTTTTTACACATACTGGAACTAGAGGCTCACCCTCAAGCACAGACAAGTGAGAACTGATGGAAGAGTAACAGGCTCTACAGTCTCACTCTCTGAATGTCAAGGGACTTAATTAGACGCCCAGCATCTGATGGCAGATTGGTTTTCCTAATAGGCTCCAGTGAGAATCCAAGGAGAGAGGCAGGCTTGGGTGGCTTCAGAGGAGATCAGCTTATTCCATCCAGAAGAGAAGAGAGACAGCAGCTACCCCAGAGGGTCAGGAGTGATGAGCAAACCCCAGCCGTTGGTCATCACTCATTCCACCGCAGATTGGCAGCTGGGGGCCTAAGTGAGTTGGAAATGGACTTGGTGGTAGCAGAGAAATTATATCTCTTGCTGCACCAGGGAATAAAAACATGTCCATTAGGTTGATCGATCCCATCGTCTAGAGAAGGAACATGAACTTCGTAAAGTTGACTAAGTAGATGTGCTGGGGGTGTCTCAGAGCTGGGACTATAGTCAGGGGTGGCAGCTTCTGGTGAAGGACTCTGCCGGCTTTAATTGTGCTGCTCCTCCTGCCTTAGGTCCTCAGTCGGGTGCACCTGGTTCCTGTGTCCACATGCAGGGGCCATGCCAGCCAAGTGGAACCAAGACAGGCCCAGGCCCTGTGACAAAAGGGGCTCTGGGCTAAGCACAATTTTCCTGAGCTGTCCAGTTAATGTTAACTTTGGTCTGCTAACAATGAAGGGTGGAAACACACTACAAACAGGAAAAAAAAAAGATGAAAAACTGGAAACAAGTGGTCTCCCTTTCCATCAGGCAAGGAAAAGGCCACAGCACCAACCTCCTCTTTCTGCTGAAGGTCTGAAATATCATGAAGTAAATACAGGGCTGGGCTCTGAGGACAGGCTCGACCTTGAGCAGGACCTGCGTGTCTCTGCATTTATGCATTCCTTCATTCACTCCTCCCTCCATTCACAAATGTGTATTAAGGCCAACCGTGTGACAGGCTCGGCCCCCGGCCCTGGTGATATTGCAGTAGACAGGAGAATTGTCCTGCCTTTATGCAGCTTACACGTTAAACAGGAGGAACAGATAACAAATATAATAAAGAAGTAAATGTGATCTAAGCACTAAGGCAAAAGGAAAACTAAAGCAGGTTCAAGGGAGTTGAGAACACGGAGAGTGCGGGCAAGAAGAAGCACTGCAGAACATGGCCACAGCAGGCCTGGCTGAGAAGATAACATTTAAGGACAACTGAAAAAAGGTAAGGAAGTTGGCCATGCAGATGGGAGAGGCACCTTCCAGGCAGCAGAGGCCACTGTGCCAAGGCAAGACAGGAGTGCTCCTGGAGCATCGAGGAAGAGCAAGGAGGCTGGTGTGGATGCAGGGGAGGGGAGGCAGGGGGAGATGAAGGGGAGAGGAGGAGGGGCAGAGCAGAGTCACACTGAAGCTCCAGAGAGGACAGGGCTCCATAAGCCTGACTAACATAGAGAGCCCTGGAAGGGTTCCCATGCAGTGGAATGACGTGACATGATGAGACTCATGGACAAAGGAGGGAGCAGGGAGACCACTCAGGAGGCTATTGCGGCTGTCCAGGCACGAGGTGGTGGTCCAGGTATGGCACGGACCAGGGTGGTCAAAATGCAGGGGGTGAGACGGGAATAAATTCTGGACACAGGTTGAAATGGAGCCGACAAGCTCTGTGGATGGGTTCATTGTGGGATATGAGAGAAACACAGGAATCAGGGTTGACTTCTGAGTACTGGAAGGATTAGACTGTCATTACATGAGATGTGGAGGCCAAACGCTATGCGTCAAACTCCTTGAAAGGCCTGGCAGTAACCTTTTAACTGGTGTGAGGGGAGGTGTCGGCGGACTGGCTGCAAGGGACCCAGTGCTCTGATTCAGCATGGCAGAGGGAGAGGGGCCGAGGAGACCTCAGGCTGGCAAGCCGTTGCCGTGGTCCACACCTGGTCTCCCAGATACCACTGAGATGAAGAGGCCTGTGGAAGGAGCCGGGCAGGGTGGATCCCCAGGTCATAGCACACAGAGAACCTGTGGCCTTATGTGATTTGCCTAGAGCCATGCTAAACTCTTGCTTGACAACTAAAAATGGAGGGGCCCTTACTTCCCTCCCTTTGACAAAGAAAATGACACATTTGGGGTGACAAATCCAAATGCAAGCAAAGGACTGTCCTGCTCACTGCCTCTTCTGCTCCAACAAATGGCCAGCTCTATTCAGAAATAAATAATGGCCAGCAAGAAACAAATGCAGGAGCTAGCACACAGAGCCAGGCCTCCCAAAGGAAAAAGAAATGAGAGAAAATGCATAGAATCAAAAGGTAGACAAGGGACTTACTTTATACAAGAAATTGCCCAAGAATCAGAACAAAAGTTCAGAGAAGCTAGCATGAAAACTGAACACAAAACAAAACAAAAAACTCAGAGCCAAAGGGCTCAAAGAAGGGTTATTGATGAAAATTACAAAGACAGAGATGAAAATGGAGTGGCATATCTTAAGAAAGAAATGAAAGAAACTATAATGAAAATATTACAGAGGTGAATGCCATAAAATCAGTAACAGTGAGTAAGCATGAATGGAAATTCCATCAGCGAAGCAGAAGAAAATCAGCTTCAGAAAATCATTCAGCTCCAAACAAAAAAGAGCAAAGCCAGAGAAATGAATATGAAAGCTCCTGACCGGGCATGGTGGCTCATGCCCCCGTAATCCCAGCACTTTGGGAGGCCGAGGCAGAGGGATCGCTTGAGGTGAGGAGTTCGAGACCAGACTGGCCAACATGGCAAAACTCCATCTCTAAAAATACAAAAATTAGCCAGGCATGGTGGCACATGCCTGTAACCCCAGCTATTCGGGAGGCTGAGGCAGGAGAATCACTTGAACCCAGGAAGTGGAGGTTGCAGTGGGCCGAGATCATGCCACTGCCCTCCAGCCTAGGTGACAGAGCAAGACTCCGTCTCAAAAAAAGAAAGAAAGAGAGAAAGAAAGAGAAAGAAAGAAAGAAAGAAAGAAAGAAAGAAAGAAAGAAAGAAAGAAAGAAAGAAAGGAAAGAAAGAAAAAGCAAGCAAGCAAGCAGGCAGGCAAGAAAGAAAGAAAGGAAGAAAGAGAGAGAAAGAAAAAGAAAGAAAGGAAGGAAGGAAGGAAGGAAGAAAGAAAGAAAGAAAGAAAGAAAGAAAGAAAGAAAAAAGAAAGAAAGAGAGAAAGAAAGATCCTCACCAGCCCTGCCCTACAACCCAGGCACAGCATGGCTTCCAGTGGGCCATGCTCAGGACCCCCTCAAGGTGGGCTGCAGCAGTGGCATGAGGGCCACACTCAGGACCCCCATCTGTGATGACCTGTCCCACTTAGACAACACCAACATGGGTCCACTTACAGAAACTTTGTACTTACAGAACCTCACCCACTGGCCAGAGTATTTGATAGCTACAGAGGTGCTTGGAGAGCTTATGGATCACATGATGGGTAAAATAAATGTTTCTCTCGTAGCTAGGGAAGAATTTCACAGGCATGTCACAGCCTTCTCTGTTGTCCTGGAATTTCCATGCCTTGGTTTGGCCGCTGAACTAATGGAGGAGAATTCCAAAAGAAAGGGTGATTTTGAAATGGATCTCTCAATAAGAGCATCCAATCATGTTTCAGTCAACATGTACATACAGTTGGGCAAACTTCATGTACAAGATCATCTTACCATCATCAAGTACTCAACTTGCAAATGAAGATGCTTGTGATAAGAGGAAAGCATTTTCACAGAAATCTGTGATACCATTACCTCATTCCGGGAGGCCTGAAGATACTGAATAACTATGGGCAGTGGTCCTTAGGCAGGTGCTCCAGATAGTTTATAAATAACCTCATTTTCTTTAGATGACCTTTGGAGCCCTGTTAGGATAAAAAGAGTCCTTAGGTCTTAAACACATCAAGAAAATACAGGTTCTAAAGTCATTCTCATTTTTTCCATTTAGCGATATTGTATCTACTGAAGTTGTTCAATGTAATGAAATGCAACCAGAAACGCAGCTATCTAGGTCAAAAGAAGTTATTCCACTATCATGGTTCATAGTGTTAACTACATACTAGGGAAAAAGCTCTGTGTGTGTGTGTGTGTGTGGTGTGTGCATGTGTGTGTGTGTGTGTAATTTTTTCATTAAATGGGCTAGGCACAGTGGCTCACACCTGTAATCTCAGCACTTTGGGAGGCCGAGGAAGGCAGAACACCTGAGGTCAGGAGTTTGAGACCAGCCTGGCTGACATGGTGAAACCCCATCTCTACTAAAAATACAAAAAATTAGCCTGGCTTGGTGGTGCATGCCTGTAGTCTGAGCTACTCAGGAGGCTGAGGCAGGAGAATCGCTTGAACCTTGGAGGCAGAGATTGCAGTGAGCCGAGATCGTGCCATTGCACTCCATCCTGGCCAACAGAGTGAGACTCAGCCTCAAAAAAAAGAAAAAAAAGAATCAAAAATGAAATGTGTAAATCTGAGATATATAATAAAACATGTTGTTGACTCTAAGTAAAATAATGAATACAGAGAGAATGATAGACACCGAAGACAGATTAGGAAAATCTGACACATACATAGAGCTACCGAAGAAGAGAACACAATGACTGGAGCAAAGGAGGATTCAAAGGACGCCATTGTGTTCCACTAAATCAGGCTGCATTCATTAGGCACCTACTGCATAACAGGCACTGGCTCTATGCCAAGAGTACAAGTAAGATGTGGTTCCTGTCCTCAAGGAACTCTGGAGCCTGTGAGGACTACAGGCAAATATGTCGATGATTAAAATACAACTGGAGAAATACTAGAAGAGAGGTTAGGACCGTGGACCATGATTCCTTGTGTCAGGTGACAGACATTGTGCTCAGCCTCTCAGTAACCCTGTAAGGTCATTGCTATGGGGAAATGTGTGACCGAGGGTAGAGAGCTGCTGGTTCAAGGTCACATGATCAGCAAATGATGGAACCAGATTTTGAAACCAGATGCATCTGCTTCCAAGTTCATTCTCTTTATCTTTGAACATGCTACCTCCAGTCTTACATCAGCTTGAAAACATCCATCACCTCTGTAAGTGAAAGCACCAGTGACTATAAATCCCAGATATTTTTCAGAAGGGTTAATTATGAGGGGTTTGGTTGTTCTACTAGGGGGACATGACGGTGTACCTGTGGGATGCGCACAGGCTTTGAAGGTTTCGTTTAGGGGTGATTTCCTACCCAGCCAGAAGGGGCTTTTATAAGAAAAACAGCAAGCACATTCATCAAGCAAAGCCATGCTCCAAGGCAAAGGGTGTTTGCAAGACGAAAAATGGAGCATCCTTCAAGCTACAGGCTGGTGTCCAAGATGTGCTAAGAATTTAGAACCACAGGACAATGGGAGTGACCAGGAGAGGGGACAAGTGGCTCAGAAAAAGGGGGAAAACAAGTTTACTAAAGAAAGAGCATTTTGAACACCATCCTCTGTTGAAAAAAAGGGAAATGCCAGTTACTTGCCTTTGCTTTAAGTTGGCCTAAGGGGTTTGGCCCCGCCTTGCTCAGGCCATCTATTGCAGCCTTAAGGTCCGAATGTAGAATGACATGAGGATGCTTGTGTTGGAGCTGCCGAGTGGCTGTGCAAATATAATATCCAATAGTGCTCCAAGCCCAGCACTGAGCCCCTAGGAGTTTGCCTAGGATATTTCTCTAAGGCTTTGTATTATTTTTTAAAAACAGCAAAAAAAAAAAATAGCATTTATCTTTTAGCAACATCAGAGTCTTGCCTGCTTCTAGTGCTCTGTGCCTGTTGCCTCTAATGCTGAACTGCAGGTTCCTAAGTCTCCTGAATAAAGTTTGGGGGCATCTTCGGAAAGGAAGCAGTGAAGGGGACGAAGGAGCAGAAACAGAGTGAACAGAAGTGAGAGCTGGGGGAACCACGGTCACAGATGAACAGGAAGAGAGCTAGGGTGGGAAGCCGTCAGGAGCTGAGGGCCAAGGCAGGGATTTACTGATGAGGAGTTGTCATGGAGACATAGCAAAGTGGGTCAGGAGCCTATTTGTAAAGGGCTGGGGAGTAGTTTACCGGGTTGATTAAGAAGTGCAGATTCAGGAGTTCGAAACCAGCCTAGCTAACATGGTGAAACCCCGTCTTTACTAAAAATACAAAAAATTAGCCGGGCATGGATTCGCACACCTGTAATCCCAGCTACTCGGGAGGCTGAAGCAGGAGAATCACTTGAACCCAGGAAGTGGAGGTTGCAGTGAGCCAAGATCCTGCCATTGCACTCTAGCTTGGGCAATAAGAGTGTTTCTCCATCTCAAAAAGACAAAAAAAAGGAAGTGCAGATTCCTGGGGAGCGCCGGTGCCAGAGCTCTTCATCAGCCCCCAAATCCTCCCCTGAGTATCTCAGAGCCCAGCCTGTCCCCACTTCTTCCCCACCCAGCCTTCTTTCTGCCTCAGAGGGAGCTGGCTTTCCTCCTGGAATACTCTCCTCCCCTCCTGCCACTGAACGCTGGTCTGGTTTTATTTTTCAAGACATCAAGGAGGTTTACATATGAGCTCCCTGAAAATGCCCCACCCTCAGCATCCACTGGATATTACGTAGCTCTCACGTTTTCCTTTTTTTTTTTTAACTCCTAAGAGGTCAAGTTGCTCTTCTTTCAGAAGTATCGCATGGAGATGAAGGGGATTCGAGTGTAATTTTATCCTGTTTAAAGGTAACCAGGAGCGAATGGGAGTAAACAGACCCAAATGGAATCTGTGGCTCATCTCCCTTCCCTTTCCTGGCCCCACCCACCTGTTCTTCCTTCCCACCCCCTCAAAGGCAGCCCTGGGAGCCCCTAAGTAGGGGGAGGATTAATCAGCTAGAGCTCTTGCTGGTGCCTGCCTTCCAGAAATCCCGCAGGCTGGTGAGTCTAGCACGGCAGGGGAAGTGGCCCCACCCGGTGAGCAGGACGACAGAGAGAAGAATTCACGCCTGTCCTGCCAGACCCAGGGCTAGAAGGGCCTGAGGGATCATCTCATGCCACCTGTGCACTGTCTAGGCAGAACACTGAGGCCAAAAAAGGAGAGGGACTTTCCTGGGGTCACTCGGCCAGTTGGTAGCAGAGTAAACTCTGGTCTTCTCTCCTGGACAACACTACTTCTATTCTCACGCTTTGAGGGCTCGTGGGAGGGTTCCAGGAATCTGAGATCTAAAAAGAGCCCTCTGTTGTCAATATTGTATTTCTTCGATTCTGGGACATATATTTTGAACGTTCTAAAATAAGACACATCCTTCAATGGGCAGACATTTCATTTTCTGTTTCTTTTTTGTTTTCTTCCCTCTAGAAGCTGTTATTAAATTGATGGTGTATCTTCTGATAGATATCATCTTAGAGTAAAGCAAACAGGTTAACATCGAAAAATATTACTAGTATTAATAACTATTATTTTAGTTGATTTCTGTCTTTCTAGCACCGTGTTAAATACTCAACGTGCTTTTACTCAGCTAACCCTTCCAATAACCCTATGAGGTGGGTGCGAGCATAACTCCATTTCACAACTGAGGAAACTGAGTCTCGGAGAGGTCCAGTTACTTGCTTGTTGTCACATAGTAAGTGGTGGAGTTGTGATTGTACTTAAGCTTGCTGTGTGGCCTTAGAATAAGTCACCTTTCCCGCTATGTGTGTAGGGCCATTATGCCCATGAGAAGCTGTTGCTATTTAAGGACGGTGTTTTCATTCTCTGGACCCAGGCCCTCCCCTGATGCCTCCTTAGCCACTTACACTGGGCAGAGTGCCCAAGGACAGGAGCACTAAATCCTCCTCATGCAAATAACTCGGTGCCAACTCACTGCCAGAGGCCAGGGCCCCCCTAACAGGGAGCTTGCCCACAACTGGGAATGTCTTCAACACCTATTGACAGCTCTTCCCCCATCGCTCTGTGCCAAAGTTGAAACAGTAAAAGGTATCGATTTCCCAGGACTGAGCTGGGAGGCCAAGGTGAAAGCAGGGAAGAGGTGGGTTGCGGGGGACCATGTAAGACGTCCGGTTTTACATGAAATTATGGTTTTCACTCTCCCAGTGGCATCTCTTCTGTGCCACCACGACAGACGGCTCACTGAGAAACGACAGATTTGTATTTCATGAGGACACTTTAGTCAAAAGATCGATGATGCTTCTTGGAACCTCTCTGCTCATCCATGGGGGAGGGTGAGCCTGGTGAGAAGCCTGCAAAGACCCAGCTAAAATTAGGCAGCTGCCGACAGACACCCAGTTCACAATCACGGAGCATCGATTACAAAAATGATGCCGGGCTGACGGGCTTTAATCGGCCTCCGTGTTCTGTCTTTGTAGGGAGGGACCTTTGTAATGAAGTGGCTCCCTCTCTCGGAAAATGGAGCTATTTGGGGGCAGGCTCGGGATTTGCCCGAGTGTGGGCTGGGGAAAGCCTGCTCTGTCACTCACTGGCTGCATGGCCTTTGGCATATTATGCAGTTTCCAAGTTCCTGTGAGCAACTTGGAGCAATGACAGCTAGAGTTCTTTCCGAGATATTTATATACATGATTTATCTATATGCATATATATACAAGTTTAAATGATATAAAGCCTTTAGGATCTGGCATATAGTAAGTAATCAATATATTTCTGAGTTATTCTTATTCATAAGCCACAGAACCCTGAAGTGAAAGGGAACACAATGCCAGCTCTTCTTTTTGCAGAGAAGAAAACCGAAGCCCGGGGAGGTTAAATGACTTGACCATGGTTGCTCAGCAAATTTTTGGTTAACTTGTGCCTAGAACCCAACTGTCCTAAAGCCCAGCCAAGTTCTTGTCCTGCCACAGGTTTTTTTTTTTGTTTTTTGTTTTTTGTTTTTTTTTAGGCAGTCTTGCTCTGTTGCTCAAGCTGGAGTGCTGGAGTGCAGTGGCACAATCTCAGCTCACTGCAACCTCTGCCTCCTGGGTTCAAGCCATTCTCCTGCCTCAGCCTCCCGAGTAACTGGGATTAGACATGCCCGCCACCATGCCCAGCTAATTTTTGTATGTTTAGTGGAGACGGGGTTTCACCATGTTGGCTAGGCTGGTCTCGAACTCCTGGCCTCAAGTGGTCCACCCGCCTCAGCCTTCCAAAGTTCTGGGATTACAGGTGTGAGCCACTGTGCCTGGCCATGCCACATGGCATCTTTAGATGTGGATCCTGGCCCTGCCCCCCAGACCCTCCTGGCCTGCTAGGCTCTGAGACAGGCTGAGCTGTTGGCAGGTAGAGAGAGACCTGTTGGAGTTGTTTCTGCTGGGGCCCTTTAACAAGCAGTCACTGTGCATAAGGCCTACTTGTCCCCCATTTGCCAGACCTGCCGGCGAGCAAGGATGGAAAGCTTTCAGGGAGTCATCTCAGAGACCAAAGCCCCTCTACTCTGGGGAAGCCCAGGTGGGCAGAGCCCTTGCAAGCTGGCTCTGGGGGTAACTTCTGCCTTCCTCCTCCTCTTTCTTTCCCCCCACTTCTTCCTTCCTCTAATCCCTCTCCGTTCCATTCTACTCCATCCCTTTCTCCACCCTCTATGACAGTTGCTTCCTCCTTGTTTTTGTTTCTTTTCCTTCCCTCCCCCATTTTTCTGCAACCATCTCTGCCCCTGCCCCCCTCCTTGCTCTACTCCCCTTTGCTCTCTCTGCTGTCCCTTCTTGCCCATTCCCCTGCCTCTATAACCCCTTCTTCCAACCCTGCCTTTGCCCTCCCTTCTCCTCTCTGCCCTCCTCCTTACTGTACCGTTTTCCTCCCTTCTTCTCCCCTTGCCTTTGCTTGTCCTATTTATTTATTTATTTATTTATCTATTTTGAGACAGAGCCTCGTTCTATCACCCAGGCTGGAGTGCAGTGGCACGATCTTGGCTCACTGCAACCTCCGCCTCCAGGGTTCAAGCAATTCTCCTGCCTCAGCCTCCTGAATAGGTGGGATTACAGGCAATGCACCACCATGCCCAGCTAATTTTTGTATTTTTTAGTAGAGACAGGGTTTTACCCTGTTGGCTAGGCCGGTCTTGAACTCCTGACCTCAAGCGATCCGCCTGCCTCAGCCTCCCAAAGTGCTGGGATTACAGGCGTGAGCCACCGTGCCCAGCCCCTGCTTGTCCTTTTATGTCTCTCCTCCTTTGCCCTCCTTACCCCTTCACCCTCCATCTTCTTCACTCATTTCTTCCTCTTCTCTCTTCCCTGTTTCTGCTCTTTCTCTTCTCCTCCTCTTCCTTCCACAACTTCCCATTCTTCCCTCTTCTCCTATTTCCCCCTTCTTTCCTCTCCAGAGATGTTCTCTCACCACTGTGGGGAGGGCTCACATCCCCAACCACCATGGGCGCTTAAAATGGGGCCTGCAAAGTGCTAGGGCGTTGGTCCGCCAGCCTGGCGGGGCCATGCAATGCACGTGGTAGTGGAGAGAGCATCTTCACTAAATGGTGTATCCACGCACCCACTGGGTCCTGCAGGTTTAGGAAGAGCCAGACAACTCCCTCTCCAGCCCTGGGTTTCTCCAGCAGGGCACATGGAGTCTGAGAGTGAGTCACAGGCTATGTGACAAAGAAGAGACATCTGAGTATCCAGAAGAGGCAAGAGTTCATGGTGAGACACAGAACACAAAATGGCGAGTGGTCTTGGCTCAGGCAGATGCAGGGCAGCAGTGAAAAACCACACAGATGGGTTATTGGGACATGTCTCATAGACAGGAAAATTGGGCATACAGAGGTCAAGTGTCCTGCCCAAGTGTCCAGAGTAATTCACTAGAGCCAGAATGAACTTGATCTCCTGGTCAGCATCTTTCCCACCATAGCTGCCTCTATGGGTGACAAATATCAAGATGCAGATAGGGGTTGGGAGAGCAGGGCCATCTGCTCACCATAGGTGCTCAGAGTGCATTAGTAAGTGAAGGCATGAATGAGTGGGAGCTTAGGGCTGTGATGTCCCAGAAATAGATGTGCAGGACAGGTCACAGTTCTGCTCTCAGCAGGGATGCTGCATGGGGAGCAAGTAGGCAGCCAACCATCAGCACCTGGGGAGGCCAAGCAGGGACACACAGGCTGCCAGGAAGCAGCATTCCCAGCCACTATCACTCAGCCTCAGCCAGCAGAGTCCACAGAGGCAACAACACAGGGAGAGCCGGTGTCAGCCCTGTGAGGATACAGCTGCTCACAAGCACGCTCATATTCACACTGCTCAGTCACTGCTGTTTTCAGTTGTCTTGATGTGTAGTAGCCGAGAAGCACATTCTAAGGACAGAGCTTGTGTTCTAATCTTTCTGCTGCACCTTAACCATCCTCTGTGTGGTCTATGCCGTTCCCTCCTCTTCACCTTCACATGTGCCAACCTTGTCACCTGACACGATGGCCATAGCCCTGTCCAGTGTGTTTGTTACATTATTGAAAAATGTCTTCCTACTGATTGGGGAATTTCCCACTTAGGAGACAGGGCCTGAAAATGCGGAAGAGGTTCTTTCCTGGTCTCCTTTACAACTTGAGTGAAGTCACATGATGAGGCTTCTGCAATCAGGTCTCCCCACCTCCCAGTCTAGACTTCGGGCCAGAAGCCCAACAGCAAGGGTTCTCCTTGCTGAGCCTATTCTGGTGATGGTGGCAAGGGTGGCAGCAGAGGCCGGAGGCTCCATGGGAAAAGAGACAGCAGGGGTTCAGCTGTAGCCTGCAGTGTCAGGTGGTGATAGTGGAGGCAGGGCAAGCTGTAGGCTCCAGGACTTGGTGGAGGAGGTTGAGATGCTGTCATCCATCGGTTGATTTGCAGCACTTGTCCTGATGCCACAGCCCCTAAGCCTGACTTTCTAACTGTCTCAGTGATTCTTGAAATAACCTCTTATTGACTTAATAACAACTTATTTTGCTTTCGTCATCCACAATCATTTTCTGTGGCTTGCAATAACCACCCTGACTGACATGCCACCACTCTGTTCAAACACTCCCTACCCTAAGGACCAAGTTAAAATGATGCCTCCTCCTGGGAGTCTTCTCTGATTCCCACAGCTAGAGGTATTGGTCCACTTCACTCAGTTTGCCCGTGGTTCCATCTGTGCACTGGAGCTCCCGAGGGCAGCAGCACAGCAGAGTCATCTCCTACAGCCCAGGCAGGATCACAGTTAAGAGCATGGACTCGGGGGCCACTTGCTGGGTTTAAGCCCCAGCTTTGCTGCTAATTAGCTGTGTGACCTTAGGCAAGTTACTAAACCTCTCTGTGTCTCTGTTTGCTCATCTATAAAATAGGGGTGACAGCAGCACCTACCTCCCAGGATTGCCGAGAGGATTATTACATGTGTCCATATAATAATGTCCTGTCCCAAACCCACATTGTGTGACTTAATTCCCTGCAGGATGGCCCTCCAGAGTGTGTCTGTCGTTCCTGCTGGTGGCTCACAGAACATCCAGTGTTACCCACTCTTTCACTGCGCCCAAGCCCTCTGACCATAATCCACACTGTGCCCCTCAATGGCCCGAGTCCTCTCTGTCTCCCTGAGGCTCCTCCCGTGCCCTCGCTTATTGCTGTCCCCATGTAGCTGCCTTGCCCTTTTCTGTCACCTGCACCATCGCTGGCCTCTTAGCTGATCTCTTTGCAGCCAGAGCCTCAGTCCCTGTTCACCTGCACCCAAGTTCCTTCCTCAAACATGGCAGCCCTGAGCACATCCTCCTGCTGTAATGGAATGGGCTGATGAGTCCCTACGACCCACAGGTTAAATGCAAACCCTACAACCGGCATTCCAGTCCCCTCCTGCTCTGATTCCTGTGGCTCCTGGCCTCCTGTACAGCTTCCTCCTCCCCGCTGCCACACAGCTGTCCTGAACACCTCCAGCTCCATGACCACGCGGCTCTCCCTCCTCAGTACCTGGGCCTCTGCAGGACCCCTCAGCCCTCAGTGTCCTCCCCGTTCTCTGTCTGGTGAGTTGCACTTCTCCTTTAGGACTCAGCTCAGAGGTGACCTTGAGAGCTGACCTTGACCCCTGCTCCACACCCCCATCAGGGTAGGAGTGTCCCCTCTCCTCAACAACAACTTTTACCTGTGATGGTTCGTGGGTCCCCCCCATGTATGAGCCTCTGAGAGCAGTGCTCCGCCAGGGGTCTGCAAAGTAAGATCCAGCCCCCAACTATGCATCAGGTGCAGAGTCTCAAAAGCATTGCAAACCCAACACGTACAAGCCCAAGATCATAAACTCTCTGCATCCTCCAAACCCAGCTCTTCTCCAGTCTCCTCACCCCGTAAATAACACCTCCATCTGTCCATGCAGTGGCCCCGGCCAGGAGCCTCGGTGCTGTCCTAGGCACCTCCTCTCCTCCCTCACAGAACCTGGCGGCCAAGCCTGTCCATTGACCCCTAATGCCTCTGAGCCCATCCTCTCCTCTCCATCTTTGCAATAGGATCCTTTGTTACAGACACTACTAGGACCCCACTCTCCCCTTCAGAGCCGATTGTGAGTGATTCACACTCAGTCCTTCGATCCAGACTCTAAGATGTCTGAGGACAAAGCATCCAGCTTTTCTTCACCACCAAGTTCTCACTCCCCTGAGCAGGGTCTGGCACGCAGCAGGTGCTCACTAAACATCTGCTTACTGAATGCATAAATAAGAGCTACTGCTCAGCAAGCACCTACTATGTGCCAGACATTGTGCTGAACACTTAATTGCATCAACTGGTTTGTTCCCCCCAAATCCTAACATAATCTTCATTACATAGATTAGAAAACTGATCAGTTCACTTGAACCACTTGAACTGAGGCTCAGATCACTTGGGAGGTGGAAGTTGCAGTGAGCCAAGATCACACCACTGCACTCCAGCCTGGGTGACAGAGCAAAATTCTGTCTCGAAAAAAAAGAAAGCTGAGGCTCAGCACCATAAGTCACTTACCCAGAATCCCACAGCCAATCAGTGGCACAGCCAGGTCTCAGAGCCCAAGAGCCTGTGACATTTAACTGCGTCATTTCAATGCTGCCGAAATACAAACCCACACTGACCCCCACCACAGAGCATAATGGTCTGCATCATGCTTGTCCTTCCCCATCAGGCTGGAGCCCCTGAGGGTAGGCACCCTGATTTGTAAGCCCATATTCCCCCATTTCTGGGCCTCAGGGCTTCCTAACCATCCTTGGTTAATAAGGGAGGTGAGAAGGAGGATGTGCCTGGAGTTCCAGCTCACCGGTGCTTGGCTGGTCCGGAATCCCGATGGTGTCTAGGCTGTTGCTGCAGGAAGGACCCCAGGAGATGTCAGGAAGACAGGGAGCTCCCCTCTGCCCTCAGCTTTTGTCGATGGGCCAATGTTGTCACAGGGTAAGCTGGACTCTGGGGGCATCTACACCAGCAAAGCTACCCAGCCAGGAGTCCTCAGACCCTGATGCTCAGTAGCACCAGCATTCTCACCACTAGATGCTCCTAAAGACCCAGCAACAGGCAGAAGAGCCACACTGGCTGCACTGTCCTCAGACCCTCCAAAACCAACCTATTCGCTCTTTAATGAGGAGCCCAGGGAATGCACACACAGGACTCAGGAGGGGACCCAAATCACACTGGTTATGAATTTCTAATCCCCTTCCAAGGCTCCAGCGTCCTTGGCAAACACAGAGCCACAGATCAGAGCCTCCTGCATCCCCCATGGGCTCCTTTCTAAATCAATAGATGAGAAATCAGGGGAGCCAACCAGTGTGGACCAGAACGCTGGGCGGGCCTGCAAGAGGCAGATGAAGGGTGGATGGTCTTGGGGATGAGGCTGCTCGCTGTGGCACTCAGGTCAATAAGTGCTCTTTGCTGGGCAAATTTTACCACCGTGAGCACCATGTGGCCATGGGTGACTCAGATATGGGGAAGAAGCATCTTTGCCAGCTGTTAAGAGACCTACTGGGTGGGCACCCATTGCCAGGGCTGGCCAAGACCCAGGAATGGATCCCAACAGGCCTGGGTTTGAGTCTGGCTCTGCCATCCCCAGATGGAGTGGACTTGGGTGAGTCTCATCACCTCTCAGAGCCTCAGTTTCCATACCTGGATTGGTGTGCGTGGGGTAGGAGGGAGCAGGGCAGGAGCTGGGCCTTGCAGGTCTGGGTCTTTGCTTTAAGAGGAGGGGGAGCCTCTGAAGGGCTTCAAATAGCGGGAGGACAGGAGGGGTTTGCATCTCAAACAGATCACCCAGGACCTTTATCTCGGCCCCACCGTGGGTTGTAGGGACAAAATAGTAAAATGCTGCTGAAAAGCTTAGACCAGTGATGGCTCCAAGCAGCTTCCAGAAAATGGCAGCAAATGTTTTCTGGGTGGAGGTGGGTGGAGTAAGAAGTGGACCAGAGGCTCCAGACAGATGCCCTGCAGCCCTGCCCATCAGAGCAATGGCCTCACCCATCACAGCAGCCCCTCCCATTATAGCAGTGGTCCTGCCCATCATAGCAGCAGCCCCTCTCATCATAGCAGTGGTCCCGCCCATCATGGCAGCAGTCCTGCCCATCATAGCAGCAGCCCCACCCACATAACAGCAGCCCCTCCCATCACAGCAGCAGCCCTGCCCATCATAGCAGTAGTGCCTCTTGAGTGCAGGCACTGAGCTGGGCATATCACATTTATCTTTGTACTGTCTCCCCACAGCCCCCGTTGAGGTGGGTGTTGGGTGTTATTACCACCCCGTTTTATAGGAAAAGAAACAGATCGAGAAAAGAGCAGAAACTTACCCAGAGTGAACTGTCCATGAATGAAACACTTCATGAGAGCCAAGCCATCATCAGAGACTGGGGACACAGAAGTGAATCAGACACAACCCCTAGCCTAAAGCAGCTCCCAGTCTAATGGGGGGAGAAGGGTTCTAATATAAATTATTCTTCAATATCCACCATGAAATGAATAAGAAGGGAAGTGTGCAGAAGGTGCAGACACAATGCAGAGGAGGAAAGGATAAAGTCTTTGTAGGTGGGGATGATCAAGGGAGGCTTCTGGGAGGAGGAGGCAATGTCAGGAAAGAGGTCACATCTCCTGCCTTCTCTTCCAGGGTTCTTTCTGCCAATAGTATTGGTAAGTCCCTGGCGCTTTTTCCTGAGTGAAGGGATAGGGTTTGTCCATCTGGGCTGAAGAGGGTAGCAGTCACCCCATGCTTGTCCCTGTCCTCATCCAGCTCCACTTTTGACACCACTCTGCCATTCCCTTCTTCCCCTGGGTGCTGACCTAGGCATTGCTGCATGTGTGTGGCCTTGCTGTAGGGACATTATTCATTCATTCACTCAGTTATTCATTCCATGTGTAGGTGTTGGCCAGGCACTATGCTCAGCACAGGGATAGGGCAGTGAGGAAATTCAGCTCCTGCATTCATGTTGCCTACAGCTAAGCAAAGGAAACAAGCCTTACAGAGTTGCACTACCCTTTGTGCAGTTTCAATACGTGTAATACTCAGGAGAGTTCTGTGAAGCCGTAAGACACCTCCCTCCATAGACGTGGGAAGATGAGATAGGCGAAAAGTCAGGAAGAGCTCCCCGAGGGATGACACGATGGGATGAAGACCTGCAGGAGGAGCAGGTTCTGACTAACAGAGGGCTGAGAAGGAGCATCTGGGGCCAAGAGGGGACATGCGCAAAGGTTCTGGGGAAGCAGATCAGGGCAAGGACAGAGATGGAAACCAGCCAGAGGGGCTGGAGCACAGAGTCAGGGGGAAGCATGGTGAGGGTAGGAAGGGCCAGGGCTTGCAGCCATAGCCAGGCTGGCTGCATTTATCCCCACAGCAATCAGGAATGAGAGGGTTTTTAGTAGAACATGGTGTGGTCAAATCTGCCCTTCAACTAGATCATGTAAGAAGTGGATATCCCAAATCTGTCACCTGCCCTCCATACCAGGGAACACAGCAGGGAACAAGGCTAACTGAGCCCTGGTGAATGCACATTTTGGGGTGACTGTAGGGGTGACAAACAATATCCAAATAAAATTAGGAACTATGTCAGGTGGTAAGTGGCATGAAGGGAAATGAAATGGGGTAAGAGGGACAGAGATTGATTTGGGGCTGCTAGGTTAGATGTAGGGGTTGGGAAAAGATCCCACTGGCAAGGCGGCATTTGAGCAGAAACCCGGAGAAGTCAGGAATGAGCCAGGTCATTTAGAGTTGGTTGAATGAACTTAGAAACATTTAGAGAAGAGAAGACAAGATAGAGAGCAGGGGACCCAGAGAGAACTTCAAGGAACAGCCATTAGTGGGCCCAGGGCCTGGCCAAAGCTGCAAGAAGGATCTGGATTGGAGACCTACAGTTTTGCTGTGTTTGTGGCCCACACGGACAGCATCTGCAGTCCTACGTGCTCACAGCATTGAGTTTTGATGAGAGATTTGAAGATGATTCCTCATCCCCACATGCTGCTCAGTGGCACCAGGGTCCCCTAATCAGGGGCACCTCCCACAAGAATGATCAGGGGTTGCCTGAACCCCCTGCACAAGGTCCCCCGACAAGGTGCCTTGCAGAACATCCCTGACCCTGCTCTCACACCCTCTGCCCTTCCCCACAGCCCTCCACCTCCACACCCTCCTCTCTCTCTCCTTCACTCCTTCCTTTTGGTGCAAATGCCTAGTGTTTGTTTTCAGAACCCTGACTCCTTCCCAAGCCGCTGACATTTACTCTTTGGAATTAGAATATTTTCTACATCTCCTTCCCAGAGTGAGGTTCCTGGGTAAGACTTCCCTGGCCTTCCTCCTACCCCTCTGGAAATGAAGTGCCAGGGGTAAAACCAGGGTATGTCAGCCCAGCCCTGACTGTGTCAACCAGCAATTATTAGGCACCCACTGTGCACCAGGCACTTCTGAAAGCTGGACCCTATGTAAGGTATCAGAGGCTCAAGGATGTGGGCTGCCCTTTCCACCTCTAGGAGCCGCAGGTCCACGTGTATGTCAAAGGGTGGAAGTCTGTGGTGGCCATTCAGTGGGCAGGAGACTTGCAGTTCTGGAGGAACGATTTTGTGCCAGGCTGTCTGCCAGATCCCTCACATAGGACACTCACTTTTCCCTCTAAGCAAACTCACAGAGAGGTATTATTACCCGAGAGAATGAGTGACTTGCCCAAGATGATACGGTTGTAAAGTGGCTCTAGGCTCAGCCAGTTACCTCTTCCTCACCCTGGGCCATGATATCTCCATCTTGGCCATGGGTGAGACATTCCTGGGCCAAAGCACCTACCATAGCTGGGAGCTGAGCAGGTCTTCCATTTCCACAGTCCCTGTGGGTCCCAGCTGTGAGCTCAGCAGCCTCACAGGAGGAGTGGAATCATTACCTAAGAGCCTTCAGTTAACACCGACCCCAGTAACAACACTGGCTTGCCTCATGTGGAGACTCAAAGGGAAAGCCGTGCTGGTGATGCATGGCAGGCAAGCTCTAAAGTGGGGCTTAGCCTGCTGGGTCCTTGGCTTTGCCCAGGAAAGAATTCAAGGGCAAGCCAGAGGTAGAAGGAAACAGCTTTGTTAAGGAGGCAGTGTCACAGCTCTGTGACTGCTGCTGCAGAGCAGGGCTACCCCATAGGCAGAGAGTAGCAGCTCAGGGCAGTTTTGCAGTCACATTTATACCCACTTTTAATGACATGCAGATTAAGGGGAGGTTTATGCAGAAAGATCTAGGGAAGGGGTAGTAATTTTTGGGTCATTATGTCATTAACATGGAAAGGGGCGGTAACTCCCGGGTGTTACCATGGCAATGGTAAACTGACATGGCACACAGGTGGGCTTGGCTGATTGAAAGCCGCTTCCGCCCTGGCTGTGCTTTAGCTAGTCCTCAATTTGGTTTGGTGTCTGAGCCCTGCCTCTGGAGTTGAGTCCCATCTCCTGCCTCATTCCCATTTCTCCTGCTCCTTAATCTTAAGGGGGCTGCAGAAGGGTGGAAGTCCATTTTCTGCCCCTGTTTCCCACTGAGTTTATGGGAATAGGCCCTGCCTAGCACTGGAGGAGTAAAAATCGCTGGATACCTGATCTAAGGTGTCTAGAGGCAGGATGCTTTCATTCTCTGGGTTAGTAGGTGAGATGAGTTGGAAGCCTGGTGCCAGCTTTGCCTTTACCTGAAACTGTTGTAATCTAGAAGACTCAAACTTTATTAAGCGGTTAAACAATCAAGGGCCAAAGATTAGCAGCAAGACATCTATTAAAGGTCCTAGGAGAGGTAAAAACCAGGTGAGACTTCAGAAGGCACTTTTGATAGTTGACCAGATATAGCTGGGGTCTGTGCCCTAATTATATCTGTGTAACAAGGTAGCTTGCTCATAGACCTTTTGAATGTTAATCCCAGCTTGTCTAGAGTTGTTAATATGTGTGCAGCGGGTTTTATTAATAACTTCACAGACTCCACCTTGTTCAGCTAGTAAACAATCCAACGATAGTCTGTTATGGAAAACTACATTTGCCAAAGAGTTTAAGACTCTTAAATTCCCTTTAATGCCTGACCTGTGTTGGTGGCTAAGGGTTTGATCAAGTTCCTTAGGGTTGACTCATGGTAAGCAAAGCCACCCCAGGGTGCTGCTAGTCCCATCACTATCCCGATTCCTGCCAGCATTAATTCTACTACTCACTTACTCCTGGTATTCTTGGGTCTTATGGGATTAGACACAGTGGCCCCTGGAGGGTCAAGAATGGCCAACGTACATTCATCTCTGTTCCAAGTTTTGGATATACAAGGGAAAACTGCCCCTAAAAAACAAGTGACTCCCTAGGGAGTTGGGAGCAGTTATGGGGTGTGATTTTTTCCTGTTTATGGCCACAAACAAAAATGAGCCCAGTTGGGCCACAAATAGAGGCTCTACAGGGTGTGATATTTTATACTTTGCTGCCAAGTTGGGTCTACAGAGATATTCTCTCCCCTTGCCACACCCTGGTTCTAGTGAGGGTGGTTGGACAATCCTTGTTTTCCAGAGCGGAGCGGGGAGTACTCCCACCTTCCCAGACTAGGCAGTTGTTTTTCCATTGTATGTTCTCATCCATGAGAAGGCATTGTATATGCTCTCCTTGCTTACACGTGGAATCCCATTTACCTCACTGTGGCCTTGGGAACTTGTCAAGTAGAGTTGGATCAGAGCATCACAGGGAGGCTTCTGCTTTAGTGTCATTAACACAACAGTGGGCACAAAAGACAGAATCATAAGTGCACTGAAGATGGACAGACCCAAATTCCCAGGTCCAGGTAATAGCGGTGGGGAGTTCAGTGGGAAGCCGTTAAGTAGGGGTAGAGTTCCACTTAACTAGTAGGGGTTGGAGTATTTCAGGAGCACTATGGTTATTTAGGAGGTCTGGGGGAATAGTGGTGAGATTTTCCAGATAAGCCAGAAGATAGAACTCTCTATCCTGGGTATGTTGATGACAAATCCAGCAACCATGAAGATGATTCCTCGATGCTATACTTGTTGAAATATTTACTATACAGTTATATTTCTACCCGCACTGAATCAGGGTAATTGGGAGAGCAAACAGGAATGACAGTGACAATATGGTTGTCAAGAATTAAAGTGGCCTCTACACCCAACAAGGACAAAAGAGGTGCTTCCTGAGAGGTTGGCTAAAGTGACAGAAATGAAGTATTACAATCAGGAAGACAAGAAAAATTAAAGCTCCTATTCTGACCCACAGCATCATGTTACCACCTCTGGCTGAGTCTTGATTCTTTTTTTTTTTTTTTTTACATACTTTAAGTTCTGGGGTACATGTGCAGAACATGCAGGTTTGTTACATAGGTATACAAGTGTCATGATGGTTTTCTGCACCCATCAACCCGTCATCTACATTAGGTATTTCTCCTAATGCTATCCCTCCCCTACCCCCCAACCCCCTGACAGGCCCCAGTGTGTGATGTTCCCCTCCCTATGTCCATGTGTTCTCATTGTTCAATTCCTACTTATGAGTGAGAACATGTGGTGTTTGATTTTCTGTTCTTGTGTTAGTTTGCTGAGAATAATGGTTTCCAGCTTCATCCATGTCCCTGCAAAGGACGTGAACTCATCCTTTTTATCGCTGCATAGTATTCCTTGGTGTATATGTGCCACATTTTCTTTATCCAGTTATCATTGATGGGCATTTGGGTTGGTTCCAAGTCTTTGCCATTGTGAACAGTGCCACAATAAACATACATGTGCATATGTCTTTATAGTAGAATGATTTATAATCCTTTGGGTATATACCCAGTAGTGGGATTGCTGGGTCAAATGGTATTTCTAGTTCTAGATCCTTGAGGAATCACTACACTTATTTTAAACAGGCAGCAGAGGTCCTCCAAAGGCTCACAGATGTAGGTCGTGGTGTCCTCCTTTTGTGCCTGTGACTCATAAGAAACAGGTTTAATCCTGCACAAGTGTACCCAAATAGTTATTCCCTGAAGTTTAACAGCAGTGGGGGTACTCAACAACACCCGATATGGGCCTTTTCATTTTGGTTGTAATTAATCTTCAGGGGATCCTTCTTTCCAAGTTTTTAGCAAGGCCAAGTCTCCTGATGGAATAGGGGGGCTAACCATTTCCTTTGTGGGATGTCCTTTTTAATTTCTTCCAGTGGCCTTCTTACTTGCAGACGGCACACTGATTTTGGCCTGGAGGCTGTTGAGTGGGGTACTGCCAACTGAGCACCCCAGATGCCAATCTCAGCACATTTCCTTGAGGTGGGTAACCCTGAGGCAGCTGGGGCCCTAATTTATCAGCTAACAATTGCTTTTTGGCCAGTTCTTTTGGTTTTTGCCTCTTGTTCTGCCCTGTCCCTATTACTGTAAATCCCAAAAGCAATGTCTTAGCCAGAAGATAGAACTCTCTATCCTGGGGATGTTAATGACAAATCCAGCAACCATGAAGATGATTCCTCGATGCTATAATTGTTGAAATATTTACTATAGAGTTATATTTCCACCCACACTGGATGAGTGTAATTGGGAGAGCAAACAGGATTGACAGTGACAGCACGGGGTCTGTTCGGGCCTTAGAGTGGCCTCTACACCCAATGAAGACAAAAGAGGTGCTTCCCGAGAGGTCCCATTGCTACTTTTTGTAACTTTCTCCTATGTCAGGGGCAGACTGAGTAATAAAATGCACACCTAGGAGAACTTTCCCTTCTGGGAGGTCGGGGTCTGTATTAGATTACTTCCTGAGTGCCTCAACTAAACAACCCTGAATTAGAATGAGATTTTCATCTTCCTCCTGAGTTATTTTTCTCACTTTAACTGGCTTAATCACATACTGTTTCATGCTGTCTATGAAACAAGTTAGCATATGATTTCTGCATTCAAGATCTTGAGATCCTCTCTGGTCATTCGACTGAGGGTCCAGAACTGCATCTCCTCCCACACGATAAATGGCACGGCCTGGCTTACATGCAGCCACCCCATCTGCATGTTCCCGCGCAGTACCTAGAATTTGTGTTTTGCCTCTCTAATACAAGTGGATAATAATATCTGCATGTCATGCCAAAGGAAATCAAAAGACATAGTCAACTTAACAAACTCCTCTACAAACTTCCTTGGATCCTCCAAAAATAGACCAAATTTCTCCTTGCATAAAGCCAAATCAGACATGGAAAAGGCACATATGCTCTGATTGTTCCTCCATGCCTGTCAGCTACCTCCCCCTATGGACACAGGTTTGATTTGGGGGGCTGATATGGGGTCTGACTCCTGGTGGTACTGGTTGGGCTTACTTCCTCAGGCAGTGGGGGATGTGGGCCAGGGCTTGTTGGATAAGGAGGAGAGGTGCCTGATGACCTTGGGGTGAAATCCTGCACTGGAGAACTGGTAGGGCCCACCTCAGAACAAGGGGACTGAGAAGACTCCAAAGGAGGGGACACAGGTCTCCTAGTGGGCGCCTCTGGGCCTCCTAAGGGGAGCAGCTAGGAGGGGATCATCCAGGATATCAGGTGTGGCTTCTGGGTGCCTGGGAGTATCACGAGCTAGACTCTACAGCTAGCCCCTAAGTTAGGATCCTGGTAGAGGGCCACAAAAGCCTGCATGTAGGGAACTTCTTCCCGTTTTCTTTCCTTTTTACAAAACAAGTCTAATTGTACCATGTCATTACAATGTAAAGAATCATGTTTAGGCCAAATCTGTTGGTTTGCCAATTTGTATTGAACTCAAACATTATTGAAATAGTAAGTTAGCTTTTTTTTTCTTTTTCCACTTGTCTAATAATTTGAACTTATTCCAATTATCTAAAAGTCACCCCCATGGTGAGTTTTTGGGATGCTTGCTGTGGTCCTCATTTCTAATAAGGATCTCTACAGGGGATTTCAGTTAGCCTAAGCTTAGCTAACTAAGCTAACTAAGTGCCTAGGCACTTTTCGCTTTTAATTTTCCACTTTCTACAAAATATAGAGAGCAAGGTGTTACCAAAGCAGATTACGAGCTACAAATGGGCAGTTGGATGTTGAGCCTAAATTTCACAGAAAGTGAGGGTTGGACAGAGAGATGGACTAAACAAATACTGACTGTGGAAGGGAGGAAGAGAAGGGTTAAAGAGCATTGCCCAAAGGGAGACCTCAGAGGCCCTGACCTGTTGGAGAACCTACCCGGTAGTGGAAACATCGAAAAAAATATTTGGGTGGCCACTTGTCTACTGCCATGCAGGGGCTGTCCATCAGGCCGGGGGCCTGGGAACTCCCAGTTATTTTGGCCAACAGGGGCTTGCGAAAGGCAGTTGTAAGACAGCACACAGGAAGGGGCTAACAACTGGCTACTGTGAAAATATAGGTTAGTACAAAAATAATTGCAGTTTTTGCCATTGAAAGTAATGGCAAAACCCGCAATTACTTTTGCACCAACCTAATACTATTTCTAATCTTAGGGCAGAAAAAGGAAAGACCCTAAAGGGAGGGTCTCACCCATAATCCTAGAGGGATTGTCAATGCTAAAGACCCCAGAGCATCCAGGGGTGGCCAGAATACCAATGCTGAAAACTTGGAATGTTTGAGTTTCAGCCAACGAGGGTCCCCTCACCAAGGCTGAAAATCCTGGGGCACCCAGGAGGCAGCTAGCAGTGAACCCAAGACCACGTTGGGGTCACATAACAACGTGACTCTGGTGCCCCAGGGTCAACACAACAGGGGACCTCTCACAACCACGTGGCCTGCCTTAAACAACTGCCCACACACAATTAGCAGAAAATTAAAAGCAAACATAATATTGCACATGTTTAAGGACTGAAAATAAAATGACTGGTGGAACAGTACAATGGAGTCAGGAGAGAAAAGGGCTGGGGAAAGGGGTGACAGGGGTGTGCTTTGAGACTCTCAAACAGTGAGGGACTTCTAACCAATCACCTAGCCAAAGGCTTTTATTTTATTCCCTAGTTCTCCCTATACGATGGGAGTGGGGGCAGAAGGGACATTCACGCAGCCACCAGAGCAGAAATGTTGCCAACTGATCTCCCATGTGCGACCTGGGTGAAAATCTCTCCAGAATCCCTCAGCATGGGTGGGCTCAGCAGCTGCCGATGGGAGGGGCCTGCACGGGGTTGGTAACTTTCCAGCCAGCTAGGCGGAGTGACGGGTGTCAAGCAAGGCCTTGGCACTATGGCCGCTTACCCATCTGCTCGGCTCTGCTGCCTACCAGGGAAAATGATGGCTGTGAAAAGAGCTTTGGCTAATGTTAGCGCTCAGGTGCTGCAGCTCTGCTTCACCACCTCTCGGTTCATCATCCTGCTGGCTGCTGCCTCACCGACCGCCTTGCCATCTCTCATGCCATCTTCTTCCTTTGCTCCACACTGGGCACCAAGCTGATGCAGGGCAGGTGAGCCCCAACGTGGGGCTTAGCCTGCAAGTGTTCTTGGCTTTGCCCAGGAAAGAATTCAAAGGCAAGCCAGGGATAGAAGAAAACAGCTTTATTGAAGAGGCAGTGTCACAACTCCAGTGACTGCTCCTGCAGAGCAGAGCTACCCTGTAGGCGAAGAGTAGCAGCTCAGGGCAGTTTTGCAGTCATATTTATGCCCACTTTTAACTGCATGCAGATTAAGGGATGGTTTATGCAGAAATTTCTAGGAAAGGGGTAGTAACTTTTGGGTCATTGTATCATTGCCATGGAAACAGGTGGTAACTCCTGGGTGTTGCCATGGCAATGGTAAATTGACATGGCACACTGATGGGCGTGTCTGATGGAAAGCTGCTTCCATCATGGCCCTGTTTTAGCTAGTCATCAATTTGCTCCAGTGTCCAGGCCCCTCCTCTGGAATGTAGTTCCACCTCCTACCTCATTGGGACAGCTAGTGGAGAGGAGAGGACTTGCAATGTTGGAAACAGGCTGTTTGCTCCCCGGGCTCCAAGTGGGTGGAGGGTGTAGAGTAGGAGCCCACTTCTGCTTCCAGGGAAGTATGCATTTGAATCCTGGCCCTGGGGCTTACTAACTGTGTGACCTTCAGTAAGTTACTTAATTTCTCTGTGCCTTGCCTATGAGCTGTGGACCTGAACAGGGTTCTTAGAAGCTCCCAGCTGCTCCATCTGGGTCCTCTCCTCTCTTGCTGTTGCTCCATTGGGTCCATTACTCTGACCCTTGGTTCAGCTGCCAACCCCAGTGGCCTCAGCCACCAGCTCCTGGCTATTCTGACACCCTGCTCAGCAGATAAAGCCTTTGATCTATAGTGTCCCAGTCTAGGGTCCTGGTCCCTGCCTTTGCTGACCTTTCCAGCCAAGCATGGTGGGTTGCAGTGTTCATTTCACCCCTGGACCTATAAACTAGGTCATGGTACAGATGAGGTGGACTGACATTATGTGCAGACCCTCAACCAGCTGCAACTTCCCTCTGCCCCACTAAAGAATGTGAGGGAGAAAGTGAGGGGTGCTGAGTGTTTTGTTCTGCCCTGGAAGAACCCTTCCCCTGAGACTTACCCGGAAGCTGGAAGGGGTGGGGAGCAGCAGATGCCCAATGGAGAAGACACTTCTGACTCTATGTGCTCAAAGAATTGATCTTTCCTATTTTTGAAGTCAAGGTTCAGAGGGCTAAGTTTAATCCAGAGAAGGTTTTACATTTGGTTCTTAGACAAGAGTGAGGTCAGCAAGGGCTAATGGGGACTGTGTTCCATCTCCTGAAAGTATTCAGTAGGTGCCCATAGCAAGCCTTTGACAGCGAAGCCCATAGATGTTCCAGGTCTCCATGCAGAGGGGTAGATGTGAAATCTCTAATGCAACTCCTGCCCTGCTCTGGTTTCTTCTCCATACCCCACAGGATGCTCTGAATCTGCCACAGCCTCCCTAAGTCAAGCATTCAGAGAAAAGATGGCCCAGAAGCCAAAGCCACATGGGACACAGGCATCTTTTCAATGGGGGTCTTGGCTCTGTCTACATTTGGAGGAGAATCCAAGGAGACCTGTCTGACTGTGGAAACCAAGCTTCCCTACTCAGATCTCTTAATATAATCCTGGGCCCTTACTGGAGATATGGAACTTTCAGCCTGGCCTACAAGGCCCTTCCCATCCTGGTCACAGCCTCTGCCCCAGGCTCACCTTACTCCACTGCTCACCTGTCATCCTATCCACCCACAGGTGTCTCCTGATCATGCTGACCTCCCACCCCAGGGCCTTTGTACACACAGTTCCCTACACCTGGATCGCTCTCCCCTCTCCCTTTTCACCTGGAAAACTCCTGTTTATCTTTCAGTAATCAACTTAAATATCACCTTTTTGGTGAAGCCTTCTCAAACCTCCCTACCACCTCTGCACTAAGATGCAGTTTCACATGTGTTTGTATGAATTTTTTGTGGTAGAATGCCTCTCTTCCATTGTAGTCTAGTCTTTGGGAGGAAAGAATCACATCTGTTTTTACTCACTGTTGTATCCCCAGCGCTTGGCACAGTGTCAGCACAGAGCGGGTACCCAGTAAAGACGGGCGAATTCATGAATGCACCATGAGTTTCAACAGTGGTCACTGGAAACGGATAAGGCTGCATTGGGGGAATGTGCCACCTTCGTTAACATGCTTTCTGGTAGTCTCACCAGCTCGGGGAATCCCAGAGCTGCAATGTGCTTAGAGGGCAGTTTGGGAAATCCAAATTAAAGCAAGCAAAGAACGACACATGAGTGTCAAGATCAAGAAAGCACAAAAGAGTCTCCGAGGGGGCGGGAAGATGGAGATGTCAGGATGAACCGATCTCCTTCTCCCTACCACTGCCAGCCCACCCCAGTCCACAGAAGCATTCCTCCAATGCATATTTGGCACTGCGCAGAGTCCACCAGTCACCTCCCAACACATTCTTCCACATTTCTTTTGCTAATAGAACCTTTGGTTCAAGTGTTTATATGACTGCCCAGAACAATTACTAATACTACAATTTCCCAGCATCCCCTGCAACAAGATGTGGTCATGTGGCCATAAACCAAAAAGCATCTGAGACAGGTCGCAATCAATTTAGACTTTTGTTTTGCCAAGGTTAAGGATGCCTGCCCAAAAGGCAAGTCTGTGCCTTTGTCCAACGATGATTTTGAGGGCTTCAATATTTAAAGGGGAAAGGGTGAATATTGTGGAAAGAGGAAAATTTTTTAAAAGGTGTTGGTAAGCCGGGCACAGTGACTCACGCCTGTAATCCCAGCACTTTGGGAGGCCAAGGCGGGTGGATCACTTAAGGTCAGGAGTTTGAGACCAGCCTGGCCAACATGATGAAACTCTGTCTCTATTAAAAATACAAAAATTAGCCTGGCGCGGTTGCGGGCACCTGTAATCTTAGCTACTTGGGAGGTTGAGGCAGAAGAATCACTTGAACCCAGGAAGTGGAGGCTGCAATGAGCTAAGACAATGCCACTGTACTCCAGCCTGGGCAACAGAGCAAGACCCCATCTCAAAAAACTAAAATAAAAAATAAATAAAAGTTGTTGGTAGATAAGACACAAATGGTTGCATTCTTTTGAGTCTGATCAACCTTTAACTGAATACACAATTTACATGGGAGGTGGGTAGAGGAATAGTCACTTATGCCTTTGTCTGCTCAGTGAATCTGCATTTTTCCATCAGAGGGAGCAATCAGATATGCGTTTGTCTCAGGTGAGCAGAGGGATGACTTAGAGTTCTGTTCTTTGTCCTGCACCTGTGAAGATGAGCTATCAATTTACATTGTCAGGGTGAAATGCAACAGAATACAATGGGACACAGGTTTGCACCTGCACAGTTCCCAGCTTGATTTTTTCCCTTTGGCTTAGTGATTTTGGGGTCCCGAGATTTATTTTCCTTTCACATGGCCCAGTTCTGCCAATGATGCTGGAGCAGAAGTTGCATGTGTGTGTGTGTGTACACATGGGTGTGTCTTTGTGTACATGGATGCACACATGTGCAACCTCTGGATTGTGCCTTTAAAGTAAAAGACCATGCCTTCCACAGCTTGGGCTTTGCCACTCACTGGCTGAGTGACTCTCTATCAGTTACTTCACCTCTCTGAGCCTCAGTGCCCTTGTTCATAAAAGCGGGAGGACAGTAAGAGCCTCTCTCTTGTGAATTCAACATTTCAGGCAACCTCTGAGCAGCCCAGAATAGACAGAGACAGCCTCTCACCCCCCACATTCTAGATATCAGCTCTTCATTAATTCAGCCTAAGGGCTTATTGGTGCATAATACTGTTGATTTGTGCTAAATTTACATCTGCCAGAACCTTTTAGGCTTATTCTCTCAATCTCAGCTTAAACATCACTTTTTTGAGAGACCTTTCATAATGCAACTTAATTCTTCTGTTATGTTTCAGAGCTCCTTGGACAGCCCCTCTGTGGACAACTTTACATTTTGCCATCATTACTTCTTCAGTGTCCTGACTTTCTTCTGCCTTCATGAAGGCAGAACTCTTGTTTTCCTATGCTTGGTCTCTCCAGACACTTGCCCGCAGAGCTGGACTTACAACAGGCACTCAAGAGAAGCTTGCGAATGAATGAACAAATGGAACAGGTGGCCGGCCACACCTTCCCCACTGTGGACATAAATAATGGGCTTCGTGCACTGATGCTCAGAAACTTCCTCTCATATATGTATTCTTCCACTCTCCTGCATTTTTTAAACTCCTACTATGCACCAGCCCCTCTGCTAAAAAACAGTGGGGAGAGGACGGGGTGTGGTCCCTCGTACAGGATGCACACAGGCAGGTGAGAACATGGCCTGCAACACCACCAGCCAGTTAACCAGCCACAGCTGCAGTGAGTCCGCGAAAGGTCAGATGACCCTTGTGGGGACTGGAGACCACGGATTGGCATTTGGCAAAGGTGTGTGGAGTCCCCACTGCCTGAGCTGGAACTCCAGCGAGGCTACTTCCTGTCTGTGACCACTGCTCTGTGCCTCACTCTCTGGACTGCAAAATGGGCTCTCATGAGGAGTGAGTGGGGGGAGGGGTGAAGCGCCCGGCACTGGGCCTGGGATGGGGGAGGGCCATCCCTGTCCATTTTCACTGGTGTCACAAGGACAGAACACCCACATGTCCTCGGCCAGCCAGGAGTCCTCACTGGGCAGATGGGAAACTGTCACCTCTCAGGGGACTGGGGTTTCCTTTGTCTCCTTTGGAGACGCCCCTCCCAGAAACATCCCAAAGACTTCCCCACCTCAGGGGTTCCTAGCTGCCTCAGGTTAGGGCAGGCCCAGTCCACAGAGCAGGGGAAGGGGGAGGGAAGGGACATCTATGAAGCCACTGATGAGGAGGACAGTGGTGGCTATGGGGACCCCGCCCATCACACCCTCCGAGAGAAACCTCTGGGCAGGTGGCCCAGGGGCCGAGTCCTCCTCACCACAGGACACACCCTGGCCCTTGTCACTAGTGGAGTCATCAAATAAATCCAACATTTAGAAAGGGGCCTGCAGAGGACACTTTCCTGAAATTCAACAATAATAAAAGAGAAAAATGGACCGGCTCTCTCCAGACAACCACTGCCAGACAGGTAATTACGCCGCTCCTGTACTGAGCTGGGAGGCTGGTGGCAGAGCCACCTGCCCAGGTAATTCATCAGTGTAGATTTATGGACTCCTCGAGAGCCACCTGCATGTGATCTCCGTCCGCGTTACTCTCGGCACACCTCTATTTAGATCTTGTCAAGATCACTGCTTTTCATGGCATCCCTGAGTGGGGAGGCGGGCACCACACTGGTGGCACAGCTGAGTATTGATTTGCTGGCAATGACCCAGAGAAAAACAGTCCACTCAAATGAACTGGTTCTTTCCAACTGCCCAAGACCTCCCCAGGACCTTGCTCTCCCTTGCGACTTGCTGAGCTGCTGGGTCCATGCCTGGTTGATGGGGGACCAAGGTTCTGGAAAAGCACCATCTGCCTGACTGGTCTTCTCTGGGCATAAACTAGGCATGAATTCACACACTTCCCCCAACTTCTTTTTATCATAGCTTCAGAAACCATCTTGTCAACACATAACCTAAAAAATTGTTCATAAGATGCCCCTTTAGTGGAATATGCACAATGATGGTGGGAAGGGAGGCAGAGGAGCTGTGCCTCCATCCCCAGATACCCCTCTCCCTGCAGTTGCAACTCTCTGGACGCCCCCGCTAGGAGTCTGTGAGAGCAGAGTTGCCTTTTTAATCTGAGCTTCTGGGTGGATTTGGAAAATCAGGAGGGGTCTTGCTAAATTGCCCCTGGCCACAGCTTTTGAACAGCTCATCTTTAAAAGCCTCCTCTGCGAGAGTTGGCATTGCCAGCTCCCTTCGAACACAGACCTTGTCTTCACTTTTGTTCCCCCACAGTGCCAAGCACAGTGCCAGTGCTTAGTGAGAACTTGGGGAAATGCTGGTTGAATTGCACAGACCTTGAAACAGAAATTGAACACGCCCTCAAAGTTTGCATCTGAGCATGGAAGAAAACTGTTTGTAAATCAAAATCCTTTTCTGTGGTCTCCGGAGAGCACAGCATTTAAAGAAAGACTTTGGCAAATCCTTTGGTAAAGTGTAAAATTTCTTTCTACTGTCAATAGCCCTTAATCCAAAGCTGGGTTCACCTCTCTCTCTCTCTCTCTCTCTCTCTCTCTCTCTCTCTGTGTGTGTGTGTGTGTGTGTGTGTGTGTGTGTTGGGGGGGTGAGTGTGTGTATGTTATGAGTCAATCTCACTGTTCAGTTTTGTATTTCAAAACTCACCTGATCGCTAAAATTTATTGTAACCCCAAATTCAACATTTGCAGCACTTTTACTGTCATTTCCAACAGGTGCAAAACGGTGAAAAATCTGAGTCATCAGATGCACATGCTCCCAGGTAAGGTCAAACAAGGTGACACTCTGCCTTCTTGTCTCAGCTCTCGTGGGTAACCAAACACCTTTCCCAGGTCTATTTAGGGCCATGCATGTTGCATTTTTGTGCTTTTTGCTCGTGATGTTGCTATTTAAAATGGTCCCAAACAGTGCTGACGCGCTGCCTAGCGTTCCTGAGCACAAGAAGGCTACGATGTGCCTCACTGAGAAAATACTTGAGTTGAAGAAGCATTGTTCAGGCCTGAGTTGAGATGCGTTGTTGGTGAGTTCAAGGTTAATACATTGACAATACTAAGACAGGATAGTCCCCTGACCCTTTCACAGGCCGGAACTGGAGTACAGTGGCTCTGGGTCCAGCCAGCCACTTTGGTGCCAGCAGGGACAAACTTAACTCACTCCAACCCGCTGGGCTCAACCCCTCAGGGGAAGGAGTACACAGCGAGTGGGTGCTGAGGGCGGGGCCAACACTTTTGGGCTCCAGCCCCACAGCAGCATCTAGGGGTGTGTTCAAGTTACTACTCTTTTAGCTTTGCCATCCGCAGATGGCTTAAATGTTAAACAGCTCAGTGAAGAGTCAGTGTGACAGCCTTTTTGGGCTCCCGCACCCAGGGCAGCCAGCATCCAGGAAGAATCAGGTTAGGTGAACAGTTTGAAGGGCGATGGAGGTGAAGAATTTTTTTAAGAGGTGGAAGTGGCTCTCAGCAGAAGGGGAGCTGGAAAAGGTATGGTGCTGGAAGAAGGTGATATTTCCCTGAAGCCCACCATCTCTGGCCGGGCTCCTCTCTGAAGTCGTGCCTTCTGAAGTTAAACCATGTCTATTCATAGTCTCCAAAGCTCAGTTGCTTCTTCTCTGCTCCATGTTTAGCTGCCTGTCTCTCTGCCAGCTGAGGTCTGGGGTTTATATGGGCACAGCATAGGGGGCTGGGGCAGGCCAAAAAGGTAACATTTGGGCAGGAAAACAGGGATAACAGTCCTCATTTAGGACCTCAGTTTCCATGCTTGAGGGTGGGGCCTTTGCCAAGGAACCGCCCTCTTCTACCCAGTATTTCACCACCTCCTGTCCGTATCAATACTGTATAATATTAAGTAAATGGTGTTTCAACAGAAATAACCATAAAACAAGGTTATGCATTGATCGATTTACTTTTGTGAGAAACTGCCAGAGTGACTGTATCATTTTACACAGAGTAACTGTATCATTTTATAGACAGAGTGACTATATCATTTTACAAACTTTTCCAGACTGTCTCACTTTAAATGCAATGAATGAAGTAATCCACTTCTTCACAAACTCACTAACATTTCCTATTGCCACTGTTTTTTTATTTTAGCCAATCTGATAGATGTGGAGTAATATCTCACTGTGGTTTTACTTTATATTTTCTTAATGGCTGATGATGTTGAACATCTTTTCATGTGCTTATTTTTCATCTGGAGTGCACCAGCTCTGATATACTCCTCAGTGAAATGTGTCTCTTCATGTTGTGAAAATAAACAAAGATCAACAAATGAGAAAAGCAAAGGCTATTTATTCTGAGCTTGCTAGAGAAACGGAGTCAGCCACCATCACTTGCATTTTGGCAGAGACTCAAAGGCAGGCAGAGGAGTGGAGAGGCTTATAGTGGAAAACGGGAAGGCTTCAGGTTTATCCTGATTGGAGGCTCCTGGCATGGGAAAGCTGTAGACAGGCAAACTAGGAACAAGGAATCCTATGTGATTGGTTAGGAGAGCACATTTGAGTCACTCTGGTAGGTTCTATGATGATGGAGGCAGGGACAAAAATTAGGGAAGCTGTCAGTTTCTAATCAAGTCCTGGCCCTTTTGGGCCAGATGTTGCAGAAGTGATTGTTTAGCTTCCTGGATTGTCACTAGAGATAGCAATTTGGCTTCCTGCAAGTCTGACTAATGGCCGGCTGGCTTCCTGAGTTGTTTGTTGCAGGCTTCCTGGGCAGGTTGCTGCAGGTTGTGGGCCAAAGTTCTATTTTTACATATGGCCTGGCCATTGTCCATTTGTATATTCAGTCTCTCAATGCCCTTCACCCTTTTTAAAACTAGATTTATTTGGATTTTTTTTTTTTTTACACTCTTGAGTTTTGAGAATTCTATTTACAGGTTAGATAAAAGCCCTTTGTCGGATGAGTGCTTTGCAAATATTTTCTCCCAGTCAGAGGTTTGTCTTTTAATCCTTTCCACCAATCTTTTGCAGAGTAAAAGTTTTTAAATTAATGATGTCCAGTTTATCAAATTTTCCTTTTATGGATTGTTCTTTTGATGTCAAATCTTTTTGACCTTTTCACCTGGTCCTAGGTCCAGAGGATTTTCTTCTATTTTTTTTCCTAAAACTTTTATAGTTTTATGTTTCACATTTAAGTCTGTGATCCATTTTGAGTTAATGGATCCATTAGAGGTTTAGGTTGAGGTTTGTTTACCTATTTGGCTTATTGATGTCCAATTTCTCCAGCACCATTTGTTTAAAAAACTTTCTTCCTTCTTTTGAGACACAGCCTCACTCTGTCGCCCAGGCTGGAGTGCAGCGGTGCAATCATGGCTGACTCGGAGTAGCTGAGACCACAGGTGCATGCCTCCACACCCAGAAAACTATCTTTCTTATTGAATTATTTTTGTACTTTTGTCAGAAATCAGTTGGATATATATGCATGGGTCTATATCTGGGTTCTCTATTTTGTTTCACTGATATTTGTGTATATGTTCACCGACACCGTGCTGCCTTGATTACCCTAGGTATATAGTAAGCCTAATGTCAAGTATAGTGATTTTCCCACTTTATTCTTTTTTTAACATTGTCTTAGTTAGCATCTTTACTATGACGAGTCTTCCAAAATAAGCATTGTATGTCTTTCCATTTATTTAGGTCTTCCTTGATTTATTTCATCAGCATTTTGTAATTTTCAACATGCAAGATTATATACATGCTTTGTTACATTTATAGCTGAGAATTTAATTTTCTTTTGGGCAGTTGTAAATGACATTGTGTTTTTAATTTTGGTTTCCATGTCTTTATTATGAATATATAGAACTGTGATTGAGTTTTCTGTGTTGATCTTGTCTTGTATACTGTGACCTTGCTTAACTCCACTTATTACTTATAGAGGTTTTTTGTTTCGTTTTGTTTTATAGATTCCTTGGGGTTCTTAACGTAGATAATCGTGTCTTCCACAAATAAGGACAGTTTTATTTCTTCCTTTTCAGTCTGTATGCCTTTTGTTTCCTTGCCTTGCCTTATTGAGCTGTCTATTTTTTATTACCATTACTATCATTATTATTACTATTACTATTATTATTTTGAGACAGAGTCTCGCTCTGTCACCCAGGTTGGAGTGCAGTGGCGTGATCTTGGCTCACTGCAACCTTCACCTACCAGTTCAAGCAATTCTCCTGCCTCAGCTTCCCAAGTAGCTGGGATTACAGGCACTTGCCACCACACCCAGCTAATTTTTGTATTTTTAGTAGAGATGGGGTTTCACTATGTTGGCCAGGCTGGTCTTGAACTCCTGACCTCAGGTCATCCACCCACCTCAGCCTCCCAAAATGCTGGGATTACAGGCGTGAGCCATCACACCTGAACTACTGCACTGTCTAGAATTTCCAGTACCATGTCAGATAAGAGTGGTGAGAGCACACATCCTTGACTTGTTCCTGCTTGTAATGCGACATTAAGTCCCATTACACGTGAAGTCTTTCACCATCAATACAATGTTAGTTATAATGTAAGGAATTTGTTGTTGTCGTTGTTGTGGTTGTTGATTTTGTTTTTTTGGTAGATGTTCTTATTACCTTAAGGAAATTCCGTTCCATTCCTAGTGTGCTGAGAATTTTTGTCATGCTGACCTTGGCAAATGTTTTCACTCCATCGATTGATATGATTATATAATGTTTCTTCCTTAACATGTTAATATGGTAGATTATATTGTTTGATTTCTGAATATTGAACCAGCCTTGCACACCTGTAATTTATCCTACATGGTCAAAGTTTATAATTATTTTTATACATTGCTGGATTTGACTTGCGAACACTGTATTGAGGATTTTTGCATCTAAGTTCAAGAGAGATATTGGTCTGTAGCTTTCTTTTTGTAGGGTGTTTATGTGTTTTGGTATCAGGGTAATATTAGCTCATAAATGAGTTCGAATATGCCCTCTCCTCTTCTGTTTTCCGCAAGAGATTGTGTGAAATTGGTGTTAATTCTTTAAACATTTGGTAGAATTCTCAAATCAAACCATATAGTACTGGAGATTTCTTTTGGAGAGGGCTTTTAAATTATGAATTAATTTTTTAAAGGATCAGTTATAGAACTAGTTATACTTTTTCCGTCCATTTGCTTTCAATCTACCTATATCATTTGGGATGTTTTCAACCATTATTCCTTTAAATATTCTTTTATTCTCTTTTTTTCATCTCTCCTCTATTTCATCTTGGCTGAGTTTTAGTAGTTTGTGGTTTTTGCAGAATTGCTTGATTTCTTCTAAATTGTCCAGTTTATGGCTGTGAAATTGTTCCTGTTATTACCTTACTCTAATTTTAGTGACTGCAAAGTGATGTAATCTCTCTGTTTTATTCTTGAAATTGGTTATTTGTGTCCTCTCTGTTTATCTTTGTCAGTTTTTCTAGCGGTTTGTTTTATTTTTTTCAAAGTACTTGCTTTTTGTTTCATTAATTTCCTCTACTTTTTTATGTTTTTAAATTCATCAATATCAGCTCTTTATTTTATTCTTCCTTCTCTCAGTATATTTTTTCCTTTTCTTTTTAGTTTTTTGATATTTAAGAAGTTTCTCTTTCCTACTTTGAGCATTTAGTGCTATAAATTTCCCTTTCAACACTATTCTAGCTGCATCCAACATATTTTGATATATTGTATGTTCATTTTTATTTAATTCTAATTATTTTTTCTGTAGGACACTCTCTTTGACTCATACATTATTAGGATGTATATTGTTTAATTCCCAAGTGTTTGGAGCTTTTCCTCTTGTCTTTCTGTTATTGATTTCTAGTTTGATTCAATTAAGGTCAGAAAACACACAGAAATCATAGGATTTGAGTTTGGGTTTATGGCCCAGGATATGGTCTATATTGGTGACTATCTCATGAGTGCCTGAAAAAAATATATATTCTACTGTTGTTGGGTATAATGTTCTGTATGTGTCAGTTAGATCCTGTTGGTTGATGGTATTGTTGAGCTCTTTCATATTTTTGTTTATTTTCTTTATAGTAGTTATGTCAATTGCTGAGAGTAGGGTGTTGATCTCTCCATCTTCAATTGTAGATTTGTTTATTTTTTTTCTTTCAGTTCTGTCAACTTTTACTTCATGTGTTTAAGCCTCTACTGTTTGGGGCCCTCACTGGATTACCCTTTGTCATTGTAAAATGTCCCTCTTTGTCTCCAGTGATTTTATTTGCTCTGAAGTCCCCTTTGCCTGATATTAATATAGCCACCCCTGCCTTTTATTTCAATGAGTTTTTGCCTTATATGTCTTTTTCCATTCTCTTGCTGTCAATCTATCTATATCATTTGGGATGTTTTCAACCATTACCCCACAGGTCCTTGAGAGTTTATTTATTTTATTCATCTCTTTTTTCTTTGGTGTTCAGATTGGTAAATTCTATTGATCTGTCCTCCAATTCACTGTTTCACTGTTTTGCCATCTTCACTCTACTAGTAAGCCCATCCAACAAATCTTTACTTTGTTACTATATTATCTTTCAATTCTGTAATTTCCATTGTTCTTTTTAAATACATTCTATTCCTCGCTATGATGATCTATTTCTTCACTTGCTTCTTGAGAGCTCATAATTTCTTGTTGAATCATCCATATAATGGCTGCTCCAAAAGCCCATCACCAAATTCCAACATCTGATTTATCTCAGTGTCGGCAACCACTGACTTTCTTCTAATTCATGTTGTGAATTTCCTGGATCTGGGCATAACAAATAATGTTTATTATATCCTGAACATTTTGAACATTATATTATGAAACTCAGGATACCACTTGATCCTCTTTTCTAGCAAGCAGTCCCTTACTGAGATGCAGTGTAAGGGCTGGGCGGGGACATCTGATCAGCCTCCTGCTGTGCTTCAGCACCACCTTGGCAAAAGTGGAGTGCCAGCCAGGTATGGTGGCTCACGCCTGTAATCCCAGCACTTTGGGAGGCCAAGGCAAGCAGATCACTTGAGGAGTTTGAGACCAGCCTGGCCAACATGGTGAAACCCTGTCTCTACTAAAACATTTATACAAACATTAGCTGGGCATAGTGGCGCATGCCTTGGTGTGTGCCTGTAGTCCCAGCTACCTGGGAGGCTGAGGCAGGAGAATCACTTGAACCCGCGAGGCGGAGGTTGTGGTGAGCCTAGATTCTGCCACTACACTCCAGCCTGGGTGACAGAGTGAGACTCCATTTAAAAAAAAAAAAGTGGAATGCCTACTAACACTGTTTGTTCTAGATGGGTAGCGGGGGAGCTCAGCTCCCCTACTGGCACACCTGATGCCTTGTTAGTGAAAGAGGGGCACCAATTTGCACTGCCTTGTCTCCAAGTGTGGATGTAGGCTCAAATCCTTGCTGGTCTCTGCTGACACCAGAGGAGAGGAGATGGGAAAGCAAGGGCCAGTCTCTCCTCCAATTATCTCACTACACCTTGTTGATGCCAGGTGTAGGCTCGGATCCCTGCTGAGATCCGAGGCAGGGGCAAGGAGGGTGGGGTGGCAAATAATCCTGCCTCCCTGCACCACCCCATTCTGCCTCATTGATGTCAACTCAAGGCTGCAGTGTGAGTGTTCCCAAGAACCAGGCAAAATCTTCCTTGTCTTTTATGACACAGCCCTGGAAGTCACATAATGTCCCTTCTACTGGGTCCTATTGACATGAGGGAAATGGAGAGAGGGAAGCAGCGTGCCAACCAGTTTTGCTTCCCACCACCTTGTTCCATGTCATTGATGTCAGATGAGGGTGGAGGCTCAGCTCTTCACTGAGCCTCACTGATACCGGGGTGGGTGGGGGAGACCAGAGTGCTTACAAGCTCTGCCTCATGCTCCCTCACTCAATCTCATCGCTGCCCAGTGTGTGGAGGTCCAGCTCCCAGCTGTTCCCTGCTGAGACCAGGGTGGGAGGGGGCATGTGCAGGGCCGATTAGCCTTGCCTCACACTACCTGGCTCAATCATATTGATGCTGGATGGGTAGAGGTGAGGCTCAGCTCACCACCGGGCACTGCAGACACCACCAGCGGGGACATTTGAGCACCACTGCCTCCTTCCAGGTTAGAGGGTAGTGGAAAATCATCTCCCTGCTTTCCCTGTTGATATCATGGGAGTGTGTGGTTTTCCCTTTGGTGTGGCTAGAATAGGGCAGGTATTGCCAAAAAACAATTTCTGAAAAAAATATTCATGTCTGCAAATTATTTGACACTCATCCATCAGAGAGATAGGGCCTCTGTCACCTTTCCTCAAATCTGGAGTGATCTCAGTGACTAGTCATTTAACAGACTATAGCACAAGTGACACTATGTAACATCCAGGGCTAGGTCATAAAAGACAGTGAGGCTTTTCTTGGTCCTGGGAATACTCATGCTGGAGCCTTGAGCTGCCGTATAAATACTCTGACTACCGTGAGACCATCATGATGAGGAAGTCCAAACTCTTCTCACTCAGAGAAACCACATGAAGAAGCTTTGAGACTACAGTGTGGAAAAGAGAGCTACCTGGTCAGTCCACAGAGGCTCCCATCCCACAACCATTCTGGCTGTAGCCACAGTCCCATTGCAACCTCATGAGGGACGCTGAGCCACAATCACCCAGCCATGACCTAGTCAAAGTCATACAGAAAGGGTGAAGAATAATAAAATAATAGTTATTGCTTTAACTCCATACTTTTTGGAATGATTGGTTTCTCAGCAACCTATAACAAGACCAGAATTTAGTACAAGGAGTGAGGTGCTGTTGTAACAAAAAGACAAAGCCTTAGACATTGTCTTCTGGATCCGGCAACAGGCAGAAATCTGAAGGGCCCAAAGCAGGTCATCAGTGATGACTTAAAGCAAAGTAAGGAAAGTGGTTTTTGAAGCAGGATAAGAAAATATTTTGTTATTAATGATGAAATGATTGGCAACAGTGTGGCCTTATATAACATGGAACATAGAAAAATATTCTAATGAACAAGTTGATCTACCTCAGGAGATTTCCAGGAAGAATTATGAAATTGCCACATGGCTTCTTGCACTGCCTATGACAAAATGCAAGAGGAGAGAGATAAGCTAAAGATTGAATGATGATGTAAATGAGCTAGAACTTGTTGAGTTTGAAAATGAAAGTCTCTCACTCATATTCAAATGGCAAATGATTCTCCAATAAGATCCTCAGGCCAAGGACAAAAGCCAAGAGGGTTGAATTCTTTCCTAAGACCTCAGAATGTCTAAGGTGGTGCCTCAAAGAACTTATAAAACAAAAAGACTTTCTAAGGATATGGAGGGTGGACCTTGCAGATTTTTTCTGTTAATGGGGCTTCTAAGAGTCTCAGAATATTTGTCTGTGACAGTCTCAGAATAGAGAAGGGCTTATCTCAAAGAGATTTCTGAGTATAGCTTTCACCTAATGGAGTCAATTCTAGATTAATTCATAAGAAACCCTCAAAGTTTTTAAAGTAATTGTGGCTTATCATTGGAACCCTGAACTATTACGAGCAGAAAGTAAGTTTTAAAAAAAATACTTCGCTGCAAATATGGGCTGGCATTATCGGCCAGGTCCAGGTTCATTCTGGCTGTGTGCAGTAAATCAATCACTGTGACATAGGTTTTGTGAAAGACAAAAGATTTATTCACAAGGCTGCAGAGCGAGGAGGTGGAAGAACAGCTCTCAAATCCACCTCCCTGAAGATAAGCCTTAGAGATATTTATGGCTTAGGGAAGTAGGGTAGTTTAAGGCTTGGGAAAAGGTGATTGGCATTGGGGAAAAATGAAGCAACAGGTTCGTTCTGTGCATGCATACTCGGGGTTCATGGCATTTCATAGGACATATGTATAGAAAATAGCAGCATTAGCATGATCTGAGGGTGGAGTGTTGGGCCCTCCAACATCAAAAGGCCAACTCTTGGACACATTGCAGGCCCAGTTGAAGGGTTGGTGGTTTCAGCCAGTTTGAGCTGGTTGGAACCTGAAAAACAACTGAAGCGACCATGACCATGGTGACAAATGAATGTTATCTATAAAGTAGCAAATGCAGGTGAAGATTCAGTGTTCAGCGGCAAGGACTTCAGCTACCGCAGCTCTCAGCTTCATGAAAAATAGTGGCGGGAGGGGTAAGCTAGCAACCAAAAGCAAGTGGGGCAGGCAGACCTGATCAAATTAACCCCTCAGTTTCACCAGATCCTATGGAAGGAAGATGCAGCAGGCAAAGCCATCAGAAACAAATTCCAGGAAGTAGGACCTTATCAGGGAACTGCCCGCATGCACTCAGCTTGATTTCTGATTTGGTGTAGACAAGTGGCTCTCATTTTCCCTCTTTTATATGAGAATGTCTATAGGAGCTGTCATATGCCAATCCCTCACTTGCATGTTGGATGTAAGAGGACACAGGTAGCTTGACTCTTCAGCTCACATGACTTCACATTGATTGTCCCAGAGGAACTGCATCTGAGGATTCCCAGTCTGACCTGGACCCGATTTATTATACATGATGTGATCCTACATCTTAAGCCTGAAGCCATAATCGATGAGACTTGCAAGACTGTCTATATGTTGTATGTGAGAAGAAAAAATAATTTGTGGCCAGGGGATGGATAATAGTGATTTAAAAGCAGGCCCACACATTCTCTGATGCTTCTCTCATGAAGAGGTGGGGGTCTCTGTCCCCTCTCTTGAACTTGGGATGATCTTAGTGACTGGATGATCAATAGACTCTACCAGAAGTAACACTGTATGACTTCCAGGACTAAGCTACAAAAAAATAAGAAAGGTTCTTCTTGTCCTCAGGAATAGTCAAGCTGGAGCTCAAGGCTTCTGTGTAAGATTCTGAGGGCTCTGAAGCCACTGTTCTGTGAGGAAGCCCATAGTAGCCTACATGGAGGAGCCACACGGAGAAGCCCTGTGACTGCCTGACCAGCTCCCAGATGCCGCTGACATTCCAGCTCCAACTACCATCTGAATGCATCCTCACAAGGGCCCTCGACCCAGATTCACCCAGCTAAGCCTCTCCTGAATTGCTGACACACAGAAACCATGAGAAAAAAATAAAATCATTATTGTTGTTTTAAGCCCACTAATTTTGGACTGGCTTGGTAGGCAGCTGTAGATAACCAGAGCCTTTGTCCACAGCCTTGTCCCATCTGTGTCTCAGAAGACAGAAAATGGTAACCTTCATTCTTCCATTCACTCAACAAATATTGAAGCATTGTGCTTGGTGTTTGGGATACATCAGTGAACAAAGCACACAAAATTCCCTGTGCACGCTGAACTTACAAAGAACAATGAGTCAGTGACACAGTAGGTAAGAAGATGGCAAGTGGAAGAAAAATCAAACCAGGAAAGGGGAAAGGCAGTGGCCGTAGGGATCTTGGAATAAGGCCTCTGAAGTAACATTGGTGAGGAAAACTTTGAGAAGAATTTTTGAGCAAAGACTAAAGACTAGGGAGCAAGCCCCAAGGATGTCTGGGGAGGGGGGCCCCAGGCAGGGGAGCAGCAAGTGCGAACGCCCTTGGGCAGGACAGGCCTGGGATGTTCAAGGAGAAGCATGGGACCAGCATGGCTGGAGTGAAGAAAGCAGGGGGAGAGTAGCAGGAACGAGGTTGGCAAGTGGCGTTGGGGGAGGGAGACTCAGCTGGTTGATTGTAAGGATGCTGGATTCTTCCCAGATTGGGATGGGATGATTGACATGTTCTGAGCAGATGATGGAAAAGACCTGACAAGTTCACTAGAATCACACAGGGCTACTCTAGCTACACTGTGAGAAGCTGGCTCTTAGGGGAGATGGAGGCAGCAGGAAGAGCAGTTAGGAGGCTGCTGCAATCATTCAGGAGAGAGAGGATGGGGACTGGGAAGGCAACCAGGGAGGCAGCTGAGGAGGTGATGAGAAGTGGTCAGTTGTGGAAATGTTTCGAAAAAGAGATAACAGGCTTGCTGATAGATGTGACATGGTGTGAGAGAAAGAGAGGATTCAAGCACACTCCCAGGTTTCTAGTCTGGGAGGATGAGGGAGTTGCCTGAACTGAGATGAGGGAGATGGTAGGAGCAGTAAGTTGGGAAGCGAGAGGACTAGAGAACGGGATTTCAGTTGGGATATGTGAAGCTTGAGATGCCTGTTGGACACCCAGGTGAAAATGTTCAGTAGGCAGTTGAAGGTACAAGCCTGCACTTTAGGAAAAGGTGTAGGCTGAGATGTGAATTTAGGATCCATCAGCATATGAACAGCTTATCAAGGCCGTGAGTCTGGTGAGGCCCCCAGGGAAGTGAGGGAGGATAAGAAGAGGAACATGGATGGAGCCTGTGTATAGCACAAGGTTTACAAGTTGTGGAGCCAAGGAGGAACCAGCAAAGGAAACAAAGGAGGGACAGCTAGGGAGGTAGGAGGAAAACTAAGAGTCGGGGTGGGGGTTCTGGGAGCAGAGGGGAGAGGGAGTTTCAAGGAGAGGGGAGGGATGGGTTGAGTAAGATGACAACTGAAACTGATCACTGAATGTGACGGTGTAGAGGTCGCTCTTCACTTTCACAAGAGCAGTTTTGGATAGAGAGAAGAGGATGAAATCCTGATATGAGTGTTTTAATAGAAAATGGAAGGCAAGAAGTAGGAGATGGTGATTATAGACAGTGCTTTCAAGGGATTTGACTGTAAAGATAAGCAAAGCAAAGCAATGTGTTTGTAGCAGAGGGTTTTATTTATTATCGTATTGTATGTTTTATTATTTGTGGTTGTAGAAATAAATAGCGGCATGTTTGCACACTGATAGTCATCCAGTGAAGAGGAGAACTTTGATAGTACAAGAGGGAAGGGAGGGTTGCTAGGGTAATGTTCTTGAGCAAACAAGAAAGGATGGGATCTTACACACAAATGGCCTCAGATAAAGATGAATGAGTCTCAGACCTATGATAGATTTTCCCAAGGGTATCCTAACAAAGTGCACATCCTTCCAGATATTTATTTGTGCACAAACCAAAATGAATAGAAATTTTGCGCATCGTGCTGTTCATATTTTTCAGCAACGTTTTCTCTATTCAAAAATGTCATGGAGATCCTCTCATGTTAGTGCATAGAGAACACATTCGATCTTTTTAATGTCTGTTTAGTATTCAATAGTATGGATGCTTCGTTATTTATTTAACGAATCTCCTGTTGGACATTTAGATAGTCTCCGATATGTTCTTTTTGCTTTTTGCTATTACAAATAATGCTGTAGAGAACCTCCTTGCATAAATGCATATCCTTTAGCTTTTCAGAATCGCCAACGTTTAGAATAAAATTGCTGGGTTAAAAGATAGGTGCATTTTGAATTGTGATTGTTGCTGCTCAAGTGTCCTCCAAAAAGACTACTTCAAAACCTCCCCACTAGCAATGTAGGAATGTGACACTTTCAATAGCAGGTTTGTTTAAAGTGAAATTCAACTTGAAAGTGGTGTCAGCAATATAAGTGGTAAACCACTGCCCCTCCTCTCCAGGCTGCAGGAATGTGCTGACCTGGTCTGGTCAGAGAAGCCAGAAAGGCAGAGAATTAAAATAGAAAGAAGAGAGAGGCAGACAAAGAGGGCAACAGCACAGATTTTGGAGACCAATTGGGTGCTCTGGGGCTAGCCTGGCTCAGCTAGTACTTCACTGTGGGGCCTCTGCCATGCACTCAACCTCTCACTGCCTGCTCAGGACAGCCAACAAGACTGTGTGTGGATCCAATGAGGTAGCAAGCATGAAAATGTGATGTCAAGTATCAGGACAGAGACTGTGGCACTCACATTAACCTTCTTTTACTTTTTTTCCAGCAGAACCCCTGTTTCATTGGGAACAATTTCCTCTGCTTAAAAACATTACATTTCCCACCTGGCTGCAGTAGTCACGTGACACAGCTCTGGCCAATGAAATGGGAAAACACTACATTTCTCCACCCCTCCTTTAGGCAGTCATGTGACACACCTCCAACCAATGAAAGGGGAGTGGAGGTTGCCTCGGGGCATTCTGGGAAAGCTCCCCGGAAGAGATGGGAGCCTGCTGGACTTGATTGTGGACCCATGGCTGCCAGTCCTGGCAGTGGACTTGAGGCCCAGTGGGGAGGGGCAGCCACCACGCTGTGACTGCAATGCATCCACACATGCCGAGGCCACCAAGAAGAAATAGGGGAGGAGGCTGGCCCTCGTCCAAGATGGCACCTTGGAGCTGCTGGACCTTCAGAAGCGGCCACTACCAGATGCCCCTTTAGGTGAAAAAAATAAACCCCTAATTTAATTAGGCCTCTGTTGGTCAGGTTTCCATCATTCTGGGCTGAGTGCCATTTCTGGGTCTTCCACTGATGCACCATGAGACCTTTCTGCAATCAGGCAACCTCTCTGGGTTTCTCTTTGTTCATATGTTAAATGAGGGTATCGAACCAAGAGTTTTTTACATAATTTTTTTTGTAATTTTAGGAGAGTGTAGATTTATGGGAAATTTACAAGAAGGGTACAGAGAAGTCCCTTGTATTCCTTTTCCAGCTCTCCTTAATGTTTACCTCTTAGTTAACTAAGGCTCATTTGTTAAAACTAAGATATCTATTAACTAAACCCCTGACTTTATTGTATTTTTACTAGTTTTTCCCCTTATATATCTCTTTTCTGTTCCCAACTCCCAACAGGATACCGCATTACATTTAGTCGTCTTATGTCCTTACCTCCCCCTTAACTGTGACTGTCTTGCCTTGCTTTTCATGACCTTGGCAGTCTTGAAGATTACTGATAAGGTATTTTGCAGAAATCTCCTTAATTTGGGGTTGCCTGATGTTTTCTTTATGATTAGACTGGGGTTCTGGGTTTGAGGGAAGAATCCAACAGAGATGAAGTGCCTTTCTCATTACATCGTATCAGGTGAGCATGCTATCCACGACTTATCATTGGCGATGTGAAACTCCATCACTTGGTTAAGGTTTGCAGAATTTCTCCACTATAGGGTGCCCCACCCCTTCCCTTCCCACACTTTATTATTTGCAAGCGAATCATTAAGTAAGGCCCACACACAAAAGGTTAGAGAATTAACCTCCACCCCCTAGAGGGGGCAGTATAAATTATTTGAAAGCCTTCTATAAGGAAGATTTGTCCTTTTTCTCACATTTATTTATTTATTCAATTATTTATTTATGTCAGTATGGATTCATGGATATTTATTTTATACTTTATATTTTAATCCAATACTGCATTATTTATGTTCCATCTTTGGGAAATTGTTCCATCTTTGGGAGCTCTCTCGGGTTCCTCTGACCCTTTGCTGTGCCCCCCATCATTTTGTTTTTTGAGCACTTCTTTACTTTCTGGCACTGTTACAAGATGCTCCAGGCTCATCTTTTATCTCCTCTTTCCCAGACATAGAATCTGCCATTTCCCTAAGAATCTAGGATTCCTTTTATTGGAGAATAGTATTAGAAACCAAGATCTGGGTGCTAGACCAAGGAATTTTGAAGGTACTTCCAGCTCTAAACCTTTAGGATTCTAGACTTAGGATAAGAATAACTAAAAGTGATTAGTTTTTGTGGAGAATAAAATGAGATCTGCTATGAATACTAATCAGGTGTTTTTCCCTCCTGTCTTTGGTTTCTGATAATGTGTTTGTTTTTCTTGCCGCCTCCCTCCCCACCCCTACTCAGCAGAAGACATCTGTGGGCTTTTGCTACCCACTGCCTTGTACTCTTTTGCTTGTAAAGTAGTATCCAGAATTTTCTTTGTGAAACTTCCAACCTTTATTCTCAGCCCATATGACTTGAGTGGGGTTAACCCCACCAGCTCCAGTATTGGGCCCTGATTGAATTAAACTAATGAGTACATTCCATGCCTCTGGCCTTTGTAGTTGGTGCAGGGATGGGCCTATGGCCTTTGGAACCAATGGGAGTTGGGCCCAGGAATTTTAATTAGTAAATGGGTGTTAAAGAAAAATTCTTTTGACACTTGTTAAAAATGACAAGGAAGACTGTTTATTCAAGGCTGTTGCATTAGGGGAGAGAGACTAAACTCAACTCCAAATACAGCAAAGGCAGCTGGGGATTTATAGCCAATGGACAGAGTGAGGGAATGGGTACAAAATTACTAAGAGGAACTTGATTAGATATCAAGGGTAGGGGGGTTGTTGCTAAACACAAGCCAAAGTGGAGGCCTAGTGGAGAAGAGGGCTCAGAGGAGATTGACTAAAATCTTGTCAAGGATAGAGTCTTTGTCAGGAGGCAGGGAGGCTCTCTGTTCCCTGTGGGACTCAAGTTGGGCTAGAAACCATCTGAAAACCAGGAAGAAGGTGCCCAAGACTGGCTTTGCATAGAGGAGTGGTGCCAAAATATAGAGAAGGAAGAAGCATCTCCTGATGGCATCATTTGAGTACCTGAGTCAGGCTACACCTGAAAGCCACCCCATTCCTGAGCTATTCAGTAGTACAAATCAATAAGCCCCGTGGCAATAAAAATGCCTGATGGCTGCCCTGTTCCTCTTTTCCTCCAGGAATGTAAATCAAGTTCATCTCCCACTGCCCCATGTCCCCTTTTTCTTCCTCCTACAAGGAAGATCAAGCAATCAAGTCATTTCCATAGACAAGGGCACATTAGCCCCAGACTCACATGACCCAAGCAGCCCTGTCACAGACCACACAGTAACCTGGGGAGCTGCTGAGCCAGCACTGTGACTGATGACTTGCCTTCCTCTGTCAGGAGGCTGGTTTTAGCAGGGGGGTGAGGAAAGCATCATACAGAATCATAGAGTTAAGGTCTGAGCTGAGAGGAGTCTTAAAGATCCTGTAGTTAAATCTTCTCATTCTCAGATATGCAGACCAACTGCAGAGAGGGTGAGTGACTTGCCCCAGGTCACACAGTAATTTAGCAATAGAGGCTGGTCCAGAACCCACATCTCCTGACTCTGATTCTAGTTGCTTTTTCTATTCTGCATGTTCTTCCCCAAAGATGAGCTGTTTCCTCCCCACCCCTTTCTCCTTGTGTCCTCCATGATTCTTGCAAGAGTTGACCCTAAGCAGAGATCTCACATCCTGCTGTGAAATGTCCATGGCACACCAAACACTCCCAGGCACCCACCCATCCCAACCTCCACTTCTTTCTCCAATGTGTCGTTCCTCACCTGCACCCTGACCTCCACCCATCCCTCTGCCACTGCCCCATTGCAGCCCTCATGGGGTGCCACACTGATAGTGGCAGGAGGCAGTCAAATGCCTAGGCAGATAGGGGCAGGTCCCTGATGAAACCTCACCCCAAGCCAAAGACAATTTAAAGCCTGAAAGCCAACCTGCAAGTCAAATCCACAGACTGGATTGAGAACCTGTCTTCCCATTTGGCATACTTTCCTCTTATTGATCCCCACCCTTCATCTATTTTACATATACCTGTCCTTTCCTAATTGTTTTTTACACTGTCATGCCCACCTTTGAGTAGTGCTTTTGTTTTAACCTTTTTTGCGTACTCACAAAGCAATCAGCATGTACTCCCCTATTCTGAGTCCATAAAAGCCCCAGACTCAGCCACACTGGGAAAGAAGCCACCCAACTTCAGGTGGGGAACCACTCCCACATCCTGTCTCTCCTGAGAACTGTTCTGTCACTCAATAAAATTATTCTCCACCCCTCACCCTTCAACTGTCAGTGTATCCTCATTCTTCTTAGACAGGGGACAAGAATCTGGGAACCACTGAATGTGGGTAGGAGCTGTAACACAGGCAGGCTGGGGCACACCCAGCCCAGCTGTGGGCAGAGCTGATGCACAAACCAGGTGTGGCCAGGGCAGGCCAAATGGGTGGACCACCTCCTGCAGTAGGTAGTGTGCCCAAGCAAGACCCAAGTAAGGGCATCACCAGCCAGAGGTCCCCAGCTGGCAAAGTGACCAAGAAAAATCCTGCATCAACATCACGCTCCACCCCAGTTCAATAACCCAACTCAAGTCAACAGCACTGACAGATTTGAGCACCTGCTACCAGGCATCATGCTGACAGCTTCCCATCACCCTGACCCTGTGACCCTCACAACTACCCTGTCAGGAAGAGTTTATTGGTTTGTTAGCCAAGCCCTTCCTTCTAGGTCTACACATGCCCACACCCCTCTGCTGCTGCTTCTCCAAGAGCCCTGGGGCTATTATTTCCTCTTCTTACCTCTTCAGGTAGAGGAACTGAGGATCTGAAAGGTTAAGTCACCACCTCAAGGTCACCCACATGACCCTAAGGAACCCTACGGGCCCCTGTGGAAAGAGCAAAGGGATGCCATAGGTCCCCTCCCTCCCACTGCCCTTGTCTGCAGAGATGTGTAACCTCCAGGTACAACCCCAGCTGCAATCTCCTCCCCATCTATAAATCCTTCCTGGCCATTGTTCACACACACACCTGTAATAAGCTCTGAGCTCTGCTGAGTAAATGTCACCCAGAGCCCCAGGGTAGTGCCCAGGAGCAATCAAAGACTCCGAATGAAATGCAGCCCTGCTCCCAGATTGTGACTGACTTGCCTGACAATAATTAGTTCATGATGTCTGAAGTGCATCTTATTCTCTTGAGGCTCTGCAGTAATTACAAGGTGGTATGTTATTAAAAATGATTTATGGAGGCTAAAAGCTTTGGATGAAGATCTCAGTGGTGAGAATACTGTGCCCAAATTGAAGAATTTGCATGAACTCACAGTTTGGCTCTAAGTCCCAGATCTGTGATGGCCTCCAGCTCTCTGCCCCTGACCACTGCACTCACTGCCCCTCCCCTCCCAGTGTCCATTTGTTCAGCCTGTAGGGCTCATCCCCATAACCACCCTGAGAGGGAGGGGCTGATGAAAGCCCTATCCCCACCTACAGATGAGGAAAGAGCCCAGAGAGGGGAGGTGACTTGTCCAAAGTCACAGAGCAGGGAAGTGGTGAGGCCAGGATGGGAAGCCCTGTAGGCCTGACTCCTCGTCCAGGACTCCCTCCCCTGCTCCCCTCCTATCCTCCCCAGGGAAAGTTGAGGGATGAGACTGGGGGTCTCTCCTCCCCATAAGCAGTGCCCTAGGCAGTGGGGGAACCTCCATCCCTCAGCATCTCCTGCCTGGTGGCCAAGCTCATCCTAGGTTTACACCACACCCTGCCTTCTCCCGCTCTGAGCCCCAGGGCTGTTACCCCCTTAACCCATTTATGTGCCTGCTTTAATTATTATCTTCAAGGAGAGGCTCAATCAGGAGATAAACACAAAAGACCTGTTGCTGATAATGGAAGGCCCCTGCCTCCCCGGTTGTAAATGGAGGGGCTGCTGCAGCCTCTGCAATAACATGCCTTAGCCTACATCAGGGCCGAACAGCTCCCCAAACAGGGTGCATCTCCCTGTCCCGCAGGTCCTGGGACCCGGGCAGTGCCTCCCAGGTACATCTCACTATCACGCAGGTCCTGGGACCCGGGCAGTGCCTCACAGGTACATCTCACTATCGCGCAGGTCCTGGGGCCTGGGCAGGGTCTCACAGGTACATCTCCCTGTCTTGCAGGTGCTGGGGCCCAGGCAGTGCCTCACAGGCACATCTCCCTAATCCTGCAGGTGCAGGGACCTGGGCAGCATCTCACAGTGGGAGGTGCATAAGCTCGGGAGACAGCCCACTTTGCTCTGCATCCCACTCTGCCACTTACTAGATGTCAGGCTTAAGTCAGGTTACCCAACCTCTGTGAATCCCAGTTTCCTCGCCTATAAATAAGAAATAATACTTTTAGAACTCATGTTTCCCCTCAAAATACCAGAGAACTAAGTTCAATTCTTTGGAAGCCAGACAAGGACACTGTGAAAGGAAAATAGAATCTCGGAACCCCAAACTCACTATGCCAAAGGGAAAAGCTAAACTTGGAAGCTGAGTCACGCACAAACGGCTGTTTCCTGTGTTCCTAAACAGATAGCTACAAGATAGAAGTCCACTTGTCTCCCCGGGTGGCCTTCCTCTCCCTAATGATGATAACAGCTTATTTTCATGGGTGTGAGCCAAGAGGAGACTAGGAATCATGCCACCACCCACCCCAAGACGAACACATATTTGATTTCTTTCTCCATTCTATGTTTATTTTATAGAAAGTGCAGATTTTCTGATCAAGAGACAAATACATAATGGACTGTTCCTCTACCCTGTCCTTTTCACATGCAATGTGTGGATTCGGTGAGTGCTCATCAGGGTCCTGCAAGAACGTGACCTCACTGTCCCTCTTTTTCGTTCTTTCCTCCTTTCTCCTCCTGCTTGCTTTTTCCCCTTAAATATCGAAGCCCTCAAAATCCCCTTTGGAAAAAGTTCAGACGACAGATCCTACTGTGGCTTGAGTCTCATTTTCCCCAGCACACCCTCAACCTTGGCAAAATACACATGTAAATTGAGACGCGCCTCAGTTGTTTTTTTTGGTTTACAACATGGCCTTTTTGCTGCTCAGTTGCCAGCACCCAGCATAAGATGAGCATAAATGTTCTGTTCACCTGCCTTCTTGCTGCTGTGCCCTCGCCTTGCTGGCCAAGATAGCGAGCAGGGCTCGGATCTCTCCCGGTGGACCCTGCTTGTCCAGATTCCCTGTGAGCTGTTGACAAAGGCTCATCCACTACCTCTGGTGCTCCAGGATCATGAAACACTCGGTTCAGCCAGGAGAGCCTGGCAGGGCCCTTTCCATGTCTGCAGCGGCCAATCTGACTCAGGTGACCCCAAGAGGGGCCGAAGCTGATTGGAAAAGTCATCTCATTGTGGTGGAGACTGGAGAGGGTCAGGGCAGTAAGGTGGGTGAGCTCAGCAAACCTGGAAGCTGGGTTGGTTCATGCATAATTCAATGTGGGGAACATCCCTGGAGGATTCCTGCTTTTTCCCACAGTTTTCTGGTACCAGAAAATGTCTTCCTCACAGAGCACCAGCTGCCTCTGCAGGCGAAGAGGATGAGTCGCAGCAGTTGCAGGGAGCAGAGGGTCTCAACGGCCAGGGGGAACCAGGTTGGACCAACCTGCCCAGCCCCTTAGTTACCCCTGGGACTGGGGACCACCTAAGGATGGGAGAGTGTTGGATGATTCCTCTCCTGTGAGATGTGGGTGGGCCTGGATTGCCCTCAAGTCTCCCCCAGCTCCAGGATGCCACGATTCTCCTCCCTCCCTGAGCCAGGCCTTTTCCCTTCAAAAGTCTGTGGGGGCAGCAGGCAAGGGGTTCTGTGCCTCAGGTCTAGTGCCACACAGCAGACACAGGCAGGGCAGGTGCCCCAGCCAAGGCCTCCTGACACCCAGTCCAGGGCTTGGGGGTCCTCCATGCCCGTGGGAAGCCAGAGTCCATGCCATGAGGGCATGAGCTTCCTCACCTCTGCCCTCACATGGAGAAAATAAACTTAAAATAGGAGGTACCCAGAAGCCATCATACAGCTGTGGAAACTGGGTCTCAGAGAGGCCAGGTCATTTCCCCAAGATCCTTCAGGTAGGAGGTGGAAGAGCTGGGATTGCAAGCCAGGTCTCAGTGGTTGCAGAGCTGAGCTCTTAGGTGACAGAGCTTGGACCCTGGCCATGGCCTGCTCTCCTTTGGGTTCAGGAAACCCTGTCAGGGCCCAGCCTGCTCTGTTCCCTCATGTCCAGACTGTGAGAGTGGCTGTTATTTCCAAAGCCTCTGTATTTTCTTGGAACCCAACCCCAGGCCTCCACAGCTGAGCAAGCCCTGCGCCTTTAGTTTATGACAGCCCTTGAGATTGTGGCTGACCTGAGCCCGTGACACATCTGTGGCCTGCTTAGCGCCTGCTGGGATGTGGTATTAGGATTCTGGTCGTGCCTGTTAAATCTTACTAGCAGGCTTCTCATGCTGCTTCAAAGCCAGCTCCTCCTCAGAGCTCCCCCAGAGAGGCAGGAACAGCCAGGCCAAGCCTCCCAGAGCTCTGCCCGGGATGCCTTATCAAAGCACATAAAACGCCCAATTCCACCAACAGCAGCAGCCGAGCCTGGAAAGCTGAGCAGAGAGCAGAGGGCCAATGGGCAGGACAGTGCAAAGCCAAGCCCAGCCCAGCCCACTCCCCAGCCATGGGGGTGCCAAAGCTACACGCAGGGCCTGGCAGCAGTATGAGGACACTCTTGTCTCCAGCGGGACTGCATTGTATCAGCACTTAGCTGAGTTTGCTGGTTCTAAGGCCCAAGTTATGCTTGGGCTGCAGCGGGCCCGCCATTTGCATCCAGGGAGGCAGGAGCCTTCCACTGTCAGCAGCAGGTCTTTTGTGTTTATCTCCGGATTGAGTCTCTCCTTGAAGATAATAATTAAAGCAGGCACATTAAGGAAATAACAGCCCTGGGGCTCAGAGGGGGAGATGGTGGGGTGTGCTGTAGACCTAGGAGGGGCTTGGCCACCAGGCAGGAGGTGCTGAAGGGTGGAGGCTCCCCCACTGCCCATGGTTATGCTCTGTCCATAACCACGTTCCTAGAGATTGCAGCAGATGCTGTGGGTGCCCCAACCTTGTCTCCTGAGCTCTGGCCCTTCATAAATCTGCAGCCCTGGCTCAGAGCTGGGCACAGGCTGGCCCTCGGCAAACACTTGGCAACTGAGCATCTAGAGAAACAGAGCCCCCTCCTCAGACCCCTTGTGCGAGGAATGGGTGGGCAGGGGCTTCCTCTCAGTTCTCTCGTCTCTGTTGAGCTATCTCTACCCTGACACATTTTGTTTGGGTAGGGGGAATTGGGATCCCTGGGCCCCCTTTTGCCCCATGTCTCCTCTGGAGCTCATTCCTCAGCAGATGGGGCCCAGGAGGGAGGAGGCAGAGGGTGGGGCCCCTCCCTACCTCCCTTCCCAGGCAAAGCCATCACTCCCCAGGGGGAAAGAGAATGACTCAGACAGAACCGAGGTAGGGACGGAGCAGGAAATGTCACATCACATAGCAGAAGACATAATCTAGCTTGTAACATTTCCCTGGTGAACCCAGGCGCTGTAGAAAGAACAAGCTCAGCCGCGTGGCGTCCCTTACCTCGCCCTCCTGGTCCGCAGGGAAGCTCCCAGCCCTCCATTTCCCGTGTAGCGCCTATTTCAAGCGCATTGTTTATTTCTGCTTGATGAAGTGCAATTCATTTAAGGCTCTCTGTTGGTTATTTCACGTCTCCAAAGCATATTTTTCATGGGAAGGTCAATTCCGAGAAAACACTCAAGAGTCTGGAAATTAAATCTATTCACAAGTGAAAAGTGGCCAGTTGCTAAGGAGGGGTCTTTGACTAAGACCCCCTGGACTAAATATTGTGAAAACTGACTGGCCGTTCTGGGAGGGCTGGGGTGGAATTTACACAGGGGCTTTATGCTTCTTGCTATTTTATTTTTTCCCAGTGGCTGAAGTTAAGCTTCATTTCCAAGTCCAGAGAGAATGATCAAAGGAGCCTCATCAGCGGGCAACTCAGCCTCATGCAGGGCACTGAGAAGCCCCTTTCAGTCCACCTCCACCAGAAAGGGGCCTCTGTTCCTCAAACCTCATAAATAGTCGGGAAACAACCTCTGGCTCCCGCAGCCCCCATGGTTTCGGCTTTGGGCTCTTCACATGTGCAGGGCAGCGGAGAGCAAGAGAACCAGAAATGCCTCAAGACCACGATTCTAATCCAGCAGAGACCATTTACAGAGATCCGGAGACGGCTGGGGGGTGGGGAGGAGGACCAAGGGCAAGGAGGGATGTTCCTTTAATTCTGGAACATCTGAAAAATTGGGGTAATTTCCAAAGGTTCTGAGTGCTGAAGAGGGGCAAGGGTTCAATGTCTTATAGCACAGATTCAGCTACCTGCAGTTAACCGCAGTCCCAAAATATTAAATGGAAAATTCCAGCAATAAACAGTGTTTAAGTTTTAAATTGCATACCGCTCTCAGTAGCATGATGTCATCTTGTGCTGTGCAGCTCTGTCCCGCCCAGGAGGTGAACCCTCCCTCAGGCATATTCACACTGTATAGGCTACTCACCCCATAGTCACTGGGTAGTTGGCTAGGTTGTCAGATCAACGGTCACTGTATCGATACGGCACTGCTTGTGTTCAAGCCACCCTTATTTTACTTAATAATGCCCACAAGGCATAAGAGTAGTGATGCTGACCATTCAGATAAGACAAAAAGAAGCTGTAAAGTGCTTCCTTTAAGGGAAAAGGTGAAAGTTCTTGACTTAAGGGAAAAAAAAAACCAACAACAGTATGTATAGGGTTCAGTATTAGCTAGGGCTTCAGGCATCCACTGGGGATCTTAGAACCTATCCTCCACAGATAAGGGGGCTACTGTATTTGAAGACAACTCTCCTAGCTCATCTCTATAGGGTTTTGCCTTCTCCAGTTTCGACAGCCCCATTGTTTTCAGCATTATTCATCACACATCCTTCACGAAGCTGGCTCCCTTAACCAAGCTTGAGTTTTTTGTCTGTTTTTACATTGTCTCACAAAGCTGGATCCAGTTCTCCAAGGAAGAACTTACAGGGGAGAATGGTGCTCAACACATAATTGCAGAAATAATTGCAGTGAAATTAAACACAACATTGCACCATTCAATACATCAAGTGCTCCAACCTGCAATGAAGTTGCAGCCTCCGTACTCAGCCAGAATGCTCAGCGCCCACCTTATGAAGGAGCAGGTGCTCACAGTGAAGGGAAGCTATGCCCAGAAATGAGCATCTGGGCTCACCCTGTGAGGCGGGAACACCAGCTCTGAATCACAGGAGTCCCCGCAAGGCTGTGCTGGGCCCCTCTGGCTAGTGCTAACACACGATGCTGGGGCCTGCCTCTCCGCACTCAAGGCTGGGAATAGGTCATGGGTTTTCATGCCTCCCCACATCAAGGAGGGAAAAGGGGCAGCAGTAGACATTTTCCAGATGCTTATGCTTTTCAGGGAAAACAAATACTGTCCAGCAGGGCCTGCTGATGTGAGAGGTACCATGGCCAGTGGGGAAATCATGGCCCCTGGGGTCCAACAGACCAGGGAGTGAATCCCAGCTCTTATGAACTCGGTGACCTTGGCAGCTCTGAGCCTCAGTTTCCTTACCTGACACATAGGACTAATAATAACCACCCCTGTTTTCTTTTTAAATAGAATGAGCTCATCCACTTGATTGCCCTCTGCCTGCCTGGCATATGTGCATTCCCTTAGATCTGCTGAGGAAGATGCAGAGGGTAGTCTGGGATTTTGGATGGCTGTAAATATGAATTTATACTTTTCTCCCCCTCTTACTTCTCAACCTTGGACTAGGCCTCTAGCTGGCCTGGCCCTTTATATTACATGCAATGCTTCCTCCCAGCAATAGGCTGCTGGACCATGGTTCCCCTTAACCCCCCAAATTAGAGAATAGGGAGGGGTCTCTGCACCTTCTCTGCATCCATCCTGCTGGCTCAGCGACCACAATCCACTCTGAGAGCAAGAACAGCCCAGTTTCCTTGTGTCTACAGAAAGGAGTGGCAGACCCAGCTGTGGAATCAGGGAGACCATTTGTGCAACTTTGCCAATAATCTAGGCAGGAAATGATGGTGGAAGTGTCAGGAAACCTCCCCTCTGCAGGGTGGAGCTGTGGGTTAGAAAAAGTGAATTTTCTTCAAAAGTCTCCAGGACAGCGCCTGGCAGAACTCTATTTACTTCTGTCCCGGGGGGGGCTGGCTGGCCCCTCACACCTAGAAGGCACCTCTTCCATGCTCACTCTGTGCCAACCCCAGTGGCTCTGCCTCTGTCTCCAGGCCCTTCTCACTCTTCTCTGTCCCCGCTTTGGGGACTGGACTCTCTCCAGTGCCCTGGGGTCCTCTCCTTGACTTGGCTATGAACTTGCTGATGTGGAAGACCATGTCATAATCATCTCTGCATAGAAACCAGGTAGTTGCAGAGTCTCAGGGAATGTGTATGCACTGTGGGACTTGAGGCTGGACTTTGAGAAGGACCACTGTGCTCCTCCACATTCCACCAGCCTGGCTCTTCACCAAGGACCAAACCCAGGAGATGGACCAGGAAGACAGTGCAGAGTGAGAGGGACCAGCATGTCCTGGGAGCCTGCTTTGTGTGGAGAACTATGCCTTCGTTGGCTCATTTGATCCTCACAGAAAGCCTGTGGGGTGGTGAGACTCAGCCCCACTTTGTTGATGAGAAAACCGAGACGTAGAGCAGAGATTCTACTCTACGACGGCTGGGACTCCCTGAGCCATATGTAAGTCGGGGTTCCTCTGGCTCCTCAGCCTTGCAGGGTCTACACCCTGGCTCTTGTGTGGTGGCAGAGAGAGCCACTCCCCACACAGACCCCATGAAGACGCTCCAGAGACCTGGAGGAGGGTTTGGGAGGGAGTGGAAGACAGAACACCGGAAGCACGCGGCGGGGGCTGTTGGGGAAACCTGGACCGGGGTAGGCCAGCCTGGGCCTGTCTCTCTCACACCCACAGGCAGGGTGGTCTCGGGCAAGTCACTTAACTCCTCTGAGCCTCAGTTTCCTCGTCTACAACCCTGGGCCATAAACCCCTGTCTGCCTGGGTTTCTGCGAGGGTAGCTGAGCTCGATGCTTGTGGAAGTGCTCAGCGCAGAGCTCAGCCTGCTGGAGAGGGACTGGAACTGAGCCTCCTGCACTAGGTGGAGAAGGCCTGGAACCAGAACTCGGGGTTCTGATGCCCAACTCGGCCTTCCTGCCCTCCCTCCTGTTTCAGAGGCTGCACTCAGCTTCCTCCCAACCCCCTTGGACCCAACAGTGAGGCACACAGGGCTCCTCCTTTGGCCACATGCCCTTCGCAGGCATTCGAAGATGCCAGAATTAATCAGGGCACCACTCACAGGGCTGACCATGATCACGGCTCCAGCAACAGCCCCTTTTCTGTCTCCCTCCCTCCTCTGATGATCCCACATCCTGCAGTAGCTGAGCCAGTCTGTGGGAGCCCCCGACGCTGGGTGGGGCTCCTCTGAGGACCGCGGCGCATCCCCTATAATGACGTTCGTTAGTCTGTATGACATCGGTCCTGTTCTCAGGTTAATGTTTAACTTAATGAGGCATTTATTTCCTGTTAGAAAACTCCTGAAGAAGCATGTTTGCTCCTGATGAGCTCAGCTGATGAATAGATTAATACCAGGCTTGAGAAGCTGACTGAGAAAACGAATCCAACTGGCTTATTTTTCTTCTTTAGTTATGGACCGTGCTTAAATTAATATGCGTAAAACTGCTCATTTCTTAGTGGAAGAAAGAGGATCCTCACTTGGCTCTGTGACGCCTCCTCCACCTGCCTACTTCTTTCCCTCCCCTGCCACCCCCAGCCCCAGCTCCAAGGATATGAAAAGACCAAGTGCCAATGGATGATTGGGGGGAGAAAAGAGAGCCTGAAACTGATTGCAGGAGAGGACAGAGTGTGAATGCGAAGCTCCTGCAGGGCGGTGGAGGCCTCAAGGACGTGTTGACATAGCTGGGAGCCTCGATGGTCCATCTCTGTCATTTAACAGCTCTGTAGGGTTCCCTGCTGTAGCCCCAGTGCCCACTCACAGGTATTTGTTGAACAGGTGAAAAAGATACTCAACAAATGGTGACTCTCACTGTTATTCAGGGAATCACATGATGTCAAGAGGGATTGACACATCTGATGGGTGAGCCGGTGTTCAGTGACTCTTGGCCCAAGCACCAAGCATGACCCAAAGATGAAATTTTCTTTGACTATGATCAGTGGATCCTCCCACATCACTCTCCGCTTGGAACCCTTAGAACCACTGCCAGCCATGAGTGATATCAACGAGCACACGCAACCCTTCCTCCCAGCAATAGGCTGCTGGACCATGACAATTCTGTGCCTCTTCCCCCTAACCCCCCAAATTAGAGAATAGGAAGGGGCTCTGCACCCTCTCTGCACCCATCCTGCTGCCTCAGTGACCCCAATCCACTCTGAGAGCAAGAACAACCCAGTTTCCCTGGTCCATAGGCAGGAGTAGGGTGCAATTTACAGGCAGACCCAGCTGTGGAATCAGGGAGACCAGTTGGGCAACTTCGCCAATAATCTAGGCGGGAAATGATGGTGGGAGCATCAGGAAACCTCCCCTCTGCAGGGTAGAGCTGTGGGTTCGAAATAGTGAACTTTTTTCAAAAGTCTCCAGGACAGCGCTGGGCAGACACGACAGTCAGCCTTCAGGAGATGGCCACTTACTCATAGTACATGGTTGGTGCTGAGGCTTCTGAAATGGAATCTCTCCGCTGTCTGGGCTCGTGTCTCTTGGCCCAGTAGCTGCATCTAATCTCTCCAAGGAGAGGAAAAGGACAAACTCAAGTTGCAAAGAAAATTTGCTGATGATGCATTGCAGGGGCAGTCCTTTGAGCAAGAGGTAAGTCCCTTGTGCAGAGGCAAGTCCCTTGCGCAGGAGGTGCTATCTTTGCAGCAGTGGAGAAAGACAGAGGACAGGATTAGATCGTGATAAAACACTAACCTTTCACACGTTCAACATGTGCTTACTTGACTCTTCTCCAGAATATTTTGAAGGGAGAGTGACCTTTAAAGGCAATGTCCTCTTTCTCATTTTAAAAGAAGTAAGTGTAGGAGGACTCAAAGTACATATGTGGAGACTCGAATTCTCCCACATCAAACTCTTTTCTCCTGTAATATATTCTCTCGATGGGACTTTAACTGGATGTAATTACATCGATAGCACACTATGTTCACATGGGCGAGAGATCACACACATTTCTATTGGAGTGAAACTGACAGTCACTTTGGCTCAACAAATGTGGCTTTTAAGTGTGCGTGTGTTGTGGGGTAGGAGTGAAGGGAGGGTTCTGAAAAGAAAAGACAGTGCCAGGGCAAATTATCTTCCAGCTTTTCAAAGGCAGCAGCTCCATGCTTGCCGACTCTGTTCTCCGTCAATGCATCTGACAGAGAATTCACAGGCAAGGTCAGACATCACCCCAGTGAGGAAAGAGGAGGAGCCACACCCAAGCAGGGGCCTGGGCTGGGCTCTTTCACAGCTGGCTGGGTGATCTCCCTACTTCAGGCCTCAGTTTCCCCAGTGTGTAAAATAAAGCCATTGAGCCCGTTGCTGTTTAAGGGTCCTTCTGATTTGAACATTACAGTAAGTCAAAGTGCAGCCCAGATGAAGGATGATTAAGGAGCAGGGGTGGAGAGGAGGAGGGAGCCACCATCAGATAAGCTCATCGCTGTGTCAAGTCTTGTCTTCACTACTTCAGTCCAGGACCAGCCTCTGCGTTCTTTGCATGGAGGCTTTCTCTGGTCACCAGATTCCACTCTGATGCCCTGGTGGCAGGACTTAACTGTCTTGGAGTTAATGCCCCTCCCCTGAGAAGAGTAATCAACCCATGACTAAGGGCAGTTGCTATGTTCATACCCCAGAACCTCAGAATGGCAGTTCTGGTAGGGTGACTGTGGCGCTCGTGCCTGGCACTGGCTCCTGGGTTTTCCCATCTGATTAACCTCCAGTCACCCACAGTGGGGACCACATTCATAACAGCCTTTATTAGATGGCTTCGTTTCCCTGTCTGGCCTCCCCATGCCCCCCAGGTGTTCCCTCTACCTCCCAACTGAATTGCAGGGCTCAAACCCTTTAAGTTCTGTCACCAGGGGGCACCAAAGCGAAGACAGTAACTGTATTTGTCACCAAAATGAAGACAGTAACTAAGAAATACAGAAGGGCCCAGGAGGGATGCTGGGGTGGCACCTGGCCTGGTGCTCCTCCCATGGGTGTGTCCAGTAATTGCAAGTCCTTTGAGCTGGGTACTTACGATGTGTGTACAGACAGTTCCTCACTTACAATGGTTTGACTTATGACTTTCCGATTTTACCATGCTGCAAAAATAATATGTGTTCAGTAGAAAGTAGTATGATACTGTAACCGGGCAGCTTAACTTCAAACTGTATTTTAGAACTTTTTTTCCCTTTCCCTTGAGTTTCAAGATACAACCTTAAGCAAACTGCAGAGGCCTTTTTCCTTAGCCTTAAAACAGACTCCAAGTCCCTTCCTTTCTCAGCATATATACTCCCTTCTTAGTTATCTAACTATATGCTAGTATCTAATTACATGCCTTCTTCGAAGTTCTAATCTTGAGACAGATAGACCCAGCTACAAAATTCCAGAGATTACTTCAAGGCAGCTAGTCAACAACCCAGCCATTGTTGAGATGATGCCAGCCTGTGCTCCAAGTAGACTGGAACCCATAATAGCCACTGAAATAAGACACACAGACATTATACTCAGCACAATTCTTACCTGCCTTCCATATTGTTTTCCCTTTTTATGCCCTTGCTTTCCCCCAAGAAATCAAAATGGGTACCTTGGATGGGAATCCAGCCACTTCCCCATTACTAGTTTTGGTTAAGAAAGCCACTTTCTTTCTGCCATACCTAGCTCTTGTTAATGAGACTCTGCAAGCAGTGATTGAACCTACATTCAGTTACAGTCCTCTCTAGATGCCAGGCAGTCACAGTGAGCTGCAGCACACAGTCAACCATGCGATCACCAGGGTAAACAAAGGATACTCTACAGTGGACTGAGTTGCCAGATGATTTTGCCCAACTGCAGGCTAATGGAAGTGTTCTGAGCACTTTTAAGATCAGCTAGGCTAAGTTGTGATGTTCAGTAGGTTAGGTATTTTCAACTTACGATATTTTCAACTAATGATAGGTTTATAGAGACATAAAGTTGAGGAACATCTCTCCCTTTCTCTGTGTGTGTTTCACATTACACCTTAATAAAAAGTGTGTTATAAAAATAAGTAGGGGTCAGGTGTGGTGGCTCACGCCTGTAATCCCCGCAATTTAGGAGGCCGAGGCAGGTGGGTCACCTGAGGTCAGGAGTTCAAGACCAGCCTAGCCAACATGGCGAAACCCCATCTCTACTAAAAATATAAACATTAGCCTGGCATGGTGGTGCACGCCTGTAATCCTAGCTACTTGGGAGGCTGAGGCAGGAGGCTGAGGCAGTTGAACCCAGGAGGCAGAGGTTGTAGTGAGCTGAGATAGTTCCATTGCACTCCAGCACCTGGGCAACAAGAACGAAACTCCGTCTCAACAACAACAACAACAACAACAACAACAACAAAAAGGAAGGCCCCAGAAGGAAGGCCCTTTTTAGCTGAGATGCACAGAATATGCTGGGGTGGGAGTGGTGAGAGTGGCAGGAATACACTGGACAAACACTCAATGCACAGAGCACATTAACAAAGACATTATTTTTGTCAACTGATGCATGAATTAATTATTAATTAATTGGAAAGTGCATTAATCATTGAATAAACCAATAAACTGAGGAATCATGAGTAAATGCATGAATGAGGTGATGAATGAATGAGCAGGCTCGGGAGGGAGCGAATGAATGAACCAATGAAATAAAGGATGACAGAAGGAATGGTTGATGACTGAGGAGCTGAGTGCACGATGGACAAAGGAAGGAAGAATGAATGAATGAAAGGACAAACAATGGAAATAGGAATGAATGAACCAAGGAGTCAAACAAGAAACACAGTAACACATGAATGAGCAGATGAAGAAATAAATGAAACAATAAACAAAAGAAAAACTTGAGAGGCTAATAATGAATGAATAGATGTAAAAAGATAAGAAACAGCAAATAAATAGTTGTGCAAATACATAAATGGATAAATGGTTGAATGTGTTCCAGCTGGACATGAGGGGAAAGTAATTTACAGAGCAGAAAACTCCAACTCCAAGGAAAGCATCTCTGCTCAGACGTCTGGGGCCAAGGTCTTGGCAAATCAGTGCATTCCTCTAAGAGAAGGTTCCTAAGTGATTTCAGTTCAGATTTAATAAGAACATTATTAACCAAATATCAATACTGGTATAGAGTGGGCCACTCCCTAGGATAAACCTTAGGTACAGTGGAAAGAGAAAAACAGAATTGCCTGTATTGCTTTCACATTCAAGTCACAGGTTATTACCTATTATGTAGCAAACATAATTTACATAATGATTTTAATAATCAATATTTAAATAACACATTTTTACTATCTCCCTAAAAATTAACCTCCAACCAGAGTAATGTCAGCTTGGGAAGTTTTGCTGTGTGGTGTGGGAATCAGGGATAAGGGTTAAGCTGTCACTGTGATCATCTTATGAGACCCTGAGGCCAGGTGATGCTGTGGACAGAGCTTGGGTATAGGGACTCAAAAAACCTGGGCCCAAACCATCAGACCAATCATTCCTGCATCTGGGCCTCAGTTACTCCCCTGTAAAATAAGGATGGTTGCCCAAATTCCAAAACTCACTGAGGAATTAGGGGACTCTCACAAGAGGCCTGGATCTGGGTTAGAGTTTATCACACACACCACACTCCTCATCCTGAGGAAATGGATCGAGTCTCACTCCTCAGTGCATCTCAGCAGCAGCACAGGGCCTGGCACATAGTAGGTGCTCAGTAAGCACTGGCCCAGGGAATGAATGAATGATCTCAGTGTACAGTGTGTGTTTTAGGAGCTGCTCCGAGTCCTTTTCAAAACAACTGTGGCTTGATGAACAGGTGCCTCTCACCGCATGTCCTCGTGTCACTTGTCACACTCCTCCAGCCGTCCCTTGTTCCCTTGACTCCTCCAGTGTCCTCCCGTCTCTCCCCTCCCGCTGCCTTGTGCTGTCTCTAACATCAGGTGGGCCTAAGAAACATGGAAACAAGCAGGGGGCTTGGGAAGAAAGTGAGAATCGACGCCTCTGAATGGGGCCATGGGGTCTGCACTGAGTGAAAGCCCGGGAAAACACAATGCGTCTCGGGGTCTCCACACTGACCCTGATGCCGCCGGTATTGATAAGAGATCAGCCTGCGGATCTCACCCCTGCAGGGCTGACGGTGGCTGGGGAGGATCCAGGTCTGTTGACAAGGACTCGATGCTGCCCTGCTGTCACCGTGTGGACTGAATGCTGTGATTCAGCTCTTCATCTGTGATTCTGGGACTTCTTCCTGCTCCTACAAGTCTGTTTTCCTAAATAATCCAGCCTATTCAACTGTCTTCTTGCCCTAAGGCAGTGGAAACCACACGTACCTGGTCCCACCTGCAGAGGATGAACAGCCCCTCGTCACTCACCTGTGTCTGACCCTGCTGATCCTTCACTTCTCTGCCCTGTGCCCACTTCTTCCAGCTTGGATGACAGTCACGCCGCCCTAGTCAGGCCTGATGGGATTGGCCCAGGCAGGGGTGCGAGAGAGGAAGGAGTCTAGTCTAAGAGAGAGGCAGGAGCCCACCGCAAGGGGCCTGGATTTCCATGGCGAGGAGCATGGACTTCATCCCATGAGCAGCGAGGACAGGCCGAGAGAGCACAACGGTCAGCTCTGTGCGGCCAAACTTAGCAGATTCCATGTCCAGGGCCCAGGAACCTGGAGGTGGCCCTGGTGGGTCCAGGGAATCATGTGACCATGAGTTACCTTGGGGTCTATCACCTGTAGCACCCCCAGTGGTTCCAGGGCCAACATGTCTCCCCACCTTAGCTGACGGCATTGGGCGCAGAGATGCAGTGACTGCCCCAGCCAGTCATCTGCACAGGCTCTGTCCAGCAGGGCCATTCTGACTTGGATTCCCCAACACCTTCTGCTCTCCTGTAGCAAGTCCAGCCTCAGGGGCTGCCCCAGCATGTCCCCCAGGAACTGGATCAAGGGAACTCTGCTCATTTTCATGGACAGCCAAGGACACCCCAGGCCACCTGTAAGTGGGGGAGCCATAGGTGACCCAACTCCTCTTCCATTTGCCACATTCTTCAAATTGTCCATGATCATCATCACAAATTGCCTCTAAAGATAGACGAAGAAGTTATTTTTTTAAAAAGAGAGAAAGACAGCAATAGGCAGAGGTGGCTCCTATAAAATCAGATCAAATTTCCTTCTACACAATTAAACACAGGCATTTAAAATGCTGTTTCCCACAAAGCACTGGCCCCTGTTAGAAGAGATTATTTGGTAAGGAAGAGACTAGAGGTTTCTGAGAATTTAAGGAACAAAAGAATTGAGGGCTTCAGAGTCAGACAGACTTGAATTTGAGTCTCAGACCAGCCACGTCATTGGGCAGGTTTCACTCACCTCCCAAACCTCCCTTCCCTCATTTCTAAAGTGGGGATAACACCTCTCACAGGTATACAGGAGAAATGTGGGTAAAACAGTACTGTCCCTGGGATGCTGCAAACATCCAAAACACGGTTGATGCTGTTACAGACTAAATGAAGAATAAAGACACAGCAGAGTTGTCTTGGGACAGACACTTCTTGCCTTTTTGTCCCTTTGGAAATTTCCTGATGGACTGCTTGAGCCACCTAGATAATCTCTTATTCTGATAAAATAAAGCTTGACTGCAGAAAGCCTCACCATCAAAGAAGGAAGAAAAAGACACTCACACTGTGATGAGCATAAAATCCACTTCTTATAGAAGACCCTGGGATCAGTGGGGTGAAGGGCAGCTGCTCACCCATATCAGTGGTTTCTGCACCGAGGACTGGATGAGCAGTGTCTCATTGTGTTCCCACAACAGCCGCAAAGGGGCATCATCCTCCCACTGTACAGATGAGGAAACTGAGGTCCAGAGCAGTGATGTCACTTCAATGACAGACTTTTACTGAGTACCTACTGCGTAGGACCTAGCAGTGAATAAGACAAAGTCCCTGCTCTCCTGGAGCTGGTGTTGTGCTGGGGGGATGTGGATCATAAGAGATGAATATGTAAAACGTGTCTGACAATGATAAGTGCTAGGGAGTCAAATAAGGCTGGAAGTCTGGGCCTCGTTTGTCCCGATGGAAAGCTTGCTTGTGTCCTGACACTGTGAGGCTTCTCAGAGCTGCCTTCATCTGGGGAGGCTCCCAGCATGAAGAACATTGTGTGGGAATAATGGATGCATGGAGCATCATTCATTCATTCATTCGTTCATTTGTTACCCAGGCCTAACCCTGGGTTTAAATCAGTGAAACCAGACAAACTCCCTCCCACAGCTCACACTCCAGCCAGGACCTGAAGCCTACAAGTCAGCGCAGATCAGCAAAATGAAGCCAGCTCTTGGCTTCCCTAAGCCTCGGGCTCCTTGCCTGTGCAACAGAGGTGAGAGCAGCGAACCCCAGCATGGGTCATGATAATAGCAGGAGCCATCACTCATTGACTGGGCTGCCTGTTCTAGGAACGCTGCCAAGGGCCGGCACATCTCATCTCTGCCCAGCCTCGTGACTGCCCTGTACACCACAAGGAACAGATGAGGAAACTGAGGCCCAGAGAGGTGACCTCAGCTGGTCAAGGTCACAGGGTCAGCAGGTGGCTTCAGAGTCAGAAGACTCCAGCTGTGTCCAGGCTCAGCCATTCCCCAGCTGCGTGATCTTGGCAAGCCTCTCACCTCAGGGCCTCAGTTTCCTCATCAGCAAAGTGAAGATGACAGTGGTCCCTTCCCCCACGGGGCTGTGGGAGGCTTAGGTGAGATGGCACGTGGGGCGAACTTAGGGCTGTGCCTGGTGCAGAGTCACATAGTAATAGTGCTAGCAACCTGCCCTCATGTGGTGCCCACTGAGTTTGATTCTCATGATAGCTCTTAAATGGAAAGTGCTAATTATAACCCTTTAAGAAAATGTGCTATTCTCTCCAGTTTACTGATGAGGAAACAGACCCAGAGGGTTAAAGTCACTCACTAAAGTAACAATAGCAGGATTTTTTCTACTTATTTGTGATTTCTATTGATCCTGAGTTTGTTTTTTGTTTTTGTTTCTTTTTTCTTTCTTTTACTTTTTCTTTTTTTCTTTTTTTTTCTTTTTTGCTTTTTGCTTTGCTTTCTTTTTCACTCATTTTCTCCTGTTTGTTATATTTATCAAATATTGTCTATTACCTTTTTGGTTTTGAAAGTCTACATTTTGTTCTGCTTCGTTTAATAGTTATCTTAAAAATGAAAAGGCATATTTGAATTAAAACAGTCTAATGCTAATAAATCTCTCTCACTTCTCCCTAGCAACACCAGGACCTTAACTCTGATCTCCTCCTTCCAAATTTTGTTTGTACGTTTGTTTATTTTTAGAAACAGGGTCTCTCTATGTTGTTCAGGCTGGCTTTGAACTCCTGGGCTCAAGCAATCCTCCTTCCTCAGCCTCCCAAGTAGCTGGGACTACGGGTGTGTGCCACCACACCCAGCTTTCACTCCCATTTTAATGTTGGTTTTATATAGTGTTATGATTCCATCTTCTTTTTGTACCTCTCCAACTTAGTTCTTACTCTTATTGTTGCTGGTTTTGCTTGCTTCATCTAGCCATTGAGTAATTGCCATTTTCCCTAAGCACATTAACCTTTCTGCACACTGTTGCTGTTTTCCTCTTAGTCCTTCCTTTTAGGTTCAATGTCCTTCTTCTTGAAGTGATCTTTTATTAGTTCCCTTAACAAGATCTCCTGAGCAGTAAACTCTCAGTTTGTATCTGAAAATATACTTTTTCTCTCTCATCAACTTTTAGTTGATGGTATAGCTGGAACTAGAATTCTACTTCACTAGTTATTCTTCTTGGTATTGAAAACATTCCATTGTTTTCTGGTCTCTATTGTTGCCACTGTGTAGTCTGCTGTCATCCCATTGTGTGTCTTTCCTTAGTTGTGATCCATCCTTTTTCTGATTGCCTTTTTTCCCCCTATTTAACATAAAGCTTTTTTAGAAAATGCATAGCTAAATCTCCATCATGCTCCAATCCAGTCGCTAGTCCTTCAACAAGGATAACCACTTCTAACACCATAGATTAGATTTGCTTGCTTTAGAAGCTTGTATAAATATAGTATATTTTATCATTTACATTTGTATTTTATAAATAAATGTGGTATATTCCCATTTGTATCTGAGTTATTTTTCTTCTCAACATTATGTTTGTAGTTGCAGTTTATCAATTCCCACTGATATAGGTGTAGATATAGGTATTGGTAGATCCAGGTCTAGATATACATATAGTTTGGTTTAGCCTTCTTAGGATTCATAGGACTTATTGAATCCAAAATTCCTCTTCTGCAAATTCTGAAAAATCCCTGTTCCTTATTGATTTGAGTGTTTTCTTTTTCATTCCTTCTTTCCTTGTATTCCAGAACCCCTATTTCATGTAGGGTGGATCATCTTATACTAACCTAATTTCTCTTAATTTTGCTTTCATATTTTTCTCCAATGTTCTTTTCTGACCTGTACTCTGGAAAGTTTCCTTTTGTCTACATTCATGTTCATAGTTTTCTCTTTAGCTTTGTCAACTGAAGAATCACTAGGTTTATAAATTGGAAAGGAGAACTTCATTTCTTATAAAAGGTTGGAGCCTACAGGCTGGCCATCCCACAGACTGAGAAGCAGAGCCTCTGGCAGAAGCCAAAAGCTAAAACTTTGAGGGAGGGAAGGATAAACAGGAATGTTTGCTGAATGGGTTGGCCAGGTATACATATTTAATAAGCTATAGGAAGAGTCATGAATATTTATGAAAGGAGAAACGTGTGCACACACAACTGAACTTTATGCCTCTTTGTGGTTCACATGTTCAAAAAATGGCAGTGCTAGCATAATCCAAGTGCAGAGTTTTTGGCCCTCTGGTGTCAAACGATGAAGCAGAAGACACAAAACCCTCACTGCACATCCTCTGTGGCCTGGCCAGAACCACTGCATGGTCAGTGGCCTCTTATCAGGAAGGAATCCTGGTCAGTTGCTGTGTCAAAAGCACAAAACGGAGGGGAAGCATAAGGTGATTGGCTGAAATCAGCAGTGGCACGAGTCTTTTGAAAGGGCTGACTGCTCCTTAACCCTTAGGGAAGACAGACTAATGGCAATTAGCAAGGAAAGGGTATAACAAGGTGTGTCCAGCCTCCTGTCCTGTTATGGCCAGGAACTCAGTTTTCAAGGTTTCTCTGGGGTTCCCTTGGTGAAGAGGAGGTCTTTTTAGTCTGTTGGGGTGCTTAGGATTTTATTTTTGTTTCTCAGCTTTGCCTAATATGCTACTTTAATCATGTACTCATTCACTGAGTTTTCGTTCCAAAGATCATACATTTGGTCCTCAATATTCCTGCTCTTTTAAAATAATATCTGGTTTTATTTTTAGGATTTTGATTATTTCTTTTATGTCTTTATTTTAAATGTACTTATCTTAGAGTTTTCTTTGGTATATGGGAGGGGGTGTAAATTCTGGAGACTCCTAGGAAGACCTAGAGGATGAAAATGGGGGCAAAAATATTCCAACAGATATAGTTGGTTACAGGTTAGCACAGGTTAGACAAGTGGAGTTTTTTTGTAACAGCAGCCAGGAGAATATGGGCATGTCTGTCCTCAGAGGACTCTGATCTTCAGGACCCGGGAAGCAACTCCTCACACGACATTCAGTATCACATTCTCTCATAAATGGATGCTGGAGATCTGGATAGAGTCCCAAAGAGGATACAGAGATGATCAAAGGGGCAGAGCCAACTGGTTCACAGGTTGGAGGAAAAAAGTATTAGCATTAATAGTAATAACCAATAAACATTGTAGATAACACTTATGAAGGGCTTGCTATGTGTCAGTCACTATTATAACTGTTTGATATATATATATACACATTTATTTCATCCTCAAACAGCCTCACAAGGAGAATACTACTACTATCTTCATTTTACAGATGAGGAAATTGAAGCCAGAACAGAGGAGTTCATTAGAGAAAAGGAGTTGGGGAATGGAGTGGAGGTCGTGTGATGTGGGAATCAGATGGTCAGAATTCACACCTCTCTCCAGTTGGGCCCTCATCAGCTGTGTGTGTGGCCTTCAACCAGCAACTCCAAATCTGTAAGCCTCGATTTCCTCCTCTGTGAGGTTGGAGGATAGGTACACTCCCTGAAGATCCTTGAGCATGATACAGGCTGCAGAGATGGAGTGTTTGTTCTTTCCCTGAAGCTGGGGTCAGCACTAAGCCCCCACCAGCCAGCTCCAGGAACCTTCTCGGGGACAGAAGCCCAGAGGAGGCCCTTAGTGAGAAAGGGGTGGCCGAGTCGGCTTCTGGAAATTGCCCTGGATTTTATGGGTCATGGAAAGCCCAGGGGTCTGAAATCCTAGTGTCCTGGGGTCATGCCCGATTTCTGGCAGGGAGCAGCAGATACTCAGTGCCAACCAGAACCTCTGTCAGCAGAGGAGCTGAGCTCCTGCAGAGGAGACCCAACTCCCCAATGCAAGGATCTCTTTGATTACTTTTTAATGAAAAACACGTTTTCTTCCAAGCTGAAATTATACTGTCAGCAGTTAATTATCACTTGTTAAACAAGCGTGCGCCCGAATTGTGGGTTTAATTTCCATAAAGGTTTGCAAAAACCTCCTTTCCGTTATTTATGAGGGCTCTCCGAGAAAAAGACATTCAGTATTAGAAATGGAGCTTTTTTAATACAGATTTTATTTTTTAATGAACAGGGTTTTTTTTTGTTTTTTTTGGGGGGGGGCATGAAATTAGAGCTCCTTGTAAATAACAGGAAAACATTCAGTCTAGTTTAAGCAAACAAAAATGAGATATGGGAGGGTACTAGCTCTAGAGGGTGTCCTAAGGAACTTAAGGGACCTGGGTCTGACGCAGCGTGAAACAGGGACCCAGGCAACCCTGCCTGTCCACCCGCTCATGGGCTTCATCTTGGATTCTCTGCACTTCTGTTTCATGCTTCCTTCTGCAGCCAGATTTTCTCAGCTTCTCCGCTCAACTTGCAGACATGGCCCTCTCTACTCTCTTGAAATCACACTTCCTTGTGGTAAAAGCCAGCCAAGGTGATGGACCAGTCCTGGGTTTATGTCTTGGTTTGGGCACTGACTCACTGGTATCCTGGGCAAGTCCTTAGCCTCACTTATCTGTTTCTGTCACCAGGGCCAACTCCTGCCTTGTGTATTAAAGATCATCTTGGGAGTAGATGCTTAGCATAGCTCAAATCACACGGTGGGCTCTGCAAGGAAGTGTAGCTGTGGCTGTTGTTGCTGCAGTTTGGTTACTATGATGACGGCAGCAGTAGTAACAATACTGCCCCCTGATCAGATGGGGAGCTCCTTACTGGAGAGACAGGTGAATAGGAGAGACAGGTCACTGTCTATTAGACCCTCAGTGGATGACAAAGAGACCCAGAGCAAGTGCTGTGTAATTTTAATCCAGAGCCATGAGCCTTGACTTCTTTATAAGAAAGAAATCATTGTGGGGATAAGCTGAGATAATGGTGACTGGCATATAATAATCGTTCAAGAAATACTAGTTTGCTTTCCTGAATGCTGCCGCAACTATGATAGGGTTTGGTAACTGTCCAGTGAATAGGGAAATGATGGAAAATACATACATGATATTTTGGGTAAACGGAAATGTTATTTCATATAAAGTACTCAGCTCAGCAGCTGGAACATACACTGTTGTCAATAAGCATTACTATTATGACTACTAACTTTCTAAGGTTCAGTGTGAAGGATGGGTTTGGGGAGGAGACGGGAGACTGGGGAATATGGGGCTGGAGAGGAGCAAGGACAGCTGGGGGGCAGTGGGGTGGGCTCCATGTCTGGCCACTCCTCCCTCTGTCTCCAGCTGTAACTGACATTAATGGAACTCTAGTTTCTAATCCTTTTTGCAATTTGAAAAGTGGTTTATTTGGTCCCTGCAAATGGAGGTACACTATTAGCTCTGCTGTGCTTTTCCCCTATCTTAACGTGGAGGATCTTTATAACAATTGTGTACAAAAAATGTTGTCTCCTAGTTAAGCAATAATAATAATAATAATAATAATAATGGTACCAAAAAAAGGGCATCATGTGAGGGTGAGAGGGAATCAGGTAGAGGAAAGGAGAGGAAAGGAGGCCTAAGTGCATGCTGGTGACTACAAGGAGAAGATGAGAACGAGTCATGTAGCCAAATTATTTTTAGCTAAGAGTAGTTCCATTCACTTCATAATGGACAATCCTTGCTGTCCCCTGTGATATGAGGGATTTTTCTTATTATTATTTTCCCATCTGCCATAAGGCCCTAGGCCCCCAAAAACCCTGTCCATGAAAATGGGGCCAATGCCAACAAAAGCTCGAGGACTGTTTAGCGTGAAATCAGGCATGTTCAGAGGAACCTCCCACTTGGGGCCCTGAGCAGAGATGCAGGTCTTGGACATGTAAGGCCCAGGACCAAATTTGTCCCAAATACCCTGGGGCTGGGGGGAGATGCGGTCAGAATGACTCCCTCTTTTAGCCAGCAGAACTTCTGTGAGGGATGCTCCTGCTGGCTCCAGTTGTGATGTGCAAATGAAACAGCAGTTCCTCATCAAATTAGCAAGATTCCCGGCACTGGCAATGGTGTGGGGAGGAGGCATGGCTCCCCAGCCTCACCTTGCCCTCCCTGGAACACTCTGGAGCAGCCACACACCTCTATGAGGGCAAGACCAGGTGAGAATTCCAAGCCCACCCCCCGTTACCTGGGTGCAGCTGGGCATCACAGTGAGCCGAGCCAGGCCAGGCCAGGTCTGTGCGCTCAGGTGAAACACAGGGGTATCCCTAGAACTTGCTTCCTTGGGCTGCCTTGAGAAATAATGAGACAGCCCCTTGTTTAGGACAACATCTTCCCCATAGGACATTGCCAGGGCTGAAGTCATTGTTTTCTCAGCAAATACTCATTGGGCAACCTACTGGGCATTCGCTGTCCCAGGCAGCGCAGGGGAAAGCCCAGAACCAATTAAGGCTTCTGTGTGGGGAGCTCAGATCTAGAAGGAGACAGATGCAGAGCATCAGATGGGACCGCAGGGTGCGTAAGAGCGCTAGAGGAAAAGGAAGTAGGGGAGGGAACAGGGAGTGCTGGAGGTCACACTTGTAAATTGGGGTCAGGGAGGGCTCTCAGAGCAGGTGACATTGAGGCAAGGACGAGGGGGGTGGAGGTGGCAGGGAACAGGACAGACATGGGAGAAGTTCCAGCTGATGCAAGGGCAGGGCCAGAGCCTGTAGCTAGGAGCTGCAAGGGTCCCAGGTTCAGGAAGGAGCTGGAGGGGCTGGAGGGGAGTACAAGAGGAGATGAAGTAGGCCAACGGGGGAGGGGGCTGGAGACTCTGGGGGCCTGGGGACACTGTCATCTTGGATGTGCCCAATGAGGCAGGAGCCTGGGACTTTAGGAGCAGACCAGAGACAGCTCAGCCCTGAGTGTCACAGGGTCACCCTGGCTGCTGCATGGAGAGTAAGTGGAGCCAGGGGCCTGCCAGGAGGCTACTGCACCAGTCCAAATATGATGACTGTGGGATCAGGGTGGGAGCCTGGAGAGGGTGAGGAGATTTGGAATCTGGGTTTATGTTAAGGTTGAACCAATGGGACTTAAGGGTTATCCACTCTATAAATATGAGGCATTACTAGTTCTTAAAACATCATACCATTTTACTGAGTATCTCCTTATAGGAGAAAAATTAAAGAATAGAATCCATAGCAACATTATTCAGGAGAGTTAAAAAAAAAAAAAGGAAATTATCCAGGTTTTTTAAAATGTGAGTTTACTTCAATAAATTACAGAACATCAACCAAATGGACGATTTCCAAGAGTATATAATGAGATGGAAACTGGTCAGACTGGAGTGTCAGGTAAGAAATCCCCAAATCTGCATCTGCTCCATGAAGAGGACACAGCTAGGGTCACAGATGTCCACCTCTGCTCCTGGGCCCTCAGGAGAATGACGGCTCCCCATCGCCTTCCCATTAGGTGCTCTGAGATTGGCACTGGTGAATGAAATGTGCATAGAGGTAGTGAGTGTCCCTTCTAGGTGGGAGCATTTGAGATCCAGTGCCCGTGCTCATGTCCTTTCTGCCCTGCTGAAGTGACCGTGGAAGCACACACAGAGACGTTGACATCCTCAGACAGTGGAGCCTCCATCAGCAACAGTCCCTGGGTGCCGATGCTGAGCCAAACAGCAGCAGCCCTCCCTGCTGGCCACAGTGGACATGCAATAAGGGTGAAAAATCATCTTTGTGGTTTTAGGGTGAGGTGGCATTGCCAAATCTCATCCTAGCTTGTCCTGACAGTCTGTCTTGTAAGCTCCAAAATTTCATCTGCTGCCATAACAATTTTGAGCCTCACAGGACCCCAAAGGCCTAATTTTGAGTTCCTGGGCTCCCACCAGGTATGCCCCCACCCAACAGGCAAGTCCCCCCACCCAGCTAGTTCCTCTATCAGCCAAGCCACCTAATGGGTCCCCATTAGGTCCCCACCTAATGGGCTTCAGCTCTCTGCCAACGTGGAGTTATTCAAACCAATTACATCCTTCTGCAGGCACCTCACCCTCTTGTTATGACAAAGCCTTTCTCCCATGGCCCCTGCTGGTCCTCTCTGCTTTTGAGTGCAGTTTTCATGTGGCCATACATGAAATGCAGCATCCCCCTCCCTCGAGCTGTGTGCTGACTAATAAACTCATCAATTGCATCTGTCCAGTGTCAGGTGTTGTGTATTTAGCCGTTTCATACTGTTTAAGTCGGAGGATTCCTCCCCGGCCAATAGGATAAACAGGAAGTGCGTAGAACACAGTCCCAGCGATGGGAAATCATTTATGAAAATGAATGAAGAACAGCATCAATACTTTAACAGCTAGTGTCTTTGGGAAGTGGGATGCCAGTGATTTATACACGATTTTTTCTATATCCTGTGCTTTCCAAGTGTTTTAGAGTAAGTGTGAATTATTATTTTAAAAGAAAACTCAATGTTATTAACAAGAACACCTGGGCCCTGGCCAAGGCCATCCTCGTCCCAGGGTGCATTTTTCTCTCCCTCATCAGACTCCTGGTCCACTTAGCATCGGTCCCACCCAATTAGCCCTTTATTATAGATCGTTTTGTTCTCTAATTGTCCGCTCTGCATAATTTAGCACGGCCATATACTGTCTTGTTCTCAAACATTTAATTTAGTGTCCCTTGGCCTCAGTTTCTTCATCTCTAAATGCAGTGGTGGCAGAAAAGGAGATTATTAGAGGCCCCTTTCGTGTGACATTCTCGTGGAACCTAAAGTAAAGCTAACACTGATTTAGCACTTACTGTGTGCCAGACACTCTGCTAAGCACTTTTCATGCATTCGTTCATTTAATTATTTCAACAACCCTAGGAAGGAGACTCTATTATTGCCCACTCCCTCCCCCATTTTAAAGATAAAGATACTTAAGTTCAGAGAGGTTTAGAAACTTGTCCAAGGTCACACAGCTCAGAAGTGGTGGAGCTGGACTTCAAACCTGGGCAATCTGCTCCTGGGTCTGTGCTCTTCCTGCTCTATGCCCAGACCCTGCATCAGGTGCCTGATGCACAAAAATAAGGCAAGGTATTTGCCTGCAGGCAGAATAATAGTAACAATGCCAGTTCACGTGCCTTAAGGGCTCATTGTGTGCCAGACCTTTAACTCACATTAGGTCGTGGGGTCCCTGCAGCATCCTATGCAGAGAGGCTGCCACAGTTACTTACCATGGTACAGAGGAGGAGTCAAGACCCTTCATTCTGCCCAGACTCTCACCTCCAAGAGGGTCCCGGAAGTGTCATTTGAACCCAGAAATCTGCCTCCAGTTGCTTCATTTCATCCAGTGCTTACAACACTTGATATCATCAGTATTACTGTGCCCATTTCACAGAGGGGGAAAATGATGAGGCTCAGAGAGGTTAGGCAACTTTCCTGAGGTCTCACAGCCAATAAGAAGGAGAGTCCTGGCTGGAAATCACAGTCACCCAAAGCCTGTGGCCTAAGCAATGGACCACACTGCCTCTCAGCATCGGTGGCAGGGCTCAGAGGCCTTGAACGAGAACCAGGCCTCCCCCATCAGGGTGCAGAATCAAAATGCAACAACACCCTCCAAGAGAGACCCCCAGGAATTTGCACTCAGATGCTGTCCTGAGAGCAAAGTGGAGAGAAAACACGAGTGCTCAGAGTAGGAATGGGAGACTGGAGCCTGGAACCCAAACAGCCCAGGTGGCCTCTCTGCAATGCCCAGGTGGCACAGAGCAGCACTGCTCCAGAGGGTCGGTGCCTTCTGCCGGCATGAGCCCGGAACCTGTCACTTTGTAACTTTATAACTAAGCCAGTCCTGTGTGCTGGGTAGAACCCATCAGACATGTCTGGGGTGACAGGCGGCCTCCACAGCTTGAGAGGCTGTGACTCACTGTGGATCCTAAACCCAGCTGGAGTTTATGGTTCAACATAATTGTTCTAATTGCCATTGTCATGGCTGATAACATTATGTGACAGCCATAAACTCACATTTAGAGAGGGCCCCGGAGATGGGAGCAGCTGAAGATGATGTGGACGTGATCTCAAAGGGAAATGGGAGGGCTCAAGCTGGAGGGCCGATCTTGCATTCTGGGGACAGGTATCTTTATTATCTTATTTTTTTTTAAGACAGAGTCTCACTCTGTTACCCTGGCTGGAGTATAGTTTCATGATCATAGCTCACTGCAGCCTCAACCTCCTGGACTCAAGCAATCCTCCCACCTCAGCCTCCTGAGAATATGGGACCACAGGTGCATACCACCATGCCCAGCAAAGCTTAAGATAATTGCCAAAATCATGGCGTAAGGGTTACAGAGCAGTAGGACAGTCTCATGTAAGAATGAGACACCACCTGATTCTTAGAGTCTAAATGTCACAGGACCCTGGAACAGCACAACAGCATCTTGGGCACAGAGATGGGGGTGGTATGAGATGGGGCCATGGGGAGAGGCCTGGATTTCAATCTTAGTTCCGCTGCTCATTAGCTCTGGGACCACTTTGTACCCCATCTCAAGAGTGGGAGAACTGTGTCTTCCTTCAGGGGTGCAGGGGAGTACTTGATGACCTGATGGGGACCGTGCATGGCAGGGTGCCATGTGCCTCATTATAAGTGATGGCTGCATATGCAGGGACAGACTGAAATACAATGTCAGGGCTAAAAGGACTCCTCCGAAACTTCCAGGCCTCTGTCTGGCCCTTGGAATCACCATTAAAGCAACCCTGATGGCAGGCCCCGTGCCAGCAGGACTGGGCAGTTTGGTCTCTGCTACATCCTCAGCACCTAGAACAAGTCTTGGCTCAGAATCAATGCACAATTAAAACTGCTGAATGGATGAACAAATGAATGAAGAGTAAGTGAAGCTTAAGTGGAAGCAGCACCAGTGACTGTGGCCTTGGATGAAAAGATGGGAGTTGAAACCTTCACCCTGGGATCACTGCACCTCCGTTTTCCCGGTGGTGACGTCCAGGAGCAGCTGTTGCTCTCCAGGGTCTTCAGGGTCTCTCCCAAGTCCCTCCCCACAAGGTCCGATGATGAGCCTGTCTCTCTGGGGAGCTGGGAGGGCCAAGAAAGCTAAGAAGGGTGGCAATGGGTCAGGTCTGAGTGGGGCTGGCAGCAGCGACAGCGGAGGCCTCCCCCGCAGGGCTGGGCTGCAGGTTTCAAATCCCACGTGGCACCCAAGCTCACATTATGGTGCTGGCAAGGAGCCTTGAGCAGTTATTAAACTGGTGTGCCTGTAGGTGTATAATTGTCAGAAATGGTTTTTGCATATTTTGATAAATTTATAACTGTGGAGTGTAATTATCCCTCATTAGCATATGCTTATGTTGTGCATAATTGTATCTTGTTTCACAAAGAATGTGAGTTGCCAATTCACGACCAAGACACGGTGTCACCAGTCTGCCCATTGTGCATCCCCACCACTGAAGACACGGAATGGCATCTCAACAACCCTGAAACCATCTCCCACCAGACATCTTTTTGTGCACAAGCATATCTCAATTGCTTGAGCCACTATTGTTGGTTTCTGCTACTTGGTACCCAATGCAACCATCATGATGCAAGCACCTACTATGTGCCCAACTCATGTCCTCATAATCCTCAACAGGCCAGGTCACTGCTATCTGTGCACACTCTCCTATATCAGAGCCTGGACTTCTGCAGGGGAAGGTTGTGTCTTGTCAGTCTCTGTTACCCCAGAGCTTCACATGGGTCACAAGCCACATCGAACCTCAATTACCAGGAGCTGCATAACATGAATACATGAATGAGCCAAGGAGTCAATTAATGATTAAATGAACGTAATTGATGCAGAAGTGCTTTGTAAAATGTAACAGAAGCTTACAGGTTCATGGAGATGAATCATAGAAGAAGGTTCAGGGTGGGAACCGGGGATCAGAAAAAAATCAGTGCTCACTGCCCCCCTGCTTCAGCATGGATGGAGGCACTGCCATCCTCCCAGATGACCCTCCTGCTCCCGCAGATGTCAGGTCTGCAAAATCTCACCTATCCCCTTGAGCCCTTTCTCTTGTTCTTGCTGGCATTAACAGTGAGCATCTCTCTCCCTTCCCCAAACAGACACTGAAAGAAAAGGCTTTGTGCGCTGTCATTTTCTCCCTAAAAAATAGTCGTGAGAAACCAAATGGTCATCATTACACCAGCTGCAATTCTTTGCTGCATTATTTTCTAAGAGATGGAGGACAGGGCACCAAGAGAGGGGGCAGCAGGGAGAAGAGAGAACAGGCTTTAAAATTTCAGTGCCGGGTTTTGCAAGGAGACTGGATTAAAGAATCAAATCAAATGAATTTTGCCATCAGAGTGAGAGATCTGTCTTCCCCAAAATGCTTTACTTTGACAGTCGACTTCAAGAGATTTGACAGAATTCGTTTTCCCAGCAAATAGGATCAAGGTAGGAAATAAGACCCATTCCATCATGAGAATTCTGTTAACCACTTGACATAATTGTGGGTTATCCAGGGAGGGTAGCCAGTTTTTGGCAAAACGGATGAGTCTGTTATTGTTCTTTTTCCCACCGATGTCTCACATTTGTGGCACCTGGAAAAGGCGGTGTGAGGGAGGAGTCAGCCACGGCACGCAGGGGCTTGGGAGCCAGTTTGAGACCCGCACAGCCCTCATCCTCTCTGCTTCCCTGGGAGTCATGAGGAGCAGGGGGAGGGTTTGTAGAAACAGCATTTTTCCTCCTTTTAAAATATCTGTAAAGAGTTTACCAAACTGGACAAACATAAGATTTGGCATTTGTTACTTACTTCTATTTCCTCCTCTGTAAAAATAACAGACTTGATGACATTTGCCACCCTGGGGAGCTGCAGGTCCAGAAGCCCACAGATATGAGGGAAACCAGACACCATGGCATACAGTAGGATCTCATGAGGCAGCTGTTCCCTCCCCACCAGGCCCACCCTGCAGACCCCGGGGAGAGGGTCTAGGGCCACGTGCGATCCCTGACTTGCAAAAATGCCTCTAAGATGTTCCCTAGTGTCAGCTTTCCTCTGACCACAAACGTGCCAACAGTCCAAGTGGGACTATAATGCCTCCCAGCCTCCCCACCATGGCATCTCCAGGCCCATTAAATGGGCGATTTATAGGCCTGACACATAGATCTGTGTTCGCTGTGCCAAGATCAATGCCTCCCCAGTCTGAGATTATGCCCTTGAGCAGCTCCTTCCCCTTAGAGAGATCTGAGTGCTCTGCCCTTGTCAATTACCGGTGCCACACATGACAGCCCTGCCCCAGCTTGTCACCTCACACTGGGGACATGGGGGCAGGATGGTGCACTGTGCCAGGCTGGCTGTGGGCTCCCCAGAGCTCCTCGCCCACATTCTCCCTCCTCAGGTTCATGGTTGAGAGCCCGACTGTGCAGCTGGATCTCCTGGGTTCGAACAGCAGTGATGTGTGACCATGGACAATGCACTCAACCCCTCTGTGCCCAGTCCCCTCATCTGCAAGTGGAGATGTGTTGGCTACTGCTATTGTCACCAATGCCTTCTTCCCCCTTCCTCCACCCCGGCTACACTCACCCTCATCATCACCCCATCTCTGCCCACACCTCGCTCCTGGATGCCTGCCCCTCCATCTCGATGTGCAAGCTCATGGAGGCTTCGGGGTGAGACCCCAGGGGTGGTTGCATTTCTCAGGGGCCCCAGAAACCTGAACAGCCTTTGAGGCCCACAAGGCTGTGTCCTCAGAGAGAGCAACTTCATCACCATGGCCTTCAGGGATAGATGGTCCTGCAGTTCCTGTACTGAGGAGCTCCGTCCTCACTGTCGTCTGTGACTGAGGATGCTTGAGTCCCTAAGTACCCGGGACGCACCAGGCAGACTTGAGGAAGGAAAGACAGGCTCTAGCTGCCCATCTGCTATGTCCCTGGCCCCATCACCAGCACTGTCGCCCTACATCTGCTCACCAGCCCTGTTGATAGCCCCCCTCCACTGCACAGACGGGGAACCCAAGGCTCAGAGAAGACTCAGGTCTGTGTGCGGAAAGGCTCCCATTAAAGCCTGGGTCTGCTGCTCGCCCTCAAAGCACATGCTTGCCCTGCTCCAGGTTCCACCAGGCCCTGAGTCTGTCCCCCAGTTGCCCTCCAGCCATGCCTGGTGTCCCTGCTGGAGAGAGGCAGGTCCCAGGTCCTAAGGTGGAACCAGGGACTCAGAGTCTTGGTCTTTAGCCCAAGACACTGTTGGTGTCTGCCTGTGACTGTAGCTCCTGCTATATCCCCATGTCAAGTCCTTTGAAGGGAAAGAAACAATAGAGAAACACCTGTTGCCAGGTTTCGGGTGGCTCTGAAATCTCCCTCCTGCCATTCTCATTGGTACAGTCACTGAGAATCTCATGGGGAGAGGAGGAGGCCGTAGGGTCCCCCACTTCTATGTCTGTGGAGCCAAGACACCACACAGTGCCCGCCCAGCAGGAGGCCCTGGGTTCACACACCTGCTCTCAGGAGATGAGGCTGAGCAACCAGGGCCCACACAGTGCCCCCAGCAGCCTTCGGAGGCCTGTGGTCTGCCCTGCTGTGCTCCTGTGCCTGGCAGCCCAGAGGCCCAGGGACCTTCTGGCTGGAGCTGTACTTTCTGACAGCGAGGGTCCACCAAGGGGCCTTGACGCGAATGGCCACTTGTCAATAAAGCCGGTCTCCACCTTAGAGGGGGAAAGTGATTCAGCCGTGTCACATGATCATGGTAAAGGAGCAAGCGGGCTGGGCTCTGAAAGAATCAGCATTTGCTTTGCACCTACTGTGTACAGGCTCTGAGTCAGGTATTCAGCCCTCCCAAAACACAAACTTTGCCCCTGCAACCTCGACCTGGGTGCACTGATCCCAGGGGAGGTCCCCAGTTATTTGGTGACCATCTGGGCCCGCATGGAGCTGTGAACTCTGGGCTGGGACTGTCATCTGTTTGTTCATGGCCGTGGCCCCTAGAACGGTGCCCAGCACATCACAGAAGCTCAGTGAACACTGGTGGGAGGGGTAAGGAGGGAGGAGTGCTGTTCAGAGAAGGGTGACTAAAGAACGAACACAGTGACACGTGATGAAAGGAGGCAGAGCTGGGGGCCCTGAGCCACAGCCTGGGGGACTTGGGGACACATCTCCACCTACAAGCCCCTGAGGCCACATCAGGGACACAGATGACATTCACTCTGTGAAGCCCCAGGTGGAGCCTGAGTAACAGGGGTGACAGGAGGGACACTTTGTCTCACTTGTGGCTCTCACTCAAGGCTGCCGTTTGCGGAAGGACCTGACACTCTGACCACAGCCCTCTCTGGCCCCTCAACCATCCATGGCTCCCAGCACCAGCCTGACAAAGTCCAAACTCAGGCCCACTGTGGTCTTGCCACACCTGCCTTCCCTGCCCCACCTCCCTCCACTTGTCCCCACAGTCCCCAGGCTTCAGGCCCAGCCAAACCACCCCTGGCACCTCCACCCCACTCTTTATGCTTCCCTGCCTTTGCTCTGCTGTCCTCAACTGGAACACCCCCCACCCCTGCCCCCTGGAACTCAAGCCCCCTTCCAGGCTCAGCTTGAGCATCACCTCCTCCAGGAGGCCTCCTCTGATTCCCCTAGATGCTGACTTTGCTTGTCCCTTCTCTGTTCCCACAAATACCCTATGTCCCTCTCCCAGAGCTGGTTCCGGTCTCACTACTAGACCATGAGCTACCCCAGGCAATAGGAGGTTTGATTCTTCTCTCCCTGATGCCTGGTGCATTGCCTGGCACGTAGAAGGCCTCACAATGGGGTGGGTGAGCGAATGGTTGAATGACTGTTACCTGCCTCCATTCACTCAGGACCCACCGTGTACCAGGCACTGTGCTGAGCATGTTACAGGCATCATTTCATTTAATTCTCCATGTAATCCCTTGTGCTGTGACTATATATGCCCATACTATAGATAGGGAAACTGAGGCCCAGGGAAGTGGGGTCATGGGTCCAAGGCCACATAGTGGGTAAGCTGAGGCAGCAGCACCCTTCCTGCTCACCTCCTCCAATGCATCGTTTCCCTCCTGACCTGAACCTGAGCCCACGGCCGTGTCTGGGGAGTCTCTGCTGATTCACCACTCACTGGGGACCCCGGTAGCTGTTTTGGCTGCAAGTCAGGATCACAAATCTGCAGCCTCAGCTCTAGAGCAACAGAAGGACCTACCAGGAGCATGTGCCCAGGAGGGTCTGTGCACCCAGGGAAACCCTCCCAGTCCCACTCACGGATCCCCACCCTTCCCATCATCAGTGGGGACCCCTCCCAGGCCCAAGAAGACACTCACAGTTCCCTCCCCTCAGCCCTGGGAACGCGATTTATCCATCACAGGGACGAGGTCTGTAGTGTCAGGATCGTGTGTGGATCTCTTTTGAGCTGGGGCCAGGGAGCCATTCAAATCCCAGCGATTCCGGGGAGGCGAGGAAAACCTCAGACAAAAAGAGGAAGGAGCAAAGAGGAAATAGGGATACATCAGGGAAAGTAACCCACTGCTCAGACATGAAAGAAATATGTTCAATTATATTTTACTGCATTTCGTTTTAATGTTCATGTCATATTTGGGTGCCTGCAAGCTACAAATTACCCGAAAAGAAAACACAATGAAAGATGAGAGAATTAAAAACAGACAAAAAATGCTCCCCAAATTGGAATCCCTAAGAGAGAGAAACAAAAGCCAGGCTTGAGACAAAAGAGGCTGCTTGGCACCGAGGCCCTCCCAGCACTGATGCCGGGTGCCCATGCCCACGCAGCTCAGAGCACACTTTCTTTGGCTGGGTTCTCACAATCAGCCAGAGTCAAGGAAAGACTCAGGCCAGAGTCAAGAGGTCCATGCCATGGTCCTGAACCTGCCCCAACGTGCTGTGTGGCTTAGGGCAGGTCACTGCCCTTCTCTGAGCCTCATTCCTTAGGGCAGAAATGAGATGCCTAGACCAGATGCCCTTGAAGAATATGGAGAGTGCAGAACAAAAAGAAATCACATTGGACACAGCTCAGGGAAAGGGAAACTCAGGCATCCTGTGGAGGTTGTGATCTCCCCAGTTGAGACAGCCCTTCAGGGAATCACATGTGGAAGGGAGGGATGAATAGCTGTGGGGCTTTCCACCTCCCTGCCAGCACCTTCTGTCTCCCACTGGAGTCCAGCCCCTATGTGGGGTCTGTGCCCCTCACACATCAAAACCACTGACAGGATAGACCCTGGAAATGTGCTCTGTCTCTGCAGCGTGAGAGGGGCTGAAGAGGGGGAGGACAGGTGCCTAGTTCCCCAAGGGCAGCATCTCCCATTTTCAAGAAAGGGTGCCCCAAGTGGTCACTAAGAATCACCCAGGAGAGAGGCTCATGCAGGGAGGAAGGTGCTTCCTGGAGACCCTGGGTTCCTGGCCAATGATTCTACCCAGCCTCAAGGCCAGAAAACCACGTGGGCAGGGGTGGGGGCATTCGAGAGATGGAAAAGCTCAGATCCTGCTGCATGGGCGTGTGTGTGTGTGTGAGTGTGTACATGTGTTGTGAATGTGAGTGTGCATGTGTGTGTACGTGTGAGTGCATGTTGTGTGAATGAGTGCACATTTGTGTGTTAGTATGTATGTGTGAATGTGGGGGGTGGGCGTGTGAGTGTGCATGTGAGCATGTGCGTGTGTGGGGGGGGGAATTGTATGTGCATGTGTGTGTTTGCAGGGTGGGTGTGAGAGCGAGTGTATTGTGCGTGTGTCTGGTTTGAGTGTATGTGTGACTGTGCTTGTGTCTATACATTTTAGTGTGTGAATGTGTATGTGCGTGAGAATACGTGTGTGCATGTGTGCATGTGTGTCTGTGTGTGAATGTGTGTGAATGTGTGTGCATGTGTATGTGAATGTATATGTGTGTGAATGTGTGTGCCTGTGTGTGCGAATGTATGTGCATGAGTGAGAATACGCGTGTGTGTGCACATGTGTGAGTGCCTGTGTGTATGTGTGTGCATGTATGTGTCCATGGGTGTGAGTGCCTGTGTGTGTATGTGTGCATGTATGTGTGTCCATGGGTGTGAGTGCCTGTGTGTGTGTATGTGTGTGCGCATGGGTGTTTGAGTGTCTGTGTCTCTGCGTGTGTGTGTGTGATGTGAGTGTGTGTGCATGGGGGGTTGTGAGTACATTATGTGTGTGTCTGTGTGCGTGTGTGTATGTGAGTGTGTGTGCATGGGTGTGAATGTGTGTGTGAGTGCATGTGTGTGTGTGCATGTATGTGAATGCGTGTGTGTGCATGTATGTGAATGCGTGTGTGTGCATGGGTGTGAGTCCACGTGTGTGTGCACACATGTGTGTGAATGTATGTGTGTGCATGGCTGTGTGTGTGTCCATGAGTGTGTGTGTCTGTGTGTGTGAGAGTGTGTGTGCATGGGTGTGTGTGAGTGCACGGGTGTGAGTGCACGTGTGTGTGGGCGTGTGTGAATGTGAGTGCAAGTGCGTGTGTGCATGTGTGTGAATATGTGTGTGTGCATGGGTGTGTGTGAGTATGTGTGTGTGCATGTGTGTGAGAATGTGTGTGTGTGTCTGTGAACGTGCATGGGTGTGTGTGTGCATGAGTGTGTGTGAGTGCCTGTGTGTATGTGTTTGTGTGTGTGACTATGTGTGAGAGAGAGAATGATAGAGGGAGACGGACCCCAGTGCCTCAGTGACAATGCACAGGAGGCAGCAGCTCAGACACATTTTGTAGCCCCAGCGCCAGCAATGGACTTTCCTGAGCTGCCAAGAGCCGGAGGGAGGCTCCAGGCAGGATTTGCAGACACCTCCTTGAGCCAGGCAGGGAAGGGCCAGAGCCCGGCTGAGGATCCACAGTGGAAACACACCAGCAATAGACAAAGCACAAAACCCTCTTGCAGAGTTTACATTGAAAGCCCTCCACAAAGGGCAAACATAGCCAACCCTCACTGAGCACTCACTGTATGCTGCGCGGAGGCTCAGCACGTTGTGTGGCCGTTTCTGAGTTAGCCGTTATGGCTGTCTCAGGGGAGGGAGGTGTAAGCAGGAGACTCTGCCCTTCCCTACCCTGCCTCTGGCCTGGTGTGGCCTACCTCGCCCAGCCTCTCCAGGCGCTGACTAAAGCCACTGACACTTATCCTGAGAGGAACAGCAGGGGTTGGACAAGGCTGCCCTTAGGAGCCCCCAGGCCCTGACAGGTGTAGGAACCCAGGGGCCCTCTGCTGATCTTCCCTGTCCACCATCCCCCAAGGAAGTGTCATCCTCTCCGTTTTACAAGTGAGGGAGCTGAGGCTGGATCACAGGATGGTCAGTCGCTGAGGCTCGATTTCATCTTCACTGCAGGAGCCCTCAGCCGCACCCAGCCTGGGGCTTCGTCTCCTGCTCCATTCATAGTAGCTATTTGGCCCTGGACAAGTAAATTCCACCTCAGTTTCCCTATCTGCAAAACAGAGATAGTAATGACACCTACACCACAGAGCGTGCAGGAGGATTAAATGATTTAACACAGCAAAGGTGCAGCACAGGGCCTGGATCACAGGCAGTGCAGAGAAGAAGCTGCTGAGTCAAGATCTCAGCCTCGCTCTCCCACTCGAGGCCAGGGCTCCTTTAGTTTCCTGGAGCTGCCCCTCCAGCAGGTGCAGGATGACACCTCCTGCTGGGCACACTCAGTGCCTCAGTAGACACCCCTCTGCCGTGTCGGACTGATGGCCTGGAGAACTCGGGAGGGGGCAGGTCTAGTAAGGACCCCAGGCCCTTCCCACCATACTGCAGGACAGGTCTCCTAAGATTCACCATAAAAAATAAGACATATTCTTTTGAAGTGAAGAAAATAAAGCACTACACTTCAGAGAACTACAATTTCATCTGAAGGAAAAAGGTGTCATTTTAAAAATTAAATCGTTTGTTTTCTTTGTATTCTCCCAATTCCAGAAGCAGTCAAGAGTGCCAAGACATGAATTTCAACAGAGCAAGGCATAAGTTAGGCAGATGGCCATCTGCATTGAGCCCAGGAGTGGCAGGCATGGGAGAGGAAGGAGGGTGAGCTTGCTCCAGGGTGACCTGCGTCTGCTCTGGGGCCTCAGCTCTGTGCCTGTGTGTTGACCAACCCAAGGGTTCCAGGACCCGGAGTTTGCACACCTGGACTTTGGGAGCACCCAGCCATCCTGATCTCCAGTCCCAGCTCTGCTACTGACTAGCTAGGGTAGCTTGGGCATGAGATCAACCCCTCTGAGCCTCACTTATTCGTCTTTCAAAGGCACAGCATAATAGCGCCCACCTCACAATGTCCTTGGAAGGATTAAATGAGACAATGCCTGCAAAGCTCTGAGCCAGAGCCTGACATAGAGTGGACACCTCGAATATATTAGCTATTAATTCTGCATTTCCTTAAGATTTTTTTGCATTTTCATATTTCTAAAAAATGGAATACAGGGAGGATGAAAAGACAAGCCATATATTGAGAAAGAATATTTGCAACAGACGTATCTCATAAATAGCTGTTATTCAACATATACAGAGAAGGCTGTGTGCGGTGGCTCATGCCTGTCATCCCAACACTTCGGGAGGCCAAGGCAGTCTGATCACTTGAGCCCAGGAGTTGGAGATCAGCTTGGGCAACATGACAAAAATCCGTCTCTACAAAAAATACAAAAATTAGCTTGGCATGTGGTGCATCACTGTAGTTCCAGCTACTTGAGAAGCTGAGGTGGGAGGATTGTTTGAGCTCAGGAGGTCAAGGCTGCAGTGAGCCATGAGCCTGCCACTGTACCCCAGCCTGGGTGAAAGAGCAAGACCATCTCAAAAAAAAATCTTACTTGTGAGTCCCTCAAATGTTATTGTTACTTCCTCGAACTGTTGATAGATTAATACATAACTGACCGACATTGAAAAGGACACTGATTTGTTTCTGAATCAGGAAATTTCACTGATTGTCTTGTACATAAAACTTCTTAGCCTGTGTGTGGCATCTGTAGCCAATGATGATAAATTTTGTATTCTGCCCTCCAATGGAAATGGACAACTCTGATATAGAGTCCCCTCCCTTCTCCTAAACTTTTTAATAAAAGCATTCCAACTTGTAACAGACCTGGGAACACACCTGGCTTTGTTGGTGGGTCTTCCTGGGTTGATCCTCAAATGCGATTTCTAATAAGCATGTATGAAGTTATTTCTGCCTCCACATCTTAATTTTGGTCTACATCTTAAAGCAACTGTAAGAAAACAAATAGCCCATTTAAAAAATTGGCCAAAGACCTTAACAGACACCTTGCCAAAGAAGATAAAGATGGCAAATGATCATATGAAAAGATACGCTATATCATATGTCATCAAGGAAATACAAATTAAGACAATGAACTACCACCATACATTTATTAGAATGGCCAAAATCCAGGACATGGACAACAGCAAATGCTGGTGAGGATATGAAGCAAAAGAAATTCTCATTAATTTCTGGTGGGAATGCAAAATGGTACAGCCACTTTGGAGGGCAGTTTGGCAATTTCCCTCAAAACTAAACATATGTTTACCACCTAGTAATCATGCTCCCTGGTATTTACTCAAAGGAGTGGAAGACTCAGGTCCACACAAAAACCTGCACATGAATGTTTGTAACAGCTTTACTCATGATTGCTGAAACTTGGAAGCAACCCAGATGTCCTTCAGTAGGTGAATGGCTAAATAAACTGTGGTACATCTGATACAGGGCTAAAAAGAAATTATTTAGGCAGTTAGTGAAGGTAAAGGAGTCCTTGGTAAGGTTTTTCTTTTAATGAAGAGTAGCTCCCAAATCATTTCTTATCTAACAAAAAGCAGCCTGAAAAATCAAGCTGCAAGTATAGATGAGCAAGCTGGAAGCCTGCATATGTGAACGCCAGCAGTTGTTCCAATAGTAAAGGGAAACCTGGAAGTCAGATATATTTAACATGAAGGTTCCCTCTTCCCTTTTCTTTGTTGCCATGTGTGCAAAGAAAAGCAGGCAACATGGCACCAGCCAGGTAAAAAACCCATTTGCATAATAAAAGATTAGGGTAGGATGGCCAGCCTCCTCACAAGCTATGTAAATGGCACACCTGGTCCAACCAATCCACTAGGCCTTATGTAAATCAGACACCACCTCCTCAAGCTCATCTATAAAACCAAACATATCTCACCCTAAACCCAGAAACCCATTCAGGACCCCTTCCTCTGCACAAGGAAGCTCTCTTCTTTCTTTCGCCTATTAAACTTTCAGCTCTTAAACTCACTCCTTGTGTGTCCACATCTTCGATTTCCTTAGCATGGGACAACAAACCTCAGGTACTTCCTGAGACAGATGACACCATTTCATATCCAGACAATGGAATATTATTCAGTGCTAAAGATATGAACTATCAAGCCATGAAAAAAAAACATGAAGGAAACTTAAATGCATGTTATTAAGTGGAGGAAGCCAATCTGTAAAGGTTACATACTGTATGAGTTCAACTATATGTCATTCTAGAAAAGGCAAACTATGGAGTTAGTAAACAGATCAGAGGTTTCCAGGAGTTGGGGTGGAAGGAGCGGTGAATAGGTGAAGCACGGAGGATGTTTAGGGCAGTGAAACTATTCTGTATGATACTGTCATGGTGGATGCATGTCATTATACATTTGTCTAAACTCACAGAATGTACAACACTAGGAGTGAACCCTAAGGTAAACCATAGACTTTGGCTTATAATGATGTGTCAATGTAAGTTCATCAGTTGTAACAAATCTATCTCTCTGGTGTGGGATTTTGATAACCTGGGAAGCTGTGCGTGTCAGGGTGGGGAGTATATGGGATGTCTCTGTCCCTGCTGCTTAATTTTGCTGTGAATCTAAAACTGCTGTAAAAAATAAAGTCTATTTTTTAGAAAGAGTGGAATGTGTCTTACAATTGAAAAAATACATTTCTTGTCTCTAGTTCACTGAAAACCTATTACTAAACTAATGATAGATCTTTAAATCTCTTGTTCACCAAAAAAACTGTTCCTAAACTGATGACAGACCTTTAAAAATCCACAGTATCTGAGACGTGAGGAAGTGCAGTATCATTCATGAAAAACTCCATTCCTGTGAATGGCCCACAAGAAGACACATACTTGTAGGAACAAGTCTCAAAGCCAATGACTAATGGAGAGTTGAAGATATTCACTTTGTTCAGTGAACAGCCAGGAAACCCAGATGCCAGACTTCCATTCCTGCTAGGGTGGAGTAACAGGTTCTAGATTTATCCTCCAGACTTTGTTACAAAATAAATGAAGCAACAGTTTTCAATTCACTGAACTTCAGGCAATGATGAGTGATCCCTGAGAGAGGAATGTGATAAGGTCAGCCCATGGCTGCTCTGGCTTACAGCCTTGAGAGTTTCACAGCATGAGAAGGGAGAACGAGGTGGAGCCAGTAGACACCTGAATTAAGGAGATGAAGCTGAAATTTTGGCAGAATAAGGCAGCTAGATTTCATAGCACAGAACCCTGGAGAGGAGAAAACTGCACAGAGGAAAAGCTCTGAGAATCTGCAGAGGACCTTCGGTGAGTATTTCACTGAGCACCAATCCGCATACATGTGTGAAGGAAAGAGCTGAGATTGAGAAAGAATCATTCTAGAGGATTGGAGGGAACCATTCCCAGTGTTTGCACTGGGCTGGGGACACAACTGGTCCTATTATCTAGACTGGAAAATATTCTAATTCGCTGAGCATTAAGTAGAGTTCTCAGAAGAATCTTGCCTTGGGAGTAGGGAAAATTAGCTCTGGGCTGAATGCTGCTCTGATCCCACCTAACAATTCTTTAAAGAAAGACCTGAAGGGCTTAAACTGTTTCCAGGCAACTTAATTAGGTCCCAGAACAAAGCTCAGGAATGCTTATAAGGATACAAAAACATTCACCACCCGAGGAGGGTAAAATTGAAAATATCTGACATCCCATTAAAGATTGCCAGGCATACAAAGCAGGAAAATATGACCCATAATGAGGAGAAAAATCAATCAATTATAACCAACCCTAAACTGACAGAGATGTTAGAATTTGCAGACAAAGACATTAAAACTACTCTTAACATTGTGTTCTCTATGTTCAAAAAGTTATGTAGAGACATAAAAAATATCTTTTAAAGAGCCAAACAAGTCCAGGTGCAGTGGCTCACACCTGTAATCCCAGCACTTTGGGAGGCCGAGGCAGGTGGATCACCTGAGGGTAGGAGCTCAAGACCAGCCTGGCCAACATGGTGAAACCCCATCTCTACAAAAATACAAAAATTAGCCAAGCATGATGGTGGGTGCCTGCAGTCCTAGCTACTGGGGAGGCTGAACCAGGAGAATCGCTAGAACCCAGGAGGCAGAAGTTTCAGTGAGCTGCGATCGTGCCACTGCACTCCAGCCTGGGAGACAGAGCAAGACTCCATCTCAGAAAAACAAAAAAGGGCCAAATAAAAATTCAAGAGATGAAAACTACAGTGTTTGAGATGAAAAGTATACTATGTTGAAGAAAAGATTAGTAAGCTTGAAGGTATAGCAATAGAAACTATCCAAAATAAAATACGGAGAGAAAAAAAGGATTTTACAAAACTGAAAAGAGCATCTGTGAGCTGTGAAACAACTTCAAGCAGGTTGATATACTGGTCATTCAAGTCCCCAGAGGGGAAAGAGAAAGGGGGTGGAGCAGAAAAAAATACTTGAAGAAATAATAGCAGAAAATTTTCTAAATTTGGTGAAATCTGTAAACCCAGAGACTGAAGAATCTCAACAAATTCCCAGCACAAAAAAGGATAAAAAGCACATCATAATGAAATTTCTTAAAGCCTGTGATAAAAGAATATATCAAAAGCCAACAGAGAAAAAAAATCAAGTACAAAGGAACAAAGATAACAACAGCAACGAATTTCTTTTCAGAAACAATAAAAGCAAGAGGAAAGTGAGACAACATTTTTAGAGTATTGAAAGAGAAATATCTGTGAACTTATAATTCTATAACCAGTAAAAATATCTTTCAAAATGAAGGTAAAATAAAAACTTTTTTCAGACATATAAAAATCCTCAATACAGAAATGTTAAAGATAGTCCTTCAGGCAGAAGGAAAATGATATCAGATGAAAATATGTATCTACACACAAAAAAATAAAGAGCACCAGAAATGTAAGATCTTTTCTTATTTTTTTGAAAGATAATTCGCACACACACACACACACAAATAATGAACATATAACTTTATATCCAGTGAAAATTTCTTTGAAAACATAACGCTATTGACAATAGCCCCAAGAAAAATGCAATAAATACGTATAAATCTAATAAAGCGTGGATAGTATTTATATGCTAGAAACTACAAAATGCTGTTGAAAGAAATTTTTTAAAGTCTTTAATAAATAAAAAAACATACCATGTTCATAGATTGGAAGATATCCCCAAGTGACATAATGCAATACCAATCAAAATTTAAGGAAAAATTGTTTACATATATAAGGAAGTTGGTTCTAAAATTTGTATGAAAAGACAAAGGAACTAGTATAGATAAACAATTTTGGAAAGAAAAAACAATGTTGGGGGAATCACATCTTGATTTTAAGACTTCTTATAAAGCTACAGTAATTAAGACAATGTAATACTGGCAAAAAGAAAGGCATATTACATCAATGGAACAGGGTAGACAATCCAGAAATAAACTCATACAAATACAACCACTTCATCTTTGGCAAAGATACAAAAGCAATTCAATGGAGAAAGGATAATTTTTTTAAATGGTATTATAAAAATTGGCCATCCATAAACAATCAAACAAAATAACCTTGACTTAAACTTCACATTTTATACAAGACTAACTCAAAAATAGATTACAGATAAAGACAGAAAGCATAAAACTATACAATTTTTAGAATACAATGTCAGATTCTTAGTGAACTCTTCACCACCAAAAGCATAGTCCATAAAATTAAAAACTGATAAATTGGATGTCATCAAAAGTTAAAATTTTTGTTCTGCCAAAGACTGTCAAGACAATGAAGATAAGCTAGAGTGGAAGAAAATATTTGCAAACAACATATACAACAAAGAATTTGTACGCGAACTGTATAAGGAACTCTCAAAACTCAGCAATAAGAAAACAAATAATTAAAATGTGGGGAAAGATATCTGAAGAATGATAGACATACAGATCAATGGAACAGGCCAGAGAACTCAGAAATAAACCTACAAAAATATGACCAACTGATTTTTGACAAGGGTACAAAAGTAATTCAATGAAGAAAAAACAGCCCTTTCAACAAATGTTGTTGAAACAATTGAACATTCATAGGCCAAAAAAAAAAAAGAACTTCATGCTAAGTCTCATATGTTATACAAAATTAACTGAAAATGATTCATGGGCTTAAGTGTAAAATACAAAGCTATAAAAGTTTTAGAACATAACATAGGGAAAAAATCTTCACAATCTAGGGCTAGGCAGAGCTCTCAGACTTGAGACCAAGAGTACCATTTGTAAAGGGAAAATTTGATGAATTGGATTTCATCAAAATTAAAAACTCTTGTTCTTCAAAAGACTTCATCGAAATGATGAAAAGACAAACTACAGAGGAGGATAAAATATTTGCAAAACACATATCCAACAAAGGACTAATGTCTAGAATATATAAAGAACTCCCAAAACTCTAGAGTTAAATAAACAATTCAATTAGAAAACGGGCAAAAGATATGAAGAGATGTTTTATGAAAGCATAGACAGATGGCAAATAAGCACATGGAAAGATGCTCAACAGGACTGGATATGAGAGAAATACAAATTAAAACCACAATGAGATTCCACAATATGCCCATTAGCATGGCTAAAATAAAATACCAAATGCTAGCAAGGAAACAGATCATCTAGAACTTTTATACATGTTTGGTGAGAATGCAAAATAGTTCAGTCACTCTGGAAAATGATTTGACAAGCTAAACATCCTTGCCATATGACCCAGAAATCCCATATCTAGGATAGACAAATGCAAAATTATAATGAGACCTTTCAATACCCTTCTCTCAATTACCGATTAAAGTATGTAGCTAAAAAGTTAGTAAGAATATAGAAGACTTGAAGAACACTATTAACTAACCTGACCTAAACTGACATTACAACCAACAACAGCAGAGTGTACATTCTTTTCAAGTGGACATAGAACATTTTATAATATCAATCAGACCTTGGGCTGTAAAACAAACCTCAATAAATGTAAAAGGATTCAAGATATACAAAATATGTTCTCTGGTCTCCATGTAAATACATTCAATAACAGAAAGATACCTGAGAAAGTCCGCAAAATATTTGGAAATTAAAATAACTTGACTTGAAGAAGGAATCAATAGAGAAATTTAAAAGTATTTTGAAACGAATGAAAATAAAAACACAACATACGAAAATTTGGGGAATGTTACTTAGGGGAAACTTATAGCATTAAACATCTGTATTTGAAAAGAAAAAGATTTCAAATTCCATTTTGAGAAACTAAGGGGGAAAAGACTAATTAAACCCAAACTCAGCAGAATAAAGGAAGAGTAAAGGACAGAGCAGAAACCTACAAAATAGATATCAGAACATTGACACAGGAAATCAATAAAACCAAAAACTGATTTTTCAAGAAAGTCAATAAAATTGATTGACCTCTAGACAGACAGTTTAGAAATGAGAGAGAGCAACAGAGCAGGGAAGGAGATGAAAATTACTAACATCAAATTGAGAAACATGACATAGCAAAGATTCTGAATATACAAAAATGATAATGAGAGGATAATCATGAACAACTTTATGCCAATAAATTGGACAACTTAGATGAAATCAGAAAACCCCCTGAAAGACACAAGCCACCAAAGTCCAATCAAGAAGTAGACATGGTAGATATTTTTTAAACTGAATTTTTAAGTAAAAACTTCTCCACACACAAAAAACTCCAGTCCCAAATGGCTTCACTGGAGAACTTAACTGATTGTTTAAGGAAGAAATAATGCCAAGCATATGCAAACTTTTCCAGAAATTAAAAGAGGAGGAGACACTTCCTTACTCATTCTATAGGACCAACATCAACCTGATAACAAAACCACGCAAAGACATTTACAAAAAGAATACCCACAGACCAATATCCTTTGTGAACATAAACAGAAAATTTCATAACAAAAATATATCAAGCCAAATCCAACAATAATAAAAAGGTAATACATCATAATCAAGTGAGTTTTATTCTAGGTTAGTTTAACATTTCAAAATCAAACTACATAATCCACATTCAGAAATTGAAAAAGGAAAACCATATGATCATCACAATAGATGTCAAACTTTTTAAATAAAATTCAACATTAATTATAAAAATGATCAGCAAACTAGGAACTTCCCCAACTAGACAAAGAGCACTGATGAAATACCTAGAGCTAACATCATTTTTAACAGCAAAATAGTATAAGATCAGGAACAAGAGAAAAATGCCTGCTCTCACCACATCTATACAAACGCGTACTGGTCTAGGTAAGAAATACAGCAAGAAAAAGAAACAAAAGCAATCAGATTGAAAAGGAAAAAATAAAAACTGTTTTTATTCATAGATGTCATAATTGCCTCTGTAGAAAATCTAATGGACACTACAGAAGAAGCTACTAGAATGAATAAGTGAGTTTAGCAAGGTTGCAAAGTAAAAGATCAATATATGAAAAATAATTGTATTTTTACATACTAGCAATGAAAACCAGAAATTAAAATTTAAAAGACTATGTATAATACTATAAAAATATAAAATCAGACTAAATCTGTCAAAAGATGTGCTAAAACTGAACTCTGAAAATTACAAAACAGTGCTGAGAAATTGAGGAGGACCTGACCAATGCAGAGAGGCACCGTATTCTTGGTTGGGAGACTCCATAAATATGTCAATTTTTCCCCAAATTGATCAATAGATTCAATGCAATCACAGGCAAAATCCCCATAGTCTTTTTTTCCAGTAGAAATTGACAAATTTATTCTAAAATTCTTATGGATATGCAAAGGACCTAGATGGCCAAAAAGAAGAAGAAAAAATTAGAGGTCTAACACTATCTGATTTCAAGACTTCTTATAAAACTTCAAAAATTAAGGTAGTGTGGTGTTGATGGAAAGATAGTCAAATTAAGCAATGGAACAGAATAGAGTCTAGAAAGAGACCCACACATAGAGACAACTGATTTTTGATAAAGGTGCAAAGACAATTCACTGGGAAAAAATAGTCTTTTCAACAATTATGCTGAAGCAACCGGATGTCTATGTGCAAAAATATGAATCTTGGCCAGGCACTTTGGCTAACACATGTAATCCTAGCACTTTTGGAGGCTGAGATGGGAGGATTTCTTGAGCCAAGGAGTTCAATACCAGCCTGAGCAACATGGCAAAACCCTGTCTGTACGAAACCACACACACACACACACACACAAATTGGCCCAGCCTGGTGGCATGCACCTGTAGTCCCAGCTACTTGGTAGGCAGAGGTGGGAGGATCACTGGAGCCCAGAAGGTCAAGGTTGCAGTGAGCCATGATCACACCACTGCACTTCGACCTGGGTGACAGAATGACACCCTGTCAAAAAAATAATGAAAAGAATCTTGATTCATACCTCCCACCATTTACAAAAATTAACTCCAAATTTATTATAGGTCTAAATACAAAACCTAAAACCATGCAACTTCTAGAAAAAAACCATGAGAAAATATATGTGACCTTGGGTTAAGCAAATGCAACACCAAGAGCACAACCATACAAGAAAAAATTAAAGAATTGGACTCAATCAAAATTTAAAACTTCTGCTCTTCAAAAAAACAAAAGGAGAGAGAGAGAGAGAAAAGCCACAGACTGGGAGAAAATACTCACAAACCATATATTTAATAAAGGCCTTGTATTCATAATATGTACAAATTTTGAAAACTCAATAATGAGAAGAATAGCAATTCAATAAAAAGTGACCAAAGATTTGAACAGAAACTTTACTAAAAAATACAACAAAGAAGACAAGTAAGTAGACGAAAAGACATTCATTGTCATTAGACATTAAGACATTCATTGTCATTAGACATTAGGTCAAATTACCATGACTGAGTGTTGGTGAGGATATGGAGGAACTAAAACTTATACACTAGTGCTATATACTGCTTTGGGAGATGGCACATACGTTAGTGTCTTAAAAACTTAAAAAACATGTATCTGCCATATGATCCAGTCATTGCACTCTGGTATCTGTCCCAAATAAAGGAAAGCACTTGCTATACAAAGGCTTGTACACAAATGTTCATAGCAGTTTTATTCATAAAAGCCCCAAAACTGGCAACAACTCAAACGCCCATTAACAAGTGAATGGATAAACAAACTGTTGCACATCCATACACTGGAATTAAAAACATAGTGAACGAATGATATACACAACAACATAAATAAATTTCAATATAATTATGCTGTGTGAAAGAAGTCAGTCCGAACAAAAGAGTGGACACTGCATGATTCCATTGATATAAAATTCTAGAAAATGAAATCTAATCCATAGAGACAACAAACAGATCAGCAGAGGGCAGTTGATTGGGGTGGATTGGGGGGATTACCAAGGGGCACAGGGAAAGTTTGGGGTGATGGATTTGTCCGCTATCTTAATCGTGGGGATAGTTTCATGGGTGTATATGTATGTCAAACATCAAATTGAACATTTTAAATAGGACAGTTCATCATGTATCAGTTATACTTCAATCAAGCGGTTAAAATATATTAAAACAATTTAAAGGGGAAAAAGTAACTCCAGCTGTCAGCTGCCTTTAACAGGTCGGTTCTGCTGGACGCTGCGCCCCTGCACCACCCTGGCTTGGGCTCCTGGGCCTGGCATGTCAGCCACCACTTCCTATGTCTTGTGGACAAATGTACCCCACCTCCTCCAGGTCTCATTCCAGGAAAGTCACTTCAAATTCCACAGATGTGATTACGGAGCAGGGCAGGGGAAATGAGCAAAGTCCTCAGAGCACAAGACAGGCCAAGTCAGGGCGCAAGAGCCTCGGAAACAGCAAGAGGTGGGTGACAAGTGTCATCTTACTGCTCACTCATGCCCTATGATTTAATATAGTTTTGACATTTCTCCAGCTGAGTGGCAGCAAGACCTGCAGCTGCATGAAATTGGGGGATAAAAGTCGGAGCAAAAGGCCTGAAACCTTGGATCCCTGTCATTTTGCCACCAGCTCTGCCAGAGTCCAGCTGGCACGATACTGGAGAGAGAACAGGAACAGAGAGAGAGATTGAAAATCCCAAGAAACTGCTCCTTCCTTGAGAGCCCACTGCTGTTTTTTTGGCAGACGGGGCATCAGGGAGAAGCCATCCAGCTGCACAGAGGAGACCCCAGGCTGCTGGCAGTGGAGCCTGGGGGCTGCAGTCCCAAGCACTGAGCACCTACTATGTGCCAGGCCAGGGCAGGCCCCAGGGATGCTGCAGTAAACAAGACAGATGAGGCCCCTGCGCCCATGGACAATCATCCTGATGATAATAATAATGATAATAAAGTAACAGTCCCCTGTGCCTGGCACTGGGCTAGGTGCTCCACTCTAGTGGTTCCCATGCAGGGGCCATGCTGCCCCCGAGAGGAAATTTTTGACGCATCTGAAGACATTTTCAGTTGTCATATCCGGGAGTGGGAGGTGCTACCGGCATCTAGTGGGTACAGGAGGGGGATGCTGTTAATCACCCTGTGTTGTACAGAACAGTCTCCACAATGTGGAATTATCTGGCCCAAATACCTCAGTAGCGCCCAGGCTGAGGACCCCTACTCCAGACTCATTTCTCACTTAACTCTCACAACACAACTGAGGCCCAAGTCACCTACCATGACACACCTGTGAAAAGGCAGGTTAGGACTTCAGCCAGGTCTGCCTGTGCCCCGAGTCTATACTCTGACCCACAGCATGGTGCAGCACCCCTAGCACACAACACAGAATACGCTGGAAGCCCAGGGTTCTGAGTTCAAGTCCTAGTTGATCCCTGTAAAGAAATGAGTGAGTCATTAAACCTGTCTAAACCTGAGCTCTTTACTTTGAAAATTGGGTTCATAACCCCTGGGCTGGATGAGCATAGAGTGAAGGAAAAGCTTCCCCACTGGGGGAAATGTTGGGGAAAACACACATGATTTCACGTTCATTCATTCATTTACCAAATCTTCACTGAGCATCTGATGCTGCACTGGAGATAAGCCGAGAACAAGATACAAGAAGTCCCTGCTCCCGGGGCACTTATGTTCTGGAGGATTCTGGGACATTTGGATAATCAGGCCACTATCTCCAGGAAGGTGGGGCCGTCCCCAATGGGGAAATGTTGTCACTGTCAGCCCTCTCACCTAATAGGGTTCCTGGAAGTAGATAAGAAACAAAAGCTATTTCTGTCCCTCCCAGTGACTTCTATACCCAGCACTGGGCCCTCACCCTCTTTCTCTTCCTGCAAAATGCAAACTTTATAACGTTTCATTTTTAAAAGCTCTGAGTCTCCAATGCAGTTTGAACTCCACGCTCAGCGATACTCTACTAGGTTGGTGGTGTTATTGCTGTGGCTTTCTTGTATTTTTCTTTTCAACCACCTGCCATGACATCATGTCCACACGACCTGAATTCAAGGGAGTAGCTCTTTCCTTCCCTCCTCCCCTTCATCCATCTGCACGTGGCTGCCCAGTTAATCCTCCTGGAGCCCACACATAAGATCCTGAATCCCACCCAAGCCTGTGCTGGGCCCTGAACAGTAGCCCGGGTCCAAGCCCCAAGCCGCTGCATCCCAAAGCCAGCCCCACCCACAGCTTCTGACCACCCTCCTTCGCCTCACACATTCCTCCTTGAAGACCTGGGCTTTGTCACATCAGGCAAGCCCCTGCCCCAATCTGGGCCTCAGTTTCCCCATCTATGGGATAAGTTCTAAATAGAGGAACCATCCAAACACCCACACCTTTCATTACCAACTGTGAAGACGCGACCTCCCTGACTCGTGATGGGGCTGCACTGGGCAGGACAGTGTGCCCTCCATCTGTGTCCCCGGCACAGGGCTTGGTCGCAATAGGGCAGCATGGCGCGTGGTTCTGAGCATGAAGCTGAAGTCAGACAGGCTGGGCTCAAGTCCGGACTTTGCTACCCAGGTAGTCAGGCACTTTTCTAAGGCTCTCCAGTACCTCATCCCTAACATGGAGACAGCTCCTCCGAGGGCTGTTGTGAGGATCCCGGCCCGTGCCTTCTTGGGGTGCCACCCCCCACCCCTACCATCACCCCTACCCCCACCCCTTCTGGACCCGGAGATGACCCCCGCCCCGCACTTGCACGTGTTGTGTGGCCACGCCCTTGCCACAGCTGACTGGACTGGGGCAGACACCTGACCCAAGGCAGACCAATCAGCTCACGGTTGGCCCGAGAGCCGGACCTGGGCCCAGGGCGCCTGTAGGACCCTAGTGAGGGAAGGAGGAAGGTGGAGGGAGGGCAGGAGAGAGACAGCATGGAGCTGGGACCAGAGAGGGAGGGAGGGAAGGAGGGAGAGCGGTCCCCTCCGGTAGGCCCAGGCTCCACCAGACGTCTCCAGGGAATCAGGTCCCAGGTATGATTTAAGCCAGCCCCAGTGGATTTCAGTCCCTCCCAGCAGAGCGCCCCATTCTCTGTCCTCAATCCCCGAAGGCAGACAGGTGCCGTCCTCTCCCCGCTCCTCCCCAGCCCTCTGGACCTCCTGCTCTGTCTTCTCTGCGGTCTTTACTGGACCCAATCTTCCCAGAGGCCAGGCTCCTGATAGGTCCTCAGTCATGTTTTCTGGAGGAATAATGGAATGAGTGACTGAGCGAGTGAGTGAGTGAGTGACAAAACCTCGGAGGCGCCCCCAACAATAGAAAGAGCCAGGGCCGAGGGGCAGGCAGAGCTGGGCTTGAGTCTTCCTCTGCTGCTCTCGACCTCCCTGAGCCCCCACCTCCTCACCTGCAGCCGAGGCCGGTGGCCACCCAGTCATTTGCCTGCTGCGTGAGCACTGTGGCTTAAGCTTTCTGTAAAATCGCTTTATTTTAGTAGGAGATTGCAGATCTAGGCTCAGCTTCCTTCTTCTTCCTGAATATCTCGAAATGTGCCTGCTTTTAGAAGCCATGGGTGCTGGGGACAGCCAGGAGACAGGGATCCTTCCCAGCCCCCGCCCCCTGCCATTGCCCCGGTTGGGGAGGGATAGGAAAAGAGCCTTGGTTAACCATACATGTGAGCCCAACTACTCGGGAGAGGAGCTGAAGTTGTTTATCCGTTATTTTAAAAAATCCTTTCTGTCTACATCTTTTTCCAGTACTCAAATTTCAACCCCCACATCATGTACCACCCCCACCCCCCCCTTCTTTTTCCTGGGCAGGTCCGTAGACTGGCCTGCGGAGGTGCCTGGATGGTGCCCTTGTTCTCTGTCCTCTGACTCCCAAGGGCCTGAGCGCTGAGCCTCAAGGGAAGACAGCTGGGTGCAGGAGAATGGCTCAGCTAGTTCCCAGTTCAAGGTCTTTGGCAGATTACTCCATCTCCATGGACCTGAGTGTCTTCATCTGCAAAATGGGAATGATGACTTCGGAGGGCTGTGGTGATGACTTGGGAGGAAGCACTGAACCCAGCACCTGGCACAGAAGTCGCTCAACCCTGTAAGCCCACGGCTCCTCCCTGCAAAGACAGAGCAGCATGAAAAATCTTTTGGAATATTTCAGTTGTAAGTAATACAAAAGCCAACCCAAATCAACTTAAGCAAAAAGGAATTTTTTTGTGTCCAAGGTAACTGTAAAGTGTGTGGAGATTTCAGGCACAGCCACGGCACCTGCCCATATCAACAAGAGACAGAAAGACAAAGCTGAGCCTCCCAGCGCTCATCACTGTGGGAAATGGAGGCCCAAAGGCAGCCTTTCTCCTGAGATTGGGGGTAGTCACAGGGTGCTGGGCTAAAACAGTCAGGTGCATTTCCCTAGGCAGATGTGTATCTCTGGGTGGGGACACAGAGGTGCTCACAGCCAGTGCTGGGATGGCCCCTCCCAGGGCTCTGGGAAAGTAATGCTGACCCAAGGGGAATGATGCTAAGCGGGGATTCCGGGCACCCAGGGAGGCTGTTTTAAAGCAAAGAGCATTCACCTTGCTTGTAGGCAAGCACAGCCTGTGGAGAGAAAGGTGATCTTGCAGCTCAGAGTGGCAAAGCCAGAAAAACCCTTAGAGAAAGGGCTCCAGAGGCCATCAGGGCCTGGGCTGGGCCCTGGCTGCCTGACCCGCAACCTTGCCCTCAAACCATGTGCTGCCCTGTACTCAGGGACTAATGCTGTGGATAGACAGACTGGTCCTAGCCCCAGACCTCCTCCTTCCTTGCTCTGAGAGCTTGAGTTTAGCCATTTCTGTTACCTGGCTCTGGCTTGGGCCCTAACCAGGCATCTTCCTGGGATCAGGCTTGACAGGTCCTGAGGCCCCACCCTGTTCCTGAGCCCCCAACTCCATCTGCCCCATTACCCTGTCCACCAAGATTCTCCGTTGCCCAGCATCTGCAGTACTTTGTCACAACCACGACAGTATCAGTAATAATAATAATAAATAATAATTATGGCTAACATTTAGTGAGTACTGACTATGGGCCAGCCCTATGCTAAATGTTTCTCATGGATTATCTCATTTAATCTTTTGAACAGCCCTCAGATGTAGAGATTCTGGGTTAATTTGCTGAAAATCCATTTAGCAAATATCAATTCATCAAATGACCAATTTAGCAAAAATCAATTTGTCCAATGATCCATTAGATACCCAGTGACAGGCAGATACATCAGCCCTGGTCTGGGCCTGGAAACCAGGCCGCCGTTTCACCAGAGAGGCAGAAACAGAAGCAGGCAGCGGCTATGAAGGACCTGTGTCTGCGAAGACCAGGACTTCAGTGGCTGCTGTTGAAAGTGAAGCCCACCCATTTAATGAGTTGCTTTTCTGTGGATGGGCTTCCTGAGGTGTAGAAACTGAGGCTCAGAGAAGTTGGGTAACTTGTTCAAGATGACCCAGCTGATGAGTAGGTGCTGGGACCCGAGCCACTCTTACGGCCCAGGAAGTGCAGGCTCTGCTTCCACTCAGATATCCATGCTGTGGGTTCTCCTGCAAGTTGCTTCCCCTCTCCAGGCCTCATCTTCCCCATGTGTGAAGAATGGAGTTGGACTGGATTATTTTTGACACCCTCCTGGGCTGACATGCTGTATTAGTCCATTTTCATGCTGCTGATAAAGATATACCCAAGACTCGGTAATTTATAAAGAAAAAGAGGTTTAATGGAATCACAGTTCCACATGGCTGGGGAGGCCTCAGGATCATGGCAGAGGGTGAAAGGCACATCTTACATGGCAACAGTCAAGAGAGAAATTTTGCAGGGAACTCCTCTTTATAAAACCATCAGATCTTGTGAGACTTACTATCATAAGAATAGCATGGGAAAGACCCAACTCCATAATTCAATTACCTCCCACCAGGTCCCTCCCACAACACATGGGAATTATGGGAGCTACAATTCAAGATGAGATTTGGGTGGGGACACAGCCAAACCATATCACATGCTATGAAACCAAAGACAGTTAGGAACCTGCCCCAAGCCACACAGCAGGTCAGCAGGAGAGCAGCTCCTGCCCTCAGTCTCCTGCCCCCTGCTTAGGGCCTAGGCCTTCTCCTGCTGCCTCAGTCACACCCACACCCTTCCAGGACACCTCTTGAGCATTAATCTAATGGAAAGGCTATTTTTGTCACTTTGCAAGGCCAAAAACATTGCCTATGTCAGGAGATCCCCATCCTGCCCTCTCACCCACCCCTCCTCAAACCTCCAGGTCCAATCCAAGGCCACGCTGCCCCAGCAGGGCCCCTGAGTATCTCAAGCCAGGCTCATTCATCTTTTTTTCCATTAAATATCTTCTGTCTGAGCTTAGTCCTCAGAGCTCATGAGGGGATTAACCAGGATAATGCAGCTTCAGTACCACCTACAGGCAGAGTGACAGCACCAGCTAACACTCCACTGGGCACTTACTGCACACAGCCCTGTGCTTAGCACTTCACATGGTGTGTTGACTTACTGGAGCCTCACAGCAAACCCATTTCACATTGTACAGAGATGGAAACCGAGGTGAACTCAGTGTGGCCCTTGTAACAAAGCAGGACCCATCACATGGTGGGTGCTCCATAAATGTTCCTCCCAGCCCTTCTCCACACCACCTTTATTCTGTAGACCAGTGGTTTTTAAAGTGGGGTTCCAGGAGAGAAGTGGGAAGCCAAGGCTGGAGGATTGCTTGAAGCCAGAAGTTCAAGACCAGCCTGGGCAACATAGCAAGACTCCATCTCAAAAAAAAATTTTTTTAATTAGCCGGAAATGGCGATGCATGTCTGTGATCCCAGCTACTCAGGAGGCTGATGTGGAAGGATTTCTTGAGCCCAGAAGGTCACGGCTACCGTGAGCTATGATTATGCCACTGTACTCCAGCCTGGGCGACAGAGTGAGATTCTGTCTCTAAAAAAATAAAACTTTAAAAAAAAGAAATGCAAATTGTCAGTCTCACCCAAGATGCTATGGCCTTTGAGGGCCTGGACTCTAAAAGCAGACTGACTGGCTCTGACACTTCACACTGCCATGCCTTCCAGCAAGTCACTTAATCTCTCTGCCCCTCAGTTTCTCCGTCTGTCAAAAAGAAATGATAATGAGAAAACTGAGGCTCAGACAGGTTCTATAACTTACGCAGGGTGGCACGTTCAGCATTTGGTGGAGTCAGAAAATGAACCCAGGGGGGCCTGGCCCCGAGGCCTGCACCCTTCACCATTCCCTGTTACCGCCTCCCCATATGGGCTCTCTCAACCTTGTAGCAGCCCCTGTTCTTATGTGTGTCTGTCCAGCCTGTCCACACAGTGGAATGTGTTGGCAGGAGGCAGCACATACCTGTGCAGGTATACGGAACCAATAGCATGCTCAGGGACACAGTTATTCCTACCCCTACAAAGTTAGGCTTTGGAGGAGCAATTGAGCATGTGCTCCTGTCACTCCCTAGATTCTAGGTGTCTGAGCAGAAACCCTGTTTGTTTAGCTCTTTAACCACACTGCTGCTAGGGACTGGCACTTGCTAGGTGCTCAGGACCCAGAAGAAAGCGTATCACTGAACTGAGAGCAGGCATTCTCCCAGCTTCTGCATAGAACCATGTCCCACTCAGGAAGCTTGAGGACGGGCAGCTCAAAGGTCATGAGGACCCAGGCTCTTAGGCACTTTCATCCCGACTGAGGCCCTTGAAGTCCTTCTTGTGGCTTCCCAAGTGCAGGTCAGTGGCAGCAGGAGGGAGAACAGAGCTGCCTCCCCACCCTGATCGTAGGTGACCCGTTGGCTGTTGAGCCCACCTGAGACACCCAGTGGCTCTCAGGGAGCTTGCAAGAGACCAGATTCCCTCTAAGGCAGGAGGGCCTCAGAGCTGGCAAAATCCAGGTCTCCCTGTTACCTCCTGCATTTCTACCCTAGGGCCTGAGAAGCCTGCAGACATTCAGAGGCCATGGCCACCAAGCCAGGAGTGCCCTTCCTCCAGTGTCCCCCCCATGCCAGCCCCCTGCTGTCCCCATGCCAGTGCCTGCCCCATCAGGCTGCCAGACACAGAGTCAGTCTACAGCTCAGAAAACCTGTCCCACTGTGATTATCAAGGACTTGCTTCTGCGACATTGGCAGTCGCATCCTACCCGCAGTGGCCTGCCTACAGTGGGCACAGCAGCAGCTGGGTGAGAGCTGTTTGTACTCGGAAACCACCACGTTCCTCCTTTCCAGATTTGTACCCAGGACACCGAATGCTCAGCAGCACATTTTATTTTATTTGAACAAATCAACTTTCCACCACAACATGGAGAGTGGAATGTGTCCAGATATCAGTAATCTAGAAACAAAAATCCAATTCTGCAGGTTTTATTGGTCTTGCCCATGGTCACCTGCTTCCCCCCACCTCCCAGGGACCACCAGAGGCCTGCCTATGTGTTCTCAAAGCCCTGTGATTCCTCCCCCAGCTGAAGAACTGTTTTCTTTCTTTTCTTGTTTTCTCCCCCACCTCCCACCTCTCTCTCTCATCCTCCCTTGCTGATTATAATCTCTGAGAACAGGAAAACACAATTTCAGAATGGTGCTGTCTGTTATTAATCAGGATTTAGTTCCTTTATCACACAGCTCTGAGACGGAGGTTTCAAAAGAGACAAGGAAGGTGCTGGTAGTAATTAACATTTCCCTGCTCACTGGAAAACAGAAATTATTCCCAGATATGCGGGTGCGGAGTTCTTTTGAAGAAGCTTCGGCATGGGAGACGCAGGGAGGCCAGCCAGGGATTAGCAGATATGCCAGCAGGAATAGCAAGAATTCAGAGGAAAGGAGGGGACACCAACCTGAGAGGTGAGAGGGTGAGCCTTGAGGCAGGATTGAGAGGAACCTGGACAGGGGCAGGAGCCAGCCTGGACCCCTCTACCAGGACAACAGGATGCTCTGGGCCTCCAGAGAGGGAGGGGAGGCGACACACAGTTCAGATGTATTGGATTTGCAAGACTTTTCCTGGGTTTTTCCCAACTCACTTGTCCTCTAACTGCCATTAGTTAAGATGACCCTGTCCAACCCAAACAGGAGTAAAGGGCAGTCCTACGCAGCATTTGAGAAAACAGCAAGAAACAAGACCAGAGGGGTAGAAGAGCTGGACACAGGGGGGCACCAGACGCTGAGCCCATAGCTGTGTATTATCTTGGAGGCATATGGGGTGCCTTTGTCTGTGTGTCCCTGTGTGTGTCTGTGCATCTGTGTGTGTATGTGTGTATGTCTGTGTGTGTATGTTTGTATGTATGTGTCTGTGTCTATGTGTGTGTGTCTGTGTGTATCTGTGTGTATGTGTCTGTGCATGTGTGTGTGCCGTGTTCCTTGCAGTTGAGGCCATGATTGGATTTTCCCTGTCTCTGGGGACCCAAGGGGAATCATTCTTTCTCCCAGAACCCCTCTGAGCCTCCTTCCCAGTGGGCGTTCCTGCCTGTCTGCCCCTGTCCCTGACTGGCCCCTCCTCCAGGAGCAGACTGGACACCTCCTGCTCATGTGGGTGAACTGAAATGGGTTGAGGTGAGCCGAGCAGCTCCATCCGTTCCTTCGTCCTGGTGCCTGACCCTTCCCTAGAGGGAGACAGACCCCTTTGGCCAAGGATCAAGCTGTCCTTAGCTGGGTTAAGCCTCTGTATGTGTGTCCAGATCACTTTACATGTTCAGTTCCTGGAGGAGCCAGGACAGAGCTGTGGGTGGGTCACGTGGGAGTAAATTCAGGCTCAGCCCTAGCAGCCTGATCTGCCCAAGAATGGGATAGATGGCCCTGTCAGGTAGTGACCACACCATCCCTACCAGAGTTCAAATCATTAATCAGGACGGTGAAGAGAGGGCTTCCTGCATTTCCAGGGGAGTTGGACCAAGGTCACGTCCTGTGCTGAGATGCTGATTCCACCATGTCTATTTCAACTCCACGTGTCCTGGATCATTCTGTATTTCTCAGGGCCAAGCCTGCTGTGAATGTGGTTGCAAGTCTTTCCTAGCGATTTCTTAATCCCAAGATTCTATGAATGCATCTGTGATCCTGTCATTCTGGGATTTTGTAAAAGGGATAAGACTCTCCGAATCTGTGATTCAAACACTCCATTAAGGTATCTTTGAGTCTATGAAAGAAGCTCTAATTCCAAGATTCTGTGCGTCACAGATGCCATGGAAGGGACCGTGAGATCTGCAAATCCTCCACCCAAGACCCTCCCCTCTCACATTTCAGCATCTGCAAAAGGAGGGCGTCGGGCTTATCATCACCAAGCTCCTCTTAGCATTAGAATATGGCGTCCTGGTTGCTGATTCTGTGCTCCGCCGTCCCCTGTCATCACCTGGCTCACCCTAGTCTCTCCCTTCAAGGATCCAGGGTCTTAGGGGGGACCAACGGTTCCAGAAGCCCCCACTCCTTCTCCACTTCCTCCTGAGCCTGGTTAACCTGCCAGCAGAGTTAGATCCTTCCCAGGAAGGCATTGGTACTTGACATCATCTGTAAACTGCTTTTAGGATTCCACTACCTATAATTTCCAGGGGACACCACTGCCTCCCAGACTGGAGAAACAGGAACGGGAAACCTCCTGGCTTCTCTCTTCTCTGGACCTGCCATCCCCATAGGCCCCGGGCTGGCCAGTGTGGATGCATCCCTGCTGCAGCCTGCTGGGGGCTCCTCCACAGTGTTGTCTGTTATAATAACAGAAATTAATCCGTCCCTAGGGTCCCCTGCACCCGCTCCCCACAGCTGAGTGGGCTAAACGGTCCCAGGTGACAAAGCCTGTGGGGCTAGCCCCTCAGCAGATGTACTCCCGGCTGAACAGATTTTTACCCAGGGGTATTAATTACAAGGGAGATGACAAGTGCAGCGTGGAGCCATTGGGATTTCCGGTTCGTCTTGCTCAGATAAAAAGCAACAGAAGAACCAGAAGCCAGGAGCCCGCTGTCATTTCATGTCTGTTTATTTTTCTGATGGACTCGCCCTGCTCCGCCGTGGAGGTCTTCTTCCATATTTCCCCATTTAATTGGCTGTATTCTCAGTGGGCTCTAAGCAGCAACTGTCCTGCCAGGGTCAGTTCAGGTTTCTCTGGAAAGGAATTTGATTCCCGGGGAAGGAAAGAAATGGGAGAATAATCAGGGAGGGGTTGCAATTCTGGAAAGGGCCAGATCTGCACTGGGTCCCTCAGGATATCCCAGGGCAGCCCCCTCTCTGCCCACCCTAACTTCAGCAGCTCCAGAGCAGGAAGGTTGGGGTCCTAGGGCCACCTGCCGCAGAGAGGAAACCAGAGCCCAGAGCCCCGTAGACTTGGCCATGGGAAGGACACAAGCCACTCCCATCTTCACTCCTCAGCGGCCTCCCCTGAAACAGTCCCTGAGCTGGCCAGGCCTGAGCCCCTGTGAGCTGGCAGGGAGGGCTCTGACCATCACCCTGGGGGAACGTCGGGGAGAGGCTTCCACGGCTGTGCAGACCCAGGCTCTCGGCTCAGATACTTCCAGATTTTTCAGTCTGAGGCTCAGGCGCCTGGCAGGCCCTGGCACTACTGGACCCAAAGGCCTGCTGCTCCTCCCCTCTGCCTGTTTAATATGTGTCTTGACTGCTGGATGAGGGCTGTTTGAGGGCAGGGACCTTGTCTGCCTTCTTCACTGCTGAAATGCTAGAGGTCTGGCATTGGTCCTGGTATACTGTGTATTTGTAAGGAAGGAAGAGGGAAGGAGGGAAGGGAGGAGGAAATTATCTCGTTTATTAGCCACTTGCATCACTGTCCTCATGGACCTGACATTCCAGTGGGGCAGACAGACAATAAACTATAAACATAATGTATAAATAAATTAAACACAATGCTGGAGGCAGGACAGTGGGACGTGTGGTGGGCTCAGAATTAAATACAACGGTCAGGGAAGCCTCATTGAGGAAACAAAGTTTGAGCAAAGACTTGTCTTTGCTCTTATTTCATCATCACAACATCTCCATTTACAGATGAGGAAACAAAGGCTCAGAGAGGTTGACCATGAACCCAAGGTCACACAGCACGAAGTGGAGGCAGGACTTCCTGCCCGCCCCACCCTGGAGAGAAGGGTTCCCCCAACTCTGCCACATTCCAAACCCCCACAGGCATTACACCCAGTGGGTCTTTGCACCAGCACTGTGACCAGGAAGTTATAATCCCCACTTGACCAGTGAGGAAGGGGAGCCATGTGAGAGTTTCAGAGCCAGGACTGGAACCAGAGTTTGAAGGAATGAAAAGCCTCATTCATCCTGACCTGCCACTTGAAAGGAAGCTACCATGAGCCCAAGGTGGGATCTTGGCAGGCTGGTGGGAGCCCAGGAACCTTCTCAGAGTGCTAGGCTCACTGCCAGATCCAGGCATCGAGTGACACCTTCAGAAAACAGGTGGGACTGAGCCAGCAATAGCATGACTCACTGTAGGAGGATTGAGGAAGGGACACCTGAGGCCTGAGCCACAAACAGACCTTCCAGGCCACAGCTGGGCCCAGAGACAGCCGAATCACAGCCACCAGGGACTCACTTGGCCAGATGAGAAAAGGCAGCTGGAGGTCCCAGGTGCCCACCCCTGGACTATAGGCACACTCTCCTCCACCGCCCAGCAGCCGCCTGTAACACGCTCAGTGCCACTCACCCACCCAGCCCAGCAAGCCTGCCAGGAGAGTGGAGGCAAGTCCTGGGCTGTTGCTTCCCAGCCTGGAGGAGAGGAACGGGGGTGACCGGCAGGTGAACTCCTCCACAGCCCCGGGTGCAGAGGTCTGGGTGTGGAAGGAGAGGGGGGTCTCTCAGGGTCAAACCAAGGGCACCCACCAATCTTGCAGCCCCGGGTCCTGGCCAGCCAGACCTCTCTCCAAGTCACCTCCCCTGTTGTCTCTGGCCAGACTTGAAAGGAGGGAAGCCCCTCACCCACCCTGGGCCAGGGCGGGACAGGCCTTCAGCTCAAGGCTCAGAGAGCAGCCCATGGCCTCAGTATTGGGAGACGTGTTGTGGGGCCAGGGGCTCAGGGGACAGATAAGAATGTGCAGCCTCATCAAGCTCTGGCCTGTTTTCTACTTCCCTGCCCTGAGCTAAGGTGGCTGCCTTAGTAACCGCACAGATGTGGTGACACAGGCAGCTCCCAGCACGGCTGAGGGGACATCTCAGACCCCAGAGCCTGCAGGGTCCCAGGATGTATTAGTCAGGGTTCTTTAGAGGGACAGAAGTCCTCTCTAGAGGGGAGTTCTCTGGAGAGACAGAATATATATATATATATATATATATATGTATAAAGGGGAGTTTATTAAGTATTAACATGACCACAGGGTCCCACGATAAGCTGTCTGCAAGCTTGAGGAGCAAGGAGAGCCAGTCTGAGTCTCAAAACCAAAGAACTTGGAGTCCAATGTTCAAGGTCAGAAAGCATCCAGCACAGGAGAAAGATGTAGGCTGGGAGGCTAGGCCAGTCTTGCCTTTTCACGTTTTTCTGCCTGTTTTATATTCGCTGGCAGCTGATTAGATGGGGCCCACCAGATTAAGAGTGGGTTGCCTTCCCCAGCCCACTGCCCCATATGTTAATCTCCTTTGGCAACACCCTCACAGACACACCCAGGATCAATATTTTCCATCCTTCAATCCAATCAAGTTAACACTCTTTATTAACCATGATAAGTCCACCCTTGTCAACCTGAATCCGTACACATCTCCTGAGATCATACATAATCTTCAAATAAAGATAATAATAAGGTCAAAATTACGCCTAAAATAATACAACTATCCTTTGTACAACCAGAAACCCACCAATTCCCCAACTCAAATACTATTCATAAAGTTAACAATACTTTAATGCTGATATGAAGTCAATAAATTTTATGTCACGTGATAAAGGAAAAGGAAATAAAATGAATATATTTTCTTAGTACGAGTGTATATATGCACAGACATGTTTTTAACCAAAGAAGGAGGAAATACCCATGACGGTTACAGTCTTCATTTCTGCAGCTGATCACGTGGTCATAGCTGGTATTGATGACTACCTTCTTCTACTACTATGCTGTTTGGAATACCATGATGGTGGATAAGGTAGTCTGTGAGTACACGGATGGTAGTCTTGGCAGAAGCATTGTGTGCAGGAGAGGCAAACCCATATCTGGAGTAAGTGTCTATTCCAGTGAGGACAAACCTCTGCCCTTTCCATGATGCAAGAGGTCCAATATAATCAACCTGCCACCAGGTAGCTGGCTGATCACTGCCAGGAGTGGTGCCATATCAAGGGCTCAGCGTTGGTCTCTGCTGCTGGCAAATTGAGCACTCAGCAGTGGCCATAGCCAGGCCAGCCTGGCGAGTGGAAGTCCATGTTGCTGAGCTCATTAGTAAACTCTATCCCTGCCACCGTGGTCACTTCATTCATGGGCCCATTGGGTGATGACAGGGATGGCTTGGGAAAGAGGCTGAGTGGTGTCCCCAGAAGGGGTCATCCTATCCACTTGATTATTAAAATCCTCCTCTGCTGAGGTTACCCATTGGTGAGCAGTCACATGGGATACAAATATCTTCACAGTTTTTGACCACTCAGAGAGGCCCATCCACATATCTCTTCCCCAAATGTCTTTGTCACCAATTTTCTAACCATGCTTCTTCCAAGTCCCTGACCATCCAGCCAAACAATTGGCTACAGCCCATGAATCAGTATATAATCACACATCTGGCCATTTTTCCTTCGTTGCAAAGTTCACAGCCAGGTGCACTTACCAAAGTTCTGCCCACTGGGAAGATGTCCCTTCACCATTGTACTTCGGGGATGTCCTAGAAAGGGGCTGTAGTGATGCAGCTGTCCACTTTCAGGTGGTGCCTGAGTATCCTGCAGAACCATCTGTGAACCAGGCCCTAGTCTTCTCTTCCTCTGTCAACTGATCATAGGGAACTCCCCATGAGGCCATTGGTGCAGGCTGGGGAAGAGGAGGCAGGGTGGCAGAAGTCGAGATCATGGGCATTTGAGCCACTTCCTCCTGTAACGTACTTGTGCCTTCAGGATCTGCTCGAGCCCGATCACTTATATACCACTTCCATTTGATGATGGAATACAGCTCTGTATGACCCACATTATTGCTTGATGGGTCAGAAAGCACCCAGTTCATGATAGGCAGTTCAGGTCACATGGTGACTTGATGACCCATAGTCAAACATTCAGTTTCTACCAAAGCCCAGTAATAGGCCAAGAGCTGTCTCTCAAGAGGAGAGTAGTTATCTGCAGAAGATGGCAGGGCCTTGCTCCACAATCCCAGAAGCCTCTGTGTGATTCACCTACAGGGGCCTGCCAAAGGCACCAAACAGCAACCCTATCTGCCACTGACACCTCAAGCACCATTGGATCTGCTGGGTCATATGGCCCAAATGGCAGAGCAGCTTGCACTGCAGCCTGGAACTGTTGCAGAGCCTTCTCCTGTTCTGGACCCCACTCAAAACTGGCAGCCTTTTGGGTCACTAGATAAATGGGCTGGAGTAACACACCCAAATGATGAATGCATTGCTGCCATAATCCAAATAGGCCCACCAGGCATTGTGCCTCTTTCTTGGTTGTAGGAGGGGCCAAATGCAGCAACCTATCCTTCATCTTAGAAGGAATGTTTCAACAGGCCCCACACCACTGGACCTCTAGAAATTGTATTGAGGTAGAAGGTCCCTGAATTTTAGTTGAATTTATATCCCATCCTCTGGCACGCAAATGTCTCACCAGTAAGTACCGTGTGTTTGCTACTTCTTGCTCACTGGATCCAATCAGCATAATGTCATCAATGTAATGGACCAGTGTGATATCTTCTGGAAGAAAAAAGCAATCAAGGTCTCTCCAAATAAGATTATGACACAAAGCTGGAGAGTTGATATACGCCTGAGGTAGGACAGTAAAGGTATATTGCTGGCCTTACCAGCTGAAGGCAAATTGCTTCTGGTGGGCCTTATGGACAGGAATGGAGAAAAAGGCATTTACCAAGTCAATGGTTGCATAACAGGGACCAGGAGTTGTGTTAATTTGCTCAAGCAATGAATCCACATCTAGTACAGCAGCTGCAATTGGAGTCACCACTTGGTTAAGCTTATAATAATCCACTGTTTTTCTCCAAGATCCATCTGTCTTCTGCACAGGCCAAATGGGAGAGTTGAACGGGGATGTGGTGGGAATTACCACCCCCGCGTCTTTCAAGTCTTTGATGGTGGCACTCATATCCACATTCCCTCCAGGGATGCGATATTGTTTTTGATTTACTATTTTTCTAGGTAGAGGCAGTTCGAATGGCTTCCATTTGGCCTTTCCCACCATAATAGCCCTCACCCTACCAGTCAGGGAGCCAATGTGGGGGTTCTGCCAGCTGCTAAGTATGTCTATGCCAATTATGCATTCTGACACTGGGGAAATGACTGCAAAATGAGTCAGGGGACCCACTGGACCCACTGTAAGTCGGACCTGAGCTAAAACTCCATTAACTAGCTGACCTCCATAAGCCCCTACTCTAACTGGAGGACTGCAATGATGTTTTGGGTCCCCTGGAATCAATGTCAGCTCAGAGCCAGTGTCCAGTAGTCCCTGAAATGTCTGATCATTTCCCTTTGCCCAATGCACAGTTACCCTGGTAAAAGGCTGGAGGTCACCTTGGGGAACAATGGGGGAAAGACTCACTGCATAAATTGTTGGTAATGTAGTGGGGTCCTTCCTCAAGGGGACCTGGCCTTCCCTCATTCAAGAGGTTTTGGGTCCATAAACTGGCTCAAGTCTGGAAATTGATTGAGGGAACATGATTCTCTGTTTTTATAATTCAAATTAGTCTTTTGTCCGTTCGACCTAGAAGTTTTCTCCTTATAAAAACTAAGTAGGAATGCAGTAGGCTTCGTATCAATTTCACTTCTAGGAACAGCACGACTAATTAGCCAGTGCCAGAGTTCTACATGAGTCAGACTATTCTGATTGCTGCTTTGTCTCTGCTATCCATTATGGTAGCTATGTCCACCTTGCCTTTGACATAGCTACCATACCTGAGTGCCACCACTTGGCCCCTGCTACCTGGGGATCCAATTATTCCCATTGTATTTAAATTTTGTAGTTGAGTGACTGTGGTTCCCACTGTTAGATCTGACATACAGAGAACAGCAATTACAGGGCTCTTTAAAGATGCAAGTGCTGCCCTCACAAATCTGTTTCACAAGGCATTGGTCAAGAATATATCTTCTCAACCCTCCCAGCTGGGATGAGTAGGTCTAAAGTGACTAATCCACTCCACCATCCCACTCTCCCTAAGCCTTTGGATACCTTCCTCTACATCAAACCAAGGGAGATCAGGCATTTCCAACTTGCTCACAGTGGGCCATCTTTTAATCCATATTTCAGCTAACCAAACAAATAAACTATTAGAACATTTTTAACTCCCTGAGCTGCAACATTGAAAGCAGAGTCCCCACTTAGTGGGCCCAAATCAATAAATTCAGCCTGATCCAACTCTATGTTCCTTTCACCATTATCCCATACCCTTAATATTCATTCCCATGCCTGTTCTCCAGATTTCTCTTTATATGGAGGACTCAAGCAGTTCTTTTTTAATGTGATGCACCGCCTCATGGGTCACACTCTCAAACTCACCTCCAGGGGCCCACAGAGACTTTAGTCTAGTTATAGGTCTAGAAGCAAACGGGGGCATTGGAGGTCGCTCCTGAGGAGAATCAACATTATTTTGCCTGGCAACTGCCTCAGGGGAGGCCATCACTGTTGCCTCAGGCAGCACAGCATTTATCTCCTCAGACAAAGGTGGAAAGGCTGATGGCAGCATGGGTCGGGGAGGGGATGTTGCCACTACTGGGGATGGGGAGCTGTTCCTTCTGGCAAAAAAAGGTTCATCAGAGTGTACAAACTCAGTGTCCCCAGCTTCTTCAGAGTCCTCCCACATCCCCATTCCAAGCTGCAGAGTCCCATTCTCTTCCAATCAGTGCCTTCTCTTTAGCAGTAGACACCTCCTGAGGCTGTGCATGCACCTTTCATGCAGGTCAGCCACTCTCATGATAAGAGTTTGCGTCTGTTTCTCCACAATTTCAGCTCTTTCTCTGCAGGAGATGAGACTCTCACTCAGGGCAATCTTAGCAGATTTGAGGCTCAGTGTCTGCCTCTGAAGCCTGGAGAACGGAATCCCTGAGTTCATCATTTTCTTTCCTCACTTCATCTACTGAACTTAGGGGCAACCAACCAGCTTCATTATGTTCCTTGGTTCTCCACATATGGTCAAAAGTATTATGTATAGAGTCACTAAACTCCTTGCCTCTCACGAGCAGTGAATCAGGAGTGTCAAATGGATTTATTTTGTGTAACTCTCTAAACAGTTCCTCCCAAGGACTATCACTGTTCTCCATACTAGAAGTATTAGAAGTAGAGTCCTTAGCATTTTTGAGTCTAATCATCTTAAGTAGCCAACTCCAGAAACCCCAAAGCCAATGAAAAACTCCATCCTTAATATTCTGTTCCTCTAGAACCACTCCTGGTACCAAAATCTGTATTAGTCAGGGTTCTCTAGAGGGACAGAACTAATCGGAGATATATATATATGTATACATATTTTATATATATACATATATATTTTATATATATACATATATATATATATAAAATTAACTTACATGATCACAAGGTCCCACAATAGGCCGTCTGCAAGCTTGAGGAGCAAGGAGAACCTGTCTAAGTCTCAAAACTGAAGAACTTGGAGTCTGATGTTCGAGGGCAGGAAGCATCTAGCACGGGAGAAAGATGTAGGCTGGGAACCTAGGCCAGTCTCACCTTTTCACATTTTTATTCCTGCTGTATATTCGCTGGCAGCTGATTAGATGGTGCCCACCAGATTAAGGGTGGGTCTGCCTTCTGCAGCCCACTGACTCAAATGTTAATCTCCTTTGGCAACACCCTCACAGACACACCCAGGATCAATACTTTGCATCTTTGATCCAATCAAGTTGACACTCAGTATTAACCATCACACAGGGGGACTTGGGGAGAGAAACTAGAGCCTTGGGTGCCTGAGGGAGGGGTGTCCTGGGAGAGAAGGAGGACAGGAGGGAGAGAGGGAGGGAGGTTGGGTTTTGAGCCTCCACTTCCCCCCAGGCCCCATGCCAGTCACTCCACACACTGTCTCATGTGATGCCCACCACACTTACGAAGGCGCAGTTCTACCATCTTGAACACCTGCAGGTACCTGGCCCCATGCTCTGTGCTTCATATGCATGGTCTCATTTCGCAGTCTCAGCATCCATTGGAGAAGGAAGCTTTCTCCCCATTTCCTGGGTGAGCAAACTGAGCCCAGGGAGGTGCAGTCACGTGGCCTCAGCCACGCAGCAGACACACGGTGACTGAGATGGACTCACACTCACTCTTTGGATTAGGGAGCTTCCATTCTCTCCAGGGTGCCTGAGGGGTCTTCCTGGGGATCAGTCCATCAGATTTCAATAAAGACACAGAAACCACACAGTGATCTGAATAGGAGACATTTTCTATACATAATTATTAAACTATGATAGAAGAGTGCCTAAAACGATGTCAGGAAGAATCGGAACAGCACCCTAGGACTGAAGAAGACAACCTTGGAAGGACCCGCCCCCGAGGCTGGGGTCCTGACTTCGCTGGATGTCTGTGGCTGCAGCCCCTTGAATGGCAGAGAAGGTATTGGGTCCCAGAGGTGCTGGTTCATAGATGCAGGTCAGGCTGGCAGGCAGGAAACACCTCTCTGGGCACAGGAGAGAGAGTGGTGTGTACGTGCAGGTGGAGGTGTGGGCTGGACAACAGCAAGATGGGCACTGGGCTCAGGATGGGCTATGAGGTGGCCGAGGGACCATGCATTCTGGGTGCACAGCTGAGGAAAAGCCCCAGAGGATGTCCCCCCGCGTTCATACCCTAAGAGAAGATGCAACAGGAACAAGAAATTGCACAACAGAACTCTGTGGACCATGAAAAGGCCCCTTCCTCCACAGTGTCCCTCTGGCGCCCTCTACTGACAAAGCTTGATATCGCGCTTGCTGCAAAGAAGGGCTTAGAGTCCAGTCCATCAAGGAGCAGGCACTTACGGGGATGTTGGAAGCTGAGAGGCAAGAAGAAACCAGGGCTCTGCAAACTACGGCCACCATTCAGACCTGGCCTGATGTTTGTTTTTCATGGCCTATAAGCTAAGACTGATTCTTTACATTTTTAAATAATTTAAAAAACGAGAAAAATAATCTTTCAAGACATGTTAACGTTATATGACATTTAAACTTCAGTGTTCATTGATACATCTTTAATTGTATCACTTACAATTGTGGAAATTTGTTTTCTCTCTGGTTACATGAATACGGTAGTCCTCCCTTATCTGCAGTTTCATTTTCCAAGGCTCCAGGTGCCTACGGTGCAGTACAAGAAGACAATTTGACAGGGAGGGAGACCACATTCACATAACGTTTACTACAGTGTATTATTATAATTGTCCTATCTTATTGTTGTTAATCTCTTATTGTATCTAAGTTTAAAATTAAACTTGAACATAGGTAGGTATGTATAGGAAAAAACATAGTGTATATAGGGCTCTGTACTATCCACTGTTTGAGGCATTCACTGGGGGTCTTGGAATGTAGCCCCCATGGATAAGGGGGAACTATTATACCATACCTATATTATATCCTTGATTTGTCTCTTGGCCCACTGGCACTAAAATATTTATCACTTTGTACTTTACAGAAAAAGTTTGACAACTACAATAAATTAAGAACTGGCGGCCAGGCGCAGTGGCTCACGCCTGTAATCCCAGCACTTTGGGAGGCCGAGGCGGGTGGATCACTTAAGGTCAAGAGTTCAAGACCGGCCTGAGCAACATGGTGAAACGCTGCTCCTACTAAAAATGCAAAAATTAGCTGGGCGTGGTGGCACGTGCCTGTAATCCCAGCTACTCAGGAGGCTGAGGCAGGAGAATCGCTTGAACCCAGAAGGCGGAGTTTGTAGTGAGCCAGGATCACGCCACTGCACTCCAGCCTGGGCGACAGAGCAAAACTCCATCTCAAAAAAAGAAAGAAAGAAAAAAAAGAACTGGCTAGGACTCTCTTGATCACCATTACTAGTGCCCCATCACCACCCCTCATAATAGTCAGGTCTTGGCTGCCACCCCCTGACCAGGCAAAGCCTCTAGACAGTTAAAGCTAGGAGACCAAAGAGGAGCCCACTTAGGGACACTCACACAGATCCCTTAGAGTAAGAGATCCAGGAGGCTGTAATCACGCCTGTAATCCCAGCACTTCGGAAGGCCAAGGCAGGCGGATTGCCTGAGCTCAGGAGTTCAAGACCAGCCTGGGCAACATGGTGAAACCCCGTCTCTACTAAAATACAAAAAATTAGCCAGGTGTTGTGGCATGGGTCTGTAATCCCAGCTACTCGGGAGGCTGAGGCATGAGAATCGCTTAAACCCAGGAGATGGAGGTTGCAATGAGCCGAGATCTTGCCACTGCATTCCAGCCTGGAGGTGGCTGGGTTGGAGAAGGTGTATAATCTCTGAAAAGACAGTCTTCTTTCATAGGATTTGCCCTGTGAGCAAGGTCACTGCTCGCCTCAGAAGCTTTTGGGAGGAGGTTAAAGGGATCCAAAGCTTCTGGCGCTCCTCAAATGGCAGGGATGAAATCAGCTCTCTCTGACCAGGTCTGAGCAGATTGCTAGCGTGAGAGACTGGAGGCCCTCATTTCTGGAGACTCAGACGCCCCGATGCCAGATTGCCCCATACCAGCCCCACACCTGCCATTCCAGCACCCATCCCATTCAAAACACGCCACCTCAAAGCCTAAGACCTTTACACTCATCTTTTCCAGTCTCTGGGGCTCATTTCACAGATGGGGAAACTAAGGCCCAGAAAGGTTCACCAAATACCAGCAAATAAAAAGTGGAAATAGCAGGTAAGTTGGAGTCACAGGACTGGCTTGCAATTCCAGCCTAATCTGGAGCGCCTTAAGAAAGTCCTGGACATCTCTGAGTCTCCATTTGGCATCTGTAAAATGTTCAGCCCCCTCCCTGCTCCCTATGCCTAGCCCAATGCCCTGCACCCATCTGTCTGCCTTAGCTACTCTCTGTCTGTAAAACAGGTCTGTAAAATGGATCACTGTGAAGTTTAAAACTTAGACAAGTTTAAGATTAGAAAACCCCTGTAAAGCCTCTAGCACATAGTAGGTGCCCTAGAAACAGTAGCTCTATAGAGAACCAAGCCTGTCCTTATCCAAATCCCCAGGGCAGATACATGACAAGATACCTGATGCCAGCTGAGCTCTGGTGGCCAAGACTCCCACCCACAGGGCAGCTCTGAAGAGGAGGTGGTGAGGTCTCAGTTTGCAGGAAGCCCAGGAGCAGCTCCTGTCTTCTCCCTTATTAATTGTACCCATATCTGGAACAGATGGGGAAAGGGTGTCTTTTTTCTCTCTGTTTTTCAAAGAGCTTTGGTTCAGGAGATAACTGTAATTAAAAGAGAAGAAATGCGAAACAATCCTCTTAGACAGACCTCACCATCTTCCTTCCCTTGTAAATTTATTAATGAACTGTAATTGCAAAGATAAAACCTTTATTGAAACCTGGTACACAGTTCACCATGGGGCAGAAAGATTCCCATTGTAGTCCTAGACCTAAGAGGGAAAGAAGAATATATTAATCAGCTTAGTTCTGTATATCTATACAAAAATGAGAAAAATATATATTGGTGGTATTTGTCAACAGACAGTGTCTGCCCTGGGGAGACACTGGTTTTTCTTCCTTCTGAAGCTTGCTTATAATCTTCTGTTAATCAACCTGGAGATGAAAGGGATTTGGATGTTGAGTTTCCTAAGGACCTGGAGCAGATGTGGGGAGAATTGAGTTCTTGGTGGGAGTCTGGGTTTGAGAGGGATTCCAAGATGATGCTGGCTGCACACCTTGGAGCCTGGTGGGGTAGGACCAATTTCCCCATGCAGGGAAGAAGATCCAAGGGGAAGCTTGCATGGGGCAGGTGTGCAGGCGAGAGCCAGCTTGGCCTTCTGCATAGGTTAGGCTCCCTAGAAGCAGAGCCTGAGATGGGGACTTACGGGGACATGTGAGATTGCAGAGGGCGCACGCTCAGAAGAAGGGGAGTGAGGGAAGTAGCGGAGGGTGGGCAAGAAGCCAGGCCAGGGCATGGACTTGGTCTAGTCTAGCCCTGATCTGGGCCCATGGGGAGCTCTGGAGTGTCCTCTGTGGCACCACATGACTGTCCTGCCTCCTCGAATGAGCCAGACCTTTTGTACCCATGTGTCAGCCAGTGACTGGCTGCAGGTCATCCCAGGGAAAGGTGAGACCTCGCAGGCATTTTTCAGGTGAGTCAGCAGTCAGCTTCCTCAGCTGAGGATGATTCCCCAGAAAAGGGCCCAGCTGGCAGCCCACGCTCTCCACAGCTGAAGGACGTGGGCAGGGCTATAGGGTGGGACCCAATAGCATATATCTCAGGCCCCCTGATTCTGACCCCACCATCGGCAACGCGTGATGGTTCTGCCCCACCCCCAGTGCCACTTCCCCTGGGGACCACTGCTCAGCCCTCTCCCTTCTCCTTGTCCTTGAGGAATCACTCCCCACCCAGGCTCAGGGGAGTACAGAGCCCCAGGCCTGTGGCCAATCAGTCTTGCATTCCCCTGGCATAGGGATTCGTTGAGGTCAGAGATTCGGGTGGCAGCTGAGGGAGGTGCAGGTGCAGATTCTTGGACAGGCGATTTAATGAGGAGTTGTCTCTGGAAAAACTGGAAAGACATGGGAATGTTGAGTCATTTGGGGCTAATGCAAATAACACTGCCATTCTTGTGATAGAATTTCTGTGGGTGTCTGTTTCGTTTCTCTAGGGAAAATAGCCGGACCCACCAAGTCACAGATCAGGTATTTGTTTTACTTTTACTTTATCAGAGGCTGCCAAGTTGTTTTCCAAAGTGGCTGGACCTGCCTATATTCCCACCAGCAGGGGAGGGAGTTCCAGCATCTCCACATCCTTCTCAACACTTGGTAAGGCAGGTCACATTAACTTTAGCCATTTTGATGAGAGTATTGCATCTTGTTATGGTTTTATTTTGCACTGATGACTAATAATATTGTCCATTTTGTCACATGTTTATTAGCCATGATAAATCTATTGTGAAGTGTCCATGGGTGTATGTTGACCATTTTTGTTGCACTCTTCACAGGGAGGTCTTGTATATTTTTTTAGTCGAATCTCTTTGTATATATTTTTGGGTTTTGTTATGATAATAAATAGTATTTTTATTTCACTTGCCAATTTTTTTTTTGTTGCTAGGACATAAAAATACAATTGACTTATAAATAGTGAACTTACACACCCCTCGGTTGGCATGAAACCCTGAGTGAACAAGCGTGCAAGCATTTATTGAGCTCCCTGAATCAATTTAGTTCTGATGGCACAGGGGATAGGAAAGGATGGAGGCAGAAGGAGGCTTTTCTCATCTGCAAAATGGGAGGAATGCCAATAGTTGACACCACAAAGCAATTAGTGTGTGCACTGTATTAAATGTGTGTGTATATATAGACATATATTTACTCTTTTATCCTCAAACAACTCTATGATGGAGGTACTGTCATTACCTCCATTTTGCATGAGGAAACTGAGGCACGGACAGCTTATGTAACTTCATAAAGATCACCCAGCTGGTAAATGCAGAACTGGATCCAAATCCAGCTGGCTTGCGCTTCAAGTCTGTGTTTCCAGCCCCAACTCCACCCTGTCTCCAGTATGTCCTTGAAGATGACCTTGAAGGTTAATTGATATATGTCCGTAAAGAACTGAGCACAGTCTTGGTACATAGTGCTCAATAAATGCTGGGTAAGGTGTCAGGCACCAGCCTGCACTCTGAGGAAACAGTGGCGGCTGAGCCAGACACAGAGCCAACCTTCAATAGGCTTCCAGTCCCATGGGGAGGACAGAGGAGTGAACTGTTGCTTATAGTGCAGAGAGTACAGCTAGGACTGGAGAAGTTTGGGGGAGCCACGGGAGGCCAGGGAGGGGAAGTGGAGGTGTTGGAGGAGGAAACAGCATGTACAAATGCCCAGTGGCCCAGAGAAGAGAGACGGGAGCCATTGCCGCAGGAGCAAGGCAGAGGCATGGGGTGACCAAAGGGGCTTTTGTAGGAGCATTTTGGGAAATACCAAGACTAGACTGAGCGGGGTAAGCTTGGCATCACCAGGAGGGCCAATGTGAAGTGGGATGAAACAGCTCCCCAGCCCCTTACCTTTCATAAGCATGGGAGACTTTCCCAGTGAGAGCTACAGGGCATGTGGGAGAGCCCCTCCTTTCTCTTACTGAGCCCTCCACACTGGGGGCTATTCTGTGGGTAGACCCTGGAGCTACTAGACACCCCTACCTCCCCCAGCCACCTCCCCCATTCCACCCCTCCCTCTCTACCACTGATGCAGCAGGTTAAATGATAAAGCAGCTTCATTATGGAAGCTTCCAGCTTTATCTGTCATTAACCAGACAGGGGGAGATGAGCGAGGGAGGACTCTCGAGAGAGCCCAACCCAAGAGTCCCCACTAAGGTTCCAGCCCCAGGGAGGGAGGAGGAGCATGCAGGGAGCAGTCCCGAAACCCACGGTCTGTGCCTCCAGGAGACCGGTGGGAGCACATGGGATTCACCAAGAAAGGTAAGCCCCCGAGAGCTTCTCCCTCTGAGTCCCTTCGGTCCTTCAGGATTAGCACGGAGACACACTGGGCTCTAAGGAGGTGGATCCTGAAGACCCAGGGCTGTGGGAGCAGAAGATGGTGGCCTGGCAGGCCTAGGGTCAAGGAGGGCTTCCTGCCAGTCCCCTCCCCAGGGCCCCTCCTCACTGAGGGCTCCTCCTCTGAGGCTTGGCAGAAGGGCCCAGCGATGCCCCTGTGAAGGTGGACACAGAAGGACCCTGGCAGAGCCTGGAGCAGGCCTGGGGAAGGGGAGCCATTGTGGCTGGGCCACAGGATGATGGTGGCTGGATGCTGGCTCTGGGCTCTGTGGCGAGAGAGACAAGTAGAGACATCATAAAACCTTCTTGGGGCCTGTCCTTGGCCTCAGGCCAATGTGCTCAGTCCCTCAAACTTGAGATGCTAACCAAGGGTGCCAGGTGCTGTCCAGGGAAGTGTGCTCAGCAGAGAGGTTGTTGTGTTGGAAGGGAATGAGGGGGACCTGGAGATCTGCTGGCTTGTCTGCCTTGACCCAGGAGGCTGACCCTGAGCAATGAGAGTGTTGCAAACTCCCAGGCAAAGTCCAGACTGGAGTGTGCCCGGGATGCATTTCCTACCGCATTTTGCAGAGGGCAGCATGAACCCCAGCATGCCTTAGAATCCAGAACTGAGAATCAGGGGAATCTGGAGTTTCATAAACCCAAGATTTCAGATTCCGAGAATCTCAGAATTTAGAAATGTAGAGGCTCAGAGCCCGGAAAGTAGAGCCACCAGGTAGTTTATGACTTCCAGTCTAACAGAATTGTCTTCAAAATACAGAAAAAAAAATTAAAAAGACGAACCTCCCCTGGGAGCCCAGTACATGGATCAGAAGAAGGCTGGGCAGCAACTCTGGCTGGAGGCAGGTGGGGGCTTCTAAGACCTCTCTGCTGACCACCTTCCCCCAGGCATTTTGACCCCTCATTCCCTATCAGGCAGCCCAGGACACTGTGGTCTAAGCACTTCAATTTAGGGATGGGGATGCTGAGTTGCAGAGAAAATGCGGACCTACCCAAGGTCACCCAGGGAGCCAGAGGCAGAGCCAGCTCTGCCCCTCCCCACTTACTCAGCAGAGCCACTGCCAGGCTGGGCACACTGGGCCAGATGGCACTGGATCCCAGGGCTGCCAGGAGCAGATAAGCAGGATGTCGGGGGGATGACAGAGCACCTGCCAGGATGCCCTTTTTGAACCTGGCCCAAGGCCAGGCTGAAGCAGGAGAGAGAACCTACCAGTAAGACAGTGTAGGGTGGCCTACCCAGGGCGCTAAGCTCTGACTGTCTCCTGGCTTAGTCCTTGAACAACTTCCCAATAAAAACACTTTAAACTGTCATTTAATGAGTGTTTACTATGTGCCAGGAGCTTCAGGTACATCATCCATGAGTACATTATTTATTGGGCACCTACTGTGTGCCAGGCACTGTTATGGCACTCGGGATAAATCAGAAAACATTTCCTTCTTGGATCCTGACCCACAAAGCAGCTCTGACTCCCTTTTCACAGATGAGGAAACCGTGATGAAAGCACCTTGCCCACGCCATTTGGTGGATCAGTGGCAGGGTCTGACTTGAACTCAGGCGCAGCCACAAATGTGAAGGCCTCATCAAGTCTGAAGCACAGGAGATGCCCCAAAATAGCAAGTCCCTGACTCCTCCCCAGCAGGGGCCTGAGAGGTGACTCTCGGCCAGGGGTGGGGCTGGGGGTGGTGAGGGCCATAGTGGAGGGGACAGAGTTTTGCAGTGGTGGTGGTGGTGCTATGTGGCAGTTTGGGTGCCTTAGAAATCTACCTACCCCCAGAGAAACAAGATTGACAATGTGAGGGTATGAGGAGGAGGCTGCCCAGCAAAGGTGGCACTGGTGCTCAGTTCTGGACACAGAGTCCTCACAACTACCCTGAGAAATAGAAGCTCTTATCACTCCCATTTTACTGATGAGAAAACTGAGGCTGAGAGAGGCCAAGGGACTTGTGGGAGGTCACAGAATGTGCCAGAACTGGGACACAACCCAGGCCTCTGCTGACTCCACAGCCTGCCGATGCTACTCTGTCTTCTGTCTCTGTCTTCTACTCTGCAAGCCTTCCAGAACATTCCTCCCACACCTGTGCTGGTTTTCCCTCCCTCGCAGAGCAGACCCAGAGGGCACCGGGCCAGCCCCAAGGATGGCAGGTCTCTCACCTCCTTCTCCCTGGATGGCTTCTTACCTTGCTGTTTCCCGACATGAGCTTTTCCAGCAACTCAACACCCAACAACTCGCGCTGAGCCCCCAGCTCGGCTCCTGCAGGGGCTGAGGACAGGCAGCTCGGCCAGCTGTCCTCTCTCCATGGCCATGTCTGTTTTCCTTGTGGCTTGCTGGCCTGCCCCTCCCTCTCTCTCTGTCCCCTTCCCCATCTCTCTCTCTCCTTGTTATTATCTCTTTCTCTCTTCTCCTCCCCTCCTCCTTCTCTGTCTCCCCCAACACCTCCCCACTCAAGGTGGTCAAGGTCACAGCCGCAGAGGCTGATCCTTGCCTGCTCCCAAAGGGGGCTTTGGCTCCACCCTGGGCCAAAGCAAGGGTGATGCCCAGAGCCTGGCAGGGGCTGGAGGTAGGAAGCCTGGGCCTGCTGAACTGTCTCCCATCCAGTCTGGGAAGGCTATGCCATCCTCAGTGCCGGACAGCAGTGGTCCCAGTGAGGACACAGCCGTCTTCTTAGCACAGGAAGGACATCCTAGTCCTGGCAGGAAGGGCATCCAGAGGTCATCTTGTCTTTCCCCTACCCCAGGACATGCTGGCTGGAGTTTGCCTGTCTGGGAAGATCATTTCATTGGCCTCCCCGCCCCCACAGATGGTCAGTGTTCTGGCTCCTCATAACCTGGAAGTCCGTTCTCAAGTCTACCTCACATTCTACATGCTGTAGGGCCGAGCAGGGGACCACCTGTCTCCTCTGGAGCCTTCCCTGTGACTGGGCCCGTCGGGCCCGTCTCCAGCCTTCACAGGAGTCCCAAGTCATTTCCCCTGTGCCTGTTTCTTGGCCCCTTGATCATGGAGCTGTCGCCTGCCTCCCCACCTCCTTCTCTCCCTCCCACTTTCTCCAAGTTCCTCCATGGTCACAAACTGCTGTCATCATGCATGAAACTGGGCCTGGAGGCCTGGGCTGTGCAGGGCCCTTGCCCAGAGGCCGCTCCAGAAGCTCTGCCTCCCCAGTGGAGGGACCGGGGCCTCTCACCTTCTCCCCCTGCTGCTTCCAGAAGCCGGATGGGCTGATGGGGGGAGCAGGGCTGGATGGGCTGATGGGGGGGTGGCAGGAAGATAGACCCTAGGCAGGTTTCTGTTCCATATCCTTTATGGCGGGTGATGGCCCCAGGCCTGGTGGTTTCTGGGGAGAATGGGCACACAACTGAGAAGCCCAGGTTGGAACTCAGCCCCTGTCAACAAGAAACTCCTTCTCGGTTGGGCTGTTGGCAGACCCATGTGGTGAGGGAGGAGGGAGGATGGCTTCACACAGCCCATCCCCGCTGCTAAAAATAAATAAATAATAAATAAATAAATAATTGATCTGATTCTAGGTCTAGCCACCTTCCTAGTTTGGGGTGCAGTGGGGGCAGCTGTCTGCTGTGACATCAAAGTGGGCCCAGAGTGACTTTTCTTCTCACTTTCCTGAGCCCGTGGGGCCAGTGAGACTTAGGACCGGAATCCCAGCCCGAAGTCACTGCTGCTCCATGCCTTGCTCTCAGCAAACGTCCTCAGAACAGGGACCCTGTCAGCCCCTTTCCAGGGCGGCAGCGGCTCTCTGGGTCTGATGAGTGAAGGATGGTGGCAGAGCTTCTCAGCATCCAGAGATGCTTCCAGGACAGCTGCCGGCTCCCGGCTTCAAGGCCCCTTGACTGTGGGGCCTCCCCACCCACCTCTGGGTGCTGTCCAGCCCCACGCAGTGCCTGTGTCTCCCCCAACCCCCCTCTCCAGGAAGCCGGCAAACATGACCAAGACCACTGCAACTACCACCAGAGGACACACATGAAGAGCACTGTGGACCAGAGCTTCACAGACCAGAGCACCATGCAGGAGGATGAGCGCTGGGCCTGTCCTTCATGGACACCTATGGCTACAGCTCCTGGGGTGAGTGCCCAGCTCTCCTACCCCATCCTCATGGCCCCTGAGCTCTCTTCTTCCAGCCCCTTGAGCCAACAGGACGAGGCCTTTTGTCGGGTCCTCCATGCATGAGATGAGTTCTGTAACACCAAAACCAAAGCTGAAGCACCTATTGGGCTTCTGCTGAATACCAGCACTGGCACAGGAAATACAGAGCAGGCACAGGTAGCAACTTTGCACTGTGTACTGGAGGAGCTTGCAAGGAATTCTGCTAGCATAAGAGGAATGCAAGATCCAGCGTGACACTTGTCATGGAGGAGGTGCTGCTGCAGGAACAGAGGGATCAGAGTGGCCTCACCACCTATTAAGCTCCTGCTGTGCACGAGGTGGGGATACAGTGGCTGAGAGGGACCTATAGAGAGTCACACAGATCACCTATGTGGATGTCTGTTTCCTCATCTGTAAAACAGGTACCAATCACAAGGCTGCCGTGAAGACTAAAAGAGACCATGCAGGTCAACCACTTGGTGCAGTGCCTGACTCCAGAAAAAGTATGTGCAATCTTAGCTGGCATAATTTGTGTCTGCTAGACCCTATGCTGAGCTTTAATATAGCACTTCACTAGACCTCTTTTTTTTATGACATACTATTTGGTTTTTATAAAAATTCTATTTAACAAATGTGTCAATTATGAAGCATAACAATAAAATTAACTGCCATGAATCAGATCTTGGGAAGTGGAATATTTTCGAGGGCACTGAAGGTCCTGGTGACCCTCCCCAGCTGTCTCCTCCAGTGACCCCCAGGGGTGGCCACTGTCCTGCACTGTTTGTTCATCTTGTCCATCTCTTCTTTGCAGTTCCTCCATATATGTCTATATCACCACGCAAGACACTGTTTAGTTTTGCGTGCGTATGACCTTTATACAAATGTCCTAGCTAAGCGTGGATGGATCTCTGTGACTTGGTTTTTTCACTCAGAATGGTTTCTAGATATGTCCGTGTGGACACATGTATCTGCAGTTCATTCGCTTTGCTGATGTTCAGTTTTCCATTGCGGGAATATACCACAATTCATGTGTCCACCCTCCTATCTGTGGATATTTGAGTTGGTCCTAGTTTTTTGCTTTCTTTGGGCATTTCCATTTGTTTATTTGTTATCACAAATGAGGCTGCTGTGAACATTCTTGTACAAGTTTCCTGATGCACCTGCATAGGAGCTTCTCTGGGGTGCATTCTAGAAGGGAAATTGCTGGCTTGTGGTGGGTGTGTTTGTTCAACTTTGCGAGACGGTGCCAAATTTTTTCATAATGTGGCTGTCTGTTTCCACTCGCAGCAGCGGCTATGAGTTTTCATTCCTCCATACCCAGATCCAAATTTGTCAGGCTTCTACATTTTTGCCAGAATGGTGGGTGTAAAATGGTAATTCTCTGTGTTCATAATTTTCATTTCCCTGATTACTAATGAAATGAAACATATCTTCAAATGATTTTTGGCCTTCAGGTTTCTTCTTCTGTGAAATACCTGTTGATATCTCTTACCTAATTTTCTATCATTCATTTGTTGCTATCCTAGTGATTTTCAGGAGTCCTATATCCATTTAGGGTAAGTCATTTATTGATTACATGTTGTAAATATCTTCTTCCCATTTAAGACTTGTCTTTTCACTTTTCATTTTGTAGTCTTTGGAAGAACAGAATGCCTTGAATGTGATTTAGTCAAATTATTCCCCCTTTTCCTTTTGTGGTTTGCGCTGTTAGTGCATTAGTAAGGAAATCCTTCCCTACCAGAGGTCATAAAAATAGTCTATATTTTCTTCTAACATATTTAAATCTTTGCATTTTGCATTCAAATTTCTATCCATCTGGGATTGATTTTTGTGTTATTCCGAGTTGGGGATTTGATCTTTTTCCCACGTGGATAACCAGTTGTTGCGGCATGGTCCACATTTTCCCCGCTGGTCTGCAACGACAGCCGCATGATATACACTTTCCATATGCAAGGGTTTCTGGATACCCACTCTCTTCCACTGGCCTTTTAATTAAATCAAGGTCTACTTCTAATCACTGTGGCTTATAAATCTTGATATCTGAAATGGCAAACCCCCTGACATGTTCTTCAGGTGTGCCTTGGCTATCTTTTCCCTTATCCTTTTTCTTATGAATTTTATAGTCAGCTTGTCAAGTTCTATTAAATATGCTATTGGGATTTTGATTGGAATTTTATTGAATCTGTGGAACTATTTAAGGAGAACTGTCATCTTTACAATATTAAGTCTTCTCATCTATGAATTTAATATATCTCTGCACATGTAGGTCTTGAGTACCTTTCAATAAATTTCCCCAGAAACATCTTGAGCATTTTTTGTCAGATATATTCTCCTGTCCCTTATCTTTTGTAGTTTTGTAGTTTGTATATTTTGTAGTTTGCTATTGTAAATATTATCTTTTCAACTATGATTTCTAACTGTTGCTGGTAAACACTTGGTTTGAGTCTCATTAATTCTAGTACTTTTTTTTGCAAATACTTTTGGACTTCCTATGAATGCAGTCAAAACACGTTAGAATCATGACATTTTGTGTTGGTCTGGTTTTTTCACATTCATTAGCCTTTCATTTGATTTTCTTATTTTTATGCACTGGCTCTGGTTGGGAGGTTGGGACCTCCAACGCAATATTGAGCGGAAGTGGTGAGAGAACGCATCTTGTGTTTTCCTGATTTTAAAGGGAATTAGTCTGCATTTCAACATATGCTGTAGGCTTTTGGTAAAAGTGTTTTACCAGGTTAAAAAAATTTCCTTCTATCTCTAGTTTGTTAACTATTATTTTTTAATGAATATTACATTTCCCAAAGGCATTTATTGAGATTAATCTGTTAACATAGCAGCAATCACTTATAGATTTTTCTAATATTAATTGATCCCAGGATAAACCCAACTTGGTCATGATGCATGGTTTTTATTCAGTAATTTAGTAATTCAGTGATTTAATCATGCTTGTGATTTTATTTTTAGTTTGTTTGTTTGTTTATTTTGAGATGGAGTCTTGCTCTGTTGCCCAGGCTGGAGTTCAGTGGCACAAACTCAGCTCACCACAACCTCTGCCTCCCAGGTACACTCAGAGATTCTCCTGCCTCAGCCTCCTGAGTAGCTGGGACTACAGGTGCACACCACATGCCCAGCTAATTTTTGTATTTTTAGTAGAGACAAGGTTTCACTATATTGGCCAGGCTGGTCTTGAACTCCTGACCTGGTGATCCACCCACCTCGGCCTCCCAAAGTGCTGAGATTACAGGCATGAGCCACCACGCCTGGCCATGTTTGTGACTTTTACAACTATGATCATGAGAAGTATTTGAATTATAACCTTTCTTTCTTGTAGTACCTTTCTCTGGGTTTTAGTATTAAGATTATAGTAGCCTTATAAATTCTTTGAGAACTGTCTTCTTTTTTCTAATTTCTGAAAGTTTGGAATGAGAAGTTCCCTGAAAGCCTGGTAGAAGTCACCTAAAAAACAATCCGTTCCTAACTTTTTTCTTTATGGAATAATTTTAAACTTCTAATTTATTTTAATTAGCCTAGGACTATGCAGACTTTCTGTTTCTTTTTAGTAACTTTTCGTAAGTTATATTTTTCTAGGCAGATGTCCATTTAATCTAAGTTTTAAATGTATTGGCATACACTAATTCATTATACTGTCCTGTTATCTCTCCCATTAAATGAATATCCCCCATTAAATTTTTCAACAACCCTTCACAATGGTTATTATCAACCCCTGGATTTACAAATGAGCAAACAAAGTCTTGGGGAAGGAATATCACTTTCTGGACATGCCCAGCCCTTCTATCCAGAAAGCGACAGAGTCAGGATTTAGAATGAGGTATTTGTAAATTGCAAATCCAGCCATATTTACTGCACCTTGTGAGACCTTGGAGAATGGTAGGATTTGGACAGCCCTTGATGAGAAGGACAGGCATTCACAGCTGACGGATAACGAGTGCGAGAGCATGCATGTGGACAAGTGAGGAGGACGTGGAGAGGCCTAATTTGTTGGGCTGGATTCTCAGTGGGGTGAGGAGGAAGGGGAGGGTGAGATAGCCAGGGGCAAGTCTTGATGTGCAGTCCTGGTGATGTATTACAGAAGCAAGAGACACAGACCTTGTCCCCAGGAGTCTCATATCTAGTTGGAGAGACTTGACTGACTTAAAGGAGTCAGGACCAGGCTAATTATCATATGGGTGATGTGGAAAATTTATGCTGAGAAGGTTCTGAGAAGGGATGTCTTGGGTCAGGAAAGCCAGGAAAGATTTCCCTAGTGAAATAGGATTTGAACTGAGATTGGCAGGATTTGACTGACCATGAAGGGGTAACAACACTGTGGGCAGGATAAAGGACATGGGCAGAGGTGTGGCGATGGTAAAATAAAGGGCCTTAGGAGACAATGGGGCCTTGGCACTTTAGATCTTCTTTTTCCATTTGCCATTCTGGCCCAGCTTCCACCTCCATCCTTTCTCCTACACAAAGCAGAAGCAAGCTGGCTTCCTGCATGTGTGATTGTGCATTTGCACAGGGCTCTGTACTTAGAAGACACCTGCACTTGGTTTACTGTTCTGTTATCACAGTTTTGAAATTCTTAACAATTTTATCTTTGAACTTGTGTTTTAAAAGTGAAGTCCAAAGGGACAGAGGATGCCCGTGAGCTAAGGAGATACATGCTATGTGTGTGCCCACTGTTCCCTGCCATCCATGGGACATGGAAGTTCAGAGATACTCAAGGTGAGTATGAGGTATCATTGTACCTCGTGGAAATATGGCTACTAATTTTTTAGAAAAAGAAAAAGAAAGAAAATAACAAGTGGTAGTGAGGATATGGAGAAATTGGAACACTTGTGTACTATTGGTAGGAATGTAAAATGTTGAACAGTATGGCAAATCCTCAAAAAGTTAAACACAGAATTGCTATATGATCCAACACTTCTACTTCTGGGTATATACCCAAAAGAATTGAAAGCAGCAACCCAAACAGATATTTGTATACCTATTATTCATAGCAGCATTATTCAGAATAGCCAAAAGATGAAACCAGCCCAAGTGTCTATCAACAGATGAGTAGATAAATAAAAAGCGGTATATACATATAACAGAATACTATTTGGTACTAAAAAGGAGGGAGACTCTGACACATGCTACAACATGGATGAGACTTAAGGACATTATGTTAAGTGAAAAAAGCCTGTCACAAAGAACAAATACTGTATGAGCCCACTTGTATGATGTACCTAGAGTAGTCAAATTCATAAAGACAGAAAATATAATGGTGGTTGCCAGGGATTAGGGGGATGGCAGACTCGGGAGTTATTGCTGAATGGGTATGAAGTTTCAGTTTGGGAAAATGGAAAAAGTTCTGAAGAGTAGTGGTGGTGATAGTTGCATAACAATAGGAATGTATATAAGTCACTGAACTGTATATTTAAAAATGGTTGAAAAGGTAAATGTTATGTTATATATATTTTATCATAATTTTTTAAAGTAAAAATAAGGTAAGTATGTTACATCTTATGATTGAGTATCTGGGGTCATGGCCAGCACCGAGAAGCCATGCTTTCCACTGGAACCAGAACTTATTTCAAACACAGGAAGAAGGCCATGGTCTTCTCAGAAGTGTGAAGCATGTGTGACCAAGAAACCCCAGCACATCCTTTCTCACCTGTTACTTCCTTGCATTAGCCAACCGCTTATGCTGAAAATGATGACATAGCACCAAAGGGAAAAACAGGGCAACTATAGTTCCTTTCTGTCCTTCCTTACTCATCAATAAGTCAAATGTAGAGTGTGGGTAGAAAATGCATACATCAATAACTGAAATAAGCACAGCTGAGTTTGTTTTATGGAGGTCTTCCACCATTCTGGTAGGAATTAAATATATGTCTATGACAGGCTACAAAATACAATTTGCATGATTTTGAAGATCCTACACATGAATTAAATATTCTTATACTTGAATTTAAAATTGACATAATATAAAGGTGAACAGTAAAATTTATGCTAATAATTTAATATTTTTTACTTAGTATGACATTAAATATCATATTAAAATACTATGATGAGGTCAGCATTACTCTAATAACAAATCCAGGTAAAGAACATTACAAGAAACAAAAACCTAAAACCAGTATCTCTCATGAACATAGCCACAAAAATCCTTAAAAAATATTAGCAAATAAAATCCAGCAATGTATACAATAAACTATACACCATGACCAAGTGGGCATTATTCCAGGTATATACATTCAAAAATCAATCAATGCAACATGTCATATCAATAGGCTAAAGAAGAAAATTTAGGTCAGTCACAGTGGCTCATGCCTGTAATCCCAACACTTTGGGAAGTCAAGGTAAGAGGACTGCTTGAGGCAAAGAGTTTGAGATCAACTTAGGCAACATAGCAAGATCCCATCTCTATAAAAAGTACAAGAAAATTTAGCTGAGCATGGTGGCACGCACCTGTAGTCCCAGTTACTCAGGAGGCTGAGGCAGGAGGATAACGTGAACCCAGAAGTTCAAGGCTGCAGTGAGCTATGATCACACCACTGTACTCCAGCCTGGGTGATAGACAGAGACCCTGTCTCTAAAAAATAAAAAAAGGAAGAAAAACTATATGATCAGATCATTGATGTGGAAAACCCATTTGGCAAAATCCAGCACCTGTTTATGATAAAAACTCTCTGAAAACTGAGAATAGATGGAAACATTTTCAACTTTATAAAGAACAACTACCAAAGAAAAAGAAAAAAGAAAGAAAACCCACAGATAATATCATACTACATAGTGACAGACTAGACACTTTCCTCAGAAGACTGGAAACAAAGCAAGAATGTCTCCTTTCACTACTTCTGTTCAATATCATACTGGAACTGATAGTGCAATAAGACAAAGAAAAGAATAGAAAGCATATGGTTTCGAAAGGAATAAATGAAACTGTCTTTATTTACAAATGACATAATTGTCTGTAGAATATCTCACAGAATCTTAAATAAAAAACGTTCTGGAATGAGCAAACGAGTGTAGTAGAGTTTCCGGATACAAGGTCAAAATAAAAGTCAATTACTTTCCTATATAGCAACAATGAACAATTGATTTTTTTGTTTTGAGACAGAGTCTCGCTCTGTCACCCAGGCTGGAGTGCAGTGGTGCAATCTCAGCTCACTGCAACCTCTGCCTCCCAGGTTCAAACCATTCTCCTGCCTCAGCCTTCCAAGTAGCTGGGATTACAGGCACCAGCCACCACACCCAGCTAATTTGTTTGTATTTATAGTAGAGATGGGGTTTCACCATGTTGGCCAGGCTGGTTTTGAACTCCTAGCCTCAAGTGATCCACCCTCCTCGACCTCCCAAAGTGGTAGGATTACAGGCATGAGCCACTGTGCCTGGCCTGAAATTTAAAGTTAGAAAAATAATACCATCACAATAGCACAAAAAATTGAAATATATAGGTATAAATCTAACAAAATATGTACAATATCTGTATGCAGAAAACTACTAAACACTAATGAGAGAAATGATAATAAGCTCAGCAGTTGAAAAATAAAATATTTAATATAAAAATTATATTAAGGAATATTAACAATAGATTAGACATTACAGAATAAAGATGAGTGTAACTGATGAAGAAAAATAGAAACTATCCAAACATAAGCACCAAGGGAAAATATGACTGTAAGGAAAAAGAACTAACAGAGTTTCAGTGACCCATGGGACGCTATCAAGAGATCTAACACACATGCAGTTGGAGTCCCAGAAAAAGAGTAGGGGAAATATTTGAAGAAATAATGGCTGGTTTTTTAAAATTATATAAAAACTATTAACACAAAGACACAAGAGAACAGCTGAGCCCACAGTGCCCAAACTTCTGACCCATAGAAATGCAAAATAATAAATGAGTGTTGTTTTAAGGCACTATATTTGTGATAACTTGTATGGCAGTAATTAAAAAACAAATTTAAAAATACAGAATAGAACAGGGAAATGAAATTTAAGCACTGACCAGTCCCATTGAGGACAGAGGGAAATATAAATGATTTCACACTTAGCAGAGCTTTGGTGAAGATGCAGCCACCATAAAAACTGGAATGAAGAAAACAGCTAATTTTTTTAATGAGTTCTTATAGACTGAGTGTGAGCTAGGATATGTCTGGAATCTCTAAGGGCCTCAAACAGGAGAATAAGGTAGAGGAAGACCATTACTGGAGGAATTTGATACCTGGGTGCACTTAGAGTGTAGCACAAACAAAACTCAACCAAACTCAACTCTTCACTAGATGTGACTCAAATCATCATAATAATGTCTTGAGGGAAGAATAGGTGTGTTCATCTCTGGGCATAAATGCTGCTTACCTCAGTCTCTACTGTCATGTTCACAATGTCCAGAATTTATTCAAAAACTACGAGATAAAAAAACATCAAGGAAAAACAACCCACTGACAAGAGGAAAGCAGTCACAGAACCAGATTCAAAGATGACCCAGGGGTTGAAATTTTTAGACAGAGGTTTCAAAATAATTATATTAAAATAATTATGATAAATAATCTAGTTAGAGATGTGGAAAAAGTGCTTGAATGGACCAGAAAATTCAGAAACGAAGGAAACTTTAAAAAAAGAATCCAAATGGAAATGCAAGAAATAATTTTACAAAACACGATCAGAGATGAAGGATTGCTTTGATGGGTTTATTAGCATACTATACAGCAGAAGAAAGAATCAGTAAAAGGGAAAACAGGTTAATTAGTAGAAATTATGTAGACTGAAAAACAAAGAAAAATGGTGAAAAAAAAAGAGCATCCAAGACCTGTGGTCTAACATACATATAACTGGGGTTCCAGAAGATTAACAGAAAGAGATAGTGAGATAATAGATGATAGAGATAGATAGATAGATAGATAGATAGATAGATAGATAGACAGATAGATAGAATTGCTGAGAATTTTCCAAATTTAATAAGAAGCATGCCATAAATCCAAGTTCAGAGAAACCCATACAGGAAACACACACACACACACCACCTGGATACATCACGGTTAAGCTTCTGGAAACCAGAGATTAAAAATATTGAAAGCAGCCAGAGAAAAAGAAACATTGCATACAGAATTATAGATAAGAATTATAGATAACTTCTCATCAGAAGCTCTGTAGTCTCAAAGAAAATGGAGGGTTATCTTTAAATATATATATAAATATATAAATATATATATGAATATATAATATATATAACATATAAAAATATAATATATAATATATAAATATATATAACTATATATAAATATATAATATATATAAAAACATATATAAATATATATAAATATATGTAGCCTTTCAACCAATAATTCTACACCCAGAAAAATTCTCTTTCAAAGGCAAACGTGAAATAAATTTCTCAGATCAATAAAAGTTGACTTGCACTACAGAAAATGTTAAAGGAACTTTTTCATGCCGATGGACCATAATACCTAGTAGAAATTCAGTGCTACCACAGAAAAGGACACCAGAAATGGTGAGAATTAGGGTAAACATGAAATATTTTTCTCACCGTCATCTCTTTTAAAGATAATTGCCTATCAAAAGAGAATATAGTAACAATGTATTGGAGATTTATAACACATGTGCAAGTGCAGCTTATGGCAACAGTAGCACAAGGGACAGGAGGAAGGAAAGGAAAATATTCTGCTATAACAGTATTCCTCTACAGGTGAAGAAATATAATATCATATGAAGTGGGACTGTAATAAGTTAAAGATGGAAACTGTATATGCTACAGCAATCATTATAAAAATAAAAAAGGAGAGATTACTAGTAAGCCAATAATGGAGATAAAACGGAATCGTAAAAAATCACTTAATTGATACAAAAGAAGGCTGGAAAGGAGAGACAACAAAGAAGAGATGTGACAAAAAGACAATAAAAAGCAAGCTAGTTTATTTAAATTTAACCATGTAAATAACTCTATCAAATGTAACTGCTCTAATTTCAGAAAAGGCAAAATTGGAGGAATTAAAAGCAGACTGGGGGATGCCAAGGGCTGAGGGTCAGGGGAGAGGATTCACTACATGCTGATTGCGGTGGTGGTTTCATGAATATATGCAACTGTCAACATTCATAGAACCGTACAACACAAAGGTGGCTTTTTGTATAAATTATGCCTTAATAAACTTCTTTCAAAAATTATAAATAACCTCAACACTTCAGTTAAAAGAGAGGAGACACACGCTTGGGAGAGTGGTTACTGAAGGGTCAGCTACAATCCCTGCTGCCCAGGAAAGGTCAGTCCCCCAAGAGGAAAGACACCCATGACATTGCTAGCAGTAACTTGACTGGGGATCTGAAATCTCAGATTTCAGATGACAGGTTCTTGGCGGAAGAGTGAGCACTTTGGATGCCAGACCTGGGTTGGAAAGAAAATCCACACAGGCTGGAGCCCGAGCCAGACTCACAGGACGGTATTTCAATGTAAATGTGAATTTAGCATGTAGTGCAAGGCTCTGAGCTGAGATGAGAAAAACAAATCAAGGCACAGGTAGGGAAGGGAGCCAGCCCTTGAGAAGGGAGCTCAGTGTGGACCCTGGAGGGATGTCCCTCATGGCACCTGTCTCTTTGCTGCCCTCCCCACCCCCAGGCCAAACCCTTCCCAGCCAAGGCTCTTCCCAGGAGATAGAGGGTCCTAAAATCTGGCTAGCTTAATAACAGCAGAAACAACAATAATAATGGTAATACCCACCAGTTATTGAGTGATTTCCAGGTGCTAAATACTCACATGAGATTTGTCCTCCCAGCAACCACTCGAGGTTGCTATTATTAGCACCATTTTACAGGACAGAAAACTGAGGCTCAGAAAACACACATCTAGTAAGTGGCAGAGGTAAGATTCGAACTTTGGTCTATCTGACTCCAAAGCCAACACACTTCTCTGCATATTTTGCTGCCTTTTAGGACATTTTAATACAGGTATGGAGTCTAGAAAAAGGGAAGTGAGAGTCTTATGTGACTGGGAGGCTCAGACCTACGTGTGATTCTGAGAACAAACCCAGATGGTAATGGATAAGCTGAACTTTGTCTAAAGTGCCTCCAGACTGAGAAGGGCATGGGAACCAGCTCACATGGATTAATTTAATAAAGTTTTTAGATTGATCTTATGTTCTAATGACTGGAGAGAGAATAATGAATATCAACAAAGTCCCTGTTCTCATGGAGTTTACATCTGTGAGATATAGACAGTAATACTGCACATGCATACGTACACACACACACACACACAGATTGGTTAGTACTTTTTGTTAAATACTTAGAAGTGAAGTTGCTGGGCTATAAGGTGGTTGTCTATAGAAACTGCCAAACTATTTTCCAAAATAGTTGTATCACTTTGCACTCCCACCAGCAGTGTATGAGAATTCCAGCTGCTCCACATCCTCACCAACATTTGGTATTGTCAGGCTTCTTAATTTCAGCCATGAATGCCATCTCATGATATTTTCAATTTACATATCCCTGATGTAACACATATATTCATATATATGTTTATATATATAAATATATATTCATATATATGTTTTTATATATAAATATATATTCATATATGTTTTTATATATAAATATATATTCATATCTGTTTTATATATAAGTATATATTCATATGTTTTATATATAAATATATATTCACATATGTTTTATATATAAATATATATTCACATACATGTTATATATAAATATATATTCACATACATGTTGTATATATAAAAATATATATTCACATATGTTTTATATATAAATATATATTCACATATATGTTTTCTATATGAATATATATTCACATATGTTTTATATATGAATATATATACATATATGTTTTATATATGAATATATATTCACATGTATGTTTATATATGAATATATATTCACATGTATGTTTTATATATAAATATATATTCATATGTATGTTTTATATATAAATATATATTCATGTTTCATATGTTTATATATTAAAATATATAAATATGTTATATATTCATATATAAAACATAAATGTGTTACATATATTTAAAAATATATAAATAAAATTTAATATAATAAAATATAAAAATATAGTATGTTATATATGTTTTATATATTATATATATATAACCTTTGACCCTGGCTCAGTGTATTTGTTAGGAAATAAATCAGCTATTAATTGGAATCTGAAAGACAGTGGCTTCAAGAAAGATTTGTTTTTCCCTCATGTAAGAAAATTCTGGATTTAAGAATTTCAGGGCTTCTATGGTAGCTTCATGCACAATTTTGTCAATATCCCAGGCACCCATTTCGTTTTTGTTCTATTGACCAAAACACATGAGTTCATTCTTGTGTCATGAACACAACACAGCTCTAGCCAGAGCTCTGCTGAAGCTCTAGCAATCACAGCCCCATTATAGGCATAAAGAAAAAAGGAAGGGGGAGAGCAAAGAGGCTCCTGCCAGCTGCAAAAGCTGTCATCTAAGAGCTTCCCTAGGAGATGCACCCATGACTTCCACTCACATTTCACCATGAAATATATGCAACCATATAAAAAAAGAATGAAACCATGTCTTTTTGGAACAGCAGGGATGCAGCTACAGGCCATTGTCCTAAGCGAACTGATGCAGAAGCAGAAAACCAAGTATCACAGGCTCTCACTTATAAATGGGAGCCAAATCTTGGGTTGACATGGACATAAATACGTGAACAACAGACCCTGGAGACTCCAAAAGGAGGGATTTTTGAGGGGGAGGCAAGGGCTGAAAACTTCCTATTGGGTACTATGTTCGCTATCTGGTGATGGGGTCAATAGAAGCCCAAAGCTCAGCACCATGCGATATACCCTTGTTAACAAACCTGCACATGTACCCCCAAATCTAAAATAAAAATGAAAATTTAAAAAATAATAATTACTGCCCAACAAATATTTGTCATTGAGTATGGTCTCTGGCCAAAGCCAGGCTCAAATTGTCCCACCTCTTGGATTCTGTGTTCTCACAAATACTATGGTGGTTATAGGCATAGAGTCTGAAGTCAGACTTCCTAGGTTTGAATCCTTGCTCTGCCACTTACTAGCAAGGGACCTTAAGTAAGTTATTTAACCTCTCTGTGCCTCAGTTTCCCCATATATAAAATGTAGATGGTAATAGTAACTACCTCAACAAAAGAGTGGGGTGAGTAATATACCTTAGGAAGACAGATGGACATGCCAACCAAACTGGCATTCTGCAACTAAGGGAGAAGGGGCAATGGGATCATAGGAGATGACTGGCAGCCTGTGCCCCAACCAGAACAGGAATACTTGAATGTGGACCAGGAGACCCTGAGAGCAAAGCTCGATCCTAGAGGTTAATCCAAGAAGCCCCCTCATGGGGTGAGGAGGTTTAGAAAGTCTTTCTCACCTACATCCATTTAAACGCTTAAACTAATATATTATTAGATGTTCATTGCAGAAAAAATGGAAAGCATAAAAAATCAGAAAAGAAAATTAAAATTCCCCACCAATGATAACAGCCATTGGTATTTTTACATGCATCCTTCTGAGTTTTATTAGTCCCATGTATATATAAAGAAAAGTTGGAATGCACTTTACAGCCAGCTTTATATGCTGCTTTTTTCTCTATCTCTTATAAATGCTTATTTATAAGCATTTTCTCAACATAAATTACTTTTGAAGGTTTCATTTGATGGCCACGATATGCCATCACAATTATTTTTCAGTCATAATTTATGCAGCTGATCTTCATTGTTACACACATGGATGTTCCCCACCATGTGGCTGCCATAAATGATTCTCCGATGACCAACTCTACACATAGATCCTTGTCTTCATCTCTGATTGTTTCCTTATGATAGATTTCTGGTCTCATCAGGTCCAAGGATATGGGCGTTTTTAAGGCTTTGATATGTGTTATGAAATTGCCCTCCTGCAAAGGTGGCCTGGGTTCCACTCCCCATGAAGGCTCAACAGGTTTCTGAGGCCTCCCTCACACCTCCTTCAGCATCTTCTCTCCCACTTTCCTGCCTCAGCCTCTTCTCCCTGGGTTCCCTTGTGAAACACAATAGTAAAGGATTATATTATCAAATATTTAATTATGTATGTATCTGAAAATATTTTAAAAGTCAACATAATTACTCTATTTCCATTAGTTTGATTTGCAGCAAATTATGCATTTAGTGTGAAGTTGGAGGTGCCTTGCTGGTTGGAGTGCAGATAGCGTTTGGCTGTCTATAATGGGCGGGTGCTGGTGACAACAGCTCAGGCTGGTAAAGCCGTATCAGGTCCTTGCAGAGGCAGGGCTTCCTCCCAGCTGGGGAGCCTCAGTACCTTGGAGCTCTGAAATCACACCAACACCACAGATGACCCTGGGGACTAGGTGTCTTAGTTATCTATTCTTGCATAACAAACAACCCCAAAACTTGTGGTTGCTGAAAGCAATAAATATTTACTGTCTCACAGCTTCTGTGGGAGCGTCTCCATCCGTGGCCAGCAGCTCAGGCTCAGGATCTCCCAAGAAGCTGCAATCAAGGTGGCCCCATGGCCGCAGTCAACTCAGGCTTGACTCAGGGAGGAAGTATCTGCCTCCAACCTTACTCACACGATCTCTCCAAAGGGCTGCTTCAGGACGTGACAGCTGGCTTCTCCCTGAGCAGACAATTCCAGAGAAGCACTCAGGTCGGCACCCAAGGTTTTCCCATCCTTTTGGCATAGAAGTTAGAATTGAGTCAGTAATCCAGCCCAGCTCGAGGGAAGTGAGTATGAAGGGTCAGGGGTCATTGAGAGCCATCTTCAGGGCTGCCTCACACACTGGAAGAGGGAGGAAGGTGGGCATTGACCATCCCGTTGGAAGTTTGGGATGTCTGAAGAGGGAGAAAGCGCTGTTTCCAGGTCATCCCAGGTCAAAGCCAGAGGAGCCGCTCCAAGTCATACCCTATGCTGGACGCCATCCTCCCAAAGCCGAGAGTTGCAACTCAACAGTTTAAAGCAGGGCTTTGACACAATCAGGCTTGCCTTTTGAGAAGCTCACTCCAGCCACCTTGCAGGGAGCGACATATGGGGCACGAGGGTGAGGAAGGATGGCTGACGCAGGCGCTTGTGCGCCCGGGTATCCTAACCACTGCGTTCACCTGGGCCCTGAACACTCCCCTCTGCGGCTCCAGGGTCCTGGAGCGAGACCAGCCTGGGCAGGGCAGCGCGGGGAGCCAGGGGTCCGACACCCAGGAGAGGCCCTCACCGCGAGGGACGGGCATTGGCAGATAAATGCCCGGCTCCCCTCAAGGGGCAGAATCAGTACCCCAGACACGGTCCCAGAGATGGACCCAGGATCTGAGCCGCAGCCTCCTCACTGTGATTCAGCCTCTCCCCGCCCCGCTATCCCCTCCCCACTGTGCCTCCTGGGGGTCACCTCCCAAATCAGCCGCCTGCGCCTTGGAGGGACCCCACCTAGACGGAAGGGATCACTCCAGGGCAGAGCCCTGGATTAGAGGAGAGTAGAGGAGAGTAGAGCGGCGGGCTTAAGAGACGCTGGGAGGGGGCTGGCAGACTGCGATGGACAGAGGTGGGGAGAGAGAGCAGAGCCACCCAGGTGGATGAGCAAGTGAAAGTGCTCTCTTCCCCTCATCTATGTATATGTACCAAAAATTTTGTATGCACCCATCTAACACCCCGTCAAGACACAGCGCATTTCCATTACACCAATAACGTCCTTTGTGCCCAATTACAATCGCCCCCCAATGCCCCCCAATAACACACTCCCCACTCTACCCTCTGGCAACCATTGATCTCTCCACGTTATGGATTAGCTGTGTATGTTGTAGAATTTCGTATAAATGGACTCATGCAGTAGGTTTCTAGCTTCTTTCACTCAACATAATGTTTTTTTGAGATTTATGTATGTTGCTATCTTTATTAGTAATTTGTGCTTTTTTATTGCTCTGTAATTGCCCATTTTATTCATAGGCCACAATTTGTTTATTCATTCAACCCTTGATGGACAACTGAGTTATTTCCAGGTTTGGACCATTACATATAAAGATGCTATGAAAATAATTGTATAAGTCCATTTTTGGATGAAGATTTTCATTACTTTTTGGTAAATGCTTAGAAGTGAAGTTGCTGGGATACAGGGTGGTTGTATATCTAACTTTATAAGAAAGTGCAAAATTGTTTTTCAAAATCGTTTTACCATTTTACACTCCCAGAAGCCCTGTATAAGAATTCCTGTTGTTCCCAATCCTCTTAGTATTGTCAATACATAGTATTGTCAGACTTTTTCATTTTAGCCATGACTGCTATCTCATGGTGTTTTCCATTTACATATCCTGATGTATGATAACATTAGCATCGTCACATGTGTTTATTGGTATCCGTATTTATTTTTTGTGTGAAGTAACTGCTCAAGAAGTTTATCCATGTTTTATTGAGTTGCTTGTGTTTTTATTATTTGTAGTTCTTTATACATATGTTATATATATAGTACATAAAAATCCATCACCAGGTCTATGCATTCTATTTCCTCCCACTTTGTGACCTGGACTTTCATTTCCTCAATGACATCTTTTGAAGACCAAAAGGTTTTAATCTTGATAAAGTACATTTCATTATTTTTTCTATGTTAATGGCTTTTTTATGCCTAAGAAATCTTTCCTACCCAAAGTCTAGAAGATATTTTTCATTTTTTAATCTATTAGGCTTATAACGTTAACTTTTACATTAAGTCTATGATCAACTTCAAAATAATATTTTGAATATTATATTTGGTGTTAGGTAGGGGATTGGGTGTGCTGTTTTTCTATATGGATAATCAGTTGATTCAGCATCATTTGTTGAAAACACTATCCTTTTTAATGTTGAAAATATTGAATTATGTCAGGGTCTGTTTCAGTCAATCCTATTCTATTCCATTGAAATGAATTGAATTTGTAATTTCAAACCTTTCAAGTCTTTCCTATTGTGAATAGTCCTGCAATAAACATATGTGTGTATATGTCTTTATAGTAGGATGATTTATAATCCTTTTGGTATATACCCAGTAATGGGATTGCTGGGTCAAATGGTATTTCTAGTTCTAGATCCTTGAGGAATCGCCACACTGTCTTCCACAATGGTTGAACTAATTTACATTCCCACCAACAGTGTAAAAGCATTTCTATTTCTCCACATCCTCTCCAGCATCTGTTTTTTCCTGACTTTTTAATGATCGACATTCTAACTGGCGTGAGATAGTATCTCATTGTGGTTTTGATCTGCATTTCTTTAATGACCATTGATGATGAGCTTTTTTTCATATGTTTGTTGGCCACATAAACGTCTTCTTTTGAAAAGTGTCTATTCATATTCTTTGCCCACTTTTTGACGGGGTTGTTTTTTTCTTGTAAATTTGTTTAAGTTTCTTGTAGATTCTGGATATTAGCCCTTTGTCAGATGGATTGCAAAAATTTTCTCCCATTCTGTAGGTTGCCTGTTCACTCTGATGATAGTTTCTTTTGCTGTGCAGAAGCTCTTTAATTTAATTAGATCCCATTTGTCAATTGTGGCTTTTGTTGCAATTGCTTTTGGTGTTTTAGTCATGAAGTCTTTGCCCATGCCTATGTCCTCAATGGTATTGCCTAGGTTTTCTTCTAGGGTTTTTATGGTTTTAGGTCTTACATTTAAATCTTTAATCCATCTTGAGTTAATTTTTGTATAAGTTGTAAGGAAGGGGTCCAGTTTCAGTTTTCTGCATATTGCTAGCCAGTTTTCTCAACACCATTTATTAAATAGGGAATGTTTTCCCCATTGCTTGTTTTTGTCAGATAAAAATGTCATTTCTGAATATGGAGAGTTTTGCTTCAATATTGTGAAACTCTAAGCTTTTCATTTCTTTCCTGTCTTATAAAACTGGCTAGGACCTCCAGTAAAATATTGATTAGAAGTGATTAAGATGAATGTCCTTGAATTTTTCCTAACAGGGTGGGGCATTCAATCTTTAACTACTAAGCATAATGTTAGCTATCCGTTTTCCATAGATGTTCTTTATAAGGAATTTCCCTTCTATTCTTACTTTGCTGAGAGTTTTTATCATGAGTGTGTATTGAATTTTGTTAGATGCATTTTCAGCATCTATTAAGATGATCATATTTTTTTTCCTTTATTCTGTTAATGTAGAAAATTGATTGACAGGATCTCACTCTGTCACTCAGACTGGAGTGCAGTGGCACACTCTCAGCTCACTGCAACCTCCACCTTCCAGGCTCAAGCAATCCTCCCACCTTAGCCTCCTGAGTAGCTGGGACTACAGATGTGCATCACCACGCCCAGCTAGTTTTTGCTGTTGTTTTGTATTTTTTGTACAGATGAGGTTTCACCATGTTTCCCAGCCTGGTCTCGAACCCCTGGGCTCAAGTGATCTGCCTGCCTTGGCCTCCCAGAGTGCTGGGACTACAGGCATGAGTCACCACGCCTGGCCTTACCTTGTATTCTTTAGATAGACTCCACTTGTTCATGATATATTCTCCTTTTTATATATTTCTGAATTCAATTTGCTAATACTTTTTAACAACTTTTGCATTGATACTCTTGAGATTTTTTTAATGTCCTTGTCAGATTTTTGTATCAAGGTTATGATGACCTCATAACAACTTAAGAAGTGTTTCCTCTTCTTCCATTATCTGAAATAATTTGTATAAGGTTAGTATTATTTCTTCCTTAAATGTCAGATGGAATTCAACAGTGAAGCCATTCAAGCCTGAAGCTTTCATTGTAGAAAGTTTTGAAATTACAAATTCAATTCATTTCATAAATATAGGGCTATTCCGTGCTTCTATTTCTTCCACTGCCAGTTTTGGTAAGCTGTGTTTTTCAAAAAATTTGCACACTTCATTGAAGTTGTTGAATTTATTTGCACAAGGTTACTTATAATAATCTCTTATTACCATATTAATGACTACATTATTGTAATGATGTCCCTTTTATCATTTCTGTTATTAGAAATTTTTTGTTTTCCCTCTTTTTTGTTGTTGTTATGGTTGTTATTTTCCTAAGGGCTTATCAATTTTATTAATCTTTTAAGAGAATCAGTTTCTGCCTTTGTTGGTATTGTCTATTGTCTGTTTTCTATTATATTGATTTCTTTCCTTTTCCTAGTTTCTTAAGATACTTAGATCATTGATTTTAAACTGTGTTCATTTCCTAATATAAGGATTTAACCTCAATAATTCACTTTAAGGTATCTCTTAGCTGCATCCCACAAATTTTGATATTCTGTTTTTATTATCACTGAGTTCTGAATGTTTTCTAATCTCTCTTATGATTTCTTTATTGATCCATGGGTTATTTAGACATGTATTGTTTAATTTTCAAATATGTATTAGGTTTTAGATGCATTATTGTCATTCATTTCTAATTTAATTTCATTGCAAATGAAGAAAATACTCTGTATAACTCCAATTCTTTTACACTTATTGGTATGTTTTTTATAGCCCAGCACATGGTCTATATTGGTGAACATTCCATGTGCATTTATCAAGAAAATGTAATTGGCAATTGTTGAGCGTAGTATCCTATTAATTTCAATTAGTTCAAGGGCAGAGGACTGCCTCACAGGATGGGGCGAAGCCTCCCACAGTTTAGTCTCCCTGAGCCTGTCAGTGTCCATCACATTGGGGACACCTCTGCCAAAGCCACAGGACTGAGGTGAGATCTCTTTACAAGCCTGAGGACACTGCAGGCACATGTGGGCACCTGGACACAGAGATGTACAGACACCCAGAGCAAGAGAGGCACTTAGGTGCATACCTATAAAGAGAAACTAGTTAACACGCAGACTAATAGTTGAATGAAAAGACCAACATGGCCGGGCATGGTGGTGCACACCTATAATCCCAGCACTCTGAGAGGCCAAGGCAGGAGGATCTCTTGAGGCCAGAGTTTGAAACCAGCCTGTGCCACATAGTGAGACCCAGTCTCTACTAAAAATTAAAAAAAACAATTAGCTGGGCATGATGGTGTACACCTGTAGTTGTAGCTACTTGGGAGGCTGAGGCAGAAGGATTAGGATCACTTAAGCCTAGGAGTTTGAGGCCACAGTGAGCTATGAGCGCACCACAGCACTCCAGCCTGGAAAACAGTGAGATCCTGCTTCTAAAAGAAAAAGACCCACAAACCAACCCTCTACAGACAGACACTCAAACACATACCGAAGATCAGAGCCACAAAGTGACAGATATAATACACAGACAACTCAGACACAGACACTTAAAGACACCCAGCCACACAGGCCCAAGCACAGCAACACTTGGGCCCAGGTAGACCCCAGACCCAAGCTGATTGACACAGACATACATGTACGCATACATAAACACATACAAACTGGTGACAAAAAATTCAACACAAACATACAGAAATCAGAAATACACGGAGAGCAGAAATACATAATCACACAAATGTACAAATACAGAACGCTGTACACAGAAATGGACAATGAAACAGACACAGCTCTGCAGCCACAGAGAACCCATCTATGAGAACACTCTGAATCATGCTTACAATCAAAAGATAGGGAGGCATCGGCTTCTATTATCAATCACAGGAATAAATCATAAGCAAACAGATGAGGCTGCACAAACACACACAAACCCAACATGCACATTCATAAACACTCAGACATACCTAGACCCAGGATCCTGTGGCTCACATACAAGCACATGTGTATCCACAAAAATGGACCCAGCTGCAGACTCACACAGGTGAATGTATGAACACAGCACCACTGTGGACATGTAAACACCTGCAGGTCATCCACGCATAGACGTACAGACTACAGTGTGATTTTCCACCCAGATACAGAGGCAGTCTTAGGCTATGACATCCCCTGGGGAGCAGAAACATCCACAGTGAGGTGGAGGTGGCACTAACCTGGTGGATCTAGAACAGGAAAGGGACCGTCCTGTTCTAGAACAGGAAAGGGACCATCCTGTGGATCTAGAACAGGAAAGGGACCATCCTGTGGATCTAGAACAGGAAAGGGACCATCATTGAATGGGGGATGATATAAGGCAGAAGCTGGTCATCTCTGTGCTGGGGCTCCCCTGGGCTATCCCCAGAGAACCCTGTGTGATCTGAACTCCTGGGGCTGGGGGCAGGAAGCTTATGCCACTCAGAGGGAAGTGGCCACCTTCACCACCCCACAGTGTTTCTCCCTCCCCCCAGGCTTGTGCCCTCCTGCCAGACCCCTCAGCCCTGCCCCCACCATCCAGCACACCCAGGGGGCCCAAGGAACCCTGCCCACTCCGTGTCTCTGAGCAAGCTGGCTACACGGTCAAGCTGAGAGCCTGTGTGGAGTGTGTGTGTCACTCCGGCCTCAGAGAAGCCCTCCCTGATGCCCCCATCCCATACTATGAAGGTGGATCCTTGATCCATTACTCTAGTTTAGTTTCCTTATAGCCCCATCAGCACTTGAGAGGACCTTGCGCCTTTGATTCATTTACTTGCTTATTGTTCCTCTCCCCCAACTTTGACCTCAGGGGCCTTGTTTATCACATCCATTGCTGTGTCCCCAGCATCTCAAACTGTGATTGATGCAGATTAGGGGCTCAAAATTATGACTGATTGAGTGAGTGAATATGTAGGTCATAGCTACAGGTGCAGAGTTATACTCAGCCATCCTCCACTTACTCAGAAGTCAGGTATCTGGCAGCTTCTGCTCTCTGGAAACAAACAACAAACTCAAAAGGCTCAGGAGCTATCAAAATGCAAGCCATGTTCCAAAACATTCATTTTATAATGATTATTATTTTAATCAGAAGGGCTCCCTTTTTGTCCTCACTCAGAAAGTATGGAGGCTTCTCCTGCAGGCAGGGTTCTTACATGCCTGGTGATCTGTTAGCCCAGCAGGGCAGGTTAGAGGTAGGGCATGAGGAGGGGTGGGGCCTGCTAGCAGAAAGTACATGGAAACCTGCAGGAAGAGACATCTGGGGCCCAGGAGACTCCAGAAGAGGGTGGGTTGCAGGCTGAACCCCAAGTGTGGTGACATTGCTGGAGACACCCTGGGGGCAAGAGCACATAGAGCTGAGAGTGAGTGAGACTCTCTGGGGGCCTGGAGCAAAGCTTAAATTATGTTCTGCCATGCCTATTCCAGAAATGGGAATGTGAAGTACACTTTATCATCCATTTTTAAATAGGTTGGCTCAATGCAGAAAAACAAGCAGAAGAAATAGTAATCACCTGTCATCTTACCTGCAGAGATGCCACAGTGGGGAGCACATGGGACGGCAGGTGTCATTTCTGCTCCTCCATTTCTGTGCTATTAAAGGAGCTTCACAATCATGGCTTTTATTGGCTGCACAATATTCCATTACAAGGATTTGCAACAATTACCCATCGCTTTCCCTATTGGACATTAGGGTTGTTTCCAAGTATTGGCTGTTATCTTCAACACTGCAGTGAACATCCTTGTATGTAAAGCTCAGTACTTAGCCTTCACTGTGTTTTCTGATGGCAGAACTGCTACGTTAAAAAAAAGGTAAACAATTTTAAAGCTTATGATACATACCGTGGAATTTACAAACTCATAGTCATATCAGGGCATTTTCACATTTTAGATGCTAAATTAAAGGTTAACGCTCATTGTTTAGAAAACTCACTCAGTTTGAAACCTTGTTCCTGGATTGTAATCTACTGGGAACACAATCCTGGGTGGTCTGACTTCTACATGTGAGTATGTGTACGTGTGTGTGTGTGTGTGCATGCGTGTATGTATGTCCAACACTCTTTCCAGGTGCATGGCATATTGGTGTATTTTTCGTCCATCATGTCACTGGTACTATCCAATCCTCTATTACTTCCATTTTACAGGTAAAAAAAACTGAGGCACAGAGGTGTATATCATGCAGTAGAAAGTAACCTGGGCTTTGGGGGAAGACACACCTGGGTTCTAATCCCAGCTCCTCTGGTGGGTGAGCTCTGCCCGTGTCTTCCCCTGTATCTTTGAGCCTGTCTTGTATATAAAATGGGGACAGAGCACCTGTCTGTCATGGAGATCAAGTGAGAGGGTGAATGGGAAGCTTCTGCACAAGCTGGGCCCATAGTAGGTACTCAAGCAAAGGGAGCTGTGGTCATTTTGAGGAAAGTCACTTTCTCAAAGTCCCAAGAGGCAAGACACAGATCCCTGTCTCTTAACTCCAAGCTCAGTGTCTGTTCTAAGCACCCAGGCTTTTGCACCTCAGGCCTGAGGAGGAGAGACCTTGGATAACCCTCCGTATGGGGTTGTCCACATTGGTACCCAGAGGCTTACTCTGCTGAGCACCAAAAGAAGACAGCTCCCCCTGCCTAAGCTAACCTTTAATGCAATACGGCCCAATGAGGCAATGGTCATCCTGTGACCCACTAGGTCTGGAAGACCTTTTCACATTGAACTGAACCTCAGCCTGTCTCAGTGTCCTCCCAGCCTGGTATCTGGACATCCTGCACTCCCTCAGATCCTGAACCATGGGGACCAGGCAAAATTTGCTGACGGCAAGGATGAGAGGGCTCTTCCTCCACTCAGGTCTCTGGGAAAGTTAATCCAGCTGCCAGGGAAGCCAGGCCATTCTGGGTAATGGATGCCTCTTTTTAATGCTCTCTGGGAGATGGGTCCCGCCTTAATCTGCTGCAGTGCCATTAAGAGAGAAAACATTAACTCCATGGGGCTCCTGATGGCCTTCAGAAACTGCAAGTTAAACACTAACCAGGAAGGGCTGCTCAAGACTTAACCCTCCCCTTCCTAGCACAGGCCAAGGTGTCAGACAGACAGCTCTGCAGATCACTGGCCTGGGCTCCCAGGGACCCTGGGTCCTGTTTCCAGGCTCTTCTCAGCCTGGGGAACAAGTGAATGTGAGGAAAGAGGGACCACAGAGGGAGAGAAGAATCCTTGAGGCTCTCGGTCCAGGTGTTTGGAGGTGCCCCCACCACCTACCCCAGAGCTGGTTAGAAAGCAGAGCACTTAGAGGCTAGGTTGGGGCTGGTGACTTTAGGCCACTCTCTTAACCTCTCTGTTTGCTGGATTCCTACAGGGTGGGGGCTGGATGGGCTCCATCCCTCCAGGTAAAGCCTGGTGGTCTTCTCCAAGAGGGGTGGCATGTCCTAAAACCCCAGGTCCCTGCACCAAAGCCTGCTCCCTGCTCAGACCACACGTGACCTGGTGGGGAGGCCACCTGTAGGGCAAAGGAGAGCAGCTGACCTGGATGAGCTGGCAGAGGGGCAGGAGTCCCTGGTACAGAGTGTCCCTGGGTCCCCCACACTGCGCTGGGGCTCCACACACACAAAATGCCGGTTGCAGCCTCACAACCACCCTGTGAGAAGGGGGTGCTGTTCCCCCCACTTCACAACTGACAGCAAGGAGGCTCCAAGTGCAGAGGGACCTGTTCAGGTCGAACCCAGATCTGTCCCATTCCAAACCCAAATGCCTTCCCACAAGAGAGGGTGTGGCCTCATTTTGGCCCCTCTCCCTTTTGCACATGCTCTCTCCCATCCTCACCTGCCTTCCCCTCCTCTATTCAAAGCCTGCCCAGCTCAAGTCTGGCTTCCTCCAGGAAGTCCTCCCTGATGTCTGACAGCCAAACCCCAAGGGTGCCACCCAGCGAGGCCTCTGGTTGTTCAATTACCCAACACAATTTTGGATTTTGCTGCTGTGAGTACAGATGCAAACATGAGCTCATTTCATTCTGTCCCCAGGCTCATCGATATTTGCTGGGCACTGACTTAAAGCCAGGTGCTGGCTGCAGGGCCTCAGAGGGGATGGGAACAAACACGCACTGAGCTCCTGCAGATGCCCCTCCTGTGCCCAGGGAAGCCCACGTGTCCTCCTAGGCAGGCTCCTTGCCCCACTGAGCAGATGAGGAAACTGAGGTCCAGAGAAGGGGAAGAAGCTGCTCAGATTCACTTGGCTGGGATTCAACACCAGACCAGTCCCCAAATCCATACCCACCCCTCCCTACATTCCCTTCCCCAGAACATTTTAAGTTCCCACTGCTGGGGCAGGACTGGCCCTTTGCCCTGGAGCCTCTGGTCACGCAGGTGAGCTCTGCAGCTACAACCACGCAGGGAGGGGAGGGACAGGGTACAGCCTGTAGGGGCCTAAGGTCACCCCTCCATGACACGACCATCACCTCTGCTCACACTCACCCAGCCTTCAGGCTGTGCCTCCACCTAGGGGCTCAAGGCCCCTCACCAGTTCCCTGACCACCTCCTCCCCCAAGCTATCCCCAGGGCCCAGCCCTGGCTGAAGAAGCAGCCAGACATAAATTAATGCAGCTTCAGCTCTGGCTCCAGACAATGTTTCTCTCACCTTTCTGGGCTAGTCCCTCACCAGCTCCATCCTCAGAGGAATATAGAAGGACCAGAGGCTGGAGGCTAGTCCTGGCCTTGGGGGGCACAGGCCTGGCCCTAGGACCAGTGCTGGTTGATAAGCCCCATCCCTTGGAGCCCGTGGTGACGTGGCTCAGCATGAAAGGTGATATACATGTGTGTGCAGGTGCGTGTGCACGTGCATGTGGAGCCAGCAAAGCCACCTCTGCCCCCCTGGGCCCTGGACCCAGGCTCCGAGGCTAAGCTGGGGCAGCTGCAGTGAGTTCCCCGTTTGCTGAGGGAGAGGAAGCCTCAGATATGAACCCCCCCTGAGCTGCCACATCCCAGACTTTATTTCCTCTGAGTCAGCCTCCATTTGAAAGGAGGAGAAAGGGAGCCTGACAGAGCGAAAATCAAATTCTAAGTTGCAACAACCAGAAGCGGTCTCCCAAGTGAATTATAACTCTTATTGTTACAGGTAGGGAAACTGAGACCCAGAGAAAGTGGCAGAGTTTCACACAGCCAGTGGTGGCAGAGATAGGACCTGCACTCAGGATTCCTGCCTGCTGCTGCATCCTTGTGAAATGGGTGTGTCTGCATGTGTGTGCATGGTTGTGTGCATGTGTGTGCCTGTATATGCGTGCATATGCATGCATGGGCATATGTGTGTGTTACTTTGTGGCTATCCTGAGTTGTGTATGTCACTGTGCAGATTGTAGTTTGACCCTCTAACCGGTCCCCTTCATCAGGTAACTCTTAGATCATCAGCTGGTGGGGGCTGTAGGGAGGAAGAAAGGGGAGGTGTGCAGAAAGCCTACTCTTCGGTATTCGGTCTTTAGATTATGGGATGAAAATCAAATTTAAACCCTTTGCAGGGAGGTAATTTTTCCTAATCACTCACCCTGCTGCACGGATCCCCACAACTTGATTATGTCTAACTAGATTAATTGGTTGGAGAGTGATTTCTTTTCTCTAAGAAGACCCGCCACAGAGAAGGGGGGTCATCTGAGCCCCAGTGACTCCCCAGCCCCAAGCAAGTCCCTGGGGCCAGGTGCCTTGTCTCCAGGCCTCCCTCCGGCCTCCCCTCCCTCTGTTTCTCTTTCATCACTGGCTCCTTCTGTCACGAAGTCCCTGTCACCATCTGTCTCTGTCTCCCACTGTCCCTGACCCTCTCCTGGTTTGGGCTTCTGCGGTCCTGACTGCGGGGGAGGCCACCGCACTGCGCCCCTGCATTAAAGAGGCTAATGTTCTCCATGAGGGGAGGGGAAAAGCACAGTGTGAAGTGCTCAAGTTCACCTTCTGAAGCAGCTTGGGCTGAGGTGAGGGGGTCACGTGGGCAGCCCCCATAGCCCCATCCTGCATGCCACCAATATCCTGGTTTCCAAAGCCTTTAAACTACATAGAGTTTTACAGTTTGCGTGGGCTGGATGCAGCCTGAGTGCCCACAGAGGGGGCTGCAGGGCCAGGCTGGGCCAGACCAGCTGCGGGGCTCAGGGAGGGCCTGGCTGGAAGAAGGGGGTCTGGGCAGCCCCTCCCTCAGCCTGAGGGAGGCTGAAGGGTCTGCAGTCCCAGTCGCTCCCCCATGGCCAAGCTGGCACTTCCCTCCAACAGGCACAGAATCCCGGGCCCCAGACACCTGCTCCTTCCTGGAGCTCAGCACCACCTTCCTTTCAGAACACTGGGCCTGGGCCTGTCCTCAGCTGCTGCTGCCCTGCAGCCCCTGCTGGGGGTCTTCCAACCCTGCCTCCCTGGGGTGTCCCTCCATACCCTCTGTCTACACTGTTCTCACACAGTCCAGGGCACCATCTTCTCTCCCCAGACACTGCACAGCTGCTCCAGTCTCCTGGACCCAGACCCTCCCCCTGCAGTTCACAGGCTGCAGCCAACATGAACAGGCCATGCCCTCTCTCAAAGCCCTTCCACGGCTCCGCTGCTCTGAGGACTAAAATCCCAACAACAGCGTGGACTGCAGGGCCCTCATGAAACGGCCACACAAACCTCTGCAGCCTCGTCTTTCCCACTACCGTCTCACACTCACCCCACAGAGCCAGCTGTGTGCGGACCTCTGCATGTGCTGGGCCGTCTTCCTAGAACACCCTCTCCCAGGCCTGCCTGACGCCAGCTTTCTGCACATCCCTGCTTGAGGGCCAACAGCAGCTGGTGTGTACTGAGAGCTACTGTGTACCAGGCACTGTGCTGTGGGCTTTACATGGTTATCCCATTTAACACCCACAGCAACCCTGCAGGGATAGCTATTATCCATTCCCATTTACAGAAGAAAAACTGAGGTTCACACATGAAGCATCTGGCCAAGGTCTCTCATCTGGGAAGTAAATGATGGAGCTGGGATTTGAGTCAGGTCATTTGCACAAGGTCGCTTCTGCCCATCCCAGGCACCTCTTCCTGGGTTCAGGGCCCCTCGTCCACACTCCTGTTTCCCCCTCACAAGCATTTCCCTGACTGTTCTAAAACTGCCAATTTCTCATCTCTCCATGGGGCCTGGGCTGTGAGCTCTCCAGGGCCACCTGGGTCTCACCTGTCTTTGAGGCCCAGAGCCCAGCATGGGACCTGGTACATGGTGGATGCTTGGCCAGGGTCTGCTGACTGGTGAGCGCCAGGGGCAGCCCCACTGGCTGCTAATCAGTCTCCCATAACCCCACCCTGCCTGCCACTAATATCCTGGCTTGCAAATAGAGTTTTACAGTTCATTTGAGTTAATCACAGCTGCCCTTTCTGGAAACCTCTTCCACAAATTGCCTGAAGAGAAATTGGCAGCCTGCTGGCAGTTCCCCCACCCAGACCTCACCCTACCATAGTGCCCTAGATGCATAGGAGAGGGCAGGAGGGGGACAGGAGGACAGGGCTGGAGAGTGTGTGCACACCAGGCCCAGGATTCATTAGGGAGGAGGCTCTGGCCCTTCTGTCTCTGAGTCAGCACAGATGTGGTCTCAAGCAGACAGAGTTATTTTGTCCCTGAGCCCTCAGCGGTGGGCCTGGCACTCAGCGGGAACTCTGGGATGAACGTGAAGAAGCCCCCACTCATGTCTCCAGTCTCATTTCCTGCCTGCCCCAGATTCCACTCCCCCCACGCCCCACTCCCTCAGGCCCCAGCTCTCTCCTCTTGCTGGCCCTTCTCTCTGGAGCTCTTTGCATGCCTTTCACTTGTCTAATTCCGGTACACTCTTTGCTCCTCTGCTCAGGTATCACCCTCTTCCAGGAAGCTTTCCCTGACCCCCAGAAGAGGTCAGGAGCCCCTGCTCAGGGTCCCCACAGCCCCGGGCTTGCTCCTGTTAGTTATTCAGCCCCTGGGTAGTGATAGCAGGTCCACCTATTGTCCCTAACCCCCAACCCTGCTAGACCAGGAGCTCCTTAAGGGCATGGAGAGCCTCTGGGACAGGCCCAGAGCCACCATGGGGGCTCCCAGAGGAGGTACCTGTCAGTGCCATTGGGGTGTGGGACCCTGGCTACACCATCCCCAGGGTCATGGCAGAGGAGTCAGGATCCAGGAAGGTGGAGGAGCCCAGACTTGGCATGATGAGCCAGAGCTGCCTTCCAGATGACCTCACTCAGGGATTTTCTACATCCATGCCCTAAATCACTGGGTTCCTTACATCACAGAAATGGTAAAGGGGTGGGGGTAGGAAACAATTCCAGGAAACCTAAGCTTTGGCCATAGAGTTCAGAGTCTCTGGGAGGGACTGGCGCCTGGCCCCCTGCCCCAGACTCATCCTGGGCACCTGTGGTCTACATCTATGGAAGTGGATCAGCATCAGAGCCCTGGCAGAACCTGCCCAACCCAGCCTCAGCAGACTACTTCCCATCACAGCTGAGACAACTTGGTCTCGCTTGCAGGCTCACTGCCCAAACCCAGACCTGTAGCAGAAGAGTGTGGGGGCTCCATCCCCAGACCCTGAGGCTCCTCACAAATTCTGCACCCTAAGCTTCATTTTCTCTGCCAGACATCCTGTATACACCATCACCAATCTTCCCCATTCCAACCCTCTCTGCACTCATCACTCACCCACCTGCTGCATATCCGGAACCAGGGATGCAGTGGTAAACAAGGCAAACAAAGTTCCTGCCTCCTTATTACTGAATTTCATGCAGAGAAACAGACAAATAATAACCAATGAAAAAATGCCAAGAAAATGTATAGCGTGATGGATGCAGGGGAGGAAATCGAGCAGGGAAGTGTGGTGGAAAAGGGCTTCCTCTCTCTTTGGTCAGCTGCCATCATCTCTCACCTGGACCTTCCAACAGCCTCCTCAATGATCTCCTGACCTCCAGCCTTGACCCCTGAAATCCACATCTGATCACGTCAGTTCCTCACTTCACACTTGTCAGTGGCTCCAGGACGTGGCCTTCAGGAGAAAAATTAAAACTCCACAACAAGGCTTACAAGGCCCTGCCCTTGCCCCCACCCACATCCAGACCCATTTAGTAGTGCCACTTGCCTTTTAACTCCATACTCCATCCTTACAGGCCCGATGAAGAAGCTTGGGAATGGTCCCAGAAGTTAGAGATGCATCCTGTGCCCAGAGAATAGCAGACACACAGGTAATGTCAGAGGCAAAAGGTGACATTAGAGTAGATCCTGTGGGACCTTGTGTGCTGTGCTGGGAGTCTTGGGTTTCATCTAATGTGTCCCTTGTCTGCCTTATCTCCCCCAAACTGACTGTAGCTCCATGGGGACAGGGACTGTTTCTCCTTTCTTCCTTTAAGCTCAGGGATGAGTAAAGATTTGATTGAGAGAAAAAGCCAATAAGGACATGGCCTGGTAACAGGACTGTCGGCCCAGGGCTCAGCTAGGGCACCTTATGGGAAAAGAAGTGATCCGATGGCAACTTAAAACATAGAGGGGTTATCAAAAGTAGCCAAAACGAAGGGGCCGTGTTCAAAGAGGACAAACACTGAAGTCAGCCAGAGTTACAGACAGGTGGGTTTCAGCACCGCGGAGAGCTCTGAGGGGATGCCTTCATCTTCGGACTTCTGGGGTCACTCATTTGCTTTTGTCTTCTGGGCGGAATTAGCTGGTTGCTATGGGAAATTTGCTCTTGCAAACTGTATTTTGTGATCAGAAATGAAGGCATAGACTCTGGAGTCAGACTGCTTGTGTTCAGATCCTGGATCTACCACTTACAAATTGTCTGAACTTGGCTGCATTTCTTAATCTCTCTCTATGCCTTGGTTGCTGTGTCCAGCAAGTGAAGATAACAGGGGTACCTTACCTTATAGGGCTGTGATGAGAACTAAATGAAATTATGAGAATAAACCACTCAGTATGGAGACTGGTTCATAGTCAGTGCTTTGAAAAGTAGTTATTATTATCCCAAGAGCTTTTGTACTTAATAGGGGAGAGGTGTTGCTTCAGAAGTTGCATTCCTGTCTTCAGTCACCTGACAACCTTGCTGGGGGATGCATTTTCTGGGATATTTGATGGGATATAAAATTTCAAGCCAGATCCTAATACCAACTGCTTTTTTTGTTTGTTTTTTTTTTTAAGACAGGGTCTCTGTAACCCAGGCTGGAATGTAGTAACCCAATCATAGCTCACTGAAGGCTCAACCTCCCAGCCTCAAGTAACCCTCCTACCCCAGCCTCCTGAGTAGCTGGGACCACAGGCATTTGTCACCATGCCCAGCTATGTTTTTTAATCCTTTGTAGAGACGAGGTCTCACTATGTTGCCCAAGCTGGTCTCAAATGCGTGGGCTTAAACAACCACCCCTCCTCTACCTCCCAAAGTGCTGGGATTACAGGTGTGAGCCACCACGCCTGGCCCAACTGCTTCAAATGAGCTGTGTTACTTTGGGTGTGTCATATAACCTCTCTAAACTTCATTCCTCATGTGAAAATGAGTCTCCTTATTTTATCCATATGGTAAGAATTTTTTTCCTTTTCCCTTTCATCTTCTCTTATTTTCTTTCCCCTTCTTTCCTCCCTACTTCCGTCCTTCTTTCCATGAAAATATATTCAAGCATTACTTAGCCAATTAGAAATTAGATAATATATGGGGATATTAGACTATGTGGCATTTAAGGGCCTTTCCAGTCCTGTCTCTGGGTCTTTAGCTCGACCCTTCCAAGAAAGCACTGAGTGTTGAGCCATAATGAGAAGCAAGGCCTTTGGGAAGGCCATGGGGGACACCAATGAGAGGAGCTGGATGTTTTTGCTTTGGACATGTCCAGCCTTTTAATCCCTACATTGGATCTCTCCTCTTTTCCGGTTTATGCTCAGGATCCATGGGCCCTCTGCATCTGAAACAAAGTCCTCACTTTTTGCTCGCTCACTGTGCTCCGGCCACACTCACGTTCTTCTGTAGACTGTGGTTCTGCCCTCCACAGGGCCTCATTACACTCCATGACCTTTGGCAGGAATGTGCATTATCACAGAGGACTCTTTCCATTACAAGGGGCAGAAAATCAACTCAGTATAAGCAAAATGAAGAAACTGGTGATGCAGGGGTGGAGATTTACTGGCTATTTTTTTTTTAACCTGAAAAGTCCAATCAGGCATGGCTGGGTCCAAGAAGTCAAATGATACCTCCTCTTCCCATCTCTTAGCTGGGTTTTCTTTTGCATTGACTTCATTCTCAGGAAGGTTCTACCATCTGAGTTGAAAATGGTCAGAGGTAGCTCCAAATGTACATCGTGCTGGCCTATCATACTTCTTTGCTGATAGTTTAAACAAAAGTCCTTGGTATTTTCCTCTTACTGGGGGGCCTGGCTTGGATCATCTGCCAACCTCCTGCCCGACCAGGAGTGACCAGGAGTGGAATTCACTCATTAGCCATGCCTGGCTTGCATGCCCACTCTGGAGTAAGAGCTTGGGGTCAGCCCCACCTACATGCACTGAAAGTCATATAGGAAGCTGTTTCCCAAAGGAAAATTAGAGTGTGTTAAATGAGCAAGAGGAAAGGATGCTGGGCAGATTTAAGATAAAAATAGATGCTCATTGCTTCTCTTCCTTGTTCTCTGGACTGATTCTTGCGCATCCCTCTAGGTTCCAGCTTTTTGCCACTTACATGGAGAAGAACTTCCTGATTTATTGATCTAAGCCAGGACATTTCAATCTCTTTATTTCCCTTTTAGCTCTTAATATAATAATAGCTAACATTTATTGAGCACTTTATTTATTGAGACACTGTTCTGAGTGTTTTACATGTATTAATAAATTTAGTTCTCATAACAACCCTATTAGGTAGATATTTTATGATCTCAATATTCTAGTCAAGGAACTGAGGGCTGTTGAAGTTAGGCAACTCACTCAAGTTCTCACAGCCTTGCAGGGATGGGATCCCAGCCCAGGCCATCACTCTTCAGAGCTCACCTCTAACAAGGCTGTCTACCTTCTTCTATACATCATCATGGAAGGCTCACATGGCCTGACTTGCACTTCCATGTATTATCAACATAATTATTTGCTTCGTGTCTGTCTCCTCCACCAGGCTGAATCTCACAGAGGCAGGACCCCGTCTGTCTCATCCACTGTGGGTCCCCAGCACTCAATGCCCTGCACAGCACACGGTAGGACTTGGTGTCCTCACTTTTCCAGTGAGAATAATGAGGCTGCCCAACCCTGCCTTCCACGCAAGGGGGATTTGGAAAGTCAAATACAAAATAATGAAGGGAGCCATCTCTCCTCTTCCCTTCTTCCTTGCTCACTCTCCCTTTCCTTCCCCCTCTCTCCCCTCCTTCCTACCCTCCCTCATCCTCTCTGCCCCCTCCTGATGCCCTCCCTCCCTCACCCTGCTTTCTCTGCCTCTGTCCTATACTCTCTCCTCTACTTCCCAGAACCCCACTCTGAGCAAATTAAATGATACTGTGGAACCTGTTTCATTTGCATTTGCTCAGGGGCCTTGGTGCCTTCGGCTGCATGTTCATTAAATGGCTCTGTGTAGAGGGATGTAATGAACCGATTTTATTACAACTCTCATCTCTGCCCATCCTAGGGGGCACTTACATATTCATCAGGAAGAAAGAGAACCACAAACCTCAGCTAATAGCACTTGAAGTTCTGGGCTGAGCAGAAGGCTGCCTGAGGCCTATGCTGTGTTTGTGGTGGGGGCAGGGAAGGCAAGGCTGGGCACAGTCAGTGCCTGTCACTGCAGCATCCCCATAACTGTGAATGTCAGAAATCTCATTGGCTTTGACCAGGGTCCAAAATTCCTGATTATTGCAAAGGATCCCAAATTTATCTCTGTACCAGGCATTGCCTATAGAAGAGGTAACTCGCTTGCCGTGGGAGAACCACTATTTTATTATATGTATGTGCTACCTGTGATTATAGTGACAGAGAAATTCATTGAAAAGCAGCATGGGAAAGCATGCTGATGAATGTTTATTCATTGTGCCTTTCCTCACAGAGTCATATCCGTGCAAGGTTGGTGATAATGATACGATCAGCCATGTGCAGCCAACACTGGACTTGGCGATTTACCTGTATTATCTCATTTATCCCTTACAACAGCCAGATGGGTTACGTACTGTTAGTATCCCCATTTTATGGATAAGAAAACTGAGGCTCAGAAATGCCGTGCCCAAGGCCACGTAGCCAGGACTTTGTGGATTCAGAGTTTGAACCCAGGTCTGCGCAAATCAGCACCTTAACCACTGGGCTCACCACCTGCTGTTTAAAAGCACAGACCCTATCACATAAGGCTTCCACATTTTATTTCATTAATGTTAATTTCCCAAAGGAAAATTAGGGTGTGTTAAAGGAGCAAGTGAAAACGAGGCTGAGCAGATTTAAAATAAAAATGGATGCTCCTTGCTTCTCTTCCTTGTTTCCTGGGCTGATTCCTGCCTGGTCCTAAAAGTCACATACCACAGTGACAAGTGATGGTTTCTGCAGAAGGCCTGACATCCACTCCAGGGATAATTTGGATTAGACCTTAAAAGCATCTGAGTTGAGGCAATGCATATGTTTGTGGGGGGCATGTGGCGGTGGGGGAGGGGTCATGCACATACATGGTGGTGCAGGAACCTGTCTTGGGACCTGATATTCTAAGGGAAAATGCAGCTGGGCTGCAATTGCTTTGAGCACTGACTCTGCTTGAAATCTGCCAAGTGACAGTCAAGAATTTTAACACACGGTAAATATTATTGAGCACCTGCTGCGTACTAGGCACAGCTCTGGGTTGGTGAGATATAGCAGTGACTAAAACAGACCAATGTCCCTGCCCTCAAGGAGGTGACAATCAGAATGGAACGAACTCATGGCACCCCGTTACTCCCTGGGCTCAATTTATTCATCTGTACAGAGGGCAAGCTGGGTCTCTGCAGCAGGGTCACAAGCTCAAATATCATTAGGGGCCAAGCAGGTAACACAAGTGATAGATGGAGGCAGGTGGGGATCATGGAGAGCCGGGGGCCCTGCACAGAGGCTACTGCACTTGGCTCTAGCCACCGTTGCCTGGTGAAACACAGGCCCAGGATGTCGGTTTCTCAGATGTTACTTTAGGAAAAATCTTTAGATTTTACATTTTTATCAACTAATTCAAAAACAAACAAACAAGAAAATAAAACCTATTGCGTAGGCAAAGTCCCCACTTGTCCATGGGTGGGTCGGGCCTCCAGAGCTCCTTTTTCCAAAACTGTTCCTTCAATGACAGAGAAGGAGGGTCTTGCAGAGAGCCTAGTATACGGTAGGGGATGACAATCACGAGACCCCCTCAATGCAGGGGTGCACTGGGCTGTCAGAGTCCAAGCTCCATGAATAGATGGGGCAGCTCAGGGAGAGGTAGGAGGGCAGAACCAGTCCTGCCAAGCCTCTGCCCGATGCCCACACTGCTGTGGAGATGGGCAGCCCTGGGCAGGGAGAGGCAAGGATCCAAGGATGGCCCTGGGCCCTCCTGAGTCATGCGGTTCAGGGAGCATGTATATATGTGCACATGTGCATATGTGCATGTGTGTGTGAAGGCAGGATGGGGTCAGAGCAGGAGGAGGTCAGGGCAGACCCTGGAGGAAACCACAAGGTCCTTCACAGACCACAGTGATGCAGAGTTAGCCTGTAGGGTCTGGAGGGGCCATTAAGAGAAAAGGCTGGACAATGACCATGAAACCACACCAGCACACAACCGTGAAAAGCTGGCTTTATTAAGACTTTCTGTGTGCCTCCTCTGTTCTAGAACTTTACAATATTATCTCACTGAATCTTCTCAACAACCTTGGAAGGACTTACTACTATTAACTTATTTTACAAATGAGGAAACTGAAGCAAAAAAAGGTTAGGTCACTTCCTCAAGTCACAGTGCTGGTATAGGCCAGGTAGGGATTGAAGCCAGCAGCCAGGCTCCCAAGTCCACACCTTACCCAACTCTACCCCCAGGAGATGGTTCCAAGTGATCACAGCTCTCGTCTGAAGAGGACCTAATATGTATCTGCCAGGCACCATACAGGGACTCTGTTTAACCTGAACAACAACCAAGTGAGGGAAGAACCACTCCTCCCACTCACAGGTGAGAGGACTGAGGCTCAGCCACAGAGGGGCTGCCGAGATCTGCCCAGGGCCAGCCCTGGGTCTTGGTTTCTGGTGGGTTCTGGCAGATCTGACGCCAGCTCCCTCCTTGGGGACATTGCCTGCTGTGATGTGGTAGTGCAGGGGATTGTCAGTTTCCGATTAGACTCAGAACCTCCCTTCAGGAGGCCATGGAGCACACTGGGGTCCTTTGGTCCAGTCTTGACCCTTCCCACTTACTCCCACCAGGTTCTGAGTTCATCCCTACTCCAGAAAGGTCAGACACTGGGTCACCTAACAAGGCCAGAGCCCCTGCCAGTCCCTCCTCACTTTGTTAGAAATCAGGTGCATCACAGACTTCTGCTGACCCTTAGATCACAGCAGAACTTTGGGCCCCGGAGGCCCCTGACTCTGCCAATGGCCCTTTCCAACAGCAAGATTTGTTAACTCATCAGCAGGGAAGCAGCTGCGCTCCAACAACCCCTGGGCTTATGCAGCACCATCTGCGCATCCTGGGTCCCCTGTGGCCAGGCCAGTCTCTGCTCCTGCCAGCACAGCCTGGGGCCAGGCCTTTCCCTCCAGCTGCAGAAGGGGCAGAACCTCAAGAAGAACAAGGTCCAGAACCCCTGGAAGCAGAAGGGCCTGAGCAGGGAAGGGCCCTGGGAGGAATTCTAGGAAGGAGACTTGGAGCAGGTGATCTGGTCAGGAGAGACTCAAACAAGCAAGAAGGGAGAAGACAGATTTGCTGAGCACCTATCATGCAGGGAGCTTCCATGTGACTTCTCATCTAAGCCTCATTACCTATGGAACAGATGTCATTGTCCTCATGTTGCAGATGAGGAAATCAAGTCCCAGAGAGGTCAAGTGACTTTCCCAAGGCCACACAGCTGGCTGTGACAGGGCAGGGACTCAAACTCAGACCCTGGATGAGCCCTAAGTCCATCTTCCTATGTTCTTCTTCCCAACTACACTGTCGAGATTTGCTCTTCACTGTATGGGGGTTCTGGGGCTGCTTCAACCTCTGTCGCTCCACCCCCACCCTCGTCTGCCCTGCAGCTCCCTGGGGAAGAGAAGCCTCAGTAAATCTCAGACTTCAAGGAGGATCTGAGATGATCCTTCCAGAGAAGCAAACATTTCCCTGCAGAGTAAATCACCAATGCCTCTTAGTAATTGCAGGTGCCGCCGGCCGCCCTCCTTCCCCTGGAAGTTTATAACTCAAACTTTAGACCTGGATTCACATAACTCTGTCAGGGGATAAATAAGGCAGTAAGCTGGGAGACACGTAGGGAGGAGAGCAGCTGCCCAAGCCGGGCCCTGGGGGGCTTCGGGGATGGAGGTTAGGGGCACAGTGTGGATGCTGAGGGACCATTGCTCTCACCCATCCAGGGGATTGGGCCAGAGGCCTCATGGGGTCCCTGCCAACCCAGATATCCTGTGTCTCCTTGGCCCAATGTCTGGGGACAGCGGGGGCAAAGGGTCTGGGCTCAGAGGCTGGAGTAGGGATTGGAAGTCTCCAGCAGCTCTGAGCTAAGCCCTGGCTGGGGCGCTTGGTGGAGCAGAGAGGGCTGGTGGTAGCTGAGGACAGGATGGGATTGGGGATCCCAGCAGGGGCCCTGGGCCAGGGCAGCCAGGAAGAAGCCAGAGAGGCAGGACTCGGCACCCTGGGCTGGGAGTCAGGGCCTGGTCAGTTCTGGGTCTGCTGTGGACTTGCTGTGTGACCTTGAACAAGTCACTTGGCCTCTCTGAGCCTCAGTTGCCTCATCTGCAAAGTGGAGATGATTCCTGCCCTTAATGCAGGGCTGTTGGGAGGACCTACAGAGGTCAGGGAGGGAAAAGCTAGGTAGGAAGAGCAGCCAGGAGCACAGGGGCGGGGCCTGGCTGCTGACCTGGGTAGGGCCTGGCCCTGCTCCACCCTTCTCTGCCCCCAACCTCCTGGTGACTGGCCAGGCCCTGGGGTACCCGACTCTGAGAATCCAGGTGATTGGAGGTGGTGAGGCCTTTGTGCAAACAAGGCTGCTCCCCACCTCCTCCCACATTTTCCCCAAGATCACTGGGGCTTCCCACATGCAGGCATGCTGGATTGAGTTTCCCACGTGTTGGCTGAGCTTTGTAAAACATTTGATTTCTCATCTACGTGCACGGCAGCTCTGCTGTCTCTCCCCAGGATCCATGTCACTCCCCAGCTCTGTCACCGACCCTCCCCTGCCTTGTCTCTGGCCCTGCTGACCAGCTGTGTGACTTTGGGTGTGTTGTTTCACCTCTCTGAGCCTCAGATTCCTCCTATTTTGAATGGGGATAAGAATGCCTGCCTCATGGATGTGTCCTGTTTATTTACACATTCCTGTAGTTCTTAAACACATATTTAATATTTTGGATGAGCCTCTTCTGTGCCAGGCCCTGAGGACACAGAGATGGGCAGTGGAGATGAGGTCCTGAGGACACAGAGGTGGGCAGTGGAGACGAGGCCCTGCTCCCACAGAGCTCCCTTGGGAGGGACATCAGGTGCTACGTAGAAGACCTGGCTGGGAAGGTGTCGGTGAAGTTGCTGAGAGCCATGGCAATGCGGAGTAGATGACAGACTCACCCAGAGGCACATGGAAGGCCAAAAGCACAGCCCAGGCCAGCCTGGCCCCAGAGCCTGCTCGTGACTCTGCCCTGCAGTGGCACCTCCCATGCAACCCCACTAACTTCCATACCCCACAGCCCAGCGAAGCCGGCCCTTCCTCTGGGAACATCCTGCTCCTATGCCAGGCAGCGGGTCGCAGAAGGAGGTCCAGCCCTGCTGGCTCCTTTTGTCTCCAGGAACCCAGCTGTTAGCCCGGACAGAGAAGGGCCATTTGTCAGGTGTGTTCCCTGGAACAGCAGCTCCTTGGCTCTCTGGCCTGAGCTCCCTGTCTCTCCCCAGTCTCTCCCATCCCCAGAACTTACTGCAGAGTTACCCGAGACTGCACTGGAGGTGGGAGACTTGGAACTGGATCCCTGGATCCCATCTGGGAACCCTCTACCTGCTCATTGTCTCGTAGCCAGCAGTGAGCATCTCCCCCTCACCATTCTGATAACAACATTTTTAATTATTATAATTATCACCTGAGAAATTGGGTTCCTGCCACAAACAATTAAAATGAAATTTAGCTCAGCTTTGCCCAGCTCGCCTTTCAGGCTTGAATCTGATGGTGAATTTCATAGCACACCTGGAATAGGAGTCAGAGGTGGTCCCTGAGGGGCCTTCATTCAGGAAGGAGTCTGGGGGTAAGTGTGGATGTGAAGACATGCACATGTTGTGCAATTGTGTATGTTCATGTGCTTATACATGAGCAAGTGCGTATACCTGTGTGCATGATCATGTGTGTATTTGAGCAAATGTGACTGCAGGTGTGCATATGTATGTGTGCGTGCCTGTGCATGTAAAGGCATGAGTGTGCATGAGGGGGCACATGGGAGCCTATGTTTGTGGGTCCACCAGTGAGGGGGATGAGGTGAGGCAAGGCGTTCGAATGCAGGCAGCACCTGTCAGGGGCAGGGCATAAGAGACGGAGTCAGAAACATGCCAGGGCAAGGAGGTTGCACTTCCTTATTTTGTTGGCAATAGGGAGCCATGAATGATTTTTGAGCAAGAGTGAGATTATTATAAGGGATTGGCCCATGTAATTATGGAAACTGGCGAGTCTAAGTCTGTTGTATGGCCCAGCAGGCAGACATCCAGGAGAGCCAATGGGGCAGTGAAGTCTGAAGGCCGTATGCTGGAGAATTCCTTCTTGCTCAAGTGGACCAATTTTTTTTCTATTTGCCTTTCAACTGATTGGAGGAGGCTCACCCCACATGATGGAGGTCAGTCTGCTGACTCAAGGTTCACCAATTTAAAAATTGATCTCATCCACAAACACTCCCCAAGTTGGCACAAAATTAACCATCACAAGCTTGACCATACAATAATGAGGTTACACAAGGGAGCAAACCTTGAGTGCTTAACCGTGTGCCCAGCTCTCTACTCAGCATTTCAAATGCTTTTCCTCATTTAACACTCGTAACCTCTCTATGTAGTAAGTTATACGAATGTCCCCTTTTTTCCAGGAAAGCAAAGCTCAGAGAGTTAAGTGACCTAGTATCGCACAGCTTGTAAATGGAAAACCCCAGACTTGAACCTGGCACTTCCCGTCCCACAGCCCATGTTCCCAATCCCCACACAGGACTGACATGCCTGGAACCATGGCCATGGGGTGGGGGAGGAGGAGGGGCAGATGCAGAGATCTGAGAGTCCAAACTGCCAGGGGTGGGAGAGGGCAAGACTGAGAATCAGCCCGGGACTCAAGTAGGGAGACTCCATCAAGTAGATGGAGCCAGGTGTGGGGAGAAGACAGTGAAGCCCATTCACATCAGAGATAGAAAAGACAGAGGGTATTTCTCGCCCTCCTCTCTCTCCCAGGTTCATCTAATCTGAAAAACAAATGTGGCTTTCTGTCCATTTCTGATGACTCCTAAGTTTACATCTCCAACCCTAAGCACTGATCTTCGTATCAATATCCATCTAGATGAGCGATGTTGTGGTACAAACATCCTCGAATCTCAGTGGCTTGAAACCACAAGGGCTCATTTTCACTCAGGCTACCTGTCCTTGTCGGTCACCTGGGGCTCTGATTCACTCCATTCTCGCTCCACGCATGCTGATTGTTAAGGCAGAAAGAAAGAGCGAGTGAGGAGAATCACGCACAGCTCTTAAGGGCTCGTTGACTTAGAAAGCGGACTTGGGGTCCTGATACCCCTAGTAAACTTCATCCCCATCCCTTCTCCGCACCCAGTAAGCAGAGAACATGCAGATCACTGGGCATCCAGGTCCTCCAGGGCTGGGGCTAGGGTCAGGCTTTGGAGGGGTGGGGTGGGGAGGAGGAGGGACAGGGCTTTGATTTTCCTGTTATTGTGGGAAACAGGTTGAAAATGAGACTAATTGCAGCTCACTCAGCTGCTGAGCAACTTTAATTCTCTTCATCTGTGATTTCTTTCCTGGTTGCACCTGGATGGCTACTTCTCCTCGTCCCACTCTTATTGAGCTGGGAAAATGGAGAGAGAAAAAATCCCATTCTGATTGGATTCCAGCATCAGCAAAACCACTGGAATGAAAGTCACTCGTGGGAGCTAGTGTTCCTGGAGGTTGTGTGAACTAGCACAGTTCAAAAGCATTATAATTTACATTTATGGAGATTTACACGACCCTGTCCATTCACACCACCACCTCGTTTAACCCTCAGCTCCATAGTCACACTTCGAGGACTTGTGCCCTCCTCCACTGCCTCCTGGCTATGTGACCCTAGGCAAGCCCTTCTCTTTTCCTGAGCCCCAGTTTCCTCATCTGCAATATGGGGAAAATAATAGCAAGTCCCTCCAAGTCATGGTGCAGAATCAGGGAGATAATCCTTATAAAGTGCCTGGCATGGGGCCCAGCACAGAAGACAGAAGACACCTGATCAAAGCAGCGGGCATCACCCCGAGCTGGGGGGTGCGGAGGGGGCTTTCAGATGTGAATACTGGACCCACAGGAGAGGCTGTCATTCCCATAGCCATCATTCGTTTTGTTTGTCCCTTCCAGAATCCCACATGAAGTCCAGAGCTGTCCTACTCCTGTTCTTTGCTGCTTTTTTTTTCCTCTACCAGGCTTTGACAGTGGGAGTTTAGCCTCAACTAAGTCTCGGGAAAAGGATTTTCTGTGTCGGTGAAAACTGACAATTCACCCCAAGAATCAAAAAAGACAGTTTTCCTTTCCACTTAGTGACAGGAGCACAGACCTTTTGGGGTCTGCTTTGTACTATTATACACAATTCAAACCGCATCACCTGCCCCACTCTACCCTCACCAGCCAGGGGCTCATCAGTGACAATGTAGGAAAATGCAATCGGTACTTTCAAGACATACTATGTAAAAAGTAATTTCCACCGTACAGTTTTTAGCTTTCTTTTCTTTAAATGACAGTATTTCTTGTTTGCTCTGCTCTCTCAGGACAGATCCACAAAGGAGGATGAATCTACGAAATTCACAAATTTCTGAGAAGTTGTGGCTCTTAAAGATGTACTAACCTTAACCTGCAACATGAAATACCACTGAGTGTGAGCATGTAAAACCCAGCAACTTCGCGGTACAGGTAATCTGTCTGTAAGTACCTGCTCCTGACTGGTGCTCATGGCTTCAACTTTAAGCTGTTATGCTCAGGGTAGTGAAATCGGTCTGGCTGGACTGTCAGGAAGCCATGAAAGGGCCCACTGCACCCTCTCACTTGTTTAGGTAACTCGGGAGGAGGTTGGGGAAGGCCTCAGTTTTGGATATTGCTCCTTTGAGCCCAGGCCCCTTTTCTGACCGATTCCATCTGTGGGAATCCATGGCCCAGCTCTGGTCCTGGGCTGTGGTCACATGACCAGCACATGCACCTCCATCCCCTGACTGCCAGTCCCCGACCCTGGGCCCCTTCAGGGTCAGTAGAACCACAGGCTGGGGGTGGAGGAGGGAGCTCAGTCAGCCAAGAGAGGTCTTCATCACTCCTGTCCTCAACCCCAGGAGCTTTAATGCCCAACACAGGGTGTGGCATAGACAGGGCTGGGGAAGGGATGACCCAGCCCCAGGGCCAGGGGCAGAGAGATTCCCCAGTGACCACCTCAGCCTCGTCCCTTCTTTCTTCTCAGCCCTGCAGCTCATGGGGCCTCCTCTCAATCTTCCAGAATGCACAAGCCTCTTGGCTCTGCTTGCCTCTGTTCATGCCCTCCTCAGGCAGCCTTTCTCCTCCCCATGGGGAAGATGCACTGCCCCAGGCTCCAAGGTCCTTGTAGCTTGTCATCCCAGAGGAGAGACCTTCTCCCTCCAAGTGTCCACCTGTCAAATCTCTGGGAAGACTAGGAATGCACCCTCAGCTCCACCACATGGAACTGGCTCCTCACCACAAAGGTAATTCTGGAAGAGGTAAGAGGGCTTCCAGACAAACACCCCAGAGGTCCTCTACGTGACCTGTGCACCTTTTGGTTTGTAGGATCCTGGGAAAGCAAGGGTTTCCCTGACATGACTGTATCCATCCCTCTAAGCCCACAGAAGGTGAGAGTGGCATCCCTGTGCTGGTTGTTTAGGTCAAAGGGCTCAAGGGTAAGACTCGTGGAAAAAGACTTTTCCAAGTCAGCTGTTCCAGCTCTCCACTTGGGAGTAGGAAAAGAAAGAAATTTGGGACAGACTGGAGACTGGACTGCCCACCACAGTCCCAATGGCCCCTGGAAGAGCCAAATGCCCAGGTGCTCTCAAAGGCTGTGGTCTCTGCTAGACTCCTGGGCTGCAGCCAGGATGAATAAACCATAGGAAGGTGGGTGCCTTAAATAACCCAGGACTGGGGAGGAAGGTATTTATCAAGCAAGCAAATCAGAGGAGGAACCAATCAGCAGGGACTGCCAGTCAGATGGACCAATCAGATGAGTTTATTTGTTCAGCCAATCACATGTTGAACAGCTGCCGTGAGTTCCTATTAGGAGACAGGTGGGCTTGAGTCGTGCCTGTGTGTTCCCAATGACCTTGGGTCTCCAGGTGGCTTTCACCTCTCCCATCAGGGAGCAGGTCCCACCCAACAAGCCAAGGACAAATGGACTCCTATGGATGGGAGTCTCTCACTCATTCATTCACTCATTCCTTTTCATTTGTCCAGGGGCACTGGGAGTTGAGCAGTTTCTGGGCCCCGTTCAGGGTGGTGTTAGGAGTTGCAGGACAGGGAGTCAAAGGTGGGGATGATAGAACAGAGCCTGGGAGAAACCACCTTGGCCCCCATTCTCCAGGACTCTTGCCTGTCAGGGACATGGAGGGCAGAGGCAAACCAACTCAGAGTAGGACGCAGGCATAAGTGGGCAAGGTGAAGGCAGATCCCTGGTCTCCCAGAACATGGAAGGAGGGGAAAAGGGATCCACCAGCATGAAGTCTGTCCTCAGTGCTTGGCCCAGGGGCTCAAGACCCAAGCATTCAGGGGCTGTGGAGTATTGGGGACCCTGAAGCAGAGGCCCAGAGAACCAGGGAGACCCACTAGGGAGTGGGACTGGCCCACAAAACCTTATGCCCAGGGTGGCACCACTATTTTTATCCTTTACCTGCTCAAGGGCCTAAGGCAGCCAGGGTACTCTACCTGAACTGGGGACTCAGAGCCTCCAGGTCCAGTGTCTCAGTGACACCCGTCATGTGCAGCTCATGGACAAAGGACTGGGACTGGCTCTGCCAAGGCAATCCTGGAAGACCATCCTGAGGAAGTGGCATTGGAGTGTGATCAGAGGTTAGACAGAAAGTCTTCAAAGCGGGGAGAGACATTTGGTTAGAGGTAATGCCAAAAGCACAGGGTGGTGTTGGGGAAAGGAAAGGTCCCCCAGGGACTTTGCAGGCCTGATGCATTGCATCATTGTTTTTGTTGAGTGAGGGCAAAAAGCATTGAATGCCTTGCCTAGGACTGTGGTCTTTAGTACTTATGTTTATATTAATTTTATTAGGCTTTTTTTTATTTCAAGGAATGGCAGCCAACTCTAGCTAACCTCAACAAAGGTGCAGATTTCGGAGGAGCATTTGGAATCCAAGGGCTGAGATGCATGCTGGGGATGGGTTGGTGAAAGGCAAATACAGGAAGTGCTCTCTTCCTCTTGCTCAGTTTCCCTCTATGAGAAGTTTTTGTTGTTGTCGTTGTTGTTTGTGGTTTTTGTTTGCTTGCTTTTGCTTTGCTTGCTTTTGCTTTGCTTTCTTCCTGCAGACATGTGTTCCCTGCCACAGTCCCCCCCAAACCACCCACCCCAGGAACATGGCTGCCATTAACTCCCAAGCTTACAAAAGCTCAGTATCCTCCACCAGGGCAAGAGGAGACTCACCCTTTTCAATTCCAACTTCAAATGCCCAGAAGGTTCTATTTGCTTGGGTCAGAACCTCATATTTGAACAAAAAAAATTTTTATTTTTTTGTAGAGATGGGGTTTTGCTATGTTGCCCAGGTTGGTCTCCAACTCCTGGCCTAAACAGTACTCCCGCCTTGGCCTCCCAAAGTGCTGGGATTACAAGTGTGATCCATTGTGCCCTGCCAGAATGGCACATTTCTCTGAGTGTAATGCTGGCACTTAGCGCTCCACTAGTCCAGTTTAAGTTCTCAATACTCAGTAGCCAGCAGTAGCAGCAGCAAAGTATGTAGAGTTGTTGCATATCTACAAAGCAATGTGTCCTTTGGGGTTGGGGGCACTGCAGAATATCTTCCTTGCTGACCATAAGGACAGAAAGACAACGGGAGTTTTTTTTTTTTTTTTTCTGCAGAGAAATATACAAGTTTGCCCAAGAGGAGAGAGGCCGGAGAGGCAGTCAGACCCAGGCCTGACATGTGAAGGAGTGAAGCTAATGACTTTTTTATTACATTAATGAGAGCAGGAATTATTTGCATCTGCCTGACAGTAATTACATTAGTGTGGAGTTCATGTACTACATTAGTTGTGAGTTCATATACTACTGATAATTATAATGATTATTATAGTAAGGAGCCAAAGGTAAAAGGTAAAAGTTCATGTCAATAGATCAATCAGGAAGAAATGTAAATGAAGAACCATGAGCAAATTACTGTCACATGTATAAACAATGGGTGTGACCATTAAGTATCTGGAGAGGAGATTCACAGTGATGGGGCACCGACTGTGGCAGCCACCCTGGGGCACTCACAGGGGTTGTTTATATTCCTTCCTGGAATTTTACGACTGCTGAGTTGGGAAGATTCAATATCAAATGAGGAGCAGTAGGTTAAACAACATCCCTCAAGTCCCACAATGGGAAAGTAGAGAAGCCTGGACTCCAACCCAGCTCTGCCTGAAGCCAAGGCTCTGAACACTCATCAGAGTGGGCCAACACCATGTCTGCAGTCTGGACCTTCCCAGGCCCAGCAAGATTGGGAGACAGAGCTACCCAGGACCAAGGGGTATAGATGCATGAGGTGTGGGGACCTTTTCTTCAGTGCTGATGGTCTGAACAGGAATTATAACCAGAGACCATGTCTGCAAGGCCAGGAGGCTGGGAATGATCAAACATATTTCCATGGGATGTTGCAGTAGCCTTAGATCATGGAGTGTCTTGGCTGGAAAAGCCTTTAGGAACCATCTGGTGCAGCACCCTTATTTTAAAGGTGAGGAAACTGATATTCAAGGAGGGTGATTTGCCCAAGTTCATAGTTGAGCCAATGCTAAGAGAGGGAGACTTGAACCCTGGGTTTTACCCCTCCCTGTTTCCCCACAACTGCCTAATGACTTTCTCTACCTGTTTGTAAGGATTCGGTGGTCTTGAAAAGAGCTGCCTAGATACAGTAGGTTTGGCCAGGTGAATTTTCTGTGAACTGGACTTTGCCTTAGTGCCATCAGTTGAAGGTCACCAGGTTCCCCTTTCTGATCCACTCATGCTGTTTCCTGGAGAGCCTTCTCCAAGAAGGCAGGCTCTGTCCACGGTGCTGAATGGAATCAGCCTATTTCAACAAATGAGTACCGGCCTTAAAGTCCAGCCCATCTCTGTTCTTCCCCTGAGCCCTCCCCCTCCACTGCCCTCACCTACTCCAACCCTAAATGATGTTGCTGTTTGGGGTCTCTGGGCTATGTGATCCAAGTGAGTTTTCTATCTCTGATGAGCTCCGGCTACTGCTCCCTTACCAAGAGCATCAATGAGGGTTCCCTCAGCAACCTGTTAAATGCTTGTTGCCATAAGAGCCTTTATCAATCTTCAGTTAGTTTTGCTTTACCATGGATCCAGCTCATTTCTTTAGTAAAGCAGTGTAGGAGCTTTAATAATATTTTCCCAGAGAAGGGCCGAGGTCAGAATTAACGCCCCAAGGGGTCTAGTAATGAGGGAAGGAAACCATACATAATGAATTATGTGCCAGGTGATATGGTAGATGGTATTCATATGTTATGCATAATTAATCCCATTTCACAAATGTAAGAACAGATTCAGAGAAGTTTGGGTACTTGCCTGAGATCTCCCAGCTCATATATGCAGAGACAATATACAAGCCTCTCCACTGCCTCCCTTCCCTGGAAAGCTGTTGGATTTGGCTGTGGAAGACACACAACTTGCTCCTTGAGGCCTGAGGACTGTGTTCTTCCTAATTCCATGTGCCCAGGTCACCGAGTGAGCAGCGGGACCCCAGCAGCCAGAAAGAAGAGCCCACTCTGACATGTCTATATTTCTACTTGAAATTTTAGGACTGCTGAGTTGGGAAGATTCTTTTAGAAATGAAACCTTAACCCAAGTCCAGCATCACCAAATCAGTCAAGGGAAATAGTCGATAGAGAGTTTGGGGCTTGCGGTTAGCAGGACTGGAGTTTAGTCCTGACTTGACTACTTCTTGGCTATCTGACCTCAGGCAAGTTACCTAACTTCTCTGAACCTCCTTAAAATGGTGTGGAAGGTTAAATGCAGCACCTACAAGACCTGGTCCCCAGCTTACTTCTGGAAACTTCCCTTTCTCCTCTTTCCAGTCCACCCACTTGGTCATTTCAGAATATACCATGACTGAATTAGGACTCACTCTCTGTACATAGCCCATACTTCTAAGGTTTTTGTGCTGGAAGCCTGAGGCCTGAGCTTCCAACTCACGTGTGGAACAGCAAAAGGGACCTGGCCTCAGAGACCCACCCCCAGCTTACCCGAAGGACCCTCCCCCACTGTGAAAACTGCTTGACTTTGTGGAGAGGGATGATGGGAGTGACACATTGGTTTTTTCCTCACTCCACCTAGCAGCTCCTCACTCCACCTAGCAGCTTATATAGGGAACTAGCTTCAGTACCACCTCACTGTAGATGAGTGATGATAATACTGTTCCATTGTTTACTTCCATCCAGCTGTGCTAAGGAGCTTCTGGACTTCACAAAATACTCATAGCATCCTAGATAGCCCAGCATTGTACCCACTTAAAATACGGGGAAACTGAGGTCCAGAGTGCCATAGATTTTTGAAACAAAGAATCCCTTTAAAGGTCACCAACTTTTTCATTGTACAGATAGAGAAACTGAAGCCCAGCGAAGGAAATAGATTTGCCCAATGTCACACAGCAAGTGAAGGGCGGAGCCAAAACCAGATTCCAAATTCTCTAATTCCCAGGCCAGTGTCTTTAACATAGTGTCAGGCAAAATCCTCTAAACCAGTCCAGAATGTTTCTTGGATTTCAGTGTAGTCCCCACCCTGCCTGCCCTGCAGAGAAATCAGGGGTGGAGTCATCTACATTCAGACTCCGACTCCCACCACCAACTTACAGTGTAACCTTGGGTCATTCTGCCACTTCTGAAAGCCTTTTTTCTTGTGGTAAAATGATTGTTTGTGGGACAAGGATGCTGCATTTGAATGTCCCAGGCATCCTGGGCATGCTCAGTGTCCCATCCCTCCCCAGGGAATAAAAGCCTACATGGGCTACACAACTCAGCCAACCTCAGCTTTCAAGCAGCCACTTCAACTCCCCAACAACAACTTTCATTGCTCCTCCAGAGACCTTGATCCATGGGTCCATTTGAGCCAAATAAACTGATTTATGGAAATGATTGTTCCCTGGTGGTATTCTCATTAGCTGCAAATAGATGGTGCTTCTGGATAAGCCCACAAGTCCAGCTAAAAACAAACCCATCCCTCTAACATGACATCTCTGGAGAGGTGGGCATTCGATTATCCAGATTATCATAGCTTTTCACTGCGCCCCTCTAGCTTTTATTTAACTGGAGTTGGAATCTCCCACCAAGAGGCTCAGCACTCTGAGGAATTCTCCTGGAAGGAAGATGCCATGTGCTGCACAGAGCACACTGTTTCATGGAGAAAGGGTGGAGGCTTGGTGTGCAGAGCAAAGGGCCTCCAAGACTGGCCTGGGTATGCAAGTGTAGACCTTCTGGTGTTGGTGAAGTTTGGCTTTGAGAGGATCAGATGCCTTCATATAACTTGCCTCACAGAATCTGGGCAGATAGCGTAGATACCCTGTGGACTCGTTTCTTATTCTTGTGTTCAATCATTCACTTTCTTACTCTCTCAACAAACACTTTATAGCCATCTCTTCTCCAGGGCATTCTACTTGGTGATGAGAATACAAAGATCATAATAACCAGACTTCACCAAGATGCTTGCAGTCTTGCACAGGACATAAAAATTCTGGCACAAGAAGTTCCCTAGTGGGCATCAGAGAGGAGGAGGAGGAGGTGGCGGCAGCACTTCACTCCTTTGAAGGTTGGGTAGAGCAGGCATCTACCCTAGATGGGTGGCCCCAAGACAGACTCAGAAAAGCACTTGGGTCCTGGTTGTTTATTCAGGAGGTGATTCCAGGGAGCACAGTGAAGAGGTGCAAAGAATGATTCAGGAAAGGAGCAAAGCCAACAAAGGGAAGGTTGATCGATGCTGACTGACAACTGACAGCAGCTGGGCTCATCCCACTGGGGACCTCTGAGGAATCGTGTGGAGCACACATCAGAAATGCCCTCTTAGAGGTTGGGGAGGCTGGGGTCTTTTTACCCACTGACACTCATCTCCATCATTAGGGGATTGCTCCTGGCCTATGTTGGGTCCTCCACGCAGGAACACTGTGCCTGCTCCCAGGTGAGCTCCCATGGTGCCAGAGAAAGCCCACGGGCAGAGAAGAGATGATACATGCAAGCAGGGGTGCTGCCAGGGTGCCAGGAACTGACACCACTTCAGGACAACCCAGGATGGGTCATGGGCATGCGGTAGCAACAGCATCTGCTGCACTGTCCCAAAAGAGGCAGCATTTGAGCTGGGTCTGGAGGAATGAGTCAGCATATGTCAGATGAAGTGCATGGAGAATGGGTTATCCAGGAAGCTGAAACAGGAAGTCACAAAATGAAGAGAACCAAGGCAATTCCTTCAAATAGTGGGTGCTGATAAGGCAAGAAAGCAGTGGCTCAAGGGGCTGAGGGGTATGAAGAGAATTTATTTTAAGGTCAAGGGTGGGAAAAGTCTGAGTATCTTGTAAACAGGAAAGTGCGAAGTGGTGGAGCTAAAGAAACTGAAAAAATGGAGAGAGAGAGAGTGTGTGTGTGAGAGAGAGAGAGAGAAGGCATGGTCAACATGGTCTACAGAGGCAGAATGAGACGGAGCCCGTTGGGAAGTACTGACCTGAGTACCTGAGCCAAAGGTGCCTGAGCTGGGAGACGACACAGATCACAAAAGGTGGGGTGAGTGCCCTATGGCCTCTATTTCCCAGTACTGAAGGGGTGAAGGCAACCTGCAGGGAGTGGCAGGACTGGGGTTGGATGCAGGAGTTGAGAAGGACAGAGGCCTGGAATAGTTCTAGGGGAGAAAGGGAAAGTCACAGGAGGGCTCGGTGACACTGGTGACAGCCATGGGTGGCACCTGTGCCCTGGTGATGGTACCTGTCCTCCTTGGCATGCAGCGTTTTCAGTAGTTGCTGGAGACCTAGCACAGACATGGAGGAAGCAGCCAGTTGCATTATCCCTGGCTGGCTTTGGCAGGGCAGGAGTGGAACCGGGAGGACACTACCCCACTGTGGGCTCACTAGTCCTGGGACGGGACTTCCCTTCCTGTAAAAAGACGAGGCCTGGTTCCTGGCACATATTAAGTGCTCAATACATGTTGGGGTGCAGCGCTGGCTCTTCCTCACGCTGTTGTGTGGTGAAGAGCCATCGCAGCACCTCCAGTATCTGTTTACATCTGTTTCTCATTCTCCACATCAGTCTGGGATCTCCTAAGAGCTGGAACCAGGTCCATTCATGTCGTCCTCAGGACCCCCACAAACTGGGCATGGAGTCAGACGAACAAATGATTATTGAATGAACACATGAAGGAGGAGTTGGGGTGCGTATCAGGTGACCCAGAGACGGTCTCTGAGGGCAAGGGATAAGCAGAAAGGTTCCCCAAGCTCCTGTCCCATCCCTCACACCTATAGGCAGGCATAGGCCACTATGTGGTCAGCTAACAGAATCTGTCCCTACACCCTTTGGACACTGTGGAGCCTTGGAGTGGGAGAGAAAGGCAGAGCCATCCTTCTGGCCTCCTCCTGACTTCTGCCTTTGACCTGGGCTGATTTGCTTGCCTCATTTGTCAGAATAGACCTGGTCCCAGGACCACACTGAGATGAGGGCAGCAGGTTCCCAGGAGCACGTGTTTCTCCTCTGCTCACCAAAGACCGTCCTGCATCTGGACTCAGTCATTCCTGCTGCCCCCACGGCATCTCCCTGCCCACACACTCTGCAGGAGCCCCTGTGTTCTGCAGGCCCCACACCTGGAAGTGCCCTCCTGTCTCTGCCAGGGAAGGGATCTTGTTTTTCAAAATGCCCTTGGACACTGTAGTCCTACAAAAGCAGCTCATTTCCACACTCACCATGTCCTGACATGAGAGTCTGTGCACATTCTTTCTCTCTCTCTCTCTGTCTCTCCCTCCCTCCAGGCCAATACGTCAGGACAATCTGTCGCCTCACAGAGGGACCATCAAGCAATATTTCAACATGTATAACCAGATTGTCTGTCCCTCTGGTCTATGTGCTAAGCAAGGGCAGTCATAAAAGCTGCATGTGACCAGCACTGGCCTGATCCACCACTTATTTGTCCAAAAGCTCTGCCTTCCACTCTGTCAGCACCAGCCCCCTTCACAATGGGTGTGTCATCTTTGCAGGAGGACTGGGCTGGGGGGCGGGATGGTGCATAGGCAGTGGATGAATGCACAGAGCTGCAGGAGCTCAGCTATGTGCCTTGGCCTTGCCACTCATAGCTTGGGACCTGGGTGTGCTACTGACCTAGCAGACTATCCCATTTCCCCATCAGCCAAAGGGGGACCATGACAGTACCCATCTCCTCTGGGGGATTCAGAGAAAGGGCACAGGGATCATCAGCACCATGGTCAAGAAATGATGGCTCTGGCGATGGGAAGATGATGTTTTCTCATCTCGTCCTCACAGCAGCCTGGAAGGCAGGTGTCCTCAGCTCCAGTATGGGACATGGGAGACCTGACTGTCAGTGAGATTAACTGTGGAACCCAGGGCACATTATTTAGTGACAAGAGGTGCTGAGACTTTAGCCTGGGGTGTGCAGCCCAAAGCCCAGCCGGCGGACAGCCTGGTGCATCCCTGGGGGGCACCTGGCTCCTCGGGTCAGCTGCTGGGAGCCGGGCAAGTGAGACACTGTGCCAACACGTGCCATTCAAACATAGCCAGAAAATCATAGCTTTTCTATGATGCCCTGAAGAAATGTCTTACTCATGCAGTCACAAGGAAGACACAGCTAGAAATCAGGCCCCATATTTAATTCCATGGGTTGCAAAATTATACTACAAGTTGAACTCACGACCTTGTCTTTGTATCCCGCTTCTGGAGCCTGGTGTCTCATCTTCTCACTAAACCATGAACTGCTCCAGGCCCTGTTCTGAGCCCTCACTGTCTTATTTCTCTTCGTGGGGTGCTTCTCAGCATGGTGCCCACAGAGCCCCATGGCCTTGCAAATGTGGCCTCCTCAGAATTGTGAGAGCAGAGGTCCCAGGACTGCAGCGGGGTTGTGGTAGAGCAAGAAGCATGGGGAAGTCACAGCCATAGCATCCATCAGCAGATGGTCATCCCTGCGCAGATGCTGGACCAGGTCCCCCACACGTGAGCACCAGCAGGGCAGGGGCATCCACCCACACCTCTCTCACCCCACACCCCACCCATGCCCCGTCCTAAGCCCTCCTGGTTCTGAACTCTGGAGACAAAAGTTCCCAGAGGAGAGGGGAGTTCCCCCAGGTCACCTTCCAGGCAGCGCCAGAGCTGGAACAGGACCCCAGGGCCCCAGACTCCCAGCTCACCCCACAGTGACACTCTGGCCCCACATGCCCAGCATCCCTGACGCCACCTCGGTCACAGCCCAGGGCATCATCTCTAAGTGTGAGCCGCCTCCGTGCTGGGGCAGCTGTGTTCTCTTAAATAACTATCAAGGGGAGGATGGAATTAGGACACCCACGAGAAGCCCACGCCTTGTGAGATGAGGCGCTCCACCCTCCTACCTTCCCTGTCAGCTCTCAGACTAATTCAAAGTAATTAAATATTCCATAGTTTTCTTTTATACTCTTCAATAAATGTTGTCCGTGAAAATCAACAGGCATTTTCTGTATTTAATGCATATTAACTAGTCTTATAAATCTAAATTATCCCTATAAATCTAAATTAAATGCCCAGCTTTAAATGTATTCAAGACACTTAATTAATAAAGCATTGGCAATAACCATTACTAACCTGTTGACTTCGAGCCAACCTTCGTTTTCACAGGATGTGTTTCTGTGCCGTGTGTGGTGGGCAGGAGGGAGCACAGGGTCTCTCGGCGGTTTGCTGGCGGCTGTGGGCACGGCCCATCTTCATGGCGCCCTCCAGAGCTGCCTGGGCCTCTGTGCCAAGCCTCCTCCAGCCTTTGGGTCTCTTCCCCGCCAGGGATGGAGAAGGAGGTGGCCAGAGCGGCCTGCAGGTGGAGGCTTGGGCAAGAATCAAGAGGTCTGGCTTGGCCACTGATGTGCTGTGTGACCTTGGACAAGTCACTTGCCCTCTCTGGACCTCAGTTTCCTCTTCTTCGTAATAAGGCAAGGACAATGTCATCACAGGGGCCTTTCACCAGCTGTGGGGAGGGAGTTTGGGTGTGAGGAGGTTGGTACATGACATATGAGCAGTGTGACCTTGGGCAAGTGACTTAACCTCTTTGTGCCTCAGTTTCCTCATTGGTACACTGTGGACAGTAACAGCACCTACCTCACAGGGCTCTGTGATTTGCCTAGTTCAGGGCCTGATAGTTGAGGCCCTGTGGGTTCAGCTGTGGTTATTCTCCCAGGGTGGCCAATCCTCGGCCATTGTAAAGGTCATCAGATCCGATGGAAGATTAAAAGAGGTCCACATTTGGATCTCTTTTCAGGTGAAAGAAACAAACCTCTAAGCTTTCAAGCCACCGTTTGCCAGATTATCTATTGCTTGCAATTAAACACAGTTGTAACTGATACAGACAGACCTGAGTTCAAGTCCTTACTCTGACAGACTAGCAGGGAGGGGTGAGACATCAGGGACAACATGGGATGGGAACACCTGCAGCCAAAGCTGGAGGGAAGCTGTCAGGGGATGGAGGGGCAGAGCTGCTCTGGGCTGCATCCCCCAGAGGACAGAAGGCCCTGCCCCTGCCCGGCCCCCAGGGCTGTTCCTCTGATGTCAGACCTGTTAGGACATGAGCTGGGTCACTTGAGAGAGAACTGCATTGGGGAAGCTCGGCCTCTAAGTGACGCCCCCATTCCTACATGTCACTGAGCGCCCACCCGCGTGCCAAGCCCCAAGGTCTGCACCGTGTTGCCCCCCCACCTCCCCACCCTCCACCACCCACAGCCAAATGATCACCAGCTTGGTGCCAGGCCCTTCCCTCATCCTGGCCGCCCACACCTTGGTCCCCAGAACTGTCACACAGGCCATGGTGAACACCAAGACCTCCTCACAGCCCAGGCTCCACCGCCCCCGGGCCAACCCCTCACCCAACTCTCCCTACAGCTCTCCCTCCCCTCACCCCCTCCCCCACAGCCCCCCTTACATTTCACCTCTGCCCCATCCCACTCTCCACTCCACCCCTCCCCCAGCCCACCCTTCCCTCCTCTCCTCCCTCAGCTCAGCCTCCACTCCACCCATCTCCCAGCCCACCTGACACTCCACACCTCCCTCAGCCCACCCTTCCCTCCACTCCTCCCCCAGCCCACCTGACACTCCACCCCTCTCCCAGCCCACCCTTCCCTCCACTCCTCCCCCAGCCCACCCTTCCCTCCACCCCTCCCCCAGCCCACCCTTCCCTCCACTCCTCCCCCAGCCCACCCTTCCCTCCACCCCTCCCCCAGCCCACCCTTCCCTCCACCCCTCCCCAGCCCACCCTTTCCTCCACCCTCCACTGCCAGGCCTCTCTCCAGGTAGCAGCATAGCGATCTTTCTAAAATGTGCACCCCAGAGTCTTCCAAGGCCTCCTTGGGACTCCCCACTGCACTCAGGGTCAAGGTCAAACCCCTCCTCATGGCTTCTGAGGTCCCATGGGGTCTTCTCAATCCTTGGCCTGCTCCCACTCCCCCAACCTACAGGAGCCTCAGGGACCTGCTTGCCATTCTGCTAGTGTCTCACTCACTTGCTCTCTCTTGGACAGTTGCAGGAGCTCTTCCTTCGGCCCTGAAAGCCCCTTCCTCCTCACTGACCCACCCCTGCCCCCGAGCCTCCAGGTCTCCACAGGGATCTCCCTGACTGTCCCATGCCAAGAGGGGCTTCCTTCCTCTGTGCTCCACAGCCCTCTGTTCCCTTCTCATCATAGGACTGACCACCTAAATGGACCACCCATTTCCCCATTGCCTCCCCCATCTGACTGGGAGCCACCTGAGGGCAGAGGCGCATCTCACTCACCCCTGTAGCCCCAGGACCTGGCTTCAGGCCTGGCCCGGTCAGGGGCTTCAGTGCACATTGACAGAGGCACAAAGAACATCAAGCTAGCAGAGTGTGGAGGGGCAGCGGGTCCCAGTGGTCACACTGTGTGGCCAGCACCAATTGTCTCCTATCTGTTGAGGCTGTGGTTGGCATCGGCAGGGATTCCCTGCTACTGGAGAAGGTAGTTCCAACTCAGCTTTGGGGGTGACTTGGTCGTTCTCATCCAGCCATGGTAATCTCATCTCCTTGGCCAGGGATTGGTCCAGGAGTTACTATGTTCCACCTGGTGAAATAGAATCAAATCTCTTTCAGGTGAGGCTTCTAGAGAAGATTCCTTTTCTGAATAAAAGGGATAGATTCAATTGGTACAACTCTCTTGCCCTTTGCCCAAACCCTTTCTCCTGCCTGCTATCCAGACACGATGTCTGGAGCTGTAGCAGCTCTTTCATGACCATGAAGCGACAAACCCCAGCACAAGAAGCCACATCTACTGAAGATGGCAGAGCAGAAGGAGGCTGATCCCTACCTGGCATCACAAACAGCTTAGCCAGGGCCACTATCTCCCACATCTGGACCTCTTTTCAGGTGAAAGAAACAAACCTCTAATTTTTCAAGCCACTGTTTGCCAGATTATCTGTTGCTTGCAATTAAACACAGTTGTAACTGGTACAGACAGACCTAAGTTCAAGTCCTTACTCCGACAGACTAGCAGGCAGTCCTTACTCTGACAGACACAGGATGTCAGACAGTTAGCCTGTGCAACCTCTCTACATTGCTCTAAACGCAATTGCTTTGTCTGTTAAAATAGAGTTGGTGGTGCCTACCACAGAGTTGTTAAACCTTTGTGGAAGCCCCAGAGGGAGGTCCTGGGAGGTCATGCCAGCAGAGGGGGCACAGTGCTGGGGTGTAGAGGCCTGGGCCACTTCTGAGTCTTCTTATTAAATATGGATCCCAGACAAGTCCTTCCCCTCCTTGAGCTTGGTTTCCTCTTCTTTCCTCTATGAGGGGAGGGACTGAGCCTGTCTTATTCAGTACAGAGCCTAGTACATTAAAATAACTAACATTTATCAAGAGCTTATGTGTAGACATCTATCTAAGCGACTTGCATCAATTATCTCCTTCAATTCTTATTATATTCCTATGAGGTAAGTACTAATATTAATATCCACCACTTGGCAAATGTGAAAACCTGGGCACAGAGATGTCAAGTCACTGGCCCTGGCTCACACAAGAGGCAAGTGGCAGAGATGAGATGTGAACCCAGGTAGTCACATCTCACGCTCTTCACCACTGAAGAGTGGTGTGAGTCAGAGCTCACGCTCTTCACCACTGTGCTAGGTTGTCCTGGCACATAGTAGGTGCTCAGCATATGGCTGCTGAATAGACGAATGAATATGTTGAGAGCAGTACCCCAGGACACATGGGCTTCTAATCCAGCTCCTTCCACCCCTGCCTCAGCTTGAGGGGGTTCTGAGGAGATCGTGGATCCAGTGGGCAGTGGGCAGAGTTCCCAGGTCTAACCCACCCCATCCCCCACCCAGCACACTCAACAGGTAGTTTCTGCACCAGGATCCAGGCCTCTCACTTGCAGACATTTTCTTGGCCCCTTCTGCTCATTCATTCATTTGCTCTCATGTTAACTTTTATTACTTATTGATTTTCTCCAGGCTAGTTCGCTGTGTCCATTTTTATCTGCTTAAACTAGAAGAAACTATTCAGTGGGAAAAATAGAGTTTAGAATTCCATGACCACAAATAGGGATCCATATTAATGGGGCCATCCCCTTTGAGGGGAGCAGGAGAAGGCATCTGCCTGTCACTCAGCTGTCACTGCTGGGCTGGGAGAGCCTGAGGAGTGGGCTTTCATCCAACCTCCCATGGAAGGGGCTTCAGGGGAGCCGGGCTCTGGAGGCCACTCGGTGAGGGCCCTGGGTCTGGGTCTAGGATGGAAATGTCCTCTGTGTGACCAGAGGACCTTGGATGGTCCTGGGAGCACAGGCAGGGCCTCATCTAAGATGAAGGCCAAGAAGAGGCTGAGGGGGAGGCTGAGCAGGGGTCAGACAGAATGAGAGTTACAGGAAAGGAAATGGGTGAAGCTAAGGCCAGGCCTCAATGAAGGCAGAGACTCTTAGCCAAGTGCTCATGTGAGCTGGGAGCTCCCTGGGTGTCCTCTCACTCACCCTCCACACACCCTGAACAAAGTGTCCAGGGGCCCAGCCAGGCAGGGTGATTTAGCTGGGAGGGGAGCCCTGGGCTGAGTCTCCAGCCCCAAGAATCCTGCTTTCTCCTCCTGAGGTGGGGCCATCATCATGGCCAACATCTGTGGAACCCCAGAGAGAGGCCATGAGAGGCCGTGTCATGGTGGAGGGAGCTCTGCATTGGGGTATGGAGGCTTGGAGCCACCTCTGGGCCCTCCAACTATTAAACAGGGACCCAGGCACGTCCTTCACCTCCTTGTACCATTCCTCTCCTGTGAGGAGAGAATGGTAGGACCTGCCTCTTGGAGTTGTTGGGGGAGGGTTGGTAATGAGGTCTTGTCACACAGCCCTTCACTGCATAGTGCCTGGACCACTAGCTTGATTGGGAGTCGGGGGGAGTGGAGCTGTGATGACAATGATGATGATGGAGGTGGTGATGATAAACATGATTATGGCCATGGTAATGCCAGTGGTGGTGGTGGTGATGGTGGTAGTGGTGATGGTGGTGGTGGTGATGGTTGTGGTGTTGATGGTGGTGGTTCTGATGATGGTGGTAGTGGTGATGATTGTGGTGATGGTGGTGGTAGTGACAGTGATGGTGGTGGTGGTGGTGATGATGGTGATGGTTGTCGTGGTGATGGTGTTGGTGGTGGTCGTGGTGATGGTGATGGTGGTGGTGGTGACAGTGGCAGTGCTCTTGATGGTGGTGATGGTGGTGGTGACAGTCATGGTAGTGGTGTTGGTGGTGACAGTCATGGTAGCGGTATTGGTGGTGGTGGTGGTGGTAGTAATGGTGATTTTGGTGATGCTGGTAGTGGTGATGGTGGTGGTGGTGGTGGTGGTGATGGTGGTGATGTTGGTAGTGGTGGTGGTGGTGGTGGTGGTGGTGGTGATGGTGGTGATGTTGGTAGTGGTGGTGGTGATGATGGTGATGGTTGTCATGGTGATGGTGTTGGTGGTGGTAGTGATGATGGTGATGGTGGTGGTGGTGACAGTGGCAGTGCTCTTGATGGTGGTGATGGTGTTGGTGGTGACAGTCATGGTAGCGGTATTGGTGGTGGTGGTGTTAGTAATGGTGATGTTGGTAGTGGTGGTGGTGGTAGTGGTGATGGTGGTGATGTTGGTAGTGGTGGTGATGGTGGTGATGGTGGTGGTGGTGGTGATGGTGGTGGTGGTGATGTTGGTGGTGGTGGTGATGGTGGTGGTAGTAGTGGTGATGGTGGTGGTGGTGGTGTTGGTGGTGATGGTGGTGGTAGTAGTGATGGTGATGGTGGTGGTGGTGGTGTTGGTGGTGATGGTGGTAGTGGTGGTGGTAGTAGTGGTGATGGTGATGGTGGTGGTGGTGGTGGTGTTGGTGGTGATGGTGGTGGTAGTAGTGATGGTGATGGTGTTGGATGTGGTGTTGGTGGTGATGGTGGTGGTGGTGGTAGTAGTGGTGATGGTGGTGGTGGTGGTGGTGGTGATGGTGGTGGTGGTAGTGGTGATGGTAGTGGTGGTGGTGGTGATGGTGGTAGTGGTGATGGTAGTGGTGATGGTGGTGGTGGTGGTAGTGGCGATGGTAGTGGTGATGGTGGTGGTGATGGTGGTGGTGGTGATGTCGGTGGTGGTGGTGGTGGTGGTGATGGTGATGTTGGTGGTGGTGGTGGTGGTGATGGTGGTGGTGGTGGTGGTGGTGATGGTGGTGGTGGTGATGATGGTGGTGGTGATGGTGGCGGTTGTGGTACTGGTGATGGTGATAGTGATGGTGACGGTGATGGTGGTGTGTGACGGTGATGGTGGTGGTGGTGATGGTGGTGGTGCTGGGGATGGTGATAATGGTGGTGGTGGGTAGTAATGGAGGGTGAGTATCAACCACAAGTGACACCACAAGTGACACCTGATGCCCACCCCTAATTATCCATCCCCATAATGCAATAGTCTCCTCCTCCAGTGCCCTGCTCCCAGCTGCAATTCCCCTGCTCCTGTGCTATGTTGGAGCCATGTTTGACCCTCCCTGGACTGTCATTTCCACAGCTGCAGGGCCTGGATCTGTCTCAGTCCCAGGTCTATCCCTAGCAGAAGGCTCAGTGCAGGACAGTTCTCTGAGTGTTCTTGGACAAACCTGTCCTCCCTTTCTCACTTGTAGTTCTCAGGAATAACTGTAGGGTGTGCTGAGAATACAACATCCTGAGACCCAGAGGGACTGGCCAGAACAGCCAGCTCTGTTCCAGCTCCTTCAAAAACAGGATGTCCTTCACTGCTGGGGCTCAGCAAGTCCTGTTACTTCAAGGTATGAAACCCAGAATAGGAGGCTTTCCAGGATCCCTCAGCAGCAGTGCTAGTGAGGCCTGCACAGATGAGATTCCACCCACCCTGGGCAGCTTTCTTGAGTCTGGGGGAAGCAGCTCACAATGAATCCTAGGCTTCTGTTGTCCCTTGCTGCCTATCTGTAAGGAATACACCTCTTTTGTGTAAGTTGTGTCTGGGCTTGTTCTGTCTCACCAGACTCAAACAAGTTGGTAACCAGCACATAGCAAACCTGCTTCACACCCAGTACCTGGCACACGACAGATGCATACTAAAGCATTTGTCCAATGACTTGGCAGGAGGCAGAGAAGCAGGAACCAGCCCTTCTGTGGTCCCCAATCCCAGATCCTCAGGCTACTCTCCCCTTGCTGTTCCTCCACGTGTTGTCCCTTTCCTGGGTCTCAGAGGATACCAAGAGGCTTGGAAACACCCAGGACTCAGGAGCCTCCTTTTCAGGGGTTTGGCCTTCCAGACCCCTGCCTGCCCTGGGTTGGTGGCAGCTCATGTACCCAAGCAGTCAGAGGCCATTTGCTTCATGGTGATGTTGACCTTTACTAGTGAAGAGGCACAATTTCCCCGATTTCTGCACTGCATGGCAATGGGGTGTGAGTTCAAGGGGTTTGAGAGACCTCAAGGCCCAGAAGGATCCCTCCAGGGATGCCCAGCATGGGTACTCTCAGAGAGCAGCAGACCCTACCACCTCCAATCTTCTGGGTGATGGGCTTGCCCGAGGGTGGCCAGAAGGAGACAGAGCTGAGAGTTCCCCTCCACCCTCCATCTAAGGCTAAGGCTCAGTCCACTCTTCTCCTGACCTCTCCAGGATAGGTGTGCCTCTGAGTTCCCCCATCCATGCTCTCTGCACTTGATTTCCAATAGAGGCTCAAAGTTTGCACTTTGCAAGGGTCAATACAATCCCTGGGGGAGGCCACAGTCTCTGCAAGGGCTGCCCATTCATTATCCCCCAGCCTCCAGTCATGGGGCAGCAATAAAGCCAATAGGTCCAGTTGCCGGCAGGGAATAGGAGGGAATCTTGCTCTGCCGAATGCCAGACGACTTAAGTATTGGTTTCACCTGTTGTAACTGATGGTTGTAAGTTAAGATGAGAGCAATGGTCACATATGGCTGGCTCCCTTCTGCAGGAGGGATTGAGGTCAATCAGCAGTGGAGATTTGAGGGGCGCAGGCTCAGGCAGGCAAAGAAGTGTCTCTCAATTTATTGGTGAGAAAACTCAGATCCAGAGAGGTAAAGACGCTTGCCTGAAGTCACAGAGCACAGTGACAACAGAGCAGGGGCTGGAACTCAGCCCTTTCCAGGACAGGACACTGCCCCAATATCAACACTCCAGGTGGGAGTAAAGAGAGAGGTAGGCCACTCTTTGGGGGCTGGGCAGTAGGAGAGGGCAGAAAATGTCCAGCCACGTGTACTTCAAGAGGACAGGGCCTCACTCCCTTGTTTCCTGCTGCATCTGCAGGGCCTGGCACACAATAGGTGCTCAATATATGTTTGTCCCCTGAAAAATCCTCAGCCCCCAACACACATACACTGGGCTCCTAGAACTGCATGGGCTGATACAGGCCCAGCATTCACTGCTGCACTTCCCCATCTCCTCCCTGCAGCCAGGCAGTCACATCCCCCAAGCTCCTGACTTCACTCCACCCCTTCACTCCCGACACCAGAAGTCTTGGCTGACTTGGAACTTGCCATGCCTTGAATATATATGTTCCTCCAAAATTCATACATTGAAACCTAAACATCAAGGAGACAGTGTTAGAAGATGGGGCATTTGGGAGGTGATCAGGTCATGAGGGCTCCACCCTCATGAATGGAATTGATGCCCTTGGTAAAAGAGGCTTCTGAGATCTCTTCCCCCACTTTCATCCCTTCCACCAAGTGAAGACACAGCGTTTGTCCCTTCCGTAGAACACAGCCACAAGGAATCATCTTGGAAGTAGACAGCAGCCCTCGCCAGGCACCAAATCTGCCTGTGCCTTACCCTTGGACTTCTCAGCCTACAGAACCGTGAAAAACGAGTTTCTGTTCTTTATACATGACCCAGTCTATGGTCTTGTTAGAGCAGCACAAATGGACTAACACAGAAATCCATCTGAGTTTAAATAAACACACATCTATAATAAAAAACACTGCTTGCTTTTCTCCACTTTTCTGTCATCAATCCAAGCTCCATCCCCACTTTCTCATCCCATCAAATCTCCAGACCTCTGCATCTTCCCTCTGCCCTCCCTGCAGGACAGAAGGGCCCCACCTCTTTTGGGAAACAAAGGGATGATCGAAGAGCCAATAATTGGAGAAGGATGCCTGCCTCCAAGGGGACAGAGCAGCTCAGCAGAGACTTGCCTGGCTGAGTTGCAGGACAAGGACTGAGCTTGGAAATTCAGGGCACATGCATGTTATCAAGGGTCACTGAGACCTGCTTGGTGACATTAGTGACCCATCCAGGGGGCAGAGCCCAGAGGCAGCAGGTGCAGGGAGGCCACAGGCTCTGAAACCAGATGGGAGCGGCCTGGACTCTGGCTCTGCTGCTTGCTGCTTGCTTCTGGGCCCCAGCTTCCCATCTGTAAGTCAGGGACAGGGCCCACCTTGCAGGGATGCTGAGCATATCCATGATAAACCAGCAAAGTCCCTAGCTCAGAACAGGTGCTCACATGGTCATTGTAGGCAGTCCAGATGCAGGCAAAGCTCCTGGAATGTGATGGCTTTGGGAATTATCAACAGAGAGGTGATAACTGAAATCTCAGGTGGAGGAGGTCCCCAGGGAGTGTATGTGGGAGGAGGAGAGATGAAGGGAAAGCAGCACCAGGGTGGAATCCTGGAATCCCTTCCTTGATTCTGCTCATGGACTCCTGGACTCCTCTGAAGTCAGGAAGAGGGATTGGACTCTGGCCACAGCAGGAGAGGGAAAAGTTAAACACAGAGAAGAACTTTCTCACCATGACAGAGCAGAATATAGCAGTTGATGGTGTGAGTGTGAAGCCCAGATCTCTTCTTACCATGTGACCCTGGGCAAGTGACTTAACCTCTTCATGCCTCAGTTTCCTATTATGTAAAATGGGGACAACAGGTGTATCTGTCTTACCATTGTCAAGTGGGTTAAATGAGCTAATCCATGTAAAATGCTGTGCTCAGCACAAGGCACTGAGTGGAGTCTTAGTGATGAGGAGGGTGGTGATGGTGATGGAGGCAATGACTGCGACAATTAATGTCTCATGATTGCTCCACGGAGGGTGGGACCAACTCCCACACACTCAAAATTGGTTTAGATGTTGAATCTGATGATGTCACGCACTCACCAAGAGGAAGGAAAAGATGTATTACTCACATAATGAGGCTTCTAGGAAGAGCAAGGCACATACCCAAGCTACCCATTTGGCTTGAGCAAAAAGAGAGGTGAATGGCTCTGGTTTTTATCGTGGTTTGGGGTGAGGCCAGGATGAGAGTTCCTGAATATGAGACATTGTTTGTCTGGTTTGAACTTCCCTGCCAAGGGAGGGAGTATGGGCCTTCTTCTCAGTTTGACCACATGTGAAAGAAAAAGGAAAAGAAGAGGAATGTGAGCTGAGAGTCATCTGCAGTGCAACATCAAAAATGGAGTTGGACTCTTTATTACAATGGTGATGATGGTAATAATGGTGATGGTGGTGGTGGGAGTGGTGGTGGTGATAATTATAGTGGTAATGATAATAATGATTGTGAAGGTGATGGTGATGATGATGGTGATGATGATGATGATGGTGATGGTGATGATGATGGTGGTGATGATGGTGATGATGATGATGGTGACAGTGATGGTGATGGTGGTGGTGATAATAATGGTAGTGGTGATGGTGATTATGATGAAGGTGGGTCCTGTGGCTTGCCTCTCTCTTGCTCCTTCCTCTGTTTTGGTCAGAGATGTCTTCACAATCCATCCTCCCATCCTCCTTGGGATTTGATAAACAAATCTTTGTCTTCATCCCTGTATCATTAATGTCTATTTAGTGAATATTCTTAGCTGAGGGTTGTGGGGTATGCAAATCATGAAATGTGAAGGGAGGGACACAGGTTTGTTCTTCAAATCACAGAGACAAAAATGTGGGGGATGGGAGAGGGTTGCAGCTCAAGAGAGGTTGAGGAGAGGGCAAATGTCAGTCTCCTTAATCCTGAAGGGAGAAATATCATGGATGGCCTGGGTAAACCTAGGCTGTCACAGGTTATTGACAGAGGTGGAAGTGTGGAGAGAAAGCCCTTGGTCCTTTGAAGCTGATGTCAAGGAAGTGGTCAGCTTCCCCAGAAGCCTCTGCCCTGAGGAAGAGTGCAAACATGAATTGTAGGGTTTATGGAGGCCAGAGCCTGAGCTCTCACACAAAGGTGAGAGTTATTTCCTCATTTCAGATGAGAACCTGGACTCAGAGGCGGAATGTGGACTGCCCAAATCCATTCCAGATCTGTGTAAAGTCACAGCCAGTACCATTCTCTGAAGCACATTGATGCCACACAAAGAGGGATGGTGATATGACTTGGTTGTGTCCCCATCCAAATCTCAACTTAAATTGTATCTCCCAGAATTCCCACATGTTGTGGGAGGGACCCAGGGGGAGGTAATTGAATCATGGGGGCCAGTCTTTCTCATGCTATTCTCGTGATAGTGAATAAGTCTCACGAGATCACATGGGTTTATCAGGGGTTTCCGCTTTTGCTTCATCCTCACTTTTCTCTTGCTGCTGCCACATAAGAAGTGCCTTTCACCTCCTGCCATGATTCTGAGGCCTCCCCAGCCATATGGAACTATAAGTCCAATTATACCTCTTTTTTTCCCCAGTCTTTGATATGTCTTTATCAGCAGCATGAAAACGGACTAATACAGATGGTTTTGTTTTTTTAATCTTGTAGAATCCAGTCCCCTCCCTGCAGGGACACCATTAATGGAGGGGCTGGTAGAAAATTGAGTGTGGGCAGAACTAACTGAAACATGATCATTGCTACTTTGTTGTTGGGAACTGGGCCCCCAAATCTGGCCATAAACTCACCCCAAAACTGCCATAAACAAAATTTCTGCAGCACTGTGACATGTTTGTGATAGCCATGATGCCTACACTGAAGGTTGTGAGTTTACCAGAATGAGGGCAAGGAACACCTGGCCCACCCAGGGCGGAAAACCACTTAAAGGTGCTCCTAAGCCACAAACAATAGCATGAGCAATCTGTGCCTTAAGGACATGTTCCTGCTGCAGATAACTAGCCAGAGCCCATCCCTTTATTTCCCATAAGGAATACTTTTAGTAAATCTATAATCTACAGAAACAATGCTTATCACTGGCTTGCTGTCAGTACATATGTGGGTAAATCTCTGCTCAAGGCTCTCAGCTCTGAAGGCTGTGAGACCCCGATTTCCCACTCCACATGTTATATTTCTCTGTGTGTGTCTTTAATTCCTCTAGTGCCCCTGGGTTAGGGTCTCCACGACCGAGCTGGTCTCGGCAAGTGGCACCCATACGTGAGCAATCCCCATGGTGAGTAAGAAGGGGAGCTCGGAAACATGAGGGTAACAATGGAACAAGTGTGGGCTCTGGTTCATTCCACCTTGGAACCTTTTCACACTGATGTGGAGGAGGAAGGAGAGTATAATGAAGTAACAGAGCAGGTTTGTTTGCCAGCTAAAGCTAAAGCAGCAAAGGAGGAAGATGTTCTTCCCTACCCTTCTGCACCCCCTCCTTATTTTGAAGAAAAAGAGCAGCCTGACCCTCCATATCTTTCTTTTCTGGAGGACACTGGGCGAAAAGTAGTTGCCCCAGTAACTGTTCAAGCAGCGCCTCGAGCAACCACTCTCAGTTCTAATCAGGCAGGAATCCAGCAAGCTAGAAGAGAGGGTGATTTAGAGGCTTGGCAGTTCCCTGTTAGAATACACCCCCCAGATCAACAGGGAAATATTATAGCTACATTTGAGCCTTTTCCTGTCAAATTACTCAAAGAATTTAAGCAAGCTATTAATCAATATGGACCAGGTTCTCCTTTTGTAATGGGACTGTTAAAGAATGTTGCTGTCTCCAGTCGGATGATTCCTACTGCCTGGGATCCTCTTACTCGAGCTTGTCTGACTCCTGCTCAGTTCTTACAATTTAAAACTTGGTGGGCAGATGAAGCTTCCATTCAGGCTGCTCGCAATGCCCAGGCCCAACCTCAAATTAATATAACTGCAGACCAACTTTTGGGGGTCAGTGCCTGGGCTGGTTTAGATGCACCAGTGGTCATGCAGGATGATGCCATAGAGCAGCTTAGAGGAGTGTGCATTAGAGCGTGGGAAAAAATCACTTTGGGAGAAGAGCAATACCCTTCCTTTAGTGCTGTAAAGCAGGGACCAAAAGAACCGTACACAGATTTTATAGCTTGGTTACAGGAGTCTCTAAAAAAGGTGATTGCAGATTCGGATGCTCAGGATATAGTGTTGTGGTTACTCACCACGGGGACTGCTTAAGAGTACCTCCAGCTTGGTTCCACATTCTCCAACCGTCGCTCTGGCAACCCTCCAACCTGGGTTCAAACCCACATTAGACACCATTTGCTGAGACCAGCTCAGTAATGGAGACCTGAACCCAGGGGTGCTAGAGGAATTAAAGACACACACACAGAAATATAGCATGTGGAGTGGGAAATCAGGGGTCTCACAGCCTTCAGAGCTGAGAGCCTCAAACAGAGATTTACCCACATATGTATTGACAGCAAGCCAGTGATAAGCATTGTTTCTATAGATTACAGATTTACTAAAAGTATTCCTTATGGGAAATAAAGGGATGGGCCAAAATAAGGGGATGGGCTCTGGCTGGTTATCCGCAGCAGGAACATGTCCTTAAGGCACAGATAACTCATGCTATTCTTTGTGGCTTAGGAACACCTTTAAGTGGTTTTCCACCCTGGGTGGGCCAGGTGTCCCTTGTCCTCATTCCAAACCCACAAACTTCAGTGTGGGCATCATGGCCATCACAAACATGTCACAGTGTTGCAGAGATTTTGTTTATGGCCAGTTTCAGAGCCAGTTTATGGCCAGATTTGGGGCCTGTTCCCAATACTTTGTTCCTCTGAGCAGCCTCAAAACATAGCAACATGCATCAACATTAAGAACATCTGTGCATCAAGGGACCCAATCAACAGAGTGAAAAAGCAACCTATAAAATAGGTGAAAATATTATAAATTATATATCTGATAAGGGGTTAACATCCAAAACATGGAAAGAACTCTTACAACACAACAAGAAAACAAACAACCAGATTTTTTTTTTTTTTTTTTTTTTTTTGAGATGGAGTCTTGCTGTGTCCCCCAGGCTGGAGTGCAGTGGCACGATCACAGCTCACAGCAAGCTCCGCCTCCCAGGTTCATGCCATTCTTCTGCCTCAGCCTCCCAAGTAGCTGGGACCACAGGCGTCTGCCACCATGCCCAGCTAATTTTTTGTATTTTTAGTAGAGACAGGGTTTCACCATGTTAGCCAGGATGGTCTCAATCTCCTGACCTTGTGATCCACCTGTCTCAGCCTCTCAAAGTGCTGGGGTTACAGGCGTGAGCCACTGTGCCCGGCCACAACCAGATTTTTAAATGGACAAAGGACTTGAATAGACATTTCTTCAAAGGAGATATACAAATAGCCAAAAAGCATGCGAAAAGACACTCAACATCACTAATTAAGGAAATGCAAATCAAAATCACAGGGAGACACCACCCACACCCATTAGGATGCCTACTATCAAAAACAAAACAAAACAGAATACAACAAGTGATGGTGAGGATGTGGAGAAATTGGAACCTTGTGCACTGTTGGTGGGAATGTAAAATAATGCAGCCCCTGTGGAAACAGTATGGCAGTTATTCAAAAATTAAAAATAGAATTAGTATATGATTCAGCTATTTTACTTCCTTATATAAATCCAAAAGAAGTGGAGATTGGGTTTTAAACAGATACATGTATATCCATATAGTTTTAGTTGGGGATCTCCAGAGAGACAGAACTGATGATAGGAGACATAAAGAGAGATATGAGAAGACATATTAGAGGAACTGGCTTACTCCATTATGGAGGCTGAGCAGCCCACCATAGGCCATGTGCAAGCTGGAGAACCAGGGAAGCCAGTAGTGTGGCTCAGCCCAATCTGAAGGCCTCAGAACCAGGGAAGCCAATGGACTCTCAGTCCAAGGCCAAAGGCCTGAAAGCCTCTCAGGGAGTTGCTGGTGTGGAATTCAAAGATCGGAGAACTTGCAGCTCTGATGTCCAAGGATAGGAGAAGGGTAGAAGAAGCAAGACTTTGCCCTTCCTCTGCCTGTTTGCTGCATCAAGACCCCCAGCTGAATGAATGGTGCCTGTCCACACTGAGGGCGGGCCTTCCCCACTCAGTCCACTGACTCATACACCAATCACCTCACAGACACACCTGGAGCAGCCCAATCATTTCAATCAAATGCCAAACCACCTGGGTTTCCCTTGGAGCACAAGACAGATGGGCTCAGCACCCCCGAATTCCACCCAAAGCAGAAGTCCTTTCCCAGGGTTCTGGTGCAAAGCAACCCTCCAGGGGTGGGCATTTGGGAATAATTAATGCTTATATGTAAAATGGGTAACCGTCTGGGTATCCCTTAACCCAGTCAAGCTGACATCCCAAATCAACCATCACACATATTCACAGCAGCATTACTCACAATAGCCAGAAGGTGGAAGCAACTCAAGTGTCTGCCCATAGATGGATGAATGGATAAACAAAATTTGGCATGTACACACAATGGAATATTATTCAACCTAAAATAGGAAAGAAATTCTGACACAAACTACAAGATGAATGAAACTTGAGGACATTATAAGCAAAATAAGACAGCCACAAAAAGACAGATAGTATATGATTCCACTTCCATGAGGTACCTAGATGGAGTCAAATTCATAGAAACAGAGAGAAGAATGGTGGTTGCCAAGGTCTTGGGGGAGCAGAGAATGGGGAGTTAGTGTTTAATGGGTACAGAGTTTCAGTTTGGGAAGATGAAAAATTTTGGAGATGGTGGTGGTGATGGCTGTATAACAACATGAGTGTTCTTAATACTACTGAACTGTACATTTAAAAAAGGTTAAGATGGTATATTTCATTACATGTATTTTACTATAATTAATAATTTTTACTAATATATATGACAAAAGATGTATGTCCTAAAGCTTCTAGAACCACAAGACTATGATGGAGACACAACATTGAACAATCCAGAACTCTCAGACTACCCAGGTCTCCTAGATTTTAACTCTCATCCTTTACTTGGAGAGGGAAACTAAAGCTCAGAGAGGCTGTGTGAGCTCCCTGAGGTCGCACAGCAGGTTAGGAGGAAAGTCAGACTCACACCTTGCCCCTTGCTCGTTCTCTCGATTCTGCACCTAGTTCCCCAGACACTGTCTCAAGTGGCTTCCAGAAAACATTTACCAGGGCCCACATTTACATCAACACTCATGACTCCTGCACCAAGACCCAGAGGGCTCCAGGGCAGTCATTCTGGCTTGGTATTTGAGGACCCCTTCCCATGGTGCTCTGCATACTCCCAGGACCCTTCACTCCCCCTGGACCCTGAAAACATGGGCACCTCCTCTCCCCTTCATTTCCTATCAAGACCTCGTTTTATATCCCAGGCCTTCCTCCCCATCTGCCATATGCGGCGCTTCCTTCGGCACATCCTCTGCATCCCACAGCTGCCTGCCACACTCTGGCGGAGAGGCAAGGCTGTGGGCTCCCACGGGGGTTGAGGGCCCCCGTGATCACCCTCAGCCAGTGACAGCACACTGCAGGTGGACACCCAGGAGCAGCCTCAGCCACCAGGCCCTAGGAGGAGGGTGACACCTTTCAAGGAATCATGACTCTTTAGTGGCCACTGCCTTCCCATTCACCCACCCCTCCTTCCTAGCACAGATTACAGCCTCCACCTTGATGACCTTGATCTGATGAGGCTCTTCCTCTCTCCCCAAAATGTTGGAAAGGATGATGATCTGTGGGTCAGAGTCCTTGGTTCTACTGTTTACAGGCTATGAGACCCCAGGCAATCAAGTCCCCTCTCCAAGCCTCGGTTTCCTCATCTGTAAAATGGTGACACAAGTAATGAATCCTAGTGTGTATAACATTGGAATAGAATTATCAAGCAAAGTCCCAGACTCTTAGAAAGGGCTCAATAAGTGTTCACAATAAAGGACTCTTCTCTCCTTCTTTCATTTCAGTGAACTAGGAAGAGCGTAAGTTTTGACATCAGGAAGTGCTGGGCATGAATCTTTGATCCACGACTTAGCGGCTATATGAACTTGGACAAGTTGCTTAACTTCTCTGAACTTGTTTCCTCTTTTGTTAAAACAAACAAAAACGGGTTCTCCTCTCATTGAGTTGTTTCATTGAAGATTAAATGAGTTACAGCAAGCCAAGAGCCAGCAAGCCAGCACAGTGCCCAGTACATAGTAGGTGCTCAACACATGCCACCTAATCCCTCCCACCAGGTCCCCCTCCCTGCATCCTCTGCACAGACAAGCTGGGTCAATACCACATAAAACACCACATTGACCCCACTTGGCCTTTCTCTTCTGTTCCTGCCCCGCTGGCCATGCTGAATAGATTTCACGGCAGAAATGACTGTTTTTGCAGAAACTGATTGTGATGAAGCCTGAACACAATGATTCAGAGACCACAGGAAGTCGCTGCCAACACAGGCACTTACAGGAACAATGTCTATGGGGGAGCCTCCTGGAATCTTGGGGCAGGGAAGAACCTTCTCTGTCTTTAGGTCCCATGCCGTGAAGTCCGAGTGGGCCTCTGAAGCAGTGACCCTCTCAAGGTCATGCTTAGCTCCCTGCAAGAACAGGGGAGATAAAGAACATGGCTGTGGTCTCAGACAGACCCAGACTCCAGACCCAGCCCCTCCACCTACTTCCTGAGAGGACTTGGGTAAATCTTTTACCTTCTCGGGCACAACGTCCTTGCATTTCATAGCACTATGAATGACAGCCACCTCTGGGTTGTGGTGAGAACCAGATGGCTCAGCTCATAGAACATGCTCAGGGCCTGGCACCCATAGGTGTTAATAAACAGTAACAATTACTATTGAGATTTAAGTCCAGCATTCCTCCATTACTAGCTGTGTGGCCATGGGTCATCCCTCATATGTTCTGAGACTCTGCTTCACAATCTCAAAAAAGGGATGAACATTCTTACCCCACAAGGCAATGGGACCTAAACCGCCTTGTACAGGGCTTGGCACATAGTAAGTGCTCACCATATGAGCAGTCCCTCTTCCACCTTTCTCCCCTCTTCCTCCTGAGGCAGCCTATTATACCTGCTGGACATCTTTGAATTACAGAGAGTTCTAGAATTTATCCTTATTGGTCCTTAGCCTATGAAGTAGAAAAGAAACCAGCCAACTAGAATTGAGTCACAGATACCTAGGTGAGATGGTGTTTCCAGAGGGAAGAAGTGATCTCTGGGGTCAAATGCCACTGAGAAGCCAAAGGCCACAAGGACAGAGACATGTCCACAAGGAGGAGGCATAGGAAGTGTATTTGTAACCTTGACAAGACAGAAATCAGACTGTAGTAGGCAAGAAATGATGGCAGTGGGGAGGAAGAAGATGGAGCCAGCTTCTGCAGGTAACTGGTTCAAGTGGAAGGGGGCACAGAAATCCACTTAGTTGGCTTCATAGAGTCAATGTAGTATGGGCAAGAAGAGAGAGGCTGGAGTTCCAAGTGCTAGCAGAAGGCAAGGCCTCTGCAGGGGCAGAAAAGTGTGTTCCAGGGTGTCTGGGGAGGGTGGTGAAGAAGGTAGGCCTGACTCGATGCACTGACTGCACCTGTAGAGCCTTCCCCAACCCCAGACTTTCCCTCCCCATTCCATTGTGTTCCTTCTTTTCTTCCAAAAACCAGCTCAAAAGTTTCCTCCTTGAGCATGTTCTTCCTGAGCCACCTCCCTTCAACCTTGCCTGGCAGCCCGGTGAGGACAGGAGCATGAGGTTTGGAAATAGTTCTAGACTAAATCTCCTTTCTCCCTTCACTAGTAATGAGCCCTTACTCAGGTCCCTTGACAAGTTCCAGTTTTCTTGTCTGTAGAATGGGGCAGCCCCCAGGCTCCTTTTCAAGATCAAATGAAAAATCAAGTGGGAAAAGAGCTCTGCAAACAGCAAACTAGTGCCTGAGCACTGGCTAATGGCTCCACCTGTCTCCCTTTGCGGTGTCCCTTCTGCAAGCTGGAGTGTGATTTGTGTTTTCCTTCCTATGTTTCATGATCGCCTTCCATGCAGAAACTGGCACCTAAGAACTGCTCAGACAGCAGGAGGGCCATGGAATGAGCTCACCACGTGAAAGCAGCTAGCCTACCCTACTGGATGGGGCACACATCTTAGGCTGTGCTGAGATTCAAAGAGTCACTATAGCCACACAGTTGGGGCATGCTGGGGCAAGCAAAGACTTGAACCTAAGCTTTTGGTACCCATGCTCTTTGTGCTATTGGGAAATCCAGGCACAGCTTTTGAAAGGTGAAATTTCAGCATCCGGGCAGCCAGGGGAGGCAGCTGTTTCGTGGCTCTGCCTCGGCCCCTTCCAACAGGCCCATCCCAGTTGCTGAAAGATCCAGCATAGTTTTAGTTAAGATTCTGAGCCCAGGAGGGAAGCAGGAAATGATTCATTTTCCCCCTCAGCCAACGTACACAAAGGTACGTTATTAATATTTACTCGGGGGCTTCTCCAAGGACCACAACAGCAAATCGTAGGAGAGGAGGAAATGGAAGATGAGCTTCACTAGGTCTGCCAGCTGCCTACACGCGGGTTGAAGGGGCCCTGCCGACCATGCTACCTGGCACAGCCCCCACCAGTGCTGGGCCTAGATGGGGCCTTGAGGCTCATTCTCTCCAACCCAGAGAGGGAAGGGGACTCACCCACAGTGACTCAGCAAGGTCACCACAGAAGAGGGAACAGAATCTGGGAATGTGGAGGGATGGACCAAGCTGTGAGCCTCAGGGCCCTCGTCTGCAAAATGAGGAAATAAACACTGCCCAGGCAGTTTTGAAGGAAGATGTAAAAGAACGACCCACAGCATCTGGCCAAGAACAGGGGCTCCACAAATAACATCAACGTGAGTGCTAATGAGGACATCGGTGCCAGGGCCTGCCCCCATTTCCCAGCCTGGTTTGCAATCGCCCCGGGCACCCCTTCCTGGGAAAGCATCCCTCTCCCCAGGCTGGGCTGGGCTAATGAAAACCAGGCTGAGAGAGTATCAGTTACTCTGCACAGGAAATGGTCCCTCTTCATCTTTCTAAGATCTCCTTTCACAGGGGCCAGGCAGTAGCTGTCTGCACCCTGCTGTTCTCCAGAAGACCAAGCCCTACTCAGGCTCAGCAGCCACCCTTGCCCCTTTCTGTGGCCCACTCTATGTCATCGTCTGAGGAATGGGGCCCAGATGTGGTTTTTTTCCACCTGGCAGACACCTGCTGACAGCTTCTGTCGCTTGGCGGCTGTAATTGCAGTGCTCTCTCCCCTTTATGCCCTGCTAGGCACAGACTCCATCTGCCTCTGCCAGGGAGTTTATTAAATAGTTTATTAAATCTCTCTGCTTTTGCTTGCAAACTGTCTCTTTTAGAGATGAAAAAATACCGAGACCCAAAGAGCTAAAGTGAACTTCCTGAAGGCCCCACAGCTAGAAAAAGACTGAGCTGGGAGTTTGTGGGTGACTCTGATTCTGGCTGGTGCCCCCGCCCCTGCTCCAAGTCCCTTCTGAGTTCCCACTGTATCTGCAAAACCAGATCCTTACACAAAAGCCCCTCTCCCCTGCAGCTGAGCAGATACTGTCACTTGTGACTCAAGCAGCCCTGATTCCCATGAGGAAGAGGAACTTCCTGATGCTCAGAGATGCCCAGAGCCAGATGGGCTCTGACCTCAGGAGGCAGATCACTGAGGTCCTTGGGAGGGCAGGAAACCTGCAGTGCTGGGGCCCAGGCCCTGAACCCTGGTGGCTGGGGTGTCCTGGGGCCTGTCTCCTAATTAACCTCCTCTCCGCTGTGTTTTCTCCCTCCTGCTCCACGTCCCTTTCTTCCTCATCTCCCAAACCCAGCCCCTCCTGGGATCATCCATTCATCCCTCAGGCATCATGTATAGTCCACTTGTGGCTGTTCATCCACTGGGCTGGCCACACTGGGGAGGCAGAGAGGGACAAGACCGTGTCCCTGTCCTCAGGAAGCCTCCAGTCTGGCTGGAGAAACAGACACAGAATCAATCACAGCCCAGCCTGGCCACTGCTGATGGGGGAAGATGCGCGAGGGGCTGGCGAGCTAGGGGCAGGCAAGGCCCTGGACATGGAGACGGGGAGGACATCTGGGAGGAGGTGGTGTCTGCGCTGAGACCTGAAGGAGAAGTGGGGGAGCCAGGGGAAGGGGCTCGCTAGGGGGGAGAAGGTTACTGTGGGTGGCAGCAGCCAGGCACAGGCACGGCACTGGCAGAGAGGGGGAGCCTGGCACCCTTGGAAATGGTAGGCAGCTCTGCGTAGCCAGAGCAGGGTGGGGAGGAGGAAGAGGAGGGTGGGGAGGTGCAGAAAGATGGGGCTGGGGTCCACCTGGGTCAGACCACAGAGGGCGTAGGGAGGGCTACAGGAGGAAGTGACCTCTGTAAGCATCGGGGAGAGGGTGTTCCAAGAGGATCTGGGCTCCTCAGATCCCCCAAATGGCGGGGAGGGGAGAAGGCTTCTATCTTCCTCCCTCCCTCTGGCCTTCTGTGTCTCTCTCTCCCACCCCCATCTTTCCCCCTCTCTGTGTCCCTCCTTCTCTCCCCCGTCCCCCCTCCCTCCTCCCCTCCCCTCTCTTCCCCTCCCCTCCCCTCTCCTCTCCTGCCTCCCCTCCCCTCTCCTCCCCTCCCTCCCCTCCCCTCTCCTCCCCTCCCCCTCCTCCCCTCCCCTCTCTTCCCCTCCCCTCCCCTCTCTTCCCCTCCCCTCCCCTCTCTTCCCCTCCCCTCCCCTCCCCTCTCCTCCCCTCCCCTCTCCTCCCCTCCCCTCTCCTCCCCTCCCCTCTCCTCCTCTCCTCTCCTCCTCTCCTCTCCTCTCCTTCCCTTATACTCCCCTTTCCCCCATTTCTCTCCCTCCCTCCTTCCCTCCCCACTCCCCTCCTCTCTGCAGACCCCTCCCCACCTCCTCCCGGCCCCGCCCAGCCGCGCTAGTGCGGCCCTGCGCCACCACCTTCAGGCCGTGGCCGGGAGCGGTGCGGCACCCCCAACGACACCCACAAGGAGGAGGTGCGGGCCCGGGTCCCGCCCTGGAGGTGGTGGAGGTCCCGCCCCGACCGTCCTGGGGCCGCCCCTCCCCGCAGCCTGGGCTCTGCCTGCTCTGCGCCCACGCTGGCATCAGCCCCAGCTGGCTCCATCTCCACTAACGACCCTAATTACCAGCCAAGCTCGGCTCCCCAGAGCCCAGGCGCCAGAACTGATGACTTTAATAACAGAATCCCTTCCCTTTCACGGCCTGCTCCGGGGACCACCGGCCTGAGGATGCAGCGATCTCTGCTGTCCTGGGAGGGCGGGCCACATGGGAGTTCTACACCGTCTTACACATGGGGAAGGGGCTCGGCCTGGCCAATATGGTGAAACCCCGTCTCTACTAGAAGTACAAAAATTAGCCGGGCATGGTGGCACATGCCTGTAATCCCAGCTACTCAGGAAGCTGAGGCAGGAGAATCACTTGAACCCGGGAGGCGGAGATTGCAGTGAGCTGAGATAGCGCCACTGCACTCCAGCCTGGGCGACAGAACAAGACTCTACCTCCAAAAAAAGAAAAAGAGAAAGAAAAAGAAAAGAAAAGAAATATAGTAGTTACAAAGATGAACGATCCTTTATCACAAACCCTTGTAGTACAGCACATCTCCCCATGATGTTTTATCTTCTATACAAATAAGCATTGTACCTAGGGTGGGCACGTTCCTCCTCTTACCTTCGGGAACACCCTGCTGTGCCTATGGAGCAGCTACTGTTTATTCTTTTACTTGCCTAATAAACTTGCTTTTCTTTACTCTGTGGACTCCCCCAATTTTTTCTTGTGTGAGGTCCAAGAATCCTCTCTTAGGGTCTGGATCAGGACCCCTATCCCTTAACAAAATGACAGTGGGGTGACAGTTTTCACGCTGGGTGATTGGAGCTATGACACTGGCCTGTGACAATTCCTGTGGGAGCCCAGAGAAGGTGCTGGCACACCGGGCGGGGGGGGCTTCCAGAAGGGTGAGGGAGGGGGCTCTGAACTGGCTTCACAGAGTGGGTGGCATCTGAGCAGGTTCATCCAGATGGAGTAAGAGTTTGCAGGGGAAAGATGATGGGAAGGGCATTCCAGGCAGGGGAGAGGTACCCAGAGGTGTGGAATCTGGAAAGAGCAGAGGCTTTCAGAGATAGGGAGTTTTGTGTGGCTGAAGACGGAGGGGAAACCGGTGGGTTAGGCTGGGGGAGCATCAGAGGTCAGATGAGGAAAGGTATCGGGGACCTCCTTCACCAGGCATGAGGGCAACGAGGTAGAAAGTAATCGTAACATTAACAGCCACAGCTAACCCTCACTGAGGGCTTCCATCTGCCAGGAACATCCTGAACACTCTAGACACTTTGTTCACTGATCTTAAGGGGAAGGCACATTATCACTGCCTCTATTTTATGGAGACAAACAGGCAGCAAGAGGTTAAGTCTCTTGACCTAAGTCATTGGTGAGGGAGGAGGCCAGGGTGCCATCTTGGTCTTGGGTTGATGGTGCCATTCAGACACCCACTCACTCAGAGAAGAAATACCTACTGCAAGCCTGCTCAGACCTTCTCCCTGCCCTCAGGTAGCTGACACTTCAGTGTAGGTGGATGATTCCTGGGAAGCCATGTAAACACACAGCTAAAGAAGATCATTTCAGGCAGTAAGAAATACCATGAGAAAAACCCAACAGGGAGAGGGGTCAAGGGACTAGGGTGTCGGTCCAAAGGAAGAACTCCTCCCATAGGCTCAACTTCTAGGACATACCTGGCAGCCCTTCCCCTCTAAGGACCTCCCTTCCCCTCCTGGACACTGTGGGGGCTGCAAGGAGAGTTTCTGATGGCCCACCTCTGGGAAAATGCTTCTCAAGACCCATCTCCTTTCTCGCTAGTCTCCTTCTGCTTCAAGCACTGGCTTCCAACCATCTCCCTTGGGGATACCTCAGGTTAACGGCCAAGAAAAGCAACATTTTTGGCTTCCCCTGCCAAAGGCCAGGGGTGGGAAGGGACATCTCTGACCCTTGGAAACATAGCCTTGACTTCTCTCTTCATGGGAGAGTAAGGAAGAGTTTCCCTACCTTATGCTGTTTGGTTTCCCACAGGTAGTCCCATGCTACCTATAAAATATTAGACACAGAGAATCTTAGAGCAATCAAGCCTTAGATCCTCAGACTTAGCATCAAATTATAGACTCTGAGACTCTTAGAATCATGGAATGTTAGAAATCGAACACGTTAAATGGCATGATAAAATTATGGAAGTTTTCGAATTAAAAAACAAGATCTTGAAAGTCTCAGAACCCTAGGATTTTAGAATTTGGAGTTGAAAGGAACTCCTGGCTCCATCATTAACAGCTGATGTCTTTGAGCATTGATTTATTCTCTGTGCCTCAGTTTCCTTTCTGTTAAAAGGGAATAATAATAATTTGTGCCTGACAGCGTTGCTATGAAGAGTCAATGAGTTATTATATGTGGAGAGCTGAGCCCAGTGCCAGGCACTCAGTGAGCTGTGAGCTGTACTAATGCTCTTACAACTAATCTAATTCACCTTCCTTTGTAATACGGTTTAACTGGTTACCCACCCCTCCACCCACCTAGCTTCTGTGTAGGAGGCCATGCAACTTAGACTAGATTCCCTCCTAATATGAGATGTTTATTTCCATTGGAAGCAACCTTTATCATTCCAAAACCTGCTGTCCTGTCACTTCCTGCCTCTCTTGTCCCAGTACTGTCCTCTATAGGCAGAGACTCCCCCTCCTCAATGGCTACACAGCCATTGGGAGCTCAGCCTGCTCAGCCTCTCCTCCTAGATGGCCAGGTGGAGGTGGTGCAATTTGTCTGGAAGCCTCCCCCATCCCCATTCTCTTTTCTTCTTTTCTCAGTATCCTCTGGCCCTCCCCCAATTCCTAGGTTTCCTAGGAGCTCCAATATCCTGCTTTCCATAGACAAAAGCATCCATTAATCCCCCTGAGGTCAGAGGGGCTGTGCACTTTGCAAAGGAAGCCTGCAGAAAAAGGCATCATTCAACCTAAAGCCTCAGTGTAGGTGGATGATCCCTGGGAAGCCATGTAAACACACAGCTGAAGAAGATGATTTCAGGCAGTAAGAAATACCATGAGAAAAACCCAACAGGGAGAGGGGTCGGAGCTCAGGTGTCACCTGGGGCATGACAGATTATGGGATCTGTCGATGGTGGGAGCTCAGGGGCCAACCCGGGGCATGACAGATCAATGGATTTGAGCAGAGGGAGTTTAGAGTGCCCCTACCCCAGAACGACAGCACCTGAAAGCTGCCCACTTTGCTTGGGTGCTCTCCTTCCTTCCGGGTGCTTGGCATCTCTGAGGGAAGGAACCATCGCCCAGACCGTTGCCCGGGTGAGGCTGCACACACAGATCTGCACTAATGGTCGGATGCAACCTGCAGCAATGACTGAATATCCAGCACCAATAATTCCCCAGCTTTGCCACTAGGGGCTCCAGGAAGGAGCAGCAGCAAGGAAGCTGGACATCTGCAAGGCTCCCATCACTTCCCAAAGGGCACTTTATGGTTGGGCAGAAGAATGGGCATCTTTCTCCCAAATGGCCTTGCAACTGCTAGGGCATACTTGGGCTCTTTCAGTTAAAACACTGGTCTGCGGAGAGAGATATCAATAAGTAGAAATTAGCTTATTTCTGGAAATTGAGTGAGAAGGGAGTCTGGGCTGGTTTTGTGTTTTAAACTATTAGTCTTTTCATCCTACCTCTCTGCCTCTGATGCCAACGCCCTGAGGGCAGAAGTGGAGTTGACAGGACCAGAAGTCTCGAGCCAGGCCCCGGCAGTCAGCAGAGAGACCCAACCAGGCCTGGGGCCTCTGCAATGGCCGAGGACATCAAGCCTAGCCTCAGTGAGGACACCAACAGAGCTGGGCTCTAATGGTGGGAAAGAAGGTGCAGGATGGAGAGAGGCTCAAGAGGGGGAAGAACAACCTATGTTCCAGCCCCTCTTTCCCTGCCCCACACCTCTTTATGCTGCAGGTGCAATCGCTTGTCCCTGCTCCTCAGGCGTGCTGGGCCCCTCCAGACCATGCTCCTTTGCACATGCTGTTCCTCTGCCACGAATGTCCTTCCCAGCCACATACCTCCTCCTCCATGCAGTCTTCTCAAGCTGCTCTCCTCCAACCCCAACTCCACCCCACGCACCCACCTCAAGCTTTGTTCTTCTAAGGCCTCTTCCAGCTCCAGGTCTTCATACTCTTAGAAGCTCCTTCCTCCATCAGATCAAACATATCAAGATTGCACATTAAATCAGTGTATGTATATAACTACATAAGAGCCAAGGAGAGCACAAAGTGACAGTTGATGATGTTACATTTTGCAGAGATTTAATTAAACGTGTCAATTTGAAGGTTGTATCTTTCTGTTTGTATTTGAATCTCATAACTTTTTTCAGGCCTTAAACATGTTGATAGGGCCAAATGAGCTTTAGTGCCTCTGTAGATGGGGATTCAGATGAGCTCAGCATCCTGGGGTCTTAGAGGTGGCAGAGAGCCCTGAAGTCATCTTTCTACTCTAGATTTTTCAGGGCAAGATGGAGAGTCAGGGACAGAGAGAGGCAAATGTGTCTGAGGTCACAGAGAAGATCATGGTAGGTCCAAGAGAAGGAATTGGGAACACCTGATCCAAGTCCAAGGCCACATCTCCCACAGTTTACTGTGTGGACTGGGGCCAAGGACTTTTGGCCTGGCCTACCCTCTAAAGTGGACCCGAGAATCAAACCAAATCCAAATATTGCAGTAGCTGCTGTGTTCTGGGTGGTCCCCATGCATGAGCCCTGATGCTAAGCAGTGTGTGTGTCTTTCCCCATTTCTCCCTCTCAACTTCCAGTGAGGCAGGTGCCATTATTGTCTGTCTCTCCTTGCAGAGAAGACCACTCGGTGAGGCTCAGAGAAGAGAAAAGACCAGCCAAAAAAAAAACCCTGCCGGGCACATGGCAGAGCTAGGAGTCCATCCCAGACAGTGTAGGGCTAGAGCCTCCAAGCCACCCCTGTTCTATGAGCCCCAGGCAGAGAGAAAAGGAGGGAAGGTGGTGGGAGGGGAGAGGAGAGAGGCTCCTTCCCTTGGATGTCTGGGGGAGATCCACGCCATGGTCTGGCACATGCCACAGCACATCCTGTGGGTTCATGTGTTCAGATGGCCTGACCCTCTACAGGGAGCATCATGGCATGGGCTTGAACATGCCAGATACGCCTTAGCCCTGAGCAAACCCTCTGTCCCCAGGGTCCCAGGGAAGGCAAACTGCTCCACAGACCTAGCTGAGTGCAGCAAAAACAGGACAGCAGAAGGGATAACACCATCAGATGGACCTGGGCTGAATCCCAGCGCCACCATGTCCTGACGGCTGAAACGTGGGCAAAGCTCTGCCTTCCCTGAGCCCCAGCTTCTGAATCTGCGAAACGGACACAATGTCTAACCACCACCTTGTAGTATTGTTGGGGACTTGAAGTAAAATGAGACAGAGGAGGAAACTGGTGCTCAGAGATGTTAAGACAGGTGCCCGGGGCTCACACAACTGGTAAGCTGTGAAGCCAGAACGCAGGCTTTACTGTCCTCTGTTCTAGTCTTCGCTCCCCAACTTACAAGCCATAGGACCAGTGAATTTACCTTCTTTTTTTTGAGATGGAATCTCGCTCTGTCGCCCAGGCTGGAGTGCGGTGGCGCGATCTCGGCTCACTGCAACTTCTGCCTCCCAGGTTCAAGCAATTCTCCTGCCTCAGCCTCCTGAGTAGCTGGGATTACAGGCATGCACCACCATGCCCAGCTAATTTTGTATTTTTTAGTAGAGATGAGGTTTCACTACATTGGCCAGGCTGGTCTCGAACTCCTCACCTCGTGATCCGCCCACCTCAGCCTCCCAAAGTGCTGGGATTACAGGTGTGAGCCACTGCGCCCAACTTGATTTTACCTTCTAAGCCTCAGTTTTCTCATCTGTGAAATGTAGATAATGATACTGTCTTGCAGGTTTTCCTTTGGTATTTGCAATCTTGTGTTTAAATTGTCTGGTACCCAGTAACATCCATGACCTGGTAGTTAAAATGATGGTGATGATGGTGACGATAATAAACAGGTTGGATTGAGCAGAACTAATAGGGAGAAGAGAGTTGATTAAGGGAATTCCTGTCCCCACCAGGAGAAGGAATAGGCTGATTATCTACTGATGCTCCCACTGCCCATCCCTCTTCTTCCTCCTACCCCTCACCACCAGCTCCAGGAAGCTTATGAGGGACACTTGTGGGGAGGGCAGCTGACATCCCCTGTGAACTTTGGCTGCTATTCTTCCTCACAAAGAAGATTCATCAGTCATTACAGGCATGAGAAGGATGACTGGTTCTGCTCTCCATGGAAGTGGGGGCTGGAGAGATGAGGACAGGCAGGGTGGGGTAGGTATGGGCAGGTGGATGGCAGTGGGGCTTGGCTTGTTAGTGGGTGACCCTGCAGCAGTCCTGCTGTGAGCACAGGCTCTTTCCCAATCTAATTAGCATTGCTGAGAATTCAACTACACAGCCCTGAAGTGAGTTTGCTTCCCCAAGAGCATTCCAGAACGAATACTGATTAAATATGAAACAGTTCCTCCCTTCAGGGCTAAGTCTAGAAGGCACAAATCAGAAATGGGAGCTGTAATTATTAGCTCTGATTTTAAGGAATAGAATAGAATAGAATAGAATAGAATAGAATAGAATAGAATAGAATAGAATAGAATAGAATAGAAGGATAGAATCCAATCTTCCCATCCCACAAGTAAAAACAACTAACAATATTCCGAGTTATTTCTGCTCTATTTAAAGGAGCATGAGCTTTTTTATTCTTTGCTCCTTCCCATTGTTATCTTTCTGCTTTTTCATCCGGGTGATTTGCTGTGTACCTACTATGTGCCCGGCATATATGGATGCAAGGGTAAGAAATAAACAAGTCAGACTAGGTGCCCGCTCTTCTGGGGCTCACAGTCAAGAGGGGGATGTGACCTTTTAAAAAAAAGTCCCAACAGATTAGTGCAACTCACCTGAGGATGGGCCAAGTATGCCATGCCCAGGAGGATGCTGAGAGGGACTAACCCAACTACGGGATGGTTGAGTGTCTTAGGAGCTGATATTTAAATTGAGGACTGAATGGCTTTTTCACTTGTTCCCTCTGCCTGGAATGCTCCTCCTCAGACATCCACAGGGCTCCCCACTTAACCTCCTTTAAGTCTGCAAAAACATTTGTGTTAACTGCAACTCCCCCAAATTCCTGGGCCCCTCCCCTGCTTTATTTTTCTCCATTGCACTCGTCCCTGTGTTACCAATGCATTTAATCTAGATGTTTATTGCCCATCTCTGCCTATTAGAAGATAAGTTTTCTGAGGCCAGAAATTGTTGTTTCTCTCTGTTCTATACCCAGTACCTGGCACAGAGCAGGGACTCATTCAATATATGTTGAATGACTGAATGACATCATTAGTCATGCTTTGCTTTGTTTTGTTTCTTAAGAGACAAGGTCTGACTTTGTAGCCCAGGCAGGAGTCATGCTATGGAGCACAGACCTTATCCTTAGAGCAAAGAGGGGCGATCCCAGGATCTTAAGGAGGTATGTGGCCAAGCTGGTTTAGAAAGATCTTGCTGCATGACTTGCAGGAGATGAGAGGTTAGGAGGTCCCACAGGAGTGTGCTGAAGGAGGTGTGGACCAGTGTTGTGATGGGGGAGATGCCTGGAAGGGAATGGAAGGAGGAATAAAAAAAAAGATGATACCCTGGGGGGTCTTAGCACCCAAAGGGCCCCGTGGATTTGGGGAATGTGGGTCAGGGGATCCAGAGTTAAAGCCCAAGTTCTCGACATTGGTGAGCAGCCAGGAAGGGAGGTGGCAGAGTGGCCGCCAGGGCACAGAGGGGTTCAGATGTAGTCAGACTGCAACGGAGCAGCCTGTGGCCATCCAGACCCCACAACAGAGCCCGGAGATAACCAACAGGATGAGGACTGAACCAGAAACGGGGAGGCAGGAGATGAATGATGTATTAGGCCTCACAGGATGCACACATATCTTCCTCCCTGTGCGAACGCTTCCCTGATTTTCATCAAAAACAAGCAGGGGAGAAGAAGATGCGTGGATTTGTAATGAGCCCTGACACATCACCTGGTTACAGATCTCACAGCCCGGCTGATCCTCCCAGACCCAGCTACAACGACCCGGGCTCCGCCATGGCCTATAACAGAGCACATGCCCTTGGTGGGAAAGCCAGCCCCTCCGGCTGTCCCTCCCCAGGGGCAGGGGCAGGGGCAGGAGCAGGGCCAGTGTGGGGGTGGGGCTCAGTCCCAGCCAGAGGGCTCTGGTTGCCATGGAAATGGGTGGTCCTGAGCATAGCCCCCTCAGCCAGGCTCCAGCATCCAGAGCAAGGGCGCAGTTAGCCTCGGCCCCTGGGTTCCGTGACCACTGTTCCCACTGTGCAGGTGGAAGCAACCAGCCCCTTCAGAACCCCCAAGACAGAGGATTCAGGTACCTTCTGGAGCAGCCTTCGTCCACTATCAAGGTCCTGCCCGCAGAGACGAGCAGAGCCCAGGCTCAGCTGGGCGCCTTTAGGTCTAGAGACCTCAGCTACTGGGGCTGAAAATGGAGGCCTCTGAAGTGAGCCCAGAAGGAACCAGGACTGAACTTATGATGACCTAGAGGCTTCTGTGGCTCCATCTGTTCCTTTTCTGGGGGAGAGCTGAGGCTCTGAGGGGTGGGTAGTGCCCCCACAGTCCCCTGGGTCAGCTTCTCCCTGGTCTCCAAGGCTCCCAACCCTGGCCAAGCCTTTAGGGCCTTCTGCCATGTCCTGCCTCCCTCCCACACAGGCCGACTCCAGCTTGGCCACGTCCATCTAGACCAGGGTCTTCTGGCTTCCTGAGTGACAGCCCAGGCTCAGCTGCTGTGAGACATAAACCACCCCCAGCCCCGCCCTGCTCCTCCACTCCCTCCCTGCTCCTCCACTCCCTCCCTGCGGCTGGGTCTGGGAACACCAAGCCTGTGAGCCTCCTTGTGGGGAAGTGGGGAAGGGCAGTATTTTGGGCAGAGTTTAGGTTTTTCACAGAGGACATTTTTGGTGCCCAGAGGGAAGATACAGGGAGAGTCACAGCACAAAGTCCTTCGAGTCAGCATGGGGTGTGGACGCCATCCCAAGACCTGTGAGAGCCACGGAAGGGGGTCAGACCCAGAAGCAATGTGACCATCCTATATTTGGGACGATCACTCTATCTAGTGGCTGGGGTGGCTGATCCAATGGTTCCCAGCATTTGTGAAGCCCAAAGCAACAGAACTCATGGAGACCCACAGGCCAGCAAACTAAACATGGAATTATCAACCAAGCTAACAAAATGCCAAATAAACAAATTCTATCCTCCTACCTCAACGAATTCTCCAGCTCCTCATTGGAATGTGGGAACAGAGAAAGCTGGCCTTGACTCCTGATCCCTGATCCAGCCTAGGCCCAGCCCCCGCCTCACCTCCCCTCCTGCAGCCCAGCTCCACACCACAGTCTCACATGGTGTGCGACACCCCACCCTGCAAGTCTACGCTCTCTCCGTCCCTCCTCACACACAGCTGCACGTCGAAGTCTTCATGTGGGCACACTGGCACAGAGAAGAGGCCACGTGGGTCCTGGGGCCGGAGTATCAGGAGCTGGGACAGGCCCTTCTAAACCCGGAACCCCCTCACTCAGGCCTCGGGGTGTGCAGGGTAGATGGATTTTAGGACAGGTGGGGCAGAGGGACCAGTAGGAGGGCATGAGGATGTCTGGGTCAGAAACCACCAGGGTCTGAGACAGGGCAGGGGAGGAGGGATTCCAGAGGGGTAAGACAGGACTGGACGGTGCCCGAGGTGTGAGGAGAGGGTGAGTCGGGGATGCCCGCTTGTTTCTGATTAGGGTGAGCAGGGGCTGCAGGGCACGAGGCTGAGGAGCAGTTTGATGGGAAGGTGAAGGTTCGGCTTTGAATGTTTTCAGTGGAAGGAGGCCGTGGGCTGCCAGGCGGACAGCAGCTTCAGGAGCCCCAGACGGAAAGGTCCAGGAGGCAGCGTGGCCTGTCCGGCTCCGCACTGCATGGGCAGCACTTAGGACATGTGGGTACTTCAGAGTCCCTGATAAAGACCATGGCTCAGGAAGAGCTTCCACAGGAGACGGTGGTGATCTGGACATGGACAGTGGGTAGACCCATGGATGTGGATGAACTCACACAGAAGGACAAGAGAGGAGGGCCCTGGGGAGAACCAGGGGTGCCCATGCCAGCTTCACCACGGCTGGGTCTGCAAAGCTGACTTGCCTCCTAGCTGCAGGTGCGGGACAAGGAGAGGTGGAAGGGAGAGAGCTGGGCCGGCCGCCATGCCCTTCCATGCCCTGACCCTGCCCACTTGTTACACTTGTTATGTGGCCCAGTTAGTGTCCTCCTCTGTCCAATCAGATCCACACCTCTCCTTCTTTGGGGAGCATGAAGGGGTCTTAGAAGGACACAGAGGTGGGTCTGGCATGAGGCAAAGGGAGGACATTTCCTCCCCGACAATAATGGTCAGACTGTGCTGACTGCTGGAAGAGTCATTTCAACAGTCTGCTGGGAATACAGAGGCAAAGGACGTTCATTTCCACTGGCAGGTGAAGCAAACCTCATGGAAGGTCTGCCTTTGACTGTCGCCTTGAAACTGGTGTAAGAGTTCCATAGACAAAGAAGGGGATCAGTAGGGAGGGTGGGAGGCACAGAAGACAACAAGCTGAGGGTGTGTGCAGGGCACAAGTCAGAAATGCTGAAAGGTCCTGGTGTGCTTGGAACAAAGGGTGCAGCAGATAAGGCTGGAATCAGAAAAAGAGAACCCAAGAGAAGAAGCAAGGGCCTGTGGGGGACAGAGACGTAAGGTTTGAAGTGGAAAGAGGGACAGAGATAAATGTCACTCATGGCTGGGACAAGCTTCACTGATGGAGGGATGGGTTTAGAATGTGAATCATGAAATCACACAGCATTAGAATTCTGAGGAGCCTTAGATGAGAATAACAAAATCATCATTTCTTAAAGCCTTAGAATCTCAGGGAATCTTATAATCTTAGGATAATTGAATCATTGGATCTCAGAGTCTTCAGTTTTTAAAACGACAGCAATTTTGCATGTTAGATTGCTCAAGGGTGTCACACCCAGCCCCTCCTCCTCCTGGGTATGATAATATGTACCCTGTGCTCAGCGCTTTGCACACATTATGTCCTTTTGTCTCCATGACAACCCTGGGAAGTAGCAATTATTATTTTGCCTGATTTTCCAGATGAAGACACCACGACTCAGCGAGGGTAAGTGGGTTGCAGAAGGTCAGACACCTTGTAGGCAGAGTGGCCAGGACTTGGCCCAGAACTCTGGGCCTCCGAAGCCCATGCTCTCAGCCTCTCTGCTGTTTGCCTTCTGCAAGCCCTCTCTGCTGAGTGCTCACCCATCCTCTGTGCACACCTCCAGTGACAGGGAGCTCATTACCCTCCCCAGGGGCACCTATCCATCCCAACTTGGAGCACAGTTCTTCTTCTCAGGACATCCACCTGTCAGCCCCAAATCTGCTCTAGGAAACTTCACCCAGGACTCCTGTAGGGAGAGGGAGCAGCTACCTGAAGTGGGGCAGCCACTACACAGAAGAGGAGTGTTGGATGAGGAAAGCCCCAGATGTAGCCCATCCCTGAAATATAAGGGAGTTTATCCCAAGGGAGGGAAGCAACTGGAGACATTGGGAGCAGGCCCACTGGAAGACAAATAAGAACAAAGCCCAGAACATCAGGCGATGGGGGTGAGGGATGCATTTATAATTCAGAAATACAATGCTCCAGCAGTCAGAGTTACGGGGCCTAATGAGATTGGAATAGTAAGTGCTGTACCTTTAATTTCTTGGCTTTTCTCCCTGGAAACTTATTCTGCAAAATGTGCCTTGTGCCATCCATCCTCCCAGATGGCTTTTTAAGTGAAGCTGTTTGTTAAGTGAGAGAAGAAAAGGGAGGGGAGGGGGAGGAGCAGATGGAGCCACTGCAGCCCCCTGCAATCCTGGGGAGGAGAGGAAGTGGGAACAGCAAGTGGGAGGGTGGGCAGGGGGAGTCCCTGTGGTCCTGCAGAGCACGGTCTTCCAGGATGGGACTCTCAGGTACAGCTGAGTCCACGTAACCAGGGTCCCAGTGACAGTTGCTGACAGTGACTGGGCCCTAGTGTGAGCACTGGGTGAGCAATTTGGAGTCACTGGTCCCATACATCCTCCCACATCCCCAGGCAGCAGGTACCGTGACAGTCCTCAGTCCCCAGAGGAGAAGCTCAGAGAGTTGTAGGCATTTTCCCAAGGTCACACAGCTGGTGAGAGGCTGACTGGGGACTGGAGCCCAAGGCTGCCAGACTCCAGAGTCCTAGCTCTTAACCAGGATGTCACTCAGTGTCTCAGACTGTCAGCTGGAAGGGCCTTAAAGATCAGCCCCACCGAGGCCCCCAAGTCATCAATTTCTCCATCTGTACCGTGAGCTGGTTAGTGTAGCTCAGTTGTTCCCATGCCTGATTATGCATCAGAATCTCTGGGGACTTTTCAGCAATAAAAATAATACAGTTAGAGTCTTTTGTCATAGTCTGCATCACATCTTGAGATTCCCCTGACCTCCTAAATGATTTTAGGAGTCTGACAGCCCTGGGCTCCAATCCCCAGTCAGCCTCTCACCAGCTGTGTGACCCTGGGCAAGTGCCTGCACCTCTCTGAGCTTCTCCTCTGGGGACTGAGGACGGTCACTGTACCTGCTGCCTGGGGATGTAGGAGGATGTATGGGACCAGTGATTCCAAAGTGCTCTCCTGGTGCTCACACTGGGGCCCTGTCACTGTTAGTAACTGTCACTGGGACGCTGGTTATGTGAACTCAGCTGTGCCTGGGCCCTACCTCTGGCTGATGGAGTCAGAATCTCTGGGAATGGAGCCCAGGTATCCACATTTTTTTAAAATGTGCCACCCCAAACAATACGATCTGTTGGAGAGAATATGGAGCAACAGGAACTCTCATTCGTTGCTGGTGTGAATACAAAGTGGCACAGCCACTTGGAAGACAGTTGGAAGTTTCTTACGAAGCTAAACATAGCCTTACCATACGATCCAGCAATCACACTCCCAGGTATTTACACAACTGATTTGAAAACTTATGAACACATAAGAACCTGCATGTGAATGCTTATAGAAGCTTTATTCATAATTGCTGAGAGCTGAAAGCAAGCAAGGTATCCTTCAATAGGTGAAAGGAGAAATAAACTGTGGTACATCCATACAATGAAGTATTATTCAGTAATAAAAAGAGATGAGCAGTCAAGTCATGCAAAAAGGTGGGTGAATCTAAATGCCTATTCCTTTGGGAAAGAAGCCCATTTGAAAAGGTTATATTTCTATGACATTCTAGGGGAAAAGGGAAAAATTACAAAGCTAATCAACAGATCAGTCATTGCCAGGGGTTTGAGAAGTGGGAAAGGTTGAAGTGAAGTACAGTAATTTTGTAGAGTAGTGGAACTATTATGTATAATACTATAATGGTGGATAAATGGTACTATGTATTTGTCAAAATCCATAGAATTTTACAGCAGAGTGAACCTTGACATGAACCATAACACACTCAATGCAAATTTTTAAAAAATCATTCAGAAGGTCAGAAGAATCCCAGGATGTGATGCAGACGCAATAGAATCTAATTGTATCACAAATGCACGAAACAACATCACTGAGGAAGGAGAGATAAAAGGTGCTGACCTGTGTAACTCTGAAAATGAGTGGAGCCTATATCACTAAGAACTGCACATAAGCACTGTGCTTTAGTTAATAAGTCGTTTCCCAGGGGGAAACAATTCTGAAATCACTATACATGTAGACTAAGAGTGAACAATTAAGTGCAAGGATGGCAGATGGTGGGAGCCAAGATTCTCATAGCAAAGTGGGAGGTTACAGGCAAACAAGAGGTGGCAGCTAGAATGATCCATGTGGTAATGGATTAGAGTTGGAGACATCAGTATGAACTCGTGTAACTGAATATGCATCAGATGTTTACATATATATGCATATTTACATTTATTTATAAATACTGTATATGTATGAAAATAAATACTGTATATGTATGCATGCGTTAGTGTACAGAAGTATATTTCCTTGCTCTGTTAGCTGAGAGGGCTTAGAAGCAATGACACCCCCATAGCAATGAGCACAGTTAATGCCCAAATCTTGGTTTCTAATATCTTTCTCCAATAAGAAAAATGGCTGATGCTAGGACTGGGCAGGAAATAAACAAGATGGGCCTGGCACATCTTTTAGTGCCAGAAAATAAGGATGTATTCAAAAAGAAAAAAACAATTCACAATGATGGGGGTATATCAAAGGAATACAGGAACCAGTTGAAAGTGTTCTCAAGAGCCAAAGCTGGAAGAATTCGAGCAAAAAAAGAAAACTGGTATTGAATTATAACCAAAGTATCAAATAAATATACATGAATTCATACTAAAATGATTAGATAGATAAATAGATAATAGATGATAGATAGATAGATAGATAGATAGATGATAGATAGATAGATAGATAGATAGATAGATAGATAGATAGATAGATAGAGGTGGAGGGCAGACAGATTCCCTTGCAGAAGAATTCCAAATAAAGCATGTAGAATCTGTGATGCCACCTCTCTCATACCCGATATTGGTAACTTGTGTTTTCTTTTCTATTCCCTGATCAGTGTGGCTACAGGTTTATCAATTTTATTGATCTTCCCAAAGAGCCAGCTTGGTTTCATTGATTTCCTCTATTGCTCTTCTCCACTAATTTCTACTCTGTTACTTTTTTCTTTTCTGCTACCTACATCAGATTTAATTTGCTCTTCTGTTTCTAGGTTCTTAAGTGGAAGCTGAGGTCATTGATTTCAGACCTTTCTTCTTTTCTAATGCAAGCATTTAATACCACAAATTTCCCCTAAGAACTGCTTTGCAGCATCCTACAAATTTTGATATGCTGTGTTTTCTTTTTCAGTTAAAAATATATATATATACTTTCTACTTCCTCTTTTGATTTCTTATTTTAGCACATGGGTTATTTAGAAGTATACTATTTGGTTTCAAAATATTTGGAGATCTTTCAGAGATCTTTCTGTTACTAATTTCTAATTTAATTCTGTTGTGGTCAGAGAGCATACTTTGTATGACTTGACTCCTTACATTTATTGAGATTTGTTTTATAACCCAGAGCATGGTCTATCTTGGCCTATTGAGATATGTACCTGAAAAGAATGTATACTTTGCTATTGCAGGGTGGAGCGTCCTGTAAATGTCAATTAGGTCAAGTTGGTTGATAGTGTGGATCAAGCCCTCTCTATCCTTTATGACTTTCTATCTACTTGTTTACCAATTACTGAGAGAGGGGTGTTGAAATGTCTGACTACAACTGTGGATTTGTCTGTTTCTCCTTGCAGTCCTATCAGTTTTTGTGTCGTATATTTTGAAGTGTTGTTATTAGGTGCGTAAACGTTTAGGATTGTTATCTTCTCTTGATGAATTGACATGATGGCCTTCTTTATCTCTGGTAATATTGTTTGCTCTGAAACCTACTTCATCTGATATGACAATAGCCACTCCAGCTGTCTTTGCCAGACATTGTGAATTTTACCTTGTTGAGTGCTGGGGTTTTTTTTTTCTCTATATTCCCGAGCTTTGTTCTTGTCATAGTACATTTTGCGCTGCTGTAACAGAATACCTGAGACTGGGCAATTTATAACAAACAGTGATTTATTTCTTACAGTTCTGGAGGCTGGAAATTCCAAAGTCAACGAGCCACATCTTCAGGGGGCCTCCTTACTGCATCATCCCATGGCAGAAAGCGAGAAGGTGAGAAAGGATGAGAGGGAGAGCAAGAGATCGAACTCGCAGCCCCAAGCCCTTTATAACTGGCATTAATCCATTCATGAAGCAGAAAGCCTCATGCCCAACTGAACTCTTAAAAGCCCCACCTCTCAGCACAGCCACACTGGGAATGATGTTTCCTACATGTGAGCTTTGGGGGACACATTTAAACCCCAGCAGTTCTGTAATGCAGTTAAGTTGCCTGAAAACAGTGGGATCCTTTTGGGTCTTGCTTTTAAGGTTTTTTTAAGGTGAGACCAGGGCACCTCTCAGTCTAGAATTCCTTTTTCCCCAGGTGGAGGCAAGACCCTCCTGCGTACTCTCCAGCATTCTCGCTCTCTATGCGGCTCTCTCCGCTCTGGCACTGGGTGTGCAAGATCCAGCCACCCTGATCTTCTGCAATCTCAGCTCCATCTCCTTAGCTCCAGGACCTCCCTGGGTTCCACTGGGTCCTTCTTCCCCACCTCACGACCTGGAAGTGCTCTCAGGGCTGTAAGCCAGGGAAGTTGCAAGCCTCCTTTCACTTGCTTCTCATCTCTCCTTCATTGCCTCATGCCCAGTGTCTTGGAAACCACTGTTTTCACCGATTTTGTCTGTTTTTCATCACCTCGGGAGGAAGCGTGAATCCAATCCCCATCACTCCATCCTGACTGGAAGAGGAAATCTCTGCAGCTGGGGTTGAAAACCACGGAGCTACACCAACGACTTCACTGTTCAAATGGGGAAACTGAGGCTTGCACAAGATCACACAGCAGACCTTCATCACCCCATCTGTGGGATTCTCATCAGAGCCCCACGGTGATTTCTTGAGTTGACAATCACCAGAGAGCATGGAGGAAACAGAAATTGCCCTCAGCACACTTCTGTGCCAACCCAGAGTGAGGGCTAGGATGGAGCCTGTCTCCCTCGGTAGCTCGCAGTCCTGTGCATCTTCCTCCCCTCTTCCTCTGGCCTCAGCAAAGCCCAGCCCGAGGGGGTCACCTGGCACCTCGACTGCAGATGGTGTCTCCAGCTTCCCAGCCGTGTCTGGGGACTGTGCCCAGGAAATAATTGTCAATTGTAAAGGAGAAGGGAGAATTAAGAGCTGGAGTGAGGAATGGTGCTGCAGACAGGGATGCTGCAGGAAAACACCAAGCCAGCTTCACCCAGAGGAAGCTCAATTCCAGCCCATCATTAGGTTCTCCCAGCTTTCACATTTAAAAATCTAGATCTAAACCAGATACAGAAAACTGATTTCTTTCCTCACTTTCCTTCTCCTCCCCTTGCCTTTTCCGTCCAGGTGCCTGGTGGATGTGTCTGGGTCTTTAGCAGCCCCCAGATGAGGGGAAAGCAAGAACTTCTCAAACTACCGCTAGAAAATGACGACATGGGAGAGGCATCCATCCCACCCACTGGGGCAAGGTGTGGCCATAAGCGGGCAAGGTGTGGCCATAAGCTGTCAAGGGGGAGGGAGATGGGAGAACACTAAAGTCTGGCTCTTGCTGGCTGGGCCAAGGGCCCTCAGAGCTCCCCATCCATCCCTCAAGCCCGCTCCTCCCTGGGGTTTCCTATCCCAGAAACATCCTGCCATCCCCACCAGGGTCCCAGACTGGGAAGCCAAGAGATACCTCCTCTCCTTTATCTCTCCCCCACAGTAAAAGTTAGTCCTGCCCTGTTCCTTCACCAAATGTATCAAGTGCCCACTGAATGCCCACCCTTCTCCAGGGACACAGCGATGACGGAAGCAGACCCATCCCTGTCCCCGTGGAGCTCAGCTCCAACAGGAGAGACAGGACAGGGAAGCTCCAGGTGATGAGGCGCAACTGTGCCGAGGGTGCCACCTGGTGTCGTGGGAGCTGTAAAGCCGGAGGGGGGAGGGGAGACCCCAGCAGGAGGGCTGGGAGGGCAAAGGCCCCAGGTGGGCACAGCTGGGGATGGGTGGGGTCTTTGCATTGGAAGGCCCCAGCTTCCCAGCTCTGAGCAACAGAGTCTCTGGCATTACAGCTGCCCCCTGCCCTAGCTTCACAGTAGGTCCAGGGCCTCTCCAGTGGACTCACACCTGACTGGACTCTGTGACCCCATTTCTACCTCTAAAATAGTTAATTCGTTGGTCCAGGATGGCCCCACTCACCAGTGGGGATGGCCCCGCCCACAATGGGGACTGGCCCCGCCCATACAAGGCTGTTCTCTGATGGCCTCCTTCCCTTGGCCCACCCTCTCCTATGGCCCAACATCCTCCTGAGAGCCCAGCCTGCCCCCTACTTTGGCCATTGAAGGGCTCTTGAGGACCCCCAGAGACCAGCTCTTTGGTGACATTGTGTGCAAGAGCAGCCCGGCTGGTCCTCCAGTGAGAGGCTGCAGGCATCTCTCCAGACCTCTTTGAGAACAAAAATCTCAACTTCTACGTCTCAACCAGGAACCAAGGTGGAAGGGTTTCCTACCCCTTCCCCAGCAGAAAACGGCTTTTGCTCCAGCCCCTCCCCACAGAGACAACAGATCTTTGTCTGAGCCTCCAGGGTAGAAGGTTTTTCCTGCCCCACAGAAGTGGTTTGAGGCTTTTGCTTCCGACGAGAGAAGGGTCTGGGAAGTGGGAGGGTTTTCATGTCCCTGTGCCCTTGAGAGGTGGCTGACTCAGATCCCTGTCCTGTCCCGTCTTTGTCCTGAGCTTTACCGGAAGCAGCTGATGAAGGAACGTGAACTCCTTTTAAGTGTGGGGCTCCTGGGATGGCTCAGCTGTAAAGCCTTTGCACACTCAGCCTTTAAGAATTCATTGCAGTGTTAGCTGTCTGTTATGGCAGCCCACTCTCCCTCCAGGGTTCTGCCAGAGGTGCAGGAGTGGGTGGTTCTGTCTTTCTCAGAAGATCTTGTCATCCTTTAGGTTTCAGTTCAGTTGGCTGCCTTGCGACTCCAGCTCTCTGAAGGGCTCAAGAAAAGTTATGACTCTGTAGATTATCTGGCCTTTTTTCTCATTTTGTCTCATGTGTCTTTTCATATCCTAAGTAGAAACAGAAATTCATGCGAGAACCAAAAAAGTAAACAGAATGTTAGGAAGCTTAAGCAAAGGTTGGAGGCAGCATAATGATGTGGCAGCTTCTTCCTGTAGAAAGGTCACTTTTTCATTTCAGAATTCAATAAATATTTGTTGAGCACATATTATATGCCAGTCACTGTTCCAGACATTGGATGCATTGGAGGCAGAGAGACCAAGTGGGATGCTGTTGGAGTAGATTGATAAACAAAGGCCCAGAGAGGGAGATAGAATATACCCAGGTCACACAGTGAGAGAGCGCAGAGTTGGGATGGGAACCCAGCTTCTTTGACTCCACGCCCAGGGCTGCCCTGCCTTTCATCATGAGGTTTGCTGGAAGCCTCTGAAGATAATCTAATTATCACCCTGCTGGGAAACAAGAGCCATGGGCCAGAGCTCTGTGCCTCCAAAAGACGATGAAATTCAATTTGGGGCCTGAGAAATTCATGAAGACTAAATAAAAAGGGAACAATTGAGCTGGTAAATGTGTGGTGAGACAGGCATTCTCATGCAGTGCTGGAAACCTTTTTGGAAGGCAACTAAGTAGGAACGCTCTTGAGCCTCAGCAATGTCAGTGCTCTGATGCACTGATTCCACCTCCAGGAATTCGTCCTTAGGAAGTGGTCAGGGACTTGGGCAAGGATTATGCCTAGAGATACTTATTGCAGCCTGATAATAACAGTGAAAAGCTGGAAACTGTAATGCCCTGTCTATCCAACCAGAAAGAATGAAAAAGTCAATTATGAAGCATCTCAATGAGGGACCATTATGAAGCTATTAACATCCCATTTTTGAGGAACTTTTTAATGATGTGAGAAAACGCTCACAACAGAATGGTAAGCAAAAAAAAAAAAAAAGAGAGAGAGACAGGTGAATATACAGTAAGATCTCAATGACATAAAATATATCGTATATAAACATCTACAATACATGCCTATAGAAAAGCTAGATAATCCTACTGACAACAGCAATAAGGAGACAGAAAAGCTGTTGGTTGAGCCTTGGCTTTGTGTCAACTATTGTGCAAAGGGCTTGCCAAGCATTCGTTAGTTCATTTAATGCTAAATGGACATACATGGAAGAAAAGGAGGCACAGAGAAGTTCATTGACAAGTCCAATGTCACAAAGCTGAGTCCAAGCTAAGATTTGAACTCAGGTCTGGAAGACTCCTCTCTCTACTGTGAACCTTTAAGGCTGAGGAGAGGGGCAGGCAGGGTCTTGGACTGACCCACTGCCCCCAGCCCCTGGAGAATTCATTCACTATCTCTTGGGAGCCTACTGAGACTCTCTCAATTGTCCTGACTAACTGAGGTCCAGATCCCCCTGACCCCCATCTCCCACCCCCAAGCTGGTCCATGCCTTTCCTCTCCATTGGGCTACATCTCCCTCCACCCCAACACACACATAATCCTCTGCATTAATCACGTATTTCCCCGGTGGACCATGCTGACAGCTGGGAGGTGCATGGAGATGGACAGCCCCATGACTGTCTCACAACCTGGGAGGTGCGTGGAGATGGATGGCCCCGTGACTGTCTCACAACCTGGGAGGTGCGTGGAGATGGACGGCCCCGTGACTGTCTCAGAACCTGGAAGATGCGTGGAGATGGACAACTCTGTGACTGTCTCACAGCCTGGGAGGTGCATGGAGATGGACAACCCTGTGACTGTCTCACGGCCTGGGAGGTGCATGGAGCTGGACGGCCCTGTGTGTCTGATGGCCCAAGCCCTGCTCATTAGTGCAGCTTACACATCCATCACCTTCAGCGAAAGACAAACACCAGCGCAGGAAGATCTGGGAACTATCACTCAAGGGGTCCTTAAATAGAGGGGGTAAAGAGAAACTAGCTTCTTCCCTGATTTTTTAATAAATTTTTCTTTAATGCATCAGTCTCTAGTGTCCCTGCCCAGCCTGGGCTGCCTGAGCCACTCCTCACCTAGCCTGGGGCAATCAGGAAATACACCGCCTGTCTGCTCACTCGCACGTGGAGAGCAATCTCATGAAGCCTCCCTGGATTTTATCCTCCCCTCCCTGAATGTGCAGATATCTTATCCACCTCTTGTTTTGATGGATCTAGATGTTCTGATCTGAAATGTGGTGCAGCAGCTGAGCAGGGGAGTGAAGCTTCCTGGAAGGAGGAGGAGAGAAGGGAATAATTCCACCACACTTACCATTCTCACCCCAGCTCATCCTGCCCTGCCCAGCCAGCCCTCTGCACCGCCTGCACCTCCCTTCTGTGGGGTCCCGAAATGGCTGCTATACTGTGGGCATGGCGGTGTGTTGGTCACCGGCATCAAGCTGCCCAGACCTCTTTCCCAGAAGGATCTCAAATCCAGCCAGGCCCCCGTTATTATAGATCTCAGCCTACACCATAGGCATAGGTGCAAGCAGAGAGGACTTTAATTAATTTTGTGTGTGTGTGTGTGTGTGTGTGTGTGTGTGTGTGTGTGTTCTCCTTTACAAAGCATTTTCCTATCCATTTTCCACATCTCTGCAAGGCCAGGAGATTTATTAGCCCCATTTTATAGATGAGGAAACTGAGGCACAGAGAGGTAAGATGTTTACCACTCGAAGTTACCCAGCTAGTTAAGTCATGGCCATTAGACTCCAACTCGCGTTTGACTGATACAGTCACTGGCTTCCCTGGGTCACAAGGGATTCTTGAGATGCAGACACTGAGATGGAGTTGGGGACATGAGTGGAGATGCTTATTAGGGATGGACAGAAAGGGGAAAGGAAGGAAGGAGGGCCCAGAGGGGAGGAAGTCAGCCTGGTCCACAGCCAGAAGGTGAGTATTGAGTCAGCTGTCAGAATTGCCCAGCGTAGGGCAAAACTGGCTGGGCATTTCCACCCTGTCTTGCTCAGCCCCTGAGTGTGTGCTCCCAGGAAGGGAGCCCCTGCAGCAGAGCTAACAGAAGGAGGCCCTCTGTGGACTGCACTCTCGCAGCTGGGAGCAAGCCTTTCCTTGATGCTGCCTCTGGGTGTGCGTCTCCTCGTCTACTACTCACACAGGCTAAAAGTTCAAGTGCAAGAGAGTGAGTAGGTCCCTACTCTTTCGAGCACAAGAGCGGGATAGGAAGGATAAACTGTCAGGGCATCCGAGTGGGCCCCTCCTCATCTGTCACAGCACTCCCCTGGTGCTGCTTACATTCATTTCTCCATGCAGGGAACTCTTAGGGATCACCAGGTTCTGCACACATTCCTCCCTGCCCCCACTGCACTGCAGCAGCCCCCCACCTCCTGCTGATCAGACTCCATTACCCTCACCAAGACTATGACCTCGTCTTCTTGCTTCTAGTCCCTGGGTACAAGGAGCCCAAATACCCAGGCAGCCACCATGGCAAACAAGCTAGAGACTCTTACTGTGTTCCCTGGAACATGCAGGTCCCCCTTGGGGACCAGGATGTCCAACCTTGCAGAGCCCAGAGTCGCAGGGATGGGAGTCACTAAGTCTGGCAGTGGTTCACTAGGAGAATAGTAAGTGGGGCCACTTTGGCTCCTACCTGTTTTTCTTAAGTCCATGTACTCTTCTTATTGGGGATGCAACCCTTATATAAGGCTTTGATTAGATGCATATACTGCATCCTGAAGGATGGAACCTTGTGCTCACAGGGTATTTCCTCCAAGCTGGCGCTCTGGCTGGGCCCTCAGCAGGCCCCTCCCACACTCTGTAAGGTGGGCAGCGGCTGGGTGGTGTGGTATGTGATACAAACATGGGCCCTTAGTTGTGAGTCTGTGCCTGCACCTACTCTACAGTAAAGTGGGTCCCCTGGTCTGACACACTATTATGTGGGATCCTGTGCCAGTGGATCGAACAATCCATCAACCCCAGGGTAGGAGTGCCGGCTGAGACCCTGCAGGCAGGAAAGACAAACCCCTCCCAGGAATGGAAGGTTGTTCCTCTGAGATTAGACTGCTGTGCCTTCCACGTGGAAGAGCACAGTGTAATGGAGTTGACTTGTCAGTTGGTCTCCGTGAGGCCTGGTGCCATCGCAGGGACTTAACCATGGTTCTGCTGCTGGCATGTTGGTTTCCAGAAGCAGCAGCAGGAGATCAGCCTGGAAAAGCAGGAGCCATGCTGCTGTGCCCGTGCACAGCCTCCATCCCCATCATGCCAACACTGGGGTGGCTGAGGGCAGAGAAGGATGCTAACCAGTTGGATCACCTACTTGGTTGTTTAGTGTCGCCCCCGCCTGCCTTGGGGAATGCTCTCAGGTGACCATGAACCTGTGACACAAAGATTTGAGCACTTACTGTACTAAGTGCTGAGCTGTGAGCTTTACATCTGTTCGTTCATTTATTATAACATAGGAGCTCTCACCATCCCCATTTTATAGATGGGGAAACCGAGGCACAGAAAGGATCAAGTATCTTGTCCAAGGCTACTCGGCTAGGGACTGGAAGAGCCGGGGTTCACATGCAGGCATCTGGCTCCACAGAGCTTCTCTGAACACCCAGAATGGGTCCTGGTCCTGTTCTCTCCTCCAGGAAGTGCCTCTGACCCACTCCTCCTCAGAAGACAAAAATGGACAAAGGGTAGGAAGAGGGCTCATCACTGATTCTGCATGCCCTCCACCTTAAAGAGCCACCATGAAGACCCAGGCACCCAGAGGTAAGACTGGCACTAATCCAGCCTTCTGGGGCAGATCCATTGCAGCTGGGAGTGCGTGCAGTGTAGCCCTGTGGAATATGTTCACTGAGCATCTACTATGTGCCAGCCCCTGTGCCTGGGATTTCTTGGTGGACAAAAGCAGACCCTCCCCTACCTGTGAGGGTTCACAGTGGGACTGCAGATCAAGTTTTAAGTGACACTCATGGTAGGTCTTATCAAACAAAGCAGATGGAGCTATCAGGGCCTATAATGGGGTCTCTGATCTGGCTGGGGAGTCAGAAAAGACTTCCCGGAGGAGGAGACACTGGAGCAGACCAGAAACCTGGAAATGCACTCCTCGGAATATTGTGAATGGGACTGGAATGCCAGTTGGGTGTCTGGGCTGAATGATGGTTAAGATCTCCAAATCCTAAAAGCCTATGATTCTGACTTATTATTTCCTGGTTCTAAGATTTTATTGACTGAAGACCTTAAGACTTGGAGATGTAAGATTCTGGTAGCCGAGAACCATGGGGTTCTCAGGTGCTGAGATTCTCACGCACAAGCCTTTGCTGCTGGAGAAGCACCACACAGAAGCTGCCAAGGGCCAGGAGCTGGCTTTCCCCCTTCCTGGGCCCCCAGCCAGGCCCATAACAGGATGTCTATGCAGCTCTTTGTGGCTTAGAGAATGTAAATTTATTCTGCATTTCCAGCGCCAGGCACTCACCTTATCTGCATGTAACAGTCACCAGAATAAATATTAGAAGACAGGTCTGTGGAGATCTTCTGTGTGTACATGAGTTAAATCCTCCAGCCAGTTAATCCAGGCAGGGATTTCAACAGAAATGCTATTCTTATATTAATTACAAGGAGGAGCTGGTAACTGGGGCTCTGTTCCATTTGAGGAGGGGCTGCTGTCTCCTGCTGGAGGGATGGAGAAGGGGCCTTTGTGTGCCAAGGCTGAGGGACTGAGTGGGTGGGGAGAGGGAGAGCATCTGTCAGCAGTGTGGGTGCAGGTGGGGCTGTTTTCCACCCAGCATCCGGGGCCCTCAGCGTGAACTCTCGCCTGGGCTCACTCAGCGCTGGGGCTATAGAAGCTTCCCCAGTGGGGTCAGAGGGAGCAGGGCAGCCTTGCCACGGGTCACACACTGCACTGGGCACTGGCTGGGCTCCAAAGTCACATAGATAGACCAGATCTTGGCTCCCCCACTCAGCAGCTCAGCCATATGACCTTGAAGAAGCCACATCACCTCCCTGGGGCTCAGCTTCTTCAACATGATCCACAGTCCTATCCACCCACCTGCCTGGTGGTTCCAAGGATGGGAGGAAAACACCAGGCATCAGGCACCTCATGAGCATTGATCCCAGCAACAGCCCTCATGACACTTGTGGGCAGCCAGGCACTGCTGGAAACGCTGCACAGGGGTTAGTCCTCGCCCCAGCCCAGTGAGGGGGGGCTGTCATTATCCCCACCCACAGATGAGGAAACTGAGGTACGAGGAAGTTAAGTGACTAACCCAATATCACAGAGGCAAAAAATGAGGAGGCAGGATTTACAATCAGTTGACTCCAAGATAAGTGAACTTCTATATTACATTTAAATTTTTCCAACAACCCTTGGCGGGGGTGATCAGATGTTGACACTTTCAGTACTGGCTCCCTCCATCTGGCCCTCATTCTGGTTTTTTTTGTTTTTTTTTTTTTTTGAGATGGAGTCTCACTCTGTCACCCAGGCTGAAGTACAGTGGCACAATCTCGGCTCACTGCAACCTCCAACTGCTGGGTTCAAGCGATTCTCCTGCCTCAGCCTCCTGAGTAGCTCAGATTACAGGCATGCACCACCACGCCCGGCTAATTTTTTTTTATTTTATTTTTAGTAGAGACAGGGTTTCACCATGTTGGCCAGGCTGATTTCAAACTCTTGACCTCAAGCGATCCACCTGCCTCAGCCTCCCAGCCTGCTGGGATCACAGGCGTGAGCCACCTCACCCAGCCCCTCATTCTCTTTTCTCTGATGCTCTGGTTATTTCCAGGCAACAGTGACATTCAGTCCCTGCCTCCAGGCCTTTGTTCATGCTGTGCCTTCTCCCTGGAACACCCTTGCCCCTGCCTGTCCATCCAGGAAACTCCTACTCACACTTCAAGACCCAGGCCAGGCATCGTGTTCATGGGCAGCCCCCACCCCACCTGTCCCTGCACCTGGCACATCCTCCATCATAGCACTTAGCAGGGGGGTCCGGCAGGGGAGAGGGGACAGGATTCTGTCCTCAGGACCTGCCTGCCCTCTCTGTTCACCCACCCCTTCCTTCCACCAACATTCACTGAGTTTGGCTTCTGTCCGAAGACTCACATTCAGGGAGGAATGACCAGCCCACTGAAATTGGCATTACTGTCCCCTTTTTAGAAAATCTCCCACTCAGGTTTTGTAATTCCTGAGACCACAGGCCCCGCTAGAAGGGAGCAGTCTGGGAACTCTGATCCCAGCAACCCAGGAACTCTGACCCCACTCCAGGCTGCCAAGGTCACCTTGGGGAGTTAATGGGGGAGCTCAGAGGCTGTAAGAGTGCCCCCTCCCCTCATCCACATCAGCTCCTCCTTCCTGCAGCTGTGCGTGCAGGAAACGCTCCTCCTCTGTGTCGCACACCATAACACCATTGCCATTCAATCAGAGTCGCGTTAATTAAATATGAATTGATTGTAAGAGCAGTGCTTGAGATGTAGAAGTGATACACTTAGGCACCAGGTAATTAACTCAAAACAACAGGCAATAAGCATGGAGCTGGGTTAATACAACAACCTGGCAGACATCATTTAGATTCTTTTTACCCCTTGACTTTGAGGCTCAGTAGTAGCTGCCAAGTTCTTATCGATCAGCAATTCGTTAAAAAATTTATGACAAGTTAAAACTAATTGGCCACAGTGAGGGGTGAGTTTGACCCAGGCCAAGCCTCTGTGGCCTGGCTGAGGCGAGACTGGAATGGAGAAAGCAGTGTGGGCCGGGCACAGTGGCTCACGCCTGTAATCCCAGCACTTTGGGAGGCCGAGGCGGGCAGACCACCCGAGGTCGGGAATTCGAGACCAGCCTGACCAACATGACGAAACCCCATCTGTAGTAAAAGTACAAAAAAATTAGCCAGGTGTGGGTGGTGACACATGCCTTAATCCCAGCTACTCACGACACTGAGACAGGAGAATTGCTTGAACCCAGGAGACGGAGGTTGCAGCGAGCAGAGATCACGCCATTGCACTCCCACCTGGACAACAAGAGCGAAACTCCACCCACACACACACACAAAAATCCGTGTGAAGGAAGCACCAGCCACGTCAGCCACGTGGACACCTCTGGATCTGCTCTTGGGGACAGACCATCCTGTTTAGTGGGCCTGAGATGCTCTCCTCCCCATTCAGCCCCTCCCAGGACCACCTCCCATCCAGGGAGCACTCAGGTAGCCCCAACAACTCAGAGCAAGCACACAGCCTGTGTGTGAAGTGGGACAGGACAACTGAGACAGCAAACCACCCCTGCGGCAGGCCAGGGGGCCTATGCTCCTTGCAGGGTCTCAGCCTGGGACGCACAACTGCTGGGATTTTCTTAGCCTTTAAACTGTCAGGAAGAATGCAAAATCGAGATGTGCAGGAATAAGGGAGCCAGGCTTCTCTGGGCTGCACTGGTTTGAACTTGCAGAGGTGCCCAAGGGCCCCTGGCCAGCAGCTCAGGCTGTTGGGCTCTCCCACCCCTCCACCCACGCACCCTGCAGGGTCTGAAACAGGGTGAAGGGGACAGGCCTCCCAAGTCCAGAGACAGGAGATGGAGGGCAGGCCCGTCCAAAAGCAGCTCTCCCTGCTCCAGTCCTGAAGTGGAACATCGACCTGGTTCTTTAGGTTCGAGACCTCTTGGCTTTTCTGGGGTAAATGAAAAATCAGCTACTGAAATTGTCAGCTGCATAGCAAGTAGAAAAGACAAGACCAAAAAGAAGAGAAGGAGGGAAAGAGGGTGGCAAAATATTATGCACAGTGACAGTGAATTACTGCACACTCTCGCCTGGGAAGGTGGGAGTCTCAGAAGAGGAGCGAGGACATCCCTTTCAGTGGCTGTGAGATTAGAAGTGATAGGAACAAATTGACCCGACCAGCTCCTGGCTGGAAAAGATGCCTGAGTGTGACGGGTATTATTCTCGCCAGAGGCCAAGAATGCAGCCTTGCTCTGGGGGGTCCCCAGCCAGGGGGAGAGCTGGTTGGTCACAGGGTCTAAGAGGGAGGGGATGTCTCATGAGCACTTCCAAGCACCTCTTCATTCCGTCCCCCTTATGCCTAGAAGTTTCCCTTCCCCCAGCCCTACACTCATCCTACAGATGGGGAAACTGAGGCTCTGAGGGTGGTGCAGCCCAGAGGCTGAAACATGGAATCTGGGGTCCAGTGGACCTGGGTTGGCACCACTTACGCCTATGGGACCTGGACGGATGACTCAACCTGTCAGTACCTATTTGCTCATCTGCAAAATGAGGCTGTTCTTGGGACTTACCTTGTAAGGCTGTTGTGTTGGATGAAACGCTGTACTGTCAATGTTTATGGATGACTTGGCACTGTGCCTGCCACATAGGAAAGTCAGTTACAATAATGATCATACAATATAATTATAATAGATAATATAATGATAAAATAATATAATAATGATAATGATAGCAATAATAATTATGACTAAAGTGATTCGGCCTCACTTTGGATCCCTGGCCTGTTTGGGGGGGTAAACCTGACACCCGAGGTGACTGCCTCAGCCACTTTTATTCGTGTGTCTCCTGCCCTGCCATGGCTTTCAGGAATCTCAGATCTTGGTGCCATGTCCTCAAGGCCATTCCATTTCCTTTCCTCAGAAGAATGATCAGTTTTGCCCAATATTTATGTGTACCCAAGTTTGTGAGTCTCCTCCGTTGATGGAAAATCATTTTCCGCATCTCCCACACAAATTTCTTGCCAAGGGTATCTCACGCTTGAGTATCAGGAACTGAACCATTTCACTTAGAGACATGCAGGCTTAAGGAAATGTTTAAAAATGTCTTTTAAAAATGTTGCTTAAAGGTATGGCTTTTTGTTTCTTTTATTTAAAAAACTGTGAATAAATCATTGATTTGTCTCACTAGGGAGTTGACATTTTGCACATTTAAAAAGGTTAGTTTAGAAAATCTGACAATGTGACCAGGCGTGGTGGTTCATGCCCGTAATCCCAGCACTTTGGGAGGCCAAGGTGGGCAGATCACGAGGTCAGGAGTTCGAGACCAGCCTGGCCAACATGACAAAACCCCACCTCTACTAAAAATTCAAAAATTAGCCAGGCGTGGTGGCAGGTGCCTGCAATCCCAGCTACTCAGGAGGCTGAGGCAGGAGAATCGCTTGAACCCAGGAGGTGGAGGTTGCAGTGAGCCGAGATTGTGCCATTGCACTCCAGCCTGGGTGACAAGAGCAAGACTCCATCTCAAAAAAAAAAAAAAAAAAAGAAAGAAAGAAAATCTGACAATGCTGATTTCTAACATTTCTTTATTTAGTGCTTACTATGCCCACTGCTGCTTTTACGTGGGGCACCCCGTGGAGAGTGGAGCGGAAAAGGCTCCTGCTCCCAAAAGATGACATCTTCATATGGGGGGGACTGGTCATAGGGATAGAAATAGAGATAGAGCTTCCTATGCAAGGGAGGATCATGGAATAAGAGGGACTGGAAGCACTGAAAGGGGACCTAGGTGGCTGCAGAGGGTGACCAATAGGGATGTGGCAGGGCTATGCCTCCTGTGGCCTGGAAGGTCCCAGTCAGGGACCCAGTCTAGTGGGCAGCCACTGAGGGGAAACACCCAAAGACCAGATGACCCTGGTCTCAGAGGTGGGGACAATTCTTGTGGGGAACAAGAGGATGGTCCAGACCTTCTCGGCAGTGATATTAACTTGCCATCAAACCCAGACCCCAAAGCCAAGAACAATGGCTCCATCCTCTCCCACTCAGACAGGGGCCACCCATGAGACTCACTCTCCTTAGGGTGCTTCAGGCCACCAGAACCTACTCCCAGGATTGACAATGTCATCCATGCGTGAGAAACACTCTTAATGAAACAGGGAAAGGCAAATTGACAAGGCAAATGGATGAGCCCAGGATGTGGGGGCCCGTGGTATTTCTGCTGGTGTTGGTATGTTCTCCAGGGATTCCAATGCGTGTCTGAATTAGAAGGGTGGCGCTCCAACATCGCGGTGCCTCTGCAGGATGATTTATTACCCAGATGGCAGAGGAATGGAGCAGACACGTGTGCAGGCTCACACCTCCTAACGCCGGGTGCAGATGCTCGGGAAAGCCCAGCCAATTCGGCAAAAGTTCACTGCTGGGTCACAGCCAGTTTTCAATGCATTTCCCAAACTGGGATCAAGGAACCCTCGTTCGGAAGGTGTTAACCATTGGCAACATTATACAGACCGATGATATTGGCTGCCATGACCTCAGGTTGAAGTCTATCCATGGGCCCCAGTCAGCACCGGGGAAACCCTCATTCGCAGGCCCCTCCAGAATCTGAGAAGTCCCCGAGGGAGGCCTTTGCTCCATGGGCTTAATCTCTTTTCTTTTTTTTTCTTTTTCTTTTTTTTTTTTTTTTTTTTTTTTGAGACGGAGTTTTGCTCTTGTTGCCAAGGCTGGAGTGCAGTGGCACAATCTCGGCTCACTGCAACCTCCGCCTCCCGGGTTCAAGCGATACTCCTGCCTCAGCCTCTCCAGTAGCTGGGACTACAGGTTCCCACCACCACGCCTGGCTGATTTTTTGTATTTTGAGTAGAGATGGGGTTTCACCATGTTGGCTAGGCTGATCTCAAACTCCTGAACCTCAGGTGATCCACTCGCCTCGGCCTCCCAACAAATTGCTGGGATTACAGGCATGAGCCACCATGCCTGGCCATGGGCTTAATTTCATCACGTTCCTCCCCAGTCCTCACTCTGTAAGGCAGGGCAGACAGAGCATCGGGTATGAGTCAGGAGATGGAGTCCAGGTCCCTGTTGTTACCAACTCACTGTGTGACCTTAGGCAGGTCATGTCCCCACTCAGGGCCCTCATTTTCTTAACTGTACCATCAAGGGATTGAACCAAATGATCTGCCTAGTTCCTCCCTGCTCTGATGGTCCAAGACTCTACCATTCTATACAGGATAGTTTGGCCCAGATATGTGGAAACAAAGGATCCAGGGTCTATCAATGAGGATCTCTATGTGGGAGGTGAGATGGGATAAAACAACGCCACCCAGACTATGAACCATAATCAGAAACGAAAAAGACACAACCTCATGCTGGTCACCACTGACCTGACAGAGGATATTTTAGTTCCCAGAGTGACTCAACCCAGATGATATGCCCAGATGATAAAAATGTAGCCCTTCCTCTAATCCATGGAGTTTTGGATTAACTGACCCGATGAAAAGGAATGAAGTCCCATTGATGGGACAGCCTCGGGAAGGTGAAGGGGGAGACAGCCTGGACAGTAGTGCTAGGAATGGGGGGAGGATATAAATAACAGTAGAGATACTAGCAGCTAACACGTATCATGAACCTACTGTGTGCCAGCCTCCTTCTCAGTGCTCTCTTTAAAGCAGCGGCTGAGGACCCAACACACAGGGGTGTCTATGACGCTTAGATTGATTAATCCAGCAGCCATCCGTGAGGTGTATTTTTGATACTGCTGAAAAGGCGCCTCCTCTCATATCTGCCATGTGCAGCCTGGCTCCCAGCACACTTCTAAGAACGAGATGAGAAGACAAACGAATGAGGATCCCCAGGTCCCCAGTCACAGCAGCGCTTACAAATCCCTGCCCAGGGTGAGCGCCAAGGTCAGGCATTGTCTTTACATCCTGAGCACAGCCGTAACGGATTACATCCTGCCCGCATGTTTCTGTCCTTCTCAGGCACCACTGGGGCCCCAGCAGTGACAACTGTTCTGCTCCATCAAAGCTCAGCTGTTTTCACGGAGACTTTAAATAACTCCCTCTGCTGCCAAGAAATCTGTGCACTGTGAATAGACATTCGAGGGAGGTTCAGGGCCTGGCTGTTGTTGGACAATGACCACAAAGCTCCCACTCTGTCCTTCGCCCTCTGGGAAGCCAGTTTCCAATGACTCAGCGGATCCACCATGGAGTGTGATGTGGTTTGGATTTAGCTCCCATCCAAATCTCATGTGGAATTGGAGGAGGGGCCTGGTGGGAGCTGACTGCATCATGGGGCAGATATCCCCCTTGCTGTTCTTGTGATAGTGAATGAGTTCTCACAAGATCTGATGGTTTAAAAGTATGGCACTTCCCCCTTCACTCTCTCTCTTCTGCTCCACCATGGTAAGACGTGCCTGCTTCCCCTTCACCTTCCGCCATGATTGTTAAGTTCCCTGAAGCCTCCCCAGCCATGTTTCTGTACAGCCTGTGGAACTGTAAGTCAATTAAACCTCTTTTCTTCATAAATACCCAGTCCCACAGAGTCCCAGGCCATGTGCAGGACCCTGGGCTCAGAGACAAAAAGATCACTCACGTTCCTATGCTTGAGAGGTCATAGTCAGATGGCAGAGGCAGACCTGCCAGCAACACACACCACCCACCCGCAAAACACCAGACGAGAAGTCACAGCAATGGCTGCCATTCCATGAGCACCTGCTGTCAACAGCTGTACTCAGTCAGTGCCTACTGTGTGCCAGCCCGAGGCCAGGAGAGTCACAGGTGTTGTCACTACCTTCGCAACAACCCTTCCTGCTACAAGGTCAGTTTAATCATTCCCATTTTATAGATGAGGATACAGAGGCTCAGAGAAGTTGGGTCTCACAGCCAGGGAGCAGCTGAGCCATCGCTTGCTCTGTGGGCCCAGCAGCATCAGGACAGCTCTGCCCACGCTCACCCCTCAGATGGAGGCCGGGTCAGCTGGGGTGGACTGAAGGCAGGTATGGTCACCTGAGCCAGGTAGTCAGAGTGTAGAGGTGGTGCCAGATTGCAGGTGCATCATCTCCTTCTGATTGTGGAATTTCCTTAGTGTGCCCACATAAGTCCAGTTGAGTTTGGCCATCCCAGCCCAGCTGCCAAGCAAGAGGCAGGGATCAAACCCACTTTGTGAATTACCCTCCTTCTCCATCCACCCCATCTCTCCCCATTCTTTATCCAGGTAGTGAGGCAGGCACTGAATGTATATCTGGCTCCAAGGGTGAGCATGTAACTGAGGGCTGACTGATCAGCAATATCCTCTGTCTGGCTGTAGTGATTGGCTCAGAACTGGGCACATGACCCAAGATGGTCCAATCAGAATTAGAACTGACATGTTTCTCTGAAAAATTTAGATGTATCTAAGTCAGTACACACCAGAGCTGCTAGTGGTTATCGTGAAATGAGCCTGCCTGAGAATAAAATCTACATAAAACTCTGAAAAATGGAGGTGTGTGCATGTGCAAGCACATGTGTGCACATGCGTGTACATGTGTGTTCATGTATGTATGTGCACATGCAGCCTGCTCACACTGAATATGAGCCCTGGGAAGGGAGAGAGCACCTTCTCTTTTGCTCCACTCTCTCCTTGGTACTGGAACATTGCCTGACACAAAGCCATTGCAATTTCTTAAGCCCCAGGTCAAGATAGGCCCGAAGCCAGCAGCCCCCAAGACTTCTCTGAGCCAATACACTCTTTTCCTATCTAAGCCAGTTTGAGTTAAGGTCTATCTACTCAATGAGTCCTACTCCTGCATGATAGCTCCCCAGCCCCACACACCTGGAGAAGCACATGCCTGGTGCACGGGAGGTGCTAAGTGAACAAAGAAGTGAATGACTCGGCCATTCTCCTTCCTCAGCACCTCAGCTCTCTCCACTTTCCTGAGAGATAGCTCCACCTCCTGAGCTGCCTGGCATCTCTCCAGGGGAGCAGAGATCCCAGGATTCCCCACATCCTGCTAGGGAGATGGATGTCTAGACATGTGTCACCAGGTGGGCCCCAGGATGCCCAGAAGGGCCAGGCACTCTGCAGGGAACCGTGAGAGCAGGTCTCTCAGGAGGGGAGCTGGACACAGAGTGGCTGGAATGTCATCCCTCACATTCCCACTGGCCACTGGGCTTTAACAAAACCATACCTTAATTTCTACCACCACAGAATGTATGTATGCATTCATAAACTCAAATATAACATTTTACATGGAGGAAATGGAGACCCAGAGAAGTCAAGTATCTTACCCAAGGTCACACAGCTCAAGATGGCAGAGATGCCTCAAACCCAAGCCTCTGTCACTAAGGTCCATGCTCCTGCCCACCCCACACTGCCCTGCAGAGCTTTGGGGAGGAGTTAGGAATGGAAGAGGGCAGCATGGGCTGGAGGCATCAGGGAGGGCTTGCTGGAGGAGGGGGAGCCTAAGCTGAGCCCTGAAGGACACTGGAGGAGAAGTGCAAGCAGTTTGCTGTTGCCAGATCTTTAGGCCTCTGGGTCTGGAATTCTCCATGAGATATTTCTGGCCTTCTTGGGGCAGGCTTCCCAGGACCCTCTCTCCAGAGCAAGTGGAGCTGCGTCCAGGCCCGGGTGGGAGGCAGCTCCCAGGTAGTGAGTGGCAGGCCAGGTGGACCAGGAATGTCCTGTTTACTTGGTTTGGGGCCCAGGTGTGCCTGGATGGGAGCGAGGATGGCTGAGCCCTTGCCCATCTGCTGTGAGGGGAACGATGGTCTCACAAGCGCCTCTGATGAGGCCATTAGACCACATTTCATCAGCCAGTCAGCCCCACCAGCCACACAGACAATCCCTGCAAAGTGTCTTGTCAGTCACCCAAGAACTGCACAATCAACAAGCCCTGAAATTTCTCCTGCAAATTCCCCATGTGAGCAGCATCCTGTGAAGGTAAGTAAGAATCCCCCCATTACGTCCACAATTGGGGAAATGAGTCCATTTCTCTTTCCAGTTCTGCCTCTGAAGCCTGGGTTGACAGCCCATTTTCCCATAATGAACTTGCAGAAGCAAAACAACACTTGGGCGTGAAAATACACATCAGCTCAGCTGCTAAGGAGTATTCTTGGTGTGTAGGTGGGGCCCCTGAAGCTGGGACTATCTGGGGAGACAGATGCCTGCATGGGTGGAAGGCTCATCGATTCTCTACACAGATCAGCTTTCCAGAGGTAGGCCGAGGAAGCTGAGTCAGTGATTCTTTTAAATCTCAAATTCCCTTTTCCTCCTGCTTGCCTTTCTTTGCCAAGTATTTTCTGATACCAATTAGGTGAGGACTCTGAGGTGGGCACCTGCTGTTGGAGAAATATTCTTGCCCTCTGGGGTCTATCTTGGGGAGACAAGTCCACTAACAGAGGGAGACTGCAGTGTGACCAAAACCATTGCCTTATTGGTGCCAATTCCTGTGCTGACCCCCTACCCATCTCCATCTCCAGGGTCCCATGAGGGAAAACAGACACTTGAGGGCAGGTGTCATCACGTCTTCATCTCCTGTCATCTTCCCTGAGTACAAGAAGCTCTAGGATGCTTCCCTGGGCCTAGGACATTGAGGACTCATAGCAGAAGCTCACAACTAGTGGATAGAAGGAAAAAGGGAAGGGGGGTGGTGTGGGGACTAAGTGGCCTTGCTTCAGATGCATAATTAGAACTGGAGGCAGAGGAGAAAATTGGCGATTAATAGGTTGTGGGAGTGAGGACATCAGAAAAGATCCGGCATTAAAAATGCTCACAGGGTGACCTATGACATTTGACTTAATCAGGAGTAAATTACTCTGCACCCCGAGTAGAACTGAGAGCTTTCTGGTGCACAACATTTCTTACATGTCCCCTTCATGCTGAGCTGGACACATTCCAGATAGCAGAAGGCAGGGAGAATCCCAGCATCTCAGCCCGGGGACCAGCAGAGGCTCCATATGAGCTGCTGTGAGCATCCTCCGCTCCTCACCAGCCGTGGGAACAAGGAACACGGAAGGAGCCGCTCAACCTCTCTCGCCTGGAAACCCACTGTCTCCCTCCCCCATCAGGGCCACCTCTGAAGATTTGGGTTGGCCCCACCGACTTCCAGGAAGCCTCCTGGATGGCCCCACCCACTCAACGCTCAATGTGAAGGTTGACTGCCCAGCATGGCGTCAGTCTGGCTAGGTCCTGAGTTCTGGTTCCTCATGGCTCAGGGGTGGTGCCTGGCCCATGGGCATCACCTGGAGACTTGCCAGAAATGCAGAATGCCAGGCCCCACCCCAGACCAGAATCTGAATCTGCACCTTAATGAGTTTCCCAGGTCATCCATGCACAGAAGGCTTTTCCTGGGGGTGCTGACACTCAAGGACTCATCTCCAAGACAGGAAGAGAGACATTGGCCTTGAGGCATTCCTTGAACTCCTCAGGACTCAGCTTCCTTGTCTATAAAATTGGAATATTCTGTTCACTCAACAAATATGTAGCAGGTGTCTGGAGTATGACAGGCACTGCCATTCTAGGTGCCAGAGACAGAGTGGTGGGGACAGATGGGGCCCCTGCTCCCGTGGCGTTCCGTCTAGTGCACAATCCTCCTGTGTCTCAGTCTTGGGGGGATCCGGGACATGAAGCCCAGGACACAGAGCGTGTACATCATCGAGCTCAGTAAACCCCTGTGGGATGAAGGCAACAGCAGAGAACCGGGCCCTGGGCTCTGAGGTTGGAGGCACTGACTCACCTCCTCTCCCTCACTCCCACCCCAGCCCTGAGTGGTGGTGCGGCTTCCCACCTTATAGATGAGGAAGCTGAGGCCCAGAGAAGTTATATGCATTGCCCGAGTCACACAGCTAGCTGGGGAGAGCACAGGTCAGATCCGGCGGGCCCTGGGTTCTCCCTATTCCCCTAGACTATGTTTCTGGCCCCAAAGGCTTTCTGCAGCCCTTAGGGTCATATTCCTGGGGGTTAGAGGGGCCTTCTAGGCCATCCCAAAGGATCTTGGTGTTCAGTCAAGTCAGGCCGCAAGCTCTTCCTCTGACCCTGACCCTGACCTGGCCAGTTTCTTCCTGGCTGTGTGACTTGGCCCCTTCCCTTCACCTCTCTGGGACCACAGTTCCCTCCCCTATAAATCTAAGACAATAACAGCCCCGTTCCCCCAATTGTTGTAAGGATAAAGTAATTTTCATAAAGCTGGCAGTGTGTGGCCAGGCTTGGTCAGGGCTGCCCCTCTGTCCTCTCTGCAGGAACCACCTCCCCCTGCAGCTCTCTCTTTCCCTCGCACACTTTCAAGCCTCCCTTCCCAGGTCCCTTTCCCCTCCCACCACTACCTCCCCAGATCTGGCATTTGTTTCTCATCATCCTTCTCTTCCTTTCCTGGCCCTTTTCACAGCATGGAATTATTTTGTTGTTCATTTGCTCATTTTACTTGGCTGTTCCCCCAACTGCAGCCAAGAGCCCTGTGATGGCAGGGACCTGGTAGATCTCAGTCACAGCTGTGCCCCCATCCTCAGCACAGAGTCTAGCACACAGAGGAGCCCCATTGATAACTGCTGGATGGAGGGACGAGGAATGGGGCTGGGCTGTATCAGTCAGGATGGTGAGGTATGTAACAAACAGCCCCCACATCCCAGTGACGTCACCCAGGAAGAGTTTATTTCTCTCCTAGGCAAAGCCCAAGTGGCTGCTGCTGGCCTGGGGCATTTCCTCCAGGGGGTGCCTCCTCCAAGTGGTAATGCAGGGATCCAGGATCTTTGACCTGGAATGATGTCATCTACATGCATGACCTCCAGGGGCACCAGGGAAGGGGAAGTGAGTGAGGAGCAGGTGCACAGATTATTAACCACCTCGACCAGAGGGGTCCATATCATTTCCACCCACATTCCACTGGCCAGAGCTATATGGTGGCCCCACCTAGATGCAGGGGGGCTGGGCCACATCATCCTTAGTTGGGCAGCCCCTGCCCAACACTGGCCCCACACTGTGAAGGGTAGCGTGAACTCCTGGACAGCACAGCTGTCTGACCCTCCACAATGGTGATGGACAATGTCTTGCCACTCTGGGCCTCCTCCTGAGACCCATGATTCTGAGGCCTCTCTCTAGGCCTCTGGCTGACCTGATGCCTGGTCAGGAGGAGAGTGGGGAGGGGCACTGACCCAGGGCTGTTCCCACACTAGGCTGGAGGAAGAGAGGAGATCCAGGCTGTTTGAGCTGATCGTGTTTGGAACCTCCTGGGTCTGCTCAGCTGCTAATTCAGTGCCATCTGCCTGCGTTCTCAGGACCAAAGCCCTGGGATAAGCATGTTTTCTTCTGTGGTTCTTAGAGAAAGTTTAGGGGGACAGGGGCTGGAGAGAGAGAGAAGCAGAGCCTCTGAATCTTCTCTTTCTCTAAGAAGGAGGTGCTGCCCCACTGCGGTATGAGTGACTGGACTGTGAGTTGCATCCTGCTCTGAGCCTCATCAGAACCACCTGAGTGAAAGTAGCCCCATTTTATAGCTAAGGAATCTGAGGCTCAGAGAAATTAAAGAACTTGCTTACGGTCAAAACCTCCTCTGTTAGAGCTGAGTGAAGTTGGGGGTCTGCTGTTTAATTTCCGTTGTGCCTCTTCAAGAGTCGGTCACTCCTGCTGGAGGGATCTTGTCCCTTTTCCCTTCCTTGGAAGGTTCTTACCCTACTTCAGAATTCTCAGAATCAGAAAAGCTCAAAGTTGTAAAGGAGGCTCAGAGATGAAACTAGGGTGGGTGGAGGAGTGAAGGCAGGACACAGGCTTTGGAGAGGCAGAACTGGGAGTCAATCCCAGTTCCACCAAGCGCTGGCTCCATGACCCTGTGGAACCTCAGGCTGTCTGTGAACCAGCACCTCTCCTTCTCCACCACCATGGAGTGACACACGGCTGTTTGCTGTCTCTCATTCAGAGGCACAATTCAGGATTTTAATTATCTCCCCAAGAACACACAGCCTCTACTCTCACCCCCACTACACAGAGTTCTGCCAGGATATCTCTTTACTTTCCAGGGCTCCGTGCAAATGTCACTATGATTTGGATCAAATATAGCAACCAAAATAAGATTGGAAATTCGCATCCCGGATCTCAGTTGCCTGGTTTCTGGAGTATAATTGACTTGGGATAAGATCCTGGCTCTGTCACCTACTGGCATGTAGTATGACATTACACTAGTCACTTTACTATACATAAGTGTCCTTTTTCCAAAAAAGGGAATACTAATAGAATCACTCTCATGTCTTATTTAAAAGTAAAATATCACCAAAAAAGCATAACAGTTCTTATCTTAGCGCTATGCCTGAGACAAAATATTAAAAATAGCTAAGATTTATTTTTAGCATTCTTATTGCGGTACAATTGACATACAATAAACTGAATATATTTAAGTGTACAATTTGATACGTGCTGACATCTTTATGCTTCTGTGAAACTATTACCACAATCAAAATAATGGCTATTCATCACCCCCAGAAGTTTTCTTGTGTCCCTTTGTAATTCTGACCTGCAAAGGTAATGCTCACCCAACCCTGTCCCCAGAAAACGACTGAGCTATTTTTCATCACTAAAGATTGGTTTACATTTTCTGGAATTTTATATAAGTGGAAACATACCATATGTTGTCGTCATTTTTTCTGGCTTCTTTCACTCAGCATAATTATTTTGAGATTTATCCATATTTGTTGCATGTTCCAATAGTAAATTCTTTTTTATATATGAGTAGTATTCCCTTCTATGTATACACCACAATTTGTTTATCCATTGATGACTCTGTTAATCAACATTTATGTTGTCTCCAGTTTTTAACTATTACAAACAGAATGGCTCTGAATATTTGTGTACAATTTCCCTCTAACTTCTGTTTTAGCAGCATTTCACAAATTTTCATGTTACATTTTAATTGTCATTCAGTTCAAGAAACTTCCTAATTTCCCTTTGGATGTCTTTGTACCATGGATGATTTAGAAGTATGTTGTTTACTTTCCAAATATCTGGGTATTTTCTAGATATCTTTCTATTATTGCTTTCTAACTTAATTCTACCATAATTGGAGAGCATACTTTATGTGACTTTAATCCTTTGAAAATTTGAGATTTGTTTTATATAGCCCATGATATCATCTATCTTGGTAAATGTTCTCTGTGCCCTTGAAAAGAATGTGTATTCTGCTGGTGCTGGGTAGAATGTTCTATTAATGCCAATTAGATTAAGTTTGTTGATAGTGTTGTTCAAGTCTTCTATATCCTTACTAATTTTCTCTATTTGTTCTCTCAATTACTGAGAGAGAGGTACTGTGAATTCAATTGTAATTTGTTTATTTCTCCTTGAAGTTTTGTCAGTTTTCCTTTTTGAACCTCTGTTATCAAGTTTGCACACATTTAGGATTGATGTGTCCTCTAGGTAATTTGACACCTTTATCATTAAGAAATGACACTCTTTATCCCTGATATTATTTGCATTGAAGTTCACTTCATCTGTTATTAATAAAGACACTTCAGCTTTCTTTTGATTAGTATTCCATGGTATATATTTTTCCTTCCCTTGCTTTTAACCTGTTTCTATCTTTATATTTAAAGTGAGTGTCTTATAGACAGCCTATAGCTGGGTCTTGCTATTTTATCCAATATATGACAACCTCTGCCTTTTAATTGGACACATTTAAGGTGATTACTGCTACGGCTGGGTTTAAATTTACCATATTTCTATTTGTTTTCTATTTCTTCCGTTAGTTCTTTTTTCCTTTTTCCTTTTCTTCTGGTTTCTTTTGGATTAATTAGGTGAGTTTTATAATTATATTTTATCTTCTTTGTTAGCTTCTTACTTATAATTCTTTGCTTTTTTATTTTGGTCTTTGCCTGAAGGTTTATAGTAACACTTTTAACTTATTACAGCCTTCTTTCAAGTGGCATTGTACCACTTCATGTTTACTATAGGAACCTCACAACAGCACCTCCATTCTTTGTACTAAAGTTGTCATACATCTATTTCTACATAATGAATAGCAGTCAATTCTCTCTTCAAGAAATTTAAATAATGAGAAAAATATATATTTTATATTTCCCACATACTTATCATTTTCAGAGCTTTTTATCCCTAAATGTCTAGATCCGTACTTCCAGCTGGTAACATTTTCCTTCTGCCTGCCTTTAACATTTCCTGTTCCACATTTCATCTAGTGATGAATTCTTTCAGCTTCTGTATATCGAAAAACATTTTTATTTTGCCTTCACTGATGAAAATTATTTTCACTGACTATAGACAGTTTATTAAAGATATTGCTCACTGTCACTTGATTGGCATTATTTTTGATGAGATATCTGCTGCCCTCCTTATTGTTGGTCCTCTGTAAGTAATGTGTCCTTTTCTTCTGGTTGCTTTTATAATTTTCTCTTATCACTGTCTTTGAGAAATTTTACTATGCTGTCCCTCAGTATACTTTTCTTCATGTCTCTTGTGCTTGAAGTTTGTTGAGCTTCTTGGATCTATGGATTTATAGCAGTAATCACATTTGGAAGAAATTTGGCCTTTTATTTCTTCAAATATTTTTCTGATCCCCACTCATTTTCAAATACTCCAATTACATGCAGCTTGAAGTTTTCCTATAGTTCACTGACGCTGTGTTCATTTTTTATATTATTATTTTTCTCTGTGTGTTTCATTTTGGATAATCTGTATTTCTACTTCCTCAAGTTAGCAATCTTTTTTCCGCAGTGTCTAATCTGCTATTTCAGCTATCTAGTGTAGAAGTGTATTTTTCATCTCACACATTGTAATTTTCATCTCTAGAAGTTCAGTTTTGGTCTTTTGTATGTCTTCCTTGGCCCTCCTTATTATTTTCAGTCTTTCTCCTATATTTCCGAACATGTGAAATAATGTTATAACTGTTCTTATTGTCCATGTCTGCTAAATATGTAATTTGTGTCAGTTCTAAGTTGGTTTTTATTGCTTCTTATACTTACTATAGGTCTTATTTTCCTGCTTTTTGGCTTGGAAATTTCTGATTGAATGCGAGACATTGTGAATTTTGCCTTTTGGGGCACTTGATAGCTTTGTATTCTCATAAATACTATTAAATTTTGCTTTGGGGGTATAGTTAAGTAACATAGATATATGCCTTTCAAGTATTGCTCTTAAGCTTGTTAAAAATAAGCAAAGCTCCATTTAGTCTAGGGCCAACATTCCCCCACAGCTAACGCAAGATCCTCCTGAATAATCTATCTGATGCCTCATGACTGATATGTTTTCCCATTCTGACTGGTGGGAGTAAGAACTGTTTGAGTTGCAGGATTGTTCCCTCAAATCCTTTTGGCTGTGTTTCAGCCTTAAGGTTGAAGTTTTCTCACACACATGTGGTAATAGGTACTCAGCTGAAGACCTGATCAGGCTCTCTGCAAATCTCCAGTGTTATCATCCTGTCTAGTTCTCTCATCTGCCGTACTCTGCCCTGAAAACTACAGCTGCCTCATTTTCCCCATATTCTAGCCCAGTCTCCTCAACTCATGAAGACAGATAGAAGCCTGGCTTCCCCATTCCTGCCACCAGCTTGTAATCTCTGTTCAGGCAATAAGCTGGGGAAAGCATAGAGCTATTTCCCATCTCTTAGGGATCACTATCTTTTTTCACTTGCTACCTGATCTTTTGGAAACTGTTGTTTCATATCTTTTGTCTGCTTTTTAGCTGTTTCAGGCACGCAGGTAAGTGTGGCCTCTGTTATTCCATCTTGGCTGAAAGCAGAATTCTTGCTATCATTTGAGTACTAATACATGCCAGGCCCTATTCACAGCACTTTACCTCAGCCCCTTTTAAACCACTAACGCCTGCTCACCCCCTTGCTTAGAATCTTCATCCTTTGCATCTCTATGCTCTGAGTTGGGAAATCAGGGAACGGAGACAATGAGTCTCAATGCCCCTGTCTCAGAGCAGATTAGGAGGCCCTTGTTAATGGAGTTGGCTTAATGCTTTACTGACTTCTCATAAAGCCACACAGCCTGTAGTAGGAACACTGGTGTCAACTCTAATTTCTCTGATACTCCATTTAAATAAAGTCATTACCCAAAGGCCCCCAGGTATTTAAAGAACAACCTAACAATATGGCTACTGCCTCATGTGCATGTGGAATGATGTTCTCCCTGGATTGCTGTGCATGTTGCACATTCTTATTTTAAAACCAAATGAGTCTCAGCTCATGGAGACAGAGAAGACTGCCCCCAACGGAATATCTGGACTTTCCAGAAGGTATTGCATGTGGTTAGGCCTGAGTGGGCCAAAAGGTCAGGAGCAGAGATTCCGTGTGACCCATGGGATGGCCTAACAACAACACACATCAAATGATTAAGGGTCACATCCAGCGCCTCATCTGGTCCTGAAGATCTGAGTCAGCTGACATAGGCCAGAGTCCTAGAGTCTTTATGTGTGACCATCAGCAACCACAATGTGGGGTCAACAATCAGCAGCCAATGTTTCCTGAGCACTTACCATGCTCCAGGTAAGCCTCCCCCACTTATCAGATGAGAAAACCAAGGTATAGAGAGGCAGAATGACTCATCAGCCCCACAGCTGGTATGTAGAAGAACTAAGATTTAAACCTAGGCCAACAGGTTCAATGCACTAGAGTCACTGTAATAAAGTTCAGACTCCCAGTCTAACACAGAAGTCAACCCCTCTCCCCAATTTGGCTTTTTCACATGTGTATTATTTAGTTTTTGCTGTATAAAAAAAAATTCCAAAACTTGGAGCTTAGAAACACACATATGCTAAGAAGATAGCAGAGTAGGAAATACCAGAAGTCTGTCTCCCCATCTAGACAAGAATTGCACTGGCAGCCTCTATGTCATGTATCCATTTTGGAACCCTAGAGTATATTGAAGGCTTGCAACTTCCAGAGAAAGGCTTAGACAGTAAATGGCAGTCAGCAGCAGGTATCCATTCCCCACCCCTCTCAGCCATGTGTAATCAGTTGTGCATGTGTTCCTGGAGTAGGTTGTACACAGCTTGCAGGAGCCAGAATGGACAAAACAGGGCCCTGCCCTCCAAATATCAGGGATATCTGATCACTAATTTCTGCTTCTGATTACAGAAGTACAGACAAAGAGGCAAGTGGCTATTGTTGCTGTACCTTCCCCCACTTTTACTTGTCTCTCCCTCTGAATAAAGTGAGTTCCAGGCAATTTTAAAAGTCAATGTCCCTTTTTCCTCCTTAGTTTTTCTCTTTTTTCCCCTTTTGGGAGGTAGACAGTAAAAGCTAGGACATTCAAAAACAACTGCATGTATGGGGGAAATTACAAAGTGACCATGAATGCCCAGGGAAAGGCTCAGAAAAGATCTTAAGAGACCATAAGTTTACACCTCAAGCTTATCCTCAACACAGAGACAGTCTACAAAAATCAATAAAATAAAAATAACAAAAAAGCACTAAACCCCAGAGAAGGAAAATCTGATGCCAGAGTTGCCACACTGCTAGGTACAAATGTACAGTTTTCAACAAAAAAAAATCTTAAGACATACAAAGAAATAGGAAAATATGGATCATTCAAAGGAAAAAATTAATCAACAGAAACTGTCTCTGAGAAAGATCTGATGGCATATATACTAGACAAAGACATTAAAACGATTGTCTTAAAGATGCTTAGAAAACTAATGGAAGATGTGGAGAAACTCAAGAACTACTGTCTTAGTTCATTTTCCATTGCTGTAATAAAATACCACAGACTAGGTAATTTATGTATATGTATATGTATATGTATATGTATATGTATATGTATATGTATATTTTTTTAATTGAGACAGAGTCTTACTCTGTGGCCCAGGGTGGAGTGCAGTGGTACGATCTTGGCTCACTGCAACCTCCACTGCCCAGGTTCAAGCAATTCTTGTGCCTCAGCCTCCTGAGTAGTTGGGACTACAGATGTGCACCATCATGTCCGGCTAATTTTTGTATTTTCAGTAGAGATGGGGTTTCACCATGTTGGCCAGGATGGTCTCGAACTCCTGACCTCAAGTGATCCTCCCACCTCGGTCTCCCAAAGTGCTGAGATTACAGGTGTGAGCCATCATGCCCAGCCTAATTTATATATTTTAAAAATAAGTTTATTTAGGTGATGGTTCTGGAGGCTGGGAAGTCCAAAAGCATGACTCTGGCATCTGGTAGATCCTTTTTGCTGCATGCATTATAACATAATGGAGAGCATCACATGATGAGAGGGCAAGAGGTGCTAGCTCAGATCCCTCCTCCTCTTTTTATAAAACCACCAGTCCCATCATGGGTTCCTCACCCTGATAGCATCATCTAACCCTAATTACCTCCCAAAGACCCCACCTCTAAATCTCATCAACATATGAATTTGGTGGTTAAGTTTCCAACACATGAAATTTGGAGAACATGTTAAAACCATAGGAACTATGCATGAAAAAATGAAAATACCAATAGATAGAAAACCTTAAATAAACCAGAAACAAATTCTTGAGTTGGAAAGCACAATAACTGAAATAAAAAATGCACCAGAAAGATTCAAAGACAGATTTCAGCAGGCAGAAGGAACCATGAACTTGAAGACAGAATGATGGAAATTATGGATTCTGAAGAATAGAAAGGAAAAACAGTGAGGAAAAGTGAATAGAACCTAAGGGAGACTTGTGGGACACTATCAAGCAGACAAATATATGCATTGTGGGAGTCTCAGAAGGGAAAAAGAGAAAGGGGCACAGAAAATATTTGAAAAAAATAATGTCAGAAAACTTCCTAAATTTAATGAAAGACATGAATGTAAACATCCAAGAGGCTCAGTGACCTCCAAGTAAGATGAACTCAAAGAGCCACACCAGGATGCATTATAATCAAATTTTTGAAAGACAAAAGCATCAGGGGAAAAGGAATTTATCACATACAATTGATCTTCAATAAGATTATCCACAGATTTTTCATCAGAAACTTTGGAGGCCAGAAGAGAATAAGCTGATATATTCAAAGTGCTAAAAGAGAAAGCTGTCAATCAAGAATCCTATAACTGGAAAAGCTGTCCTTTAAAAGGTGTTCTAATGAATAGAACAACCAGACAGAAGAAAGTAAGAAATAGAGGACTTAGCACAATGACCCAACTAGATCTAACAAGCATATACAGAACATTATTCCCAATAACAACAGAATACACATGCTTCTCAGCTGCCCATAGGAAGTTTTCCAGGACCAAATACACATTAGACAAAAAATTAAGTCTCAATATATTTCAAAATATAGATTACAAGGCATCTTCTCCAACCACAATGGAATAAAGTTAGAAATTAGTAATAGAAGTAAAACTAGAAAATTCACAAATTCATGGGAATCAAACAACACACTCTTAAACAACGAATGGATCAAAGAAGAAATCTAAGGGAAACTTGAAAATACTTAAAGATGAGTGAAAATGAAAACACAACATACCATACCAAAACATATGGGATGCAGTGAAAGCAGTGCTAAGAGGAAAACTTATAGCTACAAATGATTACATTTAAAAAAGCAAGAAAGATCTGAAATCAGCAACCTAATGTTACAATTTAACAAACTAGAAAAAGAAGAACCAACTAAAGCCAAAGCTAGAAGAGGAAGAAAACAATGAAAATTGGAGCAGAGATAAATGAAATAGATAATACGAAAACAAGAGAAAATCAATAAAACCAAAAGTTTGTTCTCTGAAAAGATTAACAAAATTGACAAACTTTTACTTAGATGAACTAAGAAAAAAAGAAAGAAGACTCAAATTACTAAAATAAAAAATGAAAGTGGGGACCTTGCTACCAATTTTACAGAAATAAAAAGAATTATATGAGAATACTATGAAAGACTGTATGACAACAAATTGAATAAGCAAGATGAAATAGACAAATTCCTAGAAACACAAAATCTATGAACACCAGATCACAAAGAAATAGAAAATCTGAATAGACCTATAACTATTATAATAAGATAATTGAATCAGTAATCAGAAATCTCTCAACAATCTCTGCATCTGATAACTTCATGGGTGAATTCTGCCAAATCTTTAAAGAACTAATCCCAATTATTCTCAAACTTTTCCAAAAATAGTGAAGAGCAAGGAACACTTTCTAACTCATTCTATTAAGCCAACATTACCCTGATACCAAAGTCATCTACAAGAAGACTACAGACAAATATCCTTTATGAACAATGATGTAAAAATTCTCAACAAAATACTAACAAACCAAATTTGGCAGCATATAAAAATGTTATACACGAAGACCTAGCAAAATTTCTTCCTGGAATGCAAGGATAATTCAACACAAGAAAATTGATTAATGTAATATATCTCATTAAAAGAATGATGAAACAAAACCACATGATCATCTCAATGGAAAACAAAACACATGATCATCTCATGATAAAAAAAAAATACTCACCAAACCAGGAATGAAAAGGAACTACCTCAACATAATAAAAGCCATTATTTAAAAACACACACACAGAGTAAACATCATGCTAAATGGTGGAAGACTAAAAGCTTTACCTCTAAGATCAGGAAAAAAAAATTTCTATTCAACATAGTACTGGAAGTTCTAGCCAGAGAAATTGGGCAAAAAAATAATAAATTTAAAAAGAAGTAAAATAAACCCAAATTGGAAAGAAAGAGGTAAAATTATCTCTGTTCACAGATGATATGATCTAATATGTAGAAAACTCTAAAGATTTCACAAAGAAACTCTTAGAGCTAATAAATGAGTTCAGCAAAGTAGCAGGATACAAAGCCAACACCAAAAAAATCAGTTGTATTTCTATATACTAACAATAAACAATCTTAAAATGGAATTACGAAAACAATTCCATTTACAATAGCATCAAAAAAATACTTAGGAATTAACCAATGAGGTAAAAGACTTGTACAATGAAAACTGCAAAACATTGCTGAAAGAAGTTTAAGATATAAGGAGAAATATATTCCATGTTCATGGATAAGAAGACTTAACATTGTTAAGATGTCAATACTACCCAAAACAATCTACATATTCAATGCAACTCATATCAGAATTCCAATGATGTGTTTTTCAGAAATAGAAAAACTCATCCTAAAATTCATACGGAATCTTAAGGGACCCCAATAGCCAAAACAATCTTGAAAAAGAACAAATTTGGAAGACTACAAATGTACTACAAAACTACAGTAATCAAAACAGTAAGGTAATGGTATAAAGAAAGAAATATAGACCATGGAGTAGAATGGAGAGCCCAGAAGTAAACCCTCACATACATGGTCAAATGATTTTTGATAAGGGCACTAAGACCATTCAGTGGCAAAAGAACAGTCTTCAACACATGGTGCTAGAAAAACTGGATATCCACATGAAAAAGAATGAAGTTGGACCCACACTTAACACCATATACATAAATTAACTCAAAACAGATTAAAGACCTAAATATAAGACTCAAAACAATATAACTCTTAGAAGAAAACATATGGCAAAATCTTCATGACATCAGATTTGACAATGATTTCTTGAATATGACAGCAAAGGCACAAGCAATATACAAAGAAATAGACAGATTAAACTTCATAAAATTTTAAAATTTTCTGCATTAAAAGATACTGTCAACAGAGTAAAAAGCAACCCGTAAAATAGGGGAAAATATTGCAAATCATTTTATAAGGGATTAATATCCAGAATATACAGAGAACTCCTAAAATGCAACAACAACAAAAACTGGATTCAAAAATGGGCAAATTGCTTAAATAGAGACTTCTCAAAAAAATTCAAATAGCCAATAAGCAAATAAAAAGATGCTCAACATCATTAATCATTAGAGAAATGCAGATCAAAATCACAATGAGATACCACCTCAGACCCATTAGGATGGCAACTATAAATAAATAAATAAATAAATAAATAAATAAATAAATAAATAAATAAATAACAAGTGTGGCAAGGATGTAGAGAAATCGGAATTCTTGTGCACTGTTGGTAGGAATGTAAAATGGTGCAGCCACTATGGAAGACAGTATGGTAGTTCCCCACAAAGTTAAAAACACAATTACCAAATGACCCTGCAATTCCACTTCTGGGTACATATGCAAAAGAATTGAAAGCAGAGTTCGGAAGGGATACTTATTTACTGATGTTTATAGAAGCATTATTCATAATTGCTGAAAGTGGAAGCAACCCAAGTGACCACTGAAGAATGAATGGATAAGCAAAATGTGATATATACATACAATATAATATGATCCAGCCTTAAAAATAAAGGGAATTCTGGCACATGCTACATGGATAAAACTTGAGGGCATTATGTTAAGTGAAATAAGTCAATCATAAAGGGACAAATACTGTATGATTCTACTTATATGAGATACTTAGAATAGGCAAAATCATAGAAACAGAAAGTAGAGAGGTAGTTGCCAGGGGCTGAGCAGGCGATGGAGGAGGGGATAGGGAGTTAGTGTTTAATGGGTATAGAGTTTCATATTCACAAGATGAAAAGTGTTAGGGAGATGCATGTGATGGTTGCACGTTATGAATGTACTTCATACCACTGACCTCTATATTGTACTTAAAAATGGTTAAGATGGTCAATTTATGTTATGTGTATTTTATTTATAAATAAAAAATCATCCCCTCTCAAATGGGGAGTTTCTGGGAAAACACACACACACAAACACGCATATTTCTAATGATTCTGTGGGTTATGTCTAGCTGACCCACGAGTCCAGGCTGGCTCAGCTGGGGCTGGATGGCCTCAGACAGCTTCAGTCACCTGTTTTGGCCTCAAATGGGGCATCTCTCCACATGGTCTCAAATCCTTGAGTAGCCAGTGATGGCAGTCACAGGCTGGCCCCACGCACAAGCATCTTTCAAGTCCCTGATTGTATTATGTTATTGTCATCTTGCCCAAAGCAAATTGTCAAGCCAAGCCCAGATTCAAGGTGTGGAGAAATAGATTCAGCCTCCTGATCAGAGGAACCGAAACATCACATCCCAGAAGGCATGCATTCGGGGTGGGGGGAGCTTGCAGGCACACCGGATCTAACACACCACATCTTTAGCTTCACCTATCGCTACCCTCCCTCCACCTGTCTGCTGCTGAAGTTTCAAAAATGCTCTGGTCTTCCACAAATGTTGCTCCCTATGCCTGAGATGCTGTTTCCTCAGCTCCTAGGAAATTCATGTGTCTTTCAAAACTCTTTCAAAATACCTCCTCTGGGAAGCCTTCTCTGACTACCCACTCCAGACACCCAGCAGGCTGGGTTAAGGCCTCCTCTGCTCTCCCCTGCATCTCCTTCTCATCCCTCTCACACATTTGGCACTCTGTGCTGTGTGCCCCTCCGACACCCACTAGGAGGCTGGAAGCTCAGGTCTGGAGCAGCATCTTAGAACTAAAATGCCTAGCACAGGGCCTAAAATAAAAGATTAACTCAACTCGGTAAATGCTTTGGGGGATGGGAGGAAAAAAGGGAGGGAGGGATGGAGTTAGAGAGAGAAGTGAATGAATGAGCCTTGGGTGAAAGGGTCAGGGTAACCTGGGATCAGACGCCATGCCTAGGTCAGGTAACAGCTGCCCAAAGACCCACTACCCCTAGCACGGAACCCAGGGAATATTTTCCCACAGGGGAGGAAAATATTTACTAGCTAACAACAAAGTTAATGACTACCTGCAGGGGTGTTGCCAAGGAGATGGGCAGGTACCCAAGATGGATGATAGGCTTGACCTGGCCCAGGTGAGGTCAGGGGAGGTGATATTTGATCTGAGACTGAGAGATGCAGGAGAGAGGAGAGGAAAGCTGTCGGGGGCAGGAGGAGCAGCATGCATGTTGCCTCCTGAGGTGGGGGAGGCAGGGCTTGTCTGAGGAGCTGAAGGAAGACCTTGGAGCTGCCACTCAGGGAAGGAGGCAGAAGGGCGCTGTGCGAGGCTGGGAGAGTGGTCAGAGCCTGGAGGAGTTCTTACGTCCTGCTCAGGAATGCCGCACAGCTTAAAGACAGCTGTGGGAAATGGGGAGAGGCTGAGACTCAGCCCTAGATGGCCTGGGGTCTCAAGAGGAGGAGCAAGGTAGCAGCTCAGATGCCAAAATCAGGGACAACAATAAGGAAAATAGCAAATGCCCCTCTACCACCTACCATTACAGGCAAGGTACAGTGCCAAATGTTTATTCATTCAATCTGCACAACAACCCAGAGGGGAGTGTTATCTTATTATTCCCATTTAACAGATGAAGAAACTGAGTCATTCAGAGAGGCTGAGTGACTTGACCAAAGGCACACAGCTAAGAAAGTGGTAGAGCTGGGCTTCAAACCCAGATTATGTCCCAACACCAGGGTCTGTGCTCTTACCCATTACCCTCTCACTTGGTTATTAGACAGTCATTTAACAAGCATTCCTTAATCACTTTGTGGATGCAGATACTGCCCTCAGTGATGAGGATATGACAGGGAACAAAAGAGACTTGGTCTTAATCTCTTGGTGCTGATGCACCAGCTGGTCAAGAAGTAAACCACAAACGTCAGATAGAGATGTGTGCTATGTGCAAATGAAGGGACACAATGCAACAGAAGTGATGGTGGAGGATGCGGGGAAAGAGCTGGATGAGTGTCTGGAGAGCCCCTAGGAGGAGGTGACATTTGTGCTGAGCTCTCAATGCCATGAGAGGATGAGGAAGAAGAACCTCCCAGGGAGAGGAAAGAGCAGGTGCAAAGGCCCTGATGCAGAAAAGCATTCTGCGTAATTGAGAAACTGAGTGTATGAGTCAGATCTCACATTGCTATAAAAAAGTACTTGAGGCCAGGTGCAGTGGCTCATGCCTATAATCCCAACACTTTTGGAGGCCAAGGTGGGTGGATCACTTGAGGTCAGGAGTTCAAGACCAGCCTGGCCAACATGGCGAAACCCCATCTCTACTAATACAAAAAATTAGCCAGGTGTGGTGGTGCATGCCTGTACTCCCAGCTACTCAGGAGGCTGAGGTGGGAGAATCACTTGAACCCAGGAGGCGGAGGTTGCAGTGAGCCGAGATTGTGCCACTGCATTCCAGCCTGGGAGACAGAGTGAGACTCTCTCAAAAAAAATAATAAAATAAAATACAATAAAAAGTACTTGAGGCTGGGTAATTTATAAAGAAAAGAGGTTTAATTTGCTCACGATTCCACAGGCTGTACAGGAAGCATGGAGGCTTCTGCTTCTGGGGAGGCCTCAGGAAACTTACAATCATGGCGGAAGGCAAAGGGGAAGTGGGCATATCTTACATGGCCAGAGCAGGAGGAAGAGAGGGCAAGGTGGGAGGTGCTACACACTTTCAAACAACCAGATCTCCTGAGAACTCACTCACTATATAGTACCAAGGGGGGTGGTACTAAACCATTCATGAGAACTACCCTCATGATCCAATCACCTCCCACTAGGCCCCACCTACAACACTGAGGATTACAATTTGATGTGAGATTTGGGTGGGAGGTGGGATCACACACCCAAACCATATTACTGAGCAGAGGTCAGTGTAGTGGAAACAGTAAGTGAGAGCAGAGGGCAGGAGACAAGGTCAGAGGGACAGGCAGGGGCAGATCGGGTGGACCTTGGGGCTACATGTGCTGCCATCCTCTGAGTGCCCTCCAGACCCAACCTCAGCCTCCTGCCAGGAGACTGATCTGAATGGATGGCATCAATAGGGCTCCTGTGCCCTCTTGTGCCCCAGCTTCTGTGTGTTCTGGAAGCACCAGAGGAGACCAAGTAACAGGAGTAGAAAGATATTGGGTGTTTATTCCCTGGCTCCCTCCCTCTTAACTATAGCTGCAATGGCTCTCTTTCTCTCTTGAAGCCCCAGCTCCATCTGGTGACCCCTCTTCTGAGGCTGCAGCTCTCTCTGAGGTCTGGTAACAGCTTCCTTCTGGACCGGGGTGGAAACAGCCCCCCACTGTTGCCGGCCCCCAGTGGCCTCACCATCCCCTGCTGCCTTCCTGTATCCCTGCCACACCTTGGTGAATTGCCCTCCATTACCCTCCCTTCAATCACCCTCTCCCATTGGTCCTTGGTGGTCTGCTCCCTGCTAAGACCCTGACTGATAGTGGATACTCCTTGATGAGCATTCAGATTTCATTTGAAGTGCAATGGGGAAGCCTCTAGAGAGTTTAAGCTGGGGAGGGACTTACTCTGCTTCAACTTTTATGAAGAACCTCCTGGCTGCTATAGAAATGGATGGGAAGAGGGGACAAGAATAGACAGGGGACATATTGGGGACGATTGCAGGGTCTAGGCAGATATAGTGAAGTTTGGTCCAAGGTGGAGGCAGTAGATAGAGGACCCAGGCCAGATGGGTCCTTCAGATAGTAGCTTCAGCTCCTGAACTTTTGGCCCCTGAGGATCTTGTCCAGGGTCCTGAATTCCCCCAGTGCAGGGGAACTGATGGGTACAGAACCAAGATCCCCCTCAAGGCTGAGGCAGAGTTAGGGGAGCTCAGTGTGGAGGGAGGGCTCCTCGGGGCAGTGGGCCCTCTAGGATTCAAGAAGGATGGGTGGAGCCGGGCATGAGTGGAGCCAGCAGCTGCTCTGGGCCTGGGGCAGAGCTGCCTTGAGCAGGGATGTCATGAAGCCCATTGGTCCCAGAGCTCTGTGAGCCACTCAGGCACTGGCCCAGAGCCATAATCTTCACCCTTGCTGTCCATATAATTGCTTCAATCTCCCTTTGATTTGCAGGAAGTTGTGGCATGGGGGCAGGAGAGAGATGCCACTGGTCCTCGGTCATCTCCCAGTGAGCAGAACCCACCCAAGGTCCCATGGCCTGCCCTGCAGCCCCCTTCACACTCCAGCCCTGGAGTGGTGGGGTTGGGGCATCTCTGGCTGGTGCACAAGCCAGGAAGTTTGGGTGTCTTTTCCAGGTGGAAAAGGTGGAGGAGGGATTCACCAGGGGATGCTGGGCCAGTCGCTTAGCCTCTCTGAGCCTCACTTTTCTCATCTGGGAAATGGGCTAACACCTACCTCACAGGGCTGTTGTGAGCCCTGAGTGAGATGCTGATATAGTTTGGATATTTGTCGCCACCCAAATCTCATGTTGAAATGTAATCCCTACTGTTGGAGGTGGGGCCTGGTGGGAGGTTATTGGATCATGGGGGCAGGTGCCTTATGAATGGCTTGGGCCACCTCCTTTGTGATAAGTGAGCTCTCTCTCTGAGTTCACAGGAGATTCCAGTCATTTAAGAGTGTGTGGCCTCTCCCCCAGACTCTCTATCTCTTGTTCCTGCTTTTGCCATGTGACCTGCCTGCTCCCTCTTTGCCTTCCACCATGATTGCAAGCTTCCAGAGGCTTTCCTAGAAGCAGATACTGGCACTGTGCTTCCTGTTCAGCCTGTAGAGCCGTGAGCCAGTTAAACCTCTTTTCTTGTAAATTACCCAGCCTCAGGTATTTCTTTATAGCAATGCAAGGACAGCCTAATACAGATGCCAAGGCCAAGGGCTGTGCCTGGCCCTCTGCAGCTGCACCACATGAGTGAGTCCATCCCTCCTGCAGAGAGGTCGGCACTGACAATTCTCCCAGAATCCAACACTCGCGTCATTCAGCCTTCAGCATTCCTATAGGCCTCTATTCCCCGCTCAGGACCATCAAAGCATCAGGTGGGCAGCCACCACAGCCTTTTCCAGCTTGTACAGTAGGGGCCCTTATTTCTCTGCTGAGCAACAGCCTCATAGCCCCGATCACTAATCACTGCACCCCCAGCCTCATGAGCCTGTTGGATACATTCAGGAGACCCTGAAGCCTCCCCTGCCCTAGAGCTGTGGCAGGAGAAAAGACACACCATTGGCCAAGGATCTGCTGCCTCCCTGGCCCTGCGCTCACAGGAGCCTCCCGTGCCCTATTCCCTCCAAGACTGTGCGTGGGCAGGAGGGGGTCAGGAACCACGAGGACGTACACTGGACATGCCAGCCACCCCTGGGAGCAGGACGCTTAACTGGAGTCCCAAGAATAGAGCCTGCTGGGTGCACACGTGAGTGCTGAGTGACAGCAGTGATCAGATCTTTGGCCTGTCAGCACCTGGGAATAATTACAATCCTAAAAAAAGCCCTCATTATTTCTACCAGGGCCACGGTGCCCTTTGGAAAAGTGGATGTTTCCTGCCAGATCATCCCCTGAAGCTGCATTTGTCACAGGCTATTGTGTAAATCCATGTTTGGCCCATTTTTTAAAAATGTGATTTATCCACTTGGCTGGCCTTAACGTTCCTTCTCCAAACTCTCAAAATGTGGCTGATCTCAGGAGCCCGGAGAGGAACCATAAAGCATCACAGGGGAGTGGTCTGGCTGGGTCCAGCCTGGGGCTGTGAACTCCTCGTGCTGCCCCAGAGAGCCAGCATGGCCAGTACAGGCAGCCAAGATGAGGGAGGGTGTTCTGCTCCAGAGCAGCAACCATTCAGGAACAGTGGAGGGACAGAACCTGGGATCTGGAGGAGGCTCAACTTCAGGCTTATTCACCCCAAAAAGGCTCACTGTGGTTCCACCCTGTGCAGCCCTGTGTGGGGCCTGGGCTGCAGCAGTGAACAGACAAGGTCCCTGCACCCCAAGAGCTGACACCATGGAATGGGGAGGCAGAAAGAGACAGATAAGCAATGCATCAGCAAGACTATTCCAGGTAGGGACAGGTACAGTGAAGAAATCAAAACTGGGTCATGCTATTGAGGTGGGGAAAGGACAGTGCCCATCAGATGTTGGGTCAGTGAAGGTCTTTGTGAGAAGGGAACATTTGAGCTGAGACCTCAATGGGAGATGAAAGACAGAGCAGTTAGTTTTGCCTGGTGGGATCAGGAAGGTTCCAAGGAGGAGATGCGATCTCATGGTGGATGCTTAGAATTGGACCAGGTGGGAGAGGGGAAGTGTCTTCAGGGTATTCCAGATGGGGCAACACAGGAGCCAAGGCCCGCAGCAGTGCAGGTTCATAACATGTTGGGGGAATGTCTACTGTGGCCAGAGTGGAGCTGGAAGCGTCCTGGGGCCAGCATGTGACAGATCTCTAGTCCTGTGCTATAGATAGGACCCTCTCCTGAGACATGGGGAACCCTCTAAAGGGGTTAGACCTTGTGACTTCTAAGGCCCCTTCCAGCTTTCAGTTTCCATAAGGCAAGCTTGCAAAGGCTGTTGGCTTTAGTTGAGTGAAAACTGAATGCAAATAAACTTTTTAAAGTTAATAAGCTTGTTAAAAATAGATCTGGGGTGTCATGAAGTCCTGGAGTTCACAGAGACCAGAGGTGGTAGGGGAGACCGAACCTTAGTGGCCCAGGGTCCCTCACGTGGGGCTGTGCACAGATGGACACAGGCCAGGGCAGGATTTCATTCTCCTCCAAACAGTCATTCCCCTCCACCCTGCCCACCCACCGCAAGTGCCAGCAGCACCCAGAGGTCCCCTGCTCTTGCCTTGAATCCTGGCCCAACCCCCTGGGGTACAGTCCTAGAAGGCCATCCACCCGCCCCCCAAAGAAACCCAGCACAAACCAGGTCAACCTTCTTCCCCTCCTATTTTAGATCAAGCAGCCAGTCTGCCCTTTGGGAGCAACAGGCTCATTTCTCTTCCTGGCTCACTAAACAGTAGGACCCTGCGACTCCCACAGCAGGCGACTGGAGAAAGTTTTCTAGAACTTCAGACCCTTTGATGGAGAAGTCAGACTAATGAATAATTGAGACGTCTGGGCTTCCTGAGAACACTATGGATGGAGGTGTCCCAGTTCCTCCAGGAAAGCAGAGCTTCGGAGCGCTGTACGGAGGCGAAGAAAAGCCTTTACTTAAAGATGAGTCAGGAAGGCAGAGGGCTGGGGTGGAAAGGGCTGGAGGCGGCCAGGAGAGGCAGGTGCGTGGGCACTGGCTTCTGGTGAGCACTGCATGCAATTAGGCAATTCATGATCAGAGCACGGCTCTGCACTCAGACCTGGGTATGAAGCCCGTTTACATAATACAAGGTCAAAAGCCCAGCTCATACTCTCTTCCAAATGGCCAGATGGGTGGAGAGGCCACGCCCAAGATAGTACCAGCCTGACAGCCACCCAGCCAGTGGACCCGTAGGAAGGAGAGACCTTTCCCCACCCAGCATCCATTCATGACCCACACACACCCCTGACCCCACGACGCCCCAGAAGGGCTCTGCTTGCTCTGGCTTGAGCCACGTGCCTGCCTCTGCACCAATCGCAGCAGCCACTTGGATGGGAACTTGTGATTGGTCACTTCCAGGTCACATGCTCACTCCTATGCGGGAAGGGAGGTAGTGGATTGGCAACGCAACCAAAATAACATGGAGTATCAAGGAGCAAACAGGAGAGAAATGAAGGGCTCTTTGCAGAATGGAGAGAGGAGGGAATATTACTGGGCACTTGGCGGGCATTCAAATGCCTTGGTGATCTGGCCCTAGGCTACCTATCCAGTCCCTTCCAGCCACACCCCTACTGCACTCAGCCTGACTCATCTGAATATTTGCAGGGTCCTCAGTGCTGCGCACTCACTCCACCGCAGGTCTTGCCCAGGGGTTCCCTCTGCCTTGGATGACTTCTACCACCTGCACAGCAAAGCCAGTCGTGGGTGTCACCTTCTCTGGTAAACCTTCCATCCTGCCCACTGGCATACTGTGCTTGGTCTCCGTCGGTTCACAGCCCCCCTGCCCAGCTACCCCCACTCCCTGCCCTTGAGAACAGAGATTTAATCTTATTCTCTTCTGTTTCACTAGTGTCTTGCACATTTTCTGGCACCCTGTCAGCTCAATGAATGTCTTTAGAATGAATCCATTAATGAATTAATTCCAGTTATTGGCAGAACTGATCTTTTGTGTATCTGGCAACAGCAACTGCGCTCCATGTGCTGTGGTTTAACAAGCCTTGGGGAGATGTCCTTGTCCCAGATTGTATTCCTGATAGGCATCCTAAGAGTAGTTTCTTTCCCTCTCTGACCTTGCTTTCCTCGTCTGTGAAATGGGCTCCCTGACCTTTAACGCTGGTTCCAGTCCTGTAAGTCATGGAAAAGACTAGCCTTGGGAAACCAGGGCCAACCTGGGGGACCCTGGATAGGCCCTCCTAGAAGAGCCCTAGGAGACTGGCATCCTGGGAGGCAGAGGGGCCTAGGATGAGAGAAGTTTCCAAGCATATAAAAGTGAAATCCTGCTGAATTCACAATTTTGCTAATATTAGAATACTGTCAGATACTTCCAAAACCAAAAAAAAAAATGAGTTCTGAGTCTTGAATTAATCTTTACATTTTCACAGGGAAACTTAGATCTGTCTTTGGAAGTACAATAAAATCTCACTAATGAAAACTGATCATAATTCTGGGCACCTTTGTGTTTGCTATGGGAAGAATTGTTTTGCTAAACCAATTAATAATATAAACAAGACTAGAAGTGAAAGTATTTACCCTACTAAAATGTGCAAAGTGTTTGCAAGCCTCTTCTTCACAAATTCATGGGTCCAGGAGGAACTTCAAGATCCTCAAAATTGTTCTCCTCTCTCTAATCCTACCCATGTTTCCTGTACCCAAGTGAGGTCTCAGCACTGTGATCATAGGTAATAATAAGTAACAGTTAAAAAGGAGCTACCATGTGCTGAAAACTGGGCTGAGAACTTTTAATCCTCACAATTCTACCTCTGACTTCATCTCCTACTGCTCTCCCCACCTTACTATGCTCCAGCCACACCAGCCTTTTCTGAGTTCTGAGCTCACACTCACCTCCAGCACTTTGCATGTGCTGTTCCTCTGCCTGGGGCTCTCTTCCCCCGCAGCAGCCTTATGGCTGGCTCCTCATTGTTCAAGGCTGAATTCAAACATCACCTCCTCTGAGAAGCCCTCCCTGATCATCCTATCAGACATTTCCCTCCTCCTGTCCATCAGACCTCAATCCTGTACATCATCTGCAGCTATTGCCTTAGTAGCTCTCATCATGGTCGGAAATCAACCTATTTATTGATGTATTTACTTATATCCCACCTCCCCCTCCAGAATGTGAGCTCCTTCAGGGCAGAGTCCTTGTCTACCTTTTTCACAATTGCATTCCCACTGCCCCAAACAATGAATTTCTGTCTCCCCAAACCCCAACCTTGCCCATGGTGCTTTCCAATAAATGCATATTAAACTAACAAATGGATATATAGAAAGTACAGTAGACAAAAAATAACTCAGAATAAATCATGAGCCAGGCATGAGGTTTATCTTCACTTCACCCAACAAGTTTTCCTGAGTCATTTGAAAGATTGCAAAAGGTCTGTCTGTTCTATTTAAAAGAGTGCCTTGCTTTCTGGACATCTGTATTCACAAATTCATCACCTAAAAGGGATGTCAGCCATTGCATAAGATCCTAAGCACATTTCATAGATGAAAATACTGAGACTCAGAAAGAGAGTTAGATCAGTAAGATCTTGTGTGGTGTCAGAGACGACAAGAAGGACAAGAAGCCAGCTCACTTGGTCTCATATCTGTGTCTAAAGCACTCTGGAGGTGCTTTTAGAATCTTTCATCTGTCACAAGAATTGGCACAACTTTTCTGGGGGCACTGTAGGAATAATAATAATAAAATAATAGTAGGAGTAGCCAAAATGTCCTGAGTGGGATAAACAGTGTGGTAAACCCTTCAAACAACAACCCAAGGGGATGAGTACTATTGTTATCCCCATTTTCCAGAGGATGACACCAGGACCCAGATTCCCTGCCTCTGGTCCCTCACCCAGAGCAGGGACATGCAGGGGACCCTGGAGCACCTTCTGCAGAAGGGCTGGGTGTCAGACCTGGCTTCTCACCTCACCTGGCGCCATTTAGAGACATTAAAAAGCACTCAAAGCTAGGCTGGGTGCAATGGCTCACACCTGTAATCCCAGCACTTTCGGAGGCGAGGCGGAGGCAGGCAGATCGCCTGAGGTCAGAAATTCGAGAATTCCAGACCAGCCCGGCCAACATGGTGAAACCCTGTCTCTACTAAAAATACAAAAATTAGCCAGCCATGGTGGCAGCCGCCTGTAATCCCAGCTACTCGGGAGGCTGAGGCAGGAGAATCGCCTGAACCTGGAAGGCAGAAGTTGCAGTGAGCCAAGATGGCACCACTGCACTATGGCCTGGGCAACAGAGCAAGACTCCGTCTCAAAAAAAGAAAAAAAAAAAAGCACCCAAAGCTGAAATCACTGAGATTTCTTCATCCTGCAATTTCTATTGAAAATTATTGTCTCTCACTTTTCTTCCCACCTACCCAAAATATCAAGTCAGTCTTTCCTAGAAACACTTAATGGAGATAAAGGGGATTCGGGGATAATTTTGCCCCATTGAATAGTCACCTGGAGCGAATGAGAGTGGCCATATCCTCATGGGGCCCATCACCTCCTCTCCCCTCCCTGTCCTGTTCCTGCCCGCTCCCCTTTTCACTCCTCAGAGGCAGCCATGGGAGCTCAGTCACTGGGGGAATTCACATGTTCTCCAGGGCCCCTGCCAAGGTCTGCTTTCCAGAAATCCAGTTCCCACATGAACCTGGCCTGAGGTTACCAGTGAAAGCCTCTGAGCTTCTGGAAAGGAGCAGGGAGGAATCCCCTGGAGAGAAGGCAGAAGCCCCTCAGGCCTTGCTCTGAGATGCCACCAGCACCTGCTTGGTGGTGACACCTTGGAAATCCTCCAGGCCACAAGGCCGGGCCACAAGCTTTTCAGTGCCACTTGAGACAATGCTAGGCTCTCGGCGGGTTAGCAGGGGAAGGTTAAAGCAGGGACAGGAGTCTCTGATGCAGAGAAGCCATGACCCTTAACTATTCAAAAGCACAGCCCATCCCTAGAAGGGCCGGTCAGGGCTGCAGAGGGACGCCAACCTCCTCCTGGGGTCTTCATTGCTCTGGCTTTGGGATTCTCCGGAAACTTGCCCTGGCCTGCAGGCAGGGCCCACTGTAGTTACCCTTCATAACAAGAGCTTTCATTAAAATGAGCATCTACTATGTGCCAGGCACCATGCAAGGAATTAACACTCTATATATTAGGGTAATCATTGTGAAATTGCCAATTTCGTAGGCTGAAAATATAGGTTGAAATAGCAACAACTTTCTATCATTCAACCTAATACATTCTCCTATTTCATCTCCACAATAACACTGTGAGGCGCCGATCACGATCCTCATTTTATAGGTGAGAAAACAGAGGCTCAGGGAAGCAGCCAGAAGTGGGCAGTCAGAATCCACGTGCACGTGGGCCCCATGCTAAGCCAAGCTCTCTCTGCAGGGCCTTACTGTCCCTCCTGTTATTCTCATTCCTCCTCTGCTTTGCCCTGTTCCCGGGGTCTGCGGCACTCACCCTCACTACGGTGCCTTTGCTTCTGCTGGGCCTCCGTCTTGAACTGCTTTTCCCTTCCTGTCTTTCACAGGATCACAAGAGGAGCCGCAGAGATGAGTTGAAAAAGATACCATGTCTGCCCTTAAAGGGCTCACTGCCCTGTGTAGACACAGGATAATTTGTGATTTCAACTCCATGTGTTCAGGAAGAAAAAGAGAGATCTGACTAGTAGCTTAAAAATGCCCGTGATTTTGCCTACACTCCTCTCCATGAATCCCTGCTCCACAATGACTCTAAGCCAGGAGCTCTGAATCTGTGGTTTCCTGGCTTCTGTTTACCTGCACCTGCTGAATCTATAGATGGACACCTCATGAGAGGTGATTCTGCAGAACTGGCCAAGCAGAAAGGCTGAGCTTGGGGATCAGGGTCTGTGGAGGCATCTGGGCAGGGGAACAGCAGTGTGGAAGGAAGCAAAAAAGAGCTCCGTGGAGCTGGAGAGTGAAGGATGGGGGGTGATAAGGTTAGGCTTTGTGTCCCCACCCAAATCTCATCTTGAATTGTAAATCCCCAGGTGTTGAAGGAGAGATCTGCTTCTCTGTGGGAGGTGATTGGATCATAGGGACATTCTCCCTCCTGCTGTTCTCATGGCAGTGAGTGAGTTCCTATGAGATCTGATGGTTTTATAAGTGTCTGGCATTTCCCCTGCTTGCACTTCTCTTTCCTGCCACCATGTGCAGACGGTCTTTGCTTCCCCTTCTCCTTCCGCCATGATTGTAAGTTTCCTGAGGCCTCCCCAGCCATGCAGAACTGTGTGTCAATTAAATATCCTTCCTTTATAAATTACCCATTCACGGCTATGTCTTTACAGCAGTGTGAGAATGGACTAATACAGGAAGGAGTGGGGGAAGGTCAGGGCAGGTGATGACGCTGCAGAGTTTGGCCAAGGCCAGACTTGAAATGGCAGGCTGAGTTTGAAATCTATTCCAGAGGCTAATCATTTTCACCTAGGTTCTTCCTCTGTGGTGGCTCAAAAGTTGAGTTGCCAGATTAAGCAAATAAAAATATAAGATGGATAGATTCTCAGTTACACTTGACTTTCAGCTAAACAATGAATATTTCTTTAGTGTAAGTATGCCCCATACAATATTTGGGACATACTTATACTAAAAAATTATTGTTTATCTAGAACTCAAACATAACCAGGTGTCCTATATTTTATCCAGTACCTCTACTTGGGGACCAGAGCAGGCTAAGAGGAGGCCAGGAATGGGCAGGCTCAGCCCACTCTCCACTGCAATCTGAAAAGTTTTGCTGCTGTAATTTTAGATTTTGGGGAATCTATGTCAGATCCATTTGAAAATAAGTTTCTGACTTCAATAATAACACTAAAATGTACATAAAACCATTGTGTAAATTATGTGTAAGATCCCTTCAGGGACCTAGACAAGGGGTTAGCAAACATTTTCCATAAAGGGCCAGATTTAAATATTTAATTGTAATTAATTATAAATATTTAATTTTATTATACAGTTGTAAATATTTGATTATAATAATTAATATTTAATTGAAATATTTAATTATAAAATGTAAATATTTTAGGCTTTGTGTATTATACCATCTCTGTTGAAACAACTCAACTTTGCAGTTACAGTGTGAAAGCAGCTTTAGACACTTAGTAGGTAAATGAATGTGTCTGTTCCAATAAAACTTTATTTACAAAATCAGACTGTGGAGCCAGATATGGCCCATGGGCTATAGTTTGCTTACCCCTCATCTAGACTGTTGGGCACACTCAGTGCTGGCTGAGAGAAATCATATTCTTTCCACGATGTTCTGTGCACAGGGACAATTCCTCTTAAGAAGCTGAAAATCTAACTGGGGACATCTGTATCTCTCTTCCTGCCACTGATTTGTGGGGTGATCATGGAAAAGGTTGCCCTTCCTTTCCTGGGTCTTAGAGGTCCCACTTCCATGATGAAATAGTTGGAGCCCCAGGATCTTCTCCCAAGTCACATCTGATGACCTGGTCCTACCATAACATCTGTCCCCAAGTGGTAGTTGCTATTCTCTCTCCCTCCTTTTCTAAAGTCCCCACTATCTGGTTGCAAGATGAAGACAGCATTTACTTATTCTACCCACTTTCGCCCCATGGACAATTTTTTTTTTTTTTTTTTTTACATTTCCAGGGACTCCTTAGTCACTTACACTGGGCAGAATGCCCTGAAAACCCTTCACCCCTGCTGCCTCCTTAGTCACTTACACTGGGCAGAATGCCCACGGACAGGGGCACTGAATCTCCCCCATGCAAGTAAACATGTTGGCAGTGCCAACTCACTGCCAGAGACCAGGACCCCCTAACAGGGAGCTTGCCCACAACTGGGAATGTCTTTAACACCTATTGACAGCTCTTCCCCCATCACTCTGTGCCAAAGTTGAAACAGTAAAAGGCATCGATTTCCCAGGACTGAACTGGGGGGCCAAGGTCAAGGCAAGGAAGAGGTGGGTTGCAGGGCACCATGCAAGATGGGTTTTACATGAAATTATGGTTCTGGCTCTCCCAGTGGCATCTCTTCTGTGCCACCACGACAGACAGCTCTCTGAGAAATGGCAGATTTGTATTTCATTAGGACACTTTAGTCAAAAGATCAATGATGCTTCTCAGAACCTCTCTGCCCATCCACTGGGGCGGGTGAGCCTGGTGAGAAGCCTGCAAAGACCCAGCTAAAATTAGGCAGCTGCCAACAGACACCTGATTCACAGTCACAGAGCATCGATTACAAAAGTGATGCCGGGCTGACGGGCTTTAATCGGCCTCCGTGTTCTGTCTTTGTGGAGAGGGACCTTTGTAATGAAGTGGCTCCCTCTCTGGGGAAATGAAGCTATTTGAGGATAGGCTCAGGATTTGGCAGAGTGCAGGAATGGAGGGATGGTGGCAGGGGGAGGGTGGTCATGGTGTTGGGGTCTGCGTGTGCTTCCTTCACCCAGAGCTTGGCTGTCAGGCTCTGAAGCCCAAAATGAAAAGTAAAGGGCCATCTACCGACTAGCTGAGTGACGCGGGCATCAGCCTCTCTGGCCTCAGTATTCCTCACCTGTAAAATGGACACAACAATGGAATCTTATCAGGGGGTTGTTCTGAGGATTTGGTGACTTGATTGATGCAATCCTATTGGCAGAGGGCCTAGCACAAAGGGAATGTTCTCTATCTGGAGGCTGGTGTTGATGTCTCTTACTGAGCGCCCCTGAACATCAGACACTCCACCAAATATTTTTGTTGCCTCATCTTACATAAACGTCGCATCAACTTTACGAGGAGTGGTTTCCTTTAAACAAACAAGGAGGATTTAAACAAATATTAAAATCTGCTGGGAAATGGCAGCTTTGGGTTTCAAGCTCAGGTCTGTCTGACACCCAAATCCATTTCTATCTCAGCCCATCCTTTCCCTCTCCTGCTACTCCTCCTCCTCCTCCTCATCCTCTTTCTCCTCCCCTTCCCTTCTTCCTCTCCTCTTCCTCCCACATCCACCCAGCCAGGCCATCTGCTCACAGTTCCTTCATCTTCTAGGGCCTCCTCTCCTCTGCCTGGGCACCTGCTGGCCTTTCCCTCCCTCCAGCCCTCATATTCTGTCCACCATCAGGGCACAGCCCCTCCTGAAACCCCCCCCCAATTCTCTGGATGGCAGTGCTGTGTTGACTGACTGCCTCACTGCATCTCACCCAGGCTCACTGCTATGAGGGACACTATGGTTCAGGGAGGAGAGGACTGGGCTTTAAGCCAGACAGACCTGGATTCAAATCCCAGCTCAGCGACTTCCAAGCTCTGTCATCACCATCAATTCATTTAACTGCTGACTCCCAGTCCCTTGGGATAATTATACCCACCAAGTCCACCGGGATTGAATGGGAAGAAAATCAGCCCTGGTCACTCTGCTGAAACTGGAAGTTCCCTAGGTGCAGGCAGAGTGGGAGGGGGTATGAGGAGGGAGGTGGGGGCAGAGTCACCACCACTCACACCTCCATGGTGCCTGAGGTTGTCATACATTTCGCCAAATATTTTCACATCTGCCCCCTTCAGGAACCACGCTGGGACTCTCCTCCCGTCCCCCTGGAGAGACAGAAAGTGAGACCTTCTGGCTAGTTCTGGGCAATGAATTGTGCAGGTGGAAATACTGTGTCACTTCCCTGTTGAGCACCTAATAGTTGGTACCAAACCCACCAGAGCTCTCCTCTCCCCTGGTATGAGAGCTGCACTGTCACCCAGGGTCTGTGGGTGGACATGTTGAGCACAGCTACTCCACCCTGCCCTTGGTAGATTTGTAGGATTCGCAAGAAATAAATATCTGGGTGTTTTAGGCTACTGTGCTTTGAGAGTGTTTGTTCCTAAAGCATAGCCTCACCTATCCTGACTGGTCCAGTGCTCAGCATGCGGAAGGCCTCCAGCTAGGTGCCCTCCATGATTGGCTGTTGAACTAAGGGCATGAGCTGCCCCTCTGATGCTGCTCCAATAGGTCAGGGATGGGGGCAGCAGTGAGGAAGGAAGGAAGGAAGAGAAAGAAAGAAGAGAAAGAAGGAAAAAGAAAGAGAGAGAGAAAGACAAACAGAAAGAAAGAAAGAAATGTACAGAGAATAACAACAAGTGATACAGAAGAGATGTCGTGTAGCTATAAAGAACACAGACACGGGAGCATACACCAGACCAAGGTTCAAGACCTGACTTGGCCACTTTCTTTTCATGTAACTGCTGGCAAACCCCTCTGTGCCTCAGTTTTCTCACCTGTATCATGGGGCTAATATCAGAAACATCAGAAATATCAGGGATGCCATGAAGATGAAACAAGGCCCATACTAGGTGCTCAACAGGGCCTTGGCTCCTAGCTGGATCACAGCAGATAATCATTTTGTGAAGCTGCAGAGATTAAAGCTGACCCGTTTCACTGATGTCCTGGAGGGTGCCATTAAGGGCCTCCTGAGGATAGGGAAGGACCCAGCACCCAGCACCCTGTCCTATGACGCCATCTGCAGCTGTGTCTCTAGCTGTCCCTGGGGAGACACACAAATATGTTTCATGGAGAAAGAGCTAGAACAAAAGAAAAGGGGCGGATGTGAGTGAGGTGCCAGCCAACCGTAGAGAAGGACTTTGTGGAACCCCCCAGTGCTCTGGCTCTCCAGCCTAATCTTCCTGTCTTGGCATTCCAGGCCCCACAAGATCAGGCCCCACCTCTCCAGCCCTTTGCCCCCTGACTGCAGACACCGACCTGCAGCTGCCCCTCACCTGCACTCATCTTCCTGCTTCTGTCCCAACTGTCCACCCAACAGAGTGGCCTTTCCTTTCTTGTCCCCACAGGCCAGCTCTTTACGGTTCTCCAGGAACCAGCTCAGAGAGCCCCTCCTGCCCAGGTCCACCTCCTCAGTCCCTGGAAGGGCTCCACAAGTGTTCATTGTTATTATTTTTAATCAGTTAGTCTGAGGCTCGAATGGAGGCTTTGCCACTTCCTGGTCATGCATTCTTGGGTATGTGACTCAGCCCCACTGGAACCCCATGAAGCCCATCTCACCAGGCTGCTGCAGGGAGCGGGTGACGTCCTGCATGTGAAGTACTATGCCCAGGGCTCAGTCCAGGTGCGGAGCCAGCAACAAGACACCAAGGTCCACCCTGCAGGACAGCCCACCAGCTTCCCAGGGCCTGAGGAGCGGGCATGAGGATTGTTGGTTATTCCAGAAAGGATGTGAGGGGAAGGAAAAAGAAATCACGATCCTCCCGCTCAACTTTGTAAGCAGCATTGATCTGAGGCAGGAGTCACTAGTGTTGCAGGTGTGTTGATCGACGGGGCCAGGACGGGCCTTTCAGGGCGATGTGTGCTGCATACACAATGGGTTCGAAACCTGTCCTATCTGCACATGGATTACAGGGATTAAAGGTATCTGTAAAGCTCTGAAGGATGTGGTCAGCCTCCAGCTGTGTGAGGTGAAGCAGGGTACCCAGTAATGTCAACAGTCCTAAAGGGAAGGCAGTGCTCAGCGTGGCATACCCTGTGTTCCCATCTCCAGGGAGGGATTCAGGCCATGCTCCCCTGCTGAGGCCGGCATTGCAGCCAGAGGAGGGGCAGCAGTGAACACAATGAACAAAAATCCCTGCCTGCCTGGAGCTTACATTCTCTATATTATATTCTCAGCTCCAGAATGTATATTCTCTGAGGTCAGAGGCCAGGTCTGTTTCCCTAGGATACAGCCTTGTGCCTGGCACATAGTAGGTGCTTACTTGTTTAATAAATGAAGTCCTTTAGCTCCCATTCACCTGGCTCACACTCCTGGAACATTCAGACTATGGACGCCAGAAATGACGTAGAAGGTGCTAAGGCCTGGAAAAGGGAAGGGACGTGCCCTAAGCTCCATGGCCAGGTATCTGCCCTGCCAGCACCGGAACAGGAGTGCTGACTCACTCAGGGCAAAGCCTCTTCTGGCTCCTGCTCACACCCCCTCAGCATGTGCAAGGCTGCAGAACAGTGATTTTATTAGAGTGTAAAGACAATTTATTTTCCCCTAAAAATAACTGAAAAATAAATGACTGCAGGAGATACTCAAATGTTTATAAAAGTATTAAAACCACGTTATCAGCATATAAAGTGCGGAAGCATAAATGAGAAGGTTCCAGCCTGCCAGGCGATGACGGGCCCATTCTGCATGTGTCCATGACTGAGCAGGCTTAATAGGCACCCACTAAACTGGGTGAGAAATCCCGTGCAGGAGGGGAGACAGACCCCATAAAATGAGTTTCGGATCCCTTCTCTATTCCAACTTATCAGCAGTCAGAGCAGAAGACAAAATCTACATTGTCTTGTATCAAACCAACATCTTTCGCAGAAAATTCCCAAACCACTTTTACTCTAAGAAGGAAAAATGGCCACTTCTCATGTCAAATGTGACAGGTTCTAAGATAGAAAAGAACATGTTACAGAACAAGAAGGAGAAAAAATATATACTTTATTGAGATTCTACCGTGTCTGACATGGAGATCAGCAGTTTCAACTCATTTTTTAAAATCCACCCACAAACCATGTGGAGCAGGTATTATTATTACCAAAGCCCACCTCGGGGCCTGCTCCATAAATATCTGCTGATATCAAACCCCCACTATTTAAGTGGGCCCATGCAATTCACTCTAGGGCAGAAAACAGCCACTCCACCTAATGGCATCCATTAGTCAAGCGTGACAGTGTCTGTTTCAGCAGTTACCTGCTTGCTTGGTCCCACACCTCAGCAGCTACTGTTTCCCAAGGAAGGACCACCAGCCTTGGGCATCTCTTGCAGGAGGGCAGGCGTGTTCTTGAGTGACAGGCAGTTGACAGAGACAGCACACTGAGCCTCACAGCTGGCTCCAGCCCATCTGCCCTGCTTTGTAGGAAGTGGTGTCAAAATTTTATGGAAAGGGCACAGGCTTTGAGACTGCAGAGCTGGATTCAAATCATACCTCTAATCCTTATGCATTGTTTATCCTTCACTAGTCCCTCTGAGCCTCAGTTTTCTTGTCTGTAAAGTGGGGATAATGCTACCTGCCTTGCAGAGCAGGTGTGAGGATAAAATTAGATGATGGATGCTAAACAATTTGCTTGGTCCTTGGCACTTAATAGATGCTCAGTAAATGTTGCTTTTTTTCCTCCCCTGATAGGAGGAATAATAATCCCCCAAAGATATCCACATGCTAATCTCCAGAACCTATGACTGTGTTATTGATATGGTTTGGATATTTGTCCCCTGCAAATCTCATGTTGAAATTTGGTCCCCAGTGTTGGAGGTGAGGCCTGGTGGGAGGTGTTTGGGTCATGGGGACAGATCCCTTTTGACTGGCTTGATGAAAGAGGCTGGGCCGGGCGCAGTGACTCACGCCTGTAATCCCAGCACTTTGGGAGGCCGAGGCGGGTGGATCACGAGGTCAGGAGTTTGAGACCAGCCTGACCAACATGGTGAAACCCCACTCTACTAAAAACACAAAAATTAGCCAGGCATGGTGGTGCGCACCTGTAATCCCAGCTACTCAGGAGGCTGAGGCAGGATTATCACCTGAACCCGGGAGGCAGAGGTTGCAGTGAGCCAAGATCACGCCACCACACTCCAGCCTGGGTGACAGAGCAAGACTCCATCTCAAAAAAAAAAAGAGAGAGAGAGAGAGAGCCTGGCAACTCCTCTTCTCTCTCCTGCTTCCTTCCTTTCACCATGTGATGCTGGCTCCCTTTCCCCTTCCACCATGATTGGAAGCCCTCACCAGAAGCAGGGGCTGAAACCATGCTTGTACACCCTCAGAACCATGAGCTAAATAAACCTCTTTTCTCGATACATTTCTCAGCCTCAGGTATTCATTCAAAGCAATGCAAAATGGACTAAGACAGTTATATTATAAGGCAAAAGGGAATTTGCAGATGTGATTAAGGTCATGAACTTTGAGACAGGAGACTATATCAATCTAATTTGAGTGAATGAGGTGGGCCCATTCTAATCATATAAACTCTTAAAAGCAGAAGAAGGAAGCAGAGAGATAAGATGGGAGAAGACAGAGGAGAGACTCAGAGAGTGAGAGGGAATCAACCTGCCATCACTGGATTTGACAGCAGAAGACAGGGGACATGAGCCAAGGAATGTGGGTGGCCTCTGGAATCTGGGAACACATTCAGCTGGCAGTCAGCAAGGAAATAGGACCTCAGGATCCTAAGGAACTGAATTTTTTTAACATCCCAAATGAACAAGGAGATAGACCCTCCCTCAGAGCCTCCAGGAGGGAATGCAGCCCTGCCATTTCCTTATTCTAGCCCTGTGATACCTGCACCAGACTTATGGCCCCCAGCACTATTGAGATAATGAATGTGTGCCATTTTTGAGCAGTTAAGTTTGTGGTGGTTTGTTAAAGCAACAATAGACACTCAGTACACCCTTCCTTCTGCCCAAGCTCTCAGGGATATGTTCACCCTTTCCCAAACCTGCCCCTGTCCTTCGTGACTCTGTCCATGGAGGTGCCACAATGCTTCCACCTGGAGAACTCTTACTCACCCGTCAAAAACCCTCTTGCCAGTCACCCACTCTCCACAAGACTCCCATATGGATCCATGAGTGCTGGGCCAGGAACAGGCACAAATGTCCAATGCCCAGCAGTACGTACAGTCTCTGTTCAGTGTTCTTAGAGTCAAACTTCTCCTGCCTTCCTACTTTACTGGCCTCTGTCCTTGAACCTCTGCCATTTCATCCAGCACTCAGCTCTGCTTGGTCTGCTCACATACTTGGTTGGCCCTCGAGGTCTAGGCCTGCTTTGACCAGGTCAGTGCATTTAATTCAGGGCCTGGGCAGCAGCAGATCCGTTGACCAGCAAACCTTGGCCACATTCTCCAACTCAACTTCAGCAGAAATAAAGGAGATATTTTGTGTTCCATGTGCCTGACTTGTGGGCCTTTCTTTCACTTGGTTCCTAATTCAGGTGAGGGAGTGCAGGTGTTATTAGATACACAGAAGGAGCTCCGTGTGCCCCCACTTCTCACCATCCCTGTGCAGCTGCCCAGCTCCCATGTGTCCCTTATGCCACAGAAGGCCACTGAAATGACCTCTTTGCTGCCAGAGTCTCCCTCCCAGTTCACCTGCCCCCAGGTGCCTTCTCAAAAGGCAACTGCCCTGAGCACATCCTCCTGCCGAAAAAGAAACAGGCCAATGAATCCCTGTGACCCACAGGTGACGTGTAAACCCCACACCCAGCACTCAAGGATCCTCCTGCTCTGAGTCTTGCGGCTCCCAACTTCCTGTGCTGCTTCCCTTTCGCAGACACCAATGTTGCAGCAGTCCGGAATGCCGCCCTGACTGCAGGGCACCTGCATCTCTGTACCTCAGCCTCTGCACAGCACTTCGGCCCTCCGTGTCCTCCCCGTTCTCTGCCTGGTGAATCTTGTACATCCTCTAGGACTCAGCCCAGAGGTGACCCTGCAGACCTGACTTTGACCTCTGCCCTGCACCTCCATCAGGGTAGGGTGTCCACTCTGCTCAACAACAACCTTTCACTGTGGTGGTCCATGGAGCCTGAGGGCAGGTGGGGCCTTTCTCCTCTGGACCCCCTCAGGGCTTCTCAGCCCCATCGCAGAGCAAGACCCAGCCCCCAACCACGCGTCATGTGTGGAGTCTTAAAGGCATCACAAACCAGACATGCACAAGCCCAAACTCATGAGCTCCCCCTGCAAACCAGCTCCCTTCTGGGACCCCTCCTTGCTGGGGGAATTGGAGTCCAGGATCGGTTTATACCTGCAAGGTGGCCCAGCCAGGGGTCCTCAGACGCTGATGCTCAGTGGAACCAGCATTCTCACAACTAGACACCCCTAAAGACCCAGCAATGGGCAGAAGAGCCACACTGGCTGCACTGTCCTCGGACCCTCCAAAGCCAACCTATTCGCTCTTTAATAAGGAGCCCAGAGAATGTCTACACAGGCCTCAGGCTGGGACCCAAATCACAGTGGTTATGAATTTCTAATCCCTTTCAAAGGCTCCAGTGTCCTCAGCAAACACAGCGCCATAGATCAGAGCCTCTTGCGTCCCCCATGGGCTCCTTTCTAAATCAATAGATGAGAAGTCAGGGGAGCCAATCAGGGTGGGCCAGAGCACAGGGCGGGCCTGCAGGAGGTGGATGGAGGGTGGGTGGTCTTGTGGATGAGGCACCTCGCTGTGGCACTCAGGTCAGTAAGTGCCCTTTGCTGGGCAGATTTTACCACGGTGAGCCACATGTGGCTCAGATACTGGGAAGAAGTGTCTTTGCCAGCTGTTAAGAGGCCCACTGGATGGGCACCAATCACCAGGGCTGGCCAAGCCCCAGGGACAGATCCCAACAGGCCTGGGTTTGAGTTTGGCTCTGCCATCCACAGATGGAGTGGCCTCGGGTGAGTCTCATCACCTCTCAGAGCCTCAGTTTCCACACCTGGATAGGTGTGGGTGGAGTGGGAGGGGGAGGAGTAGGAGCTGGGCCCCACAGGGGCTTGAAAGCAGCTCTGGAGGTCTGGGTCTTTGCTTTAGGAGCAGGAGGAGCCCCTGAGGGGGTTTAAACAGTGGGAGGACTGGAGGGGTTTACATCTCAAACAGATCACCCAGGACTTTGATCTCAGCCCTGCTGTGGCTTGTGGGGACAAAATGGTAAAATGCTGCTGAAAAGTTTAGACCAGTGACGGTTCCAATCAGCTTCCAGGAAATGGCAGTAAATGTTTCAGGGTGGAGGTGGGTGCAGTGAGAGGTGGACCCGTGGACCCTGCAGCCCTGCCAGTCTGAGCATGTTACTCACATTTCACTGTGTCACAGCGCCAAGTGAGACAGGTGTTATTACAACTCATTTTACAGGAGATGAAACTGAGGCTCAATCCTGGAATGGGAGGGACCTTCGAGGTGTGCCTCAAGGCCCACCTACACCCCTTTTACAAAAGAGAAAACTGGGGCCCAGAGAAGGGCAGTGGATTGCCCGTAGCAAACCGTCCAGTTCAGTTCCATTCTAGAACATTTAATAAAGACCAAGCTATCATCAGGGACTGAGAACACAGAAATGAACCAGGCACAGCCCCCACCCTGAAAAAGAATTCCTGTCTCTTAGCAGGGAGAGAGAAGCAGAAGTCCTAATATAAATCAGGAATTACAATTTAACATGAAATGAACCAGGCACAGAAATGATGCAGAGAAGAGATGAACTCCATGTAGGTCTGGCAGGGGTAAGGAGAGATAAATCAGGGAAGGATGCCGGGAGGAGGTGGCAGGGCTAGGACTGGAGGCCTGAGCTCCTCCCTCCCCATCTGCTTCCCTCCAGCCTCAGGGAAGGAGGGGAGTCACGCAGGGCCGGGGCACATAGGGTCTGCAGGCTACATCAGGATTTTGGCATTCATCCAAGAGCAATGAGGAGACACAAAAGGGTTTTAAGCCAAGATATAACACGGTTGGACTTTAATTTTCAATGCATCACTTGGAACTGGAGGAATATAGTCATCTCTGCTATTTTTTCCCTCTAAAAACACTTTTCAAATTGTCAAAAACAAAAATGAAATGCCCTGTAATCTCACCTTGAGACATTTATTTCTAGATTTTTTACTTACCTAAATAAACATGTCAGTTTTACATAACAGGCATGTGCACATACACATATGTATTTTAAAACCCCTCTAGTTGATTTTTTCCTTAACTGTTGCTGAGCGCCTACTATGTGCCAGGCACAGTCCCTGGGACCCAGCAGTGAACAAGGCTAATGAAGGCCCACTGTGCTCAGCAGCTCCCAAGTCCTCAGCAGGAGTCCTGGTGCCCACAAGCAGCCACAAGCAGCCAGACACAGCATGGGCTTCCCAGGGAGACACGCCTGGCGTGGAATCCAGCTCTGCTCGGCCACACACATGCTGGGTGAACTTGGGCAGGGGCCTTTACTTCTCTGTACCCTATGTTCCCAGCTATTAAATGAGGACTATAATCCCCACCAAACAGAAACAGAATGAAATGAGCCAGGAAAAGCAAAGCCCTGAAAAGTTTAATGACCAGAGGTCTCCCCCTGCTCCCCTGGCCCCTCCATGATGCTGTCAGAGCTCCAGCTGTGGGCGTCTTTCCAGCACCATCAGGATGTAGTTGAAACGTGGAATGGACGATGCTGGGCAGTCGGTTCACCCAGTTCCCTTTGAGTCCCCATCCCTTGGCCCAGGGTGTGATAGGAGCCTCTCGTTGATTTCAGCTGGGCCGTCCATGCTCTGGCTCCCAGTGTTCAATGTCTCCTGAGGCCTCTGAGGCAAGAAGACACAGGACGGGAGGCTGGAGAGCCAGGGAGATGAGGGGCTGGGGTCTAGGAGACTGAGGGGCTGGGGGGCTGGGGCACTGGAGGACTGAAAGGATGAGGAGATGGGGAGCTGAAGGCTTCACAGGAGGAGGACTGAGGAGATGGGCGGCTGGAGGGCTGAGGGGCTGAGGGGCTGGGGGGCTGGGGGGCTGGAGGGCTGGAGGGCTGAGGGGAAGAGGGGCTGGGGAACTGGGGGACTTAGGGGCTTGGGGGCTGGGGGACTGAGGGACTAGGAGTTTGGGGGACTGAGTGGCTGGGAGGCTGGGGGACTGAGGGACTGAGGGGCCAGGAGGCTGGGGGACTGAGGGACTGAGGGGCCAGGAGGCTGGGGGACTGAGGGACTTGAGGGGCCAGGAGGCTGGGGGACTGAGGGACTGAGGGGCCGGGAGGCTGGGGGACTGAGGGACTGGGAGCTAGGGGACTGAGGGACTGGGAGCTAGGCGACTGAGGAGATGAGGGGCTGGGGGACTAGCTCCCGCCCCACTTAGGACCGGGGTCTCAGGGAGGGGGCAAGTCTTGGCCTTAGCAGTGAGGAAGTTGGGGGCCTGGCTGGGAGTAGAGAGGATTGTCTGCTTTCAGCTGCACAGAGAACTAGGAATTCCCACCTTCACAGGGGAATCCAGAGAAGAGAACAGTGGTGGCAAGGGGCCTTGGAGCCAGGCAAGGACAGGGAAGGTCCTCCACCAGCCACTGCTCCTGTGAAGCCTGGCAGGGCATTAGGGTGAGCGGCCCAGCCCCTCTTGCTGTTCCTGGTGGAGCAATGGGATGGGAAGTGAAGGAGAGGGAGACTGTTTTGTCACCATTTGAGCTGAGAAGGTCGTAGAACCTCGGAGCTGAGCAGGTCTTAGCTTTTGCTCCTTGGGTCCAGGTCGCTGCCTGGAATCCCCCCAGGGTCCAAGGATCGTTGGACGGGCACAAGGAACACAGCAGGGCACACACAACACTATGCTTATCCTCAGAGCCAGGAGTGCTCAGGAGTGGGGGCCGTGTGTACCCAGAGAGCCTAAGGCTTCCTGTGGAAGCAGACACTGCGGGCTCCAGCCCACTGTCCAGGCCACACCCAGTGTGGCCAAACCTCCTGATTTTTCAAGAGAAAAGGAAATTAGATTTTTGCATGTAAAATCTGACTTTTTAAACTTGGCCAACTCATTTGATTTTTTTCAAAAGGCATTTTAAGGGGGAAACAAAGCACATCAGCCATGTGGATGCATCCTGCCGGCCGCCCCTCTGCAAGCCCCGACCAAGTCAACTCACAGTGTACATGGCAAGTATGAGGTTTCTTTGTCAGGGGTCTTATGTGAAGTCCAGGACAGGACAGAGGGAGTCTCTCTTGCTCTCTCTTTCTCTCTGTCTCTCTTTGTCTCTTTCTCTGTCTCCATCTCCCTCTCTCTCTGTCTCTCTGTCTCTTTCCGTCTCTCTGCCTCTCCCATACTTGGCATCTCCTCTCTGCCTCTCACTCCAGTCCTCCACCTCCACCCCCTCCTTTCTCTCCCTCCTTCCTTTCAGTGACTGTGTTTATTTTCAGAACCTTGAAAGCCTTCCCACGCCTCTGACATTTACTCTTTGGAATTAGAATATTTTGTATTTCTTTTTCCCAAAGCAAGGCTGCTGGGTAAGATTTCCCTGGGGTTCCTACCTGCCCTTCTGGAGGTGAAGTGCTGGAGCCAAAGCTGGCATAAGTCAGCCTAGCACTGACTGCGTCAGCCAGCAATTATTAGGCACCCACTGTGCACCAGGCCCTTCTCATGAATTATCGCGTTCAGTCCATGTAAGAACTCTGGGAGGGTTGGTGGTACCATCTGCACATATCAGATGCATGAACTGGAGGTTAAGTAATGAGTCTGTGCTCCTTCAGCAAGTAAGGGACGGAACACGGATAAAACTCATACTTCTCTCACTCCAAAGTCCATTTCTTTCCTCTGTGCTCTGCTTGCAGGGTTCATGGGTTTACTGCTGTATTGAAGGGCATGCAGCATTTGGGCAAACCAAGAATTTGGGAGAGGGACATTCCAGACAGAAGGAACTACAAGAACCAAGGCCCAGAGTCAGGAATAGAACCTGTTTGAGGGGCCAGTCAGTGAGGCTGGTGCAGAAGCTTCAAGCCCTGGAACAGGAGAGGATGGGCACAGCTGCGGAGGCAGATTCTGCTTGTGTAGGCCAGGGTTCTCTGGTTGCAAGTGACAGAAACCTTAACTCATCCTCACTAAACTTAAAAGGAAATGCATTGACTCTAAGTGGGAAGTCCAAGGGGAGAAGGGGCTCAGAGGGAAAATGTCCTCCTCAGTCAAGAAGAAGGAAGAGAAGAAGGGGGAGGGGGAGGAGGAGGTGGAGGAGGAGGAGGAGGGAGAGGACGAGAAAGAGGAGGAGGAGGAAGAGAAGAAGGAGGAGGAGGAGGAGAAATAACTAACAGATCCCATGAATAAGCACATACCAAGAGTTTTCTTTGTTGCAGGCATTACTCTAAGCATTTTATATACATAACTCATTTATTCCCATAATTCTATGAAGTCCATGTTACTGTCTCCAGTCTATAGATGAGGAAACTGAGGCTCAGAGAGGCTAAGTAACTCCTTCAGAGCCACGGCCAAGCCAAGGTTTTGACCAAGGTAACCTGGCTTCACAGTCTGAGCCTTCACCACTGCACTGCACAGCCCCAAAGCAGGACTGTCACTGAGCCTCATCAAGGTCCACCTCAACCACGAAGCTGAGTGGCTCCCTTCAGTAGGAGAAGAGCCCTCAAATGTTCCTAAGCAGGGGGCTCACATGATCAGGTCTGTGTCTGAGAAAGAGCACATGGAAACAGCATGAGGGCAGGTCCTGGGGGGCAGGAGGTCTAGGCGGGAGCCCACAGGGACCTGACACGGGCAGGGCAGTGAGGAGCAAAAGGAGAGACTCATGTGAGATGCTTGTTCATCTCCCCTTGGCAACTTGCCTTTGTGCTGGTTGTACAGCCGCAAGCTCCCAGCCTAGCTCTAAGGGTGCACCTGCTTTGGCATCCTTTGCCAGTGATCCTTGCCTCCAGAGGGAAGCAGCCAGGGAGGGCCCCGCCTATGCTCCCCAGTGCCTGGCCATAGGAGCAGGCCTGGCTGCAGCAAGGGCCCCCAGCAGGCTCTGCCCAGCATGGATGGAAAGCACATGAGCTGCCTGTGCCCTGCCGCCCTGTCCTCCCTCAAAAGAAGAAGGTAGGCAGAGGCCAAGGCTTCACTGGGGATCCAGCGGGTGTCAGGAACACAGCCTGTCTCCTTGCGTTCTATTCTGGACATTGGGCAGAAGGCTGGTTGGCTCCAGGTAAGATGGATGGAGCTGCTCTTCACAGGGTGACTGACTTTGCTGGAAACAGGAAGGTAAGCTGCTGCCCCATTTGGAACCTGAGGGGAAGCAGAGAACAGAATCTGGCTCTGGAGTGGGGAGAAGCAATTCCTTTCCACTGGCAGCATGGGGAGAGGCAGTGCAGACCACTGTCATTCTTCCTCATTGTCACCCACCAGGGAACTCCAGGAGGCTCTGATCACCAAACACGGGTAAGGGCCATGGACCAATGACATCCCTTTCCTCAGCTCCCAAGTGACCAACCCGGCTGTGCTGCTGAACTCGACCATCTCTTCTCATCATGCCTTGCCTCAGCTCAAAACCCATCACCGATGGAATAAAAATAAACCCACCCAGCACTCAAGATCTCTGATGATATGGCCCCATTTGATCATCCTGGGAGTTCCTGCCAGTTGTCTGGGCTCCAGCCAAATCAAACAACCTGCAGTTCATTTGTTCATTCATTTTTCCATTCATCCACAAACATTAATTGAGTGTCTATTATGTGCCAGGCTCCGTTGTTAGGGATACAGTACAGCAGTGAACAAGACAGGCACAATTGCCCCCACCCCAGGGGAGAAGACAGATGTTCCACAAGTAAAAACTGCACCTCATTCTAAAGCCCCTGCCCCTGTGCATTTACTCTTGCTGTTCCCTTCAACTAATCCATCTATTGACCTATGTATCACCTATGTCCATGTAATTCTGGACACATAACTATAATTGAGGAAACTCAGGCCCAGACCAGACAGAGACACTGTCCAAGTCCTGCTCCTCTTCCTTCTGTGTCTGCATCCCAGAGATGGCCCCAGCACCCCAGGCCGAAAACTTGTGTGTTGCACTTCCTTTCTTCTCTCCTCTCACTCTCCCCTGAAATCAATCAAGACCTGTTAACTCTAAATCCTGACTCCCCTCCCCTTCTGCTCTACTTCTGCACTGTGCGCTCTGTCCTGGTCCTCTGGGCCAGCCTCCATCCTGACCACACTGTTCTCAATTTCTCCATCCCCAATCGTGCCCGCACCAGCAGCTTGAGGGGGCTCTAATGCACAAACATGACCGGATGATTCTTCTGTTCAAAAGCATTTAATGGCCACCCAGAGTGATTCCCAAACTCCCCCACATGGCACCCAGGCCACCCAAGACCCATCTTCCATTTACTTCTCTGACCTCTGACCTTGCCCCTCCCTATCACAGACCATCTCAAGGTTCCCAGTGCACCAGGTTCCCTCCTCCGGCCTCTGCTCATGCTGTTTCCTGTGCCTAGTGCACTTTCTACTTTTTCAAGGCCTTGCACAGGCATCAGCCCCTCTGGGAAGCCTTTCCTGATCCACAGTATGGGTTAGATCCTCCCATCATGTACTCACTCACTACACCGTCCCTGCCCTATCAAGCCTCCCACTTTCCCCACCCTCTCCCACCCCCATGCTCTCCTCCAACACTGCTGGCCAGCCGGTGGCTTTGCTCCATGCAGTGATTCAGGGATCCAGGCTCCTTTTATCTATAGTTCATGGCTCTGCCCTCCTCTAAGACCTCAGATCCGTCTGCTTCCCCTGGCAAAGGGAAAAGAGAGAGTGGAGAAAGCACACTTGCTTCTTAATGACCTTGGCTCAAAAGAGACACACACATCGCTTACCCCAACCCACCAGTGAGAACTGGTCATGTGGCCCCACCCAGATGCAAGGGGAGCTGGGAAGTATAGTTCCAGCCTGTACAGCCCCTTCCCATCTGCATCTCTGCACAGTCCCTTAAATCTGTCACTACCTTTTGGTCATCATTACTGCTTTAGTTTGCCCAGGCTGCTGCAATAGGGTACAACAAACTGGGTGGCTTAAAACAACAAAAGTATTCTGTCTCAGAATCAGGAGGCCAGTGGCCCAAATCAAGGTGTGGGCAGGGCTGTGCTCCATCTGAAGATGCTGGGGAAGGATCTGTGCAGGCCTCTCTACAAGCTCATGGTAACCTCAGACATTCCTCGGCCATCTTCTCCCCATGTCTCTTCACATCATCTTCCCTCTGTATCATCTCTGTGTCCAAATTTCTTCTTTTTATAAGAACCTCATTCATGTTGGATTATGGCCCACACTAATGACTAATGATCTCGTTTTAATTGGATTACCTCTGTAAAGGCCTTATTTTCTTTCTTTTTTTTTGAGATGGAGTCTCGCTCTGTCACCAGGCTGGAGTGCAGTGGCATGATCTCAGCTCACTGCAAACTCTGCCTCCCGGGTTCAAGTGATTCTCCTGCCTCAGCCTCCCAAGTAGCTGGGACTACAGGCACGCGCCACCATGCCCAGCTAATTTTTGTATTTTTTAGTACAGATGGAGTTTCACCATGTTGACCAGGCTGGTCTCGATCTCCTGACCTCGTGATCCACCCGCCTCGGCCTCCCAAAGTGCTGGAATTACAGGAGTGAGCCACCACGCCCAGCAGACCCTATTTTCAAATAAGGTCACATTCCAAGATACTGAGGGTTAGGGCTTGAATATATTTTTTGGTAGTGGCAGGGACACAATTCAATTTATAATCATCATCATCTCCACTTCATTAGCTACACCGCTGCCATTTCTACCATCATCATCAACTACATCTTCTGGGGTCCTGGTGGAGGGTGGAAAGGGAGGTGGTTAAGAGTTCAGGCTTTGGGTCAGACAGAAGTGGATTAAAGTCCATCTTTCCATGGGCTAGGACTTCTTTCTTAGTCTTCCCAGAGGAGGCGATGCCCATGCGAGGTCTTGAAAAAGTAGGAAGTGGCCAGTGGGAGACAGAACACGCATCACGGTAGAAAGTGCAGGAGCAGGGCCCTGGGAGAGAAGGCCCCACCCGCACGGGGGAAGGGAGAGCAAGGGAGGGAAAGGTGCTGAGGAAGGACAGCAGCTCAGAAAAGAGTGTTTCCAGCTGGTCTTCAGCAGTACAGGTTTTGAAATGTGATTCTTGAAAAGCAACTCAATTAAAATGGAAATGTGTTATGATGGGTAAAACAGGGAAAAAATGGAAACCCCATATCCTTTCAAGACATATTTTATGTCACTCCTGAAAGGAGATCTCCTAATAAAAGTGGCCCAAAGCTCTAAGACAATAAAGATGAGCACGCCAAGCTCCAGCTGCAGTGATGCCAGCATAACTATAGCCGACCTCTGTCAATCTTGGCTGCTCTGGGACGCAGCCAGAGAAGAGGAGGTGCCTCACACTGAAAATGAGGGGGCTGGGAGGAGCCAGGAGCCCCACTTGCCATCAACTTGCTGAGTGACCCTGGGGAAGTCACTTATAGGCTCCACACCTCCTTTTCCTCTCCAACCTCCGGCAGACACAGCCCAACCTCCCTTCCCAGCCTCACTCCTTGGAGTAGTCCATACGGCTGAGCAGGGAAAGAAGAGAACACAAGAATTTATCAGCACTGCAGGGGCCCGGGCTGTGGTCCAATGTCCACCTTCCGCAGGTGTCAGTTACCGTTTCCTGTGTCTCTGCTGAGTGCCCAGCCCTGTGGGAGGCCTCGGGACCCAGTGCTCACCTCCAACATCACCGAGCAGGAGGCAGCTTCCTCCATGCAGCGATTCAGAGTCTGAAAACCCTTCCTGTTACTCTCTCTGTCTTTGGGGCTGTGGGACAGGCACTGTGCTGAGTGCTTTGCACACAGTGATTCAGTCAACCTCATGGCAACCCTATGAGGTCTGCACTGTTATGTCCCCATTTCACAGACAAGGAAACTGAATCTCAGGCTGGTTAAGTATTTGCCCAGTGTCACCTAGTTAGTGAGCTGGGATTTTGACATAGGTCCTCTGGCTCCAGAGTCAGTACCTCCAGCCCCTAACATTCATGCTAACATCCCTCTCATAATGAAAATAATAGCAACGGCCAACATGTACTCAGCACTTAATGTATGCCAAGTGCTGCACTAAGTACCTTACAGCCTTAACTTCCCGAGTCTCACATCTGCTCTAGGAATCAGGTATTATCATTAATCCCATTTACATTCAGAGGAGTTAAGTAACCTGCCTAATGTCACATAGCTGGCACTTTTCAGAAGAAAGATTTGAACCTAGAGCCTTCCCGTCATATCACAGCCCCACTATTCTCTGCTCCTCTCCAACCACGGATATCAAGAACCCATCACAGATAAAGAGAGGTAACATTTACGGAGCATTTACTAAGTGCCAGGCACATACCTTAACCCAGGGCCTGACATGTAGTCAACACTCAAAACACATCTGTCAATGGGCTCACTTCACATCTGGGAACTCATTAAGGCCCAATAAAAGTACCCAAGTGGATCTAGTTTCCATTTTGTAAGAAGGGAGACTGAGGCTTAGAGAGGTTAAGTGACTTGGAAGAGGTGGGGTTAGGGTTTGACAAAGCTGGTTGGTTTGCAAGACACTCTCCAGGTTGGACCAGCCTCTCCCCAGTCTCACCCCATGGAGCTGGGTAAACATAGAGAGAAAGGGTCTCATGTCTCACAGCCTAGCTGACCAGTGATGGCCTAGTGGTTTTGCCAAGGTCTGAGGCTGGGAGCCACCGGCTGCCCTCTGGGTGAGAAGTCCAGTTATATTCATTTTAATGCTCATGTAGCCAAACAAGAGCTTATGAATCAGCCCCATGTGTGCTCAGAAGCTGCAACTGTTGTGTTTACTCCAATCATGCTTCATCCCCCAAAACTCCCTGACCCAGGCTGGTAGCCCCCACTCCAGTGGGGTCCAAGTCTCTGCCACGACATCTCCCTCCAGGCCTCACCTGGCCACAGCTCCTACACCCTTGGGGAGAAGCGACGATCCCTACCCTGTTCCTGGCAGCTCACTCGATGGTAAAGTCCCCTCTCCTGAGCTGGACTGTGCCTCCAGGAAGTTCCTCTTGAAGGCCTGGGCTCTGCGTCTGGGAACAACACAGAACTAGTAGAATCCCCCACCCAACAGTTTTCAGACAACGCCAACCATGTCAACAGCACCAACACCGCTAAGCTGACATTTATTGAGCGCTCCCTGCCTGCCAGGCACCATACAGAAATATTCAGTCTCATTGTCTTTCAGCCTCTTAACATCCTGGGAGGTACAGGCTGTTGTTATTCAGTTGTACAAATAAGGAAACCAAGGCACATAGAAGCTAAAGGGTCTGCCCAAGACAATGCCAAATTGAATGCCCAATAAACACCAGCTGATGTTGCCCTCTCCTCCCTTCCCCGCCCTTGGATCCTACTGAGGTAGTGCTAGGGAACCTTTCTTCATTCTCCTACAATCCTAGAATGACCCTTGGGCTACAGAACCAACCAAACCTGAAACCTCATTCACCCCTGGATTCTCGTCATGTGTACTGATGAATGTCATTACTATATAAGCCACTTTGAGGTGTGGCTTTATTTACTTGAAATCTGAGCATCATTATAGATATGAAGGCCATGATAATTTACAGGACTGATGTGATTGCGAAGAGATTATCAATGAAGTACGCACAAAGCCAGGAGAAAATAGAGACACCAACGTGATTCCGAATGCACACTATTGCCACCTCCTACCCATTTCTCATTTCACAGCTCTGAAAACATGTTTTGCACAGGACACCCCCTCCCTAACCCTCTGGCACGGTTCTGATGAGACCCACCCTCTGCACATGAGTAAACTAAGGCTGAGAGATGGAAAGTCACTGGACTGAGATAACTCCGCGAGAAAAGGGAAGGTCCCAGAAGTGGACCCAAGTTGTCTGATGCTGAATAGTGAGCCTTTCCCTACACTGTGATGCTCAGTTGTGCCTGGCATCAATGTGTTGCCTCTCAACTCCAAATCTAACCTCCTTCGCTCTTTTTTGGTTAGCAAAGCTAGACCCTGTAAACATTTTTCCTTTGCCAGTTGGCTTGATGGTAATCTTTGTCAATAGAGGGTTCTGGAAGGAAACAGCAGGAACATAGCAGTGGGGAGCATGCTTTCATGCCTGCTTCAGGAGTGCTGACTTCCAGGCAGCACCCAGGAGGAGACCCAGAAAGCACACCGAAGGGCCTGCACAGCCAAGCTCCAGCCACCGTGCTTCTCGCCACCACCAGACTGGTTCTGGAGACCCCTCTAAACCATACCTCGCAGCAAGCTTCCCCACCACCTGGACCAGCTCTAGCTGAGCCCTGAAGCAACTCTCTTGGCCATTGGCAGAAGACGTGTCACGCCTTCTGAAGAAATCTGAATTTCAGCATTGGCGGGGAGTGGTGGAGAGGACTCTTCTAAGTTCCTCCTTCTTTCCCAGCTCACTCACCCTTAGCCCTAGGGGTAGCAGATGCTTTCTGTATTTGCTGTTTCTAGATCCTTCATATTCTATATCCTCTTAGTAGTTTACTAGTTAATAATTCTTAAAGATATTAAATTTTTTCTGTTCTAATTTGTGACATGGCTTCTATCTCCTGATTGGATCCTTACTGATACTGAACTGATGCCAAGAGTGCTCCCAGGAGACAGACCTTCAAAGGCAGCATCTTGATATTGGTTTGGTCATACCCCTGGACTTGAGCACAGTGCTAGCTCCTTGCTAATGGGAAGTGGACTACTAGTAACTCTCAGCAGGCAGTGGGTCACAATTAACTGAATCATCTCACCACGGTTGATTGTGATAAGGTGCCAACTGAAGGAAGCACCTTGGAGCATGAGGTTCCCTTCAACAGGGGCACTGTGGCAATAATGACGATTTCAAGAACTGGGGTGTGTGATGGATGCTCCTGGATGCACTAAATCATGTACAGAAATAAGTGAAAAGCTCAGTTCCTTAAACTCTTAGCTCATATCATTATCTGAGAACCAGAGGGATCCCATGACAACCCTAAAAGAATTTATTTTTATAGCCACAGGACAGATATTGCTGAAAATCAAATACAATTTAATTGTGTGGGTTACAGAATGACAATGTCAATTGAATTCACTTATCAGATGAATCCCTCCTCCTCCTCCAAAGAAGTGCAAATGAGAGATGGGAACTGAAGCAAAAGCTTCTGGACAATGCTCCCAAGAGGGTGGAGGTTCCTATTTCAAGGGTCAGTGGGGAAAGGGGGAAAGGGAGAGAATGGTATCTCCATTACACACACCATTAATAGAACATCAGTATGGCTACTGACTGCAGGAGCAGGTGAGGTCGGCTGAATGCCTTCCCGGGCCAACCCAGCTGAAGTGCACCCTTCCCCTCCCCTCCCCTCGAGAGGGCACACTGGAACCCAGGGAAGAGGTAAGGCAGGCAGAGTGTCTGCCGGGCTCCTGGGAGAACCCACCCCAGGCCTTCCTGGAATGGGGGTGAATGGTTTCCCACAAGAGAAAGTGCTTCAGCTCTTTGTGCCCTGAAAGGATTGATCTTTCTCTTTTTATGCCAAGGTTCAAAGTGCCCAATTTAATACACAGAAGATTTTACACTCAGTTGTTAGACAAGAGTGAGGTCAGTAAGGGCTAATGGGGACCATTTCCAACCACAAATGTGGTCACAGCTGCTGCCAAGGGAAGGGCTTTAGCAGCCATGGCCTGTCCGGTACTCAGGCCTTGACAGTGAAGGTTTGCGTCAGATTCATTGTGGCAGCCAATGCTTTTCTCTGGATTATCTTTCCGCATAGGCTGCTGTGGATCTGGCTGTGACCTGTCCAAATTCAGATGTTTGGGATCCCAGGAAACAAATTGGTTGAGGAAACCAAGCCACTACCACCCCCGCACCCCGGTGACAGAAGCACCTTCAATACGGACAGCAAAGAATCGCAATGGCCTTGGCAATTTCCTGGAAGTAGAGTAGGATCTGGGAGATTGCCTGACTGCGGGGCCTAAATCTCCCTGCTCCAATGCCTTCAAAGGCTCCCTGCAGCCCTGGTTAGAGAAACAGAACGTCTCCTGGGCCCAAGCTTGCCCCAGTCTCATGTCACCCCACTGCTCCTCACTTTATCTGCTCCAAACACACTTGCCTACTGGCCTTGCTGACCTGCCAACCCAGAGCCATTGCATATGCTATTAATTTTGCCTAGAATGCTTTTTTCCTTCCTCTTACCTGAGAAACTCCTCTTCCTCACTTCCTCAAGAGAGTTTTCCGTGACCACTTACTACAGCTCTAACTGTTCACGCATTTATGATTTATTTCTGATGTTGCCTGCTCCCACTGTAGTCTAAGCTCCAGGAGGGCAGGAACCGTATCTGATTCTGCTCTCTGTTATATCTCCAGCAGCTAGCACAGTGACCATTGCAGAGTGAATATTTAATAAATATTGAATGAATGAATGAATGAACAAGGAGACCAACAGTAGTCACCATAGATAGATAAGCCTCTGCCAATGTAAACATTAACTGATTATCTAAATATTCCATGGTCTTGCCAGCTTGAGGGATCCCAGAGCTAAGACATGATTCAAGAGAGCACTGTGGGAGATCCAGATCAAGGCAAGAAAAGAACCACATGTCAGTGCCAAGGTTGAGAAAGATGGAGAGGAAAAGGGGTTTTGGGGGTGGGAGGAATGGTGAAAAGGGCAAAATGGGCCCTTCTCCTTCCCATTCCCACTGCCAGTTCCCAGAAACACTCCCTTTATCCACATTCCTGAGTGGGGTGGGTCTGCCACTGCCCATCTCAGTAGTCTCCTGTCTTCCTTTAGAAACTGAACCTCAAATTGCAGCCTTGTAAATCGCTGCTCAGAAAAGACAACATTTCCCAAGTCTGAAAAATCTACACCTCAGCCCATTCCCCCTGCCTTGAGTTGGGCAAAGCCAGACCACAGAGTGGGGGAAGGGGAAGGGAAGGGACACTTATGGGGCCACTGACGGGAAGGACAGTTTTGGCTATCCGGCTCCTGCCCATCACACCCTCCGAGAGAAGCCTCTGGGCAGGGCTCAAGGACCCAGTTCTTACTGCAGGGCCCGCTCTGGCCCCTGTCACCAGACCTAGAGGAGTCATCAAATAAATCCAACATTTAGATAAGGGGGTCGGGGTGGGCTACTGCAGCTGACATTTTCCTGAAATCCAACAGCAATAAAAGAGAAAAATGGGCCAGCTCACTCCAGATAACCACCGCCAGAGAAGTAATTACCCTACTTCTGGTCCTGAGCGAGGATACTGGCGCCAGAGGCACCTGCACAGGTAATTCATCAGCCCTAGATTTGTGGACAGAGTCCGCCCTCTAGTTCACTTGAGACAATGCTATTTAGATTTTGCAAAGATTATTGCTCTTCTCTGCCATCCCTGAGTGGGGAAGCAGGCTCCTCTGTGAATCCACTGTGAATACTGGCCTGCTGGTGCCAACTCAGAAGACAAATCCTCACACGTGAGCCAGTTGTTTCCAGCTTCCTGAGACCTCCCCAGGGCTTGGTTCCTCCCTCTCCTTGTCATGGAGCTGCTGGTGTGACACCAGGCAAACAAAGAGCCCAGCTTTGTGCTCATAAGGGATGAGGCTGTGTCATATAGAAAGTGCCACAAGCCTCTGTTTTCTCATCTGTAAACTGGGAATAAAGGTGCGAGATGATGGAGGCTCTCACTTTCTCTGCTGTTTGAAATTGTTTTAATGAGCATATATTTCTTGGTTTTTTTTTTTTTTTTCTGAGATGGAGTCTCACTCTGTCACCCAGGCTGGAGTGCTGTGGTGCGATCTTGGCTTGCAACCTCTGCCTCCTGGGTAATGAGCATATATTTCTTTGGTATGGAAAAAACTAAGCACAGTGAAAAGATAAATCAAATGAAGGGGCTGGGCACGGTGGCTCACACCTGTAATCCCAGCACTTTGGGAGGCCGAGGTGGGCGGATCACAAGATCAGGAGATCGAGACCATCCTGGCTAACACGGTGAAACCCCGTCTCTACTAAAAAATATAAAAACTTAGCCGGGCGTGGTGGCGGGCGCCTGTGGTCCCAGCTACTCGGGAGGCTAAGGTGGGAGAATAGCGTGAACCCGGGAGGTGGAGCTTGCAGTGAGCCGAGATCACGCCACTGAACTTCAGCCTGGGTGACAGAGCGAGACTCCGTCTCAAAAAAAAAAAAAAAAAAAAAAATTGAAGATAGAAGCAGGCACGCCATTGGGTTGCAGTAGGTGCTTAGGACAACCCTGCACAGGGCCCAGCTCACACAGAGCACTTCATGCCTGTGACTGCCAGGCCACTCTGGTTGTTGCTGTTAGAAGTCAGAGGTCCTGGAGGCTGGCTGGCCAGGACAAATGAAAGACCTTTTCGTGGATGGGCGTGGTGGCTCATGCCTGTAACCCCAGCACTTTGGGAGGCTGAGGCAGGTGGATCACCTGAGGTCAGGAGTTCGAGACCAGCCTGACCAACATGGTGAAACCCCATCTCTACTAAAAACACAAAAATTAGCCGGGTGTGGTGGTGCATGCCTGTAATCCCAGCTACTCAGGAGGCTGAAGCAGGAGAACCACTTGAACCTAGAGAGGCGGAGGTTGCAGTGAGCTGAGATCACGCCATTGCACTCCAGCCTGGGCAACAAGAGCAAAAAATATAAAAAAAGGGAGGAAGGAGAAAGAAAGAAGGAAGGAAAGAAAGAAAGAAAGAAAGAGAAAAGAAAAGAAAACAAAAAAGAAAAGAACTTTTCATGCCATTTCTTATCCCTGAAGTCCCTGTCTGTGAGTCACCTTGGGGTTGGTGACCCTCGATGTTCACCCTTCCGGAAGACAGGGGGTGGCTGCAGAGGCCCCTTCCTGTTCCATGGCCCAGTTCCTTCACTCATTCATTATTCATTCATTAATTCATTAATTCATTCATTTAGACAAAAGCAACATTTATTTAGACTGTTTAGCACAGTCTTCCAGGAGCCCTATGCCTGCTGGGTGAGGAGCACACAGGAACAAGTAAGTCTGGTATAGCGGGAGGTGTGGAGGAGCTTTGGGCAGGGCTTGTCTGAAGCTGCCCTGGGAGGTCAAGGAAGCCTCACAGACATGACATTGAACTCAGCAAGAAGGGCAAATAGGAGTTTGTCAGGGGACATAATGGGAAGAGCACTCCAAGTAGAGGGAATAGCATGTGCAAAGCTCAGAGGCTTGGGAGCATTTTGGTCTCTTCAAGGAGGAGCACGTGGTCAGGATGGCTGGAGAATGGGGTGTGGTTTAAGGGGTAGAGCAAGAGATGAGAGATGAGGATGGAGATGCCAATGTCTGGGATCCCTTCTCCCTGTTTCCCCATGAATGATGCTTGTAGAACTTCTTTCCATGTCTGAGTTCAAGTCCCAGCTCTGCTCTTGATCTGCTATGTGATCCTGAGTAAGTGGCTTCACCTCTCTGAGCCCCAGTTTCTTCAATGATGAAATGAAGATAAGACATATCTCATAAGCTCATAAAAGGAGTCAAGGTCTCATTCATTCATTCATTCATTCGCTCATTCAGCAAGTGTTTATCAGGTGGTTCCTCTATGCCCAGCTCTATGCTAGACACAGGGCCACAGCAGAGGACAACATAGTCCCGGCCTCATACAGCAAACAATCTCATGAGAGACTGCTATGAGGACATAACTGAGCCAGACAGGGGGCCAGGGATGGAGCAAAACAGATAGAGGGACCAGTACTTGTAAGTGTGGCCCATCAAGATGTGCTTAAGGAACATTAATTAGGCTGGTGTGGCCAAGGCAGCTGAGTGAGGAGGAGAGATAAGGAAGTGCACTCATAGGGGTGGCCAGGGGCCAGGTCATGGGGCCTTGGAGACAGAGTTCCGGACCATGGATACTCCTAAAGGCAAGGAGGATGTTTGAAACCCTGAGCCTGTTACTGCTGCATTTATTCTGAGCCCCTAGTAATCCATGGCTGATGTGACCTGCTGTTGCTGTGGTGGCTACTGGTGGTGACCCTAAAGTGACCCTCTGGACACAACCACACTGGCCTGGCCACTGGGCGAGGAGGCAGCTGCCAGGGAAAGAGGTAGGAAGGACTCCCACTGTAGGAAGGAGCATGCTTTCTTCTTGGGGCCCTGCCACCCCATTGTCCTCTGCCCATCCTTTTTCCTCCCTGCCCTTTGAGGCCTCTCTATGTCCTTGTCCAGGGGCCCACAAAATAAATAAGCACAAGACCAAACAATTTTGAAAAAGAATAAAGTGAGAGCTGGGTAAACATAGAGAGAAGGGGTCTCATGTCTTACTTTACAGAATAAAGTAAGAAGACATATACTATTCAATTTTAAAACTTACTATAAAATCACATTAATCAAGACAGTATAACATTGGCATAAAGATAGGCATATAAATCCATCTACAGGAAAGGAATTGAGAGTCCAAAAATAATCCCTTAAATTTATGGTCAGTTGATCTTTAACAAAGATACCAAGACAATTCACTGAAAGGGTAACTTTTTCAACAAATGGTGCTGAGGCAGTTGGAAAGCCACATGACCATCAACCCTCACTTTATACCAGACACAAAAATTAACTCAAAATGGATCAATGACTTCAATATAAAACCTAAAGCTATACAACTTCTAGAAGAAAACAAAGGGGTAACTCTTGATGACCTCGGGTTAGGCAAAGAGATCTTAGAAACGCCACTAAAAACATGATCTATAAAAGAAAAAAAAATCAGTAAATTACTCTATCGCAATTTAAAAATTTTGCTTCAAAGAACACCATTAAGAATATGAAAAGGTAAGCCATATACTGGGAGGAAGTATTTGTAAATCATATATCTGGCAAAGGACTTGTCTCCAGAATATATCAAGAATACTTACGACTCAATAATATGATAAGATGACAAAAAAATTAAAAATGGGTGAAAGACTGGAGTAGACAGTTCACCAAAGAGAGTATATGAATGGCTAAGTAACTCATAAAAACATGCTCAACTAATGAATTAGTAAATGCAAACTAAAGCCACAATGAGATGCCAATACATACCCACGTGATGTCTATAATTTTCAAAGACAACATCAATGTTAAGAATGCGGTGAAAGAGGAACTCTTGTATGTGTTTTTTTTCATAACAGTGACTTTATTCTTTACAAGTGGATGATACCAGACTTCAAAAATTGGCAAATTTTTCAAAATAATTTTTCTTTGTGTTTGGAAAATGTGGTCTCATTTTAACATCACTTTTTTATATTTTTTTAAAGTTTTATTTTAGGTTCAGTGGTACAGGGGCAAGTTTGTTATAAGGTAAACTCATGTCACAGATTATTTGATCACCCAGGTACTAAGTCCAGTACCCAATAGTTATTTTTTCTGTTACTCTTCCTCCTCCCACCTTCCACCCTCAGGTAGGCCACAGTGTCTGTTGTTTCCCTCTTTGTGTCTATGTGGCACTCTCATATATTACTGTTGGAAATGTAGGAATGTAAAAATGATACAATCACTTTGAGAAAACAGTGTGGCAGTGTCTTAAAAAGCTAAACATAAACTTACCATTAGACCCAGCAATTTCATGACCAGGAATATACCCAAGAGAAATGAAAATATATGACCATAAAAAGATTCATACTCAAACATTCATAGCAGCATTATTCATAATAGCCAAAATGTGGGATCAACACAAATGTCCATCAACTGGTAAGTGAATACACAAATGTGACTTTCATCCAATGAAATATCTCAGCAATAAAAAGGAATGAACTACTGATACATACTACTGAGGATGCACCTTTAAAATGTTATGCTAACAGTCCAGATGCAAAAGACTACATGTAGGAGGACTCTCTTTATATGAAATGCCAAACATTTAAAAAGCAAATTTATAGAAACAGACATGAGACCAGCGAATGCCTGGGATGCTGGGGAGTTGTGGAGGGTGGGGATGAAATATAAACGAACATAGGGGAACTTGTTGAGTCATAGAAATGGTCACCACTGGACTGTGATAGTGGTTGCACAACTCTGTAAGTTTATTAAAAGTCATTGAATTGGCTGGGCGCGGTGGCTCATGCCTGTAATCCCAGCACTTTGGGAGGCGGAGGTGGGCGGATCACCAGGTCAGGAGATTGAGATCACCCTGGCTAACACGGTGAAACCCCTTCTCTACTAAAAATACAAAAAATTAGCCGGGCGTGGTGGCGGGCGCCTGTAGTCCCAGCTACTCAGGAGGCTGAGGCAGGAGAATGACTTGAACCCAGGAGGCAGAGCTTGCAGTGAGCCAAGATCGTGCCACTGCACTCCAGCCTGGGCAACAGAGTGAGACTCCGTCTCAAAAAAAAAAAAAAAGTCATTGGATTGCAACAATTTTTTGTTTCATAATAATTATACACATTTATGGGGTTTGTGCAATCTTTTGATAATGCATACAATGTGTAACGATCAAATCAGGGTATTTAGGATGTCTATCACCTCAAACTTTTATCATTTCTTTGTGTCAGGAATATTTCAAATCTTCTCTTCCAGCTATTTAAAAATATACAATATATTGTTGTGAACTATAGTCACCTTCCTGTGCTATCAAACACTAGAACTTCTTCCTTCTAACTGGGTTTTTGTACCATTAACCAACCTTTCTTCATCACCACCCCCTCCCCCGCCAAACTGTACTTTATAAATGGCTGAATATTATTGTTAATTATATCTTAATAAAAATATTTATTTAAAAATACTACATAAGTATGCCCCACAGATATGGCTAAATGAGGAAAATGGTAAGGAATAAACACAAGTTCTCTGTCTTCTCTTTCTCTCCCAGCTTTTGCTTCCTTCTAAGAAGAGACAGGAGATGGAAAGCAGCCTCAGTGATTTGCATCAGTCTTAGCATGAAGGCAAAACTCCCCTGCTCATAGGATAATGGCAGAACTCCAGCATGGCCAGGCCCTGCTCCTCCTTACCCTTACCTTCCACCACATTCCCACCCCTTATTTCCACCCTCAAACACACTGACCTTCTTTCAGAACAGCATATTGGCATAGTCCCATTTCACTTTCTGTCCAGCTAACTTCTACTCAATCCTCAGACCTCAGCTCAGTTGTCTCTCCCTGGGTAAGTCTTCCTTGATTTCCTGGGCTAAGTCAAACTCCTCTACTCATTGATATCATAGAGCTCACACCTTTCTCCTTTATATAACTTATCACAACAGCAACTTTTCCTTTATTTGAGACATCATTTGATTAATGTTAGCCCAGTCCCTATGAAAATAGGAACCATGTCTACTTTGCTCACCAGTGTATCCCAGGGCCCAGCACAGTGACTGGCACAAAGCAGATGCTCAGTTACTTGTTAAATGACTTGCTGAAAGTTAAAATTCGAAACTTCTTAAGATTAAGTGATTGTAGCACCCAAACTTTTCTCATTTTTAGATGTAATAAGCCATCAAATTATGCAATTATGTCCCTGAAATATGTCATGTGTCAGAGAGCCAAATACTACAAAACACTGTTAAAACCTGATCTTGTAGTTTGTAGTTTCATTACTTAAGGAGTTTTTTTCCTCCTCCTAGCAAAGAAAAAAAGGAGAGAATATACAAATTACCAATATCAGAAATTAAAGAATGGTCACCACTATTGATCCCATGGACATCAATAGGATAATAAGGGACTAAGAAGGAAATAACTCTGCATACACAAATTGAATAACTTAGATGAAATGAACAATTTCCTTGAATGATACAAACTGCCAAGACTCACAGAAGGCCAGATAACCTAAATAGTCCTATATCTATTAAAGAAATTGAATCAATAATTGAAGACCTTCCAAAAAAGAAAACGCCGGGCCCAGATATATTTACCAATAAATTCTACCAAATATTTAAGGAAGAAATATTACCAATTCTCCAGAAATCTTTCAGAAAATAGAGGCAGAGAGAACATTTAACTCAGTCTGTGAGGCCAACATTATCCTAATACCTAAACTAGATAAAGACATTATAACAAAAGTCAGATCAATATCTCCTATGAACATCATAGACAAAAAAATCATCAACAAAATATTCGCAAATCAAACTAATTGTATATGAGAAGAATTACACATGACAACCAAGTGGACTTTATTCCAAGTATGCAAGGATAGTTCCACATTTGCAAATCAGCCAATGTAGTCTACCATATCAGGAGGCTAAAGAAGTCATATGATTGTATCAATTGATGCAGAAAAAGCATTCAACAAAATCCAATACTCATTCATCATCATCAGAAAAAAAAACAATTCTCAGCAAACTAGGAGTAGAGGAAAACTTCCTCCACTCAATATAGAACATCTAAATCCACAGCTAACAGCATATTTAATGGTGAGACTAAGATCGAGAATAAGGTAAGGACATCCTCTCTTGCCACTCTATTCAACATTGTACTGGAAGTCCTAACTAGCACAATAAGACAAGAAAAAGAAATAAAAGGTATATCTGTCTTTATTCACTGATGGCATAATTGTTTATGGAAAAATCCTAAAATTCTGCAAAAAAAACCTCCTAGAATTAATAAGTATATCAAGGTCACAGGATACAAGGTCAATATACAAAAATCAGTTGCTTTCCTGCATACCATCAATACACATTAGAATTTTAAGTATTTTTTAAAATACCATTTATAATAGCAATGAAAAATGAACTATTTAGCTATAAATCTAACAAAATAGGTACAGGATCTATATATTTAAAAATTCCAAAACATTGATAAAAGAAAGTTTTAATGATCTAAATAGAAGAGATATTCCATGCTCATGGATTGAAAGACTCAATATTCAATTTTTTCCAACTTGATACATAGACTCTATGCCATAACAATCAAAATGCTACTAAAATATTTTATAGATACTGACAAACTGATTTTAAATTTATATAGAAAGGCAAATACGTATTTGCCTTTCTATATTGTATTGGCTAGAATAGCCAATACAATACTGAAAAAGAACAACGTTGGAGGACTCACACAATCCATTATCAAGACTAACTATAAAGCTACAGTAAACAAAACAGTGAAAATTAGACACACAAATCAAGAGACCAGAATAGAGAGCCCAGAAATAGACCCACACAAATATAATCAACTGGTTTTTTCACAAAGGAGAAAAGCAATTAAAAATGGTGCTTAAACAATTGGACTTCCATATGCAGAAACAAAACAAAACAAAAAAAAGAACCTAGGCACAGACCTTACATCTTTCACATAAATTCATTCAAAATTGGTGACAAATCTAAATATAAAATACAAAACAATAAAATTCCTAGAAGAAAATGTAGGAAGAAATCTAGATGACCTCGGATTTTGCAATAAGTTTATAGTTACAACACCAAAAGCATGATACATGGGGGAAAACTGACAAGTTGGAGTTTATTAAAATTAAAAGCTTCTTCTGTAAGAAAGACACATTTTAAAAATGAAAATATAAGGCAGAGACTGACAGAACACATTTGCAAAACACATATCTGGTAAAAGATTTGTATCCAAAATATATGAAGAACTCTTAAAATTCAATAATAAAAAAACAAACAACCTAATTTTAAAAGGAGCAAAAGATCTGAACAGACTCTTCACAAAAAAGGTAGCAACTAAGCACCTGAAAAAATGCTCAACATAATTTGTCATTAGGGAATTGCTAATTTAAACAACAACAAGTTAACACTACACACCTATTAGAAGAGTTAAAAGCCAAAAAGAACTGATGATGCCCGTTGCTGGCAGGGATGTGGAGCAACAGGAACTCTCATTCATTACCAGTGGGAATGTGGAATGGTACAGCCCCTTCAGCAGACAGGTTGGCAGTTTTTCACAAAGCTAAACATAGTCTTACTATAAGGCTCAGTAGCCATTCTCCTAGGTATTTACTCAACTGATTTGAAAATTTATGTCTCCACAAAACATCCATACAAATGTTTGTAGCAATTTTATTCATAATTGCCCCAAACTGGAAGCAACCAAGATGTCCCTCAATAGGTAAATAAACTACGATACATCCATAAAATGGGATATTATTTAGCAATAAAAATAAATGAGCCGCCAACCCTTGCAAAAACATGGATGCATTTTAAATACGTAGTTCCAAGGGAAAGGGGCCTATCTGAAAAGGCTACACCTCTATGATCCCATTTACATGACATTCTGGAAAAGACAAAGCTACAGAGATGATAGATCAGTTTCCTCAACACACGCACTTGCACATCTCAAAGGCACCTCAAACTTAACTTGTCAAATATGGAACTTGGTCTTCCCTTCTATACCTGGTCCTCTGTTGTCACTGTGTCTGTGGATGGCACCTCCACCCACTCACCCAGTTACCCAAGTTGGACACTCAGGAGTCACCCTGATACTTCCCTCTCCCTCACCTCCAACGTCCAGCCTCTCACCAAGTCTTGATGATACTATCTCCTAAATATATCTTAAATCTGCCTGCTTTACTGCTTTTCTGTGTCCACTTTCCTACATCCAGCTCATCATCTCGTCTGCATGACTGTGTCATAACCGGTATCCCTGCAGTCTCTCTGGTCACTCTCACTCCAGTGCATTCCCCACTCATCAGCCACTGTGATTTTGGAAAAGCAGTTCTCATCATGTCATCCCTCCATGTACAGATATTTCAATAGCATCTAGTTTCCCTTGAGTTAAAAACAGAGTTCTTTGGCCTTTCAAATCTCATATGGCTCAGCCTCTGCCCATCTCTCTGGGTCATCTCTCAGCATAATCCCTGTCTCCACCCTGGGCTCTGGCCTCACTGGGCCTTTGTACCAAAGTGATAAAGTTCCCTCCTCCATGACCAATGGTTCCTGACTCTTCACTCTCACCCATCTCAGCTGCACTCAAAGCTCATCTACCAAAACCCATCGTTTTGCAGGAAAACAAACAAATAAAAGGAAAGCTATCACTGCAACATGGCCGCAAGGATTCACAATCCCCAAACAATAGAGGTATAAGCAGGTTCTAAAATAAAAAGGACAACTTGAGGGTGAAATAGGGCAGGGTGTGTGCCTAGTGGGGTTCCTGAAAACTCTAAAAAGGTGCTGCTTACTCCTCATCTGCCTTCTCTGGGTGTACCTGGGACTTGTTTTCATTAATGCATTTTTCATGGTAGCTTCAAAAACCATCCTGTCAATATGTTACCCAATGTTTTTCAAAAAGCTACTCTTTGGTGGAATATGTCCAGTAATAATAGAAGTTGGTAGCCTAGCTATTCCCTCTCCCATCTCTCAGCTACCCTTCTGTCTATAGTCGAGCCCCTTCTGGCTACCCCTTCAGCCTGGGAGACGAGGAGCAACTCTTCATTCTGAACTGCTGGTTCGATTTGCTTATGCTTAGCCTTGCCAAATTGCCTGTGGCATCAGCTCCCCAGGTAAGTTCTTCTTAAAAGCTTCCTCACTGAGAGAGCTGACAGGGTCAGTTTCCTTTTGAACACATATCTTTTTTTTTTTTTTTTTTTTTTTTTTGAGATGGCGTTTCGTACTTGTTGCCTAGGCTGGAGTACAATGGCGCCATCTTAGCTCACTGCAACCTCTGCCTCCCAGGTTCAAGCGATTCTCCTGCCTCAGCCTCCCGAGTAGCTAGGATTACAGGTGCCCACCACCACACCTGGCTAATTTTTTGTATTTTTTTAGTAGAGACGGGGCTTCACCACGTTGGCCTGGCTGGTCTCAAACTCCTGACCTCGTGATCCACCCATCTTGGCCTCTCAAAGTGCTGGGACTACAGGCGTGAGCCAGCGCCCGGCCTGAACGCATATCTTAATCATCTTTGCTCCCCCACAGTGCCACAGTGCCAAGCACAGTGTCTGATTTTAGTAGTAACGTGAAGATACTGGTTGAATTGGACAAAACTTGAAACAGAAAATGAGCACATTTTTTGCAGTTGCACTGGAGTGCTAAAGTCAAAATAAAATATAAGGACAAATCTCTAAATTACGCATTTCATTCGGGAATCACAGAATTGCCATTTGAGGTATACACACATACTGGAGTGGTACATCCAAAGAAGAAAGAGAAGGTGGAAGGTTTTATTAGAAAGAGAAATGTGCCAGGCACAGCAGCTCACACCTGCCTTGGGAGGCCAAGGCAGGCGGACCACTTGAGCCCAGGAGTTTGAGACCAGCCCGGGCAACATGATGAAACCCTGTCTGTACAAAAATATAAAAATTAGCTGTGTGTGGTGGGGCTCCCATGTAGTCCCAGCTACTCAGGAGGCTGAGGCAGGAGGATTGCTTGAGCCCGGGAGGCAGGGATTGCAGTGACCCATAATCACACCACTGCACTCCAGCTTGGCTGACAGAGCCAGACCCTGTCTCAAAAAAATAAAAGAGGCCAGGCGCGGTGGCTCACGCCTGTAATCCCAGCACTTTGGGAGGCCAAGGCGGGCAGATCATGAGGTCAGGAGTTTGAGACCAGCCTGGCCAACATGGTGAAACCTCGTCCCTACTAAAAATACAAAATTTAGCTGGGTGTGGTGGCAGGCGCCTGTAATCCCAACTGCTCAGGAGGCTGAGGCAGGAGAATCTCTTGAAACTGGAAGGGCGGAGGTTGCAGTGAGCCAAGATCATGCCACTGCATTCCAGCCCAGGCAACAAGAGCAAAACTCCATCTCTAAATAAATAAAGAAAGAAAGAAAAGAAATGTTATGTATTGTTTTGAAAGAAAGCTCATTGGCACTAGAGAAACTTTTGGGAGCTGTCAAGCTCTGATTGGTGACTGATGGTGGTAGGTAAAACAAATCTTAGAGTCACAGAAGGTCATTTCAGCAGTTACTACATAAAATTGGTCTAAGGGTTACAGTAGTTTGTTTCAGCAGCTGGGCTTGCAGAAAATTCAATTTTTTGGGAATTGGAGCTATGTGCCCCAAGTGTTTTATTCCCCTGGTCTCCTGACTCTGATGTAGCTGGATATGACAAAAATTTGTATAATCAGCTTTCATATTTCCCCCTTTTATCAAGATATTTATTTGGAAGCATCACTGAAGCATCTTGAAGTCAAGCTTCATTGTCCCACTGTACTGGAATGGTCCTGTCCCAGTTTCTGTCCCACAACGGGGAGAAGGTACAGGAATCTATGTCAGGGACCTAGGCTACATTTGAGGAACAAAAAGTCTAGAAGGAAAAATTTTCTCAGGGCAGGCTTGTCTGGGGTCCAGTATTGAGTTTCCTTATATTAGTCCCATGGGTATTAGCAATCATTTTAAAGCATTGGGCTAACATTATCCTATTGGGAGATCTGGCTTTACAAAGATTAAACAGGCAACAAGAACAAAGCTTAAGGATTGTGATATGAAAAAAATAATTAGCGACAATGTAATACATTTAGTTTGTATAAGGGTTTTGAACCAAGAGCCCAAGGCTGAGGGAAACTAACTAAGCAAATCAAAAGACTATGAGGGAACTGAATGAGACCTGTTGTAGTTGAGTTTCATTTTATGACTGTGTTGAATTAAAGCAGGGATGGCCAACTCTATAAGAGCAACTACTAGCACAATTTTAATAATAAGTTGTGTTAGGCATACTGTCAAAATTACCCACTAGATAGATTAAAGGATTTGCAGCAGGGTGTTGGGGGTGTCAGGTTCTGTCTAGAGAAAAAGGTAGGCATTAAGAGGAGTTAAGAGTCTCATTATAGGCCAGGCACGGTGGCTCATGCCTGTAATCCCAGCACTTTGGGAGGCCAAGGCAGGCAGATCACGAAGTCAGGAGTTCAAGGTCAGCCTGGCCAACATGGTGAAACCCTGTCTCTACTAAAAATACAAAAATTAGCTGGGTGTGGTGGCACATGCCTATAATCCCAGCTACTCAGGAGGCTGAGACACGAGAATCACTTGAACCCAGGAGGCAGGGGTTGCAGTGAGCCGAGACCACACCACTGCACTCCAGCCTAGTGACAAAGCAAGACTGCATCTCAAAAAAAAAGACAGTCTCATTATAATATGAAGTCGTGTCCCACCACCTTGGGAAAGGCTGTCTACAGTATGAAAATATCAACTTCCTATGTTGGTTTACAGTTTGAATGTCTCTCGTTATGGCACTGGGTCGTTTAGTGAATTTCTTTATGTGGTCCATACATCAAGCACAAGAATTGTTCCTTAAAATTTAGTTTAGGCCAGGTTCAGTGGCTCAAGCCTCTATTCCCAGCACGTTGGGAGGCAGAGGCGGGTGGATCACCTGAGGTCAGGAGCTCGAGACCAGCCTGGCCAACATGGCGAAACCCTGTCTCTACTAAAAACAAAATACAAAAATTAGCCCAGCATGGTGGCACGTGCCTGTAATCCCAGCTACTTTGGAGGCCAAGGTAGGAGAATCGCTTGAACTTGGGAGGCAGAAGTTGCAGTGAGCCGAGATCTCACCACTGCACTCCAGCCTGGGTGACAGAGCAAGACTCTGTCTCAAAAAAAAAAAATTTTTTTTTAGTTGTAGCTTACAAGGCTTCGGGAACAAAGTAGTTCCTGTTTTTAATCATTTTATGGAAGAAAGTTGGGTTGGAGGAATCTAGAAAAACTCAGAATTTAGTCAAGTCCACAGTTAGATAATGAAGACTTGAAAACAGTACACAGAGCTACAAGCTAATAACTGATATATATTATAGCTTTTCTTGAGAAATACAATTTTTTCTCTATATGTTGATTACAAAGGAATCTCAGATTTTAAAAATCACTTGAGTCTAGCAAGCTAAACCAAGGCAGACTCTATATTTTACCTATAGTCTTAAGGTTCCTGGGCATGCCAGGAAGTGACAATTCTTATTTACTCACTGTAAGGCTGAGAACTCTTGAAGTCAGGCATTACACGCATATTTTAAAATATGACATTTCAGTCAAAGCCTTGGCAATATAACTAATGTCTTCAATTGTATCCTACTATAAAGAGAGAGCAGATTTTTACTGGACTTGTGTAAATAACCATACTGCCATAAGAATACTCATGAATAGATTCTAAATTCTGAAGGAATCCAGTAGAGATAAAAAGCAAATGTTTCCAATTTGTTTACAAAAGTATACTTTACCAAATTGCTGTAAACTATAGTTAGCTTAAGAGAGAAAATTTTTTAAGTCTAGAAAACAGAATAATTCAGTAAAGAACCAATAATGTTTTAAATAAAAGTCATAAAAACATTATATTTATCAATCTCATGTAGCTAATTTTTGTTCTGCTTGATCTTGATTAGTATTGTATGCACCCATCAGTTTATTAGAGCTTTGAAAAACATTTCATTTAGTCCATTGATTTTAAAGGTATTATAAACTTGTATTTTAAGAGTATTTGTTAGAGTCTTCCATAAATCTTATTGTAAATGCCTTTAGAGAGGAATTTAAAATGATAAACTACGGATGACAAAAACTTAGAATTGTCATGGTTAAAAATCTGATAGAAGTTCATTGTAATTAGAAATTGACAAGAAAATTTAGTTATTTTGTGGCATACAACACAATATCTAGATTTATGACTGATGACATATTAGATTTCTAAGAATTGTATATAATTTTGGAACATTTATATCAATAACATACCCATAAACGTAACTGAAAGAAAATCTAGCATCACTCATCATTTGACAAAGTTTTCCATATAATTTATCAAATAAGCCTAGTCATTTAATATATCTACGAGATGAGAGATGCATTCTTTGAAGCTCTCCAGGGGCCCAACTGGAAAATTCCAAAGTTAATTCTAGGTCAAAGAGATTTAATTTAGAATTTGATTCTGGGAAAGTTTGTCAAAGATGCCCAAAGGCTCAAACATTTGATCAAAACAAGATCGCAGGTCACTGAAATAATAGTCATTCATTTAATCAGAGTCATACCCAAAAGGCTTAAAAATCAATACAGAAAGTTACAAGAATTTTTAAAACCTTAATTCTTTCAGACCTCAGCTTTCCTAAGTGATCAAAAATCTAATAAAGATAACACTGAAAGTTATCTTGATAAAATGTAAATGTTTTGTTTTCCAGGCCAGTTACTGAAACAGTAAAGAAAAATCTTTTGCAGTGTGATTGTTTCTCCTTATGGGAAGCCCATTTAGACAGCCTGGAAGTTTAACTTGGTGAAAAGGTACTTGAATTTCATGAGACACAGGAAGAATATGTGTGTAAGGTTAAGAGTGTACACTATATTACAGAGGAATGTAAACAAGAAAACTAGTACCTTAAGCAGGGGAATATATGGCTCTTAGTAACAGCATGGAAACTTTCACAGTGTTATGAAACAATTCAGACACATCAAGAAAAGCCAAGAGTACAAAATTAAATTACACTGAAGAAAAACATTGTTTTTCTGGGCCTTTAAGAGAAACACTTCAGCATCAGGCCATAACACCAGTGTTAGAATCAGAGAAAAAATGATCGGAGCTGATGAAAAAGTTGAAGGGGAAAGTTATTATCCTGGGCCTTCTCAAGAGAAGAAAGTACAGAAGGCAAAAATGTATGACCTGAAAATTACATGCAGTGAGATACAGCAAAAGTTGAACTTCTGAAATAAGAAACTAAAAACCTTCAAGAGAAAAACTCTCCTTCAAGAAATGAAATTTGCATTCTGAATGAAAAAGATACCATTTTTAATTTGAAACTAGGAAAATTAAATGAAGACCGTAAAACAGAAAAAAGCTACAATTAATTAAAAATCAAAACCTCAAGCCAAGTGTGGTGGCTCCTGCCTGTAATCCTAGCACTTTGGGAGGCCAAGGTGGGTGGGTCACCTGAGATCAAGAGTTTGAAACCAGTCTGACCAACATAGTGAAACCTCATCTCTACTAAAAATACAAAATTAGCGGGCATGGTGGTGGGCAACTGTAATTCCAGCTTGGGAGGCTGAGGCAGGAGAATCGCTTGAACCTGGGAAGTGGAGGTTGCAGTGAGCCGAGAGCACGCCATTGCACTCCAGCCTGGGCAACAAGAGTGAAACTCCGTCTCAAAAGAAAAAAAAAAATCAAAACCTCTTTACATTTTGCTAAAAGCAGGTCAATCTTTTAAGAACATCTTGTTGTTTAAACATAGGGGACCATATTTTTAGTTTTATATTAATTTATTTTAAATATCAAAACTCAATCTTTAGGAAGATTTATAAATAATTCCCTTTTAATTATAGCCATTGTGATAACACACATAATTCATCTTATAAATTTATCCTTTAGAAGCTTTATCATGACTTACTCAGACCTTTGATGACATGCTTAGACTTTCTTCTTTGTCTTACACTTTTTCTAAAAAACCAGTCATTTTATTTTAGGACAAAAATGTATCAAAAAATGTTTTTATACAAAGTTATTTTAATTTTTAACCTAAAAATATATCTTTAAATCTATAACTTTCTTTATATCTCTCTCTCCTACTTATGATTTACTTTATATCTTAATTTTATTGGTTAAATACATATTTAAATAACCCCCAACTTAGACAAAATATTTTTCTTTTTAATAAAAAACACATTTTATGTTTTTCTTATAATTTTGTATGTATTAATACACCCAACTATATTTAGTCTTTTTATGAAATTTAAGAAACCAAGAACAGATCTATGTTCAGCAATTTGTTTCCATTTTTTATCTTATTTTTAGAAATGACCCACTTAATAAGTACCTATTATTTAACATAACTTTAAGATTTCAAAGTACATAAAAAGTCTGTTTATAAACATTTATCTCATTTACATTGACTTAATTTATTTTTAATAATTTACTCAGACTACTTATTAGAACTGAGATATTAGACAAAGCTACTCATTATTTCAAGCTATTTTTCTATTAACCATTTTCACAGCCTACGAATATCTGATATTCACCTAAGTAAGAACCTTAAAGTTAAATATATGGGTACTTTAAGGGGGTGGAACAAGATGATGGAAGAGAAGTCTCCACCAATCATCTCCCTCTCAGAAGGACACTAAAAGGCATTTGAGTTAATTACTATATATTTTATATGAGCACTCATTTATTTAAGCCAATCTGAATAGAATTCTTCAAAAGATTTCTGGCCAACTATGCCAGATTTTACCATGTAGGCACACATATAATACATGTACATATACACAAGCACACCTAAACATATATTAATACATACACGCAAAAATTTTACAGCTTTCATTTTAGAATTTTAGTCATGAGACAGAAAAACACACAAAACTCACCAGTTTATAAAAGACAGTTGAATCTAAATTATATTTCTGACAAAATGAATTAAGGCTAAACTAAGATCTTTTTCCTAATAAGCAATCTTATAAAGGCTTTGAACCAAATTTTAATTAAAGCAATTTGAGTCATTTACCAATATACTGGATTGGACAAAGAATAGTTAACTGTGAAAATGTGACTGAATTATGCAAGGAAGCCCAAAAGATGAGTGTTATTATAACAAGATCTGTAGAGTGTTCTCTTGGTCTCAATTCCTCATCCTTGATAACAAGAGTGTTGCCCTTCCTTTTACTACAGAGAGATTTCCTTTACATGGGAATTTCATCTTTTGCTTTTAAGAAACAGCACAGAGGTCAAAGTGATTTTCTTTTGTGTCTACTGGTTTTAATGTGTCTTTATTTAAATAAACAGTATGTCAGAATAGTTGAGGAGTTTTTGAAAAAAGAGAGTTTAGCTTAGAGAAAGATAAAGAGGAAGAGATGTAGAATGGAGAGGGAAAGGTTTTGGAAAGAGAAAAGTCTCAGCTAGAATTGAAACAGTATTTTTCAGTAAGGCAGTCTTTGAGTCCTAAATGTGTTTTGTAGTCTGGACATACCAATTGAGATATGCATCCTGTCTAGACTGTATGATTTTATAGCTACAACCTTTTAGCTCAGTTTTCAGAAAAACAGACTGTTTGAATGATCCCTATAATGTTTGAACATGTCACCCACCATCAAGAGTCCCAGAAGTAGGAAACACTCTTGGCATGCCGTTGAACTTTGAGAGCCCATTTGTAAATAAATGTATCTAAGTGATTCAGTTTAATGGTGAATACACAAATGACAAACTAAATCTAAGCATCCAGATGAATTGGAAAATAAGGTAAGTAATTACCAAGAAGGATGATAAGCTGTCTTCAATGGGAGAAAAAATCCCTTTAACCAGGCCTCACAACCAGGAGGAGGAAGACCGTTCCTAACCAATTCCAAAGTAAAACCAAATTCAGCCAAAAGAAAATGGAAGTCTGATCTGAGAAAGACTAATCAAGGGGTAAACAGGTGACCCATGGAAGAAAAGGGGGCTCAAGGGGCCCGAGTATGGATACCTCATGCCATCATAGTTCCAGGGGCCATTGATGTCTCCAAGGTGAGTCTGCTTTGAAACCCACTCCTGACATCCAATACGTCAAAGTCAAAATAAAATATAGACAAATCTCTATATTAAACTTTGGGGTTTTTTGTTTGTTTTTTTGTTTGTTTGTTTCTTTGCTATAGAGTCTTGCTGTCACCCAGGCTGGAGTGCAGTGGCACTATCTTGGCTCTTCACAACCTCTGCCTCCTGGGCTCAAGCAATTCTCCCACCTCAGCCTCCTGAGTAGCTGGGATTACAGGCATGCACCACCATGCCTGGCTGTTTTTTGTATTTTTAGTCTACTAAAACAGGGCTTCACCACGTTGGCCAGGCTGGTCTCAAACTCGTGACCTCAAGCGATCCGCCTGCCTCGGCCTCCCAAAGTGCTGGTATTACAAGCACGAGCCACCGCACCTGGCCTAAATGTTTTATTTGAAAATCACAGAATTGCAATTTGGGGCATACACACAGACCAGGGTGGTCTTCGGTATGTCTAAAAAACAAAGAGAAGTTTGGGAGTTTTATTAGAAAGAGAAATGTTACTGTTTTGAAAGAAAGCTCATTGACACTAGAAAAGCTTTTGGTAGCTGACAAGCTCTGATTGATGAGTGATGGCTGTAGGTAAAAGTAGTCTTAGAGTCCCAGCAGGTCAATTCAGCAGTTACTGCATAAAACCAATCTTAGGGTTACAGCAATCTGCTTCACTAGCTAGGCTTGAGGGAAATTCAATTCTTGGAGCTAGTGCTATGTGCCCTGAGTGCTTCTTTCCCTGGCCTCTTGACTCTGATTTAGTTGGGTATGACTAGAATGGCCCAATTCATATAATCAACTTCCACAGAGCATAAAAGAAATGTGTTTATAAATCAAAATCATTTTTGTAGGCCCCTAGAGAGTGCAGCATTTCAAGGAAGGCTTTGGCAAATCTTTTTGTAAAGTGTGGAATTGCTTCATTTTGTAAATAGTTCTTACTTATAAGGTTGTTTCACACTCAGACGTGTGTGTGTGTGTGTGTGTCAGAGAGAAAATTATAAGGGTGATTAATATGTTACTTTTGTGAGAAGAAAGGGAGTGAGGAATGGAGGAAGGGAGGAAGAGAGAGGAAGGAAGCAATAAAGCAGACAGAAGAAAGCAAAAAAGGAAGGGGGAAAGAAGGGTGGCAGGGAGGGAGCAGGAGCAGTTGGATGTAAAAGGCTTGAAATCAGGGAGAGATAAGGCTGAGATGTAAATTTGGGAGCCATGAGTATATGAACAAAATGTAAAGACCCAGGATCTGGTGACATCCCCAAGAGAGTAAGTGAAGATAAGAAGACCAAGGGTGGACCCCTGGGATAGCACAAGGTTTACAAGGCTAGGAGCCAAGGATGAATCAGCAAAGAAAATGGAGGAGGAGCAACAAGGAGGTAGAAGAAAAACCAAGAGACTGTGGAGTTCCAGGTGCTGAGGGGAGAGAGAGTTTCAGAGGGGAGGAATGAGCAACTATGCCAAATACCAATAGGCCAAGTGCCGTTGAAAGTTGACCATTAACCCAATGCTGAGGTTGTTAGTGACCTTGCCAAGAGCATTTGTAACAGAGTGTGAGGGGTGAAATCTGGGTAAAGTGGAGTAAAAAGACATTGGGAGGAGAGAAATTGGAGATAGCAAGTATGATGACAATTTTGTTTTACTGCAAGAGAAAGCAAAAGTAGCAGGAGAGATTCGGTATTGACTTGTTTTTATTTGGAGGATTAGAGAATCAGCGGTATGTTCGTACACTAATGGAAATGATCCAGGGGAGAAGGGAACATTGATGATGAGGTGAGAGGGGAAGGGATTTCGGAAACAAATGGTCTGGGATAAGAAGATGGAGAATTCATGTGGTCAGAGCATCTCAACCCATTAGGAATTTTCCTGAGAATCACCCAGTACAGGTGCACATCTTTCCAGATATTTATCTAGGTATAAACCAACATTATTGTAATCTTTATCATACTGTTCACATTCTCCAGCAACCTGCTTTACTTAAATACCTACCAGGGACATTCTCCCAAGTCAGGTCATAGAGGCCAAACTCAATCATTTTAATGGCTGCTTAGTATAAAGTAGTATGGATGTGCCATAGTTTAGATAATCATAATTTGCCATCTACCGATGGATATTTAGATGTGTCCAATCTTGCAATTGCAAGTAACATTGTAGTGGCGGTCCTTATATAACTTTATATTCATGAATATTTCAGAAAAATCAACCACTAAAAGTTAAATTGATGAAATAAAGGATCCCAGCATTTTGAATTTTGATAGATGCTGCCCAAATGTCCTCCACTAAGGTTTCCCTAATGAACAACCCACCAGAAGGATGTGAGAGAGGGATGTGATGCTAGGGGTAGGGGGAGGTTGGTTTGGGTTTGGACTTTTGATAGCAGACTTGTTGTTAAAAGTAGTTCAAGCTGAACATGGTGTCATAAACATAACTGATGAACCATTGACCCCTCCTCTCCAGGATCAAAAGTCCTAGCTGACCCAGACTGCTCTGGGGAACTAGAGAGGCAGAGAAGTGGGACAGAGAGAAGAGAGAGGCAGACAAAGGGAGCAGGGGCACCGATTTGGGGAAGCTGTTGGGTGCTCTGGGGCTAGCCTGGCTCAGCCAGCACCTGCCTTTGGGGCCCCCGGCAGGCACTCAGCCTTTCACTGCCTGTTCACCACAGCCAATGAGCTCGCATGTAGATCCAATGAGGTAACGAATGTGAAAAGAAGACAGCAAGTGTTGATGCGGAGACAGCAAGTTGCCTGTCCACTGGCATTTATTTTCCTCTGGTTTCTTACTAACAAAACCCCTGTTTTATCAGGGACAATTTCCCTTGCTTAAAAACATTCAATGTCCCTCTGCAGTAGTCATATGACACAGCTCCAGCCAATGAGATGGGAAAACACTGCATTCCCGGTCCCATTCTTGGAAAGTCATGTGACACAGCTCCAGCCAATGAAAGAGGGGCAGAGGTTGCTGCAGGGCATTCTGGGAAAGCCTGCAGGACTCCACTAGAACAGCCATTGCCCATCCTGACAGGGGACTTGGGGCCCAGAGAAGGAGCAGCCACCATGCTGTGACCTCAGGGCATCCACACACATGGAGGACACGAAGGGGAAATAGAGGAGGAGACTGGCCCTGATGGCATCTTGGAGCTGCTGGGCCTTCACTAGTGGCCACTACCAGATGTCCCTTGAAGTGGGAAAAATAAATCCCTAATTTGTTTAGGCCTCTGTTGGCCAGGTTTCCGTCATTCTGGGCACAGCATTCCTGAGTATACAAGTAGCAGGGGGAGATGGAGGTTTTGGGGGGTGTAGACAGTGCACCAGATTGGACTCCTGGAAACCTGTCCCACTCCCTCTTCACCACTGGCCAGCTCTGTGTTGGAGCCCAAGTGGCTGGGCCTCTCTTAGCCCAATTCTCTCATCCATAACGAAGGCAACAGTCCCAGTGATGCCAGCCTATCAGCAATCAAAAGAGGATAAAGTGACACACATTCTTTGAAAGCTTCTGTCCTGGAATGCAGGGGGTTGGTCCTGATCTCTGATGTGACCCCCTCAGTTGTCTCATGTGTAAACAGGAGAGTGGATACACCTTGCAAAGGGCAACACTGTTCAAGGGGGAGAGGTTGTCATTGTGTAAGTAGGCATCAGAGTAGTTGATGGTCTCCACCAAGGGCCATGAGAGTTCCAGCTCAGGACTGGCGCAGCCTGCAAGGCCAGTGGTGTGGTGGGAGAGCAGTAGAGTGGGAGCCAGGAGGCCTTCCACCTGGAGTACTCTGCCTGTCTTGGAATGAACTTTCCTTCTGGGCCACAGTCTTCCCCCTTGTAAAATACAAGGTTTTGACTAGATGACTGTGAAGAGCTTCATAATTTCTCATACTCTTGGAATTAACTTTTCTAACTTCACAGACCCACAGGGAGGTTAAGTAGGAGTGGCAGAGGTTGGGATCATCTATGCAATCAGGAGTGTGAAGTGTGAAGAGTCACAAGATCCTCAGAGAGAGGTCTCTGGCTGGGTCCAGCGGGATGCATCTCCTAAGATAGGAGCTGCTCATTGCAGGGGAGGAGGTAGGAGGGGCCAGAGAGATGGTGAGGGACCCCCTTTTCCCCAAGCCTAGGTCAAAGTGGACTCTGGCCCACGGGCTGCCCTGCTTGATTTGAGCAACAGAGAGGCTCTTCTTGCCGAGAGTTCACTGCAATTCTACAGCAGCTCTGAGCAGGTGGATGCTTACTGAGATGAGCTTTCTCTAGGAAGACCTGGGTATTTCACCTGTGTGGCCGTGAGATGGTTATTTAACCTCTCTGCATTTTTCTTCTGTTATTTATAAGCATGAAGGTATCAGATCAGGTGCTTTTGAAGGTCCTTCCAGCACTAAAATATAGGATTCTAGATTTAGGACAATAGTAGTTGCAATCTTATTGGATGATTGGGAAGATGAAATCAGTCATGCTTCATGGATGTTAGGATTTTCTTCCCCTCTCCTTCTTGGTTTTGTTTAAAACATTTGCTTTTCATGACCTTCATCCTAAGCCCAGAAGAGGATATTTATCAGCTTTTGCCACCCAGTACCCTTGGACCCTTTTACTGGGAAAGCTATGCCCAGAATTTCCCCCCTCCTACTCTCAGCCCATCCCTGAACCTAAGCAGGGTTAATCCTACCTCCCGATTCCAGGATGATCCCTGATTGGATCAAGCCAACCACCATATTCCCCCTCTCTGGCCATCCAGACTGGTTCGGGGTTGAGTGTGTAACCAAGGGGAATCAGCTAGGACCTTTGATCAACTATTGGGAAGAAAAGGTCTTTCTTCTCTGCTGGACTCCAGTCTAGATGGAAATCATCTGGCCACCAAGAAGGGGGATCTGAACATGGCCTCACACGAGGGAGAGATTTTTTAAAATAAGGAGGAGGCACTGATGGGATTCATCATTTGAGCCCCTGCAACAAAGCCCTGCCATCCATCCCTGAGCTTTTCAGTGGCATAAAACCATTAACTCCCTTCTGAGTTCAAGCTGGGCTGAGCTGAGTTTCCTATTACATAAAATAAAAGAGCCTAGCTGTCTCCCCTCTAGCACCTATGTCTCCAAGCTGAGACCAGCACAAAACTTTGCTGTCTCAGCCTCTTCTCTCTAGGTGTGAGGTTCATCTCTCCCTGCCCATTCTCCCCCATTTTCTCCTTTCCCACAGAGAAGGCTGCCAAAACTACCCAGTAATGGCACCTCCAAGGATGAGGACACATTAGCCCTAGACTCTAATGAACCGAGCAGCCCTGTCACCACCAGACCCAGCATCACACAGTGACCTGGAGGGCTGCCGAGTCAGCACTGTGGGTTCCTGGTGCTTACTTGCCTCCTGGAAGAAGGCAGCTTGTGCTGGGAAGCCACTAGGTAGATTTTAAGAGAATTGGGTGGGGTGGGGGGTTGGTACAGCAGGCATCATACAGAACCCTGTAGAGTCAAGGCCTAATCAGGGGAGGGGTTTTAGAAGTGACTTTGTTCTGTAGATGTGCAGATTAAGTCCAGAGAGGGCAAGTGACTTGCCCCAGGTCACACAGTTGTTTAGAGAGTTGGGCTCAGAACCCAGATCTCCCAATTGAGTCCAGTTGTTCCTTTAACTCTGCTGTCTTATCCTCCAAAGACAGATCTATGTCCTCCCCAAGAACCCCCATGGGTTCTCCTTCCCTTCTTTATGATGCTCAATAGCGTCAGTCCTAAGCAGCCCCTCCCATAGCATCTTTCCTGTCTCCCAAAGTCCACACCACACTGAACATCTCCAGTTACCAGCAAGTCTGCTCAGTTCTTCCATCAGCGAGTCCTACAATAGCGAATGCAGATACCGAAGGGAATTGCAGCAGCTGCTGCACTCTCATTCCCAGGACCTGACCTGGGCTCTGAGCTCAGGCTCTGTCCCTTTTCTGCTATCTTAGGGATGCTCCCTTCATCCCTAGTCAGGATCCACCCTCCTCACCTGCCCTCAGCCCCCATGGTGGGTAGAGCTCAGCCTGCCTGAAGCCACACAGTGGTCTGTCTGCTTTGTTGCCGGAACACCTGGCCTGACCCTCTGATCATCACTTACTTGCCCCTGCCTCTATAAATGCTGAGTGTCCCTTCCCATCAGCGGTGGCGGGGGTTGCCCCACAACTATCTTGTCGTTTGGGCAGGAAGGTCCCTTGCCTACATCTCTGAGTCTCACCTCTGGGCCATCTCAATGTCGACCCACTCTCCTGCTGTCCAGGGGTGCCCGGGGCCTTCTCAGATGGTCAGTAGTGGGACAGGCGAGGGCTGGAAGCCAGGGTACCACATCACACCTCACCCCAGTCAATGGTCATCTGTGCACCCAACTCAAGTCACCGACACTGACAGATTTGAACACCTGCTGCCAGGAACCATACTGAGAGCTGCCCATTGGCCCACCCCCGTGGCCCTCACAACCACCCTGTCAGGAGGATTCATCTGCTCTGCCTCCCAGGTGGGGAAACTGAGGCATTGAGAGGTGAAGCCACTGCCCCAACGTCACCCACATGCCCCTAAGGAACCTGAAGGGTCAGAGGAGAAGGGAACACACATACCTCCCTCCTTCCCACTGCCCCTGTCTGCAGAGACATGGTTTCCAGTAACCTCCAGGGACAGCCTCCTGGAATCTCCCCTTCAAATCCCTCCTGACCAATGTTTACCTGAAATCATCCCACTGATCCCCCAAGCAAATGTCTGAGATTGTCTCCTGGAACAGGAGGTCATGACTATCTGGCCGGCAGACACTGGGTGAAACCCCAGCCCTGCTCCCAAGAGGGACTTGTTCAAGCGACAGTCACTGGGGCATTGTGTCTGCAGAGAAGTCTGCTCCACTTTGAACTTTGTGGCAATTACAAAATGGCTTGTTATCCAAAATGATTTGTGGAGGTGGAAAGGTTTCAGATGAAGAACTCAGTGGTGGGATTGCTGGACCCAGGCAGAAATGCAAGGCCATCAGTTGGCCATTCGGGTAAAACACAATGACTGTCATGAAATTTTAATTAAACTCTTACTTGTGTGAATAATGAAGCGTGGATTCTTCAGTGCTGACTTCCTCAGGCCTTCTCTGAAAGGAAAGCTCTGCTTCAGGAGCATGGCTCTGTGAGAATCTGCAAATGTCCCCTCTACTGAGGAGCCAAAGATGGATCTTCACCGCTGTAGGCCCAGAAAGCTGCTCCTATGAACTCTCCTCCAGGGAGGTCAGTTTCTCCCCATTTCCTGCCTGGATTGGCCCTGCAGGAAGTGGCAGGTGAAAGCAGTGGATGGGAAGAAGAGAAAAAAAGGCAAGGGGGCTGGGCAGTGGGTGTTGGAGGTTGGAGTCCAGCTGACCCTCGGATGTAAGTCATGATGCCGCAGCTTGTTTGCTGTAGGATCTTGAACGTCTTTGAGCTTCACTTTCCTTATCTAAAGAATACAAACTACAATTCTCATCTTTTTAGAAATGTTGATTGTTTTCTCCTGTTTATTTTCTCCATTCCTCCCTGCTCAGCCTACAACCCTGCTAAGTTGCTCCTCACCCACCTACCAACCCTTAGCTTATACAGTATTGAGGACACCTGACCCACACTGGCCACATTATCCAATTTTCTCTCCAGAGAATCTCCATTCGGAACATAGAGACAGTCACGAAGCTGTGGGGGCCAGCTGGAAGAGCACGTGGCTGTGGGTTAGAAGCAATCATCTTGGTGAGGCCATGCTGGATTGGAAGTGAGCAGAGAAGCCAGTCTACAGTGAGGGGGAAGAAGACCAAAAGGAAATAGACGTGGATTATCCACAGATCCAGTATGGGAGACAGAGGAAGACCCAGAGAGAAATGGGAAGGGTCACTGTTGGGTGACTCCTAGACCCCAGGACACCTGGCTGAACTTTCTATATTTGGGATCTGAGGGGGCCCCTGCATCCTTCTGCAAAGCCCTTTCTCTGCTTTGCAGATTTTTGTGGGTCTGTGAACCAGTTAAGTTTCTTCTCTGTTGCACATGTCAGAAAACTCAGCCCAAACTGGTTTAAGCCAAAGGAACTCCATTGATTCATGGAATGGAAACTTTCTGAAAAAGTTGACTCCAGAAATGGCTTGAAGGGGCCTCTTGGTGATGTTGCCAAGACCTAGCTTTTCTCCATTTCTCCTTCACACATTGTCTTCATTCTTAGGCTGCATCTAAGGTAATGGCAACAGCTGTGGACCGTGAACTTCCAGGTGGTGAAGAGCAACAGCGTCTTCTGCAGGAGGCCTGAAAAATGTCCATTGGATCTCGGTGGTTCCCTGGATCATTGCCCTCTCTGAGCTGATGACTGTGCTAGAAAGATATATTGCACAGGTTAGTTTAAGCGTTAGTCCCACAGCCCACTGCTGAGCTACAGGTGCAGCCTCGTAGACAGAGTAGGGAAAGGAGTGACCCACAAGCAAAAGTCAATGCAGCTGCTGTAGTGAGAGGAATGCAAGCAAGCAACCTCACCTCTGGATTGCCAAAGATGAGAGCTCAAGGGGGACGGTGAGAGTGAGATGAAGTCCCTAATGAAATGCGTCTGTACAGTACCCATACTGATTTCTCTTCCTTGCTCCTAAGTTGGTAGCTTTTCTGTAAAGCTCCTTGAGGCTGGGAGTCCAGCCCCTTCTCTTCACCATCCATTACCTGGGCCTTTTTGTGGCCCACACCTTGCGTGTGACCTTACCCTGGTCTGGACTGCCCTTCCCATACCTTGTCTGCTCAGGGTTTGAAATGGAGAACAGGCTGCCAAGGCTTAGAATAGGGGAGAAGCGGGCAGTGGGGGTGGGGAGGGGTGATTTTAAAGGCGCAATAGGAGGGTATATTGATGATGTAACTATTCTGAATCTTGACTGTCGTGGAAGATAACCAAACCAACACAGGTGTTAAATTGTATAGCACTAAATACACACACACACACACACACAATACAAGTAAAAACTGGAAATCTGAGTAAGATGGGTGGGTTGTACCAAGGTCAGTATCCTGGTTGTAATTTGTCCTATAGTTTTACAAGATGTTACCATGGGTGGAAACTGGGTCAAGGGTACACAAAATCTCTCTGTTTTCCTCCTTTTCTTTTTTTAAATTAAACTTTTAAATTCTCCCACAGGGATGAGGAGCACTTCCTGAGCTGGGTGCTTCCTTGCTGGTGTCATGGATGGAGCTTTCATTAAATCCAGTGGGGAGTAAGAAGCCTACTTGGGCCACCTTCTGTTGGGAGCAGTAGAGAAACTCTGGGCCTGGGTCTCCTGGGTGGGTGAGGGGGTCTGAGATGCCCGCTACTATACTGTTCCTCCAGTCCTGGGGTCCTTAACCAGTCGCATTCCTCTTTTCTGAGTGCTCCTCTGGGAGTCTCTTGTGTTACCTCCAGAGCTGATCGTTATACTTAGTGGGGAAGAGCAGGGAATGACCTCTGTGTCTCTCGTACAACTTCATAGAACTCTACAATTATCTCAGAATAAAAGTATTAATTTAAATAATGAAATAAATATATGCCAAGGGAGAAAAACCATAAATAACACTAAACACCACCAATCTCACTGGGTCACTGTGGAAAGTGCATTAACATACACAAAGACCTTAGCCTGCCTAACACTCAGGAGGTACACGATGGATATGCATTGCTTCTCCAATAATTTAGGAGTGTTGTGTTCCTAAAGATCTTTGCAATTCAGGATATATCTTTTCATGAAACTCTGCTGTAGACTGGGGTTAGTCAGTCAAAAAGCTCTAATGGCTTGTACTGCTAATAACCATGAATAACAATCTTTCTTTCAGAAAATGTAGTCCAGACTCCAGGTGCAAGCATCCTCCCTTCCCTGGGCCACTCTTGAGAAAGGGGAGTAAACTATTTTAGTAGGCACAGCAAAGAGAGCAAAGCAGAGTGGGACTGGGCTCTGTGGACTGGCAGCTGGGGTCAGGCCAGGGTCTATGGAGAGAAGGAGCACAGATGCACCCTGGGTTCGCACCCGTGGGAAAGCCTGGGAGCCCACCCCCTGTTGGCCAGGGGTGTCTGTGTGTGTGTGTGTGTGTGTGTGTGTGTAGTGAGAGTGCTGCACCACATCAGTAATCGTCATGACCACTCACTAAGGAAGGAACTGGTAGTAACCCATTTCTCAGCTGAGGGAGCCAAGACCTTGAGAAGTTGAGGAACTTTCCTGAGCTCACAGCTTGGGTCTAAATCCCAGGCCGGTGACTGCCTCCAGTCCCTGCCCCAACCACTGCACTCACTGCCACGTGCTCCTGGTGTCCATTTGTGCCACTTGGAGGGCTCATCCCCACAATCACCCTGGGAGGAAGGGGCTGATGGAAGCACCATCCCCACCTACAGATGAGGAAAGGGCCCAGAGAGGGGAAGCAACTTGTCCACAGTCACACAGCAGGGAAGTGGTGGAGCCAGGACTGGAAGCCCTGTGGGCCTGACTTCTCCTCCAGGGCGCCCTCCCCTGCCCCCCACCACCCTCCCTTCAACACCTCTCAATGGAAAGCACAGACTGGGGCCCCCTTCTCCCTGTAGTGAAGGAAGCTTTTGGACTCACAGAGGCCTCTGTTCCTCAGCATCTCCTGCACTGGTAGCCAAGCCCCTCATCCTTGGTCGACATCGTACCCCCATCCTGGTCCCCCTCAGAGGCCCCCAGGGCTGTTACTTCCTTAATGTGCCTGCTTTAATTATTATCTTCAAGAAGAGACTCAATCCAGGAGATAAACACAAAAGACCCGCTGCTGATAAATGAAGGTGTCCTGCCTCCCTGGATGCAAATGGAGAGCCCGCTGCAACCCCTGCAGTAACACGCCTTAGCCTCTATCAGGGCTGAACAGCCTCCCTAACATGGTGCATCTCCCTGTCCTGCAGGTGCTGGGATCAGCATAGTGGCAGGCAGAGGAGTGTGACACCAGCGTTGCACAGAGAAGAGAGGTAAATCCAGTGCCCTGGAGAGTGCCACACAGAAAGCTAACAGCCAAGAATGGAGTGGATCAGGGACAGAGGGATCAGCAGACAGCCAATAGCAGCTCCAGAGTGCAGGAGAGAGGCGGCACCATGGCCTCCTTTAGCTAGGAGACCCAGCCACACCCAGCCTGGCCTGGGTACTGCCAGTCCCAGAGGACACCATGGGACACAATGGGGTGCTCAGGCATCTCTCAGGACCCCTGCCCCTAACCAGGCACTGCTCCCCACATACATCCCTCTGCCTTGACTGAGGGACTCAGCCTTCCTGGGCCTGGGTCTCAGCTTCCCCTTGGGTTCCACTGTGGAGCAACCCTCCCAGCCCAGTGCCATGGCCTGCCCTGGATGAAAACTGTTCTCTGACCCTGGCCCTGCAAGATGCACCCCTAAGACCAGCCCCAGATCCGCACCCAACTAGACCTGCCCCCTTCTCCTCCCTCTTCCCCCTTCCCACACACCCTGGAAAGAAGAGTTCAGCAGTGAGGAGAGATCACTTCACATAGAGGCTGTCTCTGTAGCATCACCTGGGGCAGACAGTGGGGTGTAACAGCCGCCCTTGTGGCAGTGGAGCCCAGGAAGCACTGGGCTCACTCACAGGTCTGCACTCTTCTCTGCCACTCACCATCTGTGTCATTCAGGCGAGTTACTTAACCTCTCTGAATCCCAGCTTTCTCATCTGGAAAGTGGGAAAAAATACCTCCTTTCCTTTTCTCAGTTTCCCCTCCATAAACTGCAAAAAAAACTAAAATTATATATATATATAATTTTATATATGTATGTATATACACACACACACAGAGAGACAGAGAGAGACAAACACACACCAGTATGACCATTGACTTGCTCCTGTCTGTGCACTCAGCTAGAATACGAGCTCCATGGGGCAGGGCCAAGCCTGTCTTGCACCCCACTGTATCCCAGCACCCCCAACATAGTGAGCCCTCAAGAAATGCTTGTGAAATCAATGCTGTGAAATAAAAGATGACCTCTCTCAGCCCCTGCTGCTCAATATGCGGGCTGCGCACCAGCAGCAGCAGCTCTCAGAGCCCACCCAACCCCCCTGCATCAGAGCTGGCCTTGCACGAGAGCCCAGGGCAGGTGTGTCCAGGTCCCAGGAGCCCTGGAGGCTCAGCCTCCCTTCCCCAGGTCCTCCTCCTCCATGCTGACTTGTTGGGCTGCCTCCCTGGGCCTCTGCCTTGCCCAGCACAGTTCCACCTCTTTTCCCTGAGGAAGGTTGGAACGATTCAGTGAGATCGTGGCTCCAACGCACCAGCTTCAGGAAGATGAGCCATAAACACGGCTCCATCTCCATCTCTGTCTCTCTCTGATCCAGACCTAGGCCACTGCAGGAAGTCTATGAGCAGCTCACTTCCTGCCACTGGCAGGCTCTGGAATTCACTGTGCAGCCCAGGCTGGGAATGCAGCCGCCAGCGGGGAGCCCTGAGCCCAGGCTACACCTGAAACCAAACACCCTTCTCTGGACCCACTCCTCACCCCTCAACATACAGCTGCTGCCCACTTGGTTTTACTGCCTGGCACCGCAGCCCTTTCCAGAGCCCCTGTGGGTCACCCTGAGACCCCAGCCCCTTCCATGGGGGAGGTCTCTCTCCTCCTCACTACAAAGCTGGCCCATGTGACTCTATGTCACAGCTGCCACCTGCACTCACTGCTGGGCCCTCCCCTTCCACCCCAGCACCGCCTTGATGCTCAGATGCCAGCAGGTCTCGGGTCTCCCCACTGCGCTCCTGCCTGTCAAGCCGCCCACTGGGGTGTATGTCGAGGTCATCCAGCTCTGGTGCTCCAGAATATGTGACATTAGTTTTCTATAGCTGTCTCCTCTGTCCTCAGCTGTGTTCCTAACCTTCATGCCACACCAGCCTTGCCTCTGCCCCTACCCCTCCACTGGGTTCCAACTCTCATCTGCCCACTTGATTCTCCACATGGACAGGGTTCAGTAAGCCCACACTGACCACAGAGCAGAGCTGATGGCGGGGTCACGGCACAGAAGCCCCACCTGAGCCCACTCTCCACCTGCAGGGTTGAGTTGGGCTGAGGGGGGCCATGGCTATGACAGACCCACATGACCTGGAAGCAGCATGGGGACCCGCTTGTCTCGGGCGGGGCTGTGTTGTGTTGGTCATGGGAGGGTCGAGTTTGCTGGTTCTAAGACCCGAGTGCCCCATGCACAACTTTGTTCTTAGAGACAGTAGCAGATCCCGTGGGTACCTTGCCCCTGTACCCTGAGCACCAGCCCTTCCTGAATCTGCAGTCCCAGCTCAGAGCCAGGCACAGGCTGGCTCTCAGTAAAACATTTGACAACTGGGCACTTAGATGAACTGAGCCCCCTCCTCAGGCCCCTTGTGTGGGGAATGGGTGAGCAGGGGCCTCGTCTCCCTTCTCTAATCGCTGGTGAAGATTGGGGCCTCTGCACCCCCTTTTGCCCAGGGTCTCTGGAGCTCATTTCTCCACATATGGCCCAGGATGGGGCAGCAGAGGAGGGGGAGTAATTAAAGGAGAGTGTGGGACCCCTCTCCACCTCCCTTGCCAGGCAAAGCCATCACGCCCCCACCCCCAGCAGTGGGAGAATGACCCAGAGAACAGCAGAGCTGGGGTAAGGATAGGAGCAGCAAATGCCACATCACACAGCAGAGAAAATGATCCAGAACGTAACAGCCCCCTGGAGAACGCAAGTGCAGGCACTTGTTGCAAGGCAGAAGTTCAGAGGCACACAACACATGGCCACTTGCCCTCCTGGTCTTCTGTGAGACAGCCCTCCATTTCCCTTGCAGCACCTGTTTCAAGTGCATTGTTTTTCTTTGTTTGATAAAGTGTAACTCATTTAAGGCTCTGTGATGGTTATTTCACATCTCCAAAGCATACTTTTCATGGAAAGATCAATTCCAAGAAAACACTTAAAGTCTGTGGAAGTTAGATCCATTAACAAGTGCTAAGTGGCCAATCACTCACAGAGGGGGCCTTTGAGTAAGCCCAAGAAATGATCAAACTGACTGGGCACTCTGCCGGGAGCCCTGGAGGGACATTTACAACATACAGGTTATGAGCTTTTTCTTTTTCTCTGCCTAAAATTAAAGTTCATTTTCTGAGACCAGGGAAGATCATCAAGAGGGCAGCTAGCCAGCCCTGTGCAATGGATGGAGGAGGAGCTCCCAGATCACTCCTGGAAAGGGGTCTCTGCTCCTCAGAAAGACTGAATCTGTGCATCCAGGAGCCCATGGAAGGGTGAGTCAGTCATCCTCATACGCGTGTGGGCAGCGCGAGCAGGAAACCCAGAATGCCACCTCAATGCTACAGCTCACTGTGCAAAGAAGGCCAGGGGGGAGATTGTGACTCAACAGAGGTCATCTCTGGAGGAAGGGACTGGGGGAGAGCAAGGAGAGGGAGGGACACACCACTAATCATCCGAGATAAATGATGGAGTTGACTTCGTTTAGGCCTCCTAATAATCCAGTGGGTTAAATGGTGCTATGACCCCACTTTACAGATGAGGAAACTGAGACTCAGAGAGGGGAAGTCCTTTGCACTGAACCACCCAAGTTGCGATTCAAATCCAGATGTGTCTGATGCCAAAGCCTTAGCACTTCACTACTATGCCTGTCTCACCTCCTGGTTGTATACCCCTAAGGATGGGAAGCTCACTACCTCTCAAGACATCTCAGGACAGCTTTGACTTGGAAAGTCCTTCCTTCAGGCCACATTGAGGGCATCTACTTCGTATTCCCATGGCAGCACATGTATTTGAAGATAATTCTCATCCTTCCAGGGATTTTCTGTCCCCAGGTTCTACAATCCCACTCCTTTGGCATTCCTCATTAAACAGCCCCTCCAACCAAGCTTCTCTCTCTCTTTTGAGCTCTCTGATGCAACTTCCCAGGGAAGGTCTGCCCAGGGCAGGGCCCAACTGAGCCATCTCTCTGTCCCAAGGATCCAGCAGGGCCCTGGCTCAAGTTTCCCTCTTTTGTTTTTTGTTTTGCTTTTGTTTTTGTTTTTTTGCTGACCCTTCCTGAATGAGGAGCCATCTGCCCAGACATGGGGTTGGTCATGGACGATTGGGTAAATTCTCCTTTATTCCCCAACCTGTTCACCTGATTCCTGTCAGAAATGTTCCGCCTGAACTGTAGCAGGAGATCTGAATAAGAATTTTTTAACCACTTTATTAAGATACAACTGACATGAAATAAACCCCATGTATTTAAAATGTACAATTGGCTATGTTTTGATGTAAATATACATCCTTGAAACCATCACCACATCGAGATAAAGACAAACACACACATATATTTACTGCAGCACTATTCACAATAGCAAAGACTTGGAACCAACCCAAATGTCCATCAATGATAGACTGGATTAAGAAAATGTGGCACATATACACCATGGAATACTATGCAGCCATAAAAAGGATGTGTTCATGTCCTTTGCAGGGACATGGATGAAGCTGGAAACCATCATTCTCAGCAAGCAATCACAAGATCAGAAAACCAAACACTGCGTGTTCTCACTCATAAGTGGCAGTTGAACAATGAGAACACATGGACACAGAGAGGGGAACATCACACACCAGGGCCTGTCAGGGGTGGCGGATAGGGGAGGGATAGCATTAGGAGAAATACCTAATGTAGGTGATGGATTGATGGGTGCAGCAAACCACCAGGGCACGTATATACCTATATAACAAAATTGCACGTTCTGCACATGTAACCCAGAACTTAAAGCATAATAAAAAAAAATTGTCAAACTGTCTTCTAAAGTTGTTGGACCATTTTACCCTCCCACCAGCAGTTCATGAGAGTACCAGTTCCTCCATATCCTGGACAGAACTTGGTATGATCTTTTTAATTTCAGCCATTCTGATACCTCAGATGTGTAGTGGTATCTCATTGTGGCTCTTAATGTATGTTTTCCTAATGACTAAAGATGTCCAACATCTTCATGTTGGACATCTTTACGTTCACATGTCTTCTTGATATGTGAATCCTTTGCCTGTTTTTTATTGGTGGCTTGTTTTGGGAGTTCTTTACATGCCCTAGATGTAAATATTTTATCAGATATATGCTTTGAGAATATTCTCCCAATCTATGGCTTGTATTTTAATTGTCTTAGCAGTGTCTCTCAAAAAACATTTTTAATTTTTATAAAACCCAATTTATCAATGTCTTATGAGTCATGCTTTTGGTGTTATATTTGAGAAATCCTTGACTAATCCAAGGTAACAAAGATTTTCTCCTCTGTTTTCTTCTTAAGTTTTATAATTTTAGGATTTATTTTTAAGTCTATGATCCACTTTAAATTTTTATATTGTGTAAGGTATGAATGAATGCTCTCCTTTTTTGCATATGAACATCCAATTGTGCCAGCATCATTTGTTGGAAAAGCTCTCCGCAAATGGCCTTTGCACTTTTGTCAGAAATCAGTTGTTCTTATATGAGTGGGTCTATTTCTGAACACTCCATTCTGTTCCACATAAATCTTTTTGTTCACATTTATGCCAACACCGCCTTGTTTTGATGATGCCAACTATATTTTTTTCTCTTTTTCAAAGTTTTCTATTTTGCTATTCTAGGTCTTTTGCATTTCCATATGAATTTTTTTATGAGTTTGTAAATTTCAGCTGGTAAATCAAAAGCCTCTTGTACTTTTGGTTGTGATTGACTTGAATCTAGTTATCAATTTGGGGAGAATTGACCATTTTATCAATATTAAATCATGTGGCCCATGGATAATATTTATTTCTCCATTCATTTGGATCTTCTTTATCTCAGTAATGTTTTTCATTCAGAGTGTATGGGTCTTGCACATCTTTTCAGATTTATCTCTAAGTATTTTACATTTTGTGATGCTGTTTTAAATGGTAACTTTTGTTTCAATCACTGATTGTTCTGCTATTGGTATTTGGAAATACAACTGATTGTTCTATATAGGTCCTACATCCTGAAACTTTGCTAAACTCACTTAGCTCTATCATGTTGTCTTTAACTAAAAGGTTTTATTTATTCCTTTCCAACATGGATGCATTTAATTTCTTTTTCATTCCGTATTTCACTGGTTGGAACTTTAAGTAAAATGTTTAGTAGAAGTGGAAGAGCAGATGTGCTTGTCTTGTTCCTGATTTTAGGGGAAGAATATTCAGTCTTTCTCCATTAAGTACAATGTTTGCTGTTGGTTTTTCATAGGTGCTTCTTCTCAGTTGGCAAAATTTCCCTTCTATTTCTACCTTCCTGACAGTTTTTTATCAAGAATATAAATAGTGAATAATGGGATGTTAAAAAGTGAAAGATCGATTGGAAAACAGCCACTGTGCTTCTCAATTTGTATCTCTATCCAGTCCTTTGAAATGTGACTTTGCTGTTCTTGCTATCAAGCGGTGAGGTCTATTTCCCCAACTCTTGAATCTGGGGTGGCCCTGTGATTTGCTTTTACCCATAAAATATGGCAAAAGTGATGTGCCAGTTTTCAGCTGTTTTAAAATGTACCCAGGATTTGTTTTAATCAGGTATTTACAAGACACACAGATATGGAAATGATTGTCATGAAGGAAAATGTTTATTCTCACAGATTCCTGGAAACAAGAGGCATAGCATTCCATGCAGGGAAGCAGCAGGGTAAGTCAGGAGGCAGGGGGAGAAGAGGAAATCGAATGCCCAGAGCATTCACTGGGGCTCTCGTGGGCAGGAATGGGCAAGGCAGGGTAGGTTGCTGAGTAAGCTTACAATTGGGTGGTTGGATAACTTGAGTGAGATTTGCCCCATAAGGGTGGTCCCTAGATGTCCACTACCTGGACCTGGGGTGATTTGGGGCAGGGCAGGAAGAATATTGGCTTGGTGGGGGAGAGTTAGATAAAGGAGGTGGTTGGGGATGTAGGCTCTGGATCGGTTGGTTTGAGTATCAAAGATGTGCTCTCAGGAGAGTCCTTTGCTATCTCTGGAGAATAACTAGCCCTGGTAGAGGCAATGTCTCCAGGATCAAGGCCCCAAATGCCAGAGCATCAATAATACAGAAATGAAAATATACAGTCAAGATATCCACCTATGCCTCAAAACACCTTGTGTGCTTTCATCCTCTCTTTTGAACATGAAGATGTGTCTGGGCTGGCCTGCACTCAGATAAGACCACATGAAACAGAAATGAGTCAACTCCCCTGAGACCATGCCAAGCCAGCCATCTCCCAGCCAATCCACAGGCTGATTGCAGATGCAGAAGTATATCCATCCAAGATCAGCCAAACCCACCCTAGGTCAGCAGAAGCACCCAGCTTGCATACACACTCCTAAGTTCAATAAATGCTTGTTATTTTAAGCAATAAGTTTGTGGTGGTTTGTTATGCAGCAGGAGCTGGCTGATACACCATAACTCTCTCACCACAAAGCTGTTTGGCTCAACTGCCTTGTGGTATTTCATCAAGTGTCTTGACTCTTCTCACTCCTCTCTTTATCACCATCTTTGTTCCTAAAATTCCACGGTGTTTCTCCCATGCCTAGAGAAATTTTAATGGAGTTGCTAGAACCCATTTCCTGTTTTCAGTGCCCCCTTTCTTCAACCACTCAACAAATGTTTAAAGTGTGCCATTGCATGTGTCAGGCATGGAGGAAAAGACAGTAAGTAAAATAGACATAGGACTGCCACCAAAGAACTTCCAGGAGATGGGAGAATTGAATAAGTAACTGCAGCAGAATTCCATGTAGCATTTTACCCAGAATTTGTGTCATTCTCCATGCAAAGTGCTCCAACCTGCAATAAAATTGCAGCCTCCATGCTCAGCCAAAATGCTTAGCACCCACCTTATGAAAGAGCAGGTGCTCACAGTGAGGGGAAGCCACACTCAGAAATGAGCAGCTGGGCTAGAAACACCAGCTCCAAATTGCAGTAGTCACCGCAGGGCTGTGCCCAGCCCTTCCAGCTTCTACTGACAGAGGGTGGCAGGGCCTGCCTGTCTGCACGCAAGGCTGGAAAGAGGTCATGGGTCTTCATGCCTCCCACCCACGAGACACATTCTGCCTGAAAGCCACATCAGGGAGAGGGGCCAGCAGCAATTTTCCAGATGCTTGTCATTTTCAGGGAAAACAAATGCCTTCCAGCAAGGCCTGAGTTCTGGCTCTTTACACAGAGTCCTCAGTGTCTGTCCCCGGGAGGAGGCTGGTTTGTCCCCAGTACCTCCTCCACACCATATCCAGATTTTCTCTGTGCCATTCCCAGTGGCTCTGGCCCCATCCTATGACTCTCTCCAGTGCCCCAGGGTCATTTTCCCCACTGGGATATGAAATCCATGCTGTGATCATCTCTATGCCCTATGGTACCTGAAACAGGTTGAGTCCTCAATGAATGTGAGTGGACTGTGGGATCTGGGACTGCCCTAGCTGCTGGACTAGACCTCAGGAAGGGGGTCCACTCCTTCATGTTCCACCTGGCCCCGTTCAGCCTCTCCCCAGAGACCATCCTGGGGCTGGCTCTGCCAGGATGCAGCGCAGAGTAGGAGGGACCAGCGCGTCCTGAGCGCCTGCTGCATGTGGAGAACTGTGCCTTCATCGGCTCATTTGATCCTCACAGCAAGCCTGTGGGGTGGCGAGACTCAGCCCATTTTGTTGATGAAAAAATGGAAACTAGAGCAGTGACTGCCCAGGGCTCATGACCAGGGCTTCCTGAGCCATATGTAAGTTAGGGTCCTCCTTGCTCCTCAGCCCTGTGGGGTCTACACCCTGGCTCCTGCGTGGTGGCGGAGACAGCCCCTCCCCACGCAGCCCCCATAAAGATGCTCCAGAGTCCTGGAGGAGGGGTTGGAAGACAGAGCACCAGGAAGCAGGCAGCGGGGCCTTGCCGGGGAACATGCACCAGGGACCAGGGTTCGGCCAGCCTGTGCCTGTCTCTCTCCCACCCACAAGCTGGGTGACCTTGGACAAGTCACTTAACTCCTCTGAGCCTCTGTTTCCTCATCCACAACCCCAGGCCATAAACCCCTGTCTGCCTGGGTTTCTGCGAGGGTAGCTGAGCTCGATGCTTGTGGAAGTGCCCAGCGCAGAGCTCGGCCTGCTGGAGAGGGGCTGGAACTGAGCCTCCTGCACTAGGTGGAGAAGGCCTGGAACCAGAACCTGGGGTTCTGATGCCCAACTCGGCCTTCCTGCCCTCCCTCCTGTTTCAGAGGCTGCACTCAGCTTCCTCCCAACCCCCTTGGACCCAACAGTGAGGCACACAGGGCTCCTCCTTTGGCCACACGCCCTTTGCAGACATTCAAAGATGCCAGAATTAATCAGGGCATGGCTCACAGGGCTGACCATGACCACAGCTCCAGCAACAGCCCCTTTTCCGTCTCCCTCCCTCCTCTGATGATCCCACACCCTGCAGTAGCTGAGCCAATCTGTGGGAGTCCCCCGACGCTGGGTGGGGCCCCTCTGAGGACTGCGGCGCATTCCCTATAATGACGTTCATTAGTCTGTCTGACATCAGTACCATTCTCAGGTTAATATGTTTAACTTAATGAGGCATTTATTTCCTGTTAGAAAACTCCTGAAGAAGCATGTTTGCTCCTGATGAGCTCAGCTGATGAACAGATTAATACCAGGCTTGAGAAGCTGACCGAGAAAACTAATCTAACCAGCTTATGTTTCTTCTTCAGGTATGGGCTGAGCTTGAATTAATTTGAGTTAATTGTCATTTCTTAGAGGAAGGAACAGGAAGAAGATCCCTACCTGGCTCTGGGACACGTCCTCCAAGTGCCTGTTTCTCTCCCCGAAACCTCCAGTCCCGGCTGCAGCTCCAAGCATATGAAAAGACCAAGGGCCAGCAGATGATGAGGGGAGAAAAGAGAGCCTGAAACCAAGCAACAGGAAAGTGAGAGTATGGACAGGAAGCTCTCGCATGATGACAGTGACAGCAACTGCAGCAACAGGGCAGGGGGCCCGTCTTGGTCATTTGTGGGGTTCACCATTGTCATCCCAGCACCCAGCACCCAATGAGGACTCATAGATACTCATTAACATAAATGAAAAAGATACTCAACAATGATGACTGTTACTGTTAATCAAGGAGTCACATAATCTCAAGAGAAAGAAGATGCTCAATGACCCAGACACATCTGATGGATGAACTAGAGTTCAGTGACTCCTGGCCCAAGGGCCACAGATGACCCAAAGGCTAATTTTCTTTGGTGCCTTGCCAGTGGATTTTCCCAGGTCTCTCTCTCCATGGGCATTTAGAGCCACTGCCATCCAAGAGCGATGCCAGCCAGCACCCACTACCCTCCCTCCCAGGAACAGGCTTCCAGGTCATGCTGATTCAATGCCTTCCCCTGTCCAAACCAGAAGCAGAAGGAGGCTCAGCACCCTTTGTGTACCCACCCTGCTTGCTCAATGACCAAAATTCACTCCAGACAAGTCCAGCCCTGTTTCCACTGCGTTCAGAGTTGTTGGAAAAAGTCGGGGAGCTTGCTGTGGAATGACGGGGTTGTTTACAGGCAGACACAGTTGATTGCAAACCTCACTTCTGCTTTGGTGACTGAACAGCAATGATGCTGCATTAACTGAGCTGCGCTGTGTGCTGGCCGCTGTGCACACATCATTCCACTGACTCTTCACAACAGCTCTGGGAGTAATCCCCATTGTAAGCTCCCTTTTAAAGATGAGGAAATTGAGGCTAAAATGAGCCTATGCAAGGCTCCTGTTTGCACCAAAGCCAGTGATCCTGACAGGAGCTGGTCACCTGTCAAAGGCCCTCTGTGCCACCTCTAGTTTCAGCCTCATCCTACCTCACCTACCCCTAGATCTCTGCTGCTCCAGTTGGTGGTATCCCAGGCACAGCACCTCTTTGAACCATGAGCCAATCTTCCTAAACATCAATATCACTCAACGATTTGGTAGGAGGGTTTTTTTTTTAATCCAAGCAAATATTATGGAACGGAATAAGAATTAACATGACTTTTTTCTAAGATAAATGATCGGTCCTTAAAATGTTCCGTGCTGTGCTAGCTTGTTTCTGCCCATGCCCTCAGATGCCCAGAGAGCATTCACTACCTCCTTCCCTAGGCAGGCTTTGTAGGAAATGTTGCAGGAGCATTGCCCTTAAACCTAACCAGAATCGCTGGGCACGGTGGCTCACGCCTGTAATCCTGGCACTTTGGGAGGCTGAGGCAGGTGGATCACGAGGTCTGGAGATCGAGACCATCCTAGCTAACACAGTGAAACGCTGTCTCTACTAAAAATACTAGAAATAACAGCTGTTATTATTACCAGTTAGTTGAAGGTATTGATAAATACAAAAAATTAGCCGGGCACGGTGGCAGGTGCCTGTAGTCCCAGCTACTCTGGAGGCTGAGGCAGGAGAATGGCGTGAACCCGGGAGGCAGAGCTTGCAGTGAGCCGAGATCACACCACTGCACTCCAGCCTGGGCAACACAGCAAGACACCATCTCAAAAAAAAAAAAAAAAAACCTAACCAGATTCTTAAATATCACCCAAGCCTAACTCTAACCTCTAGAGTCAACCTGATCATAAGAGGTGTGAGCCATGAGAACATCTAGGGAGGACATCCTAGACAGCAGAGTGACAGGTGCTAGGGAGGTGAGGCCAGAAAGGTCACAGGGTCTTGGGGACCAGTGAAGGACTCTGGCTTTAACCTGGAGAAAATGGGAACCATGGAGGATGTAGCAAGGAAGGAAGTGGTTGCATGGGCATTCTAAAAGGCTCCCTCCTGCTGCTCAGTAGAGAGGAGACCACAGCAGGTGAGAGTGGAATCAGGCAGATGGTTGGGCAGCCCCTGCAACCATCCAGGCAGTGGATAGATCAAATCAGGGCAGGAGCTAAGACAAACATGTATTTTCCAGGGTTGTGGTGAGGATTGTAGATAATGAATAATAGTTAGACAAACAAAAAAGCATCTAGCACTGTGCCTGGCACACAATAGGCCCTGTAGAAATAACAGCTGTTATTATTATCAGTTAGTTGAAGGTATTGATAAATCTGAAGCCAAATCCTGAAGCTACCTGGCCTCGTTTCTCTGAGTTCAGTAGCTCCATCCAGACTCTCAGAGGGAATTGCAAAGAAAAACAAAAACAAACCTCAGGCTGCAAAGAGAAATTGCCAATGGTGCAGCGCAGGGGAGAGTCTTCCCAAGGTCTTCACAGCAGTGGAGAAAGGCTTAGTTAAGTGATAAAACACTCACATTTCACAGGTTCCGCATGTACCTGAGTGACAGCTATCTGGAGTTTTGTTTGTTTGTTTGTTTGTTTGTTTTTGAGACCGAGTTTCTCTCTTGTTGCCCAGGCTGGAGTGCAATGTCGCGATCTCGACTCACCACAACCTCCGCCTCCTGGATTCAAGCGACTCTTTTACCTCAGCCTCCCAAGTAGCTGGGATTACAGGCATGCACCACCACACCAGGTTAATTTTTTGTATTTTTAGTAGAGACGGGGTTTCTCCATGTTGGTCAGGCTGGTCTCGAATTCCCGACTTCAGGTGATCCACCCACCTCGGCCTCCCAAAGTGCTGGGATTACAGGCATGAGCCACCGTGCCTGGCCTATCTGGAGTATTTTTAAGAGGAAGGTAGCCTTTAAAGATGATTTGCTCTTGGTTTAAAAATCAAATAAATGTTGGGAGACATGCACGCACACACACACACACACACGCACTTGAATTTTCCCAAATCAAACCCCTTCTTCTGTAATCAACTTTTTCAATGGGATTTTTAAACTAGATGTAATAGCAAACAATATTCATACAGGCAGCAGATCAAGTGCACCTTATTTGGAATGAAACTGACAGCCACTTTAGATCAGAAAACGTAGCTACTGTTGGGATCTAAAGAGAAGATACAGCTCCAGGACAAATTAGCCTCCAGCTTTTCAAAGACTGACTTCACACTTGTTGGGCTTTGCTCTTGTTGCAAGTATCAGCCAGGAAATTCCTAGACAAGGTTGGACATCTTCCTGGAGTGTAGAGAGTAGGCGCCACATCAAAGTGAGGATATTCATCCTTCTGGGGCTGGAGCTCCTGTGTGGAGCTAGGAGCTGAACTGCAGCTGGCTGGGTGATCTTGAGGCCATTACTTTCTCTCTTTGTGCCTCAGTTTCCCCAATGTGTAAAATGAGGGGCTAGCTGGTCTCTGATGATTCTTCTAATATAAAATTATAATAAATGAAAGTAAAACTAGGATGAAAGAAGGCAAATGAGCACAGTGTGGGAAGGAGGAAGGAAGGATAATCCTGGAGGAAAATGCAAAGAACAACAGTGAGAGGAAACGTCATCTGAGGTGAGAACGCCATGACTGCCCCGGATGAATGAGGCCGCAGAGTTGCTTAGACACCATCACCTCCATCGTCTCAGTCCTCATAGTCCGAGGAGGTGAATTATCTCCATTTCACAAATGTGACAGCTGAGACTCTGAGAGCAGGCAGGACCTGCTCAAGGTCACACTGTGAGTCAGAGAAAGAAAACAGCATGAGAGGGGGTTTCTGCTGGCGACAGCCTCCAGGGAGGGTCCGGAGGTGAAGCCAGATCTACCAGCGCTAACTCCAGGGCCCTTTTCCCCAGTCTCTACATTTCCCACAGCCTGCTGGGCATCTCCTGGACACACTGTCAGTGCCACCAAGATTGGTGCTAGCATCTTCCATCACACAGCTGGGCATGGAGCAACTGGAATTTGAGCCCAGGACCAATCAACTCTAAAGTTCTTGCACCTTCTGTCCCATGACATTATCCCTCCAGTAAATCACATGCCAAGGTCTAGCATTCTCTCTACATGAAGTTTTCTGTCCCTCTCTTCCTTTTAGACTCAACTGCCCACCTTTGAAGCATAGGAAGATAAGCCCAGGCTCTATCTCCACACTAGTCTATGAACGCCGCAAGGGCAGGACCCATACTTGGTTTAACAAAGACCCCCAGTGCTCAGTAGAGCACCTGATCCGTGGACCCCCAGAAGGCCGGTCAGGATGCAAGGGGGGCCCTTCCAGCAAGGAAGGCCCCAGTGTGGGGAAGGCAGCCAGGCAACACCAGGCCCAGATGATGCCACCCAGAGTGGCTTGAGAATGTGTCTCCAGGACCAGGCCTGGAAGGAGCCAACAGCAGGACCCAGGCGCAGAGAGTCCTGCACCAAAGACCCAGGGAAGGACAAAGACTGGGAGGGCGAACTGAGCAGCAGGGCCAGGGGACCTGAGGTAGCCCAAGGACCAGGTAAGGTCATGGGAGGGCAGGTTGCTCAGGGACAAGTCGGTGGACAAAGCCTCATACACTGCTGGTGGGAGTATAAATTGGAGGCACCACTTTGCACAACTGTTCGGCAGTCTCTCTTGATGCTGAACCTGTGTGTAATTGATGACTCAGAAATTCCACTCGTAAGTATCTGCCCAGCAGAAATTCACCCATATGTTCACCAAAAAGCACTTGCAAGAACTTCATAGCAGCCCTGTTCCTAACAGCCCTAAACTGGAAAGCACTCAGATCTCATCTAGAGTTAGATGGGTAAACAAATAGCTGCATATTCATACAACATACAAACATCACACATCAATAAGAATCAACAGTGTCCAACTTAACACGCTGACCTGGATAAAACATACACATGATGTTGAACAAAGTGGAAATGAGACACATAGGAGCACCGGACAGTGTAAGTGCATTTGCATGAAGTTCTGGAACAGGCACAGATGATACGCGGGGTTAGAAGGCAGGGCGCTGCTCACCTGTCCTGACCTGCAGGAAGAGTGACAAGCAGGGGTGTGAGGGGACTCCTGGAGTCCTGGTAACATTCTCTTTCTCGATCTGCACTGGTCCCGTAGGTGTATTTAGTTTCAGAGAGTTCTTAACCATACGCTTACCATTTGTGTACTCTCTTCTGTGTAAGTCTCACATTTCATTAGGCTACACTAAAAGGTTTGCTTTAAAAAAAAAAAAAAAAAGATAAGCCCCAGGGCCCTTTTTAGTGAAATGCCCAGAATATGCCAATGGGCCTGGCTGCACTCACACCTGACAGACACACCCAACACACTGTATATGATCAAATCATTCATTGTTGAATGATGAACGAATGAACAAATTGACAACTGCATGAAGCACTGAATAAATGAATGGACCGAGGAACCATGAATCCACGAATGAATGCAGTGACAAAATGAAAGAACAATCAATGGAAGCAGAAACAAATAAACCAAGGTGTGCATCAAGGAATACATTCACACATGATGGCTGTATGAGTAAAATGAATGAAAGAAAAAATGAACAAATGAAAAATACCAAAGAGCCAAATGAATGGGTATAAAAAAACAATAAGTGAAAGAGTAATTGTGCAAATGCCTAACGCCTACGTGGACAAATGTTTCAATGTGTTCTTGCTGGACATGAGGCAGTGTCATTCGTGGAGCAGAAAACTCCCACTTTGGAGGAAAGCGTCTCCACTCAGACATCTGGGACCCAGGTCTTAGCAAATCGGCATGTTTTCCTCCCACCGAAGGTTCCTAAAGTGACTTCAATTCAGATGTAATAAGAGTATGATTGAGCAAATATCACACTGAGTATGCTAGGCCCCTCCAATCCTTACCCCACCCCAGCAGCCACACTGAGCTTTCTTTTTTTTTTTTTTTTTTTGAGTATGCTGAGTATGCTCCCCAGGATTAACTCTGTGGTCTGTGGAAAGAGCTAAACGGAATTGACTGCGTTGTTTTCCCAATTATGTTACAGATAATTACCTACTATGTAGCAAAACCCCAGGATGATTTTAATAATCACTATTTAAACAACACATTTTTACTGTCTCCTTACAAATTAACCTCCAGGAAGTGTAATTAATGTCAGTATGAGAAAGTTGGCAGCGTGGCCCAGGAATGAGGATGGGTTGAGGCTGTGGCTGCTATCGTCCTGTGAGACCCCGAGGCTGAGTGATGCTGACTGAGGCCAATGATCGGGTTGAGAACTCGGAAAACCTGGGTCCAGAAGATCAGACAAGTATTTCCCCATCTGAGCCTTGGTCACTTTCCCTGTTAAACGAGGATGATTCCCTAAATCCCCAAACTCACTAGGACATTAGGAGATCTGACTGCAGGCCTGGAACAGAGTCAGCGTTAGTCACACAGACACCCCCACCACGTCCCCACCGCGAGGGCACATCCTTCATTGTGGGGTGGCAACGGGGTCTTTTCTTGACGTGTGCCCCCTCCCCAAACTGAGGGTAGGGACCGAGTCTCGCTTCTCGGTGCATCACAGCACCGGCATGGGGCCTGGCACGTAATAGGTGCTCAGTAGGCATTGGTTGAAAGAACAAATTAACCCTATCACATACTGTGTGTTTTGTAAACTGCCTTTACAAACACAATATGGTTTGAAAGACACATGGCCACTCACCAAATGCTCCTCCGTCTGCTCGTGGTTGTCCAGATCCTGCCTCACTCCCGGCCCATCCGTCCACCCAGTTTACTCCCTCGGTATCTGCCTCACTCGGCCCCTCTCCCACTTCTGTCTGATGCCTCTAGCAGCCGTGAGCCTAGAGAGGGGAGAAAAGCCGTTTGGACTGTGATAAAGTACCTATCGCCAGGCTCTGAATGAGGGGCCAGGAGCTTTGCTCTGAGGAAATAAGATGTGCCTGAGTGTCCACACTGACCCCAACAGGGGGCCAGCTTTGACAAGAGTTCAGCTTGCGGAGTGATCTCAGAGCCCAACTCTTCCCCTCCAGGGACAACAGGGACCCAGTCCCACAGAGGCTGCCCGGAGAACGCAGGTCCCTTGGTCACAGACTTGATGTGTCCCTGCTGTCCTTCCCGCAGGGTGAACGCCATGCATCCAGCCTGCCTTTATGACCTGGGGGTTTCTGCCTGCTTCCAGAAGAGAGGGAGAGCTGGAGAAGCGCAGCCCCAGAGGGAGGCGGGACTCCCCTTCTCAAGTTTGCCACATTCTTCAAATTGTCCCTGATCATCGCAAATTGCTCTTAGAAGAAGAATTTCCAGAAAGGAAAGAGAAATAGAAGTGGCTCCTATGAAATGAGATCAAACTCCTTGTACGCAATTAAACATGGGCATTTAAAGCCCTTTTCACACTGTTAGATTCTTCTTTTAAGTGGTTGGTGGTTTCGGCTATTGGTTTCTCAGATGTCTGTCTGAGAGTCTAACCTGCATAGGCTAGGAAACAAATGCCCACCCTATTCTCAATGTCACAGGGTCCCTTTCCAGGACAAAGTCCAAAGAGGGATACAGAGATGGGGGGAAAAGCCAATTAGCCCCGTAGAGGGAAGGAATAAAGGTGGTATAATGATATTATTTATTATCTGAACTAATTAATAAGTGTCACAACAAATATTGATTGAGACATTTCTATGTACCAGGCACTGCTCTGTGCATTAATTTATTTAATCTTCATAACAAACCTGTGAGGCAAGTATCATTTTTATCCCCATTTTACAGATGAGAAAACTGAGACACAGAGGAGTTGAATGGATTAAAGGAAGGGGAAGTGGCAGTGTGTGTGCCCAGACTTGAGAGTCAGGCAAGTCAGAGTTCACATCTCTCACCATTTGGTCCCTCACCAGCTGTGTGGCCTTGAACGGGTGAGTGCATGTCTCTAAGCCTCCATTTTCTCCTCTGTAAAATGAGGAATAGGATATGACACCTGCAGGACCTGTGGTATGGTAGGGGCTGGACAGATGAGACACCCATCTCCTTCCCTGAGTTGGAGTCAATGCTGGTGCCCTGCCAGTTGGCTGCGGGCACATTCAGGCCCGAGCACGCCCAGAGGAGGAAGCTGGTCCCTTAGCAAGAGGTAGACTAGCTGATCCACCTGCTAAGGACTGCACTTGGTCTGTGAGACACACAGAAGGCACAGAGACCTATAATCCCAGCGTTCTTTCCAGAGCCTACGTCCAGTCCCAGCAGGGAGTGGTGGACACTCAGCACCTATTCTGAAAATCTTTTTAGCAGGAGAGCTGAGTGCCACAGTCAAGCACAGAGTCTTGGATAAACACCTATGGAGCAGAGTGGCCGGATCATGGTAGATGCATGTTAACTTTAAAAAAAAAAAATGCCAGACTGTTTTCTGCAGTCTAACATTTTATATTCCCACCAGCAATGTATGAGGAGTTAGTTCTTCCACATTCTCACCAATACTTGTTATTTTCAGTCTTTTTAATTTTAGCCAGTCTGGTGGGTGTAGAATGGCATCTCAATGTAGCTTTAATTTGCATTTATTTGATGACTAATGTTGTTGAGCATCTTCTCTTGATTTATTGGCCATTCATATATCTTCTTCTTTGATTACTTTTTAATGAAAAACACATTTGCATTCAAACTGAATTATATTGTCAACAGTTAATTATCACTTGTCAAACAAGTGTGTACCCAGATTGTGGGTTTAATTTTCATGTAGGTTTGCAAATGCCTCATTCCTCTTATTTGACAAGGCCTCTCTGAGCAAAATACATTCATTGTTGGAAATGATGCTTTTTTTTTAAAGGAACTTTAAAAATAAATAGGTTTGCCTGGTGTCTGAGTCAGGGCTCTTTGCAAGTAACAGAAAACCATTCATTCTAGCTTAGGCAAAGAAAAACTGTGTGTGGAGGGGTATTGTACTAGGCTGGAGGAGGGCAGGGAGGAGGGGAAGTTTCTAATAGAACTTACAGAAGACCAGCTTACCAGAGCCTGGAACCAGGGCCTGGAACGCCAGCTGGGACCCCAGACAGCCACTCACCTGCCCACCCCACCCTGCAGCTCATCTCCACTTCTCTCCATGCACCTGTTTTATTCTCTCTACAGCATGTTTTTCCTGCTTCTCTGCTCTCACCGGAATGACCCTTCCTCCTCCCTTGAAATCACACATCCTTAGGTCAAGGGCAGCAGAAAATTACCTAATAGGTGGGTCATATCCTTGTTTGGCTGCTGACTCTCCGGTGCCCTGGCAAATCCTTAGCCTGACAAATCTGTACCCGTCACCAGGGCCAAGTCCTGCCTGGCACGGTTGTGCACTTGCTGCATATTGTCACATGCGTAGAGCACTTTACTCTTGGCCAAGGAGCCAGAGAGGGCAGTATCTGTGCCTGTTAGCTCAGGGCAGTCAGGGGAAGAGCAGGAGTGGGGACTCAGGGCAGGGGACTCCTCAGGGCTGAGAGAGCAGAATGCATTCCTGACTCCTGAGAGGGTGGGAATGGCAGCACTGTCCAGGTACTCAGATCCACCCCATGGGTGGGAGGGAGGGTGCTGACACTCACAGCCCCCCACTCCCCTCTGCCTGACAGGCTCACCTCTCCTGCAGATCAGGCTTCGAAAGCTACCTCTGTCTCTGACCTTGGCCAAGTGGACATGTGTCTGCCTGTAATGTGAATTCATGCACATGCATTCCAGTGTGCATGTGTGTACACGCAATGTTTGTTGTTGTGTCTGCATGTGCATGAGGGATGTTTATGTGGATCTATGTGTGTGTTTTGTGTGTCTGTGTAAATCTGTGTGTGGCTGCATGTGTCTGTGTATGCACTGCATATATCTACACACCTATGTGCACATTCAGAGGGTTCTAGGTGGAGGCCCAGGGGTTCTTCAAAGCTCAGTACCCAGCAGAACCCTGACTCCAGGCCCTGGGCCCCCAGTGCAGGACTCTCTCCACTGTCCATGCAGCCTCCACTGCTATGACTAAGGAGGACTCTCCACCCACAGCCTCAAACCCACCCAGACCACCTTTCTCTCCATCTCCAGCTGCAGTAGACATAAATGCTGCTCTAATTTCTCCTCACTTTCAGTAATTTACAAAACGGTTCATTGGTTCCACAGTCAGCTCTGCTGCGTTTCTCTTGGAGGATCTTTATGAAGATGATGTGGCAAACAGTGTTGTCTTGTTGTTAAGCAAAAAAGTGGTAAAAAAGACTAAAGCATTGTGGGGGTGCGGGGGTGGATGGAGATAAGAAAAGTGTCCATGGAGCATGAGAGCGATTACAGGGAGATGCTGTGAACAAGTCATTTAAGCAAATTCTTCACTAGGACTTGGTTCCATCCACTTACTAATAGACCAGCCTCATCATCTCCTGTGATAGCATTTTTTTTCCCTTTTCTCCATCCAGCCCTGAGGCCTTCAGCCCCACAACCCCTGCCCAGGAAAATGGGACTGACACCAGTAGAAAACTCAGAGATCATTTAGTGTGAAGCCAGACAGGATCAGAGCTCTCCATTCAGCTGTGGAATGTGGAACTTCCATCCAGAGATGTAGGTCTTGGCCATGCAGGAAGTGGGGCCAAACTTGCCCCAAATGCCCTGGGTGGGAGACCAAGGTCAGTGACTCTGCCCACACTGACTCTTCACTGCCCACTTCCCTGCTCAGCCTCTCTTGCCCCCTAGGCACTGGCTGTTCCCACACAATCTCTCTCAGGACAGGAGACAGATGGCTTTTCTTGCTTTTATTTTCAGCCTAGCATTTTTGCACAGGTAACTTTCACAACTTTCATCCTGATTTGATGGTCATCTGGGAATTTGGTGCCACCCCTTCTTCCACCCTTGAGAGGTGCCCAACTCCCTCCACATATCTCTGAGATGCCATAAGGTGCACGAAGCCACATGAGGAAGGAGAGCCTGGGCAAGACAGGGGGGCTCCACTGGCCCTGCCTCTGCTTGGCCATGTGACACCACCCACTGCCTCCCACCTGGATAAGGATGGTTCTAGCAACTGGTAACCCCGACAAGGTCTGCACTTTACCAGGCCCCTCGCAGATCCTGTTTCCTGAAGAGTGAATCGGACAGAGAGCATCATGGCCCTCATCCTACAGGGGTGGACTCAGGCTTGAGAGCCAACTGGCCCAGCTGAGTTACTGCCAGTGCATGGACAGTAAAGGTCCTGAGCCCATAGCCCAGGTGCTCCCCTCCTTGGCCAGCAGAGCTGCTGTGGGAGACCTTCCTGCTGACCCAGTGACAGTGCTGGTAAGGAGAGCAAGTGATCCGATCATTCACAACCTCCCATTTACCAGGAAGACTATTCACTCCCTAAGTCTTAGCCATGTGTAATTTCTATAAATTCATACTATTTTACCAACATCTCTTATAGGAGGCTATTCCAACAAAATAGAAATTTAGAAGGCTGAAGAATGAAAATATTTATTGCAGTGTTATGACAGTAAAAAATATAACCATCCAAATTATATACATAGGAGATTGTTAAATAAATTATAGATTACTAATCACATGGACAATTTCCAAGAATATACAATGCAATGGGAAACTGATCAGCCTGGAGTGTCAGGTAGGAAAGCCTCAGATCTGTATCTGCACATGGAAGGACACAGCTGGGTCCACCAGTGTCCACTTCTTTATCTGGACCCGGAGGAGAACGGTATCTCCCGCGGCCTTCACGTCAGGGTGGCCATAAGACTTGCACTGGACAATGAAGTATGAATAGAGGCAGTGAGTGTCCCTTCCAGGTGAGAGCATTTGAGTCAGTGCTCAGCTCCCCCTGTCCTCCTTCCCTGTCACAGTGACTTTAGAAGTACATGTGGAGACGTTGACATCCTCAGACAGTGGAGCCTCCATCGGTGACAGTCCCTGCTGTCTGTGATGACCACGCCCTCCCTGCAGACCACTGAGGACATGTAGCAAGAGCAAGAAACAATCTTTGTTATTTTGGGGGGTTGCTTGTTTTTTAAATCATATCCTAGTCTATGCTGACAGCCATGCCAATGGGAAAGCAATTATGAAAATCTATACTTGTATATGAAGAGACAAATAAGTGAAGAAAGATATTAATCAGGAAAAACTACTATCTTTGAAAGACAAGACACAAGATGAGTTATATACTCTCTTATATAAATGCCTGCACTTGCCAAATGCTTCACAGTAAGGATGCATGGCTGTGTTAGGAGGAAACATCAATGTCATTAACAAGAACACCTGGGCCCTGGCCGAGGCCGTCCTCGTTCCAGGCTGCATTTTTCTCTCCTTCATCTCAGTCTCCTGGTCCACTTAGCATCTGTCCCGCCCAATTAGCCCTTTATTATAGATCATTTTGTTCTCTAATTGTCTGCCCTGCATAATTTAGCACAGCCATATACTGTCTTATTGCCAAACGTTTAATTTAATGTCTTTTGGCCTCAGTTTCTTCATCTCAAAGCAGAGTAGTGGCAGAAAAGGAGATCTTTAGAAGCCCCTCAGTGCCAGCATTCCTTTGGGGCCAGGAAGAATCAAAGCTAGCACTGGCTTGGCACTTACTGTGTGCCAGGCACTGTGCTAAGTACTTTTCATGCATTAGTTCACTTAGTTATTTCAACAACTCCATGAAGGAGGTCCTGTTGTTATCCACTCCTCTCGCCTATTTTACAGATGAAGATGCTGAAGTTCAGAAAGGTTTAGAAACTTGTCCATGGCCACACAGCTCAGAAGTGGTGGAGCTGGACTTTGAACCCAGGCAGTCTGCTCCCAGGTCCCTTCTCTTCCTGCTCCGGTGAGTGTCAAGTCTTTACTATGCCCAGACCCTGTGCCAGGGGCTTGATGCATGAAGATAAGATGGGGTGCTTGCCTGCAAACAGAGTAATAATAACAACAATAATGATGATGATGAAAGTTACAATGCCAGTTAGCATGCATTGAGGGCTCTCTTAGGTCCTGGAGTCCCCACAGCATCCTATGAAGCAGAGACTCCCAGTCTCCATGTTACAGATAAGGATGCGAGGAACAGTGAGGAACAGAACAAAACTCTGTTTTGTTCAGAGTCCCACCCCCAAGTATGCCTCGAAAGTGTCGTTTGAGCCCAGGAATCTGCCTCCATCTGATGTACCTTCATGAAGTCCTCACAATAACCCTATGTGCTCAGTATTAGCGTGCCAATTTACAGAGGGAAAAACCAATGGGGCTCACAAAGGTTAAGCCACTTGCCCAAGACACACATTGAGTGAGTGCTGGAGGCTGAACCTGAACCTGAGTCTGTGGGCTCCGGGGCCCATTTTCTTCCCACTGCTCCAATGGCGAGAAGCCTAGAGGGGCCACCTGAATGCTCTTGGGGCAGAGAAATCACCAGCTGTGACACATCAGGATAGCAACAATAACAGAATCCTCGCTGAGCTTGTTACCGGTGTTGCTACACTTAATCCACCCCACAAGGTAGATGCTATTATTATCTTCAACTCACACTGAGGAGACTGAGCTCAGAGAGGTTAAGTAACCTTCCTGAAGTCTCAGCAGGGAAGTGGAAGAGACCAGGGTTAGCCAAAGCCTGTGATCTAACCATTAGGTCACACTATGCCTGCGACTCAGGGATCATTAACGAAGACTGGGCCTCCTCCACTGGGGTTTGGAATCAGAATCTAAAATCTCGAGGAAAGGCCTGCAAAGATAAAAGGTCTGATGCTGTCCTGAGAGCAGAGAAGAGAGAGAACATGAAAGCTCTAGGTAGGAAATGGAGGGAAAGCCAGGAACCCAAACAGCCTGGGTGGGCTCCCTGCAGGGCCCAGGTGGCACAGGCCAGCACTGCTTGAGAGAGGCTGCATCCTCTGCCCGTGGGAGTGAAACCGCCTTTGCAAAATTAAGACTGAGACAGTGAACGAGATCTCACTTAATCGACTCCACCTTGCTTCTACCCTCCAAGCTGTCCTTGTTCATTCCCAGGCGTAGGCTGAACTAACTTTGGGAGAAACTTAGTTTATAGTTTATAGTTTAAAACAAAGACAATAACAGCCCTTTCCCATGGAGACCCCCTTCTTGCCTGGGGACTAGATTGCCTGTGTAGGACTAACCTTAGCCACAAGATTAGAAATTATGGTTTAGGAGTCATGCAGCTGGAAGCTACAAGATTCTGACCTTCCCTAAACTGTTCCTAAGATCAGTGCTTGAGATATTTTGCAGACCCTGCACTTGATGGATCAGCTGGCACCACCCAGATCAATAAACTGGCTCATCTGAACTTGTGGCCTCCACCCAGGAACTGACTCAGTGCAGAAGGACAGCTTCCACTCCCTGTGATTTCATCCCTGACCAATCAGCACTCCTGGCTCACTGGCTTCCTTCCACCCACCAAGTTATCCTTAAAAACTCCAAATGCTCAGGGGAGACTGATTTGAGTAATAACAAAACTCTGGTCTCCTGCACAGCTGGCTCTGGGTGAATTACTCTTTCTCTATTGCAATTCCCCTGCCTTGATGAATCGGCTCTGTCTATGCAGTGGGCAAGGTAAACTCCTTGGGTGTTTACAGGAGCCTGGGATGAGTCACTGCATAACTGTGGCAAGTGCTGTCCACCAAGTGGACACCTGTCAGGCACAGCCAGGGTGACCAATGGCCTACTCATTGGGCAAGGCTCTGACTCACCGTCAGTACTAAATCCAGCAAAAGTTGATGACCCAGCATAGTCATTCTAATTGCCATGGTCATGACTAAGAATATTGTGTGACAGCAACAAATTCAGAAAGTCTGAAGTGGGCCCCAGAGTGGACCATGGATGGTTTACTGGACATGATTTAAAGGAAAGTATTGGGGAAGTACCTGGAAGCCTTGGGGAGACTGAGGTTGGGGGGACTCAATGTCCACACCAGCAGTGGGTGAGAGTGTGCACTTCACAGGGTCACAGAAGGCTGCATTTACCAAGGGGGACTCAGAGGATGTTGAAACAAATTTGAATAACAAAATGTTATAATATTCAAAGATTCAAAATACAGGATATAAAGATACTAAAATAGCCAAAATCAAAGTGAGTTTCACAAAACAAGAATACAATTGGATGTTAGAATGGGACGATGTTGGACACTTAGAACATTTGCATCACAGAGTCTTGAGAATAGGCTATGAACATCTTGCGCTCAGAGAAACCTAGGCAGTGTGAGGCCAGGGGGACTGAGGGGCTTGAGAAGAGACCAGGATCCAGGCCTGCCTGTCCTTCTGCCCTTCCATCCACCTAACTATCCATCTTACTTGGCCTGGAAAGACGACTCCAAGATCATCCAGACCAGGAGTCTGGTACAGAGGCTCTGGGAGCTGAAGAAGGAAGCATCAGAGCAAGAAGTGAACCAGGCCCATCTGGGTCCACCCACACTGCCTCCATGTCTCTCTGTTACTGCAACAGCCCCGTCGGCACCCTGACCACTGTGCAACATCATCGTGTATCTAACCCTGTCTCCCTGATGAAGCTGAGAAAACAGGGACCCTCCCTCCTTGCTTCTCTTTCCTTCCCTGGCCCTCAGCATGGGGCCCACATGTGACCAAGAGGCATAGATGTAAGTGGTTGGAAGGACATCCTCTCTGGGCAGATCAGTTCCCCTGCCAAGCCTTTGCACATATTGTCCCCAGGTGCCAGTGAGGCCCCACTCTCACTGCCTTCAGTCCTGCTCAACATCACCTGCTCAGCCAAGTTTTCTGTGATCCCCTTCAGGAGCTAATCCCCATCCATCATTCTCTCCTCCAGCCTATGTTGGGTTTCCTCACATGTTCATCACCATCCCCTGTAACTGCAGAATCAGCTCAAAGTGATTAACAATTGCTTAAGTTGTTACAGGTGACACAGAGCTAAAATTGCCTGGACATGCATAATGGGAAAAAGCTTTACCCTAATTGTTACCACCACCAGCCTGGCATCACCTGGGACTAGTTAAAAATGCCATCAAACTTGACCCACCCACCAGACCAGGGAGACAGGTTTGAGTGTCACTGCCTATCTCCTTGCCAGTTGACGTGCAATATTTTTTCTTTTCTCAAAAGCTAGTGCCATAGTACTGGCTTCTGTGTGTGTCATGTAGTGAGCCAATTGTTCAATAACAATATTGGCGACCCAGATGGGACAAAACCTACCCAAAGCACTGTACCCTCTCGATGGGGTGCAGGCCCTCTTCACCAACCCTCAGTAGCTGTGTAGGCATTTGTCTAGAGGCTTGGCTGTGAGGTCCTTTCTTCTCTGTCATGGCACTCCAGGGTCCTTGGTGCTACTTTCACTTTTGAGAAAAGAAACAGCTTTTGGATCAGACATCTTTTGGGTAAGCAGCCTTGTTAATATGAGCTTATGTTTTAAATTGATTTGTTCTCATCATAAAGATTGTGGGCCACAGTCCCATCCTTTTGGTCCAGGATTGTGGATTAGAGTCCCACCCTTGTCAGGTTGTGGGTTAGAGTCCCACCCCAGGAAGATCTTGGTCAGGTTAGAGTCCTGGCTTTGGGTTAGAGATCCAAAGAATAAAGGCAATTCTAAAGCTCTATCCACTAAGGCACTCAGTTTGGTTTGGTTGTATTTTTGGCATAAGACTGTGCAGCTTTGGAGGTGGCTGAAATGGTTGTTGCTGCAGGGAGCTGCTTCCATATATTTAAATTGTTAGGGCCTAAAAGCTGAAAGTGCTTTGTTGACCCTGTTCCCTGTTGGGATATGCCCTGAGCGGCTCTGCCCTGAGCTCATTAGTTCTATTGAAGAAATAGACTAAATAAAAAGCTACCTATATAAATGAAGTTGGTCTCCTTGTAAAATCCTATAGTGAGTTCCTATGATTCTGTTACTTTGGCATCTATTTTTTGGTCTTTGGTCTTCCTCTAGCACACCCAAACTCCTCCTTTAAGGTGTTTAAACTCTCTCTCTTTCTCCACTTTATGATGTGGATTGCAACTCTGTTTCCTCTGGGGCTCAGTGAGGGCTGTGCCATGTAGGACCAGTGGAGTTTGACTTATTCCACTTTCAAAGGCATAATTTGAATCCAGCTGCCCTTTTAGAATGTTAAGTTTTGCCAGTTTTATGGCTAGAGTTTTAAAATCAAGGCTGTAGGGTCTTTGTGTCTGTCTATACATGTCTCTATATTGTCTATGGGACCAAATTGGCTTATATATAAAGGAGTATTCATAAATAAGTACAAATGCTTCTCAGATTCATATGATTTTAGATAAATAAAAATTTAAGATTCTTGACAAAATAGAAATGTCTTAAATTCAGACATTTTTGCCTGAGTCTTCTGGTCAGACAGGTTTATGTTGTCTCTGATAAATGTTTAAGTTCATAAAACTGTTGCTCATGTAGTACTTTTGATACTTCATGCCTTTATTAGGTCTTCTGATTATTTGGCAACTTGAGTCTACTCTCTATCGAAGAGTCTTTTTGAAATCTTTGACAAAATCTGTGATCCTATTTTGAGCAAGAGTTTTAAACCTTTGACATTTGTAAATTCTAAATTCAATCTTTATAACCTCAAACTAACTCTTTGTATATAAGGGCCCCTGGAAGTCCAGGAGAGACATAGTAGGCTTATTTTGTATGTTGGAATTGTGCAGGAAACATTTGGGTTGTATTCGTATGACTTTGTTCTTCTTCATCTGCAATCTCCCGCAATGCCTCTACTATATGCCAGGTGCTATTAAAGGCGATCAGAAAGAGCATAAGACTCCCTCCCCAAAGTTGGAGGCTCAGCTTTGTGCCTCCCTTTACCTACCAATCAGGTAGGAGGGGTCTCCCTTCCACATACCCATCAGGGTACCCAATTTGGCATAGGGAATGCTCTCCCTCAGTTCCCCCTTAGCAGGGCAATTCCCACTAAGACAAGTCCCTGTGGGCCTCAATGAACAAGGGGATTGTTATATATGAGCATTCCCCTTTTTCAACTTCAGATTTATACAACTGGAAAAATAATATGCCTGCCTAATGGGATGATCCCCAAAAGATGAAAAGTTTATTTACATTCACCTTTGCTACTTATAACTCCACTTAGGCTGGCATTCAGGTGTTTATAAACATCCTCCTTACTCTGGAGGAACATAGGATGATACTGGAAAAGGACTGTCAGGATGCCAAGAGGCTTCATTAATTATAACCTAAGAATCCAATCAGAGCCCCAGCAATGCAGGCCAAACCTGGGCCGAGCCAGTCTGTAACCCCAGTGACCCCAGAGACCAGACAAAGTTAAACCATTATAAAGAATGTTTAATAGCTGGAATGCAGAAGAAAGTCCAAAAACTGAAGAGCCTAAATAAGGTCCAGGAGGTACAACAGGGACCAAAGGAAAACCCCTCCACCTTTCTTGAGTGGGTTTTTGAAGCCTACAGACAGTATGCTGACATTGAACCAGAACACCTGGAAAACATGAGACTGGTTAATATTACTTTTATCAGTCAGTGTGCTCCTGACAAAGAGTAGAGGGGGAATTAGGGATTCCACTGTCCATTGCTTCACAGGAGTATCCAAGAGAGAGAATACAGTCATGGGTTCTTTCTTTCTGTTTCTGGGTGGGCCAGTAAAACCCCTTCCTCACCTCTCTTTTCCACTTATCGCTAGAGACAGAAACTAAAAACATGGCTTCAAGCTGCTAAAAGTGTAAAATAAAACAAGACAGAACAAAACAAAATCAGGTGGGTTGGACAATCCTGTCTCTAAAGTATCTAATAGCCATGACCAAGTCCAGGAAAAGCAGAAACAGTATGACACAAAACAAGCTGCACTGTTTGCTGTAGCTTTCACCTGTGATCAATCAAGACCCAGTAAGATGCTTGCTGGGGTAAACACAACCACGGCTAAGACCTTTCCCACCAGACCCCACCACTTAGCCAGAAGAGCCATCCATCATTAGGGTCACAACAGTGTACATATTGTAAACAAGAATATTGCAAGTGGGAATGCCCTAACCTCCCCTGATGGGAGAGGAAGGAACTTCCCACAAATTAATCTACTAGATACCACAGCTTGCTGATAGCAAACAAAGATGATGGGACCCAGGGGCTCCTATAGACTCTGTTAGCTCTATCAACACTTCGCACAAGGAACCTCTGGTAACAATCACTGTGGGAAAGACTCATACACTTTTTAATTGACACTGGGGCTACATATTCTGTCCTAAACATCAGACAGGGACCCTTCTCCCCAGAGACTATGGCAATTACTGTTATATGTGGCAAAACCTCCCACAAGTCCTTCCTTCAACTGATCAAATGCACCCTTCAGTTCTGACTCCCAAAAACTGTTTGCCTTTGAATGGGATGATCCAGAAATTAATGTAAAACAACAATATTGGACAGTACTTCTACAAGGTTTCAAAAATGCCCCCACCATCTTTGGGGAAGCTTTAGCTAAGGACTTGAGAGAATATTTCTCCAATATATAGAAGATATCCTGATTTCCAGTAAAACTAAAGAAACCTGAGATCAAAACACAATTCTGACCCTAAATTTTCTGGCAGACCAGGAATACAAAGTTCCTAAGAAAAAGGCACAAATTACACAATCAACACTAAAGTATTTGGGGTTTGAGCTATCTAAAGGGCAAAGAACCTTGTTACCAGATTGAAGGGAGGCCCTAGCTAGAGTGGCTTTACCCACTACCAGAAAACAATTATGAGGGTTCTTGGGAATTACTAGGTTCTGTTGTATCTGGATTCCCCACTTTTGACTTATAAGAAGTCCAAAGCCCTTATATCAAGCCCCCAAAGAAAATGATAATGAGCCATTTAATTGGACTACAGAATGTCATAGGACATTCTGAAACATAAAGGAAATGCTCCTAACAACCCTGTCCTTTCATCTCCCAAATATAAGAAAGCCATTTGATCTTTTGGTACATGAACAGCAATGTATAAGTCTTTGAGTACTGACACAAAATTTAGGTAACACCAAGAGTGCTGGTGTAAACTTTTCTAAACAACATACTAACCCAAGGGTAGCCAGTTTGTCTTCGAGCAGCAGCTGTAACCTGTGGTCTCTTACAAGAAGCTGAAAAATCTACTTTGGGCCAGCCTACCACAGAGCACACCCTGCACTATGTACTGCCCCTCTTTGAACAAAAAGTAGGATATTACCTTACATCTGCAAGAGTAAGGAAATACCAGGCTAGTCTACTAGACAACCCAAATATAAATTTTAAGGTAGTGTTCACACTAAACCTAGCCACCATACTTCCAAGTACTGTAGAAGAAACTGTTCGTGATTGTATACAAATAATTGAAGCTTATTCTAGCAGACCTCATTTGACTAATCAGCCTTTGGAAGACCTAAACCTGGAGATGTTTATAGATGGGAGCAACTTCTTGAACTGAAGATTCTAAAAAGCTGAATATGTAATTGTGACTCTCCAGGAAGTCTTAGAAACTGAGGCTCTCCCACCAGCTACCTCTGCACATAACTTGCAACCTTGGGACAAAGTAAAAGGTAACTATTTATACTGACTCCAAATATGCTTTTGTGGTAGTGCATGCACATGAAGTCACCTGGAAGGGAGAGGCTTTCTGACTTCAGGGGGAAGAAAGGAAATCATGAAACCAACTTAACCTGGGATAAAGTCTTGCCTATTGCCCTGCTTAGTGTAAGATTAGCCCCCAGAAGCAAGCCCCAATTGAGCCCTTCCTCAAAAGTGAATTTTTTTATAATTCCAAAAATAGTCATATTATAAAAGAATTAGTACTACAAAATATGTACAGTCTCTGGGTGCAACTTTATCTGTTATACATAAGTATGCTTCTAGCTGTTTAACATTTCCTGCAGATGTTTCTTTACATTGTCTAAGCCCAGGAGACTGAGTACCAATTACAGCCCAAATGAAATGGACTCAGTGAAGTTCTTCTGGTGACCCATCCATCCGTAAAGTAGTTAAGCCCTGTGTTCACCATTCACAAGTAAAGATAGTACCTGTTAATAGTCAAGACTCTCCTCACCCCCTTCATAATCTCCACACAGGCTACACTTATCACAAACAACAGGAAACAGGAAGCAGGATGGCTGAGTCATCCAAACACCATATGGCTATGACCTACAGATGGCATGGCCTACAGATGATTTCTCCAGGCAGGAATACGCTTGTGAACTCCTAACAAAGTAACTCCTAAAGTTACTTTTCAGAAAAAAAAATAGGACTTAAAGAGCTCCTGGATCTCTCAATAATGAAAAGTCATTCCTGTTTCTAAAATCAGACTCCACCTGACCAGATGGGGAGGCCAGAAGCAGATGGTAACTGAAGGAGACAGCTTACCCAAGATACCAGACCAGGCCTGTATTAATGCCATCAGGAATAATATCTATTTTTGAGAGTCTGCTTATGTTAGGAATTATAGTTCTATGTGTGCTGAGATTTCTTTTCATTCTTGTCAAGGTACATATGGTGCAGAGCTGTCTCGTATTTCGATACCCCCTGTTCATTCCTCAAACCCACACCTGTGCCCCTTGAAAGCAGGAAGTAGCTAGAATGGTCATCACCCTATTTCTCTCAAGAGTGAGGAATGTACAACAAAAAGGGAGGGGGGACTTGGAACAGCAGGACCAGCTGAAACCCATTAACCATTGTCTTGTTATAGGTGATAAAGAGCCAAAAATTGTCTGGGCATGCATAATGGGAAAAAAAGCTTTAATCTGATTGTTAACACCACCAGCCTGGCAGATTGGCTGCATTGGCATCATCTAGGGCTAGTTAGAAATGCCATAAAAGCTTGGCCCACCCCCAGATCAGGGAGACAAACTTGAGCATTGCCTCCTGTCTCCTTGCCAGTTGACTCACAACAAAGCTTTTTTCTTTTCTAAAAAGCCAGTGCCATAGTATTGGCTTCTGTGCTCATCAAGCAGCAAGCCCATTGCTTGGTAACACCTCCATCCATCACTCTCTCACCCTGCTCATGCTGGGTTTCCTCACATGCTCATCATCCTCCCCCGATCTACCACTAACTCCTCCTGCCCATATTTGGTTTCCTTGGGTGTTCATCATCATCCAGCATCTATCAGTTTTTCTGTCTTTCCTCCCAGTATGCCAGCCTCATGAGGGCGAGAACTTGCTTTTGTTCATGGATGCATCCCCAGTGCCTAGAACAGAGCCTGGCACACAGTAGGCACTCAGCAATTATTGGGTGACTGATTGAGTGAATGGACCTCAGTTTCTCCATCTGTAAAATAGAGATTTTGCTCCCCATGGTCTTCAGGGTCTCTCCCAAGTCCCTCCCACAAGGTCAGATGAGTAGCCCATCCCTCTGAGAAGCCAGGAGGGTCAGAAAGGCTGGGAAGGACAGTGATGGGTCAGTCAGGTCGTCATCGGTCCCACAACACCAACAGTCAAGTCCCCCTTAGCAGGTCTGGGCTGCAGGTCGTGTGTCCCACTTAGTGCCCAAGCTCACATTATGGTGCTGGTGAGGAGTCTCAAGTAGTTATTAAACTGTGTGTCTGCAGGTATACAATTTTGGAAGTGAGTTTTGCATATTTTGATAAATGTATAAATATGAAATTTATTATCCATCACTGTCATATGCTTATGTTCTATGTTAAATGTATATAATGTATACTTCCCTAAAGCATGAGAGTTGCCAATTCTTGACCAAGACACAGTGACACTATTGACCACACAGAGTATGTTTATTCCTTAACTTGGAGGAGGGCAGCCAGGATGGTGGGCAAATCTCTACATGCCACTGGCAGGCCTGGGGCCCTGGAGCTCCAAAAAGGACAGAGAACAGGGTTGGGAGAGTGATCAGCCCAGTCACTGGCCTGGGCCCAGGTGACACCAGCAGGGCAGGAAGGGGGTCACCTGGGCACTTACCTGTGCCAGCTCCACCCAGGGCCCTGCACTGGGTCAGAGCACAGTGGCTGGAATCTGAGCACCCTGGAGCCCCACCTGCCCTCATTCCACCTGGATTCACCTCCCTGAGCCTCGGTTTCCTCTGATGTAAAATGGGGATGAAAACAGCTCCCTCCTTAGGGTGGCTGTGAGGATTAAGTGAGCAAGTGCAAGTACAGGGTGCCCAGCATGCATAGGAAGTGCAAGAACCTATGAACTGATATTCCTGCTGTTGTCACCCCAAGGGCTGCTACAGAGAGGGCACCTTGGGCCCACTTTACAGATGGGCCTCATCCCTGCAATAGCTGACAGGTGTTAACACCCCCATGAGCCGGGTACCTGCATACATGACCCATGTCACCTGCACGACCTTGCACAACCTCCCTATGCAACAGGTGCCATCATGGTCCCCGCTCCACAAGGGAAAATGTCAAGTACCTCCCAGATCACACAGCCCACAGGGGTGGAGGCTTAGAGCAGGGCTTTCTGTCCCCAGGGCCAGGCTTGACCCCCACTCCAGACTCCACACTATCAGGAACACTCGTCAGTAAACCCTGACAAGAAGGTGGGGGACAAGTGGGGTTGCCCCTAGTGACCCCACCCCTCCCTCCTTCGCTCACAGAACCCTGGGTTTGTTCTGCAGCTACAGGCTCAGGCCTGGGGGCCCTCCAGCCCTGGGGTGAAGCTGAGCCAAGCACCCCATCCCCCTTCTCCAGAGATTGTTTTAGGGATGAGCACATGACCCAGACCTCACCATTGAGGTATGAGGGGAAATCTGTTGGTGGAGGGAGTGCTCCTGGGAAATATTTTTTCTGCCTCACCCTGCAACCTTCTCAACTTGAATGCTGTAGTGTGAGACATGATGTTTGGAGCTATAGCAGCCATCTTGCAACCATGAGGCAACAAGCTAAGGACAAAAAGTCAATATAGCCAAGGATGGTAAAGATGGAAGAGAGAAAGTGCCTGGGTCTTTGACATCCCTGAGCATCTGACAAAGCTGGAACCACCTCCCTCCAAACATCTGGGTACAGCAAAGCATTTCATTTTCCAATTGTTTGAGCCACTGTTGAGTTTTTTTTTTTATTACTTGCTGCTCAAAATATCTAAACTGCAGGCAGCACAGCAATCTGTATAAAGCACACAGCTACTGTATTTTTCTACCAGTGAGTCTCCCTCACCAATCCTTGAACCTTTAGAGAGCAGAAGTTGTATCTTGCTAATCTCTGTACCTGCTCTGCCTCAGGAGCTAAGACAGGGCTTGGTGCGTAGTCAACCCAATTCCATTTGTTGGGTAGCATGAATAAATGATGAGCAAATACACTATTGAATAAAGTGATGGACGAGCATAAGGAAAGTGAAAGTGCTTTGTAAACTGTAAAGTGCTGAGCCCAAATGCAGGCCCCACATCCTCAGCAAGGATGACGGTGCTGTCATCCTCCTAGACATCCCTCCTGCTCACACAAACCTCAGGCCTGTAAAATCCCAGCTACCCCTTCGTGCCCCTTCTTCAATTCTTGCTGGCATTGACAATGAGCACCTCCTTCCCTTCCTCAAACAGACATTAAAAGGCAAGGCTTTGTGTGCTATCATTTCCTCCCTAAAAGGTTGTCATGAGAAGCCGAATGGTCATCATTATGCCAGCTGAAATTCTTTGCCATGTTATTTAAGAGATGGAGGACAGGGCACCAGGAGAGGGGGCAGTCAGCAGAAGTGGGAAAAAACCTTTCAGGGTGAAAAGGCTTTAAAATCTCAGCTCCACGTCTCACAGGGAGACTGGATTAAAGGATCATTTCAAATGAATTTTGCCATCAGAGTGAGAGATCTGTTCCCCCAAAATGCTTCACTTTGACAGTTGGCTTCATGGGGTTTGGCAGAATTCATTTTGTAAGCAGACAAGATCAAGGAATAAAACAAAACACATCCAGCCATGAGAACTCTGTTAACCACTTGACATAATTGTGTTTCATCCAAAGTTAGGTTTTTGGCAAAACTGAAAAGTCATTCTCATTCCACTGGCATCCCACATTTGTGGTGTCTGGGAAAAGTTCTGGTGTGGGGGAGTCAACAGGCAGACAGGGGCTGGGGTGAAGGTGGCCGCTGCCTAGGCCCTCCCTCCGTTGCCCCCATCCTTGGAGTTGGTGAGGGAAGCTGAACGGAGACGGCTCTAGGCTGATATCTCTTCCTGGGCAGAGCTCCCCAGGGCCAGCAGCCCATTCCTCCCACCCCACACCTATCTCTGCACCACAGGATGGATTTCGGGGCAGACATTGATTCTTCACTCTAGTCCTGGCTGCCTGGACCAACATCCCCTACGACATACACACTTTCAGCATCACTGTGGCAGGGGGTGTGTCAAGTGAGGCCACAGGTCTTGCACCAGCCTCTCCACCATGGCATCTCCAGGCCCTTTCAATGGGTGATTTACAAGCCAGATATATAGATTTGTATTTGCTGCACCAAGATCAATTTAATGCTCCCCAACTAAGATTTTTGTACTTGAACAGCTAGCTCCTTGCCCTCCAAAAGATCTAAATGTTCTCTCTTGTCAATCCCCCAGCAGCTGCAATGTCCAACCTGCCTATCTACCTCCTACCCCCAACCCACCTCCACCCACCATGCCCACATCCTATCCCTCTTCCCACCTCCTATCCCCTGCCCACCTCCTATCCCCTGCCTACCTCCAACTGCCTATCCACCTCCTACCCCACTGCCCACCTCCTAACTCCTGCCCACCTCCTACCTGCTTGTCCACCAACTATCAGCCTGGCTACCTGCTGACCAACATGCAGAGTGACTGTGTATTCGTTTACTCATTCATGCAGTGATTAATTTTTATGGAACATACTGAGATGAATAAAATAAAACTCTCATGTCGTCTGAAAGTTTATAACCTGTTTCTTACACTAATGCATCCAGTCTGAAGGCCAGAGTGAAGGAATTGGGTTAGACCACATAAAGACCCTCTGGACAGGAATGAGTTGGGCCTTGGGGAAGGGACATCACAGTGCAAATATTTGGGACACAGATTCTGCAGGCAACAGGCCCGAGACTGAATCTTAGGTTCACAGTTCACAGGCAAGTAACAACCTCACTGAGCTTCAGCTTCCCCATCTGAAAAGCAGCAGTCACAGCATCTGCCCTAGAGGTGCTCATCAGGGTTCAATAACCCTTGATACAAAATGGGAAGATACAAAATGGGAAGAGTAGAGCTCAGCGCTTGGCTCAAGGCAAGCACTCGATTCTGAGCAGACTGTACTTTTTTGGAGCACGAGTACTTTTGGGAAACAGCCAGGCAGGTCTGGGTTCAAATCCCAACTCTGCTACTTACTGCCTCATTCAACCTCTCTGAGCCCCAGGTTTCATCTGTGAAATGGGAGAAAATGCAGCCTAACTCGGGATGAGCTTGGGGAGGAAATGGAGAGGGAGGGGAGGGAATCAGACCCTACGTGCCAAGACCAGCACACCTGCCACACAAAGTAACTGCTGGCTTCTCCCTCCCCATCCTCCACTCTGGTGTTGGGAAAGAATGGAGGGTGGGGTGGGGAAATCTGCAGAGAACAACCTCCGCCCAGTATTTGCCTTAGTTCCCTGCCAAGGGTTGCCCAGACTCTGGAGGCCCCTGTAGTGATGGGGAGCTCACCACCTCCTGGACTGGGCAGCAAGAATCACAGGGCTGACCAAAGAGGATGAGACCAGGAGCCCTGAGCCACTGCAGCCTCGGCCATGGTGCAACTTCCAGGCCCCAGCCCCTGCAAGGCGCACCCTGAAAGGGGCTCCAGCATCACAGGAGCAGTTTCCTCAAGGACCGCTAGCTGCTATGGGAGAGAGAGTCTGTGTGTTAGAAAGCATTAAACAGCAAAATACTATTTACAAAAAGGAAAAGATCCATTTATCAACTCTTTGAACTATCTAAAAATATATATATACTGTAAAGTCAGCTCGCCCTGTAGGTGTTGATTCAGGAGGCTGGGCAGCTGTTGGCCTCTGGCTGCCCAGGCAGAACCTCAGAGAGCTGTGGCCCGGGACACTTGGCAGCCATCCCCAGGCCACACAGCGTGAGTGGGGAACCCCTTCTCCAGGAGCTCCGTCCCTCTTGCTGTATGGCCTTGGAAAGTCAAGCTCCCTCTCTGGGCCCTAAGGAGTGGGTCCAGGGAACAAAGAGTGCAGGTGGGGTCGGGGTGGGGACAAGGTGGATACAGGGGGGTATGAAAAAGACACCAGACAAAAGAGGCAAGAAGAAACCTCTCTTGCACCTGGGAAGCTGAGGCAGGGAAAGGCCTCAGTGTCTGTCACCCCCAAACCTGGCTCCCCTGGCCCTGGCTGTGCTGGAGCCTTCACCTTCTACCAGGAAACCTCTGGATTGTCCCCACCTTTTCCAACTTCCACCAAGTCCCACACATCTCCACCTGGCCCCAGGGACCACACTCAGGCCCTAAATTCCCCTCCCTTCTTCCCTCTCTCCCTCCCAGGTGCCTTTGCTCACACTGTCCCCAGGCCATGGAGCTAACCTCCTCCACATCTCCCAGAGCTCCCTCCCCTCAACCCCCAGTTGTTGGCGAGAGGGCCGCCTCCTCAGGGAAGCCCTCTCCGCCTTCCTGACAAGGTCAGATTCCAGCCCAGGCTCCCAGAACCCTGGGAACCATGTCTCAGGGCACGGATCCCAGGGGAGGTCCCCAGTTATTTGGTGACCATCTGTGCCCCCACAGGGATGCCGGCTCTGGGCCGGGGCTGTCATCTGGTTGTTCATGGCTGTAGCCACTAGAATGGTGCCAAGCACATCATAGGAGCTCAATGAACACTGGTAGGAGGAGGGCAGGGAGGGAGGAGTGAAGGGCAACTAAAGAACGAACACAGTGACATGCGATGAAAGGAGGCAGGGCCTGGGAGACTCAGAGACTTGGGGACACATCTGCAGCTATGAGCCCCTGAGGCCGCATCAGGGATGCAGATGACACTCACTCTGTGAAGCCCCAGGTGGAGTCTGAGCAACAGGAGTGACAGGAGGGACACTGTCTCCCTCATGGCTCCCTCTCAAGGCTGCTGTCTGCAGAAGGACCTGACGCTCTGACCACAGCCCTCCCCTGCCCCTCAACCATCCATGGCTCCCAGCATCGACCTGACAAAGTCCAAACTCAGGTCCACTGTGGTCTTGCCACACCTGCCTTCCCTGCCCCGCCTCCCTCCACTTGTCCCCACAGTCCCCAGGCTTCAGGCCCAGCTATACCACCCCTGGCACCTCCACCCCTACTCTTTATGCTTCCCTGACATTGCTCTGCTGTCCTCTCCTGGAACACCCCCCACCCCTGCCTACTTGGAACTCAGGCCCCATTCCAGGCTCAGCTTGAGCATCACCTCCTCCATGAGGCTTCCTCTGATTACCCTGGGTGCTGACTTTGCTTGTCCCTTCTCTGTTTCCACAAACACCACTATGTCCCTCTCCCAGAGCTGGTTCCAGTCTCACCACTAGACCATGAGCTACCCCAGGCAACAGGAGGTTTGATTCTTCTCTCCCTGATGCCTGGTGCATGGCCTGGGACATAGGAGGCCTCACAATGGGCTGGGTGAGAGAATGAATGAATATCACCTGCCTCCATTCACTCAGGACCCACCGTGTACCGGGCACTGTGCTGAGCATGTTACAGGCATCGTTTCATTTAATCCTCCATGTAATCCCTTGTGCTGTGACTATATATGCCCGTACTATAGATGGGGAAACTGAGGCCCAGGGAGGTTGAGTCACGCACCCAAGGCCACACAGTGGGTAAGCTGATGCAGCAGCACCCTTCCTGCTCACCTCCTCCAATGCCTCTGGCTCCCCTCCTGACCTGAACTTGAGCTCACAGCCACGTCCGGGGCGTCCCTGCCAATTCACTGCCCACTGGGTACCCCGATAGCTGTTTTGGCTGCAAGTCAGCATCACAAATCTACAGTCTCAGCTCTAGAGCAACAGAAGGACCCACCAGGAGTGTGTGCCCGGGAGGGTCTCTGCACCCAGGGAAACTCCTCCCCGTCCCACTTGCGGAACCCCACCCTCCCCATCATCAGTGGGGACCCCTCCCAGGCCCACGAGGACACTGGCGGTTCCCTCCCCTCGCCCTGGGAACGTGGTTTATCCATCACAGGGTCATGGGCTATACTGTTAGGGTCATGTGTGTATCTCTGATGAGCAGGGGCCAGGGAGCCATTCAGTCCCAGAGGTTCTGGGGAGGGGAGGAAAACCTCAGACAAAAGGAGAAGGAAGTGAAGAGAAAATAGGGATACAGCAGAGAGATTAATCCACTGCTCAGACATGAAGGAAATAAGTTCAATTACATTTGCTGCATTTCATTTTAATGTACACATCGTATTTAGCTGCCAGCAAGGCTCAGATTACCCAGAGAGAAAGCACAATGAAAGACAAGAGAATTAAAACAGACAAAAAGTGCCCCGGAAATTGGAATCTCTAAGAGAGAGAAACAAAAGCCAGGTTCCAGAGGCCACTTGGCGCCAAGTCCCTCCCAGCACTGACTCCGGGTGTCTGCAGCCACGCGCCCCAGCCCATGCTGCCCACCAACCCTGCTGCCCTGATCGCCTGGCATCAGGGAGAGACCTGGGCCAGAGGCATGAGGCTCAGTTGGCCTCCTGGAGCTGCCCCCTACTTGCCCTGGGGAAAGCCTGTGCCCCAAACCCTCCCAGGTCAGGAAGTGGTGAAGGGTGGGAGGAAGGCAAACAGAGCAACAGAAACCCCACGGCACGCCCAGGTGCTGTACCCCCAGCAGGGCTCTGGTGAACCGGCGCAAGGGTGTGGGGTGATCAGGATGGCACTCCTTCCTTCCAGAACCTTCTTACAACACCCCCATCCCCGTCCCACCCAGTGCCCTCAGGGAAGGCCCTGGAAATCCCTCTCACAGCAGCACCATTGGCTAGGCCAGGCACCTGGTCTGCCAGAGCAGCATCTCCGGTTCCCAGAGACAGGGTCTCCAACAAGGGGCTCCTGGAGCCTCCAGATCCCTGGCCACTGATTGAGCCCACCCTGGAGGCCAACCCAAAACCACGGAGGGTGCAGCAGGTGGAGCCACTGGGAGGGGACCCACTGCCCAGCACCCAGCAACTGTGTGAGAGAAACACACACCCCACACATACACACACAACAGGCCACACCACACAACAGCATATCACACACCACAGCACACAGCACACACACACACCATGCCACACCACAGCACATACACACAACAGGCCACACCATGCCACACCATAGCACACACCACACAACAGGCCACACCATGCCACAGCATATCACACAGGACAGCATATCACACGCCACACCACACAGCACAGACATACCACACACCACACCACAGCATATCACACACCACACCACACATACATAACAGACCACACCATGCCACACCATATCACACACCCACAACATACCACACACCACACCAGACACAACACAACACAAAACACACCATACACACACAACACAACTTACCACAGCATATCACATGCCACAGTACACACACCATACCACACAACACACCCCACATCATAGACACACAACACATCATGCCACAGCATATCCCACACCACACCACACAACACACACCATACACACACAACACATCATACCATATACCATGCACACACAACACACCATACCACAGCATATCACACACCACAGCACATACACCACACACAACATGCCACACCACAGCATACCACACACACAGTACAACATACACCACATGGTACACCCAGGGTTCAGGCCAGACATCAGATTTCACCTGCTCCACAGGAGTCTCTGCCCCAACCAGCCCAGGTTCAAATTCTGGAGCTCCCTACTGTGTAGCCTCAGACGAATTGTTCTCTGACTCCAGAGTCCTCATTGGAGAAATAGGAAATCTGTTTCATGATGAAGTGAGATGGCACAGGCAGTGCCTGGCACAGCAAAAGCCCTCAGTAAGAGGTGGTGGTCGTGGTGGTGGTGGTGGTGGTGGTGGTGGTGATGGTAGTGGTGGTGGTGATGGTGGTGGTGGTGGTGGTGGTGGTGATGGTGGTGGTGGTGATGACAGTGGTGGTGGTGATGGTGGTGGTAGTGGTGGTGGTGGTGGTGACGGTGGTGGTGGTGGTGGTGATGGTAGTGGTGGTGGTGATGGTGGTGGTGGTGGTGGTGGTGGTGATGGTGGTGGTGGTGGTGGTGACAGTGGTGTTGGTGGTGACGGTGGTGGTGGTGGTGATGGTGGTGGTGGTGGTGATGGTAGTGGTGGTGGTGATGGTGGTGGTGGTGGTGGTGATGGTGGTGGTGATGGTGGTGGTGGTAGTGATGGTGGTGGTGGTGGTGACGGTGGTGGTGGTGACGGTGGTGATGGTGACGGTGGTGGTGGTGGTGACGGTGGTGGTGGTGACGGTGGTGGTGGTGGTGGTGGTGGTGGTGATGGTGGTGGTGGTAGTGGTGGTGGTGGTAGTGGTGGTGGTGATGGTGGTGGTGGTGGTGGTGGTGGTGATGCTGGTAGTGGTGGTGGTGATGGTGGTGATGGTGGTGGTGGCAATGGTGGTGGTGGTGGTGACGGTGGTGGTGGTGGTGGTGATGGTGGTGGTGGTGATGGTGGTGGTGGTGGTGGTGGTGATGGTGGTGGTGGTGATGGTGGTGGTGGTGGTGGTGGTGGTGGTGGTGATGGTGGTGGTGGTGATGGTGGTGGTGGTGGTGGTGGTGATGGTGGTGGTGATGGTGGTGGTAGTGGTGGTGATGGTGGTGGTGGTGGTGACGGTGGTGGTGGTGATGGTGGTGGTGGTGATGGTGGTGGTGGTGGTGGTGGTGGTGGTGGTGATGGTGGTGGTGGTGGTGACGGTGGTGGTGGTGGTGGTGGTGGTGATGGTGATGGTAGTGGTGGTGGTGCTGGTGGTGGTGGTGTTACAATTCTGCACCAGTTCTTTATCCTTCAAAACACAGCTCTAGCATGTGCTCTGGGAGGGCTGCTGCCTGCACATTCTAGGGGGTGCCCTTCACGGCATGTCCATGTGTGAGTTGTGCAGTGCACAGCCTGTGCAGCAGTATGCTGAGGCCCTGAATTCTAGAAAGCCTTTCCTGACTGGCCGAGTTTGGTCAGGGGCCTCTCTCTCCTCTCTCACCCCCGGTCCACACCAGTCTTTGAGTTCCTTGAGGGTAGAGGCCTTCTCCTGCCCACCGCTGTGTCACCAAGCCCAGCTTAGCCCTTGATCCACAACAGGGCAGACACCAGCAACCATTCCTTCAGCTCATGGGCGGCTGAACAGAGATTTACATCTATGTTCAGGCTCCAAAGCTCTTAACTGAGGTCCAAAGAGGTTAAGTGCCTGAAATAGCTAAACATACCCTATTGACATTTGCAAAGCCAGAGATCTGAGGTGGACAATTAGACACGGCCTAGTGTCAAAGTGCACAAATCCCACATCTCATTGCCAAGTCACATGCTGGCAACGCCCATGTCCCCGCCCCTCCCGGCTTAGTACCGACTGAGACTTCGAAGAGACACAGTGAGGGTGTCTGTCTCAAACACCACTGAGTTCCCTGGCACTGCTGGAATCCTAAAGGTCTATTTCGTAGGCCATATCAAAATGTTTCTGATGTTGCCCAAAAGAGCTGCACGGGACACTCATGCTGTGCCAACCATGGGAGGAGAAATGGCCCAAACATGTGACATAAGCAGGTGTGATGAGCTGCACCCCCCAACACATGGGAGGGGCAGCTCCGAGTGCAGGAGAGTCCCAGCCTTCTCCAGACGTCCCCAAAGGGCCATGCAGGGACCAGGACTTGGCGCCCACTCACCTCAGGCATTTGGTTTCCCGTGGTGCTGACTGGGAGGCAAATGTCCCTGGAAGGGGGCGTCAGGCTCAGTGGCCTTTGGGGACAGCTGGAGCCTCCATGTGCCAGGCCCTGTGCTGGGCACTGGGGATGCAGAGATGCCAGATGCCTTCCGGGGAGGGGCGTCTATGCTGAGCCCCGAGGGTGAGATGATAGGCAGACGTGGAGGGTGGGGACTGACCATCACTCGCTGCTGTCACCTGCCACGTGCTGGGCTGTGTTCTAAGCATTTACTTGTATTAAATCCTCACAGTAGCCCCCATGAGAGTGAGGCAGACACTATCACTACCCCCAGTTTACAGATGAGGAGACCGAGGCACAGAGAAGTTAAGAACTGCTCATCATCCGGTCACCCACCAGGCCAGGTTTCAGACCAAGGGGGCCTGGCTCCCGAGTCCTCCCAGGTCCCTGCTGTGCATGAGCAGAGGGAACAGCAGTGGCAAAGTCTCAGAGGCAAGGGTGGGGGCAGGAAAGACTCAGGCAAGGGACATAGCTCAGTCTCACCTGGAGTGACAGCATGGGCAGCTGAGGGCGAGTAAGGCTGGGGAAGGGACCAGCCCCGGGGAGCCTGACCCACAGTCAGGGTATGACCACCCACACTCACTGCCCCGGGCAGGAGCACAAGGACAAAGCTTTGCCCTCAGGGCACTGGGTGGTGACTCCCGCAGGTCTCACTCCCCAACTTCGGGGCTGTGTCATCACCTCTGGGCCCACAGGCCCTGGCACAGAGCAGGGGCAGCCCTTGTCCATTTGGACTGCACAGGGCATTGCTTTCTCCTGCTCTGCGCTCAGCCCCGAACAGGCACAATGGGGCTGCAGACATGGGGGACACTGCCCTCAGTAGCTCTCGGCCCAGCCAGGGACAAAGGTGAAAGTTCTGAGTGCTGCACCCGACATCACCAGCTTCCACATTCCTGACAAGTGGCTGAATGCACTTGAATCTGAAGGCAGATGTGGCCACGTGACTGGCTCTGGCCACTGTGCTGTGAGAAGCGGCGGCGTGTGTCACCTCCAGGAGGGGCAAAAAGGGCCAGGGCAGGGTTGATGCCTTCTTCCTGTTGCTGCGTGAAGCCCCATCCAGGTGAGAGGTGAGAGACTGCAGTGAGCAGAGCCCCGAGCCCCACCCTGAGCCTGCCAGGCAGAGGCAGGAGCCTGCTCCTGCTGAGGGCGCAGGGCCGTTGATCACTGCAGCACAGCCCAGGCCCAGCCCATGCCCTGCACAGAGCCAGGTCACCTGAGAAGGTAAACACCACTGTGAGGAGGGAGGGGGCGGGGAGGCCGACTCCCCAGCCCCCAGTTCCCCCAAGGAGGCTAGTCCCTGTGGGACGGATCCCTCAACGCCACCAGTCACAGGTCTATGGTGGTCCTGCCAGCATCAGGGCGGCTCCCAGGCCCCACCTTCAGCCTCTGACTGACCCAGACCTGGGGCCAGGTCTGCATTTACTCAGCCACTCAACAGGGAACATAGCCAGACACCAACCCTGTGCCAGGCGTGTGCTGGGCCCTGGAAATACCCAGGAATAGGACCCATGAGGCCCCTGCCCGCCTGGAGCTCATGGACTAGTGAGAGCAACAGTGATTCCAGTAGACCCCCAAGGAAAGAATTACAGAAGGTGCTGAGAGAAACCAGAGGAATGCCAAGAAGCTGGGGTGAGGGGAGCCAAGTCTGTGGGGCGGTGGGGGGAGAGGTGGCATTTAAGCTGATGAAGATCAAAAGGACCGGCCAAGTAGAGGAGAGCAGGAAAGGGCATTGCAGGTGGAGGGAACTGCGTGGGCAAAGGCCCTGTGGCAGCAAAGGGCTTGGGTGTCCATGGGAGAGACAGCAGGGAGGGGAGGGAGGGTGAGGGCTGGGCCATACAGGCCTGGGAGCAACAGTGGGGGGTCTGCACTTGATCCTGGAGGGAAGGAGAAGCCACTGAAGGGTCAGGAGGAAAGGGACGTTACCAATCCTTATTTCAGAAGAATCTTCTGGGAGCCCAGGGCTAAGCACAGGGCCTGGCATACAGTTGGTGCTCAATGAATGCTTGCTGACAATGACACTGCAGGAGGGAAGTGAGGAGACCCTGTGTAGGGCGACACTGACCGGCCCTGCACGATGCACCTGCACTAACACCCAGCTAGGGAGGGATCCCCTTGAGGACAGTGAGGAGCTGGTGTTTGTGGAGCAGCTGCCACCTGCCTGGCCCTGGGCTCAAGCTTCTTACACGACAGATGAAATGTCCTCAATGATGATCCCAGGAGGAGGGGCACAGATGTCCCCAGTGAGGACCAGGAAGAGGGGCACAGACCTCCCCAGTGAGGACCAGGAGGAAGGGCACAGAAGTCCCTAGTGAGAACCAGGAGGAGGGAGTACAGATGTCCCCAGGAGGACCTCAGGAGGAGGGGGCACAAAAGTCCCCAGTGAGGATCAAGAGGAGGGGCACAGACCTCCCCAGTGAGGATCAGAAGGAGGGGACACAGACATCCCCAGGAGGACCTCAGAAGGAGGGGCACTTGTGTCCCCTGTGAGGCCCCTGGGAGAAGGGTACATTGTCATCGCAGCTAGGGTCCCAGATGGATGGTACACAACATGGCTCCAGTGAGGACCAGGAGAAGGGTACACCACTCTCCCAGTGGGAACTGATGCTGTTTTTACAATGAAAGAGGCTCAAAGTGAAATGCTGTAACCTGATGCTAGTGCACTTGAGACAGGACTCTCATTAAAAAGTGCATCAAGAAATATTTCAATCCAGAAATCAATGGGAGCTCATGGAAAGAATTACTTGCTGAAAAATGAGGAAGGATAAGTCGATAAAACTGAGTATATGGCAGAGGAGAAAGCTACAACTCACCTCCTGATTGTGTGGTCTGAGACACCAAATTGATAAAACCGTGACATTGAAATATGAGAAAACATGCAACTTCTTAACAAGAGGAAGAAGCCAGCTATTCTGACAACGAAAGATACCGGGGGAACATCAGAGCCTGCAGCCGGGTCTGGGCATTTTCTAGCCACATGAGTGACTCTGGAAGACCCCACCTCTGTCCCGAAATGAGCCCTGGGTTGGACCCTCAACCTGGCCCCACACTTGCTCCTCACAGAGTCAGAGCTCAGTCTCCCCAGCACCTTCTCTGTCCCAGAGGCCAGTCAGCCCTGCCCACCCCTCCACCCTCAGCATGTAATCCACCCCTTCCAGGAATCCCTGATTACTCCAGGCCCCACGGTCACCCACCTCTGACCTCAGCCCATCTTCTTCACCTAAACAGCAGGTGGGCACAGCAGAATATCCTGAGCCATGTCCTAACATTTAGGAATAATGTGGACAGGGACAGAATAATGTTCCTGCAGGTAAGAATTTGGACTCTGGAGTCAGAGAGACCTGTGTTGACATTCCAGTTTGTGTATGACCTTGGCCAAGGGGCTTTACCATCTGAGCCTCAGTTTCCTCATCTGCGAGGTGGACTCACGATTCCCACCTCACAGCAGATTTAATGAAATGCTGAACATAAAGTGTTGCCACGATGCCTGGCATTTAGGTGGTGCTCAAGAAATGTTGGTCACAATTATCACAGCACTTCACGGTCTACAGGATCCAGCCACACCTGTCAGGTTGAAATTCCATCCCCCGTAGAAGGGACTGCGTCTGGTCTTTCTGCAGCATTTTGGAGTTTGCAGAGCCCAACCTCGGCCTTCATCTTAGGGATCCTCAGAGCAACCCCAAGGAGCAGACCAGAGTGTGCGCCTGGGGCCAGAATCCCTGGGTTCACATCCTGCCTCCACCATGTCCTAGTTACCTTGAGCAAGGAATTTCCCCTGTTTAAGCCTCAGTTTTCCCACCTGTGAAATGGGACCGCCCATAATGCTTGCTTTGCACAGCTGTTGTAGGGTTGCACACAGAAAGCATCTACCTTGTGTCATGTCTGGGATCTTCATCATCCTCTCCATTTTACAGATGAGGAAACTGAGGCTCAGAGAGGGAAAGTGGCCTCCTTGAGTCCTTGCAACTGGTGACATTGCTGACCCAGGATTCAGACGCCTGTGCTTTGACCCGCTCTCCACTGCACCGTCCTGGAAGCTGCTTTATCTTCTCAGTTTTATCAGCACAGACGTAGGCAGGAACCAAGAGTCCCTCGCTTTTGGCTGCACAGGCTCAGGGCCAGGCCGGCATCTGCTGCCTAGGCAGTGCCCAGGAGAAGGGGGTAGCAAAACTGTCCAAAGATGACTGACCTCACGCCCATCATGGCACTGAGCACCTGATCTTCATTTGCCCCTTTGTCATGATGACGACTCTATTCCCACTTCACAGTGGGGCAAACTGAGCCCGGGAGAGGCTGAGACACGTGTCCAGGATCACACAGATAATGGCCATCAGAGTCGGCTCTAACTTGGATCTGTCTTTGTCCAGGCCCCACATCCCACCCACCCATGCCAAGTGCTGTGCGGCTCCCAACACACATTCATCTCATTGAATCCTGCAGCATCCTTGGAGGGAAATCTCACCCCCCATTGCACAGGCTAGGAAACTGCCAGGTTGGGCATGGAACTCCCCGAGGCCCCACAGCTAGTGAGTGGGAGAATCCCACATAATTCAAACCCAGGGCCCGTCTGTTCCCAAACCCACAGCCAAGGTGGTTCCCTCCTCCCTGCCTTGTTCTCGAAGCCTGCAGGGAGATCAATGACCCCACCATGGGGAGGGCACTGCAGGAACAGAAGGGCCAGCTGGGGCCTTCAGGAGGGCAGGTGGGGAAGTCAGCCCCCAGGTCTCCAGAGATGGCTCAAGTTGTGCAGTTCCCAGGAACTTTGCAGACTTCAACCCTTTGCAAAGCCAGAGGTATTAGGGCAGAGCCAGTCTTCTGAGAGCCCGGGCGGAAGACATCGGGTGAAGCTTACTTCCTGGAGTTCATGCCTCACAATCCTCCTCCCTGTGGCACTAGGAGAGCTACTTGTCTGCACCAAGTCATATATCTAAGGGCCTAGCGATAAACCCCAAGAAGATGGATTTATCATAAACCCCTCATTATCTTTCCCTCCCCAGGGTCAGAGGTCACATCGATAACTTCCTGCCCACTGCTTTCTCGTACAGATTCACATCAAGGCTGCAAACCTATTTTAGGAACTGTAAATCCATCCCCACTTCCCTCTAGAAATCAATTGGAAACTCGGTTGTTAAATCCACCCTAACAGAAAAGCTCCTAAACCACAGGCTTTTGCTGGGCCAGGATGGGGCTACATTCTGAGTCTGGAACACTTCAGACTGGGGTTCTATATAGGGTTGTGGAGAACAGTGGGGATTTTCCAGGGCCAGGCCTGGCCAGGAACACAGAGAGCAGGTGACACTGGAAAAACTTCAGCTGGGCAGCCTCTGTGGTTAGCACCTCCCTCTCCTCCTACTTAGAAGCCTGTTCCCCCTGGGCAGAGATCATCTCCATCAAAGGGATAAAGATCAGCTCAGAGGTAGCAAGAGTCCCACCATGGCTTCCACTGTGCATCAGGCTGAGGATGAGGACCATGGCCATGCTGCCCAGGCCAACCTTTGGTCCAGGAGACAAGGCTTTCTCACTGCATCAAATGTAGAATCATGAACCCAGGATTTCCTTAGGATAAGCTGGCCAACTATCCTTAGGATAATCAGACCAACTAGTGTGATCCCCATAAGCTGCTCTTGTTTTTAAAGAAGAGAAAACTTTTATGTGCAAGTGGAGAATGGATAGTCCTGGGTTCACAGAAAGGAGGTGACTGTCTCTGCAAGTATTGCAGGGCTCCAGCCTCCTGCCTGCCTTCTTGGTTTCCAGAATAGAAGAGAACAGGCCATGTGCCTTTGCTGAGTGATTGACTGGGATGGGTCAAACTTAGATATGGCACCTAGAATTGGAGATGATCTTTGACCAAGTTTCTGCAACAGCAATATTCTCCACCACAAAAAGTGGCAATTTTAAAACATTATCACAAATTCTTTAAGTTCTCCTCCCATAGAGAGGTGGAGTCTATGCCCTTTCTCCTTGAATGTCTGAGGGTTGTGACTGCTTTGACCAATGGTATATGATAGAAGTTGTATCACTTCCAGGCTAGGTCCCAAAAGCGGCTACGTGAGAAGTCCAACTACCCCTAAGGCTGCCATGCAGTGAGGAAGCCCAAGCTACATGCAAAGGCTACAGGTAGAACTCTGGTTGACATCCTCAGCCAAGTGCAGTCTTCAAACCCATCCCAGCTCAGCTATCAGACACATGACTGAGAAATTATCTGTGTGCTTTCAACACCCAGCTGTTCAGGTCATTCCCAGACATTCAACCCTGAAAAGGCCAGATTTGAATTCCAGCTAAGGCCTCAGCCATTGTGGAAGGGAGATCAAACCATCCCCACTGTGCTTTGTCCAAATTCCTGACCCATATACTCTAGTTGTTATTTCATACCACTAATGGGCAGCCAGAATACCAACCAAAGGTCCAAACGCTATCCAAAGTGCTTTGACTCTGAGCCTCCATCTTGAAATTCTCAGGAAGGTTGTTTCCTTATCTTTGGAAAGATTACCAATCCTGAGTGCTTCCATTACCCTTTGCTGTGTAACAAATCACCCCAAAACTTGGAAACTTAAAAACAACAGCAATGCACTGTTTCTCACAATGCTGTGGTTGGCCAAGCACGTCCCTGCTGGTCTCACCTGGACTTTCTCCTGTGCTGCATTCCATCTGGCCTGGAAAGCCCAATCAGACCTCCCTGACATGGATAGTGCTTGGCTGTTGGTCAGGAAGCTTCAGCCATCCATGCGCCCACTCATCTCCAGCAGGCCAGGCCAGCTTCCTTAAGTGGTGGTCTCAGGGCAGCATTCTAAGAGGGCAGAAACAGAGGCTGCAAGGCCCCTGAGGCCATCTCCCAGAAGTCATATAGAATCTCTTCCCCTGAATTCTATAGCAAAAGCAAGCCATGGGCCTGCCCAGATTCAAGGTAAGGGGAAGCAGACTCTGTCTGTTGATAAGACAAGCAACAAAGTCCTGCTTCAAAGGGCACGCACATCAGGATGGGAGGAACTTGTTGCCGTGCATTAAAATCTACCCCACTAAGGAAACACCCGGCAAGCCTGTGGGAACAGAGTGTGAGTTCATGCAGAGAGAGAGGTTCAGGGACAAGCCTAAGAACCCCAAGTGGCTTACTCAGCCCCAAGGGGGCAAGCCCAGATTGCCACTGCCTCGTGCAGAAGACAGCAGGCACATGATCTCTGTGCCAGTCTCCATGGCCCCTGCAGCTGCCTGGACAGTCCTGATCCCCAGTGTCAGACAGCAGGGGTCAGATACTTCCCTCCCTGGTGTTATGTCTATAGTCTGCCTTCTGGTCCCAGCCCCACAGCCTTCTGTGATGGGTGGGCCCTCATACAGGCCAAAGAGGGCTCTGCTGAGCACCTGGTGAGGTGTGAGTGGCAAGTAGGCCTGGAGCAAGGTTGGGCTGTCAAGCTGAATGGATGGCGGAACTGGAATGAAAGTGCCGAAGGCAAGGACATCTGGAGGGTGGGTGCTGCCCAGGGGTAATGCGGGAGGGAGGAGGAGGGAGAAAGATAAAAGCAAAAAGCTGAGCTGGGGGTGGCCTGGGGCTAGGGCATGTTAAGGAAGGGCCGTCTCAGGCTCCGCTGGAACCTGCCATAGTGGTATGAGGCAGACCCCTCCGCCACAGCCCCACCTGGGGACAAAAGCCCACTGGGAGTTGTCTTAGTCCATTTGGGCCGCTACAACAAAATACCTTAGACTGGGTAATTTATAAATGACAGAAGAGTGTTAGTCACAGTTCTAGAGGCTGGCAAGTCCAAGATCAAGGCGCTGGCAGATTTGATGTCTGCTGAGGGCCCATTCCTCATAGATGGCACCTTCTTGCTGCATCCTCACATGGCAGAAGGGACAAATACACTCCCTCAAGCCTCTTTTATATAAAGGCAATAATCACACCTACAAAGGCTCACCTCATCACTGCCCGAAGGCCCCATCTCTTAATACTATTGCACTGGAGATTACAGTTCAACAGATGAATGTGGAAGGCCACACGCATTCAGACCACAGCAGGAATCTACCACCAGCAGCATATGGAGTGGAGGTTCATCTCAGCCTTATTCAACTCTTGGGGGTCTGCAAGCTGGGGGACTAGGATCAGCCCAGCATTAGTCAGGCACCAAATTTAGACTAAATTAACAGTGGGCAGGAGAGGGAACAAGATCAAGGAAGACCTTGGGAGAGCCCCCACTATTGCCATGTGGAAGGGGTTGGGGAGCAGGTGCCTTGAAGAGAAGGGGAACTGGGAAAGTTGCAATTCCCATTGCACAGATGAGAAACCTGAGGCTCATGGAGCAGAGGGAGCTTGCCTGAGGTCACAGAGCTGGGACCTGAACCCAGGCTCATTGTGTCCCGGAGTCTGTGCTCTAACCACCAGGCAGCAGAACCTCAGACTACACTCAGGAGAGCCTGCAGAGATCGGAGGGGACGCAGGGCCCAGGAACCAGGACACCCGGGAAGGCTGGCACTCTGCCCCAGCTTCCCTCAGCCCTCTCAGAAGGCCTGGCTGTGTGAGCACATGTAGCATATGGGGGCTGAGGCGGGGGCACGTCTGGAGCTTCCACTCCTCACAAGCAAAGCTAGTGCCAGTAAATCACTCCAAATAATGGGACCGTTTGCTCAGGAAATCGAGGAGGCAGTAAACAGTTGCCAAAGTAATTAAACACACACAGTGGACGTGCCAGACTTCCCAATGCTGCCAAGCTGCTCCAGTGGTAGCCTCCCCTCCTCAGGGTGGGAGGAAGCCTGAGCAATCAAGAGTCAGAGAATTCAATCAAAGCCTTGATTTACAGATGGGGAAGCTGAGACCCAGAGAGGGTGAGAGACCTGCCCAAGGACACACAGCTGGCTAGAGACAGAGGTAGGTCAGGGTTGTTCCAAACACACCTGGCTAAGCACAGGGTCAAGGTCATGAGGGGCAAGGGGTGAAATCTGGCAGGGGATGAAGGAGGAAACCGAGGCTCAGAAAGGGTAGGTAACTTGCCCAACAGTTCACAAGTTAAGTTGTGGAACAAGGAGTTGAGCCCAGGTCTCTCGAACATATTTTAATTATTCTCTGCTGCCTTTTTCACTTTAGCTGTGGGGTCAGGACTTTAAGAAGAAGAATGGCGGTCAGAGAGGAGATTTCTAGAGGCAAGGGAAGGCAATTCCAGGCTGAGGGCAAAGCATAAGCAAAGATAGGGCAGGGGAGGCAGGGGTTGGGGGTACCCTGCCTGGTGCACGTATTAGTTAGTCCTCTATTCAGCAGTAAAAGGCCCACTCACCCAAGCTCAGTCAAGGGAGTTTAATGGGTCATGGAACTGAGAGGCCCAGAGTTAAGCCCTGGACATCTTCCATGTGTCCATCCCAATCCACCCCACCCTGCTCCGTGCTCCAGAAGGATGACCCATGTGGACTGCACTACCATCCGTCTAGCTCAACTGGTGGGGATCACCCACGGGACACAGGAGGGAGGGAGGAAGGAGCGTGCGTCCAAGGCATTTACTGCCTCACTCCCTGAAGGGGCCACCAGGGTCAGTGACCCAGGCTCACAGCTCCAACAGGGCAGCCCTCTCCACCCAGCCCTGTGTCTCCAGGCTCTGATAATTGCTTACTCTCCTCACCCTTTTCAGGCCCCAGGGTAGTAACGGCCCCTTCGTTAGTTGCCCTGAGGTGCTGAACTATCCCTGGGGTGTCCCCTTCACCCTGCCCTCACCTTTTATAAATTGTCCATTTATCAAACTCTCCTCAAATTGCCCAGTTTTGTTTTCTATGGAGATACAGACTCACGAACAACTTCAGGTGTGGCTTGACCTAGCCGCTCAAATGATATCAACTTAGACACAGGCTCTCTCCATCTCCCTGCTCTGCCTTCTGAGATACCAGTTTAATCTTCAGGCTTCCCAGGATATCACTCCTCCCTCTTCCCATCCCTTTCCACCCCCGCTTCCCCACCCCACCCCTGCTTCCCCACTCCACCCCACCCTCATCTCCAATGACCCACATTCTCCTGGTCTCACCTCTTCACATCACACCATTCAGAATGGAAGAGAGTCTCTAGCCATAGCTGAATGTAAAAAAAGAACAATTCGTTTCCCTGAAGTTGGAGCAGACATCTCCACATCTCATTGGTTCCGATTCAATTACGTGTCCAACCCAGCCAGTCACAGCTCAATGGCTATCTGGCTCAGACAAATCAGGGCCCACCCTGGAGCTGTGAGTTGGAGCAGGCCATCCCACCCAAACCACACGACTGAGAATTGTAAAGGAGAATCCAGGAGAGACTGGATGTGCGGGGTAGGGGGCGGGCAGTCAGGAGGCTGTTACAATGGTCCAGGTAGCACCGACAGGCTCTGGCCTAGGGCAGGGCTGGGGACAGTGAGAAGGAAGAGGGTTCAGAGACAGAAGTGTAGACATCCACTCCTGCATCCCAAAGGCCTGGGTAAGAAATTGAATTCCAGAGTTGGCGTCTGGCCCTGCCTAATTCAGGACTTGCCTCCTAGGTCTTCCCAGACAAGGTTGGTGGATAATGGTGGGGAAAGACCGGCAACCACGCAGGACAGGGGAAAGGTCTGGACTGAGGAATCTTACGGACCTGGGTTCAAATCCCAGCCCTGTCCCCCACTTCCTGTGCAACCCTACGCAAGTTACTGATGTCTCTGAGCCTTGGGTTTCTTATCTGTACAAAGAGGGGTTAAACTTGCTTACAGGGACCAACCACCCACGTCAAATTCTGGGGCAATGTGGGCTGCAGCACAAAGATGGACTCTGAGACTAGAAAGGAGAAGTTTCCCACCCTGGCCCTCCATCCCACCCAGCTAACAACAACAACAACAAACAGCACTTAGTTGTGGTATTCGGGTACTGAAAACAGGTTGAGCCTCAGCTAGGTATTTTATTGAGTCTTATGTATACATTGACCAGAAAATCTATTAAAAGCATCTGGGACCTGATCTGCAGGCGGTGCTTAGAGACAGCCCTACTCTTGGAATCCATAAGCCCAAGGACCCTAATTCCGGATCTGTGGCTGGTTGGAGCCTATGGTAAAGGCAGGATATTTTCACCGGCAGGCACTTCGTGGGGTTTGGGATTCCCTGCCTCCCCTACCCAGCTACCCTGCTACACTCCACTGGGTAAACAGCTAGGCCTGCTGTGGGTGCTGTGGAGACCACACACCTCATGCAGGCCCCCCAGGTAACACTAGAGCAGATATTTCCATCTCAGGCTGGGTCCACTAAGATGCTGGCTGCAGCGTGACGGGCACAGCAGTATTCTCTTAGTAAATGGAAACAATGTTCGAGGGGAAAGCAACTCTAGCCCCACAAGCGAGTCCCCCTAATGCAAAAAGGATGCAACCATACCTTTAGGAGTCCTGTTACCTCCCCTCAATTACCCACAGGGGTAGTCTTTCACTACCTGAAATATTGGTCCCGATTCCAGGGAGTTCCTGAGAGTGCTCGGGCTTGGTTTACTGGCAGCGCAGCCAAACTATAAACTGATGGTGTCCACCGGGCGGCTGTCTAGCCGGAACAACTCAGAAAGTCCCACTTCAGGAAGGGTCAATGAGCACAGTGGGCCCAATTGAAAGTCATTGTCCTTGCCTTGGACGGTACTCCTAAGGACCAGACATGTTATATTTTCATCAACTCTGGGACAATGGCCTGTAATCCAGGTATCTGGTCAAGTACATGGGTGATGGCTGACTGGTATATTAAGGACACATTTCTGTGGAGCTGTGAGCTCTGAAAAGCCATGGCAGCAGCCCGTCGGGACATTTATAAATCCATGTGGATGTCATACTCACAGGCGACTGGGTGGAACAGGTAGCCGACATCACTACTAGGATCCGTCATTGGCATGGGCACAGCAATTCGGCCACCATAACCCAGTGGGCTCAAAACATGGTCTCCATCTGCCTGCCAAGGGGGGGCTGTGGTACCTTCAGTGGCAACTTCCCGTTCCTTACAGGAAGGGAACTCACTTGTTTAGTACTTGTTACAATGTTTACTGCATGCTCTAAAAGTACCAGACCCTTAGCCCCAGATTCCTCAGCTCCAGCAGGACTCACTGTGTGTGCAGCATCCACCAGAGTCCATCCCTTTGCCCCATGGGATTTGGGGCAGGGAATCCATGCAACTGCACTAATGGGCCCGCTGCCTGCTGCACGTAGGTAAGAAACTGCTGTGCTCTGGTCTACTAAGTCAAGTCTGCTTTGGGCATCTGTGGCATGTAGCAGGGTTGCTTCTTGCCATCGTCTGTAAGGTTGGAGTTTTTCCATGACAGCCCCCACTTCAGGGCTGGAGAAGAGACAGGGGAGCTCTCCAAACAGAAGACGGAGCTACAGGAATGGAACTCTCATTGGCCCTCAAGGATTCTTTCTCTGCCTGTCTTTCATCTGTCTCTGTCTCATTCTGCAAAGCAGCCTCTGTTTCTCTCACCACATCCCATGAGGACAAGGAAGGGGGTCCCAAGCAGCAGCCTCTTCTAGCTGTGTGACCCCAAAGCCAAGAGTTTCTCCCATTATCTGCAGTGGAAGTCCCAGGGAGGGCTCCGACTGGCCCATCTCTGAGCCAATCCCTGTGGCCCAGAGTGCAAATCTGACTGGCCAAGCCTGGGTCATGTGCCTATCCTGGACTGGCTCCGGCGAGAAGAGGTTAAGGAATTGAGAGTTCCCAGAATTACATGGAGCCATTGAGAAGTTCTCACGAAGGGAAAGAAGGTGCTGTTACTAGAAAAGGGGAGGGGAGATCAAGAAGTAGACATTTTACACACCCACACACACTCACACGCTTAAAGTCTGTTTCACCTGGTTAATTCCTACTCATCCCTTAAGACTCAGCCCAGCCTCCACCTCTGCCAGGAACCCCCTCCCCGGCCACCCTTAGACTCTATCAGAAGCCCCTCTTTTGTGTCACAGTAGCATCACAAATTACCACCATCACAGCCCTGGGCAGCTGGTGCAAGTGTGTCCCTCCCACCGGGCTGCAACTCCTGGCCCTGCCTGGTGCACATGCGCCTGGCATAGAGAAGATTTCAGCACCAGTGGTTTGTTGAACACTTTGTTGCACACCTCCCCTGACCTTTCCTAGGGTTCATTGGTAGTCGGAATCAGTCATCACCAGTGGGACAGGGAAGAGAGAGGGGACCCAACAGTGTGTGTGCAGCTGGGCCCGTAGGTGACCCGAAGGGTTGTTCTGATCATTCTGCCCAAAGGGCTACCTGGCCAGGAGCTCAGTGTCACCAGGAGCTGTCCAAGCTCCTCCTGTCCCTTTGTAATTCCTCTCTCCTGTTCTCCAGCCCCAAGCAAGCACTGATCTGTTTCTGTCACTGTAGATTGGTTACATTTTCTAGATTTGAATATATATGGCCACAGCAAGTAAACTATTGAATAAATGGAAGATCCTCTCCCATCTTGCAAACAGCCACCTGGGACCTGTAACCCACGTCTTCCACAACCTCCTATGGCCACAAACAAGGCCCACCCTGGCAAACCCTTCCACTCTGCAATTATACTTCTAGTTACCAATACTATAGAAAAACTCTCATGTGAACACAATGAGGCATGCACAGAATGTTTATTGCAATATTTTTATAGAGAGAAAAACGGAAACAACCTAAATTTCTATTAGTAGTAGGGGAATGATGAAGAAAGGGAGAAAAGGCAGAGGGAGGGAAGAAGAGAGACAGGGAGGGAGGGAGAGAGACGCAAGCAATTGAACACGCCTTCTGAAAAAAAATGAGGTAGCTCTGTATACACTGAAAGATGTTTGTGATTTTAAATGATAAAAAGCCAAAAACAAAACAATCCATATAATACAATACCTTTTGTGTTTTTAAAAACACACAGAGCAAACATACATAGCTAAGCATACATGTATGTACAGAGATGCATATTAAAAGCATCTGTAGGGCTCACATACCACTCTGATAACAGTGTACTGTGGGGAGGAGATTGAAAGTTGGAAGTGACTGCAAAGGTGGCTAGAGTGGAGGAGTTTCCGTTTATCTGAATTCATGAATATAAAACAATGAGAATGTCTGCATGCAACACTTGTGTCATTAAAAATAATTTTAAATGAATGGGGAAAATGACTGGATACGTTTATTGTAACGTTGCTGTCATAGCAGAAAATCCAAAACAACCTAAAAAATCATCTATAGGGAGCTAACTAAATACATGGTGGTGCCTATGGCAACAGAATTCTAGGCAGCCAGTGAGAGAATGGAGAAGATCCATGTGGGAAGATGAAGTGAAAAGCAACTTGAAAAAAATGCATATTATATGATGCCTTTTTTTTTTTTTTTTTTTTTGAGCTTGAATCTCTCTCTGCACCCAGGCTGGAGTGCAGTGGTGCTATCTCAGCTCACTGCAATCTCTGCCTCCCAGGTTCAAGCAATTCTCCTCTCTCAGCCTCCCGAGTAGCTGGGACTACAGGCACACACCACCATGCCTGGCTAATTTTTGCATTTTTAGTAGAGACAGGGTTTCACTATATTGATCAGGCTGGTCTCGAACTCCTAACCTCAGGTGATCCACCTGCCTCGGCCTCCCAAAGTGCTGGGATTACAGGTGTGAGCCACTGCACCAGGCCATGATGCCATTTTGTAAAAGCAAAGAAAGAGAGAAGGGAAGAGAGAAAGGAAGGGAGGAAGGGAGGAAAGAAGGAAGACAGGAAGGCAGGCAGGAAGGGAGGGAGGGAGGGAGGGAGGGAGGGAGGGAGGAAGGGAGGGAGGGAGGGGAGAAAGAAAAAGAAAAAGAAAAAGTAGAATATACATTAAAATGAATGCCATATTATCGACAGTAGGGCCTTTGGAATTACACAGAATTGGGTTTGAACCTCTGCGGTGACAGTTACTAATGGGGTGGCCTTGGGTGGGTCACTCCGTATCTCTGAGCCTCAGTTTGCCCATCTTGAAATGGCAATAATAACAGCATCCACATCATGAGGTTCGTGGGGAATCGATTGATCTAATATATCCAAAATGCTTGTCACAGGGGATGCAAGGGAGTGAACTCATGATCATTATTTTTGTTCTTATTTCCAGTGTTTCATCTGAGAAGTGGATTTGGAGTGGAGGAGGAATGATGCTTTTACTCTTTCTTTAAAAAGCTATATTGAAGTATAATTGTAATGCAATAAACTGAACACATTTAAGGTATAAAATTGGATAAGTGTTTACATAGGTACACACCTGTGAAACCATCACCACAATCAACATAAAGAAGGCATCCATCACCAATAGCTTCCTCCTGTCCCTTTGTAATTCCTCCCTCCTGTTCTTCATCCCCAAACAAGCACTAATCTGTTTCTGTCACTACAGATTGGTTACAGTTCTAGATTTTAATATATATGAACTCACACAGTATGTGTGCTTTTTCATCCAGCTCCTTCCACTCAGTGTAATTATTTGATGATTTAGCCATGTTGATAAATGTATCAAGAGTTCATTCATTTTTATTGCTGAGTAGTATTCCATTGTCAGATTTATATAAATCTTTTGTTAGATGTATTTCTGAGTATTTCACATTTTATGCCATTCTCAATGGGATTTTTTTAATTCAAATTTCTGATTTATTATTGCTATTGAGATTATCTTTTTAAAAATGTGTTATGGTGAACTACATTGATATTTCTTACATATATAGGATATACATATATACATATATAGGATATACATACATGTATAGGCTATACACACACACGTGTGTGTGTATATATATATATAACCACATATACATATATATAGATATATATGTGGTTATTCAGGTTATCTGTTTGTTCTTCAATGAGTTTGGATACTCAGTGTCTTTCAAGTGTCTTTCAAGACATTGGGCCATTCCATGGAAGTTATCAAATTTATGTGCATAGGGTTATTCATAGTAATCCCTCATTATAGTTGTAATGTCTGTGGGCTTGATACCGACATTGGTGGATTTGTTCCCTCTTTCTCTCTCTCTCTCTCTACTAATGAGGATGTACCAATTTTATTTCTCTTTTCCAAGAACCAGCTTTTTATTTTATTGATTCTATTAATGATCTGTTTTCAATTTCAGAGATTTGTACCCCAATTTGTGTTATTTCTTTCCTTCTGCTTGATTTAGGTTTAATTTGTTCTTCTTTCTCTACTTTTTAAAACAAGTAATTGATTTTGAGATCTTCTTTTCTAATACATGCATTCAGTGCTATAAATTTCTCTCTAAGTGCCACTTTAGCTGCATCCTACAAATTTTGGTATGTTGTATTTTCATTTTCATTTAGCTCAAGATAATTTTTTATTTTTCTTAAGACTTTCATTTCAATCCATGGTTTATTTAGAAGCATGTTACTTAATTTCCAAATGTTTGGGAATTTTCCAGGTATATTTCTCTTATTAATGTCTAGTTTGATTCCATTAAAGTTAGAAAACATACTTTGTATAATTTCTGTTCTTTTAAATTTTTTAAGGTTTGTTTTGTAACCCCAGGTATGGCCTATCTTGGTGAAAGTTCCATGTGTACTTGAGAAAAACATGAATTCTGCTATTGTTGGGTGGAGTGTTATATAAATATCTATTAGGTTAACCTAGTTGATAATATTGTTCAAATCTTGAACAATTATGGATTAGTTTCAATTGATTGGTTTTCCTCCACATTATGGGTCATATTTTTCTGCTAGTTTGAATGCCAGGTAATTTTTGACTGGGTGCCAGACATTGTGAGCTGTATCTTCCTGGGTGGTAGATATTTTCATGTTCCTATACATGTTCTTGTGCTTTTGTTCTGGGATGCAGTTTTTACATTCACACAGTTTGATCCTTTCAGGTCTTGCTTAAGCCCAAAGGAGTGTTCAGTCTTGGAATAACCATTCCCCATTCCTGAGGCAAGACCCTTACATGAATTCTACTCAGTGTCATGTGAGTCAGGAGGCATTCCCATCTGGCTGGTGGGAACAGACACTATTCCCAGCCCTGTGTGAGTATGTGGCACTGTTCTCTGGGTGGTATTTTCCCCCAGCCACAGGAATATTCATCCTATGTATGCCCTGGTTAGAACTCAGGTGAATACTTGAAAGGACATTCTGCAGATCTCTGCAGATCTCTCTCTCTGCATCGCTCTCTCCTTTCCAGGACTCTGTCCTGTGAACTCTGAGCACACTGGTCTTCCTAGACCCTCAGCACCGTCTCCTCTACTCAAGGAGTCCACTGTGTTCTGTTTGGATTCCCCCTCCCTGCACAACATACCACTGAAAGCTCTCTCAGAGCAGTAAGCCGGTGACATCACAGGGCTCACATCATTTGTTTTCCATCTCTCAGAGACCACCATTCATCGCCTGTTGTCCAGTATCTTGTGTACTGTTGTTTTATATTTTTTTAATTATATATATTGTGCTCAATTTGTGGCAGGAAAAATTCAGTCCCTGTAACTCCATCTTGTCCAGAAGCAAAACCCCTCATTTTATTCTTATATACTTTTACATTGTGCGATGTAAAAGTGTATAACTCACTTGTATTACATTTCTAAATTAAAATGTATGTTTACAACGCACTTGTGTTACTTTCTAAATTAAAGAAGAAAGATACGCTAATTAAGATTAAGGTGCAGGAAGGTGTATGTTCATTAAAGCGCTATTCACAATAGCAAAGACATGGGATCAACATAAATGCCCATCAGTGGTAGACTGGATAAAGAAAATGTGAGATAGATAGATAGATAGATAGATAGATAGATAGATAGATAGATAGATAGATATAACATGGAATACTATGCAGCCATAAAAAACAATGAGATTATGTCCTTTGCAGGAACATGGATAGAGCTGGAGGCCATTATCCTTAGCAAACTAATGCAGGAACAGAAAACCAAATACCACATGTTCTCACTTATAAGTGGGAGCTGAAGGATGAGATCACATGAACACATAGAGGGGAACAACACACACTGGGATCTATTGAATGGTGGAGAGTGGGAGGAGGAAGAGGATCAGGAAAAGTAACTAAGGGGCACTAGGCTTAATACCTGGGTGACAAAATAATCTGTATAACAAACCTGCATGACTCAAGTTTACCTATATAACAAACCTACACATGTACACCTGAACCTAAAATAAAAGTTCAATTTAAAAATATGTATATTAAGATGCAGGGAGAGGTGAATAACTCCAACCCAGCAGCTGCCTGTGATACATTCTTTCTTCTGGGTTCTACACCCTTGTGCTACCCTGAAGTGAAGGTCCTGGGGCCATGATGCTGGCCCTGCTGGCTACGGCTTCTGGTAGAGTGTGCCAGGCCATCTCCACTCTCATCTCAAGAAAATTGCTTTCAATTCTATGTAGTTATGGGGAAGTGCATATGAGTTGAGCCAGGTCCTCAGAGCATAGCAAGACGGGCCAAGATGGTCACTTCCTGGCAAGGGCTTGGCTGTGTCTGCCCAGTGTTCTCCCATTGTGCACACATGCCCTGTGAGCTCACATAGTTTTGAAATGTCTCCAGCTGTTGGTGGGAGGGGCTCCAGCCACATGACATTATACAGATAAACCCTCAAGCAAAGAGCACTGAGAACTTGCCTCTCTGACATTTTGCCACCAGCTCCGCCACAGCCCAACAGGTACATTAAATGACTAGAGTCCATAATGAGATACTCTAAGGGCTGAAATAAAAAGAGGGAGAAAAGTGGGAGGATTGCAAAATGGGCTCCTGCTTGAGAGCCATGTGGTTATGTTGCTGTCACTTTTGGCAGAGGGAGCATCAGGCAGGTTCTGGGGGACTCCATCCCATTGTGGCAGAAGAGACAACACTAGCCCCATCAAGAGGATGTCAGTTCCACATGGACCCACAGAAACGCAGACAGCTGCTCTGTTGGCCTTTGACCTGCAGGGCACAGATCAGTTTTGTGAAACAGAAAACATCAGTCCATTCAGCTGTGTGATGGAGTTGGGGGCTCCAATGCCATGCATTGAACACCTACTATGTGCCAAGCTAGGGCAGGCCCCAAAGACGCTGCAGCAAACAAGACAGGCGAGGCCTCTCCCCCATGGACAGTGGTCGTCACCTTCACCATAAGTAATATATTCCTTGGTTGCTATGGCTGCAGTTCTCTGCTAAGTGCTTTACACGCATTTTTTTCAATTAATTCTCTCAAACACCCTCTGAGGTAGAATTTTACAGAAAAGGAAACTGAGGCTTACAGGAATTAAGCATGCTCCCCACTAGAGGCAGCATGTTTTATATTTTTTTTAATTTTAAAATTTAGAATACTTTCTAAGAGGCAGCATTAGAGTTTGAACCCAGATCTCCTCTGTCTCCAGAGCCAAACCTGAAGTATTGCAGGGTTCAGCATCTCTCATTCTCTAGAACTGCACTGTGTGGCACTGGGTGAGTTGTTAAACCTTGTACAATTGGCTAAATAACCCCTGCCCTGGGTACATACTTGTGTGATTTCTAACAGCCCATCAACTCAAGACAAGGGTTCCTAATAATTATTTCCCAAAATCCTATGTGTCCCTAAACCTGGCCTTCTCCAGTGTTCAGATTTCTGCCCCCACGTCACTGACCTTCCTTCTGACTCCTGACCTAAGCAGCCAGGCATGAAGGCTCTGGAGTCTCCTGCACAGGTCCATAGGTGAGGGGAGGGACCAACTGGGGGCAAGTGATGATGGCTGGAGAGAGTTCTCTAGGCTTTGTTGGCTGACACCTGCGAGGCAAAGCACTGAGCTAGAATGGTGGGACTGGGGAAGGAAACTGAGTGAGAGAGAGGCTTAACCATCTCCCAGTTTGGGAGCCTTAGGCCTCAGTGTCCTTATCTGTAAAATGCAAATAATAAGTTCAAATAGTTTATTTAGTAGTGGGGAGTGACATGATAATGTGGGAAGAAACATGGAGCCCCATCCACAGCCTCTCCCAGCAAAGATAAAACAACATGAACCATTTGGAATTTTTACAGGCAGATGATAGAAAACCCAATCTGAACTTAAGAAAAATTGAATGTATCAAACGCAGTAACTGAAAGGATTATGAGGAGTTCAGTTTCTGACCTGGCTTCATCTAGGGTGAGCCCATGATCTCCCCACAACTTGGTTTCTCTCTCCCTATCTCTCATTTCCAATTTGTCTTATCTGGCTACATCTTCAGACCTGCTCTCCATTGATAAAGACGAGATGTCTGCCGCAACAATACACCTGCTCCAGAGGTCAAAAAGAGTTTCCCTGGCAGGCTCAGCATAAGTCCTAGAAGTCACTTTGATTTCCTCCCTGTTTTTTATTATTTTCTTTCTTCAGCTTACTTTGAATTTAATTTGCTCTTCTTTTTCTAGTTTCCTAAGGCAGCAGCCACAGTCATTGATTTGAGATATTTCTTCCTTTCTAATATAAATTTTTGGTGCCATAAATTTTCCTCAAAGTACTGCCTTAGGGACATCCCACAAATGTTGACATGCTGTTCTTTCATTTACATTCAGTTCAATATACTTTCTAATTTCCCTTTTGTTTTTCTTTGATCCACAGGTAACTTTACAAATGTGTTTTTTGTTTGTTTCTTTGTTTCTTTGTTTCTTTGTTTTTGTTTTGTTTTGAGATGGAGTCTCGCTCTGTCGCCCAGGCTGGAGTGCAGCAGGGAGATCTCAGCTCACTGCAAGCTCCGCCTCCTGGGTTCATGCCATTCTCCTGCCTCAGCCTCCCAAGTAACTGGGACTACAGGCACATCCACCATGCCCAGCTAGTTTTTTTGTATTTTTAGTAGAGACAGGGTTTCACCGTGTTAGCCAGGATGGTCTCAATCTCTTGACCTCATGATCTGCCCACCTCGGCCTCCCAAAGTGCTGGGATTACAGGTGTGAGCCCCTGTGCCTGGCCTACAAATGTGTTTTTAACTTCCAAACTTGGTGGGGTTTATAGGGAAAGTTCTTATTTTCATTTCTAATTTAATTCTATTATTGCCAGAACATAGTTTGACAACTTAAATCCTTTTAAATTTATTGAGATTATTTTATGGCCAAGAATGAGGTTTGTTTTGATAAATGTTTAATGTGCACTTGAAAATAATGTATATTTTTCTGTTGTTGGAAACAGTGGTCTATGAATATCAATTAGGTGGAGTTGTTTAACAGTGTTATGCAAGTTTTCTGAGCCTTACCAATTTTCTGTTCACTTTTAAAAATCAATTATTGACAGAAGAATACCAAAATTTCTGACTATACTTATGGATTTGTCTATTTCTCCTTACAGTTTTATTAGTTTTGTTGCATGTATTTTGAAACTCTGCAATTGGGGGCATAAAAGCTTAGGATTCTTATGTCTTCTTGATGAATTAATCACTTTATCATTAGGAAATGTCCTTCTTTATCCCTGGTTATGTTGTATGCTCTGAGTTCTATTTCTTCTGATGTTAATATGACCACTCCAGCTTTGTTTTGATATTAACATCGCATATCTTTTTCAATCCCTTCTACTTTTAAGCTATTTGTTTCTTTATATTCAAAGTGCATTTTATAGACAACATACAGTTGGATCTTGCCTGTTTATTCAATATGACAATCTCTGCCTTTTAATTCAGGTAATTAGACCATTTATGTTTAATGTAATTATTAGTATAGTTAGATTTAAGTCTCTTGTCATTTGTTTTCTATCCTTCTCAACTGTTCTTTGTTCCCTTTTTTCTTTTTCTGCCATTTTTCAGATTGAGTTTTGTGTGTGCATGTGATTCCATTCTACCTTCTTTATTAACTTATTAGAGCCATCTCCTTGTTTTGTTATATTAGTATCTGGCTTTATGGTTTATAGTATACATTTTCAAACTATCACAGCCTACCTTCAAGTGACATCATACTACTTCATACTATATCCGACTATTATAATATGACATAGTATCATATAGTATGAGAATTTTACAACGTATACATTCTTTTCTCCCTTCCTGGCCTCTGTGCTATATTTTCTGATACGTTTTACTTCTACATTTGTTATAAATCCCACAATCCATTGTCATTGCTTTTAATTTATAACCAGGTAATTATCTTCTAAAGGTCTTCTAAATAATCAGATAAAAAACCTTTTACTATTTAACCATGTAGTTACTATTTACCCATGTAGTTACTATTTCCTGTGATTTTCATTCTTTGTGTAAATCCATATTTTCATCTGGTATTATTTCCTTCTGCCTGAAGGATTCTCTTTAACATTTCTCATAGTGTAGAATGAATTTGCCAAGAATCTGTTATTCAAGGCTTTTTCACCCAGACACCCAACACCACAATTTCCCAGGAATTATGCCCTCCAAAAAATCAAAGTGAACCAACATTTCCTGTCAACTGTGTGGGGAAACAGTGTATAAATACCACAGAGCCACTAGCCAGACACTCTTTTGTCTAGTATTCAAGGTCCTTCTAGACCTGATCGTGACCATTCCTCAACCCACTTCTCATATGCTTACTATCCCTAGAAAGTCTCTGCCGTTTTCTGCCTCCATCCTTTGGCACACATTGTGTTTTGTTCTTCTAAACATGTCTTTCCCCAGCTCATCCAATGAGCAAACTCCTATTCATCCATCAAAAGCCCAAGTAGAGGCCACAATCTCTGAAAAATACCCCCTTCCCTCTCCCAATCCCTGTAGAGTAAATCTTCTTCTTTCTACTGCTTCTGACTATGTAACTTATTCTTTTTTTTTTTTTTTTTTTGAGACAGAGTCTCGCTCTGTCACCCAGGCTGGAGTGCAGTGGCGCTATCTCGGCTCACTGCAAGCTCCGCCTCCCGGGTTTACGCCATTCTCCTGCCTCAACCTCCCGACTAGCTGGGACTACAGGTGCCTGCCACCACACCCAGCTAATTTTTCGTATTTTTAGTAGACACAGGGTTTCACCATGGTCTCAATCTCCTGACCCCGTGATCCGCCCGCCTCGGCCTCCCAAAGTGCTGGGATTACAGGCGTAAGCCACCGCGCCTGGCCTATGTAACTTCTTATACAGGAGTCATTATCAACTAGATTGTAATTTATTTATTTGAATAAATATCTCTCCCATGCACAGGTACAGAATGCTGTAAGGAGGCCAGTACAGACCTTGTCCAAGGCTTGAGCCATTAGCTAACACTGAAACACTCTCGCTTCCAACTCTAGTAAATGGGGGGACTGGGGAAGCAGTCAAGCTGTGCCCAATCACTCCCCTGGCTTGAAGTTTATACCCCTTTGAGATGCAGCACTTCCCAAGGACAGAGACTAGAACCTCATCTTCTTTGTCTCAGTAGTGTCATTGCCAGCAGAGGTTGGCATTTAGCAGGTGTTCAGGAACCAGGAGGTGAAGTGTATTATGGAGCCAGGAAGGGGAAATTTTCTCTGCTTCTGTGTCAAACTCACCCCTACTCTGGTAATTAGATGATGGACACCTCAGAGAGCATGAGGACCAGACCCCTTGGCAAGGACACTGCCATCCCCATCTCTGCTGGGGCACCACCAAGAGGGCACCTCCAGGCACCTCTGGAGGCTCCTTGAGTAGAGATCACTGAAACAGCCAGGGGGAGGACAGCACAGCCTCCACCTGGTGACTGTAGTTAGGTTGGTTTGTGAACCCACGTGAACCACCCCAGGGATTCCGAGCGAGGTGCTTTGCAAGGGATGGCTGTTCCCTTGAGTACAGGAAGATCTTAAGGCTGTGCAGACCAGCCTTCCTGTGATGACCTGCTGCATTTCCGTGCTAGCTAGCGTGAGATCGCTAGCTACAGCAGACCCCCAGCTGGGTGCACATGTTCCCCTGTGTGCCCCTCCCTTAAGGTCTCTGCAGCCCAGAGTCAGGGTCTAACTCAGAAAGAAAACCTGGCCCATTTTGGTCCCTATCACATCTCCAACTCTGGAGCTATCAGAGTCTGTGATGAGCACAACGGCAGCTGGGTCCAGGGCTGTTTGCACAGAAACATGCCGCACCCCACCCACTCAGATCTGTGCCAGGGACGTGAAGAGTTCAGCTCACTTGATCTTTTTCTTCTAAGAAATCAGTGTGTTTTTGCCGGAACCAAGCAGTGTGAAAAGTACAATGTGTGCAGGTGTCAGAGGCATAAAAACCAACTTCGGATTCTGCAGGTTCTATTTGTCTCACCCACGGTCACCTGCTGCCCTTCTCCTCCGGGGTCACCAGGGACTGGCCATGCACAAAGCCCTATGCTTCGATCCCCAGCGCAGACAAAGGAGCAGTGTTTTCTTTTATTTTCTTTGTTTTTTCCCCTCTTTCTCTTCCTATTTCCTTCGTCCTCCTTTGCTGCCTGTAGTCTCTGAGAACAGAAAAACACAATCTCAGAATGGTATTGCCTTCCTCTAATCAGAGCCTAATTCCTTTGTCACAGAGCTCAGAGATGGAGATTTCCAAAGGAGACAGATAAGAAAGATACTGACCGTAATTAACATTTGTCTGCTTTGTGGAAAACAGGAATTATTCCAGGGTGTGGGTTTCTTTTTAAGAAGCTTCAACATAAGAGACACTGGGAGGCCAGCCATGGATTAGCAGATACCCCAGGAGGAACAGCAAGAATTCAGAGGAAAGGAGGGATGCCAAGCTGAGAGATGAGAGGATGAGCCTTGAGGCAGGATTGAGGGGACCTCGTGACAGCGGCAGGAGCCCTGGAGTCCCTCTACCAGGACAACAGGATGTTCTGGGCATCAAAGGAAAGGAGAGAGGGAAGGTGGTGCCTGGATCAATTCTGCCAAGTTTGCGAAACTGTTCCTAGCTTCAAACCTTTCCTAATCTCCTGTCCATACCCAATTCTATCATGCCGTGTTAGTGAAAATAATCTTCTGAATCCCAGAAAATTAGAAAGTGATGAGGAAGGATACCCAGTGGCCAGAGTGGAGCACACTCTGGGGAAGAATCAGGAAATAAGGGCGGGGCTGGGCAGACCCAGTAAGAAGCTGTTATAGTCCTCGGGTGAGTGATGGTGGTGGCCTGGAGGGGAGAAGGAGACAGATCTGTTACAAGGCAGCAGGTGGAATCAGCAAGACTTGGTGTCCATGGACGTGTGGAATGAAACTCATGAGAAATACGTATGTGGCAAGGTCCACATCTAAACATGAACTGGGTTCCAAAGCTGATGTTTCTGAGGCAGAATTGACAGCCCTCAGGGACAGTGCAGACATGGAGAGGGCTGGGAGCAGAAGAGGAAAGAAGATGTCAGAATTTTACATCCCACTCTCCTCCTGTACATTCTGTCCAGGGCCTTTCCGACCCTGATGTGATTCGCCCAGTGTCCTAATGGCCAACCCATCCCTCCCCAGCCACTTGGAAGAACACTGAACTTGGAGTTCAGCAGAAGGACAGAAATATTTTTTAAAAACCATCAAGAACATAGGCCGGCTGGGTGCAGTGGCTCACACCTGTAATCCCAGCTACACGGAAGACTGAGGCAGCAGAATCGCTTGAACCCAGAAGGCAGAAGTTGCAGTGAGCTGAGATCATGCCACTGCACTCCAGCCTGGGCGACAAAAGTGAAACTCCATCTCAAAAAATAAAAAATAGAAAAAAGAACATAGGCCCAGCTTCCTGCATATGTGACCTGCGCAGCCATGCAGGGACCTGCCCTCAGAAGACCTTAGGTTTGGTTTAATGCTCTGCTGTTGCTGTCTTGAAATTCTTAATAACTTTATCTCTGAACTTGTGTTTTGTAAGTGAAGTCCAGTGGAGTATACGCAAGTGAGCAGAGGAGATCCACACTCTATGTGTCTGCTGTTTCTTGCTGCCCCATCTGCATAGAACACTCACAATATCCTGTGAACTGAGAGTTCTAGGTGTGTACGAGGTCAGCGAGATGCAAAGTGAGCACAAGACAGGAGTGTTATGTCTGTGACCAAGTGAGTGGGGATGCTGACAGCCCCTGAAAGACCACCCTTCCTGTTTGAACCAGAACGGTCTTCAAATGCAGAAAGAGGCAATGGTGTTCTAAGAAATATAAATGACCGAGAACCTTATCATGTCCTTTCTTACCTGCCTTACTGCCCTGCACTAACCAACTATTTGCACTGCAAATGATGATGGAGAGAAAGGAAAAGACAAGGCAACTCATGGTTTCTTTTCCTTCCAATCTTTCTTTACTCAGTCATGATCCAAAGGTAGAGCTTGTTGGTAGAATGTGCATATCAAGAAGTGAAATAAAAGCACTTAATTTTGTGCTGAATTTCCACTCTTCTGATAAGAATGAAATACCTGCGCATGAATGACCTATGAGATACAAATTGTATCATTTCAGTGATTGTTTGTTGTTGAATGCTCCTATAATTTGTATTTAAAACTGGCATTGCATAACATAAAAATGAATGATAAAGTTCATGCTAATAATCTAAAGTTCTAAATTTTTACTTAGAACATTAAATAGCAAATAAAAAATAACATGACAAGGGAGAGACTTCGGCAGAAAAGAAAAAACTTTATATTAAAGTATATGTCATGGCATTTCTTGTTCTCCGCTTTTTAAACAAGGGCATCACATATCCGTGTTTCACTGGGCCCTACAAATTATGTAACTGGTCCTGCAGGGAGACGTCAACACACTTCTCCAGGGCAGGGAGGCCGCGTCCATGTTATGTAACTCCTGAGTAGCAGGTTGTGCTAATTAAGCAGGGAACTTCAGGACATGGTGCTGGAGGAAGTTTTAATTACCTTTCCTCTGAAGGTTGGGAGAAGGTGCGGGGGTGGGGGTGGGAATCCTGCAGGAGAGCAGAGCCCAGGCCCCTCAGAGGTGGAGTTGAGGATGGAGGGAAGTACGGAAGGAGGGGGGGAGGCTGAGGTCACCCAGCTCGCGCCCTTGCCTCTACCATTACCGTGCCTGAGCCCTCACACGTGTCGCAAGCCTGGGGGATGTGGACTGTCACCCGTCTGACAGATGAGGACACTAGGGCCTGAGTGGTGAGGAGACTGGTCCAGGCCCCATAGTCAGGGAGGGCAGAGCTATGTGGTCACCACACGGGGACAGAGATGTCATCGCTGCCCTCCAGACCCTCAGTCCGGGGGAGACAGATGGTGGCAGCACCGTGCGATCTGATGGGGGAGACACAGACAACGTGGGAGCCACAGGGGCCCCTAGCCCAACCTGGGGGGTCAGGGAGCTCCCTAAGGAGGTGCTGTCTACATTGGGGCCTGCAGGAGAGCAGGAGCATAGATAGATATAAACATAGACATAAATCCTCCTCCTGACATTTAATGAGTACCTGGGTTGCTGGGAGTAGCACATCCGCGGCCCTCACACACAGTGGGTGCTCAGTAAACCTCAATGTCCACCTCTCCTGAAAAAGACCTGCAAACTCTATAAGTTGCGTCTAATGCAAAATCAACGATGAAAGAAGCTCCTGTATGAATCCTTGATCAGAGCAGCCTTGGGTCCCCAGCCCCACTCTTCAGAGGTCCCAGCAGGACTTGGAGCCCACCTCAGCCTAGGTTTCCTAACATAATTCGTGTGGTTTTTGCACAGACACACTTTACATCCTTTATTTAGAATAAGTCTACCAGGCTGTTCAAATTTCAAATAAAAAATTCTCCCCCAGAGGAATGGCTGCACTCAGCAAAGGTCGCACATAAAACACACCGAACTGGACAGGAAAGGAGGCAAGGACTGGATTAAGCAGCAGTTGCCGTTCATTAGGGGAAATTGTAGCATCTCCTTTCAAGGAGCACTTGCTCTGCCAGGGCTGCGAAGCCCAGATGACTGCACTCTCCTCCCCGCCACCTCAGAAATGCGTAATTTAGGAGCTCTGAGAGGCACTGCTTCTTAAGGCAAGTTGTGTTTTCTGAGGGCTGCTTCCTTGGGCCCACCAGAGCCCTGCACGGTGAGAAGAGGATCATTACTGCCACTGTAGGGGATGGAGACACGCAGGCTGAGAGGTGCAGGGACTTGCCCAGGATCACACACAGCAGGAAGGGGTGGGCTGGACTTTGAACCCAGGTGTCTCTGACTCTAAGGCTCCTTCTCCTTGCCCCCCATTCTCCTGCTCCCAGGGAACACGGGAAGATTACAGCAGGAAACGTGAACAGAGAAATCAGCCCAATCCAGGCAGACACTCCCCAGGCTTTAGGTTCAACCCACTCCTCTGCTCATTTACATATATTTGCATGCCAAGGCTCCAGAGACCTCAAGTATAGGCAATAAAGTTGATTAATTACTGCAACCGACCAGTGGGCACTTAGCTGCAGGATACACTTCATCAGGGTAAAAAATGGAACAGATTCTGAAAATGATCTGCTTCGTCACCTCCCAGTTCAGTAGAGTTGACCCTAAACCAGGCTCAGTCCCCACCACCATCAGCACCTTCTAGTCATAAGAGAGAGGCTCAAGGGGAAAGACCTCCCAAGCTCAGTTTTCTGGGAGAACAAATTAGATACAAATATAGATGGCATAGGCCGGGCGCAGTGGCTGATGCCTGTAATCCCAGCACTTTGGGAGGCCGAGGCGGGCGGATCACCTGAGGTCAGGAGTTCGAGACCAGCCTGGCCAGCATGGTGAAACCCCTTTTCTACTAAGAATAGCAAAAAAATTAGCCATGCATGGTGGCAGGCACCTGTAATCCCTCCTACTGGGGAGGCTTGGGCAGGAGAATTGCTTGAACCCAGGAGGTGAAGATTGCAGTGAGCCGAGATCGCACAGCAGCCTAGGCAACAGTGAGACTCTGTCTCAAAAAAGATGATATAGATAGATAGATAGATAGATAGATAGATAGATAGATAGATAGATGATAGATAGATAGATAGATAGATAGATAGATAGATAGATAGAGACAGAGAGAGAGAGATGGCATAGATAGATCTAGACACAGACATAGATATAGATACAAAAAGGGCCGTGAGAAGCAGGATGGATAACGACCTCTGTTCTCTGCAAACTGGCCAGAGGCAGAGCCTTCTCCCAGCCCAGAGCCACAAGGAGGCTCAGACAACTCCCCACACCCAGAGGTGAAAGGACTTCCTAGGCAGAGTGAGGAAAGGTGATCTGGCCCAGGTCACACAGACAGCACTAAGAGGTGGCAGGCTCCCCTCCGATGGGCAGCTCTGGACTCCCCCCAAGGGACCACCCATTAATGCCCTGCCCCTGAGTGACCTAGGAGGAGGAAGCTGGGTGGGGGCCTGGGGGACTTGAGGCCTAAATGAAGTCACACTGCGTTCTTTAAACTGCCCAGCCCCCTTCACAGGCACAGGAGGGATCCTGGTTTCTCACAGCAGAGGCCAGAGTCATGCACGGGTTGGGGACTGAGGGAGGGCTGGGCAGTGAGTAAATGCACTGGGGAAGGGGAGCTCGGGGCTGATGGGGAATAAACCCACGCCTGGTGAATGAGGGCGCAGGTCCTGAGTGGGCGGGTGGGGGAATGGGAGAGAAGAATGAATGACCGCCCGGGGAACAGGAGACAGAGTGAAGCCCAGGTGTGAGGGAGCTGGGGCTGCCTCCTTCAGTCTACACTGCTGCCCTGCACAAGAGCCACCAGCATCAACCCTGCCCTGTAGGAGGAGCGTGGGCACAGAGAGGTTAGGCAACATGCCCCACGTCACACAGCTCATGGGGAGAGAGCTGAGATCCCAGCTTCCTGTGTCCCCACAACGTGCCTCCGGCTGCTCCCTGACATCTACCCTGGGCTGGTGCCAGGGCCCAGGCTCATCAGGGGACTTGGCCTCATTTATTCCCCAGTTGGCATTTGAAGTGAACTTAATGAGATCCAGCCCTTTATGTCAGAATAAAATCGTGCCAGACCCTTCTAAACTGCCCTAATATTCCGGTGCTGGGTTTCAGCATCAAATCATTCCATGTGCTCAGGGCTGGGGTTTGGCTGGGCACGGACCTCGTCTGTGTGATGATTGTTTCTGGTGTGTTTTCATTGGTTCCACTTTTCTGCTGCTGCCTGGCTGGTGGGGTCCCAGGAGGCTGGGCAGCTACACTCTCTCCCCAGGCTGATACTGGGCACCAAAGGAGGGTGGAGGGTCTCTGCAGGAGGCTACCTGTGCCTGTTATGGCTCCCAGCGCCCTCACCCCACCATCCTGGATGGTGGCATCCAGGGCCCACTGCCCCCAGACCAGGCCTGCACTTTGCCCCCACATCCTGACACTCCGAGTCTTCAAATGCTCCCGGCTCCCAGGGCTTGGCACAGGCTGTTCCCTGCGCCTGGAATGCCTTTCCCAGATCTTCTCCATCTGGAGAATCCTGTTCATCCCCCAGGCCCAAGGATGGAGGGACAGGAGGGAATTAATATATTTTGCCTTGACTGTGCCAAGAGCCGTGCTGGGAGGTGAGTGCCCTGCGTGAATCCCAACACAGCCCCGCACCAATCACACAGAGGGGGCTTCATGATCCCATTTCTCAGATGGAGAAACTGAGGCTCTGAGGCATTGAGTGATTTCCCAAAGTTACCTCATGGTCAGCGGCAGGGCTGGGATAACTCTGACCAGCCTTATTTGTCACCTCTGGCCCCAGGCATCCTCTCTACCCATGAGAACAGGATCATTCCTTCTCCCAGAGCACCACTGAGCTTCCTTCCTGGTGGGCGTTCCTACCTGCCCACCCCTGTCCCTGACCGGCCCCTCCTCCAGAAGAGGAGCAGACTGGACACCTCTTGCTTGTTTGGGTGAACTGAATTGAATTGAAGTGAGCCAAGCAGCCCCATCGGTTCCTGCGTCCTGGTGCCCAACTGTGCCCTAGAGGGAGGCAGATACCTCTGGCCAAGGACCAAGCTGTGCTTGGCTGTGTTAAGCCTCTGTGTGGGTGTCCAGATCACCTTACATATTCAGTTCTTCGTGGGAGGAGGAGCCAGGAGCCAGATTGGTAGGTGGGTCATGTGGAGGTAAATTTAGTCTCAGCACCAGCAGCCTGATCTGCCCAAGAATGGAACAGGTGACCCTGTCAGATGGTGACCTCACCGTCTCTACCAGAGTTCAAACCATTACCCAGGACAGTGAAGAGAGGACTTCCCGCATGACCAGGGGGAGCTGGGCTAAGGTCACGTCCTGTGCTAAGATGCTGATTCCACGATATCTATTTCAGCTCCACACTTCTCCCGATTGTTCTGTTATTCCAGGGGTCTGAGCTGCGTGGGTGAGTCTCCAAGTCTTCCCCAGAGATCCTTTCATTCTGAGAGTCTTGAGTCTGTGAGTCCACAAATGATTCTGTGATCCTGGGATTCTAGGATTCTGTGACAGGGAGCAGATGCTCAGATTCTGTGATTCAAAGCTTTTATGAAAGTGTCTTGGAGCTCATGAAAGAAGCTCTGACTCTGAGATCCCATGTGTGACAGCTGCCATGGAGGGGACTGCAAGATCTGAAAATTCTCCACCCGAGTGTGAGAAGGAAGGTTCCAGGACCCTCTCCTCCTGTTTCAGAATCTGCAGGAGGACGTTGAGCCAAAGATCTCTAAGCTCCTCTCAGCATCAAAATGCAGGGTCCTGGTCACTGACTCCAGATTCCCCCCTCCCATGGCTCACCCCAGTCTCCCCCTCCCAGCACCTTCATGTCTGAGTGGGTTAAACGGGCCCTGAAGCCCCAGGTGGCGAAGCTATGAGCTCAGCCCTTGGCAGATGCATCCCGGCTGAACACACGGCTGCTGCCGGGGTTGCTGTTTTCCCAGCATATTAACTATGAGGAGCAAGACAGGACCTCTGCTGAGTGGAGTTTTCTGGTGACTCTCCCTTGGCATGAGCAGCTTGGGGAGCAGGAGCCAGGAGCCCCCTGTCTTTCGTGTCTGTTTATTCTTCTGGTGGACTCGCCCTGCCCCACCGTGGAGGTCTTCTCCCATATTTCCCCATTTAATTGGCTGAATTCTCAGTGGGCTCTGAGCAGCAGCTGTCCTGCCAGGGTTAGTTCAGGCTTCTCTGGGAAGAAATTTGATTTCTGGGAAGGAGAGAAATGAGAGAATAGGCAGGGAGGGGCTGGAACTCTGGAAGAGACGGGATCAGTACTGAGTCCCCGGGGACATCCCAGGGCGGCCCCATGCCCACCCATCCCAACCTCAGCTGCTCTCCAGCAGGAAGGTTGGGGTCCAGGGGTGGCCTGTCGCAGAGAGGAAACCGGAGCTCAGAGCCCAGTAGACTTGGCCATGGGGAGGGCACAAGCCACTCCCCTCTCACACCCTGAGAGGTGGATCTTGTGGTCTCAGCCTATAGTCAAGGACAGGGCAGCTCTGAGAGGCTGTTCAGCTCCCCAGTGGGCGGCCAAGCTGGACTTACACCCAGCCTGCCTAGCCCCAAGCCAGGCCCTCTCGCACATGGCCAGCTGTCCCGCTCAAGGTTCGAGGAGGACAACCTAGTGGGGACTGCCCACAGGATGCTTTGCGAGGATTGGGGTGTCGAGCTCTCAGTCTCTTCCCTACTGAAAGCCATGGGTCACTTCACCCAGAATAACTTCCCTGAGGAGCCAGGCACAGAGTGGCTCATGCTTATAATCCTGGCACTTTGGGAGGCTGAGGTGGGAGGATTGCTTGAGCCCAGGACTTTGAGGATGCAGTGAGCCATGATCACATCAACGCACTACAAGCTGGTCAACAGAGCGAGACCTTTTCAAAAAAAAAAAAAAGGAAGAAGAAGAAGGAGAAGGAAGAAGGAAGAAGGAAGGAGGAGAAGGAGAAGGAGAATGAGGAAGGAGGAAGGAGGAGAAGGAAGAAGCAGGAGGAGGAGAAGGAGAAGGAAGAAGGAGGAGAAAAGGAGAAGGAGGAAGGAGGAAGCAGGAAGGAGGAGAAGGAGAAGGAAGAAGGAGGAAGAAGGAGAAGGAGGAGGAGGAGGAGAAGAAGAAGAAGTAGAAGAAGAAGAAGAGGAAGAGGAGGAAGAGGAAGAGGAGGAGGAGGAAGAAGAAGAGGAAGAGGAGGAAGAGGAAGAGGAGGAGGGGGAAGAAGAAGAAGAGGAAGAGGAAGAAGAAGAAGGAGAAGAAGAAGAAGAAGAAGTCATCCACCCTAAGGATAACAGTGACACTACTAATAACAATAATAATGATCACACCAATCCCCACTACTCTGACTGGGCCGACCCTGTGCCAAGCTCCTTCCAGCACACCACCCTCTTCATCTCATCAACCCTCACTACAACCCTGTGAGCTGCTATGGCTCACCCCACATCACAGATGAGGAAACTGAAGCTCACAGAGGTGCAGCAACCTGCCCAAGTCCCCTCAGCCCCAGACAGAGCCAGACTGGCCCCGGGTGTCTAACTCTGGAGCTCAGAGGCCTCCTCTGCATCTCCCACACTGGAGAAGCTTCTCTGATACTTTCAGGCGTTTCGCTGTCCCCACCCTCCCCTTATACAATGTTGACTCACACGTCCCTTTAAACTGATTTGAAATGGGACCCCCGTTTTCCATTTGTCTCACTCTGAGCAACAATATCCATGAAATCAAGGCTTCAATCCACTAATTGCTTGTGGGCTTTTTCCTGATACTATTAAAATACATACATGACTGGGAAACTATGAAATATAAAATGTTTGTGCATGCACAACCCATGCATATCCCAGTGAGTACACCCCACTCCCTGGGCAGCTCCAGTTGCTATTGGAGAAGTGGCAGGATCCAAGAGAAGGCGGCATCCTGGGTGGACATGGCCTGGCCCCTACCAGCCCAGCCCAGCCCAGCCCAACCCAGCCCAGGGCAAGGCCAGTTCCTCTCCTTCCTGGAGAGGCCCCATCCACACCTGCTGCTCCCAGGCAGGGTCTGGGCAAAGGAAACTCCATGGCAGCTGGAAGGGGCCGGCTGAGCATGGGCCTTGTATGGGAAAGCCCATCAGGGGGATCCAAGGCTGTGATGACCCCAAGGGACCCGAGAATGGGACGCACACTGGGGTACTAACCACGTGCTCCTCCTTCTTCCCAGAGGAAGCCCCAGGCACTGAGGGGCAGGATTCCAGGCTCTGCACCACCCCAGGGAGAGAACCCAAAAGGTGGCTTCTGTTCAGGTGCCAAGGGTCCTACCGCAAACAAAGAGGAAACTGCAAGTGAAAATCTGACAATAAGAAAAGGGAACAGAACCTTCCAGAAAGGCAGCCACATCCAAACGAGCCCTGGCAACAATGGCAGGGTAGGGAACAGGCAGAGAAGCTTCTGGGAAGTAGTAGGGGCTATGGGGAAGGGCATGGGGAGTCCAGACATGGTACCAATCCAGGCAGGGACACCAATCCAAGTCCCCTGAAGAGTACATGGGGGAATGAGAGGTTTTCCACTGGGGAAGAGAAGCATCAGGGGCCTCATGGGGCAGACAGGCCCAGGTTCAAGTCCCAGCCCTTCCCTTTACCACTGCAAGGGCTTGCTCTCTGAGCCTCATTTTCCCGCATCTGGAAGATGGGATCAAATAGTACCTGCGTCCTGAAGCTGTTGTGAAGAACAGCAGTGTTTAGCATGTTCATCTTCAACAGTGAGGGTGCCCAGCCCGTACTCTGCACTTTGCACACATCCCCTTATTTCACAGTCTCCCCTAAGCAAGGAGAATTATTCTTGCCATCTCCCAGGGGAGCAAACTGAGCCCCAGCTGCAGTCACATGACCACAGCCACAGGCCACGCCAGGGACAAGGCCCACCACACCAGGAAGGAGGAAGGAGGAGAAGGAGAAGGAAGAAGGAGGAAGAAGGAGAAGGAGGAGGAGGAGGAGGAAGAGGAGGAGGAGGAAGAGGAAGAGGAGGAGTCCATGGTCTCTCCAAGGTGTCTGTGTTGGGGTTCCTCCAACACCTCTGCTCAGTGTCTCTAGTATCCCCTGCCCCCACCAGGCTGCAGTGATTGGGGCTCGCAAACAATTATATTCTGATTTGAGGACAAAGGACTTAGCCATTTGCAAATAGGAACAAGAGAGGATAAGGCACAGGAAGGTGTCTCCTGGGCGTGCCCCTTCTCAGCCCCCACTTCACTCCCAATACACAGGTCTTGGCTGCTGCCCCCCGAATTACAAAGACTCTACACATACAAAGGCCAGGGAAAGCGGAGGTGACCCTCACACAGACACTCCAGAGTCATATGTGGAGGATGGCCCAGCTGGAGAAAGAGGTGTAGCCTTCTCTGACACCACAGACCCATGGTTTGTCCTATGAGCAAGGTCATTGCCTACCTTGGGAGTTTTTGGGAAAAGGAGGTTAAAGAGTGAGATGCTACTGATATCCCTCAAGTGACAGGGGTAAAACCAGCTCTCTCTGACCAGGTCTGAGCCAACCCTAGTGCTGAGGACTGAAGGCTCCACATTCCTGGAGACTCAGAGTCCCCGACACCAGACTCTCCCATACCAGCCCCACGCCTGCCATTCCAGGCCCAGCCTCTTCAAAACACAGCACCCCAAAGCCGAAGGAGCCTTCACACTCACTCCATCCAGTCTCTGGGGCCCATTTCACAGGTAGGAAAACTGAAGCACAGAAAGTGCCACCAGACAGCAGCACAGAGAGAGTGAACATAGCAGAAATTTCTGAGACAACAGGCCTGACTTCAAATTCCAGCTCCCACTTCAGTGCCCAAGGCGGGGTCTCCTTTAACGTCTGGAAAATGTTCATCTCCCACCTCTCTACATCTAGCCCAGGGTCCTGCACACATTTGTTTGCCTTAGTTCCTCTACCTGCAAAATGGTCTGTAAAAATGGATCACAGCAAAGTTTAAATTAGAAAATCCATGTAAAGCCCCTAGCACATAGTAGGTACCCAAGAAGCAATCGGTGAGACCTTTTCAAAAAAAAAGGAAGAAAGAAGAGGAAGAGGAGGAAAAAGAAGAAGAAGAGGAAGAAGAAGAAGGAGGAGGAGGAGGAGAAGGAGGAGGAGGAGGGGAGGAAGAGGAGGAGGATGGGAGGAGGAGCAGGAGGAGGAGGAGGATGGGAGGAGGAGCAGGAGGAGGAGGAGGGAGAAGTGTTTAGCATGCAGCTTCGTCTTGAACAGCGAGGGCGCCCGGCCCGTACTCTGCACTTTGCACACATCCCCTCATTTCACAGTCTCCCCCAAGCGAGGAGAATCATTCTCCCCATCTCCCCAAGAAGCAATAGGTGCTTCTTGGGTACCTACTATGTGTTAGGGGCTTACATTCTGAGAGCTCAATAGAGGACCAAGGCTGTCCTGACCCAAATCCCCAGATATTGCATCTCCGTGGGCAGAGCAGCCCCTGCCTACACCAGCATACCTGCTGCCAACTGAGCTCTGGTGGCTGAGCTTCCGAGCCACAAGGCAGCTCTGAAGAGGAGGCAGGTGCAGCCTCAGTTAGCAGGAAGCCCCTGAGAAGCTCCTGTCTCCTCCCCTATTAATTGCATTGGCATCTGGAACAGATGGGGTGCTGGGACTTTCCCCCCATCTTTCACAGAACTCTGAGCCAGGACATAAGCCATGTAATTAAAAGAAGAGAAATGCAAAATAATCCTCTTAGTGAGACTTAACCATCCTCCCTCCTTTTTAAATCTATTAATGAACTGTAATTGCAAAGACAGACCCTTTATTGAAACCTGGTAATCAATTCACTATGGAGCAAAGAGGTTCCCAAGACCTAAAGATGATAAGAAGTGTATATTAATTAGCTTAGTTCTTTATCTGTATAAAAATCAAGCAAACAAAAATATTGGCTGCAAAGCAATTTGCCATCTGCCAATAGACTCTGGCTGCCCTGGGGAGATGCTGGTTTCCTTTTTCCTGAAATTTGTTTATAACTTGCTGTTAATCAAACCTAGAGCAGAGAGACATGTGGAAATTATATGGAGACGATGGATTTCATGAGGACCTTGAGCAGACATGGGAAGAATTGCGACAAACGAGCAGCGGGAACTTGGGTTGCAAGACCCCACGATGCCAGCCCTGCCTTGCTGGGAGCTCGGCAACAGAGCCCTTTCTGAATCAGCCCCTCACAGAGAGAACGTGATCTACAGGATGGCAGGTGCCCGAGGATGGCTGTTCCAGAAGATTCCATATAGGTCGGTCTCCCTAGAAGCAGAGCCTGAGACGGAGATGTGTGGGGATGTGTGGGATTGTGGAGGGCATACCCTCAGGAGAACGGGAGTGATGGAAGCAGCAGAGGGCAGGCAAGAAGCCAGACCAGGGCATGGGCTCAGTGCGAGTTCACCCCCAGCCTGAGCCCACGGGGAGCTCTGGAACGTCATCTGTGGCACCACACGGCTCTCCTGCCCTGGGCAGTGAGATAGATTTTTTTGAACCCTGTGTCATTAGCTGAAGGTCACCGTGTGGGGAGAGTTTAACCTCTTAGCCTTTGCAAGGTGAGTCTGCAGTCAGCGCTCTTGAGCTGAGGTTAATACTCACTGCAGCCAGAGAGAATTGGTGCCCTGGTCAGTCAAGAGGATCTGGGTGGGTACCAGCTGTCACGCCTGTTATGGCTTGGGTTGTGTCCTCCAAATATTTATATGTCGAAAGCCTAATCCCTAGTACCTCAGAATGTGGCCTCATTTGGAGATAGGGCCTTTACAAAGGCAATCAATTTAAAATGAGGTCATCGGGGTGGGCCCCAATTCAATATAACTAGTGTCCTTGTAAAAAGGGGAAACCTGGACGCAGAGACACACATACCAAGAGAATGCCATATGAAGATGAGGGCAGCAATTGAGTAACGCTTCTACAAGCCAAGGGACGCCGAAGATTGCCAGCCATCCCCGAGAAGCTAGGGGAAGACATGGAACGTATTCTTCCTCACAGCCCTCAGAAGGAACTCACATTGCTGGCACCTTAAATGGGGACTTCTAGCCTCCAGAACTATGAGGGAACACAATACATTCTGTCCTTGAAGCCCCTCGGTTTGTGACACTTCGTTATGGCAGCTTTAGCAAACTAAAAGCCCATCTGTGACTCCAGCCACCACCAACATCTGCTGATTCTGCCCACCCCACCAGAAGGCTCGCCTCTGATAACAGCCTCCTTATTTCCCTGGAGAAACCCTCTCGGTCCTAGGGGGTCCTGCAGAAATCACCCCGCCCCAGATGGAAGGGTAGCCAGAACCCCAGGTCTAGCCAATCAGAGCCTTGCTTCCCCAGCCACAGTGACTGGTTCAGGCATGAGCACATGACCCAATCTGAGCCAATCAGGCTGAATTCCGGCCCTGTCCGTGGAATCAGAGACCACAGGGTGTGAGCGTGGAACCATGGAGCCATCTAGAGGAGAGAGCCTGTGTGTGTGTGAGGCTGGCATGGTGGAGACCAGAGCCAAGAATGGAGACCTGATGATATCATTTAATTAACCATAAGGCTTTCATTTCCCCCATCATCCTGATTTCTATAAATATATTTCATCCAATGTATAACTAAACTGTTTCAGATCAATTTTGGAACTTATAAATTTAAATACTACAAAAAAATAGGTTGATTCAGACTGCAGTCCAGGGCGACCTTGAATTAGGAAGTGACACTACGTTATTAAACAAAATTATAGCAATCATTTATTAAAGGTGAATTACATACTGTAAGTGCCAGGCATTAATGCATTTGTTTTATATGCATTACCTTAAACCTCACAACCACAACTCTTCCTGTGACGTGGGGCCTATGATTTCCTCATTTTTCAGTTGAAAAAACTTGTGTTACTTTCAACCAGCCATTCCTCTACCCTGATACCAAAAAAGCCAAAGACAGCACACAAAAAGAAAACTACAGACCAATATCCCTTGTTTCTTTCTTCTGCCTTCCTGTGGGTTATGTGAATAGTTTTTTTAGACTTCAATTTTGACTTATCTATACTGGTTTTGAGTATATCTCTTTGTATAGTGTCTATAGTGGTTACTGTCAGTTACATTACATTAATATATAGATAATTTATCACAGTCTACTAGTGTCATCATTTTGCCAGTTTGAGGGAAGTATAGAAAGCTTGCCTCCCTTTACCTTCCTCGTTAATAATATAAATTTCTTAACTATTTCTTCTATATACATTTAGAACCACATCAGAAAGTGCTATAATTTTTTTCAACCATCAAATACAATTTAGAAAACTTAAGAGGAGAGTAAAAGTTCATTATATTTACCCATACTTTTGCTTACTGTGTTCTTTCTTCTTCCTGGTGTTCTATGATTCCTTCTTTTACTGTTTCTTCTCCATTTAGAGAGTGTTTTAGCCATTCTTTAAGGGTACGTTTCTGTTAGCAACAAATTATCTTAGTTTTTCATCTGAAAATGTCAATTTCCCCTTCATTTATGAAGGGTATTTTCCCTGAATATAGGATTCTGGGTTGACAGTTCTTTTCTTTCAGCACTTGAAAAAAATGTTGAGCCACTTCCCTCTAGCCTCCATGGTTTCTGATGAGAAATCCTTTTTTGTTCTAATATTTTTCCCCTACAGAGAGGATGTCATTTCTCCCTCACTGCTTTCAAGATATTTTCTTTGTCTTTAATTTTAAAAATTTTGACTATGATGTGTCTTGGTGTGAATATCTTTTGAAATTATCCTGTTTGGAGTTCACTCGGCTTCTTGAATCCGTAGGTTTGTATCTTTTGCCAAATTTAGGAAGTTTTCAGCCATTATTTCTCTGAGTCTTTTTTCAGCCCCCACCTCCTTTTTTTTCTCTTCCTGGGATTCTGATGACATAAGTGTTAGATCTCTAGTTATAGTCCCATAGGTCCCCGGTGCTCTGTTCTTTTTTTCTCCCAGTATATTTTCTTTCTGTGGTTCAGATTGAGTAATTTATATTGTTCTGTATCCAAGATTACTGACTCTTTCCTCTGTCTCCTCCATTTGACTATTGAACCCATTCGTTAACTTTCGTTTTTTTCATTTTTGTTATTTATGGCACAGGGTATAGTCTTACCTTAGTGAGTGTTCCATGGGCACTTGAAAATAGATGTGTGTTCTTCTGTTTGGGGTAAAGTGTTCTGTATATGTCAATTAGACCCTCTTGATCAGGGATCCCCAACCACTGGGCTGCAGACCGGTGTCGGTCTGTGGCCTATTAGGAACCAGGCTGCACAGCAGGAGGTGAGCATTAGGTGGGCAGGAATTACTGCCTGAGCCCCACCTCTTGCCAGATCAGCAGCAACATTAGATTCTCCTAGAAGTGCAAACTCCATTGTAAACTGTGCATGCGAGGGATCTAGGTTGCCTGCTCCTTATGAAAATCTAACTAACACCTGATGATCTGAGATGAAACAGTTTCATCCCCAAACTATTCTCCCCACTACCCCCGTGTCCGTGGAAAAATTGTCTTCCACGAAACCAGTCCCTGGTGCCAGAATGGTTAGGAACCACTGCTCTTGATCGTGTTGTTCTGATCTAAAGCTTTACTGATGATCTATTAGTTTTATCAATTGCTGAGAATAGCATATTGAAATCTCCAGCTACATTTTTTGATTTGTCTGTTACTCTGTTCAGCTTTATCAGTTTTGCTTCATGTATTTTGAGACGCTAGTATTTAATGCATACACACTTAGGATTGTTATGTCTTCTTGGTAAATGAATCCTTTTATCATTAGGTAATGTTCCTCTTTCTCTCTAGCAATTTTCTTTGAAGTCTACTTTATCTGATATTAATATAGCCACTCTTTCTTTTCTTATCAACATTTTTATGGTGTATCTCTTTCCATTCTTTTCATTTCAACCTACCTATGTTGTTGTATTTGCAGTGAATTACTTGAATGCAGCATATTGTTGGATTGTATGAGGTTCTGTTGTTGTTATTGTTGCTGTGGGTTTTTTTTTTTTTTTTTGCTTGTTTTGATCCACTCTGCCAATCTCTGTCTTTTAATTGATGCATTGAGACAATTTGCATTTAATTGTTGATATGTTAGAGCTTAAGTCTGCTGTTTTATTTTTTGTTTTCTATTTGTTTTCTTTGTTTCTTATTCCTCTGGATCTCTTTTGGTATCTTCTTGTGGGTTACCTAAACATTTTTTAGGATTCTGTATTGATTTTTTATAGTGTTTTTGAGAATACAAGAATATCACTTTCTATAATTTTCTTAGTGTTTTCTCTAAATATCACAAAATATATACATAACTCATCCTGTTCTACTGGTGTTGATGTTTAAACACTGGGAACAAAGCATAGACCCCTTAGTCCTGTTCAGATCTCTTTACACACTTTATGAGGATAATCATAAACTACTTCCTTTACATCCATTATACACCACATTAGATGGTTTTTAATTTTTGCTTCAACCAGCAAATAGGATTTAAGAAACTCATAAGAAAAAGGATAGTCTACTCTGTTTATCCCCACCCATTCTTAGAGTCTTCATTCTTTCTGAAATTCCTAGCTTTCCTCCATTATCATGTCCTTTATGTTCACAGAACTTCCTTTAGCTATTCTTTAAGGGTATATCTGCTAGCAACAAATTCTCTTAGTTTTTCTTCATCTTTATTTTCCCCTTAATACTTTCACCAGATATAGAATGTGCTATTGACAGTTCTTTTCTCTCTGTACCTGAAAACTGTTGTGCCACTTAATTTGAGCCTCCTTGGTATCAAAAGAGACATCGGCTGTCATTCAAATTGGTGTAATTTAGAAGTAACATGTAGTTTCTTTCTGACAGTGTTTAAGATGTTTCATTGTCTTTAGTTTTCAGGTGTTTAATTATGATGTGGCTTGACATGAATTTCTTTATTTTTCAGACAAGGTCTCACTCTGTCACCTGGGCTGGAGTGCAGTGGCACACACACGGCTCACTGTAGCCTCGATCTCCCAGACTCAAGCAATCCTGCCACCTCAGTCTCCCAAAAAGCTGGGACTACAGGCATGGCTGTAAATGGGACTACAAGCTGGTGCCACCATGCTTGGCTAATTTTTGTGTTTTCTTAAAGAGATGGGGTTTCAGCATGTTGTCCAGGCTGGTCTCAAACTCCTGCAGTCAAGCAGTTCACCTGCCTTGGCCTCCAAAAGTGCTGGAATTACAAGCATTAGCCACCGCACCGGGCCGACATGAATTTCTTTGGATTTATACTACTTACGATTTATTCAGCTTCTTGAATCGTTAGGTATATGTCCTTCTCTAAATTGGGGGAGTATTAGCCATTATTTCTTAAAATACTTTTTCATTCCCACTCTCCTCGCCTTCTGAGACTCCAATAATAAGACTGAGAGCTATTGTGCTGATGTCCACAGGTCTCTGAGACTTAGTGTTTTATTTTTAGGTCTACTTTCTCTCTGTTCTTCAGGCTGGGTAAATTCTATTGATCTTTCCTCAAGTTCACTGGTTCCATCCTCCATCATCTCCACTGTTGAGCCATTCATTGAGTTTTTTATTTGGTCATTGTATATTTCAGAACCATAATTTCCATTTTGTTCTTTTTTATTACTTCTATTTCTTTGCTGAAATGTTTTATTTTTCACTTGTTTCAAGATCATCCATAATTGCTTATTGAATCATTTTTATGATGGCTGCTTTAGAGTCCTTGTTAGATCATTTCAACATGTGATTCATCTCAATGTTGGCATCTGTTGATTATCTTTTCTCATTCAAGTTGTGATTTTCCTATTCTTGGTATGATAAGTGATTATTTTTCTATTGTATTCTGAGCATTTTGAATATTGTAAGACTCTAGATTCTTTTTTTTTCCCCACAGTTTTAATGAGAGGGCCAGATGGATATGTGTGTTCTGCTCCCCTTGGGCCTGCCTGCAAAGATGGGGTCAGCTCTACTCCCCTGTTGCCTCTGAATGAAGGTGTTAAGCTCAGCTTCCCACCATGCCCTACTGACACCAGGGGTGGAGGGAGGTGAGGGCTGACTCACATCACTTTATTGCTGCAGGGTAGAAGCAGAAACTCAGCTTCCCACTGGGCCCTACTGACACCAGGAGAGGGACGGGAGGGAAGCAGAGTGCCAACCAGCCCTACCTCCTACCACCTTGTTCTGCTTTATGGATGCCAGATTGGGGTGCAGGCAGTTTCTCTCTGGACACACTGATGATTGCCAGTTGGATGAGGTTGAAGGTGTCAAGTGTAAATAGCCCCACAGTGCATTACCCCCTTAAGTCTCACTGCTGTCAGGTGGAAGTGGAGGTTCAGCTCATGGCTGGACCTGCTGACAGCACCCTGGCAGAGGAGTCAGAGCATCTATGTCTGCTACATGCAGCGGAAGTGGGGATGGATGGAACATCAGCTTCCTGCTCGATCCTGCTCAAATTGCAGGGCAGAAGGAGTGGGAGAAGAGCAGCTTTTCTGTTGGTGTTGGAGTAGGGCAGGATTTGACAAAAATATTTCCTCATTTGGCTTCCCTTTTCCCAGTCCTCTGCGTAGAGCAACAGGTTTTTCTTGGTGCTTTTTAGGTCTGTGGCTGTTGGCCATTCTGGGTTGGGGGCTTATGCAGCACTCTGTCCTAGGATATAAGGGAAGCAATAGGGAAAGGCAGAGAGCTTGCCACCGTGCCATTCCTCACATTCTGAGCATCTAGACAGTCTGCTTTCCTCTGTCCTTCAGCCTTTCTGTGCCTACTGCTGGGTTATGTCCATGGCTTTTTAGTTGTCATGGGGAAGACCTGAAAGGACTAGGGAGACTCTATCTTGGAGGAAATGAAAGTCCCATCCTTTCAATATTTTAATGCTACTCTTAGACAGAAATAGGGATGCCCTCCCTAACCCCCACAATAGGTGAGGGCCCCATTATCTGTTTCCATGGCAACCCATGTGCTTCCTGTGTGGCACAACCAGTTGTTTTTTTCATAGATGTGTGTGTGTGTGTGTGTGTGTGTGTGTGTGTGTGTTTCCTGGCTAATATTGGTCTTCATCATCCCTTTTCTTTTTATTTTTTTCTCGTTTTTTCTTTTCATCCTTCTAATCAATGGAATCTAAAGTTCTCATCATTACTCATCAACAGGACCCACAAGGACCCAAGAACAGGGACATGTCCTGCTCGCTGCTGTATCCTCTGTGCACAGCACAGAGCCTGAAAAGGAAACTGTGAGATGGACTAAAAGCACCAGCGCTGGAAGGCAGGGCTCCTTTAGATCCCAGAGGGCCTCACTGAGGTGATTAGAAAGACAAAAAAACAGAGCCAAGCAGGTGACACTCAGAGCCTCCCTGACAGAGGGGACGTCAAGTGACCAAGACCCACAGTGGAGATGAGTTTGGTGCATTTCCAGAGCAGCAAGGAGGTCAGCAGGTGTAGAGAGAGGCAAGGCAGCAGACCACAAGGGTCAACGTCTGCCAGCGTAGGAGGGCGATGGGAAGCCAGGAGGGCACATGGCCTGACTTGGGTTTGGGGAAGAGCTTCTGCCTGACGTGATCTGTGTGATCTGCATGGGCTGCAACAGGCACCCAGGGAGGAGGCTGCTGAAATGCTGAGGAGAGATGGGGCGGGGACCCTGAGTCAGGTTAGGGAAGATGTTAAGGGGTAGTTGGATTTGGGAAGTCACCACCTGCAGAGGGTGAGGGGTAATAATGGGGCAGGGTTCGGAAAGCCCCAGGCACACAGTAGCGGCCCCTCCACCCCGCCCAAGTAGAATCTGATTTCTCCCATCTCAGCTCAGGGCTTTCACCCTGCCCCAGGGTCCTCTGCAGAAAACAGGGTCTGCACCAGCTGCTCCAGCTCTGAAGGGGACACTGTCAGCTGGCCTCTTGCAGAAGCAGACATTCCTGCATGTTTTGCCTGTGACTTCTCACCACAGGTTTATTGGGGCCTGTCTCAGCACGCACTGGGGGCCCCTATGGAAGCATCTCCTCCAAAGCCTCACCTGCTAAATCCGGACCATTTCACTTCAAGCCAACCTGCCTACCAGAAATCTGCCATGCATCCAGGGGCTGTATATGGAATCCTGTTCTGAAAGCACAAGGGGAGCCCATTGCTTTCAAGACGCGTTCCAAGTCTAGAATCCCCACCGAGAATCTCACAAAGGCAAGAGTGTTAGCACTGGAACTCTAGGCATCCTCCCCTCCAGTCCCTGCACCTTACAGATGGGGACACTGAGGCTAAAGAGGGCGAAGGGCCTGAGGCCCTGCTGCAATCATTAAGGGGAGTGCTTCGGGGTCAGGTAGATCTTGGATTCACGTTCTAACTCTACCACCTCATTGCTGAGAGCTCAGGTAAGTGACTTTCCCACTCTCAGTTTCCTCATCTATAAAATGTGGACAATAGTAATAGCCAACCCTTAAACTGCGTCTGACATTATTTTAAGCCCTTTATGTATATTCACTCTTTAAATTCTCAAAACAGCTCCATGAGATGGATAATATCATTACCTCCATTTTACATGGGAAAGTAAGGCACCCAGAGCTTAGGTAACTTGATAAAGATCACCCAGCCAATAAATGCAGAGCCAGATCCAAATCCACCTGGCCTTCAAGTCTTTCTTCCCAGCCCAACCCCACCCTGTCTCCAATATGTCCTTGAAGGTCATCTTATGTTAATTAACATATGTCTGTAAAGGGCTGAGCACAGTCTTGGCACACAGTCAGCACTCAATAAATGTTGACTAAGGTGTCAGGTGCCACCCTGAACTCTAGGGAAACAGAGTGGCCAGATGCAGAGTCAGCTCTCAAGGGGCTTCCGATCCCATGGGAAAGACAGAGGAGTGAATTGTCACTTACAGTGCAGACAGCAGAGCTGGGACTGGAGAAGTTCAGGGAGGCACAGGAGCTCAGGGAGGGGAAGTGGAGGTGGCAGAAGAGGAAACAGCACGTACAAAGGTGAGGCAGACCCGGGGACCCAGAGAGGAGCAGCAGGAGCCACTGTAGGTCCCAGAGGTCTAGGAAGGGACACAGTGAGTGGTGAAGGAGTTTTTCAGGGTCGCTGTAGAGCAGGACAGGGATTAGATGGGGAGAGGGCGGAGCCCGGAGTCAGAGGCTGGTGGGCAGCTGCCACGGTTGGGGCTGAGCTCACATCCAGGTCCTCACTTTCTTACACTCCATGGGCTTGGGGGACTTTCATAAGGACAGTAGGGGACCCCCCTCACCTCCCTCTTATGGCGTGCTCTAGATTGGAAAGAGCAATTCTGTGGGCAGATGCTGGCACCCCCGACCTCCTCCCACTTCTCCCTACCCCATCCCCTCTCTCCCTGAAGATGTTCCCACACAGTAGCACAGTACATGATGAAGCACCCTCATTCCTGACAGCTCCAGCTGCAGGGGGCTGGGCTGGGGGAGCACTCGGGAGAGACACCGGACAGGGGCGGGGTGGGTGGAGCGGCAGAGCCTAGACAACACCACTGTCTTCATGGCACTCTACTGTGTCCTGAGTTTGGCGCAGCAGGTCAGTATACAGCTTAGCAAGCATTTTTCATTGTGTTTACTCACCCATGGTCCCATTTGATCTTGACAACAACCTGTGGCACTGTATTAGCACTGACCCCATTTTAGGCCATGGATATGGGCACAGAGAGGGAAAATGACTTTCTCAAGGTCAGACAGCTGGGAGGTGGCAGAGCTGGGATGATCTTTGTCTCTGCCATGTGATGATACATACAGCAAGAAGGCGGCCATCCGCCAACCAGGAAGAGAGCCTCCTCAGATACGGAGTTGGCTGACTCCTTGATTTTGAGGTTCCCGGCCTCCTGAACCGTGAGAAGTAAATGTCTGTAGTTTAAACCCCCTAGTCAATGGTATTTGTTATAGCAGCCTGAACTGACCAAGATATACACTCACCCCACACAATCACACACACTTGCTCACATGCACACACCCCACATGCTCACATCCCACACACCCCACATGCTCACATCCCACACACCCTTTGTACGCTCAACAAATGTGGGTTGCTTTTCTAAGACCAGGTTTGCATCCCAGCTCTGCCACCTCCCACACACCAATTTCCACTGACCACCCGGGGGTCCTGTGGGCAAGAGTCAGGAGTATAGTAAGGGCTTTCTAGGGGAAAGCAACACAGCCTCAAGAAGAGAGGAGACCCTTGCTGTGTGACCTTGGGCATCTCCCGTCACCTCTCTGAGCCTTTCTTTCCCTACCTGCAAAATGGGGATCATTCCAAATTAAGATGCACTTTATTCATAGCTAGCTAATTTTCATTATTATTGCTTCTGGGTGGTACCTGGGTCTGAGGACAGCCTGACCTCAGCCTGGAGAAAGGAAGACTGAAAAGGGCCTGGGCTAGAGACAGGAATGAGCCCATGTGGCCCAAATCCCGGGACACTGGGGTGACTCCCTGCAACTTGGAAGCTCGAAAGAAACAGCTCAAGAGGAAAGCAAAGACATTTCTGCTTCCCAGAGCAGAGGCTGTCAGTATGGGATGTCACATGCAGAGACGTGACCAAGGCCAACACTGGAAATATTTAAATGTGTAAGCATTCAATTATTTACTCTGGGCTTTGTTCCACAGAGGATTTGGAAGAGCATGCAGCAAAAGGCCATTCAATAAAAAGAAAAAATAAACAGAAACACAGACATCAGAACCAAGGAACACAAATCAGAGTGGGCATGGAGACCCAGAGACAACAGGGCTCCAGTTGGCTGCCCAGAGGCAGGAGGGAACTCCACGCATCCTGGTGACCTGGAGGGAAGGGCACAAGGTCAGCCCTTCCAGAATTTTCTAAGCCTTTCTGCTATTTTTTTTTAGCTCAAAGCAAAGGTTGCAGCTTCTGAGTTGTTTCGGCTTCTGAAGGAGCCCTGGTTGTGGGAGCTCCCACATGCAGAGTCAGGGGCGGGGTAGTATTAGGCACCCTCAACCCTTTGCCCCCGGAGATAATTCCAGGTGAGGGAAGGAACCCCAGCCCATCTCTTGTCACCTGTGCTGAGTTCCCTGCAGCCCCCTCACACCCTGCAGTAGGTGATTGGGTAATTTTAACACTTCGCATTGTTTCTCTTCCCCAGGCTGAGAGCTCTGTGAAGTAGGAAAGGTTCTGGATTATAGGCTGTGTGGACCCAGTGTCTGACAGCTGCTCGGTCAACACAAGTCAATGGAAGGGCAGGAGCCAATGACTTCGGTTCAATTCAACACACTTTGATTAGACAGCTGCTCTGAGCCACCTGGGATAGAGCAATTCACAGCCTGGGCCTGGAGTCCTATTTCACTGGAGAGGGCAAGTTCAGGAGAGGGAGGAGGGGGAATGAACTAGTGTTCATAGTGCACCTGCTATGGGCATGCTTACCATTATTCATGTTTCACAGCAGCCCCTGATGGGCAGAATAATAAATAGCCATGTTTTTCAGAGGAGGAAACGCTGGGTTCAGAGGAGCAAAATTCTTTCATTCATTTATCAGCTAACTCAACAAATATTTATAGAGTCTGTACAATGGTCCAGGCACTGTCCTGGGTACCGAGGATCCGGGCTGGGAAAACAGGCAGGCATTCTGCTCTTGCATAGCTCATAGGCTGGAGAGGAGAGCGGCATTAAACAAGAAAGAACACAGATGAATGGATGATTACCAATTGAGGTAAGTGCTGGAAAGGAAAAGAGCAGGAGGCCAGAAGTGAGGACAACAGAGGGAGATTCATTTGGTGGGTGGAAGGGGGGAATCAAGAAAGGTTCTGCTGAGACTGAAGGCACAAAGAGAAGAGAGAGAAAATGCAGGTATAGATGACTCCGTGTGCAACGGCCCCAAGATGGGGAAACACAAGTGCTGTGTGGCTGGAGCAGAGAGGAGCAGCAAGGTACAGGGGCTGGACCATGTGGGGGCCACCCGAGCCAGAGGAAAGCCTGTGGACTGCATTCAAAGAGCGCCAGGAATCCAGTGAAGGGTTTTAGGCAAGGGAAGAAAAATAGGATCTGAGTTTATCTTTTATAAAAATAACTTCTATATTGTTCAAGGCAGAGCTAGGACTGACTCAGGTCTGCCAAATCTCCATACATCTGTCCAGCCCACCACATCATGCTATGTCATTCATCCACCCCATCCCCACCCAAACCTCTGCCACCAGCTCCAGCACCTTGGATCCTCTCCTTCTCTCCCTGGGTTGGAGATGTGCTGAGTGACCTGGGGCCAATCTCCTGCCCTTGCTGGCCTCAGTCTTCCACTCTCATCCCCTCAATCTATAGAGTTTCCTGTGAAAGGCCATGCTCTGGAATTCCTGCTGATGGCATGATGTGGGGGGCAAGTGAATGAAGGACCCTGAAACAAGCCTAGGCAGGGCCTCAGGAGGGGGCACAGAGGAGGTTCAGGGGCCAGAGTCTTGGGACAGGCATCCAGAGGCCTAGGGCCTCTGCCACTGACCTCCAGAGAGGCCTGGGGCAGCCCATGACTCCCCATTACTCAGCTTCCCCATCTGTGAAATGGGAATCAGCTTGCTGTACACTGTGGGTGACGTAAACCAAAAATAAACCACATCAGTAATCCCAGCACTTTGGGAGGCCAAAGGAGGGGATCACTTGAGCCTAGGAGTTTGAGACCAGCCTGGGCAACATGTCAAAACCTCATCTCTACAAAAAATACAAAAAGTTAGCTGGGCATGCTGACACACACCTGTAGTCCCAGCTACTCAAAAGGCTGAGGCAGGAGGATCACCTGAGCCTGGGAGGTCAAGGCTGCAGTAAACCATGATTACGCCACTGCATTCCAGCCTGGGTGACAGAATGAGACCCTGTTTCAAAAAATAAAATAAAATAAAAATTAAGAAGTTTTCTAGGCATAGTGGTGCACACTTGAAGTCCCAGTTACTTGGGATGCTGAGGTGGAAAGACAGCTTGAGCCAGGAGGCTGCAGTGATCTGTGATCATGCCACTGCTCTCCAGCCTGGGTGACAGAGCAAGACTGTGTCTCAAAATAAAAATAAAGTAAAATAAAATTCTAAGCCCCCCAACCTACTAAATGGACCCTCCTCTCAGCCAAGGGGATTTCAAAGAAACCTAAAAAACTAGTTAATGCCATGATGGAACGGGAGGGTCAGACATGCCTCATTATTCCCACCTCCCTTCGGAATTCAGCACAGCTGGCCAGCATTAACATTAAAACAGAGATCTTAAGGCTTACAAAACAGACTCTTTGTAGCAATAAAATATCGAATTCCAAACGGACTCTAGTGTAGCATCACATGACAGATAACAGACACTGAAAGAAATCAAAATATTTTACCCCAAAATATATTTCTTTGACATATTTTTAAATAGCCCTGCAATGCTTCTCTTGTGAGGGAAATTTACATTCTGTAGAGAATTCCTTTCCCTTTCCAGGTCTTTTTCTGATCCTAAAGAGATTAGCTTTGAGTCTAACTCCTTTTAAAGGTCTGAATAGAAAACATTTGCCATCTACTGCCTCTAAGGGTGGCCACCTAAAAGACTTCATCTACATAATAAGAACCTTGGTCTCCACAACTCCTTATCTTAAGCCAGACACTCCTTTCTATTGATCCCAGTTCTTTAGATAATAACTTAACTCATTCAACCAATTTCCCAATTGCAAATCAGAAAATCTGCGAATCCACTTATGACCTCCCCACCTTTGAGTTCTCCCACCTTTCCAGACTGAACCAATGTATACCTCACATGTATTGATGTCTTAAGTCTCCCTAAAACATAAAACCAAGGTATAACCCAACCACCTTGGGCACATGTTCTCAAGACCTTTCGAGACTGTGCTTCAGGCCATGGTCATTCAAATTTGGCTCAGAATAAACCTCTTTAAAAATATTTTACAGAGGTTGACTCTTTTCATTGACAGTGCTTTCTGGTAGCATAGGGCTTCTGACCCAAGTTGTGTTCCAGGAGCCCCTGGAGGGGATGGCGTGGCTCCTTTAGTGGATCCCACAGCCAGGGGCAGTCAGGGTGGGTGAGAGCAGGCCCGAGGTTTATCCTGGGTGTCCAAGTGAGTCATCTCCACTCTGCCCACTCTCTGTCCCCACCCAGGTGGAGGTGCAGGCAAAGGGCTGACCTCTCAGGGGCAGAGAGGCCTGCAGGGAGGGATAGTGGAGGGCTGTCTGCAGGGGTGACAGCAGCCCTAGGTGAGCACAGTTACCCTCAAGTGTGAGTGTGTGGGTCGGGGGGTGTTAAGTGTGTGTGTGTTTGTGAAGGTATGTCTGCATGTGTGTCAGTGTGTTTGAAAACATGTGTATGCATGTCTGCACCTGTGTGTGTCTGCATTTGTCAGTGCATATGAGTGTGTGTCAGTGTGTGCTTCTCTGTGTATGAGTGCATCTGAGTGTATATCTACATGTGTGTCTGTTTATGTAAGTATTTATTTCTGTGTATACGTGTGTATACGACTCTGTGTGGAAGCTCTGTGACCCCCCAGGCCCTTTCCCGCACCTCCTCCTCACTCCTACAGTAGGCTTGCAGAAGGTTCCAGAAGGGCCTTGGGTCCTGGTCCTTAATGTCTGAGCCCAGCTAGTCCTTGGGAGATCAGGAAGGTCTTTCTGACCTGTCCAGTCCCCGGTCAGCCCCCACCCCAGCACAGGAAGCACCCAGGCCCCACCCTCCTGGCTGGGCATTGCCTCAGCCCGGCCTTGGTGGACAGACCTCGGACACGACTGTGCTGTTCTCTCTTTGCACGCTGCTGGGAGAGACCACTATGCCTACTGCTACTACCCGTAAGTAGCTCCACCTGGCCTGGGAGTCCACAGCCCCACCTAGGGAGAGATCTCCCACCCCCGCTCTCTCTGGCTGGGCTTCGGCTCACTGCACCTGGCCTGGTGTCTGCCCTGTTATCCATGGCCACCTCAGCCTCTGACTTTCTCTCCTCTGCTCTGTCCCTCCCCTCTGCCTCTTCCTCCTCAAGTCATGGTCATCAGTGCTGGAGCTGACTCTGCTGAGTAGCCCTGGGCAACTCACCTCTCCTCCCTCAGTCTCAATGTCCTTTCCACCACAGGGGCAGTCCCTTATGTCCTTGAACCATTCCCTGTGGTCAGGAGGACGTCCTGCAGAGCATAGTGGCTCAAGCCTGTAATCCCAGCACTTTGGGAGGCCAAGGCAGGCGGATTGCTTGAGCCCAGGAGTTTGAGACCAGCCTGTGTAACATGGCAAAACCCCGTATATACAAAAAAATAGAAAAATTAGCCAGGCATGATGGTGCATGCCTGTAGTCCCAGCTACTCAGGAGGCTGAGGTGGGAGGATCACCTGAGCCCAGAAGGTTGAGGCTGTAATGAGCTGTGTTCTGGCCACTGCACTCCATCCTGGGCAACACAGCAAGACCGTCTCAAAAAAAATGAAAAACGAAGGACGTTCTCACCGCCTACCAAATCCACATCCAGGACCATCCTTACACAGGTCCCACTCTAGAGTCCATGCCTGTGTGCACGTGTGTGCTTGCATGCACGAGGGCAGGGCGGACCTGTCCCAACACTGGCAGCTCTGTTCACAACACAGACGACTCTCAGATCCCCCATGAGCCCCTTCTCCAGCCAGGCAGCCCCAGCTCTGCAGACCCACCACTTCCTGGGCACCTCCTCTGGGCCAAGCCCTGTGCTCAGTTCTGGACCCAGAATCCTCATGACAGCCCTGACAATAGGAGCTCTTATCACTCCCACTTTACTGATGAGGAAACTGAGGCTCAGAGAGGCCAAGGGACTTGTGGGAGGTCACAGAATGTGCCAGAGCTGGGACACATCCCAGGCCCCTGCTGACTCCACAGCCTGCTGATGCTACTCTGTCTTCTGTCTCTGTCTTCTCCTAATCTGCAAGCCTTCCAGAACATTCCTCCCACACCAGTGCTGGTTTTCCCTACTTCGCAGAGCAGGCCCAGATGGAACTGGGCTAGCCCCCAAGGACGGCGGGTCTCTCACCTCCTCCTCCCTGGACTGCTCCTTACCTTGCTGTTTCCCGACATGAGCTTTTCCAGCAACTCAACACCCAGTGACTCACGCTGAGCCTCCAGCTCGGCTCCTGCAGGGGCTGTGGACAGGCAGCTCTCCCTCCCTGCTGCTTGTGCAGTTAGTTTTCAAAACCAGATGCAGAACTTTTCAAAGAACCTGTATTAAATTCCATCTGCTTAATCTCGCATTGAGCTCAGCCCGACGCCAACAGCGTTAGGTGTCCCTCCCAGGTTCCATCTTCTGGGGATCGGGTTGGTTTGTTTCTGTAGCTCTTCTTCCAGGTAGGCCAGGAGTCCTGGGCTGGGAACAGAGCCTGTGGCACACCCCCGGAGAACGCCCTCTAGGCCAGCATCTGCTCACTGACAGGTCCTTTCTTGCCTCCATGTTCAGCCAGCCTGGCCGGCTGTCCTCTGTCCATGGCCCTGTCTGTCCTCCCTACAGCTTTTTGTGTCTGGCCTGTCCCTCCCTCTCTCTCTGTCCCCTTCCCCATCTCTCTCTCTCTCTCCTTGTTATTGTCCCTTTCTCTCTTCTCCTCCCCTCCTCCTTCTCTGTCTGCCCCTGATCCTTTCCCCACTCAAGGTGGTCAAGGTCACAGCCACAGAGGCTGCTCCTCATCTGCCCCCAAAGCGTGCTTTGGCTGCGCCCTGGGCCACAGTGAGGGCGATGCCCAGAGCCTGGCAGGGACCAAAGGTAAGAGGCCTGGGCCTGGCGAGCCCTCTCCCATCCAGGCTGGGAAGGCTGTGCCCTCCTCAGTGCCCAACAGCAGTGGTCCCAGTGGGGACACAGAGCCATCTCCTTATCGCAGGAAGGACAACCTGGTCCTAGCAGGAGAGGCATCCAGAGGTCATCCTGTCCTTCCCTTGCCCCAGGACAGGCTGGCTAAAGTTTGTCTAGGAAGATTCTTTCATTGGCCTCCCTGTCCCCATGGATGGTAAGTGTCCCTGAGCCCACATAACCTGGAAGCCCTTTCTCAGGTCTACCCTGCATCCTGCATGCTCTAGGGCCGAACAGGTGAACAGCTCTCTCCTCTGGAGCCTCCCCTGTGACTGGGCCCCTCGGGCTCATCTCCAGCCTTGACAAGAGTCCCAAGTTGTTTCCCCTGTGCCTGTTTCTTGGCCCCTTGATCATGGAGCTGTCTCCTACCTCTCCACCTCCTTCTCCCCCTCCCACTTTCCTCCAAGTTTTTCTAGGATCACAAACTGCTGTCCTCATGCATGAAACTGGGCCTGGAAGCCTGGGCCATGCAGGGCCCTTGCCTAGAAGCCACTCCAGAAGCTCTGTCCCTCCAGTGGAGGGACTGGGGCCTCTCACCTTCTTCCCCTGCTACTTGGTCTTAACTGGGGAGGGGGGCTGGATGGGCTGATTGGGGCTGGCGGGAAGATGGACCCTGGGTGGATTTCTGTTCCATATCCTTTGTAGCTGGCGATGGGCCCAGGCCTGGTGGCTTCTTGGAGAAATGGGCACAGAACTGAAAGGCCCAGGTTGGAGCTCAGCCTCCGCCTACAAGAAACTCCCCACCGACCGGGCTATTGCCAGACCTCGGTCATAAGAAGGAGGGAGGATGGCTTCACACAGCCCATTCCCACAGCTAGAGAAAATCAACTTGACTGTAGGTCTTTGGAATGGATGATGGGGAAGGGGGTGGAGGTGGGGACACACTGTGGCTGGAGCCAGGCCAGCTACCTTCCCAGTTTGGGATGCAGTGGAGGCAGAGGAATTGTCTGCTGTGACACCAAAGTAGGCCTGGAGTGGCTTTCCTTCCCATTTTCTGAGCCCATGGGGCCAGTGAGACCTAGAAGCAGGATCCCAGCCTGAGGTCACTGCTGCTCCATGCCTTGCCCTCAGCAAAGGTCCCCAGGACAGGCACCCTGCCAGCCCCATTTTAGGGAGGCAGCAGCTCTCTGGGTTTGATGAGTGAAGGTTGGAGGCAGAGCCCTTCAGCATCCAGAGATGCTCCCAGGACAGCTGCTGGCTCCAGGCCTCAAGACCCTTGACTTTGGGGCCTCTCCACCCACCTCTGAGCACTGTCCGGCCCCACACAGCACCTATGTCTCCCATCAACCCCCGACCCCCACCCCGCAGGAAGCTGATGAACGAGACCAAGGCCACTGTCAACTACTGCCAGGAGAGGACCTACATGATGAGCACCATGGACCAGAGCTTCACAGACCAGAGCCCCCTGCAGGAGGAGGAGTGGTTGAGCCTGTCCTTCATAGACACTCATGGCTATAGCTCCCAGTGTGAGTACCTGGCCCTTCTGTCCCTTCCTTATTGCTCTGGGGCTCCTGACCCAAGCCAAAAGGATCAAGCCCCTCTGGGGCACTCCCCACATTGGGTGAGTTCTGTAACACCATGAATCAAAATTGAAGCATCTATTCTGCCCCTTCTGGGTACTGACACTGTACTAGAAATACAGAGAAGGCACATGGGGTATCTTGTACAGGAAGAGCTTTTAAATCATTGAGGACTTAGACACAGACTCATACTAAGATATGAAAAGAGTGGGGAAATAATTAGCCCTCTTTTGGGCACTGCTCTGGTTCCACCTAACAAATATTAAAAGCAAGACCAAGTATAATCAAACTGTTTCCAAGTAACTTAACTATATGCCAGACAAAGCTCAAGAATATTTATAGGAATACAAAAATATATGGCTTCCCACAAAAATTTGCAATGTCTAACATCCAATCAAAAATTACCAGACATGCAAAGACGCATAAAAATATGACTAATAATGAAGAGAAAAATAATTCAATTGAAACTGATTCAGCATGCAGAGCATGGTCAAAGCAGGGGTGGCTGGGAAGCTGTGTTCAAGAGACTAGAAGGGAGTCTCAGCATCTTCTATCTCCTTTCACCTCTTACCCCTGACTGGTCCAGAATCCACCTTGCTATGGTTTGAATGCCCCCTCCAAAACTATGTTGACCTTTAATCCCCATTGTAACAGTGTTAAGATGTAGTCTTTGAGAGGTTATTAGGATAAGATAAGCTCATCAGGGTGAAATCCCTATGATGGGACTGGTGGCTTTATAAGAAGAGGAAGAGAGGTCTGAGCAGGCATGATCTAGTCCCCTCACCATGTGATGCCCTGCACCACTTCAAGACTCTGCAGAGGAGACAAACAAGGAGGCCCTCACCAGATGTAGCTCCTTGCCTTGGACTTCCCAGCCTCCAGAACTGTGAGAAATAATTTTATTTTCTTTATGAAACACCAAGTTTGTGGTATTCTGTTATAGCAACAGAAAACTACCTAAGACACCCCTCTACCCTTTCTTCATCAAGGTGTAGAGACCCAACTCCCCTGGCCTAAGTCTGAAAGCCATGTTATTTTGACAGTTCCTCAATATGAAAGTTTTTAAAAATGGACTTATCAGACATACTTCACACCCCGATTTGTATTTTAATACAATTTTCCAATAAAAGGAATCTAGGGTCCTTGGAGAAATCTGGCTGATTCTAAGATTAGGTTAGAAAATGTACAAAATGGGCCTGGAGTATCTTGTAGTGCCAGAAAATAAGTAGAAAGTGCTTAACACATACACACACAATAATGACAAAGTGTCAGAGGAATACAGGTGCCAACTGAAAAATCTCCCAATGGCAAAAGTCAGAAAAAAATAGCAAAAACTAAATAAAGTAATATCATATTATAAACCAAAGTATAAAATAAATATCCATGCCTTCATACTGATTTAAATAAATTATCTAATAAGTTAATATGGGAGAAGAGACAAACCTCCCATGCAGAATTCCAAATAATTTAGTTAGATGCTCAGCACTCACATGGGTAGAGCTTAACTCCTTCTTAAGGGTGGCTGCATATAATGACTTCCTTCTAAAGTGTGCAGTATGAGAAGAGAGAGAAAGAGTAACCTTATGGTGGAGAAACCTGATGAACGTGACCTTAGCCAGATGATTAAGGTTAACATCATCAGTGATAAGTCTTGTCGATATCACATAGTCTTAATGTGACATAATAAGAATGGTGACTCTGTAGTCTTCCTGCCTAAAAAATATAACCCCAGTATAATTACAAGAAAAAAATCAGACAAACCCCAATTGAGGCTTAACAAGTGATACTGGGACAACTATTCTAACAGAGGCAAAAGAATGAATCCAGACCCCTACCTCACACCATCTACAAAACTAACTCAAAATGGATCTAAGTTTTAAAGGTAAGAGCTAAAACTATAGAATTCTTAGATGAAAACATGAATGTAAATCTTTGTGTCATTGGATTAGGCAATGGATTCTTAGGTAAGACATGTAAAACACAAGTGACCAAAGAAAAATAGATAAATTTGACTCCATCACAATTAAAAGCTTTTGTGATTCAAAGGACACTCTCAAGAAAGTGAAAGGACAACCCACAGAATGGGAGAGAATATTTGTAAGTCATATATCTGACAAGGGCCTAGTACACAGAATATATAAAGAACTCTTACAACTAAACAACAAAAAAAGACAGATTTTTAAATGGACAAAGGATGTGTGTAGACATTTCTCCAAAGAAGATATGCAAGTGGCCAATAAGCACATGAAAAAATGTTCAGCATTATTAGCCACGGGGGAAATGCAAATCAAAAACCACAATAAAATATCACCTCCCATCCACTGGGATTGTTATAATTAAACAATAACAAATATATTAACAAAAAACAAATATTAGATATGGATAAATGGAAATCCTTATATATTGCTATAGGAATATAAAATAATTAAAGCCACTTTAGTAAAGTTTGACAGCATCTCAAAAAGTTAAACATAGAGTTACCACATGACCCAGAAATTCCATTCATACACATATACCCAAGAGAACTGAAAACATATATTCAAACAAAAACTTGTACACAAGTGTTCATATTAGTATTATTCATACTAGTCTAAAAGAAAAACCAGCTCAAATGTCTGCCAAGTGATGAATAAATAAACCAAATGTGGTATATCCATACAATTGCAATATTATTCACCCATAAAAATTAATGAAGACCTCACATCCATTAGGATGGCTACTATCATTTTTTAATTTTTTTAAAGAAAATGACAAGTACTACATTGCAGAGAAATTAGAACCTTTATGCACTGTTGGTGGGAATGTAAAATAGTGCAGCTGCTATGAAAAGCAGTACGGTGGTTCTTCAAATAATTAAAAATAGAACTGCCATATGATCCAGGAATTCCATGTATAGGTATATATCTGAAAGAATTGAAGGCAGGGTCTCAAAGAGATATTTGTACATCCATATTCATACCAGCATTATTCACAATAGCCAAGAGGTGGAAGCAACCCAAGTGATCATCAACAGGTAAATGAATAAACAAAATGTGGTATAGTACAGGTATTAGCCTTTTCTCACATTGCTGTAAACAACTACTTGAGACTGGGTAATTATAAAGAAAAGAGGTTTGATTGGCTCACAGTTCCACAGGCTGTACAGAAAGCATGGTTGGGGAAACCTCAGGAAACTTACAATCATGGCAGAAGGCAAAGGGGAAGCCAGCACATTCTACATGGCTGGAGCAGGAGGAAGAAAGAGAGTGAAGGGGAAGATGCTACACACTTTTAAGCAACCAGATCTCATGAGAACTCAATCACAAGACAGCACGAGGGGGATGGCGCTAAACGGTTAGAAACTACCCCATGATCCAATCACCTCCCGTCAAGCCCCACCTCCAACACTGGGAATTATAATTCAACATGAGATTTGGGTGGGGACACAGAGCCAAACCATATTAACACATGATAGAATATTATTCAGCCTTAAAAATGAAGGAAATTCTGAGACATGCTACAACATGAAGGAACCCTGAGGACATTATGCTAAATGAAATAAACCAGTCACAAAAAGACAAATACTATATGATTCCACTTATATGAAGTATCTAGAGTAGCCAAATTCATGGAAGCAGAAAGTAGAATGGTGGTTGCCAGGGGCTGGAGGGAGGGGGAAATGGGGAGTTATTTAATAGGTATAGAGTTTCAGTTTTGCAAGATGAAAATGTTCTGGAAACTGGCTGTAAAACAATGTGAATGCACTTAACACTACTGAACCGTATACTTTAAAATGGTTAAGATAATAAATTTTATGTTATATGTATTTTACCATAAATTTTTTTTGAGATGGAGTCTTGCTCTGCTGCCCAGGCTGGAGTGCAGTGGTGCAATCTCGGCTCACTGCAACCTCCACCTCCTGGGTTCAAGCGATTCTCCTGTCTCAGCCACCGTAGTAGCTGGAATTACATGCATGCACCACACCAGCTAATTTTTGTATTTTTATTAGAGGTGGGGTTTCGCCACATTGGCCAGGGTGATCTCAAACTCCTGACTTCAGGTGATTTGTCTGCATTGGCCTCCCAAAGTACTAGGATTACAAGCATGAGCCACTGAGCCTGGCCTAATTTTTTTTTTAATTTTTTGAGACGGAGTCTCGCTCTGTCACCAGGCTGGAGTGCAGTGGCATGATCTCAGCTCACTGCAACCTCCGCATCCCAGGTTCAAGCGATTCTCCTGCCTCAGCCTCCCAAGTAGCAGGGACTACGGGCATGTGCCACCACGCCCAGTTAAGTTTTGTATTTTTAGTAGAGACAGGGTTTCACCATGTTGGCCAGGATGGTCTCAATCTCTTGACCTCATCATCAGCCTGCCTCAGCCTCCCAAAGTGCTGGGATTACAGGGGTAAGCAATATTAAAAAAAAAAAATGAATGAAATAAGGATACATGCAGTACATCAGCCAGATGAAGACAGCTGAAGACTCGAAGACTACAGCTTCAAGCAGGAGTATGAGGTGCACATTGGCTCCAGTCCAGCAGGACCCCTGCAGGGGTCTTACCTGGCTCCTCCTTTCTGTGGACTCTGACCCTGGTCTGACCTTAACCTGACTCTGATCATCAACCTAATTCACTTTTGACCTTGATCCTGCTCCAATCAACAATCCACTCAGCATTACATTAAGTGAAAGAAGCCAGTCACAAAGGCCATGTATTGTATGATCCTTTTCATATGAACGTCCAGGATAAGCAAATCCACAGAAATAGAAAGTAGACTCATGGTTGCCAGGGTCTAGGGGAGCTGGGGGAGGGAAAGGGGAGTGACTGCTAAAGAGTACTGGATTTCTTTCCGGTGTGATAAAGCTGTTCTGGGAATTAGATAGTGGTGACAGTTGCACAACCTTGTGAATATTCTAAAAACCACTGAATAGGCCGGGCACGGTGGCTCACACCTGTAATCCCAGCACTTTGGGAGGCAGAATTGGGTGGATCACCTGAGGTCAGGAGGTCGAGACCAGCCTGGCCAACATGGTGAAACCCCATCTCCACTAAAAATACAAAGATTAGTGGCACATGGTAGCGCATGCCTGTAATCCCAGCTGCTCGGGAGCCTGAGGCAGGAGAATCCCTTGAACCTGGGAGGCAGGTGTTGCAGTGAGCCGAGATTGTACCATTGCACTCCAGCCTGGGTGACAAAGTGAGACTCCGTCTCAAAAAAATAAAATAAAATACATAAAAATAAAAACCACTGAATTGTACACGTTAACATGGTGACTTTTACAGTGTGTGAAGTATATCTCAATTTTTTAAAATCCCAACTGAGGAATATTTATGCAAAGTATCTGACCAGTAATCCTCAAAACTGTCAAGTTCAATAAAATAAGGAAAGTCTGAGAAACTGACACAGCCAAGAGGAGACAAGACGACTCAGTGTAAATGTGATATCTTCCATGGGATTTTAGAACAGAAAAGAAATATTAGGCTACAACTAAGGAAATCTGAATCAAGTGCAGACTTTAGTTAACAATAAAGTATCCATAAGGTATCCCTACTGGTTCATTATTTGTGACAAATTTACCACACTCGGGTAAGAGGATAATAGAGGAAACCGGGTTTGGGGAAATATGGGGACTGACTCTGTACTATCTTTGCAACTTTTCTGTAAATATAAACCTATCAAAAATAAACAGTGTACTTATTTTAAAAGAAATCAAATTGTCATGTCAGGCAAACAGTGGCAGGCTGGTGTGAGGAGCTTGCTGGGAATTTCACAAGCTATTTGAATTCAGTCCCCACTGGCTCCAAAGCACAGTCTGGAAAACCCCCAGATCCCCCAGCCCCATCCATCCTGAGCTCTTGACCCTGGCGGGTGCCAGTGAATTCCATCCAAATGGTTTGCCAAATAAGTGCCGGTTTCTTTCATCAACGCAAATACTCCTTTATCAGGGGAAACACGGGAGCCTGGGGGAGAACAGGGTCCCAGGGTCAGGCGGGGCTTGGCATGAATCCTGAGGCCACCTCTTTCTTGCTGTGTGATCAGAGAAAGGCCATACTCCCAGGCTCAGGGCACCCGGGGCCAAGGGCAGCAGTGTCACTTGTCCTACACTGCCAGCTGCGTTTGCAGAGCCTCTTGTATTGTCCTTGGACTTAGCCAGGAAGCTGCCTGGCTTTGGCTCCATCCTCCTGACATTATCCTGACCAGGTGGCACTATTTGCTCATCCTCAGACACTGGGAGCTTACCTTGTGCCACTTTCTGATCCCCCAAGGGCACCAGCCCTTCCTGGAGCCCCCTCCCACCTCCTCCTTCCCCTAGAGGGCTCTCTGCTGAGCTCTCTGCACAGCTTCCATGAAGAGCATGACAAACTCTTTGTCTCCCAGTCCCCTCTTTCTGAACTCCTAAGAGTTCTTTGAGCAGGAGAAAATTTTCTGTCTGGAAATAGAAGCACACGTTTTGTGCGCTGGCTGCAGCTCTCTCCCCAGAATCATCTCCCAGTGCCACCTTCCAAGTCCTGGGCCAAATTCTCAAACTAAAGGAGATTAAAGACAGATCATGCTCTACTCTGCTCAGCTCCAGCTTTCCTCTGTCCGGAATGACAGAGAATATTATTAGTCTTTCCAACTTTACGGTCAATTCTAGTAATAATAATCCCAACACAACAGCTACTATCTGCGGGCATTCACCATGTGTCAACAGTGGACTGGGTACTTTTCATGCATCATCTCGTAAATGCTCTCAGTAATCACGATACCTCTATTGGATAGTAATAACTTTATCCTCACTTAGCATTTAGGAAAACTGAGGCTTATAAAGGGCTAGTAACCTTCCAAGGACACACAGCCAGTAAGTGGCAGAACTGGGATTCGAACTCAAACAGGTCTTTTTTTTTTTTTCTTTTTCTTAGAGATGGGTCTCTCTATGTTGCCTAGGCTGGAGTGCAGTGGGCATTCACAGGCACAATCCTAGCTCACTGCAGCCTCCAGCTCTTGGGCTCAAGTGATCCTCCCTTCTCAGCCTCCCAAGCAGCTGGAACTACAGGCATGTGCCACCACACCCAGCCCAAACATGTCTTCATCCAGAGTGCTTGCTCTTAAGCACCATGTCATACTCTTTCCCTAAAGATGTTTTGTGAAACAAACAAAAAATGATCTCCATGATGAAAGAAATTTGGGGAACGTCGTCCTTTTCATTCTCTTCATGGATGTTCACCATGGGCATTAGTGTGTTGGAAGGCCTGAGATGTTCTGCGGCGATCAAACCTGTTTAATCTTGTTTAAACCAAAATTTTTCAAATTCATTCTTAAAAATGAACATTTGTTTTTCTTGTTTACTTGTAAATGAACCACTTTGTCATCTTTTTCAGCTAGTGTTCTCTGGAACACGCTTTGGGAAACACTGCATTGCTAAGTCACAACTTTCCCAGCCTCTGCTGGAGCTTCTGGCCATGATAGAGCAATGGCGGACTTCCCTCCCACCAGGAGCAACCGGAAAACAAGATAGAATATATGGAAAGACTGTTTTCAGATATTGGGCAACCAGAGACTCAGGACTGCGATCCTTGAGAAGAAAGACAAAACAAGGCGAGTCACATGACTGCCCACATGCATGTCCCAAGGCAGATGTGGCTGTTCTTTCAGTCCCAGGACCTGATCTCCAGGACCAGAGTGGGACGTCCTTGAGAATGCTGAGCAGAACAGCCGGGGAGAGTGTGGTCCTGGGGGCTGGGGAGAGGGTAGTTTCCCTAGGTGTGGGGGCCACTGTGCACCTCTTGACTGACTCCCCCAGTGGTTACAGCCCCACAAGGGCTAACAGTGGAACTGCCTGTGCAGGAGAAAGGCTCCCATTCAGGTGCCTCGCGTTAACCTGCAGAGGGGTTGGCAGCAGCTGCTTATTTATGATTTGCTTGTCTTTGAATGGGGGTAATTGCTGGGAGTTGCCAGTGTTCCAGGTTGTTCCCTGGAAGAGGGGGAAGAAGAAATGGCTGTCATGGGCTCTGCGGAGCGCTGCCTTCTGCAGGTAGTGCGGGGAAGCCTCGCGGGGTGGAGTGAGGGGAAAACGGAATCATAGCCCAGCAGGGCCGCAAGGGTCCTCGTAGGCCACCTGATCTGACCGGCTCATTCTACAGGTGGAACCAAGATTCGGAGGGAGGGGACATGCCCAGGGCCACACAGGGTGGGCCTGGCTAGGCTGCTTGGCTCCAGCCAACAACCCAGCTGTCCTTGGCATTAGCTGTGCCTCCCCACCCCCACAGCCCCTCAGTCTCTCTGGGGCTCCCCAAGCTGGAGCATGTGTGTCAGGAACCCCTTTGTCTTTCTCTGACTGAGGGAGACCAGCGCAGCGGTGGGGTCACTGAGGCCAGCAGCCTCCTGAGGGGCTCCCTGAGGCATACCTGTGGCCAGAAGGGCTCCCCGCACCACATGGGGCAGCTACACCCTGCAGTGCGTGTGGCAGACCTTCTGCAGCACATCAACCAGATGAAGACGGCTGAGGGTTATGGCTTCAAGCAGGAGTACGAGGTGCACGCTGGCCCCGGGCCAGCAGGACCCCTGCACAAGCCTCGTCTGGCTCCTCCTTTCTGTGGACCCTGACCCTGGTCTGACCTTAACCTGACTCTGATCATCAACCTAATTCATTTTTTACCTTGACCCTGACCCTCAACCTAATCCCACACTGACCACAACTCTGACCCTGAATCTCATTCCAGTCTCCATTAAGAATATAAACCCTTGTTCTAATCCTTAACTGACCCTGACCTTACCTTCTGGATTTTGACCTTGAACCTTATCCTAATATTTATCTGAATTTTGACCGTTATCATCACCTGATCCTCATTCTGTACTTTCTCTGAGTTTTGACCTTCTTCCATCAGTTTCCTCTACCCACATCTTGGTTTTGAACAATGGTCCCTACCCCAGCCTTCACTGTGGCTAAGCCCCCAGCCTGCCCATTTTATTCCTGCCAAGAAGTTGACCACCACTTTTCTTCTTTGCAGAGCTACATTGGAGCCTGGATACTTGACAAAGAAACAAGCTCAGGAACCCACGCCCGCCCGTGAGTCTTGGGGAAGGGCCTGGGGCCCAGTGGAGTGGGTCAGAGGCACTCTGAAGGAGCACAGCAGGGTGTGTGTGTGTGTGTGTGTGCAGGCATCTGTGTTTGTGCGTTTGTGTCATGCATGTGTGTGCCTGTGTGAGGGTCACATTTGCATGTATACATGCATATGTACATGTGTGTATCATGTGAGTGTGCATATGTATGTGTCTGTGAGAGGGTGTGTGCATGGTGCATGTGTGCATGTGTGTGGAGGAGGCATGTGTTCTCTGTGTATGTGTTGTGTGTGTATATGTGTGCATTAGGGGAATTCTCAGCGCTCTGAAAGGTGCTATGGGCACCCTTGTGTGCCACACAGGAAGATCCTATCTGAGATCACAGCTGGAGGGATCAAGTTATGGTACTAGGAAGGATTTGAATTAGTCTGTTCTCACACTGCTATAAAGATACTGCTCAAGACTAGGTAATTTATAAAGGAAAGAAGTTTAACTGACTCACAGTTCCACATGGCTGGGAAGGCCTCAGGGAATTTACAGTCATGACAGAAAGGGAAGCAAGGACCTTCTTCACATGGTGGCAGGAGAGAGAAGCATGAGCGAAGGAGGAACTTGTCAAACACTTACAAAACTATAAGCTCTCTTGAGAACTCACTATCATGAGAACAGCATGGGGGAAACCGCCCCCATGATCCAATCACCTCCCACCAAGTTCCTCCCTCAATACCTGGGGATTATGGGGATTACAATTCAAGATGAGGTTTGGAAGGAGACACAAAGCCTAACCATATCAGACTTCCAGACAGTAAAGAAGGTGGCACCACAAAGCAGTTAAAAGTATAGGCTTTGAAGTCAGATATACCATGGACCACTCCCTGGTTTGCCTTGGGAGGCCTTCAGCAATTCACATGACTTCCCCAAGCCTCAGTTTTCATACCTATAAAATAAACATAGTGGCATCTTTCCTCACAATAACCGTATACACATAGACATATCATTATCCCATTGTATAGGGAAAACTGGGGCTGAGAGATACAGTAACACACCTAAGTTTACACAGTTGAGTCAGGAGCTCTGTCCTGAGTTCTGTCCAGGCTATGCAACTTTGCACAGGGAGAAGGCATTGAACTCCACCCAGTTGTGAAGGGGTCATCAGACAAGATAATCTCTAGGGTCCCAGAGACTGTAATTTGGGGAGAGTGAGGAGTGGTGGGGGGTCAGGAATCAGGCAGGTGGGGTAGAGTTGGACAGAGTGAGTTAATGCCTATGTTGGTTGCTCTTTTGCAGTGTCACCTTGACCAGGGCCTCTCTTTCTAGCCCTTGATTTCTCCATCCATAAAACAAAGCTAAGAGCCCCAGCCAGGCCTCCCTCATGAGGCTTTTAGAGGCTCACCAGCCTCATTTCTCGTGGGCACTGAACTTGGTCACCTGGCACTGGACACGGAGGAGCATTGCCCTGCTGTCCTGGAACCGTGACAAGAGCCACAGCATGGACATCCTGCCACCCAACCACTGCCTGCCCTTCCTCATCTCCACCAACAGGGACCCCAGTAACTGCATCTGTGAGGACTCAGGGACAAAGCAAACCTAGGGACCATCCAACCCCATCTAGACTGGGGGAGCAGGGCTGAGAACACTAGAGGGGTCCCCTGTGTGCCCCTGTGCATCTCCCTTGGAACCAGGCCTGCGGGGAGATTCCTCTCCCCTTGAAGACTCCTCCACTCAGGACATCAAAGCCAGTGATCCCTCCTCAGTGTGTCCATCTGTACCCTGGGGGCCTGGAGAGAAGGCTTGCTAAAGGTCCTTCCAGTCCTAAAGGTCTGAATTTGTGAGGGTCTCAATCAGGCTCCCTGGCCCTGATGGGAATGGGCCCAACAGGTGGAGAAGCTCTGGAACAGCCCTGCCTTCTGCTGCAGTCCTTGAGGCCCCTGATGCCTGACCCCAGCCAGGAGGGTCCTGTTGGCTCAGAAGCCAGGAGGCCTTGAGTCTCAGATGGCCCTGAACCTGTCGTTGAGTCTTTTGTGGATGGTCAAGTCTGCAAAGGGCCCCAATGGGCACCCAGGCCTGAGTTTTGGAGTCTGGCTGGGCCTGGCCTTGAGAAGCTACCAATCGTAAGCCTTCAGAAAGTCCTGGATTGGGGAGAGCCCCTTGTTTCTCCACACTGCCTCTTGCAGGATTACAAAGGATAGGTCAAAGTTTGGTCAGGGCCCAAGTCAGGGTCAAGGGCAGAAGAAGCCAGACATGGATCAAGGTGGTGGGAGCCTGTGCCACCCCCTAGGTCAGGAGGGCAGGGTTTAGAAGAGCTCAGGGGAGGAAGGGGGACATGACACAGGGTAGGGCATGGCAGGTCACCAGGGGAGCTTGGTGGCTGGAGCTCTAATGGGAGAAGGTCGGGTGCCAGCCTGCCTGGCAGGATGAGATTGGGAGCAGAGAGCAGGGTCAGGGCCTGTCACAGCCTGGAGCTTGGGTTGGGATGTCAGATCCTCTTGGTCATGGAATTGAACGTGGAAAGAACCCAAGAGATTCATTCATTTATTTAAGTATATTTATTGGGCCCCTGCCATTTGCTAGGTCCTGGGGATGCTGAAGTGTACAAGATGTTCAGAAACCTCTGCTTTTCCAGAGCTTACATGGGAAAGGCAATAAACAGATAAGAATGCGGTGGACTATCGGGAGCTGGGCAGCACCATGAAGAGCCAGTGGGCAAGAGAAGTGGTTCAATCGTTAGCCTTCAGAAAGTCCTAGATGGGGGAAGTTCTCCTACCTGCCAGCTGCGAGACCCTGGGCATCAGATGCCCTCTCCAGGCCCCAATTTATTCCTCTGTAAACTGAGGACCATCCTCTTTGGATGAGATGAGGTAGTGATTAAGTGCCTTACATGGTGCCAGGCATGCTGAAACGGCTCAGTTTACAAACACAGGGCAGAGACAGGGGCAGAGGAGACACAGCCCTGCTAGGGATGACTGTCCTGCTGCCCCAGCCCAGCCTATTCCCAGCCCTAGCCTCCTCATGGGGTAGAGAGGGAGGAGGAGCAGGCCGACTGGTAGGAACCCAGGTCACTCCTGGCTCTGTCACAAACATGCTGTGTGACTTTGGGCAAGAGACTTCCTATTTCTGAGTGTCAATTTCTTTCTATGACAGCTGGCTCTATGAGGCACTCATTCCATTTGCACACTGGTAGACGCTCTGTCCCTCAGTTTCTCCACTGATTCTTCAGAAGATACCACCTATGCTAATGACCTCAGGAGCCAACATCCTTTCATCTGAATTTAAAGTTTATGAGCCAACAGCCTGGGCAACATGGTGAAACCCCATCTCTACAAAAAAATTAGCTGGGCATGGTGGCTCGCACCTATAGTCCCAGCTACTTGGGGGATCACTTGAAACTGGGAGGCTGAGGCTGCAGTGAGCCGAGATCATGCCACTGCACTCCAGCCTGGGTGACAAAGTGAGACCCTGTCTCAAAAAAATAAAAGTTGATGAAACAGTACGACCTTCTAGAGATTGATGTCATCTCTTCTCACCAGCCAATGATTCTGATGTGCACCTCTGAACAGGGCTCTGGGCATTCTGGGAAAGTGCTTAGAGAAGGAGCAGCAGCGACAGTGCCCCCAAGAAGCCCCAGCCCACCAGGGGAAGGAGAGACCACAGCATCATTAGAGGCTACTCCATGGGGAGGCTTCGAAGGTGGCTTAATACTTAACAGGATACTAATAGGTACTTTGTGAATTAATTAAACAATGTGATCTCACCCATCCTCTTCTCAGGCTGGAGACCCTGCCTTTAGGCAAGGTTTAGCTTATTCATGACTCTCTTGAGGTCTGATTCTCAGATGGCACAAGGATTTGGGCCTCCCAGTTGAACAGGACTCTCACCTACCTTTTTCTAGACTCCATAGCACTATTTACATGGTCTGAAAAACACCAGGATGTGCATGGAAGTGTTTGAGCTTCGGAGTGAGAATGAGGTGTAAATTCTCAGCTCTGCCACTTACTAGCTCTCTATTCCTTAGCTTTTCTGAGTTTCAGTTTTCTCTTGTGTAAAATGGTATCAATAATATTCACCGTGCAAACTTGCAAGGAGAGAGATTGTGAGCAGGATGCACTTGGGAATGGGTGGCTGTTCCTATCATTGTTGTTGCTGTTGTTATTAAGCTAGCCAGGTTTGGAGCCCCTCCATCCTACAGGAAGAGCCTTGGCTGGGAATGGGATGGCTGGGGATGGGGAGAGCAACCCAGGGACATGTGACGTGAGAGACACATGCAGCTCCGTGGGCTCACACTGAGCTCCCTGTCAGCCCCTCTCAAGGCCTGGCTCCCTCCTCTGTACCTGAGCTGTTGATTTATTTTGCACTGCATGTTTAATTCAGGGTTGCATTTTAAATCCCATCGTGCGAGTCTCAGTCTGGAGCTCTGGCCTCTGGGGATTTTCTATCTTGCCCTGGTCCAAAACACTTGTTTTTCTTCCAAGAGCCTGTCATCTGCAAACCCAAGGAGCCTGCCTCCCCGTGGAGGAGTGAAGCTTGCTGATAGTTGTCAAAAGATGCTCAGTTGGGAGCAGCAGGTGCAAACACCCTGAGGTCGGAATGAGCACAATATGCTCAAGGACAGGGGAGAGGCCAGCATGTCTGGAGACGAGGGTAGAAGATGAGATGTGAGGAGTTAGTGGGAGAAGATCATTTCAGGTCTACAGGCCATGGCAGAGTTTGAATTTTCTTTTTAGTGTTGACAGAATTCATTGCAGGGTTTTGAGCAGGAGAGTGACATAATCTGATCTGTGTTGTAAAAAGACTTCTGTGGCTGCTGGGTGGAAAAGAGGCTGCTGGTGAAAATGGAAGCAAGAAGACCAGGGAGGAAGGATCGCAGAAATCCAGGAGCACCAGGGTGGGGGCCAAGGAGGGCGGGAGAAGTGGTTGCTCACACGTGGAGTTATTGAAGGATGTAGTACTTGTTCTAAAAACATAGAGGCTCAAGTGGACACAAGAGCTGATCTTCAACTTTGGAAGGGCTGTCAAGTGGACCAGAAGTTGGGCCCATTCTGCAGTCCACAAAAGGTCAGATCTAAGACTAAGGGGTGAGGTAGTAACCTCCTCACCACCGGAGATGCACTGCAGAGGTTAACTTACAGGGTTGTAAGGTGTAGTGGACAGAGTTGAGCTTTTAGAATCAGGCAAATCTAAATTCATAGCCTTCTTTTTCAGCCTATTATATGTGCTGCCTTGGGCCACTTTCTGGACCTCAGTTTCCTCATCTGTAAATTAGAACCAATACCTATCACATTGGACTGTTCAATAGAGTATGTAAAGTATCCAACACTGTACCTGGCACATAAAAGGTGCTCAAAAAGTGGCAGTGATGATGGAGATGATGATGGTGATGATGATGATGATGATGGTAATTATGGTGATGATGATGGTGAAAAGAAGGAAGATGAGGATGGCGCTGGTGATGATGATGAAGACTGATGAGGATGAAGACAAGAGTGATGAGGATGTTAACAATGGCGAAATTATTTTTATGATTGGCAGTGGTTGTTGTGGAAGGAATCCTAGCACCAAACAGAATATAACTAGAAGATCACTAAGCCTCTGTTCAAATGCTAAGATTTAATGAGAAAATGCTCTGTGAGCTGGCTCACTTTATCTGTTGACATCATCATCCCCTCTGTTCACTCTGAGAGTGCTATAGACAGTGGATCAGAGTCTCTTGTACCACCAGACTTAGCCTCTGGACAGGGAAGCTCTGACCCAGCTGGTGATTGACACAGTGCATCCCCTGTTCTGTGTAGCCATGGGAGCCAAGGAGGCCATGGCCAGCTTGGGGGAGGTTTTATTTTTTCCACCACCATTTCATAGTCTCCCATATGCCATACCTGCTCATCCAGTTATAGTCAGAGATTCATAGGTCAGAAAGAAACTTAGACATCTTTTTATCCAACTAACTCCTCCCATTTAACACATGGGAAACCAAGGCCTAGAAGCAGAGACCACTTGCTCAAGATCACAGGCAAAGTCCAGGTGTCCTGACTTATCATTTCACTCTCTTTCCACTTCAACAAAGTGCATCGACTTGTGCCAGTTATCAATGTACTGCCCCTTAGCTCCAAGCTGAGCTTTCAATGCCTGATCTATAATAGTGGACTGAATTCCTTTTAGCACCTCTCCTGTGCAGTGAACACATTAAGCTTCTTCAGTAGAGGGCTCTGAATGAACATTGCAGGAGGAAGGGGCTTCTCCTGCTGGTTCCAGCGCTTCACAGTCGGTCAACAGTGCGCATCTGAGGACATCCACTGATGCTCTGCCCCAGCCATGCTCTGGGAACACGCGGTCCCTTGCAACCTTGCAGCCTTGCTCTAGCCAGGTGATCACCTTCCTGTGGCCCTCTTGACATGGACACCCATGCCCCACCCACACCAGCACTCAGATTCCATCTGCGTGCCCACCCACATGCCCAGGAACAGGCTACAGCTTGCTACACTAGAGGATTGTTTTCTGCTTGTCCGGTGACTGCAGACCAGCACTGGCCCAGGCAAACCACTAAATGTCTCTGCCATCCAGTGGGCTATAACTCCACCTCTTCAACAAGGTCTGAACCATCCTTGGCAAAGGAACCCCTTTCCAAGGCTGTCCTTCCTTGGGTGCTATATAGAGTTTCCTTTATCTTATAGTTACTGTTTTATCATAGTTTAATAAAGGTTTATGGTACATTTGCCCCCATTTAAATCACTGTGTGGTTTGTGTCTCATGATTAGACCCAAGCTAATACACTATTGGCATCTGTGTTCTAGTAATTAATCCACAGCAACTATGTTGGCTTGATTGTCCTGACAATCAAGCCCACCCCACACACACCATGCTATGTGAGACTGATCCACATTTATAGGTACACAGCCTAATTACATAGGTCAGCTCCATCTAACTAACACTTATTTTATAGAGATGTTTTATTTAGAAGTCAGTTAACCTTGTACCTGTCCTACTCTCCCTTGCACTAAGAGAAGTTGCTATTTTTGTACCTATTTTATTTATTTATTTATTTATTTATTTTTGAGACAGAGTGAGACTCTGTCTCCCAGGCTGGAGTGCAATGGCACAATCTCGGCTCACTGCAACCTCTGCCTCCCAGGTTCAAGTGATTCTCCTGCCTCAGCCTCCCGAGTAGCTGGGACTACAGGTGCGTGCCCCCACGCCTGGCTAATTTTTTGTATTTTTAGTAGAGACAGGGTTTCACTGTGTTAGCCAGGATGGTCTCGATCTCCTGACCTCATGATCCACCCTCCTCGGCCTCCCAAAGTGCTGGGATTACAGGCGTGAGCCACCGCGCCCAGCCTGTACCAATTTTATTAAAGTCCCTGTGGATTATCTGGGGTTTTGCTTTTTCTCAGCCATCCTTCAGAATAGCCTAATGTATCTCTTAGGAAATGCATTCATCTGCTAGAAACAGGAATCCAGACAATAAGGTCTTAAGCCAGTTAAAGGTTCACTCTTCCCTCATATGAGTTAAGTCTGGATATAGGAAGCCCAGGACTGCTGTGATAGCTACACACACAAAGCTGTCAAATTCCCAGATTCCTTCTTTGTTTCTGCTCCACCATCCTCAGTGGTGCATGACTTTATCCTAAAGGTTACCTCATAGTTACATGATGGCTACTGGAGTTTCAGCCCACTAGAGCTGCATTCCAGGCAGGAAAAAGGGAGGGAAAGGAAAGGAAAAGGGGACTTCTGTCAATTGAATAAATTCCCATCAATGAATTTTCCCGGAAGCTGCAACCACCATCTCCACTCACATTTCATTGTCCATCCCCATCTGCAAGGAAAGCTTTGGACACAAAGCCATCCCCAACAGCACTGGCCCCTTATTACTAAAGAAGGGGTGACTAGATTCTGTGCAGACCACTGACAGGCTCTCCTACAACCAGCAACTAGGAGACTTAAATGTGGGCAGAGAGAGCCTGACATTGGCGCTCCACCCACAGAACTCCCTCCAATAAGTCCCCTAAGGTTGGGGGTTCCCTTTGTACTTAATCTGCTTTAAAAATAGTTAAACATACTTTAATATTCTGCTTCTTGCAGAATTTTCTTAAAACATAAAAAAAAAAGAAGAGAAAATCCAAATCCCTCTTAATCTCATCAAGCAGAGATTAATAATTGCTAGTATTTTTTGCTTACTTTCTTCTGGGATTTCTTTTTCTTGGTAGATTTAGAATGTATATCCAGGCCTATATGTTGCTTTTTTCTCTCGCTCTTATTTTATCAGTATTTTCTCAGTGTGAATTACTTTCTGACTGTGTCCTTTCTAATGGCTGCACGACATTCCACCTTATGGTTGTTCTGTAACTGAGGTAGCTAATCCTCAGGTTGTTAGGCATTTTGATGGCTCCCATGTAAGTTTGACCATTATAAATTATACTGGGATGGCCGGCCCTACCCATAGATTTTGGTCTCCATCTCTGATTATTCCTTGGGATAGATCTGTGGTCTTCTCAGGTTAGCAGGTATGGGTATTTTTAAAGCTTTGCCTATATTTTGCCCAAGTGGCCCTTCCAGGTGGCTGGCCTGGATTCCACCGGCGGTGGAGTCTAAAAGCCTCTTCAAACGGGTTTCTGAGTCCTCCCTCCCACTTTTTCAGCGTCTTCTCTAACTCAGGCCTCCGCCTCCTCCCCCGGCTCCCTTGGGGAAAACAATGAAAAAGTTTATATTCTGAAATATCTAATCATGTATTTATCTCTAACTACTTGAAAAAGTCAACATAATTACTCTAGTCCCATTAAGTTTAATTTGCAGCAAATTATGCATTTAGCGTGAAGTTGGGGGTGCGTTGCTGGATGAAGTGAGTAGGGTTTGGTTATTTAAAACGGGCGCTGGCGACAGCAGCGCAGGCTGGTTAAGCTGCGGCAGGTCCTTGCAGAGGAGGGGCTCTTCCCAGGAGGGCGCTCCAGCCGAAGCCCCTGTGCGGTTCACCTGCTCCATGACCACTTCCCTCGGCTCTCTCCCCTCCTCCACGCCTCCTGGGGCCGCTCTCCAGGGTCCTGGGACGAGACCAGCCCCGGGCAGGGCAGCGCGGGAAGCCAGGGGTCCCACACCCAGGAGGGCCCCTCACCGCGAGGGACGGGCTTCGGCGGATAAATGTCCGGCTGCCCTTGATGGGCAGAGTCAGCACCCCCCGACACGGTCCCTGAGATGGCCCTGGGACCGAGCCGCCGCCCCCACCTCCTTGTGATTCAGCCTTTTTCCGCCCTGCTATCCCCTCCCCACTGTGCCTCCTGGGATCGCCTCCCCAGTCAGCCGCCTGCGCCTTACAGGGACCCCACACAGACAGCAGGAATCAGCCGCGGCTGGAGTACAGGGAAGGGGGGAAGGGGTCGAGAGACGCTGGGAGGGGGCCGGCGGACTGCGATGGACACAGCGGAGGGGGAGGGGAGAGGTCAGCGCTGAGGCCCAGCTGCCTGCTCTGGCATCTGGTGAATCGTGGTTCCTTCCCTCATTTCCTTAAACACTGTGTTGTTTTTCATCGGTAAGGGTTCTTGGTAATCCTTCTCACAGCTGGGTGGTGGTGGTGGTGGTGGTGGTGGTGGTGGTGGTGGTTGTTGTTGTTGTTGTTGTTGTTGTTGTTGTTGTTGTTTTGAAACAAGGTCTGGCTCTGTCGCCCAGGCTGGAGTGTGGTGGAGTGATACCACAGCCCTTTTTGATCAAAGCAGCATAGCAATGCTCATGCCTTGTATAATCCCCTCCCGCTGAGCACCAGCGGGACCTGGGACTTGATCTTCTGAACAAAATATGGCAAAGGTGATGGGATGTCACTGCCATGACTGGCTTATGAGATATGTATGTGTTATGTGTTATATGTGTATCACATAACATGTATGCATGCACACATGTAGATCTACATATGTATCTATCTATCTGTATGTAAAAAGACATAGCCATCACGGAAGCACACATGAGACTCTCTCCTTTGTTGGCTACCAGGAAGCTGCTGTTTCATGAGAGCCTGGTTCAGAGGGCCACATGGCAAGCAGCTGCCGACAAACTGAGAGCAGCCGCTGATGGGTGGCCAACAAGAAAACATGGACCTCAGTTATGCGGCTGCAAGGAGGTGAGTTCTGCCAACAAACTGAAGGTGCTTGAAAGCAGAACTTCCTCATTCAAGCCTCTGATGAGAATGCAGCCTTCTGAGACCTCAGAGGACCCAGCACCTTATGCCAGACTCCTGACCCATGGAAACTGGGAGATGATAAATGTGTGTTGTTGTAAGACACTTCATTTGTGTTATTTTTTTTTTTCAGCAATGAAAAACTAATACACCAAGGAAGAACAGTTTTAATGGAAAGGCAGAGGAGAAAGTTTGATCTGGTGGGTTCAGGAGACCCCTATCTCACACCGTGCACAACAATTAACTCAAAATGGATCATAGGCCTAAATAGAAGAGCTAAAACTATAAAGCTTTTATGTGACCTTGGGTTTGGTAAATATTTTACAAATATGACACCAAAAGCATGATTTATTTAAAAAAAACTTCAATTTCATCAAAATTTAAAACTTTTGGGCTCCAAAAGATACCATTAAGAAACTCAAAAGATGACCCACAGACTGAGAGACAATGTTTGTAAATCATATATCTCATAAGGGACTTGTACCAGACTATACAAAGAACTCTTACAATTCAATAATAAGAAAACATGTACCCCAATTTAAAATGGGCAAAAGATTTGAATAGACAGTTCACCAAAGAAGATATAGGCCAAAGATATTAAAGAAGATCTTGGTCAAATGGCCAGTAAGCGCATGAAAAGATGCTCAACATTCTTAGTCATCGGGGAAACAGAAGTTCAAATCACAATGAGACACTTCTTTGCACCCATTACAATGGCTATAACCAAAACAACAGTCAATAGCGAGCGTTAGCAAGGATGTGAGGATGTGGAGAAACTTAAGACCTCATACATTCCTTGTGGGAATATAAAATGGCACAGCCACTTCGGAAAACAGTTTGGCAAATTCTTAAATTATTAAACATAAACATAAACTTACCCTACAGCCCAACAATTTTACTCCTAACTATATACTCAAGAGAAATGAAAACATATGTCCACACAAAAACTTGTGTATGAAGGTTGATAGCAGCATTATTCATAATAGCTCAAAACTGAAAACAACCAAGAGTCCATTGACTGATGAATGAATGTGTAGAATATGGTATATCCATCCAATGGACTGTCGAACAGCCATAAAAATGAACACAGTACTAATACATGCTGCAACATGGATGAACCTTAAAAACACTATGCTAGGTTTTTAGAAAACCAGACAGGAAACCTCGCATATTACATCATTCCAAATATGAAATGACCAGAAAAGGCCAATCTATAGAGACAGAAAGTAGCTTAGTGGCTACCTGGAGATGGGGGTGGAAAGAGGGAGTGACCCCAAATAGGCACAAGACATCTCTTTGGAGGGATTGAAATATTCTAAAACTGATTGTAGTGATGGTTGTCCATTCTGTAAATTTACTAAAAATCACTGAAATGTACTCCTAACATGGGTGAATTTGATGGCATCTCTCTGTGCTTGATTGCTACTGATAGGGTGTAAGCCTGGAGTTGGGGAACATCTCATCACTGCTCGGGAAAAGCCTGTTAGAGAAAGTTGAGCCCAAAGAGGGCAGCAGGATACTCCTGCAGACAAGATTTGGGAACCTGGATCCAGCCAGTCCTGACCTAGTTTTTTAGTTATGTGAGCCAGTGAATTCTTCTTTGTTTTCTTGCCTGTTTTTATCTTAAGCCAGTTTTGGCTTCTTCCACTTGTAACCCAAAGGTTCCTGACAAATACCATAATTCATAATGATTATCTCTGAAGCAGAAACTTTACAGATGGTGTTTGATTTCATCACCACGAAAACCCCGTGTGTCAGGCACAGTGAACTCCATTTGTCAGGTGGGAAACTGAAATGGAACAGGCGAAGCGACTTCCCAAAGCCCCTTGACTAGTTAAGTGCAGAGCCACAATTTGAACCCAGCCGTGTTGGAGTCCACATCCTGTGCTGAGCCCACTGCACGAGGCCGCCTCTCCCAACACAGGGCTTGGCCCAGAGTGGATGAACACCCGGTAACTAGGACTGGCTTTGCTGCCCCAGGACACCCTCAGAGGAGCCAGGAGTGAACCAGATGTGGCTGTGGGTCTGTGTCTCCCTGCAACCTTGCTCCCGCTCCAGGCACTCAGTATTTGTCCTCTCCTGAGTTCATGTGATCCCTCCTGACCAAGAGTGTCCGAGGCCTCTCTTGGTCCCCATAACCCCAGTTCCCCTTCCCCCTAAGCCTCTATCTGGAGCCCAGAGCCTGCTCAGAGGTCGGCCTGATATCACCTGCCAGCCTGGCAGCCAGCCTCTCTGCATGAACAGTGGCCCCCTACCTTGCCCATTCCACTGCCAGGTGCCAGGCCCACCTGGGCATCTCTCTACCCCTTGCCCTGGGCTGATGTTTCCCTCCCCTGCTTTTAAGGCTCAGCCCTGCATATCCTGCTGTTGTGGTTAATTTTATGTGTCAGTTTGAAGGGTGTTTTTGGATGAGATTAACATTTAAATCTGTGAACTTTAAGTAAGCAGATCACCCTCCATAATATGGTGGGTCTCATCCAATCAGTTGAAGACCTGAATAGAACAGAAGACAGGCACCCCCGAGCAAGAGGAATCTTCTCCTGTAGCCCGCCTTCAGACCTCCATACCACTGGCTTTCCTGGTCTCTCTGCCTGAAAATCCACACTGCAGATTTTAGCCTCACCAACCTCCATAATTGTGTGAGCCTGTTCCTTAGAATAGACCTCTTTTATATCTATATGCACACATCCTGTTTGCTGTGTCCCTCTGGAGAGCCCTGACTATTACACCTTCCCAGACCAAGATCCCAAAGTCCTTGGGGCTGTTCTGATCATCAGCAGGTGGCCTCCCAAAGCCTGCTCTCTGGGAGCTGGAAACCACATCTTTGCTCAGGTCATTCCCTGTCTCGTCCTGCTACCCTTTCTCCCCTCCTCCCAGATAAGGATCCTTATCAGACTTTGCTCTGGGAAGCCCAACCTATGCTAACTGATAATGGGAATGGCCCTGGGAGGCAGACTCTCAGATGGAATTGTAGAAATGGATCTGCCTTCACCGGCTATAGGAGGTTGTGGTAGTCCCTGATGCAAGATAGCAGTGTAATGGTTCAGACAGTCACCCACAGTGAATGGGGAAGGCACACGGGGGCAGGGGCATGTGCTCTGGCTGGTGCAAGTTCTCCAGCACTAGAAAGTACTGCGAGAAGGCAATTATAGGGAAATTGGCATTGGGGTCCATTGTTAAGTGTCACTGACACATTGAGGACTGAAAATTATAGATTCAGATCTCTTAATCAGCAGTTTGAAGCGAAATGTTCATCAGAGAGCCTACTTGGCAGCAGAAGAGAGACATCCATCTCCTATAGCCACAGACCAGACACAGGACCACAGGGTAGCAGTGCCAGAGCTCCGAAGAAGGGAGAATTATCTGCTTGGCGAGTCTCCTGTGCCAAAGTCAGGGCTCTATAGGAAAAGAATATGACCCTGAAACTTTTTTCAAGTCCATCTGGATGGGTGGACATGAGAGTCCAGATTCCCCTGGACCCTCTAGACCTGCAGAAGTGGCACACTCCCCCTTGTTGGAAGATAACAGCCTCCTTGCTAGAAGACTATACAGAGGCCTCAGATTAGGAGGGGGCCTTACAAAATAATGCTTTGTCAACATCTGCCCCGATGTCCCCTTTTCACCACCAGACTCATAACTAGGCTCCAATCTAATCATAAACCAACTGCCAAAGTATCAGTTATTCCCGAGGAAGAGACAGAGTGTATATCCAAGCAGCTGCAGGAGCTGGCCACGTGGACCAGTGGGAACCAGGAAAGCAGGTCGGCAGTGGATCCTGGGGTGTGGGATGAAGGTGGATGAATATGAAGCTGGCCTAGGGGATGCACAGACATGGGGGCTGTCCTGTGACCTGGATTGAGCCCCCCAGGAAGGGCCTGCAGATGGGCTTAGAATGCCGCTGGAATAGCTGTCAGAATCTTGGAAAAAGCCAGGCCCAACATTAAATGAAGTGACAATGCCAGAATCGCTTTGGCCAACTGTGGAGGAAGGGGTCAGGAGGCTCAGAGGCACAGGCATGAGAGAAAAGTTATATTATGCAAACCAGAAAGCTAGTGGTTTCTGTTCCCCAGGGGCCCTGGAAAGTTCTGGTAATAGGGGCACCAGCAACACTGAGAAGCTTAGTGGTGGCTTAGCTCTGTGAGCGAGAGCTGGTGTTAGGAGACTATTCTAGAACAGTGTTCCCTGGCAGCTGTGGGGAAAGATAAGATCCCAACAGCAGACGGCACTTAACCATCAGAAATGAGCAGCATAATTATCATAATGGGCAGCAAGGTCGGAAGTGTAGCCTCATTAAATCTGAAAACTTTTAAGCTTCAAAAAGCACTGGTAAAAGATTGAAAAAGACAAGCCGCAGACTAGAAGAAAATATCTGCAAATCTTATATCTGACAAAGGACTTATTTCGAGAACCTATACAGAACTCTTAAGCTCAATAAAAAGAAAATAATCCAATTTTTTTAATGAGCAAGAGACTTAAATACATGTGGGTGACAAATAAGTACATGAAAAGGCACTCGACATCTTTAGTTATTAGAAAAACATGAATGAAAACCACAGTGAGATACTACCACATGCCTATTAGAATGGTTAAAATTTTTTTAAAAAACTGACATTATCAAATGATGGGAGGATAAGGAGCAACGGCAACCCCTCTGCATTGCAGGTGGAAGTGGAAAATGGCAAGAGCCCTTTGCAAAACAGTTTGCAAGTTAAACATGCAACCAAGCATATGACCAGCCCATTCCACAACTAGATATTTTCCCAAGAAAAGTGAATATAAAAGTTTATGCAAAGACTTGCACACAAATTTTCGTAGCAGCTTTGTTTGCAATATCAGAAAACTGAAAACAACCTCAATGTCCATGACCAGGGGAATGGATTCACAAATGACAGTATAGCCATACAATCGATTACTGCTTGGCAATAAAAAGGAGCAAACTTTGATACATGCAACAGCTGGGTAAAACTGAAGGTAATTAGGCTGAGTGGGAAACAAACAGGCAAAAGTACATGCCTTATAATTGAGTTATATAAAATTCTAAAAAATGCAAACTAATCTATAGTGACAGAAAGCAGACCAGCGATTGCCTGGAGAAAAAGGGGAAGAAGAAAGGGTGGAAAAAGAGGAAAGGTAGTGTGGCACATTCAGGCAGGTAGCTGCCGACTTGTGGTCCACTGGGACTGTGAGCTCTCTCTTGTGCTAAGCAAAGCACTAGCCTGTCTCAATGTCTTCTCAGACTGTCCCCTCCTGGAGCTAATGTCAGAGGAACCAGGCAGGATTTGCTGATGGCAGGGATAAAAAGACCCTTCCCCCACCCAGGCAGGTCTCTGGGAAAGTTATTCCAGCTGCCAACCCAGGCCATCCTGGGTAATGAATGGCCTCTCTTCAATGTCAGCTGGAAGATGGGTCCCTCTTTAGTGTGCTGCAGTGTCATTAAGAGAGAAAACATTAACTCCATGGGGCTCCTGATGGCCTTCAGAAACTGCAAGTTAAACACTAACCAGGAAGGGCTGCTCAAGCCTTAACCCTCCCCTTCCCAGCACAGGCCAAGGCCTCAGCCAGATGGCTCTGCAGATCACTGACCTGGGCCCCCAGGGACCCTGGCTCCTGTTTCCAGGCTCTTCTCAGACTGGTGAGCAAGAACATATGAGGAAAGAGGGATGACAGAGGGCAGAGAAGAATCCTTGAGGCTCTCAGTTCAGGTGTTTGTAGACAGGGGCCCCATCCACTCCAGGGCTGGTTACAGAGCAGAGCACTTAGAGGCCGGGTTGGGGCTGGAGACTTTGGGCCACTCCCTTGACCTCTCTGTTTGCCAGGTTCCTGCAGGGTGGGGGCTGGATGGGCTCCATCCCTCCAGGTAGAACACAGTGGTCTTCTCCAAGATGGGTGGCGTGTCCTCAAACCCCCAGGTCCCTGTACCAAAGCCCACTCCCTGCTCAGACCACACGTGACCAGGTGGGGAGGCCACATGTGGGGCAGAGGGGAGCAGCTGACCTGGATGAGCTGGCAGAGGGGCAGGAAACCCGGGCACAGAGCGTCCCTGGGTGCCTGGCACTGTGCTGGGGCTGTACACACACAAAATGCCTGTGCCAGCCTCATGACCACCCTGTGAGGAGGGGGTGCCATTCCCCCCACTTCATAGCTGACAACATGGGTCCTCTGAGTTCAGAGGGACCTGCCCAGGTTGAACCCAAATCTGCCCCATTCCAAACCCAAACTCTTCCCCATCAGCCTTTGGTAGGGAGTATGAAGGAGGGTGTGGCCTCACCTTGGCCCCTCTCCCTTTTGCACATGCTGTCTCCCCTCCTTGCCTGTCTTCCCCTCTTCTATCCAATTCTTGCCCAGCCTAAGGCAAGCCTCCCTGATGTCTGAGAGCCAAACCCCAAGGGTGCTATCCAGTGAGGACTCTGGTTGTTCAATTTCCCAACATGGCTTTAGACTGTGCTGCCGTGAGTGCAGACGCAAGCATGAGCTCATTTCATTCTCTCACCAGGTTCATAGGTATTTGCTTGGCGCTGACTTGAAGCCAGGTGCCATGGGTCTGCAGAGAGGATGGGAATAAATAGGCACTGAGTCCTTGCGGATGCCCCTCCTGTGCCCAGGGGAGCCCAGGTGTCCTCCCAGGCAGGCTTCTTGCCCCATTTAGCAGACGAGGAAACTGAGGCTCAGAGAGGGAGAGGAAGCTGCTCAGGGTGAACCAGTGGCTGCGATTCAACACCAGGCCAGTCCCAAAATCCACACCTGCCCTTCCCCACATTCCCAGCCCTGGTACCCTTTAAGCTCCCTCTGCTGGGGCAGGACTGGCCCTTTGCTCTGGAGCCTCTTGTTGCCCAGTGGGGGCTCAGCAGCCACAGGCATGCAAGGAGGGACGGAACTGGCAGGGCCTTATGTCACCCCTTGGGAGGATAGAGTGAGGCCCCCAGGGTGCAAAGTTCTGAGGGGACGCTCACCCACAGGGCCGGGCAGGTGCCGACTCTGCTTAGTGGAAGCTCTCAGCCCTCTATTTACCCTCCAGTCTGTGGCTCCACATGGGGAGTCCAGGCCCCTTGGCTGTATACTTGCCTGTCCCCTTTCTCCAAATTGTCCCCTGGGCCTGTCTGTAGCCACAGGATATGGATTAACCTGTCTTTAGGCTTCTGGCTCCAGACACTCTGTCTCCTGCCTTCCTGGGCTGGTCCCTCGCCAGCTCTGTCCTCAGAGAAATATGGATGGACCAGATGGTGGCAGCTGGTTCTGGGCCATGGGAGGGTGCAGGCCCGGCCCTGGGGCTGGCGCTGGTTGATAAATCCCATCTCTTTGAGCTGGTGGTGGCTTTTCCTGCAGATGAGTCTCAGCACAAAGTAGGGTGTGCAAGTGTGTCTGTGTACTTGCGGGAGCAAGGAGTCCCTTTGTTTTCCCAGACGTGGATTTTATCTCTGAGTCCATCCTGGGGCTGCTAGAGTGAGTGTCCACTTTGCTGATAGAGGCTAATAATAAGTGTCACCGTGTGACCCCATTTGGGCTACCCCGGATCAACTTCAAGTTGAAAGAGAAAGTGAAAAGCAGAGAAGAGAAAGAGAAAAGGAGGAAAAGTTAATCCTAAGATGCCATGATCAGAAAGTCCTCCAAAACACTGAGTCTAAATCTCTTTTATAGATGGGGAAACTGAGGCTCTGAGAAGCTCTCAGCAGGGTCACACAGGGTGAGGATTCAATGAATAGTTGCAGAGCACAGAGAGGGCTGGAAGGAGGAGATGATGACAGTGTATGTAAAGTGCCCAGCACTGGGGCCGAAGCCCAGAGTCCAGGCCTTGGTGCCGAACCCCATGGAGTAAAACTGCTATAGGTCAGGACCAATCCAGGGCTCGGGCAGTGAGCCTGCGAGCAGGGCTAAGTGGTCTCAGCCATGAGGGGTGGGGTCAGCCCTCTGAGGTTGTGTGGGGCAATGTCTGGCAGGGCTCTGACGGCGACTTACTTCCATAGACATAGACCACAGATGTCCAGGATGAGTCAGGGCAGAGGGCCAGGTGCCTCCCTGGGTCTCTCTGAACTCCTTGGCCAGCAACTCTACAATGTTCTTCCAAGCACCCTGGTATTTTGCCAATTCTGGTTTCCTGGAATCATTTCCCCAACCCTATTTATGGTGAAAGGGACTCTGTGATTTAGGTCACAGACAGGGTCTGCAGTTAGAAATGGACCTGAGGGAGGTTTTGTCCAGGAGAGACCCACACCCTGACGCCAGTTCTCTAGGCCTCCCTGGGTCCCAGCCCCACTGCCGTGACCCTGGGGAGGATGCAACCATTGATGCCATGCTCTCCTAGGTGGGGAGTGGGGGGGATGCTCTCCTGCCAATCATGTGATGATTAAGAGTTTGGGTTTCTGAAGCGGACAAACCTGAGTTCAACTGGCTTGTGGTGTGACCCTGGGCAAGTCCCTCTGCCACTCGGAGGACAGAGGTCTCATCTGGGCAGGCCCCACTCTGGGCTCTGCAACACTGGGGCTGTCTCGGAGACCATTCATATACTCAGAGAAAAGAAATCACTCTCCATTTTATTAACCTAATTAAAAGTAATCAAGTTGTGGAGATCTGTGCAGAAAGCTGAGTAATTAGGAAAAATTATCTCCTATGAAGAGTTTAAATTTAAATGTGTTTGGTTCCATCATTGAAAAAACAAATAGAGAAGAGTTGGCTCTCTGTCCCCACCTCTGTGGCCCAGAGTTTCATGAGGTGGGGGCAGCAGCTCAGAGACAGCATCCAACCACAAGCAGGACTGGCAGGGGGTACAGCAGACCTGCCGAGACAGGGGCCTACATGCTCTGGAAGGAAAGCACTCTCTCGAGACCACCACCCTCACCCTCAGGGATAGCCACGGCCTCAGCCTCAGACCTCTGGCACACACACAAAGTCACACTCATGCACACCCACACCCTGAAACAAATGTACACGTCTGTCCTTGGGCTCAAAGTATTCTTATATCCTGAACAACAGACTCTCCCCCAAGAGACCCAGAATTCTCAGGAGCCCAAGATGTGTGTGTGCATGCGTGTGCACGCGCATGTGGGTGAGGGTTGGGGAGGAGTTGCAGTGACTTCCCTGCTTGCTGTCTCTGTCGATTTGGCTCAAGTGGAATGGAGTGGGTAGGTGGGACCATCATTGTCAGAAGTCTGGAGAAGCAGACAGAGGGATGCAACTGCGGTAGGGCCATACTGCACCCAAAGGGGTGAAGTCACTCTCAGGTGAGTCCTTGAGCATACACAGTGTCTTTAAGGGTCCCTGAAATCTCACTCTTTCCTTCTCCTTCACTGAGAAGTAAGCCCTTGGGCTATTTCAGAACATAGCACCTGTTTGCAGAGGGCAGGTCCCAGTCCAGACCATCCATTCCCTGGGGCTGGGTGGAGTCTAGAGACAGTTACTTTCAGCCCTGCTGAGTCAGGCAGAATGGCCCTTCAATCCACACCCTTTCTTAGCTTATCCCCCAACCTGTGTGGGGCCCTTTCTTAAGGCCAAGACAACTGGGAGGGGGAGGAGTGCATGGCAGAGTGGGAAAGGATGGGAGGAGTTGGGTAGGGAGGCCACATTCTTCAGAGGATCTGGGAGATCATAGGGATCTTCTCTTCTCCCACACCTGCCTTTGTATTTGAAGAGGAATAAATAGGGCACAGTACTCAGACCACAAAATCCAGAAGCCAGAATCCAAAATGATATATGCCAAAATCCAGAATGTATAATCCTGGGCCCCAGAGCTATAGATAATAAAACCTAGAACTACAGAATCTAGAGGTACAGACCTCAGAATCACAAAATTCCAAACCCAGAAATGCAGAACCCAGCGTCACCGAATTCAGAAACAGGGAACCTAGAACAGAGAATAAGACACTGAACCCATAATTACAGAGCCCAGAGCCCAGAATCATGTGCCCTAGGACACTAGAACCCAGGACGTTTGTGCTCTCTGAAATGTCCTCTCCCTCCTATGATAAAGCCTCCAGAGCGTTTGAGTGGCATGCTATTTCCCACAGGAAGCTCCTGATACCCTCAGATCTTGTAGGGCCCTCCCTTCTCTGCTCAGGTCTCCCCTAGATTCTGTGGTGCTGTTCCTGCCTGTTCCCTCCTTCCACACAGGTCTGACTCCCCTCTGTGCCACATCCTGTCCCTGAATTGGACCTGACCCAGTTCCCTGCTCATGGTGGGCACTCAAGTCATGTTTGTGGAATGGCTTTTGAATCATCTGCCCTGAACCCCATCATGTTCCCAAAGGAGTGCCTGAAGCCCAAGGAAACAGCACATTTTTCCCATGGCCACACAGTATATTTGAGAAGTTCCAAACAATATTTCAATTCTCCTTCTGCCAAGCCTAGGGCTGCTTCCCTGCCCCAGAATGTCTCTGAAGGACTCCAGTGTTAACATGGAATGCCACCATATCTTCTTGCCATTGTTGTTAGTTTCACCCTTAAAAGCTTCAAAAGTTTAGGAGAAACTGCTCAGTCTGGGAGTAATGGTAATGATGATAGGGATGACGGTAGGCTTCCTGGAAGAAGTGACATCTGAGCTCATTGGGCATGTGGGAATCTATTCCAGTTAGAGATAGGCAAAGAGGTAGGAGATACATCCTGTGGTCAGTGACTTCAAGTGGAAGATAGCCATGGAGAAAAAAAGGTAATGTTAGAGTAACTTGCAGTATTTTGTATGCCATCCTAGGATGTTTAGTTCTTACCTAATGTATGTATTATGTCCCTGGATTGCCTATAGCTCCTTGAGGACAGGAACTATGGTTTTCTCCAAAAACCCAAGGATAAACACAGATTTGATTGAGAGAAAAAGCAAAGGGAGATGGGACCTGGCAACAGTATTGCTTGTCCAAGGCTATACTTGTGAGTGAATGTTAAATCAGATCAGGGGGGTGTTGTCAACAGTGTCCTGAACCTCTGAGCAAGGAGTGGGGCGAGAGAGGAAGAAGGTGAGTGGAGGTCTGGAGAGTGGCCAGAAGTCACAGGTTTCTGTGTTGACTACAGCAGGGGTCCCCAACCCCCAGACCATAGACTGGTACTGGTCCATGACCTGTTTGGAACTGGTCTGCACAGCAGGAGGTGAGCAACAGGGTGAATGAAGCTTCATCGGTATTTACAGCTGCTCCCCATTGCTCACATTACCACCAGATCTCCACCTCTTGTCAGATCAGCAATGGCATTAGATTCTCATAGAAGCATTAACCTTATTGTGAACTGCACATGCAAGGGGTCTAGGTTGCATGCTCCTTATGAGAATCTAATGCCTGATGATCTGCCCCTGTCCCCCATCACCCCCAGATGGAACCGTCTAGTTGCAGGAAAACAAGCTCAGGGCTCCCACTGATTCTACCTTATGGGGAGTTGTATAATTATTTCATTGTATATTACAATGTAATAATAATAGAAATAAAGTGCACAATAAATGTACTGCATTTGAATTATCCCAAAACCATCCCCTACCGCCACCCCACCCCAACCCCGCTGCCACCCACCTACCCATCTGTGGAAAAAATTGTCTTCCACAAAACCAGTCCCTGGTGCCAAAGAGATTAGGGACCACTGGGCTAGAGGATCCATATGGGTTTAGCACCATGGACAGCTACCAGAGCTGCTAGATGGCTTTTCTCTTCAGACTCCTGGGATCACTCGGTTCCCTGTCTTCTAAATGGAATTATCTGGATGATAAAGGAAATTTGCTCTTGCAATCATACATTGTGACCAGGAACGAGAAAACTGACTCTGGAACGAGATGATCTGAATTCAAATCCTTGCTCCACTGCTTACTATTTAATAGTTATATAGTCTTGGACACGTTTCTTAACCTCTCTATGCTGTGGCTGAGTCTTATCTGTCAAATGACTCCTTCATGGCAGTCTTTGTTCATTATGTATTTCCTCAGTCATTGTTATTGAATAATAGCTGTTTTAGTAGTGATATAATAATATATATTTAGCACTTATTGTAGACTGAGCATTGTTGTCCCAATAATTGTCCCAATTATTGACTTAGATTATCTCATTCAATCTCACAACAATTCTGGTGGGCTCAGATAGTTATTGCTATTATTCTCCTTTTATGGATAAGGAAATTGAGGTTCAAGAATAATGTGCCAAGACCAAGACACTGAACATTAGACAATGAAGGACAGTGATCCCTGAAAGATGGGACACAAAAAGGCGAGACAAGATCCCCCAGCTTACTGTCTTGAGAGAATTTCCAGGCCATGGTGTAGGGAGAAAAAATACAGGAAGCGATGAGTTAAAGAGACAAGGCTGAGAAACTAGGAAGAACAAGACATTTAGAATTCATAAGACAAAGTACCATGAGGAGAGATATAAAAATAGAGAGAAACTGGGCCAGGTGTGGTGGCTTACTCTGGGAGGTTGAAGAGGGAGAACTGCTTGAGCCCAGGAGATTGAGTCTGCAGTGAGCCATGATCGTGCCACTGTGCTCCAGCCTGGGCAACTGAGCAAGACCCTGTCTCAAAAAAAAAAAATAGAAAACTGAATGTACACAGAGGGTCTTTCTCAAGAATCCTGCCAAGTACTGACAAGTGCGTGCATTTGAGGAAACCATTAAACTCTGGAGAAAGAACCACTCAAAAGAATTGAAGGTAACAGTACCCAGAACTCACACAGGGTTGGAGATAGTGCCTGTTCCCCATTAGCCAGGCCGGAAAATCTCATGGTTCACATGAAATTGAATAAAGTACACAGAAGGGTCTTGCCTAGAGAGTGGAAAGCAAATAGCCCTAGATTAAGCATTATCTTATTTCTGCCTAACAACTCTTAAAAGCAAGACCTGAAAGGATCAAATTGCTAACAAGTAAGTTAACTGCACCCAAGAATATAGCTCAAGAAATTTTATGGAAATACAAAAATATCCAGCATCCAACAAGGTAGAATTCACAATGCCTAACATTCAAAAATTAGCAGGTACACAAAGAAAATGTAACCCATAGTAAGGAGATGAATGAATCAATCAAAACCAACTCAGAACTGATACAGATGATAAAATTAGCAGACAAAGACTTCAAAGCTTATTATAATTGTATTCCATATATTTAAAAAGTTGAGACATAGAAGCTATAAGCAAGATCAAATAGAACACTAGTAAGTGAAAACTACAATGTATGAGATAAACATACACTAGATGAAGTTGACAGCACTTTAGTAATTTCAAAAGAAAAGATTAATGAACTTGACACCATAACAATAGAAACTATTCAAACTGAAACAGAGAGAAAAAAAATGAATTTTTTAAATGAACAGAGCAGCAGCAAATTATGGGACAAATTCAAACTGTATAATTGGAGTCTCTGAAGGAGGCAGGGAAGAAAAAACATTTGAAAAACTAATGGCAGTAAAATTTCCAAATTTGAAGAAAACTATAATCCCACAGATCAAAGGAGCTCAACAAAGCCCAAGCACATAAGAAAAACTACAACTTTTTTGTAGAAATTGACAAATTGATTCTAAAATTCATATGGAAACACAAAGAACCTATAACAGCCAAAAAAACCCTTAAAGAGGACTATTTCAAGACATTATAAAACTATGGTAATTAAGACAGTGTGGTGTTGGCATAAAAAGAAACAAATCTGTCAGTGGAACAGAATAAAGTGTCCAGAAATAGTTCCTCACATATATGAACAATTGATTTTTGACAAAGGAGCAAAAGCAATTCAGTGGAGAATAGTCTTTTTATCAAGTGGTGCTGGAACATCAGAATATCCATCTGTAAAAAAATGAACTTCAATCCCTACCTCATGCCATACATAAAAATTAACCCAAAATGGCTCATGGATCTAAATGAAAACCTAAAACTATGAAACTTTTATAAGAAAACAAAGGAAAAACTTTTGTGATCTTGAATTAGGCAAATATTTTTAGATGCCATATCTAAAGAAAAATTCATTAAAAACTAATTGATAAATTAGATTTCATCAGAATTAAAAACTTCTGCTCTTCAAAAGACACCGATAAGAAAATGAAAAGACAAGCTACTGTGTGTGTGGTGGGCAGGGGGTAGGGGCTGTGGCTGGAGTGGGAGGAGGGCAGGGCAGACCTCAGAGGAAACCATGGAGGTCTTTAACAGGCCACAGAGATACAAAGGCAGTCTGCAGAGGTCTACAGGGGTCAGTATGAGTAAAGGCTGGACAAGAACCATTGTCAAAACAGCAGTTAAAAAAAATAACATCTGGCTAGTTTTGTGCCTGGCTCTGTTCTAAGCATTTTATACGTATTATGCCATTTAATCTTCACAATGACCCTATGAGGGAGGCACTATTATTACCCCCATTTTATAGATAAGCAAACCAAGGCACAGAACGGTTAGGTTGCTTCCTCAGGTCACAATGCTGCTAGGCAGAGACTAAATCCAGCAGCCAGCTCTCAAATCCACACTTTGCCTAACTTTACCCCTCATGGAGCTGCAATATGTTTCCACATGATCACAGCGATCCTCTGTGGAAGACCTAATATGTGTCACACACTGTACAAGGGCTTTCCTCACATTACTTATCTCAGAAAATAGCCAAGTGAAGGAGAGATCACCACTCCCACTTTACAGGTAAGAGCACTCAGGCTCAGGAGACAGAGAGGCTACCGGGATTTGCCAGGACCAACCAAGGTCTCTGATGTCCCCACTGGGTTCTGGGAGATCTGACTCGAGTCCCCCTCCTCTCGACATGCACCCTACAGGATGCAATAGCAACTTTGAGAATGGACGAGGTTGTCTTGGGGTCCCAACCTGAGAGGCCCAGGTAGCCTGGAGTTCCCTTCAGAGGGAGGGGAGATGCCTCCTACCCACTCCTCACAAGGATCCAACCCCAGCCCTTGCCCCTGCCCAGTAAGACCATGGGTCACCTGCCCTAATGAGACCAGGCTCCCTCCTTCCTTATTAGAAATCAGATAGGCTCAAGAATTTTGCTGATCCCTTAGATCATAATAGAAATTCAGGCCCCAGAGTCCCTTTACTCTGCCAAGAGCCCTTTCCAAACTCATCAGGAGGGAAGTAGCTGCCCCTTTAACTATCCCTGGACATATGAAGCACCCGTTCCTGGTGTCCTGGCATGCAGTGGCCAGGCCAGTCCTGCTCATGGGCCCCCAGTGCTCTCTCTCCTGAATTGCAGTGAAGACGGAACCTGAGACGGGCAGGCTTCTGCTCTCCCTGAGGACAGACAGACGTATGCAGGCAGGGGGCTTGGAGGAAAGCCTAGGGCAAGGAGTTGGGGGGGACCTGGAAGAAGTGGCCGGGGCAGGGAAAGGGAGACCTCAGATGAGGTGGGGGAGAACTCAACTTTCCTGAGCCCCTACTATGTGTCAAGCTCCCAGGGTCACACAAGCCTGGCCGTGGTGGGGCAGGAATCAGTCCTAGGCCTCCAGTGACACTTAAGTTTAACCTCTTCATCCTGACCACACCGTCTAGGTTTGCTCTTTACTGCATGTGAATCCCCATGGCTCCTTCCACCTTGGTTGTACCCTCACCCTCACCCCAGCACCCACAAAGCCACCATGCAGCTCCCTGGGAAACAGAAGCCTCAGTAAATCCCAGCTTCAAGGAGGAGGGCCTGGCTGATCCCTTCTGAGAGACAGACATTTCCTGGCAGAGTAAATCACCTCGGCCTCTCAGCTGCAGGTGCAGCCAGCCACCCTCCTTCCCCTGAAAGTTTGTAAATCAAACCTTACACCTTGACTCAGAATCTGCTGGGGAATAAATAAGGCCGGAAGCAGGGGGGACATGCAGGGAGAAGAGCAGCTCCCCAAGCCAGGCCCTGGAGGGCTTCTGGGATGGAGGTGAGGGGCACAGGGTGGCCACTGAAAGCCCACTGCTCCCACCTGCCGCTCCGGAGGATTGGGCCAGAGGCTTCCTGGGGTCCCTGCCAGCCCCAGCATTCTGTGTCTCCCTGACCCAGTGTCTGGGAACAGCTGGGGAAAAGGGACTAGGCTCAGGGGTGGAGGCTGGAGAGGGGGCTTAGAGTCTCCAGCAGCTCTGAACTAAGCCCTGGCTGCGGCGTTTGGTGGAGCAGAGGGGGCTGGTGGTAGCAGAGGACAGGACAGTGTCAGGGAGCCCAGCACAGGCCCCGGGCCAGGGCAGCCAGAAGGAAGCCAGAGGGGCAGAACTCAGCACCCTGGGCTGCGAGTCAGGGCCTGGTCAGTTCTGGGTCTGCTGCAGACTTGCTGTGTGACCTTGAGCAAGACACTTGGTCTCACTGAGCCTCAGCTGCCTCATCAGCAAAGCAGAGATGATTATTCCTGCCCTTGATGCAGAGCTGTTGGGAGGACCTACTGAGGTCAGGGAGGGAAGAGCCAGTTGGGAAGAGGAGCCAGGAGCACAGGGATGGGACTTGGCTGCTGACCTGGTCAGGGCCTGGCCCTGCTCCACCCTCCTCTGCCCCCAGCCTCCTGGTGACTGGCCAGGCCCTGGTGTCCCTGCCCCTGAAAGCTCAGTTTATGGGCAGAGGTGAGGCCTTTATGCAAATGAGGCTGCCCCCCCTCTCTTCTCCCCCTTTTCCCCAAGGCCACCATCACTGGGGCCTCCCAGATGGCTTGAGTTTCCCAGGTGGGGGCTGAGTCTTGTAAAGCATTTGACTTCTCATCTGCAGGCACAGCAGCTCAGCTGTCTCTCCCAGGATCCATGCTGCTCCCCAGCCCTGTCTTGGTCCTTGTCCCACTTGGAAGAGCAGCCCTCAGCTTCCTCTTTCTGACCAGTTATGTGACTTCAGGTGGGTCCCTTCACCTCTGAGCCTCAGTCTCCTGCATTAGATGGGGATAAGACAGCCTACCTCCTGGATTTGTCCTGTTTATTTACACATTCTTGGAATCCTCCAACAAATATTGAATATTTCCAGGGAGGCTGCTGTGTGCCAGGCCCTCGTCTGGGCACGGGGGACAGGTGCGGAGGTGGGCAGTGGAGACAGGGCCCTGCTTTCATGGGGCTCCCTTGGGCTGGGTGTCAGGTGGCTACAGCAGGGAGCTTGGCTTTGTCGGTGGCCAAGAGCCATACCAGGGCAGAGTGGGTGGGTGACACACCCAAGGTCACACAGTGGTTCAGTGCAGAGCCCAAGCCAGGCTGTCCCCAGAGCAGACACTGCCCACAGCCTGGGAGAGGACCCACAGCCCAGTGAGGTCACCCCCTCCCACAGGGACATGGGGCACCCACACTCAGCACGAGCTCATGGGTGAGGCTGAGCCCACCTGGTTCCTCTTGTCTCCTCAGGCCCAGCCAAGGGCTCTTGGGCCGTATGAGTGAGGGTCACCTGGTCATACACCCTCAGCCTCCCCCTCCTGAACTCTGTCCTCTAGCATTAAAATGCCCAGCAGACTTACCTTGGGACCTGGGAGTAGTTGGAGCTGATCTTGTTATCAGAACCCTCTGGCCACTCACCAGCCACAGCTGGCTGTGCAGGCGGCACCTTCCTCCCCACAGGTGACAACAGGATTTTTAATTATTATGATTATCCCTTGAAACATTGCTTTACTGCCACTGATAAATAAAATGAGATTTGACTCCCTTCACCTCTCTCTCTCTTCAGCTTTAAATCTGAGGGTGAGTTTTAAGACATATGAGAAAGAAGAGTTGGTAAGATGAGGCCCTGAGGGGGACTTTATACAGGGAGGAGTCTGAGTTAGTGGGTGTGAATGGGGACGCAGAGACACATCTGGGGGTGGGATCCCTCATGCGTGCATAATGTGCATACTGTGCCCCCCAAGAGCGTGTGTCTGTGGGGCGGGTGCTTGTGTGTGCAGTGACTGGGGGTGGCAGGGGGCAGGCAGCACCTTGGCTGGGAGGTGGAGTCAGTGACAGATGATAGTGTGATGGGGAGGGTACTCAGGGGGTGGTGACAGGGTGTAGGTAACAGCCAGGGCCCCAGGGGCAGCCAAGCCAATGTGCCTACTTCCCGGCTGTTCATTTCTCCTCTCTAAGCCTTTTTCCTCATCTCCTCCTGGCTATAGTGACTGTCCCTCCAGCATAGGACTGTTGTGAGCATGAAATGAGACGGGACAGTGCACCCATGTGAGTGCCCAAGTAGGGATGGTTGTTAATATATTTGGCAATGTGGTGACCACACAGGTGACAGGGCATGACCATGAGTGACAGAGTCGGGTCCTGGGGTCCAGGCAGCAGAGCCCAGGCATTAGGTTTGTCTTGGCCAGGAACCCAGCTGTCCTCTGAAGGGACATCATCCTCCCAAGAGGTGGTCTGTGGGCTGTGGTCGGCCCAGCCTCTTCTCCCACTCTCAGCGGCCCCCAGGGAGAGTTTTAGACCCCACGGAGGGGACCATCAGGCCCCAGTGCCAGAGTCACATCTGCAGGAGCCTCAGCCTCAAGGGGGACAGGAAAGCACAGTAGTTACTGAGCACCTACTGTGTGCCAGGCACCTGTGCCTGTCCCTGCTCCCATCCGCCCAACATGCTGCCGCTGCCCCACTTTGCAGAAGAGGAAACTGTGGCTCAGAGCAACTAAGTGACTGGTTCATAGTTACATGCTGCTGAGTGGCAGGGCCAGGACATGGACCTGGATCTGTCAGAGAACAGAGCCTGCTCCCTTCCCAGGGTCCCTCTGCTGATCACTCAGGGCCCTGGGGGGAGCCCTGGAGCCCCGCTCTCCCTCTAAAGGGCAGGGCAGTGGAGAAAGTGCGATTGGAGCAGGCAGCACCTCCCCCATCCAGAGAGCAGATTTCATTGTGGGGCTTTCCAGTGTGATCTTGGTGGGTCACTACCCCCTTAGTCTCAGTGTCCTCACCTGTCATGTGAGTACAGTTGTCCCCATCCTGGGGGCCAACTGGGGTCTACACAGAGACCAGTGCAGTGGTTAAGCACAGGGCACTGAATCCCAATGGCCTGGGCTCAGATCCTGTCTTCAGCACCTTCCAGCTGCATCACCTCGAGTGAATTACTTAACCACGCAATTTTCTCATCCCGAAAGCGAGAGAATCATAGTAAAATACTAGGTGTCTCGTACAGACGTCATAAAGATTAGATAAGTTAGGAGACTTAGAGAAGTTACCGCAGGGCCTGGTGCTAGGTGACATTCAATGAATGAGAGCTGCTTTATTATGATGATGAGTAGTTACAAATTTTGAGTATAATAATAACTGACACATAGCAAGTTGAAAAATAAGAAAGATATGTTGTTGAGTGTTTCATTCAGGAAAGCTCGGTGAATGTCACTGTCCCCATCACTCCCGCTTGGCCTTGGTGCTGCCCACTAAGTAACCTCCTTTCACAGCCCCCATCCAGCCCCAGTGCTCAGACTCTGCCCATCTCCTCTCAAAACCCCACTCAGAATCATGGAAATATGGAGCAGCTTTCAGTCTAACGTGCAGTCCAGCCCTGGCACTGATCACATCCCACCTCCCTAAGGGTTTTGCTCACAGGCTGTTGGGTCCCTGCTGCCTGTGTCTGCAGCATCGCTGAGCCCGCCAGCCCAGCAGCTGTGCAGCTTCTTGCCCTGGGCCCGTCGCAGTACCCAGTCAGGAGAGGGGTAGCAAGAGAGGGAGAATGGGAGGGGAAGGAGGTGGGACAGGCCAGGCCATGCTGGGAATGAGGTAGCAGCTTGGCTCCAAGAAACCCAGGATGTTTGCCTCAGAATGAAGCATTTAGATTAATGAATTTAGCCCTCGGTCTCCTCTCCATTTTTCAGATTGGGAAACTGAGGCTCTGAGGGCAAGAAACGTCCCCAAGGTTATACTATAAATCAGTGGCAAAGCAGGGACTAGTACTCAGGCCACCTGTCTCTCAAGCCAGGACTCTTTAAACCACTCTGATAAGAGGATTAAAAGACTTGTTTAAGGCAGAACACACTGATCAGTTTGCTGCTGTGTGGAAGACAGGGCTGAGAAGGGAGGCCCCTAATTCCAGGGTGAGGAGGTCGGAATTTATTCTATGGGCAAGAGGGAGCCATGGATGGTTCTTGAGCAGGATAGTGACAGGATCGGAGCTTGCTTTAAAGAGCTGTATCTGGAAGCAGCATGGGGGCATAATTGGAGATGATGAGGCTGGAGACAAGGCAACTGGTGAGGAGGCTGGGACATTGATCCAGGGAGGCAGTGATGAGACATGACCATAATCATCATGTAATACCAGTGACCTTACATTGAACATGGGCTCATGTGCTTCATCTTATTTAATCTTCAAAACTGTCCTATTAATAGTCTCTTTTTTATCAGGAAACTGAAGTTCAGAGAGATGAAGTTACTCACTGAGAGTCATACCTCTATTAAGTGGCAGATTTCAGGTTTGAACCAAGCACTGCCTGCTCCACACAGGACTGACAGGTCTGGGACTCCAGCAGTAAGGGTGGGGAGGAGGGATACTTCTCCAGAGATCTGAGAGGACAAACTGACCGGGGAGGGAGGTGACACAGTTGAATGAGAGTGGCAGAATCAGCCTGGGGAGTTTGAGCTTTGGACTGGAGATTGGGATGGAGCCTAGACTTGGGAAGAAGAGAGTGAGCCCATTGCATAGATGTGTAATATGAGGTGGTGAAAGCAATGAGCGTTTCTCTCCCTACTCTCACTCTCAGGATCTCCTAATCTGGAAAAAAAAGAAATGGTTTTGATCAATCACTAATAACTCCCAAAATTATGTAGAAGTGTGAGGTTTGTATCAGTCAGGTTGGACTAGATTGTGCTGTGGTAACAAACATCCCCCACATCTCAGTGGCTTAAATCCACAAAGGCTTCTTCCTCATTCATGCTACCTGTGCTTATTGGTTGGCTGGGGCCTCCGACCCCCCTTATCCTCTCCCCAGGACAGGCTGATAGGTCAGAACGGGGCCTGCCAGTCATTCAGGCCTAGATGAAAACAGGAGCAAGGGGAATCATGCCTCTTAAGCTCCCATCTGTACATGCTGCTTCCACTCACATTTCATTAAGCAAGTCACATGACCTTATTCAAGTTCAAGTTGGCAGAAAAGTGCAATCCCACCATGTGGCTGGGAGAAGAGGAAAATTTTGTGCATCAACAGCATGGGGTGTATCCTCAGTTGTCCATTCAGGAGGCAGCTCAAACTTAGCAAATTCAAAAGAGAACTTCTTCTCCCTCAAACCTACCTGCCTCAAGCCTTCTCTGTCCCTGCAGATGGCACCTTCACTCACCCAGTTAGTCAAACTGGGAACCTCAGAGTCATCCTCGACTCTCCCCTTTTCCCACCACCCACATCAAATCCATTATTCAGTCCTGTTGATTCAGCCTCCATGATGTATCTGAGTTCCATGGGCTTCTTCTACCTTTGGTTCAGGCTGCTCCTGCCCTGGTCCAGGCTGCCCCAGCTCTCACCTGGACACCTGCAGCAGCTCCAGCCAGGTCCCCTGTTCCTTCTTGCCCCTCCACACTCCATTATCCACAATGTGAGCGTGAGGTTTTGAAAATTCACAACTGTGTCACTCTCTCCTGCTTAAAACCCTCCAGGGACTTCAGCTGCTCCCAGAACAAACTTCAGAGTCCTCGTGATGGCCATGGCATTGTGCCTGAGCCATCGACCATCTCCAGCTGGCCCTTACAGCCCCATCTCCTCCCACAGCCCTCATGCACTGCCGCTTGGCCACCCTGACCTTCACAACACTGCTAGATGGTGCCACTGCTATGTCTTCGTATTCTGGCCCTGATCTCAGGATACCCTTCCCTCAGCTCCAGGCAAGGTGGCACCTGCTCATGCACAGACCTAAGCCTAAAGTCACCTCCTCCTAGAAGCCTTCCCAAAAGGACCTCTGCTCCAGCCACTCTTTTCCACATCATCCTGCTTTATTTCCTTCATGGCACTCAACACATTCTGAAATGATCTTGTTCATTCATTCAGTGGTGTGTTTATTATCAGTCTCCGCCCTACAAGAATGCAAGCTCCGTAGGGGCAGGACCTCGTCCATTTTGTGCCCTGCTGCATCTCCAGTGCCTTGCATGGTGCCAAGCACCAAGTAGGGAGCTGAGAGACACTTGTTGAATGAATGAATGAATGAGGTGGGCAGGACCCCAGACCTCCTCCCTCCAGTGCTGGGCTCTCCCAGTTCCACAGTCATTGGGAAGGAAGGGTTTTCAGGACGGTCAGCGGCTGCAGGACACAGTAGGGCCTGTCCCCAGGATCCCTGGTCCCCTAGTCCTCCTGACAAGGACTGTCCCCCATATCCAAGGGGTGTGAAGTTAGCATGCACCTCCCCTTCTTTCCAGCTCTCTGCTTACACCTTCCCCTCTCCCTTCCATGTGCCAGGTCTGGACAGAGCCAGCCTGACCGCCAGGACCTCAACAGACACCAGCTGCCCAGGCCCTCGAGGAGGTCTGAAGAGCTGAGGTCCAGTGGGAAGCTAGTCCACCACCTTCAAGGAGGCCTCAGGTCGGGGGGACAGTCCTGACTTCGGGAGCCCTCAGTCTGGAGAAGACACACGCCTGCTCTCAGGAGCCTCTAGGGGGTGAAGTCAGACACCTGCCCAAGGAGGCCGCTCTGACTAGGGCGGGGAGGCAGCCTTGCCAGTAGAGAGTCCAGTCTGCTGGGGAGACCTAGACCTCACCAGGGGCAGGAGCCCTTGGGGGAGGCCAGACACTGCCAGGGAGACCCCAATCCCTGTAGACTCAGAGACCTGCACTTACATTATTCAAACACAGGCACACAAGGTGGCCCCAACTCCCAGGTGGCCAGCCCCCTCCCTGAGGCAGAGGGCCAGCTTGGGGAGGTGGGGCTCCCAGATGGTGGACCCTGGGGCTGAACTACCAAGAGCATCCATCTCCACAGAGGCCCAGACCGTGTCAGTGTGCTCCCTGGCCTGGTGGTGGAAGGAGGGAGCCCGGATCCCAGCCTCGCGGTGCCCACAGCCTCCTGTGGTGTCATGGATGGGTCCCTGTCCACTCTGAGCCCATCTCCTCATCTGTGGCTCTGATGCTTCCTCCAGGCTGGGATCTCTCTGCTCTCTTCACCTCACACCTGCTTCCCCCTGCTTCACCCTATCACCTGTGTTCTTGATCCTATAATTGTAGAAACAGAAACTTAGCTAATTTCTTGGGCCTGCAAATTGCCCAACAGGGAGACTGGGTGGGCAGCCCCCTGCTTCCACTCCATTGCCCACCCTGATGCATCGTCTGACACTTTCAATTTATTTTTCAATTCCTCTACCGTCAGAAATGACGATTAGATTTCCAGCATAAATACCGCATTACCAAACTGAATTAATCACAGCAAGGAGGGGCACACACAGGCTCCAGGAGCCTGGGCAGAACATCCCAGCATTAACACTTCCATCCTCACCCAGGCACCCATCAGCAGGACAGAGGCTTCAGGCCTCCCAGAAGACACCACTCAGCCATCATTGGGGTCACCTAATCCCAGACCCCCTTACCCTTTGCAGCCTCCCTCCTGTGGGCGTTCGGAGGAAGAGTCTTGTTCCGAGGAAGGGTCTTGTTCAAGGTCATGTGCCCCATCAGGACAGGGGGCTCATCCACATCCAGAACATAAGATGAGACTACCCAGGGTTTGGCATTGTCCAGGCCACATATGGGATGGGGCTCCTGCAGGTGTGAGGGTGGGGGCATCCGATGATCACAGGGTCTGGGCCCACAGGGGTCTTGGAGGGACCTGGGGGAAACTTCCCACCCCTGTACCACAACCAAGGCATTGCCCCTCCCTGCCAAGGCCATTCATTGATCAGTCCAACCACAGCTAAAGTTGACCTCAACTGTCCCTGACTACAGGTGTAACTGAGAAGAGAAGGAGGAGGAGGAGAAGGAGGAGGAGGAGGAGGAGGAGGAGAAGGAGGTGGGGGTGGGGGAGGAGGAGGAGGAGGAGATGAATAGGAGGAGGAGGAAGCCGGGGAGGAGAGCAAGTATGACAACAATACACTTGTATTTAATGCTAACTGCCGGAAGGGGGAGTAAACTTGGAAGCAAGTGGTGTTTTAAGAGCCCCTCCCCTCTCCAGGGGCAGAGCCAATCTTCCCCTGGGCCCAGATTAACAATAACAACAACAATCACTAGCAGGAGCATCTAACAAGTGTGTTTGGTCCCTCAGGCACACTCTGTCCCACCCAGGGCCTTTGCACGTACAGTTCCGTCTCCCCAGAGTGCCCTCCTCCCTCCTTTCTGTCTCACTAACGCCTTTGTCTGTCAGAGCCCAGGTCAGATGTCACTTTCCCAGGGAAATCTTTCCTGATCACTCCCTCCCTCCTTTGGTAATCCACTCCCATCCCAGCCCCTCTAATTCTGTCTCATAGCACTTGCCCAGATGGGTAAATGTCTACTGGAGTGATTACTTTATTAATGTCTATCCCCTGCTGGACTCCGACCTCCAGGAGTGTGGTGGTCATGTCTGTTTCACTGCCCGTGGGAACACAGCACCCAGCACAGTGCCTGGAACAGAGGAGGTGCTCAGTAAGTGCTGGTGGCGTAAGTAGGGCAGAAGATGAGGCAAATAGATAAAGAAGTCCTTAGAAAGAGTGAGTCTTCCAAAAAGCACTGACCCTGGCCCCAGCCCCAGCAGCAGGGCAAGCCCCGATTCCCAGCTCCTGCTGGCACTGCCTCCCCATCCCCATGCACACATATCTGCCACTGCTAAGTGACTGGCTGCCTGGCTCAGAAGGAGTTAACAGCCCAAGTTGCAGCCCAAGACCTCTGCAGGACCTACCTGGTTGACTGAGCCCTGTAAGGGTAAGCAGGGGTGGGGACCATCTCAGGGACCCTCTCAGGAGGCCTGTGCACTCTGGGGAGAGTCAAAAGGACACCCTTCCCCTCCTGCATCCCCGTGCTCTGATTCAAAGCACCGCCACATCCCTCACCTCTCTTCTTCTTGAAAGCAGCCCTGGAGCAGGCTGCTGTCTCCCACATGAAGAAGAGGCCCCGGGAGGAGAGGGCTCAAGGCCACACAGCTGTTGGTGGTGGAGCTAGACTGAGCTCTGTCAGGTGGTTGAACACAGCTTCGGCTTCCACAGTCCGTGAGTGTTTTCCACCCTCCCTGCAACCCTTGCAGGAGCTCCACCTCAACGCCAGTCTGCCTCTCAGACTGCGGCTCAGGCCCAGACCCAGCTTCCCATCCTTCAAAGTGGCTGAGGATGACAGAAGATTCCCCAGGACATCTGTCATCCCAGCGAAGCCTTTAGAAAGGAGAAATGAACTCACATCTCAGTTCTCTCTATTCTGGGACTTTTTATTAATTCATTCACCCACCCACCTGTCTATCCCTCCACCCACCCATCATTGGCTGAGTAGCTACTGTGGCCCAGGCACTGGCTGAGGCCCTGGGACACCACAGTGGACAGAAGAGGCCCCATCCCTCCCCTCGGGGAGCCCACATGGTAATGGGGAGAGATGACAGACACATAAAGGACTGACCAGCTGTGGGGCATGTGGGTGGCGATGAGGTCAGGGACACAGGACAGGGGAAGGGGCAGTGCATGATGGGAGGGAGTGGGACAGTGACATGTGAGATGCAGTCAGGAGGAGCACACAGATGAGGACGTCTGAGCTGAGACCTGAAGTAGGGGAGCCAGGCTGTCCAGGGGCCGGGGTTGGTGTCATTACTCCCAGTGCCATCTTCCACTCTCCCAAACATCCCAGTCGGAGGATGAATTCTGTGGTCACCATGGATAACAGGGCCAAATGAGCTCATGAACACAAAATCTTAACTCAGGGCCTGGCATACAGTAGGTGCTCAGTATGTGAGAGCTGCTATTATCATTATTATTTTTTATCCTTATTATTCCACATGATGATGATGATCCTGACTGCACACGTGTTCCCACTCACCTCCTGCTTCCAAGTCTCAGAAACTTCACCGTGGAGTGTGCAGGGTGAGCGCCACCTCCACTAATGGAGCTGCCCCACCTGGGCTGTTGAGAGGGACGGAGCATCTGAGCCCCCACTGGGGGTGGGGAGGGGGAAGGTGCCAGACGAGGGGGTGTGGGCCAATCCCTCCCCCTCCTCTCATCCTTGCAGACTCGAAGGCGCAGCTGACATATCATCGCGTCAGGAGTCTGGGGAAGGTCTCATTAATTATGATTATTGACACCTTCGCAGATGCTGGCCATGTGACGCCCACTCTGGTGACAAAGGATTCCGGTAATTCTGTTTGAACTGCACTTTCCAGGCAATACGGTTTTCATTAGGGCCACTGGGAAAATGGTTTATCTTCGAAGACACTGTCTGGGGTGGGCTGGCGGGCGCTTGGCCCCACCCGTACTCCCTCCTGGAGGGTCTTGATGGTGCCAGAGCTAAGAGATGGCTGGGAACCAGGTCTGTCTCACCCAGAGCTCAGAGAGCATCTACTGAGGACCTAGTTCTCCCAGACCTCAGGGCAATTCACCTTGGCAACTAACCTCTGGCCTGTTTTTCTCAGCATCTGTGAAGTCACATAACTGGGTGAGGGACTTCATCAGCTTGCAATCCCACACACTCCCATTCCTCCGGCCCCCTGTGCCCATCACACATGGATCTTGGTCTCTTTTGTCCCTGATGTGACCCAAGCTCCTGCAACAGTGCCAGGCACACAGTAGGGGGCTTTAAAATGAGCCTGTTCTTAATGATAGCATTCACTGCTTCCTCGGTACCAGCATGAGCCTTCCACGGCTCTCATCTAACCTTCACACCAGTCCTGTGGGTGCTAATGAGGTAAAAGTCCTCGCTGGTGTCCATTAGTCCTAGCTGTGCGCCAGCAATGTTCTGAGCGCTTCAAATGGCTTGCCCTGCTTGACCCTCACGGAGCCTGTGAGGCGGGCACCATCATTAACTCCCATTTCACAAATGACTCATGCCTCTTGACAAGGACCACAGGGCCGCAGAGTGGCAGAGCCGAGCCAGAACCCGGCAGCACCCCCTGGACACTCTAGAGTCTGCCTCAGCCTCACCGCACTGCGTTTCCATCTGGATTTTATACATGGAAACTGAGGCTCAGATGGGGCATACTGGTTTTCTTTCACTGTGAAGCAAACCTCTCCAAAACTTGGCAGCTTAGAACAGCCACCATTGTATTTTGCTGACAATTTTCTGGGTCAGGAATTTGACACCTGGAGCACAGCTGTGTCTGCTGTGCGGTGATCAGTCTCAGCCAGGTGGCTTGCAGGGCTGTGGGTGGCTGCAGTGTCTGGGCTGGGGCCGTATGTCTGGGCCTCAGTTCTGGATGTTGGCTGGCTCCTTGGCTCTTCTCCCCATCACTCTGCCAGGCCATAATGTCCAAGATGCCTTCCCCACTCACCTGGTGGCTCCTGGGCCACATCCACCCACTTGGATGTCTGACCCTGGGCTGGGCTCCCCCAGAGGGAGCATTCCAAGGGACAAGAAAGGGAAGCCACCAGTTTTGTAAGGCTGTAAGCACCACATGCCCCAGATGGAGGAGGGGCTTGTTAGCAGGCTGACTCCCAGGACCTCTCCATTCCCAGAAACCAGAACCTCTGGAGGGGGCCACTTCCCTGGGTGAGTCTGACCTGCTCAATATCTGGGCACCACTGTTAATTCCCTCCTCTCCCAAACCTTGCCTGTCTGTGCCAGGCCAGGGCTGACCTCCACCTCCACTGCCCCTGCAATGGCCACACAGCAGCCCTGAGCCACTGCCACCACCAGTCTATGGGGAAGTCCAGCGAGGCTCCCAGCAGAATGGATGTGTCAGGCTCTGCGCTGGGCTCCTGGCCTGTCACTGCCTGTCCCTCCCCCACCCCAGGGACCCTGAGGCCACAATGAGCACAGACTCTGGAGGGGTCCTGGTTGGGGGGAGCCTACTGAATTTCTTATACCAGCTGCCCAGGAAGGCTGAGGCACTGGCCTTAGAGCCCCCAGCCTCAGGCCTTGAGCTTCGAGGTTCTGCAGTGGCAGGAAGAGAGCCAGAAGCCCTCCCACTGTTTGTAACTCTCTGACCCCAACAGGGATTCACCGCCCCATCCACAGCCCCTCACTCCATTCTCACCAGGCTCCGATCCAGCCACAGGACCAGCTGACCTGGGGGAGCCCCGGTCACTCAGGCTCAGGCAGGTGACTCCATTTTTCTTTCATTACAGTTGCCTGGACCTCACCTTTGGGCCCCAAGTCCTGTTTGTGATTCAGTGGGAGACAGAAAATTAACTCCCAATATTTACTTTATAACCTTCCACTCCTAGGAGATTGGAGTCTGATGGAAAGTTCTGGAACCCCTGAGTTCAAGGAACCTGAATAACAATCATGTTTATTGAAAGCTGACTGTGCCAGGCATACACTTCACCTGCGTCACCTCATTTCACCCTCGAAGCAGTCACACAGGGTATGTTACTCTCTCCCCATGTTGTCAGTGAGGAAACTGAGGCAGGGAGAGGTTTGGCTCTTGGCCTGCAAGGCAGGTGGTGGGCTCTGAGCCCCCCCACCCTGCGGCACTGCCCTGGGGCACCTCACACTCTGCCAAGGCCCTGCAGCCACCTTGGGGCTCCTTGGCAGTGATCACGGCCGAGACTGCACCAAGAGCAAACCTAGAAGAGAAATCAGTCCAGCAGCCCTTGCGGCCGTGTCTGCCACGTGGGTCCTGGCTCTGTGAGGCTCAGGGGGGTCATCCCAGGTGGAGCCACCAAATCAGCCCCGCGTGTCCTGTTTTGAGCCCTGTGTCTTAAACTAAAGAGAGAGTTGTGACTGCTCTTTGCTCTGTAAATTCCAGAGTGGCCTTTGGCCAAAAGCAATACAATTCTGCCTTAGAAAAGTTAAAAGGACTTTGAAATTATGAGTCTCAAGCCCTGGCCTGATCCATGGATGAGAATGAGATGACTGAGGCAGCAGAAAGGAAAAGAAAGAGGAACACTTAACAGCAATTTCCCTTCCGGCTCACCTCCTTCAGGTTTCCATTAACCTTGCGCCACCCAGAGCCCTGACCTGAGAGGCAGAGAAGGGGGAGGCTGGGCGGGGGCCGGGGAGGGTGCACAGCTCAGGGCACACACAAGGCCGCCTAACCCTTGCTGACCCCCTGCTGCCTCCAGCCCTGGGTGCTGCAGCCTGGAGTGCAGGAGCTGAAGTGGCTGCCAACCCTGCCAAAGTCATAGTGGTTCTCAATATTTTGGGGTTCACAGCACCCTGGAATTTTTGGCAACACACTGGAAGGTATTCAAAGATTCAACATGGACTGGGCACGGTGGCTCACACCTGTAATCCCAGCACTTTGGGAGGCCAAAGCAGGTGGATCACCTGAAGTCAGGAGTTCAAGACCAGGCTGGCCAACATGGCAAAACCCCATCTCTACTTAAAAAAAAATTAGCTAGGCATGGTGGTGCACTTGTAGTCCCAGGTACTCAGGTGGCTAAGGAGAATCGCTTGAACCTGGGAGGTGGAGGTTGCAGTGAGCTGAGATAATGAGTGAGACTCTGTCTCAAAGAAAAAAAAAAAAAAGATTCAATATGACACAAAACACTCCAGCCACAACGACACAGCCACGGTGATGGCAGGATTGTGTTCACAGCACCACAGCATTTGCGGTGTCCACAGGTCCTCACTATTTCCTTGCCCTCTTCTCTCTGGGAGTCTCCCCACCACCCACCATCCCCACCCCCACCCCACCCCACCCCGTGCCCTCTTCTATATACTCATTGTTCTGTGAACGGGTCTTATATAAAAAGTGGCCCCCAAATGCTGAAGGAGCTGAGAAACCACAGAAGGAGACAGTCAAATCCTTGTCAGACAAATCCGGTTTGTCAGTAAAGAGTGTTTTATTGGCAAATTTACAGACAGAAGCATGGTCTTGAACAGCCACTAGACAGGCAGACCGCCACACTGTTACCCCCAACACCCAAAGCTTATCTATGACTAGACAGCAGACCTCCACACTTTTACCCCCAAGACCCAAAGCTTGTAAACCGTAGGGAAAGGCTAAGTGTTCTAGCAAGACAGTCAAAGGCAGCCCTCCAGAATAGGCCAGAGCACTACGTGCAGCATAGCCTATGATTTGTGCAATGACATCAAGATAGACATGCTCTTGCCCCAGGGATAGTAAAAAAAAAAAAAAAAAAAAAAAGGAATCAGGAGACATTCACAGTCCTGGGGCTAATCAGAAATCAACATGGCGGATTCACATCCAAGATAAAGTCACTTCTGTCTCCATACTCAGATACAGAAGTTTCTAGCTGAGGCTCAAAGTTTAGATGAGGCCTCCTACCTCATTCTTATATGAGTTTGTTTTTTTGTTTGTTTGTTTTGAGACAGAGTCTTGCTCTATCACCCAGGCTGGAGTACAGTGGTGTGATCTCGGCTCACTGCAACTTCCGCCTCCTGGGTTCAAGTGATTTGCCTGCCTCAGCCTCCCAAGTAGCTGGGATTACAGGCGCCCACGACCACACTTGGCTAATTTTTGTATTTTTAGTAGAGACGGGGTTTCACCATGTTGGCCAGGCTGGTCTCAAACTCCTGACCTCAGGTGATCCACCAACCTCAGCCTCCCAAAGTGCTGAGATTACAGGTGTGAGCCACTGTGCCTGGCCCCTATATGAGTTTTCAGATAGGTTCATCTCTGGCTGACCACAAAGAGAAAGGAAGTTCAGGAAGAGGAGACCCCAGGGCTGAGCGTGCAGCCTCTGGCCTAACTTAACCACTCAGTGCTTTTTTGGACAAGGTGGGAAAGAAGAGTAGGGTCTGGCCTTTATCTGCCCGCCATGTGGCAGTGCAGAAAGTGGAAGAGAAGGCTCTGTGGGGCCCTGGCCTTGCAGCACAGTGGCCCTGCCCTTCCATTACCTGGGCCCAATTAGCACATGGACCCCGATGAATCAGATTAGCAGCTCTATGGTGGGGTGGGCATGACTGGAAAGGAGGGGGCAGATCACCGCCCCCTGTTGGACATAGACCTTAGCGATGCTGTCCGCGTCCCATCTGCATCCCTCAACACTCTCCATCCTGGACCAAACCACTGGAATATACAGACAAGTGCCTGTGACTCCATCTGAGGGCTTCCCTGAGCCTGCGTGCCGGGCAGATAGTCTTCAGCCAAGGGTGGGTGAGGACTTGGAGGACATGCACCCCAGGGCCCCACTCCACAGGTGGGTGGCTCGGAGGCAAGCTCTACAACTCTTAGAGTTCCCAGTGGATTCATCCCCCGTTGCCCCCAGGAGTACCTGTTCTGTCATGTGCTCTGAGTGATGACTCTGAACCTTTCTCACTGTGTGTTGGGTGGGTCTCTCACTTTCTGACTTCAGTTTCCTCCTTGGTAAGGATGCCCACCTGGCTGCTTGCTGGGGAGAGTTGTGGAAACAAATGCCAAGTGCCTAGCACAGCACCTGGGTATGGTGTGTGCTCCTTCCAGGAGTGTGTGCTAGTGGGCGCCAGCTTTTTGCCTCCCCAGTAACCGTGTCCTCTTATTTCAGCAACAGCCCTTGATTTGGGGGAGATCCTCCCTTTCCACATTCAGTCTGTGGTTCTGAGTGGGGCTTCACCCCAGGCCCCAGCTAGTCAGGGTATTATACTAAATTGGCTCAAGGATGATCACATGGCCCATAAGAGCCAATGGAGTGCAACAAAACACTGGTTGGGAATGCTGGGACTGAGGCACAAGCTCTTTGTCTCTGAAATTGAACCTTGGGGGACAGACAGGCTGCCGTGGCCATTTGCCACCACACTGTGTCTGAGGATGAAGCCAATGGGGCAGAACCACAGCAGACTCTGGGACAGAGTAAAAGTGAGACCAGGTGACATTTTTTGAGCTCTTGATCAAGCCATTCCTGAAGTCCTACTCTGATTTTTCTGTCACCTATGCTAATGCCTCCCACCTTTGTGCTGAAGCCAGTCTGATGTGGATTTTCTTCTCAACATCTGCAGCTGAAAGCATTGACACAAACGTTGTTGTGTTGCTGTCGTTATTATTATTATCATCATTATGTACCTTCAGGCCTCAGCTTCCCCATCTGTCCAGTAAAAGGATTGAACCTTATGGCATCAAGAATCCAGCTCTGACATACTAGGATTCTAAGCACCCTGAGACCCTGGCAAGGCTTGGGGCTCTCAGAGTCAGGCAGGAATTTTTCTTGCCGATTCCCCAGGTTCCCCAGGGATGCTGAGACAGCAAACAGTGGGAGGAATATTGACAATCATGAGTCAATCATAGCTCTCACTTACTTGTCTGCTGGGAGATTTAGTTCACGAAAAATTGTGCCAGGGGAAGGAAGAAGAGCTTCTTGCTGCGCCGGGGATTGCTCGAGATCAGGAGGCCCTTGTGGTGAGAGTGATGCCCACGGGTTCACAATAATCTATCTTGGTTTTGTAAAATGCATCCTTATCCACTTAAACATACCATGGCCCCAGGGAGGAAACAGGACCCAGGAGGAAAGGGCAGCCCAGAGAAATTAAGTGGCTCACCTGAGGTCACACAGCCATTACAGGGCTAACCTAGGGCTTGAACCCATCTCCACATGCTCGATCTCCAGTGTCCCCAGACAGCCCTGTACCCCTGACTCAAGTGTGGTCAGGTATGGTGGCTGAGCTGATGTTGGACACTTCTGGATGACCACACATGGCTGCCTGGGTGGAATCTTCCTGCTGTCAGCTGTCACTATGTGACCTCCCAGGAGGGGAGGGGAGGGGAAGGGCAGGGGAGTGGCCGTTGCATGCAGCAGCAAGGTAGCATTGTGGCCACACAGACCCTAGCTGCAACATTCAGGGCTGTGGGTCCTGGGGCCAGTGACCTAAGCTCACCTGTAAGGCAGACACTAACAAGAATCCCTATCTCACAGCCTGAGGTGCTACAGAGCTATTCGGGGGTGCCAGGCACACAGCGAGTGCTATGTGAGGGTGTCTGAATAACCTATTTGCAGACAGGACACACTCCAGGATAGATAAGTACCTCGAGGGTCTCAGCTGTCATCTAAACCTTGGCCCTGACTCAGGCCCCTGGAGGATCTCAGATTATCTGCATCATCCACACGGAAAGCAGCCTTCTTTCCTCTTGGCATTTGTACCTGAACTCACCTTGCCCTTCAGTTCTGAGCTCCTTTCTCAGCAGGCCTCATTATTTCAGTCCTCCCAAGCCAGCCTTTCAGCCCACCTCTTTCAGGCAGCCCTCCCTGATTCGCCCCCCAGCCTGCATCCCTGCCTTCAGCTTCTCTCCAGTGCTCATGAGCACTGCAGCCAGGCCCCTAGTCCTGCCTCTACTAGTAACCCCCAACCCCTGTTTGGATCCAGTGAAGTTGCTTCTTCTCCCGGGACCTCAATTTCTTCATCCAACAAGTGGGCGTGACCATCCTGCCTGAGGAGCTCCCAGGATTGTGATGCAGATCAAACAAGTACATGGTTGAATGGGAAAATGTGAGAGCCACGTGGAGACTGTGGCTGCTTCAACCCTGTGTGGCTGAGGGTTCTGGCCCTTGTGTCCCGGGGGCAGGCGTGCTCCATGGTCAGGAGCTGTGACACCTTGGGCAAGTCACATGGCCTCTAGGAGATGCAGTCCTCACCTGTGCAATAGGGAAAGCCACATTATCTGCCTCTCATGGGACTCTGGGGGTTAGATGCGAGGAAACAGATCAAACACACTTGAGGGGGTGGACTAGAGAGATGGTGAGACAGGGAAGGGCATGGGGTAGAGCAGCGTGTGCAAAGCTGAGAAGGAGGATTTGAGGATTCTGGATGTAACCAAAGCGGCAGGAAGAGCAGCAGCGCCAGAGGGAAGCTGAAGTCAGGTTTGCAGAGCCCTGAATGCCAGGATAAGGCACCGGAAGATGGAGCATGAAATGTGGGGCCTGGGGGGCTTCCTACCACATTTAGTCCTATCCCTCCCTCTAGAGCAGGGGAGGCAAAGCTGAAGTCAAGAGAATTTGCAAATACCAAAGATTTTCATGCAACTTGCCATCTAGCACCCCTGTGTCTGTGCAAACGTCACTTGGCTATTGAGGCGGTGATCCTGTGAAACTGGGTGAAAATTAGGCATTGTGTTTCTTGGGTTCCCCCAACCCCTGCTTCCCAGTGCAAGGCAGCCCCAGTTTCCACCCACAAAGGCCTGGGGTGGAAGAGAGACCAGGACCCCAGGCTGCCTGCAAGCAGAAAGGAAGACATCAGGGTGTGTTAAAACATCCCCACCTCGACAACCACCTCCTGCCTGGGCTCCAGGTTCCCCTCCCACCTCCCACCTCCTTCTTCCACTAGGCAACCAGGGCAAAATTTTAAAAATAAGTTAGATCATGTCCCTCCCTGGCTTAAAACCCTCCAGTGGCTTCCCAATGCCCTTGGAACAAAATCCAAACTTCTGTCCACATCCCTGTATGACTAGCTTCCTGTAGGGCTCTCCTCCACGCCCTATCTTTGACCCTCTCCCCCAGCCACCCCGCCCTGCGCACTCTCTGGTTCCCCTCTCTGGAATGCAGTTCCCCCACTCTCTGCCCAGTGGACTTCCTCAAATCGAAATTCTCAGCTGAAACATGGGGTCGGCCCCCATGTGCTCTGCATCCTTCCCCCAGTTCTGCACCTCCCCGGCTGGAGCAGCACCCTGGGAGGACAGGGACACTGCCTGAATATTCAGCTCTGAATATCCAGTGCCCGCAACACAGCCTAGTAGGTGTTGGATAAATATTTAGCCTGTGAGGGAAGGAATGAATTAACTAACTGATGCACTAGAGTAATCATATTTTACAGAGAGGGACTTACCAGAGATCTCAGGACTGGGACTGGGACTCAGATGTTCCTCTTACCACACACTGCTCCTAATTTCACTGTGAAAGCTGAGGGTAGGGTGGTGGGGAGTGTCTGGGAAGAGAGGAGAGGAGGAGCCAAAGCAGAAACACTAGATCCTTTTTTTTTTTTTTTTTTTTTTTTTTTTTTGAGACAGAGTCTCGCTCTGTTGCCCAGGCTGGAGTGCAGTGGCATGATCTCGGCTCACTGCAACCTTCTACTCCTGGGTTCAAGCAATTCTCCTGCCTCAGCCTCCCGAGCAGCTGGGATTACAGGTGCACACAACCATGCCCAGCTAATTTTTGTATTTTAGTAGAGACAGGATTTAACCATGTTGGCCAGGCTCATCTCGAACTCCTGACCTCAAGTGATCCACCCGCCTCGCCCTCCCAAAGTGCTGGGATTACAGGCATGAGCCACCATGCCTGGCCAACACCAAATCTATTTATCCCTCCCTAAGCGACAGCCCCCTCAGCCCAGGCTTCTCTGGTGTAAGAGGCGAGGCAAGGGCTGCCAGACAGACAGGGAGGGGGCGTGCTAGGGAGCTGGGTTGCTACAGCCAAGCCCGCAGGCTCTGGAGCCAGACTGAACTGGGTTCCAATTCCCCTTCCAGTTACAAGCTGTGCAACCTTGGGCAAGTGACTCAGTCTCTCTGTTGGGCTGAGGGGTAGAGGAACCTGGAGAAGTTTCAGCAGGTAGGAACCGGGTGATATAACTGAGTTTGCAGGGGAAGGGATTGGAAGGAGCCAGGTTGGGTGTGAGAAACCCAGTTGCCATCTGCAGCAATAGTCCAGACCCTAGTAGGCTCTTACAGAGAGGGTCTGCAGGGGCATCAGCTGAGTCACAGTCTGTTGGTCCCATCCCTCCTCGTCCCAAGCCAGGATGGCAAAGGCGGAGGTGGATGCCGCATGAGTCAGGCAGCACTGCAAACTGCCCTCGCCATCCTCCCCACAAAATCAAACATGTGCTGCTCACATAGGAGTTTCCATCTGGCTGCCTCCTCCCTGCAGCCCCCTGATATCTTCTTGTATTTTGTGCAAAGATCTCTCCCAAAACTCCATTTTTGTCAAAACACCAGCTTTGGTTCCATTGTGCAAAACACAATCTAACCGAAATAATAAACGAGAAACAAATTTGATGTTATAAAAATGACAAATGCGTACAGTAAAACATTCAGGCAATAGTAAATAAATATCACCCCCCAAAAAATGTTTTCTGTTTGGTGAATCTCGTCCCAGGCACTTCTCTGTGTACCTACATAGAATAGGAGACACAGATAGACAAGGAAAAATGAAATTATATTATATATGCTATCTTTAATAAAAGAATATTAGGTATAATTTTACTTAATTTACCAGGAGAATTGGAAATTGGGGTAAAACTGAAATAAATATTAACTTCAGATAAATGTTGCTTCACAAGAATTTTTTTTTCCTAAAAATACTTTTACAATAAAGGAGAAAAACTTGTAAAATATTAAGATACTGTGGTCATGCTTTTTAAAAAATAACTTTATGTTTTGATTTTAAACTGATTGTATTGACCCCTTGGGAATGAAAATTAGGAAGTTAGCACACTTATATTGTTTCTTATAACATTATTATTACCTTGCCAGGGTTTATAACATTTCATGATATTTGGGAGGCACAAACAAATCTCATGGCAATTTAGGGTGGGTTTTTTTTTTTTTTCTTTTTTTTTTTGAGACAGGGCTTCACTCTGTCACCCAGGCTGGAGTGCCATGACACAATCACAGCTCGCTGTAGCCTCGAACTCCTGGACTCAAGCAATCCTCAGCTTCCCAAGTAGCTAGGACTACAGGCACACACCGCCACACCTGGCTGATTTTTTTAATTTTTATTTTTTGTAAAGATGGGGTTTCACTATGTTGCCTAGGCTGATCTTGAACTCCTGGCTACAAGCGATCCTCCCGCCTCAGCCTCCCAAAGTGCTGGGATTACAGGTGTGTGAGCCACCGCACCTGGCAGGATTCTGCATTTAAGTAGGACTAATTCTCAGCCCAAAACATTCCCTTCTTGCTTCCTTTCTTCCTTCTTTCCATCCTTCTTTCTTCCTCTTTAATTTTTAAGTATATCTTTACCTTTCCTTTGTTCTTTCTTAATTTCACATTTTTGTTAATAGATTTTTTTTTCTGGGAAAACTCATGAATGTTGTATTTCATGAGCTCCTCATACTTCGAAATGTCTCCAACGCCTTTTACTTGAAAGACATACTGGTTGGGTGTAAAACTTGGGGGCTGCCTTTTCTTTCCCTTGGAACTCTATAGGCATCATTCCACTGCCTTCCAGCGTTGGGAAGGAGATGTTTCTATCAACCTAATTTCCCCGCTGCGTTGTGATTTGACTTCTCTACCTTGATGACCAGATGTAGTAACTTTATTTTTGAAGCTCAATTATTTTATGCAGATTTGTCTTGGAACTGATAGTTCTTCCGCAATATTTCCTGGAAGATTGTATATACTTTGGGCCTGCAGATTCATGTCTTTATTTCAAGATTTTCATTTTTAGTGTATCTTTGAGTATTTTTATACCTCTTGTCCCACAGAATGTGTATTCATTGGATAATGTTTGCCTGTCTTTTATGCCTCTCATCTCTCTAATCTTTCACCGAAACGAAACAAAGTTATTTTCTATTTAATGCTGTGTGACTTATCCACAATATTCTCTACTATAGTGTAATCATCCTCACTTTATTTGTAAGTGCTTCTAATGTGGTTTTTATCTCTTTTGTTCCCCACCTCTCTCACTATCTCTCTATCTATATCTGTGCCTATAAATATATCCATAAATTTAGATATAGAGATAGATAGATTTAATTTTATGCCTAAGAACAGCCAGCTTGATTTACATCTCATGCTGTTATTTTATAATCGCTTTTTTCAATCCTCATATTTCTCAAGTCTTTTTAAAGAGACATCGTGTCATCTGAGACTGATTGAGACTCTGAAGAACAATAGTTTTCCCCTGTTTCTTTGGGCAATTCCTCTTGCGGGCTATTTTCTTCATCTGCCTTTGTTTACGTTCCATCTCTCTTTTTGCAGCAGCTAGGCATAGTTCCTGTGTTGGTTTCTTTTTAACTCACTCTGGATAGGACCAGCTCTTTGTGGGAGGATAGCGTGGGAAGGGGCGGGCAGGATGGCCTCAGGCGGTCTGCAGCTCCCATTTGGGCTCATGGTCTGAACTGTCTCTCACTACATCAGTTGTTTCCTCTGCCGTGGGAGCAGAGTTCCGTGTTTGATATCCCAGCAGTCAGGGTGGCCCCAGCCAAGCCGCTAGGGTTCTGTGTCTGGGTCTCAGTGCTTTAAGCCAAGGACTCTTGGATGAAGTTTTTGGGTCTGGGATGTGGCTTTCCTATCTACAACATACTAGGGGGTCCACATGGATTGTCAGTTTCCTCTGTGTTCTGGTCTAGATTTCGCAGTATTTGGAAGAAAGGCTCCAGGGTTTGTGGTTTGGAGCTGTGGTGATTTCGGGTTTCAATAAAAATTAAGGAAACATATTTCCCCTATAATCAGATTTTTGTTTTATTGTCTTTGGTTGATTTCGAGAGACGAGTGGAGTTTAAATGTTCGACGCCATCATTTTCACCTGGAAATTAAATGCTTTCTCATCCACGTCTCTTTTAATCCTAACACCAACCCTGGTAAGTGAGCAAGACAGTGTCATCCTGGGCTGGATGACAGCAGGGCTGACAACTGGAAGACCCACGGCCTGAGCATGGAGCAAAACTGCATGGTTGCCTTAGATGAGAGCAGGTGTCCTCACAGGCACCCTGCCCCACCGCAGGGAAAAATCCTGATACATCAGCCAAAATTCTCTCATGCTTTGGGTTTGGGTATATTTGAGACTTGTGTGGCAAGTACATAGTACTCACACTGTTGCCTCTGTGGGCACCAGGCAATGGCAGACATCGCTAATCAATCACAGTACTCTTACTTATCCCGCTGCATCTTTTCAAGACTACATTACAGGAGGACATTACCAACTAACTGACATTGGCAATTGAAATGCAACCTATGTGCCACTCCAGTATCAGAGATTCTTTAGCTACATCGAGCATTGACAGAGGAGTCAGAAAGACCTGGGTTGAATTTTAGTTCTGTGATTACCAGAATGATCCAGGCAAGTCTTTTTTTCTCTAAGCCTCAACTTTACTATTTGTAAAATGGGAATCATGTCATCACATAAAGTTATTAGAGGGAATACATGAGACAATGCATGAATCATGACTACATAAAAACTACTTCAAAACCTAGGGGCTTAAAACAATAAACCTGGGCCAGGGGCAGTGGCTCACACCTGTAACCCCAGCACTTTGGGAGGCTGAGGCGGGCGGATCACCTGAGATCAGGAGTCCGAGATCAGCCTGGCCGACATGGCGAAACCCCGTCTCTACTAAAAATATAAAAATTAGCTGAGTGTGGTAGCACATGCCTGTAGTTCCAGCTACTCTGGAGGCTGAGGAAGGAGAATCACTTGAACCCAAGAAACAGAGGTTGCAGTGAGCTGAGATCACATCACTGCACTCCAGACTCCAGCCTGGGTGACAGAGGGAAACTGTGTCTCAAAACAAAACAAAACGAAACAAAACAAAACAAAACAATAAGCCTTATTTAGCTCATGAGTCTACAGCACAGCAGGAGGTTTCTTTGCTCTGGACAGACTCAACTCATCTCAGCTGGACTTGCTCTTCTGTCTGTGGTCAGCGGGCAAGTCAGCTTGAGCTGGCAGTCTCAGATGGCCCTACTCAAATGGATGGGTGGTTAGTTGGCTTTCATCTGGGGCAATGGCGGTGATTAGGCCCTTGGGTCTCTCGTCCTCTAGCAGGCTCTCCCAGGCTTGTTTCCACGGCAGCAGTAGAATTCCAAGAGACTGGGTGGAAGAATGCAAGGCCTCTTGGAGTCCAGGCTCTGAAATGACACTCTGTCATTTCCATCCCATTCTATTGCACAAAGCAAGTCACAGGCTGACCCAGGTACAAGGGGTGGAGAAAGAGACTCTGCCACGAGATGGGAGGTGCTGCAAAGTCACATTGTGAAGGGTTTGATTAGTCCATTTTGTGTTACTGTAACAGAATACCTGAGAATGAGTAATTTATAAAGAAAAATGTTTTATTTGGCTCATGCTTCTGGTGGCTGAAAAGTCCAAGATTGGGCAGCTGCATCTGGTGAGGGCCTTGGGCTGCTTCAACTCATGGTGGATATTGGAAAAGGACCTGGCATGTTCAAAGAGATCAGATGGCAAGAGAGGAAGCAAGGGAGAGACTGAGGAAGCCAGACTCTTTTTAACACTGCCACATTACGGATCAAATTTCAACATGAGTTTTAGCGAGGACAAACTACATTCAAACTATAGCATTCCACCCCTGCCCCCCCACCAAAACTTATGTCTTTGTCACATGCAAAATATAATCATTCCTGATCCCAATAGTCCCAAAAGTCTTAACTTGTCCTGGCATCAATTTAAAAGCTCAAAGTCTCTTGCCTGAGACTCAAGGCAAGCTCCTTCCCATTTATGAGCCTGTAAGATCAAAAATAAGTTATTCACTTCCAAGATATAATGGTGGTACAGGCATTGGGTAAACATTTCCATTCCAAAAAAGAAAAATTGGCCAAAAGAAAGGGGCAAAAGGCCTCACACAAGTCTGAAACCCGGCAGGGCAGATATTAAATCTTACAGTGCCAAAATAATCTCTCTTGACTCCAGGTCCTGCATCCTGGGCACATTTGTGTGAGCGGTGGGCTCCCAAAGCCTCTACAGCCACACTTCTATGGCTTTTCTGGGTGCAGCCTATGTGGCTGCTCTCATGGGTTGGAGCTGAGTGCCTGTGGCTTTTCCAGGCTCGGGGTGCAAGCTGCCAGTGGCTCTAACATGCTGGAGTCTGGAGGGTAGTGGCCCTGGTCCCACAGCTCCAGTAGTCAGAGCCTGGGTGGGGATTCCATGTGAGGGCTCTAACCTCACATTTCCCCATGGCACTGCCTGAGTAGAGGCTTTCAGTAGAGGCTCTCTGCAGGGTCTCTGCCCTGTAGCAGGTTTCTGCCTCCAGGTCGATACATCACCTGAAATCCAGGTGGAAGCCGCCATGCCTCCATCACCCTTGCATTCTGCATGCCTGCAAAATTAGTACCACGTGGATGCGGATACCACCAAGGCTTACCACTTAGGATCTCCAGAACTGTGACATAAGTTGCACCTGGGGCTTCTTGAGCCATGGCTGCTCCAGCCAGAGCAGCCAGGATATGGGGCAGCACAGGGTAGCAGTGCTCTGGGCCCGTCCCCAGAAATCAGTTTGTCCAAGCCTCTGGGCTGATGATGGAAGGCATGGCTTTGAAGATCTTTCAAATGCCTTTGGGGCCCTTTTCCCATTGTTCTGGCTGTTAGCACCTGGCTCCCTTTTAACCTTGCTTATCTATTTAGCAAAGGGTCTCTTGGCTACACCCTTGGATTCCTCCTGAAAATGCTTTCATTCTTTACCACATGGCGGGGCTGCAAAGTTTCCAAATCTTTTCACCCTGCTTCCCTTTTCCCTGGCAGTTCACCATAAGCAGTTAGACATAACCACACAGCTGCCTGAATGCTTTGCTGCTGAGAAATTTCTTCTGCCAAAAATATTCATCACTCTTAAATATGTCCTTCCAAGGCCCTAGGGCAGGACACAATGCATCCAAGTTCTTTGTTACAGTGTAATAAGGACGGCCTTTACTCCAATTTCCAATAAGATATTCCTCATTCCCATCTGAAACTTCATCAGTATGGCCTTTACTGTCCATATTTTTAATCAACATTTTGGCCACAACCACTTAACCAATCTTTAAGAAGTTCCGGCTCATCTTCTAAGCCTCTGCCAACATCACTCTTAATGCTCCATTCCCAGCAATACAGTCTTTTTCTAGCCTATTCTTCTTCCAACCTCTACTCATTATGCAGTTCCAAAGCTGCTTCCACATTTTCAAGTACCTGCACAGCAACACCTGGTACCAATAGTCCATTTTGTATTGCCATAACAGAATACCTGAGGCTGTGTAATTTATAAAGAAAAGAAGTTCATTTGGCTCACAATTCCGGTGGCTGAAAATTCCAAGACTGAACAACTGCATCTGGTCAGGGTCTCCTTTCTGCTTCTACTCATGGCAGAAAGTGGAAGGGGAGCCAGCATGTGCAAAGAAGTCACATGGCAGGCCAGGTGAGGTGGCTCACGCCTATAATCCCAGCACTTTGAGAGACCAAGGTGGATGGATCACCTGAGGTCAGGAGTTTGAGACCAGCCTGACCAATGTGGTGAAACACCATCTCTACTAAAAATACAAAATTAGCCGGGTGTGGTGGCACACACCTGTAATCCCAGCTACTTGAGAGGCTGAGGCAGGAGGATCACTTGAACCCAGGAGATGGAGGTTGCAGTGAGCCAAGATCACACCACTACACTCCAACCTGGGTGACAGAGCAAGACTCCACCTCAAAAACAAATAAATAAATAAATGAAATCGCATGGCAAAGAGGAAGCAAGAGAGAGAAACTGAGGAAGCCAGACTCTTTTTAACAGCTCGCTCCCAAAAGAGGGAGAACTCACTCACCCAGGTGGGTGAGAATTAATCTCTTCATAAGGAATGTACCCCCATAACCCAAATACCTCCTGCTAGGCCCCACCTCCCAACACTGCCACACTGGGAATCTTTTCTTTTTTTTTTTTTTTTTTTTTTTTTGAGACCAAGTCTCCTTCTGTTGCCCAGGCTGGAGCACAGTGGTGCGATCTCGGCTCACTGCAAGCTCCGCCTCCCAGGTTCACACCATTCTTCTGCCTCAGCCTCCCAAGTAGCTGGGACTACAGGCGCCCACCACCAGGCCTGGCTAATTTTTTTGTATTTTTAGTAGAGATGGGGTTTCACCATGTTGGCCAAGATGGTCTCGATCTCCTGACCTCGTGATCTGCCCACCTCAGCCTCCCAAAGTGCTGGGATTACAGGCGTGAGCCACCGCACCCGGCTTGGGGATCAAATTTTAACATGAGTTTTGAGGGTGGGAAACAAACCACATCCAAATCACAGCAGGTGGAGAATTGTAGCCACTTTTGCAGTGAGTCTAACATAGTATTTCACACTAATGGCCATGATTGAAACTCAATAGTAGGTTTTAGAAAAATTTTTAAATCCCAAATTGTCTAGTTTTTCTCTTGGTCGATGGAGTTCTCTTGGTTGATGAAGACTGAGTATGCAAATAGGCTTCATCTTGTGAGTTAACTCCAGGTTAAGATTGTGAGATCCACACTTAACGGGAATGGTGCCGAAGCCAATTGACACTGTCTGTCCTGGGTATGCAATGCGAGGAGGCAATAAGTGCATTGCTGGGGAAGGAGCGGGCAATGAGGTCAGAGCTTAGAAGAGCCAGGTTCTGCTCCCTCACACACTCCCCGCTGTTTCTGGTGGACCACAGAGGTATAGGGGAAGAAGGATCTTACATTTTCTTACAACCTGATGACAGTCTAGTGGCCCACATTTTTTCACCAAAACTGATGGGGATTAGGATTAACAGGTGCATTGTGAAGGTCAGTGAACATAGCATGAGAAGGCCTATATTCTAGTCCTAGGTCCCCATGGACCATCTGTGTGACCTTAGACAAGTCTCTTACTTCCTGGGAATGGGGGGGTGGAAGGAAAGAGGTGATGGAAGAGGAATGCCATCCAACCTTGAAGTGAGGTTAGTCCACATGAACTCTGAGGTATACAATGAATTAATTTTTCGAAGAGAGGCTGCCACCAACTCATATCACCTGACACACCCCATCCCAACTTTCTCTTACCCCTCCCAACTTTCTCTTACCCCTCCCAGTTTCCTAAACAAATCCTAGAAGGTCACTGTCCCCATAAAATCAATGGGACTGGACTTGCCTCCTAGTTTAATGCAAATCCAAGCCTGCCTTATTGTGCTGGAGTTTCTGTTCATTTCAACTTTCTTGGTGACACAATCCATCCTCATTTCCAGTTGAGTTTCTAATCCCTGCAATTTCCATGGTGCTAGTAATTACAGGGAAAAGTCTGAAGCACAGAAATTCTGCATCCTGCCTATGAGATTACACACTTTAGTGGCGTTTATTAAATTTATTTTGCAGTTACTGAGGAGATGAAACTCACTGTACAACTCCAGAGGGCAAAGCAAGGACTGGTTCATAGAATCCACCAGGAAGCAGCTTGGAATTCAAAGGGAAGAAGCATTTTCTGACAGTCAGAGCTGCTCAGCATGGAGTGAGCCATCCCAAGAGACTGGGGTGAGGCTGGCAGGGCCCAGGCCTGGGGTGGTCAATGTGGGGGCCAATGAAGTGCAATGGCTTTGGGTCAGACCTGGGTTCATTTCCTCACTGCCCACTTTCCTGGGGATTCAGGCAAGAGCTCACTTTTGTAAGCCTTGGTTCCCCCTTGAGTAAGATGGTGACAGCTGTGCTGGCCCACCTCACACCCAACCATGCAGGAGCCTGAACCCTGATGAGAGGGGTCAATGCACCTCTGATGGGTGGCTCCTCCCTGTCTGGTCCTGAGGTCTGCGGGGTCGAGGGCGGGGGCCACATTCCCCCAGGGGTAAGCACCGTCCTCCAGCATCAGCCTTATGGGTGATAAAGAGGGTTCATTTCTATTCAACATGCCCTTGACCCTGTCAATTGGACTGAGGAAGGGAAACCAGTGCCTTTAATGAGCCCCCAAACCTCAATGTTATTGCCACAAGGGCTGAAAGCTCGGCCAACATCTCACCTATGTTCAGAGGAGAGAAGTCCAAGCCCATGGAAAGACATGGAGGAGAAGGATGGACAGGCTGCACCAATCCCTGCTGCTGGCCTGGGGGCCAGGCATGCACCCAGAGAGGGTGGCATTGGCAGACTGAGCAACCACACAACTGGGTATGTGAGTTTGAGGACCAGGATCAGCAGAGGAGAAGGGTTGAGGGGCAAATGTGAAGCTGAAGGGGTGGGATGGGGGCCTGGATATAATAAGGGCACAACTTTACCATCACGGAGACCTGAATGAAGTCCTGGCCTCCCCCTTCCTAGCCATGCAGCCGTCAGTACATCATTTAGCCTTCCTAAACTCCACTTTCCTTGACTGGAAAATAGAGAAAACAGGGCTTAGGGAGTAGTAAATAAGGTGGCACATGCAAATCCCAGAGCCCAACACACAGCAGCAGCTCCATAAACGTTGGCTGCTACTTTTATTCATTACTGAGTGGACATCAGTAGTCACCTACCATGGCAATTTGACAGAGTCCTCTCTGACCTCTTGACCTAGTTCAGGTCCTCTTGTCCTGTATGTTTATAGAGCTGTCTTCTGCCTCTTTTCTAAGGCTCATTACCTTGCTCTATGTCTACCTCCACCTCCAGGACATCTGCTCCAACACTGCAGGGAGCAGGAGGCCCTTCTTCTCCACTGTCTTGCCCCAGTTCCCAGCACAGTGCCTGGCACATAGCAGGTGCTCAATAAAGATTGCTGAATGAATTTTGCTGCCATACAGTGTTAAGGGCCATGACAGGGATATGCACAGAGGGCTGTGGGGTCCCAGTGGAGGTGGGAGGCAGAGTGTGAAGTGTAAGAGTCATAGAGGGGTCTATGAGCTGAATTGTGTCACCCACAAAATGTATGTATTGAAGTCCTAACTCCCAGTACCTCATAATGTAACTGTATTTGAAGATAAGTTCCTTAAAGAGGTAATTAAGTTAAAAGGAGGTCTTTAGGGTAACCAGGAAACTCTTCCTTATAAGAAGAAATTTAAACAGACACACACAGCACAGAGGAAACGCCAGATGAGGACACTGCAAGAAGGCAGCCGTCTGCAAGTCAAGGAGAAAGACCTCAGAAGACACCAAATCTGCCGACACCTTGATTGTGGACTTCCAGCTTCCAGAACTATGAGAAAATAAGTTTCTATGTATAAGCTGCCCAGCCTGTGGTATTTTGTTATGGAAGCCCAAGCTGTTTAATACAAAGGGCTTCCTGGGAGAGATGGCTCTGAGCTGAATCTTCAAAATGAGACAGAGAGAAGAGAGTCCAGGCAGAGGTAACAGCAAGACCATGTGTGTCAGAAACCAGCTAGGCAGCCTGAGCTGGAGGCTCAAGTCAGGGAGTGACAGGAGAAGAGATCAGAGATCAGCAGAAGCCCCATGGTAAACAGCCTCAAATTCCAGGCCTGAAAGACTTTAGCCTGAGATTCTTGAGCTATTTTTTTCCTGAACCTAATCACTTGATGTGTATTAACTCATTGAATCCTACAAGAATCCTGGGGATGTTCATTATCATCTCCATTAACAGTTGTGGAAACTGAGGCAGAGGGAATTTAGGGAAATTACCAAAAACCACACAGCGTAAGTGACAGAGAAGGGAGTCGAACCAGGGTGCTGAGGGTCTGAAACCCATGTTCCTAGCTACTACACTGTTCTTCAGCAAGGGAGGGATAAAGTCAGATTTTATTTTAGAAAGAGTCCTCTCATGACAGCTGTCTTGGTCCATTTTGTGTGGCTATAACAGAATACCTGAGACTGGGTCAATTTATAAAGAAAAAAGCTTTATTCAGCTCATGATTCTAGTGGCTGGAAAGTCCAAGAGCATGGCACTGGCATCTGCTCAGCTTCTGGTGAGGTGCTATGTCAAGACGTGGTGGAGAAACAGAAAGGCATGTGCAAAGAAAAAGCAAACATGAGGAGGAATCTCACTTTAGAACAACCTCCTCTCACCGTAACTAATTCAGTCCTGTGATGGTGAGAACTCACTCCCACAAGACAGCATTAATCTATTCATGGAGGATCTGCTCCTATGACACAAGCACCTCCCAGTAGGGCCCACCTTCCAACACCACCACAATGCAATCAAATTTCAGCATGAGTTTCAGAGGGGACAAACCTTATTCAAACCACAACACCAGTCCAGAAAGTCGATTTGGAACATAAAACTTGAGCCTGGTGATAGGTGATAGGTGATAGGTTTAGAAGCAAGTGACTAGAGTCCAGTGAAGAATGATGCGGTAGCCTTGACCACATCTACCAGGTCATGCTTAGCTGCACAACATTAGTGTGGCAACCTCTCTTGATTCAAATAGCAATGTGTCAAATTCCTGTGTTGACTTAGATCAAAACTACTGGGGAAAGTAGTGTAGGAAGCCCCCAAGCAAGTGATTAGGGGCTGATACTTCCCAGAGGACAAATGTGCGTCTCAGGAGTGCTGTTGATGAAGACTCAGACTTCGGGCAAATGCTAGAAAAGGCCTATGTCACAAGGAAGTGACATCAGGAGACAGCGCAGCAGGAGCAGGAGGAGTAGAGACCCTCAGAAGCAAGGACCCATGGAACCTGAAGACCATGGGACCAGGCAAGAAAGAAGAGAACAGAAACCACCAACCCTGTGACACTTCAATGGAGGAGTTTTCACTGGTTGCCTGGAGAGGAAACTTTGAAAATTTGTATACAAACTTCATTCCATCATTCATGTATATTTATTTAGCAGCTTCTACATGCTTTGTTATGTATTGGTGCCTCGGTGGTGGACAAAACAGACATGGTCCCTGTCCACATGGAAATTACATTCTCACAGCACCCTGTATCAGTCAGGATTATTAATGTTGGCCACCGCTGTAAACAAACCCCCAAACCTCAATGGCTTAACACAATAAACATTTATCTCTTCTCTGTCTTGTAGCTATGCTGTCTGGAACAGGCAGTCGCCTGGGTCACCTCTTTATGGGAAGACAGGGATGGAGGAGTCACATTAGCTCTTGGCCACCTCAGCCTGGAAATGACACACTGATATGTTTTGAATGTCTTGTTGCTTCCAAATTTTATGTTGAAATGTGACGGCCAATGTTGAAAGTGGGTCCATTGGGAGGTGTTTGGGTCATGGGAGTGGATCCTTCATGAACCACTTGCTGCTGTCCTTACAGTAATGAGTGAGTTCTCATTCTATGAGTTCACCCATTCTATGGTTGTTTAAAAGAGGCTGGCATCTCCTCCCTCTCTTTCTCAGTCCCTCTCTCACCATGTGACATGTGGGCTCCCCTTCACCTTCTGCCATAATTGTGAAGCCCTTACTAGAAGTAGATGTCAGCACTATACTTGATATACAGCCTGCAGAACTGTGAGCCAAATAAACCTCTTTTCTTTATAAGTTTCCCAGCCTTGGGTATTCCTTTATAGCAATGCAAATGAACTAACACACACATATTACTTCTGCTCACAGTCCATTGGTCAGAACTAGTCACATGGTATGAACATAAGTGCAAAACAGACTGGGAACTGCAGGGCAGCATGTGGACTATTTGGCAAATAATGTCTTGGCCAAAGGCTCCATTGACTATCTTTCAAAGTTGTATTTAATTAGTCTGCAATTTCCTGTATGGTGAATTGTCAACTGCCCTCTTCTCACAGGTTGATTCCACCTTTCTCAAGAAGCCATTCAGTCAATGCCTAAAGCTCTGGGTCCAAGAACTCTTACAGGTCACACAACATGAAGCCAAATGGAGAGGGATAGTCCCTCAGGGCCACAGTCAGGATTCTGGAGCCCAGAAAGGGTCCAGCCAGAAAGACAACCCCTTAAAGAATTTCACCTCAAAAGAATTAACTATTGCCCTGGGGGACAGATAATTTGAACACCACCTTTCCCCTCGATGTGACAGGAACAGAAAAGAGAAACAAGGTTGGGGTGAGAGCCGGCATCTCCAAGCAAAACCTCATTAGTGGGAAGAAGTGGGTGTTAGCTTTGAGTGAGGTGTTGGATGAGTGACTGAGTGGCCAGGCTTGGAGCCTGCATTAAATGTGACAGCAAGCAAATGAGGAGACATGGCCAGCCCATCACATCTCCTCACCTGAGGGGTGTTAACATCTCTGAGTGACCAGGGCCACCTTCCCAGGAGGCTTCAGCAACCAGAAAACTGAAGGGCACAAAGTCATGGGCCTGGACAGGACCCCAGAGCAGTTTCCACAACTTAAAAATGGCCCATGCTCCTGCAAAGCTCTCACATTCATTACCTGTCTTAATTACCCCAGGGACCTGTGTGTGTGTTGGAGAAGAGGAGAGAACATTCTTGTTAACCCCAAGTGTCAGGAGAGAAAACTGAGCTACAGAGAGTGTACTGCCTGGTCTAAGGTCACACAACTGGTGCATGGAGCAGTGAGTGTGGTCTCTGCTAGCTTTCACATTGCCATCCCTCTCCAGGAACAGAGGAGAAATGACAAGTGGACTGAAGTCGGTCAGTGTCAGCAAGCCCTGCTCTGTCCTTACCAGATATTGTTCTGCTACGTGATTAAAGGGTAGCCTTACCAGCCCCCTGTAACTGCATCAGTCAGAACAGGCTGGCTCTGCCACGTAACAAACAGCCCCAAATCAACAAAGGTCTGTTACTCAGGCTTCCTGTCCATTGAAGCTCAGATGAGGCTCTGTCCATGTGGTCCTCACTCAGGGACTTGGCCAATGAGTGGCCACTGTCTGGTACCTTGCCAGTCACTGTGGCAGATGAATGAGAACTCTGAGGGGTCTCAGTCACAACAATATCCAGCTCGGAACTGGCAGGCATCACTTTCACTCACAACAAATAGGCCAGAATTATTTGTTCCACTTCTCTCCCCACAACCACAGGGACCGGGAAGTCGATCCTGCCTTGTGCCAGGAAGAAGTGTGAGCTGGAGCAGTGGGCAAGTGATGCTAAAGGCCTCCCCATCCAGCTTTCCAGCACAGGTGATGGAGAGGATGATGGCACCTTTGGGCAAGTCCCAGAACCATGGAGGAGAAGCACAGTTGAAGGGATAGAGAGAGACAATGCCCCGTATTGAAAAATTGCTGCCTGTGGGCCCTACATATGCATACGTAACATGCAGCCAAGTATCCACGCAGAATTTTACATATACATAAGTAATGTGCATATATATAAAGCATACCCACATTGTCTAATTTAAACATCACAAGAAATTTATGGGGCAGGTGGTCCCCCATTTTACAAATTGATTTGCACACAAATAGTTATGGATCATCTATTGTGTGCCAAGCTGTGCCCTAGATGCCAGGGAAATAGCAATGAGCAAAACTAACCAAAACCTTGTCCTTATTGAGCTTACACTTTAGTTAGTGCAGGGTGTGGATAAAAACCAGATCAACAAACGCATATATGACACAATCCTGGAGCAGGACATGTGCCGGGACAGGAATGAGGCAGAGTGAATGAGGGAGCCATGGGAGGCTGCAGGGTGCAGAGGGAGGGCAGCCCCTGAGGAGGAAGCATCTGAGTAGAATTAACGGATGAGTCATGTGGGTCTGAGGTGGACAAGCATCCCAGGCAGAGGGAAGAGTATGTGCCAAGTCCCTGGGGTGGGAATGTGTGGAGCCTGGCCCAGGATGGCCAGGAGGCCTGTGAGGCTGGAGCAGAGTGAGGAGGACATAGTTAGACAGGAGGTCAGAGAGATGGGGATCAGATCAGGCCAAGGCCTTGGAAAGGCCCCAGGAGAGGCCTTAGATCTCATCTGTAGTGAGGTGACCCGGAAGGGTGAGGTGACCCGGAAGGGTGAATAAGGAGTGAGGTGAACAAGTGATTTCCACCCTCTGTGCCTCAGTTTCCTCATCCTCTGGGGTGACATTGCACCTGCTTCATGTGATGTTCAGTTGAGGAAGAGCATGGGAAACACTCAGCACAGGGGCCAGCACACCAAACGCTCAGTGCAGGATGGCTGCTGGGTTCGAGTCCCCACGACATTTGTTTCACAATTGCGCCCAAGTGGCTCTCTAGCTATTCCTGACCATGTCTTCCATCCTCCGTCTTTCAGAATGACTCCCTTAGATGCCCAGGCAGGATCTAATACCACTGAGTGCCATGTAAATGTCACTATTTTGAGGTTGATACAGATAAGCCTGAGGCCCGAGACTCTTAAACGCAGCAGCAGCACAGACACTTCAGGAGACTGGCGCCATGCCATCTGCTAATGCCTATCTCCCAGGCTGGTGGCCTGGGGTGGCCAGGCTGTTCTGAACAATGACACACACCTGTTAACAAGAGGTCTGGAGACAAAGTGTGCACAGACAAGCCTGAGCAACCTGCCAAAGTGGAGTGCAAGTGAGGACCCAAGAAAACGAGGGCTGATCTAGGCAAAGCAGCAGCCGTCAGGGCATGTTCACCAGGACTCACTGGAACGGCCAGGGCAAAAATGTCCATATGGGCTAGTAGTGGTTGCCACCCTGAGCTCCAGATGCTCCCATACTGCCCCAGCCCCTCTCCTGGTGCCCTCCCCAGCTCTTCACAGTCCAGCACCCAGAGAATTTATTTCCCACCCTGCTCTGGCAGCCTCCCTTCTGACTGGTCAGTGCATTTGATCTACTGCTTGATAAAAATGTTAAATCTCATGCCTACTAAAAAGGCTATTTTTGTCAACTTGACACCCACTTCTCTTTTCTCTGGAGTTATGGCTCCTCCATTTGGGGAACGTCACCCCCTCCTAGGTCCTTGTGGTTTGAGTTCCAAGAGGTGGGCTGAAGGCCTCAGCCTGGCCAATTAGAGCATCCTATTCCTCTGGCCTTAGTACTTAGCTTAGGCATGGGCACATGACTTAGCACTAACCAGTGAAATTCTATTCTAAGACTTTTGGAATTACTGGGCTAGTGAAGCTCTACCTTCTCCTGCAATTTCTAGAGGCCACCAGGAAGAGCAGGCCTGCCTGGTAGACAAGTGAGGAGAAAAGCAGAGACAAGTTACAGAGAGAGGTGGAATCCTGAAGACCTCATTTGAGCACCTAGATTCAGCCATACCTGAAATTCCTCTGGACTTTTTACTTAATAAGCCTATAGTTCTGCTTCTGCATTTCTTTCCCTTATAATAAAAAGGGTCCTAATTGATACAGTTATTATCCCCATAAATTATGGTTTCCATGAAGTAACATATCGATCGTCACATACCTGGTCACACACAGGCACGTAAGCTCAAATTCTGCTGTCTCTAATGGTGATGGTCTTTGAGGAAAACTCTAAGAGCTAATAGGGCTCAAGGAAGCCATATAACAGACCCTGCCCAAGGTGCAATTTGTATAGTCTGAAATGACTCAGTGAGGCAATCTAATTTGAGAGGTCCAAATTGCAGGCAATCTCCACAGTTTCCTGGAATCCTCATTGCTCACCTCCCAGGGCCAGTCTGTCCCCAGACTATGACACTCCTGTTATCAGGCTTGGCAGGACACAAGCTGTTGCTGCAACTGCCTGGCCAAACTGGCAACAACATATGAAAGGTAATTTTCCTCCCTCTCACTTCCTGGGGAGCAGCCCCTCAGCTGCCATCAGAGTTGTTTGGTGGGGAGCGGGGATTCTCTGGGAAGCCCGCAGCTCAAATGAACCTTGACAGGTAACCCTTCTCCAAAGCAGCAGGTGAGTCGTGATTAGCGCTGCCAGCTGGAGAAGAAGTGGCCTGGGGAAGAAGTCTCCACCAACTCCCCAGTTAGGACTCTGACCTGGAAATTGTTTGAACTAGTGCAGATGAGGGGAGGCCTCCAGGTACTAGGAGATCCTCCTGTGATGACAGCCAGGATCCACCACCAAAAGGCCCTTCTAGATTGATCTTTGCGCATGGATTGAGGGTAAAAAGGTCAAGGTGAAGCAGAGGCCATGATCCCTAATGATCCTATCATCTGTCTCTCCTTCTACATGATCCGGAAATGTCTCATTGAAGACATTGAAGGTGGGAAATATCTCATTCACTGTGCCTCGTCAAGGCCTACACAGTGCTGGCAACTAGGAGAGGCATGTTACATGGTTTTTGATGATTGAATAAATGAAAAAAAATTGAGAAGCCCTCACTTCACAGGTGGGGAAACAGAGGTCAACAGAAAACTCAGTTCATTTGTAGTCTGGATTTTGCAACAGCCACCACCAGCTGTAAAGAAAGTGTGTAGGGTGACCATATGATCCACTTTGCCCAGGACAGTCTAGTTTATGCCTACTATTATCCTAGTGTAGGCATTAATTGTACTCCTTTTGCTCTCAAAAGTGGCCTCATTTGGACAATTTTTCCAGGATAACAGGGGGTTTGGGGTGGGCAGGAGTGGTCTCTGGAGTGGAAGGGGAAGCTCCACTAACTGGTCAGCAGAAAATACCTAAAGCTCACATTCTTCCATTTGATCCTCACAACAACCCTCGTCTTAGGTGCTTTTTCCCACTCCCTGGGCTTTCAGGTGTTAATGGATGCTCCATGACAAAGACATGCCATGGCCAAGTACATTTTGGAAAGACTGGATTAAAGAACAATTAACTGGCAAACTGGTTTCCTTGCTACAGACTTTCTCAATGCCTTAAAATGTTAGTACGAGCAACAAGAATAAAGAAAAGATACTCCCCTGATACCACAACTCCAGAAAGAAGGAGTTCATTGGGGAATAAATCTTCATACTATCTCCCTTTCATTTATTTTCTTACCCAGACAAGTAGTTTACCCGCCTCAGAATGTAATTGAGTTAGCTGGGGAGAGGGGAGCCCACACACAAGCATCTAAAGAGTAGAAGCTCAAAATAGATGGTTTTTTGCTCAGTCGAGCAAGGCGGGGTTTTTGGCTCAGAGCTTAGTGTGAGGTGTATGGAGGTGGGGAGGGAAGTACAGTCACAAGAAGGAGATGGAAAAATTTAGCAGGAAAAGAAAACCAGGGTAAGAGTGATCAGGAGACCCAGCCCTAGGGAATTTGTAGACCCCATAGAGAGTCCCCTGGACATTGCACAGTGCCTGAGATGGGGCTCAAGCCAGTTTATAAGACATGAAAAGAGACAGTGACACCAGGAATCCAGAGGACTTGGGACACCTCAGCTGGAGACATCTGAGGCCTTGGTGTTCTGTAATTTGGTTGTGCGTCTTCAGTGTTACAATGGTAGGCTGGGTTTTTGTTCCCAACTCTTCATTCCCTTCCTGCCTCTCCCATATGCCCTTGCAGAGCACTGGAACAGGCAGGGTACGGTTGCCTGTCCCTGATCTTGGACTTGCTTTGCTCAGTGTAACACTGATAGAAGTGGCAGTTACGGCTCCAAACTGAGGCCTTAAGAAGTAAGGGGGCCCTTGGGAGTCAAGAGTGTTGGAGAAAAGCACAGGGAAGGGGGAGCTTGAGAAAACCATCCAATAAAGTTGTGCATGAAGACTGGATCCACCCGCAAGTTATGCACGTATGGAACTGACCCAAAACAGCTCACTAAATAAAGGCTCTGAGAACTGAACTAGAATGTAGTGTGTCCTGGGAGACACACACAGGGAATATCCCAATAGTACTGAAAAGTCTTTAAAAACTAAACTGAAGTTGAAACCACAGCCCACTAAAGTAGATCAGTCCTTGTGCCCTGGGCCTTATAAGGTTGACAGTATGTTTTTAAAAAATGCCAAAGTGCCCTATCCAACCAACAACAGATACAACATATATACAGCTTCAGGAAAAAGTCCTCCCCTACAAAAGTAAATTCAAAAAATTGGATGAACAGATATGTGTATTAATGTAAGGATATGGGAAACATGAAAAAGCACTCTGATTCATAAAGCAAATATTCCTAGATCTAAAGCGAGAGATACACTCCAATACAATCACAGTGGGGGACTTCAATATCCCACGCTCAGCATTAGACAGACCATTGAAACAAAAAAATCAACAGAGAATCATTGGATTTATACTGGACTTCAGACCAAATAGACCTAACAGATATTTACAGAACATTTGATCCAACTACAGAATATCGAAATCAATGTAAATAGGAACTTTGGAAACTATACAAATACATGGAAATTAAACAACATGCTCCATTGGGTCAATGAAGAAATTAAGATGGAAATCAAAAAAATTCTTGAAACAAATGGAAATGGGAACACAACATGCCAAAACCTGTGGGATTCAGCAAAAGCAGTACTAAGAGAGACTGCTGCCTGTTCATAGCAGGCAACACCAACATCAAAAAAGTAGAAATATTTCAAATAAACAACCTAACAATGCTCCTCAAGGAACTAGAAAAGCAAGAACAAATCAAACCCAAAATTAGCAGAAGGAAATTAATAATAAAGATCAGAGTAGAGCTAAATAAAATAGAGACTAAGAAACAATACAAAGGATCAGCAAAACAAAAAACTGGTTATTCAAAAAGATAAACAAAATTGATAAACCGCTAGCTAGACTAATCAAGAAAAGAACCAAATAAACAAAATCAAGAATGAAAAAGGAGGCATTGCAACTGATACCATGAAATTCAAAAGACCACCAGAGACTATTACAAAAAACTATACATTGGCAAACTGGAACCTAGAGGAAATAAATAAATTCATGGAATATATAACCTACCAGGATTAAACCCAGAAGAAATAGAAAACCTGAAGAGACCAATTATGAGTAGTGAGGTTGAATCAGTAATAAAAGCCTCTCAACAAAGAAATGCCCATGATTAGACTAATTTAAAGTCAAATTGTACCAAACATATAAAGCAGAACAAATACCAATCCTCTGGAAACTATTACAAAAAAGTTGAATTGGAGATAACTCTTCCTAACTCATTCTACAAGGCCAGCGTTACCCTGATACCAAAACCAGACAAGAACACAACAAAAGAAAATGACAGGCCAATATCTTTGATGAACATAGAAACAAACTCCTCAATAAAATACCAGCAAGTCAAATCCAACAGCACATCAAAAAGATAATAGAACATGATCAAGTGGGATTTATCCCAGGAATGCAAAGATTATTCAACATACACAAATCAATAAACATAATATATCACATCAACAGAATGAAGGACAAAAATCATATGATCATCTCAATAGATGCAGAAAAAGCATTTGATGAAATTTAACATCTCTTCATATAAAAACTCTCAATGAACTATGAACAGAGTATCATATTGAAAGGGGAAAAGCTGAAAGCCTTTCCTCGGGGATCTGGAACAAGAAAAGGATGCCTGCTTTCGCCATTCCTATTCAACATAATACTGGAAGTCCTAGCCAGAGCAATCAGGCAAGAGAAAGAAATAAAAGGCATCCAAGTTGGAAAAGAAGAAGTCAAATTGTTCCCTTTTGCTGATAATATGATCTTATGTTGAGAAAAACCTAAACTCCACTAAAACACATCCTACATTTGATCAATAAATTCAGTAAAGCTGTAGGATACAAAATCAACATACAAAAATCAATAGTGTTTCTATATACCAATGATGAACTAGATAGGAGAGAAATCTAGAATGCAATCCCATTTACAATAGCTACCAAAAAAATAAAATACCTAGAAATAAACTTTACCAAAGAGGTAAAAGATTTCTACAAGGAAAACTACAAAACACTGATGCAAGAAATTAAAGAAGACACAAACAAACGGAAAGATATCTCATGCTTAGGAATCAGAAGAATTAATATCATTAAAAAGGCCACACAGGCCAGGTGTGGTGGCTCATGCCTATAATCCCAGCATTTTGGGAGGCTGTGGCGGGCAGATCATGATGTCAGGAGATTGAGACCATCCTGGCCAACATGGTGAAACCCCATCTCTACTAAAAATACAAAAATTAGCCGGGTGTGGTGGCGCATGCCTGTAATCCCAGCTACTCGGGAAGCTGAGGCAGGAGAATCACTTGAACCAGGGAGTCAGAGGTTGCAGTGAGCCAAGATCATGCCACTGCACTCCAGCTTGGCAACAGAGCGAGACTCCATCTAAAAAAAAAAAAAAAAGCCATACTGTTCAAAGCAATCTACAGATTCAATGCAATCCCTATCAAAATATCAATGTCATTTTTCACAGAATTAGAAGAAATAATCTTGAAATTCAAATGGAACCAAAAAAAGAGCCCACTAGCCAAAGCAATCCTGAGCAAAAGGGGAAAAATCTGGAGCTACCACACTACCTGACTTCAAAACACATTACAAGGCTATAGTAACCAAAACAGCATAGTATTGGTATGAAAATAGACACACAGACCAATGGAACAAAATAGTTCAGAAATAAATCCACATATTTGCAGGCAACTGATTTTTAATAAAGGTGCCAAGAACATACACTGGGGAAAGGACGCCCTCTTTAATAAATGTTACAGGGAAATTGGATATCCATATGCAAAAGAATGAGACTAGATTCCCTATCTCTCCCCATATACAAAAGTCAACTTAAGATAGATTAAAGACTTAAATGTAAGACCCGAAGCTATTCAACTGCTAGAAAAGAAAACATGTGGAAAACACTTCAAGACATTGTTCTAGTCAAAGATTTCTTATTAAGACCTCAAAAGCACAGACAACTATAACAAAAATAAACAAATGAGACTATATTAAACTAAAAAGTGTCTTCACAGCAAAGGAAACAATTGACAGACTGAAGAGATAACCCGTTGAAGAAAATATTTGCAAATTATTCACTCAACAAAAGACTAATATCTAGAATTTACAAAGAACTCGAACAACTCAACAATAAAAAAAGCAAATAATTCCATTAAAAAGTGGGTGAAGGACATGAGCAGATATTTCTCAAAATAAGACATACAAATGGCCAACGTGAATATTTTAAAATGCTCAACAGCACTAGTCATCAGGGAAATGCGAATCAAAACCACAGTGAGATATCATCTTATCCCAGTTAGAATGGCAACTACCAAAAGACAAAAAATAACAGATGTTGATGAGGATGTGGAGAAAAGGGAACTCTTATACAGCGTTGGTGGAAGTGTAAATTAGTACAACCACTATGGAAAACAACATGGATATTTCTCAAAAAGCTAAAAATAGAACTACTACATAATCCAGCAATGCCACTACTGGATATTTATCCAAAGGGAAAGAAATCTGTATGTCAAAGGGATACCTGCACTTGCGTGTTTATGGCAGCATTATTCACAGTAGCAAAGATATGGACTCAACCTAAGTGTCCATTGACAGACAGTTGAATAAAGAAAATGTGGTATAGATAACAGAATGGAATACTAGTCAACCATAAAAAAGAATGAAATCCCATCATTTGCAGCAACATGGATGGAACTGGAGGTCATTATGTTAAGTGAAATAAGCCAGGCACAGAAAGGCAGATACCACATGTTCTCACTCATATGTGGGGGCTAAAAAAGTTGTTCTCATGGAGATAGAGAGTAGAATGATAGATACGAGAACGGAAAGTGTGTGTGGGTGGGAGGGGGCGATAACGAGAGGTTGATTGGTGAGTACAAACATATAATTATAGAAGAAATAATCCCCAACATTCAAAAGCAGAATAGGGTGGCTACAGTTAGCAACAATGTATTGTATATTTCAAAGGAGCTGGAAGAAAGGATTTGAAATGTTACCAACACATAGAAATGATAAATACTCAAGATAATGGATACAGCAAATACCCTGACTTGATCATTACACATTCTATGCATGTAACAAATACTCACAGGTATACTATAAAAATGTAAAATATTTTGTATCAATCAATATAAATAAATAAATAAATGTGCTGAGTGAAAGAAGCTAGACTCATAACACCCCATACTATATGATTCCACTTGTATGACATTCCGGAAAAGGCAAAACTATAGGCATAGAGAACAGATCAGTGATTGACAAGGCTTAGCGGCAGGGAAACAGTGTAACCAGAAAGGGGCAGCATGGGAAACCTGGGGGGTGATAGCACCATTCTGTGTCCTGATTCTAGTGGCAGTTACAGGAATGCATGCATGTGTTAAAACTCATAGACCAGGAGGTAGGGAGCTAGGGGAGGAGGAGCATTAGGACAAACAGTTAATGCATGCAGGGCTTAAAACCTAGATTACGGGCTGATAGGTGTAGCAAACCACCATGGCACATGTATACCTATGTAAAAAACCTACATATTCTGCACTTGTATCCTGGAACTTAAAGTAAAATTTAAAAAAAAAAAAAAAAACCTCATAGACATGCACGCCGAAAAAGGTGGATTTTGTATGTAAATTTAAAATGTTTTTAAAGACAAAATAATGTTTGAAAAGGAGTCATTGAATGTTCCTCTTCACCCCTCTGGTGCTCCTGTCATTCGTTGTGTATGAAGAGCTGCTGATTCAAGGAGAGAACTGAGGACAGACCTAGAACCTCCTGTACCCTGGAGCAAAGCTGCTTCACCCGCCCTGGGAAACCAACCATGAGCAAGAGAAATACACGTTGGCTATTGAATCCATTGGATTTTGAGAAGGCTAATTATGGAGCAAAAAACTAATAAAGTTATGCAAACTGACTTGATCATAGAATCATCTTCTGGAAAACACCTGTTAGCATCTCTCAGAATGCAGCATTCCTTGGAACCTGCTGTTCTGGGCAGCTTATTCTCCCAGAGAAGTGGTAGCTGACTCCAGGCCAGAATCGGTTCTCCTTGTGTGCAGTACAGGAATCTTTTCTCCATGAGCCCAGTGCATGGAGGCTGGCTGCTTCCCTCAACTCCCAGGCCAAGTCCTGGGCCTTGGTGGCCTTGGTGATGCTGACCAAAGGTGGGCAGTTAGGGGCTCTATTCTCCAGGAATTCAGGGATCAGAACTGGGAGGTAGGGGAGGGGAGAAAGGCTGGCTCCTCAGGCCCTTCCTTGGCCATCTTTTTGCTGTGTGACCTTGAACAGGTCTCTATCAACTTCTCTGAGCCTCGGTCTCACCAGCTCTGAAACTGGGACAATTGTGTATGGTGAGAACAGAGTGAGATGAGGCAGGTGGGTGTGAGGGCTCCTCTGGCTGGGGTTCAGGAAAGCTTCATGGAGGAAGCTGAATCTGAGCCAGGCCCCGAAGCACACTGGGCAGGGAATAAAAACTTCTTGGTACTATGGGCAGAGGGGCCCAGCAGGCAGGAAAAGCATTTCTCTTGAGCTCGGCAGGGAGGGACTAGGAGCAGCCAGGGAATCAATGAAGATATCAACATGGCCCAGTGTGGGTCCAGCACTTGTCATGTGTAGACCGTGACCTCATCCGCTGCTCACAGCAGCCCCATGAAGCAAGGGTCACACGTGGGGAAACTGAGGCTCAGATAAAGGAAGTCCAGGTTTGAAATCTGAACTCAGGCCTGATTGTCTCTAAGTCACAGCCCTTTGATACGAAGTCTAAGGATCTTTCCATTCTTACAGAAATTGTCAATTGGCAGCCTTGAGCAGAATACTGCTCCCAAGATGAAATTCGTTTGACGCCCACCATGTAATAAACACCTAGAAATTTCAAAAAATCAAGATCTCCAATTTCTCTCTTGAAAATCAGGAAATTGGGGCCCTGCATTCTAACAGTCCCACATGGCCACAATTACCAAGAGCCAAGCTCATCTTCAAGAGCATCTCAGGCTTCGGAGCCAAACGCCTGGGTGACCTTGGGCAAGTGACAACCCCTGGGCCCCAGTGGCGTCATCTGTATGATGGGTATATCACCAGCTCCTACCACACAGGGGTGTCCTGAGCAATAAGTGGGTTTAACACAGGGGAAATCCTTAGAGTGAGGCAGCTCACAGCAAGAGCGTCCCTGGACTCCCTCCTGTCCTCCTCCAATGGGACCTGCCCTCTCCCACTGGCCGCGGTCCCCTCCTCTGCGTGTTATCCGCACTGCCTTCACCCCTCACTCATTTAGATGACCTGCCCACCCCCACCCGCCAGCCACTAGTTTGTGACCCCTGCACTTCCAGGGCTACTTCCCAGCCCAACAGGAGAAAGATTTTGGCAAGACGCATCTATGAGTCAGAAGTATCCAGGCCAGAATGTTCCCAACATGAGTTCCAACCTAGATTCTGCCTTCAGTCTGTGTGTCAGAGACTGCCCGCCTGCATCTGGGGTGTTCTCACCAACCCATACGTGCCTGTTCACAGGTGGCAGGGAGGCCCCCAGCGTCCTGGGATCAGGAGAAGGGTCTCAAAGGAGCAGAGGCCCTGGGAGTACCCACCTATATCCTGGGGTGATATCACCGTGACCATAAGGACAGGCATGACATCTCCTACCTCCTGGCACCCAGGGCATCTCGAAGCTCCCTGCTGCTCCCCCTGTGTTGTGTCCAGGCCGCCTCTGAGCTCTCACCAGGAGCTCCAGGCCAGGGGAGGAAAAGGAGCCCCTGCTTCACTATCCAGAAAAACATCTGTCTGTCACCACCAACAGGATGGTGTGAACAGTCCGCTAGCTCCCATAGACTGTCACTGGAGCCAAGCAGGGGGCCTGGGTGAACTTGGAGAGAGAGAGAAAGATTGATTTTCAGATTATGTCCCAATCCATAGCTGTCAAGGAAGAAAAAAGACCTAAACAATCGTGAAATTAAATCAAATGAGTTTCTGGATGCTGAGTAGTTTCTCCCCCCTCCAATGGATGCCTTCCGCCTGTCCCTAGGGAAGGGACGATGAACGAGCTTACTGTGTGTTTGTTCACTCACTGGTCACTCTGATCATCCGTGCATCTCTGCAGTCAGCAGAGATTCACTGTGGTCCTACTGTGTGTCCAGCTCTGCGCTTGGTGCTAAGAATCTAAGAATGAACAGAACAAACGCCAGCCCTTCCTCTGGGATCCACCAACCGGCAGGAATGAGCAGTTACCACTCAGGATAAAGTGCTGTGCTGGGGGAAGCACAGGGCCCTGGAGGATAGTCCAAAGGACGGGAGAAGACAGGAGGACTTCCTGGAGGAGGCTGAGCTCAGCACTTTGAAGACCAGTGAGCCTGGCCAAGTCTGGGCCAGCTAATGGAGGCCTCGAGGAGCAAGTTGTCAGGATTTTGGACTTTGTTCTGAGGGCAATGGAGAATCACTGGATGGCTTTTGTTGGTAGAGTGACATGATTAGATTTGTGTCAAATCTTCACTGTAGCTGCTGTGGGGAGAATGGTTTGGTGGAGAGCAGCACAGGACGTGGAGCGGACAGACTGGAGCATCTGCATCCTTCAGGTGAGAGGTGATGGCAGCCTGAATTCAAGTATGTAAAATTCCCAGCACAAAGATGCACGCACCGCCCAGAGGCGATCAGCACAGGGCAGTGAACAGCCACTGCATGTGAAAAGCACTCCCTCTGTCCCTTCCTGTCTTCCCTCAAAAGCCCCCTAGGTACGGCCCCTCCTGGCCACCCCTCTTAAAGCTGCAGTGGCTCCCCCAGCTCCTCCAATCCCCCTTATCTTGCTCTTATCCCCTTCAAACATGCAATATAATTTACTTGTTTATTGTGCGTACATAATAAACACAAGACAGAGGAATGTAAACTCCAGGTCAGTGAAGACATTGTTGGGATTATTTGTCCTCTGGTGCATCCCTAGCACCTAAAATGGTGCCTGCACATAGTAGGTGCTCAATAAATATTTATTGAATGAATGACCATTGGCTGGTGGTCACTATCATCATCATCACCCACCAGAAATGTGAGGTCCTCTTCGGACCCGTGCTGGAGCTCAGGGAGTGGGTGTCACCTTCCTCACTGCCACTGGGGGTCAGTGGTAGAAGGTGTTTGCAGCTCCAGGTGGGAGGGGACAGCCAAGTAGGCGGTTTTAGGACCAGGGACACAATTGGGTGGAGGAGAATGAGTGTCAAAGGAATGCACCCAAGGGAGAGGAAGGGGAGTGTGTGGCCAAGCTGAGAACAGCTGCATAGCTGATGGAGCTGGGGGGTTCAGGGAGGTACTAGGTCTAAGTAATGCCCAGAGTAAGAAAGAGGCTGAAGAGCAGGGCCTGGAGCCAGGCCAGGTCACAGATGGGGCTGCGTTAGCCCGCAGGAAACATTCTGCTCCCCTGCTGGGTCTTCAACCCGCCCTGTGCCAGGATATGGGGTGAAGGGCTGCCGTCAACCTGCACAGGAGACTCAGGCTCTAGCCTTCTCCCAACCTCCTCCCCTTCCTGACATCTCCCTCACCTGGCACTGGTCTGGGCATGAGAGTGGGCCAGGGGCACTGAGCACATCACCCTCTTCAGACTTCCAGACTGTCCAGGCCAGCCAGGCGTTTGGGAAACCCTTGTGTGCCCACCATGGTACCTGTAAGGAAATTGAGGCCCAGAAAGGGCAAGGGGAGGCCCAGAAAGGGCAAGGGAAACCCCAGGCCACACAATAGTTTGTTTTTCTCCCTCTGTCTTTCCTGCCTCTGAAGAGTGGATGAGCCTGGACAGGAGGTCAGGAGGCCTAGACTCTCATCCTGCCCTGTGTCCCTGCCCCTGTGCCATTGGGCAAGTCATTATGCCAGCCTCAATTTCCCCATCTGTAAATTGAGTCCAAGAGGACTCACCTTGCTTCCTGTGCACCCGTACAAAGCCACATCCTCCAGCTTCTGCTTGCACTGTTTTGAACTGAACAGAACATACCTCCTATTTCTCCTTTGCTGGAGGGGAGGGTAACTCAGATTTACTGAGAGACTCCTACACACCAGGCTCTTTAACCTACATTCCCTTACTTCTTATGACAGTCTCAGGAAGATTCCCCATTTTACAGATAGAGAAACTGAGGCTTGGAGATATGAAGAAACCTACCCAGCAACACAAACCTGGTGGGTGGCAGAATGGGGATTTAAACCCAGCTCCACATGAGATCAGCCCTACTGTTCATTCTGCACCCACAGCCTCAGTGTCCTCCAACCCTAACTCTATCCCTGCCCTGCAGGAGTCTAACATCTCCTGTCAGGCTCAGCCTGGCCCTGCCTGGCAGGCTGACTCGGCCGCTGGCTGTGCTGATCACTCCCTCCCTCTCACTGAGTCCCCAAGGTGTGCAGTGTCTTTGCAAACAGAGCTCAGGACTCTGCAATCTGGGATCTGTTTGCTTTGAACTCCCCCATCCCCTTTGAACAGTGCTGCCAAGGAACCTTCTATTTTGAAAACACTAGGGCAGGAGGGACTTCTCAGCATCCTGGGAAGCAGCTCTGGAGCTCCTGCTTCTGCCCGGGGCTAGGTTCTCAGGAGTCCTACCAGCCCCAGATGCTTCATTCTGCCCTCCTGCCCAGGGTATCCCCTCATGTGGTGGTCCTGATTTCCAGAAGGAGGGGAGGGAGCCCTGGTTTGGGAGTTTGAATCCTGGCTCCAGCACACAATGCAAATGGTAGCCTTGGGCAAGTCAGGTTACTTCCCTGGTCTCTCTTTCCTCATCTATAACATGGGGATTACCCGGCAGGGTTGGTGACAGGATCCAAGGAGAGACGGCGAGGAATGTTTCTGGTTCTTTATTCATTCAAATTCATTGAGCATCTATTCTGAGCCAGGCACAGTTCCAGGCCCTGGGGACACGAACCTGGGGACACAACCCTGAGCAAAATGAGCCTCGTGGATCTCAGAGTAGAGGGAGACAGACAACGCCATGCAGGGGCTGTGACATGGGGATGTGTGTGCTATGAAGGCGCACGAAGGAGGGTTGAACAAAAGAGTGATGCCGAGACATGGCATTATAGACAAGGTCACCAGGGCTTCCCTGAGGAGGTGACAGCTGAACGAAGACCTGGTGGGTGCTCAGATGCTGTGAGTTCCCTCCTCTCCCCACCCCCATTTGTCCTGCAAATGACCAATGCCAGCTGGACCACCTGCCCAGTGCATCCCAGCCAGGGCTCAAGGGACGACACAGTCCCTATAATCCAGCAGGCCCAGGGTCAAATCCTGGCTCCCTTTCTACTTGCTGTGCCTTCTTGGAGGAGTCACCTCCCCTCTTTGGGCCTCAGTTTCCTCCTCTGTCATTGGAGGTCATGGTCCTCACCTCCAAAGATTCCTGGGAGAATTTATGAGAACCTGTGCCCAGCACACCAATGGTAGTGAGCATGGCGGGCCCGGGATGAAGCAGACCTCCCAGGGAGTGCGTTTGCAGGGAAATTTGCCCAAGGAGCGCCCACTTGGCTGCTCAGAACCTCCTATGGTTGTTTCGCTCTGCCCAGGGGACATGTCTGTAGAGAACCCAGCTCTGCCACTCACAGGCTCAGATGGGTGACTCTCTGTCCTTAATGTTCAGTCTCCCCTTTGAGGAATAGGGCCCAGAGCACCACACTGGTCCCCACAGATGCCCAGGCTACCCACAGTTCCCTCCACAGTGGTGCCTTCTCTACAGCCCTAAGGCACAGCCAGTCCTCCTGGGAGATGCTGGGCCTCGAGCCTCCAAGGTAAGAGCTGCTATGCCAGGTATTGGCCACAGGTAAGCCTAGGTGAGCGCTGGAGGCAGCAGTCGGTAAAGAGACCTGATGAAGGAGGTTTTGATGAAGAGGAGAGTCTAGAGGACAGAATCTCCCCTAACGTAGCAACAGCCAACAGCTCCACAGGCCTGGTGAGGGCAGCAGCCTTTGGGGCTGAGCTGGGAAGCACGTCCCCACTGCCTGACCTCTCCAAAGCTGCCCCTGGCACAGAGCCCACCCACCGGGTGCCAGGGCTCTCTCTCTCCTGGTCTTTTCTCAAAATGGAAATCCCCCACTGTTACCATTCTCATTACACCAGCCACACCCGCTTGACATAAAACCAAACTCTCAACGCTGTCAGAGGGGTCCTGGAGGAAGGGATGAACACTCAGGACCTGCCTCCCCAGCTTGTGCACCCGGAAATGGAGCAGCTCAGGGACTGCTGCCTGGGTTCAAATCCTGGCACCACCAATTACTGTCACGCATTCTTCAGCCCACAGTTTGCTTATCTATAAAATGATACGATAATAATAGTACCTACGTTACAGGGTTGTTGCGAGGATTAAATGAATTAATATGCTTAGAATATCCAAGAAATATTGATTATAAGTGGTGAAAATAATTTTGTCTCTACAGAACAGAATAAAGAAAGTAAAATTCTCTCCCTACCATCTAGAGATGGCTACTGTTACACCCACATTTGGGGCCATATCCTGCCTGTCTTTTTCTGTGCATATCAATATACCTATTATCTCCTTTTTTAACAAAAATAAGGGACCATGCTATATATATTGTTTTGAACCCTGTATTTTCCATATCACAATATATAGATTTACACATATCTTTGTTTATTCTTCTGCAATTCTAACTGAAGACCTGCTGTGTGCTGTACCCTCCACTAGGTGAGAGCAGAACAGAGAGTGGGGCAGGTGTCAGCTCTGCCCTCAGGTGTTCATGGTCCTGTCTGTTGGGCCTTTGTTGTCTAAACTGTTAAGTGTTTATAAAGCACACTGGGAGGAAATCCATGTGTGACCACCTTAATTTGTGCCTTTTTCTTTTCTTTTTTTTTTTTTTTTTTGAGACGGAGTCTTGCTGTGTTGCCCAGGCTGGAGTGCAGAGGCACGATCTTGGCTCACTGCAACCTCTGCCTCCCAGAGTCACGCCATTCTCCTGCCTCAGCCTCCTGAGTAGCTGGGACTACAGGTGCCTGCCACCACGCCCAGCTAATTTTTTTAAATTTTTTTTTTAGTAGATACGTGTTAGCCAGGATGGTCTCGATCTCCTGACCTCATGATCCGCCCACCTCGGCCTCCCAAAATGCTGGGATTACAGGTGTGAGCCACCACGCCTGGCCCTAATTAGTGCGCATCTTAATTTGTTCCCATGGGATAAACCTATCAAGGGGGCTGAGTTTCTGGCCACGGAGCGCACGTGTTTTTAAGGTTCTTAATTCATGAGGTCAAATCACCCTCCAAAGGCTGTGCTGATTTCTCCTCCCAACCACCAGATTGGGTTTTAAAGGACAATTCCAGCTTCAGGCTCACAGGAGGAAGCCAAAGAGAGCTGGACCCAGAGGAGCCACCATGCTGAGTAGATCATAATAGCACTAGCACGTGCTTCCCGGGGTTCTTATGTCATAATCTTTCCCTATTCCCTCTTGATTTGTAAAAAAAAAAAAAAAATACTGGAAGTGTTAAGATTTTTATGTTTTTTCACCTGCCATCTACTTTGCAGTAAGTCTGTAAAGACTAAGAGGATGCTGTTTATCGAAAGATTCCAGCGTGCAGCAGGTGTGCAGTCTATAGGAGCGCTGCAGCCAGACAGCTGGATTCAGATCCTGGCTCTGCTACTCCCAGGCTGTGTGGCCCTGGGGAAGCTATTTAACCCCCTGGGCCTGAATTTCCACAGCTGTAGAATAGGGATGAGGCTGATACACCTATGTAAAGCATCTGAGACAGGGCCTGGTATACAGTGCGTGTGACATGTGCTCACTGTCATTGATGATGGTGCGGCACTCAGCAGACACCAGGTTCCCAACCTCCTACTTGCGGCCAGTGCCTAGGATGCAAAACTCAATTCCTGCCCACATTGAATAATGTGGAGCAAACACTTATGACAAAAGGAGAAGGGGGAAAGGACTTAAAGTTGTATGTGCAGGATGACCCCAATTAAAAATCGTACTTACACGGGTATGTGCACACTCACGCACACACATTGGCAGCAGGTGGCTGCCCCTGCATTGCTCAGGAGCTTAATCAACTGTGCCTGGATAAATATCTCCCTGCTGCTGCCTATTTGCGTGGAGTTGCCTGGGCAAGAAGCCGCTTGATCATAAGTCAGTGCACCTGCCCCTGTGACTCATGGCAGGTGGCAGGTGAAGCTTCCATCTTTCCATCTGTTCTCTCCATCCATTGCATCTGATATGGATGGCAGGTCGAGACCAGCCTCACAGGCTTCTCTGGTCCCTAGTTTCAGTTGCACTTCTTGGTGGCTGTTAATTCTTTGTGGTGCCCCATGCCCCACACCAGTGAATTTTGAGGAGGCCTCACTGCTTTCAAGTCAGATCATCCAAATGAAGCCTCCAAATTTGACGAAAACCTACAGAGCCATTTTCACCTGCTGGGATCACAGACAAACAGGAACTTGATTTATAGTCATATGCATAGAAGAAAACTTAAAATATATTCACAATGGCCATAATATAAACAATGGTCATCTCTAAGGAGTAGGATTTCGGGCAACTGATACTTTCCTCTTTATGCATTACTTTCAGAATCATCTCAAAGCAAACAGTACAAGCTAAAAGGCTGCTCTGTGGTTTGTGTTTTCCTCCGCTGAGTCACATGCTCTCCCCCTGACCGACTGCCCCAGCCCCACCCCAGCCAGGTAACTGCGAACAGGTGTGCCTTCCTCACTGTGGAGATGTCAGGACTGGTCAGTATTGAGATTGTTGCCCAGGTCGGGAATTTTCCAGAAAGGCAGATGTTACCTGCATCTTCACAGCCTGTCAGCCCCTTTGCACATAAATTTTGCACATAAACTCCACTTTTTCTGTCCAGAGAACTCTGGTTGGGGTCCAGGAGTCACTGCAGCCACAGACCATGATGACTGTGACCGGCCACCCTCTGGTGACCACCATGGGCCTGGCTCTTTACCTGGCCTTTGGCAGACATCTCATTGCATCTACCCCAGTCCTGTGCAGTGGCCATTGCCAGTCCCATTTGACAGAAGAAGTCAAATATCAGACAGGTGGAGTTACAGAACTGAGGTTACGCAGCTGGGACATGGTAGAGTCAGGATGCCAACCAGTGGGCCCCAAGGCCTGATATAAGCCTCAGAACACCCCAATAACCTTCATCATTCTCCCCCCACAAGCCTTCTTAAATAAATTCATTGCCTAAGGTAAAACATAGCTTCAAGACAAGAGCTCTGGCTTCCCCCAGGCATCCCCCAGGCTCTCCTGTGCTGGAATCCTGGAGCTGCCCAGGGTTAGATCTCAGGGGCCCTGCTCCAAAGCCTGGCCCCTCCCTCCTCTCCAGGTGACCACTCAGACTCGGCCTTTGCAGGCGGAGAGCCCAGAATCCGGCCGACCAAGACTCCTCCCGGCTTATGTGAAAGAGGGGTATAGAGAGGGTAAGGACACTGTGCTCCTGGCTGTGCCAATGACTCCAGGGGCCAAAGGAGGCAGGGCTGGGATGGGGACATCTCTGAGGACAGCTGGTCAGTCAGTAAGCCTAGACTGCCTTTCCAGCCTTTCCAAGGCATCTCTAAGCTGTTCCCTCTTTGCCCTTCCGAAGACAAACTTGGGGAAACTGAGGCATTTTGGGATGACCCTCGGTCACCTCTTTTGTAACAAACCCAGAGAGCAGAGCTGGGGTCCTGCCACTTCTAGTGAACTCTGTCCCTCCCTCCTCCATGACCGAGCGAGCAGAAAATGTGGGAGAAGGCAGATCACTGGGCTTGCTGGTCCTCAGGGCCCAGGGCCAGGGTCAGGCTTGGGAGGGGTGAAGTAGAGGGAAGGGACAGAGTTTATGCCTTTAGGTTATTGTAGGACACACATGGAAAATGAGGCTAATTGCAGCTCATCAGACACCACTCAACTTTAAGAAAATCTAAGGCTGCTGTTTCTGTTCAGCTGTGGTTTCTATCCCAGCAGTGCCTGGGCGGTTATTTCAGCTCCTCATCCTGCTCTCACTGAGTTGGGAAAAGAGAGGGAGAAAGATACCTTTCTGATTCAATCTTAGCATCAGCAAAACTCTGGAATGAGAGTTACCTGTGGGTGTTGGATGTCCCTGGAGGTTTTGGAAACTAGAACAGATAAAATACATAATAAATTATATTTTATGGAGGGACAGGGATTTGTGTTCCCTGGGCTCTCATATCTGCTGCCTTATTAAATCTCATCATAACCAATGTAGGGTAGGGATTATGATATCCATCTTATGGATGAGGAAACTGAGGCTCAGAGGGCACGTGACATGGTCAGTGGCGTCAGCTACAACAGCACTGGCATCCAGCCTCCAGTCAGAGTGACTCTGGTGCCTGCCCTGTTACCCAAGGACATCTGACAATAACGCCTGCACAAAATGTGGCTTTGTAATGACAAGCTTTGCAACAGCCCTACAATGTAGAGCTCCTAGCCCCACTCTTCAGATGAGGAAATGTGTCACAGAAAAGTAAAGTGACTGCATAAAGACACATAGCTAGTGAGTTGGCCAGGAACAGTAGCTCATGCCTGTAATCCCAGCACTTTGGGAGGCTGAGGCGGCCAGATCATGAGGTCAGGAGATCGAGACCATCCTGGTTAAAATGACGAAACCCCATCTCTACTAAAAATACAAAAAATTAGCCGGGCGTGGTGGTGGGCGTCTGTAGTCCCAGCTGCTCGGGAAGCTGAGGCAGGAGAATGGCGTAAACCTGGGCGGCGGAGCTTGCAGTGAGCAGAGATCGTGCCACTGCACTCCAGCCTGGGCGACAGAGCGAGACTCCATCTCAAAAAAAAAAAAAAAGAAAAGACACATAGCTAGTGAGTAACAGAGCTGGGACTCAAACTCTCCATTCATCCATCATCACCTCCTGCAAGGTGGGCAGAGTGGGGACCAAGATCCACACTGCACAGTTAGGAAAACTGAGACAAGGCAATGCAGGTAACCCATCTAAGTCAATACTGCAGGTTGTTTGCAGCAGGGCTTATTCTAGAGCCCAGAGCTTCAGCTTTGTAGCTGGAAATGCATGAGATGAAAACATAATCTATTTCATTGCACCCTTGGTCCTTGGTTCTCTGTCTTTAGTTTGCTGAAAAATCACCTGCTGTGGGGTGAGGGGGATCAAAATGCAGGCTCCCAGGCTCCACCCAGAGATTCTGACTTAGTATGCAGTGGGGGCAAGGAATTTGTATTTTAAACAGAAAATACCCTCATCAACCTAGGTAATTCTGGCAGACCATTCTTGAAGAAATTGGCTTAGGGTGGTCCAGGCCCCATATGAAGTCCCTATGGGCATTTTATAGCCCAGTATTTGAGATCAAAGATTCTGGATCCATCTGGTCTGGGTTCCAGGACCAGCTCCTCCACTCACACCTTTGGATCCAGGGGGAGTTACCTAACAGCTCTGTGCCCAGTGTACCTATCTAAAACTGAGAGGAATAATAGTGCCTCCTTCATAATGTCCCTTGAGGAATATTGAGTTGATTAAACAGAGCACCTAGAACAAAGCCTGCTTAAAGTGTGGCTCTACAAGGACAATCTCTGCAATAGCCCTACAGTGTGAAGCTCCTAGCCCCTACTCTACAGATGGAAAAACATGGCACAGACAGGTAAAGTAACTTGTATAAGGACACACAGCTAGTGAGTGACAGAGTTGGAACTCGAACTCTCCACCAGCCATCTGAAACTCAGTAGTCCTAACCAGTAGGCTGCTCTGCCCCAACAGCACAAGATCCCTGGCCCTGCCCTTTGCACCTACACCTGCAGGGTAGTGCCACACAGCAGGGAGTCAGGAGAGGCCACCTCAGGGACTGGGCGTAGATTTGCCACAAAATCCTGGAAATCTGCAGTGTGATTCTCCAACTGGTGCTGGCCAGAGGCTCCAAACAGCATCCTTTTTGGCCACAGATGCTTTGAGTGTTGTTGGAACTGTTATCTCATAAGGCCAAAGGGGTAAAACAGTTTGCACTGCAGCCTAGAATTGCTACAGAGACTTCCCTTCCTATATTTTCCACTTAGAATTGGCGATTGTTGTTGGATCAAAGTTGCACATTCGAATGTGGTATATGTTGCCTCCAAGATCCAAAAGGCCTAGGAAGCATTGTGCCTCTTTTTTCGTGACAGGTAATGTAAGGTGCAGGGACTTGTCTTTCTGCCAGAAGGAGATATCTCAACATACTTCAGACCATTAAAGCCCCAGAAACTTCACTGAGGTAGCCGATTACTGGATTTTGGTAGGATTTACTTCTTATCCTTAGTTATCCTTCTCATCAGATCAAATCAGCATAATGTCATCAATGTAGTAGACCAATGTAGTGATGTTTTGTGGAATGTCAAAACAGCCAAGATCTCAGCAGACTATGCAATGAGAGATAGCAGGAGAGTTGTCAGCCCCTCTTAGGGAGGAATTCTCCCCTTAGTCCTTAGGCAAGATTCTGACAGTGCACTATTGGTCTTGCCAGGTTAAAAAAAAAAAAAAAAGAAACACTTCTAGTGGTTCTTACAAAATTGGTATAGAGAAAAGGCATTAAGCAGGTCAGTAGTTGCATTCCAACTGCCAGAGGCCATACAGATTTGCTTCAGCAAAAAGAATATATCTAGAAAAGTAGCTGCAATTGGAGTAACCACCTGATTAAGTTTACAACCTTCCACAGTCATTCTCTAAGACCCATCTAACTTCTGAGCAAGTCAATTGGATTAATAATGCCTCTATTGAGAAGCATCCCTGCTTCTTTCCAGTTTGCAGTGGCATTAATCTTCACAATCCCTCTTCCCCCCAGGGAAGTATTATCACTTCAAGTTTACTATCTTTCTAGGGAGGGAAAGTTCCAGGGCCATCTACCTAGCCCTTCCTACCATAGTATCATCACCCCATGGGTCAGAGAGCCTAAGTGGGAATTCCACCAGCTTCTCTGTATGTCTATTCCAATTGGGCTTTCAGAAACAAAGGAAATAACTGACTTGACCTTTTGTGAGATGAATTTGAAATAAGACTCCATCCATCTGCTGGCCATTGTAATCCACATTTTGATTCATGGACCACAGTGGTATGTTGGGTCCTCAGGATTTGTCATCAATTCATAGCCAGTATCCAGTAATCTCTAAAATCTCTGGGTATTTCCTTTTCTCCAGTGGGCAGTGTATTAGTGCTCAAGGGACCCCAACCCCACATTTCCCCTCCACACTGCCTGCAGCAGGCTTTTGCCTGGACATCCAGGCTTTTCCATACCTCCTCTGAAATTTAGGCAGAGGCTCCCAAGCCTCAACTCTTGCACTCTACACACATACAGGCTTAATACCACTTGGAAGCCACCAAGGCTTATGGCTTACAACCTCTGAAGCAGCAACCCAAGCTGTACCTGGGCTCCCTTGAGCCACAGCTGGAGCTGGAGTGACTGGAATGCAGGGAGTAGTATCCTGAGGCTGTGCAGGGCAGCGGGAGCCCTGGGCCTAGCCCATTAAACCATTCTGTCTTCCTAGGCCTCTGGGACTGTGATAGGAGGGGCTGCCTCAAAGGTCTCTGAAATGCCTTCGAGGCCCTTTCCCCATTGTCTTGTCTATTAGCAATTGGCTCCTCTTTACCTATGCAAATTTCTGTAGCCTGCTTGAACTCCTCCCCTGAAAATGGGTTTTTCTTTTCTACCACATAGCCAGGCTGCAAATTTTCCAAACTTTTACGCTCTGCTTCCCTTTTAAATATAAGTTCCAGTTTCAGGTCATTTCTTTGATCAATCATGTGAGCATAGGTTGTTAGAAGCAGCCAGGCTTGGGGGGGCAGTTCCAAGATGGCCGAATAGGAACAGCTCCAGTCTACAGCTTCCAGTGTGAGTGACGCAGAAGACAGGTGATTTCTGCATTTCCAACTGAGGTACCGGGTTCATCTCACTGGGCTTGTCAGACAGTGGGCGCAGGACAGTGAGTGCAGCCCAATGAGTGTGAGCCAAAGCAAGGTGAGGCATCGCCTCACCCAGGAAGCGCAAGGGGTCAGGGAATTCCCTTTCATAGCCAAGCAAAGCTGTGACAGATGGCACCTGGAAATTTGGGTCACTCCCTCCCTAATACTGCGCTTTTCCAATGGTCTTAGCAAATGGCACACCAGGAGATTATATCCCATGCATGGCTCGGAGGGTCCCATGCCCACGGAGCCTCGCTCATTGCTAGCACAGCAGTCTGAGATCAAACTGCAAGGTGGCAGTGAGGCTCGGGGAGGAGCACCCGCCATTGCCGAGGCTTGAGTAGGTAAACAAAGTGGCCGGGAAGCTCAAACTAGGTGGAGCCCACTGGAGCTCAAGGAGGCCTGCCTGCCTCTGTAGACTCCACCTCTGGGGGCAGGGCATAGCCAAACAAAAGGCAGCAGAAACCTCTGCAGACTTAAATGTCCCTGTCTGACCACTTTGAAGAGAGTAGTGGTTCTCCCAGCATGGAGTTTGAGATCTGAGAACGGACAGAATTTCATATCCAGCCAAACTAGGCTTCAAAAGTGAAGGAGAAATAAAATACTTTACAGACAGGCAAATGCTGAGAAAGTTTGTCACACCAGGCCTGCCCTACAAGAGCTCCTGAAGGAAGCACTAAACATGGAAAGGAACAACTGGTACCAGCCACTGCAAAAACATGCCAAATTGTAAAGACCATCGATGCTAGGAAGAAACTGCACCAACTACCGAGCAAAATAACCAGCTAACATCATAATGACAGGATCAAATTCACACATAACAGTACTGACCTTAAATGGAAATGGGCTAAATGTTCCAAGTAAAAGACACAGACTGGCAGATTGGATAAAGAGTCAAGACCCATCAATGTGCTGTATTCAGGAAACCCATCTCACTTGCAGAGACACACATAGGCTCAAAATAAAGGGATGAAGGAAGATCTACCAAGCAAATGGAAAACAAAAAAAGCAGGGGTTGCAATCCTAGTCTCTGATAAAACTGACTTTAAACCAACAAAGATCAAAAGAGACAAAGAAGGCCATTGCATAATGGTAAAGGGATCAATTCAACAAGAAGAGCTAACTATCCTAAATATATATGCACCCAATACAGGAGCACCCAGATTCATAAAGCAAGTCCTTAGAGACATACAAAGAGACTTAGACTCCCACACAATAATAATGGGAGACTTTAACTCCCCACTGTCAATATTAGACAGATCAATGAGACAGACAGTTAACAAGGATATCCAGGAATTGAATTCAGCTCTGCGCCAAGCAGACCTAACAGACATCTACAGAACTCTCCACCCCAAATCAACAGAATATGCATTGTTCCCAGCATCACACCGCACCTATTCCAAAATTGACCACATAATTGGAAGTAAAGCACTCCTCAGCAAATGTAAAAGAACAGAAATTATAACAAACTGTCTCTCAGACCACAGTGCAATCAAACTAGAACTCAGGATTAAGAAACTCACTCAAAACCGCTCAACTACATGGAAACTGAACAACCTGCTCCTGAATGACTACTGGGTACGTAACGAAATGAAGGCAGAAATAAAGACGTTCTTTGAAACCAACAAGAACAAAGACACAACATACCAGAATCTCTGGGATACATTTAAAGCAGTGTGTAGAGGGAAATTTATAGCACTAAATGCCCACAAGAGAAAGCAGGAAAGATCTAAAATTGAGACCCTAATTTCACAATTAAAAGAATTAGAGAAGCAAGAGCAAACACATTCAAAAGCTAGCAGAAGGCAAGAAATAACTAAGATCAGAGCAGAACTGAAGGAGATCGAGACACAAAAAACCCTTCAAAAAAAAACAATGAATCCAGGAGCTGGTTTTTTGAAAATATCAACAAAATTGACAGACCACTAGCAAGACTAATAAAGAAGAAAAGAGAGAAGAATCAAATAGGCGCAATAAAAAATGACAAAGGGGATATCACCACCAATCCCACAGAAATGCAAACTACCATCAGAGAATACTATAAACACCTCTACGCAAATAAACTAGAAAATCTAGAAAAAATGGATAAATTCCTCGACACATACACCCTCCCAAGACTAAACCAGGAAGAAGTTGAATCTCTTAATGACCAATAACAGGCTCTGAAATTGAGGCAATAATAGCTTACCAACCAAAAAGTCCAGGACCAGACAGATTCACAGCCGAATTCTACCAGAGGTACAAGGAGGAGCTGGTACCTTTCCTTCCGAAACTATTCCAATCAATAGAAAAAGAGGGAATCCTCCCTAACTCATTTTATGAGGCCAGCATCATCCTGATACCAAAGCCTTGCAGAGACACAACAAAAAAAGATAATTTTAGACCAATATCCCTGATGAACATCCATGCAAAAATCCTCAATAAAATACTGGCAAACCGAATCCAGCAGCACATCAAAAAGCTTATCCACCATGATCAAGTGGGCTTCATCCCTGGGATGCAAGGCTAGTTCAATGAAAGTCAATAAACGTAATCCAGCATATAATCAGAACCAAAGACAAAAACCACATGATTATCTCAACAGATGCAGAAAAGGCCTTTGACAAAATTCAACAGCGCTTCATGCTAAAAACTCTCAATAAATTAGGTATTGATGGGACTTATCTAAAAATAATAAGAGCTATTTATGACAAACCCACAGCCAATATCATACTGAATGGGCAAAAACTGGAAGCATTCCCTTTGAAAACCAGCACAAGACAGGGATACCCTCTCTCACCACTCCTATTCAACATAGTGTTGGAAGTTCTGGCCAGGGCAATCAGGCATGAGAAAGAAATAAACGGTATTCAATTAGGAAAAGAGGAATTCAAATTGTCCCTGTTTGCAGATGACATGATTGTATATCTAGAAAACCCCATCGTCTTAGCCCAAAATCTCCTTAAGCTGATAAGCAACTTCAGCAAAGTCTCAGGATACAAAATCAATGTGCAAAAATCACAAGCATTCTTATACACCAATAACAGACAGAGAGCCAAAGCATGAGTGAACTCCCATTCACAACTGCTTCAAAGAGAACAAAATATCTAGGAACCCAACATGCAAGGGATGTGAAAGACCTCTTCAAGGAGAACTACAAACCACTGCTCAGTGAAATAAAAGAGGACACAAACAAATGGAAGAACATTCCATGCTCATGGACAGGAAGAATCAATATCGTGAAAATGACCATACTGCCCAAGGTAATTTATAGATTCAATGCCATCCCCATCAAGCTACCAATGACTTTCTTCACAGAATTGGAAAAAACTACTTTAAAGTTCATATGGAACCAAAAAAGAGCCCGCATTGCCAAGTCAATCCTAAGCCAAAAGAACAAAGCTGGAGGCATCACGCTACCTGACTTCAAACTATACTACAAGGCTACAGTAACCAAAACAGCATGGTACTGGTACCAAAACAGAGATATAGACCAATGGAACAGAACAGAGCCCTCAGAAATAATAACACACATCTACAACTATCTGATCTTTGACAAACCTGACAAAAACAAGAAATGGGGAAAGGATTCCCTATTTAATAAATAGTGCTGGGAAAACTGGCTAGCCATATGTAGAAAGCTGAAACTGGATCCCTTCCTTACACCTTATACAAAAATTAATTCAAGATGGATTAAAGACTTAAATGTTAGATCTAAAACCATAAAAACCCTAGAAGAAAACCTAGGCAATATCATTCAGGACATAGGCATGGGCAAGGACTTCATGTCTAAAACACCAAAAGCAATGGGAACAAAAGCCAAAATTGACAAATGGGATCTAATAAAACTAAAGAGCTTCTGCACAGCTAAAGAAACTACCATCAGAGTGTACAGGCAACCTACAGAATGGGAGAAAATTTTTGCAATCTACTCATCTGACAAAGGGCTAATATCCAGAATCTACAAAGAACTCAAACAAATTTACAAGAAAAAAACAAACAACCACATCAAAAATTGGGCAAAGGATATGAACAGACACTTCTCAAAAGAAGACATTTATGCAGCCAACAGACACATGAAAAAATGTTCATCATCACTGGCCATCAGAGAAATGCAAATCAAAACCACAATGAGATATCATCTCACACCAGTTAGAATGGCGATCATTAAAAAGTCAGGAAACAACAGGTGCTGGAGAGGATGTGGAGAAATAGGAACAGTTTTACACTGTTGGTGGGACTGTAAACTAGTTCAACCATTGTGGAAGACTGTGGTGATTCCTCAGGGATCTAGAACTAGAAATACCATTTGACCCAGCCATCCCATTACTGGGTATATACCCAAAGGAATATAAATCATGCTGCTATAAAGACACATGCACATGTATGTTTACTGCAGCACTATCACAATAGCAAAGACTTGGAACCAACCCAAATGTCCAACAATGATAGACTGGATTAAGAAAATGTGGCACATACACACCATGGAATACTATGCAGCCATAAAAAAGGATGAGTTCATGTCTTTTGTAGGGACATGGATGAAGCTGGAAACCATCATTCTCAGCAAACTATCGCAAGGACAAAAAATCAAACACTGCATGTTCTCACTCATAGGTGGGAATTGAACAATGAGAACACTTGGACACAGGAAGGGGAACATCACACACCAGGGCCTGTTGTGGGGTAGGGGGAGGGGGGAGGGATAGCATTAGGAGATATACCTGATGTTAAATGACAAGTTAATGGGTGCAGCACACCAACATGGCACATGTATACATATGTAACAAACCTGCACATTGTGCACATGTAGCCTAGAACTTAAAGTATAATAAATATATATATAAAAGAAGCAGCCAGGCCACATCTTGAATGTTTTATGGCTTGGAAATTTCTTCCACCAGATACCCTAAATAACCACTCTCAAGTTCAAAGTTCCACAGATCCCTAGAGCAGGGGCACAATACAGCCAAGCTCGTTGCTAAAGCATAGCAAAAGTGACCTTTACTCCAGTTCCCAGTAAGTTCCTCATCTCCATCTGAGACCTCTTAAGCCTGGACTTTGTTGTCCATATCACTATCAGCATTTTGGTCACAACAATTTAACAAGTCTCTAGGAAGTTCCACATTTTCCCTCATCTTTCTATCTTCTTCTGAGCCCTCTAAATTCTTAGAACCTCTGCCTGTTACCCAGTTCCAAAGCTGCTTCCACATTTTCAGGTATCCTTATGGCAATATCCCGCTCCTGGTACCAATTCTCACAAAAAATTATATAAAGAAATACCTGAGACTTGGTAATTTATAAAGAAAAGTTAATTAACTTTTTAATTCAATTAAACTTCTTTTCTTTATAAATTACCCAGTTTGCAGGCTGTACAGGAAGTCTGGCAGCATCAGCTTCTGGGGAGGCTTCAGGAAACTTACAATCATGGTGGAAGGCAAAGGGGAAGCTGGTACATCTTGCATGGCTAGAGCAAAAGGAAGAGAGAGGAGGGAGGTGATACATACTTTTAAACAACCAGATCTCATGATAACTCACTCACTCACTATCACAAGAACAGCACCTAAGGGATGGTGCTAGCCCATTCATGAAAACTTTGACCCCATGATCCAATCACCTCCCACCAGGCCCCACCTCCAACACAGGTGATTACAATTTGACATGAGATTTGGTGAGGACACAGATCCAGACTATATCAGACTGTATCTCCAAGCCAGGGGTTGACAAACTAATCTAACCCATGGTTTATTTTTGCATGGCTCATGAGCTAAGAATGGTTTTTTATCATTTTAAAGTTTAGTTAAAAATTATAAATACCATCGTTGCTAGTCTATATCCCAGCACCAGTCTTAGTACCAATTCTATGTCAGTTGGGATCTAGTCAGAAGGCAGGATCACACAGTAATTTTATCAGGAAAAGCCTGATATAAAGAATTATTGCCTAGAGCTGGGAGCAGTGGCTCAAGCTTGTAATCCCAGCTACTAGGGAAGCTGAGGTGGGAGAATTGCCTAGCCCAGGAGTTCAAAGCTGCAGTGAGCCATGATTGCACCACTACACTCCAGCCTTGGCAACAGAATGTGACGCCCCTCTAAAAAAGAAAAGAGAGAGAAGAATGATTGCCTAATGATGGCATTAATTACTAAGGAGTAAAGAGAATGCTAGGCAGACATAGCCAATATGTGGAGTTGAGGCAGAGTACTCAAGGGATAAACAAATTTGAAAGAACTCCCACTCCCGTGCTATGATTCAGACCTCACTGGAGAGGGTGTGGCTGTAGCCACTGAATGGTAAGGAAGTTTCTGAGATTCCACAAGCTGAGGTTGGCAAGCAGGAAACCCACTGTGGTGCCAAACAGGCTTGCCAGCAATCTGCTCTCTGGGGTGCTACCATACCTTGTGGGGAAATCCACCTCCTCTGCAAGATGGAAATAACAATAGTACCCACAGGGTGGTTGTGAGGGCTGTATGATTCCATGTATGTGAAAGACGAAGAACACGTGATGTTTTTCTAAGTGTATTAAAGTGTAGTTAAGCCGTTGATGAATGTTAGCTATGCTATCACTATTATTATTATTATTACTAGAATAATCATCATCATCATTATCACGAACATCACCATTATTACTGCCATCTCCATGGAAAGAAAAGAGAACTTTCGAGAAGTTGTCTGCCTAGTGCCACTCCCGGGACCCAGCACGCTGGAACCCAGGCCCCAGCCTATCTGGTGTCAGAGACCATGCTCTTTCCACTCATACCAAGCAAGAAGCCTCTACTTCGGTCTCTGTATTCAGTAAATAGGGAAGCTGAGGTTCCGAGACTATAAGGGACGCACCCGGAGCCACACAGTGGGAGAATTCGTTCCAGGCCACCCCCGCAGCCTTCTCTGGAAGGAAGCTTGAAGGCAACAGTAATCCTGGTCACCTGTGCGAATGTGAACCCCCTTGACTAATGTCACCAGCAGCTCCTGTCCTTTACTTTCTATCTCCTTGTCCCCCACCTCGTCTCATGTTGATTTAACCTGAAGTTTTATGGTCAATCATCTCATAGTAAATCCGTTTTAATCTCCCATCGGGTCACCCAAGCTGTCCTTTTATTAGGAAATAAATAATGCAGCACTTTATGCCACACTGAGGGTTAGCCCTGGGAGCCTGGCAGTGGGAGGAGAGGCTGCACAAGCCTGGAGGAGCCTCGAGACCCCAGAGACGGAGAGAGGTACAAGAATAATTACAAGATGACAGGCGTGTGGGCATGGTTTGTGCAAGACACGAAAGCTGTAATAAAATCGGCTTTGTCTCCAAAGCTCTAGGTGAGATTTTAAATGAAAGGGATCAGCTTGGGGATGCTGGCTGTGCTTAGAGATAAGAGCTCTTAACCTAAGACCCTGCCTGTTGCTTACTTGCCAAGCCACCTGAGCCAGCCTGGCCCTCTCTCAGCCTCAGCATCCTCATCTGACTGACAGGAGTCATTCACCCACCCTGATAATGAGGTCCAGGTCACAAGCTCCACCCAGAGAACCCTGGGTTGATGGCTTCTAAGTAGCCCCAGAGGTCAGCCCTGCCTCTCTCAGAGACCCCTAGGTTAAGGAGCCCTGGGGGTCAGCCCTGCCCCTCTCAGTTTCATCTCTCCTGACTCTCTAAGGAGAAAGGGCACTAGACAGGGAGTCAGGAAACCTGGGGCCTCAGCCTAGCCTGGACAATGATTTGCTTTATAACCTTGGGCAAGGATCTTCCACTCTTGGGGCCTCATCTGTAAAATGGGGGACATGCTGGACACTAATGTTCTTTTCAATGTTCCAGTTTCTGGGGCCTGCCCAGGTTGACTCACTCAATGGAGGGAAGGTGTGGGGGCTGAAGGGAGCCTCTTTGGCCAGCTGCCCCGCTGCTGTCCGTCTATGTCCCTCCACCTCATTTCCTTATCCCTGGGGGCCCCATCTGGCCCTGTCTTCATCCCTGCTCCCCAGTTGCCAATGGAAGCATTTCAGTGCATCTCAGTTGGATGCAGAGAACTGAGTCTCTGCCTCCAGATGGCGATGTCCTCTCCTGCTCCAAGCCCTAAACTTAGACGCATTAAACATGAAAATCAGAAGCTCTAGCTACTTCCCCGAGCTGTCATCCTGCAAACTGTGCCTGGAAACGTGGTGCCAAATAAGAACAATAACAACAACCCTGCGACTCACTGAACGCTGACCATCGAGGCACCGGGCATTGCCTTCAGGATTCACACGAATTCATCCATTTACTGCTCACAACAAGCCTACCAGAAAGCAATGATTATCCCCATTTTACAGAGGCAGAAACTGAGGCACAAAGAAGGTCAGAGGGCTAATAATAGCGAAGCATGGACAGGACTAGACACTCTGACTCTTGAATCCTGATCATGACCCATAAGACCGGCCTTATTAGCTCCGATTTCCTGGACTTTGTCCCAGAAGACCCCAGAGGCAAGTTCAAAGGGACGCTGGCTCCATAGGAGGGCAAGGACTGGCCCCCATCAGCCCCTTCCCTGAGGGCCCCAGAGCCTCCCAGGGATACTTTCCCTACAGAGAGTGAAGCACACTCAACCCGGCCTCCAGGAGTCCCCAGTACTGCCCAGAAAGGAGAGGTGGGGGTTGGGCTCACCCCCGGGTGTGCAGGCAGAATTGCATTGGGTGGGGCTGGACCCAGGGCAGCCTGAAGACCCCATGACCCTGAGAAGAAAGTCACGGAGCCTGAATGCTCTTAGTGAAGGGAGCACCGGGACTTTCTGGGTAAGAAAAAGTTCTGGAGTCTGGTCACCCTCCTGGAGGCTGGAGACAGCTCTGGCTGAGCCCAAGGAAGTCATATATCAACACCTCATCTTGCCCCTCAGAGAGTCACCCCAGTACTGGCCACCACCACATTCAGGAAGTGACCACTGGCAAGGACCAGCTTCCTTATTTGTGCCTGGCTGGTCCCCTAGGACCTTCCCAACATACTTCACAGATTATTATTGTCTTAAAGACCAAAAAAAAAAAAAACCAGAGCTGATTTCAGAGCTGTCATGGGACAGTGGGGAAGAGGAAGGGCTAGAGGTCAGGGCAGAGGTCTGGGTGACTTAGTAATGGAATGAACTTGTGGCCTCCAGCAATTCACTTCCCACCTTGGCCTTGGTTTTCTTGGTTGTAAATGGGAGCAATGACCTGACCTTACCGGGCTCAGAGAATTCAATGTGATCACGTTGATGGAGCTTTGACTTTGACACTTAAAACTGTGCGATCACCTCTTTGCTTTTGATGGAACATCTTTTCGTGACCTGGGAGGGAGGGAGGCACCAGCCAGTGAGAAGGAACAAGAAAACACTTAAAGTAAAACATGCAGCATGCCTTAGCTTTGAAAATCCAAACCTTCCTCGCAGGTTCAGGTCCAGGCCAGGACGCTCCCGCTGAGTTCTGGCTCTGCCCCTGCTCCCCACACTCAGGGGCTCCTGCTCGGCTTCTCTGTCTGGGCCAGAGCAAAATAGACACCTGGAGCCCGGCCAGCCCCTGGGTTGCTGCCCAGAGAAGGGCCGGGCACCCAGGCAGTGGGAAGGGGCTAGGAGAGGGGCCAGAAGCCACTGGGGAAGAGTGTGTGTGTGTGTGTGTGTGTGTGTTTGTGTGTGTGTGTGTGTGTGTTAGAGAGAGAGAGAGAAAGAAAGAAAGAAAGGGAGAGAGAGAATGGGTAGGTACGGAAAGAGAGCGACAGAGAAACACACACAAGAGATTGGCCTGGCCTGTCCACCCTTCCGCCTGTCCTTGTCCTCTCCCACTTCCATGTGGCCTTGGGTGACCTCAGAACCTTGGTTTCCTTGGCTGGGGAACAGCATGATGCCCATCTCACAGGGAAGGTGGGAGGCTAGAGATGAGGGGTGTCAAGGGTCTGCTTGGTGCCCAGCCTAAGAGGGCAATTTAGCCTTCCTGCCTCTGTCCACCTGGAAACTTCCCTGACCCTCATCCACCAGCAGAGCTGAGGCCTGTGGTGGGCTCCAAACCAGCCTGCCTCGATCCCCTCCTGGCCCCACTGCCTTTTCGCTGGGGCCCTGGGCTGTGGCTTGGCCCCTGTGACCCGGTGGCTCCTCTGTACCTGGGGTGACCACAGCCCTGTCCCACGCTCGGTGAGTCCCCGCACAGGCGTGCTCAATACAGGGTTCCCACGGGTCCCCATGCTCAGGGATCGGGGGTGGCACCAGCCATGAGGCTGTGCCCAGAGGTTCCCAAGGGAGCATCCAGAGGAACCAGGTCCACCGGGTACCTCTGTCGCCTCGTCCAGGAAACCAGGACTGCTGTCAGGTATTTACTGCTTGGTAAACATTTTGATGTTTCATTCATGAAACCTGCCTTTTCTGAGGTCTCCTGCAGTACAGACTGGAGTGAAGAATTTAATGAGAGCTGGGCCTGTGGTCCCTGAACAGCTCCAAGCACGTGGCTCCCAGGAGTGCATCTGCACTCAGAGCAGGAGTCCCCATCCCCATCCCACAGGTCACAGAGCAGGAGGGATGTACTGCACAGGGAGGTGAAGTGGAGTCATCTCAATATATACAAACACACACAGTCGATGGATGGGGATAACAGTTCAGGCTTTTCTTTTTGCTTTTATTTTTTTATTTTTTTTTTTTTTTTTTTTTTGAGATGGAGTCTGGCTCTGTCGTCCAGGCTGGAGTGCAGTGGTGCAATCTCAGCTCACTGCAACCTCTGTCTCCCAGGTTCAAGCGATTCTCCTGTCTCAGCCTCCTGAGTAGCTGGGACTACAGATGCACACCACCACGCCCAGCCAATTTTTAGTAGAAATGGGGTTTCACCATATTGGCCAGGCTGGTCTCGAACTCCTGACCTCGATGATCCACCTTCCTCATCCTCCCAAAGTGCTGGGATTATAGGCGTGAGCAACAGCGCCCAGCCTCAGTTCAGGCTTTTCGAAGAACATAGTAGGTGCACAACAAAGATTAAGGAAGGAAGGGAGGAAGGGAGGAAGGGAGGAAGGGAGAAGGAGGGGAGGAGGGGAGGGAGGGAGGAAGGGAGGAAGGAAGTGGGGAGGGGGGAGGGAGAAGAAAAAAGGGACATTCCATCACAGATATGTCTTGGTTTCCAGAATGACCCTGTGGATTGTGGGGGTGGCTGCTGTTATCTCTACTTCTAGATGTGGAAGCAAAGGCTCAGAGAGATTAAGTGACCTGCCCAAGGACACACAGCATCAACAGGTACTCCTGACTGCTGGGGAGCACTGAGTCTGCCTCTCCTTTGACAGACAGTGGAGCTCACACTCAGGGAAGGGAAGTGATGAGCCCAAAGGCATGAGCCAGTGTGATGCCAGAGTTGCCAGGACCTGCACCCAGCACTGCTATGACCCAGGACAGGCTCAGCTCCTGCACCCAAGCTGCCTCTTTCCTCTAGGCTACTCTGTACCCCCTTCCTCCTTCTCCTCCCACCCCAAAGCCTGCAACAGCCTCTGTCCCAGCCCTACCCTGTCCACAGTCTTGGGAGACCAGATGTCTGGCACTTTCCAGGCAAATGCAGATATGAGGTGCCTCCAGCCCTTTATAGACCCCAATAAGATGTTCTCCTTCTATGTCCTGTCCCCATCAAAGGCCAGGGGAACAAGGACACTCAACAAACATTCCACATCATCCCAGAAGTGGGCCACACAACCCCCTGATGCCAGGACTCCAGACTGACAAGCGCAGTACTGAAATACCTCTTAGGCCACTGACACCAGACCTCACTGCCAGGCCTCTGTTTACATACCTCCTGTGATGGAGAGCTTACTCCCTGCAAGTCACCCACCATATTGAGAGAGCCCTGTTAGAAAGCCTTTCCTTAGCCTTCAGCTGAAATCTGCCTCTGTGACATTTATTCTGTCCTAAATACAATTCCCGGGGCTACACAGGATCACTTTGTCCTTTCTCCCTTTGCCCTAAGGCAGCTCTTTAAGTATTTGAAAGAATGATGCTTGTCACTTACTCATTCATGAAATGTTTACTTGAAGGCAACATCGCAGTTTTTTTCATTCCTCCATCCATTCACCCACCCATTCATTCATTCATTCATTCATTCATCTGACTGAGTGCCAGGCCCTGGGCTGCCTTCTGTGCATACAGCTGTCCACAAGCCACAGTCTCCACCTGCAAAATGCCCCCAGCAGGGTGGGGGAGACCACGAGTAAACCCACAATTGCACAAAATATTTAAGTGCTATGATGGGGGGTGCAAATAGCTGGGGGAGCCCGGAGAAGGCCACAGGGGTAGGGAGGCATGAAGGGCAGAGGAAGCAAGGAATGTCTTAGGGTCTGAAGTTGGAGAGAGACTCCTCCACATCCTGGGAACTGAAAACGGGAGGGAGCAGCCTGAAGCTGGGCAGGGGGATGGGGTGGAAGGATGGGTGAAATCAGACTATGCAGGGCCCTGGAGGCCATCCTTCCCACATGACCCTGCAGCTCTGTACCCCACCTGGATCTCCTCTGCATCCTGGACAGCCCAGGAGGCCAGGGCCCTACATGACCCTGGTGTTCAGAGGTAGATGTGAGACCCAAGGGACCTCAGAGCCAGGAGCAAAGTAGAGAAAAGGCTGCAAGGGACTCAGGAGTCTAGGCCAGGGCTGGGGGGCCAGGCCAAGGCAGGAGGACAAAGGGACCTATGTTGAGCCCTGTAGGAGTTCCAGGTCCTGTGCCAGGTTCCCCCATGTGCAGCATCCAATCTGGTCCTCACTACAGTCCTACAGGACACAGCTCATTAATCCACCTGACAGGTGAGCTGAGGGAGGCTCCCTCACATTTCATCTCCTGTCATTCCCACAGCAATCCTGTAGGGAGGAGGTCATTCGTTCTCTTCGGGGCTTGGAGACTTTTCCTAGCTCACACAGGACTCCAACCCAAGCTTAGCCTATGTTCAGGACTCCACTGGAATGGTGGTCAGGGAGGCTGGACTGTAGTGACTGGATAGTCTAGTTCAAGGAAAGGCCCTTGCCTTGGGCTCAGGCTCTGGGGCTGCTCAGCTCTGCCCAGGGCTCGCTTTCTAAAGACCAGGATCACTGGGGCTAAGGGCTCAGGTCTGGGTCAAACAGACCCAGGTTTAAGTCCTGCCACAGTACTCACTGGCTGCTCCCCCACCAGGCCATGGACTCCAGGGATCAGAGGGACAGTAGCTGGGGGCCTAGAGGGGTGGATAGGAGGGTGGACTCTGCTGTCAGATGCAGAGTCCAAGTCTTGGTTCCAACACTGAGCAGCCATGCCCTAGGAATGCCACATAAGCTCTTGAGCCTCAGTGTCCACATCTGTAAAATGGGGTGATAACAGCCCCTGTCATCAGCTGCTTGTGAGGGGTCAGTAACCATGGGGTGGGTGTAGCAGAGCATTCAGCACTGTAAGTGCCCCACCAATGGCAGACCAGATACTTACCTCCACCTCTTGGTTCCTGGGCAGCCCTGAGAATGTCGTCAGTGGAAGGAGCCCTTGGGTGACGAATGAATCCCTCCCTGCCATATGATCCTCCCTGAGCCTTTGATTCCTTATCTATAAGACAGGGCTGGTGACATCCATGTCACAGGGCTGCGCTGAGGATAAAGCTGAGACCCTGAAAGCCCCACCCCAGTGACTAGCAGCAGACAGGGCCCGGGGATACGGTCCCCTACTTTCCCACCGAGCTTGCCCCTGTCACCACTGCAACGGGCTTCCTTTCCCTGAGTCTCCGTGGGGAGCCTGGGATGCTTCTCCTCTATGCAAGGTTGGAAGGCATTTGGTGCACTGGACAGCTGGTAATCCCATGAGCCGGCATTTGTCACGTGCAGGTGATGAGCAAAGCCATTTACACCGCTATTATCCCACTGAGTCTCCCCACAACCCCAACAAGGCAGGGACATGATGCCCCCACTTTGCAGGTGAGCAGGTCAGAGGTGCACAGTGACTAGCCCGAGGCCCCACGGGTGGCAAACAGTGAGGCCCAATCGGAACCCAGCCACCAGCCCCGTCAACAGCCCACTCTCTCAGCCACCCACCCTCCCTGCAGAAATAACAGTGATGAATGACCAGAGGTGACAGTCCCAGAAGGAAGGCTGAGAGAACAGAGTCCTCTGCTTCCTCTCCAGGAGACCCAGTTCCTCAGCAGGAAGGGGGCTCCACATCTGGCTGCTGCCCCCTGATTGACTGTCCAGGACAGATCTGCCCAGGACATCTCCCACTGTTTGATCTTTTGAGCTGAGCAAGCCCCAGGACAGAAGGTGAGCTTGGCGTTTGCTAAGAGTCCTGCAAGACGGAGGTCAGGGAGAGGCCAGCCAGGTTGGAGGAGGGGCGGGGTAGGGAGTCAGCATGAGAGGTGAAGGATGCTTATCCAGTCCCCTCCTGCACTGGCTGCCCCTTGCTCTTGGCAACTCAACGTCCCTGTTCTTCTCCCCCCTCACACTGTTACATCTGCACTCAAGAACAGATCTGCTTGCACTGTGAATATGGACGGAGAGGAGATGATCACTGTTTGGGGGCCACAGAGGGTTCCCTCACCTGATGCGAAGGAACTGGTAGAAACAAAGGGTACAAGCTTTGGGCTATATTTTGGGATCGAGTCACCTAACCTTTCTGGGATCAATTTTCTCATCTATAAAATGGGGTAATAGATCATGCCTTGGAAGGAAGTGTGATAATAACACATGTAGAATTCTCATTGCTGGGCAAGCCTAAAGCAAGACCCAGTAAGTCCCAGCTGCTACTGTTATTGTTAAAATAATAACCATCTGGTCCAAGCTCCCTAATTGTACAGAGAAGGAAACTGAGGCCCAGAGACAGCAGGCCTCAAAACTGTGAGCAGGGGAGCCTGAAGGAGATTCTAGGTCTCCTGAGCCTGCAACCCCAATCTTGGTGGGTCTCAACCCCACTGGGATCTTCCAGGAGTCCTCAGAGAAGCCTGATAATTCCCACTTTCAAGAGGTCATTTTCTATAAGAGGAAGCACTCATAGTCTCTGGTATCCGATCCAGAGTCTGCCAGTCCCCTAAAGGGGTTTCTGTAATGGGTAGGGGTCTGGGAGACAGCCTGGAGACCCAGAGCCCAGCAGTGGCTTTGCAGAGACCTAGATACCCATTTAGCACATGCTGCCTGCTGGGAACGATGCCAGACAGTAAGCCTGGCAATACTGTGCTCAGATCCAGCCCTGCTGCTGACATGCTGTGGGCCTGGGCAAGTTCTTTACCTCTGTGAGCCTCAGTTTTCTCATCTGTGAAATGGAAATACAATATCTACTGTATGGAGGGCTATGAAGAATAAATGTAATAATTTATATGGGGTGCCTGGCACACAGTAGGAGCTCTAGTGCTCTTCCCCTCAGCCCTGACTAGCCTGATGACCTGGATGACCCCTGAGGGATGATCCTCTGAGGGAACTGGCCTCAAGGCTTCCACCCTCCTCCCTGGCACAGCAGCTCAGGGTCCAGCAGGCCACATTTTCTCTGTGCACTCCTTACAGATCAACAATGGCTTGCTCTGAGGGCCAGGCCAGGCGGCAGTGGGTGGGGGTGGGTGCAATAGTCATTCAGAGGAGACGGGGGGGTGGGTAAGAGTCACCAGGAAGAAAGAGACTCTACCCCTCGCTGATCGAAGATGGTGGTGAGGAGGTGGATGGTAATATTATGGTGAGGAAGATTATATCAGGCAGCTACTGTGTGTCAGTCATTTAAGTACGTTTCACACGTTAATGCATTTACTCTTCCCAACAACTCTAAAAAGTTGGTATCAATATCATCCCCATTTTGTAGGTGAGAAAACTGAGGCACAGAGAGCTTCAGCAACCTGCCCAAGGTCACACAGTTGGTAAGTGACAATGTTAGAATTCAGATCGATGGGTCCAGAGTCTACATTTCTAGCCACAAAACTATGACAGTGAAGTAATGGACACAAATGACGACAGCAGCCAACCGTTATCAACTGTTGACAGAGTGCCTGGCTGTTTAAGCACTTCACATTACCTCATTTAATTTTCACTGCGTTCCTATGAAGAAGGCAATACTTCCCCCCATTTCACAGATGGGAAACTGAGACTCAGAGAGTGAAGTGATACGATCTCGCTCTGTCCCCACCCTAATCTCATCTTGAATTGTAGTTCCCATAATCCTCATGTGTCGTGGGAGGGACCCGCTGGGAGGTAATAGAATCATGGGGGCTGTTACCCTGATGCTGTTCTCAGGATAGTGAGTGAGTTCTCACAAGATCTGATGGTTTTATAAGGAGCTTTTCCCCTTTGCTCGGCACTTCTCCTTCCTGCCGCCATGTGAAAAAGACGTGTTTGCTACCCCTTCTGCCATGATCGTAAGTTTCCTGAGGCCTCCTCAGCCCCGTGGAACTGAATCAATTAAACCTCTTTCCTTTATAAATTACCCAATCTCAGGCAGTTCTTTACAGTACCATGAGAATGCTCTAATACATGGAGTAACCGGCCCAAAGGCTCAGTGATGGAACTGGGATTTGAACATAGCTCTGTCCAAAGCCTGTGCTTTTAATGTCTTTAGAAGGCACAGGATGGAGTCAGGAGCCCTTCTCTGTCTGCTCCTCAGTCACTGTGTGACCTTGGGCAAGCTGCTCACCCTCTCTGATCCCTGCCAGCCCTCAGAGTCCATTCCACTCCTTCCAATTGCCATGCCCTCTCCCTTTGTAGATGCCTTCTGGAGCCTCCTCCCTCCTGTACACCCACCTATAGCCCACATGCCCCTTGAACCCACCCATCCAAACCAACTCCCCAGACACTTCCCCCTACCCCTAGCCCAGGAAACCACGCACCCAAAGTCACCACTTGTGGGTCCTCAAGTCTTCTGAGGTGTCCAGCCGCCCTTCTGGTAATCAGAGCAGACATCATGATATCATCTCAGGTCTACCTTTTTGTCTTGTTCTCCCCACCTTCAGTCCTATAGGAACAATTACTGAGCCAATTCTTCCCTCTAACAGAACAGAGATCAGAAGCATAGGCTCTGGAGAGGAGCAGACTTAGTCTTGGGAATCTCAACTCTACCACTCGCTGTGTGATCTTGGACAAGTTTCTTTACCTCTCTGAGCCTTAACAATATGCCTGCAAATTGTGGATAACAATAGTACCTACCTTACAGAGTGGCTGTAAGACTTAAATATGATCATGTATATAGTGCCTGAGTGGTAGAAATTCTCAGTCAATGATAGCTGTTAGTATTATTATTCTCTGCCACTCCTCCACATTTCAGCAGCCCCCACTCTAGTTCAGGCTTCCATCTCATCTCTGTCCTTGCTTAATGAAATGACCTCCTGCTCCTCCCCAGACCCCCTGCTGAGATGTTTCCCTCCCCATTCTTATCCTTCTTGCACACTTCTAGCCACTGACCCCAACCGTTCTCAGCTCCAAGACTTTCTTCCCCAGCTTCTGCCAGGGTCTCTCACTAAAAGGACTTAGCGTGGAATTCAAGGGTCTTCCCCTTTCCTCCATCAACCACAACCTGCCCTTGCAGCCATGGCTCCCATAACTTCCTTCCCAAAGGGTGACCAGTGCTCCAGGCAATCCAAGCTCCCCCATGGCCCCAGGATCCCTGGCGGAGGTTTACCTCTGTCAACCCTTTGCTCAGACTGTTTCCTAGGCTGAGAATATCCTTGCACTTATCTCCACATCTCCATGTCCCAGCTAAACTTGCAGACCTAGCTTGAATGCCTCCTCCTGCAGGAAGTCTGCTCTGATTTCCCACCTTACTTTTGGCCCTGCTGCATTCTCACTGGGTAAGAGTTCTCCCTCTGTTTCCTCGTCCTGTCTTCCAGAACAGTTCTCTGGACTTTCCTGGTCTATAGCACTTACCACAGTCTATTCAAATGTTCGGTGTACATACATAGTATATCCTCTGCTTTGAAAGTATGGTAAGTTAAAGATGGAATTCCTTGCTATTCCTTCAGTCAAGAAGTGGGCACTAGGTCCCTTCCCGCTGCCTGTGAGCTGGCCTGTGACTGCTTTGACCAACTGAGTATGGTAGAGGTGACATTATTCCAGCTCTGAGTCTAGACTTTAAGGGGTCTGGCAGCTTCTGCCTTGGTGTTGTTAACTTAAAAATTACACTGGACTTAAAAATCACACAATTTAGGGTGGGTATGATGGCGCATGCTTGTAATCCCAGTGCTTTGGGAGGCCAGTGAGGGAGGATTGCTTGAGGCCAGGAGTTTGAGACTAGCCTGGGCAACATAGCGAGACCCCATCTCTACAAAAAAATTTAAAATTAGCCAGGCACGGTGGTGTGTACCTGTACTCCCAGCTACTCAGGAGGCTGAGGGGAGGATTCCTTGAGCTGAGGCATTCAAGGTTGCAGTGAGCCATGATCGTGCCACTGCACTCCAGGCTGGGCAACAGAGCAAGACCCTGTCTCTAAATTTAAAAAAAAATCACACAGTTTATAAATTGGACAGGAGACTTTGTTTCTTATAAATGATTACAGCCTGCAAGGTGGCCATTTCACAAGCTAGGAAGCATCGCCTCCTACCAAAGGCATTACCAGGCCTTTCAAAGGAGGGCAGGATAAGACAGAAATTTAAGCTGAATAGGTTAGCCAAACATACATATTCAACAGTTTATAGGAGCAGCTATGAATGTTCATGAAGGTGGTCACGAAGGCATTTAAATGTGCAGTCTCTGTAAACTGACCATGGTAGGTAGTCTTCTTATCAGGAGAAAGTTACGGAAATCAGTCCCTTGTCCAATCAAAGCCGTAGTTACGGCTTGTGGAACTGGGAGTCAGTTAGTCGGTGTCTGGTGGTTGGTGAGCTGTAACTGCTCTAACATTGCTTATCTCAAGGTCAGTGCTTGTTTGGCTGATAGAGAAAAAAGAAAACCTGTGGCAATTAGAACATGGATTATTCTTGAAGTGTAGGGTTGTGTGACTCAACCCTTGCCTGGCATGGCGTTAGGTCCTGTTTATAATTTGGTATCTTACTGCCACAAAGAATTCGTTCTGTCAGCCTTATGATCTCTATTTTAACATTAACGCTGGGGCTGGGCGCGATGGTTCACGCCTGTAATCCCAGCACGTTGGGAGGCCGAGATGGGCAGATCACGAGGTCAGGAGATCGAGACCATGCTGGCTAACACAGTGAAACCCCGTCTCTACTAAAAATACAAAAAAAAGTAGCTGGGCATGGTGGCAGGCACCTGGAGTCCCAGCTACTCGGGAAGCTGAGGCAGGAGAATGGTGTGAACCCGGGAGGCGGAGCTGGCAGTGAGCCGAGATGGCACCACTGCACTCCGGCCTGGGTGACAGAGCAAGACTCCGTCTCAAAAAAAAAAAAAAAAAAAAAAATTAATGCTGGTCGGCTGTTATGTCTGAACTGTAAAAGGAAGCCAGTGTAACTAGGCACATTGGACTTCCTACCCTGTCAAGGCTGGGAACTCCATTTTTAAGGTTTTTCTGGGGTCCCTGGGCCAAGAGGGGGTCCCTTTAGTTGATTGTGGGCTTGGGATTTTATTTTTAGCTTACAGTCTCTTGCAGCCCTGTGCCTCCATGTAAGAGCTCCATCTATCATGATGCTATCATCTGGTGAGGAAGCTAAAGGCATGCAGAAGGTTCTGGAGGAGATGCCATCTGAAGAAAGAGCCAAGAAGCACCAAAATGCCAAACAGTGAAGATGTCATCTTGGAAGGAACCCTCCAGTCCCAATATTGCTCCTGGCTGACACCAAGTGGCCCAGCTGAGCCCTTCTCAAATTCCTGGCCCACAACATGATGAACAAAATAAAATAAAATGGTTGTTTTAAGCCACTGAATTTTACAGTAGTTTGTTATGCAGCAATAAATAACTACAACAGAATTATCTTCCCCACCCTATTTACTCAAGCAGGGGTCAGCTCCTTCCCAGCCTTTGGGTTCTTGGCTCCAAATCACCTCCTCCAGGAAGCCCACCTTGACCTCCAGGTGAGGTCAGACCCTGGATCCTATGTGCTCATCACACCCCATACGCTTCATTACCACGTGTGGTCATCTGCATGTCTTGCGGGTACTTGAATTGTCTCTGTCTCCCCTACTAGACTGAACCCTCTGCTGCACTGCCACCCTTGGCACAAACGAGGGCTCAGTGAGTAATTGCTACGTGAGTGAGCACGTCTGTCCCAGCCCTAGGCACTGGGCAGGGGCAGAAAGGCAACCCCAGCTAGGCATCTACAGCACAAGCTCTGATTCCCTCCGAACTACAGGTTGGAGTCCAGGGCCTTGGTCACTCTGCCAGCCCTGGCAGGCCTTGTCTCCAGCTTTCTACCTCTGAGGAGCCCCTGTGGTGGCCCCCCCTGGAGAGAGGGACTGGGAATACCTGGGGTGTGGGAAAGGGGGTCTGGGCTAAAGAGGGAGGCACCAGCATCAACTTCCTGCTGCCCCCATGACCCCAACCCACTGTCTGATGTTCCCGCAGCCTGTCCTCTGCACCTGCCTCCAGGACACCTCCTTGGCTCCTTCCTTGACCTCAGCAATTCCTCCATCCAGCATCCTCCTGTGGGCCTTTGTCCACTTGGGGGAAGCTTTTGAACCCTGGCTCATCCATCTCTTCATTGCACTCCCTGCATCATGCACTGGGCTTCCAGTTCTATAGCAATGAACTCATTTAATCTTTACAACAGCTCCATCTTACTAATGAGGAAACTGAGGTCAGACAGGTTAGGTGACTTGCCCAAGGTCACACAGGAAGTGGAAGAAGCAGGCTCCAGGCTCCCACTCTGTTTCTCTGGCTCAGAGTCCAGTGTTTTTCCCGCTGCCCCGGATGAGATGACTCAGAGTCCCCCTTGGATTTGCAACATGTTCCTTCCTTCCTGATGCCCAGCTGAGAGCTGCCTGCCTGCCCGAAAGCTGATTCCCCCTTCCTTGGAACTCAAGGCCCTCCCATCTGAGTCTCCCAGATTTCCATGTTGGTACCAGCAGCAAATATGGGGTGGGAGGAGCAAGCGAGTAAGAGAGGGAGAGAGATTCCATCGATTCATTGAGAAACAGAAGAGACATCAAGAAAGCCTTTAGCACACAAAGACACCAAGTGCACCCTCCACACACACTCACAAGGAAGGAAAGAGAGAAACACACACAGTGCGAGGTGGGGGCATGGAGATGAGATCATACATATGAAGAGGTAGGAGAGGGGGAAAGGAAGAGAAAAAACAGATTCACACTAGGAAGTAAAAACACAGAATAAGAAATGCCTAGCGGGAGATAAAGATAGAAAAATCAGATACACGAATATACAAAGGCAGTTACAGACAAATCCACGAAGAGAGAGCCGTTGTGAGAGGATATAAATGAGAAAGAGACACAATCTCAGAGAGAGAGGGGGACGCTCACAGGACACACTCTCAGGCAGAGGCGGAGGGAGACAAGAGAGAGAAACATGTCACAACAGACGCAGGCAGAGGAATGGAGGAACGAGCTGGGGAAGATGGAAAAGGCCACAGTGAGACTGAAGAGATGGGGGAGAGAATAATAAGCACAGAGAAAGAGCGATGGGGAGAGGCAGCAGAGAAGCCACAGATGCCGGAGCATCAGGGCTGGGAGTTCGCACCTTCCCCTCCCCACCTCCCGCTCCGCTCCACTCCACCACCTCCTGCCTCTGCTCACAGCAGCCTGAAATGTAAGCCCTGAGTGGAGAAGCTAATTCTCCCAAGTCCAGCCGCCAAGACGCACTCTGCATTCCACCCGCATGCCCTTAGCGACACAGAGGCGGAGGGGGATGCATCTGCACCTAGCACAGGTTTCTTCTCCTCTTGTCTTAGCTTTGGAACTGCTGAAAGGAGAGAGACCTGCCCAGCATTTGATCATCAAGCCCACGCCCAGAGCCGCATGGTTATACCTGCTAATTTCTGAGCCACAGGCAGCTGGAGGTGGGTACAACCCACCAGCCCCTCAACAAGCACCCATAGGGTGCCCACCAGGGACAAGATGCAGCCCCTGCCCTAGGGACCCCCCACGTGGGAGGCAGACAGTCCTAGGTCCAAATGTCCCTTACTGGTCCCTACCTGTGATGACTCACCTGATCTCCCTAAGCCTCCACGTCCACCTCTGTGAAATGGTATCACCATGTCTACCTCACAGGTTGCTGGGAAAAATCAAAAGTGGATCCTGGTGAAGCACATTACACAAAATCTGGCATATAGTAGGTGTTCAATAAACATTGGCTTTCTCTAATTGGGAAAGCCTGGGAAATACAGAGATAACAGCAGAAAATGAAGGGTAGCCACAAGACTATTCAGTCCTTCTAGTTGAGTCACGGGAGACTTTGATGGCTTTTGAACCAGGCCTTAGAATGTAGGGAATATTTAAAAGTGAGAGATGGAGATGGGAAAGCGGGGAGCTCTCTTGGCAGACGAATTGGCATGTGCAAAGGCGGGGAGGTAGGGATGGTCTCCAGAGTAGAGACCTGCCTGGTTTAGTTAGAGTGGAAGATGTGTGGACATGGGAGGGATCATCTAGTACAATATTCACATTTCATGGATGGAGAAACTGAGGCCTAGAAATGTTAAGTGACTTGTTCAAACCTACACATCTAGCAAGTGTCTGATCCACCTCTTGAATCCAGAACTCAGTGACTCAGGGATTCTCCCCTTTGCCAAGCTGGAAGTCAGCCCCTTGCAGGCGAAAGCGGAGACCCAGACTGAAGGCATCTTGGGTCTTCAGAAGTTTGGTGTTTTTCTAACAGCTGAAGTCCCAGAAACTAAGCCTCAGGCGGGAACATAAGTGGCAGATCCTGACTGCAAATGTCAATGTCTGCCAAGCCTAAGCTTTGACTGTAGATGCCACTGAGGTAGGGCAAGGAAACCCCGTCAGGCCTGGGGGTTCAAAGGTGGGGCTCCACTTCTGAGTAGGAAATCCTTCAGTAGACATGTGTGAGGTCCTGGAAAATGTCCCATGAGCCTCTGGGAGTTTTCTGGCCTCGGGTAAGAGTTGGGGTTATTAATCCATGATTTATGAATGAGAGGGTACGATTCAGGGAGGTCAAAACCCCTGAAATTTAATCAAATTTAATATTACGAATATATTATATATAATTCCTAATTATATAACTCTAATTATATTCCCATATACCTTCTAAGGAGGGTAGGTGCTCATAAATGAGGCCTTTCATTCTTCCGGCCACTTGGACACACACTCGAGGAGTCGGAGCAGAGAGCTGGAGCTCCCAAAGGCCACCAATGAAGGAGAGCAGGGACAAAGAGCAGTGATGGGGGAGAATACCACCATTATTATAAATCAGGTCACAGAGTGTGAATTGGCAGTGACATGAGTCAATAATCCTAGATCTGGGCCAGGTGCAGTGGCTTATGCCTGTAATTCCAGCACATTGGGAGGCCAAGGTGGGAGGATTGCTTGAGTCCAGGAATTTGAGACCAGTCTGGACAACATAGTGAGACCCCGTCTCTACAAAAATGTTAAAAAAAAAAAAAAAAAAAAGAGCCAGGTGTAGTGTCGTGCACCTGTGGCCCCAGTTACTCAGGAAGCTGAGGTGGTAAGATTGCTTGAGCCCGGGAGGTCGAGGTTGCAGTGAACCATGATCATGCCACTGCATTCCAGCCTGGGTGATAGGGCAAGACCCCATCTAAAAAATAATAATAATAATTCCTAGAGCTGAGGTAGGAAAAGAAACCCCAAGAAGGTAGCCTAAATTTTTTTTTTTTTTTTGAGATGGAGTCTCATTCTTGTTGCCCAGGCTAGAGAGCAATGGCGCAATCTCAACTCACTGCAAATTCCACCTCCCAGGCTCAAGCGATTCTCCTGCCTCACCCTTTCTAGTAGCTGGGATTACAGGCGTGAGCAACCATGCCCAGCTGAAGGTAGCCTAAATTTTATGATTATATGGAAGTGCACATTTTCCTAAGGAGAAGGTCCATAGTTTTCACCAGATTCTCAGAGAGATCAGTATTAATCAGGGTAGGCTAGTGTTATGCTATAGTAACAAACAGCCCCAAATCTCACTGGCTAGGAGTTTCTCTCTATTTCTTTATCTCTCACAAACTGCACTGAAAATCAGGTGATTCTCCAACGCTGCTGTCTTCCATGTGTTAACCCAGTTATCCGGGTTGCTTTGATCTTATGTCCCAACTGTGTCAACATGCTGCCTCCATGATCTCTAACAAAGAATAAGGGAAAGCTGGAAGATCCTGCAGGGGCTTTTCACTGCTTCAGCTCAAAAGTTTCACATGTCAAGTCTACTCACTGTCCATTAGTCAGAACTAGTCATAATGTCTGCCTAACCACAAGGGAAGCTGGAAAGTATAGGCTGCCATGTACCCAGGAAGGAGAGGAGAGCTGGATATTGATGAACACTGGATATGACTGGGACCTCCTCTCCTTAAAAAAATAAGTTAGGAACACTAAGGTTAGAGTAGTGAGTCCCAAAGTCTGAATCATAGACTACCTTAATCTACATTATTCTGAAAGCTTTGGGGAAAGGCACACTCCCGGGCCACCAGCTTGGAGAGTTATATTCTGTGGTCCAGGAATCTGTGTTTTTGACAAGTCTCACAGACAAGTGTGCAGAACAAGTTTGGCAACCCGTAGAGTAGAAGGTCCTCTGGTCACAGGGCTAGGAGTTGCCTCAGAGAGCATCCTGGGTTGGAATCTTTTTAAAAAACTTCCAGGCTTCTGGTTCCAAAATGGTGGTGTCGTAGCAAGCTGGCTTCACTCCCCCTCCATAGAAAACCAGAAAAAACTAGACAGCACTGAGATGATCGCCAGCAATATCCCAGAATTCACATATAAAGAGGAGACAGTTCCCAGGGCCACAAGAAGCAAAAAAACTCTGAGTAGATGCTAAGAGAATTGGACTTCCGTATCCATAACACCCCTCTCCCAAACTGCCCAGCACCAAGTGCATAGAAAATTTCCCCAAGACTCACATTTTCTACACCAGAAAAAGTGAGATTGAAGTAAACAACCAACTTCCCCACCATCTTTGCTTTCCTGGCAGAAGATGTGTCCCTGCCTCAATCCATGAGAAGTCTCAGGAATGCCTGAAGGGAGAAATATCCCTGCAAACAGTCAGAGACAAAGAGGGGAGGCAGGACTACCATCCCCAATTCTGGAAACTCTGCTCAGTAACTCGGCCAAAGGAAACGCCAAATCAGAGTGGCCATTAAGCAGCACCATGCTGTAGGAGGTTCATTCCACAGATTCCCAGGGCATGAACCCCTAGCCAGGCTTCCTACACTACTCGGGTATTCCCCTTTGGGACCTTTCCCCAGTCAGTAAACGCAGCGCTCTAGTTGCTTATTTAGAACCAAGGCAAGCATGTGCTTAAGGCGCCATCTAGTGTCAAAAAGAGGCAGCAACAGAATGGGGAAAAAACAAAGAAAATCAACAGGTAAATTACAAACTCTCTGAGCAAGAGTATCTAATAAAAACCAAAACAAGCCAGCCAGAAAAGACTACAAAAAATAACTAATCCTTCAACGAAAAGACATAGACATATATCCGCAATAAACAAAAGCAAAACAGGGAACCATGACCTATTCAAACACACAAAGCAAGGAACCAGTAACTGACCCTAATAAGACAGTGATATGTGAACGCTCTGACCAAGAATTCAAAATAGCAGTTTTTTAAAAACTCAGTGATCTCCAAGATAACACAGAAAAGCAATTCCAAAATTTATCACAGGAATTTAACAAAAAGATTGAAATTTTTAAAAAATCAAACAGAAACCTTGGAACTGAGAAATACATGTGCTCAACTGAAAAATTCATTAGACGTTCTCAACAGCAGAATGGATTAAGGAAGGAAAAAAAACCAGTTAGCTTGAAGACATGCTGTTTAAAAATAATCCACAGTCAGAGGGGAAAAAAAGAATGAAAAGGAATGAAGATCATCTACAAGACACGGAAAATTACCTCAAAAGACCAAATCTAAAAATTATTGGTGTTCAAGGGAGGGAGTTGAGCAAGAGCAAGAAGTATAAAGCTTATTCAAAGAAACAATAACAGAAAACTTTCCAAAACTTGAGAAATATATAAATATACAGCTCCAGGAAAGTCAGAGAACACTACGTAGATTCAACCCAAATAAGACTACCTCAAGACATATTAATCAAACTCTCAAAGGTCAAGGACAAAGAGAGGGTCCTAAAAGCAGCAAGAGAAAAGAAGCAAATAACATATAAAGGAGCTCCAATTTGTCTGACAACAGACTTCTCAATGGAAACCATACAGGCCAGGAGGGAATGGGGTGACATTTTCAAAGTTCTGAAACAAAAAAAAATAATAAACTGCCATCCAAGAATACAGTATCCAGCAAAGTTATCTTTCAAATATGAAGGACAGATAAAGATTATTCCAGACAAACAAAAGCTGAAGGAATTCACCACCACCAGACCCATTTTACAAGAAATGCTAACAGGAGTTCTTCAATCTGAAAGAAATAAAAATAACATTCAAATAGAAAACACTTGAAATATAAAACCCACTAGTAAAATTAACTCCACAGAAACCCAAAATACTCTAATACTGTAATTGTGGTGGAAATGAATTGTGAAATCCACTCCTAACTCTACTGTGAATCCCAAAAGATAAATCTATCAAAAATAATAATAGCTACAGCAACCTGTTGAGATATTCACAATATAAAAGTATGTAAATTTGGACAACATAATGTCAAAATTCGGGGTGGAGTTGAAATGTAGAGGTTTTTTCCCATTTGTTTTTTTTTTTTCTGTCCTTTCCTTTGTGATCTAAGATAAGTTGTCATCTCTTCAAAATAATTTGTCATATCTATTAGATGTTTTTATAAGCCTCATGGTAACCACAAAGCAAAAAATAAATTAAATCATACTACCAAAGAAATAATTTCATCACAATGTGAGTCAACAAGAAAGAAAAAGATACATAAAACAACTGGAAAAAAACAAGCAACAAGATGGCAGCAGTAAGTCCTTACTTATCAATAATATTGAATGTAAATGAATTCAGTTCTCTAATTAAAAGGCATATGGTGGCTAAATGGATAAAGAAAAAAGACCTGAGTTTGTGCTGCCTTAAAAAACATCCACTTCAGACTGGGCACAGTGGCTCATACCTGTAATCCCAGCACTTTGGGAGACCAAGGTGGGTGGACCACCTGAGGTCAGGAGTTTGAGATCAGCCTGGCCAACATGGTGAAACCCCATTTCCACTAAAAATACAAAAAATTAGCCAGGCGTTGTGGCACACACTTGTAATCCCACCTACTCGGGAGGCTGAGGCAAGAGAATTGCTTGAACCAGGGAGGTGAAGGTTGCAGTGAGCCGAGATCACACCACTGCACTCCAGCCTGGGTGACAGAGTGAGACTCTCTCTCGGAAAAAAATAAATTAAAAAATCGACTTCACCTATAAGGACACACATAGACTGAAAATGAAAGGGTGGAAAAAGATATTCCATCCCACTGGAAACCAAAAAAGGCAGGAATAACTATATTATATTGCATAAAATAGACTACAAATCAAAGACTGTAAAAAGAGGCAAAGGGCCAGGTATGGCGGCTCACGCCTGTAATCCCAGCAGTTTGGGAGCCTGAGGCGGGTGGATCATGAGGTCAAGAGTTCCTGACCAGCCTGGCCAAGATGGTGAAACTCCGTCTCTACTAAAAATACAAAAATTAGCCGAGTGTGGTGGTAGGCACCTGTAATCCCAGCTACTCAGGAGGCTGAGGCAGGAGAATTGCTTGAACTGGGGAGGCGGAGGTTGCAGGTTGCAGTGAGCAGAGATCACACCACTGCACTCCAAGAGCGAGACTCTGTCAAAAAAAAAAAGAAAAAAAAAAGGCAAAGAAGGTTACTATAAAATGGTAAAGGGGTCAATTCAGCAAGATGATATAACAATTATAATTATCTATGCACCCTATCCTAGAGCTCCCAAGTATATAAATTAAACATTGATAGTTCTAAAGAGAGAGACAGACTGCAATACAATAATAGTGGGAGACTTCAACACCCCACCCCCAGTAAAGACAGATCATCCAGACAGAAAATCAACAAAGAAATATTGGAGTTACACACTAGACCAAAAAGACCTTACTGACCTTTACAGAACATCTCACCCAATTGCTGTGGAATACATATTCTTTCCATCATCACATGGAACATTTTCCAGAATAGATTATATCTTAGGCCACAAAACAAATCTCAACAAATTTTTAAAAATTAAAATCATATCAAGTATCATTTCTGACCACAGTGGAATAAAACTAGATATCAATAACAAGAAGAATCTTGGAAAAGACACAAACACATGAAAATTAAACAACATGCTCTTGAACAACTGGTGGGTCAATGAAGAAATTAGGAAGAAAAATTTTAAACTTCTTGAAATAAATGAAAATGGAAATATAACATACCAAAATCTGTGGGATACAGCAAAAGCAGCACTAAGAGAGAAGTTTACAGCAATAAACACTTATATTTAAAAAGTAGAAATAAACAACTTGTGATGGTTAATACTGAATGTCAACTTGATTGGATTGAAGGATACCAAGTATTGATCCTGGGCGTGTCTGTGAGGGTGTTGCCAAAGGAGATTCACATTTGAGTCAGTGGGATGGGAAAGGCAGACCCATCCTTAATCTGGGTGGACACAATCTAATCAGCTGCCAGTGTGGCTAGAATATAAGCAGGCAGAAAAATGTGAAAAGAGGGACTGGCCTAGCCTCCCAGCCTACATCTTTCTCCCATGCTGATGCTTCCTGCCCTCAAACATCAGACTCCAAGTTCTTCAGTTTTGGAACTTGGACTGGCTCTCCTTGCTCCTCAGCCTGCAGACAGCCTATTATGGGACTTTGTGATCCTGTGAGTTAATGCTTAATAAACGCCCCTTTATATATACATCTATTCTATTAGTTCTATCCCTCTAGAGAACCTTGACTAATACATAAACCTAATGATGCATGTCAAGGAACTAGAAAAGCAAGAACAAACCAAACCCGAAATTAGTAGAAGGAAAGAAACAATAAAGATAAAGCAGGAATAAACGAAATTGAAACTAAAAAAACAATACAGAAGATCAATGAAACAAAAAGTTTGGGTTTTTTAAAAAAGATAAAAAATAGGCAAAGCTTTAGCTAGAATAACTAAGAAAAAAGATAGAAGACCCCAATAAATAAAATCAGAACTGTAAAAGGAAGCATAACAACTGATACCACAGAAATACAAAGAATCATTTGTAACAGTACAAAGACTGCTACAAACAACTATATGCCAATAAATTGGAAAACCTAAAAGAAACAGATAAATTCCAGGACATGTACACCCTACCAATGAAGAAATAGAGAACCTAAACAAACCAATAATGAGTAACAAAATCAAAGCCATAAGTCTCCCATCCAAGAAAAGCCCAGAGCCTGATGATTTCACTGCTTGCTGAATTCAATCAAACATTTAAAGGAGAACTCATACCAATTCTACTCAAACTCTTCAAAAAATTTGAAGAGGAGGGAATACTTCCAAACTCATTTGACACGTCCAGCATTACCCTGATACCAAAACCAGACAGACACAACAAGAAAAGAAAATGAGAGGCCAATATCACAGATGAATAGAGATATAAAAATTCTCAACAAAGTACTAGCAAGCTGAATTCAACAACATATTAAAAAGATCATTCACCATGATCAAGTGGGATACATCCCAGGGATGCAAGGATGGTTTGACATACACAAATCAATAAATGTAATACATCACATCAACAGAAACAAGAACAAAAACCATATGATCATTTAATAGATGCCGAAAAAGCATTTGATAGAATTCAACATCTCTTTGTGATGAAAACTGTCAACAAAATGGGTATAGCAGGAACATACCTCAAAATAATAAGGGCCATATGTCACAAACCCACAGCTAAATCATACTGAATGGGAAAAACTGACAGCATTTCCACAAAGATCTGGAACAAGATGCCCACTTTCACCACTTTTATTCAACATAACACTGAAAGTACTGGCCAGAGCAATTAGGGAAAAGAAATAAAGGCCATCCATAAGCCACTGAAAACCACCTATGGGGGAAAAAAAAAAGAAAAAGAAATAAAGGGCATTCAAATTGGAAAGGAAGAAGTCAAATTCACCTCGTTCACAGACGGCGTGGCTTATACTTAGAAAAACCTAATGACTCCCCCTAAAAAAGTGTTAGAACTGATAAATTCAGTAAAGCTGCAGGATACAAAATGGACATACAAAAAGCAGTAGGATTTATATATGCTAACAGTGAACAACCTGAAAAAGAAATCAAGAAAGTAACTCCATTTACAATAGCTACAAAGAATATAAGATAACCTAGGAATCAATGTAACCAAAGAAGTGAAGGGTCTATACAAGAAAAACTATAAGACACGGATGAAAGAAACTGAAGAGGACACCAAAAAATGGAAAGATATTGCATGCTCATGGATTAGAAAAATTAATATTGTTAAAATGACAAAACTACCTAAAGCAATTTGCAGATTCAATGCAATCCCTATCAAAATACCAAGGACATTCTTCACAGAAATAAAAAAATTCCTAAAATTTGTATGGCACCACAAAAGACCCTGAATAGCCAAAGCAATCTTAAGCAAAAATACCAAAGCTGGAGACATCACACTACCTGACTTCAAAATATACTGCAAAGCTATTGTAACAAAATCAGCATGGTACTGGCATAAAAACAGGCACATAGACCAACAGAACAAAATTAAGAAGACAGATATAAACCCACACACTTATAGCTGACTCATTTTCAACAAAGGTGCCAAGAACATTCAGTGGGGAAAGGAGTCTCTTCAATAAAACGGGATAACCATATGCAGAAGGATGAAGCTATACCCTTATTTCTCACCATTCCCAAAAATCAAATCAAAATGGATTAAAGACTTAAATCTAAGACCTGAAACTATGAAACTACCAGAAGAAAACACTCCAGGACATTGGTCTGAGCAAAGAATTTTTGTGTAAGATCTCAAAAACACAGGCAACCAAAGCAAAAATAGACAAATGGATTACATCAAGCTAAAAAGCTTCTGCGCAGCAAAGAAAACAATCAACAAAATGAAGAGATAACCCACAGAATAAGAGAAAACACATGCAAACTATTCATTTGACAAGGGATTAATAACAGAATACATAAGGAGCTCAAACAACTCAATAGCTAAACAAATAAATAACCTGATTTTAATTTTAAAAGAATCAGAGTCTTCTTTTTGTCTTAAAAGACCCGGGAGCTTGCAGTGAGCCGAGATCGTACCACTGCACTCCACTCCAACATAGGCGACAGAGCGAGACTCCGTCTCCAAAAAAAAAAAAGAAGACATACAAATGGCCAGTAGGTATATGAAAAAATGCTCAACATCACTAAACTTTAGAGAAATGCAAATCAAAACCACAATGAGATATCACCTCACACCTGATCAAATGACTATTATCAAAAAGACAGGCTTGAGACCAGCCTGGCCAACATGGTGAAACCTGTTTCTACTAAAAATACAAAAATTAGCTGGGCATGGGGTCACATGCCTGTAATCCCAGCTACTCAGGAGGCTGAGGCAAGAGAATTGCCTGAACCCGGGAGACAGAGGTTGCAGTGAGCTGAGATCGCGCCACTGCACTCCAGCCTGGGCAACGCAGAGAGATTCTGTCTCAAAAAAAATAAAGCCAGGGAATAATGTATGCTGGTGAGATGTGGAGGAAGGGGAACCCTCACACACTGTTGGTGGGAACGTAAATTAGTACATGCACTGTGAGAAACTGTTTTTTCCTCAGAAAACTAAAAATAGAACTACCATGTGATCCAGAAATTCTGCTACTGGGTATATGCAAAAGAAAGGAAATTAACATAATGAAGAGAATAAGCACACCCATGTTTACTGCAGCACTATTCACAATAGCCAAAATATGAAATCAACCTACATGCCCATCCATGGGTGAACTAATTTTAAAAATAAAGTGGTATATATACACAATGGAATAGTATTCAGCTATAAAAAAAGAATGAAATCCTGTCATTTGCAGTAACATGGACAGAACTGGAGGTCATTATATTAAGTGAAATAAGCCAAGCACAGAAAGACAAATATCACATGTTCCCACTCATATGTGGGAGCTAACAAGGTGCATCTTATAAAAAGAGAGAATAGACTGGTGGTTACCAGAGGGTGGAAAGGAGAGGGGGATGAAGAAAGGTTGATTAGTGGGTACAAATACAGTTTGATAGAAGTAAGACCTGGTGTTTGGTAGATCAGTAGGGTGACTATAGTTTATGATAATTTATTGTATATTTCCAAATAGCTAAAAGAGTATAATTCAGACATTTTGAGCAGAGAAAAAGGCAAAGGAAGAGGCAAATGTCTAACCCTGAATGTTCCGAACTGCATCCCCAGGAGATCTGATTACCTGGTATTTTCCAGGGCAGTGGGGCTTTAAGACGCAGGATACTCAAAGTACATCAAACAGCCCCATTATGGCCAATTCTCTCTTTGCTGCTGTTGTTTAATTTCTCCTGGAGAATAAGATTGGAAAGGCAGTGCTAATTTAATTTGCCAGAATGAATAAAGATAAGACAGTAACAGAGGGTGATGAAGCACTGGGAACACATAATTCACACCCCCGAAATCCAGTCTCCTTCCATCACAACTGCCTTCCCCATGCTGGAGCTAATTAAGCCAGAATGATGGCAGTTAATTATTTTCCTCTGTGGCTGGGGAAGGCTGGCTTCCCCGGCCAGGCAGTGGGCATGAGGGGGTTTGTAAAAGGGTAAATCAGATTAAAAGAAGGAACAGGGGCTTGTGGATCCCCTAGGGGCTCACAGATCTCCCTTACGGCGGAGGGAGGTGGCACTTAGATAACATGTTCATTAGCTAAAGGTTCGCCAATCAATTCTGGTCTCTGGAGTCCAGTACTCCTGGAAGATGCATATGGGTGTATGTGAAAGTGGGTTCATCATTAAGCCCAACACTAGGCAGTCTTGCCAGGCTGGGTCCAGAACACAGAATGGCGTTCACAGGGACGGCATCACTATGACCTAGGCAGGCATCCATGTTTGCAAAATGGCTTTTCATCCATGCACACAGGGGTGTTGCTCATCAGAGAGAAAAAAGAGTAGCTTCATGGTGCATACTGGGGTCCTCATTGCTAGAAGAGCACATGGGTATGCTTGGACACTGGTTCAGCCCCATACACATGAGTATGATATAATTAGAAGCATCTGTATTCAGACAGCCCTGAGGGTCCCTGGCCCACTGCTAACTCATTGCATGACCCTGGTGAAACTGCTTCTGTAAGCCTCAGTGACTTTGTAGAGTAGGGATAGTCATAGCACCCGCTTTAAAGAGTTTTGATGAGGACCAAGAGAGAGTGCCTGAAAGAGCCAGCTCAGCACCCAGCCCATGGGAAGGGCTCTAATCATGAGTTATGATCCATGTTATAGTATCATGATGATCACATGGCTTCTCCTTTCTGAGTGCAAGTGAAGGGTGGGCCCTCTGGGCTAGTTCATGCACTTCATGGAGAGCTGTATTTATGGCCGTAGGGGAGACCTTTCTGTCACATCCGAAATGCTCTTTTGTGATCCTCCTTTGTAACTCGGATAAGAAGGTGGAGAGCCAGCCGCTCCTTCAGGGCCAGGAAATTTGGACTTTATGGAAAGCTGGCAGTCTGCTTTGCTGAAATTGAAGGCAATTTGCAGCAACACAAAAGGGTGCATTAGAGAGGGAGGGCCGGGAGCCCCTGCAATGGGGAGGCTGGAGGCTGGAAAAGAAGGGGATGAAACTGGCCCGGAGAAGAGCAGTTTAAAATGCAAACAAAGCATGAACACATCTGCCAAGGACTGGGGTTTCCATTCACATGGAATGAAGGACCCACGATGCAGGTGCCTTGTCTAGCTGATGGAGCAGGGGAAGGAAATCCCCACAGGGGCCAAGCCTCAGTGGGCTGGGCTTTCATTTCCTTTTTCATGGAGTCCAAAATGAGAATAGTGTCGGGGCCTGGGATTGGACTCAGATAGGGACTGGGATTTTTTCTTAACTGAGGGAAAAAGTAGAGTCACAGTCAAAGATGAAGGGGGTTTGGAGCTGGAAAGGCATCAGCTCTAGAGTAGATGCTGGCTGTGAGCAGGAGTTTCAGGGAGTAGGTAAGACTGAGGACAGCAGGTGATTCCCAGCAAAAAGCTCAGGACTGTGAAAGGGGAGGATGGGACGTGGCTCCAGGTTTGTGAGGAGCCTAGCAACTTAAAGGAACAGGAGCCTGGATGGCAGTACCCCCACCCCAACCCCAGCTCACCATGGGTTTCTGGGACCCCTTGGGAGCCCAGGAAGTCCCAGATGGAAGAAATGTAATAAAACTCCACTACTCCAGTTTGGAGAATCATAGAGTATTGGAGATGAGAAAAGTCTTAGAAATGACCCAACCCATAACCATACACAGGAAATTCCAAAGGCTGGAGATGGGCAGTGACCTGACCAAAGTCTCTGCAATAGTTTAGATTTCTTTCAGCAGATATTCACTGGCCTCCCTCTTGAGGCAGAGTATATTTCTCTGCCCTACTGGTGTAGAAGAGCTTGGCTATGTGACTTGTTTGGGCCAAGAGAATGTGAGTGGAGGTGACAGTTGCCAATTCTGAACCAGGTCCTGAAGAAGCATCTGCTCACTCTCTTGGCCTGGTGCCATTTTTGATGAAAAGAACACGACCTCGGGAGCCACGACCCACAGAAGATGAGCGACACATGGGGCAGACCAAAGCCCGGCCCAGCCTAGAGCCAGCCCCTACCCCAACTTGAACCTGGAATGGAGCTGCCCTTGTCAATCCCCACACCTGAGAGCAGGAAAAATAAATGCCTACTGCAGTCAGCTACTGTCCTGGAGGTGGTGTTAAACAGCATTACAATAGCAATAGCAGCCACATAGCAAGTCAGGGACTAAGCTGGACACACCCCAAGCAGCCCAGGAAGAATAAAGGACTCATTCTCTCCCACCACCTCTGTCCCCTGAACAGGCCATCGTGCCTCTGGATAACATGATAGCCCAGGTCCAACTCTTAAGAAGCGGTATGTGGCCACTGCAGTGGAGTGCGCTGTCTCTGCGAGCACCTGTTAAAGCTCACACTGCCTGGAAGGGGTGAACCAGCCTCTCTCCCATTAGCCCAGCAGCAGGGACTCCTCTCAGACCAGGCAGAGATGCTGCAGTAATGGTAGGTGAGCCCAGCAGGGGGCCTGGAAGCAGAGCAAGCCCAGGAGGGGGCTGGACAGCAGCACCAGGGTGAGGGGTGGGAGGCTGAGTGCTGGCAGGCACAGGAAGGAGAGAGGGGCAGGGTGCTTGAGAAACGCCGTGTCCCGGGGGCCACTCTCTGCAGGGAAGAGCCCCTGGGTATGGAGTGAGTGGAGGAAATTTGACCCTCTTCCAAGCACAGGGCTCCGTGGCCCCGGGTGGCCAGTGACCTCACTGCTCTGAGCCAGGGATGGGGATAAGAATGTCCCCTCCAAGGACTGCAGTGGGGAGTGAGATAACCTTTAACAGGTAACATGCTCAGCCCAGCTCCTGATAGACGGGCTCCCTCCCCAACCCCCGGTCAGGACACCCCAGGGGTCAGGATTGTGGGCTCCCCAGTCACACATCTGGGACTCGTGTCCTGCTTCACTGCCTCTGGCCGTGTGACCCGGGGCAGGTTCCCCTCTTTCCCTGAGCCTCAGTTTCTTCTTCTGCAAAATGGGGATAATAATAGCACCTCCCTCCGAGTTATGGTGAGGACACTGGGAGATAATCCTCATAAAGTGCCTTGCACAGGACCTGGCACAGAAAACTTGCTCCATCAAAGGCAGTAGGTGTCGCTCCAAGCTGGGGGGTCTGAAGGGGACTTTAGACAGTGACGTCTGGACCCACAGAAGGGGTTGTTATTCCCACAGCTCATTTGCTGTGGCTGCCCCTTCCAGGATTCACGGGTCCACAGCTATTCTTCTCCAGCCCCCAAACACCTCTCTCTCCCTCCCCATCCAGCTTTGACAGGGCAGGTCTGGCTCTATGTGGAAATGGATTTTTCTGTTCACATAAAAATCTCATGGAAGACAATATCTTCTTCTTCTCCTTTTTTTTTTTTTTTTTGAGACAGAGTCTCACTCTGTCACAATATCTTCTTTATAAACAAACACTCTGTCCCCATGTATGGGGGGATTATTAACAACAACTACCTGAGAAAACGTGGCTCCTCCTTTCAAGCCACATTATGTTCAAAGCAGTGTCCACTCCACCATCTGTTACCTGTTTCCTTTCTCTTCTTCTGAATGAGAGCAGCCTGTGTTCATTGCTGTGGACTCAATTGTGTGCCCCCAAAAATTCCCACGTTGCAGCCGTAACCCTCAATGCGATGGTATTTGGAGATGAGGCTTTGGAAGGTAATTAGATTTAGATGAGGTCATGAGGGTGGGGCCTCATGATGGGGTTAGTGCCCTTATAAGAAGAGACTCCAGGGAGCTTGTGTGTGCTCTCCTTCTCTCTCTTGCACTCCCTCTTTCTCAGTCTCTGCCATGTGAGGACATAGCAAGAAGGCGGCCATCTGCAAGCCAGGAAGAGAGCCCTCACTAGAACCCAACCCTGCTGGCACCCCGATCTGGGATTTGCAGCCTCCAGAGCTGTGAGAAAATTAGTTTCTGTTGCTTCAACCATCCATTCCATGGTACTTTGTTCTAGCAGCCCAAGCTGACTGACATTCCTTCTTGTAAAAGATTTGCTAGGGGAGATGAATCCAGGAAAAATCACGAACTCCTGAAAAGATGACGCTTGGAAAAAGCATTCATTGTGGTGTGGAATAGGGTTGAGTGTGAGTGGGTAAATCCAGGCAAGGGCACGGGGCCATCATGGTGGAGGTTGAATTGTTTTCCTGGAGTTCTGTCTGCAATTAATTACCTGCTCCTGACTGGTGTTCATGGCTTCGTGAGTGAAATGGTTGAAGTCTGGCTGGGTCCGTCAAGCCCCATAAGGCAGGCAGGTAAAACCCTACCTGTATCTTACCTGTCCAACTCTCTGGAGCCCAGTCCCCTTCTCTATCCGACTCTACCTTTGGGCCTCCATGCCCTAACTCGGGTCCTATCTCTGGTCCACAGTCTTGGCATGGGGTCTGTGAGTCTTACTCTTGCTAGTGGCTTGGTCCAGCCTCTTGGGTTTATCCCACTGCAAAGCCAGGCAGACAGTCTGGCAAGTGGATCAGGGCTGATTTCACACCATCCTCAGACCTGGCCAAGAAGGATCCTTGCCCTGGGTCTCAGAATTTGATGACTGTTCCTCAAATTCTGCTCTGCTCCTCCTCTGGCCATGCCTCTCCTCATAAGATGAGGAATCTGTGTGGCCAAAAGGACATGACCTTTGGAAACTAACCCCCAATTCAGACAATAGTTTGGGTACCTGAGACTGCAGCACTCCCTGCCCAGATATCCCAAAGCCGACTTCCCAAGCCCAAGTGGGCCTTGTCACTAGGTCCATCCTCCTGAGGGTGGCGTGTGCTGCGGGTGGGCACACAGGCCTGGGTGGGGGTGGGGGTGTGAAAAGAGTTTGAATGCGTGCACTGGTGTCCACATGCATGGGAGGCCCTTGAGGTGTGGGAGGGACCTGAGGTAAGAAGAGAAGGTGGCGGACCAAGGAGGGGCTAAGTCCGGTTCTCCCTGCATCTCCACATCTAGGGTGGGAACTCAGGGACCTGAAGACTTTAAACTCAAAACTGGCCTCCTACGTTGTTATAAAATTGCATTTGTTAAAGGAGGAGGGTAGGACATCCTTTATTCACCAGTTTGTTGATTTGGTTTATCGTTTTAAATATTTGGAAATGTGGGCATCCATTTGTGCTCTTGCCCTGGGCCCCCCAAATGTCAGGGACAGCCAGAGCATCCACTGTGCACAGACAATGTGCTTGCCTGGGGGTCAGACCCACAGGCAACATCAGACACCTCCCCGTTGCATGATTAGGAGTGGGGGAGTCAAGGTGGCCTTTCCAGTCTGGTCTGATTGAGAGGCAGAGAGTGAGGTGGAGTCCTCACTTGCACAGCACTCCCCCTGTGGTACCTGCCAAGGTACCTCTCCTGCTCATGGGGAGGCATTTGATGGCACCGTGTGAGAGAGGCATGCTCTGCCTAAGTGAGAGTTGACTAATGTGCTCCAGAGAGAGCAGGGCCCTTTAAGGAGGTGTGGCTGGAGAAGGTGGCAATCATCCTTCCTGCTTCCAGGTGAGGGCACCTCCAACCTCTTTGTCTGAAGAGACCAGTCCTCTTCAGAGTCAGCAGAACATCAGGAGCATGGGCCAAGAGCAGACTCAGAGGCTGTGGTTGGGGAGCTTGGTCAGCCTGGAGAGGTCTTTGTCACTCCTGCCCCCATCCTCAGGAGTTTTAATGTCCAGCACAGGACTAGGCACAGAGAGAGCCCTCGAGGCATGTGGTTGGTGAAGGGATAACACAGCTGCGGGGCCAGGGTAGGGAGATCCCCAGGACCCTTCATCCTGACCCCTCCTCATTCTTCAGCCTCTGCCTTCAGCAACTGGGGCCTTCTCTCAGTCTCCCAGAATGCACCGGGCTCCCGCCCACCACAGGGCCTTTACACATGCCCTTCTCTGCCTGGATTCCTCTCCTGGTCCCTGTGGCTCTTCTTACCTCCTTGGGGCAAGTCAAGTCTCTGTATTATTCGGCCTCTTTCAAAGCATCAGAGCCCCCTCTTGCCTGGCACTCACTCCAATTGTGATGAATTAATGATATGGGCAGTGATTTCTTCAGCACATCCCTCCTCCACTGGCTGCAAATTCACCAGTGAGTCTGTGCCACAGATTCGGCTGCAGCCGAGGTCCTGGGGGAGATTCGAGAAACAAGATGGTGCCCAGTAACTGAGGGGCGAGGAGGAGAGCCATTAGGATAAGAGTCTTGGTGAGGCTGATGGCCCTCCTCCCAGTCCCTCTCTCCTCTGATAAGAAGCAACACTGGCACACCTGAGACTGTTCTCCAGTGGCCTGAGGCCTGCAGAGTTGGTAGTATCTAGGAAGCGTTGGTGGAGTGATGGCTTTTTACTCATCCCATCTCCTTGAGGTCTGACATCTTAAAATTCATAGAATCACAGCATTTCAGGGCTGCAGGGACTTTCCTAGGCACTTGTTGATAACCTACCGTGGCAGGAATTGATTTATTATCCTGTGCATATTTCAACCATTTATACATACACACATACACAAGAATGTTATCTTTCCCCACTCAGCTTCTCCCCTTCCCCTGCCTTCTAAATGAGAATATTATCTTTGCAAGATGGTTTCTGATGTATGTGTGCATGTGTGCACATGATGCCAAGTCAGGAGAATGGGCTATGGAGAGGGGAAGAAAGGAGGAACCAGAAAGAATAAGCTGATCTTTCCATATAATGAAGATGAGAGGAAGTGACAGAAATAGGAGACAGAGAGAACAGCTCTGCAAGCTTGCCTGGGGAGCTGCTGGAGCTTCAGCTCATGAAAGGGTCTGCAGTTCTTGGTGGTAAGTAATGGGGCCTTCAGAGAAGAGAGAGAGAGAGAGAGAGGGAGAGAGAGAGAGAGGGAGAGAGAGAGAGAAAGAAAGAAAGAAAGAAAGAAAGAAAGAAAGAAAGAAAGAAAGAAAGAAAGAAGAGAAAGAAAAAGAAAAAGAAGGAAGGAAGGAAAGAAGACAAAAGAAAGAAGGAATGGAGGAAGGGAAAGAGGGAAGGAGGGAAAGAAGGAAGGAAGGAAAGAAAGAAGGAAGGAAACAAGGAGGGAGGGAAGGAAGGAAAGGAGCCTCTCCAAGGGCGTGGCTTTGCACAGCTCCCCCAGCCAATGAAAGTCAAGCGCATGGACTCAGTTTAGACCTGTCTTCAGCCCCTCAAACTCTTGTTACTTGTGCTCTATCTATAGCTGACTCCCAGCCCTGCCCTGGGGCCCTGAGCACTAGGCTAAGGGCAGCCCAAATCTGTGCATCCAGACTCAACAGGCCCCTCAGACTCCATCTGCCTGCCCCTGAGCCAGTCACCCACGCAGCCTCCTCAGGTTTCGCCCCTTGGACAGTTCTTAGCCAACTCAACAGCTGGGGTCAGTGACAAGAGTAGCTATTTTGAGGAATAAGAATAAGTTGATCTTTCCATGTAACAAAGATGGGAGGAGGCAACGAAAATAGGAGCTCAAGAGAGAGCAGCTCTGCAAACATGTCTTGGGGTACTGTCTTGCCCATTGTCCACATTAAAGCCACATTTTCCTAAAGCGCCCACCAGACCAACTCACTGCCCTGTTTACGGCCCACCAAATCTGGAGCCACTAATGCCACCCATGTTCCCCCACCTCCCACCACCACTATGATTGTCCTGTTGTTCTCACCGTTGAGGAAACTAACCTTGGGGCTGTCCAGGTGTGACCTACACTTGTAAGCCACCCACCAGCCCTGCCATTGAGCACAAGATGAGGCTGCAAACAGTGGCCTGTCTGACCACTCATCATCTGCTCACTCCCAGCCACACCCCTGCATGTCTCTGTCATTTGTCTGTGGCCTGGGCTTTCTTCTGGGAATCAGGCCTCATGTTTTCTTGTAGAATATCCACTGGGCGCAGCCATCACTGACTCTCTGGGAGCCCAGCACAGGACTCTCTGTCTCAATCTGTGCCCAAGTCAGGGAGACTGTGTCCACCAGTTCAGGGGCCACACTCAATAGCTCTGGGAGGAGAAGGAGGATTCTGGCTGGCCGGCAGCACCACCTGCCAGATACCTGGGTTTCCACCACGAGCACAGTGGGTCTTACAGGAGCCTCTTCAGACAGGCGTATTCTCTGTGAAAGGAAATATGTCATGTTTCTTCTGTTCTCCAGTTTTCTTCCCAATCATCTGGGAATGCTGAGCCCTGGATCCCCAGGCCTCTGTCACTGGGGGTCAGGTGCTGACATCATGTGACCTGGAGCCCCTTCCTTGACCACTCTGGACCCCAACCTTGCATCTGTCCTTGGGACAAAAATATGAGACTGAAAAGACAAGGCAAAAAACAGCCACCTCCAAGGGTGAAGGAGAGGAGGCCTGTAAGTGCTTAGCCCAGCGCCTGGCAGACAGGAGGAGCTCCATACAGGTTGGCTGCTGTTATTGTCACTATCACGGCAGCAGCAGCGGCGTGAAGTAGTGAAGGGTTCAGCCTCCAGAGTCAGCCTGGCTGGTTGAAATCTAGGCTCTACCACTTCCCAGTGTGTCATTTGGGCAAGCTACTTAATCTTGCTGTGCCTCAGCTTCTGCATCTGTAAAATGGGGGTGGTGACGGTGCCCTCACCACAGCGTTGTTAATTAAATGAGTTAATATGTGTAAAGCACTTGGCACAGGTCTGGGCACACAGCCCCTCCTCTGCTCACCTCCAGCCGGGCCCTCCCTACCCTATTAAGAGTAGCTGTCTGGGGGTCTGTCAGCCTCACCCAACCACAAGCTCCTCAAGGGCCATGCGTGTCTCTATTAGGGTGATGAACACATCCCACTTTTTCCTAGGACTGTCCTGGTCTTATCACCAAATGTCCCGCATCCCAGGAAATCTCTCAGTCCTGGACAAACCAGGAGGGTTGGTCATCATAGTCTCCATCTTTGCACCCTCCAGGTTTGTCCATTTGGGCCCAGCTCTGTGTCGCCTCCTTACAGAAGCTAGTCCTGACCCACCACCCAAACAGGCATGTTTCCCCTCCTGGTCTGTCACCCGTCACGTGGGTTCGTCTCCACGGCCACTATCAGGTGTCTTGTCCAGTGATGTTTCCACTTGTTTCCTATCCTCCTTCTCCACCTTGGGAAGGGAAGTTCTCTGAGACCAGGAGTCCCGTTCCCCCTTTTCCACAGGATCCCCACAGGATAAGCCCTGGTATGCAGTCAGTGCTCAATACATACTTGTTGGATGAATAAATATCCATTTCCTCAGCACTATGTCCAAGGGAGGGGAGGCAGCACTGAGCAGGACAAATTCAGCACCCTGGGCCAAGCCCAGTGGCTTACGCCTGTAATCCTAGAACTTTGGGAGGCCAAGGTGGGAGGATCACTTGAACCCAGGAGTTCGAGACCAACCTGGGCAACATGGCAAGAACTTGTCTCTACAAAACAGAAAAACTTTTTAAAAATTTAACACCCTGGTACTGGAGACAACAGGTCGTGGAGCAGAACAAGCATGAGGGAATCAGTTATTTTATCCAGGAGGGAGCTGAGGCTCAGGGAGGGTCATGGGCCTGCCCAAGTCACAAAGGATTTGGTGATGAGGTTGCTGAGCTGGAAGCCCACTGTCCTGACCCCTGGCCGGCCTCTTTGGCCTCTGGTCTTTCTCTGCATCCTGGACCACCTCAGCCTCTATCGAACTGATCCTTTTTCCCTCTTCTCCAGCAATACCTCATTCACCTTCCACCCCGGTGGCTGAGACCATTTCTCAACATCCGGCCAAAGGAGTAAAAATTATTGGATGTGACTTAAGTAATAAAACAATCACTGCTGAACCATCCGGGTGCTGGAGAGCGGGGAGCAGCAGGCGTGGCGGCAGACAGGTGCATCCACCTCGCTGCCTTGCTCAGGATGAGAGCTCAGAGGGGCTGGGTTGGGGCTCTGGGCCTGCCCTGAATCTGCACTTCCCCAGCTGAGTGAGCCTGGGTCCGCCTTCACCTTTGAGAGCCTCCACTGCGAAAAGTGGAGCCCCACTGTGCACCCCACAGGGGTGGTAGTGAGGCCTGAAGACACCATGCAGCCCCAGCCCTGGGTGCAAACCAGCCTCCTCCCGGAGGCCCTGGCACTCCAAACCCCGACTGGCAAGGAGTGCTGTGGGTGCACTGATGTTGGTCCTGCCCGCTTCACAGATGGGATGCTCACTACCTAGCCATGCAAACCCACATCTCAGTGGCTCTGTATGGATGGGAACAAATCAACGCACCCCACCAACAACCACCACCACCACCACCAATTCTCCTGGCCCCAGAACAGGCCCTCTGAGTTCCTACCCTGCACACAGGGAGGACAGGGCACCAAGCAGAGACTCAGGTTCAAGTCCTGGCCCGCATCTCCAGGGAGCTGCTTCCCCCTCAGGGCACACCTGACTCATCTGTACAATGGGGTCGTTGTCCTTACCTCTCGAGCTTGTTGAAGGGATTCCGATGCCCAAGCTCCCCCATAAACCCCCAACACTCTGCCGCCCCAGGTTTGGGGTTTGCTATTGATCTTGTTACTTTTTCCCCACCATGTCTGCTGCAGTTTCTCCCTGACCTTGGGAGCTCTTCCTCAGGGAGCTGGTCCCTGCTATCATGATCCTCTCTCTCTGGACCCTGTGTTCTCCTAAACAAGGTTTAGTCCCCATTTTTCAACCCAAAGTTCATTCTTTTCTACTTGTTTTTCAGTCTGGAACAGCATTTATACTAGAGATCATCTGGTACAATTCCCTTATTGTCAGGTGGGGAAATAGAATCCCAGGAGGTCTCTCAGGGACTCAGAGCTGGGATTAGGCAGGGGATTCCAATGCCAAGTCGAGGGCTCTCTCTCTACCTTCCAGGTGGCCACCCTTTTGATAGCTCTCCTCTGAGACCCACCCATATGGGGTCTCTACACACAACTATGCCCCAGATTAGGGCAGGGCAGATGTGGAGCAGGGCCTGGGGACACAGCCTTGCCCATTGGAGAGAGGTAGAGGGGAGCAGGGGTTACACAAGCATAGATTCCTCAACCTGTGAAGTGGACACAATAAGATCTGTCTCTCAAAGGTGCTGGAACAGAGAGGATTGCTTGAAATTACCCCAGTCAAGGGACACTGCCTGGTTGAATGTGAAAAATTCAAGAATGGGGTTGAGAGGAACAGGACATGATGTTTTCGAGGAAACTGATGAATAAATTGCAAGTCATTCAGAGGTATTTGAAGCTTACCTGCCTTCACTGAATTGATCTCCAAATCTTTCCCTCCCTCTAGCAGAGAGTGGAGTGAGGAATAAACAGCAACTTCCTCCCACACACATACACACACACAGAAGAGAGAGAGAGAGACACCAGCCTCAGTGCAGACATCCCCTATGAGGGTGGTAGGGCTAGAATAGGGAGCCAAAGCCAACTTTCCTTCTGGGATCAGCCACAATCCTAATACTAACAGCTACTGTTTGTTGAGTACCTACTTTGCACCAGACACCATGGTAAGTATTTTACTGCATCCTCTTTTTTTTAATTGTTTTTATTTTTAATTGTTTGTGGGCACATAGTAGGTATATATTTAATATATTTATGGGGTACATGAGATAGTTTGGTACAGGCATGCAATGTGTAAAAATCACATCCTGGAAAATTGGTTATCCATCCCCTCAAGCATTTATCCTTTGTGTTACAAACAATCCATATACACACTTTTAATTATTTTTAAATGTACAATTAAATTATTATTGACGATAGTCCCCCTGTTGTGCTATCAAATACTAGGTCTTATTCATTCTTTCTATTGCTTTTTTGTACCCATGAACCATCCCCACCTCTCCCCCGCAGCCCCATTGCCCTTCCCAGCCTCTGGTGACCATCCGTCTATTCTCTATCTCCATGAGTTCAATTGTTTGGATTTTTAAATACCACAAGTAAGTGAGAACATACATGCATCATCTTATTTCCATCTCTCAAGAAGACAGTGAGGTGAGCATTATAAATAGCTTCATGTTAAAGTGAAGGGGTGGGTTGCCCCTCCACACCTGTGGGTGTTTCTCGTAAGGTGGAACAAGAGACTTAGGAAAGAAAAAGACACAGAGACAAAGTATAGAGAAAGAAATAAGGGGACCCGGGGAACCAGCGTTCAGCATATGGAGGATCCCGCCAGCCTCTGAGTTCCCTTAGTATTTATTCATTCGTGGGTGTTTCTCCGAGAGGGGGATGTGTCAGGGTCACAAGACAATAGTGGGGAGAGGGTCAGCAGACAAACACGTGAACAAAGGTCTTTGCATCATAGACAAGGTAAAGGATTAAGTGCTGTGCTTTTAGATATGCATACACATAAACATCTCAATGCTTTACAAAGCAGTATTGCTGCCCGCATGTCCCACCTCCAGCCCTAAGGCGGTTTTTCCCTATCTCAGTAGATGGAACGTACAATCGGGTTTTATACCGAGACATTCCATTGCCCAGGGACGGGCAGGAGACAGATGCCTTCCTCTTGTCTCAACTGCAAGAGGCATGCCTTCCTCTTATACTAATCCTCCTCAGCACAGACCCTTTACGGGTGTCGGGCTGGGGGACGGTCAGGTCTTTCCCTTCCCACGAGGCCATATTTCAGACTATCACATGGGGAGAAACCTTGGACAATACCTGGCTTTCCTAGGTAGAGGTCCCTGCGGCCTTCCGCAGTTTTTGTGTCCCTGGGTACTTGAGATTAGGGAGTGGTGATGACTCTCAAGGAGCGTGCTGCCTTCAAGCATCTGTTTAACAAAGCACATCTAGCACAACCCTTAATCCATTTAACCCTGAGTTTGACACAGCACATGTTTCAGAGAGCACGGGGTTGGGGGTAAGGTCACAGAATCTCAAGGCAGAAGAATTTTCCTTAGTACATAACAAAATGGAGTCTCCCATGTCTACTTCTTTCTACACAGACACAGTGACAATCTGATCTCTCTTGCTTTTCCCCACATTACAGAATTACAAGAGGGTCAGATAGTGGCAGAGAGAAGGCTCTAGACCGACACTGGGTTTGATTTCCACCTCTCACACTTGGCCATTGTGAGAACTTAAGCAAGTAATTTAGCCTCTCAAAGCCTCAGTTTCCTCATCTGTAAAATGAGGAGTGACAACTTTGCTGGGCTTTTTTGAGGAGTCTGCGAGCAAGCAGGTCAGTGTCTGGCATGTAGTAATGATTCACAAGTGGTGGTCATGGTCATTCATATTGTCATTATTGTTCAAACATTGCTTCTACATCATTCCTTTCCCCTGTGCCATCCCAGTTGCCCATGCTGGGGAGAACTGCAGAGATGAAACCAACCAAAAATAGAACACTGAGATGTCTCATGAACTTTAAGTGACTACAGAGAATTAAGACTTCCCTGCTGGGAGGCAACACACACACACACTTTTCTTCCAGCAAGGAGAAGGGAGGTGGGGACTCCCTGGACATTCTATGTCCTGGACATTCTATAGTTCCTGGACATTCTGTAGTTCCTAATGATTGCAGGCCCAAGCTCCTGGCATGTCTGGACATGGGACCCTCTTTGCTGGCACTAGGAGGAGTGTGAATGAAACCAGTGGGCAGGGAGGTTTCACTCTGCCTGAGGGGCCTGCCCAGCTATGGCCACCTCCTCTTCAGCTCCAAGCCTCCACTCCTGCTTTAAGACAATCTGTTCTCCACCTGACAGCTGCAGAATTGTCCCAGTACCCAGCACAGAGCCTGGCACAAAGTGGACATTCAGAAAATATTTATTGAATGAATTAACAAATTCTAAGATTCTGTAAGTCTAGGTGTCTACAATTCTATGACTGTGATTTGAGAATCTTAAACTACTATTATTTTAACCAGTGCCAAAGGGGACCAGGCAGGGAACATGTAGCAGTGCAATGAGCCAGACATAAGAGCAAATACACACTGTGCAAACAGGGCAGGCTGGGAGGGACTCCGCTCCCCATCATGGCTGTGGCCCATTCTGAGCCTAGCGTGGGTAGATCATCCGATTTTTCAGGACATGGCAGATATATGGTTTTTTTTTCTTTTTCTGTCTTTTTTTTGGTAGAATGTCCTCATTTTTGCTCACTTTTAAAGAGTGGCGGCTGGGTGTGGTAGTTCACGCCTATAATCTCAGCACTTTGGGAGGCTGAGGCGGGCGGATCACGAGGTCAGGAGATCGAGACCATCCTGGATAACGTGGTGAAACCCCGTCTCTACTAAAAATACAAAAAAATAGCGGGGCATGGTGGCAGGCACCTGTAGTCCCAGCTACTCGGGAGGCTGAGGCAGGAGAATGGCGTGAACCCAGGAGGCGGAGTTTGCCGTGAGGCGAGATGGCACCACTGCACTCCAGCCTGGGTGACAGAGCAAGATTCCGTCTCAAAAAAAAAAAAAAAAAAAGAGAGTCATGTTTTGAAAAATAATGAGATAATGAGGGAAATTGAGTGCTGGGTTTATGGAAATTCTCTGGTCTATCTTTAACTTTTCTGCAAATCTAAACCTACTCTAAAATTTAAAATTTTACTAAACAACAACAAAAAAACACCATGAGGGCCAGCCAAAGGAAATGAATCTGTGAGCCGAATCAGCCCCATGGACAGCTGTTTGCAAACTCTGTTCTCATCAGCGGTAAACACTAGGTGCACAGCCAGTGCCCATGTCCTTGAGCAGCTCAGACACTCCCACTTCCCAGTCAGGCTGGGGAAGGTGGGGCCACCCCCGAAGACTGGGGCTAGGGGGGACACAGGGCAGAAGCTGAGGAGAGCAGGCTTGGCTGGGCTGGGGGTGGAGGTAGTTCCAGGCGGACACATTGAGAGGCCCGTTAGACGTCCAAGTGGAGAAATGTGGCAGGAGCTGACAGAGTCAAAGCCCAGGTGAGCAGTGTCAATTTGGGGGCGGCGAGTGTGTAGATGGTATTGCTATGGGACTGGGTGGTCTCATCTGGGGGAGAATGTCGATGGAGAGGAGGAGAAGGTGGAGGACTGAGCCCTGGGCTCTCCCATTTTGAGAGAGCAGGAACAAGAGAAGGACCCAGCTAAGAGACTAAGAAGGGCCAGCCCGAGAGGTCAGAGGAAGACCCAGAGAGTGCATGCCCTGGACACAGTGTGGCGAGTGGGGGGACGTACTAGACTCTGACACCTGATGGCCCTGTTTTTTATCAGATTCAGTACGAATTCTGAGATTCCATTATTTTAGCAGTCTCTGACTCCGGCAGTTTAAGGGAACTCCTTCAGACCTCGGGCTTGAGTCTGACAGAGTCTGAATCCTGATTCTGCCCCTTTCTAGCTGTGCGTCCCTCTTTAGGCCTCAGTTTCCTGATCTGTAAGATGGCGATAACTCCTACCTTCGTCTCACCTCACAGGCCCCAGAAGATACCTGGTCCATCCTAAGACAGGACACACAGGGGCTCCCATTGGCCGGCGCCCCAGATTGGCATAGTCGGGCCCGCCTCTAGCACCGCCCACGGCCCCGCCCACCCTCGCCCTGCGCACCTGCCCAGGATTCCCGGCACCTCAGCTCTGCTGCTTCGCTTCTCCTTTCCAGGTCTTGCTTCCCTTCTGGAGTTTGACTCTGACCCTTGATTGAGGCTGGTTTTAGGCAGAACTTTTATTGCAAGGGGCAGAACACACATAGCTAAGGAAAGCTAGAATGTTCCTGGAAAATTCGCAGCATGGAACCATGGCTTCAGGGATGGGTGGAGGCAGAGGCTCGAACCGTGTCGCCAGGCCCTGGCTCCCTCCTTCCTTCTCTTAGCTCTGCTTCCCTCTGTGTTGATACCTTTCTCAGGCAGTCTTTCTCCTCACTGCAGGGAAGGTGGCCTCCAACAACTCCAGGCTCAGATGGTGTTTACAGGTTGTGATTCTAGAGAAAGTGGGGCTGCCTCTCTCCAAGTGTCCACATGTCAGACCAGAGGACCCTGTTAATAGAAGGGAAGGTTCCTGGACAAACGCCTGAGGTCCTCTAGATGAGCTGATGTGCTTTTTGCCTTTGCGCCTGATGATCCTAGGAGAACAAGGGTCTCCCTGAGGTGACTAGGGGGGAGGGGGGCCAAGCTTAAAGCTGAGAATGAGTTCCATGGAGTAAGCAAAAGTAGGGTGGGGCTGGATCCAAGGGCTCAGAAGACTGAATTAGTGGAAAATTTGGGAAAGCAGAAATCTGCTCATAGGGCTCTCTGTGGAAGTAGGAAGAGAAGGGAATGCTGGAGGGAGTGGAGGTCTGGACTCAACCCCCATCACGGTCCCCATAGTCCTTGGAAGAGGTAATGTCCTAGGTGTTCTTTTGAGCTCTGGGCCTCAGCTAGACTGCCCCCTTCAGCTGCTGGCAGAATGGACACACAATAGGAAGGCGAGTGCCTTATATAACCCAGGACTGAAGAGGAAAGTATTTCTCACACAAGCAAATCACAGGAGGAACCAATCAGCAGAAACCGCCAGTCAGATGGATCAATCCGATTAATTCGTTTATTCAACCAATCACGTGTTGAGCAGCTGCGGTGAGCTCCTATTAGGAGACAGGTGGGCTCGGTGGTGCCTGCTGGTTCCCAACAGCCTTGGGCCTCCAGGCGGCTTCCACCTCCCCCACCAGGGAGCAGGTCTCACCAAACAAGCAAAGGATAAATGGCCTCCTATGGGTGGAAGCCGTTCATCCTTTCCAGGCATGAGGGAGTGTGGGGGACTCCCGCCTGACATTTCAGTGGTGCATTGATACGCTCGCATCTCCAGGCCCCTGATGATGTCAAAATGTTATGATCTTGCTGGGAGAAGTGATGAATGGAGCACAGTGGAATTAAATATAGTCCTGAAACAGGATGTGGGCTCCCGAGCGTGTAGTCATGGTGACAGCATCCCTGCTGACTTCACTCACCAAAGGGGATACAGGCACTTGGGGGGGAAAGGCACCTGTCAGGCCCTCCTGGGGACACTGCCCCCAGAATCTCTGTCTCATCAAGAGACTGAGGATGTTCAACTTTGTTTACTCATTCACTCACTCCATCTATTTACCTAGCACCTATTTTGTGCTAGACATCATGAACATCACAGGATGTTTCCCGTCTGGAGACAGCAAATAGTCTAGGAGAGGAATGAGACATAAATAAATATAATTTAAAATGTGGGTGCTTATTGTGAAGTGAGAGAATAAAACAATGTGAGGGAGAACAAAAAGAGGGATTGATCTGGGGAGTCCAGGGAAGGCCCCAATGAGGAAACATTTGAACTGAGACCAGGAGGGTCAGAATGAGTCAGTCAGGTAAATAGGAGGAGAAGAGATTTTGTAGTGGCCAGAGCGGTCTATGCAAAGGGCCTGAGGCAAGAAGGAGCCTGGGGCATCCAGGGAACAGAGACCCCAGCGAGGTTGCAGCAAGGCTGGAAACACCACCAGGACTGGGTCAGGCGGGACCACGAGGGCTGTGCCAAGGTCTAGCAGCTTAACAAGGGCAGTAATGGGCCGTGGGAGAGGTTGAAGCTGGGTTGTGATGCCACTGGGATCCTGTGTTTAAAGATCCTCTGTCAGCAGTGTGCAGAGTGGGTTGGAGGAGGGGGCAGGAAGGGAGAATAGTGTTCCAGGAAGAGGAAGCAGCTCACAGGCAGGTCAGGCAGAAGGCGTGGGCGGACATGTTCCAGCAACTGCAGGAGCAGGTAGCTGGGAGCCGTGAGGGAGGGGAAGGCAAGGGTGGGGATTTGGACGGGGATTTGGACAGGGCCTTGCAGGCTTCATAGCTGCTGGTTCAGAGTATGACTATTAAATGGTGAGAGATGACATGATCCATTTTTTAAGTTCCCTTTAAACTCAGTCTTACTTTGTCCAAAAGCCACCAGTGATCACAGTGCAAGGAGGCTCAGCTCCTATAGGATGGGGGAAGGGATCCAACAGAAAACGGTCCCAGCACTAACCTTTCTACCTGTGTGGCCTCGAGTGGGCTCCCGAACCTCTCTGAGCCTCAGCTCTCTCCTCAAGAAATGAGGCTGAGGCTCCCTACTGCATAGGCTTTAGAGCGGGCCTGAGGAGCTCAGGTGTGTGGCGTGGGGGTCAGTGCTATCGTCCATGTCATTATGAGTCCATTTACCTTGTAGACAAGGAGGCACCACAACATTCCAGGAAGCAGAAGGGTCAGGAGTTGTCCCTTTTATTTTCCAGATGAGAAAACTGAGGTCCAGGGAGGGGAAGTGGCTCTCCCAAGGGTGGCAGGTGGTGGGCAGTGCCCAGGAGATCATGAGGTGTAGGATGGTGGAGTGGTTAGAGCTGGCCCTCTCTGGAGCCCCATGGACATACATTCCAAATCTCATCCCTGCCACTCACCAGCTGGTGCCTGGGTCGGTGGCCTGACCTCTCTGGAACTCAGTCACCTCACCATTTTTTATTTTTTATTTTTATTTTTTTTTTGAGATGGAGTCTCCCTCTGTCACCCAGGCTGAAGTGCAGTAGCATGTTCTTGGCTCACTGCAACTTCTACCTCTACCTTCAAGCAATCCCCCTGCCTCAGCTTCCCAAGTAGCTGGAACTACAGCTGTGCGCCACTACACCCAGCTAATTTTTGTATTTTTGGTAGAGACGGGGTTTCACCATGTTGGCCAGGCTGGTCTCAAACTCCTGACCTCAAGTGATCCACCCGCTTCAGCCTCCCAAAGTGCTGGGCTTACAGGCGTGAGCCACCACACCCGGCCAGTCACCTCATCTTTAAAATGGGCTTTATGCCCTCCTGTTCCATGAGGTGAGGATGGACAAGATGGTGCTGGTGAGGGGCTACACCACTCCTGGCACCTTCTCTTCAATTCTCGTTCAATGGTAATTGTGGTGACAGGACCTGGGACTTCCCCCAGCCTGGCAGAGGGTTCACAGTGGCCGAGGCTGCACCCATGTTTGTTGGGGTGGAAACTGCTTAATAAGCTGGCATTAAGGAAGCACATCAGGAGAAGGCAGGAGGACAATGCCTGGGTAGAAATCACTCTCCCCACTCAGGGAGCAGCTGCCCTGAGCCCCTCACACTTGGGCTCCTCTTCTCCCCTTGGCTCTTGGTGGGATCCACTGTCACTTCTGCACAGGGATAACAATAACAATAATGATAATCCCAATCCTCAAATCTGTCCTCTCAGCAGAGCTTTGCCTGCACCAGCTGTCGCTCTGTCCCCACCTCCCCCAAGAGAGGGCTGCTAAAGGCAGAGTCTTTGGGCAGGACGTCCAACACCAACACACTGTGTGACTCTGGACAGGTCCTTTCCCATTCTGGCCCTCAATTTCCCCTTCTGCACAACACAGGTGTTGAACTACATACTCCTAGGGGTAGGAAGAGTCAGTCCATTTGAGCCATTAAGTTCTGTAAAGATGTTCTGGGAACGTGCATGCATCTGCCCCCTCAACTCCCACTCCCCCCTGACCTCATCCCCTCTCCTTTCCCCAGCACAAAGCTCTGCCCACAGTGACCTTCTGCTATTCCCCAGGGCCTTTGCACAGACTGTTTCTCCTGCCCAGGAGTATGCTTCCCTCAGCTGTAAGCAGGGTTTGACCTTCAGTTCATTCCCATCCCTGCTCAGATGTCCCCTAAAGTGTCACCAACCCCATCTATCACTCTTTGACTCCCTAAATTGCTTTTGTCCCCTCAAAATACTCGTGTTGAAGTCATAACCTCTAGTACCTCAGAATGTGACTGTATTTAGAGATAGGGCCTCTAGAAAGTTATTAAGTCAAAAATGAGGCCCTAAGAGATTAGGACACACAGATATCAAAGTGGACACAAAGGAAAGACCACTTGAGGACATAGCACAAAGGTGGCTAGCCAAGGAGAGAGACTCCAAAGAAACTAACCCCGCAAGCACCTTGATCTTGGACTTCCAGCCTCCAGAACTATGAGAAAATACATTTCTGTTGTTTAAGCCACTTAGTCTGTAGTGTTGTTATGGCAGCCCTAGCAAACTAATATGTCCCCACTACATAGCACTGATCAGCCCCTGGAATTTGTCATATATTCATTTGTTGTTTGTCCCCTCCCTACACCATACACTAGAATGTGAGCTCCACAAAGGCAGGGACTTGGCTTATTCTGTATCCCCAGACCACAGAACAGCACCTGGAACATAGTACATCCCCAGTAAATGAAGAAAGTGGAGCCAGACATCCCTGATTTCAAGTTCTAGCCCTTTCACTCCTTCATGGTGTGACCTTCGACTGCCCCTTAACCTCTCTGAGAACACTGTGTCTCATCTGTAAAATGCACCTAATGATCATACCAAACTCAGAAAGGCTTGTGAAGCCATAGCAGACAAATGCAGGCAAACTGCCTAGCACAGTGCCTGGTGTGCAGCATATTCTCCAAAATAAAAGATATAATTGTTGCTGTTATTGCAACAGTAGCAAGTTCGATCCTTCATTTAACCCTCTACAAACACACATTGACACCTCTTCTGCTGTCTGATGCTGGAGACAGAAAAATCACTCTGGCTTCTGACCTAGGTATGCTCACAGTTTAGTGGAGGAGACAGACGAGGGGACATGTGCCAAGACAGAAATAGGCCAAGCAGGGAGGGCTTCACTAAGAAGGGTATATTGGAGCTGGATCTTGAGGCATGAGTAACAGCTCACCAGATCAACAGAGAGGGGAGGGCATCTAGACAAGGAGAAAGGCAGGTGCAAAAGTAGGGACACATGCTTTATGGTTTGTGTCTGGCTGATGTCTGTGCCTCTGCATGGGCTGTGAGCTGAGGGCACTGGGAGCCTGGGAAGGGTTTCCAGCTGGGAGGGACCCAGCCAGCTTTGTGCTGCTGACGGGCATTCTGGGTTAGACTGGAGGGGACAAGCTTGAGGGCAGAGAGCATGCATAGCATGTGGAGCTGGGGCATGAGGTGGGCTTGACTGGAGGACCAAGGAGGGCACAAATGGTCAGGATGTGCCTCAGCTCAGCTGGAGAGAAGCAGTCAAGACAATGGGCTTGATGTGGAAATGCCTGAGCTGCAGAACAAGGCTTCTTCAAACTCCCAACTAACGTTGGGGCCTCCCCACCTAGGCAGAGATAGACTGGCAGGCAAGCTTGGGGGCTGGGGGGTCAGAGAGCTGAGAAGATCAACCAGGGCATCACCCACACAACTCACAGGGATCAGGAGGAACATTCTGTCAACCAGAACCAGGGCAGGAAAGCTGACAAGACTAGAAAAGTTTCCTCCCACCAGACAGCCAAAGGGAAACACATTTGTTTTCAGGAGACAACGTGATTGTTTTTTGCACTGAAAAGGCAGGAATAGAAAATTCCACTTTCCAAGACAGTCATCTCCTCCCCCAAGCATTAAAGGGAGCTTCTGTATCCAGCTTATTGGTGCTTGAAATTCTACCACTGGAGCTCCATTTCTATGGCTTGAGGCTTTGCCATTTGTTAAAATGCAAACAACTTCAAAGAAGTCATGTCTTCAACAGAAACTTATTTTCATTAATTCAACAAATATTGAGTTCTTTCTTTAAACCAGGCAGTACCCAGAGTCTGAGAACAGAGAAATTAATTAAGTCCTATCCAGAGCCAAACCTTCAAGGAACTGGCAAGCTCTGCGCCAATAGCAGGTAGAAAGTAGGGGCAGGGATGCCATAAGGAAAGCTGACCATAATGGTGTTGGAAATGATGGTGGGAGCGAGGTGCTGTGGGAATCCCCGGCAGAGATTATTCATTTCAAAATTGCAAAAGGTGAAGCTTGACCTGGGATATAAAAGATAAGGAGGGTAGAGATTAGGGGCTGAGAATCCCGGATGGAGGGCACAGCAAGGGCAAATGAATGGAGTCATGAGCCAGTATGGATGAGGGGGACTCCATTCCACTAAGCAGAGGGCTTGGCCATAAGGCAGGACACGAAGACAGGGCTGGAGCAGCGGGGGGAGTTCTGATTGACTGGATCATATTCATGATCTCAGGCAATGGCGATGGCGACTATCTCAGGGCTTTGTTTGCCTCCCCAGCCTCCATGTCAGCACTTCCCACCAAATCGACAGACCCTCCCTCAGGGAACTACCCTGTCCTCTCAACATGTGCCCTGAACGACCCACCCTCAGCTCCAGGGCCGGATTCTGATTGGCCTAAGCCGTGGGGCTAGCCTATCTTGCTGGATAAAGTGATTGGTTCAGGAAATGGCACATGACCCAGTTCAGACCAATGAAAGGCGAGGAGATGTTCGCTGGGGTTTCTGGGAAAGAGGAGCTGTCCCTCTCTTCAGAGGGACGTCCCAGAAACGACTGGCTCTTTTCTTCTGGTCGCTGCAGAGTGAGGGTGTGACGGGCCAGCAAGGACGGCAACAGTCGAGGAGAAAGGAGAGAATGCCAGAGAGATGGAGCCCAAACCTGAACCCAGGATCAAAGGGCAACTGGGTAGCACTCGCTCTGGAGTTCTCGGTCGGCTGCGCCGCTGACTTGCCAAATTTGCCTAAGCCCGTTTGTTGGTGTTTGCAGGTCCTAACTGATGCGGTGCCATTTTTCAAGTACAGAATTGGATAAGCGTTGGAGACAGGGAGCAGCCAGCAGGTGCAAGCACTTCTGTGGATCCAGTCCCTTTCCTTCTGATTCTGTCTCCGTGTACACTTCTTATCACAAATCAGGGTCTTGCCCTGGAAAACATCTCCCGACCCCTCTTGCTGGCCTGGCACCTGCACAGTAAGTCCTGGTCGGGCAGCCCGAGTGTCAGGAACCCTGGGCTCTGTCCCAACCCTGTCTGCTGTCTGGCTGTGGGACCTGGGCTGATTTATGCCCACTCTCTGGGCTAAATTTGTGATTCATCCACCAGCCCATAGACTGTGAACTCCCCGAGGAAAAGGGCGATGTCCAACCCATCCATGTGGCCCCCAAGCCCAGGACAGGCCTGGCATACAGCAGGTGTCCATGGAGCTGTTGACCAGTGTGGGAGTGGCACCTTCCTGCTCTAACCTCCCAGGATCAGGGCCATTCATGATGCTGACAGGGACAGCTGCAATTCCTTCTGTCCACCCCAACAGCCTCCTGGAGGCCCCAGCCCGATGCTAGAGCAGCAGGAAATCTCACCGGAAGAGATTTCACACGGAGGCTTTGAGGCAGAGGCCTCAGTTCGCACACAGCCTCTATCTCTGTTGAAGGTTCACTGAGCCACAATTAGACTATAGGGTGAGGAAAATCCCCCAAAGCCTCAACCCTTTCTTTACTCTCCAGCTGCAGCTGTCCTGGGCAAGATTTGAAACTCCTTAGTTCATTGGTGTCTGTGGCAGGGGTGAGGGAGGAAGAGCAATGATGAGGAGCCCATGTTATAAGACAAGAATCAAAAAGAGAAACAAGGCTGGGCACGGTGGCTCACGCCTGTAGTCCCAGCACTTTGGGAGGCCGAGGCGGGTGGATCACTTGAGGTCAGGAGTTTGAGACCAGCCTGGCCAACATGGCAAAACCCTGTCTCTATTAAAAATACAAAAATTAGTCAGACATGGTGGTGCGCACTTGTAGTCCCAGCTACTCTGGAGGCTAAGGCAGGCGAATCACTTGAACCTAGGAGGCAAAAGTTGCAGTGAGCCGAGATCATGCCACTGCACTCCAGCCTGGAAGACAGAGGGAGACCCTGTCAAAAAAAGAAAGAAAGAGAGAGAGAGAAGAAGGAAGGAAGGAAGGAAGGAGAAAGAGAGAGGAAGGAAGGAAGGGGAGAGAGAGAGAAAAGGAAAAAGAAAAAAGAAAGAGAAAGAAAGGAGAGAAAAAAAGGAAGGAAGGAAGGAGAGAGAAAGAAAAAAGAAAAAGAAAGAAAGAGAGAAGAAAAAGAAAAGAAATGGGCCGGGCAAGGTGGCTCATGCCTGTAATCCCAGCACTTTGGGAGGCCAAGGCAGGCGGATCATGAGGTCAGGGGTTCGAGACCAGCCTGGCCAACATGGTGAAACTACATCTCTACTAAAAATACAAAAATTAGCTAGACGTGGTGGCAAGTGCCTGTAATCCCAGCTACTCAGGAGGCTGAGGCAGGAGAATCATTTGAACCTGGGAGGCAGAGGTTGCAGTGAGCCGAGATTGCGCCATTGTACTACAGCCTGGGTGACAGGGCGAGACTCTATCTCAAAAAAAGAAAAGAAACAAATCCATGGTGTTCGGCTAATGTTTTTTCCTTAACAACAGCAGAGCCACTCCTCTGCCCTATTGGGTGGCGTGGGCTGAACCTCAGATTGTTCAGAGGATGAGGACCTGTGTGTCGGTATTCATAGGCAGGAGCAGAGAAGGCAGGGGTGGAAAGACCCACTTTCTCCCATGGGGAGAGGGTTCAGTCTAAAGAGAACTGGAGGTGGGTCAGGGGCTCAAAGCGACCCTGTTGTTATGTGTAGGGAGTTTGGGAGGGGAGAGTAAATCTTGTGTGACATGTGAGGGTGGGCAGGGATGAAAATAGAGGAGGAAAATGAGGAAGTGGTGGATGATGATTGGGAAAAGTTAGGAGCCAGAACATAAAATGTTGAATTCCAAGTTAAGGATCTTGGCCTTCACTCCATGGGCAGTGTACCTCACACCACACACCCCAGAAGAATTTTGGCAGTGTGCCCAGAGATACATGAAGCCGTAAGATGGGTATAGGACATCCTCCCTCTGTGTGGAAAATGCCCATTATTTTATATTTTATATGAAAACAATCATGGATATATCACAGAGGGCAAAATATGCATGGCTTTGAAATATTAGATTGGAGAATTTAAAGAACCTATGAGCCTGTGGCTGGAGTAGACGAAGCCCTGTCTGGATGCAGACCTCTCAGTAACCTGGGTGTCCCCATGTCCTAATGCTATTAGCAGGAAGCTCCCAGTTTCTCCTTCCCAAACTTATCAAAATGGAACCTCAGCCTCCTCCATTACTGGGAGGGAAGAAATTGGGGGCGGGGATAGGGGGCTGTCCATGATGCTAAAACTGGATTAACCCATTTCCACAGATGAGCTCTGACCTTAAAGTTTCTATTCTGTCTTCACCTTCTGGAAGCTAGATGAAGGAGGGTGGCTCGGGGAGACCCCAGGAAGCTGAGTATTCCAAGGGCTAGGGAAGTAATAATCCTCAGGGCAAGGTAGGGCTGGATAGTAGAGGACCTAGAGGAACAAGATTAGGACAATTATCATGTGTAGCATTTACAGGTCCTAGGAAAAATATTTTCTTGAGTTTGGAGACTATCTCTGCTTCCTAAGAACCATTCAATGTTCTTGAAGTGAGCCCTGAAAATGGTCCCTTAGGAAAATAGTCGCTAGGACCTCCTCTTTGTGTGTGTGGGTGTGTATCTGTGTGTGTAGTTGCTTCTGTATGCATGTGTATGGCTTACTATGCATGTAATAGACTCTGTGTGTGATAATGCATAGCTCATATTAAAACAACTGGCATCTCATAATTCAATTCCTCAGAAGGAAAAATCTAGGACAAATATTTAGCTGGTATTTTATCCCAATTCAAAAATGTGTACATCCTGAGTTGTCTCATCTCCACCCACAGCCCTGTAGTCACAACCACCCAGGTAGCATCTGCTAAGAAGAGAAAGCTCCAGTCTCCAAGTGCAGGGATGGGGGTGCCTATCTTGGTGGGGGCTGAGGGGAAAGCCTGCAAGGATTTCACAGTTCCAGGGAGATGGAAAGCCTGCAGCTCAGCACAGCCAACCTGGGCTTGCAGACATGGTCTCTAGCCAGACTTCTTGTCTGGCCCATCATGACTAAAGGGAAGGGGCCCGCACCCCAAGTGCCTATACCCATCCGTCTAGGGCTGCTCTGTTCCCCAGTCTTGCTGGGCCTTACAGGCCTGGGAACATCCAGCCTTCAGACATGGTGTTAGCCAATTCAGAGCTTTGGCTGCAGACAGAGCTGGGTTGGAGTCCAAGCTCCACTACTCACCCATTGTGGGACTGAGGGCATGTTGTTTCAACTGCTGCACCTCATTTGCTGTCGACCCCAGTGAGTGTCCCAATGTGGCTGCCACACAGTCGGTGATCCCTCACTGTGGATCGCCCTCTCTGTCTCCCTAACAGGAGACATGACAGTCATTTGTTCATGGGTTCTCCATGTACATTTCTTCCTGAGTGATCTATTGACATGAAATTGGCCTTCAGCTTTTTTTTTTTTTTTTTTTTTTGAGACAGAGTCTCGCTCTATCCCCCAGGCTGGAGTCCAATGGTGTGATCTCAGTTCACTGCAACCTCTGCTTCCCAGGTTCAAGTGATTCTCCTGCCTCAGCCTCCTGAGTAGCTGGAATTACAGGTGCCCACCACCACACCTGGCTAATTTTTGTATTTTTAGTAGAGATGGGGTTTCACCATGTTGGCCAGGCTGGTCTTGAACTCCTGATCTCAGGTGATCCACCCACCTCGGCCTCCCAAAGTGCTGGGATTACAGGTGTGAGCCACTGCACCCGGCCTCAGCTTCTTATATATTTATCAGTTTAGCCACCATTAATACATAAACTGTTGTCCTCACAGTAAAATTTGTTAACTGCATTCCTTTGCATGTGTGATTTGGGCTTCTGTGCCTCTTCAGACTTCTCTCAACTTGGACAAATCCATCTGCTCCTCTGCATGAACAAGCCGTCTTACCTTCCAGTGGGATGGGTTTTCCAGACTCTCCCAGAACACACACATTTGTAGATTTACAGCTCCTTTTCCCACTTCTGCTGCCACTCTAGCTACTGCATATTGAGGACTTGCTCCTGGCCAGGCATAGTACTGAATGCTTTGCCAAGATTATCTCTAAGAAATGGGCACCGTTCTTATCCCCATTTTACAGATGTGAAAACTGAAGTTTAGAACAGTTGAATGATTAGCCCAAAGTCCCCCAAATACTGAGCGGTGGAGTCAGCCTTTGATTTTAGATTTTTCTGATTCTAGAGCCCACAATTTCTGCTTGCATTTTGTACCATAGAATGGAAACAGTCCTCCTCCAAATGTTCCGCTGTCTCCTTCTGTCTTTCTTTTCCTCCTCATCCTCTCCCACCTCCTCCTTTTCTTCTCACCCTCCTCTTCTTCCTCCCCATTTCTCTGTAAGCCTCTTCTTTCTCTCTTTCCCTTCCCCAGATATTTGCCCCCAACCCAGCACTGCCAAACCTTTGTAGCCAGGATGTTTAAGAGCTGAGATTCCATGTCACCTGCTGGGACAGAAAGGGGAATATGGCTTCAGAGACACCCCTACATTATGGGAGGAAGGATGGCCAAGGCCTCCAGACTTACAACCCACCCTGAGGCCCCTCCCCTAGCTCAGAGCTGTGTGCCTGGAAAAAGACACGTTGGTTTCTCCTTCACTTCTAGCAGCTCAGGGAAGGACCATCCCTGTCCTCAGCATCCCATCACTGCAGGTGTGTGGGTGACGATAACACTGTTCCCAGGTTTACTTTCACACAGTGTGCCAAGGAGTTTCTCCTGGACCTCACGTGATCCTCACATCATCCTGGGAAGTGGAGCATTATGCCCCTTGAATGGGGGGGAAACTCAGGTCACACAGGAAGGTAGGGGCAGAACCAGCATCAGATCCCAGAGTCTCTCATTCCCAGGTCAGCATCTGTAACAAAAGGGCAGGCCCAACCTGTGAGTTGGTCACGATGTCGGTTGTTTTAGTTTTTATTTCAGCACGAGTCTCACCTGCCAGCTCCTCAGAGCCGTGGGAGAGGGTGGGGCCAGAGCTGTCTGGATTCAGCTCAGGGCCCCAGGTCTGCCACTGGCTCAGTGTGTGTGACCTTGGGCAAGCGCTCCTTTGCCTCAGTTTGCCACAGGCCTGTTTTCTCATCTGTAAAATGGTCCTTTATGGGACCAGGGTGCTGAGTTTGACTCCCCAGCGATCTGTGCTCGGAGCATCCTGTTCCCCAGGGGCTTCAGGGCTGGACGTAGCCTGTACAGCCGCTTGGCTCCACAGCAGCTGTTTCACTTCCTCAGCAAGGATTGTAATTCCTCCTGGTGGAAACTGGGTCCATGCGTTTGTCTTGAATACGTTGATTTGTCAAAATTACCATTTCCTGGGGCTGCTCACATCGGAAGCAGCAGGTGGTTCTTCCGTGTGCTTCAGAAAGCATCCCAGAGTCCAGCTGGGACAAATCCATCCCTCCAAAGCGACATCTGCTGGAAGGCAGCACTGAATTATGTCGCATTATAACAGCATTTCACTGGGTTCCTGTGACCTTTATTTAGCCAGAGCCGGAATCTCCTACCGAGGGGCCCGCTCCCCTGTCTGGGGACTTTTCCTGGCCTGCACCAGGCAGACTGCATCATAGCAGGTAGGACGGGGGTCAGGGTGAGGGGTTCTGGGCCAGGCAGGGGTGGGCAGAGATAGGCCCCCTTGGCGGAGAGGAGAAGGCGGGGTTGAGAGGACCACATCCATGGGACAGTTCTCTCCACGGGGCTGGTCACCCACCATGGGTGGCCCTGGAGACTCCTATCCCCTTCATCCATTCCTTTTCTCACTCACTCAGTAAACATTTCTTGGCCACTGATGTGCCAGGGTGACATGCCAGGTTAAGGGGACACAGAGGTAGGGAAGAGCTTGCTTTTATCTCAGGGACTCACAGTCTGGAACAAGAGACAGAAACTCTGTGTCAAGAAACAATAACAGGCATCAGGGAACAGGAGGAGGGAGCAGTTAACTCCCTCCAGGGTTAGGGGGACAGGGGTGTGTCTCAGGGTGGCTGCCCCAAAGGGTGCTCTTTTTGAAGCACATGGATGAACCACCTGTTGCTTCCAATGTGAGCAACCCCAGGAAATGGTCATTTCAACAGCTTGCCCTGAGTCAAGGGCCCCAGTGCTGATAGTTTATCTGAGAGGGGATCCCTCTCAGATAAAGTGTGGAAATGGAGCGACTAAGTGGGGAAAAGAGAAAAGTCAGTGAAGCATGAACTAAGCACTAGGCAGTGGGTTACAGCGACGGCAGCTTCGGGGCTCAGTCCTGCTGGGGAGCCTCTGAGGCCTGCGTGGAAGATGCCCCAGAGTCCACTCTCATGACTCAAGGGGTAGTGGGCATTGTTCACCAACTCTCGAGGCATTAACTCCTCCTGTCCCCTGTACTCCTAGCTGACACCTGCCACACAGACAAGCAAGTTCTCCAGGTGCCAGAGAAAGAGAGAAAGAGATACAGGCATTTGAGGTGGGAAGCTGTCAGCATGCTCAGAACTGTAACTGCAGAACTCAGAGTGCCAAGGGGAGGGGGACACCAACCACATCTGTTACAGCATCTTAGGAAAGCTGACATCTGAGCTGGGTTTGAAGGTGAGTAGGAGGTTTGCAGCTGGAGCAAGCAGGGTGAGTGGCTCATCTGGGCAGTACAAACAGTATGTGGATGGGAGGGGAAGAAATGAAAGTGGCTCGAGGGGCCAGAAGATTTCAAGAAAGGAATTTATTTTAAAATTAAGTATGGGGGAGATTGAGCAGGCTTTATGCAGGGAAGTCAGGGGTGCTGACAAATGCCGGGGGAAGTGGGGACAGAGAGAGAGAACGCTATAGGGACAATGTCCCACAAAGGCAGAAAGGAATCAGTCCGGAAGGTGGAAACGGACTGGCCCTCAACCAGAGGAGAGAGTCTGTCCTGAGATAGTTAAGAGTCCTCTTCCCAAGCGGGCTGAGAACAGGTTCAGCAGAGAAGGGAGTATTTGAGAAAGTCAGGTCACTACTGGGAGTGAAAAAGCTGATGGTGGGACTAGGGGAGAACTTAAGAAAGGTGGAGGATCTGAATAGTCCTTGAAGGGAAGGGCGGTCGGAGCAGATGACAGGGAGGTGGCAGAAACGATGGGCGATGCTGGAGCCCGCTGACGTTGGCAATCACCCCTTGGCGATGTTGCCAGTACTCACTAAGTGCAGTTTTCTCAGCAGCTTCTCAGCAGCTCAGAACAGGAGTTGAGAAAGCAGATGGCTGCCTTGGCAAGTGGCTGGGGGTTGGTAAGGCAGGGAGGCGAGAGGAGAATGTCAGCCACCTGCAGGCACAGAATTCCTCGGGGAAGGTTTCACTGGCTTTCCATTGCCTTCCTACCCTTGGACCTGGGAGAAGAATGGGGAAGGGTTGAAAAGACCAGGGCTAGGGGTTTCAGTGCCTAGGCTCTCATCCAAGCTCTGCTGCTCACTTTCTGTGTGACCCTGGGCAAGCCACCTCCCCTTGTAAGACCTCTCTTTCTATACCTATTAATTCAGGACTTCTCATCCTCAGCACTACTGACATTGCAGGCCAGATAATTTCTTGTTGAGGGGCCAAGGGCGGGGGGGGCTGTCCCATGTATTGTAGGATATTTAGCAGCATCGCTGGCCTCTACCCACTAGATGTCAGTAGCAAAACCACATTGTGATAACCAAATGGTCCCTGGGAAGCAAAATTGCCCCCAGTTAAGAAGCACTGTATTAATCAGAATAACGATAATACAACTGGAATAATAATGTAAGTGGAATAATAATGACAAGATCTATCCAGCCAAGCCGTAAGAAGAAGGGTTGTCATGAGGATCACAGAACATCATGGAAATTGAGGTGGGGAGAAAGCCTTTGCAGGTCATTAGAGCAGCTTGGATGGAAGTAGGCATCTGACACAACTTCTCCTCACTTTCCCCGCCTGTAAAGGACATAGGTTAGAAGCTGAGCTGGGCCTAGAACCCAGGCATCCTGATTCCCAGCTCCAGGCTTTGGCCTTTCTGCAAGGCATGCTGGGAAGATGCCACATCCTCATCTTCACCATGTTCACACAGAAACTGGGACTTTCCAAGACGGATCTGAAAGAGGCAGAGGTGAAGAGAAAGGCCAAGAGGAGAGCAAGGGGGAGGCCAAATCTTCATCTCAAATCTGATTGAGATGGAGGCAGCAAGGAGGCCAGATGCCAGGGTGGAGAGTATGTGAATAGAGACCATTCAGAAGACAGAGACCACACCAGTAACCTAAACATGGAAAATGTAATGTAAAGAACTGTTCATGAGGCTGGGCGCGGTGGCTCACACCTGTAATCCCAGCACTTTGGGAGGCCGAGGTGGGTGGATCACCTGAGGTCAGGAGCTCAAGACCAGCCTGACCAATATGGTGAAACCCCGTCTCTACTAAAAATACCAAACTTAGCTGGGCATGGTGGTGTGTGCCTGTGGTCCCAGCTACTGGGGAGGCTGAGACAGGAGAATTGCTTGAACCTGAGAGGCAGAGGTTACAGTAAGCCAAGATCACGCCACTGCACTCCAGCCTGGGCAACAGAGAGAGACTCCATCTCAAAAAACAAAACAAACAAACAAAAAAAAAAACAAAGAAATGCCATCCATCTCTATAGCCTTTCAATACCCCTCCACTGCCCTCTATTGACAGAGATTAACATTGCACCACCCTGCAAACAAATGTTTATAGGGTCCAGCTCCAGTAACACAAAGCAGGACACAGAAGGGTGGACTTGAGAAACAATTGGTGGAACCATCACAGTCCTTGCCTTTGACGAATCAGCTTCCATATATATCTACTACACACTTTTAAACTTCCATTCACAACAAGGCAACTCTGTGTTTCCACCTAAGGAGATGCAGTTATCCCTTGTACACATAAGGAAGTTCCCACCCTTGCCTCAAAATAAGGAGACACGTAGTTCCAACATCATTCACCCCTTGCTGGCTATATGAACAACTCCTCAAAATCAGCACAGTCACACTGAATATTCTGTTTCCTAAAGGCCATATGGTAAAGTTAACCTCCAATAACTGGTATATAAATAACAATGGGGAGAACACATGAACACAAAGAAGGGAACAACAGACACCCAGGCCTGCTTGAGGGTGGAGGCTGGGAGGAGGGTAAGGATCAAAAAACTACCTATTGGGTACCATGCTTATTACCTGGGTGACAAAATAATCTGTATACCAAATCCCTGCGACGCATAATTTACCCATGTAACAAACCTGCACATGTAACCCCTGAACCTGAAATAATAGTTGGAAAGAAAAATAGGCCAGGCACAGTGTCTCACACCTGTAATCCCAGCACTTTGGGAGGCCAAGGCGGGTGGATCACGAGGTCAGGAGATCGAGACCATCCTGGCTAACACAGTGAAACCGCGTCTCTACTAAAAATACAAAAAATTAGCCCGGCGTGGTGGCACACTCCTGTAGTCCTAGCTACTTGGGAGGCTGAGGCAGGAGAATCGCTTGAACCCAGGAGGCAGAGGTTGCAGTGAGCCGAGATCGCGCCACTGCACTCCAGCCTGGGCGACAGAGCAAGACTCTGTCTCAAAAAAAAAAGAAAAAAAGAAAAAGAAAAAGAAAAAGAATAATACCAACGGGAAGAAGGAGAAGAAAACAATTAACATAGTCATAAATATATACACATAACAATAAATGAGAAAATATGCAAAGCTACTCTAGTCCTCATTTCTGTAACTGACCACAAGGCCATAATTTATATCTATGATTTCCTTCTTCCACTACCCATTCTGAATCTTCCCTACCCTCAACCAGAACCTCAGCTAGTTGGGGTTTTTTTTTTACCAGGAAGAGTAAGTCAAAACCTCATTCTTGAATGATATGAGCCCTCAATTATCCTGCCTTTTTTGGATTGATGAAGTTCTCCATTAACCTGTACAGTTGGGCTTGGAAGTACTAAGAGGCACACCCACAGAATCCCCTGAGTTCCAGACATAGCCCTCCTGTCCCCATCGTGTAGAAGCAATCCAATTTTTCCGTGGAAACCAGGATCAATCATTCCATCCAAAAGAGTAACCCTTTTATCGGCCTGTTTGATAGGTGACGTAAGAACCCCAAATGGCTAGAGGCAGTCTCATCCTTCCATTCATTGGAACCAACGTTGTGTCCTCTAGGATTCCCCCCATCCTTGCCTTAGGAACAAAGATATCCAAGCCAGCAGAGTTCAAATTTGCAAAGACAAGAAGCAAACATTCTCCAAGTGGGTGATTAAGAATAATAATGAGAGGAGCCTGTACCAGTTGTCATTTATTGCTTCTGAGTTCCAAATCCACCCCTCATGGCCTGCTTGTGAAACTAGAACGTTTTCTCTTGCAAGTTGGCATGGTGTTGATTTTGTCAATAGATGGCACTGGCAGGATGTTGGACACTCTGATTCCAGAGTACTTGGCTTCTTCTTGCATTCGGTGGTGTGCAGGACACTCAGTAGAGCACACCGCTGGTGATAGCAGCAGCCCTCCCATATCTGGCTTCTCAAAGGCAGGATCTATAGAAGCCCCAGCTCACTTCCACTCATCTTCCCAAAAATGGCTTCCTATCCTCCCACCCCAAATACTCTGAGAAACTTCTTGGCAGCCAGTGCTCCAGCTGGCTTCCCAGCAAGTTCAACAGAAACCCTCACAGGCAGCTTCTGAATTTCATCAGCATCTCAGCAGGCATGCCCACTAACCTTAGCCCACTGTGGGGAAAAGCAAGAGAGATCAGATTGTTACTGTGTCTGTGCAGAAAGAAGTAGACATAGGAGACTCCATTTTGTTCTGTACTAAGACAAATTCTTCTGCCTTGAGATTCTGTTAATCTATGACCTTACCCCCAACCCCGTGCTCTCTGAAACATGTGCTGTGTCAAACTCAGGGTTAAATGGATTAAGGGTTGTGCTAGATGTGCTTTGTTAAACAGATGCTTGAAGGCAGCATGCCCCTTAAGAGTCATCACCACTCTCTAATCTCAAGTACCCAGGGACACAAAAACTGTGGAAGGCCGCAGGGACCTCTGCCTAGGAAAGCCAGGTATTGTCCAAGGTGTCTCCCCATGTGATAGTCTGAAATATGGCCTCGTGGGAAGGGAAAGACCTGACCGTCCCCCAGCCCGACACCCGTAAAGGGTCTGTGCTGAGGAGGATTAGTATAAGAGGAAGGCATGCCTCTTGCAGTTGAGACAAGAGGAAGGCATCTCTCTCCTGCCCGTCCCTGGGCAATGGAATGTCTCGGTATAAAACCCGATTGTACGTTCCATCTACTGAGATAGGGAAAAACCGCCTTAGGGCTGGAGGTGGGACAGGGGGCAGCAATACTGCTTTGTAAAGCATTGAGATGTTTATGTGTATGCATATCTAAAAGCACAGCACTTGATTCTTTACCTTGTCTATGATGCAAAGACCTTTGTTCACGTGTTTGTCTGCTGACCCTCTCCCCACTATTGTCTTGTGACCCTGACACATCCCCCTCTCGGAGAAACACCCACGAATGAATAAATACTAAGGGAACTCAGAGGCTGGCGGGATCCTCCATATGCTGAACGCTGGTTCCCCGGGTCCCCTTATTTCTTTCTCTATACTTTGTTTCTTTTTCTTTTCCAAGTCTCTCGTCCCACCTTACGAGAAACACCCACAGGTGTGGAGGGGCAACCCACCCCTTCAGCCCACCATGAGACCATCTCTGGGCTGACAATCCAGTGAAATTTTCTACCATCCAATAGGCTGCAACTACACCCTCCTCAAGGGTCTGAATCCCAGCTGTGGAGAGGATCCTCTCTTCCTTCTAAGTTTTGGGCCTTGTACATTCTCCTTCACTTTAGTGGTATTCTTTAGAGTTCTCTTTTATTCCCCCTTAGTTAATCTCATATGTTTTCTGTATCTTGATTGAAAATTGACTGACATAGAACCACTCCCACTTCCACCCCTGATTAATGGACCCAGGTATTCTAACAACGAGGAAGGTAGCACTATACAATGGTGTCTGATTCAAAGCATATATTGCATCCTTTCAGGGAATGTCTCCCAAGTGGTGCCATACCTGAGCCTTCAGTAAGCCATTCCATCTTTTAATTAGACCGTTCACTTCCAGGTGATGAGTGATGTGGTAAGACCAGTTAATTCCATGGGAATCAGCCCACTTTTACATTTCCTTTGTTGTGAAATGAATTCCTTGGGAAGAGGCAATTCTGTGTACTATACCATGATAGTGGGTGAGACATTCTATGAGTACACAGATGGTGGCAGGGACAAAAGAATCACAGGCAGGGACATCAAATATATCTCCAGATAATGATTCTATTTCAATAAGGAAGAATCTATGCCCCCTACATGATGGGAGACGTACAATGAAATCAAGATGAAACCTGGTAGATGACCAGTCTATCCAGGGAATGGTGGCATACTGTGGGCTCATGTTGGTCTCTTCCGTCAGAAGATTGAGCACCCAGCAGTGGCAGTATCCAAAGAAGTCCTTAGGAAAGGGATGTTCATGTTTTTAAGCCCAGGCATATCTTCCATCCCTGCCACTACAGCCACTGTACTCATGGGCCCATTGGACAAGCATAGGGACAGAGGAATAAAGAGGTTAACTGATCATCACAAAGCATGTTATATTGCTCACCTACTTATTGAAAGCCTCCTCTGCAGTGGATGCCCTTTAGCAAACATTCACATGGGACACAAATCTTCACAGTCTATGCCCATTCTGAGAAGCCCATCCACATGACTCTTCTGCAGAATTCCCCCTCTTCAATCTTCCAGTCCTGTTTCTTCCAAGTCTCTGACCAACCAGCCAAACCATACCATTAACAACTGCTCATAAATCAGTGTAGAGCCATACTCTGGCCATCTCTTATTCCAGAATGGACAACCAAATATACTGCTTATAAGATTTTCCCTCACCACTGTATTTCAAGGTCACCCTAATGGGGCTGTGATACCTCAGTCTTCTGTTTTGGTTGGTATATCGGACAGCACCATCTGTAAACCAGGCTTGAGTTTTCATTGTTCAGCAACTGGTCATAAGGAGCTCCCCACGAGGCCATAGGCATGATTTGAGGGGGACAAGGCAATGAGGCAGAAGTTGATGAGAAAGGAGTTTGAACTACTAATTCATACAACTTACTCATACCTTCCAGGCTTGCCCAAGTGAGGTCTCTTTAATATCATTCTCATTTGATGATAGATTGCTGCCACACAAAGCTAACCTTATAACTAGTTGCGTCAATAGAATCTCAATTAGGAATCTTAGGCTGCATGGTCACTTGATGTCCCAGTTAGGCACCCAGTCTCTACCACAGTCCAATAGCAAGCTAGAAGCTATTTCTCAGGGGGGAAAAAAGTAGTGTCCGAATAAACAGGAATAGATTTACTTTAGAATCCTAAAAGTTTGCATTGTGATTCCCTTTTAGGGGCTTAGCTGTGATTCCATACAGCATCCCTACCTGCTGTGGACAATTTGAGAATCACTGGATCTACTGGATCATCCAAGTGGTAGAGAAACTTTTTCTGAAGCCTTAATTTGCTGCAGAACCTCCTTGACTCAAGACTGGAAGCCTTATGGAGATTTTTGCTCATGAGTCAAAGTTACACACGCAAATGTGACATATGTTGCCTCTAAAATCCAAAATGCTTACCAAGTGCTGTGCCTCTTTTTTAGCAGTATGTAATGTGCAACAACTTGACTTTCACCTTGGAGAGACATATCAACATGTTCCAGACCACTGAACCTCAGAAACTACCAAGACAGCAGACCTCTGAAATTTTGTGGGATTTATTTCCCACCCTGACATTCACATATGTTGTACTTGCTACTGCCTGTTCATCAGGCATAATCAGCTCATCATCAATGTAGTACACCAGTGCAATGCTTTGTAGAATGTCAAAATGATCATATTATCTGTAGACTATATAATAGGAGAAAGCAAGAGAAATTGACTTGGTTCTGAGGCAAGACTGTGAATGTGTACTGTTGGCCCTTCCAGGTAAAAGCAAACTGTTTTTGATAGTCCTCACTAATTGGTACAGAGAAAAATGCAGTAGATGGGTGAACAGCTACATACCAAAGTGGTATACTGAGTTGCTCCAGTAAAGATGCTCTATCTGGGGCAGCAGCTGCAATTGGAGTTACCACCTAATGAAATATACAATAATATAGTCATTCTCCAAAACCCTTCCAACCTCTGCATAGGTCAAATAGGCAAGTTAAATGGGGATGGGATAGGAATCACCACCCCTGCATATTTCAAGGCTTCATGAATCTCTGAAATTTCCCCGCGGATATGGAAGTGCTTCCAATTTGCTATCATGGCAAAGAGAGGAAGTTCCAGAAACTTCTATTTAGGCCCTTTCTTCCATGATGGATCTCATTCCATAAGACAAAGACCCAAAAAGGGGTCTCTTCCAGTGAGAGTATGCCAATTTCACTTATACATTCAGAAACTGGGGGAATGTCCAACTGAACACATTTGGGCTAAATATCTATCACCTGATGATCTAAGTCAAGACTTTGAATGGTGGACCACAGTGGCATTTTGCAACCCCAGGAATTATCATAAATTCAGAGTCAATGTCTAGTAATCCCCCAAAGGACTGGGTACTTTCTTTCCCCAAATGCAGTCATTCTAGTAAGTGGCCACAGGTCCCCTTGGAGAAGGCTTGGAGGAAGTTTGTTTTTTTTTAATTATTTTTATTTCAAATGTTTTGGGGGCACAAGTCGTTTTTGGTTACATGGATAAATTCCTTAGTGGTGATTTCTGAGATTTTAGTGCACCCATCACCCAAGTAGTGTACACACACCCAATATGTAGTCTTTTGTCCCTCGCACCCCCCAAACCTTCCCCACTGAGTCCCCAAAGTCCATTATATCATTCTTACACCTTTGTATCCTCATAGCTTAGCTCCCACTTATAAGTGAGAACATACAATATTTGGTTTACCATTCCTGAGTTACTTCACTTAGAATAAGGCAGGCATGGAGGAAGACTTATGGTATATACTTATAGCACTACTGCAAGAATCTTCTTCAAAGGGTCTGGCATCCTCCTAAATCAAGATGCTCTGATCTGTGAATTGCTTTAGGTCTAGAAACTGGATGAGAAGCCGTAACTCCAACAGTCATTCCAGTCGGGTTTTGGGCACCAGTGCTAGAGTTGTGTTTGTTCATTTGTTTTTCTGTGATACAGATCAAGCAGTGCTTTAGTAGGCTATCTGTCTATTTCCTTTCTAGGGACAAAGTGGTCAATTAGTCACCACCAAAGATCCCTATGGGCCAAGGCATTCTAATTACAGGCACATCCCTGCTGCCCTTTATGGTGCATCATCCATATTGTCTTTGGTTATTAAGCAATTCCACTTAGCCTCTGCAGCTCCAGGATGCTATCGTCCCCATGAAATCAAGAAGTTCACAAGAATGATAGCATAATCTATGGTAATAACTGGACTATGAAGGTGAACATCCACAGAGTTTCTTAAGGATGAAGGTTCTCCTCTCAATAATATATTTCTCAGTGCCTTAGTTAAGAAGGTGTCTTCTGAGAATTTTCATGGAACATAGTTTGCAGGGGTGGTTGTGCAGGTCACACATGATAAATTCACTCCAACATCCTATCTCCTTAAGCCTTTGGACTCCCTCTTCCACATTATGCCATGGAACCTCTGGCATTTCAATTTCATTAAATGTAAGCCACCTTCAAGTCCAAGTTTCAGTCAACCAACTGAGTAAACTGTTAGAGCCAACTTCAGTTGCACAACTTAACACATTAAATACCAAATCCACATCCATGAATTCAGAATTATTACCTTCCACCCTTAGAATCAGCTCCCATAAATATTCCCTGAATTATGTAAAATCTTGCCATTAGCAAAATCTTGCCTTTCTTCTGTTGTGTTGCCTCGTTCTGCATCACAGTGCGTACCTGTCCCCTTGGAGCATGCTGAGATTTGACCCTTGTTATGGATCTAGTGGTAACAAAGGGTGCTTGTGGCATCTCCTGAGGATAATGGTCATGGTACCTCAAGGCATCTGCCCCATATGAGGTTATCTCCGCATTTTCAAACAAAGGAAAACTAACCTCCTCAGATACAAGAGGGGAAGATATTTCCATTGGCAAGGGAGGCTCAGAGGGCCTCAGGGAATCAGGATTCTCCATTTTATCTGAGTCCAACCAGATGTCCCTATTCCAAGTTTCAAGATCACATTCTTCCCTGATTTATACCCAAACTTTCACATGAAAAACTTGTGATGCTATAAATTTAACTGACATTTAAATTCTGCCACCCACACAATTAAATTTTATGTTTGGTTTTGAGCAATATCAGCCCTGTGGCTACATGAAATATGAGATTCTTTTACGGATGACATGGAAGCTCTGTGGTCCTCAAACTATGATTTGAGCTGAGAATTAAATAACCTCAACTTGTCTTTTTTTTTCTAGTAAGTGCTCCAGTGCATGCAAGATTCATCCCACACCACAGTCCTTGTGGGCATCATTACTGGTGTAATCATGGTCAGGTGCAGGAGTCACCTGAGTTCCCAAGACACTTGCTCCAGTTGGCATTGCACCAAAATCCATTACAGGTGATAGCAACATTATGGTGCCATTATGCTGTAGATTACAAGCATCCCATTCCCACTGGCAAGGAACTCAGCATTGTGCTCCAGCCCAAAGGCACAATGAAACCTATCAAAATCTCATCTTTGCGGGTCTGTCACCTGGGACCATTCCTGCTCTCAATTCCTTATCAATTAGGATCCAGTCAGGAGACAGAGCTCACACCCATAATCTGAACATGGAAATTTTAATATAAAGAATTATTATCTAACAAAGGATAGTTAATTACTAAAAAGGGTAAAAGAACACTCTATGAGACCCAGAAGCAGCAAGTGCAAAAAAGTAGCTACTGTTTCTAGGCTGAGGGAAAGTGAATAATGAAGGAAATAGGGCCTCAGGAGAAGGTGTTCCCCCTGACTCAGACCTCCTCTATGAGGGAGTGATGACCATGAGAACATGCAGCCTCCAGTGGCTAAGAAACCTGCCAGGGAAAGTAAGCTGGCTCAGTCTGTGGACATGGCCGTCTTTGTGGGAACCTGATCCCACATGGGTTCAGGCTGGTGTCAAGTGTGAGTAGGGCTGGTCTATAGAATCGATGTCCAGGTGGAGAGAGTGAAGCCTGATGGTTCTTTCCTGTTATACAGAAAAGACGTTTGGAGCTGGTCCACACAGGCCACTGAGATGATAGCACTGGGCCTTGGCTCCTGTGCTGGAAACAAAAAGATGGAAGGAGGACCAGAACCTGGAAGGGAAGTGCCTTCCCGCTGCAGAGGGACCTTACAGTGTCCCTCTAGCACCCTCTCCTGACAAAGCCTAACATTGCTCTAGCTGGCACAAGAGAACTGTTCACAGGGTCCAGCTCCAGTATTACAAAGCAGGGCAACGAAGGATGTATTTGGAGCTCAGAGACAATAAATTAAGAACTGTCATGGGCGAGAGAGGCAGACATGGAAGGGAGCAAAGGGTTGATTGGGGAAGAGGCTAGAAGGGGAAGAGTTGCTATGCCTTTGTAGGGAAAGGAGCATGCATGGGCTGGAGCCCTGGGGAGCAATCCCAGCCCTCTTCAAAGAGAGAATGCAGTCACAGAATAAACACAGCTCAAGAAAGCCACATTGTTCCACTTTCAAAAGAATAGAAAATAAAATTCCTGGACAGGTTCCCTCTTCCCACTTCTGGGAGTAAGTAGGGAGTGGGTTGAGATACATTTCATTTTTCTTCAAAAGGCTTTCTCAGCTCCTGCTGACTCAGGCCACCTCCACCCTCTGCAGATTCAAGACATTCAATTGTCCAGTCACTGGCTTTTGCTGCAGGCCTACTAGATGCCCAGCCCTGAGCCCTGTTTGACTGTGGGCCTCAGCTAAGCCTGTTTGTGGCTGTGGCTGAGCCTAGCTTGAGTAAGTGTTGAGAGGGCAGACTGGTTCACGGACAAGAGAAACTTCCAGCAGTTAATGTGGTTCAGGTTTAGATCTGCCAGTATTTCTCCAATGATTATAAGAGCAATGGTTTGGAGTCAAGTGACATGGCTTTTAATTCTGTCTTGGCTCTTTTCTAGCTGTGTAGCCTTAAGCAATTCACCTCAGCTCTCTGAGCCTCTTTCCTCATATATCAAATTGTTTTGGTAACATCTGTCTCTCAGGATTTCTGGGAAGATTAGGGACAATGTCCACATTAGGTATAATGCAAGGACCTGCCAAAGTAGGTACAGAGGTCCATCAGACCAAAGCTCAGACTACACCCAAGATTTCATCAGGCTCAGAAAGCAGATGCTTAGGCCAGTGGCCTGGGCACTAATGAGCAATGCCAGCCCCATTGTCTCTGAGGGATGTTGAGCCCATTGCTCTTCAAACAGGGATGCATTAAGAGATTAAACACAGCCCAAGACAGCCACATTATTCACTTTGAAATGAGCAGAAAATGACATTTCTGGTCAGGGTCCCTCTTCCCATCCCAGGGAGAGAGTAGGAGGTGAGCTTAGACGAGTTTCCTTTTTCTTGAAAGGCGTTCTCGGCTCCTGCGCTCCCGCTGACTCAGGCCACCCTCACGGTGAGAATGCAGCAGACTAGGATGATCAGGCAGTGTTTCAAGCCGGCCCTGGGCCTGGAGAGGCTGTTGATGGTGAGGCACAGTGGAGATGAGCCCAGCTAGGGCAGGGTTGGGAGAGCAGCCTGGCTGAGGGTTGAGAGCAGCCTCAAGCAGCTGGTGTGGTGCAGGCATAGACTGGCTGTTGTTTGCATGAGCACCGGCTTTGGAGTCAATCCCAAGTTCTAGTCCAGAGACTGAATCTTTTCTAGCTGTGACATTGAGAGCTCTGCCCTCATTTCTCTGAGCTTCAGCTTTCTTGCCTGCTAAATGGGCTTGGTGATACCCACCTCTCAGGATGCTGGGGAGATTAGGAACAGTCTGTATTAGGGACAATGCACAGCAGTCACTATTGTGATCACCAGGACCAGCCAGGGCGGGGGTGCAGGCCCATCAGACTAAAGTCAGTGTAAAGCCACCAGCCTCAGACACCAGATGCTTAGGCCAATGGCCTGGACCCCACTGAGCAATGTCAGCCCCATTGTCTGAGGGATGTTGAACCTGATGCTGTCCTACTTAGAATGAGCTCCTAGAAAGCACCTAGTTCTGCCTCCTCATGGACAAATCAGGAGACTGAGCCCCAGATGTTTGCTCAATGCCACACAGCATGGTGGTAGCTGAGCCAGCATTGGAACCCAGCCTCATGACTTCAAGCCATGTGGTCATCCAAGGACTAAAAATTATGTGCTTAAGAGTATAGGCTTTGGAGCCAGACAGACCTGAGCTCCAGTCCCAGCTCTGCAACTTTCATTCATTCAACAAATACTCGTTGAGTTCTTGTCATGTGCCAGGCACCATGCCCAGTGCAACGGACACAGGAGGACAAGACCTACATGGCCCTGGCCTCTCGCTGCTCAGTCTGGTGAGAAGAAATACCCAGTGAATGAACAAGCTCATCACCCACTGTGAGAAAGCAGCAAGGCACAGACACAGGATGGGCCCTGAAAGACACAGGGACAGTGGGTGCTGGAGGGCCACTCAGGGCATTCAGGGAGGGCATCTCAGGAAGGGGACATCTGATCTGGGAACTGGACACCAGGCAAGAGCCAGGTATGCAGGACTGGAGAAGGGTGTCCATGCAAAGAGCTCAGAATGATGGGGAAAGAAGAGCCTGGAGTGCGCAGGAGCGTGCAGGAGGGACGTGGACAGACAGGGTAGAGCCAGGACAGGTGGGCCTCAGAGGTCATGGTCAGGAGCACAGTGCTCATGCACACAGCAGCAGGAGGCACTGGAGAGTTTGAGCAGGTGAGTGATGGGATCTGGCCTGTTTTTTCAAACGATCACACTGGTTGCTGTTGTTTGTGTGACCTTGTTGGCTCTCTGACCTGGGGCAAGTTGCTTAAGCTCTCTAAGCCTCAGTCTCCTCATCTGTAAAATGGTGATGATCATCGTACCTACCTCACAGGTGGAACTGGAGACTGACATATGACAGTCTACAGAGAGCACTGAGCAATGTGCATTTCAGTGCCGAATAAAGCTTTGCTTTCTTATATCCCCACGTCCAAAGCCCTCATCCTCTACCTGCTGGCCATTCATTGCCTGACTTGAACCTGTTGATCCTGCCTATGCAATGACTCCATTATTTCTGCACTGCCCTTAGCCATGGGGATGTTGAGGCCAAAGCTCATTAAGCTCCTGTCCATCAGAGGTCACTGGGGCGGGGGGAGGTCCATGGAGCCCAGGGAGAGAGATTGGCCAGGCCCTGCTCCCAGTGAGGGCCTTGCAAGTGGCCTTGGCATCCATCAATGTCACGGCTCCATCTCCTGGGTGCCTGGGATATATAATGCATCTCAATCAGGGGCTGAGAGAGGTTGTGTGAAGTAATCATTGCTTTCGCTGACTCCTACAGCCAGATTTATTATGGTATAAAGAAACAACTTAGCTTCTGGCAGTAACAGGCAGCTGGCCTAGCTGCACTTGTAGAAATCTTATTTGCTGGGGCCTGGGTGGGTGGAGGTTTCTACCCAGCCAGAGGCCCTGGACAGAACCCGGCTGGACCATTCATCTTCCTGTGCTCCTGGCCACCTTGTCTGAAAGGCCGCCACCTCTGACACATTTCACAGCATTTGAAAAGCAGTGCTTAGGCCACAAATTCCCCATCTGGTATTACACCGAGGGGATCCTTAGGCTTTTGAGCCAGGGAGGCCACAGAGCAGAGCAGTTAAAGGCCCAGGTGTTGGAGTCAGCCTAAACATGGGTTCAAGTCCCTGCTCTGCCATATATTGGCCAGGTGACCTTGGGTGAGTAAACTCACTTCCCTGAGCCTCCATGTCTTGTCTCTAAAATGGAGGGGTAGGAATCCCCCCTTTAAAGAGCTGCTGTATGGAGTAAGGAAGAGCCAAAGGGTGTAGGACACATAACACAGGAATAGGCACTAGATGAAAGGTGATCGTCACCATTTTCATTATCCAGGGGCTTCAGTATTATGGCGTGAGATGCCCTTTATTGAGGGTCAATTATGTCACCAGGGACTATGCTGGTTCCTTTTAAATATTTTGTCCCTAGACCTCACAACCAATCCTGCAGGTAGGTCCTGTTATGTTTATTGCAGGGTTGTTAGGGGATTGTGCAAGGTCACCCGACTGTGGGTTGTGGAGCTGGGGGCGGGACTATGGGTTCTGGAGCTGGTGCTCCTCCTAATACAGAGCCCACCTCCCCAGCTTCTCTGAGAGGCCACACAAGGCCCCTGGTCAGTTGGGCAGGCAAGTCCAACCTCTCCTTCCTTCCCTCCCTCGTGCCAACATTTCCAGGGCACTAGCTCCATGACAAGCCCCTTACTGGGCAATGGACACAAGATGGCACAGAAATACTCCCTGCCCTTGAGGAGCCAGCACCGAACAGAGCAAAGGGCCGAGCCGCATCCAGACTGCAAAGGGCCAAGCCGCATCCAGACTGCTCCGCACGCGTGTGTATCAGTTAGCAAAAACTAACTGTGTATGTAACAAGTGATTTCAACAGACTGTCTTCAAAAAAAAAACCATTTATCATCTCTCCCAGTTCTAGGGGTTGGTTGGGCAGTGTCTTCTAAGCTTAGCCATGTGGCTACACTTACCTGACAGGTCAGCTAGACTGGAAGGTCCAAGACAGCCTCACTCACAGCCTGGGAGTTGCTACTGACTGTTCATGGCACGCGCTGGTTCTCCTCTGTGTGCCCTCAAATCATCCGGTAGGTGAGACAGCTTCCCTTGTATAGCAGAGTTCCAGAAGAGCAAAAGCAAAAACTGCAAGGCCTCATGAGACCTGGGATCCAGAACTCACACGCCATCACTTCTGCCCATGCTATTGGCCAAAGCAAGTCATATTCTATCGCTTGGCCAGTACCCGTGACACACATTTGTGATGCATCGCGTAAGGCTCAGAGGTCAGCTCAGAATGAGGATGAGGGGGTCAGTCTGTGCCCTATCCAAGTGTGATCCTAACTGGCCAATTAATTTTTAACTCAGATTAAAGTATGCTGAATTGTGAGGTCATTAGAATGGGTTGTATCCTCTGACCAATGGAGAAACTGAGGCACAGAGGGTCAGCCAGTGTGCAAACAGAATGTGACATCATAGAGTCAGCCTTCATATGAAGAAACTGAGTTCCAGAAACAGGAATTGTCTTGTCCAAGGTCAGGCAGCAAGCCTGTGACAGAGCCAGGAGTGACCCAGGTCCCTACCAGCCAGCCTGCTCCTCCTCCCTCTCTACCCCATGGACGTGGCTGGGGCTGGGAATGGGCTGGGCTGGGGCAATGGGACGGTCATCCCCAGCAGGGCTGTGTCTCCTCTGCCCCCATCTCTGCCATGTTTGTAAAGTAAGCCCTTTCAACACGCTTGGCACTACATAAGGCACTTAATCATTACCTCATCTGATCCAAACAGGACTGTCCCCACTTTACAGATGATAAAGTAGGCCCCAGAGAGGGCACTAACTTGCCCAGGGTCTCGCAGCTGCTGGGCCCATCTGCCTGACACTAAAGCCTGAGCCTCCCATGCTGTCCCAGAAAGAGCTGAACCTGATCCAGGGCCCCCAGTGGAGTGAGAGGCAGCTCTGTGGCCCTCAGGGATCTCGAGTTGATATACCCTACCTGAGGAACTGCTTCAGAGGCCTGGATGGGGACAGCAATGGCCAGGGTCCCTTGGAACCAACTCTGAAAGTGGAAGGACCCTGAGTGATGTCCTGGTCCACACTCCCACCATTTTACGAATGGAAAAACCAGGACCAGATCAGAACCCAGGCTTCTCCAGGGCCCTCCCACTGCACTGGAGGCTGGGGGCAGGTGAGCAGGCCCCGTCAGGCTGGTGAGACACACACAGGGCTGCTCTGTGGCATTCAGAGAGCACGTTTATTTACAAAGCGCTTTACAAACATCAGCTTATGCCTCCCCACAGCCCCCTGCGAGGTAGGTCAGTAGTCATATCTACAGTTTACAGATGGGGAAATTGAGGCACGGAATGGGGGTGTGGCCTGCCCCATTTTAAAGAGACCTTCCCACCCACCCAACCAAAAATAACAAAAGAAACAAAAAAGCACTGGTCCTACCTCTTCCTCTGAACTCCAGAGGGTATGACCAGCCCTGCTCTAACACTGCCCCTCCCCACAATGGGCAGCCTGACCAGGAGCCACAGGGGCCTCAACCCCAGGGGCTGTTGTTCAGCCTTGCAGATTGTCACTGGCCCAAGCTGAGCAGGACAGGCCAGTGAGGCCTGAAGATTAAAGGAAGAGGGGGGCGAGGTGACTTCATTCTGCAACAGTGCCTCAGGCAGGGAAGGAGCCCCCCATGGGGCACAGCAGTAATAGGCAGATCCTGGTTCAGGGAAGCTCAGAGCACATATCAGGGAAGCAAGTGGGGAGGGATAGTGAGCAAAATATCCCAGGGGCTGCAGGGGGCAGTGGGGAGGAGGGCGCTGCAGTTCCCCTGGGGAGGACAGTCAGTGTGCCCCACTGGCTATTCAGAATTGAGTCCTGCTTCCCCAGGACCTTCAGGGGCTGGGCCAGATGGAATCCTAAATGCCAAGTCCCAGTACATCCTCTACCCACATGCAGAGGGGGCAGGCTGAGTGGGAACCTTGGCCTGGGATGCTCTCTGCAGGGCCTCACTCATTCCTGCCAAAAGCCAGGATGGTGCCAAGGGGTTTGGCCTGAGTCCCCCAGAGCCAGCCGTCCTGAGCCTTTGTCACTCTGCCAGGCAGCGCCAGGCCTCTCAGCACAGGCCTGCAGGACCCTATGGAGGTGGGGCTGGGCTGCAGACTTGCTAAGCTCCTCCTTGGCCCACCACCTGCCCATGGGACAAGCGAAAGGCCCTGCCCACAGTGGAAGGGGGAGCAAGATAGCCCAGCATCCACTCCAGTGCTTGCCCCATGGGAGTGTGTTTGGGCAGAGCAGGAGGCACTGATCTTCCTCGCCAGTCCAGGATGGTGGGTCTGGCCCTGAGTGTGCAGTGGGTGCCCCAGGCCAGGGCCCCGCTATCTTGACTCCAGCCCCTCCAAGTACTCCAGGGCCACATCGTAGCAAAAGTGGTACTGATCCTGGGGAGAGGAAGAGAGGGAGGGAATCATGAGCCTGACCCCGACTCCAGTATTGTGGGGGGAGGGGAACGGGGAGTGAGAGGGCAAGCACGAGCCCAAGCCCAGGCCCGCCCTCGGGGAGAAGGGAGAAATGGGGGTAATGTTTTAGGACCACAGGGCTAGAACCAAGGCCCAGTGGTGGGGCCCAGATATGGGAGAGTGGGTGCTAAGGAACCTGGCCTGGCATGGACCAGGAAGGTGGAAGTGGCTGGGCACGGGACACAGCCCCTCACCATGGTCTCCACCATGTTGGGTTTGTAGTTCCGGAGGGTTTTGGCAGCAAAGAAAACGTCCACCAAGTTGTGGCAGCGGATCATCTCCAGGACCGTGGCGCAGGCGCAGAAGGTGCCGCTGCGTCCTCCCCCGTTTCTGAATGAGAGATGCAAAAGCTGAGGGGCGGGGCCTTGGAACCTGAAGGTAAGAAAAGGGCCAGGGAACCACGAGGGAGGGGCAGAGAGCCTAGAGGAGAGGGACGGAGCTAGGGAATCTAGAAGGGTGGGGCAGAGAGCCCAGAGGTGAGGGGCGGAGTTAGAGAACACAGAAAGGAGGGGCCCGAGAGCCTAGAGGAGAGGGGCGGAGCTAGGGAACCCAGAAGGAAGAGGCCAAATCGCCCAGAGATGAGGGGCAGAGCTAGGAAACCCAGAAAGGAGGGGCCAAAGAGTCCAGAGGTGAGGGGCGGGGCTAGGAAACTAAGGAGGGCCAAAGAGCCCAAGGTGAGGGGCAGAACTAGGGAACTCAGAAGGGCGGGGCAGAGGACCCAGAGGTAAGGGGCGGGGCTAGGGAACCCAGAGGGAGGAGCAGGACCAGGTTAAGAAGGATCAGAGGCTAAGACATCTCAGAAGACATATTCTCAAGGCGAAACAGACTGCGGATTCTGAGAGAAAGGAGGCCAGACACACTCCAAGAGAAACACCCGGAGAGACAAAGACAGTGACAAAGAAGGGCGGGGGAGCAGCAAGCCCGTACCCAGAGAGCAAGGTGGAACAGGAATGCTGAGAAGACTGGTCACCACCTGGCAACGTGGGCACACAGGCACAAACGTACCCAAACCCCAAGTCAAACCTACAGCCTCCCACAGAGCTCCATCCCCTCCGTGCCTCTCCCTCCTTCCCTGTGACTCCACGTGTGGGGTGCCTCCTGGGGAATGGCAGACTGATGCGGCCCTCACTCCCCTTCTCAGGGGTCTTTCCCACCAGAACCAAAACCCCTGGGGGCCAGACCCGGACTGACTCAGCTCCGCACCAGCTTCCAGTAGGCCCAGCCTGCCACTCGAAAGGCTCAGTAAGTGCTGAAAGCATGAAAAAGTGGGGAGCAAAGGAGTGACTGCACCCAGACATGAGTGAATACATGAACTTATGAATGGGGCATGCAGATGGATGGATGGATGGATGGATGGATGGATGGATGGATGGATGGAAAAAGTCACATGTGTGCATGCATGAACAAAGACTGGAATTCTGTTGGCATAAAAGTGTGCCACAATCTCATGGGGTAAAAAATTCTGACCAAGGACTCTAATTAAATTGGCAAAGTCAGACATCATACAGAGGATACTGGGCAGTTGTTCAGGGCTGAGTCTATAGCCTGGAAACTCACTGGATTCCTCCAGGGCCAGCCTTGGCTGGTTGGGCAGCATCCTGGCCACAGCCATCTAAGAGCCCAGGGGTTTCGGTGCCAGCTTTGCAGTCCAGCCAAAGCTGGCACCCTTTCAGACTGGACCTCTGCCCCTGGCTCCCCAACCCCTCCACCTGCCCTCCCGCAGGGCAGGTACTCACAGGCAGTGCACGATGGTGCGCCCATCCCCACTCTCGGCCTGCCACTTGTCCACCTCAGCCAGCAGGTGCAAGAAGGCCTTCTTGGAGTCAGGTGTGTCCCGGTATGCAGACCAGCGCAGGAACTGGAAGTGCCGCACCAGCAGGTGCCCCTCCTGCAACTGGGGACAGGGGCAGCCAGCCAGGGGGGACATGAGCACCAGGGTCCCAGGGGCCCCTGATGACACAGAGGGTCATTAAAAGCTGCCCCAGCCACCACCCAGGGTCCTTCCCTGGGGCTCCTCAGACCACTCACCCGAGAGATGTTCTGCACCCGGAAGACTCGAGCCACTAAGTCTTCATCAGCTGTGCCCGACATAAACTCCACCTCCATGAGGCCATATTGCTGCCGGCCTGGCTCTGGCCAGTACTGCAGGCAGGGCTGGGCATGAGCACGGAGAGGGGAGAGCTGAGTAGAGCCTGGCCGGGGCTCACCCCACAGCCATGCCCACCCCAAGGGCTCCACACTTGCCCTGTGGCTCCCACGAACCCTGGCCCACCCACTCACTCCAGACTCACCTTCAGCAGCCCCCCCAATCACCACCAATCGCCCACAGTCTGCAAGGCCCACCTGCCCCAATGCGTTCTGCACTGACACGTTCAGATCAGCCAAGATGAACCCTTTGCAAACTGCACTGATGCCTACTGCTGTGCAGCTAGAAAGCTACACCTTAACCGGTTCACACGCTCCTACATGAGGCTGCCTGCTTCCAGGAATAGGCCTGGATCACTCCCACCCACCCCAGAACCTCCCCCCAGCCTTCTCTCTCACTGCCTCTGCCCTTCAGCACCAGCTCACAGAGGTGGGGTGTCCCTGATGCTGCAACACAGTTCAGTACCCCCACTTCTGCCCCAGGACCCCTCCATGGAGTCAGGGTCCTAAATACAACCCCCTCCCAGACTCCAGACTGTGGAGGGACAGAGGAGGTACAGCCCTATGACCTCACACACACAAACACACGTACAAATACACACACACATCCTCCAGGCTAAGTATCCTGAGCCTCAGTTTCTAGTCTCAGCTCTGCCTGAAGCCCAGGAAAGGCTCTTCCTTTCTCTTGGCCTCAGTTTCTCCATCGGTAAAATGACTCCCATCCTCTCCCAAAAAGACACCGTGCTCATCAATCCCCTCTGACCACAGCCCAGGACAGGAGGACACCACCTTCCTCATTTTGCCTCAGGTCCTGGCAACCCTGTGCGTTCAGAACCCTGCACAGGCTGCTCCCTCTCCACGGGTCACTCTTCCTCCACCTCCTCACCTAGTTAATTCTGCCCTTCCCACACATCTCAGCTCAGACACTACCTCCTCCAGGAAGCCATCGCCAATACATGATCCCCCGGACTTCTCTGTCCCTGTGCCAGCTCTTTCATAGCTCTTTTCCCTCTGTGCTGTCACTATCAGTTTTTCTACCTGTTTCCTCCTGGACCATGAGATCTGGGAGGGGCTGTGTCTCTTCTCCCTCTGTCTCCTCCCTGCACTGCAGGGAGCTGTTCATGGGCAAAATTGGTTGAGCAGATGAGCAAATCAGTGCCCAGTGAACTACATCTCTGTGAGCCTCCCTCTGGGCCTCTCCCCTCTACCCTAGCAAGGATGGTTCCTGCTGCACCAGGGCTGAGGCCCATTATCCTGTAGTCCTGGGTCATTTTCACAAAGTGCCTGACTCATAAAGAGCCCAGTTAATGCAATCTTCTCAAGGAGGCCATTAAGAAGCTGTTGTACTCATTTTACAGCAAATCTTCCTAGCCCCCTGGGCCCAGCAGAAAGCTGGGGTGGGAAGGGGTCCAGAGACCTAAAGCACATGGTCAGGCAGGGCTGGAAGGCTGGGTATCTGTACTTCTTGGGAGGTCCAAAGGGAAACAGGGGAGTCAGAGGGGCTGCCCCCAGGCTGAGGTCACTGAACGAGTGTCTGGGCCAATCTCAGATACAACTGTCACCCTCATCATCTTTGTCCCTGCCACATACCACATGCCTACTGTGCAGCAGACACAGCAGTGCCACATATCCTATGCACACCTGACCTGGTCCTCACAATAACCCCACAAGAACAGGTCCTATGATGGCCCCCATTTTACAGAGAAGGAAAGTAAAACTCAAAAGAGGTCAATCAACTTACCCTAGATCAAACAGTCAGAAAGTAGGAGGCTTGAATTGTACTCTACCTCGGAGGCCCCCGTGATGGGCGCTTTAGTGGAGTGACTAAAAGAGCAGAAGCTCTGGAATGAGGCAGCTGAGGCTGGGGAGCGCAGCTCTGCCCCTCCCCAGCCATGTGGCCCTGGAGAAGGCACTGAACCTCTTTGGGTCTTAATTTTCTCACTGAAGCCTTCCCTCCAAGGTCATTATAGATTCTAAATAAGACCATGAGTGCAAAGCAGTCCCTGGCTTAGCAGGGGGCCAATAAAGAGCAACTGTGGCCAGAGGCAGTGGCTCATGCCTATAATCCCAGTTCTTTGGGAGACCAAGGTGGGAGGATCACTTGAGGCCAGGTGTTCGAGACCAGCCTGGGCAACACAGTGAGACCTTGTCTCTACTGGGAAAAAAAAAAAAAAAAAATCAGCCAGCTGTGGTGATGCAGCCTGTAGTCCCAGCTACTCGATAGGCTGAGGTGGAAGGATGGCTTGGGCCCAGGAGGTCGAGGCTGCACAACTTAGTGAGCTGTGATCGCGCCACTGCACTCCAGCCTGGGCAAAAGAGTGAGACCTTGTCTCAAAAAAAAGAAAAGAAAAAGAGCAACTAGTGATCTCCCATCTGACACCCTTGTTTTACAGATGAAGAAACTGAGGCTCTGGGAAGGTGTATGATTCATCACACAATAAATAGATGGCAGAGCTGGGACCCAACTTTTGGCTTTGGGGACCATGGCCCTGAATACACAGAGGACCTGGGCAGCAGGCGGCCCATTGGCCTGGCCAGTGGAGGCCTCACCCAGGCGGAGTTGGACTGGTTCAGCTGGTTGAGCATGACGATGGAGGTGCACCCATAATCGTAGACCAGCCGCCAGAAGTCGGGCGTGGTGCTCTGCAGCGGGTGCAGGGTCACGATGAAGGCCGCACTCCGTGTGTAGCTCTGCAGGGAAACCGGAACTCAGCAGGGCCCTGTTCCCGGCCCCTGGCCAGGGCTGAGCCTCTGCCCCAGGCTGTCTTCCCGCACTGCCCACCCTGAGTTGGACAGTTGTGCCCCACAGGACCAGGCTGCCTCCAGTGGACCATTTCTGATGTTGGTTGGCACACTGAGGCCTGGGTTGACAGGGTGGGCCCAGGCCTCTGGGGACCAAGCCCATGACCCCCCAGAACTAAACAGCAAAAGTTTCCAAAGGTATGGCGAGGGGAGCTTGGGCATGAGGCTGAGCTCAAGGCAGAGGCTGGCCGAGCTTACTCCCTGCCTCCGCGCTTACTCCCTGCCTCCGCGCTTCGGCATCTGCTATTTTGGCTGCCTAGGCCAAATTTCCCAAATGTCTATATGGCTGTCTCCCTCACTTCCTTCTGGTCTTTACTTATCACCTCCTCAAAGAAGCCCTCCCCCACCACCTCATCAAAAATAGCCCCCCACACACCCCAAATCCACATTAAACACTGCCTGGCTGTTTTTGTAGAAATTTCCAGTTGATGACATTTCATTGTATATTTCCTGACTATCCCACTCCACCTGCTAAAAGCAAGGTTCAGGAGAGCAGAGCTTCTAGGGTATGGTCTCCACCCAGAACCCTGTAGGGGCTCAATAAATATTTTGAATAAATCTCTAGGTCCCTTCCAACTCCATAAGTGAAGGGTCTGGGGCCCCAGGCTCTCCAGGCAGTGACAGGCCCCGACGCTGCTCACTGCTCCCTCGTCCTGCCAGGGGGGCTGGCACCCGGCCTTCTCCCATTAAAGATCTAGCTCCCAGGCTCCCCTGGTGACCTGCCCTGCCCCACCCTGTGCCATGTCCCCTCTCCCTTCCCCGAGGTCTTCTCCTGACCCCCAGTCTTCCTCCTGACCTAGGGGCTGGCACAAGCTCCCATGACCCTGGTCTTTCTCTGGCTTCTTCTGGCCTTGACCCTGACTTGGGCCCTAACCAAATATTGATCTGCCCTTTGTAATCCTGCAAGGTGCAGTGCAGAGAAACAAAGAGCCCCCCTGGTCCCCCAGCGATCTCTCTCCAGGACTCTCTGAAGGCTCATGATTAACAACTCCTCAAGGCCAGGCCCAGCCAGATTCCAAAACGCAGGCCTGGGTGCCCAACAGGGCTCCTTGCAGACTTGACCACCACAAAGACTCCAGCTGGCCCCTCACTGACGAGTTCAGGGCCTGTCTGAGAAATGGGGCCTCCTGGCTCCAAGCCAATAGGACCTGCCTGGCTGGGGTCAGACGTCAGAGGCATCAAGGACCTCAGGAGGGGACAGGGCTGTCTCAGAACTTTTCCACGTGATAACCCACCCATCAGGGCCAGGGAGCCCCAGCTCAGGACCCTCAGACAGTCTCCTTTCCAGGCCCCCAATGTGCAGATGGGCACACCAAGGCCAAGGAGGGGGCTGGGCGGGAGGGCACAGCTTCCTAAGTTTAGTTCAAAGATCTTCCCAGTACTACATGCCACCCCTCCAGGACCCCTGACCCCTCAGCAGGCCAGATGTCCCCAGGCGAGCATGTGGGCACACACATTCCATCCACCAAGCTGAGTGACAGTGACTGATGGGCCCCTCACATCTCTCTGATCAGTGGCTAGGGCAGCTCTTCCCCTCCCCTTCAGCTGACACCCGGAAGCCCCCTGGGTGGTTACCCTCTTTAAAGAAACCCCGCTGTCCCCCGCACTGTCCTGCCAAGGAGTTCCTGGCCAGGCATCAGGCCGCAAAAAGCCCATCTCCCTCTTACCCGCTATGGGAGAACCTTCCCCATCGGCATCCCTCATTTCCGCGTGGAGAGACGCAGCAGTGACACACCTGGCCCTGGCCCATCCTTCACTCACTCCTCCCATGAGCGAGGCTGCTTGGCTCCACTCCTTCCTCTTTTTCCAGGCCAGCCTACCCTTGGAAAGTGTGCACTCAATTGCTCCTGCTCCCTGCCAGTAAAGGCCAGTCCCTGACGGGGAGGGGTGGCCTGCGGTTGCACGGCTATATCGGGGAGGGGTGAAGGAGCGGCCCACCAACTGGCCACACATCTCAAACTCCATCTCCAGTTTTATCTATAACATATGATCTCCACCCGTGTGTCTCCTGTGTCTATATCTGAACTGGTTCCAGTGTGGCAGAGGAATAGGGATAATAATCCTAGACCCTTCCCGCCTCAGACAGCAGCATCTTGGAGCCATTTAGCAGGGGCCTAAAATGCCAGCACCCATCTCCTGCGCTGCTTGCAACCCTCAGTAAAGGAGGCAGAGCCCCTGAGCTTGGAGCAGGGAAAGAGACTTCTAAAAGGCTCCTGAGCCCTCAGAGGGCCCATGCCCACCCAGGGAAGAATGGGGCCAGAGATCACTGTCCCAGGCCTGGTCCTGGAGCAGACTCCAGCTCATTCTCCCCAGGACAAGCTCCCCTGCCTCCAGACATCAGGTCTCGAGTTCCATCCCCAAACCCTCGAGGTCTCCCCAGCCAAAGTCCCCTGAATCACTCATCCTACCCCAGGCTCTGCTGGGCCTAATCTTGGAGACAGCCCTGCCTGAACTCCACAACCAGACCCCACTGAGGCAGAGTGTGGGGGGCACTGGCTTGAATGCCCTGAATGGAAGCTCCCTAGGAGTAGGAGGGTCACACACAGGCCTGTTCCCCAGAATGGGCAGGGGTCCCCCCAACAGAGCCTTCAGCTTTGTTCCCGTGGCCCCTGGACCTTCCCTGATGCCGCTGGGAAGGGGAGCCCCAGAGCCCACTCCACCCCAAGCTCTCACGTCAGTCAGGGCTGCATTAATGTAGTTGTTGGGGTCCCCATCAGTGGAGATGAGGAAGGGCAGGCAGCGGTCGGGTGGCAGGACGTCCATGCTGCGGTTCTTGTCACGGTTCCGGGGCAACAGGGCGATGCTGCACTCCTCCACGTCCAGTGGCGGGGTGACCGAGTTCAGCGTCTACAGGGAGCGGGGGTGGGGACAGAGAGTTACGTCCAGGGCTTGCTGGGCCTCCTCGCATCCCCATGAAGGAGGCTGGACTGAGTTACTAATCCCATTTTATGGATGGAGAAACTGAGGTCCAGAGAGAAGGGTAGAGGGCACGGAGCCAGACTCCCTGTCTCTAGGCCATTGTAGGGCCTGGATAGAGCTCTAGAGACCAGAGTCTACCTCCTTGCCACCCACATAACCTCAGACAAGCTACTGCATCTCTCAGCCTCAGTTTCCTTGACTGTGAAATAGGGAAGTAATATGCCTACTTCATGGGGCTGCTGGGAGGCCAAAGTGAGATCATGACAAGCACTGGGCTGAGCTCGGCACACACGGGCACAGTGAGGATCTTTACTAGCTGACCAGTGCCTTCACTGAGGCAACCCCTGAAACCCCACGCCCTCCAAGAAGCGGACTCCAGGCACGTGGAGAGGCGGTCACGTTCCTTGGTCACGGCCCTGTCTGAACAGAATGAAGTCCTAAGCACCGGGCACTGAATCACACCTGGATCTCCAGGGCATCTCCTCCGCCCGCATGCCTTCACACCTCACGCATCCAGACCCAGGGGCTCTCAGTTTTTCTCTTGTTCTTGGAGATCCCTCACAGGGAACCACAGTCTATCATGATCCCCAAAGCCTGACACCCTCCTCCGGGAACCCTGCACCTCCTGTGAGAAGTGCCAGGTCCCCAGCACGTGCCATCCTGCTGAGCCACTGCAGGAACCCTGGAGTGGAGGGGACTTCTGAGGTCTCTGCCACCCAATGATCGCTCTCAGGCTTCTCTGGAGAACCAGCCTTTTCCCATCTCAGCCATGTGATATGGTGAGGCTGGTCCTGCCCCAAGAGCCAGGCCTTGGGCATGTGACCAGAGCCAGGGGCAATCAGTGAGCTCCACCTCTCCAACCTGTGACTGGTCCAGGGATGGGAACATGAAAGTCTGATCTAGGACTGTTGGGGGGATGCTGGGAGCAGCAAGCGCCTTTTTCCTAAGTCACCAGGCAATAGAGATGATGGGAGCCCAGCACTGCTGGCGGCCAGGTGCAGGTCTGAGAATGAAGCCAAAAATAGGAGAGCAGAACCAAGGCAGACAGAAACCACCTGTTGGCATCATCATCTGAGCCCCTGGATCCAGCTACAACTGAAGCTGCACGATCCTCAGACTTTTCAGTTACAAAAGCTGGATTTTTATCACTCACAACCAAAAGAATCCCAATGAATACAAACACCCCAAGGGACATATTAACTACTTCTCTTCTCTGGGTAACAAAACTGAGGCTCAGAGAGGTAAAGGGAATTGTTCAAGGATACTCACAGCTCTTAACTAGGTAAGCCAGGATTTGAACCTGGGTTTATCTGACTTCAAAGCCTGGGCTCTTAACTGCTTTGATGCACCCCATCTTCCGCTGTCCCAAAGTCCTTCCTGGTAGCTCAGCTCTGTCCCTCCAGCTGTGGCCTCAGGCTGGTCCCTGCTTCTTGGCCCTCAATGACTCCTGCAGTATTAAGGACGCCCCAACACACACACAGACACACACACACACACACCTATACACACGCACTCATCCCTCACCTGGAACTCTTCCCGCAGCTGGGAGGAATTACTCTGAGGATCAATGCGGATCATCTCCTTGTAGGTGGCCTTGAACTCACTGACAGGGATGGTGGTCTCCCCACACAGGCAGGCCTCCAGGATTGCATCATGAATGAAGATGTACTGCTCCTGGAACAGGAGATGAGAATGAGGCCGAGGAGGGGCCTAGAAGCTGGAGATCTGTGGTGATGGGGCTTAAGCAAGCTCAAGGTTGAAGCAGGGTGTCCTGAGGTGGAGGCCAACCATGTTACTACAGGCTGGACCAAGCCTACCTGAAACAACCTCCATGGACATGCCCCTTTATCTCCTATTTCATCCCTACCCCCTATAACAACTCTGTGAGTGCTCTGAGAGGTGGGGGACAGCTCACGGTCACACATCCACTGAGGATGCAATCCCAGGTATGTCAGCTACAGGACCGGTTGTCTGACCCCACCCAACAGAACACAGGGGAGCAGTTCAGGATAACCCTATGCAGTTGGCGGCCCAAGGTCAGGGATGATCTGAGGGAAGGCAAGAGCCTCAGGACACCCTTTGGGCATGCTCTGCCGGCTCCAGGATCCTTCACGAGAAACTCCAGTCCTAGAAGTAATGGTGGGGACAGGGCCAGGTCCCCGCACCTCAGTCTGGATCATGTTGACACGCCGGGAGCAGAGAGTCTTCACACAGTTGTAAATGTCCACGACGCCCTCACACTCTGCCATGTCCAGCATCACATCCAGGACGATATAGCAACCTGTGCGGCCGGTGCCCGCGCTGGAGAGAGAGCAGCCCCAGACCAGGTCAGAGCTTTGGGGAGGAAGCCCGGGACTAAGGAGAAGAAGAGAGGAGGGCACTGGCCATGTCTACACCATACAGGGGACACGGACACAGAGATGATTGCCCCTCCCCGAGTAAGGAGCCAGGACGCAGGCTGCTGGATGGAAGAGCTCTAGTGAAATGTGCTAGAGGACAGAGATGGGATGGGCCTCAGGGAAGGAGAGGAGAGAGGGTGGGGAGAATGCAAAGGTGACACTGGCTCAACCTAGCAACTTAGATTAGGAGAGAACAGGAATGATGATCCTCCGAGCTAATTCAAGAATGTTCTTTCCTCCTGAAAACCACCAAATCTCCTACACATCCTTGAAAAGCCCACACACTCATACCCATTCACATACCCACGGGAGCATCCCTGACCCTTCCAGGATGATGTCATTCTTTTGAGTTCCCAAAGCAACGTGGGCAGATTTTTATTAAAACACTCTTCGTGGCCAGGCACGGTGGCTCAGGCCTGTAATCCCAGCACTCTGGGAGGCTGAAGTGGGTGGATCACTTGAGGTCAGGAGTTCGAGACCAGCCTGGCCAACATAGTGAAACCCTGTCTCTACCAAAAAATACAAAAAATAGCCAGGTGTGGTGGCACGTGCCTGTAATTCCAGCTACTCAGGAGGCTGAGGCAGAAGAATCGCTTGAACCCAGGAGATGGAGGTTGCAGTGAACCAAGACCACACCACTGCACTCCAGCCTGGATGACAGAACAAGATCCTGTCTCAAAAAAAAAAAAATTAATTAATTCAATAAAACACTCTTCCTGCTACATGGTCATTGTTTATGTGGCTGTCTCCCTAACTTGACTGGGGGCACATCAAGATCATTGTCCTCACGCAAGGTTGTGCAGAGTTGAGGGGGAAGGAGAGTGGACAAAGATGACAGCAAGATTTCAGGTTTGAAAACAGTGGCATCCACGTGCTAGCGAGGACATATAGCAACTGAATACCCCATATACCCCTGGTGGGGCTTAACTTAGCACAACCCCCTTGTAAAACTGCTCAGCAATATCTCCTAAAGCTGAACGTTCACACAGATAACAGTTCTACTCCTACGTACATACCACACAGAAAGAAATACATTTCTTGGCCAAAAGACATACGATCGAATGTCCTTAGCAGCACTACTCATAATAGCTTAAGACTGGAAACAATCCAAATGCCTATCATGGCAGAATGGACAAACACACTGTCATTTATTCACTTGATGGAAGATGATCCACTGTGGACAAGCCTCACAAACCTAAGGCTCAGGGAAAGAAGACAAACAGCAAAGAGCACATGCTGTATGATTCCATTTATGACAAGTCCAAAAACATGTGCAACTAACTGCGCTTTAGAAGTCAGAATAGTGATTTCTCTGGGACTGGGGATGGGGGAATTCAGGCCAGAAACGGGTTCAAGGGGGCTTCTGGGAACTGTTCATGTTCTGCTCCTTTCTTAACTTTAAAAAAAAAATTTTTTTTTAGAGGCAGAGTCTCGCTCTGTTGCCCAGGCTGGAGTACAGTGGTGCAATTACAGTTTACTGTAACCTGGAACTCCCATACTCAAACAAACTTCCCACCTCAGCCTCACAGGTAGCTGGGACTACAGGCTTGTGCCACCACAACCCACTAATTTTTTTATTTTTGTAGCAATGAGGTCTCACTATGTTGCCCAGGCTGGTCTCGAACTTTGGGCCTCAAATGATCCTCCCGCCTTGGCTTCCCAAAGTGCTGAGATTACAGGCATGAGCCCCTGTGCCCAGGCAATGTTCTGTTTCTTAATCTCAGTAGAGCTGGTTTTTTCATAAGTGTGCTCAGTTTATGAAAATTCATATTTTTAAACATATTTCTGCACTTTGCTTTAAGTGTATTATATATCAATAAAGTTTTGTTTTTAAAAGATGGCATCTTAAAGAGGCCTAAAGAAATCAAAGAGAAGCTGGTTTAGGTGGCAGGGCAGGGAGGACGACTCTACCGTGTGGCATTTGGGGAGCTGATAAGAACACAGTAGAGGAACCGCAATGAGACACAGAGGCCATGGACAAAGCCACAAAGGTTGGGGGTTACGCTCTCCAGGGGGAGACAGAGGGCAGGCCAGGACAGCGTACTGGGTCCCCATTTAAGAAGCAAGAGAAAGATGTGGAGCCAGGGAGAAAGCAGAGAGAGGAGGGGCAGCTGGGGTCACGGGAGCCAGTCAGGGTCTGCAGAAGGTGTGAAGGCCAAGGGGTAGGCAAGGCCCACTGGGTTTGGTGGAGAGAAGTGAAGTCCTTCCCACCCCCAGGCCAGGCCTAGCACGCGGCAGGTGTGCAACAAAAAGCTGCTTACTGAAAGCAGGCAGAACTCAATCGTGCCTGGCGCCTCACCGGCCCGGAGGCCCCTCCCTATCTCCAGTGCCTCCTCAGCACCTGGGTCAAGGGGCTTCACAGGTCTTGGGGGGCACATGAAGATGCCAACCTCAGAGCCAAAGGCCAAAGGGGACAGGGCCTTTGGGGGTCGTTCCCTCCTGCACTCCGTCTCTAAGCAGGAGAACCCAGGCCTGGTCCCCACTACAGATCCTGAACCAACCTGACCCCAAGCCCAACTTCCCAGGGAGAAGGGCCCCTTTTCTCCTTGGGATTCCCGGTGCCCCCACCTGCAGTGGATGACAATGGGCCCGGCATCAGGTGGGGTGGAGGCCTTCACGCGCCGGATGAAAGCCAGCAGCCCCGTGGCGTGGTAGGGGACGCCATGCTCTGGCCACGCTGTGAAGTGGAACTGGCGGACCTCGTGCCGGGCAGAGTAGCCTCTCTGGGGAGACAATGGGAATAATAATCAGAGTCCCTGGCAGCATCTGTCACCATTAGACACCTGCTGTGTGCCAGGCACTGCAGTAAGCATCTCATTGTATAATCTCAACTAATCCCAATGATCAATTTACTGATGAAGTAGGTATTAATGTCCCATTGTACAAACAAGAAAACTAAGGCTCAAAGAGGAGAAACCACTTTCCCAAGGTTAGAGAAACCAACAACATGCAGGATTTGGACAATGGTCTGCCTGATGCCTAAACCTGGGCTGTGAAATACTCACCTCTGCCACCAGGTTGTTGTGTAAACATATATCATTTTGACTCCCAGGGTCTTAATTTAAAGGAAAAAAAAACTATCTTTCCTCTGAGGACTTTACAGAGCAGATCAAATGGGATCGTGGACAGGACTCGCCGGCCAGCCACTGACTATGTGGCCTCTCCTGCCTGGCATAAGCCCTCTGAGCCTCACTTTCTGTATCTGGGCTAATCACACGGAGCTTTCCAGGACTGAAACAATATTTATAACAGGCTCAGCACAGAGTAGGAGCCAGCACCTGGCAGATACTGTCACCCCCTTCATTGTCTCAGCTTCCTCCTATGGGCACCAACAAAGGCAGTGACCTTCCTGCCCTTCTAGAGTGCTCCCAGCCAACAGTGACCAAGTAGCTTCCTTGCTGGGATGGGCAGTGGTGTGCTCCTCACCCTCCTGCTCCCAGGGCTGGGGGAAGTGGGAGTGGGCTCTAATCCCTGCTCAGGCTCCCTCTGCAGGGAACAGGCGGTGGGGAGACTCACCCGCTCCAGGGCAAAAGTGCGCACGACATACTCAGCCAGGGTCTCTGTCTTCACCAGCGTAATCTTGATGTCCCCGTAGGTGTCTGAGTCCTCCGGCCAATACCGTGAGCATTTCACCTGGAGGCCCCACAGGATGGGACTCAGTGGGCTCTTCGCTGCCCCCTTGGCCTGCCATGCGCCCCAGCTCGCCCCGCAGCCCGGCTTACCCTGCCCACCTCGACCAGCTTGGTGATCATGACGATGCTGGAACAGTGCTCCTGCCACACCATACGCCAGAAGTCGTAGACCATCTCAGGCTTCGGCCCTGGGGATGCAGGCAGAGGGTGCCTGTCCCTGAGACAAGGTCTCCACCCCAGGTCAGCACATCCAGCACCATCCAGCACCACACCCCAGGCCAGGAGGCCTCCTGAGCCCCAACGGGGGCTTCATGCTGCCCACAACACCCAGCTTGCAGCTGACGCATGCCTGTAGGGCCCTGAGGTTGGGTAGCATCAGGAGAGGGCCTGGCTAAAGAGCCTGCTCATCCTGAATGGGACCCTGGAGGAGGACCAGATGGTTGGGCAATGGCATGAGTGTCCAGGAGGGACAGACAGATGGACAGTCGTGGAAAGGGATGCAAACAGAAGAATCCAGGCAGCCACCAGACCGAGAGGCCCAACCCACACCCATGAGGCCTGAGCCCAGCTGGCCCTTTTACAGACACCACTTTGGAGACAGGCAGGTAGACCAGGAGCAACAGATGGACTGAGCACATCAGGGAGACACAAACACAAAGAGGGGACAAAGGTAGTTGGCCAGATTCCAAGAGATCCAGCAGAATAGGGAGCAGATGAACAAGCAGGGAGCCAGAATATGGCGACGGTGGGGAGACATTCAGGAATCAAGCGGATCAGCAGGGGAGGCAGAAAGGCAAGCTGAGGGCATTCCAGCACGCTGGGAGGCACATGGGAAGGCGCATGTGGGCAGAGGTGCCAGGTACCTTGAGTGGCTATGAAGTGGTTTGACCTGTGGTAACCCTGGAACAGGAGGAGAGGGCACGGTTAGACCCCAGGGAGTAGCCCCTCACTCCCTCACACCTCCTCTACCCTCCCCTCCCAGCAGCAGAACCCCTACCCCACCAGGGAACTGCTCCCTCGCATCCCTAGGACCTCCTAAGCAGGATGACTTTGCATCCCCCCAGGTCCCCAAGGAAGTGGAGAAGTACAGCTGGGACGCCAGAGTCGTGGGCTTAATCCAACCTGGGCTGTGCAACCCCAGGGAGGACATGACTCCTTTATGTGCCTAGAGGGACCCCCCACCCATAAAGTGGAGAGAGGCATCTGCTTTCAGCCAGGCTGTTGTTTGGAGACAGAGTCCCCGATGGCCCTGCCCTGTTCCCAGGGTTCCAGAAGCTCTAATCAACCCAGATCCCACACGTGGGATAACCAGAGCTTGTCAGTTATCTTAGCCCCCACACTTGGGATAACCAGAATGGACAGTACCCCTCCCCCTTACTCCTCAGTCACTCAGAGCGTGGGGGGCCTAGATGAGGGCTTCAGGATGGAAGTATATGGGCACAGACATTACTCATGGCCCTTGGATAAAATGTTAAAATCTTTAAGATCAATAATAATGACCCTGTTATGGTCACATACTGTGCTAAGCACTTTACCTGTACCACCTCCCACAAGAGAGAGGCCAAGAGCTACTTCATCCTCCATCCCCAGAGCCCCCAAGCTGAGGAGAGAAACCTGCCCTCCGACAAGCCACCCCAGGGCCACAGCCACCCATGAGGTCCTGCCACAAGGCCTCATCTTTCTGAGCAAAAGAATTCACCAGATACCAAGGGCATCAATGCGGGCAATGCGGAAAGGGGAATTAGTACTGCAGGGCTGGCGCTGAGAAAACTAGCCCAGCCCCCTACCTCAAGTTTACACCCTCAACACAGCTCCCAGCAACTCCTCCGGTCTCGTGAACTTCCCAGGCCTGAGGAGCCCAGGGGCCAGACTGCCAAGGTTCAAATCCCAGCTCTACCTCTCACTAGCTGTGTGCCTTTGAGCAAAAACTCCTTCATTTCTCTATGCCTCCATTTTCATGTCTATAAAATGGAATAATTACAGCATTTACCTCTGAGGGCTGTTGTGAGGAGCAAATAAACTAGTATGTTAAATGTCTGCCACTGTGTCTAGCACAAAGTCAGTACTTATTCAGTAATAGCCATTATTATTACTATTACTATTTTAAAGCTGAAGCAGTATCCTTGAAGATACAAATGAATCAAGTGTATCAAATGGAAGTCAAGAATTGCTGGGGCAGAAGGCGATTGACTATGGGGTGAAGAATCTGAGTCTTGGAGTTGAATGGACCTGGGTCCCTGCCACAGCTATGCCGAGCAGTAGCTGTGTAACTCTGAGCGCTGAGAAGGTGCTTCTCAGTCTTTCTTGAGACATAAATCTCCCAGGGGATCTTGTTAAAAGGCAGATTCAGATTCAAAGGTCTGGGGTGGGGCCCGGGATTATGCATCACCAGCTCCCAGGTGGTGTCCATATTGCTGGCCTCAAAACATCCTGAGTAGCCAGGCTCTTGGCCTCTCTAAGCCTTTGTTCTCCTCTGCAATATGAGGATAATAGCAAGACAAACACTCAGAGATTCTGCTGGATACCTGCTCACTGTTCCCACGAAAATGACCAAAACATAGTCAAAGTGACTAATAACGAAAAGCCTCCCAGTGACTCTCAGCCCTCAGCACTGGAACTTCTCCACGTCTAGCCCAATTCCCTCCTGCTGTCGCTCCATGCCACTGTCTCTCCACTGCAGCCTCGACCTCCAGTGCTCAAGCAATCCTCCCACCTCAACCTCCCAAGTAGCTGGGACTACAGGCACAGGCCACTACATCCAACTAATTTTTGTTTGTTGGTTTGTTTGTAGAAATGGGGTCTCACTATGTTACCCAGGCTGGTCTAACTCCTGGGCTCAAGCAATCCTCCCGCCTCAGCCTCCCAAAGTACTGAGATTACAGGTGTGAGCCACTGCACCCAGCCAAGAAATATATTTTTTAAAAGAAAAAGGAGACAAAATGGAAAAAGCACCCACAAAATAGCAAATAATCACCAGTCATTAAATATTATGAAAACAGTATATATGTATTAAAAATCCCCAGCCTAGGCAACATAGTGAGACCCCATCTCTCTCTCTCTTTTTTTTTTTTTTTTTTTTTTTTTTTTTTTTTGAGACAGGGACTGGCTCTGTTGGTCAGTCTGGAGTGCAATGGCACGATCTCGGCTCACTGCAACTTCTGCCTCCCAGGCTTAAGCAACCCTCCCACTTCAGCCTCCCCAGTAGCTGGGACTACAGGCATGAGCCACCACGCCCAGCTAATTTTTGTATTTTTTGTAGAGACAATCTCACTATGTTGCCCACGCTGATCTCGAACTCCTGGACTCAAGCAATCTGCCTGCCTTGGCCTCCCAAAGTACTGAGAAGACCCCATCTCTTAAAAAAAAAAAAAAAAAGGAAAAAATTAGCCGGGCATGGCAGCACACGCCTGTAGTCCCAGCTACTCAGGAGGCTGAGGTAGGAGGATTGCTTGTGCATAGGACTTCAAGGCTGCAGTGAGCCATGATCACACCCCTGCACTCCAGAGCAAGAACCTGTCTCAAAAAAAAAGAAAAAAGAAATGAAATCAGAGAATAGCTAGATGAATTAGGGTAGTTTTTTTAATTTTAAAAAGCTAAAAAATGGGCCAGGTGTGGTGGCTCATGCCTGTAATCCCAGCACTTTGGGAGGCCAAGGCAGGTGGATCACCTAAGGTCAGGAGTTTGAGACCAGCCTAACATGGTGAAACCCCATCTCTACTAAAAATACAAAAATTAGCTGGGCGTGGTGGTGCATGCCTGTAATTCCAGCTACTTGGGAGGCTGAGGCAGGAGAATCACTTGAACCCAGGAGGCAGAGGTTGCAGTGAGCCGAGATCGTGCCACTGCGCTCCAGCCTGGGCAACAAGAGCGAAACTCCACCTCAAAAAAAAAAAAAAAAAAAAGCATAATATTTAAAAACAGACTATCCAAACTGCTTCCACCAAAAAACATTCAAATTAAGGCTAAATTGAGGGTAAAATGGTCGGGGTTGAGTTTCAGGCAAACTGATCATGAAGGTATTTGAACACTAGGGAAAGTAGTTTTAGGAGGCTGACCTGGGGCTGTCCAAGATCTTGACCCTTAAGCAGCAGAAACAGGGCCCTCCAGGGCAGCTTCCCCTGCACCCTCCAAAGGGTCCTGTAGAAGGTGCAGCTAGGGAGGACTCCTTGGGAATGGCGGAGCCAGGGAAGGAAGGTGACAGACTGTTGTGACCAGTGCAGAATGGGCAGGGGAAGCACCCCCAACACTGCTGCCCCTGCTCAAGGCAGTGGAGGATGGGAGGGAACTGCTTACAATAGGAACACTCTTGAATCTTCAGCCCTGGGTGGCCCCTGGCCAGGCTGCTGAAATGGACGGTTGGTGCTGGGCACATAAGTAGAAAGGAAGGACAGAGACAGAGAGACAGACAGCCAGAGACCATGAGAGAGTCTGAGATACAGCCAGTCAGACAGACAGGAGGAAGAGGAGGAGGAGGAGAAGGGGAGAGAGATACTTACTTCTCGGTTTATCCGAATCTTAATGATTCCAGTGAGGAAACAGTACAAAGCAAAAGAGACAGATATTAGGCCAGGGGCAGATGGAGGTGGACGGAGCACAGGAGTGGCCAGAATGGGCGATGTGAGCAGGGCAGGCAGAGCGGAGATGGGCAGGCCGGGCCGGGCTGAGCCACAGAGTGGGGAGTGGCATGTCCCTGCCAGGGCCCAAGAGAAGCCAACTGGGACCTTGGCAAGACCAAGGAGAGGCCCGCTGTCACCAAAGCTGCCCAAGTCTGCCAGGCTGGGCCTGGCCCTGACTCCAACCAAGGGACAGGATGAGTGGGGGAGGCAGCAAGGGATTCTGGGAAACATGGCATGGCACATCTGGCCCCAGGAGGAGGAGAAGAAGAGGGAGAGGAGAGGCCACCTCCAGAGGCCCTGACTACCTCGGCTCCCAGACCTGTGCCTTGCTCTGCCTGGCCCCCCAGGCCTTTGCTTAGGCAGCTCCTCACCCGGGACACTCTTCCCTCTCCTCTCCAGCCACCCAGAGGCAGCTCAAGCCCTGCTTCCTCCACAAAGCCCGCCACACCAGCCCTGGCTCTGCCACTAGCCTGCTGTGTAACACTCAAGCTGTGTGATCTCTCTCCTGGCCTGCACTTGCTCATCTAATCTGAAGTTATTTTGATTTGTAAACATGTCTATCTGTCTCACCCACTCAAATAGATATGTTCAAGGAAAGCAGAGGCCATGACTGTCTTGTTCACATCTGTATCCCTGGTGCCCAGCACAATGCATGGCACAAAGGAAGTGCTCAAAATATATTTCATACGTGATTAAATGATGCTCTCCCAAACTTGGTTTGCTGTAGGGATTAGGGGCCCTGTCCCGCCTCGCCCCTCTTCCACACCTAGGAAGTAGACTCATCACCTCTCTTTGACACCCAAGCCCAGGCCTCCTGGCTGCCTGCTCTGTCTCTGGCCCCTCCCTCCAATCCATCCAAGTCCTGCTGCTGCAGCAGGGGGCAGGACAGCCTCACAGCAGCAAAGGCTTTAGAGACACAGACAGGCTGAGATTTGAGTCCTTTCTTTACCACTCACTAGCTGTGCAACCTGGGACAAGTCGCTCCACGTCTCTGAGCCCTGGTTTCCTCACCTGTAAAGTGAGGTCATGGTGCTAACTGCCTCAAAGGGTGGGTGGAGGGATTACAGAAAAGGAGATCTTGGGTGTAAAGTGCTTAGCACAGTGCTTGGCACTCAGTACGTGCTGGATAAATGTGCATTATTATTCTTAAAGGACCACTCTGATCATGGTCAAAACACTTTAACAACTCCCTGGTGCCCCTAGGAAAAAGCCCCCACTCCTGAGCCTGCCATTTGAGGTCTTCACAATCCAGCCCCTGCCTACCTCTTCAGCCTCATGGTGCACGATGAGAATTCCATTCTCCATGCCTCCCGCCTTCCTCACCTCTTGGCCTAGCTGTCTGCCTCTTCCCTTTGCTTTGCTTCTCTAAAGCACCTCATCTCTCAGGCCAACTCCAGCCTACAGAAAGCCTTCCAGAAGCTGCTGCCCACTGTCCTCCCTCCTCTGAGCTCCCTGGCACTGACTGCAGAGATAGGGGCACTCCGAACTCAGCCATTTGAACCCCGATTTATCCTGACAGGTTTCTGCCCTGCCTGGATAGTAAGCCTGGAGCAGGCAGGGCCAGGTCTGCAGAAATGACAGGGCAAGGCACTCACATCTATGTAGTTGGCATTAATGTAGTCGGCATTGGGGTCTCCCAGCATCGGGTGCAGTTTCACTCGGTGCCGATCATCTGTAAACACAGAGCAGGTGGGCAGGGGCTGAACTGGGGAGCCCAGAGCTAGGCAGTCAGGGAGGGATTCCTGGAGGCTAGGGGATAGGGCACAGGCAGGGCAGCCAGGGAACCTAGAGTCTCAGGGCTTACCAGTAGTCTCTGGGCACCATGGGAGGCAGGACACGCCAGGGGGTAGAGCCTGGGCTATGGAGTCAAGGAGGCCTAAGAGTGTATGCTGCTCAGGCAATTACTGGCTCTGAGACCTTAAGCAGGAATCTTAATCTCCCAAGCCTCAGTTTCCTTATTTGTAAAACAGGGATTATAGTATTTCCCGTTTCACAGGGAAATTGAAGGGAATAAATGAAACAAGCACAGGGCGTGACGTGTGGTAGGCCCTCAATAAAAGGTGGCCAATGCTACTATCATCTCTGAGGCTGCCCCAGCTCACCCTGGCTGTGCTCCCCCTCCTGATGCCCTCCCACCCACTGCCCTGGACCCCAGGCCCTTCCTCAGGACTCACAGGCAGGCATTGGCTCCTGCCGGCTGCCCTTGACCTTGTCTTTCTTCTTTGTGGCGTCCCAGCCTTCAAAGAAGCTCTACCAGAAAGAAAAGTGGTGGTCAGTGGGAGAGAGGGACCCTCACTGATAGGGCCCCTTCCCCTCAGTGGGGATGATGTAGGCAGGATGGGGGTGGGATGATAAGGGCCAGATTCAAGCTGAACTTGGGCCTGAGATAAAGTCACTGTGTCACTGTGGGTCCTTTTATCAGCCAGGGACCAGGGTCAAAACCAAGGCATGTGGGGGGAAGGGAAATAAGAAAAGAGGAAAAGAGGGTCAGGGTTCAAAGACATTTTGGAATAAGGGTCAGGCTTAGAATAACGGTTAGAAAGAAGGTAAAGGTGAGGTCAGATTTAGATTAGGATAAGGGCGATGTCAGAGTCCAGACAGAGGTGGGATGAGATCCAGAGTTCAAATGGAGCTTAGGATGACAGTCAGGATCAATGTCAGGCTGGGATTAGGTCAAGGTCAGTGTCAGTGGGCAGATTCAGTTTAGGGACAGAATAAGGATCCCGATCACAGTCCACATAGAGATGGAGACGAGATTCAAGGTCAGATTTCAAATCAGGGTTAGCATGAGAGTGAAAAACCAAATCAGTCTAAAATTAGGATGAGGGTCAGAGTCGAGGTCAAAAAGGTTGAGCTGGGAACTGTCAGAGCAGGGGTCCAACCAGGACTAGGCTGAGGGTTGCCAGGGTCAGAGTCCACAGAGAGTAAGAGCCAGGTGAGGCCTCTGCAGGGATCCTGCTGGCCCGGGGCCGGCGTGCACCTCATACTCCTGCTTGAAGCCGTAACCCTCGGCCGTCTTCATCTGGTTGATGTGCTGCAGAAGGTCTGCGACACGCACCGCAGGGTGCAGCTGCCCCGTGTGGTATGGGGAGCCCTTCCGGCCACAGGGACGCCTCGGGGAGCCCCCCAGGAGGCTGCTGGCCTCAGTGACCCCACCGCTGCGCTGGTCTCCTGCAGTCAGAGAAAGACAAAAGCGTTCTTGACACACATGCCCCAGCCTCGGGGGTCCTGGAGAGACTGGGGTCTGTGGGGGTGGGGAGGCACAGCCAATGCCAAGGATAGCTGGGTTGTTGGCTGGAGCCAAGCAGCCTAGCCAGGCCCACCCTGTGTGGTCCTGGACACATTCCCTCCCTCCAAATCTCGGTTCCACCTGTAGAATGAGCCGGTCAGATCAGGTGGCCTCCGAGGGCCCTTGCAGCTCTGCCTGGCTAGATTTCATTATCCCCTCACTCTATCCAGCGAGGCTTCACCATGCTACCTGCAGAAGGCAGCGCTCCGCAGAGCCCATGACAGCCGCTTCTTCCTCCCCCTCTTCCAGAGAACAACCTGGAACACTGGCAACTCCCAGCAATTACCCCCATTCAAAGACAAGCAAATCAGAAATTAGCAGCTGCTGCCAACCCCTCTGCAGATTAACACCAGGTACCCGAATAGGCGCCTTTCTCCTGCGCAGGCAGTTCCACCGTCAGCCTGTGCGGGGCCGCAGCCAGTGGGGGAGTGGGTGGAGAGGTCCACAGCTCCTCACACACCCTGGGAAACCATCCTCCCCCCAGCCCCCAGGACCACCCCGTCCCCGGCTGTTCTGCTCAGCATTCCCAAGGACGTCCCACTCTGGTCTTGGAGATCAGGTCCTGGGACTGAGAAAATAGCCACACCCGCCTTGGGACACGCACGCCCACTCACTCACTTAATACTTATGCATCGCTTAACAACAGGGATGCATTCCGAAAAATGCACTGTTAGGTGATTTGGTCTTTGTGCGAACACCACAGAGTGTATTTACACAAACTCAGATAGTAGAGCCTACTCCATGGACCTGGGCTGCACGGCATAGCCTATTGCTCCTAAGCTACAAACTTGTACTGAATACTGTAGGCAATTATAACACAATGGTAAGTATTTATGTATCTTAACATAGAAAATGCACAGTAAAAATACGCTATAAAAATAATAAATGGGCCGGGTGTGGTGGCTCAAACCTGTAATCCCAGAAATTTGGGAGGCCGAGGTGGGTGAATCATGAGGTCAGGAGTTCGAGACCAACCTGGCCAACATGGTGAAACCCCGTCTCTACTAAAAATACAAAAAATTAGCTGGGTATGATGGCACGAGCCTGTAATCCCAGATACTTGGGAGGCTGAGGCAGGAGAATCACTTGAACCTGGGAGGCAGAGGTTGCAGTGAGCCGAGATCGCGCCACTGCACTCCAGCCCAGGTGACAGTGCGAGACTCTGTCTCAAAAAAAAGAAAAAAAAAATCATAATAAATGATACACCTGTATAAGGCATTTACCATGAATGAAGCTGCAGGACTGGAAGCTGTCCTGGGTGAGTCACTGAGTGACTGGTAAGTGAATATGAAGGCCTAGGACATTCCTGTACGCTACTGTGAGCTTTATAAACACTGTATGCTTAGGCTACAATACACTTATTTAAAAATAGTTTTCCTTCTTCAATAATAAATTAACCTTAGCTTACTGAAATGTTTTAATTTGAATTTTTTGACTCTTGTAATGACATGCACATAGTACAGCTATACAAAAATATTTTCTATCTTTATTCTATACACTTTTTTCTATTTAAAATTTTTTTTCGTTTTTTAAATTTTTTTTGTTAAAAACTAAGACACACACACACACACACACATACACATTAGCCTAGGCCTGCACAGGGTCAGGATCATCAGTATCGCTGTCTTCCACCTCCACATCTTGTCCCACTGGGAGGTCTTTAAGGGCAATAACACACATGTAGCCGTCATCACCTATGAAAACGTTGCCTTCTAAGACTTGGAACCAACCCAAATGTCCATCAGTGATAGACTGGATTAAGAAAATGTGGCACATACACACTATGGAATACTATGCAGCCATAAAAAAGGATGAGTTCATGTCCTTTGTAGGGACATGGATGAAGCTGGAAACCATCATTCTGAGCAAACTGTTGCAAGGACAGAAAACCAAACATCACATGTTCTCACTCATAGGTGGGAAATGAACAATGAGAACACTTGGACACAGGGCGGGGAACATCACACACCGGGGCCTGTCATGGGATGAGGGGAGGGGGGAAGGATAGCATTAGGAGATATACCTAATGTAAATGACGAGTTAATGGGTGTAGCACACCAACATGGCACAGGTATACATATGTAACAAACCTGCACATTGTGCCATGTACCCTAGAACTTAAAGTACAATAAAAAAAAAAAAGAAAGAAAATCGTGCCTTCTTCTGGGACACTTCCTGAAGGACCTGCCACAGGCTGTTTTACAGTTAACTTTTTAAAAAATAAGTACACTCTAAAATAATGATTAATAGTATATTAAATACATAAACCAGTAACACAGTCATCATTAACTATTATGTACTGCACATAATTGTATGTGCTAGACTTTTTTACAACTGACAGTGCAGTAGGTTTATTCCAGCTTCACCACAAACAAGTGAATAATGCATTGCACGACGACATTATGATGGCTACAATGTCACTAGGTCACAGGAGTTTTTCAACTCCGTTATAATCTTATAGGACCACCATGGTATACGTGGTCCATTGTTGACCAAAACTTCATTATGCGGTGCACGACTGTACGCATGTCCCTCCTCCTGCTCTGGGTGAGGCTGTGAGGGGCTTATTCAACTCCAGCCCTCCCCACATTTTCAAGCCAATCTCTGCCCAGATCTAAGCTGGCAGGGTCCAGTGGGGGACTGTCAGTGGGGCCTAGATAACCTGCCCCCACTCCCTGTGCCTTCACATATGCTGTCCTTCTCCCTCCAAAACTCCTCCTCCCCCTACTTTTCTTGCCTGATGAACTCATACTCATCCTTCAACTCTCAACTGAAATGACCCTCCCAGCAAGAACCCTCTCCGGTGCCTGGCCTAGAATTCCTACTCAGCAACTAACTGGCAGAATGAATGCAGGATCACCAGGGACCCCCTGATGAGCTCAACTTCCTCAAACCCCAACCAGGGCAGGGAGGCTGCTCCATTGTGCTTGGGTTCCACCTTCCTGTGCCATGGTTTGAAGATGACTTCACCTCATTTGCTTCTCTGCTCTCAGGAACCACGGTCTTCAGCTGCCTATAGTTCAATGTCTGAAAGCAATTGATTCCTATATTTTAGCTGGATTTCTGGTTGCTTACAGCTGGATGGCAAATCAAGTACCAGTTATGCCATTGTGGTGGGATGCCCAAACCCTTAATTTTACAGATGGGGAAACTGAGGTCCAAAGAGAAAAGACTGGCCTAATTTGGTGGTTGCCAAAGTGTTTCAGAAAATCGTAGGTATGCAAGATGATTAAGTGGTGTCCCATTAAAAAGAAGAGCAAGAGGAGGAAGAGGAATTCTGTGTTTTAAAGGAGTCTGTGAAATTCTGGTTTAAACAAAAACAAACAGGTTTCTTCCCTGCAAGACCTCTCGGGGCTTTCGGCATGTTTGTTTGCATTTTAAATCTTCAAGAGAGGAGTGGAAACAGCAATGTTTCATAAACATCTTTTGCCACGGAGGGCTTTTCTTGTTTGTTTCATGAAACATCCTCAGGAGAACACAGTGCAATGTAGACACTGAGAGATGGGCTCTGGAAAGACTTCAGATCAATTCCCAGCTCTGTATGTGACCGTGGGGATGTTACCTACTCTCTCCAAACTTCCATTCTCACATGTCAAGTGAAGGTAAAAATTGTTACAATCCAATATGATGATGTAAATATTAAATATAATAATGTATATAAAGCACCCAGCCCAGTGCCTGGCACACAGCGAGCACCTGCAAGGGCAACTGTTGACATTACTAGTCATTTCCAGGAAAGGAAGGAAGCCCCTGAGTGCCAGAAAGCCATGGCAGCTGGCTGACAAGAGTCTTGGTCCTTCTCTGCTGTAAGATCTTGGGTCTGGGACCTAAAAGGCAGCTTGAAAAGATGATTCCAAGGAGTGTCCGTAACGCACCACCAGGCAAGTGCAACAGTTTCAAGAAGAGGGACTTCTGTTGGCTCAAAGAACTCAGAGAAGAAACTGGCGAGATGGAGAAGCCCTCGTGCTCTTTGTGGAAAGTGGGCCGACAGCTCCACAGAGAGCTCTCCTGGCAGAGAAAGGAGCAAATGAGGGTGGCAGAGAATCAAAGAGTTTATCCCAGAGATCCTGAAAGGCTGGCAGCCCTGGCACAGCCCCACAAGGAGGCATGCAATCAGTGCGCAGTGGCTGAGGACAAGCAAAAAGTCCCGCCTGGAAAGCCAGAGCCACATCTGGGCAGCTGACAGCTGAGCCTAAGAATAACACAAGATGTTCTACAAATAAGACCACCAGGAAAGGAAGGGATGATGATGTTCCCAAAAGGACCCTCCAATTCCTGGGCCCAGAGAGGACAGGTCCCTACTCTCCTTGCCTATGAGTTCCCCTGTGGGACTTGAGACACACTTCCTACCCCACCCCATCCCCTACCTCTAAGGACCAGTTTGCCCATAGGCCCACCTTCAAAGTCTCCACTTTGGGACTCTCCCAGGCTCTTCCTAGCACCATCGTGACTGTGGAACATCTTCTGTGAGTAACCACTGGACAGCTGATGCTTTATGGGAGGGCTGAGGCCCAGAAAAAAGAACACTAGGTTTGGAGTCAGAGAGACCTGAATTCAAATTCTGGCTCAAGTTCCTTGACCTCTCTGGGTCTCAGTTTCCTCTTCTGGAAATGAAAATCCTCAGCCCTCCCTCAGTGATGGCACTTTCCCTGATTCCCACCACCCTCAGATGAGGAGAGGCCCCCAGTTATTCAATGTGGTAGCACCCCAAACTTTTCCTCCACTGTTTGCAATTAGCAAGTAAGTTTCTTTCCTACAGAAGCACAGCCTGTAATAAGAGCTAGCCATATCTAACATATTGAGTGCCCAGCACAATTCTTAAGTCATTTATTCCTTAGAATATCCATATGGCAGGGGCACTATCATTGTTCCTCTTGTGCAAACGAGAAAACTGAGGCCCAGAAGAGTTAAGTTACTTGCTCATTAAATGGAAGCACTAGGATTCAAACCCAGGCTTGAATCCACCTGACTCTGAGACCCTGCTGTCCGCACTGCTCTCTCTGCTTCCCTGATTAAGGGGCATTGATGGGCATGAAAAAACCTGGCACTTATTTGACAAACAATTTGGCCAACACCGACTGGCACCCACAGGAGTCAATAGCTCCAGACGGACAAGGCCCAGGAGGATCTGAGGGTTTTCGCAGGCAGGATTTCAGAGACAACAGGGCTCATTCCAACACCTTGGGAAGGTTCCAGCTGGCTTTTTCACACCAGCCCCGCCACCAGTTACCCACAGTGATAAGTCCTTCATTTAAAATTTGCATAGAAGGATCCACCAAAATCAAAATGGCTTTCCATTCTAAACCACAAAAACCTGGCCTCCACTGTTTGGAAAAGAAGGAAGTGGAAGGCAGACCAGCAAGTGGAGGGCAGAGAAGAATAAAGAGAGAGAAGGTGCTGAGGCACAGCTCAGCTCAGCTCCTGGACACGTTTTGGTTTTTTTTTTTTTTTTTGTCTTTTTTTTTTTGAGACAGAGTCTTGCTCTGTCTGCCAGGCTGGAGTGCAGTGCAGTGGAGTGATCTCGGCTCACTGCAACCTCTGCCTCCCAGGTTCAAGCAATTCTTGTGCCTCAGCCTCCCAAGTAGCTGGGATTACAGGCGCCTGCCACCATCCCTGGCTAATTTTTTTATTTTTAGTAGAGACGGGGTTTCACCACGTTAGCCAGGCTGGTCTTGAACTCCTAACCTCAAGCGATCTGCCTGCCTCTGCCTCCTCAAGTGCTGGGATTACAGGTGTGAGCCACCGCACCTAGCACCTTTTGAGTTTCCAACCATCACCTCTGCCCAAGCTCAGTGCCCCTTCCTCCTCACCATCAGTCAACCATACCCATCTCACCAAAATGCTGACCACTCCTGCCCAAGGGCATATTTTCTCAAAACTAACAGCACTGATCGTCCCCACTATCCACATAGCAATTAGCCTGGTCCCGACTTCCCTGGGTCAGTCCTGACTCCCCAACTCATCAGTGAATCCCAGGAGCAGAGCCCGTGTTTCCTGCCTCTCTCTGTCTCTCAACAAGACTCAGCGGTTAGGCATGAGCCCACACCACCCTGATCTCCTGCTCTCTCTAGCACCCACTGGAGGATTTAGTGCAGTCACACCTCTCCCTGTCTCCTCCCATGCCTATCACCACACATTTGCACATACGGTGCCTCCTCTACACATGCCCTTTCCTTCCCATCTCTGCGGTCTGAATCCTACCCATCCCTCGAGGTGCAGCATGATGCAGTAGAAACAAATTTGCAATTCAGAAAGACTTGCATTTAAGTCCTGACTCTGCCACTTTCTGGCTGTTTAACCTGGACAAGTGACTTCCCCTCTCCAAGCCTCTGTTTCCTGATTTGTAAGCTGAAGGGTTAATAACAGCTACTAAGCAGGCAGGTGCGGTGGCTCACACTTGTAATCTCAGCACTTTGGGAGGCCAAGACGGGTGGATCACTTGAGGTCAGGAGTTCGAGACCAGCCTGGCCAACATAGTGAAACCCCGTCTCTACAAAAAATACAAAAATTAGCCAGGCATGATGGCAGGTGCCTGTAATCCCAGCTACTACGGAGGCTGAGGCAGGAGAATCACTTGAACCCGGGAGGCAGAGGGTTGCAGTGAGCCGGGATTGCACCACTGCACTCCAGCCTGGGCGACAGAGTGAGACCCCGTTTCAAAAAAAAAAAAAAAACAGCTACTAAGCAGGGTAAAATGGTATAAAATGGTGAAAATTTAATAAGAGAGATTACAAGGAGAATATGATTAATAAGTGCATAACACTGAGTTTAAAAACATAAATAAAATGGCCAAATACCTAGACAAATATAACTTATCAAAAATATAACTTTCTATTTTTAAAAAAATAGAAAGCCTGAATAGTTGTTTAGTCCTTTAAATATACCAAATTAGAAGTTTAAAATCTGGCCAGACACGGTGGCTCACACCTGTAATCCCAGCACTTTGAGAGGCAAAGACAAGTAAATTGCTTGGGCCCAGGGGTTCAAGACCAACCTGGACAACATGACAAAACCCTGTCTCTACAAAAAATACAAAAAAAAAAACAAAGTAGCAAGGCATGACAGTGGGCACCTGTCGTCCCAGCTATTCAGGAGGCTGAGGTAGGAGGATCACTTGAGCCCAGGAGGTCGAGGTTGCAGTGAACCATGATCACACCACTATAGTCCAGCCTGGGCAACAGAGTGAAACCCTATCTCAAAAAGAAAAAAAAAGAAAAGAAAAGAAAGGAAACATCATAATCATCATGACCAAGTTGAATTTATCCCAGGAATTTAAGGTAATTTTTTAAAAATCTAAAAATGTCACTCATCCCATTAGCAGACAAAAGGGGAAAAAATAATTATCACAATAATTGCAGAAAAAATTATTTGGTAAGTTTAATGCCCACTTAAAACCTCTCAGCAAACTAAAAACTAAAAGGAATTTGGTTAGCCTGATAAAAACATTTCTACCAAAACCCCAAAGCAATCTTCATTCTGTGTTTAAATATTAGAAACATTCCTGTTAAAGTCAGGAAAAGAAGACAAGGATTCCAGCTACAACCAGTCTATTCAACACAGTACTGGAGGTCCCAGCCAAAAAAACATGGGGAAAAAGAATAAGAAGTGGGAAAGAAGAAACAACTATTTCTTCTGCAAAGGATATTCACAGATCCTTTAACGCTCAGAAAGCCTGAAACATTCTACAGACAAATGAGAATAAGAAAGCATATCGAGAAGTATGAATATAAGGCTGGGCACGGTGGCTCACGCCTGTAATCTCAGCACTTCGAGAGGCCAAGGTGGGTGGATCACCTGAGGTCAGGAGTGCGAGACTAGCCTGGTCAACATGGTGAAACCCCATCTCTACTAAAAAAAAATACAAAAATTAGCTGGGCGTGGTGGCGCACGTCTGTAATCCCAGCTACTTGGGAGGCTGAAGCAGGAGAATCACTTGAACCAGGGAGGCAGAGGTTGGAGTGAGCTGAGATTGCGCCACTGCACTCCAGCCTGGGTGACAGAGTGAGATTCTGTCTCACAAAAAAAAAAGAAGTATGAATGTAAGATCAATATACAATCAAAAATAAACTGCATTTCTCTATATAAGAAATGGAAATGTAATATTTGAAAAGTGTACCATTTGCAATTGAAGTCAAAAATAAAGAACCTACGGACATCTATCTAAAAAAAGATGTACAAGATTTTATGGAGAGAATTATTGAAAGACATTCAAGACCTAAATAAATGGGGCAATATACATTACTTTCATGGGTGGAAAGACAATTTCATAAGATGGCGATTCTTCCAAATTGATCTATAAATTCAATACAAAACCATCCAACAAAGTTTTTCAAGAAACTTAAAGAGATGACTCTAAAATTTATAACAAAGAGAATTAGCCGAGCGTGATGGCTCATGCCTGTAATTCCAACACTTTGGGAGGCTGAGGCGGGCAGATCACTGGAGCCCAGGAGTTTGAGACCAGCCTGGAGTAACATAGTGAAACCCCGTCTCTACCAAAAAAAAAAAAAATGCAAAGATTAGCCAGGCATGGTGGTGCACCCCTGTAGTCCCAGCTCCTCGGGAGGCTGAGGTGGGAGATCGCTTGAGCCCGGAAGACGAAGGTTGCAGTGAGCCCAGACTGTGCCACTGCACTCCAGCCTGGGTGACAGAGCTAGATCCTATCTCATTAAGAAAGAGAGAGAGAATGAAAACAAAAATAGCCAAGACATCCTTGATGAAGCACAAAGTTGGCACAGCTTCATGTTTCAGATATCAAGACTTAAATAGCCTCGATAATTAGACCGTGTGGTTAGGAATCAACCAAACCGACCAATGAAAGAAACAGGGAACTGAAAAATGATCTACTTATCTGTAGAAATGGGGTGTGCGAGAAAGATGGCACTGCAAATCAGCAGGGAAAGCGTGAACTATAATAAATGATGCTGGGACAGTGGCTTATCACCATGGAAAAAATAAAATCCTTAATTTATACCACCACACACAAAAATCAATTCCAGATGGATAAAGATTTAAATATAAAATGTAAAATGTTATAAGTTCTAGAAAAAAAGCAAAAAATATTTTATAACTTTGGATAGGGAAAACTTCTTTAAAAAACACAAAAAGTAGAAATCACAAAGAAAAAGACTGATGAATTTAAATACGCGAAAATAAAAATCTTCTGTTCATCCAAAGACACTATAAATAACCTAGGAAGATAAGCCACAAATTGGGAGGAGATATTTGCAATTCACAAGTGACAAATGATTATTATCCTAAATATATAAAGAACTCCTAAAAACCACTAAGAAAGCAACAGAAAACCCAATAGAAAATTAGGTGAAAGACATGAACAGGCATTTCACGGAAAAAGAGACCTGAATGGCCATTGATGACTTGAAAATACGTTCAACCTCATTAGTCATCAGTGAAATGCAAATTAAGACTATAGAGAATTACCATTTTATACAAACTAATGTGGCAGAAGTGAAAAAGGCTGGCAAATTTTGATCTTGATGTAGAGCAACAGAAAGTCTTACACACTGCTGCTAGGAAAGAAAACAGGCAGAGTTGCTTTGGAAAGCAACTTGGCACTCTTATTAAGCTGAAGATGCACGTACTCCATAATCCAGCAATTCTATTTCTAGAACCTTGTGTGCAGGTGCATCTAGACATCCACATCAGAATATTCACAGCAGTCTCATTTGTGATAACAAGAAAACTAAAAACCAATCGAATGCCCATGGATGGCAGAATGGAGAAGTCAATTGTGATACAGCCATACAATGGGAAACTACGCATCAGAGAAAGTAAATGAACTGCAGCAAAACATCCACATGGGTAAATTTAAATATGATGTGGAGTTAAGAAGTAGTGTGTGATTTCATTTTTATAAAGGATGAAAATGAGCAAAACTATACAATGCGTTGTTTGGGGATATATGTACACATGGTAAAACTACCCCCAAAAGTCCGGGCGCGGTGGCTCACGCCTGTAATCCCAGCACTTTGGGAGGCCGAGGCAGGTGGATCATGAGGTCAGGAGATCGAGACCATCCTGGCTAACACGGTGAAATCCCGTCTCTATTAAAAATACAAAAAATTAGCCAGGCGCAGTGGCGGGCGCCTGTAGTCCCAGCTACTAGGGAGACTGAGGGAGAAGAATGGCATGAATGCCGGAGGCGGAGCTTGCAGTGAGCAGAGATTGCGCCACTGCACTCCAGCCTGGGTGACAGAGGGAGACTCCGTCTCAAAAAAAAAAAACAAACAAAAAACTATCCCCAAAAAAGGTAGGAAAATTATAAACACAAATTTCAAGGGAGGCTAGGCACAGTGACTCACGCCAGTAATCCCAACACTTTGGGAGGCTGAGGCGGACAGATCAATTGAGGTCAGGAGTTCGAGACCAGCGTGGCTAACATGGTGAAACCCTGTCTCTACTAAAAATACAAAAACTGGCCAGGTGCGGTGGCTCACGCCTGTAATCCCAAGACTCTGGGAGGCCAAGGTGGGTGGATCACCTAAGGTCAGGAGTTCAAGACCAGCCTGGCCAACATGGTGAAACCCCATCTCTACTAAAAATACAAAAATTATCTGGGTGTGGTGGCACACACCTGTAATCCCAGCTACTCAGGAGGCTGAGCCAGGAGAATTGCTCCAACCCTGGAGGCAGAGGTTACAGGGAGCCAAGATCACGCCACTGCACTCCAGCCTGGGCAACAGAGTGAGACTCTGTCTCAAAAAAACAAAAAAATTAGCCGGGTATGGTGGCAGGTGCCTGTAATCCCAGCTACTTGGGAGGTTAAGGCAGGAAAATCGTTTGAACCTGGGAGGCAGAGGTTACAGTGAGCCGAGATCATGCCACTGCACTCCAGCCTGGGTGACAGAGTGAGACTCCATCTCAAAAAAAAAAACCACAACAATTTCAAGGGAATATTTACATCTAAGAAAGAGGTAGGGGATATAGCCAGGGAGGTGTACCAAGATAATGTTCTAATTCACCAATGAGGTTCATTGCTGTTTGTTGTATTGTTATGATTTTATGACTTTCATAAACATTACGTATTCTCTTCTGTACAAATCAACACTAAACAGAATAAAAAGATGTGGGATGAAGCAAGTTATGACACAGACCTAGTACATAACGGCTGACTCACTATATTCTGTGAATACAAGCACAGCCCTAAGTGATTTTGCACACATTATCTCATTTAGTCTTCACATCGGCCCTACTAGCAGAGGCAATCTGCATTCCCATTTTATACACAAGGAAACAGACATCCAGAGGGCTTAAGTGACTTGCCCCAGGTCACACAGCTAAGAAAGGGAGAGGTAAGCCCAGGTCTGACTCTATATCGGTCTCTCTCAGCCACTGTATCCCCACCTCTCACATAACAGGTGCTCAATAAGGGGTGAGGCCACTCTGATCCCTCTGATCCTACAGCAGCACCTCCTCCTTGACGATTGTCACAATGGACCTTGCATTCCTTTTACTAGCAGAATTCCTTGCAAGCTCCTCTAGTACACAATGCAAAAACGCCACCTGTGCTGGCTCTGTATCCAGAAGGTATCCAGCAGGAGCACCATAGATGCTTCACTTTTGGTTGCAGGTGTTACAGAACTCACCTGATATGGGGACCCTATTGTCTCAGGTCGGGAGCCCCAGAGCCATGAAGAAGGGGTAGGAGGGCCGGGCACTCACCCCGGGTGCTGTAGCCATGGGTGTCCATGAAGGACAGGCCCAGCCGCTCGTCCTCCTGCAGGGTGCTCTGGTCTGTGAAGCTGCGGTCCACGGCGCTCATCATGTGTGTCTTCTCCTGGCGGTAGTTGACGGTGGCCTTGGTCATGTTCACCGGCTTCCTGGAGAGGGGGGTTGAGGGGAGACACAGGCATTGTGTGGGGCTGGACAGCACCCAGAGGTGGCTGGGGAGGCCCTGGAGTAAGGGGACCTCAAGGCCAGGAGCCAGCAGCTGTCCTAGAAGCATCTCTGGATGCTGAGGGCTCTGCCCCCATCCTTCACTCACTAGACCCAGAGCTGCTTCTTCCCTGAAAAGGGCTTGGCAGAGCCCGTCCTAGGGACCTTTGCTAAGGGAAAGGGGTGGAGCAACAGTGGATTCAGGCTGGGATCTCACTCCTAAGTTTCACTGGCCCCCTGGGCTTAGGAAATGGGAAAGAAAGTCACTCCAGGGCTAATTTGGTGTCACAGCAGACAGCCCCCCTCACCCCCACTGCACCCCAAACTAGGAAAATGGCTGGCCCAGCTCCAGGCCCAGCATGTCCCCACCTCTCTCCTCCCTGTGTTAAACAGGGACCGCTCTCCAGACTCCTCCTTCTCCTGCAGGAAGGAGGGACTACACCCCTCCTTCCCCGCAGAGAGTCTAGCTTGTGCTCAGCCAGAGCTCGGGGGCTTCCCCCACGCACAGAATGAACTCCACCCTTGGCTTCTCCCTACTGCCAGTAGCACCTAGGATGGTCCCAGCATAGACCACCACAGACTTGTAAAGAGACCCACAGAAGGTCCAGATTCCCACCACTGCCCACCAGTCCATCCTGCTGCTCAGAGCAGCAGGGAAGAGAAAGAGAGACCTCCTCTCCCTCCAGGCCCAGCTTCACGGATGAGGATGGCAGTTTGTGACTTCGAAGGAACTTGGAGGAAAGTGGGAGGGAGAAAAGGAGGTGGGGAGATAGGGCCATGGACAGAGGACAGCCAGCCAGCCTGGCTGAACATGGAGCCCAGAGAGGACCCGTCACTGAGCAGATGCTGGCCTAGAGGGCGGTCTCCAGGGGTGTGCCACAGGCTCTGTTCCCAGCCCAGGATTCCTGGCCTACCTGGAAGAAGAGCTACAGAAACAAACCAACCCGATCCCCAGAAGATGGAACCCGGGAGGGACACCTAACGCTGTTGGCATCCAGCTGAGCTCAATGTGAGATTAAGCAGACGGAATTTAATACAGATTCTTTGAGAAGTTCTGCATCTGGTTTTGAAAACTAACTGCGCAAGCAGCAGGGAGAGCTGCCTGTCCACAGCCCCTGCAGGAGCCGAGCTGGGGGCTCAGCGCGAGTCGCTGGGTGTTGAGTTGTTGGAAAAGCTCGTGTCAGGAAACACTAAGGTAAGGAGCTGTCCAGGGAGGAGGAGGTGAGAGACCCACTGTCCTCAGGGCTGGCCTGGCGCCCTCTGGGCCTGCACTTCGAGGGAGGGAAAACCAGCACAGGGGCAGGAGGAATGTTCCGGAAGGCTTGCAGAGTAGAAGACAGAGAGAGAAGACAGAGTAGCATCGGCAGGCTGTGGAGTCAGCAGGGGCCTGGGTTGTGTCCCAGTTCCAGTGCATTTTGCGACCTCCCACAACTCCCTTGGTCTCTCTGAGCCTCAGTTTCCTCATCAGTAAAGTGGGAGTGATAAAAGCTCCTATTTCTCAGAGCTGTTGTGAGGACTCTGTCAAGAACTGAGCACAGGGCTTGGCCCAGAGGAGGCTCCCAGGAAATGGTGGGTCTGCAGAGCTGGGGCTGCCTGGCTGGAGAAGGGACTTGTAGGGGCCTGAGAGTTGCCTGTGCTGTGGGAGAAGCTGCCAGTCTCAGAACAGGTAGGCCCCACCCACATGCACACAAGCACACACATGCACATGGACATGGGCTCCAGAGCGTGTCCTGAACGTGGATTTGGTTGGAGGTCAGGACATCCTTCTAACCACGAGGAACAGTAGACGTAAGGGGCTGCTCTGGTGGTGAAGGGGACATTGAGGCTCACGGACTTGCTGGGGGTGACTCAGCAGGGCCAGCTCTGAACCCATGCCTCTTAGGGGCAGAACCAGCACTCATGACCACGACTTGAGGAGGAAGATGCAGAGGGGAAGGACAGAGCAGAGGAAAGAAAGTCAGAGGCCGAGGTAACCAGGGAGAACCGGGTGGACACCAGGCCAGGCTGAGTGCAGCGAGACCAAGCCCAACCAGAGAAGGCGGGGGCAGGGGATCTCCCCCTAGGCAGGGCCGGGGACTCCCAGGCAAGGTAGAGCTACTTACGGGTAGTAGGAGTAGGCATAGTGGTCTCTCCTGGCAGCGTGCAAAGAGAGAACAGCACAGTTGTGTCCGAGGTCCGTCCACCAAGGCCGGGCTGAGGCAATGCCCAGGCAGCAGGGTGGGTACCTCCTGGGCTGGGGAGGGGGCTGGCCAGGGACTGAACAGGTCAGGAGGACCTCCCTGGTCGGGCTCAGATATTAATGACCAGGACCCAAGGCCCTTCTGAAACCTTCCCCAAGGCTACTGCAGGAGTGAGGAGGAGGTGGGAAAAGGACCTAGGGGGCCGCAGAGCTTTCACACACAGTCATACACATATGCACACTCACACAGACACACATGTAGATATATGCTCACATACACACTCATACATGGAGAAACACATATCAACACACACAAATGCAGACACACAGGTGCTGACATGCATACACACGTATTCAGACACACTTGACACACACTCAGACATATATTCACAAACACACACACACATTAGACATCCCCTGACACACACAGACTCATACTCTCTAGGCTAACTGTGCTTACCAGGGCTGTTCTCATCCCCCACCCTCCCACCCTGCACGGCCCTCTGCCCATAAGGGGTCAGCCCTTTGCCTGCACCTCCACCTGGGTGGGGACAGAAAGGGGGCAGGATGGAGAGGACTCCAGATGTATGCCCAGGACACAACTAGGGCCCACCCTTACCTACCCTGCCTGCCCCTGGGTGTGGGATCCACTAAAGGAGCCAGGTCATCCCCTCTGGGAGCACCTGGGGCACAGCTTCCATCAAGAGCCCTACCTTACCGCAAAGCACCCACAGTGTAAAGCAGGTTGGATTCCCATTTCATAGGCGGGGAAGCTGAGTCAGGGAGCATGGGCTGCCTGGGCCTCTCTGGGGGTCAGTGGCAGAGTCCAGAGCAAACACCTGCCCCAGGACCCTGGTCCTGGAACTTCCTCTGTGCTCTCCTCCCAGGCTCTCCAGAGGCCTCCATTCACTTGCCCCCACATCACCCTGTCAGCAGGGACCCCAAAGAATGGCCTTCCACAGGAAATCCTGCAGATGAAGGGGAGGAGAGCGGAAGACGGACCAGCAAAGGCAGGAGCTTGGCCCCAGGTCACAGAGCACATCTCCTCCATCCCAGGGAGAGAGGGGAGAGTCCAGGGCGCTGGGGCTGTTGCAGAGGCCCCACGAGGGAGGACACGGCTGAAGAAATGGCATTCTTCTGGCCTCAGTTGACACATTGTGCCTTCAAAAGGGCCTTCCCGGACCACTCTCCCACGAGTGCCAGCTACATGATGTCTCTTGTATTCTCTTTGCCCCCAACACCCAGCACCCTGTTCTTTTCACAATTTGCAATTATCTCTTCCATTTGTGCTTTTTCTAATTTCATGCCAGGCTCTCCACTGGCTACAAAGTACAGGAGGACAGAATCCTTGTCTTTTTGTCTCCCTCGGTTTCCCCAGGGCCCCACACATTGTAATCCCACAATAAATATTTTGTTGAATGGAGTAATCAATAAATGAGGAAAAATAAATAAAAGAACTTCACCTCCATGCGCTTCCACTTTCTTCTTTAAAAAGTGAGGTTAAGCCTGGGCATGGTGGCTCAGGTAGGCCTATAATCCCTGCACTTTGGGAGGCCGAGGCAGGTGCATCACCTGAGGTCGGGAGTTCGAGACCAGCCTGGCCAACATGATGATACCCTGTCTCTACTAAAAATACAAAAAATTAGCCGAGTGTGGTGGTGGGCGCCTGTAATCCCAGCTACTCAGGAGGCTGAGGCAGGAGAATCACTTGAACCCAGGAGGCAGAGGTTGCAGTGAGCCAAGACTGCATCACTGCACTCCAGCCTGGACAACAAGAGCAAAACTCTGTCTCAAAAAATACATACATACCCATCCTGGCTAACAAGGTGAAACCCCGTCTCTACTAAAAATAAAAAAAAAATTAGCTGGGCGTGGTGGTGGGCGCCTGTAGTCCCAGCTACTCGGAAGGCTGAGGCAGGAGAATGGCGTGAACCTGGGAGGCAGAGCTTGCAGTGAGCTGAGATCGCGCCACCGCACTCTAGCCTGGATGACAGAGCTTGAGTCCATTAAAAAAAAAAAAAAAAAAAAACACATACATACACAGTGAGGTTAATAATAATCTCCCACAGGGACTGCTGTGAGGCCCCAGCACCGGGAAGCACCCAGCAGTGCCCACAAACCACTCCTCCCTACACCTCAAAGTGGGGAGACCCGACTCCCCTGGGCTAGACTGTGGAGATATAGACAAGACAGGGCTTTCTCTGCCCTTCATGGAGCTCTTAACCCAGGAGAGGAGGCAAGCATTGAGCAAAACACTACAAGTAAGTAAATGACAAAGTGCGGGGAGAAGAAAGTGCTGCCACGGAGAAGGGTGGGGTATGGCGACTTCTGGAAGCACAGCCAGGGGATCTGACCTGGCCTGGGGTCACCAGCCTCCCTTCCAGGCCCTGGAATTCCCCTACAGCAGATGCATCCAGTCTGATCGTCCACAGAGGCAGGGCAGGATGGAGAATCTGAAATCTTCTTCCAGCTGGCCTCTATTACCCATAATCCCCCTGGGACTCCCTCCTGGGGGCGTGGTAACTGCCCTCCTCAGCAACTTCCTACTCTTGTTAGTTATGTTGGCACCCCACGTTGATCTGAACACCCCCATCCCTGCCAGGGCTGCTGCATCCCATGATACCCACAGTGCAGACTGCAAAAGCCCTGAGGAGCACGGAAGGCCCTGAAGGCCAGGCTCAGATCCAGGGGCATGCAGTGGGTACTACACAGTGAGACTGAATGGCTTTTAGAGGAAGTAAGGAGGTCCAGAGTGATGGGGGATGAGGGGTTCCTGGAGGCATCTGGGATAACTTGGGTTTATGGGGTAGCAAATACATAATGGAAGGTTTCCCAGTGAGGCCCTGACAACATTTCTGATCCACCCTGTCCTGGGCCCAGTGCTCTCTTTGCAGCGCTCTCTTTGACACCCCCCACTCGGCCAATCCTCTTCTCCTTGAGGGTAGATTTCTAGGACCTCAAATACCACCTGAAACTGAAATCTGCCCCCTCCATTATAGCCCTCTCCAGCCCCAGCCCTACTTAAAGTCATTTCTCAGGCCCCCTGGTGGGGGAAAGTCAGGGGCTTGCCATTCTGGGGGCACTGCCTGTGCACCAGACTCAGTGAGGCCTTCGCATTTGTAGGCGAGCCTGAGTTGAAGTCAGGCCCTACTGCTCATCAGCCAAGTGGCCTGGGCAAGGTGTTTTCGTTACAGTTTCTTCATTCAGAAAAAAGGGAGTCAGTCAAGATCCAAGAAGGAAATGTTCTCTGATGCATCCTGAGTGCAGAACAGTGCCTGGTACACAGTAGATGTCCAATAACTAATGTGCTCATGGATGATGTGTGTGAAGCTCCTGGCACATAGTAATCCCTCATTAAATGATACTTTAAAATAGTCTCTCTTAAAGCTGTGCAGGAACAACGAGGGGAAAAATCAGAGTGTATCGCCCTGGCTGGGCCATCCCCCCCCCCCATCTCCTCCACTCCGCTGCACACTCCACCCCTAGACTCTCTCTCTCTTGCTGGTGTCTGGCCTCAGGCAAGGTGGCCCCAGCCAGCTCTCTCTCTCATCTTCCTGGATCCTATTATCTGCTCCTGGCAGCCCAGAGATACAGCCAACTCATCCATGTATGCCCAGCCTGGCAGCAGTAGGGGCTATAGAAGCCAGAGCCCAGGTGGGGAAGGGTGGAGCTGGCTCTGCCTCTAGTTCTCCAGGTAGCCTTGGGCAGCCCTGCGTGCCCTCTAGGCCTCAACATCCCCATCCCTCATTTAAGGTGCTTGGACCACAGTGTCCCACGGCTGCCTGGTGGGGAACATGGTGGGGCAGAGCTGGCAAACAGAAAGGTCCCAGAAGCCCCCACCCAGCTTCCGACCAGCACTGCTGCTCAGCCTTCATCTGCTCCATTTACTAGGCTCCCAGGGAAGGGTTTTCTGGTGTTTTGAAGGCAGGTTCTGTTTCTTTAAAAAGATTTGAAAACCACTAGACTAGATGGCCTTGAACTACCTGGCAGCTCTTACGTTCTGGGGCTCTGAGCCTCTACAATTCTAAAGCCTAAGATTCCTAGAGTCCTAAATCCTACACTTCTGAAACTGCAAGATTCTAGGTTCTGGATTCTACAGTGTCCTGGGATTTATGCTGCCCTCTGCAAATCCACTAGGAAACACATTTCATGCAAACACAGGCTGGACCTTTGAGACACGAGGGATAGTAGGGGCTGCAGGGGGAGGGGTTTATCAGTCACAGGCCCAGGAGGGCTCCTCAAGGATCCACAGGAACAGGGTCCAGGGCAAGTTGAGCCTGAGAGAAGGTGGATCCCGGGAAGAGCCATGGCTCAGGGCCCTTGGTTTAAAGAGGAGTGAGCTCCATCCTCTGCTCAGGTCAACTGCACAATCCCATAAGCAGGGCAGACACCTTGGCTGAAGGTCTGCAGGAGGGTAGGGGTTCAAAGCCAGGTCACCTCTATGCCCTCCCTATTGAAACAGTCCCAGCAGGCATAGCTCCTTGGCACCAGGCACTGAGCGCCCCTCCCTGGATGGCAGCACCTGGCACCAGCCAGAACTGTACTCCAGCCATGCCATTCCAGGGCAGCCCCATCTGCTCAGTCTCTGGCTTCCCACCACCCAGCTCAGATCCATCTGTAGAGGCAATGCCCAGGCTGGCAGCCCTCCACACACCTGCAGGACAGCTGCCCTACCAGCTCTTAGCCACTATTCCTCTGTGCCACCAGGCCTCTAAGGGGTAGAAGCCACTGGTGGGACAGGGCACCGGCCTCACTCACCCCTTGCGGATGATGACAATGATGGCACCCAGGAGAAGGATGAGGACAGCAAGCCCCCCTGCACAGATGCCCAGGATAAGCCCCATCTCCTCCGATCTCTGGGACACCTCCAGGGGCCGCTTGCTTTCCTTGCAGGCAGCTGGGGAGAACAAAGCAGAACAAGGGATCAGAGGAAAGACAGGGACCATCAAGCCCCTCCTGTAGGTGGCTGTGCCCAAGGAACAAACTGGGCTGCACAAACCGCCCCACATCCTCAACATGTGTCCTGCCTTTTGAGCAAATCTACCTCCTCACCATCCCTGATACCTTCTGCACTTCCACGCCACAGTCCTCACTGATCCTTTGCCAGGAATAGCTTCCCTCGCTTCCCACTTTCTCAGATCCTCCCAGCTCTCAGTGGATAGGGGAGAGCAGACACCTGGGCTTCAGCCCCACCCTCTTGCCCTCCTGGGAGGTAACAGGGATTAGGAATTGTGTACCTAGGGCATGGTTAGTCCATCTCAGGATGGGGAACCAACCACATTCCCTGTCTGGAAGCAGGAAAGATACCTACAGCACAGGGCCCATGCTGACCTCACCTTCTCCCCCACCACAGGAAAGCCGGACAGATACGTAACCCAGAACCAGCACCCAGTACCCATCACCCCCAACGCCCAACTATAATGGCTCCTCTCCACAAGCCTGCTCCAGGCCCCTGCTGTCAGCCTGGGAGAAGGCGCCCTTGAGGTAGGGCACATGGAAACCCAGCAGCAAAGCCCCTCCTGGCCCCAGGACTGCCCAACCACCCTCCTCTACTCCCACAGCCCTAGGTCCTCAGGATCCACCTCCCCAGCGCTGGGCAGGTGAGAAACCTGCCGCTGAAAGGCTGCAGGAACTCAGCGGACTTACCTTTCCTGGCAATGCGGATGCAATTCAGCCGGGTCTCCTGGAGGCACAGATGGGGGTCTCAGCGTTGCTGAAGCCCCGACCTCTCCCTCCCCAGGGTGGGAACCTCAGACAGCGTTTCTTGGGCCTGTTCAGGGCTTTGTCTGGTGCTGATGGCATCAAGGGACACCCCACCCGAAGGCAGGCCTGGGGGGACCCTTGAGAGCGGGGCCTAGAGGGGAGGCACCTGCAGTGCCTTAGGAAAGGGGGATGAGATCGGAAGCAAAAGAGAAACAAACGTCATGGGGAAATGGGCGGGGCCTCGGACATCGGGGCGAGGCCTAGGGCCAGAGGTCCAGCTAGGAAGTCAGAAACCAGGCAAGAAACCAGGCAAGAAGCAGAGGAGGGAGGAGCCTGGAGGATAAGGTGGGGCTTCAGGGAGGAGGCGGGTCCTAGGCCTTAACACAGGAACGCTGGAATCTGAGATGGACTCCTCTGGGAAGAGAAGCATCTAAGATAGAAGGCAGGGCCTCAGGAAGGGGCAGAGACTAGACTGGGGACCTGGATAGAAAGGAGGAGCCTGGGAAAGAAGGCTCAGGAAGGGGGTAGTGCTCTGTGGGAAGGAGCCTGGGGTCAGGAGGGCTGGCTATGGGAGGGGTGGGACCATGGGGGAGGGGCTATGGGAGGAGGGACTATGGGACGGACTCTGGGAGGTGGGGCTGTGGGAGGCGGGGCCGTGGGGGTGGCTCTATGGGAGGTAAGGCTATTGGAGGTGGGGCAATGGGAGGTGGGCAAAAGGAGGCAGGGCTATGGGAGGGGCAAGGTTATGGGGGAGGAGCTGTGGGGCCAGGGCTATGGGAGGTGGGGCTACAGGAGGTAGGGCTATGGGGGGTGGGCTGTGGGAGGAGGAGCTATGGGAGGTGGGGCTACGGGAGGTGGGGCTATGGGAGGTGGAGCTATGGGAGGTGGAGCTATGGGAGGTGGGGCTATGGGAGGTGGGGCTATGGGAAGTGCCGGGCCTGGAGTCTGCGCTGGGCCTGCTCCAAGGTATCTCCTGTCTGCCATCCCCCACACCCAACCACGCCCACCATGACCCTGGCCGGTCCCTCACCCCCTTCAGGTGGCTTGCTGCCTGGAAGTAGATGAGATAGGCCTTCCTAGGCTCAAGTGGTGGGTTCCAGAAGCCTCGGTAGGTCTGGTTGTCACCCACGGTAAAGGGCATGGCCTCAGGTAGACTGCTGGCCGCCAGTTCGGCCCCGAAGTAGTGCACCAGGCCTCGGGCCAGCGCCGCCTCGAAGGTCAATGGCACTGGGAAGCAGTCCTGTCCACCTGGCTCCCGCCGCAGCCTCCGCGCCCGCTCCTCCTCCACAATCACCTGGTACACACTGGACAGGGAGGAGAGTGTACAGGGGATCACAGGCGGCCAGAGGACTGGGAGAGCCAGCTGGCAGTTAAAGGCATGCGCTTTGTGGTCAAGCCCTCCTGGGGACTAACTTCCACACACTGCTCCTTACTAGCTGGGCAAGTCCCCTAACCTCCCTGGGCCTCGGTTTCTTCCTCCATAAAATGGGAGTAATTGCAAGACTGTTCAGAAGATAGATGGGAAGAACAGGCAAGTTAAGCAAGCAGCCAGCACCTGTCAGCGGTTATTCCTGTTACTAATCCAGGCTAAGAGGATCGTGGACCCTGCTCAATATAACCAAGCCATAAGGCCCCAGCCTGCTTCCTCCATGAGTCCTCCTGTGTGTGTGACACAAGACCTGGGAAACCAAAGCTACTGAAAGCTCCCTTCTGGGACTCAGTAAATGACAGGGTTAACCAGATTCATTCATTCATTCATTCATTCATTCAGAAAGAGATGACTGAGCTCAGACTATGAGCCCTGTGCTATACACTAGGCATCTGGGCTTCCTAAAACTGACCTCTAGTAAGAGACAGTCATTTAGCAAACAAGGACACCCAACACTATGTCTCTAGCACCCTCCCAATGCCAAGGCAGCCTCTGATCAGCAAATCGGAGCCCTGCTGTCTCAGGATCCTGACTGCCCACTCTGGTTCGTGCTCCCTGGTCCCAGCTGTGTTTCTATTTTATCTCTTTACTAAATAGGTTTCTGCTATGAGCTCCTCCAAATCCTCTGCAGAACAAAGTGGAGAGTAAATAAGTGAATCCTGACAAATTTAAATATTTCCAGTTACAGTCTCGGTCACGTCTTGGCGTGTGACATCCCATACTGACAGCCTCTCCTTGGGGAAGCAGAAATGCCTTTTCCTTGCTCACCAGATGTTTCTTTGGAGCATCCAAGTTGTGGGGAATCATCCCAGAGTGTTGGACACCAGCCCATGGCTTGTCACTAGCCCATTATAAACACCAGTCCAAGCCCCTTTCAGCCTCCATTACCCCAGGCTAAGGTCAGGCCTCTCCTAGCCCTAAATCCCACCAGGAGGTAATCATTAACATTAGCCATGAACAAAGTGCATCTTAATCTAGAATAATCCCCATTGTGCAGATAAAGAAACGGAAGCTCAGGAAGGTAACGGGACATGCCCAGGGTCATGCAGCCATCTTGCCGCTCCCCTCCCACCAAGCCTGCCCCCACCTAGCCTTGCAATCATCATCCTGAGGGACCCTGACCAGTGCTGCTCACAGGATCCCTCAAGAGGACAAGAAAGAAAGGGTTCCCAACCCATCCCAGACTCAGCGGCATAAGGGCCCTGAGGCTCTAGCAACAGGCAAAAGGCCCTGCAGACCCCGTGACTTTTTCATGGGTCTTCCCTGAGGGTCTGGGAATCAGCCCAGGGCAGGATTTGCAGTGGCAAATACAGGGAAGACAAAGCAGAAGAGGAGAGGATACAGTGGGGAGTGAGGAGGTGAGGGACTGCCATGGTCACCCAGGCAGCCCACTCTCTTCCTGGGGAACTGACTAGGACCCTCACACCCCCCCACCTAAAGGCTGTCACCCTCTCCCAGAGCATGTACCTTCGTGGAAGGAAGGGGTGGACCAGAAGGGCAGGGAGGCTCTATAACTTCTAGAAAAGGTAGAGGCACAGCAGACAGACTTGGCTTCCAAATCCCAGCTCCACCACTTACTAGCTGTGTGGCCTTGAGGGCAAGTGATTCAGGCTCTCTGAGTCAGTTTCCCGATATGTAAAATGAAGGTAATAATACCCATGCCACAGGGCTGCCATGAGGATAAATGGCTTCTTGCAGATAAAGCCCCTAGCACGGGGTCTGGCTAACAGTACGTGCACACAGTTGCACAAACACCCTCACACTCTCACACACATGCACACTTATGTCTCCCATACACGCCTCTCACACACACTCACACCACACATCCCATGTCTTTATCACAAAGACACACCCAGGTTCACATCCCACGTACACACACACACACACACACAGTCTTGTCTCCAGCACCCTCTCCCAAGCAGAGGCAGCCACCACGGCACCAGCAAGCCCAGCTTCCTCTGGGGAGAGGAGGTGGAGAAGCCAAGCTCCTAGCCATTCCAGAGAGATGGCCCTATCTGGCTGGCTGCCCCAGCCTTCTAGAAAGCCCATATCTGTGCTTCCAGGAAAAGGCTGGGATGATATAAAGCCCCCAGAGTTTCACTTCTCCAAGGTGTCTGCGGAAAGGCCCCCTGGACAGGCCTGGACAGTCCCTTCTCCACGCTGGACCTATCCAGGGTCCTCCTGACAGTCACCATCTGAGACCCATGGCCTCAGAGGGGAGGGACTGCAGGCTTCTCGCCTGCCAAGCATCACAGAACAATCTCCTCCAGACACTCCAAGCCCTGCGTGGGAGACTGAGGGAGGAAAAGGGTGAGCTGGCCTGGGATGGGGCTCTGGGTCAGAGGAGGGGCCTCTTTCCTAAGGCCCTGGACTCCCACCCCTCCGTCCCTGCTTTCCCACCTGATGGGCGCACCGCGGCCCTGTGCCGGCCTCAGCAGCACGGTGATGGTGTTCTCAGACTCGCCCAGGGGTGACGGCATGTCGGCATAATCAAAGCTGGGAGCTGGAGAAGGGGACAGGGTCACAAGCTGGAGCTTGGCCACTGGACCAGGAAGACCAGGCTTCCAGCCTCCTTGACCACAGTCCTCAGATCTCCCCTACTTCAGCCTTAGCCTCTTTGTTCCTGCTGACATGACCTGAGCTACCCTGGCCCCTGACCTCAGGCACCAGCCCCAACCTCAATCTTCTGATTCCACTGACCAGTCTCCTGACTCCTCTGACTTCATCCTCCCTGAGCCTGACTTTAACTCCTAAATGGCATATTTATCTCAGCAGGGGCCCTCTGTAACTACCCCCAGGATGCCCCCCATTTCCCTTCTGCCCATGGAACCCTGGGATTCTGGGCCACCTCCGAAGAGGCTGGGCCGGGTCAGGTGGGGCTCACCAGAGATGTTAGTGGTTATCTCAGTGAGTGCCGCCTGGCCGAAGCCTTTGCCTGTGCGGGCCCGCACGGAGAATAGGTAGGTGGTGCCTGGGTGCAGGTTGGAGAAGACATGGTAGGTCTCATTGCGGAGCTTGGAGATGGTACGTCGTGGGCCTGGCACGTTCACTGCCGGGTCTGATGACTCGATGCTCTGGTAGCTGATCTGGGGGCAGGATTGGCAGGCAGGTGGGCACTGGATGGTCAGAGCATCCCTGACCAGCAGCCTCCACCCACCATGTTCCAGGGAAGTGAGAGATAAGGCTAAGCAAAGGAGACTATGGATGCCATCAAGCCAGGCTTCTAGTCATCTTCGCCTCTCCCTCCTGCCTTCAGGACCCTCCTCTAGAATACACAGGGCACAGACCTGGCCATAGTTGAAGAAACTATGACAATCACATCTGTCTTCCCATGCACCTCCTACTGTAGCAGCAGAGAGAAAGAGGGCCACCTCTCACCTTCCACCAGGGTCCCCCACTGTAATAGGGTCCCAAACCCACCTCATACTGGGTGATGAGACCATTGGGCTCCTGGGGCTCCTCCCACTTGAGGAAGATCATGTCCTCCAGTGGAGTGAAGGTCAGGGACTCGGCTGCAATCCCACTGGGCACTGCAAGGGAATGGCAGCAGGGGCCAGGGGAAAGTGGGCTTTGGTGCCAGACACCTGGGTTTAAATTCCAGCCTTGCCGCTCCTACCTGGTTCTCATGGACTATTCAGCCTCTCTGCACCTTACTTAACTCAGCTGTGAAGTGGGAATGATATAACCCCTCTCAAGCCAGGACTCAAATGATGTGATGTACATAAAGCCCCAAGGCAAACATCAGCAATTGCATATGGTTCAACCTATTACTAAGTACTCAAAATGGATAGCTGGCATTTTCATTACTGTGTAGGTTGCATTCAGGAAAGAAATACGTTTGAAGGCTCCAATTTTGTTCCAGTTGGGTAGTTTTCAGAAAATATGCACATGGGCCAGAGAAATGAAAACAGCAATTGCATTGCGGTATTGAGATTATGGGTGGAGATATTTTCTTGTCTAAAAATTTCTAATTACATAAATGACATGTTCAATGTAGAAAATCAAAATGAGCTTAAAGAAAATTAATGGCATCTACAATTGTATCACCCAGAGATACTGTTAACATTTTAGCATTAACACTTGCAGGCATGGCTTTGTTTTGTTTTCCTTGTGTAAATGTATACTGTTAATGGCAGGCACAGGAGTGTCATTTAGGAAGAGAATGATCTTTGCTTGGGAAAATACCTTGATAAACCACTATGGGGAAGCTGAAGTCCTAAGGCAGAGAAAAGCAGAAAGTAAAGAAGGAGCTGAATTTTGAATCTAGGCCAGTGCTGTGCAGAACAGAAAACTGTGCATGTGCGGCAGCAAGACAAAGCCATAAACCAAGGAGCTTAGTGGTAACTGGAATCTGTAGGAACCCAGGGAAAGGCTTTGGACCTGTGATAGCATTCGAGTGTAGCTCTTAAGAATGACAACTGGCTGGGCACGGTGGCTCACGCATGTAATCCCAGCACCTTTGGGAGGCCGAGGCAGGCGGATCACTTGAGGTCAGGAGTTCGAGACCAGCCTGGCCAACATGGTGAAACCCCCATCTCTACCAAAAATACAAAAAATTAGCCGGCGTAGTGGTAGGTGCCTATAATCCCAGTTACTCGACAGGCTGAGGTGGGAGAATCGCTGGAACCAGGAAGGCAGAGGTTGCAGTGAGTTGAGGTTGCACCACTGCTCTCCAGCCTGGGCAACAGAACAAGACTCCATCTCAAAAAAAAAAAAAAAAAAAAAAAAGAATGACAACTGTGAAGCCACATGGTCAGGTTAGAAAGCCAGGCTTTCTGTGACTTCTTCTATAAAATGGGAATAGAAATAAAATGGGAATAGAAATAGTAACCTACCACATAGGGTTGTCATGGGTATTAAATGCAGTAATATATCAAAACCATTCAGAATGGTGCTTGACATGTGCTAAGGGCTAAATATTAGTTTGACATATGTAGAACACTGCATTCAACAGCAACAGAATACATGTTCTTTTCAAATACACTGGAACATTTACCAAAATTTAACAATATGTTGGGCCATAAAGTAAAGATCAAATTTCACAAGATAAAATTTAGAGTATACACTCTGACTACAGTGGAATTAACCTAGAAATCAATAATAAAAAGACAATTAGAAAAGTCCCAATTGCTGGCCGGGTGCAGTGGCTCATGCCTATAATCTCCGCACTTTGCAGGGCCAAGGTGGGCAGATCACCTGAGGTCAGGAGTTCGAGACCAGCCTGGCCAACATGATGAAACCCTGTCTCTACTAAAAATACAAAAATTAGCCAGGCGTGGTGGCGGGCACCTGAAATCCCAGCTACTCAGGAGGCTGAGGCATGAGAATCACTTGAACCCAGAAGGCGGAGTTTGCAGTGAGCCGAGATTGCACCACTGCACTCCAGCCTGGGTGACAGAGTGAAACTGTGTCTCAAAAACAAACAAAAAAGGAAAAGTCCCAATTGCTTAGAAATTAAGCAACATAATTCTAAGTAACTCTTAAGTCAAAGCAGAAATTATAACAGAAATAACAGTTCAATTGTATAGACAACAAATTGAACTGAATGATAATGAAGATAGGAAATATCAAAACTTGTGGGACACAGCTAAAGCAGGACTTAGAGGAAAATGTGTAGCTTTAAACACGTATATTAGAAATGAAGAAGGGCTCAGTATTAATGATCTAAGAAACTTCTATCTCAAAAGGCAAACAGAACAGCAAATCAACTCCAAAGAAAGTATAACAAAGGAAATAAAAAATAGACAATAAAGAAAATCAAGTAAGCCAACAGTTGGTTCTTTGGAAAGATTAATTTATACAGTCTTCACAAGGGTAAACAAGAAAAAAGAAAACAGAAATTACCAATATCAGAAATGAAAAAGATGATATCACTATAGAGCCTATGGACATTAAATAAATATAAGAATATTGGCAAATGAAGTGGCTCATGCCTGTAATCCCAGCACTTTTGGAGGCCAAGGTGGGTGGATCACTTGAGCCCAGGAGTTCGAGACCAGCCTGGGCAACATGGCAAAACCCCGTCTCTACAAAAAATACAAAAAAATTAGCCAGGCATGGCAGTGCACGTCTATAGTCCCAGCTACTTGGGAGGCTGAGGTAGAGGGATCATTTGAGCCTGGGAGGTCGAGGCTGCAGTGAGCCATAATCATGACACTGCACTCCCACCTGGACAAAAGTGTGAGTCCCTGCCTCAAAAATAAATAAACTAGCTTGGCGTGGTGGTGCATGCCTGTAGTCCCAGCTCAGGAGGCTGAGGTGGGAGGATCGCTTGAGCCTGGGAGGAGGAGGCTGCAGCAAACTGAGATGGTGCCACTGTACTCCAGCCTGGGCAACAGAGCAAGACTCTGTCTCTAAATAAATAAAAAAAATTATAAACAACATTATCTCAAGAAATTTGACAATTTAGGTGTAATGAACAAATTCCTTAAAAAATACAGTCCATCTAAACTGATACAAGAATAAAAAAATCTGAATATCCCAATATCTATTTTAAAAACTAAAATTTACTAAAAACCTTGCCACAAAGAAAACTCTATGCCCAAATGGCTTCACTGCTGAATTCTTTCAAACACTTAAGGAAAGAAATTAGACCAATCTAACCCAAAGTCTTCCAGAGAAAAAATAGGAGCCATCACTACTTTGGTGTTATACAGTTGGTTTAATCCTAAGCAAAAAAAAAAAAAAAAATACCCTCAGTAAATTTCAGTCTCAGACATGGCGTATCTGTGGGAGGTACACAGGGCCCCGGGAATGGGGACTGAGACTCTTACCATCCTCATCCGTCTGGAAAGTGACCTCCTTGCCCTCTTTGCGCCCCTCAGGGTTAGTGAGGACAAGCCTCACGTGAACGTTCCGATAGGGCAGCAGGTTCTTGATGGTGTAGCGGCTGACACCTTGCTCTGTCTTCACACACTCTCGGATGGTCTGATTGTGGCTGCTGCCCAGGGTGTAGTGATAGCACAGCGACACAGTATAGGTGTGGCAACGCGTCACGTTGTAGCCCAGTGGTTCCCACTGCAGGGTCAGCTGGCGGGCCTGGATCTCAGCAAAAGCCAGGCCTTTGGGGGCCCTCATGGGCTCTGGAGAATGCAGGAAGCAGAGAGAAGAAGTTAGAAGAAATGGGAAGAGAAGAGGAAGAAGAACAGGGAGAGAAAGCATCAGTCAGCTGACTGAAATCATCCCTCCATTGCCCCCAAGAGCTCAGGGGACCCCTAGAACATCAAACAGGGAGTAAAAGTATGTGCTTTGGAGTCAGGCGGACTACATTTGAATCCTGGCTCTGCCACTTGCAGCTGGCAACTGCTGGCTGAATCACTTCACCCCTCTAATCCTTAGATTCCTCAACTACAAAATGAAAAGATAATAGGCCCTGCCTCATAGGATCATTGTAAGGTTTAAGGAAATACACACAAAGGATGCATGACAATGGCTAATATACAATAAGCCCTCAAAAATATTAGCTTTTTTTTTTTTTGACAGAGGCTCACTCTGTCACCCAGGATGGAGTGCAATGGCATGATCTAGGCTCACTGCAACCTCCGCCTCCCAGGTTCAAGCAATCCTTCCACCTCAGACTCCCAAGTAGCTGGGATTACAGGCGTACACCACCATGCCTGGCTAATTTTTGTATTTTTGGTAGAGACAGCGTTTCACATGTTGGCCAGGCTGGTCTTGAACTCCTGACCTCAAGTGATCCACCCACCTCAGCCTCCCAAAGTGCTTGGGTTACAGGTGTGAGCCACCGCACCCGGCCAATAATTTATTTTTAATAGCACAGTTCACCTCCTAATTCAAGATCACCCTGGACTACAACAGGCCAGTCTGAATCAAACTGTTGATATATTTTTCTTAAGGTATTAATTCCAAACTTGTTCTGAAACAATGTATAGTAATACATATAATATAATAACATACAGAAATCAGGGTAATGAGGGAAATGAGAGCCAAATAGTTAAATAAAGCCAGAGAATGACAGGGAAACAGAAACAGAAATACATGACATTAGGTCCTATGTGGAGGTCTAAAGATAAGGTTCAAATTCAGTGGTGGGTTCCCTGGCTGTCAAAGCAAAAAGGGAAACACAATCTATTATATAATGATAATGATAATAAAGGCAGTTAACATGTATTGGGGGTTTTGGATAGGCTGGGCATTGTTCTCGAGTCTTTAAAATGCTTTATCTCGACCAGGCATGGTGGCTCATGCCTATAATCCCAGCACTTTGGGAGGCCGAGGCAGGCGGATCACAAGGTCAGGAGTTCAAGCCCAGCCTGGCCAATATGGTGAAGCCCCGTCTCTACTAAAAAAAGAAAAATACAAAAAAATTAGCCAGGCGTGGTGGCGCAAGCCTGTGGTCCCAGCTGCTTGGGAGGCTGAGGCAGAGGAGTCTCTTGAACCTGGGAGGCAGAGGTTGCGGTGAGCTGAGATTGTGCCATTGCACTCTAGCCTGGGCAACAGAGCGAGACTCCATCTCAAAAAAAAACAAAAAATGCTTTATCTCATTTAATCCTTGTAATCTAGTGAGACAAGTGCTATTATTAGCCCTATCATACAGATATGAAAACAATGGCACAGAGAAATTCAGTAACTTGCCCACAGTCACAGATATGGTAAGTGGTGAAGCTGGGATCCAAACCTGGTCAGGCTGGCTCCGAAATCCATGCTCTTAACCACCACTCCCCACCTCCCCAATAGGAATTCACTGATGCCTCAGGAGAGAGCGAGCTACCCCAGCAGAAGGGAGGTGCATGTTATGTTTTACGGTTTCTTGATGACTCTATGGACCAGAATGCTATCCCCATCTTATAAATAAAGAAACTGGGCTGGGCACAGTGGCTCATGCCTGTAATCCCAACACTTTGGGAGGCCAAGGCAGGAGAATCGCTGGAGCCCAGGAGTTTGAGACCAGCCTGGGCAACACAACAAGACACAATCTCTACAAAAAATAAAAAGTTGGCCAGGCGTGGTGGCTCACACCTGTAATCCCAGCACTTTGGAAAGCCAAGGCAGGTGGATCACCTGAGGTCAGGAGTTTGAGACCAGCCTGGCCAACATGGAGAAGACCCATCTCTACTAAAAACGCAAAAATAAGCCGGGCATGGTGGCACATGCCTGTGGTCCCAGCTACTCAGGGAGCTGAAGCAGGAGTATTGCTTAAACCTGGGAGGTTGAGGCTGCAGTGAGCCATGATCGCACCACTGCACTCCAGCCTGGGCGACACAGTGAGACGCTGTCTCGAAAAAAAAGAAAAGAAAAGAAAAGAAAAGTCAAGGCTTCTGAAGCAAAGGCAAGATGGAGCCCAGGACTCAGCCCTTAGTCCTGCATCTGCATTGACCAGCTGTGTGATCTTGGGCAAATCTCTGGGCCTCAATTTCTGGATCAGTAAAATGAGGGAAGACACCAAGATTGCATCAAATGATCCTTTTCTCTCTTACACTCTGATTCCATGAAGTATAGTTTCATTACTCTCAAGTTCTGTGATCGCCTGCAAAGTGTCCCCAGCTAGAGGGACCTCGGCATCCCTTAATGAACAGGTGAGAAAGCACCGCTATACAATCTCTTAAGAAGATTAAGTACAACCCCTAGGAGCATTTTTTTTTTCTTTTTTTTTTTTTTTTGAGACAAGGTCTTGCTCTGTCATCCAAGCTGGAGTGCAGTGGCAGGATCATGGCTCATTGCAGCCTTGATCTCCCAGGCTCAAGTGATCCTCCTGCCTCAGTCCCCCAAGTAGCTGGCACTACAGGTGCGTACCACCAAGCCCAGCTAATTTTTGTATTTTTTGTAGAGATAGGGTCTTGCTGTGTTGCCCAGGCTCATCTCAAACTCCTGGGCTCAACTGATCCTCCTGCCTCTACCTCCCAAAGTACTGGGATTACAGGCTTGAGCCACCGCACCCAGCCCCTAGTGGCATTTTTTATGTGATTAATTTGTTCAGAATTCCCCTTATGAAGAAGATGCAAAGGAAAGCATTCGCCCAGGCTGCTCCTATCTTGGGAGTGCACCAGTAACACAGTTTTCAACACTGGCCCCATGTACGGCACAATACAAGTTTCTGTTTCCACCCAGAAGGTTTCCTTTCTTCCCTGGAATGCAGGCAAGCAGCATGTCTCCAGTTATACATGGAGCCATCGAAGAGAGATTTCAGCACTCACTAGGAACAAAGCCTGCCTCCTGACTGGCTCCCTTCTCCCCACAAGCAGGGACCACCCAAATCCCATCCCATATGGACACTGAGGGGCTGGCTGCCACTGCTCCCTGTATCCTGGGTACTGTGGGCTGCAAGCCCATTTACCACACTTAGGTTTTCTCTCCCATTCCTGGCCCGTAGAGATTTTTCTAATTTTTTTAATGTAGTTTTAAGCCATCATTCTTCTATGTTTGCGCCAGAGGAGGCAGATCTGGGGTGTGCTCACTTGCCATCTTTCCCAGAGGTCCTCGCGTTATTCTTCAACTCTCTGGCTGTGGTCCTGGCTGCCCTGTGTGCACTGTCCTGGGAGTCTACAAGAGCCGAGGTACTACTGCTTTATTTGCACTACTGGGAGTGGCTCTCTGTTCCCTGCAGCTCAGCTCACACCATCCCCACCCCCTGGAATGCAGCCCTGCATTCCTTTCCAGCCCCTAGGGCTTGGCAGAAGCATTCTGCTTCCTAGTCCTCCTGCAGCATTTGCAGAAGGGCAGGAGAAGTTCCATGTAAACGGGGGACGTATGCTGGGTAAAGACCACGGCAAACAGGACAGTAGTGTCCCATCCAAAAGGGGCAGCTACTGCTCACCTCTAGATGACTGCTGCCAGGCAGGACTACAGGTTCAGAGTTGCCAGATCCTCCCATTTTTCAAGAGGAGCCAGAAATTCCAATTTTTATGTGAAATCTCCAGATTTTTAAATACTGGCAACCTACTCAAGCTTCTTAAAATCACCTTACAGGGCCCAAGATAGCAACTTTGGAGGATGAAACTCCCAACTTCAGACTTAGGCATCTCATTCTTTGACAACTGTGCCACCTCCCATCCACCCAGGTAGACTGAGAGCTCTTTGAAAAGAAGGTCCACTTCTCTTGTTTCTTCCTGCCTACCCTGATCATATCTGGACAGATCCAGGGAGCTCAAATAGTTTGTTGACTACAGACTGATATGTTGATTGAGGGGTGTGAATCCATGAGTTTCTCCACGTTTCTAAAAACCATCTGGCACCCAGACACACTCTCTTCAACTGTCAACACACGCTGACAAAACAGAACTTGGGGACCTCAAAGCCCCATCCCTCTAAATTACACAGGGCTACAGGTCACTCCGAGATCAGAGGTCAAAATGCACATTAAAACAATGAGGATAACATTTAACAGCTGTTGAATTAGGCCACCATGTGTTGACTTTAGTAAGGCTAAACAAGATGCAATAACCCTGAAATGTTCAACTTTTTCTCATGGGAGGAGCTTTGGACTGGGATCTGGTACACCCAAGTTCACATCCTATCTCCACCCCTCATTAGTTCTTTTTTTTCTTTGTTTGTTTGTGTTTGTTTTTTTGAGACACAGTCTCACTGTCACCCAGGCTGGAGTGCAGTGGTGCTATCATTGGCTCACTGCAGTCTCAATCCTCCCACCTCACCTTCCTGAGTAGCTGGGACCACAGGCACGTGCCGCCTTGCACCTGGTTAATTTGTTTTGTATTTATTGTAGAGACGGGGTTTCACCATGTTGCCCCAGGCTGGTCTCAGTCTCCTGAGCTGAAGTGATCCACCTGCCTCAGTCTCCCAAAGTTCTGGGATTACAGGCATGAGCCACTGCACCTGGCCATAGTTCTGTGGCTTCAGGCAAGTTACTTAACCCCCTTTGAATGTTGATGTCAGGTTCCTCCACTAAAAAATGGAGATTATGGCTGGGTGCAGTAGCTCACGCCTGTAATCTCAGCATTTTGGGAAGCCAAGGCAGGATCGCTCAGGGGTTTGAGACCTTCATGGGCAACATAGTAGTGAGACCTCATCTCTACAAAAATATAAAAATTAGCCAGGCATGGTGGTGCGCGCCTGTAGTCCCAGCTACTTGGGAGGCTGAGGTGGGTGGATAGCTTCAGCCCTGGAGGTAGAGGAAGCGGTGAGCCAAGATCATGCCACTGCACTCCAGCCTGGGTGACAGAGTGAGACTCTGTCAAAAAAAAGAAACAAAAACAAACAAATGGAGAGTACGATGCCTACTTTAAAGAGCAAATGTGAGAGTTACATGAGATAATATGAGTCAAATTGCCCAGCCTACAGTCATTACCAGCCTACAGTCATTACCAGTCTATAGTAATTAATAAACATGTGTGCATTAACATGAGATACCAGTAGCAGTATAAATTAGCACAACAATTTTTTAAAGCAATATATTTAAAAGCCCTTTCTTCAACCACTCCTGACTCTTTATCCTAAAGAAATAACTCAGGGTTGGGGGAGAAGGGAAGAACTACAAGCGCTAGGTTTCTCAATATAGTATTATTTATCATTATAGAAGTCTGGAGGCAAACAGTCCAGCCAAATGGGGACATTCAATGGACTTCTAGAGTCAGTAAACATAATTATAAACAACATAACACATGTAACAACACCAAGCAAATGAAGCAGCATACGAAATGCTTTCTACATCCCAATGCAAGGGTGTAAAAATGTCTACTGCAGGCATATGGGCAGAGATGTGAAGAAGTCAGAAAAATTAAAACAGCTGTTGGGCTAGGATGATGAGCTTCGGAGTGCTTATTTTAAAAAATGCCTTTGCCTGATGCTATATTATTGTTTTTACAGTAAATAATATAGTGCGAGGGGAGTTTCATGGGGATGGAGGAGATGACAACACAGCTGGCCAACAGCAAAACAACTGCCGGCCAACGCGCCTAAGCAGGGAGGGGCCACGATGTCAACAAAGAGAAGCGTGTAATTCAGAAGGGCAGGGGGAGGTGTTTGCACCCTGTCTGCCAGGCCCCTGCCCCAGCTTCCGTCCTGGCCAGCCTATGAAAACTATTTCACAGTGCCCAGCACAAAGTGGGCATTCAGCCCATGATGGTGGCAGCAGCAGCTGCTGCTGCTGCTGTTAAAAACACTGGATTAGGCTGGATGCACTGGCTCCTGTCTGTAATCCCAGCACTTTGGGAGGCTGAAACAGGAGGATCCCTTGAAGCCAGGAGTTTAAGATCAGCCTGAGCAACAGAGTGAAACCCTGTCTCTACAAAAAAAAAAAATATATATATATATATATGTATATAAATTAGCTGGGCATGGTGGTGCAAGCCTGTAGCCCCAGCTGCTTAGGAGGCTGAAGCAAGAGGATCACTTGAGCCCAGGAGTTCAAGACTGCACGCAGTGAGCTATGATCATGCCACTGCACTCCAGCCCAGGTGACAGGGTGACACCCTGTCTCTAAAAACAAAATAAAACAAAACACTGGATGAGAAATCAAGAGATTCAAATTTTGATTCTAGCTCTGCCATGGACTCACTGTGTAGATTTGTACAAGTGGCTAAATCTCTAAATCTGAGTTTATTCATCTGTAAAATGGGAATAATCAACAGCCGTCATCATGAAACCTGGGTTCTTGACCCACTGTCTGATCACAGCCAAGTCTCTTCCCCTCTCTGGGTTTCAGCTTCCCCATCTGTACACTAAGGGGAGTGCAATAGAGATCCTCTGCGGAACCCTGTGCTATGATTCCTTTTATCCTAAGTGGCAAACCAGAACTGCCTTTGAAAGATTAAAAATACCATCATTTACTGGGTGCTTACTGTGTGTTAAGCGCTATACTTCACATGCATTTAATGCATTTCCCTGCAATTGTCTGCATTTAACCCAAAACACTGGAGGCTCCAAGGTTCAGGCTTTCCAACTCCTCTTTCTTCCATCTACATTTATTCCCTAAAAATCTAAGGACTGAATCGGGGATTCCCAACCTCAGCACTATGAACATTTTAGACTAGATAATTCTTTCTTATGTGGCTGTCTGTGCATTGTAGGATGTCTAGCAGCTTCCCTGGCCTCTATCCCTTTAGATGCCAGTAACACCCCATTGCCGCCACCCACCACCCAGTTGTGACAACCGTTATGTCCTCAGTCACTGTCAAATGTCTCCTAGGAGACAAAATTGCCCCTAGTTGAGAACCATCAGCGTAAAAGATCTCATCCAACCTCAGGGCTTTAGATGCCATCTATACCATCTCCACACTGATGACTTTCAAATTTCTATCTGCAGCCCGAACCTCTTCCCTGAACTCCACACTCATGTATCCATCTGCTGATGAATATCTCCACTTGAATGTCTAATGGGGATCTCAAAGTCAACATTTCCAACACAGAACTCCTGATCTATGACACCCACGTCAAATCAGCTGCCACCACAGTCCGCTCCAGGAAACGACAGCTCCATCGTTCCTGCTGCTCCAGCAAAACACCTTGGAGCCATCCTTGACTTCTATTTCCCTTTCTCTCATCCCATATTCAATCCATCAGCAAATGCAGTTAGCTCTGCCTTTAAAATAAACCCAGAATCTGACCACTTCTCCCCATCACCACCACTTCCACTCGGCTCCCAGCCATCACCACCTCTTAAGCAGATCATTGCAGTAGCCTCCTCCCTGGTCTCTGTGGCACCTTTGCCCTCCTGGAGAACGTTCTCCACAAAAGGGCCAGAGTGATCCTTTTAAACAAAAGTAGATGATGCTCACTCCTGCTCTCTAAACTCTTCAGTGGCTCCCCAGCTCTGTGTACAACGGCTCTAAGTCCCACATCTGCAGCTCAACTTCAGCCTCTTCTCCTGCCATCTCCCACTCAGTCACTAACACAGTGACACTGGTCTCCTGGATGCCCCTTGCACGTGCCAAGCATTCTCCAGCCTCCAGGCCTTTGTGCTGGCTGCTCAGTCGGGCTGGTGCTTGCTTCCCCCAGCAAGCCCCCAGCTCTCTGCATGGCTCAGTCCCTCACCTCCTTCAGACCTCTGCTCAAATGTCACCTTCCCTTGAGACTTTTAAAAGTATCAACCCTCCAGGCCCCACTCCCTGCTTTTCTTCTTCACGGCACTTATCACCATCTGACAGGCCATAAAGTCCTCCCTCGGTATATGCCAGGGATTGGTTCTAGGACCCCTACATATAACCGAATTCACACATATTCAAGTCCCATAGTTGGCCCTTCATATATACAGGCCCTAGAAACACTGGAGTTTTTTGTATTGCTGGTTTGTTTGTCTCTAGATAAGATCTTGATCTATCATCCAGGCTGGAGTGCAGTGTGAAATCTTAGCTCACTGCAGCCTTGATCTCCTGGGCTCCCGCAATCCTCCTGCCTCAGCCTCCTGAATAGCTGTGACTACAGGCACATGCCACCACATTCAGCTAATTATTGTTGCTGTTGTGTTGCAGAGACAGGGTTTTGCTATGTTGTCCAGGCTGGTCTCAAACTCCTTGCCTCAAGCATTCCTCCCATCTCAGCCTCCCAAAACACTGGGATAAAAGGTATAACCCACCATGCCCAGCCCGCAAATACCGTATTTTTGATGCATGTGTGAGTGAAAAAAAATCTATGTAAGTGGACCTGCCCAATTCAAACCTGTGATGTTCAAAGGTCAACTGTATACTTCACTTGTTTACTCATCTATTATCTATCTCCTCTTGCCAAAATGGGAGTTCCATGAAGAACTCACATGTTGGTGGCCTTTGTCTGTCCTGGTTATAGTCATATATCCCTAACAACCACAATAGCACCTCGCACGTAATAGGCACTCAATAAGCATTTGTTGAATAAATCTTCAAACTAACCCTATATGGTAAATGTTATTATTCCCATTTTGTAAAACAGGGGGACTGAAACTAAGAAAGGTTAAGTAACCTGACCCAGACCCCTTCACTAGAAAGCAATTCCTACTGGAACATTCTGACCCACCACTCAAGGGTCTCTCAAAGTGTGACATTAAACCAGATTTTAGACCTACCACCCAAGGAGTTCCCAAAGTGTGGCTTTAAACTGGATTTTAGATAATTCACAGATTGGCTTTTTAAAACACTTACGAATATTGATTAGCAACAAATAACATTGACCTAAACCTCACACTTTACCCAAAATAGATCATGAACTTAAATGTAAAATGTAAAACTATAACACTTTTAGAAAAAAAACAGGAGGCCAGGCACGGTGGCTCATGCCTGTAATCCCAGCACTTTGGGAGGCCGGATCACCTAAGGTCAGGAGTTCAAGACCAGCCTGACCAACCACCTCTACTAAAAATACAAAATTAGCCAGGCATGGTGGTATATGCCTGTAATCCCAGCTACTCAGGAGGCTGAAGCAGGAGAATCACTTGAACCCGGGAGGCAGAGATTGTGGTAAGCTGAGATCATGCCATTGCACTCCAGCCTGGGCAACAAGAGTGAAACTCCGTATCAAAAAAAAAACCCCAGGAGAAAATCTTTGGGAGACAGGGATAGGCAAGGAGTTCTTAGACTTTATACCAAAACCACAATTCATAAAAGGGAAATTTTATAAATTGAACCCCATCAAAATTGAAAATAGTTCTGTGAAAGTCCATATAAAGAGGGTGAAACGACAAGCTACTGGGAGGAAATATTTACAAACTCCACATTTAACAAAGGACTGATACCTAGAATGTACAAAAAACTCTCAATACTTAACAACAACAACAACAACAAAAAGAATAATCCAATTAGAAAATGTTCAAAGACATGAACAGACGATGCACCAAAGAGGATATACAGATGGCAAACAGCACATGAAAAGATGTTTGTCCAGGCGCCGTGGCTCATGTTTGTAATCCCAGCATTTTGGGAGGCTGAGGCAGGCAGAACACTTGAGGTCAGGAGTTCAAGACCAGCCTTGCCAACATGCTGAAACCCCATCTGTCCCAAAAATACAAAAATTAGCCAGTTGTGGTGGTGTGTGCCTGTAATCCCAGCTACTCGGGAGGCTGAGGCACAAGAATTGCTTGTACCTGGGAGGTGGAGGTTGCAGTGAGCTGAGATCATGCTGCTGCACTCCAGCCTGGGCAACAGAGTGAGATTCCATCTCAAAAAAAAAAAAAGAAAAGAAAAGATGTTCGACATCACTAGATGCTGAAGAAATGCAAATTAAGACCATGATGGGATATCACTACACACCTCTCAGGAAGTCCAAACTAAAAAATAGTGACAACACTAAATGCTGGCAAGGATGCAGAAAACTGGATCACTCATGCATTGTTGGTGAGAGTATAAAACAACACAGCCACTCTGGCAGTTTCTGATAAAACTAAACATGCAATCACCATATGACTCATTGATTGTACTCTTGAGCATTTATCCCAGAAAAATGAAAAGTTATGTTCATGCAAAAACCTCTGTATGAATGCTCACAGAAGCTTTACTTGTAATAATGAAAAAGTGGAACCAGCCCAGATGTCATTCAACAGGTGAATGGTTAAACAAACTGGCATTTCCACAGAATGGAATAAAAATAAAAAGCAATAAAAAGTAATAAACTACTGATATACACAACTTGGATGAAGGAAACTATGCTGAATGAAAGAAACCAATTCCAGTGCCAAGATAATTCAATAAGAATAGACTTTTCAACAAATGGTAATGAAGATCTACATACAAAAAGAACGAAGTTGGCCACGCATGCCTATAATCCTAGCACTTTGGGAGACTGAGCCAGGTGGATCACGTGACATCAGGAGTTTGAGACCAGCCCGGCCAACATGGTGAAACCCTGTCTCTACCAAAAATATAAAAATTAGCTGGGCATGGTGGCACGTGCCTGTAATCCCAGCTACTCAGGAGGCTGAGGCAGGAGAATCGCTTGAACCTGGGAGGTGGAGGTTGCAGTGAGCCGAGATTGCGCCATTACACTCCAGCCTGGGCGACAAGGGTGAAACTCTGTCTCAAAAAAAAAAAAAAGAATGAGGTTGGATCCCTACCTCACACCACATTTGAAAAATTAACTCAAAGTGGATCAAAGACCTGAATGTAATAGCTGAAACTATAAAACTATTAGAAAAAAAACACAGGAGTAAATCTTCATGACTGTGGATTAGGCAATGGTTTCTTAGGGATGACATCAAAAGCACAAACAACAAAAGAAAAAAATAGATAAATTGAAAACTTTCGTGCTTCAAAAAAAAACTATCAAGAAAAGGAAAATATAATCCACAGAATGGGAGAAAGTATTTCCAAACATAAACATCTGATAAGCATCTAGTGTCCAGAATATATAAATAACTCCTTTTTTTTTGAGACAGAGTCTCAGTCTGTCACCCAGGCTGGAGTGCAGTGGCACCATCTCAGCTCACTGTAATGTCCACCTCCTGGGTTCAAGCGATTCTCGTGCCTCAGCCTCCTGAGTAGCTGGGACAACAGCCCACCACCACACCTGGCTAATTTTTGTATTTTTAGTAGAGGCTGGGTTTCATCATGTTGGCTAGGCTGGTCTCGAACTCCTGGCCTCAAGTGATCTGCCCTCCTCAGCCCCCACAAAGTGCTGGGATTACAGGCGTGAGCCACCACCATGCCCGGCCTACTCAGAATATATAAATAATCTTACAACTCAATAATAAAAAGACAAATAACCCAACTTAAAAACTGGTCATTTTCAACACTCTGAAGACATTTCTACAAAGAAGAAGATATAGAAATGGTCAATAAGCACATGAAAAAATGCTCAATATCATTAGCCATCAGGGTAATGCAAATCAAAATCACAATGAGATACCATTTCATATATACTAGAGTGCTTATAAGAAGACAGATAATAACAAGTGGTGACAAGGATGCAGAGAAACTAGAACCCTCATAGACAAGTAGTGGAAATTTAAAGTGGTACAGCTGCTTTGGAAAACAGTCCAGCAGTTCCTCAATGAATAAACAGAGATATGATATATATGGTACATAAGAAAAATGAAAATATATATCAATATAAAAACCTGTACACAAATATAGCAATACTGTTCATAATAGCCGAAAAGTGTAAACAACCCCAATTTCCATCAACTGATGAATGACAAATAAAATGTGATATATTTGTATAATGGAATATTATTAAGCAATAAAAAAGAATGGAGTATTGATACATGCTACAATGAGGATAAACCTTGAAAACATCATGTTAAATGGAAGAAGGGTCAGGTGCAGTGGCTCACGCCTGTAATCCCAGCACTTTGGGAGGCTAAGGCAGGCGGATCACCTCATGTCAGGAATTCGAGACCAGCCTGGCCAACATGGCCAAACCCCATCTCTACTAAAAATACGAAAATTAGCCAGGCGTGGTGGCGGGCGCCTGTAGTCTCAGCTACTCAGGAGGCTGAGGCAGGAGAATCCCTTGATCCCAGGAGGTGGAGGTTGCAGTGAACCGAGATCACGCCACTGCACTCCAGCCTGGCAACAGAGTGAAACTCCGTCTTAATAATAAATAAATAAATAATAAAATAAATGGAAGAAGCCAGTCACAAAAGATTATATATTATATGATTCCATTTATGTGAAATGTCCACAGAGAGGCAAATCCATAGGGACAGAAAGGAAATTAGTGGTTGCCTAGGGCTAGAGGTGTGCGAGTGAAATGGGGATGACTGCTAAAGAGTACAAAATTTCCTTCTGAGGTGATGAAAATGTTCCAAAATTGATTAATGGTTAATGGTTGACTCAATTAATTAATTGAGTTAATGGTTGTGTAACTCTGTCAATACAGTAGTCCCCCCATATCCGCAGGGGACACATTCCAAGACCCCTAGTGGATGCCTTAAACCACAGAGAGTTCCGAACCCTAGATAAACTATGTTTTTCCTATACATACACACCTATGATAAAGTTTAATTTCTACATTAGGCACAGTAAGAGGCTCACAACAATAACTAATAATAAAATAGAACAATTACAACACCACACTATAATAAAAGTTATACAAATGTGGTCTGTCTCTCTCTCTCAAAATATCTTATTGTATTGTACTCACCTTTTCAAGCCTCAAGTTGACCACAGGTAACTAAAACCATAGAAGGAGAAACCTCAGATACACGGGGACTACTGTATACTAAAAACCACTGAACTGTACATTTTAAGGATTGAATTGTATGAGATGTGGATTATATTGCAATAAAGCTGTTATCCAAAAAAAGCCAATTCTAGAGGTTACATACTCTGATTTCATTCATATAATATTTTTGAAACAACAAAATTTTAGAAAGGACAGATCAGTGACTACCAAAAGTTGGGGAGTAGAGGAAGAAAGGGAGGTGAATGTGGTTATAAAAGAGTCCTTAAGGGGATTGAGCTATTCAGTATTTTGACTGTAGTGGTGAATACACAAACCTACACATGTGATAAATTGTGCAGAACTACATACACATATACACACACACAAACAAGTACAAGCAAAACCAGAAAAGTCTGAATAAGATCTGTGGTTTGTATCAATGTGAATATCTTGACTGTGATATTATGCTATAGTTTTGCAACATGTTACCACTGCAGAAAATAGGGTGACTTGCGCAGAGAATCTTTCTGTATTTTTTTTTACAACTGCATGTGACTCTACATTTATCTTAGTAAGTCCATTAAAAAAACACACTAAGCCAGGCACGGTGGCTCACGCCTATAATCTTAGCACTTTGGAAGGCCGAGGCGGGTGGATCACCTGAGGTCAGGAGTTTGTGACCAGCCTGGCCAACCTGGTGAAACTCTGTCTCCAGTAAAAATACAAAAATTAGCCAGGCATGGTGGCGCATGCCTGTAATCCCAGCTACTCGGGAGGCTGAGGCAGGAGAATCACTTGAACCCAGGAGGCGGAGGTTGCAGTGAACCAAGATCACGCCACTGTGCTCCAGCCTGGGTGACAGAGCAAAACTCTGTCTCAAAAGGAAAAATAATAACAACAACAATACTAAAGTCACAAAAAGAAAAACCTGTTGTGTTCTCAATTTCTCTTCTGATTAAACAAAAAAGACCCTCATCTGGCACAGGTGTACCATCCTCCAACAGCTGCTTTGCCCTTTTTAACAAGGAAGAGCAGACCTCAGGCTCAACACCCAGACAAGAGAAACCAGCTAGAATGTATAATATACTTGTATTTGATGGTATTTAGTTGCTTATTTTATCTAGATGTAGAATTAAGAACACAGATTCTGGAGTCAGCCAGTCAAGAGTTCCAATCCCATCTCTGCCACTTACTAGCTGTGTGCTCTTGGGCCAGTCACTTAACATCTCTGTACCTCAGTCACATCTAAAATGGGTACGACAAGAGCACCTACATCGTGGTGGTGTTGTAAGTTTTAAATCTATAAATATGGGTTTGTGTGTGTGTCTACACACAGATATGTTTAAGTGCCTGACACAAAGTAAAGTATTAGCTATCATTATCTTTACCATAACAAGGGTTGAGGAAAAATCACAATGTTTTAGAAAGGTTTACAAGCACAGGCCACGCTACCTCTCGAATGCGCCCCTCCAGAGCCCTGGGCCCACCAGAGACTGAGGCCAGGGGTAGCGGCTGCACCCACCTGCGCATTTGGTGCGGCTGATGAGGGGTGGCCCAGGGCGGCCAGTGCCGCCGTCTCCGGGACGCGTGAGCAGCACGCTGATCTCATACTCTGTGTCGGGGTCGAGGTGCCACAGCTTGTAGGTCTGCAGGCTGACGGCGTGCACCTCAGCCCAGGGCCCGCGCGCCATGCGGTACTCAATCTCCTTGCGCACGATCGGCCCGTCGCCAATGATGGAGTTGGTGTTTAGCTGGATGATGAGGTAGGTGGGGCCAGCACGCAGCAGCTGTGGGGGCGCGATGGGAGTTGGGGGCTCTGCGAGGAGATGGGGGAGAGGCGAGGCGGACCGATGCTGCTGTGAGACCCCAGGACCCAACTCTGAGTTCCACCCCACCCAAATCCCTCTCCGTCCTCCTAGGGCCTCTCACGCTGCTACCAAGCCCTCAACCAGACCCGCTCTCCTACCCCCACTAAATCCCGGGCCCTAAGGGGCACCTGGCTCCAAAGGCTGACCCCGCCCTCGCCCATCAGCCCACAACCCCTCTCTCAGGCCCCTCCTAATCCCCCAAATCCTCGCCTCCTGGAGCGGACCGCAGGCCAGCTAGGATCAACACAGAAGTCACACAGCCAGAACCCCACCCCTCTTTAGGCTCTCACCTTGACCCTGTCCGTCCCCCTCGAAGCCAGCCCCGACCCCTAGATCAGATCTCATCCCGGCTGGGCCACTGCCATTTCCACAGGCCCATCTTCAGATAGCGCCCCAGCGACACCCTGCCGGCCCCACCCCCTACGGCCACGCCCCCGGGCAGAGCCCGCCCCCGCCGCCGGCCCCGCCCCTCGAGGGTGAGGTCCCGGCGCTCCCCGGCGTCCACCAGCTGACCCTTGACGATGAGCTCCGCGAAGTTAGAGACGCCCGCGCCGCGCGGGGCCTGGGACACACAGCGGTACAGGTCCTGCTCGGCGCGGCTCACGGCAGCCAGCGGGAAAGTGGCCAGGAAGCGCCGGTGGCTGATGTGCCGCACGCCCGCCGCCGGCACCAGCGCCCCGCTCTGCCGCTGCAGGGAAGAGAGTGAGGGGGTCAGGGGCGCCTCGGAGCGAGGGGTCCCGATCTCGCTCTGACCCGAGCCCCATTTAGCCGTCCCTACTACACCGCGCGGACATAGGTTCCTGGAGCCGCGCTCTAACCTGGGGGAATGGGGGACCCAAGAGAGCGCAGAGCAGAGCTAGGGGAGGGCCGGGACGCTGTGCGCGGTGCTGGAGTATGAAACAGGGACTCAGCAATCTGCGGGGAGTCAGGGCCAGAAGCAGCCACCAACCCCCTCCCACCCCGCCCCCAGCCAAGATCACCGCTCCCGCTCACTTGCAAGAGGAAGCGTTCGGCCTCGGCCGCTCTGCCCGCGGCCATGCACTGGAACGACGCGTTCTGGCCCGCGTTGACCTCCACGTCGCCCAGGCGGGAGAAGTGTGGGGCCTTTGCTGCGGGGTTAGAGCTGCATCGTGAGCTGGGCCTGCGCCCCCTGCAGGCAGGAGCCGCGGCCGCCCACACCCCTTACCCCTGCGCCCCCAGTGGGCTGGGACTCACCGCAGGGGTAGCTGAGAAGCAGGATGTCATCTAGGCCCATGTAGCCCCTGCGGTCTGGGGAGATGAGGGCCTCAAACAGCACCTGGGGGAGGCGGGAGGGCCCCAATCATACTGATATTCCTCCAGCCTTGCCTGGGGAGGTGCCCACTTTCAGCTCGGCCTCAGCCTCCTCTGCCTCAACTAGCAGAGGTCAGCCCCGCTCACACTGACCCTCCCTCCCAAGCCAGCTAGTTGTGGGTGGGGTCCCAGCGCCCATAGTGAACAAGGTGGAGGCCAGTTTCCATCCAAATCCTGGACAGTTACCCTCAAGCAGCCAGACAGAGTTTCCAGGTCAGCACTGTTCCAACTCACCCTTGACCTGGGCCACAGGCTATTCCTAGGAACAATGACCTCAGATGCTGAACCCAGACTGGCCCCAGACTGACCCCTGGCCTTGACCACAGGTTGCCTCTGATACTGAATGCAGACACATTCTAACTTCAGCCACTCATCTACTCCAACCTCAATTTGACATCCATCTGCCCCACCTCCAGGCACAGGCTGAACGCTGACTGAACCCAGCCCACCTGATATTCATTGGGCCAGAAAGTGCTGACAGCCAGCTCAGCCTGGTGCCACTGACGGCCGTGGGATCCAGTCATATTCCACACAGCACTGCCCAGGGGGCCCCCATTAACGCGCACGTAGACGCCCAGGGTGCCCGGGCTGTGCCCGTCCCGGCTGTACAGGAAGTAGCTGAACTGCACACAGTGGGTATCATTCTCGCTCAGGCTCTGGAAGATGACATGGGCTCGCTGGCCTGGGGCATGCTGGGAAGTGTTGACCATCAAGTAGGAGCCTGGAAAGAGAGGAGGAAGAGGCAGGAGATGAGGAGACCTCAGGGGAGGGACAGGGCCAGGGCAAGGGGAGCACTGAGGAGGACTCCAGGCATCGGGACCCACCAGGAGTCAGGGATTCTGAGTTCTGGCCCCAGCTCCACCTCCCTGGGTGAGTCCCTTCACTTCCTAGCATCTGTTTCCCACAGGAGACCTGGAGCAGTAAAAAACACACAAACCTGACTTTGTCAAAACCATTTAAAGGCTGGGCGCGGTGGCTCACGCCTATAATCCCAACACTTTGGGAGGCTGAGGTGGGTGAATCACCTGAGGTCAGCAGTTCGAGACCAGCCTGACCAATATGGTAAAACCCTGTCTCTACTAAAAAAACAAAAATTAGCAGGGTGTGGTAGCATGTGCCTGTAGTCCCAGCTACTCGGGAGGCTGAAACAGGAGAATTGCTTGAACCTGGGAGGCAGAGGTTGCAGTGAGCCAAGATCACGCCACTGCACTCCAGCCTGGGTGACAGAGCAAGACTCGGTCTCAAAAAGAAAAAAAAAAAAATTATGGCTCCTTACAATCTACAGGTCACAATGCCCATGCCCAGCCTAACCACAGCTTTCCCCATGTTCTGAGCTATCCCTAGAGACAGGGACTAGGTCATTCATCCCTGGAGTCAAGAGCTTGGCACACAACAGTCCCTCAAAGGCCACCCCTTCCAAAGCCCTCCCTCTGCCTCCCACCCTGGGCTTCTCTCCTGCCCCCTGGGTCATTACTAAAGTGCCTGTGTGTCTCCCACCAGGCTGTGAGGCCTCAGGACGCAAGCTGAATGAATATGTAGAACAGAGATTGAATGAAAGGATTCCAACTTCCCTTCCAGCCCCCATCCCTGAGTCTAAATTCCTGGGATACAAATCCCCTTGACTTCCAACCTGGAGAAAGGCAGCCTGTCCCTTCCCCAGAGACCCAGGCTGGGTACTGGTGGAGTAGAAGTGGACTAGGCTGGCTGAGGACCTGGCGGGGGGATTTGGGCTTCCCAAAGGGCACCCGAAACCACCCAGCGCTGCCTCCTCCCGGGCTTGGCTGCCAGCCAACACAAGCTCACTCAGATCCCCGCTCCAGGAGGGCTCCCCAGGGACTCTGCTGGAGGCGATCTCATTCATCTCTGTAAGCTAGAAGCCCTATGGAGGTGGCTCCTGGATCAGTCCCAGCAGGGCAGTAGTAAACTAAACTCAAGTCCCCATCCCCACCCAGGAAGGGGCACTTCCCAACCCCCAACACACTCCCTCTTAGCCCACTCATGCTACTTCTCTCTCCTCTCCCTGCGAGCAGCTGTGTGCATCTTTCTCCCTCTTCCAATCTGACACTTTGTTCTTTCCTCCTCCTCCTGCTCCCTCTGCCTCCCCCTCGGCTCACTGCATCCCTCCCCTTCTCTTTCATTTACTCCCTTTGTCCCTGTCGCTCTTCCTTCTCCTCTCTCCATCTCTGAGTGTGAATCTCCCTCCTTTCTTCTCCCTCCACCACCAGCTCCCATTCCTAGAATGTGAGAACCAGGAGGACAAAGACTGTCCATCTGGCTCACCACCACATCCTCAAAACCTAGCACAAGGCTCACACTAATTGCTAAATTCCCCTCTCCTCTTTCTCACTGGGTATGTCTCTGCTTGCACGTGACAAGAGAGGCAGTGTGCACTCAGGGTGGTCAGTACTATAAGAGGTGAATTCCAATCAGCTGCCTTGTACCTGACTGCCAACCATGTATCAGACTGAGGCTGGGCCCTGGGAATATGGAGAGGCCCACACGAGGTCCCTGCCATGGTGGGTACCTTTACAGATTATTTTCAGAGAAGGCAAACTGTGATACCCACTAACACCTGCAGAGGCAGAGATAAGTGCCCCAGGAAGGGCACAGTGTAAGCAAATGCACAGAAGGGGAGGCGGGGCAAGCCATGAGAGTCTGCAGGAGGCGCCTGTGCCAGGTCATGAAGGTCTTCTCTCCTAGTGGCTTCAAGTCCTGGCCCCACCACTGAGAATCTTTGCTGCCCCTCCCTGACAACAGATGCAATCTCAGCCATGATGTGAGCTAGGCAGTAAACACCCTGGGCACTAGTGTGATGGGGCAAAGGGAGTGGGCTTCAGGCTGTGGAATTTCAGGATTCACTCAGAAAGCCCATTTGATACCCACACTATGTCCTCTGACACAGCCCTTATCGGTAATAAAGTTGACAATTTGGCCTTTATTTGTCTCATTCCTTTTTAATTCCCAGTTGATCCTGCATCCAGTGAAGAGCAGTACTAGTAATCAGGGCCCCCAAAGACCCTCAACCATAGCAATTAAATAACTGACCCCTGCATGCCACCCCTGTGCTCTGTACTTTATATGCATCATCTCATGACCCTCTGAAATGGAGTCCTGTTTGCCTCATTTTACAGTGAAGACAATGGAGGCTCAGAGACGTTAAGTGACACTGCTGGTAAAGTGACTGGAGACAGGGTTTGAGCCCAGGTCTTTGTGACTCTGGAATGAGTGTTCTAGGGGCCATGATGAAAGCAGGAAGTCAGTACTAGAATCCATATTATTAGTCTCCTGACTCCCAGTCCAGAGCTCAGGATGACAAAGGTGCCCCATCTTGAAATAGGAACACAGCAAGGTAGAAGTCGAGAAGGATCTGGGACTTCCAGGAAGAAGAGGGCAGAGGAAGGAAGGTTTTATACACATCTAGTCCCAGTGTTACTGCTCTTTCAGCATCTTCAAGTCCTGGAGAGACCAGGATTCAGGGGCTCTTTGGGAGAAAAGAATCTCTGAAGACAGCCTCCCAAAGATGGAGGATTTAGGAAGAACTGAGAATCGGAGTGGGCTGGACCCTGAGCTAGGCAGCAAGGGGAGTAATTGGAAGTGAGTTTTAGCTCACAGCCATGAGGGCCTGCACTCATTTTATACACGAAACTAGCTGACATGCACAATTAGACAGTGTCCAGAGAAAGCCACATTCAGTGTCACGTATGTCATTATAGATGCAAATGTAGATGGGGCCCAGATAGGTTAAGTAATGTGCCCAAGGTCACACAGCAGGTGGGTAGAAGTGCCTCTGGAAGGAGAAGAAGGGGTAATGGCGATGGAGAGTAGACTTACCGTGGGGCAGGTCCGCAGGTGCCCGGGTGCCAGGGTGGATTCGCACTTGCTCCCACTGGAAGTCATCGTACTGGGCCTGGCTATACTCGCAGGGCACTGCTGGGTCACTTGCCTCCTCGAACGTGCAGCCAGCTGTGAGAGCAGGGCCTGGTTAGCCCAGGCTAAGGCAGGGCTGCTGGCCAGGAGGGCTCCTGGAGGGTAGCCCCACTCTCCCTTCTACCCAGGCCCACCTGCCCTCCTCCCTCTCTTCAGGCCCTTCCCCACACTGCTCCCTCCCTCTAGCAAAATTCTCCCTCCTCCACCCTCTCCCTCTACCAAGGTCCCCTCCCAATACCAAGATGTCCCTACACTGCCAACTCCCCCATTACTTCCCAGGACCCCCCAACCACCACTGGCTCAGTCATCCATCAAAGACCCTCCTCAAAAACTAGTTATCAGGATTGCTATATTATTGGAACTTCACAACAACCCATAAGATCAGGAATAGAATCATCTCCACTTTGTGGATAAGGAAACTGAGACCCCAAAAGGCTGAGTGACTTCATTAGGGTCACACAGGTCACTGGTGATGGAGGTGGGGTTTGAACTGAGATCTCCGGATTGTTACTCAGTGTTCTGTCACCTGCCCCTCTATCTTCCCATAGAGGACAGACAGTGGGCCCTGGGCCTGGCAGGACCATGCATGCCATAATCCAGCCCAATGAGATCTCCTTTAAAAACAACAGTTGCCGCCAATCCACTCAAGCCGGGCATGATGCTAAATGGCGTAAGTACAGAGCCTCGTTCAGGCCACGCATTCTGAGTCAGGCACCACTATTTTTCCTACTTGACAGATGTTGATGGGATTCAGTCATTGCCCAAAGTCGGCCAAATTAGGTCTCTGCCTGCAGGAATGTGACATGCAAAAGCACAGTCATGTGTGGACTAGGCACATGTATGACTAGATGAAGCAACTTCCCATGATTTGCAACCAGTACTAACAGTTTAAATGAGAAAGAGGGGAGGAAGTGAGGATTGAAATACATGTGAGTCCTTTGGTTGGTAATGAGGTCCATATATCTTAGTGAGTTCATCAAAGGCCTGAGCTGGTTGCCTGATAAACCTGAGAACACTATTGGTTCAGAAAGGAATTGCAAGCTTCTCCCTGGCACTCACTCCCAAACCTTAGTGTTTGGAGCCCCATCAGGAGCCTGAGGCATCAGAAACCCAGGAAAATGCCCAAGTAAGTGGCGAGGAAGCAAGCGCAAACCATGCCAGACCCTGTCCTGGGTGCCTGCCAGCCACTGGTACTCCTCCCGATTTGACAGGTGACGTGACTGAGGATCTGAGGAGTGAAGGGATTTGTCCACAGCACCACGTGGTGGATCAATGAGGAGGCTTTGGCATCACAGACTTGGGATCGAATCTTGACTGCAATTTGCCAAACCTTGTGACCAGGGGCAGGTGGCTTCTCTTTCTGAGCCTCTGTTTCCCTATCTGCACATAGGCTTGTTGAGGATTTGATGTAGTGGCCCACTTAGCACAACGCCTAGCATACTTAAGCACTCAGGAAATAGCAGCTCTTATATGTACCATGCAAGTCTACTAGGGAACAGAGGTGGGATTTGAATCCATGTGGGTCAGATGATGAAGTCAAAGCTTCCCACCAAAAGAGGTTTCGATACCAGAAGGAGCAGACCTGAGCTGCTTCCCAATCTCAAGAAGAAGAGGGAGAGGTATAGATAGTTGTGATATTTACACATATTTGGTTAGTGCAAAAGTAATTGCAGTTTTTGCCATTTTTTTAAAGTAATGGCAAAAACAGCAATTACTTTTGCACAACCTAATACATATTTATTTATATATATAAAACCCTTTGTACAGTCTTATGTTATAATGTTGGACACTTTAGGCCTCAGAAACAGGCCTCAGGAAACAAAATTTCTCTCTGACCTATTCCTGTCCTCCTTTCACCTGTCCAAGGCAGGGCTCTAATCTAATCATGGGTCATTCCAGAGAGGGTCCTGCCCCATACCCTAGAGGAAGGAATGCCACGGAAAGGCCAAGTAAAGTCTAAGCAGACAGGCCTTGCTGGGTTTAGATCAGGTGCTTTATGTGCAATCACATTTGTCCATCATGCTTATGTAAGGAAACCTCCGTAAATACCCAAAAGGACAGGGTTCGGAGAGCTTCCAGACAGCTGAACACATGGAGCTTCTTGGAAGATGGTGGGTCCAGAAAGGGCAAGGAAGCTCCATGTCCCTTCTCCCATACCTCACCCTATGCATCTCTTCATCTGTATCCTTTGCAATATCCTTTATAATTAACCAGTTAATGTGTTTCCCTGAGTTCTGTGAGCTGCTCCAGCAAATTAATCAAACTCAAAGAGGGGGTCGTGGGAACCCCAACCTGCAGCGGGTCGGCCAGAAGTTCTGGAGGCCCAGACTTGCGACTGGTGTCTGGAGGAGGAGGCAGTCATGGGGACTGAGCCCTCAACCCATGGGATCTGACTCTTGTGCTAGAACTGAATTGGAGGACACCCACCTGGTGTCTGCTACAGAATTAATTGCTTGCTTGGTGGTGGGGAGAAGCCCCCACACATTTGGTCACAGAGGCCTCCTGTGTTGATGACTGCTGCTGTGGTGGTGTGAGGGCAGAGGAAAAACACCGTTTGAGAGAGCTTTTCCCAAACAACAACACCTGGGGAGTGAGTGCTATGTCACAGGCCCAGTGCTAGGCATCTTCACACGCAGCAAGCGACTTCACTTTTAGGAGGCTCTACTGTTTCATCTGCAGCTGCAACTCCTCTAGGCGGTGATGCGGATGATGTGAAGTAGCACATGAAAAACACACCCAGGCCAGGCGCGGTGGCTCACACCTGTAATCCCAACACTTTGGGAAGCCGAGGCAGGCAGATCGCCTGAGGTCAGGAGTTCAAGACCAGCCTGGCCAACATGATGAAACCCCATCTCTACTAAAAATTAAAAAATTAGCTGGGTGTGGTGGCGCATGCCTATAGTCCCAGCTACTTGGGAGGCAGAAATAGAAGAATCACTTGAACCCAGCAGGCAGAGGTTGCAGTGAGCTGAGATGGTACCCCTGCACTCCAGCCAGGGTGACAGAGTGTGACTCTGTCTCAAAAAAAAAAAAAAAAGAAAGAAAGAAAAAAGAAAAACACACCCAGAAGAGCCAGGCACAAAGGGGCTCCTCACTGCTGGGGGCTCCCGGTCTTCTCCTGAAATGGTGAGACGTGGGTGTGAGGATGGCACCAACCAGTTGGGATGAAGTAACAGAAGACTCTTTCCAGAGCTGAGGCAGGACCTTGGCTGAGCTCTTTGGCTCTTTGTTTGAAAATCCCTGGTCAGCATCATACCCTATTGCCTGTAGGAGGTGGGTATTAACCCCATCTGTACCTGGAGGGCCTCAGCTTCCCCTGTAGAAAAAGACCCACAGTGCAGCAGAGAGAAAGAACATGGCAAGTACAGAGAGAGAGCATGGTGGTCAGGGAGGACTTCCTGGAGGAGGAGGCCAGCTGACTTCAGCTTGAGCTGGGTCTGCCCTAAGGCTCTTAGCCAAGGCCTCCTTGAGGTAGAGGGGTTGCCAGAAAGGGAAGCCCAGGATCTAAAGCCCTGGATGGGGCTCAGGCCTTTCCTGTTCCTTCACAAGTAACAAAGCCGCTGCCCTGATGTCTCACTCACCACCCTGGGGAGAGCCTGGGAGTGCCAGCCCCTTGGCTTCCTCTTGTTCATCCTGAGCCAGGCCACACGAACGGCCAGGACTCCCAGACTGACTAACCTGGTCAGAGTGACACCCAGACCACCTGACCTCAGTCACAGGAGCCCCCAGATAGACTGACAACAGTCCTATGATCCCTAGCCAGACTGACCCAAGTTGGTGACCCCCAAATAGGCCGACCTCAGCCAGCCTGGCTCCCAGCTGACTGTCCCTGTTGAAAGTGGCCTCTGCCTCATACAGATGACCCCCAGACTATCTCACTTCGGCCAGAATAACCATCAGACTGACCGACCCCAGACCTGCACACCCCAGCCACAGTGACCCCTGACCTCTGCCAAATGACCCCTACAACTGACCCCGGCCAAGGTGACCTCCAAGGAGTCACTCTGGATGGGCTGACTGACTGACCCCATCCAGAGTGATTCCTTTTTTTTTTTTTTTGAGATAGAGTCTCATTCTGTTGCCCAGGCTGAAGTGCAGTAGCATGATCTCGCTCACTGCAACCTCCAGCTCCCAGGTTCAAGCTATTCTCGTGCCTCAGCCTGCAAAGTAGCTGGAATTATAGGCACGTGCCACCATACCCAGCTTGTTTTTGTATTTTTAGTAGAGACGGGGATGTCACCATGCTGGCCAGGCTGGTCTCAAACTTCTGGCCTCAAGTGGTGCCTCCACCTTGGCCTCCCAAAGTGCTGGGATTACAGGCATGAGCCTCAGAGTGATTCCTTAACCAGATTCACTCCCTCTCCCTGACCCATGTCCGTCTCTAGACCTGTGTCTCTGGGCCAGGCCCAGTTCTAGCTCCAGCCCATAGTGGGTAACATCTCTGGGGACAGGCTCCCTAAGGAGAGCCCCACCCTCACCCCTTCCCCTGGTCCCTTGAGATGGGAATGGTCAGCTAGGAGCCAAAAGCCCCAAAGCCAAGTCCCAGCTCTGCTAGAGACTCAACTCCTGCTGGAGGCCACTAAATCTGACTTTGAGTTCAGAGCAAGAATGGTGGCAAGGAATCCTTCTTGACTCCATCGACACAGACATGGGCACAGACATGCACATATACACATCAATACCTCTATGAAGGGGCTGTGAATTACCACCATGACCACCTGAGCCGGTGAATCCTCAGCAACTCAGAAGGTAGGTAGTATTATTTTTGTCTTATTGTTAGTTTATTAGGTACTATTATTATTCCTAATTTACAGATTAAAACAGGCTCAGAGAGATACAGCTGCTTACTCAAGGCCATGCAGCTACAATGTGCAGAAGCTCAGACTTAAACCTCCTATCTTTATTCCAGGAAACTGGGCACAAACAAAACAAAGCCTGCCCTTCTGCTGGCCATAAGTGTTAATTCAGCTTCATTCACAGGGGATTTTTCCCTGCCAGTACAAAGCAGGTCCCAGGCTGGCACTATTAGAGGTACAAGGATGATGAAGACTCTGCCCTGCCCTCAGGGACCTCCTAGTCCCAGTGAGGGTGAGGAAGAGGGAATGAGGGAATAAGGGAAGAGTCAAGGCCACAAGAGGGGGTCCAGGGGAGGGGGCCAGGTAGAGGGGAAAGGCCTCCTGGAAGAGGCGGCATCTAAGCAGAGCCAAGAAGGATAGGTAGAAATGGGTGCAAGGCATTTGTGGCAAAGGACCCAGGGGAGCAAAGCAAGGTGGTCAATAAACACAGTTCGTCCAGGGCACAGAAAGGAGCCCAGGTTGGCTAAAGCCGTGGGAGCTATGACTGGAGGGAGGGGAGTGAGGCCAAATCATGGAGGACCCTGAACGCCAGGGTGAGGAGCTGGGCCTCATTTTGAATTGAGAAGCCACAGTAGGTGTTTGAGTAGGAAAGTTTATCTCATCCTGGATTCAGATGAGATAAATGATATATCCTATAAGCCATGAGTAGGGCAGGTGGTGTCTCCAGAGAGCACAGCAGGATCCAGAGGGAGCTTGGGACCAAGCCACCAAGGGGTCCAGAGTCAGATGTCAGAAACTGGTGAGGACAGGGGCCTCAAGTCCCCTTCCAGGATGTAAACGGCTCACCCTCCAATCACACTCAGAGAGGTGCACAGCACACAACACACATATGCCCTGAGCCCCACGCTCAGTGTTCACACACACTCCCTTTCTGCAGCCTGGGCCAAGCCTGGGGATGCAGCCTCAGACTGGGAACAGGGAGAATGCCTGCCCTTGGGCACCTCATCTCTACAGAGGCCTCCCTGAGAGGGTGAATTGAATCAACCCAAGACCCCCAAGGGCTCCCCCAGCCTCAGTTCAAACTGGCCCAGCTACATTCCTCAGCTAATCTCCCCAATCTGGCAGGCGGTTGCCTGAGCAACCGTCAGCCACAATTTGGGAAGGCAGGGGGATGGTTTAGCCACATCCGGCTGGGCTCAGGATGGGGTGATATAAGGGGCAGAGCTGCCTCTGGAGGAGTGTGGGAGGGGTCTCCCTGGTGGGAGGGGCTCCACACCTCCCCATGCACGTGTCCACATGCAGGTGTGCGTGTGAGTGTGTGCAGGTGTGCATGTGTGTATGTGTGTGCACACGTGCACTCATGGCTCTAAGATGACAGGACAGCCTGGTACTGAGTTTCAAGTATTCAGATGGGAGGCGGAAGACCGGGATCTTTTTCCCGCTGAGCCTCTAAGTCCCTTTGTGACTTTGGGCAGGTGACTTGCCCTCTCTGAATCCTTACCTCCTCACCTGTAAAATGAGAGTGGGGACCGCTAAGGTCGGATGACCGGTTGCAGTTGCGTGAGTGTGCACGTGAGCAAGAGTCATCTTGGGGCAGAGGTGCATGAGGGTGGGCATGGGTGTCGGAAAGGGGAGGTCTCCCGGGCAGGCGCTGTGAAGCCGTGGGTGTATAGACGTCCATTTACAAGCAAAGGTACAGGGCATATTTAGTGGTAAGCCTGCACCTAAGGGGGAGGTGGGTGTGTGCAGTAAGGTAGATGGGAGTTGTGCATATGTGTATGTGTCAGTGTGAACACAAGCACTGTGCACCAGACTTTCCTCACACCAGACAGGGAACAGCACTCCATGCCCAATGCGGCTGCCGCTGCAACCAGTATTTTCTGAAGACACCTGGCAAACAGAGCCTGTTTGCAATGAGACTTTTCTGCCCTTTGGTTTGTCAATAGAACATCCAATTCCCAAGAGTGGTCCCAGGAGAAGCAAAACTTTTCCCAACAGGTTGCACATTTAGGGGCTGGGATTTCACCCAAGCCCAGGTACATGCCCAGTTGTGGGTGGGGGAATTCAAATACAACCCCAACAACAACACTGGACTATTTCATCATCCAAGGTTGTACCCCTATTCTCAGCAGCCCAACCCAAGCCTGGAACCAACACTGGCCTCACCCCTGACTTGCTTGCCTAACCCAGCCCCATCCTGGGTTCTCCACCCCAACTACAGCTCCATCTCAGGCCTGTCTAATCCCTACCTCCTCCCTGCCTGAGGTCAAGGACCACGTCTCATGCATTTGAACCCCATCCCAAGCCCTGTGTATAGCCAACAGTGCCTGGACTTATTGACCCCATGATCCCAGCTAGTCTGACCCTCACCAACCACACCCAGCTCTAGGACCATGACTCCAGCCCAGAGGCCCGGCCCAGCCCACCTTGCTACTCTCCTTGCCCAAGTCAACTCATCTAGACCTAGGCCGAGGCTCCCAGAGCTGCCCGAAGAGCCCTGACAAACTGATGGGTCATTAATTGTAGTCAGGGCTGGGAGAAGTATGCCCATTTTCTAATCACCCAGGAGTCTCCATAGCTGCAACCAGAAAGATCGCCCAGGGCTGGGCCACAGGGAAAGTTGAGCTAGCACCACCCACAGAGCCAACAGACAGCCTGACAATGCCAACATCTTGCCATCTCCACTGAGAATGGAAGGAAACCAAGTACAGCAGGAGATCTTATGCCAGGCCCACTCCCCATCTCCCTGATCAATATGTGCTGCAAATCCCAGAGTTAGCAGTAGAGCTGCCACACTGGCAGTATGAGGGGAAGGCACAGGCCAGGGCTGGATGCCAGACAGAGGAAAAGGGCCGAATGGAGGACTATGTTGTGCAGTGGTGCAGTGGGCAAAGAGTTCACAGATCTGCCCTGCAGACACCCTGCAACATACGAAGACAGAGTACAGAGTAGAGGGGCATGGGGCTGTGCACAAACCCGAGCAGTGTGACGATCTGTACTTCATAAAGGTCCATGGAGAGAGGCCTCTGCTGTGCCACAGTGCAGTGTGTGGAGGGTGCAGTGCAGCAGCTTTGCAGTGTAGAGACAGAATACTGTTACACAATGCAGGGAGCAGAGCCCACAGTGTGCACAGGCCTCATTACAGACATCTGGTACAGCATGGCAGAACTGGCCAGGGCCATGATGCACCATGGAAGAGCCACATCCATCATGGGCATGACCCAGAGCGGCACAAGGCACACCGCGCCACTGCAGTGCACTTAGTGGTACACTGGGCTGGCACCCAGTGCTACGTGATAGGTGTATGGAGGAATGCCAAGATGGTAAGTTTAAGCCTTACTAGTTCAAGCTTCATGCATTCTCAGGGGAAGGGTGTGTGCCCTGCATAGACATGCAGCACGGGCACACAGAACAACAGAGAGATACGGGGATGGGAAAGGGGCAGTGAGTGAAGAAGAAACTGCTGGGTGCGGCAACCCAGCCTAGAATATAAGCCCAATAAATACAGTCCTGAGGAACAGAGTAGGTGCAGACTCGAGGCACGGGTAGGAAGTGGCACAAAATGGAGTACAATTAAGATGCAGTGTGGAGCTGGGCGCAGTAGCTCACGCCCGTAATCCCAGCACTTTGAGAGGCCGAGGCAGGTGGATCATTTGAGGTCAGAGGTTTGAGACCAGCCTGACCAACATGGTGAAACCTCGTCTCTAGTAAAAATACAAAAATTAGCTGGGTTTGGTGGCACATGCCTGTAATCCCAGCTACTCGGGAGGCGGAGGCAGGAGAATCACTTGAACCCAGGGGGCGGAGGTGGCAGTGAGCCCAGATCGCTCCATTGCACTCCAGCCTGGCCAACAGAGTGAGGCTCCATCTTAAAAAAAAAAAAAATAGATGCTGTGTGGAACCAGTGGATTCAACACAAGGGCTCTGGGTCCCGCAATCCGGTAGACTGCATACAACCCAACAGTGAACAGGTTCGTTGCAGGGTAGAGGCCCTGGGCAGTAATCCTGTGCAGTGCACGAATGCAATGTCAGATACTGTGCAGCGGTGCTGCCTTTGCAAACCTAAGCCAGTCCTGAAGCCCAAGAAAGTGGTCCCAAGCTGTACTATAGATATAGACTCCGAGTCGTGTGCAACATGGGGCAGTGAGGACACTCAATGCAAAGATGTTGTTCACGTAGGGCTGACAACAAAAACCTGGAAAAGGACACCAGCCTACAGATACCATGGTGGTAGGAGAGTGAAAGGCCAGGACACCATAGGGGCAGCGTTTCAGCAGCAGTGGCGCAGTGCAAGGGCTGGGCCATGAGGCATATATCCAGTGCAGCAAAGCAGTGCACATGCACAGAAGTGCTATGTGGGGCAAAGTGCACTGTTGGTACAATGCAACTGTGGAATGCAGAGGGGCCATGCCCAGAAACTCAGGAAAAGTTCACAGTCCTGATGCAATACTGACGTCCATGCAATAGTGCAGTGCAGTACAGAGATGCTGTGTGATGCCAAGATGCAATGTTGTGGTAGCATGCCATCTGTTGGCACGGTGCAGTGCTGCAATGCGAGGAGCTATGCCCAAACCCCAAAAGAGTCCACGTGCCCAATGCAATGTAGACTGCCTGGTGAGGCACTGGGGTGCAGAATATAAATGCTCTATGACACAAACATGCAATGTGGCCACAGAAAACCATGTGTTGATCTCAGACAGTGGTGCAGTGTGAGCGGCTCCGCCCAGAAACCCAGGAGAATTCACCTTCCCAATGCAACACTGACATCCAGCAGAGTGACACAGTATACAAGAGAGCAGCAAAGACACACACATGGCAGGATCATGGCAGGATGGAGGCACGGTCCAATAGGACAATGCAGAGGCACAGCATGCAGAAACTCAGGAGAACGCACACCCTCAATGCAATGCAGCAATCCCAGTGAAGTAGAGGGCTGAGACAGAGGGCTGTGCGAGGAGGCTGGACCCAGGAATCCCAGACAGCGCACATCCAGAGCAGTCCAGAGCCTGGCACGCTGCAACAGTGTTGCTGGGAGGGTCGTGATGCCTCCCTGTGATGCACTGGAGGAGAGGGGAGCTCAGATCCCTGGAAAACCCTCTACCTACAGCTCTGCCCGGCCACGCTGGCTCACCCCACAAGTTGGGGGCTGAAATCTCATCTGGCTTGTCTCCCTCCCTCCAACATCTTCCACCCCAGTGACTCTCCAAGGGCAAAGGATGAAGCCACTGCCACCCACAGGATAGGCCATCTAGAATCGAGCACATTGTCCAGGTATTATAACTGAGCAGAGCCCCAGCATGCTGGCAGGAAAACAATGAATTCAAATTCTGCTGGTAAAGCTCTCGGACAATTAAAGTACAGCCCCTGGCCCTCAGCCCAGGGCAGGACAGAGGAGAGATAGAGAGAAAGACCTATTACTGGATTAGGCCCTGGGACAGGGTGGGCAGGAAGTAGGATGAACAAGAGGTTAGGATGTCAGAGAAGAGCCAGACTCAATCAACCTGGCTAGGCACTCCCCAACCACCACCCCCATCCCCACCACTATTACTCCCTCCCAGGCCTGGACTTCATCAGAAACCAGGAACAAACTTTTCTGGGCACACAGGATGACCGCACACAGGCACATACACACATCATAACAGTGAACACTTACACAGTGCTTACTATGTGCAGGACCTGTTCTAACCTACATAATCATAACCGTAAAACATATCCTCATGACAAACGCATGCAGTGTGTTCTATTATTATCCCCATTCCACAAATGAGAACACTAAGGGCCCAGAGAGGTCAGTAACTTACCAAAGTATCACACAGCCAGAAGTGGTGGGCTTAGGATTAGAACCCAGATGGTCTGGGTCCTCAACCCATGCTCTCAACCACCACACGCTAGACAAACACATATTGACAGGCATGCCCAGCCACAAGTCCACATGCACGCTCCTGTAAACACACATACATACACATTCTAAGCAATGTATTTCCCACTCTCAGCTGAGACTCACCTGTCCTATCCACTAGGTTTCTGATACCTCCCAGTTGTCACCTCTTATCTCCACCTCTTACCTCCACCTCTTATCACCCACATCTCCTTGTTCTTTCTATCCTCCACCTGTCCCCCAACCCTCAGTTGTTCCCCCAATACCGCCTGTCCCTTCACTGTCAGCTGTCCCATCCCCCAGGTATATCTTTCCCACCAGCTATCTTCTATCCGCCAGTGGTCCCCCAGGCCTCAGCTGTCACCCACCATAGTGGACATCTGACGGTGTGCTGCGGTTTTCCGTCTCCTTTTTCCACTAGTCTGGGAGCCCCCGGGGGCTGAGCTGTCACCCCACCCCTAGCTTTAATCTTGCCCTGTCAAATATCCTCAGCATCTCCCCTTCCTAACAGCCCCATCTCAATCTTTCTCCCCAGCTTCTGCCCTCAAACTCCCAAGCCTCAGCAGCCCTCCAAGCCCCCTTTCTCCTTGTCCCTTCTGAGTCATCACAAGGTCCTGTGGTTTGCATCCTGGGAATCTGCCCAAGACCTCCTGCGTCATCTGGAAGCAGCATCTTCTGAGCTGTCCCCCTCAGGGGTCCTCCCACAGTCATTCTGCAGGCAATGGCAGCCCCCAACCCAGAGCCAGAGGAGGAGGCATAGCCAGCCCACCCATGACTGTGCTGCAGAGCCCCAGCTCCTGCATTCACCCCTCCAAGCCTTCCCTGTGCACCCAGAGGCATCGAGATGCAGCCACTTAGTGGGCATCTCCCACGTATAGGCCCTGGGGACCACAGATGACGAAGACACAGCTCAGCCCCTGGGGGCTCCCAGCCTAGTGGAAAAAGGAGACGGAAAACTGCAGCACATTGTCAGACGTCCACTATGGGAGAAATTTGACCAACTGCACCGGGAGAGGGCTGGGAAGGCTTCGCTGCATCAGTGACAATGGAGCTGAACTGTGAAGGTTGAACAAGTAGGTAGATCCCCCACCCCCACCGCGAGGTGAGAAGTAGGGAGGGGCACAGTGTGTGCAAAGGTAGAGAGGTATGAACTGGCATGGCAGGCTCCTGGATCAGCAATTTGCCTGGTGATTTGGAGCAGACAGCGGATAGGCAGGAGTGGGGTCAGGGAAGAAAGGCATCATGTGAAGCTGCTTCAGAAAGAAAGGGCTGGTCATGCAGGGCCTCATCTGCTATGCTAGGGTTTGGGTTTTGTCCCCTGAGTTCTGGGGAGCCTTCAGCTTGGGACAAAGGAGTGGCAGCATCCTATGTCTGCCTTAGAAGCTTATTCCAGCCACAGGGTGGTGGAAGCATTAGAAACCAAAAGCCTGGGGAGGGCCCGGTGGCTCATGCCTGTAATCCCAGTACTTTGGGAGGCCGAGTCAGGCAGGTCACCAGGTCAGGAGATGGAGACCATCCTGGCTAACACAGCGAAACCCCGTCTTTACTAAAAATACAAAAAATTAGCCGAGCGTGGTGGCACGCGCCTGTAGTCCCAGCTACTTGGGAGGCTGAGGCTGAAGAATTGCTTGAACCCAGGAGGCAGAGGTTGCAGTGAGCCAAGATGGTGCCCCTGCACTCCAGCCTGGGTGACAGAGTGAGACTCCATCTCAAAAAAAAAAAAGAAACCGAGAGCGTGATGGCAGGCAGAGTAGAGGCCAAGAAGGCTACCAGGCTACTGCAATAGTCCAGGCAAGATCTAATAAGGCTGCAGAGAAGGGGCCTGGATTGAACAAAACCTTTTGTCAAGAGCCACTGAGTCATGGTCCATCCAGACCAATTCCCCTCCCAGAGATGCCCAGGCCTCACTGAAGGTGCTGCAGGCCGCCTCATGCCTCTAGACCAGTGCTGTCTGCAGAACTTTCTGAGAGGATGGAAATGTTCTCTGCCTGCATTAACCAGTACAATGAGAGCCACTAGCAACATGTGACTCTTGAGGACTTGAAATCTGACTAGTGCAACTGAGGGACTGAATTTTTATTTTAATTAATTTAAATGTAATACCCATACATGACTCAGGAGCCACTGTATTGGAGAATGCAGGTAGAGGACAATTTCCATCACCACAGAAGGTTCTATTAGATAACACAGCTCTAGGCTGACCGTTGAAAAACAGAACTATCGGGGCCCCTTCCAAGGCTTCTGGCTTTGGAGTCTGAAGAGCGATCAGGAGGCAAGTCCCAGGGAAGGGGCTACCAGAGGTTGAGTTGGGTACAGCCACCAGGACATTCCCACCCAACACGTCCACACCCCTTGTGGACACATCCTGGATACATGGACACCACCATAGGTCACAAGGGCACCTCCACATCTAAACATACAAATAGACACATGAGGCCAGGCACAGTGGCTCACACCTGTAATCCCAACACTTTGGGAGGCCGAAGCAGGTGGATCACCTGAGGTCAGGAGTTCAAGACCAGCCTGGCCAACATGGTGAAACCCCATCTCTACTAAAAATACAAAAATTAGCCAGGCATGGTGGCGGGTGCCTGTAATCCCAGCTATTCGGGAGGCTGAGGCAGGAGAATCGCTTGAACCCAGGAGGCAAAGGTTGCAGTGAGCCGAGATCATGCCATTGCACTCCAGCCTGGGTGACAAAGCGAGACTCCATCTGAAAAAAAAAGAAGAAAAGGCCGTGCGCTGTGGTTCACGCCTGTAATCTCAGCACTTTGGAAGGCCAAGGCAGGCAGATCACAATGTCAGGAGGTCAAGACCAGCCTGACCAACATGGTGAAACCCAGTCTCTACTAAAAATACAAAAATTAGCCAGGCATGGTGGCATGCGCCTGTAATCCCAGCTACTTAGGAGGCTGAGACAGGAGAATCACTTGAACCCGGGAGGCGGAGGTTGCAATGAGCCAAGATCACGCCACTGCACTCCAGCCTGGGCGACAGAGTGAGACTCCATCTCAAAAAAAAAAAAAGAAGAAGAAGAAGAAAAAAAAAAAGTAGACACATGGCACCCCACACCCAGACTCACTAACAACTGGATACTTCAATGACTGGGTCCCTGTTGTTTCATACACAGATAACCCCACCCTCAGATAGCCGGACACTTGGGGACCCCTACAACCAGACACTCAGGCACCTGGCCAGCCCCATACCTGGACACAACACAGAGACACTCCCCACTTATAAATACCCACTAACCTGAGGACTCCCAGACACATGGATACACCCACCTCCACACCCAGGGATGCTGGGATAGCCTCTGTCTGCACACCCTGCTCCTCCCACATGCTGGTACTGGGTTGTCCATACCTAGATAGCGAGACACCACCCATCCAAATAGCTCTGCACCCAACTCCAGGAATGTGATACTTGGATAGCCAGACACCCTTAGCACCAGGCTCCCCAGGGGTCAAAGCAGCTGGTTACCTCCCTACTCCAAACTCAGATCCTGCCACACCACACGATAACCAGATGGCTAGACACCCTAACAGGTCACATGTGTCCATGCCCCTAGTTACAATCCCTACACACCCCCCACTCTGACTGCCCAGATGCTAGAGTCACATCTGCACACACCTCAGCCAGCCTCCCCAACCCCATCTGCCAGGGCCACCATGGGATGCAGTTCTCCTCCCTTCCCTCCGGTGCACAAGCGGTGAGAACAGAGGCTGTGACCCCACCCGCCCACCCTAGGATCTAGGACTGAGGACTAAGGGAGGGTCTTCCAGGAAGCTTCCCTCCCTCTCCTAACACAGGGCCCTGCGGGCTCCCTCCCTCCTCCCCAGCCACTCACACAGACCGTTGAGACTCAACGTCTCACCAACTGCCAGGCCCCATCACAAAAGGCTGAGACTGGGGGCTGGAAGAGCCCTGCCAGCTGCTAGGGGTGGGGCCAGAGCCTGGGGGAGGGGCTGGCAGGCAGGAGGCCCGTTCCCTTCAGTCTCTTGCCAGGGACTCAACCTCCCCAACTCAAAGCTCCCAGATGACACTCTCAACATGGCCTTTTCACAACATAACACCATCCCCCACCCTCCAGGAATTTTCCAGATTCCTGGAGGGAAACCTGGTTCTTCAATCTCTACCTTCAGTGGAATCAGTGCGCCCCCATCTGGCATCTCCACCTCTGAACTTGGCCCCCTTAAACTTTATTCTTTCAGGCCATATATATTTATTCAGACCCGGTGGGCCAGGCCTTGTACCTGGCACTAAGATTCAGAAGTAAACTAAAAACCCAGTCTCTGTCCTCAGCTCTCAGTCTGGTAAGGGAGACAGCACTAATAAACTGTAATTACAATAATTACAATGCTATGTAAAAATCCAATTGACCCCCACCCCCAACTTCCTAGGCTAGGACAGGGCATCACCGAGGAAGGCTTCAGGGAGTGGATGATGCTTAGAGCTGAGAGCCCATCAAGTTGCAGGAGTTCACCAGCGAAAAGCTGGAGTTAGAAAGTTCTGCAGAGAAAGCACGGCTTGCCCAAAGGCCCAGAGAGGAGACAGCAGGCTGTGGGCATTTGGGTCTTTGGTAAGAAGGTCAGGCTGGCCAGATCATAGGATGCAAGGGGCAGTGACACAAAACAAGATGCAGCTGGACAGGCGGGCAGGAGCTAGAGCCAGCAACAGGGCCAAGGGATAAGGACTTCACCCTGAAGGCAATGGGGAGCCTTCAAAGGGTTTTAAACCCTTTGAGTTAAAATGTATTTTACAAAGATCCCCGGCACCATGAGGGAAAGAGGGAAGGAGGAGGCTGGAGCCTTCCTGCAGGTGAAAGATAGCTGAGGACGGACAGAAGGAGACAGATGAAAGAGTCTCTGAGAGGGCAGACAGGACGTTCCAGGATGCAGGAGGGCAACTAGGAAGAGAAAAGGGGGGAGGGGGAGGAAGGAGGAGCACAAGGTACCCCCTGCAACTCTGGCCAACCCAGTCCTGCATGGAAAGGCCACCCCATATGCCCAGCTGAGCTGATGAAAATCATGGAAGGATGGTGGCCTGTCTCCATCAAGCACGATGCTTGCCCTAGGTTTTTTCCGACACCAGAGCTGGGCAGCAGGCTGTCCAGGAGCTCAGCGTCCCCACCTCGGCCACTGTCACTGCTTCCTGCTAAGTCCCCTCCCCTAGCCCCAGGGAAAAGGGAGGGATGCCCAGACAAGCCTTTATTGCCCAACCTGAAACCACTGGGCAGCCGCTCCCTCATTCCTGCCGTCCACAACTCCTGCGACCAAAAGGACAAAATAGCAAGAACACAGCAGAATAAATAACTACCAGGTTTGCAAGGCTGAGAAGGCATCACACACCGCCCCTACCTGGAAGCTCCGGAGCCATTCAGGGAGCTGGGCTGACTCTGTCCAGACTGGGGACAAGGGGTATCACATCTATTCTACTTGGGCTTCTGAGTTCATCTCTAAGAATAACAAAGGGGGCCAGGAACTTTACAAGTGAGGTGATTTGCCAGACATCACATGAATAGCAAGTAGCAGAGGCAGAATTTGACACCGAATACCCCAGCTTTAAATCACAGCCTCTGTCTGGGGCTTTGCAACAACTCTCAAATCCATTTTTTGTTCCCTGGCACTCACAGACAGAGCCTTACTTTACAAGGTACTTGGTATCTACCAAAAGTGCCATACACCATTATCATGATGGCTATGAGGCAGAAGAGGAAACTGAGGCATCAAGAATGGGAGTAACCTGCTCTAGGCCTCACTCCCAAACTTCAGTTCCTGACAGTCCTCCTGCTGGCAGGGCTTGGGGCTTGTGAGTGTTCTTGAAATCAAAGCGATGGTGGTAGGAGCGGGGATGGGGCGCATACAGAACCCCGCGGGTTTGATTTCACGGTGGGAGAGGGAGGCAAAGTTGCCGCAGGACATGGGGGAGAAGTTGGAGAGGATGGGGTGGGAGGTCGCCTTGGGCGTCCTTTCGGGAACGGGGAGGTCAAAGCTAAAGCTGTGCCCTATGGCCCCGGAGCTGCAGGGCGAGGCCCAAGCGCTGGCCAGTGGCCGGCGCGAACGCTGGAGCCACGGGAGTTCCGGCCCGAGACACCGGAGCCGGCAACAGGGCCGCAAACGCGATGCCGGGGAGGTCAGTTGTCTGCGGCTGGCGACCGTGAGGAAGCGGCTCCGCTCCGGCACGTGTCTCGGCTCGGATCCCGCCCCGGGCGTCTCCCGGCTACCCGGAGCCCGCGGAGCAGCCCCACCGGTGGCGAGGGCGGGGGAGGTCACCCGGAGCAGGGCCCCGAAATTCCGCGGGAAGGGGCCGCGGTCTAGGATCCCAGGCCTCAGGGTGGGATGTGGAACACGCGCACGCACACACACCCGACACACCGTCCACACTCCGACGAGCACACGGACACACAAACACAGGCTCCGTATACACACATTCAGCTGCGCGCACACACACACGCGCACGCACACCAAAGACACCAGACTCCGAAACCCGGAGAACGCGACCACACAGCAGACAAGCGCGGAGCCACACGCTCACACTCACGCTCACACTCAAGCACACACCTGGCGGTCCCGGCCGGCCGGGAGGCCGCACAAAGTTGCAGGCTCCACCAAGGGAGCGTCCCGGGAGGCCCGGGCGTCCCCCGCGCGTCCTGCGCGCCAAGGGAGGGGGCGCCGTCCCCCGGCGGCGAGCCAGGCCCTGCCCGCGCCCCGACGTCGCAGCCCAGCCCGGGGACAGCCCCCGCCCGGCCGCCCGGGGCGCAGCCGCGGCCCGGCCACCGCAGGAGCGCCCGCCGGTCCAGCCCTCCCCTCCCCGCCCGCCGGCCCCTCGCTGGGGCCCGCTGGCCCGGGCGCCCCGCAGCCCCGGCGCCGCCTCGGATCAGCCGCCCGCCAGCGCCGCGCGGAACTTGCGAAACAACAAACAGTCCGACATGCCCGAGGCGGCGGCCGCGGGGCCCGGTCCTCCCCTGAGCCTCGGGCCCTGCCCGACCCGGGCAGCCCAGGGGGCGCCGCCGCGACAACTTGTTCCGGCCCAGCGCGCCACACACGCGCACACGCACACGCGCGCACACACGTCCTGCCACCGCCCCCTCGGGCGGCCCCGGGCCCAGGGCACACTCGCAGCCGCGGCCCAGGCGCGCTCCACACTCGCAACATTCCTGGACGCGCAGCCAGCACACACGGACACATTCGCACACACTCACATCCGTTCCAGACTCGCTCCCACACACGCATTCCCGGCACACTTGGCATTCACTCGGACCCACGCGGCCCCCGGCGGCACACACCACATACCCCAGACACTCCCCACACGTACACAGCGCACGGACACACACGTTCCGGACCCGTTCCCACGCCTTCACACATGTACACGGATCTCAAAAGCACACACGCCACACACGCGTTCCCGGATCCACACTCAGGCGGGATCCAGAGAGCACCCCCGGCCACAGGCATAACACAAACACACAACCCATTCTCAGACACAAAACAAACAGCACTCCCGGCCAGGCATACAAAATGCAAACAAATGCAACACATTAGCAGATACAACTCCCGCAACACAACCAAACTCAGATGCACACACAACCCACTTGGCCACACAAACACTACACACTGGCAGACCCACAAGACACTCAGCGCACACCCAATGCCTCGATGCACACAACATTCACCCCCAACATACTCGCCGACACACATCACCTTTTCTTGCGCACAGAACTCACGGACACACAACATTCGCAGTCACGCAACACCCCGGGCACACAATCGCCCATCCTACGCTCAGACACACACAGGGAGCACGCTCGTAACGCCCGGTCACTCAACACTCACACTTTCTTCCGAGCTACGCCACGGGCCCCGAGGCTCGGCGGGGCAGGCTCGGTCCGGCCGCCGCGCGCTTACCTGCCGGAGTCTCGGTCTCCGGCGCGCAGAGCTGGAAGGTGAGTGCCAGCACGAGCGCCTGGGCACGGGCCATGGTTGGAGCGTCGCCGCCCGTCCCGGGGCCCGGCGCGGGGGACGCCGCCGCCAGAGCCCGAGCCCAGCCCGAGGCGAGCCGGAGCCCGAGCCGGAGCGGAGCGGCGCGGCGCGGAGCGGGACTGGCGCCGAGTCCAGAGCGGGAGCCGGAGCAAGCGGGGCGCTGACGTCAGGCCCGGCCGCGGGTTCGGCGGTCTCGCGGCGCTCCCTGCTGGCCACGGCGGGTGCTGCAGCGGGTCCGGCCGCCCGCTAGCCCTGGCGCGCCCCTCCCCCGCTCCCGCATCCTCCCCGCCATGAGGCCCCGCGGCTGGGTCTGGACGCCCACGGACGTCTCCACGGACAGGGCACCAACACTGCCAGGCGAGCACGCTCATGGCCCACGCCTAGCTCCCGTACAGCGCTCTCAGGGACGGTGACCCAGGGACACCCGGCCTCTGTCCCATCCGATGCCTGAATCCCTTGTACCTTGGCGCCTTCAAATGCGTGTTCTACATACCTCCAGGAACAGGGCGCTCATCACCTGGCCAAGAGCGGTTGTTGGGGCTTTGGAAACGCCGGCTTTTAGAAAGTTTTTCATTTCATGACGTGCAAGTCTACCTCCCTCACTAGCCCTCACTGGTCCTACTCTACCTTCTGGCTACACAGGTTAAATGTATTTGGGCCTCTACCCACAATGAGCCCTCGCACTATGATCTGCAAACTCGTTGCTCATTACTATGTAAGACCAGGTACCTTCTATGTGTTTTACCCACATGGACTCATTTAATCATCATATATTAGGTATGCAACAATTATACTGCATAAACACTGTTATGCAACAGTATTTGACAGCACCGAGATTTGAATCAAAGTTGTTTGGTTTGAATTGAATAGGGGCTGAGACCTTCCTCCCATCTGGACACCTATTCATTCAACAAATATTTATTGGGGTCTATTCATTTATTCAACAATTACTATAGGCCAGGGTAGAGATATAAAACAGACAAAAATTCCCTACTCTCATGGACCTTACATTCCAGTGGGAAGACAAGAACAGTAAACAACCAAAAAAACAAAAACAAAAAAGCAAACCCTCTGGTGTACGTCCCTTATCACTGTCTCATACACCAGGAAATTTGGGGGTGGTGGGGGGACAGGGAAGGCAAGGGGAATTGTTGCAATTTCAAATAGAGTGCGGGCTATATGATGAGTTCATTATCTGTCTCCACCTCTAGAAATGAGCTCCCTTGGGAAAAGACTCATCTTGTATTTCCGTGCCCAGTATATGGCATGTTTTTATTATTTTATTTTATTTTATTTTGTTTCGAGATGGAGTTTCACTCTTGTTGCCCAGGCTGGAGTGCAATGGCGCAGTCTTGGCTCATTGCAACCTCTGCCTCCCAGGCTCCAACAATTCTCCTGGCTCAGCCTCCCAAGTAACTGGGATTACAGGTGCCCACCACCACGCCCGGCTAATTTTCGTATTTTTAGTAGAGACAGGGTTTCACCATGTTGGCCAGGCTGGTCTGGAACTCCTGACCTCAGGTGATCCACCTGCCTCAGTCTCCCAAAGTGCAGGGATTACAGGCGTGAGCCACCGCGCCCGGCCTCTGGCACGTAATTGATGCTCAATAAATACTGACTGGATGGAATGAATGAAAGGGAAATGGTCCTAGCCTTCATGAATCTTACATTCTAGTAGGAGAGCCCAACAGCAAACATGTACATAAATATATCATTACCATCTAAGATATGCAAGCTAAAGGAAACGAGGGAGTATAATGATAAAGAAGATAGGGAAGGGGCATCTCCTTTAGATAAGTGGTCCAAGAGGGCTTTGCTATAGAAGTGACATGGTGACATTTGAACTGAGACCTGAAGTATGAGAAGGAGCCAACCTCATGCAAATCAGTGGAGAGGAACATTGCAGTCAGAGGGGACAGCCTGTGCAAAGGCAGGAGCTGGTGGGTACAAGCAGCTGCAAGGAAGCCGGGCAGCTGGCATGGAGTGAGTCGGGGGCAGAAGGGAGCCAGGTGCAGCTAGACAAGTCAGCAGGGTCTGTAGGTCAGGCAAGAAACCATGAGCAAGGAAGGGGCTTCAGGTTCAACCCTAAGAGTAATTAATGGGAGGCCACTGAAGTGGAGTAATTAAGCAGAGGAGTAATAAGGAGTAATAAGTTCTGATCTCTGGTGTTTTTTTGTTGTTTTTTTTTACAGCTCCAGCTATAAAGACTGCTGAAGTAGGGAAAGCCATGGGCAGATGGGTCTGACCACTGGGCAGTGACACTGAACAGAGCATAGGAGTTCAAGGTATATGTAGGCCCTCCCTGTGCCCTGCCCCTCTCCTAGCTGGCTTCATGCTGAGATGGACACACCTTGAAGCTGCCCTGGGGCTGGAGGAGGTATCGCTGGGTTGAGAGTTCCTGGGCTCTTGGTCTCCTCTCTTGTGAGAGCTGATGAGCTCCACACTGAGTTAGGAAAGGGACCAAAAGACACAGCAGGCAAGAATTAGACACAGATAATTAAATAGGGAGAGGGAGGCAGAAGCAAGAAGAAACCAAGGGGAAACCTTAGGGAAGAAACTAAGATACAGAGACGCTGGAGCAGAGAGGAGCCAGAGAGGCCCACCCAGAAAAGGAAACTCAAGGAGAGAAAACCAGTGAACAGAAGAAACAACCAAGGGTGCTGTTTGCAGAGGGGTCTTGAGGGAGCCTCAAAATAGGAGTTTTACCAGTGATCCCATTTTATGGGTGTGGAAACTGAGGTTCAGAGAGCATATGACACTTGCCCAAGGTGACACAGCTAGTAAATAGACGGCGGGCCCTAGATTTGAACCCAGTTCTGACTGATTCCACATCCCTTTGCCCTTTGTGCAGGGGAAGATGGCACAGACTATAATGGAGGGAGAAAGAGAACACAAGCAACAGGTAGACAGATGAGAAGAGGACTTTCTGCTTTACTTTTAAAAGACTACAAACTTCAGCCGGGCACAGTGGTTCACACCTGTAATCCCAGCATTTTGGGAGGCAGAGGTGAGGTCAGGAGTTTGAGACCAGCCTGACTAACATGGTGAAACCCTGTCTCTACTAAAAAAAAAAAAAGAAAAAATACAAAAATTAGCCAGACGTAGTTGCGGGCACCTGTAATCCCAGCTACTCAGGAGGCTGAGGCAGGAGAATTGCTTGAACCTGGGAGGCGGAGGTTGCAGTGAGCCAAGATCGCGCCATTGCACTCCAGCCTGGGCAACGAGCAAAACTCTGTCTCAAAAAAAAAAAAAAAGACCACAAACTTCTATAATCCTTGAGAGAAGAAGGAAGAAGGAAATTCCTGGCCTGGAGTGACCAGCCCAAATCTAGGGAAAAGGAGATGGCACCACAGACAGTTCTAGGCCATGAGGAAATTCAATTACCTGCAACTCATGGAATATTTATGACACCTACCCTGTGCCAGGCTCATATCGGGTGCTGGTGTTATGGAGATAAACCAAACATGGCTCCATTCTTGCCTGGAGGGGAATAAATAAGAGACGATGTACTAAAGGCCATAACACAGCTCCAGAGAAAACACAAAGGCAGCAGCAGATGACCTAGGGAGTTGTGAAACATCAAAGAAATGACATCTGAACCTGGAGTTTCCGAGGCAGGAAACAGCATTTCAGGCAGAAGGAGTGGCCTGAATAAAGGCACAAGACACACTGGGGAAGACGGGTATCAGATGCAGCTGGATCACAGGCTATGCACGGTCCAACAGGAGAGAATGAAGCTGGAAATGCAGCGTGGGAGTCAGAGTGCAAAGAATCTTGAATGCAAGTCCGGGAAATTGGACTTGAACCCCTCAGTCAGTAGTTCTCAAACTATGCCCCTGCAAGAACCCAGATGGCCTAGACTAAAAGTGAGGGCTATTGGGATGCACAGGAGGCTAAAGTCCAGCCCCAAGGAGGAGGACTTGCTGGATGATTCTTCAGGCTTCCTGACTGGGCTCCCCAGAAATTCAGAGGAGCCAATTTGGTGAAGAAGAGAATGTCGACATCTCAATGTCACCTAGGGAGTCTTACAACAGAAGGTTACGTTGTACTTCCCAGTTCAAGTAAGCCTATGTGTCACTGGGGAAAAGGGTAAGCAGGACTGGTCATCGTGTGTGTGCTGGCACATAAATGTGGGGCCAAGCCTTTCCCCCACCATGGGACACCAACTTTCTCTAATAATAAAAACAAGTACAGACATTTAGTGAGCACATACGATGAGCCAGACCCTAGTCTGAGGGTTTTATGTGTGATATTTCTCATTTAATCACAATAACCCCCTGATAATATTTATCAAATGCTTCCATGTGCCAAGCATTGTACTAAATGCTTCAAGTGGATAATATCTCACTTGACCCTCACAACAATCTTGAAACAGATAACTAGTATTCCTTCCATTTTAAGAGTAAGAAAGTGAAGACACAGAGAGGCCTGGTGACTTGTCCGAAATCAAATGGCTGGAAAATGGCAGAGCTAGGACATAAAGCCAGGTTTGTCCAAATCTAGCTCACAGTACTTTGCTGTGCTCTCTTCCTCAGAGGAAAGGCTTGGAGATGGCAAGCTTCAAGTCAATAAAATCCAGAGAAAGGAACTCTTCCTTATCCTTCAAAGCCCTGGCTCAGTATCTTAAAACCTGTTTCCTGGGACACCTGCATCAGAATATTCTTGGGAGCTTGTAAGGATGTAGATTCCTGGAACCCCCATCCGCAAGATTCTAATTCAGTAGGTCTAAGATGGGACCTCGGATTATTTTTATGCACACAGAAGATTTTGAATCACAGGGCTGGCTCTAACAGCACCTCCTCCAAGAGCCCCCACTCCATCCCACCCCATCCCAGAGCACCTCTCTTCAGACTACAGCATTGCACTCTGGCACGAGCCACAGCTCGATCTGGGGTTTTAGTAATGTTCATGTCTTCCCTACACCAAAAATAAGACTAGATCCTTCATAGGGCTACACCTTTTTACAGGCATTTCCAGTGTTCCACTTAATCCCTTTCTACACTGTGAGCATTTTGAGAGAGGGCCCTTCTCCTTGTGATTCCTGTCTTAGATCTGAACAGTTTTTTTACAGTGCGTTCTCCCACCCACAATAGCATTCCTCTATTATTTCATCCAATCCTCACAACAATCTGGAAGGAGGCATATTATCCCCATTGTACCGATGAGAAAAATTCAGAGTTTCACCTGCCCAAGGTGGCCAAGCTAGGAAGTGGCAGGGCTAGGATTTGAACCTAAGTTTTCTAACTCCAAGCCCCATACTCCTGCCTCCACAGCAGCTTTCGTGTACTCTCCTCAGTGTAGGGAAGTAAGCTTTGCCTCCCTATGCCGTTACATGGTAGTGGAGATTAAATGAGATAATACCTTAAAGAGCCTGGCTCGGTGAGCACTCAATATATTATGTGAAGGGTAAACTGAGGCCAGGGAGAGTAAATATTTCCTCCAAATCAAACACCAAACTGCAGGCTGTAGACACGACTTTGGACTAGCCCCAGACTCTCCTTGTTGAGACAACAGCTTTGGCGGCCTCGCAAGCTCCGCATCCCCGGGTCCTCCCGGGGCCCACACGCAGTCTAGCCAGGCGCCACCACTTGGGCAGCGAAGGAAGGAAACGCCCTTCAAAGGGAGCAAGGGGGAGTGGTCACCCGGCGGGGCAGGGGCGGGGCGCAGGCGCGCGGTCGCTGGAAGATGACGTAGCCGGGGGCGTCAGGCTCTGTGTTGGTTGGAGCGAGCATGTGGGTCTGCAGTACCCTGTGGCGGGTGCGAACCCCCGCCCGGCAGTGGCGGGGGCTGCTCCCAGCTTCTGGCTGTCACGGACCTGCCGCCTCCTCCTACTCCGCATCCGCCGAGCCTGCCCGGGTCCGGGCGCTTGTCTATGGGCACCACGGGGATCCAGCCAAGGTCGTCGAGTAAGAGACGGCGCCGAAACCGGGGAAGGGGACTGGGGTTTCTGGAGGGCTTTAACACGAGCTGCGGACTGGGAAGAGAGGGACAGGGTCCGAGGAAGGGGGCAGAGAATAGCAAACCGAAGCCGAAGCCCAGGGCGCTTTGGGTAGCTCAGAAAGACCGTACTTGAAGGTAGCTGAAGACCCGAGAGGCAATTATCAGGGTATTAATGGCTGATGTTTATTGATCGAATATTGTGTCAGGCAATCCCTTGTTTAAATTGATGCTCTCATTTAATTGTCACAACAATGTTTTGGGGTAGTTATTGATTTATCCCCATTTTGCAGATGAAAACTGAGGCAGAAGAGGTAAAATCACTCGTCCAAGGTCACACAGCCAGTAAGTGACAGGGTCAGAATTCCAACCTATGTCTGACTGACCTGCGTGAGTTCTTACTATTATTATTATTTTTTGGAAGAAGTTTTCAGAATACTTTTACATCCATTTGGATCTTCATTTGTCAGTAAAGAGTAGGTCATAGATCATTGTTTCCAGAGGGCAAGGGACTTGCCCAGAGTGATACCGCTAATAAGTGATTGGAACGGGAGACTGGAATCCATGGCTTCTGATTCCAAACTCATGTTTCTCTCCACTGCACCGTATATGCATCTTGGCTTGGTTAAAAAGAGCTGCTTTGGTGCCATACAGACCCAAGTATCTATATTTGGTCGAATACAGGCTCAACCTCTTAGTAGCTGTTTGGTCTTAGAGAAGTCATTCAACTTCTCGTTACTTTTATGACTTTGTCCTCCTCCTAAAATTCTGTTGGATCTTAATTCATGCTTTTTGCATGTGGTTGATAAAAACAGTATGTCAGTTGCCAACCGCTGTAAATCTGCGCATAAATAGCCATTCAGAAGGGCTATCGGGGCCACTGAAGTGGAGCTAAAGCAAAAGCACAGCTCTGGGAATCAAAATACTTGGGGTCAAATCCTTGTCCTAGCTTTGCATTTGGCAAGTTACTGAGGTTCTCTGAGCCTCGGTTTCATCATCTTAAAAAATGGGGACAGTACAGACAAAGTTCATAGTGGTAATCACCTAAGATCTATGTAGTGCTCTCCACCAAAAAACACCTGCATACTCTTGTGCAGTACCTTCCTTTTAACTCTTTGATTCCCAGCAAATAGTTTGATTATTTTCCAAAGGATAGGCAAATGTGGTATTACTTTAATGGTTAAAATTCAGGCTAGAGCTGGGCACGGTGGCTCATGCCTGTAATCCCAGCACTTAGGGAGACTGAGGCGGGTGGATCACCTGAGGTCACGAGTTCTAGACCAGCCTGGCCAACGTGGCGAAACCCCATCTCTACTAAAAATACAAAAAAATTAGCCGGGCTTGGTGGTGGGCACCTGTAATCCCTGCTACTCAGGAGGCTGAGGCAGGAGAACTGCTTGAACCCAGGAGGCGGAGGTTGCAGTGAGCCGAGATTGCGCCACTGCACTCCAACCTGGGCAACAGAGCGAGACTCTGTCTCAAAAAAAAAAAAAAAAAATCAAGCTAGATGTTTTGACAGGTGGTGAGGATAAGCCTCAGATAAATTCAAGGTCATGCAATCAGCCTAGCCACATCCAGCATTACAGAAATGAAAAGAATGTCAAGAAGACACATCAGTCAGTAAACTCCAAATTGTATGTTGATCGTAGGTAATAAAGCATTGTGTCAGGGAAGACATCTCACTAAGGACTGCATTGTAAGGAACTGGTACAGCTCTGATGAACACTCCTCCATTTCCAGGAATGTACCCCAAATGAGAACCATGGAGTGTCTCTCCCACGGACTTGTAGTTTGTGTCTGCAGCAGGACCTGCCACAAAACAGGTGCTCCTAAAATGTTAGTTCAATCTAAATCTAAATTTCCGAAAAAAGTGAACCTTTTATTAAGTTCTGCTGTGGTGATGAGGAAGGCCTGGGAAAGTTCAGCTGAATGCAGTTGCCTCCTAATTGATTCCCTCCTCTTGGAGAGCCAGAGAAGCTGGAACAGATCGGTCTGTTTGCAGATGCCACTTAGGAAAAAAAAAAAGACAGCTTCTATTATGTCCTTCTGTGGAACTTCAGTAATTTCCCTCTAGTTCAAAACATGATACTTCCAACCGGGCGCGATGGCTCATGCCTGTAATCCCTGCACTTTGGGAGGCTAACATGGGCAGATCATGGCGAAACCCTGTCTCTACTAAAAATACAAAAATTAGCTGGGCATGGGGGTGCAAGCCTGTAGTCCCAGCTACTCGGGAGGCTGAGGCAGGAGAATTGCCTGAACTGGGAGGCAGAGGTTGCAGTGAGCCGAGATCGCGCCATTGAACTTTAGCCTGGGTAACAGCAAGACTTCCTCTCAAAAAAAAAAAAAAAAGATACTTCCACAAAGCATTATATTCAACTTTGGCTTCACAGCACAGTCACCATTTGTAGTGCTTTTATTTTTTGTATTTGCCCACATAAAATATCAGACAGCTTTTATTTTATATATATATATTTATTTATTTATTTTGAGATGAGATCATGCCATGTTGCCCAGGCTGGTCTTGAACTCCTGGGCTCAAGGGATCCTCCCACCTCAGCCTCCTGAATAGCAGGGATTGCAGGTGTGTACCACCACACCCAGCTTGACCTGTAGTACTTTTAGAAACTACCGTATGTATTCCTAGGCCCCACTCCTGAGGTACTTAGTAGGTCTAGGATGGCTTGGAGCATCTGTTTTTTTCAAAGCTCTCCAGGTGACTCTGCTGCCCAGGCCAGGCTTGAGAACCACTGCCCTGTGGATACAGATTGTCAGACAAGCAGTAATTCTCCCCGTGCTCCAGAAGGGCAACTTTACTTTCTGACCCAGATTCAGGCGGCTTTACTTGTTCTCGTATGGACTGAAGCCAGAGACTGGGATTCTCTCTGTAGACATGTCTTACAAGGTTTAGGGTAACCACACTGTCACAGAAAGAATCAGGTGTCCTTTACACATCCTGGTAACTGGGTGTCTGGGTCAGGTTACACCAGGTAGGGGTCATGGGACTACCTAGAGTCTGAACAGAGCATTCTCAGAACTAGTGTGGTTTGTGATGCTTGTGCTGTGGGCCACACCTCTGCAAGCAGGAGGGAAGGAATGAGGAACAGCCTTCTCAGGTCTGAATCCTCAAAAGGGGGCCTCCAGGTTTCTCCTGTTCTCACTTCCCTGTTTTCATTCCTGTTGGCCTCCAAACATTGCAGCTGTTCTCTCCTAAGCCATTTTCCCCTGTTGCTTAGTTTCTTTCCCTTTCTTCCAAAATGGGATTCCCTAAATAAGTATTTGGGCCTTTTTTATTTAAAAGATTAAACTGTAGATCTAAGTAAAGTAAGACTGTGCAGAAGAATGATAAACATTTGAGAAATTTCAGAGTTCTCCATAGCCACTGTCCCTTGTGCAGAGTTCTAGATTCCCTATCAGATAGTTCCCAGAAACCCAGGGGCCAGGCATGGTGGCTCATGCCTGTAATCCCAGCACTTTGGGAGGCCGAGGCGGGCAGATCACCGGAGGTCAGGTGCTCGAGACCAGCCTGGCCACATGTCGAAACCCTGTCTCTACTAAAAATACAAAAATTAGCCGGGCACAGTGGTGCATGCCTGTAATCCTAGCTACTCGGGAGACCGAGGCAGGAGAATCGCTTGAACCCAGGAGGCAGAGGTTGCAGTGAGCTGAGATTGCACCACACCACTGCACTCCAGCCTCAGCGACAGGGTGAGGCTGTGTCTCAAAAAAAAAAAAAAAAAAAAAAAAAAAGATAGTTCCCAGAAACCCTTAGTTCTTCTCTTGCCTTCTTTTTTTCCTGAAAGTCCCCTCAGAACTTTGCCATTCTCTGGATCTTCTGGTGAAAACAGCTTTCATTTATTGTATACCTGCTGTATAGCAAGCATTGGACTAAATGCTCCCTGTATATTACGGGGTTTTAAAATCACAACAATCCAGTTTGGTTATTATTACTTCTACTTTACAGATAAGGAAATTGAAGCTCAAGTAGATTGAAAGGCACTTATCCGAGATCATACAGCTAGGATGCCCCTTCTTTATTAAAAGTCCTTGATATAGACATAGGCCTGAGGAAACAACAGCAGTCACCTCAAATGATTTCTTCAAATAAACTTTTTTAAATATTTTAAATAAAAAATATAGATGGGGTTTCACCATGTTGCCCAAGATGATCTCAAACACCTCAGCTCAAGCGATCCTTCTGCCTCAACCTCCCAAAGTCTCAAATGATTTTTGAGAATGAGATGGACTATAAAATTGGGGAAAAGGTCAGAAGAGAAGGTGAAATTGTAGGTCATTCAGGTAACCCCAAATTTCTACGCTATAGAAAGGGCAGCCCCAATCCTGGGAAAGTTTAGAAATACCATTCTCTGTCTCCTCCCCTTTTCAGGATCCCGAGGCTTTTGTAAAACAGCATCCTGATCATCTTGGCTTTCTCACCTGCCTGCTGCTAGTACAACAATGAAACTAAGCTGGAAACCCGTGGACATATACCCGTTCTGTCTTTTTTTTTTTTTTTTTTTTTTTTGGAGATAGAGCTTGGCTCTGTCCCCCAGGCTGGAGTGCAGTGGTGCGATCTCGGCTCACTGCAACCTCCACCTCCCAGGTTCAAGTGATTCTCCTGCCTCAGCCTCCTGAGTAGCTGGGATTACAGGCGCGTGCCACCACACCCAGCTAATTTTTGTATTTTTAGTGGAGACGGGGTTTCGCCATGTTGGCCAGGCTGGTCTTGAACTCTTGACCTCAGGTGATCCACCTGCCTCAGCCTCCCAAATTGCTGGGATTACAGGCATGAGCCACGGCACCCAGCCTACCCATTCTGTCTTAAGCCAGATGGACTTTGGAGGAGCAGGTGGTGGGGCCCCAGCCTGTCCATTCTCACTATAGGGCACTGTTTACTCTCAGGAATTTCTTCTTTTTACAGTTAATATAAAGCAAAACTGCAGGTGACTTGATTTTTAAACCCACATTTTAGTACTTTGGGGAAAAAAATAGCATTTTGGGTTTGGTGCTCTGTTTAGAGCTCTTTATTGTGGTCATGAATGGAGTGGGAACAGAAGGCATTGATATAGTAAGTTGGCCAGCATGTATTCTTTGAGAGTTTACTGAGTGCAAGGCACTGAGGGTACAGAGTTGAATCTGTTGTGGTCGTTGCCCTCAGAGCCTCACAGCCTAATCCAGGAGAAAGGCCGCCATAGTCCAGTGGGGTAAATGCTGTGATGGGATATGTTCAGAGTGCTGTGGACACCCAGAAGGGGGGTACCTAACCCCCTCGGGTTAGTCAGAGTGTTCTCTGAAGACACGGTGTAAACTGAGTGCTCCAGAGATCCGGTGAGCAGTGTATGAGGAGAGAAAGTGGAGAAATGTCCCAAGCAGAGGAACCTGCATGTGCAAAGACCCCGAGGGAAGAGAAAACATGGTGTGTGTGATCAGTCCATATTTGTTGACTGCCTACTGTGCACTCATATGTAATCCTGTGAGAAAGGTGTCTGCTGAAACCAGCTCAGAGGGGACTACCCTTAGATCACAGGGCTCAAGCTTAAGCGGATTCCACATCCTATAACTCGTACATTACCTTCCATCTGGCCTTTAGACTACGCTGTGGAGTTTAGGGCCAAGCCCTGCTACCCTGGTTTTCTCATTGTTGCCTCTGAAGGTGAAAGCTGCAGGCACACCCCCCAGGAATCACACAAAAGACTGGGGTTTTCTCTCCGTCCAGAGAGTCCGGGAGGAAAGCTGCCCCTCGGAGCCACTCCAAGTTGTCTTGCCCTCTCCTAGCAGCTCTCTGGGATGAACTGGCCTTTCCCACCCTGGGTGAGGTGGGAGGGGTCCTCATTTTAGAGAAGGAAAAGCAAAGATGACACAAGGTGAACCTGTGACTTGGGACGTTTCTTGCCTGTGTTCCAGTCCCACCTCTGCCACTAATTATGGCAGTGAGGAAATCACGTTAGTCTCCAATTATCTTCAGTTACTCCTTGATAAAATGAAGAGAGTGACCAAGGTCAGCAGTGGTAAATATGGGTATGTGTGCTGTCCCCAGGCAGACCTTCACAGTCCCTTTCTATAGACCTCAAAACCTACACACCTCTTTATCACATTCTCCCCAGACAACGCTCTTCCTGCCAAGACAAGATGGGCCCTCAACATCCTTCTCAGCATAACACTGCAGCCATGGAAATTATCATGAGATGTGAATCCTCTTTGCTCCAACAGTTGTCTGGCTGTGACAATTCTATGAAAGTAACGCAGGCATTGACTGCCTGCTCACCAATGGTTGTTCCAGCAGCCTCCAGGGAGCAATGATTTGGTTTGAAATCTGGGATCCTGGGCACAAGATGTTACCAAGGACCCCCTCTTGGCCCTTGGTTCATTACACAATCAATAGCCCTCCCAGCCTCCAGCCAGACAGGAGCTGCGTGGTTGTGTTTTTACCTGTCAAAGAGATCCAAGCAGCTTGCAGGTAGGGACTGTGCCCCCGAGAGTTGGTCCTCAGCAAGTTGAGTGACAGACTGCAACTCCCTTGTAGTGGAGTTTCCCTGGTGTCAGCAGATGTAGAATATCATGGGGCCTGCAGACTTTCTGGTCCTCTTAGTTTAGGGAAAGTAGGGGATTGAGAAGATTTCTTTGCCAACTGGGTAGAAACTTCCAGAAGTTGCCCTAAGTCTCTGATTCCTTCAGTTCAAAACAATTGTGCTAGAGCCAAAAAATGAGTCCTGAATGGTGGGAGTCCTGGAAGCCATAAGAGGCGCAGGGAGGGTGTGGTTGTGCCCAGCACACCAAACCACCTGGAACAAAGGAGCTTTGCTCAGGGAAAGGAGCTCTCCCCGAGAGCCCAGGACTCCCTTAGTTCCCTGGGAGCCAGGCCCTTACAAGCTGCGAGCTGAGGAACTTCATTCCTTCACAATTGCCTAGTTGTGCCCTGCTTATTAATTATTAGTCAAATCCCAGAACAATGTACCTAGCACACCAGGCATTTCACTGAATCACAGAAGGCAGTTTGGTGACCAGGGGACCACAGACAGACTGGGGAGGACCACATGAGAGTCAGTTACATTCACCTGGTGCCCTGTGATGACACAAACATTCTTGGTTCTGTACTAAGTCGGTGCCCTGTGATGACACAAACATTCTTGGTTCTGTACTAAGTAGACGAGAAAGTCTCTGGCCAGTGACAATTTCTCCCTACCTCTTCTTCCTGCTCAAGATGATATTGACCGTTTGATGTGATTGAGTAAAAGATGAAAGATAAGTACAAATGATTGCTAATTAAATGTGGAACGCAGGAAAGATATCTCAGCAGAGCTAGCTAATGCCCACCTTACACAGCAAGTATAACTGTGCCAGTCCCCAGGGTACTGGCCTCTTTTCCCCCCTCTCAAAAGGCTCTTTCTTCTGCCTGCTTTTGTCTCCCTTGTACTTCATATGGCATCACAGGTGTACAGCCTTGGCCTCAAAGGAGCCATTGTGACCTTATCCAGGCTGGGATCTGTTGATTGAGGACAGTGGCATCCCCTCGAGTTGCATGGCGCCATTACACTCACGGAGGACGTGAACGGTATGGGGGAAGCAATTTGAGATCTAGCCAGGCTGGGTTGGGTGCCTCATTTGTACTCCAAAACATAGCCACTGTTTCCTTTGGTGAGTTTTTTTTGTTTTGTTTTGTTTTTTTAAAAGAACAGGGAAGAAATTGCTATCATTACACTAGAGGTTTAACTCTTGGAATTCAGACTTGGTCCCTGTTTTCCCTCCTGTCTCAGCAGAATGGTATCCTTGACGACGTGGTTAGCACTGTCTGCAGGAACAGCAGTGTCTGTGGTATTGATGGCATTCCCTGGGGCAGGCCAAGGCTGGCCTCCCTGGTGAGAGGCAGCTGGACCCCCCCCCACCCCCAGGCTTGCAGCAAATGTGGGGCCAGCCCCCGCCACCATCCACTTGTGTTTGCAGCTTCAACTTAACTTCCCATCTCCTAAACCCTCACCCCTGCTTGGCCCTCTTCACTCTCCTTCCCTCCCACTTCGGTGAATCTCAAATGGCAGAGCTGCTGGGCTTCCCAGAAGACAAAGAAGAGAACGAGGGGCCCAGAGCATCGTTTCTCAAACTGCTGTTTGGGGCAGGCTGTGCTGTGAAAATACTGTAATGTTCCCAGCCCGCATTAAATCTGGAAAGCTCCGGATGACACAGGCCACATGGGTTTCTTTATTCCGGGACTTCTCAGAGCCTTTATGACTAACGTGTAGTCAGAATCTTAGGAAAGGGGCTTAGTAGGCAGCATTTCCCAAACGAATTGGATCGCAGGAAATACCTAACAGCCAGGTGCAGTGGCTCACACCTGTAATCCCAGCATTTTGGGAGGCCCAGGCGGGTGGATCATGAGGTCAGGAGTTTGAGACCAGCCTGACCAACATGGTAAAACCCTGTCTCTACTAAAAATACAAAAAAAAAAAATTAGCCGGGCGTGGTGGCACGCACCTGTAATCCCAGCTACTCAGGAGGCTGAGGCAGGAGAATTCCTTGAACCCGGGAGGCGGAGCTTGCAGTGAGCCGAGATTGCGCCACAGCCCTCCAGCCTGGGCGACAAAGCGAGACTCTGTCTCAAAAAAAAGAAAGAAATACCTAACAGTATCTCCAAGAAAAATTCAGCACACACAGCGTAGTGAATACTGGTATAGGGTTCAACAGCCTGCATTTTGGAGTCTAGCTTAAGATCAAGACTCTTGAGCAAATTATTTCTCTGAGCCTCAGTTTCCTTTCCATTAAATTTGGGTGATACCACCCTCCACATAGGCATTTTGAGGACTGAACGGCAGTCAGTCCTCATGTATATAAAATGTTAAGCATACTTGGAGCTCAGTAAGCCATCGACATAAGTTGTCATTTCATTGTTCAGTGAAATCACCCAGAATAAGTTTTTCAACTCTCCTAGACTCCACCCACCCAGCCAACTCACAGTTCTGTATGTCTAGCCCTGAGCACTCTCTGCTCTGTATCCATACTGCAGGTCACCTGTGTCCCCTCTCCAAATCTACTCTTCCTTCCTCCCTAGCTCAGCATTCAGTTGTCCAAGCCAAAGGCCTGGGAGCCATCAAAGACTTCTCTTCCCTCCCGCCACATGGAACTGATCACCAAGTGACATTAGTGTCGCTTATTTAAGAGATTTTACATTATTGAATCCTCTCCATTCTCCTGGCTCTTATGCAGATTACACCTGTTGCCTGGTCTACTCCTGGGTCAGATTCTTTGTCATTCCCTCTGGCAGGAAAACCTTTTGTCTTTTCTCCATCTGCCCTGTAAATGCCTATTTATCCTTCAAACTATGGTATCCTTTCTTCCAAAGACCCTTTTCTAATCCTCTGTTTTCTTCCTCCCACCAGGCTAGACACTGTCAGCCAACCTCAGCACCACAAGCCTCCCTCTATTATAGCCCTTCTCCCAGTGTTTCCACGGATGGGTTCCCAGTCCATCAAGGCCCTGAGAAGGGGATTTTTTTTTTTTTTTTTTCCCTGAGACAGGGTCTCCTGTTGCCCAGGCTAGAGTGCAGTGGTCATTCACAGGTGTGATGATGGTACACAATAGCCTTGAACTGAGCACAAGCAACTCTCCTTCCTCAGCCTCCCAAGTAGCTGGGACTACACGTGCGTGCTACCATGCCCACCTTTATTCATCATGAAACCCCTTGGCACAGTATCTGGTTCTTCGACTGTCCATAAATATTTGTTGAATTACGTTTACTTGAATTTTCCAAAACGTTGCTGTCTTCCTTTCAGTGACTCAGTGATTCTTTTCAGAGGTATAACCAGGGAATTGTTTCAGAGGTTTCCTTGGATATTCCTACAACTGATAACAGCTGTCATTTCTTCAGCATCTACTGTGTAGGTACTACCATAAATGCTTTACATACATTAACTCATTTAATCCCGTGAACTGAGTTCTCGTGTTATCCCATTTTACGGAGGAATATTCTGAGGTTTATCTAGCTGATAAATGACCAAGGTAGGATTCAAACCCAGGGCTGCCTGCTTCACTCCAGATCTGCGCTCTACCCATCATCTATGAACTGAGATCTACCTGTATTCTCATCTTGACCACGGTCATCTAGATTTTTAAGAAGTGCAGTCTCACTGCACGTGAGATGTGTATGCCTAGAATGAATGCTCTTAAGGATAATCTCCATCTTTATTTGAGCCCATCTTGCAGGAGTATTTTCCTAAACAGCCTAAAACGAGGAAGAGCAAGTTCAAATAGCTAAGTCCCTTTGGTTTGGGCCCTGCGCCTGATTTCCTAAATGACTGGCACTTTTTTTTCTTTTGAGACGGAGTCCCACTTTGTCGCCCAGGTTGGAGTACAGTGGCATGATCTCCACTTGTTGCAACCTCCACCTCCCAGGTTCAAGCAGTTCTCCTGCCTCAGCCTCCCAAATAGCTGGAACTACAGGAGCACACCACCACACCTGGCTAATTTTTGTATTTTTTTTTTTTTTTTTAGTAGAGACGGGGTTTCGCCATGTTGATCAGGCTGGTCTCCAACTCCTGACCTCAATTGATCCACCCACCTTGGCCTCCCAAAGTGCCAGGATTACAGGCGTGAGCCACCGCGCCCGGCCATGACTGGCAGTTATGCCACATTTTCTCACTAGTGAGAAAAGTTCGATCCCAGACATTTGCTCAACAGTGAGTTAAGACTGAAAGTTCTCTGCCCTCTGGGAGCTCACAGTCTAACAAGGAGATAGCACATATACACACATTCCGACTACAAAACTAGGTGATAAGTAAAAAGAGCTCTGAACTCGGAGTCTGAAAGACCTGAATCCAAGTTTAAATTTGTATCTGCAGTTCCAAAATCCTGAAAGCGCTGGAAACTGACAGGTTTTTTCTATAACTCATTTGAAGGAAACCTGATCTAACATGAGGTTTTTATGTGGTCTTTATTCATCCCACTTAGCCTGAGTATTCCTACATTTTGCTGCAGAAACATTCATGTATCTGATCACAGGGTGCTACAACAGCCCCCACTGGGTATGTAGATAATACATGGCCCCAAGAGTTTTGGAAAAGGGACTGTGAACCTATGTCTTGTCCTGATCAATTGACAAAAAATGTATGAAATGGCTTCACAAACTAAACATTAGTAAACTCATATGAGATAGTCTTAAATAGCATGATGTATAATTCTGTACAATGGGAACACCGAGCAAGTGACTTTTTTTTTTTTTTTTGGACTAGGAAGAGGATCAAAAGATGTCTTAAGGGAAGTAAACTTTGAACTGGGCCTTGAAGGGTGAGTTGAATTCCTCACTTCATAGAGAAGCTGTGGAAGAAAACATTATGGGCTATAGGAAGAACGTATAGAAAATGTGCAGAAAAAATGTCTTTAAACAGCTTGAGCACATGAATTTTGTCAGCTTACAGAAAAACTCTGATGATCTGTGAAAATACAGGAGAGAAGCACTGTGGATAATATAAAGGGGCAGCTAGTCCGAAATCCATTTGCTCTGGGCAGGATTTTTCTTTTGAATGCAGACTTAATACACACATTGAGAGTGAAACATCACTATCTGGGCTGATGCCTCCTTGCTTAGTGCCCACCTGTTAGCGCTCCCTCCATCTCCCCATAAGGCAACGGCAGCCGGTCCAGCCTGTGCTCATTTCACTGCCCTCTGCTTGGTGTGGGGTCAGCCCCTTACCTCCTGGCTTCTCTAGATCACACTGCCAGGTTCAAATCAGGTCAGCCACTTGCTACTTTGTAGTGGCCATGAGCAAGTTGTTTACCTCTTAGAGCCTTTGTTCCTCAGCTGTAAAAGCAGAACAATAGTATGAGAGCTATTGTAATAGGAAGGCTGGCAGGTAAAGCACTTAGCAGTGTGCCTGACTGGTAGGCACTGAATAAACAGTAGTTATTACTATTACAAGGGCTCCCCGTCCTCCAGCTATGTGTAAATACATACATTCCTTAATTAAGTAGCTGGGACTACAGGCACACACCACCACACCTGGCTAATTTTTGTATTTTTAGAAGAGATGGGGTTTCACTAGGTTGACCAGGCTGGTCTCGACCTCCTGACCTCGTGATCCATCCACCTCAGCCTCCCAAAGTGCTGGGATTACAGGCGTGAGCCACCGTGCCCAGCTATTATAAAACATTTCTTGAAAATCACACTTTTACCACAAGATCAAGCCTCCAGTATAATTAAAAGGTCAGATTTCTGCAGGAAGTAGGTGGAATTACATCAGCTTAGTTGGGTGATACTGTTGCCTAATGCTAAAAACCTCTTGTTGGCAGTTATATGTGTCTTGAGTAAGTAAAAATGAATTACTACTTAATAAATGCATTTGGGCAGAGGGAAGCATTGCAAACATGAAATCTAAGGGGTGTGGAGAAAGAAAGAAAGCAGTCACTGGTGATTAAAAAGTCACAGGCCCCATGGGTCCAGTACACTGACCAGTAGTATCTGGTTGGCAGAGCTCCTTTTTTAAAAAGCTTTTTTGAAATAACAAAAGTAACACATGCACATTGCCACTTGGCCTCCCTCAAAAGCCTTCTTGCAGGTTTTGCCCATTAAGCAAAGTTTCACTGGGATAAAGATGTTGCCACCATGGTGTCCAAGACCCACCATGAGCAGAGGGACTTACCACTTAACATGGAAGAGGCTTCCAGAGGGGATCAGGTCCAAACCACCACTGCAACTCTGTTTTACAAATGGAGAAACAGAAGCCTAGAGCAGAGAAGAAACTTGCCCATGGTGACCCAGGCATCCTGCAGTGGAGCTTTATACCCAGGACCTTCAGCCCTCCACCCAGGGTCCTTTCTGCCAGACAAGAATCCTCCTCCAGAAGGGACATCACTCAGAGTGAATCACAGCCATCCAGGGAGTTCTTTGTGAACTACATAGGCCATCTCCCCATTACACCCACACTCTGCAACTAACAGAAATATCTCCTCTCCCCTGTATATGTTAGGACCAAGAATAAAATCAAACATGTGGAGGACATATCAGCTAGCCTGGGATTTCCCAGATACCCCGGTTGGTAAGAACTACTTGGGGTGCCCTCATCTGGAGATTCTGGCTTAGTAGATCAGAGGTGGGCCTGATAATTTATATCTATGAGCATACCAGGTAATTCTTATAACTAAGCGAGTTTTGGGAAACACAGGGCTCATCTAGGCCAGCAGAGGTTTCCTGTCCCAGAGTGGGCAGTGGGGTTGAAAGGCCGGGCACAGTGGCTCACACCTGTAATCCCAGCACTTTAGGAGGCCCAGGCAGGCAGATCACGAGGTCAGGAGTTCAAGACCAGCCTGGCCAACATAGTGAAACCCCATCTCTACTAAAAAAAAAAAAAAAAAAAAAATTAGCCAGGCGTGGTGGCAGGCACCTCTAGTCCCAGCTACTTGGGAGGCTGAGGCAGGAGAATCGCTTGAACCTGGGAGGCGGAGCTTGTAGTGAGCCAAGATTGTGCCACTGCACTCCAGCCTGGGCGACACAGTGAGACTCTGTCTAAAAAAAAAAAAAACACTGGGTTTTCCACTTGCAGTTAATGAGAGTCAACCTCTATCCTATGTTGATTTCTTTTTTTTTTTTGAGACAAAGTCTTGCTTTGTCACCCAGGCTGGATGGCACAATCTCAGCTCACTACAACCTCTGCCTCCCACGTTGAAGCAATTCTTCTGCCTCAGCCACCCAAGTAGCTGGGATTACAGGCGCCGACCACCACGCCCAGCTAATTTTTGTATTTTAGTAGAGACAGGTTTTCACCATGTTGGCCAGGCTGGTCTTGAACTCCTGACCTCAGGTGATCCACCTGTCTCGGCCTTCCAAAGTGCTGGGATTACAGGCGTGAGCCACCACGCCCAGCCTCCTGTGTTGATTTCTTATGGTACCTCTCTTTTATAACAGAACCGTAATTCCTGGGCACACATGGCAGCTCAGAAATGTTGCCTGACCTACTTTGAGGAGATGATTTGAGCGAAACACCCATTCTAGCCTGGATGACATGAACATCTCCGTTTGGCTTTGTGCTTAGACTCAAGAACCTGGAGCTAGCTGCTGTGGGAGGATCAGATGTCCGTGTGAAGATGCTGGCGGCCCCTATCAATCCATCTGACATAAATATGATCCAAGGTAACCTTGGTTTCTGTGGCTTATGTTAATTGGCTTTTTTGTTCAGCTGCCACCTCGTTTTCATTCCTCCTCAGGTGTGGGTGTGAAATGCCTGTGATTAGCAGCAGCTGTTCTCCAGATGAGCCGTCTGCAGGCTGTGTCAGCCCTGTCTGGCCTCCCTTTTCTGGAATGTGAGGCTTTTTGAGAAGATTGCAGTGGGGAGTAAACTAAGCATTGTGAAGTGCCTGCGACATGCTGGTTTCATTTCATATGTTACCTGATTTTCATGATAACCATGAACACTAAAGAATATTGTCCCCCTATACAGACAAGCAAGCTAAGGCTCAGAGGTTGGTTAGGCAGACAGTCCAAAGCAGAGCCCAGATCAGGCCTAGGATGGCGTGGACTCAAGTCCATGCTCTTTCACTGCCCAAACATCACTGGTTGACCCTTTAATGCTCTTCTCCCTCAGGAAACTACAGACTCCTTCCTGAACTGCCTGCTGTTGGAGGGAACGAAGGTGTTGCACAGGTGGTAGCGGTGGGCAGCAATGTGACCGGGCTGAAGCCAGGAGACTGGGTGATTCCAGCAAATGCTGGTTTAGGTGAGTTTCTCCAGGTGTCAGCTGCCTATTCGTTCTTCCAGATCCTATTTCACCCACTCTGTCGACATCCACTGATTGGCCCAGTGTACCTGGGTAATGCAGGGTTTATTTTATTTATTTATTTATTTATTTTGAGACGGAGTTTTGCTCTTATTGCCCAGGCTGGAGTGCAATGGCGCGATCTCAGCTCACCAAAACCTCCGCCTCCCCAGTTCAAGTGATTCTCCTGCCTCAGCCTCCCAAGTAGCTGGGATTACAGGCGCCTACCACCACACCCGGCTAATTTTTGTATTGTTAGTAGAGATGGGGTTTCACCATGTTGGCCAGGCTGGGTCTCAAACTCCTGACCTCAGGGATCCGCCTGCCTCAGCCTCCCAAAATGCTGGGACTACAGGCGTGAGCCACCACGCTTGGCCTTGTTTTGTTTTTTTTTTGAGACAGAGTCTCACTTTGTCACCTGTGCTGGAGTGCAGTGACGCGATCTCGGCTTACTGCAGCCTCCCAGGTTCAAGCGATTCTCCTGCCTCAGCCTCCCGAGTAGCTGGGATTACAGGTGTACACCATCACGCCCGACAGATTTTTGTATTTTTAGTAAAGAGGGGGTTTTATCATGTTGATCAGGCTGGTCTCAAACTCCTAACCTCAGGTGACCCACCACTCAGCCTCCCAAAGTGCTGGGATTACAGGCATGAGCCACTGTGCCGAGTCTGAATTTTGTTTATACATGGAGATGAGCCAAAATTCACTTCATGTAGAGGATGTAAAATGAGGAAAGACACAAAGGTGAGATTGGGAAATGGTGGAAAATCCATTGTAGCCTCAGCAGAGGGTTTGCATATGGGAGAGGATTGCACGAGTGAGAAAGAAGGCCAGAAAGGCAGGTTCAATCACGTGAGCCCAGGAGTTCTAGGCTACAGTGAGCTATGATCGCACCATTGCACTCCAGCCTGGGCAACAGAGTGAGACCCTGTCTCTATTTTTTTTTAAAAAGGTAGCTTGTGTCCACATGGGGTAAGGCCCTGCCCAAGCCAAGCTAATGAGTAGATTTTGTTTGATATATTATAAGGAGTCATAGGTGAGTTTTGTTTTTAGCACTTAACAGTTTTCAAGGCACATCTGTTATAGATCCTCACAGCAGCTACAAGAGGGAAGCAGGGCAGGTATTATCCATCCATTGGACATAAATTGAAGCTTGAGAAGTAAAGCCCTGGCCCAAAGTCAAACAGCAAAATGAGAGTGCCCACTGAATTCTTTCTCCTGGGTTCCCATTACACACCAGTGTTATGATCTTCTGGGTTGTAACTTACAGCGACCCAGCTCAAACTTGCTTTAAAAAAAGAAGTTGGGGCCGGGCGTGGTGGCTCACGCCTGTAATCCCAGCACTTTGGGAGGCCGAGGTGGGTGGATCACCTGAGATCAGGAGTTCGAGATTAGCCTGGCCAACATGGTGAAACCCTGTCTGTAATAAAAATAAAAAAATTAGCCGGGTGTGGTGGCATGCGTCTGTAGTCACAGCTACCCGGGAGACTAAGGCAGGAGAATCTCTTGAACTCAGTAGGTGGAGGCTACAGTGAGCCGAGATCATGCCACTGCACTCCAGCCTGGGCAACAGAGCGAGACTCCATCTCCAAAAAAAAAAAAAATAAGGCCAGGCGCAGTGGCTCATGCCTGTAATCCCAGAACTTCGGGAGGCCATGGCAGGCAGATCACCTGAGGTCAGGAGTTTGAGACCAGCCTGGCCAACATGGTAAAACCCCGTCTCTTCTAAAAATAAAAAATTAGCCAGGCATGGTGGCGTGCACCTGTAGTCCCAGCTACTCGGGAAGTTGAGGCAGGAGAATCACTTGATCCCAGGAGGCGGAGGTTACAGTGAGCCGAGATTGTGCCACTGCACTCCAACCTGGGCGACAGAGTAAGACGCCATCTCAAAAAAAAAAAAAAGAAAGAAAGTTAGTTGATTTGTGGAACTGGGAAGTGTAACAGAGTGAAAGCTTCGGGTTCAGCTAGATCCAGGAACCCCAGTACTATCAGAGTTGTGTCTCTCACTTGTCCTTAGATGAGATCTCCCCACATATTGATATAATCAAACCAACAAATATTTATTGGCCACTCTCTTTGTGCCAGGCACTGCTCTAAGCACTTCATGTATATTAACTCAATTGTTCCCACAACATGAGATGGATACCTCATCATTCCCACTTTGCAGGTGATATAACAGTAAATGCAGCAGCAAACTGTAAACTGTTAAGCAGTTTGTCCAAGGTCACCCAGCCAAAAGTGATGGAGTTAGAATTCAGATCCACTCTGATACATACCTCTCATAGATGGCCACCAGCAGCCTGAGGTTCATATCACCCTAAAAACAAACAAATGAGCATATCCTCCACAATCATGTCCAGCACAACCATATCCATCCCCCAGAAGGGCCCTGAATGGGCCTTGCCCATCCCTGAACCAGTCCCCTGGGGCGGGGTAGGGCCACTCCGGTTGCTCTGATTGAGTCTCTCACCCTCCTCTGTGATACAGGTGGGGCCTTGTGGTTGACAGCCCCAGAGATTAGGAAGGAGCACTTGTAGAGAGAAAAAGATACTAGGCAGGAAAAAAAAAACAGTAATAGGAGTCTACTACAAGCTCTTTGCTTCTCTGAGATCAGGAAGGCTGCCAAGAATGGCTCCACCGTCTCCTACACCCACCTGGCGGTGAAGGAGCTCAGCCATTTGAGCAAATTGAGAGCTGCAAGGATTCACTGGATCCTGATGCCAGTGCTTTGGGCCAGCCCCCGTGCTGAGTGAAGGTCCTATCAAGGTGAGCAGACAGTTCCTGCCCTCAGAGTGCTCTTGGCTGGCAGTGGGAGGCCCAGGAATGGAAAAACAACACTTAATACAATACAGTATTACAAGTGCCATAATCACAGGATTGACACCAAGACAAGAGTCCTCTATCTTGGAAAGCGTTGAGAAAGGCTTCCCAGAGAAGTGATGCTTGAACTCAGTCTGGAAGAGCTGCTGGAAGTGCAGCCAGGGGGCTAGGTGAGGAGGGGCTTCCCAGGCACAGAGTGCAGCGTGTGTGAACGTAAGTGATGAGAGAAGGCACAGCACTGGTGGGGAACTGCAGGTAGCTCAGGGTGGCTGGCTCATGGGTGCGAGTGGGAGAGAAGTGAGATGGAGCTGGAAAGGTGGGGTGGGGCTGGGTCCCAGCGGGCCTGCATCCACAGTGCAAGGGGTACCAACAGAGAGTTAAGTAGAGGAATGATTTGATAGGATTTGTGCAATGCAGAGAATGGTCTGGAAACCATTGGTCTGGAAAGGCAGAGGGTGGAGGCAGAAAGCCAGTGAGGAGGTGGGCAAACAAGTCAGGCTTCAGATGATGAAGTGTGAGGGTCTGAATAAGACAGTGCCGTAGGGCTGGAGAAGAGGGCATGGAGTCAAGGGCTAAAGTAACAGGACTTGGCAATACTTTCAGTTTGGAGAAGAGAACAATAAAGGATGTCTGCCAGGTGTATGGGTAATTGTACATGTGGTGGTGGGGGTACCCAGAACAGGGATTCTTCCCTGGAGAAAAGGTGATTCTTTTGTTTTGTTTTGTTTATCTTTTGAGACAGAGTCTCGCTCTGTTGCCCAGGCTGGTGCAATCTTGGCTCACTGCAACCTGCAACCTCCACCTCATGGGTTCAAGCAATTCTCCTGCCTCAGCCTCCCGAGTAGCTGGGACTACAGGCACCCACCACCACACCTGGCTAATTTTTGTACTTTTAGTAGAGATGGGGTTTCGTCTTGTTGGCCAGGCTGGTCTTGAACTCCTGACCTCAGGTGATCTGCCCGCCTCGGCCTCCCAAAATGTTGGGATTACAGGCATTGAGCCACTGCGCCTGGCCAACAGGTGAGTCTTTTAAGCAAGGTGCCAGCCAGAGAGGATGAGGATTTTATAATTGTGAGGACTGCAATTAACTCAGTGTATTCAGTAAACATTTTGTGAGCATCTGCAGCATGCTGGGCTTGAGGACACAGCAGTGAACAGACATGGTCTTTCTTCTCGTGAAGACTGCCATTTAGTAAGAGTGGCAACTATTAAACACGTAAGTTCTTAGCTGGCCACAGCTTGGTCATTTTTCATGGTTCTGAGCTGCCCAGCTGTTGCTAAGCCCATAGCCAGCCTTTTCCCACGTGCAGCCAATCCCAGGGGAGACCAGACCAGATGGTATGGATAGATCTTTGCCAACTGACTTTCTCCTTGGGAAATATGCAAAACCTTCCTGAGGAAGCACAGAACCGTAGAAAGTGCACTGGCTTTGGAATCAGGGGGCAAGTTCTCTTTCCAGCTCCGCTGTATGACCTAATTTAAGTCACAGCTACTTTGAGCCTCAGTTTTTTCATCTCGAAAATGGGACTAATTGTCACTGCCTAGCATGTCTCAGCAGTACTCAACTGAGAATATATGCAATGATCTTTGCAAATGCCAAATTTCTGTATGCATTAGATCAGGAGTTGGCAAATTTTTATCTTAAAGGGCCAAATAGTAAATATTTTAGGCTTCGTAGGCTATATCATCTTTGTGACTACCCAACTCTACTATCGTAAACAGCCACAGGCAATATATAAACAATTGAGTGAACATGGCTGTGTTCCAATAAAACTTTATTTACAGGACCAGGCATGGTGGCTCATGCCTGTAATCCCAGCATGGGAGGCCGAGGCGGGCAGATCGCTTGAGTCCAAGAGTTCAAGAATGGCCTGGGCAACTTGGTGAAAGTCCATCTCTACAAAAAATTAGCCAAGTGTGGCAGTGTACACCTGTAGTCCCAGCCACTGGGGAGGCTGACATGGAAGGATAGCTCGAGACCAGGAAGCAGAAGTTGCAGTAAGCCACACTCCAACCTGGGCAACAGGGTAAGACTCTTGTCTCAAAAAAAAAAAAAAAAAAAAAAAAAAAAACACTTTATTTACAAAAACAAGTGGTGAGGCAGATTTAGCCCACAGGCCACAGTTTGCTGACCCCCAAGTTCAACAATGGAGATGGTTAAGGGTCAGTTGCATATGACTGAGGAATTGGGAATCCTCAGAGCTAAAGTCTGGGAATTAGCATCATTAAAGGAAAACAATGTGTGTTATACACCCACTGTGTACTAGGCATAGTGATAGTCTCTGTACAAATGTCTTTAGTTTAATCTTCACACTATGACATAAATGTTACTCTCTGCATTTCACAGATAAGGGAAATGGAAACTCAAAAAAGGTGAAGTGATCATTCAGAGTCACACACTAGTGAGTGGTAGAGCCAGGGTTTTTAAGCAGGTCTCTCCAACTTCAAGCCTAAGAGTTCTACTTGAAACCCTGAAAGCCCTTGTCTCTGACCACGGGTGCTGCCTCCCTCCCACCCAGAGTCTCTTGAGAAGAGGATTAGGGACTGCTAAGCCCCAGAAATCCATATCAAGGGTTGGATTTCCATTGTCGTGCCATAAGGGGAATTAGAAAATGCCCTGGATTTCATACATAGAAAGCCCTGCACTAAGCATTTGGTGCACGGTAAAGTACAGTAAGTGTTAGCTGAGATGAATGGGAACGATGATTTGAAGGCCAGTCTGGGGGAAGCCCACAGGATGCTGGGGCACTTCCTGGATTACAGAGGAATCCTCGCCTTTTCAGTCTCTTATTTTCTCAGCCATAGACCTACTCTAGGATTGACACAGCCTTCTATAAAAGTGTTCCTGGGCCGGGTACAGTGACTCATGCCTATAATCCCAGCACTTTGGGAGGCCAAGATGGGCGGATCACGAGGTCAGGAGATCGAGACCATCCTGGCTAACACAGTGAAACCCCATCTCTACTAAAAAATACAAAAAAATTAGCCGGGTGTGGTGGCGGACACGTGTAGTCCCAGCTACTTGGGAGGCTGAGGCAGGAGAATGGCGTGAGCCTTGGAGGCAGAGCTTGCAGTGAGCTGAGATCGCGCCACTGCACTCCAGCCTGAGCGACAAAGCAAGACTCCATCTCAAAGAAAAAAAAAAGTGTTCCTGCCTCCTGTCCCCAGTTCTTGGTCCCTAAAGCCCACATTGACATCCCCGTTTCCTATAGCACAGTTAGTGATTACCCAGGCTGCCCCCTGCTTCCCACAGCTGACCCACATAGGACCAGGACACCATTAGAATCCCAGCAACTGGATAGTGAGCAGGCACGCCCAAGAGCTTTGGAAGCATAGGCCAAGGGCCCCGAGCTGCCACAGTGACCAGATGCTGAGCCAACAAGGCTCCAAGCAATTTCCCTAAGGTGACACAGTGAGGACACTGTGGAACCAAGGCTGGAGTCTCTCTGACTCCAAAGCCTACCCTCTTCACCCCTTCTTCATACAAGATCCTGCCTGTGTGAGTGCAGACCCCTCACGCAGTCCTCACCAAATCCTATTGATTCTGTCTTTAAAATAGAACTCGAATCCATCTTCTGTTCCTCATCCCCACTGCCAAAGTCCCAGTCTAGGCAGCCATCATCTCATACCTCGACCCCCGCAAAGACCTCTGGCTTCCACGCTGCCCCTCCCCACTCCACAGTCTTCACCCAGCAATAAAGTGATCTTAAAGCATACATCGGATCATCTCAGTCTCCTCTTAAAGCTTGTTACAGGCTTCCCACTCACTCATTCACTAAAACAAGATCAGCTCTCCATACCACAGTGCTGAGGTCATGTTCTCATACCACAGGTTGTGACCCATTCGAGAAATCAAGCTAGTGAGTTGCAAATAGCACTTTTTAAAATTAAAGTTGAGCAGAAAAGAATGAAAAATAGCAGAGTATCTCACACATAGTAAGGGTAAGTATTCTGTGAAACACAGGCTTGTGTTACATGTATATTCATGTATGTATATGTACGAATTCACAGTGGAACTCATGGTTACTGTGGGTCAGAATTCTGAAAGTCTAATATCACCTGCCCGGCCCCTGCTGCATCAGCCAGGCCAGCCATGTCTCAAGCCACTCTTCCCATCACTCTCCACCCTGCGGTGCAGCATCATCCCATCCCAGTCCTTTGTCCTGCTACAGCATCTCTGCATCTGCTGCATGCCCTACCTAAGATGTTCTTTGTGTGCTCTGAGACGGTAGCACCTCTATCCTTTCACTCTTAGCTTGTCACCTCCTCAGAGAAGTATCCTTGACTCCCATCTAAAGTAATTCTCTTGATGTTCCTGTCTCTATAATTTATCATTATCATATCTGCTTTTTTTCACCTGTTCGACTCCACTAGAATGAAACTAAGGAAACTGTCTGTATTGTTCAAGTGCCTGGGTGCAAGATACATATCTGTAGATGGAAGGAAGGCAGCCCAGATACCCAGGTTCCAGCTCCAACTCTGCCTAGATAAGCCAGGGGGCTCTGGGCAAGTCACTTCCTCATTTCCTCCCCTGTTGCATGAGGGGTTCAAAGTCGATGCTCGATAAGGGCCTTCTCAGTACTGACATTCTAGAATTCTTTTGTCTGGAACTGGAATGTGGGCTGGGAGTTGATGCTCATTTCTTTCAAGCTTATAGAATTTTACATTTCCTTATCTCATTTGATTTCTACAGTAGCTCCTGGAGGAGGCGAGTCAGGCTGTTCTTGCCTGTGCTATTTACACATTAGAGTAACTAAAACTCAGTGACAGGAATTTTCTCAAACTAGCAGAATAGCAAAACCAGGTTTGGCATCTGTGCTCTTGACTTCTACTTTTATGCTTTGTTGCCTAAAACTACCTGAGTCAGGCCGGGCGCAGTGGCTCACGCCTGTAATCCCAGCACTCTGGGAGGCCGAGGCGGGCGGATCAGCTGTGGTCAGGAGTTCGAGACCAGCCTGGCCAACATGGTGAAACCCATCTCTACTAAAAATACAAAAATTAGCCGGGCGTGGTGGCAGGTGCCTGTAATCCCAGCTATTCGGGAGGCTGAGGCAGGTGAATCGCTTGAACCCCGGAGGCAGAGGTTGCAGCGAGCCGAGATCATGCCATTGCACTCCAGCCTGGGAGACAAGAGCAAGACTTCGTCTTAAAAAAAAAAAAAAAAACACGTGAGTCAACCTGCTCTGGATGAGAATGAGGACTGTGTAGGAAAAAGGGGGCTTTCTCAGCTTCTCCTGCCCTGGTGGTAATGTTACTACTGTCTTACCCTTAGATTGCAGCAGTTTGAGGTCATTAACTACCTGCACGGTGACATTAACTAAATCTAATGGTAACTCAGAGAAGCAGCCTCTCTGAATCGCCCTTACAATGGTATTTGGCATATTTTGTTTTGGTTTGTTTTTTGTTTTTTGGGTTTTTTTGAGACAGGTTCTTGCTGTGTCACCGAGGCTGGAGTGCAGTCACACAATCATAGCTCACTGTGTCCTTAAATTACTGGGCTCAAGCAATCTTCCCACTTCAGCCTCATGAGAAGCTGGGACTGCAGGGCATTATGCCCAGCTAATTTTTTTTTTTTTTTTTTTTCTGTAGAGACAAGGTCTCACTATGTTGCCCAGGCTGGTCTTGAGCTCCTGGCCTCAAGCAGTCCTCCCACCTTGCCTCCCAAAGTGCTGAGATTATAGGCATGAGCCACCACACCCCATTTTTACTACATGTTTAAGATAAGAATGACTATCTATTTTGGGCCAGGCACAGTGGCTCATGTGTGTAATCCCAGCACTTTGGGAAGCCGATGCAGGCGAATCACCTGAGACCGGGAGTTCAAGACCAGCCTGACCAACAAGGCAAAACCCTGTCTCTACTAAAAATAAATAAATTAGCCATGTATGGTAGTGCATGCCTGTAATCCCAGCTACTCAGGGGGCGCAGCATGAGAATCACGAACCCAGGAGGCGGAAGTTGCAGTGAGCCAAGATCGCGCCATTGCACTCCAGCCTGGGCTACAGAGCAAGACTCTGTCTCCAAAAAAAAAATTAAAAAGAATAACAATCTATTGTGCATAATTATCATGAGGACTCAGACATTCAGAGGAACGTCCAGATTTTCTTCTTTTTCCAAACATCCTGGATGCTTCCAGTGGATGCTACCCACTATCCTGGATGCTTCTTGGCCAAGGAGGGTGAGCTGGGGTTGAATGTGCACAGGGCTCCTTCCTTATGATCCTGGCTTCATCCTCTGACTCAGGAACCTGGCGGACCGAGGCTGTGTTCAGCGAGGAAGCACTGATCCAAGTTCCGAGTGACATCCCTCTTCAGAGCGCTGCCACCCTGGGTGTCAATCCCTGCACAGCCTACAGGATGTTGATGGACTTCGAGCAACTGCAGCCAGGTAGGAACCCACAGGTTGGGGGAGCAGGCCAGGGTCTCGCAACTAGGGTGACACTCACATCCTGGCCCCAAGGCCAGGAGAACTTGCAAGGTGGAGGTTTTGAGGGGGTGATGGACCTCTCACCTGGGTGAATGTTGTTGCTTTCACTTAGAAAGATGTTAGCTTAGTTCCTAGGAAACATGCTGAAACCTCATGAGGAGTATACTCTCGAAAACTGCTGCAGGGTCACATTCTCTAGAGCTTGGGATTGAATTCTGTCATTCAGCAAAAATGTGTTGAGCTGGGCTAAGCTCTGGGATACAAAGGCAGACAAGATAGACACAGTCCCTATGTTTTCAATAAAATGCTGAACTTAGTGTTAATAATTCCACTCAGCGTTTACATAGCACTTTCCAGTTCACAGAAGTGCGTTGACAGGCATTATCCCCGTTGAGTGCATGAAATCTCCAAAGCATTGCAGTAAGGTTGGTACCATCATTGGTTAAGAGCTCAAGCTCTGGGCAGATAACCTGGGTCTGACCCCAGGCTTCACCTTTCCCTGACTGTGAATTTGCCTCTCAAATCATCTGGTTTTTCTTCTGTAAAATGGAGAATAAAGAACGTGGAGGGTGAAACACTACAGCATAATACTTCACACAGTGCTGGGCATACAGTGCAGAGACTGTCCGCTGCTTTTATTCTTCTTCCCTTTCATAAATGGGAAAACTGAGGTCCAGAAAGGTAAACTATTTGCATGAGATCAGCCAGGGAGTAAATGACAGAGCCTAGTGTTTTTATTTGGGTTTCTCTGAAAGCAGAGCCTAAGACTAGCACTGGGTGCAGAGAGTTTGTTTGGGAAGAAGAAATGAAGGGGAGTGGGGAGAGTGAGACAGAGATGGAGGCAAAGCCAATGAAGCCCGGTTACTGCTGCGGGCAACTACTGCTCCGGCTGTTTTTTTGAGACAGTCGTGCTCTGTCGCCCCGGTTTGAGTGCAGTGGCGCGGGCTCACTGCAACCTCCACCTCTCGGGTTCAAGGGATTCTCCTGCCTCAGCCTCCCAGGTAGCTGGGACTACAGGTGCCTGCCACCATGCCTGGCTAATTTTTGTATTTTTAGTAGAAATGGGGTTTCACCATATTGGCCAGGCTGGTCTCTAACTCCTGACCTTGTGATCCGCCCACCTCAGCCTCCCAAAGTGCTGGGATTACAGGCGCGAGCCACCCACCCCCAACCGGCCTGCTCAGTCTTGCTGGGGCCCTCTGAAGACTCTCAGAACCCACTGCAGAATTAACCCTTAAGGCCAGGCATGGTGTCTCATGCCTGTAATCCCAGCACTTTGGGAGGCTGAAGCTGGCAGATCACTTGAGGTCAGGGGTTTGAGACCAGCCTGGCCAACATGGTGAAAACCCGTCTCTACTAAAAATACAAAAATTAGCCGGGCGTGGTGGCAGCGCCTGTGACCCCAGCTACTCAGGAGGCTGAGGCAGGAGAATCGCTTGAACCCGGGAGGCGGAAGTTGCAGTGAGCCAAGATTGCACCACTGCACTCCAGCCTGGGCAACAGAGCAAGACACCATCTCAAAAACAAAACAAAAACTAACCCTTGAATGATGAGAGGCTGGGCCAGTTTTCCACTAATTCTCACACCCCATTGTTTAAGGGTCGCCCTAAGGGCATTAACCTCCTGGGCTGCCTCTGCACACCATGCACATCCATGCACATCCGTGAGCCGCAGTGGCTGTAGAACTCACCCAAGCCACCTCTCATGCCAGCGAAGAAACTGAGGCCCACAGTTGTTGGAGTGTGATGAAACATGGTGCCCAGCCACTGTCCAAGGCCTGGCTGAAAGCCGATGCCAGTTCCCACAAGAGAAATATAGGTTTCTCGCAAGTATGGCAGATGGTTCCTGGGAGCCTTTGGTGGAGAAAGCCAGTGGCTGTGACCAGGGACCTTTGCTGGAGTCCTAGTGCAGCAGACACTTTGTTTGCTTGCGTCCCATGCCCTAAAGCCACCTCCCATTTAGGCTGCAGCTGTGGTAACAGATCTAGGCATTTCGACGCTGCCCACCCTAAGTACCCACTGCACACCTCTCCACTTTCCTTCCTCAAGGCTGATATGGCCTGAACTAGATCACTGTTGAATAAACTTAGGATCTTGACACATGGTAAGCATTACATTTTACATTGTGATCAGTTTATACAAATAGGAATATATATATAATGGAAACCAAAGTTTCGTGAAATACCCTTACTATGTGTGACATACTCTGTTATTTTTTATTCTCTTCTCAATTTTAACTTTAAAAAAAAAGGTGCTTGCAACCAACTAGATTGATTCATAATCCACTGGTGGGTGACAACCTGTACGTTGACCCCTGGTGAAGACGAGTGGGCATTCTTCTTCCAGGAAGTCCTCTATCTCTAGTTTCAGCCCGTTGTGTGACAGATCCCTGCTGCCTCTCAAAAACCAGATAGCATTTCAAATTCAACAAAGCACTTTCCCGGACACGATGCATTTGACTCTAATCGGGGGCACTTTTTTTTTTTTTTAATAGAGGGAGTCTCGCTCTGTCACCCAGGCTGGAGTACAGTGGCGCGATCTCAGCTCACTGCAACCTCCACCTCCCGGGTTCAAGCGATTCTCCTGCCTCAGCCTCCCTAGTAGCTGGGATTATATTTTAAGGGAAGGAAACTGAAGTTCACAGAGGTCATGACTTGCCCTGTCTGTTTAGTTACAATCATTGGTGAAACTGAGACTCATGCCCAGATCCGTCTCATTCCAGAGCCCACATTTTTCCCAGCATGCCACACTGCCTTCCCCAATGGCCAGGTCCAAAGCTAAACCTGGGCTTTGCCACAGAACTGTAGGACCCCGTTTCAGGGGCTGCCAGTTTCTCCAGCACAGCTGTAATCCCATTTCAAGGCAGTGCACCTTTATTAAACACTGCAGAGAGGAATAGGGCATGACCCTTCCCTCTCAAGAAGCTGCAAGCTGTTGATAGAAATGGACCTATATACAATGAAGTGTAAGACGGGGCAGACCGTGGTATGTGCATTAATACAGAGGCCCACAGAGCACTGTGGGAGCACATAGAGGGAACAATCCAGGAAGGCTTCATGAAGGCTGCACTTGAGCTGCGCTTCAAAGGATCTACAGGATTTCAATAGGAAGGAAGAGAGAAGGAGGGAAACATTGCAAACCACGGAAATAACCTAAGCAGACTTGAGGACATAAAAGTTGGGAGGATGATGAAGGCTATAAAATCTTTTACATAGCAGGGCAGGATCTAAATTATATCCAGTGTAGATGCTCAGTTGCCAAGTCCTGGGAGGCATCGTGAGTGTTGTGGAAGTTTAGGAGGCATTAGGAGAACAGTGAGAAACAGTGAAAGGTCTGAGAAGACTCAGCAGCCAGGTCCTGGGTCCCTGTTGAGCCTGAGGACTCCCTTGCCTACAGAAGGATCCCCGGCTGGGAGCCTTTGACCTATTGCAGATCTATACAGGGCTTGATTTGGTTCTCTTCCTGGCTCCACAGGGGATTCTGTCATCCAGAATGCATCCAACAGCGGAGTGGGGCAAGCGGTCATCCAGATCGCCGCAGCCCTGGGCCTAAGAACCATCAATGTGGTCCGAGACAGGTGCGTGGGGGAGGAGGCTTCATCCCAGACCATGACTTGGGTCTTTCCCACCTCCCATCCCTGCGGTGCCCAGTTGTCCACCAGAGGGCGCCCTTGCATAAGCATAAACTGGCTTTAGGCATCGCTAACAGTTGGCGGCTGAAACAGATGAGTCAGCCCTAAGAAATGAAGTCCAGCTGGCTTTTGGCGATAGGATGAGTGAATCTGACATGTAAAGAGAGGGCAGGAAGGAGGTGGAGACTGCCCTTACTGAACAGCTAAGACTTTCTGAGACTCTTGGCTTGTGATAACCTCATGTTTTCAAAACCCCAGTTGATATTTGGGAATGATTTGAGCTGTATTATTCTTTCTGTGAACTGTCTAACCCAAGGCCCCTTTACCCTTGCTTTTGTGTGGTACTTGGAAGTGCGCTAAATACAGACGTGAAGGAGACAGGGGCAGGTTTGTCATCTGTCTTTTACAGATGAGGAAACTGAAGTTTCAGGGAGCAGCTTGCCCTGGAAGACACAGCAAGTCAGTAATAGACTCGATTTCCTCACTTACTCTCTTTCCATCATATCGTCCAGTTTCTCTAGGCCTCGCTGTCCATGAATGTGGCTGTGGCTGTCATGGATTGACACCAGCTTCAGTTCCTCAGTTGTACTCGCAAAAATAATTCCATTTGCCTTAACCAAAGAGACCCAGAGCCACTCCTGGTCTAGACTGTGTATGTCCAACACTCTGAAGAACCACTTGAAAAGAGGGGGGAAATGGAGTTTGTCCTTTCAGTAGAAGAAATCAGGAAGTTAAGTGACTTCTCCCTGGGCACAGATGGCTTCTAACACTATTGAGCTGTCAGGGCCTGTGAAAACCACCCAGTCTCACTCTGTTGCCAGTGAGGAGACAGCCAAGAGCTATTGAAGCTGGATGAAATTAGGTGGCTGGTCCCTGCTCAAGCCTGGCTTAAACCTAATCCCAGCTTCCTGCAAAAAGAAGCACGGGTTCTCCCAGCTGTGGCAGAGAGGTCCTGGGGGGCTTTGGTGGAAAAAGCTGGCAGATGTGACCAGGGACCTATGTTTGGTTTCCAGACCTGATATCCAGAAGCTGAGTGACAGACTGAAGAGTCTGGGGGCTGAGCATGTCATCACAGAAGAGGAGCTAAGAAGGCCCAAAATGAAAAACTTCTTTAAGGTACCTAGGAAGAGGGACATTGCCCCTCCAGTCCACGCACATCTCCCTGAAGAAAGTTGACATGCATTAGAGAAACTGGGGACTGGCCCCATTGTTCCTCTCTGGAAACCTCCCTTTGCCTCTTCTTGGTTGGTTAAAGCCCATTCCCCCTAGCCAGGCGGCAGGCAGCACGCATTAAGTGCCCAGATGCTGGGAGGGAGGCATGAGAAACAGAGTTTAGGAAACCCAGTATGACTTGCAGTTTAAACGTTTGTGGTGGGCCGCATCAGCCCACATGTGTGACTCTTAGAACTGGCAGGAGAGGACCTGAGGAAACAGAGACACAGAAAGAGAAAGAAAAGAAGTAACCTTTCCCAACCACCTGCCTTACATTTTATCTGATGATTTCCACAAAAGCTTTTCAAAGGAACTGTTATTTGTTTTACAGATTAGGAAACTAAGACTCAGAAAAGAGGAAATGCTTAACCAAAATCATATAGTTTATAAGGGCTCCAGAGAGTCAGAGCTGGCCTCAGTCTCTCCGAACTCAAAGCCTCTTAACCTTCCAGAACCTCCACCCCACAACATGCCTAGTAAGTGACCAGACCCTCAGCCCCTTTTCACTGAACCATCTGGAGGAACCAAAGACACACACTCAAGAGCATGCGCTTCTTGCGAACATTTCTGAAGCAGTAGATCAGCATATATAATATCAGCTGAGTCAAAGAACTGAAAAGGGGGGCACACAGGGAGCTGAAACCCACCAAACTGCATGCAGATGCCCTTTGCCTATTCTTTCCCAGAGAAGATGAGTTCTGCCAGGTCCTAAAATGGACAACAGGATTAAGTTGCTACAGAAAAGGCCCTTCTTGGCTGGATGAGGTGACTCATGCCTATAATCCCAGCACTTCAGGAGGCCAAGGCAGGCGGATTGCTTGAGTCTGAGAGTTTGAGACTAGCCTGAGCAACATAGTGAGACCTCTATCTCTACAAAAAAACATTTTTTTTTTAATTATCTGGGCATCATGATACTCATCTGCAGTCCCAGCTACTTGGGAGGCTGAGGTGGGAGGATTGCTTGAGCCCAGGAGGGTAAGGTAGCAGTGAGCCATGATTGCACCACTGCACTCCAGCCTGGGTAACAGAGTGAGACCCTGTCTTAGAAAGAAAAAGAAAAAAGAAAGAAAAGACACTTCCTAAGCAGAGAAAAAGGTGAGTTCAAAGGCATAAACACACACACATATACATACGTACGTGCATGCAAACAAAGGCATAAACATCTCATTTACTCCCTCCTTTTAACACAGCACTTGGGCAAGCTTCAGACCCCATATGTAGAGCGGGGATGCTCCCTCACTGCACTTTTGTTGTTTTCCAGGACATGCCCCAGCCACGGCTTGCTCTCAACTGTGTTGGTGGGAAAAGCTCCACAGAGCTGCTGCGGCAGTTAGCGTAAGTCCCTTGGGCCTGCAGGTCCAGCTCGCCAGAGCTCTCCAGGTCTTTAGCTGGGAGGACCATCAAGTGACTGAGTCCCATGGCCAGTTCGAGCCAAGTCCAGGTCAGCACAATGTTGAGTGGAAACTAGGACCAAAGTCATCCAGCTATTTGGGCACTGGTTTCTCAGCCTTCCCCTTTGCAGATGATCAAAATTTTGGCCTATCCAGCTTTATTTTTCCAAGGGACCCCAGAAGTAGACTGCTAAGCTGCCTGCCATAGAGGAATAGTCAAGGATTTATAACCTAGGGATGTCTGAAAAAGTCACTTAGTCCTAGCTTATTTAACCTTTCAAAATTTGTATTAGCTTTTAAAATAGATTCTAATTTTAAAGGTAACATTATGCTTATTACAAAACATTTTGAAAACATGTAAAAGTGCAAAGGAAAACTTAAGCATAAAGGTTTCCTGTTGGCTGGGCACTGTGGCTCATGCCTATAATCCCAGTAATTTGGGAGGCCAAGGAGGAAGCATCACTTGAGGCCAGGAGTTCGAGACCAGCCTGGGTAACATAGTGAGACCCCATCACTACAAAAAAAAAAAATTAATTTTTTTTTTAAGTTACCTGGCCAGGCATAGTGGTTCATGCTTGTAATCCCAACAAGACAGGCAGATCACTTGAGGCCAGGAGTTTAAGACCAGCCTGGCCAACATGGCGAAACTCCATCTCTACTAAAAATACAAAAAGACTAGCCAGGTGTGGTGGCAGGCACCTGTAATCCCAGCTACTTGGGAGGCCGAGTCACGAGAATCATTTGAATCCAGGAGGTGGAGGTTGCAGTGAGCCGAGATCACACCACTCTACTCCAGCCTGGGTGACAAAGGGAGATTCCATCTCAAAAAAGAAAAAAAAAAGTTACCTATCACCCCACTACCAAGGGGGATAAGCCCTGTTGACAATATTAATGCATGTCCTTCCATTCTTCTTTCCCTTAATATAAGCTTCTAGGCCGGGCGCAGTGGCTCAAGCCTATAATCCCAGCACTTTGGGAGGCTGAGGCGGGCAGATCACGAGATCAGGAGATCGAGACCATCCTGGCTAACACGGTGAAACCCCGTGTCTACTAAAAATACAAAAAATTAGCCAGGTGTGGTGGCGGGCACCTGTAGTCCCAGCTGCTCAGGAGTCTGAGGCAGGAGAATGGCGTGAACCCCGGAGGCGGAGCTTGCGGTGGGCCGAGATTACGCCACTGCACTCCAGCCTGGGCGACAGAGGGAGACTCCGTCTCAAAAAATAAAAATAAAAGCTTCTTGGGCTAGAGTGTGCGTAAAAAGACACTTCCTAACTAAAGCAGGAACCCCCTCAATAGTATGGATTCAGCTAGCACATACTTGCTGAGCACTTACTAGCTACAGGTACAGAGAGGGCTGCGACACTGATGTGCCCTCTGAGAATTCACAGGCTTGATGAGCAGGTGAGTCACGTGGCCAGAGCACTGTGGTGAGTATTCACCGTGCACCAGACTGTGTGCAGCGCTTGACTTACCCCTCCCACAACCACCTAGACAGGGGGTGCAGTTCTAACCTCTGTTTTATACTTTTAAACAATGAGGCCCAGGCCGGGCGCAGTGGCTCATGCCTGTAAACCTAGCACTTTGGGAGGCCGAGGCAAGTGGATCACCTGAGGTCAAGAATTTGAGACCATCCTGGCCAACATGGTGAAACCTCGTCTCTACTAAAAATACAAAAATTAGCCAGGCATGGTGGTGGGTACCTGTAATCCCAGCTACTTGGGAGGCTAAGGCAGGAGAATTGCTTGAACCCAGGAGGTGGAGGTTGCAGTGAGCCAAGATCGTGCCATTGCACTCCAGCCTGGGCTTCAGAGAAACAGTGTATCTCAAAAAACAAAAAACAAAACCAAAAAAAAAGGCCCAAAGAGGTCAAGTACCTGCCCAAAGTCTAGTCAGCAGGAGAGCCAGGCTTGACCCCACATTTGAGCACGCCGCTTCAGCCCTATACCTGACAGACAGCCCCTGCGGCAGACCTCAATCCCAACATCATTGCAGGGGGAAGCGTTGTTACGGGTGTAGGCACTGGAGCCAGAATGGCTGGGTTCAAGCCCCAGCTCTGTGACTTACTAGCTGTGGGCCTGTGGAAAGTTAGGCAATACGTGAAAAACAATCCATGCCTCCGTCTCTTCATCTGTAAAATGGGGGTTATATAAACCCTCTGCCTCTGAAGGGTGGTCTAACACGGGTCCCCAGCCCCCAGGCCGCAGACCAGTACCAGTTCGTGGCCTGTTAGGAACCAGGTCACGCAGCAGGAGGTGAGCGGTGGGTGAGCGAGCATGGCCACCTGAGCTCCGCCTCCTGACAGATCAGTGGCAGCATTCGATTCTCATGGGCATGTGAACCCTATTGTGAAGCACGCAGGGAAGGGATCTAGGTCCCATGCTCCTTATGAGAATCTAATGCCTGAGAATCTGAGGTGGAACAGTTTCATCCCAAAACCATCTCCCCCACTCCAGTCCATGGAAAAATTGTCTTCCATGAAACCGGTCCTGGTGCCAACAAGGTTAGGGACTGCTGGTCTAAAGGACACTGGGCGATATACAAATTGCTGTACAAATGATGGATGGACTTCGGCTTTCTCATCTCTAAAAGAAGGTTGTTACGAGGATTCCCTGAGGCAGTGCATGCAAAATGCTTAGAACTGTGCCTGGCACATAGTAGAAGCCTGGTAAGTGTCAGCTAGTCTGATTAGATGAAGTGCAGCAGGGATACAGAAGAGAGAGGGCTTGGCTCCCAGGAGCTACTTTCTACAGCAGGTGGCAGTCAAGGGGCACTTAAGACCAAACTACCCAGCAGCCTCAGGGACAGAAGTACCTGCCCTAGGACAGCAGCTCCTTCCATTTGGTAGTTTTGAAAGTCTACCTTGTGTTGTCCCCAAATGTGCCTGAGGTCATCCTTAATCAACAGACTCCTAGAAGAGCCAGGGAGTGGGGAGGGGAACATAGGTTAAGTCAAGCATGTGAACTCCAGGCTTATTCACTTAAAAATTATGTTAGCCTCAATCCTGTATGTCAGCTGACGTGGGGGTGTGGGTGTCAGACAGCAGGTACTGAGAAGGCACCTCCTGCAGTGAGAAGATGCTTGTCATTGTTCCCTGCACCGTCCACATCATTCCTTATCTGTAGAGCTGTTTCCTCACGTTGATTCTTAGAATGAGCATTGGCAGATGAAGAGATGAGGTCTGGGCCATTTTCACTGCATCACCCTAGGTCGGACACCTGTAAGTGAGAGCAGAGCCAAGGCTGAACTCAGGCCTCGAGCTCATCTGGGGAGAGCATGTTTCTTTTCAGCACTTAATCAAAGCCTGACTGGGTGGGTTAGATCAGTGGATTCCCAATCCTGGCTAAACATACAAGTCATCCAGAGCAGGGGTGTGTGTGTGTTTAATATACATTCTCGTCTCCTGATTCATTGGGTGTGGGATTGGACCTAGGAATCTGGTTTCTTGGTTGTTTTGTTTTGTGTTGAGATGGTCTCACTGTGTTGCCTAGGCTGGAATGCAGCAGTGCAATCTCAGCTCACTGCAGCCTCAACCTCCCAGGCTCAAGTGATCCTCCCACCTCAGCCTCCTGAGTGGGGCCACAGGCATGTATCACCGTGCCCAGCTAATTTTTTATTATTATTATTTGTAGACACAGGGTCTCACTATGTTGCCCAGGCTGGTCTCAAACTCCTGGGCTCAGGCAATCCTCTCACCTTGGCCTCCCAAAGTGCTGGTATTACAGGTGTGAGCTGCCATCCCCAGCATGCATTTATTTATTCATTCATTCATTTATTTTCTGAGACAGGGTCTCACTCTGTTGCCCAGACTGGAGTGCAGTAGTGCGATCAGGGCTCACTGCAGCCTCAATTTCATGGCCTCAGGTGATTCTCCCACCTCAGCCTCCCGAGAAGCTGGGACTACAGGCATGCCACCTTGCCCAGCTAATTTTCTGTACTTTTTTTGTAGAGATGGGGTCTCCTTTTGTTGCCCAAGCTGGTCTTGAACTCCTGGGCTCAAGTGATCCACCTGCCTCAGCCTCCCAAAGTGCTGGGATTATAGGCATGAGCCACTGCGCCCAGCTGGAATCTGTATTTTTCAACCTTTCCCAGAGATTCTGAGAGCAGGGTTTATAAAGGAACCAGGGTTGGAGTAGAAGCGCCATGGCAGGTTCAGGAAGGGCTCTGTCTCTGCCTTGCATCCACTCTTTGTTCTCTTTGGACTCTTCAGGCGTGGAGGAACCATGGTAACCTATGGGGGGATGGCCAAGCAGCCCGTCGTAGCCTCTGTGGTAAGCCGGGTGCGGAGGGAGGCATGCCTGGAGCCGGGCCGGACACCTCGGCCAGGCCACATTCCCTGGCACGACAGCTGTCTAAGCTTAGGCAATGCCCCGTTCCTGGAGGGGAGTCTGTACCCTTAAGCGGTACCTGAAGTTCTTGCCCTCAGAGCCCAGCATGTCCTTCCTGTGTCTGCAGAGCCTGCTCATTTTTAAGGATCTCAAACTTCGAGGCTTTTGGTTGTCCCAGTGGAAGAAGGATCACAGTCCAGGTGAGTGCATGGCCCAGTGCCAAGAGTCACAGATGAGGGCAGTGCCTAAAAATGGCAGCAGAAATGACCAGCTATTCTGAGCCCTGGAGGGGTGATTGGGTCCCCAGCCCCACAGAAGGATCAAAGAGAATAGCCTTAGTCCAGCTACAGTCAGCAAACAGTTATTGGACTAAACTGGGTTAGTCTTAGGGGCACAGAACAAGACAGACACTGCCCCCGTCCTGAAGAGCTGACAGTGGGGAAAGATGGATAGCCAAGCAGAGAGAATAGACTCTGGAGCCAGCCTGCCTGGGTTCAAATTCTGCTTCCACACTACTGGATAGAGGTTCTGCCTAGCCAGCAGTGGGACCTTGAGCAAGTTACTTAATCTCTGCCTCAGTTTAAATGTCATAAGTTTAAACTCTTGTTAGCCGTGTTTGACAGAGGAGGAAATTGAGGTTCAGAGTGGTTAAGTAGCATGCCCAAAGTCACCTCCCCGCAGGGAGGTATGAGGCACGATGTAAACAGATCATCTCCCTGTTCATCTCCTGGAGGACTGGCTCCCCAGAGCGGGATCTCCAAACTCAGGACAAAGAATAACATGGAGTTATCCAAGTGAAGGGGAGGAAGGTGGTGGCATGAAGGCAGTGTTTCAGGCAGAAAAAATCAAAAATCACATGTGCAACTAGGCACTGAAGTGGTTCCAAGCGACCTGGAGCACTAGATCTGAGCTGGGGCTGGAAAATTGGGTGAGTGGGTTGTGACCAGGTTACAAAGGCCTTATAAACCTGATTAAGGCATTCAGACTCACGAGTTTTTTTGCTGTTTTGGGGGGTTATTTTTTTGAAACAAGGTATCGCTCTGTTGCCCTGGCTGGAGTGCAGTGGTGTGGTCACAGATCACTACAGACTCAACCTCCTCGGTTCAGGTGATCCTCCCACCTCAGCCTCCCAAGTAGCTAGGACCACAGGCACACGCCACCACATCCAGCTAGTTTTTGTATTTTTAGTAGAAATGGGGTTTCATCATGTTGCCCAGGCTGGTCTCAAACTCCTGGGCTCAAGTGATCCACCCACCTCAGCCTCCAAGAGTGCTGGGATTATAGGCGTGAGTCACCACACCCAGACAAGACTCACGCTTAAAAGCAACTGAGGAGCCAGTATATATGACTAGATTTGAAGGCTGAATGAATTTATGTCTATGGAAAAACACTTCTCAGCCGAGGCCTTCACTTCTCAACTTCCTGTACTATATAGGGTCCTTCGCAGGAGGCAGGCCCAGGAAGGGGATGTTGGTGGCGTCAGGTCGTGGGGTTCTAAGGGAGTCCTGGGCTCTCAGGGAGAGCTCCATTTCCTGAGCAGAGCTCGACTGTTCCACATCACTTGGCGTGCCAGGCACACTCACTCCCTCCCTGGGCCTCCTCTGGCCTCCCTGCCTCCGCCATCCTTTTCCTCCCACCATTCAGTGCTCCTGTCTCCACTGCGGCCAGGTTCTGTGAGTCTGTGCCATCTTAGCCACCACTCTGAAGGGTGGTCTCTGCCTGCCTGCCCCTCAGCCCCTAGAGCCACTCCTATGTTCCCCTCTCCCCACCTGGACCTCACTGTCCTAAAGACAGGCAGGGACCAGGCTGCCTCCACAGCCACCCTATCCTTGGCACAGCCAGGACTCTCAAGGCTTTATTGGAGCTCGGTGCCAGCTCCTGCCCATAGGGCAGCCCCGTGCCACATCTCACCAAGCCCCAGCTGCTGTTCTCCTGTCTGATTTCCTCCAACCTCCCGCAGACCAGTTCAAGGAGCTGATCCTCACACTGTGCGATCTCATCCGCCGAGGCCAGCTCACAGCCCCTGCCTGCTCCCAGGTCCCGCTGCAGGACTACCAGTCTGCCTTGGAAGCCTCCATGAAGCCCTTCATATCTTCAAAGCAGATTCTCACCATGTGATCATCCCAAAAGAGCTGGAGTGACATGGGAGGGGAGGCGGATCTGAGGGGCTGGGTGCAGGCCCCTCAGTTGGGGTTCCCACCTTCCCCAGACTACTGTTCTCCTCACTGCCTCTTCCTATTAGGAGGATGGTGAAGCCAGCCACGATTTTCCCCAGGGCCAGCCTTAAGGTATCTAATAAAGTCTGAACTCTCCCTTCCAAAAAGTAGAAGTCATCCCTGTCGAGAAGGACCATCACTGTGCACTGGTCAGCTCACAGCACCAAGAGGCCCCCTTCCTGCTTTTCTGTCATGTGTTCCCCCAGTAATCATTTTCTGACCACCCTGAAAGCAAAGCCTGGGTGGGTACTGGCAGTGCAAAGGCCAGTAGGCCACCATCCCTGGCCCCAAGCTGCACAAGCCCACAGAGGAGGGTCCTGTAGAACGAACGCTTTGATGTGCTTCTCAGGTAGCCTGTGGCCCAGTCCAGGGCTTGGGGAGGATCAGCTGCATGGAAGAGTGAATGCCAGGCTGAGGTCATCAGGGCCCTGAGGAACTTGGACGTGGGGTCTCCACTCTCATGGAACTGCCCTTCTAACTGGAGACATAGACAATATACCAGTGGTTCTCAACCAGAGGCAATTTTACCCCCAGGAGACATTTGACAATGTCTGGGGATATTTCTGGCTGTCACAGCTTGTGAAGGAGGTTGCTACTGGCATCTAGCAGGCAGAGTGAGTGCTGCTGTCAAACCCACCACAGGACACAGAACAGTCTCCTGCAACAAAGAATTACCCAAGGCCTGGCACGGTGGCTCACACCTGTAATCCCAGCACTTTGGGAAGCCAAGGCAAGTGGATCACTTGAGCCCAGGAGTTCAAGGTCAACCTAGGTAACGTGGTGAAACACCATCTCTACAAAAAATACAAACATTAGCCAGGCATGGTGCTGTGCACCTGTAGTCCCAGCTACTCGGGAGGTTGAGGTGGGAGGATCACCTGAGCCTGGGAGGTCTAGACTGCAGTGAGCCATGATCATGCCACTGCATTCTAGCCTAGGCAACAGAGCAAGACCCTATCTCAAAAAAAAAAAAAAAAAATCTAGCCCCAAATGTTCAATGTTCATGAGGTCGTTGATCAACCATACATTAAACAATCTCACAGTAATTACCATAGTGACTAATGCTGTAAAGAAGATATGTGGGGTGCTGTAAGAGCAGAATAAAGATCTTGCCCTAGGCCCCAGGGACAGGGGTATGCTTCCTCGAGGTGAAGTTTGAAGGTGGGCTCTGACAAATGAGTGAGCTTTATTCAGGCCGAGAGAAGAGCTTGACGTGACTTTTTGGTATTTGCTTCACGATTCATTTGCTCAAAGCAAAGAACAGAGGCTTCCGGGTGTCTCCCTTATCACCTGGCCCTCTGTACCCTGCACTCAGGAGCCTCATTCAGGACGTATTTATTGAGTGCCTAGTGTGTGCCCAAAGCTAAGGATACCAATGAAAGAAGTGCCGCTGGCCCTCAGGTTGCTTAGCCTAGTGCAAGATTGACCAGTGCAGTATAATGATGAGGTCACTGACATGGAGGTGTTCAGAGGGCCTTGAGAGGACACACAGGGGCCCCAGTTCTGCCCGAGGGCATCAAGGAAGGATTCCTAGAGGAAGTGTCTCCCACAGCCAGTCTTGAAAACCGAGCAGGAAACTGCATACCAAGCAAAGCCAACAGCACGTGAGAGTTTAGAGGCCTGAGAGCCTGGCACTCAGGGAACTGCAGTCAAGTGTAGCTGCTGCCTTAGACGTGGGGGAAATGTGGGAACTGAGGTGCGAGACATGGGCGAGGTACAGATCATAAAGGACCATGATGTCAGGACTTACCCTGAAGCCCTAGGGAGGCACCAAGGGATTTTAGGCAGTGGAGCAATATGGAAAAAACTGGCTTGGAATTTTTTTTTTTTTTTGAGACGAAGTCTCACACTGTTGCCCTTGCTGGTGTGCAGTGGGCGATCTTGGCTCACTGCAGCCTCCACCTCCTGGGTTCAAGCGATTCTCCTGCCTCAGCCTCCCGAGTGGCTGGGACTACAGGTGTATGCCACCACACCTGGCTAATTTTTGTATTTTTAGTAGAGATGGGGTTTCACTATGTTGGCCAGGCTTGTCTTGAATTCCTGACCTCGTGATCCACCCACCTCGGCCTCCCAAAGTGCTGGGTTTACAGGCGTAAGCCACCACACCCAGCCAGAAGGTTTAATTGCATGCCAGTTTGAACACGGACTCCCAGCATAATCATCTTTTCTTTGGAAGCATCTTCTGTGTCCGCTGGAAAAAAGGACTCAGCTTCAGCCTGGGGCTGGGAAAGGTCTGCATTGCCCTCTGGGGAATATTTGCCACCTTCTGGGCTCAAGATCAGCCCCAACTCTTTCCTGGTCCCTGTCCTCTAGGTTAGTGGAACAAGTGATTGTACAGATGATCAGTGCAGGCAAGTGAAAAAAGCCTAAGAAGGAGGGAAGGCTGCCAGAGGCCACAGGAGTAAAATTAAGATTAGGTTCTTTAGGCCAGGTGAGGTGCCTCACACCTATAATTAGACAGGTGTGCTGGTACATGCCTGTAGTCCCAGCTACTCAGGAGTCTGAGGCAGGACAGTCACTTGAACCTGGGAGGCAGAGGTTGCAGTGAGCTGAGATCACGCCACTGCACTTCAGCCTGGGCAAGAGAGAGAGACTCTGTCTCAAAAAAAAAAAAAAATAGGATTCTTCAAGGGGAATCCATAAGGTTGGGGTTTAGGGAGAGTGGTGAGCCTGAGTCCTGGTGAAGGAGCGGGCCCCTGGTGCCCACTCTAAGAGCAGGCATACAGGAATGTTTGTAACACCACGCTTCAAGATCTGGAGGAACGTGCAGAATGCCTGAGAACAGTGAAGGCAATGATTCCTTGTACCTTTAGGGGTCTGGAGGTGACATTTGGGCTGGTCTTCAAAGGATGATTATAATTTACTCAGGGAAGGGTAACAAGCATTACAGACTATAAGAGAGCAGATCAGGCAGTTACAGAGACAGGGCATTTATGTTAGAACTGTCTCATTTTCTCCATTCTCTTCCTGAGAATTAAAACTTACAACTTTTAGGTGGGTACATGGCAGGCCGGAATAAACACTGTTTCTCTGCATCCCTTGCAGCTAACAAGATCTGCCCCCCAAGTGATGTAAGCAGAGGTGTTAGGTGTCAGTTTCTTAGGAACCTCTTTTTTTTTTTTTTTTTTTTTTGGGAGAGATGATGGAGTCTTGCTCTGTCACCTAGGTTGGAGTGCAGTGGTACAATCTCGGCTCACTGCAATTTCCACCTCCCAGGTCCAAGTGATTCTCCTGCCTCAGCCTCCCGAGTAGCTGGGATTACCTGCCACCACGCCCAGCTAGTTTTTGTATTTTTAATAGAAACAGCGTTTCACCATGTTGGACAGGCTGGTCTCGAACTCCTGACCTCAGGTGATCTGCTGGCCTCTGCCTCCCAAAGTGCTGGGATTACAGGTGTAAGCCACTGCGCCCTGCCCAGGAACCTCTTTAAAATATAGCAGGCCTGCATCCTGTACCTTTTTCTTCCCCTTCCCCTTCCACCCTCCTTATAGCTGTGGTACACAGACATGATTCCTGGAGTTTACCCAGCCATCTTTGACTACGTTTTTTTTTGTTTTTTGTTTTTTTTGAGACGGAGTCTGGGTGGCGCGATGTCGGCTCACTGCAAGCTCCGCCTCCCGGGTTCACGCCATTTTCCCGCCTCAGCCTCCCGAATAGCTGGGACTACAGGCGCCTGCCACCGCGCCTGGCTAATTTTTTTGTATTTTTAGTAGAGACAGGGTTTCACTGTTAGCCAGGATGGTCTCGATCTCCTGACCTCGTGATCCGCCCGCCTCGGCCTCCCAAAGTGCTGGGATTACAGGCGTGAGCCACCGTGCCCGGCCTTGACTATGTTAAGAATGGGACAGCAGCAAGATCAAAGGAGCCTGGCTCCCTGACACCCAGAATCCCCAACTGCCCACCTCAGGACTTGTTTTACATGAGAAATAAGCATCTGTTTTATTCAAGCCCCTAGTATTTGGGGTTTCACTGAACCTAATCCTAAATAATACAAATTCAATGATTTAACTTAGATTGAAATCAAGTCAATCTGAAGCCAAAAAAGGGAATTGTGGCAGTTTATGATTCCCAGCTGAGGAATTTGGACTTTATTGTGTTGGCAGTAAGGAACAAAAGATTTCTGAGACAGAAGATCAGAACTGTGCTTTGAAAAAAAATCCCTCCAGCAGTAGCCCGGAGGACAGTTTGGAGGAGGGAAGCACTAAAGAAAGATAAAATCAGAGACTCCCAGGTTCTGAATTTCAGGTAGGTAAGCCCACCCCACCCCCTTCCACTAAATGTCAAAGACCAACCAGGGGTTGCCGACATTTCAGAGGCCAACATTGGAAAGGAAACAGTGCCAAAAGAGAATCGGACTTAAAATGGATCCTCTCTTCTCTACTTTACAAGTGCAGGAGATTGTTTTTAATTTCAGACGGTCCAGGCACCGCGGCTCATGCCTGTAATCCCAGCACTTTGGGAGGCTGAGGCGGGCAGATCACTTGAGCCCAGGAGTTCGAGACCAGCCTGGGCAACATGAGGAGACCCCCCCACCCATCTCTGCAAAAATACGAAAATTGCCCAAGTGTGGTGGCTCACACCTGTAACCCCAGCACTTTGGGAAACTGAGGCAGGCAGATCACCTGAGGTCAGTTCCAGACCACCCTGGCCAACATGGTGAAACCCTGTCTATACTAAAAATATAAAAATTAGCCAGACACAGTGGCTCACACCTGTAATCCCAGCACTTTGGGAGGCCGAGGCAGGCGGATCACCTGAGGTCAGTTCGAGACCACCCTGGCCAACATGGTGAAACCCCGTCTCTACTAAAAATACAAAAATTAGCCGGGAGTGGTGGTGCACGCCTGTAATTCCAGTTTTTCGGGAGGCTAAGACAGGAGAATTGCTTGAACTCAGGAGGTGGAGGTTGCAGTGAGTCGAGGTCGCACCATTGCACTCCAGCCTGGGCAACAAGAGTGAATCTCTGTCTCATACAAAAAAGTTAACATAGGCTGGGCGTGGTGGCTCACGCCTGTAATCCCAGCACTCTGGGAGGCTGAGGCAGGCAGATCATGAGGTCAGGAGTTCAAGATCAGCCTGGCCAACATGGTGAAACCCCGTCTCTATTAAAAATGCAAAAATTAGCCGGGTGTGGTAGCAGGCACCTGTAATCCCAGCTACTCAGGAGGCTGAGGCAGGAGAATTGCTTGAATCCGGGAGGTGGAGGTTGTAGTGAGCCGAGATCGCGCCATAGCACTCCATCCTGGGCAACAAGAGTGAAACTGTCTCAAAAAAAAAAAAAAAGACAAATAGGCATTACCTGCTAAAAAAAAAGCTTGAGCGCACCTGAAGCCCTGCAGATTCATGACTCTGCCATCTCTCCCTGTCCTCTTCTGGGATCATCCACCCAGTGACTACCTATAGTTGCTGCCATAATATTGGTAAATGGAGGCCAGGCGCAGTGGTTCATGCCTTTAATCCTAACACTTTGGGAGGCCAAGGCAGGCAGATAGCCTCAGGTCGGGAGTTCAAGACCAGCCTGAGCAACATGGAGAAATCCCGTCTCTACTAAATTAATTTGTACTAAAAATACAAAATTAGCCGGGCGTGGTGGCACACGCCTGTAATCCCAGCTACTCAGGAGGCTGAAGCAGGAGAATCGCTTGAACCCGGGAGGTGGAGGTTGCAGTGAGCCAAGATCACGCCATTGCACTCCAGCCTGGGCAACAAGAACAAAACTCCGTCTCAAAAAGAAAAGAAAAAATATATATATTGGTAAATGGAGGCCGGGTGTAGTGGTTCACGCCTGTAATCCCAACACTTTGGGAGGCCAAGGCAGGCAGATCACTTGAAGTCAGGAGTTTGAGACCAGCCTGGCTAAAATAGTTAAACCCCGTCTCTACTAAAAATACAAAAATTAGCCGGGCATGGTGGCAGGCACCTGTAATCCCAGCTCGTTGGGATGCTGAGGTAGGAGAATTGCTTGAACCCAGGAGGTGGAGGTTGCAGTGAGCCAAAATTGCACCACTGCATTCCAGCCTGGGCAACAGAGTGAGACTCCATTTCAAAAAAAAAAAAGTAAACTCCAAATCCTTCCCATGATCCTTGAGGCCCCTCAAGATCTGGTCTCTCCAGGAGTTCGAGGCTAGCCTGGCCAACATGGTGAAACCCCATCTCTACTAAAAATACAAAAATTAGCCGGGCATGGTGGTGTGCATCTTTTTTGTTTGTTTGTTTTTTTGAGACAGAGTCTTGCTGTGTTGCCCAGGCTGGAGAGCAATGGCACAATCTCAGCTCACTGCAAGCTCCGCCTCCTGGGTTCACGCCATTCTCCTGCCTCAACCTCCCGAGTAGCTGGGACTACAGGCGCCCACCACCACGCCCGGCTAATTTTTTTGTATTTTTAGTAGAGACGGGGTTTCACCATGTTAGCCAGGATGGTCTCGATCTCCTGACCTCATGATCCACCCACCTGGGCCTCCCAAAGTGCTGGGATTACAGGCGTGAGCCACCTCGCCTGGCCTGTGGTGTGCGTCTTTAGTCCCAGCTACTTGGGAGGCTGAGGCAGGAGAATCGCTTGAACCCAGGAAGCAGAGGTTGCAGTGAGCTGAGATCGCACCACTGCACTCCAGCCTGGGTGACAGAGTGAGACTGTCTCAACAAAAAAAGAAAAAAATTTTTGATAAATGTGTTCTTTCTTGGGATATGAGATAATTACGCCCACTTTCCTCAGGGGAAGACTGAGGCCGAGAAGAATAAAGCTCTTGCAGCCAGGCGTGGTGGCTCACGCCTGTAACCCAGCACTTTGGGAGGCTGAGGTGCGCAGATCACCTGAGGTCAGGAGTTCGAGACCAGCCAACATAGTGAAACACAGTCTCTACTAAAAATACAAAAAAAATTACCCAGGCATGGTGGCTCATGCCTGTAGTCCCAGCTACTAGGGAGGCTGAGGCACGAGAATCGCTTGAACCCGGAGGCTGAGGTTGCAGTAAGCCGAGATCTCACCACTGCACTCTAGCCTGGGCAACAGAGTGAGACTCGGTCTCAAAAAAGAAAAGAGAAAAGCTCTTGCGTTAACCTGTGTGTGCCAGGCTGTACTTGTGCATGGAAACTCTCAGAACACCCACCAGCCCCATGCTTATTGTCATGCACCATGCCCTGAGTAAAGCACTAGGCCAAGCCAGAGCAGCTGGAAATGGTGGAGAAGAGAAGGCTCAGTCCTGGTACAACATCTGCTTGCATCTGAAGGCAGGAACATTCCTGGGAAGACAGCAGGGCTAGCTGAAAGGTAAGTGGAAAGGAGACATTGGCACCTTATGAAAGAGAAAAAAGAGATTCTTAGAACTTTCCTATGTCATTGAGATGTTAATGTCACCACTTTACAGAAGCAGCAGCCTCCCAGAGATGTGAAGTGAGTTTTTCCAGATCACACAGCAGGCAGCAGAGCTGGCACTAGAAGCCAGATCCCCTGACCATATCTGGTCACTACAGCAGACAGTCCCAATTCTTTTGGCTCCACAGGTGGCCTTGGAGGTCCCACTCTTCTCACGACTCCTTGATTTTGTTCTTGACATGTTAAATGGAAGAGCGTTCAAATTTCCCTGAGTCTGTGTCTCATGGGGAGGCATGAGAAAAAGGCAGAATCAGGAGGCCATTGAAGTAGTCCAGGTAAGAGATTATTTATGTATTCATTCAATAAGTATTTTAAACGCTCTTTATGTGAAAGGCACTGTTGTTAGGTGCTAGGGATAGAGCAGGAAACAAAAAACATGGCCCCTGAGACCAGCGAGCTTACATTCCAGTGGTGGAGAAAGACCATGCACAAGTAAATAAATAAACCAGGTAATTACAGACTGTGTAGTAAGTGTTGTGAAATATGACAACACTTGAAATAAGGTAGACATGGAAGGCCTGGGGCCTGAATAAGAAGGAGCCAGCTGTATTCCAGGCAGAGGAAGTAGCGCATATCAAAGCCCTGACTGTGAACAGTCTGATGAGGCCTGAACTAGTTTAGGAAGTAGGAATGGAAAGAAGGGATGAATTTGTGAATATTTAGAAGGAATAATCAGAGGGACGGACTGAATGCAGTGGTTGAAGGTTGAACTTTGGCACCTCGCTGATGGTGGGTGCCACTTGCATTGGGGAAGGAGGAGCAGGTTTTAGGGACAAGCATTTCCCCTCTGGAGGGCTCTCTTTCCCATCTGTACAATAGGTTAATATAACAACCAAGCTTAGTGCTAGGATTTTTGTTTTCGTGGTTTTTTGTTGTTTTTGTGTGTGTGTGTGCATGTGATGGGGTCTCACTCTGACATCCAGGCTTGAGGACAGTGGCATGATCACAGATCACTGCAGCCTCAACCTCCCTGGGCTCAGGAGATCCCCCCCATCTCAGCCTCCCAAGTAGCTGGGACTACAGGCATGCACCGCCATGCCTGGCTAATTTTTTTTGTTGTTTTTTCTGCAGAGACAGGTTTTTGCCATGTTGCCCAGGCCAGATTGCTAGTTCTTAAGAATGTTATGTTCCTCACACTTACTGAATTCCAAATGAATTAAAGATTATGGCTGGGCAAGGTGGCTCACACCTGTAATCCCAGCCCTTTGGGAGGCCCAGGCGGGTGAATCACCTGGAGTTGGAAGTTCAAGACCAGCCTGACCAACGTGGAGAAACCCCGTCTCTACTAAAAATACAAAATTAGCTGGGCGTGGTGGCACATGCCTGTAATCCCAACTACTCAGGAGGCTGAGGCAGGAGAATCACTTGAAACCGGGAGGCGGAGGTTGCAGTGAGCGGGGATCGTGCCATTGCACTCCAGCCTGGGCAACAAGAGTTAAACTCCGTCTCTAAAATATATATACATAAATTAGCTTGGCATGGTGGCACAGGCCTGTAGTCCCAGCTACTCAGGAGGCTGAGGCAGGAGAACTGTGTGAACCCAGGAGGCACAGGTTGCAGTGAGCCAAGATCATGCCACTGCATTCCAGCCTGGGTGACAGAGCAAAACTCTGTCTCAAAAAATAAAATTGAATTAAATTTAAAAAATAAAATAATAAATAGGAGGTCGGGTGCAGTGGCTCATGCCTGTAATCTCAACACTGGGAGGTCCAGAAGGGAGGATTGCTTGAGCCCAGTTGTTTGTTTGTTTCTTTTTTGAGACAAAGTTTCGCTCTGGTTGCCCAGGCTGGAGTGCAATGGCACGATCTTGGCTCACTGCAGCCTCCGCCTCCTGGGTTCAAGCTATTCTCCTGCCTCAGCCTCCCGAGTAGCTGGGATTATAGGCGCCTGCCACCATGTCTGGCTAATTTTTTGTATTTTTAATAGAGACAGGGTTTCACTATGTTGGCCAGACTGGTCTCGAACTCCTGGCCTCAGGTGATCCACCCACCTCGGCCTCCCAAAGTGCTGGGATTACAGGTGTGAGCCACTGTGCCTGGCCTGAGCCCAGTAGTTTAAGACCAGGCAGGAAAACAACGAGACTCCATCTCTAAAAAAAGTAGAATAGGCCGGGCGCTGTGGCCTGTTTTTGAGATGGAGTTTCGCTCTTGTCACCCAGGCTGGAGTGTGATGGCACGATCTTGGCTCACTGCAACCTCTGCCACCTGGGTTCAAGCAATTCTCCTGCCTCAGCCTTTTGAATAGCTGAACTACAGGCCCACACAATCACACCTGGCTAATTTTTTGTATTTTTAGTAGAGGTGGGGTTTCCCCATGTTGACCAGGCTGGTCTTGAACTCCTAACCTCAGATGATCCTCCTGCCTCAACCTCCCAAAGCGCTGGGATTACAGGCGTGAGCCACCGCACCCAGCCACTAATTATTACTTTCAAAATAGATTTCTTGCTGGGCGCGGTGGCTCACGCCACCTCACCTGAGGTCAGGAGTTTGAGACCAGCCTGGCCAACATGGTGAAACCTAGTCTCTACTAAAGATACAAAAAAATTAGCCAGGCGTGGTGGCACATGCCTGTAATCCCAGCTACTTGGGAGGCTAAGGCAGGAGAATTGCTTGAACCTGGAGGCAGAGACTGCAGTGAGCCAAGATAGTGCCACTACACTCCATCCTGGGCAACAGACCAAGACTCCATCTCAAAAAAAAAAAAAAGCCGGGTACAGTGGCTCACGCCTATAGTCCCAGCACTCTGGGAGGCCAAGGCAGGCAGATCACGAGGTCAGGAGATCAAGACCAGCCTGGCCAACATAGTGAAACCCCTTCTCTACTAAAATACAAAAAAATTAGCCTGGCGTGGTGGCAGGTGCCTGTGATCCCAGCTACTCTAGAGGCTGAGGAAGGAGAACGCTTGAACCCAGAAGGCGTAGGTTGCAGTGAGCTGAGATTGCACCACTGCACTGCAGCCTGGGCGACAGTGCGAGACTCAGTCTCAAAAAAAAAAAAAAAAGTAGAATAAATAAAAATTTAAAAATAAAATCCAGAATCAAAGAAAAATAAAGGATGGATAAATTGATCCCATAAATATCTAATGTTTTTGCATGGCTAAAAAACACTCTTGGCAAAGTCAAAAGTCAACAAATGGAAAAAATATTTGCAACTCATTTGACAAAGAGCTGATTTTCCTAATATATAGTGAGCACCTATGAATAAGAAAAATGGGTAAAGGATATACACAGACAGAAATAGGAAAATATATCTCAAACATATGAAGAGAGACTCATATCTCTGCAAAATATGGTATTTGCAAATTAAACCACTTGGAGATAACATTTTTCACCTCTCAGATTGGCAAAGATCAAAAAGTTTGATAACATGGTGTTGATGAGGATATGAGGAAACAGCCACTTAAGGGGAATTGAGCAATAACTTATCAAAACACTGACCCAAATATCCTATTTCTAGGAATAGATGATATATAGAGAGAGAGAGAGAAAGAGAGAGAGAGAAATGCAAAGTTACTGCAGCAGTGTAATAACAAAAGGTTGGAATTATTTCAATGTCCTTCACTAGGGCACTGGCTAAATAAATTACTGTGTATAAAATGGTATGAACCATAAAACTAGTCCTTTTATACTCTTAGGGAATGATTTTCAAAATATATTTTGTGTAGAACCATATGTATAGTATCCTACTATTTGTTTTATAAGGGTAAATTAACCTCCTAAAGGACATTTCAGAAACTGCCTCTGGGAAGAGAAACTAAGTGGCTGGTGGACAGCGAAGACTTTTCACTGTATATCATTTGAACCTTGAGTTATCCTTTCAAAATATTCAAAAAACAAAAACAAGCAAAGAAACAAAACCCTTTGTGGTTCTAGGTACATGGAGTTAGTGAGAAGGGAACCAATATTTATTGAGCTCTTACCATGTTTCAGACACTGTTCCAAGTACTTTCACATACACTACCCCATTTAGTGACCTGTGTAATCCTTGAGATGGGTATACATTATTCTAATTTTACAGGTTAGAAAATAGATTGGATAGGCCAGGCGCAGTGGCTCACGCCTGTAATCCCAGCACTTTGGGAGGCCAAGGCGGGCGGATCACCTGAGGTCAGGAGTTCGAGACCTGCCTGGCCAATATGGTGAAACCTCCTCTCTACTAAAAATACAAAAATTAGCCGGGCGTGGGGGCGGGCGCCTGTAGTCCCAGCTACTCTGGAGGCTGAGGCAGGAGAATCGCTTGAACCCGGGAGGCGGAGGTTGCAGTGAGCTGAGGTCGCGCCACTGCACTCCAGCCTGGGCGACAGAGCGAAACTCGTCTCAAAAAAAAAAAAGAAAGAAAGAAATAGGTTGGATTGTGGTCAAGTAATTTACTCGGCGTCATGCCTAGTCTAGCTCCAAAGCTCCAGCCTTCTCCGCTTCTCACACTGCTTCTATTTAAGCAGTGTCCTCTTAAAAATAATACTGGTCTCATTTATTGGGCACTTGATATGACAAAACTACTAAGTGCTTTATGTACGTATTCTCATATAATTCTCAAGACAACTCTGGAAGGTAGGAACTACTCTCCCCCTTTTACAGAAAAGATAAAGGAGGGTCCGAGACATCGCGCGTAACAAGCCCAAGGTCACGGGTACACAATCGTTTGGAAGCTAGGTTTGATTCCAAAGCTCCAGCTCCAAAATCCAAACCACACCCGGTTCAAAGGACAAAAGCAGGAACGCTCGCTCGCTGGGCTCTAGGAGGTGCGGACACTTCCGGGGAGGGGCGAAGCCAGCTGGCTGCTGAAGGCGGTGCAGGAACCCCTTTGGCGAGCTCGCGCGAGGACGTGCCGCAGCGCCGCCTGTCGATCACCTTGCCCCGCCCCACGTCGGCGCGCCCCCGGGCAAGCTCCTCCCCCAGTCCTGGCCGAGCGGGAAGCGAACGCGCGCTCTCTCCGGTTACCTTCCGCCTCGGGGAAGGGCGGGGGAAGTGGAAGCGCGCGCTCGCGAGCTGCGTGCTCGCGTACGTCGCCGGGGTTCGGCTGCGTCCGTCCCGCCGCCCGCCCGTTGCCGCCGCCGCCGCTGCCGCCGTGCTCTCGCTTTGCCCGCCGCCGCCTGAGGGGGGCTGGGGCCGGGGCCAGCCATCACTGCCGTTGCCGGGATGCCGCGGGTGTACATCGGCCGCCTGAGCTACCAGGCCCGGGAGCGCGATGTGGAGCGCTTCTTTAAGGGCTACGGGAAGATCCTGGAGGTGGATCTGAAGAACGGGTGAGGAGGGCGAAAGAGGGTCCGGCCGGGCGGGGACAGACCCCATAGGTGGTGGGGAGGCCGCGGGGACGGGAGAGGGACGCCTGGTCCGCGCGGAGCGGCTACCGGCCTAGCCAGGCTCCGCCATAGTGGCGGCGCTTCGGGGGCGCGGGTAGGCCCCGGTTCCCACTGCGCCTGCGCGGGTGGGGGTGGTGGAGGCATAATGGGAGCTGTGCTGAGGCCCTGAGTGGGACGGGGAGAAGGAAAGCCCGAGTGGGGCTGGTGCTCCGGGCAGGGGGGCACAGCTCCAGGGCGCCCGGGAGACCTGGGTTTTCCCTTCCTAGGCCCGGAACTGGGGCCCTATTCGTTTCTGGGTAGACACCAACCTTTCCCGCCCTGAGGACTACTGGAAATAAACAGGATTTCCTGCTCCCTTTCACCTCTTGCCCGGTCTCATGGATCAGACGGTCACAGCGCGTCTTCCCCGAGGACTGGAGCCTTGGAGGGAGGCCCTTTATAGCCGTGTGCCACGCTTTTTTGGGCGGGAGACTCCAGTTTGAGTAGTCTAGTGACAGTTTCGAAAGTATCGTCTTGCCGTGCTGAAAGCCTTCACCGTTCCCTCTGCAAGAGTAAATTAAAGTCTTAACTCCTTAAGACTCCGTGCAGAGTTTCCACGCTGTGGTTTCCGTTTTCCAACTTACCGAAAAATTGCTTTCCCGTTGTAGAATTTGTTAGGAGAATAGTGGCCACTCTGGCTAGTATCTGCGTCTGGTTAACACAGACGGAGACGAAATTGTTAACTTACTGCCTCCCCCAGAGTATGATCTATTACTTGTATTCTTAATCTACTTAGGCAAAAATAGTGCCAGCATGAGCTACAGGTTTTAGGGAAAACTGTTGAGGAATCAGGCCTGGAGAAAATACTCAACGGGGAAAACTGGGAACCAGGAGATGTTAGGTAGGGCTTGGAAGGCATGGATATAAAATTAAAAGGACTGGGGTGACATTTTAGGACACTAAACCTTGGGTGTTAGAGAACTCTTGGCTTAAAAAAGAAACTCTACTTTGCAACAGGTGTAATATAGCTACCGTTTACTCCCCAGGGTTATGCTAGTAACTGACACCTGAAACATTTTGAAAGTTACCTAAGTATGTTTCACGTATGAGAAAACTGGTAGCTACCGTATTCTCAAATGATTATCTGGGTTTAAAAAGCCATTTCAAATTAATTGTTAGAATAGTTTTCTTTCTGAGGACGTCTTTAGTAAAGTACTGATTTCTTTTACAGTAAAAGGCTTAAAAAACTACTTTTCTACAGTAAAACGTTCAGTTCTTAAGGATATATTGAAGTGGCGGGTAGACGTTATTGTAAACATATCATATATGTGAAAGTTGAAACTCCAGTTTTTTTCAGAGCCCAGCTAAATTGACAGCATAACTAACTTTTGTGGACAAAGTGTGGATTTTGAAGCCAGCCAGGCCTAAGTCAAATCCTGGTTCCACCACTTACTACGTATGGGCAAGTTACTTCTCTGAACCTGGTTGCTCATTCATGTGGAAAAGGAAGATTAGAGATAATAAATGTAAAGCATTTGGCTTAGGCAGTAAGTGGCAGCTATAATCAGAGGGATGAGGAAACATCTTTGCTTGTTGGTGTTTGATAACATAAAGCGTGTTTGGTGAGGTCTATTTTCTAATGTTACTCAGGTGATAGTGTGCAGGAAATGACAGGACTGTTAATGGGAAACTGATTCATCAACCAAATGTATTGATAACCCATCAACAAAATGTCCACCACTGTGCTAAATGAATTGGGGGAGGAGGCAGAAAACAGTTCTGCTCTTGAATAAATTAAGCATTATGACATGTGCACTTTGAATTAAGAAATGTTTGCTTTCGCTTTAAACTCTAACTAGTAAAACTTGGAATGATTTGCTTGAAAAGATGTGTTGAAATGGCTTTGAAGAATAGATTAGAGCTTGAAGTGAAGAAATTTAGGTTTCTGGGAATAGTATATGTCGTAGTTGGGGCTCAGGCATGGTGACTTGTGCCTGCAATCCCAGCTGAAGTGTGAAGATTACTTCAGGCCAGGAGTTTGAGACCAGCCTGACCCCATCTCTACGAAAAAAAATTTTTTAATTAGCCACGCGTGGTGGCACTCGCCTATAGTCCTAGCTACTTCAGAGGATGAGGCAGGAGGATCACTTCAGCCTAGGATTTCAAGGCTACAGTGAGCTATGATTGTGACACTGCACTCCAGTCTGGGTAACAGCAAGACCCCCATCTCTAATAAAATAAGTACAATGATGACTTTTTTTTGCTTTTTGATGAATAGGGAAAAAATATTTTTTTAATGTCATAATTGGTGTTGAAGACATGGTCCAGTAAGAAGCAATTATGAAAAATAATAATCTAGCATGGATCAAGCCTTATGAAGAATCTAGAAATTTAACAACATAAACCAGAAACAACGACTATTAAGATTTTACACTAAAAATTCAAAATCAATGAGTAGGAATTCAAAGGCTCTGGAAGGAAGAAGTGAGCAACCCAAAAGGAAGATGGAGCGATAAGAGGAAAGAGCCTTTCAGGACCCTAAATACCTGGGTGGTTTTTTTAAGGAACTGTTCATTCTTACAGTTATGCTGCCAAACCATGATATGCATGAAATGTCATTGAAAGTCAAGGTTGAAATGAAGTCATTTTAGAGTTTCAAAGACAGGTATGACAGTCACCAAACAGCACACAATATGACCTCCTGGCATCATTGAGGAATCATTACAGAGGAAAACGACTTCTGGGAAGAAGACCAATGGTAAAGATGTATTTCAAGCAAAAATTGCCTGTATGGCAAAAACGCTGGAGAGTCTGAAAGGAAGGAGTGAGTACAAAAGAAAAAGCATAACTTAGCTACGTATGTAAGCTTATAGTCCCCTAGCAGAAGGGCAGTGGATCTCCCTACTGAGAAGCATGTTTGAACATATCTAGATTGTGATTAGTAATTGAAACTCAGAGGCCGGGCACGGTGGCCTGTAATCCCAGCACTTTGGGAGGCCGAGGCGGGCAGATGACGAGGTCAGGAGATCGAGACCATCCTGGTTAACACGGTGAAACCCCGTCTCTACTAAAAATGAAAATAAAAATTAAAAAAAAGTAGCCGGGCATGGTGGCAGGCACCTGTAGTCCCAGCTACTCTAGAGGCTGAGGCAGGAGAATGGCGTGAACCTGGGAGGTGGAGCTTGCAGTGAGCCGAGATCGTGCCACTGCACTCCAGCCTGGGCGACAGCGAGACTCTGTCTCAAAAAAAAAAAAGTAATTGAAACTGAGAAACAGATTTTGGATGCTTTAGATAGGTCTTTGAAGAATTGCTGGAGTTCAGATTTGTAGAAGTGAGATGTATCAGTAGATATGTTAGGCTGAAGGGTTGTAAGTTAAGTTTAGAATTAAGGCATAAAATGCTTGTCTAGACCAGTCACGGTGGCTCACACCTGTAATCCCATCACCTTGGGAGGCCGAGGTAGGTGGATCACTTGAAGTCAGGGGTTTGAGACCAGCCTGGCCAACATGGTGAAACCCCATCTCTACTAAAAATACAAAGATTAGCTGGGTGTGGTGGTGGGCACCTGTAATCCCAGCTCCTCTAGAGGCTAAGGCAGGAGAATTGCTTGAACCTGGGAGGTGGAGGTTGCAGTGAGCGGAGATTGCATCACTGCACTCCAACCTAGGCAACAGAGCAAGACTCTGTCTCAAACAAACAAAAAAAAAACTTGTGTAATAGGAAGATGACCAAATAAGGAAACAAATGAGTTCTTCAAAGGAGATTTAGTGTTCAGGAAAGGATTCTATGGACCCTGAGAGGATTTGGAGAAGAGATATGTAAGCAAGAGTTCATTGCCTGCCATTTTATTACACCAGCCAACGCTAATGTAGATTGCCACTGTTTTAGAGAACTTTTTGAAAGATGGTTTGGGACCACAAATACAATGAAGATCTCCCAGGATCATATAGACCATTGCAGTTCCCATTAAGGTCTCCTACTTTTCTAACCCGCCCCATAAACTTCAAGAGTCACTGCAAGGGCCTGGCACGGTGGCTCACGCCTGTAATCCCAGCACTTTGAGAGGCCAAGGCAGGCAGATCACCCAAGGTCAGAAGTTCAAGACCAGCCTGACCAACATGGAGAAACCCCGTCTCTACTAAAAATACAAAGTTAGCCGGGCGTCGTGGCACATGCCTGTAATCCTGGCTACTCGGGAGGCTGAGGCAAGAGAATCACTTGAACCTCAGAGGCATAGGTTGCGGTGAGCCGAGATCGTGCCATTGCACTCCAGCCTGGGCAACAAGAGCAAAACTTCGTCTCAAAAAAAACAAAAAACAAAAAGAGTTACTGTAGGGAAGGGAGGGGCAGGAATCCTAGATACACGTCAAGGAAGCAACAATATTAGCAGCACTTGTTTATACCCTTTCAGCTCTGTGGTAACTTTTGCTGGCTTTGATTGTATATAGATTTTATTTTTTATAATAAGCCATTTCATGTAAAGTGTGAAAGAATTTTGAGTACAGTAGTTGCCCTTTTGTCACAAAATCTTGTGGTTTTAGTCAGATCTTTATATCTTAGCTTTTCCATATTTTAGTTAATGAGTAAAACTTACCACATATTAAGATTATTTTGCCTGTCTAGTAGCTAGAAGGATAAACCCCCAGATCATTGAAATTTATAGTTTTATTTTTTAGTTCAAGTCATGAATTAAAACTCTCAAGGGAAACTTGGATTTAAACTTCAGAACCTGTGTTTCATGGAACAGTGAAATCATGAATAGCCTGAATTTTCAGGGGATGTTGTGGTCTGTTTAGTCATGCTATCTAATTATTACCAGAAAATTTTTGTTTTCGCCCTTGTTTAATGCACCATAATTTTTTTAATGTGGAGTTCAAGACTCTTCGAGTGAGGCAGGTCGTTGTGTGTGTCACTGCTCACTGGAGGGCATTATTAAGCCTTAGATACTGAGAAGAATTACTGCCAACCCCAGCACCTACACAGGGATTTTTCTCTTTTGACTCCTGAATTCTTGACAGATTAGGAAGTATATAGTTAGTTTAATGTTCCAGGTTGCTGGTTTCTGGTTAGATGAGCTGTTACAGTATTTTTTTCTTTTTTTTTTTTAAGTTTTTAGTTTTTAATTCTCCCAAGGCTTCTCCCAAGGCTCCTCCCAAGGCTCTGTCATTCATCGTTACCGTATTCTTAATCATGAGAGGGATTATCTTCACCCACCACCAAGTGGCAGAGAAGTGCTTTATCATTTTTATGATAATGCTGTAACTAATGAGTGACAAAAGAAAAAGCAAACACTTTGCCTTTAGGAACCCTACCACTTATTTGTTGTTTTTTTGTTTTTTTGTTGTTGTTGTTGTTGTTTTTTGAGATGGAGTCTTGCTCTGTCGCCCAGGCTGGAGTGCAGTGGTACAATCTCAGCTCACTGCAACTTCCGCCTTTTGGGTTCAAGCAATTCTCCTGCCTCAGCCTCCCAAGTAGCTGGGACTACAGGCGCGTGCCACCACGCCCGGCTAATTTTTTGTATTTTTAGTAGAGACAGGGTTTCACCGTGTTAGGCAGGATGGTCTCGATCTCCTGACCTCATGATCCGCCTGCCTCGGCCTCCCAAAGTGCTGGGATTACAGGTGTGAGCCACCATGCCCAGCCACCTTTTTGTTTTTAAGCCCTTCTGCCAGCCTCAGAAATAGCATCCCATTTGCACTGGCATGTACAAAGCATTAGAGTCTATGTTAAGAAAAGGAAGACATTTGGTTCTGGATTAATTTTAGGATTATCTAAGAAGAGGTTAAAACAAGTTTTGTTTAAAAGCGTGTTTGAACAACTCTATGTATAGTTAAAATTAAAGACCCACTCTTAATTTTCAAAGTAGCACATATTTATGATTGGAAATTTTTTTTGAGATGGAGTCTCTGTCTGTTGCCCAGGCTGGAATGCAGTGGCACGATCGTGGCTCACCTCCCAGGTACAAGCGATTCTGCTGCCTCAGCCTCCCAAGTAGCTGGGATTACAGGTGTGCACCACCACCCCCGGCTAATTTTTGTATTTTTCGTAGAAACGGGGTTTCACCATGTTGGCCAGCCTGGTTTTGAACTCCTGACCTCAAGTGATCTACCTCACAAAGTGCTGGGATTACAGGCGTGAGCCACCACACCTGGCCTATTATAATTTTTTTATATGGAGAAGGACCAAAATAATCCAAAGATGTAACTCTTTGCATTTTGGGTTTTTTAGTTTTGCTTTTTTTCACATACAGGTATGGGCATGTGCACGCACGCACCCTGTCTCTCTTCTTTTCTTTTTTTTTTTTTTAATTAAAAAGCCCACCGGCCAGTTGTGGTGGCTCACGCCTATAATCCCAACACTTTGGGAGGCCAAGGCTGGCAGATCACAAGGTCAAGAGATCGAGACCATCCTGGTCAACATGGTGAAACCCTGTCTCTACTAAAAATACAAAAATTAGCTGGGCATGGTGGCGCACGCCTGTAGTCCCAGCTACTCAGGAGGCTGAGGCAGGAGAATTCCTTGAACCCAGGAAGTGGAGGTTGCAATGAGCCTAGATCGGGCCACTGCACTCCAGCCTGGTGATGGAGCAAGACTCCATCAAAAAAAAAAAAACAAAACCTATCTCCTGCACAGTCTCTCCCTTTTCTTATGCCTCTCCTGACTCCTTTTTTTTCCAAACTTGGAATCATACTATAAGTTATTTTATAATTTGCTTGTTTCACCCTAACAGCCTGATCCTTTTCCTTTGTCATTAAGTATTCTACAACCTGGTTTCTAATGGCTACATAGTACTCCTACATACATATGTTATTTAATGGACATAATCAGAACCATGTTGCAAGGCATTTAGGTTATCTTTATTTTTGTACTATTTTATGCATGTATAATATTGTTGAATATCCTTTATATGAATTTTTGTATACATTTCTTTTTGCCTTAGGGCAGATTCCTGCAAGTAGACTTTGGGAGTCAAAGCATATACACGTTTTAATGCTTTTGCTAGCTATTCCATCACTCGGTAAATTAATATTTACGTTTCCACCTGCCGTGTTTAAGAGCTCCTATTTTTTTTTTCTTTTTTTTGGGGGGGGGGATGGGGTCTCGATCTGTCTCCCAGGCTGCAGTGCAGTGCAGTGGCATGATCTCAGCTCACTGCAACCTCTGCTTCCCGGGTTCAAGCAGTTCTCCTGCCTCAGCCTCCCAAGTAGCTGGGATTACAGGCGCCTGCCACCACACCCCGCTAATTTTTGTATTTTTAGTAGAGACACGGTTTCACCTTGTTGGCCAGGATGGTCTCAAACTCCTGACCTCAGGTGATCCGCCCACCTCATCCTCCCAAAGTGCTGGGATTACAGGCGTGAGCCACCACACCTGCCAAGAGTTCCTACTTTTCTGAACAGTGCCCTTTATTATAATTTTTTAAACTAATTTTTTCTAATTAAAATGTTTAGAATTATATATGAGGAAATCATTTGGCAGCCATTAAGGCTTGTCTGTTTAGCCTATCAGGCATAACAAATTCAAGAACTTTTTGGACCAGGTGCGGTGGCTCACACCTGTAATCCCAGCACTTTTGGGAAGCTGAGGTGGGCGGATCACTTGAGGTCAGGAGTTTGAGACCAGCCTGGCCAGCATGGTGAAACCCCGTCTGTACTAAAAAGACAAAAATTAGCTGGGTGTGGTGGCACTTGCTGTAATCCCAGCTATTTAGGAGGCTGAGGCAGGAGAATCGCTAGAACCCGGGAGCCGAGATTGCACCATTGCACTCCAGCCTGGGTAACAGAGTGAGACTCCATCTCAAAAAAAAAAAAAAAAGAACTAAAAAAAAAAAAAACTTTTTGGGCCAGGCGTGGTGGCTCACACCTGTAATCCCAGCACTTTGGGAGGCCGAGGCGGGCGGATCACGAGGTCAGGAGATCGAGACCATCCTGGCTAACATGGTGAAACCCTATCTCTACTAAAAAAAAAAATACAAAAAAAATTAGCTGGGCCTGTTGGCCGGCGCCTGTAGTCCCAGCTACTTGGGAGGTTGAAGTAGGAGAATGGCGTGAACCCGGGAGGCTGAGCTTGCAGTGAGCCGAGATCGCACCACTGCACTCCAGCCTGGATGACAGAGCAAGACTCTGTCTCAAAAAAAAGGCTTTTTGACTCATTAGACAATAAATGTAGGTTAATTGTAGATCATTTAGATATTATGAAAGCATAAAGTGAAAAGTATCATTAAGCATCCTTTTCAGATGGGTGAGGTTTTACGTGCAATTTTGTGTCATGCTTTTTTTACTTAATTTATCTCATGTATTTTCTATTACATTAAAATCTTCCTTATTAATGGCTTCATAAAATCCGTTGTATGGCCATATTATGACTTACCCAACCATTCCTCTTATATTGTCTACCTTTTTTTTGGTCTCCTAATTCTTGCTGTTATAAGTAACCCTGTGATGGGTATTATGTGCATAAAACTTTGTTTGCATTTTTATTATCCCTGAGTACATATGGATTCCATGAAATAAAATTCATGTGTCACAGCAGGAGTGAACATATTCAATTATCTCAGTGCATATAACCAAATAACTTTCCAGAAAAGCTACACCAGTTACACTTAACACCCGCAGTGTATGAGCATGCCCGTGTGATGGGCACTTCAACAGCATGGAGTACCCCTGTTGTGTTTGCTGGCCAGGCGTGGTGGCTCACGTCTGTAATTCCAGCACTTTAGGAGGCCAAGGCGGGCGGATCACCTGAGGTCAGAAGTTCGAGACCAGCCTGACCAACATGATGAGACCCTGTCTCTACTGAAATTACAAAAATTAGCTGGGCATGGTGGTAGGCTCCTGCAATCCCAGCTACTTGGGAGGCTGAGGCAGGAGAACCGCTTGAACCCGGGAGGCGGAAGTTGCAGTGTGAGATCACACCATTCCACTCCAGCTTGGGTGACAGAGTGAGACTCTGTCTCAAAAATAAAAAATAAAAATAAAAGATGCTAATTTACCAAGTGAAAAATAATCAGCAAGTTTTTCTTGAATGAATAATAGAGATAGGACTATGAATTAAGTAGCATTCTATCATTGTTTTATTAGTAATATAACTATTACAAATGTGATCAAATCTTTTTTTATTAAAAGTCACTTTTTAAAGTCAACTTACCCCCCAAAAAAGTGTATTATTTTTTCCGCCAATATATGGGAATTTAATTTTTTTCTGTCATTTTGAAAAATCAATGCCGCATATTGAGATTTTTGACCAAATGTTAACAGCGTAAATTGCCCTGGTTCAAGACCTCCACTCCTTGGTTCTTGGTCCCTTCAGTTTGTGGTATGAATAAACATCATTTGTAATTATTTGACTAAGTCATTTAAAATCCCTGTTCTTCAGTTTAATATACTGTTTTGCTCCTCCTTTCTCATTGAGGTATTGTATGAATTTAAGGGCCATACGAAGTATTTGTCCCTTCTTAAAAGATAGGCACAGGATATAGACTCGGTAATAAAATGTGGTTTGGGTTTCTAGTATTTTTTTATGCTTCCAGGTACCCAGAACCGCAAATTGTACTTTGAGCTCCTCAGAAGAAAGGTGCTCCAGGCATCTGAGAGAATACCGTTGGGGTGATACTTACAAATTTGTAAGCTAACACTGAAATCTTAAAACTTTCGAAAATATTAATGCATTTGTATGACTTATTTTTCAACTGAGTATGTCAAAGTACTTTATGAACAAGTGTTGTCCCTAGTTTGTACTGATGGGGAAACTGAGGCATGGGGTGATAAGGTGACTGGCCCAAGGTTACAAAATGAGTTATTGACAACTCCGGAAATAGAAGATTTTTTAAATTCCCATACTAGATACATGTGGGCATTGACATTCAAAGCTTCCCTCATGCTATTTCCTTTAGTCCTGTGCTTTGGGGACTTGCCTCTGAGGGTGAGAGGGTAGTTCAGGTTTCCGGGCTTGTTCAGCCTTTAGTCTCTGTAGAGGCTTCCAGCTAGCTGACAAGTTACTGCCAAAAGTGAGACAGATGGTATTTTTTATGATGTTGTCCTTAGTTGGAGACTGCTAGTGATTCTCCTCCTCAGGCTACTCTTTGAAAAGCTGTAAGGTGGTATCAGCTTTATCGTGGTTGGCTGAGGAAGGATTTGTACAAGTAAATGTTCTCTGCCGTATTGTCATTCCTAGGGCCGTCTGGTCTTGTAGTACCCTGAAGGTGAGGGATTAGATTATGCTCTGAATTTGTATGCCCATAGTTTGAGGAAATGTTTTACTTGACTTCTCTGTGTGTTGAGATGAAAGTCTCCCAGGCTAAAGATTTCTGAACTGCACACAATGCCTGAAGAAGCGCTTGAAAGGCACTTTATTTCTCCCAGGTCCCCAACCATGGGTTTAGGTTTTTATGCCAGAAAGGGGACCTTCATGAACAAAGACCCCCAAGACCTAGAGAGAAGAGGAAGTCTGAAAGAGGGAGGTTTGAATTTAGCCTTCAGGAATGAAGAGGGCAGACAGAGCAGGAGGCTCAGGCAAGGGAGTCAGGAACCACAGACCAGAAACATGGACTTGGAAAGGTTTTCATGTAATTGAAATGAAGCTATTGATTCATCCATTTTAAAAGAATTTGAAAAATTCATTAAAATACTTAATTAGTGGCATCCACTAATTAATAAAAGCATAGGGAGTGGCATCTTTAACCAAAAATGAAAATGAAGAAACAGACTCCAGCCCAGGGACCAGGGGCGATTATGAGGGACATGGTGCCTCATACAGCCAAGATGATCCAAGAGGCATCATCTTTATGAAGCTTTAACACCTGGCAGCCTGCTCATTGTGTTGTTTAAGAGGTAAGTATGAACTGGTTTTGTTTGTAGCTTTTGTGTGGAATCAGGTAGTGCTGTCTGCAGAGTGTAAACCTTTATTTCATTAAGTAGGAATAACAGATAAAGTAATTCTATATTAAATCCCAGGAGTTTTATTCTAAATTGGTAATGTGACTTTCATCTCTCGAGTTTTTTCAAATCGTTTTTAATTTGTGGTTGAGTCTTCATGAACTTCTAGTGTGTCATCAGGGAATAGTTGATTCCCCTTTTTTGAAAGCTTTCAATTTCATTTATCCTTAGTGTTGAAAAGTGTCAGAAAATTGAAATGGACACAGATGATTGTATCTGCCCTCCCTTTCAGGAAAGCCATGTTGACTCTAAAATATCAAAAAAGAAAGTTCAGTTATGATTGCAGGGGCTAATGATAGTTTGATCCACAAACTATTTGCAGTGTAAAAGTGAAATACCTTAGCTGACTTAGTTCATTTTTGAAAGTTTTGAATAGCTAAAACAAAGTTGGCAAATAGGCTCATAGAGCAGTTACAGAGTAAGACTAAATTCATATTTGATGCAGATTCCTCTCTACCTCCCATTCTGGGAGGATTTAGTTTTACTGTTTGGTGTTTAGGATAATGATTGTTCTATTTTTCTCACCCTACTATGTGAATATATATTCTGTTAGAGATGGGCTGTTATCTGCAATGTGGACTCAATACCATGGGCTTGAGTTTGGTTAGTTCATCATTAGAGATTTTTTTTCAGCAGTTGGTTTACTTTATGAGAAAGGATCATGAGTTTAATTTTCCCACTGATATATTTGTGTTCTCATTGCTGAGATAGAAGTTTCTTAATGATTTGTTACCTTTTTCTATTTTCCTAGACTAGTATTAAAATTTTGATGGCATATGGGTTTGGTTCCACTTGTAGAGAATAAATGTTCACAACTTACTGGTATTAGCACACATCACATGCAGAAATGGTGTTTTCTTGCCACTTACTCTTTCTCATAAGATGCTTATATTCCTGTGGGCATTTGTCTTCCACACTACAGCACATAATTTGATGAAACTGATTTTCTGTGCAAGAGCTTGTGTTTCTCCAACTCTGGTTTTATGGACCACTTTTCATTGGTATATAGGAGGCGGTTAAAACGTGGTGGTAGAATGCAGGTTTTAGGTTAGCTGGGTGTGAAGAATCCCAGGTCTTTGGGATAGTCTTGGCAAGTTACTCAACTCCTCTAAGTTAGTTTCTTGATCTGTCAGATGGCAGTAAACCTCAGAGTTGTGAAAATTAAATGGATCTAATGTGTGTAAAGCACTTAGCATAATGCTTTATACATCGTAAAACTTTCAAAAATAGGAGTAGTTATTATTACAAAGAAATGTGAAGAAGAGTCCTAGTGGGCTGCATGTTAAAAATAGTTTTTAGTTAATGAAAATTAAATCACATCTTAGATGTTTATCATCTGCATGGTACTTTTCTGGTTGCTGCTTTAACCTTTGTATAGTTGAAAGTCTGTAAACTTTCTAGTATTCTTTGATTTCTGGCCCATTTCCCTCCTACCATTCACGCTTATATTTTTTGGTTCGAGTCACCATTCCTTGCAAAACTAATTAAATACATTCCTAAATACATAATATTGCCAATATTCATTCACATCCACCACGTCTAGATCCAAGTCTTCATCTTCTTTATGCTGGTCTAATTTTTGCTGAGCCTTAGAACCAAAGACAGACTCCGGGGGTTGATATGGGACCTCCAGAATGGGGATTGCACAGAATAATCTTATTTTTCCTCTATTCTTCTAGTCTGTTATGTTCTGAACCCACACATGTTTTCGGAAGGACCAGATGGCTGACACTGGCTAATGGGAACCAAAAGACGAGTGAAAGTAACCTGGTTGTCACATACCCCCAGCTTAGAGGTGCTTCACCCTGCCCCAAGGTCAATTTCTTTTTTCTCTAGAGACTTTACCCCATTATATCAAAAACCTTTACTACAGCCTGACTTTATCTGATGTTAGAGTATCATTAAGTCAAGCAGCAGCATTTATTGAATGAAAAAAGATTGTACACAGGACTGGAAGAGAAGCATCTGCCTTTAAAATACAGTAGAAGGCCGGGCATGGTGGCTCATGCCTGTAATTCTAGCACTTTGGGAGGCCGAGGCAGGTGGATTGCCTGAGCTCAGGAGTTCGAGACCACCCTGGGCAACATGGTGAAACCCTGTCTCTCCTAAAAAAAAAAAAAAAAAAATACAAAAAATTTGCCAGGCATGGTTGTGCACACCTGTAGTCCCAGCCACTCTAAAGGCTGAGGTACAAGAATTGCTTGAGCCCAGGGTCAGAGGTTGCAGTGAGTGGAGATCGCGCCGCTGCCCTGCAGCCTGGGCGACAGAGCGAGACTATGTTTTTTTTTTTTTTTTTTTTTAAAAAAAAGGAATTAGAACCTTGTGGTTTAGAGCTGGGGTTTTTAGAGTCATGGGTCTGGGTTCAAATCTAGCTCCTTCACTCATGAGCTCCTTGAAAATGAGCTAGTTGCTTAGCCTCTCCAAGCCTCAGTTTCTCATTGTAAAATGAGAAGAATAATAATACATTCTTCACATTTGATATACGAATGAATGAAATATTATGGATAAATTATTTACTGTGCCAGGCACTGTGCTAAATAGCCAACAGATATTAGCCTTCGTTTTTCTTAGTGAAGAGCTCATAATCAAAAGAGAAGGTAAGCACAAAGACAAAAACAAGACTTAAAAAGCTACAGAAACATGACTGGGCACAGTGGCTCACGCCTGTAATCCCAGCACTTTGAGAGGCTGAGGCAGCCGGATCACAAGGTCAGGAGTTCGAGACAAGCCTGACCAATATGGTGAAACCCCGTCTCCACTAAAAATATAAAAATTAGCTGGGCGTGGTGGCGTGTGCCTGTAATCCCAGCTATTCAAGAGGCTGAGGCAGGAGAACTGCTTGAACCTGGGAGGTGGAGGTTGCAGTGAGCCAAGATTGTGCCTTTGCACTCCAGCCTGGGCAACAGAGCGAGACTCCATCTCAAAAAAACAAAAACAAAAAGCGTAAAATTGAATAGAAGTGCTAAAGCTAAAGAAAGTCCTAAAATAATTGGAATAGGCAAGTTTCTGAGGCTTCATGAAAGAGGTAATTCTCAAGCATATGGAAGAAGATTGATATAATTCAACTTGTGTAGTCAAGGTGTTCCAGGTTTAGAGAGTGACATAAAGATACTTAGGAGTCGTTATAGACTTCTAAACAAAAAAACGATTTAGTAGCTGACTTTTCCTGACACAATGCAAAAGACAAGTTGACTAAGTAAAAATAGCTCTAGCCTAGAATTACATAAATTAATCCAAATGGTAAAGGCAGCCCTGAAGGCCCAGCAGATGAGAAAACTGCAGAACTTGGCAGTAGACCCAGTGGGTAACCAATAAGATATAGTCAGAAGTGATTACAAAGGTGTTGGGAGCAAATTAGATGGTCAAGGGATCCGGAAGAGAGAAATCATGAGGTAGGTTTTCTTCTTTGAAGGTGGGGAAAGATCAAGTGCAGACTGAGCTGTGGCCAACGTTTGCAGACCAGGAATCCACACTAGCTCTAATCAGAGAGCCCTTGGTGTGCGGGAACTGCCAGTTTGCCGACGTGAAAAGAGTCCCAGACTGGGTAATGGTGAGCCCTGAAGTCGCACCCCAGCTCTGCCACTCAGTGAGCACGGGTAAGTCATCCACCTCCTCCAGGTGGCCTTGATGGCCCTCCCTCCTCTGAGACTAAAGAGAGGCCACAATGCCCAGAGCAGCCTCCTTCCTGTCTCAAGAAAGGAAAGGATCTCAGGAACCCATTTCATGTGGTAGCAGCTTTTAATTGTGGGTTGTAAACAACCCTCTGTTGCCAGGAAAGTCAAATTGCAACCATAATCACTGATCCTGAGCAGTAAATGTGACATTGGTTAATTCTTCTGTGAGGGCCTGAACGCTGGTTCCCTGGAATGTTGCAGACCTTTGGAATCGGGGCAGTTACACTGTTCTCATTCACAGGCTTTTCTCTGAGTTGGCCTCTTCTGAGCACTAGAGTTGGTTGCAGAAGTGTCTTTCTACAGTTTGCCAAGCACTTTATGCAGACAGCAAGAATTACCGTTTTTTTAGTACTGTCCTATCAGTGTGTCCTGACTTTTTACCTCATAAGACCAAGTTGGCTGAAGCATAGGACATCACTGAGTGCTTTGAAACAAAGCTGTTTGATTCCTGTTCACTGAATGCCATTTCTTTCAGGGTAGATTGAAGGGCTTTCCCCTTAAAGTACAGTGCTACTGACTCTAGATTGAGGGTTCCAGCCACCCCGTGGGTTAACTTCAACAGATGAAAATTTTTCCTTGGCTACAGCAACATCCCTAATCCTGACCAGCCATGGAGAGGTTCGGTTCTTACAAGGAAAATGAGTGAATGTGGGAATGGCTCACCACATTGTGAAAACAAAACTCACATCCTGCTGATGGTTGGCTGAGGACTGTCATGTCCACATACAAAGAAAAGCATGTGGCACAGTTTTAGGACAAAGGTGAGCAGAGATCCACCGTGGAAAGGGGCATATTTTCTTATAGAGAGACCATCCAAGGCATGCCCCTCGGTAAGCAGTGTTGGTGGGTGACCACGGTCACACGCATGGAGGCTTGCTTTCCCCTGCTCCTCATACCCACTCCCTAGCAGTTTCTGGTATTGAGCACCCCCTTAGTCGTGCCTTGCCCAGTTAGCCATTGATCAGCCTGTTTCCAGAGCAAGCCATGGGCATTAGATTGCAGACAGGACTTAGTCTCCCTGTTCAGTGAAGATGTTTGGAAGACAGAAGTGACCCTAAGCTGTTCTGAAAAGGGTTGAGGTAAATCCTATTCAGTAGAACATAACAGAGCAAAGGGCAGACTTGGTGTTTGGGACCATTGGTATAGGCTAGTAGGATCAGAGAAAGCATATTTAGCAAGGATACAAACTCAGATAATAATTCTTGCCTGAAGAAGTGTGGTTAACATTTCAAAAGTTGAAGTCTTAGAGTACCTTAGTTTTAAAAATACGTCATTCCAGTTCTACCTTTTCAGAATTATGACTGATAACCTGAGCAGTACATCAGCTATTGAATGACGAAGATGAGCGCATTGGCAATGGGATAAGAATGGACTAAAGTTTAGAGCAGCCCATGTAATTCAGTGTGGCTTTTGTTTGTGGTATCCAGATACCTGTCTATACTTGGTAAGAATCATGGTGCCTGCCTTTTTTTACAGGGAAAATGACAGCAACTTCCCCTCATTCTTTTGACTAGGTTTGTGAGGATAGAATGTGACCAGAGGAAAATAGTTTTGGTAAAGACAACACAGTGCTTGGGATCAGACGAATTTTGGATTTCAGGGGTTTTTTGGGGATTTGGGAATGTTTGTATTGTACTTAATGGTTGAGCATTCCTAAACTGAAAATCCAAAATGTTCTGATGAGCAAATTTGAGCATCTTGTTGCTGCTCAGAAAGTTTCGGATTTTCGAGCATTTCAGATTTTGGATTTTCGGATTCAGAATACTCAACCTATTGCAGAGAAACATTAAAGAAAGGAGTTTCTTCTCTTACTTGAAGGGTGTTGTGTTTTGAATAGTGAGGTCATGCTTTTTATTCTTTCATGTGCATAGGGGAGGAAGATTGAAAGTGTATCGCAGGGCTCTTTGTGTTTCTGTCAATCCCTGCTGTGGAGGGGTTTTTACATTTGTCTTAGATTCTTTCTCCTGAATTCCTGCATCCTATGAATTATTGAAAGGTGTTCTTTGTTTTTAATAGAGCAGAAGAGGAAGGATTTCTGCTGTTAGAATTAGAGAAATTTATCTCTTGGGTTGTTTTGTGAGGCTTATTCACAAGTCACACCAGAGATGTATATACATATATGTACACACGTGCATACATATAATAGTATGTATACATGCATGTGTGTATTTTATATTCCTTTTTACTCTGACAGAGGATTCGAAAGGAGATTGCTTTCTGAGAAAAGAGATTTGTTTCACGTTACTTGCTGCAAAGCACAAAGGGAGTGTTAAGCTTGGCTTTAAAAGGCTCTAGTGTTAGTTACCAGGAAGAGCTTTACTTTGTTGAAGGCACTAATTAATTCAGGAACAGTTAAAAGTGTTTAAATGAACTAAAATTGGGACCTATACATAAAAGGTATTTTAGATGATAAAAATGTATCCCTTTTCATCTGTTGGTGTCTGGTGGTACCATCCTAGTGCAGGCATGTCAAATTTTATAGTTTAAATTTTCCATTTTTGAAGCCCAGCACAGTGGCGTGTGCCTGTAACCCCAGCTACTTGGGAGGCTGAAGCCGCAGGATCCCTTGATCCCAGGAGTTCAAGTCCAGCCTGGATAACATATTGAGACCCCATCTCCATTGTTAAACCAAAGGAGCACTAATTTTAACACTTAACCTGTCATGCTTTTGATGTTAGTCGAAGCCTTGGAGATATGCAGTATACCTCCCTCATTTCATGAATAAACTAAGACCCAGAGAAATAAAATGATTTAAATTTGCTCTTCAAAGTTTGTAGCAGAACCAAGACTAGAACCCAGATCGGTTCTTGCTGCTTCAGTCTTAATAGTTAGGGAGTTTCAGCCCTGTGTCAAACCACAGGTTTGAATGCCAGCTCGGCGGGGTTTTTTTATGCAAGTTATTTAATATTCTGTGCCTTGATTTCTTCATTTGTAAAACAGAAATAATAGTACCTAGCTGACGGGTGCTATGAATATAAACTACGATACCATTGCTTAATAGATTGTTTAGTCAGAGGTAACATTTTATTTTTATTATCTAGTCTTCTATCTTAATTTATTTCTATCTTATTCACTATTTATTGAATGAAATTAAGTCATTCTTCAAGTAAAGCAGACTTGGTAGAAACAACCACACTGATCTGCTCTTTGCTTTATTCTCAGAACAAGAGTCCCTATCAGATATGGTTTGTTGTATGCGAAGATGTTTGTTTTAATCTTCCAAACCCACTCAGCATGTCAGTGGCAGAGAGAAGTGACAGTCAGGTGCCTGATTTGATCCTTGAACTGAACTTTGATATGTTTCAAATAGATTTTTTCACAGAATAGTAGCCAAAATTTTTCTGTAAAATAAATTTAATCTCAAGTCAGCTAATTTAATAAATGTTTTGGATACCCCCAAAACAGGCTTGCCAAGTGACCCACTTGTTGGAACTTTTTAGAAGTAAATACCGGGGAAGGTTTGTAGGGATTTTTCTGTAACATTACCAGTTGTCCCTGTAACTCAAGGAAGTTTTATTGGCAAGATATGCCTTGCTTCATTCTCAGCTTGCAAAGAAAGATTCATCTGTCGTAACATTAATTTTTATTTTTAAATTAACCTGCCTCCACTGAACAGATTGTCACTGCTTTCTCTGAAAGGTCAGGATAAGTTCTGCATATGAGCCTTGGAACAGGGTGATCTTTGAGTCTGGGAGAATGTATTACCATGTAGGTCTGACAGAAGCATCACTTGCCATCAGTGGCCACTGGGCTTTCTATTTCAGTTGACCTGCAGAGCTTAGGATGTTGCATTCTGTGACCACCCCCTCTGCCCAGTAGTTGTAACCCTTCACTATTTTGAGGAAAACAGTTGGTATTTTCCTGTGGTTTGTTTAATCCTCAGGATTCGGTGATGTCCTTCTAAGATCACGTTAGATCAGTCCTGGTCATTTGGTCATTGAACAGTGCCGAGCCAGAGTATGACTCGAAGGGAGTGGAGGCCATTCCATCACACCCAGGCCAAATGTCCCTCCTCCCTCCGCATGGCGTCAGGCTCTCACATGCTGCCAAAAGCAGTGATGCTGTGGACAGAGGAGACTTGGGACTGGTCTTGACAATTAAATTCAGGAGGGCACTTTTGTTGTTGTTATTGTTTTGAATCCATCTAGAGATAAACCAAAGTAGAAAATAGTTGAGTTGGTTTTTTATTTGCCTTAAAAGAAAAATTGTCTCTGAAAATAATAGTATAGTTTTCCTAATGACCCATTCTATCTAAGAAAGGAAAAAGCAGCTACATTATATTATCTATTATAGATTTTTAGTCACTGTAAAGCACTTTTGAACATAGTGATTTCGAAAGGCTTTACTTGCCTTGTCTAAGATAACAACGTGTTCAAAATCCTTCTTATTAAGCTGCTCAGCAATTCTAGCCTATGGAAGCGTGAAACTATGTTTTAAAGACTTCACAGCCCATAAATTGAGCCAGGTGGCTTCTGAATTGTGTTACTGCAAGGCACTTCCTGTTAAATAACCTGGTGTGTCTGTGTTAATTTTTTTTAATGGAGTTGACATTCAGTGCCACTCAGACATTTCAACATAAAAAACCCTCCAACGTTGTTACCTACACATTGTAACCTAGCACATTGTCACCTTGAGAGACTGTTGTATGAAAGGAACTCTTTAGTAAAGGAAAAATTCCACAATTCTGAGTTCTCACTTATTTAACATGTTACTGAGTATAGCATCACATTCTAAAGAAACTGGAGGCCGGGCGCAGTGGCTCACGCCTATCATCCTAGCACTTTGGGAGGCCCAGGAGGGCGAATCACCTGAGGTTTTGAGACCAGCTTGGCCAACATGGCAAAACCCTGTCTCTACTAAAAATACAAAAAGTAGCCAGGCATGGGGGCGTGCACCTGTAATCCCAGCTACTCGGGAGGCTGAGGCAGGAGAATCACTTGAACCCAGGAGGTGGAGGTTGCAGTGAGCTGAGATCGCACCACTGCGCTCCAGTCTGGGCGACAGCGAGACTCTGTCTCAAAAAATAAAATAAATAAATAAATAAGTAAACTGGAATCATTTTTTGTCAGCAGGCTGAGTGACCCTCTGACAAGTCTTGTAACTTGTTCGTAGTGTCAGTGTGTTTAAATGCAGAGGAACACTAGTCAGTGTGTGCCCGTGTACACACAGCCTTACTAGAGTTTAAAGAAATTGCTTGTAACTTTCCTTTCTGATTAGTTATGATCAATAAGATGGTTTTGGTTTTTAAATATAGGCAATGGTCACAAAGCTGGACTTTTCACAGCTGTGTCAGACCAAACTAAATATTTCTTGAAAACATAATTTACAGGGCATTTGTATAACCTTGCTTATAAGTATCTTACAAATTTTGCACTTTAGCTATATAAATTGTACTCTTTAATAGGCATTAGTAGGATGGTGGGGGTTCTTTTGGTTATATGTTAAGCCACCAAACCTCTTGGCTGGAAAAGATGTAGCAATACCATTTAAAGAAGTTTGCACGAGTTGTATACAGATTTCAGAGAATTCCATCCTATTCTAAAACTTCATGGAAATGAATTTGGAATCTCACAGGGAAGTAAACAGCTCCAGTCTTTTTTTCACTGATAATCACATGTGACAGATGTGTTTACGTAGAGGAACAGGAACCTTAAAAAAAAGTTTTTTTCTTTCACATGATTTAACAGTTATTACACAGTGCCTGAATGTAGGTCTAATTGTTCTCTAAGATACCACTTTTAAAGCTAAAAAAGATGAGTTTTATGTGGTGTTTGAAAGAGCGTTATATGTCTTGTAGCATTATATATTTTGGATTCTTATACCAAGCATCCCTGTCTTTGCAGTTGCCACCAACTACTTGGGAAACATAAGAAGTGTCCTGTGTATGTAGCCAGCCTCCTCCTAGAAAGATAGGAGTCTACTTTGAGAAGTCTCCCTACCTCTTTCAGTGCCTGTTGGCACAAAGCAAAGTGGTTTCACCTGAAGAGAAGACAAAGCTGATCCTTAGTTTGCAAAATCCACCTAACCTTTGCTAAGCATGAACCTCATTGCTTTCTCTTTAATGTTAGTGAAGCTGGATGTCAAAATGGTACCAACCAGTATTTTCTTTGCTCTCTTCTAGATATGGTTTTGTGGAGTTTGATGATCTGCGTGATGCAGATGATGCTGTTTATGAACTGAATGGCAAAGACCTTTGTGGTGAGCGAGTAATTGTTGAGCATGCCCGCGGCCCACGGCGAGATGGCAGTTACGGTTCTGGACGCAGTAAGCATTCAAAGGGCATACTTTTATCAGTAACGTGCTTTTGTTATCATGCTAATTTTTAAAGTAATTAATTGATATTACATTTAAACGTATTGATGTTTAAGCTATTTTGTAAATTATGTATCTTTTTTAAAAATGTAGAATTACGAATAAGCCTTTGATAATGTTTAATTTTAATTAAATTAATGACAATTTCTTGTTTATAATACTTTATAAATATGTTTAATGATGTGTGTTTGTGTTGTTTTTTTTTCTCTGTAATGCAATTGTTTAACATAGATTTAACAAAGACCTCAATGTTTTAATTAAAAGAATCCTTTGAGGCTAAGATGACTGCCTGTTCCATTTGCTGACCTTGGGTTACCTTTCCATGCGTGGCTCTTTGAACCATTGTGGCCCTTGGCTGACCAAAAACAGGAAGCCATGTGACGACCGCAACCTTTCCCCATTAGACCTGGGTGGTGAGGATCCCAAGGGTTAGACACAGATGAGATTAAACTGAAATAGGTGCCTGAAAATCTTTTTTTTTTCCATATAAAATATTCACAAAATGTTTAATCACTGTGAGTAACACCAGTAACTGATTTAGTAATTTGGTTACTTATTTCTAAATTGTTAAATTGTTAATAGTTTTTAATTTATGCATGTTAATCTTAAATGCAAATATTAATGAATATGTATACTTACAACTTTTTAAATTAAATGTTTATATTTAGCTGATTGCTTCTTTAAAAATCTATTTTAGAATTAAGGGTGGGAATAGAGTTAAAACGTGCTATTGTTTGGGGTGGGGGTAAATAATATATTTAAGGGGGGTGTGTGCTGTGTCATTTTTTTTCCTTTTCTTCCACTGAAATAATCTTATTTATTTGAACCTTCCAAAGGTGGATATGGTTATAGAAGAAGTGGCCGAGATAAATATGGCCCTCCTACTCGCACAGAGTACAGACTTATTGTGGAGAATTTGTCAAGTCGGTGCAGCTGGCAAGACCTAAAGGTTTGGGCCCCATTAACTTTTTGGGGTAAGGTTGGGCAGGAGTTAAAGTTGGGAAACAGGTAGATTTGTGCAGGCCCAGGCATACACAAAATACAGTGTTATATGTTTGAAAGCCTGCACAGAGCTGGAAATAATTAAAGTGCCATATGAGTACAAAATATATCAGAATTATATTCCTACTATACATTGTGGGACCATCATTCTAAGGACACATTTGTGAGTTTGGTTTGGTTTGATTTGGTTTGTTCTGTTTGTTTGTTTTGTTTGAGATGGAGTCTAGCTGTGTTGCCCAGGCTGGAGTGCAGTGGCACCATCTCTGCTCACTGCAACCTCCGCCTCCCAGGTTCAAGCAATTCTCCATCTCAGCTTCCTGAGTAGCTGGGATTACAGGCACCCGCCACCATGCCCGGCTAATTTTTTTGTATTTTTAGTAGAGACGAGGTTTCACCATCTTGAACTCCTGACCTTGTGATCCACCCGCGTCAGCCTCCCAAAGTGCTGAGATTACAGGCGTGAGCCACCGCGCCCGGCCTGATTTTGTTTTGTTACAGAGTCTCTGTTGCCTAGGCTGGAGTGCAGAGGCACAATCATGGCTCAGAGATTGGTTGTCACTATGTTACCCCGACTGGTCTCGAACTCCTGGCCTCAAGTGATCCTTCAGTCTCAGCCTCCTCAAGTGCTGACATGACAGAAACCTGGCCCAAATGTGTGATATGAAATTTCTCTCTGTAAAGAATGTTTGAAACCCCGTCTCCACTTAAAAAGATATAAAAATTAGCCGGGCGTGGTGGTGGGCACCTGTAGTCCCAGCTACTTGGGAGGCTGAGGCAGGAGGATTGCTTGAACCTGGAAGGTGGAGGTTGTAGTGAGCCAAAATCGCGCCACTGCACTCCAGCCTGGGCAGTAGAGCAGGACTCTTGTCTCAAAAAAAAAAAAAAGGGTTACAAGAAAATGGCAGTGTAGCTACTCACCAGTCAATAAAATGGTTGAAACCACCAGTGTTTCCTGCAGCATTTGCTATAACATGCAAATTCACATCAGCTTCAGTGTGTATCCTTACTGGTGAAATTGACAATCTGACCCATGTTTTTTCATAAGGTTTTTGATGGAATATTTGTCCTGAAAGAGGTTTGGTGTCAAGAATTAAGATTCAGTGCTAATGTTGGCCATCCAGTGTACTGGTTCCAGCTTTTTTTTTTTTTTTTTTTTTTTTTTTTTTTGAGATGGAGTCTCGCCCTTTCGCCTAGGCTGGAGTGCAGTGGCGCCATCTCAGCTCACTGCAACCTCCGCCTCTGGGGTTCAAGTAGTTCTGCCTCAGCCCTCTGAGTAACTGGGATTACAAGTGCATGCCACCATGCCCGGCCAATTTTTGTATTTTAGTAGAGGCGGGGTTTCACCATGTTGACCAGGCTGGTCTCGAGCTCCTCCTGACCACAAGTGATCCACCTGCCTTGGCCTCCTAAAGTGCTGGGATTACAGGCGTGAGCCACTGCACCCAGCCCCACTTATTGACAACAGTGTTTTTAATCTCAACAGGAAGAAAAACTTACTGAGCAGTATCATAATCTGAATGGTTTTAGGAGGATGCATGAAACAGGTTTTGTTTTCTGTCTCCCTTCTCGCTTTTTTTGGCCATATTTAAACAAGTCATCTCTAGCCAAATGAATGAAGTGTATTTAGGTTCAGGAAAGAATAGTTAGGAATCCTTTACATTTGTATAGTTTAATTTAAAGCACTTTTTTGTTTTTCTTTTTAAAATTTAATCCCAGCAACCTTCAAGTAACAGATGCAGAAGAGCTGGGACCAGGACTCCTGACTCCCAGTCTGCTGTTTTTTCAGGTGCATCATGCTTATCGTCAGCACCGTAGCAGACCTTTACTGAATGTCTGCCAGCAAGATTCTGCTTGCTGAAGGAATGACTCCAGTATTCTGAGAGTTAGGGATTGAACATCATGGGTAGAAACTGGAAAGCTACTCTCTTCATCAGTAGAATGCTAACTCATCATGTGGTGCCACTAAATGTAATATTAAATTAACTTCTTAGAAAACCTCTTAATTTTTTTGTTAGAACAGAGCTTAGTTACTGTTGGGGGAAAGGCTTATGGGGTGCCTGTATAAACTGGCCATAAAAATATGGGACAATAAATTGTGCAAAGCCACAAGAGGCCTCTTGTGGGAGGAGGAAAGCCTTATCACCATTATGTTCCCATGCTCTCAGCAAGACTTGCCTCTTATCCATAAACACTGTGTTCAAGGAGAAAGACACTCCTTTGAAGCATTGGAATGTGGCCAGACATGCAGGCTCCTAGTTAAGCTCACTCCCACCAGCTACTCTCCGATAAGTTAAAGATATGCTGCCTAAGCACAAAGGAGATTCATTTAAACCGCCACTGCTGTAGATTACGTGTATGACGCACTGCCTTCCTTTCAGCACTGCCTGCCTTTCACCGTTTCGTCCTGAATGTCTGCTTCTTAGATCTAAGTGATTGTACTCGGTAAATAGTGTGGAGACCAGAACTCTGAGCCTTTTGCAGCCTCCATTTTGCAATTGGCCCCCTGGCCCCCACTCTTTATGCACTCTTAACCTCTCTCTTCTCATTCCTTCGTCGCCACCAGACTTTGGGTACCCTACGGGTGGTGTTGAGGCTGGTCCCCAACAGTTACCACCCTTAGTTGGTTCTACATGTCTGTACCTTCAGGCAGTTCCACTCTCAGGAAACGAGAGTAATAGATAATTGAGCAGATTTCCTAGCTCTCAAGGTGGCCAACCTGGATAGAATCCTGGTTCTGCCACTAAGGTCACTTACATGATCCTTAGCAAGTTACTTACATCTTATGCCTCATATTCCTCAACTATAAAACGAGGTTAATATTAATTTCTACTCAAGGTTATTGAAAGAATTTAGTGAATTTTATATATAAAAAGCCTAGAACAGTTTCTGGCACAATGTATGTTAGCTATTTATCAAGGAAATGCAAAAATAAAACAAATTAGGGGATATTAGTAGTTTAAAAAATAAATTTTTTTTTTTTTTTTTTGAGACAAAGGTCTTGCTCTGTCGCCTGGGCTAGAGTGCAGTGGCACGATCTCGCTCACTGCAACTTCCACCTCCTGGGTTCAAGCGATTTTCATGCCTCAGCCTCCCAGGTAGCTGAGGTTACAAGCGCCTGCCACCACGTCTGGTTGATTTTTGTATTTTTAGTAGAGACAAGGTTTCACAAAGTTGCCAAGCTGGTCACAAACTCCTGACCTCAGGTGATCTCCTGGCCTTGGCCTCCCAAGGTGTTGGGATTACAGGTGTGAGCCACTGCACCTGGCCAAAAATAAATTTCTTTTTGTTCTGTTTTGTTTTGTTTTTTGAGATGGAGTCTCACTTTGTCGGCAGGCTGGAGTGCAGTGACACTATCTCGGCTCACTGCAGCCTCCTAATCATATCTCCTCTTGTTTATATAATGCTTTAGCATTTGTCTAGCACATTAGTTGTATTCTCTCATTGAACCATAGGAAGTCCTCAAAGAGAATGAGGAAAGAGACCTGTGGTATTGAAGGGACATGATGGTTATAAACAAATAATTTGTCACTATAAGATTTAGAAAATGGGCTGGGCACAGTGACCCATGCCTATAATCCTAGCACTTTGGGAGGCCGAGGCAGGTGGATTGCCTGAGCTCAGGAGTTTGAGACCAGCCTAGGCAATATGGCAAAACCCCATCTCTAATGAAAACACAAAAAGTCAGCTGGGTGTGGTGGCGCGGACCTGTAGTTCCAGCTGTTTGGGAGGCTGAGGCACAGAATCACTTGAACCTGGGAGGCAGAGGTTGCAGTGAGCCGAGGTCACATCACTGCACTCCAGCTGCCTGAGCGACAAAGCAAGACTCTGTTTTTTGTTTGTTTTTAAATTTAGAAAATGATAGCTAACTGAAAACTTCTATATTCACACAAAACTTTATTTTTTTGTTTTGAGGTAGGGTCTTGCTCTGTACCCCAGGCTGGAGTGCAGTGGCATGATCACGGCTCACTGCAGCCTCAACCTCCTTGGGCTCAGATGATCCTCCCACCTCATCCTACTGGGTAGCTGGGACCACAGGCGTGTGCCACTACACCTGACTAATTTTTTCAATTTTTGTAGAGATAGGGTCTTCTGTGTTGTCAACGCTGGTCTTGAATTCCTGGGATCAAGCAATCCTCCTGCCTCGGCTTGTCAAAGTGCTGGGATTACAGGCATGAGCCACCACACTTGGCCCCAAAACTTTATTTAAAGGAACAATTTAATGTGTATTTATTGTCTCTCCCACCCACCTAATATGGCTGGTGCTTTAAAGAACCTCAGTACATGATTGATGGGGAGATGACAGTATTTAAGAGTAAACTTTATTCTGCGGAATGCTGGCATTTCTTAAAGGAAAAATTCACTCAGATGATTGCATTAGATATTTTAGCAAAACATATCCTAATGTAGTCACACTTTTTTTTTTCTTCAGGATTATATGCGTCAGGCAGGAGAAGTGACTTATGCAGATGCTCACAAGGGACGCAAAAATGAAGGGGTGATTGAATTTGTATCTTATTCTGATATGAAAAGAGCTTTGGAAAAGTTGGATGGAACTGAAGTCAATGGGAGAAAAATCAGATTAGTTGAAGACAAGCCAGGTTCCAGACGACGCCGGTCCTACTCCAGAAGCCGGAGTCATTCAAGGTACTGTTGATGTCTTTTGTGTGTTGGAGCTCATCATAAATTCATTAGTGAGCACATAGATAATTTATTTACATTTTCCTGTTGAGTTCTTAATAACATGATTCCATCTGGTTCAATAACTTAGAATTTTGAACTGAACATTTATTTGTAAAACTCTTGAACTCTTAGGTCATGAGTACAAATAGAAGTCCCTTCTCTTAGAAATCAGAGGCCTTGCTCACGCCTGTAATCCCAGCACTTTGGGAGGCCAAGGTGGGTGCATCACAAGGTCAGGAGTTCAAGACCAGCCTGACCAATATGGTGAAACCCCATCTGTATTAAAAATACAAAAATGCTGGGCGCTGTGGCGCATGTCTGTAATCCCAGCACTTTAGGAGGCCGAGGTGGGTGGATCACCTGATGTCAGGAGTCAAGACCAGCTTGGCCAACATGGCGAAATCCTGTCTCTACTAAAAATAACAAAATTTAGTTGGGCATGGTGGGTGCCTGTAATCCCAGTGACTCGGGAGGCTGAGGCAGAAAAATTGCTTGAAAATTGCTTGAACCCAATAGGGGCAGAGGTTGCAGTGAGCCGAGATTGTGCCATTGCACTCCAGCCTGGACAACAAGAGCGAAACTCCATCTCAAAAAAAAAAATGGTGTGGTGGCGCATGTGCCTGTAGTCCCAGCTACCCAGGAGGCTGAGGCATGGGAATCGCTTGAACCCAGGAGGCAGAGGCTGCAGTGAGCCGAGATGGCACTATTGCACTCCAGCCTGGGTGACAGCGAGACTCCATCTCAAAAAAGGAAATCAGAGGCCGGGCGCAGTGGCTCACGCCTGTAATCCCAGCACTTTGGGAGGCCAAGGCGGGCGGATCACCTGAGGTCAGGAGTTCGAGACCAGCCTCAGTATGGAGAAACCCCGTCTCTACTGAAAAAATACAAAAAAATTAGCTAGGCATGGTGGTGCATGTCTGTAATCCCAGCTACTCGGGAGGCTGAGGCAGGAGAATTGCTTGAACCTGGGAGGCGGAGGTTGTGGTGAGCCAAGCGCACCATTGCACTCTAGCCTGGGCAACAAGAGCAAAACACCGTCTCAAAAAAAAAAAAATGGAAATCAGAGGCCACCTTTCACATTTCTTCTTGGGACCCCTAGATCCTACTACCTTGGCTGAGGGCACACATGGCAATTTTGTCTTACTTAGCACCTGAACAGGCCAGGCACTGGGCTAAGCATTGGAAAGGCTTTGTAAAGAAGACAAATGGCCAGACGCGGTGGCTTACACCTGTAATCCCAGCACTTTGGGGGGCTGAGGCGAGTGGATCACCTGAGGTCAGGAGTTCAAGACCAGCCTGGCCAACGTGATGAAACCCCATCTCTACTAAAAATACAAAAGTAAAAAAAATTAGCCAGGCATGATGGCACACGCCTGTGGTCCCAGCTACTAGGGAGGCTGAGACAGGAGAATCGCTTAAACCCGAACCCAGGAGGCAGGGGTTGCAGTGAGCAGAGATCACTCCACTACACTCCAGCCTGGGCGACAGAAAGAGACTCTGTCTCAAAAAAAAGAAAAATATGGTCCTTGCCCCCCTGAAACTCAGTCTAGCGGAGAAGATGAGTATTGAATAAACTGCTATTGTGACAAGAAAATGCACACAGCACAACTAGTCTAGAGAGCTGGCAACAGCTTCCCTAAGGACATGCTGTAGAACTGAGCCCTAATGAATAAGGCAGAGAGATGGTGAGCAGAAGAAAATGCCTTTCTTTCTTTTTTTTTTTTTTTTTTTTTTTTTTTGAGACGGAGTTTCTTTCACTCTGTCACCCAGGCTGGAGTGTAGTGGCACAATCTCGGCTTACTGCAACTTCCACCTCCCGGGTTCAAGCGATTCTCCTCCCTCAGCCTCCTGAGTAGCTGGGATCACAGGTGCACACCACCATGCCTGGCTAATTTTTGTAATTTTAGTAGAGACAGAGTTTCACCATGTTGGGCAGGCTGGTCTCGAACTCCTGACCTCAGGTGATCCGCCCACCTCGGCCTTCCAAAGTGCTTGGATTACAGGCTTGAGCCACCGTGCCCATCAAGAAAATGCCTATATCTAACAGAGAAAAGGGTGTTTCTGAAGGCCTGGGGGCAGGAGAAAGTTTTCCAGAGTAGAGAAGCTAATACAGAGAGGTAACGGGAGGAGAGTGGCTTGAGATAAGGCAGAGAAGGACCAGATATACTGACCATTAGGCCAGAGCAAGAATGGAAGAGTAGTGAGAAGTCATTGGAGACTTTTCAGGTTTTGTTATTTAGGTCTTTTGACTTTTTATTATGGAAAATTTGAAATTTATATATGAAGCATTGGAGAACTCTGAATTGCACCTCCCACTCCTCCAGCTTCTGTAGTTTTTATTTTGCCAGTCTTGTTTCACATCACCCCCTCCTGCTGCACTGTTTTAAGGCAAGTCTAGACATCTATCATTCCATCTGCAACTGCTTCAGTATGTATCTCTAGTATTTTAAAAGAAACCATGATAACATAGCTAGCAAAATTAGCAATAATTCCATACTATGATGTAATATCCAGGTTGTATTCCAATTTTTCAGTTGTTTGTTGTAGAAATGTAGTCTTGCTATGTTACCCAGGCTGGTCTTGAACTCCTGGGTTCAAGCAGTCCTCCCACCTCAGCCTCCCAAAGTGCTGAGATACAGACCTGAGCCACTGCACCCTGCCCTAGTTGTCTCAAATAGATATTTTTGCAATTGGTTTCTTCAAACAAAAGTTGAAAGAATAGTTAATGAACACCTGTATACCCTCCTCTGGCTTTAACAGATAGCATTTTGCCTTTTCTCTCTTTGTATGTATGTATTTATACAAGCACACTGTACATTTATTTTGTTGTAGCATTTGAAAGTAAGTTGTAGAAATTATGATACTTTGCCCCTAAATACTTCAGCATGTGTCTCCAAGAATGAGGATAACCACAGTTCTGTTTTTTCACCTAAGAACATTAATAGTAATTCCATCTAATTACTAAATGCCCAGGCCATATTCATGTTTCCCCAGTTACTCCATGGATGTCTTTATAGCTGGGTTTTTTCTTAACCGGGATCTAATCCAGTCATGTAGTACAAGGGTTTTTTAGGTAAAACCTAATGTAGTCAGGCTTTTAGTGTGGAGCAGTTGCTTCATGACATTTATTTTGCTTAGGTTTGGGTTTTTTTGTTTGTTTGAGACGGACTCTTGCTCTGTCGCCCAGGCTGGAGTGCAGTGGCACCATCTCAGCTCATTGCAGCCTCTGCGTCCCAGGTTCAAGCTATCCTACTGCCTCAGCCTCCCAAGTAGCTAGGATTACAGGCGTGAGCCACCACGCCTGGCTTATTTTTCTTAGTTTTTTAATACTCACATTCTGTATTTATCTGTTTCTTCTTAGTATCATTGAACTTGTATCTTATCCCCTGAACTTCCTATATACTGGAAGTTAGGTCTGGAGAGGTGTGATTGAGATGCAGGTTAAACATTTTTAGCAAGAATACTTCATAGGTGATGGTGCCTGGGCAGCTTTGAAAGTTTCCCTCTTTCTGTCATAATGAGATGGTCTAGGCCCATCTTTGTGTACTTCCTGCTTTACGCCTGGAGTCAGTCATTTTCCCAAGGAGTCCTGGTTGATAGAAAATAAGAATCTACAGTCTGGATGCATTAAAAAATTTTTGTAAAGCTTGGATTGTCGGTCTCTTTAAAACAGCTCTCGTCACAGTGAGTTGAATAGATCGTAAAGGGGAAAAGTATACACAGAAAGGCTGGTTGTTGAACAAGGGGAGAGATCATGGTGGCTTGCCCAGAGAGGCAGCAGCAGAGGTAGAAAGACCGAAGATCAGGAGGCATGATCGTGGGTGTGTAAGGGGATAGGGGAAAGACGGGGGAGTCAAGGATGGCTGTGATTTCTGTTACGAGGAACCTTATGAATAACAGTGGCATCAGTGCACATAAGGAGCCCAGCAAAAGGAGCAGGTATCGGGGACAGTTAGAATTTCAGGAGCTGCTAAGAGGTTCAGGTGAACCATCCAGATGGAAGGTTTGCAGGTGACTTCATCTGTGGACCTAGAACCCAAGAGAGAGTTTGTGCCTGGACACAGCCAGTGATGTACATATTGAAAATCTTGGCCGGGCACGGTGGCTCATGCCTGTAATCCTGGCATTTTGGGAAGCCGAGGCGGGTGGATCACCTGAGGTCAGGAGTTCGAAACCAGCCTGACCAACATGGAGAAACCCCGTCTCTACTAAAAATACAAAATTAGCCAGGCGTGGTAGCACATGCCTGTAATCCCAGATACTCGGGAGGCTGAGGCAGGAGAATCGCTTGAACTCAGGAGGTGGAGGTTGTGGTGAGCCGAGATTGCGCCATTGCACTCCAGCCTGGGCAACAAGAGTGAAACTCCATCTAAAATATATATATATAATATATATATGTCTTGATTGATGCTCATCAGCAGCCTCTTGTCAGCAAGTATTAAAAAAATATTTTCTCCCCCTAGGTCTCGCTCTCGAAGCAGACATTCCCGTAAGAGCAGAAGCCGAAGTGGCAGCAGCAAAAGCAGTCATTCTAAGAGTAGATCCCGGTCCAGGTATGTCTTCCATGTTATAAGTAGAGGTGGTCAGCAGGGAATGCCTGTACCCTGTCTCACTTTTTTTCTTTCTTTTTTTTTTTTTTTTTTTTTTCCAAAGAGACACTCTGTCACCCAAGCTGGAGTCCAGTGGTACAGTCATGGCTCACTGCAGCCTCACCTCACTGGGCTCAAGCAAGCTTCCACCTCAGCCTCCCAAGTAGTTGGGACTACAGGCACATACCACCACACCCAGCTAATTTTTTAATTTTTTTTAGAGACAGGGTCTCACTATGTTGCCCAGGCTAATCTTAAACTCATGACCTCAAATAGTCCTCCCAGACTACTGCGATTACAGACATGAGCCACTGTGCCCAGCCTCACTTGGATTTCAATCATGTGACCAGTCTTCCTGCTTTTCCAGCTTCTTCTTTTTTTTTTTTTTTTCCCCTCAAGACAGAGTCTCGCTCTGTCGCCCAATCTGGAGTGCAGTGGCGCGATCTCGGCTCACTGCAACCTCTGCCTCACGGGTTCAAGCGATTCTCCTGCCTCAGCCTCCTGAGTAGCTCGGATTACAGGCGTGTGCCACCATGCCTGGCTAATTTTTGGTATTTTTAGTAGAGACAAGGCTTCACCATGTTGGCCAGGCTGGCTCTTGAACTCCTGACCTCGCGATCCGCCTGCCTTGGCCTCTCAAAGTGCTGGGATTATGGGCATGAGCCACCGCACCTGGCCAGTTTTTCCAGCTTCTGATTGGCATTGTGAGGGTTCAGAAAACAATCCTCAGCCAGTGCCAGCCATGCTTTATATTGGGGGGGTGTAACTCCACATGTATGCCCTTTGGTCTTTTTATCTCCTGATTAGCATGAAGTCACATGTGACACAAACAGTATCCCATGTCTCCTCAGGTCGGGCTCCCGCTCCCGGAGCAAGAGCCGGAGCCGGAGCCAGAGTCGGAGCCGGAGCAAGAAAGAGAAAAGCAGGAGCCCCAGCAAGGACAAGAGCCGCAGCCGCAGCCATAGCGCTGGCAAGAGCCGCAGCAAGAGCAAAGACCAAGCTGAAGAGAAGATCCAAAACAATGACAATGTCGGGAAACCCAAGAGCCGGAGTCCTAGCAGGCATAAAAGTAAGAGCAAAAGTCGGAGCAGGAGTCAGGAGAGGAGAGTGGAGGAGGAGAAGCGAGGGAGTGTGAGCAGGGGCAGGAGCCAGGAGAAGAGCCTCCGCCAGAGTCGGAGCCGGAGCAGGAGCAAAGGGGGCAGCAGGAGCCGGAGCAGGAGCCGCAGCAAGAGCAAGGACAAGAGGAAGGGCAGGAAGAGAAGCAGAGAGGAGAGCCGCAGTCGCAGTCGCAGCCGCAGCAAGAGTGAGAGGAGCAGAAAGCGAGGCAGCAAGCGAGACAGCAAGGCGGGCAGCAGCAAGAAGAAGAAGAAGGAAGACACTGACCGCTCCCAGTCCAGATCTCCATCCCGCTCCGTGTCAAAGGAGCGGGAACATGCCAAGTCTGAATCCAGCCAGAGGGAAGGTCGAGGAGAGAGTGAGAATGCTGGCACCAATCAGGAGACCCGGTCCAGGTCGAGATCCAATTCCAAATCGAAACCAAACCTTCCATCAGAATCACGCTCCAGATCAAAGTCAGCTTCAAAAACCCGATCTCGGTCCAAGTCTAGATCCAGGTCTGCTTCCAGATCGCCCTCCCGATCTAGATCTAGGTCCCACTCAAGGTCCTAACTGGCTATGGCCACAGCTGGAACTACCCGAGAAGTCTTTTGTACATGTTTGGTAGCCGTAGCACAAGTGATTGGAGTAGAACATGTCACTGCTGTACATTTTTAACTCCCCTAATGGTGTGTCTATAATTGTTAAATCTAAGTGCTTCCTCTCAGTAAAGCCTCCTGGCACCAGGCCTTCCTGCTCGACTGAAAAAAATTTTCTCTTTGAAAATCCCCTTTTACTCATGGCCCACAGTAGAATATCCAAAACGCCTTGGCTTTCAGGCCTGGCCTTTCCTACAGGGAGCTCAGTAACCTGGACGGCTCTAAGGCTGGAATGACCACATAGGTAGGTATGGTGAATTCAACCATTTTTGCTCTTGAATTGATGCCCTTCGATGTATGCCATTTAGTGAAAGTGCTAAGTCTTAAGTTTCCTACCACTTTGGTTTCATATTTTTGGACTTAACAAAGTTGTGAATAGCACAGTCGAGGAAAATTGATACCTGCAGTAACCCATAGGAAATAAACTGTAGAGTTCCATATTCTGGTATTGTGATTATATTGTTTTATATTAAAAAAGAAAAGAAAAGAATTTTTTTTAATTTTATTTTTCCCCGTCTTGCAAAGTATAGTGACCCCTGTTTCCATTAAATTTGAATAAAGACTATTTTTGCTTGACAAAATTTCATGGTGTTTGAATTGAAGTTGTACTTTCTGATATATCTTGATAGGTCTTTTCTTAGCATAAAAAGTTCATGTGTAGGCCGGGTACGGTGGCTCACGCCTGTAATCCCAACAGTTTGGGAGGCTGAGGCAGACGGCTCACAATGTCAGGAGTTCGAGACCAGCCTGACCAACATGGTGAAACCCCGTCTCTACTGAAAATACAAAAATTAGCCAGGCATGGTGGTACACGCCAGTAATCCCAGCTAGTCAGGAGAATGAGGCAGGAGAATCGCTTGAACCCCGGGGGGTGGAGGTTACAGTGAGCTGAGATCACGCCACTGTACTGCAGCCTGGGCGACAGAGCGAGACTCCGTCTCAAAAAAAAAAAAATTGTTCATGTGTAATGACTGTTTTGTTCCTTGGGATCACCCATCTTAGGGAACCAACACGTTCCTAAAGGATTTTTCTCACCAACAGAATAAAGGCAGGTTTCCGAGGAATTTATCGTCCTTTCTCTTAAGAAACGTATAGCCAGGCTGATGAAGAATGAATCAGTTTGGAAACTTGGAGCATTACCAGATGAGTTGTTCATGAATATAGAGTTCTGTGCTGTTTGTCGAAATTGCCATGAATCTGCGGTGTCATGATCTCATCACGTTAAGATCTGAACTAATCAAAAACCAGGGGGAAAAAACTATACTGGACTTTTTTTTTTTTTTTTTCCTGAGACAGAGTTTTGCTCTTGTTGCCCAGGCTGGAGTGCAGTGGTGCAGTCTCAGCTCACTACAGTCTCCGCCAACCAGGTTCAAGTGATTCTCCTGTCAGCCTCCCAAGTAGCTGGGATCATAGGTACATGCCACCACTTCCGGCTAATTTTTGTATTTTTAGTAGAGACAGGGTTTCATCATATTGGTCAGGCTGGTCTCGAACTCCTGACCTGAGGTGATCTGCCCACCTCAGCCTCCCAAAGTGTTGGGATTATGGACATGAGCCACTGCGCCTGGCCTACTGGATTACTTTTGTCCTAATTATTCTTCCACTGCTTGTTTGGCCTAGCTCTCTAGAAGGTACCAGAAGTACAGCGGTTCCAATCTGGTCTCAGCCCTTGAGGGACTGTTGAGGGGCATCACAGCAGGGAGGATGCTTGAGGGCTTTCATTACATGCTGCAGCAAAATCTTGGGAAAGGAGATTCACTTGACTGCTGCCTGTGAATTTGTTGGGGGCTGTCCCTAGGCTTAAAACAACTGTCCCGTTGCTTCCTATAGACCAAAATCTTCGAATGCACTGGAAATACAAAAGTAGAGTGTCTCTAGCCCTCTGGTTGCTAGTGATGAAGGCAAAGTGGATATTCAGAGAACAGTCAGAACTTCATCTGGGATCAGAGGTAGCACTTAAGCTGAACCTTTTGGGGATGTAGGGTGGGACGCATTCCTATTGAAAGCCTGTGAGCATGGCTTTCATGGAGTTGGGAAAGCACAGGGTACTGTGCCCAGGAAACATGGAGTGTGATACTGGAGAGTTAGAGTTTAACAAAATGGATTGTGTCATAGAGGGCCATAGATACCAGGAAGAGGAATTTGGCCTTTATCCTGTAAGCACTGGGTAACATTGAAGGTATTTGAATAGGAGGGTGCGGGGAGTAGGGTTATGCTTCTAGACCTGACAGCATTGTGAAGGACTGGATGCAGGGAACCCAATAGTTCAGGGCATGCAACCCCAGATGATACGGGGCCTGCTTGATCAAAGCCATGATAGGAGGGAGCAGAAGAGGCAAGATTAGCAAGACTTGGCAAATGTCCTGGCAAAGGAGCTATCGGAAGCAGTCACACAATGATGAGGCATCATCTGAGGAATGGGGAAGATGACAGGGGAAATTAGTTGAGTTTTGAAAACGTGTAATTTCAGAAACAGACGAGGCAGCCAAACCAAGGAACCTCACTCAGTTTCTAGAGAGTTTCCCAAACCTTTTTCTGGGCCCATTCTCGTGTCATCATGACAAGGTGATGAACCTAACCAGTAAAATTCCCACTGCCTCAGAGGATCTCATGCTGGTCTCCAGTGATGAGGATAATTTATTATTCCGATTTTATCCCTATAAGGATAGGGATGTTTGTTGCGGCATTTTGTTTCTTTTCAGGTTTTTTTTGTTTTGTTTTGAGATGGAGTCTGGCACTGTCACCAGGCTGGAGTGCAGTGGCACGATCTCAGCTCACTGCAACCTCTGCCTCCTGGGATCAAGCGACTCTCCTGTCAGCCTCCCAAGTAGCTGGGACTACAGGCACGTGCCACCACGCCCAGCTAATTTTTGTATTTTTAGTAGAGATGGGGTTTCACCATTGTTGGCCAGGCGGATCTCGATCTCTTGACCTCGTGATCTGCCCGCCTCAGCCTCCCGAAGTGCTGGGATTACAGGCATGAGCCACTGCGCCTGGCACACCCGGCTAATTTTTGTACTTTTAGTAGAGACGGTTTCACCATGTTGGTCAGGCTGGTCGCGAACTCCTGACCTGGTTATCTGCCTGCCTCGGCCTCCCAAAGTGTTGGGATTACAGGCGTGAGCAGCCACATCAGGCATGTTTATGTAATTTAATAAACTTGCCAGGCCCGGTGTCTCAACACCTGTAATCCCAGCACTTTGGGAGGCCGAGGCAGGCGGATCAGGAGGTCAGGAGATAGACACCATCCTGGCTAACACAGTGAAACCCCGTCTCTACTAAAAATACAAAAAATTAGCTGGGTGTGGTGATGGGCGCCTGTAGTCCCAGCTACTCAGGAGGCTGAGGCAGGAGAATGGCGTGAACCCGGGAGGCAGAGCTTGCAGTGAGCCCAGATCGCACCACTGCACTCTGGCCTGGGCAACAGAGCGAGACTCTGTCTCAAAAAAAAAAAAAAGAAAAATTGAAAATTTAATAAACTCGATATCATGAGCATTAAATGTTTAAGGCACATGGATTCTAACCAAATAAGTTCAGCACTGTGTTAATAGTGGCAAGGAAATTCCATGTGTACACAGACAGAACCATTGGTCATGTTTTTCCCAGCAATTTTTGAATGCTTTTGTGTTGGATTCTGAATGAAAAGAGGATAAATCAACAAGAAAGATGGAAACTCTCATCTATTGAATTCTGAATGTGCACTGGAGAAAGAACACTGGGTATTTTCATGTTCATTTTTCATTTTGTTTTCACAGCTTCTTGTGTTCACTATTGCTGGGCCCAATTGCAAATGAGACTAGTATGATGTCCCGCCACCCCCCCCCCCCCCTTATATTTACATTTGGAGTGCCTTCTGTGTAGGCCAAGCACTGTTCTAGCCTCTGGGGATAAAGTATGAACAGCAAGGCTCCCCTCCCATGGAATGTATGTGTTACTTGTAGGACTGGTGTCACAGGGATTAGTCCATCATGATCTCAGTACTGAACACCTGTGAACCAGATAGTGCTTGGTGAGCATCAGTGCTCACTGTGTAGCAAATCATTCCAAGGGACTCTCCTGCCACCTCTTAGCCATTCACAGTCCAATGAAAGCCCTTGGGTAACCAAAAGGAAGACCCTAAATTTGATTCATTTGCCTACCAGCACCTACTATGAGCAAGTTGCTTTTATGTACATTACATTATCCCATTTTAAAAGATGAAGACCAAAGCTCAGAAGTGGAGTGATTTGGGGCTGGGCGCGGTGGCTCACACCTGTAATCTCAGCACTTTGGAAGGCCGAGGCGGAAGGATCACAAGGTCAGGACATCGAGAGCAACCTGGCTAACACAGTGAAACCCCATCTCCACTAAAAATACAAAAAAAAATTAGCCGGGCGTGGTGGCGGGCACCTGTAGTCCCAGCTACTCGGGAGGCTGAGGCAGGAGAAAGGTGTGAACCCAGGAGGCGGAGCTTGCAGTGAGCTGAGATGGCACCCATCATGCACTCCAGCCTGGGCGACAGAGCAAGACTCCGTCTCAAAAAAAAAAAAAAGAGAAGTGATTTGGTCGGGCGTGGTGGCTCACGCCTGTAATCTCAACACTTTGGGAGGCCAAGGAAGGTGGATCACCTGAGGTCAGGAGTTCAAGACCAGCTTGGCCAACATGGTGAAACCCTGTCCACTAAAAATACAAAAATTAGCTGGGCATGGTGCGGGGTGCCTGTAATCCCAGCTACTCGGGAAGCTGAAGCAGGAGAATCATTTGAAGCCGGGAAGTGGAGGTTGCAGTAAGCTGAAATCCTGCCATTACACTCCATCTTGGGCAACAAGAGTGAAACTCCCTCTCAAAAAAAACAAAAAGTGGCCGAGTGCAGTGGCTCATGCCTCTAATCCTAACACTTTGGGAAGCCAAGGCAGGCAGATCACCTGCGGTCAGGAGTTCGTGACCAGCCTGACCAATATGGAGAAACCCCGTCTCTACTAGAAATACAAAATTAGCCAGGCGTGGTGGCACATGCCTGTAATCCCAGCTACTCGGGATGCTGAGACAGGAGAACAGCCTGAACCCGGGAGGTGGAGATTGCGGTGAGCCAAGTTCACACCATTGCACTCCAGCCTGGGCAATAAGCGAAACTCCATCTCAAAAAAAAAATGATTTAATCAATGTAGCACCACTAGTGACAATGTGGGATACATCTCTAGATTTTTCTGATTCTCTCCTAAAATGTCATTATTTGTGATAGTTACAGGAAGACATTTGAAGTCTCACAAGTGAGTTAATAACAGCTAAGATTTGAATCCAGATTGAAGTCAAGGCAGGATTTCTACAGGACGGAGTCTGCTTTCTTCAAGAAAAATATCTTCAAGTTGCTGCAGAACAATGCCACTAGCCCACTGCTGTAAATATGTTTTATTTGTTACATCATCATCTGATCAAGACTCAAAGGTCTGCCTGGGAGTACCGGAAGAGTGAAGAGAAGGAGGTTGGCTCAATTAATTTCCTCAGTGGAAAACGATGCATTAATACTGCACTGTTTGTGTGAAAATGCACACAATAGGAAATTTCCCAAAAATAGGAAGCAGCCAGAGAAATACAAACGTCCACTACAATCTACCCTTTTGGGTGCTCAAAATCTACACATACCCTTCTCCCCATAATTATCCACCTGGCCCCCAAAATGCAAGACAAAAAGGAACAAAGAACAATGAAAACAGTAACAAATGTAAATATTAGGCTATTTCTTTCATGGCTAAATGTCAATGGCCTAAATAAAAGACTGTCAGAGTAGGGTTTGTTTTTTGTTTGTTTGTTTGTTTTTATGAGTTGGAGCCTTGCTCTGTCACTCCCAGCCTGCAGTGCAGTGGCAGGATCTCGGCTCACTGCAACCTCCGCCTCCTGGATTCAAGCAATTCTCTTGCCTCAGCCTCCCAAGTAGCTGGGATTACAGGGGCCTGCCAACACGCCCAGCTAATTTTTTTGTATTTTTAGTAGAGACGGGGTTTCACCAGGTTGGTCAGGCTGGTCTCGAACTCCTGACCTCAAGTGATCTGCCTGCCTTGGCTTCCCAAAGTGCTGGGATTACAGGCGTGAGCCACCTCTCCTGGCAACCAGCTAGATGTAATTGACATTTATAAAATACTTCATCTGTTGCTGCGTGTGGTGGCTCATGCCTGTAATCCCAGCACTTTGGGAGGCCAAGGCAGGCAGCTCAAGAGGTCAGGAGTTTGAGACCAGCCTGGTCAGCATAGTGAAACCCCATCTCTACTAAAAATACAAAAATTAGCCGGGTGTGGTGGCACATGCTTGTAGTCCCAGCTACTTGGGAGGCTGAAGCAGGAGAAATGCCTGAACCCTGGAGGCAGACGTTGCAGCAAACCAAGATTGCGCCACTGCACTCCAGCCTGGGCGACAAAGCGAGACTCCATCTCAAAAAAAAAAAAAGAGATAATTTCCTCCTAAGGTAGGAACAAGGCAAGGGTGTCATTTCTTATCCTCCTATTCAACATCATAGTGGAAGTCCTAGCTAGTGCAATAAAACAAGAAAAGGGAAAGCAGGTATACACATTGGAAAGGAATAAATAAAATTGTCTTTGTTTATGGAAAACACGATCATCTTTGTAGAAAATCCCAAAGAGGCTGGGCTCAGTCACTCACACCTGTAATCACAGCACTTTGGGAAGCTGAGGCAGGCTGATTGCTTGAGCCCACGTGTTTGGGACCAGACTGGGCAACATGGTGAAGCCCCGTTTCTACAAAAAATACAAAAATTAGCCGGGCGTGGTGACACCCACCTGTAATTCCAGCTACTCAGGATGTGGAGGTGGGAGGATCTCTTGAGCCCAGGAGATTGAAGCTGCAGTAAGCCAAGATCACGCCAGTATACTCCAGCCTGGGTGACAGAAGGAAACCTTGTCTCAAAAAAAAAAAAAAGGAAAAATTGCACACACAAGAGGAGTGAAAGAGAAGCAAACCCAGCACTTGCACCTCTTGGTATAGACCTACTAGAAGTGTGTAGGCCACGTTGGGCACAAATGACTCGAGCACAACATATCCTGACCACCAAAACCAAAAACAACCTGTAAGTCTTTTCAACAGTAGAATGGACAATTGTGGGCTGGGTGCAGTGCCTCACGCCTATAATCCCAGCACTTTGGGAGGCCGAGGCGAGTGGATCACCTGAGGTCAGGAGTTCAAGACCAGCCTGGCCAACATGGAGAAATCCTGTCTCTCCTAAAAAATACAAAAATTAGCCGGGTGTGGTGGTGCATGCCTGTAATCCCAGCTACTCAGGAGGTTGAGACAGGAGAATCGCTCGAATCCGGGAGGCGGAAGTTGCGGTGAGCCAAGATCGTGCCATTGCACTCCAGTCTGGGCAAGAAGATTGAAACTCCATCTCAAAAAAAAAAAAGGCTGGGCACGGTGGCTCACGCCTGTAATCCCAGCACTTTGGGAGGCTGAGGCGGGCGGATTGCCTGAGGTCAGGAGATCGAGACCATCTTGGCTAACACAGTGAAACCCCGTCTCTACTAAAAATACAAAATTAGCCGGGTGTGGTGGCAGGCACCTGTAGTCCCAGCTACTAGGGAGGCTGAGGCAGGAGAATGGCAGGAACCCAGGAGGCAGAGGTTGCAGTGAGCCAAGATCACACCACTGCACTCCAGCCTGGGCAACAGAGTGAGACTCTGTCTCAAAAAAAAAAAAAAAAAATGGACAATTGTGGTGTATTTATATAACAAAGTGCTATGTATTATAGCAATGGAAATGAACAAACTTCAGGTACATGAAGGAACATGGGTGAATTTCACAAACATGAAGAAGCCAGACACAAGCACAGCTCCACACACAGAAATTTCAAACAGGCAAAACTATATGACAGCTGTTTAAAAAACTAAATGAGGGGCCGGGGCACAGTGGCTCACACCTGTAATCTCAGTGCTTTGGGAGGCCAAGGCTAGAGGATCACTTGAGACCAGGAGTTCTAGACCAGCCTGGGCAACAAAGCAAGACACTGTCTCACTTTTTCTTTTCTTCCCTTTTTCTTTTCCTTTCCTTTTTTTCTTTTGTTTTTTCCCTTTTTTTTGACAGTCTTGCTTATCACTCAGGCTGGAGTGCAGAGGTGTGATCTCACCTCACTCCAATCTCTGCCTCCCGGGTTCAGGCTATCCTCCCATTTTAGCCTCCTGAGTAGCTGGGACTACAGGCGCCCGCCACCACGCCCGGCTAATTGTTGTATTTTTAGTAGAGATGGGGTTTCACTATGTTGCCCAGGCTGGTCTCCAACTCCTCAACTCAAGTCATCTACCTGCCTCAGCCTCCCAAAGTGCTGGGATTACAGGCGTGAGCCAACAGGCTCAGCCAAGACCCTGTCTCTTAAAACTAAACTGTGGTATTAGAATCAGAATAGCACACACTTCTGGATAGAGGGAAGAGGTGGCACTCGGAAAGGGACATGGCGGGGGCTTTCTGGGGGTGCTGGCAGTGTTCTAGTCTTTGCCTGGTGGGGTTCATACCAGGCATTTGCTTCATGGTAGTTTAATCAGCCAGACCAGGCAGGCGGATCACCTGAGGTCTGAGTTTGAGACCAGCCTGGCCAACATGGCGAAACCCCATCTGTACTAAAAATACAAACATTAGCCAGGCATGGTGGTGGGCACCTGTAATCCCAGCTACTTGGGAGGCTGAGGCACGAGAATTGCTTGAACTCAGGAGGCAGAGGTTGCAGTGAGCCTAGATGGCGCCACTGCACTCCAGCCTGGGCCACAAAGCGAGGCTCCGTCTCAAAAAATAGTAATAATAAAAATATCAGCTGAACATTCAAGTTTTTTTTGTTTTTTGTTTTTTGTTTTTGAGACGGAGTCTCGCTCTGTCACCCAGGCTGGAGTGCCGTGGCGCGATCTCTCAGCTCACTGCAAACTCCGCTTCCCGAGTTCACGCCATTCTCCTGCCTCAGCCTCCTGAGTAGCTGGGACTACAGGCGCCCGCCACCGCACCCGGCTAATTTTTTGTATTTTTAGTAGAGACGGGGTTTCACCGTGGTCTCGATCTCCTGACCTCGTGATCCGCCTGCCTCGGCCTCCCAAAGTGCTGGGATTACAGGCGTGAGCCACCGCGCCCGGCCCTGAACATTCAAGTTTTATGTAATTTCCTGGAGGTGTATTATATTCACAATAAAAAGGGTTCCAAAGTGGGGTACAGTGGTGCATTCCTGTAGTCAGAACAACACAGGAGACTGAGACAGGAGGATCGCTTGAGCCCACCTCGGCCTCCCAAAGTGCTGGATTACAGGTGTGAGCCACCGTGCCCGGCCCTTTTTTTTTTTTTTTTTATCAGATAGAATATTTGTCCTTAATTCACACTTTCCAGGAAACCCTGATGTTTCTTAGAGAGTCTATGAAGAACTCTGGGATAGTCCTAAGGAAATGCAAATTAGGACAACCCTGCAGTATCGCGTTACACCTGGTATCTATTATGAAACCCAGCGCACAGCCAGGCTGTGACCGTGAACTCCACTCCCACACTGCTGCGGCGGCCAGAAATCACTGGCAGGAGCTGCATGAGAACTCCCACTCCTGGGCATCTATCCTGAGGTGACAACTCAAAGAAAAGCGCTCCAAGTACAAAGGTGTTTAAACTGGTGTTATTTATAACAGCAAGAAAAGTGGAAACCATCCGAGCCCGACACCAGGGCGGGCTGGTGGATCCCCCAGGGTGCCACTCCACAGCCACCGGGGTTCAAGCACAGCAATTCCTTTTCCCTACTCCTGAATTTACTTCCAACCACATATACATCAGCAACTACAACGTAGACAACAAAACATTGTCGCTTAGCCACCACCAAATTGGACTGTAGATTCTTTTTTTTTTTTTTTTAGATGGAATTTCGCTCTTGTTGCCCAGGCTGGAGTGCAGTGGTGTGATCTCAGCTCACTGCAACCTCTGCCTCCTGGGTTCAGGTGATTCTCCTGCCTCAGCCTCTAAAGTAGCTAGGATTACAGGCGCCCGCCACCACGCCCAGCTAATTTTTTTTTTTTTTTTTTTTTAGTAGAGATGGGGTTTTACCATGTTGATCAGGCTGGTCTTGAACATCTGACCTCAGGTGATTCACCTGCCTTGGCCTCCCAAAGTGTTGGGATTACAGGCGTCAGCCACCACGCCCGGCCTGTAGATTCTTTCAATGATCTTTTATTCATGTTAATTTTTCCTCTCAAGCATCTCTTGGCAAGAGGAATTAGCAAAGAGGTTTGAAAGGTCTCTAGGGGCATCATTGGCAGTTCTCCCAAACCAGAAATTTTCGAGGACCAAGTGATGTTGCAGAAGCATGTTGAACAAGCACTTCAGGCAGGGGGTTTCGCCTCAGTGATCAGAGGTGCTGGCGTCCCTGGGAAGAAAACCTTCAAGACCTCCAACCATCTGAGGACATTTTCTCCACATCCTTTTGGCTGTCTCTCCTGACTGTATATTACAGACATAAAATGTCTTTCAAAATATCTGTAGAAGACCAAACAAAGGATCTAACATGGACTGTGCACCGAGCACACGCCAGGCGTGAGTCGGGAGTTTCACACATTGAGTTGAGTGCAGGTGAGGACACTGGAGATTCTAGGAGTGGTATGGCTGTCTCTATTTTCTTGCTGTGTGACCTTGAACAAGCTACTTAAACTCTCTGGGCCATTGCTTCCTCACCTGTAAAATGGGAATAATTCATACCTTTACCTCCCAGCTCTGTGTAGAGAGGGCTCTGGAGTCAGATGATTTGGCCTGTAGTCCTGATGCTGCCCCATACTCTGTGTGACTTTAGCAGGGGGTCATTTCACCCCCGAGGCTGAAAGCAGAAGGTAGCTCTGTACCTGCTTCACCTGCAGGAGGTAAGGCCAGTGGCTTTGTGCAGGGCTGGCTTAGAGAGAGCGGGTGACAACTCCTGCCTGCTCCAGGCTGCCCAAGTGCCTTTCCTGCCCCTTTCAGGTTCATCCACACCAGCTCCTCCACTGCCACTGCCTCCTGAGGTCCCCAGCTCCCTCCTCAGAGCCTTGACACTGGAGATGGAGGTACCACCTTGGGGACCCCGACTGCAGCCTGCCACCTCCTTGGTCGCCTCCTCTGTAAAATGACCCGCCAAGCTACACTGATGCATGTGGGGTCAGCTGGCTGCTTTCTGCGCCTCCCAGGAAGGGGCTGGTAAATGAGGGGGCTCCCTGGGCCTCTTGTCCCCCTTTGCAATGGCAAAGCAGTGATCACAAATGTCCAAAAACATGTGACCTGATAAAGAAGCAAACTTCTAAAGGCCTGGGCTGGACACTCACCTAAGAAGCAAGGCCAGGCAAGCTCCGGCCGTGGAGGGTGCAGCCCACCGTGGCAGCTCGTCTAGGGCCAGATTGGGCTTAGACTCAGGAAGTCCTGGGTTGGAGCCCGGCTCTGCCATTTCCCCTCGGGTTAAGTCCTTTTGTATGTCGGAGCCTCCGTGTCCTGTCCGTGGGGCAGGGACAAAGGCAGTGCTGCCCTCACTGGGCGTTAGAGGAGTACCCGGGACCTTGCTGGAGCCGCACCTAGCAGGGTAAATTTGACTCGATTCCCACGCCACGCTCTGATCGGGCTTGGCGCCATGCGGTTTAGCCACAGCGTTTTGTGGGTGCCCACCCCGACCGCTCCCAGGGGTATTCTTTCTGTCGCAGGCCACGGACTGTTTGCAAGAGGGCGCATCCTTGAATCCTGAGGCCCAGAGGGGAACACGTGAGCGTCCAGGGTCCCCGAGTGGGGAGGCAGCGGAGAGCCGGGCGGGGTGCCCGCTTCCCTTCGCTGAACGCGGCGGGGCGCGGCCTCACGGCCAGGGGTTGGTCCAGGCCTCGGGAGGAGCCCATTCGCCGTCTCCCGCCTCCGCCGCCTGTCCTTGGGCCTCGCTGCCTCCCCCGGCCCTGGAGACCGGGGTCGCCCCCTCCACCTGGGGCCTGCCCTGCAGGATTCTCACCGGGAATCCCAGAGGTCCAGCCTCTGCTTTCCTTCCCAGCGACGCGCAGCTCAGTATCTCACCAGCAGTGCGATTTGTCACCAAATGGAAGAGCCGTGTCCCCGTGGTGTCTGTGGCAAAGACTCTGAGTTGTCTCCCACATGGCCACGCACCCTACTTGAGAAAAAGGGCGTGCTGGATGAGCGTTCTGGGTGTGCATTGGGTGCCTTGCCATGGTCTGCAGACTCGGGAGAGGGAACAGCAAGTGTCTTCAACCACCAAACAGGGAGAGTGCCACACCCGAGGGAGGGCAGAGCAACAGGAAGGAGAGGGCCAGGGCCTCCCTGCCCACTCGGGACAGCTACTGCTCCAGCTGCAAGCGAAGACTAACTCCCCTCTCTCTTGCTCTAGCAAGAACCCGCTCTCAAACTACTCTGGCAGCATGAGCCAGGCCCATTGTTCTGTAACTGGCAATCATCCCATTTCCGACTATTTAACGAGAGCTTACTACGGCCTCGAGTACCAGTCTGTTGGCAGTGGGTTACACTGGAGTAACAAGTCACTCCAATCACAGTGTTGCACGGTGCACGCAGTTTCCCTCCCTCCCTCCCTCCCTTCTTCCTCCTCTTCTCTTTCTTCTTTCTTTCTTTCCCTTTTTCTTTCTCCGTCCTTTTTTCCTTTCTCCCTTCCTTCCTTTCTTCTTTCCTTCTCCTCTCCTTTTTTCTTTTTCTTTTTTTTTTTTTGAGACAGAGTCTTGCTCTGTCGCCCAGGCTGGAGTGCAGTGGCACAATCTCGGCTCACTGCAACCTCCGCCTCCTGGGTTCAAGCGATTCTCCTGCCTCAGCCTCCCGAGTAGCTGGGACTACAGGCACCCGCCACCACGCCCGGCTAATTTTTTGTATTTTAGTAGAGACGGGGTTTCACCATGTTGCCCAGGCTGGTCTCGAACTCCTGACCTCGTGATCCAACCGCCTCGGCCTCCCAAAGTGCTGGGATTACAGGCATAAGCCACTGCGCCCGGCCTTTCTCTTTCTTTCTTTCTTCCTTCCTTTTCTTTCTTTTCTTCTTTCTTTCTCCTTCCTTTCTTCCTTCCTTCCCTTCCTCCCTCCCTCCTTTCTTTCTTTACTTTTTTTTTTCTTTTCTTTCTTTTCTTTTTCTTTTTTTTTTTTTTTTTTGAGACGGAGTCCCTCTGTTGCCTAGGCTGGAGTGCACTGGCACGATCTTGGCTTACTGCAACCTCTGCTTTCCGGTTCTGGCAATTCTCCTGCCTCAGCCTCCCGAGTAGCTGGCACTACAGGCATGCGCCATCATGCCCGGCTAATTTTTTTTAAAATTTTTAGTAGAGACAGGGTTTCACCATGTTGGCCAGGCTAGTCTCAAACTCCTGACCTCAGGTGATCCACCCGCCTTGGCCTCTCGAAGTGTTGGGATTACAGCCATGAGCCACTGGGCCCAGCCCCTCCCTCCCTCCCTCCCTTTCTTTCTTTTTCTTTCATTTTCTTTCTTTATGTTTCAGAGACAGGGCTTTGCTATGTTGCCCAGGCTGGTCTTGAACGTGTGGCCTCAAACTATCCACCCGCCTCAGCCTTCCAAAGTGCTGGGAGTACAGGTGTGAGCCACCATGCCCAGCCAAACACACATTTCTTGGTGTCAGCCAGGGCCGGCTGTTGCCCTGCTCCCCCTCTAAGGCACACCTTCCAGCACAACAGTGCTTTTTTCTTAATTTACAGTGGCAGGGGTGGTGGGGGGGAGGGCATATATGTAATTTCCTCAATGGAGGCTTCTCCTACCCCATGTGCCTTGCTGTGACCTGTGACCTATAAGCCCTCCCAAAGGGAGAAGTGAGAAGCAGATCTTCATAGGACCCTCCAGCCTCACTCCCCTGCTGGACACACGGGTGGCAGGTGAGTGCCCACAGTCCCACTTCCAGCCAGCAGCCCTACTTCAAGCCCTTGGATCACCCAACTCCCAAGGTCCAGCCTGCGCACTCCCTAGGCTGCCAGTCACTTGCAGGGACCCCCATCACCACCTCCCAGGCTTCCGAGAGAATCCACGTGTCCAGCCTGTCCAGGCTTCCTGACCCTGTTCTCTCCCTCTAGTCCTTAGCTGATTGGACTGGAGATAGATGTCTGATCCAGGCTGAGTCCACTGGAACATTCAATAATTTGAAAAAGCTGGGAGTGGTGGCTCACATCTGTAATTCCAACACTCTGGGACACTGAGGTGAGAGGATCGCTGGAGGCCAGGAGTTTGGGCAACATGGTGAGATCCTGTCTCTAGAAAAAAATACAAAAGTTAGCTGGGTGTGGTGGTACATGGCTGAGGTCTTAGCTACTCTGAGGACTGATGTGAGAGAATCGCTTGAGCCCAGGAGGTTGAGGCAGCAGTGAGCTGTGACTGCACCACTGCACTCCAGCCTGGGTGACAGAGCAAGACCCTGTCTTAAAAAAAAAAAAAGAATTTGAAAAAGGCCACAGACATGAGGTAGAACGTCAGAGCTCAGTTAATAGAAGCAGAAATAATAACAATAACAATAAAGGCAGCTAAGGTTTATCCGGCACCTCTGGCAGGGCTCAGCGATCTCTGATGACCCTCTGAGATGGGTAATTGGCAGGTAGTCTTGAGAGGTGACAGCATGCTGGCAGTCCTCACAGCCCTCGCTCGCTCTGGGCGCCTCCTCTGCCTGGGCTCCCACTTTGGCAGCACTTGAGGAGCCCTTCAGCCCGCCGCTGCACTGTGGGAGCCCCTTTCTGGGCTGGCCAAGGCCGGAGCCGGCTCCCTCAGCTTGCGGGGAGGTGTGGAGGGAGAGGCGCGGGCGGGAACCGGGGCTGCGCGCGGTGCTTGCCGGCCAGCGCGAGTTCCGGGTGGGCGTGAGCTCAGCAGGCCCCGCCGGCTCTGGGCAGTGAGGGGCTTAGCACCTGGGCCAGCAGCTGCTGTGCTCAATTTCTCGCCGGGCCTTAGCTGCCTTCCCTCTGGGCAGGGCTCGGGACCTGCAGCCCGCCATGCCTGAGCCTCCCCCCTCCCTCTGTGGGCTCCTGTGCGGCCCGAGCCTCCCCGACGAGCGCCGCCCCCTGCTCCACGGCGCCCAGTCCCATCGACCACCCAAGGGCTGAGGAGTGCGGGCACAGGGCGCGGGACTGGCAGGCAGCTCAACCTGTGGCCCCGGTGTGGGATCCACTGGGTGAAGCCAGCTGGGCTCCTGAGTCTGGTGGGGATTTGGAGAACCTTTATGTCTAGCTAAGGGATTGTAAATACACCAGTCGGCACTCTGTATCTAGGCCAAGGTTTGTAAACACACCAATCAGCACCCTGTGTCTAGCTCAGGGTTTGTGAATGCACCAATGGACACTCTGTATCTAGCTACTCTGGTGGGAACTTGGAGAACCTTTGTGTCCACACTCTGCATCTAGCTAATCTGGTGGGGACGTGGAGAACCTTTGTGTCTAGCTCAGGGATTGTAAACGCACCAATCAGCGCCCTGTCAAAACAGACCGCTGGGCTCTCTGTAAAATGGACCAATCAGCAGGATGTGGGTGGGGCCAGATAAGAGAATAAAAGCAGGCTGCCTGAGCCAGCAGTGGCAATCCTCTGGGGTCTCCTTACATACTGTGGAAAATTTGTTCTTTTGCTCTTTGCAATAAATCTTGCTGCTGCTCACTCTTTGGGTCCACACTGCCTTTATGAGCTGTAACACTCACGGGGAAGGTCTGCAGCTTCACTCCTAAAGCCAGCGAGACCACCAACCCACCAGGAGGAGCGAACAACTCCAGACGCGCCGCCTTAAGAGCTGTAACACTCACCACGAAGGTTCGCAGCTTCACTCCTGAGCCGGGAAGACCACGAACCCCACCAGAAGGAAGAAACTCCGAACACATCCGAACATCAGAAGGAACAAACTCCGGACACGCCGCCTTTAAGAACTGTAACACTCACCGCGAGGGTCCACGGCTTCATTCTTGAAGTCAGTGAGACCAAGAACCCACCAATTCCGGACACAGTTTGAGGCAGAAACAGGCCAGAGAAGTGAAGCGTCTGCCTGAGGTTATGGGGGCATGCCTCCTGAAGCAGTCAGCTGTGGCTTCTTCCACTTTTGGTGGACGAGTCTTCACCCCAACCCCTGAGGCATCTGGATAGGGCCCAGGGCTGCTTCCTTTCTGGTCCCTAACAGCCAGCCCAGAGGATGTGGCTGAAGAGATGCAATCAGTAGCCTCAGTCTCACACTCTGCAGGGGGGAGAAGCGAGCACCAGCTGAAGGCCAGAAAAGCCATCCCCCAACTGTGCTGTGTTTGCTGCTACCAGAGCTGAGGGGTTTGATCCTAATAGCCCTCCGTAGAGGAGGAAACAAAGGCATAAAGAAGTAAACTGGCGTCCGGGTGTGGTGGCTTATGCCTGTAATTCCAGCACTTTGGGAGGCCGAGGAGGGGGGATCCCAGCACTTCGGGAGGCTGAGGCAGGAGAATTGCTCAAACCTGGGAGGAGGAGGTTTCAGTGAGCCAAGACAGTGCCATCGCACTCCAGTATAGGCAACAAGAGCAAAACTCCGTCTCAAAAACAAACAAGTAATCTGGGCCAGGTGCGGTGGCTCACACCTGTAATCCCAGCACTTTGGGAGGCCAAGGTGGGTGGATCACATGAGGTCAGGAGATCGAGACTAGCCTGGCCAACATGGTGAAACCCTGTCTCTGCTAAAAATGCAAAAATTAGCTGGGCGTGATGGCACATGCCTGTAATTCCAGCTACTCGGGAGGCTGAGGTAGGAGAATGCTTGAAATCAGGAGGTGGAGGTTGCAGTGAGCCGAGATCACACCATTGCACTCCAGCCTGGGCAACAAGAGTGAAATTCCATCTCAAAACAACAACAAAAACTACACCAGGTGTGGTGGCTCACACCTGTAATCCCAGCATTTTGGGAGGCTGAGGTGGGTGGATCACCTGAGGTCAGGAGTTCGAGACCAGCCTGACCAACACGGTGAAACCCTGTCTCTACTAAAAATACAGAATTAGCTGGGCATGGTGGCCCATGCCTGTAATCCCAGCTACTCAGGAGGCTGTGACAGGAGAATCGCTTGAACCTGAGAGGCGGTGGTTGCAGTGAGCTGAGATCGTGAGCGCAGTGAGCTGCACTCCAGCCTGGGTAACAGAGCGAGACTCCATTTCAAAAAAACCCAAAACAAAACAACAACAACCCCACCACACCTGCTTCTGACCCTGGCTCTGCCACTGACCAGCTGTGTGACCACAGACAGGGCCGGACCTGGTGAAGCTGTTTCCACATGTGTGATACAGGTGAGTGCTGCGCCAGGCTCACAGGAGTGTCTTGTACTCTGAAGTGATGGGTACAAAGGTCCTGGTAGCCGGGGCAGCTCGGTGAGATGGTGCTGTTCCTACTGTTATCCCTCCACCAAAGGACTCAGGCAGGAGGCTGGCATCACCCTGTCCCACAGGAGGGTCTCATCTCCTTGACCTTCCCAGCTTTACCCAGGCTCTGCCTCTGTGTCTTCTCTGGGCTACAGAAAGCCATGGAAATGGGGAGCTCATTCTCCCTCAGGCTTCTCCAGGAGCCCAGATTCACCCAAGTCAGAGCTTTTATGCAGTGGGAGATGGATTTGGGGTTCACATTTCAGGACCATTGCCCTCTAAGATCCTGAGTCCCAAATAGGACTTTGTGACCATGGGGCTTGAAGCCCAACTCCACCATTCCTTAGCTGGGTCACCCTGGGCAAGTCATTGCCCCTCTCTGGGTATTGATTCTGCCTTTATATAATGGGGCATTGAGACCGGGATTCTGGATTCTACTTTCCAATCATCTCTCCCTGAATTGCAAGCCAGTCCTACCTGCAAAGGGCTCATGACAGAGGCAGGGGTGGCAAGAAGGGCTGGGACTTGCCCAGCACCCAGCGGACGACTCAGCAGCAACAGCAAAACCAGGTCCCAGACTATGCTCTCCCCTTTCAAGCTGGGCTCCAAATTCTTAGTTGAGGCTGTGATGTCTCTGGATAGGAGCCGTAAGGCACAGTGTCCAGAGACCACCTTAGCAGCAGGCTGTGTCCTCTGAGCCCTTCCAGCCACCCTGAGACAACGACTGGAGCCCAGGCAGCCCAGATGGGATGTTCCTAAAGTGGGGATGAGAGAAAATGAATTTGCAGGCCCCACTGTTCCATGGCCCGCAGAGAGACGGACATGCAGGAGGCAACAGCCATTCCTTCTGCGAGGTGGCTTCTGGAGAGGACACGGAGCCTCAGGTTGGCAGGGGCCTCGGGGTCACTGAATCAGGTTTCCTGTTTCCACAGAGAAGGTTAGGGGAGAAATGTTCATCCCCTGGTCCCCAGGGGACATCTCATCCAGGCCTTCCAAGTTCAGAAGTGGAGTCCAGGTGACACAGATGCCAGGGCAGATTCAGGAAGGGTCCTGGCCTCATGGGAGCAATCAGTGTCCCAATATTGAGGCCACTAGCAGCCCACACATCTGCACATTCACAGGGCCTAACCAAGCAGTCCTGGGGAGGGTCCCTCCAAAGAGAAGTGGGCACTGATCAGCCTGGCTGTGCCTGTGGGCAGGTCGCTTTGCCTCTTCCAAACCACATATGTGAACTGGGCATAGCACTGACCTCCTGGAGCTCTCAAGAGAATTAAACAGGACATCTGGGAAAGGGGGCCCTTCCCTCCTCTGCCACCCCAGTGACCCCAGGGAAGGTTTCTACCCACCCCAAACACTGCCCTCTGTACCTGAAACGTCATGATCAGAAGAGGGAGAGGTGTTTGCCGGAACCCACTTTGTGCCAGGCGCTCAACATGTGAACCCTTTCTTAAATTTTTTTTTTTTTTTTTTTTTGAGACCGAGTCTCACTCTGTCACCCAGGCTGGAGTGCAGTGGTGCCATCTCGGCTCACTGCAACCTCCGCCTCCCGGGTTCAAGCCTATATACCTCTTCTCTAAATCCTCTCAGGGTCCATAGAGTCCTTTCCTGGACACTAAGTCTCCTTTGAAGAACTCATTTGTTTCCTTATTTGGTCATCTTTCTATTATACAAGCTTTTTTTTTTTTTTTCCTTTTTAGACAGAGTCCGCTCTGTCACCCAGGCTGGAGTGCAGTGGTACCATCTTGGCTAACTGCAACCTCCACCTCCTGGGTTCAAGTGATTCTCCCACCTCAGCCTCCTGAGTAGCTGGAATTACAGGAACCCACCACCACGCCCAGCTAATTTTTTTTTTTTTTTTTTTTTTTTTGAGACACAGTCTCGCTCTGTCGCCCAGGCTGGAGTGCAGTGGCACGATCTCGGCTCACTGCAAGCTCCGCCTCCCGGGCTCACGCCATTCTCCTGCCTCAGCCTCCCGAATAGCTGAGACTACAGGTGCCCACCACTGCACCCGGCTAATTTTTTGTATTTTTTAGTAGAGACGGGGTTTCACTGTATTAGCCAGGATGGTCTCGATCTCCTGACCTCATGATCCGCCCACCTCAGCCTCCCAAAGTGTTGGGATTACAGGCGTGAGCCACCGCACCCGGCTAATTTTTGTATTTTTAGTAGAGATGAGGTTTTACCATTTGGCCAGGCTGGTCTCGAACTCCTGACCTCAAGTCATCCTCCCATCTCGGCCTCCCAAAGTGCTGGGATTACAGGCATGCGCCACCAAGCCCAGCTTCTTTAAAAAATTTCGAAACAGGATCTCACTCTGTCACCCAGGCTTTGCAATCATGGTTCACTATAGCCTCAAACTCCTGGGGTCAAGAGATCCTCCTACCTCAGTCGCCGGAGTAGCTGGGACTATAGGCATGCGCCACAGTGCCTGGCTAATTTTTAAATTTTTTTGTAGAGACAGGGTCTTGCTATGTTGCCCAGGCTGGTCTTGAACGCCTAGGCTCCAGTGATCCTCCCTCCTCAGCCTCTCAAAGTGCTGGGATTACAAGTGTGAGCCACCGCACCCGGCCACAGGTGAACTGTTATTTAACCTTCAAAACAACACTGTGGGGTAGGTATTATTTCTCCCTTTTTACAAATGAGGAGCCTGAGACAGAGAGGAGTCCTTTCTTTCTCCTGCTGTCTGGGCCAGGGCACCTGGCATGGAGATCAGGAAGGTATTTGGGCTGGAGGAGACACAGGCCTGCACACCCTCCTCTAATGGGGATGGCCAGCTGTGGGCAGACACTGTGCTGGGCACAGGGCTCCAGGGATGAGCAAGACAGACCTAGTCCTGCCCCCTCAGAGTCATGGCCAGTGGGGACACAGACAGGAAACAGACTCCACTCCCAGTGGGTTCAGTTTGCAGGTGCACAGGGAAGCTGCTGGTGTTGTGAGTGTACAACAGAGCAGGAGAGCGGGTACCGACCTGGTCTGGGGGCTGGGGGAAGGCCCAGGGTCTGAAGGATGTGTAGAAGGTGGCAAGGGCACGACCAGGGGGTAAGTGTTCCTGCCAGAAAGCAAGGACCAACCAAGCCCTGAGGGAGTGTAAGAGGCCCGGGGCCAGTTCGTGGAGACAAGAAGAGATTTCCAACTCGATTTGGGGAGTCACTGATGGTTTTAAGCAGGTAGTGGCAGGCTCAGATTCAGAGTGGAAACCCTTGCTGCCTGTCTGCAGCGCACTAGGACGGGGGGAGGCAGGAGACCATGGGCTCCAGGAGGAGCCTGGACGCCGGAGCAGGACAGTGGCCACGGGAAAGGGAGAACGTGGCTGGCCCCAGATGAAAAGAGCAGGGCCCCCAAGGCTCTGTGGGTGGGATGAGAGGGGGAGAGGAAGGGGCCAAGGCTGACCCCGTGCTTGGGTGGACAAAGGGCCCTTCACAGAGCTGGAGGCAGGGGATGATCGAGGGGCCCAGGGAGTCAGACTAGAAGCCGGGCTTATTGGAGGAAGAGCAGTGGGCCGGGAGGGGCAGGCGTGGGGTGGGATTGAGGGAGCCCAGGGGTGGGAGGGAGAGCTGGGAGGCGGAGGTGCGACGGCGGTGGGGTCAGTGTGCGGGGAGTGGACGAAGCGGAGGGTTGATGGGGGCGGGGGTCCCAAGCAAAGGAGCTGGAGGGAGGCCTCCGTGGAGCGGACCCAGACCTCAGGAGCCTCCAGTCGGACTGGGGAGGCAAGGAGGCCCTGGCTTCGATCTCGCACACGGCCTCGCAGGGATGAAGCCCGGGAGCCAAGGCTCGGCCTTCCCCACTGTGGTCCCTCTGGTCCGCCCGTGACCTCACCGACCCCCCGAGGGGGCTTTTAAGAGCTGGAAGAGGGGCTCCCGGGGGGCACTGATGCACCCCCACTCTCCTCCGCCGACCCAGAGGGCGGGAGCTCAGGTTCAAGGCCTGGCCTGGCCGTGCGGCTCCGGGACCCGGCTCCGCCCCGCGTCGGGGGGTGGCCCCGGCCCCTGGCCCGCCCCTTCCTCGGGTCCCCTCCCTGTCCGCGGCGCGCAGCCGGGTCTCATTAGCGCCCCTCCCCCCGGCTGCGCGCCGGGGGTCTCCACGGCTGGGGGGAGGGGCGGGCCTTAATCAATCCTAGGCCGGAAATTCCTCCCGGGGGGCCCGGCCTGACCGCTGAGCCTGGAAATCGGTCGCCGCCTCCCCCGAACCCGCCCCCCGCATCATGGAAACTGGGCCGACCGCCGGCCGCCCTGGCTCCCCCGCTCTGCATTCCTGCCTCTAGGGGCGGGAGGGCGCGAAGGCCGGGCCGCCCCCTTCGGGCTCGCCGGCGGGGTCGCAGCTCTCAGCACCCTCCCCGTTATTGGGAACAAGCCCGCTTCCCCACTGGCGAAGGGGCGCCTGTTCTTAGGAGTACCCGGCGGCACCTCAGCACCCAGTCCGGTCCTTTCAGCTACAAGGCCCGCCCCTCCCCGGGCGCTGCTTTCGCTGAGGGCTTTGCGGAGTCGCCCGGGGCTGGCCCTTGGCGTCTGGCTCTTGCCTCTCGGCATCTTGCGAGGCTGAAGCCTTGGTGCCCATTGCACAGATGAAGTCCGCGAGGTTCAGCGACAGCAAGGGCTGCGGGACCGGGGCAGAGCAGGGACTCGGGCCGCCTCCTCCTGGAAGCTCCCCGGGCGCCTGGGATGAGGGGCTCTGGGAAGCGGGGAAGGACGTGCGGGTGTCGGGGCTCCTAGGTCCCGGGTCTCAGTTTCCCCATGTAGGAAGGGGTCGCCTTTGTGGGCCTTTGCGACCGATGTAAGCTGGGGGTGGGAGAGTGGGGGTGGGAGAGTGGGGATGGCAGGACTCGGGCCACGGGTGCCCGGAGTCACCAGGCGCGCACACGGCGCCTACCTGCGATCCTTTGACCTGAGCTGCCGCCTTTCAGCGGCGGTGGGGCCGGGCCGGACGGTCCCGGGGGCTGGAGGCGGGGCCGGGGCGGGGCTGGGGCCGGGCCGTGGAGACCCGGGCGGCTCTGGAGCCTCCGCGCGCGGACTGGGACCCGGACCCGCGCGGCGCTGCGGCGCCAGGTGAGCCGAGCTGGGGTCCAGGGGTCCGCACTCCACTTTTCCCAACTTTTCGTTTGGTCCCTCCCTCACTCCCTCGGTCAGGGCCCCTGGGGGCGGGAGCGCGGCCCTCCCGTTCCCCCAGGCGGGAGTGTGGACGCGGGCGGTGGCGGGACCCTGGAGTCCTGGGGACTCGGCCCCAGCATCTTCCGTCGGGCTGTGCGCTGTGTCCCCAAGTTTCCGCCTCCCTGGTGTCCCCAGCGTCGGCCCACTACCTCCACGGCTCGGGGTCTCTGAGCGTGTCCCCATGTCCCCACGTCCCCACTCTGCTTGTTTTCGCCTCCCTCGCGGCAGCGACGCGCGGGGCTCCGGGTGACCTTGCTGGAGCCGGGGCTGGGAGCGCCAGTTCTGGCTTGAAGCGATGATCGCTCCTCCTGTTGCGGGCTGGGGAAAGGGCTGCAAACTCAGGGACAAGGAGGGGATGGGCCTCGCTTCCTCCTGGACACTCCCGTGGCTGTCCTGAGAGGGGTCTAGGGCTGGGGCCCCGGAGCCCGGCGTCGGACCTGGCAGAGCCCCCGCCTAGTGCGGGGTCGGGCAGTCTCCCCGGCCTCCCTGGGCCGTAGTTGCAGTCTGTGAAACCAGGCTTTGGACGCGGGAGAGTGGCGGCTCCCTGCTAGGCCCGGGCCTTGAGCGCTCCAGTCGGAGGCAGGGATGGGTGTCCTGCTTTGAGGTTTGGGGTGCGGATGGGGCGTGGGTCGGGGAGCAAGGCCGCCTCCCCGAGGTTTCGGCTGCGGGCTCCAGCGCGGTGGTTCTTTAGGAAGCGGACGCGAGCAGTGAGGACGACCCTGGACAGCTAGGCCCTGAGCCTCCTCTCCTGCGGCCTGGGGCGCCTGGGCGGGGGGCCGCGTCTTCTCCCTCGCCCTCCCTTTCGTGGGGGCCACACCGCACGCAGCTCGGCTACTCCTGCTGGGCCCGGGATCCAGGCCACAGGCCGCAGGCAGGGCGCGGCCGGCAATCGGGAGGGCTTAAGCTGTGCGGCCCGGATCCCGAGGCGCAGGGGCGGTGCTGCTCTGACCGGGCCACGGGCCACGGAGGCCTCGGGCGGAGGAGGCGGGAAAGGAGGCCAGGCGGCGGGAAAGGGGGATGATTCATCCGGAGGAGCCCGAATTGGAAACGTCGCAACCTGGGAACAGCCTTGCCCGGGCCGACGGGGGAGCCGGGAGGGCATCCGTCCGGCGGGGCCCAGCGCCCGGCACCGGCACCCCCGCCTGCTGCCGTGGCCCCAGCACGACCGCTGGGGGAGGGAGAGGCCTCTCATGCGTGGACTTGATGGAAATCTTGGGCGAAGTCGGCGCCGCCTCTCCTCCTCTGCCTGGCTGGTCTTGATCCGAGCGGTCTTCCCGGTGTCCAGCTCAAGTCGCTCCTGCTGCAGCTTCGCTGCGGGCGGAGGAGGTCTGGAAGGAGGGGGCGGGCAGGGAGAGGCTGGAGCCGGTGACGCCCCCTCCTCCCGCGCTGCGGTATGTAAAGCACAGTAGGGGGGAGGTGGGGCCCGGCGAGCGACCCCTGCGGACCTGGGAGGCCCGAGCGCCCCCGCCCCATTTGCTACGGTGCAGCCACGTGCGGGGGTGGGGTCGAGCCCGGGAGGTACTTACCCTGGAGACGCGGCAGCTGGGGGCCGCACGTTTCCCGAGGCCCAAGACCCGTGGGCTTGCGGACCGGACGCAGGCGGCAGGAGATTCGCAGCCCGGGATGCGCCAGGGAACAGCCTGCGCCCCCCTCCCTCCTCTCCGCCCGCGGGCCGGGCCAACTCCGGCTTCTGCCGCGCGTCCCTGGCTCGGAGCTCCGCTGCGGAAAACCCGAGCGCGGGCGGCTCCCCGCCTCGCCGCCCGGGAAAATCCGGGGGTGGCCGCCAGGGATCTCCAAGCGGCCTGGGCTGGGCGGCCGGAGCTTCCCTCCCGGATTTGCGCCCCGAACCTGGCGCCCTGAAGCTAGAGGCCCGTCGGTCCAGTCCTTGCCTCCCATCTTCTCTCCGCAGAGCGCCCAGACGACGGCGAGATGACGGCCGGGAGCCCCGAAGAATGCGGGGAGGTGCGGAGGAGCCCCGAGGGCCGCGTCTCTCGCTTGGGCCGCCGCCTGGGCCGCCGCCGGCGCCCGCGCTCCCCGCCCGAGCCTCTGCGGGTGCGGGCGCGGCTGCGGCTGCGCTCGCCGTCGGGAGCGTTCGCGGCGCTGGGGGCGCTCGTGGTACTGGTGGGTATGGGCATTGCAGTGGCCGGCTACTGGCCGCACCGGGCCGGGGCCCCAGGGTCCCGGGCCGCCAATGCCAGCTCGCCCCAGATGAGCGAGCTGCGACGCGAGGGTCGCGGCGGGGGCCGGGCTCACGGCCCGCACGAGCGGCTGCGGCTCCTCGGGCCGGTGATCATGGGCGTCGGCCTGTTCGTGTTCATCTGCGCCAACACGCTGCTGTATGAGAACCGAGACTTGGAGACGCGACGGCTCCGCCAGGGGGTGCTGCGGGCCCAGGCGCTCCGGCCCCCCGACGGCCCGGGCTGGGACTGCGCCCTCCTTCCCAGCCCCGGCCCTAGGAGTCCCCGAGCCGTAGGCTGCGCAGAGCCAGAAATCTGGGACCCGTCCCCGCGTCGGGGTACTTCACCCGTCCCGTCAGTGCGGAGTCTGCGTTCAGAGCCCGCTAATCCTCGCTTGGGGTTACCTGCCTTGCTCAACAGCTACCCGCTGAAGGGCCCCGGGCTGCCCCCACCCTGGGGTCCACGGACGCAGACTGGCCATGTGATCATCACCGTGCAGCCGTCTGGCTCCTGCATTGAACATTCCAAGTCTCTGGATCTGGGCCTTGGGGAGCTCCTCCTTGGGGCCCCAGCAGCTCGGGACTGTGCTCACCGAAGCTGGCCACGGCTGGACCGCCTCAGTCTTGGGGGCTATGCCAAATTGGGAGGAGGAGGGGACTTGGGGGCCCGGGTCTGAAAGAGGGGAGACAGCCTGCTCTGAGGCTGCAGCATGGACCATGCTAATAGGACCAGAGGACCAGGAGTCCCAACGTCTAATAGATGTTTCAGTCACATCCCAGGCTGGGGATGGATGCTCTGACCACAGCAGCTGTGAAGGGCATCCTGACCTGCATGCGGGCAGAGAAATGCCAGCTGCACCAGGGCTCAGTGAGCTGGAGAGGGTGCGTTTCACTGTGGAGTGTGGAGGACTCGCCTCAGAAATTTCTTCAGCCTCTGTAAGTGGCCTTAGCCTTAACGGGGCTGGAGGTCCAGGCCAGGGTGACTGGGAGATGTACCCAGTGTCTTGGCAAACCCAAGAAAGTGGTGGGCAAGGGCCCCTAAGACTGGGAGGTAGGTTGGGATGTTACAGGCTGGGGCAGGCTCCCTCCAAGGCGGCACTGGTGATGGAGTGTGGGGCCTCTGGGAAGATGGACCATGGGATGAGACTCTCCACTGCCATCTGGGACGGGGACTGAGCCTTGAACTCCTACCACCTCAATCCCTTTCTTCCCTCAGCCATCTGGGGTATATCCCTCTAGAGCTACACTACTGCCAATGCCTTCATACTGAGTTCTGGGCCCCTCTGCAAATAAGTCTGAGAAGCCCCTTCTCTCCTTCCTTTATCGTGGCCTATGCTGCAGAATCTCACTGCAGCTGGCAAAAGGCATTGGCCAGCTCTCAGAAATCCCTTTACTCAACGTTGAAGCTGCATTTTGGTCAATGTGGGTAACTTACTTTAGAAAATGACTTGAGTTTAGGTCTCCCCCACCCATATTTAATTTTTCCCAAGTTGTTGGTAGAAGAGAAATTTAAAAGTGGATCAATCCTCACAGAGAGAGTTCTTTTTGTTGTTGTTTATTGAAAAAAATGCAATACAAGAAGCAAGACCAGATATCTAAACACTACAACCACTTCTACTACGAAAGGCCAAAACAGCAGACTTGATTATTGCCTGTGTAGTCTAAAGATTCTGCCAATCTGATTCTGCTGCCCGAGTTCCTATTTTTTCAAGAAATGTAAACAACTACTTGATATGATTCATAATTTTAAAAAAATTTACAAAGCTCCTTCATTTTTGTCACCAAAATAATACATTTGAGAGAGATTTGTAGAAACAACCAGCCTGGGGCTGAGATCCTGGGCAGAAATTTCCCGTGAGCATCAAAAGGCGTCAGTTAGGCCGCAGCTCTGGCTCCAGTTCCCGAGGTTTGTCTCCTCACCCCCAGCTGCCAAGCATCGCCCCAACACACACTGATGGGCCCGGCGGTGGGGGGGGGGTGGGGACGGGGATGGGTCACGGGGCCCTGACGGGTCCCGCAGTTAGGCTCCCTGAGCCCTCGGCTTATAAATACAGGTCTTGCTTTGTGGGTGGGTGCCAGAGTCCTCATGTGGCTTGGAGGAAATCTTTATTTCTCAAATTAAAATAAAATTGCAGCGAGAGTTGTTACTGTGGTGTGTCTGAGTCACTCTAGGAAAACTGTTGCCAAGTTTCTGACCCTGGAAATGTAATTCTCTTCCCCCTCCTCACCATTTCTACCTGGACAGAGTCTGTTTTTCTTCACACAAACACACATACACACAACTGCAGAAAGAAAAAAAAATCCAAACAATTGCCAAACCCCAAGAACTGTTGCCAGAGATGGCGGAAAGGGGAAGAGGCCTGGAAGGACACCCATCTTGCTGGGCTTGTCCAAATCTATGGCTTCTAAGAGCCTGAAAGGCATTAGAGCTCTTTTCATCCAATTTACAGACAATGAAGCCGAGAGAAGTGAGTTGGTGACAGAGCTGAGGGAAACGTTTAGGCCCCCGATGAACAGTCCTGTGCTGTGAAAGCTGCCACACTGTTCTAGATCACACGGAATATTCAGTGTGTTAGTTTTTAAAGGGACACTCAGTGCCCTCTGCCTTTTCCCCATCCTCTTCGTTCCACAGGTCTGGAAACCCTGGTAGCTCTTCCTACAGGCCATCTGGCCATCAGGCAGTGGGCATGCACTACATGTTCGTTTGATGTAAGCTGCATTTCTTGTCACCACTCCTGGCAACACGACCAGGCTTGGGCACTACCCCAAAGCCCACCTTTCAGACCCTCTGCCCACAGCCTATAACTTTGTTCCTGAGATAGGACAAGCTCTTTCCCCTAAGCCTGTCCCACGTCCCACCTGGGCTCTTTCCCTCCCTCCTGTTGTTCATGTCTCACATGGGTACCAAAAGAAAAATGCACACACCCGAAATGAGTTCAAACCAGCCGAAACAAAACTCAGGCAGTGGAGACTTTGGACGGTGTTGGGAGAAGCAGCTTTAGACATTTCTCTTGCTCACTGCCCTGGAGCCCCAGTGACTGCTGCCCGATACCCACTGTCTATTTTAGGAAGTTCACTTCTAGCCTGGAACTGGGATTCTAAGGAGCCTTGAGGCCAATGTGTTTGTGGGAAGCAGTTGGAAGGTTAGAGAAGTTCTGTTAAATAAAAATGCCCCAAATCGGCCGGGCGTGGTGGCTCACACCTGTAATCCCAGCACTTTGGGAGGCCAAGGTGGGTGGATCACCTGAGGTCAGGAGTTCGAGACCAGCCTGGCTAACAAGGTGAAATCCCGTTTCTACTAAAAATACAAAAAATTTGCTGGGCGTGGTGGTGTGCGCCTGTCATCCCAGCTACTTGGGAGGCTGAGGCAAGAGAACTGCTTGAACCCAGGAGGCGGAGGTTGCAGTGAGCCGAGATCGCGCCACTGCACTCCAGCTTGGGCAACAAGAGCGAAACTCCGTCTCAAAAAAACAAAAAACTATGCCCCAAATCCTCACCAGGAATTAGGGCATCATCTTCACTTTCAAAAATCAAAATGAAAAAAAGGAAAACTAAGCCCCAAACCCACCACAAAATCAAGCCTTCAAAACCTGACAGACCTCAGCTGGTGAGTGGGAATGAGCAGGGCTGGGGCTTATACCCCTTGTCATGTGGTGTCTTGTGGGGAGAACGGCTCCTAAAAGTCAATTCCTTGCTCTAGAAGGGTGTCCTCAGGCAGGTTCCTGTTGAGAGAAGAAAGGTCAAAAAAGAAAAACCCTTCTCTGAGCCACATTCCTTGTCATTTGGGATGAAAGAAAGGCCCAGGATCAGACAGAAGTAACCCCATTCCCCTGTGTGAAGTGCACACTCTCAAAACTAGAAAACCTTCTTTTTAAAAACCTCATTAACTTTCCTTCCCCAAATCACCACTAAAAATGTTCCATTAGAGCTTTTGGCCCAAAGTGCCTATTTTTCTGTGAGATTTGGTCTCCTGAGATGGGAGCTAGGGGGAGCACTTAGCTGAGCCACTGCTTCTGATGAGGTAAAAGGGTAGCTGGAGAGGTGAAGGCCACGGGTATGTTCAAACATTCACAGTATCAGATATCTGAAGCAACTTCCATGTCTTTGACCCAAAGAAGCTCCAAAAAGAAAGCAGGAGGGAGAGGGGAAAAACAATACTACATTCTCAGCAGAGGGCTCTGCCTTACCAAAACCACCCGCAACAAAGGAACAGGGGCATCGTTCCGAGGTCTGTGGATCAGGGCTGGTGCTCTCCCTGGCATTCTGATACACTCACATCACTGGCTCTGAGAAAGGGCTGGTTCATGAAGTTTCTGCCGTCATCCAAAGGGGATAAGACTAGGGAGAGACGCGGAAGTCCCACTAAGCTGGCTTTGGCCTCCAACACAGCTGACAAGAGTCCTTGGAGGATTTCCTGAAGAATTCCGTGGACCCTGTCAGTGTCTGTTGGGGTTGGAAATAAATGGGCAGAGAGGCTAGGCTGAAGGGGTTACAAACCACCCAATTAAAAAAACCCCAAAACTCTTAAAACAGTCTATAGAGTGAAAAGTTGAACAATTCTGATATCCTAATATAGAAAAAGCTCTTCAAAAGGATCAATGAGATCTAGAAGAATCTCTTGGTATAAACTCCCAATAGAAAATGAAATTAATTTTCTGGTGATTTAGAATAATCTTGAAAGTCTGAAGTCTGACTATGGCAGGTTAGCTTCTTTATCATTTTGCTGGTTTCTCTTGGATGGGAGAAGGGCAGAGTTGGGGTAGGTTAGTTCCTAGAGAAAACAAAGAAGCAAAATTTAAAATCCTGCAAAGGAAAAAGCTTCCCAGTCCCATTGCCAAGTTCCTGTGGCCATCAGTGACAGTGGGGATGTGAGCAGGTTTACAGGGCCTGGTCCCACCTAGTGAGATTGGTGGCTTCTTCAAGTCTTTTTAAAATTACTTTTAGGCATGAATTTATCTGGATCCCTGGTTCCCAAAAAGCAGCTTCCCTGCTCCCCGCTCTCTACTCTGGTCTCAGAGCTTCAGCCATTCCCTCCCTGCTCTGCATGCCCACCCATCTCCAGACAGCCTGATCCTGCTCTTCTTGGTTTTTTCTCCTATGGCTCTCCCAGGTTCTGGCTCAAAGATACCTGTGACTGGCCAGGCGCGGTGGCTCATGCCTGTAATCCCAGCCCAGCACTTTGGGAGGCCAAGCCAGGTGGATCATTTGAGGTCAGGAGTTCGAGACTAACCTGGCCAACATGGTGAAACCCCGTCTCTACTAAAAATACAAAAATTAGCTGGGCATGGTGGCACATGCCTGTAGTCCCACCTTCTTGGGAGGCTAAGGCAGAAGAATTCCTTGAACCCGGGAGGCGGAGGTTGCAGTGAGCTAAGATCATGCCACTGCACTCAAGCCTGGGTGACAGAATGAGACTCCGTCTCAAAAAAAAAAAAAAAAAAAAAGAGAGACCTGTGACAGCAGCAAGCAGAGCAGTAGAGAGAAGAGAGGGGGAAGGTGAAGTGGATCTCCAGCAGGATGCATGAAGACTCAGGGGGTAGCTGGGGGCTTATATCCAAGTTTGGGTCCCTCCTCTTACCCAATAATGCTGGCACTGCTACAGGCTGCTTTAGTTGGAGCCAAATACTTAATTTCCTATATCTCCCACATCAGCCTCTCGTCTGCCTTTATCAAGTCCCAGGGTGAACACCTCTTTGTGGGGATGGGCTCCCAGTGTGTCCGAGGGTCCCATCCAGAGCCCTCTCAGGCTGGGACTGTGGGCACCCTCAGCCCCAGCAGGAACGCCCAGTACCTGAGCTCACTCATCAGCAATCTCGGTCTCCTGGTGGACGACCACCTTGGTCACTGACATGTCTGGGTGCTGCTCCTTTGCCTCCTTGATGGCTTGTACAAGGACCTACAAAAGACAGAAACAAGGGCAATGAGGCAGAAAATAGCCTGATGGCGAAGGAAGGCAGGGGTCATCATTTCTCTGATGTTCTGACAAATCCAATACTCCTGTCTGCAGTACCAGGGCAGTTTTAGGCTAAGCCAAGCTGATAATTACCTTACCCACCCTATCCTGCATAGGGAGGCTTCTGGACTGATAACACAGGGACAGGGAAGGTTAGCGCTGTCTTCTAGGAACTGGAGAGGAACTTCGGGGGTCATAGCTGTATCTGTTATATGATCCTTTATTTTTTTTTTATTTTTTGTTGTTGTTGTTGAGATGGAGTCTCGCTCTGTCACCCAGGCTGGAGTGCAGTGGTGCAATCTCGGCTCACTGCAACCTCCGCCTCCCAGGTTCAAGCAGTTCTCCTGCTTCAGCCTCCTGAGTAGCTGGGATTACGGGTGTGTACCACTACGCCCAGCTAATTTTTGTATTTTTTGTAGAGATGGGGTTTCACCATGTTGGCCAGGCTGGTCTCGAACTCCTGACCTCAAATGATCCACCTGGCTTGGCCTCCCAAAGTGCTGGGATGACAGGTGTGAGCCACCGCACCTGGCCTATATTATCTATTATACCTATCTATTATCTATCATTATACCTGGAGGGTCTGAGAGGATTCACTCAAGATGTGAATCTAAAGGACAAAACAACATCTGTGTTCAGCATGGGGTAAGTGGCAAGTTCAGGACGGGAGAGGAAAGTAAAGAAGTGTGCAAGAAAAAGGAAGAGATGTCCTTGGCCAAAGTAGAAGAAAGGAAGGAAGAGGAGAAGGGACTGTTATATGCCATGCACTAGCCTAAGCACATTACTTATTACTTAAACTCTATTAAGTTATAATTTATTAATAACTATATTGTTATTAATATAACTATTATTATTACTTTTTACTTAAACATTACAACTTAGTGCATTAAGGTAATGTAATTTTTTGCATTTTATAGGTGAGGAAACTGAATTTCAGTAAAGAGCTTACTGTTTCATAGCTAGTAGGTAGTGAAACAGGGACTTTTTTTTTTTTTTTTTTTTTTAGACGGAGTCTCACTGCCCAGGCTGGAGTGCAGTGGTGTGATCTTGGCTCACTGAAACCTCTGCCTCCTGGGTTCAAGCGATTCTTGTGCCTCAGCCTCCCAAGTACCTGGGGTTACAGGTGTCCGTGACCACGTCTGGCTAATTTTTGTATTTTTAGTAGAGACAGTGTTTTGCCACCTTGGCCAGGCTGGTCTCGAACTCCTGACCTCAGGTGATCCACCTTGCTCGGCCTCCCAAAGTACTGGGATTATAGGCGTGAGCCAACGCACCCAGCCGTGCAATAGGGATTTTAACTCAAGTCGATCAGACTTTCCTCTTTACCACACTGTTGTTTAGTTTCTGAGGGGGTCCCTGTTTGAGGATCTGGAGGAGCTTTGATTACTTTAGAAAAGCTAAAGAGAGCAGAGGGAAAGTCAAAAGAGCAAAAACACCATCCTCTTTGGGCTGCAGTCTCTGAATTTGTAGGCTCCCCTATGGAAAAGGACTCAGCTAGAAATGACCAGCTGACTACTCACCTGGCTCTTAAGAACCATCTCTAGAAGGGGCAAGGGAAGAAAGAAAACCCTCTTCTGGTCTCCTGGCTCTATGAATGGCATTCTTAGAACTACCACCTCTGTGGGCCCCTGACCATCCTCCCTGATCCTGTTTGCCCAACCCATCAGCTCACACCTCAGGCCCAGCTCAAGTCTTCTCTTTGTGACTCTGCCTCCACCCACCTCTCTATGAAAGCCTGCTGCTCCACACTGCTTCTCCTTAACAGTTCTTAAAGTGCCTCCCTCGCCAGCCAGAGTGTACCATAGCTTACCCCTTCCATGCACTCTCAGTAACTAGAAAACCTGAGGGACACTGGAGCATCTCTCTGAGCTACCAAGTGTGTTTGGCCCTTATGACCCTGGAAGAAACCTGTGATCATCCTTATTTTACAGATGGTAAAACTAGAGCTCAGATTGGTAATATAAGTTGCTCAAGGGCATACAACCAATTAGGTCGCAGAGTCAGGATTCAGCCCAAGTCTGTCTCACTCCAAACCTCAAACACCTTTCACCCCATTGCTTTTGCTGTCTAGTGCAGACTGAGCACGTAGCAGGGGCTCAGATCACACCAGACTGAGTGGGTGGGTGCAGGCTTCTAAAGCAGCGGGACCCACTCAGCTGGGCCAACAGGCTGCAAGATATTTAGGCTTTGCAGCCTTGTTTCTGGGACCCTGTGTCCACTATTCTCAGCTGTAACTCTCAACCCTGCCTCCAAGGGAACTGCCAGCACTGTAGCTCAGTTTTTCTTTTTTTAAAGGCACTCAGCATATCAGCATAAAAAGGCCACAGAATTATTGCTCCAGCAACCCAGTCAACGATTCCAGAAACATTTGCATGCAGTCTCTTCCACCCCCTCTTCTCTGCAGCTTTACTGTTCTAACCTCACCCAGCAGAGAACTGGGAACATTAATCCTGACCTTATTATTTGCTAATTGCTTGCAGCACACAATTAGCACCCAATTAACATAAAAATATAGAATTTTAGCACTCAGGCCCAGAAATTATCTAGATCAACCCACTCTCTTTTAGGAGAGGAGAAAAAAATCAGCGGAAAAGTGATTTGCCCAAGGTCACACAGCAAGTTAGAGATGTAGGGCAGAAAACAAGTTTCGAGTCTGCTGGTGTCTTGTCCACCATACTATGCTCCCGGCTCGTGTCTTCTCAGCTGTTACAGCTCTCTAAGGGTAGGGGCATGCTTCCCTTTGTTTTGATGTTGTCTAGCATGGGTTCAGGTACCTTTACCTTCGGAATAACAATAGCTCCATTTAACTGAGCTCACCATGTGCCACCAGCTGTTCATCCAGTATTTCACCTGATTCTCACAACAACCCTGAGAGGGAGATACTATCATCTTCATCTTACAGATGCAAAATGGAGGCCCAGAGAGTTAACAGCTAGAATATATTAAGAACCAGCAATTGAATCAAGTCTTGGAATCCAAAGCTCATGTTCTTTCCATTACATTTCCTGGCTCCTCAATCTGTGGCCTCCATCCCACAGGCCTCTTACTTTGATTCTCTTTGTCTTTCTTCTCAATTAAGAGCTAGAGTGGCCAAAGAGGCTTTTTGCAGATGAAGATGGCAAACAAACTCCTGTATTCATCGGTCTTCCTGCCCAGGGACCCCTCCCAGGCCCAGATCTCTTCAACATTCCCACCTGATCATGGTCAATATCAGCATCTCCTGTGATCACAATTCTCTTTTCAATACGTGTCTCTGAAATCCCACCTTTTACAGTCTGGAACCAAAGAGAAGATGTCATATGAGATCAGCGATATAACAAGAATTAAAAAAAAAGAAAAAGAGGCCAGGTTTAGTGGTTCACACTTGTAATCTCAACACTTTGGGAGGCTGAGATAGGAGGAATGCTTGAGGCCAGGAGTTTCAGACCAGCCTGGGCAACATAATGAGACCTCGTCTCTATTAACAAACAAACAAACAAAAAAAGAAAAATAGCAAAGATTATTCCGAAAGCTCCACTCCAAATTTTAATCTACTGCTGGGTACTGCAAAGGACAGCTTTCTAACCTACTTGTCCAAAATCTCAACCAGACCTGCTACTTCTACTCCCTTGTAGAGCACACTTCTACTCCCTTGGATTATTAAAATCTTTGTGTTTTTTTTTTGAGACAGAGTCTCGCTCTGTTGTCCAGGCTGGAGTGTAGTGGTGTGATCTCGGCTCACTGCAACCTCTGCCTCCCGGGTTCAAGCAATTCTCCTGCCTCAGCCTCCTGAGTAGCTGGGACTACAGGCATGCACCACCATGCCCAGCTAATTTTTGGATTTTTAGTAGAGATGGGGTTTCACTATGTTGGCCAGGCTGGTCTCAAACTCCTGACCTTGTGATCCACCCACCTCAGCCTCCCAAAGTGCTTGGATTACAGGCGTGAGCCACCACATCCAGCCTTGATTACTACAATCTTTTGTATTTATTTATTTATTTATTTATTTTTTGAGACGGAGTCTTGCTCTGTCGCCCAGGCTGGAGTACAGTGGTGCGATCTCGGCTCACTGCAAGCTCTGTCTACTGGGTTCACACCATTCTCCTGCCTCAGCCTCCCAAGTAGCTGGGACTACAGGCACCTGCCACCATGCCCGGCTAATTTTTTCTATTTTTAGTAGAGACGGGGTTTTTTTGTCAGCTAGGATGGTCTCGATCTCTTGACCTCGTGATCTGCCCGCCCCGGCCTCCCAAAGTGCTGGGATTACAGGTGTGAGCCACCGCGCCCAGCCTGGATTACTAAAATCTTTATTAAGCTAAACAGAAAGTCACAATTCTGTATTTACTTTCTCCTTTTTCTTTCTCCTGAATACCACAGAAATTTAGCAAGTAAACAAAATAGGACTTTCTGTGCTCTTCTCTCATACATTTCTGTTTTAAAGACTGGATACTGATGCTATACATTTTAATTGATCATTTTCTTTTTCTTTTTTTTTTTTTTTGAGATGGAGTCTTGCTCTGTTGCTCAGGCTAGAGTGCAGTGGCATGATCTTAGCTCACTGCAACCTCCGCCTCTTGGGTTCAAGTGGTTCTCCTGCCTAAGCCTCCCGAGTAGCTGGGACTATAGGCGTGTGCCACCATGCTCGGCTAATTTTTATTTTTTTAGTAGAGATGGGGTTTCGCCATGTTGGCCAGGCTGGTCTTGAACTCCTGATCTCAGGTGATCCGCCCGCCTTGGCCTCCCAAAGTGTTGGGATTACAGGCGTGAGCCACCATGATCATTTTCAAGAGGAAAAAAATCTGAAGGCTATGAACAAATATGTCACACAGCTTGAAACTGGGCTCTTGTATTTTAAAGCATTTTCATATTATTGATGTCAAAAGGTCCTCACATAATCTCCTGAGGGTGGGTAGATTTCTCTTTCTGGTAGATGAGGAAAACCAAGGTCTAGACACATTAAGTTAACTAGTTTCCAGTCATCTGTGTATTGATGAGAGAGCTTGGTCAAGAAGCTATATTTCTTACCTATTAAAAAAAGTATTTTCCTCTAGTGTTACAGCAAACATCGATTGCCTCTGATTTTCTGGGGGTAGTTCCAATTTTAGATATTTTCTCTCTCTTGCTTCCTATAAACTACATTCTAATAATTCCAATATTTCAGCATCCAAACAAGTTCTCATGGCCTTGTCCCTGGAATGCTGTAAAAATTCTTCCTCAGACCCAGAGTTCTGATTTTGGGCTTGGAAAATATGGTTGTATAAAAATACCAAAAATAATTTCCCTGAAGCTGACTTTTTGTTTTGTTTTGTTTTTACAGAGATAGGTTTTAGGGTCTTGCTCTGTCACTCAGGCTGGAGTGCAGTGGCATGATCACAGCTTACTGCAGCCTTGATGCCCTGGGCTCAAGTGATCCTCCCACCTCAGCCTCCCAAGTAGCTGGGACCACAGGCATGCGCCATTATGCCCAGCACATTTTTTCTTTTTTTTTGTATTTTTTTATACAGATGAGGTTTCACTATGTTGCCAAGGCTAATCTCAAACTCCTGGGCTAAAGGGATCCACCCGTCTCAGCCTCCCAAAGTACTGGGATTACAGGTGTGATTACACCACGCCTGGCCCCTTAAGTTAACTTTCTATTGAGATAGTCTGCTCGCTCGCCCAGGCTGGAGTGCAGTGGCGCAATCTCTGCTCACTGTAATCTCTGCTTCCTGGGTTCAAGCAATTCTCCTCCCTCAGCCTCCCGAATAGCTGGGACTACGGGTGTATGCCGACACACCCGGCTAATTTATGTATTCTTAGTAGAGACGGGGTTTCACCATGTTGGTCAGGCTAGTCTCGTACTCCTGATCTCAGGTGATCCACCTGCCTTGGCCTCCCAAAGTGCTGGGATTACAGGTGTGGGCCACCATGCCTGGCCATGCTGACTTTTTAAACTTACTTCCACAGCCAGACAGGGGACTCACTGACCAGAGAGACAGATGTGTAAAGAGAACAACCACACCTACCTTTAGGAGACTACTAAGTAGGCAGGGATACTCTCAGGATATCTCCCTAGATTTATTGCTGGCGAAGGCAGCAGGGCCTTTCCATCCAGGACTCTTTGAATAATGTGGCTTACTAGGGATGGAGCTGAAAATATTTGCTTATGGACTAGGGTCCTTCTTGCAGAGAGGTGGCAGCAAGCTTAGCCTGCCCCTGGGTTCCATAAAGAGGTTCTAGCTGGTCTGTTACCTTGGTAATTTGAGTTGTGGTGGTGCTGCTTGGGGTCTCAGATGTGATAGTTTGAGCTGTCAGCAAGACTCCTGGGTCCAAGTCTCCATTGTTGTCGTCAGTCTGCAGAAGAAAGCATGGCTCATCATCATGCCTCTCAGGAAGACTGGGCAAATGTTGCAGGCTGCAGCTTTGCTCTTCAGCTGCACATTCTGATGCAAAAATCTCATTCCCTTAGAATGACCTCTTTTTTTTTTTTGAGACGGAGTTTCACTCTTGTCGCCCAGGCTGGAATGCAGTGGCGTGATCTCAGCTCACTGCAACCTCCGCTTCCCGGTTTCAAGCAATTCTCCTGCCTCAGCCTCCTGAGTAGCTGGGATTACAGGCATGCACCACCACACCGGGCTAATTTTGTATTTTTAGTAGAGATGGGGTTTCTCCATGTTGGTCAGGCTGGTCTCGAACTCCCCACCTCAGGTGATCCGCCTGCCTCGGCCTCCCAAAGTACTGGCATTACAGGTGTGAGCTACCTACCGCACCCGGCCAGGGTAACCTCTTTTTTTTTTTTTTTTCAGGGTAACCTCTTAACAAATAAAATAAATTGGGCCATGCTCGGTGGCTCATGCCTGTAATCCTAGCACTTTGGGAGGTGTAGGCGGGTGGATCACCTGAGGTCAGGGGTTTGAGACCAGCCTGGCCAACAGAGTGAAACCCTGTGTCTACTAAAAAAACAAAATTAGCCGGACGTGGTGGTGCTTGCCTATAATCCCAGCTACTCGGGAGGCTGAGGCAGAAGAAATGCTTGAACTTGGGAGGTGGAGGTTGCAGTGAGCCAAGATCCCGCCACTGCACTTCCAGCCTGGGCAACAGAGTGAGACTCTGTCTAAAAATAAATAAATAAAATAAAATAAAATAAATTCCCTGGGCACAAAGTTCCTTCTAAAAAAGTTGGATGGGTATAGTTTCCTTAGCACTGAGTCAGTGACAGGAATGGATCAGAAATAGGAGGCAGGGGCCGGGCGCGGTGGCTCAGGCCTATAATCCCAGCACTTTGGGAGACCGAGGGGGGCAGATCACCTGAGGTGGGGAGTTCGAGACCAGAATGACCAACATGGAGAAACCCCATCTCTACTAAAAATACAAAATTAGCCGGGTGTGGTGGTGCATGTCTGCAGTCCCAGCTACTCGGGAGGCTAAGGCAGGAGAATAGCTTGAACCCAGGAGGCAGAGGTTGTGGAGAGCTGAGATTGCGACATTGCACTGCAGCCTGGGCAACAAGAGCGAAATTCTGTCTCAAAAAAAAAAAAAAAAAAAAAAGAAATAAGAGGCAGGAACGTAGCCACAGGTCAACATTAGTGACAATAATTAAGCACATGTATAGCATTTTATAGTTCACAAATGCCTTTCAAACATTAGCTTTTTTTTTTTTGAGACGGAGTCTTGCTCTGTCACCCAGGCTGGAGAGTAGTGGCGCGATCTCAGCTCACCGAAACCTCCGCCTCCTGGGTTTAAGCAATTCTCCTGCCTCAGCCTCCTGAGTAGCTGGGAGTATAGGCACGCGCCACCACGCCCGGCTAATTTTTGTATTTTTTTTTTTTTTTTGAGATGGAGTTTCGCTTCTGTTGCCCAGGCTGGAGTGCAATAGTGTGATCTCGGCTCACTGCAACCTCTGCCTCCCAGGTTCAAGCAATTCTCCTGCCTCAGCCTCCCAAGTAGCTGGGATTACAGGTGCCTGCCACCACGCCTGGCTAATTTTTGTATTTTTAGCAGAGATGGAGTTTCACCATATTGGCCAGGCTGGTCTCGAACTCCTGACTTCGTGAACCGCCCACCTCCACCTCCCAAAGAGCTGAGATTACAGCTCTTTGAGCCACCGCGCCCAGCCGCTAACTAATATTTTCTTCAGCCAAGACCAGTCATCTACTTTAGATTCAGACTCAACTAATATTTATTATACTCCTACTATGTGCCAAGCATATAATTCAACTGTTATCTCAATTATGCCTCTCAATATCTGAGGGAGGAACCATTATTATACACATTGTACAGTTAAGAAAACAGAGCTCCAGAGAGGTTAAGAATTTGTCCAAGACTCTAATGGGTGTTTGAACTAGGACTCAGGGCAAGAAACTCCCTGTTTGAAGTCTGGGGTTTGGGTCCCCACTCAGACAGTAACCAGCTGTGGAACCTTGGGCAAGTCACTCTGACTTCTCTGAGCTTTAGTTTTCTCATTTATTTGGTTTTTAAAGTTTTATTTATTTTATTTTTTGTTGAGAGGGAGTTTTGCTTTTTCTCCAGGCTGGAGTACAATAGTGGGATCTCGGCTCACCGCAACTTCCACCTCCTGGGTTCAAGCGATTCTCTTGCCTCAGCCGCCCAAGTAGCTGGGATTACAGGCGCATGCCACCACACCTGGCTAATTCTGTATTTTTAGTAGAAACAGGGTTTCACCATGTTGGCCAGGCTGGTCTCAAACTCCTGACCTCAGGTGATCCACCCTCCTCAGCCTCCCAAAGTGCTGGGATTACAGGCGTGAGCCATTGCGCCCAGTCTAGTTTTCTCATTTATAAAAGCAATACTGGGGACTGGGTGCAATGGCTCACACCTGTAGTCCCAGCACTTTGGGAGGCCAAGGCAGGCGGATCACGAGGTCAGGAGTTCAAGACCAGCTGACCAATATGGTGAAACCCCATCTCTACTAAAAATACAAAAATTAGCCAGGTGTGGTGGCAAACGCCTGTCGTCCCAGCCACTCAGGAGGCTGAGGCAGGAGAATCTCTTGAACCTAGGAGGTGGAGGTTGCAGTGAGCCGAGATCGTGCCACTGCACTCCAGCCTGGGTAACAGAGGAAGACTCCATCTCAAAAAAAAAAAAAAATCTCAGCTACGTGGGAGGCTGAGAGGTTGCAGTGAGTTGAGATTGCGCCACTGCACTCCAGCCTGGGCAACAAGAGTGAAACTCCATCTCAAAAAAATAAATAAATAAATAAAATAAAAAATAAAAGCAATATGGGAATATGTGTTCTGCCTACACCGTAGCACTGTTGTGAGCATACAAAGAAATTATACAAATAAAATTAGCTTATAAATTGTTATAACATGAATTTGCATGCCAGAAGGGCTAAAGCTTTTTGAAGAACTCCTCTATAAACCTGTGACTCTATCTTTATCTACCTCCTGCCCGCTCCCTCTAGTCTCTTTTCTGTCTCTGAAGAATGCTAAAGATGCAGGAGACACTGTTATGTTTTCCTACTTACCCTGTTCCCATACAGGGCCTGTTTTCCTTGATCCTCTTACCAATGTTTCCTCATACTGGTCATTTGTCCTATGACCCAGCAATTTGACTCTTAGATGTTTACTCAAGATAAGTGAAACGCCCACAACAAGATTTGTGGCCGGGCACGGTGGCTCATGCCTCAAATCCCAGCACTGTGGGAGGCCGAGGCAGGTGGATTGCCTGAGGTCAGGAGTTTGAGACCAGCCTGGCCGACATCATGAAACCCTATCTCTACCACAAAATACCAATAAATTAGCCAGGCATGGTGATACATGCCTGTAGTCCAGTTACTCTGAAGGCTGAGGCAGGAGGATCGCTTGAACCAGGAGGCGGAGGTTGCAGTGGGCTGAGATCATGCCACTGCACTCCAGCCTCGGCAACGGAGCCATACTCTGTCTCAAAAAAAAAAAAGATCTGTACATGAACATTCATAGCAGCTTTATTAATATTTTCCCAAACTGAAATTCATCCAATTGTCCATCAACAAATGAATGGATAAACAAATTGTGGTATATTCATTCAATGTAATACTATTCAGCAATAAAAAAGAGGGAACTACTGATTCACATAACATGGATGAATCTAAAAAATATTATATTCAGAAAGAAGGCAGACACTGTTGGGTACGGTGGCTCAGGCCTGTAATACCAGCACTTTGGGAGGCCAAGGTGGGTGGATCACCTGAGGTCAGGAGTTCAAGACCAGCCTGGCCAACATGGTGAAACCCCGTCTCTACTAAAAATACAAAAATTAGCCAGGTGAAGTGGTGGGAACCTGTAATCCTGGCTACTCAGGAGCTGAGGCAGGAGAATCACTAGAATCCGGGAGGTGGAGGTTGCAGTGAGCTGAGATGGTACTACTGTACTCCAGCAGCCTGGATGACAAGAGTGAGACTCCAATTCAAAAAGAAAGAAAGAAGCCATACACAAAAGTGTACTACTGTATACTTCTACTTACATGAAGTCCAAACCAGGCAAAACTAAGCTATACTGATAGAAAGCAGAGCACTGGCTGCCTAAAGGGGTAGAAATCAGATGGAAAAGGCTATGAAGCCAGTTTCAGGAGTAATGTTCTGTATCCTAAATGTGTCTTGGTTACACATGTATAGCCATTTGTCAAAACCAATCAAATTGCTAGGCATGGTGGCTCACATCTGTAATACCAGCACTTTGGGAGGCTGAGGAGGGAGGATTGCTTGAGCCCAGGAGTTCGAGATCAGCCTGAGCAACAAAGTGAGTCCCGTGTGTACAAAAAATTAAAAAATTAGGCCGGGCACAGTGGCTCACACCTGTAATCCCAGCACTTTGGGAGGCCGAGACGGAAGGATCATGAGGTCAGGAGTTCGAGACCAGCCTGACCAACATGGCGAAGCCCTGTTTCTACTGAAAAAAGAAATACAAAAATTAGCCAGGCATGGTGGCCCGCACCTGTAATCCCAGCTACTCAGAAGGCTGAGGCAGGAGAATTGCTTGAACCCGGAAGGCAGAGGTTGCAGTGAGCTGAGATCATGCTACTGCATTCCAGGCCAGGTGACAGAGCGAGACTCCGTCTCGAAAAAAAAAAAAAAATTAAAAAGTTAGTCACATGTAGTGGTGTGCACCTGGAGTCCTAGCTACTCAGGAGGCTGAGGTGGGAGGATCACTTGAGCCCAAAAGGTCGAGGCTGCAGTGAACTGTGGTCATGCCACTGTACTCCAGCCTGGGCAACAGTGCGAGACCCTGTCTGTGCATTTCACTGTATGTAAATTTTACCTCAAACACACCCATATACACACATAAAAAACTACACGTAAAAACTATCCCCTCTGACCATGTTTTCCAAAGCACAGAGACTGTGAATAAATAAAAAAATGGTGCTCAGGCTTACTTATCCAGCAAGATAATAAAAGCAAAAGTAGAAATAGTAAATAAATAATAACAATTGCAAATGAATATCTAGTGCTTATTATCTGCCAGGCACTTTGGAAACATTTATGTGCATTAATTCATTTATTCCTGACAACAATCCTATGAGGTACAACTATTAGCCACACTTTACAAATGAGGAAACTGAGGCACATGGCGATTTAGTAATTTGACTGCACACTAGTGACAGGGCAGGTTCAAAGCCAGGAAATCTGACTCTGACTCGAAAGTCAACACTCTTCCCCACTCTACCCCACTGTCTAGCATAAGTAATAAAAAGCAATGTGGGCCGGGAGCAGTGGATCACGCCTGTAATCCCAGCACTTTGGGAAGCCAAGGCGGGCAGATCACCTGAGATCAGGCATTCGAAACCAGCCTGACCAACGTGGCAAAACCCATCTCTACTAGAAATAAAAAAATTAGCCGGGCATGGGGGCGCATGCCTGTGGTCCCAGCTATTTGGGAGGCTGAGGCTGGAGAATTGCTTGAACCTGGGAGGTGGAGGTTACAGTGAGCCGAGATCGCGCCACTGCACTCCAGCCTGGGTGACAGAGTGAGACTCCATCTCAAAAATAAATAAATAAACAAACAAATAAAATAAAAAGCAATTTGTATCTTGACTGTCTTAAGCCTGGTTAAAATGAAATAAAGGCAAATGTTTAACAATGCAATATAATAATAGCTACCATTATGAATAGCTAATAAATACCAGGCAAACATTGTGCTTATTTCAATAACTTGATCACAGTATTTTTCAGAAGAGAAAACTAAGGCTCAAAAAGATAAGGGACTTGCCCAAGGTCACAAAACTAGCAAATGTCGGAATTAAGACCTAAGTCACTCTAATTCCAAAGCCCACAGGCTCTGTCAAGAATATCACGCTGCCTTTATATTTCTCTAATATGTCAGGATATTTTAAAATGACTGCTTCCATTTCCTTTTTTTGTAGGAGCTACCTACACCCACACCACAGGGACTTCTGTGGTCAGTGTGGCTCTAACTTTTAAAACAATTTATTTTGAACCATTTAAATTTTGGGGGCGCAGGGTGCGGTGGTTCATGCCTGTAATCCCTGCACTTTGGGAGGTCGAGGCGGGCTGACTACTTGAGGCCTGGAGTTTGAGACCAACCTGGCCCACAAGGTGAAACCCTGTCTCTACTAAAAATATAAAAATCAGGCTGGGTGCGGTGGCTCACACCTGTAATCCCAGCACTTTGGGAGGCCAAGGTGGGTGGATCACGAGGTCAGGAATTCAAGACCAGCCTGACCAACATAGTGAAACCCCGTCTCTACTAAAAGTACAAAAATTAGCTGGGTGTGGTGGTGGGTGCCTGTAATCCCAGCCACCTGGGAGGCTGAGGCATGAGAATCGCTGGAACCCAGGAGGTGGAGGTTGCAGTGAGCCGAGATGGCATCACTGCATTCCAGCCTGGGCGACAAGAGGGAAACTCTGTCTCAAACAAAAATAAAAATAAAAATGTGAATATAAATATTAGCCAGGTGTGGTGGCATGCACATGTAATCCCAGCTACTCAAGAGGCTGAGGCACGAGAATCACTTGAACCCGGGAGGCAGAGGTTGCAGTGAGCTGAGATCATGCCACTGCACTCCAGCCTGGGCTACAGAGCAAGACTGTCTCTAAATAATAATAATAATAATAAAATAAAATTTTTTGGCTATGTTTATGCTATAAAAATTTTAATACTTCAAAATGTTTTACAGTGAAAAGTCAATTTCCCTCCCACTCCTGACCCGAGTCCTGCAGTCTCAGTCTCCTTCATCAGGGGCCACTATACGTTTTGGTTGTTGGTTTTTTGTTTTGTTTTTTAGTACCCATTCAGAGAGAGTGTACTGATATACAAACCTAAACACACATAGCTGCAATATACATCCCTTCTCCCCTCCATAAACAGTACCACCATAGTGCACCATGCTTGTTCACTTACCAATTTATCATGTAGCTTGTTCCCATCAGAAGCTTTTATTAAAGGCCACACAGAATTACCTTAATTGGATGTACCATAATGTATTTAACCAGCTCTCCACTGATGGACATTTAGCTTGTTTCCATGGTAGTGACAACTTAAAGGGATTCTGCCATATGAAGTAATTATTTCCTATATCCTCTGGCTAATAGCGTGTACAATTTTTAAGTAATTTCCTATTCCTTTCTTTTTCAGTCCCCTTCACTGCCAAGACCTATTCATTCATTTCTCTGTCTCTCTCGACTGACACATTTCTTTTTTCTTGTTTCCTCAGACACTTCAGTTCTTTACAAGCATTTCTCCAGAGATGTTCTAGTCATATTCCTGGTCCCAGACCTCTCCCTACTTTATTTCATTTTGTTTTTTTGATACAGGGCCTCACTCTGTCCCCCAGGCTGGAGTGCAGTGGCACAATCACAGCTCACTGCAGCCTCGAACTCCTGGGCTCAAGGGAGCCTCCGCCTCAGCCTTCCGAGCAGCTGAGACTATGGGTGCGTCCACCATGCCTGGCTCATTGCTTCAATTATGCCACTTTGTTAGTATCGATAAACTTTACGCAACCTCTCATTATTTGTTTATTTATTTACTTATTTATTTTTGAGATGGACCCTCGCTCTTTCACCCAGGCTGGAATGCAGTGGCATGATCTCGGCTCACTGCAACCTCCACCTCCCAGGTTCAAGCGATTCTCCTGCCTCAGCCTCCCAAGCAGCTGGGACTATAGGTGCACGCCACCACGCCTGGCTAATTAAACTCTCATTATGTACCAAACTCAAAATCCGCACTCTAGACCACGAAAGAGAGAATAGGGAAGCATACTGACACTAAGTGTCCATAAACATGCCCAGTGCTTTGCAGACATCATTTCACCTAATTTTCCTCCAAAGCTTGCAATGGTCAGTGGTATTATCCCCACTTTACAAACAAGGAAATACAAGCTTAGAGAGATTAGCAACTTGCCTAAGGTTACCTAGTTGGTACCTACCTGATTGAGCTAGGATACAAATTCTATTTCTCTCTTTCTCTTTTTTTTTCTTTTTTTGAAATGGACTTTTGCTCTTGTTGCCCAGGCTAGAGTGCAATGGCGCCATGTTGGCTCACTGCAACCTCCACCTCCCGGGTTCAAGTGATTCTCCTGCCTCAGCCACTCGACTAGCTGGGATTACAGGCATGCACCACCGTGCCCGGCTAATTTTGTATTTTTAGTAGAGATGGGGTTTCACCATGTTGGTCAGGCTGGTCTTGAACTCCTGACCTCAGGTGATCCACCCACCACGGCCTCCCAAAGTATTGGGTTTACAGGCGTGAGCCACTGCACCCGGCCCTCTTTTTTTTTTTTGAGACAGGGTCTTGGTGTGTTGCCCAGGCTGGAGTACAATGGCATGACTCTAGCTCACTGTAGCCTTGAACACCTGGGCTCAAGAAATCTTCCCAACTCAGCCTCTGAATAGCTGCGACTACAGCTATGCCACCACACCCAGCTAATATATATATAATATATATTATATATTTAATGTGTAATTATATATTAATTTACATATTTAATATAATTATATGTTGTATTAAATATATATTATAATTATATAATTTAATATGTATAATTATAAATATATATATAATATTTTATTTATATATATATAAAAGAGATGGGGGTCTTACTTTGTTGCCCAGGCTGGTCTGGAACTACTGGTCTCAACTGATCCTCCCTCCTCAGCCTCCCAAAGTGACTGTGACCAACCCTAAAGTCACTGTGACCAACCCTAATTCTCTTTTTTCTAATTGCAATGCACATGCTTTTATTTTATTTATTTATTTATTTATTTTTTGAGACAGAGTTTCACTCTTGTTGCCCAGGATGGAGTGCAATGGCGCCATCTTGGCTCACCGCAACCTCCGCCTCCCAGGTTCAAGCGATTCTCCTGCCTCAGCCTCCCGAGTAGCTGGGGATGTGCCACCACGCCCAGCTAATTTTTTTGTATTTTAGTAGAGACGGGGTTTCTCTATGTTGGTCAGGCTGGTCTTGAACTTCTGACCTCACGTGCTCCGCCTGCCTTGGCCTCCCAAAGTGCTGGGATTACAGGCGTGAGCCACCACGCCCAGCAATGCACATGCTTTTAAATTACCAAGCCACACTGTTTCCTAAATGGAGATAACATCATCCAGTTCATGGTGAGGTGAGGATTAAGTGAAAAGATTTATGTGAAAGCACCTAGCCAGAACTTCACATGGCTATCTCTTTCCCATCATTCAGACCTCAGCCAAAATGTCACCTCCTTAGAGAGGAATTCCCTGATTATCCTAGTCCCAAAGCAGCAATCTTTCATGTAATCCCATATTGTCTAACTCTTTACCCCATTTTAGTTTCCTTATAGCATTTACCACTGTCTGAAATTTACTTATACATTGTTTATGTGCTTTATTGCCTGTTTCTCCTAACTAGAATGTAAGTTCCAGAGGGTAGGGACTATGTATACCTTGTACATTGCTTTGGCTTAATATTGTGAACACTCAATAAATATTTGTTGCAGGAATGAAATAACAGCTCAGTTTATAGAGGGAACTGTTTTTCTTACTTTTGGCTTCTGTGAATAACAAAAGAAAAACAATTCAACATAAATCAATTCTAGTCCATTGAAACTACCAAAAGTGAGAGACATTTTACTGAAAGTGGGAAGTAAAACAATTTTTAGCAGGGCATAGTGGCACATCTTGGGAGGTCAAGACAGTTGGATCCTCTGAGCCCAGGAATTTGAGATCAGCCAGGGCAACATGGTAAAATATCGTCACTACAAAAAATTAGCGAGGTGCAGCTGTGCATGCCTGTAGTTCCAGCTACTTGGGAGGCAAAGGTGGGAGAACTGCTTGAGCCTGGGAGGTCTAGGCTGCAGCGAGCTAAGATCATGCCACCTGCACTTCAGCCTGGGCAACAGAGTCAGACCCTTTCTCAGAAAAGAAAATTTGGCCAGGCGTAGTGGCTCACCAGTAATCTCTTCTTCTTCTTCTTCTTCTTTTTTTTAATGCAGTGGAGCAATCTCGGCTCACTGCAACCTCCTGTGTTCAAGAGATTCTCCTGCCTCAGCCTCCTGAGTAGCTGGGATTACAGGTGCCTGCCATTACACCCAGCGAATTTTTGTATTTTTAGTAGAGATGGGGTTTCACCATGTTGGCCAGGCCGGTCCTGAACTCCTGACCTCGTGATCTGCCTGCCTCAGCCTCCCAAAGTGCTGGTATTACAGGCGTGAGCCACTGCACCCGGCCACCAGTAATCTCTCCTAAAAAGAACTATAATCCCAACACTTTGGGAGGCCGCGGCAGGCAGATCACTTGAGGTCAGGAGTTCGAGACTAGCCTGGCCAACATGGTGAGCCCCAACTCTACGAAAAATACAAAAATTAGCCATGTGCACATGACTGTAGAGGCTGAGGCAGGAGAATCACTTGAACTCAGAAGGCAGAGGTTGCAGTGAGCTGAGATCATCACGCCACTGCACTCCAGCCTGGGCAACAGAGTGACTGAGACTCCGTCTCAAAAAACAAACAAACAAAAAACACTTAAATCCTCATAACACCATGAAGTAGATATTAACGTCATGGGCAGAGGAGATCAAGGCTCAGAGATATTCAATTACTTGTCCAAGTCAGTAAGTGGAGGAGCCAGGACTTGAACTCAGGTTTTTTTAGACCCAAAGCCCATGTTCTCAACCATTACACTAGACTGCCTTATGCAAATGAATTGGGTGGATATAAGCAATCAGATCTAAGACAATTTTGCTTTAAAAAAAATTTAGGCCAGGCGTGGTGGCTCACGCCTATAATCTCAGCACTTTGGGAGGCCAAGACAGGCGGATCACGAGGTCAGCAGATCAAGACCATCCTGGCTAACACGGTGAAACCCCGTCTCTACTAAAAATACAAAAAAATTAGCCAGGCGTGGTGGCGGGCACCTGTAGTCCCAGCTACTCGGGAGGCTGAGGCAGGAGAATGGCGTGAACCCGGGAGGCAGAGCTTGCAGTGAGCCGAGATTGCGCCACTGCACTCCAGCCTGGGTGACAGAGCGAGACTCTGTCTCAAAAAAAAAAATATTCAGATGGCGTTTCCTGGGCTCAAGAGATCCTCCCACATCAGCCTCCTGAGTAGCTGGGACTACAGGCACACACCAGTGTGCTCTGCTCAATTTTTTGCTTTAGATAAAGTAGTCTGGGACCTTCTTAGACCAGTAATCTCTTCTAAAAAGAACTGCCCCAGAAAAACCTGGTATTCTTGGTGATAAATGACTAGAAACTCTGTGAAGAAAGGTTATTAATTTTGTTTGCAGCCTTTGGTTCTGAAGCATCAAAACATGTCCTACCTGGGCAGCCTCATAAGTGATGGTCTTGGTCTCAGTGTGGACAATAGGGACGTCTTTGGTTGGGATTTCACTTTTCACAGCATTGGCATTATCTGAGATGGTGACAGTTTGTGTCTTCACCAGGGGAGGCTGTGAAGCAGTAAGGAAAGAGTTACTAGAGTATTTCTGAAGGCAATGGAGAAGTAATCTTCTGACACTGATCTGATCAAAGTGTTAGCTTTAATTAAGTACAGAGCTAGCTCAATCTACAAAGGTGTTTACCCTGCCTAAGACTTCGACAGTATTCCAAAGTAACCCTGACAAGGTGTCAAATCATGAGGGATATTAAAAAGCAGCATTACTGTAATCAGTTTCATAAGCTTAATGGAAAGCTGTAAGAGCAGACAGTTATGATTGGTGATATAAAACACTTCAGACTGACCTTCAGAATTTGAATATAAAACGATTTGCCAAATAGCAATCACTTTGATTTGTCCTTGTGTCTGTACCATTATAATTAAGAAAATCAGCCACATTTCCTCCACTAAGTACAAATGGTACATGAAACAGCAGTGGCAATGGAATGCATTACCCTCGAATTCATTAACTTCTTTCAAATCAATGTCAGAGATTCACTTTGGAGTTATTGAGAAGAGACAGTATTTGGAAAACTGGAAAGAAAAAAACAATCAGTTCTACCACCACCTGGTGATTAATCCCAGAATTTCAGAAGAATGAACATTAGTGGAATACCAAAGGCCTTCTTGTCCATCTGCTCACCTTCCCCAGGAGTATAAATCACACTGAAACTACCATTTGATTGTAATAAGGTTAAGTGGCCAACCACCTTAGCATAGGAAATCAGTGCCTATGATCCTGAATGCTCTTGTGGGTGGGGTCAGTGGGAGTGGTGGGCTGCACAATGTGGCTGCAGTACATACATTATTTGGGGCCTGAAATCTCATAAGAAGATGAGTTGCCCCTTTAATTAAGAGTATTTGAATTTTTTAAGCATGGTCTCAGAACACTGAAGCCTCCTCACCACAGAAGTCACCGCAATTCACCTCTTTCCATAGCCCACACTTGAGCAAGGAAAAGATGAACACACTTAACCAGCTTCATAAAGACTGACAGCTGGAGTTTTGTTAAGTTATCAGAGAAGAAAGCATTTCTAGCCATGCAGTTAATTGCTCTGAATGAATTTCTTTGGCACAATCAAAGGCTTTATTTTAGTCTGTGATTTTGAAAACAGCAGGGAGGCCACTACCCTCACCACACCACCACCACCTCCTCCACAGGACAGATTCTGGCCCTCTTCCAAAGACAGTCATTAGACCTGCATCATTGAATAAATTACTACCTGGAAACTTCGAATGAGGGTGGGGAACTGGTTACCCACATGAAAGTCAAGAAATGATCCATTTTGTTTTCCAAGTGGCTCTCCTGGTGTAACATGTTCTTCACTACTCTCTGCCTTTTTTACACCAGGTTGCAGCTGACAGGAAGCTGGTGTTACTGAGAACTTTAAGGCACTGGCCTGTTCCTCCACCCCTATACATTCCCCAGTTGGGCCTCTTGGCATCTCCTTAATATCAAGATAGCCAGCTGCCCCCTCCTCCTTCTCTTCTGTCTCCTTGCTGCTTATGGAGAGGGAGCCAAAGGCAAAGCTTTGCAGAGACTCCGACGAGGTGGTCATCTGGCTTTTACTAGGAACTACCGAATGCTTGGGACCCTCCCATTCAGAGTCAGGGTTAGTAGATGGCCCCTTTGTCACGACAGCCACCTCCTCTGTGCGAATGCCATTTATACTCTACAAATGAATGAACAGATACAAAGGCAAGAAGATTAGGTATAAGTGGGAGAATGAACTCTGAGAATCAACAATGATTTTTGGAAGCCTCAAAAATATTGCTACTAATATAAACTAAGAATCTTAGCTGATAACATGGTCAAAAGGAAGAGCTGCTGTTCACTACACATTATCAGCAGCTTAAGCAGTTCCAACCTAAGTTTGGTCCTATTTCTATATCATTGTTAATCTGAAAAACAATTATCCAGCAATTTATATTCCTATGGTCTTCCTTGTGTTACTTAAAGGAGTTACTTTGTCATTCCTAAATGCCTAAGTTATTACTATGCACAGGACACAATGCAATTTGTGCATCAATCAAAATATATTCTTTTTTTTTTTTTTTGAGACAGGGTCTCACTCTGTCACCCAGGCTGGAGTGCAGTGGCCTGACCATAGCTCACTGCAGCCTTGAATTCCTGGGTTTAAGGGATCCTCCTGCCTCAGCCTCCAGAGTAGCTAGAACTACAGGTATGCTCCACCAAAACCTGGCTAAGTTTTACATGTTTTGGAGAAACAGGGTCTCACTATGTAGTCCAGGTTGATCTCAAACTCCTGGCCTCTCATAATCCTCCCACCACGGCCTCCCACAGTGCTGGGATTACAGGTAAAACATATTCTTGAGGAACCTAATCAGGTTGAAAAATGTTTCATATTTCCAAACTGTATGTATCCTCACACTAGCCCTGCATGGAGAAGCTAAAATCTAGACTAGTTGTCAGGGAGACAGAAGTTGAGTACATCTAGCACAGGCTTACTTCAATCACTGTCATGGCATCAAACATGATATCAAAAATGGTGAAATGTTTCTTTGTAAACAATTAAAATGACCCAGCAGCTGAGATGTATTTCTTCACAGATGAATGACACAACACCTCCAACCTCCAAGAGAAATAAATTCCGGAAACACAGAGTTCCCTCCTGGGCCAAATACCTCACTCCACAGGAAAAACAGTTCTAAAGCAAGTAGAGTCACCACTCTGTATCTGTGGGTTCTGCATCCATGGATTCAACCAACCATGGATCAAAAGTATCTGGAAAAACAATTGCATCTATGCTGAACATGTACAGACTTTTTTCTTGTCATTGTTCCCTAAAGAATATAGTATAACAACTATTTACATAGCATTTATATTTTATTAGGTATTATGAGTAATCTAGAGATGATTTAAAGTATTCAGGAGAATATGCATAGGTTATATGTAAATACCATGTCATTTTAAATCCAAGACTTGAGCATTTGTGGATTTTGGTATCCAGAGGAGGTCTTGGAACCAAGGCCCCACAGATATTGAGGGACCACTGCACATGGAAGAGAATGTGGAAGAGAAGATACCATCCCAGTAGACGGACCTATTCCTAAAGTTAAAAGAAAGGTGCTCTAGGTGGAAGAAGAAGGAATTCACACTAGTAGGAAATGAATTAGTCATTTGAAAAATAAATAACCTTGCCACAAAAAGAATAAAACACCTAGGAATGCCAGCTAACCAGGAAGGTGAAAGATCTCTACAACGCTACAGTAACCAAAACAGCATGGTAGGCTGGGCATGGTGGTTCATGTCTGTAATCCCAGCACTCTGGGAGGCTGAGGCAGGCACAGATCACCTGAGGTCAGGAGTTTGAGACCACCCTGGCCAACGTGGCAAAACCTTGCCTCTACAAAAATACAAAAATTAGCTGGGCATGGTGGCATGTGCCTGTAGTCCCAGCTACTTGGGAGGCTGAAGCAGGAGAATTGCTTAAACTCGGAAAGTGGAGGTTGCAGTGAGCTGAGATCAAGCCACTGCACTCCAGCCTGGGTGATAGAATGAGACTCGGCCTCAAAAAAGAAAAAAAGAAAAAAAAATAAGAAAACAACAACAACAAAAAACAAACACCAGCATGGTGTACTGGTATGAAAATGGACATATGAAACAGAATAGAGAACCTAGAAATAAGGCCACACACCTACAACTATCTGATCCTCGACAAAGCTGACAAAAACAAGCAATGAGGAAAGGAAGAATTCTCTATTCAATAAATGGTGCTGGGATAGCTGACTAGCCATATACACAATATTGAAACTGGATCCCTTCCTTATACCATATACAACAGTCAACTCAAGATAGATTAAAGACTTAAATGTAAAACCCAAAACTAATAAAAACCCTGGAAGACAACCTAGGCAATAGCATTCCGGACATAGGAACTGGCAAATATACACATATATTTGGAGACAGAGTCTCACTTTCTCGCCCAGGTTGGAGTGTAGTGGTGTGATCTTGGCTCACTGCAACCTCCGCCTCCTAAGTTCAAGCGATTCTCCTGCGTCAGCCTCCAGAGTAGCTGAGACTACAGGTGTGTGCCACCACGCACAGCTAATTTTTGTGTTTTTAGTAGAGACGGAGTTTCACCATGTTGGTCAGGCTGGTCTCGATCTCCTGACCTCGTGATCCACCCACCTCGGCCTCCCAAAGTGCTGGGATTACAGGCATGAGCCACAGTGCCCAGCTAAGAACTGGCAAAGATTTTATGATGAAGATGCCAAAAGCAATTCACAACAAAAGCAAAGATTGACAAATGGGATCTAATTAAACTTAAGAGCTTCTGCACAGTGAAAGAAACTATCAATAGAGTAAACAACCTACAGAATTGGGGAAAATATTTGCAAATTATGCATCTGACAAAGGTCTAATATCCAGCATCTATAAGAAACTTAAACAAATTTACAAGAAAGAAACAACTCCATTAAAAAATGGGCAAAAGGACATGAACACTTTTCAAAAGAAGACATGCATGTGGCCAACAAGCATAAGAAAAAAGGCTCAGTATCACTGATCATTAGAGAAATGCAAATCAAAACCACAGTGAGATACCATCTCCCACCAGTCAGAATGGCTGTTACTAAAAAGTCAAAAAATAACAGATGCTGGTGAGGTTGCAGAGAAAAGGGAATGCTTACACACTGTTGGTGGGAATGTAAATTAGTTCAACCACTGTGGAAAGCAGTGTGGTGATTCCTCAAGGAGCTAAAAACAGAACTACCATTTGACCCAGCAATCCTATTACGGGTATATACCCAAAGGAATATAAATCGTTCTACCATTAAGACACATGCATGTGTATGTTTATTGTAGCACTATTCACAATGACAAATATATGAAATCAACCTAAATGCCCATCAATCGCAAATTAGATAAAGAAAATGTGGTATATATATACCATGGAATACTATGCAGCCATAAAAAAGAACGAGCTCATGTCCTTTCCAGGAACACAGATGGAGCTGGAGGCCATTATCCTTAGCAAACGAACACAGGAACAATAAAAGCAAATACTGCATGTTCTCACTTATAAATGGGACCTAACTGATGAGAACACATGGATACAAGGAGGGGAACAACAGACACCAGGGCCTACTTGAGGGTGGAGGGTGGGAGGAAGGAGAGGATCAGAAAAAATAACCATTGGGTACCAGGCTTAGTACTTGGGTGACAAAATAATCTGTAAAACAAACCCCCATGACACGAATTTACCTACATAACAAACCTGCGCGTGTACCTAAAATAAAAGTTAAAAGAAGAAAAAGAAATAACCTAACGAAAGCCAAATGTTATGGCAAGTGACATCTGCATGTGCTCACCAGAGAGCTGTATATAAGCCACTTAGGCATGAAATCTTGGTAAGAGCCTTTGACCATATTACAAACCACAGAGAAACAATAAAGAAAGGAAGAAGGTGTTCCTGGCCAGGCACGGTGGCTCACGCCTGTAATCCCAGCACTTTGGGAGACTGAGGTGGGCGGATCACCTGAGGTTGGGAGTTCGAGCCTGTCCAACATGAAGAAACCCCATCTCTACTAAATATACAAAATTAGCCAGGCGTGGTGGCGCATGCCTGTAATCCCAGCTACTCGGGAGGCTGAGGCAGGAGAACTGCTTGAACCTGGGAGGCAGAGGTTGTGGTGAGCCAAGATCATGCCATTGCACTCCAGCCTGGGCAACAAGAGCGAAACTCTGTCTCAAAAAAAAAAAAAAAAAAAAAAAAAGAAGGTAAGAAGGTGTTCCTATGAGTAAACAATACAGTTTGAACCAGCTTACACACTGTAGTACTCAAATCCATGTTATAGGTATTATATTAGGAAAATCACTGCTGCTCCTTAACTTGTAAACCAGCCTCCATTGTGGTGAATATTAACCAGGGCTCCATAAAGGCAAGGAAAGACACACTGCACACAGGAACTTCAGGCCAGCTTCACTCCCAAGCCATTTTGAAACATGCAACTCAAAAGCATCTCAAACTGGCACTAGTTGAATTCATATTAGGTAGATCTTTCATTGGCTGATAACAAATATGACTTAGGATATGAAAGATGGAACTGAAAGACTGACAACAAGGCTGTCTCTGTCTGCAAATGTATCTGAGATACAGCAATTATTCTTGACAAGAATGTATGAATTTCCTCATATTTAACATGAAAATAATACTTGGTTTGACTTATAGGGTTCTGAAGATAAAATACAATAATATACTGTATATGAAACCATATTGTAAATTCTAAAGTACTATACTTATTTAATTCAACCAACCAATGAGCAGAGCACCTATAATGTCCTAGGGCCTGGGGGACACTAGAATGAATTTGTCATATTGTTAAGATGCTATGCTACTTTCCAGGGCACTTATCTCACTGTTTCTTTTGAGTCAGGCAAGTGGCTATAGAGCTGTCCAAAAATAGATCAGCTGGTATTAAACAAATAGGCTTTCTGAAATTGCTACATGCTAGTCCTAGCATTGTGAATAGCTATCTAAACCCATTCACATGGAGAGGAACTTTGGGCTTCTTCAAATAATTTGTCACAACTGAGAAGGCTAATTAATAATCAGACAAATACCTAAGATAATCAAGTAAGAGCCAATTTTGTGCCAGTTTGTTCAAGTGATAAGTAGTAGTCTGTCATCAAGAAGCTATTTGTGAACTAAACATTACTTAGGCCAGCACCACCTGACCCAAACTTGCCTACTGCTGAGTTAAATTAGACAGAACAATCTCTTTTTTTCCAAAGCATGTATAGAAGACAACAATGATAAAAGCCCTAGCCACAGTAATTTCAACTCAACAAATATTTACTGAGCACCTAACATGTACTAGTCTTCAGAAATAAAAGAAAAACATAACAGTTGGGTTGGATTACCATTTATAGCACACTCACATATGGTCAAATCAACTTCTCAAGTTGACACTGTTATCCAGATCTCCAGGACAACACAGACAATTATTTGTTGAGCATCCTCCCAGGGGTGTAGAATGCAACATGTTGCAAACTAAACTCATCTCTGCTGCTCTCTGGGCTTCCCACCCCAACTTCCTCTATCATTTCTTTTCTTTTTGAGACAGGGTTTCGCTCTTGTTGACCAGGTTGGAGTGCAATGGCGCGATGTTGGCTCACTGCAACCTCTGCCTCCCAGGTTCAAGCAATTCTCCTGCCTCAGCCTCCCGAGTAGCTGGGATTACAGGCATTTGCCATCGCACCCGGCTAATTTTGTATTTTTAGTAGAGACAGGGTTTCTCCATGTTGGTCAGGCTGGTCTTGACCTTCTGACCTCAGGTGATCCACCTGCCTCAGCCTCCCAAAGTGCTGGGATTACAGGAGTGAGCCACCACATCCGGCCCCTCCATCACTTCTATCATATTAGTAGAAGGCATCTCCATCCATCCATCCAATCATCCATGCCAGAATTCTGAGAATCATCTTCAACTTCTTCCTTACATTTATCCGCTAACCCCCAGAGATTATGTCATCAAGGCATTTTTATTCCATTTTAATATCTACTTTATCTATTTGCTTTAATGTTTCCCTCATCAATTCCCACATTTACTACCTTTGTTCAAGCTCTTTGCCCAGGCTGGAGTAGAGTGGTGCAATCTTGATTCACTGAAACCTCCACCTTCTGGGTTCAAGTGATTCTCTTGCCTCAACCCCCAAGTAGCTGGGGTTACAGATGCGTGCCACCATGCCCAGCTAATTTTTGTATTTTTAGTTGAGACAGGGTTTCACCATGTTGGCCAGGCTGGTCTTGAACTCCTTACCTCAAGTGATCTGCCCACCATAGCCTCCCAAAGTGTTGAGATTACAGGTGTGAACCACTGTGCCCGGCCTGTTAAAGCTCTTAGAACGCCTCATCCAGGTTACCACAAATGCCCTCAACAGTTTTTCTTCTTTCCTTTCTTCCTTCCTTCTTTCTCATCTCAAATCTTCCTTGAACGTGTCCTCTATTATGCTGCTAAAGTGCTTATTTCTAAAATTAAACACTGAAAATTCAGTTTTCTAGTTTAAAACCCTTCACTGGGTTTTAGTAAGACAGAAAATACTTTAAAATCTGACCCTTACCTCTCTCTCCAGCTTCATCCAGCTACAACTCCACACATATCCTTCTCCCCATTACTTCAAAACTATTTGTATTCCCTAGGACAGAGCATCTTTCTATTATCTCTGTGCCTTTGTAAATCTTATTCCTTCTGCCTGGAAGTCCACACTTAGCTCAACTGTCATTCCTTCTAGATTTTCCTTGGCTGCCTGAAGTATGTTTAGATACCAGTCCTCTTTTGTTCCCATTGTACCCTATCATCACTGGCATATTCATCTGTCTTTTCCATTAGCCTATGAAATCCTTGGGGGATGAGAACTTGTTACTGTCTTACTTAGCTCTCTATCTTTCTTGTACAGTTTTTGGTATGTAATAGATGCTCAGTAAAAACGTGTTGAAGGTATGTTAGGTAAATCCAGGTCACTTGAGAACTTCTTCTTTGTCCTGTGCTATTCTGTAACTAAAATGTTTAGAAAAGCATGTTTAGGAAGAAATAAACAGTGGCTCATTTGACCAGACTCATAGTCTAGTCCAGCATTTTATCTCCTCCATCAGTAAAATAAGAGAAAACTAATATTTTTGTATGTTTACCATGTGCCAGGTGCTGTGCTAATCACTTGAGCATGTTTTTTCATTTAATTATTTACAGTATAATTATGAAGTAGTCATTATTTCTATTTTATAGATGAAAAGATGAGCAGCTAGTGTTTAGACTGAGATCTATCTCTGGTTCTAAAGCCCATCTTCTTCCCATGACACCAGAAGGTATTTCAAGTAGGACCAAAGCACATGTCCTATTTATTTTACTTATGTATATATTTATTTTTTAGACATAGGCTCTCACTATGATGCTCAGGCAGGATTCAAATCCCTGGGCCCAAGGGATCTTCCCATCTGAGGCTCCCGATTAGCTAGGACTACAGGCACATGCCAGTGTGCCCAGCTTCAGGACATGTCCTATTATGCTCAAAATAACACACAGCAAACCCGACTTTAACTTTGAGACATACAAACAGCGCCCAAACTCCTCTTAACAGAGTCTGTTCTGAGTGGCTGACACTAGATTTTTACATATAAGAAGGCTGAAAAGCCAGAAGACAAGACTGGCCAGAAGAAAATATAAAGTCTCCATGACACAAGACACCCAGAATTTGGCATTTAATATCAGTAAAGAATTCTGACAGTGTTGTTGCCTTTGGCTGTGACCATCATCAAGGGCCATTGGATTATATAAGACTGCAACTGCACATACCAAATTAGCCTGAAAACTTTAAAGGGATCTTCTCAAGTAGAAGATGAATATATGGCTGTGTCTGAACCATCCTCAGTGACAAAAAGGCAAAGCTGAGACTTAATGTGATTCAAAGGTGTTAATCTAGATGTTGCTTACCTGAACTGATGGGGAATCTGTAAGAAAAAAGATGCTGGCCGGGTGCAGGGGCTCACACCTGTAATCCTAGCACTTTGGGAGGCCGAGGCGGGTGGGTCACCTGAGGTCAGGAGCTTAGGACCAGCCTAGCCAACATGGCGAAACCCCGTCTCTACTAAAAATACAAAAATTAGCCAGGCGTGGTAGTGCACGCCTGTAATCCCAGCTACTCAAGAGGCTGAGGAAGGAGAATCGCTTGAACCCAGGAGGTGGAGGTTGCAGTGAGCTGAAATCGTGCCAATGCACTCCAGCTTGTGCGACAGGAGGGAGGCTCCATCTCAAAAAAAAAAAAGAAAAAGGAAAAAAGATGCTATGATAGAAAGATTGGCTGCCTATATATATAAAGTACTGCAATGATATCTAGTTGGTTTTAATAATATGAAAAAAAGAATATTAGACAAATATTTAACTGAACAGAAATATTATTTGAAGATTCTCAATTTCATTTAAAAAGTCAATGGCTCCTGCTAAGTATGATAATTCAGTATTTTCTTTGTTTTGGGGAAGAAAACAAGATTTTTTTTCCTAAAGGCTTTCTCTCAAAAACTATTTATGCAAAGGGATTATGTCTCAGAATCATCAGACCCTGATTATATATATGCCTTTATGAGTTATAAATTACCCCTTTTTTGACCTACGAATTCCAGATATTATTAAAAGCAGGATATGGGCCGGGCGCAGTGGCTCACGCCTACAATCCCAGCACTTTGGGAGGCCAAGGCGGGTGATCACCTGAGGTTGGGAGTTTGAGACCAGCCTGACCAACATGGAGAAACCCCGTCTCTAATATAAATACAAAATTAGCCAGGTGTGGTGGCGCATGCCTGTAATCCCAGCTACTCGGGAGGCTGAGGCAGGAGAATTGCTTGAACCAAGGACGTGGAGGTTGCAGTGAGCTGAGATTGTGCCATTGCACTTCAGCCTGGGCAACAAGAGCAAAACTCCATCTCAAAAAAAAAGCAGGATATGGGTGTTTTATAGGTATTTTGCTGCCACTCCAACAAATGCAATCCAGAGTCTATTTCTTTTCAGGTTATTTTTGAAGTAAGGATTTACATATTTGAAGAGACTATCAAAAGAACCACAGTTGGCTGGGCACGGTGGCTCACACCTGTAATCCCAGCACTTTGGGAGGCCAAGGTGGGCGGATCACGAGGTCAGGAGATGGAGACCATCCTGGCTAACATGGTAAAACCCTGTCTCTACTAAAACTCCAAAAAATTAGCCGGGCATGGTGGCGGACGCCTGTAGTTCGAGCTACTCAGGCTGAGGCAGGAGAATGGCGTGAACCCGGGAGGCGGAGCTTGCAGTGAGCCAAGATTGTGCCACTGCACCCCTGCCTGGGCGACAGAGCAAGACTCTGTCTCAAAAAAAAAAAAAAAAAAAAAAAAGAACCACAGTTAAGCTTACAAGAGTGTCTTATCCTTTAAGAGATCAAAGTGAAAATATATCCTGAAAATTTTTCTAAAATTTTGCTACATAAGAGCCATGTATGAGTACCTGTGTAGTAATTTTATCCCCACACATTTAGTCACTTGTTCCCCACTTAGTGAAGACCAATTTTACCTTTTAGTGGCAATAGAAAAACAACTCCTTTCTCTATTAAAAGGAAGAAAACACACTGCTATTGTCTCATTTTATCTTTCTATATAATTCAAAGACTAAACCCTCCTCTTGATCAGTTATGCTTCATTTCTTAGCCATTTAAAAATTATATTTTCCAATGTGTATAAATATACACATGAAAAGGATCTTAAGGTGGCCGGGCACAGTGGCTCATGCCTGTAATCCCAGCACTTTGGGAGGCTGAGGCGGGTGGATCATGAGGTCAAGAGATCGAGACCATCCTGGCCAACATGGTGAAACCCCGTCTCTACTAAAAATACAAAAATTAGCTGGGTGTGGTGGCATGTGCCTGTAGTCCTAGCTACTCCAGAGGATGAGGCAGGAGAATCGCTTAAACCTGGGAGACGGAGGTTGCAGTGAGCCGAGATGGCACCACTGCACTCTAGCCTGGTGACACAGCAAGACTCGGTCTCAAAAAAAAAAAAAAAAAAGGAAAGACAAAAGATTTTAAGGTGTACTAAAATATTAATAATCATGGGATTGCAAACGATCTTTTTGTTTGTGGTTTTTCTCTATTTCCTAACCTTTCTAAAACAAGTATGTATTACTTTGGTAATAAAAAGTGATTATTTTCTTATGCAAGCACTTGTATCTGGTTTCAGTAGTGAAATGATCTTTAAAACCTGAAGAGTCTAGTAAACAATTTATGCAGAAAGTGCTAAAAAATCCTTAACATCTTCCAAGCCTTTTAAAAACAGTAAAAAATAAGCCTTAATAGGCTTCTAAAAGAAAAAAGTAGTTAGAGGAAAGAATTATAAGCTAGTAACTGGTATGTAATATAAAAGTTCTCTTTTATAAGGGGAATATAATATTAAACCTTGGTAATTTAGTTAGTTGGTTTTGAAAGTCAAAGTCAGCTGGGTGAGGTGGTTCACGCCTTTAATCCCAGCACTTTGGGAGGACGAGGCGGGCAGATTGCTTGAGTCCAGAAGTTCGAGACCAGCCTGGGCAATATGGCAAGACCCCATCTCTACCAAAAATACAAAAAATTAGCCAGGTGTGGTGGCGTATGCCTATATTCCCAGCCACTAAGGAGGCTGAGGTGGGAGGATCACTTGAGCCTGGCAGGTGGAGGTTGTAAACTTGGGGTAAAAAAGAAAAGAAAAGAAAGTCAAAGTCAATGATGATGAATTTAATATATCTGTATAACTGGTGGAAAAGAAATACTTCAAATTTAAGTTGTAGCTTCATTGTATTTTAATGTTTTCTGATTTAGAGGTAGAAGGGATATTATCAGGAAAGTGATTTAAAATGTGGTTTTTGGCCAGGTGTGGTGGCTCACGCCTGTAATGCTAGCAATTTGGGAGGCTAAGGCAGACGGATCATTTGAGATCAGGAGTTCGAAACCAGCCTGGCCAACATGGTGAAACCCCATCTCCACTAAAAATACAAAAAAATTAGCCGGGCATGGTGGCGGGTGCCTGTAATCCCAGTTACTCAGGAGGCTGAGGCATGAGAATCACTTGAACCCAGGAGGCAGAGGTTGCAGTGAGCCAAGGTCACGCCACTGCACTCCAGCCTGGCAACTGAGTGAGACTCCAACTCAAAAAAAAAAAAAAAAAAAAAAAGAAGATCAAAGTATTTCCAAAACTGATCTAAACAATAACTTAGGTTAGTGATATACACTATAGATTGATTCTATCACATCACAATTCATATCCAGAATGATTTATATTTCTTAAAATATTACTTTTTGCAAAGTAACGTGAACCAAAGCAATAAAGACAGGAAGACCCTACATGGTGTTTCTTGAACTCCTGAAGTGGGCCAAGCCTATGGATTTAACTAAAATTGGGCTTCCTTTCAGCTTTTGTTAGCAAGTTCTCAAACAGGTCCTCATTATATTTTAGAGAACATCACAACTTTGAAGAAAGAAATTGTGACAGGAGAATTAAAATGGGTATACTATGAGGCTATTTCATAAATATTCCCGAACCAAGATCCTCAGGAAGAATACCACTTATAATGGATAGTTCTGGGATACATACTGTCTGTTAAGAAAGAAAATAGAATATTTCTGATTAGTCACACAATTTACAACTATTTTAAAATGTCAGAGATTTATTACTGTTTCTAGCCTCAAAGCTTATCTTTCTATATTGCTATTACCCACACATTTGCTCCTTGAAATTACTAAATTTTCCTCAAAATGAGAGTCTGAGATTTAGCATATACCTCTGCAGTCACTTTACACAATTGTAATCCCCAATCCACTACATCCGTTAAACTATACCATTGTTTTCCACATTATCTTCATTTTATTTTGCATTCTGTCAAGTAAAATGAGATTTAAGGCTGGCCTTGTAAGTACTGCTTAATGATATAACCAATGCTGTAATCAGTCACCATCATCTGTGCAATGACTTTGTGGCTTGCTGAAATGCAAATATATGAGGAAAATTTAACACATAAAACTTTTATTAGTGTTTCTATATGTCTGGGAAAAGTGATTCATTAAACTTTTTAATAAGATTGACATAGATTGAGAAAAAGAAGTTTTGATAAGTAAAAGGAAGTGAACAGAGATGGCAGTGGGAATAGGGGATGAGGGTGCACAGACACACATACACCCACAGAGCACATTACCCTTGCTTTGCAAACCCAGTAAGAAATGCTTTGCAGTGCAAATGCCCACAGAACCAGCAGGAATCGAGGTTATCTTGCTAAGCACAGAAGGAAGATACCCAGCAGAAGAGTCCAGCTCCTGGTTCTTAACTAAAGTAAACAATAAATATCATAGTCACTTAAATTATCAACAATGTATTTAAGTAATACCCCCAGATGGTCTACAACATGCAAACTAAAAAATGTAGAATTTAATCCTGATAAGATCAGTTAATTGCGAGTGCTTTGCTTCTATATTCTTCTCTTTAACAAAACATGACAAGGTTAAGTCTCAGCAAAGAATGGCTTTAAGTGCCTAGGGGAAAAACTCTTAAGAGCAAAACATATGTCTTTATACATTAATATTAATATTTGTAATTTCCTATTTTGAAAAATTATATCAGCATTTCCCTAGGTTGTATAATAATCAGTAGGCACATTAGCCTGATGATTAAAACAATTTTTTTAAGTTAAAACAAATGCTTTTAAATGGGCACTTGCAATAAAAGATAAATCAGATGTGGTAATGGCTTCTTTTGCAAAAGCCATGTGTAAACAGCACATAAAGATGACAAGTCAAGCAGTAGGAGCCCATTCTTCAGCCAAAAAAGGAAACAAATGAAGACAGAAGAACAAAAATTACTGAAAGGAGAAACATCCTCTGGTTCCCACCCCCAAAAGCTTGATAAATAATAGTTTTGTACAGTTTCAGTGGAAAACTCAGGCCACTTAGAAGTTTGAAAAAGGACATTAGAATCACAAGCACTCAAGATGGGGATAAACTAACAACAGAGTAACCATGGGCTAGCAAAAGGTGATGTTAAAATTCTATCTTTCCTTTCTAGTGTGACATTCTTTATCATACAATACATTTCTCTTCATTCTAATTTTTCTCTCTTGGATGTACCCTCTCTCGCCTTTTTTTTTTTCAAGGTTGTATGCTATTAGTTTCTAGCTAGAAATATATCCTTATAGTGCTCACTAGCTTCTCCATGAAACTCAGAGTCATTTTCACAGTCTATTGCTATTCTCTGGTATATAAAGATTACGTTTGTATAAAATCTGGATAAAGGGGCTTATTCCGGAAGATGTGGGCCTTTACTAGAGTTGATAAAATTGCTTATGATAGGAAAACAATTCCACAATGCAGCCTCTCACAAAGGACAGCAAATGAAATTAGCCAATGATAATTATCCATCAAACATTGTTTTTATAATTTCCTAAATAGTGCTGTTATTAGATTATCCCCAGAATAGGTGAACGTAAAAGCAAACAGCTTCAAAATCCATGCCGGATGCAAAATTTTAACTATTAGGTAATAGAAAATTTTGCCTTTACACTGCACTCACCAGCAAGGACTCCACAGATCAAATGAGTGTTCTCAAATCTGAATAGATCTACAGAGGTCAAAGTGCTTGGGCAAATATTAAAGGTTATACTAAGCATGTCTAACAGACCAGAAGCCTTTGGTGGCCAGTTTTATTTCATTACACTATGAAGGGTAGGGGTGGAGGGATGAAGATGGAGAAAAAGGAGCTATGACCAGTACAAAAACTCTGAAGTTAGAATGGAACAAAATTGAATTTGTTTGGCTGGATTTCACAGAAGTCTCAGTTCTAAAAATTGATTAAAGTCATAATTAGCATTTAAGAAAATTTGATATCTAGAAAACAGTTACCTTGAGGTTAGGCCCAGTGGCTCACGCCTGTAATCCCAGCACTTTGGGAGGCTGAGGTGGGCAGATCACTTCAGGTCAGGAGTTCGAGACCAGCCTGACCAACCTGGTGAAACCCCATCTCTACTAAAAATACAAAATTAGCCAGGCGTGGTGGTGGGTGTCTGTAATCCCAGCTACTCAGGAAGCTGAGGCACAAGAACAGCTTGAACTCGGGAGGCGGAGGTTGCAGTGAGCCGAGATCACACCACTGCACTCCAGCCGGGGTGACAGAGTGAGACTCCGTCTCAAAAACGAAACAAAACAAAAAACCCAAGAAATAGTTACCTTGATTCTACAGAACCAATGCAACAGACAGCTATTATTATAGAAAATTATTATTGAATATTAACTAGCTATGTTTTATCTTCTTGAGAAATCGTATAATAGTGAAAATGGCTTTCTGTGTTAGCATTTTCAACAAACTCATAAAAGAAACATGGCTTTGGAGAAATACTACAAAGTTATTTTACTTAGATCACAAGGTACATACTTTGAGCTAGTAAATAGACCACTCTAAAATGTGAAGTGTTAGGTTTTTTTTTTTTTTTTGAGACGGAGTTTCGCTCTTGTTGCCCAGGCTGGAGTGCAATGGTGTGATCTCAGCTTACTGCAACCTCCGCCTTCCAGGTTCAAGCAATTCTCCTGCCTGAGCCTCCCGAGTAGCTGGGATTACAGGCATGTGCCACCACACCTAATTTTGTATTTTTAGTAGAGACAGGGTTTCTCGATGTTGGTCAGACTGGTCTCGAACTCCCGACCTCAGGCGATCCACCCGGTTCGGCCTCCCAAAGTACTGGGATTACAGGCGTGAGCCACAGTGCCCAGCCGAAGCATTAGTTTGAAATAATCACCTGAATAATATAATAAAATCTAGAGCTGTGAGAGTTAAGAGAAGGTTTACCCAAGGTGAAGTAAGAGATAAAGTGATATACCTTCTGTCGATTTCACATTACAGGAACAAGCTCTCCTCACACCCACATACCCACACCCACACCATTCTTCACTTTTCAGTAAGATTAGAGTGGCAATACTGAAGAGTTATTAACTACAAATTTGTACAGTGCTTTTAAAAAGCCCATAAAAGACAAATTCATCATACTAAAATGTTTCTAACAGATGTGACAACTACATCTGTTGTAGTGACTAATTAAATTGGTTAGAAAAAAATTATTTTTAAAACTTGGCATAGTCAAATTAGTTCAAAGCTGATTTAAAATAACATTCTGAGAACTGAATGCACACCAGTAGGTTGTCTCTGTCTTACGACTAAGCAAAAGACAACTAATTATTGGGCCACAGAGAAGAGTGAATATAAGGAAAAACAAGAGAAAGACTAGCTGACAGCAATCTCTTGCTGATCGGCTGAAAACAGAGGTTCATTTGGATTTTTTTGGTAGTAGGTCTATGAACAGCATTATTAACTCCTACTTCCTTAATGATTAGTAGCAACCAGAATCACATTTGCAATAAATAAGATTTATTCATAAGTTTACACATTAACAGAGCAAATAATGTGAGAAAAATATCAAAGAAAATGTCCCAAAGGGACTAAAGATTTCTTAGGCTTAAATATCATGCTGAATTGTTAATGAATAATTAATTTACTCAGCTAAGTATTAGAGCAAAAGGAGCCTGGCCAAGGGAAATGAAAGAAACATGTGCTTAGGGATTTATTAGAAAGTACCTCCGCAAAACCAGGCTCAGTGGCTCACACCTGTAATCCCAGCACTTTGGGAGGCTGGGGAGGGTGGATGGCCTGAGCTCAGGAGTTTGAGACCTGCCTGGGCAACATGGTAAAACCCTGTCTTTTAGCAAGGTGTGACACACACCTGTGGTCCCAGCAACTTGGGAGGCTGAGGTGGGAGGACTATTTGAGGCCAGAAGGTCAAGACTTCAGTGAGATGTGATTGCATCACTGCACTCCAGCCTGGGAGACAGAGTGAGACCCTGTCTCAAGAAAAAAAAAAGAAAAAAAGGGGCCAGGCACAGTGACTCACGCCTGTAATTCCAGCACTTTGGGAGGCCAAGGTGGGCGGATCATTTGAGGTCCAGAGTGCAAGACCAGCTTGGCCAAAATACTAAAAATGCAAAAATTAGCCGGGTGCAGTGGTTCGCGTCTGTAATCCCAGCTACTCGGGAGACTGAGACAGGAGAATCGCTTGAACCTGGGAGGGAGAGGTTGTAATGAGCCAAGATTGCGCCACTGCACTTTGGCCTGGGCTACAGAGCGAAGGTCCGTCTCAAAATAAATAAATAAATAAATAAATAAAGAATGTTGCTTTATCTTATTCTGACTTATTGGTAAATACTGCCCAAAAAAGCTGTGAATTGGGGAATTCTCCTCAGAGAAATATATATTTTTTTCTTTTTTTTTGAGATAAGAGTTTTGCTCTTGTCGCCCAGGCTGGAGTGCGATGGCACAATCTCGGCTCACTGCAACCTCCGCCACCCAGGCGGAGCAATTCTCCTGCCTCAGCCTCCCGAGTAGCTGGAACTACAGGCCCGCGCAATCATGCCTGGCTAATTTTTTGTATTTTTAGTAGAGATGGAGTTTTTCCCATGTTGAACAGGCTGGTCTTGAACTCCTGACCTCAGGTGATCCTCCCACCTCAGCCTCCCAAAGTGTTGGGATTACAGGTGTGAGCCACTGCACCCAGCCACTAATTATTACTTTCAAAACAGATTTCTTGCTGGGTGCGGTGAGAGGCTGAGGAAGGTGGATCAACTAAGGTCAGAAGTTTGAGACCAGCCTGGCCAACATGGTGAAACTCCATCTCCACCAAAAATACAAAAATTAGCCAGGCATGGTGGTACGTGCCTGCAATCCCAGCTACTTGGGAAGCTGAGGCAGGAGAATCACTTAAACCTGGGAAGTGGAGGTTGCCGAGATCGTGTCACTGCACTCCAGCCTGGGTGACGGGAAGACTCCACCTCAAAAAAAGAAAAAAAAAAAGGTAATAATTAGAAAGAGGGACACTTCTAAGACGTTTTCTGTAGATACCCAATCTTAAATTTATACCAGCGCTTAAAACACTAAAGTATACCAAAAGCTCAAAGTAAAAATCATTTTTCTGGCGGGGCGAGGGGGCTTATGCCTGTAATCCCAGCACTTAGGGAGACTGAGGCGGGCAGATCACCTGAGATCAGGAGTTCAAGACCAGCCTGGCCAACACAATAAAACCCCATCTCTACTAAAAATACAAAAAATTAGCCAAGCGTGGTGGCAGGCGCCTGTAATCCCAGCTACTCTGGAGGCTGAGGCAGAAGAATCACTTTAACCCGGGAGGCAGAGGTTGCCGTGAGCCAAGATCGCACCATTGCACTCCAGCCTGGGCAACAAGAGCGAAATTTTGTGTCCAAAAAAAAAAAAATCATTTTACTTTCTTTACCATGTTCATTATATATCTCTAAAACTTGGCTAAAGAAAAGGTGAATTTGGGAATTGTGGTTTCTTTATTCTTTAGGGGGAAATGGAGGCAGATCCTTAAAACAAACCAAATGAAGGGGATATCTAGGATCATCACTGAATATAAGACCACAGTTAACACAATGCAATTTGGAAAACTGGCAGAAACGGGGTGCTGTGGTGGTTACAGTACATATTTTATTATTTATTTTTTGTAGAGACGGGGTCTTGCTCTTGCTTAGGATGGAGTGCAGTGGCATGATTATAGCTCAGTGCAACCTCAAACTCCTGGGTTCAAATGATCCTCTTACCTCAGGCTCCCGTGTAGCTGGGACTACAGGCATGCCATTATGCCCAGCTAATTTTTTTTTTGGTAGAGATGAGTCTTGAGCTCCTGGACCCAAGTGATCCTTCTGGCCTCAAGTGATCCTCCTGCCTCAGCCTCCCAAAGCGCTGGGATTACAGGCATGAACCATCGCGCCCAGCAGTATGTATTTTTGATTACAGTTCAGGTGTACCCTGACTGCTTAATAGAAATGAATGTCTCATCTTTTGTTTTCCATTTCTAATCATAAATAAAGACAAAAAATACTTTGACATTGAGTGAAGATGCTAAGATCCCAACTACAACTCTCCAAAACAGTACAAAGGCAGCAAACATAATAAACCACTTTTCTGGTCTGTACCAGGGGTCCTCAAACTATAAGCAGCAGGCCAAATCTCACCCCCTCTTTTTCTTTTTTTTGAGACGGAATCTTGCTCTTTCACCCAGGCTGGAGTGCAGTGGTGCAATTTTGGCTCACTGCAATGTCTGCCTCCCAGGTTCAGGCGGTTCTCAGTCTCCCGAATAGCTGAGATTATAGGCGTGCGCCACCATACCTGGCTAATTTTTGTATTTTAGTAGAGACAGGGTTTCACCATGTTGGCTAAACTGGTCTCAAACTCCTGACCTTAAAAGATCTGCCCATCTTGGCCTCCCAAAGTGCTGGGATTACAGGCGTGAACCACTGCACCCAGCCACCCTCTCCTTATTTTTGTATTGCTATGAGCTAAGAATGGTATTTACATTTTAAAATGGTTAGGAAACTAATAGAATAATATTTAGTAATATGTAAAATTATACAAAATTTAAATTTCAGTGTCCATAAATAAAGTTTGATTGGAGCATAATCACATTCATTTTATGTGTTATCTATACTACTTTCACTCTACAATGGCAAAGCTGAGTGGTTGTGACAGACCATATAGCCTGCAAAGCCTAAAATATTTATTATTTGGCACTTTACAGAAAAAGTTTGCCTACTCCTGATACTCCAAATATATCAAAACCCATAAGAGTTTGATATAGTTGATGTTTCTATATCACGTAAAACACAAGAAAAAGTGTCAAATTGCTCTCTGCAATGTATTTTAGATAAACATAAATGTTCCCTTTATGATATCACACTTATCCGAGATGACTTTATTTATACAGATGTGTACCCTATTCTTAGTAATATGTTCTAGAGTGAGAATAGCTGATTATTACCTGTGGTAAATACATAAGAGCTTTTTTTTTTTGAGATGGGGTCTTGCTATGTTGCCCAGGCTGGACTGGAATTCCCAGGCTCAAGTGATCCTCCTGCCTCAGCCTCCCGAGTAGCTGGGAGTACAGGCTTGTGCCACCAAGGCCAGCTGGATAAGAGCTTTTAACTGAACCAAGTTATAAGACATTAACAATAGAAACTGACACCTACCATAAGGGTATACTAGATTCCTTGAATAAACAAGGGACCATACTACAGGATTAACAAGAGAGACAGTGGCTTCTGGGCTGGATACAGGCTTTCTGGATTACCTGCATATAATGATTGGGCATAAGGTGATTAATTTGGCACAAATTTATGTGCCAGTACAAGAGATTCTATGTGAAAAGTTATTTATCCATCGCCATCTGTGATTAATCATTTAATTCAGTGAAACAAATATTATTTGTTATATTCAAGGCAATGTGGTAAATGGGATACAAAGGTTATAGATTGGCAAAATCAAGGCCTATTTTTATTTAAAATTTTTTTAGAGACAGTGTCATGCTGTGTCGCCCAGGCTGGAAAGAAGTTGTGTGATCATGGCTCACTGCAGCCTTGAGCTCCCGGGCTCAAGCAATCCTCCTGCCTCAACCTCTTCAGTAAGTGGGACTACAGGCATGAGCCACCGTGCTTGGCCTAAAGAGCCTCTTACCTCTGAGAATCTCATAGTTTTGAGGAGAAAGGCACAAAAGAGATGTATTAACAACACTTCAAATATTTAGTATCACTTTTTCTGGTGGGGTATAAATCATAATCAGAATGTTAAGCAGAAAGTACATTTCCATAATTTTATCATCACACTGGTATAAATTGAATCACTTGGGGACAACTCCAGTATGTAAAGGTTACTCAGACTGTCACAGAAGGAAAGCAAACTTAGAATGCAGGCTTTGGTAGTGTGCTTCCTCATAATATAACACTGATACTATCTTGTCAACAGATTCTGGGCTACATGAAACTCTCAAAGCTAGAAAACTATCCCACCTCTACTCTTTTATCTAAAAAAATTCCAAAGCCTATGTTATCTATGAAGAAGCTGGGACAGCCAGAAATTTCAAAATTTTTTGGAGAGAGAATGTCAATTTATAGGGACATAAAGCGGAATAATCCACAGTGGGCAACACAGCCAGAAAGAAAAAGCTGTTAAAACAAGGAAAGTTAGAAAAGAAGAAAGGAGGATGACATGCTAGGAGGAAGACTGGAATAGATCTGAATAGCAGATGGTAACTTGTCTGAGGGTAAGAATAGTGACTAGTTTCAACATGAAGGTTACCTTTAAGTATGTGAAGAAGTAATGTGGAAAAAGATAGAAAATTCTTTAAAATGCCTCTGTTCAGGATCAGTGAGTGAAAGCTACAGGGAAACAGATTTTCACTTAATATATGAATGATTTATATACAAACTCAGAGCTGTCCAAAGATGTAATATGTTATCTCAGGAGATATTGAAACAAAGACTGCAAGACTGGCCTCCAAATCTCTAAATGATATTGCAGAGAAGAGTCAAGCACTGGAAGAGAGAGGAATTGAATTAGGATCCTATCCAATCCCTAAAATTCTGATAATGCTGACTCTTTGCATCCTTGTAATATATAATAGAGTACTTTGCTGGTGGGTGACAAATAAAATAAATAAATAAAATGAATGGTGGCCATGTTATCCCCTTAAATATTTTTCTATGTGTTTTACTGAGATAGGATCTTATAAATATGAAGACTTTTCTTTGAAGAGGTAGTAGATAAGAAAATGAGAGGCTCACCTGCCTTTGTTGATTTTGAGACAAGAAAAGATAGTTGAGACTCTATGCCTTCCCCTACCTTTCAATCTTTCAAATGTCAGAGTTATTCTATCATTTACCCAAAACAGGATTCTATGTTAAAGGGTAAGACACTGCTGCCTTCTAGGATTTTTCTTTTTTTTTGAGACAGAGTCTTGCTCTGTTGCCCAGGCTGGAGTACAGTGGCGCGATCTCAGCTCACTGCAACCTCCACCTCCTGGGTTCAAGCGATTCTCCTGCCTCAGCCTCCTGAGGAGCTGGGATTACAGATGGCTGACACCACACTCAACTAATTTTTGTATTTTTAGTAGAGATAGGGTTTCACCATGTTAGCCAGGCTGGTCTTGAACTCCTGACCTCAGGAGATCTGCCCACCTCGGCCTTCCGAGTGCTGGGATTACAGGCATGAGCCACCACACCTGGCCTAGGATTTCAATCACGAAAGATTTTTTTTTTTTTTTTTTTTTTTTGAGACGGAGTCTCGCTCTGTCGCCCAGGCTGGAGTGCAGTGGCGTGATCTCGGCTCACTGCAAGCTCCGCCTCCCAGGTTCATGTCATTCTCCTGCCTCAGCCTCCTGAGTAGCTGGGACTACAGGTGCCCATCACCACGCCCAGCTAATTTTTGTATTTTTAGTAGAGACGGAGTTTCACCATGTTAGCCAGGATGGTCTCGATCTCCTGACCTTGTGATCCGCCCACCTCAGCCTACCAAAGTGCTGGGATTATAGGCGTGAGCCACCGCGCCTGGACACACAAAAGATTTTTAAAATTCCTAAAGTGTGTTTTCTCCACAATGTTATCTATACATTTAGTTAGGCTATTATTCAAGTTATTTGGCTTTTAGCCTGCATTTCTGATATGTGGGAATAAACTACTTTATCTTCCTTTTGTCTTTCAAGTTCTAGGATGATAGGAGTTTTGTTTACCAAAAGGAATCCTCCATGAATTTATAATTGTTGATCATAGCCACTGCTCTTCCTCTAGCCTAACTTTGTATGGCTTCCTAACTCTAATCCCATACCTTCTTAACCATTTCAGGTATGCTTTCATAGGTCTGCACCAATGTGTTTCTTTTTGTGTCATATTCTGCTGCAGTAAAAGGAGATACTAAGGCATGAGGAGTAACAGCTTCAGAAATGAGAGTGGCCTATTAATACTACCCACTAAAGTGTAGAGGAAGCAGATATGGTAATGCCACATGCCACACAAAACAGATTAAGAATAAGAAGTTGTTGTAGTTTGTAGTACCAATATTACAAACGGTGTAATTTGAGTATATGAAAAAAAAGTGAAGTTTCTATGTATAATAAAAACAATATAATAGTCTTTTTCAAAGCTGCAGAGAATGCTATAGTTTGGGATTTTATAATTCCTGTGAAGAGGAATATAAGGGAAGGCAACTCTGTCAACAAATTTTGTATGTCTTTACTGTATTCAAAACCCTTGCCGAAAAAATAAAAGCAACGAGACCATGTCTCATATTAATTTTGCCCTATTTTCCTTTTGTAAATACATGATCACTGGGTAAAGCACAAGTGTAATTTCTGCTCCATAATACCTTCTTAAAATTAATTAGATCTCTAATGCCTCATGTGTCCTATAGGCTTATCTATAGGAAGTACTACAGGCTTATCTATAAGAAGTATTACAGAAGTGACTTAGGAAACTAGGAGAAAGTGAATTGGGTTATTATATCCAAAGAAGTTTCAGAGTAAAATTTATAATATTTAATAGAAAGAAATGTACCAGGTCCTAGGATGCCAACTGGAAATCTATTCCATGTATAATATCCAGTCTAATCTTAATCAACAGAGTCAGCATCTTTTCCCTTCAAAACTCTTACTGAAGATGTAAATAAGTAGAAAACTTGACCCATGCAAACAATTCCCTTCATATTGCAAGTGTTAGCATGAAAGAAACTGGCTGAAAGAGAGGCCCAAAATATAGATGCTTGGTTTATTTTCAAGTATGATCCACTCTAATCATACCATTTGGATAAGATGAATTTATTAAGAGAAGGATAAATTTGGAAAATTAGTAAAGTGGTCAAATATCAATAAGGAGTAGATGGAAATAAACAGCTATTTAACGACTTACTTTCAAAATAAAAAGAAGTTAATGTATGTTTGTGTGTTTTTAAATTTTCATCTTCCCAGCTCCCAAAAGACCAAGAATTGAACGACAACCAGGGTCTCTGGTTCCTGGAATTTATTACGTATTCATTCTCATGAAGTAGGTTTGTCTCCACATTACTAGGTGGAAATCTGGGCACCAAGTAGTTAAGTGAACCTCTCAGAGTCACCCTAGAAATGAATAATGACAAAACCAAAGCAAAAACCCAAAATATTATACTGGTCTGTATTGATACCTTTACTCCAAATTATTTTTTATTTATCAGCTTGCCATTAAGAAGCTGAATCAGGGTAACACCAATATGTATTAGAATTTGCCTCTGGTACTGAAAATGAAGGAAGGAAACCAAGACTATTTACACTTTTTTTTTTTTTTGAGACAGAGTCTCACTCTGTCACCCAGGCTGGAGTGCAGTGGTGTGATCTTGGCTCACCGCAACCTCTGCCTCCCGGGTTCAAGCGATTCTCCTGCCTCAGCCTCCCAAGTAGCTCGGATTACAGGTGTGTGCCACCATGCCCAGCTAATTTTTGTATTTTTAGTATAGGTGGGGTTTCACCATGTTGCACAGGCTGGTCTCGAATTCCTGACCTCAGGTGATCTGCCCGCCTCAGCCTCCCAAAGTGCTGGGATTACAGGTGTTAGCCACCACGCCCAGCCCATTTACGCTTTATGTTGCAAATATTGGCAGTGTTACCTTTAGGTAATACAAAGCTGGAATGCCCAATATTTTTCCTCTGATAATTGTGATGGTATCTTTTGAGTCTGCATTGGTCAGCTTCATCCAATACAAGGGCTTGGCCATTCTCCTCTTAATCATTCTTACCCTATTGATAGAAGAAATGGCCTCTCCTTTGACTCTCAATAAAGATCTCCGAGGACTCTTGCTGCATTTCAGAAAACTGAAAAGTATCATTGGCTTAGACTTTTAATGGACTTGGAATAACTCCAATACAAAGAGAAACAAAATTCAGGGTGAAGTTTACAATAGTAATTAATAAAAAGCTGTGTATAAGGATGAAAACTGGAAATTCAGGAATTATAATCTGAAACAGTTACAAAAGTATAAATAAAGTTCTGATTATTTCCTTTTAATTCCTTAAAAAAAGATTTAAAATAATCTAACCAATTCTATAGCCCAATTTGTTATTTCATTAAGGGAAACTCTTGTATCTTTATTTCCCAGATAAAAGAGAGTACTTATGATTATTACTTTCTGTGGTAGAGAACAGCTTTGTAATATTTCAGGTCCCTCTTATTATGAGTGAATCAATAAATATGCTTATTTACAAAATATATATTATAAATAGACATAGCCTGTGACATAAAAGATATATACGCACACCAAATTTTAAATTTTAACCTGGTCCTTGCTTCTTTTTCCATTTCTTGGGAAAGCCTATAATGACAGCGTAGCAGTTTTCAGGAAATAACAGATAATTATTTCTACATGTCTCCAGAGACAAGAGAACAATATTGGTAGATGTTGAAGGACAAAAGATTCTTGTCTTTATGGTTCTCTTTTTTTGCTCTAAGAGGCCATCTTCTCAAAAACAAAAAGTCTTGTTTAGAAGTTTCATCAACTGAAAAGCATTGAGAAGTAAAACAAAGTATAATAATCTTAGTTTGATAACCCTATAAACTCAGATTTCAAAACAAATATTTGAGACATTAACCAAATCATCCATATTGGTACATTCAAGTGCCATAAAAAGCAAGCTACATGCAAGGTTTCTTCAATATTGAGGTAAAAAATAACAGGTTAGGCATGTGAGTTGTGTCCTGAAGAGAGACAGAGTGCTCACATTTACTTCAGGTAAGTCTTAGAAGTCAACATGCAAACAGAGGACACATACTTGTCACAAGTGAACTTGAGGTCACAAAGCCATTGATTAAAAACAATTGATTTCAACACAAGTGCACGAACAAACAGGTCTGAAGTATATCAGGAAAACAAAGTATATCAATATATATTTTAAGCTTAGCAATGGCTAACTATTGCTGTTAGCAATATAATTAGTAAAGCCATAAAGAAGTAACACAGTATCTTAATTCAGAGAAGGGTTTATGTACAGATCTTGAGTAAATCTGTGTTCCAGACTTTTAAGGATAGGTAGAGTAGTTTGAGAATTTCAGTCCTGGCTGGAGGCTAAGGGGCACCAGCACCATTTTCCTTAAACCATATCAACACTCTACTTATGAAAAGATGGCATTTAATCTTTGAAGATCTCTTCTATACACCAGGCAGGAAAAAGTTGTCTGTCCCTGTACAGCTCAGAAATACTCATAAAAAGGCCACAGAAGTCAAAAGCCCTTTTCCAGAAAAGACTTTTGTTTATACTGGTTTGATATCCTAAGAAAAGGAGTGGTTATGGATTTGTAGATTAAAACGTTATCATTTTAAGGCTTCTGAAAGGTTAGCGAGTTGAAATTTTTTCTTAAACTATGAAGCCCATGCCAAACAAATGACTATAGAGGATTAGGAAAATATTCCATCAAATGTATCTAGAGAGTATCCTGGTTTGTGTGAGATATTGGATATGAAGACATAACAATAGTAAACAGTAAACATGCAGGATAAAAGAGTTAAAGCTTTTGGGAAGATTACCAACCTGCCATATGCTTAATTCTGATTTGTTTAAATTTGTTAAACTTCAATGCAGAAAAGCTGGCTTTGGGCAGTCCATTGCTACTCCTTTGTACCCCACAATACATACTCTACAAAGAGTAACATTTGACAGAAAAATGATCACAAGAGCTCCCCTAGGATAGTGAACTATCAAGATCAGAGGGCATCATACAGCAATAACACAGTTGAAGCCAAGGACAGAAGTTCAATGGTCTTGACATTTCAGATGAGCACCCTGTTTTCTGATCACAGAAAGACCAACCACCAAACAGCCAACACAAGGATCACGAGAAAAGACATCATGAAAGGAATACGAAGAGATGGAAAAGTACTAAAGTAGAGGTGGCACTTTTTGAGAGACTTGTGATCCTCAGGGATTGGAATAGAAACCTTGGGAAGAATTTCTTCATTTTCTTGCTGGGGCAAGCCTCTTTCAGTAGATCTTTCTTGCCTTTTAATTTTCTCTTCATCCTGTACTAACAGAGCACGTTCCTGTGTCTGCTTTCACAGTAGAAGATCAAGAAAGACAGAATAAGATGAACAAAATGACAGATGGAAAATGCTCAAAAATGATACTTGGGGATGTGCAAAGGATTTGGAAATATCTTTTAGACACTCTTCATTTTAGCTTTACTTTATTTTGGCAATTTATCCTGGCAAAGTTTCTGTAACACAATAGGGTGCTCAATAGATACCTTTTTGAGTGAATGAACATTAGAACGGAAAGTTCAAGGAATCACTGGCTTTCCCCTTGCTATGTTATTTATTCTTCCTTTGAGGATATTCACATATGAATTTTAGGTCATTTTCTATTACTTTGGTGCTGCCAATCACTAATTGGGCAATGCCAATAATGAAGCATTCTCCTTGCCATCATAAAAGTTATTTTTTGCTGAGCGCAGTGGCTCACGCCTGTAATTCCAGCACTTTGGGAGGCTGAGGTGGGCGGATCACGAGGTCAGGAGTTTGAGACCAGCCTGGCCAACATGGTGAAACCCCATCTCTACTAAAAATACAAAAATTAGCTGGGCGTGGTGGCACATGCCTGTTATCCTAGCTACTCAGGAGGCTGAGGCCGGAGAATTGCTTGAACCCGGGAGGCAGAGGTTGCAGTGAGCTGAGATCGCGCCACTGCACTCCAGCCTGGGGGACAGAGCAACAGTCTGTCTCAGACAAAAAAAAAAAAGTTACTTTTATTACAAATATAATGGCAGAATATAAAAAGTAATCCTTATATCTCTTCATATAGACTTTAAAAACAACAGTTTTAAAAGCAACAGTTCATTCAGTATAGCAATTAGTTTTTGCTCCAGAAATAAAAAATCTTAATCTTATACATTTTAAAGATTGCAAAAGAAAAACAAAAAGTATAAAAGTTTATAATGTCCCTCCAAGGTTCACCAAAACAAATAAATAATAATGACCATCATGAAGGTTTATACATTACTTTAAGCAAATGCTTTAGACACTTTTAAAGAAAGTTTTTTCTCCCCAATTGTCCAATTGAGAAGTTTTTATTCCCCCTGCAATTTCTGTACTCTGCTATCCATCGTCAAGACAGATGTTATCTATGAAAGGAAAAACTTGGCTCTAAGTTCTCTCAGTTGAGCTAGCCTTCTCTGATCAGTTTGGAAGTTCAACACTGGTTCTTTGCACACCCCTAAGTGATATGTATCAGGGAGAAAGTAGCTAGGGGACTGGTCAGCAAAAAAGAAAAAAAGGAAAAGAAAGGATGCAAAATTACGATGATTTTTGAAAGAAAATAAAGTGGGAGAAGAAAGACAACATAAAAAGAATAGGGTATAATTAAATTCATTTTCTATCTGAATACATATTTATATCTTCATGCAGCTTTTCAACCAGCCATGCGCCGAAATAAGCAAATCGAAAGCTGCAAAAGCTGCAGCAGTGGAAGTGTTATGTGTTAGGCCGAAAGGCTGTGGGTGTGAATTTACTAGTATAGCCAAAAGAAAAAAAGGTATTCAGCAGCTGTTGTTCAGTTCTGGGGGGATTATCTGCTTAGTGCCATGACAAGAGCAAATTCCGATTGAGAAGCACAAGTCATAACAGCAGCTTTACCTCTGGCCCACCAACCTTTCTTTCCGAGGGTAGGATAGAAGTTTTCTTCACCTGGTCATACACAAATTATATAAAATTCAGTTGCCTTGCAATGCAACAACAATACCGTCAAAGGTGGAAGAGGTATCCCCAGAGAATGGAAATAGTATCCCAATTGTTAAAGAAAAAGTAAGATATGCCAGAAAGTAGAATTACCCAATATTAAAGGTCACCATAATACAGTGCTTATTTATTCCACTATTCATTTACAGGGGTAATAGCATAGAGCTAAAATTGTTCAAGTACTCCCATGGATATCGTTTAGTTTATAAAAAGTTATTTCTTTAAAGTACACAGAATGACATCACCATTCCCAAAACCAACCCTGAGAAGATTTCTGAAAGGTTTCTATTAAAAGATGTAAGATATTTCCTGGAAATGGAGACTAATTCAAATTTACCCAGCCTCATCCAAGAGAGGACCAAGTTACTTTTTCAAAGTAGTCGAGTATCTTTTATTACTTGCACAGAGTCAAAAAGAAAACTTCTAGAAAATACGCAGTTATAGTTTGCAGATAGGGTTAACTGGGTGAAATAGCGACAAGGCATTTTCTTATGGAGTCACAGACTTACAGAATTTTAGAGTTAACAGGGACCTTAAAGATCATCTACTCCATAAACTAAGGCCCAATATGATAAATTACTTGTTCAGAATTGTTCATTTAGGCTTTGACTAGCCAGACCCTCTAAATCAAATCAAGCCACAACCAGAACTACTAGACCCTTTATGACTCTTATTACTTACAGATACATCAAAATTAAGTATCCTACTGACACTGAAAACAGTGGTCTTGCCTAGAAAGCAGAGTTATTGTCTCAGTTCAGGATACGTGCTCTAGATTTAGAACACAAAACTAACGTCCATTTATATCAGAAAATGGAGGCTGAGAGGACAGTGAGTAGGAAACAATAGCGTCCTGTCATCCCTGGTAACTCTATTTAGCTGCCCATTACTCAGTTATTCTCCAGCCTTATTTGTGAAACTGTTCAGCTCTGTTTGGAGAACTGTTAGCCAATTTTAGCCACACTTTGAAAAATACAAAAAGTACCCTTTGTGAACCAATTTTTTTTTTTTTTTTTAAGACGGAGTCTTGCCGTTGCCCAGGGTGGAGTGCAGTGGCGCGATCTCGGCCCACTGCAATCTCTGCCTCCTGGGTTCAAGCGATTCTCCTGCCTCAGCCTCCCAAGTAGCTGAGATTACAGGCGCATGCCACCATGCCTGGCTTTTTTTTTTTTTTTTTTTTTGAGACAGAGTCTCGCTCTGTCGCCCAGGCTGGAGGGCAGTGGCGCGATCTCGGCTCACTGCAAGCTCCGCCTCCCAGGTTTAGGCCATTCTCCTGCCTCAGCCTCCCAAGTAGCTGGGACTACAGGTGCCCGCCACCACACCTGGCTAATTTTTTGTTTTTTAGTAGAGACGGGGTTTCACTGTGTTAGCTAGGATGGTCTCGATCTCCTGACCTCGTGATCCACCCGCCTCGGCCTCCCAAAGTGCTGGGATTACAGGTGTGAGCCACCGCGCCCGGCCCCGGCTAATTTTTTTGTATTTTTAGTAGAGATGGGGTTTCGCCATGTTGGCCAGGCTGGTCTCAAACTCCTGACCTCAAGTGATCAGCCCGCCTCAGCCTCCCAAAGTGCTAGGACCATAGGTGTGAGCCACCAAGCCCGGCCTGTGAACCAACTTTTATCACCTTCTCCAGTTCCAGAAACTAAATAATAATTTAGTTTACCATAAATTCTGAAAATTAAAAAAAAAAAAGTTTTAGCTGGGCACAGTGGCTCATGCCTGTAATCTCAGCACTTTGGGAGGCTGAGGCAGGTGGATCGCCTGAGGTCAGGAGTTTGAGACCACCCTGGCCAACGTAGTGAAACCCCATCTCTAATAAAAATATAAAAAATTAGCTGGGCGTGGCGGCAGGCGCCTGTAATCTCAGCTACTAGGGAGGCTGAGGCAGGAGAATTGCTTGAAGCCAGGAGGTGGAGGTTGCAGAGAGCCAAGATCGTGCCATTGCACTCCAGCCTTGGCAACAAGAGTGAAACTCCATCTCAAAGAAAGCGAAAAAAAAAGTTTTAAAATTATTAAGACATCACTTTACTTTTTTTAACTAGAATTGCTATTGTTTTGGGGGAAAAACAAGCACATAATTTTTAAATCATAATCACTTATTGAGTCATTGTGACTATATAAATATTTCACTTGTACTGACTAAAGATAAAAACTTTTGGGGTATATGTTCATGGTAACTTTCAAGATATTTTCATTAAATGTTTAATAGATTCATTTATTCAGATGTAGGATTTCTTTTTTTTCTTTTTTTTTGAGACAGAGTCTCACTCTGTTGCCCAGTCTGGAGTGCAGTGGTGTGATCTCGGCTCACTGCAATCTCCGCCTCCCAGGTTCAAGTGATTCTCCTACCTCAGCCTCCTGAGTAGCTGGGATTACAGGCATGTGCCACCATGCCCGGCTAATTTTTGTATTTTTAGTAGAGATGGGGTTTCACCATGCTGGCCAGGCTGGTCTCGAACTCCTGACCTTGTGATCCGCCCACCTCAGCCTCCCAAAGTGCTGGGATTACAGGCGTGAGCCACCGCGCCCGGCCCAGATGTAGGATTTCTAAAATAGGTAATGACAATAACAGAAAAACAAGAGCCCCTGAAAGGTATCTCTGACCTCTAATTGTGACTATCTTACAAAACAGTGTATTAAAAGTTTAATATTACTCATAAAGATAAAATAAATCATTTTTCTTTTCCCCCTTTTTTTTTTTTTTTTTTTTTTTTTGAGACAGGGTCTCACTCTGTCACCCAGGCTGTAGTGCAGTGGTGCAATCATGGCTCACTGCAGCCTTGGTCTCCTGGCTCAAGCAATCCTCCTGTTTCAGCCCCCTGAGTAGCTGGACTACACAGGTGCACACCACTATACCTGACTAATTTTTGTAGAGATGGGGTTTTGCCATGTTGCCCAGGCTGGTCTTAAACTCCTGGACTCAAGTGATCTGCCTGTCTTGGCCTCCCAAAGTGCTGGGATTACAGGCATGAGCCATGTGCCCAGCCCATAGTTTTTCTAAAATTGAAATACAATCATTAATATTTGGAGTTCTGAATTCTCTCGCTTAGGGGCCTCCTTGGTTTACTATATAATTGTGGGGAACCAGTCCAGATATTTCTAAGTTGTGCAAATGTTCAAATAAAGCTTTTTAAAAAGACTAATGTCTTTCCTATTTTGACCTTCCTAAATTTAGTAAACTTTCTAGTCCCTGAAGGCACAGTTTGAATACAAATAAACCTCTACTGGCTTATGGTCAGTTTATAAATATACATTAGCCAGAAGCATGTAGCTGCAGAGACAGTTCTCAGAGGCTAATCATCTACTGGTGGCTCCAAATAGCTCCCATAATTGCACTTAAGTCAGTAGCCTACCTGACTTAAAAAAAATAAATATTTGATTACAAATGCCTTAAAGCAGCAATGAATATAGTGAGGCACCAAATCCAAATTTCAGCTCTAAGCTTTCTCTCAGATACAGAATATTAATACATAAAAACATTTATTCCCTCCATTTTCACAATTGGCCATGTGGACAAAGTACTCACTCCTTCTCCTGTGGGGATTTGCCCATTGATGTTAAGAGTTCGGAAGGGCGAGTGAGTGGATAAGCGTTTATCCCATTCACTAGGCCGTGGTTCTGGTACAGACTCCATGAAGTTCTTTTTCAGCTCACTGATGCTGGCATGATGTTTTTTGATCTCCTCTTGACTCTTGTCTAAATCCTACAGTTGAAAGGACAAAGATGCAAAACAATACACAATCAGGACAAAGAACATAACCAAGGGCAACCCGTCAGAGACTGGGCACTGGTAGAAAACACACCACATCCAGGACAGATGTTACTAATCTGCATTCAGATTATAAATATACAACATGGTATATTTGCTTGCCTTTTTTTTCTTTAAATAAAGTGCTTTTCTTAGAAGCTGTGAAGTATCACAACTCCATAGCTGTTAGCAGTTATATAACCCATAAAGAACTCACGCCTTAATTTATGATTCTTCTTCCCATTATGACACAGCAGCAGATCTCTAACTTCTCATCCCAAGAAGGTAGTTCCACAACTCAATTAGCCTCAGCTTGATAAGAAATTATTTTAGGCTCAGCTCAGGAGGATGGAGATAGCAACAGATAAACAAACTGTTTAATGAAGGCATGGTGAAACATACAACTTCCACCATTGGCTGTCTTGTCTTGTTGAGTTGCAAACATACAGTATCCTTCTATTTCTACCTGGAGATGGTTTTACTTCTCTATTACTAGGTGGCTGTTTCTGCTTTTTAAAAAACAAGAATAGCCCTTTTTTGATGTAAGAATTTATTACTGAAATTCCTAGTTAAAGGCTCCAGAGCAGACTGTTACTACCTCTGAAAAATCACTCAGAGGTACATAATAAAATGACTTTTTTTCTTTGTCAATAATATGCACATAAACTAAAAGCCTTAGGCTTTCTAGCTTCTAACAGCTTCACTTCATCACTTAGTACAACTCAAAACAGGGACTTCTTGCAATAACCTTCAAAGGATTGAGAGTGAGTTAACAGGAGTTCACCAAATACCTTATATATTTCCTTGACAATTTAAAATAATTCAACTGTTCCAGCAGATTAATTTTTTTTTAATTTTTGTGGGTATATAGTAGGTATATATCCTAGCAAATTTGAATACTGGGCAACCTGAGGTACAGGCAAGCTATTAAAGGGATATTCCAGGGAGAAATGAATGAAGCTTAGGTTAATAAAGCATGAGTTAGAAATAATATTCAGGTTTATGTAAAAGGAGGTATATAACAACTTTCAAAAAGGGGACTTGGCCAAAAATAGTATGGTAAATATAACTTGAAGACAAAAACTCAAATGTTCTTTGTCCAACAATACTTCAAAAAACCTTAAAAGATCTACGCTTGAGATCAAAACATGTGGGAGCCCATCACTTGATGACTGTAAAAAATTCTGTGTTTATTATATATCAAGGCAGCTTTGTATCCAAGAAAAGCATAATGCTAAATACATCTCCTAATATGCTTGGTGAATTTTGGATTTAGTCTTTCTTTTTTGGCTCTGTAGGAAACAGCTGTATTGGGGTAAAAAATTATAATTCATTTAAATAAAATTTTGCTTAAAAGTTTTTTCTGAGGATAATACAGGTTTTAACTAAATAAAACTTTTTCAAAAGCAATGTCAAAGGGAAAACAGCATAAGAAGAATAATCAGTGAGACGATTTTGATTCTGTAGATATTCATTCAGAAAATTCATTAGTCTATTCTTTTTATTTTTGCAAGACTGAACCATGTATACCTGCTTTGAGATCAAACAGAAAGCTAACTCCAAAAGGGCAATCCTATAGCTATCCCAGAAGAGCATGTTTTGCTTGCTGGGATGAAATGTGAATATATTTTATGAATATGGACTTCACTATGGGGGAAACAACAGTTTGCACTTTTCTTCTGGCTGAAAGCAAGAAAAGCATGTCTAGTAGCTAAAGAAAAGCATGAACAAGCCCATTCAAAGACCCAGTGTTGGACTGAGCAACCAGACCCACCAGGCATGTAAGGTCCTGTGACCCAGCTCCTCACTGGAAATTAAAATCTGTTTGGGCCAAGAACAACCTAATACATTTGGGAGGGTTAAAAGTGTGAATAGAGCAAAACAAAAATAAGCAAGAGATGCTATGTAAAATGATAACTCTCTTAGTTAACCTCTTAATGTAAGAGACTTGTAATTTGCTACTCTTCTTGCCTAGCTTCGGATTGGCTTGGAACCTGGGAAAATAAATGTTTTGGTAAAACCAGTAGCTTCTGAGGGAGCTTTCTCCATCCTTCTTAGCTGGCTTTGTTGAAAACCTGTGGGGGCACAGAGTAAAATTAAGATCTCAAAGGGACCTGTTCCAAATAGAATTTGTCATAGACAACTTGCTACAGGTTCTCTCTGGGAGTTGGAGGAGGAGGCGGTAGATCTAAAAATGAACTCGACCTTATTTGTGCCAGAACAAAGCATTAGTGGGGGCGGGGTAGGAGAAGGGGGAGGAGGGATGCTTAAAAAAAAAAACCTGCTGGAGTGACAGATAACTTGAGAGAACTTCCTTACAGGGGAAAAAACTTCTAAAGAATGATGGCCAAATTACTTTGGCTGTGTTCAGGTTAGACACTTTTTGATGCCTATCACTTCATAATTTTAGCAGCAATCAAACCAAACACTTCATTAAATATAAAATGTTTCAAAAGGCAGTTAGTGGTTTTAATTTCCAAACACACTTTTATTTAGAAATCCCCTCTCATGGCTGTCAATGAAATGCTGAGGGAAAAACACATCACACACAGGGACTTTGTGAGTCTCAGAAGCCATAACACACCTCATGGAACAAATGACAAATATATGATTGGTACTGCAGGTTCCAGTTAAGAGGAAGCACTGAAGACGAACTAGTCAGGAAATATGCATGTTTAGAATTTCAAGATGTTACACTGCCAAATAAAGGAAATCAACTGACCTTCACTATTCTTCCTAGTCTCTGAAGATGGAACTACTCAGGTCTGGTTTCAGATATGGGCTAAAACAAAGAGATCTAGTTGCCAAGTTTGAAATATCTGAGGGTCCAGCCTCGAAAAACTTCATGTTAAATGAGACAAAGATATGTAAAGCACTTGGTATTTCACCCACCACGCAATACATGTTTAATGAAGGCTGGGCATATTTTTTCTCAGAGACTTTATACATAACAAGTACTCAAAATACAGGTATTGACAAGGAATAAGATGAGGTTTAAATAATTATTAGAGGCTATATATTAAGCCAGAGGTCTATCTAGTTTTTAAAGTTTAGGTTGGGTCCAGTGGCTCATGCCTGTAACCCCGGTACTTTGGGAGGCTAAGGCAGAAGGATCACTTGAGTCCAGGAGTTTAAGACCAGCCTGGGCAACATACTGAGATCCTGTCTCTACCAAAAATTTAAAAATTAGCTGGGCATTGTGGCATGCACCCATAGCCCCAGCTACTCAGGAGATTGAGATGGGAGGATTGTTTGAGCCCAGGAGGCTGAGAGTGCAGTAAGCAGTGATTGAGCCACTGCACTCCAGCCTGGGTAACACTGTGAGACCCACCTCAAAAAAAACAAAACAAAAAAAAAAACAAAGGCCAGGCGCAGTGGCTCACGCCTGTAACCCCAGCACTTTGGGAGGCCAAGGCGGGCGAATCACGAGGTCAGGAGATCCAGACCATCCTGGCTAACACAGTGAAACCCCGTCTCTACTAAAAATACAAAAAAATTAGCCAGACATGGTGGCGGGCGCCTGTAGCCCCAGCTACTTGGGAAGTTGAGGCAGCAGAATGGCGTGAACCCGGGAAGCGGAGCTTGCAGTAAGCTGAGATCGCGCCACTACACTCTAGCCTGGCCGACAGAGCGAGACTCTGTCTCAAAAATAAAATAAAATAAAATAAAAATTATATATATATATATGACCAATGTTGAATATAATGGGAAAATAATCTTACAACTCCTATAGCAGACAGCATGTTGCTATTTCAGAGTGCAAAACAGTGTAGTTTAATAGAGTTGGATAGATCCTAACTCACATCTTGGCTTTCCAGTTCTGGGACTATAGGGAAATTACTTAATCTCTTTGAGGTTCAATTTTGTCATCTTTAAAATAACAATCCCATACCCACAGGCCTGTTTTTATGATTAAACCATCTTATAGTAACTACTTATTAAATGCTAGGCTCCCCTCTTTCCTTCTTATATCTTACTTCCCGCCCCTCCCCGACAATTCTTCTGTCATTTTTCTATTATCTCCAATATTTTAAGTCCATTCTGAATTCCCTTCTTTTTCGCACTCTCTTAATTCAGAAAATGAAAGAATAGTGCAAATTTGCATCTTGGGACATATGGAAGTTTATACTCTTGGAAAATTAAAGGAACTTTTAGCAATGGTGTAGAATTTTCTAAAGGTGGGTAAAACAATGGAACCATGAGAGGTAGAGGTAGTCCCAATCATATATTTTTCCAGGTAAGTATGACAGATAGAAACTAAAAAGAATCAGAAGGCGAGATGTTTGCATATCTTCATGTTCACCAACATGCAAAAGCATTTTAAACCTAACGTCCCTTCATGCAATTGCATGCAAAACCAAATGCAGCACAGAATGAAGAAAAGGGGATCAGCAAAGAATGCAGAAGGTTCCAGGCAACCAACTGAAATAAGCTTCAAGTTCATACAAACCTCCAACATTAAATTGCTATGTCTGATATAAATGTTTTCACCATCTAGTCTTTCTCTCTTTTTCTGTGAAAATGAAAGGGGGGAAAAACAGAAAAGCATAAAAAATTAAAATGTTGTTCTTGCGGGAAAAAACTGAAAATTGGCAAACCAAAAAATATTTAAAATTAAATGTCCACAGCGCAGCATATGCCAACATGAAATGGTCAGAGAGTCACACGGACACAGAGAGAACATGATTACCACAAGAAAATGATGACCTTTTTCATGAATGATGAAAGAATGTGATGATGTTATTTAAATAGACAGTGCTCCTGGCTTCATTGGCTTCTTATGTAACAAGCTGTTTTATCTTCATTTTTGAAATTGAACTGTTTGAGGGTTACCTTAAAACATATGACTAAAAAACGCTGAAACTCCACGTATCATGGAGTGAAGAAATGCTTTAAAAACATTATTTAGCTTTTGGGATGTATTTTATACTTAGTGACACTGCAGTATCTAGATCTCTAATTATAAAATCTAATAAAAGATTAGATCTCTTTTATAAAAAAGATCTAAGAAAGATTATCATTTTATACATGATCAGCCAATAAATATACTCAGTTAACTGATTCAAACTGATTCATCCCACTCTATAGATGAAAAGAATGAGGCACAGAGAAGTCGGCTGTACACAGTACTGGGAGTTGCTGCTACAGTGGGTGTTTTTTTGGAGACAGGGTCTTACTCTGTCACCTAGGCTGGAATGTAGTGGTGCAGCTGTGGCTCACAGCAGCCTTAACCTCCTGGACGCAAGTGATCCTCCTGCCTCAGCCTCCCAAGCAGCTGGGACCACAGGAGTGTATCACCATGCCTGGCTAATTTATTTTTATTTTTTGAAGAGATGGGGTCTCCCTATGTTGCCCAGGCTGGTCTTGAACTCCTGGGCTCAAGGGATCCTCTTGCCTTGACCTCCCGAAGTGCTGGGATTACAGGTGTGAGCCATCACAGCCAGCTATGATGGTTTTCATTTTATGATAAATGTATATAAAATATTATCAATTATTCCAAGAATATGATGTCATTGTGAAATAGTTCTTATAAATTTTTAAATACAAAAGATAGGTTTGACTCTCACTGATTATTTCATTTTGCTTAAAAACATATTTTGCTACTGAAAAGTTTAATGAAACTTTTCAACATATAGTACAGGATTATGGTTTCTTCAGTTTATGTAAATATATGTGTATATCTGTCACCCAGGCTGGAGCACGGTGGCACGATCTCAGCTCACTGCAACCTCCACCTCCCAGGTTCAAGTGATTCTCATGCCTCAGCCTCCCAAGTAGCTGGGATTAAAGGCGTGCACCAACACGCCTGGCTAATTTTTGTATTTTTAGTAGAGACGTGGTTTCACCATGTTGGCCAGGCTGGTCTCAAACTCCTGACCCCAAGATCCTCCTGCCTCGGCCTCCCAAAGTGCTGGGATTATAGGTGTGAGCCAATGCTCCTGGCCCATATCCATTATTTGAAAGTATTAACAACTCCTGATTAAAAGAAATCAATGAAAAGAATGGATCACTGTCTTTTTAATGCACTGTAAGTCAGCATGGGTGAAATGGCAATGTAGTTTTGTGAAAGTGAAAAATGGCTAACCTTCCTCATTCTTATCAGATCTTCAGTTTTTTCTGCAAGCTTCTGTTTTGCCATAATTTAAAGAAGAAAGAAAAATGATAAAATGTTGCTCATTGAAGTTTGTTTGAACCTTCATTTTATAATTTTTTTAAGGAAAAGGGAGTAAGGGAGAAGAAAAAAACTGAGGGGGTGGAGGGAAAGAGGAACAAGTGGCCTATTGGCACAAACCTGTGTTTGGTCACCATTTGAGGTGGGTACTGTCACCTCGATGTGGGTTTTTTCCACCTACATTTAAGAAATAAAAGTAGTAAAAACATTTTAGGTTAGTAGGTTTCTATGAATAGTGTTGTTTCCAAATAAGCTGCATCTTTAAGCTGGTTGTGAAATACGCTGATATGTAATCATCATGATGCAGTCTTATGGAGGGTGTTACAGGGAAGGATATTACTCCCAAAAGTCATCTGTGTTTACCATCACATTTTCACGGCTGAAAAGGTAATATGGATATCCAAATTATCAAAAAAGAAAATTAAGTATTCTATTGATGAAGAAAATGTATTTTTATACTTATTTATAAAAAAGTACCCACTAAAAGAATAATTTAGGCTTATTTAATGCAATAGCCCATGTTTTTGTTTTGCCTTTAAAAACTGATCTGGAAGTACTTTAAATAACATTTAAAAACAAATTTACATATGAAGTTATCAACGTATGACATATATGACAGGAAGAAAAAGAAAATCTTTAGTTAAAACACACATGTAATAAACCACATATGACACCAAACTGGTAAACACAAAGGATTTTGTTAGTTGAACAATATACTTAAAGAGGCACTTCATTCTTCAGTTTATTACACAACAAAACATTACAATAAACCCAATTTAAATTGTAACTGACACATGAAATTACTCCCAGGGCTGGCTTATAAACAAGCACATGCAGGATTCAGCTGCAACATTCAACACACTGCAATCTCCTCTAGGGAGGTGGAGTCTATGTGTTTGGTAGAAGGGCAAGATTCATCCTTGATATTAATAGCAGAAAGAGAATAGCTAAGGTCTCCTGCCTAGCTTTGAAATACCTTTAGTAACATCATTTTATACATAGAAAATGGAGCAATTATTTTAAAAAAAACAGACTATTAAGAGGGAGCATAATAGAGGGAGCAATGCCCAAAGCATTGGATATTTTAAATTAAAAAATTGATTATTTTTACTAAGGGCTAAATCACTTTGTATCATTAAGTTCTTTACAGAACCTCATCAATCTGTGGTGTTGATATTCTTTTTAATCACACTAAGCAGCATTACTTTGGAGTATAATGTCATTGTGCTATTTTCCCTAGACTGAGTCTAAAAAACCTAAGAGAGCACCAAAATTAGTGACACTGTCAAGTGTTAAGTTAAGCACACCCCATTACAGCACTTTAACTACCAGGGGTAATTAACGGTTTGGGGTTATTTCTTTTTTTTTTTTTTTTTTTTTTGAGACAGAGTCTCACTCTGTCGCCCAGGCTGGAGTGCAGGTGCGATCTCGGCTCACTGCAAGCTCCACCTCCCGGGTTCACGCCATTCTCTTGCCTCAGCCTCCCAAGTAGCTGGGACTACAGGCGCCCGCCACCATGCCTGGCTAATTTTTTGTATTTTTAGTAGAGACGGGGTTTCACCGTGTTAGCCAGGATGGTCTCGATCTCCTGACCTTGTGATCCGCCCGCCTCAGCCGCCCAAAGTGCTGGGATTACAGGCGTGAGCCACTGCGCCTGGCTGGTTTTGGGTCATTTCTACTTTGAGTCCCAGCATACTTTCTGTGTGGTCATTAACAAGTTTTTTTTACCCCTCAGAGCTTAAACTTCTTACGGACAAAATGGAGATGATGTCTTCCCAGAATTGTACATTTAGCAAACAATAGTGTTAAATTATTTTACAAAGCTTAAATTCCTTGTTCAAGTGAATAATGACTTCTTTTTGCTTTGGATCTTTATCAATCCAATAGCAGAAAACTGAGAGCCTCTACTTCAGTTTAAGAATTGAGGCCAGCCGGGCACAGTGGCTCACGCCTGTAATCCCAGCACTTTGGGAGGCCGAGGTGGGCGGATCACCTGAGATCAGGAGTTCGAGACAATCCCGGCCAACATGGTGAAACCTTGTCTCTACCAAAAATACAAAAATTAGCTGGGCATGGTGGCAGGCACCTGTAATCCCAGCTACTCAGGAGGCTGAGGAAGGAGAATCGCTTGAACCTGAGAGGCGGAGGTTGCAGTGAGCTGAGATCGCACCATTGCACTCCAGCCTGGGTGACAGAGCAAGACTGCGTCTCAAAAAAAAGAATTGAGGCCAAGTAGCAACAGTAGTTCTGTGTATGCCCCTACACAGAACATTAAATGAGATAATATACATGCGGGAGACAGTACCTACAGGTATACTGGCAGAATATATCATTAAAATGACAACAAAAAGCTATCTCTATCTGGCACCAAACTAATGTCAGATAATGAAATTTACAGTTACAAGGCTACTTTATCACTACTATTGCTTTATATAATAAATATGGCTTCAAGTAAATGCCATAGTTTTTTTTTGTTTTGTTTTGTTTTGTTTTGAGACAGAGTCTCGTTCTGTCACCCAGGCTGGAGTGCAGCGGCGCGATCTCGGCTCACTGCAAGCTCCGCCTCCCGGGTTCACGCCATTCTCCTGCCTCGGCCTCCCGAGTAGCTGAGACTACACGCGCCTGCCACCACGCCTGGCTAATTTTTTGTATTTTTAGTAGACGGGGTTTCACCATGTTGGCCAGGATGGTCTCAATCTCCTGACCTTGTGATCTGCCTGCCTCGGCCTCCCAAAGTGCTGGGATTACAGGCGTGAGCCACCGCGCCCGGCCCTTTTTATTTTTTTTTTGAGACAGTCTTGCTCTGTTGCCCAGGCTGGCGTGGCGTGCAGTGGCGCAATCTCGGCTCACTGCAACCTCTGCCTCCCAGGTTCAAGTGATTCTCCTGCCTCAGCCTCCCAAATAGCTGGGATTACAGGTGTCTGCCAGCAGGCCCAGCTAATTTTTGTATTTTTAGTAAAGACGGGGTTTTGCCATGTTGGCCAGGCTGTGATCCACCCGTCCTGGCCTCCCAAATTGCTGGGATTACGGGCGTGAGCCACCGTGCCTGCCGCCATAGTTATTTTCTAACTGCTATGTATAAAATCAGCTCAGAGTCACCCTTAATTCTGCCACCACTATTACAATAAGTTATCAGAGGTGGCCTTCAGTCTCATTTCAACACAAGTATCTCGAATCATATATTTATGTAGAATTAATTGGCAACAAAGACCCCCTATTGGCACTTAAAATGGAAAGCATATAACAGGTAGTGATCTCTTCACTCTGCCAAGTTCCCAAGAGCAAAGGGAGCCTATTGTTGAAGATATTTATGTCTGTGTTATAGGCAAAAAGGAGAAAAAGTGAGTCAGCAGAAAGCCAGAGGAATCTTAGCCACTAGGAAGATTCCCCTGACAATTCCAGTAATCCAACACTTTTTAGTTAGTATAACAAATAGAGGGATAGTCAAAAGTGCCTGGTGAGATATTCTAACATTAAGAACTGAGGAGGTAGTCTAACATTAAACAGGCATTGTTGACAGTGAACCTGATGACCAATGTCATAAACATTTGGCTAGGTACAAAAATGTAAACACCTACCATTCACTCAATCTGTTTTTCTCTCTGGACTCAAGGTAGTCCCAAATGGACAGTAAAACTGTATGTCATATTTAACAGTTTATTTATTATTATTATTTTTTGAGACGGAGTCTTGCTCTGTCACTCAGGCTGGAGTGCAGTGGTGTGATCTGGGCTCACTGCAACCTCTGCCTCCCAGGTTCAAGCAATTCTCCTGCCTTAACCTCCCCAGTAGCTGGGATTACAGGCACCTGCCATCATGCCCAGCTAATTTTTGTATTTTTAGTAAAGACGGGGCTTCACTATTTGAGACAGGGTCTCACTTTGTCACCCAGGCTGAAGTGCAGTGGGCGATCTCGGCTCACTGAAGCCTCTTCAACCTCTCAGGTTCAAGCTATCCTTCTGTCTCAGTCCCCCAAGGAGCTGGGACTACAGATGTGCATCACCATACCCAGCTAGTTTTTTTATTTTTTGTAGACATGGGGTTTCACCATTTTGCCAAAGCTGGTCTTGAACTCCTGGGCTCAAGGGATCCACCCGCCTTGCTCTCCCAAAGTGCTAGGATTACAGGTGAGAGCCTCCACACCTGGCCTGTTTTTTTTTTTTTTAATATAATCAAAACATAGTTAGACTGTCCACTGCTCTAGAGATAAACTAGATATTGATCTGGCTCCAAAAGAACAAGGTTAATCCATCTGCCAAAGCGAGAACACTTACTAAGATCTTATGGTTAAAAAAAATTTTTTTAAATTTCTTAACAGACATATAAAAATGTAATTCTTCTCATGAAGACTGCTTCTCATAATTCCTGTTGCCAACAGCAAGAGCTATATTTATTTCAATAAATCTGAGCTAGCACTTCGATTCCATCACAGCTTAAATGTGTTTACAAAGCTTAACATATAAAAGGTCAGTCTAGTCACTGTCTAGGAAATCTGCTAATTAAATTGGTGATTTTTCAACACAGTGCAGTGACTGTGGGTGCAATTAACTCAGAACCATAGGCAACTCAGCAGTACAACCTCTCCTACATAATGAATCTTCTCCTTTTTGTAAAGGTACTTAAGATTTGAGCAACCACATAGATGTGCTTTATGTAATACCAGTTATTTGGAAATGTGCATACATCCATCTTAGAAAATAAAATTTTATTTTAATCACAATAGCAGAGCTTAGTCTTAAAAAGCAATGTGGAGATTCCTTCTAGATGAGTAAAATTATTTTAAAAAGCAGAGGATCAATCATACTGGTGTGTTTTATAAGATCATTTAAAAAAAATAATAGTTGGGGCCGGGCGCGGTGGCTCACGCCTGTAATCCCAGCACTTTGGGAGGCCGAGGCGGGCGGATCACAAGGTCAGGAGATCGAGACCATCCTGGCTAACACGGTGAAACCCCGTCTCTACTAAAAATACAAAAAATTAGCCGGGCGTGGTGGCGGGCGCCTGTAGTCCCGGCTAATCAGGAGGCTGAGGCAGGAGAATGGCATGAACCCACGAGGCGGAGTTTGCAGTGAGCCAAGATCGCACCACTGCACTCCAGCCTGGGTGACAGAGCGAGACTCCATCTCAAAAAAATAAATAAATAAATAAAAATAATAGTTGGGTCAAGGAGTGGGTCACCTTATAACTTCTGAGATAGCTTACAGTCTTACTGACATAACTCTATGAAAATATTTTATAGGTTCACGGGAGACATCTTCATTTAGAAAGAATGAAGAATAACTTTGTTGAGTCTATGAGAATAAGCAATTGCTTTGAAAACGTTCCTGGTCAAAAAGTTAAGGGCTCTAAATCAGAAAGTGAGTTAGCTAGGTATTTGGACTGATGACATACCTTCCATGCTTCTGTGGGCTCTGGCTCAGCTTGCTCAGGTGGCTCGTCTTCCTTTTTCACTTCAGCCTTCACTGTTTCCTTCTGTGCTTTAGGGACCACTGTTTTTTTAGCAGAGGCATCTAGGACGCCACCTTCTGCAACCTGACCCTGAGCAATGGCGGGTGCAGAAGTGGGCCGAGGACTTCGGTCTGCCGAATCGACAGCTGCTGCTATGTGAGAAAGGGAAAAGGGAAGCATAAGTAAAGGCCAGAGCTACTGTATTATTTCAGAGTCACCAGGCAAAATAATTGTGAATCCAGGATACACACGAATGTTAGAGTGTGTAGTGGGCTATCACACAGAGGGTAAAAAATAAATCATTAGTGCTCTGCCAGGGAACTGATAGCAACAAGGAAGTTAAATGTACCCTCAGTAGAAAGGCTAAAATGTGTTAATGATCATGTTCCATGAATGCTGAATTCAGGGGAGACAAGATCAAAGAAAAGAAATAGAAAATCCATTTATCTTGTAATTTTAGTTTCAAAAACCTGCAATGTTGTCTATGGCAGGAAAAAAAGGGTTAACTAAATGTGATTTCTTCCATGAGGCCTTTTAAAAATAAAGATGTGTTCATTTTTAGGTTATTTCAGGAACCTAAAAATATATTGTAAGAAAAAAGAATTAAGTCTGATTTCTTCTGTAAGCCTCCTTGGAATGATTACAAAATAACTTGATAAATGGCTCTTCTGGTAAGACATGAACTACTTTCTGATGCTTGTAAGGACAAATATTTGAACCAGATGCTCTCCCTTTTAATAATAAATCATTTGATTAAAATAACACAAATTCAAAATCTTTGACTGTCAGTCCTCAAACTTAAACAAAAATATCTTTTGAGTTCTGTCCTACTATCTCTCAGCCTTACCAATTTGTATTACAGCTCTTATTCTCTAATATGTTTAGGGCAGTGGTTCTCAACTGGAGTAAATTGTCCCCAGAGAATATCTGGCAATGTCCGGAGACATTTTTGGTTGTTGTAACAGAGGAGGGGAGAGACGGGAGGTACTGGCATCCAGTGCAGAGAGGCTGAAGTTACTGAGGTTGAGAAACCTTAATTTAGGGGAAAAGTTGTATAGACTGTTTTAGAGAGAATAAACTATACAGACTTATGATAAAATCTTGATCTTTTCAAAGAGCCAATTGTTGTTTTGGAATATTTGGTATCTAAGTTTTAGACAGCTTACTTCAAAACAATCACTCATACTCTTTTTATGGTTTTTATGTTCATTCTTTCAGGGATATAAAACATTTACACTTTGTAATAAAACTTCACTTATCTGACAGTATCTAGGAATGAAAGTGTTTTTGTGCATGATTTAGTATTTCTGATAACATATTGTTATCCTCTTTTGTATTGAGACTTTTTTTTTTTTTTAAGATGGAGTCTCGCCCTGTCACCTAGGCTGGAGTGCAATGGCATGATCTCGGCTCACTGCAATCTCCGCCTCTCAGGTTCAAGTGATTCTCCTGCCTCAGCCTCCCCAGTAGCTGGGACTACAGGCACATGCCACCATGCCTGGCTAATTTTTTGTATCTTTAGTAGAGATGGGGTTTCACCATGTTGGCCAGGCTGGTCTTGAACTCCTGACCTCAAGTGATCTGCCTGCCTTGGCCTCCCAAAGTCCTGGGATTACAGGCGTGAGCCACCGCTCCCGGCCAAGACTCTTATATTTTAAACAATTTGCATGGAAATCAATAATTTTTATTATAGACTTTCCTGCATTCTTAAACTGACTATAACTGAACATAATTCATGCTGAAATTTTTAGATTTGTAAACTGTAAGGATCAGATAAAGGAATTCCATGAATCTGAACAGATAAAAACTTTAAATTCCCAACTACTTCATACAACAATATTAAGAAAGAAATGCTTGGCCAGGCACGGTGGCTCACACCTGTAATCCCAGCACTTTGGGAGGCCGAGGTGGGCAGATCACCTGAGGTCGGGAGTTCGAGACCAGCCTGGTCAACAAGGTGAAACGTCGTCTCTACTAAAAATACAAAAATTAGCCAAGTGTGGTGGTGGGCACCTGTAGTCATAGCTACTCGGGAGGCTGAGGCAGGAGAATCACTTGAACCTGAGAGGCAGAGGTTGCAGTGAGCTGAGATTGTGCCACTGCACTCTAGCCTGGGCAACAGAGCCAGACTGTCTCAAAAAAAAAAAAAAAGAAAAAGAAAAAGAAAAAGAAAGAAATGCTTATTACTCTGTCATAATTTCCAATGAAAGAACTAATTCCTTAGCGGATATATAGGAAAAACAGCAGAAATTCAAGAATCCCCTTTATCGGCCAGGCGTGGTGGCTCATGCCTATAATCCCAGCACTTTGGGAGGCCAAGGTGGGTGGATCACGAGGTCAGGAGATTGAGGCCATCCTGGCTAACACAGTGAAACCCATCTCTACTAAAAAATACAAAAAATTAGCTGGGCGTGGTGGCGGGCGTCTGTAGTCCCAGTTACTTGGGAGGCTGAGGCAGGAGAATGGCCTGAACCCAGGAGGTGGAGCTTGCAGTGAGCCGAGATCGTACCACTGCACTCTAGCCTGGGCAACAGAGCAAGACTCTGTCTCAAAAAAAAAAAGGATCTCCTTTATCTTTCCATGAAAAATCTGCGGCCTCTTGCACAGATTGCTACTACTGGGTTAGTAGTAATAACTCTGGATTAGCACAGAGCTACTACTAATGGGTGCTTTAAGCAGTCACTGCAAGAATGGCAGATGGCAGACCAAACCTGACAACACAGGGGAATGTGACAAAATATTTTGCTCACAGTTGTGTTTAAGTATCATTATACATGTGTATTCACACCTCCTCTCAAAGAATTAATTCAACTATGCCTGGCATCATAGAAACTTAGCCCATGCTTTCACCATGTGTTATTTTGCCACTTGTCTTTGGTTTCAATCCAGTACTAATATTGCAGAGCCAAATGATTTATGTCTTCAGCATTCCTAGCCTTGGCAATCTGTACTGTATGTGGAAAAGAAGGTATTAGTGTGGAAACTGACAGAAACAGAGTTCACAGATTGGAAAAATAATAACATTACAATAAAAAGCTCTGGCTGTGAAAGGCTGCATGGAACAGAGGCAAAAGCCAAATCACGAGTCTTAGGCCCACACTCAGTCACATATAGTAGTGTGCCCTAAGGCATGGAGCTTAATCTTACAAACTTTAGTTTAATCATCTGTAAAATATGGAAGATATTAACTCTATAATATCATGGTAGTGATCATGGCTTTTTTTAATAGCTTTTTTTGAGATACAATTCACATACCATACAGTTCACTCATTTAAAATATGTAATTCAATGCTTTTTAGTATATTCACAGTGTTGGGGGTAGGGATTGCTTTTTAAGATGTGTGGGTCTTCAGTTTTATTAATTCAGCTATTAATATTTACAAGATTTTGGTGCATATATAGACAATACATAACTTTAAAAATCCAGTATCTCCCATATCTGAGGGTCTACATAAAGAAAAATGCTGATGGTGACCCACTAACTTCAATACTATATTGCTCTTGGCTGACAACAGAAACTTAGATAGTTATATACTACAGCAGTAAAGAATAAAATTCAAACCATCAGACAGTAAAGGCAAACAACTTCTACTTCTAGCTGTTATTTACTAGCACAATTTCTGCTAGTATGCGGTAGGGTGGTTCTTTTATCAGAGGACCACAAAAATCATTTGTGTCCTCTGATACAATGTTTGTTTTTCAAGACAAAAAACAAAAAAATCAGATGATGCTCAGGCCCACTCTAGTGAGATGAGCTATCCAAGAGTGAGGCTTGGGCATGTGTTTTGTTTTAAAGCTCCGAAGGTGATAATAAGGATGTACACCCCTGGCAAGAATCACTGTAACCACTGCTCACCGAATGGATGAACTACCTGGTTGTGTGGCCCTTTCTTTTGTGCTCCAGTTTCCTCATGAGTAAAACTGTAATTCCTAAATGTTTTTTCTTATTGACTAAGTTGCTAGTATTAAATAGGAATACATGGAAATGGTTTGAAAAGCAAAAAGTGCAAGAAAAATATAATCTTTGTCATCATTATTAGCTACGCTTGCAACTTACTACTCTATCATAAAACTGGGATCTGAACCAGTTTTGGTACTCCAGCTGGTGAAGCAGATGCTCTAAGCACCACACATAACAGAAGAGGAAGGGAATGCTCATTTTTATCATGAAAATAAGACCCCTTATAAAGCAATTCTTGTAAAAATTTCCCTGATACACCATCTCTAGCTTACAGAGTTATATTAATCTTTTGAAAAGGGAGGGATGACTCAACGGGAAAAAGTATCTTTTAAGGAGCACAGAGAAGTATCTAAGGAAAGGAGGGAAAAATAGTTACACAGACATATTTCCACTTTTTATACTATAGCACAAAGAGAAAAATAAGACATTTAAAAACAGAACTACAAAAAAAAATTGTCCTATTCAGTTTATATGCACTTCAGATACTTAAAAGATAGAACAGTGCCTGGAACATACTAAGTGCTCAAGGAATATTGACTATTAACTTTTATTCTACTCTTTCTAAAAAAAAGAAGTCATCATGGTGAAGAGTAAAAAGCATGGGCCTAGGAGAATTGTCCCGGATTCCCTTCTAATTCTTTCCAACTAGCTATGTAACCTTAGGCAAGTCACTTACATTCTAAGGTTAAGTTGTAAGAAATAATGAACATTAATGAGTATCTAGTTCAAGAAATTTTTTCTTAAAAAGCTGAATAAAAGTGTAAAGAAAATAATAGGCCGGGCGCGGTGGCTCACGCCTGTAATCCCAGCACTTTGGGAGGCTGAGGTGGGTGGATCACCTGAGGTCAGGAGTTCGAGACCAGCCTCAACATGGAGAAACCCCGTCTCTACTAAAAATACAAAATTAGCCGGGCGTGGTGGTGCATGCCTGTAATCCCAGCTACTCGGGAGGCTGAGGCAGGAGAATTGTTTGAACCTGGGAGGCAGAGGTTGCGGTGAGCCGAGATCACGCCATTGCACTCCAGCCTAGGCAACGACAGCAAAACTCCGTCTCAAAAAAAAAAAAAAAAAAAAAAAAAGATAATAATAAAGATATCAGCTGGCATGAGTTAAAGTATATATAATAGGAAAAAAACAACAAAACCAAAAGTTGGTTCTTTGAAAAACTTAAGACAATTACTTTGTACCCCATAAATATATACAATTATAAATTGTCAGCCAGGCTCGGTGGCTCACTCACGCCCGTAATCCCAGAACTTTGGGAGGCCGAAGCAGGTAGATTACTTGAGGTCAGGAGGTAGAGACCAGCCTGACCAACGTGGTGAAACCTCGTCTCTACTAAAAATACAAAAATTAGCCGGGCATGGTGGCGCATGCCTGTAATCCCAGCTACTTGGGAGGCTGAGGCGGGAGAATCGCTTGAACTCGGGAGGCAGAAGTTGCAGTGAGCCGAGATCACACCATTGCATTCCAGCCTGGGCAACAAGAGTGAAACTCCACCTCAAAAATAAATAAATACATACATACATACATACATACATACATAAATTGTCAATTTACAATATAAAAAAGAAAAGATTAATAAAATCAATATACCTCTACCAAGGCTATTCGAAACAAAAAGGTACAACTTACCAATATCAGGAATGCAAAAGTGGACCCTGCTATAGTTCTTACAGATATTGAAAAGATACCCAGCTTTATGTAAATATATTTGGAAATTTAGATAAAATGCACATTTCCTAGAAAAACACAACTAGGCCAGGTGCGATGACTCACACCTATAATCCCAGCACTTTGAGAAGCCAAGGTGGGAGGACTGCTTGAGCCCAGGTGTTCAAGATCAGCCTGGGCAACACAGTAAGATCTTGTCTCTACAAAAAAAAAAAAAAAAAAAAAAAAATTAGCCAGGCGCGGTAGCGTGAACTTGTGGTACCAGCTACTCAGGACGCTGAGGTGGGAGGATCGTTTGGGCCTGGGAAGTCAAGGCTACAGCAAGCTATGACGGCACTACTGCACTCCAGCCTGAGAGAGCTAAGACTCTCTCTCCAAAAAAAAAGAAAGAAAGAGAAAAGAAACACAATTTATCAAAACTGAAACAAGAACTAGAACATTTTAATAGTCCCTTATCTAATAAAGACACTGAATCTGTAAGTAAAGAACCTCCCACAGTGAGATCTCTAGGACCAGATATGGCTTCATAGGCGAATTCTTCTAAACAGTAACAAAGAAATGACAACAGTCTTTAACAAACTCTTCCAGAGAACAGAAAAAGAAGGAATTCTTCTCAATTTATTTTGTGAGACCAGCATAAACTCGAAACTAAAACCTGACCACAACATTACAAAAGGAAAATTATAGGCCTATCTCTCTTATGAAAATAGTTGTAGAAATCCTAAAACAATAAAAAAGAAAAGAGTATTACGATCAATTCGAACTTACTCCAAAAATTCTTAGGTCGTTTAAAAATTGAAAGTAAAAATAATATACCACATTAACATAAAAAGGAGAAAAATCATTTTATTATATCAACTGATGAAGTAAAAAGCATTTGATAAAAGTAACACTAATTCACAATTAAAATGTGTAGGAAACTAGAATGACAACTTCCTTGTATGATAAAGAAAATACCATATAAGGAAGCTTGATGAAATACTGAAGCTTTTGCCCTAAAATTGGGAAAGATGACAGTTATTAACGCTTGTATTCAGCATTACATTGGACGTTCTAGCCAGCAACAAAGCAATTAAAGAAATTAAAAATGCGAGATGGAAAGGAAGACATACAACAATCATTATTTTCAGTTGATGTTGAGTACACAATAATGTATACCCCAAATAATCCACAGATAAACCATTAAAATTAATAATAAATTTTTTAGGGCTGGGTGTGGTGGCTCACGCTTGTAATCCCAGCACTTTGGGAGGCCGAGGTGGGTGGATCACGAGGTCAGGAGTTCGAGAACAGCCTGACCAACAGGGTGAAACCTCGTCTCTACTAAAAATACAAAAAATTAGCCGGGCATGGTGGTAGCGCGCACCTGTAATCCCAGCTACTCAGGAGGCTGAGGCAGGAGAATCGCTTGAACCCAGGAGGCAGAGGTTGCAGTGAGCCGAGATAGTGCCACTGCACTCCAGTCTGAGTGACAGAGTGAGACTCCGTCTCAAAAAAAAAAAATTAAATTAAATTTTAAAAAAAATTTTTTTAGTAAGATTACTGAGTATAAGGTCAAACTAGAAAAATTAATTGTATTTCTATGTACCAAAACAATTGAACAAAAAATAAAAAATTTAGGATACCATTTATTTTATTTTGTTTTATTTTATTTTAGAGACAGGGTCTCACTCTGTTGCCCAGGCTGCAGTGCAGTGGGACAAGCACAGCTCACTGCAGCCTTAACCTCCTAGGCTGAAGTGATCCTCCTGCCTCAGCCTTCCATGTAGTTGGGACTACAGGTGTGCACTACCATGCTCAGCTAATTTTTTTTTTTTTTTTTTTTTTTTTTAGACACAGTGTCTTGCCATGTTGCCCAGGCTGGTCTTGAACTCTCAGACTCAAGCGATCCTCCCACCTTGGCCTCCCAAAGTGCTGGGATTATAGGCATGAGGCACTGCAACCAGCCAAAAACCAAAAGATACCATTTAAGATAGCAAACGATGGCTGGGTGTGGTGGCTCACTCTTGTAATCCTAGCACTTTGGGGAGCCAAGGTGGGAGGATTGCCTGAGCCTGGGAATTTGAGACCAGCCTGGGCAACATGGCAAGACCCTGTCTCTAAAAAAAAAAAAATTAGCTGGGTATGGTGGCATGCACCTGTAGTCCTAGCTACTTGGGAGGCTGAGGTGGGAGGATCACCTGGGCCTGGGAGACTGAGGCTGCAGTGACTCGTGATTGCTCCATCGCACTCCAGCCTGGATGACAGAGTGAGACCCTGTCTAATAATATTAATATAAAATAGCAAATGACATCAAATCTGTAAGAATAAATCTAATGAAAGATGCACAAGTTACCTACACCAAAAATCACAAAACATTACTGAGAGAAATTAAAGGAAACCCAAACAAAAGGAGGGTTATAGCATGTTTGTGAATCAGAAGACTCAATATTATAATACCAATTATCTCCAAACTGATCCATATAATCAACTAAATCCCAATAAAAGTATTAAGACTTTTTTAGTGGAAATAGAAAATCTGATTCTACAATATATAAGATAACGCTAAGGGCTAAAAATAGCCAAGATAATCTTAGAGAATATTGTTAGAGAACTTAAACACTTATAAAAGCTAGAATAATTAAGATAGTGTGGTATTGACACAAGGATAGACAAAGATCAATACAAGAGATTAGAGAGACCAGAAATGAACTCCCAAATTTATGGTCACCTGATTTATAACAAAGGTGACATTGGAATGCAGTAGGGAAAGAATGATATTTTATTTTATTTTATTGTTATTTTTGAGACGGAGTCTCACTCTGTCATCCAGGCTGGAGTGCAGGCGCGATCTCAGCTCACTGCAACTTCTGCCTCCTGGGGTCAAGCGATTCTCCTGCCTCAGCATCCTGAGTAGCTGGGAGTTCAGGCACGTGCCACCATGCCCAGCTAATTGGCTAAGATTTTTGTATTTTTAGTAGAGACAGGGTTTCAACATGTCAACCTGGTTGGTCTCGAACTCCTGACCTCAAATGATCCACCCGCCTCAGCCTCCCAAAGTGCTGGGATTACAGGTGTGAGCCACCACATCCAGCCAATATTTATTTATTAAATACACTGTAGCAAGAACTGTGGTAATTACCATGACAAGTTAAGACCATACATCTTAAAAAAAATTCAGAATATAAATGTAATAAGGCAGTCAAGATGTGATTTCTGTAAAGCTTTCTAACTTGTTCAAGGTACCAAAGCTCATTAACACTTGACTCTTTGGTTATCTTTGCTATCAGGAAAAGACAATACATCAGGCATAGTATCTATATAACCATGAAACTCCATTTAGCAAGGAAAGCCATGGAACATGCCATCAGACAGACCTGGATATTTGTCATAGTTTGCAACTTACTGTCTGTGAGATGCTGAACAAGTCACTTAAACTTTCCAACCTCAGTTTTCTCACCTGAAAAATGGGGATAAAAAGATTCCCCACACATAAGGTAAACTAGAAGTAAGGTGATTTACTGGACAAGGAGGGAGATGCCTGATATTGTTATCTGAATATGGCAAAGACATGAAGATTAAATGATTATGCCTCAAACTTAACTTATCCACAGTAGGAGTTTTTATTTTCCATATCCCCAACTCTGCTACTCTCCCAGATTTTCTCATTCTACTAAATGATTAAGCCAAGCAATAAAACTTGAGTTTCTTTTCCTTATCATCTCCAATACTTAATTTGTCAGCAATTCAGTCAGCCCTATCTCCAAATGTATCCCTGACTACTTTTCCCTGTCTTTGTTGCCAACACTCAAGTCCAGGCTGTCCCAGACTCTGCAACAGCCTTCGCCCTGCTTTTCACTGACACTTCAATGGACTATTCAGCTGTCAGCGATCTTTTAAAAATGGGATTCAGATTGCATCACTCCCTCTAATAGCTTCCCAGTGCAAATGAAATACAATCTAAACTCTTTACTGTGACCCACAAGGCCCTATACAATCTGGCTCCCACCTACTTCTCTGACCTCACTTATTTTGTACTCCTCGCCCCTTCATTTTCTGGAATCTAGACCTATGCTGTCTGATATGTGAGCTACACACCACATGTGGCTATTTAAATTGGAATTAAAATTCCGTTCCTCAGGCACATAGCCACATTTCAAGTTCTTAGCGGACAGAAACATATAGCTATTGGCTGCTGAACTGGATATCACAAAATGAAAGATTTCCATCAGCACAGAAAGGTCCATGGGACAGCACTGCTCTAGACACATGGCAAGCTCATTCCTACCTTCAGGACTTTGTACTTGCTACTCCCTCTTCCGCAAGGCTCTTTCCCCAGATTTTGAGATGGCCGGCTCCTTCACATAATTCAGGTCTCAGCTCAAATGAAGCTCCTCAAAGAAGCCTTCTAAATTAGATTGGACCATCCAATCTGAAATACTCCTTAATTTCCCCCATCCCCAGATAGTCTATATCCCTCATCCTGTTTTATTTTCTCCACAGCATTCATCACCATCTGAAATTATTTTGTTTTATTCTTCTCTGTTTCCAATGACAGAATGTAAGCTCCATGAAGGCAGAGACTATGTTTGTGTGCTCACGGCTGTATCTCTAGTGACTGGAATACCATCTGGCCCATAGGAAAAATTGTTGAACAAAGTAATAAATATGTATCTGAAAGAACATGAGTTTTGGAGTTAAACCAACCTGAATTTCACTCTTAGCACTTCCATTTACCAGATGTCACGTCTTATGAAAAGTCATTTTAATCTCCAAGCCTAGTTCATAGTGTTTTCATGAAGATTAAGACAAAGCATGCAACATGCCTTGTATTGTTACTATTAAAACAGCCCCTCAGGAGGTAGAAAAACACCAAAAAAAAAAAAAAAAAAAAGTTGGGGGGTGTCATGTCTGTAATCTCAGCACTGTGGGAGGCTGAGGCAGGCAGATTACTTGAGGCCAGGAGTTCAAGACTAGCCTAGCCAACATGGTGAAACCCCATCTCCACTAAAAATACAAAAATTAGCCAGGTATGGTGGCACATGCCTGTAATCCCAGCTACTTGGGAGGCTGAGGTACGAGAATCACTTGAATCTTGGAGGCGGAGGTTGCAGTGAGCTGAGACTGTGCCACTGCACTCCAGCTTGGGTGACAGAATGAGGCTCTGTCTCAAAAAAACAAAACAAAACAAAAAAACCAAAAAGCATGACTCACAGTATGGAAGCACAAAAGTCCTACTGCTTAGGTGATCTTTTTTCCAAATGTGGCTGACCCCTTCCTGATTCCTCTAAATTAAGGACATATGCTCTCCTAATGCCTTGTTTCTTCCACTATGATGAATATTATAATATCCTCCATTAGGTTAAGAATTGAATGAGGGCAGGGACTCTCACTATAATATCTCTTGCACCTAGCTCATTACCTAGCACAAGAGATGACTAAACTATGAAACCAAGAGGAACATTGTAAAAATGATCTTTTCACATTCTATTATAAAATTTCCTCACATCATGGAAAGAAATACTTGCTCAATTAGTAGGGAACTTCCAAATGGTGACTATGGCTGCTGTACAATGGTCTACATATCTCATGAGAGGGTCTGCATACATCAACAAACCAGAATATAGTAGCATGGTTCCAGATGATACAAATGTTACAGCCAGAAAAACAGTATCTTAATGATAGCTAACATTTTGTGGGGGGAGCTCATTAAGTGCCAGCCATTGTGCTAAATACCATACATATGCCACCTCATTTATTCCTCATGAAAACTCTTTGAGGTAGTATGATACTATCATCATCTCCATTTTACAAATGATAAAACTGAGGCACAGAGAAATGAAGTAATTTGCCTAGGAACATAGCTCATAAATGCTAGGGTTGATATTGGAATCAGGTCTGTCTGATTCCAGAACGCAAATCCTTAACCTGTTCTATTAATAGATGGTTCTATTAAGATTAGACAATTAGTAAGATCCCTTTCATTTTACCACTGAGCTTCTTTTTTTTTTTGAGACGGCGTCCCACTCTGCACACTATATATGCACATAACAACATGTATCTTGCTTTTACAGTAGACAGCATAGGCTTGTACACTGGTAACAAATAATAAAGGTAATCAATAATACCCTATTTGGATTATTGCCTTCTGAACTTATATCTTTTACTTTATTTTATTTTGAGACAGAGTCTCACTCTGTTGCCCAGGCTGGAGTACAGAGGTGCCATCTCAGCTCACTGCAACCTCTGCCTCCCAGGTTTAAGCAATTCTCGTGCCTCAGCCTCCTGAGTAGCTGGGATTACAGGCGTGCGCCACCAAGCCCAGCTAATTTTTGTACCTTTAGTAGAGGCAGGGTTGCGCCCTGTTCGCTAGGCTGGTCTTGAACTCCTGACCTCAAGTGATCCTCCTGCCTCGGGCTCCCAAAGTGCTGGGATTACAGGCATGAGCCACCATGCCCGGCCCTTCTGAACATTTATTTATTTATTTATTTATTTATTTAATTTATTTATTTATGAGACACTCTCACTCTGTCTCCCAGGCTGGAGTCCAATGGCGCAATCTTGGCTCACTGCAGCCTCCGCCTCCCGGGTTTAAGCGATTCTCATGCCTCAGCCTCCTGTGTAGCTGGGATTACAGACGTGCGCCACCATGCCCAGCTGATTTTTGTATTTTTACTAGAGACAGGGTTTCACCATGTCAGCCAGGCTGATCTCGAACTTCTGGCCTCATGTGATCCATCCACCTTGGCCTCCCAAAGTGCTGCGATTATAGGTGTGAGCCACCGCACCCAGCCTGAATTTTTATTTATTAGCCACTCTTTTTTTAGTGACATAAGGAACTGAATGTAGCTTATTACCTCGTTTCAGTAATGGGCTCAAATGCTAACTTAGAAGATCCTCCCACAATATATCAATTCAGACAGATCTTCTGTCAGTATATGCAATCACGAAATTTGTGTATTTCCTCCCTATTTTATTTAAACAACATTTGGAGACTCCAACAATGGGATATTGGAGTTTCCTATCCATAATTGCCACGTGGCAAACTTCTTTTTAAATTATTCTTGTATGGCTGGGCATGGTGGATCACACCCATAATCTCAGCACTTTGGGAGGCCGAGGTGGGTAGATAACCTGAGGTCAGGAGTTTGAGACCAGCCTGGCGAACATAGTGAAACCCTGTCTCTACTAAAAATACAAAAATTAGCCAGGAATGGTGGCACACGCCTGTAATCACAGCTACTCGGGAGACTGAGGCAGGAGAATCACTTGAACCTTGGTAGGCAGAGGTTGCAGTGGGCCGAGGTTGAGTCACTGCACTCCAGCCTGGGCCACAGAGTGGGACTCCATCTCAAAAAATAAAAAAATTAAGAAAAAAAAAAGATTGTTGTAGTAAGGCAGACCCTTTTCCTCTTTTCTACTATAGAAAATAGCTATTATTTATTTATTTATTTTTTAGAGACAGAGTCTCACTTTGTGGCCTAGGCTGGAGTACAGAGGTGCACACTGCAGCCTCCACCTCCTGGGCTCAAGCTATCCTCCTGCCTCAGCCTCCTGTGTTACCAGGACTGCAGAAAAATATTAGCTATTTTTAAATGCTAAGAGGCCTTCAGTTCAGCATACTACATTAGATTTTTACTCTCTGGTAGAGATTCTGATAGATTTAGATTTATAATTCTAATTCTGGTACTGTTTGATCCACCACTACCTAGCAGTGGAACCATGATCTAGTCACTACTCTCGGAATCTCAATTTTCCTTTTCTTAAGATGATTCTATTAAGATTAGACAATTAGTAAGATCCCTTTCATTTTACCACTGAGCTTCTTTTTTTTTTGAGACAGAGTCCCACTCTGTCAGCCAGGCTGGAGTGCAACGGCATGATCTCGGCTCACTACAACCTCTACCTCCTGGGTTCAAGCAATTCTCCTGTCTCAGCCTCCCAAGTAGCTGGGATTACAGGCATATGCCGCCACGCCCAGCTAATTTTTTGTATTTTTAGTAGAGATGGGGTTTCACTGTGTTGCCCAGGCTGGTCTCAAACTCCTGAGCTCAGGCAATCCACCTGCCCTGGCCTCCCAAAGTGCTAGGATTACAGGTGTAAGCCACTGCACCAGGCCCAACCCTGAGCTTCTTTAATTTGGTTCTCTTATAGATAATTGCACTTCCTTTATCTTTCCAAATGAATTATGATCACAAGAAATCATTAATATTCAATACAAACCTCCATCGAGGCTCCGGGACGCCCGTTTACTTGCTGTACGCTCAAAGTGTGGGGCAGGCCTGTCAATTAGAGCACTAGCTTGCCTGGTCTGAGCTTGAGTCCGGCCACTGTATCGAAATTTGGATCCTAGCGCAAGAAATTTGCTTTTGGGAATGGTGTCTGTAGATGTCAATCTGAGGGGAAAATCGTAATAGTCATATTATTATATATTCATCTTATTATTCTAAAACTGTAAAATTAAAAACAAAATCAAGAATAAAAAAGTTTCACAATTCTCAGGGTTTCCATATAGTTACTAAGAAATTTTCAATCAAGTAATCATTATTTTAGTTCTTTGTCATTTCTCAAAGCAACCAGTTGGGACCTATATTAATTCTATTTATAGCTCTATAGAAAGGGCCTCACAGTTTTCAAAATGTTTTTACAGCACTGCAGTATTTTTACTACATCCTTGTAATGTTTTCCCCATTTTATAGATATAGGAAACTGAACCTCAAAAAAGAAGTTACTTAAGGTCACACAGCTGTTAGGACATTGGGCAGTAACAAAGTCGAAGCCCAGAGCTCTTTTTCCACTCTCCTGGAATGACAGTTTTGTCAAATGCACTCCAAACTCAATTAATGCCTGGTAATCTATTTAACAGGTTATTTGGTGTATTTTTAAACTCAGTTGGGAACCCCATCTTTTTCCTATATGGTACTCTATGTACTCTTTGTACCATACTGAATTAAAACAATCTATTTCTATGCTGGTCTCCCCTATAAGACTGAATTCTCTAGGAGTAAAGAACAAAGACCATGGCTTATTCATCTTTGTGTTTTTGCTTCTGGCATAGTGCCTGGCATAAATATGATATCCAATAAATATTTGTTGAATAAGTACATAAATTACTACATCAAATACTACCAAAAAGAGAGTACTTTTCCCTTTGAGGTAATTGATTTCAATTCAGCAAACATATACTTTTATGTAAGGGAGCATTACATTTTAAGGCATTCTCTTATTTTGATGCAATGGATTTAAATATGCCATCCTACAAGTAAGTATACTGGCTGCAGCTGAAATCTATACCACAGTTATTAGACATTCGAAAATCACTTTTTTACTCCTCCTTGCTCTTTTTAAAAAATTCTACTTTTGTGGTTTGATTTTAAAGAAGGAGAGATGATGAAAGCATAAATAAATGTGTTAATGCCAATAATTAAGATTCTTTAATTGGGTGTAAAATGTACCCTCATGTTTTATTTTGAAATAATTGAAATATTAATTTCCTTGAATTTTCTTCTCGTTGACTGTGCTATAGTGCTATTATATGAAAATATAAATGGAAAAGATATCAGGATTATCTCTCTCTTTCTCTTAAAGAATCAAGTTTATTTATGAATGAAATGACGTGAGGCCTGGGATTTGCTTCAAAATAATCTCGGAAGTAGGGGGAAGGAGTGGATAGGGATATAGAAGAAACAAGATTGGCTTTGGGGTGATAATTATTGAAGCTGGGTGATAAGTACAAGGGGATTTTATTGTACTGTTGCTACATATGAAATTTTCCATAATAAAGAAACGTTCTTAAAAAGGCAAACTGGGCCGAGTGCAGTGGCTCACGCCTGTAATCACAGCACTTTGAGAGGCCAAGGCGAGTGGATCACTTGTCAGGAGTTCGAGACCAGCCTGGTCAATATGGTGAAACCCGGTCTCTACTAAAAATTTAAAAATTAGCTGGGCATGGTAGTATGCACCTATAGTCCCAGCTACTTGGGAGGTTGAGGCATTGCACCACTGCACTACAGCCTGGGCAACAGAGTGAGACTCTGTCTCAAAAAAAAAAAAAGGCAAACTGATAAATAGCCAACTTTCCTTTCAATACAAGTAATTACTTGTCTAAGGTCTGTCTTCTCTACTAGACTGGGTGTTCCACCAGGAAAGAGACTAGAACTATCTTGTGGTATATTCCCAATGCCTAACATGGTGCATACAAGAAGGGTAAGCACATAGAAAATGCTTGGTAAACGAATTCAAGGGGTTAATAATATGGCCTCTTGGCACAGTGGCTCACGCCTGTAATCCCAGCACTCTGGGAGGCCGAGGCGAGCAGATCACTTGAGGTCAGGAGTTCGAGACCAGCCTGGTCAACGTAGTGAAACTCCATCTCTACTAAAAATACAAAAAATAGCCAGGCGTGATGTTGGGCATCTGTAATCCCAGCTACTTGGGAGGCTGAGGCAGGAGAATCACTGGAACCCAGGAGCAGTGAGCCAGGATCACAGACTGCACTCCAGCCTGGCAACAGAGCAAGACTCCATCACAAACAAACAAACAGCAGAGGAAATACTTTCTTCTGTCTTCTGATTATCGGGTACTATTGGACTTCAAATATGGTTCTGTGTGCTCCCTTTCTGGGTTTCATTAGAGCGAAGCTAACAATCAGCTTCAGGGTTGGCCAGGCACGGTGGCTCATACCTGTAATCCCAGCACTTTGGGAGGCCGAGGTGGGCAGATCATGAGGTCAGGAGATCGAGATCATCCTGGCTAACACAGTGAAACCTCATCTCTACTAAAAATACAAAAACAAAAACTAGCTAGGTATGGTGGTGTGCACCTGTAATCCCAGCTGCTCAGGAGGCTGGGGCAGGAGAATTGCTTGAACCCAGGAGTAGGAGTTTGCAGTGAGCCGAGATCCGCCACTGCACTCCAGCCTGGGCGACAGAGCGAGACTCTGTCTCGAAAAAAAAAAAAAAAAATCAGCTTCACATCTTTAACCTTATAGTATAAAAGCTCCACAAAAAGTAGTCAAGCATTGCTTAGAGAAATTCCATGTGGAAAAAAAAATTAGCAAAGACAAAAAAATAAAAATTCCGTCCGGGCACGGTGGTTCACGCCTGTAATCCCAGCACATTGGGAGGCCAAGGCAAGTGGATCACCTGAGGTCAGGAGTTTGAGACCACCCTGACCAACATAGTGAAAGCGTGTCTCTATTAAAAATACAAAAAATTAGCTGGGCATGATGGCGGGTGCCTGTAATCCCAGCTACTTAGGAGGCTGAGGCAGGAGAATCACTTGAACCCGGGAGGCGGAGGTTGCAGTGAGCCGAGATCGCGCCACTGCACTCCAGCCTGGGCAACAAGAGCGAAACTCCGTCTCAAAAAAAAAAAAAAAAAAAAAAAAAAAAATCACACGTGAAGGTAAGTGAGGGTAACTCCCCTTAATCGGACTGACTTTAGCTACAATTAATGCAATCCCAGAGTCCCTGGTAAATACAGGTTCCCATTCCTTACTCCTCTCTTCCTTCTACCATACACAGACAGGTGCTTTGGAAATGTTGAGGCATACTTTTCAACCCAAAGGGAGAGAAATGGATTCATTTTGTCTTGCTTAAGATGATCTCACCTGAGCTAAATAAGAGTGCCAGTCATACAATGAAAGGAATTTTAATAGCAGGCTTAAAATAGAAACGTTATAAATAATTTATCCTTGAAAAATACTTAAGTGAGAATAATACCTGAAAAACGTGTGATGTTCTACACAGACTTTCCATAATTTCTTAGCTGCTCGGTAACTGGGAAGTTTGAATCCGATGGTACTTTCATACTGCTCTTGCTACAAAAACACAAATAAACATGAGACATAAAGTATTACATGTGATACAGTACCAGATTACAGTGATACAGTACCAGAGAAATATGGTGCCACAGAAGAGGCCATTGTTACCAATTTAAGGACATAAAATGTCATTTGGAATTTTTTCCTACTTACTGAAAGAAATTCACTCACTGAGGGTGGCTTTTTCCAAAGCAAGAAAGCCAGGGAATGCATCTCATATAATTTAAGCTTTTTTTTTTTTTTCCAGAAAACACACACATTCATTATACATTTTTCTGAGACACAATTAAGTCACCTCTTGATTGTCCAGACACTGCTTTTCCTTAGTCACTATCTGCATTTGGGACACTGTTCAATGAACAGGGAATGGGATATTGACCAAGTCCTCCAATCAATCAATATTATTATGCAATAGAAATTAGTAATAGGAGCTAAAGATTTTAGTTAAAGCCAGATTTTTAAATCAATTTTTTAAATTGACAAAAATTGTACATACTTATCATCTACAACATGTTGTTTTGAAATATGTATACCTGCCAGGCGCGGTGGCTTACGCCTGTAATCCCAGCACTTTGGGAGGCCGAGGTGGGCAGATCACAAGGTCAGGAGTTCAAGACCAGCCTGACCAACATGCTGAAACCTCATTTCTACTAAAAATACAAAAAAAATTAGCCGGGCATGGTGGCACGCGCCTGTAATTCCAGCTACTCAGGAGGCTGAGGTAGGAGAATCACTTGAACCTGAGAGGTGGAGGTTGCGGTGAGCTGAGATGGCGCCACTGCACTCCAGCCTGGGTGACAAAGCGAGACTCCTTCTTCCAAAAAAAAAAAAAAAAAAAACAACAAACAAACAAACCCAAGAAACATGTATACATTGTGAAATGGCTAAATTGAGCTGATTAACATATGTATTACCTGACACACTTATTATTTTTTTGTGGTGAGAAAACTTAAAATCTAGTCTCTTAGCAATTTTTCAAGAGAACAATACATTGTTATTAATGATAGTCACCATGTTGTACAATAGATCTCTTGAACTTATTCCTCAGATTCTTGAATCATTAAATATTTCTTTTTTCCTTTGATTGATCATTAATTTATCTAGATTCCTCTTATACTGAAGCAAAACATATTCTGCCAGGGTTACTAGAAACACTGTCCTGCTGACCTCTTGCCTCTTTATTTCTACTTTAAGCATATTTTATAAGATGGAAAGGAAACTGACATTTATTTTGAGTGCCTACTATTGCCAGTAACACTATGATTAGATAATATCATCTATATTTTTAGACATGAAGAAACTGAGGTCAGAGAAGTTATTTGCTCAGACTGACAGCTATGAAATGACAGAACCAGATTTTTACCCTCTTCACCATACCATGCCACTGCTAAATCATCTACTGCTGCCACAATACTTTTTCTCAAAATCCTGTTGTTCCTGATTGCCTTCTAAATAAGAATTCTACATTTTTAGAAGCTAAGGATTTCCCATTTTCATATTAACGTGTGTGAGGGATGAGATTCTAATTTGCTGTTATATTCCTAGTCCCTAGAATAGTGTCCAACACAGGAAAGCTCTCAATAAATATTTGTTGATTGAATAACTCTTGAATTTGAAATTTTAAGGGAAGACACTGACTGCTCTGTGCTAGGCATAGGTAAAATAATTATGGTACAAAATAAATGCTTCTATGGTAATCCCTATCCAAGATTTTTAAGGCTCCACATCCAGAATTTGCAGGCACAAATAATTAGCCATTATTCACCAGCAGATGGTGATATATACACACAAAAGCCACCTTAGGTTAGTAACATTTCCTATATAGAACTTACACAGCTGTCATCTCATTTGATCTTCAAATAACTATGATGGAGAAGGTATTATCCTGCCCAAATGATAAGGAAGCTGAGCCTTAGATTTGTCCAGGTCTTTTGCTTAGTATGTGGCAGAAAAGAAGTCAGAACTTTTTTAAAAACTTTAATTCCTACTTAAACAATTTTATGCTATTCCATAATGGCTCTTCAATACAAAAGTTAAATTTGGCCAGCATTAGTACATCCCAAAACCAACTAATAAATGAATTAACTGGTACAAAGTTGAACATCCAACTCTTATTAAAAATCTAGAACTTGGCCCTAGAACTCACTCTCAGTAACCACGAGAAGCTATGCATACAAATAAATTTTAATTATATGAGATAAGGGATTGGTGATGCCAAACATGAGTAATTTATCCCTATAAATAATTTTAAAATCTCATGCTACTCAATTTAAAAATATTTTTCCATTAAGTTTTTGCTTGGAGTAAACAAGGAACAAATGTATCAGTCCAAGTTTAACTTTTTGCAATGGTATATTTACTTACAAAAAGTGAAATGTCCAGAAGACCAGTAGGAAAAGAAGTAGCATCACAGGACTGATCAACTTAGAAAACGGAATTATCAGCCCTTCAATAGTTAACTATAGAGAGACTTCTCAGATGACTTAATAAGGAAAATGGAAATGTAGATATTTCAGATACAGACTGTGTCTGGTTTGGGAGGAAGGAAATATAAATTCTGTACCTCTCCAGGCCGAATCTTGATGAAAAAGCTACTACGTTTGTAAGAAATCTTCAGCACTTTGGGCCAAGGGAAGCGGTTAATTCTCAGCTTATCTTTGTAAACCAGAAGGCCACTAGAGCAGACACCTAGGATGATATCTACTCCTTCCAAGTCCTGAAAAAGAAAAATGTTAGTATTTCAGTCTGGAGCAAAGTACTCAATACACTGTTGACTATTACTAGATAATCTGAAGATAACAACCAAAAACAGTTACAAAACATACAATGAAAAATAAAGCTCAGCCTAACAGTTATAATTTATGGACCTATTATGTTTAAATCAGCAGTCATGACTTCCTGGAGAGCAGGGCTTAGAGCTATGTATACTACCAAATATACACGCACAATTATTAATTCTTGTTTTTTTATGATAAAGTGTTAACAGCTCCAGAAATGATGTTAAATGTAGGAGTTGACTCTATTCCTATATAAACTCAGCATAAGACAATCTTAGGTTCTTAAAATTGATGTTAAGTATATTAAATTAAAAATATGATCCCTAAGTCAAGAAGTTACATTAAGGCACAATGAAATCATATTTATATGCCTCTTTATTAAAGACAACTTTAAAAAATTAAATATGTAATATTAATCATCTATGTCTATAATTCAAAGAAAATAAATTTCACCTAAGTTAGTCCCTACAGCTAACAGTTTGTTTAGCTAAGTAATCAAAACACAAAGTTAAATGCTTCTTGACTACTCTTTCCCCCAAAATGAGTATAGAGAAATATATTAGTGCCTACACGTGTTATAACAGAGAAGCAGGAATTACATACAGTTCCAATTCAGTGACTATGTAACTGAGAATTTCCCAGAAGATGCCCTCTTAAATTTTTAAAGCTTGTGGGTATAACTACATTTCACTTTGGAGAAACAATTTGCTTTACAATATTTGGGAAGGGAACATGCTGCCTGACTCCATCAATACCTGAATTGACACCAGCTTCCAGCAGGAATTGTGAAGCAAAATCTAACCATTTCAGTTTTAGAAACATACCTAATCTGATGTACTGATCTTCCTACAATATACTTTAGAGATTCATAGAAGTTGTAGTACCCAGCCCAAAATAATCCAGAACAACTTTTTTCTTTTTTTTTTTTTTTTTAAGACAGAGTCTCAACTGTCACCCAGGCTGGAGTGCAGTGGTGCAATCTAGGCTCACTGCAGCCTCTACCTCCTGGGCTCAAGCAATCCTCCCACCTCAGCCTCCTGAGTAGCTGGGACCACCAAAGGCACGTGCCACTGACTAATTTTTTGTATTTTCTGTGGAGACGGGATTTCACCATGTTCCCCAGTCTGGTCTTGAATTCCTGAGCTTGAGCGATCGGCCGCCTCAGCCTCCCAAATTGTTGGGATTACAGGTGTGAGCCACCACGCCTGGCACTGAACCTCCCCAGCAACTTTAGTAGCTGAAGACGAGAGAAGTAAGGAGACTTTCCTTAAGGATTCATTCTGTTAGGCTGTATTAGGTAGAACTAGGATTAAAGCTCAAGTTTCCAGGGCCCTACCCAAGTGGTTTTTGAATGAGCCACTGTGGTTCATTCAGTGTGCATCAGAACAACCTGGAGAACTTAAAATGGATTGCTGAGCTCCACCTCCAGAGAGTCTAACTCAGCAGGCCTGGGATGGGGCCTGAAATGTGCATTTCTAACAAGTTCCTAGGTGATGTTAAATGTTGCTGGCTCAGACACCATACTTTGAGAACCACTACTCTAGGCCAGTGGTTCTCAGATTCAGGCATGAATTAGAATCATTTGGGTGCTCATTAAACCAACAGATTCTAGAACCTCGCCTCCAAATTAATTCCATACATCTGAGAGAAGCTCAGGGATCTACATATCTAATGAACATCCTCAGTGATTCGATGTAGGTGATGCTGGCTGTGAAACAGGCCTTGCTGCCCACTGCTCTATATTTTCAAATGTTACTGCATGTTAGGAAAATCAATTTCTTTTTCTCTAGGGGCTATCTTTTGATCTTAACAGTAGCTTGGATATGAAACTTTATTCTGAGGGTGGAATTGCTATGGGGCAAATTCAATTGATACAGTTGACCGATTTAACTGATACACTTAAAATGCTAACAAGAGGCCGGGCGAGGTGGCTCACGCCTGTAATCCCAGCACTTTGGGAGGCCGAGGCGGGCGGATCACGAGGTCAGGAGATCGAGACCACGGTGAAACCCCGTCTCTACTAAAAATACAAAAATTAGCCAGGCGTGGTAGCTGGCGCCTGTAGTCCCAGCTACTCAGGAGGCTGAGGCAGGAGAATGGCGTGAACCTGGGAGGCGGAGCTTGCAGTGAGCCGAGATCACGCCACTGCACTCCAGCCTGGGCGACAGAGCAAGGCTCCATCTCAAAAAAAACAAAACAAAACAAAAAAAAGCTAACAAGAAGTACTATTTCTCTCTCTTTTTTTTTTGAGACGGGGTCTTGCTCTGTCGCCAGGGCTGGAGTGCAGTGGCACAATCAGGGCTCACTGTACGCTCGATCTCCTGGACTCAAGTGATCCTCCCGCCTCAGCCTCCCCAGTAGCTGGGACTACAGGCATGAGCTGCTGTGCCCAGTCTACTATCTCTTTTGAATGTTTTAAAATACCCCAGATGTTGTCAAAAAGTATTATATGACACAGATGTGATACATACATAACAGACATGTATCATATAATGTCTTCCACATGCATATTAATAAAGGGCAAAGTTATCATTACCTTTGCTTTATGAAGATCAACTCCATACATAGACAACTTTTTGGCATTCTCAAGAAACTCCAAGTCAGCCTGAGCTGGAGTCATGGACCTTTGATAGAATAAAAACATAAAATTCTTTCAGTGTTATAGTGTCATCATTTACAGTAACATTTATATATTCACTGTATTTTAAACACATGAACATATACATACCACTATATTAAGATATATTTCCTAGTCCTGAAAGTAGGTTATTATGGAACAGAAACCATCACTGCCTGTATCTAAATAATTAAAATATACCTTAGAAAAAGACAATGTGAGCAAACAAAAAGTCACCAAAAAGCTACAAAAAAAATTTTTTTAATCCTACTAAACAATTTCCTTAAAGCTATTTCATCTATCATTAGTTCTGCCCCCTTCTCTTCACTCTTTTTCTCCAACATACATAAGCTCCTCCCGCTAATTTTTCTTGCCAAGGAGATGACCAAATTAAATCCTCAGAGGGCATGGTGTAATTTACAATATCCTCTTATAGCTGCCTTTTTCTCTCCATACCCCTGAATTGAGTTATGGAAATTAAACAAGAGGGCAGCTGATGTTACTTAACTGAGGACTCTTAATCGGGGCAGGCTTGATGAAAAGAAAATTTCTGGTAACAGATGGTGTCCTGCCCACTGATATAAACAAAATAAACTGGTTCACAGAAGCACATAGATAATGGGGCTGTTTTCTCTGTTATTAATATGTCTTCATTACCAGGCATATAATGAATTAGATTTGTTTGAAAACAGTCAGTCTCACTGTCTAAACACTCGCTGTGACAGTCTTTTCTTCTCCTCTATAAATTTCCCCTCTTTTGAAAAGTGTTCATGAGCTGTTATATAGAGCTTTCAAAGACAAAAATATCACTCCTAATGCTGCACAATTCAGACCAATCAAGTATAACTTAACAGTAACAATAATGCAGCCACATCCCCAAGGAAAAAACAGTAAACGCCAGTTTCCCATAAGACTGCCTCAAGCTACAGAAAGCTGCAGAGGTCTCTTCATTTCACAAGGAAAAGTCTCTTCCAAATCCATCTGTCTTTACCCTAATTAAAAGGACAAAGGATTCCTTGGAACAACAACCACCAAAACATGTATATAACAGGAGACAGGGTGCAGATTTGCTACTGATTTAGCCTTCATGAACAAACTTATTTTCACAAGCACTGAAGCATCACACCTAATTCTATTTATTAATGAACCTGAAATTGAAGATTAAAAAAAGGAGAATGGGAAAATTAGCCCCTTATGCAAGTCTGTATATTCAAGTCATTAAAAACATTTCAGGAAAGTTTTGTAGTTTTTAATTTTTTTCCATCTAAGTTACATTTTTTTCTAGTTAACATTACTCCTATTTTATGTTTCTGTTGTTGTTACTATTATTGACGAGATGAATTTTAGAATTTTTTTTTTTTTTGAGACAGGGTCTCACTCTGTCACCCAGGGTGCAGTGCAATGGTGCAAACACAGCTCACTGCAACCTCCACTTCCCAGGCTCAAGTGATCTTCCCACCTCAGACTCCTGAGTAGCTGGGTCTACAGGTGCATGCCACCATGTCCAGCTAGTTTTCTTATTTTTTGTACAGAGGGGGTCTCAGTATGTTGCCCAGGCTGATCTTGAACTCCTAGGCTCAAGCCATCCTCCAGCCTCAGCCTTCCAAAGTGGTGGGATTACAAGCGTGAGCCACCACTCCCGCGGAATTTTAGGATTTTGAAGCTGGAAAGGAGCTTGAAGTTTAAAGAGTACAATAATTTCATTTTGCTGTTGAAGAAACAGGTTCTCAGGGATCACATTACCACAGGCAAGTTAGGACCCTTAGTTGAGACAGCAGACTTAAGTCAAAACTCAAGTCACAATACTTGGGCTGGAATCCAGGCTTCAGTACTTGTAAGTGGCCAGCCAGTGTCTCCCTCCATCTCCTCTATAAAACGAGAATCATAATAATGTGTATTTCTAGATACTAGGATAGGCAATGACTTTTTTGTTTTTGCTGAATGAATGAATGTTACTATTGGGATCGAAATGAGATAATGGTTGTAAAACTGCTTTATAGACATGAATAGTTATTATTGCAGCCTTAGCTTTCTGATAGTCCAGTGGTTCATCTACACACAAATCATAAAATTAAGAGACACAATTTGGATCACTTGAATTTGAAGACAAATTTTAAAACATTAAGTAAAGCAATTATGATAAAATCTTCCCTATACTCACTCCTCCTACCCTACCCTAAGGGACATTAATAGGGTCAATCAATTTGAATACAGATTTAAATTTCACAGTATGTAGTTACATGCTTCTATAAATAAGCATGCTTTAAAAAATAAGGAGAGATCAGGCCTGGCGTGGTGGCTCACGTCTGTAATCCCAGCACTTTGGGAGGCCGAGGCAGGCGGATCACCTGCGGTAGGGAGTTCAAGACCAGTCTGACCAACACAGAGAAACCCCGTCTCTACTAAAAATACAAAATTAGCTGGGCGTGGTGGCGCATGCCTGTAATCTCAGCTACTCAGGAGGCTGAGGCAGGAGAATCACTTGAACCTGGGAGGCAGAGGTTGTGGTGAGCCGAGATTGCGTCATTGCACTCCAGCCTGGGCAACAAGAGCGAAACTCCATCTCACAAATAAATAAATAAGGGGAGATCTTTAAAACTTGTTAGTTGAAAATAATATTTATATTTGAAGTTTGGCTGATGTTTGCATTTAAAATTTTTTACCTAATTTTTTAGCCAGGCTCAGTGGCACGCACCTATAGTCCTAGCTACTCTGGAGGCTGAGACAGGAGGATTGCTTGAGTCTATGAGCCTAGGCGACATAGAGAGACCTTGTCTCAGCCAGGCGCGGTGGCTCATGCCTATAATCCCAGCACTTTGGGAGGCCGAGGTGGGCGGATCACCTGAGGTTGGGAGTTTGAGACCAGCCTGACCAACATGGAGAAACCCCATCTCTACTAAAAGTACAAAATTAGCCGGGCGTGGTGGCACATGCCTGTAATCCCAGCTACTTCGGAGGCTGAGGCAGGAGAATCGCTTGAACCTGGGAGGCAGAGGTTTCGGTGAGCCGAGATTGCGCCACTGCACTCCAGCCTGGGCAACGAATGAAACTCCATCTCAAAAAAAAAAAAATGTTGAGAGACCTTGTCTCTAAAAAAAGAAAAAGAATAATTTTAGCTGGGTGCAGTAACCTGTAGTCACAGCTACTTGGGAGGCTGAGGCAGGTAGATTGCTTGAGTTTAAGGCTGTAAGTGAGTTACAATCACACCTGTAAATAGCACTGCACTTCAGGTTGTTCAGGTTGCACAACATAACAAGGTCCCTTTACAATTCTTAAAAATATATAATTCTAACTTAAGAATTTTTTTTTTTTTTTTTTTGAGATGGAGTCTCACTCCGTTGCCCAGGCTGGAGTACAGTGGTGTGATCTCGGCTAACTGCAACCTCTGCCTCCTGGGTTCAAGTGATTTTTCTGCCTCAGCCTCCCAAGTAGCTGGAACTACAGGCACCCGCCACCATGCCTGGCTAATTTTTGTATTTTTAGTAGAGATAGGGTTTCACCATATTGGCCAGGCTGATCTCAAACTCCTGACCTCGTGATCTGCCCAACTCAGCCTCCCAAAGTGCTGGGATTAAAGGTGTGAGCCAAAAAAAAATTTTTTTAAGAGACAAGGTCTTGCTCTGTCACCCAGACTGGAGTGCAGTGGCACCATCATGGTTCACTGCAGCCTTGACCTCCCAGGTTCAAGTGAACTCTTGGGCTCAAGCAGTCAGCCCACCTCAGCCTCCAAAAGTGCTGGAATTACAGGCATGAGCCACCATGCCCAGCCTTAAAATTTCAATTTATTTATTTATGTCAGTATGGACTCATGAATTTTCATTTTATTCAATGCAGTATATCGATTATTTTCCTTATCTATTTTGATGCTTAAATTGCCCCAGATTTGGTAGTGGGAACCTCTCCAAGCTGGATTCTGTGTCCTTCTGACCATTTCCCATCATTCTTCCAGTACTTCCTTCTGACACAATGTAGAGTTAGAGTATGTATCTGTGTATGTATCTACCTTTTTACATCTATATTTCTATATCTACCTATCTATATATTGGAAACCACAAGTTCACATTGAAGCCTCCAGTTTTAACGCAATATCCTAACAGGGTTCATTTTAGTTTCTCCCTTTCCATAATTTGTGTCTCACTTTACTGACAGTGAGAAACCTGGCTCCCATTACCCTGAATACATTGACTAATTTGATCAATCCCTCTGTATAATCATATAATCTCTCATTGCAGCCACAAACCCCTACTGTATGTGGATGTCCTCCTCACTCTACTTGAACCCTGAATTCCCCATTCTGGGCTACTCAGCACACGTGGATGTCCTCCTTACCTCACCAGGGTTCTGACTGCTGGTGTGGGACCATCTCTTCACCCTGCTTAGGCTTTGACACTGTGCATCAAGCACCACCCTGTATGGATGCCCTCCACATCCTGTGTAGGCTTTTCCCCCACATGGATGCCCTTCTTGCTCTGCTTGGCTTCTGAAACCCACCACCAGGTGCCCACACATGACTACCATCCTCATCCACTTGAGCTCTGACTCTTCATGCCAGGCTGCCCTCCAACCCACGGACCCACTCCTCACTCTGCTTAGGCCTCAATATCCCAAGCCAGACTGCCCCTCTGCACGGATGACTACCTTGCTCTGCCCCACCCAATGTTGCCAGAAAGCTTTATCTGATTATAAAAATCATACACATTCACTGTATAAAATTTGGAAAATATCATTAAAAGCATAGAAAAGAAAATATATAATCTTACCACCCACAGACATCTGTGCATGTTAACACAACACATATATTTGAAAGATTAATATCATAAAATAAATTATTTTTTGCCTTAAATTTTAATGATCAAGGTTTTCCCTAAAATTTCCAAGACCTTTGAAAGTCATAACAAACCAGCTGGGAAGAGATTAGATACCTCTAAACCATTAAAAGTACTGTCTTGAATTTTTTCAGTACCACCTAATAATTTACTACTTGTAAGTACTGCAGCTTACAAAAGTACCTGACCAGGAAGCTCCGGCACTGGTTAAAGCTCATTAAAAAGAGAAGTTACAATAAAGTTTCCCTGCATTTATTTCAAGCAAGTGCAATCAGGATAGAGCTATTCGGTGTGTTCCAGTGTTATGTGACCCCCTTTTAATAATGTTTGTTATATCTCCTAATTAAGGATTGTGATTTCAAAGAATTAAGTGGGGGACAATAGACAAGTTTACATACCTTCCTAATACCCATAAATGGAGGGCAATTAATTTTAAAGCTTGATTTGCTAGTGTAAATTTAAAGTGTTAATTATAGCTTTAAAATCCCAGTCTGGGCAAAGGGCCACTACTAAGGATTCCATTTATGCAGGCTGTCTTCTATCTGAGAAGTGCTTGTACTGCACTTTCCAATGCATAGTAAAATGCATATGCCTCAGCGGAAGTTTCTTTGGATTAGTTAAAATGCCATGTTGTTGGACATAATTAAATTGTTCCTTTGGGTTTGTGAGGGTTGCAAATCTTTCCAAAAAGGAGCAAGTAAATTCCAAGATGACAGACTCCTAAATGTTCTGGTCACGGCGATCCATTATTGCTCAATTTCTACCACATCTCTAACAGCACATCAGCTGAACTATATCCATTTGTCCCTTGAGATTGTTTCACCTAATTGGGTTTACATTCTGATAAAGGTTAAAACTAGTTCTCCAAACCAAGACACATACATTCATCACTTGTGAAGTGAGGATAAGAATTTTTTTATTTATATTTATTTATATTTTTTATTTATTTATTTTTTGAGATGGAGTCTCGCTCTGTCGCCCAGCTGGGGTGCAGTGGTGCGATCTCGGCTCACTGCAACCTCCGCCCCTCCAGGTTTAAGCAATTCTCTGCCTCAGCCTCCAGAGTAGCTGGGATTACAGGCGTGTGCCACCAAGCCCGGCTAATTTTTTGTATTTTTAGTAGAGACAGGGTTTCACCATCTTGACCAGGCTGGTCTTGAACTCCTGACCTCGTGATCCACCTGCCTCAGCCTCCCAAAGTGCTGGGATTACAGGTGTGAGCCACCACGCTCAGCCTTTAATTTATTTATTTTTAGATGAAGTCTTGCTTTGTCACCCAGGCTAGAGTGCAGTGGCATGATCTCGGCTCACTGCAACCTCCGCCTCCTGGGTTCAAGCAGTTCTCCTGCCTCAGCCTCCAGAGTAGTTGGGACTACAGGTGCATGCCACCATGCCCAGCTAATTTTTGTATTTTCGGTAGAGATGGGGTTTCACCATGTTGGCTAGGATGGTCTCAATCTCTTGACCTCGTGATCCACCTGCCTTGGCCTCCCAAAATGCTGGGATTACAGGTGTGAGCCACCGTGCCCAGCCAAGAATTATTATTATCGTAGCAGACATTTGAACTCTCACTATATACTGTCATTGTACTAATCACTTTATATAAATTTTCTGATTTAACAATTAGAAAATTCACATTATTGCCCTTATTTTTCAGATGAAAAAACTGAAGCTTAGAGAGCTTAAGTAACTTACCAAGAGGCACACAGTTAACAAGGAATGGAATCTGAATTTAAAGAAAGGCTAACTCCAGAGCCCAAGATTTTAACTATGGTGCCCTATTGCCCCAACTCAGTGGTTCTCAAACTTTTTTGATCTCAGGACCTCTTTATTCTCTTAACAATTATTGTAAAAATTATTCAGGACCCTAAAGAGCTTTTCTTTCTTTTTTCTTTTTTTTGAGACAGAGTTTTGCTTTTGTTGCCCAGGCTGGAGTACAATGGCATGATCTCGGTTCACTGCAACCTCTGCCTCCCGAGTTCAAGCGATTCTCCTGCCTCAGCCTCCTGAGGAGCTGGGATTACAGGCATGTGCTACCATGCCCGGCTGATTTTGTATTTTTAGTAGAGATGGGGTTTCTCCATGTTGGTCAGGCTGGTCTTGAACTCCCGACCTCAGGTGATCTGGCTGCCTTGGCCTCCCAAAGTGCTGGGATTACAGGCATGAGCCACTGTGCCCGGTCAAGAGCTTTTCTTTATGTGGCTTATAGCTATTTGTATTCACTATATTAAAATTGTTTTAACTAAGGAAAATTAAAAATGTTTATTAAATTTCTAAAAAGTAACAGTAATCCAGCCAAGCACGGTGGCTCACGTCTGTAATCCCAGCACCTTAGCAGGCCAAGGCAGGCAGATCACCTGAGGTCAGGAGTTCAGGACCAGCCTGGCCAACATGGTGAAACCCTGTCTCTGCTAAAAATACAAAAGTTAGCCAAGTGTGGTGGCAGGCGCTTGTAATCCTAGCTACTCGGGAGGCTGAGGCACGAGAATCACTTGAACCAAGCAGGCGGAGATTGCAGTGAGCCGAGATCACACTATTGCACTCCAGCCTGGGCGACAAGAGTGAAACTCCATTTCAAAATAAAATAAAATAATGGTAATCCCATTACTTTTTAACATAAATAACATAATTTCTGAAAAATACCAATATTTTCTGAAACAGTGATGAAAAGGTAACTTTGCTTTACATATTTACAAATCTCTTCAATGTCTGGCATAGAAGACAGCTGAATTCTCCCAACTGCTTCTGCATTCAATCTGTTGCAATATATTGATTTGGCAGTATGTGAAGAAATCTGATCTCACACAGACATGTAGTTTGAAAAGGGGTGACTATGAATTTAAAACACTCTTTTTTCTTTTTTTTTTTGAGATGGAGTCTTGCTCTTGTCACCTAGGCTGTAGTGCAATGGCACGATCTTGGCTCACTGCAACCACCGCCTCCCAGGTTAAAGTGATTCTCCTGCCTCAGCCTCCCAAGTAGCTGGGATTACAGGTGCCCACCACCATGCCTGGCTAATTTTTGTATTTTTAGTAGAGACAGGGTTTCACCATATTGGCCAGGCTGGTCTCAAACTCCTGACCTTGTGATCCGCCTGCCTCGGCCTCCCAAAGTGCTGGGATTACAGGCATGAGCCACTGCGCCTGGCCTAAAATATTCTTTTCTGGTATTACACTAAAACTTATCAATGGCAGTTTCTTAAAGATAATTTTCAATGTGAAATGTAGAAACTTATCAATGAACTTTTTGTACTGTTACATTAAAATCCATTGGTCTATCTTGCATTTTGAATGGATCTTTTACCTGTGCATGATTTTTTTAACATTGTGCATTTCTAATCTGAAAAATACTTGTTCACCAAGTTATGAAAGTCTTCCAAACCTTGATACAATATGTGTATAAAAAAATCACATTCATTAAAATAACCACCGACCTTAGCAGAAAAGTCTTTAAAAGCTGTCAAGATCATGGGGATATATAAAAGTTTTCCAAAATTCTAATTTTTACCAGAAAGCTTGAATTTTGTCATTAGCAACAAATACTGTCAGTTGCTTTCCTAAAAGTACTAGCTCATTTCATTTTTGAGAAAATGTGTGTCAAATAACCGAGTCTGAATAATCATAGTTTGTCATTTTTTCAAGAAAACATGGTGTTTTATAGAAAAGATGGCCACCGGGCGCGGTGGCTCATGCCTGTAATCCCAGCACTTTGGGAGGCCCAGGCGGGCGGATCACGAGGTCAGGAGATTGAGACCATCCTGGCTAACACGGTGAAACCTTGTCTCTACTAAATATACAAAAAATTAGCTAGGCGTGGTGGCTGGCGCTTGTAGTCCCAGATACTCAGGAGGCCGAGGCAGGAGAATGATGTGAACCCGGGAGACGGAGCTTGCAGTGAGCGGAGATCACCCCACTGCACTCCAGCCTGGGCGACAGAGCAAGCCTCCGTCTCAAAAAAAAAAAAAGAAAAAAAAAAGATGGCTAATTCAGCTCACAACTCAATTGCACAAGTGCTTTTCCTTGAGACAACTGTTGTGCTTCAGTATGCAGCAAAAATGCTTTGTGTGTACTTCCCATCTAATCACACAGAATATTAAATAGAAATGTATTCAAGACTTAATAAAATTAATACTTTTTGCTGCTTCGTTAGGAAAATTCTAAGGTAAGCTGGCTTTCTTGCACTTCCAGCTGCAAGTGCATGCTGGAGAACAATATAGTGACTCTTAGTACAGTTTGCTCCAACTGCCTTGATTTGTGCCCCACCCATTTCAACAGAGTGAAAAAGGCAAATAACATCTTAGCATTATTACAAAAATAATTTTGACCTCATGGACCCCTTGAAAGAATCTTGAAGATCTCCAGGGTCTGTAGACCACCCTTTGAGAACCATTGTCCTAACTCAAAGGGTGGTTATAAAGATTAAACGTGATGTTTTACATAAAGTGCTTATCATAGTATCTTGCACATAATAATAGATGCACAATAACTGGCTACTTATTATGATTATTATGTAACAATTCTATAAAGGAGAATCAAGCATTGGATGAGAGACTATAAGTCCTCTCAAACCTGAGATTCTATTATGATCAGATAACCATTAAAAGACTCATTAGGCCGGGCGCAGAGGTTCATGCCTGTAGTCCTAGCACCTTGGGAGTCTTGAGGCTGGAAGTTTGAGATCAGCCTGGACAACATGGTGAGACTACCATCTCTACAAAAAAATTTAAAAATTAGCTGGGCATGGTAGCACACACCTATAGTCCTAGCTACTCAGAAGGCTGAGATGAGACGATCACTTGAACCTAGGAGATTGAAGCTGCAGCGAGCTATGATCACACCACTACACTCCACTCTGGGCAACAGTGACATTCCATCTCTCTTTAAAAAAAAAAAATCAGAGACAGATTTCAAGTATCAATCATAATCTGACATCATCATTTTCTGCGGTTCAGCTCTATGGCAGCAGTAAAATATTTTCTTTTACTATTTTACTGATTGCCCAAAGGTTATATTATAACTAATAAAAAATATTTTTAAATTATTAGGTAATAAAAATAATATTTCCCTACAGCATTGACATTCTAATTAATCAAATTATTTTGTTTCTTTCCAGTACTTGCTATGTATATATGCATATATTTTTATATGTCCATATTTTTTATATATGTAAATGTTGAGAATCATAACCAGAATATAAATAAAAGTGCTGTAATCCCAGCACTTTGGGAGGCCGAGGCAGGTGGATCATGAGGTTAGAAGTTCAAGACCAGCCTGGCCAAGATGGTGAAACCCCGTCTCTACTAAAAATACAAAAAATTAGCCAGGTGTGTTGGTGGGCGCCTGTAATCCCAGCTACTCAGGAGGCTGAGGCAGAGAATTGCTTGAACCCGGGAGGTGGAGGCTGCAGTGAGCCAAGATTGCACCACTGCACTCCAGCCTTGCCAACAGACCAAGATTCCATCTCAAAAATAAAAATAAAAAATAAAAACAATAAAAATGTATTCAAAGACAATGTAACATGCTTAAGTTATAGTCATCAACAAGTTGAAAGTGGTGTATTTAGTGACTCCAGACATTGGTACTGGAATAAGTCAAAACTTAAAAAGCAAACGTGCAGTTCTCTTTGGAAATAGTGTGACCCCAAGAGAGATGGGTAACTCTTACAAGACTACTGCTATGTAGGTTGTAGACTTTAAAGTCCTTAGTATGGTCCTCATGACTGAGGTACCTGAACCTACAGGGGCAATAACGCACCTAGAATTCAGACACCTTAAGTTACAACTCTCTCATTTGAAGCATCCCAATCCATGCAATCCTATTCCAACTACCCCAAGGAGAACAAGATGGCTCAATGGCTGGAAAGAATAATTTTTACTATCATGGCAAGCCTACCGACACCACTCTTTGGATTTCTCTTTGAGCAGTGTGATCCTTTGGAACTTTGCAACCTAACTCATGCTAACGTAACTTAGGGTACTAATTCAAGGCCAAGGTCAGATTTTCACATTAATATGCTAAGGCAGTTTACAGAACTAAGCTATAGCAAGTCACTCAAGTAACAATGAATGTATGAGGAAGAAGAAACACAAATTATTCTGGCACTTTAATATTAGCTAATATTTACTGAATTTTTTACCACATGAAAGACATTGTGACATTGTATTCAGTATTTTACACACATCACCTTTCAATGGTGTGATCTCAGCTCATGGCAGCCTTGACCTCCCAGACTATCCTTCTACCTCAGCTACTTGCCACAGGAGTGCTCCATCATGCCTGGCTAATTTTTAAATTATTTGTAGAGATGAGGTCTTGCTATGTTGCCCAGGCTGGTCCCAAACACTCGGGTTCAAGTTATCCTCCTGCCTCGGCCTCCCAAAGTGCTAGGATTTCAGGTGCGAGCCATTGTGGTCAGCCCACAATACCTTTTCTAAACCTAGCAGTCCCCCTAGTTTCTCTGAGGTGATAATCTCCATCAGAAATATAAGAAACCTGAGGCTCAGAGACATTATAATTGAAAGACCTAAGGTCACAAGGTTGGAACCAACGTCAAGATTTCAACCCAGCTCAGACTGACTGTAAACTCTTGTTCTTGATCACTTGATAACTCCCAGCATTACCAATCATTTTCATGTATAAAAGCAGTATAGTCAGTAAATTTAATAAAGACTTTTAAAAATACTTCCAAGAGTTTCATGGGCCCTCTGAAATCTATCCAGGTATAAAGATCTCAAATTAAAAACCCCTGCTCTAAGGATCTCAAGGTACCTAATGCAGCATAATGAGCTTTAAATCTGATAAAAAAATAAAAGGTAAGGAAACAAAAATAATAATAGCTGCCATTTGCTGAGCACTGAGCCAGCCACTGTGCTAAGTGCTTTACATATATTACCTCATTTAGTTTTCACCCTACAATGCAATGCCTATTACTCTGATGAGAAAGCTTAGATTAAGAGAGGTTAAGTAACCTGCCCAAAGTCAAACAGTGGAGGAAACTGACTCTTTCTATGGCACCATGATCCCTCTTAGGCAAACACTGAACCAATACTATGTTAAGTGTTTAAACTAATCGCCAAAACAAACACCGAACAAACCCTGGAGACATATTCACCTGTATGACTTATGCAGTTCCATGACCTTCTCTTCAAGTTCCTTGGTCTGATTCGGGGCCAGTTTAAAATCACTAACATAATCCACGCCATGGAGTTCTGGGTCGTAGTCTCCCAGTTCAGACTGGATGGTGTAAGAACCTAATAATGCTAAGGTTGCAAAGGAACAGGGCAGACGTCCTGCAACTATGTCCTGCCGAAGCTGAAGACATAAATAATATCTACAGCCAAAAGAGAAAAATGTTATGTCAGCAACAACAACAACAAAATATAGAGAGAGAAAAAGGAGAAAAGGGGAGAAACAGAAAGGGAGAGAGAGAAAAAATAAGGACACAGAAGAAAAGAAAGCAATTAAGTAAATATGAGATAATAATAACTTCAATCTAGGTAGTTGGTATATGGTAGTTCATTGCGCTATTATTTCTCTCTGTGTGTTTGAAATTTTTACATATTAAAACTTAAAAAAAATACTGTAACTATATTGGACACATTTAGAAAGAGGAAAGGTTGGAAAAGTCTAAAGGAAGTAATGAAACTACTGTTTTTTTAAGTATACTAAGTACCACAGATATATAAATTATCTCACCTAATCTTCACACACACACATACACACACACACAAAAAAAAACTTGTGAGGTAGGTATCATTGCCAGATTATAGATGAGGAAGCAGCTCAGAAGCTTAGCGTGCTCGGTGTCAGGTAGTAATGAAGACTGGCTCCAAAACCAGGCCCTTTCTTTTCTATCACATTGCTATGCCAAGTGTGCAGATATAGTCCTTCATATACAAAGATGACATTACTGACATTTTCACTAGGATATAAATATTCTGGTGTATTTTCTCTCCAAGATGAGTTAAGTTGCATGCAGCTTTCTACATACTATTAGCCACCTTGTAAGACTAATCCCATCTGTGTGCTAAACTGTTGGGAACTGCACAGTTTGCAGTTAAAACAGTTCAGTCCAACAAACCAAATGAGTGCCTTACCACGCTGACACTTTTCTCTCCATCAGTGTAACGTTCACACCTATGGCCCTGACTTCCTTACCACGTGTTCTAATTGACTGAGTTCACCAATTCAGACAGTTTTACCAAACAGGAAAGTATTATTAAATTGACAATTCCTAAATTAATTAGAATCATATCTTTGCTTCTATTATAAGATATTAAATAACATTTTGCTATAATTAGTCATAACGTACATTTTTTTAAATGTCAGAACAATGCCAAACAAGGCACAAAAATTTTAAACTCCTCTAAAATGTAAATAATTAGCAAAGATTTTTAGAAATGTGTTTTGTTTTATACATAAGCCTAGACGGAAAAAGATGATTAAGTAGCAACTCCAAAAGACAAATATTACTGTGAAAAAGAAATAACCAAAGGAATCTTTTAAGGCAGAAATCCAGCATCTCAACTTCAAGAATGTACTGAGGATGACTAGATGACAAATAATAAGAAAAAATGGCAATGACTTTGTATAGAACTTAATAATCAGATTTTTAAAGAGGTTAGTCTATTCTCTTATTTGAGAGATATGGAAACTATCTAGGCCTAAAGACTGTAAATCTGCCTGGAATCAGATAGTTGGCAGCAAAATCAGAAATAGAAAGCAGTTACTCAACAACCAACAGTTTAATTTAAGAAACATTTGACAAGCATCTCCTGTGGATAAGACCCTATGCAAGATGTCATGAATATAAATATGCACAGTAGTACTTTATAATATATTGATTTTCCATTTTCTTTTTTCGTTAATATTTTTATAGAATCCAATAAAAGCCATTTTCTTAAAAGACATCAGTAGGCTGTTTTTAAAGAGCGCAGGATTTAATAAATTAGGTGGGCTCCAAGGAACATTCAGTTCAGGGGATTAAGTACTTCATCAAACATTTTAAAAGGGAGATAGGAAGAAATAATAACACTTAGGCTTTCAGCTTTTTTGATACCTATAAGAAGGAAGATGGTGGGGCCGGGTGCAGTGGCTCAAGCCTGTAATACCAGCACTTTGGGAGGCCGAGGCAAGCAGAGCACCTGAGGTTAGGAGTTCGAGACCAGCCTGGCCAACATGGCGAAAACCCGCCTCTACTAAAAATACAAAAAAAAAAAAAAAAAATTAGCAGGGCGTGGTGGTGCACATCTGTAATCCCAGCTACTCGGGAGGCTGAGGCAAAAGAATCGCTCGAACCCAGGAGGCTGAGGTTGCAGTGAGCCAGGATCGCGCCATTGCACTCCAGACTGGGCGACAAGAGCGAGACTCCGTCTCAAAAAACAAAAAACAACAACAAAAAGAAGGAACATGGTGGGAAAGGAGTATGAAAAGAGACCCCAAAAAACAAACAAAAAAAACAGTAGAGTCATTTTACCACTATATTTGTGTCTTGCCCTTTGGAGGGTGCTGGTAGAAGCCCTGCCCACAGCTTGGCATAATATCCATGATAAGCAAGGCCAGTTCCCCTGCCAATTTCCTGATACTTATGATACAGGTCACAGATACTCAAGGCTTTTAGATTCACTTATTTGTATGCCTGCCTTGAAGTGACCAGAAACTTTCAATCCTAAGCTACTTAATATCACTATTTTTCTTCAGTTCTGAATACGGAATTAGCAGAGCTTATGGTGGTAAGAATTACTATCTCATCATACACATTATTATATGATAAATTACATATTTAACTATTACTTATTTACCTTGTTATGTCTTCTGTTAACTGTGCTGGGTCAGGTGGATAAAACTTTACATTAAATGTAAAATTCCAAGGGACACCTATAAAAATAAACACAAAAGAATTTTACGTTTATACCTAAGTTTCTAATTGTTGGAAGTACCTCAAAATATTCAAACATTTCTCTTTTTCTTTTCCTTTCTTTTTTTTTTTTTTTCTTTGAGACGGAGTCTCACTCTTGTTGCCCAGGCTGGAGTGCAGTAGCGTGATCTCTGCTCACCACAACCTCCACCTCCCAGGTTCAAGCGATTCTTCTGTCTCAGCCTACTGAGGAGCTGGGATAATAGACATGCACCACCACGCCCGGCTAATTTTGTGTTTTTAGTAGAGACAGGATTTCTCCATGTTGTTCAGGCTGGTCTCAAACTCCCAACCTCAGGCGATCCGCCCGCCTCGGCCTCCCAAAGTGCTGGGATTACAGGCATGAGCCACCACACCCAGCCTACATTTCTCTTTTTATATTAATACATCTTTAAATATTTTCATGCTTGGTGGATACAGCAATTTTTTAAAAAGAAGAAAGTTGCTTAGATATCACTTAAGGATTTGTGCTAGAGGATCTCATTTTTTTGCCTGACTTAATATAATCGTTTGATTTATAAAGGATTAGAACTACATAAACAAGGCTGGGCACAGTGGCTCATGCCTGCCATGCCTCACTTAATGACAGAGATACTCTGAGAAATGCTGGGTCTACAGGCATGTACACAACACTCAGCTAATTTTCAGATGTTTTGTAGAGACGGGGTCTCCCTATGTTGCCCAGGCTGGTCTCAAACTCCTGGGCTCATGCGATACTCCCACCTCAGTGTCCCAAAGTGCTGGGATTACAGGCATAAGCCATCGTGCCTGGCCTAAAATTAAGAGATGAAATAAATGTATATATATTGATATGGATAGCACTCCAAATTATGTTAAACAAAAAAGATTGGTTGCATATTTATATTAAAACATACGTTCACGTGTGTGTGTCTATATACATTCAGACCAGCCAGATGTGGTGGGTTACACCTGTAATCCCAGTACTTTGAAGACTGAGAAGGGAGGCTCTCCCGAGTCCAGGAGTTCAAGGCTGCAATGAGCTAGGATTGTGCCACTCCACTCCAGCCTGGGTGGCAGAGTGAAACCCCATCACTAAAAATATATATACATATTTAAAATATATATCATATATTATTACACTCAGACCATCTCTGGAAAGAGCACGTTACCATGGTTGCTTCCAGGAACGAAAACTGCATGACTAGGACAAGGAGAGAAGGGAGATTTACCTCATACTATACTCATATGTATCTTTTTATTTTATACCACATATTTATAACATCTATTTTAACAATTAAATTTAAAAACTACGTAAAACATACTTGTAATTTTTATTTATTTATTTTATTTTATTTTTTTCAGACGAAGTCTTGCTCTTGTCCCCCAGGTTGGAGTGCAATGGCATGATCTCAGCTCACTGCAACCTCCACCTCCCAGGTTCAAACGATTCTCCTGCCTCAGCCTCCCCAGTAGCTGGGATTACAGGTGCCTGCCACCATGCCCAGCTAATGTTTGTATTTTAAGTACAGAAGGGGTTTCACCATGTTGGCCAGGCTGCTCTCTAACTCCTGACCTCAGGTGATCCACCTGCCTCGGCCTCCCAAAGTGCTGGGATTACAGGCGTGAGCCACTGCAACTGGCCATATACTTGTATTTTTAAAATGCAAAATGTATATATGCCTAGAAAAAAATATTGCAGATTATATCAGTTTAACAGTGATTATATCCAGAGGACAGGATTTAGAGGACTCTTACATTCTTCATGATAATTTCCTACAATGTTTAAATTTCTTACAATGGGTATATATTACTTGTGTGATTAAAAAAAAAAAAAAAAAACTTAAGGGCTGGGCGCCGTGGCTCATGCCTGTAATCCCAACACTTTGGGAGGCCAAGGAGGGTGGATCACCCGAGGTCAGGGGTTCCAAACCATCCTGGCCAACATGGCGAAACCCCGTCTCTACTAAAAATAATACAAAATTAGCCAAGTATGGTGGCACATGCCTGTAATCCCAGCTACTTGGGAGGCTGAGGCAGGAGAATCATTTGAACCTAGGAGGTGGAGGTTGCAGTGAGCCGAAATCACACCATTGTACTCCAGCCTGGGCAACAAGAGCGAAACTCCATCTCAAAACAAACAAATAAACAAACAAAAACACAAAAAACAAAATTTAAAAAACCCCCACCTTTGCAATAAATGTCATTCTTCTCTTTGGCTTAAAAAAGTGTTTACAGTTTGATTCTCTATTAAAGTTTTTGTGAGGGACATGGTGTTTTTCTTGTTTTGTTTTGTTTTTTTCCCCCATGTTGAAGAAAGCGTTTTTATTATTCTGTAATTTTTTTTTTTTTTTGAGATGGAGTCTTGCTCTGTCGCCAGGCTGGAGTGCAGTGGCGCGATCTCGGCTCACTGCAACCTCCGACTCCCTGATTCAAGCAATTCTTCTGCCTCAGCCTCCTGCGTAGCTGGGATTACAGGCATACGCCACCACACCCAGCTAATTTTTGTATTTTTAGTAGAGACGGGGTTTCACCATGTTGGCCAGGATGGTGTAATTTTTTTTAACTGAAAAATATTAAGGTTCCTTTTCTTAGCAAGATTTTTTTTTAAATACCCAGGAAGATAATCTACTAGATATTCTTTTTTACTCATCATAAACTCTGTTAACTTTTTCTCTTAAAGAATCTTCTTGGATAATCATATGTTCCTAATATTTCATATTAAAAGTATTTTCATTGAAAGGAGCAAGGAGTTATATTTTTCTTGTGGTGTCTCAAATATTCTGAATATTTGTTTGCTCTGACTTGCATTTTAAAACGAGCTTTTATAGGTAGAAAGCAAATACAGAGAGTTATCAGTCCAAAAGAGTATTTTGTTTCTTCCATTAAGAAAACTAAACAATTACAAATAGGGTCTAAAGAAAAACATTTCACCATAACAAAAGTGTTTTCTTCTAAGAAACAAATGAAAAGTAAAGTCTGTTTTCAGGTGAGTGTTAAAACTTACTAATCATGATAAATAACAACTATTGCATTTCCTGGAAGTTTCTTCAAAACTAAACTAAAAGGACAGGTAGTCTTAATTAGCCATTGGGCCTGGGACTGCAAAATACTAATCTGTACTTTTTTCAACCCAGAAATATTTATCCCAGGACACCAGTCTGATCAGGGTGTAAAGCGGGACTATACATTAGAGTTAGAGCTAGGAGCAATGCCACAATGTCAGAAGGGTCAGTGGCAAGCAATTCTTGTCTTTCCATTCTTTTTTTCTTCCACGGTCCTTTATACTGCAGTTTGGAAGAGGACTGTTAAAAGGGATGAAAACAACCATAAAGAGGAAAACATAAAATTTATAATGCAATAGTTCAGAACAATTTCAAAGGAATAGGATACGGCAGCAAACTCCTAGTAGGCAACTGCGGTTTCAAGTCACTACCATTTTGAGAACTGACTCCCATATCCTTTTTCTTTTCTCATCTTTGTTCTTTTCCACCTTCTGTTACTCTCAACTCTTCCTATCTTCCCCAACTTTGCCCAGTTGTAAAAAAAAAAAATCAACAAAATCTGACCTACATCTCAATAGTATCCACCTCTGCTATATTTTTCTATTATGGAATCTCCTCCTTCCAGGAGAAGGCTTTATCTCAATTTCAAAGCAATCTGCAGTAGTCAGGATTCTAAAGTGACTGACTCACAGCCAGAAATGGTTGGAAATCCTCTGACCTACTAAAAGAAAGAAAGAACTATAAAAAGAGCTATATCCACTTACCACGAACCTGCTTTTTTATTTCTTTGGCGGAATCCAGCCATGTCTGTAAAAAGGAGAAAAGGCATTCACACAGAGCTCCAAAACACATAAACAACAGAGTACTGGAAGCAAGATCACTGACTATCTTCAAATAGTGCCTCCAGATCAACCTGCATTTCCTTTGATAGTCTTTGCATTAATTTCACAAAGCATAGTGATTTTGAGCAGACAAAAAGGGACCCTGACATTTGGGTTGAATATTAGCTCCACTACTTCCTGGCTGAGTGACTTTAGGAAATCTGTACCTCAGTTTCCTCATCTATACAATGAGATATTGGTAGTAGTGCCTACTTCATAGTGTTACTGTGAAGATAAAATGAGTTAATACATGTAAATATATTAGTAAACAGCAAATGCTAAGTAAGCATTGGTTATTTATATTATTCTATAAAGACTAGTAGATAGCTACAACCAGAATTAATTGAAGCATCCACATTTTATTTTCCCCTCCAACCCTGACCTTTAGTCTCCTTCAAGTTTTTTCTTTTTTCTTTTTTTTTTTTTTGAGAAGGAGTCTCGCTCTATTGCCCTGGCTAGAGTGCACTGGCACAATCTCAGCTCACTGCAACCTCCGCCTCGCGAGTTCAAGCAATTCTCCTGACTCAGCCTCCCAAGTAGCTGGGATTACAGGTGCCCACGACCACACCCGGCTAATTTTTGTATTTTTAGTAGAGATGGGGTTTTGCCAAACATGTTGGCTAGGCTGGTCTCAAACTCTTTTTTTTCTTTTTTTTTTTTTGACAGAGTTTCACTCTTGTCGCCCAGGCTGGAGAGCAATGGCGCAATCTCGATGTCAGCCCACTGCAACCTCCGCCTCCCGGGTTCAAGTGATTCTCCTGCCTCCGCCTCCTGAGTAGCTGAGATTACAGGTGCATGCCACCATGCCATGCCCAGCTAATTTTTGTATTTTTAGTAGAAATGGGGTTTCACCATGTTGGTCAGGCTGGTCTCCAACTCCTGACCTCAGGTGATCTGCCCGGCTCAGCCTCCCAAAGTGCTGGGATTATAGGCATGAGCCACTGTGCCTGGCCAAAGTTTTCTATATCAGCACAGTATTCAGTACATGGCTTGTGCCCAGTTAACGTTTACTGAATGAATAAATATTTTGTTTTCCCAAACTACTCTTGCCCACGCCAATCTTGTCCTTCACTGTTCCCCCACTCCACTTAGAATCTGCACACCACTAGGCTAGGGCTCCTCAACCCATGGTAGACCATGCAAAATAAGGGCACTGGAAAAGAACCTCACCATTAACATCTTTCATAGGTCCCTTTGAGAAATGTTTAAAGACAGAAATTTCTAAATTTCTAGAATTGTTTAAAACATTTTAATGGAATACAAGATACATGTCGAAAAGTACATAAAACATTAAGTATAAAGATCAATAAAATATCAAAGTGAACATATAAGAATTATAACATTACTAGCACCTCAGGAGCCCCTCTCTTGCCTCTTCCTAATCCCTCCCCTTCCCTTGTCCAAAAGATTTAAAATTGAATTTCAGTGGCATTTTATTTATTTATTTAGACAGGGTCTCGCTCTGTGGCCCAGGCTGGAGTTTAGTGATGCAATCTTGGTTCTCTGCAACCTCCGCCTTCCGGGTTCAAGCAATTCTCCTGCCTCAGCCTCCTGAGTAGCTGGGATTACAGGCAACCACCACCATGCCTGGCTAATTTTTTTGTATTTTTAGTAGAGATGGGGTTTCACCATGTTGGCCAGGCTGGTCTGGAACTCCTGGCCTCAAGTGATCTGCCCACCTCGGCCTCCCAAAGTGCTGAGATTACAGGTGTCAGCCACCGTACCCAGAGACAGTGGTATTTAGAAAAAAGGAGTAAGGTGTCCCTTCCTCACCCTCTACCAACAAGGGCAGAGCATATGGTGACTATTCCATTTGCCCTATTGAAGGAATGGGCTTGAACACCACATTTTTAAAATTGATTATATACTACTTTGACTATTATATAATCATTACAACAGACAATAAACCTAACAGTGGGGACTAGTTTTCTTTTATACTCCCACCACAATTAAACCAGAAAATTAATATATATAATAAATGCCACATATTATTAAATTGTTCTAAGGTATAAAAATAAGCACGTACTTGTTTAAGCCCTGTCAGAAAGGCGTAACCTGAGTGTTTTCTCCTTAGTCTTTCATTTAGACTAAAGAAAATTTTTAAAAAGTTGCCGTATTTTCAAAGGCAAAGGAAGACTTTAAAAGCACCAACCGAATTTCATGAAACCTCTGAGAACCTTGGTTTATACCATGCAATCCAGAACTACTACCACTTTTTACCACTTTGGAGTAGATATTTCTTACCATAGAAGACTCATGTTTTCCATTATTTTAAGAGAATCTCCCTAGGTAAGCTGAAGCTGCCAAGTTCCTTCCAGGGATTCTATGAACCATTCTGAGTCTGTGCTAGAATTTCTACTAACTTGACATAGGGAAGGCAAACCCACTTTTGTGTCAATCATATAAAGACTCCAGGGTATAAGCTACCATGTAGAATAAATTGTTGTTGCTTCAATTACCTACACCTCCAAATCAAAATCAAAAACAAAATCTTCTGGAGATAATAAAAATCAATGTGTACAAGAACAGGTACTTTTATGCTCAATTTAAATTGTTTAATTTCCAGCATTTTAGTTAGCCAACAAATATTTGAGGAATGCTTCCATGTGCTAGGCACTGTGGTTACAAAAAAAAAAAAAAGGATTAAAAACTAGCACTGGTCCTTAGGGAGCTGTCATTCTAATCAGGAGGCAAAAAGAGAACAATCAGTTTGTTCGAGGAGGTGTGACAATTACAATGATAAAAAATATGTGCTAGTGCTATGATAGAGCATAGGGTATTCTGAGAGCACAGAGGACATGCACCAAAATGGTTTAGAAGTCAGTTAGGAAATGTTTCTTAACAGAATGTCTGGGGGATCTAAATGGAGTCTTGAAGGACAAATGAGTTAGCCAGACAAAGAAGAAAACGAAATAATTAGAAAGGCACAAAAGTATAAAAGTGACTGCAATACACCTGAGTTGCTGCATGTGGTTCAGCATAGCTGGAGCACAGAGGCAAAGAGGAGAGATGTAAAACTGAAAAGAACAGTAAGGACCAGACATGGAGGGAGAGTATTCCATGCTAAGAACTTAGACTTTATCAAGTTCTTAGCAAGCGGGAGCCATTGAAGGATTTAAAATAAAGGAGTGACATCAATTAGAGAAAGCATGACTGTAGCCAGGGGGACCAGAAAAGACACTGTTGTTGAGAATGATAACTGTGGTCCAGCAGAATATAATGGTTAAGGGTACAGGCTTTGAAGTCAGACAGTCTTGAATTCCAATCCTGCCTCACCCTCTCTACCATTTAGCAGCTGTGTAACCTTACATAAGACAGTGTTTCTGAGCCTCAATTTTCTCATATGTATAATTGGGATAAAACTACCATCCTCACAGAGTTATTGCGGGTTAAATTATTTGATGTACACTAAAAGCACACAGCCAGTATTCAACAAATGGTACTGATATTGATCAAAAGGGTCTGATGGGATAAAGTCTATGGGACAGAGGAAAAAAAATTAAGAGTTAAAGCTATTACGATTTGTGACTAAGTAAATGGGATGTAGGGGAAGGATGGGCTCATGATGAGGGTTGGTAAGGTATAGTGGTAAAGAATAATTCTCAAGTTGCTGGCTTGGGCAACTGGGTGGATGTGGCACTATTCACTAAAACAGGAAATACAGGGAAAGGAACACATGTTATAAAGGAGAAAAAAATAGCAACAAGAAACAACCTACATGTACATCAACAATTGAATGAATAAATTGTAATATATTTAAATAGGTATATGTTTAAAGTATCTTTGGAAATCCAAGTGGAATATTTCATAGAAAGCTGTATAAGCAGGTCTGGCACTCAGAAAAGAAATTTGGACCAGATATACATTTGGGCACCTTCCTCATGTAGGTGGTAGATGAACCCATTAAAGAAGATTTAAAAATCACCCAAGGAGTATGTATTAGAGTGAAAATAAAGGGGGAAACTTGGGGAACACTTGCATTTAAGGTATGGAGAGAGAACAAAGAGCTGAGAAGTAAATTGAGGAGAAGAGACTATAGTGGTGAGAGAAAGACAGGAAAGGCTGGTATCACAGTATGTAAAGGAATAGGAAGTTTCAAGGAGGGAGTAATTAAGATCATCAATACTGCAAAACAGACAAGTAACATGAGGATAAAACATGTCAGATTTATCTTGGTAAGAACAGTTTCAGCAGAGCAATAAGGGCAGAAATCAAAATGCAATGAGTTATATCAAGTGCAGATGAGGACATGGCACAGCTGAAACTTTCGCTTATTACTTGTGAGAGTGTAAACTGGTAAAACCACTACAGAAAACTGTTTGATAGTATCACTAAAGCTGGACATATGCCTTCTCTAAAATCCGTCAGTCTCACACCTAGGAACATGTCCAACAGAAATGTTTACGGTGAGATGTATACCAAAAGGCACCTACAAGAATGTTCCTAGCAGAAGCATTCATAAAAGCCCCAAACTGTAAACAAGCCAAATGTCTATCAATAGTAGAGTACATAAAGTGTGGTGTAGTCAAGCAATGAAATATTATATTATACAGTAACGAGGCTGGGAGGCTGAAGCAGGAGGATCGCTTGAGCCAGGGAGGTGGAGGATGCAGTAAATCAAGATCGTACCACTGCACTCCAGCCTGACAACAGGGTGAGACCCTGTCTCAAAAAAAAAAAAATTAAACAGTAATGAGAATGAACTATTGCTATTTGAAACAGCATGAATGAATCTCAAAAACATCATAATGAATGAAACCAAAGAAACCCTACCTAAGAGAAGACACTGTATGATTTTATTTATGTAAAGTTTAAAAACAGGCTAAAGTGATTGATGGTGATAGACATCAGGATGAAGTAACTTTTTTTTTTTTTTTAATTTTGGGATAGGGTCTCACTCTGTTACCCAGGCTGGAGTGCAGTGGCACAATCTCGGCTGACTGCAACCTCCACCTCTCCGGCTCAAGCAATCCTCCCACCTCTGACTCCTGAGTAGCTGGGACTACAGGTGCTCACCACCACACCTGGCTAATTTTTTTGTATTTGTAGGGACAGGGTTTCACTATGTCGCCCAGGCTGGAGGAAGAAGTTACTTTTGATGGGGAGTGGGGAGGAGTAACAACTGATAAGGGGTTGGAGGTAGTGACTGGAAGGGACACAATAGGGGATTTTAGAGTTCTGATAATGTTCATTTTTCTTATCTTGGGGGCGTTTATACAGATGTGTTCACTTTTAAAAAATTCTTTGGCCGGGCGCAGTGGCTCACACCTGTAATCCCAGCACTCTGGGAGGCCCAGGCGGGCGGATCATGAGGTCAGGAGATCGAGACCATCCTGGTTAACACAGTGAAACCCCGTCTCTGCTAAAAACTCAAAAAAATTAGACGGGCAGGGTGGCGGGCGCCTGTAGTACCAGCTACTCAGGAGGCTGAGGCAGGAGAATGGCATGAACCCGGGAGGTGGAGCTTGCAGTGAGCCAAGATCAAGCCACTGCACTCCAGCCTAGGCGACAGAGCGAGACTCCGTCTCAAAAAAAAAAAAAAAAAAAATTCTTTGGGATGTATATGTACGATTTACACCTTTCTTGTGTTATGTTAAGCTAATATGCAGTAAGGCAATAGAGAATAATATATGCAAACCAATTTCTCAAAGAGTATGGTTACAGCATGGAAGAAAGGGTTAGAGCTAGAGGAAAAAAGCAGGATCTTCAGATGTCCCTTAAAATAGCAATTCTGAATAATCTAGTTCTATTTGAATATTTTCAGTGGTATGGATTCTTTTTGAAGAGTCCATTTTATCAATCATATCCTGAGAATTAAATATATTAATACTTTAAGCAGAATTTAAGCTTGTGCATTAAAAAGAATTATATTCCTTCTCTGGCTTAAAAAACAACTTTCCAAATAATATAGAGATGAAGAGCAGCAATATCCTGATATAGATCTTCATTCATTTGGCTAAAGTATTACCCGTCTCCTATGGGTTCTTCTTTCAAAACACCTTCTCACAAGTGGTTTCTTCTACTTGGAATACTCTCTCCCTCCTTCTTCATCTGGAAGATTCCTGACTGTCTCTTATAATTCATATCTGTTATTATCTTCTCCAGAAAACCCCTTCTGACTCCCCATCCATGTGGGTGTCCATCTTACTGCTATTGCCTAGTCAGTCTGGGAGCTCCATGAGGAAAGAGACTGTCTTTTATAGCTCTGCCCAGCACAAGGCAGATACTATTTGAATAATAAATGTTTATGAATGAATGAACAAAGAATAGATGAATGACGCTACTGAAGTAAACCAGGATAGATTAATAAAGTTTCAACTACAGAAATGGCATTTAAAGAGGTAAAATGAATAGGAGCAGACATAGTTTGGATGTGTATCCCCACCCAAATCTCATGTCAAACTGTAATCCCTAGTGTTGGAGGTGGGGCCTGGTGGGAGATGACTGGATCATGGGGGTAGATTTCCCCCTTTGGTGTTGTTCTCATGATAAGAGTTCTCACAAGATCTGGTTGTTTCAAAGTACGTAGCATCCCACCCCCTCTTCCTCCTGCTCTGGCCATGTAAGATGTGCCAGCTTCCCCATAGTCTTCTGCCATGATTCTAAGTTTCCTGAGGCCTCCCCAGAAGCTGATGCCACCATGCTTCTTATACAGCCTGCAGAACCATGAGCCAATTAAACCTCTTTTCTTTACAGATATTTCTTTATAGCAGTGCAAGAACAGACTAACACCTTTCATATCTTCGGCAGCATTTACAACCTTAGGTCATAATGTTTTAAAAAAAAGAACTCCATTCCCTGAGTTAGTCATCAGCTACCCTTATATGGAGGTCCTAAAACCCCCACGCATACACATAAGAGATTTGTACAAATCCTTGTCTTTTGAGGTAAAAGACTTTTGTACAGCTCCAGAAGTCTATCTGTCTTAACTCAAGGAATAACCTTATTTATGCTGCTGTTAGGATGTTGACTTCAAATCACTGCTCCAAGTTATGTTATAGAAACTCTAGAGCACAGGTAATTCTAGGTCTCATTCTTTAAGTACTAAGTTAAAACACAAAAAATAAGAAACAAAACCCCCAAAAACCACATTTAAATTCATTAGAGGTGTTGACCCAAATCTCTGTAGCAAAAGACAAGATAACAAATGCAGCCTCCCTACTCTGCAAGTATATTTACAAAATTCCCCTTCGTCTTTCTAATTTGCCAGACAATAAAGATACAACCATGACTGCCACTTGCCTTCAAGGCCAGTCATGAATCAATGAGAATCAATCCTTTCAGATGACTATAAACTAAATTACTCATACTCTTTATTTAATAGTCACTCCATTGGTGTTTGCTCTTTGCCTGTGAAGGTGAGCAAAAGACTTCTGTTTGACTGATGATCTTTTCAGACTGATTATCTGACTCTAAAGGTAAGAAAATTCATCCACACAGAAAATGGATGGAAAAAGACAATGACTATATACCACTGAATTGCATGTAGTCCTAATTTAAAATTCTCATTATTTACCAGAAGAGCACAAGTTTTCTGCTTAGAGATGAAATTTGGAGGGAAATGGAATTAATGTAAGTGACCTCTCTCCCAAGGAAAAAATCCTTGATCCATTAATAAATAATTATAAGCAGGAATAAAATATAGGAAGCAACTATTTAACTGACAATTTTGATTCGTAGTGGCAACAAATCTCTCACAGAGCTATAGAAGTTTGCTTCTGGGCTGGGCGCAGTGGCTCATGCCTGTAATTCCAGCACTTTGCGAGGCAAGGCAGTTGGATCACCTGAGGCCAGGAGTTCAAGACCAGCCTGACCAACATGGTGAAACTCCGTCTATACTAAAAATACAAAAATTAGCTGGCTGTGGTGGTGGGCGCCTGTAATCCCAGCTACTTAGGAGGCTGAGGCGTGAGAATCGCTGGAACCTGGGAGGTGGAGGTTGCAGTGAACTAAGATGGCACCACTGCACTCCAGCCTGAAAGAAAAAGAAGTTTGCTTCTTACCGCTTTTCCACTTGTCTTGCCAGACCCTAGCAATAGGCCCATTATCATGCAGTCAGTAGGAAAAGGGAACAAGCAAGCCACTCCATATGAGGGAAAACTTTCCTCCCTGCTAAATGTACTCAACTGTCTACAAACAAAGCACAAAGCTCTTAATGACAGAAGTTACATATACAAAGGACAAATCTTTACATATACAAAAAGAAGACACCAGAGAATGGAAAGAAGAGAAAACAGTTGTCTCTCATTGTATTATGGCTCACATTTTTTTTCTACAACATAAACTAATTCTGTAGAGGAAACAAAAAAACTACAGATGAAATGTAAAAATCAAGGAAAGGAGTAAAAAGCTAAAGAAGGAAATAACTTAGGAAGGGGCAGCAGGCAAGGAGCTACAGGAGTAAACTGACTGTGCAACTAGAGGATGTCACTCTGCCTTTACTCACTCTGTCAAGCTGTGCTTCAGTTTCCTCATCTATAAAATGGGGGGATGAGCCCCCAAAGCCTGTATAGCTCTATTACCTTCTGTATTTTCAGAATGGCGGAAAACTTAGATGACCATGATTTACTATGAACTTTACGGATTCAATCATTTCACAAATATCTGTGTACTTCTAGAGAAGGTCTTATCTAGAAATTTGGCTTATTGACAGTACATATACATGGACTGATAGTGTTAAACAAAAATTATGGAAGGCCATTGTTTTGGTCTAAGCTTCTTCACTGGCTCCAACAGATCAGGCCAAACCAAAATGGAGTCACTCATACTAAATACCACATAATCAAACTGAAACCTAAAGGAAGTGGGTAGATGCTAAACAGACCAGTTTTTCCTGAAAACAGGAGATTCCAGTCTACCTGAGTCAGTTTAACAAGAAAGTCCTCTCTGCTTTAGCATTTAGAAGAAAAGTAACTTGATGTAAACTAATCAGCTTTTTCCTATTACTTGGTTTCCTTATTCCTACCTTACAAAACCCACTGTTCTGCCATTGCTTATTGGGAGCCCTCATTCTATTTTGTAGAATGAAGGCTGCCTAATACATGAATCACAAATAAAAGCCAATTAGATCTTTAACTAAATTTGTTGTGATTTTATCTTTTTCCAATAGCTAAAATAAAGCCATATAGTCTTGCCAAATACAATCAATTTTAAGTAAAAGATACACTGTTCTTTTGTACATCCTACCTAAGAACAGGTAGAATATTCAACCCGAAGGATGCTCCAGAATGCATCTCTAGATTATGACACATAAATCTTTTCTTTTAAAGCCAAGGCCTTGATTAATTGGTAATTTCATTTTAAAACAATAATACTATCTTTTTTTTTTTTTTGAGGTAGGGTCTTATCCCTGTCACCCAGGCAAGTGCAGTGGTGTACTCATGGCTCACTGCAGCCTCACCTTCCCAGGCTCAGGTTATCCTCCCACCTCAACCTACCGAGTAGCTGGGACTAGAGGTATGTGCCACCACACTCAGTTACTATTTTTTCATTTTTGGTAGAGACAGGGTTTCACTAGTCTCAAACTCCTGGGCTCAAGTGATCCACTTGCTTCTACATCCCAAAGTGCTGGAATTACAGGTATGAGCTACCATGCCCAGCCAATAATACTATCATAATAATAATGATAACACCTTATTTCTATTGAATGCTTACTACATGTCAAGCATGATTCTACATGCTTTCATATAGATTATCTCATTATCATTCCCATTTTACCAATGAGAAAACAGAAGGACAAGTAACTTATCTAACTTGCAACTAGTATGTGGCAAAGCTATTCTCTCAAGTGTAACAATATGTCTCACTCTTTCAATAAACATTTGTTGAATGCCTACCACATTCAGCCCAGGCAATATGCTAAATTAACATTCTTTAGGAAATCAGTCTGGTAAAAAATAGACGTGGGCCCAGAACAATAGATGAAAATCAACCCACACCAAGATATATAATTGTGAACTCTCAACTTCGTAAGGACAAGAAAAAAGAAAAGATCATACTCGCTTGATTGTGTAAAGGAGGAGGGAGAGGAACAAAAGTCATACAAAAGATCAAAAATCAAAATGGCTCTGGCCTTTTCAAGAGCAACACTGGAAACTAGAAGACAATGAAGCAATGCCTTCAAAATTCTGAAGGCAAGTAATTTCAAGCCTAAAATCCTATACCCAACAAAATTCAAAATCAAATGAGAAGGCAGAATAAAGCCATCTTTTCAGACATGTAATGTCTCAAAAACGATTACATCCCATGTACCATTTCTGAGGAGTAGCACTCTATCAAAACACAAAGAAAACCAAGGAAAAAGGAAACAGGAGAAACCTCACAGGAAAGAGGCAAAGCACATCCCCAGGATGATAGTGATGGGAGATACCGGGGACAGCTGTGTATAAAACAGACTGTGATACCCATCCAGACTAGACAACTGTGACTTAAGAGACAGCATGATTTTTTTTTTGAGACGGGATCTCGCTCTGCTTCCCAAGCTGGAGTGCAATGGCGTGACCTCAGCTCCCTGCAACCTCTGCCTCCTGGGTTCAAGCGATTCTCATGCCTCAGCCTCCCGCATAGCTGGGATTACAGGCATGTGCCATCATGCCTGGCTAATTTTTGTATTTTCAGTAGAGATGTGGTTTCACAATGTTGGCCAGGCTGGTTACGAACTCAGGTGATCCACCCAGTTCAGCCTCCCAAAGTGCTGGGATTACAGGCATGAGCCACCACACCCAGCCAAGAGACAGCATATTAAGGAAGGCCTGCCATCACTAAGGTGTTTTTGCTACTGTACTGACCCTTTAACTTGACAATCCTAAGATGAATCTTCCCCAGATTCATTTTTGTACAAGATTTACCTGGGCCATGTGCTAATGAAGTTCCTACTTTCCCTTCCATGCTCTGCTTCTTAGATCAGCTAAGGACTCTCGTTTTAATTAAAAATAAAAATTAAAAAAAAAAAAAAAAACACTCTGTTTTGACTTACTTCTGAGCTGGAGGTTGACCATGATAAACTCAGAAGCATAAAATATAGAGTAGCCCATTCCCTTTGACGATGTTCCCGCTGGATGTCCTATAAGAACCTGGTCCATACAGACCTGTCGATGCCCTGACTATGATAAGGCCAATTTTTCCCAGGATTCACTTGCCCACTGACTTCCCCAGTAGGGGCTCTTATAAACTATCAGGGAAGTTGAAGCCAGATTATGATTCAGAGGTACCAATTTTTCTTTTCCAAAAATACTTACAGGGACAATAATGCCCTTTTCTTACACAGCCAGGTTTGTACTTTGTTATTAAGCTTTTATATTAAGCACTTTTAACAACACTTTACACATAAATATATAGGTGAACATAAATAAAGCAATTTAACATTTGCTCATTAAAAACTAATTACGGTTGGGTGCAGTGACTCACGCCTGTAATCCCAGCACTTTGGGAGGCCAAGGTGGGTGAATCGCCTGAGGTCAGGAGTTCGAGACCAGCCTGGCCAATATGGTGAAACCCCATCTCTACTAAAAATACAAAAAATTAGACAGGCATGGTGATGCATGCCTGTAATCCCAGCTACTTGGGAGGCTGAGGCAGGAGAATTGCTTGAGCCCAGGAGGCGGAGATTGCAGTGAGCAGAGATCACACCATTGCACTCCATACTGGGTGACAAGAGTGAAGCTCCATCTCAAACAAACAAACAAAAACTAATTACAATAGTGGCAAGGCATAGTGGGTCATGCCTGTAATTTAGCACTTTGGGAGGCTGAGGCAGGAGGATTGCTTGAGCCCAGGAGTTCAAGACCAGCTTGAGCAACATAGTGAGGCCCTGTCTCTACAAAATATAAAAATTTAAAAATTGGCCAAGCATGGTGGTGCGTGCCTGTGGTCCCAGCTACTTGGAAGACTGAGGTGGGAGGATCGATTGAGCCTGGAAAGCAGAGACTGCAGTGAGCCAAGATCGCACCACTGCACTCTAGCATAGGCAACAGAGTGAGACTCTGTCTCAAAAAAAAAAGTGAAAACCACTATAAAGAAAATAAACTTGGTGACAGGACAGAATATAAATCCCAACAATGGTGAAAAGTTTTCAGTGTAACTGAAAATTTTTGTCCCAACGTGTGCCCTAGAAGCTCAACTGTAAGCAGAAATTATTTCTTCTGCTGAATGGCTTTAGATGAGCCAGCTTCTAGAAATGTATAAGTATGCTTAGATCACAGAAAAAAATATTTCCAGCCATATTAAACACGTAGGTACTTGGTGACTTTACATGCCAAATTAAAGGATTCTTAATTATTCTCAAATCAATCTGGGGTTTTTTTTTCCCCACAATGTAACTATTCAATTTCTGGGAATCAAAATTATCTCACTGAGCTTACATAAAACACTTTTCAGAGTATTTCCCTTGATTCATGGGAGAATTTTCTTTTTTCTTTTTTTTGAGATGGAGTCTCACTCTGTTGCCCAGGCTGGAGCGCAGTAGCACAATCTCGGCTCACTGCAAGCGCCCCCTCCTGGGCTCACGCCATTCTCCTGCCTCAGCCTCCCAAGTAGCTGGGACTACAGGCGCCGGCCACCATGCCTGGCTAATTTTTTGTATTTTTAGTAGAGACAGAGTTTCACCGTGTTAGCCAGGATGGTCTTGATCTCCTGACCTCGTGATCTGCCCGCCTCAGCCTCCCAAAGTGCTGGGATTACAGGCGTGAGCCACCGCGCCCCGCCAATTCATGGGAGAATTTTCTAGCTCACAGTTGTAGAAAGTTTTTCACTGTAGTTTTGAGGGCATTGTTTTGTTTTTAAATTAACTTCAATGTTCCCTTACTAATGGGAAATAGTAGTTTCAATTAAGGCTAGACTTTTTCAAATTATTCATTGAAAAATTATAGTTGTATATATTTATGGGGCAGAAAGTGATGTTATGATTTTTTAATACAATGTGAAATGATCAAATCAAATGAATCAAACTATCCATCACCTCAAATATTTGACCTTGTGATGAGAACATTTGAGATTTACTCTCTTCGTGATATTGAAATGTACAGTACTCAAATATTAGCTATATTTACCAGTACAAGCTAGTTTGAGCCCTAAGGGAGACAAAGTAAAAGTTAAGTCTTTAAAGAATAATATTAACCTAGTGCTCAAACATAGTTCTGTTTGAGTTAGTAGTCATTCATAGAAGGAACAAATTTTTGTAAACTACTAGGTATATTCTAAAAATAGATTTTGTTTAGGAAAAGGATAATTCCATGTCTTTTAGTTTGCATTATCTAACTCACACAACCTAATCTACAATTTGCAGATGTTAAAGGCTGCTGCCCTTCAACTTTTCTTAATAAACTGAAATCATCTCGGAGAAAGGATGAACTTAAATGGCTTAAATTCAGTGTCTACAAGACTCTCTCCACGATTCCCCACTTTACACCCACCCCGCAACCTGGACGTATACCTGTCCAGATTCATCTGTTACTCTATTCCTCATATCCTATGTTCAGCCAGGCTAGATGGCTTTCAGTTCCTGAACTGTCAGTCTCTCAACTCCAGGTCTTACACAAGCCATTCTCTCTCCACCTCACTTGCTCATTTTATCCTTCAGGTCTCTCTCAGCTAAGGCATCACCTCCCCAGAGGAGACTTCCCGGGCCATAATCTTCCCTGACAACCTGTATTTCCTTTTGTATAGCGCTTATCAAACCAGTAATTAATGTTATCTTCATAATAAACTGGAAGTTCCAGAGGGCAGGGACCATGTCTACCTTATTCACAGCTGCATCCATATCATCTAGTACAGCACCTGCAAATACTTGTTAAACTGGACTAAAGCTTTCATCATTAGATTTATGTTAAATATTTGCAATTTTCAATTAATTGGCCCAGGAAATAATTAAAGTGTTCTGAGGTAAATACCTGACTTTTAACCTTTCTTCCCTCCTCCAAGTCCATTCTTTTACCTCCTTCAAAAGTTAACAATGGTTTCCTTTTAGGTTGGAGGAAATGTCAGATTCATCATTATGACTGTTTCAATAATATTGGGATTTTACTCTGTTTCATAATGTTGCTTTCAAATTATAATTATATATCATAATTATATTTAATTATGTATGTCATTATAATATTAATAACAGATCATCCATTCAACAAATATTTGTTATAAACCTATGCATTAGATACAATACCAATTGCATAATATATTAAGTTATTGACATCTACAGTACTTGCTAATCAGTGCATCATACCTCTTTATTTTCCTTGCCTTGTAAAAACATACAATATATACTTTATTTCAATGATGAAAGAATACACCAGCAATGGTCTTTCCTTTAAAATGTTAATTCTAGAAGAAAAATAGCAGGAAAATCTAAGAAATAAGAGTAGACAGGAATAACTCTAAGAACACTGGCTTAGAGAAGCAGGTATAGATACATTCTTAACAACAAAAGAATTAAAATAAATTTTTTGTCAGCTTCTTAAATTGCAAGCAGTCTCCTCACCTTAGAGGTTGCGTTATCCCAAATGGCTAGACCAAAATAGTCTTCTTCCAAAAGATTGAGATGCTCACATACTCGTTTAAGCAAATCTTGTCCCTTAGCATGTTTCTGCAAAGATATACGTGACTTAGTTGAGTTGAGGTTTCTTCTTCTTTTATTTTTTCCCCAAAAGAGATGGGGATTCACTCTGTTGCCCAGGCTGGAGTACAGTGGCCTGATCATAGCTCACTGCAGCCTCAACCTCCTGGGCTCAAGTGATCTTCCCACCTCAGCCTCCAGAGTAGCTAGGACTACAGATGTGCACCACCATGCCTGACTAATTTTTAAAATTTTTTGTAGAGAGAGTCTCATTATGTTGCCCGGGCTGGTTTTGAACTCCCGGGCTCAAGTGATTCCCCTGCCTCAAGTGATTCCCCCGCCTCAGCCTTCCAACGTGCTGGGATTACAGGTATGAGCCACTGCACCTGGCCTGAGGTTTCTTCTTATTTCTACACCCATCATGAAATAAAATAAAATGTCACTTTCCGATTTCTTCTTTCATCTTCGGTTATCAACAAACTTTCAGGTGGCTACATAGTTTAAGCAGAAAATATGATTTATAAAATTCTTGTTCTTCAATTTGTCAGTTTACATATGTAATACACATATACTAGTTTGGAAATTGTGTTACAATTCAAAGCAAAATTCTACCTTCCTTCCATCTCATATTCCCCATCTCCATCCTACACATCACATTCTTCATTTTTGGTGCAATATATCCTGTAGCATGCTATGAGCAACTGTCAGTTACCGTGACTACTTAAATTACTGAATCAACTGTCCAGAGTGACATTTAATTGTGGCTGTGGAAATCACTAGACTCTATCATTTTCAGACCAAATGTCCCAAAGACAATGAGGTATGCCTCAACTCCCTACAATCTCTTTCAGAAAAATGAATAAAGTAAAATTCTAGATAGCCAACAGACACTACCTGTTGAAGTGGCTCCTTCAGTGGTGCTAGGAATCATTTTCTTAATGTTTCTTAACCTAGAAAGTCAAACCATTCCCAAATTTGGGTTCTTTTACTCCTATTTATAGGAAGAAAATACCCTAACTTAAAGACTGAGATTTAGTCAGAAAGTCCTGGCTCCTCCATTTACTAGCTAAACAAGCTGAGTAGATTCAATTAACTTTTCTGAACATTAGTTTGCTCAGCTGTGAAATGATAAGAATATTTACACTCATCCTACCTCTTTATTGGAATTGTTTAACAATAATCAAATATGTGAATGTCTTCTGAGAAATATATATGAAAATACTTCAAAAAATTAGAATCATTTTTTGGGCAAACATATATGACATGTCCTCCTCTCAATGAGATGAGTTATTTTTAATGACTATTAATAATTCACATAAATGTTCATTCATTGTCAGTCTTAACTCATCCATATCAAATAATTTTCTTTTTTTCTCCCATGTTTTCATTCTAAATGACAGAAGATGATTTGAAAATGCTTCATGTATTTTCCCTAATCCCTTATTCATAATTCTAAAATCCAAATGGCAAATTTTGACTTGAACTGTAAAGAGACTATTTATAATCTTAATTTATCCACCTCAGAATGAATCTTCATATCTTTTACCATAGAAATACTATGTTTGATCATGTGGGTGCTGCTACAGACACTGCTGGGTTTATTATAAAATATGCAGAATATGTACTTATTCCCTTGCTAAACTCCAAAATATTCTGAATTCTAGTTTTTATTTTGTTTTGTTTTGAGACGGAGTCTCGCTCTGTCGCCAGGCTGGAGTGCAGTGGTGCGATCTCGGCCCACTGCAACCTCTACCTCCTGGGTTCAAGCGATTCTCCTGCCTCAGCCTCCCAAGCAGCTGGGACTACAGGTGCGTGCCACCACACCCAGCTAATTTTTGTATTTTTAGTAGAGACGGGGTTTCACCATGTTGGTCAGTATGGTCTCGATTTCTTGACCTCGTGATCCACCTGCCTCGGCCTCCCAAAGTGCTGGGATTACAGGCGTGAGCCACCGTGCCCGGCCTCAAAATATTCTGAATTCTATAACACATCTGTCCCCAAGGGCTTCATATATAAGAGATCCATATCTGGATCTTGGTCTGAATGGGAAGAATAGGTGTAAAATAGCTTTCCCCATCTCTAAATTAGTTAGTGCAAGAAGCAGAAAAAGCAGACCCTAAGGCTCTAGTTAGGTGTATAGTACCTGTTTCAAAGTACAATTACATCTTTCTTGATTTCCTTTTTAAACTTAGAGAATACCTATTAGTAAATATAGCATAATATTTTAGATGATTTGTGATTGGACATATTTACATTTGCACATAAATAATGTGATTAAGAAATAAGGCTGGGTGCGGTGACTCATGCCTATAATCTTAGTACTTTGGGAGGCTGAGGCAGGCAGATCGCTTGAGCCCGGGAGCTCAAGAGTAACCTGGGCAACATGGTGAGAACCTGTCTCTACAAAAAATATAAAAAATTAGCCAGGTGTGATGGTATGTGCCTGTAGTCCCAGCTACTTAGGAGGCTGAGGTGGGAGGATCACCTGAGCCCAGGAGGTTGAGGCTGCAGTGAGCTGTCACTGCACCACTGCACTTCAACCTGGGCAACAGAGCAAGACCCTGTCTCAAATAAATAAATAAATAAATAAATAAAATAGTTTGTTCCACATATATGTGAATTACACACTGTCAATAAAAGCTGTTACTAGTAACAACTGCAATTGCTTATATATCAAGCATATCATAATAAACAACTACTGTTCTAGTTTGAAAAACATATAGTTAGTAGATTTTTTTAAATTTCAACTTGCTCTGGCTGGGCGCAGTGGCTCAAGCCTGTAAACCCAGCACTTTGGGAGGCCGAGGCGGGCAGATCACGAGGTCAGGAGATTGAGACCAGCCTGGCTAACACGGTGAAACCCCGTCTCTACTTAAAACACAAAAACTAGCCAGGCGTGGTGGCGGGCGCCTGTAGTCCCAGCTACTCTGGAGGCTGAGGCAGGAGAATGGCGTGAACCCAGGAGGCGGAGCTTGCAGTGAGCCGAGATTGTACCACTGCACTCCAGCCTGGACGACAGAGAGAGACTCTGTCTCAAAAAACAAACAAACAAAAAAAAAAATTGTCAACTTGTCCTGAAGGAGCAAAAAGAGTAACTGAATAACTCTGATATTTTTCTTCAATCCTGATTCAATCACTTATTCTTTCAGAAAACAGAAAATTTTAAGAAATGGCATTTACTGGACTTAAAGACTTACTCATCATCTTCCCATAATCCCACCTCCAGAAAATCACCATTAATACTTCCATCTACAGAAATAATCATTAGAGGCCGGGCGCAGTGGCTCATGCCTGTAATCCCAGCAATTTGGGAGGCCGAGGTGGGCAGATCACTTGAGGCCCGGACTTCAAGACCAGCCTGGCCAATATGGTGAAATCTGTCTCTACTAAAAATACAAAAAATTAGCCCAGCGTGGTGGCACATGGCTGTAATCCCAGCTACTCGGGAGGCTGAGACAGGAGAATCACTTGAACATGGGAGTTGGGGGCTACAGTGAGCCAAGATCATGCCACTGCACTCCAGCCTGGGTGACAGAGCAAAACTCTGTCTCAAAAAAAACAAAAAAAAGAAAAAAGAAATAATCACTACAGTGAGTCTTATCGTGGGCAAAATCACCACTTACGCAACTCTAGATGAAACCACCTGTAAGAGTTCTGATTGTTGGAAATGAAAACATACTCACCTCCACAACACATTCATAAACTGTGTCATCCAACAAAGAAACCTTGCAGTGCATGTTCCTGTGTTTTCTGATTGGTTTTTGGGAAGCTTTTAATTCTCTTTCTGCTTTTGATTCAGGGCTTTCTTCTTTTACTTCTATTTTGGAGCACTCTTCAAGTCCTTCTCCTTCCTTAATTTCAAAATCTGGATCTTCTCTGAGTTCTTCCTGAGCAGGCTACATATCCATGACATCGCCAAGTCAGTAATAAACACATTTCACAAAACATGCTGTATATGCTTTTACCTATAATAATCTTACCAATAAAAGCACGAACTAAAACAAATATAGGTGACATTAATATTAAATATTTTTCTATAAAAAATAATATGATCCCCCAAATGCCCTAAAGACTTTGCTATTATTAAAACTTCTCAGGTAGAATCCCATCAAATCAATAAATGAAGGTCTCAGGTAAACCGGAGGATACCAATCCATTGCTCTCAGCATTATATATTCTTCCTGACCAAGCCATTACACGGTATTATTAAAGTTTAACAAAAACGTTATTGTCTCTGCCCATGCTCCTCAATTTTAGCAACGTAGCCTTACAAACTGCAAAATAAGATGTGACTTGTTACATATTCTAAATTTTAAATTAATTTTAATTCTAAGAGAAATGCTTGGGACCAATTTCATATCATTAAGCAAACATGTAGTAGGCTAAAAATTTTAACTACCAGTTAACACCTTTCTACCCAATATTAATCATGTTAAATGCAAAGAAGATTCAATGAAGGAAGAGTTTCCTGGTGCAATCTTAAATTATCCCCAAATAATACCGATAAGTAGGATAACATTTTTGGTATACATTTTTTTTTGAGACAGAGTCTCGCTCTGTAGCCCAGGCCGGAGTGCAGTGGCGCGATCTCGGCTTACTCCAAGCTCCGCCTCCAGGGTTCAAGCGATTCTCCTGCCTGGGCCTCCTGAGTAGCTGGGACTACAGGCGCCCGCCACCACGCCCAGCTAATTTTTTTGTACTTTTACTAGAGACGGGGTTTCACCATGTTAGCCAGGATGGTTTCGATCTCCTGACCTCATGATTTGCCCACCTCGGCCTCCCAAAGTGTTGGGATTACAGGCGTGAGCAACCGTGCCTGGCCGGCATACATTTTTACTTTTACTTTCAACACAACAAAACTACTGACATATTTTTATCTAAACCCGACTAATTATTTTCTTTTAAAAGAATATGTTACTTCCTTGTGTAACAGCTGGAAAACAATTAAAAGAAAAAAAGAATGCATGGTTGACAATTAGGAAAAAGGAATTAATTATTTGACTCCTGCATTAAATACTGGAAGTAATCTAAAAGACTCCTTCTGATCTTTCATGACCCTCTCACTGCAACCTCAGGAAGTCTCTTCACTGGCTGTCCTATCTATCTATGCCCGCTCTACTGTCTTTCATATCAGTACTCTGGTGGCTTTATAACTTATTACAATAAATAATTATTTTTATTTGCTACTTTTTTGTCTTCTCTATTAAAGTCCACAAGGGTAGAAATCATGTCTGTTTTATAATAATAATACCAAACATTTATACAACAATTACAATGGGCCAGTCACTATTCTAAGAAAATTACTTATGTGAACTAACTCAATCCTCATAACTACCCTGCGAGGCACGTAGTATTATTATATCCCCACTTGATAGAGGGAGGATAATAGTACCTGGCCTGCAGGGTTGTAAAACAGGCCAGAGAAATTAAGTAACTTGCCTAGGATCATACAATTAATAAGTCACATACCAGTCTGGCTTCAGAATCCACGATTTGTTTTTTTTGCTTTTTTTTTTTTTTTTTTTGAGACAGAGTCTCACTCTATCACCCAGGCTGGAGCGCAGTGACATAATCATGGCTCAATGCAGCCTCGACCTCTCAGACTCAAGTGATCCTCCCACCTCAACATCCCAAGTAGCTGGGACTACAGGAGAGCCACCATGCCTAGCTAGTTTTTTACTTTTTTGTAGAGATGGTGTTTCTCCATGTTGCCCAGGTTGGTCTCGAACTCCGGGGCTCTAGTGATCCTCCTGCCTCAGTCTCCCAGAGTGCTGGATTTACAGGCATGAGCCACCACACTCAGCCCCAAAATCCATGATTTTAAACCTCTTCACCATATTGCAGTTTTTATTTACCAAGGTATATCCAGCCTAGGGCCTGGCACACATGGTAGGTTTTCAATAAATATTTGTTGAATGAATAAACAAACATTAAAAATTTACATAGGCTTCCAAAAAATCCAAGCTACTCTGGATGAAGACTGGTACAATCCTATAGTTATATATATTATATACTTAAATGTAATATAAATATATATTTATATATTTATAATATAAAGCAAACACGCTTTTTAAAAAATTCTGGATAAAAAAGGACCATTTAAATAAAATCCTATTTTATTTAGGCAAATAAACCTTTATCCAGACGACTCTGATCCACAAGGTTTTGACTATAAATATTAGTTTCCAAAAGGCCTAAAATAGTTTGTTCTTTTAAATAATATCTCCTTGAAATTTTACTAACAATATCGTTTCTTTTTCTCCACATGAAGACAAATAACCTACGGACAATTTATTTCAATTCTGAATTAAATCTTAATGAATGAGATTTTAGTTAAATCTAAAATTAACTGTCCATCATCTGTGTCAACTTGAGTACGAATCTATGAACTTTAGACAATGCAGACAAGTTCTGATTCAAATGTTAACTAAAACAAGATATGGATTTTCCCCTATATAAAGCTGAAGGAGAAAAAAGCAGTTAAAAACCCCTTGAGGCCAGGCACAGTGGTCATGCCTGTAATCCCAGCACTTTGGAAGGCTGAGGCAGAAGGATTGCTCGAGTTCAGGAGTTCAAGACCAGCCTAGGCAACAAAGCAAGACCGTCTCTACCAAAAAATTTAAAAATTAGCTGGGCATGTGGCATGCACCTGTAGTCCCAACTACTCAGGAGGCTGAGATGGGAGGATAGCTTGAGCCCGGGAGGTTGAGGCTGTAGTGAGCCACGATCACACCACTGTATTCTAGTCTGGGTGACAGAGAGAGACCCTATCAAGAAAGAAACAAAAAAAGAAAATAAATAAAGAGGGGGAAGGAGGGAGGGAGGGGAAAGGAGGGAGGCAGAGGAAGAGAGGAAGGAAGGGAGGGAGGGAGGGAGGGAGGGAAGGAGGGAAGGAAGGAAGGAAGGAAGGAAGGAAGGAAGGAAGGAAGGAAGGAAGGAAGGAAATTTGAAAAACTCTTGAAAGTACCAGGCTTCCTGAAAGATAATGTAATTTTTTTTTTTTTTTTTTTTGAGATGGAATCTCGCACTGTCACCCAGGCTGGAGTGCAGTGGCGTGATCTCGGCTCTCAGCAAATTTTCCTGCCTCGCCTTCCGAGTAGCTGGGACTACAGGTGCCCACCACCACGCCCAGCTAATTTTTTGTATTTTTTGTAGAGACAGGGTTTCACCATGTTGGCCAGGCTGGTCTCAAACTCCTGACCTTGTGATTCGCCTGCCTCAGCCTCCTAGAGTGCTAGGATTACAGGTGTGAGCCACTGCGCCCGGCCGATAATGTAATTTAATTATTTTGGTATTCCTAAAATAAAATGGTATTAAGATATGAATGGTTTCTTTGCCTTTACTGTTTGTGTTTATTTACTAGCTAACATTCATTGAGTATTTATTAAATGCCAGGCAATGTTTTAAGAGCTTTTACCCGTTTCACTCCTTTAATCCTTTCAATCCCAAATGAGGTGGATATTATTATCCCCATTGTACAGAGGAGGAAACTGATAAAGTGAAAAGTGTCACTTTTCTTCGATTTGAACCCTCTAGTCAGATTCTATAGCTTGCATCTTAACTATTACAGAACTTAGTAAATCTTGTTTTCAAACTTGTTTCACTAACAGCAAGTGTGCAATTATAATTTTATCCTAAATTTTACCCTCAGCACTTTGAATATACAAGTAATAGTTCTAGAAATATATGTAATATTCTAATAAGACTCTAATAAAACTATGGAGTCCAAATCTCAGACCTATAATAGAAACATGTAGGACTTATACTTTTTTCCCCCCTAACACTGTCAGAGTTCTAGAAGGACTTACACTTTTAACAATGCAGATAATATTCACATGCTTCAGAAATAAGAAGACTTTGAAAATAATTCTTAATTGTAATGGTGAGGCTGAAAATAAATGACATTCTCAGAAAATAGTCTGAGTTACAGTACTAATGTTTTCCCATTTTTTGGGACAAATAAACTCACAACTCGTGTTTAGTTTAACAACACTATGTCACAATTAAGGCCCCAGACTAATATACATTACACAGGTGATAGAAAGAGCTAGACTTCCTCATCTGTATCTTACACTCTGTGGCAATATGATCTAGTTAAAGAAGATGATCAAAATAAGGTAGACATGACTTGAATCTATCACATACCTTCAAAGGGCTTGAATTCATCACACAGCTTTTAGGAAGATTTACGTAAAAGAACCATATCTGCTGATAACCGTCCTGTTCCTAATAATTCCACAAAAATGAACTCTAAACCATCTCATTTTTCTTTTCCTCTCTCATGAGAAATCTTCAATTTGTTCCATTATTATAATAAAATGATATATGGGCTGAACACATTGATTTGATACTTTTTTTTCTCTTCTATTCTTTGATTTATAAACAGTAAATGGACAGGCATGGTGGTACACACCTGTAATGCCAGCTGCTCAGGAGGCTGAGGTGGGAGGATCACTTGAGCCCAGGAGTTTGAGATTAGCCTGGGCAAAATAGCAAGACCCTTTAATACATATAAAGTGTAAGTATCTGTTTAAAAAGTAAGTTTCCAATGACTACATTAATTTTTTTAGAGTAGAAACTATAAGCCGGGCATGGTGGCTCACGTCTGTAGTCCCAGCACTTTGGGAGGCTGAGGTGGACAGATTACCTGAGGTCAAGAGTTTGTGACCAGCCTGGCCAACACAGCAAAACGCTGTCTCTACTAAAAATACAAAAATTTGCTGGGCATGGTGGCCAGCGCCTGTAATCCCAGCTACTCGGGAGGCTGAGGCAGAAGAATAGCTTGAACCCAGGAGGGGGAGGTTGCAGTGGGCCGAGATCACACCACTGCACTCCAGCCTGGGTGACAGAGCAAGACTCAGTCTCAAAAAAAAAAATAGAGTAGAAACTATAAAGCTTTATGATGCTACTTATCACTATCAATGCCTAAGTCAACTAGCTAGTAAGAAATAAAACCAAGTACTTTTTTTCCCCCCGTTGTTGAGACGGAATCTCGTCCTTGTCGCCTAGGCTGGAATGCAGTGGCACGATCTCAGCTCACTGCAGCCTCTGCCTCCCGAGTTCAAACTTCTCCTGTCTCAGCCTCCTGAGTAGCTGGGATTACAGGCACCCGCCATCAGGCCCGGCTAATTTTTGTACTTTTAGTAGAGACAGGGTTTGGCCATGTTGGCCAGGCTGGTCTCGAACTCCTGACCTCAGTTGATCTGCCTGCCTCGGCCTCCCAAAGTGGTGGAATTACAGGCGTGAGCCACCGCGCCCAGCCCAAATACTCTTAAATGAAAAATAAAGTGTATAACCTGCCTTCCTTTGCCCACCTCCCATATCCACACATCCTTACCTGTGTTTCTGCACTGCTTAATGAATGAAGATCCAAAGATGGGTCTGTTTTGAGTTCAGGTTCAGGAGCTGCAATTGGGGCCTTTAAAATGATCTCTTCATCAAGACTGGTTCCAAATTCTATCTCTTTCTGACCTCCTTCACCTTTTTCTTTATCTGACTCTACTTCTTTGCCTTCTTCCTCGGACACCTGAGATTTGGGCCTTTTGAGAAACGAGGAGAATAGTCGTGAAAGTCCTCTGCTTTCTGATGTCCGCTCCTTGTTCTTGGTCAAGTCTTCATGTGTAGGAGTGTCTCCATTAGAAGCTTTCAGCTTCTGTTCACGCCAATTATCTCCTTCAGCTGCTGTTTGACAAGATTCCTCCTGCTGAGGTTCTTGTTGGCCTGAGTTTATGGCTTCCTCACCCTCTTCCTTCTGTTGGTGCTGTGAATTTTCGGCCTCAGTCACTAAACTCTTCTCTGTTGTCATGATGTTGCTATTAAAAAGAAGATAGAAAAGGGGGGCTCTTATAAGCAAAACACATTACTGTTGGCAAAACCCTAAACCCTAAAAAATTAATATACTTAGGTATTTAATTGCCAACAAACAGAATTCAAACCCATTAAACGTGAGACTTTCCATTAAATTACAAAAATATCTTATCTACACATCCTGAATAAAATATTAATGCCTTGAGTCACTAAAGATATGCACATAGAGAGAGTAGCTTAAAATAGTACCCACTGAGGCCACCTTAGTGAAATACATCACATATTAAATCCAATGCCTACAACTGTATATAGTAAATACAGTTTTATCCTTCCTTAAAAAAGGACTGTGGTTTAGTGTCCTTTGAGGGTATCAATCTGAAGGTGTAGGATTTGCAGGAATTATTCCCTGCAAAATTCTCCACACACCAAGAGACGATGAAATTTAAAAGTTCCCCCAGTCTTTATTGTTCTTTTTCTTTACATTTCTTAGGATGCAGAGACTTCTCTATTAAAATTGCAAAAGTAAAATTCTGATAGTTTGTTGTTAAGACTGGATAACAGCAACGACAAATATACAGTTGAAATACTGCAAAAAATTTCCTAAGGTTTTCATGTTACAATTCCAAATTACAACCTCTTTCAGAGGTATCCCTTTTTTTTTTCTTTTTGTGGAGAATGGGGTCTTGCTATATTGCCCAGGTAGGTCTCGAACTCCTGAGCTCAAGCTATCCTCCTGCCTCTGCCTCCCTAAGAGCTGGGATTACAGGCGTGAACTACCACGCCTGGCCAGAGGTATCCCATTTTAAGCTCTTTCAGTCTCTTTTTTCTCCTGATAAACATGATTTTGAAAGCTCAGAATTTTTAAGAGTAGGAAGTGAAACTAACAATAGAGAAAGGAGATAGAGAAGAAAAACTTAGAAAGCAAGTGTTGATTCACTCGTAGGGGAGGAGGAAAGAGCAGGCAGCTGACCTTACATATTTCAAACATCTTGGCTTCTAGCCTCTTGATCTCAAAATCCCAGTATTATCAGTCAAGCTTCACAATAACAGCCAATGAGCATTGTCACGTCTACTTTACTAAAGAATAACCAACACACGTGGGGACTTTGAAAACACTGGGCAATGAAGTCGACTATTGATGATCTTATGCTTTGATTCACTGCTATCACTAAAAGTACTTCCTTCCCATCACTCACAAAGCAGCATTTACATTGTCTTCTCATCTTCTCTGTATTAAATAAAGTAATTAAAAAAAAATTTTAAGGCTAGTGAGGTGAAGCAGTGGGAGTCAAGATGAAACAAAGACATCTATAACTGGTTGTGATCAATTAGCTGTAAGCACCACTGCACCGGACAAGCCTAAATGAAGTAACTTTATCTGGATGTTAACAATCTGAATGAATGAACAAACTATATTTAGCTCATTCCCTCTTCAGGCCCTTCACACTTGCTGCTCTCTCTACTTACACTGCTCTTCTCTTGCCTATTTGAAGGCTGGTCTCCTTCATATCATTACTGTCTTATGCCTTAGGAGGCCTCCCCACATAACCTAGCTAGAAGTATTGGCCTTCATGCCCCCAGATACCCTTACAGGACTACTGCACTTATTATCTGTAATTATTTTATTAACATATTTGTTTACCAGTTTATTGTCTTTCTTCCCTCTCTCCAGCTAAAATGTCTTTCTTCCCTCTCTCCAGCTAAAAGTTCTATAAGGACATGAACCTTGACATATATATTTTTTTATCATTGTATACCCAATGCCTAGAACAGTACCTGACACATAATAGGTATTAATAAAAGTTTTAGGCCAGGCACAGTGGCTCATGGCTGTAATCCCAGCACTTTGGGAGGCCGAGGCGGGCGGATCACCTGAGGTCGGGAGTTTGAGACCAGCCTGGTCAGCATGGTGAAGCCCCATCTCTACTAAAAATACAAAAATTAGCCGGGCATGGTGGCAGGCGCTTGTAATCCAGCTACTCAGGAAGCTAAGGCAGGAGAATCACTTGAAACTGGGAGGCGGAGGTTGTGGTGAGCCGAGATCATGCCATTGTACTCCAGCCTGGGAAACAGAGCGAGACTCCATCTCAAAAACAAAAAAAAAGTTTTTGGGGGCTGGGCATGGTGGCTCACGCCTGTAATCCCAGCAATTTGGGAGGTCGAGGCAGGAGGATCACTTGAGCTCAGAAGTTCAAGACCAGCTTGGGCAACATAGCAAAACATCGTATTTATAAAAAATTTAAAAATTAGCCAGGTATGGGTGGCATGTGCCTATAGTTCCAGCTACTTGGGAAGCTGAGGCAGGAGAATCACTTGAATCCAGGAGGCTGACGCTACAGTGAGCCATGATCATGCCACTGCATGCCAGCCTAGGTGACAGAGCAACACCTTGTCTCAAAAAAAAAAAAACAAACCTGAGTTTTTTAAAAAAATGAATTGATTTCACTGAATATATCTGATAAATACAAACTGCAAAGGCATTCTCTAAATTTATTCAAGTAAATTTACTTCAAATGCATGATACTAATTGATTCATTCAACAAATTCTTATCAGGCACCTAGCACAGGACTGATGCTACGTGCTAGAAACACAACAGTAAACAAAACAGTCAAGGTCTATGTCATCATGGAGTTTACATTCTTGTTTCAACTTTAACCAGTATAATGAAAGAAAAATTCAAAATAAATTTTGTTTAAAACCACTATTGATACAGACAGAGGGGCAGAGAAATTCTAGGCAGAAAAGGACGGGTCTCTGACGAAACCCTACCCTCAAACAGAAAAGCATGAGATTGCAGCCCAAAGTGAGACTTTATATCCCTGTTTTCCCACTGGAATGTTGCCTTTTCCTAAACCACCCATGGCCCCACCTCACCCCATCCTATGCCTATAAAAACCCCAGACTCAGCTGGGAGGGAGGAGAAACAGCTGGATGTTGGAGAGAAGCAGCTTGACTTCAGAGGGATAGCTTGATGGTGTAACTTCAGAGAAGAATTCGGCTGGAGATGGCTGTACTTCAGAGGAAGATAATCTACCCACCCCTGGCCCCTTTTCAGCTCCCCTTCCCGCTGAGAGCCACTTTCATCGGCAATAAAATCCCCTGTATTTACCATTCTTCAATTCATTCCTGTGACCTCATTTTTCCTGGACACCGGACAAGAGCACGGGAGCCATGTGTGCAGATACAAAAAGCTGTCACACTGGCCCTCTGCCCTCACTGGCAGAGGGCAGCACCTCACTCAAAAAGGCAAAGGGCCCACTGAGCTGCTAACACTTAAGCTGTTCGTGGATGGCATGTCGAAGCTAAAAGAGCACTGTAACATGCCCTCTGGGGCTTGGAGGGATGCAGATACTGCCCCCTGGATACTGCTGTGAGGCCTGCGTGGCCTTGAGTACTGCAAGCACCAAGGCAGTCAGCTCGTTCCAGCGCTTGTGCACTCCAGTTCCCACCTCGTTCACTCGCACGCTCCTTCCAAGGAGTTGAGAGTGGCAGGCTCAGTAAACAAGGTACGCCTGTCACAATTCCCATGAAGAGGTCAGGCAAATATCCTGCTTCACTATAAGGGGTCTGATTCAATAGGTCTGGAAAGGGGCCTGAGATTCTACAATTCTAATAAGATGTTGCCAATGCTGCTGGCCCACTGAGCACATTTTGAGTAGGAAGCACAGAAAACCACCATTACAATCACTATGAGAACGTACCGCAAAATGCCTAAGAAACAAAGACTATAAAAAGCTGCTTTTAGCAAGTGGAATATGAAGAGTGGGAAATACTTGACACAATAAGTGCTCAACAAATAAATGCTTGTTAATTAATGAATGAAACAAATGATGCAACACATTAAATGTGAAAAGTGAACCACTAACATTTTTAAAAACTCTTTTTGGCACTTAATCAGACTTTGTAATCTTTAAACATAGAGTATGGCAAATCCAAGTTTCCTACCCAGCTGTGACAAGTGCCCAGATTCAGTGTTCTGGGTATCTCCATTGATAATATCTCTGTGCCACATTTAGGAAGTAATGATTAGGACAGGAGCCAATCATAATCCTGAAAGATATAGTCCTCAATGGCATAATCCTGAGTGTTGAAATCCCAAAAGACCAAAATCCCAAAAATATAAATCTGGAAAAAGGAATTAAAAAAAAAATTTAAAGATATGTATTTACATTTTTAAGGGGGATTTATTTGAGAAACATAAAAACATAACAGAACACTTCATAGGCTACTTTACATGATAAAATAGGCAAAAACAACATACATATTTTGCAAGCATAAACACTTGGGTATACTAATGACAGTCATACAGGTATAAGTTATGAGCAGACAAGGTGTATTCATAAAAAAATAGCTTATATAACTGCAGTCATCTGAAATACCATGACAAACAACCTAAGTCTTAAGATCAATCAAAAACCATGATGGGCTTTTTGCTGTAGGCCCGAGTGGTTGCTGCCGAAATGCGCAAGTTCATGAAACCTGGGAAGGTGGTGCTTGTCCTGGCTGGACGCTACTCTGGATGCAAAGCCGTCATCGTGAAGAACATTGATGATAGCACCTCAGATTGCCCCTACAGCCATGCTCTGGTGTCTGGAATTGACCACTACCCCTGCAAAGTGACAGCTGCCCTGGGCAAGAAGAAGATCACCAAGGGCTCAAAGATCAAGTCTTTTGCGAAAGTTTGTAACCACAATCACCTAATGCCCAAAGCCCGACGAGAGGCCAAGGTCAAGTTTGAAAAGAGATAAAAGACAGGCAAGAACAAGTAGTTCTTCCAGAAGCTGCGGTTTTAGATGCTTTGTTTTGGTTATTAAAAATTAAAAAGAAGCAGCCATAAAAAATGATGAGTTCATGTCCTTTGTAGGGACATGGATGAAGCTGGAAACCATCATTCTCAGCAAACTATCGCAAGGACAAAAATCCAAACACCGCATGTTCTCACTCATAGGTGGGAATTGAACAACGAGAACACGTGGACACAGGAAGGGGAACATCACACACCGGGGACTGTCGTGAGGTGGGGAAGGGGGGAGGGATAGCATTAGGAGATATACCTAATGCTAAATGACGAGTTAATGGGTGCAGCACACCAACATGGCACATGTATACATATGTAACAAACCTGCACATTGTGCACATGTACCCTAAAACTTAAAGTATAATAATAATAAAATTAAAAAAAATAAAAAATTAAAATTAAAAAGAAAAAAAAACCATGATGGGCTGCCACCACATATTACAGTTGCCCAAAGAGCATTTTACATACATGCACAATGCTTACACACGAAGTCAATGTTGTGAAAATGGACCTTGTGGAGTCAAATTTGCAAATATGCAAAAAATGCATAAAACACATTCGAACTCTCTAAAAGTCTTGACACAATTTATACCTCCAGTAATGGAAATGATGTGAAGATGAAATACAGAGCACAGCATATTGTAAAAAATAATGCTGGCAATTTGAACAAGTGGGGAAAAAACTTTTAAAAACTAAAAAGAACACTCAACATATGAAAAAGTATATTACAGCGATAGATTCTGCGCAATTGTGCAGAGGCAGTCCATAAGAGCAGGCAGACTTTCACAGTCATTTATATTTTGAAGTCTTGCATCACCACGAATAGCTGCTTTTTTCCTTTTAGAGCATGGCTCTCCTCAGAGAATACATTCACATTCATTTTATACATGGTGCTGCTCTTTTTGAAATTCTTCTATGATTCGACATACATGGACATGAGCATTTCCTGTTAAATTTTCCCATCTTTTGTGTCATGCTTATATGTTGTTTTAGGCATGCAGAAATTTGTTTCACAAGTACTCATATGCAGACCACAAATTTGGTGGAAACAATACTGGTGATCAAACAGAAACACCATTGTGTGTCTTCTTATCCTACTGTGCACGTAATTATTTTTGAACCAGTCAGTAACTTCACTGGTTTCTTCAGACAGATGCAGTTTTAATTTATTAAAAGCTCCTGGAGGACAGGCGCGGTGGCTCACGCCTGTAATCCAAGCACTTTGGGAGGCTGAGATGGGCAGATCACCTGAGGTCAGGAGTTCGAGGCCAGCCTGGCCAAAGTAGTAAAACCCTGTCTCTACTAAAAATACAAAAACTAGCTGGGCCTGGTGGCGGACGTCTGTAATCCCCGCTACTCGGGAGGCCAGGCAGTCGAGGTTGCAGTGAGTCGAGATTGCACCACTGCATTCCAGCCTGGGTGACAGAGTGAGACTCTATCTCAAAAAAAAAAAAAAAAAAAAAACTCCTGGAATATCATCAGCTGGAAGGAATGCCAATGCAGGCAAATAATGCACTTTAAAAATAATGCACTTTTTTTGAGACAGGTTCTGACTCCACCCAGGCAAGAGTGCAGTGGCACAATCTCGGCTCACTGCAACCTCAACTTCCTGGGCTCAGGCAATTCTCCCACCTCAGCCTCCCAAGTAGCTGGAACTACAGGTACACACAACCATGCCCAGCTAATTTAAAAAAAAAAAAAAAAAAAAAATTTTTTTAAAGATGGAGTTTCACCATGTTGCCCAGGCTGGTTTCAAACTCCTGGGCTCAAATGATCCTCCTGCCTCAGCCTCCCAAAGTGCTGGGATTACAGAAGTGAGCCACCATACCTATAATGCACTTTATTTTTTTTTTCTCAACCCTCCCCTAGTGACATCATAATGTGCTTTTTAAATTTTGTAAATGTATTTTATTATTTTATTTTTTTGAGACAGGTTCTGGCTCTGTGGCCCAGGCTGGAGTGCAATAGCATAATCTCAGCTCACTGCAACCTCCATCTCCCCAGCTCAAACCATCCTTCTACCTCAGCCTCCTAAGTAGCTGAAACTACAAGCACGCACCACCAAGTCTGGCTAATTTGTTTTTGTATTTTGGGGACAGATGGAGTTTCACCATGTTTTGCCAGGCTGGTCTCGAACTCCTAGGCTCAAGTGATCTTCCCGTCTTGGCCTACCAAAGTGCTGGGATAATGTGAACCTGCCACAATGCACTTTTAAACTGAAACTTTCATCCTTGCTGTATTGTGTGGCCAATCCATTCATCTGAATTTTCTGCCAAATGCATTGGGGTTGAATGGAACAAAGTTTATTCATAACATTTTGAAATTCACTTTTAGAAGCCTTGATTGCACCTCATTCCAAATCTGTCATTATGGTTCGGGGATTCAATCAAAATCCATTTTCTTCTGCCAAGTCTGCCAAATCTTCAAATAAACATTTATAAGGTGTTTCACTTTTTCTAGTCACTAATACATAAACTAGTAGATCAGTTCTAGAATTTTCAGATTCAGTGGGGGCATGAATTGTATACAAGTGATTAAAAAAAAAAAAAAAAGTGAGGACAGTTTCAAAAGTACCATCCATTAGCCAAAGTGAAGCATGTGCTAGTTTTGCTGTATTAGACTTAGTGGTAAATATAAGAAGTCTATCCTCTTTGACAGTCAAATCCCTAATCAAGAATAGTTCACCATTTAACATGTTTTGCAACAGTGGAGGAACCTCAATATCGACAAGTGTGTTTGGTTCAGAAGGTCACTGAGCTTGTCAAATTCTTTTTATTCTGTAATGAAGGGTGTTTTTTAAAGGCAAGTATGAAGGGGCATGTGTGAAGGGGCAGTAGTCGTACATGATTGAATATAATTTGGCAGGGGAGATCTCTTGTATTTTTCGCATGCATTTTCAATTCTTGTATGGTCTTCAAAACACTCACCGCACTTGTATTTGGAGAGTGGTTGTTGTCTACAAATTTTCTAAGTATATGTGGTCCATTGGAAAGTTTTGGTATTGCTTGGCCATTGCAGTTAAGCAACACTCTGCTTTCACAGCAGCAATAATAATTAGCTTTTAAACTTTTATCTTTCACCACTAAGTAGCCTCATACACTTAACTTATCACAGCCCTTCTGTGAGGAAACAATTTCACAGATATTTCATTGTGTTGCAAGTAAAAGGAATGACATTCAGCTTCTCTAATATCAAATCTGTATTAGTCAGGGTTCTCCAGAGTGACAGAACCAATAGGATATGTATATAGATACATGACGGAGGATTTACTAGGGGAATTGGCTCACATGATTGTGGTGGCTGAGAAGTTCCACAACAGGCTGTGTGCAAGCTGGAGACTCTGGGATGCCAGTGGCATAGCTCAGTCCAAGACTAAAGGCCTCAGAACCAGAAAAGTTGATGGTATAACTCTCATCCTCAAGACCTGGAGGGGCTACTGGTATAAGTCCTTGAGTCCAAAGGCTGAGAAGCCTATAGTTCTGATGCCCAACACAGCAGAAGAAGTCTGTCCCAGCTGTCAGAGACACACGTGTCTTCTCTGTTTGTTCTTTCCGGGCCCCCCAGCCAATTTAATGATACCCACCAAAAATGAGGGCAGATCTTCCCCACCTAATCCACAAGACTTACACACTAATCTCCTCTGGAAACATCCTCACAGACATACCCCAAAGAATACTTTACCAGGTTTCTAGGTATTCCTTAATCCAGTCAAACTGACATCTCCAAAATTAAGTCTATAAGTCTACCCCTTGTCCACTTGGCATCTATATGCATCTCCTTAAACCATATTTAATTTCCAAATAAACACAACAAAGTAATAGTTCTGCCTAACATGAAGCAGCTACCCTGTGATTGTGATTTTGGGGATTGTAGACATTAGGGATTTTAGACTTCAAGGATTTAGGCTTCAGGGATTTTGATCTTTCAGGATTTTAACATTTCAGATTATGGTGTTTAGGATTGTGTCTTTTGGGATTATGATCCAAACCCAATTAAGACATATGAAGAGTTAGAGGATAGCATCTATGAGTACAGAATTGAGACATTTTGCCACATAATGGGACATATGTAAAAAACAAGCCGAACATAAGAATAAATGAAAACATAATTAAGGAACAGGCACAGAGGTAGAAAGGCAAAAGAATTCTACTGAAACCAACTTCAGTTAATACCATACATTAAATGCTAGAAAACAATCAGGAATTCAAACAATGCAGTATTCAGCAAAGATGCTACAACTCAGTCTATACAAGAAAAAACATAAAAATGAATGATTAAGGAGAGTTTGCACCTGTGTTCTTTAAAAAAAAAAAGAGAATAGAAAATGAAACTGATAAAGCTCGCTGATACTTTCAGTTAGCTCTGAGGTTAATATGAATTAAACAAATAAATAAATAGCAAAAAGAAAAAAAAACCCTATGGATCACTTACTAAAAGCTCATATATACTTCTCTAGACAAATGTCACGCAGTCATGTTCTTCCAGACAAATGCCATGCAGTCATGTTCCTCGTGTTACAAATGATAGGACGGGTACAGAGGAAAAGATATAAAGAAGTCAAGCAGCAAAAACAGGATAAATGCTCTACAAACAAGCTCTTCCTATGTAAATGACACTATTTTCATTCTGGATATAAAATCCAAAAGGAGGTATCCATTTACTTAATGTCAGAAAGAGGTCTTCTGATTTAAACAAACAAACACACAAAGAATCTACACAACACTGAAGAAAAAGTGATGAGTTACCGTTCCATCTCAATCCTAATCCTCAAAACCCTATGAATTACACCCCATCTGGTATCAAAGATACACTTGTTTTAAAAGTGTGCATCTGTTAATTTCAGACAAATCAAACCTTTAAAAAAAAAAAGAAAAACATACTGAACAGACTGAAAAGACTGAATGGTTATCTTTCATATTTTTTTACATCTCTGTAACATTGAGTCAGTGCTCCATTAATGCTTCTTGAGTTGAAAACTTCACAAAAACATTGCAGTTTGGCAGCATTAATAAAATTTCCTTTATAATCACCATTTAGGGATGAAGTTTGATGATTTAATTCTAGGTATTACTCTTCAAATTAGCTCACTGAGAAGAAAAAAAATAAAAAAACCGCTGGGCACAGTGGCTCACACCTGTAATCCCAGCACTTTGGGAGGCCGAGGCAGGCAGATCAACTGAGGTCAGGAATTTGTGACCAGCTTGGCCAACATGGTGAAACTCTGTCTGTACTAAAAATACAAAAATCAGCTGCACATGGTGGTGCACACTTATAATCCTAGCTACTTGGGAGGCTGAGGCAGGAGAATGGCTTGAACCCAAGAGGCAGAGGTTGCACTGAGCCAAGATCCCACCACTGCACTCCAACCTGGGCAAAAGAGTAAGACTCCATCTCAAAAAATAAATAAATAATGCTTTGAGGGAGGAGTATAGATGTCAATAGAAAGAGACTTGAAGTGCAATGGGCAAAGGGAATTCCACGTAGAACCAGTATTATTAAGAACATTGTAAGTCCAAAGAAACTAGTAAGAATTCCAGACTAGCTGAAATAGGGCTACAACAGGGCAGCAGGGGGAGATAAGGTTAGAAAAGAGCTACCGTTTAAAATTCCATGGCCAGGCACGGTGGCTTACACCTGTAATCCCAGCACTTTGGGAGGCCAAGGCAGGAGGATAGCTTGAGCCCAGGAGTTTGAGTCCAGCCTAGGCAACATAGAAAGGCCTCGTCTCTGCAAAAAATAAAAAATTAGCCAAGTATGGTGACATGCCCCTGTAATCCCAGCTACTTGGGAGTCTGAGGTAGGAGGATCACTTGAGCCTCAGAGGTCAAGGCTACAGTGAGTCATGATCCTGCCATTACACTCCAGCATGGGTGACAAAGTGAAACCCTATCTCTCAAAAATAAAAAAATTAGATTCCAACAGCAACAATAATAATAGCAGCTAGCATGTATTGAATACCTAAATGCCACACATTATTCTACATGCCTTAAACCACTCTACAAGGTAGACATTCTCATTTCCCAGAAAATAAACTCTGGGTGGTTAAAAAATTTGCTTCAGATCATGGAGTCATGCATTAATGAAACCATTAAACATGGTGATAATTCTGTTGTAAATTATCAGGCTAGTATCTGTCTCTGTAAAACACAGTACTTCAGATGCTTCTACCTGAGAGATGCTTCTCTGTTAACTAAACCCCTATCTGTTGAGAAGTTATGCACAGACTATTCAATCTGGCTAAGACCACCTCTATTTCTACCAGTTTCAAGTTCCCCGCCCATGTACATATTTCTTTCTTTCTTTTTTTTTTTTTTTGAGATGGAGTCTCACTCTGTCACCCAGGCTGGAGTGCAGTGGCGGGATCTCGGCTCACTGCAAGCTCCGCCTCCCGGGTTCACGCCATTCTCCTGCCTCAGCCCGCCGCCACGCCCGGCTAATTTTTTGTATTTTTATTAGAGACGGGGTTTCACCGTGTTAGCCAGGATGGTCTCGATCTCCTGACCTCATGATCCACCCATCTCGGCCTCCCAAAGTGCTGGGATTACAGGCGTGAGCCACCGCGCCTGGCCACATATTTCTTCTTTTACTCTTTCCAGAGTGTACGTGTAGAATGAGACAGGAAGAGACAGGCAAAGACACATTATGAAATGACTTGAATATCATGCTAAATTGTTGGGACTTGATTCCTGAGAGCCACTGAAAGCTTTTAAGTAGGGAAGTAGATAAAGTGGAGGCAGAAGAGGCTAGAGACAGAGGGAAATTCAACAAATGACTGGGTAAATTCAGGTTATCAGTGAATATTCACAATGGGAATCCCTAGGGAAGCTGAAATCAATACTGAGCAGAGAAACTTGAAAAGCCTTGCAACCAAGGTTTAAGAACTCCTGCTGCCCTTAGTTTCTCTAGCGTATTCTCACTAGCACACTTCTTATTAATCCAGGCAGTTGCATATCAGAGCCTAAAGGCATTTTTATAATATACCTCCTTTAGCCCACTTTGGTAAATGGTAATAGAACCAAAATAAGGCCGGGCACGGTAACTCACGCCTGTAATTCCAGCACTTTGGGAGCCTGAGGTGGGTGGATTACCTGAGGTCAGGAGTTTGAGACCAGCCTGACCAACATGGTAAAACCCCATCTCTACTAAAAATACAAAAAAAAATTGGCCAGGCACGGTGGCTCATGCCTGTAATCCCAGCACTTTGGGAGGCTGAGGCAGGTGATCACCTGAGGTCAGGAGTTTGAGACCAGCCTGACCAACATGGAGAAACCCCATCTCTACTAAAAATACAAAATTAGCCAGGTGTGGTGGCGCATGCCTGTAATCCCAGCTACTTTGGAGGCTGAGGCAGGAGAATCGCTTGAACCTGGGAGGCGGAGGTTGCAGTGAGCCAAGATCACGCCACGGCACTCCAGCCTGGGCGACAGAGCAAGACTCCATCTCAAAAAAAAAAACAAAAACAAAAACAAAAGAAAAAAACTGAAAAACTGAAATAGAGAAGAGAGATTAATATCTTGCAAGTATCTCAATAAAACATGTCCAAAATTAAATTCTTAATTCTGTTTTTCCTGTTCCCATAAGTGGCTCAATCATACCATCCAGTATCTCAAAGCAGAATCCTAAGTGCTGTCCTTCTCTTAGCCTTCTCCATTTCCCTTCCTAATCAAATCCGTCTGTTCATCGTATACACTCTACCACCAAAATATATTTAGAACCAGTCTATTTTTCAGCTTCTCTACTGCTATTATGTTTGTATGAGTCTTCTTCACTTCTCACTTAAATTACATCCTAGAATGATTTGGCTTTTGCCTACCTCACTAACCTCTACCCTTGGAGGTTACCCAATTTGACAATAGTTCACACACTAAAAAGGATCTTAAGTCCTTGACAGAACATGCCCCAACAGAAATGAAATTCTAAAACAGCTTACAATCTTTATCTGCATTTCTAGACTTATAGTGACCAGAGCATTCCTATGCTAAGTAGTGGGGCTATTCTAGTAAGAAAGACAAACTTAGTCTCTGACCTCCTGGATTTGATTCTCTATCCAGAAGACTGTGGACAGTAACAGCCCCTCAGTTCTCAGTATTTATATTGCATCTTAAATCTTACATTCAGTTCTGAGCAATCTATTTTAGAGAGAAAAAATCTGTCAGAGATAGAAGATAATGATGCAATTTGAAACCATGTCATAAAATAAATAACTGAATGATATTGGGACCTTTAGCCTAGAAAAAGAGAATTCAAAGCAGGAAAATGATTGCTGCTCTAACAAATTTCAAGAGCTGCTGAATTTCATGTGACTCCTAAGGGCAAAATTCATTAGCCCACAGAAATTACAAAGACATAGTTTTCATCGAAATAAAGTAGAAGGAAGAAATTGCTAATAATTAAATGAGCTGCTTGGGAATAGTGAGCTTATTATCATCAAAAATATTCACTCAAGCTGAATGCCCATCTGTTGTAGATGCCAGAGAGGATTCTTCTAGTAAGTGGGTCCTTACATTAACTGAATTCTCAGGTCCTTATCAATGCTAAGATTTTACAAATAGGAAGGAAGAAAGAAAACAAATGGGGTTGGGCACAGTGGCTCACAGCTATAATTCTAACACTCTGGGAGACCAAAACAGGAGTATCACTTGAGACTAGGAGTTCCAAACCAGCCTGGGCAACATAGCAAGATCCTGTTTCTAAAAAAAATAAAAATAAAAAAAGTAGCCGGGCATGGTGGTACATGCCTGTAGTCATAGCTATCTGGGAGGCTGAGGCAGAAGAATTGCTTGAGCCCAGGAATTTGAGGCTCCAGTGAGCTATGACTGCACCACCGCACTCCAGCCTGGTTGACAGAGCAAGACCCTGTCTCTGAAAAATAAAAATAAACAAAAGGGACATTAGAATAGTTACACAATGGATTATTTTTTAAAGGCTATATTATTTCTCCCCCACCCCCAATATCCCCATGGATACCAGAGAAGGGCTATATTATAAACTCAAGAATCACCATTTGGATTAGGAGAATAAGGGGGTAAAAGCAAAAGTAAAGGATAATAGGCCCTTTTACTTCCCTAGTCAGAGAACAGAAACTAGTGACATTCTTTCAGACAGAAAGAAAATATGTTCAAGTATGAAGGTTTCAAAACTATGCTAGAAAACAGCTTCTTTCCTGATAAAAATCAATCCCCCAAAACCACAGGAAAGTATCTTTCCTTTCTAACTCAATTTAAGTACACTAATTAGCACCTCTAGAATAGGATAATCACCAATGTGGTCTTTGGATGAAAATGGTAATTTAAAATTTACAAAAGAGTTTCTTCAGAATTCTTCCTCTATCCTCTTGAAATTATTTGAATGTTAAATTACTCTTTATGAAGCCTTGCAGTGGCTCACGCCTGTAATCTCAGCCCTTTGGGAGTCCAAGGTGGGAGGACTGCTTGAGCCCAGGAGTTTGAAACCAGCCTGGGCAGCATAGTGAGACCATGTCTCTACTAAAGGAAAAAAAAAAAAATTAGCCAAGCATAGTTTCATGAGCCTGTAGTCCCAGCTCCACAGGAAGGTGAGGTGGGAGAACTGCCTGAGCCCAGGAGTTGGAGGCTGCGGTGAATCATGATCACACTACTGCACTCCAGCCTGGGCAACAGAGCAAGACTCTGTCTAAAAAAAAAAAAACTACTTGCCATACTGAGTGAATCAGGAATGTCACTGAGCATGATCATGCTGTTTTCAAAAACTAGGTTTTTAATTTAAGTCATTTCTATGGTGACTAATACCGCTGAATCAACTCATTCAAAGATATTTTTAAATAAACAAACTCTTACTCATCTTCTAAGAAGATGAAAACACATTCTTTACTTCTCTAGAGAATTCAGGCATATACTTAAAAGATGTCTGGATATAGTCTAAAAGTGTACCATCTGGGCCCAGGCCCTCCCAGAAAATACACTACTGGATCAATGATTACTAAGCATCAATGAGGACGATGTGAAACAAAAAAAATTCATCTCCACTGAATTGAGTTTTATTTCTTTCAAGTGTCAAAGTGGGCTGGGTTTGGTGGCTCAAGCCTGTAATCCTAGCACACTTTGGGAAGCCTAAGTAGGCAGATCACTTGAGCCTAGGAGTTCAAGATCACTCTGGTCTAGACAACATGGTGAAACCTTATCTCTACAAAGGATACAAAAAATTAGCTGGGCATGGTAGCGTGCACCTGTAGTCCCAGCTATGGGGGCAGGGTAGGGGTGGGTATGGGGTGGTGAGCCTGAGGTGGGAGGATCAGCTGAGCGCGGGAGGTCGAGACTGTAGTGAGCTGTGATCGCTGCACTCCAGACTGGGTGACAGAATGAGACCCTGTCTCAAAAGAGTATTATTTTAGCCATTCTAGATGGAAATCTTTATGAAATGGATTATATGCTTCCTTGTTTCATTTTTTAAATCTATAGACCATAATTGAGTCGTTATTGATTTAGTCATCATTATGAACCTGAATTACTACGCAGTGCTAATGTCCTCATAGGCTACTGAAGTCTATAGCGATGATTAGCTCTTTCAGAAAGATATCTGAATACTGTGCTTTTTTATTTTTTGTATCTGCCTTTATTAGGTTTCCTATTTGCTCATTTGAAGAGTTAACTCCTATTTCTTGCTGATGTCAAAGTGGCCTGCCAACAAGCATCTTCCAATGTCTCTTCTTCTAATCTGTTATTGGCTAATCTACATTGATTCAGAAACCAGATAGCCAAGTGTGTTAAAATTTTGTTTAAAGAGTAAATGCAACCAGGCGCCGTGGCTCATGCCTGTAATCCCAGCACTTTGAGAAGCCAAAGCAGGTGGATCACTTGAGGTCAGGAGTTCAAGATGAGCCTGGTCAACATGGTGAAACCCAGTCTCTACTAAAAATACAAAAATTAGCCAGGCATGGTGGCAGGCACTTGTAATCCCAGCTACTTGGGAGGCTGAGGCAGAAGAATCACTTGAACCTGGGAGGCAGAGGTTGCAGTGAGCCAAGATCGCGCCATTGCACTCCAGCCTGGGCGACAGAGGGACACTGTCCCAAAAAAAAAAAAAAAAAAAAAAGAAAGAAAGAAAGAAAAAAAAAAAAGATTAAATGCAGCCAGGTGTGGTGGCTCATGCCTGTAATTCCAGCACTTTGGGAGGCCAAGGCAGGCAGATCACATGAGGTCAAGAGTTCAAGACCAACCTGGCCAACATGGTGAAACCCTCTCTCTACTGAAAATACAAAAATTAGCTGGGCGTAGTGGCACGCGCCTGTAATCCCAGCTACTCAGGAGGCTGAGACAGGAGAATCGTCTGAACCTGGGAGGTGGAGGCTGCAGTGAGCTGAGATCGCACCTTTGCACTCAGCCTGGGCGACAGAGCAAGACTCCATCTCCAAAAAAAGAGAGTAAATGCTAAGGAAGAGTAAGACTAATGCTTCACATTACTGGACAACTTCAATGCATGGATTTTATGAAATCACTTTTAGCTCTTCAAGTACCACATAAGCCTACTTTAAAGATTCCATTATATTGTGTCTAGTTGAGGCTATAAGGTAAGTGACCTTCAGATCAATCACACCATGACTATTCTCCTTCTTTCCAAGTTGAGATTAAAAGTCTTTAATGCCATTATTTATATAAGGTGTTGTATCCATATAAACTCTTCCGGAAAACATAAAACAATGGAATAATTTAGCCTGAAAATGTAACTGAAAGGAAGGAGAACCACACATAAAATGCTTACTAGCCTTAAAAATTTCAAGGTAAATATAAACAAAGCCTGAAGATTTCTAGCTACAAAGGGGTTTTAATTAAGAGTATGGAACTTTTCTTACTCTCTTATTTTTAGTTTCTTAGAGCCAACTCAATCTAACAATATTTACTTTAAAATTTTGAAACTCAAATACCATAAGACTATTTTAGTAAATTTCACTTTAACCAGAAAACTACAGTAAATTAACTATCAAATATCATCTAGTAAGAATACAAGTGGGAATCACAAACATGAACTGGATCATGGATTGTTTTAGCAGATACTCTGGAAATTGGAATAGATGCAGCAGTTGTCTCTCACCATTGTTAAGTATGAAAAATATACTACAGGCCACCAGAAAATATAATACTGGCACAGAGACAAGATTTAGTACCAGTTTGAATATTTCAAATAATCCGCTATTTGCTGAAAGTATTCAATAAAATTATTGACTAAGCTTGATGACAGTTTTCTCTCTCAGAAAAGCCTCTACTATGGGACTGAATTCTGAGCAGTAAACAATAATTTTTTGGTGATGTGAACATATCAGAAACTTTGGCAGAGAATAATAATTTCACACAGTTTTGTTTTTTGTTTGTTTGTTTGTTTTTTGAGACGGAGTCTCGCTCTGTCGCCCAGGCTGGAGTACAGCGGCACAATCTTGGCTCACTGCAAGCTCTGCCTCCCGGGTTCACGCCATTCTCCTGCCTCAGCCTCCCGAGTAGCTGGGACTACAGGTGCCCACCGCCACGCTAATTTTTTGTATTTTTTTAGTAGAGACGGGGTTTCACTGTGTTAGCCAGGATGGTCTCAATCTTGTGACCTCATGATCCGCCCGCCTCAGCCTCCCAAAGTGCTGGGATTACAGGCTTGAGCCACCGCGACCGGCCAATTTTTTGTATTTTTAGTACAGATGGGGTTTCACCGTGTTAGCCAGGATGGTCACGATCTCCTGACCTCGTGATCCACCAGCCTCGGCCTCCTAAAGTGCTGGGATTACAGGCGTGAGCCACTGCGCCCGGCTAATTTCACACAGTTTTTATGCTGAGAAAAGAGGTCACAGTCAAACATGTAAGCTTACTACAAATGAATTCTAAAAACATTTAAAGAAAAGTAAGGCATGGGCTGGGCGTGGTGGCTCATGCCTGTAATCCCAACGCTTTGGGAGGCCAAGGCAGGTGGATCACTTGAGGTCAGGAGTTCGAGACCAGCCTGGCCAACATGGTGAGACCCTGTCTCTATTAAAAATACAAAAATTAACCAGGCATGGTGGTGGGTGCCTGTAATCCCAGCTACTGGGGAGACTGAGGCACAAGAATCACTTGAACCGAGGAGGTGGAGGTTGCAGTGAGCTGAGACTGTGCCACTGCACCGCAGCTTGGGTGACAGGGCAAGACTCTGTCTTAAAAAAAAAAAAAAAAAAAAAGTACGGCATGATTGCATGCCCAAAGATTCTATAAGAATATAGAACTTGTTAGGATAAGGCAATTCTAGAAAGCGAAGTTCATTTAGTTTGTGGGTTTTTTTTGTGGGGGGGGGGGGGTTTGGAGGCAGAGTATCACTTTATCCCCCAGGCTGGAGTCCAGTGGTGCGATCTCAGCTCACTGTAACTTCTGCCTCCCAGGTTCAAGCAATTGTCACGTCTCAGCCTCCTGAGTAGCTGGCATTACAGGTGTGCGCCACCATGCACAGCTACATTTTGTATTTTTAGTAGAGACGGGGGTCTCACCATGTTGGCCAGGCTGGTCTCGAACTTCTGGCGTCAGGTGATCCACCCGTCTCGGCCTCCCAAAGCGCTGGGATTATAGGTGTGAGCCACTGCGCCCGGCCTCATTTAGTTTTATAATTGCAGTTTTTGCCATTGAAAGTAACGGCAAAAACTGCAATTACTTTTGCATCAACCTAATACATTTCACAGTTTTATATTAAGTGTCAGGTTCTTTTCTAAGCCCTGGAAATATGGCAGTGGAATATTCTCTATACAATCATAAATTTTTAGAAAACCATGAGGAAATATGGCAGTGGAATTTTCTCTATACAATCATAAATTTTTAGAAAAACATGAGGAAATGATTAAAGACAGTCATGAAGAGTGGGGATATTATAAGGACATATGTACAAAAACAGAGTTTTGTTTGTTTGTTTGTTTGTTTTGAGATGGAGTCTCGCTCTGTCGCTAGGCTGGAGTGCAGTGGCGTGATCTCGGCTCACTGCAACCTCCACTTCCCGGGTTCAAGCGATTCTCCTGCCTCAGCCTCCCGAGTAGCTGGGACTAAAGGAGTGCCACCACACCCAGGTAATTTTTGCATTTTTAGTAGAGACAGGGTTTCACCATGTTGGCCAGGATGGTGTTGATCTCTTGACCTCGTGACCTGTCCACCTCAGCCTCCCAAAGTGCTGGGATTACAGGCGTGAGCCACCGTGCCTGACCAAAAACGAAGTTTTAAAAACAGCCTTGCAAAGGAATATCTACAAAAATAATGGCCAACAGTCTGGCCAACATGGTAAAAACCTGTCTCTATTAAAAATACAAAAATTTGCCAGGCGTGGCGGTGCATGCCTGTAATCCCAGCTATTCAGGAGGTTGAGGAATGAAAATCACTTGAACCGGGGAGGCAGAGGTTGCAATGAGCTGAGATCACACCACTGCACTCCAGCCTGGGCGACAGAGGAAGACTCAAAAAAAAAAAGACAAGGCCCATTAAAGAATGGAGCTTAAAAGAAAAAAAAGGCTGGGCTCAGTGGCTCACACCTGTAATCCCATCTACTTAGAAGGCTGAGGTGGGAGGATCATTTAAGCCCAGGAGGTGGAGGTTGCAGTCAGCTGTGATCATGCCACTGCACTCCAGCCTGGGAAACAGAGTAAAACCTTGTCTCAAAAAATGAAAATTAAAAATTAAAAAATAGAAAACTGCTGAAAATGAAGGGGGAGAAAGAAAGGAAGGTCGAATTCAGACTACAGCTTGAGAGAAAAACAGAATAGTGTTAACATGGGTCAGAAGCAAAATTACCAAAGGTTAAATATCCCCAGATCCTTAAACTGTTCTTCACATTAAATAGTTTACCAATTCCTCACCATTCTAGACATCCTCTCCCAAACAGATTCCAAAGTATCAGTATCTTTCTTTTAAATGAGGTACCTGGAACCAAACACATTTTCCTGAAGAACTGAAATCATAAAAGGGCTGAGCGTGGTGGCTCACGCCTGTAATCCCAGCACTTTGAGAGGCCAAGGCGGGTGGATCACGAGGTCAGGAAATCGAGACCATCCTGGTTAACATGGTGAAACCCCGTCTCTACTAAAAATACAAAAACTTAGCCGGGCGTGGTGGCGGGCACCTGTAGTCCCAGCTACTCAGGAGGCTGAGGCAGGAGAATCGCTTGAACCCTGGAGGCAGAGCTTGCAGTGAGTAGAGATCATGCCACTGCACTCCAGCCTGGGCGACAGAGTGAGACTCCGTCTCAAAAAAAAAAAAAAAAAAAAAGGTTCTCATATGAATCTATCTTTATAACCTGCTTCTGAACTGAAAACTGAAGTTAGTTATCAGTAAAGGAGGTAGCATGATCCTACTAAAAGTACAGTTAGATCATCCACTGACCAGAAACCCTCCAAAGACATTTCCTGCCATTCAGAATAAAGGGCAAAGTCCTTGCAATTGCCTGTCCTGTTCCAGCCACCTGGGTCTCCTCGTTGTTTATTAAACATGGTAAGCATGCTATTTGCCAGGACCTTAGGATTTGTGGTTTCTTCTGCCTGGAAGACTACCTCCCAGATGCCACGAGGCCTGCTTCCTTTGGGTTTTTACTCAAATATCACCTCCAGTGAGGCTTTCCTTGGTCACCCTACCTAAAATTGGAGGCCCAGCTGCACTTCATTCTCCTGCTTTATTTTTCTCTGTAGCACTTAACTACTCTTTAATGACATACTATATGGTATTTACTTGATTTGGTTTATTGTTTGTCTACCCCCACTAGAATGTAAACTCCATTGGAGCAAAGGATTGTGCTTGTTTTGTTCATTGTTTCATCCCTGTTGCCTAGAATGTTGCACCAAAAAATATGAGTTGAACAAATAAATGAACAAAAGAAAGACTGATTTTGATATGTCCAAAGGCCAGAAACTACTTTCCTCATCATAAAATATGTGAACGAGTCATCTGGTGAAGGGTAAAGAAATCAACAGAATCTAGATATACCCAAGAAGGAATACAAAATGCTTACTTATATATCCAAGGTACTAAGATACTTCAGATGTAGATATGCTAACTGTAATTTAATTACAAAATAATTTTTTCTTTTTTTTTTTTTGAGACGGAGTTTCACTCTTGTTGCCCAGGCTGGAATGCAATGGCGCGATCTCAGCTCATCTCAGCAACCTCCAGCTCCCAAGTTCAAGAGATTCTCCTGCCTCAGCCTCCCAAGTAGCTGGAATTACAGGCTCCCGCCACCATGCCTGGCTAATTTTTGTATTTTTAGTAGAGATGAGGTTTCGTCATGTTGGCCAGGCTGGTTTCTAACTCCTGACCTCAGGTGATCCACCCGCCTCAGCCTCCCAAAGTGCTGGGATTACAGGCATGAGCCACCACGCCCAGCTTACAAAATAATAATTTGCTAAATTATTGCGTGCCAGCCAAAAGGAATTAATAGTCATCCCATGTGGCAGTACAAAACTTTGAAAACGCTAAAGTTTATTCCAAGTATTTTCCTTTCTAGTGTAGTCTCTAACAAAGGTAACACTGAAAGGAGATCAGAGTGAAGTGCATCACTACAAATGGTAATGAGTTTGAAATCCCTAAGGGCATTCAGTTCTGGGTCAGCTCCCAGGAATCTGAGTCCAGAGAGAGGCAGTCCTACCCATTCCCACCTAACCTCCAGGTCATTCTTCATTTATATGTGCTCTGAAAAAAAAAAATGAGGTTGTGTGTGTTTCAATGGTGTTGAAAAGATCATGAACCAAACAAGAGACTCAAAAACCCTGTTACCTCATTCTGTGTCTATACCTGATTCATTCATCTTCTTTCTCTTTGATACAGTCTCCAGACTTACACCTTATTCTCTTAAGTAATAATACCCTATACTAAACCCCAACAGGAAATCAGTTTCAAAAAAGTTCTTAAAAAAACATTATAAAATGCTTTCCTGGGTTACTAGGTTCTATGAAAACATTAAAGCAATAAAATAAAATTCTCATTGGAGGCCTATGAGAATTACAAGATCAAAAAAAGGTTTTTTCCCCATAATTAAACAACTAAATATTTTTCTTTTTTCTCCTTTGAGGAAGATGATAATTAAAGTTTTACTAAAACTACAAGCAATATTTAAAAACCTATTCACTAATTCAAAAAACCCCATGCAATAATTAAATAATTACTGAATTCATCATAAATGTTCACTGAACATATAATATTTTAGGCACCAAGATAAGAGCCAAGGTTGCAAAAAAATAAGATGTGGCTTCTACCCTCAAAGAGTACACAGTCTATTTTAAAAATCAGGCAAAAGCAAGCAATTATATAGTAATATATGCAGAGAATAAGCAGAGCAGAGTCAGAGAAAAGGCCTTTGATATACAATCTGAGCTAAGCTTTAAAGGATAAGTAGGACTAAGTTAGGTGAAGAAAGGAGGAGAGGGCATGATCAACTGGATAAGCATCTAGAAAAAGCATGTGCACCCGAATGGCAAGCAGCACAAAGTTCACTATAGCTGGAGTATAAAATATAGGATGACAGAAAACAATGGAGGTTGAGACTGGGTTGAGACCAGGCAAGGGTAGATTAGGGAAAGCCTGCTTTTGCAATGGTCAAAAATTTATACCTTATAAATTCTTAAATTTATAAGGTAAAACAGGAAGCCATTAGAAAATTTTATTTATTTATTTATTTATTTATTTATTTATTTATTTATTTGAGACAGAGTCTCACTCTCACTCTGTTGCCCAGGCTGGAGTGCAGTGGCACGATCTTGGCTCACTGCTACCTCCGCCTCCTGGGTTCAAGTGATTCTCCTGCCTCAGCCTCCCAAGTAGCTGGAACTACAAGTGTGCACCACCACACCCAGCTAATTTTTTTTTCTTTAGACAGAGTCTCATTCTATTGACAGGCTGGAGTGCAGTGGCATGATCTCGGCTCACTGCAACCTCCGCCTCCCAGGCTCAAGCAATTCTGCCTCAGCCTCCCGAGTAGCTGGGACTACAGGCGCACCACCACATCCAGCTAATTTTTGTATTTTTAGTAGAGACGGGATTTCACCATGTTGGACAGGCCACGGTGGTCTCAAATTCCTGACCTAAAGTGATCGCCCGCCTCAACCTCCCAAAGTGCTGAGATTACAGGCATAAGCCACCCCACCAAGCCTGCCATTAGAAGATGTTAAATATGGAAGTACCATAGTAAAATATGTGTTAATGTGTGTGTGAGAGAGAATGGGTACAGGAAATAGAAATAGACTAATAGGAAGCTCTCCTAACAAGTCTGATGAAAGATCATGAGAGCATGAATCAAGGTTTGTTGAGATGGAAGAAAAGGAGAAGGATTCAAGAAGTACTGAAGAAAGACAGTATGACAGAGTGGATTATAGCACCAGCTTCAGAGTCAGAAAAAAGCACTAACTGAAGGATGACTGTTCTGTTTTTAGAAAAGTTGAGGCGTCTATGGGATATCCAAAATAGTTTAAATGTGCTAAAAGTCATTCTGAGTCTTCAAAGACAATGTTGAGTGTAAACTCACGGTGTAACCCTGGATATATAAGCTGGTCAAACCAGGGTTATAATGAAGCATCACAAAATCTTAAACCTCAATGAGACTGATAAATCATCTGATCAAGTGGTTCTTTTTGTTGCCATGAACGATCTGAGAATCTAATGAAAGCCACAGACCCTTTCCTCAGAAATGTTCCAAAATAAAATTTTGCAACAATAGGTTAAGAATCTCCTGACCCATTCTCCTCCAGAGGGACTATGAGATAAAATTAGGCTGAGTTACTGCTCATCAGAGGCAGAGCCAAAACCCAAACCTAAGCTTCTTAACTCTCAATTCCATGTTATTTCTCCATTGTTACCAGAAACTTGAAATGATTCTTTCAGATTTACATTTTATTTAGTTGGTCATACAAGGCTAAAATCACACACACACACACACACACACACACACACACACACACGATTCTGATTTTACTGAATGTAGCTTGTAGCCCTCATCAGGCTTTCCAGATCCAATGGCATTTCTCAAAAGTCAGTTGTTTCCCATTCATGATAACAAAATTGGCACTCAAAATAAATAGAAGCATTGATGGTGGATTCATTTGTTTGTTTTTGTTATTTCTTTTTATATGTATATATAAAAAACTTGTTTTATTTTAGAAAAACTGTTCATCCTAATGGGAGCTGGTTTCGTTAAGAGTAATGAATGTAATTACAATTTAGTTCAATTAAGACTACTGTCACTCACCAAGTACAAGGCACTAAGAATGCAAAGATATCTAAAAATCCCATGGTCATCCATTAAAAGAAAAAATATAAATGTCTAAAATGTTACACAAAGGAATAGAGAATATCTTTATTTTTATTATTATTACAAACACTCATTTAATTTTACCTTATAAAAAAAAAACCATAAAAATCTGTGGTGAGAGAGAACCCCACACCCAACTACTGACAGTTCAACACAGACTGCGAGCCATAAATGCTCCAGCAGCTACATAAACAAAAAGTTATGGGGACCTAAACTGAGGGGCAATGGGGTTTGGATTCTGACAGACCTGAGTTCTAACCCAGTCAAATCCAGAGACAGAAAGTTCTAACCTAGTCAAATCCAGAGACAGAAAGTTCTAACCTAGTCAAATCCAGAGACAGAAAGTTCTAACCTAGTCAAATCCAGAGACAGAAAGTTCTAACCTAGTCAAATCCAGAGACAGAAAGTAGATTAGAGTTGCAGGGGCTGGGGAAAACCGAAATGGGGAATGACTGCTAATGGGTACAGAGTTTCTTGCTGGGGTGACAAAAATGTGCTGGAATAAGATAGTAGTGATAGTGGCACAACTTTTGAATATACTAAAAACCCCAAGTTACACATTTTAGTGTACAGTGTAGAATTTATGGTATATGAATTATATAGGTTGATGCAAAAGTAATTGCGGTTTTTGCCATTAAAAGTAATAGCAATTATGGCCGGGAGCGGTGGCTCACGTCTATAATAATCCCAGCATTTTGGGAGGCTGAGGCAGGCGGATCACCTGAGGTCAAGAGTTCAAGATCAGCCTGGCCAACGTGGTGAAACCCCGTCTCTACTAAAAGTACAAAAATTAGCTGGGCATGATGGCAGGCCCCTGTAATCCCAGCTACTCAGGGGCCTGAGGCAGGAGAATCGCTTGAACCTGGGACGCGGAGGTTGTAGTGAGCCGAGATAGCGCCACTGCACTCCAGCCTGGGCAACAAGGGCGAGACTCCATCTCAAAAAAAAAAGTAAAAGCAATTACTTTTGCACCACCCTAGTATCTCCATTAAAAAAAAAAAATCCAATATCAACTAGAGAAATCAATTTAGGAATAAGAGCAAAAACCAACTTAAAATTTAACGGCAAATACACTAAAATTACTATTGCCAAAAAAGCTATAAACCCATGATGGGTTTCTATATAGAGGAGGAACCACTTTGCTCTCCTCACAAAAGAGAAAATTGATGGGAGTTTCCTCTAAAGATTTAAACTGTACTGTAAAGATTTATTCCACTCCTGGATCTGGAAAGGAAGAATCAAACTTGAGTGATGATAGTAATTTGCATTGGCATAAAGTTGAATTTTTCATTTTTCTTTTTGTGAAGGTATGAGAATCATAGTGTTAATATATGTATTCCTGAGAAATGTATTACATATTCCCACACACATGGAAGGACATGACTTGGTCATCAGTGTTACCTCATTGTTCAAGTAGAGAGAAGAGATATTATCCCCATGTTATCAAAATAGATACAATTTCAGATGAGTAACATCACCTATTCAATGTCCTACAGTGGCAGGACTGTGACTATAAACCGGGTGTTCAGATTCCCAGCCTGGTTTACTTTCATTACATCAATGATCTTAAGCTTTAGTGTGCTACTTTCTCCTTTATTCAACAACTCTATCACTCAACCACTTATTAATTCTTATTAAAGTACAACGTAATAAACCAGGACACTCTCGGAGAGCACTTAACACCTTATTCATGTAAGGTGATTTTTCTTAAAACTGCAAATGCCATAGGAATTAAAATAAAAAGCACTATAAAACACATATTTATTATATAGGAAAGCCCCTTTTGGCCCTCATTCAGAGTCCCTTTACCTTTGTTTTTTGCCTAATTCTAACAAGTTTGTCAAATGTAACAGATGAATTTAAAGTAGAAGGGGTTATGATTCTTCTAGATACATACAATGAGTAAAGAAACAGCCTAAAAGAAAGAAAGAGACACATCAAAATCCAAAGTGATAGCCATCTTTTTTTTTTTTTTTTTTTTTTTTGAGACAGGGTTTTGCTCTTGTTGCCCAGGCTGGAGTGCAGTGGCACTATCTCGGCTCACTGCAACCTCCGCCTCCAGAGTTCAAGTGATTTTCCTGCCTCAGGCTCCTGAGTAGCTGGGAGTACAGGTGTCTGCCACCATGCCTGGCTAATTTTTTGTATTTTTAGTAGAGATGGAGTTTCACCATGTTGGCCAGGCTGGTCTTGAACTCCTCACCTCAGGTGATCCACCCGCCTCGGCCTCCCAAAGTGTTAGGATTACAGGCGTGAGCCATTGCGCCTGGCCTGGCCTTCTTTTTTTAAATTTTTTTGCGACAGGGTCTCTGTCGCCCAGGCTGGAGTGCGGTGGCACAATCTCAGCTCACTTCAGCGTCAACCTCTCAGGCTCAAATGATCCTCCCACCACAGCCTCTACAGGAGCAAATCACCACACTAAGCTGAATTTTTTTTTTAAGTTTTTTTTTTTTTTTTTTTTTTTTTTTGTAGAGACGAGGTCTCACTACATTGCCCGACTGGTCTCAAACTCCTGCGCTCAAGTGATCCTCCCACCTGAGCCTCCCAAAGTGCTGGGATTACAGGCATGAGCCACTATGCCTGGCCAGTTATAGCAAACTTGACCATTTATTGTAGGGGTAATAAATCCTATATAGCTCAAGGTTCTTATTCATAATAATGCAGTCTCCCTAATAAAAGGATGACTCAATTCCAAATGCTTTATTCAAGAAAGCAAGGAAGGACTGGATATAGTGACTCACACCTCTAATCCCAACACTTTGGGAGGCCAAGGTGGGTGGATCACTTGAGCCCAGGAGTTCAAGACCAGCCTGGGTAACATGATGAGACCCCCCCACCTCTACCAAAAATAAAAATTTAAAAAATTAGCCAGGTGTAGTGGCATGCACCTGTAGTCTCCGCTTCTGGGAGGCTGAGGCAGGAAGACTAACTACTTGAGCCAGGAGGTCGAGGCTACAGTGGGCAGTGATTGAGTCACGGCACTCCAGCCTGGGAAACAGAGTGAGATCCTGTCTCAAAAAAAAAAAAAAAAGAAAAGAAAAAAAAAGAAAAGGCCTCAAGAAGTGGCTCATGCCTGTAATCCCAGCACTTTGGGAGGGAGGTCGAGGCAGGCAGATCACTTGAGGCCAAGAGTTCAAAAACCAGCTTGGCAAACGTGGTGAAACCATGTCTCCACTAAAAATACAAAAAAAAAGAAAAGAAAACTAAAGAAAAAAGAGAGCAAGGAAGAACATAGCTCCCATTTTCCCAAATTCAAAACCTTAAATTCTTCTATTCCCCTTTTTGTTAAAAATTAGTTAAACCCAATCACTTGCCAAATCCTGTCAAGTCTACCTCTACCTCTGCATTTAACTATATGTTTCTATTTTTACTGTTTCTGCTCTAATTCACTTGACTATAAATAACTTGCTATTTCCAGTCCCTCCTGCTATAAAAGTTTTCTCTTCCAAACAAAGATTTAATCGTATCACTCTTTTATTCATCAGTTAACAAATATTTATTGAAAGATCAAACTTTTGGCTGGGTGCGGTGGCTCATGCCTGTAATCCCAGTATTTTAGGAGGCCGAGGCGGGTGGACTACTTGAGGTCAGAAGTTTGAGACCAGCCTAGCCAACATGGCGAAAACCCATCTCTACTAAAAATAGAAAAATTAGCCAGGCGTAGTGGCAGAGGCCTGTAATCCCAGCTACTTTGGAGGCTGAGGCAGGAGAATCGCTTGAACGCAGGAGGCAGAGGTTGTAGTGAGCCAATATTGCACCATTGCACTCCAGCCTGGCAATAGAACGAGACTCCGTCTCAAAAAAAAAAAAAAAAAAAAGATCAAACTTTTAAAGGCTCCGTAGTAGCTATTGTATAAAATCCAAACTCCTTTCCCATAGCACCCCAGCTTGGCTGTGATCTGCCTTCACTAGTCTCTTCTCCCACCAGCCCCACCTAGAACTACTTGCTGCTTCCTAAAACAGCCTGCACTTCCCTGCATCTGCCTTCTTTATAATACCCCAAGCCTGCATCTCCACCTGCTGAAATTCTAACCCTCCTTCAAAGCCCTGCCCACACGCCATGTTTTCCATGAATTTTATTTCTGTAATCCTTACAGTCAGAATTAATCCCTATACCTAGACATCTTTATTTACTTAAATATTGGACATCTTTGCTTAAATATCCAATTCATTATTTTCTTTTTTCTTTTTTTTTTTTTTTGGAGACAGGGTATCCCTCTGTCACCCAGGCTGGAGTGCAGTGGCACAATTATGGCTCACTGCAGCCGTCACCTCCCAGGCTCAAGCAATCCTCCCACCTCAGCCTCCCAAGTAGCTGAAACCACAAGTGCATGCCACCATGCCTGTGCTCAGCTAAATTTTTGTATTTTGGGTAGAGACAGGGTTTCACCATGTTGCCCAGGCTTGGTTTCAAACTCCTGACCTCAAGTGATCCACCCGCCTCGGCCTCCCAAAGTGCTGGGATTACAGACGTGAGCTACTGTGCCCAGCCCCATTATTTTCAGCAGTTACACAGTATTCCACTATCTAAATGCCACAAGTTTGACTCAAAGGTAACACACAATTTTTTTTTTTTTAAGACAGGATATCACTTTGTCACCCAGGCTGGAGTGCCGTGGTGCAATCTCAGCTCACTGCCACTTCAATCTCCCAGGCTCAAGCAATCCTCCCACTTCAGTCTCCCCAGTAGCTGGGTTACAGGTGCATGCCACCATACCCGGCTAATCTTTGTATTTTTGATACAAACAGGGTTTTACCATATTGCCCAGGCTGGTCTCCAACTCCTGAGCTCAAGGGACCAAGCCACCATGCCTGGCTCATTAATTTTTTAAATATAGAGAACATTAAAATAATCCTGTAATCCTACTAACCAGGTAATATCTGTTGAAGCTTCTTTTAAATAAATAAAAGTAGGGTGCAGTGGCTCAACACCCATAATCCCAACACTTTGGAAGGCCAAGGCAGGAGGATTGCTTGAGGCCAGGAGTTCGAGCCTGGTTAACATAGCAAGACTCCATTTCTAAAAAAAAATAATAATAAATTAAATTAAATTAAAAAGTAACACATGGCCATGGTTAGAAAATTCAAACAGTATGGAAAGGTATTTGCTAGAATTATAACAGTAATTTCAACTAAGTAGAAAGTAAAGAGAATCAAACTAGAGGAGTATGAAGACGGTATAAGGAATTGGAGGAGAAGCACAGGTTCATAAAACTGTAAACGTTCACTGAAATTGATTTTTTTCCCCACAGCAAAATAGGCCATTTTTAAAGACCAATTCTTAAAAACAATGGCCCAGTATAAAAATATTTTAGCTGGAGGGGCATGGTGGCTCACATCTGTAATCCTGGCACTTTGGGAGGCCAAGGCGGGTGGATCGCCTGAGGTCAGGAGTTTGAGACAGGCCTGACCAATATAGTGAAACCTCGTCTCTACTAAAAATATAAAAATTGGCTGGGTGTGGTGGCATGCAACTGTAGTCCCAGCTACTAGGGAGGCTGAGACAGGTGAATTGCTTCAACCCAGGAGGCGGAGGTTGCAATGAGCCAAGACTACGTCACTGCACTTCAGCCTGGGTGACAGAGTGAGACTCCGTTTCAAAAAAAAAAAGTTTTAGCTATGTTTCTGTCAGGCAGATTGAACATTCTTTTTCCTTTCCTTTTTTATTATTTTGACAGTCTCTACATATAGTGGAGGAAAAATGAATTATCTAGAAGCAATCATTATTGGCAAAAATCAATGGGCATCCCCATGAAGATGCCTAAAAACTATTTCTAATGTTCTCTTACTTCCCCTGCAGAGTATTCCTCATGAAAAAGGATTTTACTAGGTAGTGTGGTACTATTCTGCCAAAACCAGATCTGACAGATGTTAGCCATACCTACAAGATACATGGCCTATGCCAACTTAAGCTTTAATGCAAAAGCTTCAAAACAGGGCTGACTTACTCCAGATTCAACCACAATCCTATCCACTCTTCACATTACATGCAATCTAGTCTTTTTTAATGTTTTCTTCATGTCTTGCCTATAGAATTATTTTCACTATTTCAAGGCTAAGCTCAAGTTGCAGCTCATGTAGGAAGCCTTTCCTAAACTCTAGCACTCAGTGATTTCTTCTTGAAATTTAGACAGCTTCTTTATATCATCCAGCATTACATTAAACTCTACTGTGTCCTCTATTATTTCATGTATATTGCTAGACTGCAAGCTCTTTGAAGGTAAGGTTTATCTGTATTTAAATATCTGTATCTCCCACAGTACCTAATCAGAAGAACTGTATAGTAGGTGCTTAATAAATAATATTTTAGATGATTCTTACTCTGAATTATTCTGTAGTAATATAAATATTAAAGTGTTACACATAATTATCTAATAATGAAATTCCTAAGGTTTACTTGTGGTTTTGTGTTGCATAAAGGCTATAATATAATACTGAGTACAGCCCAACAAAGATTAATTTGTCAAACAACTTTCCAAGAGACAAATAACTCAACCTACAACTGTTCTCTAGTTTCAAGAAAATGTTCTTGTTCTTGGAGACCTACAGTATAGATGTGCTGAATAAGCCAGCAGTTATTTACTTTCAATTCTTCAAAACTAATTTTCCATACAGCTGTGTTTACTCACAGCATGTCTTATTTATGCTGGAGGTGTAAAACAGCAAAGCCCAGATCTCTCTCTCTCTTGCCTTTGTTGCCTTTGTTATTTGCCTTGCTGCAGTTTGCTAGCCAAAGTTGTAATTAGTACCCAACAGAGATATATACTTTTCTAATAAAGAACAGCCTACCGCACAATGACATGTATACACACACAGCCATGTGTGTTCCTAGCGAATTAGGAATATTTTACACATGCAAGACTTCAAAGGCTTTTAATAGCTAAATGAGAGTACTTTACATGGCAGCTGCAACTGACTCACAGCACTGACTGCAGATTGATTCATCCCTTTCTCTTACTGCACACACATCTAATTGCAAAAAGGGAAACAACTCATTTGAGATTAAGTAGAATTATGCATATGGTCCTAAAGCAAACCTTTGTAAGTAAACTGCATTTGTCAAGGAAATTTCTTCTCACAAACCTTTGTAAGTAAACTGCATTTGTCAAGGAAATTTCTTCTCAAATTATCACAAAAGTTATAGTGTTTATTATATAACAGTTTACTATGATTTTTCTGAAAAGTCATTGTTTTCAAACAGATTAATTAGTACTTCTTACGGTAGTTAAAACAGACAACATATACAGTATATATGCAGGCTGTGGATCCTATTCTCCATTCCTTTCACTGTCCAGTCTCCTCTGACTCCCACCCAGCATCATCTCTCACTCAATCTTCTCCACAACCTGTCATTAACCTTGTCAAGTTCCCACCTATACCTACTCAGTAAACGGAGGACAGTCAAGTAGAAAAATAGATCATCAGGGCTGGGTGTGGTGGGCTCACGTCTGTAATCCCAGCACTTTGAGAGGCCAAGGTGGGCGGATCATGAGGTCAAGAGATCAAGACCATCCTGACCAACATGGTGAAACTCCGTCTCTACTAAAAAATATACAAAAATTAGCTGGGCATGTTGGCGTGCACCTGTAGTCCCAGCTACTCGGGAGGCTGAGGCAGAAGAATCACTTGGACCCGGGAGACAGAGGTTGCAGCGAGCGGAGATCACGCCACTGCCCTCCAGCCTGGCGACAAAGTAAGATTCCGTCTCAAAAAAAAAAAAAAAATAATAATAATAATAATAATAATAAAGAAAAATAGATAATCAGATTGTCAAGGAAAAACCAAGAACTTACTTGTTAAACATTTCATTTACAAGTATAATTCAAATAGGAAGATAAGACTTGTCCCTTCCCCACTAGGGCAATATGAAGGAAAATTCCTTAATTCTTGTACAAATACCCATTGTAACTGGCCTGTGTACTTGCATTATTAGCAAGTGGTAACGCTAGTAACAATAATAGTCAACCTACTTCCCTGAAAGTAGAGGCCATGGACTCTTGGAGGCTTTCAAGTTTATCACAGGGGTTCAAAAGTCACATGCACCAATACTGCTTGTAGACTGAATAATGGCTCCAGCTACTATTTTTCAAATGTATGTAGATGCTGTTGTGATTAATAAAATCAAAGCACATTTATTAATAAAAGATGTACTGATTTATAATAGCTTTATCATGTGTTCTGCTAATCAAAAATTATTGAAATTATAACTCGTATCACACGAACGGGGTCTACATAATTAATGGTTACTAATTAAGGTTGGAAATCACTTCATCAGACTGGGCTTGAATTGGAACTATGCCTAAGTCATCTTTTTGTTCCCAGTGACATATAGGGAATGTGCTTTTGAACTAAACCAAACATGCCTTAAACATGGTGGCATGAAATCAACCATCGGCATGTTTTTCAAGTCAGTGAAAGATTTTTAAACCCTAAAATTGGGAGACTTGTGAAGTGTAAAGTAGTATTAGTATATTGTGTGAAGTTTGAGCCTTTCCTTAAAAAAAAGTTACTTAAGAACTAAAAATTTCTTATACACTAATTGGCATGTCTCCAAAAATGACTGAAATGTCATCATTCATTATTGGCTCACACATACATTGGCTAATGGAAAGTTCAGGATCTAATGCTAAACAAAGGGGTTCCCTGATTTAAGGAACAGCAACCTCAAACCAAACTATTTTCAATTTTCCTTTGGGAAAAATTAATAATCTTAAAATAGCAGTTATCTTTGCAGCAAGCAAGAGCATCAATACTGATTTTCCAGGACAGGTGCCAATAGCTCTTTGTTATTTAGCACTTTTCTTTTACTTTGCCCTCTACAATAATGATAAATAGCACAGTATAAAACAATGAATCCTTCCTAACCATGTGCCTCATTTAAACAATATTAGAAGTCTTTTAACATTTTGAAATGAATAATGAATGAGCATTTCTTGGGAAATATGGAGGAATAAACTATAAATAATTACAGCAGCAGTTCTCACCTGGGGTGCGCATTAGAATTGTTATGGAACATGTTAAAATATAGATGCAGAGGCCTCTGACTGGCATCTTCAAGAGTTTTTTAAAGTTCCAAAGGTAATTCTAATGCAGATCCTTGAACTTCAGCCTAATAGTTCTCAAAGTGTGGTCCCCTAACCAGGAGCACTGATATCACCTGGGAACTTGCTAGAAATGCAAATCTCAGACTCGACCCTGACATATGGAATCAGAATCTCTGGGGATGATGTCCAGCAATCTGTCTGCAAGCCTTCCAAGTGATTTTGATAAATGCTAAACTTTGAGAACCTTGGCTTCGGACCCTGGTGTCTATCCGTTCTTTATTAACTACATAAGATGAAAATGAGATCTAACTAATACAAATAAATTGAAAGCATGTTTTTCTCACTAAAAAAAGTTTAGTTTTGTCTTATCATTAAATTAGTCTAATGTCACCTTCATTGGAAAACAGTTCAATTCATCAGGTTCTTGGATCAGGCATGCATGCATGTATGCATTCATACATTCATTCAGAGACCGGGTCTTGCCCTGTCAGCCAGACTGGAGTGCAGTGGCATAATCCAGGCTTCCTTTTTAAACACAAATGTGTCCAGATTAGGCAAGAAATCCAAAGTTAACATGCCATCTTGTCTATGTTTCATCTGGTCCCTGGGCAGCAGGGATTTCTCAAGTCAGCTGATTAACTGCAACCCTTGAGACGGCAAAAGGCCCGCATGGTTTTCCTTCTCAATTTTAAGATTCAATTATGTGTAAATTCAAATAATTTACAGGAAATACAAAAAAAACCCAAGAAACCTATTAAACTCTACCATGGAACTGAAATCAACAAAATCCAGATTGAGTAGAAATTCTACAGGATAAATGATCCAGTTTCTTCAACAAACACATTATAAGAAAAAGAGAGAGAGAGATAAGAGTATACCTATGGACTGAAAGAAACTTAAGAGACATATCAATCACTTGCAATATGTAGACCTTATTTCAATTCTAATTCAAATGAAATTACCAAAAAAAAAAAAATTCCATTTGAGACAACTAGAAATTTGAACACTAAATAGATATTTGGGCCGGGCGCAGTGGCTCATGCCTGTAATCCCGGCACTTTGGGAGGCCGAGGCAGGCGCATCACTTGAGGTCAGGAGTTCGAGACCAGCTTGGCCAACATGGTGAAACCCCATCTCTACTAAAATACAAAAATTAGCTGGGCGTGGTGGTGAGCGCTTAATCTCTCACGTTGTTTCCAGGAAAAGACAAGTTAAATCTCTAGCTTCATCTAAATTTACGCAAGAAATGTACAAAAAGAAGCAATGGGCAAAAACGGAGAAAAACTCCTAGATAATAGCCCTTGTCTGGAAATACTTATCTTCCATAATATATATTATACACATAATTGATAACCTAACACCATCATTGTGGTTACAGTATGTTTAAAAAATACATTATTGAAGAAACATACCAAGAGTGGTTATCTTCCTATGGAGGAATGTTTCCCTTTCCCCTTTTCTGTATTTTCCAGATTGACTAAAATGAGCATAAACCACTTTTTTAAAATTATTATTAATTTTTTTGCAATGGAGTCTTGCTCTGTCGCCCAGGCTGGAGTGCAGTGGTGCCATATTGGCTCACTGTAACCTCCGCCTCCCGGGTTCAAGTGATTCTCCCACCTCAGCCTCCTGAGTAGCTGGGATTAAAGGCAGGCGCCACCATGCATGGCTAATTTTTGTATTTTTAGTAGAGACAGGGTTTCACCATGTTGGTCAGGCTGGTCTTGAACTCCTGACCTAGTGATCCGCCTGCCTTGGCCTCCCACAGTGCTGGGATTACAGGCGTGAGCCACCGTGCCCGGCCGCATGAACCACTTTGATAACTGACAGAAGAAAAAAAAAAGTATCTCCTCACTCCAGGAAGGGATAAAATTTTATTTTACTATATCAGGTAGTAAATTATAAGCATAAAGTCTCATTACACAATTCAATTTGACCCAGTTTAATACAGGCTATAATTCTGTTTTTCCTCTAACCCTACCCTTGCTTTTATATCCCCAATATGAATTAGACATATTTTTCTCAGTTCCCCTAACAAGTGAGGAGGCAAGGTCACCCCTGACTCTCCATAGATTGAAATCAAAATCAAACAGTAACACTAATTTTCAAGCCAATTCCTAGTTTTCTTAAGTATAGTGATCTCCTGATTTTTATTTATTTATTTATTTATTTTGAGACAGGGTCTTGCTCCGTCATTCCCAGGCTGCAGTACGATGGCACAATCAGGCTGCAGTACAATGTCACAATCACAGCTCACTGCAGCCTCAACCTCCCAGGCTCAAGTGATCCTCCCACCTCAGCCTCCCAAGTAGCTAGGACCACAGGTGTGTACTACCATACCTGGCTAGTTTTTGTATTTTTTGTAGAGACAGGGTTTTGCCATGTTGCCCAGGCTGGTCTCAAACTTGTGAGCTCAAGTAATCCTCCTGCCTCTACCTCCCGAAGTGCTGGGATTACAGGCATGAGCCACCACGCCCAGCCTGATCTCGATTTCAAACAATGTTCATAGTATCTTTTTCCTGGACAACTTCTGTCTGCCTAGGCCAAATTCCCTTAGTAGATATCCTCTCACTTCAAGTCTTTTCTGATTTGCTTCTACTCCATTACTGTAGTCCTTTCAGTCTCCTGCTCCAATTCCTCCAACACACATCACATTTGTGTGTGTGTGTGTGTGTGTGTGTGTGTGTGTGTGTGTAAGACACAGGGTAAATGTATAAGAGTTGGGGTTGTTTTTTTTTAATGGGGTCTTATGTTGCTCAGCCTCTTAACTGTGACTACAGGCCCATGCCACTGAACCCAGCAGAAGTCAGCTTTTATAGATATATTTTCTCAATAATTAAAAACCAAAAGCCATAATACCATCCTTGGTAAATTGAAGAGGGTTATATATCTTCACCTGGCCTTGATATAATAGCACAGAGGGCTGGGCACGGTGGCTCATGCCTGTAATCCCAGCACTTTGGGAGGCTGAGGCAGGCGGATCACCTGAGTCAAGAATTCAAGACCAGCCTTGGCCAACATGACAAAACCCCATCTCTACTAAAAATACAAAATTAGCCAGGCGTAGTGGCACAGGCCTGTAATCCCAGCTACTTGGGAGGCTGAGGCAGAAAAATTGCTTGCACCTGGGAGGCAGAGGTTGCAGTGACCCAAGACTGCACCACTGCACTCCAGCCTGGGCAACAAGAGCAAAACTCCGTCTCAAAAAAAAAAAAGTACAGAAACTGCTAGGTGCCTGTTCAAGATGTCTCTTCCCTCTTGGGAGGCTGCCTCTATCTGTAAAGAGAGGTAGGAAATGTGGCCTTTTAGTTGGAAACAATCTGCTCTTAATTATATGGGGATTTTTGTTAATAAGAACAAGCTACTCAAGAGGCTGAAGGTCACAAGATGGCTCTTCTCTTACCCAGCCAGCCATCTGTGTTCTAAGCAAGAAGGGAGAGGGGAGGCCCTTTGGCCTTCTGCCTTCCTCCTGCTCCCTTCAGAACAGTAGCCATATGTTAAGGTTGGCAGAGCATAAATTTAGGAGACTGGGACCAAGACAGTTTTTTATTAACATATACATACATTTTACTCTTCAAAATAGATGTATGTCTTAAACATTCACACTAAAATAAATCCCAATTATACTATATATAAAGCCTGATGGTGGACACTTACTATAGAAAGACAAAACGACTTACTGCTAGAGTCTGGTCCTAAAGTTAAACAAACATGGGTTTGAACTTGTTCAGCCACTTGCTATCTATGTGGCTTCTTGGATACATAACATCTCTAAGCCACAGTTTATTAAACTGTTGATAGTTACAGGTTGTTCTGATTATTAAATTAAATGCTTTCATATCTTGTAAGGCTGAACATGTACTCTATGACTCAGCAATTCTACTCCTAAGTATCTACCTTAGAGAAACTTTGAGATGCTTACACACACCTACACATCCAACACACTAACACACACGTACAAGGAGACATCACAGGCATAGACAAGAAGACATGTACATGAATGTTCACTGCACCACTGCAATGTCTATTATCAGGAAAATGGATAAATTAATTATGAAATAGTCATACAATGGAATATTATACCACAGTAAAAGTAAATTAACTGAAGCTATATGGAGTACCATAAATAAATGTCTTAAAAATAACAGAGTGGGGCCAGGCACAGTGATTCACACCTGTAATCCCAGCACTTTGGGAGGCCGAGGCAGGCACATCACAAGGTCAGGAGATCGAGACCACCCTGGCCAATATGGTAAAACCTCGTCTCTACTAAAAATACAAAAATTAGCTCGGTGTGGTGGCATGCACCTGTAATCCCAGCTACTCGGGAGGCTGAGGCAGGAGAATCGCTTGAACCCAGGAGGCGGAGATTGTAGTGATCCGAGATTGCACCACTGCACTCTAGCCTGGGTGACAGAGCGAGACTCCATCTAAAAAAAATAAATAAATAAATAAATAACAGAGTGGAAAAAAGGAAATAGCAGAATTCAAAATATACCATTTTTATAAAGCTCAAAACCAAGCAAAACTAAACAATATATTTTTGAAGATCTATCTGTTGTAATATATATCTATATATAGTAATATACAGATGGTAAGTTTTTTTTGAGACAGGGTCTCACTCTGTCACTCATACTGGAGTGCAGTGATGCCATCATGGCTCACAGCAACCTTGATCCAGGCTCCAACAATCTCCCACCTTAACCTCCCAAGTAGCTGGAACTACAGGTGCACACCACATGCCTAGCTAATTTTTAAAAATTTTTGTGGAGATGTGATCTCACTATATTGCCCAAGCTGGTCCCAAACTCCTGAGCTCAAGCAGTTTTCCCACCTTGGCCTCCCAAAGTGCTGGGATTACAGGTATGAGCCACCAAGGCTGGCCTAAAATTATTTTTTAAATAAATGTGAAATACAAAATGCTTAGCAGCAGTTATCTCTGAAGGGAAGGCAGAAGAATGAATGGGGGAAGAGAGCACTGGTAGATTCAACAGTACTAGTATAGTTCTAGTTCTTAAGTTGGATGGTAGGTTTATAGGTGTTACTTTAATATTATACTTCCTAAACTACATTTTATGTTTCATAGATTCTTTTTTTGAGATGGAGTCTCGCTCCGTCACCCAGGCTGAAGTGCAGTGGCGTGATCTTGGCTCACTGCAACCTCAGCCTTCCGGGTTCAAGCGATTCTTCTGCCTCAGCCTCCCGAGTAGCTGGGACTACAGGCACGCACCACCATGCCCAGCTAATTTTTGTATTTTTAGTAGAGATAGGGTTTCACCATATTAGCCAGGCTGGTCTTGAACTCCTGACCTTGTGATCTGCCCGCCTTGGCCTCCCAAAGTGCTAGGATTACAGGCGTTAGTCACAGCGTCCGGCTCATAAATTCTTTTTAATGAATCAAATATCACATAAGCATATAAAAATAGCGTAAAAGGATACTAAGCACAGATTTACATCACTTAAAAAGGACACTCCATTCTTGCTATCCTCCAATAATTGCTGCTTCACTTTCTTTCTTTCTTTTTTTTTTTTTGAAACGGAGTCACCTGTCGCCCAGGCTGGAGTGCACTGGCGCGATCTCGGCTCACTGCAAGCTCTGCCTCTCGGGTTCATGCCATTCTCCTGCCTCAGCCTCCCGAGTAGCTGGGACTACAGGGGCCCGCCACCGCGCCTGGCTAACTTTTTTGTTTTTTGTATTTTTAGTAGAGACGGGGTTTCACCGTGGTCTCGATCTCCTTACCTCGTGATCCGCCCGCCTCGGCCTCCCAAAGTGCTGGGATTACAGGCATGAGTCACCACGCCCAGCCTGCTTCACTTTCAATAATCCATTCTCGCCACTCAGCACAAGTAAATTCAGTACCATCCTAAGCAGCTTTCTAAGAACTGTTGTTTGAGTATGTTTCAAACTTTTCTTGAAAAAACAAAATCCCCAAATGATTTGAGATATATTAGATATAACTTCTACAGAATGAATAGTATAAAGGCTTAAGTAGACAATGTCCACAAGTATGTTTTATACAGAATGAGGGGAATGTTTAAAAAGAACATGAAAAAAAAAACACCCATTTCAATTTGTAGCAAACCAAAATGCATTCTAGTCAGTAGACTAACAAAATTGAAAGAATTTCGCTGGTTAGCAAGAACTAATATAAAATTCCTATAATAAACATTAAAGTGGCTAAACTATTCTGTGGTATATCTAGAATAACTGTTGTTTGTTTGTTGAGACAGTCTCACTCTGTTGCCCAGACTGGAGTGCAATAGCCTGATCTTAGCTCACTGCAACCTCCGACTCCTGGGTTCAAGTGATTCTCATGCCTCAGCCTCCCGAGTAGCTGAGATTACAGGATGTGCCGCCACACCCAGCTAATTTTTGTATTTTTAGTAGAGACAGGTTTCATCATGTTGGCCACACTGATCTCAAACTGCTGGCCTCAAGTGATCCGCCCACGTCGGCCTCCTAAAGTGCTCGGGTTATAAGAGTAAGCCACCACACCCCGCTGAATAACTGTATTTTTAACGGCATCCAAACACTAGACTTCCCTGGTTGCATCTAACAAAAAGAAAGCCATTTGCCCTCAAGAGATTAAAAGGCCTTTTGTTTGTTTGTTTGTTTGAGATGGAGTCTCGATCCGTCGCCAGACTGGAGTGCAGTGGTGCGATCTCCGCCCACTGCAACATCCGCCTCCCGAGATCAAGCGATTCTCCTGCCTCAGCCTTCCGAGTAGCTGGGACTACAGGCGCGCGCCACCACACCCAGCTAATTTTTGTATTTTTAGTGGATTTGAGGTCTCACCATGTTGGCCAGGATGGTCTTGACCTTGTGATCCACCCACCTTGGCTTCCTAAAGTTCTGGGATTACAGGCGTGAGCCACCCAGCCCGGCCAAGAGATTCAAAATTAAGCAACAAGTTTAAAGTTACACTGATCCATTAATTTGGACTTCCCTTGCATATCTGGTGCTATTCCATTCTCGTTTCTGAATAATTAGGTACCCTGCCTTATCTCCCTTTTTGTGGTTCCACCATGCTCTGCATATTAGCTCTATACACAGGATATTTTCTTTCAGTCATAATGTAGGTTTCTCTCCCTCTCTCCTTGTGTATGAGTTTATTTCATCCCACATTAAAAACATAAAACATCTGACATATTTGCTAATACCTTGTTTGCCCTTATGAATGTCTTTAATACATCAAACAGCATGAACCAGACCAGTGAACCCTAGGGCAGCCCTTTGATATTTAAACCAGTCAGCTATCTTCTTCATAATTTTATCTTTATTGGTCAAAGTGACATGCTAAATATTGAAGCAGGGAGGAGTATAGGTATGAAACAAAATGCAGTTACTACTTCAATGAAATGAAAAATAGAGTCGCTATTTCAAGTAATCATATGTTATTGAAGTTGCAATTATTTACGTGTTACAGAAATCCCAAAATTTTTTCTACTGGAAATCAGTAGACCAAAATAAAAAGTGGAATCTAAAATATCAAATATCCAAAATTGTCACATTATGTCTAGTTAATCCTAAATTGTTTACATCCACATTTTGCGCAGTTCCAATCCAACTGATGATAGGTGTTATAGCAGGAGATTCTTTTTTTGAAAAAGAAGTTGGCCAGGTGCAGTGGCTCACGCCTGTAATCCCAGCACTTTGGGAGGCCAAGGCAGGTGGATCACGAGGTCAGGAGATCAAGACCATCCTGGCCAACACGGTGAAACCCCTTTAGCACTGCAAGGTGAAGGCTGCAGTGAGCTGAAATTGCGCCATTGCACTCCAGGCTGGGCGAAAGAGCGAGAATTCATCTCAAAAAAAAAAAAGAAGTTGAAGTAGACAATGTTAAGGTTCTTCTCAATCACAAAAGTATTATTTTTTTTAGTAAAAAGGAATAAACATTTAGTAAAAGAATAAAATTGTATACGTTATCAAATATCCAAATCTTTGTCAGCAGCGTTTTCACTCTTATATTCATTCATTCACAGTATGGATCTGAAAGGCATAAACTCACTTTTTTCAAAGATGAATTTCCCATACATCATACAATGTCTACTTTCCTATCACAGTTGGGATACTCTGGCTAGTTCACAAGTATAACAGCAGTCTGAGGCCACCTTGCAAAACCAGGCTATATTAACCAGCACTACTACAATGTTTCTGGCAAATCTTGACTAATGTCAATCTAATTCAGCTAGTCCAACAGAATTTTGTATCACTGAAAGGAAATTTATTTTCTAGTTTTGTTGCCAAACCTATGTAAGGAATCCCACCAAAATACACAAGAGAAATAAATATTCAGTGGCTAATATACAGTATTCTGACGTTAGCCTCACAATCCACATCAATCCATTAACTTTGGCCCATTTCCTAACTTAAAGAAAATTTTAAAACAGAATATTAAACACTTATACTTAATATATTCACTGCTCCACAATATCTTCCTTCCTTTAGAGTTATGAAACTCCTTTTCTTCCCTTAGGGTGATGCTATGGTTGCAGTATAAAAGATACATTTAACACTATTTGGGGTTGGTGATATAGCTCATTTTAAAAATTATCTATTTAAAACCTCTCAACTACAGATACCAAGTAGTTATTATTAACAAACATTAACTGAACTCCTTTATGTGACAAGGACATCAATAAAGAGAATATACACCGTCTTTATCGATATATCACCCACCCCTCCAAATAAACGGAGGAGAATTATGTCAGAGGTGCATTTCTCTTCAGGAACACATATTATCTGTATGTAATTTTCACCACCAGATAATTAAACAAGTAACAACAGAGACTTCACTGGAATAAGGGCAATTATAGCATAATTCAGTTTATATCATTATTAGTAAGAACAATTTTAGACGGTAAAGTATTACCTCCAAATTTAAAGATTTATAAACAGGATTATATTCTGGTTCTTTTTTTTTTTTTTTCTTTTTTTGAGACACGATCTCACTCTGTCACCCAGGCTGGAGTACCATGGCACGATCTCACTGCAACCTCCGCATCCCAGATTCAAGTGATCCTCCCACCTCAGACCCCCAAGTAGGTGGAACTACAGGCGCACACCACCATGCTCGGCTAATTTTTTTGTATTTTTGGTAGAGATGGGGTTTTGCTACATTGCCCAGGCTGGTCTCAAACTCCTGAGCTCAAGCAGTCCTCCCACCTCGGCCTCCCAAAGTGCTAGGATTACAGGCATTACATTACACACCTGTAATCCCAGCACTTTGGGAGGCTGAGGCAGGTGGATCACTTCAGGTAGGGAGTTTGAGACTAGCCCAGCCAACATGGTGAAACCCCTTCTCTACTAAATACAAAAATTAGCCAGGCGTGGTGGCACATGCCTGTAATCCCAGCTACTCGGGAGGCTGAGGCAGGAGAATCACTTGAACCCAGGAGGCAGAGGTTGAAGTGAGCCAAGATGGCACCACTGCATTCCAGCCTGGGTGACAGAGCAAGACATCTCAAAAAAAAAAAAAAAAAAAACAGATCTGAGAGTTTTGTTTTATGTTTAATTATTGTGAGTACACAGTAAGCATATATATTTATGGGGTATGTGAGATGATTTGATATGGCATGCAAAGTGAAAGAAGCACATCATGGAGAATGCGGTATCCATCCTCTCAAGCATTTTTATCTTTTGAGTTACAAACAATCCAATTACATTCTGTTATTTTTAAATGTGCAATTATAATTGACTATAGTCACCCTATTGTGCTATCAGATAGTAGGTCTTATTCATTCTTCCTATTTTTTTTAACCAATTAACATCCTCATCTTCCTCTCCTCCCAGCCCCCGCCTCCACACTACTCTTTCCCAGCCTCTGGTAGCCATCCTTCTCTCTCTGTCCGTGAGTTCAATTGTTTTGATTTTTAGATCCCACAAATAAGTAAAAACATGAGGAGTTTGTTTTCCTGTGTCTGGCTTATTTCATTTAATGAACTCCAGTTAGTTCCATCCATATTGTTGCAAATAACAGGGTCTCATTATTTTTATGGTTGAATAATACTCCAATGTGTATATGTAGATTTTCTTTATCCATTTATCTGTTGATGGACACTTAGGCTGCTTCCAAATCTTAGCTATTGTAAACAGTGCTGCAACAAACATTGGAGTGCAGATACCTCTTTGTTATATTAATTTCCTTTCTATTGGATATATATCCAGCAGTGGGATTACTAGATCATATGGTAGCTCAATATTTAGTCTTTTGAGGAACCTCCAAACGTCTCCAAAATGGTTATACTAATTTGCATTCCCACCAACAGTGTACAAGGGTTCCCTTTTGTCCACATCCTTGCCAGCATTTGTTATTGCCTTTGTCTTGGATGTAAGCTCCTCGTTGTAGTTTTTTTTGTTTTGTTTTGTTTTTTTCTGAAACGGAGTATCACTCTATCATCCAGGCTGGAGTGCAGTGGCACGATATCAGCTCACTGCAGCCTCCACCTCCCAGGTTCAAGTATTTCTCCTAGTCTCCCAGGTAGCTGGGACTACAGGTGCGTGCCACCACACCCAGCTAATTTTTTAATTTTTTAGTAGAGACAGGGTTTCACCATGTTAGCTAGGCTGGTCTCGAACTCCTGACTTAAGGTGATCCACCCACCTCAGCCTCCCAAAGTGCTAGGATTACAGGTATGAGCCACAGCGCCCAGCCTCATTGTAGTTTTGATTTGCATTTCTCTGATGATCAGTAATGTTGAGCACCTTTTCATATGCCTGTTTGTCATCTGTATGTCTTCTTTTGAGAAATGTTTATTCAAATCTTTCACAAATTTTTTGACTCGATTAGTTTTGAAATCTTTATTTCCTTCCTTAGAATCAAAGGAACTGTTATTATGGAAATTTTTTACCAAATTAACATATTTTGCTTGTTTCACTGGCCAGAGTTGAAACCCACACTCCTGGTATATAAGTAGGAGAAGAACTTTTTCTTATATCTTTTATTCCAATAAACTGAGTTAATATTCCTATTACAATTTAAAATGACAGTAAGATTTCCCAATGGAATCAAAATGTTGGGGGGGGGGGTGGAGCTGGAGGAATGAAATCCACAAAGCTCCATATTACCTCACATGATATTGTGATACAGTAAGAAATATGTATTTGGTCTCTGGTCCTGGCACATACTTCCTAAAACCCTTGGAATCTCCAAAGTGCTAAGGGTCTCTGTGAATACTAATGAATTGAGTGATGGCTGGGGTTCCAGGATAGCCTTAGGATGGGGGCTGGTTGCCAGGGGAACCAACCATGTGATTAGAGGGTTAGAACTTTCAGTGCCACCACCACCACACAATCTCCAGGGAGGGTAAAGGAGCTTTAGGTTGAGCTGATCACCCATGTCCCATGATGTAATCAATCAGGACATAATGAAGCCTCCATGAAAAATCAAAAGGACTGGTTCAGAAAGTTTCTGGATTGCTGAACACATGTAAGATCGTGGAGGTTGGTGTGCCCAGAGAGGGCAAGGTAGCTCCATGTCCTTTCCCCCATACCTTGCCCTATGCATTTCTTCAACTTTGCTTTTCATCTGTATTCTCTGTAATATTCTTTCTAACAAATGGGTAAACATAATGAAAGTGTTTCCCTGAGTTCTGTGAGCCCCTCTAGCAAACTGATTGAACCCAAAGAGGGAGTTGTGGGAACCCCAATTTGGAGCCAGTTGGTCAGAAGCACAGGTCACAACCTGGGTCTTGTGAATAGCATCTGATACGAGAGACAGTCTTGTGGGACTGAGCCCTCAACCTGTGGGATCTGATGCTATCTCCAGGTAGATAGTGTCAAAATTGAAGTGAATTATATAGGACACCCAGCTGCTATCCTTTGGAGAATTGCTTGGTTAGTGTGTGGGAAAAACCACACCACACATCTGGTGTCAAAAGTGCTGTGCTGACTATGTGAAAATAGGAAAAACATTTTGGTTTTTGTTATCTCTGTACTTTTCCAAATAAAAAATTTATGAAAAGAAAGAAGGAACATCAAAATATTTATAGTATTAGCATTAATAGGATTACGGGTAATTTTTAGTTTTGGTCTTTATACTTTATCGTTCAAATTTTCTACAACTCTACAAATTTTCTAAAACTTGTAAAGTCACGGAGAAAGGTTTTTGCTTTTTTTTTTTGAGACAGAGCTTCACTCTTGTCGCCCAGGCTGGAGTGCAATGGCACCATCTCAGCTCACCGCAACCTCCGCCTCCTGTGTTCAAGCAATTCTCCCACCTCAGCTTCCGAGTACCTGGGATTACAGGCACGCACCACCACCCCCTGCTAATTTTGTATTTTTAGTAGAGACGGGGTTTCTCCATGTTGGTCAGGCTGGTCTGGAACTCCCGACCTCAGGTGATCCGCCCGCCTCGGCCTCCCAAAGTGCTGGGATTACTGGCGTGAGCCACTGTGCCCGGCCTGAGAAAGCATTTTAAATCACTTATTTATGTGGATTTTCTTTGCAGAAAAACTATCTGTTAATAAATCAGTACTACAGCTTAGGTAACATTTGACAAATATTTCTTATGACTCAGTAAAAATTCACTGTAAATGTTTCTTCTTCCGAAGGATACTCATCTTACAAAACCTGCCTCGAACTATACCTCGTTGGACTTATACCTCATTTTTCCCCATTATTTGTTTTTTATTTTTTGAGACAAGGTCTCACTCTGCCACCCAGGCTGGAGAGCAGTGGTGCAATCACAGCTCATTGTAGTCTTGACTTACCAGTCTCAGGCGATCTTCCCATCTTAGTCTCCCGAGTAGCTGGGACTACAGGCAAGCACTACCATACCTAGTTTTTTTGTTCGTTTGTTTTGTTTTTTTTTTTTTTGGTAGAGACAGGTCTCAGGAGGCTAATCTCGAACTCCTGAGCTCAAGTGATCTACCCACTTCAGCCTCCCAAAGTGCTGGGATTACAGGCATAAGCCACTGAGCCTGGCCCTTCTTCATTATTTAACTTCACATTAAATGTGATGATAATGTGCTATTCTGTTTAATACTGTGAAATACGTTCTGAAAACCAAATTCACCATCTACTGATTTTTTTAATGTGCTTTCCATACCCTATACCTCAAGGTAATAAATAGGTGATCAAGACTTTCAGACATGAAAAGTTCCCAGTAAGAAAAGTAAATGTCAGTGCTTTCGTTTTCTTATCAAGCAACACAGTGGATATCCTAATGCATATTTCCTGGCATGTAACATGTCAGACGGTTGTAAACATTTTCTTTTGGTCGCACAACATACATCCAAACTCTGTATGTTTTTGTTTCCCTACTTAGGACTAGGATAACTCACCTCAAAATTAAATATAATTGCAACCAGTCTAGAACAGTTTCCCCAATAGACTTGATTTCCAAGAAATATTAATTTTTTTTTCTTTTTGACACAGAGTCTTGCTCTGTCGCCCAGGCTGGAGTGCAATGGCGCGATCTCGGCTCACTGCAACCTCCGCCTCCCGGGTTCAAGCGATTTTCCTGCCTCAACTTCCAGAGTAGCTAGGATTACAGGCGCCCGCCACCACGCCCGGCTAATTTTTGTATTTTTAGTAGAGATGGGGTTTCACCATGCTGACCAGGCTGGTCTCAAACTCCCGTCCTCAGGTGATCCACCCACCTCGGCCTCCCAAAGTGCTGGGATTACAGCCGTGAGCCACCGCCCCCGGCGAAATACTAATTTTTGCACCTATCAAACATAACATCAAAACTGGTTACTTCAACCATTTCCCAAGAAACACTTTACTATCTGATTTCGTATACTTTAATGTTAGTTATCTAAGTTTAATCAAGGCACTTCTAATAATTATTCTGAAAGTAATGCCCAAAACAGTCATTTAAAATCAAGATTTAAGCTTTCTCCCTGATGTACGATTTGTTTAAGAGCTCTGGTAGTTTGGCTACAAAGTTGGCTACCAACAACTCCTCCTATCAAGTGTTTCAGTCATGAATGAGGACCAGCCTTCTCAAGCCAGCCCCCAGATGACTGAAGCATCCAAGTTGAGGCACCAGACATCAAAGCAAGGCCATACTGGATCCTCCAGCTCCAGCCCACCCACTGTTAACTTACGCCACATGAAATTGATAAGCTGCCCTAGTTTCTATCACATGGATCAGAAATAAGCCATTTTCACAGAGCCCTGCCCAAGATCCTGATTCACAGAATCACAGAAAATAAAATAGCTATTATTTTAGATCATTAAGTTTTGAGGTGATTGTGTAGCAATAGATAACTGATACTAGGGCATTCTGATTCAAAAACATAAGAAAAATATTAAGATCTTTAAAAAGCACTTGAGGCCAGGTGCGATGGCTCACGCCTGTAATCCCAGCACTTTGAGAGGCTGAGGTGGGCGGATCACCTGAGATCAGGAGTTCTAGACTACCCTGGCCAACATGGTGAAACCCCGTCTCTACTAAAAATACAAAGTTAGCCAGGCGTGGTGTCAAGTGCCTGTAATCCCAGCTACTCGGGAGGCTGAGCCAGGAGAATTGCTTGAACCCGGAAGAAGGTCATTGCAGTGAGCCAAGATCGCACCACTGCACTCCAGCCTGGGCAGCTGAGACTCCGTCTCAAAAAAATAAATAAATATAGACACAAAAACCCTCAACAAAATACTAACAAACCAAATCCAGTGGCTATAAAAAAGAATTACATACCACGACCAAATGAAATTTATCCCAGGGATGCAAGATTGGATTAACATACAAAAGTCAATCAATGCACTACACCACACCAATAGAATAAAAGACAAAATCCACATGATCATCTCAACAGACACAAAAAAAGCATTTGAAAATACCAACATCCTTTCATGATAAAAAATCACTTAACAAACTAGTAATAGAAAGGAATTTCCTCAACCTGATAAAAAGTATCTTTAAAAAATCCACAGCTAGTATCAATACATCCTGTAACAACATACAGAGCAAGGCTGAGGGTTTTTATCCTAATGTCAGGAATAAGACTAGAATGTCTACTCTTACCACTTCTATTCAACATTGCACTGGCTATTCTAGCCAGGGCAATTAGGCCTAGAAAAGAAATTTTAAAAAAGTATCCAGATTGGAAAGAAAAAATAAAACTATCCCTATTTGCAGATGACATAATCTTGTAAATAGAAAATTCTAAGGAATCCACACAAAAAAAACTACTAGTTCTAACAAGCAAGTTAACCAAGGTTGCAGGATACAAGATCAACATTCAAAAATCAAGACAGTTGTGGTGGCTCATGCCTGTAATCCTAGCACTTGAGCCCAGGAGTTTGAGACCAGCCTGGGCAACATGGCGAAACCTAGTCTCTAAGAAAAATTTTAAAATTAGCCAGGCGTGGTGGCATATGCCTATGGTCCCAGCTACTCAGGAGGCTGAGGTGGGAGGTTTGCTTGAGCCCGGGAAGCAGAGGTTGCAGTGAGCAAAAATCGCACTACTGCACTCCAGCCTGGATGACACAGCCAGATGCTGTGTCAAAAAAAAAAAAAAAAAAAAAAAATCAAAAATCAACTGTATTTCTATATATTTGCAATAAATAATCTGAAAATTATAACTTAAAAAATTCCATTTAGCATGCAAAATAATGAAATACTTGGGAATAAATTTAACAAACAAAGTACATACAAGACTTGCATTGAAAACTATAACCCATCAATGAAAGAAATTAAGGAAGACCTAAATAAGCGGAAAAAATCCCATGTTCATAGATTAGAAGACTTCACATTGTTAAGATGGCAATATTCCCAAATTGATCTACAGATTCAGTGCAGTAGACATCAAAATCCCAACTACCTTTTCCACAAAAATGGACAAAACTGATGCTAAAATTCATATGGAAATACAAGGGATAGCCAGAACAGCCAAAACAATGTTGAAAAATAAGACCACAGTTAGAGGACTCACACTTACCAATTTCAAAGCTTACCACAAACCTACAGTAATCAAGACAATGTGGTACCAGCATAAGGATAAACACGTAGATCAGTGGAATGGAACTGAGAGTCCAGAAATAAACTCATACATCTATATCCAGTTGGTTGCAACAAGGGTGCCAAGACAATTCAATGGAGGAAAGGAAAGTCCTTTCAACATATAATGCTGGGACAACTGGACATCCACCTGCAAGTGAGTGAATCCAGACAGACCCCTGTCTCACCTCATATAAAAAATTTAATTTGAAATGGATCAAAGATATGAATGTAAGAGCTAACATGATAAAATTCCTAGAAGAAAAGATAGACGTAAATTTCCATGATTTGATTTAGGCAATGATTTCTTACATATGATACCAAAAACAACCAAAAATTTTTTTATAAATTGGACTTCAAAATTCAAAACTTATGGCCAGGCGCGGTGGTCACGCCTGTAATCCCAGGACTTTGGGAGGCCAAGGCGGGCAGATCACGAGGTCAGGAGTTAAAGACCAGCCTGGCCAACATGGTGAAACTCCATCTCTACTAAAAACACAAAAATTAGCCGAGCAATCCCATCTACTTGGGAGGATGAGGCAGGAGAATCGCTTGAGCCTGTGAGGCAGAGGTTGCAGTAAGCCTAGACCGCGCCATTGCACTCCAGGCTGGGCGACAAGAGCGAGACTCTGCCTCAAAAATAAATAAATAAATAAAAACTTTTGTGCTTTAAAATGCGTCAAAAAAGTGGAAAGACAACCTAAACAACAGGAGAAATTTGCAAATTATATGCCTGATAAAGGTTTAGTCTATGGAATGCATAAAGTACTCTCACAATTCAAAGAAGACAAATAACACAATGTAAATGAGCAAAGTACTTGAACAGACATTTCACAAGAGAAGATACACAAATGGCCAATAGCACAAGAAAAGGTGTTCAACATCATTAGTCATTATGGAAATGCAATTCAAAACCCCTATGAGGTACCATTTCACACCCTTTAGGATAGCTATAATTTTTTTTTACAAAGGAAAACAAGTGTTAGTAAGGATGCAGAGACATTGGTACCCTTATGCACTGCCTTTAGGAATGTAAAACGGTGCAGTCACTGTGAAAAACCGTGTGGCAGTTCTCAAAAAGTTAAACATAGAATTACCATATGATCCAGCAATTCTACTCCTAGTTACATATCCACAAAAACCAAAAACACATATTCAAATAAAAACCTGTTTATGAATGTTCATAGCCAGCATTATTTATAATAGCCAAAAAGCACAAACAACACAATATCCAGCAACTGATGAAGGGATAAACAAAATGTGATATACAATAGAATATTTTTGTGTGGTACTACAGTGGAATATTATTCAGCCATACAAAGGAATGAAGTACTGATACATGCTACCACATGGATGAACCTTGGAAACATATTAAGTGAATGAAGCCAGACATAAAAGACCACATATTATGTGATTCCATTTATGTGAAATGTTCAGAATAAGCAAATCCATACAAACAGAAAGAATGGTGATTGCCAGAGTCTGGGGGGATGGGGAAATGTAACTGCTAACACGTAAGGGGTTTCTTGGAGTAATGAAAATGTTCTGGACTGAAATAGTGGTAATGATGAATATACTAAAAGACCACTGAATTGTACATTTGAAAATGGTAAATTTTATATGTAAATTATATCTCAATTTTTTTTTAGGATACAAGTTAGGGGATAGGGCATGAAGCAGCTGCATATGTGAAAACACTGTACAAAGTGAGAGAAAGCCAAAGATCCAGCTCCGTCTTTGCCATCACTTAGTCAAGTCACTCCAAATCTTGGGGCCACAGTTTTCTTATCTCTAACTGAAGAAATAGGCCAAATGACTTCTGAAGTCCCTTCTGAAGTTTTAGATTGTGCTTCTAATTTTGACTATTAATTACCAAGTACAAAAAACATACAAGTCTAATAATGCAAAAAGCTAGAGCACCCTAAGATAAGAATGAAGAAAGTGGGAATTAGACTTGGAAGGTCAGAGAAGAAAGGGCAAATAAATCATGCCAAGGTTAGAACAGCGTAAGAAGGATATGAGAGACAAACCTTTAATAATGAGAAGTATACTAGGTGAGGCAAAGGAAGCTAGGCTAAGGATATTTGATCAGATAAGCAATAATAAACTACAGTAACTTTTTTCTTTTTTGAAATGGAGTCTCGCTCTGTCACCAGGCTGGAGTGCAATGGCACAATCTCGGCTGACTCCAACCTCCGACTCCCTGGTTCAAGCGATTCTCCTGCCTCAGCCTCCCCAGTAGCTGGGATTACAGGCATGCGCCACCACGCCCAGCTAATTTTTGTATTTTTAGTAGAGACGGGGTTTCTCCATGTTGGCCAGGATGGTCTCGATCTCATGACCACATGGTCTGCCCGCCTCAGCCTCTCGAAGTGCTGAGATTACAGAAGTGAGCCACCATGCCTGGCCTACAGTAACTCTTAAGGAGAGAGATTACCTACTCGATGGAAGCTCTATTTGAAGAAGATGAGTATGGCAAGATAAACTGGAATGAATATGGCAAGATAAAATGGAAAGGAAAAAGACTAGAGGGAAGAAGATCAACTAAGCAGTTAGTGCGTAGATCTTGGGGTGTGTGTGTGTGTGTGTGTGTGTGTTTTGAGACAGGATGTTGCTGTGTGTGTGTGTGTGTGTGTGTGTGTGTGTGTGTGTGTTTTGAGACAGGATGTTGCTCTGTCTCCCAGGCTGGAGTGCAAATGGCGTGATCTTGGCTCTCTGCAACCTCTGCCTCTCAGGCTCAAGCAATTCTTGTGCCTCAGACTCCCGAGTAGCTGGCTACAGGCATGCGCACCACAGCACCGGGCTAACTTTTTTTGTATTTTTGTGTAGAAACAGCATTTCGCCATGTTGGTCATGCTGGTCTCGAATTCCTGAGCTCAGGTGATCAGCCTGCCTCGTCCTCCCAAAGTGCTTGGATTACAGGTGCAAGCCACTTCACCTGGCCAGATCTTGGTTTATTTATTTATGCTTTTTCTTTTTTTGATACAGGGTCTCACTTTGTCAACCAGGATAGAGTACAGTGGCATGAACATGGCTCACAGCTGCCTCAACCTCTCAAGCTCCAGGGATCCTCCCTCAGCCTCCTGAGTAGCTGGGACCACAAGGATGCGCCACCACCCCTGGCTAGTTCTGTTCATTTTTTGTAGGGACAAGGCCTCACTATGTTGTCCATGACTCAAGCAATCCTTCTGCCTCAGCCTTCCAAAGTGCTGGGAGTACAGGCGTTTGAGTCACCGTGCCTGGCCAGATCTTGGTTTCTAATGCCATTATCCAATAAAAGGAATGGGGACTCCTTGGAGAAATGACTGATTCTAGGAGTAGGGCAGGAAATATGCAAGATGAGCCTGGAGCATTTTGTAGTACCACAAAGTAGGAAAGTATTAAAATACACACACACACACACACACACACACACACACACACACACACACAATGTCAAAAGAACCAGAGGCCAACCAAAAGAGCACCTAATGGCCAAAGCTGGAACAATTTGAGCAACAAAATAAATGAAGTAATACTGGATTAAAACCCAAAGTGTAAAATAAATATCCATATCAGTATGACTCCACACTGATATAAATGATTGACTAGATGAGGAAAAATAAAGTCTCTGATGCAGAATTACAAATAATTTGTGTAGATATTTTGCCCTCAAGGAAGTAGAGCACAACTCTCCACTCCTTAGGTGTGGGCTATGCATAGTGACTTTCATCTAAAGAGTACAGTATGGAAAAGGGGGGAAAGTATCTTTACAGCAGAGAAACCTGATAAACTACCTTAAGACCAAGGTCAACATCAGTAGTGATAAGTCATATTGATAGGATGTACCCTTGATAGGAAGTAATGAGAATGATACTTTACCTCTCTGGGTCTTCCTCCCAAAAACACATTATCAAGTCTAATAATGACAAAAACATCACACAAATCCCAACTGAGGCAATCTTACAAATATCTGACCAACAACCCTCAAAACTGTCAAGATCATCAAAAACAAAGCAAGTCTGAGAAACAATCACAACCAAGAAAACTGTAAGGAGAAATGAGTACTAGACATAATGTGGTATCCTGGATGGTATTCAGGAACAGGAAAAAGACATTAGGAAAAAAACCTGAGGAAATCTGAATAAAATATGAACTTTAGTTAATAATAATGTATCAATATCAGTTTACTAATGTTAAAAATATACTATACTAATATATTAATAATAGAGGAAACTGCAGTGTGGGGTATATAGGGACTCTGTACTATCTTCACAATAAATCTGTAAATCTAAAACCGTGTGTGTGGTTTTTTTAGACTAGGTCTTGCTTGGCCCAACATGACATACTGAGGACACATCACCTCTGTATTCTTCCCAAAAATCTACTATCTAATCGTGGAAAAAAATCAGACAAACCCCGACTGACATTTTGTAAAACACCTGGCCGATACTCTATGAACGCATCAATGCTATGAAATGCAAGGAGATACTATCACAGATTGGAGGAGACTAAGGAAGACATAACCACTAAATGCAATGTGGTAGCCTAGATTGAATCCTGGTCATCCTAGGTGACAATAAATTATGACTTGTGAAAATCTGAATAGGATGAAAGTTTACCACTACCATAACCACAATAGAAGAGAGTTCCAAATCTAATCACAGTGCTGCACATCAGTTTTGAAGTCAGCTAAACATTAAGTCTTAGCACCCTCAGTTACTAGCTTCATGACCTTAGATAAGTTACCTCTCCCAGTCTGACTTTATGATTCATAAAAGGAAAATACCACCAGCTAAGGTGTGTTATTGCTGTAAGAATATTAAGCAAAGTGCAGTAAATCTTACTTATTTCTCTCTTCCTATCTTTTCTGCTTTTCGAGCAGAACAAGACAGACTCAAAGACAAATGTTGCCATCTATTTATCATCAAAATATAGTGAACATGGCAAATATGTTTGATCCAAAATGCTTTTCTGTTGCTGCCCTTTATTGATTCAAGCTCAAATGTTAAAGAAAAAAATACATAAAGACAAAACTTTTTTAAAAAATTAAATATACAAACTAAATATACCAAATATATTCAACTCAAATATATTCACAATACTAACAGTATTGGGCTCTCGACATTTAAATTGTCAACTGAAGTATTTAAAAATCTAACAAAATGTCTATACGTGTCTTTGTAAAACAAGAAAATCTTGGAAAAAAGCTTTAGTTCTTCTATCACTAACTACTCGTATTTCTTTGTTCTACTTGTAAACCCTTGACCTCCAGAAAGCTACCCCAAAAATAAAACAACGAATAATATTAATGACAGATATCAAGGCCATACTATCACGGAGCAAGTTTGCTTCTAAGTGATTTGCAGAGCATATGGTCTTTTAATATTCTACTTGATTTTCACTACCAAAAGAAGAGATGAAGAGAATTAGAGTTGACATGGAAGAGAAAATGTACTGAGAGCCTGACAAAAAGAGAATATCTAGTCTGAAACTTAACAGAGGAGAAAGATCTTAGACTGAAAATATATAACTAGTTTGGCCTGTTTTTCATCTCCACATTAACAATAACATGAATTATTTGGGAAAAAAAGATATCTGCTTTTTTTTTTTAAAGGAGGTAGGAGAGAAGCATTAAAAAAAGAAGAAGAAAAAGCAGCAGCTTTGGCTCCTGGAAGAAAAGATAAAAATATAGAGGCCAGGCATGATGGCTCATGCCTGTAATCCCAGCACTTTGGGAGGCCAAGGAGAGTGGATCACCTGAGGTCAAGAGTTCGAGATCAGCCTGGCCAACATGGCGAAACTCCATCTCTACTAAAAATACAAAAATTAGCCAGGTGTGGTGGCACCCACTTGTAATCCCTGCTACTCAGGAGGCTGAGGCAGGAGAATCACTTGAATTCGGGAGGCGGAGGTTGCAGTGAGCCGAGATAGTGCCACTGCACTCCAGCCTGGGCAACAGAGCAAGACTCCATTTCAAAAAAAAAAAACAAAACAAAACAAAACACTACAAGTTTCTAGTTGAACATTAAATCCAAGGAAATGATTCACATGAAGCAACTTATAACAACCAAACAATTGCAATAAATGCTTAAAATATAGACTAGGCATATTACAACCTCTTGGTTCATCTCTTAAGATTACTTACTATGCATAAGTAGATTTACTGTTAAAATAAGCTTAAGCTCAGGGCCCTCATTTGTACTGGCCCCTGCCAAGGCCACCAAGCTAAAAGGAAGACTGAATTATCTTTGTGCTGTCTCTATTGAAAATATTACAAAGTCATTGGTCGGGCGCGGTGGCTCACGCCTGTAATCCTAGCACTTTGGGAGGCCGAGGCGAGTGGATCATGAGGTCAGGAGACCGAGACCATCCTGGCTAACACAGTGAAACCCTGTTTCTACCAACAATACAAAAAAAAAAAAAATCAGCCAGACGTGGTGGCGGGCGCCTGTAATCCCAGCTACTCAGGAGGCTGAGGCAGGAGAACTGCTTGAACCCGGGGAGGCAGAGGTTGCAGTCAGCCGAGATCGCACCACTGCACTCCAGCCTGGGCGACAGGCGAGACTTTGTCTCAAAAAAAAAAAAATTACAAAGTCATAATATAAAACTCTTTAGAGGAGTATGAAGCCAAAAATACAGAAAAAAAAGAGCTATGACACCATATCAGTTCATTAAAATGTTAAGCTATTTTTCTAAATTTTGTGATATTTGTGCTATTTTTCAGCCTTTTTTTTTTTTTTTTTTTTTTTTTAATGACAGAGTCTTACTCTGTTGCCAAGGCTAGAACCACCTCAGCTTCCCAAGCTCAAGTGACCCTCCCACCTCAGCCTCCCGAGTAGCTGGGACCACAGGTACATGCCACCACGTCCCATTAATTTTTAAATTTTTTGTAGAGGTGTGGTATCATATGTTGCACTGGCTGGTATGAAACTCCTGGGCTCAAGCTATCCTCCTACGTCAGCCTCCCAAAGTGCTGGGATTACAAGCATGAGCCACCATGCTCAGCCTATTTTTCAGCTTTTTAAAATATGTAACTTGTGGTTTTCTCATTCTAGATAGGTATTTGTTTTCATCCCTAGTTTTGTATTCATAATTTTGTATTTTTTTCCTAAAAAGTCTCTGTTGATAAGTATTCTGAATACTGATGGAATAATTTAGTCTGCCTCATACTTTCAGTATCATGTATTTAAGATATGTTTAAAAATCTCCCTTCCCATCATGGATCTTGGGTATTATTCATCACAAGGTACAATATACCACAGGATTTTTATTGAGAACTTTTATTTCTTAAAAGCATATTCAGCCAGAGAAAAATTACAGGTAAAAAAGGTGATGAAATGGGCCAGGTGCCGTGGCTCACGCCTGTAATCTCAGCACTTTGGGAGGCTGAGGCGGGCGGATCACCTGAGGTCAGGAGTTCGAGACCAGCCTGGCCAACATGGTGAAACCCCGTCTCTACTAAAAATACAAAAATTAGCCAGGCATGGTGGTGTGTGCCTATAATCCCAGCTACTAGGGGGTCTGAGGCTGGAGGATCACTTAAACCTGGGAGGCGGAGGTTGCAGTGAGTCAAGATTGTGCCACTGCACTCCAGCCCAGGCAACAGAGAGAGACTCAGTCTCAAATTTAAAAAAAACACACACAGTTCAGGGCCAGATGCAGTGGTTCACGCCTGTAATCCCAGCACTTTGGGAGGCTGAGGAAGGACAATGTCTAGAGCCCAAGAGTTCAAGACCAGCCTGGGCAACATGACAAGACCCCGTTTCTATAAAAAAAAAAAAATTTTTTTTTTTTTAAATTAGCTGGTGTGGTGGTGTGTGTCTGTAATTCCAACTACTCAGAAGGCTGCGGCGGTAGGATCACTTGAGCCCAGGAGTTCAAGGCTGCAGTGAGTTATGTTGGTGCCACTGCACTCCAGCCTGGGCAACAGAGTAAGACTCTGTTTCTTTAAAAAAAAAAAAAAAAAAAAAAGGAAGCAACATATTGTATAATTCTATTTATAGGAAATGTCTAGAATAGGTAAATCTAGAGAGACATAAAGTAGTTAGTGCTTACCTAGGACTGGGGTTGCAGGGTGGGGAATGGGGAATGACTGCTAATGAATATGAAGTTTCTTTTCAGGGGGATGAAAATGTTCAAAAATTAGATTGAGATGATGGCTGCACAACCCCATAAACACACTAAAAAACATTAAATCGTATACTTTAAATGGTTAAATCATATGATATGTTAATTATATCTCAATAAAGTCTTTTTTTTTTTTTAAAAAAAAAAAAAAAAAAAAGAAGGCCCAGTGCCAGGCGCGGTGGCTCACGCCTGTAATCCCAGCACTTTGGGAGGCCAAGGCGGGCAGATCATCTGAGGTCAGGAGTTCGAGACTAGCCGCCTGACCAACATGGATAAACCCCGTCTCTACTAAAAATACAAAATTAGCCAGGCGTGGTGGCGCGTGCCTCTAATCCCAGCTACTCGGCGGGCTGAGGCAGGAGAATCGCTTGAACCCAGGAGGTAGAGATTGCGGTGAGCCAAGATCGCGCCATTGCACTCCAGCCTCGGCAACAAGAGTGAAACTCCGTCTCAAAAAAAATAGTAAAAATTGGCCAGGCGCAGTGGCTCACGCCTGTAATCCCAGCACTTTGGGAGGCCGAGGCGGGCGGATCACAAGGTCAGGAGATCGAGACCATCCTGGCTAACACGGTGAAACCCCGTCTCTACTAAAAAAAAAATACAAAAAATTAGCCGGGCATGGTGGCAGGCACCCGTAGTTCCAGCTACTCGGGAGGCTGAGGCAGGAGAATGGCGTGAACCCGGGAGGCGGAGCTTGCAGTGAGCTGAGATAGCGCCACTGCACTCCAGCCTGGGCGACAGAGCGAGACTCTGTCTCAAAAAAAAAAAAATAGTAAAAATTAAAATAAAAAAAGAAGGCCAAGGTCACAGCATGTATAAGTCAAGTACCAGTTAGATTATAAAGGAACATCATTTAAAATAATAATTAGTTCCCATTCATTAAGAGCACATTATGTGACAGGTACTATGTTAAGCATATTACATATTATTTCTGATCATTTCGGCAGTTCTAAAAGGGAGGTATATCATGTTAAATGTTATACAAATTTAACAGATGAAGAAACTGAGAAGTAGGGAGAATGTGTAACTTGCATAAAGACAGACACACAGCAGTCAGTACCACAGCCAGGATTCTAAACCACATTTATGATTCCAAAGATCTTTGACTGTATTGCACTGTTCCTTAGAAACAAACCCAAGGACCTTGAATCAGTAACCTAGTTCTTCCATAATTAATGTTATATGTTACAAAGGACACCCCCTTTAACATTTAAACTCAGCCTGCTCTAGACACCAGGTGTTCTATCTTGATCACACCAACCTACCCTTATCACCACTTTCCTCAGCCTAACTTTGGACCTGATTAAGTACTAGATCTCCTCAAACAAAACTCTCAGAAATAAAACTGCAACAAACTAAACAGTAGTTTTCTCAGGTATCAAATGGCATTAAGCTTAAAAGAACCGGAAGGGAATATTTACTGAGAGCTATTTTGTTCCAAGTTGTGGAGCTATAATCAGAGATTATATGATCTGTGGTAAATGGTAAAAGGAAGGCCTCCCTACCTCTAACCCAACACCCCTGTACTGTTTGTGTTTCTCTTCTGTGAATGGTAATTAGATATTCCGTGGGTAACTGTGGTCTCCCCTAAGGGTTATATAGACCTGGTGTTGTTCACATGAAAGAAGTGGGGCCTGTATCAGATATAACCACAGGCTGGTAAGATAAAGAATTTTTTTTTCCCTCTGGACCTTCTCCTCTGTATTTAGAGAAATCTGGATATGCTGGAGGCATTCCCAAGTAGCAGAAGTAAAGATGGCTTCTGCCACTAGAAAACATATGTGTTGTGGGTCAAGTAAGGGAGGTATCCCAATAGAATACCACAAATTACAGAGGTGTGTGTTTTATCTCGTGAGCCAGATATTACAGAAGCATACTAGTAACTCTGTACTTATTTCCCTTTTTCATCTCTGAGCCTTTAGTAACATACCAGATGTTACAGCCTGGTCTCAGCTGTGTTCTGCAGGAGTATTAAGAGAAGACTCTCCTCTGGCGCAGAAAATTAAAAGAAAGCAGCACCTCTGAGGTCAGCAAGGGATTCCCCAGGGGAAAGTGAATCTTTAGGAACAAAAGTCCTTGCTGTGAGCTCCAATTACTCCACCCCATGTGCAGAATCTCCTTCTAAAGCCAGTTCTGTGGGACCCTGGCTTTTATTTATTGAGATAGAAAGCAGTTTTTCCCTATCAAAAACAAAAGCTTACTGTAAATCCAGGTCTGACTCCAAATCCCATATCCTTACTGGCTGTTACATCATACTGCCTCCCAAATATACTATTAATAGAAAATTGTTCAGCCAGAGAATCATTTAAGAGAAGGAGAAAGGGAGAGATGAGAGGAAAGAAGGGGGAGGGAGGGATTTCATCAAAGCAATAAAAACTCCTTGTAGATTGGATGTAAAACACAGAAATATTTAAATTAATTAGCATATATGGAGAGTAGTATCTGATACATAGCTAGCATTCAGTATGTGTTAATTCCCTTCCTTAGGAACAAAGACCATAGAGCCAAGTAGAAAAATGCGGTCTTATGTTTTGGCTTTTGAGGAAGTCCAAATATAATGATATTAGAACAGATACCCAACATGAACAACAAAAAACTCCATGCTTCCTTACTGAAAATTTTTTTTCACAGGTAAAAAGAACCCAGAATTGGGGTGAATTCATCAGTTCTCTGTTTCAATCAAAAAGAGGAACACAATATGTGCTTCTCCAAAATGTATAAAAGCAAAAATATATGTAAATTCACGAATTCATTAAACTGCAAAATCACTTGCTATTTTATTTACTTTAAGACAATAAGGTATATCTTTCTGTAACTGCTAAAAGCTACACTTCAGATTGCAGGTCACTTGTGTACAAGTTCCCCTTTCAAAAACACCCTCCCAACTCAAACCCCTTCCTGTTTTTCAACCTTGTATGTTTACTTTCACATCTGCTGCAAAAGATAAAAGCAACAATGGAGACATCAACCACATGACTGTGTTCTACCCAACCGGAAATAAAGCTCTGAAGCCAGACTTGCTGTGAAATGGGTCTTTAGAATACTCACACTCAGGCATAAAAATGTTACAGTATAAGTCTGGATCAAATCCAAAGATCAACACTAGACAAAACCAGGTGCAGCTATATTACACATGTTCATATATAATAAGCATTAGACAGATATCCAATTTAAGTAGAAAAATGCATAAGTCAAGAGGTAAAAATTATTCTCATTGCAAGATTATTCTCTCCCATCTCCATGAGGTCAGATTTTATCAAAGGGAAAAGGGAACTAACATTTATTGAGTACCTCTGACAGGCACACTACAAGGTTTGTTTTTATTAGTTATTCTATAGATTCTCTGCAATGTGAGTATTATGCTCATTCTACAGAAGAAACTGAGGTGTGGAAAAGTACTTTCACAAGATCACAATTAGTAAGAAATCATTGGCTTTGACAGAAGATCCAAGTCTCTCCTTCCCCACCCACTCATGGACATAAGTAAAGGTATAGTCGTAAAAAATACTGGTTTTGAAGCGAATTTTCGCTTGCTAGTTGTGTAACTTTGGACAAGTTACTTAACTTTTGGCCTGGTTAATACCTACTCCAAAGAGCTGTGGTGAAGATTAAATGCAAAAATAATAATGGGTAACATTTATCTGGTGGTGGGTACTGTTCTAATCCATTTAATCATCAAAATAACCTTAAAAGATATGTATTTGTATCATACCTACATTACAGAATGATTAGAAGAGAGGTGATATGGTTTGGCTCTGTAGCCCCACCCAAATCTCATCTTGAATTGTAATTTTTGTATTTTTTTTTTTAGTAGAGATGGGATTTCACCATGTTTGGCCAGGCTGGCCTCGAACTTCTGACCTCAGGTGATCCACCTGCCTCGGCCTCCCAAAGTGCTGGGATTACAGGTGTGAGCCACTGCATCTGGCCTATAATTTTTTTTTTTAGACAAGGGTCTCTCTATGTTGCCCAGGCTAGTCTCAAACTCCTGGGCTCAAACAATCCTCCCACATCGGCCTCCCAAAATGCTGGGATTACAGGCATGAGCCCCATCTTTTATATTTTTGTGATCACACATATAAACAGAGTCCTGCTCACTTAATATGTACTAAATGAAGGATCGTGCCACTCCTCTGCTCAAAATCCTCCCAAGAACTCCCGTCTCCAAATAAAATGCGAAGTCATTAACACAGGCAATAAGGCACTACAATGATTTGCTCCTTCTCCTACCTATGACCTCTCTGAATTAAACTCCTGCTACTTTTCCCTAGATCATTTTGACCCAACATGCTGGATCAATGTTTCTCATACACACCAAACCCGCTTAACTTTTGTGCATTTTGTTCCTTCTGCCTGGGATGCTCTTCCCCAGATACCTGCACAGCTCACTGTCTTACTCCATTTAGGACTCTGCTCCAATGTCACCTTATCAGAAATATCACCCTTATCTAAAATGTACACCCCACCTGCCTCACTGTCTCCCATTCTACTTTCCCTGATCCTCACTAAAATCTGATGTCTTATGTTCTATCCCTGATTTATACATTATTTATCCCCTACCACTAAAATGTAAGCTCCAGGCTGGGTGTGGTGGCTCATATCTATAATCCCAACACTTTGGGAGGCCAAGGCAAGAGACTACTTGAGCCCAGGAGTTCAAGACCAAAATGGGCAACATATGGAGACCCCATCCCTACAAAAAATTTCATTTAAAAATTAGCCAGAATGGCCAGGCGCAGTGGCTCACGCCTGTAATCCCAGCATTTTGAGAGGCCGAGGCAGGCGGATCACAAGGTCAGGAGTTCGGGACAAGCCTGGCCAATATGGTGAAACCCTGCCTCTACTAAAAATAAAAAATTAGCCGGGCATGGTGGTGGGTGCTTGTAGTCCCAGCTACTCAGGAGGCTGAGGCGGGGGAATCGCTTGAACCTGGGAGACGGAGGTTGCAGTGAGCCGAGATCGCGCTACTGCACTCCAGCCTGGGCGACAGAGCGAGACTCCATCTCAAAAAAAAAAAAAAGTTAGCCAGGCATAGTGGTGCGTGCCTGTAGTCTCAGCTCCTCAGGAGGCTGAGGTGGGAGGACTGCTTGAGCCCAGGAGGTTGAGGCTGCAGTGAGCTGTGACCACACCACTGCACTCCAGCCTGGGTGACAGTGCAAGACCCTGTGCCAGAAAAAGAAATAAGCTGCACAAGAACAGATACCTCTATTTTATTCACTGCTATGTCCCAATGTACTTATGATAGTGCCTTGTAAATAGTGAACAATCAATAAGTATTTATTACATGAATAAGTGGTAGATGTTTTAGTTATCTATTACTTTACAATAAATTACCCTCCAAAACATGGTGGCTTAAAAAGCAAACATTTATTATTGCACAGTTTCTGTGGATGAAGAATCCAGGCATGACTTAGCTAGGTGACTCTGGCTTGGGGTCTTTTTAATTTTTTTTTTTTTGAGATGTAGTCTCGCTCTGTCACCCAGAGCTGGAGTGCAGTGGCACGATCTCAGCTCACTACAACCGCCACCTCTCAGGATCAAGCGATTATCCTGCCTCAACCTCCCAAGTAGCTGGGACTACAGGTGCACACCACCACACCCAGGTAATTTTTCTATTTTTAGTAGAGACGGGGTTTCGCCATGTTGGCAAGGCAGGTCTCGAATTCCTGACCTCAGGTGATCCACCCACCTTGGCCTCCCAAAGTGCTGGGATTACAGGCATGAGCCATGCACCCGGCCAGGGGCTTTCATGAAGTTGTAGTAAAGCTGTCTACTGCATTTGCATTCACCTCAAGGCTCAACTCTGCCTGGAGAATCTGCTTCCAAGATCACTCACACCGAAGATCTGCATCCAAGTTTACTGACAGACCTCGTTTTTAACCACATGGACATCACTACAGACTGCCTGAGTGTTCTCAGGATATGGTAGCTAGTGGTCCCAGGGAGAGGGAGAAAGCCAGAATCCCAAGAGAGAAGCCACAGTATTTTATAACCTAATCTTAGAAGTGACATCCCATCACTTTTGCTGTATTCTATTCAATAGCCCCCACTCAAGGGGAGGAAATTACACTAAGGGTATGCATACCAGGAGGGAGGGATAATTGGGGGCCATAATAAAGGCTGCCTACCACAGTACGCATGATAAAAATTTAAAAACATAAAACAAAAAAACTTGCCCTTTAGTTATATATTCTTTAGTATATTTATTTAAATATGATTCTATGATCATTATGCAATTATTCATCCCAATGCTAGTCTTTTCCATCTTACAAAATACCAAAGAGAATACATTAAATATTGAACTTATCTTGTTAACCAGTGTCCATTAATGGTCATATTAGAGATAATACAACTAGCAAGGATAAGTCAACAAAAATAGCATCTGGAGAAAAAAAGACTTACTGGGTAAATCTTGCTAAGTAGATGACACTGACCTTTACTATTTAATCATTATAGGCATCATCTCTAGGAGATGGAATGGCACTTAATAAAAGATCAGCTTTTTATATTACAATTAAAGAAATAATAAAAATTCAAAGGTTACTTAGTAAGCTAGAGGATATATCAATCTACTGTTAAGAAATAAAAAGGTTGCCAAGTGCAGTGGCTCACACCTCTAATCCCAGCACTTCGGGAGGCCGAGGCGGGTAGATTACCTGAGGTCAGGAGTTCGAGACCAGCCTGACCAACATAGTGAGACCCTGTCTCTACTAAAATACAAAAATTAGCCAGGTGTGGTGGCACACGCCTGTAATCCCAGCTACTTGGGAGGCTGAGGCAGGAGAATCACTTGAATCCGGGAGGTAGAGATTGCATTGAGCTGAGATCCCATCACTGCACTCCAGCCTGGGTGACAGAGTGAGACTCCATCTCAAAAAAAAAAAAAAAAAAAAAAAAAGAAAAGAAAGGAAAGAAGGAAGAAAAAGGTTTAAGGCTAATTACACATACCTGATTATCAGAATCAAACAGTGCATCACGGCTGAGTGTGTTAGCTCACACCTATAATCCCAACACTTTGGGAGGCCAAGTCAGGAGGATCTCTTGAGACCAGGCTGGGCAACATCATAAGATCATCTCAGCCTGGGCACAATGGCTCACGCCTGTAATTCCAGCACTTTGGGAGGCCGAGGCAGGCGGATCATGAGGTCAGGAGTTTGAGACCAGCCTGGCCAATATGGTGAAACCCCGACTCTACTAAAAAATACAAAAATTAGTCGGGCATGGTAGCACACACCTATAGTCCCAGGTACTTGGGAGGCTGAGGCAGAAGAATTGCTCGAACCTGGGAGGCAGAGGTTGCAGCGAGCCGAGATCGCACCACTGCACTCCAGCCTGAGCAACAGAGTGAGACTCAATCTCGGAAAAAAAAAAAAAAAATCCTGTCTCTAAGAAAAAATTTTAAAACTGGCGGGGCACGGTGGCATGCACCTGTAGTCCCAGCTACTCAGGAGGCTGAGGTGGGAGGACTGCTTGTGCCTGGGAGTTCAAGGTTAGAGTAAGCCATGATTGCCCCACTGCACTCCAGCCTGGGCAACAGAATGAGACAGAGGATAAAAAGATAATAAATCTTCAGAGAAGAAGATATCTTTAAAACCTCTTTCCTCTACCAGGCTTCTTATTCTTGGTCTCCTTTCCCTTAAGTAGCTCTCCTCTACTTTATTTACTTGGCAACAACTATTTCCAACCTAACACAATTATCTCGAGACTATCTAAATATAAAATATAATTTTATAGGCCAGGTGCGGTGGTTCATGCCTGTGATCTGAGCACTTTGGGAGGCCAAGGCGGGCGGACCAGGAGGTCAGGAGTTCGAAACCAGTCTGACCAACACGGTGAAACCCCGTGTCTACTAAAAATACAAAAATTAGCCAGGCGTGGTGGCACGTGCCTGTAATGCCAGCTACTTGGGAGGCTGAGGCAGGAGAATCGCTTCAACCTGGGAGGCAGAGGTTGCAGTGAGCCAAGATCATGCCATTGCACTCCAGCCTGGGTGACAGAGAGAGACTCCATCTCCAAAAAAAAAGTGTATATATATATATAATTTCATAAATAAAATACTATTTACATTTTCACTGGAAAAACCACAAAGTATACTATGTGGATTTTCTTGCCTCCAAAAGCAATTGTGTTATTTCAAGTGTTGAGGATGCCAGAAAGCTTGAAGATTTAAAAATAACCTCACAAAGAGCTCATTTTCAACACCAGATGGAAAGAAATTACTCTAAAGACACATGTGTAGGAAGACAAATATACAATATCATATGATACCATGCAAAAGGTTTATATAATTACGTAATACCATCAAGACTGGAAAGACTGCAGGTAGTAAGCTGGCAACAGTGTCAATCCTCTGAATCATTAAAAAAAGAGAAAAGGGCAAGAAACAGCAAGTGGGTGGTAGCAAAAAAAATTTTTTAAAGCCTTTACTTTAAGCTGCCTTCCATGTGTCCCTATCGCATGCTGAAATGGTAGGCAGGTAAAATTTGAGGGCTTAAATCCTTGGCACTCCTGAGAGTCCTGCCTGTGTCCATATGGCCAAAAACTGGGGAGGGAAGGGGGAATGGGATGAATTTCAACAATCTGTATTAAATGTATTATTAAGGTGAAACACTCTTCACTTGAATACATATAGAACTTCTAATTGGTAAATTAAAATACGTGCTTGGCATCTAAGTTAAAGCAGCATTTCTTTATAAGCTATGTTTAAAGATATGCCATTAAGATCCCATTGTGTTAAAATGATTTTAATAGGATTACTTAAGAGTATATGTAAGTACTAATAGCTGTATATCAATCACAACTAAACCTTGGCCTAATACTATGTATTCGTAAATCACCAAAAATATACATTTCTATTACACTTATGGGTTACAGGCTTAAATTTAACCAATTCAAAACAACTCTATTAGCTAGATGTGATGGCACACACCTGTAGTCCCAGCTATTTAGGTGGCTGAGATAGGAGGATCACTTGAGCCCAGGGGTTCAACACCAACCTCAGCAACATAGAGAGACTCCTCATATAAATTTTTAAAAATTAAAATAGGCCGGGCGCCATGGCTCACACCTGTAATCCTAGCACTTTGGGAGGCCAAGGCAGGCAGATTTCTTGAGCCTAGTTCAAGACCAGCCTGGTCAAGATGGCAAAACCCAGTCTCTAAAAATATAAAAAATCAGACAGGTGTGGCGCCTGTAGCTCCAGCTACTCAGGAGGCTGAGGTGGGAAGATCACCTGAGCCTGGGAAGTTGAGGCTGTAATGAGCCATGATTGCACCACTGCACTCCAGCCTGGGTGACAGGAGTAAGACCCTGTCTCAAAAAATAAATAAATAAATAAATAAAAATAAAATAATCCTGTGCTTTAATATAGTTAAATCACGGGGAGTTTCTCACTTGAAACTTTTCTATCATAACTTTTTTGTGATTTAATGCAGATATAACAAATATAATGCATGGGCAAAAGTTTTCTGAGTGAATATTAATGTAGAAAGTACCAAAACCTCAGTCTATGTTGTGTCCGGTGCTATGATTCAAACATATAGAGGGCCTACCAAAAGCTGATCTGCATTAGGGTGACTTTTGTGGAGGATGGAATCAGGTTGCATCTATAAATAACAATTAACTACAGGAGTACAGATTATATCCAATCTTATTTGATTATTTCCACCTATTTCCAAAAAAAGATGGAGGTGTTCCTGTCTCTATTAATAGACATTAGATAACAGAATAGAATTATAGATATACATTGAATATAGAATTAGATAATAGAAAATCATCTTAATAGAGCATCTATTGCTTCTTCCAATCTAATCAATATAAACTCACAGTCATATTTCTTATCCATTCCATCAGACAGATAATCTTGCCCCTTCCTACCCACCCTGCCAAAATTTCTTTAACCTTACCCAAGCTCTGTTCCACACAGCTTAGAAACAATTTTAATCTCTACAAGCAGAGATCACCCTGAGAGTTGAGGGCCTAGATTAATTGGGTAGAACTGACTCAAACAGTCATCAGCTACGGAAGAGGGAGAGCAGCAATTCAATAAACAATCACAGTTTAATCCACATAGATTTAACTTGGAGATAAGAGATAACTTGCAAAAAAGAGAACTGCTCTTCATTGCAATAATAAAATAATAAAAATAATAAAACAATAAATAATTTAAAAGCATGACACCAGAATGTCTCTGGAATTTCTATATAGAAAGGACTTTTGGGCTGGATGCTATGGCTCATGCCTGTAATCCCAGCACTCTCCGAGGCCAAGGCAGATGGATCACTTGAGATCAGGAGTTCAAGACCAGCCTGGCCAACATGGTGAAACCCCGTTTCTACCAAAGAATACAAAAATTAGCCGTGCATGCCTGTAGTCCCAGCTACTCAGGAGGCTGAGGCGGAAGAATCGCTTGAACCCGGGAGGCAGAGGTTGCAGTGAGCCGAGATCATGCCACTGCATTCCAGCCTAGGCAACACAGCAAGACCCTGCCTCAAAAAAAAAGAAAGAAAGAAAGAAAGAAAGAAAGGACTTTTAAGGATAGCAATTTGACTGGAAGGAGAGACAGAATATTTGGATATCAAGCTCCCAGTTCCTACCCAGATTGCATGTTTACTTAGGGTGACTTAGTGGGAAGCTGATGAAGTTAGCGGGTAGGGGATATTAAAGTCTCTTCAAGCTACTCCTTGAATTATACTGGCTGCTGTTCTCCAAAGTTCAAAGAGCTAGCCAATTTATTTTCAAATATTTTAAGTGGATACAATTCAATTTAAATAAAAAATCAGCAAAATAAGTATAAACAGACTTTCATCATAATCGGATTTTCCCAAAACCAATATTTGAAGCAAAGTGTCAGTAAGGTGGGTAGTTCTAAATGAGATCAGCACTCAATATAAAATATCAAAGTTCTCCTTTCTAACACCTCCAAGTTCTGAATACTCCTCACTGCTACAGCATTCTTCTTTATCTATGTATTCATTAAATAGCAGCAGAGTAAATCAAAATACTAATCTAACCCAGTGTGCACTCCAGAGTAAGTTATATTGTATTTGACTAAACACACCATGAACCCACTCTTAAAAAGGACGCACAGTAAAAGCCACCAGTGACATACCAAGAAACTTAAATGAACAACAAAAAATAACATACATTTGGCATCTGCCTCTCGTCTCCTCTAACTAAATGCTATGATAAATGCAATCAAGCAATTACTTTTTCTTTTTTCTCTTTGAGACAGAATTTCACTCTGTTGCCCAGGCTGGAATGCAGTGGTCTCAAACTCAAAGGCTCAAGTGATCCGTGGGCCTCGGCCTCCCAAAGTGCTGGGATTACAAGCATAAACCACTGCACCTAGCTAGCAATTACTTTTCAATAATTTTGGATCCTTTACATACATAAGGCCCATAACTGATTAATTCAGAGGCCATCTTTGGGGGCTTTATTTAGAGGAAAAAAACAAAGTTATTCATAAGAAAAGTTATTGGAATTATTGCTGTTTAGCTCACAAAATAAAGTGATTCCATGTTCAAGTAATTAAAGAAAAAATTCAAATATAGAGGTAGCAATGAATCCACATCTGAGTATGCATTTAACCAAACACAAACTTGATGAAACTCAGAAAAATACAGGCCATTGGCTGGGTGTGGTGGTTCATGCCTGTAATCCCAGCACTTTGGGAGGCGGACGTGGGCAGATCACGAGGTCAAGAGATTGGAGACCATCCTGGCCAACATGGTGAAACCTCGTCTCTACTAAAAATACAAAAATTTAGCTGGGCATGGTGGTGTGCGCCTGTAGTCCCAGCTACTCGGGAGGCTGAGACAGAAAAGACAAGAAAAACAAAAATACACTGGCAACACTTATGCTGTCCTGCCTCTTAGATAACAAGGAAACAGACTGTGGTCTACATGTATGCTCCTCTTGATTTCAGAACCAAACTCAGCCTCTGATGGCCACTGATATTCTAAAGTTATGAAATCAGATTAGCAATATGAAACTGGATTACTACATTAAAAAAAAATGTAAGCAAACTCTATCATTCACACCAAAAATTACACACCAGGCATGGTGGCTCATGTCTGTAATACAGACTAAGCTGGGCACAGTGGCTCATGTCTGTAATCCCAGCACTTTTGGAAGCAGAGGTGAGACGATCATTTGAGCTCAGGAGTTTGAGACCAGCAGTTTGTGACCAGCCTGGGCAACATAGCAGGACCCCGTGTTTTAAAAACGAAAAAAAAAAGCTGGGCATGGTGGTGCACATCTGTAGTCCCAGCTGCTCAGGAGGCTCAGGTGGGAGAATCACTTGAACCCAGGAGTTCAAGGCGGCAGTGAGCCAGGATCATGCCACTGCCCTCCAGCTTGGGCAACAAGGTAAGACCCCTGTCTCTAAAAACATATGTATACAGGGCCAGGCACGGTGGCTCATGCCTGTAATCCCAGCACTTTGGAAGGCCGAGGCGGGCGGATCACTTGCGGTCAGGAGTTCAAGACCAGCCTGGCCAACATGGTGAAACCCCAACTCTACTAAAAATACAAAAGTTAGGTGGGCATGATGGCAAGCGCCTGTAATCCCAGCTACTTGGGAGCCTGAGCCAGGAGAATTGCTTAAACCCAGGAGGTGGAGGTTGCAGTGAGCTGAGATCATGCCACTGCACTCCAGCCTGTGTGACAGAGTAAGACTCCATCTCAAAATAAATAAATAAATACACACACACACATATACACACACACACACACACAGAGAGAGAGAGATGGCAAAGCAAGGGTTATTACAGAGTAGTTCTATTTGGTTGCACAATACAAAGAATAAGGAGAATAAAGGTGGAAAGGTAGATTGTAGCCATATTGCATAAGAACTTACAAGACATTTGGTATAAAACACTTAATAAATGTTGGGAGAGGTCGGGTGAGGTGGCTCACATCTGTAATCCCAGCACTTTGGGAGGCCCAGGGAGGAGGATCCCTTGAGTCCAGGAATTCAAGACCACCCTAGGCAACATAGTGAGACTGTCTCTACAAAAAATAAAAAGACATTAGCCAAGCATGGGGGCACACGCCTATAGTCCCAGCTACTAGGGAGGCTGAGGCAGGAGGATCACTTGAGCCCAGGAGTTTAAGGCTGCAGTGAGCCGTGATCATGCCACTGCACTCCAGCCTGGGTGACAGAATGAGACCCTGTTTAAAAAAAAAAAAATTGTTGGGAGAATTTTGGTAAAACCTACAGATTAAAAACATTTATTTCTAAGCCTGAATTCAAACATACAAGGAAAAATGTATAGTTTTGTTGGTAGAAGACAGAGGAATCAGAAGGTTGGCACTCTGAACTTATGTTTAACAATGAGTTCACCTTTTTTTTGAGACAGTTTTGCTCTGTTGCCCAGGTTGAAGTGCAGTGGTGCAATCTCGCCTCACTGCAACCTCCGCCTCCTAGGTTCGAGCGATTCTCCTGCCTCCGCCTACTGAGTAGGTGGGATTACAGGCACATGCCACCACACCCAGCTACTTTTTTGCATTTTTAGTACAGATGGGGTTTCACCATGCTGGCCAGGCTAGTCTCGAACTCCTGACCTCAAGTGATCCACCCGCCTTGGCCTCCCAAAGTGCTGGGATTACAGGCGTGAGCCACCGTGCCCGACCGAGTTCACTTTTAATAGTGCCAAAGATATACTGTACTTGTTTCCCCAGGTGTATGAATAATATCTATATTTACCTTAATTATAAGCTTCTTATAGAAAGCGCACTGAATTAACTACTTTGATTCTAAGGCAATCTGGTGTTCAGTTATTACATCTATTTTTGAATCTGCCATTTATTGAGTGCTTACTGTACGCCAGATAGCATGTACGCTACATGGATTATATTAATAACACCCCAAACCAAAAATTTTACAACTGGCGAAGAACTGATTACACTTTCAATTTACAGAAAAGGAAAATGAAAAGTACATCAAGTTTCCATAAAAAGTAGGGGTTAGTGCTACATTAACAAAACTGGGACGGGAAGAAACATATACAGGCTATATATCCTGCTTTTGATTAAAGGGATCAAACCAACTAAAATTTTTTGCCAGGACTGAGAATACAGAAGACAATAATGAGCAACAGCATTGACTACAGTACATCCTCAAGAGAGTATAAATCCACTATAATAATATCCAAGACACAAGACACAACCATTTCTTGCAATTTTCCCTAAAAACAGAAGGGAAGAAAATAGCAGCTGTGAAATCACCCAGACTACAAAAAAAAAAAAAAAAAAAAAAAGCATCTGAAAAAAAAAAAGGAAAAAGAAAAAACTATCTCTTAATGAGCAACTACATGCCAAAAAACAAGTCTCCACAGACTAGTCATTTATGGCAGGGTACAGGGTACAGTTAAAGAAACAACAGGATGACAGTCGCTATCATGTGGCCAGAAACCAGTCCATCAGCAATCTGTTTCACGTGAGATCACTTTCTCTCAAGAGAATGCCTGTTCTTGGGGAGCATGACCCTGTTTTGGCAAAACCTCCCCAGGAATAATGGCCTGCTGGTCAATCTCGGAGGGCGAGCCCAGACCCGGCCTCTCCACAGGTACAGCAGCCCAGCGAGCACGGGGGAAGATTTCCAAGCCGACAGATGCGCGAACTGAAAAAGGAGGTCACGACGCTGAGAGAATAGATTTAACCCTCTGCTCGCTGGGAACCCAGAAGACTAAGGGGGAACGTGTTTTTCAATGATGCAGGCGTCGGTGGCGGGAAGGCCTGCGAAGTCTTGCCAGGGCTCCCTGCAGTCCTCAGATTCCGCCTGACTTCTGCAGACAGTCCGGCTCCCTCGCCAGGAAGAAATCGCTCCGCGGCTGCACGCAACACCTTCACCGTCTGAAACCTGCGATTCTCCGCATTTGGTTTCCTCCCGAGGCTCCTGCACACCGCACCGTGATTGACGCACCCGAGGGGACCGATTTTCCCTCGTCAAAAATACATCTCAAGCCTAACTTTCCAACACTCCCGCGACGCAACCCCTTCCCCTTTCCTCAGCGGCTCTGGCCCGCCCCTCGCTCCTCGGGCCGCGTCCCGGCTGGCGAGCCGGCGTGCGCACGAGGCTCCTCCGCGGGAGAGCCCGCGCCCCGGCCCGGGGCCTGTCGGGGGTTGCAGACAAAGAGGCTGCAGCGCCGCCGCGGCCGCCAGGACCGTCCCCACGGGGACAGCTCCACGCCCCCCGCCCCGGCTCCCGCGCCGCCGCCGCCGCCTCGCCTCACCGGTGGCTCCGGGGCCGGGCTCCTGCGCCCGCCGCTGCTGCAGCCCGACGAACAATGGCAGGAGGAGGCGCCGGCGTCCGAGGCTCGGGCCCTCTGCGGCTCGCGGGCCCGCCGGCTGCTGCTGGCTGACTGACTAAACGCACCAGCGGAGGGAGGGAGGGAGCGAGCGAGCGAGCAGGCGAGCGGCCCTGGCGCGCGCCCTCCCGCCTTCCCTCTGCGAGGCGAGGCCAGCCCGGCCCGCAGCCCGCCCGCCGGCCCGCGCCCCTCCCCCTCAGTTCGCCACAACATTGTAGTAAATTTCTATTGGGCCGCGCCGGAGGGAAGGAGGGGGCCGGGCCCGCGGCCCGTCCGCCCATTGGCTGAGGCCAACTTCTAGCTCCCCTTGTTCCCCACCCTCCCCTAGGCCGGTAAGGAGAGGAGAGGGGAACGAAAAAGAGAGAGGAAAAGGCAAGGGGCTGGCCGCGTGTGCGCACGCGCAAGTCGAACCCGGTCTGGAGCCGGGGTGTTCCGGGATCCCGCAGCACCCACGTGGGGCATGAGGCAGCTAGAGCCCTGGACGGTGAGGTCCTTTCCTCCTTCCAAGTAAGAGGCCGAGATTTGGAAGCCTCAGGGAAGTAACTCGCTTAGAGGCTGTAGCCAGGCTACCCCAACTGACTCCCCCTAAACGCTTAGTGACCTCGGGTAAGTCACTCAGCTTCTCTGTGCCTCAGTTTCCCCATCCACTAGTTTGACTGTCTCTAGGCGCCCTTCCAACCCTGACATTCGATGAGACTTTACCTCTCGTGCCAGCTGTGTAAGGCCTGAAATGGAAGCTAAGTGTTGAGACCACGCCAAGATTGAACCTGTCTTCTGCATTTAAGGATCTCCTAATTCCCCCCTGGCAATCTCAACATTATAAAGACCTAGCTTCCGAGGTCTGGTCTCCAGATGAACTGAGGGTTGCTCTGACAATTGCTTAGTGTGTCTTTATTTCCTTCCAGAAGTGTCAGAGACCCCTTGACCCTTCCTACTCCCTGCTAGGCTGGTCTGTGAACAGGCTTCGGACCCACAGTGCAGAAAGAAGGCTTTTGTTTTAAGCATGATACCTAGAAGGTAAGATAGGATCTGGTGTTCTATTTTAGAGATGAGGAAACTGAAGCAGAGAGACTTAGAACTGACAGGATAAGAAGCCAGGCCATCTGACAGCAGAGTCTGTAGACGCCAGCTAGACATTCCTGATATCTAATCACAGCCCCTTCACGATCCCAGCACAGCCTCTGGAAACAGATTGCCTGGGTTCAATTCTTAGTCTCCAGCCTTTTCTAATGGTTTGATTTTCATTTTTCTTTTATTTATTTATTTATTTGAGACGGAGTCTCGCTCTGTCACCAGGCTGGAGTGCGGTGCCGGAATCTCGGCTCACTGCAACCTCTGCCTCCCGGGTTCAAGCGATTCTCCTGCCTCAGCCTCCCGAGTAGCTGGGACTACAGGCGTGTACCACCACGCCCAGCTAATTTTTGTATTTTTAGTAGAGACGGGGTTTCACCGTGTTAGTCTCGATCTCCTGACCTCGTGATCCGCCCTTCTCGGCCTCCCAAAGTGCTGGGATTACAGGCTTGAGCCACCGCGCCCGGCCGTGCCTCATTTTTCAACACCATAAAAGGGGATAATATGTCCAAGTAGCTGGGACTCCCACCTATAGTGGGAGGCTGAGGTGGGAGGATTGCTCAAGCACAGGAGTTCAAGGCCACAGTGAGCTAGGATCATGCCATTCCACTCCAGCTTGGGCAACAGAGCAAGACTCCATCCCTAAAAACAAAAAACGAGGGTTGGGGGAGAGAGAAGGATAATAATAGTTCCCACCTCACAGAGTTACTGTAAGAATTAGGCCAGGCATGGTGGCTCATGCCTGTAATCCCAGAACTTTGGGAGGCTGAGGCAGGCGGATCACCTGAGGTCAGGAATTCGAGACCAGCCTGGCCAAATGGTGAAACCCCATCTCTACTAAAAATACAAAACTTAGCTGGGCCTGGTGGCAGGCGCCTGTAATCTCAGTTATTCTCGGAGGTTGAGGCAGGAGAATCACTTGAACCCAGGAGGTGGAGGTTGCAGAGAGCCGAGATCATGCCATTGAACTCCAGGTTGGGTGACAAGAGCAAGACTCCATCTCAAAAAAAAGAAAAAGGAAAAAAGAATTAAATGAGTTAAAATATGTAAAGGACTTAGAGCAGTGCCTAGCTCATAGTAAGATCTATGTGTGTTAATTATTATTACTATTCAGAGACTAAAATGTGGACTGAGAGGTGTGGAACTGGCAAATATAATAATATATTTGTTAAGCATGCAATTGTTGTCAGCACTGAGCTGAGCACGTTATGTAAATTGTCCGTTTGAAACATCATAAAACCCCTTGAAAACCACCTGACTATACCATCTAAAACAGCCTCCACTCAAACACCCTTATCCTGCTTTAATTTGCTTCATAGCACTTACCCTACTTGACTTTCTACTATATATTTATTATTTATTGTGCCTCTCAAATAAATTGCTGTAATCTAGACCCACTAGACTGCAAGCTCAGGAAGGCAGGGACTGTATCTGTATTCATCTCCCAGAACAGTATACGCTCAATAAATATTTGTTGAATGAGTTAATGAACATCCTCATTTTATATATAAGGAAACTGAGTCTTAGTGAGGTCAGGTGACTTGGCCAGGGTCATTCTGTGTATGAGGGGTGAAGCACCTGTTTTTTTTTGAGAAGGGGTTTCGCTCTTTTTGCCCAGGCTGGAGTGCAATGGCACGATCTCGGCTCACCTCACTGCAACCTCTGCCTCCCAGGTTCAAGCGATTCTCCTGCCTCAGCCTCGTGAGTAGCTGGGATTACAGGCATATGCCACCACGCCTGGCTAATTTTGTATTGTTAATAGAGACGGGGTTTCTCCATGTTGGTCAGGCTGGTCTCGAACCCCCAGCCTCAGGTGATCCACCCACTTCAGCATCCCAAAGTGCTGGGATTACAGGCATGAGCCACCACGCCTGGCCTCACCTGTTCTTAAATACTCTGGTCTCCTGCCTCAAGTCCTCAGGTTCAGCTGTGCTTTTTATTCAGAGTTCTAGTCCTACCACCTCTGTGCCTCAGGCTTCCTTCACCAATCAGACAGGAAAATCTGGTACCTTGAAGGATGAGTATAGAAGACCAATTACCAGTGGTTTACCATCTCCACCACCACCAAGTTATCCAGCAAATTCAGATTCATGAAAGCCCAGTATTCTCTATGCCATGAAGTGCTAGCCAATGGCACATCTAATTGGATGCAAAGAATATGTAGCATTTAATAATCCTTACTCTGCAAATAAGTAGAGGTCTCAGGCTAACAGCAAAAGGCTAGACACAAGGCAGGTATGAACTACTCTGAAATTCAGAGTGCCATGCAATAACACACCATAATCCATTGACTCAGGCTTTAGAATCTGAAAGACCTGAATTCCAGTGCTGGCTTTTAATTCTTAGCCTGGAGATGAAAGGGCTTTGTAAACTGTAAAGTACTATCCACACATGAGGAATTTTTGTTATTTTAGACACACATCTTCACTTGTTAGGCTAAGTGCCCAATCTCTGAGTGTTGCCAGGCCTATCACATAGGAAGATGTGGGGGTATAAGTAATGCCTAATATGAAGGTGGAAAAACTACCTTTACTCCTGGGCCCATCTGCCCTCTCAGACTTCTGCAAACCAGGTATCCAGTCCCAGCTCACCCTGCAGAGACTGCCATCAGGTACCAAGGGTAAAGGTCCCAAGCACCGTCTCTGAGGCTAATTTCCAAGGCAGAAACAGCTCTGCTCCATGCTCACATCTGGGTGGCAGCTGTGCTATGCCCCAAGCCCCAGGATGGGGTCCCTAAGGACCATCTCTATCTCGCCTGCCAGCTGAGCCCACCATTACCTCCCCACCCCCTACCCCTTGTGTTCCTTCCTAGGGAATACAGGCCCCGCTAGCTGCCTGTTAGCCCCTGGAGCAGTCAAGGGCAGTAAGCAAAAGAGAAAAAGAAAAAAAAAGACAGCGTGAAAGGGTCTTAATCCTTCCCCACTGCAAACTGAGCCCAAGCAAAAGCAAACACCAGCTGCACATAAGAGGGTGAAATTAGATGGTGAAATTAGGTGGTGACCAGTGGGGAAGGCCAGGGAGTGTAGATGAGGCCTCAGATGACCTCGTAGAGATGAGATTGGAAGAAAGTGGGGAGGGGCGGGGAAACCATACCCAAATCTGGGACGTGGGCGGATTAGGGACACAGCTGGCCTGAAGCCCTGTGTCTGTTGTGGAGGGTGGCAAGAGATTGAAGAGGGCTTTGAAAAGCTGGGCCCACCAACAAAGTGTTCTGAACAGTACTGTTGAATGAAAACTAGTCAAGCAATCCTCCCACCTTGGCCTCACAGAGTGCTGGGATTACAAGCGTGAGCCACTGCACCCGGCCTTATTTTTATTTTTTTATTTATTTTATTTTTTATTTATTTTTTCAAGAGATAGGGTCTCACTCTGTTGCCCAAGCTGGAGTGCAGCTGTGCAATTATAACTCACTGTAGCTTTGAACTCATGGGCTCAAGCAAACCACCCACCTCATCCTCCCAAGTAGCTGGGATTACAAGCACAGGCCACTGTACCTAGCTTCTTATTTGTGTACTTTTCAGTGTACATATATTAAGTCATATGAAATTGCTGATTTTATAGGTTAAAAATGATCAAATGTGAACAATTTCATATGTCTCAACCTAACGCTTTTTAAAAATTTATACCATATTATTTTAGGACTGACTTTTTTTTTTTTTTTTTGAGACGGAGTCTTACTCCATAGCCCAGGATGAGTGCAATGGCCCAGTCTTGGCTCACTGCAACCTCTGCCTTCCAGAATCAAGAGATTCTCCTGCCTCAGCCTGCAAAGTAGCTGGGATTACAGGTGCCCGCCACCACGCCCAGCTAATTTTTTTTTTTTGTATTTTTAGTAGAGACATGTGGGATAGGCTAGTATTGAACTCCTGACCTCTGGTGATCCGCCTGCCTCAGCCTCCCAAAGTGCTGGGATTACAGGCATGAGCCACCAGGCCCAGCCTAAAACTGACTTTTTTCATTTAACAATATGTTGTGAACATTTGTATCATCGTTTTTAACAATGCTAGCAAGCGGATATATCATAATTTAGTTAATCCTACTATTGGACATTGAGTTTGTTTCCCATTTTTCTCTCTTAAAAATGATATTTGGGCCAGGCATAGTGGCTCACGCCTGTAATCCCAGCACTTTGGGAGGCCGAGGCGGGTGGATCACGAGGTCAGGAGTGCGAGACCAGCCTGACCAACATGGTGAAACCCTGTCTCTACTAAAAATATGAAAATTAGCCAGGCGTGGTGGCACACGCCTGTAATCCCAGCTGCTCAGGAGGCTGAGACAGGAGAATGGCTTGAACCCAGGAGGCAGAGGTTGCAGCGAGACAAGATCACGCCACTGCACTCCAGCTTGGGCAACAGGGCAAGACTCTATCTCAAATAATAATAATAATAATAATAATAATAATAATAACTACTTTTTTTTTTTTTGAAACGGAGTCTCGCCCTGTAACCCAGGCTGGAGTGCAGTGGCACAATCTCGGCTTGCCGCAGCCTCTGCCTGCCAGGTTCAAGTGATTCTCCTGCCTCAGCCTCCCGAGCAGCTGGGATTACAGGCGCCCGCCGTCACACCCAGCTAATTTTCATGTGTTTTGTAGAGACGGGGCTTCTCTATCTTGGCCAGGCTGGTTTCGAACTCCTGACCTCAGGTGATCCGCCCGACTCGGCCTCCCAAAGTGCTAGGATTACAGGCGTGAGCCACCGTGCCCAGCCATAACAACTAGATTTATGAGGTATTTACTATGTGCCAGGCACACAGTAAGTACTTTTTAATCATTATTGCACTTAACTTCTTAACAGTAATACTTAGGCAATATTATTAGCCTCAAGTACAGTTGAAGAAACTACAGCTTAGATGAATTAGGGGCTGTGCAGGGGCTCACACCTATAATCCCAACACTTTGGGAGGCCAGGGTTGGAGGATTGCTTGAGGCCAGGAGTTCGAGATCAGTCTAGGCAACATAGTGAGACCTCATCTCTACAAAAAAAAATTAAAATTTTTAAAAAATCAGCCAATCTGGCACTAGCTTTGGAGTCTAGGAAAAAAAAACAATAGCCAAGCATGGTGGCACCTGCCTGTGGTCCCAGCTACTTGAGAGACTGAGGTGGGAGGATCACTGGAGCCTGGGAGGTCTAGGTTGCAGTGAGCCATGATCGCACTACCACACTTCATCACTTTGTGACAGAGCAAGACCCTGTCTCAAAAAAGAAAAAAAAGGCCAGGCACAGTGGCTCACTTGTTGTCAAGGAATGCCTTAACAACCATCCACCAGGTCCACTTTTACAATTTCAATCTTCTTCCCTCTGGCCCTTGTTTCTTGGCATGTCTGCACAGCAACCCCAATGCATAGGGGTAATGTAATCCCAGCGCTTTGGGAGGCTGAGGGAGGAGGATCACTTGAGCCCAGGAGTTTGAGACCAGCCTGGGTAACGGTGAGACCCCATCTCTATTGAAAAAAAAAGAAGGCCGGGTGCAGTGGCTCATGCCTGTAATCCCAGCACTTTGGGAGGCCGAGGCAGGTGGATCACCTGAGGTAGGGAGTTCGAGACCAGCCCATGACCAACATGGGGAAACCATGTCTATACTAAAAATACAAATATCAGCCGGGTGTGGTCACGGGCACCTGTAATCCCAGCTACTTGGGAGGCTGAGTAACAAGAATCGCTTGAACCCAGGAGGCGGACGTTGCAGTGAGCCAAGATCGCACCACTGTACTCCTGCCTGGGTGACAAGAGTGAGACTCCATCTCAAAAAAAAAAAAAAGGCCAGGCACGGTGGCTCACGCCTGTAATCCCAGCACTTTGGGAGGCAGAGGCAGGCAGATCATGAGGTCAGGAGATTGAGACCATCCTGGCTGACATGGTGAAACCCCGTCTCTACTGAAACTACAAAAAAATTAGCTGGGTGTGGTGGCGGGTGCCTGTAGTCCCAGCTACCTACTCAGGAGGCTGAGGCAGGAGAATGGCGTGAACCCGGGAGGCAGAGCTTGCAGTGAGCTGAGATCGCACTACTGCACTCCAGCCTGGGCAACAGAGCGAGACTCCATCTCAAAAAAAAAAAAAAAAGAAAAAAAAAGAAAAGTTAGGTGATTTGCCTAACATCGCAGCTTAAACTAGGTCTGTCTGATGCCACTGTCCTCTACTATGTACTGCTTTCAGGAAAGCACTCTCAGGAAAGCACTTTGGAAATGATGTGAATGAGTAATATTAATATCTGTCCCAAGACCTCAGGGAAAGGCTGTCCTGACTACTTCTGATAATAGCCCTGGGACATTCAGGGAGAGACCCACTGATCTGGCCTCCCATGACCCTCTCCAACCCTATTCTCTTACCAGCTGGAATGAGCCTAGTGACCCTGATCCAGCAAAGCCTCAGCTCACTCAGCCTTAACCCACTAATTCTCTCTTACTAGGGGAGGGAACCCTCAAGGCGTAGAGGGTTTTCCAAGAAACAGGCTCTGTACCACCTACTAGCTGACAGTCTTCTAAAACTGGTAAAGTCAGCCTGGCCCAACCCTCACTTGACAGAGGGACAGGGCAGAAGGGGAGATATAAGGAAGCAGGGGTATTGGGGGCACAGAAATTGCCAGGTTTGACTTGCTCCAAGACCCTCCAAAGCTGCTACTATAGGACAGGTTCTGAGCCGGCCAGCCAGCATTTGACTAACCTCAGTTTCCAAGACTTCCGGTGACTGGGAGCACTTTAGTGGGGAAGAAATTGAGAAATTGGGGCCACGCACAGTGGCTCACGCCTATAATCCCAACACTTTGGGAGGCCGAGGCAGGTGGATCAGTTGAGGCCAGGAGTTCGAGACCAGCCTGGCCAACATGGCGAAACCATATCTCTACTAAAAATACAGAAAATTAGCCGGGCGTGGTGGTGGGCGCCTGTAGTACCAGCTACTCTGGAGGCTGAGGCAGGAGAATCACTTGAACCTGGGAGGCAGAGGTTTCAGAGAGCCGAGATCGCGCCACTGCACTTCAGCCTGGGCAACAGAGCAAGACTCCGTCTCAAAAAAAAAAAAAAAAAGAAAGAAAGAAAAAGAAAGAGAGAAGTCATAAGAGAGACTGCAAATAAGTTGCAGCCTTAGTTCCACAATAAATTCGCTGTATGACTCCAGGCAAGTCACCTACCCTTCATCAGCTCAGCTGCCACAACAAAATGCCATAGATTCGGTGGCTTAAACACAGATATTTATTTTCTGACAGTTCTGGAGGCTGGAGTCAGATATCAGGCATGGCCAGGTTCTGGTGAGGGTGCTCTTCCTGGCTGGCAGATGGTCACCTTCTTGCTGTGTCCTTACATGGTGGGGAGACAGCAAGCTTTCTGGTTTTTTGTTTTTTTTTTTTTTTTGAGACATAGTCTTCCTCTGTCGCCCAGGCTGAGTGCAGTGGCGTGATCTCGGCTCACTGCAACCTCTACCTCCCGGGTTCAAGCGATTCTCCTGCCTCAGTTTCCCGAGTAGCTGGGATTACAGGCACGTACCACCAGGCCCGGCTGATTTTTGTATTTTTAGTAGAGAGGGGTTTTTGCCATGTTGGCTAGGCTGGTCTCAAACTCCCAACCTCAAGTGATCCACTTGCCTGGACCTCCCAAAGTGCTGGGATTCCAGACATGAGCCACTGCACCCAGCTGATGTCTCTTCTTTTTGAGACATAGTCTTGCTCTGTCGCCCAGGCTGGAGTGCAGTGGCGCAATCTCCCCTCACTGCAACCTCCATCTCCCGGGTTCTAGCTAGTCTCATGCCTCAGCCTCCCAAGTAGCTAGGATTATAGGCTCCCACCACCACGCCTGGCTAATTTTTTTTTTTTTTTTTTTCGAGACAGAGTCTCGTTCTGTCGCCCAGGCTGGAGTGCAGTGGCATGATCTCGGCTCACTGCAAGCTCCGCCTCCCAGGTTCATGCCATTCTCCTGCCTCAGCCTCCCAAGTAGCTGGGACTACAGGCGCCCCCCACCATGCCCAGCTAATTTTTTTGTATTTTTAGAGATGGGGTTTCACCGTGTTAGCCAGGATGGTCTCGATCTCCTGACCTCGTGATCCACCAGCCTTGGCCTCCCAAAGTGCTGGGATCACAGGCATGAGCCACCACGCCTGGCCAATTTTTTGTATTTTTAGTAGAGACAAGGTTTTACCATGTTGGCTAGGCTGGCCTCAAACTCCTGACCTCAGGTAATCCACCCGCCTCCGCCTCCCAAAGTACTGGGATTACAGCCATGAGCCACCGCGCCTGGCCTTGGTGTCTCTTCTTATAAGGGTACTAATACTGTCATGAGGGCCCCACCCTCATAATCTCATCTTATCCTAATTACTTCCCTGATTAATTACTCCATTTCCAAATGCCATTACCTTAGAGGTTAGAGCTTCAATATAAGAAAGGAAGAAGGGTCAAATGATGTGGAGAATGCAAAGGGTTCTGCAGATTACAAAGCCCCATACTACACTAAGTATGATTTTTATTTTAAATCTGCTAGCAACCAACCAGAAAGAATCCTCAACCTCAAGGTAAAAGCCTCCCTGGAAGTGGGGACACAGTGGTCCCACCTTTCTTCATCCATCACACATTTATTGGGCACTGGGGATCCTAGCATGAATGAGTCCAGTGGCTCTATAATAACAGCCATCATTATGATCCCACACTTGAGTGATGGCAAGAAAAAGTTTAAAAAAAAAAAAAAAAAAGCTGGGCCGGGCAAGGTGACTCACGCCTGTAATCTCAACACTTTGGGAGGGTGAGGCAGATGGATCACAAGGTCAGGAGTTCGAGACCAGCCTGGCCAAGATGGTGAAACCCTGTCTCTACTGAAAATACAAAAATTAGCCGGGTGCAGTGGTGGGTGCCTGTAATCCCAGCTACTCAGGAGGCTGAGGCAGGAGAATCGCTTGAACCCGGGAGGTGGAGGTTGCAGTGAGCCAAGATCACACCACTGCACTCCAGCCTGGGCAACAGAGTGAGACTCTGTCTCAAAAAACAAACAAACAACAACAAAAAAAAACTGGACTTTTGAGGCAGGCCGACCTTGGTTCAAATCAGAACTTCACCACTGAGATGCTATGCGAGTCCAGGCAATTCACTTCCCCTCCCTTCCTTTTCTATAAAGTGGAGCTAATATGTGCCAACCATTACACCAAGTGTTTTATATACAATATGTCACTGAACCTTCACAACACCCCCTTGAGGAAGATATGACTATAATTTCCATTGTACAGATGAAGAAATAGAGTCTCAGGCCAGGCATGGTGGCTCATGCCTGTAATCCCAGCACTTTGGGAGGCTGAGGTGGGCAGATCACCTGAAGATCAGGAGTTCAAGACCAGCCTGGCCAGTGAAACCTTGTCTCTACTAAAAATATAAAAATTAGCCGGGTGTGGCAGTGGGCCCCTCTAGTCCCAGCTACTCAAGAGGCTGAGGCAGGAGAATCGCTTGAACCCAGGAGGCGGAGGTTGCAGTGAGCTGAGATCACACCACTGCACTCCAGCCTGGGCAGCAGAGTGAGACCTTAGCTCAAAAAAAAAAAAAAAAAAAGAAAGAAAGAAAGAAAGAGAAAGAAAAAGAAAAGAAAAGAAAAAGAAATAGAATCTCAGATAAGTGAAAAACTTGTCCAAGATCACCCAGCTAGTAAGTATCAGAGTTAGAATTCAAACCCACATCTGCCTGGCCCTGTTGCTAGTATTCTTTTTACAGATTGCCTACATTTCCATGATGGTCATTATCATAATGCCAGCAAAGATGTGCAGAGTACCAGCTAAGTGCCTAAGTACTTTAACTGCATTCTCTTATTTAATTCTCACAACAACCCTGTAGAGTGGGTACTATTTTAGCCCCATTTTATTGCTTTGGGAACTGACGTCAGAGAGGTGAAGTGATTTGCCCAGTGTCACACAGCTAGGAAGGGGTATGGTTGGGAAGCCAGCTGTGTGTGAGTCCAGAACCCAACTCCTTGCTCAAGACACTATCTTGCCTCTCTTCCCTAGTGAGGTCAAGTAGGCATCTTTATCTCTGTTTGACAGGTGAGAAAGCTGAGGCCCAACAAGAGGCAGTGACATGCCTAAGAACACACAGCAAATCAGTAGCTACACAGCCACTTAAGCTCAGGCTCCTGAGTCTCAAACCCAGGATAATTTCCTCCACTTATAATCTTGAGCATCAGAAAATGCCCCTGTCCACTGGATATTTGGAAACCCTACACCTAGCTCCCCTGAAGGTGTGAGGAACCCCCTCTGTACCAGGCCAGGCATAGAGACCCAGGGGTGTTGTGGGAAAACATTGCAGGATACTGTCCGGGGAAAATAGCAGTTGAGCTGGTGACCCATGTGCCCCTAGCTTTGGGCACCTCTGTCTTGGTCTCCCTAAATCATGGACCCCAAGCTGGGAAGGGGAAAGTTCCAGAGGAAGCTGCTCCAAGCCTGGCTCCCAGTGTCTAGCACAGCTCTCTGCTATGATTTCTGCTGAAAAACAAAAAGCTCAATCCTCTAGGCCTAAGTGCTAATTACCAATAATGACATAATAACCATTGCGGACCCAACAGCCAAACAGCCCCAACTAGAAATTCTGCAAAGCTCAGGCTCCGGAACAAAAGATTTGGGCACTCCAATTGAAACTGATGCCCTGGCAGAAAATATCAGAAGCAATCAGAAGCAAAAGAGCCTCAGGGTTGACCCAGCTAAAGTATGATCTGACAAATGGAAAGGATGATGACCACTCACTTTTTCTCTCATTCACACATTTATTGAGATTCTACTGTGTGCTCAAAATATTCCTAGATCCAGAGAGAATAGGCTTCATATAGTCATCAGTTTACACCCCAAATATTTACTGAGCACTTCCTATGCACCACGCACTGTTCTAGGTACAAGGGATATAACGCTGAATAATATAGACAAAAATCACCATCATCATAGAGCTTACATTCCAATGGGGGGAGAGACAATAAACAAATAATAAAATACAGTATGTCAAAGAGTCATAAGTGCTATGGATAAAAATAAGCAGACAGTGCTAAGGTTAGAGGACAGAAAGGTGTTACAATTTTAAGTAAGAAGTCAGGAGGCTGGGTGCGGTGGCTCACACCTGTAATTCCAGTACTTTGGGAGGCTGAGGTGGGTGGATCACCAGAGGTCAGGAGTTCGAGACCAGCCTGGTCAACATGGCGAAACCCTGTCTCTACTAAAAATACAAAAATTAGATGGGTGTGGTGGCAGGTGCCTGTAATCCCAGCTACTCAGGAGGCTGAGACAGGAGAATCCCTTGAACCTGGGAGGCGGAGATTGCAGTGAGCCAAGATCGCACCACTGCACTCCAGCCTGGGCAACAGAGCAAGGCTCCATCTCAAAATAATAATAATAATAATATAAAAATAGGCCGAGTGCAGTGGCTCATGCCTGTAATCCCAACACTTTGGGAGGCTGAGGCTCGCGGATCATGAGGTCAAGAGATCGAGACCACCCTGGCCAACATGGTGAAACCCTGTCTCTACTAAAAATACAAAAATTAGCTGGACATGGTGGCGCACGCCTGTAGTCCCAGCTACTCAGGAGGCTGAGGCAGGAGAATCACTTGAACCCAGGAGGTGGAGGTTGTAGTGAGCCGAGATCATGCCACTGCACTCCAGCCTGGCGACAGAGCAAGACTCTGTCTCAAAAAGTAAATAAATAGCCGGGTGCAGTGGCTCACGCCTGTAATCCCAGCACTTTGGGAGGCCAAGGCAGGCGGATCACAAGGTCAGCAGATCGAGACTATCCTGGCTAACACAGTGAAACCCCATCTCTACTAAAAATACAAAAAATTAGCCGGGCTTGGTGGCAGGCGCCTATAATCCCAGCTACTCGGGAGGCTGAGGCAGGAGAATGGCATGAACCCAGGAGGCGGAGTTTGCAGTGAGCTGAGATCTCGCCACTGCACTCCAGCCTGGGTAACAGAGCGAGATTCCGTCTCAAAATAAATAAATAAATAAAAAGATAGGAAAGGTCTTATTGAGAAGGTGACATTTAAACAAAAAATTTAAAGAGATGAGAGAACAAGCTACAAAAGTGTTTGGGGGTAGAGTGTTCTGGGCCAAAGGACTAGCAAGTGCAAAGTCCCTGGGGTGGAAGTGTGCTTGACGGACTTGCCTGGGATCATGCCTCTAGTCATTAACAGCTGAGGGGCCTAGTGGGAAAGGAATCAGACACAGACAGACTAGTGCACTTAAACTCTCTTTAGCCTCAGGACAGCCCGGGAGGTAACATTTTGCCCGCTATTCTCACCATTTTACAAACAAAGGCATGAGACCAAGAGAAGAGAAGTAAATGATCCAGCCAGGCACAGTGGCTCATGCCTGTAATCCCAGCACTTTGGGAGGCTGAGAGGGGCAGATCACTTGAGGTCAGGAGTTCAAGACCAGCCTGGCCAACATGGTGAAACCCCATCTCTACTAAAAATGCAAAAATTAGCCTAGCATGGTGGTGCATGCTTGTATCCCCAGCTACTTGGGAGGCTGAGGTAGGAGGTTTGCTTGAACCTGGGAGGCAGAGGTTGCAGTAACCCGAGGTCATGCCACTGCACTCCAGCCTGGGTGATAGAAGGAGACTCCATCTCAAAAAAAAAAAAAAAGAAGAAGTAAATGATCCCACATCACACAGCTAGAATAGGCAGCTCTGTCTGACTCCACTTTTCTGCTGCTAGTCTCTGGCCTATCTGTGGAAACTCTAAATATTTATTGAATGAATGAATAACTCAATCAATCCTGTACATTTCTCAAGTCCTTCCTTCTCAATGAGCTCTTTTATGACTTCTTATTATCTCTACCGATCATAGAATAACGATGACAAAAACAACAATAATAATTCCAACATGTCTGTCAGCTACGGACTGAGTACTTCATACAAATTATTTAATTTAGCCCTTAAGTAATCCTATGAGAAGATGCTAATATTTTCCCCATGTTATAGGGGAAAAAACTGAAGCTCACTTAGGTAAAACAACTTGCTAGAGGTCTCACAGCTGGTAAGGGGTGAAGCTGGGATTTAAACCAAAGTCTCTCTGCTCACAAATCCCTACTTTTAATCCTGTAGTATTAGTAGAAACCTCTGACCTCAATCCATCTCCTTCCTTTTTTAAATCAGAAAATGAAGGCTCAGGAAGGGTAGGTAATTTGCCCAAGATCTCACAGTGTGGAGAGCTAGGAGGGCTGGTGTTCCTTCCACTCTACCATTTTTGGGGCTGTGAACCAGGTTTTCTCTTTTAGGCCTATTTCCCAGCATCTGTGGAAGTCTTCAAGTCATCCTAGCTCCCGAGGATGGTTCCAAGGAGTTCACAGTCCATCACTTTCCCCCCAGCCTAAGCCTGGATGGCATGGGGCCCTTCCTACTCTGCTTTTCTTGAGTGCCTGCAGTGGCATCATCGGAGGCTGCAGAAGGGAAACTGTCTTGGGTGGGGCTAGAATGTCCCAGGAAAGGGGGAAGAGGGGAGGGAAGCATAACAGATGCTGAGCCTCCTGCTTTAAAACTGGCTTATCAGGTGTCATTTGTTCAATAGAAATCATAGCAGATATTCCAAGTCCCTAGATCAGGAAGGGGAAGGGCAGAAGAAGTTTTTAAGAGGCAGCAGCTCTAACAGTAGCTTCCTGCCACTGAGGACTCACTAGGTGCTTTCTGTACATTATTGCCGATCCTTATGGTAAAATCAGTGCCACTCTACAGTGCAGAAAACTGAGGCTCAGAGAGGTAAAGTGACAGCCAAGGCCACTGCACCACATGCATCTATGAGACAGTGCACAGAGGGTCTGGAGACCTGGGCTTCTACTGTGTGATCTTGCACTGACAGACACTTGCTTTGATCTGAGGTCCGTGTCTGTTCCATAAGGGACTTGGTAGCTAGCGTCTGTTGCATGATCCAGAAGGCTGAGGGATCCAGCTCTACCCTGACCACTGGACCTCCAGAAATACTGAACATCACACTCTTCTTGCAAGCACCAGAAAAAAAGGGCTTCCTTATCCACTCCCAGAAGAAAAAAAAAATAAAGCTATCTATTTTCTAAATATGTGTCCTGTTTCAAGGCTGCTGCTGGCTTTGGCCTCCAGCCAGGGCAGGGCATCTAGTGCAGGGGGTGGGAGAGTGCCCAGGCCTCAGGACTGAGAATCCTGGGGCCCAAGGCCAAGGTGGGCAAGGGGCAGGAGGGGAGCCAGCTTGGCAGTGGGCCAGCACCCCTCTGAAGACTTGGGCTTGTTTCTTAATCTTTTCCTTCCTTTCTTGGCTAGAATGGGCTGCCAGGAGAGGTAAAGGGGAAGCAGTGGGTGGGGCCAAGGAGATTGAGGAGTCTAAATAATGATGGCTTAATTAGCTCCTGTTTATGGGTGCCCAATACATACAGACACTGGGCCAGGCCATTTGTGAAGATTATCTCATTGAAGCCTCCGCCCTTCTCTGGGAGGAAAGCCTGCTGTTCCCACTTCACTGAGGTGGAAACTGAGATAGACAGGGTATGTGAGTGACTGGAGGCCACATGGCTTTTCAGTGGCAGGGCTGGCAGGGCAGCCAGGTTATTGACTCCTGAGAGAGGCAGCCACTTGATCTGGCTGGGGTGGTGGCGATGAGGGGAGAAGGTGGGAACTCAAGGGGAGGAGCAGCATGGGAAGGCCCTGGTTGTCTCTCTGAGCAGAACAGGCAGTTGTGAGGGTGCAGGAAGGAGAGGGGAGCCAGTGACATCCCCAAAGGTCTGCCTGACATGGGCCCTACTTCCCTGACCAGCCTCATCTCCTGTCACTGCCAGCCTTTCCCTTTGTGCTCCAGCCACACCAACAACAGTGCTCATCTATCCTGAGCACAGTATGCAGGCTTGAGCCTTTGCACATGCCATTCCCTGTACCTGGAAAGTTGTTCCTGCCATTGCCTACCTAGAGAGCTCTTACGCATCCTTCAAAGCCCAACTTAGCTCTTTTCCCCTTGATGCCCCTGAGTTAACCACCTGCTCCCCTGGGCTCACTCTGCACATGGCAGTTCGTCCTTAAGGAGCAGGAACACTGAGTGAGTCACCTTTGTGCCCCCAGAACCTAGCCCGTCAGCTCTCAATAAATGTTTACTGTCTGTAGTTGTATTTTATCACTGAATCTTCGAGGCAAGCAAAACAGGTTTTCTTATTCTCACTTTCAAGGCAAGGAAAAGGAGGGCAAGAGAGAGGGAGTGATGGGAGTGCCTTCTTTCTTTCCTTCCTTTCCTTCCCTTCCTTTCTTCCCTTCCCTCCTGTCCCCTCCCCTCCCCTCCCCTCCTCTCCCCTCCTCTCCCCTCCCCTCCCCTTCCCTTCCCTTCCCTTCCCTCCCCATCCCTTCCGTTCCTACCTTCCTACCTACCTACCTACCTACCTACAGGGGTTTCACTTTGTCACCCAGGCTGGAGTATAATGGTGCAATCACAGCTCACTGCAGCCTTAACCTCCTGGGCTCAAGGGATCCTCCCACCTCAGCCTCCCAAGTAGCTGGAATGACAGGCACATGCACAATGCCCAGCTGATTTTTGTATTTTTTTTTGTAGAGATGGGGTTGCTTCATGTTCCCTAGGCTTGTGTTGAACTCCTGGGCACAAGTGATCCTCCTGCCTCAGCCTCCTAAAATGTTGGGATTACGGGTGTGAGCCACCAGGCCTGGTGATTCCTGAGGTGGCACAGACACTCAGTAACACTGGTAGGTCTAGAACCCAGGGCTTTTCTGCACCACACAGCTCCTGCCTGGCCCCCACCCCAAAGAGGTCTCATCCCGACCAGACCTACCAGGGTCACCACAAGGGACCCCTGAGATAGGAGTGGGTACCCTGGGCCCTGGTGGCCACAGGCCTTGCCCCAGTGTCCAGCTCAGACATAGCTGCTGCCTGGGAAACTGAGGGGAAAGGTAGTGAGAGCAGCTGAATGGCTTTTACCCTCAACCCAGCTCTGCCTCCTCCTCCCAGATATGTCCCTCAGCCAGAGACCCCAGTGGGCCCCATTGGCCCCAGGCCCCAAGATCTCCCTCTGGCCCTCTCCTCTCCTCTCTGGCCACTGCAGTTCATTATCACGCCCTGCTGGCTCTGCCTCCTAAACAGACTTCACATCGCCCACTGCTCCTCATCCCATGGCACAGTCCCCAGCCCAAGATCTCGGCATCTCTCACCTGGACAGTTCCTCCTGCCCCTGTCCCTGCCCCTCCCTGCTTACTATCCAGTGACTCCCCATTGCCATAGGTCAAGTCCTCATTCATTGTCTTGAGCCTGTCTCTTCAGCTGCATTCCCCCAAGTGCAGGCAGTTGTGTACCTTGGCACATGCTGTTCCTTCCACTAGGAATGTCTTTTTTCCTGCCCTTTGCATAAGAACACCTATTCAATAAAGGTGGAGTTGGTGATTTCTGCATCTTCTTCCCAACTAGACTCCGAGCTCCCGGTGGGGAAGGTGGGGAAGGACTACACAGATTCATCTCTGGGCCCCATGCCCAGCACAGGGCCTGACACAGAGGAAAAGCAGATGACTAGAAAAGGGAGGTACATTCTTACTTCCATGAGGCCACCTCCCTCCCTTCACATGCCTTCAGGAGTCTGTCAGACTAGGCTGCTATCCACCACCTGTCCCCAGAAGTTCCCTCCCAGACCTGGTCTCTTTTGTCTCAAGAGGGACATCTTTATAATCCCCAAATAATATTCATAATTATAATAATAACAATAACCATTGCTACTATTTGTTGAATGCTCACCATGTGCCTCACTATTTAATCCTCACAAGAAGCCTAAGAGGTAGGTAGGTTCTTTTATTTTCCCCATTTTACAGGTAAGAAAACTGAGGCTCCAAGAGGTTAGATATCTTGCCTAAGGTCACACAACTGGTAAACAATAGATGCAAGATGCAAAGTCAGGCCTGTCTGACCCTCAAGCGCCAAGCTGTCCAGCCTTCTCCTGTTTTCTATTATCTTTTCTCTTTAAAACTCTTACAGCAGCAGGCCTGGGTGGGGGTGCAGTGTGTGTGCATGAATTTATTTATCCGACAAACACGTCAGTAGCTCCCACCAGCCGTGTACTGGTCATGGGAGATGGATAAAGAGAATTCAGATGTACACTCTACCTCCTTGGGAGAAATATGAGAGTTTCACACTAAGAATTTGGGCCTTAGGGCCGGGCGTGGTGGCTCACACCTATAATCCCAGCACTTTGAGAGGCTGAGGCAGGTTGATCACCTGAGGTCAGGAGTTCGAGACCAGCCTGACAAATACAGTGAAACCCCATCTACTAAAAATACAAATATTAGCCAAGAATGGTGGTGCACGCCTGTAGTCCCAGCTACTTGGGAGGTTGAGACAGGAGAATTGCTTGAACCCAGGAGGTGGAGGTTGCAGTGAGCCGAGATGGCACCACTGCACTCCAGCCTGGGTGACAGAGTGAGACTCCATCCAAAAATAATAATAATAATAATTTGGGCCCTGGAGTGAGCAGGCTTGGGTCTGAGCCCCAGCTGTACCCCTAAAGAACTGTGGGATTCTGGGTGACTCACTTGACTTACCCAGTGCCGTGAAGCGGGTATAATAATGCCTGCTTCAGAGGGTCTCCTAGGTCACTGGGAGGAATGCATGAGATAATGTGTCTAAAGTAGCACATAACCAGCCCAGCCCATAAGAAATAGCCAATAAATGGCAATAATACACATGATGACTAGCGAGTCCCAGGCTCCCTGGGCCACAGTGGGATGTAATTCTTCAGGGCCCTCCCTAGAGTCACCTCAGCCAGAGCCAAATAGCATTATGGATAATAATGCCTAATCCACCTATTTTCTAATTAAACAATTCTTCAAGGGAGTTGTCTTTTAATAACCCTACTTTACAGGTAAGGCAACCGAGGCAGAGAAGGGGTTACAGAACCAAGTCACACAGCGAGAGTGGCTGAGCTGGAACCTCCACTCAGCTCCTCCCACACCAGGCAGAGCCCAGCCCTTATCCCAGGGCCCTGGCCAGTCTGCTTGGAAGTTCAGGGGCTCCTTGGATTCCAGTCCCAGCTGGGTGAGCAGTTAAAAGTAGGAGAAAAGAGCCAGAAAGAGGAACACATAGTCCCCTCCCAGAATCCCAGAATGAGCCCAGGGCTGGGAAGTTACCAAATGGGGCCCTGTGTGGGCTCTTCTCATCAACTCCTTCCCACACCTATGCGGGGAAAGTGTTGTGATATGTATATCACAGATGAGGTCTCCAAGACTCAGGGAAGAGCATGCCTTGTCCAGGGTCACACCTGGACAAGGAAAAGTGGCAGTACTAGAAGGCAGAGTCCCTCCCCATCCCTCCCATTTCTGCCCCAGATCTTCCCAGCTGCCTCTCTCTTCTGATGAAAACTAGAGGCTCTGTCACTCCCTCTCCAGGAAGTCCAGTTGCCAGGCCCCTCTCTGTGCTGATTGATACATGCTTGGTACTTGGCCCCTTACTAAGTTCAGAAGACCCAGAGCTCACTTTACCAGAGCCCTGATCCCCAAGAAAGTCACAGTCTATTGAGCAAATAGGGGATTCACATTCACTGAGCCCCTATCATGCTGGGCCCTTTATATCCATTAGCCATTTAATCCAATACAAAGCACATTGATAGGTATACCATAAACAGTCAATAAATATCTTCATTCCTTTGGAAACATTCAGTGAGCACCTACTACGTGCTACTATACCCTAGGCGCTGGAGATACAGCACCTGGTGAACAGATGAACAAAAATCCCTGCCCTTGTGGGGCTTACATGAATAAAAGAACAAATATACTTGTGTCCCATAAGTATTCATATTCTTATTTTGCAGATGTGAAACTGAGATGCAAAGAATCACCCACCTGTATGCAACAGAAAAAGGATTCTATTCCAGCCCAGTCTGCCCCAAAGACCTTTGCTTTTGTATCATGTGACCAAAAAATCAGCACCCAGTGTGTTTAATTGGTAGGCCCTGCTTATGGTAGGATCCTAAAATCACAGAGTGCCCTCTCTCAACATTTCCACCCCTACCCCCGGGCCTCTCTTTACGCCTCCCAGTGGCCTCAGAGCCACAGGACATGCATTAAAATCAGCTCATGTGGCAGTCATTAAGTCAAACCATTACTCACCCAGAAGCAGCCGTCGGGGGGTCACGCAGCCAGTCCAAGAGAGGCCGTGGAGCCATCACCGCAGTGGCACATGGAAGCAAAGGACAGCAGTGAGACACACAGCACAGCCAAAGAAAAAGCCCTTTGGGGCCCCTTCTTCAGCCAGGGCCTGAACCAGGAGGGAACCCTGCCCTCCCTCTGCCTCTGGGGTCTTGCTGGGGCAGACGCCCTAGTCAGCAATAATCTGATAATCCACCCTCAGCTCATCAGGCCTCCAGGGCCCAGCCCACTAGAGGCAGCAGCGTCCCTGTGAACAAACATTAACTGAGCACCTGCTGTGTGCCAGGTGTTGGGGATACAGCCTGAAGAAGACAGACATGGCCCCTGTACTTATGGAGCTTACAATGCAGTGAGGAGACAATCATGTAAATAACTACTGAATTACAACTGTGATGATTGTGTCAAGGAGGAGACTTTAAGAACCTGGGCCAGCCGGGCACGGTGCCTCACACCTATAATCCCAGCACTTTGGGAGGCTGAGGTGGGAGTTTTGCTTGAGCTCAGGAGTTCAAGACCAGCCTAGGCAACATGGGGAAACCCCATCTCTACAAAAAATACGAAAATTAGGTGGGTGTGGTGGAGTCCCACCTACTCAGGAGGCTTAGGTAGGAGGCTCCCTTGAGCCCAGGAGGTCAAGGCTGAAGTGAGCCGTGATCACCCCATTGTATTCTAACCTGGGCGACAGAGTGAGACCCTATCTCAGAATAAAAGAACCTGACACTTGTAATCCCAGCACTTTGGGAGGCCGAGGCAGGCAAATCACTTGAAGCCAGGAGTTTGAGACCAGCCTGGCCAACATGGTGAAACTCCGTCTCTCCAAAAATACAAAATTAGCCTGGCATGGTGGTGGGTGCCTATAATCCCAGCTACTCAGGAGGCTAAGGCACAAGAATTGCTTGAACCTGGGAGGCAGAGGTTGCAGTGAGCCAAGATCGCACCACTACACTCCAGCCTGGACAACAGAGTAAGATTCTGTCTCAAAAAAAAAAGAACCTGGGAAAATCCTGACTTCACTATTTATGGCTCTACCTTTTGTGACATTGGGGCCATTTGTTTTGTTTTGTTTTGTTTATTTGTTTGTTTGTTTGAGACAGAGTTTCCCTCTTGTTGCCCAGGCTGGAGTGCAACGGCGCAACCTCCGCCTCCTTGGTTCAAGCGATTCTCCTGTCTCAGCCTCCCAAGTAGCTGGGATTATACGCGCATGCCACCGTGTATTTTTGTATTTTTAGTAGAGATGGGGTTTCATCATATTAGTCAGGCTGGTCTCAAACTCCTGACCTCAGGTGATCTGCCCACCTCGGCCTCCCAAAGTGCTGGGATTATAGGCTTGAGCCACCACGCCTGGCCTCGTTTTTACTTGTCTATGCCTCATTTATTCATCTGCAAACTGGAGATAGTATTAGTATCCACCTCACAGGGTTGATGTGAGGATTAACATGGGTCAATACATGTAACACGTCTGGAAGGATGCTTGGCACACAGTAAACCATTCAGAAGCGTTTGCTACTATCATTACAGGGGCTGTCGGCATGGGTTTTGGAGGCACCCAGCATGGGTGAGGGGTACCACCTACCTGACAAAGTTGCTGTAGGGGGTTAATGATACAATGAGAGGTGAAGTTGAGTACAATGCCTGGTACCGGCAACTGTGCAATAAATGGTGGTGTTATTCTTTTTTTTTTTTTTTTTTTTTTTTTTTGAGATGGAGTCTTGTTCTTATTGCCCAGGCTGGAGTGCAGTGGCACGATCTTGGCTCACTGCAACCTCCGCCTCCTCGGTTCAAGTGATTCTCCTGCCTCAGCATCCCGAGTAGCTGGGATTATAGACGCCTGCCACCAACCATGCCCAGCTAATTTTTTGTATTTTTAGTAGAGACGGGGTTTCACCGTGTTAGCCAGGCTGTGTCGAACTCCTGATCTCAGGTGACCCGCCCACCTTGGCCTCCCAAAATGCTGGGATTACAGGTGTGAGCCACCATGCCCGGCCGGTGGCGTTATTCTTAGGGCTTCTCTCCAGCACAACTCCTGGATAAAGCATCTCAACAGAGGAGCTGTCAGAAATGCTCCCACCACCACAAACACAAACCCGGAACTGCAGCTTTGGACTGAAAAATGACCAGCAACCACATTCTCACCTGATTTTACAAATGCCTCATCTCCTTTAACCTTCACAACAACCCAGGAAGTGGACAAAGGAGAAATTGTTACTATTCCCACTTTAAAGATGAGGACAGTTAGGTGAAGGGACTCTCGTGTGTCCTCAGGGGTGCCACTTCACACCTCCAAGCCTAGTTAAGTGGCCAACCAGGATTCTAGCTCATATCTGCCTGGATTTTGTTCTCTGGGTTTTCCCTTGGTTTATTTCCCTTCAGTCTCTGGGGTACTGGCTGAACAGCCCCAGACAAGCCTTTGAACCTCTCCAACCTCAGTCTCTTCCTCTGAAATAGCTATCAAACAGCTGGCCCAAGATCCAAGATGTTCCTGACCCAAACTCTTCCTTCACAGACTCAGTCACTGTCACTCCAAGCCCTCCTCTAACCCTTTATCCTATTGCTGACCTCAGCCACTAACCCAGGGGTCAAGGAGTGTCTACACTCATTTAAGTCCATGCTTTACAGATGAGGCAACTGAGGTCCAAAGTTGGCCACATACCCAAGGTTGCCTTTCAGTGCCCAGTCTTGCACCTGGGCAGTAGCTGGGTGGGGCTGCCCCTCTGGGGAAACCCCTAGTGGGCCCTGGCTGACCTGGAGGTTGCTCCCTCTGCCCCTTTCTCTCTATGCTGGCCCCAGGGGCCACCCAACAGAGGCAGCACAGCTTGTTCCCCAGTTCCCCAGCCTCAAGATCCCAGAGCTCAGAGCTTGCTCCAGCAGGGGTCAAACAGTTCCACAGGTAAGGGCTGAGCAATGTGGGCACCTCAGTACCCGTGGGGTGGAGGCTCCCACTCTTAGTTAGGTCTGGGCTTTGGAGTTGAACCTAAGTTCAAATCCCAGCTCGGCCACTTCCCAGCTTTGTGACTTTGGTCAAGTCTGTTCAGCTCCCTAAACTCCTGCAAAACAACGATAATATTTCCCTCATGAGATTGTAAGGATTGAATGAGTTAATGCAGCATATTAAAGGCTTAGAACAGAATGCTGTGCATAGTAAGTGCTTAACAGGCAGTGGCTGTAATTATGATTAGAGAACACAGGCCAAGAACAGGACTTGTGGGCCCGTCATACTCAGCCTTCATCTTGCTCCATCCTATCCCCTCACATGGGGTGAGAGTAGGGGGTAGACTAAGTCCCAAACTAGGTCCCGAGGCTATAGTAATAGGCGCTGGAAGACTCATAGAGACTTTAGACTTATCTCCCCTACTCATTTCACAGAAAGGGAAACTGAAACCCAGGGAGCAAAGTGACTAGCCTGCAGACTATAAAGGAGTGGAATCCCACTCCCTTTAATAAATATCAGAATCAGCCAGGCACGGTGGCTCACGCCTGTAATCCCAGCACTTTGGGAGGCCGAGGTGGGCAGATCACCTGAGGTCAGGAGTTCGAGACCACCCTGGCCAACATGGCAAAATCCTATCTCTACTAAAAATAAAAAAATTAGCCAGGCATGGTGGCAGGAGCCTGTAATCCCAGTTACTCAGGAGGCTAAGGCAAGAGAATCGCTTGAATCCAGGAGGTGGAGGTTGCAGTGAGCTGAGATCATGCCACTGCACTCCAGCCTGGGCAACAGAGTGAGACTCTGTCTCAAAAAAACAAAATAAAATAAAATAAAATAAAAATAAAAATAAAATAAAATATCAGAATCTAAGGCCCTGGGAAAATTCTGAACTCCCCTATCCCCAGGAACTGTCATACAGGCCCATTCTGCAAACCCCTAACAAATCTCAGGACACCATAACTCTGTGGTGAGCCCTCTGTGAGTATCCTGTTCAGGTCTGTGGCTGGCAGACCTGTATATGGTGCACAGTACGTGCTCAAGAAAGGCTTAGAGAATAACCGAAGGAAGCTCGGTTTGGTTCCACACCTGGGCTCAGGATTCCTCTCCAGGAGTCCCTCCTTGCACCTCCCCTCCTCACTCCCACCACCTCAGCCTCTGTCTCACCCTGCAGCCTAGGTTCCATCAGCTGGGCCCAGCCCCAGCCAACAGAGGTCTGGACCTCCATGGGGCCTACACAGCGTCAGCATCTTCCTAGCCAGACGGATGTTCCTGCACAGCACGGCCAGCCAGTCTCCTGGCCATGGTCCATTCTGCAGAGAGGGTGCTGGCCCTGCCCTGACAGGGCTCTACCCGCACTCGTCTGGGGAGTAAGGCGGCCTGGGTGGGAGCTTCTGTTGGCACCTGGAGCCTACAGGAGGGAGGCCAGCCCTGGTCTAGGAGGTAGAGGGATGGGCCAATCAGGAGACAGCCAGTGTGGCCTCAATGAGTATCACCCATACACCCAGGCACTCCACCCATGCCCCATGTTGCTGAGACCTGGCAGGTGGTGCCTGGCTCTCCTATACATACAGCGGAAACCTCAGGGCTTCCCCACTCCATTCCCTTCTTAAAACACACTACTGGCCTGCTATCAGACCAGCTACCATTCTGGTCTGCATACACATTGCCTATTTGATGCTGCTTATGCCTGCAAGGTCCGGATTATTGACAAAGTACAAGCCTGGGACTCAGAGAGGTGAAGTGACTCATGCAGGATCACACAGCAGGAAAGTGGAAGGGTCAGGATTCAACCCAGTTCTGCTGTGTGCAGAGCCTACTGGGCACTGGATGTCCCCTTTCCTCCCTCCCTCTGCTCCCTTCAGCTTCTGGCTCCCTTTCTTCTCAAACCTCCTACCTCCTTGCGCAAAGTTTCTCCTGGCTTATAATTAATAATTCCCGGCCTGGCGCGGTGGCTCACGCCTGTAATCCCAGCACTCTGGGAGGCCGAGGTGGGTGGATCACGAGGTCAGGAGATCGAGACCATCCTGGCTAACACGGTGAAACCCCGTCTCTACTAAAAATACAAAAAATTAGCCGGGCGCGGTGGCGGGCGCCTGTAGTCCCAGCTACTCGGGAGGCTGAGGCAGGAGAATGGCGTGAATCCGGGAGGCGGAGCTTGCAGTGAGCCGAGATCGCGACACTGCACTCTAGCCTGGGCGACAGAGCGAGACTCCGTCTCAAAAGAAAAAAAAAGAAGAAATAATATTCCCACCTCACACCTGCTTTAACGCCTTATTTACAGTTATTTCCGAAGTGTCTGTCTGACACCCCGGAGAGCCTTCAAGGCAGGGAGTGTTCCCAGTAGGTGCTCCTTAGACTTGCGGGTCTGTCATTCTATCTCCACCCTCCTCCCCAACATGCAGAAGTCCCTTGAGCCTCCTCCTGCAGATCCCTTCCCCACCCAGCCTCTTGCCAAGACCATCCTCCAGGCCTGAAACTGGGTGGAGGTAGGGAGCTTGCTGAAGCTCCGGGGCGCGTGCCAGGGCTCTGGCCCCTCCCCAGCCCCTCCCGCTCTCCTTCAATAGCTGAGGACCTGACCCTGACGAGACACTAGGCAGCTCTCACAGGGACTCCCAGTTGCCCTAAGCCCAGCCCCAGCCAGGTTCTGTCCAAGCCTCCTCCTTCTGGAGGAAAGGGCTCCAGAGGCGGAGAAGGGGTCGTCCGTTCCCGGACCCAGGAGCTAAGGGTCCTAGAATCATCTTCCCCAACCCTCCTCTCTCCTCCCCACTCCTGGAGCGAGCTCGGGCTCGGGTTGGTCTGGACAGGTCCCTGCCTCCAACTAGCTGGAGAGGAGGGGTCCTGTCCCACCCTGAAGAGGTGGGGCCTGCCGGGAAGTGTAGGTGAGGGCGAGACAATTCTTGAGGAAAGACAGAGGACAGAGACAGGAAGAGACAGCAAAACAGAGACGACAGATGACAGATACAGGGAACCCAGAGATGAGAGGGAACCGGAGCCTGAACCGGACAGAGAGACCCGGGAGACCCAGACAGAGGGAAGTCCCCTAGACCAAGCCTGGCAGGGAGGGTGTGGGGCTGGCGCGGCGGCCGGGGGGGCCACCCTGGCGGGCACAGCCGGCGCCCCAGCTGGCGGGTCGGTCCCTGGGTCCGGAAACTCAAAGTCAGTTACGTAAGGGCCGGAGCGGGGCGCGGGGCTCCAGGCCCCGGAGCCCCCTCCGGCTGCGAGCCGCCAGCCCGCTCCAGCGCTGCTGCGGGCCCGGCAGGAGCATGCGGGGCCGGGCAAGGCGGGGCTAGGGGGCGGCCGGGGGCTGCGCCGACCTGCAGGGACTCTCCCGCGGACACCGAATGCAGGACCCCCGCCCCAGACAGCCAGGACCGGCCGGACCCGGACGTGTCTAGCTCCGGATCCGAGCTCCCGGACCCCCTCTCCAGACTCCCACGCCCCTCCCTGCACCCTGAACTTTAAGATGCCCAGACTCCTTTGGACCCCAAGTTCGGATTCTGGAATTCGGGACCGCTGGACCCCTCAGCCCTGGACCCTTCGACCCCGGTCTCGCCTCTCCCGGGACGGTCCGAGCCCTTGGGGGTAGGTTCTTCTGTCCCTCACCCCGTCCCTCCCGGGGACCGAGGGTCGCCCCCCAGGTGGTCCAGGCTCACCTGGGCTGGGTGCGGCGGGGACCGGGCCGACCGCGTTCTGGCTCCGCGCCGCTCTCGCCCTTTAAGAGGTTCCTGCCACTTTGCCCCGCCGGGGCCTCCACCTGCACTGACAGGGCAACTCCATCGTGAGGCCCCGCCCCGCCCGCTAGGCCCTCTGATTGGCGCAGGCAACTGCCGATCAGCGGGGCGGGGAGGGGGAGGCCCGGGCAGAGGAGTGCCAGAGTCGCAGTTGGGAAGGGGCGGGGGCTGCAGGTGTAGCCTCGTCCGGCGGGGACACTGAGCCGGGGGCTGCTTTGATAGACCCCAGAGGTCAGGGGAGGGAAGGGCAGGGAGTTCCTGGATTGACTGGTGTGACGTCATATGACAAAAGTGTGAAGCAATTTGACACGTGGTACTGCTCCTAAGGGTAATAGGTAGAGGGGTTGGTCAGAGGGGATCTAGGGAAGTGACCCTGAGGAGACTCACCTGGATCGCCTGTCCTACCACTTCGTCCGGCGTGACCCTGAACAAGTCACTTCTCTGGATCTGAATTTCGTCAACCATAAATCTTACAATGTTTTCCTGAGAATTAGCGATGTAAGTTAAATGTCAAGCATAGGTCTGGTACACAGTAGGCGTTCCGTAAAAGCGAGTTCTGGATCCTGTCGTGCCCGCCTTGCCACTCTTCTCAGTGACTTTTCCGCTCCTGATGGTCCACTCCATCAACGCTTCCATGGTCACTGGCCGAAGTCTCATCCCCTCCCTCCCATTTCAGGCCTAAGCTGGCTTACATATGCCCATGTCAGGAAGCTCACCACCCGGCAGAATGGCCTCTTTCATTTTAAAACTAACCCTGACACTTCAAAAGCTCTTCGTCACAGAATCATAGGATCATAGAATATTCCAGGCCAGAGCACCGTGGAAAACTAACCCTTTCTTTGGACAAATATGGCAAACTGAGGCTCGCTGAGGACAAAGGCCTTCCTCTGAATGTAGTGATCTTCCTACTAAATGGGGTAACTCGACTTCCTGTGTTCCAATCCCCAACGCTGCCACTTCCTAATTGAGTTACTTTGGGTGAGCTACTAACTCTCTCCAAGCCAGTTTCCTCCTCTGCAAAGTGGGGTTAATAAAAGTATTTTCCTCAAGGGTTGTGGCAAGAATTGAATGAAAGAATCCATGTCAAGTGCTAAGAACAGTGCCAGTCCCAGGGTAAGCATGCAATAAGCATTAGCATTTATTATAATTATTGATGTTATTGTTATATTGATACATAACTGAATTAAAAGTCATACATTGACTGACTCTCCCCCCCTCCAAATTCACTGAGGACTTCTCTGAATCAGGTCCTGTTTGAGGCTTCAGGGCCCTGGTTCCTGCCTTCAAGGAGCCCATAGTCTAGCAGAGGAGGGTCAGACTGAGCCCTTTGACTGGGGAGATGTTTTCTGATGGAGGGAGGTGGGCTCCAAGGGACTAGAGAAATGTTGGATCCTTCGACCAGAAATCAGGACACTTGAGACCCTTTCAGTCTCTATCCCTGTGAATCCCCTGGGGAAGCCTGGCGCGCGAGCACACACACACACACACACACACACACACACAGAGACAACCAGGCTCCCAAGCACATTGATGTACCTTTCACTTGCCTATATCACACCTGCCCACCAGACAGTATTGCCCAGGGGTTATGAGGTAGGGATTTGGAGGCAGGTGAGTCTGGGTTTTGGGCTTTGGGGCAAGGCACCCGCCCCCAACCCCGGGGTAAAATGAGATTAATAATAGTGCTAACTTTATATAGAGCTGTTGTGATGGTTAAATGAGAGTATGTGAAAATATATTTGCAAATAGTAATTAATCTAGTAGTATTTTTTAACTCCTCTCACGTGTACTCTTGCACCCAGGAGAGTGCAGGCTGTGAAATTTTTGATTTGGCCTCTGCAAACAGTGGCTCCTCCCCCAACCCCATCCCCACCCCTGACTCAATCAAAGGGCTAGGGAGAGGAAAACCCCAGCAGTCAGGTGGATGGGGTGATTCTAAAGAGCTGCTGTGGGCCCTGCCCCCTCCCTGCTGGGGCAGCCACGTGGCTCTAGCTCTGTTGGGCTGAGCTGCCTGTGGGTGACTCAGCAGTGCCAGTGCCTGCCCCAGCCTGATAAGTGTGTGTGTGTGTGTGTGTGTGTGTGTGGTGGCTAGGGAGGGCTCTGCGTTTCTGAATTTGTGCGTGGGGAGTGCATTTGGGAATATGCTTGTGATCCTGTATCTCCTGTTTCTGTGCATTTGTGTATGTGTATGTGTAGGGGGGTGTGTTTTGGTGCCTGTGAGGGTGTGCCCCTGTTTGTGAGTTTATATAGAGGGTGTGAATCTGTGTCTGTCTGTGTCCTATAAACAGGTTGTCCCCTGGGCCTCAGGCCCTGGGACCTAGAGAGCTCTGCCCCGTCCCACGGCCCCTCCACCCAGGCACCTGTGTGTGTGTTTCTCGTTGAGGTGACTTGTGCACTTGTGTGGGTGAAGGCCTTGTGTGGCTTTGTCAGTCACTGAAGCGGGAAAGCTGTCACTCCCTGGACTGCAGGCCCCCTGCCCCATGGCCTCTGCCAGTGACATCATAATCTTCGCCTCCATCCCCAGACTGCAGGGAGCACTTTGCTACCTGAGATGCCCCCGTCAGCAGTGACCTCTTGAAGAAGCCACTCACATTTAGCGATCCTGGTTCTTTTACAGGCATTTGCTCATTTTATCTTATTGAATCCTAACAGCCAAAAATGTTCTAAAGAGCTTCTGAGGCTCAGAGAGCTAAAGTGGCAACCCAAGGTCATACCACTCTTTTTTTTTTTTTTTTTTTTTTTTTTTGAGACGGAGTCCTGCTCTGTCGCCCAGGCTGGAGTGCAGTGGCATGATCTCAGTTCACTGCAACCTCTGCCTCCCAGGTTCAAGCAATTCTCTTGCCTCAGCCTCCCTAGTAGCTGGGATTACAGGCACAGACCACCATGCCCAGCTAATTTTTTTTTGTATTTTTAGTAGAGACGGGGTAATAAGTAATAGAGGGTGTGAAGGTGACAGGCAGGGGGCAGCTTTCCTCCCTTGGCTGAGCATTCAGTTCCCCGGAGCCTGTGGGGCGCTGATAAGCTTGGGGGGTGGAGGAAAGAACCTGTTTGTGTCTCCCCCCGCTCCTCTGAGAAGGCCTGGACCTCCAGGAATTCCTTATCCTGTCAGAGCCTGGGCACTCCCACCAGCTTCAGATGGGCTTGAGGTGGGTGATAAAGAAGGCAAGGAACAGACAGGGTGGGGGCGGGGAAGTGCACACGTGGGAGCCTCTGTTCCTTCAGCAGCGCTTCATTGAGCGAATTATTAAAAGTTGAGACTGACAAAGGGGCAGAGAGTCACAAGACCAGGCCACAAGAAATGGTAGAGAGGGAGAGGACTTTCAGGCCCAAGGCAGCGGGTGTGGCCGTTTCGGGTTTGAATCCTGTCTCCACCATTTACGGGGCTTATGACTTCCTCCTAGCCTGTCTCCTCATCAGTCAAAGGAGTTAATGGCTCTCACCCTGCTGCTTTTCCCAGGACCATGATACTAGAAGGGAAAGGCATTTGCAAAGTGTGGATAATGGATGTTCCTGCTGTTACTCACGGCTTCCTATGAGGAAGACCCTAAAGCAATTGTATGCCCAGAGCCCAGAGGGGAAAATGACTCCATCTGAGGGAGTAAGGAAGACTGCCTGGAGGAGGTGACCTCCCAGCTGGACATTAAGGACTAATTTACTACATGGAAATGAGAGAGGGCATTCCAGGTGGAGGAACAGCCTGCACAAAGGCTTAGAGGTAGGATAGTGAAGGTGTACTCTGGGAACAGAAAATGGTCTGGGATAGTTGAAGGACAGGGTGAATCATGAGACCAAATTGTGGAAGGCTTCAAATGCTGGGTTAAGACACAGGGGAAGAGACATTTGGGGATGGTCAGTGAGTCTTTGAGATAGAGGGGACTAGGGTATGGCAGTCATTTAGGGGTGGGTAAGGGGACAGTGAAAATCGGTAGGCAGTGGGTCAGCAACCCTTCTCCAGGAGAATGCATTTGAAATTTGGGGCCAGGCACAGTGGCTTACGCCTATAATCCCAGCACTTTGGGAGGCTGAGGCAGGCAGATCACATGAGGTCAGGAGTTCGAGATCAGCCTGGCCAACCATGGTGATACCCTGTCTCTACTGAAAATAGAAAAAAATTAGCCAGACATGGTGGTGGGCGCCTGTAATCCCAGCTACTCAAGAGGCTGAGGCAGGAGAATCACTTGAACCCGGGAGACAGAGGTTGCAGTGAGCCGAGATTCTACCACTGCACTCCAGCCTGGGCAACAGAGTGAGACTCTGTCTCAAAAAAAAAAAAAAGAAAGAAACGAAAAGAAAAAAGATAAGAAAATTGGGGAAAATCCTCAGGAAGACATTGAGGTGGGGATGAAGTTGCAGAGCCCTTCCAAGGGAGAGATCGGGGTTGGTAGGGATGGAGAAAAAGCCAAGTCAGACACTGCAGCCCAGGGAGGGGCCCATGTATGGGCACAGAGGATGCCAACAAATGAACACTGAAGAGCCCTGAAAGGCCCCACTGCCTAGGAGTTCCTCGGCTTTGCCACAGCGTGGGGCAGGGGCCAATCCTATCAGGAGAACCCCTTCCCAGGGGAGGTGACATCTCCGGAAGGCCTTGTTGAAACAGCAATGGCTGTCAATGATTGTTGGTGTATTATATACACCAACACGTATTATATACGTGCCGGGTGCTTCACTGACCTGTTTTCACAAGATAGCCCTATTTTATGGATGAGTTAAATGAGGCAGAGGGCGGTGAGGTGATCTGCTCACTATCACACAGCCAGAACATGACAAGGCCAGGACTTGAAGGCGATACTCGCTGTTTGCAGGGAGGGGCAGGAGAGAGCTGATGGAGGTGTTTGGGGAGAGCTGAGATTCTGGCTATGTGGGACTCTGAAAACTGGAATGAGCAGGTGCCAGGGTGAGGGAAAGACGGTGTCTGCTGCCCCCTCGAGGTCATGGAGCAGTTGGGGCGGAAGTGCAAAGCTGAGCCTTCCAGGCTGCCAGAGGCTGAGTTCCTGGGAAAGGCAGGTGCCTTTGCGTGCACAGGTGTGCACTCAAGGCAGGAGGTGATATGAAAGGGGAGCTTTCAAGTGGGCTATCCTGGATTGCAACCTCACAGCTTGCCACAACTTGCTGTGAAACCCTAAGTCCCTTATGTTTCCTCTTCATTTTTTCTTCTCTGGGGACTTTGAAAGGAATAAAAGAGATCATCAGTGGCCAGGCGAGGTGGCTCACACCTGTTAGCCCAGCACTTTGGGAAGCGAGGCAGGAGGATCACTTGAAACCAGCCTGGCAACACGGTGAGACCCTGTCTCTAAAAAAAGATGAAAATATGCTGGCCTGAAAGTAGTGAATTATCTCAATTGATTATTCACCATCAGTTACAGATCAAACTCTTTGTTCTATTCTTTCCCTCCTTCTCACTACTGCACTTGACTAGTCTTTTAAAAAATAGGCGAGGAGCACTGACTTATACCTGTAATCACAACAATTTGGGAGACCAAGGCAGGGTGATTGCTTCAGCCCAAGAGTTCACAACCAGCCTGGGCAACGTGACGAAACCCCATCTCTACAAAAAAAATACGAAAAATTAGCCAGATGTGGTGGCATGCGCCTATAGTCCCAACTACTCAGGAAGCTAAAATGGGAGGATCGCTTGAGCCCATGAGGTCTAGGCTATAGTAAGCTGTGATTGTGCCACTGCACTCCAGCCTGGGCAACAGAGCAGGACCCTGTCTCAAAAATAAATACAAATTTAAAAAATAAAAGAGATTATCTTACATCTATGAAGTCCTTTCACAGCCTTTATTCTCTCTTTGCAGTTGGGAAAACCGAAGACCCAACGGGCAGATCCAGGATTGTGGGGCCTGAAGCTTGTCTGAGCTGGGGGGTCTTCCTAGATAAAGAATGCAAAGTTAAGAATACAGGCCGGGCACGGTGGCTCATGCCTGTAATCTCAGCACTTTGGGAGGCCGAGGCAGGTGGATCACCTGAGGTCAGGAGTTCAAGACCAGCCTGACCAACATGGTGAAACCCCATCTCAACTAAAAATACAAAAATTAGCTGGGCATGTTGGCGCACACCTGTAATCCCAGCTACTCAGGAGGCTGAGGCAGGAGAATCGCTTGAACCCAGGAGGTGGAGGTTGCAGTGAGCCGAGATCACACCACTGCACTCTAGTCTGGGCGACTGAGCAAGACTCCATCTCAAAAAAAAAAAAAAGTTAAGAATACAGAGGGCGGCTGAGTGCGGTGGTTCACGCCTGTAATCCCAGCACTTTAAGAGGCTGAGGCTGGTGGATCACTTGAGGTCAGGAGTTCGAGGGCAGCTTGACCAACATGGTTAAACCCCGTCTGTACTAAAAATACAAAAATTAGCCGTGTATGGTGGCGGGTGCCTGTAATCCCAGCTACTCAGGAGGCTGAGGTAGGGGAATCACTTGAACCTGGGAGGCAGAGGTTGCAGTGAGCCGAGATTGTGCCACTGCACTCCAGCCTGGCGACAAAGTGAGACTCTTTTTTTTTTTTTTGTATTTTTAGTAGAGACGGGGTTTCACCATGTTAGCCAGGATGGTCTCGATCTCCTGACCTCGTGATCCACCCGCCTTGGCCTCCCAAAGTGCTGGGATTACAGGCTTGAGCCACCACGCCCTGCCGACCAGCCCTTTTCTAATTCACAGTCTGGTGGTCAAATAAGACATGGAAGGAGTCTTAAAATGTTTAGGGCCAAGAAGAACTTAGATATCAACTAGTCCAAGAGGTTATCAAACTCTTTTTTTTCTTTCTTTCTTTTTTCTTTTTTTGAAACAGGGTCTCACTCTGTCACCCAGGCTGGAGTGCAGTGGCACGATCATGGTTCACTGCAGCCTCAACCTCTCCAGTCTCCAGCAATCCTCCCATCTCAGCCTTCCGAGTAGCTGGACTACAGGCATGCACCACCATGCCTGGCCAATTTTTTTTGTATTTTGTAGAGACAGGGTTTTGCCATGTTGCTCAGACTGGTCTCGAACTCCTGGGCTTAAGCGCTCCTCATGCCTCAGTCTCCCAAAGTGTTGGGATCACAGGCATGAGCCACTGTGCCCAGCCTCAGACTCTTAATCATAGAAGCCCAATGTATGAAACAGAGGGAAGCAGGGCTGTTCTGAGTGAAGCAGTGGATGTGGGTGGGTAAGGTGGGGTTGGCCTCCCCTCTGTCTCCCCCTACACCCTCCATGTGGCTTCTTCCAGCTCCTCTAAGGAACTACGAGTTGGAAACACTGCCCTAGTTCAAGCTCTTTGCTTTAACCAGTGAGAAAACAGCAGACCGGCAAGGGTAAGAGACTGGACCAAGGTCACAGAACAAGGGAGTGGCTAAGGCTGGATTCAGACCCAGGTCCAACTGACTCCAAGTTTGAGGTTCTCTTTGCTCAACCTCAATACTGAAGAGTTGGGACAGAACCATCCCTCCCCACCACGACCCACCTCCCCCTGCTCATCCACTCAGCAGAGGTGGGATGGCGACAAGAAACTCAAACAGGTCCCAAAAGCCTGTAGGAGTGGGACAGCAAAGAAGGAGCCCATTTCGTGCCCCCACATTGGAATGAGGACAGGGATTGGACTTTTTTTCTTTTCCTTTTTTTTTTTTTTGGAGACAGAGTCTCACTCCGCTGCCCAGGCTGGAGTGCAGTGGTGTGATCTCAGCTCACTGCAACCTCCGCCTCCTGGATTCAAGCAATTCTTCTACCTCAGCCTCCCGAGTAGCTGGGACTACAGGCGCACGCCACCACGCCTGGCTAATTTTTGTATTTTTAGTAGAGATGGGATTTCACCATATTGGCCAGGCTGGTCTCGACCTCCTGACCTCGTGATCCGCCCGCCTCGGCCTCCCAAAGTGCTGAGCCACCACGCCCAGCCTGGGACTGGACTTTTGTCTTTGTTCACTGCTTATCCTTAGTCTGAGTACAGAGCCCACCACATTGTGAACAATAAAATACTAGTTGAATGAATTAATTTAAAGCAGCAGCTCGGGGTAGGAGAAACTTCCCAGTGGTGGGGAAATTATCCCTCCAGGTTGACCTCATCCTGATCCCCTGATTCACACAGGTATTGAACGTGTGCCCCAGTGGGAGGTGTGGATACAAAGAGGTGCATGCATGTGCGTGCCTGTAATATGAGTGTATGTGTGCATGTGTATGTTAACAGATGCCAAGAATGAGTCTGTGAGAGAGGACAGAATGTATCCAGGCTGTGGAGGGTGTAGGGGTGGGTGATGTTTGGGTACACAGCTAAGCGTGTATATGCATGGCCTCTGGGTCACAGGTGTATAGGTGTGGGCCTATTTGTATGTGTCTGTGAGGTGTGTGTGAACCAAATCTGGGCTGGGCTTCCTGCACGTCTTAGTAAAAATTCCCAGCTTCACTGCTTCTTCCTTCTCCTCTTCAGAGCACTTTCCTGACTATCAGAAGAAGGCATTGTGAGACTTTGGGCCAGTCACTTCCCCTCTCTGAGCTCCCGTCTCCCAGTTTTTTGTTTGTTTGTTTTTGAGACAGGGTCTGACTCTGGCTGGAGTCCAGTGGTGAGATCATGGCTCACTGCAGCCGCAGTCTCCCAGGATCAAGTGATCCTCCCACCCCAGTCCCCTAAGTAGCTGGAACTACAGGCCTGTGCCACCATACCTGGCCAACTTTTAAATTTTCTGTAGAGACAGAGTCTCACTATGTTGACCAGACTGGTCTCAGCTCCTGGGCTCAAGTGATTGTCAGACCTCAACCTTCCAGTGTTGGGATTACAGGTGTGAGCCACCACACCCAGCCCAGCCCATTTCCTCTTTTTTTTTTGAGATAGAGTCTCGCTTTGTCACCCAGGCTGGAATGCAGTGGTGCCATCTCGGCTCACTGCAACCTCTGCCTCCCGGGTTCAAGTGATTCTCCTGCCTCAGCCTCCCGAGTAGCTGGAATTACAGGCACCCACCACCATGCCCAGCTAATTTTTGTATTTTTAGTAGAGACGGGGTTTCACCATGTTGGCCAGGTTGGTCTCGAACTCCTGAACTCAGGCGATCCTCCTGCCTCAGCCTCCCAAAGTGCTGGGATTACAGGCATGAGCCACTGCACCTGGCCCATCTCCTCATTTGTTAAACACACTCACTTTAAAGTGTTTTTTTGTTTGTTTGTTTGTGTGTGTGTGTTTTTTGAGACAGAGTTTTGCTCTGTCGCCCATGCTGGAGTGCAGTGGTGCGATCTCGGCTCACTGCAGCCTCCGCCTCCTGGGTTCAAGCGATTGTCCTGCCTCAGCCTCTTGAGTAGCTGGGACTACAGGCGCGCGCCACCACGCTCGGCTAATTTTTGTATTTTTAGTAGAGACAAGGTTTCACCATGTTGGCCAGGATGGTCTCGATCTCTTGACTTCGTGATCCACCCCGCTTCGGCCTCCCAAAGTGCTGTGATTACAGGCGTGAGCCACCCCGCCCGGCCTAAAGTGTTTTTAATTCATTTAATTGAAATAGCTATTAGAACTTTTCATGGCCAAGCACTGCATAAGGCACATGGATTGAGAAAACAAATATAACAGCTGTAAGGGACAGCAGTACCTGACATATAACGGACAGTTAGTCAATGATAATTCCCCACCCCACTCACCTCCCTTGTTCGTGTCCCTCTTTCAGGAACCAATTCCAATGCACAGCTTCCAGGGATGAGCAATGGAGGACAGAATGGAATAGAGCAGGAACTAAGCAAGGGTGCTAATGCAAGGTATAGCCGGTAGGTGGCAGGAGCGTCCGTGAAATGAGCCCGGTCTCGGGCAGCCTTGCCTAAATTTCTCCCAAGCCAAGCTGTTTGACTGTGTGCACGTGTATGAACACAGGTGTACAGATGTGCATGTGTATGGGTCAGGTGTATGGGTCAGGTGTATGGGTCACAGGTGTACAGATGGAGGCCTATTTGTATGTGGCTGTGAGGTGTGTGTGAACAGCTCCCCGCCGCCCCCACTCCCCAAAGCAGCAGCTCTTAAATTTTGGGTCCTGGAGCATCCAATGAAGATTTAGGATCCTGCAGTTAAATACGAAGTTCGTATTCCATTTAAAAAGGCTCTGGAATCAGCTGTGGACCCGTTGAACATTCTTCTGGGTAAGGAAATACACCCAAATGTATGTGTGTGTGTGTGTGTGCGGGTTCTTTTCAACTCAAACATATAAATAATTACTTTTTAAAATTTTGTGTCGGGCGTGGTGGCTCGCACCTGTAATTCCCACCATTTTGGCAGGCGGAGGCAGGCGGAACACTTGAGCCCAGGAGTTGGAGACCAGCCTGGGCAACATGGCAAAACTCTGTCTCTACCCAAAAATACAAAAATTAGCCGGGGATGGTGGCACTCACTTTTAGTTCCAGCTACTCGGGAAGCTGAGGTGGGGAGGATCACCTGAGCCTGGGAAGCAGATGGCACAGTGAGCCGAGATCGCGCCACTGCAATCCAGCCTGGAAGACAGAAGAGACCTTGTCTCAAAAAAAAAAAAAATTTTTTTTTTATAAAAATGTATGGGTGATATGTGAACTTTCGTTACCTGTGTGTAATACTTACTGATCAAATCGGGTGTTTAGGGTGTCCGTCCCCTGTGTATAATACATTTTTGTTAAGTATAGTCACTCGACTCTATTATCAAACACTGAATTTATTCCTTCTTACTGTATGTTTGTACCCTTTAACCCAGTTCTCTTCATCCTCCCCTCTCCCCGCACTCGCCCTTCCCAGCCTCTGCTATCTTCCTACTCCCTATCTTTAGCTCCCACATATAAGTGAGAACACGTGATATTTGTCTTTTTGTGCCTAGCTTATTTCTCCTTTTTTTTTTTTTTTTTTTTTTTTTTAGTGCAGTGGCGACATCTCGGCTCACTGCAACTTCTGCCTCCCCCCAGGTTCAAGCGATTCTCCTGCCTCAGCCTCCCAAGTAGCTGGGACTACAGATGCGCGCCACCACACCCAGCTAATTTTTGTATTTTTAGAAGAGATGGGGTTTCACCATATTGGCCATGCTGGTCTCGAACTCCTGACCTCAGGTGATCCACCGAACTTGGCCTACCAAAGTGGTGGGATTACAGGTGTGAGCCACTGTGCCTGGGCTTGTGCCTGGCTTATTTATCTGAAGATAATCACCTCAACTTCCATCCATGTAGCTGCAAATAATGTGATTTCATTCTTTTTACGGCTAATATTCCATTGTGTATATATACCACATTTTCTTTATCCAGCCATCCATTGATGAACACAGGTAGATTCTGTGTCTTTGCTCCTGTGAATAGTGCTGCAATAAACATGAGAGTGCAGATATCGCTTTGATAAATTGCTTTCTTTTTCTTTGGGTAGATACCCAGTAGTGAGCTTGCTGGATCAAATGGTAGTTCTATTTTTCGTTTTTTGACAAATCTCTATACTGTTTTCTGTAGTGACTGTACTAGCTTATATTCCCAACAGTATATAAGAGTTCCTTTTCTCCGGCTGGGTGTGGTGGCTCACGCCTGTAATCCCAGCACTTTGGGAGGCTGAGGCAGGTGGATCACCTGAGGTCAGGAGTTTGAGACCAGCTTGACCAACATTGTGAAAGCCCGTCTCTACAAAAAATACAAAAATTGTCTGGGTTTGGTGGCAGATGCCTGTAATCCCAGCTACTAGGGAGGCTGAGGCAGGAGAATCGCTTGGACCCAGGAGGCGGAGGTTGCAGTGAGCCGAGATTGCACCATTGCACTCCAGCCTGAGTGACAGACCGAGATTCTGTCTTGAAAAAAAAAGAGTTCCTTTTTTCCACATCCTCACCAACAACTGTTATTTTTTGCCTTTTTAATAATAGCCATTCTGACTGGGGTAAGATGATATGTCATTGTGGTTTTGACTTGCCTTTCTCTGATGACCAGTGATGTTGAGCATTTTTTTCATATATTTGTTGACCATTTGTATGTCTTCTTTTGCAAAATGTCTATTCATGTCCTTTGCTCCCTTTTCTTTTCTTTTCTTTTTTTTTTTTTTTTTTTTTTTTTTTTTTTTTTTTTGAGACAGAGTCTCGCTCTTGTCGCCCAGGCTGGAATGCAATGGCTCAATCTTGGCTCACTGCAACCACTGCCTCCCAGGTTCAAGCAATTCTCCTGCCTCAGCCTCCCCAGTAGCTGGGATTAGAGGCACCCACCACCACCCCTGGCTAATTTTTGTATTTTTTAGTAGAGATGGGGTTTCACCATGTTGGGCAGGCTGGTCTTGAACTCCTGAGCTCAAGTGATCCACCTGTGTAGGCCTCCCAAAGTGCTGGGATTACAGACATGAGCCACTGTGCGTAGCATTTTTTTTTTTTTTTGAGATGAAGTCTGGCTCTGTTGCCCAGGCTAGGAGTGCAGTGGTGCAATCTTGGCTCACTGCAACCTCCACCTCCTGGGTTCAAGAGATTCTCTGCCTCAGTCTCCTGAGTAGCTGGGATTACAGGTGCGCGCCACTGCACCCAGCTAATTTTTTGTATTTTTAATAGAGACAGGGTTTCACCATGTTAGTCAGGCTGGTCTTAAACTCCTGGTAAACTCCTTAAACTCAGCTAATCCACCCTCCTCAGCTTCCCAAAGTACTAGGATTATAGGTGTGAGCCTATAAGGCACCCGGCCTTTTTTTTTTTTTTTTTTAAATAGTTGAGGTCTCACTCTGTCACCAAGGCTGGAGCGCAGTGGTATGATCTTACTCACTGCAGCCTTGAACTCCTGGGCTCAAGGGATCCTCCTGCTTCAGCCTCCAAAGTAGTTGGGTCTACAAGCATGTGAGCCACCATGCCCAGCTAATCTGTACTTATTTATTTATTTATTTATTTATTTTTGAGACGGAGTTTAGCTCTTGCTGCCCAGGCTGGAGTGCAATAGTGCAATCTCAGCTCACCGCAACCTCCGCCTCCCAGTTTCAAGTGATTCTCCTGCTTCAGCCTCCGGAGTAGCTGGGATTATAGGCATGCGCCACCATGCCCAGCTAATTTTGTATTTTTAGTAGAGATGGGGTTTCTCCATGTTGGTCAGGATGATCTTGAACTCCTGACCTCAGGTGATCAGCCCGCCTTGGCCTCCTAAAGTGCTGGGATTACAGGTGTGAGTCACCGCGCCTGGCCAGGTTTCTCAGTTTCTATAATGAGCACATATTCCTTAGATACAGGACTAAGAAACCTCATAAATATCATTGAAGAAGAAACCTTAATGTTCTTTTCCACCAGTCTTTCCTTTTCCCTTAGGGAGGATGGGATTCCCATGTGTTTGGTGGTGCTGCGGGGTCCCCAGCAGTCTACAGAGAGAGAGAGAGAGAGAGAGCAGGCAGGTCTTGCTCAGGTGGGGCACCCTGACAGCAATTGTAGAAGATCCAGGCAGGGATCCAAGAGTGTAGCTAGAGCCAGCAGAGAATGCTTCCTGGGGGCAGAGGCAGTGGAGCTGACCTGGAAGGGTGATGAAGCTGGCACAAAACAGGAATCTGCTCTGCCTGCCCCCTCACTGAGAACTGCCTGCCCTGAGCTGGACTTCAGCAGTCCTCTTCCTGTAGTGGGCCCCCTTCCCCCTCAAGAGAGTTTGAGGTTGCAGGCTGGGAAGTTGGAACTTAGATTCCTAGGGTCCTCCATTAGAAAGGGGCCTGAGAGATCATCTGATTTTCCACACAAATAGGAACTATGGAAGGTTTAAGGCAGAGTGTGTTTTCCCCCATCAATAAGAATGTACCCTAGTTTCCATGCACAGGTGTGTCTCATTGGACCCTCAAGAGAGTCCTGGTAAATACACTGTTTTAATTATTATTGTTATCTTTTTCTTTTTTTTTTTTTTTTGAGTCGGAGTTTTGCTCTGGTTGCCCAGACTGGAGTGCAATGGCGCGATCTTGGCTCACTGCAAGCTCCGCCTCCCAGGTTCAAGCAATTCTCCTGCCTCAGCCTCCCGAGTAGCTGGGATTACAGGCATGCACCACCATGCCTGGCTAATTTTGTATTTTTTAGTAGAGACAGGGTTTCTCCATGTTGAGGCTGGTATCAAACTCCTGACCTCAGGTGATCCGCCCGCCTCGGCCTCCCAAAGTGCTGGGATTACAGGCGTGAGCCACCACGCCCGGCCCCTTTTTCAAAAGAGGAAAGTGAGGCCCAAAGTGGTCATATGGATAAGGTTTTCCTCAGGGTATACACAAAGGTGAATAAAAAAATCTCTGGATAGGCCAGGCACGGTGGCTCTCACCTGTAATCCCAGCACTTTGGGAGGCTGAGGCGGGTGGATCACTTGAGGTCAGGAGTTCGAGACCAGCCTGGCCAACATGGTGAGACCCCAGTCTCTACTAAAAATACAAAAACTAGCCGGGCATGGTGGCGAGTGCCTGTAATCCCAGCTACTAGGGAGGTGGCGCAGGAGAATCGCTTGAACCCAACAGTTGGAGGTTGTGGTGAGATGAGATGGCGCCACTGCACTCCAGCCTGGACGACAGAGCAATACTCCCTCTCAAAAAAAAAAAAATCTCTGTATACATTCACATCAACACCGAGATGCTCTCACTCATGCTGTGTGCTCACACACACACACACACACACATACACACACACTCTCTCTTTCTCTCTCACCTTCACAGCTGTCCTTCCCAGCTTTGGTGGGAGTTGGCTCTGACTAGATCTCTCAGGCCTCTGTGAAGTCTTCCTGACTGAGTCTCTCTCTATGAGCAGAGTGGGGCCAAGAAGCCACCCCAACTCCTACCCCCGGGCAGCCTGGCCGCCCTGGCCCTGCCCACACAGCCTGCCCTGAGGCATGCTGGGATCCCAGTCTGCATCAGGGCTGCCCATCTGCCTTGGTGCTCATCACCTTGACATGAACAGGCCCCAAGGTGAGTGGCCCTGGGTTGAGGACTTTGAAGGGAAGTTGCCCCAGGGCTGGGGGAGGCTCCAGGCTCTGGTGGCCTCCTAAGGATGGGTCACATGTGATGGGAAACAGATCTGGGTCAGGAAAGAATTGCCTTCCAGGGAGTTACTTATTAACCACAGGGGCCAGCGACTATTTGAGAACACTGAGGAAGCGGAGATCTCCTGGGGAACGGGGTTCTAACTCCCACCCCAGGGCCACCTTGAATGCACACAAGGAGGTCTGGTGCTTCTATGGCCTGAAGGAAGGATCACTGAGGGGCAGAGAGATGGGAGAGAGATTTAGTGGAGCCCCAAGAGGCATGTGGGGTGGGGAGGGCTCTGGAGGACAAGGGACTTAGATCAGGGGAGTGGCGGGGGGGCGGGGCACAGGGAAGGGGAGGAGCCAGTTCAGAGGGTGGAAGGGGAATGGAGCACGGAGGCCTGGTTTGGTTCAGAGCTCGCTCTAGGAAATGCCTGCCTGTGTGTCTGTCTCTCCCATTAAACTAGAGCCTTTTTTTTTTTTTTTTTAGACAGTCTCGTTTTGTCGCCCAGGCTGGAGTGCAATGGTGCAATCTCGGTTCACTGCAACCTCCGCCTCCCGGGTTCAAGCTATTCTCTGCCTCAGCCTCCCGAGTAGGTGGGATTACAAGCACCCACCACCATGCCCAGCTAATTTTTGTATTTTTAGTAGAGACGGGGTTTCACCATCTTGGCCAGGCTGGTCTTGAACTCCTGACCTCGTGATCCACCCGCCTCGGCCTCCCAAAGTGCTGGGATTACAGGCGTGAGCCACCACACCTGGTCCAAACTAGGGTTCTTAAGGACAACATTGCCTCTCCCTCTGAGACACATCCTCAGGGCAGAGCCAGACTTCCCCATAGGCTTATGTGATCCCCCAGACTGGGGGCCCCTTACAAGGGAACCTGGCAGAGGTGAGCAAACAAAACAGCCAGAGATGCAGACACCGAGAAGAGGGCTCACTTTATTGAGAAAACAGAAGGTTGAGTCCTTGGTACCAAGATGGAGCCTGGGGTAGGCAAAAAGCCTGAAAACAAAGCTTTAAGCTTCCTTTTTTACATGCCCGCCTCCCTGCCCCTAATTGGGGCAGCTCCTATTACAGACCCCCAGGCATGCTTTTCCCTGTCTCTGGGCAAATGCCCAGTAGATTTTACCAACAGGTGTCTGTTTCTGGGACCCAGGAACATGAGGGAAGTGTCTCAGTTCTTTCCCAGGATGGCAGAGCCTTCAGAACCATCAACTCCTACCCCTCCATCGTGCAGAGGCCCAGAGAGGGACAGAGACCTGCCCAACATCACAGCAACGAAGTGGACAATGAAGATTCAAAACCACATTTGCAGTCTCCTCATTCCAAGAGGAGATTCTAGATGAGCCCCGTTACAGGAGTGTATTTGCACCGGAACACACCAAGGGACTCCATCCCCATGACGCAGATGGCCCGGGACCTTCTTCCTTTCCAGGCTGTCCCTTCCTCTTTGGGTCCCTGAGAGGGCAGTCCTGGTGAGGGCAGGAGAGGACAGCATGGCTAAGGAGCTTGGGAAAAGATGTCCTCTTAAGAACTGCTTTCCAGCACATGTTGTCCCACCTTCTGAAATTCAAGGAGATGGTTAAAAGAGAAAAGCCTTGCTCCGGACCCACCTGCAGCATTAAGAACCATGGGTTGGGCTGGGCACGGTGGCTCATGCCTGTAATCCTAGCACTTTGGGAGGCCGAGGTGGGCGGATCAGTTGAGGTCAGGAGTTCGAGACCAGCCTGGCCAACACGGCAAAACCCTGTCTCTACTAAAAATACAAAATTAGCCGGGCACGTGCCTGTAATCCCAGCTACTCAGCAGGCTGAGGCAGGAGAATTGCTTGAACCCGGGCGGCGGAGGTTGCAGTGAGCCGAGATCTCGCCATTGCACTTCAGCCTGGGTGACAGAGTGAGACTCTGTCTTAAAAAAAAAAAAAAAGAAAGAAAGAAAAAAAAGAAGCATGGGTTGGTGCAGGCACGGCCTAAAACATTAGATAATATGAAAAAAGCTGCATTTTATTGGGCACTTACTATGCACCAGGGACATTGTTCATTAGCTCAGTAGATAACTACTGTGTGCCCATTTGCATTTCCTGGGAACACTTTCATGACCAAAACAGACAAGGTCCTTCACTCATAGCCTCTTTCTGAATCTTCTCAACTTCTCATCAGGTAAGTGCTGTCATCCATGACTGAGAAATGGCTCAGAGTGAAATGACATGCCCAAGGTCACACGGCAACAACATGGCAGTCAGTCAGAAAATTATCAAACAAGCAGGACTTCCAAGGCAAGGAAGAAATGGATGGGGAGAGGGATCTACCAAGGTTACAGGAGTTTTTTGAGCAGCTGGCACGTGCCTCTGCTGCCAACATGATGAGGTGCAGAACCCAGCACAGGGAATGCTCAGCCTGTGACTGTGAGCTGGATGTGAGAGTCTCCTGAGGACCCTCGGTATACTCAGAGCATTTCCTCTCAGGGTGCAGGAAGAGGAAAGCAGAGGAAGTGGACTTGAAGGACCAAAGGTGGGATCCTAGCTGGGCCAATCACTGAGAAGCCATGTGGTCTTGGGCAAGTCATTCCCTTCTCTGAGCCTCAGTTTCCCCATCTGTAAAATGGAGGTAATGATACTATGCCTACCTCATCATCATGCTGTGAAGATTAAATGAGCTATGCCATGGAAGTGCTGTACATTACCCATTGATAATGTCTCAGTGGCCTCTCAATGAAATGGAGTGTGACAGAGTGCCACACTCTGAAACGGCTCATCCCCGGTGATGGTGCTGGGACTAGAACCCGGGCAACCTCGCAGCGCCATGCTCTACTGCATCACTACGTCCACCTCGAGGGCCCCCTCCAGCTCCTCTCTAAGCCCCATTTTGAATTCCCAAGCTGCCTGCAGCCTGAACCACAGAGCCATCTGTCACCCAGCTCTCAACATCTGCAAGCTCAGCGTGGGGCGGCCAGGTCCTGATTTGCTCCCGTCACTCCTCCCAGCTCCCAGAAATAAAGGAATAAATACATGATGAAAGAGAGGCGTGTGTATGTGTTTTGTGTGTGAGTGCAGGGGCCAGGATCTGGGTGCCAGGGATGGGGGGTGGTCACTTCCTAGGGGCTTTGGGGCCGCTGGGGCCGGCTTCAGTCTGGATCTGCAGCAGGTGTTAGTGGGAGCTGGCAGCCAGTAGTCATGCCCTAGGTGAGGGATCTGCGGCTGACACAAAGAGAGGGCTGGCCTTTGGACAGAGACCCAGCAGGTGTCCAGCCTGGACTGTTGTTCTTCCAAGTCCTCTCAGGATGCTACAGGGCCCTCTCCAACTTGAGGAGCATTTCTTTTTAATTTTTTTTTAGACAGAGTCTCGTTCTGTCGCCCAGGCTGGAGTACAGTGGCAAGATCTTGGCCCACTGTAACCTCCGCTTCCTGGGTTCAAGCGATTCTCCTGCCTCAGCCTCCTGAGTAGCTGGGATTACAGGTGCATGCCACCATGCCTGGCTAATTTTTGTGTTTTTAGTAGAGACAGGGTTTCACCATGTTGGTCAGGCTAGTGTTGAACTCCTGACCTCATGATCCGCCCGCCTTGGCCTCCCAAAGTGCTAGGATTACAGGCGTGAGCCACTGCACCCAGCCCTTGAGGAGCATTTCTAATTCCAAGCCCAGCAAGCCTCCTTAGAGCAGCTGCCTCTGGCACCCATGTAATTATCAGAGAATAAGCCTGTATTGAGGCCCCACTATGTGCCAGGCACTTTGGTGGCACTTTGCTCACCATATCTCTAGCTTTCAGACAGTGCTCGTGGAGGTGAAGTGACTTGCCTAAGATCACACTGCTAGCACGTGGCCAAGAATTTGGCAAAGCTAGGACTCTTATTGAGACTGACGATCGTATTAGAGATGGACCAATTCCCACATCTCAACTCTAGAAGGAAACCGAAGCTCAGAGAAGGCAAATCCCTTGTCTAGGTCACACAGCCAGTTAGCTTGAGAGCTGGGATTTGATCCAGGCTTGGGGGCTGCCTGGGACATGTAAAAAACTAAATTGGAGAGCTCCCATCACCCTCCTGCCCTCCCTACTCGCATCCTCTCTTATGACACTTGACATTATCCATCACTCCCTCCTCTTGGGAACGCCCTCCTCCTCCAGTTTCCATGGTAGCACATTCTCTCCATCCTCCTCCTGCTTCTCTGGCAGCTTCTCACTCTCCATGGTGGCTTCTGGGCCAGGAAGCAAGGGGATCCCCAAGCTGGATCTCCAGTCTCTTCTCTCTCTCCATCACTAGCCCCGACAGCTCACCTACTCGTCCCTGTAGGTCTCTAGCTCTGACCCTGAACCCTGGCTCCACTTGTAAGCAGTAACTGCCACTTACCATGTACTTAGAGTTTACTTACGTTCTGGGCCTTATCCCTATACATACATTAAATCTTCACAACCACCCGTGAAGGAAGTCTACTCTACAGATGAGGAAACTGAGGCTCAGAGAGGGAAAGCCAAGATCTGATTCCAGGCTTAACCACTACTTCTACTGCATCAAGACGAGGTATGAGAGGTGGGCACAGTGGCTCACACCTGTAAACCCAGTACTTTGGGAGGCCAAGGCAGGAGAATTGCTTGAGGACAGAAGTTCAAGACCAGTCTGGGCAACACAGAGACACTGGTCTCTATTAAAAAAAAAAAAAAATTGGCCGGGCTTGGTGGCTCACGCCTGTAAGCCCAGCACTTTGGGAAGCTGAGGCGGGCAGATCCCCTGAGGTCAGGAGTTCGAGACCAGTTTGGCCAAATGGTGAAACCCTGTCTCTACTAAAAATAAAAATATTAGCTGGGTTATGGTGGTGCACACCTGTAATCCCAGCTACTCAGGAGGCTGAGGCGGGAGGATGACTTGAACCCAGGAGGCGGAGGTTGCAATGAGCCGAGATGGTGCCACTGCACTCCAGCCTATGCGACAGAGGGAGACCCTGTCTCAGAAAAAAAACCCAAACAAAATAAATGAATAAAAATAAAAATAAAATTGCTGGGCATGGTGTCACACACCCGTCGTCCCAGATACTCAGGAGGCTGAGGTGGGAGGATCACTTGAGCCCAGGAGTTTAAGACTGCAGTGAGCTATGACTGCACCACTGCACTTGCACTCCAGACTGGGCAACAGAGCAAGACACTGGCTCAAAAAAAAAAAAAAAAGATGATGAAGAAGAAGAGATCTGAAACAGTAGGACATTTTGAAATCAGGGGCAAAAACTTCCCTCCCTCCTCCTGGAGGGAGATAAATGGAAATTTTGGGGGAAACAGACCTACTCTGCAGTTTTGAGAACCCTGTGACGATCTAGAATTACACTGTCAATTTAGAGCTTTAAAATGCACCATGCACAGTACATTCTGAAACGTGAAGATTTGGAGAGCTTCAGGAGGAACAAAAGTTCATGGAAAATTGCTCGTTTCCTTTAGATTTTTCCATTTGGTTTTAGGTCTTCAAAACCTCATTCTGGGGTTCCAGCTTCTAAGACCGTTCTACTTCACTGATGCCTGGAATTAACTGGAAACATGGACCCTGGAATTCCAGGGACCCAAGTTCTGCCACTACGAACAGGCCCTGTGACTTAGGAGCAAGTAGCCTGACCTCTCTCAGCCTCAGCTCTCTTTGTCCTCAATGGGGATAACACTGCTTCCTCACCAGGCTGTCCTGAGGATCAGGTGGGCTGATGCACACAAGACACCTGGCAGAGAGCCTGGCACACAGAAGAGCTTAGTTAAGCCCCATGCTCCAGCTGCACCCAACTTGTTGGGTTTGCCAAGCATTTAAACATCCCCATGCCTCCGCACATGCTATTTCCTCTTTTTGGTGGCCAACTCCTATTCATCCTTCAGGGCCCCCGACCCTTTTCCACCTCTTACAGAACTGCGACAAACATGTGTTTTAGTGAAAAGCTAGAAAAGGCACTTCCCCGTGACACCCTCCCTGGGGCTCCCTGTCACTGCACTCATCACACTGAGGTGCAATCATCTGTTGATGCTTTATCTCCCAACACTGGCTCAGGCTTTCTGAGGGCAGGGCCAAGGCTGACTCATTTCCGAGTCCTGATGCCCAGAGTGCATGCTTGGCATGAAGTAGATTTCAATACAAGTTTGCACTACCTTAAACACACGTGGTCCGGACCCGGGCCCTGCTGACCCCAGGACAGATTTACATATCAGAAGGGGCAAAAAACAGCCAGATCTGTTACAGACACAGGAGATGGCAGTGAGTGGGCTTCAAGCAGCCTTGAAACAGGCCTATCCTGGGAGGGGACACAGGTCCTGCAGGGAGAGTAAACAGCCTGGCTCCAATGTCACCTCCTTCAGGAGTCTTCCCCAGTTCCTAGATTGTCCCTTTTTCTGCCATACCCCCAAAGCATTCACAGGAGGAGCCCCTGATGAGGAGAAGTGTCTCCTGCCATGCTGACGACCTCCCACCCTCAGACACAGGGGTCTCTGTGGTCACAGGGTAGTGAGAGTGATCTAGGTGGCTTGGGACCCCAGGTCACAATGGCTTGGCAGGCTGCATGTGAGTGCTGGGCATGGCCCCACATCTTTCCAGGACCCGGGGGAGCCATTTCCCAAAGGAGGCACATCCCCGGGTCTGGGGCTGCTGGGAGCCTCACCCTGAGAAGGGGGCTGTGCTTTGCCCTCTGAGAGCATCCCTTCCCCCTAACGTGCCCAAAGCCCCTCTTGGTGCCTAAGTCCCCAGCCCCCTGCATGCTATTCAGTCCCTGCTGGAGTGACAGCCTCCCAGCTTTTGTTCCAAAGACATGGCTGTCAAAAGGAAAAGAAGTATATTGTTTCTTTTTCTTTTTTCTTTTGTTTGAGACAAAGACGTCAATTTCTTTCCATCTGTCCCAAAAAAGGAAGAAAATTAAATTTGTTTTTACAAGGATGTCAGCACACTGCTTCAATAGGGAGTCAGGGGTGCATTACTGAGGCAGTGTTGGTGAGGGAGGGGAGAGCAGCGGAGAGAGAGGAGATGAGGCACGGGGGAGGTACAGAGAACAAGGACAGACACTGATATTCTGGGAAGCAAAGATCCAGGAGTGCCTGAATAAAATGCCGAACCAATGAAAAGAAAAACTTCTACACCCAACTCCAGGTGGATATCACTCTCAGCAGCGTGAAGGGGACAGCTGGGCTGGAGCAGGTGGGGGACCTGGGGAGCCTGTGGGGAAAGGCAGAGGGAGACACACACTGATGCCGGGATTGCAGTTACAAAAGCTTCTCCCCCCAGTTCCTTCAAGGTCAGGTCCCCATATGGGCAGTTCCAGTTCACTGGAGTCATTGACACCAGACACATGGATGCAGCCAGATGTTGGAAGAATGGAAGAGGATTTCATCCAGGTTCTTATCAGGGCCCAGGACCCAGCACCAAGTGCGAACTGATGCTTCTCATACCCCGCCCCCCGCCCCCAAGAGTCCCAGGCACCACTTACCATCCACGGGATCTAAGTAGGTGGTCCTCTGTCCTCCAGTATCTGGGCCAGAGAAACTAGGGCCCTGGGGACTCACAGAAAGCATCCACCTTCCACTGGAAGACCTAACCTTGAAGCAGGAGCCCACCTCTTCCTCCACCCACCCACCACCACCCCTTGGCACGGAGGTCCACTCCGGGTCTGGGTTTTTTAACTGGTTTTGGAAGCCTTCTCCTTCCCAAGCCTCTGGGCCCCCATTAGTACTCAGTTCTGGGGACCCTACCCCAACCAAGGTCCTGTCTTATTACCCTATCCTGGAGCGGCTGCCCCCCGCTCTGCTGTCCTGTCCCAAGCCCCACTGTGGCCACTTCGATTCTGAGGCATTCCTGCCCATTCCAAGGAAATACATGCCTGTCAAAGAGACAAAAGGTATACTGTTTCTCTCTCTTCCTATCTCTTCTTCCCTCATTCTCCCTCTCTCTCCTTTTTTAGAGACAGGGTCTTACTCTGTCCCCCAGGCTGGAGTGCAGTGGCACCACCATAGCTCACTGCAGCTTCAAACTCCTGGGATCAAGCGATCCTCTCACCTTCCAAGGAGCTAGGCCCGCAGGTGCACACCACCATGCCTGGCTAATTTTGTATTTTTTGTAGCGACAGGGTCTCCCATGTTGCCCAGACTAGTCTAAAACTCCTGGGCTCATGTCCATCCACCCGCCTCGGCCTCCCAAAGTGCTGGGATTACAGGCTTGAGCCACCATGCCTGGCCCCTCAGTCTTTTATATTCTATTTATAAAGGTGTCAAGTCGGACCTGGACCTCAGCGAGCCTTGGCCCTTGCTAGAACTCAGGGCTGGGACTGTATCCTGTATCCAAAGTTGAGGCCACAGGCCCTTTGCACAGGCCCCCTATCTGGTGACCAAATCTTCAGCTGTAGCCACACCCAGCTGTCCTGTCTCTGGGTCTCCCCTCACAGGAGGCTCCTCCCTACTACACAGAGGCCCAGTCTTGCAGCTCAGTTTTCAAGCAACTGTCCCCACCACTGCCCTTTCTGGTCCTGGGCCCGGACCCCCAACTCCGAAAGTCCGGCTCCAAGTTAGAAACCGAAGCTGTCTCAAGGTTGAAGCCCCGCCTTCCTGGAGATGCCCTGTTTAAGGACTCAGTTGTAGAGCCACAGGTCCCGCTCCTCTCCTGGAGTCACTGGCTTTCCCGCCCCACCTAGAGCCGTGGACGGGGCACCCAGCCCAGAGGCACTGCGCCATTGATCTGTCCTCTGCCTCGCCCCAAACCAGAGGCCCACCCCATGCCCATCTAGCGGCCCGGTCCCGTCTCCGAAACAGAGGCCCCATCTGGCGGTCCCAAGCCTCCGACCTTCTACTGCCCCATTCCACATCATGGCTCGCGCCTCCCACTGGGACTCATGTGGCCTCCGGATCACTAGGGAGGGGCGCGCTGGGGGCCGGATGGCCTGGTCAGGCGGCAGCGCCACCGCCGGGACCATCGGACGGGGTGCAGGCGGTGACACGCTCGCGGGCCGTGGCTTCGCGGGCGCGGCTGAAGCTGCTGGGGTCTGGGCGGCCGCAGGGCTTGCGGCAGAGCTGGCGGAAGCAGCGCTTGAAGTTCTCGTCGAGGAAGGCGTAGAGCACGGGGTTGAGGCTGCTATTGGCGTAGCCCAGCGCGATGCACAGGTGCAGCGCAGCCACCACCAGCGGGTCGCGCCGGTCGATGTCCACCAGCGTCCAGACGATGACGAAGATGTGGATGGGCGCCCAACACACCACGAAGGCGCCCACCACCACCAGCACCATGCGCGTGATGCGCCGCAGGCTGCGGTCCTTCTCCTTGGAGCCCGACAGCAGGCGCACACTGCGCAGGCGCAGCAGCATGAGGCCATAGCACACGGTGATGATGAGGATGGGCACCACGAAGGCGAAGAGGAACACGCAGATCTTGGTCACCGTGTCCCAGTACCAGCTGGGGCTGGGGAACTGGAGCATGCACACCACTGCCCCGTCTGGGCCGCGGAAACAAGGAAAGACAGACGAGGTGAGGGGCCTGTGTGCCTAAGGGGCCCCCACCTGCTTGCCCACCCTTCCAAGGCTTGGGCAAGTCCCACCACCTCCTCCCAGCCTTTGTTCAAGGGGATTCTTCTGTCTGGAGTGTCCTCCTCGGCTTCGGTACTTGGTGAACTCTTAGTTATCCGTAAAGACCTAGCAGGATTGGCCCTCATCAGGGAGGTCCCCTATGTTCTCTCCTGGCCCCTTTTCAGCCTTTGTGTCCATGGGTGGCCGTAATGAAATCGTTTAGCTCAGCCCACTGAATGCCAGTCATTGCAGTAACTCAAAACACCTTGACCCATTTCCAAACTAGCTCCATTGGGGACAGGACTGCTAAGACAGACAACATGAGTTAGGAGCAGGACTCAGGCCCTACTACATAGTGTAAGGAAATTACTAAACCTCTTGGAGCTTCAGTGGAGTGGGGCTAATGACAGTACCCACATCTCCAGGATTGTCGTGAGGATTAAATAGGCTAAGGCGGCCAGGTGCGGTGGTTCACGCCTGTAATCCCAGCACTTTGGGAGGCCGAGGCGGGCAGATCATGAGGTCAGGAAATCGAGACCCTTCTGGCTAACACGGTGAAACCCCATCTCTACTAAAAAAAAAAAAATACAAAAAAATTAGCCGGGCATGGTGGTGGGCGCCCATAGTCCCAGCTCCTCGGGAGGCTGAGGCAGGAGAATGGTGTGAACCCCGGAGGTGGAGTTTGCAGTGAGCCGAGATCGTGCCACTGGACTCCAGCCTGGGCGACAGAGTGAGACTCCGTCTCAAAAAAAAAAAAAAAAAAAAAAAAGAAAAGGCTAAGGTACCTAAAGCATTTAGCATAGTGGGGTTCAAGCTCTTGGTGTACCCACAGGGAAGAGGGGCATATATGTGGGGGAGTCCAAGACTCAAGGATAGGGTCAGGCTCCCTAGAGGGAAGCAGGTCTCAGCTTAATCACAAGAACCTCCTGGCCAGGCATGGGGCTCATGCCTGTAATCCCAGCACTTTGGGAGACTGAGGCAGGTGGACTGCTTGAGTCCAGGAGCTGCAGACCAGCCTGGGCAACATGGCAAAACCCCATCTCTACAAAAAAAACAAACATTAGCTGGGTATGGTGGTGCATATCTGCAGTCCCAGCTACTTGGGGGGCTGAGGTGGGAGGATCGCTTAAGCCCTGGAGGTTGAGGCTGCAGTAAGCTGGGATAGTGCCGCTGCACTCCAGAGCGAGACCCTGTCTCAAAACAACAACAAAAACAAAACAAAACTTCCTTCCTTCTGGGAGGAAAGCAGACTTCAGCTTAACTCAAGGACTTCCTTCTTGAGATAGGAAGGGTGCCTACGATGAAATGAGCTCCCCATTCCTGGAGTGTGGGCTTGGGCTGGATGAACACCTTAGGGGGTGTTGTGGGATTCTGATACAGCCTTGAGGCTGGCCCAGGGGACTCCCAGGATCTCTTGGAATGCTAGGATTTAAGAAGCCACACAATGGACTTGAGGCTAAGAAATGAGAAGGGGCTAGGAATCCACAGACAGAGTGGGTCCACAGGACATCAGGCTGGCAGGACCCCTAGAAGTAACTGAATCCAAGACCTTCATTGTATAGGAACCAGAACAGCACTTGTTTAAGGTCACACAGCAAGTGGCCCACAGGTTCAATAAGTGCTGATGGCACACACTGGGAAAGTGTGTGTGTGAGGGATTGTGGAGTGAGGAGGCCCATCTGGTCCAGCCCCAGGAGGGATGCAGTTAATGGCCCGTAAGCTGAAGGCTGACAGTGAGGAATGGGGATCTGTTGCTGAGTCAAGACCAATGGCTCACAGGCTATAAAAGGGCACCAGGGGCTCTGCCCTTGTGAGGGTCAAAGGTAACCAAGAAGCTTGTTCTCTCCCACCCACAGCATCAACCCTCTGCAAACTTCCACAAAAGGGACTAGAAGGAGTAACAGACCTGGGGGCAGGAACCCTAGGTTGCAGGCCAAATTCCACAAAATGCCTGGCTGTGTGACCCTAAGTAAACCTCCTGACCTCTCTGATTCTGTTTCCCTATAGTCAAATGGAGGTAGGAGTCCCTGCCTTGTCTATCTCACAGGCTTAATCATTTAATAGCTATTATTCATTGGGCCTTGGCGATGAGCCAGGACTTGTCCTAAGTATTCTACACATATTATCTCTTTTAACCTTCTCAACATCTCATGATATAGTGTGACTCAGAGAGGTTAATTAGTTACTATGTCTGTGGAGCCTTCTAAACAATATTTCTCACTTCCTTGCATTAAGGTGGGGCCATGTGACCAGCTGTCAGTAGGAAGAAATGGGCCATAAATTTTTTTTTTTTTTTTTTAGACAAGTCCCATTCTGTCGCCCAGGCTGGAGTGCAGTGGCATGATCTCAGCTCACTGCAACTTCCGCCTCCCAGGTTCAAGTGATTCTCCTGCCTCAGCCTCCCAAGTAGCTGGGACTACAGGCGCCCGCCACCAAGCCTGGCTAATTTTTGTATTTTTAGTAAAGATAGGGTTTCACCATGTTGGCCAGGCTGGTCTGGAACTCCTGACCTCAAGTGATTCACCCGCCTTGGCCTCCCAAAATGCTGGGATTACAGGCGTGAGCCACTGCACCCAACCAACATTTAAAGTGGCTGTGCTTTCTCCCCGCTCCCTCTCCATATTCATCTGCCGGCCAGATGCCAACAGTAGAAGATTCAGAAACCATCAACAGGAGGCTGGGTCCCTGAATGACTGTGCTCCTCCTACTCACACTGGATTGTGATGGGAGTGAGAGAGAAACCTCTACTGTGTTAAGCCCCTGAGCTTTGGAGAATGTTATTGCAGCTCCCCTGATACAGGCAGTTACTATAATTACCATTTTAGCTCCTATTTGTCATTCCCTGCAGGCTATTCTCTAGGCTTTGCTTTGGTCATCCAGGCCAGTGGTTTTCAAATTAGGATGAAAGGGAGTTTAAAATGGGACCACAGATCTTGCAGCCTCCACTGCTCACTGGTCAGTGACACCCTCACCTCACTGGACATCCATACATCTCTCTATACATCCACACATCCCTGGCCAGCCACCTACATGTACATAACCAGCCATCCATAATCCCCTTCATAAATTCATACATTCCCTTTGGCCAGCAACCCATATGACCACTGATCAGTCATTCATCTTCACAATAGTCAACCATCCGCATGCCCCCCTGGCCAGCTATTCCCATTCCCATTGGTTGACCTTCCTCTACACTCCCACTGGCCAGCCACCACACCATCATTGATTTTGATCAGAATCCAACCTCTGCTGATGAGCCACCTACACTCACCCTGGTAAGTGCCCTGCAAGCCCACAAAGGCCCATGTACTGCCTCCTGTGGTCAGTGGCCTGTGCCACGGTGCACTCACTCACTCACCCCGGGGACGGGTCACAGCCATGACCATGATGGGCACGCCAACGCCTGAGGCCAGGACCCAGATACAGATGTTGATCAGCTTGGCCTTGGCAGGCGTGCGGAAGTCCAGGGCCTTGACAGGGTGGCAGACAGCGATGTAGCGGTCAACACTCATCATGGTGAGCGTGAAGATGCTGGTGAACATATTGTAGTAGTCGATGGAGAGCACAGCCTTGCAGAGCAGCTCACCAAAGGGCCACGTCTCCATCAGGTACTTGGCACTCTGGAAAGGCAGCGTGCTGGTGGCCAGCGCATCAGCTAAGGCCAGGTTGAAGATGTAGATGTTGGTGGCCGTCTTCATCTTAGTGTACCTTAGAAAGAAATGCCTGTGTAATTAATCCCATTTCACAGATTTCAGTTTCACATGAAACTCAAGGAAAGGAAGTAGCTTTCCCAAGGTCATGCAAAAGGTCAGGGGAGGCTAGGCACGGTGCCTCACACCTGTAATCCCAGCACTTTTGGAGGCCAAGGCGGGTGGATCACCTGAGGTCAAGAGTTCAAGACCATCCTGGCTAACAAGACGAAACCCCATCTCTACTAAAAATACAAAAATTAGCTGGGTGTGGTGGTGGGTGCCTGTAATTCCAGCTACTTGGGAGGCTGAGGCAGGAAAATTGCTTGAACCTGGGAGGCAGAGGTTGCAGTGAGCCGAGATTGTGCCATTGCACTCCAGCCTGAGCGATAAAAGCGAAGCTCTGTCTCAAAAAAAAAAAAAAAAAAGGGGGTCGGGGCAAAGGTGGGACTAGAACCCTGCACTATCTGATTTGGCATCGCTCCTTTCCCCGACAACAGAAGCAAAAGGATTTCTCTGGTTGTGAATAACTTTGGCAGAAGGTGTTTTAAGAAAAATCCTAGGCCGGGCGTGGTGGCTCACACCTGTAATCCCGGCACTTTGGGAGGCCGAGGTGGGCGGATCACGAGGTCCAGAGATTGAGACCATCCTGACCAACCAACACGGTGAAACCCTGTCTCTACAAAAAATACAAAAATTATCTGGGCGTAGTGGTGCACGCCTGTTGTCCCAGCTACTCGAGAGGCTGAGGCAAGAGAACCGCTTGAACCCGGGAGGTAGAGGTTGCAGTGAGCCGAGATAGTGCCATTGCACTCCAGCCTGGGTGACAGACCAAGACTCCGTCTCAAAAAAAAAAAAGGAAAATCCTAAGCCAGGTGCAGTGGCTCATGCCTGTAATCCCAGCACTTTGGGAGGCCAAGGCAGGGCAGGTGGATTGCTTGAGCCTAGTTCAAAACCACCCTGGGCGACACAGTGAAACCCCATCTCTACAAATAACAATAATAATAATAATACAAAAATTAGCCAGGCATGGTGGTGAGTGCCTATAGTCCCATCACTCAGGAGACTGAGGTGGGAGGGTCGCTTGAGCCCAGGAGGCAGAGGTTGCAGCAAGCCAAGATCGTACCACTGTACTCCGGAGTGGTTGACAGAGCAAGACACTGTCTCAAAAATAAATAAGTAAATAAAAGAAAAGAAAAAGAAAAATACTTATCTTCTGAAAGGTACTAAGCAATATGTTTAAAAATAAAACTGGGCTCCAGCAGAAAGCAAATCTGGGTTCTAATCCTGCCTCTACTACTTATTATATTAGCTGAGTGACTCTGAGTTAGAAACTTGAACTCTCTAAGGCTCTGCATCCATAACTGTAAAAAGAGGGGTGATGTTTGTAGCAACCTCTTAGGATGGCTGTGAAAATTTAATAAGCTAACACAGCACTTAGCTCCAAGCCTGATGCATGGAGAGCACTCTGGACACAACCGCTGTTCTTTTTCTTCACAGGTGAAGAATGGAGCTGGGGGCTAGACCAGAGTGACTTGATTCTCTAGCTCCTGGCACTGACCTGGCCTTTGGGGAGTATGATTGGTCAACTCTGAGGAAGGGACACTGCCTAGTAGATTGGCTGGGGTCTGAGACCCCCTGGGTGTCCTCGGTGGTAGACCAGAGCCCCCAGTCCTTCCTGTGGCTCCATCCAGGCCTCTTCATCCCCATGCAACTGGACTCACCTCTCTGCAGAAGCCACAGTGCATCCCTCTTCCCATCCACAGTGGTGTGGGCAAGCGGAGCAGGTGACAGGGTCACACATCCAACCCAAGGCATGAGCCCAGGGGTCCAGGCCAGATGTCTACAGCCAAACTCTGCACCCAGCACTCCCAGCATCCCTCCATGCTCTCTGCCCTGCACAGCTATCTACATTACAGTTGGCCCCTTGTTTGGCCAGTTTACAGCCATGGCCCCTTCTGCACCAGGGCCTGGGCAGGGCAACAGGTAGCCTGGGGGAGACTGCATACACTGAGCCAGACCTTCCCAAATGCAGTGTCACCACCACAGCAACACACGGGCACCCCGAGACAGGGCTATATGACGCTACTCTCATGCCTCTGGAGTGATCTGAGATACCCAGAGGAGGGTTACATGAGTGACTCCTCGAATTCCAGAGCAGGAAGAGAGACACATTGAGGGGAAGTGATTTTATTAAAGCGTGGCCTGAGGGATCGCTTCAGAATTACCGGAAGAGCCTGGAAGAAATGCAGGGTCCTGAACTGCACCTCAGATCTGAGCAATCTTTATCTCTGGAACTGGGGCCTGAGAATCTTCATCTTTAAGAAGCACCTCCTCACCCCAAGTGATTCTTATGAACTCAAAAGTTTGAGAATTACTATGTAGCCTAAAGCCTCCATTTGGGAGAGACAGGGAGATTGAAGCCCAGAGAGGCAGCAGGACTCACCCAAGGTCACACAGCAACAGTGGCGGAGCCAAGGCGAGAACTGAGACCTCCTGACTCCCACGCTCCCTCTTTCCACCACCCCAAGGGTGGCCCCATACTGTATGCCTCCATTCCTTTAGAATCGCTCTGATCCCATGCCCAGCCCTGGACACCTAGGATGAGGCACTCAGTGTTTTTGAATGACGGAATAAACTCGCATCAGCTAAGGCTGTTCCTGCATGAAGTGACTGGTATTTTTGGTTGAAAAGAAATTGACTCACTCATTGTCCTCCAGGGCAGCATCTGTCCTACTCCCTCCCAAATAGCTGTCATTTGCTCTGGGGCTGGAGAAGGAAAAAGTTTTGCTCAGATACAGCAGAATTGCAAGTCTCAGGAAGTGTCTTCAGTGGGGTGTGGGATCACAGCTGTGTGGGAGGCGGTCTCAACCCCACAGCTGACTCGTCTAATTTCTCTGCTCTTACGCAGAACAATTAGAGGCTGTTCTTTGCCTGCTATTTTGATTTGTGAAGGATCCTTCCATTCCCAGAGGGGGCTGGGATGCTGGGAAGTGGGTGATGAAGCTGCCGTAGTTGGTCCAAGCGGGCTGAGCGGCCCAGCGCTGATTGCCCGCCAGGTAGGGCCCCGGGCTCCTCCCCTCACGGCCCCCCTCTCTCCCCTCCACCCACAGCCACGCCCCGTCCTTCTGGCCACCTTAGACTCCCTTCTCCAGCCCCAAGACAAATCATGCCACTCCCCTGCTCTCAATCCCCCAGCGACTTCCCAAAATTCTCTCTGTTCTGCAAGCTGCCCCGACTACCTTTGGGATCTCAGTTCCCAGCATGTTCCCCTCCACCGATGTGCCCCTGCCACACACTGGCCTCTTTGATGTTCCCTGGACACGTCAAGCCCGCTCCCACCTCCCCACTTCGGGGCCTCTGGACTTGCTCTTGCCTCTGCCTGGAACCCCGGTCCCCCCATATTTTGCATGGCTTGCTCCATCACTTAATTCAGGACTCTATTCAAATGTCACCTCCTCAGGGAGGCCCTCCCTGACCACTCTATCTAAAGTACCATCCTCCCCACCAACTCTCTCTAGCTCCTTCAGCGGCTTCATTTTTCATTACAGCACAAAACACTTCCTGACTTACATTCATCTTCTTTTCTGCCCACTTGGGTCTCTCGCCCGTGTAAGTTCCCTGAAGCCAGAAGACTTCGTCCATTTTGTTCCCTGCTGTACCCTTGGGCCTACCAGCAGTGCCCGGCAAAAAAGCAGGCTCTCAGCCAGGCGCAGTGGCTCATGCCTGTAATTCCAGCACTTTGGGAGGCTGAGGTGGGCGGATCACGAGGTCAGGAGTTCGAGACCAGCCTGACTAACACGGTGAAACCCCGTCTCTACTAAAAATATAAAAATTAGCCAGGCGTAGTGGCATGCTCCTGTAATCCCAGCTACTTAGGAGGCTGAGACAGAAGAATTGCTTGCACCCAGGAGGTGGAGGTTGCAGTGAGCCTAGATCATGCCACTGCACCCCAGCCTGGGTGACAGGGTGAGACTCTGTCTCAAAAAAAAAAAAAAAAAGCAGGCTCACAAGAGACATCTGTGATGTGGATGTCTTAGTCCAACCTCACCAGCTCGCACGGGGACACTGCAGCAGCCTCCCTCTCCCACAATTCATCACCCATGTAAGTTGGCGGCTCACTCTAAAAGGCAGATTTGGCCAGGTATGGTGGCTCACACTTGTAATCCTAACACTTTGGGAGGCTGAGGTCGAGGACTGCTTGAGCCCAGGAGTCTGAGACCAGCCTGGGCAACACAGCAAGACACTGTCTCAAAAAAAAAAAAAAAAAATTAGCTGGGCATGGTGGAGTGTGCCTATAGACCCAGCTACTCAGGAGGCAGAGGAAGGAGGATCACTTGATCCTGGGAGTTGGAGGCTGCAGTGAGCTCTGATAATGCTACTGCACTCCAGTCTGGGGAACAGAGCAACACCCCATGTCTAAAAACAAACAGCTCCCTAAACTGGCTTTCCATCTGGGTAGCCTCCTTTCCCACAGTGCCATCCCGGGTCTGGCCACATCTGTAGTTCCTCACATGTTCTGTGTAGCATGCCCTCTCTCCCGAGAGACAGCCACTATCATGACTTGGTGAGGATCCTTCCAAATTACATATATGTATATAGCTTTTTAGAAAATTTTATTTCTGGCCAGATGTGGTGGCTCATGCCTGTAATCCCAGCACTTTGAGAGGCCGAGGCAGGCAGATCGTTTGAGCTCAGGAGTTGAAGACCAGCCTGGACAACATGGAAAAGCCCTATCTCTACAAAAAATACAAAAATTAGCCAGGCGTGATGGTGAGCACCGTAATCCCAGCTACTCAGGAGGCTAAGGCAGGAGAATCACCTGAACCCGGGAGGCAGAGGCTGCAGTGAGATTGCACCACTGCACTCCAGCCTGGGCGACTGGGTGAAACCCCATCTCAAAAAAAAAAAAAGAAAATTTTATTTCTGCCAATGTAACACAATTACATAGTGTAAAATGTCATACAGGACAATAATGAGAACAGCTGCCCCTCTACCCATCCTTGCTCTCTTATTCCTCTGTCCTGTTCCCCAGAGGCAACCACTTTGAATGTTTTTAGCTATTCTTATAGTGATTATCTCCACAATTCTAAATAATATGCTTACGTGGCTATTTCTTGATTCATCCATTTTAGACAGTACTTGTTGAAGCGTGGATTTGGTTAAGCAAGGCTATGCCTAAATACCCAAATCCCAGTGGTTTAACAAATGAAAGGTTTCTCTCTCACAGAGTCCATTCAGTGTTTCCAGGACAATCTAAATTCCAAGAGGCCATTCCAGGCTGCTTTACTGCTGTGGCCCTGCTATCTTAACCCAAGGCCCCCTTGCTCACCAGAGAGGGAGAAGAGGCAGCTGCAGGATCATCTAAGCTTTAGTCCGGTGGCGACACATCACTTCCACCTGAAGCTGACTGGCCAAAAGTAGTCATGTGGCCATGCCCAACTGTAAGGGGTTGAGAAATAGTCTTCTATGTGACCCAAAGCAGGGAGAAGCCGATATTAGTGAACACTAGTAACGTTCCTCACAATGCCCTATTACAGTAGATGAGGGCTAACTCATCACATCACTCAATTGTTCCTCTCTCCATCCTCCCAACATAGTTGTTTATTTGTTTGTTTCTAAGAGACGGGGTCTTGGCTGGGCGCGGTGGCTCACGTCTGTAATCCCAGCACTTTGGGAGGCCAAGGCGGGTAGATCACCTGAGGCCAGGAGTTTGAGACTAGACTGGCCAACATAGTGAAACCTCTTCTCTATTAAAAATACAAAAAATTAGCTGGGTGTGGTGGCGGGCACCTGTAAAAGACCTATAAAACTTGGGAGGCCGAGGCAGGAGGATTGCTTACACCCAGGAAGGCAGAGGTTGTAGTGAGCCAAGACCATCCCATTGCACTCCAGCCTGGGCAATAAAAGCAAAACTCCATCTCAAAAAAAAAAAAGAAAAAGAAAGAAAGAAAATCCTAAGAATGGAGTCGTGCTATGTTGTCCAGGCTGGAGTGCAATGGCTATTCACAGGTGCAACCATACTGCACTACAGCCTCCATCTCCTGGGCTCAAACGATTCTCTGGCCTCAGACTCCTGAGTGGCTGGGACTACAGGTGCTCACCACCATGTCTGGCTCCAATATAGTTTTATCACCATTTTTAGCTAACTCAACATTTAGGGTTTACATTCTTACGACTGTGTAGATATTGTCCACTGCTAAGCCAAAGAACATACTATAATTACATTTTTTAGTGCAGGCATTTAAGTTTCCCAGAGGTAATAATTGCGCCAATTTTCTCCACTTGCTTAGTTCTGTGTACATATTGCTAAATCTCCTCAAACACTCCAAAAGACCTATAAGATGCCTCTTCCATCCAATTGCATAATCTACCAGTTCTTTTTGTTTTCCTAGTGAGCTATGAGCTATGTCCTGGACCTTTCCTCCCCACTTTCTTTTCTTTCTTTCTTTCTTTCTTTTTTTTTTTTTTTTTTTTTTAAGATGGAGTTTGCTCTGTTGCCCAGGCTGGAGTGCAGTTGCGTGATCTCGGCTCACTCCAAGCTCCGCCTCCCGGGTTCACGCCATTCTCCTGCCTCAGCCTCCCAAGTAGCTGGGACTACAGGCACCCGCCACCACGCCTGGCTAATTTTTTGTATTTTTAGTAGAGATGGGGTTTCACTGTGTTAGCCAGGATGGTCTCCATCTCCTGACCTCATGATCCGCCCACCTCAGCCTCCCAAAGTGCTGGGATTACAGGCATGAGCCACCACGCCCGGCTTCTTTTTTTTTTCTTTTTTTTTTTTGAGACGGAGTTTCTCTCTCGTTGCCCAGGTTGGAGTGCAATGGCGCAACCTCCGCCTCCCCGGTTCAAGCAATTTTCCCGCCTCAGCCTCCCGAGTAGCTGGGATTACAGGCATGAGCCACCACGCCCGGCTAATTTTGTATTTTTAGTAGAGACGGGGTTGCTTCATGTTGGTCAGGCTGGTCTCGAACTCCCAACCTCAGGTGATCCGCCCGCCTCGGCCTCCCAAAGTGCTGGGATTACAGGCGTGAGCCACGGTGCCCGGCCTCCTCCCCACTTTCCATCTGCACTGTTTGCTTTCTATTCTACACTAGCTGCGCACCTGTCCTCCTCGGCTAGAGCACCCGTTTCTTGGCTTGCAAGTCTTCCTCTGTCTTGATCTATGCCTTCATTTTGGTGGAAGGCATCCTCTAATCACTTCCTGAGACAGGGCACATAGGAGGTAGAATTTTTACACCTTTGCTTGTCTGAAAATGTCGTTATTCTATCCTAATTTCTGATTTCTTTGACTGGACATGAAATGGTAGGTTGGAAGTAATTTTCCATCAGAATTTTGAAGGCATGGCTCCCTCATCGTCCAGCCTCCAGTGTTGCCACTGAAGCATCTAAAACCATTCTGATTCCTGATGTTTTGTATGTGATCTGTCCTCTCTACCTGCATAACTTGTAGGTTCCTCTCTTTATCCCTGGTAGTCTGACACTTTGTGACGGTGTGCTTTCAAGTGGCTCTTTTTCATTTCTTTTGGGCTCTCTAAGGGTAACCACTCAGTACTTGTTACCTTCCTTCCTTCCCCATCTCTCCTAGGTGAACTGGCAGCTCCGTGTGTGTGTGAAGATTCACGTCCTTCAGTATAAAACGTTCTCATACCATTTCCTCCCCTTTGCCTTCTCTGGGATCCCTGGAAAATCCCTTAGTCAGATATTGGGCCTCCTGGATAGATCCTCTAATTTCCTCACATCCTCTTTTGTTATATCCTCTGGGAAATTTCCTTTTTGTTATCTCTCGATTCTTCCATTGACCTTTTATTATTATTATTATTATTAATTATTATTATTTTGAGACAGATCTTGCTCTGTCACCAAGGCTGGAGTGCACTCGTGTGATCACAGCTCACTGCAGCCTCAACCTCCTAGGCTCAATCGATCCTCCCACCTCAGACTCCTGAGTAGCTGGGGTCGCAGGTGCACCATCATGCCTAGCTAATTAAAATTTTTAGGTTGGGCACAGTGGCTCACGCATGTAATCCCAGCACTTGGGGAGGCTGAGGTGGGTGGATCTCCTGAGGTTAGGAGTTGGAGACCAGCCTGACCAACATGGAGAAACCTCATCTCTACTAAAAATACAAAATTAGCCAGGCGTGGTGGAGCGTGCCTGTAATCCCAGCTACTCTGGAGGCTGAGGCAGGAGAATCGCTTGAACCCAGGAGGTGGAGGTTGCAGTGGGCTGAGATTGCGCCACTGCACTCCAGCCTGGGCAACAAGAGTGAAACTCCGTCTCAAAAAAATAAAATTGGTAGAGATGCAGTCTCCCTATGTTGCCTAGGCTGGTCTCGAACTCCCGGGTTCAAGTGTTCCTTACACATTGGCCTCCCAAAGTTCTAGGATTACAGGCACAAGAGATCATGCCTGGCCCCTGTCTTTTTAAAAAGTTTGACTCTCAGCTGGGCGCCGTGGCTCAAGCCTGTAATCCCAGCACTTTGGGAGGCCGAGGTGGGCAGATCACGAGGTCAGAAGATTGAGACCATCCTGACTAACATGGTGAAACCCTGTCTCCACTAAAAATACAAAAAAATTAGCCGGACGTAGTGGCGGGCACCTGCAGTCCCAGTTACTCTGGAGGCTGAGGCAGGAGAATGGCGTGAACCTGGGAGGCGGAGCTTGCAGTGAGCCGAGATCACGCCACTGCACTCCAGCCTGGGTGACAGAGCAAGACTCCGTCTCAAAAAAAAAAAAAAGTTTGACTCTCATGTTTTATTTTTCCAGTGCCCTTTCTTCTTCTCTTGTTATTCCTTTTTCATATAGCATTATAGTATCTTATTTCAGGGACATGATACCTTCTCTTAACTCTCTGAGGATGCTAAGAAGCCTTGTTTTGTATTTTCTTCTGCTCTCTGCATCTTTTACTTGCTTCAAACATTTTTGTTCCTTCATCTGCTTTAGCCTTCCTCTCTTATCCTGGAGAATTCCTTCAAGTATCTGGTGATATATAATATAATTAAACGCTGATTTTTAAATGAAGCACTAAATAACTGGCAGCTCCGTGCGTGTGCACGTGTGTGCATGCATGTGTGTGTGCCCCTGTGTGTGCGTGTGTGTGTGTGCATGTGTGTGTGTGTATGTGTATCAGTGTGAGGGCTCTGTCAACTGGTGGGCTTCACTGTAGGGGAACTGAGTGATGATCTGGCTTTTACACTGAGGGACATGTAAATATCAATTTCCGTAGGTCTTTTCTCTGGCCGTCAGGCCTTCAGAAAATAATCTCCCCATCTCTCACCCGGGTTGCATACCTCTGGCTGCCAGAATTCTGTTGGCAGAGCTGGAGAAAGGGCCCGGGAGTCCCTCTATCTCCCCATTAAAAAAAAATTAAAATAGAGATGAGGGTCTCACTATGTTGCTCAGACTGGTCTCCAACTCCTGGGCTCAAGTGATCCTCCCACCTCAGCCTCCCAAAGTGCTGGGATTACAGGCATGAGCCACCGTGCCTGGCCTCCCGCTCCCCATTTACCTTTGGTATCTTGTCCTGACCCTTTCTGTGTCTGCTGGCCCTGAGTCCAGACTTCCTCCATGTTAACTTCTCCAGGAAAAGAAAAAACCTTGCCTTCTTGCAGAGTGGAGGGGTAGCCATCTGGTTGTGCAGGATACAAAGACGGGGGTGCCTAACAGTCCCAGTACTCCCTCTAGACAATCATCCTCTTGCCCCTGTTTTCTGTCCCACACCTCACCCCTGCTGTCATTTCTCTTCCAGTTGCTTCTCGTGGTCCAAATATATATTGACATCTCTTAGAGAAGGTAAACTGAGGCACAAGAGGTAAGGTGATTTATCCAAGGTCATATGACCAGTAAGTGGCAGAGCTGGTATTGAACTCAGTCTGAGTGCCAACATCTGGTAACCACTCAGTACTTGTTACCTTCCTTCCTCCCCCACCTCTCACAGTGAAAAAGAATGTGAACTTACTATAAACTGGGGTTTGTTCACTCATCTAACAGGTATTAAGTGGACACTTGAACTGTGCCAGGCACTGAATAAGGGATCTAGGAGTAATGGCAACAGTCTGGCCTCTTGAAATCTATGACCTTAGGGAGGGGGCAGACATTGAACAAACTGCTACATTAATTAATGAACAGTTACGTGCTATTACCAAGATGCCATGAAGGATAAGAACGGAGTATATTGATGGACACTGCCTAGTGGGGATGACAGGCTGGGGAATGTGGAGGGACCCTGGCTTAGATTAGAAGGTCAACAATGGCTTCTCTGAGGAGGTGTGCTATGAACTGAATTCAGTTCCCTCAAATTCATATACTGAAGCCCTAACTCCCAACGTGATGGTATTGGGGTTCCTCTTGCTGTCATTTTTTTTTTTAGACGGAGTCTTGCTCTGTCCAGGCTAGAGTGCAGTGGCGCGATCTCGGCTCACTGCAACCTCCGCCTCCCAGGTTCAAGCGATTCTCCTTTCTCAGCCTCCTGAGTAGCTTGGGATTACAGGTACCCGCCATCCCGCCCGGCTAATTTTTGTATTTTTAGTAGGGAACAGGGTTTCACCATCTTGGCCAGATTCGTCTGGAACTCCTGACCTCATGATTCACCTGCCTTGGCCCCCAAAAGTGCTGGGATTACAGGCGTGAGCCACCGTGCCTGGCAATTTTTTTTTCCAATAACTGGGTTTTTTTTGTTTTTTGTTTTTGGCTTTATTCTGCAGTTTACATATGAGAGCCCTAAGCCCAACACAACACTTGATTTTCTGGTTTTATTTATTTATTTTTATTTATTTATTTTTGAGGCAGGTTCTCACCCTGTTGCCCATGCTGGAGTGCAGTGGTGCAATCATAGCTCACTGTAGCTTTGGCCTTCTGGGCTCAAGCGATCCTACCTCAGTCTCCCAAGTAGCTGGGTTTACAGGTGCACACCACCACACCTGGCTAATTTTTAAATTATTTGTAGAGACAGGGTTTCACCATGTTGTCCAGGCTGGTCTCAAACTCCTGGGCTCAAGCAATCCACCCACCTCAGTCTCCCAAAGTGCTGGGATTACAGGCCTGAGCCATTGTGCCCAGCCTTTATTATTCTTTCAGTATCCATGTCCACAGAGACTGCTTCTCCCAATAACACATGCCATTTGATCCTCAGCTGGTACATGTACAACGTCAAAGAATCTGGCTCTCCAGCACTCATACCTGGGCCCTTCCATTTAAGTGCACTCATGTCAATTTGGGCTGGACCTCTGCCCTGGTCCTGTCACCTCTGAGGTGTCCTCAGGTCAGAAATGCAAACAGGCTCGGCTGGGCGCGGTAGCTCACGGCTGTAATCCCAGCACTTTGGGAGGCCAAGGCAGGCAGATCACCTGAAGTCAGGAGTTTAAGACCAGCCTGGCCAACATGGCGAAACCCCATCTCTATTAAAAATATAAAAATTAGCTGGGCATGGTGGCGGGCACCCGTAATCCCAGCTACTCAGGAGGCTGAAGTAGGAGAATTGGTTGAACCCGGGAGGCAGAGGTTGCAGTGAGCTGAGATCGCGCCACTGAACTCCAGCCTGGGCCACAAGAGCCAAACTCCATCGGAAAGGAAAGGGGAAAGGAAAGGGGACAGGAAAGGGGAAAGGAAAGGGGAAAGGAAAGGGGACAGGAAAGGGGACAGGAAAGGAAAGGAAGGGAAAGGAAGAAAGTAAAGAAAGGAAGGAAGGAAGAAAGAGAGAAAGAGAAAGAAAGAAAAGGAAGGAAGGAAGAAAGAAAGAAAAAGAAAGAAAGAAAGGAAAGAAAGAAAGAAAATGCAAACAGGCTCCATGTGATACAACTCTGAATAAATACAATGGGGCCTTTGGGATGGTGGGATTACTGCACTTACAAGAGAGGCCCCAGAGAGCTTGCTCGCTCTCTCTCTCTCTTTTTTTTTTTTTTTTCTTTTTTTGAGACAGAGTCTTGCTCTGTCGCCCAGGCTGGAGTGCAGTGCTGTAATCTCGGCTCACTGCAACCTCCACCTCCTGGGTTCAAGCGATTCTCGTGCCTCAGCCTCCCTAGTAGCTGGGATTACAGGCGCCCACCACCACGCCCAGCTAATTTTTGTATTTTTAGTAGAGATGGGGTTTCACTATGTTGGCCAGGCTGGTCTCCAGCTCCTGACCTCAGGTGATCTGCCCAAGTTTGCTCTCTCTCTCTTTCTCTCTGCCATGTGAGGGCAGTGATGAGGCAGCCATCTAGAGGCCAGGAAGACAGCCCTCACCAGAACCTGACCGTGGTGGCAGCTTGATCTTGGGCTTCTGTCCTTACCAACTGAGAAACTAAATCTCTGTTGTTGAAGCCATCCAGTCTATATTTTGATCTAAGACACAGCAACATTTCTGCCAGGTTGGAAGGATGAGAGTTAGCCATGTGAAGTGAAGGAGGAAGGTTGGTCCAAAGAGAAGGAACAGCATGTACAAAGTCCCTGTAGCAGGAAAGAGCCTGATGGGCTGCAGGAATGGTCAGAAATCACATGTGACGACAGTGTAGTGAGCCAGAAAGGAGGCAACAGGAGAGGCGGCAGCGGAAATCTGCAGGAGTCAAATCACACAGGGCCTTTGGGCTATGGCAAGAAGTTTGGGTTTACTCTGAGTGTAACAGGAAGCCATTGAAGACTTTAAACATGGAAGTGATGTGGTTCATTTATGTGAGTTTCTTAAAAGATCATGCTGACTACTGTGTGGAAGCCAGACGGAGCACAAGGCAGGAGGGGGCAAGAGACCCAATTTTCTAGAAAGAGAAATTGTTTATGGCTCCATTTCCCAAAACTCTACTGTTGTTCTCTAATTTTTTTTTCTATTACAAAAGGTTGTGGATATGAAGTTGGGCCTTTCCCTTACACCATATACAAAAATTAACTCAAAATGGATCAAAGATGTAAGAGCTAAAACCATAAAACTCCTAGAAGAAAATATAGTGGGAAAGCTTCATGACACCAGATTTGGCAATGATTTCTTGTGTTTATTTGTTTGTTTTTCTTTTTTTCCTCTTTTTTAAATTTCTTCTTAGATTTGGCAATATTTCTTGGATATGACACCAAAAGCCTAGGCCACAACAACAACAACAACTACATTAAGTTGGACTATATCAATTTTTTTTGAGATGGAGTCTCACTCTGTCGCCCAGGCTGGAGTGCAGTGGTGCAATCTCGGCTCACTGCAACCTCTGCCTCATAATTCTCCTGCCTCAGCCTCCCAAGCACCTGGGATTATAGGCTCCCACCAGCATGCCCGGCTAATTTTTTTTTGTATTTTTAGTAGAGACAGGGTTTCACTATGTTCGCCAGGCTAGTCTCGAACTCCTGACCTCAAGTGATCCGCCTACCTCGGCCTCCCAAAGAGCTGGGATTGCAGGCGTGAGCCACCGTGCCTGGCCCCAGCTAATTTTTGTATTTTTAGTAGAGATGGGGTTTCACCATATTGGTAAGGCTGGTCTTGAACTCCTGACCTTGTGATCTGCCCGCCTTGGCCTCCGAAAGTGCTGGGATTACAGGCATGAGCCACCATGCCCGGCTGACTATATCAAATTTAAAACTTTTGTGCCTCAAATGACACTATCATCCCAGGACTTTGGGAGGCCAAGGCAGGTGGGTCACCTGAGGTCAGGAGTTTGAGACCAGTCTCTCCAACATGCTGAAACCCCATCTCTACAAAAAAATACAAAAATTAGCCGAGAGTGGTAGTGCACACCTGTAATCCCAGCTACTCGGGAGACTGAGGTACAAGAATCGCTTGAACCTGGGAGGTGGAGGTTGCAGTGAGCCGAGATTGTGCCACTGCACTCCAGCCTGGGTGACACAGTGAGACTCTGTCACCCCCTCAAAAAAACAAAAACAAATGACACTATCAACAGAATGAAAAGGCCACTCATGGAATGGGAGAAAAGATTTGCAAATCACATATCTGATAAGGGGTTAATATCCAGACTATATAAAGAATTCCTACAACTCAACCAAAATCAAATAAGTTAATTAAAAAATGAACAAGGGCTGAGGACAGTAGCTCACATCTGTAATCCTAGCACTTTGGGAGGCTGAGGTGGGTGGATCACTTGAGTCCAAGAGTTTGAGACCAGCCTGGCCCACATGGCAAAACCCCATCTCTACAAAAAATACAAAAATTAGCTGGGCATGGTGACATGCGCCTGTAGTCCCAGCTACTTGGAGGGCTGAGGTGGGAGAATCGCTTGAGTCCTGGAGGTCGAGGCTGCAGTGAGCCATGATTACACCACTACACTCCAGCCTGAACGACAAAGTGAGACCCTGTCTTGAATATTTCCCTAAAAAAGATATACAAATGGCCAACAAGCCCATGAAAAGATGCTCAACATCACTATCATTAGGGAAATGCAAATCAAAACCACAATGAGATACCACTTCACACCTATTAAGATAATGAGAAAAAAAAAACAGAAATCAAGTATTGGCAAGGATTTGAAGGAACTGGAACTCTCGTGTACCGTTGTTGGAAATGTAAAATGGTGCAGCCACTGCGGAAAACAAAACTGTAATTCCTCACAAATCTGAAAATAGAATTGCCTCTTATGATCAATCCAACAGTTCCTCTTCTGGTAGAAGAATTAAAAGCAGGGTTTTGAAGAGCTGTGTGTATACCCATGTTCATAGCAGTATTCTTCACAATAGCTAAAAGGTGAAAGCAACCCATATATCCATTGATAGATGGAGAAACAAAATGTGGTATAGACATACAATGGAATATTATTCACCCTTAAAAAAGAAGGAAATTTCTAGCCTGGTGGCAAAGCCAGTTTTACAAAAAATACAAAAATTAGCTTGGCGTGGTGATGCACGTTTGTAGTCCCAGCTACTCAGGAGGCTGAGGTGGAATGACTGCTTGACCCCGAAGTCGAGGTTGCAGTGAGCCGAGATCACACCACTGCACTCCAGCATGGGCGACAGAGCAAGACCCTGTCTCAAAAGACAAAAAAAAGAAGAAGAAGGAAATTCTGACACCTGCTACAACAAGGATGAACCTTGAGGATATCGTGCTAAATAAAATTTGCCAGTCAAAAAAGACAAACACTGAATGATTCCACTTACATGAGGCACCTAGAGTAGTCGCAGTCATAGAGGCAGAAGCCCTGGGGTTACGAGGGGCTAGGGCAAGGGGAGGATGGGCAGTTACTGCTTAAATGGTATGGAGATTCAGTTTGGGAAGATGAAAAATTTCTGGAGACGAACGGTTGTGATGGCTGCATAACAGTGTGAATGTACTTAATGCCACTGAACTACATCCTTAAAAATGGTTACAATGGTATTTTTTATGTTGTATATATTTTATCACAATAAAAAAGGGGGTAATCAAGAGCTGTCGCTGTATTTATTTTCTAAGCTTGGGAGTGGGGTGAGGGGGTCCTTTCGAGCCATTCAGATCTTGGCTCCCCAACATACATAGCTCAGTGATCTTGAGCAAGTCACTTCACCTTTCTGAACCTGCTTCCTTGTTGGTAATTTCAGTGTAATGATGCTTTCCAGGAGCCGCACGTGTGAAAGCGTGCAGCATACAGGCCAGTGTGTAGTTGAAAATTGCAGCCCTTTTGGTACTCCCCGACCTGGTATTTTTCTTTTTCTTCTTCTTCTTCTTTTTTTTTTTTTTTCCAAGTAGCTAGGACTACAGGTGCGTGCCATCACACCAAACTAATTTTTTTTAATTATTTTTTTTTAGAGATGGGATCTTGCTATGTTGTCCAGGCTGGTCTCAAACTCCTGGACTCAAGTGATCTCCACTTCAGCCTCCCAAAATGTTGGGATTACAAGTATGAGCCACTACACCTGGCCTGCTTTTTTATTTTAGGGTTTAATCATCACCCTTTGGATCCAATCAGGGGGTAGGGACTGGAAAGCTCTGGCTGAACCTCTGTTGACCGTGAGATACTTTTGTGAAACCCTTTGCTTTCTTTCTGATTCCAAATCCACAAAGCTTCCTTAGCACCAAGCACTGAGTGGCTATGCATGTTCCTTTCGGAGCCCTACACTCCTCTGTTAAACAAGCCCCCACTGCAGAAGGATCATCACCACCTCTATTAATTTTCTTTCAGTTTGATGGAGACTGGTTGTACCCTGCACAGCCAGGCCACATTCAATCCACACTTGTTCCTGGGCCTCTGGAGAGCTGGGCTTCTCAACTGAATACCCAAGTGCCAACTGACAAGTAAGCTCCTGGTAAGAATGTTCTCCCCAGGCAAAGCTAGAGCAGTTGGTCAGAGCGGCCGACGTCTAAATGCCCGGTGCTCAGGCCGGGTGCAGTGGCTCATGCCTGTGGTCTCAGCATTTTGGGTGCCAAGGCAGGTGAATTGCTTGAGCTCAGGAGTTGGAGACCAGCTGGGGCAATATGGCGAACCCCCGTCTCTACTAAAAATACAAAAGTTAGCTGGGCGTGATGGCGCATGCCTATACTCCCAGCTACCTCGGAGGTTGAGGTGGGAGGATCGCTTGAGTCTGGGAGGTTGAGGCTGCAGTGAGCCATGATCATGCCACTGCACTCCAGCCTGGGCAACAGAGCGAAACCCTGTCTCAAAATAAAAATAAAAATAAAAATAAAAATAAGGCCGGCACAATGACTCATGCCTGTAATCCCAGCACTTTGGGAGGCTGAGGTGGGTGAATCACTTGAGGCCAGGAGTTCAAGACCAGCCTGGCCAACATAATGAAAGCCCATCTCCACTAAAAATACAAAAAAAAAAAAAAAAAATTAGCCAGGTGTGGTGGTGCATGCCTGTAGTCCCAGCTACTCAGGAGGGTGAGGCAAGAGAATCGCTTGAACCCGGGAGGCGGAGGCTGCAGTGAGCTGAGATCACACCACTGCACTCCAGTCTGGGTGACAGAGCGAGACTCTGTCTCAAAAATAATAATAATAATAATAAATAAATAAAATAAAAATAAATAAATAAATGCCCAGTGCCCAGAAGATCAATACATTCCTTCCTTTGTGCAAGGTGTCAATGGGACAGGACCAGCAGCTTTGAGCGAGTTGTTTCCTTTAAACAATATTCTCTTATGCGCCAAGCACTATGCCAAAAGCAGTGAATGCAGGATTTCATCTCAGCCTCATCCTACAAATGAGCTAAGTTAGATGCTCACCCAAAACACACAGCTAAGAAGTGGCGGTGACAGGACACAAGCGCAGATCTATCTGGTTTCCAGAGCCTAAGCTCATAACCACTTGGGTCTGTGTCCGCTTTCCCCCAGCCTCCTTGCCACCTGCACCCGTGAAACCTTCGCCATGGCAAGGGGCCGGGCTGGGCTGGGGATGGGCCCACTCCGTAGCATTCATCTGCTTCTCACACATTCCCCAACCCGGCTCTGGTTTAAGAATTTGGAGACAATGTGCTCACAGCCCAGGTGGGGTCAGGGAGAGACAGACTTATAAACATCAGAACAATGTCACAGGCACGAATGTGGGGCCCAGTGGAGCAAAGAGGACAGGTCAATTCAGAACAAAATGTACACCTCTGGTCCCAAGGGGGCGGCAGCCAGTATTCATGGATAACTATGTGCTAGGTCTTTCTCAGGTGTGGTTTATGTGCTCCTTAAGCCCGTAATTGGTTTTGTTTTTTAACAGATAATAAACATTTGTTGGACACTTACTATATTCCAGTCACTGGGATAAGCATTTTACTTTATTTATTCATTTTTATTTTTTATTTTTTTGAGACGGAGTCTCATTCTGTCTCCCAGGCTAGAGTGCAGTGGTGTGATCTCAGCTCACTGCAACCTCCGTCTCCCGGTTCAAGCGATTCTCCTGCCTCAGCCTCCCGAGTAGCTGGGATTACCGCTGCCCACCACTATGCCCGGCTAATTTTCGTATTTTTAGTGGAGCCGGGATTTCACCATGTTGGCCAGGCTGGTCTTGAACTCCTGACCTCAAGTGATCCACCCACTTTGGCCTCCTAAAGTGCTGGGATTACAAGCATGAGCCACCGCGCCTGGCCCCGTATTTTACATTATTTAATCCTCACTATGGGGCAGACAGTGTTTATTATTCCCAATTTACAGACAGTGGGACTTGCCCCAGGCTGCAGAGTGGCAAATAGGCTGAGCAGAGAGTCAAACCCAGTGCTTTTCCCCGAAATCCCAGTGCCTTCTTCTTGGCTTCAGTTTTAGCTTCTCTCCTGTGGACCCAAAGTACTCTATGTGTCCTTCACATACTCTTTTTGCCAGGTAGTGGCTCATGCCTGTAGTCCCAGCTACTCGGGAGGCTGAGGTGGGAGGATCACCTGAGTGCAGGAAGTAGAGGCTGCAGTGAGCTATGATTATGCCACTGCACTCCAGCCTGAGGGACAGAGCGAGACTCTATCTCATATATATATAAGCTCCCAGAGGGCAGGGATCACGTCTGTCTTGGCTATCACAAAGAGCCTAGAACCTACAGCAGCACCCAGCACAAAGCAGGTACTCAAAACACATTTGTGAAATGAATAAATGTTCATGTGTCTGTCTTCCACACTAGACTGAGACATCCCTCAGGCAGGAACTGTGTCCCCTTCATGCTGTCTCCCAGGACCCAGCACCCAGCACAGGGCCAGGCTCAGAGGAGGCACAGCGCTTACTGGAGGAACCCTGAGTGCAGGTGTCAGGGTGCCCTGATCCTCAGTAATGAGCAACAGACCAAAGAGATCGAATCAGAGCATCTCTCTTCCTCATCCTCCCTTCCCCTTGCACTGTCTCCTTTCGTCCTTCTTCCCTCCCTCCCTTCCTACCTTCTCCTATGCTCACCCTGGGCCAGCCCAGGTGCCCTGAAGGATGCCTGGGCCTGACCCTGTTTGCCCTGAAGTCTGAAGTGACTCAGCTCTGCTGGTCGTGGGGGAAATGTTTACTCTGATCATTTATCCAAGGTAGCTAATTTGTCGTTAACTAAACTGAGGGGTTTTTTTCCCACTGATGCACAACAGCCCATGAGTTCAAGGTGGGGGCAAGAGACCTAAAATCAAAAACAGTAACAACAACAGCAACAAGGTGAGAACGTCTACACCCAGTCGCACTGACCCTGTGGTACCTCAGGAACCAAACTGAACAAACAGCTCCAGCCTAGACCAAAGCTCATTTGGTCTCCAACCAAATCCAGTGTGGATTGCTGGAGTATTTAGAATTAATTTTATTCCCAAATGCTGTTCGAGCTCTCAGAAATAACAGCTGCTCACTATAAATGCAAAATCATTTGCAGTCATAATTAAGTTAAGGATCTCGAGCCCATCTTGGATCATTGAGGGGGACCCTAACTCCAGCAACAAGTGTCCTTGTAAGAGACACACAGGGAGGAGAGGAGAGGGCCGTGTGAAGAGGGAAGCAGAAATTAGACGATGCAGCTGCAAACTAAGAAGAGCCTGGAGCCACCAGAAATGGGAAGAAGCGAGGAAAGATTCTCCGCAAGAGGCTTCAGAGAAAGCACAGCCCTGCTGTCACCTTGATTTTGGATTTCTGGCCTCCAGAACTGTGAGAGAATACATTTCTGTTTTAAGCCATCAAGTCTGCAGTAATTTATTTTGGCAGCCCCAGGGAACTAATCTGATAAAAGTATGGGTAGTCTCAGCTCCTGGGAGGCTGAGGCAGGAGGATCACTTGAGCCCGGAAGTTCAAGGCAGTAGTGTGCCACGATGGTGCCTGTGAATAGCCATTGCACTTCAGCCTGGGTGACACAGCTTTAGATCCCATCTCTTACAACCAAAAAAAAGGGCAGCCCAAGGAGAAGCATGGATTTTGACACTGGACACAGCTACTGAAGCCCCAGCTCCGTCCCTAACTAATTGCATTGATCTTGGGTGAGCTCTAACTTCTCTGAGCCTCGGTTTACTCCTCTGTGAACTGGTTATCATGATCTTTCCTGCCTCGCGAGGGTGTGGGGAATATCAAATGAGGTAATGCCTGCCATGTTCCTAGCACTCTGCCTGGTGCACCCATATCATAGTGGCTTCTCTTCTTGCTCAAGTGAACAAGATGGATCCAAAATGTACCTTTGAGGCTGCCCCTGGAGTCCCAGGGCCCCTGACTTCTCTGCTGGCTCTTGGTAACCTGCCACCATGGGGGTGAGACACAGAGCCCTGTGTTGGAACTTCAGCGCTGGAAGAGGCTCTGATGGGTAACAATGGGTTCAAACCTCCTCTCCCACTTTACAGATGGGGAAACTGAGGCCCGGAAAGGGGAAAACAGTTGTGCAAGGTCACACAGAAAATCTATTCTGCTGACTTCTGGGAAACCAAGTTCCTTCTGCTGCTTCAAGCTGACCTAGGAACTAAGTCTCAGGTGAGGTTCAAGGTGGCTGAGGCTAAAGGGGAAGGAGAATCCTGTCCAAGACTTCAGAATTTCTGACAAGGCCCTGGCTCTTAGCAGATGTCTACATTCTAGGTCCCTGTGTCTAGTGATTAACCAGCGTAGGGTAGGTCCATGAATGGAACCATCTCAATCACTATCATCATTTCACCACCACCTCCATCTCAGCAGCTATGTGGACTCAGTGCTTACACAACTGACACATTCTATCGAATGCTACTATGACATTTACAGAGATCATCTCATTTAATCACTCCAAAAACCCTATGAAATTGCTGCCATCCTCAGTGTACAGAGGAGGAAAGTAAGCCTTGGGAGGGTATACTGAATTCAATAGTGTGCCCCAAAATCCATGTCCACCAGGAACATCAGAATGTGACACTATTTGGTAATAGGGACTTTGCAGATGTAATTAGTTAAGATGAGGTCATACTAGATTAGGGTGGGTCCTTATATGACTGGTGTCCTTACATGAAGAGAGAGTTGGGTGTCATGGCTCACACCTGTAATCCCACTTTGGAAGGCTGAGGTAGGAGGATCACTTGAGTCCAGGAGTTCAAGACCAGCCTGGGCAATACGGTGAGACTCTCCATAAGAGAGGGGTCCCGAACCATTTTTGGGGGGGTTTTTTGTTTTTTGTTTTTTTGAGACGGAATCTCACTCTGTCACCAGGCTGGAGTGCAGTGGCAAAATCTTGGCTCACTGCAAGCTCCGCCTCCTGGGTTCAAGTGATTCTCTTGCTTCAGCCTCCCGAGTAGCTAGGACTACAGGTGTACGCCACCATGCCCAGCTAATTTTTGTATTTTTAGTAGAGACAGGATTTCATGATGTTAACCAGGCTGGTCTCGATCTCCTGACCTCGTGATCTGCCTGCCTCGGCCTCCCAAAGTGCCGGGATTCCTGGTGTGAGCCACTGCACCTGGTCCCCAACCCTGTTTTACAGGAACCAGCCCACAGAGCAAGGAGGTGAGCAGTGGGCGAGTGAAGCTTCATCTGTGTGTATAGCCACTCCCCATTGCTCGCATTACCACCTGAGCTCCGCCTCCTGTCAGATCAGTCAGATCAGCAATGGCATTAGATTCTCATAGGAGCGTGAACCCTACTGTGAACTACGTATGCAAGGGATCTAGTTTGCAAGCTCCTTATGAGAATCTAGTGCCTGATGATCTGTCACTGTCTCTCATCACCCCTAGATGGGACCATCTAGTTGCAGGAAAACAAGCTCAGGAGCCCCACTGATTCTACCTTACGGTGAGTTGTATAATTATTTCATTATATATTATGAAGTAATAATAATAGAAATAAAGTGCACAATAAATGTAATAAGCTTGAATCATCCTGAAACTATCCCCGTTCCCCCACCCTGCCCCCATAGATGGAAAACTTGTCTTCCACGAAATTGGTCCCTGATGCCAAAAAGGTTCGGGACCGCTGCTATAAAAAATAGCTGGGCATGGTGGCACACACCAGTCCCAGCTACTTGGGATTGCTTGAGCCCAGGAAGTCATGAGTTGTGTTCATGCCACTGCACTCCAGCCTGGACAACAGAGAGAGGCCCTGTTTCAAACAAAGGACACAAGACACAGTGACACACATGGCCATGTGAAAACAGGAAAAAATTAGAGTGAGGTAGCTAGAATGCCAAGGATTGCCAGCAACCACCGAAGCCGGGCCAGCAGGCGTTCTTCCACGGAGCCTTCAGAGGGAGCACAGCCCAGCCAACACCTTGATTTCAGACTTCCAGCCTCCTGAACTGTGAAATGTCTAATTTTTTTTTTTTTTTTTTTTTTGAGACGGAGTCCCGCTCTTTAGCCCAGGCCGGATTGCAGTGGCACAATCTTGGCTCACTGCAAGTTCCGCCTCCCAGGTTCACGCCATTCTCCTGCCTCAGCCTCCCGAGTAGCTGGGACTACAGGCGCCAGCCACCGCGCCCGGCTAATTTTTTGTATTTTTAGTAGAGACGGGGTTTCACTGTGTTAGCCAAGATGGTCTCGATCTCCTGACCTTGTGATCCGCCCACCTCGGCCTCCCAAAGTGCTGGGATTACAGGCGTGAGCCACCGCGCCCAGCCTTTTTTTTTTTTTTTTTTGAGATGGAATCTCGCTCTGTCGCCCAGGCTGGAGTGCAGTGGCGCGATCTCGGCTCACTGCAACCTCTCCCAGGTTCAAGCTACTCTTCTGCCTCAGCCTCCTGAGTAGCTGGGACTACAGGCGCACATCACCAAGCCCGGCTAATTTTTGTATTTTTAGTGGAGACGGGGTATCACCATATTGGCCAGGTTGGTCTTGAACTCCTGACCTCGTGATCCACCCGCCTTGGCCTCCCAAAGTGCTGGGATTACAGACGTGAGCCACCGCGCCTGGCTGAAATGTCTAATGTTTTAAGTCACCCAGTTTATGGCAATTTGCTATGGCAGCCCTAGGGAACTAATACGAAGGGGCTAAGCATCTCACCAGGCATGGCCTAAACACAGAAGCAATGTCTGTTAAAATTGCTCCACACCCCAGCTCTCACAACAGAAGGCCTTTTTTCCATCAAGAATATAGAATGTTAGCCTAGAAGGAGAGATGTCTGGGTAGAGCGTTTACGAGCGCTATGTGCCAGTCTCTCTCCTAAGTGGCAGTCATGTGCTCCATAACCCACTGAATCCCCACAACCGCCACAGGAGGTGAGCACTGCTCTCCCCATCTTACAGGTGGGGAATGTTGAGGCTCAGAGGGATGAAGTAACTCACCCAGAGGCCCACAGCTAGGGATGGCAGGGCCTAGCTTGGGTCTCAGGTTCCTTGGACTCCAGAACCTGCACTCCTAACCACCACCCAATCTTCTCCCTGCTGCAGGTCAAGTTCATTCCCTTGATTTTACAAATGAGGAAACCAAGGCACATCTACCACAGTGATCACAAAGGCTCTGCCCACTGTAGGGGAACAAATAGCATCAATGAAGCTACTGCCAGTCAGCCGGGGTCCAGCTGGGGCTCCCTCTATTTGCAGACAAAGGGTGGTTGCCCTCCACGACTGGCAAAACAAGCCCAGCTGGGCAGCAAGAGCTGTAGGCTGCATCCCTGCCCACCACTTAACGAGAGTGGCAAGTGGCCAGAAATTAATTAGCTGTCTCAGTTTTGGCACAGCCTGAGGAAGGAAAGTGGTTAATTATAATGAAGCCCAGAGAGCATGTCATAGGAGAAGATTAAAGGCTGGAACAGAGAAATCCAGGCCCCAGAATTGAACATGAGCAGGGAGGCCAGCCAGGTCACACTCAACAAGAAGCAGGACAGATGCCTCGTTCAGCTCAGTTCAAGAACAACACACTCATGGCAGCCAGGGAAGAGCAGCTCCTCCCTACCACCCTGGCTCTGCTTCTGGCTTAGGGGTGGCTGGACCAGGGATGGGGCAGCAGGCACAATGGGGGCCCAAGAACGCAGACTCCCACAAGGATGTGGCGTATCAGACCATGGACCTCTGGAAATAGGACATGTCCTTTGTACAAACACCTAGTGACATGCTGTCTGAGTGTTGGACCCTCTGCTGGGGCTCCAGCTATGAACAAAGGATATACTCCCTCTACCCCACACCCACTCATGGTGGGCAGAGCAGAACAGGGGAGCAAACAGGTGTCTGAAATAGTGCATAGTCCCTATTCCAATGGCGGGGGACACACAGGACACTGTGGGAACACAGAGGAGGGTTACCTGTTGGCTGGAAGGGCGGTGAGGAGCAATCAGAGAAGGCTCCCTGGAGGAAAGACTTTCTAAGCTGAAAAGTCAGGGGTTTCTCTGAAGGAGACAGCAGCCTGAGGTTCCTGCACATCTTACTGCCCTCTTGTCTCGTAGTTGGGGGATTTTTATTATAGATCCCAACAACTCTACAGACCAAATCTCGTTAACAAAGTGCCATCTGGATATTTAAGAAGTACCTGAATGGGCACAGTGGCTCACACCTGTAATCCCAGCACCTTGGGAGTCCGAGGTGGGAGGATCACTTGAGCTCAAGAGTTCGAGACCAGCCTGGGCAACATAGGGAGACCTTGTCTTTATCAAAAATTTAAAAATTACCCAGCATGGTGGCACACACCTGTAGTCCCAGCTACTCAGCAGGCTGAGGTGGAAAGATCATTTGAGCCCAGGAGGTGGAGGTTGCAGTGAGCCGAGATCGAGTTACTACATTCCAGCCTGGATGACAGAGCAAGACTCTATCTCAAAAAAAAAAAAAAGAAAAAAAGAAATACTTAGTGACGCCTCCTTAGGGTGAGGGACTAAGCTATGAAACAGGATTGAGGATGAATGTGACACAGTTCCTGCCCTCCAGGAGGAACTGGTAAAAAGGAATGCAAGCACAGAAACAAGCAGCAGCACTGTCATGGGGACACACTGGTTCAAGGCTGGGCACGGTGGCTCATTCCTATAATCCCAGCACTTTGGGAGGCCGAGGTGGGCGGATCACCTGAGGTCAGGAGTTCGATACCAAACTGGCCAACATGGTGAAACCCTGTTTCTACTAAAAATACAAAAATTAGTCAGGCATGGTGGAGTGCACCTGTAATCCCAGCTACTCTGGAGGCTGAGGCAGAAGAATTGCTTGAACCCAGGAGGCAGAGGTTGCAGTGAGCCGAGATCACACCACTGCACTCCAGCCTGGGTGACAAAAAAACAGAACACTGGTTTGTGACCACCTACTTTTGTGTGTGTCTTCCCTCTCTCTAGGTGACAGGCACTGAATGAAGGCACTGTGATTTATATCATTGCATTTAATCCTGATAGCCAAATGCAGTAAGCACTACCATGGCATTTGGTAGATGAGGGGACTGAGGATCAGAGAGTCAGGGAAACTTGCCCAATGAAACACAGCTGACAGGTTGTAGTACCAGGACTCAAGCCCAGGTCTGTCTGGCCCCGTGATGGTTAGTCTGATGTGTCGACTTGGCTAGACTATAGTATCCGGCTATTTTATCAGACACTAATCGAGGTGCTGCTGTGAAAGGATTTTGTAGCTGTGGTTAGCATCTGCCATCAGCTGACTTTAAGGAGATTATCCTTGATCATCTGGGTTGGCCTTTTCCAATCACTTCAAAGGCCTTATGAACAAAACAGATTTCTCAGAAGAAACTCCACCTGTAGCATCAGCTCCTGCCTGAGTTTTCCACCTACCACTTTCAGACTTGCCCAGCCAGACCCCACAACGGTATAAGCCAGCTCCCTGAAATATATCCTACTGGTGCTTTTTCTCTGATAGGATCATGCCTGATACAGACCCAAAGCCCACGCTCTAGGCCAAGGCTGGTGCCACAGAGCCACGCAGTCTCCTGAGCTGGAAAAGGGCAGTGACACCCACCATCACATGGGGGGCTTTGCTGTCAGACACTTACTAACCAGGTGCCCTTGGGCAAAAGTCTTTCATCTCTGAGCCTCAGCTTCTTCACCTGTAAAATGGGCACATTACATTGTTCCTACCTCATAGAAGTGTTGTGAAGACTCAGTGAGATTTTGCATGCAAGGTCTCCTGTAGAGAGCCTTCTAATCTTGTCAAAGACAGGCTCATTTTTTCCACAGTTGTAATTTCTTGGTTCTTCATGATTTTGAGTCCTCACCATCTGCCAGCTTAATGTTTCAGTCCCACAATTCCACGTAAATAATGTCCACAAGTTTATTATTCTTAGTGACAGTGATGTAGATGTTACAGTTTCCCTAACCTGTACCCACCCAGCTCCCCAGCAAAGAAATACCCTTTGAGGACAATGGGCTAGGGAGCCCCTGTGCAGAGCATCACACACGTTCTCTCATTTGAATCACACCCACCCCAGGAAGTGGGTCTCAGTATATTCCCATTTTGTTTATAGAAGAAACTGACCCAAAAGATAAAAGGCGCTCATCCAGGAGTGTAGAATGAACAGAACTGAGATCCAAAGCCAGGCATTCCAAAAAGCCCAGGCAGACTCCAGGCCTTTGGCCATGCTGTATGTTACTTTTTTTTTTTTGAGACAGAGTCTCACTCTACCACCCAGGCTAGAGTGCAGTGGCGCAATCACAGCTCACTGCAGCCGCCAGCTCCCGGGCTCAAACAATTCTCCCACCTCAGCCTCCCAAGCAGTTGGGACTACAGGTGTGTGCCACCATTCCTGGCTAATTTTGTATTTCTTGTAGAGATGGGGTCTCCCTGTGCTGCCCAGGTTGGTCTTGAACTCCTGGGCTCAAGCGATTCTCCCACCTCGGCCTCCCAAAGCAGGCCTCCTACCGACTTGATTGCAGGCAGGAGCCACTGAGCTTGGCCTTTACTTCTTATGCCATCTCTCTGCCTGGGACCCAAAAGAGCTTCTCTTTCCTTTTGTTTATTAACAATGGATTATTTTTTAAATTATTTTAAGGACATTACAAATAAGTCTGCTCTGTTCCACAGCCTCTCCCAATCCCTGGCTGTATCAAAAAGTCATTTTTCCACAGTGGAAATCAGAAGGTATCATAGGTTCAGCCTTCTTCATGGACATTGCTTCATGGACACTTTGTACATCTGAGCTCTGAGAGTCAAGGGGCCTCAGTTCAAAGGCTGGCTCTGCCACTTCCTAACTGTGGCCCTGGGCAAGTGAATTATCATCTCTGAGCCCCAGTTTTCTCATCTGTCAAGTGGAGAGAAACATGGTACCAAACTCATAGAGTTGGCTGAATTAAATGAAATAACCTATGTGCAATGCTTCACATAGAGCTTGGCACAAAGCTGGCCACCTTGTCAGCATCCAAGAAAGGTCAGCCAGGCATGGTGGCTCACGCCTGTAATCCCAGTACTTTGGGAGGCCAAGGCAGGAGGATCACTGGAGCCCAGGAGTTCAAGACCAGCCTGGGCAACATAGTGAGACCTCATCTCTACAAATAAAAAAATTAGCCAGGCATGGTGGTGCCTGTGGTCCCAGCTACTCAGGAGGCTAAGGTGGGAGGATCACTTGAGCCTGGGCAGTTGAGCCTGCAGTGAGCCATGATCACTGAAAGAAAGAAAAAAGTCAGCAGTTCTATTTTCGGTGTTAACTCCGACCGAGTCAGTATGCTATGCTTTGCTGTTGAGCTCTCTTTTTTTTTTTTGAGACGGAGTCTCACTCTGTTGCCCAGGCTGGAGTGCAGTGGCACGATCTCAGCTCACTGCAACCTCCACCTCCCAAGTTCAAGCGATTCTCCTGCCTCAGCCTTCTGAGTAGCTGAAACTACAGGCGCACGCCACCACGCCCGGCTAATTTTTGTATTTTAATAGAGACAGTGTTTCACCATGTTGGCCAGGATGGTCTCCATCTCCTGACCTCGTGATCCACCAACCTCGGCCTCCCAAAGTGCTGGGCTTACAGGCGTGAGCCACCGCACCAGGCCGAGCCCTCTCTTATATGGGACAACAAGGCCTAGGCAGGTGGAAGGAGTGTCTTGTGGCTAACCTGCCCCTCCCAGCAGGACGGCTCCATTCGCTCCCCTCAGGGAGGAATGGAAAATCACTAGATGTGGGGTATTTCCCAGCACTGTGGGAGGATGAGTTTTTGTAACCAAGGGAAACAGATTATCTCCATCTGTCCTGCAGGGGCATCTGGTGGGGACAGCATCTGGTGGGGCCAGGAGAAGCAGCGTCTCCGCTCTGGCTTAATTCCTGCCCTGGTTCCCAGGTGCTGGGCAATGATCCAAAAGGCCTCATTATCACCAATGGCTGCTTGCTGTGGGCCAGGCCCCGCGCTAAAGCCATACAGCATCATCCCCCTTAACCCTTGCCCTTGCTGTTCCCTCTGCCTAAAACACTCTTCCTCCAAGCAACAGTCCTCTGCTCATTTGTCTCCTCTTCTTTGACCTCTCCATATACAGGTATGCCTTGTGTAAAGCACTTTGTAGTTATTGTGTTTTTTACAAATTGAAGGTTTGTGGCAACCCTGCTATGAGCAAGTTATCAGCACCATTTTTCCAACAGCAAGTGCTCACTTTGTGTCATATTTTGGTAATTCTTGCAATATTTCAAATTTTTCATAATTATATCTCTTATGGTTATCTGTGATCGTGTTTTTGTTGTTGTTGTTGTTGTTTTGTTTTTGACTGGGTCCTCACTCTGTTGCCCAGGTTGGAGTACAGTGGCACTATCATAGCCCACTGCAGCCTCGACCTCCCAGGCTCAAGCAATCCTTCCACCTCAGCCTCCCAAGTAGCTAGGACTACAGGCATGTCCCACCACACCTTGCTATTGTTTTTTTCATTTTGTAGAGATGGAGTCTCATTATGTTGCCAGGGCTGGTCTCGAACTCCTGGGCTCAAGCGATTCTCTCACCTCAGCCTCCCAAAGTGCTGGGATTACAGGCATGACCACCGTGCCCGGCCATCAGTGATCTTGGATGCTACCACTGTAATTGTTTTGGAGTGCCACAAACCACACGCCTATAAGAGGATGAACTTAATTGATAAATGTGTATGTTCTGACCGCTCCACTGACCGGCCATTGCCCCATCTCTCTCCCTCTCCTCAGGCCTCTCTATTCCCTGAGACACAACAATATTGAAATTAGGCCAATTAATAACTCTACAATGGCCTCTAAGTGTTCAAGTGAAAGAAAGGGCCAGGTGCAGTGGCTCACACCTATAATCACAGCACTTTGGGAGGCTGAGCTGGAAGGATTGCTTGAGCTCAGGAGTTCAAGACCAGCCTGGGAAAAAAGTGAGTCCCCATCTCTACAAAAAATTTAAAAATTAGCTGAGTATGGTGGTGCACACCTGTAGTTCCAGCTACTTCGGAGGCTGAGGAAAGAGGATCACTTGAACCCAGCCAGTTGAAGCTGCAGTGAGGCATGATTGCAGCACTGCACCCCGGCCTGGGCGACAGAGCAAGACCCTGTCTCAAAAGATAAAAAGAAAATGAAAGGGTCGCATGTCTTGCACTGTAGATCAAAATCTAGAAGGCCGGGCACAGTGGCTCACGCCTGTAATCCCAGCACTTTGGGAGGCCGAGGTGGGTGGATCACCTGAGGTCGGGAGTTCGAGACCAGCCTGGCCAACCTGGTGAAACCCCATCTCTACTAAAAATACAAAAAATTAGCTGGTGTGGTGGCGGGCACCTGTAATCCCAGCTACTCAGGAGGCTGAGGCAGGAGAATCACTTGAATCTGGGAGGTGGAGGTTGTAGTGAGCCGAGATCGTGCCATTGCACTCCAGCCTGGGCAACAGAGCAAGACTCTGTCTTAAAAAAAGGAAAGAAAGAAAGGAAACAAAATACACTTAACTGCTGATATGGAGAAGGTTTGAGTGGTCTGGATAGAAGATCAAGCCAGCCACAACATTCCCTTAAGCCAAAGCCTAATCCAGGGTAAGGACCTAATTCTCTTTAATTCTAGGAAGGCTGAGAGAGGTGAGGAAACTGTAGAAGACAAGTTTGAAGGTGGCAGAGGCTGGTCCATGAGGCTTTAAAGATCACTGATGAAGGCAGCTACACTAAACAATAGATTCTCAAGGGGACAAAACAGCCTTCTATTGGAATAAGATATCATCTAGGACTCTCATTCCTAGAGAGAAGTCAGTGCCTGGTTACAAAGCTTCAAGGAGAGACTGATGCTCCCTCTCTCTCCTTTTTTTTTTTTTTGAGACAGAGTCTCACTCTGTTACCCAGGGTGGAGTGCAGTGGTGCAATCTCGGCTCACTGCAACCTCCCCCTCCTGGGTTCAAGCGATTCTCCTGCCTCAGCCTCCCGAGGAGCTGGGATTACAGGTGCACATCATCACACCCGGCTAATTTTTGTATTTTTAGTAGAGACAGTGTTTCACTATGTTGGTCAGGCTGGTCTCGAACTCCTGACCTCAGGTGATCCACCTGCCTTGGCCTCCCAAAGTGCTGGGATTACAGGCGTGAACCACTGCGCCTGGCTTTTTTTTTTTTTTAAGAGACCGGGTTTCACTCTCACTCAGGCTGGAATGCAGTGGCACGATCATAGCTCAGTGCAGCTTCGAACTTCTGAGCTCAAGCGACTCTCCCTCTTCGGCTTCCAAAGTGCTGGGATTACAGGTATGAGCCACCGCACCCAGCCAGGCTGACTCATTAGGGGCTAACGCAGCTGGTGACTTTAAATTGAAGCCGACGCTCATTTACCATTCCAAAAATCCTAGGGCCCTTAAGAATTATGCTAAATCTACTCTGCCTGTGCTCTATAAATGGTACAACAAAGCCTGGATGACAGCACATCTGTTTACAGCATGGTTGATGGAGTATTTCAAGCCCACTGTTGAGACAAACTGCTCAGAAAAAAAGATTCCTTTCAAAATATTATCGCTTATTGACAATGCACCTAGTCACCCAAGAGCTCTGATGGAGACGTACAAGGAGATTAAGTTGTTTTCATGCTTACTAACACAACATCCATTCTGTAGCCCATGGATCAAGGAATAATTTTAATCTTAAATTTTATTATTTAAGAAATACATTCTGTAAGGTTACAGCTGTCATAGATAGTGATTCCTCTCATGGATCTGGGCAGAGTAAACTGAAAGCTGGAAAAAATTCACCATTCTAGTTGCCATTAGGTACATTTGTGGCCAGGTGTGATGGCTCACACCTGTAATCCCAGTACTTTGGGAGGCTGAGGTGAGAGGATCCCTTCAGGCCAGGAGCTCGAGACCAGCCTAGGCAACACAGAAACTCCGGCTCTACAAAAAATAAAAAATAAATAAATTAGCCAGACATGGTGGCACACACATGTAGTCCCAGCAACTTGGGAGACTGAGGCAAGAAGATAGTTTGAGCCCAGGAGTTTGAGGCTGCAGTGAGCTATGATCACTGCACTCAGCCTGGGCAGCAGACTAAGACTGTGTCTCTGAGGGGGAAAAAAAAAAAAAAAAAAAAAAACAATATTAACAGGAGTTTTAAAGAAGTTGATTCCAGCCCTCATGGATGACTTTGAGGGTTCGAGGCTTCAGTGGAGGAAGTAACTGCAGATGTAGTAGAAATAGCAAGAGAACTAGAATTAGAAGTGGGGCCTGAAGATGTGACTGAATTGCTGCTGCTGCAATCTCATGAAAAAATTTTAATGGATGAGAAGTTGCTTCTTATAGATGAGCAAGAAAGTGGTTTCTTGAAGCTAGGCGCAATGGCATGCGCCTGTACTACCAGCTACTCAGGAGACTGAGGCAAGAGGATCACTTGGGCCCAGGAGTTTGGGGCTGTAGTGAGCTATGATCGTTCCTGTGAGTAGCCACTGCACTCCAGCCTGGGCAACACAGTGAGACAAAAATCAAAAAGAAAGAAAGTGGTTTCTTTTGGTTTTGTTTTGTTTTTGAGACAGGGTCTTGCTCTGTTACCCAGGCTGGAGTGCAGTGGTGCAATCTCAGCTCACCACAACCTCTGCCTCCCGGACTTCAGCAATCCCCCCACCTCAGCCTCCCTAGCAGCTGGGACTACAGGCGCACACCACCACGCCCAGCTAATTTTTGTATTTTTTTGTAGACACAAGGTTTTGCCATGTTGCCCAGGTTGGTCTTGAACTCCTGACCTCAAGGGATCTGCCCACCTTGGCCTCCCAAAGTGCTGGAATTACAGGCGTAAGCCACTGCTTCTGGCCGAAAGTGGTTTCTTGAGATGGAATTTACTCCTGGTGAAGAAGATCTGTGAACTTTGTTGAAATGACAACAAAGGATTTAGAATATAACATTAATTTAGTTGATAAAGCAGCAATAGGATTTGAGAGGACTGACTCCAATTTTGAAAGTTCTACTGTTGGTAAGATGCTATCAAACAGCATCGCATGCTACAGAGAAATCTTTCATGAAAGAAAGACTCAATTGATGCAGCAAACTTCACTGTTGCCTTGTTTTAAGAAATTGCCACAGCCACCCCAACCTTCGGCAACCACTACCTCCAACCAGCAGCCATCAATATTGAGGTAAGACCTTTCACCAGCAAAAAGATTATGATTTGCTGAAGGCTCAGATGATCATTAGTATTTTGTTAGCAATAAAAGTATTTTAAAATTGAAGTATGTATATTTTTCTTTAGACATAATACTATGACACACTTAATAGACTACAGTATAAACAACTTTTTTTTAAATTTTTTTTGAGACAGGGTCTGGCTCTCTCACCCAGGCTGCACTGCAGTGGCGTGATCTCGGTTCACTGCAGGCTTGACCTCCTGGGCTCCACCCATCTCAACCTCCCGAGTAGCTGGGACTACAGGTGCATGTCACCACACCCGGCTAATTTTTGTATTTTTTTGTAGAGACAGGGTTCTGCCATGTTGCCCAGGCTGGGCTCTAACTCCTGAGCTCAAGCAATCTGCCCACCTCAGCCTCCCAAAGTGCTGGGATTACAAGCATGAGTCAGCACACCCAGCTGTAAACAACTTTTATATGCACTGGGAATCCAAAAAATGTGTGTGACTTGCTTTGAGATATTTGCTTTATTGCAGTGGTCTGGAACCCAAACCACAGTATCTCTGAGGTATGCCTGTACAACTGCAGCCCCGCCACCCTCTCACCCAATGCCTGTTTCGGTTGACTTCACTGCCTATAGCCTTAGCCTTACATCTATTTGTTTACCGTCCATCTTTTCCCCACTAGACTGTCAGCTCCATGAGGGCAAGGACTGTGTCTTCATCACTGTTGCATCCCAAGTACCTAGAACTGTGCCTGGTACTTCAGGGGGGACAACCCAATGATGTAGAGTTTTTCTATCATCCCCATTTCACAGATGAGAAAACAGACAGCACGCTGAGTTCAACAGTGGACAGCCAGCAAGAAGCTGGATTTGAACCCTAGTCCACCTGCTGATGAAGGACAGGCCTGCCTCCCTGCTGTTGGCCTTGCCACAGGGAACCTGGAGTTCTTTAGGCCTATCATGTGTTATCAGTAGCCCCTAGGCCAGGCTTCCCTGTGTAAGAACCCACCTCTTGGGCTGGGCGCTGTGGCTCACGCCTGTAATCCTGGCACCTTGGGAGGCCGAGGCAGGCGGATCACAAGGTCAGGAGTTCAAGACCAGCCTGACCAACATGATGAAACCCTGTCTCTAGTGAAAACACAAAAATTAGCTGGATGTGGTGGCGTGCACCGTAATCCAAGCTACTCAGGAGGCTGAGGCAGGAGAATCGCTTGAACCCAGGAGGTGGAGGTTGCAGTGAGCCAAGATCGTGCCACTGTACTCCAGCCTGGGCAACAGAGTGAGACTCTGTCTCAAAAAAAAGAACCTACTTCTTGTGTTCCCAAGTACTGCTATTTCCAGCCACTCCCTGCCTCTCTCTCACTTTGGAAAATCCCAATTGTGCAAAGAGACACAAGGAGAGGGAGCAAGGGGATAGGAAAAGCAGTTCTAGTCCAGCCTTGGCCATGGACTCAAAAGACACAGAACCTTTCTAGGTCTCGGTTTCCTCATTTGTAAATCAGAGGGGCTGAACTTGACATACAAGGTGGCAGAGAACAAGGCAATGGTTAAGAGTGTGGGCTCTGGCCGGGTGCAGTGGTTCACACCTGTACTCCCAGCACTTTGGGAGGCTGAGGCAGGTGGATCACAAGGTCAGGAGATCGAGATCATCCTGGCTAACACGGTGAAACCCCGTCTCCACAAAAAATACAAAAAAAAATTAGCCGGGCGTGGTGGTGGGCACCTGTAGTCCCAGCTACTCGGGAGGCTGAGGCAGGAGAATGGCGTGAACCTGGGAGGCAGAGCTTGCAGTGAGCCGAGATCGCGCCACTGCACTCCAGCGTGGGCAACAGAGCGAGACTCCGTCTCAAAAAAAAAAAAAGAGTGTGGGCTCTGGGCTCAGAACAACACTCTTCTGATTTCAAAATTATCTTGGGACTTTGGGCATGTTATGTCGTTTCTCTGAGACTCAAGTTTCCTTATGTATACCATGGGGGCAACACACCTCCTACGAGGTCAGCAAAAATTAAATGGGATAATATATACACATCTCTAGGCAGGGTGCCTGGCACAAAATAGGTGCTCAAGAAAAAGAACCATCAGCCAGGCACAGTGGCTCACGCCTGTAATCCCAGCACTTTGGGAGGCCAAGGCGGGCGGATCATAAGGTCAGGAGATCAAGACCATCCTGGCTAATACGGTGAAACCCTGTCTGTACTAAAAATACAAAAAAAAGAAAATTAGCTGGGTTTGGTGGCGGGCGCCTGTAGTCCCAGCTACTCGGGAAGCAGAGGCAGGAGAATGCTGTGAACCTGGGAGGTGGAGCTGCAGTGAGCTGAGATCGCGCCACTGCACTCCAACCTGGGCAACAGAGCCAGACGCCATCTCAAAAAAAAAAAGAAAAAGAAAAAAAGAAAAAGAACCATCATCCATTAGTCACAGTTCTATGCCTTGGTGACAAGCTCATTTCTGCAGGGGAGGAAAATTCTGCCTCTCCCTGTGTGGTGTTCTTTGAATGGGGCTTTTTTTTTTTTTTTTTTTGGAGACAGGGTCTCACTCTGTCACCCAGACTGGAGTGCAGTGATGCGATCTCGGCTCACTGCAACCTCCGCCTCCCAGGCTCAAGCGATTCTCCTGCCTCAGCCTCCCGAGTGGCTAGGATTACAGGCATGCACCACTACTGCCCGGCTAACTTTTTTATTTTTAGTAGAGAAAAAGTTTCACCATGTTGGCCAGGCTGGTCTCAAACTCCTGACCTCAAATGATCCACCCACCTCAGCCTCCCAAAGTGCTGCGATTATAGGTGTTAGCCACTGCGCCCGGCCTGAATGGGGTTTTTTTGACCTCACAGGACCTTAAAGTTTGAGTTCTTTCTACTTATCAAGAAAGACGGGCTGGGCACGGTGGCTCACACCTGTAATGCCAGCAATTTGGGAGGCCGGGTGGGTGGATCACCTGAAGTCAGGAGTTCGAGTCCAGCCTGGCCAACATGGTGAAACCTCATCTCTACTAAAAAATACAAAAATTGGCCAGGCACAGTGGCTCACGCCTGTAATCCCAGCACTTTGGGAGACCGAGGCAGGCGGATCACGAGGTCTGGAGCTCGAGACCAGCCCGGCCAACATGGTGAAACCCCGTCTCTACAAAAAATACAAAAATTAGCCAGGCATGGTGTGCGTACCTGTAATCCCAGCTACTCAGGAGGCTGTGGCAGGGGAATTGCTTGAACCCAGGAGGCGGAGGTTGCAGTGAGCCGAGATCGTGCCATTGCACTCCAGCCTGGGTGACAGAGCAAGACTCCATCTCAAATAAATAAATAAATAAATAAATAAATAAATAAATAAATAAATAAAATTTAAAAAAGAATAGCCGGGTGTAGTGGTGCACATCTGTAATCCCAGCTACTTGGGAGGCTGAGGCATGAGAATCACTTGAACCCAGGAGGTGGAAGGTGCAGTGAGCCGAGATCGCACCATTGCACTCCAGCCTGGGTGATAAAGTGAGGCTCCATCTCAAAAAAAAAAAAAAAAAAAGACTACAGAAGAAAAGATTCTTTCTGCACACACCCTTCCTGGCCAGAGACAAAGCTGCTGATTTCTGCAGCTGCACTGGGAACTATAAATCAGTAGAACACAACCCAGACACCCCCTCATTCCACCCCACAGCTCCCAGCCGGTAATGGGGCCACTATAGCCTGCAGAGGATGGTAAATTGTTCATTTAAGCCAGACTTTCTGCTCTACCCCCATGATTATCCCTCTTCCTGTGCATGTTATGACATTCCGTGTGGCCAATTTGATTTTGAGGTCCCAGGACTCTGAAGTTAATGAAATCATGCCTTGCCCTTGCACAGCCCCCTGCCTCTCAAAGTCCAGACATCTGCCAGGCAAGGGGGAAGGAGAACCTGAGATCACAGCATTTAAAAATCATTCTTTTTAAAATCTCAGGGTTGGGCGCCTGTCATCCCAGTACTTTGGGAGGCTGAGGCAGGTGGATCATTTGAGGTCAGGAGTGCGAGACCAACCTGGCCAACATGGTGAAACCCCGTTTCTATTAAAAATACAAAAAAAAAAAAAATTAACCGGGCATGGTGGCACATGCCTGTAATCCCAGCTACTTGGGAGGCTGAGGCAGGAGAATTGCTTGAACCCAGGGGAGCAGAGATTGCAGTGAGCCAAGATTGCACCACTGCACTCCAACCTGTGCAACAGAATGAGACTCCGTCTAAAATCAATCAATCAATCAATCAATAAACAAACAATAAAATAAAATCTCAGCCATGGTGAGAGGGGCCTGCAATTCTGCTTGTCTTCTCCACCCGAATCTCCAGGGCCAAACCTCCACCCAGTGGTTTCCCAGTGTCTACTTGCGCACTTCAGTGACAGGAAGCTCCCTACATTACACAGCAGCCCGTACCTTCTTGGAGAGCTTTGACTGTGGGAAAATTCCTTATAGAAATAATGAAATAGCAGGGCGCGGTGGCTCACACCTGTAATCCCAACACTTTGGGAGGACGAGTCGGGCGGATCACGAGGTCAGGAGGTAGAGACCAGCATGACCAACATGAAGAAACCCCATCTCTACTAAAAATACAAAGTTAGCCGGGCATGGTGGCGCATGCCTGTAATCCCAGCTACTCGGGTGGCTGAGGCAGGAGAATCGCTTGAACCCAGGAGGCGGAGGTTGTGGTGAGCTGAGATTGCGCCATTGCACTCCAGCCTGGGCAACAAGAGCAAAACTCCATCTCAAAAAAAAAAAAAAAAAAGAAAGAAAGAAATAATGAGATGTGCACAAACACACATGTCCAAGAATGTTCACAGCATTATGTATGATTACTATTTTTTTGTTTTTAGAGACAGGGTCTTGCTATGTTGCCTGTGCTGATCTTGAATTCCTGGGCTCAAGTGATCCTCCCACCATGGCCTCCCAAAGTGCTGGAATTATGGGGGTGAGCCACCATGCCTGGGCAGCAGCAGCATTATTTAGATTGGCATACTATTGGAAATTATAAAAGTCACTGGAAAAAGAACACATTCATGCAATGTAGCCATCAAAAATCATGTTTTCAAACTAGAAGAGCACATGCTTACCATATAATGTTAAGTGAATAGGCATCTCACAAAATATTACATGCAATGCGATCATGACTTCGACATGTGACCCTGATTTCACTAAAATGGAAAAACAAAGCTGGGTGTGTCGGCTCATGACTGTAATCCCAGCACTTTGGGAGGCCAAGGTGGGAGGATCACTTGAGTCCAGGAGTTCGAGACCAGCTTGGGCAACATAAGGAGATCCCCATCTCAAAAATAAAAATAAGCTGGGCACTGTGGCTCATGCCTGTAATCCCAGAACTTTGGGAGGCCAAGGCAGGTGGATCACCTGAGGTCAAGAGTTCAAGACCAGCCTGGCCAAGATGGTGACACCCTGTCTGTACTAAAAATACAAAAATTAGCCGGGCGTAGTGGCAGGTACCTGTAATCCCAGCTACTTGGGAGGCTGAGGGAGGAGAATTGCTTGAACCCAGGAGGCAGAGGTTGCAGTGAGCCGAGATTGTGCCATTGTGCTCCAGCCTGGATGACAAGAGCAAGACTCTGTCTCAAAAAAATAAATAAATAAAAATAAATAAAATTGAGAAACAGAAAGAGAGACAGAAAAGAGATGGCAAGGAAACACACCAAAATGAAAAAGCTCTTTTCTCTGTGGTAGGATTATGGATAATGTCTGTCTCTGCTTAAATTTCTCCACATTTTCTGAAATAAGTTTGTTACCTTTTATTGTAGAAGAAAAAATTTTTTTAATTAAATATGGGGTCTCAGGCCAGATGCGGTGGCTCACACCTGTAATCCCAGCACTTTAGGAGGCCAGAGGCGGGCAGATCACCTGGGGTCAGGAGTTTGAGATATGGGATCTCGCTTTGTTGCCCAGGCTGGACTGCAGTGGTACAATCATAGCTCACTGTCACCTTGAGTTCCTGGGTTCAAGCCATCCTTCCACCCAAGCAGCTGGGACTACAGGTTCATGCCACCATGCTCAGCTAACTTTTTAATTTTTTTGGAGAGACAGGGTCTTGCCATATTGTTCGGGCTGGTCTCGAACTCCTGGACTCCAGTGATCCTCCTGCTTTGCCTCCCGAAGTATTAGGATTACAGGCGTGAGTCACTGCACCCAGCTGAAAATTTATAATATTGAGTTGATAAAGTTTCCCTATACCACCCACTCAATAATTCTAGTTCCAGTTCACAACTGTAATCCCAGCACTTTGGGAGGCTGAGGCAGGTGGATCACTTGAGGCCAGGAGTTGGAGACCAGCCTGGCCATCATGGTGAAACCCCATCTCTACTAAAAATACAAAAATTAGCCTAGTATGTTGGCACACACCTGTAATCCCAGCTACTCAGGAGGTTGAGGCAAGAGAATTGCTTGAACCCAGAAGGCAGAGGTTGCAGTGAGCCAAGATCGCATCACTGCACTCCAGCCTGGGCAACAGAGCGAGACTATCTCAAAAAAAAAAAAAAAAAAAAATCTAGTTCCTCTGAGGCTCGATAAATGTCAATCAAATGAATGCAAAGCAAGTGTGACTCCTCTTCTAAATAGTCATAATTACAGAAGATGTTTATTGACCACATACCAAATGCCTAGCTCTGTGCTGAAGTCCCTCATATCAGGCCTCGTGAACTCCTCATAACCACTCTGTGAGGGTCTATCACTACTCCCATTTCACAGATGATAAAGCTGAGGCTCAGAGAGGGTGTGTATGTATTGTTCAAGCTCACTCTCTTAGTAAATGGCACCGCTGGGATGTAATTCCAGGTCAGTCTGGCTCCAATGCCCAGGCTCTCAACTGCTGCCACCCCATGCAGAGGCCTCAGAGATTTGCAGACAGCAATCTACCCTCTACCCCATCCCCGTTCCTCGCTTCTCTACCTAGACGTCCCCAGCACTCGCCTCCATTCCGCCATGTCATGGACAGCAGCAGCAGATGGAAACATGGAGTGATTTTGGAGTCAGAGAGGCCTGGGTTGGAATCTCGACTCCACCCCTCTCTTGCTGTGAGAGGCACTCGCTCCCTCTGAGCCTTCTTGTCCCCATTTGCAAATGAGAACAGAAAGCCCCCATCACAGGGCTGTGGTGCAGCTTGCATACTTCAACCTCAATATGGCCTCTGGATCCAGAAGCCTCTGGCATGTGGCAGAAGCTTAGGAAGAGGCTTTTCAGTGTTCTCAGTGACTCCTATGGACCCACCGCAGTGCGTCTGTAAGTCACACACACTCCCCAGGGAATGAACCCAAGACCCAGGAAGAAGCAGGCTCCAGGCAAGACCAAGAGATGCAGCAGGAACAGCAGCCAGGGCTGCTGCTTGTTCTCTCTGCTCAGCCTCACCAGAAGTCATCTAGCCCAGCCTCCTCCTGCTGCCTCCTTCCTTTTTTTTTTGAAATGGGGTCTTGCTATGTTGTCCAGTCTGATCAACATCTTAGCCTCTTGAATAGCTGAGATTACAGGCATGCACCACCATGCACAGCTTCCTGCCTTCTTGTTAGGTCCAACAGCACTCCATTTCAGAAAGGGGACAGCTGAGGACAGGGTTTTAATGGCCCCGTCCAAGGTCACATGGCTCTCTTTTCATTGCCCTGAGCCACCCTCTCTAGTGTCCCCACATTGAGCCCCTCCCCATCCAATCCACCCCTCACCCCCACACCAAATTCATTCTCTTGAACACCATTCTGCACAGATTGCTCCAAAATCCCCCTCCCCATGGCCTGTGACCCAAAGCTTCCTCATTTCCCAGCACGCCAACCTTACCATGGGACCCCTGAGGACCTGTCCAGCCTCAGCTCCCACATCCAGACTAGAACCTCACCACGGCCTCTGGCTCCTCACACAGTCATGCTGGGCCTGCCTCCAGGCCTCTCCTCAGCCCTCCCTCTCACCATCCCCATGAGAACACCTGCCTCCAATTACCTGGGGCTACTCTACCAGGTGTACCTCCTCAGGAATCATGGGTAGCTCCCGAGCCCAGCCAAGCTCAGCACTCAGCAGGTGCTTTTGACACTATGGTAAGAAGGACACCTGTTTACGACGCCTTTCCTGCTTTTGTCCCTGCAGCCTCTCCATCCTCACAGCCACCCTGGTCCCCAACACTCTCGTCTCAGCCTCGGTGAATTGGTGAATCATTGCTCCTGTGGTTCCCTCTATCTGGAATGCTCCACCCGCACCTCTCCAGGGAGCCAACTGCTGCTCCCCTCCATGATGCACAGGCATCCTCTCCTCTGGCTGGGTCTGGAGACTCCCTGGACTCCCATAGTTCCAGGGAGCTGCACTTGTCTGTGGAGTTGCAACTAACCAGGGGGTGGCATGGGACATAGGTGTGTTAGGAGCCAGGGGGCGTATGGAGGTTTAAGCTGTGGGTCTGGGCAGTGAGAGCTGAGGCTGGACAGGCCTGGCATGGGTCAGCATCAGCAAATGCTTTACTGACTGAGTACATGTGCAGGCAATGCAGGACATGGGAAAGGGCCAAAGGCGGAAAACGTAGACAACCAGGCCTCAACAGCCCACCTGCACTTTGCCCACCTGCAGCCACTGCAGGAAACCACAGCGCAGGGCATGCCAGGTGCTATGCTACAGCCTTTCCATGCTCGATCTCTTTGAGTCCTCCCAATAACCTGTCATATCGCCCCAATGTTTTAAATGATAAAATGAGCCAGGCGCAGCGGCTCACGCCTATAATCCCAGCACTTTGGGAGGCCAAGGCTGGCGGATCACTTGAGGTCAGGAGTTCGAGACCAGCCTGGCCAACATGGTGAAACCCCCCCCACCCCGTCTCTACTAAAAACACAAAAACTAGCTGGGCGTGGTGGCGAGCGCCTGTAATCCTAGCTACTGGGGAGGCTGAGGCACGAGAATCCCTTGAACCAGGGAGGCAGAGGTTGCAGTGAGCTGAGATCACACCACTGCACTCCAGCCTGGGCAACAGAGTGAGACTCCATCCAAAAAAAAAAAAAAAAAAAAAATGAGGCTCAGGGAAGTTAAGCTGTTTTTGCCCAAAGCCACACCTCTGGGACATGGATAGAGACCAGGCGCTCCCTGACCTCTAGCCACAACCTTTACCACTGCACTGTGTCATCTCACTGGAATCCCTCCTGGCCCAGAGGCCCTGGGTCCAGACCCCAAGAGAGGGGAGGGAGACAAGAAGCCAAGGGGCTTCCAAAAACAGGACACAGATTCAGTGCTACAAATTTTGCTAAGAAGACACTTCAGCATTTTCCCCAGCAGCTTCTGGAACCTCAGCAGGAGACCAAAGAGACAACCAGAACCCTTCATTCACCTATCCCGACCCTGCCACAGCCCACCTGCCTGGCCCAACTCCCCTCCCTGCTGGGTGCTACAGTCACCTCAGATAGGAGGGAAAACACAGTGCTTTGCCAACATCATCTCATCTAATCCTGAGGACAAAGGTACCTATGAAATAGTACTATTACCCACATCTTCCCGATGAAGACAGGTGCAGTGAGGCGATCCGGCTTGCTAAAGCTCTTAGTAAGTAGCAGAGCCAGCATTTGATACAAGGAGACAAATCAGAAGAGACATGGGCTGAGGTGAGATCAAGGGGCAGAGAAGCACACAGGCTGAAGGCGTCTCGTGGAGGCTGGCCAGGGCTGGCAGGAGGCAGGGCATGCTGGGAGGGTACAAACCTGCTGAAACCTAGCTCAGGGCGCAGAGGAGGCAGGGAGACAGAGAAGGCTGCGGAACAGACAGGAGGCCAGGTAGGAAAGCACTGACTCCTCTTGCCCAGGTTCTGGGTCGGGCCACCCAGGATCTGGGCCAGGCAGGAGGAAGAGGGGGTCACCTGCCACAGGTGAGGGGCCTGCTAAGCCCATCACACCACACCTACCCAGTGGGCTGCCCATGGGAAGTCTCTGAGATGCCAGCCCTGCAGAGGACACTGACTCTGCCCGGAAGAAGGGGTTGTCCGGTGTCTGCTCTGAGGACCAGGGCATCCCCATGGCCAGCACGAGTCATCGTGCTGGCCAATCCCACATGCAGGAGGAGGGGGTGATGCTCTACCTTGGGACCACCTGTCCACAGAAGTCCTGCTCACGCTTCATGGAAGCCTCATTCCCTCCAGCCACAGGCTGTTTGCTAAAAGCACAATTCCCAGAGGCCCCTCTCAGGCCCCCAGGATGAGACAGCTTCTCAGGTAGCTTCTTGGAGGGGAGAGAGGACAGAGTGTGGGGCCTGCAGGACGGAGGATGCTTCTGACCTGGAATTCTGAGATTCCTGGTTCTTATGTTCAGGCCCTCATCAGCGTCCTGCTTCCCAGCCACAGCTCCTCCCTCAGCTTTTGACTCAGTTTCCTTTAGCTCTGCAGAGGCTTCTCTGATCTCTCCGCCCAGCTGAGACCCTCCCCTGCCCCCATCATGGGCTCCCAAATCCCCCACATACTTTCACAGATAGCCCCTACCACAGCTACAAACTTCAGTTTATTGGATGACTGGCTGACGAATGTCTGTCTCCCACCACACCCTAAGCTCCGGAAGGTCTGGAGCACGGTGTGTTTTTTTTCTCGGCATTTAGCACAGAGCATGTAGAATGTTGTAGAATGAGTTAATTCTTTTCAGTCCTTCACACAGAGCCCCTCATGTTCTCAAAGAGCTTAGGGTCTAAAAGGCTCAGATATCACACATTATGCCACTTAATCCTCACCCCCGCCCTGGAGGCGCTGTTGGTGTTCCCACTTTAATGAGAAGAGCTTCAGACAGCTCGTCACTAGCCCGAGTACACAGCAAGTAAGTGGCTTTGAACTCAGATATGTCTGGTCCAGAGCCACAGCTCTGCCCACTATACCACCCGGCTTTCCTTCCCCAAGGGTCTCTGAATCTTCCCTTGCACACCTGCTCCCCACCCCCCACATGCTGCCTAAGCTCAGGACTGACAGGCAGAATTCACTTATTCAACCACTCATTCTTCACTCAACCCAGCAGCCGGCTCATGTACTGGTTGTGGCAGGCCCTGCTTGGGCTGCCAGGAAACCGCAGATGGAGCGCAGCTCGAGGAGCCCTTCAGGGGAGCAGGGTCCCTTCTCCAGCCCGGGCTGCGCTCTCCCCACTGCCCTTGGGGCGTTTCCAGCAGAAGCCAAGACCCAGGCAGCTGCCCCGCCCTCAGACTCTCGTTCACTGTTCACTGGGAAAGGGCAGAGCGCCAGCCGTTATCATTCCGCCTCCCCAAAGGACAGCAGCCTAAAATGCACAGGCTGAAAAACGCAGAGGAGCACAGTCCCCAGGTCTCTGCTCTCTGAGGACTCTAAGACAAGAGGAGGGACACAGCCGGGCACCATGGCTCCGCCCGTAATCCCAGCACTTTGGGAGGCCGAGGTGGGTGGATTGCTTGAGCTCAGAAGTTTGACACCAGCCTAGGCAACATGGCAAAACCCTGTCTCTGCAAAAAAAAAAAAAAAAAACAAAAGTTAGCATGGCTTGTGCCTGTAGTCCCAGCTACCCAGGAGCCTGAGGTGGGAGGATTGCATTAAGCCCAGGAGGTCGAGGTTGCAGTGAGCTGTGATTGCGACGCTCCAGCCTGGGCAACAGAGAGAAATCTTGTCTCAAAAATAAAAGAGGAGGGACAGAATTCTGCCACCCTCCTTCCAGACAATGCTTTGACTGTCCTCTACCCCAGGCAACTCTGGAGAAAAGTTTTGGACTTAAGTCACAGACTAAGGTTCTAGCTCTGGGCCTGGTGCCAACTGTGGTACCCTCCGAGAACAAGTTACCTTGCCTGTCTCTGAGCTGCAGATTCCTCATTTTATCTGCAGGATGCGGGTACTGATGATGATTCTAATGCCTGTCCCATAGGATTGAAGGTGAGGATTCAATCATTCAGACCCAGAGATAAAATTTTCACATAAATGGTTGACCAGCGAAATGTCTTGGTAACATGGGGACCCCTAGGGGCCCACTAAGCTGCTTGCGTACACTTGGCAATGCGATTCCGGGAAGGCTGTGTGGGAATGCCCCTAGCAGGCTGAGCCCAGAGCCTCCCCACAGTGGACCCTCAGCAGTGGGAGTCCCCTCCCCTTGCTCAATGGTAGTGGGGAAGCTGTGCTCAGTCAGCCAACCAGCCAGAGGCCCCGGGGAAAAGGTTGGAAATCAGACCGAACACACCGACGCTCGGCTTTTTCCAGACTTGGGCACCTGGAGCTCCCCTAGACAGGGCAGGTGCCAGGAACCCGGAGCTCTCAGAATCACAGCTACTCTCAGGCCCACCTTAGGACAAATGCCTCCCTCAAGCTCCCTTCTTTAGTCAGATTCTACAGGATCTAGAAAATCCCTCCGCCTCGCTATACAGACAGCGTCCATTTACTGGGTCCAGGCGCCAGGCCAGTGCGTTATGTGCTCTCTCACTGACACCTCACAACAACCCTGTGGAAGAAGATTTATCATTACGTCATTCTACAGACGAAGAAACTGAGGCTCAAAGAGGCTAAGTGGTTCACCCAAGTCACAGAGCCAGTTCGTGGCAGAGCAGGGATTCATACCAGGCCGGCCTGCCTCGAAGCCTGCGAAGTGGGGAGAATCACTGACAAAGACACAAAGCAAAGATCAGTCCCGCCTGTGCTTGGGGGGAATTCTCCCACTGTTGCTTGTGATGAGTCATGGAAAGCACAGGAAATTCTTGTACCCGCCACTCTTTCTGGAGGAGCAAAGATCTCCCAGAGATCATCAATGCCTAAGCCCACTGACACCCACACACCTCATCCCATGCTCCAACACACCACGTTCTGCGCTGCAGAGACCCCATACCCTGGAATTCACACTTTCCAATTGAGGAGATTGGGTCTGTATTCTTCGGACAGGGAAACTGAGGCGGATGGGAGGCAGGGCAGGAAGAATGGTGCCTGGGCATCCATGACTAGGCTGAGACTACAGTTCATCTCTCTAACCTCTGAGTCCACGACCTGACCTATGCCCTGCATGGTGACACCCACAGCCCAGAGAGGTTTAGGGCCATGTCCTTGGTCCACCAGCATGAAGGACCCATTTTCAACTAACAGCAAATACCAGGGCATCTTTGTTGTTTTAAAGATAGAAATTTTCCTCTCAACCCTTATTGGCCATGTCTGAGCTTGTGGGGCTGTATCAGGAGGGCTACTTCTGGGGCAAGCTGACGTCTTAGGCTCTCTGAGAAGGTCCCAGCACTCTCCATAAACTCCAAGAAGAGCACCTCACTTCCTGGGATGAAAACTCAAAATCCACTCCAGCCCAGACCAACCTCTGCTGCCTCCGGCAGAAGAAAAGACTGTTAGAGGAGGCAAAGAGAAAATGGGAGAGGGCATTTGTGAGGAGGGCATGAGTCTTCTCTGAATCCTATTCAGAATTCCTGACCAGATGGGCACTGGCGAAGGGAACAGAGAACCGGTTGGCGGCCCACAGCTGTCGCCCATGTTATCCAGGAATCACTGGCAAAGGCACACACAGCTGCACAAACACAGGGACGACGGCCACTCTGGGTGCTCTGCCGCCCTCGGGGTTTCAAGGGCTTGACAAGAAACAACAGTCACATTGTTACATTCAGACAGGATCACAAACTGACCGTTAGGGACAAGCTCACACCAACAGATGAGCACCAAATATGACTTGGTAAGGGCCCCACTGCGAGGTGCTGACACCCAGCACCCTCCTGTCCGCCCTGCCTGCACGGTGCCCTCACACCGGTCTCCCCAAAGGCCCGCGGCACCTCAGAGCAGCACTGCCCACCCCATGGGCATGTTTCCGACGTCCAAACATACAGTTGTACTGTCACAACCATCCACTCACAAACTGTGACAGACACACAAACTGACGCCAAACTGTCCCACAAAGAAGCAAGGGGATGCCAACAGATGATCAAATGTCATTTAGTCAACCGCGGCGCACTCCCCCCCCACCACACACACACACACACACACATACACACGATGACACACATTCCTGTGTTCCCCTCGATGTAAGTGGCCTCGCCTCTCGCTGGGCCCCAGGTGCCCCTGCAGGAAGTGCGGAGGCGCGGGGAGTCCAGGGAACGGGCTTGGGGTCTCAAGTTCGTGATCCTCATCCTCACCCCGGGCTCCAGCCCTGCGGCGCCGGCCCGCAGCGGACTCACCGGACGATGCCGAACATGACAAGCACGTTGCCCAGCAGCCCCACGGCGCACACGGCCGAGTAGAGCGCGGTGATGGCGATTGCCAGGGCGAGGGACGAGGCGCTCCGCGCGCCTGGCGGCCCCGACGCATTGGCGCCAGCGCTGGGGAAGGCGCTAGGGTAGGCGTCCGAGGCGTTGGCGAAGAGCGGGGGCTGCAGCTCGGCGCCGGCGGAGGGGGCCGGTTCCATGGCTGCCGGCCGGCTCCGCCGCGTCCCTCTCCACCGTGCGCCCTGGGCGCGGGGATCCGACGCGAGGGGAGCGGCAAGGCAGAGGCCGCGGCCCCGACGCCGCCGGCTGCCGCGCCCCGGCCGCCCCGCTGTCTCTGCGCCTCCTCCGCCTGCCTCGCCGCCCGCACCGGCCCAGCCCCCGGCGTCCGCCCGCTCTCCTCGCCCGGAGCGCTGTGAGCCAGGAGCAGCCGCAGGCTCCTCGGACGCGCCCGCCGCGCGCACCACGTGGCCCGGAGGCGGCCGCCAGTCTGTGCCCGCGACCGGGGGCGGACGCTGCACCACCGGCTCGGAGCTGGGCAGGGGAGGCCTCCCGCCCCCTCCCTAGGGATGCTCCGCCAGCTCCAGTGCGACCCCGTCCCAACCTGGACTCCCCTCCCATCCCCTTGCCACTTTGGTGTCAGAGGGACCTGGGTGTGGATCCCGCCTCCCGCCCCTGCACTAACAGGCGGAGTGACCTTGTGTAAGTCGCTTAACCTCCCTCAGCTTCATTCTCTTTGTCTGTGAGATGAGGAAAATCGTACCACCTCCCTCAGAGGGTGGTTGGGGAGATTGAATAAAATGATTCGAACAAAGTGCCCTGCGGACAGTTACATGCTCCGTAAATAACCTATATTATCCGTGCCTTTCTTGCACCCCATTCATTTCGCTCAACAAAAATTTTGAGGGTGCCTAATAGAAGAGCCAGATATTTGGGGGGACCCTCTAGTACACAAAACCAGATGCAGCCTCTGCTTCCTGGGGCTTACAGCCCAGTGCAGGAGAGAGAGCGAGCAACCCTAAAATGACATTAAGATATAGGTACGAATTGAGAAAGTGGCAGGGTCTACAAAACCCAGGGGTCAGGACAGCTTCCCTGGGGAAACGACACTTGAGGTGAGGTGTGAAGTTTGGGGAAGAACTAACTTAAGGAAGTAACAAGGGAAGAGGATTCCGGATAAAGGAAGCAGAGGGACTGAAAGGAAGCCAGGAAGAGGAGAAGGCAGGAAGTGAGGGGGCGATGAGGTGGTGGGCAGGCTCTTGAAGACCACCTTAAGGAGCACTCTGGCTGCAGTGCGAGCAGATAGAAGGGGGGCACTTGGCTAAGTCATCCTTGCCACACCCCTTCCAAGACCTAACCATTCCAGATTAGAGCCATCCTTCTTCTTGGGGTGCCTAGCCTTTCCAGAACATTCTACCAAGCATTACTTTGCTCCAGGCACTGTGATAAGCACTTTATCCATGCACCAACACTTTGGTGTAGCTTCTATTATTATTGTCCCCATGTTACAGATGAGAAGACTGAGGCTCAGCACTAAATTATCCCATATAGTAATTATTTCTATCTGAACTGGTCTCCCTCCTTAAAGGGACCAGGTCTGATTGACCCCTGCATCCAGGAGAGGGCTGGGGTCACAGCAGGTGCTCAAGAAATACTTTTTGGATAATAAAGATCCCAAAGGGAACTGGAGTGGAACAATATTAGGGGTTCTGAGCTCTAGGCTCTGGGGCAATGCTCTTGGATCTGTGTGTGGCTGGACAAGGAGCTCTCCCTCATCTCACCCTCTAGCTTGAATCATCCATATATGTGCAAGGCTCCTACCCTTTCCCAGAAAAAAGCAAAGCCAGAATTCCCAAGCTCACCCTCTTCTCCATTTTCTCCACCCCACTTAGCTGCTGTCCAGCCACCTCTACCAACTACAGCAAGCCCCCCACCCCAGGGCTTTCCCACTCAACCACCTAAGGACTTATCAGAAAGATTTTTGCTGTGGTCACCTGCTGCCAAAACTCTCTCCCTTTCCCAAAGGGCCTGGTACTCAGAAACTTTTCTAGTGCCAGCAGAGAGAAATTGGGATAGGAAGAAGGAGGGCTACTTTATTGGAATTCTGGTCCCCTCCCTAACCCTCCAAGCCAAGTTTTTTCCTACCTCAGGACATTTGTACATGCTATTCCTTCCACTCGGAAGGCTGGGCCAATACCCCAGCCTAAGCGTTATTTACCCCTCAAGTTTCAGCTTAAATATCACTTCCTTTGTGAAACCTTCACTGATCCCCACCCCACCTCCAACTAGCCCAGCTCTCCTTATTATGCAGCAGCATCACGTACTTCTTCTTTACATATTAATAGTTTCCCATGTATTTATTGTGTAATCATTGGATTTTTTGTGCATCACCTTCACACAAAAAAGTATTGTGTAAAACTAACCATTGAATACTATGCTCAGTAACTTAGTTGACAGGATAATTCATACCCCAAACCTCAGCATCACAAAATATACCCAGGTGGCAAATCTGCACATGGATCCCTTGGATCTACAAGAAAAATTGAAAAAGGCTGGGCACGGTGGCACACACTTGTAATCTGAACATTTTGAGAGGCTGAGGCAGACAGATCACTTGAGCCTAGGAGTTCGAAACCAGCCTGGGCAACATGGCAAAACCCTGTCTCTACAAAAAAAAAAAAATTAGCCAGGAATGGTAATGTGTGTCTCTAGTTGCAGCTACTTGGGAGGCTGAGGTGGGAGGATCATTTGAGCTGGGAAAATAGAGGCTGCAGTGAGTCGAGATCTTGCCCCTGCACTCCAGCCTGGATGACAGCAAGACCCTGTCTCAAAATAATAATAATAATAATAAGTTGAAAAAAACATAAAAAGATCTTGTGTGTTTCTGTGCCCTCCAGCTTAGTGCAAGCCCTGACACACAGGTGCTTACTTGATGAGTGACTGAATAAAGAAGCTCAGTTCCAACTTTGGTTACTTCGTAATTTTTTTTTTTTTTAAAGAAGCTCACAATCAAGAAGTTGTGAAAGAGGGCTGGGTGCGGTGGCTCATGCCTGTAATCCCAGCACTTTGGGAGGCCAAGGAGGGCGGATCACCTGAGGTCAGGAGTTCGAGACCAGCCTGAACAACATGGTGAAACACCGTCTCTACTAAAAATAAAAATAAAAAAAAAAAATAGCTGGGCATGATGTTGGGCGCCTGTAATCCCAGCTACTTGGGAGGCTGAGGCAGGAGAATCGTTTGAATCTGGGAGGCAGAGGTTGCAGTGAGCTGAGATGGCACCATTGCACTCCAGCCTGGGTGAAAAGAGCAGAAGTCCATCTCAAAAAAAAAAAGAAGTTGCAAAAGATATGTAAATGACCAAGTACATGAGTGAAATAATTGCTAAGAAAACATACATGTTGGCTGGGCTCCGTGGCTCACATCTGTAATCCCAGCACTTTGGGAGGCCGAGGAGGGCAAATCACCTGTGGTCAGGAGTTCAAGACCAGCCTGGCTAACACAGCAAAACTCCATTTCTACTAAAAATACAAACAATTAGCCAGGCTTGGTGGCACACACCTGTAATCCTAGCTACTCAGGAAGCTGAGGCAGAAGAAATGCTTGAATCTGGGAGGCAGAGGTTGCAGTGAGCCGAGATTGTGCCTTTGTACTCTATCCTGGGCAACAGAGCGAGACTGTCTCAAAAAAAAAAAGAAAAGAAAAGAAAAGAAAAGAAAAGAAAACATACATGCCTAGTGCAAGTGAATTTCCCCATTCTGGACATTGGAGGAACAAATGAAAATTCAAAGGCTTCTAGAGGGTTTTCCACAATGACCTTCTAAAGTGAAAACTTGGAAATGATCAATTTATTTTATTTTTATTTTTTTGAGGGGGGGACGGAGTCTTGTTCTGTTGCCAGGCTGGAGTGCAGTGGCACGATCTCAGCTCACTGCAACCTCTGCCTCCAGGGTTCAAGCAATTCTCCTGCCTCAGCCTCCAGAGTAGCTGGGACTACAGGTGCGCAACACCACACCTGGCTAATTTTTGTATTTTTAGTAGAGACGGGGTTTCAGCACATTGGCCAGGATGGTCTCCATCTCTTGACCTCCTGATCTGCCCGCCTCGGCCTCCCAAAGTGCTGGGATTTCAGATGTGAGCCACCGCACCTGGCATTTTTTTTTTTTTTTTTTTTTTTTTTTTTTTTGTAGAGATGGTGTCTCACTATGTCGCCCAGGCTGGTCTCGAACTCCTGGGCTCAAGCCTCCCAAAGTGCTGGAATTACAGGCATGAGCCACTGCACCTGGACTTCTAGTCTACTTATCTTTAAAAGGCAGTCTCATTTCTGTGGTCACAAATTCATATAACAACGCTGTTGGCTTCCATTTATGGAGAGCATGTTCTATGGCAGGCACTGGGCCAAATGCTATGTGGATTATCTCATTTAATCCCCAAGCAGTCCTATAAGCATATAGAGTTATTATTATTCCATTTTGCAGAGGTTAGGTTACCTACCCAAGCCAGAACTGAGATGCCAAGCCAGGTCTGTGTGACTCCAAACCCCAGTCTCCTGACTACTAGACTATGATGCCTCCCAGAACAAAGACTAGAAAGTCACCCAGAAAAACATACTCCGTCTGCCTCTGTTCAGCAGAGTTTCCCCACCACCCCGGTGTAGGGCAATGACTCACTTGGAGCTTGGGAGATTCTTTATTATTATTATTATTATTATTATTATTATTATTATTGAGATGGAGTCTTGCTCTTGTTGCCCATGCTGGAGTGCAATGGCGCAATCTCGGCTCACTGCAACCTCCGCCTCCCGGGTTCAAGCGATTCTCCTGCCTCAGCCTCCCGAGTAGCTGGGATCACAGGCATGTGCCACCACACCCGGCTAATTTTGTATTTTTAGTAGGGATGGGGTTTCTTCATGTGGTCAGGCTGGTCTCGAACTCCTGACCTCAGGTGATCCGCCCGCCTTGGCCTCCCAAAGTGCTGGGATTACAGGTGTGAGCCACTGTGCCCAGCCACTTGGGAGATTCTTGAGTTCATCCCCACTGTTGGGGGGAACCAGGGTAGACACAGTCCTTCACACCTGGGTCACAGAGGAGTTTGAGCTGTATTTGGAGCTTGTTCATATCCTGACCTCAAGGTGGGAGAAATGAAGAGAAAAACGGATGGGAAATCCTGGGCTAACCCAGGGCATCAGAAGGCGTCAGCAGGAGAGAAACAGAAATCACTGAAGGAGTCAGAGCAGAAAGGAACTCCCTGGGGAAGCTATTAACAATTTAGTATGTGGGAATGTGGCTCCCACCTGCCAAAGAGACAGAGCTGCCTGATGGAAAATACAGCGGCTGCCTCCCAGTGAGCAGGCAGCTCCCCTGGGTTGCCTCTCAGTCTGGCTCCATCAGCAAGCTCCAGGAGGGGGAGGATAGTAAAGATAACTATAAAATAATGCAAAGGACTTTTGACTTTCCAAAGTACTTCCAGGCCGGGAGCAGTGGCTCACGCCTGTCATCCCAGCACTTTGGGAGGCCAAGGCGCATGGATCACTTGAGGTCAAGAGTTCAAGACCAGCCTGGTAAACATGGTGAAACCCCATCTCTACTAAAAATACAAAAATTAGCCAGGTTTGGTGGTGGGCGCCTGTAATCCCAGCTACTCAGGAGGCTGAGGCAGGAGAATCACTAGAACCTGGGAGGCGGAGGTTGCAGCAAGCCGAGATCGCGCCATTGCACTCCAGCCTGGGCGACAGAGCAAGACTCCACCTCAAAATAAAAACAAACAAACAAACAAAGCACTTCCAGATTGATGACTTCATCTTGACACCAGCCTGATACACGGGGAAGTTAGGCTTCATTATCTTCATTTGCTAGCTAGGAAGACAGACATCTAGAGAGCCTGATACACGGCAAATTGGCGAAAGAAATAGGATTGGCACTATCCATGTAGTTGCTCAAGCTAGAAACCTGAGAATCATTCTTGACTCCTCTCTGTCTCTTTCCACCACTTCTAAGCAATCACCAGGTCCTGTCCATCCTTCCTTTATAATCCCTGAATACCGCCATTGTTCCTTATTCTTATTACCAATGTCCTCCTAGTCTGACAAACCACCATTTCTTCTTCTTTTTTTTTTTTTTTTCTTGAGATGGAGTCTCGTTCTGTTGCCCAGGCTGGAGTGCAGTGGTGTGATCTCAGCTCACTGCAACCTCTGCCCCCCGATTTCAAGCAATTCTCCTACCTCAGCACCCTGAGTAGCTGGGACCACAGGGACGTGCTACCATGCCCTGCTAATTTTTGTATTTTTGGTAGACACAGGGTTTCACTATGTTGGCCAGGCTGGTCTCGAACTCCTGACCCCGGGTGATCCGCCCACCTTGGCCTCCCAAAGTGCTGGAGTTATAGGCACCATTTCTTGCTGAACTACTGAAATAGCCTCTGAAATGACCTCCCTGCACCCAGGCTTGCTGCCTTCAAGCAGTAACATGGCTCCAGGGTGCTTCACACCTCCACCTCTCTCTACCTCACCAGCCCCTTGTACCACCTTACATCTTTATCTTTACATGCTGGGTTCCAACAAAAATAAACTCCTTGAGGTTCTCCAAACAACTTGCTTCTCTCACCTCCAGTTTTATCTGAATGGTTAAGAAAAAGGTTTGAGCATCAGACTGGTTGGATTTGAAATCCCAGCTCATCTACTTAACTAGTTGCATGACTGGGTGAGTTATGTAAGTTCCGTAAGTTTCATAAACTGGAGACAACAAAAGTACCTACTTTATGGCACCTGGTGTATAGGCATTGTTCAGTAAGTGTTAGCTATTGCTGTGATGATGGTTGCTCTGTTTGGAATGCTCTGCTGCACCCCCCCGGCCCTCTGTCATCTAACCCACTACAACACCTCCATCACTTTGCAGCTGAGATGCCACTTCCTTCCCTGCTTCCCCAGATGAGTTTCCATCACATACTGTCTGTTCCCTTGGGGCACATCTCTCTCCTGGAAGTACAGTCAAGTCCTGAGTCCCTTGAAGACCATCCTATCCAGGCATTGCTGGGGAGGCCTAGGTCTGTCAGGAGGAGGAGGGAAAGAAGTTGAAGAGGAAGTGATATAGTTTGGCTGTGTCCCCACCCAAACCTCATCTTGAATTGTAGCTCACATAATTTCCACATGTTGTGGGAGGGACCCAGTGGGAGATAATTGAATCCTGTTTGTATTTTTAGTAGAGACGAGGTTTCACCGTGTTAGCCAGGATGGTCTCCATCTCCTGACCTCGTGATCCGCCGGCCTCGGCCTCCCAAAGTGCTGGGATTATAGGCGTGAGCCACCGTGCGCGGCCTTAGGTATGTCTTTATCAGCAGCATGAAAACCGACTAATACAGGGAGGGTGGTCCCAGGCAGGACAGAGAGCTGGATTCTGTGAGAAGGGGAGGATAGAGAAGTAGTGGGTTCTTTGAGTGAAGACTTTGGTGGGTGGTAAGAGCCTGAGAGAAGTTCTGCAGCAAGTTCAAGGTCAAGGGAACACAGACTGTCTCCCCTCTTTTGAATGGACCCTGAGGCTTGAACAAAAGCTCTTCAGAGATTATTTTGATGAAACAAATGACAGAGGCCTCTGCCCCATGTTTCCTGGATGGTGAAAACCTCAAGGGACCCCTCCTTCCCAGTGACTGAGGATGGATTTTCCCACCACCCTAGTGGATGGGGCAGAGACAGAGCTCGTTTGACTTTTTAAAAGTTTGTTTTTGCATCTGAGTGTCACGGAGGAAATGCCTACACCTGTTAGAGGAATCACCATGAGGCCTAGAACAGGCATCAACAAGACAGATGGAAATTATGCTTTTCAGAAGAAGGATGATGACTTGGAGGAACTGAACATGCAAAATCTCCCTCCATTTCCTTGTATCTGGTATTGGCGCCCTGTCCAGACACTTTTAGCTGTCTGCCCAACAGCAGTGTTCCCTCTTCATTCCCTGCAACTGTATCCCCCCACCCCATCAGGGGATAAGGGTTTTCCCTTGATTTGGGGAAAGGGAGCCCCTTCTCTGCCTCAAGGAATGAATTGGTCTAAATACATTATGGTAACCTGTGGTAAATTGCAAAGTGGTCACAATTCTTCATTCCTCTCTATGCCCTTTGCAATGTGACTTTGCAGCCCCTCCCATACAAGTGGTTGAGTCCATTTTCCCACCCCTTGGACCCGAGCCAGCCTGTGACTTGCTTTGTCCAAAAGAATGGGATGGAAATGAGAGTGCCAGTTCAGAGCCTGTGCCCCAGGGGGCCTTGCATTCTTCCACCCAGTCTTAGAACCCTACTGCTGCCATGGGAACAAGCCTGGGCTAGCCTGCTGGAGGATGAACCCAGTCAACCCAGGACCCCAGTTAGAGCCAGCCAACACCAGACACTTGAGTAAGTAAGGCCATCCTAGACTAGCCAATCCCCAGCCGACTCAACAGCTGGCCACAGACACACACGTAAGCCCAGCCAAGATCAGCCAGGACCACCTGGTTACCCATAGACTTATGGCAACAATAAATGGGGGTTGTTTCCAGCCACTAGATTTTGGAGTGATGAGTTAAGCAGGAGCCATCATAATATATACTTTCTACAGCACTGACTGGTCTAGGAGTAGATATGTGGCCAATAAGTCATTAAGAGAAATCTGCTAACAAACTTTTTTCCAGGATAAAAATCAAAGCTTCATCAGGAGAAAACTGTTTGCCCCTGCCCCTTGGGAGGTTGATATGATGCCTGGAGCTGCAGCAGCCACCCTGCAATCATGAAGCAGTACACGTGAGGATGAAAAGCCAATACAGTGACGTTGTGAGAATGGAAAGACAGAATAAGCCTGGCTCTTTGGTGACGTTGTTGAACTCCAGGTACACCACCTCTGGACTACCTGCTTCAAGACCTTTTGTTTAGGCCAGGTGCAGTGGCTCACACCTGAAATCCCACCATTTTGGGAGGCTGAGGCAGGTGGATCACCTGAGCTCAGGAGTTCAAGACCAGCCTGGCCAACATGGTGAAACCCCATATCTACTAACAATACAAAAATTAGCTGGGTGCGGTGGTGCGCACCTGTAGTCCCAGCTACTTGGGAGGCTGAGGCAGGATAATCACTTGAACCCGGGAGGCAGAGGTTGCAGTGAGCCGAGATCACGCCACTGCACTCTAGCCTGGGTGACAGGGTGAGACTCTGTCTCAAAAAAAAAGACCTTTTGTTTAAGCCACTCCTAGTCATGTTTTTGGTTCCTTGCAGCTAAAAGCATTCCTAAAGGATGCACTAGTGTGCATTCTTCTTGCACGAGCATTCCAAGAAGAATGTCACAGGAATAAGTGGGCCTGGTGAATTGGCATGAATACATCTTCGTTTGGACACTGGGAGCTGGAATTCTGTGATTAAACACACAGACTCTGGGTTTAAACATTGGGTGGGCCACATGCAAGTGAAGTGACTTTGGATAATTATTTCCATTTTTCCAAGCCTCCAATTCATCATCTGTTAAGAGGCAATAATAATATCACTCACACCTGTAATCCCAGCACTTTGGGAAACTGAGGCAGGAGAATTGCTTGAAGCTAAGAGTTTGAGACCAGCCTTGCTAACATATCAAGACCCCATCTCTACAAACAAACAAACAAACAAAATAGCCAGGCATGGTGGTGTGCACCTGTAGTCTCACTTACACCGGAGGCTGAGGTGGGAGGATAGCTTGAGGCCGTGAGTTTGAGACTGCAGTGAGCTATGATAGCACCATTGCACACCAGCCTGGGCACTGTCATCATCATATATATTTTATAGGATTATGAAAGAGATAAATAAGGTAATGCAAGTATAGAGCCTGGCACACAGGAAACATTCAATCAGTTCTTGTCTTAGCTGTACTAACAATAACCACAACCATGTTTAGATCAGCCCTCCTCTCTTGATCTTGTGGGGCAAAGTGGTCTCAGTTTTAGACCAATCCATCCCTGGGATTTAGCCAGTGTTGGGTCCATGGATGGCACAGTGCGCTGGATCCTGCCTGCAGTTCATTCCCATGTGTCCAATTGCAGGATTTGTTTGCTTGTTTGTTTGCAAGTGGAGGTTGATGAGGGGAGGGATTAGAAGGGACTTGAAGGATGAGCAGCAGCAGGGATGGCACAGTGGCTGGGAGGACCATAGGACAGGCTCACAGTCCCCAGCCCAGTGCCAACTAGAGCCTCATGAATAGAGGCCACGGTGTTACAGGCAGAAGGCATGGGGCCCCAGCATCCCTTGATCCCCTGGCCATCAAGTGTGACCCAGCGGGGCGAAGGGCCTTCAGACTTCTCCTCTGAGAATGGCCCATAGTGCCTCCCCTGCTCACCTCCTGAGGGCAGTGAGCAAACACCATGATGGTGGAAGTAAACATTCTTTGAAAAACTCGGCCTGGCTCCTGGTTTTTCTATCAAACTGTCATCTTCCTCAGGCAAAAATCAGTTCTTCCCTTCCCTTTCTCTGGTTTTTCTTCTCTGCTTGCCCCCTTCAGCTTCCTGCCCTATCCTAACCCTTCCCCACCAGGTTGGACTTCCCATTCCCTCCACTGGAATCCTAAGACCCACCTGCTCCCCTCGCTCCTCCTCCTCTTGCCTCAGCAATTACTGTCTAGAGCATCAAATCAGCCCAGGCCTCATTTGCATACTCTGATGCTGAAGGTATTGAAAATTGCTTTCAGTTAACCTTGTCAGATCCAAAGTATTCTTCCTCACTCCCCCCTCCCATCTAGTCTCCCCCAGCTTCTCTCCACAGAGCATGGCCAGGGTCCTGAACCAGAGGCAGTCACCAGGGAGCCAGACTGAGTGCCAGTACTCCAGCCCTCAGAGTCATCTCTGCTGCCCCCTGCAAAGGGCCCTCAGGCTCAGGGCACCGGCCTCCTGGTTGGATCCCTGAACCAATCTGGCAATGAATCAGGGTGGTGTGGTGGAATAAACACAGATTTAGGAGCCCTGGGATTAGTCTTTTATCACCAGAAACGTAGATTTGTAGAACCAGAAAGAAAACTTAGACATTGGCCAGATTCGGTGACTCACGCCTGTAATCCCAGCACTTTGGGAGGCCAAGGCGAGTGGATCGCTTGAGGTCAGGGGTTCGAGACCAGCCTGGCCAACATGGTGAAACCCTGTCTCTACTAAAAATACAAAAAAAAAAAAAAAAAAAAAAAACTAGCTAGGCGTGGTGGCACACACCTGTAGTCCCAGCTACTTGGGAGGCTGAGGCAGGAGAATCACTTGAACCCTGAAGGCAGAGGTTGCAGTGAGCCAAGATTGTGCCACTGCACTCCAGCCTGAGTGACAGAGCGAGACTCCGTCTCAAAAAAAAAAATTAATACATAAAATTTAGGCATCATCTAGTCCCACCCTCCTTCAGTTTACAGAAAAAGATGCTGAAATTCAGAGTGATGAAGGGACTTGAGCAAGCCACACAGCAATTGAGCAGCAGAGTCAACACCAGAACCCACATCTCCTGAATCCTATGATAGTTTCCTCCATACTGGACATGACCTTGAACAACTGCATGTCCTTACAAAGTGCCAGGCCTTTGTGAAGCACTGTACGTATACAATTTCACTTAATCCTTCAAATACCACTTTCAGGGCACGGGTATTAGGATCCTCAGATTACAGAGGGGGAATTCAAAGCTCAGAGCAGTTCAGGCTGTGACTCCAGATACCCTCCTGGCCAAGGCACAAAACCTCTTTGTGAATGCTAAGCACCTGGGACTCAGTTTCCCCACCTGTGAAATGGAAGCATTGGACTCCATGGCCCTAAGGTACACCTGTGAGGCACTGAAAGGAATTTCAAGGAGATGCTGGCTGTTTGCTAGTTGCCTGTATCAGTGGGAGAATTTTTCTGTTTTCCCTGTTTTGCTTCAAAACAGTTCGCCCCCAGGTTTACACTGAAAGGAGCCCAGGGAAGGTGCCATGGCAACCGCAGCTGCTGCAGGGAACCAAATTTGCCTGACTTGGCCAGACTGGCAAACCAGTTGACCCAATGTCTGCCCTTCCCAAGGGGTCAGGACAGAGCCACGGACAGCCCAGAGGAATGAGACCCCAAGGCATCTGGAGAGGGGAGGAGGAGCCTGCATTCTTCCCCGGTGATTGGAGAGAGTGCAGGTTTGCAGCCTGAAAACCAGGCTCTGTGGTCAGCTCTGTGATATATAAAGGCGGGAATCTCTGGCAAATCCTTTACCCTCGGTGATCCTCCAGGATTTTTTTTTCCTCACCTAGCACATAAAATATGCACAAAATAAATAGCAGTTTATCATTATTATTTTAGAGAGAGGGTCTCGCTTCATCACCCAGGCTGGAGTGCAGTGGCGTGATCATGGCTCACTGTAGCCTCAAACTCCTGAGCTCAAGCGATCCTATCACCTTAGCCTCCTGAGTAGCTGGGATTACAGGTGTGTACCACCACACCTGTCTGATTTTTAATTTTTTTGTAAAGACAGAGCCGCACTATGTTGCCCAGGCTTGTCTTGAACTACTGGCCTCAAGCAATCCTCCCACCTCAGCCTCCCAAGCAGCTGGTACTACAGGCATGAGCCACTGTACCCAGCTGAGATTAACGTTTAAATCAGTGGACTTTGAGTAATGCAGATTGGACCTCATCCAATCCGTTGAAGGCCTGAATAGTGCAAAAGATTGATTTCCCCTGAGCAAGAAGGAATTCCGCCTTCAGACCTGAACTAACACACTGGACACTGACTTTTCCCTGGGCCTCCAGCCTGTTGGTCCACCCTACAGATTTTGGACTTGCCAGCCTTCATAATCATGTAAGCCAATTGCTTAAAATAAATCTTTATAGGCCAGGCGTGGTGGCTCATGACTGTAATCCCAGCACTTTGGGAGGCCAAGGCAGGTGGATCACAAGGTCGGGAGATCGAGACCATCCTGGCTAACACGGTGAAACCCCGTCTCTACTAAAAATACAAAAAATTAGCCGGGTGTGGTGGTGGGCACCTGTAGTCCCAGCTACTCGGGAGGCTGAGGCAGGAGAATGGCATGAACCCAGGAGGCGGAGCTTGCCACAAGCCAAGATGGCACCACTGCACTCCAGCCTGGGTGAAAGAGCAAGACTCGGTCTCAATTTAAAAAAAAAAAAATCTTTATATATGCACACATCTTTTGGGTTCTGTTTCTCTGGAGAACCCTGACTCATAGGACCTACTGTGTGCTTAGTTCTGAAGACAGAGCAGTGCACACAGCAGACAGGTCGGTGGCCTTGCTAAGTTCACATTCCAGTTCAGGGAGGGAGCAATAAATAAGAAACACATCATGAAACAGACTAATTAGAGATGTTTGCAAGTGTGCTGAAGGGCACAACTTGGACTGACCTCAAGGCTGATTCAGGTGGAGGGTTAGACAGGGCAGCTTTTAGGCAAAGGCCAAGACTTCGGGGTCAGTTTCCTCTTTTGTAAAATAGTGCAAAGAATATCATTTTGTTTGTCATAGAGAATATGCAGAATTAGCCCGCTTATGTTTAAAAAAAAATAGATGGATGTGTCTGACAGGTCGGGAAGAACTGCTGTCTTAACAGATGGCAGCAGGTTCCTTAGGGAGGAAACTGTCTCTCTTTAAGATAACACTTTGATAAACCACTGGAGGTAGGAAGTACAAACCTGAACCCAAAGGCATTAGCTCTCAGAGACAAGTGGGTAAGAGAGATCACATTAAAAACAACAGGATCTAGGGTGGGAGATGCAAGGACGTATGACCGGCATACAAATACATAAGAAAGCAAAGTGGAGAAAGCTTGACACCAAAACACCATCAGGGGCTATTTCTGGATGAGGGAACATGTGATTTTGTTTACTTTTTAAAATACCTTTGTGCATCTGTCTAAATCTTTTACAATAAGTAGGAAAAAAATCCAGCAAAATTATTTTCATTTTGCAACATACATAAATAAATCCTTGCTGTCAATCTGGTGGAAGTGGCCAAGATGGCAGGTCTCGCCTCACCAAGGCAAGGAAGGGAGAAAAGTAAGGAGGGCAGGGCGCCAGGCACCCAGACAGGGGACCCAAGGACCTTCCTGGACAACTATATCAATGTTCAATTTTAGGCTGGGCGCAGTGGTTCATGCCTGTAGTCCGAGCACTTTGGGAGGCTGAGGCAGGTGGATCACCTGAGGTCAGGAGTTCAAGACCAGCCTAGCCAACATGATGAAACCCCATCTCTACTAAAAATACATAAAATTAGCCAGGCATGGTGGTGTGCACCTATAATCCCAGCTACTCAGGAGACTGAGGCAGCAGAATCGTTTGAACCCAGAAGGCGGAGCCTGCAGTTAGCCGAGATCTCACCACTGCACTCCAGCCTAGGCGACACAGTGAGACTCCGTCTCAAAAAAAAGTTCAATTTTAGATCATTAGTACTCCTGTGACGTAACCCCACCTATCAACCCTCTATACCTTAGGAATGTGTGTAAGATGCACACAGCTTCTTTTTTTGTTGTTGTTGTTTTCTTAGACGGAGTTTCGCTCTTGTTGCCCAGGCTGGAGTGCAGTGGCGTGATATCGGCTCACCGCAACCTCCGCCTCCCAAGTTCAAACCATTCTCCTGCCTCAGCCTCCTGAGTAGCTGGGATTACAGGCATGCGCCACCACACCAGGCTAATTTTGTATTTTTAGTAGAGACAGGGTTTCTCCATGTTGGTCAGGCTGGTCTCGAACTCCTGACCTCAGGTGATCTAACCGCCTCGGCCTCCCAAAGTGCTGGGATTACAGGCATGAGCCACCGCGCCCAGCCGCACACAGCTTCTTATGAATGCATATTTTTCTGGAAATGGAGGAAAGTTCCTAAATTCTAGGTCTCAGTTAACACCAGGCTGTGCTGCCCTGGGAGTTACACACCCCAGCCATCAAAAGGATGCAGAGCAGAGGCTAAAATTTCAGCAGAGTTGGGAAGTAGGGCTCAGAGATAACCAGGCCCATGTAAGCCCCCTGGAAATACAAGCAAGTTTTGAGGAGGGAATTGGAATTCCACTGGGCACAGAAGGAAGGGTTCAAACCCATCTTCTTTCAATCTTAAAACCTCCGGCTGACTTCTGGGTGACCGGCATACGAATGCATAAGAAAACAAAGTGGAGAAAGCTTGACACCCAGACGCCATCAGGGGCTATTTCTGAATGAGGGAACAGCATGTGATTTTGTTTACTTTTTAAAATATCTTTGTGCATCTGTCTAAATCTTTTACAATAAGCAGAAAAACAAATCCAGCAAAGTTATTTTCATTTTGCAATATACATAAATAAATCCTTGCCGTCAATCTGGCGGAAGTGGCCAAGTGGCAGGTCCCACCTCACTAAGAGGGGATGGGAGAGAGACAGGAGAGAAGCGGGCCTTGTTCGTCCACTGCATTTGGAAACGTGATTCATTTCGCACTTTAAGCTGCCATGAAAATGAAGACAGCGCCAAGGGAGACTTGCAAGAGTTGCCCATCTCTCTCTCTCCCTCCTACTCTCTCTCTCCCCTCACCCTTCTCTCTTTCCATAGCAAGTGTGAGAGCAGCCCCAAGTGTCCGGTCCTTCTCTCCAGAGAGCTCACTCCTGGCCATTTGCCTCCCAGACCCAGAGCTGCGTCCCGGTTGCTCTCAAGTCCAGGAAATTTAACAAGGCAGTGTCCGCTCCCACCTTTCTCCCTCCCAACTCCATGCCAGGCCTTAATCAAGTTGCTACAAGGCTCTCGGTCACGGTCACCTTCACCCAGAGAGGGAGTTGCTATTCTTCCCTTCATTCCCCAAGGCAATGCGAGCCACAGGCCAGTTCCAGGGGTGCCAGCTAACAAGCCTTGCTGACAGCTTGACGTCTTACAGGAAAACTCAAATGTTGATATCCAAAAGCCCCTCCTGAGAGCCCCTGCTGTCCCCTCAGCCTCCCACCCTCATGTCAGCGGAGGACTCCCTGCTCACATCAAGCTCTTCTGTTCCTGCCCTTTCTTCGCTGAACCCAAACTGCCCCACCCCATTTCCCGGATCTTCCAGAGAAAGAAAACCACAACAACATCTGCAACCAAAGACAAACAAACAACAAAAACTGCTAATAACCAAACAACCTTTCCACCCAGAAAGACGCCCTTTACCTCATTGTGCAAAGCAGTTTAGCTCTTTTGGCCTCAATTTCTCCCACCACAGTCACTCTGGGACTTGCGTTGCATAACGAGAAGGCCAAGTAGGTATGTTGTCCAAAAATAGGCAGTTTTCCACCAGGATGGAATCTGGCTGCATATAGAAAATGCAATGCTGCCAGACAGCTTTTTTTTTCCTTAGTTGAATATACATAACAAAATCTACCATTGCAGGCAGCTTTTTAAAATAGGACTTTTGCCAGACGCGATGGCTCATGCCTGTAATCCCAACACTTTGGGAGGCTGAGGCAGGCAGATCACTTGAGGTCAGGAGTTCAAGATCAGCCTGGCCAACATGGTGAAACCTTGTCTCTACTAAAAATACAAAAAATTAGCCGGGCGTGGTGGCAGGTTCCTGTAATCCCAGCTACTCAGGAGGCTGAGACAGGAGAATTACTTGAACCTGGGAGGTGGAGGTTGCAGTGAGCCAAGATCATGCCACTGTACTCCAGCCTGGGTGACAGGGACTCCATCTGAAAATAAATAAATTAATTAAATAAATAGGATTTTCCCCATCCCTGCTACATTATGAATAAAAAGGGCAAATTAAGTCTAAGGAGAATATGAATGGCAGCGGGGGTGGGAAACTGTTTGCAAGGCAGGTGGCTTCAAGTGCCCAGGAGGTGGCATGCACTTCTCCTGGGCACCCCCAAGTTACAGCTTCTGCTTGCCTGATGACTGCCCAGCTGGGAGTGACTAGCGGTGAGATTGCAAAATTGGGTTGAGGCCCTACTGCAGAGGCCTGAAATGCTACTTGGTTGACTATATGCATCTTTTTCTTTCTTTTTTCTTTTTTTAGACAGAGTCTCGCTCTGCTTCCGAGGCTGGAGTACGGTGGCGCAATCTCGGCTCATTGCAACCTCCACCTCCTGGGTTCAAGCCATCCTCCTGCTTCAGCCTCCCAAGTAGCTGGGATTACAGGTGCCCACCACCAAGCCCGGCTGATTTTTGTATTCTTAGTAGAGACAGGGTTTCGCCATGTTGGCCAGGCTGGTCTTGAACTCCTGACCTCCAGTGATCCATTCACTTCAGCCTCCCAAAGTGCTGGGATTACAGGTGTGAACCACCACACCTGGCAACTATGTGCATCTTTCTAATCCATGAGGAGCCACTGAAGTGATCATGTGACGTGAGGGTGAGAAGAGCAAGGGAAGAGTCCCAGGGTGGGGAAATGCATTAGGAGAATGGCAGGGAACTAGCCAGGGTCCAGATTCTGGCCATACAGGGTAGGGAGATAGAACGGAGACTCTCATATAAATACTACACCCTAGGCTGGTGCGGTGGCTTACACCTGTAATCCCAGCACTTTGGGAGGTGGAGATGGGTGGATCGCTTGAGCTCAGGAGTTCCAGACCAGCCCGGGGTAACATGGCAAAACCCCATCTCTACAAAAAATACAAAAATTAGCCAGGTGTGGTAGCACCGCCTGTAGTCCCAGCTGCTTGGGAGGCTGAGATGGGAGAATCACTTGAGCCCGGGAGGTGGAGGTTGCAGTGAGCCGAGACTGCACCACTGCACTCCAGCCTGGGTGACAGAGCGAGACCCTGTCTCAAGATAAATAAATAAATATTTATTTATTGTATTTATTTATATCAATAAATTATATAATTTATGTGCACATAATTAAATTATTAATTATTCATTTACATTAATAATATTTATTTATGTATCTCATATATATGACATGTGTACACCAGGGTTGGAGAGAAGAGCCCTGATAGAACAGAGGAGACGGAGCTTCGTTGCTGGCACCGTCTCTCCCTGGTTGTGTGTCCTCAGCAAGTTCCTTCCCTTCCTTTCCCCAAGACTCCACGTTCTCATCTAAAGTCTCTTCAGACGCTAAGAGTCCATGTGCAGCTGGGGAGCCAGGCTAAAGGAGAGGGCTCCAGAGGGGCAGCTCAGCTCTGGGCAGGGGGCAGCCATGGCGGGGAATGGGAAGCCCAGAAATAGCTGAGGGCAGTGGCAGGCTAGGGCAGGGGGTGGGGAGCTGGCACTTGACATCTTTGTCCTCACCTGTCCGAAACTCCACTTCCTCATCACCCAGTCAGTCCCTAACACTTCGCAAACTGGCCTCAGCCCCAGCACACTCTTGATGCTGCCTCCTCTGTGGCTGCCAAGGACCCAAGCCCCAAAGCGCTTTCTTGGTTTCCATTCCCCTCAGTCTCTCTGGAACGGCTGACACTGTTGTTCCCTATGTCAGCTGGCCTCAGTCCAGGCTTCTCCTGCCTCTCATAGGTACCAGGTTATTATTCCTAAAGTGCAACTAGCAAATCTCATTCTCTTACTCACAAACCTCCAGTGGGTCCTTACTGCCACGGGTTTAAGTACTAACTCATCCCGGAAGCACGCTCTGCACAATGTAGCCTCAACCTTCCTCCCCAGCTGTCTCTCCCCCTGCTCCCTTGCACAAATTGTGAACCCCAGCTGTATTCTCAACATTCTTTCTGACCTTTCTGCCTTCTCTCACCCAGTGATTCTCTCCTGAAATCTCCTTTCTCTGCTGGTCAAATTACTTTCCATCATCAAGGTCCATACTATCTCTTCCTTTAAGGAAGATTTTTAAAATCTGTCTTGAGGCCTGGCGCAGTGGCTCACGCCTGTAATCCCAGCACTTTGGAAGGCTGAGGCAGATGGATCACTTAAGGTCAGGAGTTCAAAACCAGCCTGGCCAACATGGTGAAACCCTGTCTCTACTAAAAATACAAACATTAGCCATGTGTGGTAGTGCATGCCTGTAGTCCCAGCTACTCGAGAGGTTGAGGCACGAGAATCACTTGAACCTGGGAGGCAGAGGTTGCAGTGGGCTGAGATCGTGCCACTGCACTCTGGCCTAGGTGGCAGAGTGAAACTGTGTCTCAAAAAAAAAAAAAAATCTGTCTTGATCATTTCCAAACTTAACCATAAAATAGTTAAGCTGCAGAACAAAGACACTATAAAAAACATGGGTTTACACAAGCCTTCTTTGATTCCTGCCTGTTTTCTAACCCTAGTTCTCCAGTTTTCCCTTTGACTCAGTGAGCTGTTTGATAACCTCCCAATCCATTCCTTCTCTCCTTAAGCTACCCAGAATTGGTTTCTGTTGTTTCCAATCAATAACTGTGACTGGTACCCCTGCCTCCCTCCTGGATTGCTATCGAGTGAGATGCTGTCTATACAGGTGCTTTGTGAACAGTAAAACCCAGCAGAAATGTGATTTATCATATTCCACTCTGTATTTCCCCCAACCATCGCCTCCCATCATCCAGCCACCTCCAACAGAAGAGAACCAGCAAAAACAACTCAGAATCACATTAGCCAAAGGGAATGAAGGGCCAGAAGAGCTAGCACTGAGGCCCAAAAATAGAACACTCATGTTACACTTGATAATTACCTCCCTGACTATGACTTTTGCAATTACATAAGCCCAAACTTTTTTTTTTTGCATTGTAAACAGATAGCAAATAATCTCTAAAACCACTTACTGATGATTCCTGACTCCATTAACGGAAATTTAAGTGCTTTGTTTAGATCTTCTGTTACTGAGCCACCAAGGGAGAGAAAGTGGCCATTTCCGCCCCCTGCAGTTTCTTCTCTGGCCACATGTCCTTTTTTTTTTTTTTTTTTTTTAAGACAAGGTCTCACTGTTTCACCCAGGCTAGAGTGCAGTGGTTCCCTCATAGCTCACTGCAGCCTCCAACAACTCCTGGGTCCCTCCCAAGTAGCTGGGACCACAGGCATGCATCACCACTCCCAGCTAATTTTTTATTTTTTGTAGAGATGGAGTGTCACCATGTTGCCCAGGCTGGTGAACTCCTGGGCTCAAGCAATCCTCCCGCCCCAGCCTCCCAAAGTGTTGAGATTACAGGCGTAAGCCACCATGCCCAACCTCAAAAATGTGTTGAATCAAAAAGGGTAGAAGCAAAAGAGTACATACTATATGACTCCATGTTTATGAAGTTCTAGCACCAGCAAAACAATCTTTGGTGACAGAGGTCAAAATAGCGGTTTCTTCTAGGCTATTGACTAGGAGGAGGCATGAGGGAACTTTCCGGGGTGTTGGAAATCTTCTTTATCTTGATTTGGGTAGTGGCATCTGGGTGTGTGCAAAATATGCAAAAATTCATCCAATGGTACACTTAAGATTTGTGTACTTTACTGTATGTAAATTATTTGGGAGGCCAAAGAGGGAGGATCACTTGAGTCCAGGAGTTGGAGACCAGCCTGGGCAACACAGTAAGATCCCATCTCTGCAAAAAATTAAAACTTACCCAGGCATGGTGGTGTGCACCTGTAGTCCCAGCTACTTGGGAGGCTAAGGTGGGAGGATTACTTGAGCCTGGGAGGTTGAGGCTGCAGTGAGCGATGATCATGCCACTGTACTCCAGCCTGGGCAACAGAGCAAGACCCTGTCTCAAGCAAACAAAAAAACACAGATTTTTGAGTCCCTGGCTTTTTTTTTTTTTTTTTTTTTTAGACAGAGTCTCACTCTGTAGCCTAGGCTGGAGTGCAGTGGCGCGATCTCAACTCACTGCAATCTCTGCATCCTGAGTTCAAGCGATTCTCCCACCTCAGCCTCCCGAGTAACTGGGATTGCAGGGCCCACCAACCACGCCCAGTTAATTTTTGTATTTTTGTAGAGATGGGGTTTCACCATGTTGGCCAGTCTGGTCTCAAACTCCTGACCTCAGATGATCCACCTGCCTCAGCCTTCCAAAGTACTGGGATTACAGGCATGAGCCACCGCACCCAGCTATGGCTTTTTTAAAAAACGAAATCTTTCTTAGGCCCTTTATGCTTTCCATGTGAACATGTAAAAGCTTCTTGGCTTATGTACGTGTCTTCTCTACTAGACTTGGGAGCCAAGAGCCCATTGGATGGCAGCCCCTGCAGGATCCTCCACAAATTAGATGCTTGATAAATAGTTCCCTTGTGAATTCACCAATGCAGATCAGAGCTGCTGATCGTTTGTTTTTGTTTGTTTGTTTTTGTTTTATTTGTTTTTGAGGTGGAGTTTTACTCTTGTTGCCCAGGCTGGAGTGCAATGGTGTGATCTCGGCTCACCGCAACCTCCTCCTCCCAGGTTCAAGCGATTCTCCTATCTCAGCCTCCCGAGTAGCTGGGATTACAGGTGTGCACCTCCACGTCCGCCTAATTTTGTATTTTTAGTAGAGACAGGGTCTCTCCGTGTTGGTCAGGCTGGTCTTGAACTCCCAACATCAGGTGATCTGCTCGCCTCAACCTCCCAAAATGCTGGGATTATAGGCATGAGCCACCGCACCCGACCCGCTGATCAGTTTTCTATCTCCCTTTCGGTCCCTGGCACGATGTTGAGCACATTTTTTGGGCCCTTATCATGTGCCAGGCTCACAACAAGGCATACACATGAACCCTGCATACACATGAGTTTCACAGCTCACAACAGCCCTGGGGTGCAGGTACAACTTTGTCCTCATTTCCCACATGAGGAAGCTGAGACTTCTCTCAGGTTGCCTGGCTAAGAAGTGACAGATTCAGACACTGGTCTGTCTGACGCAGAACCCAGACAGTTAGCCACTAACCAGCACCGCCTCACGTTGAGGAAAGAAGCAAACCACTCATGGTCCCAATGTGCTTTGCGACAGCTCATGAACTCCTCCCTGGGGCCCACATGTTATCACGCACGCCTCCACAGGCAGGAAAGCTGAGGGTCAGAAACACTGAATGCCCTGTGCCCACAACTAGCAAGCGCAAGACTGGAAACTAGAATCCGTCTCCACTGAAAGCCCGTGTTGTTTGTGTGACACCCTCAGGCTGCCTTCCCATAGGATGATTTGACTGCAGGGAAGGGCTTCAGCAGCAGACCTCTGTGCAGGCTGGGTGTTTACTTTCCCCAATCAGGAAGATGTCAGGGCTCAGTGGCCTCCTTTAAACCACAGTGTAGAGCCGGGTGTGGTGGCTCATGCCTGTAATCCCAGCACTTTTGGGAAGCAGAGGAGGGCAGATCACTTGAGGTCAGGAGTTTGAGACCACCCTGGCCAACATGGTGAAACTCCGTCTCCACTAAAACTACAAAAATTAGCCAGGTGTGATGGTGGATACCTGTAATCCCTGCTACTTGGGAGGCTGAGGCAGGAGAATCTCTTGAACCCAGGAGGCGGAGGTTGCAGTAAGCCAAGATCACACCACTGCACTCCAGCCTGGGCAACACAGTGAGACCCTGTCTCAAAAACAAAACAAAACAAAAAAGCACAGTGTTGAAGTATTGTAGACTTGATTGTACAAGGCTTTGACAAGGGTGGCTGTGGCTGTGGCAGCATTTAAGATAGCCTCAAATGTTCTAAAAAAACCAGATCCAAATGAAAAGGACACATCCTTTCATTCAACCAGTATGTATCGGGTTCATGACAGGCACAGTGCCAGGCACTGGGGAACATGGTAGACCTGGGTTTTAGCCTCGTGGAGCCTGTGATCCATCAGGAGAATCAGAAGTGGGCAGTGAAGGGCAAGGTCGGGACCATAGGAATGCATAACAGGGGTTCCTGGCTGAGCCCAAGAGCTCCAGGGAACGTTTCAGGGAGGAATGATATTGAATTTTGATCCAAGTCATGAGCAGGGGTTAGTAGTTGAGGGGAGTGGAGTGTGTGTGTTGGAGCAGGGGGAGTAGTGGAGAAGGCCCTGACACAGGAAGAGAAAGCCCTGGAGGCTTCATGAGGCAGCAGGTTCGCCTTGTTCACACTCAAGCCCCTCGCACCACACCTGGCACGAATGAGGCACTCAATAAATACCTGGATGCCTGAATGAATGAATGAATGAATGTTTAAATGAAATTCAAACTAACTGAAGGAGAGTGGAGATAAAACAGCATGAGATAGAGCCTGAGAGGTGTCAGGCGTCGGCCAGATCACACAGTCTTGATGGTCATGCTTAAAGGGCTTGGATTTTTTTTTTTTCTTGACACGGAGTTTCGCTCCTGTTGCCCAGGCTGGAGTGCAATGGTGCAGTCTTGGCTGACCACAACCTCCGCCTCCCAGGTTCAAGCGATTCTCCTGCCTCAACCTCCCGAGTAGCTGGAATTACAGGTATTCGCCACCAACCCCAGTTAATTTTGTATTTTTAGTAGAGACGGGGGGTTCTCCATGTTGGTCAGGCTGGTCTTGAACTCCCGACCTCAGGTGATCCGCCCACCTCAGCCTCCCAAAGTGCTGGGATTACAGGCATGAGCCACTGCACCCAGCGGGCTTGGATTTTATTTGAGAAATAAGAGGATATCTGAAGAATTTTGAGACATAGTATGATCCTATTTGTATTTTTAAAGAGGCACTTTGGCTACTGAGGAGAGAATGGCCTACAGAAGAGGTGGCTCGAGATGAGGGAAGTGGTGGGAATGGAGAGTCTTAGATTCAGGAGACACTGAGGGGATGGGATGCTCAGGACTCGAGTCGAGAGTGACTCGCACAAGCCTCTGGCTTAAGCAACGAGTTGGATGATGCAGACATCCACCATGACAGGAACCCTGGAGAGGAACAGGTTCTCTAGGGAAGATGAGAGTTTTTGTATACTTGAGGAGAAGATATCTTAAGAAACATCCAAGTTAAAAAAAAGTCACAAACGTTATTGGATATGTGGACTGGAGCCCAGAGAGAAGGCTATGGAGAGAGTTCTGAGTACTGATAACACCCAGATGGTAATTGCAACCACGGGAAAGAATGAGACCACTCAGGAAGAGAGGTTAGAGCCAGAGGAGGGCAGGGCCCGGAACTGAACTTTAATGGCTACAGAGGAGAGGAATAGGACCTGGCAAATGAAACTAAGAAGAGGAGAGAGGCAGGTGGCAAATTGAAGAGTACTGGGTCAGACAAGGAGGAAGGAGAATGTTTCAAGAAAGAAGCACCCTCTGAATTAAGTAAAAATGAGGATTGAAATGTTTCCAGTGGACTTCACATGGAAGTGATGGATGACATTGGTTGCTATAAAAATATAAGCAGGGCCGGGCACAGTGGTTCACACCTGTAATCCCAGCACTTTGGGAGGTCGAGGCGGGCAGATCACCTGAGGTCGGGAGCTCAAGACCAGCCTGACCAACATGGTGAAACCCCATCTCTACTAAAAATACAGAAATTAGCAAGGCGTGGTGGCACACGTCTGTAATCCCAGCTACTCAAGAGGCTGAGGTAGGAGAATCACTTGAACCTGGGAGGTGAAGGTTGCAGTGAGCGGAGATCGCGCCACTGTACTCCAACCTGGCCAACAAAGCGAGACTCCATCTCAAAAAAATAAATAAATATAAAAATATGAGCAATTTTTTTTTTTTTTGAGACGGAGTCTCGCTTTGTCACCCAGGCTGCAGTGCAGTGGTATGATCTTGGCTCACTGCAACCTCCACCTCCTGGGTTCAAGCAATTCTCCTGCCTCAACCTCTAGAGTAGCTGGGATTACAGGCACAAGCCACCATGCCCAGCTAATTTTTTTGTATCTTTAGTAGAGACAGGGTTCACCATGTTGGCCAGGCTGGTCTTAAACTCCTGGCCTCAAGTGATCTGCCCACCTAGGCCTCCCAAAGTGCTGGGATTACAGACGTAAGCCACCACGCCCGGCCAAAGCAATAATTATTATTGTCTCAGCCCTCGGAAAGAAGACTGTGTTCTGGGGACAGGACTTGAGAATCCTATAATAAGGCTCTGGATGCCAGAGATCTTATTGGTTATTGCAATCCTTCCCTTTTCGGGGTCAGGATTTCTTGTCTTTGGGGTAAAGAAAAGCTGTCTGTGAAGAACTTCTTACACAGGGGGAAGAATCCTGGAATACACATTTGTGTGTGTGTGTGTGTGTGGTACAGGGTCTTGCTCCAGATGAGTGCAGTGGCACAATCACAGCTCACTGTAGGCTTAAACTCTTGGCCTCAAGCAATCCTCTTGCCTCCTGTCTCCACTTTCCAAGTGCTGGGATTACAGGCATGAGCCACCTTGCCCAGCTGAAAACATGCTGTTGTTGTTTGTTTTGAGACAGGGTCTTGCTCTATCATACAAGCACGAGTGCAGTGGTGTGATCACAGCTCACTACAGCCTCTACCTCCTTAGTTCAAGTGATCCTCTCACCTCAGCCTCCTGAGTAGCTGGGACTATAGGCATGCACTACCACTCCAGACTAATTTTTTTCTTTTTTTGAGATGGAGTCTTGCTCTGTCACCAGGCTGGAGTGCAGTGGCATGATCTCAGCTCACTGCAACCTCTGCCTCCCAGGTTCACGTGATTCTCCTGCCTCAGACTCCTGAATAGCTGAGATTACAGGTGCTCACCACCATGCCTGGCTAATGTTTGTATTTTTAGTAGAGATGGGGTTTCACCATGTTGACCAGGCTGGTCTCGAATTCCTGACCTCAAGTGATCCGCCTGCCTTGACCTCTCGAAATGCCGGGATTACAGGCATGAGTCACTGCGCCCAGCCCAGACTAATTTTTGAAATTTTTGTACAGTCATGGGGTCTCACTTTGATGCCCACACTGGTCTTAAACTCCTGGCCTCAAGCAATCCCCCCTCTTTGGCCTCCCAAAGTGCTGGGATTACAGCATGAGCCACCACACACAGCCTGAAAACACTCTTAAAGTATCAGCAAAGACCTATGATTTAGCAAAGAAACCACCTAGAATTCATGATTCATTCACTCAAGTTTATTGAGCCTCTACTATATGCCTGACACATAAATCTCAATCGAATAACTTTCTTCAGACCCTTCTGTATGCATTGCATTAATTTCATAAGACCGTTGTCCTTTCATTGCCTAGGCATGGTGGTTCACACCTGTAATCCCAATTCCCAGAACAGCCTGGGCCACATGCTGAAACCCTATATCTACAAAAAAATACAAAAAATAGCTGGATGTTGTGGTGGGCACCTGTAGTCCAGCTACTTGGGAGACTGAAGTGGGAGGATTGCTTGAGCCTGGGAGGCAGAGGTTGCAGTGAGCCGAGATCACCCAATTACACTTTAACCTGGGTGACAGAGCCAGACCTCATCTCAAAAAAAAAGAAAAGAAGAATGAATGTTGTCCTTTCATTAAAAATGTGAGGCTGGGCTCAGTGGCTCATGCCTGAAATCCTAGTACTTTGGGAGGCCGAGGCAGGCAGATCACTTGAGGTCAAAAGTTTGAGATCAGCCTAGCCGACATGGTGAAACCCCATCTCTACTAAAAATACAAATATTAGCCAGGCATGGTGGCATGTGCCTGTAATCCCAGCTACTCGGGAGGCTGAGGCACAAGAATCGCTTGATCCTGGGAGGCAGAGGCTGCAGTGAGCCGAGATCAAGCCACTGCACAGCCTGGGTGACGGAGGGAGACTCTGTCTCCAAAAAAAAAAAAAAAAACAAGAAGTGAGGTCTCACCAGAACTTTTTATTTAATCTCCCACCAAACTCAGGATAACCCAGCCATCCTTGACAATTCATCATTCCCCCAATTTCCCATGAGTCTGTTACCTCTACCCAGAATGTCCTCCAACTGGATAAATTCTCCTTATGTTTAGGCCCAGTTCAAATGTCATCTCTGTGAACTTTCCTCAAATGCCTCAAACTTAATCCTCCTTCCTCAGGGCTCCTAAGGGCCAGAATAGCACTTGTCTTCCCATATAGCATTGGTGGCTCTGTGGGGCTGCAGTCTCCCTGACCCAGCTGTGCCTCTTCTTCTTTTTTTTTTTTTTTTTTTTTTTTTTGAGACGGAGTCTCCCTCTGTTGCCCAGGCTGGAGTGCAGTGGCCCAATCTCGGCTCACTGCAGGCTCCGCCCCCCGAGTTCACGCCATTCCCCCTTCTCAGCCTCCCGAGTGGCTGGGACTACAGGCGCCCACCACGTCGCCCGGCTAATTTTTTGTGTTTTTAGTAGAGACGGGGTTTCACCGTGTTAGCCAGAATGGTCTAGATCTCCTGACCTCATGATCCTCCCGCCTCAGCCTCCCAAAGTGCTGGGATTACAGGCGTGAGCCACCTCGCCCGGCCGCTGTGCCTCTTCTTATAAGCCCGTAATAAATTTTTCAAAAATCACCCAACTCCACTCCCTCCCCGTGTCAAAACGGGACTCTGCCCAGACTGCAAGGCTCAGGCTGAGCAGCCATCTCAGAAAATACTTCTATACTGCCACCTCCTGGCAAGATGGGGTATGACAGCTACTGATTCTGGCTTTTCTGGAGTTCTCTCAACTCCTTGTATTCTTTCATTCATTCGTTCTTTTGTTCCTTCTGTGCCAAACTCAGGTTATCTGGTGAGCCAGACAGACCTAGTTCCTGACCTCAGGGAATTTAGAACTTAGAGCAGAAGACACATTAGGAACTGGAATGTTATGGGAGCTATGATCCTGAATGTTTTGAGGCCACAAGAAATGGGGTGGCTTTGCCTATATCTAAAGCTGCCACCCCAGAGGCCATGACTGGGGTATAGTCTGAGCACGACATTGCCCTGCTATTTTGGCTACTGAGGCTCTCACTTGGGAAGTGCATCTGTGACCAGGCCTGTCCTCCATATCCACCCTCTACACATTCTCCTGTGATGTTTTTTGGGGGACTCTGTTGCCAGGCTGGAGTGCAGTAACGCGATCTTGGCTCACTGAAACCTCCACCTCCCGGATTCAAGCGATTCTCCTGCCTCAGCCTCCTGAGTAGCTGGAATTACAGGCACTTGCCACCATACCCGGCTAATTTTTGTATTTTTAGTAAAGACGGTTTCACCATGTTGGCCAGGCTGATCTTGAACTCCCAACCTCAAGTGATCTGCCTGCCTCAGCCTCCCAAAGTGCTGGGATTACAGGCATGAGCCACCACACCCGGCTCTTTGTCATGTTTTTTTTTTTTAACTTAATGATAACAACGGCCGGGCTTGGTGGCTCACGCCTGTAATCCCAGCACTTTGGGAGGCCGAGGCGGGCGGATCACAAGGTCAGGAGTTCGAGACCAGTCTGGCCAACAGAGTGAAACCTCTACTAAAAAACTACAAAAAAGGTGGGGCACAGTGGCTCATGCTTATAATCCCAGCACTCTGGGAAGCCGACGTGGACAGATTACGAGGTCAGGAGATCGAGTCCAGCCTGACCAACATGGTGCCCTGTCTCTACTAAAAAAACTACAAAAATTGGCCAGGTGTGGTGGTGCACGCCTGTAATCCCAGCTACTCAGGAGGCTGAGGCAGGAGAATCGCTTGAACCCGGGAGGCAGAGGTTGCAGTGAGCCGAGATCACGCCACTGCACTCCACCCTGGGCAACAGAGCAAGACTCCATCTCAAAACAAAAACAAAAACAAAAAACAAAAAAAATTAGCCGGGTGTGGTGGTGTGCGCCTGTAATCCCAGTTACTCAGGAGGCTGACGCAGGAGAATCGTGTGAACTGCGGAGGCAGAGGTTGCAGTGAGCTGAGATCGCGCCACTGCACTCCAGCCTGGGCTACAGAGTGAGATTCCGTCTCAAAAAAAAAAAAAAAAAAAAGATAACAACTAAGAAAAACAGTACACCATACTAAAAACAACTCAGCATCTCTCTCAGTTCCTCTGAATGGCTGGGTCCTGGAATCCATTTCATACACTCTTGAAGTGGTAAGATTAGAACGAATACGTTAGAGCTGGAAGAGACCTTCACTTTCATTTACTCATTCTGTAGATAAGCATTGAGCATGTATTAGGTACTAGGCATTGTGTTAAATGCTGAGGGTGTAACAGTGAACAAGAAAGCAAATGGTGTATACTCTCATGAAGTTTATGTTCTCTGTAGGGAGAGAGAAAACAAAGTAAGTACACAACTTTTAAGTATTTCTTGTTAATAGGTGGTACATAATGTGATCCAGAATGCAAAAGGATGCACAATGAAAAGCTCCCCACTCTTACCCCAACCACCTAGTGCACCCCCATAGGGCAAGCAATGTTATCAGTTTCCCCTGTAGCCATCCAGATATAACATATACATATACAAGCAAATGTATTCTCTCCCTCATTCTTGTTATACAAATGGTGGTATTTTATACACTCTCTGCTGTACTTTGGGTTTTTTCCACTTACCAATATATCTTAGAAAGCATTTTTTTTTTTTTGAAATGGAGTCTCACTCTGACGCCCAGGCTGGAGTGCAGTGGCGCAACCTCGACTCACTGCAAGCTCCACCTCCTGGGTTCACGCCATTCTCCTGCCTCAGCCTCCCAAGTAGCTGGGACCACAAGCGCCCACCACCACACCCAGCTAATTTTTTGTATTTTTTTAGTAGAGACGGGGTTTCACCGTGTTAGCCAGGATGGTCTCGATCTCCTGACCTTGTGATCCGCCTGCCTCGGCCTCCCAAAGTGCTGGGATTAAAGGCGTGAGCCACTGCACCCGGCCAGAAAGCATTTTATATCAATACATGGATTCTTATCTTTTGTTCAGTTGTATAGTATCCATTGTATGAGTATTACATGATTTAAAATAATGTTACAGGGCCAGATGTGGTGGCTTATGCCTGTAATCCCAGAACTTTGGGAGGCCAAGGCAGGTGAACCATCTGAGGTCAGGAGTTTGAGACCACCCTGGCCAACATGGTGAAACTCCATCTCTACTAAAAATACAAAAATTAGCCGGGCCTGGTGGCACACGCCTGTAATCCCAGCTGCTCCGGAGGCTGAAGCAGGAGAGTCACTTGAACCCAGGAGGCAGAGGTTGCAGTGAGCCCAGATCGCACCACTGCACTCAAGCCTGGGTGACAAGAGCAAAACTCTGTCTCAAAAAAAAAAAATTATAATAATAATGTTACCACCAGGCATGGTGGCTCACGCCTGTAATCCCAGCATTTTGGGAGGCCAAGGTGGGTGGATCACTTGAGCTCAGGAGTTCGATACCAGCCTGGCCAACATGGTGAAACCCTGTCTCTACTAAAAATACAAAAAATTAGCTGGGCGTGGTGGCGGGCGCCTGTAATCTCAGCTACTCGGGAGGCTGAGGCAGGAGAATGATGAACTCAGGAGGCGGAGGTTGCAGTGAGCCAAGATGGCGCCACTGCACTCCAGCCTGGGCTACAAGAGCGAAACTCCGTCTCAAAAAAAAAGAAAAATCCCAGCTACTCAGGAGGCTGAGGCAGGAGAATCGCTTGAACCCATGCTGATGCCACAGCATGGGTAGGGTGACAGCAGTGGGGGTAGAGAAACACTGGCGATGTGGGGATTTATTTTGGAAGTGGAGCTCACAAGACATGCTGATGGGAGTGGGTTAAGCTCACAGATCATGCAGCCCAGGTTCCTCACTTCCCAAGCAGGCCAAGCCTTAACAACTTGCTTGTCACAGGTCAGAGCTCTGTAGTGGTGGATCCCGGCCTAGAATCCAACGTTTCTGACTCCCACATCAGTGTTCTTTCACTTTAGTGAAGCAGAAGGAGTTGGAATTTGAGTAGAAACTGTAATCTTGAAATTCTATGAACCAATAATTACCGACATATTCCTTTTTGTTGTTGTTGTTGGGCAGCTTTCTGTTGGCTTTCTTGACTCCCTGCCTCAGGGTAGAAAGACACAGATCTGGGGTGGGTGGAATCTCAGATATACCATACCCTGTGGCCAGCCTGGAGCAAAGGGGACAGGCAATGTGGGGAATGGGGATGGTGAGTGTAGAGAGGATACTCGGGAGACCTCACTGATTAGGTCATCCCTGCTGTAAAACCTGAAGGAGGTGAAGAAGTAAGTGGGCCTTGCAGATATATGAGGGAAGAGTATTCCGGGGGAAGGCGCAGCTGGGAAGAAGATCCTCTAGCAGGAGCCTGCATGTCTGGAGGCCACAGTGAGTGGAGCAGACAGGAACAGTGGGAGGTAAGGAGAGACTGGGGATGGGCCTCAGATGGTCAAGGCTTCGTAGGCCATTGAAGGATTTAGCGTTTACTCTAAGTGAGATGGGGGCCATGAGAGGGTGAGCTGAGAAGCGACGTGATTTGGTGCACATTTTATGGGATCCCTCTGCTGCTGTGTGGAGAACAGACTGGAGGAAGCAAAGGTGGAAATAGAAACTAGCCAGGAGATTACTGCAATCGTCCAGATGAGAGGATGGTGACTTGGCCCAGGATGGATATGGTGATAAGGGAGGAGACCACCCCTCATATCATCTTATGCCCAATTTCTGCCTCCAAAGAAAGAAGAAGTAAAAACTAAAAGGCAGAAATGAAATCCACAAGCAGACAGCCCGGCGCCGTGCCCTGGGCCTGGTAGTTAAGATCGACCCCTGACCTAATCCGTTATGTTATCTATAGATTCCAGACATTGTATGGAAAAGCACTGTGAAAATCCCTGTCCTGTTCCGTTGGGATCTGATGACCGGTGCATACAGCCCCCAGTCACGTACCCCTTGTTTGCTCAATGGATCACGACCCTCTCACCCCCTTGCTTGCTCAATGGATCACGACCCTCTCACGTGGACCCCCTTAGAGTTGTGAGCCCTTAAAAGGGTCAGGAATTGCTCACTCGGGGAGCTCAGTTGTTGGAGATGTGAGTCTTGTCGAAGCTCCCGGCTGAATAAAGCCCTTCCTTCTTTAACTCGATGTCTGAGGGTTTTTGTCTGTGGCTTGTCCTGCTACAGTGAGACATGGTCACCAAGAAAATATAACTGACTAATCTGATGTAGGATGTGACAAAGGGAGCCAAACATTACTCCCAGGATTTGGTCTGAGAAACTGGAAGGATGTGTTCATTATTAATGAGATGGGGCAGATGAGGAAGGACAAGGTTTGCGTTTAAAAGTGTTGGGTTTGAGGCCAGGCACATGCCTGGGATTACAGTGGCTCACGCCTGTAATCCCAGCACTTTGGGAGGTCGAGGCGGGCAGACCACCTGAGGTCAGGAGTTCAAGACCAGCCTGGCCAACATGGAGAAACCCTGTCTCTACTAAAAATACAAACATTAGCTGGGCACAGTGGTGGGCACCTGTAATCCCAGCTACTCAGGAGGATGAGGCAGGAGAATTACTTGAACCCAGGAGGTGGGTTGCAGTGAGCCAAGATCGTGCCACTGCACTCCAGCCTGGGTGACAGAGGGAGACTCTGTCTCAAAAAAAAAAAAGTGTTGGGCTTGAGATGTTGCCAACATCCAGGGGAAAGCCTGGGTTGACAGTTGAATATATGAGTTCAGGAGACAACTCCGGGCTGTCTGTATTTGGGGGTTGTTGCCACATGGGTAGTGACTAAAGCCACAGGCCTGGACGAAATCTGGTGAGTGTGGACAGAAGGTCAAGGACTAAGCCCTGACATCAAAGACAAAGAACTGAGGAGGAACCGGGCCAAGGAGACTAAACAGGAACAACCAGTGAAACAGGAGGAAAATCAAGAGGCATGCTGTGCCAGAATCCAAGGGAAGGAAGGAGAAAAGCATCAACAATGTCACAGGTTGCTTATAGATCAGAGAAGATGAGGACTGAGAATTAGCAATGTGGAATAGTGGCCTTGCCAGGAGCATTTCTGCTGGAATGAAGAAGAGAGCCTGAACTGGAGTGGGTAAGAGAAAATGGAAGGACAGAAATGGAGCCAGTGAGCAACAGCTTCCTCTCTGGGGTTTTGCTGCAAAAAGGAAGAGAGAAATGGGCAGTAATAACTGGTGGAAGAAATAGGAGAAACAGGCCGAGCACGGTGGCTCACGTCTGTAATCTCAACACTTGGGGAAGCCAAGGTGGGAGGATTACTTGAGCCCAGGTGTTCGAAACCAGCCTGGGAAACATACAGAGATCCTGTCTCTACAAAAAATAAAAATAAGCCCAGTGTGGTGGTGCATGCCTGTGGTCCCAGCTACTCAGGAGGCTGAGGTGTGAAGATCGCCTGAGTCTGGGAAGTGGAAGCTGCTGTAAGTCATGATTGCGCCACTGTACTCCAACCTGAGTGACAGAGCAAGACTCTGTCTCAAAAAAAAAGAAAAAAGAAAAAAAAAAGCATAGAAAGAAAAAAAAGAAATAGGAGAAACAACAGCATGTTTGTATGTTAATGGAAATGATCCATTAGAGGTAAAATTATAATGTGGGAGAAAAAGAGATTTGATGAAGCCATCTTTTCTGGTTTTTTTGTTTGTTTGTTTATTTGAGACAGGGTCTTACTCTGTCTCCCAGGCTGGAGTGCAGTGGCATGAACATGGCTCACTGCAGCCTTGACCTCCTGGGCTAAAGCAATCCTTCTGCCTCAGCTTCTGGAGCAGCTGGGACTACAGTACCACCACACCTGGTTTTTTATTTTATGTAGAGATGAGATCTCACTATGTTGCCCAGTCTGGTCTCGAGCTCCTAGGCTCAAGTGATCTTCCCACCTGGCCTCCCAAAATGCTGGGATTACAGCTGTGAGCTACCAAACCCGACCAAGCCATCTTCTTGAGTTGCTGAGAGACTGAGATGTGATGCACAAATGGAGGGATTTGTTCTAGACAGAACCATGTGTAGTCCAAAGACATTGGTTCTCAAACTCTAGAGAGAACTTGTTAAAACACAGATGCAAGATTTCTGATTCAGGAGTTGGGGCCCAATAACTTGCATTTCTGACAAGTTATCCAATGGTGCTGACGCTGCTGGCCAAGACCAGGCTTTATGAGATACTGATCTGTAACAGGTGGGAAGGCAGCATCTGTGAGGGGGGTAGATGTAATGGAGTCTGTGACGTTTTGTTCTGATTGCTTCAATTTTCCTGTCTAGTTGAACTGGAAGTAAAGATGGGAGAGGAGGTGTTGGAGACCTGAGGAAAGGGAGACGGTATGAAATGGTTCTCTTGAGAGTAGAAGGAATCTGGCCAGGCACGGTGGCTCACGCCTGTAATCCCAGCACTTTGGGAGACCAAGGCGGGCGGATCACGAGGTCAGGAGATCGAGACCATCCTGGCTAACATGGTGAAACCCCATCTCTACTAAAAATACAAAAAATTAGCCAGGCGCAGTGGCGGGCGCCTGTAGTCCCAGCTACTCGGGAGGCTGAGGCAGGAGAATGGCGTGAACCTGGGAGGCGGAGCTTGCAGTGAGCCGAGATTGTGCCACTGCACTCCAGACTTGGCGACACAGCGAGACTCCGTCTCAAAAAAAAAAAAAAAGAGAGTAGAAGGAATCAATGGGAGAAAAGCTGATTTTCCTCCTGAGGCTGATGCTTGTGAATTAAAAATGAGACACCGGTTGAATGATTTTTCTCCAGCCACTCTAAACTGTACAGGTGCAGGTAGGTGGAGAGTTGGATGTAAATAGGGTTGTGGTTGTCAATTAAATTTGATGAAGCAAGAGAAAGGGGCCAGGGAGTTGATGGTGAATACTAATTAGAAAGGGGGATTATGGTGAACCATGGAATTGAAGCTAAGTAAAGAGAGATAGACGAGGCATGGTGAGGGAGAAAGAAATTAACTTTTCTTAAAAGTGGGTGCTTTCTTCTCAAAGCCTTACCCAACTTGCCTTCATCTCTCACCTCTCTGGACTTCTGTTAGCTGGCTCTTCCCTCCAGCCTCATACCCATGTTTCTTTATAGCACTCATCACCATCTGACAAATGTTTCCCTCTAAGGCAGGAGCTTTTTGATACCTGCTGTGGCTCCTGTGCTCTCCTCCACACTGTCCTCCTTATGCAATCCTGGTCAGCTTACTCTTCAACCACATATCCAGGACACATCCTGTAGGTCCACATCAAAATGCCTTGATCTGGAATAACACCCATCTAAAAACTGAGTGCCTAACTTGTCGACTGAGTGGCTTCAAGAAAGCAGAAACCTAGAAAGGTTTGAGTTCCAATGCTAAAGAGTAAGATGAGAAGGATGGGCTTCTGCCAAGTTGCGATTGATGTCTGAGACCCAGGTCCTTGGGGCACCCCTCACCTCAGGATCCCAGAAGAGGATCCCAGAATGGCCATTTGAGGTTGTCACAGAAGCGCTGGGTCCTTTAGCAAACCAGTAAACTTACGGAATCACAACTTGAGAGGGGTTGGGGAACCATGAAGATGGTTTGGTATTATTTCATTTTTTTAAAAATTGTGTAGACGTGTATATTTAGGAACACAAACATGCTACATATACTGATTTTACTTTTTGAGACAAGGTCTTACTCTGTCACCCAGGCTGGAGTGCAGTGGCACAATCATGGCTCACTGCAGCCTTGACCTTCCCAGACTCAGGTGATTCTCCTACCTCAGCCTCCCCAGTAGCTGGGACTACAAGTGTGCGCCACCACACCTGGATGATTTTTGTATTTTTAGTATAGACAGGGTTTCGCCACGTTGGCCAGGCTGGTTTCAAACTTCTGACCTCAAGTAATCCTCCAGCCTTAGCCTCCCAAAGTGCTGGGATTACAAGCGTGAGCCACTGGGCCTGGCCCATATACTGATTTTATATGTTACAAAGCAAGTGTTTTTTTAAAAAGGTTTATAAGGATAGATTAGCGAAATGTTTTTTATTTATTTTTATTTATTTTTTTTTTTTTTGAGACGGAGTCTTGATCTGTCGCCCAGGCTGGAGTGCAGTGGTGCGATCTCCACTCACTGCAACCTCCGCCTCCCGGGTTCACTCCATTCTCCTGCCTCAGCCTCCCAAGTAGCAGGTACTACAGGCGCCCGCCACAACGCCCGGCTAATTTTTTGTATTTTTGGTAGAGACAGGGTTTCACCATGTTAGCCAGGATGGTCTCGATCTCCTGACTTCATAATCCGCCCGCCTTGGCCTCCCAAAGTGCTGGGATTACAGGCATGAGCCACTGCGCCCGGCCTAGCCAAATGTTATACCAAGATTTTTGTTGTTGTTTGAGACGGAATCTTGCTCTCATAGGCTGTCTGCGGCATCCTTCACGAGCTGTGTGATATTGGGCGGGTCAGAGAATTGCTCTGTGCACGCATTTTCTCATCCAAAAAAGGAAATTGCCTCTGAAGCCACTTGATGGTATGAGTTTTACAGGGATTTAAATTGACGTTAGTGGTCCTTTTTTTTTTTTTTTTTTTTTTTTTTTTTTGAGACGGAGTTTCACTCTGTCGCACAGGCTGTAGTGCAGTGGTGCGATCTCCGCTCACTGCAACCTCCGCCTCCCAGGTTCAAGTGATTCTCCTGCCTCAGCCTCCCGAGTAGCTGGGATTACAAGCGCGCGTCACCACGCCCGGCTCATTTTTTGTATTTTTAGTAGAGACAGGGTTTCACCGTGTTAGCCAGGATGGACTGCGCCCAGCCTGTACACACTTTTTATTCTGCATGTGTAACTGTCTGAACTGTGTTGGCTGTTTGTTTTAAATTAGAACAGCACTACTGGGGCCCGGCGCGGTGGCTCACGCCTGTAATCCCAGCATTTTGGGAGGCGGATCACCTGAGGTCAGGAGTCAGAGACCAGCCTTACCAACAAGGTGAAACCCCGTCTCTACTGAAAATACAAAAATTGGCCAGGCATGGTGACGGGCTCCTGTAATCCCAGCTACTTGGGAGGCTGAAGCAGGAGAATCGCTTCAACCCTGGAGGCAGAGGTTGCAGTGAGCCAAGATCGTGCCACTGCACTCCAGCCTGGGAGATAGCACTCCAGCCTGGGAGATGGAGTAAGATTCCATTAAAAAAAAAAAAAAAAAAAAAAAAAACACCAGTAACGTCAATTTAAATCCCTGTAAAACTCATACCATCAAGTGGCTTCAGAGGCAATTTCCTTTTTCGGACGAGAAAATGCGTGCACAGAGCAATTCTCTGACCTGCCCAGTATCACAGACCTCTTGAAGGATGGCACAGACAGCCTATGAGAGAGAGCTGAGCTGTGGAGGACGATGAAGAGGGGAAGGGCTCCTGTGGTTTCCAGAGATAAAGAAAAGCTAGGGAAAAAACGCCAATATAGATAGGGGCAGTTTTCTGGGTAGCTCTGCTCTTATGGAGCTCGCCAAATATAAGATGGTATATTCCTTAAACAGGATGCTGAGAAAACAAGAATCTTCATTTATTTCTCTTTTCCCCAATGCCCAACAATAGTAGCGACAGGAGCTCACAAAATACAGGTTAACACATGGAAACAACAGATGAGTACACTCACACGCATACCTGGAGAGGGCAGCAAAATTGGGAGTTTCCTCGGGGAGCTGCCCTTCAGAGGCACCTCAACTTTTTCGAGTACATGAACCCACGGCCCGCAGGTCGGCTAACAGCTTTCCAACCTTTACCCAGGCTCATGTCTGAGCATTATTGAAGAGGCCGAAGAAACCAATAAGCTACACATGACACGAATGTCATCTTTGCCTGGTTAGCAGGGTGGTGTGAAACCCCATTTCCCTCTCAGACGACCCAGCTCACCTGCGCAGGTGAGGGCCGGGCGCTTCCGCACAGGCGCAGAAGCAAGGGCGGACACCATCTTGAGCCGCAGCTCAAGGTGGCACAACCGCCGTCAGAGAGAAGGCGTACAAAAACCAGGCTGCGACGGGGTGGGGAAGCATGGAGGGAACCTGGCTACAGCCGAGCAGAAGGTGGCCCTCCATCCGCAGACACGGCGCACGCGCCGTCCAGCCGCCAAGCCCGGCCCCCGCAGGCGGAGCTCCAGAGCCTGTCCCGGAAACCCAGAGCCAAGGGCCCTAAAGGGCGTGGGACCTTCTGTAATTCCCTCCACTAGCTGAAGACCGCTGGCTTACACCACAGCATGTCAGCTTCCCACGTGCAAACCCGGCAGCTGTAATTAAACATCACAGTTCCAAAGGCTTCTCAGTAGTAAGGAGGTGCACCAGCTGCCCAGAAACCACTAGCGATGAGCGATGCTCATGACAAAGTGGCATTGCTTCCTAAGGCAGAAAAAATTGATTGCAAGTGGACTTACAGATCTGAATCCTAGGGACACCTTTACTTCCACTCTCATTTTCAAAACATTCATGACACGCAGGCCACAAGTCAACTTTCAAATAAAAGTCAAATAAGTGGTAACATCAAGTGCAATGTTAGCTCCATAATGAAAAACGAAAACTTAATTTTTTTAGTATGTTTTGAAACGGAGTTTCACTCTTGTCGCCCAGGCTGGACTGCAATGGCATGATCTCGGCTCACTGCAACCTCCACCTCCTCCTGGGTTCAAGCAATTCTCCTGCTTCAGCCTCCCGAGTAGCTGGGATTACAGGCGTGCACCACCACGCCCGGCTAATTTTTGTATTATTAGTAGACATTAGTAGAGACGGGGTTTCACCATATCGGCCAGGCTGGTCTTGAACTCTTGGCCTCAGGTGATCCACCCGCCTTGGCCTCCCAAAGTGTTGGGATTACAGGCGTGAGCCATTGCCCCCGGCCAAAAACTTTTATTACAAGACCATTTACTTTCTCACTGGTAGAGAAAGCTCCAAGGTGTGGGAACCAGGACTTCAAACATTCTAGGTAGGACTTCTAACGTTTTGGGGTCTCTATTTACAAGGCTTAACAGAGACATCGTGAAAGGATGTAAACCCATGAGCACTGAGCCATGCCCTAGCTGAAGTACTGTCAAGTGGAAGCCCTCTAATTCCAGAGGATTCATTCACATGTAGCTTTTTAAAAGGTGAGGACAAAATAAAGTGGTTAAGTGTTTTGATTAGTCTCAATAATTCTCCACTTACCCTGGTAATAAGTCCCAGTTTAATAATCCATTGCAATTTGAAGAATTGCCTTTAAAAAAAAGTTCAATAGGGCCGGGCACGGTGGCTCACGCCTGTAATCCCAGCACTTTGGGATGCCAAGGCAGCTGGATCACGAGGTCAGGAGTTTGAGAACAGCGTGGCCAACAAGGTGAAACCCCGTCTCTACTAAAACTACAAAAATTAGCCGGGCACGGTGGCAGGCACCTGTAATCCCAGCTGCTCAGCAGGCTGAGGCAGGAGAATCACTTGAACCCAGGCGGCAGAGATTGCAGTGAGCCGAGACTGCGCCACTGCACTCCAGCCTGGGCAAGAGTGAGACGCTGTATCTTAAAAACAAAAAAACAAAACAAAACGAAAAAACACCTCGATAATTCTGAAACATTCTCCAATAAAAGGAAGCAGAATTTCTTGGAAAAAAATGGAATTGGGGCAGAAAATACAAGATTCCCAGGGAACATCTTACAGTACCGGAAGGGCAGACACCAGAAAATTTTTCTGAGACAGGGCCTTGCTGTTAGGCAGCTCACTGCAACCTCAACCTCCCCTGATCAAGTCATCCTCTCACCTCAGCCTCCCCAGTAGATGGGACTACAGGAGCATACCACACCCGGCTTATTTTCTGTAGAGACCGGGTCTCAATATGTTGCACAGGCTGGTATCAAATTCCTGGGTTCAAGGAATCCTCCCACCTCAACTTCCCAAAGTGCTGGGGTTACGGGCATAAGCCACAAAGCCAGACCACCAAAAATAATGACAGCATGTCAAGAAAACAAAGGAGCCAATTTTAAGGAGCTCCTAATGGCCAAAGCTGAGACAATTTGAGCAAAAGTGAATCCATACTGATATACTGAATACAGAGAAGGGACACCTCCTTATTAATTAGAGTGCTAATTAATAAATGTAGAAGGACTAGAAATCGTGAAGCAACATTTGGCAAATGGCACAGGAACACTTGTTGCATGCAATAACAATCCATAGCTGCCCAAAGTTAGTGGGTCAAAGAATGATAGTTTCAGCTGGGCGCCTTGGCTCACACCTGTAATCCTAGCGCTTTGGGAGGCTGAGGCAGGAAGATAGTTTGAGACTAGCCTGGCAAACATAGCAAGACTTCATCCCTATTTAAAAATAAAATAAGCCAAGCATGGAGGCACATGCCTGCAGTCCCAGATACCCGGGAGGATTGCTTGAGGCCGGAAGGTTGAGGCTGCAGTGAGGAATGATTGTGCCACTGCACTCCAGACTGGGCAAGAGTGCAAGACCGTCTCCAAAAAGAAAAAAGTTTCCAAGTATATCCGATCCCCTAAGTTACATATTAAGTACAAAGGAGGAAATTAATAACTTTCCAATGGAGAAGTCTGGCAGCACTGTAACCAAGTGATCAGAGTTAACATCACCAGTATGAAATCATGTCACAATCATGTATCCTGATACAATGCACTGAAAAAGGCACGGTGCTTTTGTGGCATTCTTGTCAAAGAATAACCTCAATCTAATAGTGAGAAATGATCAGATAAATCCGACTGGAAGGGCATTGTATAAAGTAACTGGCCAGTACTCCCTAAAAGTGTCAAAAAATGGAAACTGAAAAACTGTCACAGGCTAGAAGAGACTAAAGACAATTAAATGCAATGTGGGATCCTGGATTGGATGCTGAACCCCAAAAGACGACACAGTGTAACTGACACAACTCAAATTAGTTAATAGTACTGCATCAATATTTGCTAGTCTTGATAATTTTACTATGGTTATACAAGATGTTAACATTTGGGAAAAGCTGAGTGAAGAGTATGGTAACTCTCCATACTACATTTGCCTAAGTCTAAAATTATTTCAGAACGTTTTATATAATGGAACACACTAAGAGAAGATAACCAATCAAATACAGCTAAAATAAAATTGAGGGAAAGTGAAATTTATTTTGAGGATGGAGTGCAGTGGTGTCTCAGCTCACTGCAACCTCTGCCTCACAGGTTCCAGCAACTCTCCTGCCTCAGCCTCCTGACTAGTTAGGATTACAGGTGCACACCATCACACCCAGCTAATTTATGTATATTTAGTAGAGACGGGGTTTCACCATGTTGGCCAAACTAGTCTCAAACTCCTGACCTCAAGCGATCCGCCTGCCTCGGCCTCCCAAGGCACCAGCCTCAGGCTGGGCACGGTGGCTCACGCCTGTAACCCCAGCACTTTGGGAGGCCGAGGCAGGCAGATCGCTTGAGGTCAGGAGTTCCAGACCAGCTTGGCCAACATGGAGAAACCCTGTCTCTATTAAAAATACTGGCAAAGCTGTCTTTAACAATAAGAAAACTGGTTTAGCTGCATTTTGGAGTCTTTAGTAAAGAACAGTCTGATTTTTTATACTACAAGAAAAGCCAGTGTGGTTTTTCTAAAATTCACAAATCCAAAAGGGAAGGCTAAGTATGCAACCTTATTAGGGGCTCCAAATTCTTTTCAGTCTACTCTTAAAAGCTGAAACACTACTTTCTATGTGTGCTATAAAATACTAGGAACTACTATGTTGCTAACATTTCAAATTGCAAATAATCATCTCGAATAATCTCATATCCAACTTGAAATACTATGTAGGAAAATCTAGTTAAAATTGCTTTTGAATTTGCTTTTCTCTGGATTTTCCCTTCTCAAGGTCAAATACTAAAGAAGCCCAAGGGAGTCCTCTACAAGTCACAGAAGTTTGGGCTAAAAGTGAAAACGATGAGTGCCATACATATTAGTAAGAAATCTAGCACCTTCCTACTGATAAAAACACAAGGAACTCCCCCAAAATTTGAGGTAAATGTGCTTCAAAAAGGATGGCAGCCAGAAATATTTAGCAATATTGTACTGTGCCTCTGACAGGCCAAAAAAAGCTTTTGACTGCAAATGTCAATAATGGTGCTATTGGCTGGGCACAGTGGCTCACGCCTGTATTCCCAGCACTTGGGGAGGCCGAGGTGGGCAGATCACCTGAGGTTGTGAGTTCGAAACCAGCCTGGCCAACACGGTGAAATCCCATCTCTACTAAAAGTACAAAAATTATCCGGGCGTAGTGGCGCACACCTGTAATCCCAGCTACTCAGGAGTCTGCGGCAGGAGAATCACTTGGAACCCGGGAGGTGGAGGTTGCAGTGAGCTGAGAGCGCACCACTGCACCCCAGCCAGGGAGACAGAGTGAGACCGAGTCTTGAAAAAACAAAAGAGGGGAAAAGAAAGGAGAAAAGAAAAGAGAGGAAAAGGAAAGAGAAAAGGAAAAGGGAAGGGAAAGAAGGACAGGCAAGGGAAGGGGGGAAGGGAAGAAGGGAAGGGAAGGGGGGAAGGCAAGAAGGGAAGGGAAGGGAGGAAAGGGAAGGGAAGGAAGGAATGGAAAGGGAAGGAAGGAAGGAAAGAGAGAGGAAGAAAGGAAGGAAGGAGAGAGAGAAGAAAGAAAAGCAAGCAAACTAGCTATTTAGAAACCAGCATTTAATAATTTTATTGGCACTCCTGACTTTACTGTCCTGGGCTGTGTAGAACTCAGTAATTTTGAGGGCACGACTCTGTCCAACAGTATTAAAATCCATTTCCATAACCCTTTCTTAGTATAAATGTTAGATGTTTTCACACATGCAACTCTAAAAATGGAAACTTTTTTTTTTTTGAGACAGAGTCTTGCTCTGTCACCAGGCTGGAGTGCTGTGGCACAATCTTGGCTCACTGTAACCTCCACCTCCTGGGTTCAAGCAATTCTCCTGCCTCAGCCTCCCAAGTAGCTGGGATTACAAGCATGCTCCACCATCCTCCAGCTAATTTTTGTAGAGACAGGATTTCACTATGTCGGCCAGGCTGGTCTCGAACTCCTGACCTCAAGTAATCCACCCGCCTCAGCCTTCCAAAGTCCTGGGATTACAGGTATGCGCCACTGTGACCAGCCTAAAATGGGAACATCTTAAGAGCTAAAAATCTTTTAAGATAGAGAAGCCTCTAAAACTGTTGAAAATAAGAAGAAATGAAATACTATTACAATTGTTATAAGGTTCCCAAAGACCCAAGACCACAGAAATTTTATTGTCAGGGATCTGCATCCATATGGAATATTATCTAAAACCAATATTTCAAATTAAACACTTATTTCCTGGGCTCTACTTCCTCTGCATCTAAGATAGCTGGCCAGATTCCATGGAGTTAAGCATAGTGCCAGACACCCAATAGTCTTAATATCTGTTGAACAAATGATTTAGCAATGACTCTACATTCTCTGCAAAGTATCCAGAAATAAAGCATTATGAATATCAGCCCACCTTGCTTTTGCAGAGGTCATGGTTAACCAGCCCTGGGTACAAAGCAAGCCTCAAGTGTTTACTCTTAGCACAAACTCTGTAAAATTAGTTGCTGTCTCACCTGTTATACCCCCTTATACTCCAAATATTTCTTAAAACACAGCAGACTCAAATAATACTAAATGGTACTAGAAGTGATGCTCAACAGGATCTCACGTTTATTGAGAAGTGATTAATGGTAAAAAGAAAGGCAATGCCCTTTCCTCATTGGCTGAACAAGAAACTGAAGAAACATTCACTACACGTTTTACAGTATTTTTCTCTTCCAAAATGCATTTCTGTAAACGAGTTTTTACCACTGTTCTTAGCTTTGAAATCAAATTAATCCTGACTTAATCAGTATAATGTACAAGAACAGAACATTTCTTAGGACTCCTAGTACTTTACTTTGAGTAACAAAAGGTCAGAGAAAATGAACCACCCTTAAAGACACAACCTTGGGTAACACTGTTATATTCTCCTAGACAAAAATTCTTCATAAAAATGTTCTTCCAGTTCGGAAGGATAAAATCAAATTCCCACTTTCTGGGGTGGATGCCCAAAACCTTCACAACTCAAGTGTTCTCCAAGTGCAAATGTCAAAATGGGAGGAGGAAAGGGTTTAAAAATTAGAGAAAACTGTATGCACTTACGGACTTAAAAATCCGAAAAACATAGTAAAAAGACAAAAAAACATAGCATTATGCTCTGAAATCACAACCAAAGCCAAAATAAAAGGGACATTTTTCACCTAAACTACCTAGAGGGATTTTTTGTTTAGTTTTTTCTTTTTCTTTTTTTTTTCATTTTCCAGTTAAGTCCTATGTCTTTTGTGAAATTCCAATACTTAAACTGCAAGTCTGCAATCGTCTCTGAAGTCAGTGAAATTAAGAAAAAAGTCCTAATTCTCTTGAAGGTCATTTTTTCCTCTTAGGATATGCAGATGCAACCGTTGCTGCAGTCTGTGTAGAACTGCCTTTTATTTCCCACGACCTTGACGTTCCTACAGAGGTAAGAAAAAAATTGAAATGGTTAAAAATTATCTGAACATGCTTATGAATTTAAAAACTTCACAGAATAACTCAACAGAAATTTAATTATTTAGAATTATTAGAAAATTAATTATTCTAGGTAGAACATTCCCCACAAAGAAAAACTGGCTTTTACTTTATTTTAAACACTTAAACACCTTAATGCAAAATTACTTTTGACTTGAAAATTCATTACATGCTTTCCTATTATACTGTTTAGATTAATACTTAGTTGTCAGGCCCCCCAAAAATATGGGCCTAATGGAAGTAACCCAAACATACATGACTGGTCAGATAAAGCAGAATACATACATACATAGTACACTAGAGTGTTAGAGTCAGACTGACCTAAATTCAAATCCCAAACTAGTCCCAAGGCCTTGGACATACTCATAAGTCCTCAATTTCCTTTTCTGTAAAGTGAAGGTAAGTATCTCACAGGGTTATGGAGAATTAATAAGCTGACATATAGAAAGCCCTTAGTCCACAGACAGAAAAAAAAAACAAACCCACACATCTGGCCTCCTTCCCTAGGGAGGTGGTAATCTGACTACAATACTTACGTTTTCCCTGAAATAAATCCCAATGCTCATTTTCTTAAGAATCACTGTTTATGAGTCTTTCAGAAACTTAACCTAAATTCTTCCATTTCACACATTACTTCATGCACAGAATTTAAAAAAAAAATTTTTTTTTTCTTTTTGAGACAGAGTCTCGCTCTGTAGCCCAGGCTAGAGTACAATGGCGCGATCTTCGCTCACTGCAACCTCGGCCTCCCGGGTTCAAGCCATTCTGCCTCAGCCTCCTGAGTAGCTGGGATTACAGGCACCACCACCATGCCTAGCTAATTTTTTGTATTTTTAGTAGAGACGGGGTTTCACCATGTTGGCCAGGCTGGTCTCGAACTCCTGACCTCGTGATCTGCTTGCCTCAGCCTCCCAAAGTGCTGGGATTAGAGGCGTGAGCCACCGCGCCTGGCCTCAGAATTTTTTAAATTTTACATTTTTACCAAGGCAGGTGGATCATGAGGTCAAGAGATTGAGACCATCCTGGCCAACATGGTGAAACCCCGTCTCTACTAAAAATACAAAAATTAGCTGGGCGTGGTGGCACGCGCCTGTAGTCCCAGCACTTTGGGAGGCCGAGGCAGGCGGATCACGAGGTCAGGAGATCGAGACCATCCCGGCTAACACGGTGAAACCCCATCTCTACTAAAAATACAAAAAATTAGCCAGGCGTGGTGGTAGGCACCTGTAATCTCAGCTACTCAGGAGGCTCAGGCAGGAGAATGGCGTGAACCCGGAAGGCGGAGCTTGCAGTGAGCCGAGATCGTGCCACTGCACTCCAGCCTGGGTGACAAAGTGAGACTCTATCTCAAAAAATAAATAAATAAATACATAAAAAATAAATAAATAAAATGAAATTCCACCTATTATCTCTTAATGTAACTCCAGAAATACAGACAATAAATTATTTGTCCCAAATTGTAACACTGAATTAGAAACTTAGACTATAGATGTCCTTTTTCCTAAGAAACATGTTTATATTTAAGTTAGTTGGCATACTTAACAGCATTTAAAATAGTCAAGAAAAAATTCAAAACAGCATCATGCAATTATATTTACTACAGCACTGTCTCATTCTTTAAACACCAAATTTGTTCCTCTTTATAATGTGCAATTTTAAGTCTCACAAATACCTATGTTCAATATTGCTTCAAAAGTCAAACTTTCTCAATTTTAACACAACAATACCAAAACAGCCAGAAGTGGTGGCTCACACCTGTAATCCCAACACTTTGGGAGGCCAAGGCAGATAAGACTGCTTGAGGCCAGGAGTTCAAGACCAGCCTGGCCAACATATGGAGACACTGTCTCTACAAAAAAAAAAAAAAAAAAACCTTTTAATTAGGCATGGTGGTGGCATGTGCCTGTGGTCCCAGCTACTTGGGGGGTGAGCTGGGAGGATGGCTTAAGCCCAGGAGGTCAAGGCTGTAGTGAGCCCTGATCACACCACTGTACTCCAGCCTGGGTGACAAAATGAGACCCCATCATTAAAAAAAAAAAAGAGAGAAGGAAAAGTATAGATTGGAAACAGAGTGGGAAGCCAGGGCATCAGTAGGCTCCTTCTTGAAGGACCTCCCACTGGCCAAATCTGTGACTTGAGCATTACGTAATATTAATGGTAAGTAAACACCTATCATAGTAATACCTGAATCAAGCAAGAATTATCAATGCTAGAATTAAAAGGAGACAGTTTGATGAGAAACAAGTTATTTACATAGTGTCAAACTATTTTCCCACGTATTAAAAAAAAAAAAAATTAAGTGGAGAACCTGGTGGACAACACTTTACCCAAAGTGACCAAAGTTAACATTATCAGTAATGGCATAAACAGACATCTTGTACCTCCCAGTATGATGCACTGAGAAGGATACAACCTCACTTGAAACCAGTGAAGACAGACTTGAAACCAGTGAAGACAGACTTAGGAGGGCTGGGCGCAATAGCTCACTCCTATAATCCCAGCACTCTGGGAGGCAGAAGCTGGCAGATAGCTTGAGCACAGGAGTTCAAGACCAGCCTGGGCAACCTGGCAAAGCCCGTGTCTTACATTACAAATACATACATACACACATACACACACACAAAATTATCTGGGTGTGGTGGCATGCACCTGTAGTCCCAGCAACCTGGGAAATCACTTAAGCCCGGGGAGATGAAGGCAGCAGTGAGCCATGATCGTGCCACTGCACTCTGGCCTAGGCAACAGAATGAGACCCTATCTCAAAACAATGAAAACAACAAATAACAACTTAGGAGACATGAAACCATGGTCTCCAAATGTTCGTGGACTAGACTTGGACCACAAAAAAATTGCTATCAAGGACATTAAGACAACTGATAAAGTCTGAATAAGATCTGTGGGTAACAACATTGTGTCAATTAAATTTCCTGATTTTGATAAATGCACTGTGGTTATGTAACTGCATGTCTTTGTTCTTGGGAACTACACACTAAAATACCTAGGAGAAAAGACATGATGTCTAGACTGTAACTCTCTGGCTCAGGAAAACATTATATATACACATTTTAAAAACATTCAAATGATAAAGCAAATGTGGCAAAATGTGGAAGAGTAAATCTGAAATTATTCCAAGGCCCAGCATGGTAGCTCACATCTGCCACTCACACTTTAGAAGGCTGAGGCAGGGGACGTGCTTGAGGCCAGGAGTTCAAGACCAGCCTTGGGCAACCCTGTCTCTACAACAACAACAACAACAAATTTAACTTAGCTGGATGTGGTGGTGCGTGCCTGTAATCCTAGCTACTTGGATTAGCTACTTGGAAGGCTGAGGTGGGAGGACAGCTTGAACCCAGGAGTTAGAGGTTACAGTGAGCTATGATGCCACCGCTACATTCTAGCCTGGCAGCCTGGGTGACAGAGGCCCTGTCTCTCAAAAAACTTTTTTTAAAAATGTATTTCAAAACATAAAACTGGGGGGAAGGGAAGAAATGAATTTATTTCTTCTGCAAAAAAGTTAGGTGCACTAAGTTATATTTAACACTTAATAAGACTTTAATGTTTATATAATTACAGGCTGGGTGTGGTGGCTCATGTCTGTAATCTCAGTACTTTGAGGCCGAGGCAGGTGGATCACTTAAGGCCAGAGTTCGAGACCAGCCTGGGCAAGGTGGCAAAACCCCGTCTCTACAAAAAAAATACAAATATTAGCCAGCATGCTGGCACACACCTATAGTCCCAGCTGCTGGGGAGGCTGAGGCAGGAGGATGCAGTGAGCCGAGATTGCACCACTGCACTCCAGCCTGGGTAACAGATGAAGATGAATTTAAACCAGGCACAGAGGGCCTTACACCTTGTTCAGTCCTAGCTACTTGGGAGGCTGAAGCAAGAGGATCATCTGAGCCCAGGAATTTGAGTCTGTAATGAACTATGATCACAGCTGTGAATAGTCACTGCACTTCAGCCTAGAGAACATAGCGAGACCTCATCTTAAAACAAAAAACAAAAAACAAAAAAACATTAAGGCCTGGCACGGTGGATCACCCGTGTAATCCTAGCACTCTGGGAGGCCGAGGAAGGTGGGATCACCTGAGGTCAGGAGTTCGAGACCAGCATGGCCAACATGGCAAAACCCCATCTCTACTAAAAATAAAAAATTGAGGCCAGGCACGATGGCTCACGCCTGTAATCCCAGCACTTTGGGAGGCCGAGGTGGGTGGATCACGAGGTCAGGAGTTCAAGACCAGCATGGCCAACATGGCAAAACCCCATCTCTACTAAAAATAAAAAATTGGGGCCGGGCACGACGGCTCACGCCTGTAATCCCAGCACTCTGAGAGGCCGAGGTGGGTGGATCACGAGGTCAGGAGTTCAAGATCAGCCTGGGCAAGATGGTGAAACCCCCACTACTAAAAAAAACAAAAAAAAATTAGCCGGGCGTGGTGGTGGGCGCCTGTAATCCCAGCCATTTGGGAGGCTGAGGCAGAGAACTGCTTAAATCCAGGAGGCAGGGGATGCAGTGAGCTGAGATCACGCCACTGTACTCCAGCCTGGGTGACAGAGCAAAACTCCGTCTCAAAAAAATAAAAATAAAAATAAATAAAAATAAAAAATTGGGCCGGGCACAGTGGCTCATGCCTGTAATCCCAGCACTTTGGGAGGCTGAGGTGGGCGGATCACCTGAGGTCGGGAGTTCGAGACCAGCCTGACCAACATGGAGAAACCCCCGTCTCTTACTAAAAATTCAAAATTAGCTGGGCGTGGTGGCACATGCCTGTAATCCCAGCTACTAGGAAGGCTGAGGCAGGAAAATCGCTTGAACCTGGGAGATGGAGGTTGCAGTGAGCTGAGATCACACCATTGCACTCCAGCCTTGGCAACAAGAGAGAAACCCTGTCTCAAAAAAAAATAAAATAAATTAATTAAAAAATAATAATAATAATAATAAAGATATGAGCTGGCATGAGTTAAAGTACATATAATAGGAAAAAAAAAAAAAAACCCAAAAGTTGGTTCTTTGAAAAAATTAAGATTACTTTGTACCCCATAAATATACACAATTATAAATTGTCGGCCAGGCTCAGTGGCTCACGCCCATAATCCCAGAAGAAAAAAAAAATTGGCTGGGCACAGTGGCTTACGCCTGTGATCCCAGCACTTTGGGAGGCTGAGGTGGGCGGATCACCAGGTCAGGAGATCGAGACCATCCTGGCTAACATGGTGAAACCCCATCTCTACTAAAAATACAAAAAATTAGTTGGGCATGGTGGCACACACCTGTAGTCCCAGCTATTCAGGAGGCTAAGGCAGGAGAATCGCTTGAACCTGGGTGGTGGAGGTTGCACTGAGCTGAGATCGCACCACTGCACTCCAGCCTGAGCAACAGAGGGAGATTCCATCTCAATAAAAAATAAAAATTAAAAATAAATAAAAAACTAGCCAGCCCTGGTGTCAGGCACCTATAATCCCAGCTACTCAGGAGGCTGAGGCAGGAGAATTGTTTGAACCCAGGGGGCAGAGGTTGCAGCGAGCCAAGGTCATGCCACTTCACTCCAGCCTGGGCAAAAGAGCAAAACTCTGTCTCAAATAAAAACATTAAAGATATTAACTATGAATAAATTAGGAAACTACAAGTCCAGACAGATCTGGTCTGTGGCTTAAATAACTAGAAATAATGTCGACATCTCTATCCACCCATCCACCTTAGGTCCTCCTCACTTTAAATCTATCATTACAAAATAGAAAACTCGGCTGGGTGCAGTGGCTCATGCCTGTAATGCCAGCACTTTGGGAGGCCGAGGCAGGTGGATCACTTGAGGTCAGTAGCTCAAGACAGGGCTGGCCAACATTGTGAAACCCCATCTCTACTAAAAATACAAAAATTAGCCAAGCGTGGTGGCACATGCCTGTAGTCCCAGCTATTTGGGAGGCTGAGGCAGGAGAATCAATCACTTGAACCCGGGTGAGCCAAGATCGCGCCACTGCACTCCAGCCTAGCCAACAGAGCTAGATTCTGTCTCAAAAATAAAAATTAAAAATTAAATAAAATAGAAAATTCAGTCTCTGGAGGAAATATACAAAAAGCCATAAGGTGGCAATGTTAAAGTCTGCACATATGCAATCTCTTCATATAATATTCAAAAACAGTAAATCTGCCTATTTGGCTTCCCTCTATTTAAGCTTAATAACCTTTCTACTTACTACTGCACTGTTCTATCCCTCCCTCTCCCTTCACTTTCAAGTGGGCCATAAAACACAACTGAGGCATATTCATATTCACCTGGATATAATTTTATTAACATTAAAATCTGGTAAATGTTTATCTCTCCCACAAAATTAAATCTATATAGCACTCAACTAGTTTTTCCTATGCCCCCATGAACCTTGAAAGAAACCCAAAGTTCAGCACCCCAGCTGACAATATAAAATGCTTAGAAGGGAGTCATTCTTTGAGACGGAGTCTCATTCTTAAGCATTCTTTGAGACGGAGTCTTGCTCTGTTGCCCAGACTGGAGTGCCGTGGCACAATCTCCACTCACTGCAAGCTCCACCTCCCGGGTTCATGCCATTCTCCTGCCTCAGCCTCCCGAGTAGCTGGGACTACAGGTGCCCGCCACCATGCCCGGCTAATTTTTTGTATTTTTAGTAGAGACGGGGTTTCACCGTGTTAGCCAGGATGGTCTCGATCTCCTGACCTCGTGATCCGCCCGCCTCAGCCTCCCAAAGTGCTGGGATTACAAGCGTGAGCCACCATGCCCGGCTAGGAAAATGTGTTTTTAAAAGTGATGTGATGACACAAAAATTACTTCCATTGCTTGATATGGTTTAATAGAATCAACCTTTATAGTCTCCAATGCCGTGAATAAGTTAAATAAGTCTAATGACTTGACTTTAGACTTCAAGTCATATATATATGAAACATCAAGTCATATATAATTAAGATGCTAACTTCCCCAGATAAAGAGACAAAGTATTTTTCATCAGTTCTCCAATTTAAAGCAAGGCTATAATATTTTATTAAAAATATCTATTTTGGCCATGGTACCTCCTGCCTACAAGCCCAGCACTTTGGGAGGCTGGGACCAGCAGTTTGAGACCAGCCTGGGCAACATACTGAGAACCTGACTCTACTAGAATTTGAGACAGAGTTTCGCTCTTGTTGCCTGGAGTGCAATGGCGCAATCTCGGCTCACCGCAACCTCCACTTCCTGGGTTCAAGCGATTCTTCTGCCTCAGCCTCCTGAGTAGCTGGGATTACATGCGTGCGCCACCATGCCCAGCTAATTTTGTATTTTTAGTAGAGACGGGGTTTCTCCATGTTGGTCAGGATGGTCTCGAACTCCCAACCTCAGGTGATCCACCTGCCTTGGCCTCCGTTATGTGCTGGGATTACAGGCATGGGCCACCGCACCAGCCAGAAATTTTTAAACATTAGGCCAGGCATGGTGGCTCACACCTGGAATCCTAACAATTTGAGAGGCCAAAGGAGGAGGATCACTTAAGCCCAGGAATTCAAGAACAGCCTGGGCAACACAGTGAAACCTTATCTCTCCAAAAAGTTTTTTTAATTAGCCAGGCATAGTGGCGAACACCTGTGTGGTCCCAGCTACTTAGAAGGCTGCAAGAAAAAGTATGCTTAAGCCCAGGAGGTCAAAGCTGCAATGAGTTGTGATCAGGCCACTACACTCCAGCCTGGGTGACAAAGTGAGGCCTCCTCTCAAAAAAAAAAAAAAAATACACACAAACACACACACACTCATGCACGATATAATGACATTTCAGTCAATGACAGATCAGTAAGATTATAATGGAGCTGACAAATTCCTATCACCTAGCGATGTAGCACAAAACATTACTCACTTGTTTGTGGTAATGCTGGTGTAAACAAACCTACCGCACTGCAAGTCGTATAAAACTATAGCACGTAAAATTATGTATAATAAATAATACTTAATAACAAACTCGGCCAGGCGCAGTGGCTCACACCTGTAATTCCAGCACTTTGGGAGGCAGAGGCAGGCGGATCACCTGAGGTCAGGAGTTTGAGACCAGCATGGCCAACATGGTGAAACCCTGTCTCTACCATAAATACAAAATCAGCTGGGTGTAGTGGCACGCGGCTATAGTCCCAGCTACTTGGGAGGCTGAGGCAGGAGAATCGTTTGAACCTGGGAGGTGGAGGCTGCAGTAAGCAGCCAAAATCACACCACTGTACTCCAGCCCGGGCAACAGAGTGAGATTCTGTCTCAAAAAAAAGCCAGGTGTGGTGGCTCACGACTGTAATCCATGGGAGGCCGAAGCAGGTGGATCACAAGGTCAGGAGATTTGAGACCATCCTGGCTAACACGGTGAAACCCCGTCTCTACTAAAAATACAAGAAATTAGCCAGGTGTGGTGGGGCGGGCGCCTGTAGTCCCAGCTACTCTGGAGGCTAAGGCAGGAGAATGGTGTGAACCTGGGACGTGGAGCTTGCAGTGAGCCAAGATAGCGCCACTGCACTCCAGCCTGGGTGACACAGCAAGACTCCGTCACACACACACACACCCCCTACTATGTTATTGGCTTATATATTTACTATACTTTTAATCATTATTTTAGAATGTACTACTTATTAAAAGAAAGGCTAATTGTAAAACTGCCTCTGATAGGTCCTTCAGGAGGTATTCCAGAAGAAGGTACTATTTTAGGAGATAACAGCTGTGTGTTACTGCTTCTGAAGACTTTCCAATCGAACAAGATGTGGTGGTTAAGACACTGATACTGATGATCCTGAGCCTGTGTAGGTCTAGGCTAATGTGTTTGCCATAGTTTTTAAAAAGATGTTAAAAATGTAAGTTTTTCTTTTTCTTTTTTTAAAGACAGAGTCTCGCTCTGTTGCCCACGCTAGAGCACAGTGGCACGATCTCAGCTCACTGCAACCTCCGCCTCCCGGGTTCAAGCAATTCTCGTGTCTCAGCCTCCCCAGTAGCTGGGATTACAGGTGTGCACCACCACGCCCGGCTAGGTTTTGTATTTTTAGTAGAGATGGGGTTCCACCATGTTGGTCAGGCCAGTCTCCAACTCCTGGCCTCACGTAATCCACCCGCCTCAGCCTCCCAAAGTGCTGGGATTACAGGCGTGCACCACCGTACCCAGTCCCCTTATCTTTTATACTGTGTTTTAATGTACATTTTCTGTGTTTAGATACACAAATACTTATCATTGCATTACAAGTGCCTATACTATTCAGTACGGTAACATGCTGTACAGGTTGGTATCCTAGGAACAACAGATTATACCATATAGCCTAAGTTGTGTAGTAGGCTCTACCATCTAGGTTTGTGTAAGTACACTATGTTTGCAGGACAAAATCACCTGACAATGCATTTCTCAGAACATATGCCCATCGCTAAGGGATGCATGATTGTATATCTAATCTTCCTATTAACCCAATTAGGTATGTTCCCTAAGTTTTAAAGATATTTAGGCTCAGAGGATTTTCCATCTTCAATATTGGTGACAGCGGCAGATATGAAACCAACTCTTCCTCCAGAGCCCCAGGTCTTTCCAGTACCTATATATTTATTATCAAGACCACAAAATCCATAATTCATGCTCTACCAATATCAACTTTATACACCCAAATTTAAAATACAGGAGAATCACTTGTAGAGCTGATAAAATGCAGATTCCAAGGCCTCACCTCCAAAGATGCTCATTCAGTAGGTAAGGGAGAACAAGAATCTCAAAGTAAGAACTCTCAGAGGGTACTTTCTGTACTAACTGAAAAACTTCTCTTCAATCATTTCTAATCCTACAAGAAATACCTAGGGAGCTTATTAAATAAAATTTCTAATTCAGTTAAGTCTGTAAGTAGAACCTAGGTTATCAATGTATTTTTTAAACTTTCAAGGTGACTCAAAAGTTGTTTTAAATCAGTTACCATTTTTTGGCATTTATATACTGAAGCTCTCACGTCCAGGTCCACCGTACTTCCCCTCTCCTCACCACTGTGCAGGCCCACCGACCTCAACTAAAGTAACTTTTGCCATAACTAAAACTTTGAATTAGCCAAGAACTTGTCTAGGTTCTAATTCTAGCTCTGCCACCAAAGTGAGGTAACCCTGCAGTTCATGTATAACATGACAGTGGGGTACACTAAAACGGTCCTACTTATAATAACCTGTCGCTGTGCATTATCCAGAACCGTTTATACTCTTCCTTATTCCTGCTGCCTGTAATTAGCAGCAACTTTTACAACCTTCAGCAAATGGTCATGGAGGTCATGTAGAGTAGATCTAATTCATTCCATTTTGAGACTTGTGATGGGAAAATTAAAACTGAGTGCTTACATACTTACGTTCCAACTAATTATGTTCTCTTTATATGTCCACAAAGGGGACTGACTACAGGCATCAGCAGATACGAAAACACAGTTAGCAATTTTATTATTATTAGTTTTTTGGAGACAGGGTCTCACTCTGTTGCCCACACTAGGGTGCAGTAATATGATCCTAGTTCACTGCAGCCTCAACTTCCTGGGCTCAGGGGATCCTTCCACCTCAGCCTCCCAGGTAGCTAGGACCACAGGTGCATGCCACCACACCTGGCTAATTTCTTTTTATTATTGCTTGCCCATGCTGGTCTCCAACTCCTAGGTTCAAGTGATCCTAGGTGGTTTACAGGTGTAAACCACCACACCCGGCCAGTTAGCAATTTTAAATAAGTATGAAGATATAGCATGGCCTAAAAACAAAAAGAGCCTTGGGGCAAAACAAATCCCAGTTCTACTTCCTAGGTAGTGATCTAGTTTTTCCTTATTCAATCTCAGGTCTCTACTTGGAAGATGAAGATAATCTTCACTCTTTTACAGGATTATTACAAGAGACTGAGGATATATGACAAGCGCCTTATAGATATCCAGCAAATGCCTAAATATGGGTAAATATTATACCTAAAGCACTAAGAAAAAGAGGATGAAATGAACACTATATACAAGATGATTATAACTGTATAAACTAATTACATAGGTAAAGAAAAGAAAAAATGCCAAGATGAGTAGTTTTGTTGTAGTACAGGAATTACAGGTGATTTCTTTCGTTTTCTACGCTTTTTATAATTTGGTTACATTTTATAATAAAAACAAATGCAAAACTTGCAAATATTTATAGTTTGCACATTGCAAGATTTTTACATGCAAACGCTTAAGTTCTATATGCTATCCACACTTACTCAAAAAAACTCACATGAAGAGCTTTTAAGTCTATCTTCTTAAAATGGCTTCATGTAGTACACCAAGTGATATAGGCAAAATTGGAATTCTGACATAAGCAGTAGGCACACTGAACATCTCTTGAGAACCAACAGAAATTGCAATACCAAGTGCAAATGAGTTGGAAAGTAGAACAACTGCCAGCCCCTGTCCCTTCCCACTCTATATCCAACAGTTCACACAGGGGATTGGCCATTTTCATCTTTCTGTCTTTTCCTACCCATCCTTTTAGACCCAATTCAAATTAAGTCTTCCATAAAAGTTTCTTGGTAACTCTAGCTCTAACTGATTTTGCTATTTTTCTATACTTGGTCTCACACTGTATCAATTAGTACTTTAATATATGCTGCCCTAGAATGTTTCATTTGATACATCGTAATTCCTTGATATCTTTTCCCAATGGCTAACTGGAGTTAAATCAGTTCAACGAGGGACTATTTGTTTATTCGGCAAGGAATGAAAAGCATTAGGGTACTACTAATTGGGCCCACTGGAACTAGAATTTGGTCCAGGAGGTGGCAGCAGCATGCATATTTAAACTGTTACCTGCTTTGTGTAGGAGAAAGAAGCAACGATCTGAGCTGCCACTTTTTCCTTGCTCATGTGCAGACTTACAGGATTTCAATGATGAATGTAAAAAAGCAGGAAGAGAACGTTTGCCCTAATTCAAAGAAAAGAGCTTTTTTTTCTCCTCTACATAAACTCCTAAGGAACTATAAGAACAGTCCTTCATCATGTTGTCCCTTAAAGGCAGGCAGGCAGGCAGGCAAAGCCAATGCTGTAAGCCTTCCCTATCTCCCTCCTGGGTAACTCTTCCTCATCCCTCCAAACCTGCGCCCAGACTAAATCACCCAACACCTTTAGAAGAGATGCTGAACTTGCTGAATCCTCATACTTCTCCCATATCAAAACAGATCCCTCTACCTCATCTTCCATGCATCATTCCCATTTTAAAAAATTCACTGTCATCTAGTGTGTTTCAAATTATGCTTCATAGGAGAGATGCTTCAGGTATCTTCTGGGAGAAGGGAAGCTGAACATGTAAAAATCATTCATGAGGTTCCAAGAAAAGTTTTGTTTGCAGGGAAAAAAAGAATTCCAATGCTAAAAACTGTTAGAGGAGTAATCTTTACTTCTGGTAGGTAAGCAGAATGGCTCATACTTGAGTGATTCTTGCTTTAAACTATTCAAGATATACTAAACAATTCTAGCATTGCCAACTAGCCCTTGTCCCACAAATGTTTAAGCATGGAAAAATAGCAGTCCTCCCTGGATCAATCTTTAGCCACATCAAAATCAAAATGCTGCCATTCTTCATATTCAACTCTGTATTTCAGACATTTTTACATAGTCTAATTTACCAAAACAGCCCATACTAGGCAAACAAAAGAGCTTTATAATAGCTCTTTAAGGCTTGGAACAGAGGTTGAAAGATACCGACTCTGCAAACACAAAGATAAAGAAACATGCAGAGTCTTTTGAATGAAGTACGGAGATCAAAACTTTCAAGTCTCTAATAGCAAAGCAACTTTTTATTCAACAGACATCACTGGCATCTGCAGTCATCTGTTACCTCTCTGCAGCCTCTGAGTTAAGTGTACTCTACCATACTGCTTGAAGTTCCATACAGGCTGTGTATCCCCTATCTGAAATTCTTGGGGTAAGAAATGTTTTGGATTTCAGATTTTTTGAATATTTGTAGATACATACTGGTTGAGCATCCCTAATCTGAAAATCCAAAATAGGAAATGCTCCAATGAACATTTTCTTCAGTGTCATGTGTGCACTCAGTTTCAGACTTTGGGGCATTTCAGATTTTCAAATTAGGAATACTCAACCTGAATAGCCCCTTCCTTATTCTCTAAAACTCAAACTATTCTCTCTCAATCTCTTTCACTTGCTCCCTCTTTATTCTTCAAATTTTGTTATTTCTGGGGAATTTTTTCCATAGTCCTTTTCTCTCACTCGTGTTGGCTCTAGAACCACACTGCAGAATTAGAACACCAGCTTTACTTTCGTATCTCATGTGCCTTTGCAAAGTTATTTACTCTTTTCTGTGTTTTAATGTTTTCATCAGTAAAACTGAGCTACTTATACCTACACCTCACAAGGATACAAGAATTAAATGAACATACATTTAAATATACATTCAAGACAACTGTATGCTAGACACTGTACAGAGCATTCAATAACTGTTAGCCATTCTTATTACAAGAATCTTTGAAAAGTCAAACTCTTCCATGCCTTTACCTATCCTGAGGGTTGAAAATTCAAATTCCTGTCAACAATCTGAGCTCCAGATTCCCAGCTGCCTACTATCACCTGGCTGCTGCTACTATCACAGGCACCTGCAACTATTTCCAAAAGCCAATACAACCCCAAATCCTAACCCTAAACTGCTGCTCCTCTCACCATCTTTAATTTTTGAAAAACTAGTCAACAAATATGTCTACCACATTCTTCATATCCAGTTTCCCGTTCCCACTGTCCTGGTTCAGGCCCTCATCATCTTTTTTTCCCCAGAATACTGTAAAAGCATCTCGTTTAGTCTCTGAGCCATCTCCCACCTTTTTTTTTTTTTTTTTTTTTTTTTGAGACGGAGTCTCGCTCTGTCACCCAGGCTGGAATGCAGTGTTGCGATCTCGGCTCACTGTAACCTCTGCCTCCCAGGTTCAAGTGATTCTCATCCCTCAGCTCCCTGAGTAGCTGGGACTATAGGACTATAGGCACACACCACCACTCTTGGCTAATTTTTTTGTTTGTTTGAGACGAAGTTTTGCTCTCATTGCCCAGGCTGGAGTGCAGTGGAGCAATCTCGGCTCACTGCAACTGCCGCCTTCTGGTTTCAAGTGATTCTCCTGCCCCAGCCCCCTGAATACAGGCGCCCACGACCACACCCAGCTAATTTTTTAGTAGAGATGGGGTTTCACCATGTTGCCAGGCTGGTCTTGAACTCCTGACCTTGCGAACTACCCACCTCAGCCTCCCAAAGTGCTGGGATTACAGGCATGAGCCACCGCGCCCAGCCAATTTTTTTTTTTGAGACACAGTCTCGCTCTTTCGCCCAGGCTGGAGTGCAGTAGCGCTATCTCAGCTCACTGCAAACTCCGCCTCCAGTGTTCACACCATTCTCCTGCCTCAGCCTCCTGAGTAGCTGGGACTACAGGCGCCTGTCACCATGCCCGGCTAATTTTTTTGTATTTTTAGTAGAGACAGTGTTTCTCCATGTTGGCCAGGCTGGTATCAAACTCATGGCCTCAAATGACCTGCCAACCTTGGCCTCCCAAAGTGCTGGAATTAGAGGCGTGAGCCACCTCACCCAGCCTCATAGATGTTTTGATAAGTTGCTTTCCTAAGCTTCCATTTGTTGATCTATAAATACAGGATACTGCCTCCCAGGTTGGTATGGGGATTAAAGTAAGGCTATGAAAGTACCTAGCATGGTGCTTAACAAGGTCAATGCTCAGTAAGTGTTTCATCCTTCCCATCCTCCAAACTGTTATTCCCTAATTAACTACCCTCCCTTACAACCAAACTAAAACACAGGTAAAGAATAAAATCCTAGGCCGAGCGCAGTGGCTCACGCCTGTGATCCCAGCACTTTGGGAGGCCAAGGCAGGCAGATCACCTGAGGTCAGGAGTTTGAGACCAGCCTGGCCAACATGATGAAACCCTGTCACCACTAAAAATACAAAAATTAGCTGGGCGTGGTGACAGGCACCTGTAATCCCAGCTACTCGGGAGGCTGAGGCAGGAGAATCGCTTGAACCTGGGAGGGGGAGGCTGCAGCGAGCCAAGATTGCGCCATCGCACTCCAGCCTGGGGGACAAAGCGAGATTTTTGTCTCAGGAAAAAAAAAAAAAAAAAGAATAAAATCCTGAAACTCTTCATATACTTTCCCAATCAATCTCTCCAGCGTTATCACTTACCATTCTAGACCACATTAAACTTCTCATTCTGAAAACATACCATAAGCATTCTCAAGACTATGTTTTTAACATGCTCTTACTAGAATGCCATTTTTTGGAAGACAGGGTCTCACTGTGCCCAGACTGGAGTACAGTGGTACCATCATGACTCACTGCAGACTTGATGTCCCGGGCTCAAGCAATCCTCCTGTCTCAGCCTCCTGAGCAACTAGGACTACAGGTGTGCCTCATCACACCTGGCTGATTTTTTTTTTTTTGGTAGAGGCAGGATTTCATTATGTTGCCTAGGCTGGTCTCAAACTCCTGGGTTCAAGTGATTCTCTTGCTGCAGCCTCCCCAAAGTGCGAGGATTACGGGCATGAGCCGCTGCACCTAGCCATTTCTCTACTTTTCTATCTGGCAAACTTTATAGATCATGGAGTAGTCCATGAGCTTCGGGGTTAGAGACTCAGTGGCTCTCCAGGTGTAAGTTCCAATATACAAACATGAAACATGTTTTGAGCAACTTCTTTGCTAAACTGGGTAATAGTTTTTCAAATATCAGAATATTTCCTCAAAAAAAATTTTTTTTCTAGGGACAGTCTCCTGCTGTCACCCAGGCTGGGGTGCAGTGGCATGATCACAGCTCATTGCAGCTTTCATTTCCTGGACTCAAGCAATCCTCCTGCCTTAGCCTCCTGAGTAGCTACACTTTAGTTATGCGCCACCAAGTCTGGTTAATTTTTTTAAAATTTTTTGTAGAGACAAGGTCTCGCTATGCTGCCCAGGCTGGTCTCAAACTCCTGAGCTCAGGCAATCCTCCCACCTCAGCCTCCCAAAGTGTTGGGATTACAGGCGTGAGCCACTGTGCAGGACAAATTTTTGTGTTATTGAAGAAAAATATTTAAGAGCTACAGTCGTGACACACAAATTTAATCTGCAATCAATATTTTCTCCATCACTATGAAGTCTAGACAATCAGCAAAAATTAAACATTGATTTATATACAGCATTTGTCGATTTCCACGATGTAACTAACAGCTGGGCCAGGCATGGTGGCTCACACCTGTAATCCCAGCACTTTGGGAGGCCGAGGCAGGCAGATCACAAGGTCAGGGGTTCGAGACCAGCCTGACCAATATGGTGAAACCTCGCTTCTACTAAAAATACAAAAATTAGCCAGGAGTGGTGGCAAGCACCTGTAGTCCCAGCTACTTGGGAGGCTGAGGCAGCCCTGAACCCGGGAGGTGGAGAACGCAGTGAGTTGAGATCACGCCACTGCACTGCACTCCAGCCTGGGCAACAAGTGAGACTCCGTCTCAAAAACAACAACAACAACAACAACAACAACAACACCACAGCTGATTTCAGATTACCAATGTGTTATCAGTGTGCAACAGCATATTATATATTGATACAACAGCTGTAAATAACCTCAAGAGTAATGAATTTGAATATTACCTAATACGATGGTAATTATAATGTAATTTGATGTGCAGAAAGGTATTCTTGAAAGCTAAACAGCTGGCTCCAACTAGCCAGCTCCAACACATCGCTGGAGAGACTTCTGTTAAAGACCAACTCCAACACTTACTAGCTATGAGACTTTGGATAAATAACCTCTGAGCCTCTTCCTTTATCTGAAATATGAGAATTACAGTGTTAGATAAGATAGCTAAGCTTCTGTGTGTACTATGTGCCAAGCACTGTGCTGCCATTTGAGTGCTTATCATTCTATTATTACTTATTTGGCAGGGTTCCAATGTTATTGCCTCCATGAATTCTTAAATTCCCCCAAGTAATTAATCACTTCTCCAGAATGCCAAAAATGTATTCATTCCTCTATTACAGCTCTTATCCCATATTTTATCCATTTTGCTGTCCTCCTAAAACCCTCTGCTTCTAAGGCAAAGATGGTGCCTTGTTTCTCTGTTCCATCCCAGCAATTAACACAAACGTTTGTTGAAAGATAGATACAAGGGGCATGGTTCAGAGATCCAAATTCAATGTTATCTATTCTCTTCTAGTCCTCCTTTAAGGAGGCTGCAGAAAGAGGCATTTTATCTATTTACAAAGCAAGGAAGGTGATGAGTAATACAAATAAAATTTCCTTAACCCTTTTGGCAGATAGACAAGTATATTTATCTGCAAGACAAAAATAGACATAGATGGCCTTAGGATTTTACAAAAAATGCTCATGTTTGTCATTCTGGTTTAAAACAGGATGCCCACTCACTAGATCTGAAGAGTCAATAAAACAGTGGTGGGGTGGTAAGATACTAAATGGGAGCCAACAGTATCACATGGTTATTTACTTCCTAAGGATTTAATATATTTAGCTCAAGTGAGGATGTTTTCCTCTTTTATATCACAGAAACTTGAATTTTTTTTGAGACAGTCTCACTCGGTCACCCAGGCTGGAGTGCAGTGGTAAAATCTCTGCTCACTGCAACCTCCACCTCCTGGGTTCAAGAGATTCTCCTGCCTCAGCCTCCTGAGTAGCTGGGATTACTAGCGTGCACCACCACGCCCAGCCTTTTTTTTTTTTTTTTTTTTTTTGAGACAGTCTCGCTCTGTCACAAAGGCTGGAATGCAGTGGCACAATCTCAGCTCACAGCAACCTCCATCTCCCAAGTTCAAGCGATTCTTATACCTCAGCCTCCTAACTAGCTGGTATTACAGGCAAGAGCCACCACGCCTGGCTAATTTTTTTACTTGTTGTAGAGACAGGGTTTCACCATGTTGCCCAGGATGGTCTTGAACTCCTAGGCTCAAGTGATGTGCTCATCTCAGCCTCCCAAAATGCTGGAATTACAGGCATGAGTCACCACATCCAGCCTCTAAATTTCTTTAATAAGCCTTTTCACAGTTTAGGAAACAATTTTTCATTAATATATATATATAGTAAATGTATTTAAAAACTACCCACATACCTAATCTGTACCAAAATTCACTGAGAATGCACCAATCCCTTCTGTCATCCACAGCTTTCTGGCCTCAAGTCCGTTCTTACTTATTTTACATGTAACAAATACTTCGGTCAGAAATTATGAAACAACCTTTCTAAAAAGATCTGTTTCAAAGGACAAATTCATCTTCACAAACCTCAAATGTTATCCTGAGTCAGCTAATCCTCTTTTATCCCTTGGTTTCTCTAGTCCAGACTACCCTATGTATGAACCCCCTCTACAACATCCCTAGTTTAGTTTCTATAACATCTCTTTTAGTTTCTACCTGAAATTCTGTGACTAAGAACTTCGTTTTTAGCAAGTTTTCCATCTACAAAAATATTTCTCCATATAACCTCTATCCACCATTCGTTCTAGCTTTGTCTTTTGACATGAAGAATCTAGTCTTAAAAAAATTTGGGCTGGGCATGGTGGCTCATGCCTGTAAACCCAGCACTTTGGGAGGCCAAGCCAAGCGGATCACAAAGTCAAGGGTTCAAGACCAGCCTGCCCAACATGATGAAACCCTGTCTCTACTAAAAATACAAAAATTAGCCGGGCATGGTGGTAGCCGCCTGTACTCCCAGCTACTTGGGAGGCTGAGGCAGGAGAATCGCTTGAACCTGGGAGGCAGAGGTTGCAGTGAGCCGAGATCACGCCATTGCACTCCAGCCTGGGTGACAAAAGTGAAACTCCATCTCAAAAAAAAAAAAACAAAACTTTTTTTTCAAAAATTTCAATAGCACAAAAGGGTATACAGTGAAAAGTCAAAAAATCCTACTGGTCCCATTTAATACCAATGACTTTTTTTTTTAGACTAAAACTCAAACTGTTGCCACCACAATCACATTTCCTCTGTAACTCAACTCTCTCCTCACTCTCCATTTGCTCTGCAGTTATTCAGAAAAATCATTTACCCAAGTACCCAATTAAGTCTACTTTTTTTTCTATTTCATTAATTTTTGTCTCCCACAGCTCCATCATCCATTGAACCTAACAAGATGCTGGACTTTAAAAGAATTAGTCCTTTGTCCTCTCTACTTGACTGCTTCCCTTATTCTTGACTACTTCCCTCATTTTTACTTGTAGTTAAAGGGCTAGAAACAAGACAAAAATTAAACCAATTATTTTATGAAATTTCTTTAAAAAAATTCACTCATTCAGGAAAGTTAACTCTCCTTTCTCCCAGACTATTCCAAAGTTGAGTCAAAAGAGAAACACGGCTGGGTGTGGTGGTGGCTCACGCCTGTAATCCCAGCACTTTGGGAGGCCGGGGCGGGCGGATCACGAGGTCAGGAGATCGAGACCATCCTGGCTAACACGGTGAAACCCCGTCTCTACTAAAAATACAAAAAAATTAGCCGGGCGTGATGGCGGACGCCTGTAGTCCCAGCTACGCAAGAGGCTGAGGCAGGAGAATGGCGTGAACCCGGGAGGCGGAGCTTGCAGTGGGCCGAGAATGCGCCACTGCACTCCCGCCTGGACGACAGAGCGAGACTCCCGTATCAAAAAAAAAAAAAAAAAAAAAAAAAAGGAAGAAAGAAAGAAAGGCTCTTAACTGTTGCCTTCTTCTAGATAACAGTTGCACAATGATTCCCTCAACAAAACTTTTCAGGAAAAAAGAAAAAGGTTTATGTAGCAATATATACAGAAATTAGCCAAGACCACAAAGCACATACCCCTTTAGTAAGAATTTCTGAGTCTGTGGTAAAATACTAATTTTAAAAAACCATATACCTTTGACACATTTAACTACTAAAGGACAGATGTAAATATTTATACAAAAGGATGTTCAGTGTAGTGTTATTTTAATTAGAAAAAATAAAATACAAATTGTTGACATATTCAACAATTAGGGATTGGTAAATTATAGTAAGTCTGACAATACTATGAAGCCAACAAAAGTGATGTCATAGGGAATACTTAACTGGGGAAAGGTTCTAAATAAACGCAGAAAGGTCACACAATAGTATCTGCAGTATTCAACAAGGTAAACCACACCTAAAGCACAGTATATTGCTTTTTAAAAAAATAAAAGTAAGTCACATCTATCAAACATGTCACTAAAATTTGCTCTAAGTTTCAAGCCTGACAGATCTAATGCTTGAAGGTTCTATGTTACTCAATTAGATCATGCAGAACAAGTCAGTAATAATGCTAGGCAAAAATGGCTGTGGCTCTGCTTCAGTGTGTTCTGCCAAGATACTGCCCAATCATGGAACTTTAAAACAGCTGTGACACCTTCAGGATGAAGTTTAAGTACTTCCCTACTTCTTTATGGGGTTACCACCCATCTGGCATGAAAGCTTCTGCAATCTCGTAAATACTACAAAGGTACACACACAAACACTTCACCTAAGGGAGTCTACCGTCTCAATGAGCTATGAGCCCCATTCTCATAAAACCTGCTTGTTCTTTAAAGCCTAATAAAGATTGTAAGAACAGTTTACAATCAGTTATGTAAAGATGTTAAGGAAAATAGTAACCAACAGGAGAGTAAGGCAGTACTAACTAAAATGGTAACCGGGCTTAGAAGCAATCATAGGCATCTTCCTGAAATCCCAGCAGTTTGTTTTTTGTTTTTTTTGAGATGGAGTCTCGCTCTGTCGCCCAGGCTGGAGTCCAGTGGCGCCATCTTGACCCACTGCAAGCTCCGCCCCCTGCAAGCTCCGCCCCCTGGGTTCACGCCATTCTCCTGCCTCAGCCTCCCGAGTAGCTGGGACTACAGGAGCCCACCACCACACCCAGCTAATTTTTTGTAGTTTATTTAATAGAGACGGGGTTTCACTGTGTTAGCCAGGATGGTCTCGATCTCCTGACCTTGTGATCTGCCCGCCTCAGCCTCCCAAAGTGCTGTGCTTACAGGCGTGAGCCACCGCGCCCGGCCAGTGCCAGCAGTTCTTACAAGAGAGTAAACTAAAAAGTAACCTGACAGAAGTATAATTGAAGCCTTTATTTGGTGGTTTGCTCACCAGCTGAGAACTAGGATACTCACTTATCAAGAGTCTTTATGGGCTGGGCGTGGTGGCTCACGCCTAAAATCCCAGCACTTTGGGAGGCAGAGGCGGGAGGATCACAAAGTCAGGAGATCAAGACCATCCTGGCTAACACAGCGAAACCCCTGCACTCCAGCCTGGGCGACAGAGTGAGATTCGTCTCTCAAAAAAAAAAAAAGTCTTTATGGAATGGTTTTTTTTTTTTTTAGACAAGTTTTGCTCTTTCACCAGGCTGGATTGCAATGGCTCAATCTCAGCCCACTGCAAGTAGTAGCTGGGATTACAGGCACCTGCCACCATGCCCAGCTAATTTTTGTATTTTTAGTAGACACAGGGTTTCACCATGTTGACCAGGCTGGTCTCGAACTCCTGACATCGTGATCTGCTCGCCTCGGCCTCCCAAAGTGCTGGGATTACAGGCATGAGCCACCGCGCTGGGCAATGGTTTTTAAAAAGAGCCATTAGTTAGCTTACCAAAGACACTAAATTCTGTTTATTATTGCACTCATTCTATGAAAACATTAAAAGGCTGGTCAATTCCAACAAACGAATCTTACACCTACATATCAAGCTCAATTATCATTAACTGAACCACTCTAGCAAACATAATCAAAATACATACTTGATTAAAAGCTGAATTTTTTTTTTTTGAGACGGAGTTTCACTCTTGTTGCCTAGGCTGGAGGGCAATGGCACCATCTCAGCTCACTGCAACCTCCGCCTCCCAGGTGTAAGCGATTCTCCTGCCTCAGCCTCCCAAGTAGCTGGGATTACAGGCATGCACCACCACGCCCAGCTAATTTTGTATTTTTTAGTAGAGACAGGGTTTCTCCATGTTGATCAGGCTGGTCTCAAACTCCTGACCTCAGGTGATCCGCCCACCTCGGCCTCCCAAAGTGCTGGGATTACAGGCGTGAGCCAGAGCCTGGCCAAAAGCTAAATTAACAAAACCCAAATTTGCTACTTGTTTGTTTAGACAGAGTCTCTATCGCCCAGGCTGGAGTGCAGTGGCATGATCTCAGCTCACTGCAACCCCTGCCTCCCGGGTCCAAGAAATTATCCTGCCTCAGCCTCCCAAGTAGTTGGGATCACAGGTACCCACAACCACACCCAGCTAATTTTTTTTTTTTTTTTTTTTTTAGTATTTTTCGTAGAGACGGGATTTCACCATGCTGGCCTCAAACTGCTGGCCTCAAACTGCTGACCTCAAGTGATCGGCCCACCTCTGCCTACCAATGTGCTGGGATTACAAGCATGAGCCACCCGCGCCCAGCCTGCTACTCCATTTCTAAACCCATATTTCTTCATCTGGCCCCAGCAATGCAAAATTGAAAAGAAAATGACCCTGTATTTCCCCACTGGCCCTAACACATACAAGTCTATCTTAACAACTATGCTGTGCATTAAATTCATCATTTCCTTCCTGCTTTTAATCACAAGATGTAGGACAGAATTTTATTATAAAGATTAATAAGATAGTACACATTTCAAGTGGACAAACCAAGCACCTAGATGCCCCTCAGACGTCTATAAATCTGCTATGCTACTAAAAGATGCCTAAAAGATCATGGCCTCCTTACTTGTCCCTCTAGAAACAGAAGCCTGATGACCATTTAGAGCCCTTCAGATGTCTAGCAAAAAGCACCAATAAACTATCTTTTTCTACAAAATACTGTAAATTTTATTTATTTTTGATACAGAGTCTCACTCTGTTGCCCCTGCTGGAGTGCAGTGATGCAATCATGGCTCACTACAACCTCTAACTCCTGGGCTCAAGGGATCCTCCTTCCTCAGCCTCCAAAGTAGCTAGGACAACATGTGTGTGCCACCATGCCCAGCTAATTTTTTTTTTTAGAGAGATGGGGTCTCACTACTTTGCCCAGGCTGGTCTTAAACTCCTAGGCCCAGGCAATCCTCCTGCCTCGGCCTCCCAAAGTGTTGGGATTACAGGTGTGAGCCACCACGCCAGGCCAAAATATGTTAGTTTTTTTTTGGGGGGGGGGGGGGGCGGGGGGAGATGGGAGTTTAGCTCTTGTTGCCCAGGCTAGAGCACGATCTCGGCTCACCGCAACCTCTGCCTTCGGGGTTCAAGTGATTCTCCTACCTCAGCCTCCCAAGTAGCTGAGATTACAGGCATGTGCCACCACACCCGGCTAATTTTGTACTTTTAATAGAGACGGGGTTTCTCCATGTTGGTCAAGCTGGTCCTGACCTCAGGTGATATGCCCACCTCAGCCTCCCAAAGTGCTGGGATTATAGGCGTGAGCCACGACGCCAGGCCTAATATGGAAGACTTTAAGTTAAACTATTTAACTGTGGGGAAGAGAGGAGTTTAAAGGACTATCAAAAAGGAAGTTTATTAGCCAACTTTTCAATAATCTGGTTCTCCATTCCCAATGCTTTTAGTGTCACTGACAAGTGTAACTCCCATTTCTTATTAATCTGTACCCACTGGAAGATAAAATAGCAACCATCCCTACTTTAACAACTATGTACCTCCAAGAAGATTGTACCAACGAGCCCTTCCTCCACTGCTAAAAGGAATAAATTCTCATAGAGAAGCCTAACAATGCCTCAGATCCTAGATCACGTATAAGATCCCTATGAATTCATAACAAATTTAAGGAAAACATTGCTTGTTAGACTTTATTTTATATTTGAGATTAATCAACTCAGGATTCTCTCAACCACTAATATACAGATCTTCAAAGAAAAATTTCTCCTTGCTCATAAACTTTTCACCTACTTCCTACATTTAACAATGTCTAGGCCAGCTGCAGTGGCTCACACCTGTAATCCCAGCACTTTGGGAGGCAGGGGCAGATCACTTGAGCTCAGGAGTTCAAGACCAGCCTGGGCAACATGGCAAAACCCAGCTCTACAAAAAACATGAAAAACTAGCCGGGCATGGTGGTGCATGACTGTGATCCCAGCTACTCAGGAAGCTGAGATGGGGAGATCACTTGAGCCCAGAAGGTGGAGGCTGGAGTGGGCCAACATCATGCCACTGCACTCCAGCCTGGGCAACAGAGAACCCTGTCCAAAAAAAAGTAAGTATAAATCCCAGATAATATATCATTATCTGCTCCAACCAGTTTTATCATCCTCTTATAATCCTAAAGTTTACATTCACTCAATACTCACAGAGCAAACGCTACCAACTCTTTCAAATTCAACTCTAGTTTGAATCCATTCCTCATCATTCTGCCCAAGATTCCCACTTGTTACAGAGGAAATCAGAAGTGACTCTTTTACACCGCCAATTGTCACAGGGAAGACAGAAGTGATTTCAAGAGTTGGTGATGACGTATTGACTCTTGAAAATAACCACAAAACCCCAGCTAGGCCAAGTTAATCCAACAGAGAACATTTCGATTTTTCTCTGCCATATTATAGACTCAATCTTCTGCTTTAATTTCTATGGTTTTATCACTTCCATTACCCCTCTGCATCTCTTTGACTCATTCTTCACCTCTTTCTGCATCATGTACTGTTTCTGTCTGATTTCCTTGTACTGTTTTTGCTTTCCTTTCAAAGTCCGTATTTCTGTCCTCTACTAATGTTCTCACATTCCTTCACATTAGGGTTCAAGTATTAAAACCAATTATACTTCTATAAAGCCTTGAACTGTTAGGTGATACTGTATTCATTTACAGAGTTTTTATTAATGGTTCACTGTATAATACCTCTTCTGTTCTCTCTGGTTCCTCCTTCCCTAAAAATCTTAATAATATTAAGTGGGTTACCTTTTTAACACTTTCTTCTTCCTCTTGGCGTTTCTCATAGTGTGAGAAGTCATCAAAAATGGAAGTGGTGTGCTTGTAGCTGGCTATAATTTTCAACACCTGCTTAGCCTTTTCCAGAGGCACTTCCTGAGTGTCCCTAGAGTTGGTCACTGGTTTATTCTCGTTGTTCTCTAGGCGAATGTGTCGCAGTTGGCTATTGGGAACGTCCTTCACAAAAATCCACCTGACATCAAAACGACCCTTCCATTTGTCCTGGGACCACACACCTGCACATGTGTTGTAGTCCACAGCAGATTTCATTTCTGCCACGCCACAGAAGTGTCCACTGCCGTTGACACTGAAAAGTAAGTAAACGGGGCCTTTCCCGTTCATGGAACGATAAGCAGCATCCAGTCTCTTGTTACCATGCTCTGTGCTGCACCAAATATTATACTTAATGGAACGGTGAATATCGTCCTCAGAGTAGCTCTTAATGATGAAAACCCGGCCATGTTTCAGATTCCAGTCAAAATCTTTGGGGTTATAGTTATTAATGGACCGAAGCTTCTCCAACACTGGGTGGGGTTCTGAAGGAGTAGATCCAGAACCAGCCTGAGACTGTCCTACTCCATTACCATCCACCCCATTATGACCGAACCCACTGCCACGGTTCCGAGGTGCTACCCAGCGGGTTGGCTGAGCTGCCTGTTGCTGGACTGAAAGCTGGGCAGGCTGTGGTGGAGGTGGAGGCAATGGCTGTGTCTGTTGCCCTACTGATGCCTGAGCCACTGGTGGGCTATTGTTAGCCTGCTGACCTACAGGCTGAGGAGACCCCTGGGTTGGCTGACCTATATTCTGAACCAAAGCCTGTGAGGGGGCTTTTGCAACAGGACCCTTGTTATCCCAAGTTCCAATATCCATGTTATGCTTTATCGGGGGTGGCGGAAGACTTGACCCTGCAATGCCATTCTTGGTCTTCAGTTTAGGTTGCTGTTTTGCAGGCTTGCTAGCAATATCAGCCCAAGATGCTGGTTTTGGAGGAGCAATGGTGGCTGGAGGCAAACTATTGGAAGCCACGATGTTACTAGTAATGGACCCGCTACCAACAGCAGAACCTACAACTTTTGGAACATTGCTTGCAACTTCTGTGCTACCCAACTTCAGTGCTGCCATCCCTTGGTCTATAGTATTCATGCCAGGAGCCTTATTGAGGGTCTCATTGGCAAAAGCTGACTGTCCATCAATCATGGCTCCACCTAAGGAGCTAGGTGCATAAGCATAATTGCTACTATATCCAGAGCTCTGAGTAGACTGTCCCTGAGAACTGTTATTTCCCCATGCTGAGAAGTCAATCCCACTGGGAAAGAAATTAAAACCATGCTGACCAAGAAATGGAGTGCTACCTAGGGCTCCTGGTTGCCCAAACATTGCATCTGGTAGGAAGTGGGGCTCTCCGTTGCTCAGCTGTCCATAAGAAGTTAAGTAGGGCATGGCTGTGTCACCCCCCGTAGACCAAGCAGCTTCACCCAAAGAATAGGAGAAGCCAATGGAGGGACTGTAGTAACTGGGTAAGTAGGAATCTGACATGGCAGTATATGCATTATTCTGTGGAAGAAAAAAAAAGGCAAATCAAAACACAAAAAATTAACATCAGGCTATTTCCTCCCCCCACCTAGTCACGCAATTCAAATATACTATAAAAAGGAGTGTGCAGGCCGGACGCGGTGGCTCACACCTGTAATCCCTACACTTTGGGAGGTGGAGGCGGGTGGATCACCTGAGGTCAGGAGCTCGAGACCAACCTGGCCAACACGATGAAACCCTGTCTACTTGGGAGGCCTGAGGCAGGAGAATCACTTGAACCCAGGAGGCGGAGGTTGCAGTGAGCTTAGATCGCACCACTGCACTCCAGCCTGTGGGCAACAAGAGTGAAACTCCATCTCCAGGGGAAAAAAAAAAAAAAAGTGTGCAGCACATCAGATGATTTCCTATAAACACACGGGCATTTTTTATATCATAAGAAATTTTGGTGTAATAACTGAAATGTTTAAACATTTAAAGTTAAGCTGATACAGTGAATATGGGCCTTAGCTTTAGCACTACAACTAAGTAAAGAGAAAACTTAGCATTTCACAAACTGTTTAAGTCCTGAGTGTTGAGATAATCCTTTTATCAACTTCCTACACAAACCAGGTGATAATAAAACAAGAATAACAAAAAGAAATGGAAATTTCAAGTTCTAGCCCAAATGTCTGTACAGCCGTTCCTCAATCATAAACCAAAAAGCAAGGTTCACTACCAGTTTATAGTGTTAGCCTCTTGGCAAACTATCTGGGAATATCAATAGATCCCACTACTCAGTTATAACCTGAAAAGGAAATGCACAGTGGTTTCTGGAGGATGTAAAATGAGAAATATGGCCAGGCGCAGTGGCTCCCGCCTGTAATCCCAGAACTTTGGGAGACAGAGAGGGGTGGATGACTTGAGGTCAGTTCGAGACCAGCCTGGCCAACATGGTAAAACCCAGTCTCTACTAAAAAGACAAAAAATTAGCTAGGCATGGTGGCACACACTTGTAGGCCCAGCTACTCAGGAGGCTGAGGCGGTAGAATTACTTGAATCCAAGAGGCCGAGGTTGCAGTGAGCCCAGATGGCACCACTGCACTCTAGCCCGGGCAACAGAGCCAGACTGTCTCCAAAAAATAAAATAAAAACAGGCCGGGCACAGTGGCTCACGCCTGTAATTCCAGCATTTTGGGAGGCTGAGGCGGGCAAATCACTTGAGGCCAGGAGCTGGAGACCAGCCCGGCCAACATGGTGAAAGCCCGTCTCTACTAAAAATACAAAAATTAGCCGGGCGTGGTGGCACCTGCCTGTAATCCCAGCTACTCAGGAGGCTAAGGTGGGAGAATTGCTTGAACTCAGGAGACAGAGGTTGCAGTGAGCCGGACTGCACCACTGCACTGCAGCCTGGGCAACAGAGCAAGACTCCGTCTCAAAAAAAATAAATAGCCGGGCGCGGTGGCTCACACCTGTAATCCCAGCACTTTGGGAGGCCAAGGCGGGAGGATCACGAGGTCAGGAGATCGAGACCATCCTGGCTAACACAGTTAAAACCCCGTCTCTAGCAAAAATACAAAACATTAGCCAGGTATGGTGGCGGGCGCCTGTAGTCCCAGCTACTCGGGAGGCTGAGGCAGGAGAATGGTGTGAACCCAGGAGGTGAAGGTTGCAGTGAGCCGAGATCGCACCACTGCACTACAGCCTGGGTGACAGAGTGAGACTCTGTCTCAAAAATAAATAAATAAATAATTAAATACATAAAAACAAAAGAAGTCTTTTCACACATACCCTTTTCACATTTAAAATTTCTCATGAAGGTAAGGTTAAAAATTTTAGCAGACCCAAATCCACATATATAAGAAATTCAGCCTATAATCAACAGATTAAACTTGAAGTATTATTCCAAAATACGGTAATGAAAAATTGGCTAAAAAGTAGATGACTTACTCTAGACAATGAACTAGATTCTCAGGTTACCCTTCCTCATCTACTCATCTAAGATTTATATTATTAGCCAAATTTTTTTTAAACAAAGACATTTAAGCTTTGGCTTACCTGAGAAAGAAAAATCAAATGCACTTAATATCACAGGTTATGCCAAGACACAGCTGAATGTCTGTACCTGAACTGGCAGGCTCCCACATGCTCAAGCTCAAAAATCTGAATTACACAATGTTTTACAAGAACTACCTAGAATTATGCTTCTAAATGCTCCAACTCTCCCTGTTATAATGATTATGTAAGCAAACTACTTCAATAGCAGGAACCTATTAATAGTTCATTCCTCTACTTCCTTCCCTACTTTTCCTGATTAACTGGTTGTGTTTTGTGAAAACTTTTTTCCAATCACTTGCTCAAGTGGTTTCTATACTTTCAGTGTTGAAAATTTTACACAGGGATTCTACAAGTTTTATGTGATAATCAGATCCATATATGGGCATGCAGTTATTCAGGACTACCAACTATGTTTCATACAGCATATGTTCAGAACTTATAAATTTCTTGACCTTTCAGGGCATTTTGGAAGATATATTGCCAGTTTTCCTTTTGGCCTATTAATCTGGGGAGTTAAATTAGTTACAACAGTGTAACTGTCTTTGGAATCAGAGATAATAATACAAAAGAACTGCTGGATCAAACAAGTTTCTACATGCACAGGTCATATTAGTATTTGAATCTACATGCAACTTTAAAAGACTATGCCACAAAAACCTCCAACGTTACTGATCTTCATTTGTGCTAAACAGTATTTTAACTTTCACTCCATTTTATAAATCCTATACCTCCCTTCGGTGAGAAATAAAGTTAGTCTCCACAGATGTAGGTGCAGCTCAACTCAAAAATTTCCTGACTCAGCCGGGCATGGTGGCTCACACCTGTAATCCCAACACTTCTGAGAGGTCGAGGAGGGCGGACCTCTTGAGCTCAGGAATTCAAGACCAGATTGGGCAACATAGTGAAACCCCCATCTCTACAAAAAAATTAAAAAAATTAGCCGGGCATGGTGGTCCCAGCTACTTGGGAGGCTGAGGCGGGCAAAATCACCTGGTAGGCAGAGGTTGCAGTGAGCCGAGATTGCACCACTGCACTCCAGCCTGGGTGACAAGAGTTGACACTACGTCTCAAAAAAAAAAAAAAAAAAATTTCCTAACTCCAAAATAGTTCTGATAATCTAAGAACCCATAAACTAGAGAAAAGAAAGCCAGCCAGTCCTGCAGCACTGAATGAAGTTCAGGTGACTATTTTTTAGAGACCAGATCTTGTTCTGTCACCAAGGCTGGAGCGCAGTGGCTTTTCACAGGTATGATCGTAGGTAGCAGCTTCAAACTTCTGGGCTCAAGAGATCTTCCCGCCTCCAGGTGATTTTACATTAGAACTTTCCCTATCATATGAATCCAAAGTTCTCTGGGGTGAAAATTCAGAATATTTAACACTGTAAGAATCCCTAAATTCTGCACTGCTACATTCTTGGTAAGGAAGAAGACAATTACTCATGCACATGTTACTGCCAGTAGAGTGTTATCAGTATTACGTTCTCAATACAGTATGGTTGCTGATATTACAGAGATGGGAATCTCAACGGCCTGACATTTGCAGTTAACTGTTTTATAATACATTAATAGGTATTAAGGAGGTGAACCCTCAGAACATGGGATTTCCTGATAGAGGGCAGAGAAAAAATACAGGTATTAAGAAAGTGAATCCTCGGCTAGGCGTGGTGGCTCACGCCTGTAATCCCAGCACTTTGGGAGGCCAAGGCGGGTGAATCACCTGAGGAGTTCAAGACCAGCCTGGCCAACATGAAACCCCGTCTCTACTAAAAAAATAGAAAAACTAGCTGTGTGCGGTGGTGCACACGTGTAATCCCACCTACTCGGGAGGCTGAGACAGGAGATTCGCTTGAACCCGAGAGGCGGAGGTTGGAGCGAGCTGAAATTGCGCCACTACACCCCAGCCTGGGCGTCAGAGCGAGACTCAGTCTCAAAAAAACAGAAAACAGAAAAAAGAAAAAAAAAATGAATCCTCAGAAAATGGGATTTATTGGTAGAAGGCGGAGAAAGAATATACCACACCCTTCGATTAGATATGTAAATAGTTAACTACTCACGGGCCTTGCCTGTGGACTCAAGTAAGGTTCAAAATCATCATCGTTTAATCCATCCTTTTGATGTACAGATCCATTTTGTACTAAAGAAAAAAAAAAAATTCAATTAGGAGTGTCCCAATCCTACAATCTCCCTTTCAAATTAGTTCATATATGCTAACCAGAGAAAAACCTTACTAGTTAACAAAGCACGTAAGATTGAACTTCAAAAGGGTAAGAGATGACAGTGAATGCTGAAGCGACAGTCGCCAGTGAAAATGTCCCCCTCCACCCAGAGCAAGTTGATCTAAAAAGGTCATTTCATTGGCTCCTCTGGATTTCCATTCCCTCCCGCTTCCCCTCCCCCATCACATGAGAGTACTTCCAGAGAGTGATCCACGAGGATGAAAAACAAAGGCCTTCTAAGACCTACAGGAAACTAAGGACCTGGAGCGTTTCAAAACCCAATCCACCCCCACCCTTAATGAATTACTCCTTGTTAGCGAAAAAGCTGTTCGCCAGCTGCAAGAACACACCGAAAGGGTCAAATACTTAAGTGTGCGGCACCTGCGAACTAAGCGGCTTCCGAAAGGTCCTCCGCCCGGGGCGCTTCCCGGAGACCCCGCCCCCACCGCCCCGCGTCCCCCTCCCGGCTCAGGGCCACCGGCGGAGCGGGGCTTACCTTTGTTTCCTTGACCTTTTGGTCTCTGCAGGGGAAGGAAACGTCGCCGAGCAGCAAGTTGTCCAAAGGAGAAATGGAAAAGGAAGAACAAATTAAGGCAGGGCCCGAAGGGAGAATAAAGGAGCAGGCCCGAGGGGAGGCGTCAGGAATGGTAGTGAGGAAGAGGCTGAAAATGGGAGGCGGGGGAAAGCGCCAGGCCCGTGGGGCAGGGGAGAAAACGCGGCAGACGCGCCACTGGCGACGCGAGGAACCCAGGGCTTTAAGGCAGGGGAAGGAAACAAGGAAGGAAAACGAGGCCCGCCGAAAGAAGGGAACGCGGCGCGGCCCGGCCCGTGGGATCCGAGGCCGGAGGAGAAGCGGGAAGAGCAGGCTGAGGGAGAGGCGCCGGGCGCGGCCGGCCTGAGAGGCCCGAAACCTGGCCCGCAAGAGACGACGCCTCGGCTCGGCTCGGCCTGCCCGGGGGCGGCGGGCCCGGGCCTAGTCGGGCTCCTTCTCGCCTCACACAATGGCCGAGGCATGCGGGCCGGGCCTGTACCTGCTCCAAGAGGCTGCTGGCCGACATGGCTCTCGGATCCTCACGGGCGGCGACGGCGGCGAACTCTCCTCAGCGCGGCGGCGGCGGCAGATGAGCCCCGGCTGCGGGAGCAGGCGGAGGCTTTTGTCCCTGACACTCGGGGGCCTCGGCGGACGCAGCAGAGACACAGCGCGCGGCTCAGGCTCCGGCTCCGACTCGGCGACGCTCTAGCCCAAGAGCTCAACGCCCGTCTCTATGCTTTTACGCGCGCGCCCGCCCCTCACCGCCTAAAGCAGAGCGCCGAACAGCGGAGGCGGACGGCGCGCGCGGCGCGAGCGCTGACTTTCACATTCACTCACCCACGCGGAAGGGGCCCGGCGCGAAGAACCCCGGGAAGGGAGAGGCCGGCCGCTGCGCCCTCTGGCGGATTGGAGGAGCGGAAGCTGTGCTCACGGCCTCCCCGCCCCCACCGCCCCAGGATTAAGGCCTAGGGGGTTTGGGACGACCAGGGTCGCACCACGAGGTTTCGACTAACACCTGGAAAGACTAGCTCTGGCTTCAGAAGAACGACAAAAGCCGGTTTCTCAGTGAGGGAGGGGCCTCCGAAGCCCGCAAGACCTTAAAATGAACCTGCCTTCCAGCTGCAAGTGATACCCCACCCCCATCTGGGAGGTAACCCGACCCCTAGGGAGTCACACAGCCCCCAGGGAAACTTCATGGAGGCCCTGTCCGGGAGTGACCCGCCCCCGCCCCCGCGAGGGGCTTGGTCATCCTCCTCTGTTAGCCGACTAGAGAAGAAGTACCCAGAGAGCAAAACACACACCGAAAGAATCCAGTCTCCCGCAAAAGAGATTCACCCCTTAGCATTGCAGGAAGGAGAATCTACAATTTATTTTCGGGGAAATCGCTGGCCCCAAGATAATCTGTTAAACTGTGGACTTTATTTCCAAGAAAAATACACCTCATGCATCTACACAAAACTTTCAAGGAGTCCGGAGAACCTATGAATCTTAAGGACCTCAAGAGGGAAGCAAGGAAATTAACATTATTGAAATACCAGCTGTGGGCCAGGCTTTGTTGTTAGGTATTTTCAAACACATTAAAGTCTTTTCGACAACTTCAAAATCAATATCAGTCTTTCGGTTTTTTACGACTGGAAAAACAGAAAGCTTAAGTAATGTGCCCAAGTTTACAAAACTATTAAATAGCCAGGTGTATCTGACACTAACATAATGGTATCTCTCTACCCCTACGAGACTCTGTATTAGGGAACCAGAATATAGGGGAGATGCAAAGGATGGGCAAAAGTATTTTCAATCAGAAGCAAAGCCAACTCATGCAGGAATATTTGATACTAGGAAAGCCCATCTAATAGCTTTTGTTATTGCAAGTACGTCGTGGTAAACAGGTAACTAATGCACTAATTGTCAACCTCGTACTATCCACACGCTGGATATAGGAGGCTTGGGTGGACTCGGTAAAATAAATAACATGGCATCTTGGATTTAACATCATAATTTGGTCAAAGTGCTCAAAGCACTTTTTTTCTCTGCCCATAATCACATTTATGGTAGGAATGAATAAGGTCAGGCACCAAAGGTGAAGGACTTTTAATGGAGACAGTAAAATGTCAAGTCTGGGAGCATAGATTCCATCAAGGGAATAGAATAAACCTAGTAATACTTCTTTTTAAAGATACTCGGCTACGGCGGGCGCGGTGGCTCATGTTTGTAATCCCAGCACTTTGGGAGGCCAAGGCGGGCCGAATCATGAGGTCAGAAGATCGAGACCATCCTGGCCAACATGGTGAAATCTCGACTCTACTAAAAATACAAAAATTAGCTGGGCATGGTGCCATGCACCTGTAGTCCCAGCTAATCGGAGGCTGAGGCAGGAGAATCGCTTGAACCCGGGAGGCAGAGGTTGCAGTGAGCCGAGATCACGCCATTACACTCCAGCCTGGGCAACAGAGCAAGACTCGTCTCAAAATAAATAAATAAATAAATAACAAATAATAATAATCAGCCACTTAGCTCCATGGCCCAGATTTATGTATAAACTGTAAGCAGTTGCCTATACTTACCCTTGGAGGCAACATGGCATTGTAAAAACAGCATTAGATGAGAAGTCATATGCTGGGAGACAAAGGGTCTAAATAATGGTTTCCCCACCCAGATGTGCAATACTGGGTAAACGACTAAAACCTTTCTTAGATTCCCTCATTTGATAAAGGGGATGATGGATAATGATACCTATCCAACAGGTTTGTCGTGAAGATAAACTTTAAAAAAAAAAAAAAAAAAAGCCGGGTGCGGTGGCTCACGCCTGTAATCCCAGTATTTTGGGAGGCCGAGGAGGGCAGATCGCCTGAGGTCAGGAATTCAAGACTAGCCTGACCAACACGGTGAAACCACGTCTGTACTAAAAATACAAAAATTAGCTTGAGCGTGGTGGTGGGCACCTGGAATCCCAGCTACTCGGGAGGCTGAGGCAGGAGAATCACTTGAACACAGGAGGCGGAGCTTGCAGTGAGCCCAGATCGTGCAATTGTACTCCAGCCTGGGTGATAAAGCGAGACTCTGTCTCAAAAAAGTAAATAAAATAAAATAAAATTTTTTTAAAAGCTGACATTAAAGCATGTGTGGCACAGTGTAAGTTCATTTCCTATAATCCCATTAAGCGATTTAAGTAAAAATTCTTTCCCTCCAAGAAAGAATGGTGCCAGGAGTTTTTATTAGTTCCTTTGGGATGACTTTCTGTTTGCCAGAAGTTCCCAGTTAAAATGCAAATTATCCTTAGGAAAAGGGTAATCTCTAAACCTGGATTCGTTTACCATGATGGCTTTTAACAGGCCCCTGAAGAAACAGAACCCAGAAGACTGATAATATTTAATCACTGGAAAGAGAGAGGGGAAGCTGGAAATGTGGTGTCATTTCATGGTTTGAAGAAAATAATACTGTACTGGAAATGTTTAGATTCTAGGTTCAGCTCTGCCACTGGGTAAATGAAGCATTCAATCTCTCTTTCAACAAATATTTACTGAGGGCCAGGCAGTGTGCTGGGGAGAAAGTTCATTTCTCCTTGAAGCAGACTAGCCAGGGAAACTGAGACTATGCAAATAGCTATTCAAATAGTTGTTCAATTACAGTTGTGGAAAGTGCAATGAGGAAGTACAGACAGGTATAACCTCCTCAGAGGAGCTGGGGAAGGTTTCCCTGAGGAGATGAGCTTCAGCTAAAACATAAAGGATGAGGAGAAACAGGCCAGGCAAGGAGAGAAGGGAAACAAAAGAACATGTGCTGGCCAGGCACGGTGGATCACGCCTGTAATCCCAGCACTTTGGGAGGCCGAAGCGGGCGGATCACCTGAGGTCAGGAGTTCGAGACCAGCCTGGCCAACACCGTGAAACCCCGTCTCTACTAAAAATACAAAAAAATTAGCTGGGCTTGGTGGCAGGCACCTGTAATCCCAGCTACTCGGGAGGCTGAGGCAGGAGAATCGCTTGAACCCGGGAGGCAGAGGTTGCAGTCAGCAGAGATCGCGCCATTGCACTCCAGCCTGGGGGACAACAGCGAGACTTCCTCTCTCAAAAAAAAAAAAAAAACATGTGCAAGGGCCCTGAACAAGGAAGGAACTTGGCACTGGTGAGGAACTGAAGGAGGCCAACATGATGGTGCACCATGAGAGAGAGGGTGGCACTAGATAATACTGGGGAACTGGGCAGAAAGGAGAAAAATAAGTCAGGTATGGTGGCATGTGCCTGAAGTCTCAGCTACTCCGGAGGCTGAGGCAGGAGGATTGCTTGAATTTGGGAGGCTGAGGTTGCAGTGAGCCGAGATCCCACCACTGCACTCCAGCCTGGGGAACACAGCGAGACTCGGTCTCAGAAAAAAATAAAAATAGGCCAGGCGCGCTGGCTCACGCTGGTAATCCCAGCACTTTGGGAGGCCAAGGCGGGTGGATCACAAGGTCAGGAGATCGAGACCATCCTGGCTAACACCGTAAAACCCCGTCTCTACTAAAAATACAAAAAATTAGCCGGGTGTAGTGGCGGGCACCTGTAATCCCAGCTACTTGGGAGGCTGAGGCAGGAGAATCACTTGAACCCGGGCGGCGGAGCCAAGATCGTGCCACTGCACTCCAGCCTGGGCAACAGAGCAAGACTCCGTCTCAAAAAAATAATAATAAATTAATAAATAATAATAATAATAAAGGGTTAATAGGAGCAGAGCAGGCTCTGGTTTACATTTTAAGAAGTTTACTCTGGTTGCAGTGTGGGAAGTAGATTTAAGGAGAAGAGAGTAATTTAGGAGTTAGAAGAGTGTTGCAGTAAGTTCAGGCCAAAAAATAATAATAATAATAGTGGCAGGCTCTAATGTAGTGGCAGTGAAGACAGCGAGAAGTGGACAAAATTGTGTCCAGGTACAGTGGCCCACACCCCTAATCCCAACACTGGGAGGCCAAGGTGGGAGGATCATTTGAAGCCAGTAGTTTGAGACCAGCCTGGGCAATATAGGGAACCTTCCGTCTGTAGAAAAAATAAGTAAATAGGCCAGGCGCGGTGGCTCACGCCTGTAATCCCAGCACTTTGGGAGGCCGAGGCCGGCAGATCACAAGGTCAAGAGATGGAGACCATCCTGGCTAACATGGTGAAACCCCATCTCTACTAAAAATACAAAAATTAGCTGGGCGTGGTGGCATGCGCCTGTAGTCCCAGCTACTCGGGAGGCTGAGGCAGGAGAATCACTTGAACCCGGGAGGTGGAGGTTCCAGTGAGCTGAGATCACACCATTGCACTCCAGCTGACAACAGAGCGAGACTCCGTCTCAAAACAAAGTACATAAATAAATAAAAGAAGTAGACAAAATTGAGAAGTTTTAGAAGGTAAAATGGGGACTCGGTGGTTGATTGGATTGGGAGGGAGGACCCTAAAGGAGAAGTTGGTATCAAAGATGATAACTGGTTTGAGATGAGCATTTGGGCAGGGGAGGTATGGGTTTTCTGATGTGGGAAATGCTGGAGGAGATTTGCTGGGGATTAGGGAGGTCATAAATTTATCTTTGGACATGTTGGGTTTCAGGAAAACATAAAACATCAGATCACAGCCAGGCGTGGTGACTCACGCCTGTAATCCCAGCACTTTTGGAGGCCGAGACAGGTGGATCACGAGGTCAGGAGATCAAGACCATCCTGGCTAACACGGTGAAACCGCGTCTCTACTAAAAATACAAAAAATTAGCCGGGCGCGATGGCGGACGCCTGTAGTCCCAGCTACTCGGGAGGCTGAGGCAGGAGAATGGCGTGAACCTGGGAGTCAGAGCTTGCAGTAAGCCGAGATAGTGCCACTGCACTCCAGCCTGGGCGACAGAGAGAGACTCCTCTCCAAAAAAAAAAAAAAAAAATCAGATCAAAATGTTCTGTAGAGGCTGGGCATGGTGGCTCATGCGTGTAAACCCAGCACTTTGGGAGGCCAAGATGGGAGGGTCGCTTGAGCCTAGAAGTTCAACACCAGCCTAGGTAACATAACAAGACCCTGTCTCTACAAAAAAAAAAAAAAAAAAATATATATATATATATATATGATAAAAAATTAGCCAGGTGTGGTGGCACACACCTGTGGTCTCAGCTACTCGGGAGGCAGAGGTGGGAGGATAGCTTGAGCCTGGGAAGTCAAGGCTGCAGTGAGCTATGGTCATCCTACTGCACTCCAGTCTGGGCAACAGAGAGAGACCCTGTTTCAAAAAACAACAAAGAAATGTACAGTAGACAGTTAAACAGTTTAGAGCTCAGAGAGAAAAACAAGGCTGGGAATCCAAACCTTAGAGGCTTTGGTATACAGATGCTAAAGTCAAAGGAGTCCTTGAGATTTCCTCAGAAGAGAGGGAGAAGAGTAAGGCCCAGCACCAAACCAGAGAGATCGAAGGGAAACCAGGAGAGTAAATCATTTCCTCACTCAGAGTCTATTTCCAAGACTGTGAAATAAGGAAGATGAGTTCCAAAAATAACCCCTTCTATTTCTACCACTTTAGGCCTCTGGTGGAAACCAAAGAGATCCTTCTGGATATATGAGGGCTGTGGCAGGGGGTGGAATGAAAGAGAAAACACATAGGAAGGGGAAAGGGAAAATTTTACATACGCTTCAGAATTTTGCCATGGGCTGGACTGGGTCCTAGAGTTCCAATCACAAACTTTCCAGACTTCCAAAGCTCTTCTCAGGAACAATAGACTTCATTGCCCAAGTCGTTCCATTAATGTATCAGGAATAGAAGAGACCACTGGTGAGAAATGTTTATATATCTCACACAACTGACAGTGTAAAAACACTTAAAATTTTCTGCTGGTTTTCTGTGGTGTACACAGTGTAGGACACTTGTCCCTCTCTAGCCCTGTGTATTTCTCAAGCATTGATTGCCAGGCAATTCCAGTCACTCCAGTCACACTGAAGTCACACTGAACTTTTTAAAAAATTTATTATTGACCGGGTGCAGTGGCTCACACTTGTAATCCCAGCATTTTGGGAGGCCGAGGTGGGTGGATCATGAGGTCAGGAGTTCAAGACCAGCCTGGCCAACATGGTGAAACCCTGTCTCTACTAAAAATACAAAAATTAGCTGGGCATGGTACCACGTGCCCGTAACCCCAGCTACTCGGGAGGCTGAGGCAGGAGAATTGCTCGAACTGGGACCCGGGAGGCAGAGGTTGCAGTGAGCCAAGATTGCACCACTGCACTCCAGTCTGGGCTACAGAGTAAGACTCCATCTTAAAAAATAGATATATATAATTATTTAGTTATTTTATTTTTTGTGTTTTTTGAGACAAGATCTTGCTCTGTCACTCAAGCTGGAGTGCAGTGACACGATCTCAGCTCACTGTAGCCTCAACCTCGTCTTCCTGAGGCCTTGGCCTCCTGAGCAGCTGGGACCACAAGCACAAACCACTATGCCTGGCCAATTTTTTGTTTTTTGTAGAGACAGGGTCTCTATGTTGCCCAGGCTGGTGTCAAACTCCTGGCCTTAAGCAATCCTCCTGCCTTGGCCTGCCAAAGTGTTGGGATTACAAGCATGAGCCACCATACTCTGAACTTTAAAAAAATTTTTTTTCCCAGAGCCCGTAATTTTGCACATGCAGTTGTTTCTGCCTGAAATGGCCTTGCCATCTTCCCTATCCAATTGCTATCTGTCCTTCAAGATCCTGATCGGTGAAGCATTATTTCTGCCTCCAGGCAGAAAGAAGGTGCTATTCTTTGTTCCTCCATAATATTGGTCATATTTCCTTATGGTAACTTATTTTAGTGTATTAGAACCATCCGTTTACTTCAATATTTCCCTTTTATTGGTGGGGGGACATTTTGGACTCAGTTGGGAATCTAATGAAAGTAATGAATCTTCTCACTGGAAACATACACATACACCCAAATTTTTGCCCATGAGCAATCTCATTAACTACTCTCTCCCCAAGCCCACCCACCACATGGACACTAGGTGAAAAAAAAAGCTAGTTTACATATTGCTAGGCCCAGCCTGGTGGCTCAAGCCTGTAATCCCAGCACTTTGGAGGCTGAGGCAGGCGAATCATTTGAGGTCAGGAATTTGAGACCAGCCTGGCCAACACGGTGAAACCCCGTCTCTACTAAAAATACAGTAATTAGCTGGGTGTGGTGGTGCGTGCCTGTAGTCCCAGCTACTCGGGAGACTGAGGCAGGAGAATCGCTTGAACCCGGGAGGCAGAGGTTGCAGTGAGCTGAGTCCATGCCACTGCACTCCAGCCTGGGCAACAGAGCAAGACTCCATCTCAAACAAACAACAACCTAGTTTACATATTGCCCCTCTAATAAATCTACAACTGCTTAAAGGACAAAGAGGCCAGGTGCGGTGGCTCACGCCTGTAATCCCAGCACTTTGGGAGGCTGAGGTGGGCAGATCACCTGAGGTCAGGAGTTTGAGACCAGCCTGGCCAACATGGTGAAACCTCATCTCTACTAAAAATACAAAAATTAGCTGGGCATGGTGGTGGGCGCCTGTAATCCCAGCTATTTGGGAGGCTGAGGCAGGAGAATTGCTTGAACCTAGGAGGCAGAGGTTGCAGTGAGCCGAGATCACGCCACTGTACTCCAGCCTGGGCAGCAGAGTGAGACTCCATCTCAAAAAAAAAAAAAAAAAAAAGGACAAAGAACATTTTTTATTATAAATCTGTATAACCCAATGCTAAGTAAATGTTTGAATTAATCTGTTATCTCATTCATTTTCAAAATTCTCTCTAGTAATGTCAACCTCCATTTTTTTTTTTTTTTTTGAGACAGAGTCTTGCTCTGTTGCCCAGGCTGGAGTGCAGTGGCACAATCTTGGCTCACTGCAACCTCTGCCTCCTGGGTTCAAGCAATTCTCCTGCTTCAGCCTTCTGGGTAGCTGAGACTACAGGCATGCGCCACCACACCCGGCTAATTTTTTTTTGTATTTTTAGTAGAGACAGGGTTTCAGCATGTTGGCCACGCTGGTCTCGAACTCCTGACTTTGTGATCCACCCGCCTTGGCCTCCCAAAGTGCGGGGATTACAGGCGTGAGCCACCACGCCCGGCATCAACCTCCATTTTATAGATGAAAACCTGGTGGGGCCAACAATTGTGATAAGCAGTTAAATGTGCAGTTTAACTAGCTTAGTGGGATGTTAAAAGAAAAGTACTGTGGAAACCAAAATCACCAGGTAAATTGATAATTGCCTTTTTAATGTGCAGATGTTTTATAAATCTCTGAATAGAGGTATGAAAAGAGCAATGTAAAAACCAGACTAAAGGAAGAAAGAACCTGTAGCTGGGCCAGGTGGCCTTAAGCTGCTAGGAATTCACGGCTGTGCATATTCAAGGGATACTTTTAGAGACATATAGGGCAGAAAAGAACGTGAACCAAGAAAGAACCACCATTAAAAGACCCTTGAAGATTCAACTGGAAAAAAAAAATTTGACTGGAACTCTAGAAGAGAAAGCAGAAATTTTCACCTGTCCTCCAAGAAGTGAGAAAGGTAATGACAATGTAATGAGTTTTTTTTTTTTTTTTTTTTTTTTGAGACAGAGTCTCACTCTGTCACCAGGCTAGAGTGCTGTGGCACAATCTTGGCTCACTGCAACATCCGCCTCCCAGCTTCAAGCGATTCTCTGCCTCAGTCACCCAAGTAGCTGGGATTACAGGTACATGCCATCATGCTCAGCTAATTTTTGTATTTTTAGTAGACACAGGGTTTCACTATGATGGCCGGGCTGGTCTCGAACTCCTTACCTCAAGTGACCCATCCGCCTCGGCCTCTCAAAGGGCTGAGATTACAGGCCAGAGCCACCAGACCCAGCATGTAATGAGTTTTTCATAAAGCTAAATTTTATTCAATTGAGAGAACTTTTCTTTATCCTGAGATTATTTATTTCTTACCTCTTTGATGTCAACATATCCTTTCTTTTCAAATGATGGCAATGTTGCAAGATGAAATGAGATACAAAATAAAAAAGAAGAAAAAGAGAATCACATGATGGGCCGGGCACGGTGGCTCACATCTGTAATCCTAACACTTTGGCAGGCCAAGGCAAGTGGATTCCTTGAGCTCAGGAATTCAAGATCAGCCTGGGCAACAGGGCGAAAGCCCATCTCTACAATAAATACAAACAAAATTAGCCAGTATGGTGGCACACGCCTGTGGTCCCAGCTACTTGGGAGGCTGAGGTTGGAGAATCACCTGAGCCCAGGAGGTCGAGGCTGCAGTGAGCCAAAATCGTGCCACTGTACTCCAGCCTGGGCAAATCAGAGTGAGACCCTGTCTCAAAAAAAAAAAAAAAAGAAAAAAGAAAAAAAAAAGGAAAAAGAAAATGGCAATGAGATTTGGCAATTAAAAGAAAATCCTTATTTCACAAAATATAATGTTGGGAAGCTCGTGTTGGTCTCCAAGACGTGTTTTGTTTTATTGATACATGAGATCTATAAGTCTGAGTATCACTGTGCTAGGAAACAGCATACCATCTCAATCTAAGACAATAGGCTTGAGAGAAAAATGGAACACAAGATTTCTGGAGATAGTGCCAAGGGGAAATGAAGTCAAGGAGCCTCTGGAAGGCTGGTCCAATTTTAGCTGGGTGTGGTGGCATATATCTGTAGTCTCAACACGTAGGAGGCTGTGGTGGGAGGATGACTTGAGCCCAAGAGTTCAAGACTGCAGAGAGCTATGCACTCTAGCCTGGGCAACAAAGAGACCCTGGCTCTAAAAAAAGGAAATTTAGCTGGGCGCAGTGGCTAATGCCTGTAATCCCATCACTTTGGGAGGCCAAGCTGGGCAGATCATGAGATCAAGAGATCAAGACTATCCTAGCCAACATGGTGAAACCCCGTCTCTACTAAAAATACAAAAATTAGCTGGGCATGGTGGTGCACACCTGTAGTCCCAGCTACTCAGGAGACTGAGGCAGGAGAATCACTTGAACACAGAAGGCGGAGTTTGCAGTGAGCTGAGATCACGCACTCCAACCTGGTGACAGAGTGAGACTCTGCCTCAAAAAAAAAAAAGAAATTTAAATCTGTGCAAAGAAAAAATAGTTACATGGGCCAGGTGTGGTGGCTCACACCTGTAATCCCACCACTTTGGGAGGCCAAGATGAGAGGATGGCTTAAGCCCAGGAATTTGAGACCAGCCTGGGCAACATATTGAGACCCCATCCCTACAATAAAAAAAATAATAGTAAGACTAAATATGTTCCAAATAAAATATCATGATTGTACAATGATTCATTGAAGGGTTCGTTTTAGGTATTAAGCTTCTCTAGTACTTTTTTTTTTTTTTTGAGACAGAGTCTCACTCTGTCGCCCAGGCTGGAGTGCAGTGGCGCGATCTCGGCTCACTGCAACCTCCACCTCTTGGGTTCGAGCAATTCTCCTGCCTCAGCCTCCTGAGTAGCTGGGATTACAGGCGCCCACCACCACGCCCAGCTAATTTTTGTATTTTTAGTAGAGGGGGGGTTTCACTATGTTGGTCAGGCTGGTCTTGAACTCGTGACCTCGTGATCCACCTGCCTTGGCCTCCCAAAGTGCTGGGATTATAGGTGTGAGCCACCACGCCCGGCTTAAGCTTCTCTAGTACTTTTGAAGACTGTTTAGCCAGGCTCAGTGTCTCACACCTGTAATCCTAGCACTTTGGGAGGCCAAGGTGGGTGGATCCCTAGAGACCAGGAGTTTGAGACCAGCCTGATCAACATGACAAAACCCCATCTCTACTAAAAATACAAAAAATTGGCCAACGATAGGCACGCGCCTGTAATCCCAGCTACTCAGAAGGCAGAGGCAGGAGAATCGCTTGAACCCAGGAGGCAGAGGTTTCAATGAGCCGAGACTGCGCTACTGCACTCCAGCCGGGGCAACAGAGTGAGACTCTGCCTCAAAAAAAAAAAAAAAAAGAGTCACAATAATCCTTTGTGATAGCATTACTTAACCCATTTTACAATGAGGAAACTAACATAGTTTACTACTGTAAACCATACATACATTTGAAGTGTTGTATACCAATCACATTTATTAAAGAGTCTTGGCCAGGTGCGGTAGCTCACGCCTATAATTACAGCACTTTGGGAGGCCAAGGCAGGTGGATCACCTGAGATCAGGAGTTCGAGACTAGCTTGGCCAACATGGTGAAATTCTGTCTCTACTAAAAATACAAAAAAAAAAAAAAAAAATTAGTGCCTATAGTCCCAGCTACTTAGGAGGCTCAGCCTGCTGAGATGGGAGGATCACCTGAGCATAGGGAGGTGAAGGCTGAATGAGCCACCATTGTGCCACTGCATTCCTGCCTGGGCGACAGAGTAAGATTGTCTCCAAAAAAAAAAAAGAAAAAGAAAAAGAAAAAGAAAGGTCCCTGATCTCACAGAGCTTCCATTGTAGTTGGAGGGAGAAAATAAACATACATCACATAAGTAAAACAGAGAAAAATAAAGCAAAGTAAAGAGAATAAAGGAAAACAAGAACCATAGTGCAGGGGGAGGTTACCATTTTTTATAGGGCGGGTATTAAGGAAGTCCTCTCTGATAAAGTAACATATGAACAGAGACTTGAAGAAAATGAAGAAATAAGCTTTGCAGGCCAGGTGCAGGGGCTCACGCCTGTAATCCCAGCACTTTGAGAGGCCAAGGCGGGTGGATCACCTGAGGTCCAGGGTTTGAGACTAGCCTGGCCATCATGGTGAAACCCCATCTCTACTAAAAAAAAAAAGTACGGAAAATTTGCCAGGCGTGGTGGTGGGCGCCTGTAATCCCAGCTACTCGGAAGGCTAAGGCAGGAGAATTGCTCGAATCCCGGGAGATGGACATTGCAGTGGAGATCGAGCCATTGCACTCCAGCTTGGGCAACAAGAGCAAAACTCAGTCCCAAAAAAAAAAGAGGTTGGGCGTGGTGGCTCACGCCTGTTATCCCAGCACTTTGGGAGGCCTTGATCACGAGGTCAGGAGTTCAAGACCAGCCTGATCAGCATGGTGAAACCCCCATCTCTACTGAAAATACAAAAAATTAGCCAGGCAGGGTGGCGCGCCTGTAATCCCAGCTACTCGGGAGGCTGAGGCAGGAGAATCATTTGAACCCGGGAGGCAGAGGTTGCAGTGAGCTGAGATCGCGCCACTGCACTCCAGCCGGCGATAGAGCAAGACTCTGTCTCAAGGAAAAAAAAAAAAAAAAAGAAATAAGCTTTGCAGTTTTCTAGGGGAAGCGTGTCCTAAGAGATTATTGAATTTAAGAAAAAAAAGCAAAGGCCAGGTGCAGTGGCTCATGCCTGTAATCCCAGCACTTAGGGAGGCTGAGGCAGGTGTATTACTTGAGGTCAAGAGTCCGAGACCAGCCTCACTAACATGGTGAAACCCTGTCTCTACTAAAAATACAAAAAAAAAATTACTTGGGCATGGTGGCACATGCCTGTAATCCCAGCTACTCAGAGGTTGCAGTGAGCTGAGATCACGCCACTGTACTCCAGCCTGGGTGATAGAGTGAGACTCTGTCTTAAAATAAATAAATAAATAAATAAGCTTTGCAGTTTTCTGGGGGAAGCGTGTCCTAAGAGATTATTGAATTTAAGAAAAAAAAGAGCTACCAAAATAAATATGTCTGCATGTCTGCATTTGTAATAGAAGTGGCAGGGTCTGTGAAGATGTCATGTCCTAAGACATGTGTCATTCCAGTTAAGTGTTACTGTAAGGAAATGTGAACCCACTGTTGTCAAGCCTTCTGATGGTAGTTTATTTTTTGTTTTTTTTTATTTTATTATTATTATTTTTTTGAAATGGAGTCTTGCTCTGTCGCCCAGGCTGGAGTGCAGTGCAATGGCACGATCTCGGCTTACTACAAACTCCACCTCCCAGTTTCAAGTGATTCTCTTGCCTCAGCCTCCTGAGTAGCTGGGATTACAGGTGCACACCACCACGCCTGGCTAATTTTGGTATTTTTAGTAGAGAGGGTTTCACCATGTTGGTCAAGCTGGTCTTGAACTCCTGACCTCATGATCTGCCCACCTCGGCCTCCCAAAGTGCTAGAAGTACAGGCGTGAGCCACCGCGCCCAGCTGTTTTGTTTTGTTTTTGAGATAGGGTCTCACTCTGTCACCCAGACTGGAGTGTGGTGGTGCAATCATGGCTTACTGCAGCCTAGACCTCCCAGGCTCAAGTGATCCTCCCATCTCAGCCTTCTGAGTAGCTGGGAATACAGGCATGCCATCACCGCATCCAGCTAATTTTTGTATTTTTTTGTAGAGATGGGGTTCACCATGTTGCCCAGGCTGGTCTCGAACTTCTGGCCTCAAGCAATGGTACCAACTGGGCCTCTCAAAGTGCTGGGATTACAAGCATGAGCCACCACACCCGGCCCCAGGAACGTTCATAGAGGCATTATTATAGTAGTCCGAACTGGAAACTACCCACCATTAGTAGGAAGGATCATTTGTGGCAAAGTCACATGTTCTTTTTTTTTTTTTTTTGAGACGGAGTCTCGCTCTGTCGCCCAGGCTGGAGTGCAGTGGCGCGATCTTGGCTCACTGCAAGCTCCGCCTCCCGGGTTCACTCCATTCTCCTGCCTCAGCCTCCTGAGTAGCTAGGACTACAGGCGCCCGCCACCACGCCCAGCTAATTTTTGGTATTTTTAGTAGAGACGGGGTTTCACCGTGTTAGCCAGTATGGTCTCGATCTCCTGACCTCGTGATCCGCCTGTCTTGGCCTCCCAAAGTGCTGGGATTACAGGCGTGAGCCACCGCGCCCGGCCAAAGTCACATGTTCTATGTAGCAATGAGAAAGAACCAACTACAACTTCAAACAACTGTATGGATTAATCTCAACAATAATGTTGAGTGAAGAAAGCCAGTCACAAAGAGCTCAAAAAGAGGCAAAAGCAAGCTATAGTTTTAAAGAGGTAGGTAGTGGTTATCGTGGTAGGTGCGGTGCTGGTAATTTATTTCTTCTGATCTAGAAGCTGGTTTCATGGGTGTTGACTAGCCTTATCAAGTTGTACAATTATGATTTGTATTCATTCGTGTATACATGTTCAATAAAAAATAAAAACACAACAAAAATGTAGGTCAGGCTGGGAGCGGTGGCTCAACCAACGCCTGTAATCCCAGCACTTTGGGAGGCCAAGGTGGGAGGATCACCTGAGATCGGGAGTTCAATTCCAGCCGGACCAACATGGAGAAACCCCGTCTCTAGTAAAAAATACAAAATTAGCCGAGCATGGTGGCGCATGCCTGTAATCCCAGCTACTCGGGAGGCTGAGGCAGGAGAATGGCTTGAACCCAGGAGGCGGAGGTTGCGGTGAGCTGCCATCGCGCCATTGCACTCCAGCCTGGGCAACAAGAGCGAAACACCATCTCAGAAAAAAAATGTAAGTCAGTCTTCAGGCTGAATCATGGCTATGGGCATCCAGTTTGCTTTATAATGTATAGACATATTTAAGAAAACACCAGAGGGCCGGGCGTGGTGACTCATGCCTGTAATCCCAGCACTTTAGGAGGCCGAGGCGGGCTGATCACTTGAGGCCAGGAATTCAAGGCCATCCCGGCCAACATGGCGAAACCCCGTCTCTGCTAAAAATACAAAAAATTAGCCGGGCGTGGTGGCGCATGTCTGTAGTCCCAGCTACTCGGGAGGCTGAGGCAGAAGAATTACTTGAACTCGGGAGGAGGAGGTTGCAGTGAGCAGAGATCACGCCATTGCACTCCAGCCTCGGCAACAGAGCAAGACTCCGTCTCACAAAGGAAAAAAAAAAAAAGAAAAAGAAAACATCAGAGACTTTTTAAAATTTTTATTTTATTTTATTTTATTTTATTTATTTATTTTGAGACGGAGTCTCGCTCTCGCCCAGGCTAGAGTGCAGTGGCGCGATCTCGGCTCACTGCAAGCTCCGCCTCCCAGGTTCACGCCCTTCTCCTGCCTCAGCCTCCCAAGTAGCTGGGACTACAGGCGCCCGCTACCATGCCCGACTAATTTTTTGTATTTTTAGTAGAGATGGGGTTTCACCGTGTTAACCAGGATGGTCTCGATCTCGTGACCTCGTGATCCGCCCGCCTCGGCCTCCCAAAGTGCTGGGATTACAGGCGTGAGCCACCGCGCCCGGCCCCCCCCCCCTTTTTTTTTTTTAAAGTAAACTTTGAGGATGGGCGCGGTGGCTCAAACCTGTAATCCCAGCACTTTGGGAGGCCGAGGCGGACGGATCACGAGGTCAGGATATTGAGACCATCCTGGCTGACACAGTGAAAGTCCGTCTCTACTAAAAATACAAAAACAAAATTAGCCGGGCGTGGTGGTGGGCGCCTGTAGTCCCGCCTACTTGGGAGGCTGAGGCAGGAGAATGGCATGAGCGAACCCGGGAGGTGGAGCTTGCAGTGAGCCGAGATCACACCACTGCACTCCAGCCTGGGTGACAGAGTGAGACTCCGCCTCACAAAAAAAAAAAAAAAAGTAAATTTTGAAATCAGGTAAATTCTATGTGTGCTTTTCTTAAGAGTACCTCCTACAAAGCCCAGTGAGGAAGCTCTTTCTCTCTGGGTCCTAACTCAGCCTCATGTTTACCATTATATGCAATCCAAACCTAGTGTTCATTCTTGTTCTCAAACTAGAAAAATAAATCCATGTGTTTATGTAATTTTTTTTTTTTTTTTGAGACAGAGTCTCACTCTGTCACCCAGGCTGGAGTGCAGTAGTGTGATCTCGGCTCACTGCAAGCTCCGCCTCCCGGGTTCACGCCATTCTTCTGCCTCAGTCTCCCGAGTAGCTGGGACTACAGGCACCCGCCACCACGTCCGGCTGATTTTTTGTATATGTATTGTTACTCATACTGGGCTGAAGTAAGTTACCCAGGAAAACAAGATATGTCTAAGCCTAGGGCCATGGGCCAGGGGTAATCAATCAGGTGTAGAAGATAGTTTTTTAGAGTCCGTGTGTCTTGGGGGAACTTGCCTAACGCCACTATGCAAGCACATTGCAAAAGGGCTTCAATTCAGGTGACTAACGGTGTCAGCAAGGCTGTTGTAGTTAGTGAAGACTGCGGTCTAGGAATGTATGCCCAGGTTTGGGCCCTGGGGGTGGCATTCCTTTAGTTGGGAAAGATGATCATCTCAAGAGTTGAAAGAGTTACTGCCATGGCAGGAAGGCAAAGATACTAACATGGCAGAATTTGGGAACTAAATCATGGTTCCCAAAAGAGCTAGAGAGGAAGGATGATGTAGTGTGGATAGGGGAGTCTGAGGCAAGTAGAACCCTCTAGAGGAAGTCAAATTGCCTAACTCAGGGCTAAGAAAGGTGTTCCAGGACTTGGGAAGGAAACCTGGAAAGGGCTCAAATAGGGCTGCCTAAGAATGGAAATTCTAGGGACAAAGAGTCCAAATCTTTTTTTTTTTTTTTTTTTTTTTTTTGAGACAGTTTCACTCTTATTGCCCAGGCTGGACTGCAATGGCACGATCTCGGCTCATCACAACCTCCGCCTCCTGGGTTCAAGCGATTCTCCTGCCTCAGCCTCCCAAGTAGCTGGGATTACAGGCATGCGCCACCATGCCTGGCTGATTTTGTATTTTTAGTAGAGACAGGGTTTCTCCATGTTGGTCAGGTTGGTCTCAAACTTCTGACCTCAGGTGATCCGCCCGCCTCAGCCTCCCAAAGTGCTGAGATTACAGGCGTAAGCCACCGTGCCCGGCCAAGAGTCCAAATCTAACTACACCACACCCTTGAGGTCCTTGACAACCTTGGTTGTTATGGCAGCACATTTCAGACTACACAAAAATTTCCCAGGGAGGATTTCCCAGGGAGGAACTAACCTGGAGTAAGGGATGTGCTGCACCTCCAGGGAAGTGATCAATTGTACTAGGAAAGTTGTCTCAAAATGCAGGAGCTAGGCTAGTGTATGACATTATGTCTCAGAGAGGACGAGTTCCTCAAACTGCCCAAGGTGAATCACAACCTCATGCCTATTTTCAGAATTCAACCTTTCCTTTGTCCTTTCCACCTCTCTGATAGTACTAAAACCTGGATGCTATAACTCAACTACTAATTCCACATTTCATGCTTGACTTTTACTATCTTTATAATCAACACTCTCCACCATAGTCTTATCTTTAATGCCTTTCATGAAATGGGATAAAATGCTACCACTAGTGGGTGTCAGAACCACCTGAACTGAATATTAATTTTCCAGATGTTTGGATTAACATTGGTCCTCCTTCCCTAATAAGGACAGAGGTGCAAAAGAACCTTCATATGAGGTGGCTTTGAATCTTGAATATTCATGTTTATTGTCCATTTTTTACTTCAGAATGACTGGTGTTTTTAGGAGTGGGTGGAGCTTGGAAATTGAGAAAGGGAAGAGAACAAGGCAGGGACCAAACAGGGACATGGCCAAGACAAGACAGTTGTACAGTTGACTCTCAAGCCTTCATGGAAACCATATGGCAGGAAGGCTTTGGGGGCATTTACCCTTTGCCAGCTAGACTCCACTCCTGCACTGGATTCAACACTGGATCCTATCTGATGGAAACTTGGAGAAGCCCATGCATGACTCAGCGTTCTCCAGTGGGGAGACTGCCCGCGTTGCTGACTCTGCCTTGCTTTGCAGGCAGAAGCAGCAAGAGACTGAAGACTTTTTCTCTAGAATAAATAAGCCCAATTACTTGAAAATCAAGTAGTACAATAAACCTAGCCAAAAGTGGTCTCTCCTAAATCAGCTTAGGTATATGCCTTCTCCAGGAAGATCTCCCTTATTTGCTGACCCCACCTCTACACCGCTAAGCTGGGTTAGGCACTTCATGCGTTGTTCTCTCAGCTCCTAGCCAATAGCCCTATCACACACAGCACTTACCCAGTAGGATCTGTTTCAGTACCTCAGTAGAGGAGAGCTGCTTGTTTGTGCCTTTGGCAGTCTGCTGAAACCTATGAACCAATTCTTAAATAATGTTTTTCAATGCATAAAATACATAGAATTACAAAAAAAACAATTATAATGAAATGTGTAGTTTTGGTTTTCTGAGCTGGGGATGTTGCCCTGTTGCCTGGGCTAGAGTACAGTGGCATAGTCATAGCTCACTACAGCCTCGAACTCCTAGGTCCAAGCAAAATCCTCTTGCCTCAGCATCCTGAGTAATTGTGTCTACAAGTGCGAGCCACAAGACTTGACTAATTTTTACATTTTTTTGTAGAGATGGGGTCTGGCTATGTTGACCAGGCTAGTCTTAAACTCTTGGCCTCAAGTAATTCTGCCTCAGCTTCTGAAAGTGCTGGGATTCTAGGTGTGAGCCACCGTGCCTGGCTGAAATATGTATTTCTTAACTCCAGACATCTGGAGTATGAATTCCTTAAGTGCAAGGACTGTCTTCATCTCTCTACTGTCAGTGCCTAGCACAAAGCCTGGCACATAGATGGTTCTTAAAAATGTTTATTCAATGCATGAACAGAAAGATAAATGCCTACTACCAAGTCAGCCTAAGGTTCATTGCAACTGCTTATGCACATACCAATGGCTTGCATATGTCTCACCCCATCTAGGATCATCTAGACCAGGGCTGTAAGGGAACCTACATTCAACAACAGGTGCCATAATATCTAACAATAATGACAGGCTATTGGAAGACCAGGAAAACAACAAAGCTCATGTATTTCACCAGCTGGAAAATTCATCTAGTAAACAGGCTGTTTGAGGAAATCTCTTGACATTGGAAGCATGATGCACACACTACCTTAAAACCCTACCAATAGCTCTGATGGAGGAAAGAAGGGAACCTGAGCTAGCACGTTGGTATTCACGAGGGCTCTTCTGTCCTGAATTGGTCCTCTCATCTCTGGGAAAGAGAAAAGTGTCCCTAAAAACCACAATAGAGATGAGATGTGCCTTCCTAGATTCAAGTAGATTCAGTCTGAGACAGCAATTTTGTTTTTATGTACCAACAGAAAACCTAAACAAGCAGGAAATAAAAGCTACTTCCCTCACTAAAGATATATTAAGGGCCAAATATTTGTTCTAAATTGATTGCTAAGTCTATTAGATATTTTGAAAAGAAAAATAAAACCCCAGACTATTTAAAAACTGAAATCTACAACTGTATGGAGTTCATAAATCTCATTCTTAAGAGTCACCTTCAGGCTGGGTGCAGTGGCTTATGCCTGTAATCCCAACACTTTGGGAGGCCAAGGCGGGTGGATCGCTTGAAGTCAGGAGTTCAAGACCAGCCTGGCCAACATGGCAAAACCCCGTCTCTAATAAAAATACAAAAATTACCCGGGCGTGGTGGTGGGAGCCTGTAATCCCAGCTACTCAGGAGGCTGAGGCAGGAGAATCACTTGAACCAAGGAGGCGGAGGTTGCAGTGAGCTGAGATCACACCATTGCACTCCAGCCTGGGCTACAGAGCGAGACTCCATCTCAAAAAGAAAAAAAAAAAAAAAACAGTAACCTTACCATGTTACAGGGTTTCTTTGACTACATACAGCCATCTGAGGGATGGAGAATGCAACTTTTACTTGCTCGATGGGGTTTCCAACATCTGTTGGAAGAAACATGGCTTCTGAAAGGTGCCTTCTTAAAAAGAAAAAAGAAAAAAAAAACTACAGGTCCAAGTTTTGTTTTTAATAAAAATATTCCTCCCACTCTTAAGGTGTGTGCTTTCTTTTTTGACCTATTTTTCCTTAAATTTGTCTGTAGTTTCCCTGTATCCCTATATTTTTCCTAGTGCAGTAAACAATGCAATCAAAGAAATAAAAACCAGGGTCCACTCTTGCCCCAAACACTGAAGAGGGTCAAAGAGAAGAAATCACAGCACGGAAAATGGCCCAGCTCTAAATATACAAACAACATTAAAAACAAAACAAAACAAAATAACCCCCCCCCCCCCCAAGCATTATTATTGACATTCCTGGTACATTTCCTACAATATAATGTTGCAGACAATGCTTCTTTCCCAGGGAGTCCAGCTCACTCAAGAGACATCTAGTTGGTGCCTCAGGAAAGCCTGGGGGTGTTGAGTCCTCTCTGCCAAGCCTAAAGCTTTTTATGATCTCAGTATCTCACAGAAACATCTGTGGTATAAATGAATCTAAAAGGGGATGAAGGCAGGCAGGCACCTGTCACTGTTCTCCAAATCAGCCAAAAAGCTGAAGAGCGTGGGTTCTAGGAGACAGATGCCATTAAGAGTTGAGGGATGGAGGGCAGAACAAGAGGAAGCACCAAATGAGTGGCTGCCTTTGGTTCCAAAGCCAAAAAAATGGCCCCACCAAAAAAGGCAGCTGGTTTGATTGAGGAACTCCCTGCTCTTGGAGCCATGCAATGAAAATGATGGCCTTGGAGCCCCATCCCTGTGACAGCCACAGTCCAAGAACCAGAGCCATTTACATCACATTGCAGTTTCAAATGAATGGACTGGTCCTAGTTTAGGAGGGTGAGTGCTTTGACAAAGTGTGGGACAAGGTAAGCTATTACCTTGAACCCCAAAGCACAGCTGCAGCATCCTTGGCTTTCCATTTCTTTCTTTTTTTTGAGACGGAGTTTCACTCCTCGCCCAGGCTAGAGTGCAATGGCATGATCTCAGCTCACTGCAACCTCCGCCTCCCAGGTTCAAGCAATTCTCCTGCCTCAGCCTCCCAAGTAGCTGGGATTACAGGCACCCGCCACCATGCCCAGCTAATTTTTTTTTTTTTTGTATTTTTAGTAGAGACGGGGTTTCACCATGTTGGCCAGGCTGGCCTCAAACTCCTGACCTCAGGTGATTCACCCGCCTCGGCCTCCCAAAGTGCTGGGATTACAGGCATGAGCCACCGCACCCGGCCTTGGCTTTCCATTTCTGCAAAACCACAGGCCACTGCTGCCACTTGCTCTGTGGAGATGTACCTTCCACTTATTACCACCCTCTTCTCAAAATGGCACTCACGGTACTAACTTTTGGAGATCTCCAGAGGCGTCAGTTGCACCTCTGGAAGTAAGATGATTTCCCTGCCCCATACTTGCCAAAGCACTTTTTTTTTTTTTTTTTTTTTGAGATGGAGTCTCGCTCTTGTTGTCCAGGCTGGAGTGCAGTGGTGCGATCTTGGCTCACTGCAACCTCTCTGCCTTCCCAGGTTCAAGCGATTCTCCTGCCTTGGCCTCCTGAATAGCTGGGATTACAGGCTCCCACCACCACACCCGGCTAATTTTTTTTTTGTATTTTTAGTAGATACGGGGTTTCACCATGTTGGCCAGGCTGGTCTCAAACTCCTGACCTCGTGATCCACCCGCCTCGGCCTCCCAAAGTGCTGGGATTACAGGCGTGAGCCACCACGCCCGGCTAGCACTTCCCTTTTTAAGCTAGTGCTGGCATGCCACCTTCCCCTCAAAGCAGAGTCAACTTCCTTTTGTTTGAGAGTTTTGTACTGGCCTCTGTAGGCCCTTTTCAGGATACAAAATAAAGTGCCCTTCAGCATCCACATGCGAGTGGGTTGCCTTCCAGTGTCAGATCTGTGTTCCAGAGTTTGGTCAATGCATCTTTACAAGAATAAAACCACATGCCTACACACACAGACGAGCCTGGAAATGGCTTTCTGGACAGGGTTATTCGTTATCTTGACACTTCCCCTAAAAGAAATTACTTTCTTGGTGTAAGATGATTAGGACATTGAATGACCTACTCTCAACTTCTGGAAGGGCAGCTTGTTTTGTCCATTTTTCAATGAGGGAGTGGGAAGAACCCAACATTTTCAGTTACAACAATAAGATTTTTTTTTTTTTTTTTTAAAGGGTCCTATGTGGAAATGAGTGGGACAATGATAAAAATAAACAAATAATTAAAATTCCAAATCAAAACATAACTCCTGGCCCTGAGATCCCCAGTTAATCCTCTAAGACCACAATCTCCACATTGTGAACTTGATGCTGGTGTTCTTCCATCTCAGCCACAACTTTCTCCTCAGTCCTCAGCTCTGTCTCCAAGATGACTGCTTTGCCCTCAGTATCTTCAGCTTCTGGGTCCGGGGCTGGATCAATCTCAATGATGGTCTGCCCATCCTCTGAGGTGCTTTCAACAGCCTGAATTGCCGAGGTTAGGCCGGACTCCATGGCCACCAATTCCACAGGGCTAACCATGGTGGTCATGTTGCCCAGTGTACTCCCATCCTGCATGGCAGTAGAGCTCAGCAGCGCCAAGCTAGATGAAGGGTGGATGGTCACTGTGTCTGGTGAGCTGCTCTTGGCAGAGGAGACCACTGTGGCATAGCGGAAGAGCTGAGGGCCAGAAGGCAGTGTGTGGACAGTCACAGGACTGGAGCCCTGGCTGAGGGTGGCCACTGGAATATTGCCCATGGAAAATGACTGACCCACTGGGGTGATGGTGATGGGTGAGATGACTGTGAACTGAGGCTGCTGGACAGGAGGAGAAGGGCTCAAGACAGTGGTGGAGGCTGGCCGCTGGAGCCGGGGCCTTTTTGGAGGCTTAGGAGTGCTCACAGGCATCAGTACCACATTTTGAACTGTCTGAGATTTCAGCCTGTGATCCTGGCCTTGCTTCTTCTGCTCCTCCAACTGGCGTTCCAAGTCTATGGAAAAAAAGAAAAGACTTTGTGTAGAGGGAAGTAAAATCTTGGGAGCATTAAACTGAGAGTCAGGAGACCTGGTGTCTCTGTCTGGTTTTGTTACTAAGTAGCTTCAGGCAAGTTGTGATATTGTTTTCTTTCTTGTGTTTATTTGGGGGGCAGAGTCTTGTTATGTTGCCTAGGCTGGAGGGTAGTGGCTATTCACAGGTGCTATCATTGCGCACTATAGACTTGAACTTCTGGCCTCAAGCGATCCACCCACCTCACCTTCCCAAAGTGTTGGGATTATAGGCATAAGCCAGTGCGCCCAGCTGGCACAGTCCCTTGGAACTCTCATGGACCTACAAAGGAGCTACAATGGCCACTCCAAAAAACAATGATTTTCGAACTATCCTTCAAGGCAAGAATGCCTTGCTGCATTGGCTGGAAAACTCCTTTGCTGGTGACTCAAACAGCCACAGTTTACAATTGTTGCCTAGGAAGGTCTACAGAAAGTTATAGAAGAAGTCCCTAAAAATTACAGAACTAAAAGAGGTCTTAAGAGCTCAAACAAATTCATTCTGACAGGGATCCAGAGAGGGAAAGTGACTAATTTAAGGTTATGAAGATTGGGCCAGGACAATGGTCAACTTGGTTGCTTTTGCATTCTAGTACGCCTATCACTATCCCTCTCCCAAGTGACCAGTCCAACCCTAGGTGACCACTGGTAAGTTGGCTTCTACAATGGAACCTATTACTTAGTACCTGATAAGCACCCAAGAAAGAATCAATTACACTTATAGAACACTTTGCTCCCTATGTGTGATATTGTGATATAATAAGAAATACATATTTAGTCTCTGCCCCTGGATCCTGGCACACAGCTCCTAAAACACATGGATCTCCAGAGCGGTAAATGTCTTTTTTTTTTTTTTTTTGAGATGGAGTCTCGCTCTGTCGCCCAGGCTGGAGTGCAGTGGTGCGATCTCGGCTCACTGCAAGCTCTGCCTCCTGGGTTCACACCATTCTCCTGCCTCAGCCTCCTGAGTAGCTGGGACTACAGGCGCCCGCCACCGCGCCTGGCTAATGTTTTTTTTTTTTGTATTTTAGTAGAGACGGGGTTTCACCATGTTAGCCAGGATGGTCTCGATCTCCTGACCTCGTGATCTGCCCGCCTAGGCCTCCCAAATTGCTGCGATTACAGGCGTGAGCCACCACGCCTGGCCCAGAGTGGTAAATGTCTTTATATCTCTTTTTTTTTTGAGACAGAGTCTCGCTCTATCGCCAGGCTGGAGTGTGATGGCACGATCTTGGCTCACTGCAACCTCCGCCTCCCAGTTTCAAGCAATTCTCCGGGTTCAAGTGATTCTCCTGCCTCAGCCTCCCGAGTAGATGGGACTACAGGCATGCCCCACCACACCCAGCTAATATTTGTATTTTTAGTAGAGACGAGGTTTCGCCATATTGGCCAGGATGATTTCAATCTCTTGACCTCATGATCCGCCCACCTTGGCCTCCCAAACTGCTGGGATTACAGGCATGAGCCACTGCGCCCGGCCTAAATGTCTTTATATCTTAATGAGATGACTGGTATCTGGGAATCCTTAGATAGATTCAAGATGGGGGCTGGTCACCAGAAAGATCCAGGCATGATTAAAGACTAGGACTTTCAGTCCGAGGCTGTAGGTTGATTACCAATGGCCAATGAAGTAATCAACCATACCTATGTAATGAAGCCTCCATAAAACCTCAAAAGTACAGGGTTCAGAGAGCTTCAGATTGTTGGAGGTTCCTGAGAGTGGCGTGACTACAGAGTGCATGGAAGTCCCACTCTCCTTCCCACCTTGTCCCATGCATCTCTTCCATCTAGTTATTCATCTGTATCCTCTGTAATAACCTTTATAATAAACCCAATAAACATTGAGTAACTGCTTCTCTGAGTTCTGTGAGCCACCTTAGCAAATTAATCAAATGCAAGAAGGTGATTGTGGGAACCCCAATTTATAGCCAGTTGGTCAGAAGCACAGGTCATTTGCAGTTTGCCTTCAACAATTAATCAAAAAAAAAAGAAAAAAAAAGCACAGGTCACAACCTGGGGCTGAATGGGAGGCAGTCTTTTGGGACTGAGCCTTACCTGTGTGATCTGATGCTATCTCCAGGGGGATAGTATCAGAATTGAACTGAATTATATAATACCCAGTCAGTGTCCACTGGAGAGTTGATTGCTTGGTATATGCAGAAAAACCCCTACACATCTGATTACAGAAGTGTTCTGTGCTATACTGAGTGTATGAGCGTAGGAAAAACACTTTGGTTTTTCCAATAACTTAATACTATAAAACACCAAGAGTGGCCAGGCACACTGGCTCACACCTGTAATCCTAGCACTTTGGGAGGCCGAGGCAGGTGGATCACCTGAGGTCAGGAGTTCGGACCAGCCTGACCAACATGGAGAAACTCCGTCTCTACTAAAAATACAAAATTAGCCAGGTATGGTAGCACATGCCTGTAATCCCAGCTAGTTGGGAGTCTAAGGCAGGAGAATCGCTTGAACTTGGGAGGTGGAGGTTGCGGTTAGCCAAGATCGCACCATTGCACTCCAGCCCGGGCAACAAGAGCGAAACTCTGTCTCTAAATAAATAAATAAATAAATAAATAAGGCTGGGTGTGGTGGCTCACGCCTGTAATCCCAGCATTTTGGGAGGCCGAGGCAGGCAGATCACCTGAGGTTGGGAGTTTGAGACCAGCCTGACCAACATGGTGAAACCCCATCTCCATTAAAAATACAAAATTAGCCGGGCGTGGTGGCGCATGCCTGTAATCCCAGCTACTCAGGTGACTGAGGCAGAAGAATCGCTTGAACCCAGGAGGCAGAGGTTGCAGTGAGCCAAGATTATGTCACTGCACCCCAGCCTGGGCAACAAGAGCGAAACTCCATCTCAAAAAACAAAAATAAATTAAAAAGATAAATAAATGTCATCCCTAGAAGAATGTCCAGGTACAATACTGAGTAGCAACTTGAAAAATATTAATAGGGCTGAGCACAATGGCTCACACTAATAATCCCAGCACTTTGGGAGGCTGAGGTGGGTGGATAACTTGAGTCCAGGAGTTTGAGACCAGCCTGGGCAATGTGGTAAAACCCCATCTCTACCAAAAATACAAAACAGCTGGGCATGGTGGTACATGCCTGTAGTCCCAGCTATTCAGGAGGCTGAGGTGGGAGGGTCACCCTGAGCTCGGGGAAGGTCAAAGTTGCAGTGAGCCGTGATTGTGCCACTGCACTCCAGCCTCAGTGACAGAGTGAGACCCTGTCTCAAAAACAAATAAACAAACAAAAAGAAAAATATGTCATGGTGAAAAAAAGCAGAAAACAAAACTTTATGTATACAATGATTAAAAATATCTGAAGAAATAATACACACAAGGGACCAAAAGCCTGTATTTCTAACAAAAACCAGTTTTCTGACGGTTTAAAGGTTTTTTCTTTTTCTTTTTTTTTTTTTGAGACAGAGTCTCGTTCTTGTCCCTCAGGATGGAGTACAATGGCACTATTTTGGCTCACTGAAACCTCCGCCTCCTGGGTTCACGCCCTTCTCCTGCCTCAGCCTCCCGAGCAGCTGGGGCTACAGGCGCGCGCCACCACATCCAGGTAATTTTTGTATTTTTAGTAGAGACAGGGTTTCACCATGTTGGCCAGGATTGTCTCAATCTCTTGACCTCGTGATCTGTCTGCCTCAGTCTCCCAAAGTGCTGGGATTACACAAAATTTCTGATTACCACAAATAATGGAGAAAGTGCTAAATTTATATCTATCAAAAGATGCAGTATCAATAATGTAAAAAAGACAAAGACCAATTTGTCAGCTTCCTTTTTTTTTCCTTTGTGCCTCTTTTGTTTCTCATCAATCCACCTCATCTGCGGCTTTTTTTTTATTTTTAAAAGCAAAATCTGATACTATTTAAAAAAAAAAAAAGTTACCCCAACAAAAGTCAACAAGAAAATGGGAAGACAAGAATATTAGCATGATATCACCGAAGAAGAGCGATAAGTTATACATACCTGTCAGAGTATAGAGAAACTGCTCTTCTCCCTGCTCTACTTGGTTCCTTCTGTTGTCTAAAACCTTCTTGACTGTGTCCATTAGGCCAAATGTGTGTGCTACATTGTTGAGAACAGCAGCATCTATTTAAAACAAAAGACATGCCTGTCCAGTTAAAACAGATATGTTCCACCACTCTCCATTGTGCTGTTTATAAATATGAAACAACCAGAAATTATGGGACTCTCCTAACTGCATTTTAACACATTTTTAACAAAGATTTATTACATGTATAATGAATACTGGTTTAATTGTTATATTTTTGTAAATCTTTCCATATAAATAAATACAAAGATCAGGCTGGGCATGGTGGCACATGCCTGTAATCCCAACACTTTGGGAGGCCAAGGCGGGAGCATTGCTTGAGGCCAGGAGTTCAAGACCAGCCTGGGCAACATAGTGAGACCCCTGTCTCTACTTACATAAATTTGAAACAATTTTTTTTTTCCTTTTTTTGGAGACAGAGTCTTGCTCTGTCCCCCAGGCTGGAGTGCAGTAACATGATCTCAGCTCATTGCAACCTCCACCTCCCGGGTTCACGCCATTCTCCTGCCTCAGCCTCCCGAGTAGCTGGGACTACAGGTGCCTGCCACCACGCCTGCCTAATTTTTGTAGTTTTAGTAGAGATGGGGTTTCACCACATTGGCCAGGCTGGTCTCGAACTCCTGACCTTTTGATCCACCCACCTCAGCCTCCCAAAGTGCTGAGATTACAGGCACAAGCCACCGCGCCCGGCCAATTTGAAAAAATTTTAAGGCCAGGAGCGGTGGCTCACATTTGTAATCCCAGTCTCTAACAAAAATACAAAAATTAGCTGGGTAAAAAATAATAATAATCATAAATAAATAAATAAATAAATAAATAAATAAAATTAGCTCGGTGTGGTGGCATGTGCCTGTAATCCCAGCTACATGGGAGGCAGCTGAGGCCGGAGAATTACTTGAACCCAGGAGGCAGACGTTGCAGTGAACCAAGATCGTGCCACTGCACTCCAGCCTGGAAGACAGGGCCAGACTCCATCTCAAAAAAAATTTTTTTTTTAATATCTTGCATCTGTTTATAGTTCTGACTTTAGGTTTTGAAAACATGGTCCCTGTACTAGATACAGTTAATGTTCATCTCAGTTTTGCTATTTCCCATATGTGCAACCTTTGGTAAGTCATTTCACTCTTCACTTTTCTCATCTAAAATGAATGGGATTAATAACACTTACTCTGCAAAATAGACATGAAGATTAGAAATATATTTTAAGTGTCAAACATGGGGATTGGCATGCAAGATTATTATTTTTATTATTATTTTTTTTTTGAGATGGAGTCTCACTCTGTCACCCAGGCTGGAGTGCAGTGGCGCAATCTTGGCTCCCTGCAAGCCCTGCCTCCCAGGTTCAAGCGATTTGACTGCCTCAGCCTCCTGAGTAGCTGGGATTACACGTGCACGCCACCATGCCTGGCTAATTTTTGTATTTTTTTTTTTTTTTTGAGATGGAGTCTTGCTCTGTCGCCCAGGCTGGAGCGCAGTGATGCAATCTCAGTTTACTGCAAGCTCCACCTCCTGGGTTCACACCATTCTCCTGCCTCAGCCTCCTCAGTAGCTGGGATTACAGGCGCCCGCCACAATGCCAGGCTAATTTTTTTTGCATTTTTTAGAAGAGATGGGGTTTTACCGTGTTAGCCAGGATGGTCTTGATCTCCTGACCTCGTGATCTGCCCGCCTCGGCCTCCCAAAGTGCTGGGATTACAGGCGTGAGCCACCTCGACCGGCCTAATTTTTGTATTTTTAATAGAGACGGGATTTCACCATGTTGCCCAGGCTGATCTCGAACTCCTGACCTCAAGTGATTCACCTGCTTCAGCCTCCCAGAGTGCTGGGCGTGGTGGCTCCCATCTGTAATCCCAGCCCTTTGGGAGGCCGAGGTGGGTGGATCACCAGCCTGACCAATATGGTGAAACCCCGTTGCTACTAAATACAAAAAAATACAAAAAATTGGCCAGGCGTGGTGGTGCATGCCTATAGTCCCAGCAACTTGGGAGGCTGAAGCAGGAGGATTGCTTGAACCCGTGAAGCAGAGGTTGCAGTGAGCCGAGATTGCACCACTGCACTCCAGCCTGGGAAACAACAGCGAAACTCTGTCTCAAAAAAACAAAATTGGGCCAGGCACGGTGGCGCATGCCTGTAATCCCAGCACTTTGGGAGGCCGAGGTGGGTGGATCACGAGGTCAGGAGATCGAGACCATCCTGGCTAACACAGTGAAACCCCGCCTCTACTAAAAATATGAAAAATTAGCCAGGCGTGGTGGCAGGCACCTGTAGTACCAGCTACTCGGGAGGCTGAGGCAGGAGAATGGTGTGAACCTAGGAGGTGGAGCTTGCAGTAAACTGAGATTGCACCACTGCACTCCAGCCTGGGTGATAGAGTGAGGTGTGGTGGCTCACGCCTATAATCCCAGCACTTTGGGAGGCTGAGCCAGGTGGATTGCTTGAGCACAGGAGTTTGAGACCAGCCTGCACAATATGGCAAAACCCTGTCTCTACAAAAACTACAAATATTAGCCAGGTGTGGTGGTATGTGCCTGTAGTCCCAGCTACTTGGGAGACTGAGGCAGGAGGATCAATTGAGCCCAGGTGGTTGAGGCTGCAGTGAGCTGTGACTGCATCACTGCACTCTAGCCTGGACGACAGAGCAAGACCCTGTCTCCAAAAAAAAAAAATTGTCAGTATTTGTGTTAATTGCTTCCTTAACTTGGACAACCTCACCTACATTCCCTTCCACAGTCACCTCACTTGGTCCCATGGTTTGAAATAACACACACATGCTGAGCACTCCCACATGTACATCTCCAGCCCTGACCTCTTTCCTGTATTCCACATTCATACTTCTATCTAGATGAGTGACATCTCTATTTGATGGTCTAATAGTCATCTCAATTTAAGAGGTAAAACTAATTTTGATTTCCTCTCTAAACCTGTTCCTCTCCCAGTGGCCTTCATCTCAGTAAATGGCATCACCACTCACAGCTCAGGCCAAAAATGTGTGAATCATCCCGCTATCTTTCTTTCTCTTTCATCCTGCCTCCAATCCATCAGCAAGACTTAGTAGTTCGACATTCAATATACATTCTCAATCTAATCACTTCTTCCTAACTTTACCGCTACCCACTCTAATCCATGATACATTATCTCTTCTTGGACTAATTCCTTTAAGAGCTTCCCAACTGGTCTTGTTTCTACTCTTTCCCCATAAAAGTCTACTCTCCACACAGCAACCAGAACAATCTCTTAAAAATACAAATTTTTAAGAGATTTAAAATTTTAAATCTCTTAAAATTTTACAGGCGCAGTGGCTCACGCCTGTAATCCCAGCACTTTGGGAGGCCGAGGCGGGCAGATCATGAAGTCAGGAGATCTAGACCATGCTGGCTAACACGGTGAAACCCCGTCTCTACAAAAAATATAAAAAATTAGCTGGCCGTGGTGGCGGGCACCTGTAGTCCCAGCTACTCGGGAGGCTGAGACAGGAGAATGCCGTGAACCTGGGGAGTGGAGATTGCAGTGAGCCAAGATCGCATCACTGCACTCCAGCCTGGGAGACAGCAAGACTCCACCTCAAAAAAAAAAAAAAAAAAAACAAATCTGGAGGACAGGCATGGTGGCTCACGCCTGTAATCCCAGCACTTTTGGAGGCCAAAACAGGTGGATTACCGGAGGTCAGGAATTCAGGACGAGCCTGGCCAACATGGTGAAACCCCATCTCTACTAAAAATACAAAAAACCTAGCCAGGCATGGTGGTATTTGCCTGTAATTCCAGCTAGTCAGGAGGCTGAGACAGGAAAATCACTTGAACTCGGGAGGTGGAGGTTGCAGTGAGCCAAGATCACGCCACTGCACTCCAGCCTGGGCAACAGAGTGAGACTCCGTCTCTAAATAAATAAACAAATAAATAAGAATTCACTGAATACACAAGGTCTCATCTCATCATAATCCCATTTCTTTTTTTTTTTTTTGAGACGGACTCTCGCTCTGTCACCCAGGCTGGAGCGCAATGGTGTGATCTCCACTCACTGCCACCTCCACCTGCCGGGTTCAAGCGATTCTCTCACCTCAGCCTCCTGAGTAGCTGGGATTACAGGCACCCGCCATCATGCCTCACGGATTTTTGTATTTTTGTAGAGACAGGGTTTCACCATGCTGGCCAGGCTGGTCTTGACTTCCTGATCTCAGGTGATCCACCTGCCTTAGCCTCCCAAAGTGCTGGGATTACAGGCGTGAGCCACAACGCCTGGCCCATAACCCCATTTCTATTAGATTAGAACACCATTTTACATTCTGCACAGCAGCACCCTGAAAGTATTCAGAAACAGCTATAAGTGAACACAACAAGTTCAGAAAGCCTTAAATTAATAGGATATGAGAATAATCTTTATTTATTTATTTATTTTTGAGATGGAGTCTCTCGCTCTTCCGCTTGGGCCAGACTGCAGTGGCGCTATCTTGGCTCACTGCACGTTCCGCCTCCCGGGTTCATGCCATTCTCCTGCCTCAGCCTCTCGAGTAGCTGAGACTACAGGCGTCCACCACCGCGCCCGGCTAATTTTCTGTATTTTTAGTAGAGACGGGGTTTCACCGTGTTAACCAGGATGGTCTCGATCTCCTGACCTCGTGATCCGCCTGCCTTGGCCTCCCAAAGTGCTGGGATTACAGGCGTGAGCCACCGTGCCTGGCCGAATATGAGAATAATCTAAAAACAAGTGGATTTCTCCAATTTTCAGACTCTTTCTCTATACATACACATAGTGGACATACACACATAATGAGTGTATACAGAGAGTCTGAAAATAGATATATCGGCTGGGCGCGGTGGCTCATGCCTATAATCCCAGCACTTTGGGAGGCCGAGGCGGGCGGATCACCCAAGGTCAGGAGTTTGAGACCAGCCTGGCCAACATGGTGAAACCTCATCTCTACTAAAAATACAAAAAATTAGCTGGGTGTGGTGGCATGCGCCTGTAATCCCAGCTACTCAGGAGTCTAAGGCAGGAGAATCGCTTGAACTCAGGAGGTGGAGGTTGCAGTTAGCTGAGATCACGCCACTGCACTCCAGCCTGGGTGACTGAGTGAAACTCCGTCTCAGAAAAAAAAAGAAAATACATATATCGCGAGAGAGAGGATGCTTTCTGTCAGTTTTTTTTTTGAGATGGAGTCTTGTTCTCTATCACCCAGACTGGTGGGCAGTGGCATAACCTTGGCTCACTGCAAACCTCCACCTCTTGGGTTCAGCAATTCTCGTGCCACAACCTCTCAAGTAGCTGGGATTACAGATGTGCACCATACCCAGCTAATTTTTTTTTTTTCGTATTTTTAGTGGAGACAGGTTTTCACCATGTTGGCCAGGCTGGTCTCGAACTCCTGACCTCAAGTAATCTGCCGGTCTCGGCCTCCTAATGTACTGGGATTACAGGCGTGAGCTACCGCACCTGGCCTGTGGTTTTTTTTGAGACAAGGTCTTGCTCTGTCACCCAGGCTGGAGTAGAGTCCTATGATCATAGCTCACTGCAGCATCAAACTGCTGGGCTCAAGTGATTCTCCTATGCCTCAGCTTCCCAAGTAGCTGGGACTACAGGCACCCACTACCAACCATACCTGACTAATGTTTAGAAAGTTTTTTGTAGGCTGGGAGCGGTGGCTCATGCCTGTAATCCCAGCACTTTGGGAGGCCGAGGCGGGGGGATCACCTGAGGTCAGGAGTTCAAGACCAGCCTGGCCAACATGGCAAAACCCTGTCTCTACTAAAAATACAAAAATTAGCCGGATGTGGTGGTGGGCGCCTGTAATCCCAGCTACTCAGGAGGCTGAGGCAGAGAGAATGGCTTAAAACCCAGGAGGTGGAGGTTGCAGTGAGCTGAGATTGCGCCACTACACTCCAGCCTAGGCGATAGAGCGAGACTCCGTCTCAAAAAAAAAAAAAAAAAGGTTTTTGTGGAGACAAAGCATCTCACTATGTTGCCCAGACTACTGGCACCATTTATAAAGACAAAAATTACCTGTGGAAAAGCATGGCCAGATCTGAGTTCAAAACCTAGTTATGAACCTTAGACAAGTGACTTAACTTATATGAGCCTTAGTTTCCTTGTCTGTAAAATTAAGATAATAATACCTATACATCAGGGTTTTTGCAAGGCTTACAGGACCTGCCTACGGAGGTGAGTATTCAATAAATCACTGCTACTGTTAGGATTAGTGCACTTACCTGTGACTTGGAAGGGGGCCTGGATGAGCCGCTGCTGAACTCCCCTGAGTAGCTCCTCTATTTCCTTCTGTATATTGCAGACAACCTCTTCCATCAGCCCTACATCAGCTATTCCTTTCCAGAACATCAAAGTGTCCTCTGGCACAAGAAGGATAAGACAGAGGGTAAAAAAGAGACACTACCTAGATACTTAGGCAAATCTCTACAATGTTAAATTCAAAATTATTTTAACTCAAAATGATTTCTTATTGGGCCATTCCTGAAAAAAGGGAATAAGCTTTGGAATACTACATGCTTCCCTGAGTGGGCACCCAATTATGTTGCCCCTTCAGCAGCATAGGTCCTTGGGATGATTGCCTCAATTTGTCATTCTCTCAATTTGTCATAGTTCTCACTACAAAGAATAGTCATTTTCCTCCAATAAAAATATTAAACATTAAACATATTTAACATTAAATATTATTTAATTTTAATTTAATTTAAAAACGAGATATTTAATATCATAAAAGTTAAATAGTAAAGAAATGAAATATTAAGATATACTCTCTCTAGTCCTATACTTAAGAAAACAAAACAAAACAGTTGGATAGATGGGGCTATAAGCTCTCTGAGGGTGGTGGCTATGTCTTTTCTTTTTTTCTTTTTTTCTTTTTATTTTTTTTCTGAGACAGAGTTTCGTTCTTGTTGCCCAGGCTGGAGTGCAATGGCGCGATATCAGCTCACTGCAACCTCCACCTCCCAGGTTCAAGTGCTTCTCCTGTCTCAGCCTCCGAGTAGCTGGGTTTACAGGCATGCACCACCACACCGGGCTAATTTTGTGTTTTTAGTAGAGACGGGGTTTCTCCATGTTGGTCAGGCTGGCCTCGAACTCCCGACCTCAGGTGATCCACCCACCTTGGCCTCCCAAAGTGCTAGGATTACAGGCATGAGCCACCGCACCTGGTCTGTCTTCTCATCTACGCACCCAGCATCTAACAACAGTGCCAACTAAAAATAGGCAATAATAAATACCTATTAAATGAATAAATAAATGGAGGGTGATGTGAAGCCTCTCCTGGTCCCCTCTAAGTGAATCATCATTAATCACCATGCTCTACAACACTTGCCACCTATTTTTTCCTTCTAATATCTCAAAACTTAGTTTATCTAAGAAATGTGCCAAAGTTGGAGGCAGTCTGATCAGATGAAAAGCATAGACTACATAGTCAAACAGCTAAATTCAGCTCTGACACTTGTTTGTGACTGGTCTTAGGCAAGTTGCTGAACCTTTCTAAATTCTGATTTCTTGTTTTTTGTTTTTTGTTTTTTGAGACGGAGTCTTGCTTAGTCGCCCAGGCTGGAGTGCAGTGGCGCGATCTCGGCTCACTGCAAGCTCCCGAGTAGCTGGGACTACAGGCGCCTGCTACCACGCCCAGCTAATTTTTTTTGGTATTTTTAGTAGAGACGGGGTTTCACTGTGTTAGCCAGGATGGTCTCGATCTCCTGACCTTGTGATCCACCCGCCTTGGCCTCCCAAAGTGCTGGAATTACAGACGTCAGCCACTGCGCCCGGCCAATTCTGATTTCTTTGTGTGTAAAATGTGACTATGCAGGGCTATTGCATGGATTAAAGTAGGATGTTTGTAGCTATAGTTAGTATTTACATGCATGAGAAAATCCAGCGAAAGTAATTAAGAGGTCTTCCGTGTCCATAATGATAATGGTGATAAGGCTCACAAGACCCTGCAAGACATCTGAGCCCTATAGAAGAATACCTGAAATTTCCTCTGAGTCTTTCTTTACACCCTCCTCCGTGGCCATGGTGACAGCAGCGGTGAGAGCTGAGTTCCATTCCAGCCCTGCCTCTTCCATGCTCTCTTCTGAGATGGCAATCTGCGTGATGCTACCTAAAAACAGTCCAGTAGAGGTGAGAACAGTGAATTTAACGAAAAAGTTATAGCTATCCTATATCTCATACTCAATAGCTACAAAGACCTTGTTATTTTAACATTCTAGCCTCTTGGCTGCAGGTCCCTATTTTAAAAACTAGACTCTTAGGTAAGCTAGGATGAATATTGGATTTTCTAAAGAAAACCTGCCTTGCAAAGGAAAATGCTTTCTTACTTTGAATAGAAAGTGAAAGATAACTTACAAAATCACAAAAGAGCAATGTGTTTCCTAGGTAGGTATGTTTTTGAAAGAGATTGAAGATAGACATTACTACTAGCCTGCCAGCCCCAGACTTACTGAGGGTGAAGAAAGCTTGAAATAATTTAAGAGAAAGGTATAGTGCTTTGCCAAGAGCTCTACTACAAGCAAGTCTGATGCTAAGCATCTAACTTATTTATTAGCCTATAAAGAGAAAGTAAAAGAAATGAAGACCATAAAAATCAGATAAGAGATTCATGTATAGCAGATTCACAGAGGGGAAAAATACCCTTTGCTATTACTTGTATAGTAAGATTTTGACTGGGCGTGGTAGTTCATGCCTGTAATCCTAGCACTTTGGGAGGCTAAGGTGGGCAGATCGCTTGAGCCCAGGAGTCTGAGGCCAGCCTGGGCAACATAGCAAAACCCAGTTTCTATAAAAACTAGCTGGGTGTCGTGGTGCACATCTGTAGTTACAGCTACTCAGGAGGCTGAGGTGGGAGAATCACCTGAGCCCAGGGGCTTAAGACTGCAGTAAACCATGATTGTGCCACTGTACTCCAGCCTGGGTGACAGACTAAGACCCTGTCTCAAAAAATAAGAAAGCTTTTGGCCAGGCGCAGTGGCTCACGCCTGTAATCCCAGCACTTTGGGAGGCCGAGGCGGGCGGATCACGAGATCAGGAGATCGAGACCATCCTGGTTAACACGGTGAAACCCCGTCTCTATAAAAATACAAAAAATTAGCCGGGTGTGGTGGCGGGTGCCTGTAGTCCCAGCTACTCAGGAGGCTGAGGCAGGAGAATGGCGTGAACCCGGGAGGCGGAGCTTGCAGTGAGCCGAGATCGCGCCACTGGACTCCATCCAGCCTGGGAGACAGAGCGAGATCATCTCAAAAAAAAAAAAAAAGACAGCTTTTAAACAAAGAGAATCAAGAAAAACCAAACTGATCCAAACAGCAATATAGGAAAGTACGGACTCTACACACTGGAGGATATCAATCATCGGGCAAAAGATAATCAAGTAAAGGACTTTTAGCCAAATAAAAAGGAAGTACAGTCATCCCTCAGTATACATGAGGGATTGATTCCTGGACCACCTGCATATATAACCAAATCTGTACATGCTCAAGTCCTAAAGTCAGCCCCGTGGAACCCATATATACAAAAAGTAAAACTCGACACTTCATAGACCCGGGTTTTGCATCCTGCAAATACCATATTTTCCATCCATGTTTGGTTGGAAAAAAAAAAGCTGCATAAAAGTGGACCCCCACCGATCAAACCCATATTGTTCAAGGGCCAACTGTAAATAGCATTTCACAGTATTTTTCACTTTTCAAGTGAAAGAGTCAAGTGTCCAAATATTCAAACTGCCAGATATTTTATACTTTCCTGAAAGGGATTTAGGTTTCAAGGATTCTGGCCTCTATTCACTCACTGGATACACACAGAATATTAGAACTGACCAAAAGATCTTTTTTTTTTTTTTTTGAGACGGAGTCTCGCTTTGTCGCCCAGGCTGAAGTGCAGTGGCATGATCTCGGCTCACGGCAATCTCCGCCTCCCAGGTTCAAGCAATTCTCCTGCCTCATCCTTCTGAGTAGCTGGGATTACAGGCATGCACCACCATGCCCAGCTAATTTTTTTTTTTTTTTTTTTTTTTTTTTGAGATGGAGTCTTGCTCTGTCGCCCAGGCTGGAATGCAGTGGCGCAATCTCGGCTAACTGCAAGCTCTACCTCCCGAGTTCACGCCATTCTCCTGCCTCAGCCTCCGGAGTAGCTGGGACTACAGGCGCTCACCACCACGCCCAGCTAATTTTTTTGTATTTTTAGTAGAGACAGGGTTTCACTATGCTAGCCAGGATGGTCTCCATCTCCTGACCTTGTGATCTGCCAGCCTCGGCCTCCCAAAGTGCTGGGATTACAGGTGTGAGCCACCGCGCCCAGCCATGCCCAGCTAATTTTTATATTTTTAGTAGAGATGGGGTTTCACCACGTTGGTCAGGCTGGTCTCAAACTCCTGACCTCATGATCCGCCTGCCTCAGCCTCCCAAAGTGCTGTGATTATAGGCGTGGGCCGCCGCACCCGGCCAAGATCTTTTTTTTTTTTTTTTTTTTTTGAGACAGGGTCTCTCGCTCCTGTCACCTAGGTTGGAGTGCAGAGGCACAATCACAGCTCACTGATACGTGATCTTCCCACCTCAGTCTCCTTAGTAGCTGGGACCACAGGCCCACACTACCATGCTCAGCTAATTTTTTTATTTTTTGTAGAGATGGGTTTTCGACAAGATGCCAAGGCTGGTCTCAAACTCCTGGGCTCAAGAAATCCTCCTGCCTCAGCTTCCCAGAGTGCTGGGATTAGAGGTGTGACCTACCATGCCCAGCCATTAAGAGGTCATTTTTTCAGCACCGTAAGACAAGGCAAAAAAGAAAAAAAAAACAAAAAAGGGCCAGGCATGGTGGCTCACATTTGTAACCCTAGCACTTTGGGAGGCTGAGGCGGGTGGATCACCTCAAGTCAGGAGTTCGAGACCAGCCTAGCCAACATGGTGAAACTCCGTCTCTACTAAAAATACAAAAAATTAGCTAGGCTTGGTGGCGGGCACCTGTAATCTCGCTACACGGGAGGCTGAGGCAGGAGAATTGCTTGAACCCGGGAGGTGGAGGTTGCAGTGAGCCAAGATTGCACCATTGCACTCCAGCCCGGGTGACAAAGCAAGATTCTGTCTTAAAAAAAAAAAGAGGTCAATTTACAAGCACAGTGTATGTCCCTAACCTTTTAGATCCTTTAGCATTCTTGTGACTTTTCTCAGGCATATTTGTAAGTCTTGTAACAGTAGTTGAGATACATTTTATCCAACTATATAGTAAGTCTCCAGCTGGACTAACTAAATCCTAATAATAATCTTACAGTTACATCTTTCCTGGATGGTAAGGAGCCCTAGTACCAAACTCAACAATACTGAAGTTAAGTGTGCTCATCTGTTTCATCTGTGGGAAGCCTCAACTTGGTAATCTGGAGACCCTCCAAGCAGACAACTCCAATCATTACAGTGGGATATCCAGAGTCCTGTCCAGCCAATCACATTGTCTTTGATACACCTCAGTATAATGGGTGAAAACCACTCATCATTCTAATCTACCTCTTGTGTTGACCACTAGTAAAGCAAGCATTTTTCTTTTTTCCTTTTTTTTGAGACAGTCTCGCTCTGTTACCCAGGCTGGAATATGGGACGATCTCGGCTCACTGCAAACTCCACCTCCCGGGTTCAAGCAATTCTCCTGCCTCAGCCTCCCAAGTAGATGGGATTACAGGCATGCGCCACCACACCCGGCTAATTTTTGTATTTTTAGTAGAGACAGGGTTTCACCATGTTGGCCAGCCTGGTCTCGAACTCCTGACCTCAGGTGATCCTCCCGCCTCAGCCTCCCAAAGTGCTAGGATTACAGGCGTGAGACATGAAGCACAGCTGCAAAGCATTTTTCTTTTTTTTTTTTTTGAGATGGAGTCTCACTCTGTCGCCCAGGCTGGAGTGCAGTGGCGCCATCTTGCCTCACTGCAAGCTCCGCCTCCTGGGTTCACACCATTCTCCTGCCTCAGCCTCCCGAGTAGCTGGGACTACAGGCGCCCGCCACCACACCTGGCTAATTTTTTGTATTTTTAGTAGAGACAGGGTTCCACCATGTTAACCAGGATAGTCTCGATCTCCTGACCTTGCGATCTGCCCGCCTCGGCCTCCCAAAGTGCTGGGATTACAGGCGTGAGCCACCATGCCCAGGGTTCTTTTTTTTTTTTTTTAAGACGGAGTCTTGCTCTATTGCCAGGTTAGAGTGCAGTGGAATGATCTTGGCTCACTGCAGCCTATGCCTCCCATGCCTCCCAGGTTCAAGCAATTCTCCCGCCTCAGCCTCCCAAGTAGCTGGGACTACAGGCGCACGCCACCATGTCCGGCTAATTTTTGTATTTTTAGTAGAGACAGGGTTTCACCATGTTGGCCAGGATGGTCTCAATCTCTTGACCTCATTTTTTTTTTTTTTTGAGACGGAGTCTCACTCTGTTGCCCAGGATGGAGTGCAGTGGCGCCATCTCGGCTTACTGCAAGCTCCGCCTCCTGGGTTCACGCCATTCTCCTGTCTCAGCCTCCCCAGCAGCTGGGACTACAGGTGCACACCACCACACCTGGCTAATTTTTTTGTATTTTTAGTAGAGACGGGGTTTCACTGTGTTAGCCAGGATGGTCTCGATCTCCTGACCTGGTGATCCGCCTGCCTCAGCCTCCCAAAGTGCTGGGATTACAGGCGTGAGCCACCGCACCTGGCCGATCTCTTGATTTCATGATCTGCCTCCCTCAGCCTCCCAAAGTGCTGGGATTACAGGCGTCAGCCACCACGCCCAGCCTGCAGAGCATTTTTCAAAACAGCCTAATTCAACCTTAATATCCCAAGTGGCACCAAAGTGAAACTGTTATGTAAGTATTGTAACTACTGAACTACCTTTCTAATGCTTACAATGCATTGTAAGGAAAAAACAAAGGAGGAGGTCTGGCCAATAGGAATCATTTGGAAGAAAACAAAGCATGTTTCCAAAGCATGGAATCCCATCCAAGATTACCATACTTTACAACAAGGCACATCAATGTTCATGAGAATTGAAATTAAGAATATGCAAGGGGACAGGCATGGTGGCTCATGCCTGTAATCCCAGCACTTCGGGAGACCGAGGTGGGCGGATCACCTGAGGTTGGGAGTTCAACACCAGCATGATCAACATGGAGAAACCCTGTTTGTACTAAAAATACAAAATTAGCCAGGCGTGGTGGCGCATGCCTGTAATCCCAGCTACTCAGGAGGCTGAGGCAGGAGAATCGCTTGAACCCAGGAGGCAGAGGTTGCGGTGAGCTGAGATCATGCCACTGCACTCCAACCTGGGCAACAAGAGCAAATCTCTGTCTCAAAAAAAATTAAAATAAAAAAAATACATATATATATACACACACAAGGGAGAAATAAGGGGGAAAGTTCTGCTGAAAAACACAATGGGTTTTCAGGTGGTTTCCTACCCCCTACCATCAGCCGAAGTGGGTGTCTGCACCACACTTGTCTGCTGTCCTGGCACTGGAGCTCTTGCACTGCTGATCAGAAGATCAAATTTGGTGCTTCTGCAGGTATTGGAGCAAACTTTGTCATGTTGGTAAAAATCAATCTGTCCGGAGTCCATCATTTTCCTGTGCAAAGGGAGACAAGAAGTACCAGTTCAGCCTATACTTCATCTAGTGGGAACTAGGCCTCAGGGAAAAATAGGGACAACACTGTTGAGCCTATTGTGTAGATTAGTGAAACCTAATAGTGTTAGAAGTCATTAGGTTGCAAAAATTCTAATTGGGGCTTTAAATTTTCACTGGTCCTGCCCACATTTACCAGTATTCCTCCTCCCTCCGTAGTTTATTCATTATGAGTATTGCAGCAAGATCTGGTGCCACTTACACAGACATAAAGTTTCAGTCTTTTAAAAAACTCTCCTAGGAATACAGAAAAAAGTTCACTATACTAAACCCACTCTGGAAAATGTCCTTATAATTGGATCCACAAAACGTTATTATAGGATATGAGCAAAACCATGGGGTATTTTAATTATAGTAAATTCTATGTTATAATGTCATTTGGCTTTCACTAAAGATTTTTTAGTATCCTGACTCTTTTACATTTGGGGAAAATTGGCATATGCTTGTCTTTCTGGGTAAATAAAACCCGCCAAGAACAACAAAACTCAAAGTTAAAGGTATTCCTCAGCCAGGTGCAGTGATTCACGCCTGTAATCCCAGCACTTTGGGAAGCCAAGGCAGGAGGATCACTTGAACTCCGGAGTTTGAGACCAGCGTATGCAACATGGTGAAACCACATTTCTATAAAAAATACAAAAATCAGCCAGGCATGGTAGCTCATGCCTGTAGTCCCAGCTAATTGGGAGGATGAGGCTGAAGAATCACTTGAGCCAGGAAGCTGAGGTTGCAGTAAGCTGAGATCACGCCACTGCACTCCAGCCTGGGTGACAGAGTTAGACCCTGTCTCAAAAATAAATAAATAAATAAACAATAAAAATAAAGATATTCCTTCCCAATTTCATTGGATTACTAATTTCTGCATACAAATCATCTGAAAAAATTTTTTTAAAATAATGTTTTGTTGGAAGTAGAGAGTAAAATAATTTAAATTTTTTTTAAATAAAAACAAAAAGAACACAAATAATGTTTCTGTGTCTCTGACTAAAAAAATGATGTGGGCTGGGAATGGTGGCTCACACTTGTAATCTCAGCACTCTGGGAGGCCAAGGCGGGTGGATCACCTAAGCTTGGGAGTTTGAGACCAGCCTGACCAACATGGAGAAACCCCATCTTTCCTAAAAATACAAAATAAGCCGGGCATGGTGACGCATGCCTATAATCCCAGCAATTTGGGAGGCTGAGGCAGGAGAATTGCTTGAATCTAGGAGGTACAGTTTGCAGTGAGCCAAGATCACGCCATTACACTCTAGCCTTGGCAACAAAAGTGGGGTGTGGTGGCTCACGCCTGTAATCCCAGCACTTTGGGAGGTGAGGTGGGCAGAGCATTTGAGGTCAGGAGTTCAATACCAGCCTGGCCAACACGGTGAAACCCTGTCTCTACTAAAAATACAAGAAAATTAAGTGGGTGTGGTGGCGCACACCTGTAATCCCAGCTAATCAGGAGGCTGAGGCATGAGAATCACTTGAACCCAGGAGGTGGAGATTGCAGTGAGCCAAGATCATGCCACTGCACTTCAGCCTGGGCAACAGAGCAAAACTCTGTCTCAAAAAAAAAAAAAAAAAAAAAAAAAGGCTGGCCACGGTGGCTCACGCCTGTAATCCCCGCACTGTGGGAGGCTGAGGTGGGCAGATCAAGAGGTCAGGAGTTCGAGACCAGCCTGACCAATATGGTGAAACCCTGTCTCTACTAAAAATACAAAAATTAGCCAGTCGAGGTGGCGTGCTCCTGTAATCCCAGCTACACAGGAAGCTGAGGCAGGAGAATCACTTGAACCTGGGAGGTGGAAGTTGCAGTGAGCTGAGATTGTGCTACTGCAGCCTGGGCGACACAGCAAGATCCCAACTCAAAAAAAAAAAAACCTATGTTAAGAAAATATTTAGCATTTTCAGCTGGCCACACTGGCTCACACCTGTAGTCCAAGCTACTTTGGAGGGCTGCTTGAGCTGAGGAGATTGAGGCTGATTATGCCAATGCACTCCAGCCTTAGTGACAGAACATGGGCTTTTTTTTTCAATTGCTCTTTTTAAAAAATCTTAGGCCAGGCATGGTGGCTCATGCCTGTAATCTCAGCACTTTGGGAGGCCAAGGCGGGTGGATCAGGAGGTCAGGAGATCGAGACCAGCCTGGCTAACATGATGAAACCCCGTCTCTATTAAAAAAAAAAATACAAAAATTAGCTGGGTATGGTGGCACGCGCCTGTAGTCCCAGCTACTCGGGAGGCTGAGACAGGAGAATCACTTGAACCCGGGAGGCGGAGGTTGCAGTGAGCTGAGACTGCGCCACTGCACTCCAGCCTGGCAACAGAGCGAGACTCCGTCTCAAAAAAAAAAAAACAAAAAATCCTACAACACACAGACAATGTCAACATTTTAGCATATTTTCTTCTACTAAATTTTACTTACATATGTATGTCTTAACACAGCCAAAATCAGTTTAATGAATTTTATATTTTTCTTCCTTCAAATTGTCATAAGCATTTTTCCATGTAAAATCTCTTCAGAAATATTTTAATGACTGCAAAATATTCCATAGTATATACTCATATAAATTTACACAAGCCATAATTGACTTTAGAAGTCTTTTGACTATATATTAAAGCAGACTATAATTTTTACATTAATAAATAATGTTGTAATAAACATCTTTATGCTTGAATCTCTACAAGCATTATGGATTTTTCTTGAAAGAGATTCCTTAAAAATAATTATTTTTATTTTTTAATTTTTTATTTCTTTTTAAAAATGTTATTCCTTTTTTATTTTCCCTGTTAAAAAGAATTAAATGGCCGGGGACAGTGGCTCACGCCTGTAATCCTAGCACTTTGGGAAGCGGAGGTGGGTGGATCACGAGGTCAGGAGTTCAAGACCACCCTGGCCGAGATGGTGAAACCCTGTCTCTACTAAAAACTACAATTGCTTGAACCTGGGAGGCGGAGGTTGCAGTGAGCCGAGGTAGCGCCACTGCATTCCAGCCTGGGTGACAGGGCAAGACTCTGTCTCAAAAACAAACAAACAAGAGGCTGGGCGTGGTGGTTCACACCTGTAAACCCAGCACTTTGGGAGGCCGAGACGGGTGGATCATGAGGTCAGGAGTTCAAGATCAGCCTGATCAACATGGTGAAACCCCGTCTCTACTGAAAATACAAAAAATTAGCTGGGCGTGGTGGCGGGCACCTGTAATCCCAGCTACTCGGGAGGCTGAGGCAGAGAACTGCTTGAACCCGGGAGGCGGAGGTTGCAGTGAGCCAAGATCATGCCACTGCACTCCAGCCTGAGTGACAGAGTGAGACTCCATCTCAGAAAAAAAAAAAAAAAAATCAATCTTGTCTCCCAGGATTTTTAAGTTGATTAAAGTCAAATAATGCATGGATTGCTCAAAGCCAATTCTTCAGAAAGAATAAAAATGTCAACCTAAAGAGAAAAGCCCAGATTCTAGCATGATTATGTGCCCCAAAGTTTGTTGAAAGGTATGTGCTTGACATTAGAGCTTACCTGAGCATGATCCCACCCAGACGAATAGCTCTCTTCCAGTCCTTCAGAGTGGACTTGCCAGCCAGATGAACAAAGTGCTTGGGGCTGATCAACTGATCATTGAACTAAAAGTAAAAAGAAAGGTCCAAAGAGTCTAATGTCAACTTAGGCAGGCCAAGAGGGGAAATAATGAAATGATATCTCTACATCATTTGTATAAAAAATACCCAGATGACATCCTAAGCCTTATATTATCCAACCTCCTGTACTATTGTGTTAGAGAAGACGATCCTTCTCTGAGCATAGTCTCAATTCCTGGTACAAAGCCATAGAATACATGCAGAGATCAGAGATAAATATATTAATAAATATCTAAAATCCATTTATGCCTGGAATCAGGTCTAGTGTGGCACACAAAGGCTGTTCCAATAAACTGAAATAATCTATCCAGCCCTAATGAAGACAGAATAAACAATTCTATTTTTATCAATAATGTATTTTTTTGGCTAGTCAATCTAATAATTTTTTTTTTTTTTGAGACAGAGTCTCACTCTGTCACCTAGACTGGAGTGCAACAGTGCAATCTCAACTCACTGCAACCTCTGCCCCCGGGTTCAAGTGATTCTCCTGCCTTAGCCTCCGGAGTAGCTGGGATTATAGGCGCCCGACACCACGTCCAGCTAATTTTTGTATTTTTAGTAGAGATGGGGTTTCACTATGTTGTCCAGGCTGCTCTCTACCTCCTGACCTCAGGTGATCCACTCACCTCAGCCTCCCAAAGTGCTGGGATTACAGGCATGAGCCACCTCACCCAACCAATATTTTTTTTTGAAGATGCAAGGTTTTCCAGCCCAGGCAACACAGCAAAACCCCCCATCTCTACAAAAAATTAGCCAGGCACAGTGGTGCACACCTGTGGTCCCAGCTACAGAGGAGGCTGAGGTAGGAGAATCACCTGAACCCAGGAAGTGGAGGCTACAGTGAGCCAAGATCATGTCACTGCACTCTAGCCTGGGCAACAGAAAGTCACTGTCTGGAAAAAAAAAAAAAAGAAAGCCAAGGTCTCAACATTTTGCCTAGGCTGGTCTTGAACTCCTGGGCTCAAGTGATCTTCCCACCTCGATCTCCCAAAGTGCTAGGATTACAGGCATGAGCCACCACACCCAACCCAAAGTTCTTATTTTTTCTATTGTGACACATTAGGACAATAGCCACAAAATAAAAAATAAATAAATAAATAAATAAAACTGATATAGTGGAAGATAAAAAGGATGCACGGAACTCACACCCTTTGAGAACAAGGAGTCCCAAATTTGGCTTCAGCATGGAAAAGACAATTACCTTGACACACTTCACGTTTATTCCTGGACATACAAACTTCTTCCAGAGGAGGATGGCTTTGCTCTCCCCACAAGTTATGGGGTAAGCAATTTCCATATCCTCATTTGCTTCTATAGTGCCTGTATCTGAAAACAGAAAAAATATCAGTTATTTATCAAACAACTCTTCCCCAAAGCTGAAATTCAAAATCTCTAGTCTCCTGGTTCCTCTAAGGGACTAACACTTCACTCTTGCTGGTATCATTTAGGAATCCTCTGGAAGAAGTTTGGCCTAAGAGCTATCTCTTCCCAAGTTCTCACAGTGTGCCAGACACCATACTATGTATTTTACACACATAATCTTGTTTAGTTCTTACAACAAACCTGTGAGGCAATGATTGTTTCCTAGGTGTTTTTTTCTTTTTTTCTTTTTTGAGATGGAGTCTCACTCTGTCACCCAGGCTGGAGTGCAGTGGCGTGATCTCAGCTCATTGCAACCTCTGCCTCCTGGGTTCAAGCAATTCTCCTGCCTCAGCCTTCCAAGTAGCTGGGATTATAACCATATACCACACACCACCACGCCCGGCTAATTTTTGTATTTTTAGTAGAGATGGGGTTTCACCATCTTGGCCAGGCTGGTCTTGAACCCCTGACCTCAAGTGATCCACCTGTCTTGGCCTCCCAAAGTGCTGGGATTACAGGCATGAGTCACCTCGCCTGGTGTAGGTGGTTTTATTTATTTATTTATTTTAGGATGATGTTTCGCTCTTGTTGCCCAGGCTGGAGTGCAGTGGTGTGACCTCAGCTCACTGCAACCTCCGCCTCCCGGGTTCAAGGGATCTCCTGCCTCAGTCTCCTGAGTAACTGGGATTACAGGCGCGCACCACTACACCCAGCTAATTTTTATACTTTTAGTAGAGGCGGAGTTTCGCCATGTTGGCCAGGCTGGTCTCAAACTCCTGACTTCAGGTGATCCGCCTGCCTCAGCCTCCCAAAGTGTTGGGATTACAGGCGTGAGCCACTGCGCTCGACCAGATGTTTTTAAATTAATTAATTAATTGTTTCCTAGGTGTTAAATGTAAGTATATGGGCTTCAGAAAGGCTAACTGACTTTCCCAAGGACACACCTAGAGATGAGAAATTGGGATTTAAACTAAGGTTTGTTAAATTTCGGTTTCTTTCCAGTTTCTTTCCACTGACTGCCTTCTAGACAATACCTCATCAGTCATCATCAACAACTTATTTAATGACAGGGATCAACTTTGAGGCTCCAATTTCTATATGGGATTTTTATCGACAAAAAGTCTTTTCAGTTACCCTTCCAAATTGACATTAACCAACCAACTGACGACCCTAGCATCTTAGTCAGTGGTGTCTCAAGATGTACCACCATCAAAATCGAGGGCTGTAGTACTGGTAGGGCACACAGGGATGGGAGAAAAACATAAGGCACAGATGGCAAGAAAACTCAACCAAGGAAGCTAAAGTCAAAGGTATTAGAATGACAAAAACAAACAAACAAAAAAAAAAACAAAAAACCTTACCAATCCCTTCTTCAATTTTGTGTATCGTGTGAGTTTCTACTGCTACAACTGCCGTGTTGTTCTCCGACCCAGCTTCATAAATCCTGTTGTAAAAGTGTCCATCGATAAACAAACTACATAAATCATGAAAAAATTAATATTCACAGCATGGGGTTAAGAAATTTGTTTCAAACTATCTCAAAAGAAATAAAATAAATATACTTTATAACTCTGACTAGTTTCCCATTGTATTTAAACTCCAAACTTCCCAGGATTGCTTAGCAGCTTCTACCATGAAAATGAATCCACAACTCTCCTCACCTCAAAGGAAAGTAATTTTTGCTACTTATTTATTTATACCACCACTTGCTACTGTATTACACCAGACTTTTCCCTTCATAACTTTATTTTTTAAATCTCAGTAGTGGAACAATCCACGCTTTTTTAGTTGCAAGGGGTGAACAGAAAGCTACAATATTTCTCTAGGACATTTACAAACAGTTACCTTCACCTTGAGAAAAAACTGAATAAAAATAAATGTCCACTCCTTTCATAACTTTTTATTTATTTATTTTTTTGAGACAGAGTCTCGCTCTGTCACCCAGGCTGAAGTGCAGTGGTGCGATCTCGGCTCACTGTAAGCTCCGCCTCCCAGGCTCACGCCATTCTCCTGCCTCAGCCTCCCGAGTAGCTGGGACTACAGGAGCCCGCCACCATGCCCCACTAAATTTTTTTTGTATTTTCAGTAGAGATGGGGTTTCACTGTGTTAGCTAGGATGGTCTCAATCTCCTGACCTCGTGATCCGCCTGCCTCGGCCTCCCAAAGTGCTGGTATTACAGGCATGAGCCACCGCACCCAGCTCCTTTCATAACTTTAAGTGGGCCGGGCATGGTGGCTCACACCTATAATTCCAGTACTTTGGGAGGTTGAGGTGGACAGATCACCTGAGGTCAGGAGTTCAAGACCAGCCTGGCCAACGTGGTGAAACCCCACCTCTACTAAAAATACAAAAAACTTAGGCTGTGTGCGGTGGCTCACGCCTGTAATCCCAGCACTTTGGAAGGACAAAGCGGGCGGATCACGAGGTGTGGAGTTCGATACCAGCCTAATCAACATGGTGAAACCCTGTCTCTACTAAAAACACAAAAATTAGGCATGGTGGCACGCCTGTAATCCCAGCTACTCAGGAGGCTGAGGCAGGAGAATCACTTGAACCCGGGAGGCGGAGGCTGCAGTGAGCTGAAATCGCACCACTGTACTCCAGCCTGGGAGATGGAGCAAGACTCTGTCTCAAAAAAAAAAAAGAAAAAAAAAAACTTTAAATGCCCATGGCATAGTATTGCTACAAGTACACAACTAATTCATATTATGGAATTACCCTGAAAAGACTAAAAAGTAGTACCAGCAGATAGTTTGAGATAGGAAGAACCACGCTGACTAAAAAGCTGATGTCCCTTGCTGGAAACGGTGTATTTTGCTGGGGGTGGTTGGTGGTGGGGGGGTGTTTGTTTGTTTTTAGCATTTTAGCATCTTTTAAGGTACCATAACCAAACTATTGACATGAGCAAAGCCTAGTGGAAGAAAAGTAAGAGAGAAACTACATCCAAAGTAACTAGGAGTGACTAGAGGCACCACTTAGAGAAGGTTATATAATGCAGATCTCTCCAAGATATCTCTACATTTATGGGCTCAGATAATGTAACTTGATATATCAACAATCAACATCCTTTACTTAATTTCTGTAATAAACCTGATGTGCTAATTATTGCATCTTGTTACTTGAAAGCACTGCCTGAATATTCTCCTTTGTATCAATGACTACCTCCACAGTGACACCTCTAGCACAGACCTCCCTTCTGAATTTCACATTCAAACATAGCCAACTGCTAAATGAATAAATACATTTCTATGTGTGTTTGTTTCTTGAGACGGAGTTTCGCTCTTATTGCCCAGGCTGGAGTGCAATGGCGTGATCTCGGCTCACCGCAACCTCTGCCTCCCGGGTTCAAGCGATTCTCCTGCCTCAGCCTCCCGAGTAGCTGGGATTACAGGCATGCGCCACCACGCCTGGCTAATTTTGTATTTTTAGTAGAGATGGGGTTTCTCCATGTTGGTCAGGCTGGTCTCGAACTCCCGACCTCAGGTGATCTGCCCACCTCCACCTCCCAAAGTGCTGGGATTACAGGCGTGAGCCACCGTGCCCAGCCAAATAAATACATCTGGAAGTCCCACAGGACTTTGTCGAATTCATTATGTCTAAAATAACCATCAAGTTCCCTTTTCCCACCCACCCTCAAACTATTCTTCTTCCTATACTCTCCATCCTTGTTAATAGCACCACTCAGCACACTGTAGACAGAAATCTAGGAATCATACTAGATTTGCTTCATTTCCTCCTTCACAACTCCACATAGTCAGTCACCAAATCCTGCTAGATCCATCACTTTAACACTATCCATCCTCCCTCCCTGTCTCTATCTCCACTGCTACTGCCTTAATTCAGGCCTCATCATCTCTAGACTAGTATCCTTGCATCTAACTAATCTTCTACATTCCCACCAGATTAATCATGTGATTCCCTCCTTAAAATCCCTCAAACACCCTCTCTCCTCATTGTTAAAATAAAGCTCCAAATCCTTTGTATGATATTTAAGCTTCTTTAAGATCTGGCCCCTGGTTTCAACTCTTCCCAAACCTCACCTTAAAATCCAGGCCCCGGCACTGCCAAACTATTTGTGGTTCCCAAAAGTGCCATCTTCTTATACCTTCTTTCTCTTACTTCTGCCACTTCCCAGAACATTATTCTCCACTGTCTGTGTGTGTGTGTGTGTGTGTGTGTGTGTGTGTGTGTGTGTGTGTGTGTGAGATAGGGTCTCATTCAGTTGCCCAGGCTAGAATGCAGTGGTGAGATCATAGTTCATTACAGCCTTAACCTCCCTGGCTCAAGCAATCCTTCACCTCAGCCTCTTGAGTAGCTGGGACTACAGGCATATGCCACCATATCTGGCTAATTTTTCTATTTTTTTTATAGAGACAGGGTCTTCCTATGTGGCTCAGGCTGGCCTTGAACTCCTGGACTCAAGTGATCCTCCTGCCTCTGCCTCCCAAAATGCTGGGATTACAAGCATGATCCACTGCACCAATCTCCTATCTGTCTTTTAATAAGTAGCCTCTAGGATGCTTTTCTTTCCTTCCCAATCCCTTCAGTATAATCACTTACTTCCTCCTTTGTGACCCAGCTGTACGTTGGGTTTGTCATAACACCTATCACAATGTATGCTTGTTTATCTGTCTGTCTCCCCTTGAGCACAGGCTAAGAGGTCCCCAAGTGCACAGATTATGGCTTATTCATTTACTCAATTTTGTATGCCCAGCATGTAGTTGACTGACTGGAACATGGCAAAGCACCCAATAAATGGCTATTCAGGGAATGAGGATTGTGATAAACATGAGAAACCACTGCTTCAAATAAGACTGGTAAACTCATCCTAAGTTGACCACTATGTGAAAAATCTCTTAAAAGAATACATTCTCATGTATGAATAATGTCCTTTTTTTTTTTTTTTGAGACAGAATCTCACTCTGTCACCCAGGCTGGAGTGCAGTAGTGCAATCTCGGCTCACTGCAACCTCCATCTCCCAGACTCAAGCAATTTTCCTCCCTTAGCCTCCCAAGCAGCTGGGATTACAGGCGCGTGCCACCACACCCGGCTAATTTTTGTACTTTTAGTAGAGACGGGGTTTCACCATGTTGGCCAGGCTGGTCTCGAACTCCTGATCTGCCCACCTTAGCCTCCCAAAGTGTAGGGATTACAGGTGTGAGCTACCATACCCGGCCTTTTTTTTGTTTTTTTGACACACGGTCTTACTCTGTTGCCCAGGTTAGAGTGCAGTGGCATGATCACAGCTCACTGCAGCCTCAATCTCCTAGGCTCAGGTGATCATCCCAGCTCAGCCTCCTGAGTAGCTGGAACTACAGGTGTGAGCCACCAAGCCTAGCTAATTTTTAAATTTTTTGTAGAGACAGGGTCTCGCCATGTTGCCCTGGCTGGTTTTGAACTCCTGGGCTCATGTGATCCTCCCATCTTGGCCTCCTAAAGTGCTAGGATTACAGGCATGAGCCACTGCACCCAGCCAAGTAATTTCAACAACCAGTAAATTGCACTTAACGGTGGCAAGTAGGAGGTAGTCTATATTTTTACAAGTAAACAAGATTTCTTTTTGTTTGTTTGTTTTGAGACGGAGTCTCTCTCTGTCGCCTAAGCTGGAGTGCAATGGCACAATCTCGGCTCACTGCAACTTCCGCCTCCCGGGTTCAAGTGATTATCCTGCCTCAGCCTCCTGAGTAGCTGGGATTACAGACATGCGCCACCACGCCCAGCTAATTTTTGTATTTTTTAGTAGAGACAGGGTTTCACCATGTTGGTCATGCTGGTCTCGAACTCCTGACCTCGTGATCCGCCCACCTCAGCCTCCCAAAGTACTGGGATTACAGGTGTGAGCCACTATGACTGGCCGTAAACAAGATTTTTTATCAGGGAAAAATTATCTAAAGTAACTCAGGATAGTGATGGATTGAGCTTAATTCTCTATATCTACTATGGCCATAGTTAAAAGTCACGAAATATGTTCAAAACGTTAAGGCATCATAAGATATTGACATTCCCTACGAATCATCATTATGTTTACTAGAGCTTAAAAGGTAAGTCTACATTATTGTATTCTTTCTTTTTTGAGACAGAGTCTTGCTCTGTCACCTACTGCTGGAGTGCAGAGGCATGATCTCAGCTAAACCCCATCTCTTCTAAAAATACAAAAATTGGCCAGGCACAGTGGCAGGAGCCTGTAGTGCCAGCTGCTTGGGAGTCTGAGGCAGGAGAATCACTTAAACCTGGGAGGCGGAGGTTGCAGTGAGCTGAGATCCCACCACTACACTCTAGTCTGGGCGATACAGTGAGACTCCATCTCAACGAAAAAAAAAAAATAACCCCTTTTTAAATCTTATCTTTTTCCAACACCTTCATAATACATTGTATTGTAGTAGGTGCTAGACTCAGCTTGATAATTTCCCCTCCATGGGGGTTCAGAGAATTTATGGTCGTTGCCTTGCCTGATATCCTCTGACTCTAGCTACACAGTCTTTTGGTAAACACACAAGGAGCCTCTGTAAATAGTGCAGATAAACTGAGCAACAAAGCAAGACCCCTATCTCTACAAAAACTAAAAAACTCAACATTTGAACTCTGAAGTAAATCATGCCTTCATGGTTATGCTGAAGATTCATAACTGTGTAAGAGTGGGATTAGAACTGGAATTTTTATTTATTTATTTATTTATTTAAAGTTCTAGGATACATGTGCAGAACGTGCAGATTTGTTACATGGGTATACGTGTGCCATGGTGGTTTGCTGCACCTATTGACTCGTCCTCTAGGTTCGCTCTCATCACCCCCTCACCCCCCAACAGGCCCCAGTGTGTGTTGTTCCCCTCCCTGTGTCCATGTGTTCTCATTGTTTAACTCCCATTTATGAGTGAGAACATTCAGTGTTTGGTTTTCTGTTCCTGTGTTGGTTTGGTGAGGATGATGGCTTCCAGCTCCATCCATGTAGGCCTGGAATTTTTTTTTTTTTTTTTTTTTTGAGATGGAGTCTCACTCTGTCACCCAGGCTGGAGTGCAGTGGCGCGATCTCGGCTCACTACAAGCTCCGCCTCCCGGGTTCACGCCGTTCTCCTGCCTCACCCTCTCAAGTAGCTGGGACTACAGGCGCCTGCCACCACGCCCAGCTAATTTTTTGTATTTTTAGTAGAGACAGGGTTTCACCATGTTAGCCAGGATGGTCTCGATCTCCTGACCTCATGATCCACGCACCTCGGCCTCCCAAAGTGCTGGGATTACAGGCGTGAGCCACTGCGCCCGGCCAGGCCTGGAATTTTTAAATTGAGTATGTGATGAAATGATAATGTGCTGGGTATATTGGGTTAAATAAAATATGTTATGAAAATAAAAAAAGAAAAAAGAACAAAAGAAAAATCAGCCAGGTGCAGTGGCATGTGCCTATATTCCCAGCTATTCAGGAGGCTAAAGTGGGAGGATCTTTTGAGCCCAGGAATTCGAGGTTGCAGTGAGCTATGGTCGCACCACTGCATTCCAGCCTAGGTGACAGAGTAAGACTCTGTCTCAAGAAAAATAATAATAAAAATAAGATGAGGGAGCCATGCAACTTACCCTCAAGGAGCTCAAGGTGGAGAAGAGAAGCAGATACAAGGAAACAAGTAACTGTTGGTAATAAGTATTAAAATGACAAATACAGTACGCAATACAGTATATTATACAGATGAAAACTGAGCCAGCTCTGATTGATGTTAAATGTTCCATTGTGCTAAGCAACCATAAAGTTATAATTTCCCCACCCTTGAAACTTCCCAAAATACTTCAGAATACCCAAATCTCTAGCCACTTACCCTTGTTGCACAGGCTGTAACTGCAAAATCACTTGGGTTTTAGTGTCTTCAGGATTCTCCCCTTCATTTCCTTCAGTAGGTACCACAACCACATCCCCCACTGGGACACTCACTTCTGCATTAGCCATCTTTCACATGAAGTCAGATAGCTGGGACTGCTGTCGGGAACAAGAAGCACCAATAACTTAATCTGGTTTAAAAAGATGTCAACAGGCCGGGCATGGTGGCTCATGCCTGGAATCCCAGCACTTTGGGAGGCCTAGGCAGGCAGATCGCCTGAGGTTGGGAGTTCAAGACCAGCCTGACCAACATGGAGAAATCTGTCTCTACTAAAATACAAAATTAACCGGGTACGTGGTGGAGCATATCTATAATCCCCTCTACTCAGGAGGCTGAGGAAGGAGAATCGCTTGAAGCCAGGAGGTGGAGGTTGCGGTGAGCCGAGATCATGCCATTGCACCCCAGCCTGGGCAACAAGAGTGAAATTCCGTCTCAAAAAAAAAAAAGAAAAGAAGAAAAGAAAAGAAGTCAACCATATGAAAGGACTGCCAAGATAATGCCTAGAGCACCCTAGAGACCATGGGCCTCTAAAAAGGATGGGAACTGTGAGATGGGCTATCACAGGCTCTGATCCTTCCAGAAACGCCTCAACAGTCACTTGCTAGTATAGGTTTTCTTAGTACGTGTGACTCATCCCATGGTGTTCTGCAGCAAGCTCTAACAGCTCCTGAGAACCCATTGTGCATACATATCTCTTCCAACTTTGAGTTTAGTGACACTAAGTTGACAGCTTGAAATCAGCGATGCTGGGCGTAAACAGACCCGAAATTGACAAGCACTACAAATCAGAGTATTTTGTTTTTCCAGAGAGCTGGTTTGTAGCACATTACCAGTTCCACACCAAACAGGAAGCTCTTGGAAATTAGGAATCACATCTACTTTCTGTGCAAACAGCCATTTTGCCTCAAGTTCTCCGTCCTTTAAAATACTCAGTATCTGTGGAGGGAGACTGAACTGAGCTGCATGGGAAGGGGAAGATGACTTTTATCATGTAGTTGCTTAATAAATGCTGAATTCACCTGTATGACCTCTAAGACTGGTTTTTTGTTTTTTTTTTTTTTTGAGACAGGGTCTCACTCTGTCGCCCAGACGAGTGCTGTGGCATGATCTTGGCTCACTGCAACATCTGCCTCCCAAGCTCAAGCGATTCTCCTGCCTCACCCTCCCCAAGTAGCTTGGATTACAGGTGTGCGCCACTACCACTCAGCTAATTTTTGGATTTTTAGTACAGACGGGGTTTCACCGTGTTGGCCAGGCTGGTCTTGAACTCCTGACCTCAAATGATCCACCCGTCTCAGCCTCCCAAAGTGCTGGATTCCAGGTGTGAGCCACCACGCCTGGGACTTCTTAATAACTCTTTGCCTCAGACTGAATGGAGAGATAATCTTGCCCAGTATCTCCCTTGCAGAGTTAGTGAGGAAACCAATGTCCAACACCATGTGCTCCTTGACTCTAAAGTTACTCCAAGCATTGTCCCAATCTTAATGAAAACTCAGAGGACCCCAAGATATTCTGCAGTTATTAGTCTTCACAGTTGAAAAGAGAGAGTCACTTAAGAGAGTATAGGTAAGAGCACTGTATTTATTTTAATATATGAGTATGTAAAGATGACTACGACTGTGCCTGAACAGAGTAGGCACACAATGGATGCAAGTTTGAGTACAAAACGTGTAGTCAGGGCCGTGCGTGGTGGCTCACACCTGTAATCCCAGCACTTCTGGAGGCCTAGGCGGGTGGATCACCTGAGGTTGGGAGCTCGAGACCAGCCTGACCAACCTGGAGAAACCCTGTCTCTACTAAAAATACAAAAAATTGGCCTGGCACGGTGGTACATGCCTGTAATCCGAGCTACTTGAGAGGCTGAGGCAGGAGAATCGCTTGAACCCAGGAGATGGAGATTGCGGTGAGCCGAGATCATGCCATTGCACTCCAGCCTGGGCAACAAGAGCGAAACTCCGTCTCAAAAAAAAAAAAAGTGTAGTCAGAAGATCTAATCCACATCTCACCTCTCCCACAGCACTTGTTTGCCTAAAACACACATACTTAAGCACGGCACTCTGAATTCCCTCAATGGTCCCAAAATACTCATCTGGTCTTACCTGCAACTATCATACCCCAAGAATCTTAAGTCCTAATACCATACCAGCCACCTAATGTACTCTGAGCATAGCATAATGTACCTTTATATTTCTTTGTCTTTTATTCCTTAAGCCTGAAATGTCTTTAATGCCTTTCTCCCTCATCTTCTCCCTTCAAAGTCCAGTTCAAAGCTCACTTCTCCACAAAGCCACTGCTAAACTATTTTCTTTTTTTTGAGACGCGGTCTCGCTCCGTTGCCCAGACTGGAGTTCTGTGGCACGATCTTGGCTCACTGCAACCTCTGCCTCCCAGGTTCAAGCAATTCTCTTTCCCTTCCTTTTTGGCTAGTCCCTGCTAACCATTTTGTGATTTACTTGAAACATCACTTCCTTGAGGAGGCCTTCTGTGAATTCCTTCACTAGGTTTGAGTTTGTGTTCTTGATCTCTCAGCACCTGCAGTACCCCCGTCACAACCATCATCTCACTTTGTTGGCTTTTCCTCCTCAGTTTGTACATCCTGGGAAAGCAAGGATTGTGTTTTGTTTTGTTTTGTTTTTTTAGACAGAGTTTCGTTCTTGTTGCCCAGGCTGGAGTACAATGGCACAATCTCAGCTCACTATAACCTCCGCCTTCTGGGTTCAAGTGATTCTCCCACTTCAGCCTCCACAGTAGCTGGGATTACAGGCATACACCACCATGTCCAGCTAATTTTTATATTTTTAGTAGAGATGGGGTTTCTCCATGTTGGTCAGGTTGGTCTTGAACTCCCAACCTCAGGTGATCTGCCCACCTCCGCCTCCCAAAGTGCTGGGATGAGTCACCATGCCTGGCCAAGGATTCCAAGGATTGCTTTTCTTTTTTTTTTTTTTAAAGATGGAGTCTTGCTGTGTTCCCCAGACTGGAGTGCAGTGGCATGATCTCAGCTCACTACCACCTCCCTTTCCTAGGTTCAAGCGATTCTCCTGCCTCAGCCTCCTGAGTAGCTGGGACTTTAGGCATGCGCCACCACGCCCAGCTAATTTTTGTATTTTTAGTACAGATTGGGTTTCACCATATTGGCCAGGATGGTCTTGATCTCTTGACCTCGTGATCCGCCCACCTCAGCCTCCCAAAGTGCTAGGATTATAGGTATGAGCCACTGCGCCTGGCCAGGATTGCTTTTCTTATTCAGCAATTCCCCCAAGGCTACCACAGTGCCCAGGACAGGAGTGTAATAAATGGTTTTCAAATATCAGACTTACATTTTATCTACAAAACTGCTTATCTAAACCTTTGTAAACAAATCTGAGCACACAGCAGATATGCAATACATTTTTGTCCAATTAGTGACTCACCTTAACCTAAAAGACTTCTAGAATTTTCTTTTTAATTTTTATATTTATTTATTTAAAGATAGAGACAGGATCTCACTATGTTGCCCAGGCTGGTCTTGAACTCCTGGCTTCAAGTGATCATCCGGCCTTGGCCTCCCAAAGTGTTGTGATTACAAGTGTGAGCCATCTGACCCGGAGGGGTGGCTCACGCCTGTAATCCCTGCACTTTGGGAGGCCGAGGCAGGCGGATCACCTGAGGTCGGGAGTTGGTGACCAGCCTGACCAACATGGAGAAACCCCATCTCTACTAAAAATACAAAACAATTAGCCAGGCGTGGTGGCGCTTGCCTATAATCCCAGCTACCTGGGAGGCTCAGGCAGGAGAATTGCTTGAACCCGGGAGGCAGAGGTTGTGGTGGGTGAACCGAGATCGTGCCATTGGACTCCAGCCCGGACAACAAGAGTGAAACTGCCACTCAAAAAAAAAAAAAAAAAAAATGTGAGCCATCATGCCTGGCCCCTTCTAGAACTTTCTGCCTTCCTATCTGGGAGGGATATAAATTTGCTTAGGCAGCTAGGCTAAGCTATACAGCTTATGGCTCATCATTATGGCCAGTTCAACAAATATTATATTGAGTCTCTACCTCACATCAGCTAGAGTTAGATTCCTTAGATATGAGGAGCAACAATACCTGCTCTTAAGAAACTACAGAAGGAAAAGAGATACATGACACTATTGGATATGCAGGGAAAAAGTTAACTGCAAGATATTACAGTACAGAATATGAACTCCTGCAACTTGAAGCCTTAAAACTAGAAAGGGACCAGGCACAGTGGCTCACACCTGTAATCCCAGTACTTTGGGAGGCCAAGACCGGTGGATCACATGAGGTCAGGAGTTCGAGACCACCTTGGCCAACAGGGTGAAACCCCATCTCTACTAAAAATATAAGTATTAGCAAAGTGTGTTGGTGGGCGCCTGTAATCCCATCTACTCAGGAGGCTGAGGGAGGAGAATTAATTGAACCCAGGAGGTGGAGGTTGCAGTGAGCCAAGATGGTGCCACTGCACTCCAGCCTGGGCAAGAAAGCAAAACTCCATCTCAAAAAAAAAAAAGTCAGGTGTGGTGGCTCATGCCTGTGATCCCAGCATTTTGGGAGGTCGAGACGGGCGGATCACGAGATCAAGAGATTGAGACCATCCTGACCAACATGGTGAAACCGTCTCTGCTAAAAATACAAAAATTAGCCAGGCATAATTAGCCAGAGGTTGAGGCAGGAGAATTGCTTGAACCCGGGAGGCAGAGGTTGCAGTGGGCCAAGATCACGGCACTGCACTCCAGCCTGGCGACAGAGCGAGACTCCGTCTCAAAAAACAAAACAAAACAAAACAAACAAACAAACAAAAAAACAACTAGAAAAGGGCCAGGCACCGTGGCTGACGCCTAGCACTTTGGAAGGCTGAGGTGGGTGGATTGCCTAAGCTCAGGAGTTCAAGACCAGCCTGGGCAACATGGTGAGACTCTGTCTCTACTAAAAGTACAAAAATTAACCGGGTGTGGTAACATGAACCTGTAGTCCCAGCCACTCAGGAGGCAGAGGTTGCAGTGAGCCAAGATCGTGCCACTGCACTTCAGCTTAGGTGACAAAGCAAGAGTCTGTCTCAAAATAAAATTATATAAAACTAGAAAAGAGACGGACGCGGTGGCTCGCGCCTGTAATCCCAGCACTTTGGGAGGCCGAGGCAGGCGGATCATGAGCTCAGGAGATCAAAACCATCCTGGCTAACATGGTAAAACCCCATCTCTACTAAAAATACAAAAAATTAGCCAGGCGCGATGGCGGGCCCCTGTAGTCCAAGCTACTCGGGAGGCTGAGGCAGGAGAATGGCGAACCCCAGAGGCGGAGCTTGCAGTGAGCCAAGATTGCGCCACTGCACTCCAGCCTGGGCAACAGAGCGAGACTCCGTCTCAAAAAACAAACAAACAAACAAACAAAAACACTAGAAAAGAAAATCAAGGGTCTCCTCTCTTGGCTTTGGAGCCCCCTTCCCTCTGTCTCTGTAAGGGGAGCTTCTTCCTTTCTTCTCCTTTCTTTATTTCTTTTTTTTTTTTGAGACGAAGTCTCACTCTTATACCCCAGGCTGGAGTGCAGTGGTGTGGTGTGATCTAGGCTCACTGCAACCTCCACCTCCCGGGTTCAAGCAATTCTCCTGCCTCAGCCTCCCGAGTAGCTGGGATTACAGGGACCTGCCAACACACCCGGCTAATTTTTGTATTTTTAGTAGAGACGGGAGTTCACCATGTTGGCCAGGCTGGTCTCAAACTCCTGACCTCAGGTGATCCGCCTGCCTTGGCCTCCCAAAGTGCTGGGATTACAAGCGTGAGCCACCATGCCCGGCCTCTTCTCCCTTCTTTCTTGCCTATTAAACTCTCCACTCCTTAAAACCAAAATAAAATAAAATAAGATAAAATAAAAATCAATGAACTGGTTCAGCTGGCTACCAACAGTAGAACCAAAACAATTAAGACCCTCGAGTCTAGAAAAGGCCAAAAAGGAATGTGATAAAGCATACAAATACCATCTAATCCTAGAATAATTGAACCCATAAATATCTTCAAAATTTGAACCATAAAAATGTAGGCGGAATTAAAAGAATCAGCTAACCTTTATTGAGCTAGCACTCATTGTCAAGCACCGTGCTATAACACATTTAATTTAAAAGATGTAATACTTTGGCAAGTAGCAAACTTATGGAATCATTATTCCAAAAATGTGCTTTAAATTTTCAAAAATTACAGATTATGGGTCAGGCACGGTGGCTCACGCCTGTAATCCCGGCACTTTGGGAGGCCAAGGCAGGCGGATCACAAAGTCAGGAGATCGAGACCATCCTGGCTAACACGGGGAAACCCTGTCTCTGCTACAAATGCAAAAAATTAGCCAGACGTGGTGATGGGCACCTGTAGTCCCAGCTGAGATCGTGCCACCGCACTCCAACCTGGGCGACAGAGCAATACTCCATCTCCAAAAAAAAAAGAAAAAAAAAATTACAGATTATGCATCCCTTATTTGAAATGCTTGAGATCAGGAGTGCCTCAAATTTCAGATTTTTTTTTTAATTTTGGCATATTTACATAATGTGATATCTGGGGGATGGGACACAAGTCTAAACACAAAATTCAAAATTCGATTATGTTTCACATACATCTTACACACATAGCCTGATGGCAATTCTTTTTTATTTTTGAGACAAAGTCTCGATTTTTCACCCAGGCTGCTGTTCAGTGATGCAATTTCAGCTCACTGCAACCTCCGCCTCCTGGGTTCAAGTGATTCTCCTGCCTCAGCCTCCAGAGTAGCTGAGATTACAGGTGCCCGCCACCACGTCTAGCTAATCTTTTTGTATTTTTAGTAGAGTCAGGGTTTCACCATCTTGGCCAGGCTGGTCTTGAACTCCACTCACCTCAGCCTCCCAAAGTGCTGAGATTACAGGCATGAGCCACGGCGCCTGGCCACTTGATGGCAATTTCATACAATATCTTTATTTGTATTTATTTATTTTTTTTTTTATTTTTTGAGACGGAGTCTTGCTCTGTCGCCCAGGCTGGAGTGCAGTGCCCTGATCTCGGCTCACTGAAGGCTCCGCCTCCGGGTTCATGCCATTCTCCTGCATCAGCCTCCCAAGTAGCTGAGACTACAGGCGCCCGCCACCATGCCCGCCTAATTTTTTGTATTTGTAGTAGAGACAGGGTTTCACCGTGTTAGTCAGGATGGTCTCGATCTCCTGGCCTCGTGATCCACCCACCTCGGCCTCCCAAAGTGTTGGGATTACAGGCGTGAGCCACCACGCCTGGCCAATTTTATACAATATTTTTAATAATTTTGTGAATGAAACAGAGCCTGCGTTAACTACTAATCTGTGGGATATTTTCACTTATGCCATCATGTTGGCTCAAAAATTTTCAGATTTTGGAGATTTGGGGTTTCAGATTTTCAGATTAGGGATATTCAACCTATAATACCTTAGGCAAAAAAAATGGGTTAGTTAATTGTTAAAGAAGCAGATTTAGAAGGATGCTTCTAATTTCAACTTTCTACCCTAAGCTAAGTCCCCTCTACAACATTCTGAATAGGTGGTTGACTAACTTCTTAATACCTTCCTCAATAGGAACTCACATTTTACTCTTTACCCACACCATACATTAGTACCCATGAGGAATGTTCTGGCTTCTTCTCTAGCCTTCTGAGAGTTTATCAGAGAGGATAATTATAATCATCCACAATACATCTCTCAATGTCACTCTAAGTCATGGGTCTGATTCAACATGGCAATTTTGACCTTCTTTAGAGAAGCAAGTTTGGGTTGAGTATCACTCATTACCCTAAATACCATATTCCTTGCAGGTAACCTGAAACCAACTCTAAATGCAAGGTCATCTCTAAGCTGAGTGTAAATGGAAAAGTAGCTCTTGTTTACAGCAACAAAAACTCCTGAGGCAAGATGACTGAGTTGATCGTTCGGGGCTTTGGAGTATGCATTGTGAAATCATACAACTCTCTCTGGAATTCTTTTTTCTTTTTTTAATTTAAACTTGCTTTTCTTTTCTTTTCTTTTTTGAGACAGAGTCTCACTCTGTTGCCCAGGCTGGAGTGCAGTGGCGGGATCTCCGCTCACTGCAACTTCTGCCTCCTGGGTTCAAGCGATTGTTGTGCCTCAGCCTTCCGAGTAGCAGCTGGGATGACATGTGCACACCACCATGCTCGGCTTTTTTTATTTTTAGTAGGGACGGGGTTTCACCACGTTGGCCAGGCTGGTGTCAGAACTCCTGGTCTCAAGTGATCTGCCCGCGCCTGTCTCCCACGGTGCTGGGATTACAGGAGTGAGCCACCCCGGCCGGCCTCTCTCTGGAATTCTACGTGAACACATGTAAAAGAAATATGCCAAATTTACGTGAAATGCTTAAGAATTAACTATTGTGGGGCCGGGCGCGGTGGCTCACCCCTGTAATCCCAGCACTTTGGGAGGCTGAGGCGGGTGGATCACAAGGTCAGGAGATCAAGACCATCCTGGCTAACATGGTGAAACCCCGTCTCTACTAAAAATACAAAAAATTAGCTTAGCGTGGTGGCGCACGCTTGTAGTCCCAGCTACTTGGGAGGCTGAGGCAGGAGAATGGCGTGAACCCAGGAGGCAGAGCTTGCAGTGAGCCAAGATGGAGCCACGGCACTCCAGCCTGGACGACAGAGCAAGACTCCGTCTCAAAAAAAAAAAAAAAAAAAGAATTAACTATTCTGGCCGGGCACGGTGGCCCACGCCTGTAATCCCAGCACTTTGGGAGGACCAGGCAGTCAGATCACATGAGGTCGGGAGTTAGAGACCAGCCTGACAAACATGGAGAAACCCCATCTCTACTAAAAATACAAAATTAGCCGGGCGTGGTGGCCCATGTCTGTAATCTCAGCTACTCGGGAGGCTGAGGTAGGAGAATCACTTGAGCCCAGGAGGCGGAGGTTGCAGGTGAGCCGAGATTGTGCCTTTGTACTCCAGCATGGGGAACAGAGGGAGACTCCATCTCAAAAAAATAAATAAATAAATAAATAAAATTAACTGTTCTGTAGTTTTTTGGGTTTTTGTTTTCTTTCGTTTTGTTTTTTGAGACAGGGTCACCCTCTGTCACCCAGACCAGTGTGGAATACAGTGTTTTTGGCTCACTGCAGCCCCGACCTTGGGGCCTCAAGTGATCCTCCCACCTCAGCCTCTGGAGTAGCTGGCACTATGGGTACCAACCACCAACCCTGCTAATTTCTGTTTTCCTTTCTTTCATTAACTTTTTTTTTTTTTTTTTTCAGACGGAGTCTCGCTCTGTCGCCCAGGCTGGAGTGCAATGGCAGGGTCTTGGCTCACTGCAACCTCCACCTCCCTAGTTCAAGCAATTCTGTCTCAGCCTCAGCCTCCCGAGTAGCTGGGATTACAGGTGCCCGCCACCACGCCTGGCTAATTTTTTGTATTTTTAGTAGAGACAGCGTTTCATCATGTTGGCCAGGCTGGTCTTGAACTCCTGACCTCGTGATCCACCCACCACGGCCTCCCAAAGTGCTGGGACAGGCATGAGACACCACGCCCGGCCTAATTTCTTTACTTCTTTGTAGACATGAGGTCTTGCTATGTTGCCTAGCCTGGTGTCAAACTCCTGGGCTCAAGCAATCCTCTCACCTCGGCCTCCCAAAGTGCTGAGATTAAAGACCTGAGCAACTGTGCCCAGCCTGTAGTTATTTTCAAAGACAAAAACAACACTTTGAAACTAAGCACATCGCTGCTCATATAGCCACCAGAAAACTAAACAAATTATTTCCGACCCACTCTAAATTCATTTTTGTGTGTCCTGAAAATCCAATGTCTAAAATGTGGCAAGATGCTATGTTTGAATAAGGACAAGTGTCAGGCTGCGCGCAGTGGCTCACGCCTGTAATCCCAGCACTTTGGGAGGCCACGGAGGGTGGATCACAAGGTCAGGGGTTCGAGACCAGCCTGGCCAACATGGTGAAACCCCGTCTCTACTAAAAATACAAAAATTAGCCAGGCGTGGTTGTGGGCGCCTGTAATCCCAGCTACTCAGGAGGCTGAGGCAGGAGAATCGCTTGAACCCAGGAGGCGGAGGTTACAGTGAGACAAGAACACGCCACAGCCACTGCACTCCAGCCTGGAAACTCCATCTCAAAAAAACAAACAAACGAAAAATGGACAAGTGTCACATGATTGCAGGGAAGGACATTGGAACTAGTAATGAAAAAGGAGTAATACTGGCAGGGCGCAGTGGCTCACACCTGTAATCCCAGCACTTCGGGAGGCCAAGGAGGGCGGATCACCTGAGGTTGGGAGTTCAAGACCAGCTGGCCAACATGGAGAAACCACGTCTCTACTAAAAATACAAAATTAGCCGGGCGTAGTGGCACATGCCTGTAATCCTATCTACTCGGGAAGCTGAGGCAGGAGAATCACTTGAACCCGGGAGGCAGAGGTTGCGCTGAGCCGAGATCGCGCCACTGCACTCCAGCCTGGGCAACAAGAGCAAAACTCAAAAAAAAAAAAAAATTATCTGGGCATGGTGGCATGTGCCTGTAGTCCCAGTACTCGGGAGGCTGAGGCAGGAGAATCACTTGAACCCAGGAGGAGGAGGTTGCAGTGAGCTGAGATTGTGCCACTGCACTCCAGCCTGGCGACAGAGCGAGACTCCGTCAAAACAAAACAAAACAAAAAAAAAGGAACAATATCTGTCACCCAGGCCAGAGTGGGGAGGGATAGCATTAGGAGATATACCCAATATAAATGACGAGTTAATGGGTGCAGCACACCAACATGGCACATGTATACATATGTAACAAACCTGCACATTGTGCACATGTACCCTAGAACTTAAAGTATAATAACAAAAAAATAATAATAATAATATTGGCACTTTCTGGGGACTTAAAAAAGTAGGCCGGGCGCGGTGGCTCAAGCCTGTAATCCCAGCACTTTGGGAGGCTGAGGCGGGCGGATCACGAGGTCAGGAGATCGAGATCATCCTGGCTAACACGGTGAAACCCCATCTCTACAAAAAATACAAAAAAAAAAAAAAAAAAAATTAGCTGGGCGTGGTGGCGGGAGAGTAGTCCCAGCTACTCGGGAGGCTGAGGAGGAGAATGGCGTGAACCCGGGAGGCGGAGCTTGCAGTGAGCCAAGATCGCGCCATTGCACTCCAGCCTGGGCGACAGAGCGAGACTCCATCTCAAAAAAAAAATAAAAATAAAAATAAAAGTTAAAAAAAAAAAAGTAAAAATGAGTACGAGATTTTCTGAAATTTTCTAACCCCAAAATATTTATTTAATTTTTTTTTTGAGACGGAGTTTCTCTCTTGTTGCCCAGGCTGGAGTGCAATGGCACGGTCTCGGCTCACTGCAACTTCCGCCTCCCAAGTTCAAGCAATTCTCCTGCCTCCCAAGGAGCTGGGATTACAAGCATCTGCCACCACGCCCAGCTAATTTTTGTATTTTTTAGCAGAGACAGGGTTTCACCATGTTGGCCAGGTGGGTCTCAAACTCCTGACCTCAGGTGATCCGCCCGCCTCCACCTCCCAAAGTGCTGGGATTACAGGCGTGAGCCACCGCGCCCAGCCCAAAATATTTATTTATTCCACACTGTATTATAATTTTTGAAGACTGTGTAGTCGTTTTATTTTTTATATATTTATTTATTTATTTATTTTTTAGTGAGACATAGTCTCACTCTGTCACCCAGGCCGGAGAGCAGTGGTGCGCTCTCGGCTCACTGCAACCTCGACTTCCGGAGCTCAAGCGATCCTCCCACTTAAGCCTCCGGAGTAGCTGGGACCACAGGCAACTAGCTCCACCACGCCCAGCTAATTTTTGTCATTTTTTGTAGAGACAGGGTTTCACCATGTTGCCCAAGCTGGTCTGGAACTCGAGCTAAAGAGAGGCCGAGGAGGCCGCTCACTTTGGGAGGCCGCCTGTCTCGGCCTCCCACAGTGCTGGCATTACAGGCATAAATCACAGCGCCCGCCAGAAAACTAACAAAATTAGGCAGGCGCAGTGCCACGCACCTGTAGTCCCAGCTACTCAGGAGGCTGAGCTGAGAGGATCGAGTTTGCAGTGAGCTGAGATCCCGCAATGCACTCTCACCTGGGCAACAGAGGGAAACTCTGTTCCCCCAAAAAAATAAAATAAAAAAGAAATTTCCACTCTAAACTACAGTTTTGTTTAAAACGGGGCGAAAAAATCCAAGTTAAAACTTTATTATTACTTGAGGCCAAAACTCCTTGATATCCCCTTTATTTCTTCTCATGCATTCAGTGGGTGATCCAGAGCGCTACAAGATGTAATGAGGTCAACAAGTAAATTACGCAGAAACACTGAGGGAAGTATCCAGAGGAGATGAAATTCTAAGTCACAGACTGGAGACTATTATGTAGATGTTTGAGGGAGCGATGGGATCAGAGTTATTTGGAGTCATCCCGCTACAGTCCGGTGGACTTTGGCTTAGGGCAAGACCAAAATACTGCCCCCACAATAAACCCAATGAAGCTGAGTAGAAGCTACCTATTCAATGTATTTGCTGAAGTAAATAGGAACCCAAAAAAAATCACTTAAGTAAGATATTAAATATACATCCTTGATATAAGGCTCTCAAATTAGGAGATGGTGCAACCATTGAATAAGTTTCCCCCGCCGGGCGCAGTGGCTCACGCCTGTAATACCAGCACTTTAGGAGGCCAACGCGGGCGAATCACAAGGTCAGGAGATCAAGACCATCCTGGCTAACACGGTGAAACCCCGTCTCTACTAAAAACACAAAAAAATTAGCCTGGTTGGGCCAGGCGCAGTGATTCACGCCTGTAATCCCAGTACTCTGGGAGGCTGAGGATGTCGGATCACCTGAGGTCGGGAGTTCGAGACCAGCCTGGCCAACATGGTGAAACCCCGTCTCTACTAAAAATACAAAAATTAGCTGGGCGTGGTGGCGGGCGCCTGTAGCCCCAGCTACTCGGGAGGGTGAGGCAGGAGAATCGCTTGAACCCAAGAGGCGGAGGTTGCGGTGAGCTGTGATCGCGCCATTGCACTCCAGTGTGGGCAACAAGAGTGAAACTCCGTCTCAAACAACAACAACAACAACAACAAAATTGGGTGGTGTGGTGGCACGCGCCTGTAGTCCCAGCTACTCGGGAGGCTGAGGCAGGAGAATCGTTTGAACCCGGGAGGCGGAAGTTGCAGTGAGCCGAGATCGCACCACTGCACTCCAGCCTGGGCGACAGAGTGAGACTCCGTCTCAAAAAACAAATAAATAAATAAATAGGGTCCCCAAATGCACTTTGGTAACTATTATAAGAGGCAAGGAGGAAGAAGATAATCCCTCAAGACTAGAATTATGTCTGGCAGTCTCTTTTCCTAAAACCCGTCTTGATTGGCCTAAACAGACACCAATCAAGGCCCCATCTGTGTCTACTAGGAAGTGGTTTTGAGATTTCTCTCATCTTGAGAGAATCCAGGGCTGCGCCTGCTCTGCTGTCTAGGTCAAGACTTCACCCTCTTGTCTGGTGGATCATCCTCCAAAGACCCTCGGGTTGGGATTTTGCCATCATCTCTCCTGCCCCTCAATTAGATAACACCTGGCCAATTTCTGTCATTTCAGAAAGCGGGAACACCCTAAGCATCTTTACTCAACGATCTCTACTTCTCTCAAAAAGATAGGTTTCTCCATCCCCTGACCGAGCTGGTTACTTTGTTCTCCACCTAGACATCAAGAGGCACCTAGACACCTTCCATCCCCTCAGGTTTGGACGCTGCTCTTTCGTACTTCAGGAGGCTCTAGGAGTCTTCCTACAACGCGCTCATCTGTGGGGAGACCTGGGCCTGCTCACTTCCCCTTAGAGCTCCTCTTCCTTCCCTGCCTTTGGAAAAAAACCTGCCCTTTTTTCCCTTGTTCTGAGTGGCCGAGGCCTCTACCGCGCCCCTCGGGATAAGCTGGACTCTGCTCTCCTCAGAAGAACCCACTCTGTACTCTTGCTCTCCCGCCAAGGCTCCGAGAGGGTCTCCTCCCAGGCGGGCATCCGGGCTTCCAGCACCTATCGTCCCCCTCCCACTGGGCAGGACCCAGGCCTCCAACCAGCTCCTCATCCAAGGGCCTGGTGCTCCCCGGACCCCGCCTTTGGGGATACCCCAGGCTCCCCGGACCCCTCGATGGGGTCCTGGGCACCTGGGCCTCTCAGTCCGGAGTCACTCCGGCCCCTCCTGGCCCCTGAGCCGAGTACTTCCGGGCCCCTCGGTCCGGGGGCGCCGGGGCCCCCCCAGTGGTGGACTCGCCGGTTCCCGCCGCCCTGGTCTGGGGCCCGAGCCCCGGCGGCGCGGCCGGCTGCGCTGGGGGCGGCCCGGCTGCTCGGGCGGACCCAGCGGCAGCGTCCCCCCACCCCCCCGCGGCGCCGCGACGTCCGCTCGCTCCCCGGCGGCGGCGGCGGCACGCACAGGGCGTGGGGAGGCGCCCGCGGAGGCAGCAGCCCCCCGCCCCCTGCGCGCCCGCCCGCCCTCGCCGGCCGCCGCGCGGCCCCCGCGCCCGCCCCCCCGCCCCTACCCCACCCCGCGCCCGCGCCCGCGCGCCCACCCCTCCCCCTCCTCACCGTCTCCGTCGGGCGGGCGGGCGGCGAGCGGCCAGGGCGGGCGGGCGACGGAGCATGCGCAGAGGCCGCCACGGCAGCTACCGCCACCGCCGCCGCCAGGCCGGGCTTCAACACTTCCGGCCGCCGCCGCCGGCGAGCTGGCGCCTTAAAGGGGACGCGTCCCTATTGCCGGCCCCACCGAGGATTAACCTTAGCCAAGGGATTTGGGCCTTACCTAGGCAGAATTCTTTCGCCCTTGAAAATCAGTGTTGGAAAGGTCGCTAGAGACCCCAGTAACTCTCCTTCCCGCACTCATAGATGAGGAAAATAGGCCCTAAATGAAAGAATCACCTCAACCACAATTGAGGGCCAAGCTAGCTTTCTCGACTCCTCTGGAGGACTCTACTCCATTTACCTCCCCAAATCCTGTTTTATGAAGTTTACATCTTATCAGACCCTTCAAGTTACAATCCAGCTATCAGTTTGCAATCAGAAGATCTGCATAGATCAGTAACTGGTCACGAGTCCTTGAGCAAGCCCTAAGCATTGTCTGACCCGTGCCTGTTTGCCAAGTTTTTCCTGCTTGTGAGTTTCTGGGTTGAAGTCTTGACTCCCCTGCTGGAAGTGTAAACGACTCTGGAGGAATTTCCTGACAGCTCTAAACCTGTTTCCGATAAGACATAATGTGAGTGCTAAAGAAGGTGATACCTGCATGAAAAGTGCTTCAGAGAGTTCCTGGGGTCAGTAATAGTAATTAACAAGTATTAAGACCTTTATTTATTTATTTATTTATTTATTTATTTATTTAGACAGAGTCTCGCTCTTTGGCCAAGCTGGAGTGCAGTGGCGCGATCTCGGCTCACTGCAGCTTCAGCCTCCTGGGTTCAAGTGATTCTCCGGCCTCAGCCTCCCGAATAGCTGGCACTAGAGGCGCGCGACACCAGGCCCGGCAATTTTTTTTTTTTTTTTTTTTTTTTTTTTTTGTATTTTAGTAAAGACAGGATTTCACCATGTTGGCCAGGATGGTCTCAATATCTGACCTCATGATCCACCCGCCTGGGCCTCCCAAAGAGCTGGGATTACAGGCGTGAGCCACCGCGCCCGGCCGTATTAAGACCTTTCTATGGCCAGGTGTGGTGGCTAACGCCTGTAATCCCAGCACTTTGGGAAGCCGAGGCGGGCAGATCACTTGAGACCAGGAGTTCGAGACCAGCCTGGGCAACATGGTGAAACCCCGTCTCTACTAAAAATACAGAAATTAGCCGGGCGTCGTGGCACGCGCCTCTAGTCCCAGCTACTCAGGAGGCTGAGCCAGGTGAATCACTTGAACCAGGGAGGCGGAGGTTGCAGTGAGCCGAGATCAGGCCATTGCACTCCAGCCTGGGCAACAGAGTGAGACTCTATCTCAAAAAACAAACAAACAAAAAGACCTTTCTATGGCCTATGGCTTGGTGAAGATGCTTCTGTCTTGTATAATCCTCACAGCAACCCTACTAAGTAAGTTTCTCTTTTTTTTTTTTTTGAGACGGAGTCTTGCTCTGTCGCCCAGGCCGGAGTGCAGTGGCGCAATCTCGGCTCACTGCAAGCTCCGCCTCCTGGGTTCACACCATTCTCCTGCCTCAGTCTCCTCAGTAGCTGGGACTACAGGCGTCCGCCACTATGCCTGGCTAATTTTTTTGTATTTTTTAGTAGAGACAGGGTTTCACCGTCTTAGCTAGGATGGTCTCGATCTCCTGACCTTGTGATCCGTCCGCCTCAGCCTCCCAAAGTGATGAATTACAGGCGTGAGCCACTGCGCCCGGCCCTTCTTTTCTTTTCTTTCTTTTTTTCTTTTTTTTTGGTGGGGGGGGACCGGTCTGGGTTGATCTCCCAGGCTGAGTGCAGTGGCGGGATCTCGGCTCACTGCAGCCCCAGCCTCCAGTGCTCAAGCAGTCCTCCTGCCTCAGCCCCCGGAGTAGCTGGGACCACAAGCAGGAACCACCATGCCTGGCTAATTTTTACATTTTTAGTAGAAATGGGGTTTTACCATGTTGCCCACTCTGGTCTCTAACTCCTGGGCTCAAGCAATCCTCCTGCCTTGGCCTCCCAAAGTGCTGGGATTACAGGTGTGAGCCACCATAATTGTTTGTTTATTGATTGATTGATTTGGAGACGGAGTCTCGGTCTGTGCAGTGGTGCGATCTTGGCTCACTGCAACCTCAGCCTCCCAGGTTCAAGCGATTCTCCTGCCTCAGCCTCCCGAGTAGCTGGGACTACAAGCACGAGCCACCACGCCTGGTTAATTTTTTGTATTTTTAGTAGAGACGGGGTTTCACCGTGTTGGCCAGGATGGTCTCGACCTCTTGACCTCATGATCTGCTGCCTTGGCCTCCCAAAGTGCTGGGATTACAGGCATGAGCCATCGCGCCCAGCCAATTTTTGTATTTCTAGTAGAGACAGGGTTTCACCATGTTGGCCAGGATGGTCTCAATCTCTTGACCTCGTGATCCTCCTGCCTCAGTCTCCCAAAGTGCTGGCATTACAGGCGTGAGCCACCGTGCCTGGCCATTTATTTTTATTTAGTTATTTTGGAGGATAGAGTCTCCTCCTGGGCACAAGTGATCCTCCAACCTTGACTTCCCAAGTAGCTGAGACTATAGGCTTGCACAACCACGCCCAGCTCCTTTTTGTGTTTTTCATGGAGCTGGGGTTTCACCATGTTACCGAGGCTGGTCTCAAATTCCTGAGCTCAAGTGATCCACCCACCTCGGCCTCCCAAAGTGCTGGGATTATAGTCGTGGGCCACCATGCCTGGATGATAACTGATTTTTTTTTTTTTTTTGGAGATGGGGTCTCGCTCTGTCGCCAGGCTGGAGTGCAGTGGCCCTACAATCTCAGCTCACTGCAGCCTCTACCTTCTGAGTTCAAGGGATTCTCCTGCCTCAGCCTCCTGAGTAGCAGGGATTACAGGCATGTGCTGCCACACCTGACTAATTTTTGTATTTTTAGTAGAGACGGGGTTTCACTATGTTGGCCAGGCTGGCCCCAAACTCATGACCTTAGGTGACCCACCCGCCTCGGTCTCCCAAAGTGCTGGGATTACAGGCCACTGTTCCTGGCCTATAACTGATTTTTTTTTTTTTTTTGAGACAGAGTCTCACTCTTGTCGCTCAGGATCGAGTGCAGTGGTGCCATCTCGGCTCACTGCAACCTCTGCCTCCTGAGTTCAAGTGATTCTCCTGCCTCAGCCCCGGAAGTAGCTGGGATTACAGGTCCCCACCACCACACCTGGCTAATTTTTGTATTTTTAGCAGAGACGTCGTTTCACCGTGTTGGGCAGGTTGGTCTCAAACTCCTAACCTCAGGCGATCCGCCTGGAGCCACCACTCCTGGCAACTGATTTTTTAAAAGACAAAAACTTCAAGCATCATCTGGTCTCTCCTCCAGCCTGGAGCAGTGTCTCTGGCTGTCCACCGACTCTCCATACTCCACATGCCCGCAACTGAATTTGTTTCTTTCCCCACCCACCTTAGATGTCTTCAACAAACCTGCTTCTGTCCCAGTGTCCCCCACCTCAGGGAATGTTGCCCTCATCTCTCAGTCACCTCCCAAAGACCCCTAGAATATCACCTCTTCTCTAACCCCCACTGGTCCAGATCATCATCATCTGCCTCTGTCACAGCCAGAGCCTCCTAATTGGTCTCCCTACTTCCTGTCTTGCTGCCTTTGAGTCTTCATTCTTAATTCTTTTAGTGGCCTCCTATCCCCTTTAAAAAAAATTGCTTGTGAACTCCCCATCATGGTCTATAGGACCTGGCACTGGGATCCTTTCTTGACTTTCTTTCTTTCTTTTTTTTTTTTCGAGACGGAGCCTTACTCTGTCACCCAGGCTGGAGTGCAGTGGCGCAATCTCGGCTCACTGCAACTTCTGCCTCCCAAGTTCAAGTGATTCTCCCACCTCATTCTCCCAAGTAGCTGGGACTACAGGCACACGCCACCACACCTGGCTAATTTTTATATTTTTAGTAGAGATGGGGTTTCACCACATTGGCCAGGCTGGTCTCGAACTCCACCTCAGCTTCCCAAAGTGCTGGGATTACGGATGTGAGCCACTGCGCCTGGCCTTGACTTGCCTTCTTTCTGTCTCTCTAGTCCAGCCACACTGGCCTTCCTAAAGTTCCTCCAACACATGGATTTCACAGCCTTTCCCTGTTTCGCCAGGCCGGGCACCCTCTTCCTCTGGATCTTCAGCTGCCTCCTTTGCATCTCCCAGGTCCCAGCTCCTCAGCATGGTCTTCCCTGTTCTCATTGTCTCAAGCTGTGCCTTCTCCCCAGACACTCTTACCTCCTTTATAGCCCTTACCCATTCCTGACATATCTTGTCCCCGTCTGTATCCACAGTTCCCTCCCCTCCCCTCCATACATATATACCCTGCAATGGAACCTCTGTGAAAGCAAGGACAAACTCGATTTTATTCACGGTAGGACTCCCCCAGCTCCTAGAACATTGCTTGATACCTAGAGAGCACTCAAAAAATATTTGAAAGCCTATTAAGGACTGCCTGTGTTTTTGTATCTACTTCCCCACCCCCCACAGCTTACCCCACCCTTCTGCATCCACATTCTCAGAAGCCAGAAGCCACTAACAGATGGAGAGTGAATCAGAAAAGGAGGCAGAGAGAGAAAGGGAGGAAATTCTGCCAGTTGGTGCAAAAAAAAAAAAAAAAAGACTAGGATGAATCTAGATGCAGCAGTCAGGTGTATCACCTCCTCCTCCACCTCACCGCACCCCTACCCTCACCCAGGGTCCACCACCGCAACCAAAACAAAAGGCAAGGCCGGTTGCGGAGACTCACAGCTGTAATCCCAGCACTTTGGGAGGCCAAGGCGGGTGAATGGCTTGAGTCCAGGAGTTTAAGGCTGCAGTGAGCCATGATCAGGCCACTGCACTCCAGCCTACATGACTCTGTCTCGAAACAACAACAACAATAACAAACCTTCCACTGACACTTACCACCCACTCACCTTACAGAACTCAGAGCCCAGTTGGTGCTGCCTCCCTTGTCGTAGGACCTTCATTCCTTTGTTAAGGCTCTCTGTGGGCCTCAGTCTACTTATCTGTGATGGTGACCATTATGCAACTAAACTTAAGGCTGATGAGACAGAAATAATTTGATAAAGGCTTATTGGAAGGCAAATGTGAGAATTGACCCAGGAAGACACACCAGCAGAGTTGGGCGTGTTCCCGAGTCTGTCCCAAGGACAAAGGTTTTTACAGGAAAGTTTAAAACAAGGGCGTGGGGTCCTCATACCAGAATTGTCCTCTTTTTTTCTTCCTTTTCTTTCTTTTTTTTTTTTTTTTGAGACAGAGTTTCACTCTTGCCCAGGCTGGAGTGCAATGGCATGATATCAGCTCACCAAAACCTCCGCCTCCCAGGTTCAAGTGATTCTCCTGCCTTAGCCTCCTGAGTAGCTGGAATTACAGGCATGCACCACCATGCCCGGCTAATTTTGTATATTTAGTAGAGATGGGGTTTCTCCATGTTGGTCAGGCTGGTCTCGAACTCCCGACCTCAGGTGATCCACCTGCCTTGGCCTCCCAAAGTGCTGGGATTACAGGCCTGAGCCACCGTGCTCGGCCTTTTTTTTTTTTTTTTTTTGAGACGGAGTCTCATTCTGTTGCCCAGGCTGGAGTGCAGTGGCGCGATCTCAGCTCACTACAACCTCTGCCTCCCAGGTTCAAGCGATTCTCCTGCCTCAGCCTCCCAAGTAGCTGGGACTACAGGTGCATGCCACCATGCCGGGCTAATTTTTTGTATTTTTAGTACAGACAGAGTTGCACCGTGTTAGCCAGGATGGTCTCAATCTCCTGATCCACCCGCCTTGGCCTCCCAAAATGCTGGGATTACAGGTGTGAGCCACAGCGCCTGGCTTTTTTTCTTTTTTTTGGAGACAGGGTCGGCCGGGCGCCGTATCTCACACCTGTAATCCCAGCACTTTGGGAGGCCAAGGCGGGTGGATCAGGAGATCGAGACCATCCTGGCTAACACAGTGAAACCCCACCTCTGCTAAAAATACAAAAAATTAGCTGGGCGTGGTGGCGGGCGCCTGTAGTCCCAGCTACTGGGGAAGCTGAGGCAGGAGAATGGCGTGAACCCGGGAGGCGGAGCTTTCAGTGAGCCCAGATCGCGCCACTGCACTCCAGCCTGGGTGACAGCGAGACTCCGTCTCAAAAAAAAAAAAAAAAAGAGACAGGGTCTCACTTCGCTGCTCAGGGTAGAGTACAATGGTGCAATCATAATTCACTATAGCCTGGAACTCCTGGGCTCAAGGGATCCTCCAACCTCAGCCTCCAGAGGTGCGCTTCAGTTAATCTTAAAAAAGTAAATAAATTAGCGTCCTATTTAGTGTCCCACAGGTTACACATTGATCAGTACAACAATTTGAGAAATTTACAATGAGATTTTTTGCTAGTATGTTCCTATTGTTCTGTACAAAAAAGAAGAAAACGGAATCTTTTTTTTTTTGAGACAAAGTCTCACTCTGTTGCCCAAGCTGGAGCACAGTGCAACCTCCACCTCCCGTTTTCAAGCGATTCTTCTGCCTCAGCCTCCTGAGTAGCTAGGACTACAGGCACGTGTCACCATGTCCAGCTAATTTTTTTATTTTTAGTAAAGACAGGGTTTCACTATGTTGGCCAGGCTGGTCTTGAACTCCTGGCATCAAACGATCCGCCCTCCTCAGCCTCCCAAAGTGCTGAGATTACAGGCGTGAGCCACCACACCTGGCCTGAAAAAACAGATTCTTTTTGTTTTTTCTGAGACAGAGTCTCATTCTGTCACCCAGGCTGGAGTGCAGTGGCACCATTTTGGCTCACTGCAACCTCCATCTCCTGGGCTCAATCGATTATCCTGCCTCAGCCTCTTGAATAGCTGGGACTATAGGCCCTCGCCACCGCACCCGGCTAATTTTTGTATTTTTAGTAGAGACGGGGTTTCACCATGTTGTCCAAGCTGGTCTTGAACTCCTGACCTGAGGTGATACACCTACCTCGGCCTCCCAAAGTCCTGGGATTATAGGCGTAAGCCACCGAGCCCAGGCAAAAACAGATTCTTTACTGGGAGACAGAATGTCACCATTGTGTCATAAGACTTCTCCAAGGTGGGTTAATTTGGAATCCTGCTTACTTTCAAAAGTGAGCTGAGGGTTATCAAATAATAACTACATTTATGAGCACTTCTGCTCTACCAGGCATGATGTGGACACTTGGCATACGCACTGTTGGCTCATTAGCGTGTAAGCTCCCTGAGCCAGTGACCACCTCCCAGCTCAGTGTCAGGGATATCACAGGCACACCCAAAATCTTACTCTTCAATATCTTTCCTTTTAAATTATTTCATTTTTAAATTAACTTTTAATTTTTTATTGTGATAAAATAGACATCACATAAAGTTTACCATTTTAACATTTTTTTTGAGACAGAGTCTCGCTCTGTCACCCAGGCTACAGTGCAGTGGTGCAATCTTGGCTCACTGCAACCTTCGCCTCCCAGGTTCAAGCAATTCTCCCATTTCAGCCTCCAGAATAGCTACTCCAGAGTAGTAGGACTGCTGGCGTGCACCACCACACCCAGCAAATTTTTGTATTTTTAGTAGAGGCGTTGTTTCGCCATGTTGTCCAGGCTGGTCTCAAACTTATGACCTCAAGTGATCTGCCCGCCTCGGCCTCCCAGAGTGCTGGGATTACAGGCATGAGCCACTGTGCCTAGCCAGAATTTGACTGTGCTAATTGCTTCCTATAAGTAGTATTGTACAATATTTGTCCTTTTGAATCTGGTTTATTTAACCTGGCATAATGTGTTCAAAGTTAATTCATGCTATGGCATGTTTCAGTACTTCATTCCTTTTTATGACCAAATAATATTTCCATTGTATAGACATCCATTGATTTGGTGTATCCATTTATCCTTTGATGGACATTTGAATTGTTTATACTTTTTGGCTATTGTGAGTAATGCTGCTATGATGCTATGAACGCGGGTGTACGAATATCTGTTCAAGTTCCTGGTTTCAATTATTTTGCGTCTATACCCCGAAGAGGAATTGCTGGATCACATGTTTATTCTGTGTTTCTTTGTTTATTTATTTATTTATTTTTGAGATGGAGTTTTCCTCTTGTTGCCCAGGCCAGAGTGCAGTGGCACGATCTCGGCTCACTACAACCTCCACCTCCTGGGTTCAAATGATTCTTCTGCCTCAGCCTCCTGAGTAGCTGAGATTACAGGCATGCACCACCACGCCCAGCTAATTTTTTGTATTTTTAGTAGATTCAGGGTATCCTCATGTTGGCCAGGCTCGTCTCGAACTCCTGACCTCAGGTGATATACCCACCTCGGCCTCCCAAAGTGCAGGGATTACAGGTGTGAGCCACCGCACCCTGCCCTGTGTCGATTTTTTTCCTTTTTGTCTTTTTTTTGAGACGGAGTCTCACTCTGTCGCCCAGGCTGGAGTGCAGTGACGCACTGTCAGCTCACTACAATCTCTGCCTCCCAGGTTCCCACATTTCTCCTGCCTCAGCCTCCCAAGTAGTGAGGACTATAGGTGCACACCACCACGCCCAGCTAATTTTTTTTTTTTTTTTTTTTTTTGTGACAGAGTTTCACTGTGTTGCTCAGTTGCAACCTCCGCCTTCTGGGTTTAAGCAGTTCTCCTGCCTCAGCCTCCTGAGTAGCTGGGATTACAGGCACGCGCCACCACACCCAGCTAATTTTTGTATTTCTAGTAGAGACGGGGTTTCACCATGTTGGTTAGTCTGGTCTTGAACTCCTGACGTTGTGATCCGCCTGCCTCGGCCTCCCAAAGTGCTGGGATTAGGGGCGTGAGCCACCATGCCCGGCCTTTTTTGGTTTTTTTGAGAGGGTCTTCATTCTGTCGCCCAGGCTGGAGTGCAGTGATGTGACCTCCACTCACTGCAGCCTCTGCCTCCCAGGTTCAAGAGATTCTCGTGCCTCAGCTTCCCTAGTAGCTGGAATTACAGGCGCACATCACCAAGCCCACCTTTTTGTATTTTTAGTAGCATTCCAATCTCCCTTGGTTTAATGTAGAGGAAGGGATCCAAAGGCTTAGGGAAATTGGAACGCTAGAGTGGATTAGTCACTTTAGACCTACTCATCCCCACTGGGAGGGTCCAGAAGACCTATCCTTCACCATAGGGTATAACCTTGTGAAACAGATTTCTGAAGGGAGCACCCGTGTCCTTGAAGAGCTCTGTGATTGCTCCTCTCTGTATGCCAGATCGTACAGTGGGAACTGCACTCACTCAATTGGAAAACTTAAACGCAGTGGGAATAATTAAATCCCAAGGTGGCAAGAGCCAAGTGGCAACACTCAACCATCAAAGGCAAAGCAGATGTAGTTACCGTAATGGACAGCAGAGGCAAAGCAGCAATCGGAATAGTCTGACTCATTGATAGAAAGCCTACTGAATTCTTTTTTTTTTCTTTTGAGACAGAGTCTTGCTCTGTTGCCCAAGTTGGAGTGCAGTGGTATGATCTCGGGTTACTGCATCCTCCCCCTTCTGGGTTCAAGTAATTCTCCCGCCTCAGCCTCCCGAGTAGCTGGGATTACAGGCATGTGCCACCAAGTCCAGTTAATTTTTTTTCTTTTTTTTTTTTTTTGAGAGGGAGTCTTGCTCTATCGCCCAGGCTGGAGTGCAGTGGCGCAATCTCGGCTCACTGCAACCTCTGCCTCCCAGGTTCAACAAAGGTTTTTACAGTCTGGGACTACAGGCCCATGCCACCATGTCCAGCTAGCTTTTGCATTTTTAGTAGAGACGGGGTTTTACCATGTTGTCCAGGCTGGTCTTGAACTCCTGGCCTCAAGTGATTCACCCGCCTCAGCCTCCCAAAGTGCTGTGATTACAGGCATGAGCCACTAGGCCCAGCCCAATTTTTTTTTTTTTTTTTTTTGAGATGGAGTTTTGTTCTTGTCAGCCAGGCTGGTCTTGAACTCCTGGCCTCAAGTGATTCACCCGCCTCAGCCTCTCAAAGTGCTGTGATTACAGGCATGAGCCACTATGCCCAGCCCAATTTTTTTTTTTTTTTTTTTTTTTGAGATGGAGTTTTGTTGTTGTCACCCAGGCTGGAGTACAATGGCACAATCTTGGCTCACTGCAACCTACACCTCCCGGGTTCAAGCGATTCTCCTGTCTCAGCCTCCCGAATAGTTGGGATTATAGGTGCCCGCCACCATGCCCGGCTAATTTTTTGTAGTTTTAGTAGAGGCGGGGTTTCGCCATATCGGCCAGGCTGGTCTTGAACTCCTGACCTCAGGTGATCCACCTGCCTCGGCCTCCCAAGATGCTGGGGTTATAGGCATGAGCCATTGCACCCAGCCCACCTGGCTAATTTTTGTAAATTTTTAGTAGAGACCAGGTTTTGCCATGTTGGCCAGGCTGGTCTCAAACTCCTGACCTCAGGTGATCCACCTGCCTTGACCTCCCAAGGTGCTGGGATTACAGGCCTGAGCCACTGTCCCTGGCCCAATTTTTTTTTTTATTTTTGTAGAGACAGCGTTTTGCCATGTTGTCAGGCTGGTTTCAAACTCCTTACCTCATGTGATCTGCTGCCTTGGCCTCCCAAAGTGCTGAGATTACAGGTGTGAGCCACCATGCCCAGCACCTACTGCATTCTTAATTTGTATAAATAGAAAATTTCCAGCTTGAGTGGACAAAAGACTAATTTGAATTATAAAACAGAGAATCGGCCAGGCGTGGTGGCTCACGCCTGTAATTTCAGCACTTTGGGAGGCCAAGGCAGGCAGATCACCTGAGGTTGGGAGTTCAAAACCAGCCTGACCAACATGCAGAAACCCCATCCCTACTAAAAATACAAAATTAGCCAGGCGTGGTGGCACATGCCTGTAATCCCAGCTACTTGGGAGGCTGAGGCAGGAGAATCGCTTGAACCTGGGAGGCGGAGGTTGTGGTGAGCTGAGATCGTGCTTTTGCACTCCAGCCTGGGCAACAAGAGCGAAACTCTGTATCAAAAAGAAATAGAGAAGCATGGTCTCTCAAGCAATTTCCAGACTTGAGCCAGTTTACAGACCCAGAACTCCTTGAATGAAGGGGAGGCCAGGTCCCCTTGAAGAACGACCCCACTACACTATGGACAATTTATACTGCTAATCTTTCTCCCATATTTCCCCAAGGAGACCTCTGGGCTAAGTTAATTGTGCATTAGGGAAAGGGGAATAATTAGACCTTTGAGGGAGTACTGGACGCTGGCTCTTAGCTGACATTTATTCCAGGGGACCCAAAACATCACTGTGGTCCTCCAGTTAGAGTAGGGACTTATGGAGGTCAGGTAATTACTGGAGTTTTAGCTCAGGTCCAACTTACAGTGGGTCCAGTGGGTCCCTGTACTCATCCTGTGGTCATTTCCCCAGTGCCAGAATGCATAATTGGCATAGACATACTTAGTAGCTGGCAGAATCCTCATAATGGCTCCCTGAGCAGTAGAGTGAGGGCTATTGTGGTGGGAAAGGCCAAATGGAAGCCATTAGAGCTGCCTCTGCCTAGAAAAACAGTAAATAAAAAACAATATTGGGCCAGGCACAGTGGTTCACACCTGTAAGTCCAGCACTTTGGGAGGCTGAGGCGGGCAGATCATCTGAGGTCAGGAGTTCAAGACCAGCCTGGCCAACATGATGAAACCTTGTCTCTACTAAAAATACAAAAAATTAGCCAGGCGTGGTGGCAGTTGCCTGTAATCCCAGCTACTCGGGAGGCTGAGGCAGGAGAACCACTTGATTCCGGGAGGCGGAGGTTGCAGTGAGGTGAGACTCCATCACTGCACTCCAGCCTGGGCAACAAGAGCAAAAGTCCGTCTCAAAACAAAACAAAACAATATTGCATCCCTGGAGATTTTGCAGAGATTAGTGTCACCATAAAGGACTTGAAAGACAAAGAGGTGGTGGTTCCCACCACATCCTCGTTCAACTCTCCTATTTGGAGAAGAAGGCAGGCGGATCTTGGAGAATGACAGTGGATTATCGTAAGCTTAACCAAGTGGTGACTCCAGTTGCAGCTGCTGTACCAGATGTGGCTTTATTGCTTGAGCAAATTAACACATCTCCTGGTACCTGTTATGCAGCTACTGATTTGGCAAATGCCTTTTTCTCCATTCCTGTCCATAAGGCCCACGAGAGGCAATTTGCCTTCAGCTTGCAAGGCCGACAATATACTTTCACTATCTTACCTCAGGGGTATATCAACTCTCACAAAGCTGGTATATCCAGCTTTGTGTCATAATCTTGTTCGCAGAGATCTTGATCACTTTTCTCTTCCATAAGATATCACACTGGTCCATTACATTAATGACATCATTATGCTGATTAGACCCAGTGAGAGAGATGTAACAAACACACTGGACTTACTGGTGAGAGATTTGCATGCCGGGGAATGGGAAGTAAATCTGACTAAAATTCAGGGAACCTCTACCTCAGTGAAATTTCTAGGGGTTCAGTGGTGTAGGGCCTTGCCTGTCGAGATATTCTTTCTAAAGTGAAGGATAAATTGCTGCATTTGGCACCTCCTACAACCAAGAAACAGGCACAGTGCCTACTGGGCCTATTTGGATTTTGGGGGCAACGCATTCCTCATTTGGGTGTGTTGCTCTGGCCCATTTATCAAGTGACCCGGAAGACTGCCAGTTTTGAGTGGAGTCCAAAACAGGACAAGGCTCTGCAACAGGTCCAGGCTGTTGTGTAAGCTGCTCTGCCATTTGGACCATATGACCCAGCAGATCCAATGGTGCTTGAGGTGTCAGTGGCAGATAGGGTTGCTGTTTGGTGCCTTTGGAAGGCCCCCGTAGGTGAATCACACAGAGGCTTCTAGGACTGTGGAGCAAGGCCCTGCCATCTTCTGCAGATAACTACTCTTCTTTTGAGAGACAGCTCTTGGCCTATTACTGGGCTTTGGTAGAAACTGAACGTTTGACTATGGGTCATCAAGTCACCATGTGACCTGAACTGCCTATCATGAACTGGGTGCTTTCTGACCCATCTAGCCATAAAGTTGGGTGTGCACAGCAGCATTCCATTATCAAATGGAAGTTGTGTATATGTGATCGGGTTAGAGCAGGTCCTGAAGGCACAAGTAAGTTGCATGAGGAAGCGACTCAAATGCCCATGGCCCCCACTCCTGCCACCCTGCCTTCTCTCCCCCCAGCCTGCACCAATGGCCTCATGGGGAGTTCCCCCGATGAGCTGACAGAGGAACGGAAGAATAGGGCCTGGTTTACAGATAGCTCTGCATGATATGCAGGCATCGCCTGAAAGTGGACAGCTGCATCACTACAGCCCCTTTCTAAGATATCCCTGAAGGACAGCGGTGAAGGGAAATCTTCCCAGTGGGCAGAACTTTGAGGAGTGAACCTGGTTGTGCTCTTTGCTTAGAGGGAGAAATGACCAGATTTGCAATTATATACTGATTCATAGGCTGTAGCCAATGTTTTAGCTGGGTGTTCAGGGACTTGGAAGAAGCATGATTGGAAAATTGGTGAGAAAGACATTTGGGAAAGAGGTATGTGGATGGACCTCTTTGAGTGGTCAAAAACTGTGAAGATATTTGTATCCCATGTGAATGCTTACCAAAGGGTGACCTCAGCAAAGGAGGTTTTTTTGTTTTTTTTTTTGAGATGGAGTCTTGCTCTGTTGCCAGGCTGGAGTGCAATGGCACGATCTCGGCTCACTGCAACCTCCGCCTCCCAGGTTCAAGCGATTCTCCTGCCTCAGCCTCCCGAGTATCTGGGACTACAGCTGTGTGCCACCACACCCAGCTAATTTTTTTGTATTTTCAGTAGAGACAGGGTTTCACCGTGTTAACCAGAATGGTCTCGATCTCCTGACCTCGTGATCTGCCCGCCTCGGGGTCCCAAAGTGCTGGAATTACAGGCTTAAGCCACCGCGTCCAGCCAGCAGAGGAGAATTTTAATAATCAAGTGGATAGGATGACTTGTTCTGTGGACACCACTCAACCTCTTTCCCCAGCAACCCCTGTCATCACCCAATGGGCCCATGAACAAAGTGGCCATGGTGGCAGGGATGAAGGTTACTAATGGGCTCAGCAACATGGACTTCCACTCACCAAGGCTGACCTGGCTACGGCCACGACTGAGTGCCCAATTTTCCAGCAGCAGAGACCAACACTGAGCCCTTGATATGGCACCATTCCTCGAGGTGATCATCCAGCCACTTGGTGGCAGTTTGACTATATTGGACCTCTTCCATCACAGAAAGGGCAGAGGTTTGTCCTCGCTGGAATAGACACTTACTCTAAATATGGGTTTGCCTATCTTGCATGCAATGCTTCTGCCAAGACTATCATCCGTGGACTTATAGAATGCCTTATCCACCATCACGGTATTCCACACAGCACTGCCTCTGACCACGGCACTGACTTTACAGCTAAACAAGTGCAACAGTGGGCTCTTGCTCGTGGAATTCACTTGTCTTACCATGTTCCCCATTATCCTGAAGCAGCTGGATTGATAGAACAGTGGAATGGCCTTTTGAAGTCACAATTACAACGCCAACTAGGTGACAATTCTTTGCAGGGCTGGGGAAAAGTTCTCCAGAAGGCTGTGTATGCTCTGAATCAGCGTCCAATATATGGTACTGTTTCTCCCATAACCAGGATTCAAGGGTCCAGGAATCAAGAGGTGGAAATGGAAGTGGCACCACTCACCATCACCCTTAGTGATCCACTGGCAAACTTCTTGCTTCCTGTTCCCATGGCATTATGTTCTGCTGACCTAGAGGTCTTAGTTCTAGAGGGAGGAATGCTGCCACCAGGAGGCACAAGGATTCCATTAAACTGGAAGTTAAGATTGCCTCCTAGGCCAGGTGCACTGGCTCACCCCTATAATCTCAGCACTTTGGGAGGCCGAAGCGGGCAGATCACCTGAGGTCAGGAGTTCAAGACCAGCCTGGCCAGCATGGTGAAACCCCGTCTCCACTAAAAATACAAAAAAAATTGGCTGGGCATGGTGGTTCACGCCTGTAATCTCAGCACTTTTGGAGGCTGAGGCAGGTGGATCAACTGAGGTCAGGAGTTCGAGACCAGCCTGGCCAACATGGTGAAACTCTGTGTCTACTAAAAATACAAAAAAATTAGCCAGACGTGGTGGTGGGCGCTTGTAATCCCAGCTACTCAGGAGGCTGAGGCAGGAGAATCGCTTGAACCTGGGAGGTGGAAGTTGCAGTGAGCTGAGATCACACCACTGCACTCCAGCCTGGGCGACAAGAGCAAAACTCCGTCTCAAAAAAAAAAAAAAAAAGGCTGGGTGCAGTGGCTGACGCCTATAATCCCAGCACTTTGGGAGGCTGAGGCGGACAGATCACAAGGTCAGGAGATCGAGACCATCCTGGCTAACACAGTGAAACCCCGTCTCTACTAAACATACAAAAAAAAAAAAAAAAAAAAAAACTTAGCCAGGCGTGGTGACGGGTGCCTGTAGTCCCAGCTACCTGAGAGGCTGAGGCAGGAGAATCGCTTGAACCCAGGAAGCGGAGGTTGCAGTGAGCCGAGATTGCACCACTGCTCTCCAGCCTAGGCTATAGAGCAAGACTCTGTCTCAAAAAACAAACATGTGACGTAAGATTTATTACCTTCATATCAGACCGGACCTGGTGGCTCACGCCTGTAATCCCAGCACTTTGGGAGACTGAGGCAGGCCGATCACTGGAGATCAGGAGTTCAAGAACAGCCTGACCAACATGGTAAAACCCTGCCTCTACTCAAAATACAAAAATTAGCCGGGTGCAGTGGCACACGCCTGTAATATCAGCTACTCAGGAGGCTGAGGTGGGAGCCTCGCTTGAACCCAGGAGGCAGAGGTTGCTGTGAGCTGGGATCACACCACTGCACCGCTGCACTTCAGCCTGGGTGACAGAGCAAGACTCCATCTCAAAAAAAAAAAAATTATCAATTTGATTGGATTGAAGGATACAAAATATTGTTCCTGGGTGTGTCTGTGAGGGTGTTGGCAAAGGAGATTAACATTTCAGTCAGTGGACTTGGAGAGGCAGACCTACCCTCAATTTGGGTGGGCACCATCCAATCAGCTGCCAGCACAGCTAGAATAAAGCAGACAGAAGGTGGGAGAAGCTGACTTGCTAAATCTTCCAGGCTTCATCTTTCTCCCATGTGGGATGCTTCCTGCCCTCAAATATCAGACTCCAAGTTCTTTGGCTTTTGGACTCTTGGACTTAGACCAGTGGTTTGCCAGGGGCTCTTGGGCCTTTGGCCACAGACTGAAGGCTGCACGGTCGGCTTCCTTAGCTTTGAGGTTTTGGGACTCAGACTGAGCTACTATTGGCTTCCTTTTTTTTTTTTATTTTTTTGAGACGGAATCTTGCTCTGTTGCCCAGGCTGGAGTGCAGTGGCGCAATCTCAGCTCACTGCAAACTCCACCTCCCAGGTTCACGCCATTCTCCTGCCTCAGCCTCCCGAGTAGCTGGGACTACAGGCACCTGCCACCACGCTGGGCTAATTTTTTGTATTTTTAGTAGAGATGGGGTTTCACCGTGTTAGCCAGGATGGTCTCAATCTCCTGACCTCGTGATCCACCTGCCTCGGCCTCCCAAAGTGCTGGGATTACAGGCGTGGGCCACCTCGCCGGGCCTTTTTTTTGAGACTGAGTTTCGCTCCTGTTGCACAGGCTGGAGTGTAGTGGCACTATCTCGGCTCACTGCAACCTCTGCCTCCCAGGTTCAAGCAATTGTCCTGCCTCAGCCTCCCGAGTAGCTGGGATTACAGGCGCATGCCACCATGCCCCACTAATTTTTGTTTATTTTAGTAGAGACAGTGTTTCATCATATTGGTCAGGTTGGTCTTGAAATCCTGACCTCAGGTGATCCGCCCGCCTTGGCCTCCAAAAGTGTTGGGATTGTAGGCATGAGCCACCGTGCCCAGCCCACTATTGGCTTCCTTGCTCCTCGATTTGTAGATGGTCTATCATGGGACCTCACTTTGTGATCATGTGAGTCAATTCTCCTTAATAAACTCTCTTTGGCCAGGTGAGGTGGCTCACACTTGTAATCCCAGCACTTTGGGAGGCCGAGGCAGGCAGATCACAAGGTCAGGAGTTACAGACCAGCCTCACCACCATGGTGAAACCTTGTCTCTACTAAAAAAAAAAAAATACAAAACTTAGCCAGGTATGGTGGGGTGCGCCTGTAATCCCAGTTACTCAGGAGGCTGAGGTAGGAGAATTGCTTGAACATGGGAGGTAGAGGTTGCAGTGAGCCGATATTGCTCCACTGCACTCCAGCCTGGGCAACAGAGCAAGACTCCATCTCAAAAAAAGTTTTAAAAATTAAATAAAATAAAAATAAACTCCCTTTCATATATACATATGTCCTATTAGTTCTGTCCCTCTAGAGAACCCTGACTAATACAGATTTTGGTACCATGTCAGCCGGGCTGGTCTTAAACTCCTGATCTCAAGTGATTCGCCCGCCTTGGCCTCCCAAAGTGCTGGGATTACAGGCATGAGCCACTGTGCCCGGGCTGTGTTGATTTATTTTATTTTATTTTATTTTATTTTTATGTGACGGAGTATCCCTGGAGTGCAGTGGCACGATCTTAGCTCACTGCAACCTCTGCCTTCTGGGATCAAGCAATTCTCCTGCCCCAGCCTCCTGAGTAGCTGGGATTACAGGCGCCCGCCATCATGCCTGGCTAATTTTTGTATTTTTAGCAGAGATGGGGTTTCACCATGTTAGCCAGGCTGGTCTTGAACTCCTGACCTCAAGTGATCCACTCACCTCAGCCTCCCAAACTGCTGGGATTATAGGCATGAGCCACCATGACTGGCCCACACCTAGCTAATTTTATAAATTATTTGTAGAGATATCTTTAGGTCTTGAACTCCTGGCATCAAGGGATCCTCTCACCTTGGCTTCCCATAGTGCTGGGATTACAGGTGTGAGCCATAGCAATGGTCTTTATTATTATTATTATTGTTATTTTGAATTATTGTCTGGCAGCCTCTTGGGCCAGAGTAGACTCAGAGAGACTCCCGATATATATTTTTTAATAATAGCTATCCTAATGGGTGTGAAGTGCCATCTCATTATGGTTTTGATTTGCATTTTCCTAATGATTAGTGATGCTGAGCATCTTTTCATGTGCTTATTGGCCATCTTTGGAGAAATGTCTATACAGGTCCTTTTGCCCATTATTGAACTGGGCTGGGTTTGTGTTGTTGTTGTTGAGTTATGAGTTCCTTATGTATTTTGGATATTAATCCCTTATCAGATATATTATTTACAAATACGTTCTCTGATTCTGTGGATTGTCTTTCCACTCTGTTGATAGTGTCCTTTGATGTACAAGGGTTTTCTTTTTTTTTCTGAGACGGAGTTTCGCTCTTGTCCAGGCTGGAGTGCAATGACGCTATCTCGGCTCACTGCAACCTCTGCCTCCTGGATGCAAGCGATTCTCCTGCCTCAGCCTCCCGAGTAGCTGGGATTACAGGCATGCACCACCATGCCCGGCTAATTTTTTTTTGTATTTTTAGTAGAGACAGGGTTTCACCATATTGTCCAGGTTGGTCCTGACCTTCTGACCTCATGATCTGCCCACCTCGGCCTCCCAAAGTGCTGGGAGCCACCATGCCCGGCCTTTTTTTTTTTTTTTTTTTTTTTTTTGAGACAGAGTCTCACTCTGTTGCCCAGGCTGGAGTGCAGTAGCACGATCTCGGCTCACAGCAACACCGCCTGCCGGTGCAAGCAATTCTCCTGCCTCAGCCTCCCAAGTAGCTGGGATTACAAGCGCCTGACACCAGGCCTGGCTAATTTTTGTATTTTTAGGAGCGACGGGGTTTCACCATGTTGGCTAGGCTGGTCTCCAACCCCTGACCTCAGGTGATCCGCCCACCTCGGCCTCCCAAAGTGCTGGGATTACAGGCGTGAGCCACCGCACCCGGCCGGGTTTTTCATTTTAATTTTAAAATTAATGTTAACATTTTAAAATTTGATGAGGACCAATTTATTTTTTGTTGCTTGTAAACCATTGTTTATATCCAAGAAATCACTGACAAATTCGATGTCATTTTCCCCTGTGTTTTCTCTAAGAGTTTTATAGTTTAAGGTCTTACATTTAGGTCTTTAATCTTTTTTTTTTTTTTTTTTTTTTTTTTTTTCTGAGACGGAGTTTTGCTCTTGTTGCCCAGGCTGGAGTGCAATGGTGCGGTCTCGGCTCACTGCAACCTCCGCCTCCTGGGTTCAAGCAATGCTCCTGCCTCAGCCTCCTGAGTAACTGGGATTACAGGCATACTCCACCACGCCTGGCTAATTTTGTGTTTTTAGTTAGAGAAGGGGTTTCTCCATGTTGGTCAGGCTGGTCTTGAAATCCCGACTTCAGGTGATCCGCCCACCTCGGCCTCTAGGAGTGCTGGGATTACAGGCGTGAGCCACTGCGCCCGGCCTTGAATTAATCTTTTGTGTATGGTATGAGGTATAGAAAAAGTTTGCTAAGGCCTGGTGAAGGTAATTTCAATTTCCTCTGCTTCATAAAATAACATTGCAGGCCGGGCGCGATGGCCACGCCTGTAATCCTAGCACTCCTAGAGGCCGAAGTGGGCGGATCACCAGATGAAGAGATGGAGACCATCCTGGCCAACATGGTGAACCCGTCTCTACCAAAAATGCAAAAATTAGCTGGGCGCGGAGGCGCACGCCTGTAGTCCCAGCCACTCGGGGGGCTGAGGCAGGTCTCCTAAAGTCAGGGACTAGGTCTATTCCATTTGTTGCTATACTGTAACACAGTCGCCAAATAATTTTCTCATACGCGCGCCACCACGCACGTATAATTTTTAAATTCGTTTGTTGGTGGGGCCTTCCTGCTTTGTTGCTTAAGCTGGCCTCCCACACGAGAACACGCAGGGTTATCCCACTTCCGCTTCTATAAGTGCTAGGATACAGGTCTGAATTACCTTGCTAATTAGGTTACCTGCGTTTCATACAAATAACTACGCAGCCTCTAAAAAAGACAACACAGAACCTCTCCTCGGTTACAAACAGCACCACTTACTCCAAACGCGTAATATTTCATCTAACATATAACAGTAAAAAAGGGCGCCGGGACCAACGATCACCAGCTGCCCAAATACCAAAAAATTATGCTTCCGAAATCTCTTGATGTCGATTCCGCACGTAGAGCAATCGAGTTACCCTACGTGTGCCACTCACGACAGAAGCCCTTTTTGCTTTCTCTGTCACCAAAGCAGGGTGGCAGTGTTACCAAATCCATTTTTTGGTAAAGGTGAACACAAAAATCCAAGCAACTCTTTATTTCAACTTCCTGAAGTTGAAGAGCGAATTCCATTTCTTCTGAACTGAAAGGAAGACTTCACAAGGAGAATCTAGAATTTGTCCTTTCGATTTTTTAGTTAGAAGAAAAATGTAGTGAGTTGATATGCAAATATACTCAGGGCTTGCTGGGAATGTGCTGGCGGGCACCGAGGGAGTGGCGGGGAAGAGCGGCTGCGCGAGCGAGGGAGGAACCGCTCCTTCCGGTTGCAGTAAGTGCTGGGTCTCTCTTGTCAACTGCTCACAACAGAAGGCGTCTCATGGCGTTGGAATACCGGCTCTCAGCGGCTGTAGGTATCTGACTGGGGAAGACAAGAATCACAACCTATCCAAATTGAAAATGTGTAACTTGTGCCACCCCTAGCCACCACCTTGGAGCAGCCCAGGCAGGCGTGCAGTGGAAGCACAAGGTCACAAGGTCACGCATAAGCTGATTGTCATGGTGTGTTCATATTGTGGCATGCTATATGCTGCACTTCGAAGGAGTATTAGAATTTTTTTTTTAATCGAGTGAAAAGAGTTGTAGAATAAGGTACAGCATAGCATTAATGTGAAAAATGAAATACTGTACCTCAGATGACTGAAGTAGATCTTTATCAACACAATTTTTTTTTTTTGAGACGGAGTCTCGCTCTGTCGCCCAGGCTGCAGTGCAGTGGCGCGATCTCGGCTCACCGCAAGCTCCACCTCCTGGGTTCACGCCATTCTCCTGCCTCAGCCTCCCAAGTAGCTGGGACTACAGGCCCCCGCCACCATGCCCAGCTAATTTTTTGTATTTTTAGTAGAGACGGGGTTTCACCGTGTTAGCCAGGATGGTCTCGATCTCCTGACTTTGTGATCCGCCCGCCTCGGCCTCCCAGAGTGCTGGGATTATAGGCGTGAGCCATCGTGCCCAGCCTGTTCCCATTTTTTTAATGGATAATGATGGACGGGTGCTGTGGGTCATGCCTGTAATCCCAACATTTTGAGAGCCCAGGAGTTTGAGACCACAATGGGCAACATATAGAGACCTCGTCTCTACCCCAAAATAAAATATTAACTGGGCATCGTGGCATGGGCCCGTGGTCCCAGCTACCCCAAAGGCTGAGGCAGAAGGATTGCTTGAGCCAGGGAAGTCAAGGCTACAGTGAGCCATAATCATGCCACTGCACTCCAGCCTAGGTGACAGATGAAGATCTTGTCTCAAGAAAATAAAAAAAAAAAAACAATATGTGACAATTGTAAAGAAATTGAAACAGCACAGAGATGATATAAAATGTGAAAATGCTTCCTCCAAACTGTGAACAGTTTAGTGTTTATCTTGCCAGACTGCTTTCTATGTATGTACACATCGTATATATATAAAAATAAATGTTTTCAGGCCAGGCATGGTGGCTCATGCCTGTAATCCCAGCACTTTGGGAAGCTGAGGTGGGTGGATCACCTAAGATCAGGAGTTTGAGACCAGCCTGGCCAACATGGTGAAACCCTGTCTGTATTAAAAATACAAAAAATTGGCCAGGTGCGGTGGCTCACGCCTGTAATCCCAGCACTTTGGGAGGCCGAGGTGGGCAGATCACTAGGTCAGAAGATCGAGACCATCCTGGCTAACACGGTGAAACCCCGTCTCTACTAAAAATACAAAAAATTAGCCGGGTGTGGTGGCGGGTGCCTGTAGTCCCAGCTACTTGGGAGGCTGAGGCAGGAGAATGGCGTGAACCCAGGAGGTGGAGCTTGCGGTGAGCCAAGATCGCACCACTGCACTCCAGCCTGGGCGACAGAGTGAGACTCTGTCTCAAAAAAAAAAAAAATTGGCCGAGTGTGGTGGCAGGTGCCTGTAATCCTAGCTACTAGGGAGCTGAGGCAGGAGAATCACTTGAACCTGGGAGGCAGAGGTTGCAGCGAGCCGAGACTGTGCCATTGCACTCCAGCTTGGGCAACAAGAGCGAACTCCGTCTCAAAAAAAATAAATAAATAATAAAATAAAGTAAAATGTTTTCAACACAAAATATAGACTGTTAGGTATTTTACTTTCTTTAATATATTTTAATAATACATGGAGTTCCCTGCTCTTTACAAAGTAGAAGTCACAAGAGAAAGGAGATAAATAAACAGCTCTTACATTGTAATAGGAAGCAGATGTGTTGTATAAACTTGTGAGAAGCCCAGAGATGGTGCTGTCAATTGCTCTTCCTATCATCCACCAGTGTTATCTCTCTCTCTCTCTTTTTTTCTGAGACAGTGTGTTGCTCTGTTGTCCAGGCTGGAATGCAGTGGTGCAATCATAGCTCACTGCAGCCTGGAACTCCTAGGCTCAAGCAGATCCTCCTGCCTGTCAGTCTCCTGAGTGGCTGGGACTACAGGTCCACACCACCATGCTGAGGCTAATTTTTTTTTTTTTTTTTTTAGAGACAGTGTCTCCCTATCTTGCCCAGGCCGGTCAAACTCCTGGGCTCAAGCAGTCCTCCTGCTGCGCCTCCCAAAGTGTTGGGATTACAGGTGTAAAGCCACCACATCTGACCTTATCTCTCTTTTTTTTTTTTCCCAGACAGTCTCACTCTGTTGCCCAGGTTGGAGTGCAGTGGCACGATCTCGGCTCGCTTCAACCTCTACCACCCAGGTTTAAGCGATTCTCATGCCTCAGCCTCCTGAGTAGCTTGGGACTACAGGCACGCGCCACTACACCCGGCTAATTTTTAAAATATTTTTAGTAGGTTTCACCCTGTTGGCCAGGCTGGTCTCAAACTCCTAACCTCAAGTGATCCACCTGCCTCGGCCTCCCAAAATGCTGGGATTACAGGCGTGAGTCACAGTGCCTGGCCTGGCCTTATCTGTTTTTTGTTGTTGTTGTTGTAGTTTTGTTTGAGATGGAGTCTTGCTCCCGTCACGCAGGCTGGAGTACACTGGCTCAATCTCTGCTCACTGCAACCTCCACCTCCCGGGTTCCAGCGATTCTCCTTCCGCAGCCTCCTGAGTAGCTGGGGTTACAGGCGTGCGCCACCATGCCCAGCTAATTTTTGTATTTTTAGTAGAGATAGGGTTTCACTATTTTGGCCAGGATGATCTCTATCTCCTGACCTCGTGATCCTCCTGCCTCAGCCTCCCAAAGTGCTGGGATTACAGGCGTGAGCCAGGGTGTCCAGTCCTTATCTCTTAAAAAAAAAAAAAAAAAAAAAAGAAGAGGCCAGGCGCGGTGGCTCCTGCCTGTAATCCCAGCATTTTGGGAGGCCAAGGCAGGCGGATCACGAGGTCAGGAGATCGAGACCATCCTGGCTAACATGGTGAAACCCCATCTCTACTAAAAATACAAAAAATTAGCCGGGCGCGGTGGCGGGCGCCTGTAGTCCCAGCTACTCGGGAGGCTGAGGCAGGATAATGGCATGAACCCGGGAGGCGGAACTTGCAGTGAGCCGAGATAGCTCCACTGCAGTCCGGCCTGGGTGAAACAGCGAGACTCCGTCTCAAAAAAAAAAAAAAAAGAAAAGAAAATTCATCTACTTGGGAAGCTGAGGTGGAGGAGGATCGCTTGAACACAGGAGTTTGAGGCTGTAGTGAACTATGATTGTGTCACTGCACTCTAGCCCTGGTGACAGAGTGAGACCCTGTATCATTTAACAATCGCCATAATTTCACCGTTCTTCCAACACCTTCCCATTGTATACTGAATATAATCTCAAGTCCCCATCATAGTCTAGGCTAAAAGGTCCAGACTATAACAAACCCCTGCCCACCTCTCCAAACTCATTGTCTTTCCCGGTTACCAAAGCTCCAGCCACCTTGGCCATCTTGGTCCTTGAGTAAGTGTTTTCCTTACTGAAGACCATGGCTCAGGCCATCAGGCAGCTAGATAAGTCTGGCTTATTCCAGTATTCTCTTCTATCACCCTTTTGTGCAGTTGCTAATGGTCTGTTTCCCACTCTAGGTTGCAAACTTTCTAAGGACAGAGATCATCCATCTTAGCCACCAGTTATGTACTCAGCACGTAGCAAAAGGCTTGTCACACAATGAGACTCAAACACTTGTCAAATGAACGTATATACATTCAACCTGGGTCTTAAAAAAGATGTATAGGCATTCAACAACAAAAAGTGGTATGCCGGACCCTAAAAAGAATGGTGAGCAGTGGCAAGGAAATAAGGCTAGGAATACAGCTTAGAGCCCAATGTTCATGAGGACTTGAATCTGAGAATTTGGATTGGGTGGCAGTGTAGAGGGTGGACTGGGAACGTGGTAGGATGAGGATTAGGAAGATATAAAGACAGGGCAGGATGCCGCACCAATCTGGGCACCTCTTCCTAATTTCTGCTGGCAGATACTGTGGCTCACTCTGGCCTGTCACAGCTCTTTATACAATTTTTGGTGTGTTTGTGGGTTCTTCTCCATCTTACTGTGAACCTTACAGATGCTGGAATTGGGTCTTACTTGCACGCCTAACATTCCAGCATACAGTAAAAAATAACAGCTGTTCTCTTTTTTTTTTTTTTTTTTTTGAGACAGAGTCTCGCTCTGTCGCCCAGGCTGGAGTGCAGTGGCGCGATCTCGGCTCACTGCAACCTCCGCCCCTCCAGGTTTAAGCAGTTCTCTGCCTCAGCCTCCGGAGTAGCTGCGATTACAGGCGCATGCCACCACGCCCGGCTAATTTTTTGTATTTTTAGTAGAGACGGGGTTTCACCATCTTGGCCAGACTGGTCTTGAACTCCTGACCTCGTGATCCACCCTCCTCGGCCTCCCAAAGTGCTGGGATTACAGGCGTGAGCCACATAACAGCAGTTCTCACCAAGCATTTGACAGCCGAAAAACTGAAAGCATTAGAGAATGCTACAGACAGGCTTTGGCTTAGTAGTGAGTTCTGAGTTCAAGCTGAGGCTCTGCACTTATTAGCTAGAGCTTTGCTTAATCTCTCACAGGTCTCCTCTAAATGATTAAATGGCGTAACGGAGGTAAGCGGATTAGCACAATTCCCGGCAAACAGTAAGCACTCAATTGTTACTACTGAATTGCCAGTTCACAGGCACAACCAACCGATCTCTCTCATCTCCTGGTTCCTCTGTTGCCAACTTCCTCGTTGAGGTCCAACAGGATACCTGTGGGGTAATGTGTCCCAGATGATATCCCAGTCCTGACACCAAGACAAAGGCACCAACCAAAAATGGCGACCTCAAAGCCATCCGAGGGCGTCAATTACCCGTCATGCTACCGATAGATAAATAAGCAGCGTCGGGAAGAAAAGTTAGTGAAGGATTCTTAACACCGGGTTGGAATACGCAGAGCTCGCTCATGCTGCCACTCAACCACAAGCAGTTAAAAGCGCAAGCTGCAGGGTGTAGCTACACACAGCTCAATATCGCCACCACGTGTCGGAGGGCAGTCTGCGCCTGCGCAAGCGAGGCGCGCGCCCGCCGGCCGGAAGAGCCGCGCGTTTCCGGGTTGGAGGCGGGGAGCGGTGCCGGAAGTAGTCGGGGAGGGCCGCGCAGTCGGACCGGCTGCTGAGACGAACGCTTCACTGGGGCAGTCTCCGCATATCATGGGGAGATAGACGCTGCTGCCTGTGAGTCTTGGGCCCTGGCAGTTGAGGAACAAGAGCGGGAGGAGGGAGTCAGGACCCAGACCTACAGTGGGTCAGTGTTCGAAGGACCAGGTTGTGGACGAGACGGGGCTGTGAGGATTCAGGCTCTTGGGAAGGGACTGACTGAGAGGATCAGGCTCGGAGAAGACGCGGCTGTGGGGACCCGGGCTCCAAGACGGGACTTAGGGAACGGGGACGGATGCGAGTTCTCCGGCATCTGAGAGAAAGTGGTCTGAGAGGAGCAGGATTATGAGGACCCGCATTCCTACGAGGAAAGGGTCAGAAAGGAACGGGGCGTGAAGACACAGGCTCCGGAGAGGTAAAAGTGGAGCGGTGAGGACTTGGGCTCCTAAGAGGCAGAAGCGGGACAGTGAAGACCCGGGCTCCTAAGGATTCAGAAACGGGGCAGCGAAGACTTAGGTTCCTGAGGGGCAGAAGCAGACAGAGAAAACTTGAGTTTGGAAGGGAACAGAAGCGGGCAGTGAAGACTGGGGCTTCTTTGGGCACGGGATCCGGGCTTTGAGACTCCGAGTTCCTGAGTCTCGGAACAGGGCTGTGAGTACCCAAGCTCCTAAAAGCCTTGGATCTAAGGGACCATGGATATGAGATCAGCCTACAAAGTAAAGGGAAAGGGTTTGGAAAAGATTTAGTGATCCATTTTTTCACAGTATTCCCTGAACCCAGAGAGATAAAGGACGTATTCAGGGGAAGACAACTTCTCCTTCGCACTGCCTACTTGGCTCTTGGCAAGCTTTTCTTGTGTCAGATACTCAATCTAGGAAGCCCACATGCAAACATCTTCATTTTCTGCTTCATTCTTGGGAATCAGATGTGAAGTTGAAAACAGTTGGAACTCAGTTATGTACTTGATAAGTGCTTTAAATCCCATTCCACTCAACCCTGAATGAGCGCAGATCTCTGCATCTCAAATAAAAGAATGTCAGTGATGGAAGAGTCCCAAAAGATCATCTTTTAAAAACTCCTATTTTACATTTAAGAAGGCTAAGGTTCAAAGAGGCTTAGGATTACAGTGAGGCAATGGTTAGTTAGATCATAATTTTAATACAGTACCCTTCTGTGCGTAGCAAATGAGATGCTTGGTTCATGTTCCTTAAATGCTTCTAGAATCTTTGCTTTATCTTCAAACTCAGGAGGGAATTTTTTTTTTTTTTTTTTTTTTTGAGACGGGTTCTCTCTCTGTCGCCCAGGCTGAAGTGCAGTGGCTCAGTCTTGGCCCCGTGCACCTCCAACCTCCTAGGCTCAAGCAGCCTTCCCACCTATACCTCCTGAGTAGCTGGAACTACGGGCGTGTGCCACCACGCCCTGCTAATTTTTAAATTTTTTGTAGAAACAGGGTCCCACTATATTGCCCAGGCTGGTCTCAAACTCCTAAGCTCAAGTGATCCTCCCACCTTGGCCTCCCAAAGTGCTGGGATTACAGGCATGAGTCACCTCGCCCCCCTTGCAGTTTTTGTTTTTGTTTTGTTTTGTTTTGTTTTTTTGAGACAGAGTCACCCAGGCTGGAGTGCAGTGGCATGATCTCGGCTCACTGCAATCTCTGCTTCCCCGGTTCAAACGATTCTCCTGCCTCAGCCTCTCAAGTAGCTGGAATTACAGGTGTGTGCCACAATGCCCGGCTAATTTTTGTATTTTTAGTAGAGACAGGTTTTTGCCATGTTGGCCAGGCTGTGTTTCGAACTCCTGACCTCAAGTGATCCGCCCGCCTCAGCCTCCCGAAGTGCTGGGATTATAGACATGAGCCACTGCGCCCGGCCCAGTTTTTATTTCCAGTAAAAACTGGAAATTTTTACAGTTTCTGATAATTTGAGTGTTGTTACTGTATTGACATTAATACAGTAAATGTCACTTAATAGTAAGGAAACCTTTATTTTTATTTTTGTGTTTTTGAGACAGGGTCTTGTTCTGTTGCCAATATTGGAGTGCAGTGGCATAATCATAGCTCACTGCAACCTATATTCTTGGGCTCAAGCACTCCTCCTGCCTCAGCCTCCTGGGTAGCTGGGACTACAGGTATGAGCCACTACACCCAGCTAATTTTTAAGTTTTTTTGTAGAGACAGTGTTTGGCTGTGTTGCCTAGGCTGCTGTTGAATTCTTGGCCTCAAATGATTCTCCCGCCTTGGCCTCCCAAAATGTTCTTATAGGCATGAGCCACTGCACCTGGCTGGAACCTTTAAATAAAGCTCAGTGTTATTTATTTATTTAATAAGCTGTTTGGAAAGTCATAAATAAGTGTGTCCTGTATTTTTAGTGCAAACATTTACTAGGGATGGCTGCTTTTGGATAAGGATGGTGGGGAGACTTGCACCAGTCACTTCCTTCAATATTAATATCTTTTTCTGAAACCTACTCATACTAACCAGGCACAGCTTATGCACTATCGAGTATTCTATGATTTAATTATCACAGCCCCACAAGTTAGTTATTGTCAGTCCCGTTGTACAGATAATGAAATAGGTTTAGAGAGGTTACTTTGCCTGAAATCACACAGTGACCCAACCCCAGTTACATGTGCCTCTAAAACTTTTTTCTACTCTTCTAAGTGGATTCCTCTCAGTTTGTCCACCAGCAAAATAGAAGTAATCGTTATACAAAACATATAATTGAATGAAAGCATCCCCTCCTTCTTAAGGCGCCTTTAAATGTCAAGGACTATAACATATTAGGGTACTTATGTATTGTGGCATTTGAGAACTAAATTCTGTTTTCACAGAAGCATAGATTATTCAAGATAGAAAAATGGGAACTTTGTAGAGCTTTTCCTTGCAATGTAGAAAGACATTTAATTTTAGATTTGGGAGGCCAAGAAAGACTAATTTGGACTGGGCATGATGGCTCACGCCTGTAATCCCAGCACTTTGGGAGGCCAAGGCAGGCGGGTCACCTGAGATCAGGAGTTCGAGACCAGCCTGGCCAACATGGCAAAACCCCGTCTCTACTAAAAATACAAAAATTAGCTGGGCATGGTGGCACGTGCCTGTAGTCCCAGCTACTCTGGAGGCTGAGGTGGGAGAGAATCACTTGAATCCTGGAGGTGGAGGTTCAATGAGCCGAGATTGTGTCACTGTACTCCAGCCTGGACAACAGAATGAGACTCTGTCTAAAAAAAAAAAAAAAAAAAAAAGTAATTTGGAAAACAAGGGCTTAAATTTGATTAATTTTCCAGTTAATTATATCATGAACTAGATGTTTAGGGGAATTGGGCTTAGTTAAAACTACTATTTTTTCCCCAGGGTTAGCCTGTACTATTTGCAAGCACCTATTATATATAAATGATCAAAACTAACTTATACCAACTTATAAGGGAAAGCATACCCATGCCCATGTCACCACTTCAAAGTACTTGATGGTTTAATTAATGATAATTTATTCCTGAGTTAACATCCTTACCTATACTTGCAAAATGTACTTTATTTCATTTGTGGCTCTAGCGTTGACTTATTATAATAGGACTTCAAAATACCCGATCAGAAAATCATTGCATTATAATTAGAGCCGATAGGAACAAAGGACAAAAGGACATATTACCTTTTTTTTTTTTTTTTTTTTTTTTTTTTGTGAGACGGAGTTTCGCTCTTTCACTCTTGTTACCCAGGCTGGAGAGCAGTGGTGCGATCTTGGCTCACTCCAACTTTCACCTCCCGGGTTCAAGCGATTCTCCTGCCTCAGCCTCCCATGTAGCTGGGATTACAGGCATGCGCCACCATGCCTGGCTAATTTTTGTATTTTTAGTAGAGACGGGTTTCACCATGTTGGCCAGGCTTGTCTCGAACTCCTGACCTCAGATGATCTGCCTGCCTCGGCCTCCCAGAAGGTGGGAGGTAGAAGTTGCAGTGAGCCGAGATCACACCACTGCACTCCAGCCTGGGCAACAGAGCAAGATTCTGTCTTAAAAAATTAAAATAGGCCAGCCGGGCGTGGTGGCTCACGCCGGTAATCCCAGCACTTTGGGAGGCTGAGGTGGGCGGATCACGAGGTCAGGAGATCGAGACCACGGTGAAACCCCGTCTCTACTAACAATACAAAAAAAATTAGCTGGGCACGGGCGCCTATAGTCACAGCTACTTGGGAGGCTGAGGCAGGAGAATGGCGTGAACCCGGGAGGCGGAGCTTGCAGTGAGCAGAGATTGTGCCACTGCACTGCAGCCCGGGCGACAGAGCAAGGCTCTGTCTCAAAAAAAAGAAAAAAAAAAAAATAGGCCAGGTGAGGTGGCTCATGCCTGTAATCCTAGCACTTTGGGAGGCTGATGTGGGCAGATCACCTGAGGTCAGGAGTTCGAGACCAGCCTGGCCAACATGGTAAAACCCCGTCTCTACTAAAAATATAAAAATCAGCTGGACATAGTGGCGTGTGCTTATAATCCTGGCTACCTGGGAGGCTAAGGCAGGACAATCGCTGGAACCCGGGAAGCAGAGGCTGCAGTGAGCCGATATTGCGCCACTCCAGCCTGGGTGATAGAGTGAGACTCTGTCTCAAAAAAAAAAAAAAAAATTAAAATAGGCCGGGCGCGGTGGCTTATGCCTGTAATCCCAGCACTTTGGGAGGCCGAGGTGGGCAGATCACCTGAGGTTGGGAGTTCGAGACCAGCCTGACCAACATGGAGAAACCCCATCTCTACTAAAAATACAAAATTAGCTGGGCGTGGTGACGCATGCCTGTAATCCCAGCTACTCGGGAGGCTGAGGCAGGAGAATCCTTTGAACCTGAGAGGCGGAGGTTGTGGTGAACTGAGATTGCCCCTTTGCACTCCAGCCTGGGTGACAAGAGTGAGACTCTGTCTCAAAAAATAAAATAAAATAAAATAAAATAAAATACAAAAATTAGCTGAATGTGGTGGCAGACACCTGTAATCGCAGCTACTCAGGAGGCTGAGGCAGGAGAATCACTTGAACCCAGGAGGCGGAGGTTGCAGTAAGCCGAGATTGTGCCACTGCACTCCAGCCTGAGCGACAGAGCGAGACTCCATCTCCAAAAAAATAATAATAATAATTAAACAAAAAATAGGAATGGGGTCTCACTGCATTACCCAGGCTGGTCTTAAACTCCTATCAGCAAGTGATCCTCCTGCATCTGCCTCCCGAAGTGCTGGGATTGTAGGCATGAACCTTGACACCTGGCGAAGACATACTACTTTTGATTGGGATTCTTTATGGAAAGCCCTAAAATATTTTGTAGGCACTATATCAGCAATGTTTACAGGCTGCACTGTGAAACAGGTGTGTTGGAGGCAGACAGACTTAGAAATTTCTATGTATGGACTTAATTTAAGTCAGACAGGGAGGGTAAAGAGAGCAAAAATAAAAAAAAAGAAAATCTTTTTTCTGGAGACGGAGTCTTGCTCTGTCGCCCAGGCTGGAGTGCAGTGGTGTGATCTCGGCTCACTGCAACCTCCGCCTCACGGGTTCAAGCACTTCTACCTCAGCCTCCCGAGTAGCTGGGACTATAAGCACGCGCCACAATGCCCGGCTATTTTTTGTATTTTTAGTAGAGACAGGGTTTCACCATATTGGTCAGGCTGGTCTTGAACTCCTGACCTCGTGATCCGCCTGCCTCGGCCTCCCAAAGTTCTAGGATTACAGGCGTGAGCCACTGTGCCTGGCCTTTACACTGATTTTTAATGCTGAAAGGGACTTTAGAATTTGCCTGGTCTGGCCAGAGGCGGAGGTTGCAGTGAACCAAGATCGTGCCACTGCGCTCGAGCCTGGGTGACAGAGCAAAACTCTGTCTCGAAAAAGAGAAAAAGAAAAAAAGAATTTGCCTGGGCCAACTCCTAATTACAGATGTGGAAACTGACCGAAGATGGCATCCAGCCCTCTTGATTTGGGTTTTCCACAGTAACTCTCATCAGCCTCCTGCTGACCACTTGTTGTTACCATTTTTTTCCAATCCACCATTCTTCTGTTAATCTCTGAAGTCATACAGAACACTTATATGGTGCCAGCACACATGGATATGTGTGTTGGGTTAGCAGCAGGATGAGTGAAACACTGGTATTTTTTGAGAGATGGGGTCTTGCTTTATTTTCCAGGCTGGAGCATGGTGGCTAGCCACAGGCCTATCACAATGTACTACAGCCTCGCACTCCTAGGCTCAAGCCATTCCGTCACCTCAGACCCCATAGTAGCTGGGAGTATACGTGTGCTCCACTGCATTGAGCAGTATGTTGATTTTTTTTTTTTTTTTCCCTGAGACAGGGTCTTGCTTTGTCACCCACGCTGGAGTGCAGTGGTGCCATCACATCTCACTACTGCATCAACCTCCTGGGCTCAAGTGATCCTCCCGCCTTAACCTCCCAAGTAGCTGGGACCACAGCTGCATGCCACCACGCCTGGCAAATTTTTTGATTTTTTTTTTTTTTATTTGTAGTGACCAGATCTCACTATGTTGCCCAGGCTGGTCTCAAACCTAGGTTCAAGTGATCCTCCCGCTCAGCCTGCCAAACTGCTAGAATTATAGGTGTGAGCCACCAAGCCCACCCTGTACTTCATTATTAACTTAATTTTTTCAGATGAGAAAATTGAGGCATAAAGAGATTATGTAACTTGCTCAATACAGCTGAAAAGTGGCACAGTTGGTACTTAAACCCAGATACTGCTACCATGGTTCATATCCTTGACCACTGTACTATACACTATACTACCTTTTGTTGTTGTTAGAGACAGGATCTTTTTGTGTTGCCCAGGCTGGTCTCCAACTCCTAACCTCAAACAGTCCTCCCATGTTGTCCTCCCAAAGTTCTGGGATTACAGACATGGGGTCCCACATGTGGCCTATACTGCCTTTTTGATAAGTCAAAAGCAGCTGGAGCCTCAACTAACCAATCCTAATTGCACACTGGAAAAAAATCTTGCATTTCTATTGCTCTCGAGTCTCACAGACTGCAAATAATTGATCCTTTTTAGCTTATTTAGGCTGGGAAATATGAGCTCATTTAGATACATTTAGAAGCCAGAGAGGAAAGAAACAGCCAGGTAGAAAAACCAGTCATTAAGTGAAGTCATGCACCACAGTATAGGGCTTTTATGCCATCAGGCCAGTCCTCTTGATTCCAGTATTTTGCTTAAATAATAAATTACTAAACATTTCAGAGGTAAAAAAAGGTTTTGAAGGCTACCTTTTCTTCTGTTCCCCTTTCTCTTCACCTTTGTTTTGTTTAAAAAAAAAAACAAAAAACAGTTAATGGAATAGATGCACAGAGAATACCAGGGTCTTACAACTATTGCCAAGGTCTGCTTAATTCCTACCCTATGAAAACTTAGACCCTCTCAATACAATAATAGGGTTGCAGCTAGACTTCTGTTTGAAGTACAAGGTTGTTAAAGGGAAGCAATTAGGGCTTGTCATCCTCAGCCAGTCAACCACAGTTTAAAAGGAGGGAGGATAGGCCGGTGCAGTGGCTCATACCTGTAATCCCAGCACTTTGGGAGGCCGAGGTGGGCAGATCATGAGTTCAGGAGATTGAGACCATCCTGGCTAACACGGTGAAACCCCATGTCTACTAAAAATACAAAAAATTAGCCGGGTGTGGTGGCAGGCGCCTGTAGACCCAGCTACTCAGGAGGCTGAGACAGGAGAATGGTGTGAGCCCAGGAGGTGGAGCTGGCAGTGAGCCAAGATTGCGCCACTGCACTGTAGCCTGGGCGACACAGTGAGACTCCATCTCAAAAAAAAAAAAAAAAAAAAAAAAGGAGGGAGGATAGATGTGGTTTTATTTATTTATTTATTTATTCGAGACGGAGTCTTGCTCTGTCGCCCGGGCTGGAGTGCAGTGGCACGATCTCGGCTCACTGCAAGCTCCACCTCCCGGGTTCGTGCTATTCTCCTGCTTCAGCCTCCCGAGTAGCTGGGACTACAGGCACCCACCACCATGCCTGTCTAATTTTTTGTATTTTTTTTTTAGTAGAGGTGAGGTTTCACCCTGTTAGCCAGGATGGTCTCGATCCTGACCTCGTGATCCGCCTGCCTCAGCCTCCCAAAGTGCTGGGATTACAGGCATGAGCCACCATGCCTGGCCTACTTATTTATTTTTTAGATGGAGTTTTGCTCTTGTTGCCCAGGCTGGAGTGCAATGGCGTGATCTCAGCTCACTGCAACCTCCACCTCCCGGGTTCAAACAATTCTCCTGCCTCAGCTTCCCGAGTAGCTGGGATTACAGGAATACCCCACCATGCCCGGCTAATTTTGTATTTTTAGTAGAAATGGGTTTTCTGCATGTTGGTCGGGCTGGTCTCAAACTCCCGACCTCAGGTGATCTGCCCACCTCGGCCTCCCAAAGTGTTGGGATTACAGGCGTAAGCCACTGCACCTTGCCTAGATGGGTTTATTTAAATTGAACTCTAACCCATACAATCGTGTTTTGATAGAATTACTAAATATTTTCAACAACCGATCACTGGGGGATGGACTTTCCATATTTACTTTGTGAATCATAGCACACAATTTCTACATAGTAGGTAATAGTAAGGGTTAATTATTATTGTTCTCTCAAACTGTCCCACAGTTAATGCCTGTTTTTTGTGGGGTTTTTTTTTTTTTTTGAGATGGAGTCTCATTCTGTCGCCCAAGCTGGAGTGCAGTGGTGTGATCTCGGCCCACTGCAACCCCTGCCTCCCGAGTTCAAGCAATTGTCCTGCCTCAGCCTCCTAAATAGCTGAGATTACAGGCAAGCGCCACCACGCCTGGCTAATTTTTTTGTATTTTTAGTAGAGACGGAGTTTTACCATGTTGGTCAGGATGGTCTCGAACTCCTGAAGCAGGTGATCCACCTGCTTCAGCCTCCCAAAGTGTGGAGATTACAGGCATGAGCCACTGTGCCCGGCCAGTTAATGCCTGTTTTTGTTTTTGATTTTTATTTATTTTTTATTTATTTGTTTGAGACAGTCTCACTCTGTCATCCAGGCTGGGTTGCAGTGGCGCAATCTCGGCTAACTGCAACCTCCACCTCCTGGGTTCAAGTGATTCTCCTGCCTCAGCCTCCCGAATAGCTGGGATTACAGGCACGCGCCACCACACCTGGCTAATTTTTTTTTTTTTTTTTTTTTTTTGAGATGGAGTTTCGCTTTCATTGCCCAGGCTGGAGTGCGATGGCACAATCTCGGCTCACCGGAACTTCCGCCTCCCGGATTCTAGCGATTCTCCTGCCTCAGCCTCCCGAGTAGCTGGGATTACAGGCATGCACCACCATGCCCAGCTAATTTTTGTATTTTTAGTAGAGACAGGGTTTCACCATGTTGGTCAGGCTGGTTTAGAACTCCCAACCTTAGATGATCTGCCCACCTCGGCCTCCCAAAGTGCTGGGATTACAGGTGTGAGCCAACATACCCGGCTAATTTTTGTATTTTTAGTAGAGACGGGGTTTCACCATGTTAGCCAAACTGGTCTCGAACTCCTGACCTCAAGTGATCTGCCCGCCTCAGCCTCCCAAAGTGCTGGGATTACAGGCATGAGCCACTGCACCTGGCCCTGTTTTACTTTTTAAAATTTATTTTCGGTTGGGTACAGTGTCTCATGCCTATAATCCCAGCACTTTGGGAGGCTGAGGCGGGTGGATCACCTGAGGTCGGGAATTCAAGACCAGCCTGGCCAACATGACGAAATGCCATCTCTACTAAAAAATGCAAAAATTAGCCCAACATGGTGGCACGTGCCTGTAATCCCAGCTACTCTGGAGGCTGAGGCAGTAGAATCGCTTGAACCCGGGAGGCAGAGGTTACAGTGAGCCAAGATTGGGCTCCTGTACTCTGGCCTGGGCAACAGAGTGAGATTCTGTCTCAAAAAAAAAAAAAAAAAAAAAAAAAAGTAGGCCGGGCTTGGAGGTGCATGCCCTGTAATCCCAGCACTTTGGGAGGCCGAGGCAGGTGGATCACCTGAGGTCAGGAGTTCGCGACCAGTCTAACGTGGTGAAACCCCGTCTGTACTAAATAAAAAAAACAATAGCTGGGCATGTATACCTGTAATCCGAGCTACTTGGGAGGCTGAGACAGGAGAATTGCTTGTACCTGGCAGGCGGAGGTTGCAGTGAGCTGAAATCGCTCTATTGCACTCCAGCTTGGGCAACAAAGCGGAACTCCACCAAAAAAATACATATTTTTTAAAATTTATATACAATAAAATTATTATGGGGTACAGTCATAACTCATAGAATATGACAAATATATACTGTCATGTAAGCACTACAACACTCAAGATACAGAACAATTTCACCCCCAACCTCCACAGATTTAATCATGCTGCTCCTTTGTAGTCAAACGCTCCTCTGCCCCAGACTCCTTAACAACCACTGATCTGTTTTCCATCCCTTTAACTTTTTTTTTCCAGAGTGGCCTATAAATGGAATTATACAGCCATTTGAGCCTTGCCTTTTTCACTTAGTATGATACATTTGAGATTCATCTGTGTTGTTGCATGTGTCAGTAGTCTTTTTGTTGTTGTTGTTATTGTTGAGACAGAGTCTTACTCTGCTGCCCAGGCTGGAGTGCAATGGTGTGATCTCTGCACACTGCAACCTCCGCCTCCCGGGTTGAAGCAATTCTCCTGCCTCAGCCTCCCGAGTAGATGCAATGGCGTAATCTTGGCTCACTGCAACCTCCACCTCCCAGGTTCAAGCGATTCTCCTGCCTCAGCCTCCCGAGTAGCTGGGATTACAGGCACATGCCACCATGCCAGGCTAATTTTTGTATTTTTAGTAGAGAGAGGGTTTCACCATGCTGGCCAGGCTGGTCTCAAACTCCTGACCTCAGGTGATCCACCTGCCTTGGCCTCCCAAATTGCTGGGATTGCAGATGTGAGCCACTGTACCTGGCCTTTCCTTTCTATTTCTGAGTATTCCATTGAATGGATATACCATAATTTGTTTATTCACCATTTGAAGGACATGTGGATTGTTTTTGGTTTTTGGTAGTTGTGAATGATGTTGCTATAAATATTTATGAACAGATTTTTGTGTGAATGTAAGTTTTCATTTCTCTACAGTAAGTACCTAGGAGTGGGATTGCTGAGTCATATAAGCATACATTTAACTTTAGAAGAAACTACCAAACTGTCTTCAAGAAAAACTATACCATTTTACATTCACACCAGCAATGTATGAGGGTTTCAGTTCCTTTGTATCCTCTCCAGTACTTGTTTTTGTTTTTAAATTTTAGCTATTTTATATAGGTATATCATGTTTTTTAAAATTTGCATTTTCCTGGTGACAAATGATATTGAGCATCTTTTCATGTGCCTATTTGCCATTTGTTTATCTTTGATGAAGGGTCTGCTCAGATCTTTTGCCCTTTAAAATAAATAAATAGAGTCAGGGTCTCATTATGTTACCTAGCCTTGTCTCAAACTCCTTAGCTTAAGCAGTCCTGCTTGGCCTCCCAAAGTACTGGGATTACATGCATGAGCCATCATGCCCAGTCTGCCCATTTTCTTTTTTTTTTTGGAGAGACGGAGTCTTGTTCTGTTGCCCAGGCTGGAGTACAGTGGTGCAATCTCAGCTCACTGTAACCTCCGCCTCCCGGGTTTCAGTGATTCTCCTGCCTCAGCTTCCCAAGTAGCTAGGACTATAGGTGTGCGCCAACACACCCAGCTAGTTTTTGTATTTTTTAGTAGAGACGGGGCTTCACTATATGTTGGCCAGGCTGGTCTCAAACTCCTGACCTCAGGTGATCTGCCTGCCTCGGCCTCCCAAAGGGCTGGGATTGCAGGCGTGAGCCACCATGCCCGGCCGAGTCTGCCCATTTTCTAAATTGGGTTGTTATTTTCTTATTGTTGAATTTTGAAAAAAAAAATTTTTTCCTCCCTCACAAGCCTTTGCACTGAAATTTCTTTATATGTGCTGGATACAAGTCATTTGTTGGATATGTGATTTATACATATTTTCTCCTAATCTATGACATATCTTTTTTTTTTTTTTTTTTTGGAGACGGAGTCTCACTCTATCACCCAGGATGGAGTGCAGTGGCACGGTCTCGGCTCACTGCAACCTCCACCTCCCGGGTTCAAGTAATTCTCTGCCTCAGCCTCCCAAGTAGCTGGGATTATAGGCACCCACCACTATGCCCTGCTAATTTTTTTGTGTTTTTAGTAGAGACAGGGTTTCACCATCTTGGCCAGGTTGGTCTGGAACTCCTGACCTTGTGATCTGCCCACGTCGGCCTCCCAAAGTTCTGGGATTACAGGTGTGAGCCACCATGCCTGGCCCAACTTATTGTCTTTTGCAGAGCAGAAGTTTTACATTTTGATTAAGTCCACTTTATCAATTCTTTTCTTTTGTGGATTGTGCTTTTAATATTGTATCTAAGAACTCTGACTAACCCGAAGTCATGAAGGTTTTCTCCTGTTTTCTTCAAGAAGTTGTATATTTTTACATTAGGTATATGATCAGTTTTGAATTTTTTTTTTTTTTTTTTTTTGATACAGCGTCTCGCTCTGTCACCTAGGCTGGAGTGCAGTGGCGTGATCTCGGCTCACTGCAACCTCCGCCTCCCGGGTTCAAGCGATTCTCCTGCCTCAGCCTCGAGTAGCTTAGATTACAGGCGCACGCCACCACGCCTAGCTAATTTTTATATTTTTAGTAGAGACGGGTTTCACCATGTTGGTCAGGCTGGTCTCGAACTCCTGACCTCATGATCTGCCCGCCTCGGCCTCCAAAGTGCTGAGATTACAGGTGTGAGCCACTGTACCTGGCCCTGAACTTATTTTTGTATAAATGTGAGATAGGCTGGGCATGGAGGCTTGTGCCTATAATCCCAGCACTTTGGGAGGCTGAGGCAGGAGGATCGCTTGAGCCCAAGAGTTTGAGAGCAGCCTGGGCAACATGGTGAGACTTTCCCTCTACAAAAAATAAAAAATATAAAATGAGCTGGGCATGGTGGTGCATGCCTGTAGTTCCAGCTTCTGAGGAAGCTGAGGTGGGAGGATAGCTTGAGTCCAGCTGGTTGAGGCTGTAGTGAGCTATGATTGCACCACTGCACTCCAGCCTGGGCCACAAAGTAAGACCCATCTCTAAAAAATAAACAGGTTAGAGTTGGGTGTGGTGCCTTGCGCATATAACCCCAGCTATTTGGGAAGCTGAGGGGAGAAGACTGATAGAGGCAGAGTTCAGGGCCATCCTGGGCAACATAGCAAGACACCGTGTCTAAAAAAAAATAGAAAAATTAGCCAGGTGTGGTTTGCACTTGTAGCCCCAGCTACTCAAGAGGCTGACGCAAGATTATTGCTTGAGCCTAGGATTTTGGGGGTGCAGTGAGCTGTGATTTCACCACTGCACTCCAGCCTGGGCAACAGCAAGACCTATCTCTGCAAACAAACAAACAAAAAACCCAAGGCCTGTTGCAGTGGCTCACGCCTGTAATCCCAGCACTATGGGAGGCCGAGGTGGGTGGATCAGTTGAGGCTGGGAGTTCGAGACCAGCCTGGCCAACATGGGAAAACTCTATCTCTACTAATAATACAAAAAAATTAGCCAGGCATGGTGGTACGTGCCTGTAATCCCACATGCTCAGGCTGAGGCAGGAAAATTGCTTGAACCCGGGATGCCAAGGTTGCAGTGAGCCAAAATCATGGCCACTGTATTCCAGCCTGGGTGACAGAGTGAAACTGTGTCTCAAAAACAAAAAACAGGAAGAAAAGGGTGAGTATGATATATTTCTTCAGAGAAAAAAATTCAAATAGTAGTTTATCTTAATTTTTTCCATAGGTAACATATGCACATAATACAGGATTTAGGGTGTACAGTGAAAAATAAGATGCTCTTGGTCCCATAGGCCACCCAGATACCACCATTCCCCCACCTCCCTCTGTTATCAGTTTCTTATGTATCTTGCCAGGAATAATTTATGAATTTACAACTGTATGTGTGTTTTATTCATTTATTTATTTGAGATGGAGTCTTGCTCTGTTGCCCCAGCTAGAGTGCAGTGGCGCAATCTTGGCTCATTGCAACCTCTGCCTCTCCATTCAAGCGATTCTCCTGCCTCAGCCTCCCAAATAGCTGGGATTACAGGCGCCCGCCAACGCGCCTGCTTAATTTTGTATTACTAGTAGAGAGGGGGTTTCTCCATGTTGGTCAGGCTGGTCTCGAACTCCCAACCTCAGGTGATCCGCCTGCCTTGGCCTCCCAAATTGCCGGGATTGTAGGTGTGAACCACCGCATCCGGCAATACATGTGTTTTAATAAACGATAACAAAGTATTCTCCCATTCTATACTTTGCTTTCATTCATTGAGCAATTTCTCTTGGAGACCATTTCGTGAGCCTCCTCATTTGTTTTTTTTTAAAGAAGTCTTTATTTAAATCATTCACATTTCACACAAATCACTGATTTAAAGTGTATAATTCTGTGGGGTTTTTTTTTAAATATAATCAGGGTTGGCAACCATCACCACAATGTAATTTTAGATCATTTTTTTATCCCGTAAAAGAAACCGTATACCCATTAGCAGCCAGTCTCTATTCCTCTCCTACATGCCCTGGCCATAGGCAACAACTAATCTACTTTCTGTCTATGGGTTTGCCTATTCTGGACATTTCATATAAATCATACAATATGTGTTTTTTTTGTGACCAGCTTTTTAGGGTTTTTTTTGAGACAGAGTCTTGCTCTGTCACCCAGGCTGGAGTGCAGTGGCGCAATCTCGGCTCACTGCAACCTCCACCTCCTAGGTTCAAGCCATTCTCATGCTTTGGCCTCCCAAGGGATTACAGGCGCCCCGCGACCCACCCCCCGCACCATGTCTGGCTAATTTTTGCATTTTTTTAGTAGAGATGGGGTTTCACCATATTGACCAGGCTGGTCTCGAGCTCAGGTTTTCCTTTCTGTAGGATAAATATCTAGTAGTACAGTGTTTTTCCTGGGAAGCTGGAGGGGTGTTTGATTTATTGTTCTTAGTTGTAGTATAATTTACATACAGTAAAATGCACAGATCTTGAATGCTCAATGGGAGGAGTTCGACAGTTGTATAAGCCTATGTATTACCACCCACTCAAATGTGTTACAGTTTTAAAATCTTACCATATCAAGAAATAGTTTAGAACCTAAGGGTAGTGTTAGTCTGGCACCAGGGGGTGTCTGGTTATCATCTGCTTTTGTTTCGTTTAGTTTTTATAGGAAGAAATAGTTTGCTTAGTCAGAATTATTTAAAATTCAAAAGTATTGTTTGCTTTTCAGCAAGGTCAGTGACAGCAGTAAATTTTTGTCGAGTTTCTTAGGGAGAAACTGATTTTTCCCCTTCTCCAGAGGTTCCACTTACTTCTTTTTTAGGGTGTTTTTTTTTTTTTTTTTTTTTTTTTGAGGGAGTGCAGTGGCGCGATCTCGGCTCACTGCAAGCTCTGCCTCCTGGGTTCACGCCATTCTCCTGTCTCAGCCTCCCGAGTAGCTGGGACTACAGGTGCCCGCCACCACGCCCAGCTAATTTTTTGTATTTTTAGTAGAGACAAGGTTTCACCGTGTTAGCCAGGATGGTCTCGATCTCCTGACCTTGTGATCCGCCCGCCTCGGCCTCCCAAAGTGCTGGGATTACAAGCATGAGCCACTGCGCCCGGCCTCTTTTTTTTTTTTTTTTTTCTTTGAGACGGAGTCTCACTCTGTTACCCAGGCTGGAGTGCAGTGGCCTTATTTCAGCTCACTGCAACCTCTGTCTCCCAGGTTCAAGTGATTCTTGTGTGTCAGCCTCCTGAGTAGCTCGGATTACAGGCGCATGCCACCACGCCCAACTAATTTTTATATTTTTAGTAGAGATGGGGGTTTCACCATGTTGGCCAGGCTGGTCTCGAACCCCTGACCTCAAGTGATCCACGCACATTGGTCTCCCACAGTGCTGGGATTATAGGCATGAGCCACTGCACCCAGCCTCCACTTATTTCATTAAAGTGACTGCTGTTGGAGCTATTCCTTAAGGTTTTTTCCTAATTTCATCCAACTTTACTGGAAACAACAAAAAAAAGAAAAAAAAATCCTAATTTGATATGTGAATATTCATATTTGGTACTATGTAGATAGGCCATACTTTTTGTCTCCAGATCTTTAAAAAAAAATTTTTTTTTTTGAGATGGAGTTTCGCCCTTGTCGCCCAAGCTAGAGTTGCAATGGTGCGATCTCGGCTCACTGCAACCTCCTCCTCCCAGGTTCAAGTGATTCTCCTGCCTCAGCCTCCCAAGTAGCTGGGATTACAGGCACCTGCCACCCCACCTGACTAATTTTTTGTATTTTTAGTAGAGACGGGGTTTCACCATGTTGGCCAGGCCGGTCTCGAACTCCTGGTCTCAGGTGATCTGCCTGCCTCGGTCTCCCAAAGTGCTGAGATTACAAGCATGAGCCACATCACCCGTCCTAAAAAAGTTTTTCATTATTTATTTGCTTTTTTTTTTTTTTTTGAGACAGAGTTTCACTCTTGTTGCACGGGCTGGAGTGCAGTGGCATGATCTCGGCCCACTGCAACCTCCACCTCCTGAGTTCAAGCAATTCTCCTGCCTCAGCCTCCCAAGTAGCTGGGACTACAGGTGCCTGCCACCAAGTCTGGCTAATTTTTTGTATTTTTAGTAGAGATGGGGTTTCATCATGTTGGCCAGGCTGGTCTCGAACTCCTGACCTCAGGTGATCCACCTGCCTTGGCCTCCTAAAGTGCTGGGATTACAGGCGTGAGCCACTGTGCCCAGCCCTAAAAAAAATTTAGGCTGAGGCTGGGCGCGGTGGCTCATACCTGTAATCCCAGCACCATGGGAGGCCCAAGGCGGGTGGATCACGAGGTCAGGAGTTTGAGACTAGCCTGACTAACATGGTGAAATCCCACCTCTACTAAAAATACAAAAATCTGCCGGGCATGGTGGTGTGCGCCTGTAATCCCAGCTACCCAGGAAGTTGAGGCAGGAATTGCTTGAACCCACAAGGCAGAGGTTGCAGTGAGCTGCGATCACACCGCTGCACTCCAGCCTGGGGGACACAGTGAGACTCCGTCTCAAAAAAAAAGATGGGGCTGAGTGTGGTGGCCCAAGCCTATAATTCCAGCACTCTGGTAGGCTGAGGCAGGAGAATTACTTGAGGCCAGGAGTTTGAGACCAGCCTAGGCAGCATAGCAAGATCCCATCTCTACCAAAAAAAAAAAATTAGCTGGGGCCGGGCGCGGTGGCTCACGCCTGTAATCCCAGCACTTTGGGAGGCCGAGGCAGGCAGATCATGAGGTCACGAGATCGAGACCATCCTGGCTAACACGGTGAAACCCCATCTCTACTAAAAATACAAAAAATTAGCTGGGCGTGGTGGTGGGCGCCTGTAGTCCCAGCTACTCGGGAGGCTGAGACAGGAGAATGGCGTGAACCCAGGAGGCGGAGCTTGCAGTGAGCCGAGATAGTGCCACTGCAGTCCGACCTGGGCGAAAGAGCGAGACTCCGTCTCAAAAAAAAAAAAAAAAAAATTAGCTGGGTGCAGTGGTGTGCACATGTAGTCCTAGCTACTTAAGAGGTTGAGACAGGAGGATTGCTTGAGTCCACGAGTTTGAGTCTGCAGTGAACCGTGATTACACCACTACACTCTAGCCTGTCCTACAAAATGAGACCTTGTCTCAAAAAAAAGAGAGAAAGGGATAGTGTCTCACTATGTTTCCCAGACTGACCTGAAAGTCCTGGGCTCAAACAGTACTCCTACCTCAGCCTCCTGAGTAGCTGGGATTATGGGTGCGCACCACCACACCCAGATATGTCTCCAGATGTTATAACAAATTCTTACTCAACAATCTCTGTTATAAAAAGTCTCCACTTATTTTGTGCAATACTCAGTATTATTTGGGAAGTCCCTTGAAGGTTGTGGGAATGTTTTTGAGAGATATAGTATGTTCAGTGTGAGGCTAGAGTGATGAGGATACAGTTTGATGATCCTTAATGAGGCTTTTGCATAGAACTTGCTTTGGGAAAATAGTTTGCTTTTATAATATTAGAACAGCTATTACCATGTTAAGAAAGGTTTCTATCCTGACTCTTCTATTGGTAATGTTTGTGGGTAGGGGAGAAGGAGGCCACATATGGTTAAAACAAACAAGTGATCCTAATACTCTGCTGTCCCCATCAGCTGGTTCTTGGCCAGCAAGTCAGCCTAGTTTATCTTGGTTTTTTAACCAGTACATACTTAGTTGCCTTTATTAAGAGTAAACCAGGAGAACATGATTTCTTCTTCTTATTATGATTTATTTATTATTATTATTATTATTTTGAGACAGAATCTCGCTCTGTTGCCCAGGCTGGAGTGCAGTGGCCTGATCTCGGCTCACTGCAACCTCTGCCTCCTGAGTTCAAGTGATTCTCCTGCCTCAGCCTCCCAAGTAGCTGGGATTACAGGCACGTGCCACCATGCCTGGCTAGTTTTTGTATTTTTAATAACGACTGGGTTTCACTATGTCGGCCATGCTGGTCTCAAACTCCTGACCTCAAGTGATCTGCCTGCCTTGGCCTCCCAAAGTGCTGGGATTACAGGCATGAGCCACTGGGCCAGGCCAGATTTCTCATATTAGAAAGTCAGACAGTGTGGTGAGGAGGAACTCAGGACTAGGGACAAGAGTAGGATAGATACAGTAGACATTTATATTGCCAACTTTTACCAAGTTCTGAAAGCCATTGATATAATTCCTGCAGGCTCATATCCCACAATTTTGCCCAATAAAATATTCTATATGCTGTTAGTTTATCCCTAACAGCAGACATTCATTTTATAAGAAGGTGGTCTATATGTGCCATAATCATCATTAATTAATTTTCAAAGTTGCTTATGAAAGAGATGGAGATGTTTGTCTTGGCTCCCACTAAGGAAAAGGAGATATATTTCTCCACATCCAGTTTGCTTGGATCCTGGTTGGTGAAGATGTACCAGGCCATGCAACTAAAATGGTTCCATGGCAAGGATGGTGCTTGATGCCAGTTGTTCATTTACAGGTAGCTTTTGAAAATGGCTGCCTCTCATTTCACCGGGCTCACAGCTGTTGCTGATGTAATTAAAGATCTAGACACTCAGATAGCTGTAAGTAAGTTTGAGGCTACTGTGAGCAGAACTTGGTGAATGTGCTTCTGATCGTGATGACACCCAAGCTGACGTCCACAGAGTCAACCTCATGACTCTAAGATTCAGGAGTCTCAGCTGCTCCAGACTAGGGTCTCTGCATGTACTTAGATTGCTAACACTCAGAGAAAAATTGCTCTTGATAAAGAGGAGTTTACTTTTAACAAATGCTAAAAGTTATGTTTATTGGGCATAGCCCTGACATAGACTTAAGCATGTTTGAAATGCCAGAATGAACTACTCTGTATTCTTAAGCTTTGTGACTGATTTTTTTCAAGGATGTGATTGTGCTATGACTTATTTGAATTTAACATTATTTGATACTTTAAAAATAATGCATGTAGTACTTAACTAAGTATTTTTACAAAGTTCTCAAAAATGTCTTGCTTATTCTAGTTTATTTATTTATTTATTTATTTATTTTTTATTATTATTTGAGATGGAGTTTCGTCAACCTCTGCATCCTGAGTTCAAGCAATTCTTCTGCCTTAGCCTCCCAAGTAGCTGGGATTACAGGAGTGTGTCACCACGCCCAGCTAATTTTGTGTTTTTAGTAGAGTTGGGGTTTCTCCATGTTGGTCAGGCTGGTCTCAAACTCCTGACCTCAGGTGATCCACCCACCTCAGCCTCCCAAAGTGCTGGGATTACAGGCATGAGCCACTGTGCCCAGCCTCTAGTTTATTTTTATTTCATTTTATTTTTAGATAGTGTCTCACTCTGTCAACTAGGCTGGAATGCAGTAGTGGTGTGATCATGGCTTATTGCAGCCTCAACTTCTTGGGCTCAGGCAATCCTCCTGCCTTAGCCTCCTGAGTAGCTAGGACCACATGCTACCATGTCCAGCTAAGTGTTTTTTGTGTTTTTTTTTTTTTTTGTGGGGCGGTGGGGGCAAGTCTCACTCTGTTGCCCAGGCTGGAGTACAGTAGCGTGATCTCGGCTCACTGCAAGCTCTGTCTCCCGTGTTCAAGTGATTCTCCTGCCTCAATCTCCCCAGTAGCTGGGAGGGATTATAGGTGTGTGCCACCACGCCTAGCCAATTTTTTTGTATTTTTAGTAGAGATGGGGTTTCAACATGTTGGTCAGGCTCCTCTCGAACTCCTGACCTCAGGTGATCTACCCGCCTTGGCCTTCCAAAGTGCTGGGATTACAGACCTGAGCCACCACACCCAGCCCCAGCTAAATTTTTACAGAGATAGGGCTTCCCCATGTTCCCCAGGCTGGTCTTGAACTCCTGTCTCAAGTGGTCCTTCCACTTCAGGCACCCAACATGCTGGGATTACAGACATGAGCTACTGCACCCAGCCCTAGTTTATTTTTGTACATAAGATTCTTCATTTCATTTACTTGCTTCCTTGTTTAAATTTTGTGGACTATTTCACTTAACATTTGGAAATGAGATGGTTTCTAAATATCAGGTGAGAGTAATAAACATTCTTCATTCCCTCAATTTTTAACCTGTGGGTATTAAATGGTCACCATTCCATATATACTGAAGAACGCTCAAAGTCTGACAGACCTCATTTTACTTACCTTTTTTTTTTTTTTTTTTTTTTTGGTAGAGACTAGGTCTCGCTATGTTGCCCAAGCTGGTCTTGAACTACTGGGCTCAAGTGATCCTACCACCTGGGCCTCCCAAAGTGCTGGGATTACAGTTGTGAGCCATTGCACCAGGCCTCTTTTTACTCTCAAGATTCATCCTTTATTACAGGTTCTTCTAGAGCTAATTCTTGTGCTTTTCTTCTCCAGTTAATTGGCCTTGGTCCTCACAGCTCCAAAAAGAAACAGGATCTCGATAAGCTCTATGAGCTGAAGTCCAAAGCTCGGCAGATTATGAACCAGTTTGGCCCCTCAGCCCTAATCAACCTCTCCAATTTCTCATCCATAAAACCGGAACCAGCCAGCACCCCTCCACAAGGCTCCATGGCCAATAGTACTACAGTGGTAAAGATACCAGGCACTCCTGGGACAGGAGGTCGTCTTAGCCCTGAAAACAATCAGGTATCATCCTCTTACTCTTTCTTCTCTGTAGCCACCTCTTACCTATTATATCAATCTGTAATACTTTAAGAGATGTCCATCTCAGATGCTGCTTTTTTCTCTTAGCCGAAAAGGTCTTTTCCCTCTTTTGGATTTCTAACTTTTTTTGTTTGTTTTAATATAAGTAGAGAGTTTATTTGGGCCAAATTTGAGGACTCCCAACTCAGGAGACACAGATTCAAGTTGTCCTGAATATATACTCCTCTGGGAGCATTCTTTAGCAAATTATCATGTACAATGTTTATTTATTACTGTATTGTATGTGGTTGTGTGTATACATATATACATCCATCCATCCATCTGTACACACTAACACAATACCTTGCCTATGAAAGGTGTTTTTTCCCTTTCATTTTGATAAGTGCTTTATATACATGTTAACCATGTAGTTGTTAAATAAAATAATAAATTGATTCATTATTCCTATGATAAAAGTACTCTTGCTTCTAGTCATTCCATCTTCTAGTTCATCCAATTGCTGCCATTATTAATTTTCTGCAGTGATTCTAAAATCTGCTCCATTCTTTCTACCCATAATTCTGATTCTGCCCTCCAGAGCCACAAGAAATAAGTATAATCCCTTTGACTTGTTTTTTGTAGGCTGTGTAGAATGGATGAGTTGGCCCAGTATTTCAAGGGAATGAGTGGAGGGACTTGCAAAGATTAATGAGAGCGGGTTGGGCAGTCAGGATATCAACCTATGTTGAATATGGAGTCTGTTGTAGAAGACAGAATTTAAAATTGTATAGGTAGGGCAGAACATAGTAGACCTGTACTAGTCAATTTCCATTGGAACTTTTAGGCAATATACAATCTTTGCAGATATTTAATAAAGGAGTAAAAGTAACATAATAAAAATAGTGTGTCCTATGGAGGATTAACTTGGCAGTAAGGGGACAGGATGGGTAGAAAAGGGGGTTAGACTGGGTGGATGACCAATTCTAAGATTTTTGCAATAAATCAAGACATGGAGTGAAGGCTCGAATTAGGTGATAATGATAGAATGAAGAAGAATGGATAGATATGAGACATCATTAACAAATATTTATTCTTTTTTTTTTTAGAGAAAGGGTTTTGCTCTGTTGCCTGGGCTAGAGTGCAATGGTATAATCATAGCTCACTGTAGCCTCAGATTTCTGGGTTCGGCCGGGCATGGTGGCTCAAGCCTGTAATCCCAGCACTTTGGGAGGCCAAGGTGGGCGATCACGAGGTCAGATGAAGACCATCCCGGCTAACACGGTGAAACCCCGCCTCTACTAAAAATACAAAAACATTAGCCAGGCGTGGTGGCAGGCGCCTGTAGTCCCAGCTACTCGGGAGGCTGAGGCAGGAGAATGGCGTGAACCCAGGAGGTGGAGCTTGCAGTGAGCAGAGATTGCGCCACTGCACTCCAGCCTGGGCGACAGAGCAAGACTCTGTCGCAAAAAAAAAATTATTTTCTTGGGTGTGTGCGGTAGCTCATGCCTGTAATTCCAGCACTTTGGGAGGCCAAGGCAGGCGATAACCCAAGGTCAAGAGTTCGAGACCAGCCTGGCCAATATGCTGAAACCCCATCTCTACCAAAATTACAAAAATCAGCCTGGCATGGTGGTGCATGCCTGTAGTCCCAGCTACTCAGGAGGCTGAGGCAGAAGAATCACCTGAACCCGGGAGGCAGAGGTTGCAGTGAGCCGAGATTACACCACTGCACTCCAGCCTGGGTGACAGAACGAGATTCCGTCTCAAAAAAAAAAAAAATGTTTTTTTCTTTTTTCTTTATTTCAAAAGTTATATGTGTTCATCACAGAAACTTCAGAAATACACAAAGAATAAATAGCCCATAATTCTAATGCCACCACCCTAAAATAGCTATGGTTAGCATTTTAGTGTATGTCTTTTGGTGTTTTTCTTTTTTTCCTCTGTCTGTCTCTCTCTCTTTTTTTTTTTTTTGAGACAGAGTCTCGCTCTGTCACCCAGGATGGAGTGCAGTGGCATAATCTTGGCTCACTGCAACCTCCTCCTCCCAATTCAAGCTATTCTCCTGCCTCAGCCTCCCTAATAGTTGGGATTATAGGCACCCACCACCACGCCCAGCTAATTTTTGTATTTTTAGTAGAGACGGGGTTTCGCCATGTTGGTCAGGCTGGTCTCAAACTCCTGACCTCAGGTTATCCACCCGCCTCAGCCTCCCAAAGTGCTAGGATTACAGGCGTGAGCCACCGTACCCGGCTTTTTTTTTTTTTTTTTTTTTCAGTGGAATTTTACTAGAAGGTTTAGAGCAGGAAAGAAAGGAAAGTACACTTGGAAGAGACTCAAATGGGCACTGAGGAGGTCAAGTGCCTAACTTTTTCTTTTTTCTTAATTTATTTTTTATATATTTTTTAGATTTTTTTTTTTTTTTGAGATGGAGTCTCACTCTGTTGCCCAAGCTGGAGTGCAGTGGCGCGATCTCATCTCACTGCAAGCTCTGCCTCCCGGGTTCACGCCATTCTCCTGCCTCAGCCTCCCAAGTAGCTGGGACTACAGGTGCCCACCACCACGCCTGGCTAATTTTTTTTTTTTGCATTTTTAGTAGAGACAGGGTTTCACCGTGTTAGCCAGGATGGTCTCAATCTTCTGACCTCGTGATCTGCTCACCTCGGTCTCCCAAAGTACTGGGATTACAGGCGTGAGCCACTGCACCCGGCCATTTTGTAGATTTTTTTTAAAAATAGAGATGCAGTCTCGCCATGTTGCCCAGGCTGGTCTTTGAACTCCTGGGCTCAGGCAGTCCTCCCACCTCGGCCTTCCAAAGTGGTGGGATTACAGGCGTGAGCCACTGTGCCAGGCCCTTTTTTTTTGTTTGTTTTTTAAGACATGAGGTCTTCCTGTGTTCCCCAGGCTGGAGTGTAGTGGCACAATCATAGCTCACTGCAGTCTCTAACTCCTGGCCTCAAGTGATCCTCCTGCCTCAGCCTCCTGAGTAGCTGGGACTACAGGCACAGATCACTGTGCCTGGCTTTCTTTTGATTACTTTTTAATGGCACACGTATGTAACATGACATTTCCTTTATGAAGGCTGCCCTCAGGGAGCTTTTAGCCTATTAAGTCAGAAACAGGGAAGTATGTAAATATGCACAATGATAAAGGGTACACAGGATACAGTAGAGGCCAAAGGAGGAAGTAAGTGGTTACCTTTACTGGGATGGGCTAGGAAAAGCATCAGAAAGAGGCACCATGAGCTAAGCAAGAAGGAAGAAGAGAGGAAGAGCATGTACAGCACTTTGGGAGGCTGAGGCGGAAGAATAACTTGAGGCCAGGAGTTCAAGAGCAGGCTGCACAACATAGCGAGATCGTGTCTCTCAAAAAAAAAAAAAAAAAAAAATTAGCCAGGTATGGTGGCACGTGCCTATGGTCCCAGCTAGCTGGGAAGCTTAGGTGGGAGAGCTTGGCAGTCAAGGCTGCAGTGAGCCCTGCCACTGCACTCCAGTGGGCAATAGAGCAAGACCCTGTCTCAAAAACAAAACAAAACAAAAAAACAAACGTCTAAAGGCAAGGGGCATGGTACAATTTGTGGTGGTCAGAGAATTGCAAATTTCTTCATGTGGAGAGGCACAGTGAGAAAAAGACATGAGGTTGAAATATACTGCCTGACAGCTGGATGCTGGCCTGTCTTCAAACTGCTCTTTCCACCTTTCCCTAAGTTACTTCTGTCTTGAGAGTGTAGTCTTACAGCAGCATAGTCAGGTAGGCCAGACTGTGAACTCATTGGAAAGTGGAAACTAAAACCAACAATTTGACAGCCTTTCTTCATTACAGGGTAATGATTTGTTTCATTTCCTTAATACCTTGTTGAAAAGTCTTCTTCCAATTAACTTTAGGTATTGACCAAGAAGAAATTACAGGACTTAGTAAGAGAAGTGGATCCTAATGAGCAGTTGGATGAAGATGTGGAGGAGGTAAGGTGGGGTTGGGTACCCCAGAAACTGGTCCCTGAGAACCGGTATAGCATAGTGGTTAAGAGCACAAACAGGCCAGATGCAGTGGCTCATGCCTTTTGAGAGACCAAAGCAGGAGGATTGCTGGAGCCCAGAGGTTCAAGACCAGCCTAGGCCATATAATGAGACCTTGTCTCTGCAAAAAATTAAAAAATTAGCTGAGTGCCGGGTGTGGTGGCTCACTCCTGTAATCCCAGCACTTTGGGAGGCCGAGGTGGGCGGATCACAAGGTCAGGAGATCAAGACCATCCTGGCTAACACAGTGAAACCCCGTCTCTACTAAAAATACAAAAAAAAAAAATTAGCCGGGCATGGTGGCGGGCGCCTGTAGTCCCAGCTACTCGGGAGGCTGAGGCAGGAGAATGATGTGAACCCAGGAGGCGGAGTGCAGTGAGCCGAGACCATGCCACTGCACTCCAGCCTAGGCGACAGAGCAAGACTCCGTCTCAAAAAAAAAAAAAAGAAAAAAAATTAGCTGAGCGTGGTGGTGTGTACCTGTAGTTCCAGCTACTAGGGAGGTTGAAGTGTTCTTAAACCCAGAAGGCCGAGGTTGCAGTAAGCCAAGATTGTACCACTGCAATAAATAAATAAAATAAGAGCACAGACAAATCTGAATTTGCTTAATACCCAATAACTGCTGCTACTTCTGCCTGTTAAAAAAGGCATAGTCTGTTGCTCATAGGCAATCACTTTCAACAATTTTAGCTGTTTCTGTAACATTCTTCTATATTTCTAAGTAATATACTTAAAAAGATACTCTTTGACCCATTAATTTTATAATATTCTTTTTTTTTAGAGACGGAGTTTCGCTGTTGATGCCCAGGCTGGAGCGCAATGGGGCGATCTTGGCTCACCACAACCTCCGCCTCCTGGGTTCAAGCGATTCTCCTGCCTCGGCCTCCCGAGTAGCTGGGATTATAGGCATGCGCCATGACACCTGGCTAATTTTTGTATTTTTAGTAGAGATGGGGTTTCTCCATGTCAGTCAAGCTGGTCTCGAACTCCTGACCTCAGGTGATCCACCTGCCTCGGCCTCCCAAAGTGCTGGGATTACAGGTGTGAGTCACCGTGCCTGGCCAATTTTATAAGATTCTGTTGATTCCCTATTATGGTAGATGAGAATTTTTTACACCACTCACATGTGTGCCATATAACTTTTATTTATTTATTTATTTATTTATTTTTTGAGACAGTCTTGCTCTGTTGCCCAGGCTGGAGTATAGTGGCAGGATCTCAGCTTACCGCAACCTCTGCCTCCCGGGGGTTCAAGTGATTCTCCTGCCTCAGCCTCCCAAGTAGCTGGGATTATAGGCATGTGCCACCACACCTGGCTAATTTTTGTATTTTTAGTAGAGATGGGGTTTTGCCATGTTGGCCAGGCTGGTCTCGGACTCCTGACCTCAGGCGATTCACCCACCTCGGCCTCCCAAAGTGCTGGGATTACAGGCATGAGCTATCACGCCTGCTGGCCCATATAACTTTCCTTACTGTTTTTCTTTTTTTTGAGACAGAATCTTGCTCAGCCGCCCAGGCTGGAGTGCAGTGGTGCGATATCGGCTCACTGCAAACTCCATCTCCCAGGTTCAAGTGATTCTTCCACCTCAGCCTCCCGAGTAGCTGGGATTACAGGTGCACGCCACCATACCTGACTAATTTCGTATTTTTAGTAGTAACAAAGTTTTACCATGTTGGCCAGGCTGGTCTCAAACTTCTGACCTCAAGTGATCCGTCCACCTCGGCCTCCCAAAGTGCTGGGATTATAGGTCTGAGCCACTATGCCCGACCCTCGCTATTCATTCTTAAAGAATCACTCACTGAAAAGCTGATTTGAAGCATAATTGATGGATTTGGCCCAGTTAAATATGGGTAAATGTTTAACAACTAGCTCTTTGGAGAAAAATGCCCGATTTGCAGTGCTTTATTATTTCTGTGGTGTAACTATTTCTACCAACATGACATCACTAAATACAAACTTGGGAAAAGAGGTACACAGTTGGCTTTTATGAGCTGGTCTTGGTTCACTCTAGCAGACCACAAGACTTTACTTCAGAGTAATTTGTCCACAAGTCAACCTTCCTAATGGAAGATTCCCTAAATGTCAGTATCTGTAAGTCTTTTCTCTGGAATCATTAAATATCTCCAGAGAAAATTCCAGTCTCCTATCTTGAGGATTTATCCCTTAGCTTCTTTTTTTTTTTTTTTTTTTTGAGACGGAGTCTCGCTCTGTTGACCAGGCTGGAGTGCAGTGGCATGATCTTGGCTCACTGCAACCTCCGCCTCCCGGGTTCAAGTGATTCTCCTGCATCAGCCTCCTGAGAAGCTGGGACTACAGGCACACGCCACCACACCTGGCTAATTTTTGTAATTTTAGTAGAGACAGGGTTTCACCATATTGGTCAAGCTGGTCTCGAACTCCTGACCTCAGGTCATCCACCCACTTTGGCCTCCCAAAGTGCTGGGATTACAGGCATGAGCCACTGCACCTGGCAATATGTTTTTTTAACTGTTATTTTAATGGGATTAGGGAGGGACAGGAGGTTATTTTTAGAGTTGATCTGCTGTTTAATCAGAAATCTTTCTATAAGATGGTGTCCATTTGGTTCCCATAGTAAAGATGACAATGAGTTAATGGTCCACCAGAACAAGGAATTTTGTATCTATGGTTGTAATTTTAGTTTGTTTTTGTTTGTCAGCAGAAGCTGTCATGGGGACTATATTGACTGATAAAAATCTCAGTTTTTTCATGTGTGTGCATATATATATATATATTTATTTATTTATTTTTGAGGCAAGGTGTCTGTCACCCAGGCTGGAGTGCCGTGCCATGATCACAGCTCACTGCAGTCTCGACTAACTGGACTCAAGCAGGCCTCCCACTTCAGCCTCCCAAGTGGCTGGGACTACAAGTGCATGCCACCAAGCCCAGCTAATTTCTGTATTTTTTGTAGAGACAGGGTTTTGCCATCCATGTTGCCCAGGCTAGTCTCGAACTCCAGAGCTCAATCAAACCATCTGCCTTGGTCTCCCGAAGTGCTGGGATTATAGGAGTGAGCCACTGCTCCTGGCCTCGTAGATTTTTATCTTCAGAATTCTCATCCTTCTCTTCACACAGTCCAATAATAATTGATAATGATGTGGAAAGAACTCAAGATTTAGACTCAGAACCCTTGAAGTGGCATCCTGGTTCCTCTGCTTGCTTGCTTTTTTTTTTTTTTGTCTCGCCCTGTCACCCAGGCTGGAGTGCAGTGGTTCAATCTCGGCTCACTGCAACCTCTGCTGCCCAGGCTTAAGCGATTCTCCTGCCTCAACCTCCAGAGTAGCTGGGATTACAGATGCCTGCCACCATGCCCAGCTAATTTTGTATTTTTAGTAGAGACAGGGTTTTACCATATTGGTCAGGCTGGTCTCAAATTCCTGACTTCAGTTGATCCACCTGTCTTGGCCTTCCAGAGTGCTGGGATTATAGGCATGAGCCACTGTGCCCGGCCCTTAGAGACTGGGTTTCACCATGTTGGTCAGGCTGGTCTCAAACTCCTGACCTCAAATGATCTGCCCACCTCAGCCTCCCAAAGTTCTGGGATTACAGGTGTGAGCCACCATGCCTGGCCTCTATTTATTTGTTATTATTTTTTTAATTATTGGTTTTTTTTTTTGAGACAGAGTCTCACTCTCGCCAGGCTGGAGTACAGTGGCACGATCTCGGCTCACTGCAACCTCTGCCTCCCAGGTTCAAGTAATTCTCCTGCCCCAGCCTCCCAAGTAGCTGGGACTACAGGCACGTGCCACCACGCCCAGCTAATTTTTGTATTTTTAGTAGAGACAGGGTTTCACCATGTTGGCCAGGATGGTTTCAATCTCTTGACATCGTGATTCGCCTGCCTCAGCCTCCCAAAGTGCTGGGATTACAGGCGTGAGCCACCACGCCTGGCCTATTTATTTTTAAATACAGATGGGGCTCTTGCAATATTGTTGGGCTGGTCTCGAACTTCTGACCTCAAGTGATCCTCCCAACTCGGCTTCCCAAAGTGCTGAGATTATAGGCATGAGGCATTGTACCTGACCTGCTTTCTACTTACATGGCCATGAACAAATTAGTCTCTCTGAGTCTGTGAAATCCTCTATGGAATGAATAAAATCCATGTCCCATTTTCTTCACAGGATTATTGTAAGGACTAAGTGAGATAATGGAAACAAAAGTGCTTTTAAGATACTGTGAGTGAGGAATTGAAATGATTCACTTTTATTTTCCCACTAATAAATAAAGATATGGAGGGTAGGGATTGGGATAGTTGATCACTGCTGGGTAGAAAGTATATGCTCAGAAAGGTGTGAGTTGCACTCAACCTGGGTAACATTTCTTTTGTCCTTCTCATTCCTCTTCCCCACCTTAGCCCAAATGCTGATTCCATCCTTCTACTAGAATGCCTGACTAAATATGCAATCCAAGCTGAAAGCAGTTGTCCCAGCAACAGGAGCCTACCCTGCCAATGTCGTGCTGACTCTTCCCACTTTACCTTCCCCAGATGCTGCTGCAGATTGCTGATGATTTTATCGAGAGTGTGGTGACAGCAGCCTGTCAGCTTGCGCGGCATCGCAAGTCCAGCACCCTGGAGGTGAAAGATGTCCAGCTGCATTTAGGTATGTGGTCTTGTTTCTCCCTGAAGTATATATTCAACTACTTCTTCAGGACTGCCAGGGAAAGTGTAGTCAGAGGAACCTTCATGCCAGAACCAGACTTTTGGGCACTGGGATTTATGTATTAATTCAATAACAGCACCAAATAGAAAAGAGAAATCCATCTGTGGTAGGGAGAATGAGCCCAGGCATGGGTTTGAAACCAGATTCTGCCACTTTCCAGTTGTATCAGCCTATTTTTCCTACCTAGTATTTCTTAGAGTCTGTTTCCTCATTTGTAAAGTGAGGATCATAATATCCTCCTTACAGAATAATTGTGAGAATTATAGACCATGTCTGTAAAGTGACTGGCACAGGGCCTGCACGAAGTAGGATCTAGTAAATGTAGGTACTGTTATGTCTTCACCATTCAAATAAAACTGTTCTTCAATGTTCCCTTAGAGTTTTAGCCTATTTATGCATTTTTCCCAAGTTTATAATCGTAATATACATACAATTTTATATTCTCCTTTTCTACTTAACAGACACTAAATTTGAGTTTGAGTTTTCTGGGAGATACTCAGCTAACAGTGATGACCATAATCACTTGGAAATGAATAAGCAGCCCTCTGCATTGGATACAATGTGATTAAAAGAAAGAGATCAGTCTATAACTGTGTTATATATATGTATATATATGTATATATTTATGTGTGTGTATACATATTTATATATAATTTTTATATATATTTATATATAATTTTATATATATTTGTATATACTTTATGTATAATACTTTATATATAAAAATATATATGTATATTTTTTGATCGAGTCTCACTGTCACCCAGGTTAGAGTGCAGTGATGCCATCTCGGCAACCTCTACCTCCTGGGTTCAAGCGATTCTCCTGCCTCAGCCTCCTAAGTAGCTGGGACTACAGGCCTGCACCACCACACCTGGCTAATTTTTGTATTTTCAGTAGAGATGGGGTTTCATCATGTTGGTCAGCCTGGTCTCGTACTCCTGGCCTCTGTTGATCCACCTGCCTTGGCCTCCCAAAGTGCTGGGATTACAGTCATGAGCCACCATGCCCAGCCCAGTCTATAACTATAGAGACAGGCCAAATGAATGAGATTCAGTGCAGATCAGCCCATGACTAATTATTGAAAGACTTTCTTCACAGTGTCAAGAAGCTGTTGCCTTGGGGAGGCATTGGTAGTCTAGGTAAAGTAAATAACACATTTCGGGTAATGTTGCTGGTATCTAGAGAAAAGGACAGATATTTTGGTTATCCACTAATGTGTAGCAGACCACCCCAAAAACAGTGGTTTAGGACAATAACAGTTGTTGATTTTATTCATGAATCTGGGGGTTGACTGGGCTCAGCTAGTTTTACTAAGTCAGGCAGTGGCTGGGCCTGAGATTGTCTTGAAGGAAGGCATACTAGTTTCCTAGGGCTACCTTAACAAAATACCATAAACTTGGCAGCTTAAAACAACAAAAAATTTTCTCTCACAGTTCTGCAGGCCAGAAACCTGAAATCTAAGTGTCAGCAGGGTCATCCTTCCTCTGCTGCCCCTAGGGAAGAATCTATTCTTGCCTCCTTCTAGCCTTTGCTGGTGGCCGGCAATCCTTGGTGTTCTGTGGCTTGTAGCTACAGAAATCCAGGCTTTGCCACGGTCTTTACGTGGCCTTTTCCCTCTGTGTCTCTGTCTCTGTGTCTCTTCTTTTCTTCTCATAGGACACCAGTCATATTGGATTAAGGGCTAACCCTACTCCAATATGATCTCATTTTAACCAATTTCATCTGCAACATCCCTATTTCCAAATAGGATCATATTCTGGAGGTACTTAAGGTTAAGACCGCAACATATCTTTTTTAGGGACACATTTAAATAACCCATAACGGAAGCCTTCATATCTTCCGTGTCTGATGCCTGGTCTAAGAACACTGAAAAAGCTGGGATTCTGCAGGCGTCTCCCTCCGTCCCTCCCAACCCTCCCATTCCGCTTCACATTTCCCAATCCTACCCTTCCCATCTTCCCCACCCACTGTCTCTCTATATGGTCTCATCCTTTAGCAGTCCCAGGATAGCTAGACTTCTTATGTGGCAGCTAGGCAGCTAAAGGCTCCCAGAACTAACATCCCATGAGCACCTGGCAGAAAACTTCATGGCCTTTTCTAACACAGTCTTCAGCATCACTCCTGGTGAATTCTATTCTTTGAGACAGTCAGAAACCTGTCCAGGTTCGGTTCGGGGGGAGGGAACACAGACTCCACCTCTTTTTTTTTTTTTTTTTTTTTTGAGACAGTCTCACTCTGTCGCCCAGGCTGGAGTGCAGTGGCGCAATCTTGGCTCACTGCAACCTCCGTCTCCCAGGTTCAAGGGATTCTTCTGCCTCAGCCTCCTGAGTAGCTGGGACTACAGGCACACGCCACCATGCCCAGCTAATTTTTGTATTTTTAGTAGAGATGGGGTTTCACCATATTGGCCAGGCTGGTCTCAAACCCCTGACTGCCTGATCCTCCCCGCTCAGCCTCCCTAAGTGCTGAGATTACAGGTGTGAGCCACCACGCCCGGCTGACTCCACCTCTTGATAGCAGGAGGGTAAAGGAATTTATAAACATGTTTTACAACCACCACTAGTGGCCTGGCATGGTGGCTCACACCTGTAACTCCAGCATTTTGGGAAGCTGAGGCAGGAGGATCGCTTCAGCCCAGGAGTTCGAGACTAGCCTGGTTAACACAGTGAGACCTCATCTCTACAAAAGATTTAAAAAATTAGCCAGGCATGGTGGAGTGCACCTGTAGTCCCAGCTACTCAGGAAGCTAAGACAGGAGGATCACTTGAGCCCGGGAGGTCAAGGCTGCAGTGAGCTATCATGCCACTGCACTCTAGCCTGAGTGACAGAGTAAGAACCTGTCTCTAAATAAATAAATAAGTAAGTACATACATAATTAAAAAACAAATCGGCCAGGCGCGGTGGCTCACGCCTGTAATCCAAGCACTTTGTGAGGCCGAGGCGGGTGGATCATGAGTTCAAGACCAGCCTGGCCAAGATGGTGAAACCCTGTCTCTACTAGAAATACAAAAATTACCTGGGTGTGGTGGCGGGTACCTGTAATCCTAGCTACTCGGGAGTCTGAGGCAGGAGAATCACTTGAACCTGGTGGGGTGGAGGTCGCAGTGAGCCAAGATCTTGCCACTACATTCCAGCCTGGGTGACAGAGTCTCCGTCCCAAAAATAATAATAATAATAATAATCCCCCACAACACAAATTCATAGAGACAGAAAGTAGAATAAGTAGAATAGTGATTACCAGGGGCTAAGGGGAAGGGGGTACAGGGAGTTGTTTAATGGATATAGAGTTTCAGTTTGGGAAGATGGATATCCTCAATTTGGGAGTTCTGGAGATGGATGATGCTGATGGTTGCATAACAAATGTGAATTGGGGCCAGACACGGTGGCTCACGCCTGTAATCCCAGCACTTTGGGAGGCCAAGGTGGGCAGGTCACCTGAGGTCAGGTGTTCGAGACCAGCCTGGCCAACACGGTGAAACCTCATCTCTACCAAAAATACAAAAATTAGCTGGGCGTGGTGGTGCACGCCTGTAGTCCCAGCTATTCCAGAGGCTGAGGCACGAAAATCGCTTGAATCCAGGAGGCAGAGGTTGCAGTGAGCCAAGATCGCACCACTGCACTCCAGCCTGGGCGACAGAGCAGTAGCCCATCTCAGAAAAAAAAAAAGTTAAAGTTAAATGAGATAATTTACATAGAATGCTTTGCACAATGTTGCTTTGACCATGCATTTACTACATTTCATTCACTAAATGATTGTTGTTGCTATTATATTAAGATTATATAGGCCGGGCGTGGTGGCTCACGCCTGTAATCCCAGCACTTTGGGAGGCTGAGGCGGGCATTTCCCTTGAGGTCAGGAGTTCGAGACCAGCCTGACCAACGTGGAGAAACCCTGCCTCTACTAAAAATACAAAATTAGCCGGGCATGGTGGCATGTGCCTGTAATCCCAGCTACTCGGGAGGCTGAGGCAGGAGAATCGCTTGAACCCAGGAGGCGGAGGTTGCAGTGAGCCGAGATCACGCCATTGCACTCCAGCCTGGGCAACAAGAGCAAAACTCAGTCTCAAAAAATAAATAAATAAAAAAGATTATATAAGATATATGTATACACACGTAACGCATATAGGTATACATAGTTACATAAATGGACACACATACATGTATGTATTCATGTGTGGCAGCTACTGTCTTTATTATTTATTTATTTATTTTTGAGACAGAATTTCACTCTTTTTGCCCAGACTGGAATGCAAGGGTGTGACCTCGGCTCACTGCAACCTCTGCCTTCCAAGTTCAAGTGATTCTCCTGCCTCAGCCTTTGGAGTAACTGGGATTACATAGGCGCCCTCCACCACGCCTGGCTAATTTTTTGTCTTTTATTTATTTATTTATTTACTTTGAGACAGAGTCTCAGTCTGTCGCCCAGGCTGGAGTGCAGTGGCACAATCTCCGCTCACTGCAACCTCTGCCTCCCGGGTTCAAGCGATTCTCCTGCTTCAGCCTCCCGATTAGCTGGGACCACAGGCACACGCCACCACGCCCGGCTAATTTTTTGTATTTATAGTTGAGACGGGTTTTCACTGTGTTGCCCAGGCTGGTCTCCAACTCCTGAGCTCAGGCAATCTGCCTACCTTGGCCTCCCAAAGTGCTGGGATTGCAGCCGTGAGCCACCACACCCGGCCTGCTCTCTTTCTTTAAAGTGACTTTGCACACTTTATCTACTTTTTGTTGACTGTAAAGTTCAATTCCTAGAGAATAACCTTTGTCTGCAACCTCCACCACCTGAGTTCAAGGGATTCTTTTTTTTTTTGAGACGGAGCCTTGCTCTATCGCCCACGCTGGAGTGCAGTGGCGCGATCTTGGCTCACTGCAAGCTCCGCCTCCCAGGTTCACGCCATTCTCCTGCCTCAGCCTTCTGAGTAGCTGGGACTACAGGCGCCCGCCACCATGCCCGGCTATTTTTTTTTTTTTGTATTTTTAGTAGAGACTGGGTTTCACTGTGTTAGCCAGGATGGTCTCGATCTCCTGACTTTGTGATCCACCAGCCTTGGTCTCCCAAAGTGCTTGGATTACAGACATGAGCCATTGCGCCCGGCTGTTCAAGGGATTCTTGTGCCTTGTAGCTGGGATTATAGGCACTCACCATCACTCTTGGCTAATTTTTGTATTTTTAGTAGATAGGAGGTTTCACCATGTTGTCCAGGCTGATCTTGAACTCCTGGCCTCAAGTGATCCATCCGCCTCAGCCTCCCAAAGTGGTGGGATTACAGGTGTGAATCATCGTGCCTGGCCCTTTTTGTTTTCTTTTGAGGCAGGATCTTCCTCTGTCACCCAGGCTGCAGTGCAGTGGTGTGATTATGGCTCACTGCATCTTCTACCTCCTGGGCTCAAGTGATCCTCCTGCCTTAGACTCCCAAGTAGTTGGGACTACAGGTGCACACCACCACATACAGCTAAAAAAAAAGTTTTCTTTTTGAGATGGAGTCTCGCTCTGTCACCTAGGCTGTAGTGCAGTGGTGCCGTCTCAGCTCACTGCAACCTCTGCCTCCCAGGTTCAAGTGATTCTCCTGCCTCCGCCTCCCAAGTAGCTGGGATTATAGGCACCTGCCACCATGCCTGACTAATTTTTTGTATTTTTAGTAGACACCAGGTTTCGCCATGTTGGCCAGACTGGTCTTGAGCTCCTGACTTCAGGTGATCCACCCACTTTGGCCTCCCGAAGTGCTGGGATTACAGGCGTGACCCACCACTCCCCGCCCAGCTAATATTTTTATTTCTAGTAACAATGCAGTCTCACTATTATGCCTACACTGGTCTTGAACTCCTGGGCTCAAGCAGTCCTCCCGTCTTGGCCTCCCAAAGTGCTGAGATTACAGGAATGAGCCACCACATCTGGCCAGTGTCACTTTCAAATACTAATAACATAAATTGTTAGTGGAAGGTTTCAGACATTCTGTTTTCAAAGAAATATTGGGCCAGGTGTTGTGGCTTATGCCTGTGATTTGCTGAAAGTGACGTACACCTTTATACGTGAGTTTAGGGGGCCATGCCCCTATGCCAGTTACTGTCAAAGAGGAATAAACAAAGTCCCTGTCCTCTGGGAACTTCTTGTGATAATCTTATAAGGAAGATAATATCCAGGGGCACCAGGTCATGGAACTGTGGTGTGGACATACCTCTCCCTATATCCATACCTGTATGTTTATCCTAGGCTCTGGGCTGAATACTTCACATGCATTATGTCATTGAATGCCCCAACCACCCTGTCAGTGGTTATTACTGTTGTTACGGCTACATAAAAAATGAGGAAACTGGGAGCCAGCATCATACAGCTGCTCAGTGAAGCAGCAGACCTCAGCTTTGGCTCTTAATTCCAGAATGCTTGAAGTGCCTTCATGTCCCTTAGGTGTGAGAGGGGTTACTTTGAGCCTTAGGATTAAGACAACTAAAGAAATAAATGATATTTATTTTCTGTGAATTGGATAAGCTGCATGGAAACCTTAGGGCTCAGCATTCACAGCTTTGACTAAATTACCTCTTTTTCTTTGCAAGAAGCTTGAATTTTGTCCTTTAGAAACCTTGGAGGAAGCCAGGCATGGTGACTGATGCCTGTAATACCAACACTTTGGGAGGCTGAGGCAGGAGGATGTGCTTGAGCCCAAAAGTTCAACATAACAAGACCCCCTCTCTACAAAAAATAGAAATATACAGCCAGGCGCAGTGGCTCATGCCTGTAATCCCAGCACTTCGGGAGGCTGAGGCAGGCAGATCACCTGAGGTCAGGAGGTCGAGACAAGCCTGGCTAACATGGTGAAACCCCATTTCTACTAAAAATACAAAAAATTAGCTGGGGCCAGGTGCGGTGTCTCATCCCTGTAATCCTAGAACTTTGGAGTTCGAGGTGGGTGGATCACGAGGTCAGGAGTTCAAGACCAGCCTGACTGAGATGGTGAAACCCCATCTCTACTAAAAATACAAAAATTAGCCAGATGCGGTGGCAGATGCCTGGAATCCCAGCTACTCGGGAGTCTGAGGCAGGAGAATCGCTTGAACCCAGGTGGCAGAGGTTTCAGTGAGCCGAGATCACGCCACTGCACTCCAACCTGGGCAACAGAGTGAGACTCCATCTCCAAAAAATAAAAAATAAAAAAGCCAGGCATGGTGGCACACACCTGTAATCCCAGCTACTCAGGAGGCTGAGGCAGGAGAATTGCTTGAACCTGGCAAATGAGCCTGTGGCATATTCAATGTTGAAGCCTGGGAGATTGCAGTGAGTCGAGATTGCGCCATTGCACTCCAGCCTGGGCAACAAGAGCAAAACTCCGTCTTAAAGAAATATAAGAAATAAGAAATATTAGCTGGCCATGGTGGCATGCGCCTGTAGTCCCAGCTACTTGGGAGGCCAGGATGGGAATATCGCTTGTGCTGGGGTAGTCAAGGCTGTAGTGAGCCAAGATTGTGCCACTGCACCCCACTCTGGGTGACAGAGTGGGAAGACCCTGTCTTCAAAAAAAAAAAGAAAAAACCTTGGAGAAGCCATGTCCATTTTCCCCATTTGTAATAGAATCCCTTTGTGGAGTTAGTAGCCAGATGCCCACATTCATCCTCCCTGATCCAAGGGGGTCACGTTGCACTCCTGGTACTGCCTTCTTGGTACGTTTATCTCTGTGCTGGCTTCTTCCTTGCAGAGCGCCAGTGGAACATGTGGATCCCAGGATTTGGCTCTGAAGAAATCCGACCCTACAAAAAAGCTTGCACCACAGAAGCTCACAAACAGGTGAGGAAATGCCAGAGCCCTGGGGACAGCCAGGGCTGATTCCTTGAGTTACGTCTCAGAGTGGATACACACAGCTACCTTCTAGGGGGTCTCGCTTCCTCCACACAGCAAACTTCACTCTCTGGATCAAGGGTCAGAGAGGGCAAGAGGCAGCAGCGGTCTCCGGGAGATCAATAAGATATTCACATGGTGCTGTGCTGTTCCCACATGTGGTCTGTTTTTTCTCGTAACTCTGTTAAGTGTCACTTAAAGCTGTTGATTCTGGGTTCTTCTAATATGGATGCAGCTCGCCCCACCATACCTCCTTAATGAAATCTTCCTTCATTGTTGCTGATTGCAACACCATATATGGTCCTATGAAGAGAGGGCAGGTTAAAGAAAGCAAAAATGTGCTGTACTTGTTCTGACAGGTAGTATCCAGGCTGCCGTGCTGGACATTCTGGCCTGTGTCCTGGTTTTACCTTTGAACAAGGTTCCCTCTGAACAAGGAACCTAGGAGTCAGTGTGAGAATACTACTTCTGCTGTGGAGCAAGTCATCCCCATCTTTGGTCAGTCCAACAGCAGTGTTGGCCTCCCTCTGACAAGGCTGTTATCCTTTCTGTCTTAACTTAAGTGGCTACTCTGATTTGAAACGTGAGCTTTTTCCAAACTTAGCAGGCACAACTGGGCAGTCCTGGTTGAGTGCCCCTGCTTCGCCATAGCCTGGTATCTCTGGAGCAGGTGTTTGTAGAGCTCACGAAGCAAGCCCTAAAGGGAAGCCACCAGTTTCCTGAATGGAAAGATTGCACTGTTCAGAAGAGAGTCCCTCCAAACAATGGACTGTCACTTTATGCTCCCAAGTTAACCATTTTCTGCCCTATTTATTTAGTCAACAAATGCCATAATATTGGTATTTGGTCAAAAAGAATGAACAAAGTAAGTTGTTAATTTGGCTAGTAGCTAGTAATAGTAAAAGAATTCAGATCATGAAACCTGTGATCTGAGTGTTTCCATGATGGACTGTGGTAGAAGTTGTTAGTCTTCAGTTTTCCTTCAATGCAGGTCATGAGATGTGAAATGTCAGCTCCCTTTGTGTGTGGCAACACTTTGAAATTGAGGCCCCTTCCCTATTGTGTTCATCATCGGAGAAAAGATTGGGGTCAAGGGACCCCAGAAAACACATGCTTGGCCAGGCGCAGTGGCTCATGCCTGTAATCCTAGCACTTTGGGAGGCCGAGCCTGGTGGATCACTTGAGGTTAGGAGTTTGACACCAGCCTGGCCAATGTAGTGAAACCCTGTCTCTACTAAAAATACAAAAATTAGCCAGGCGTGGTGGCACGTGCCTGTAATCCCAGCTACTGGGGAGGCTGAGGCAGGAGAATCACTTGAACTTGGGAGGCGGAGGTTGCGGTGAGCCGAAATCGTGCCACTGCACTCCAGCCTGGGCAACAGAGCGAGATTCCATCTCAAAAAAAAAAAAAGAAAGAAAGAAAACACATGCTTTGCTAGCTTATTCTCTAAGTCACCAAAACTCAAGAGCTGTCACTTTCTCCTGCTTTTAACTTTTTTGCCATTCTGCTAGCCTAGAGCAGTTTGGTGGATGAAATGGGTCCACTAGCCCATCTAAACATCTCTTGGGGCCTTGCAGACTGCTCTCTAGTTAAAAGGAATCTACTGAGATGCCTTGTGACTGCAAGTCTCTGAGGGCTGCAGCCTGCAGTGTAGACCATGAGGCCTGCTAGCCACACAGAATGTTCCAGAAAGCTCCTGACTCCAGCTGCTGCTGTATAACTGCTTATTTGTCTCTCCTTTCAGAGAATGGCATTGATCCGGAAAACAACCAAGAAATAACACACGGAAAGGTCAGGGAATGGACAGCAATGTATTTGGAGATACTTGAGCTGAGAACTCAGCCATCTCATCCTTGGATTTTTTTTTTTTAATGCTTTACAGAGAAGCATATATTTTTTATTAACAGTGCAGCAATATCTATAATGACTGAGAGGATCTGCCAAAAGAATAAAGCCTCCTACCCCAACTTCCGGTCCCTTTTCCCTGCCATCTCAAAGAGGAGCAATGTATCTTCCAGAGAAGATTTTATTTGTGGTTTATTATATAAGTGACTGAATATGGGACAAAGCATTATGGTCTTTTTGGGTAAGACAGTATTAGCAGGATTTGTAAAGGGTTTTGTTTCCTTCTCCCTTCCCCTTTTCCCTGTACTTTGTAATGTCAGTGTTTATATGAATATGACTTTCATTTGCTTTTCCAGAATAAAGAAGTTATTAATTGAAAGACAGGGTACCTTTGAAATCCCAGAGGGAGTCAGGACAAGCAAGCCTGGATTGTAGCTCTCTAGTCAGCAGGTGGCAGCATCGTTATTCATTTTGGTGTTTGAGAAAAACTCAGGGATTTTCCATCATTTTACCCCAAGGGAGGCCATAACATCAGCAGGAGTTTGAGTCCAGCTTCTCGGCCATAAGAATTGAGTAGGGTGACCTTCTCTCACGGCCCTCAACTGAAGAGGCATCCTTGTTTTGGCAATGTTATATGCCTAAAAACCCTTTTTGGGTTTTTTTTTTTGTTTTTTTTAAATTTTTTTTTTTTTTGAGACGGAGTCTAGCTCTGTCACCCAGGCTAGAGTGCAGTGGTGTGATCTTGGCTCACTGCCACCTCAGCCTCCCAGGTTCAAGCGATTCTCCTGCCTCAGATTCCCAAGTAACTGGGGTTACAGGCGCCTGCCACCACATCGAGATAATTTTTGTATTTTTAGTGGAGATGGGGTTTTCACTGTGTTGGTCAGACAGGTCTTGCACTCCCAAAGTGCTGAGATTACAAGCGTGAGCCACCGCGCCCGGCCTAAAAACCCTTTTTGGCCTGCTCTTCTGGAACTCCTGGAGAAAGCTGTGTTTGTCCCTGTCCCTGAGAAAGGATGGGAGTAGGCGCCTGTCCTCAGGATAGGCATGTCTGTGCAGGTGCCCATCTCTTCTTAGTTGCTGGTATCTTTGATCCTGGTGTTTTCACCATCATGCAGAAGAAACCAGGCGCCTTCCAGACCTCTGGGTCATGTCCTTCAGTGGCACCTAGCATCATCCTGTCCTGGGCCCAGCATGGCCCTTGTGGATTGTGAGAGTTCTGTGGGCTCTAGGGAGGATGGCTGTCCTACCCAAGGGTCACTAGCACAGGCACAGCCACCTTGATTTGCTTTGGTCCTCTGCATCCTGAAGCTTGGCCCAGGATGAGACCCTGCATTTCAAAATTCCCTCCCACCCTGGGTTAGATCCCATGTCCCCCCCACTTCACAGTCTCACAGATATACTGAGTGAGCTCCTCAGAGGCTGTGCTAATGTTACTGTTGCTCTTGGCTGAAGTTTCAATGCCCCAAAGAGGCAGCCAGCTTCTTTCCCTGTGGTGTCACCCAGTGCTCACCAACAGGTCACTCTTGTGGCCAACCATCAGGGCGAGGATGCTGAAGGGTTTCACTTTCCCCAGAACCTCCTGATGCCAGTGGTGACACTCATAAAGGATATTCTGTTGGTGATATCAAACACCAAGGGGCCTCCAGCTGGGTTTCAGTACTACGATGAGTCACTGACCTTGGCAGCCAAGGAATCTAGAATTAGTTTTGAGATCTCCACTAAGACAGAAGGGAACACAGGAATCAGGGAAGTTTAATGGAAAGAGCTGAGGTAGAATCAAAAAACCCCAGTTCTTGATTTGCAGTGTGACAAGTAAGTGGCATCATCTATCTCAGTCTTGTCCTATCTGCATATTGAGGGACTTGTTCATTCACTCAGCAAGTATTTATAATCCCATGCCTGTCCTAAGCAGAGGGATACAATGATGAATAAAAACAGACCCAGGTGACTGGGCACAGTGGCTCAAGCCTGTAATCTCAGCACTCTGGGAGGCCAAGGCAGGTGGATCACTTGAGGTCAGGAGTTCAAGATCAGCCTGGCCAACATGGCGAAACCCTGTCTCTACTAAAAATATAAAAAATTAGCCAGGCAGCTGAGGCAGGAGAATTGCTTGAACCTGGGAGGTGGAGGTTGTAGTGAGCCGAGATTGCACCACTGCACTCCAACCCGGGCGACAGAGCCAGACTTCGTCTCAAAAAAAAAAAAAAAAAAAAAAAAGACCCAGGGGACAATCCTGTTATTAGATAAGTGTAAAACTGGCACTGGGACAAGGAATTCAAAGGAGAGGGTCATAGGTCTGGGGGAGGGGTCTGGTCAGCTGGGGAGAAATTTTGTTTGATCTGAGATGTGAGGGATCCAGGTGATGGGTGTAGGGATCTCTTTCAAGGAGAGAAATTTGCCTTGTGTATAAACCTGGAGGCAGTTGAGTGACGTATGGTGGGCCAGGCCATGCAGCACGTTGCAGATCCCAGCAAAGAGTGGCCTGTCAAAAAAGTAACAGGAGGCCAGGTGCGGTGGCTCATGCCTGTAATCCCAGCACTTTGGGAGGCTGAGGCGGGCAGATCACAAGGTTAGGAGATTGAGACCATCCTGGCTAACATGGTGAAACCGCATCTCTACCAAAAATACAAAAAATTAGGTGGGTATGGTGGCAGGTGCCTGTAGTCCCAGCTACTCGGGAGGCTGAAGCAGGAGAATGGCGTGAACCCAGGAGGCAGAGCTTGCAGTGAGCCGAGATCGTGCCACTGTGCTCCAGCCTGGGCGACAGAGTGAGACTCCGTCTCAAAAAAAACAAAAAAAAAACCAAAAAAAAAACAGGAGCCACTGAGGGATTTCAAGCAGAAGTGTAGTATGTGCAAAGGCCCACAGGTCTAACGGAATGTGTCAGTGAGACCAAAGCACAAGGTGCAAGATTAGGAGAGTGGCTAGAGCTGAGTGGAATGTGAGCATGGAGTGTGGACAGCTCTCAGGCTTAGTGGTGTGCACCTCACCCTGGCTTTTTTTTTTTTTTTTTTTTTTTTTTTTTTTTTTTGAGACAGAGTCTCACACTGTCGCCCAGGCTGGAGTGCAGTGGCATGATCTTGGCTCACTGCAAACTGTGCCCCCAGGTTCACTCCATTCTCCTGCCTCAGCCTCCCAAGTAGCTGGGACTACAAGCCCCCACCACCATGCCTGGCTAATTTTTTGTATTTTTAGTAGAGACAGGTTTTCACCGTGTTAGCCAAGAAGGTCTTGATCTCCTGACACCACCCGCCTCGACCTCCCAAAGTGCTGGGATTACAGGCGTGAGCCACTGCGCCCAGCCCCTGGCTTTTTTTTTTTTTTTTTTAAACAGAGCCTTGGCCAGGTGTGGTGGCTCACACCTGTAATCCCAGCAATTTGGGAGGCTGAGGTGGGAGATCACCTGAGGTCAGGAGTTCAAGACCAACCTGGCCAACATGGCGAAACCCTGTCTCTAATAAAAATACAAAAAATAAGGCTGGGCACGGTGGCTAACACCTGTAATCCCAGCACTTTGGGAGGCCAAGGCAGGTGGATCACCTGAGGTTGGGAGTTTGAGACCAGCCTGACCAATATAGAGAAACCCTGTCTCTACTAAAAATACAAAATTAGCCAGGTATAGTGGCGCATACCTGTAATCCCAGATACTTAGGAGGCTGAGGCAGGAGAATCACTTGAACCTGGGAGGCGGAGGTTGCAGTGAGCCAAGATTGTACAACTGCACTCCAGACTCGGCGACAGAGCGAGACTCCATCTAAAAAAAAAAAAAAAAAAAGAGAGAGAGTCTCACTCTATCACCCAGGCTGGAATGAATGAAGTGATGCAATCTCGGCTCTTGCAACCTCCACCTCCCGGGTTCAAGCGATTCTTGTGTCTCAGCCTCCCGAGTAGCTGGGATTACAGGTGCGCCACTACATCCGACTAATTTTTGTATTTTTAGTAGAGACGGGGTTTTACAATGTTGGCCAGGGTGGCCTCTAACTCCTGACCTCAGGTGATTCTCCTACCTCCACCTCCCAAAGTGCTGGGATTACAGATGTGAGCCACCATGCCTGGCCTCCTTTTTTTTTCATTTATTTTTTAAAAACAGAGAGTTTTGCCATGTTGCCCCGGCTGGTCTCAAAATCCTGGGCTCAAGCAATCTGTTTACCGCTGCCTCGCAAAGTGCTGGGATTATAGGTGTGAGCCACTGTGCCCAGCCTATCCTGGCTTCTTATGAAGGTACATGGAGCCCTCAGTTCAGTGCCCATGCCTTGGAGGCTGCTGTGTGTTGTGTGTGTGTTGCAGGCTGCAGTGTGGGAGGCCCAGCAGGCTGGTTCCAAGCTTTCCACTTTTCTTCAGTCTGCATAACATCTTTCTTAACTGTTGGACATTTTTAGGGCTCTGAGAAACATTCCGTCAGATGAGGATTCTGATGCTCAAAACAGATAAAAAGTTTTGAAAACCACTGCACACACACACACACACACACATTAAAAAAAAAAAAACACACACACACACACCACTGCACAGCCTTTGGGAACCCCTGAAGTTTCAGATGAAGGAGTGGTGTAACTATGTTTGCATGTTAAAAGCCTCTCTGGCTGCCAGTGTGGAAGGTGGAATTGGAAGCAGGCAGGAGGGATACTAGCCGGAAGTTGCTACAGTTTTTTGGACTAAAGGTGATAAGATTTGAGTCCGGGTGTGGTGGCTCACACCTGTAATCCCAGCACTTTGGGAGGCCAGGGCAGGTGGATCACCTGAGGTCAGGAGTTCGAGACCAGCCTGGCCAACATAGCGAAACCTTGTTTCTACTAAAAATACAAAAGTTAGCCGGGCGTGGTGGCATGTGCCTGTAATCTTAGCTACTCGGGAGGCTGAGGCAGGAGAATAGCAGGAACCCAGGAGGTGGAGGCTGCAGTGAGCCAAGATCATACCACTGCACCCCAGTCTGGGCGACAAGAGTGAGACTCCATCTAAAAAAAAAGACTTGAGATGTTTTCCCAAGAAGGAGTTAACCAAAAGACAGGGGCAGGGTCTGGCTGTAACAACAGGATGAGTTCCAAGGACACAGAAGGAGCCATCTGGGACCAGGGAGCCATCCTGGAAAGAATCCCCTGTGCCTGCATGGCGTGAAGCTGGGAGGAGGAAAGCAGAGTTAAGCTAGGGTCTTACAATTACCTGGAGTTACAAAAGAAAGGGCCTTCAGAGGTCATCCAATGTGGCCCTTATTTTACAGATAATGCTGAGATCTGGAGAGGTCGTGTGACCTGTCCAAGGTCACTAGGCAGGTCAGGACTCAGACCTGTGCCCTTAGTCCAGTGTCCATCCTTCTAAATGGCCTCCAAGGCCCCTTCTCTTGACCCCTCCCTTCCTGGTGGATGAGTTCTCTCCTTGGCCCTCAGGGTTGGGGTGGCACCACAGGCGCGTGCCATCACGCCCGGCTAATTTTTTATATTTTTTGGTAGAAACGGGGCTTCATGGTGTTAGCCAGGATGGTCTCGATCTCTTGACCTCGTGTTCCACCCGCCTCGGCCTCCCAAAGTGCTGGGATTACACGCGTGAGCCACCGCGCCCGGCCTATTATCCCCATTTTTAAATCACTGAGGCTTAGAAAGATAAAGTGAGTTAGTCAGGGTCCCACTGTTAGTGGAACTGAGATTCAAACCAGGTTTGACAGCAAAGCCTGTCCTATTTTTGGCAGCTGGGATAATGTGGTTAAAAGGAGGTGACGTCTACCTGAGTGTTGCAGGCAGATCAGATAACACAGGGAGAGAGAGCTGGGACTTTCCCGGCACAGAAAACAGCATGTGCGAAGTCCAGAGCCGCAACTGGTTCAGAATTTGGCCTCCTGGGCCAGTGGTTAGAGATGATGCAGCTGGCTCCAGGTGATGAAAGGCTTGGACTAGAGTGAAAGGATTTGGATTTTATGCTGTAGGTGTGGGGCCATAGGAGGATTCTAGCAGGGAGGCGGCCAAGCCAAAACTGTCCTTTAAAAAGATCCCTCTGGGTCAGTGTGGATGCTGAATTACAGGAGAACCTAGAGGCCTGAGACTCAAAAGGAGTGGCACAATGTACACTGGTGCCTCTGCCTTTCCTGTAGCCTGGGCACAGGCTTTCCTGTAGGCTGGGCTCGCTCTGCTTGTGCAGGCACACACCCATCAAAGCCACTTACAGCCTCTCAAGATTTTGCCACACTGAGGGGGATAGTGAGGGTAGGACTGGCGCGCTGAAGTTTGAGAAAGGACCCACCCCGGGGCTGGCCTGAGGCAGTGGACAAGATTATTGGAGCTGGCCTGGGTTCACCAATTTAGCCACATGAGTTTTCTGTCTTGGAGCTGAGGTCTGTGAAATGGACAAGATCAGCCCAACCTCACGGGGTTGCTGTGGGTTTAATAATAAGCCTCTGGTAGGGCCCGGCACGGTGGCTCACACCTGTAATCCCAGCACTTTGGGAGGCCGAGGCGGGCAGATCACGAGGTCAGAAGATCGAGACCATCCTGGCTAACATGGTGAAACCCCATCTCTACTAAAAATACAAAAAATTAGCTGGGCGTGGTGGCACGCACCTGTAGTCCCAGCTACTCAGGAGGTTGAAGCAGGAGAATCGCTTGAACCCCGGAGGCAGAGGTTGCAGTGAGCCGAGATTGCACCACTGCACTCCAGCCTGGGTGACAGAGCAAGACTCTGCCTCAAAATAATAATAATAATAAGCCTCTGACGGACCAGGCACTTTGGGAGTGGCTCATGCCTGTAATTCCAGCACTTAGGGAGGCCAAGGCAGGCGGATAACATGAAGTCAGGAGTTCAAGTCCGGGCTGACCAACATAGAGAAACCCCATCTCTCCTAAAAATATAAAATTAGCCAGGTGTGGTGGCGCATGCCTATAATCCCAGCTACTAGGGAGGCTGAGGCAGGAGGATCGCTTGAACCCGGGAGGCGGAGGTTGCAGTGAGCAGAGATCGTGCCATTGCACTCCAGCCTGGGCAACAAGAGTGAAACTCTGTCTCAAAAAAAAAAAAAATTGACGAAGCATCCGGGCGCAGTGGTTCACGCCTGTAATCCCAGCACTTTGGGAGGCCGAGGCGGGTGGATCACCTGAGGTTGGGAGTTCGAGACCAGCCTGGCCAACATGGTGAAACCCTGTCTCTACTGAAAATACAAAAGTTAGCCTGGTGTGGTGGCACACACCTGTAGTCTCATCTTCTTGGGAGGCTGAGGCGGGTGGATCACGAGGTCAGAAGATCGAGACCATCCTGGCTAACATGGTGAAACCCCATCTCTACTAAAAATACAAAAAATTATCTGGGCGTGGTGGCGTGCGCCTGTAGTCCCAGCTACTCAGGAGGTTGAGGCAGGAGAATCGTTTGAACCCAGGAGGCAGAGGTTGCAGTGAGCCGAGATTGCGCCACTGCACTCCAGCCTGGGTGACAGAGCAAGACTCCACCTCAAAATAATAATAAGCCTCTGACGGACCAGGCACGGTGGCTCATGCCTGTAATCCCAGCACTTTGGGAGGCCGAGGCGGGCAGAGTACCTCAGTTCGGGAGTTCGAGACCAGCCTGGCCAACATGGTGAAACACTGAAAATACAAAAGTTAGCCTGGTGTGGTGACACACACCTGTAGTCCCAGCTTCTTGGGAGGCTGAGGCAGGAGAATCGTTTGAACCCAGGAGGCAGAGATTGCAGTGAGACGAAATCGCCCCACTGCACTCCAGCCTGGGCGACAGAGCAAGACTCTGTCTCAAAGAAAAAAAAAAGAAAGAAAATTGATGAAGGAGACCAGGTACAGTGGCTCACACCTGTAATCCCAGCACTTTGGGAGGCTGAGGCAGGAGGATTGATTGAGGCCAGGAGTGTGAGACCAGCCTGGGCAACATAGTGAGACCCTGTCTCTGCAAATAATTTAAAAGTTAGCTTTGTGAAGTGCACCTGTAGTCCCAGCTACTTGGGAAGCTGAGGTGGGAGGATCACTTGAGCCCAGGAGGTCGACATTGCAGTGAGGTGTGATTGCATCACTGCACTCCAGCCTGGGCAACAGAGCGAGACCCTGTATCTAAAAAAAAAAAAAAAAAAAAAAAAAAAAAAAAAAAAAAAAAAAAAAAACCGATGAAGGAATGAAAAGATACCCTAAAGCAAGTAATTTTCCTCTCCTGGCCCCAGCTTTCTTATCTGTGAAATGGGGATGATTGTGCCAACCTCACCACGTTGTCACAAGGATGAATAAGGATGTTTTAAAAAGAAGAGGCAGGTCATTTGCAACAACATGGATGGAACTGGAATTATAAGTGAAAAAAGCCAGGCACAGAAAGACAAACTTTTTACATTCTCACTTACTTGTGGGAGCTAACAATTAAAACAATTGAACTCATGGAGATAGAGTAGAATGATGGTGACCAGAGGCTGGGAAGGGTAGTGGTGGGGGGAAGTGGGTATGGCTAATGAGTACAAAAACATAGTTTTTATTTTTATTTTATTTTTATTTATTCGTTTTTTGAGATGGAGTCTCGCTCTATCGCCCAGGCTGGAGTGCGGTGGCACGGTGTCAGCTCGCTGCAGCCTCTGCCTCCCAGGTTCCAGTGATTCTCCTGCCTCAGACTCCACGGTAGCTGGGATTACAGGTACACGCCACCATGTCCAGCTAATTTTTGTGTTTTTAGTAGAGACAGGGTTTCACCAATGTTGGCCAGGCTAGTCTCGAACTCCTGACTTCAGGTGATCCGCCCGCCTCGGCACTCAGAGTGCTGGGATTACAGGCGTGAGCCACCGCGTCCAGCCAAAAATGTAGTTAAATAGAATGAATAAGATTTAACATTTGATAGCACAACAGGGTGACTACAGTCAACAGTAATTTATTGTACATTTAGAAATAAAAAAGTATAACTGGATTGTTTGTAATACAAATAAAATATAAATGTCTGAGGTCATGGATATTCCCCACCCCCCACAAAATAAAACAGGTGAATTTTTATGGGTTTAAAAAAAAAAAAGAGGCAGGACCAAGTGCACAGGAAGACCCCTCAGCCCCCTCTCCATGGGGAGGAAGCTAAGAAACTCATTCTGAAAACCTTCTAAGAACCCTAGGAGGGAGGGATTATCAGTCTCATGTTACTGACTGAGGAGGAAACCAAGGCTCAAGGAGGCCAAGTAACTAGCTCAAGGTCACAAAAGAGAGTTAAGTGACTATGCTTTTTTCTTTTTTTATGAGACGGAGTGTTGCTCTGCCACCCAAGTTAGAGGGCTGGAGTGCAGTGGCGGGATCGTGGCTCGCTGCAACCTCTGCCTCCTGGGTTCAAGCAATTCTCATGCTTCAGCCTCCTAAGTGCTGGGATTACAGGCATGAGCCACCACACCCAGCTAATTTTTGTATTTTTAGTATAGACAGGGTTTCGCCGTGTTGGCCATACTGGTCTCGAACTCCCAACCTCAAGTGAACTGCCTGCCTAGGCCTCCGAAAGTGCTGGGATTACAGGCGTGAGCCACTGCACCCAGCAAAGTGGCTGTGCTTTTTGCTACAGCACAATGATACCCACTAAGCCCTACACCTGCTGAGATTCGGCCTAACATAAACAGTGTCTCTTCCATGAAGCCTTCCCTAATTGCTCCCAGGACATTCCCTGCCTAGCAGTTCCCGTCGTAGGTTAGGTTACCAGGAGGCAGATTCTGAGATGGAGATGAGTGTGCAGATGTTTATTAGGGGATATTCTTGAAATGGATACCTGTTTGGGGAAGAAAAGGAAGCAGGATTGGGCAAGGGGACAACTTGGCTATGATGTCACAACAGTGTCCTCAATGAAACCCACAGAGACTGATAAAGTTGGTTTTGACTTTCAGAGTTGTCCAGAGCTGGGGCAAGAGGGAAAGTCCTTTAAGGCCCCCCAGGAGATGAACTTTGGATACAAGCTTCCCTGAAGGGAGGGCCTTTCCCAGAGAGTGGGGCAAGCTGAAGTCCATCATCCAGTGGCACTCCAGCAGCTGGGGAGAGGGTTGATGGGTTCCCCAGCCAGAAAGGGGGATCTTGGTGGCTCATCACAGTGGCCACTGTGTGCCCAACATAGTTGCTACACATTCATGTTCATCCCAGCCTCCAACATCCATTTTTCAGCCCCTGGGCCTGGTCGGGGGGGCATTGGCCAGCAACCCTGGGTTTGACGTCACATATTAATCCCATGCCCAGAATCATTTTAGCCTGAGGACATAAGAAGCCTCCAAGCCAAGCTCCCCCTGGAATTCCCCGCACCTGCCTTTGCCCATGCATCAGCTTCCTGACGCTGGCTTCTCAGTGTCTGAGCCCAGGAATGCTGCCAGAGTGGCCACATCGCAGCCAAGAAAAAGGGAGTGGGAATGAGAGCTTTTGTCATTCAATTCACAGTGCGGCAGGCTCTGGGTGAGCACATCCTGTCCACTATCTCATTTGTGGTCACCACCTCCCTGCAAGGTGGGATCTTTTATGAGCCCCATCGATAGATAGGGACACTGAGGCTCAAGGACAGGAAGTTGCACATCTGGTCTCTCGGGCCTTTCTTTTCTTTTCTTTTCTTTTTTGAAACAGAGTCTCATTCTGTTGCCCAGGCTGGAGTGCAGTGGCGCAGTCTTGGCTCACTGCAATCTCTGCCTCCCGGGTTCAAGCAATTCTCCTGCCTTAGCCTCCGGAGTAACTGGGATTACAGGCATGCACCACCACGCCTGGCTAATTTTTGTATTTTTAGTAGAGACAGGGTTTCACCATGTTGGCCAGGCTGGTCTCGAACCCCTGACCTCAGGTGATCCACTGTCCTTGGCCTCCAAAAATGCTAGGATTACAGGCGTGAGCCACCATGCCTGGCCATCAGAACTTTCTTTTCTGTAGAAAGCCTCGACTCCAAAATCCAGGAAGCATGACTGTGTCAGGATACTGTTTATATGAACCCTTCTGTCATTTGTCCTCCAGAGAGATATTAACACTCCCCATCCCACCAGGTGGGCTAAGGCTGGGACTGCTTTAACCCTTCCTCTCCTAGAGTCAACACTGGCATGGGCCTGGGTGCTGCTTCCTGCTGGGGGACCTGGGGATTTGGGTCTTGTGGATGAGCCGGACACCCCCCCAGCCCTCTTCTAGCTTGATGTCCCCCTGCTGCAGGGCCTGCTGGATAGCATCAGCGAGGGTGTCAAAGGCCAGGTCCACATTGCAGTTGTTTTTAACCGAGGTCTCCACGAAGGCCATGCCCAGGGAGGCAGCTAGCTCCTCGGCCTCCTGGGCTGAGACACAGCGGGTGCTCTGCAGGTCACTCTTGTGGCCAACCAGCAGGAAGATGACCTTGTCCGGGCCCTGAGTGGCCATGACCTCCTGGTGCCAGTCTTGGATGTGTTCAAAGGACTTCCTGTTTGTCACATCAAAGACCAGCCGGACACCCACCACATTCCGGTAAAAGGACCTGGTGATGCACCTGGGGAGGCAGGGAGGTGGAAAGGTAAGCTGGGAGAGGCTGATGCCTCCATGACACCCCCAGAGGCAGGACCTCCTCCCGCTGGGATCCACAGAATGCCTCACACCCCAACAGTGCTCACTTCACACGGCCCCGTGGTTCTCTGCCTCGGTGTCTGTGTCTCTCCTAACAGTCTGGGTGCTGGCCGGGTGCGGTGGCTCACGCCTGTAATCCCAGCACTTTGGGAGGCCGAGGCGGGTGGATGTGGATCACGAGATCAGGAGATCCAGACCATCCTGACTAACACGGTGAAACCCCGTGTCTCTACTGAAAATACAAAAAAATTAGCCGGGCGTGGTGGCGGGCGCCTGTAGTCCCAGCTACTTGGGAGGCTGAGGCAGGAGAATGGCGTGAACCCAGGAGGCGGAGCTTGCAGTGAGCCGAGATCGCACCACTGCACCCCAGCCTGAGCGACAGAGAGAGACTCCGTCTCAAAAAAAAAAAAAAAAAAGAAAAGAAAAAAGTCTGGGTGCTCCAGTTAGGGAGCAAGCGTGACTTGAATCCCTCATTCCTGGAGAAGGCCTGGTGCTGCCCTGACCTAGGTCTTCGTTCCTCTGTTCTCTTCCTGGCAAACTCCTGCTGATCCTCTCTCCCTTCCACATCTCCTCGACACTTCCCGCTCTGTTCCCCTGAGCTCTCAGCACCCGGGGCCAGTATCACTCAGCATCTCTCCAGAGTCCAGAGCTCAAAGCCAGGGATGTTCCTGGTCTCTGGGACTCGACCCACCCCGCAGTGTTCGTGGGAAAAATGACTCCGAGCAGGGGAGGGTCTGGCCCCAGTGGACCGGGCGGGACCCAGGGCAGGGACCTCGCCCTCCGCCTGACCTCTGAGTTGGCCTCTCGGGAGTTGCCGTGGCCGAGCGCACGCTCACCGAGCCCCCTACCAGAAGTCCCTCCCGCGCCCCGGCTACCCGCACCTGAAGCGCTCGTGGCCCGCGGTGTCCCAGAGTTGCAGCTTGACCCGCGGCCCGGCCCGCAGCTGCAGCGCGCGGCGGTAGCACTCGGCGCCCACCGTGGGCTCGGGCTCGGGCTCCGGCTCCGGGGCGCCAGGCGCGCCTGCCACGTAGCTCCGCAGCAGCGACGTCTTGCCCACCGCCGCGTCCCCCAGCAGCGCGACCCGAAATTGGTAGCGGCAGCCCTCGGCCTCCATGGCCGCGTCCGCCACCCCGCCGCCCCGCGGCCGTTTTGTCCGCGCCCCGACCCCGCCCCTGCCCGGGGCCCCGCTGGCACCGCCCCCCGCTCCCCGCGCCCAGCCACCGTCCCCGGCGGGGCACCGAGGGCGTCGGACCGAGTGGAAACTCCTGGCCAAGTTTCTCTCTCTCGAAGCCTCAATTCTCTCCTCTGTAAAAGGGGGCTAATGATGACCCCTACTTCACAGGATAAAGGGACTAAACTAGATGAAGTGAGGAGGGGCATGGGGAGGAGACTAACAGCGCTGAAGCATCCACCTCACTCATTCCTTAATCTCCAGCCCCACCCCCTTACCCGCTCCACACCGCTCCCCCGCCCCCTCCCCCCCCACCCCCCCACCCCCCCCCCGCCTCCTCTGTGGGTTCCCTAGTTGGCGCCCAACCCTCTGCTGGACCCGGGAAGGCCACTCTGGAAGTGAGTGGTTAGTAGATGCTCCCTCTCCACCCAGAAGCCCTTTCCTGGAGCCCTCATTAGCCCTGGTCTGGGGCCTCTAGTTCAGTGTTCAGGTTCAACGTTCAACAGCCCCCACGGCTTCCTCTAATGCCTGTCTGAGTTGGACACCAGGGCCCCAGAAGGAACTTGGGCACAGTCTGGTTGAGGAGGCAGGACAGACACAGACAACTGCAATTCTAAAGGGAGTGCAGTTGGCCTGTGGATTTGACAACTAACATGTATGAGGCCAACGGTCAGTTCATGTTTTGTGGACAGCAACCCTTTGATAGTGCCATGGGAGTGCCCCTCTTAGAGCTGAGGAGACTGAGGCTCAGAGGCACGGCTTGTCTCAGGTCACACAGCAGAGTTGGGACTCACATCCAGGTTTGTCTCATCCTTCATCACCCCTTCGATGCCACAAAAGGGGACAAAGCAGGTCCCACGAGCACTAAGACACTGGTTGAGTTTTGCTTGGGTGAGGGGCTAGGGTGAGGCAGCACATGAGCCTCCAAGGTTTACTCCACCCTTTCCAGGCTGGCCTTCTGGAAACCCAGGGCACTGAGGCTGGAGTTCCAGTTGCTCCAGCCAACTCTAGTCTTTCTAGTCTCGTTTTTATTTATTTACTTATTTATTTTTGAGATGGAGTCTCACTCTGTCGCCCAGGCTAGAGTGCAGTGGCACAATCTCGGCTCACTGCAACCTCCACCTCCTGGGTCCAAGCCATCCTCCCAACTCAGCCTCCCAAGTAGCTGGGATTATAGGCACCTACCACCACGCCCAGCTAATTTTTGTATTTTTAGTAGAGACGGGGTTTCACCGTGTTAGCCAAGGTGGTCTCAAACTCCTGACCTCAAGTGATCCGCCCGCCTCCATCTCCCAAAATGCTGGGATGCTGGGATTACAGGTGTGAACCTGTACCACGCCTGGCCCACATGCACTTCTGACCATCTCTGATGTCAGTCTCTCTCCCAGGCTGCAGGCTCCTTGAGGGCAGGGGCTGATGATTGTATCCTCAGGGCCTAACTCAGTGCTTGGCATAAAGTAGAAACTCAAGGCGCAGTGGCTCACACCTGTGATCCCAGCACATTTGGAGGCTGAGGGTGGATCACTTCAGGTCAGGAGTTCGAGACCAGCCTGGCCAACATGGTGAAACCCCGTTTTTACTAAAAATACAAAAATTAGTCGGGCATGGTGGCACGTGCTTATAATCCCAGCTACTTGGGAGGCTGAGGCAGGAGAATCGCTTGAACCCGGGAGGTGGAGGTTGCAGTGAGCCAAGATCGCGCCACCGCACTCCAGCCTGGGTGACAGAGCGAGACTCCGTCTCAAAAAAAAAACAAAAAACAAAGTAGAAGCTCAGTAAATATTTATAGCTAGATGAATTAATGAAAGTGGGTAAGTGCTGTTCATTCACCCATCCATTCATTCCGTCAAACACCATCATAGAGCTGGACTTGGGAAGCCAAAGGGTCAAAGAAGCCCATCCCAGCTGATGTTGAAGCTGAGTCTCCAAGGATAAGTGGGATCTGGGAAGGTCAAGGAGAAAGGAGAATCCAGAGAGGCATGAAGCAGCTGGAAATGCAGTCTGACCCCAGCCCTCCCTGAGGCCTTTCCAGTCAGCCCACATGGGCAATGCACTGTCAGCATCTGGCTTCTTGAACTTCCTCCCTTTCCCAGATGCTCCTGCTGTGGGCTGGGATCATGTGTCTGCCTCTGACTGCAGTTAAATCCAGATGTCAGCTGACTTCTGCCATGACTTCTGCCACAGATTCACTGTGTAACCTGGGGTAAGTTATTTCCCTTCCCTGATCCCTGCTTCCTCTTCTGCTAAGTCAGGCAAATCATGGTACCTAATCTCACAGGGTAGTTCTGGAGGAGCCGCGTGACACAGCAGTTAAGGTTATCTGCACTTGCATTAGAACATATCTGGGTTGGGTTGGGCGCGGTGGCTCACGCCTGTAATCCCAGCACTTTGGGAGGCTGAGGTAGGCAGATCAGGAGGTCACGACCATCCTGGCCAACATGGTGAAACCCCGTCTCTACTAAAAATATAAAAATTAACTGGGCGTGATGGCATGCGCCTGTAGTCCCAGCTACTTGGGAGGCTGAGGCAGGAGAATCACTTGAACCCGGGAGGCAGAGGTTGCAGTGAGCCTAGATTGCACCATTACACTTCGGATACTCCATCACACACACACAAAAAACAGACCTGGGTTGTAGTTCCAACGGCCACTTACTGGGAAGAGAGAGACCCTGTGTAGAGGTGTTGGACTCAGTTTATTCTAGTAGGCCCAACCTCCGAGACCACCCTTAAACATCAGTAGACTGGGAGCTGTACGTGGATGGAAGCAGCTTCGCCAACCCCTGCAAAGTGACTCTGAAGAAGACGGCAAGCCCTGTTCCAGTCACACCCGGAAGCTGACTGGTCCACGCGCGGCCGAAGCATGAGGAAACTCATCGCGGGACTCATTTTCCTTAAAATCTGGACTTGTACAGTAAGGACTTCAACTGATCTTCTTCAGACTGAGGGCTGTTCCCAGTATATACATCAGGTCACTGAGGTAGGACAAAAGAGTGCTACAGCCCTATTATTTTATAGTTTTTATGAATGCCTAGGAACTCCAAAAGGAACCTGTTCGTACAATAACACTCAGTACAAAGTATGTAATCCAGGAAGTGACCAGTCCGATGTGTGCTATGACCCCTCTGAACCTCCCATGATCACAGTCTTTGAAGTAAGACTAAGGACTGGTCCTTTTCTAGGTGACACAAGTGAAGTAATAGCTAGGACAGAAGAAAGAGGGGTCCCCAAAAATGTAACCTTAAAATTTGACGCCTGTGCCGCTATTAATAGTAAACAGCATGGGATAGGATGCGGTTCTCTAGATTGGGAAAAAAGTTACACAGCAGAAAATAAGTACATTTGTCAAAAATCATATTTATGTGAGATGTGTCAATACTGGTCTTGTGTCATTTGGGCTACTTGGAAAGAAGATTTAAAAAGATCCTGTTTGGCTCCAAAAAGGAAAAGTCAGCCCCTCCTGCACGAGTGGGAGCTGCAACCCTTTAGAATTGATAATCACAAACCCCTCAGACCCAAAGTAGAATAAAGGAAAATATGTAACATTAGGCATTGATGGAAAAGGACTAGATCCCAGTGTAAGCATCCTAATAAAAGGAGAGGTTCAAAGACGCTCTCCAGAACCAGTATTTCAGACTTTCTATGATAAACTAAATGTGCCAGTATCTGAGATTCCAGAAAAAACTAAAAATTTGTTTTTGAAATTAGCTGAGCATGTAGCCCAGTCTCTAAATGTCACTTCATGTTATGTTTGTAGAAGAACCGTAACAGGAGATCAATGGCCATGGGAAGCCCGAGAATTAGTTCCCACAGGCCCAGTTCCTGATGAATTCCCAGCCCAAAAGAACCACCCTGACAATTTTTGGGTTCTGAAAGTCTCAATTATTGGACAGTATTGCATAGCTAGAGAAGGAAAAGGATTCACTCATCCTGTAAGATGGCTTAGTTGTCTTAGGCAAAAGCTGTATAATGGTACCACAAAAACAGTTACATGGTGGAATTCCAATTACACAGAAAGAAATCCATTCAGTAAATTTCCAAAGTTGCAGACTGTTTGGGCCCACCCAGAATTCCACTGGGACTGGATGGCCCCCACCAGGTTATACTGGATATGTGGACACAGAGCTTATGCTAAGCTGCCTGATCAGTGGACAGGTAGCTGTGTAATTAGCACCATTAAGCCATCTTTCTTCTTACTGACCATAAAAACAGGTGAACTTCTAGGCTTCCCAGTCTATGCTTCCCACGAAAAACGAAGCATAGCCATAGGTGATTAGAAAAATAATGAATGGCCCCCTGAAAGAATCGTACAATACTATAGACCCGCCACTTAGGCACAAGATGACTCATGAGGATATCGAACCCCCATCTGCATGCTCAACCGAATCACACGGTTGCAAGCTGTTTTAGAAATTATTACTAATAAAACCAGTCAAGCCTTGACTGTTCTTGCCTGGCAAGAGACTCTGATGAGAAATGCGATCTATCAAAATAGACTAGCTCTTGACTACTTGCTAGCAGCTGAAGGAGGAATTTGTAGAAAATTTAACCTTATTGGCTGGGCGCGGTGGCTCACGCCTGTAATCCCAGCACTTTGGGAGGCCGAGGTGGGCAGATCACGAGGTCAGGAGATCAAGACCATCCTGGCTAACACAGTGAAACCCCGTCTCTTAAAAAAAAAAAAAAGAAAGAAAATTCAACTTTACTAATTGTTGTCTACACGTAGATGATCAGGGGCAAGTAGTTGAGGACATAGTTAAAGACATAACAAAACTGGCACATGTACCCGTGCAAGTGTAGCATGGATTCAACCCTGAAGCCATGTTTAGAAGGTGGTTCCCAGCACTAGGAAGATTTAAAACTCTTATAATAGGAGTTATAATAGCAATAAAAACCTGCTTACTGCTCCCTTGTTTGCTACCTGTACTTCTTTAAATGATAAAAAGCTTCATTGCTACCTTAGTTCACCAAAATGCTTCAGCACAAGTGTACTATATGAATCACTATCTATCTGTTGCACAAAAAGACATAAGTAGCAAAAATAAGAGTGAGTACTCCCACTAATAAAAAGTGAGAGTCTCAAAGGGGGAAAATGAGGGAAGAGAGAGACCCTCTCATGTTGTTTTATATTGTTTTATACTCAGTACCTGTTTTTTTAAAAAAAAAAAAAGGAAATGAAACAAAGACAGGCAGCCCAGCGCCAGGCCCAAAACCGGACCTGGGCCTGCCTGGCCTAAACCTAGTAGTTAAAAATCAACTCATGACTTAGAAACCGATGTTATTCATAGATTCCAGACATTGTATAGAAGAACATTGTGAAACTGCCTACCCTGTTCTGTTTCTCTCTGACGACCGGTGCATGCAGCCCTTGTCAAGTACCCCTTGCTTGCTGAAATCAGTCATGACCCTTTCATGTGAAATCTTCAGTGTTGTGAGCCCTTAAAAGGGACAGAAATTGTGCATTTGGGGAGCTCGGATTTTAAGGCAGTAGTTTGCCGATGCTCCCAGCTGAATAAAGCCCTTCCTTCTACAACTCGGTGTCTGAGAGGTTTTTTCTGTGGCTCATCCTGCTACAGTGTGACCTCAGCCAAGTTTTATTCATTCATTCATTCACTTGGTGATTTTTTTTTTTTTTTGAGATAGAGTCTCACTATATTGCCCAGGCTGGAGTGCAGTGGCACAATCTCGGCTCACTGCAACCTCCGCCCAGGTTGAAGCGATTCTCCTGCCTCAGTGTCCCGTGTAGCTGGGAGGCGCGTGCCACCATGCCTGGCTAATTTTTTTAAATTAATTTTTTTATTTTATTTTATTTTTCCGAGATGGAGTCTCCCTCTGTTACCCAGGCTGGAATGCAGTGGCACAATCTTGGCTCACTGCAAGCTCCGCCTCCCAGGTTCACGCCATTCTCCTGCCTCAGCCTCCCGAGTAGCTGGGACTACAGGCGCCAGCCACCATGCCTGGCTAATTTTTTGCATTTTTAGTAGAGACAGGGTTTCACCGTGTTAGCCAGGATGGTCTCAATCTCCTGACCTCGTGAATGTCACATGCGTCTGTGTGAAGAGACCACCAAACAGACTTTGTGTGAGCAACAAGGCTGTTTATTTCACCTGGGTGCAGGCGGGCTGAGTCCGAAAAGAGAGTCAGCAAAGGGTGGTGGGATTATCATCATTAGTTCTTACAGGTTTTGGGATAGGTGGTGGAGTTTGGAGCAATGTTTTCTGGGCAGGGGGTGGATCTCACAAAGTACATTCTCGAGGGTGGGGAGAATTACAAAGAACCTTCTTAAGCGTAGGGGAGATTACAAAGTACATTGATCAGTTAGGGTGGGGCAGAAACAAATCACAATGGTGGAATGTCATCAGTTAAGGCTATTTTCACTTCTTTTGTGGATCTTCAGTTGCTTCAGGCCATCTGGATGTATATGTGCAGGTCACAGTGGATATGATGGCTGAGCTTGGGCTCAGAGGCCTGATGGTGATCCGCCCGCCTTGGCCTCCCAAAGTGCTGGGATTACAGGCCTGAGCCACTGCGCCCAGCCTGTTTTTTTTTCGTTTTTTTTTTTTTTTTTTTTAGTAGAGACGGGGTTTCACTGTGTTAGCCAGGATAATAGTCTCGCTCTCCTGACCTCGTGTTCTGCCCACCTTGGCCTCCCAAAGTGCTGGGATTACAGGCGTGAGCCACCGCGCCCGGCCCACTTGGTGATTATTTCAAGAATGCTGGCCATCTTTTATGTACCAGGCATTTATACAGCAGTAGGGGGGAAAAAAGACAAAATTCCAGCTCTCTTGGGATGCTCACATTCTAATAGGGAAAACAGAAAACAAAATACATATATAATACCATGTCAGGAAGCACTAAGTGCTGTAAATAACAATCAAGCAGGCAGTGACTTGAAGGTTGGAGGATGGAGGGGTGCTGTATCAAAATAGGATGGCCTGAGGAGGTGACATGTGGACAGAAACCCAGGGGAAGTGAGGCTTAAGAAGTGTGATTGTCTGTGATATTCAGGTGGGGCGAGTTCCAGGCAAGAGCAAAGGCCCTGGGGTGCTTCAAGAAGAGCAAAGAGTCCAGGAAGATGGAGCTGACTGAGTGAGGGAGCAAGTGGTGGGTGATGAGGGCAGGAAGGAGGAGGAGCCTAATCACGTATGACCTTGGAGACCATTATGGAGATTGCCGTTTTTATTCTAAGTGTGTTGGGAAGTCATGGGAGATTTCTGAGCAAGTGAATAACGTGATATAAATGTTTTTTAGGCCTGGCTCATGCCTGTAATCCCAGCACTTTGGGAGGCCAAGGCAGGTGGGTCACCTGGGGTCGGGAGTTCAAGACCAGCCTGACCAACATGGAGAAACCCCGTCTCTACTAAAAATACAAAAAATTAGCTGGGCTTGGGGGCAGGTGCCTGTAATCCTAGCTACTCAGGAGGCTGAGGCAGGAGAATCACTTGAACCTGGGAGGCACAGGTTGCAGTGAGCCAAGATCGTGCCATTGCACTCTAGCCTGGGCAACAAGAGGGAAACTCCGTCTCAAAAAAAAAAAAAAAGTTTTAAAAAATACATGTTACTTATTTATTTACTTTTATTTTATTATTTTTGAGACGGAATATTGATCTGTTGCCCAGACTGGAATGCAGTGGCACGATCTCGGTTCACTGTAACCTCTGCCTCAGCCTCCCGAGTAGCTGGGATTATAGGCGCCCGCCACCACGTCTGGTTAATTTTTTATATTTTTAGTAGAGACGGGGTTTCACCATCTTGGCCAGGCTGGTCTTGAACTCCTGATCTCGTGACCCACCCGCCTTGGCCTCCCAAAGTGCTGGGATTACAGGCATGAGTTACTGTGCCTGGCCTTATTTATTTTTAAAGGCAGGGTCTCACTTTGTTGCCCAGGCTGACCTCCAACTCCTGGACTGAAGTGATCCTCCTGTTTCAGCTTCCCAAGTAGCTGGACTACAGGTGATCCACTGCATCTGCCTTAATATAATATGTATGTATCTATCTATCTATCTATCTATATATATACACACATAGATATAGATAGATATATATAGATATATTTTTTGAGAGGGAGTCTCGCTGTATCACCCAGGCTGGAGTGCAGTGGCATTATCTTGGCTCACTGAAACCTCTGCCTCCCAGGTTCGAGCGATTCTTATGCCTTAGCCTCCCAAGTAGCTGGGACTGTAGATGAGTGTCACCATGCCTGGGTAATTTTTTTTTTTTTTTTTTTTTTTTTGTATTTTTAGTAGAGATGGGGTTTTGTCATGTTGGCCAGGCTGGTCTCTAGTTCCTGATGTCAGGTAATCCACCTGCCTTGGCCTCCCGAATTGGTGGGAGCTACTGCGCCTGGGAGATATACATTTTTTCTTAATGGTTTTTTGACAGCTTTATTGAGGCATAATTGACACACAATAAACTGCACAAGCCTGGGCGAAAAAGCGAGACTTCATCTCCAAAAAAAAAAAAGTTTAATAATTTTACTTTTTTTCTTTTTTTTTTGAGACGGAGTCTCGCTCTTGTCGCCCAGGCTGGAGTGTAATGGCTCCATCTTGGCTCACTTCAACCTCCGCTTCCCGGGTTCAAACGATTCTCCTGCCTCAGCCTCCCAAGTAGCTGGGATTACAGGCGCCTGCCACCATGCCCAGCTAATTTTTGTATTTTTAGTAGAAACGGGTTTTCACCATGTTGGCTAGGCTGGACTTGAAATCCTGACCTCAGGTTATCTGCCCCCTCGGACTCCCAAAGTGCTGGAATTACAGGCGTGAGCCACCGCGCCCAGGCTAATTATTAAGCTTTTAAAGCGTAAACAAACGGCCGGGCGCGGTGGCTCGTGCCTGTAATCCCAGCACTTTGGGAGGCCGAGGCAGGTGGATCACGAGGTCAGGAAATCGAGACCATCCTGCCTAACATGGGGAAACCCTGTCTCTACTAAAAATACAAAAAATTAGCCGGGCGTGGTGGCGGGCGCCTGTAATCCCAGCTACTTCGGAGGCTGAGGCAGGAGAATGGCGTGAACCCGGGAGGCGGAGCTTGCAGTGAGCGGAGATGGCGCCACTGCACTCCAGCCTGGGCGACAGAGCGAGACTCCGTCTCAAAAAAAAAAAAAAAAAAAAAAGCATAAAGTACAAAAAAAAAAAAAAATTGACTCTTAGACTTCATAAAAATTAAAAACTTTTAGCAGGCTGGCTGGCGTGTGGAGACCAGACTGTCGGGAGCAACAGCAGGATCTGGGAGATAAGAGACTATTGCTATCATCTGGGTCAACGATTAGGGTAACATCAGTGGAAGGGGTAAGAAACAGTCAGATTATTGATACATTTTAAAGGTAGAGCACACAGGAGTTGCTGATGGCTTGGACATGTGATGTTAGAGAAAGAGAGGAGTCCAGGACCACAGGCATGCGCCCCCACGACCTGCTAAAGTAGTACTTACTTTTTATTTTATTTTATTTTTTTGAGACAGAGTCTCGTTCTGTTGCCCAGGCTAGAGTGCAGTGACGCGATCTCGGCTCTCTGCAAGCTCCGCCTCCCGGGTTCACGCCATTCTCCTGCCTCAGCCTCCCGGGTAGCTGGGACTACAGGCGCCCGCGACCACGCCCAGCTAATTTTATTTTGTATTTTTTTTTAGTAGAGACCGGGTTTCGCCGTGTTAGCCAGGATGGTCTCGATCTCCTGACCTCGTGATCCACCCGCCTTGGCCTCCCAAAGTGCTGGGATTACAGGCGTGAGTAACCGCGCCCGGCAGTAGTACCTACTTTTTAAAGTGTAAGCAAGGAAAGTTGGCCCGCACCTGTAGTCCCATCTACCTGGGAGGCTGAGGTGGGAGAATTGCTTGAGCCCAGTTGGTCGAGGCTGCAATGAGCCTTGATCACGCCACTGCACTCCAGCCTGGGCAACAGAACAAGACCCTGTCTCAAACAAAAAAGTGTATGTAAGAATAAAAATTAATAGATTAGGCACAGGATGGGTGTTTAATTCTCGGCAATCACCACTAAGTTTTCATACTGAGGCTTATTCATTCCATGGGCAAAACATTGCGCTATGTGTGGTGCCTGAGGTGGGCTCCAAATTCCAGTCCTCTCCTCGCTTGCGATAGCTGTGTGATCCATTCCTAAGTTTCCTTATTTGTCCACAGAGCGTACACAGGGTTTTTATGAAAACTAGATCAGATAATCAGACACAGTTAAAATAGCACGCGCTCAGTAAAATTACATATTAGTGGAAGAGACAAGCCTTGAATAAAGCAATTGCCTTTCGGGGAGTATGACCCCCTCGCCGAAACCCACTCAGGCGCTGCTCGCTCGCACGCCCACTGAGCTCGGAGCGGAGCCCGAGCCCTTTCCCAGCACACAGACAGGGTTCATTTCCAGACTTTGAAAGACATCCCAGAGACAACTCCAGAGGCCAAGGCGGGTCGGCTTCCTGCGTGGGCCCAGCGCCGGGCACTGAAAGGTGAAGGCGCTTCTTCCCGCTCGGAGGAAAGCCTCTGGCGGTTCTCGCTTCGCGGGCTCGGGATGGACACGCGCGTAGGGCTGGGGAGGTGACGCGCGGACAACGCCGGGGCGAGCAAACTACAACTCCCAGGCAGCTGTGCGCCACGCGGGCGGCCTACTGTCGGGTGTGGCCGCGAGGGGCGGCCTATATAAGCTCTTGCTCGCGGCTTCAGCGCCCTTTCTCCCCGCCGCATGCCCGGTGTCGTCTTACTAGCTGCAAGCCTCTGCCTGCCTTCCTGCGCGCCGTTCCCCGCTAGTCGCTGCTGCTGGCGCGCACTCGCCGGGTTTTTCCTCCCACGGCCTCGAGATGGTCGTGAATGTGGCACGGAGGAGCCGGGCCTTCCAACCCGGTGGGCCCGAGCTCCGAAAGGCCCCCTCGGCAGTGAGAGGGGCGGGAGCCCGCGGGGGCCGCGCCCTTCTCTCGCTTCGGACTGCGCAACGCTGCGCTCTGTGCTGACAGGTGAGTGTTGCAGGCAGGCGGCCGGGTTTACGGAAGGGGTGGGGGTTCGGGAACCGGTCTCCTGGGGGATGCGGGGATGAATCCCTGGGCCTGAAGTGTCTTAATTCAGGGGGAGGCCGCATGCTGGTGTCAGGATGGCCTCCAGTTGCATCTGTGACATTTACCAGCTAGGTGATTTTGGGACTGGTGACTACGCGCGAGACCTCTGGAGGTCGCCCTGGTAGACACGGTTTTCAGAAGGACGGGTTTTAGGCATTCAGACCCTTGCGTGCATCCCAGCTTGTTGCTTTCAGCCTCGCTAAGTGACTAAGCGACCTTCAGGAAGTAACTTAATCGGTCTAAACCTCTTACCTGTAATAGGCGGATAAAACGGTCCCATCAAGGCTGAGAAAAAGCACACCAGATATTGGCACAGCGTGGGCAGTGGGGCCTACAGGATGACTTAGTCTACAGAGATCCCGGCGTACTTAAGCAGGTAGTAATGATGGACAGGTGAGGCTTTAGGCGGCCGCCCTGGGATCTGAATTGCCCCTTGGCCCTTATCGAAGCTGCAGCTGCTTCCGCATAGCTGCTGTGGTCAAAAAGGAGCCCAGAGTGACAGTTTTCCTTGACGGTCGCCGTTCTGTTTGTTGTAACTGATCTGCAACATTTTGGGAAAATACAGTTCTATTGTACCTGCCATCTTTCAGCTGTAGCCAGAGACCTTTATCAAAATGGGCTTGTTTCCACAGAACAGCAGAACGGTTGGGGGTTTGCATATACAGTTAACCAGCATAAGACTCGTACTGGGAAAATCCAGCTGGGATGTGACACAGCTTAACTGATAGCTTAAGGCATCAGTACTGGGACCAAAGGCTGGTCAGATTTGTATCATTCTGAGGACCAACTGATGGGAACAATAAAATTGTTCATGACAGTTGTTCTCATTTTGCTGTCCAGATGAAGACTCTTAAGATGACAGAAGGTGATTTTTCTGGTGATCGAGGAGTTCCGGGGTCATGACAGTGATGAAATGCAGGGGACCTGGTAGGTTTCTTTTGGAGACTGACTGGGGGCTGCCTGGTGGGACAGAACAGCATGTTTCCAAGGGCTGTGGCTGGTCATAGCCATGGGATCTCCAACTGCATGCAAGAGCAACCTGGAAAGACTTTGACAGCGCAGGTCAGTACAATACCTGCAAGCTGCCACTCAGCTTTCCTATAATGTTTCAGGACCAGGGCTGGAAGCCTTCCATGTGTCAACTTCAATGTAGATGGGTTTTTTTTTTTTTTTTTTTTTTTTTTTTTTTTTTTTTTTTGAGACGGAGTCTTGCTCTGTCACCCAGGCTGCTGGAGTGCAGTGGCATGATCTCGGCTCACGGCAACCTCTGCCTCCCGGGTTCAAGCGACTCTCCTGCCTCATCCTCCCGAGTAGCTGGGATTACAGGTGCCCACCATCACACCCAGCTAATTTTCTTGTATTTTTAGTAGAGATGGTTTTCACCATGTTGGCTAGATGGGTCTCGAACTTCTGACCTCAGGTGATCCGCCCGACTCGGCCTCCCCTTCCAAGGTGCTGGGATTACAGGCATGAGCCACCGCTCCTGGCCAGTTTAGTTTTCACACTAAGCTTTTTGTTCTGCAGGTTGCCCCCAAGTTTCCTGGCAGTGTGTGATACTGAGGAGGTGAGCTTGTTTCTGGAGCTGTGCTTTAAGGTAAAGTTGATCAGCTTAATCCTCCTGATCCCTTTCCCATCGGATCTGAACACTGGTCTTGGTGGTCGTAAAAGGAGGAAAAGTAATAGTGAAGCTGGCCTAAATGTTGTAATCTGGTATATGGCATGTGGGCTAGTTTCAGACAGGTTCAGAGATGGTTGGATCTCTGAAATTGTAAAATGAAGTATAATCTTAGGCTAAGGGAAGGATGCGTGTGAAGTTCTGGAGGTTGGTATGATAATAGCTGACCTATTACTGCATTTGGGAGGGATCTGTCATAGCTTCCTTGCCTCTTAATTAAGGGTGGTGTTTTTTTCTTTTAGATTCATGTTACATGTAAAGCTGTCCTCATTTGTGACTATGGACCTATGGAGTTGGGTAAGTTAGTGACTACCCAAAGCTTTGTCACAACTTGGTGTGTAGCTGCAGGTAGTGCTCAACTATCTGGGATCCTGTCCTAAATAGTCAACCTAATAGAACTAAAAGGTTACTTAGGTCTGTGTCAAAGTTACAGCTTTTTTTTTTTTTTTTTTTTTTTTGAGACAGGGTCTTTCTGTCACCCAGGCTGGAGTGCAGTGGCGCAATCTTGGCTAATTGCCTCCCAGGTTCAAGTGATTCTCCTGCCTCAGCCTCCTGAGTAGCTGGGACTATAAGCACGCACCACTATGTCTGGCTAATTTTTGTATTTTTAGTAGAGACAGGGTTTCACCACGTTGCCCAGGGCAGTCTTGAACTCCTGACCCCAAGTGATCTGCCTGCCCTGGCCTACCAAAGTGCTGGGATTACAGGCATGAACCACTGTGCTGGGCCAGAAAGTCTTAGCATCTTAGTAACATTTACATTTGGCCTCCCTCGTGTGCCGTTAGCTGTTCATTACCAGAGGGCAAAGATGGTTAGAACATGATTTGCCCACCCTAAAATGCATTGAAGGCATCAGAGGGCACCGTGGGCCACAAGGCCTGGTAGCCACAAATGTTCAGTGGTGGCTGGAGCTCATGATGCATTCTTTGGTAGGACGTCTCTCAGCATCAGGGAGAGTTGAGAGTGGGGTAGAAACAAGGGGTTCCATGTAGCACACACTGTATTTAGAATGACTGGTCCAGGATGAAACCTAATTTGAGTGGACATCCATGGATGAGCAATGCGGATATGGGACTGAGACCAGCTCCTAGGAAAATGTCTGGGTGGGGGAAATCTGGGAATTACTAACACAATGGCTTACACTTCCTTTGCAGGACAATCTCTATGGGAAGCAGAAGGCAAGGACCCCAGTCATTTTAGGTAGAAACAACAGCATGCTAATGCAAAAAATTATGCAGTGTGCTACTGAACTTCAGAGGTGATCAATAAAAGAATAAAAAGACTAATAAAAGTATATTATTTGTGTTTGTATTTTTTTGTAGAGACCAATCTGGTCTCTTCCCGAGCTCAAGCAATCCATCTCCCAAAGTGAGCCACCATGCCCAGCCCTTAAAGAGATCTTTGGAGATTTTTTATGATGTAGGATGAATGCTTTGCCTCAAGCAGTAAGCCCCAACACATGACAAGGTTGGACAGTTTCCCCATTTACTTGGGAAACATGGAAGTGAGCAGTATAAAGTTCACACGGAGGTCTGCTTTGGCTTTGAGCTATCAAAATATTGATCCTAAAGTGATCCAGGCCTTGTATATGCAGATGCTGCAACTCATGAAAACAGATGAAACCCATTATTAGAGCAAGTACTAATTCTTAGGCCAACTGGCCTGTTCCATCACACCCCAACACATTCTACCTTCTGGGGCGTGCTCCTACCACACCTGCTAGAGTGCCTTTTCTACCTAGCTGCCAGACTTGCACCAAGTTAGGACTCAAATATAGCAGGTCCTACAAATACTCCAGAGAACCTTGATTTACATACCTACCTGTTAACTGAGAAACCCTGAACTCAGGCTTTAGTGTGAATTATCCCAAGCTGCTCATCCCAGTTTTGGATAATCCCAAACTGTCCTATGTGGATAACTACCTGGACAAAGGATTCCTGTGAAGGAAACCAATTTAAACCTTGTTTAAAAGTTGTTCCCTTGGTCTTCAAACTCAAACGGTCAAATGAATGCAGCAGTGTTGTAGAAACATTCATGATCTCCAGAAACAGTCATTAAAATCTTACAAATCATATTTCCAAAAAGGTTTCACAATTTTTAAAAAGGAGTCTCTCATCTCCCTCACATCACGCAACCTGGCTTGTCCTTTGGCCTGGCTACATCATGGCAGGGATCTCTGAAGACACTGTGTCCAGGGGCTGCCAGTGACAGTCCATCAGAGCGTCATACAGCTCCTCACTCTGTTCCATGAACTCCTTGTTGGCCTCAGTCACATCCAGCTGTGGCATGGGGTCTGGAAAGCAAGCAAGGATGGGGTCAGGGAAGTCTAGGGACAGCTGCAAGGGACCTGGTTCAGTTCCCTTCTCCCAGAACTCTGTTCTATGGTAAGGTCCCTATCCTGCCAGTTTTAGGAAGTGAAACCACTGCCTTGCAGGGTTCTGGGGAAGATGAAAATAGGATAATGTATCTAGAGAATGGGAAAATGGCAGCTGTTAGCCTGCATCTATTAAAAGCTACACCTGTGTCTCTAGCCATCATGTATCCTAGATTTTCTGGTCTGGTCCTCACTTCAAATTTGGATTTAGAAGGTCTGATCAAAGTTATTAAGTGCCAGGCATGGTGGCACATGCCTATAATCCCAACTACTCGGGAGGCTGAGGCAGGAGAATTGCTTGAACCCAGGAGGCAGAGGTTGCGGTGAGCCGAGATGGCACCATTGCATTCCAGCCTGGGCAACAAGAGCAAAACCCCGTCTCGGCCGGGCGCGGTGGCTCACGCCTGTAATCCCATCACTTTGGGAGGCCAAGGCAGGCGGATCACAAGGTCAAGAGATGGAGACCATCCTGGCCAACATAGTGAAACCCCGTCTCTACTAAAAATAGAAAAATTAGCTGGGCGTGGTGGCAGGCACCTGTAGTCCCAGCTACTCGGGAGGCTGAGGCAGGAGAATCGCTTGAACCCGGGAGGCGGAGGTTGCAGTGAGCCGAGATCACACCATTGCACTCCAGCCTGGGCAACAGAGCAAGATGCCATCTCAAAAAAAAAAAAAAAAATTAGCTGGGCATGGTGACCTGTGTCTGTAGTGCCAGCTACTAGGGAGGCTGAGGCAGGAGGATCACTTGAGCCTAGGAGGTCGAGGCTGCAGTGAGGCATGTTCACATCACTGATCTCAAGTCTGGGCAACAAAGTGAGACTCTGTCTCAAAAAAAAAAAAAAAAAAAAGCTGGGCACTGTGGCTCATGCCTGTAAACCCAGCACTTTGGGAGGCCGAGGTGGGCAGATCACAAGGTCAAGGGATTGAGACCATCCTGGGCAACATGGTGAAACCCCGTCTCTACTCAAATACAAAAAATTAGCCGGGTATGGCAGTGCACGCCTGTAGTCCCAGCTACTCGGGAGGCTGAGGCAGGAGAATCACCTGAACCCGGGAGGCAGAGGTTGCAGTGAACAGAGATGGCACCACTGCACTCCAGCCTGGCGACAGAGCAAAGACTCTATCTCAAAAAAAAAAAAAAAAAAAAAAAAAAAAAAAGCCAGGCGCAGTGGCTCAAGCCTGTAATCCCAGCACTTTGGGAGGCCAAGGTGGGCGGACCACCTGAGGTCAGAAGTTTGAGACCAGCCTGACCAACATAGAAACCCCATCTTTATGGGGTTAGAAAAATAGAAATAGAAAATTAGCTGGGCATGCGAGATTGCGCCACTACACTCCAGCCTGGGCGACAGAGCAAGACTCCGTCTCAAAAAAAGAAAAAAAGAAAATTAGCTGGGCATGATGGCACATGCCTGTAATCCCAGCTACTCGGGAGGCTGAGGCAGAAGAATCACTTGAACCCGGGAGGCGGAGGTTGCAGTGAGCTGAGATCGTGCCACTGCACTCCAGCCTGGGCAACAAGAGTGAGACGCCATCTCAAAAACAAAACAAAACAAAACAAAACAAAACATTGGGCCTGGCGCAGTGGTTCACACCTGTAATCCCAGCATTGGGAGGCAGAGGCGGGCAGATCATGAGGTCAAAAGATCGAGACCATCATGGCCAACATGGTGAAACCCCATCTTTACTAAAAATACAAACATTAGCTGGGCGTGGTGGCGCGCATCTGTAGTCCCAGCTATTCAGGAGGATGAGGCAGGGGAATCGCTTGAACCTGCGAGGCAGAGGTTACAGTGGGTCGAGATCGTGCCACTGAACTCCAGCCTGGTGACAGAGCAAGACTCTATCTCAAGAAAAAGAAAACAAAAAAAAGGATTAAAAAGAGATTGGAAAATTCTAAGGACTTATCTACAGATATTATGAGGCTAATTATCTCTAGAAAGAAGGCAGTGTCTCCCAGGGGGAAACAACTACAGACTTGAGTATAAAAAGACCGGACTGTCCTGACTTTGCCCCACACTGTGTGACCCTCAGCAGATCACTTGGGCTTTCCGAGCCACTAGGTTCCCATCTGTGAAGTGGAGCTCCTGTGTCCTTCCCAGCCCACCCCACAAGGTCACTACAGTTGGCATCACATGAGAGGACACAAGAAAGTGCTTTAAAATGTTATGAACTAGACAAGTTTGTTCATGCCCTAAAAGGGATGTTTCCTTTAACGAACATTTTCTTGACAGAAAACATTTTCCCTATGACTTTCTCTTGAAGAAGAATCCTCAAAACAGATTTCAAACTTTGAGTCTTTTTGTACCTCAAATAAAGTTTTGGCCAGGAGCAGTGGCTCATGCCTATAATGCCAGCACTTTGGAAGGCCGAGATGGGCAGATCACTTGAACCTAGGAGTTCAAGACCAGCCTGGGCAACATGGTGAAACCCTGCCTCTACAAAAAAATAGAAAAAAATAGCCAGGTATGGTGGGGCACAACTGTAGTCACAGCTCACTGAAGCCTCAACCTCCTGGGCCCAAGCAATCCTCCTGCCTCAGCCTCCCCCAAGTAGCTGGAACCACAGGCCACCATGCTTGGCTTTCAGTTTTTCTTTCCTTTTTCTTCTGTGAAATTCAGTGAAAATTATAAATACTTGGCCGGGCACGGTGGCTCATGCCTGTAATCAAAGCACTTTGGGAGGCTGAGGCGGGAGGATCACCTGAGGTAAGGAGTTCGAAACCAGTCTGGCCAACATGCTGAAACCCTGTCTCTACTAAAAATACAAAAATTAGCCGAGCGTGGTGGTGCATGCCTGTAATCCCAGCTACTCAGGAGGCTGAGGCAGGAGAATCACTTGAACCTGGGAGGCAGAGGTTGCAATGAGCTGAGATTGGAGACTGCACCACTGCATTCCAGCCTGGGTGACAGAACAAGACTCCGTCTCCCAAAAAAAAAAAAAAAAAAAAAGAGATGGGGTCTCGTTATGTTGCCCAGGCTGGTCTCAAAGTTCTAGGCTCAAGCCATCCTCCAACCCACGTTGGCCTTCCAAAGACCTTACAGGCTTTAGCCACCATGCCTAGCCAGTAAATACCTTTTTTTTTTTTTTTTTTTGAGACGGAGTTTCACTCTCGTCACCCAGGATGGACTGCAGTGGAGCATTCTTGGCTCACCGAAACCTCCACCTCCCGGGTTCAAGTGAGTCTCCTGCTTCAGCCTCCCAAGGAGCTGGAATTACAGGCATGGGCCACCATGCCTGGATAATTTTTTTTTTTTTTTGAGACAGAGTCTTGCACTGTTGCCCAGGCTGGAGTGCAGTGGCGTGATCTCGGCTCACTGCAAGCTCTGCCTCCCAGGTTCACGTCATTCTCCTGCCTCAGCCTCTTGAGTAGCTGGGACTACAGGTGTGTGCCACCACACCCAGCTAAATTTTTTTGTATTTTTAGTAGAGATGGGGTTTCACTGTGTTAGCCAGGGTGGTCTCAAACTCCTGACCTTGTGATCTGCCCGCCTTGGCCTCCCAAAGTGCTAGGATTACAGGCGTGAGCCATCGCGCCCGGCCATGCCTGGCTAATTTTGTATTCTTAGTAGAGACCGGGTTTTACAGTGTTAGCCAGGGTGGTCTCAAACTCCTGACTTCAGGTGATTTGCCCACTTAGGCTTCCCAAAGTGCTGGAATTATAGGCATGAGCCACTGTACTTGGCCCATTAAATTTTTTTTTTTTGGTAGTGACAGAGTCTTGCTCTGTCAGCCAGGGTGGAGTGCTGGAGTGCAGTGGCGCAATCTCGGCTCACTGGAACCTCTGCCTCCTGATTTCAAGCAATTCTCTTGCCTTAGGCTCCAGAGTAGCTGGGACTACAGGCGCACACCGCCAAGCCTGGTTAATTTCTTTTGTATTTTAGTAAAGACAGGGTTTCACCATGTTGCCCAGGCCAGTCTCGAACTCCTGAGCTCAGAGAATCTGCCTGCCTCGGCCTCCCAAAGTGCTAGGATTACAGGCGTGAGCCACCGTGCCGGCCTGTTTTTTTTTTTTTTTGAGACGGAGTCTCGCTCTGTCGCCAGGCTGGAGTGCAGTGGCGCCATCTCGGTTCACTGCAACCTCCACCTCCTGGGTTCAAGCGATTCCCCTGCCTCAGCCTCCCGAGTAGCTGGGACTACAGGTGTGCACCACCATGCCCAGCTAATTTTTGTGTATATATGTATGTATGTATGTATGTATGTATGTGTATATATATATATATATATATATATATATATATATATATATATATGAGACAGAGTCTTGCTCTGTCGCCCAGGCTGGAGTACAGTGGTATGATCTCAACTCACTGCAACTTCCGCCTCCTGGGTTCAAGCGATTCTCCTGCCTCAGCCTCCTGAGGAGCTGAGATTATAGGTGCGCAACACCACACCTGGCTAATTTTTGTATTTTTAGTACCAGCAGAATTTCACCACGTTGGCCAGGCTGGTCTAGAACTTCCGACCTTAGGTGATCCTCCCGCTGTGGCTTCCCAAAGTGCTGGGAGTACAGGGGTGAGCCACCGTGCCTGGCAATTTTTGTATTTTTAGTAGAGACGGGGTTTCACCATGTTGGCCAAGATGGTCTCGATCTCTTAACCTCATGATTCACCCTCCCTGGCCTCCCAAAGGGCTGGGATTACAGGGGTGAGCCACCGTGCAAGGCTTAAATATTTTTAATTAAAAAATTAATAATGGGCTGGGCACGGTGGCTCACCCCTGTAATCCCAGCACTTTGGGAGGCCGAGGCAGGCGGATCACGAGGTCGAGTTTGAGACTAGCCTGGCCAAGATGGTGAAACCCCGTCTCTAGTTAGAATACAAAAATTAGCTGGGCGTGGTGGCATGTGCCTGAAATCCCAGCTCCTCGGGAGGCTGAGGCAGGAGAATCACTTGCACCCGGGAGGCGGGCTTGCAGTGAGATGAGATTGCGCCACTGCATTCCAGTCTGGGTGACAAAGCAAGACTCTGCCTCAAAAAAAAAAGAAAAAAAAAAAAAGAAAGAAAAAATTAATAATGGCTATTACTATGTTGTAGTAGGATATGGGGTGATTTTCAGTTTCATTATACTTTACTATATTTTCTTTTTCTTTTTTTTTGAGACGGAGTCTCGCTCTGTCTCCCAGGCTGGAGCGCATTGGTGCGATCTCGGCTCACTGCAAGCTCTGCCTCCCGGGTTCACGCCATTCTCCTGCCTCAGCCTCCCGAGTAGCTGGGACTACAGGCGTCCACCACCACACCCGGCTAATTTTTTCTATTTTTTAGTAGAGACGGGGTTTCACCGTGTTAGCCAGGATGGTCTCGATCTCCTGACCTCACAATCCACCTGCCTCGGCCTCCCAAAGTGCTGGGATTAGAGGCGTGAGCCACCGCGCCTGGCCCATACTTTACTATATTTTCCAAATTTTCCATCCTAACGATGACTTAAAAATCAGGAAAATATGTCATTTAAAATATATTGAAAAACAGAAAAAAAAAAAAATAAATAAAAAATGAATTTTACAAACAGTCAAACAAATAAAAGGTAACAGTATTATCGGCCAGGCACAGTGGCTCATGCCTGTAATCCCAGCACTTTGGGAGGCTGAGGCGGGCGGATCACCTAAGGCTGAGAGTTTGAGACCGGCCAAGCCAACATGGAGAAACCCTGTCTCTACTAAAAATACAAAATAATTAGCTGGGCATGGTGGTGCATGCCCGTAATCCCAGCTACTCGGGAGGCTGAGGCAGGAGAATTGCTTGAACCTGGCAGGTGGAGGTTGCGGTGAACTGAGATCATGCCATTGCACTCCAGCCTGGGCAACAAGAGTGAAACTCCACCTCAAAAAAAAAAAAAAAAAAAAAAAGGTTAACAGTATTATTGTTAGAGGCCCACATACCAGGATAGAATGCCACATGTCAAGGGGGTGATGGGCTCTCCTGGAGCTGCCTGTTCCAGGCTCTCTGGGATCTACACTTACACCTCTGGGTAACACTCGACACTTCTTACCATAATTACATATTTGTCTGGCTCTCTAACCAGAATGTAAGTTCTTCCAGAGCAGAATTTATCTTGTCTTCCCTCTAGCTGAGAGCACAGTGCCAGCCACAGCAGTCACCTGATAATGGCTGACAGAGTAAGGAACGTATGAACCCTTACCTTCCAATGCATCATCTCCAACTTCTTCATATGTCTGCCAAGAGACCAGAGATGTGGGTTAGGGGCATGGTGAAATCCCGGCCCAGGACCACAGTGGCTTATATTTTTTATTTTTTTTGAGGTGGAGTCTAGCTCTGTCACCCAGACTAGAGTGTAGTGGCGTGATCTCGGCTCACTGCAACACCCGCATCCCAGTTTCAAGCGATTCTCCTGCCTCAGTCTCCTGAGCAGCTGGGATTATAGGCACCTGCCACTATGCCCAGCTAATTTTTTGTATTTTTAGTAGAGACAGGGTTTCATCATGTTGGCCAGGCTGGTTTTGAACTCCTGACCTCAGGTGATCTACCTGCCTCGGCCTTTCAAAGTGCTAGGATTATAGGTGTGAGCCACTGGGCCCTACCCACAATGGCTTATTTTTAACAAGAGGAACTGGACTGCTTCAACTTTCCCTATTTTTTCTGAAGCCCAAGCCCCTGTCCTTACCAATCCCATCCTAAAGAATGACCTGTTTCTAGAGGAGAAACACAACCCAAGGGGACCAGTCTTGCCAAGTCATGGTTACCTGCATGGTGCTCTGGGTATAGCCATACTGGGGGTAACTGTAGCTGTAGCTGCCTGTGTTCTGGTCATAGCCCCACTGAGCATAGTAGTTCTGGTACTGCTGATAATACTGGTTGTAGCTATAACTGTACATCTGACTATATTCCACTGGCTTTACACGGCTCCTTAAATGAAGACAGAAACAAAAATAAGTGTAAGCAAACATTTCCGTAACACTGCCTATGTGGCCAGAGACTATTTTAAGTGCTTTATACCGATTAACTTTTTTTTTTTTCTTGAGACAGAGTCTTGCTCTGTTGCCTAGGTTGGAGTACAGGGGCGTGATCTCGGCTCACTGCAACCTGCGCCTCCTGGGTTCAAGCAATTCTCCTGCCTCAGCCTCCCGAGTAGCTGGGACTACAGGTGTGTGCCACCACGCCTGGCTAATTTTTTGTATTTTCAGTAGAGACAGGGTTTCACCATGTTAGCCAGGCTGGTCTCGATCTCCTGACCTCGTGATCCGCCTGCCTCAGCCTCCCAAAGTGCTGGGAGCCCGGCCACCAATTAACTCTTTTAATCCTCAAAACAACCATATGCAATAAGTATATCATTATTCCTATTTTACAGATAAGGAAACTGAGGAACAGAGAGGTTAAGTAATTTGTCCAAAGTCACACAGCTAATATAAGAGTATGGCTCCAGAGACCATGCTTTTAATACAGGAGATTTTAATGGATAGGTTTGTCTCTCTTAACAAACTATGTCAGGACTGGCAAAAGGATATCCTGTTTAAAAAAAAAAAAAAAAAAAGGGCTGGGCGCGGTGGCTCACGCCTGTAATCCCAACACTTTGAGAGGCGAAGGCAGGTGGGTCACCTGAGGTCAGGAGTTCCAAGACTAGCCTGGACAACACGGCGAAACCCCATCTCTACTAAAAATACAAAAAATTAGCTGGGTGGGATGGCGCGCCCGCAATCCCAGCTGCTTGTGAGGCTGAGGCAGGAGAATCGCTTGAACCTGGGAGACAGAGGTTGCAATGAGCCTAGATTGTGCCACTGGACTCCAGTCTGGGCAATAAAAGTGAAACTCTGTTTCAAAAAAAAAAAAGAAAAGAGACAGACGTGGTAGCTCACGCCTATAATCCCAGCCACTTGGGAGGCTAAGGAAGGAGAATCGCTTGATCCTGGGAGGCCCAGCTAATTTTTGTACTTTTAGCAGAGATGGGGTTTCACCATGTTGGCCAGGGTGGTCTTGAACTCCTGGCCTCAAGTGATCCACCCAACTCAGCCTCCCAAAGTGTTGGGATTACAGACGTGAGCCCCAGCACCCCACCTTTTGTTTTCGTTTTTTTTTGTTGTTGTTGTTTTGAGACAGAGTCTTACTCTGTCGCCCAGGCTGGAGTGCAGTGGCGCGATCTCGGCTCACTGCAACCTCCGCCTCCTGGGTTCACGCCATTCTCCTGCCTCAGTCTCCCGCCTCAGTCTCCCGAGTAGCTGGGACTATAGGCGCCCACCACCACGCCCGGCTAATTTTTTTTTTTTTTTGTATTTTTAGTAGAGACGGGGTTTCACCATGTTAGCCAGGATGGTCTCAATCTCCTGACCTCGTGATCTGCCCGCCTCGGCCTCCCAAAGTGCTGGGATTACCGGCGTGAGCCACTGCACCTGGCCTTTTTTTTTTGAGACGGAGTCTCGCACTGTCACCCAGGCTGGAGTACAGTGGCACAATCTCGGCTCACTGCAAGCTCTGCCTCCCGGGTTCATGCCATTCTCCTGCCTCAGCCTCTCTGAGTAGCTGGGATTACAGGTGCCCGCCACCACGCCTGGCTAATTTTTTGTATTTTTAGTAAAACGGGGTTTCACCATGTTAGCAAGGATGGTCTCGATCTCCTGACCTTGTGATCCACCCACCTCGGCCTCCCAAAGTGCTGGGATTACAGGCATGAGCCACCGCGCCCAGCCTATTTTGTTTTTTAAGAGACATGGTCTCACTCTGTTGCCTGGGCTGGAGTGCAGTGGAGTGATCATAGCTCATTGTAACCTTGAACTCCTAGGCTCAATCAATTCTCCCACTTCAGCCACCAGAGCAGCTGGGACTAGAGGAGCACACCAAGCCCAGCTAATTTAATGTTTTTATATAATAATTTATTTACAACAAATAACATTTTTGGGAGAAGTCACTAAGCCTGATCTTCAATGTATTAAACACAGTTAAACCATAAAGAACCCCTAAATCATTGCTTTCAAAAACATGGCTATTTGGCTGGGCGCAGTGGCTCACGTCTGTAATCCCAGCACTTTGAGAGGCCAAGGCAGGCAGATCACCTGAGGTCAGAAGTTCAAGACCAGCCTGGTCAACATGTGAAACCCTGTCTCTACTAAAAATACAAAAATTAGCTGGGCTTGGTGGCACATGCCTGTAGTCCCAGCTACTCGGGAGGCTGAGGCAGGAGAATCGCTTGAACCTGGGAGGTGGAAGCTGAAGTGAGTCAAGATCACACCACTGCATTCCAGCATGGGCAAAAGAGCAAGACACCATCTCAAAAAAAAAAAAAAAAAAAAATAGTTCAACTACTCTTAGGGTAGAGTTTCTCAGCCCTGGATCTATTGACATGGAAGGGTGGGAGGCTGTCCGATGAATTGCAGGATGTTTAACAGTATCCTTGGCCGATACCCACTAGGTGCCATTGGTACATCCTTGGTTGTGATAACCAAAAATGTCTCCAGATGTTGTCAATGTCCTCTGGGAGGCAAAATCACTCCAGTTGAAAATCATTAATTTGGCTAAAGGATAAAAGATCTGGCCAGGCACAATGGCTTATGCTTGTAATCCCAACACTTTTGTAGGCCAAGGTGGGCAGATTGCTTGAGCCCAGGAATTCGAAACCAGCCTGGGCAACAAAGCAAGACCCTATCTCTACAAAAAACACAAAAATTTGCCTAGCATATTGGTGTGCACCTGTAGTACCAGCTAATCAGGAGGCTGAGATGGGAGGATCCCGAGCCTGGGGAGGTCGAGGCTGCAGTGAGACATGATCTCCAGCCTGGGTGACTTTGAGATCCTGACTCAGGGAAAAAACAAACAAACAAAAAATCCCATTCAGAGAAAAGTTTGGAGTTGTAAGGGAAGATTTTCTACCTAGCATGACAGGTGTAATAGTGAAGTATATAATGTTCTGTAGAGTGTCTGGAATATTTTTCTTTTTTATTTGAGACGGAGTCTTACTCCGTTGCCCAGGCCAGAGTGCACTGATGCCATCTCGGCTCACTGCAACCTCCGCCACCCAGGTTCAAGCGATTCTCCTGCCTCAGCCTCCCGAGTTGTTGGGACTACAGGCATGCACCACCATGACTGGATACTTTTTGTATTTTTAGTAGAGATGAGGTTTTGCCATGTTGGCCAGGCTGGTCTCGAACTACTGACCTCAGGTGATCTGCCCACCTCAGCCTCCCAAAGTCCTGGGGTTACAGGTGTGAGCCACTGCGCCCGGCCTAGTGTCTGGAATACTAATTCTTATCCATTCCCACAGCATGGAACACTCACAGGAGGGCTGTAGTTTCATTAATACAAATAAGGCTAAAACTGGAAGTAATTTTTTCCCCTTTATTCAAATCTTATTAATTCTATGAATAAGTTCCCAACAATGGGACTACTGGGCAAAGAACAGGGACATCAGGTATGGACAGCCAAACAGCTTTTCCAATGCTGTCACCAGTAATGTCTGAATACATCAGCCTTTCCAAATCATACTCTATCCCCAACTCTAAGTTTCTGCAGGAGTGGGGCTAGTTCAACCCCAGCACCCACAGCCTGGCAAACAGCAGGCATTCAGTACTTGTGACTTGAATTGGATCCCCTTCCGCCTCCCATCCAGCGTATGGATGCCCTGATTCTCAGCAAACAAAAGAGGAGTGTCTGGCGGGGAGTCTAGAGTCTCTCTACCTTCCCTGCAGGACTCACGCTTTAGGGATTGCCACGCTCAGCCGCACAGGCTTAGACCCCAGTCCCACTGCTCCCTGGCACTCCGTCAGGGCTCGCTTCTGTTCCAGTTCATCTGTGAATTTCACAAAACCATAACCCCTGCATGAAAAAAATATACAATTTAGATCACAAATGTGATGAAAGTCTAAGAATGGACACATGAAAAAGAAGTAAGGATAAGAAAGTGGGCAGGAATGTAGAAAGGAAAAGAGGCTGAGAAGAGAAAGAGAGAGAGTCCATTAAACTAGAGGAAGAAAGGAGAGTCCCATCAACAGGTGTCCACATAGTGTCAAGATCCAAGTACAAACGATTCTAAGATCTGCAGGAATTCCCACATTCAGTTCACCATCCTCCTCGACACCTTCACCCCTGGGGAACATTCCTAAATAGGAGCTTCCCCGACACCCTGCTGGAAAGTAACTCATAGAAGAAAATTCAGCAAATATTTACAGTCTGCCCTGTATGCCAGGCACTGTGCTACGCACAGGATGCAGCAGTCACAGAAAGACAACGTTCCCGCTCTCCTGAGCTCAAATTCTAGCAGGGGGATAAATTAATGCAAGCTAACATTTAATAAATATTTATTTCCCTAGCACTGCGCAGAGCATTTTCTCTCTTTTTTTTTTTTTTGAGATGGAGTTTCACTCTTGTTGCCGAGGCTGGAGTGCAATGGTGTGATCTCGGCTCACTGCAAGCTCCGCCTCCCATGTTCATGCCATTCTCCTGCCTCAGCCTCCAGAGTAGCTGGGACTACAGGCACCCACCACCATGCCCAGCTGATTTTTTGTATTTTATTTTTTCAGTAGAGACAGGGTTTCACCGTGTTAGCCAGGATGGTCTCGATCTTCTGACCTCATGATCCACCCGCCTCGGCCTCCCAAAGTGCTGGGATTACAGGCATGAGCCACCACGCCTGGCCTGTAATTTTTTTAAAGTAGAGACCTGGGTTTCGCTATGTTGGCCAGACTGGTCTCGAACTCCTGACCTCAGGTGATCCATCTGCTTCAGCCTCCCAAAGTGCTGGGATTACAAGTGTCAGCCACCATGCCCGGCTCTTCTTTTTTTTTTTGAGATGGAGTCTCGCTCTGTCTCCCAGGCTGGAATGCACTGGCACGATCTCGGCTCACTGCAACCTCCGCCTCCCAGGTTGAAGCGATTCTCCTGCTTCAGCCTCCCGAGCAGCTGTGACTACAGGCACGCACCACCATGCCTGGTTAATTTTTGTATTTTTAGTAGAGACAGGGTTTCACCATGTTGGCCAGGCTGGTCTTGAACTCCTGACCTCAGGTGATCCGCCTGCCTCTGTCTCCCGAAGCGCTGGGATTACAGGCGTGAGCCACCGCACCCAGCCTGTGCTGAGCATTTTCTCAGGGTGATCTCATCAAACTGTCTAATAATTCCATGAAAGTGGTATCCACATTTACTGAAGAGGTAACCAGTTCAGTGAGATTTAACAACTTGCCCAAAGTCATGGCAGAAGCATGATTCAAAGCCACACCTGTTGCACTCTCAAAGCCTGAGCATATAACTACCATACTGACCAAGAATGAGCCTTTCTTGAGGTTCTTCAATTTCCATTTTTTCTTTCTTTCTTTTTTTTTTATTTGAGACGGAATCTTGCTCTGTTACCCAGGCTGGAGCACAGTTGCATGATCTCAGCTCACTGCAACCTCTGCCTCCCGGATTCAAGCAATTCTGCCTCAGCCTCCCAAGTAGCTGGGACTACAGGCGTGTGCCACCATGCCCAGCTAACTTTTGTATTTTTTTAGTAGAGACGGGGTTTTGCCATGTTAGCCAGGCTGGTTTCAAACTCCTGACCTCAGGTGATCCATCCACCTCAGCCTCCCAAAGTGCTGGGATTACAGGTGTGAGCCACCATGCCGGGCCAATTTTTTTTTTTTTTTATGGAGACAGAGTCTGGCTCTGTTGCCCAGGCTGGAGTGCAGTGGCACAATCTTGGCTCATTGCAACCTCCGCCTTCCAGGTTCAAGCAATTATCCTACCTCAGCCTCCCAAGTAGCTGGGACTACAAGTGCACACCACCACACCTGGCTAATTTTTTGTATTTTAATAGAGAGGGCATTTCACCGTGTTGCCCGGGCTGGTCTCAAACTCCTAAGCTCACGCAATCCACCCACCTGGGCCTCTCAAAGTGTTAGGATTACAGGCATGAGCCACCACGCCCAGCCTGAAGTAGAACACTTCTAACTACACTGAAAGGCTCAGTAACAATAACAAGCAAAACAGCAAACACCTATAAAGCATTTCAAATGTGACTTACTTATATTATATCCTTTAATCCTTACATCAACCCTACAAGCAGCTATTATTAATCAGCTCCATTTTACAGATGGGGCTGTAAAGGTCACGGAGCCTCAATTCTACAATACTGGCATTCTCCCTCACCTGTATTGGAGCTGGGATTTGAACCAGGCAGTTTGGCTCCAGAGCTTGTGGTCTTAATCGCCATGCTGCAGGGCCTTTCTAAAACACCTCCACTCAGGAGAGAAATGCTGAAACTAACACAGTTAAGCATCAGTAACAAGTAAGGCCTTACTTAGACACGCCTGTCTGGTCCAAAACCACCTTGCCTCCCCGACAGGAGGGGTAGACTTTGACGAAGAATTCATACAGCATGCCATCATCCACGTCCGGGGTCAGGTCCCCCACAAAGAGGGAATACTCAGGGCTGAGGAGAGAGAACAAGAAGATTCAGAGGCAAAGACCAAAACCTCTGCTCTGAAGAGCTCTTTCGCATATTCCAGGTAAACCTCTCCCAGGCCCCTTAAGGAAAACATTTGATGGGTCTACTTAACCAGCCCCTACTTTGTTTCATTAGAGCAGTCCTGGCAGAAGAGTTATGGAAATAGTCCCTGCCCCAAATCCCTCACCCACTCCACAGAACTTGTCTGACTTCAAGTATTACATGAGTGCAGATGTGTGGATGTGGTCAGAAGTGCATCTAAGGCACTCAAAAGATAAAACTGCATAAAAACTGCATAATAATGCATTCTGCATTCCTTGTATATTTTAAACATAAATGTTAAAAGACACACAAAAAAGAACTAGATCTGATCTTCTAAGGACGTAAAGCCTAGCGAAAATTAAATCCCCAATCTTTTTTTCTGAGATGGAGTTTTGCTCGTTGCCCAGGCTGGAGTGCAGTGGTGTGATCTGGGGTCACTTCAACTTCTGTCTCCCAGGTTCAAGTGATTCTCACACCTTAGCCTGCCGAGCAGCTGGGATAACAGGTGCGCACCACCATGCCCAGCTAATCTTTTGTATTTTTAGCAGAGACAGGGTTTCGCCAAGTTGGCCACGCTGGTCTCAAATTCCTGACCTCAAATGATCCACCTGCCTCAGCCTCCCAAAGTGCTGGGATTACAGGTGTGAGCTACCATACCCAACCTCTTAAACCACTGCGAGCTTGTGGGTGATACAAATCAGGCCAGAGTTTACCAACTCCTGTTATAGGAGGTCAATTCTATTAAAAAAATAAACGAACACACAAACCTTTGTTGTTTTTTTTTTTTCTTTTTGTTGAAATGGAGTATCACTCTGTCACCTAGGCTGGAGTACAGTGGCGTGATCTCGGCTCACTGCAACCTCTGCCTTCTGGGTTTAAGCGATTCTCTTGCCTCAGCCGCCCAAGTGGCTGGGACTACAGGCACATGCCACTACACCCAGCTAATTTCCTTTTTTTTTTTTTTTTGAGACGGAGTCTCGCTCTGTCCCCCAAGCTGGAGTGAAGTGGCGCAATCTCAGCTCACTGCAACCTCTGCTTCTCAGGTTCAAGCGATTCTCCTGCCTCAGCCTCCCGAGTAGCTGGGATTACAGGTGCCCGCCACTACGCCCAACTAATTTTTTGTGTTTTTAGTAGAGACGGGTTTTCACCATGTTGGCCAAGCTCATCTCGAACTCCCGACCGCAGGTGATCCATCCTCCTCAGCCTCCCAAAGTGCCGGGATTACAGGTGTAAGCCACCACGCCCAGCCAATTTTTGTATTTTTAGTAGAGACGGGGTTTCTCTATGTTGGTCAGGCTGGCCTCAAACTCCTGACCTTGTGATCTGCCCGTCTCAGCCTCCCAAAGTGCTGGGATTACAGGCGTGAGCCACCGCACCCGGCCTACCTTTGTTATTATCTTATTTCAAGTATGATACATATTCCTTGTATAATAAGAATACACAAGGCCAGGCGCAGTGGCTCCGCCTGTAATCCCAGCACTTTGGGAGACCGAGGCAGGTGGATCACAAGGTCAAGAGTTCAAAACCAGCCTGACCAAGATGGTGAAACCCCATCTCTACTAAAAATATAAAAATTAGCTGGGCGCATTGGCAGGTGCCTGTAATCCCAGCTACTCCGGAGGCTGAGGCAGGAGAATTGCTTGGACCCAGGCGGCAAAGACTGCAGTGAGCCAAGATCATGCCACTGCACTCCGGCTTGGGCAACAGAGTGAGACTCCATCTCAAAAAAAAAAAAAAAAAAAAAAAATACACAAAAGCACAGTCCAGGCACGATGGCTCACGCCTATAATCCCAGCACTTCGGGAGGCTGAGGTGGGCAGATCACGAGGTCAGGAGATCGAGACCATCCTGGCTAACACGGTGAAACCCTGTCTCTACTAAAAATACAAAAAATTTAGCCGGGCGTGGTGGCAGGCACCTGTAGTCCCAGCTACTCGGGAGGGTGAGGCAGGAGAACGGCATGAACCCGGGAGGCGGAGCTTGCAGTGAGCAGAGATCGTGCCACTGCACGCCAGCCTGGGCAATAGAGTGAGACTCCGTCTCCAAAAAAAAAAAAAAACCACAAAAGTGCAAAGAAAAATAAAATTGCTATAACTCAACCACTTGAAGACAATCACAATAAATGCTTTGATATGTATACTTTTGTCTATTCTTGTGGCTTTTCTTCTACATGTTCATAAATACGATCCATCGTATTTTGTTTCTAGTATTTTTTTTCACTTTCAACATATTGCCAATATCTTGACATGTCAGTATACTGCAACAACTTGTCAGTGGATACACCGCATCCTAACTAATGACCATAATTTAATCACTTCCCTACTATTAGGTTATTTGGGTTTTCCCCAACTTTAGCTATTATACGCAATACTTCAATGAATACATCTGAGGCTAATCTTTGCACACGTCCATGAGTAAATACTGAAAAGTAGAATTATAGGGTCAATGCATATAAATGTTTTTTAAGCTTTTGGTACACCGTTTTAATGCTTTCAAATGGCAACCTGAAATTCCAATCAATTTATGTTGCTATAACAGGTCAATTCATTGGGTTTCTTTTTTAAGACAGGGTCTCACTCTGTTGCCCAGGCTGGAGTGCAGTGGCACGATCATGGCTCACAGTAGCCTTGATCATTGTAGCCCTCCCTGGGCTCAGGTGAGCCTCCTGGCTCAGCCTCCTGAGTAGCTGAGACTACAGGCGCCCGCCACCACGCCCGGCTAATTTTTTGTATTTTTAGTAGAGACTTGGTTTCACCGTGTTAGCCAGGATGGTCTTGATCTCCTGACCTTGTGATCCGCCCGCCTCGGCCTCCCAAAGTGCTGGGATTACAGGCATGAGCCACCACACCCGGCCATTTTTGTATTTTTTTGTAGAGATGGGGTTTTGCCATGTTGCCCAGGCTATTCTTGAACTCCTAGGCTCAGGCAATCTGCCTGTTTCGGCCTCCCAAAGTGCTGGGATTACAGGCGTAAGCCACTGCGCCTGGCTAACAACGCAATTCTTATTGAATAAAACTTCAATACTGTGAGGAGTAGCAGGGTAGGAAGCCAGGGGCAGGGACCAAATACAGAAAAGCCAGGGTCTTGCATGAAGCACACCAGGAAGGTCCACCAGCAAGGAAGGGAGAAGAGCGTCGTCCTTCAGGAGGGAACCAAGTGCAGCCAAACCGGCTCCCCTCCTCCTATATGGCAGTGTCAGGCACAGTGACACATCTTATGTCTGTCTAGACATGACTTTGTACCTACCTGTTATCTGGTTGTTTCCCATAAGTGGCATAGTTCAGTTTAAAACGTTTCGCCTGGAAGTTGAAAAACAAACAAACTAAAACAGAGAAAGGTGTTTCAAGAGTTGAACAATATTTGAAAAAAACTGAAATAAATTACCTTGGCCAAAACATCTCCCCCTCTCTAAGCCTCAGCTTTTTCTCCTGTATAAAATGAGGGGGTTGCACGGATGACCGCTAAGGGCACTGCCAGCTCCATGGTTCTATGAGCCCAGGTGTGCCAGCTGGTGCAGCTGTAAGCTAAGTAACTGTGGGAAGAGCAGAATGCAACTCTCTTGAAATGTGTCCTTGCTGCTGCCAGCCTATTCTAGTTTCCCAATCAGGCAAGAGGTCTAGAGTTTCAAGTCTTCGGTTATGGGAGGCAGCAATGCAGAATGGAAAGGCATGGATTTGGGAGGCAACCAATCTTCAGTCTGAATCCTGGCTCTGCCATTTACTACCTGTGTTGCCTTGGGCAAGTTATTTCAATTCCCTGAGCTTCAGTTTCCTGGGCCTACAAAGATAACAATGCCTACTGTAAAGGGTTGTTATAGGATTAAATAAAATAAGTATACAGTAGGGATTCAATAGATGGTAGTAAGCAATGACAATAATAATGGCAACATCATCATTATCTAAATGTCCTTACAGGTGTGGCTCCTGGAAGGGGTTTCCCATTAATTTTATGCAAACACTTCTCAGCTGTGGCCAAATCTGCAAATTCTACAAAGCAGTAGCCAGCTGGGATCCTGGAAAAAAAGCAAATAGAGAAAGAAAATGGTTAAAGATAAAATGGCTCAAGATGAGGCCAGGCGTGATTGCTCGCGCATATAATCCCAACAGTTTGGGAGGCCAAGGCAGGAGGATCACCGAAGGTCAGGAGACCAGCCTGGCCAACATGCTGAAACACCATCTCTACTAAAAATACAAAAATTGGCTGGGCATGGTGGCGCACACCTGTAGTCCCAGCTTACTCGGGAGGCTAAGGCAGGAGAATTGCTGTAACCCAGGAGGTGGAGGTTGCAGTGAGCTGAGATCATGCCACACTGCTCCAGCCTGAGCAACAGGCTGGTTTGAGACTGTTTAAAAAAAAAAAAAAAAAGGCTCAAGATGGGTCTTGGCCTTGAAGGGAGAAAGAAATGTTTTTCTAATCTGAGCCAACACTGTTTTTGTTCCCTGCCATACCCCAGCTCAGACCTAATTTACAAACCTGAATATAAGGATTGCCCATCTGGGCCAGTCCAAGATTCGTTTATCTGTATTTATTTATTTATTTATGAGACAGATATCATCTCGATCTCAGCTCACTATAACCTCTGCCTCTCAGGTTAAAGCAATTATCCTGCCTCAGCCTCATGAACACTTGGAATTACAGGTACCCACCACCATGCCTGGCTAATTTTTGTATTTTTAGTAGAGATGGGATTTTGCCATGTTGGCCAGGCTGATCTTGAACTCCTGACCTCAGAAGATCCACCCACTTCAGCCTCCCAAAGTTCCGGGATTACAGGCATGAGCCAAGGCACCTGGCCCCAGACTCATTTAGTAAACATTCATTTATGCATTTTATCATGTGTGAATACTCTTGTCAAAATTGTATTATGCAATCCCATCAAGACTTTAGATCTAATAACCAGTTCCAGGAAATTTTAGAGATAGACTATGCAAAACACCACAAGTAAACAAATGAATGCAGAATGTATGATCTGTTTTTTTTTTCTGAGACCGAGTTTTGCTCTTGTTGCCCAGGCTGGAGTGCAATGACGCAATCTTGGCTCACTGCAACCTCCACCTCCTGGGTTGAAGCAATTCTCCTGCCTCTACCTCCCAGATTCAAGCGATTCTCCTGCCTCAGCCTCTCAAGTAGCTGGAATTACAGGCATGCGCCACAATGCCCAGCTAATTTTGTATTTTTAGTAGAGATGGGGTTTCTCCATATTGGTCAGGCTGGTCTTGAACTCCCGACCTCAGGTGATCTGCCCGCCTCGGCCTCTCAAAGTGCCAGGATTACAGGCATGAGCTACCGCACCCGGCCTCAGAATATAGGCTCTTACAAAGACAACTAGTCTTACCTCCTTAAAAAGTTAAATAGTATGAGGAAAAAAAGAGGTTGGCTTTTATACATTAAAAGAGACTCAAAAAATTAGCCAGGCATGGTGGCAGGCGCCTGTAGTTCCAGCTACTAGGGAGGCTAAGGCAGGAGAATTGCTCAAACCCGGGAGGCGGAGGCTGCAGTGAGCCGAGATCACGCCACTGCACTCCAGCCTGGGCAACAGAGCAAGACTCTGTCTCAAAAAAATAAAAAATAAATAAAAATAAAAGAGACTCAGAAGAACTAAATGCAATGCAGTTTCCTGGATTGAATTATAATTCACTAATAAATGAAAAACTATCAATATTGTGGGGACAATTATAAAAATTTAAATGTAGACCTGCTATGATATGGTATTAGAGAATCACTGATAATTTTGTTAGTGTGATATAAGCATTGTGGTTATGTAAGGAAACGTCCAGTTTCGCCGGGCGCGGTGGCTCACGCCTGTCATCCTAGTGCTTTGGGAGGCTGAGGCAGGCAGATCGCGAGGCCAGGGGATCAAGACCATCGTGGCTAACATAGTGAAACCTCGTCTCTACTAAAAACACAAAAAATTAGGTGGGCGTGGTGGCGGGCGCCTGTAGTTCCAACTACTCGGGAGGCTGAGGCAGGAAAATGGCATGAACCCAGGAGGCGGAGCTTGCAGTGAGAGTCGGAGCCTGCAGTGAGCCGAGATTGCGCAACTGCACTCCAGCCTGGGCGACAGAGCACAAGACTCTGTCTCAAAAAAAAAAAAAAGAAGAAGAAAATGTCCAGTTTCTGGCAAGATCACAAAGATACTTAGCAGTGAAGGGACAAAATGCACTCTATCACCCAGGCTGGAGTGTAGGGGTATAATATTGGCTCACTGCAACCTCCGCCTCCCAGGTGCAGGCGATCCTCCTCCCTCAGCCTCCTGAGTAGCTGGGACTACAGGCGCCCCCCCACCATGCCTGGCTAATTTTCGTATTTTCAGTAGAGATGGGGTTTCACCACGTTGGCCAGGCTGGTCTTGAATTCCTGACCTAAGGTGATCCACACGACTCCACCTCCTAAAGTGCTGGAATTGCAGGCGTGAGCCACCATGCCCATCCTGCAATTTACTTTCATACGGCTCAGGAAAAGAAATTATTGGCCAGGCGCGGTGGCTCACACCTGTAATCCCAGCACTTTGGGAGGCCGAGGCAGGCGGATCATGAGGTCAGGAGATCGAGACCATCCTGGCTAACATGGTGAAACCCCGTCTCTACTAAAAAATACAAAAAAAATTAGCCAGGTGTGGTGGCGGGCACCTGTAGTCCCAGCTACTTGGAAGGCTGAGGCAGGAGAATGGTGTGAACCCAGGAGGAGCTTGCAGTGAGCTGAGCACACCACTGCACTCCAGCCTGGGTGACAGAGCAAGACTCCGTCTCAAAACAAACAAACAAACAAAAAGGCCAGGTGCAGTGGCTCATGCCTGTAATCCCAGCACTTTGGGAGGCTGAGGTAGGCGGATCACCTAAGGTCGGGAGTTCGAGACCAACCTGACCAATATGGAGAAACACCATCTCTACTAAAAATACAAAATTAGCCAGGTGTGGTGGCACATGCCTGTAATCCCAGCCACTACGGAGGCTGAGGCAGGAGAATCGCTTGAACCCGGGAGGCGGAGGTTGCGGTAAGGCAAGATCGCGCCATTGCACTCCAGCCTAGGCAACGAGAGCGAAACTCCATCTCAAAAAAAAAAAAATTCATCTAGTAAATATAGATAAATATGTTTTTTTTAATCTTTTTTTTTTTTTTGAGACAGAGTCTCAAAAAAACCCGATGGACTGTACCTAACCAGGGGGTGTCTGTGAGATTCTGAGCATTCTATCTTTGAAAGAGTCACTAAGAAACATAAGAGAATATGACAACCTAAGAGATTTATAAACAAAAATGTCAGATTTTTCTTAATATCACCCTATAAAGCTATCACCAATAAAAAGATGAGCCTTGGCAAGATGGAAAAACACCACCTCTACAAAAAATACAAAAATTAGCTGGGTATGCTGGCATGCACCTGTAGTCCCAGCTACTTGGATGGGTGAGGCAGGAGAATAGCCTGAGCCCAGAAGGTGAAGGCTGCAGTTAGCCATGTTCATGCAACTAAACTCCAGCCTGGGCGACAAAGTGAAACCCTGTAAAAAAAACAAACAAACAGGCCGGGCGTGGTGGCTCACGCCTGTAATCCCAGAATTTTGGGAGGCCGAGGCGGGCGGATCACGAGGTCAGGAGACTGAGACCATACTGGCTAACACAGTGAAACCCCATCTCTACTAAAAATACAAAAAAATTAGCCAGGCGTGGTGGCGGGCGCCTATAGTCCCAGCTACTAGGGAGGCTGAGACAGGAGAATGGCGTGAACCCAGGAGGCAGAGCTTGCAGTGAGCAGAGATCACGCCACTGCACTCCAGCCTGGGTGACAGAATGAGACTCCATCTCAAAAAAAAAAAAAATTAGTCGGGCGCAGTGGTGTGTGCCTGTAGTCCCAGCTACTCGGGAGCCTGAGGCAGGAAAATTGCCTGAACGCGGGAGGCGGAAGTTGAAGTGAGCTGAGGTCGCACCACTGCACTCCAGCCTGGATGACACAGTTAGACTGGGTCTCAAAAACAAAAAAACAAAAAAAAAAAATACGAAAATCAGCTGGGTGGGGTGGTGTGTGCCTGTAATCCCAGCTACTCGGGAGGCTGAGGCACAAGAATTGCTTGAACCCGGAGGGAGAGGTTGCAGTGAGCCAAGATCACGCCACTGCACTCCAGCCTGGCAACACAGCCAGACTCCATCTCAAAAAAAAAAAAAAAAATACAAAAATTAGCAGGGCAGGCTGGGCACAGTGGCTCACGCCTGTAATTCCAACACGTTGGGAGGCCAAGGCGGGTGGATCAGGAGGTCAGGAGTTCTGACCAACATGGTGAAACCCTGTCTCTACTAAACAAAAAAAAAAAAAATACAAAAATTAGCCAGGCATAGTGGCGCGTGACTGCAATCCCAGCTACTCGGGAGGCTGAGGCAGGAGAACTGCTTGAATTTGGGAGGTGGAGGTTGCAGTGAGTCGAGATCATTCCACTGCACTCCAGCCTGGGCGACAGACAGAGACTCTGCCTCAAACCAAAAAAAAAAAAAAAAAAAAAAAAAAAATTAGCTGGGTGTTGGCCGGGAGCGGTGGCTCACGCCTGTAATCCCAGCACTTTGGGAGGCCAAGGTGGGTGGATCACGAGGTCAAGAGATCGAGACTATCCTGGCCAACATGGTGAAACCCTGTCTGTAATAAGAATACAAAAATTAGCTGGGCGTGGTGGTATGTGCCTGTAGTCCTAGCTACTCGGGAGGCTGAGGCAGGAGAATGGCTTGAACCCGAGAGGTGCAGATTGCAGTGAGCTAAGATTGCACCACTGCACTCCTGCCTGGTGACAGAGCGAGACTCTGTCTCAAAACAAAACAAAACAAAACACCAAGATTATAGAAAAGGAGAAAAGATAAGATCCAAGGAAAAATAATATGTAATATAGCCTGGGTGACAAGAGTGAAACTTTGTCTCAAAGTAAAAAAAAAAAAAAAAAAAAAAAAGAAACATGTAAGAAACAAGAGTTCCATATCTTATTTCTTTTCTTTTTTTTTGAGACAAAGTCTCACTTTGTCGCCCAGGCTGGAGTGCAGTGGTGTGATCTCCGCTGGCTGCAAGCTCCACCTCCCGGGTTCACGCCATTCTCCTGCCTCAGCCTCCCGAGTAGGTGGGACTACAGGCGCCCACCACCACGCCCGGCTAATTTTTTGTATTTTTAGTAGAGACGGGGTTTCACTGTGTTAGCCAGGATGGTCTCGATCTCCTGACCTCGTGATCCGCCTGCCTCGGCCTCCCAAAGTGCTGGGATTACAGGTGTGAGCCACTGCGCCCGGCCTATATCTTATTTCAATAAACAGTAAGGTTGGTCCCAGTGGCTCATGCCTGTAATCCAGCACTTTGGGAGGCTGAGGCGGACAGATCAACTGAGGTCAGGAGTTCGAGGCTAGCCTGGCCAACACAGTGAAATCCCATCTATACTAAAAATAGAAAAAATTAGGCTGGGCGCAGTGGCTCACGCCTGTAATCCCAGCACTTTGGGAGGCTGAGGCAGGCAGAGGTCAGAAGATGGAGACCATCCTGGCTAACACAGTGAAATCCCATCTCTACTAAAAATACAAAAAATTAGCTGGATGTGGTGGCACACGGCTGTAGTCCCACCTACTCAGGAGGCTGAGGCAGGAGAATCGCTGGAACCTGGGAGGCAGAGGTTGCAGTGAGCTGAGATCGCACCACTGCACTCCTGCCTGGGCGACAGAGCGAGACTCCGTCTCAAAAAACAAACAAACAAAAAAAATGAGCTGGGCGTGGTGGCAGGTGCTTGTAATCCCAGCTACTCAGGAGGCTGAGAGAGGAGAAGGGCTTAAACCCAGGAGGCAGAGGTTGCAGTGAGCCAAGATTGTGCCACTGCACTTCAGCCTGGGCAACAGAGGAAGACTATGCCTCAGAAAAAAAAAAAAAAAAAAAGATTAAAATGTGAGAATCTATGCCAGTGTTTTACTTATTTATTTTTGCGACAAAGTCTCCCTCTGTCACCCAGGCTGGAGCACAGTGGCACAATCTCGGCTCACTGCAACCTCCACCTCCTGGGTTCAAACGATTCTCCTTCCTCAGCCTCTCAAGTAGTTGGAACTACAGGTGTGTCTCACCACACCTGGCTAATTTTTGTATTTTTTTAGTAGAGACAAGGTTTCACCATGTTGTCCAGGCTGTTCTCAAATTCCTGACCTCAAGTGATCTGCCCACCTCAGCCTCCCAAAGTGCTGGGATTACAAGTGTGAGCTACCGTGCCCAGCCTATGCCAGTGTTTTAAAAAGTAGAAAGGGGCCGGGCGCGGTGGCTCACGCCTGTAATCCCAGCACTTTGGGATGCCAAGGCAGGCGGATCACGAGGTCATGAGATTGAGACCATCTGGCTAACACGGTGAAACCCCATCTCTACTAAAAATACAAAAAATTAGCCTGGCGTGGTGGCGGGCGCCTGTAGTCCCAGCTTCTTGGGAGGCTGAGGCAGGAGAATGGCTTGAACCCAGGAGGTGGAGCTTGCAGTGAGCCGAGATCGTGCCACTGCACACCAGCCTGGGCCACAGAGCAAGACTCCGTCTCAAAAAAAAAAAAAAAGAAAAAAAAATGAGAAAGGTTACAGAATGAATTTTCATACCAGTAGCTGATTATCTGGGGTTTTCTGCTTAGAAGAGCAAGAAGAGAAATATTTAGGTGGGCATGATCTACCAGTCAGAAAAATCTTTTCCTAGGTAATGGGGTTCTGAATACACAAAGTATCTTTCAAATGGTCTCATCTCTATTTTTAAACCATTTGATGTTTTAGCAAGCCACATGTAGTAGAGTACCGAGAAAAGAGTGGCTGCTTGGAGAATGGCGTGAACCCAGGAGGCGGAGCTTTCAGTGAGCCAAGATCGCGCCACTGCACTCCAGCCTGGGTAGTGACAGAGCGAGACTCCGTCTCAAAAAAAAAAAGAAAAGAAAAGAAAAGAAAAGAGTGGCTGCTTGATAAACACTGACAAATTGATAATTCCCTAAGGAAAACTAAGACCTCAAAGAGAAAGAAGAAAATGGAGGCAATAGAGCACCTCTATCTGAAAATATTATGCATTTGGTTATGTTTACTTATTTATTGTCTCATTCCCCACTAGAATGTAGTAAACTCCATGAGCAGGGGCTATATCTGGATTATTTCAGCCAGGAATGTATAACAGTAGAACACAGTAGTATCTCCACAGACAATTTTTTTTTTTTTTTTTTTTTTTGAGATGGAGTTTCGCTCTTATTGCCCAGGCTGGAGTGCAATGGCGCGATCTCAGCTCACTACAACCTCTGCCTCCCAAGTTCAAGCGATTCTCCTGCCTCAGCCTCCCAGGTAGCTGGGATTACAGGCATGCACCACCACGCCTGACTAATTTTTGGTAGAGACAGGGTTTCTCCATGTTGGTCAGGCTGGTCTCCAACTCCTGACCTCAGGTGATCCACCCTTCTCGCCTCCCAAGGTGCTGGGATTACAGGCATGAGGCACCGCACCCAGCCTCCACAATTTTTTAAATAAATGGCATAAGAGTTAAGGGCCCTCGGTAGCGGGCGCCTGTAGTCCCAGCTACTCGGGAGGCTGAGGCAGGAGAATGGCGTGAACCCGGGAGGCGGAGCTTGCAGTGAGCCGAGATCGTGCCACTGCACTCCAGCCTGGGCGACAGAGCGAGACTCCGTCCCAAAAAAAAAAAAAAAAAAAAAAAAAACAGAGTTAAGGGCCCTCATGAGCTTTCAGGATAGACTCGAATTCAAGTCCTGACTTGTTATTTATTATAACTCTTTTTTTTTTTTTTTTGAGACAGAGTCTCAGCTGTCGCCCAGGCTGGAGTGCAGTGGCGCGATCTCGGCTCACTGCAAGCTCCGCCTCCTGGGTTCACGCCATTCTCCTGCCTCAGCCCCCCAAGTAGCTGAGACTACAAGTGCCCGCCACCATGCCCAGCTAATTTTTTTTGTATTTTTAGTAGAAATGGGGTTTCACCGTGTTAGCCAGGATGGTCTCAATCTCCTGACCTCGTGATCCGCCTGCCTTGGCCTCCCAAAGTGCTAGGATTACAGGCGAGAGCCACTGCGCCCGGCTATTTATTGTAACTCTTCAAGTTATTAAGCCTCTTCATAATAGTATTTACCTACCTCAGAAGTTTCTGAGGTTTTAAAGAGATAATGGATGTAAACTGCTTATTACTCAGCAGATCGTAATCTGACTACACTTACTGAGCATATGCTATATGCCATACACTGTCCTAATGATGAATGTGAATTAACTCATTTAATCCTCACCATAACTCTAGGAGGTAGGTGCTGTTATTATTTCCATTTTTATACTCAAAGTGAATGAGACAGAGCAGTTAAGTAACTTACCCAAGGTCATACAGTAGAAATAGCTTTCAAACCCAGTCTCGCTTGAGTCCTGCGTTTTTTTGTTTTTTGTTTTTGAGACATTGTTTTGCTCTTGTTGTCCAGGCTAAAGTACAGTGGCACGATCTCAGCTCACTGCAACCTCCGCCTCCCGGGTTCAAGTGATTCTCATGCCTCAGCCTCCCGAGTAGCTGGGGTTACAGGTGCCTGCCACCACACCCGGCTAATTTTTGTATTTTTAGTAGAGACGGGGTTTCACCATGTTGGCCAGGCTGGTCTCAAACTCCTGACCTCAGGTGATCCACCCACCTCAGCCTCCCAAAGTGCTGGGATTACAGGCGTGAGTCACAACGCCTGGCAAGTCCTACCCTTAAGCTACATGCCATCCTTCCACTCATTGGGACCTCAAAATGTTAGCTGTTATAATTTTACAGTGACTATTACTAGGGGTAGTGAGAAGCCATGACTACGATGTTTACATTCTCGTACATGACAGCTGCAACGAGATGTATTAAGAGAGACCTGAAATGAGACTTACCCAGTGAGGCGGTTTCGGATAATTTTGACGCTCATTACGGTCTCCCCCATGGTGGCAAAGGCTCTGGAGATGAAGTTCTCATCCATGTAGGGTTCCAGCTGCGTAAAAACAAGAGCACAGCGGCTCAGGCCGGCGGCCGGGCTTCCCACTCCGGGTTCCAGAGCCCCTCCCGTTCAGCCCAGGGCTGGCTACGCGCCGCTGGGGGAGCGAGGGGCGAGGCTCGCCTCCACTGAGCGGCCTGAAACCCCAGCTCTTTTGGTTCAAGCTTGCCCCCCTTTAGGGAGCCTCCCCTTGGACCTAGAAACCCCACTCCTCCGGTCCCAGAACAGCGCGCCTCAGTCCTTGGATTGCTCCCATTCTATGTCCCCAAAGCACCACCTTTCCCTCCCACGAACCCAGGTGGGGCCCCAGGACCCCTAGCCTCACGGACTCAGCCTCTTCACTTAGATGCTGGAACCCGCTTCTGTGTCACCAGAAAGAACCCCCGTCACACGTCTCCCCTTTCTGGGATCCCAAGTCCCCTCCCACTCAGATCCTTCCTCCCTCGCGAAACCGAGATGCTTCCTTGTCTTCAGACCCCGGACGGCTGCCCTCACTCACGTCGCCCATCCACAGGCTGGCCGCCATACCCGCGCACCGGGGTGGGGCTTTGCGGGCGGGGCTTTGCGGGCGGGGCTCTGCGGGCGGGGCTCGATGGCCCGCGCGGGCGCCAATCCTGGCTGCGGAGACCGCTACAGAGCATGCGCCTCCGACGGCTTCTGCGCAGGCTCCCGAGCGCAGCGGCCCGGGTCGGGCCGTGTATTCAGCTCCGGGTTTTTCCTGCAACCCACTGGGCGCGAGGCTTCCGGATCGCGGTGGGCGGAGTTCAGGCTGGAATGGGGCGGGCCAGATACCACCTGGCCCAGGCGGCTGGGTTACTTGGGTTTATTTCTGACTTTATATATTTAGAAAACAAACAAAACTACACACACTCGTCTGACTTTATATAGAAAACAAAACCACACACACACAGACACATATAATTACAACATTAATATATGCTCGTTAGGGCTGGGCACGGTGGCTCACGCCTGTAATGCCAGCACTTTAGGAGGCCGAGGCGGGCGGATCACGAGGTGAAGAAATCGAGACCATCCTCGCCAACAGGGGGAAACCCCCTCTCTACTAAAAGTACGAAGGCGTGGTGGCGCGCGCTGGTAGTCGCAGCTACTCGGGAGACTGAGGCAGGAGAATCGCTTAAACCCAGGGAGCAGAGGTTGCAGTGAGCCGAGATAGCGCCATTGCACCGCAGCCTGGTGACAGAGCAAGACTCCATATATATATACACACACACATACACATATATATACACATATATACACACATAATACACATATATACACACATACACATGTATATACATATATACACATATACACACACACATACATATATATATATATATATATGTATGCTCGTTACTTGGGTTAATTTCTGACTTTACATATTTAGAAAACAAACAAAGCCGGGCGCGGTGGCTCACGCCTGTAATCCCAACACTTTGGGAGGCCGAGGTGGGCGGATCACGAGGTCAGGAGATCGAGACCATCCTGGCCAACATGGTGAAACCCCGTCTCTACTAAAAATACAGAAATTAGCCGGGTATGATGGTGTGCACTTGTAGTCCCAGCTACTCAGGTGGCTGAGACAGGAGAATCACTTGAACCCGGGAGGCAGAGGCTGCAGTGAGCCGAGATCGCGCCACTGCACTCCAGCCTGGGCGACAGAGTGAGACTCTGTCTCAAATTTAAAAAAAAACAAAAAACATACACACGTACACACACACACAAACACACACATAATTACAACATTAATATATGCTCGTTGTAAAAAACTGCAGATACAAGTGCATCCAAAAAAGTGAAAATATCCCTCTGGACAACCCGGTTCCACTACCTCCCTGTTGTTACTAGGGGTTCTTGGGCTCTCAATGCAACAGAAATTAACATGAGGCCAAAAAAGTTTTCCCAGACAAGTCTTCATTGGAGCTTATGCCTGGGTATAAGGGAGGCAGCACAAGAGAGCGAGAATTCCCTGAGTCTCCGAAAAGAGCTGGTTGAGATTTTTTATTGGGCAAAGCACGGAAAGTGATATCAAGTGTAGGGTTTACAGGCTGGGCGGGACAAAGCTCATGAGGGTGGGGTATGAAGGTCAGCATATCCTGTTGTAATGATTATCTTTTTTTTTTTTTTTTTGAGATGGAGTCTTCCTTTGTCGCCCAGGCTGGAGTGCAATGGCACAATCTCGGCTCAGAATAGCTAGAATCTAGCCTCCTGGGTTCTAGCTATTCTCCTGCTTCGCCTCCTGAGTAGCTGGGATTACAGGCGCCCACCACCAGGCACAGCTAATTTTTGTATTTTCAGTAGAGACGGGGTTTCACCATGTTGGTCAGGCTGGTCTCGAACTCCTGACCTGAGGTGATCCACCCACCTCGGCCTCCCAAAGTGCTGGGATTACAGGCGTGAGCCACCCATCGCGCCCAGCCAATGATTATCTTGAGTACTGGGCTACCTGGTAGTTTGGCTGTCAGCAACAAGGCTGTAAATGAAGTTTTCAGCATTTCTTCCTGAGATGAGACATTCCACAACCTTGGTTGGATAATTTGGATCTCCTAAGGCCAGATCCTAGAATTATTTTTATTTTATTTATTTATTTATTCAGTTGGTCAGTCATTCTGAGAGAGGGTCTCTCTCTGTCGCCCAGGCTGGAGCACATTGGCACAATCTTGGCTCATTGCATCCTCAAACTCCCGGACTCAAGTGATCCTCCTGCCTAGCCTCCAGAGTAGCTGGGACTACAGGTGTGCACCCCCACACCTGGCTAATTTTTTTTTTTTTTTTTTTTTTTTGCAGAGAGGAGAGCTCACTATGTTGGCCAAGCTCATTTTGGACTCCTAGGCTCAAGCGATCCTCCTGCCTTGGCCTCCCAAAGTGCTGGGATTATAGGTGTGAGCCACAGCGCCCAGCCTCTTTTTACTTTTCTTTCGTTTGTGTGTGTGTGTGTGTTTGAGACGGATTACAGCCACCTGCCACCATGCCTGGCTAGTTTGTTTTTTTTTTTTTTGTATTTTTAGGAGAGACAGGGTTTCACTATGTTGGCCAGGCTGGTCTAGAACTCCTGACCTCATGATCCCCCCACCGTGGCCTCCCAAAGTGCTGGGATTACAGGCGTGAGCCACCACGCCTGGCTTCTTTTTTCTTCTTTCTTTTTTTTGTAGATCCTGGAATTCTTTAAGTAAAGGGCATGGTTACACATTATAAGAGCACAAAAGAACAAAACATAATGGCTATTTTTCTTTATATGACTAAAGCCTCAGAGTTAGTGGGTATGGTGGTGTGGGTTTTTGTTTTTTCTTTTGAGACAGAGTCTCGCTCTCGCCCTGGCTGGAGTGCAGTGGTGTGATCTCGGCTCACTGCAAGCTCCGCCTCCCAGGTTCACGCCAGTCTCCTGCCTCAGCCTCCCAAGTAGCTGGGACTATAGGCGCCCACTACCATGCCTAGCTAGTTTTTTTGTATTTTTAGTAGAGACGGGGTTTCACCGTGTTAGCCAGGATGATCTCAATCTCCTGACCTCGTGATCCGCCCACCTCAGCCTCCCAAAGTGCTGGCATTACAGGCGTGAGCCACCACGCCCACCAATTTTTTTGTATTTTTAATAGAGACGGGGTTTCGCCATGTTGGCCAGGCTGGTCTCAAAGTCCTGTCCTCAGGTGATCCATCCGCCTCAGCCTTTCAAAGTGTTGAGATTACGGGCGTCAGCTACCATGCCTGGCCTCCTTATGAGAATCTAATACCTGATGATCTGTCACTGTCTCCCAACACCCCCAGAGGGGACTGTCTAGTTGCAGGAAAACAAGCTCAGGGCTCCCACTGATTCTACATTATGGTGAGTTATATAATAATTTCATTATATATTACAACGTTACATTAATAATAATAAAGTGCACAATAAATGTAATGCGCTTGAGTAATCCCCAAACCATCCCCTGTCCGTGGAAATTGTCTTCCACAAAACCAGTCCCTGGTGCCAAAAAAGGTTGGGAACTGCTGCTCTCGTCTTGGTGAGCTGAAGCCAAGTCCTGTTCTTACTGTCTCACTGTGACCCAGGGCAAGCCACTGCTCTGTGCAAGCCATTCCCTCACTCCACGTTTACCAGTCTGAAAAATATGAGACTTGTTGGAGCCGGAATGGGATTCTTCCCTCATACCCATATAGGGCCCTGGGGTGGGAGGTGGGAAGAATTAAAGGGAGTGTAAATTGGAGTAACCTTGTCATCTGGCAACCAATCAGTCCCCAAGTTCTGTCACTCTATTTTTATTTATTTATTTATTTATTTTTGAGACGAAGTTTTGCTCCTGTTGCCCAGGCTGGTGTGCAGTGGTGCTATCCTGGTCACTGCAACCTTTGCCTCCTGGGTTCAAGCGATCCTCCTGCCTCAGCCTCCCAAGTAGCTAGGATTACAGGCTGGCGCCACCATGCCCAGCTAATTTTTGTATTTTTAGTAGAGATGGGGTTTCACCATGTTGGCCAGGCTGGTCTTGAACTCTTGACCTCAGGTGAACCACCTGTTTGGGCCTCCCAAAGTGCTGGGATTACAGGTGTGAGCCACTGCTCCCGGCCTCTATTTTCTTGAGTCCCACTACCCTACTCCAAATCACCTGGAGTTCTGACTAGTCCCAGAACAGTGACCTGCCCACAGTGTGCCGTCATAAACACGATTTAGATGGCTAGACAATCCAGACAGTTTAATTTTGAGATGCTCCTACTCTGGGAGTATCCCAGGCCTCTGACTTACTTTGGTGCCCAGTCGTCAGTATGGAAAGCTTCTTCTGTATGTAGTAATTGGCATCTCTGACAGTGATACCCACTCCAAGTGTTTTAAGGCCACTTTCTGGGGCTCCCTCTGGACTAATGGGCACCCAAAGTCCTTTCCTACCAGTCTATACATCCTCAACTTAGGATGTTGTGCTCTCAAGCCAAAGACTCATCAGTCTGAAAACCTGAGGTTCAACCACGAGTTGCCATATTTCTGGCCATATCCTACCATCACTGCAATAGTAGTGTAGTGGTTAGGCATTTTGGCTGTAGATTCAAACAAATGGAGCATAATCCCGGCCCCACCTCTTGCTAATTATTTATTTAACTTCTGGGCCTAATGTGGATAGTGCTTACTTACCCCACAGGGTGGTTGTGAGGAAAAAAATAAGTTGGGAAAGTACTTGGCCCAATGCCTAGCATTCAGTAAATCCTCCAACATGGCAGTTGGAAGCCTTAAAATTATAACTGACAGCTATTAATTTAGTATTATTTGCCAGTCACTGTGCTGTGCTCTTTATTAAAAAAATTTATTTTTGGCCAGGTGCAGGGGCTCACACCTGTAATCCCAGCACTTTGGGAGGCCGAGGCAGGCAGATCACCTGAGGTCAGGAGTTTGAGACCAGCCTGGCCAACATGGTGAAACCCCATCTCTACTAAAAATACAAAAATTAGCTGGGCATGGTGGCACATGCCTGTAATCCCAGCTACTCAGGAGGCTGAGGCATGAGAATTGCCTGAGCCCAGGAGGCAGAGGCTGCAGTGAACCAAGATCATGCCACTGCACTCCAGCCTGGGGGACAGAGAGACACTCTGTCTTAAAAAAATGGAAAGAGACAGTGGTCTCTTACCCTCTGCCCCCGAATTCCCACTCCCTTGAGTCGACTATTTCCAAGTCTTTTTCCTAGAACCTACCTGTGTATTTTAAAATATATACTTTCTACTACACTACTTTTTTACTTGCAGTTTCAGGTATTTAGTGGCTGCCCCCTCCCCATATACATAGACACTTATCTCTCCATCTCCTATGTTTTCTTTTCTTTTCTTTTTTTTTTTTTTTGAGACAGAGTCTTGCTCTGTCACCCAGGCTGGAGTGTGCAGTGGCGCGATCTCGGCTTACTGCAAGCTCTGTCTCCCAGGTTCACGCCATTCTCCTGCCTCAGCCTCCCGAGTAGCTGGGACTACAGGCACCCGCCACCACGCCCGGCTAATTTTTTGTATTTTTTTTAGTAGAGACGGGGTTTCACCATGTTAGCCAGGATGGTCTTGATCTCCTGACCTCATGATCTGCCCACCTCAGCCTCCCAAAGTACTGAGATTACAGGCGTGAACCACTGCGCCTGGCTTTTTTTTTTTTTTGAGATGGAGTTTCGCTCTTGTTGCCCAGGCTGAAGTGCAATGGCGTGATCTTGGCTCACTGCAATCTCCTCCTCCCGGGTTCAAGCGATTCTCCTGCCTCAGCCTCCTGAGTAGCTAGGATTACAGGCATGCGCCACCATGCCCAGCTAATTTTGTATTTTTAGTAGAAACGGGGTTTCTCCAGGTTGGTCAGGCTGGTCTGAAACTCCCAACCTCAGGTGATCTGCCCACTTCGGCCTCCCAAAGTGCTGGAATTACAGGCATGAGCCATCGTGCTCGGCCTATTTTTGTTTTTGAGACAGAGTCTCGCCGTGTCACCCAGGTTGGAGTGCAATGGCAGGGTCTCTGCTCACTGCAACCTCTGCCTCCCAGGTTCAAGCGATTCTCCTGTCTCAGCCTCCGGAGTAGCTGGAACTACAGGCACCCATCACCACACCCAGCTAATTTTTGTATTTTTAGTAGAGATGGGGTTTCACCATGTTGGTCAGGCTGGCCTTGAGCTCCTGACCTTAGGTGATCCACCCGCCTCGGTCTCCTAAAGTGCTGGGATTACTGGCATGAGCCACCGTACCCCAACTTTTTAAAAAACAGGGTCTTGCTCTGTCACCCAGGCTGGAGTACAGTGTTATAATCACAGCCCCTGCAGCTTGGATATCCTGGGCTCAAGCAGTCCTCCCACCTCAGCCTCCCTGCCCTCAATAGCTGGGTCTACAGGTGTGCACCACCATACCCATAATTTTTTTTTTTTTGGTAGAGATTGGGTGCAGGGGGATGTCTCACTATGTTGCCCAGGCTGGTCTCAAACTACTGCCTTCATGGAATCCTCCCACCTCGGCTTCCCAAAATGCTGGGATTACAGGCATGAGCCACCGTGCCCAGCCTTCCTGATGATATTTTGTTAAAGCACTGTTGAACATCCACATTATTATGACTGTAAGTATTATTTATAGCACAGCCATATGTTGTATTACATTACATTTATTTCGGGGTAACTAATCCAGGTTGGGAGAGGACGGAGGAAAAGATAAAATTGAAAGTAGGTGATGTGTTTGAACACCCAAAAGATTTATACTTCTGATATATTGGAACTGAATTAATGATACTTATACAAACAAAACAAAGTACATTAAAAACAAGGCAATTATTAACTACAGGGAATATAAAATGTAAAATAATCATAATAGCAAAGAATTGTATAGCATTTACTATGTGGCTGGCACTGTTCTAATATACATAAAACATCTAGGGAACTTTATAACTCTTAGGTACAATATGAGGAAAAAATACTGAGGTTCTGGGCTCAGGTGGAGGCTGAATAGACTATGCACTTGGTAGCCTCCTGACCTCAAGCAAGTCACTTCAACTGGCAGGGACTGTTCCCTGAAGGATAGTAGAGCTGATGTGAGGATTAAACAAGCTATTGCATGTAAAGTGCTCAATACAATGCCTACCCTACTTGAAGTCCCAATGCATATGAGCTATTAAGAATGAGATACTGACCGGGCATGGTGGCTCATGCCTATAATCCCAACACTTTGGGAAGCCGAGGCAGTTGGATCACTTGAGGTCAGGAGTTCGAGACCAGCTTGGCCAACATGGCGAAACCCCGTCTCTACTAAAAATACAAAACTAGCCGGGCATGGTGGTGCACGCCTGGACTCCTAGCTACTCAGGAGGCTGAGGCAGGAGAATCACTTGAACCCAGGAGGTGAAGGTTACAGTGAGCCGAGATCGCACCCGCTGCACTCCAGCCCGGGAGGCAGAGTCTCCAAAAAAAAAAAAAAAATGGAGGTACTATTTTCTTTTTTTTTTTTTTTTGAGACAGTCTCGCTCTGTCACCCAGGCTGGAGGGCAGTGGCACAATTTCGGCTCACCGCAACCTCCCCCTCCTGGGTTCAAGTGATTCTCGAGCTTCAGCCTCCTGAGTAGCTGGGACTACAGCTGCATGCCACCATACCCAGCTAATTTGTTATATTTTTAGTAGATTAGTAGATACAGGGTTTCACCATGTTGGCCAGGCTGGTCTTGAACTCCTGACCTCAGGTGAGCCACCCACCTCAGCCTCCCTAAGTGCTGGGATTACAGGTGTGTGGGTGGCAAGCCACCCAGCTGCCGAGGCGAGAGACTGAAGGCACAAGCTGTTCCAGTATAATAAAGAAAATCCTTAAAATAAGAATAGGTATATTAGACATAGAATATAGACATGATTTTATATGAATATTATCAATCATTACTTTGTAGCATTACTCTTTATCCCAATATTATAATAATATCTGTTCTACAATTATAACCTAGGAAAAACCAGGCCATACAGAGATAGGAGCTGAAGGGACACGGTGAGAAGTGACCAGAAAACAGGAGTGTGAGCCCTCTGTCACACCCGGACAGGGCCACTAAAGGGCGGTAACGCCAGTGCCCAAGAAGGCACCTGTTACTTAGCAGACCTTGGCCTAGCAGTAGCGCCAGTGCCTGGAAAGGCACCCATTACCCATTACTTAGCAGACCGGGAACAGTAGTCTCCCTTTCCCCTGGGGAGTTAGAGAAGACTCTGCTCCACCACCTCTTGTGGAAGGCCTGACATCAGTCAAGCCCGCCTGTAGCCATCCGGAGGCCTAAACGTCTCCCTGTGATGCTGTGCTTCAGCGGTATGCTCCTGGTCCACTTTCATGTTCCGCTCTGTACACCTGGCTCCGCCTTCTAGATAGCAGTAGCAGAATTAGTGAGAATATTAAAGTCTTTGATCTCTCAGAGAAATGCATAGAAGAAATAATGACGTACGCTGTCCCCTCTCTCTTTCCGCCTTGGCTACCAAACAGGGAAGGGCCCCCCACCGGGGGGGTGGGTGTCTGGTGGTCACGTGACTCACGTGACCGTTACCCATCATTGGAGATGACTGACACTCCTTACCCTGTCCCCTGGCCTTGTATACAATAAATAACAGCACAGCCAGGCATTCAGGGCCACTACCAGTCTCCGCATCTTGGTGGTAGTAGTCCCTGGGGCCCAGTTGCCTTTTTTTTTTTTTTTTTTTTTTTTTGAGATAGAGTCTCGCTCTGTCGCCCAGACTGGAGTACAGTGGTGTGATCTCGGCTCACTGCAAGCTCCACCTTCCGGGTTCACGCCATTCTCCTGCCTCAGCCTCCTGAGTAGCTGGGACTACAGGCACCCGCCACCATGCCCGACTAATTTCTTTTTGTACTTTTAGTAGAGTCGGGGTTTCACGGTGTTAGCCAGGATGGCTATGATCTCCTGACCTTGTGATCCGCCCACCTTGGCCTCCCAAAGTGCTGGGATTACAGGCGTGAGCCACCGCGCCCAGCCCAGCTATCTTTTCTTCTATCTCTTTGTCTTGTGTCTTTATTTCTACAATCTCTGGTCTCCACACACGTGGAGTAAAACCCACAGGCCCTGTAGGGCTGGTCCCTACACAGGTGTGACCACCGCACCTGACCAATAACGAAGTACTTTTGTAGGTGTAGTGGCTCACGCCTGTAATCCCAACATTTTGGGAGGCTGAGGCAGGCAGATCACTTGAGTCCAGGAGTTCGACACCAGCCTGTACATCGTGGCAAAACCCTGTAGCTACAAACAAATACAAAAATTAGCCAAGTGTGGTGACACATGCCTATGGTCCCAGCTACTTGGGAGGCTGAGGTGGGAGGATCACCTGAACCTGGGGAAGTCAAGGCTGCAGTGAGTGGTGATCATGCCACTGCACTCCAGCCTGGGTAACAGAGTAAGACACTGTCTCAAAAAAAAAAAAAAAAAAAAAAAAAAAAGAGGTACTTTCACCCTGCTATATTATATTGCTGAGTGGGAAAACTCCAATAAATATAATTCCAAAGGATTTTTTTGGGGCTGGAGTAGCGGACATACAAGTACTTTTCGCAAAGCAAATATTAAAATATAGTGCCTGCATCAAAACTACAAGTTCAAGAAAAAAGAGTATATATATATATATATTTTTTTTTTTTCTTTTTCTTTTTTTGAGACGGAGTCTTGCGCTGTTGCCCAGGCTGGAGTGCAGTAGCGTGATCTCGGCTTACTGCAAGCTCCGCCTCCTGGGTTCACGCCATTCTCCTGCCTCAGCCTCCCGAGTAGCTGGGACTACAGACACCCATCACCACACCCAGCTAATTTTTTCTATTTTTAGTAGAGTTGGGGTTTCACTGTATTAGCCAAGATGGTCTCGATCTCCTGACCTTGTGATCTGCCCACCTCAGCCTCCCAAAGTGTTGGGATTACAGGCGTGAGCTACCATGCCTGGCCTTAAATTTTTCTTAAATTTACTTTTATTTTTTATTTTTATTTATTTATTTTTATTTTTATTTTTTGAGACGGAGTCTTGCTCTGTCGCCCAGGATGGAGTGCAATGGTGCTATCTTGGCTCACTGCAAGCTCCGCCTCCTGGGTTCACACCATTCTCCTGACTCAGCCTCCCAAGTACCTACAGGCGCCCGCCACCATGCCCGGCTAATTTTTTTGTATTTTCAGTAGAGATGGGGTTTCACTGTTAGCCAGGATGATCTCGATCTCCTGACCTCGTGATCCGCCCACCTCGGCCTCCCATAGTGCTGGGATTACAGGCATGAGCCACCGCGCCTGGCCTATTTTTTTTGAGATGAGGTCTCGCTCTGTCGCCCAGGCTGGAGTGCAGTGGTGCAATTGCGGCTCACTGCAACCTCCACCTCCCAGGTTCAAACAATTCTCTGCCCCAGCCTCCCGAGTAGCTGGTATTACAGGCACTCAACAGCACACCTGGCTAATTTTTTTGTATTTTTTTAGTAGAGACGGGGTTTCACCATCTTGGCTGGTCTTGAACTCCTGACCTCGTGATCCACCCACCTTGGCCTCCCAAAGTGCCGGGATTACAGGCATGAGCCACCGCACCAGGCCTAATTTATTTTGAGATGGTGTCTCGCTCTGTCACCCAGGCTGGAGTGTGGTGGCACAATCTCGGCTCACTGCAACCTCCGCCTCCCAGGTTCAAGCAATTCTCCTGCCTCAGCCACCAGAATAGCTGGGATTACAGGTGCACACCACCATGCCCAGCTAATTTTTTGTATTTTTCATAGAGACGGGGTTTCACCATGACGGCCAAGCTGGTTTTGAACTCCTGACCTCAAGTGATCCACCCGCCTCGGCCTGCCAAAGTGCTAGGATTACAGGCATGAGCCACATATTACATTTTTTAAATATCATATTCATTTTTCCAAGCCTCTGACATCCAATAATCCTCCTGGTGTTAATAAAACTTTCCTGTTACCATACACCGATTCTTTGTATCAGCACTGTCCATTGTAACTTTCTGCAATGGGAAATGTGCTGTATTTGCACAGTCCCATACCACAAGTACTAGCTTGTCACTCGTGACTACTTGAAATGTGGCTTGTACAACTGAAACTGAGTTTTTTGTTTGTTTTGAGATGGAGTCTCACTCTGTCACCCAGGCTGGAGTGCAGTGGCCTGTTATCAGCTCACTGCAACCTCCATCTCCCAGGTTCAAGTGATTTTCCTGCCTCAGACTCCCGAGTAGCTGGGATTACAGGCATGTACCACCATGCCCAGCTAATTTTTATATATATATATATTTTTGTCTTTTTTTTCAGTAGAGACAGGGTTTCACCATGTTGGCCAGGCTGGTCTCAAACGCCTGACCTCAAGTGATCTGTCTGCCTTGGCTTCCCAAAGTGCTGGAATTACAGGTGTGAGCCACCACGCCTGGCGAAACTGAGTTTATTTCGTTTTAAATATATATTAATTGATTTTTTTTTTTTTTTTGAGATGGAGTCTCGCTGTCGCCCAGGCTGGAGTGCAGTGGTGCAATCTCGGCTCACGGCAAGCTCTGCCTCCCGGGTTCATGCTATTCTCCTGCCTCAACCTCCTGAGTAGCTGGGACTACATGTGCCCGCCACCACGACCGGCTAATTTTTTGTATTTTTAGTAGAGAGGGGGTTTCACTGTATTAGCCAGGATGGTCTCGATCTCCTGACCTCGTGATCCACCCACCTCGGCCTCCCAAAGTGCTGAGATTACAGGCACGAGCCACCACACCCGGCCAATTGATTTCAATGTAAATAGCCACATGTGGGTAGTGACCACTGTATTGCACAAGTCAGCTGTGTGTGATTTTTGTGGGTCAAATGCTTGTGAAAATCTACAGTAATATGTTATCGTCAAGAGTTACTGTGTAAGGCACGAAACCCTGTTTCTACTAAAAGTATAAAAATTAACCGGGCATAGTGGCGCATGACCGTAATCCCAATTACCCGGGAGGCTGAGGCGGGAGAATCACTGGAACCTGAGAGGCAGTTGCTGCAGTGAGCCAAGGTGGCGCCACTGCACTCCAGCCTGGGCAAAAAAAGAAGGCACTGTCTCAAAAAAAAAAAAAAAAAAAAGTGCTGGGTGTGGTGGGGCATGCCCTACTTTTTATTATTGTGCAAATAATGATAGTTAAATAAGTACATCAGTTGCTGAAAACAATACACAAGCGGCTCAGTAAGCCTTTTTTTTGAGATGGAGTCTCGCTTCTTCACCCAGGCTGGAGTGCAATGGCGCGATTTCAGTTCACTGCAACCTCCGCCTCCTGGGTTCAAGCGATTCTCCTGCCTTAGCCTCCCCAGTAGCTGGGATTACAGGCACGTGCCACCACGCCTGGCTGTTTTTTTTATTTTTAGTAGAGATGGGGTTTCACCATGTTGGCCAGGCTGGTCTCAAACTCCTGACCTCAAGTGATCCACCCACCTCGACCTCCCAAAGTGCTGGAATTACAGGCGTGAGCCACCGTGCTTGGCCTCAGTAAGCATTTCTAGAGATGGTACTGTGTTAAAAAATCTTGGTTTGGCCAGGCACAGTGGCTCATGCCTATTGTACCAGCACTTTGGGAGGCCAAGGCATGTGGATCACGAGGTTAAGAGATCCAGACCATCCTGGCCAACATGGTGAAACCCCGTCTCTACTAAAAATACAAAAATTAGCTGGGCATGGTGGCGCACGCCTGTAATCCCAGCTACTCGGGATTACTGAGGCAGGAGAATCACTTGAGCCTGGGAAGCGGAGGTTGCAGTGAGCTGAGATCGCACCACTGCACTCCAGCCTGGGTAACAAGAGCGAAACTCAGTCTCTAAATAAATAAATTGCTGGGTGCGGTGGCTCATGCCTGTAATCTCAGCACTTTGGGAGGCTGAGGTGGGCGGATCAGGAGGTCAGGAGTTGGAGACCAGTCTGGCCAACATAGTGAAACCCCGTCTCTACTAAAAATACAAAAAAACTAGCCAAGCATGGTGGCACGCGCCTGTAGTCCCAGCTACTCGGGAGACTGAGGCAGGAGAATCGCTTGAACTTGGGAGGCGGAGGTTGCAGTGAGCCGAGATCATGCCACTGCACTCCAGCCTGGGCAACTCCGCCTCAATAAATAAATAAATAAATAATTTTAGAAATTAGCTGGGCTCGGTGGTGTGTGCCTGTAATTCCAGCTACTTCAGACGCTGAAGCAGAAGAATCGCTTGAACCCGGGAGGCGGAGGTTGCAGCGAGCCGAGATCACAACGTTGCACTCCAGCCTGGGCAAAGAAAGCGACTGTCTCAAAAAAAAAAAAAAAAAAAAATCGGCCAGGCGCGGTGGCTCACGCCTATAATCCCAGCACTTTGGGAGGCCGAGGCGGGCAGATCATCTGCGGTCAGGTGTTCGGGACCAGCCTGACCAACGGGGCAAGACCCTGTCTCTACTAAAAATACAAAAAAATTTAGCCAGGCATGGTGATGCATGCCTGTAATCCCAGCTACTTGGGAGGCTGAGGCAGAAGAATTGCTTGAACCCGGGAGGCGGAGGATACAGTGAGCCAAGATTGCGCCGTTGCACTCTAGCCTGGGCCACGAGAAAAACTCTGTCTCAAAAAAAAAAATTTTTTTTTGGTTTGGTATTAAAAGATCCACCCTGCCTCTACTGTACTATGCAGCATTTTAAAATAATCCAGTGACTCCCAAAACAGAAATACCCAAACAAAACTCAAACAAAACTTTTCCTTACTTCTTGACAGATTTGAAGCCTTTGTTACAGTCACACTGACAGCTGGATGGCACCTCAGGACATCTTGACATCACTTAAGTTGTAGCCTCAACACTAGGTTTATAGTTTATTCTGTCTTTCCCAGCAGTGCCTGGCACATAATATGTGCTCCCTTAAAAAGCAGGGAATGTGTAGAAAACAAGTGGCCTATTTTATAAAACTCTAAATTTATTCAAAATGTTAAAAGATTTTGTTCTCCCTCCAAAATATTTTACAATTAAAAAAAATCAAAACTATATCCTATTTTCTCAGCCACTGTACAAGTTGCTGTTTCCATCTCAGGACTGGTCTCTGGCCTTCCAACACTCTGTCCCTCCCTCAACCCCCCCCCCCTTTCAATATTGCTGTTAAGTTTGTTTATAAAACCCTCCACCCTCTCTCCCCACCCCATACCCTGCTCTGCTCTGCCCAGAGTGGTGTCTCTTCGCGATTCCAGGCCGTTGGCTGCAGGTGAAGCCAAATGGATGGGTACGATGTACACAAGCAACACCTGAGGGGCAAGAGTATGCTTTGTGCTTCTGGGAGAATCACTTTTTTCTTGGTCAAGTGGAGGATCGTTCTTTTTTGTCCCATGGACACCTGTTCTGAGCCAAATATTTGGCTTATAGTTGCCCACAGCCATGCAGCTCTGCTTTTTTCTGCACGTTCCTCTGGGGGTGGGTCCGTGACAGATGGCTCTTATGACTGTACCATTTGTTTGCCTGTGGACTGTTAGGGACAGGAAAGGGGCACATGACTAGAATGGGGCTTGATGGAGCCCCAACTTCTCAGAGAGTGGGCACGAAACCCCAGGGGGGAAGTTTTGGTTTTCTAGTAGGCAAAGTCAGGGCCAACCAGGACCATGGAAGGTAGGGAAAAGGGGAGAAACGTCTAACCATATAGCTCTGAGTGAGCCATGTTCCTTCTGAAAACCCCCTGTCCATCCCCCCCTTTATTCTGTAGGTCCCAGGAAAATTCCAAAGAGGAGGAAGGAAAAGAGGAAAAGGATTCTGTTCTGCTGATGAGAAAAGGCAGGAACTGACACAGTGCTCAGGGCTGGGGAGAGGCCCGCTGCCATCTGCAGCTGTCACTGCTTCCCTGTTCTGTGAGGGGGGTTGTGCGGGACAGAAGCCAGGCCCTCAGAGGCTTCATCAGCTCTGTTCTTTGTCCTTGACTAATAAGACTGTATGCTGGCCCCCGCTGGACACAGATAAGACCACACGGTTCTCCAGCTGTTTGCCTGTCATCTCCACAGGGCTCCAGGCGTCCTCATCCTGCCCTGTGCCCAGCTGGTAGTTGGTGCCCATGCCCCAGGCGAAAACACGACCTGCAAGAGAGAGAAATGGGTACAGCTGTCTCCAGGATCCCCAGCCCACCTTTCTGTAGCAGGAGAAACCTGGGACATGGGCATGGACTGTGGCCTTGGCCAATAGCAGCTTGGCAAGGTCCCAGACTCTGGGAGTTCAGGGAAGTTGGGAGAACCCAAGGAGATGATGAATAAAAAAGAACTCTGTAAACCAGAGAGCACAGTCCCTACACACTGCCAAAGGCTGCTCCTAGGCATGGCATTCAAGGTCCTACCCCACCCTCTGTTCCCAGGACCAGCCACCTTTGAGACTGCCCTGATGTTCCTCTGCCTGGAATGGCATTCTTTGCTTTTCACAAGGAATGGAACCTTCAAGGTACAGTGCAAGCCCCACTTCCTGAGGAAGTCTTCCCAGATAATCTCAGGTCAAGCACCTCTGCCAGCTCCAGGCTTCTACAGGACCTCCATGGCTATCCCCCTCACCCACTCAGGCTTTGGTGGTCACTTGTTCACACCCTCCTCTGCTATACTTGCTACAACTCTGACTACTAAGCCTTTTTTTTTCTTGATTTAGATTCTAAGTAAAAGTCCCTGGAAAGCGGGAACATACAAGGTGATATATGAAGGGGTCACCCTGAGGGGAGAGAGCAGCCTGGGTTAGGAGTCTGGAGACTTGGGTTCCAGTCCCATTGCCTCCTTAGGCCTCAGTGATATCTCACTCTTTGCTATTTCTCTCCTCTGCATAATAAGTCACCTTTACTAAAATAATCTGTGTACTCATTTCATATTCATCAATGCCAGAGCTTCTGAGAAGCAGGAACAAAGTGCCATCACAAACACTGCTCTCTGCACCTCGGCTCCCCCGAGAGTGGACATCACAGCCTATTGGGGAATTGGGTAAGAACCATGACCCCCAGGTCCCAACTAGACAGAGTGTAGGCAGCCCCACTCACCATCCTTGGTCACAGCATACCCCACAGAGGCCCCACAAGCCACTGAGGAGACAGCAGGCAGCCTGGAGATGAGGGTGGGTATGCTCTTCTCCTCAGCACCCTCTCCAAGGCCCAGCCGCCCATACTCAGCCCGGCCCAGGCTGTATGCTTTTCCTATGGGAGGAGGGAGAGAGATGAGCAATAGCAGAAGGCGTGCTACAGGCAAAATGGGTGGCAGGCTAGGTGAGTCCACCTGTCCATGGGAGTGTGTCCCTGCTCCCAGAGCGATCAGAAGGAGATCTGCAGTGTCTCTTCCCAGTTTTGGAGGAGGCCTAGGAGAATCTACATGGGCCCCCATTGAACTCACACTTGGAAGAACACCAGGACTCTAGGAGGATGAGAGTGACTCTCATGGACCCATGTATGGTACAACCCATGGAACAGACCCAGGCTCCAAGGACCATGGTCTCAGGAATCTGGCTAGGCCTAGGCCAGGGAACACTCCACCCCCAAACTAGAGAAGGACGTAAAGGCCCTACCTTCCGAATCCATGCAGACTGTATGGTGCTGGCCACCAGAGAAGCCCACCCAGGACTTGGTGGAATTCTTGAAGGATGTTAGGTTCTGGGGTATGAAGCAAGATTCTGTGCCCGGAGTTCCTGGGGGAAAGGCCGGAGCCATCAGGGGTGAAGGTGTTCTGAGAGCTGCCCTTCTCAATCTCCTCCCACAGTGAGGCCACCTCCCATCAGGATATGGACATTCTCACTTTACAGATGACAAAACTGGCTTGGAGGGGTTAGACGACCCCGCAAAGGATGCACAATGAATGAGTGGCAGAGCCAGGACAGGAACGCAGGCCACTGGGTCATGCCTGAAGCTGGGCTCGGGGCTCACCAAGCTGATGGTAGTTGGAGAGGCCGAAGCCGTACACGTGGCCCTCATGGGAGATGGCAAAGGTGAAATAGGCACCACAAAAGGCATCCTGGAATCTCACGTGGCCCCGGCTTCCCCTGGATTTCAGCATCACACACTTGGGGACCAGGAGTCGTTCTGCAGGCAGAGGGAAAGCCACGGTCAGTGACAGACAGACACACATGGCTTCTCTCTGCCCCGAGTTTAATTCTCCTCCATTATAAAAGCCCTTGAGAGGCTAAGTAGGGACTCTTATCCCTGTTTTATAGAAAAGGAAACTTGAGATCAAGAGAATACAAGTGTCTTGCTCAGATTCCCACAGTCATTACGGGTATCATTTACGTGGAACTTACCATCTGCCTGATATTCTTCTCATTAACTCATTTAACTTCACAGCAACCTAATGAAGTAGGTTTACAGGTAGGTAGACTTAGTGATGAAGAAACTATGTTCAGAGTCCCATAGACAGTAGGTGGCAAAACTACCAGAGCAGTCTGTCTCCAAAGTCCTAACCAACACCACAAGCCCATCTGATGCAAGCCTGACCACAGCAAATCCTTCCTGCCTTTGGCCTTCACTGTGGGGGTGGCCTGCCAATTTGCCCTGCTGGAGGTACCAAGGCCACTTACCGAGGCCTTGCCGGCCACCACGGTTGGCAAATAACTCAGGCACACGGCCTAGCTGGCCCTGTTCCCCGCAGCCCAAGGTGTAGAGGTCACCATCAGCTGTCAGCATCACCAAGTGGTCGTTTCCTAAGGATGAAAAGGTAAGGGATGCAGGCCACAACTGTAAGGCCCAAGGCTAGGCCAGCCCCAGAACAAGGTCCTCCAACTCCTGCCCTGAGCAAGTGCCCCCAGACCCACCTGAGGCCACCTTTACCACAGGCACATCCAGCTGCACCTGCACGGGCACCATGCTCTTCTTCATGGGCTCCAACAGTCCAATCACACCGTTATTGTCCTAGAAGGGAGGGACAGGGCACTTATCAGCCAGTCCTGCCTGCCCCGTGCCAGTGAAATCCAGAAGGGCAGTGGCACCCGATGGGGATGGAGAAGTGGGCAGGAGCCAGGCCACATACTCAAATACTTATGAATGAAATCATTTATGGTCTGCGTCTTGCATTAAAATAATCAAGGAGTCAGAGAGTGGATGCAAATAGAGATAAACAAGTCTGGCCACAAGCTGATAATCATTGAAACTGTGTGGCAAGTAAATGGGCATTCAATATACTATTCTGGGCCAGGCATGGTAACTCATGCCAGTAATCCTAGCACTTTGGTAAGCCCAGGCAGGCAGATCGCTTGAGCTCAGGACCAGATTGGGCAACACGGTGAAACCCCATCCCTACAAAAAATACAAAAATTAGCTGGGCGTGGTGGCACAAGCCTATAGTACCAGCTACTTGCGAGGCTAAGGTGGAAGAAATCACCTGAGCCCAGGAAGTTGAGGCTGTAATGAGCTAAGACGATGCCATTGCACTCTGGCCTGGGTGACAGAGCAGGATCTCGTCTCTAATTAAAAAAGAAAAGAGGCCGGGCACGGTGGCTCACGCCTGTAATCCCAGCACTTTGGGAGGCCAAGGCGGGCGATCACGAGGTCAGGAGATCGAGACCATCCCGGCTAACACGGTGAAATGCCGTCTTTACCAAAAAATACAAAAAATTAGCCGGGTGTTGTGGCGGGCGCCTGTAGTCCCAGCTACTCGGGAGACAGAGGCAGGAGAATGGCGTGAATCAGGGAGGCAGAGCTTGCAGTGAGCCGAGATCGCGCCACTGCACTCCAGCCTGGGCGACAAAGCGAGACTCCGTCTCAAAACAAAGAAAAAAGAAAAGAGGCCAGACGTGGCGGCTCAAGCCTGCAATCCAGCACTCTGGGAGGCCCAGACGGGCGGATCACCTGAGATCAGAAATTCACAACCAGCCTGGCCAACATGGTGAAACCCCATCTCTACTAAAAATACAAAAATTAGCCAGGTGTGGTGGCGCATGCCTGTAATCCCAGCTACTCAGGAGGCTGAGGAAGGAGAATTGCTTGAGCCCGAGAGGCAGAGGTTGCACTGAGCCGAGACTGTGTCATTGCACTCCAACCTGGGTGATAGAGCAAGACTCTGTCTCAAAAAAAAAAAAAAAAAGAAAAGAAAAGAAAAAAATATAATTCTGATATTCTGATTACTTTCTTTCTTTTTTTTTTTTGAGACAGAGTTTCGCTCTTGTTGCCCAGGCTGGAGTGCAATGGCGCGATCTCGGCTCACTGCAACCTCCGCCTCCCAGGTTCAAACAATTCTCCTGCCTCAGCCTCCCGAGTAGCTGGGATTACAGGCATGCACCACCATGTCCAGCTAATTTTGTAATTTTAATAGAGACAGGGTTTCTCCATGTTGGTCAGGCCGGTCTCAAAGTCCCGACCCCTCAGGTGATCCGCCTGCTTCGGCCTCCCAAAGTGCTGGGATTACAGGCATGAGCTACTGCGCCAGGACTTTTTTTTTTTTTTTTTTTTTTTTGAGACGGAGTCTCGCTCTGTCCCCCAGGCTGGAGTGCAGTGGCGTGATCTTGGCTCACTGCAAGCTCCGCCTCCCGGGTTCAAGCCATTCTCTTGCCTCAGCCTCCCGAGTAGCTGGGACTACAGGCACCCACCACTACGCTTGGCTAATTTTTTGTATTTTTAGTAGAGACGGGGTTTCACCATGTTAGCCAGGATGGTCTCGATCTCCTGACCTCGTGATCTGCCCATCTTGGCATCCCAAAGTGCTGGGATTACAGGCATGAACCACCGCGCCCAGCCCAATTCTGATTACTTTCATGTGTTTGAAATTCTCCATGAAAATTTCAAAATAGATGTGATAAGGAAACACCCATCAGGCCGGATGTGGTGGCCCACGCCTGTAATCCCAGCACTTTGGGAGGCTGAGGCAGGTGGATCACCTGAGGTCGGGAGTTCGAGACCAGCCTGACCAAGAGGGGAAACCCCGTCTCTACTAAAAATACAAAATTAGCCAGGCGTGGTGGCGCATGCCTGTAATCCCAGCTACTTGGGAGGCTGAGGCACGAGAATCACTTAAACTTGGGAGGCAGAGGTTGCGGTGAGCCAAGATTGCACTATTGCACTCCAGCCTGGGCAACAAGAGTGAAACTCCATCTCAAAACAATACAAAAAACAAAAACAAAAAACAACAACAAAAAAACAGAATCTGTTTTTTAAACTACACTCCTCTGTACCTTGGAAACTCTGAGATGCAACAATCCCTGCCTCCACACCTCCTTGCCCCATCCAAGCCTCTGGGAAGTGTGGAAGAGGCAGTGCTGGCAAGGTGAGGGGGAGACAGAAGTCAGGGAGATGGGTGAAGACAGCAGGCCTCCTGGATCAGCCTCAACCCAGGGACATCCTTGACCCACTCACTTCCCAGGACAGACACTTGATGACATCAGATTCAAGGAAGCAGCCAGTGGCGTGGACAGGCCCACATGAGGAAGCTAGAGTCCTGGGTCTGGGCCTCAGCTCTACCTGTGGGCTTTCATCTCCCCACCAGTAAGTACCATGGGGGCATGGAAGTGGATTATCTTTGGGGCCCCGCCAATTAATTCTGTCTTTCAGGGACCACGCAGACTTTCAGACCCAGCCTTACCCGGAAGGAGCCCCAGAGGAAGACACGGCCATCATCGGTGAGGGCTGCTGTGTGACTGTCTCCTGCTGACACCTGTACCACCTTCTCTTGCAGCTCCACTTTCCCAGGGACCATCTCCGAGCCCTCCACTGATGTGTCCCTTCCCAGGGCACCCTCATCATTGCAGCCGAAGGAATAGACCTGTGCCCAGGATGCCCTCATTAATGCAAAGTCTGGCCTCGCAGTCCATTCTCATGTAGGCCACTCCCCACTTGACTAGCCAGCTCCATTTCCACAGTGAACATGCGTGGTTCAAAAGCCCTGCCCCAAGCCACCCAACCCCAGGCCTTGTCCAACCCTGTGCCAGTCCCCAACACCTACCTGGCCACTTTTGCTTAGACACACGGTGTGCATGCCCCCAGCCTCAGCCTGCACAACATCCTCTGGAATGGATACCAGGGCCGGCTTCTTCCTCTCCATCACATTCTCACCCAGCCCCAGCTGGCCCACGTCGCCCTGGCCTAGTGTCAGCACCAAGCCGGGTTCTGTGCTGTGGGACCTGTGTGAGACTGAAGGGTGAAGAAGATAGACCCTGAGTGTAGAGGATGACGACAGTGAGGAGAGGTCACAGGCTCTGGGATCAGACAAACCTGCGCAGAAGCCCCTGCTCTGCCACAGACTGTTAGTATGAACTTTCTAAGTTTTGTCATCTGTGAAATGGGGGCAACAAAAGTACCTCTCTCACAGGATTTTTGTGGAGATTAAGAACTGAGCACATTATTCACGTGAAAGGGGAGAAAGGGAAACAAGGAGACACTGGATACTGTGAAATGAATCTTGGTGGAGAGGGCAAGAAGGGCTGGGTGCGGTGGCTCACACCTGTAATCCTAGCACTTTGGGAGGCCAAGGCGGGCGGATCACTTGAGGTCAGGAGTTAGAGACCAGCCTTGCCAACAGTAGCCTGTAATCTCAGCTACTCAGGAGGCTGAGGCAGGAGAATCACTTGAACCTGGGAGGCGGAGGTGGCAGTGAGCCGAGATCGTGCCACTGCCGCCTCCAGTCTGGGCGACAGAGTGAGACTTGATCTCAAAAAAAAAAAAAAAAAAAAAAAAAAAAAAAAAAAGAAAAGAAAAGAAAGCTAATTATTGTTATTGTTATTTTGAGACGGAGTCTCCCTTTGTCGCCAGTCTGGAGTGCAGTGGTGGATCTTGGCTAACTGCAACCTCTGCCTCCCGGGTTCAAGCGATTCCTCTGCCTCAGCCTCCTGAGTAGCTGGGACTACAGGCGGGCGCCACCGCGCAAGGCTAATTTTTTGTATTTTAGCAGAGACGGGGTTTCACCATGTTAGCCAGGATGGTCTCGATCTTCTGACAGGCGTGAGCCACCTTGCCCCGCAGAAAGCTAATTATAATAGCAGAATCTGCACCGAAAGCAAGGGAGACTACGTGGGTCAGAGAACAATCCCCAATCTCTATCCAAGCCCTCCTCCATACCCAGGCCGTCCGCCAGTGAATAAGTTCAGCTCCCGGGCAAATCCACTGCAGAAACGGACTCTTCCCTCCACCATCCAGTGGAGAGGCAGGAGGGGCGGGAGGAAGAGCGGACAGCGGCATTTGCGGGAGGTGCGCGCCAACCGGTGGGCGGCCCGGGGCTCTCTGTGGGCCAAAGGCGGCCCCCCAACCCGCAGCCCCGGGCAGCCAATGGCGCCCAGCCCCTCCCCCGAGGATGTGGCCACCGCTGAGGAGCCCGCGCTGGCAGCACAAAGGGCGCCCCGGGCGCGGAGCCACCTGGTCGGGTTTTCTGGTCAGGAGGGCTCGGCCCGCAGGCACCTTGGCAGGAGCGGGCGCCAGGAACGCGGCGGGAGGCAGCGGCCCTCGTGTCTGCAAAAGACAGACACTGTCTGAGCGTGGGTCCACACTTCCCCTCCCAGTTTGGTGCTGGCTTTTCTCTCCTCCCTGTCCCCCTCCGGGGTCCCAGGACAGAGGAAACCACAGCCACCTCCCTCAAATGCTGCCAGGCCATTATCTCATCTCATCCTCACACAGCCCAGAGAGGGTGACGCTACTCTGGCTGCCGCCATTTTAAGAAGTTGATAATCCAAACTGCGGGATTAAGTGACTTGCCCAGCAGCTAGAAAGTGGCAGAGCAAGGACTTGAACCCATGTCGGAAAGTCAGTGGTCCTAACCATAATGCATCACTGCCTGGGGTGAAGCCCTAGGGTCTAGTTTTTTTTTTTTTTTCTTTTGTGCCAGTGCTGCCTGAGTGCTTTGAGAGGAGTTTCTGCCCACTTTGTGATTCCCAGAGGGTAGGATTCAATGAGCTACAGGAAACCTTCCAGCTGGGTGGGGTCTCTGCACATCCACACCCTTCAGCTTCAAGCATCAGGAAGAAAGGAGCCCAGTCCCGGGTTCTTAGGGTTTCAAGGGGCCACCTGTACCCACAAAGAGGCCAAGGCCAACTTACCCTTCACCTTCTTGCTTTTGGGGATGGCATCTGCTGGGGGGGACCTTCTTTTAGCTATGCGCTTGGGTGACATCTTCCTGTCCTGAAAGTCAGTGAAATACTACATATGAGAAATGGCAAACATTTTCCTGGGCCAATCAGACAATATTTATCAAACACTCTAGAAATACGTTAAGAGGAATTGCCCAACAATTCCACTTCTCAAAATGTATCCCAAGAACAGAATGGATGCACCCAAAGATTAATTACACAAATAGTCTCTACTGTATCCTTCATAACATTTTAAAAAAAACAAAAACAGAACCCAAGTGTTCAATAGTGAACTAAATATGTGGTATATTCATGATAGAACAGTATGAAGCCATCAAAAGTGATGTTTTCAGAGATCAACCTATTGAATAGAAAGATGTTCCCCATTGCCAAGTAAAACAAGCAGAATGAAAAACAGACGGCCAGGTGCGGTGGCTCACATCTGTAATCCCAACACTGTGGGAGGCCGGGGCGGGCGGATTACCTGAGATCAGGAGTTCCAAACCAGCCTGGCCAACATGGCAAAACCCCGTCTCTACTAAAAATACAAAAATTAGCCAGGCACAGTGATGGGCACCTGTAATCCCAGCTACTCAGGAGGCTGAGGCAGGAGAATCGCTTGAACCCGCGAGGTGGAGGTTGTGGTGAGCCAAGATCGAGCCACTGCACTCCAGCCTGGGCAACAGAGCCAGAGTGTCTCAAAAAAAAAAAAAAAAAAAAAAGCCTGGGCGCGGTGGCTCACGCCTGTAATCCCAGTACTTTGGCACTTTCGGAGGCCAAGGTGGGTGGATCACTTGAGGTCAGGAGTTCGAGACCAGCCTGGCCAACATGGTGAAATCCCGTCGCCACCAAAAAAAAAAATAATAATACAAAAATTAGCCAGGCATGGTGGTGTACAACTGTAATCCCAGCTACTTGGGAGGCTGAGGCAGGAGAATTGCTTGAAACTAGGAGGTGGAGGTTGCGGTGAGCCAAGATCATGCCATTGCACTCAGCACTCCAGCCTGGGAGAAAGAGTAGTGAAACTCCACCCCCCAACCAAAAAAAAAAAAAAAAAAAGAAAGAAAGAAAAACAGCCTATCATCCATTTTTTTTTTTTTGAAAAAAAATGCATACACAAAAAATATGTGAGAAAAATGTGGGGAAGAAAATATATCCCATATTAACAATGGTAACCTCGGAAAATGGTATTATAGATAATTATTACTTGTTTCGTTTTATCTTCCTATATTATCTAAGATGTTTAACAAGGAGCATTACATGTATTTTTCTGTTTTTTGAGACGGAGTCTCGCTCTGTCGCCAGGCTGGAGCGCACAGGCATGATCTCAGCTCACTGCAACCTCCACCTCCCAGGTTGAAGCAATTCTTGTGCCTCAGCCTTCCGAGTAGCTGAGATTAAAGGTGTGCATCACCATGCCCTGCTAAGTTTTGTTTTGTTTTTGTTTTTGTTTTTTTGAGACGGAGTCTCGTTCTGTCGCCCAGGCTAGAGTGCAATGGTGCGATCTCGGCTCATGCAACCTCTGCCTCCTGGGTTCAAGTGATTCTCCTGCCTCAGCCTCTCGAGTAGCTGGGATTACAGGCACCCACGACCACACCCAGCTAATTTTTGTATTTTTAGTAGAGACGAGGTTTCACCAGTTTGGCCAGGCTGGTCTCGAACTCCTGATCTCAGTGATCCACCCCCCTTGGCCTCCCAAAGTGCTGGAATTATAGGCGTGAGCCACTGTGCCCAGCCCAAATTTTGTATTTTTAGTAGAGACGAGGTTTCACCATGTTGGCCAGGCTGGTCTCAAACTCCTAATCTCAAGTAATCCACCTGCCTCAGCCTCCCGAAGTCCTGGGATTACAGGCGTGAGCCACTGCATACAGCCAATTACATTTTTTTTTTTTTTTGCAGAGTTTTGTTCTTATTGCCCAGGCTGGAGTGCCATGGCGCAATCTCGGCTCACCACAACATCTACCTCCCAGGTTCAAGTGATTCTCCTGCCTCGGCCTCTGGAGTAGCTAGGATTACAGGCATGTGCCACCACGCCCGGCTTATTTTGTATTTTTAGTAGAGATGGGGTTTCTCCATGTTGGTCCCGCTGGTCTTCAACTCCTGACCTCAGATGATCCACCCGCCTTGGCCTCCCAAAGTGTGGGATTACAGGCGTGAGCCATCACGCCTGGCCACATGTATTTAAAAAATTTTTAAGTCTGTTGTAAAAAATTAAAACATTGAAGAACAACATTAAATGAAATATCCATCATAACTCCATTCAACCCCATGTAAGCACCAGTAACTTTGGTAATGTGTTGTTATAATCAGAGGGGGAGAAGAGCTATTTTCTTTTCTTATTTAATTGATTGATTTTTTTTTTAGAGACAAGTTGCCACCACACCTGTAATCCTAGCACTTTGGGAAGTCAAGGCAGGAGGATCGCTTGAGCCCAGGAGTTCAAGACCAGCGTGGGCAACATGGCGAAACCCCATTTCTATCCAAAAAATTACAAAAATTAGCCGGGCATGGTGGTGCACACCTGTAGTCCTGGCTACTCAGGAGGCTGAGGTGGGAGGATGGCTTGAGCCTGGGAGGCTGAGGCTAAATTGAGCTGAGATTGTGCCACTGCACTTTAGCCTGGGCGAAAGAGACAGACACTGTCTCAAAAAAACAAAAACACACATGCACTGAAGATCGTGGCTGCTGTGGGAAGGTTACTCTGAGCATCAGTTGCCCGGCATGTAAGTGCCACTCCTTGGGGGCATTTCTGCCACTGCAGCCCTCAGGCCTGCTGCTTCTGGAAGAACAAGCTTGACAAACATATTGTGGTCTGGTTCCGGTCAAGCAAAATTCTGGTACCAGTTCCTCATACCATGCACCTGATGTCACCCAGCATGCGCCCTATTTTAAGGGTACAGCCATGGTCAATGGAGAGTTCAAAGACCTAAGCCTTGATGACTTTGAGGGGAAATATTTGGTGCTTTTCTTCTATCCTTTGGATTTCTTTTTTTTTTTTTTTTTTCCGAGACGGAGTCTTGCTGTGTCACCCAGGCTGGAGTGCAGTGGCACGATCTCGGCTCACTGCAACCTCCGCCTCCTGGATTCAAGCCAATTCTCCTGCCTCAGCCTCCTGAGTACCTGGAATTACAGGCGCCTGCCACGATGCCTGGATAATTTTTGTATTTTTAGTAGAGATGGGATTTCACCATGTTGGTGAGGCTGGTCTTGAACTCCTGAACTCAGGTGATCCACCCACCTCAGCCTCCCAAAGTGCTGGGATTACAGGTGTGAGCCACCGCGCCCAGCCCTATCCTTTGGATTTCACCTTTGTGTGTCCTACAGAAATCGTTGCTTCTAGTGACAAAGCTAAGGAATTTCACGATGTGAACTTTGAAGTTGTTGCAGTCTCAGTGGATTCCCACTTTAGCCGTCTTGCCTGGATAAATACACCAAGAAAGAATGGTGCTTTGGGCCACATAAACATCGCACCCTTGTCAGATTTAACTAAGCGAATTTCTCGAGACTTCGGTGTGCTGTTCGTAGGTCCTGGTATTGCACTAAGAGGTCTCTTCATAATTGACCCCAATGGAGTCATCAAGTACTTGTTTTTTTTTGTTTGTTTGTTTGTTTGTTTTGAGACAGCGTCTCACACTCTGTTGCCCAGGCTCAAGTGCAGTGGCACAATCACGGCTCATTGCAGGTTCGACCTCTTGAGCTCAGGTGATCCTCCCACCTCAGCCTCCAGAATAGCTGGGACTACAAGTGCGCATCACAATGCCCAGCTAATTTTTATATATTTTGTAGAGACAGGGTTTTGCCAAGTTGCCCAGGCTGGTCTAGAACTCCTGGGCTCAAGCGATCTACCCGCCTCAGCCTCCCAAAGTGCTGGGATTACAACAGGTGTGAGCCACCATGCCCGGCCGGAGCCACAGTCTTTAAGGTCATGAAAAACAATCAAGTTGTCTAAGCCTCTACCTAATGTTACGAAGGGAAGGAGAACTCCAAGAGCCCTTCTCAGTCTCAGCTCTGGGCCTAACCAGCAGCCCCCTCATTCCTTCCTTCTAGTGGTTCCCGAGAACCTCGCCTCTCTAGCTCTCCCCTCCATGGTATATGGACACAAGGCCAGGCACTTTTCTGCTGATTATCCTGGGGAAGGAGAACAAAATACTAAAGATGGGAAAGTAACCAAAGGTCTAGAATCCTGATAAGCCTTTGCAGGCTGAGCTTCTGCAGGTTGTCACTGGCCCAGTTCTGACTGATGAGGTGGCAGTTCCGAACTTCACCCAACTTTTTTTCTCCCAGGGCTGAGAATCCTCCCACCTGTCTTTTGAGACCCCTTGTCCCACACTAAAAAGTGCACATTCTTTGGGATTAGAGGGAACTGGGTTCACCTTCCAGAGCTTGTGGCTGGCCAGTTGCCTTAACCTCTCTGAACTGTATCCTCATCTATAAAAGGGGATGCAATGACTACTTCTCAGGGCTGTCATCAAGACTGAATGAAATGGTTGTAAATCCACAAATATTTATAGTGCTTTACTGCTAAGGGAGAAGACCACCCCTCATATTGTCTTATGCCCAATTTCTGCCTCCAAAGAAAGAAGTAAAAACTAAAAGGCAGAAATGAAATCCACAGGCAGACAGCCCGGCGCCGCGACCTGTGTCTGGTTAAAGATCGACCCCTGACCTAACCGGTTATGTTATCTATAGATTCCAGACATCGTATGGAAAAGCACTGTGAAAATCCCTGTCCTGTTCTGTTCCGTTCTGATAACCAGTGCATGCAGCCCCCAGTCACGTATCCCCTGCTTGCTCAATCAATCACGACCCCTTCATGCAGACCCCCTTAGAGTTGTAAGCCCTTAAAAGGGACAGGAACTGCTCACTCGGGGAGCTCAGTTTTTGGAGACGTGAATCTTGCCAAAGCTCCCAGCTGAATAAAGCCCTTCCTTCTTTAACTCGGTGTCTGAGGGGTTTTGTCTGCGGCTTATCCTGCTACACTACTGCTTGGCTTTGGGTGAGGGGGTGTAGCAAGGATAAAGGAGACTAACCCTTTTTTACTCTCATAATTTGTTCATCCTTTATATTTATTTTTGAGACAGGGTCCCGCCCAGACTTGAGTGCAGTGGCATGGTCATGGCTCACTGCAGCCTCAACCACCTGGGCTTAAGCCATCCTGGATAGCTGGGACTACAGGTGTGCACCACCACGCCCGGCTAATTTTTGTATATTTTGCAGAAACGACGTCTTGCCATGTTGCCCAGGCTGGTCCCGAACTCCTGGGCTCAAGCGATTCTCTAGCCTTGGACTCCCAAAGTGCTGGGATTATAGGTGTAAGCCACCATGCCTGGACTTTTATTTTATTTTTTTAAGAGAGGGGGTCTCGCTCTGTCACCTAGGCTGGAGTGCAGTGGTGCAATTAGCTTATTGCAGCCTCGAACTCATGGACTCAAGCGATCTTCCCACCTCAGCTTCCCAAGAACCTGGGATCACGGGCACATGCCACAGCACTTGGCTTGATTTGTTCATCCTAAAAAAGTCCAGAGGATTCTTGGCAGGCCTGCTCAAGATCCCCCTATGAGCTTGGCCAAACACAAAGACTCCCAGGCTTGGGCTTAAATGACCAGGTAGATGGTAGACTTCCATGTAGTGAGATAGAGAACACTGTTGAACAAACAGGAGAGAAGAGACGTGAAGCTCCATGTTGCTAGGTGTTTTCATTCAATCTGAAGTGCTTGGGAGCCATCCCAGAAAGGATGTCAGGCAGGCAAAGTTAGATGGGGTAGGGATGTGGGATAAGAGGCACCTTTGTGGCCGGGCACAGTGGCTCACGCCTGTAATCCCAACAGATTGGGAGGCCAAGGCGGGTGGATCACCTGAGGTCAGGAGTTCGAGACCAGCCTGACCAACATGGAGGAACCCCATCTCTACTAAAAATACAAAATTAGCCAGGCGTGGTGACGCGTGCTGTAATCCCAGCTACTCGGGAGGCTGAGGCAGGAGAATCGCTTGAACCCAGGAGGTGGAGGTTGTGGTAAGCCGAGTTTGCGCCATTGCACTCCAGCCTGGGCAACAAGAGTGAAACTCTGTCCCTCCACCAAAAAAAGAGGCACCCTTGTTTTAGATAGACAGCTGTATGCCAAGGCAAACATCTCATCAGTTCATCAGAATAATCTGTAGCAGTCTGCTGTGCCTGGGAGGGAGACTGTATTAGCATGAAAAGTACTCACAATAAGAAGTCAGGAGAAAAAGCAGGAAACAATTATGTCAGCACAGTTGGTGCTAATGGCTGGGCTGCCATGAGCACAGCCTGGAATGGAGTCAGACACATAAGGGCTATATGAAGTGTTGGTGTCATGGGGCATTAACCAAAAAATCTGTTATCATGGATGGAACAAATCCAGTCAACATCTCCTTAGTTGTCTGTGTTTGGCTAATATTCTGGAGCGTTTCACTACAAGCTGGCCACAATGATCCCACTCTACAGAGAAGAAAACTGAGGCTCAGAAAGGTGAAGTATCTCACTCAAGATTGGAAGAGAAGGCCAAGATCTGAACCAAGTTAGTCAGACTCCAGAGCTGGCGCCCTTGAGTGTTATTAGAAATTTCTTCTGGCTGGGCGCCGTGGCTCACGCCTGTAATCCCAGCACTTTGGGAGGCCGAGGCGGGCGGATCATGAGGTCAGGAGATCGAGACCACAGTGAAACCCCGTCTCTACTAAAAATACAAAAAATTAGACAGGCGTGGTGGCAGGCGCCTGTAGTCCCAGCTACTCGGGAGGCTGAGGCAGGAGAATGGCGTGAACCCAGGAGGCGGAGCTTGCAGTGAGCCGAGATCGCGCCACTGCACTCCAGCCTGGGTGACAGAGCAAGACACCGTCTCAAAAAAAAAAAAAAAAAAAAAAAAAGAAATTTCTTCTGCCTCCTTCCTCCCCATGTTCCCTAGTAGTCTCTCAGCTTGCCTGGAACTGTGTCTCCTCCTCCTTTCCCTAGGAAAGACAGCAACTTGTCACTGGTCTTCCGGTCCCCACCCTCATCCCCTCCTCTCATTCTCCAAGTCATTCGTGATCAATAAATATGTGTGTGTGTGTATATATACATATATATATATATATTTTTTTTTTGAGACAGGGTCTCACTCTGTTGCCCAGGCTGTAGTGCAGCAGCACGTACACGGCTCACTGCAACCGCCACCTCCTAGGCTCAAGCGACCCTCCTGCCTCAGCCTCCAGAGTAGCTGGGACTACAGGCATATACCACCACGCTTGGCTAATTTGTAATTTTTTTTTTTTCTTGTAGGGACAAGGTCTCACTATGTTGCCCAGGCTGGTCTCAAACTCCCGGGCTCAAGTGATCCTCCCACCTCGACCTCCCAAAGTACTGGGATTATAGGCGTGAGGTACCGTGCCCGGCCTCATTCATGATCTTTCCAAACCTCAAACCTGAAGCAAGCTGCTGGCCTGCTTGGACTCCTTAGTGGTTCCCTTTTCCTGGAAGATAAAGCCCACATTTCTTAGCTGGGTATTAGAGGCCTCCAACATCAGGTACTGACAGAACCTTTAGCTTCATTTCCTATCTATCACATCCTCCCTTCTCTTCCCACACAATCTCCTTGCCAGACCCACCAGGCCAGAATGCTAACTGTCCTCTCCATACCATTTGCATCTCTTTACCTGGAACGCCTTCCCATCCCTTATCCCACTGGAAGAACATCTACTGGTGTCTCAAAGTCACCTCCTCTGATCCCTCCTCCATCCTGAACTAGTCATTCTCTCTGAGAAACTGGGACAGACTTTTGGATCACAATCACTTTAATTTACATGCCTGTCCACCATACCAATCAACTTCCTAAAATATGAGCCCCTGGGGGCACCGGCTAACTCACTGCATCTTCCATATGCAAAACCCTTTTACTCCTCACAGGAAGCTGAAGAAGGCAGCACTGTCACTCCTATTTCACAGTTAAGGAACTGAGGCTCAGAAAGATAACTTTATTGGCCTAAGTTCACACAGCAAGTAAAGGGCAGCCTAGAAAAACAACCCAGGCCTATCTGACTGATTCTGAAGGCAGACCGTGGTCCAGGCAGGGGCTAAGGCAGCCTGGGCAGGCCTCCCCAGTATCCCCTATGCACTTGGCCAAGTCCAAGAAGCAGAGAGCAGAAGCCAGCTGAGAAGGAGAGGATGGTGAGACCAGAGAGGAGACAATGAGGCAGCTAGAGCCTGAGGGAAGGTGGGGTGGGTGGTGACAGATCCACCCACAGATGTGGGGAAGGACAGTGGCGACAACTCCCTGCTGTGGTGGAGACAGCACCTGAGTGCTCTTTGAGTCCCAGAGGCTTCCTCTCCAAAATGGAAGACTTGAGGCCCTGCACTGGGCTGGCAATCGCCAGGGAAGGGCAGGGGATGGAGGGCCACCTTCTATTTTTTTTTTTTTTTTGAGGTGGAGTCTCGCTCTGTCACCCAGGCTGGAGTGCAGTGGCGCGATCTCGGCTCACTGCAAGCTCCGCCTCCTGGGTTCACGCCATTCTCCTGCCTCAGCCTCCCGAGTAGCTGGGACTACAGGCGCCTGCCACCACGCCTGTCTAATTTTTTGTATTTTTAGTAGAGACGGGGTTTCACCATGTTAGCCAGGATGGTCTCGATCTCCTGACCTCACGATCCACCCACCTCGGCCTCCCAAAGTGCTGGGATTACAGGCGTGAGCCACTGCTCCCGGCCGGAGGGCCACCTTCTAAAAGGTGGAACCCTGTTTCTGGTACCTGCCTGCACAGCCTCTACTGCACAAATGGGTCTTGTGTACAGACTTCTCTCACTGCTCTGGGTGTGTTTTCCTTTATTTGCTTTTCTTTTTTTCTTTTTGAGATGGAGCCTCACTCTGTTGCCCAAGCTGGAGTTCAGACTCACGATCTCAGTTCACTGCGACCTCCGCCTCCCAGGTTCAAGCGATTCTCCCACCTCAGCCTCCCTAGTGCTGGGACTACAGGCGCAAGCCACCACGCCTGGCTAACTGTTTGGTATTTTTAGTAAAGACGGGGTTTCACCATGTCGGCCAGGCTGGTCTTGAACTCCTGACCTCAGGTGATCTGCCCACCTTGGCCTCCCAAATTGCTGGGGTTACAGTCGTGAGCCACCGAGCCCGGCCTCTCTGGCTGTGTTTTCTTAACCAGGCAGTGAGTGTCTGGGCTGGGAATAAGGAGTTGGCTTTTGGCATCATGCTTCCCCACCCCGCCCCACCCAACACAGCTTCCAACTTCAAGGAGCATACAGTCTCTGGGAGAAGAGTGAGACAGTCACAGATAAGTCGGCTACAGAGTCAGCTTCCACCATCAGGCACTCCTGAATGCCCACAGCTGCCCTTTGAGGTGAGCAGACTCATCCCAGTTTTACAGCTAAGGGGAAGATGAGGCTCAGGGAAAGGTGACCCAGGTCACAGAGAGGTGGAATGAAATCCCAGTCTCATGACCATGCTCCACCAGAGCTGGAGCTGCCCTACCCCCACCTCACCTTCCTTATTTATTGAAGAAAGTGGGTAGGCACGCCAGTCTAGACAGTCTGCCCGGAGCCTGGTGCTCCTGCCCTGACCTCCAGTGACCTCACCACAGCCTCGATTTCTGTAAAAGGAGACAGAGCCCTCCCAGGCCACTGCAGCTGTGCCCTCCGTCCCCCACGCCAGGAGGAAGAACTTGCCTGCCAGACTGAGGCTGAAAAATCTCTTTGTGTGAAAGGTCCCCAGGAGGGAAGGGAGGAGAGGGCTCATGTGTCAACAGTATACATTTGGTGAGCTGCTGTTATGCCAGGCACACAGGTGGTATATTTCACACTAGGAGTTTCTCACCTGGGATCCCCGTTCTATACAACCTGTGCCTGGGCCTATGTGTTCATTTTTCCTGGGGGAAGGGACACACAACTTCACTGCTTTATGAAAATTATAGGATATTACTATTCGGGAGGCTGAGACAGGAGAATCGCTTGAACCCGGGAGGTGGAGGCTGCAGCGACCGAGAGCACGACACTATACTCCAGCCTGGGCAATAGACCAAGATTCTGTATCAGAAAAAAAAAAAAAAAAAATTGGCCGGGTGCGGTGGCTCACACCTGTAATTCCAGCACTTTGGGAGGCCGAGGCAGGTGGATCATCTGAGGTCAGGAGTTCAAGACCAGCCTGGCCAACATGGTGAAACCCCATCTCTACTAAAAAAAAAAAAAAAAAAAAAATACAAAAATTAGCCGGGCCTGGTGGTGTGTTCCTGTAGTCTCAGCTGCTCAGCAGGCTGAGGCAGAATTGCTTGAACCTAGGAGGTGGAGGTTGCAGTGAGCTGAGATCGCGCCACTGCACTCCAGCCTGGGTAATAAGAGTGGAAACTCCGTCTCAAAAAAAAAAAAAATTATATCCTCACCACATGCCCCCTACCATTGCTTTACAGATAAGGAAACCAATGCTCTGGGGGACTGGGTGGGTTGCCCAAGGGCATCTGATGAGAAAGTTGTAAAGATGAACAGAACAGGATTCCTGCTCTTGGGATGTCTTTGAAACAGGAGCCTCGTGAACTCCTAATTCATCTGTCCAGGTTTCACTCTGATACCCTTCTTGGGGGAAATCTTCCCTGCCTCCTCCACCCCGCAGAGTTCCTTAGTCTTGCACACAAGACGCTTCGTGACCCAGCCCCTGCTGTATCATCTTGTTACTCTCCTCTTCCAGTCACCTCAAGACCTGTGGTATCCCTGACCACAATACCTATACCTTCATGCCGTTGCATGTGCAATCCCTCTGCCTGTATCACCCTAATCCCACTACCCTCAGACTGCCTGAAAAACTCTGTTCCTTCAAAACCCCATTCAAGAGTCACTTCACCTGGAAAGCCATCCCTGAGCCTCCTCGGCAGGGTGGGGGATCCCCCTGAGGGCTCCCCGTAACACCCCACACACTCAACTTCTGCTAGGGCACACAAGTCACACGTGGTCGAAGTTAGGTCAATATGTGACGTATGAATGACTTGCCAGTAGCGTCCGTCGCCTGGGTTCAAGGGCATAGTTCGCTAATGACACGGGCCTGCTCTTCTCACTACTGTCCCCCAGCCCCGCAAGAGAGGGACGCAATAAATGGCCAGCAAATAATCTGCTGACAGACTGAGCTGCTGCGGAGTTCAAGACACACGGCTCCCAAAGGTCCACAGCGGGAGACCCTCGAGCTCCTACGACCCACCCTCTCCCGGGCAGGGCTCCCTCCCCGATCTGCAAACCGCCTTCTCCAAGCGCATGCCGGACAAAACCATCCTCCTCGCGGCAGAGACCCATCCCCCGCCCGGGCGGCCGCGCGCACCCGGCCCGCCGCGCTCGCGCAGTTTGAATCTCCCGCCTGCGCGGGCGCCGCGGTGCGGGCGTGAGAGGCGCGGCGGCGGAGGGGCCGCGCGGCCCTAGCTCCAGCGAGGCGGCGCCCTGCCGCCGCTGGAGCGCCCCGCGGGGCCGGGGAATCGCGAGCCCGCACCGCGCCTTCCTGCCTCCGGGCTTCACGTGGGGCCAGCGCCGCGCGACACGGGCGAGAGCGGGCAGCGACCTAGGCCCGCGTGGACCGGCCCGTGCTCCGGATGTGGCCGCTCCGCTTACCGCCCTCTGCCCGGACCCTCCGCGCGTCCCAGGCGAGACCTACCTTGGTGCACGTCGGCCACAAGGAACTCCGGCGCTCCCCGCCGGGCCGCGAACTGCCCCAGAGCATGCGCTCTGCAGGCCTCTGGCCCCGACCCGGGTGAGAAAGGAAAACAAAGAGCCCGGCGGCCCCTGGCGGCCATCCCAGGATCTGCATGTGGCGCGCTCCCGGGCTGGGGGAGCCCTTGGCCAGGCTGGCTCCCCTGGCCCGGTTCCAGTGGGCGTGTATTTTGGAAACCCCAAATCGGGACACGTGGACTAACAACCAGAAAGACTCCTTGAGTTCGGTCTGTTTAGGAAAATCTTGTGCGGTAGGGTCTGTACGGAGAAAAAAGATACTCATCTTCCCTACCCTCAAGAGGGCATGGAGAAGGTTGAAAAATCAGACTACCAACAACCACACAACGCTATGACAGGGATACCCAGAGGGGCATCTGACTCAGTCCGGGGCTTAAGAACAGCTTTCCAAGTTAAGTCTAGGGGGGCAGGACATCCTAGGAGAAGCGACGTTTGCAATGACAGGGAACCACGAGAACCCAGGGAGGTTGTGGGAAACTGCCAAGTAGATGGGAGTAGAGGGTGCCTGTGGGAGTGACAGATCATGGATACAGGGTCTTGTGTGTCTAAGGGGTCCAGCCTCTATCCTGAGGCAGTAGGGATATATGGGAATTTGGGCACGGGAATGGCATGATCAGATTTTTTTCCCCGTGAGTTAACATCAGATGGGTATGTGCCCATGTCTTAACAAGGTTTGAGGGAGGCACATCTCATATGCGTGTGAACACCCAGTCATCTTCTTATGAGCTACAAGAACATCCTAATATGATCAGATCTTATAGAACAAAATAGAGAATGGACTTGGGGAAAACGGGAGCCAAGTGGGGAGGAGCAAGAGGAATGAGAGAGACCAGATAAAATAGAAGGGTGTGAGTTGGGGTTGGGTTAGAGATGGAAAACAGGTACCAAGAAAAGACTGTCTCTTGTTAACACACCCATTCTTCAGGATGGATACAAACAGTTCTTCAGGATTTCAGGTGTTCCCTGAAACCCTTGCAAAGGACGTTTTCTCGATTTCATGTTGATTCAGACTCTGAGTCATTCTACGGCACCCAAAGTCTAGATGGACACTTTTGATGAGTTCTTACCAACTGAACTGAACTTTTTTTTTTTTTGAGACCGAGTCTTGCTCTTGTCACCCGGGCTGGAGTGCAATGGTGAGATCTCGGCTCACTGCAACCTCTGCCGCCCAGGTTCAAGCGATTCTCCTGCCTCAGCCTCCCAAATAGCTGGGATTACAGGTGCCTGCCACAAAGCCTGGCTAATTTTCGTATTTTTAGTAGAGACTGGGTTTCGCCATGTTGGCCAGGCTGAATTTCTTATATGCAGAGCCTGCCACAAAGCACTTCCCCGTCTTCAGGGTTTCTTACCTCTCCAAGTTTACCTCTGCCTCCATCATGGACTCCTCTTTTGGATGATGTACTGTGAAATTTCTCCAACTTTTAACCCTGGGATCTCTGATCTCTCTCTCTCTCTCTGCTGTCTTCCTCCAAGATCTTACACATTCATGTAGCTTCATGTAATAATAATAAGTGATTATTATTATTATTGCCTATTTTGTAAGACCCTTTATTTTGTTAACTACAGAAACATCCATGTCAGCTCATTTGTTCCTCACAAAAACCTCATGGCAGTTGGAAGATAAGAAAACTGAAGTTTAAAGAGGTAAAGCAAGTTTTCTGGGGTCTTCACACAAGTGGTGGAAGGAGACCTCAACTCTTTTTTTTTTTTGAGATGGGGTCTCACTCTGTTGCCCAGGCTGGAGTGCAGTGGTGCGATCTCGGCTCACTGCAGCCAGGTTCAAGCAATTCTCCTGCCTCAGCCTCCCGGGTAGCTGGGATTACAGGCGCCTGCCACCACACCCAGCTAATTTTTGTATTTTTAGTAGAGACAGGGTTTCACCATCTTGGCCAGGCTGGTCTTGAATTCCTGATCTCATGAGCCACCCACCTCATCCTCCCAAAGTGCTGGGATTACAGGCGTGAGCCTCCGCGCCCAGCCTTAATTTTTGTACTTTTAGTAGAGATGGGGTTTCTCCATGTTGGCCAGGCTGATCTCGAACTCCTGACCCGCCCAGGCTAGAGTGCAATGGCACGATTTCAGCTCACTGCAACCTCTCCCTCCTGGGTTCAAGCAATTCTCCTGCTTCAGCCTCCTGAGTAGCTGGGATTACAGGCGCCTGCCACTATGCCCAGCTAATTTTTGTATTTTTAGTAGAGACGGGGTTTTACCATGTTGGCCAGCCTGGACTTGAACTCCTAAACGTCAGGTGATCCACCCGCCTCAGCCTACCAAAGTGCTGGGATTACAGGCGTGAGCCACCGCGCCTGGCCATTTTGTGTATTTTTAGTAGAGACCGGGTTTCACCATTTTTGCCAGGCTGGTCTGGAACTCCCGACCTCAGGTGACCTGCCCATCTAGGCCTCCCAAAGTGCTGGGATTACAGGCATGAGCGACTGCACCTGGCCTTTATTTTTATTTTTTTAGTTTTGTATTTGTATTTTTTATTTTATTTTGAGATGGAGTCTCATTCTGTTGCCCAGGCTGGAGTGCAGTGGCGCAATCTCGGCTCACTGCAACCTCTGCCCCCTGGGTTCAAGCAATTTTCCTGCCTCAGTCTCCGGAGTAGCTGGGATTACAGACACGCACCACCGTGCCCGGCTCATTTTTGTATTTTTAATAGAGACAGGGTTTCACCATGTTGGCCAGGCCGGTCTTGAGCTCTTGACCTCAAGTGATCCACCCATCTCGGCCTCCCAAAATGCTGGGATTACACGTGTGAACTACTGCGCCCAGCCCCAGTTGTTTGTCTCAAGAGTCTCACTCTGTCATCCAGGCTGGAGTGCAGTGGCAGGATCTCGGCTCACTGCAACCTCTGCCTCAGCCTCCCGAGTAGCTGGGACCACAGATGTGCACCACCATGCCCAGCTAATTTTTTTTTTTGAGACGGAGTCTCACTCTGTTGCCTAGGCTGGAGTGATCTGTTGCCTAGGCGTGATCTCAGCTCACTGCAATCTCTGCCTCCTGGGTTCAAGCAATTCTCCTGTTTCAGCCTCCCGAGTAGCTGGGATTACAGGCGTGCACCACCACGCCCAGCTAATTGCCCATCTAATTTTTGTATTTTTGGTAGAGACAGGGTTTCGCTATGTTGGCCAGGCTGGTCTTGAACTTCTGAGCCTCAGCAGTCAGCCTGCCTTGGCATCCCAAAGTGTTGGAATTACAGGAGTGAGCCATTGCAACTGGCTGATATGGAGGTTCTGGCTGTAATAATGTACTGTGGGTTTTATAACATATATAAAAGTAAGACACATGACAATATCAAAGACTATATAGTGAGAAATGGAAGAAATATATTTATTTTTATTTATTTATTTTTTCTTTATTTTTTTGAGACGGAGTCTTGCTCTGACCTCGTGATCTGCCTGCCTTGGCTTCCCAAAGTGCTGGGATGGATTACAGGCGTGAGCCACTGTGCCCAGCCGGAAGATTCTTTTTTTTTTTTTGAGATGGAGTTTTGCTCTTGTTGCCCAGGCTGGAGTGCAATGGCATGATCTCGGCTCACCGCAACCTCTGCCTCCCAGGTTCAAGCAATTCTCCTGCCTCAGCATCCCGAGTTGCTGGGATTATAGGCATGTGCCACCATGCCCGGCTAATTTTGTATTTTTAGTAGAGACGGGGTTTCTCCATGTTGGTCAGGCTGGTCTTGTACTCCCGACCTCAGGTGATCCTCCAGTCTCAGCCTCCCAAAGTGCTGGGATTACAAGTGTGAGCCACCACACCCGGCCGCCAGAAGGTTTTTTGTTTTGTTTTGTTTTTGTTTTTTTTTTGAGACGGAGTCTCGCTCTGTCGCCCAGGCTGGAGTGCAGTGGCGCGATCTTGGCTCACTGCAAGCTCCACCTCCTGGGTTCATGCCATTCTCCTGCCTCAGCCTCCCTAGTAGCTGGGACTACAGGCACCCGCCACCACGCCTGGCTAATTTTTTGTATTTTTAGTAGAGATGGGGTTTCACCGTGTTAGCCAAGACGGTCTTGATCTCCTGATCTCGTGATCCGCCCGCCTCGGCATCCCAAAATGCTGGGATAACAGGCGTGAGCCACCGGGCCCCGCCTTTTTTTTTTTTGAGACGGAGTCTTGCTCTGTTGCCTAGGCTGGCACGATCTCAGCTCACTGCAACCTCTGCTTCCAGGTTCAAGCGATTCTTCTGCCTCAGCCTCCCAAGTAGCTGAGACTACAGGGGAGCACCACCACACCTGGCTAATTTTTTTTTTTGTATTTTTAGTAGAGGCAGGGTTTCACCATATTGGCCAGGCTGGGGAAGATTCTTATACTACAAGTGAACTGGTTTAATATCAATTGAATGTGGACTATTGTAAGTTAAAAATGTATAATATGGCTGGGCATGGTGACTCATGTCTGTATTCCCAGCACTTTGGGAGGCCAAGGTGGGAGGATTGCTTGAGCCCTGGAGGTCAAGACCAGCTGGGACAACATTATGAGACCTTGTCTCTACAAAAAATACAAAATTTAGCCAGCCATAGTGGCACATGCCTGTGGTCTTCACTACTCAGGAGACCGAGCTGGGAGGATGGCTTGAGCCCAGGAGTCCCAGTTTAAGGCTGCAGTGAGTTATAATCTTGCCACTGAACTCTGGCCTGGGTGACAGAGTGAGACCCTGTCTTAAAAAAAAAAGTAAATGGCCTAAAACACTCCAATTAAAAGGCATAGACTGTCATATTGAAAAACCCAACATGTTACCTACAAGAAATAAAATTTTAAAATAAGGCCAGGCACGGTGGCTCATGCCTGTAATTCTAGCACTTTGGGAGGTCAGGGCAGGCGGACTGCCTGAGCTCAGGAGTTTGAGACCAGCCTGGGCAACATGGTGAAACCCCATCTCTACTAAAATACAAAAAAATTAGCCAGGCATGGTGGTGCATGCTGTAGTACCAGCTGCTCCAGAGGCTGAGGCATGAAAATTGCTTGAACCTGGGAGGCAGAGGTTGCAGTGAGCTGAGATCGCATCACTGCACTTCAGCCGCGCAAACCCCATCTCTACTAAAAATACAAAAAAATTAGCTGGGCGTGGTGGTGCGTGACTGTAATTCCAGCTACTCCGGAGGCAGAAGTTGCAGTGAGCTGAGATTGTGCCACTGCACTCTGGCTTTGGCAACAGAGTGAGACTCTTGTCTAAAAAAACAAAAGAGGCTGGGCGCAGTGGCTCACACCTGTAATCCCAGCACTTTGGGAGGCCGAGGCGGGTGGATCACAAGGTCAGGAGATTGAGACCATGGTGAAACCCCGTCTCTACAAAAAATTAGCAGGGCATGGTGGCAGGCACCTGTAGTCCCAGCTGCTGGGGAGGCTGAGGCAGGAGAATGGTGTGAACCCAGGAGGCGGAGCTTGCAGTGAGCCAAGATTGTGCCACTGCACTCCAGCCTTTGGAGACGCAGTCTCCAAAAAAAAGAAACTAGCAAGGATAGATTTGAACAACACTAATACAACAACAATAATACACTTTCAAGTAGCCCATAGATCAAAGAATAGAAAAGGAACTCAAAAATATTTTGAAATGAATTAAAATGAAAACAAAACATACCAGAATTTGTGTGTTGTTAACAGTATCTGGAGGAAATTTATAGCACTAAATGCCTACATTAGAAAAAAAGAAAGGTCTCCAATCAATGAGCTCAGCTACTAGCTTAAGAAACTAGGAATAGATGAGCAAACTAACCCCAAAATAAGCAGAGGAAAGAAAATAATAAAGATAAAAACAAATCAATAAAAAAGAACACAGAAAAATTAAATCAGCCAGTGCTTGCTATATGGCAGGCACAGTACAAGAATAAGTACTGAGTTTACATATGCAGTCTCTTGAGGATCCTCCAAGTAGGTTAGATGGACATAAAATGGAAAATAACCAGATCAGAATACTAATGACCATGAAGAATGATCAAGGTGCCAGCCTGCCTTCAAGAGCCAGTGAGGCCATTGTGGATCCTTAGGGAAAGGGGAGGTGAGGATAGTGGCTAAGAGATCAGGCTCTGCCGGGCGTGGTGGCTCATGCCTGTAATCCCAGTGCTTCGGGAGGCCAAGGCGGGTGGATCACCTGAGGTCAGGAGTTTTGAGACCAGCCTGGCCAACATGGTGAAACCCTGTCTCTACTGAAAAAAAAAAAACAAAAATTAGCCGGGTGCGGTGCAGGCGCTTGTAATCCCAGCTACTTGGGAGGTTGAGGCAGGAGAATCGCTTGAACCCAGGAAGCAGAGGTAGCAGTGAGCTGAGATCACGCCACTACACTCCAGCCTGGGAGACAAAGACTCCATCTCAAAAAAAAAAAAAAAAAAAAAAAAGAGATCAGGCTTGAGGCTAGGCGCAGTGGCTTACGCCTGTAATCCCAACACTTTGGGATGCTGAGGCAGGTGGATCACTTGAGGTCAGGAGTTCGAGACCAGCCTGGCTAACATGGTGAAACCCGTCTCTACTAAAAAATGCAAAAAAAATTAGCCGGGCATGGTGGCGTGCGCCTGTAATCCCAGCTACTTGGGAGGCTGAGGTGGGAGAATTGCTGGAACCCGGGAGGTGGAGGTTGCAGCAAGCCAAGATGGCTCCATTGCACTCCCTCCTGGAGACAGAGTGAGATTCGATCTCAAAAAAAAAAAAAGCTGGGCATGGTGGCTGACGCCTGTAAACCCAGCACTTTGGGAGGCCGAGGCGGGCGGATCACGAGGTCAGGAGATGGAGACCATCCTGGCTAACATGGTGAAACCCCTTCTCTACTAAAAATACAAAAAAATTAGCCGGGTGTGGCAGCGCGCACCTGTAGTCCCAGCTGCTGGGGAGGCTGAGGCTGGAGAATGGTGTGAATCCGGGAGGCGGAGCTTGCAGTGAGCTGAGATTGTGCCACTGCACTCCAGCCTGGGCGACAGAGCGAGACTCCCTCTCAAAAAAAAAAAAACCAAAAACAAAAAATTGGATACTGTATCCTTGGTTCCTGAGAAGTCACAAAAGAATGTTATTTAATAAGTGATCATGCTGCCGCACTCCATCTAGAGACCCTAAGAAGCTTTTCACAAATACCAACTCCTTTGTCCTTATTACAACTCTATGAGGTAGTTTATCATTCTTATTTTGTGAACATGAAATTGAGGCAGAGGGGCTGAGTAACTCACCCAAAGTCTCATGAACAGCAAGTGGTGGGATCAGGATTCAAACCCAGTCTAGTACTCCTAAGATAGGCAACCAATACTGTCTGCCTACACAAAGAACAAGGCCAGAAGTGCCTGTTTGGAAAGTCTAAGAAAGGGGTATTGCAAGATGAAGTTTAGCAGAGTGGGACCTGAACACCTACTGACAGCTTTGCTTCACCTGTACCTTGCAAGTCAATAGAAATTCATTCATTTCCTGCCCAGCACTGCAGTTACCCAAACCCACCTGAGAATATGGATTGAAAACATACTAAAACCACTGGTTCAGAAAAAAATCACTTTACTCAGGTGAGATCTATGTAGTTACAGCAGGACACGGATGGGACTGGGCATACACAGACGAATGGGACTGACTCATCTGGCTTCTTCCTGAGCAGGGAATTTGATGCTTGTTTCTGCAGAGGTGCCACTTCTAGTTGTGGACTTGGACAATTAGTCTTTTGGTTCCTGGGATTCCCCATTGGAATATGCTGTATTAAAGCCCACTTAGTGCTTACCTAGAACAGTGCCTGGCACAGGTAAGCACAAATACAACTGCTTTAGAAAGATGCCTTTTTTTGAGACTTAACTCTTGTCACCAGGCTGGAGCGCAGTGGCAAGGTCTCAGCTCAGTACAACCTCCATCTCCCGGGTTCCAGCAATTCTGCCTCAGCCTCCTACAGGTGCACACCACCATGCCCAGTTATTTTGTATTTTTAGTACAGACAGGGTTTCACCACGTTGGCCAGGATCTCTAGATGTTGTGACCCGCCTGCCTCAGCCTAAGTGGTGGGATTACGGGCGTGAGCCACCAAGTCTGGCTGCATTTAAGATGCCCTCTTAAACACTGCCTCACTCCTCTTAGCTTGTAAGAAAAATCAAGCTGTGTTCCCCCACAATCATAGCTAGTAACTAGCTTCCATTCTCCAACCAACCCTGCCCTCAACACCTTGACAAGCAAGCTCTACAGTCCACCAAACTCCAATCTCACCCACCTCTCTCAAACCTGTCCCCATCAAGTTCCAAATGGCTTAACGGCTGTCCCACTTCCCTATGCCAGTAGGTCACTTTACCTTCTAGATGATCCCCCTTCAGGGTACTGAACATTTATGTTGGCAGCCAGTGCAGGGGGCTTGACAAAGTTTCCATTATGACTCACGTCATGAGGCAAGCAATTCTGGCAATCTTCAGGCGGAGGTGCACCAGGTAGTAGAGGATCATACAACTCATCAGCTAGGGATACAACCTCCCATTGCTACCATCGATTTTTCCTCCACTACATTGCAGGAAGCTAAAGAATCGGTCTAACTCATCTTGCACTCAACCCAGACTTACGGTCCTATTGGTCAGGACCTAATACCCATTTTCCCAATAAACTGCCAATATAAAGTGAACCCAAGGGGGACCCACCTGAGACTAGGTTTCAGGGCCTTTAGAACTGAAGCTATCATGCTAGTTTCCTTCAACAGTACCATTCAGATTCTTGGCTGATGTCACCACAGCCACCTCCACAAAAATGAACCAGAAACATGCAGTCATATTTATTTTAATTCATAAATACATTAACATAGCAGATTAGGCAATTTGTTAGGTAAATTACAAATACATTAGAAATCATACAAAAGTGGCCGGGCAGGGTGGCTCACGGCTGTAATCCCAGCACTTTAGGAGGCTGAGGCGGGCGGATCACGAGGTCAGGAGTTGAGAACAGCCTGGCCAATATGGTGAAACCTCATCTCTACTAAAAATACAAAAATTAGCCAGGTGCGGTGCTACACGCCTGTAGTCGCAGCTACTTGGGAGGCTGAGGCAGGAGAATCGCCTGAACCTGGGAGGCGGAAGTGCCTTCTGGCCAAGCAGAGTCACTTCTGTGGTTCTTAAAGTATGAATGAGGTGTAAGAATGTGCATTCCTAGCTAAATGCCAAATTCCAAAGCCTTTAGTACAAAACAGCAGACTTTCTGCAAAACAGGTCGACTTTTAAAAGAGGTATGAGGGCTGGGCGTGGTGGCTTACGTTTGTAATCCCAGCTACTTGGGAGGCTGAGTTTGCAGCCAAGATCGCGCCACTGCACTACAGCCTGGGCGACACAGCAAGACTCTCAAAAGGAGGCATGAAATGCACCTCAATCTTTTGCTCCAAGTCTGCCAAAGATTGTCAAACCCTCCCTGTTAAAAAAAATCAGTTTACCTACTCTCCCTTCTATATAAAGGACCCTAAAATTAAATGTCAATGTCAAAATGCGAAGTGCAGATCGTCTTCTCTCCTAAAAGAAAAGAAATAATGATTAGACTCCTGAAGATCCTACTTCAACTTAAAATCTAGTATACTAGATATGTTTCCTGCATGGTTTGTCTCCCCAGTCATTGTCCACAGGACTCTGGGAAGCTGTAGGAATATGCAGGCGCAGACACGAGGCCCAGCTTCATCTTCAACGTTGTGGAAAGGGACTGTACATCATGGGGCAGAGCCCTAAGCTCCCCTATGCCACTTGGACAGAGCCTGGGGAGAGTGACCTCCCAGGGTATCCACGTTGGAATGCTCATTAGTGAGGAATTGGAGTAACTGACAAATCCAATATTGCTAATCACCCACAGTATTTTCAAGGGCTAGTATCTTTCTCAGCTCAGGCTACACATGTAGATAAAGCCAATTAGGCTTCCTACAGTTCACTAGGGCAACTTTTACTACTTTGCACTTTTAATGAGCTGACTAAAAAAAGCAATTTTTACAGAACAGAGCATATGTTGAAGTTATGTCAACATGCCTACAAAAATGCAGCAAAGTCGATATTTGGCTATTGCTCTGAGAATGATTAAATGCCTCAGAGGTAAATCCTGACCAACTAGAATAAAAGTCTCTTCAATCCTATTTCCATTACAGAAATCATTGACAAAGAGCTGATAAGCAAAAAACAATTAGCAGATTTACTTACCAAATAAGAGTTACTTGGAATCCTTAACAAATCCTGCAAAACAATATATTAATCTATTAGTACAGCAAAACCCTAAACTTTTTCAACGAGGGGCCTCATGCTATCGTCTGGGGTTGGAGTACAGTGGCACAATCATAGGTCACTCCTGGGCTCCAGCGATTCTCCTTCCTCCAGCTACCTATCATCATGCCTGGCTACTTTTTAGCCAATTTTTCTTAAACATGTATTAAGACTTCAATCCAGCCAGGTGTGGTGGCTCACGCCTGTAATCCCAGCATTTTGGGAGGCCAGAGGCTGGCGGATCACGAGGTCAGGAGTTTGAGACCAGCCTGACCAACATGGTGAAACCCTGTCTTTACTAAAAATACAAAAATTAGCCGGGCGTGGTGGCGGGGGCCTGTAATCCCAGCTACTCAGGAGGCCGAGGCAGGAGAATCACTTAGCATAATCACTTGAACCCGGGAGGCAGAGGCAATGGAGTGCGCCACTGCACTCCAGCCTGGGCAACAGAGCGACTCCATCTCCAAAAAAAAAAAAAAAAAAAAAAAAGACTTCAATCCAGATTCAGTGCTCTAGAAGAGCTGTTTCCTGCATGGTTTGTCTCCCCAGTAATTGTCCACAGGACTCTGGGAAGCTGTAGGAATATGCAGGCGCAGACACGAGGCCCAGCTTCATCTTCAACGTTGTGGAAAGGGACTGTACATCATGGGGCAGAGCCCTATGCTCCCCTACGCCACTTGGACAGAGCCCGGGGAGAGTGACCTCCCGGGTGTATCCACGTTGGACAATCAGTGTAACGCATAAATTTACAGAATCTAATAGGAAACAATTTCATCCATTCATGTTACTACAGATCTTAAACAAGAAAGCAAACGAGTTTCCACCCTGTCCACAGTGGGGTGTTAAAAAAAAATCGGTTTCTAGACTGGTAACATGCATATTCAGCTATTCTAATTACTTTACAATAGGCGGTTAGTACGATGCGGAAGGTACCGCAGAAGCAAAGACAACAATTAGGCCCAGCTATCCTAAATTCAAATGAAACACGTGGACTTGTTAATTACCCCCAAATCGGCGAGGCACGATGGCTCACGCCTGTAATCCTAAAAATATAAAAATAAAAATGACCCAAATCACAAAAATACGAGAAAGCATAATTACGAAACGTAATGCTTCCAAATTATGAAAATCTTCGGCCTGGCGTGGCGGACCACAAGGTCAGGAGTTGGAGACCAGCCTGGCCAACATGGTGAAATCCCGTCTCTACTAAAAATACAAAAATAAGCCAGGCGTGGTGGTACACGCCTGTAGTGCCAGCTACTCGGGAGGCTGCGGCAGGAGAAATGCTGGAGCCCAGCAGGCGGAGGTTGCAGTGGTACGATCAAATAAAGAAAAAGAAAAATTGAGAAAATTCTTAAAGGCAAATGGGGATCCAGAATAAAACTGTGCAATTCTATTGAGAACGACAATGTGCCTACTATGAGGCAGTAAGATAAACAATGGGGGTGGCGGTGCACCTTCAGAGGGTCGCCGGGTCGGGCGGCAGCCCTGCGGGTCCCGAGGTCTCCATGGCCCACTTCTGGCCCAGGACCGTCTAACGCGTACTTTAGAGTTGGGACGGATGCCGCCTAAGACACCCATATATAGTTTTAAATTACATGATTTCCGGCCAGGCGCGGTGTCTCACGCCTGTAATCCCAGCACTTTGGAAGGCCGAGGGTGGTGGATCACCGGAGATCAGGAGTTCAAAACCAGCCTGACCAACATAGCGAAACCCCGTCTCCACTAAGAATACAAAAATTGGCCGGGCGTGGTGGCACGTGCCTGTAATTCCAGCTGCTGGAGAGGCTGAGGCACGAGAATCGCTAGAACCCGGCAGGCGGAGGTTGCAACGAGCACTGCAGTCCAGCCTGCGTGACAAACCGACTCCGTCTCAAAAAAAAAAAAAAAAGTAAGTAAATAAAATACTATATGATCCTCCTAGGGAAGCTCGGCTACTGATCTATAGCATTAGACCCATAACTCCGGTGGCAAGCATCTGATCACACTTACCAAGGAGAAGAAGCGACCACTGCGAATCTGTCTCCAAGAGGGAGAGCGAACGCGAAGCATCCTTATTTAAACCTTACGAAGTGCCCGGAAGTCCTGGAATGTCTATTGCGCGTGCGCAGAAGCATGCGCAGTTAGAGAATCAGAAACTCACTGAGGCTTCTGGGAATCTACTGCAGATTGAGCCCCACCCCTTCCTGGCTGGGAGGCCTCTCGCGGTAGTGGATCCTTCCCGCGGGACCTTGCTGGGGAATGTACGTTACAGAAATAGGTTTGTAGGTATGTAGCTGCAGAGGACGTGTACTTCTGTGCAATCACTGGACTCAGTCTGTAGGATATGCCCTTAGATAAACTGGCCAAAAAGTTTTTGGAAGAGTCGAACGCGGTGGCTCACGCCTGTGATTACAGCAGCTCTGAAGGCCGTGAGGGGCGGATCGCTCGAGGCCAGGAGTTCGAGACCGGCCTGGGCATCATGGCGAAACCCCGTCTCTACAAAAAATACAAAACATAAGCCGGGCATGGTGCCGCGCACCTCCAGTCCCAGCTACTCGGGAGGCTGAAGCATGAGAATCGTTTGAACCTGGGAGGCGGTGGTTGCAGTGAGCCGAGATCGCGCCGATGCATTCCATCCTGGTCGACAGAGCGAAACTCTCTCTCCAAATAAATAAATAAGTAAAACGTTGGAATAATAAGAATGCAGAATGGAAAAAAATACATATAGAGAAATACGGAGTATCAAAAGGAATTGAATCTGCTCTGTCACCTGTGAAAGGAATAATTTGATAAATGTGAAGGTAAATAAGATGAAAGTGCCCCTAGACGAATCAGATAAAAGTTTAAAAACTCCAGGCCTGGCGCGGATAAAAATAAATAAAAATAAAAAATAAAAAACTCCATTGCACAACAGTGTGAATGAATGTAATTAAAAGCACTGCCCTATACTCTTTCTTTTTTTTTCGAGATGGAGTTTTGCTCTGTCACCCAGGCTAGAGTGGAATGGCGTGGTCTCGGCTCACTGCAACCCCCGCCTCCCGGGTTCAAGCGATTCTCCTGCCTCGGCCTCCCCAGTAGCTGGGATTACAGGCGCCCGCCACCGTGCCTGGCTAATTTTTGTATTTTTAGCAAGACGGGGTTTCACCATCTTGGCCAGGCTGGTCTCGAACTCCTGACCTCAAGCAATCCACCCGCCTCGGCCTCCAAAGTGCTGAGATTACAGGCATGAGCCAGCGCACCTGGACTTTTTTTTTTTTTTTTTTTTGAGACGGAGTCTCGCTCTGTCGCCCAGGCTGGAAGGAAGTGGTGTGATCTCGGCTCACTGCAACCTCCACCTCCCAGGTTCAAGCAGTTCTCCTGCCTCAGCCTCCCGAGTAGCTGGGACTATAGGCATGCCACCATGCCCGGCTAATTTTTGTATTTTTAGTAGAGACGGGGGTTTCACCATGTTGGCCAGGCTGCTCTCGAACTCCTCACCTCAAGTGATGCCCGCCTTGGCCTCCCAAAGTACTGGGATTACAGGCGGGAGCCACCGCACCCGGCCCCCTACACATTTTAAACTAGTTAAAAATGGCAAGTTTTATGTATATTTTACCACACACAAAACCCTCCGAATATGAAGTAGGCAAGTAAAGAATGCTTACGATATATATACATATGAAATGTTGCAAATATGATGGAATTTTTAGTGTGGTGTAAGGTGGAAAAACGTTGGCTAGAGAGACAGAGCTATCACAGCTGGGCTATCTTGAGTAGTAACGTTTATGGTGTTCCTCCTACATATTAGATTTTGTTCTGAATGCTTTATTACGTACATTATTTACTATCGCAGCAATTCTTTTTTTTTTTTTTTGAGATGGAGTCTTGCTCTGTTGCCCAGGCTGGAGTGCAGTGGCTCGATCTCGGCTCACTGCATTCTCTGCCTCCTGGGTTCAAGCAATTCTCCTGCCTCAGCCTCCCGAGTAGCTGGGACTGCAAGCGTCACCATGCCCCACTAATTTTTGTATTTTCAGTAGAGACGGGGTTTCACCATATTGGCCAGGGTGGTCTTGAACTCCTGACCATGTGATCTGCCCGCCTTGACCTCCCAAAGTGCTGGGATTACAGGCATGAGCCACCGTGCCCGGCCTACAATTTTTTTTTTTTTTTTTGAGATGAAGTCTTGCTCTGTCCCCCAGGCTGGAGTGTAGTGGCGCGATCTCGGCTCACTGCAACCTCCGCCTCTCAGGTTCAAGCAATTCTCCTGCCTCAGCCTCCTGAGTAGCTGGGATTACAGGCACCCGCTACCATGCCCAGCTAATTTTTGTATTTTTAGTAGAGACGGGGTTTCAGCATGTTGGTCAGGCTGGTCTTGAACCCCTGACCTCATGTTCCACCTGCCTCGGCCTCCCAAAGTGCTGGGATTACAGGCTTGAGCCACTGCTTCCGACCCCGGCCTACAAAATTTTTAAAAAAATGTTAGCTGAGTGTAGTGGCACATTCCTATAATCCTAGCTACTTATGAGGTGTGAGGATCACCTGAGCCCAGGAGATGGAGGCTGCAGTGAGTCGTGATCATGCCACTGCACTCCAGCCTGGGCAACAGAGCAAGAACCTATCTCAAAAAAAAAAAAAAAAAAAAAAAAAAAAAGACATTTCTGATGTAGGGTTTGTCGTCCCACTGGAATTGCAAGGTAAGAGAAGAACTTGAGGATACCAGAGTTTCAGGCTTAGGAGGCTGAACATACTATGGTCTCTAGCATTGATAAGTGGAAATGCAGGCAGTGGGGGAGGAGTAATGTCCACATTGGAGTATATACGAGTTACCTGAGTAACATCTGGTTGTATATAAGTCCAAAGAGCAATTAGATATATGGGGTTGGGGTTCCTGTAAGAAATCTGAGTTGGTGATAAAATATTTAGAAGTTGTAAGAATTAGCGTGGTGGCTAAAGTCGTCTTGGAAGAATGAGGAGAGTGATGGGAAGACATGAAACCCCAGCATTTATTTTATTTTGAGACAAGATCTCGCTCTGTTGTTGAGGTTGGAATGCAGTGGTGTGATCAGGACTACTGCAGCCTGGACCACCAGTGCTGAAACGATTCTATCACCTCAGCCTCTTCTGAGTAACGGGAACTAGAGGCATGCACCACCATGCTCAGCTAATTTTTTAAATTTTTGGTAGAGATGGCGTCTCACTATACTGCCCAGGCTGGTCTTGAACTCCTGGCCTGAAGCAATCTGCCAATCTTGGCCTCTGAAAGTGCTGGGATCACAGGCATGAGCCACCACACCCGGTAAAACACAGCATTCATTTATTTTATTTTATTCATTTATTTTTGGATGAAGTCTCACTCTGTCACCCAGGCTGGAGTGCAGTGTTGTGATCTTGGCTCACTGCAACCTCCGCCTCCCGGGTTCAAGCAATTCTCGTGCCTCAGCCTCCCAAGTACCTGGGACTACAGGCACATGCCACCACACCCAGCTAATTTTTTTGTAGTTTTAGTAGAGATGGGGTTTCACCATGTTGGCCAGGTTGGTCTCGAACTCCTGACCTCAGGTGAACCACCTGCCTCGGCCTCCCAAAGTACTGGGATTACAGGCGTGAACCATCGCACCTGGCCGAAAACCCAGCATTTAAATGGTGTTCGAGGAAGAAGCCAGCAGCACAGAGAAAGGTCAGTCAGGGAAGGAGAACCAGAAGACAGCGGTGCCTCAGAAGCCAAGGAAGAAGAGTTTTGAGGACTAGGACATTGTCCAAAGCACCAAATGTTGCAAAGCAGCCAAGTGCAATAACCGAAGGCTGAGAAATCCCTGGTGACCACAGGAAAGCCATATTGGTTTGGATTTCGTTTAGATTTTAATGAGCTGAGTGAATATGGCCTTAGGTAGGGAAAACAATGTGCACAGACCAGAGGTTATGAAGCAAGGCCAAGAAGCCTGTTCAGTTTACATCTCCATCACTAGTTCTTCCTCTGTCAATCATTTAGCCCAGCTGCCTGGACTGAGAACTTGGGTTGTTTAACATTGGAATAGATTGTGTGAAGGGAGTATAGGAAAAGCAGGAGAGAGGGTAATAGATTGAAGAGAAATTGGGGTCATGGGAAGATTGTGTCTTTGTTGCGGGTGAGGGTAGGAAGGAGGTAAGCATTAAATAATTTATTTAATGCTCCCCCTCCCACAATCCTCACTGAGGACTGTGTGTCCTCAGTGCCAAATGAAGGAACATTAAAGCTGTTTGTTCCTGTCAGATGACCTCTATGCTCTACATAGGAGGCAAAATTCTTTGGGGAAGAAATTAACAATATCCACACAAAATGACAGATGGAGCAAGAGGTCTGGGTTGCTGGTCATTCCTGGTTTTCCCTTCATGCCTCCTAGGGCTGAAATGGAATAGAACGTTGAAACAGTGGTGCTGGCTGTGTTTTGGCTTCAAGGATAGGATTTTCTTTGTTGCACATTGTCATCTTTTTATGCTTACTATTTCATCCTTTGCCTATTCAGTGTCCATTGGACCTGCTCCTCTTTTTTCAAGAGACAAGGTCTATGTTGCCCAGGCTGGTATTGAACTCCTGGGCTCAAGTGATCCTTCCACCTCATCTTCCCAAGCTGCTGGGACTACAGGTGTGCATCACTGCACCGGGCTGGACCTGCCTTTTCCTGGGGTACAGTTATATAAATCCACAGAGACCCAAAATTCATTCATTGTTTTGGCAAACACTGGGCAATCTTCATCTTCAAAACAGCTTTCTGGAGACAATTTAACCTCAAAAGGGCAATAGCAATTTGAGGCTTCTTTGGAGGGCTAGTAGGACAATCTGGAAGCAGGTGGACACAAGGAGTTCTGACTCATGGTTTCTTTTAACTCTTGGTAAAGGGTGGTGCACTAAACAAGGCCAGTCTCTTAAGTGACAAATAGAAGTGAGTCATTGCTGAGGCCACCTGGACTGAAACTGGGCTGCTTGCTGGAAAAGATAACATGAAGTACTAAGTGTCCTGGGCTGGGTGCAGTGGCTTATGTCTGTAGTCCTAGCACTTTGGGAGGCTGAGGCAGGCGGATCATCTGAAGTCAGGAGTTCCAGACCAGCCTGGCCAACATGGTGAAACCCCGTCTCTACTAAAAACACAAAAAATTAGCCGTGGGTGGTGGCAGACGCCTGTACTCCCAGCTACACAGGAGGCTGAGGCAGGAGAATCGCTTGAATCCGGGAGGCAGAGGTTGCAGTGAGCCGAGATCATGCCACTGCACTCCAGCCTGGGTGACAGAGCAAGACTCCGTCCTGGGGAAAAAAAAAAAGAAAAAGTACTAAGTGTCCTTTTGTGATGTCATCTTGGGGGTCCAATTATACGTGGTTAATATAAATTCTTTTTTTTTTTTTTTGAGACGGAGTTTTGCTCTTGTTGCCCAGGCTGGAGTGCAGTGGCGCAATCTCAGCTCACTGCAACCTCCGCCTCTTGGGTTCAAGTGATTCTCCTGCCTCAGCCTCCCGAGTAGCTGGGATTACAGGCATGTGTCACCACGCCTAGCTAATTTTGTATTTTTAGTAGAGATGGGGTTTCTCCCTGTCGGTCAGGCTGGTCTCAAAGTCCTGACCTCAGGTGATCCGCCTGCCTTGTCCTCCCAAAGTGCTGGGATTACAGGTGTGAGCCACTGCGCCTGGCTTACATATCATTTTTAAGCTGGATTTAATCTGTTGGGATAGAGTGTAATGTAAAAGAAAATACCTCACACCAGAATAGTATAGTTGGTATTTAAAAATTCTAAAATATTTAATAATTAATATTGATGGGAAGACTGATATACAATGCAATTATTTATTTTACAAGGAGATTCTATACATCAGGGAGGCATCTTGAAGTACAATACACCAGGCTTTCATTTCTTCTTTACATTATGATTGTGAGTTTCCATATAAGTTGGTACTTACATGGAAAGGGAACACAAAATCCATTTTTATATACATAAAAACAAAACAAACACCCAAAGAGACTTGACCCCCAAAATGTCTTGTTTCACTTGAAAATAACATGAATGAGATGAAAGATGAACCAGATTACTTGGTGACGCACACAAGGCGAACAAGTAGCTCAGGAAATCAAATCCTGTTTCAAGCTTGGCACATTAAGGGTAAGAAAGGTAGTGAAAGAAGGGTTCGAAAATATCATCTCAAGCCACAAAAAATCTGGCAGAAGACAGTCTCCAAATCAATAAGATAGAATGGTTAGAAGTCAAGTTAGAGTTATTGTGTGGCTACCTTATATCCAGACCTCTAATAGACTGAGTGGAATTGTCACTTCTTTTCCCTCAGTTATCCCAAGTGTTAGTAAACTTCAAGGAGGCTGGGCATGATGACTCACACCTGCCATCTCAGAACTTTGGGAGGCGAAGATGGGCAGATTCCTTGAGCCCCGGTGTTCAAGACCAGCCTGGGCAATATGGCAAAACCTCATCTCTAAAAAAACACAAAAATTAGCTGGGCCTGGTGGCACGTGACTGTAGTCCCAGCTACTCAGACTGAAGTGGGAGGATCTCTTGAGCCTGGGAGTCAGAGGTTGCTCTGAGCCAAGATTGTGCCACTGCACTCCAGCATGGGTAACAAAGTGAGACCCTATCTCCAAAAACAAAACAAAACAAATCAAAACCAAACAAAAAACTTCAAGGAAGGCTGGGCGCGGTGGCTCATGCCTGTAATCCCACCACTTTGGGAGGCTGAGGTGGGTGCATCACCTGAGGTCGGGAGTTTGAGACCAGCCTGACCAACATGGAGAAACCTCATCTCTACTAGAAATATAAAATTAGCCAGGCGTGGTGGCTCATGCCTGTAATCCCAGCTACTTGGGAGGCTGAGGTAGGAGAATCGCCTCAACCCGGGAGGCGGAGGTTGCAGTGAGCTGAGATTGCACCATTGCACTCCAGCCTGGGCAACAAGAGCAAAATTCCGTCTCAAAAACAAAATAAAACAAAAAAAAACTTCAAGGAGATGTGGATTCAGCTTGCTTTCCTTCCTTCCTTCTTTTTTTTTTTTTTTTTTTTTTTTTTGATGGAGTCTCGCTCTGTTGCCCAGGCTGGAGTGCAGTGGTGCAATCTTGGCTCACTGCAACCTCCGCCTCCTGGGTTCAAGCGACTCTCCTGCCTCAGCGTCCTGAGTAGTTGGAATTACAGATGCGTGCCACCACGCCAGGCTAATTTTTGTATTTTTAGTAGAGACAGGGTTTCACCATGTTGGTCAGGCTGGCCTCAAACTCCTGACCTCGTTATCTGCCCGCCTTGGCTTCCCAAAGTGCTGAGATTATAGGCGTGAACCACCATGCCTGGCCTAGGTTTTGTTTTGAGCTGATATTCTGTTTCTTTAGCAAGTCCACATAAGAATGTGGATATGAAAGGATGAAAATCTACTGAAAGATTACATACAGAACAGATAACAGGGACATACAGAACAGATAACAGGGACCCACAGAATAAATCAGAAGAAATCTATGAAATAGCCACAACTTCTTGAACATTAAAGTGAAGGGAAAAAAAGCCACATTCATCAGATTAAACAGAAGGTATTAATTTTTTTCTTCCATTTATAGTGTGGATAGGAATTAAAGCAAAACAGTGAGACTGTATGGTTTTCAATACAAGTTCAAAGAAAGCAACAAAATCTTCTGTTTTAGGAAATCATATTAATATCTATTACAAATGCAGAAAGCAGGGGGGCTGAGTCAATGCCCCAGCACCAACCATACTGGTTATAGTGTGGAAGAGGGGCGGGTGAGGTGGAAGCTTCCAGAGAGAGCAGGAGGATCAGCACTGGAGTGAAGAGGAAGCACGCAGCAGGAGAGGGCAAAGAGCACTGAGAAGAGGGGAGCAGTGGGCCATGATTGTGCCCTTCTTGCTTCTCCAGAGACCATTTCCTATGCAGCACCCCACACCCAGCCAGACCTTATTGTGATTCTGGCTGGAAGTGTGGGGACTGACAGCTCATAAATGCTCCCACAGAGTTGATACAACTCTGCTTTAAGGAGGAGAATACATTTATTGGTCGAAGTGATTTAGAGAATATCATTTGGTAAATAAAACTACAATAGCCTATAAAATGTAACCCACTAGTTTTCTGCCACGTTAGCATTAATATTAAGGCTTTTTTTTTTTTTTTTTTGAGACGGAGTCTCGCTCTGTCACCCAGGCTGGAGTGCAGTGGCGTGATCTCGGCTCACTGCAATCTCCACCTCCCAGGTTCAAGCAATTCTCCCGCCTCAGCCTCCCCAGTGGCTGGGACTACAAGGCACAAGCCACCATGCCCGGCTAATTTTTTTACTTTTTAGTAGAGACAGGGTTTTGCCATGTTGGCCAGGCTGGTCTTGAACTCCTGAACTCAGGTGATCCACCCGCCTCAGCCTCCCAAAGTGTTGGGATTACAGGCGTGAGCCACTGAATCTGGCTAAGGCTTTTTTTTTTTTTTTTTGCAAGGAAGGAATAAGGGGATTTATTGAAAATGAAAGTACACTCCACAGTGTGGGAGTGGGCCTGAGCACAGGGGCTCAAAAGGCCTTTCTTGTTTTTGTATATAGAAAATATACATGCTTTCTCATCTAACCGATTTTTTTTTTTTTTTTTTTAAGACAGAGTCTCACTTTGTTGCCCAGGCTGGAGTGCAGTGGGCATGATCTTGGCTCACTGCAACCTCCACCTCCTGGGTTCAAGCGATTCTCATGCCTCAACCAGGCGCCACCACACCTGGCTAATTTTTGTATTTTTAGTAGAGATGGGGTTTCACCATGTTGGCCAGGCTGGTCTTGAACTCCTGACCTCAGGTGGTCCACCCACCTCGGCCTCCCAAAGTGCTGGGATTACAGGCGTGAGCCACCGCGCCTGGCCTCATCTAACCAATTTGGATTCTGGTTGGAGTTCAGGAAAAACTAAGTTCCCATTACTTCCAGATTATTTTAAAATAAAAAATCATGATGACTTGTGAGGAAAAGGAAGAACATGTCAGATCCTGAGCTTCCTCTCAGGCTTGAGTGCCTCAAGAGGACTGTATTGCTGTGTTACGAGAGGTACAGTGCAATGCTTTCATCTGATATGCCAGTGTGGTAAGAAGGCTTTCCCTGGAGGTAGAGACTCTTTTATCAGAAGGTTGGGGGTCTCCAGAAGGTTTTCCCCACCAGGAATTGGATTTGATGGCTGGAATTTAGAGCCTACACATTTGGGTCTCACAGTCAGGGCAGGGCAGGTAAGGCTAATGGTGCAAACTGTGTCTCTGCACAGGCAGTCATCTAGGGGAAGGGGTGTGGTGCAGCCAGTAAAACTTGGAACCTGCAAGTGGTTCAGAACTTTGGTGGCCAGTAAGGGAAAAACTCCTCAAGCATGCTACAATATTGAAAGGTTCAAAAGCACTGACAAAGTGTTGTTTTGCCCCCAGTGCAGCACATGAGACTCTGTTCCAGTGAAATGCTACATTCAAAGTGCTGTCCACCTCAGAAGATCCCAGAGGACGCAATTCTGGCTGTGCTGGGAAGTGCTAAAGTTCCCTCCATATGTCACTTTGGAGAAGGAAGCAGCAAAGCAGCCATGTTGAGTTCCTCTCTCAACCTTTGGCATCATGGACGATGGTAGCTAAAAGAGATTTAAAAAGAGACAAGTTACCGCATGATGTACATTGCTTTGCTATTAATGTATCAGTAGTAATGAAATGTTATACCTAATTAACACTGCCTTTCCTCTGCTCTAATTCTACAGGACCTTTCTGTTGCCTCTGATACTCCTCATCTGCTTCCTTCTTAAAACTCTTCTCGGCTGGGCGCAATGGTTCACACCTGTAATCCCAGCACTTTGGGAGGCCGAGGCGGGCGGATCACGAGGTCAGGAGATTGAGACCATCCTGGCTAACACGGTGAAACCCTGTCTCTACTAAAAATACAAAAAATTAGCTGGGTGTGGTGGCGCGCACCTGTAGTCCCAGCTACTCGCGAGGCTGAGGCAGGAGAATGGCGTGAACCTGGGAGGCGGAGTTTGCAGTGAGCCGAGATCAAAAAAAAAAAAAAAAAAAAAAGAACTCTTCTCTTGGCTTCTGTAACACTATCTTTTCCGTAATTTTCTCTCTTCTTCAATTGATCTTTCTCAGTATGCTGTCCTGGTTCATTTTCCTCTGTCTACCCTTTAAATAAAAAACAACTTTCCTTGGCCAGTCACGGTGGCTCATGCCTGTAATCAATCCCAACACTTTGGGAGGCCAAGGTGAGAAGATCATTTGAGACCAGGAGTTTGAGAGCAGCCTGGGCAACAGATAAGATAAGACTTTATCTTATTTCCTGCTGTAGCCCAAGGACCTAGCACTATACCTATCATGTGGTAGGTGCTCAGTATTTGTTGAATAAACTAAACTTTTCAGCTAAACTTATCACCTTCAAAGACCTCAAAAAATACAAGTTAAAAATATCAGAGTCATTTTGACTACTCCTTTATTTCATCTCTGGAATCCAACAAATTGCCACATCTTGTTGATTCTATGCTTGAAATGTCTTACAAATCTATCACCTTTGCATTCTCACTATCTCTGGTGTGAGCTACCACTATGCTCACTATGATTATTTCAGACACTTCCTGTTTTCCTTGCTGCTAGTCTCTTCATCCTTCCATATCATCTTCGTTGTTTGCATCAGAGCTTGTTCTGAAATACACAGAATTTCCTGCTTATGAACTGCCAATGGTTCCAACATCCTAGCATAACAGTCAAAGCATTGCGAGGGACTGCAACCCATTTTCTAGTTTATTTTCACCACACTGCCCCAAACATCCTCTGATCCAGCTACATTTTCTGTTACCCAGAAACACCATGTGTTTTCCTCTCTCCCATCGTGTTGCTTAAGCTGGTCCTTCTTTTTCTTTTTTTGAGAGACAGTCTTGCTCTGTTGCCCAGGTTGGAGCGCAGTTGCGCGATCTCGGCTCACTGCAACCTCTGCTTCCGGGGTTCAAGTGATTCTCCTGCTTCAGCCTCCCAAGTATCTGGGACTACAGGCATGCCACCATGCCCGGCTAATTTTTGTATTTTTAGTAGAGACAGGGTTTCACCATGTTGGCCAGGCTGGTCTCCAACTGGCCTCAAGTGATCCACCTGCCTCAGCCTCCTAAAGTGCTGGGATTACAGGTGTGAGCCACTGCGCCCAGCCTATACTGGTCCTTTTGCTTACAAGGTTCTTTCCTTCCTTTCTGTTCAGATTAATTTTTTTAATATACCTTAAGATCTAGCGTAAATGTCACATTCTCTATAACTCTTTCCTTTAGCAAAAACTGTTCTTTTTAGCAATGGCATCTTACTTTGTTGTCCAGGCTTCAGTGCAGTGGTGTGACCATGGATCACTGCTGCCTCAATTTCCCAGGCTCAAGTGAATTTCCTACCTCAGCCTCCCGAGTAGCTGGACTACAGGAGCGTGCCACTGCACCTTTTGGCTATTTTTTTTTTTTTTTTTGAGATGGTGTCTCGCTCTGTCACCCAGGCTGGAGTGCAGTGGTGTGATCTCGGCTCACTGCAAGCTCCGCCTCCCAGGTTCAAGCAATTCTTCTGCCTCAGCCTCCCGAGTAGCTGGGACTACAGGCACCCGCCACCATGCCCAGCTAATTTTTTGTATTTTTAGTAGAGAGGGGGTTTCACCATGTTAACCAGGATGGTCTCGATCTCCTGACCTCGTGATCCACCTGCCTCGGCCTCCCAAAGTGCTGGGATTACAGGTGTGAGCCACTGCGCCCGGCTGCACCTTGCTAATTTTTTTTTTAAGTTTATTTTTTGTAGAGATGGGGCTCACTATGTTTCCCAGGCTGGTCTCAAAGTGATCCTCCCACCTCGGCCTCCCAAAGTGCTAGGATTACAGGTGTGTACCACTGTGCCAGGCCCCTGCCTAAATCAAAAAATAGATTTTTTTTTTTTTTTTGTAGGGATGGAGTCTTACTGTGTTGCTCAGGCTGGTGTCAAACTCCTGTGCTCAAGTGATCCTCCCGCCTCAGCCACTCAAAGTGTTGAGATTACAGGCATGAACCACTGCACTCAGCCTCATTTGCCTCTTTTTGTAAATGTTCTAAGAATCATGTAAAGATACTTTCACTGATTCCATTTGTGGCTAGCTGATTCTTTGGATATGGGTGGGTCCTTAATCACAACCGTAATTCCAAATCAAAACACTTGATTTGTTGGCTTGTTGGCTTTGTTGGATTTCTTGGCTTGTTTCATGAAGACAGCTAATTAAAATGTTGTTTATACATTAAGTTGGTAAGATCAACTGTGCTAGACAGAACTGAAACCAGAGAGGGCAAGATCTTGTCTAACTTAGCACAGTCTCCTCATTTATAACCTGAGAGAGTAAGGTACAAGGAAGAGAGCACCTCATATCCTTGAAGTCATTGATTTCTTTCTCCGAATCCTGGTTCTGCAATTTACTAGCAAGTCAACCAAGTTACTTAACCATTGTGAGCCTCCATTTCCTCAGCGATAAAATGGGGATGTTAACATATCTTGCATGTTTATTACAAGGATTAAATAATATACATGAAATGCCATAATCAGAATACGCATTTACTTATTTTTTTTTTTTTTTTTTGAGATGGAGTTTTGCTCTTGTCACCCAGGCTGGAGTGCAATGGCGTGATCTCAGCTCACTACAACCTCCATCTCCCGGGTTCAAGTGATTGTCCCGCATCATCCTCCCTAATAGTTGGGATTACAGGCGCCTGCTACCAGGCCCAGCTAATTTTTGTATTTTTAGTAGAGATGGGGTTTCGCCATGTTGGTCTGGCTGGTCTCAAACTCCTGACCTCAGGTGATCCACCTGCCTCAGCCTCCCAAAGTACTAGGATTACAGGCGTGAGCCACCGCACCTGGCCTAGCCATTTACTATTGCTTCTTACTTTTCATCCCTTTGAATGCAGTCTTGCAATCAACAATGAGTGTTTTCCTTTTTACTGACGTCATTAGAGCCCTTCATATCTGAACAATTTTTTGGAAAACTCTACCTAGCACATATATGATTGGGTCTTTTGGGTCTTACCGTGTAAAATGTTTGCTCTCTTCATGAACCTCCATCTCGGAGCTTTTAAATTCATTTAATTCTTTTCTTATGGCAGCCTGTGGAGTAGAGACAAAAATGTTTCAGCTTCTTCTGGCTGCTTTGCACAGCAGTGTAACTTGTCATTTTTCTGTACTGTGTTTAACTTTGTAAGTCACTGCAACCCCTCACAGGCAACCCAGACACCAGGTCAACACAATGATACCCATCTGTCTCATAATAGACCTAAAATTTTTAGTTTAATCAAAATACTTGAAAATCTTGAAAGATATATTGTAGCTTTTATAGTTTTGTTTTTGTTTTTTCCTGAGATGGAATCTCGCTCTGTTGCTGAGGCTGGAGTGCAGTGGTGCAATCTCAGCTCACTGCAACCTTCAGCTCCTGGGTTCAGGTGATTCTCCTGCCTCAGCCTCCCGAATAGCTGGGATTACAGGTGCGCACTAACACGCCCGGCTATTTTGTATTTTTAGTACAGACAGGGTTTCACCATGTTGGCCAGGCTGGTCTTGAACTCCTGACCTCAAGAGATCTACCTGCTTCGGCCTCCCAAAGTGCTGGGATTACAGGTGTGAGCCACTGCACCTGGCTAGTTTTGTTTTTTTTTTTTTAATTTTAATTTTTAATTTTTATTTTTGAGGTGGAGTCTCACTCTGCTGCCCAGGCTGGAGTGCATTGGCATGATCTTGGCTCACTGAAACCTCCACCTCCTAGGTTCAAGCAATTCTCCTGCTTCAGCCTCCCAAGTAGCTGGTATTATAGGTGCATGCCATCACACCCAGCTAATTTTTGTATTTTTAGTAGAGATGGGGTTTCACCATGTTGGCCAGGCTGGTCTTGAACTCCTTACCTCGAGTGATCCCTCTGCATTGGCCTCCCAAAGTGCTAGGATTACAGGCATAAGCCACCACGCCTGGCCAGCTTTTATAGTTTTTCACAGCATTATAAAAATGAAATATTGGTAATTACTAAAATATATAGCCCAAACTCCCTCTAACCAAACAACCACTGTTTGAAATGTATTTATTCCTTCCAGTATTTTTACTCTGTGAGATAGCAGGAATTTTCTTTCTTTCAGTATTGGTGGTGGAGTTAACAAAACATACTGAGTTAGTATAACGTTTTGACTTGTTCAACTTGGCATTTTGTATCTTGATTTGAAATTTAATATTATATTAAAACTAGAAGTGTTGTTTATGGTTCTCCCTTCTAGTTAGTATCTTGGATCCTCCAAATAAAGAGAAAAAGAGAAAGAGAAAAAAAGCAAGAGAGTGCTTTCCAGGTACCTTGTCAGCAGGGGTCAGTTTGGTCCAAGGTTTGTCGGCTCGCCGGTCATAATCTTGAGCATCTGTTACCTCTACATATTCATTAAACCTCAGAATCTTCCTGGCAAGGAGTTCAGCGACAGTTGGCCTTTGACTGAGCTGAAGGAAACGGAGCCTCTTAGTTCACCAAGCCAATAATTAGGCATCAATCATGCATTCAAATTGCCTCTAACCCAGTGCTTCAATCTTCATTGGAATCACCTGGGGGAGCTTTAGACACTATTGATCCCTGGAGGTCCCACCCCCAGTGATTATGGTTATCAGGTGGTTTTTTTTTTGTTTTTTTTTTTTTGAGACAGGGTCTTGCCCTGTCACCCAGGCTGGAGTTCAGTGGCACAATCACAGCTCACTGCAGCCTCAACCTCCCAAGCTCAAATGATCCTCCTCCCTCAGCCTCCCAAGTAGCTGATATTACAGGCGCATACCACCATGCCTGGCTAATATATATATTTTTTTGTAGAGGTGGGGTCTTGCCATGTTGCCCAGGCTGCAAATTCATTTTTTTCTTTTTCTTTTCTTTCTTCTTCTTCTTTTTTTTTTTTTTAATGTAGACACAAGGTTTCACCGTTTTCCCCAGGCTGGTCTTGAACTCCTGGGCTCAAGCAATCCTCCTGCCATGGCCTCCCAAAGTGCTGGGATTACAGGCGCAAGCCACTGTGCCCAGCTGCGAATTCATTTCCAATCAAACAGGCCATCCAAATATAATACATATAGTTAACTGAACACACAGGCAGTAGTACCTTTCTAGTGAGCCGACGTTTAATTTCTCGTTTTTCTGCCTGACGATCAGCTTCATTTTTAGCTACAGTTGACAATCAGAAGGAAGGAATATTACTCACAAATGACAATTTGCATATCAAATGTTTTAGTAATTACATTACAGATATTTCTTTTTTGTTTTTGTATTTTGAGAGGGAGTTTTGCTCTTGTTGCCCAGGCTGGAGTGCAATGGTACAATCTTGGCTCACTGCAACCTCGGCCTCCCGAGTTCAAGCGATTCTGTCTCAGCCTCCCGAGTAGCTGGGATTACAGGCACATGCCATGCACAGCTGATTTTTGTATTTTTAGTAGAGACAGAGTTTCATCATATTGGTCAGGCTGGTCTCAAACTCCTGACCTCAGGTGATCCACCTGCCTCGGCCTTCCAAAGTGCTGGGATTACAGGCGTGAGCCACTGTGCCCAGCCCAGATATTTCTTTTTTTTTTCTTTTTTTTTTTTTTGAGATGGAGTCTTGCTTTGTCGCCCATGCTGGAGTGCAGTGGCGCAATCTCGGCTCACTGCAAGCTCCGCTTCCTGGGTTCATGCCATTCTCCTGCCTCAGCCTCCGGAGTAGCTGGGACTACAGGCGCCCGCCACCATGCCCGGCTAATTTTTTTGTATTTTTAGTAGAGATGGGGTTTCACCGTGTTAGCCAGGATGGTCTCGATCTCCTGACCTTGTGATCCACTCGCCTCGGCCCAGATATTTCTTATAGGCCCAAATCAGAATAAAATACTAACTTTGGGGATGGCTAAACAAAACAATTTTCTTGTCAATGATACAAATACTTAAGAGCAAGAGTCAGCAAACTATGGCACCACATCTCGCCAGTTGCCTGTATTTTTCCTGCCCATGAACTAAGAATAGTCTTCACATTTTTAAATGGTTTTGTAAGTACCTATTACATATAGTTGTTCATTTGCTTTTTGGCCTGCAAAACCCAAAATGTTTACTATGTACGCTTTAAGGAAAAGCCTGCAGATTCTTGCTCAAGAGTAACTGCTAAGAATGGACAATGGTGATCACACTGAGTTTTGTGTGATACGTTATAAGGGCTCCCACACTAGAAAATTGACTAAGTTATTAAGTTGTGTATACCCAAGTAGTGCTGAGAGAACAGGGGATGGATTGGTCAGACTGAACATGCTCACAAATAGCCCTAAGGAAGCCCAAACCTTCTCAGTGAGGAGACTTTTAAGGCCAAATTTCACTCTATATTCTGGAAAAACAAATATGTACTAGATTAGAATGCTATTTCAGGAAATTAATTATGTACACAGACAGCAAATTAAATATATGGTCCCATTTGGTAACTACAGAGGTAAGAAAGTCTTAAGGGATTAAACCAAGAGAAAAGCTGCTGCATTTGGGACTTGCTTTGGGCCCCAGCCCTCACATTCTAGGAATAGGAAGGTCTCCATATACACAGCTACCTCCTTAGCTCCCTGAAAATAGAAAAATTGGGCACATCTCCCATATACTGTCAAAGCCTCCCAAATGCCCAAGGCAGTTCCAGGATACGGTGAGAACACTGAAACAAAGCTTTCTAGAGTATCACAGCACACTAAACAATACCATAATAGCATCTTCCAAAGGAAGCTTGGTAAGCTCTGTTCCTTCATGGGGAAATAAATAGTCCTTGCCTGGCTGGAACACTCTCCCTTAGCCCTTGTAGCAAATGCTTCTTTTTTCTTTTATGTATATTAAAGTCAGAAACATACAAAGAAAATCTATACAACTTTATTTCCATAACTGGACTCACGTTGCAATATATTGCGTTGTTCTAGTTCTTCTGGTGTTGGTCTTTGACTCAGTCGCCTAAAAATGAGATAAATAAAGGTAATGTTTATGTTAAACCTCCCAATCTTGTTTATAAAGATTTTTTTGGTCACAGTATATATTAGCCCCTATATAAGTAAGAAATCAACAAATTTTCAAACTGATATATTTCATTTATTTATGACTGTTTATAAAACAATTTCACATTAAAAGTGTTAACACAGATATCACATTATAAAAAGGAACTGTATATGCAAACAAGTGGCCAGGATTCTAGTTCTAGACCTCGATAAGAGCTATTAGCACAAAAAAGTTCAGTTAGACCCTGAGTGTCCTCATCTGTGAAGCGAAGGTTTGGACCAAACTGGTGGCTCCTAAACAAATTTGCTCCTTCAGAAGCATTAGAGACTTTTTAGAAAACACAGATTCCCAAGAAACGTTAACAGAAATTCTGATTCAGAAAATCAGGATGAAAAATGAAATTACATATATCTATATATAGATTTTTTTTTTCACAAAACTTCTTCTATGACTCAGATGTCCCTCTTTAGATTTTTTTTTTTACAATTTTTTAAAAATAGAGATGAGGGTCTCACTCTGTTGCCCAGGATAGTCTTGAACTCCTGGGCTCAAGCTATCTTCCAGCCTTGGCCCCCCAAACTGCTGGGATTATAGGCGCAAGGCATTATGCCCAGCTAGGTTTTTTTTGAGATGGAGTCTTGCTCTGTCGCCTAGGCTGGAGTGCAGTGGTGCAATCTCGGCTCACTGCAAGCTCCGCCTCCTGGGTTCATGACATTCTCCTGCCTCAGCCTTCCAAGTGGCTGGGACTACAGGTGCCTGCCACCACGCCTGGGTAATTTTTTGTATTTTTAGTAGAGACGGGGTTTCACCGTGTTAGCCAGGATGGTCTCGATCTCCTGACCTTGTGATCTGCCTGCCTCGGCCTCCCAAAGTGCTAGGATTACAGGCGTGAGCCACCACACCTGGCAGTGCCCAGCTAGGTTTTTAAATCAGTGGCTTAGGAACCACTGGAATTTAAGTTTGTCTCTTTCTGTGTGATATTCTATAATTCTATGATTTAAATCTCAGTCTTCTCTGTGAAGCATTTGATAAAGTTATCTCACCTCATCACAGTTCTGAGATGTTATTCACCAATAACAATTTGTTGGCCAGGTGTGGTGGCTCATGCCTGTAATCCCCAGCACTTTGGGAAGCTGAAGCAGGTGGATCACCTGAGGTCAGGAACTCAAAACCAGCCTGGCCAACATGGTAAAACCCCGTCTCTACTGAAAAATACAAAAATTAGCCAGATGTTGTGGCGTGCTCCTGTAGTCCCAGCTACTTGGGAGGCTGAGGCAGGAGAATGCTTGAACCTGGGAGATGGAGGTTGCAGTGAGCTGAAGCTCATGCTACTGCACTCTTGCTTGGGCAACAGAGTGAGATTCCATCTCAAAAAAAAAAAAAAAAAAAAACCAACAAAAAACTACAATTTGTCATTTTTGGAATCAGAAAGTTATTCATTTCTTACTTTTAATTTATACTTCTCAGACAGTATTTGGGCTAATTAGCTAGTACTTGCAAATTTTTCAACTCTTCTGTTGCTTGCATAAGGAACTTCCAGTCCCATTCTATATACAACTTTTCTTTCTGAACAAGACCTTCCTTTTGTGTGTGTGTGTGTGTGTGTGTGTGTGTGTGTGTGTGTGTGTCAGGGTCTCACTCTGTACCCAGGCTAGAGTGCAGTGGTGTGATCACAGCTCACTGCAGCTCCACCTCCTAGGCTCAAATGATCCTCCTACCTCAAGGACCTTCCATTTTATTTATTTATTTTTATTTTATTTTTATTTTTTTTTAGGCAGAATCTTGCTCTGCCGCCCAGGCTGGAATACAGTGGCTTGATCTCGGCTCACTGCAACCTCCGCCTCCCAGGTTCAAGCGATTCTCCTGCCTCAGCCTCCCGAGTAGCTGGGACTATAGGCGAGTGCCACCATGCCCGGCTAAGTTTTTGTAGTTTTAGTAGAGATGGCGTTTCACTGTGTTAGCCAAGATGGTCTCAATCTCCTGACCTTGTGATCCTCCCGCCTCGGCCTCCCAAAGTACTAGGATTACAGGCGTGAGCCACTGTGCCCCGCCCCATTTTATTTTTTAAAAAGTACGTATGTATGTATATATGTATTTATTTATTTAGAGACTGGGCTGGCTAATTTTTTTATTTTTGGTAGTGATGGAGTTTTGCCATATTGCCCAGGCTGGTCTCAAATTCCTGGGCTCAAGTGATTCACCCAGCTCAGCCTCCCAAAGGGCTGGAATTAGAGATGTTAGCCACCACACCCAGCTGGACCTTCCTGTTTTTTTTTTTGAGACAGAGTCTCACTCTGTCGCCCAGGCTGGAGTGCACTGGTGCCACCTTGGCTCACTGCAACCTCAGCCTCCTGGGTTCAAGTGATTGCCCTGCCTCAGCCTCCTGAGTAGCTGAGACTACAGGCATGTACCACTAGGCCCAGCTAACTTTTAATAGAGATGGGGTTTCACCATGTTGGTCAGGCTGGTCTTGAACTCCAGACGTTAAGTGATCCTCCTACCTCAGCCTCCCAAAGTGTTGGGATTACAGGCATGAGCCACCATGCCTGGCCTGGGCCTTCCTTTTTAAATGTTCTTTGAAAAAAAAAAAAACAAAAAAACAAACCAGCTTTAATACGATATAACTGACATACAATAATACTGTAAATATGTACAACTGTGTACATATTTAACATGTACAATTTGGCCACTTTTGCCATATATCACCTGTGAAATCATCATCACAATTGCAAGAATGAACATATCACTCCTGTATTTATTTCCTTTCCTTTCTTTTTGAGACAGAGTTTTGCACTGTTGCCCAAGCTGGAGTGCAGTGGCCCGATCTTGGCTTACTATAACCTCTGCCTCCCCGGTTCAAGTGATTTCCTGCCTCAGCCTCCCAAGTAGCTGGGATTACAGGCATGTGCTACCACGCCCAGCTAATTTTGTATTTTTAGTAGAGATGAGGTTTCTCCATGTTGATCAGGCTGGTCTCGAACTCCCAACCTCAGGTGATCTGCCTGCCTCGGCCTCCCAAAGTGCTGGGATTACAGGGGTGAGCCACCACACCCGGCCTTGTCAGTCTTTTAAATTGCATAACTTTAGCCATCCTAGTGTACTCGTGGTGGTCTCTCATTGTGTGTGTTTTTTTAAATTTCAATCTTATTTTATAGTGATAACACTTACTATGAGATCTACCTTTTGAACAGATTTTTAAGTATACAATACAGTATTATTATTATTATTTTTGAGATGGAGTCTCACTCTGTTGCCCAGGCTGGAGTGCAGTGGCGTGATCTCGGCTCATTGCAACCTCTGCCTCCCAGGTTCAAGCGATTCTCCTGCCTCAGCCTCCTGAGTAGCTGGGATTACAGGCACGTGCCACCACACCCGGCTAATTTTTGTATTTTTAGTAGAGATGGGGTTTCACCATGTTGGTCAGGCTGGTCTGGAACTCCTGACCTCGTGATCCACCTGCCTCGGCCTCCCAAAGTATTGGGATTATAGGCATGAGCCACCACAGCTGGCCAATACAGTATTAACTATTGATTGATTGATTGAGACAGAGTCTCACTCTGTTGCCCAGGCTGGAGTGCAGTGGCACGGGATCCCGGCTCACTGAAACCTCTGCCTCCCAGGTTCAAGCAATTCTCCTGCCTCAGCCTCCTGACTAGCTGGGATTACAGGTGCCTGCCACAACACCCGGCTAATTTTTGTATTTTTAGTAGAGATGGGGTTTCATCACGCTGGCCAGGCTGGTCTTGACCTCCTGACCTTGTGATCTGCCTGCCTTGGTGTCCCAAAGTGTTGGGATTACAGGCGTGAGCCACCGCGCCCAGTCTACAGTATTAACTATAAACACAATGTTGTACAGTGGATCTCTAGAACTTACTCATCATGCATAACTAAAACTTTATACTTATTTATTAGCAACTCCCTATCACCCCTGCCTTCAATCCCCAAGCCCCTGACAACTATCTTTCTACTCTCTGCTTCTATAAATGTGACTATTTCAGATACCGCGCAGAAGTGGAATCATGCAGTATTTATTGTTCTGTGACTGGCTTACTCATATTAATGTCCTCAAGGTTTGACTATGTTGTTAGCATATTGTAGGATTTCCTTCTTTTTTAAGATTAAATAATATTCCACTGTATGTATAAACTATATTTTCTTGTGAAACAGAGTTTCTTTTGCTCTTGTTGCCCAGGCTGGAGTGCAGTGGTGTGAACTCAGCTCACTGCAACCTCTGTCCCCTGGGTTCAAGCGATTCTCCTGCCTCAGCCTCCCGAGTAGCTGGGACTACAGGTGCCTGCCACCACCCGGCTAAATTTTTTGTAATTTTAGTAGAGATGGGGTTTCACCGTGTTAGCCAGGATGGTCTCTATCTCCTGACCTCGTGATCCACCCGCCTTGGCCTCCCAAAGTGCTGGGATTACAGGCATGAGCCACTGCGCCCAACCCATGTTTTTATATTTTTAAAGGTAGAAAAAAGAAAGAGAGTTTATATGGCCATCAAATCCATATATATATATATATATATATGGATATATATATACACACATACACATATATATTACACATACACACACATATATACACATACACACATATATGTACACATACACACATATATATACACATACACACATATATTAAATATATTAAATATAACTATATTTATGCCCTGTCTAGTATATAGACTACTGGGCTTCAGTAGTTCTGCTGCCACAGCCTCCCACTTAGCTAGGACTACAGGGGCATGCTACCATGCCTGGCTATTTAATTTATTATTTTTTGAGATGGAGTCTTACTCTGTCGTCCAGACTGGAGTGCCATGGTGTGATCTCAGCTCACTGAAACCTCTGCCTCCTGGGTTCAAGTGATTCTCTTGCCTCAGTGTCCTGAGTAGCTGGGATTACAGGTGGGCGCCACCACGCCTGGCTAATTTTTGTATTTTTAGTAGATGGGGTTTCACCATGTTGGCCAGGCTGGTCTGGAACTCCTGATCTCATGTGATCCACCTGCCTCGGCCTTCAAACGTGCTGGGATTACAGGTGTGAGCCACTGTGCCTGACCTATTTTTATTTTTGTAGTGATAGAGTCTTACTATGTTACCCAGGCTGGTCTCAAACTCCTGGCCTCAAGCAATTCTTCCACATTGGCCTCCCAAAGTACCGGGATTACAGGCATGAGCCACTGCACCGTATCCTAAAATATTTACTATTTGGTTCTTTACAGAAAAAGTTTGCCAAATCCTGGCTTATAGGGTATAGGATTATGGCTGATTTATCTCTCTCTCTCTCTTTTTTTTTTTTTTTTTTTGAGACGGAGTCTTGCTCTGTCACCCAGGCTGGAGTGCAGTGGCGCGATGTCGGCTCACTGCAAGCTCTGCCTCCCAGGTTCATGCCATTCTCCTGCCTCAGCCTCCCGAGTAGCTGGGCTACAGGCCCAGCACCACACCCAGCTAATTTTTTTGTATTTTTAGTAGAGACAGGGTTTCATCGTGTTAGCCAGGATGGCCTCGATCTCCTGACCTCATGATCCACCCGCCTCGGGCCTCCCAAAGTGCTGAGATTACAGGCGTGAGCCACCGCGTCCGGCCATGATTTATCTCTTTTTTTGGAATTTTTCAAACTACCATATAATAAACATGTCTTTCTTTACTTTTTTTTGAGACAAGGTTTTGCTCTGATGACTGGGCTGGAGTGCAGTGGGGCATGAGCACAGCTCACTGCAGTCTTGACCTCCTGGGCCTTGATCGCCTGGGTCTTGACCTCCTGGGCCGATCTTGAGCCCCTCCTGGGCTCAAGCAATCCCCCTGCCTCAGCCTCTTGAGTAGCTGGGACCATAAACGTGTGCCACCATGTCTGGCTAAGTTTTTTGTTTTTTTTGTCGAGACAGGGTCTTGTCATGTTGCCTCGAACTCCTGGGCTCAAGTGATCCGCCCACCTCAGCCTCCCAAAGTGCTGGGATTACAGGAGTGAGCCACCGTGCCCAGCCTTCTCCCTTAATTTCAAAGTAGTCAGACCACAGAGGTCATACAGGCTGATAATTATGTTTAAGTAAAGAAACTGCAGAGAACAATTTCTGGATCCAAAAAGTGTCTATTAGAAGACAAAGGGAAAACTTGCCCTGAGGTACAGCATACACAGTAAAGCCAGGTGTCTTCTTTTTTTTTTTTTTTGAGACAGGGTTTTGCTCTGTCACCCAGGGTGGAGTGCAGTGGTGCAATTACAGCATACTGCGGCCTTGATCTCTCGGGCTCAAGTGATCCTTCTACCTAAGCTTCCAGAATAGCTGGACTAGAGGTATGTGCCACCATGCCCAGCTAATTTTTTAATTTTTTGTACAGATGGGATCTCACTTTGTTGCCCGGGTTGGTCTGAAACTCCTGGGCTCAAGTGAGCCTCCCACCTCAAGTGAGCCTCCCAAAATGTTGGGATTATAGGTGTGAGCCACCTTGCCCAGCCAAAACCAGGTATCTGCAATAGTACAGAAAAAGAAATTTTAATTAGTAGACATGATCAATTAATTATTTTGTAGGGAACTGTGCCACGAGTTCCAGCTCCTTATCCTCTCTTTATTGGGAGAAACATCTGTGTCAAACAAAAACCCATCTATACAACCTGGATTCTTACACTGTTACATATGCAGAAAGCTGGCTTGCATTCAGTTTCTCTATACTTTTGGTTCCAGTTGACTTGAAAAATATACCAACACTTTGAAAGGAGGCAGTTACACGGAACATATCAAACAGATATAATGCAAATATGGGTGTGACTGTTAATTGGGTTGGCATCTTATGGTTAAGCAACCAGATAAAAAAAATTGACAGAGGAGCCTTTCTGTTCTGGGAACCATTCTGATTTATGTAGAAACTTTTGCAAAACCATATGTCTATCTCATGGTTTAAAGCTCTCACAGGCTGGCCAGGTGTGGTGGCTCACACCTGTAATCCCAGCACTTTGTGAGGCCAAGGAGGGCAGATCACCTAAGTCAGGAGTTCGAGACCAGCCTGGCCAACATGGTGAAACCCCATCTTTACTAAAAATACAAAAATTAGCCAGGTGTGGTGGTATGAGCTTGTAGTCCCAGCTACTCAGGAGGCTGAGGCAGGAGAAGCACTTGAACCCGGGAGGCAGAGGTTGCAGTAAGCCGAGATTGCACCATTGCACTCCAGCCTGGGTAACAGAGCGAGGCTCCATCTCAAAAATAAAATAAATAAAATAAAATAAAACTCTCACAGGCAGCTACATCTTCAATTTCCACATTCTTAGAGGATACCCAACTGTGTCCAATATATATTTTTTTGTTTCTTTTCTTTTCTATCTTTTTTTTTTTTAGATGGAGTCTCACTCTGTCGCCCAGGCTGCAGTACAGTGGCGCGATCTCGGCTCACTGCAGCCTCTGCCTCCTGGGTTCAAGCAATTCTCCGATCTCAGCCTCCCGAGTAGCTGGGACTATAGGTGCATGCCACCATGCCTGGCTAATTTTTGTATTTTTAGTAGAGATGGGGTTTCATCATATTGGTCAGGCTGGTCTTGAACTCCTGACCTCAGATGATCTGCCCACCTCAGCCTCCCGAAGTTCTAGGATTACAGGCATGAGCCACCGCACCCAGCCTCTTTTCTTTTTCTTTTTTTGTAAAGATAGTTAGATGCCACGTAGTAAGTGGCAATGCCTTGTATGTGTGTTGTCAGGCCCAAAGGCCCTCTTCCATCCTTGTCAAGTGGAGTGCTAACCTTCTCTCCTTTCATGCAAAACCCAATATGTATTTTTAAAAATTATACTCAAAGTGATGGGTGTGGTGGCTTACACCTATAATCCCAGGACTTTCGGAGGGCAACGTGGGAGGAATGTTTGAGGCCATGAGTTCGAGACCAGCCTGGGAAACACAGAGAGACCCTGTCTCTACAAAAAATTACAAAAATTAGCAGTGCATGGTGGCGCATGCCTGAGGACCCAGCTAGTCAAGAGGCTGAGGTAGGAGGGTGCCTTGAACCCAAGAGTTGGAGGTGGTGAGCCATGATTGAACCACTGCACTCCAGCCTGGGTGACAGATCAAGACCCTGTCTGAAAAGAAAAAAAAAAAATCACACTAAAAAAGGTAAATGAATACTCCACAACAAAGTAAACATATAGACTAGGTACAGGGTCTGACGCCTATAATCCCAGCACTTGTGGAGGCCAAGGTGGGTGATCACTTGAGGCCAGCAGTTCGAGACCAGCCCGGCCAACATGGCGAAACGCTGTCTTTGCTAAGAATACAAAAATTAGCCTGGCGTGGTGGCAGGTGCCTATAACGCCAGCTACTCAGGAGACTGATGCATGATAATTGCTTGAACCTGGGAGGTGGAGGTTACAGTGAGCCGAGATCGCGCCACTACTCCAGCCTGGGTGACAGAGCAAGACCCTGTCTCAGAAAACGAAACAAAACACACACAAAAAAACAACACATCTAACAACATCTAACACAAATACTGGCATAACCAAATCAATCAAGCAAATCTAAGCAAAGGCCTACCGGATCAGTGTGTTTCCAATCTGGTGCCGTATTTCATTCCACTCCTCCTTGCTTTTACAAGGCCAAGAATTCAGGTTCAACTCTGGTTCACTGGGTCTGTGGTTCAACTTCATTGCCAGTGTGTCTTTCCTCTTCACTTTGTTGGCGAGAGCACCTTTGCACACGGGGAAGAAAAAAATGTAGAACTTGAGGCTTAAAGCCAAAGGTTCAACCTTACCTGGAGCTAGGCAAGAGTCTGAACAAATACAATATTTAATTCCCAGTTTCCACCTGGCCTCAAATGATCCAGCCGAACACTGAGGTGGGGGTAAAGCTAAAGACACCTAAAAATCTTTTTAGCCAGATGGACTGAGATGGTTAAAAGGTATCTTTTCTCTTCTATCAGGCCTCTACATTTTTCCTCCTTGGTAAGAGTTGCTACAGGAGAGAGAATCTAAGCATGGGACAGCCCTCTGAATTAAAACATAAAGGCTTTCATACTAACACCTCATAGTCTGTCTGTTTTTAAAGCTGCCTTTCTACTTTAATTAATCAGGACTCAATTATTTGCAAAGATGTGCGGGTATGAAAATGTTTATTTTTCTCTGCCCTGTGGCAATAAGTTCATTAGACCAAAGGGAAAACATCACTTTTATCTTTTCAACTTAGCCCATGTGCCACCTTTCCTCTACTCCATATTGTTGTTGGTTTTTTTGTTTGTTTGTTTGTTTGTTTGAGACAGAGCTTTTGCTCTTGTTGCCCAGGCTGGAGTGCAGTGTCACGATTTCGGCTCATTGCAACCTCCGCCTCCCAGGTTCAAGTGATTCTCCTGCCTTAGACTCCTGAGTAGCTGAGATTATAGGCGTGGGTCACCACGCCCAGCTAATTTTTTGTGTTTTTAGTAGACACGGGGTTTTGTTATGTTGGCCAGGGTGGTTTGAACTCCTGACCTCAGGTGATCCACCCGCCTCAGCCTCCCAAAGTGCAGGGATTATAGGCGTGAGCCACCACGCCTGGCCTCTTTTTTTTTTTTCTGAGACGGAGTCTTGCTCTGTCGCCCAGGCTGCAGTGCAGTGGCACGATCTCAGCTCACTGCAACCTCCACCTCCCAGGCTCAAGCAATTCTCCTGCCTCAGCCTCCTGAGTAGCTGGGGTTACAGGTGCCTGTCACCATGCCTGGCTTTTTTTTTTTTTTTTTTTTGCGACAGAGTCTCGCTCTGTGACCCCGGCTGGAGTGTAGTGGTGCAGTCTTGGCTCACTGTGACTTCTGTCTCCTGGGTTCAAGCAATTCTCCTGCCTCAGCCTCCTGAGTAGCTGGGATTACAGGCGCCTGCTACCACGCTCAGCCAATTTTTTATTTTTAGTAGAGATGGGGTTTCACCACGTTGGCCAGGCTGATCTCGAACTCCTGACCTCAGGTGATCCGCCTGCCTCAGCCTCCCAAAGTGTTGGGATTATAGGTGTGAGCCACCGTGGCCAGCCATGCCTGGCTAATTTTTTCTATTTTTAGAAGAGATGTGGTTTCACCATGTTGGCCAGGCTGGTCTCAAGCTCCTGACCTCACTGGCCTCAGCCTCCCAAAGTGCTGGGATTAGAGGCACTTAGGCGAATAGTTTTAAAATTGGGGGCAGACAAAAACCTGAAATTAGTACAGCCATTGTGGAAAACACTATGGAGGTTCCTTAAAAAACTGAAAATGGGGCAAATGAGGTGGCTCATGCTTGTAATGCAGCACATTGGGAGGCCAAGGCAGGAGGACTGCTTGAGGCTGGGAGTTTCAGATCAGTCTGAGCAACACAGCAAGACTCCGTCTCTACTTAAAAAACAAAACAAAACAAACAAACACCCTTAAAAATAGAACTACTGGGCCAGTCACGGTGGCTCATGCCTGTAATCCCAGCACTTTGGGAGGCCAAGGCAGGTGGATCATGAGGTCAAGAGATCGAGACCATCCCAGCCAATATGGTGAAACCCTGTCTCCACTTAAAAAAAAAAATATATATATATACTAAAATGAGCTGGGCATGGTGGTACACACCTGTAATCCCAGCTACTTGGGAGGCTGAGGCAGGAGAATCGCTTGAACCTGGGAGGCGGAGGTTACAGTGAGCTGAGATCGTGCCACTGCACTCCTGCCTGGTGACAGAGTGAGCCTCCGTCTATTAAAAAAAAAAAAAGAATTACCATACGATCCAGCAATCCCACTGTTGGGTACATATCCAAAAGAAAGGAAATCAGCAAATCAATCAGTCATGCTTATTGCAGTACTATTTATAATCCCCAAGATATGGAATCAGACTAAATGTCCATCAATAAATGAAGGGATAAAGAAAACGTGGTGTATATACACAATTGAATATTATTCTGCCATGAAAAAGAAAGAAATCCTGTTATTTGCAACAAAATGGATGGAACTGGAGGACATTATGTTAAGTGAAATAAGCCAGGCACAGAAAGATAAATGTTTTATGTTCTCACTCTTACGTGGGAGCTAAAAAAGTTGATCTCATGGAGGTAATAAATAAAATGGTGGTTACCAGAGGCAGGTAAGGGTAGAGGGGATGGGGGAGAGAGAGACTGGTTAATGGGTATAAAAACAGAATTAGACAGAAGGAATAAGATCTAGGCCAGGCATGGTGGCTCATGCCTGTAATCGCAGCACTTTGGGAGCTGAGCTGGGCAGATCACTTTGAGCTCACAAGTTCGAGACCAGCCTGGGCAACATGGTGAAACCCTGTCTCTACAAAAAAATACACAAATGAGCTGGGCGTGGTGGCTCACACCTGTGTTCTCAGCTACTTGGGAGGCTGAGGTTGGAGCATCGCTTGAGCCAGGAAGTGGAGGTTCCAGTGAGCTGAGATTGTGCCACTGCACTCTAGCCTGCAGAGTGAGACACTGTCTCAAAAAAAAGGAATAAGATCTAGTGTTCGGTGGCACAATAGGGTGACTATAGTTAACAATAATTCATTGTATATTTCAAGATAACCAGAAAGGTAGATTTGGAATAATCCCAATACAAACAAATGATAAGTGCTTGAGGTGGATAGCCTAATTACCCATACACACATGCTTATATCAAAATATCTCATGTACCCCATAAATATGTACTACTATTATATATCTATAAAAATTAAAAATAGGCTAGGCACGGTGGCTCATGCCTGTAATCCTAGAGCTTTGGGAGGTCAAGGCAGGGGGATCACATGAGGTCAGGAGTTCAATAACAGCCTGGGCAGCTGGGCACAGTGGCTCACACCTGTAATCTCAGCACTCTGGGAGGCGGGCGGATCACGAGGTCGAGTTTGAGACCAGCCTGGCCAACACAGTGAAGCCCCGCCTCTACTAAAAATAAAAAAAAATTAGCTGGGCCTGGTGGCAGGCGCCTGTAATCCCAGCTACTTGGGAGGCTGAGGCAGGAGAATTGCTTGAACCCGGGAGGCGGAGGTTGCAGTGAGTTGAGATCGTGCCACTGCACTCCAGTCTGGATGACAGAGCAAGACTCTGTCTAAAAAAAAAAAATATATATATATATATATATATATATATATATATAATCTTTTATGGCCAGGCGCGGTGGCTGACTCCTATAATCCCAGCACTTTGGGAGGCCGAGGCAGGCAGATCACCTGAGGTCGGGAGTTTGAGACCAGTCTGACCAACATGGTGAAGCCCCATCTCTACTAAAAATACAAAATTAGCCAGGTGTGGTGGCACATGCCTGTAATCCCAGCTACTTGGGAGGCTGAGGCAGGAGAATTGCTTGAACCTGGGAGGTGGAGGTTAAACTGAGCCGAGATCACACCATTGCACTCCAGCCTGGGCAACAAGAGCAAAACTCTGTCAAAAAAAAAAGAACAGGCTAGGCAACATAACGAGACCCTGTCTCTACAAAAGCAAAAAACAAAACAAAAAATCAAAGAAACCTAACCAGTTGTGGCACACATCTGTCCTAGCTATTTGGGAGGTTGAGGCGTAAGGATCACTTAAGTCCAGGAGTTCGAGGCTACAGTGAGCTACGATTGCACCACTGTACTCCAGCTGGGTGACAGATCAAAACCTTGTCCAAAAAAAAAAAAAAAAAAAATTAAAACAAAAAAAACAAAAAACCTAAAACCTGAGTGACTCGATCTACTTGGATCCCTGTCTTGGCTTGTTTTAACAGAGGGGTGATAATAGGGACAAGGAGTCCTTCACAGTGGCTTCCAACATCAGTTAGCCAGATGACTTAATGGGAGAAGGTACCTGTTTCCATATCTCTTTTGACACTTGCTAAGATCAGCAAATAGCTTTATCTGGAAAAGAATTCTCTGTTTTGCTTTTCCCTCCCTTCTTACTCTGATAGCTTTCATCTTCATCTTCTTCATCTCGGTACTGAATGGGACCTTCTGAATCAGAGTCGCTCTCCTTCTCTTCTTCCTCCCGTAGACACTGTGGTAATTTAGGAATGACTGAGGTAGGTGTCATTTCTTCACTGAATGTGGATGGACAGGTTTGCTCCTCCTCTTCTTCATCGTCTGGACTAACAAATTAACATAATTATATTTTCCTTTTAGAAACGAAGAGGATAACTGACTTTTAAGACAAAGGACTGAAATAAAGACTGGGCGTGGTGGCTCATGCCTGTAATCCCAGCACTTTGGGAGATGGAGGTGGGCAAATTCACCTGAGGTCAGGAGTTTGAGACCAGCCTGGCCAACATGGTGAAACCCTGTGTCTACTAAAAATACAAAAATTAGCCGGGCATGGTGGCAGGTGCCTGTAATCCCAGCTACTTGAGAGGCTGAGGCAGGAGAATCTCTTGAACCCAGGAGGCAGAGGTTGAAGTGAACCGAGATTGTGCCACTACACTCCAGCCTGGGTGACAAGAGTGAGATTCTATCTCAATAAAAAAAAAAAAAAAAAAAAAAAAGACAAAGGACTGAAATAACCATAAATACAAAAAATCTATGAATGAAGTAACTTATAATTAATTCTCTCCCTTAACTTTAACAATCTTGCTAAGAAACTTCTTAGCAGGTATTAATCTAAGGGTTCAGATCCCAGCTTTACCACTTATTAGGCACTGGTGCTTTCCAGAATTTGTCTAATGTCATTCTCACAAGCCTACAGAGTAAATATTATTCCCATTTAGAGATGATATAACTAAAGAGCAAAGGCTTAAGTAACTTAACACACTATAAGCTAAGAGTGGTAGTGCTGCAATTTGAACCCAGGGCTATCTCACTCCAAGGTGAATGCTCTTAAGCACAACATTATACAATGCCTTCCCTGTAGTATATAAAACTAGCGGTTGTAATTTTTCATGTACATAATTTTGTAAATTTTGTGTCATCACAAAAATCTCCATGAAAAAAAAAAATCACGAGAGTAAAAAGTCAAAATTTGGCCAGGCGCAGTGGCTCACACCCATGATCCCAGCATTCTGGGAGGTTGAGGCAGGCAGACTGCTTGAGCCCAGGAGTTCGGGGCAAGCCTGGGCAACATGGCAAAACCCCATCTCTAACAAAAAATATAAAAATTAGCTGGGTGTGATGGCATGCGCCTGTAGTCACAGTTACTCGGGAGGCTGAGGAGGGAGAATTGCTTGAGCCCAGGAGATGGAGGTTGCAGTGAGCCAAGACTGCACCACTGACTCCAGCTTGAGTGAGAGAGTGAGAACCTGTCTCAAACATAAATAAATAAATAAATAAAAATAAAGTTTTAAGATAAGATTAAAAAAAGAAAGAGTCCAAATTCTACAACTTATCCTTTTGGCAGAGTATTCTTTGTACTTTAAATTTATTCACAACGCTGGGTGCGGTGGCTCACACTTGCAATCCCAGCACTTTGTGAGACCGATGCAGGTGGATCACCTGAGGTCAGGAGTTCGAGACCAGCCTGGCCAACATGTTGAAACCCCATCTCCACTAAAAATACAAAAATCAGCCAAATGTGGTGGCACATGCCTGTAGTCCCAACTACTCGGGAGGCTGAGGCAGGAGAATCGCTTGAACCTGGGCGGCAGAGGTTACAGTGAGCGGAGATCGTGCCACTGCACTCCAGCCTGGGTGACAGAGCAGGACTCCATCTCGGAAAAAAAAAAAAATTATTCACATTTTCTTTTTTCCTGTGAGACAGAGTCTCGCTTTGTCGCCCAGGCTGGAGTACAGTGGCACAGTCTTGGCTCACTGCAACCTCCACCTCCCTGTTAAAGCGATTCTCCTGCCTCAGCCTCCCGAGTAGCTGGGATTACAGGTATGTGCCACCACGCCTGGCCAATTTTTGTTATTTTCATCGAGACAGGGTTTTACTGTATTGGCCAGGCTGGTCTTGAACTCCTGACCTCAAGTGATTGGTCCATTCGCCTCAGCCTCCCAAAGTGCTGGGCTTACAGGTGTGGGCCACTAGGCCCGGCCCACATTTTCTTTTTATAAGTAATTTTTTCCAAGCAGGGCTATCTAGAGTAAAGGAGAAATAAGAGGCAAGCTTTAAAGGCACTTACACTTTTAGCATTTCAATAGTGATGGGAAGAGACCTGGTCCGACCCAGCGTACTGCTGTCCTCAGAAAAGCTGTCACTGTTTTCAAAAAGCAACGAATGAGCTCTGTGAGAACCCTCCAGAATAGGAGTCATGGGAAGTGGGCTGGTGAGGGCCTGCTGGATTCGAATATGCAGTGGGAGTGGAGGCAGCCTAGAGGGTATATGGGGCTCCCCAAAGTTCTGGTCCAATATCCTCTTGGGGACTTCCTTTTTCTGATCTTCCTGCTGGGGAATCTCCTGGTGTAGATCTAAGGATGGTGGAAACTCAATTTCTGGCACAACTTGAAAAGTCTTAGCAGGGAATGGAGGGGTGCGTGGAGGCTCTGGAGGTATATGAGTAGGCAGTGGTGGGGACGGAGAGTGAGGTGAGATCATTGGTAGTAGTTCCGAGCCCATAGAACACGTGCTCTTCTCTCTTTCATCACTTGGTGTTTTTGTGGTGATGGCAGCAGCAGACTCCAAGGTGGGTACTGAGGTTGACGGAATGCCTCTCTTAGGTGGTAAGGGTGGGGACGGTTTTGATAACAATGTACCACTGTTTATTGCTTGGGACAGTTCAGCTGGAAAAGAGAGAGCAACACATCAATTTCACGACTTTCCAATGCTTTGAAGGGCCGGCCCAGGGCCTAGAATTAAAGTTGAGTTCAGTTTTAATCTTTTAAGCAAGTTAAATAATTTCATAGTTTTGCCATTCCCTATATATTTTATCCTGAAATGAAGTTTATATTTATTCAAATAGAAGGCCTAATAAATGTACAGAGGTGTAGGAAGACTGATGAGTAGCTTACTTCATTGCTATGGCAACAGATATGACAATTTTTTTTTTTTTTTTTTTGAGACAGGGTCTCACTGTCTCGCCCAGACTGGAGTGCAGTGGCGCGATCTTGGCTTACCGCAACCTCTGCCTCCCAGGCTCAAGTGATACTCCTGCCTCAGTTTACCAAGTAGCTGAGATTACAGGCGCACGCCACTACGGCCCGGCTAATTTTTGTATTTTTAGTAGAGGCGGGCTTTCACTATGTTGGCCAGGCTGGTCTCGAACTCCTGACCTCAAATGATCCACCTGCCTTGGCCTCTCAAAGTGTTGGGATTACAGGCGTGAGCCATGGCACCCGGCTAACAACTTTTTGTAACTTGATCTTGGTGTAGTTAATATGAATAGAGACAAAAAAAAATCTGATAAAAAGTTATCTTGTGGCTGGGCACTGTGGCTAACACCTGTAATCCCAATACTTTGGGAGGCCGAGGTGGGCAGATTACTTGAGGTCAGGAGTTCGAGACCAGCCTGGCCAACATGGTGAAATCCCGTCTCTACTAAAAAAAAAAAAAGACCCAAAAATTAGCTAGGTGTGGTGGCGGGCACCTATAATCCCAGCTACTCGGGAGAGACTGAGGCACGAGAATCTCTTGAACCTGGGAGGCGGAGGCTGCAGTGAGTCAAGGTCATGCCACTGCACTCCAGGCTGGACAGCACAAGACTCTGACTCAAAAAAAAAAAAAGTTATTTTGTATAACAGTACTCCATTAAAAAATTTAAACATTCAGATAGCATAAAATAAGTATTAGTGGGTATTGTTACCATATCCTGATAATGATATCTAGATATCTTAGCTCTGTGTTATAAAACTGTCAATACTGACATCTTGAATTTTTATAGCAATTGCAAAGTCCTTTGAAGAAATCAAAGTGTTTTTTGTCCTTGAAGTCATATTCTCCTTATACCACCTGAGGTGACAGGGGAAAAAAGATAGCATCTTTACCATTTTTCAGAAGGAAAAAGCAAGGCCACAGAAGCTAGGTGACTTTGCCCAAGATCATACTACAAACTGGCATGGACTCAGTTGGTATCCAAGTCTCTGACTATTTGACTGCATCCTACTGTCTCTAATTTTTTTTTTTTTGAGACGGAGTCTTGTCGCCCAGGCTGGAGTGGAGTGGTGCCATCTCGGCTCACTGCAAGCTCTGCCTCCCGGGTTCACACCATTCGCCTGCCTCAGCCTCCCAAGTAGCTGAGACTACAGGCGCCCACCACCACTCCCGGCTAATTTTTTGTGTATTTTTAGTAGAGACGGGGTTTCATCATGTTAGCCAGGATGGTCTCAATCTCCTGACCTCGTGATCCGCCCGCCTCGGCCTCCCAAAGTGCTGGGATTACAGTCGTGAGCCACCGCGCCCGGCCTACTGTCTCTAATTTTTATTGGTATGCACACCTCTTATGTTCCCTTTGCACCTCAGCTTCCCATGTTCACTCTCCACTATATGATGGGCTCCTTGATGGCAGGGCAACCTTGTCTCCATCAACATATCATCCACAGGGCTGTGCACAGTACCTGGCATCTAGTGGACCCTCAATATATGTTTATTAGATGAGAAGCCTTCACCCTGTATCATGACAGTATATATTCCTATGGTTTCACCAAAGCCCACAATGACTCAGCAAAGGTGTTGGTGTTGTTTCAGCAAAGTCCCTTTGGAGGGCTCCAGATGACCTGTAAGAAGTGGATCATCAGATCACACAGGAGCAAAACTGGTAAAGTAATTAAGGGGTAGTTATTTTTTCCCTGCTGACAGGAAAAAAAAAAAAAGTAGTTCTTTTGATCACCAACCTCTAACCTTCTACTCAAACCCTTTAGTTTCATCCCACTCAGTATTCTCAAACACTCTCAAAAACTTCCCTTAAATAAAACTGTATTTGTCCTAAATCTCCAAAATTGGAGATGTTCAAAGTAAAAGGCTAGCTAATTATTTTTTTCTTTTTTGAGATGGAGTTTCACTCTTGTTGCCCAGGCTGGAGTGCAATGGCGCCATCTCGGCTAACTGCAACCTCCACCTCCTGGGTTCAAGTGATTCTCCTACCTCAGCCTCCTGAGTAGCTGGGATTACAGCCATGTGCCACCACGCCCGGCTAATTTTTTGTATTTTTAGTAGAGATGGGGTTTCTCCATGTTGGTCAGGCTGGTCTTGAACTCCCGACCCCAGGTGATCCACCCGCCTCGGCCTCCCAAAGTGCTGGGATTACAGGCATGTGCCGCTGTGTCCGGCCAAGGCTAGCTAATTTTAAAATTCCTTTTTTTTTTCTTTTGAGACAAGGTCTCCCTCTGTTGCCCAGACTGGAATGCAGTGGCATGAACAATAGCTCACTGCAGCCTCGATCTCCTGGGTTCAAGTGATCCTCTTGCTACAGCCTCCCAAGTAGCTAGGACTACAGGCCCATGCCACCATGCCTGACTAATTTTTTTAATTTTTAGTAGAGACAAGGTCTCGCTATGCTGCCCAGGCTGGTCTTGAGGTCCTGGGCTCCAGTGATACACCTATCTCAGCCTCCCAAAGTGCTGGGATTATGGATGTGAGCCACCACACCCAGCCTCTTTTCTTTTTAAATTTATTTTTATTTTTAAATTAAATTAATTTATTTTAGACAGGGTCTCACACTGTGTCACTGGAGTGCAGTGGCACAGTCACGGCTCACTGCAATTTTGACCTCCCTGGGCTCAGGTGATCCTCCCACCTCAGCCTCCCAAGTAGCTGGGACCATAGGCATGTGCCACCATGCCCGGCTAATTTTTTGGGGGGTATTTTTTGTAGAGATGGGTTTCTCCATGTTGCCTAGGCTGGTCTCAAACTCCTGGGCTCAGGTAATCTACCTGCCTCAGCCTCCCAAAGTGTTGGTACTACAGGTGTGAGCCACTGTACCTAGCCTTTTCTTTTTTTTTTAGAGACAGGATGTCGCTCTGTTACCCAGGCTAGAGTGTAGTGGTGCAATCATAACTCACTGCAGCCTTGAACTCCTGTGCTTACCCAATCCTCTTACCTCAATCTCCCAAGTAGCTAGAATTACAGGCACATGTCACCATGCCCAGCTAATTTTTAAATATTTTATAGAGATGGGGTCTTGCTACGTTGCTCAGGCTGGTCTTGAACTCCTGGCCTCAAGTGATCTTCCCACCTCGGCCTCCCCAAATGCTGGGATTATAGGCATGAGCCGCTGTGCCTGGCCTAATTTTGTAATGTTTTAATGTCTCTCATCATAAATAATTTTTTTTTTTTTTGAGACAGAGTCTCGCTCTGTTGCCTAGGTTGGAGTACAGTGGTGCAATTTTGGCTCACTGCAACCGCCACTTCCCGGGTTCAAGTGATTCTCCTGCCTCAGCCTCCTGAGTAGCTGGGATTATAGGCATGCACCATCATACCCAGATCATTTTTTGTATTTTTAGTAGAGATGGGGTTTCGCCATGTTGCCCAGGCTGGTCTCAAACTCTGGGCCTCAAGCGATCTGCCCACCTCGGCCTCCCAAAGGGCTGGGATTACAGGCGTGAGCCACCATGCCTGGCCCCATAAATAAATTTTAAAAAAGGCTTTCTAGAAAAACACTGCATACACACACAAAAAGATTCTAAAAATGTGAATTTTAGGAGTAGTGAAAGAGATATTTTTGGAAAGATTGGATTTTTGCTGATTCTCTAAAAATAGCTGTTAGCTATTCCATCTACAACAAAACTCATTCCTGATGAGACCATAAATGAATATTTTTACTTTTGAATTAATAAAATAAATTATATTTGGTAATTTGAGGAAGGCATATATGTTAAGGAAGTAAATTCTGGTATATATACCCTGACAACAGCATCTGGCTGTAGTTCTGTGGAAAAATTTCAGAGTGTTTCTGGGATGGGTAATAATTCCTTTCACCCGTTCAGCTATTGCTGGTGGTTTTTCCTTAGTCGTAATACTCCATGTTATACAGATGAGAAGACAGTAGTACTTCTGAAGCAATGATTTCCAAACTTTTGGATTTCAGTGACCGAAACAATAACAAAAATCTTGATCAACCTCAGATTGTTGGTTTTTTTTTCTAGTGTTTTTTTGAGGTTGTCATTTTCTAAGATTTCCAAATAAGGCTTGATATTAAGTAAACCATTTATGATCATAATCCTTTTGTGAAAGAAATGGCATTTTAACACCAAAGGATTAGGAAGGTTGTAATTTTAGAATAAAAGAGAGTCCTTTAAATTAAATCTATTTAGCTCTAAGAAATGCTCTGTGAACTGTTCTATTTTTCTTCTTTTGTTGAGGACCCCTCATGGACTAATACTGATTCCTCAGTTACAAGGTCTATTGTTTTGGGCTATTTACCTCAAGCTAAGAATGAGCTCTGCAGTTTAGTCCAGGGTATCATACACAAATTATCATATTATATGTTGCCTTAACTTGAAAAGGGTGGTATGCCACTGGTGTAGAGCAGAGGCTCTTAATGTGTGCTCCCTGGAGAGCAGCATCAGTGTCATCTGGGAACCTATTAGAAAGGCAAATTCTCAAGCCCATCCCAGGCTTACTAAAATCAGAAACTCTACGGGTAGTGTCCAGCAGTCTGTTATCATAAGCTTTCTAGGTGATCCTGAGGAGAACACCAGTTTGCAAACACTACTGTAAGGAACAGAGGTCTGGACCTGAGAGTTGAAAAGCCTATGTTCAGTTTCTATCTTTCACTAACTACAACCTTTTTCTTTTTTTTTTTTGAGATGGAGTTTTGCTCTTGTTGCCCAGGCTGCAATGCAGTGGCACAATCTCAGCTCACTGCAACGTCTGCTTCCCACGTGCAAGCAATTCTCCTGCTTCAGCCTCCCGAGTAGCTGGGATTACAGGTGCCTGCCACCATGCCCGGCTAATTTTTTGTATTTTTAGTAGAGATGGCGTTTCACCATGTTGGCCAGGCTGGTCTTGAACTCCTGACCTCAGGTGATCCACCCGCCTCTGCCTCCCAAAGTGCTGGGATTACAGGCATGAGCCACCGCGCCCGGCCTACAACCTTGAATGAGTCACAATGTCTTCATGTTCTAATTGCCCTACCTATGGAAAAGATAAAATTGGTTTCCTGCAGCACAAGGTAGTTTTGAAAATAAGTATGTGAAAGCTCCCCAAGTTCCTCACAGGTAAGTCAACATGACACTATCCATCCAAAGTGGTGGTAATAACAACTTCATCCTGTTTTCATCAAGCTACTCCAAACTGTCATACTCATAAAATATTCTAAGCCTGTTTTTCAAGGTTTGAATCACTCCACCCAACATGGTGATATTAAATATTTAATGAGTATAGTTTTTATTCATTCATTCAATCGTGAACAAGAACTTTAAGCAATACTAAGCCTAGTATCATTTTTCCTGAAAAAACTATATTTTTATTAGCTTTGAAGCACTCATTAGCTTTCCTCTCCCTTTCTTGAAAATTCTTCTAAGAAATTGTGCATTTATATAAAGAAAGTAGACTTAAATAGAACTTTGGGTAAATGCAAAAAATTTACTAAACCCATACAAATTTTACTGATTATGTTCCCTGCTTTCTCTACCATCACTTATTTTAACATAAGAATAGCATTCTTAATTCTCCCAAGACAAAACATGATTTTATCAGAACAATTTAAGTAATAGCTTCTGCAGTTCCCTATGAAGATAACTATGCCAGACACTGAATCCCAAATTCCACTGGCATCTACAGAATCATCCTTTTATCTACTAGACTCATTTATGCTTATGGAAGGCATAGGTAGTTTTAAGTAGATTTAAAAATTTTCATTTGAAAAGTTTGCCTTGCCCCTTGTGAGCTGAGGCATTATTCTAATTTTTCAGCAAGTGCCACAGATAATTCCATGCAGGTGGAATCTGTTATGGTTTTCACATATCCAGTCCAATTACACACACACACACACACACACACACACACACACACACACAAATATGTATAGTGTTTTGGAATCATTGTTTTAGAAAAATAGATTAAATATTAGATTAAAAAATAGGTTAAAACCCCCCAAACTTAAATCTAATCTTAGTGATGTTTACATTTATGGCCATCTGCCTCAGTTTCATGACTTTGTTTGTTTGTTTTTGTTTTTTTGAGACGGAGTCTCTCTCTGTCGCCTAGGCTGGAGTGCAGTGGCACAATCTTGGCTCACTGCAACCTCCGCCTCCCGGGTTCAAGCAATTCTCTTGCCTCAGCCTCCCAAGTAGCTGGGACTACAGGCACGTGCCACCACGCCCGGCTAATTTTTTGTATTTTTAGTAGAGACGGGGTTTCACCATGTTGCCAGGATGGTCTCAATCTCCTGACCTTGTGATCCACCCACCTCGGCCTCCCAAAGTGCTGGGATTACAGGCGTGAGCCACCGCACCCGGCCTATTTTTTCTTAACCTAAGACTTTTCTCCATATTGAGGTCATTCAAAGGGACAAGATATGGAAAATTCTCACAGACCAAATCAATGTTGTACCAGTTATCAAATAAAATAACCATCCAACATCAAACCAAACCCAAAACACTGGAAGCCTAAAGACTTACTTACCAATGACAGGGTTGCTATTTCTGTGAGCTGGTTTAGGGGGAGGGATAGGGGGCTGCTTGGCAGGGACCATATGAGTGAGGCTTGGGGTAGCAGTAGTGTTAGTGCTGGCAGGAGTAGCAGGCAGAGTCCTGGGTGCTGGGGAAGGGGTGACAGAGAGATTAACAGTCTTTGCGAGGCTTGTGGCAGCAGTGGTGGCAGCGGGTGCTGTGGTGATGGAGGTGGAGATGATGAACCTTGCCGTGCCGCCAGAGGAAGTGGCATCCTTTGCTTGCCCTTCACTTGCTTCATGAGAAGAGGACACGGGTCTTTTGGGAGGAAGTAAAGGTGGTTTGGGTACATTCTCAGGAACAGACTCTGCTTCAGAATTAGGCTGGCTTCCAGTTGAGCCTGTGTAATAACATGTATGGTATAAAAAGGGAAGAGAGAGTAACAAGAGAGACTGAAAAAGCTAACACATCTATGAATTTATGGCCAATTTCACCAATTAATTTATAGATTAGCTTATAGGTTACCGTTCTCAATGCCTCCCAACCTCCCCATACTTAAGAAATGTCAGTAAGAAAGGCTCACTGAGAGATGCTCATTGTGGTAGTGATTCTTCACACAAGGGCCAGGCTACTGGAGGAGAGCCACAACAAAATTCCTTGGGTGAAAGAAGTGGAATGCGTAGCTGGAAAAAATCCTATAGGTATCTGATACTTAACATCCTCTTCCCTTCTTGAGGATCACAAATTTAGGTATTTTGTGAATAAAAGCAGGGTGGGGGAGGAAATTCCCCTTGAAGTTGCTAGTTAAGGTATTGTTAAAGGAGAATGTAATTCTCTCTAGATTTCACTTTTCCCTGTTCTCTTGCAAACCCCTTATGTAAGGAGAATAACCGGCCCGTGGCTCTTAAACTCAAAAATCCAGAGTTTCTTACCTAGTCGTTTCTTTAGGTCCTCTTCTGGAATAGCTTTCCTAAGACTTGCTAATCTTACTGGCTCTTCCTCTACTTGGACTGGACTAGATGATCTGGCATTCCCTATGGGGGTGGTATGGCCATTCTTTAACATGGCATGGCTTGGCTTTCCTGGATCCTCACCACCTGCAAGGTGAAAGAAGAGTACAAAGTGATGAAGTTGTCACGAATAGATAGAAAGAAGAGTTAGTAATTTCTTTTTTTCTTTCTCTCTCTTTTTTAAATTGAGACAGGGTCTCACTATGTTGCCCAGGCTGGTCTTGAACTCCTGGGCTCAAGCAATCAGCCCGCCTTGGTCTCCCAAAGTGCTAGGATAAATGGCATGAACCACTGCGCCTGGCCAGAGTTGGTGATTTGAGACAGGGTCTCACAGACCAGGCTGGAGTGCAGTGGCATGATCTTGGCTCACTGCAGCCTCTGCCTCCCGGGTTCACGCCATTCTCCTGCCTCAGCCTCCCAAGTATCTGGGACTAGACGCCTGCCACCACGCCCGACTAATTTTTTGTATTTTTTAGTGGAGACGGGGTTTCACCGTGTTAGCCAAGATGGTCTTGATCTCCTGACCTCGTGATCTGCCCGCCTCAGCCTCCCAAAGTGCTGGGATTACAGGCGTGAGCCACCGTGCCTGGCCCAGGGTTGGTGATTTCTAACCTTTCTTATCTTCTTTCCCTCGTCTTCCTGTTTTAGTTTATTATTGAGATCTAGATTATCTGGATGCTTAAACAGAAACAAGTAATTTCTTTTTCCAATACATGTTTGATAGCCTATTATGTGCCAAGTACGTTGTTATATGAATAAGACAAATAAAAGGCGGGTGCAGTGTCTCACACCTGTAATCTCAGCATTTTGGGAGGCTGAGGCAGGTGGATCACCTGAGGTCAAGAGTTCGAGACCAGCCTGGCTAACATGGTAAAACCTTGTCTCTAGTAAAAATACAAAAATTAGCCAGGCATGATGGCAAGCGCCTGTAATCCCAGCTATTCAGGAGGCTGAGGCAGGAGAATCAACTGAACCCAGGAGGCAGAGGTTGCAGTAAGCCAAGATTGTGTCATTGCACTCCAGCCTGGGCAGCAGAGCAAAACTTCCATCTCAAAGAAAAAAAAAGACAAATGAATAGGGCAAACTTATTATATATAAGTAACTACAATGTTAAATGTCAAGAGCTCTAATTAGTGAAGTACTGTGGTAGGAATGAAGAAGAAATCATTTTCCTGGAGTGAGAACAGAGTTAGGAAGGCATCACAGAAAGTATCTGAGCTGGAGTTGAGATGGTCTTGCTATGTTACCAGAATGGGCCTTGAACTCCTGGGCTCAAGCAGTCCTCCTCTCTCAGACTCCCTAGTAGATGGGACTATGGCACACACCACCATGCCTTGCTTTGAACTGGATCTTGAAGGAGTAGGAGCCTACCACACTGAATAAAGACAGTCTGTTTGGAAGAAGGACAGCATGTATAAAGGTGTGAAGTTATTCAACATGTTTGGGGCACTGGCAACTAGTTTGGTCTGGCAGGAGAATAGATTCACATAAGAAATGGTTACGGGGGGCCGGGTGTAGTGGCTCACGCTTGTAATCCCAACACTCTGGGAGGCCGAGGCGGGTGGATCATCTGAGGTCAGGAGTTTGAGACCAGCCTGGCCAACATGGTGAAACCCCGTCTCTACTAAAAATACAAAAATTATTCGGGTGTGGTGGCAGGTGCCTGTAATCCCAGCTACTCGGGAGGCTGAGGCAACAGACTCCATCTCAAAAAAAAAAAAAAAAAGAAATGGTTATGGGCTGGGCACAGTGGTGCTCGTGCCTGTAATCCCAACAATTTGGGAGGCTGAGGCGGGAGGATCATTGAGCCCAAGAGTTTGAGATCAGCCTGCGAAACATAGTAAGACCCTGTCTCTACAAAAAAGTAAAAAAACTAGCTGGGTGTGGTGGCACATGCCTAGTCCCAGCTACCTGGGAGGCTGAGGTGGGAGGACTGTTTGAACCCAGGAGATCAAGGGTACAGTAAGCCATGATCAGACCACCGTGCTCTAGCCTGGGTGACACAGTGAAATCCAACATCATTCTTCATGAAGTTCCAATAAGAGGTGGAGTGTGGGCTCAAAGTAATGAAGATTATAAGGCAAGTGAAAAGGTACTTCTAAAGCTAAAGTAATCTGACAACTACTTTTTATTTTTAAAACAGGGTGGGGGTAAGATGACAACAACTATACAAAAATATTAAGTTACTGCCCATGTTTAACAAAAACAAGATTTTCTAGAATACTGAAGCAATGATTTCAAAGTCAACAAAGGCTGCTCTTTGTGAAAACAACATAATAAAAGTTTAAGACAGTGTTAATTAGTTTCTATTCAGCACACACTAGTGAAATACATGCAAAAGTGATCAGTTATCTCAAGTTACTTAATCAGGGATGTCTACTTTGCAGTATAATTTCTTATATTAAATATAGAGGGTTCTGCAATGTTAATGAAGTGGAGTAGTACTATGGGGCTTTAACATCACTGAATGTTCTCCTTAAACCCAGAAAATCAATTAAAATCAATTAAATATTTTACAGTACAGTCAAGTTAGCACTATAATCAAGCCAAAAGCCACCTTTTTTTAAAAAAACAGGGTCTCACTCTGTCGCCCGGGCTGGAGTGCAGTGGTGCAATTAATACTTACTGCAGCCTTCAATCTTCTGGGCTCAAGCCATCCTCCATCTTTTGGGCTCAAGTAGCTAGGACTACAGGCCTGCACTACCATACCTGGCTAATTAAAAAAATTTTTTATAGAGATGAGGTCTCACTATGTTGCTCAGGCTGGTCTGGAACTACTGAGTTCAAGGGATCCTCCCACACTGGCCTCCCAAAGTGCTGGGATTACAGCATGAGCCACCGCGCCAGGCCAGCCAAAAGCCCCCTTTAAGTATGAAGAGGACTTCAAGGTTCAAACACTACTTTTGGCCTAAAATGCAGATCTATAAGCCAGCATGAGGCCCATCCCTGTTTTTAGATACAGAATAAAGCTTAGGTCATTTATCTGGTTGGCAGAATGGCATCTTGTCCAATGGCTGCAACTTGTTTATTAATTGGGCCTGTGAACTTGTAGGCTAAAAACAACTTGGATTAGGAGCTAATAGAAAGTATAGGGCAAAAGATCCTCAGGCGTGGTGGCTCAAGCCTATAATCCCAGAACTTTGGAAGGCCGAGGCAGGTGGATCACTTGAGCTCAGGAGTTTGAGACCAGCCTGGCCAACACGGTGAAACCCTGTCTCTATTAAAAATACAAAAATTAGCTGGGTGTGGTGATGCATGCCTATAATTCCAGCTACTCGGGAGACTGAGGAAGGAGAATTGCTTGAACCCAGGAGGCAGAGGTTGCCATGAGTGTAGGGCAAAAGAGACTGAAGGTGAAAAACAAGAAATGAGTAATGTATGTGGTTTATGATAAGTGAGCAAGAAAGGTGAAAAGAAAGGCCATGGAAAGTGGAACAGCTGTATCAAAAAAGCAAGGGCCAGGCCAGGCATGGTGGCTCATGCCTGTAATCCCAGCACTTTGGGAGGCTGAGGTGGCTGGATCACTTGAGGTCAGGAGTTCGAGACCAGCCTGGCCAACATGGTGAAACCCCAACTCTACTAAAAATACAAAAATTAGCCAGGTGTGGTGGCGGATGCCTGTAATCACAGCTCCTCGGGAGGCTGAGGCTGGAAAATTGCTTGAACCCAGCAGATGGAGGTTGCAGTGAGCCGAGATCACACCACTGCACTCCAGCCTGGGCGAGAGAGTGAGACTCTGTCTCAAAAAAGAAAGCAAAGCAAGGGCCAAAGAGGTGCTACAGTGAAACCATTATAGTAGTACGTAACTACCTAAATACTGAGAAGATTTTGTGTCCTAATGTAAAAAAACAAATAGAGTTATATAAAACAAAAGTTATATATGCTCATAACTAGTCACATACAAAAAAAAAAGAAAGAAAGAAAGAAAGAAAACATCGCATAGCGCCTGGGCACAGCAGCTCACGCCAGTAATCCCAGCACTTTGGGAGGCTGAGGCAGGAAGACTGCTTGTGCTGTCCATGAGTTTGAGACTAGCCTGGGCAACATAGGGAGACCCTGTCTCAATTAAAAAACAAAAAAAAAAGCCCACCCATGTTCCCACCTCAACTTCAGAGGTAACCAATTGTAATAATATTTCAAATTGCTCCTTCAAGCTTGTTGTCTCTGGTTAGTTTTTATACAGTTGAGATAATAAATCTTCAATACATACAATTTAATTTTTTGAATAGGCAATATATTCGCATGGTTTAAAGCCCAAAAAGCATACAGTAATACTCCATCTATTTGGTTCCTTTCCCCTATTCTTCAAAGGATATGATTTTTAAAATTTTTTTGAGAAGGAGTCTTGCTCTGTTGCCCAGGCTGGAGTGCAGTGGTGCCATCTCAGCTCACTGCAACCTCTGCCTCCTGAGTTCAAGTGATTCTCCTGCCTCAGCCTCCCAAGTAGCTGGTACTACAGGTGCCTGCTACTACGCCCTCCTAATTTTTTGTATTTTTAGTAGAGATGGAGTTTCACCATTTTGGCCAGGCTGGTCTCAAACTCCTGACCTTAAGTGTTCTGCCCGTCTCGGCCTCCTAAAATACTGGGATTACAGGCGTGAGCCACCATGCCTGGCCAGTATATAATATGGCTTTCAGATTTTGCCTCATGCAACATAACTCAGATGAAGAGAAATGAGATGCAACCAATGTACTATACTTTCACATTTACAATAACTTGCTTCATAGAGTCACACACTGAAGAAAGTCTTGACATTATTAAACAAACAATGACTGGTGGACTGGTGCAGTGACATGGGCATGGGGACAAATGTGTTAAAAAAAAAAAATGAGCTGGGCGCAGTGGCTCAAGCCTGTAATCCCAGCACTTTGGGAGGCCGAGGTGGGCAGAACACCTGAGGTCAGGAGTTCGAGACCAGCCTGGCCAACTTGGTGAAACCTCATCTCTACTAAAAATGCAAAAATTAGCCAGGCACAGTGGCTCACACCTGTAATCCCAGAACTTTGGGAGGCCAAGGCGGGCGGATCACCTGAGGTTAGAAGTTCAAGACCAGCCTGACCAACATGGTGAAACCCCATCTCTACTAAAAAGTCAAAAGTTAGCTGGGGGTGGTGACAGGTGCCTGTAATCCCAGCTACTTGGGAGGCTGAGGCACAAGAATTGCTTGAACCCAGGAGGCAGAGGTTGCAGTGAGCCAAGGTTGCGCCATTGCACTCCAGCCTGGGCAACAGAGCAAGACTCTGTCTCAAGGGGGGAAAAAAAGACACGCAATATTGTAGCTGGCACAAAGTTGAGGATGTACACAGAGGAAAGGAATGTTTGCCCCAAGGAAGGAAGGGTGAACTTTTTTTTTTTTAAAGGCCACCCTCCAACCCAAAAATAGCAATACAAAAGAAAGAAAGAAAATTCAAATATCTCGTCAGACCCAATCAAAGACCAAGTGCACAGAGACAGGCATATACTATTTATTTGTAAACTCACCTTGCTCAGGGTCTTCCAACAGAACCCCTCTTTTAACCAGCTCTTCTCTTGGCTTTCGCATAGATATTTTCCGTTCTAAAACTAACATTAAATTGGAAAATGGCACTCAGAAATGTGACAGTTGAAAGTCAACCTTACACTTAGCATTCTAATTCTACAGGTAAAAGAATAAAGTAGTGTAAGTTTATATTCTCAGGAAAGAAAATAACTAGCAGACTAACTTCAAATTAAAACTCTTAAATTTCTTTTATAACCTGTGCTGTCAGGAAAGCATCACTTCCAAAAAACTAGCCTTACATAATTGTAACTTAAGAGAAAATTTCATTAGTAAGTTATTTATGGATGAACTTTGTGTGGATGGGCAGAGTAGAAAATAAGCATTTTATTTATGTATGTATTAACTCATTCAGTCATTTTCTTCACCAAGTTCTGATGGAAAGAAGCATCTTAGATTTGCGACAGTTCAGGAACTCCATTCACCACTCAATAGATACTTATATCCCATCAAAATACAAACCTGGGAATGAGGGTATACAATATTAGGTTTAGTAAATGACCATTTTGATGTTTAATTCTAAAAGATTAAACTCTGGCCAGCCACAGTGGCTCATGCTTGTAATCCCAGCACTTTGGGAGGCTGAGGTGGGAGGATCGCTTGAGCCCAGGAGTTCAAGACTAGCCTGGGAAACATAAGGAGACCCCGTCTCTACAAAGAATTTAAAAATTAACTGGGCACAGTAGCTCATGCTTGTACTTCCAGATACTAGGGAGGCTGAGGCAGGAGGATTGCATGAGCCCAGGAGGTTGAATCTGCAGTGAGCTGTGATTGCGCCACTGTACCCTAGCCTGGGCAACAGAGGGAGATCCTGTCTCACCAAAAAAAAAAAAAAAAAAAAAAAGAAAAGAAAAAGGAAAGAATAAAAGATTAAACACCCTCTTCAAATAGAGGACTACAGAAACTTGGGAAGATAAGGAAAAATTAAATACATCTAACATAGAGAATTCTAACTCAGAACACACATTTAACCCTTAATATCTCACCTTCTGAAGTCTCTTTAAATTTATCACTACTTTTTTTTTTCCTCCATTTCCAGGGCTTGAAGATCTTGCCAAAGCCTGAGAACTTGCTCTTCCTTTTGGTAGGAGGTGTTGTGTCTCCTGCTTCCACACTGTCCATGACCATGCCTGGCTCTGTAGTGGGCTGGTCTGCTTCCTCTGTTACATGGAAAGAAGAGAGGGAAGGAAGCAAATGTATTATTTCAGCATAATCTCTAAAATGTCCCTTCCCCTCTCTTCCTGTGGTAGTTGGAAAGGATCGGAGCAACGATAAACAATCATGCAGACAGGGAGACTCCTGGGCATCACATGGACACCAAACATCAAAATCCATTAACAGATAAACTACTAAGGAGAAAAAGGAACCAAACCAAGCTGACATCATTTTAGGACAAAATCTGGTGAAATGATCAGAGCTGGCTCAAAATCTTTTAAAGGCACATGTATACAAAATGTGGATATCTTACCAAATGCATGAGATCTTGCCTTACTGAGGCAGGGAATTCCTGCCTCATTAGTGAGTGACTCATTTTCTCTATTAAACATCGCCCTTTCCCTGCCCTTTTCAGGATATAAATAGTTCAGGGAGAGGTAACACATTGTTAGCACCTTACTTATATCTGCTCATCAAATTATTTTCTCCCTTCACAAAAGGACCCTAGGTATTGGAAAGTGCTCAGGGTTGCGGGGCAGAAGCATTAGAAAGCGGGTACATTAAATTGGAGGGAAATGTTTTCAGAAAGTAGAGGTGAGATTCCAATTTGTTTACCATAGTAGTGCCTTAGAGACAATCATAGGCTGGGCACAGTGGCTCATTTCTGTAATCCCAGCACTGTGGGAGGCTGAGGCAGGCAGATCGCTTAAGCTCAGGAGCTTGAGATCAACCAGGGCATTAAGGTGAAACCCTGTCTCTACAAAGAATACAAAAACAAAAATTAGCTGGGCATGGTGGTGTGCACCTGTAGTCCCAACTACTCAGGAGGCTGAGTTGGGAAGATGGCTTGAGCCTGGGAGGTCAATGCTGCAGGTGGCTGTGATTAAGACACTGCACTCCAGCCTGGGCAACAGAGTGAGAGCCTGTCTCAAACACACACACACACACACACACACCCCATAATATTAAGGATTTGACATAAAACATAACTGACATGATACATGTGCAGAATTGAAATAAAAGGCCATGAACCCCTCATAATGACCACGCATGCAGGGTTTAGTTAGTTAGCTTTAATGGCAGAGAAAGGAGAGCCAAGGCGGGGCCAAGAATTTAAAGAAAGGAAAAAAAAAAAAAAAAAAAAACTAGCAGGAAGGCAACCAAAAAAAAGCAGGAAGGTACACAATGCAGCTTTGCACTCCACCTACTGTTCCAAGGTTCTCTGGAGAAGTCTAGAGAGGAAGAAAAAAAGAGTCATGTGGAAAAACCATCCTGAAATTAAAGTGGAGCCTCTACTTTGTAGAAATACATCAAGGAACAGCATATGATAAGCTAACATGTTGACTGTAAACAATTTCACATCTGAAGCAAGTAACACTTTTGGAGGAGGGTAAAAAGGTCATAATAGTCACTAAAAAATCTTTTTTTAAAAAAATTTATTATTATTATTATTATTTTAGAAACAGGGTCTCACTCTGTTGCCCAGGATGAAGTGCAGTAGTGTAATCACAGCTCACTGCAGCCTCAAATTCCCGATCTCAAATGATCCTCCTGCCTCAGCCTCCTGAGTAGCCAGGACTATAAGCATGTACCATCACTCCTGGCTAATTACAAAAACAATTTTCTTTTGTAGAGATAGGGTCTCACCAAATTGCTCAGGGTGGTCTCAAATGCCTGGTCTCAAGAGATCCTCCCTGCTTGGCCTCCCAAAAGCACTGGGATTAAAGGTGTGTACCACCACACCTGGCCTCTCTCTCTTTTAAAACTAGGTATTTTCAAAAGAGAAAATATACAACCAACAGCATTAAATTTTTAAAAGAAACAACTGCCAAATTCAATCTTTTTTTCATTTGATTGATGGAGGTTTAGGGAAGTTTTTCAATAAAGGTTAGATTTATATAATCGTAATTATCACAGTAAATGCAATGATGACTACTGATGCATTAGTTTGCTATGCCCAGAAGACTTAGGCAAAATAGCATCCTCATTACTGAAGTGCAAAAGATGGAAATGACAAGAGGACAGTGACTCTTCCTAGTTGCATGACTTATACAAGGACATTCTGGGTCTCAATTACTTTAACACTTTATATGAAATACACTAGAATCTGATTATCTATCTATCTATCTATCTGTCTGTCTCTCTATCTATTTATCAAGTTATTATAGAGACAGGGTTTCGTTCTGTTGCCCAGCATGGAGTGCAGTGGCACAATCACAGCTCACTGAGCCTTCAACTCCAGGACTCAAGCAATCCTCTGCCTCAGCCTCCTGAGTAGCTGAGATTACAGGCAAATAGTTGAAATTATGAGAATGTCTCAGATTACAGACACTGGCTATGGCATCTGGCTTCTCTTCTTTTTTAGGTAAAGAAAGACCAGCCTGGGGAACATGAAGAAACCCTGTCTCTTAAAAAAAAAAAAAAATTAGTTGGGCATGGTGCCATGTGCCTAGTCCCAGCTACTTGCGAGGCTGAGGTGGGAAGATCGCTTGAGCTCAGCAGGTCCAGGCTGCAATGAGCTGTGATCGTGCCACTGCACTCCAGCCTGGGTGACAGAGCCATACTGATATAGTTTAGATATGTGTCCCGCTCAAATCTCAGGTTGAATTGTAATCTTCAGTACTGGAAGTGGGGCCTGGTTGGAGGTGACTGGGTCATGGGGGTGGATTTCTCATGAATAGTTTAGCACCATCCATATGGTGCTGCCTTAGCAATAGTGAGTTCGTTCTTGTGAGATCTGGTCGTTTAAAAGTATGTGGCGTCTCCCTCTTTGCTCTCTTGTTCCTGCTCTGGTCACGTGACATGCTTATTCCTGGTTGGTTTTCTGTCATGATTCATGATTGTAAGTTTCCTGAGACCTCCCCAGAAGCAGGGCGGTTGCAAGCATTATGTTTCCTGTACAGCCTACAGAACCACGAGTCAAATAAAGCTCTTTTCTTTATAAATTATCCAGTCCCAGGGTTCTCTTTATAGCAATGCAAGAATGGCTTAATACAGGGACCTTGTCTCAAAAAAAAAAAATAGTTGATACATGAGCAAAATATGTATAAAAAAAAATAAAGCCACTGAATACAAAAAACAAACAGAGCAACATTTTCTTTGCTTCTCATGCAAATGTGCTTGATTTTCACTTTTACAAAACTTTTAGAGGCAGATGTCCTTCTTTCCTCTTACCTCCTGTGTTGGGGTAGAGCCACACCTGGCCCTGACTCAGTTATCTCAAATTCACACATACATATTCATATCCTCATATTCTCCCTCCTTCCTTCCCCTCTTTTTCCTACTCTCCAGGACAAACAGTACATTATTTCCAGACTCCGAAATCTGTCCAAATACTTGGAATCAGCCCAATTGCCTTTTCAAAATACAGAATCTCCAGGAGGTAGGACTTTCAGAATCTGTTTTAAAAAATCTCTCCAGGTCAGCCTAGGGTCCTAAGGTCAGTCAGGTGTGTTAAACCCAATACCAGATTATTATCTGGAAACCTCATGGAGGTTAAGAGACAGAGGCAGACATTCTCTGGCTATAGGCTGCTTCTTTGTTGAAGAAAAATGAACTAGGGGCCAGGCATGGTGACTCATGCCTGTAATCCCAGCACTTTGGGAGGCCGAGGCAGGCAGACCACCTGAGATCAGGAGTTTGAGACCAGCCTAGCCAACATGGTGAAACCTCGTCTCTACTAAAAATATAAAAATTAGCTGGGTGTGGTGGTACATGCCTATAATCCCAGCTACTCGGGAGGCTGAGGCAGGAGAATCTTGAACTTGGGAGGCGGAGGTTGCAGTGAGCCAAGATCACATCACTGCACTCCAGCCTGGGTGAAAGCAAAACTCCGTCTCAAAAAAAAAAAAAAAAAAAAGAAAAGAAAAAGAAAAAGAAAAATGAGGCCAGATGCGGTGGCTCATGCCTGTAATCCCAACACTTTGGGAGGCCGAGACAGGTGGATCACTTGAGGGCAGGAGGTTGAGACCAGCCTGGCCAACATGAGGAAACCCTGTCTCTATTAAAAATACAAAAAAAAAAAAAAAAATTAGCTGAGTATGGTGGCAGGCACCTATAATCCCAGCTACTTGGGAGGCTGAGGCAGGAGAATGGCTTGAACCCAGGAGGTGGAGGTTACAGTGAGCTGAGCTGGTCTCAAACTGCTGGGTTCAAGTGGTCCTTCCACCTCAGTCTCCCAACGTGGTAGGATAATTGGAGTGTTTAGGCCATTTATATTTAATGCTTTTCCTATATATCTCAAATATGGTCCAAGTTACAAATAAACAACAGAAGCTTACAGTTGTTTCTTTCCAAATTTATAATACATTATCTCCAATTATGTGTAATTGTAAAGTGTATTGTGCAATTGTTGGGTATGGTGTTCTAAATATGCCAATTAGGTCAAGGTGGTTAATCATATACAAATCATTAAGATCCCTTCTGATTTGTTGTCTGCTTGCTCTATCAGTAACTGAGAGAGGTATGTTAACATCTCTAATTATGAAAGTGATGGCCGGGCGCGGCGGCTCACACCTGTAATCCCAGCACTTTGGGAGGCCGAGGTGGGCGGATCACGAGGTCAGGAGATCGAGACCATGGTGAAACCCCATCTCTACTAAAAATACAAAAAATTAGCCGGGCGCAGTGGCGGGCTCCTATAGTCCCAGCTACTAGGGAGGCTGAGGCAGGAGAATGGCGTGAACCCGGGAGGCGGAGCTTGCAGAGAGCCGAGATCACGCCACTGTACTCCAGCCTGGGCGACAGAGCAAGACTCCGTCTCAAAAAAAAAAAAAAAAAAAAAAAGACAAAGTGATTTCTCTCTTAGTTCTATTAATTTTTGCTTTATATACTTTGAAGCTGTTATGAGGTATATACAAATTTAGAGTTATTATATCTTCCTTTTGAATGGACTCTTATCTTTGTGGGTTCAATCAATCCTCTGGCCTCAGTCTCCAGAGCAGCTGGGATTAAAAGCGTGTGCCACTACACCTGGCTAATTAAAAAAAATTTTTTTTTAATAGAGACAAGGTCTTGCTATCTTGCCCAGGCTGGTCTCAAACCCCTGAGCTCAAGGTATCCTCCCACCTTGGCCTTCCAAAGTGCTGAGATTATGGGTGTGTGCCACCGTGCCTGGCCGTGTTCCATGTATTCTTTTCCTGCCTGAATTACATCCAGGGTCCTCTTCTTTTGGTCCTGATCCAGTAGCAACTTTTATGCTTTGTCCACAGCTTCAAAAGCCTTTTGTGCTCTGTCAGCATCATGATTTTTGTCAGGACGCACCAATGTGGATAACTGCTGAAACCTCTTTTTTTAATTTCTTCATCTGTAACTTCAGGATCTAACTGAAGAACCTCAAATGGGTTCAAATTGAAGTAAGAGGAACTAGGACGGGTCCGTCTTTCAATCTGATTTTTGGATGTTAGAACCGAGTCTCTCTTCTCTATTTGTTTCACCTCACTGTAGAAGGTCAGAAATGCATCCACTGTGCTGCCTCTGCTGCCCAAGTCCCACTCTCTCGTGAAGCCGCCATTTCCCCAGCCCAGCCACCACCTATGTACTATATACTTATAAAAATGGCAGGCAACTGCAGCTACAGACCTCAATCTATGGTACGCATCACATCAGGCAATTCAACTTTTCCTTGTGTTTTTTCTTTTTTTCGTTTTCAACTTTTTCTTATAATGTCATGACTCTTCTCTGCTTCTTAAGAGCAATTCCAGTATCATTAGTGGCACGTGCTATAAGTCCTGTGGTGTTATTCAAGATTTATGATATTGCACTAAGCTATGAAGAACTGCTCACTAGAAAATTAGCATCATACAGCATTTTAAGTGGATACTGGCAATACTTGAGCTCACTTCAATAGTAATAGGAGGTGGCTATGAAATTACAGCAGTACAGTATATGCTACAGTTAATTTATTTTTATTTTTATTTATTTATTTTTTTGAGACAGTTTCATTCTTGTTGCCCAGGCTGGAGTGCAATGGCGTGATCTCGGCTCACCACAACCTCTGCCTCCTGGGTTCAAGCGATTCTCCTGCCTCAGCCTCCCAAGTAGCCGGGATTACAGGTACGCACAACCACACCCGGCTAACTTTTGTATTTTTAGTAGAGACAGGGTTTCGCCATGTTGGCTAGGCTGGTCTTGAGCTCCTGACCTCAAGTGATCCACCCACCTTGGCCTTCCAAAGTGCTGGGATTACAGGCGTGAACCACTGTGCCCAGACTTATTTTTATTTTTATTATTTGTTTGTATTTTTTATTTTTTGAGATGGAGTCTCACTGTCTCCCAGGCTGGAGTGCAGTGGTGTGATCTTGGCTCACTGCAACCTCTGCCTCCCAGGTTCAAGTGATTCTTCTGCCTTAGCCTCCTGAGTAGCTGGGACTATAGGCGTGTACCACCACGCCCAGCTAATTTTAGTAGAGATGAGGTTTCAACATGTTGGCCAGGCTGGTCTTGAACTCCAGATCTAAAGTGATCTACCCACCTTGGCTTCCCAGAGTGCTGGGATTACAGGCATGAGCCATTGTGCCCAGCCTCTTTTTAAAATTTTTGAGACAGCATCTCACTCTTGCCCAGGCTAGAGTGCAGTGGTGAGATGAGAGCTCACTGCAGCCTCCAACTCCTGGGGGGATCAAGCGATCCTCCCACCTCAGCTGTCTGAGTAGCTGGGACAACAGGCATGTGCTACCACACCTGGCTAATTTTTTAATTTTTTGTAGAGATGGGGTCTCACTATGTCACCCAGGTCGACCTTGAACTCCTGGCCTCAAGTAATCCTCTTGCCTCAGATTCCCAAAATGCTGGGATTACAGGCAAAAGCCACCACATCTGGCCTGCTTGTGAGTTTTTTTTTTCAAATTGTTGTAAATCTCCAAATAATTTGTCAATACATTTATTGAAAAACATCCACACATAAGAACCCACACAGGTGAAACCTGTGTTGTTTAAAGGTCAACTGTAATCTGGATTCTAAGAGTTCTTTTAAGTATATTCTCCTAGTTTGCCACAAGTAAAATATTGTGCTAAAGGAGCTAGAAACCAAATTTAATGAAGATCTAAATATGCCAGGTAAAAGTGTTTTAGCTGTATAATAAAGAGTTTTGAAGAATGCATAAATTTGCCAGGCATGGTGGCTCATGCTTTTAATCCTAGCACTCTGGGAGGTCGAGGTGGTGGGGATCACTTGAGCCCAGGAGTTTAAGATCAGCCTGAGCAACATAGGGAGACCCTGCCTCTACAAAAAAAAAAAAAAAAATCAGCCAATTGTGGTGCTTGCCTATAGTCTTAGCTACTTGGGAGGCTGGGGCAGGAGGATCCTTTGATCTGAGGAGGTTGAGGCTGTAGTGAGCTGTGATCGTGCCACTGCACTCCAGCCTGGGCAACAAGTGAGACCCTGTCTCAAAAAAAAAAATTAATGCATAAGTGCTTCATAGCAGTGGCTGATTAGATCTAATTAAGCCATTTATCTCTAAAACTGCTACAATAACACTGGGCAGGGCACAGTGATGCGCACCTGTTGTCCCAGTTACTCAGGAGGCTGAGGCAGGAGGATTGCTTGAGTCTAGGAGTTGAGGCTGTATTGTGATATGTATCACTGCACCTGTGAATAGCCACTGCACTCCAGCCTGGGCAACACAGCAATACCCTGTATCTAAAATTAAAAAAAAAAAAAATCCTGCTACAATAGTTCAAGCTTCAAGCTTCTTAGTATGAATTTCTGTTTGACAGGAGGATTCAATTGCAATGCTTAGAAACTGCAATAGAAACAAAGAGAAACTGACAGATGAATACATTACAGAACAAAGAGTAGGCTGGATGCAGTTGCTCATGCCTGTAATCCCAACACATTGGAAGGCCAGGTGGGTGGATTGCTTAAACCCAGGAGTTCAAGACCAGCCTGGGCAACATACTGAGACATCATCTCTACAAAAATACAAAAATTAGGCTGGGTGCGGTGGCTCATGCCTATAATCCCAGCATTTTGGGAGGCCGAGGTGGGCGGGTCACTTGAGGTCAGGAGTTGGAGACCAGAATGGCCAACATGAAACCCTGTTTCTACTAAAAATACAAAAAAAAAAAAAAAAAAAAAAAAAAAAAAATTAGCTGGGCGTGTTGGTACATGCCTGTAGTTCCAGCTACTGGGGAGGCTGAGGCATGAAAATCTCTTGAACCCGAGAGGCAGAGGCTGCAGTGAGCTGAGACCGCTCCACTGCACTCCAGCATGGGCCACAGAGCAAGACTCTCTCTCAAAAACAAAACAAAACAAAAACCACACACACACACAACAATTGGCTGGGCGTGGTGGCATGCACCTGCAGTCCCAGCTACTAGGTAGGCTAAGGTGAGGGAACTGCTTAAGCTCAGGTGGTTGAGGCTGCAGTGAGCTGTGATCATACCACTGTACTACAACCTGGGTGACAGAGGGAGAACCTGCCTCAAAACAAACAAACAAACAACAAAAACAAAAACAAAAACAAAAAATATACTCACGTATCCAGAAATCATCACTGTTTTTTAAAAAATTATATAAGTACACCCATTGTTTTATACTAATAAAGGACTAAGAAAGATGAGCCTGAAACTGTTCATATGCCAATTCTGCACATAAATCTTTGTTCTCAGCATCTCTGATTTTATAAAATGCTCCCTCTAATTTCCAATTTGACAGAGGCATGCAGTCACATTTGGATATACCATTGTTTCTGTTTAAACTAGTTATGGCATTTTAAATGGCCTATGGCCCCATTCTGTTTTCTATGAGTGAAAAAAAAAAAAAGGTAGTTTTCCTTTGTTTGCCAGAAATCAGGGTGTAGGATGCTGGGTACAGTTTTATAATTGTGTGTTCCAAAGAAAACACCTTTTTCTTTGAGTCATGTAGCTACAGGCCATTAGGAAAGCATGTCACAGAGTTGACAGTCTTGGTGTTTTTTGGAGGGGGTGGAGGCTGGGAGTGGAAGATAACTAATCAAATTACAGTTTGGAGTTTCCTGTTTGAGTAGTACCCTGAAACCAGGCCTGGTATTTAAACTACTTACTCCCTCATTCAAGTTGTAGCACCTCACATATCATAGGCTTGTTTCTTACATCATGAATTATGCAGAGTTCTAGTAGTTTCTTCAACCACCATATTTTTCCTAGTAAATATTTAATTGACGTTTTTAAGTGCAAGTGTAGTTGTTTCATATGAATTTCAGGGGTGATTTTTTTTTTTTTTTAATACAGAGTGTCACTCTGTCGCCCTGGCTGGAGGGCAATGGCGCGATCTCAGCTCACTGCAACCCCTGCCTCCTGGGTTCAAGGGATTCTCCTGTCTCAGTCTCCCAAGTAGCTGGGATTACAGGTGCCCACCACCACGCCTGGCTAACTTTTGTATTTTTAGTAGAGACGGGTTTTCACCATGTTGGCCAGGCTGGTCTCAAACTCCTGACCTCAGGTGATCCACCCATTTCGGCCTCCCAAATTGCTGGGATTACAGGTGTGAGCCACAGCACTGGGCCACTGGCTGTGATTTTTAAATAAATGTATGATATTTATAAAAACCACTTAGCACCTTTCATCTTCGGATAAAGTATTCATTAACTATTTGCTATAGATACATATTATACCTGCATAACTTGATGGAGATATGAGATAAAACAGGATTAAACAATATGCCCTAGGTCAAAGATAATGTTAATTTTAGAATTAGATTTACAACCAAGTATTTATTTTATTATACATATATATTTTTATTTTTTGGATATGGGGTATGTTACCCAGGCTAGAGTACAGTGGCTATTAACAGGCGCGATCATGGCACACTGCAGCCTCAAACTCCTGGTCTCAAGCAATCCTGCTGCTTCAGCCTCTCAAGTCACTGGGGCTCTAGGGGTGCACCACTGCACCTGGCACAGCCAGTTTTTGTTGTTGTTGTTTTGTTTTGAGACAGTGTCTCACTCTTTCACCCAGCCTGGAATACAATGGCATGATCATAACTGACTGCAATCTTGGACTCCTGGGCTCAAGCAATCTTCCTGCCTCAGCCTCTGAGAAGTTAGAACTACAGGTGCAGACCACCTTATCTGGCTAATTTTTTTAGTAGAGATCAGGTTTCGCTATGTTGCCCAGGCTGGTCTCAAACTCCTGGCTTCAAGCAATCCACCTGCCTCTGCCTCTCAAAGTGTGTGAGCTACCATGCCTTGTCCCCCCACCCCCGCCCCCCGATTTACTTGACTTGGTAATAAGTAACAAAGTTATTGGATCTGTATGAACTCTCTGTATGTTTTACACCTTATCAGGTTTTTGTTTTTTTTTTTTTTTTTTTGAGACGGAGTCTCGCTCTGTCGCCCAGGCTGGAGTGCGGTGGCGCGATCTCGGCTCACTGCAAGCTCCGCCTCCCGGGTTCACGCCATTCTCCTGCCTCAGCCTCCCGAGTAGCTGGGACTACAGGCGCCTACCACCACGCCCAGCTAATTTTTTTTTTTTTTAAGTAGAGATGGGGTTTCACTGTGCTAGCCAGGATGGTCTCGATCTCCTGACCTCATGATCCGGCCTCCTCGGCCTCCCACAGTGCTGGAATTACAGGCATAAGACACAGCGCCCGGACACCTTATCAGGTTTCCTTTCCTTTCCTTTTTCCTTTCCTCTTTCCTTTCCCCTTTCCTTTCCTCTTTCCTTTCCCCTTTCCTTTCCTCTTTCCTTTCCCCTTTCCTTTCCTTTTTTTTTGAAACAAAGTCTTGCTCTGTCACCCAGGCTGGAGTGCAATGGTGTGATCACCTGAGGTCAGGAGTTCCAGCCAGCCTGGCCAACAGTGATCCGTCTGCTTCGACCTCCCAAAGTGCTAGGATTACAGGATTACGTGCCCAGCCTATTTGTCCAAAATTTTAATGTATGATTTTATTCAACAAGGTATACATACTTCACTGTGAAGAAGTACCAAATATCTTCATAATATAATGGTTTAGTCTGTTTTTAAGCCCACCTAGCTGGAAACAGATTTGCTATAAACAGCCTTTTCACAGTATCAGAACATTGTAAATGTAGAACATTCATTTATGGTATTTACACTACTGTACTTATTCATTTTTGCCTTCTAAAAGAGGATTATTATTGGCTTTAAACAACTGTTTCAGAAAACTTCGGCAAAATTACAGAAAATAAACCTGCCACTAATGAACAAAGCAGGCTTTGTATAGAGAAGGCCCGCAACTTCCTGTGGAAATATTGCATAGATCTGACCCTTGGGAATCAGAAAGAACTCAGTAAAGCAGTCAGGAGAAGATAGTCAGGTGGAAGGTCTCTCTCTGAACTTGCAGGTACAGTTATGTCTGAGATTCTACCTCTGGAAAAATATAGTTTTCTGCCTATGATTGTATCAAGAAGTGAAGTTGCTTTACCACTGGCAACTTAATGTGCACACTGTTCTGACAAAAAATTCCAGGTTAAGGGTATGTTTTTATAGTGAAGGGCCAGAATATAAGCTATTCACTCATGGAAAAAAAACTTCAAACTTTCCAAAGTTTACTTGCAAGTAGAAAGACGAAACACATAGCCAGGCATGCTGATGGGCACCTGTAATGCCAGCTACTTGGGAGGCTGAGGCAGGAGAATCACCTGAATCCAGGAGGCAGAGGTTGTAGTAAGCCAAGATCGTGCCACTGCACTCCAGCCTGGGCAACAGAGTAAGACTGTCTCAAAAAAAAAGAAAAAAGAAAGAGGAAATACATATGTAGGTTGTGATAATAGGTCTATTAGTCCATTCTTGCATTGCTATAAAGAATTACCTGAGGCCAGGTACAGTGGCTCACACCTGTAATCCCAGCACTTTGGGAGGCCAAGGCAGGAGGATCACCTGAGGTCAGGAGTTCAAGACCAGCCTGGTCAATATGGCGAAACCCCGTCTCTACCAAAAATACAAAAAGTAGCCAGGCTTGGTGGCACGCGCCTGTAGTCCCAGCTACTCAGGAGGCCAAGGCAGGAGAATTACTTTGAACCCAGGAGGTAGAGGTTGCAGTGAGCTGAGATCGCACCACTGGACTCCAGCCTGGGCAACAAAGTGAGACTCTATCTATCTAAATAAATAAATAAATAAATAAATAAAAAGAAATACCTGAGACTGGGTAATTTATAAAGAAAAGAGGCTTAATTGGCTCATGTTTCTGCAGTCTGTATAGGAAGAATGATGCTAGTATCTGCCTGGCTTCAGGGGAAGCTGCAGGAACTTACAATCATGGTGGTAGATGAAGGGGGAGTAGACACGTCACATGGCCCAGAACAGGAGCAAGAAAGCAAGGGGGCAGGTGCCACACACTTTTCTTTTTTTTTGAGATGGAGCCTCACTCTGTTGCCCAGGCTGGAGTACAGTGGCGCAATCTTGGCTCATGACAACCTCCGCCTCCAGGGTTCAAGGGATTCTCCTGCCTCAGCCTCCCGAGTAGCTGGGACTACAGGCACATGCCACCATGCCCGGCTAATTTTTGTAGTTTTAGTAGAGACAGGGTTTCACCATGTTGGCCAGGCTGGTCTCGAACTCCCGACCTCATGATCCACCTGCCTCGGCCTCCCAAAGTGCTGGGATTACAGGCATGAGCCACTGCACCCAGCCTCCACACACTTTTAAATGACCAGATCTCATGAGAACTTACTATCTTGAGGACAGTACTAAGTGGATGGTGTTAAACCATTCGTGAGAAATCCACCCCAATCACCTCCCACCAGGTCCCACTTCCAACATTGGGGATTACAATTTAACATGAGATCTGGTTGGGGACCTAGATCCAAACCTTATTAATAGCCTATTTAGAAAATCCAGGGCCGGGCGCGGTGGCTCACGCCTGTAATCCCAGCACTTTGGGAGGCCGAGGCGGGCGGATCACGAGGTCAGGAGATCGAGACCATCCTGGCTAACACGGTGAAACCCCGTCTCTACTAAAAATACAAAAAAATTAGCCGGGCGTGGTAGCGGGCGCCTGTAGTCCCAGCTACTCGGGAGGCTGAGGCAGGAGAATGGCGTGAACCCGGGAGGCGGAGCTTGCAGTGAGCCGAGATCGCGCCACTGCACTCCAGCCTGGGCGACAGAGCGAGACTCCGTCTCAAAAAAAAAAAAAAAAAAAAAAAAAAAGAAAATCCACTGGAGCAGAGAGAGGGATCAATAAGTTTTGGTTGGTAGTCCAAATTTGATAATAACAGAGAATCTTTTAAGGAGTTTATGACAGACCCCTATATTGCCACCTCCTCCTGAACACTGGATTACATGAGGAAAGTATGCCTGTTTCTTCTTTTTTAAAAGAAAGCATTTACTGTTAGATAAACAGCAGACAGGTATGAGAAATGTCTTTATAATTCTGATAACCAAATACTACTAAGCCTTTTTCTCCAAAATCTCATGAAGTACTTTATTTTAAATTAACCTATCTATTATTTACTCCTGTTTTATTGTTGTTATGTAGCTATGCTAAATTTTATTCATCCTGCAATCTTTTTAGGATTTTGCCTCTAAGTGATAATATATTTCTTTTCCTTTCTTTTTTGTTTTTCAAACACAGTCTCGCTCTGTTGGCCAGGCTGCAGTGCAGTGACATGATCATGGCTCACTGCAGCCTCAACCTCCTGGGCTCAAGTGATCCTCCCATCTCAGCCTCCTGAACAGCTGGGACTGCAGGTGTGCACCACCACGCCTGGCTAATTGTTACATTTTTTTTGTAGAGATGGGGGATGATATATTTCCAAATCACGTTCCCCAAAACTGCTTCCAGTATCATAAGGGTGAGAACCCCATAACTCCAAGTTTCAGAGAAAATAAATCAAATGGTTATGGAAAAGGAATGTAGGAAAGAGAACATACAGTATCTTTTATAGCAATATATTATTATGCAAAAGAAAAGTGGGGGGAAAGTTAATTAGTGAATTAGGGTAAATGAAGGGGCAAAAAGGAAAAAAAAAAGAGAGGTAAAATGGAAAGACAGAGAAGGAAAGTTCCAAGCCAAATGGTTGGAAAGAATTTATTAAAAATCTTTGGCCCTTCTAATTAGAATTAGGAAGGGCTGGGTGCAGTGACTTATGTTTGTAATCCTAGCACTTTGGGAGGCCAAAGTGGGAGGATCGCGTGAGCCCAGGAGTTCAAGACCAGCCTGGGCAACATAGCGAGACTCTGTCTTAAAAAAGAATAATTAAATATGGCCAGGTGAGGTGGCTCACGCCTGTAATCCCAGCACTTTGGGGGGCCGAGGCAGGTGGATCATGAGGTCAGGAGTTCAGGACCAGCCTGGCCAAGATGGTGAAACCCCGTCTCTACCTAAAATACAAAAATTAGTCAGGCATGCTGGCAGGCGCCTATAATCCCAGCTACTCAGGAGGCTGAGGCAGAGAATTGCTTGAACCCGGGAGGTGGAGGTTGCAGTGAGCTGAAATCGTGCCACTGCACTCCGCCTGGGCAACAGAGAAAGACTCTGCCTCAAAAAAATAAAATAAATAAATAAATAGTTAAATAATATAAAAATGGGAGGCTGGGTGCAGTGGCTCACACCTGTAATCCCAGCACTTTGGGATGTGGAGGCAAGTGGATCACGAGGTCAGGAGATCGAGACCATCCTGGCTAACACGGTGAAACCCCGTCTCTACTAAAAATACAAAAAAAAAAAAAAATTAGCTGGGCGCGGTGGCAGGCGCCTGTAGTCCCAGCTACTTGGGAGGCTGAGGCAGGAGAATGGCGTGAACCCGGGAGGCGGAGCTTGCAGTGAGCCAAGATCGCGCCACTGCACTCCAGCCTGGCCAACACAGCAAGACTCTGTCTCAAAAAATAATAATAAAAAAATAAAATAAATAAATAATATAAAAATGGGAAAGACCAAATGATCTGAAGAGACATTTCTCAAAAGAAGACATAAAAATGCCCAAATAGGCCAAGGGCTGTGGCTTATGCCTGTAGTCCCAGTACTTTGGGAGGCTGAAGTGGACGGATCACAAGGTCAGGAGATCAAGACCATCCTGGCCAACATGGTGAAACCCCGTCTGTATTAAAAATACAAAAATTAGCTGGGCATGGTGGCACGTGCCTGTAATCCCAGCTACTTGGGAGGCTGGGGCAGGAGAATAGCCTTAACCAGGGAATCGGAGGTTGCAGTGAGCCAAGACTGCTCACGCCACTGCATTCCAGCCTGGCGACAGAGCAAGACTCTGTCTCAAAAAAAAAAAAAAAAAAAAAGCCAAATATATTTTTTTAAATGCTCAACATAACAAATCATCAGGTGAATGCAAATCAAAACCACAATGAGGTATCATCTCACCCCAGTTAGGAGGCTATTATCAAAAAGACAAAAAGTAGCCAGTGCTGGTGAGGGTACAGAGTAAAGGGAACACTATACACTGTCGGTGGGAATATAAACTAGTATAGCCACTATGGGGAACAGTATGGAGGGTCCTCAAAAAAAAAAAAACTACAAATAGTGCTACCATATGATCCAGCAATATCATTACTGGGAATATATCCAAAGGAAAGGAAATCATTATACTGAAGAGATATCTGCACTTCCATGTTTACTGTAGTACTACTCAACAACAGCCAAGATATGGAATCAACCTAGGTGTTCAACAACAGATGAATGGATAAAGAAAATGTGGTATAAATACAAAATGGAATACTATTTAGCCATAAAAAAGAATGAGCCAGGTGTACTAGCTCACAACTGTAATCCCAACACTTTGGGAGGCTGAGGCAGGAAGATCACTTGAGTCCAGGTCCAGGAGTTTGAGACCAGCCAGGGAAACAGAGTGAGACCTGGTTTCTTCAAAAAATAAAAAAAACTAGCCAGGTGTGGTGGCATGTGCCTGTAGTCCCAGCTACTTAGGAGGCTGAGGGGGGAGGATCGCTTGAATCTAGGAGGCTGAAGCTGCAGTGAGCTGTGATTGTGTCACTGTACTCCAGCCTGGGTGACAGAGTGGGATTCTGTCTCAAGAAAAAAAAGAAAGAATTAGCTGGGTGTGACGGTGTGCACCCGTAGTCCCAGCTACTCGGGAGGCTGAGGCAGGAGAATTGCTTGAACCTGGGAGGTGGAGGTTGCAGTGAGCCGAGATCGCGCCACTGCACTCCAGCTTGGGTGACAGAGTTGAGACGAACGAACGAAAGAAAGAAAGAAAGAAGAGAGAGAGAGAGAGAGAGAAAGAAAGAAAGAAAGAAAGAAAGAAAGAAAGAAAGAAAGAAAGACAATGAAATCCTGTCATTCTCAGCAACATGGATGGAACTAAGGACATTATTTTAAGTTAAATAAGCTAGGAACAGGAAGTTTAACACCACATGTTCTCACTCATACATAGAAGCTAAAAAAAGTTGATCTCATAGGAGTAAAAAGTACAACAGAGGCTACTAGAGGCTGGGAGAGATAATGGGAAGGGATGGGTAGGGAAAGATTTGTTAAAGAATACAAAATTACAGCTAGATAAGAGGAAAAAGTTCTAGTGTTCTATGCCACTGCAGAATGACTATAGTTAACAATAATATGTAGTTTCAAATAGCTGAGGAGGATTTCAACCTTCCCAATATAAATAAATACATGTTGGAGATGATGAATATGCTAATTACCCTAATCTAATCACATCATACATATGGAAATATCCACTATGTAGCTCATGAACAGGTACAATTATTTTCAATTAAAAAAAATTTTTGCCAGGCACAGTGGCTCACACTTGTAATCCCAGCACTTTGGGAAGCCAAGGCAGGCGGATCACTTGAGGTCAGGAGTTTGAAAGCAACCTGGCCAACATGGCGAAACCCCGTCTCTACAAAAATACAAAAATTAGCCAGGCTTAGTGGTGGGCACCTGTAGTCCCAGCTACTCGGGAGGATGAGACAGGAGAATCACTTGAACCTGGAAAGCAGAAGTTGCAGTGAGTCGAAATCACGCCACTGCACTCCAACCTGGGTGACAGAGTGAGACTTCATCTCAAAAAAAAGTAAATAAATAAATACACAAACAAACAAACAAATAAAAACTTTTTTTTTTTTTTTTTGAGACAGAGTCTCGCTCTGTCGCCAGGCTGGAGTGCAGTGGCACGATCTCGGCTCACTGCATCCTCCGCCTCCTTGTTTCAAGCGATTCTCCTGTCTCAGCCTCCTGAGTAGCTGGGACTACAGGCATGTGCCACCATGCTCAGCTAATTTTTGTATTTTTAGTAGAGACAGGGTTTCACCATGTTGGCCAGGGTTGTCTCATCTCTTGACCTTGTGATTCACCCGCCTTGGCCTCCCAAAGTGCTGGGATTACAGGCATGAGACACTGCGCCCAGCCAAAAAAATACATTTTAAAAATAAAAAATAAATTGAAAAAATTCTTCGGTCTTGTGCCTAATTTAAGGATATGTGATAATTAGCTAGTTGTTTTAATATGACACATAGTAAAGAATTTTGGTGAGCAAAAAAACAGTTTTTATGTTCATTAAGAACTACAAAGTAGGATTTGAAAGTTTGTGTTTCTTTTTCTTGAGACAGTGTCTCCCTCTGACACCCAGGCTGGAGTGCAGAGGTACAATCATGAGTCACTGCAGCCTCAACCTACCAGGCTCAAGTGATCCTCCCACCTAAGCTTCCCAAGTAGCTGGGACTACAGATGAGTACCACCACAGTGGCTAAATTTTTATTTTTGTAGAAACGGTGTTGCCCTATGTTGCCCAGGCTGATCCCAAATTCCTGGACTCAAGTGATCCTCCTGCGTCAGCCTCCCAAAGTGCTGGGATTATAGGCACGAACCAATGCACTCTGCCCTGATTGCAATGTTTTATCTAGATAAATCTACATGCTTCTCCTATGAACGTATATTATTTAATTTTTTTCAATGAACTGATGAGAACTTATTTCCTTGAATGGATACCACAGCATAGATTCCTAATGCACATTCAAATACTCAGTTCACCAGTTGTTAGAAAGATCCTACAGTAGAAACTCTGGTTGGATATGGTTATAACATCTCATAAATTTGCATATGAGTCCTCATGCAAAGGTTATTTATTTGAAAGCAGACTCTTTGGTTAATAGCACTGGCCTTCCATTACAAGTCAAGGGAATCAATTAACTTAAAAAAAGCAGTGGGTCCTTTTTTTAACTGCAGGACTGGTGGCTCACACCTGTAATCCTAGCACTTTGGGAGCCCGAGGTGGGAGGATCAATTGAGGCTAGAGTTCGAGACCAGCCTGGTCACCACAGTGAGACCCCGTTTTCACATACAAAAAAATTTTTTAAGTAAAAAAAAAATTTTTTTAATTTAATTAAAAAAAAAGCAGTATGCCTTAATCTTTAAAAAAATTTTACAAATATTTTGGATACTTTTTTCATATTTTAAATTCTCAACTAGAAGAAAACTTCTTGAGGGCATAGACATGAATAATATCTACATAGGGGCCTCTATGTTATTCACAGTGCCTGAAAGTAATAATAAATCAATTCAATATATTCATTCATGTGTTTTGCATCAGTTGACTTGCTAAACCTAGTACTATTAATTTCAAAGCTCAAAACTAAGTGCTGTATTATAGGCCTAGAATAGTAAACAGATAATTTAGGTTTTAATTTACTTCGTATATTTATCATTCCAAATAATATGGTGAGACTTTCCAAACAGCTACCCACATAAAGGCTTTGAAAATTAAATTAAGAAACTGTTGTTTGGTGAAAACCTTTATTGGAATTGGTATAGTTCTCAAGGTTTTCAGTTAAGCCTTCATAACCTGGTCCTGATCTGCTCAGACAGAATACATCCTGAATTATAAATAGCATAATAATGGAGTCAGTCCATGAAAACTGCTGATAGTCAACTACTTATTATCTAGGTAATAGGAAATAAAACCCCAAAATTAAATCCAGAGGAAACATAAAAACCTTAGTTAAGCTCCTGATTTCTATTTCTTCCTCAAATGTCTTTTATTAGGGCTACTGGTAGGAATAGAATTGATGAATTTCAGCTACTCGGGAGGCTGAGGCAGGAGAATGGCGTGAACCCGGGAGGCGGCGCTTTCAGTGAGCCGAGATCAAGCCACTGCACTCCAGCCTGGGCGACAGAGTAAGACTCCGTCTCAAAAAAAAAAAAAAAAAAAAAAAGAATTGATGTATTTGATTCTTACTTTTTTTCAGAAGCATACAAATACCAAACGTTACTCGGATGAACTTTTTTTTTTTTCTTTTTCTTTTTGAGACTGAGTTTCGCTCTGTCGCCCAGGCTGGAGTGCAGTGGCACGATCTCGGCTCACTGCAAGCTCTGCCTCCCGGGTTCACGCCATTCTCCTGCCTCAGCCTCCCGAGTAGCTGGGGCTACAGGCGCCCGCCACCACGCCCAGCTGATTTTTTTGTATTTTTAGTAGAGACGGGGTTTCACCGTGTTAGCCAGAATGGTCTCGATCGCCTGACCTCATGATCCGCCTGCCTTGGCCTCCCAAAGTGCTGGGATTACAGGCGTGAGCCACCGCGCCCGGCCTCAGATGAAGTTTTTAATACAGTATATAGATCTTAGATGGACATTCTTCTTAAATACCACCACTCACCACTAAATTTTACTTGCTTTACAATTTATTGTTTGTCAAAGCCCTTTCATTTCCATCTCATAGATAAATGCCTAGCATTGAGTCCTTACTATACTTGCTAACAAACAACTAATGTTTGGCGTAGAAACCACAGGAGAATTTACGGTCCAAAAGTGAGTTATTTATCAAACATAGGAGAGTATTTAATTCTGGAAACAAAGAAGCAAAATGTCATCAGAAGGGAATGCAGAAGAGGATAGGGTGAGGTTTATCTTTATGTTCTAAATTTCATCTGTTAGGCTGGGTAGTGGCCCCAGATGATTCTTTATATTTTTCTTTATACCTTTTTCTATTTATGAAACATTTCATTTTTTAAAATGAGTTAATGAATTGATAAAGACACAGCCCTAGTGATCAAGGTAAAGTGAGTCAAGTCCTGACTTCGGTTCTGAAAATCTGTTGCTGAATGACTCACTTTGTGATCCATGTGCCTCAGTTTCAATAATACATGAAAAATACTGAAGATATTTCATCTAGGAAGCTCTCAGGTGAAAATACTACCTTTAGAAACAAAATCTCATTACATTATGAAACATTTGGGAGTGTAACCTGTGTTTCCACACTTTATGCTTTTTTTTAAAGTCACCAACATTTTTTGTTTCTGAAAAACAAAAAACAAAAAATGCAGCCTAGGACTGAACATGTTTTCTGCTGCTCCATAAATCAAAGTGAAGGTATAAATCTTTCTTAAATATTATAATGTCCAGGAATGATTCACAGGCTTTCCCTAGTTTTGCTTATACTTAAGCAACCCTTTAATGAACATCTGCTTAAAACTGTTTTTCCCAATTTATGACTGTCATCTTATATAAAACCCTACAAGATTAGGAAAATGAGCTTGCAGTGACAAGTGACTACCATTTCACATAGAAGATTTGAAACTCTGAGCTATACTCACAATCAGCTTGCTCTCTAGCTATCCCTTAGACAGTAACATTTCAAATGTAAAGTACTAACTTCAGAAAAGTTTATATCAAAGTGTTGACTTAAGAGAAACGGAAACACTAGCGCAATGGAAAATGCCTGAGACTTATTAGGAAAATGTATACTAAGTCTAAAAACTTAATTCTTAAAAGTGGTTCTGTCTATAGAAGTCAACAGTTCTATTTTCCAAGTTTTGTAAAATACTAACAAAATATCTCTGAATTCTAAATAAGTTTCTGTAGCATTTATCTTTAGTAACGGCAAGAAATTAACAGATAATTCCTTAGCAATATAATATAAAAAACTTCAAAGAGATCAAGTAAAACAAAACTGTGAGCGATAAATTAATAAACTGAATTTAAGTTTTTAAGTTTTAAAAAACTTAATTTTTTAAAGTTTCTCGCCATGTTCCGCATGACTTCATTCATTCTTCACAAACATAAACATTTCAAAGTTGGGATCATCAACATTCTCGTGTTTAACTTCACATAAATACTCAAGTTCACCTGTAAATCTGCCTTGCTTCTGTCAAGATTTTCTGTTTCTCTGCCTTCTATTACTCACCAACTGCATCTGGATTTACCGGTCTGGAGACATCAGCTTGCCCCATGATTATACTGTCTGATGTATCTCACGACAACAAACTGTCCCAGACAAAAGCAAACTTTTCATAAAAGATAAATCCACATAAAGAGGGGACATGCGATCCTCTTTCAGTGTCACTGCCAAACATCAGGAAATGGCATAAGGTCAGTTCATCTGCTGAAGTTTCTGTTTCCCATACAGCCTGAGCACTTGCAGTTCTTACAAAACTGTCTTCACACTGGCACTCTTCACACAGGAATGCCTGTCATTCCAGAATGCACACTGTGTAGAGCTGAAGTGCAGGAAGGGGAGGAGACTGCCAACCACATTCTGGCTGCTGACTGGCATAGCCCAAAAGTCCACACCCCCTGTTCCTGACTTTTGAGCTTGGCTGCAACGCTCCAGGCTCTGAGTCACAGAAGAAAGGGAGCCTGCTCAAGAGTACACCAAAGAATTTACAAATTTAATCACACAAAAACACCAGGATGGTTTTGAGTAAAAGGCTAATAGGAACAGTAGTCCATTCAAAGGTGTGTTTTAGACACAGGTTTACCTCAAAAGTATCAGATTTCACTGTGTTATGGACTGAATGTTTGTGTCCCCTTACAATTTATATATGGAAATTCTAACAACCAATGTGATGGTGATAGGAAATGGGTTCTTTGGGAGATAATTAGGTCATTGAGGGTTTTAAAGCCCTCACTAATAGGATTAGTACTTTATCAAAAAAGACCCAGAGAGTTCTCTTTTTCCATCATGCGAGGCTACGCAAGAAGACAACTGTCTGGAAACCAGGAAGAAGGCCCTCACAGATACCCAATCTCCTGGCACCTTGACCTTGGACTTCCCAGTATCCAGAACTGTTAGAAATAAATGTCTGTGGCTGGGCCTGGTGACTCATGCCTGTAATCCTAGCACTTTGGGAGGCCAAGGCTGAAGGATTACTTAAGCCCAAGAGCTCGAGATCAGCGTGGGTAACATAATGAGACTCTGTCTCTATAAAAAATTTAAAAATTAGCCAGGCATGGTGGCATGTGCCAGTAGTCCCAGCTACTGGAGGGAGGGGAGGTGAGGTGGGAGGATTGCCTGAGCCCAGGAGGTGAGTTGTGAGCTGTGATTACACCACTGCACTCCAGCCTAGGCAACACTGCAAGACTCTGTCTCAAAAATAAATAAATAAAAATAAAAGAAAGAAAGAAATGTTTGTTGTTTAAGCCCCCCAGTCTATAGTATTCTGTTATAATAGCCTGAACAGACTAAGACATGCTGCTTATTCTAAAATTTTATTTCCTACCTGTAGGTGGGCATGCCTAAAGCAAGGTGAGATCTATGTACTGGGAATTAATAACATTAGAAACAATATTTTAGGATTGAATATACCTTTTCTGAGAATACAAACAAATATTTCTGAAAATCTGCTTACTAAAACAATAAACGAAATAAATATTTGGAAGGTATTATATAATAATCTCTTCCTGCTAAAACTCAATAATTTCCATATGATCTTGGGGAATAAAAAATTACAAAGAGTAGCCCTACATGCTGGGCATAATACATGGAAAGATCAGCTAATCACATGCAGCAAATGAACGTCCAGTTTGCACATTGATTTTTCCTTTTTTATCCATAACTAACTTACATACAGCCAAGTACATAAATATTAAGGATACAGCTTGATAAATTTTTATTTAGTATACTAACACTAAATTTTCTAAATGTAAAAAAGACACACATAACACAACCTTAACATAACCTCCACATAACCTGGATTATTCCACTAACATCTGAAGGTAAAAGAGGAAGCTAACAATTCTGAGTAATATATTAAGGAGTTTTACACTTGTTACTGCATTTAATCATCACCACAACTAACCATGCATTGTGAGGTATATTTATTTACCCTATTTTCAGATAAGAAAACTAGGGCTAGTAAGGTCAAATCCTGTGTCTAATATCACCAAGCTAGTAAGTACCAAAGCCCTAATATTCCTTCAATAAAAGACAGCTACCACTGGGTGGAGTGGCGTGCACCTGTAGTCTCAGCTACTCAGGAGGCTGAGGTGGGAGGATCACTTGACACCAAGAGTTTGAGTCCAGCCTCGGCAACACAGTGAGCCCTGTCTCTAAAAAAAAAAAATTAAAATAATTTTTTAAAAAAAGACAGCTACCAAAAAATGGGAGTTTTTCATTTAAATCTTTATTCTCCAAACTGAGATCCCAGAAAGATTTCTAGCACCTGAACTTTCCCGTACTTAGCTTGTCCTTGGTACAATCTCTTCTCTATTATCTTAGCCCCATTATCTGCTTTTGATAGAGAAAAAACAGCAAAGGTAACAAATAAGAAAACCTCAATGCTAAGGCATCAGTAAGGGAAAAAAGTACAGAAACATTCAGACAACATTAAATTGTTAATATTGGTAGTAATTAGAAAAACATTATGATGTTGACCATTAAAACAGGAAAGAAAGTAAAAGGAAAAATGCACTGAAAGCACAATTAAATAATGCCCAATACTTTGGAACCTAGGTACTTATACTTATTAGCCTAAAAGCAGACCATGAGCAAAAGCAGTTTCCACTATTGTAAAATGGGAATGCAAAAGGTGGCAATGCATTGCTTGGCACTCAGGAGGTGCTCAACATATTGTAATTAACAACATCGTTATCACCATCATCATCATCATCATGGAACTAACAGTATATTGCTTAAGAGCATGAGCTTTGGAGTCAGATTGAAATTTTAATTCCAGCTCTACCACTTATTAAGTGTTAACACTAGACAAGTTACTTCACCTCTCTAAGTCTCAGTTTTCTAGTATTATAAAAGTATACAACAATTACTAGTACAAGGCTGGACGTGGTGGCTCACGCCTATAATCCCAGCACTTTAGGAGGCCAAGGCAGGCAGATCACCTGAGGTCAGGAGTTTGAGACCAGCCTGGCCAACATGGTTAAACCCTGGCACTACTAAAAATACAAAAATTAGCTGGGAGTGGTGGCACAGATCTGTACTCAGGAGGCTGAGGCATGAGAATCGCTTGAACTCAGGAAGCAGAGGTTGCAGGGAGCCACGATCATGCCACCGCACTCCAGCCTGGGCAACAGAGCGAGACTCTGTCTCGAAGAAAAAAAAATTGTTAATACAGGGAATTTGTAAGGATTAAATGACATGAACAGAAATAAAGTGCTTTGTAATGTTCCTGGTACCTGAAAACCTCTCAATAAATGCAAATCGAGAAAGGAGAGGCCAGGTCAAGAGTATGACTCCAGGGAGCAAGTTGGAAGAAGCAGGCCAGAGAGAAAGTCTGAACACAACCAGTTGGTGTATAGAAATATTAAGCAAATGGAAGGACCCAGATAAAAGCATTACCTTGAATATTTGGGTAAGTTCAAACTGGGCACATTGAAAATACACACACACAGCCCAGAAACAGCACCTTCTAATCTAATTTATGTAGACATGACCATACAAGAGTATAACAAGATAGATTTATGGATCTAGGTATAGCTGCTAAAACCATCTGCCAAATTTAAATGCCAAAATAAAAACAACCTGCCAAATGTAAAAGGCCAGGCACAGTGGCTCATTCCTATAATCCCAGCATTTGGAGAGGCGAAGGTAGGAGGATCCCTCGAGCCTAGGAGTTTGAGACCAGCCTGGGCAATATAGTAAGGCCCTGTCTCTAATAAATAAAATAAAATAAAAGCCAAATCTTGGCATGGCTCACTGCTGATTCTACGATATTGTGAGAGTGTCAATAAAACTTAAAGAATGAAAGGGGCTGGGCACAGTGGCTCATGCCTGTAATCCCAGCACTTTGGGAGGCCAGGGTAGGCAGATCGCAAGGTCAGGAGATTGAGAACATCTTGGCCAACATGGTGAAATCCCGTCTCTACTAAAAATACAAAAATTAGCTGGGCTTGGTGGTACGTGCCTGTAGTACCAGCTACTCAGGAGGCTGTGGCAGGAGAATCACTTGAACCTGGGAGGCAGAGGTTGCAGTGAGCCAAGATAGCGCTACTGCATTCCAGCCGGGGTGACAAGAGTGAAACTCCATCTCAAAAAAAAAAAAAAAAGAAAAGATTCTTAGCAATCTTTTGGCTCAATTTCAATCTCCTACTTTTTGCAGAAGGAGGAAACTGAGGTTCAAGAGGTTAAATGCCTGCTCAGAGCCAGGACTAAAATCCAGGTATCCTTATTCTGACTCCCGGACTTACTGAAGCTCTTGTATAAATGGCCAAGAATTTTTAAGCTCCAAAAGAAATATTTATTTTCCAAGGAAGTCCATGCTCTACAACTAATCTCTTAGAAATGCTAAATTTAGACAGGTGGAGTGGCTCACGCCTGTAATCCCAGCACTTTGGGAGGCCGAGGTGGGCGGATCACGAGATTAGGAGTTCGAGAAGAGCCTGACCAACATGGTGAAACCCCATCTCTACTAAAAATACAATTATTAGCCGGGCGTGGTGGCGGAAACCTGTAATCCCAGCTATTCAGGAGGCTGAGGCAGGAGAATGGCTTGAATCCAGGAAGCAGAGGTTGCAGTGACCAAGACTGCACCATTGCACTCTAGCCTGGGTGACAGAGCGAGACTGTCTCAAAAAATAAAATAAAAAACAAAATAAAAAGAAATGCTAAGTCTAGGCCCGGTGCAGTGGCTCACTCCTGTAATCCCAGCACTTTCAGAGACCGAGGCGGGCGGTTCACCTAGGGTCAGGAGTTTGAGACCAGCCTGGCCAACATGGTAAAACTCCGTCTCTACTAAAAATACAAAAATTAGCCGGGTGTGGTGGCTGGCACCTGTAGTACCAGCTACACAGGAGGCTGAGGCAGGAAAATTGCTTGAACCTGGGAGGCAGAGGTTGCAGTGAGCCGAGATTGTGCCAGTGCACTCCAGCCTGGGTGACAGGGCGAGACTCTGCCTCAAAAAAAGAAAGAAAGAAAGAAAGAAATGCTAAGTCTGTTGCCTATGTGCCAAGACACCACATGTTCCCTGACCATCATGTTTCATTTTTCTTCTAACAATCAGTATTTACTCTGTGCTAATTGGTAAGTAGACAAGCAGAAAGGTAGGACGATACTGGCACACTAATGACATTAAAATTAACAATAAAGCCTTGAGTTCATTTTAGTCTTCCATGCATTATGTTTTAGAAATGTAAAAGGAAGAATCACTTTAACTTTGTAAGAAGTAGACAGCTATCTCTTGTTATTTGTTAGCTAGTAAGATACTCCCTTTTTAGAGTACTTATTCTCCCCAGCTTAGTCCCTCAAGGGGAAGTAGCAGAATTAAAATTTGTGATTCTCTTCCTGTTTTACTTAGGGAAAGAACAAGAAACCTTAGGTCAGGTGCAGTGGCTCACGCCTCTAATCCCAGCACTTTGGGAGGCCAAGCGGGGGTCGCTTGAGTCCAGGAGTTCAAGACCAGCCTGGGTAACATGGTAAAACCCCATCTCTACAAAAAAAAAAAAAAAAAATACAAAAATTAGTCAGGCATGGTGGCACATGCCAGTGATCCCAGCTACTTGGGAAGCTGAGGCAGAAGGATTGTTTGAGCCCAGGATGCGAAGTTGCGGTGAGCTGAGATCGTGCCATTGATGACCTGGATGACACAGTGAGACCCTGTCTCAAAAAAAAAAACATCTTAGAAAAATAAGATTTAATAGGCAAAGGAATTGAGGCTACCATTGAGATTTAGACAGCACTTAAAGCCCTCTAATGAGAGCCTTTTTTCATTTTTATTTTTTTTTACAGACAGAGTCTTGCTCTGTCACTTAGGCTGGAGTGCAGAGGTGCGATCATAGCTCACTGGAACTCCTGGCCTCAAGTAATCCTCCCACCTCAGCCTCCGGAGTAGCTAGAACTTCAGGCATGTGCCACCCACCCAGCTAATTTTTTAAGTTTTTTTTATAGAGACAGGGTCACACTATGTTGTCCAGGCAGTCTCAAACTCCTGGACTCAAGAGATCCTAGTGGGAGAAAAATTTAAAGTTTTACTTAAAAAAAAAAAAGAGAGAGAGATCCTCTAGCCTCAGCTTCCCAAAGTGCTGGGATTATAGCCATGAGCCACTGCACCCGACCTAAGCCTTCCTTGTTTTATTAAAGAACTCTTTCTAATTACCACATATAACCTATAAATTGCTGGGCATACCAAAGATATTCTTTTTTTTTTGATACAGAGTCTCGCTCTGTCACCTGGGCTGGAGTGCAGTGGCACGATCTTGGCTCCCTGCAACCTCCACCTCCTGGGTTCAAGTGATTCTCCTGCCTCACCCTCCTGAGTAGCTGGGATTACAGGCGTGCGCCACCATGCCCAGCTAATTTTTGTATTTTTAGTAGAGATAGGGTTTCACCATGTTGGTCAGGCTCGTCTCGAACTCCTAACCTCGTGATCTGCCCACTTCGGCCTCCCAAAGTGCTGGGATTACAGGTGTGAGCCACTGTGCCCGGCCAAGATATCATTTTCCTAAAAGCCTAGATTTGGACAGTTCCACAGGTAGTGCTCAACAGAGAAACTTAAGATCATCAGCTAACAGCACAAGTTGCTCCAAAGCAGGCCACATAAATGTGAACTGAATTTCTCATCAGGAAGCCATGAATTGTTCCTTCCCTCCATTAAGCTAATGCTGATTTGTTAAAATTGTTTATAAGCAGTAAGACACTGTGGAATATCTTTCCCAGGTTCCATCCAGAAGATGTGGAAGACCTTATCTTCCTTTTCCTGAACAAAGTATAGTTTGAATTGTCTTCTTATATGTTAGTCATTGGGCTTCATTACTAAAGACAGACTGAGATCACAGTAAGCTTTTACTGTTGGTGTCTGACTCAGAGTTCTTTTTGGAATGTGGTGTTTGGTGTTTTAAAATCACTACAAAAATTGTATTGTAGTGGCTGGTGTGGTGGCTCACGCCTGTAATCCCAGCACTTTGGGAGGCCGAGGCAGGTGAATCACGAGGTCAAGAGATCAAGACCATCCTGGCTAACATGGTGAAACCCTGTCTTTACTAAAAATACAAAAATTAGCTGGGCATGGTGGCATGTGCCTGTAGTCCCAGCTACTTGGGAGGCCAGGATGGTCTAGATCTCCTGACCTCATGATCCACCCGCCTCGGCCTCCCAAAGTGCTGGAATTACAGGCATGAGCCACTGCACCCAGCCCCATGTTTATATATATATTTTTTTGTTTTGTTTTGTTTTGTTTGAGACGGAGTCTCGCTCTGTGGCCCAGGCTGGAGTGCAGTGGCGCGATCTCAGCTCACTGCAAGCTCCGCCTCCTGGATACACTCCATTCCCCTGCCTCAGCATCCCGAGTAGCTGGGACTACAGGCGCCTGCCACCACGCCTGGCTAATTTTTTATATTTTTTAGTAGAAACAGGGTTTCACTGTGTTAGCCAAGATGGTCTCAATCTCCCGACCTCGTGATCCACCTGCCTCGGCCTCCCAAAGTGCTGGGATTACAGGAGTGAGCCACTGTGCCCAGCCTATATTTTTAATAAACAGTTTACAAGATCAATCACAAGAGTAGAATGCTTTAAATTAAATGTATTTTTATGCTGAAGTATGAGTACAAATTGGATTACCTAGGAAAATCAGCTCTTGACTATTTTAATTATAGCTCCCTCAGCTTAATTCAGCATACTTCTTTCTTATGGCTTGAGATGTCTGAGGGAGGTAAACTCCAGTGAGGGGTTAGGAAGAAGTCACTTTCCTCTAGGACATGATGACCAACAGAAATTACTAGCAAATCACACAAATACATATTCACATCAAAGACTAATTTTCAACCTCTGAATATATAATTAGGGGAAAGAGCAGCTTTCTTTTCTTTACCCCATGATCTACTCTAGGCTGGCTGGCACTGGATAGTTAAGGGAGGTAACATCCTACAATTGATAACATGTGCCTCAAGCTACATGTGGAAATTAGAAAGCCTTGCTAGTAATCTGCAAACTCTTCATTTCTCATCTATTTGTACAAATTGCTCCCTTCACCAGGAATTTCTCTCCTAGATATATTTGGCAAATTCCTACCCATCCATTAAGAACTGTCTGGAAGGCCGGGCGCGGTGGCTCATGCCTGTAATCCCAGCACTTTGGGAGGCCGAGGTGGACAGATCACGAGGTCAGCAGATCGAGACCATCCTGGCTAACATGGTGAAACCCTATCTCCACTAAAAATACAAAAAAAATTAGCCTGGTATGGTGGCGGGTGCCTATAGTCCCAGCTACTCTGGAGGCTGAGGCAGGAGAATGGCGTGAACCTGGGAGACGGAGCTTGCAGTGAGCCGAGATCACGCCACTGCACTCCAGCCTGGGTGACAGTGCGAGACTCTGTCTCAAAAAAAAAAAAAAAAAAAAGTACCTGAAAGAGTCAGCCATAGGAGGGATGACAGAAGTGAGAAAAAGGTACAAGCATCAAGGGATAATACAGGAGAGGTAAAGAGCTAATCATAACTATGGTTTTCTGGACACACCACCAAAAAAAAGTTTTTTTCTCTGACCTCAGGACAAAGCTAGACACACTTACACCTACCAGTATATGTTGGCATAGTGCCTAAGTTATCATACTCTGTTATTAAGTACACCAGCCTGAAATGCAGTAATCTTCAGACTTCTCAATTAAGCTGGAAATTCCTTGTGGGCAGGGCCCATGATGTATTTATCCTTAAACTCTCAATGCTTGTCACATTTGATGTACAGTATACATGCACCGAGTATTATTAATCTTGAGTATAAGGAAAGAAACAGCATTCTTTGATTTTAAGCTTTTCTCAGAGATTCTATTCTACCATAGACTATTTTACCCTGGCAGAATATTCATCCACTATATTCATCCAAGGTAGGCTATTCATCCACTATTCTACCATGGATAGAATAGCCCATCATCTCTACATTTCTTCTGACCTCCAACAGTGGAACTTTTCTCACGGAGGCCAGAAAAAACGTTGAGACCATAGACTACTCTATCATTCCACACAATCCTGGGAGCTGCTGTGAAACTCTTACTTTTGTGGGGAAAAAATGGTATGTTCATGTGGTTTTTGAGAACATACTGCTTTGCAAGTAGTAAGAAAGGAGATAGATTTGTCATATGAACCTTCACATACTCCCTCATTTAATCACAACTGTGAGGCTCAAGATCCTTAGTAGGAAGTGTTTGTACTTCATGTGAACTAGCCTGAAGAACAGGCTGAAAGCGACAGAAGGTTAAAGTTAAGGCAGGGCCACTGGAATCACCAGATACTCATGCCACTTACCACAAATAATACTGGTTTATTTCTGTGGCTAGCTCACTGGATGCGAAAAACAAACAAACTGCCTCCTATTCTACATCAAACGCTGTAACTCTTGTTCCCTCCCTTGCCTCCACTTCTAGAAGGCAGCATGGCTTACCAATGGAAAAAAGCACAGGGTTTACAGTCATATAACTATGTAAAATCTCAGCTTTCCCATTTACTGATTAGGTTACTCTGGAAAGTTACTTCACTTACATGCACTTCAGTTTACACATCTGTAAAATGAAGAAAACTGCTCATAAAGTTATGAGGATTAAATAAGAAAAATTTCCACAGACTACCTAATGATTAGAGGTGCTTAATATATTTTGGCTCCTCTCCTTCCATTTAGATTCTCTATATAAATGAACCCCACCTCCCCAATAGTTTAAATTAAACCACACAGTTCTTTAGGAAAAACTGGAGAGGTTCTGTCATGCTTTTATGTCACAGAAGCTACATTATCTCTTCTTCTCTCAATAATGGTAGGCATGAAGTAATGTATATGTTTAAAACCTACAATATGTTGGACTTTTATTAGCGAGATAAACTGAAATAATGCCAGCAGGATGGCTTTCAGCTCCACAAAATGAAAGATCACACTCAAAGAAACTGGAGATATAGGGATTCTGCCTTGTTGCTTTCTCTTCAAGTTTTGGTTTTCAGGCCAATAAGCTCTTGAGGATATCCCAGGGGATAGGGAGAAGATTCTGGAACTGAGGAAGGAGTTATAAGAAATCATAATCAACAGGAAAGTTTCAGTTAATATTGGATAGGGATTTGAGGAGTTCCTTAAGGTCCAGTAAAGTCAGTGGGAAAGGCAGGCCTAGAAGAAAGTGAGAACTAGCTGAATGGAGATGAGAAGATGTAGAAAAAGTAAGTGAGCAAAAGGTTCATATGTTGTGGGATGAAGGAAAAGGGGAAATGAGAAGAGGATGTAAATGACACTGATGGAACTTTAAACCACCATGTGACATCAGACAACTGATTCAAATCATTGCCAAGTCCCTTCCAACCAATGATTTAACCGATTCAATATTCTGTTTTAAATAATGGTTCAAAGAAATGTTTTTAGTTTTCTAAATTTTTTTCTTGTCAGTGATTTGAAGCTCACAAAGAAATAAATGTTTTACTATGGAAAGGGTAGTGACCATAGTGTACTCTATATAACTAATCTAACTCAATGCTTGCTATATGCAAAATAAGTGTTAAATGAATTAGATTATAATTATTGAGAAACCACAATCCTCACTTATTCACTCCACAAATATTTGCTGAGTACCTCTAATGTGTCAGGTATTATTCTAGGTGTTGGGACACAGCAGTGAATACAACAGGGGAAAATAATCCCTGCCCTCTTCCCATACATTAGATGGTGACAAGTACCACAGAGTAAAAAAGGGAGGAAAGGAAAATAAGGTGGGCTGAAAGGGAGGGTGCTAAATTATAAACTGGGTGAGCGGAAGGGCCTCAGTGGGAAGATGATGTATAAGTGAAGACCCGCAGTAAACAACACATTCCTAAATTAACTTCCTCTGTCTTCTTCCTAATACTATAGGCTTTTTATTTTTTATTTTTTTTTTGAGACAGGGTCTCGCTCTGTTGCCCAGGCTGGAATGCAGTGGCGCAATTTCAGCTTACTGCAACGTCCGCCTCCCGAGTTCAAGTGATTCTCCTGCCTCAGGCCCCCAAGTAGCTGGGATTACAGGTGCGCACCACCATGCCTGGCTAATTTTTGTATTTTTAGTAGAGACGGGGTTTCACCATGTTGGCCAGGCTGATCTCAAACTCCTGACCTCAAGTGATCCACATCCCGCTGCCTCCCAAAGTGCTGGGATTACAGGTGTGAGCCACTGCGTCCGGCCAAATATTATACTGTTATTGGTTCTAATGGCAGCAAAACAAAAAGCAACATTTCCAAGCATACTAAAAGTAAATAAGAATTACATTATTTTAATCATTGGTAGAGAAGTATTGGTTATCAAACATGCTGCTCAGTTCTCAAATATCTATGTGTACTGTCCAATACTGTGGCCACTAGCCACACATGATTATTTACATTTATATTATTAAAATGAGATAGAATTTACAATTCAGTCTCTCACTTTTACTAGCCACATTTTAGGTGTTCAGTAGCTAGCTACATATGACTACACATGGGAGAGTGGCAGATACAGAACATTTCCATCTTTGCGGAAAGTTCTACTGGACATGCTGAACTTAAAAGGATTTTTAAAGCCCACTCAGAATTCTTCCAAGGCCAGGTACAGTCCAGGTTCATTACTGTAATCCCAGCACTTTGGGAGGCCAAGGTGGGAGGACTGCTTGAGCCCAGGAGTTTGAGACCAGTTGGGGCAGATCTTGTCTCTATTAAAAAAAAAAAAAAAAAGTCTTCCAGTAATAACGGAGTATCTCAAAGAACCAATTCCACGTTTCTTTTTTTTTTTTTGAGACGGAGTCTCGCTCTGTCGCCCAGGCTGGAGTGCAGTGGTGCAATCTTGGCTCACTGCAAGCTCCGCCTCCCGGGTTCACGCCATTCTCCTGCCTCAGCCTCCCGAGTAGCTGGGACTACAGGCGCCCACCACCACGCCTGGCTAATTGTTTTTTTTTTTGTATTTTTAGTAGAGATGGGGTTTCACTGTGTTAGCCAGATGGTCTTGATCTCCTGACCTCATGATCCACCTGCCTCAGCCTCCCAAAGTACTGGGATTACAGGCGTGAGCCACCATGCCTGGCCTCCCAATTCCACGTTTCATCAGCATGTGTTATCTGTTTTTCATAGTACCAACTACTATTGGTAGTATGCGCTGAAGAAATCTTCACAGCTAAATAAAAGTTTCATTTTATTTAGTTTCAAACTATTGGACTATTTATATTCACAATTTTTTTTTTTTTTTGAGAAGGTTTCTCGCTCTGTTGCCCAGACTGGAATGCAGTGGTGTGATCTCAGCTCACTGCAACCTCCGCCGCCCAGGTTCAAGCGATTCTCCCGCCTCAGCCTCCTGAGTAGCTGAGATTACAGGCGCCTGCCACTACGCCTGGCTAATTTTTTATTTTAGTAGAAACAGGGTTTCACCATGTTGGTCAGGCTGGTCTCGAACTCCTGACCTCAGGTGATCCACCCACCTCTGCCTCCCGAAGTGCTGGGATTACAGGCGTGAGCCACCGCGCCCGGCCCAGTTGACATCTATTAAGGAATCAAGAGGTATCACTGATGTGTAGAAACTAGTCAGAAATCAAGGAGCCCACATCACAGAGGTTTGAAACATGTGACTATGACTAGTGACTCAAAGAGATGACTATTAGCCACTGCCAATTATTCTTCCTTCTCTCTCTTTCACAACTCTTCCTAATTCGGCTGGCCCTCAATATTCACTTTAAGTGAGTGAGAAAGAAACCTGAATATTACCAACACTAGATATCCAGTGGGAACACAGTATGTGTCTGATGACAGCTAGCTATAACATTTGTAAAAGTGATGCAGAAATTCCTAACAAGAAATCTCCTTAAACAATATCATTCCAGTACATGAATAGGAGAATATAGCCTTTATTCTCCACTAAATAAAAATTCTCAGTAATGAACACCTAGTTACACTACGACTCAACAAAAATTCCTGTAGAAGAACTAGGATGACTATATAAATAGTGTTTATATCAAACCTCTTCAAGCCAGTAATTCAAAAGCACTTTGTTGTTGTCAGGCTTGGATCACTCCTGTAATCCCAGCACTTTGGGAGGCCAAGGCAGGCAGATCACGAGGTCAGGAGTTTGAGACCAGCCTGGCCAACATGGTGAAACCCTGTCTCTACTGAAAATACAAAACTTAGCTGGGTGTGGTGGTGGATGCCTGTAGTCCCAGCTACTGGGGAGGCTAAGGCAGGAGAACTGCTTGACCCTGGGAGGTGGAGGCCGCAGTTAGCTGAAGATCGTGCCAATGCACTCCAGATTGGGTGACAGTGAGACTCTGTCGCAAAATAAAGAAATACATAAATAAATAAATACAATTTAAAAAATAAGGCTGGGCGTGGTAGCTCATGCCTATAATCCCAGCACTTTGGGAGGCCAAGGCAGGTGGATCACCTAAGGTCAGGAGTTCAAGACCAGCCTGAGCAACAGTGAAAATGCCATCTCTACTAAAAATACAAAAATTAGCCGGGGTGGTGGTGCATGCCTGTAACCCCAGGTTCCCAGGAGGCTGAAGCAGGGAGAATTGTTTGAACCTGGGAGGAAGAGGTTGCAGTGAGCCTAGATTGCGCCACTGCATTCCAAGCTGGGCGACAGAACACGACTCCATCTCAAAAAATAACACAACAAAAAAATAGGCCAGCCACGGTGGCTCACACCTGTAACCCCAGCACTTTGGGAGGCTGAGGTGGGCAGATCACAAGGTCAGGAGATCGAGACCATCCTGGCTAACACAGTGAAACCCCATCTCTACTAAAAATAGAAAAAATTAGGCAAGTGTGGTGGCATGTGCCTGTAGTCCCTGCTACTTGGGAGGCTGAGGCAGGAGAATTGCTTGAACCCAGGAGGCGGAGGTTGCAGTGAGCTGAGATGGTGCCACTGCACTCCAGCCTGGGTGGCAGAGAGACTCTGACTAAAAAAAAATAATAAATAAAATTTAAAAATAAAAATAAATGAAAATAGCTCTTCAGCTGGATATGGTGGCTCACGCCTGTAATCTTAGCACTTTGGAAGGCTGAGGTGGGAAGATTGCTTGAGCTCCGGAGGTGGAGACCAGCCTAGGCAACAAGGTCGAGAGTGGTGGCATATGCCTGTGGTTCCAGCTACACAGGAGGCTGAGGCAGGAGGGTCACTTGAACTCAGGAGGTAAAGGCTGCAGTGAGCCGTGTTCATACCATTGTACTCCAGTCTGGGCAACAGAGTGAGACCCTGCCTCAAAAATAAAAATAAATAAATTAATTAATTAATTAATAATTTTAAAAAATAGCTCTGCTTTTCTAGTTCCGTAAGAACTGAAGTGTTTTCTAGTAAGAAACACTTAGAAGGACAAAACTGCAGCACTACCAGTTTTTAATCACTCAAAGCTGATTTCTGGTCTCTATTTCTTCTCTCCTTGATTTATGTTTCCTGGTTTCTGATCATTTCCCTAAATGGTAAAAACTGGTATCTGAAAAATTAGAACATAAATAAAATAAAGTTAAGTTCAAATTTATCTACTCTGTTATGTGTGAAAAGATTTGAAGAAAGCTAAAACTTAGAAAGTAAACTAAATTCAACTTCCCAAGTATTCCTTCTCCCAATTCTCTATGAATAATAATAGCTAACATGAATTGAACGTGTGTTATAATCCCAACGATTATTCTAAATATTTTACATATACTAACTTGTCTAATTCTTACAAGTCTATGAGCAAGACAGCATTTATTATCCCCATTTTATATATGAGGAAACTGAGTCACATAGGAGTAAACTGGTCTAAGTTAAAAACTGGCAAAGTTAGGATTCATATCTAAGTAATCTGGATCTCAGTCTCCATTCTTTGCTACACCATAAACCTACATATACAACAAAAACTCTCAAGCCATAGTCTTTCATGAGAAACCCAAAATTACTGAAGCACAGGTTTATATAACCTTTTAACCATACTTACGCTACTTGGAGCATTATTATTAGCAATGTACAAGTATGTTTTATGAGAGCGCAAGATATTTATTTACTCATTTATTTATTTATTTATTTGAGGCAGGATCTTGCTCTGTTGCCCAGGCTGGAGTGTAGTGATATGATCATGCTTCACTGCAGCCTCGACCTCCCTGGCTTAAACAATCCTCCCATCTCAGCCTCTTAAATAGCTGGGACTATAGGCATGCACCACCACACCTGGCTAATTTTGTTTATTTTTTGTCAAGACAAGGTCTTGCTATGTTGCCCCAGAAAGGCCTTGAACTCCTGGGCTCAAGGGATTCTCCCGCCTCCCAGAGTGCTGGGATTACAGGCATGAGCCGCCATGCCCAGCCCTATCTATACTCTCTAAGGTAGTAAAGAAGTCTCTAGTTTTAGGCCAGGTGTGGTGGCTCATGCCTGTAATCCCAGCAATTTGGGAGACGGAGGCAGGCGGATTACCTGAGGTCAGGAGTTTGAGACCAGCCTGGTCAACATGGGGAAACCCCGTCTCTACTAAAACTACAAAAACATTAGCTGGGCGCAGTGGCATGCGCCGGTAGTCCCAGCTACTTGGGAGGCTGAGGCAGGAGAATTGCTTGAACCCGGGAGGTGAAGGTTGCAGTGAGCTGAGATGGCACCACTGCACTCCAGCCTGGCGACAGAGTGAGACTCTGTCTCAAAAAAAGAAGTCTCTAGTTTTTACCTATTTCCCCAGGGTCACCAAATTCTCTTTTTAGATACAAAACAAACACAGTAAAACAAAAAACTTGCCCTAAAGAAATCGCCACTAAACTGTTCAAAGAACACAGATATAGGAAAAGAAATATGGGCTGGTCAGAATGCAGTGGGGTTTACAACTAATTGATCACAACCACTTACAGATTTCTTTGTTCCTTCTCCCCTCCCACTGCTTCATTTGACTAGCCTTAAAAATAAAAAGTAAAGGAAAAGAAGGGAAATACAGTCATCCTTCAGTATCCAAGGGGGATTGGTTCCAGGACTCTCCTTGGACACCAAAATCCATGGATGTTTAAGTCCCTTATATAAAGTGGCAAAGTGTTTACATATAACTTATACACATCCTCCATAATACTTAGTCTTCTCTAGATTATTTATAATACCTAACAGTGTAAATGTGATGTAAAGTTTTTATACTGTATTTTTTAAAAATTGCATTATCATTTATTGTTGTATAATTATTATTTTTTCCCCAAGCATTTTCAATCTGTGGTTGGTTAAATCCATGGATGTGAAACCCTCAGAAACAGAGGGCTGACTACACATGCTATACAATTAAGTTTTAATAATTTCCACAAGTACAAATCATGCTGAATAACATGGCAGGAAATTCCAATAACACAAGTATTTTTATTTGTATAAAATAACTTCACTCTGTCTCACATTAAAAGTTCTCGATCTCCTCTTTGAGAGCTGAAAATGTAACTTACTCATCTTTTTCCTGCATGGCAGTTAGGGCAGTGAGCCAACAAAAATTTACTGAATGAATTAATAAGCCATTCAGTCAGCCAATCATACATCCATCCATCATTCACCTTTGGGGTGGGGTTAGGATAGTAACTGGCCTTCACTGAAACCAACATTAAGCCATGTATCCTGGATGTATTATGAGATTATAACCAGAACTAAACAAATGCACACTTTTAGCATTAAGCCAAGCTCCCCATCCTAGCAGGAATGTCCTTCCTTTGGTGCCACTTTTGTCTTATACTATTTAAGACATAATTCTTAAGCCTTCTTGCTATTTGTGCCCTTTGATTACTGAGCTCTAAACTGAAGTGAGGAAAAGACTGACTCACCCTGTGCAGGGAAATGGACAAAATAAAGCAGCCAGGCCTACCTTTTAGAGCATCTAAATTATTTTAAGAAATCAATGAAAAGAAACAGAATACAGCAGCATTAAAGGAAACCTAAATAAGAAATCTAAAAATTCTTAAAGAGGTCAAATATAATATTAATCTTTTTATGCAATAGTAAAAAGGAAAGCTATAGTTATAGATTACAATCTGATATGATGTTACTCTGGCTACCGCAAGATAAAACACTGGTTTGATGAGGAATCAAAAAAAAAAAACAAAAAACCCACGAATCTTCAACGAGGATTAGAGGCCATCAGCACCATCTACAAGATGGTCCATTATACTACCATTACTTTCATTCAATGGAAACCTCAATTATAACATGTGAGTGTGTATGTGTGTGTATATATGTGCACATGCCCATGTGCTCTGGTTTCATTGACGTTTCAAACAGTAATCTTGTAAAAATTACCCTGCCTTTGGGTCAACTCAAAGCTCTGATCATGAAAGGTCATTTTGAACAAGATAGGACATGCAGAAGCCAGCCAGTGATGTTGTTTTGACTGTAGTAATAAACACATTGTAGAACTGGTACAAAAACTGACAAACTGTTCAACAGAAAAAAACATAAAGTCCAAAAATACACCCAAGACCTTACAAAACTTAGTGTGACCAAACTGGCATCATAAACCCATTAAAAACGGGAGTTTGTTAACTTCTTAGCTTTAATTTTTTTCTAAGTTATATTTGATAATCACTTTGTCAAATATCAAAAGCTAATGTAAGTTCTCTTCAACTATTAATGTTGTATTAAACATATATAATAAATTTAGGAATAAATGACACCAATAATTTTTCCAGTTTTTCCCATTACTTGACATAATGGATCTATTTATTTATCTACAGCACACTTCTAGTTTTATCATATGGGCTATGTTGCTGAGGTCACTCCTAGGTATTTTATAATTTGGGTTGTTATTGTAAATAACTCCTTTAGATTTTCTATAGATAACAATCCTCTTTTATTTTGAGACAGGGTCTCATCCTGTCAGCCAGGCTGGAGTGCAGTGGCACAATCATGGCTTGTATTAGTTTGTTCTCACACTGCTATAAAGAAGTGCCCAAGACTGGGTAGTTTATAAAGGAAAGGGGTTTAATTGAGTCACAGTTCAGCATGGCTGGGGAGGCCTCAGGAAACTTACCACAATGGTGGAAGGTGAAGGAGAAGCAAGGTGTCTTCTTCACAAGGTGGCAGGAAGGAGAAGGGCTGAGTGAAGGGGGAAGAGCGCCTTATAAAATCATCAGATCTTGTGAGAACTCAGTATCATGAGAACAGCATGGGGTAAACTGCCCCCATAATTCAATTACCTCTACCTGGTCTCTACCTTGACACGTGGGGATGATAGGCATTATGGGGTTTACAATTCATGATGAGATCTGGGTGGGAAGACAAGGCCTACCCATATCAATGGCTCACTGCAGCCTCAATCTCCCAGGCACAAGTGATTCTCCCAGCCTCCTGAGTGGCTGGGACCACAGTACTGCGAGACCACTCACAGTTCATTTTTGTATTTTTTGTAGAGATGGGGTCTCACAATGTTGCTCAGGCTGCGCTCAGACGATTTGCCTGCCTCAGCCTCCCAAAGCACTGGGATTACAGGTGTGAGCCACTGCATCTGGCCTAGAGAACTGGTCTTGATCCTATCAAAGTATGTAAGCAATGTTGTAACAGAAAAAAATGAACTAGAAGGATATACACAACATTCGTGGTATGTATGGGTTGTCACTAGACAAAGGTGGTCAAAGGAGACTTTACCTAACAAGTTTTACTTTATAAAATGTGTCTTAATGTTATCAATTTTTAAATCAATTTGGTAGAAATGCAGATGTTGATATTATTTAAGTATTTAAGAATAAAAATACATTATCCTATTCCTAGGGTAACTAAAGCTTTTAACTAGAAGAGTTGAATTTTCCCATCTACAAAGATAAGCAAGCATATCATTTTTGTTCTAGTTTTTGACCTATCAAGGTAATAATTTGTAACTATTTATAGATTAGCCAGGCATGGTGGCTGCTCACCTATAGTCCCAGCTACTCAGCAGGCTGAGGCAGGAGAATCGCTTGAACCCAGGAGGCAGAGGTTTGAGTGAGCTGAGATCGAGTACTCCCACCTGTCGCCAGTACTCCCGTCTGGGCGACAGAGTAAGACTTCATCTCAAAAAAAGTGTGTGTGTGTATCTATACACACACACATACATGTATCGCTTTATATATGTTTTTTACACTTTATATATACACATATATATTTATACTTTATGTGTGTGTGTATATATATGTGTAAAGTGATAATATATCTATATAATCCTTAGATATTGCAATAAATCCTCTTGGGTCATATTCTTTCAATATATTTATAGATTTGACATATCAAATGGGGAAAAAAACAGGCCAGCCACGGTCGCTCACGCCTGTAATCCTGGCACTTTGGGAGGCCGAGGCGGGTGGATTACTTAATTTCAGGAGTTCGAGACCAGCCTGGCCAACATGGTGAAACCCTGTCTTTACTAAAAATACAAAAAAATTAGCTGGGCATGGGGGCGGGCACCAAACAAGCAAAAAACAGCTAGCTATAAATTGGCATGTTAAAAAATGTAACTACTGTACATAGAAAACTTCCCTAGAAAAAAATCATAAAAGTAGATATATCAAAATGTTATTAGTAATTACCAATGGATAGAAAGGTCAAATGATTTAAATTTTTCTCCTTTTTTTATTTTTTGAGATGGAGTCTCTCTCTGTCACCCAGGCTGGTGTGCAGTGGCACAATCTCAGCTCACTGCAACCTCTGCCTCCAGGGTTCAAGCAATTCTCCTGTCTCAGCCTCCTAAGTAGCTGGGACTACAGGCGCACACCATCATGCCCGGCTAAATTTTGTATTTTTAGTAGAGACAGGTTTCCACCATATTAGCCAGGCTGGTCTCGAACTCCTGACCTCAGGTGATCCGCTGCCTCAGCCTCCCAAAGTCCTGAGATTACAGGTATGAGCCATTGCACCTGGCCTTAAAATTTTCTCCTTTATGCCATATTTTCTCATTTTTCTCAAAGAAATATATATTGTTTTTGTAATAAGAAAAAATAATGATTTGTTGGATTTAATCTACATGTAATTTATATAGACTTTCTACAGCTGTATTAAGTGGAATAGAACAAATGTATTTGTTTGTTTGTTTTGTTTTGTTTTTTGTTTTTGAGATGGAGTCTTGCTCTGTCACCCAGTCCAGAGCGCAGTGGCGCAATCTTGAGTCACTGCAACCTCTGCCTCCCAGGTTTAGATGATTCTCCTGCCTCAGCCTCCCAAGTAGCTGGGGTTACAGGTGCCTGCCACCACGCCCAGCTATTATTATTATTAATTTGTTTTTGTATTTTTAGTAGAGTCAGGCTTTCGCCATGTTGGGCAGTGTGGTCTCAAACTCCTGACCTCATGTGATCTGCCTGCCTTGGCTTCCCAATGTGCTGGGATAGGCATGAGCCACCACACCCAGCCGGACAAATGTATTTTTCTACTATCTTTGTCAGCATTTATTTATTTAGAGATAGGGCCATGCTCTGTCCTCCGGGCTGGAGTGCAGTGGCACAATCTCATTTCACTGCAGCCTTGACCTCCTGGGCTCAAGCAATCCTCCCACCTGAGCCTCCCAAATAGCTGGGACTATAGATGTGTGCCACCATACCTGGCTAACTTTTTAAAAGATTCTTGTGTCTTTTTTTTTTTTTTTTTTTTGTAGGGTCTCCCAATGTTGCCTAGGCTGTTCTTGAACTCCTGGGCTCAAGCAATCCTCCCGTATGGGCCTCCCAAAGGACTGAGATTAGAGGCATGAGCCACTATGCCCAGACTGTCAGCTTTTAGTTATCAAGATTTTGCCAACTTTATAAAATAAACAGGTATACTTTCTTTTTCTCTGCTATACTGATTGATATAGCATTATAGAGCTGTCCCCTCTTATCTGTGGTTTCACTTTCTGCAGTTTCAGTTACTTGTGGTTGACCGCAGTCCAAAGATATAATATGGAAAATTTCTAGAAATAAATAACTTGTAAGTTTTAAATCATGTGCCACTCTGAGTATCATGATGAAATCTCATGCCATCCTGCTCTGTCCTGCCCAGGTGTGAATCATCCATCTCCTTGTCCAGCATATCCACACCGTATGTGTTCACTGCCTGTTAATCACTTAGCAGCCATCTCAGTTGCCATATCAACTGTGGCGGTATTGCAGTACTTGTGTTCAAGTAATCTTTGTTTTACTTATTTGCTCTATTTTATTATTAGTTATTGTTATTAAATTCTTACTGTGCCTAATTTATAATCCAAACTTTATCACAGGTACATATGTATGTATGTATATACAGGAAAAAAACAGTACATATTGGGGTTCAGTATTATCCATGATTTCAGGGATCCACTGGCATTCTTGGTCTTGGTATATCCCCCGCAAATAAGGAGGGACTACTGCAATCATCTGCTTCATCAACATGAATTAAATTGTCCACAAAACCCCTGGCCTAATCACATTTTAACACTAGTCTACATAGGATTTTTATTTCTTGAGTTCCTTTGGCAAATTATATTTTCCTAGAAAATTACCCATTTCGGGGGGAAGGAAGGGGGGAACAGCAAAAAAAAAGAAAAAAAAAGCAAGAAAGAAAATTACCAGTTTCATCAGGAATTCAACAGGGTGTCAAGGTAATTCAGTGGACAAAGGAGAATATTTCCAACTTTGTACCATATCTAAAAATTAACTCAAAAAGAATCAACAACTTAAAATAAAACCTAATCTTTGGTCAAGCAAAGATTTCTTCAAGAAAACACAAAAATTATGAACTATAAAAGAGAAAATGGATTAAATTGGATTGCATTACTTTAAAAGCCTCTGAAAGCAAATAGACAAGCCACAGGCTGGAAGAAAACATTTGTATGACATATATCACCGTCTGTCCAGGGTGCATGACACATTGATAAGGGCTCAGTTTGCAGCAATAAATTCAGATGGAAACCAGTCCATGCATTTAGTCAACCTATCCCACTTGCTATGATTTTCTGGGAGTAAGACATAGTCAGAAGTGATAAAAAGTGGTGAGAGGACACAGGCAATAGTCCAGAATGTCAGCATTACTGCCTTTCCAGGCTTCTACTACTACTATTACAGCTCATCTTTTTCTACTGACAGAAAAAATAATTACATAATATCTGTTATTCAGGTTCACAGAATTTGGTGTCTGTGTACTCTATTTTCCTTAAGATTGGTAATTCTATCTTATGCAGAAAAATTAAAACCACTGGAAGAAACACATACAGATATGTATTGTGTGTTTACTACTGGGCAGTGGGTAGGATGTAACAGTAAAAACATGTTGACCTTTATACCCCTTCAGGAAATAAGATGACAGAGGATATTTAATATATATTTATAATAATGCTATATTAAATTTCTCATCAAGACCACTAGGAAAAAAAATGGAACTAGCATCAATTTTGGCATCACGTAATACTGGAGGAATTTAACTCCTACACCCCGAGGACCTCAAAACTAATTAAGCTTGTATTTTGTCTTTCATTCTTAAAGAGGAGGGAGGGAAGGACTATGTTACTGGCATATTTTGAGCTTCAAGTGATAACAACATAACATCAAAAATGTTTTCCCATGAACTTTGAAGTGCATTATGTCTTGAGTTTGGCTCCTTGGCAAATGTTCTTAAACAGCTAGAAAAAAACTCCTTTATAGCATCATCATAATAATTCATAAATTCAGATACAGAATAAGAAAAAAATAATTGACTTTGTTTAGGAAATAATAAATTCTATTTGCTACCTTAACAAACTACTTCTCCTATTTCCTATATGATACAAATTCTAATCAAAAGGAGGTATTATCTTATAAATTTGTTTCCAGAATGCCATGCATATGAATAAAGCCTTTGCAACTAGCTTTAAGTTCAGAATGCAAACTGATAATCTACATCTCATTAAACAATCACCAAACACACACCCAAAAAAGTATTTTCAACAAGTCATGTTCATATTTATACAAGAGAGGGTATATAGAAACTTAATGAAGTATTCAGATGATTTAAAACATTTTGGGAAGGCAATTAGTATGCAGATCCTCCTCCACCTCAAAAATCTTTAGAAGGAAGTCACAACTCAGTACTTTTAAATAAGTGATATGCTAGGGTTTCAGTCCCTTTTGTTCTGGCATGCTCTTGGGAGAATGACTGTTAACTCCATAAGCAGTTGAAAAGGGAGGAAGAAAGCAGAAGCACGAATTAGCTATTTTTGAAAGTAGTGGGGTGTGGAGCATCATGGTAGCACAAATTCTATGCACATCCTCTCTGGATCCTTCCTTCACTCAACACTTACGTACAGTGTAGCCATGAATTTTTTTCTTTCTCTCTTTTTTTTTTTTTTTGAGACAGAGTCTCGCTCTGTTGCCCAGGCTGGCGTGGAGTGGCGTGATCTTGGCTCACTGCAACCTCCGCCTCCCAGGTTCAAGCAATTCTCCTGCCTCAGCCTCCCAAGTAGCTGGGACTACAGTTGCACGCCATCACGCCTGGGTAATTTTTTGTATTTTAATAGAGGCGGGGTTTCACTGTGTTGCCCAGGCTGGTCTCGAATTCATGAGCTCAGGCGAACCGCCCACCTCGGCCTCCCAAAGTGCTAGGATTACGGGGGTGAGCCACCGCGCCCAGCCTAATTTTTTCTTTTAACTGGTAGTATACACCAATATAGGTTAACAAGTAATACATTCATTGTATTTTATCCAGGTCTCTGAAATGAGATGAAAGGGAGGTGACCTAAAATCAGGAGAAGCAAGGTAAAAGCTGTTTGATTCCTCTATCACTTTCCCTACTCCATGATCTTCAATGTCTGTCCTACACTAACTCTGGCGCAATTTTGGAATCTGTTTTCCAAGAAAGTGTAAAGCAAATGGTCTCTGGAAAGGGGTCGCAAAAGGCAACTGATGGTAGGGATATGGTACAAAAAATGGAAGGGGTTGGGTGCAATGGCTCATGCCTGTAATCTCAACTTTTGGGGCGGCCGAGGTGGGAGAATCACTTGAGCCCAGGAGTTCAAGACCAGCCTGGGCAACATAGGGAGACTGCATCTTTACAAAAAGTAAAAAAATTAGTCAGGCATGGTGGTATGTGCCTATAGTCCCAGCTACTTGGGAGGCAGAGGTGGGAGAATTGTTTGAGCTCAGGAGGTTGAGGCTGCGGTGCTTTTTTTTTTTTTTTGAGACAGAGGAAGACTGACCCCAAAAAATAAAAATAAAAAAATAACATGAAAAAGAAAATAAGGCCAGCTGCAGAGGCTCATGCCTGTAATCTCAGCACTTTGGTAGGCCGAGGCAGGCGGATCACCTGAGGTCAGGAGTTCGAGACCAGCCTAGCCAACATGGTGAAACCCTAAAACTACAAAAATTAGCCAGGCAGTGATGGGTGCTTGTAATCCCAGTTACTTGGGAGGCTGAGGCCAGGAGAATCATTTGAACCCAGGAGGCAGAGGTTGCAGTAAGCTGAGATGGCGCCACTGCACTCTAGCCTGGGTGACAGAGCAAGACTCCATCTCAAAAGATAAAAATAAAATAAAATAAAATACAAATACAAGTAAAATTAAAAATGGAAGAGAATTAAGTGAAAATATGCATAATTAATGCTGAATGCAGCAGTCTCTTCAGTCAGTCTTCTTCACCCCTTACCATCCAAACACAGTGGGAAGACTGTGCCCCTTAGACCCTGATACTGATATGAGAATGTTCATCAACAATAAGGCCAAGAAGCTCACCCAAAGGCAACCTGCCTATACATTTAAAGCTTCTAACTGGCTATTTAGTCCCTCACTTTTAACCATCAGCAGACAGTTAATTATTACTAGACATCAGAGAAAAACTCTAACATAAAAGAAACCAAATCAATATTTAAAAACAATGTTAGGAAAAAAAGAGACTATGCAGGGCAAAGAAAATCTGTTGAAAGAATGAAAGGATAGTATAAAAAGAAACATTCAGAGACTTCAAAAAGACCTCCTGGAGATTAAAATCTAATAGTAGAAAAGAAAAATTTAATAAAAGTAGAAGATAAAGTCGAATAAATCTTGCAGGAAACATATCTAAAGGAAAAAGAAATGAATTAGATAATTATTCCAGGAGGTTCAACATCAAAAAGCTACTGGCAACCAAGACAGAGGAAGACATGAGGGTTTAGGAAACAAAGGAGCTAACACAGGAAAGAAGCAAAGCTGCCAGGAAAATGGAGACTGGATAACCCAGGCTGACAGTTGCGTACCACCTCTACAGACTGCAAGGCCACCTGTACACAGACTGGAGCAATGTGACTCAAGAGATATATTGAAAGCTGTCATCACCAATATCTCTGCTGCTATTTATCCTTTTTAAAGCTAAGAACACAGTACCCAGGTGAGCCTGGCCCTCAGCCTGTCTTGACTAAATGCTTATGGATTTCTTCTTTGAACATACTTGATTGCCTAATGAGTTCCAGACACTCATTTCACTCCACAAAAGTTTCTTTAACCCAGCGGTCCCCAACCTTTTTGGCACCAGGGACCAGGTTCATGGAAGACAATTTTTCTACAGACGGGGGTGTTGGGGTGGTTTGGGATGAAACTGTTCCACCTAATCACTGATCTGACAGGAGGTGGAGCTCAGACTGTAATGCTCACTGGCCCACTGCTCACCTCCTGTGGCCCGGGGGTAGTGGTGCAGGGTACTCCTGCTTAGGAGAAACCACAGAGCTAATCACTCCCTCTGACCATATTTCTGTCAAATGTCCAAGACCTAGTCCACACTGAAACCCTGCCCAATACAATCTCCAGGATTAAATCTTAACTTTACTCATGACTTCCATAGAAGGGCCTCTAAGAACCTCAGGAAAATGAAGCAAGTATAATCTGCTGATCTCTGGGGATCCCTGAGATCCTTTCAGAAGTCCAAGAGGTAAAACTAAATACATAAGAATACAAAAAAATTATTTGCCTTTTCCACTGTGTTGACACTTGCACTGATGGTACAAAAGCAATGGTGAGCAAAACTGTTAGCACCTTAACACAAATCAAGGCAACAGCACCAAACTGTAGCAGAAATCATTGTTTTCTTCACAACTACACAGTTACAGTGAAAAATAAATTCAACTTTAAGAATGTCCTTGATAAAGTAATAAAAAATATTAGTTTTAATAAATATCAACCCTTTAGTACATATATTTTTATTACTGTATATGATGAAACAGAAATATGTATAAAGCACATTTGTATACTAAGTATGATGGTTATCTCCAGGAAAGGCATTTGTGTGATTGAGTTGCAAACTGAACTAGACAGTTTTCTTCATGGAATACTATTTTTACTTGAAAGACTGAACAACAAGCTATGTTATTCAAGCTTAGATAGCTGACAGGCATTTTCTCAAAAGTAAGCCTATCACTAATAAAGAAAATTAACAGTATTTGTTGCTAGTGATAGAATTCAAGCTTTCAAGTGAAATTCCTATTTTGGAAAATTTACATCCAGAATGAGCTTGACAGCTTCCCAACATTTAACATTTTTTTCAATGAGACCAATAGTGATATTAACGAACATGATATTTAAATATTATATAATGAAATGTGTAAGCATCTGTCCAGGTAGAAAAGGTCCTAGAGACCTTAGGTCTATCCTTCTGGTACTTTATTCGTAAAAATCCCTCACTACTTTTATTTCCAGAATACCACAAATAATTCTTTCTTTCTTTCTCTTTCTTTCTTTCTTTCTTTTGTTCATTCGTTCTTTCTTTATTTCTTTCTTTTGTTCATTCGTTCTTTCTTTCTTTTGGGTGGTTTCTGTTTTCTTTTTTTCCTTTTTTATGTCATTTTTTACTTCAATAGGTTTTTGGGTAATGGGTAGTATTTGGTTACATGAATACGTTCTTTACTGGTGATTTCTGAGATTCTGGTGCAACCATCATCCAAGCCGTGTACACTGTACCCAATGTGTAGTCTTTTATCTCTTTTTCAATATTTCTACTTAATTATTAGCTAACTTGATTATAACAAAATTCTCACTCCACCAAAAGAAACAAACTCATTTTACATCCTCAATTCTTTTCTTTGTCAAATGACACTGAGTACACCAAATTCTTATCATATGTATATGTGTGTATATGTATAGTAAACAACTAAGAAAAAAATCATTATAACATTTAGAAGGAAAAATGGAGACAGAGGAGAATGGTTGTTAAATATAACTATGAATCATTTCTATTTTCCTATAAACTCCATATTATGATTGAATGAATGTTAATTTACAAATTCCAAGATTTAAATAAGTGTTTAGAAAAAAATAATCTCAGGCCGGGCTCACACCTGTAATCCGAACACTTTCGGAAGCCGAGGCAGGTGGATCATCTGAGGTCAGGAGTTCAAGACCAGCCTGGCCAATATGGCGAAATCCCGTCTCTATTAAAAATACAAAAATTAGTTGGGTGTGGTGGCAGGTGCCTGTAGTCCCAGCTACTTGGGAGGCTGAGGCAGGAGAATTGCTTGAACCCGGGAGGCGGAGGTTGCAGTGAGCCGAGATCACACCATTGTACTCCAGCCTGGGTGACAGAGCAAGACTCCATCTCAAAAAAACCCCAAAAAACCAAAAACAAACCAAAAAAATAAAAATAAAAAATAATCTCAGCCGGGCATGGTGGCTCACGCCTGCAATTCCCGCCACTTTGGGAGGCCGCGGCGGGTGGATCACCTGAGGTCAGGAGTTCAAGACCAGCCTGGCCAACGTGGTGAAACCTCATCTCTACTAAAAATACAAAAATTAGCTGGGTATGGTGGCAGGTGCTGGTAATCCCAGCTACTTAGGAGGCTGAGGCAGGAGAATCACTTGAACCCGGGAGGTGGAGGTTGCAGTGAAGCGAGACTGTGCCATTGCACTCCAGCCTGGGTGACAAGAGCAAAACTCCGTCTCAAATAAAAAAAAGAAAAGAAAAAGAAAAAAATAATCTCACTAGCACAGAACCCAAATTTCTACCTATCTTAGTAAACAATCAAAAGCACATTTCACTTTATGCCTCAATTGACTACTGGTCAACTATAACTTCTATAGCAACTCTCACGTTGATACTCCCTAGAAAATTTAAGTTATATTTAAGGTTAATTTCAGTTTAATTTAATTGTTTAATAATAAATTTGACTGATAAGATTATATTAAAATTTAGGTTATGTTTACTTAAGTGAAGTAAGGAGGTCACTCAGAATGAAAACTTAGGTTTCCAGTACAAACCTATGGAGTTGTCATGTATTATTCTAGTTTATCATATGGTCATGTTCTTTAGAATTTGTCACCAGACTACTATAATAAAACTCAGTTTACCAAATTCTTCAAGATTTAACTTGGTAATGAAGCTACAAACTTTAGGAATAAGTGGCTGGGCACGGTGGCTCACGCCTGTAATCCCAGCACTTTGGGAGGCCAAGGCGGGCAGATCATGAGGTCAGGAGCTCGAGATCATCCTGGCCAACATGGTGAAACCCCATCTCTACTAAAAATACAAAAAATGAGCTGGGTGTGGTGGCACGTGCCTGTAGTCCCAGCTACTCGGGAAGCTGAGGCAGGAGAATGGCTTGAACTCAGGAGGCGGAGATTGCAGTGAGCCCAGATCGCCCCACTGCACTCCTACCTGGGGACACAGCGAGACTCCGTCTCAAAAAAAAAAAAAAAAAAAAAAATTTATGAAGAAGTACAGACTGCCCTCTTGTGTTCAAACTAAGGATGGATCTAATTGATGATGGATCTAATTGATGAACTAGGCATAATCCTAAAAACTACTCTTCAGGGGGGAGAGAAAGCCAAGGTCCTAAAGAAATTATCTAAGGTCGTTAAAAGCAGAAAAATTCTGATATTACAAAGTAATAAAGAGCAGTCTTCTCAAAGCAAGACAAAAGCTCTTAATCTGAGCCAGATGATTGCTAGTACCAGCAGCCCAAAAAGCCTAACCTCAGTTAGTATTATATAGTAGTATTTTTACTATACTTCCTCAAGCTGCACTGGCATAAAAAGGGATTCAGACTTCTTTCCGTGTGATGAAGGATCAGAAAATGCTTGAATCGGATGCTTCCTCCAGTACGCTGAAATTAAACAAGTAAAACTGCCTCTGATTTCTTTTCTTTCTTTTTTGCTAATGTGTATTTTAAAATGAAAAGTACTTCCTAACTAGTCTTCCTAGTCAATGTTATGGTTTCAAAAAATCTGATATCCTAAGACATATCTCTCACTTTGAAGTGAGCATCAGTTAAAAATAGGGCCAGGAGTGGTGGAGTATGCCTGTAGTCCTAGCTACGTGGGAAATATGCATAATTAATGCTGAATGCAACAGCCTCTTTACTCAGTCTTCTTCACCCCTTACCATCCAAACACAGTGGGAGGCTAAAGCAGGAAGACTGCTTGAGCCCAGGAGTTCAAGGATGTAGCATGCTATGATTGCGTCTGTGAATAGCCACTGAACTCCAGCCTGGGCAACACAGTGATATCCAGTCTTGGAAAAAAAAAAAAAAAGAAAGAAAAGGGGTTCCACACGCAGTAAATGACTTTATCGCCAAAAAGGCAGACATTAAACCTTTGTATATCTAGACTTACATTCCTTTACTCATGTTGCTAGATGAAATATACGCAGGCTAAACTTAATTAGAAATATTAGGCTGGGGGCAGTGGCTCACGCCTGTAATTCCAACACTCTGGGAGGCCAAGGCAGGTGGATCCCTTGAGCCTAGGAATTCCAGAGCTGCCTGCTCAACAAGGCAAAGCCCTATCTCTACCAAAAAAAAAAAAAAAAAATCAGTCGGGCATAGGGGTGCACACCTGTAGTCCCAGCTACTCAGGAGGCTGAGTTGAAAGGATTGCCTGAGCCCGGGAGGTCAAGGCTGCAGTGAGCTGTGATGGTGCCACTGCACTCCAGCCTGGGCGACAGAGTGAGACACTATCTCAAAAAAAATAAATTAAAAAAAATATATATATATACACACACACACATATATATAGACACACACACGTACATATATATTACACATGCCTGCTATTATGATTACTTCCATGTTATCTTTTTCTTTTCTTTTCTTTTAAGACAGAGTCTCCCTGTGTTGCCGAGGCTGGAGTGCAGTGGCATGATCCCAGCTTACTGCAACCTCCGCCTTCCAGGCCTCAAGTGTTTCTCCTGCCTCAACCTCCCCAGTAGCTGAGATTACAGGCACTCACTACCACGCCCAGCTAATTTTTGTATTTTTAGTAGACGGGGTTTCACCATGTCAGCCAGGCTGGTCTCAAACTCCTGACCTCAAGTGATCTGCCCATCTCAGCCTCCCAAAGTGCTGGGATTACAGGCATGAGCCACTGCGCCCAGTCACTTTCATGTTATCTTCCATTGGCCAAGTACTAATGAAGCACTACAAAGCACACTTGTTTCTGAAATATGAGCAGAACTACATTTCCAACCAAAGAGAAGTATACATAAGTTACTGAGTGATTAAGACAGAGAAATTTATTTACTTATTTTTCTTTTTTTGAGACAGAGTCTTGCTCTGTTGCCCAGGATGGAGCGCAGTGGTGCGATCTCAGCTCACTGCAACCTCTGCTTCCTGGGTTCAAGCGTTTCTCATGCTTCAGCCTCCAGAGTAGCTGGGATTACAGGTGTGTGCCACCATGCCCAGCTTAATTTTTGTATTTTTAGTAGAGACGGGGTTTTGTCATGTTGGCCAGGCTGGTCTCGAACTCCTAGTCTCAAGGGATCTGCCTGCCTCAGCTTCCCAAAGTGCTAGGATTATAGGCGTGAGCCACCACGCCTGGCTAAGATAGAGAAATTTAAATTTCTCATTTTATCTTGTCAAATGGTTCTTGATTTTTTTCATTAAAAATGTTATTTGTGTAATATATAATGGGTTTATCAATGTTGTTTTAAAACAAATTAATATTTTTAAAGTTTCTCAGGTTTAATTTGTAATACAGCAAATATCAATAGATATGTCACATAAACAAAAGGTAATTGGCACTCTATCATAAGTATATAACTGAATTCTTATAGAAGCAAAAAGTTTGAGACCCGTTATTCTACAGAGTAGCATACTGAATATGAAAAAAAACCAATTTACTCTCAAAGCTTTAATGGAGGTGAGGATAAAACAGAAATGTCATTTACTAAGAAAAATGTAGGTGATACTCACCAAATGGATCTTCCATGCCACTATTAACCAGTTTAGGGAGGTGAGATACTGTTTCTAAAAAGAGAAAAAGGTAAATGATACACTTAATACATATAGTCCATCACCTTTTATGCTTTTAAAAAAATAATCCTAATTCAGTAACATTGACTATAGTTTAAAAGTGGAACATTATAGAAATGTACAACTTATTAAATGATAGTTTGTTTTTTTTTTGAGACAGGATCTCCTTATGTTGCCCAGACTAGATTTTAATTCTTGGGCTCAAGTGATCCTCCCATGTCAGCCTCTTGAGGATTACAACAGCCTGAGACTGTGCCAGGCTGGGAGTTATTTTAGGGGAATTGAGATACAGATGTACAATACTAGATTATCATAAAACGTTTAAGGCTAATTTTTGTCTTAAAATATATTATTGTCAGTTTTCTCAAATAAGCTCCCTTTCCAATCCTCATTTTGAATTTACTAGAGTATAGGGAAAAAGGCAAGTTTTTTTGGTAAGAAAAATACAACACCTGAGAAAGGGCATGAGGAACATCTTTGAAGAAGGGAATTGGTTTTGCCTAAGGAAAATGGAAGTTATTTTAGACACAGGAGGATGGTTCAGTAAGCTGTAAGTTTATCCACTCAAGTATGAAAATAAAACAAAAAACGTTTCAAAAGAAAGTTGACTAAGTATAATATACAACCTCCTGCACCCCCAATCAAGGCAAGTGTCAAATCTGCCCTACCCAGCTTCCTACTCCTCCTGTGGTTTTTATCCTAAGGTCATTCCCTAACAGTCTGAATACTAAACTCCAATTCAGAGCCTGCTTTTTATAAGTCACTACCTACTGACAGGAATGACTGGAGAAACTTGGGAGTAAGATGCAGTTGTAGGGCCGGGCGCAGTGGCTCATGGGCTACTCGTACTAGCAATCATCTGGCTCAGATTAAAAGCTTTTGAGAAGACTGCTGTTTATTACCTTGTAAGATCAGAATTTTTCTGCTTTTAACGACCTTAGACGATTTCTTTAGGACCTTGGCTTTTTTTTTTCCCCCTCAAGAGTAGTTTTTACCTAGTTCATCAATTAGATCCATCCTTAGTTTGAACAGTCTGTTCAAAAAGGGCAGTCTGTACTTATTCATAAATTTTGTAGCTTCATTACCAAGTTAAATCTTGAAGAATTTGGTAAATTGAGTTTTATTATAGTAGCCTGTGACAAATTCTAAAGAACATGACCATATGATAAACTAGAATAATACATGACAACTCCATAGGTTTGTACTGGAAATGTAAAGTTTTCATTCTGACTGACCTCCTTACTTCACTTAAGTAAACATAACCTAAATTTTAATATAATCTTATCAGTCAAATTTATTAAACAATTAAATTAAACTGAAATTAACCTTAAATATAACTTAAATTTACTAGAGAGTATCAAAGTGAGAGCTGCTATAGAAGTTATGGTTGGCCAGCAGTCAATTGAGGCATAAAGTGAAATATGCTTTTGATTGTTTACTAAGATAGATAGAAATCTGGGTTCTGTGCTAGTGAGATTATTTTTTTCTTTTCCTTTTCCTTTTTTTTTTTTTTAAGATGGAGTTTCGCTCTGTTGTCCAGGCTGGAGTGCAATGGTGCAATCTCAGCACACTGCAACCTCTGCCTCCTGGGTTCAAGTGATTCTCCTGCCTCAGCCTCCTGAGTAGCTGGGATTACAGGCACCTGCCACCATGCCCAGCTAATTTTGGTATTTTTAGTAGAGACAGAGTTTCACCATGTTGGCCAGGTTGGTCTCGAACTCCTAACTGGTGGTCATTCCCTGGTCATTGAATGTGAAATTGAAATACACATACTTGGGGCCAGGCGTGGTGGTTCACACCTGTAATCCCAGCACTTTGGGAGGTCGAGATGGGTGGATCACCTGAGGTCAGGAGTTTGAGACCAGCCTGGACAACATGGTGAAACCCTGTCTCTACTAAAAATACCAAAATTAGCTGGGCATGGTGGCCTGTACCTGTAGTCCCAGCTACTCAGGAGGCTGAGGCATGAGAATTGCTTGAACCTGGGAGTCGGAGGTTGCAGTGAGCTGAGAACATGCCACTGAACTCCAGCCTGGGCAACAGAGTAAGATTCGGTCTCAAAAAAGAAAAAGAAAAAAATTTAAAGTTTTGTGCTTCAAAGGACACCATCAAGAAAGTGATAAGGCAACCCACAGAATGGGAGAAAATTTTTGCAAATCATCTATCTGATAAGGAACCTATATCTAGAATACATAAAGAAAAATAACTCAATAACAAAAAGACAACCCAATTTAAAAATGGGCAAAGGATGTATATAAACATTTCCTAAGAGAAGATATACAGTCAATAGGCACGTGAAAAGATCTTCAACATCTCATCTTTAGCCCTACAGGAAATGCAAATCAATGTCACAATGAGATAACACTTTACACCCATTATGATGGCTATAATAAATAAAAGAGGTAATAACAAGTGTTGGGAGCTAAACCAAGAACACATGGATACTAGGAGGGGAACAACAGACACTGGAGCCTGCTTGAGGGTGAAGGATGAGAGGATCAGAAAAAATACCTATCAGGTGTTATGGTTATTACCGGGGTGACTAAATTATCTGTACACCAAACCCCCGTAACACACAGTTTACCTATATAACAAACCTGCAAGTGTACGTGTATCCTGAACGTAAAATAAAAGTTAAATAAATACATAACAAGTATTAGGAAAGATGCAGAGAAACTGGGGCCTCAATAAACTGCTGGTGAGAATGTAAAATGATGTGGCCGATTTGGAAGAGTAACAGTTCCCCAAACAGTTAAACATAGAGTTTACCATATGACCCACTCCTAGGTATATATCCAAGAGAAATAAAAACATATGTCAAGGCCAGGTGCGGTGGCTCACGCCTGTAATCCCAGCACTTTGGGAGGCCGAGGCGGGCAGATCACCTGAGGTCAGGAGTTCGAGACCAGCCTGGTCAATATGGTGAAACCCTGTCTCTACTAAAAATACAAAAATTAGCTGGGCGTGGTGGCAGGTGCCTGTAGTCCCAGGTACTCAGGAGGCTGAGGCAGGAGAATCGCTTGAACCCGGGAGGCGGAGGTTGCAGTGAGCTGAGATCGCGCCACTGCACTCCAGTCTGGGTTACAGAGCAAAACTCCGTCTCAAAAAAAAAAAAAAAAAAAAAGGATGTTCATACAAAACCTTGTACACAGGCCAGGTGCAGTGGCTCATGCCTGTAATCCCAGCACTTTGGGAGGACAAGGCAGGCAGATCACTTGAGGTCAGAAGTTTGAGACAAGCCTAGCCAACATGGTGAAACCCCGTCTCTACAAAAAATACAAAAATTACTTGAGCATGGTGGCACGTGCCTATAGTCCCAGCTAACTACAAAAACAAACGTCCCCAAAACAAACAAACGAAAAACTTGCATACAAATGTGCATAGCAGCATTATTCATAATAGCTAAAAAGTGAAAACCACCCAGTGTCTTTCCACTGATCACTGGATAAACAAAATTAATACAACGGGACATTCAGCATAAAAAGAAATTAAGTATTGATACATGTTGTAACATGGATAAACGTTTAAAACACACTAAATGAAAGGCTAATCACAAAGGACCATGCAGCGTATTATTCTACTTACATGAAATGTCCATAATAGGTAAGTCTATAGAGACAGAAAGTTTGCGGTGGCCTATGTTGGGGGTGGGTGGGGAGGAGATTACAGAGTGACAGCTAAGGGGAACAGAGTTTTTTGGGGGGTAATTAAAATGTTCTAAAATTGGTTAGAGTGATGGTTACACAACTTGCAAATATATTAAAAGCCATTGAGTTGTATACTATAAACTGTAATTATAAATTTTACAATAATGAATTATATCTCAAAAATATTGTTTTTTTGTTTTTTAAGTAGTAGATCTGAGCAACACAAGGGTATACTGTGGTAGCATGCTGCTGCACTGGCTGGATCCTCCATTAAGGAATGACAGGACTGCTGTTGGGAGACAGCCTACAACTGTCAATCCTTTCAGGGAGTGCCTCAGATATGAAGAGTTGACTCAAGGAAGGTCACAACCTTCTCAGGAGTCCACATCCAATCAAGACCAGGGTGTAAGCCCAGCCGTTACAGCACACATAAGACAACTATAAAAGGTCATTTTAGCTCCAGAGCCCCCGTGGGGTCCGCTAAGGCTCCTGCTGGATCTCTATTGCCACTTGACTTCTCCCTATGGCCAAATACTGCTGCTCCTGTCCCCTCCCCTCTACGGGTGTTGATCCCAAGGGCACTTCCTAATAAGCATTCTTCAGGCTATACTATCAGAGTCTGCCTCAAAGATAACCCAACCTAGGACAGTACTCCTTTAAGAATAGGACTTTACTGACAGTTTGCCAGCCATCTGATACTTTCCAATTCTAATATTAAGTTATCGAAATCACAGATCGCAATTTTCAATACCACATGGTCCTTTCACATGTTCCAAGGGACTCTTATAGACCTCTAATTTCTCTATTAGATTATACTGAACTCTTCCAAAGCCACAGAAATCATTTACTTCTTTTGATTGATGTTGTTATAATATCAATCCTAGGGGATGATCCTGGTTTGTGATGGAAAGTTTCCATTAACAAAATACCCCTGTTCTTACAGAATCACAAACAGAAGCATGTCTTGCTAGAAAAATCCTGTGTAGTTTTTGCAGAGGAGAAGCCTACTTTGTGTTTCCACTAACTGGATACCTGTGCAAGACAGAAATATTCCTATGGCCTCTGTAACCACCCATAAACAGATGACACTCAAACCTATATGGTGAGCCACAGCACCTACTGAGCACCAAATTAGGTGCCCGGCCTAAATTTTTAAAAATTTTTGTAGAGATGGGGTCTCACTATGTTATCTAGGCTGGTCTCAAACTCCTTACCTCAAGTGATCCTCCCATCTTGGCCTCCCAAAGTGTTGGGATTACAGACATAGGCCAACATGCCTAGCCTAGTTCTACCATTTTTAATACCCTCTATATACACTGATGATACAAACAAATTCTTATTTCCAGGCTGAACATCTCCCCTGAACTTCAACAGACTTATATATCTACAGCATACTCAATAGTCTATTTGGAAATCTAGTAAGTTTCATAAACTTCCTATGTTTTAAAGAACAAACTCTTGATTTCCCACTCCCAATTTTTTCCTCCCTGGGTATTCCCTATTCATGAGTAGGGCAACAGATGTAAAGCACTTAGAAAAAGAGCTGGCATCTGTGTTAGCTGCTATTTTGTATCATTTCAGTAAAATGGCAGCTTAAGTTTTCTAGTTGCTCAACAAGGTGTCATCCTTGACTCTTCTCTCTCTCACAGCTACAATTAAATCATTACCAAGTCTTACTGCCTCCACCTCCAAAAGATATCCATAATTTAACCACTTCTCACTCTAGTCTAAGGTATCACCATCTCTTGCTAGACTAGTACAATCAACCCCTAATTAACCTCCCTTCTTCTCAGACTCTTATATTCTGTTATTCTCAGACTGGCCTGGGTGATCCGTTCAAAAAGTAAAGCAGAGCTGGATGCAGTGGCTGATGGCTATAATCGCAGTACTTTCAGATACTGAAGTGGTAGGATCACTTGAGGCCAGGAATTCGAGGCCAGCTTGGGCAACATAGTAAAATCCCTGTCTCTAAAAAAATTTAAAAATTAGATGAGCGTGGTGGTGCGTGCCTGTAGTCCTAGCTACTCTGAGGCGGGAAGACAGCTTGAGCCCAGAAGTTTGAGGTTACAGTGAGCTATGACTGCACCACGGCACTCCAGCATGGGCAACAGAGCCAGACCCTGCCTCTATTAACAACAAAAAAAAGGGCATGGTGGCTCATGCCTGTACTCCTAGCATTTTGGGAGGCCAAGGCGGGCAGATCGCCTGAGGTCAGGAGTTCAAAACCAGCCTGGCCAACATGGTGAAACCTCATCTCTACTAAAAATACAAAAATTAGCTGGGCATGGTGGCGGGCGCCTGTAATCCCAGCTACTTGGGAGGCTGAGGCAGGAAAATGGCTTGAACTCGGGAGGTGGAGGTTGCAGTGAGCCAAGATCGTGCCACTGCACTCCAGCCTGGGTGACAGAGCGAGACTCCATCTCAAAAAAAAAAAAAAAAAAAAAAAGTAAAGCAGGTCATATATCCCTGTTGTAGCCAAGTATCTCAGCCTCAAAATGCGTTTTAAAACTTTTTTTTCCTTTCTTGCTTTCAGCCTTGAAACATACTTTGAAACTCTTTGTTTCCCTTTCCTACCAGGTACTTCCATGAACAATGCTCACTTATCTAATTATGTGCTTGCTTTCAAATTCCAGGGGCCAATTTTGAAACAAATCAGGCAGAGAGAGCCAGTTGCAGAATCCTCCCACCTAAGGGGAGTTCTGAACAGTTGGCTCACCACTATTAGGCAGAAGTCAGGATGAAAAAACCAGAACTCCAGACAGGTGATTACTCAAGACAGCCATGGGAACAAGATTTGAAGGCTTACCCCCTCCTGCACCACTATCACATATTTCCCATATCTTTGCCTTCTTAAAACCCTTCACTCAGGCCGGGCGTGGTGGCTCATGCCTGTAATCCCAGCGCTGTGGGAGGCCGAGGCGGGCAGATCACCTGAGGTCAGGAGTTCGAGACCAGCCTGGCCAACATAGGGAAACCCTGTCTCTACTAAAACTACAAAAATTAGCAGGGCGTGGTGGCGCGCGCCTGTAGTCCTGGCTACTCTGGAGGTTGAGGCAGGAGAATCACTTCAATCCGGGAGGCAGAGGTTGCACTAAGCTGAGATTGCGCCACTGCACTCCAGCCTGGGTGACAGAGTGAGACTCCATCTCAAAAAAAATCCTTCACTCAGCCCAAAAAACTGGAATGGTCTTTTGAAGGCATGAGCCTGGCCATTCCCCAGCTCCTAGCATTTGATTAATAAAACTGCTTTCCTTAAACCACACCTGGCTTCTCTTTTTTTTGGCCTCTGAGTGGCAAGCAGCCAGACTTAAGCCGGCTACACTATTACATCTGAAATTAACTCCAGATTTCTTTTTTTTTTAAATTGAGATGGAGTCTTGCTCTGTCACCCAGGCTGGAGTGCAGTGGCACGATCTTGGCTCACTGCAACCTCCGACTCCCAGGTTCAAGCGATTCTCCTGCCTCAACCTCCCAAGTAGCTGGGATTACAGGCGTGCGCCAAGACGCCCGGCTAATTTTTGTATTTTTAGAAGAGATGGGGTTTCACCATGTTGGCCATGCTGGTCTCGAACTCCTGACCTCAAGTGATCTGCCCACCTTGGCCTCCCAAAGTGCTGGGATTACAGGCATGAGCCATCGTGCTTGACAACTGCAAATTTCTTACCACGGCCGATAAGATCCTACATGTCCTGGTCCCTGTCTGCTCCACTGACCACATTTCCTACTTCTCTTGCTCACTCTGTTTTACCCATACTGAGCTTACTATTGTTTCTGTAACATAACAAGCACATTCTTACCCTAGGGTTTGCAGTTGTTGTTCAGTCAGCCTGGAATGCTCTTTTCCCAGAAACTGCGTGATTTGCTCCATTATTTCAGGTCACTAAAGTATGACTCCCTCAGAGAGGCCTTTCCTTGGCACCCCCTTTTCAAAACATTCTATCCATTTACCCTGTTTTATTTTTATTTTAATGTATCACTATCTGATGGTATACTATCTGTAATTTATCTATAGATATGCTTACCTAAGTTCTTATTGTGTCTCTCCCAATCTAGAAAGTATCATTAGATACTTTATCTGTTCTGTTCACTACTATATCCCTGCATTTAGAAGGTGCATACACTAGGTACTAAGAAAATACTTACTGAATACATAAATGAACACTAGCACCAAACAGTACTACATAGTCCGAGACCAACAAGAAATTAATAGAAATGGAATTAGGTAAGTATCCATGACGTATGTGAGCCATGAGAAAACCAAATAACTTCAAAGGAACAAGTTTCCTGGCAATGTGAATACTGAAAAGTGGTAAAAGAAATAAATCATGCCATATCACTTAACAGTAGAGACATACTAAACTCAAAAAATAATTATACACAGCAGAAATTTCATCAACACAAAATTATTCATCATATATATATTTTTTGAGACAGAGTCTCGCTCTGTCGCCCAGGCTGGAGTGCAGTGGCATGACCTTGGCTTACTATAACCACCGCCTCCTGGATTCAAGCGATTCTCCTGCCTCAGCCTCCCCAGTAGCTGAGATTACCGGCATGTGCCCCCACACCCAGCTAATTTTTGTATTTTTAGTAGAGATGGGGTTCCACCATGTTGGCCAGGCTGGTCTTGAACTCCTGACCTCTGGTGATCCACCCACCTTGGCCTCCCAAAGTGCAGGGATTACAGGCGTGAGCCACTGTGCATGGCCTATTCATCACATTAATGTAATTTTAACACTTTATAATTGTTATATTAAAATTTGAAACCTTATTAGTTTTAGTTTTATACTCAAGAGCTTTAAGTTTTATACCTACCTTTTTTTTTTTTTTTTTTTTTTGAGACAGGGTCTGGCTCTATCACCCAGGCTAGAGTGCCAGTGGCATGATCATGGCTCATTGCAACCTCCACTTCCTGGGTTCAAGTGATCCTCCCACCTCTCAGCCTCCCAAGTAGCTGGGACTATAGGTGCATGCCACCCGGCTAATTTTTCTATTTTTTTGTAGAGATAGAGTTTTGCCATGTTGCCCAGGCTGGTCTCAAACTCCTGGGCTCAAGCTATCCACCTACCTTGGCCTCCCAAAGTGCTGGGATTATAGGCATGAGTCACCACACTTGGCCAGTTTATACCTACTTTTATGTTTGTAATATTGACTTACCAGTATAGTAAAAATATTTTAAGCCAATACTGAGAATTAACAATAAAAATTTTCCTTTAAAAAGCATTACTTGGATTAAGAAACCCTGTTCCAGAACAAAAAGCTCATCACAACATCCCCCTGCTCTACATATAACCTTTCATTGCCCAAGACAAAGTTGCCCAAGATAAAGTTCAAAGTCCTAACTTGATTTACATAATCCTGTGTGATCCAGCCTGTTTACCTTCCTGACCTCATCCCCTGCCAGTCTTTTACATTGCCTAAACCAAATGATGTCCCATTTCCTGAATGAATCATATTCCTTCTCACCTAAGCCTTTACACATGCTGTTCCCTCTACCTTTAAAAACTCTTTTTCCTACCTCTTTTTTTATTTTTTGAGACAGAGTTTTGCTCCTGTTGCCCAGGCTGGAGTGCAACGGCACGATCTCGGTTCACTGCAAACTCCACCTCCCGGGTTCAAGCGATTCTCCTGCCTCAGCTTCCCGAGTAGCTGGGATTACAAGCATGCGCCACAACACCCAGCTAATTTTGTATTTTTAGTAGAGACGGGGTTTGTCCGTGTTGGTCAGGCTGGTCTCGAACTCCTGACTTCATGTGATCCACCTGCCTCGGCCTCCCAGAGGTGCTGGGATTACAGATGTGAGCCACCGCACCCAGCCTTTCCTACCTCTTTACACAGCTAATTCCTTTAAATCTCAAGCTTGGCTAACGTGTCTTCCGGAATACCTTCTGTATTAGGGTTCTTCTCAGACACAGAACCAGTAGGATGGCTACAAAACATACATATTTGAGATTTGATAAAACTATTGCCTCAAAAGTGCTTCTTTTTGAATATCAGTATTTAATTTAATTAATTAAAAATTTTTTTTTTCTTTTTTGAGACAGAGTCTTGCTCTGTCACCCAGGCTGGAGTGCAGTAGCGCGATCTTGGCTCACTGCAACCTCCAGCTCCCAGGTTCAAGCAATTCTCCTGCCTCAGCCTCCCAAGTAGCTGGGATTATAGGCATGTGCCCCCACGCCCGGCTAATTTTTGTGTTTTTGGTAGAGACAGGGTTTCACCATGTTCACCAGGCTGGTCTCGAACTCTTGACCTCAAGTGATCTGCCTGCCTTAGCCTCCCAAAGTGCTGGGATTACAGGCATGAGCCACCGTGCTCGGCCTATTTTATTTTTTGAGACAGGGTCTGTCTACTCTGTTGCCCAGGCTGGAGTGCGGTGGCATGATCTCAGCTCACTGCAACCCTCTGCCTGTGGGGTTCAAGTGATTCTCCTGCCTCAGCCTCCTGAGTAGCTGGGACTACAGACACATGCCACTATGCCTGGCTAATTTTTTGTATTTTTAGTAGAGACGGGGTTTCACCATGCTGGCCAGGCTGGTCTCAAACTCCTGACCTCATGATCTGCCCACCTTGGCCTCCCAAAGTTCCAGGATTACAGGCGTGAGCCACCCCGGCCGGCCACCCAACAGATATTTAATGCTGCTGTTGCTAATGGCAGCCACAGCCTTGGTGGTGTTAACATAGGTATATGAGAATTCTAAAATATATTATCCTCTTCCCAGCTTTAACAGAACTCTTCGAATGTATCAATTCCTCAACTTGGTAACTGTGGCTAGGTCAGTTCAGTGAAAGCAACACAGAAGCATGTACTGCAGGCTAGAAACTTGATATTAAAAGCAAAAATTAGGCCAGCGGCGGTGGCTCATGCCTGTAATCCCAGCACTTTGGGAGGCCGAGGCGGGCGGATCATGAGGTCAGGAGATCAAGACCATCCTGGCCCAAATGGTGAAAACCCGTTTCTACTAAAAATACAAAAACAACAGAAAATTAGCAGGGCATGGTGGCACGCGCCTGTAGTCCCAGCTACTCGGGAGGCTGAGGCAGAGGAATCGCTTGAACCCGGGAGGTGGAGGTTGCAGTGAGCCGAGACTGCGCCACTGCACGCCAGCCTGGCGACAGAGAAAGACTCAAAAAAAAAAAAGCAAAAATTATTTTTTTCTCAATTACCCTAATAATAGCTTCATTCCTTGTTTCATTTTGAATGTCCAAGATAGCCTCAGATTGTACATACAGATATAAATTAATCTACTCAGATGGAAACCATCAAGAATGAAATTATTTTCTGCCTTTTCTATTCCTTTCTGGGTAATTGCTCTAACGCTAGACCTGTGTTATTCAAAATAACCTTCTCCCTCCTGAGAAAGCTTAACAAGTCAGGCAAAAATCAAAAGAACAAAAGTTTACTGGTTAAGAGAACTTGCATTATCTTTCATTGGACAAATTAGCACAAGTTAGTTTCAAATATCAATCATATACAAACTGGTTAATGATTTTGGTTACAAAAGATAATATTGCAGAATAATTTAACCTTCTTGTCTTTGGGGATTCAAGTGGGATTAATAATACTCATCTTTAATGAGAATCTCATGAAATAGCATTTATTATAAAATAAAACAGGAAGAAATGGGCCGTGCCTGGCATATAGTTGGCAGTCTTAAAGCTCACCTCACTCCTCCATTTCAGTTCTAAAACAAAAATAGCAGATTTTAATTCTATCATGATTCAAAGCCTGATCAAAATACACAATGTCTAAAAACACCATCAAGATAATGAAACCTAAATTTACATTGGCAGACTGAACAACTAAAGTGTTATTTCCACATTTTCTTGGACTTGATTTAAAAGCATATCACGGCCGGGCACGGTGGCTCACACCTGCAATCCCAGCACTTTAGGAGGCCGAGGCGGGTGGATCACCCAATGTCAGGAATTTGAGACCGGCCTGGCCAACATGGTGAAACCCCGTCTCTACTAAAAATACAAAAAAAGAAAGAAAGAAAGAAATTAGCCGGGCGTGGTGGTGTAAGCCTGTAATCTCAGCTACTCGGGAGGCTGAGGCAGGAGAATCGCTTGAACCCAGGAAGCAGAGGTTGCAGTGAGCCGAGATTGCGCCATTGCACTCCAGCCTGGGAGACAAGAACAAAACACCGTCTCAAAACAAAAAAAAAAGCACATCACTAGAGAAAATTAAGAAAGTAATAAGGTATCTATTCTTCTAGAGTGACCTTCAGATGCTACTACATTAATATAAGGAGTAAATACTGTAATCTACACGCATCTTTATTATCTTCTTTTTTTTTTGAGACAGAGTTTCGCTTTGTCACTCAGGCTGGAGTGCAATGGTGCGATCTCAGCTCACTGCAACCTCCGCCTCCCAGGTTCAAGTGATTCTTCCGACTCAGCCTCCCGAGTAGCTGGGATTAAAGGTGCATACCACCACGCCCAGCTAATTTTTGTATTTTTGTAGAGACGAGGTTTCACCATGTTGGCCAGGCTGGTCTTGAACTCCTGACCTCAAGTGATCCACCTGCCTCGACCTCCCAAAGTGCTCGGATTACAGGCATGAGCCACCGTGCCTGGATACATGCATCTTTATTATCTGTCACCAATTTATCCTTTTCCCTGGAAATCTGGAAGTGTAGAAAACCTCTACATTTCCCTAAAATAACTTTCTTTGCTATTTCTAAACTATTTTTGTTACTACTTAGCAGAGAAATTTAGTAGCTACAAATAAAAGCAGTTAATAAAGAACTTAATTTGTTTTTGCCTATCACAAAGAAAATGAAACATTATATAGAGACTTACAATCATGTTCTTAGTAAGGATTGAGTTTTACAAATGGAAAAGCCTGTTCAAAAAAAAAAAAGTTGGCCAGGCGTGGTGGCTCACGCCTGTAATCCCAGCACTTTGGGAGGCCGAGGCGGGTGGATCACGAGGTCAGGAAATCGAGACCATCCTGGCTAACACGGTGAAACCCCGTCTCTACTAAAAAAAAAAAAAAAAAAATTAGCCGGGCGTGTAATTCTAACAGTAGCTGGCAGGTGCCTGTAGTCCCAGCTACTCGGAAGGTTGAGGCAGAATAGCATGAACCTGGAAGGTGGAGCTTGCAGTGAGCCAAGATGGTGCCACTGCACTCCAGCCTGGGCGACAGAGTGAGACTCTGACTCAAAAAAAAAAAAAAAAAAAAAAAAGTTATGCTTAAGAAAAGTTTGTTTTTAAGCACAAATATTCAATATGTAACATATTACTGAGGGGTAAAGACATAAAAATGAAACTTTCTCCTTTGAAGAAAAACTGACCTCCTCCTCTTTGTTAAACACAGTACTTCTGTTACCACTAAGAAGCATGAATCAGCTCTTTAAAACAGAGGTGTGGCTTATTGATAAGCAAAAGCATTGCGTGCTAATCCAAATTATCCCAGAAAATAACACTAGTGAGTTATAAAGGACATTAATTTCAGAAAACATGCTTACAGAGCACAGGAAGGGCAATTCATCATCATCACCGATCATGACAAAATCAACACCCACAAAAATGGAGCCGTATATATTTCTGGCATCGTATGTATCACATTTTGAGGAAACCTCAAAGACAAAACATACTTTTAAAAGATGGCCAGCCGGGCCCGGTGGCTCATGGCTGTATCCCAGCACTTTAGGAGGCCAAGGCAGGCAGATCACCTGAGGTCAGGAGTTTGAGACCAGCCTGGCCAACATGGCGAAACCCCATCTCTACTAAAAGTACAAAAATTAGCCAGGGTGGTGGTGGGCGCCTGTAATCCCAGCTACTCAGGAGACTGAGGCAGGAGAATCGCTTGAACCCGGAAGGCAGAGATTGCAGTGAGCTGAGATCATGCCACTGTACTCCAGCCTGGTCAACAAGAACAAGACTTCATCTCAGAAAAAAAAAAAAAGAAAGAAAAAAAAGATGGCCAGGTCCAGGCATGGTGGCTCACCCCAGTAATCCCAGCAATTTGGGAGGCTGAGGCAGGTGGAACACCTGAGGTCGGCAGTTCGAGACCAGCCTGACCAACATGGAGAAACCCCATCTCCACTAAAAATACAAAATTAGCCAGGCGTGGTGGCACATGCCTGTAATCCCAGCTACTCGGGAGGCTGAGCCAGGAGAATCACTTGAACCTGGGAGCCAGAGGTTGTGGTGAGCCGAGATCGTGCCACTGCACTTCAGCCTGGGCAACAAGAGCAAAACTCCATCTCCAAAAAAAAAAAAAAAAAAAGAAAGAAAAGATGGCCAGGAGAGGTGGCTCACACCTGTAATCCTAGTGCTTCTGTAGGTCAGAGCAAGAAGATCACTTGAGGCCAGGAGCTTGAGACCAGCCCAGGCAACATAGCAAGATCCCATCTCCATAAAAACAATTTTTTAAAAATTAGCTTGGTGTGGTAGGACACATCTGTTGTCCCAGCTACTCAGGATGATAAGGCAGGAGGATTTCTTTTCTTTTTTTTCTTTTTTTCTTTCTTCCTTTCCTTTCCTTCCTTTCTCTCTCCTCTGTCTCTCTCCTCCCTCTCTTCCTTCCTCCCTCCCTCCTTTCCTTCCCTCCGTCCCTCTCTTTTTTTTTTTTTTACTTTCTAAAACTTTTTGTTAAAAACTAAGACACTAACAACACATTAGCCTAGGCCTCCACAGGGACAGGATCAAGAATATCACTGTCTTCCACTTCTACATCTTGACTTCTTGAAAGGTCTTCAGGGGTACTAACAGGCATGGAGCTGTCATCTCCTATGATAACAGTGCCTTCTTCTAGAATACTTCCTGAAGGACCTGCCAGAGGCTGTTTTACAGTTAACTTTTTAAAAAAATAAGGCTGGGTGAGGTGGCTCACACCTGTAATCACAGCACTTTGGGAGTCCAATGTGAGCAAACTGCTTGAGCCCAGGAGTTCAAGACCAGTCTGGGCAACATGGCAAAACCTTGTCTCTACAGGGAAGAAGAAAAAAAAAAAAGTTAGTCAATATGGTGGCATGTGCCTGTAGTCCCAGCTACTTGGGAGGCTGAGGTGGGAAGATCACCTGAGCCTGAGAGGTCAAGGCTGCAGTGAGCCCTAATTGTGCCATTGCACTCCAGCCTGGGCAACAAAGTGAGACCCCATCTCAAAAATAAAAATAAAATAAAAATATGTGTGTGTGTGTGTGTGTGTAGAAGGAATACACACTAACAATTTAAAAGTATAGTAAATACATAAACCAGTAATACAGTCATTTATTATCAGGTATTATATACTATACATAATTGTATGTGCTATAGTTTTATATGACTGCCAGCACAGGTTTGTTTACTACCAGCATTACCACAAACGTGAGTAATGCATTGTGCTATAACATCATGATGGCTACATCACCAGGCAATAGGAATTTTTCAGCTCCATTTTAACCTTACAAGACCACCATCATTTGTGCAGTCCAGCATTGACAGAAGTGTTATTATGCAGTGCATTCATTGAATAGAATGAGCCTACTATAGTGGTTTGCATTTACCAAGAAATTAGTGTTGCCATAGTGGAAGGATGAACCCTTCTCCCAAGTATATAAAGATGTTGTCCCAGAAGTGTTATCTCTTACCTAATTTTATTTAAGAAGGTAAAGTATGTAAAAGACTGTTAGTAAAATTCCCAATCTTATTGGTATCACCAATAGCTTAAAAGAGATTGTGCCATATTTTGTTTAACTGACAAAAATTATATATAGTTACGGTGTGTAAAATGACATTCAGAAATACAGTAGTCCTCTCTTATCCTTGAGGGATACATTCCAAGGCCCCCAGTGGATAACTGAAATAATGGACAGTACTGAATCCAATTGCACTCAATCAAAGTACGTTTTTGTTCATGTCTCCCACCCACAAATTTAGTGTCTTTTCCATCTTCACTAGGAACTTATTGTGCACTGTGATTGTAACTTCTGCAATGTGGAGTACAACAGCAAAACTAGCACAATTTTCTTTTTTCGTCTTCACAATTTCACAGATAGAAAATTCATTCTTTCAAATACAATATGCAGGGTTCATAAAAAACAAAAATCATTTTTACTATAGATTTTAGCAATCTTGGCATAAGATTTTTTTTTTTCCTTAGTAAGTCTAGAACTTTCATCTTTTTGCTTAAAGGATACACTTAATAGCCTCTTGGCTGGGAGTGGTGGCTCACACCTGTAATCCCAGCACTTTGGGAGGCTGAGGTGGGTGGATCGCTTGAGCCCAGGAGTTCGAGGTAACATGGCAAAACCTCATCTCTACAAAAAATACAAAAATTAGCCAGGCATGGTGATGCACATCTGTAATCCCAGCTACTCTGGAGGCTGAGGTGCAAGGATTGTTTGAGCTCAGGAGGTGGAGGTTGCAGTGAGCAATGATGGGGCCACTGAACTCCAGTCTGGGCAACAGAGCAAGAGTCTGTCTCAAAAAAAAAAAAAAGAAAAAGGAATTTATCCTTGGTATATCCAAATTGCCAGCATCACTACTCTTGCACTTTGGGGCCATTATTAAGTAAAATAAGGGTTACCTGAACACGAGCCCTGCAATAGCCTGAGTTAATTTGACAACCAAGTCTGCTACTAAAGGGCATGTAGCAGACTCAGTGTGGAGACACCGAGCAAAGAGATGATTCACGACATACGCAGGACGGCAAGAGAGATTTCATCACACTACTCAGAATGGCATGCTGTTTAAAACTAATGAATTGTTTGTTGCTGGAATTTCTTTTTCATATCTTCAGACCATGGCTGATCTTGGGTAACTAAAACCACAGAAAGCAAAACTGTGGATAAGGGGGAGCGCTACTGTATGTGAAGACTGTGGAATGGCTAAATCAAACTAATGAACATATCCATTACCTAAAATAATTACGTTTCTTTGTGGTGAGAACACTTAAAATCTACTCTCAGCAATTTTCAGGTACAGAATATATTTTTAGTGGCCGGGCGTGGTGGCTCACGCCTGTAATCCCAGCACTTTGGGAGGCTTAGGCAGGCAGATCACCTGAGGTTGGGAGTTTGAGATCAGCCTGACCAACATGGAGAAACTCCGTCTCTACTAAAAATACAAAAAATTAGCTGGGCATGGTGGTGCATTCCTGTAATTCCAGCTACTTGGGAAGCTGAGGCAGGAGAATCGCTTGAACCTGGGAAGCAGAGGTTGCAGTGAGCCAAGATCGTGCCATTGCACTCCAGCCTGGCCAAAAAGAGTGAAACTCCGTCTCAAAAAAAAAAAAAAAAAAAAAAGAATATATTTTTACTAACTAAGGTCACTATGTTGTACAACAGATTTCTTGTGCTTATTCCTTCTGTCTAACAGAAATTTTATATCCTTTGACCAACACCTTCCCAATCTCCACTCCCACCCAGCTCCTGGTAACCACCATTTTATTCTCTGCTTCTGTGAGTTTTACTTTATTATTATTATTATTATTATTTTATTTATTTATTTTTTGAGACAGAGTCTCCCTCTGTAGCCCAGGCTGGAGTGCAGTGGCTTGATCTCAGCTCACTGCAACCTCTGCCTCCCGGGTTCACGCCATTATCCTGCCTCAGCCTCCCGAGTAGCTGGGACTACAGGTGCCCACCACCATGCCCGACTAATTTTTTGTATTTTTAGTAGAGACGGGGTTTCAGCGTGTTAGCCAGGATGGTCTCCATCTCCTGATCTCGTGATCCGCCTGCCTCGGCCTCCCAAAGTGCTGGGATTACAGGCATGAGCCACCACGCCCAGCCTATTATTATTATTTTTATTATAATTTTTTGAGACAGAGTCTCACTCTGTTGCCCAGGCTGGAGTGCAGAGGCGCCATCTCGGCTCGCAACCTCTGCCTCCTGGGTTCAAGCGATTCTCTTGTCTCAGCCTCCCGAGCAGCTGGGATTACAGGCACATGCCTCCACGCATGGCTAATTTTTGTATTTTTAGTAGAGACAGGGTTTCACCATGTTGGTCAGGCTGGTCTTGAACTCCTGACCTCATGATCGGCCTGCCTCGGCCTCCGAAAGTGCTGGCATTACAGGTATGAGCCACTGAGCCTGGCCTATTTTATTATTTTTATTTATTCATTTATTTTTTTCTTATTGAGATGGAGTCTTGCTTTGTCACCCAGGCTGGAGTACAGTGGCACAATCTCAGCTCACTGCAACCTCCACCTCCTGGGTTCAAAAGATTCTCTCACCTTAGTCTCCCGAGTAGCTGGACTATAGGCGTGTACCACCATGCCCGGATAATTTTTTTTTTTTCGAGACGAAGTTTCACTCTTGTCATCCAGGCTGGAGTGCAATGGCATGATCTCGGCTCACTGCAACCTCCGCCTCCGAGGTTCAAGCAATTCTCCTGCCTCAGCGTCCCAAGTAGCTGGGATTACAGGTGCTCGCCACCACGCCTGGCTATTTTGTATTTTTAGTAGAGATGGGGTTTCACCATGTTGGCCAGGCTGGTCTTGAACTCCTGACCTCATGATCCACCCACCTCGGCCTCCCAAAGTGCTGGGATTACAGGCATGAACCACTGAGCCTGTCCTATTTTTATTTACTGTTTTTAGACAGGTTCTCACTCTTGTCGCCCAGGCTGGAATGCAGTGGCACAATCACGGCTCACTACAGCCTCAACCTCCCTGAGCTCAGGTGAGATCTTCCCACCTCAGCCTCCCAAGTAGCTGGGACTACAGGTGCACACCACCACACCCAGCTAGTTTTCGTATTTTTTGTAGAGATGGGATTTCACCATGTTGCCCAGGCTGGTCTCAAACTCCTAGGCTCAAGCAATCCGCCTGCCTCCACCTAGCAAAATGCTGTGTTACAGGCTTGAACCACCTGCGCCCAGCCTGGAATTTTTTCTATTTTTTGAGATGCAGTCTCTTTCTGTCACCCAGGCTGGAGCGCAGTGGTGTGATCTCGGCTCACTGCAACCTCCACCCCTGGGGTTCAAGTGATTCTCCTGCCTCAGCCTCCTGAGTATGTGGGATTACAGGTATGGGCCACCATGCCCGGCTAATTTTTTTGTACTTTTAGTAGAGATAGGGTTATCACCATGTTGGCCAGGCTGGTCTCAAACTCCTGACCTCAGGTGATCCACCCACCTCAACCTCCCAAAGTGCTGGGATTACAGGCATGAACCACCATGCCCTGCCCCAGCCTGGAATTTTTATTAGAATTATATTCTGTAATACTAAAAGCCTTGGTCTACAGTTTACCCAACAGATATTTAATGCTCCTGTTGCTAATGGTAGCCACAGCCTTGGTGGTGTTAATATAGGTATATGAGAATTGTAAGATTGAGTTTGACATTTTAGATTCCATATATAAGTAAAAGCATGCGGCCAGCCATGGTGGCACCTGCCTGTAGTCCCACCAACTCAGAAGGCTGAGGCAGGAGGATCGCTTGATACCAGGAGGGACTTCGAGGCTATAGTGTGCTATGATTGCACCTGGGAATAGCCACCGTACTCCAGCCTGGGCAACACAGCAGCGAAAAACCCTATCTGTAACAACAAAATAAGAGCATGCAGCATTTGTCTTTCTGTGCCTGGCTGACTTCACTTAACGTAATATCCTCTAAGTTCATCCATGTTGTCCCAAATGAAAAGATTCCCTTCTTTTTCAAAGCTGAATAGTATTTCGTTGTGTATATATACCAAATTTTCTTTATCCATTCATCTACTGATGGACACTTACGCTGATTCTGTATCTTGGCTCTTGTGAATAATGCTGCAATGAACATGAGCATACAGATACCTCTTCAACATACTGATTTCATTTCCTTTGGATATATACCCAGTAGTGGAATTGCTGAATCGTATGATAATCCTATTTTCAATTTTTTGAGGAATCTCCATACTGTTTTCCATAGAACAGTAGTGTACAGGCCAGGCGCAGTGGCTCACGCCTGTAATCCCAAAACTTGGTGGGGGGCCGAGGCAGGCGATCACGAGGTCAAGAGATCAAGACCATCTTGGTCAACACGGTGAAACCCCATCTCTACTAAAAATACAAAAATTAGCTGGGCATGGTGACACGCGCCCGTCGTCCCAGCTACTCGGGAAGCTGAGGCAGGAGAATCGCTTGAACCTGGGAGGCGGAGGTTGCAGTGAGCCGAGATTGCGTCACTGCACTCCAGCCTGGCAACAGAGCGAGACTGTGTCTCAAAAAGAAAAAAAAAAAAGTAGTATACAAATTTACATTTCCACCAACAGTGCATGAGGGTTCCCTTTTCTCCACATCCTTGCCAACACTTGTTATTTTGTTTTTTTCTTTTAATTTTACATTTTTTTCTTCACCAGTATGGTATCCCACAAATCTTACATCTTTCTGATAAAAACCATTCTAACATGGTGTGAGGTAATATCTCATTGTGGTTTTAATTTGCATTTTCCAGAGGATTAGTGATACTGAACATTTTTTCATATACTTGTTGGCCATTTATAGGTCTTCTTTTGAGAAATGTCTATTCAGATCTTTTGCCCGTTTTAAAATGGGATTGTTTCCTTGCTGTTGTTTGAGTTCCTCATAACTTTTCCTATTAACCTCTAATCATACATATAGTTTACAAATATTTTCTCCCATTCTATACGTTGTCTCTTCATTCTGTTGTTTCCCTTGCTGTGCGGAAGCTTTTGAATTTGATGTAATCCCCTTTGACTATTTTTGCTTTTTGTTGCCTGTGCTTTTGGGGTCATAATCAAAAAATCATTGCCCAGACCAATGTCATGAAGCTTTCTCTTGTGTTTGCTTCTAGTAGTTTTACAGTTTCAGGTCTTACATTTAAGTCTTTAAATCCATTTTGAGTTGATTTTTTTTTTGAGATGGAGTCTGGCTCTGTCGCCCAGGCTGGAGTACAATGGCACGATCTCAGCTCACTGCAACCTCCGCCTCCTGGGTTCAAGCGATTCTCCTATCTCAGCCTCCCAAGTAGCTGGGACTACAGGTGCACACCACCACACCCAGCTAATTTTTGTATTTTTAGTAGAGACGGGGTTTCACCATGTTGGCCAGGATGGTTTTGATCTCTTGACCTCGTGATCTGCCCGCCTCAGGCTCCCAAAGTGCTGGGATTACAGGCGTGAGCCACCGTGCCCAGCCAGAGTTGATTTTTTAAGATGGTGAGAGACATGGATCTAATTTCATTCTTCTGCATGTGGATATCCACTTTACCCAACATCATTTACTGAAGACACTGATTGTCCTTTCCCCACTGTGTGTTCTTGGCATCTTTGTCGAAAATCAATTGACCATACCTACGTGGACTTATTTCTGGATTCCCTATTCAATTTGTCTATGTCTCTCTTTTTATGGCAGATCCATGCTGTTTTACTTGTTTTGTAGCATATTTTGAAATAAGACAGTATGATGTCTCTGGCTTTATTCTTTTAGCTCAAAATTGCTTTGACTATTCAGAGCCTTTTTGTGTTCCATACAAATTTTAAGATTATGTGACATCTTTTTTTGGTGTTTTTTTTGAGACAGAGTCTCACTCTATCGTCCAGGCTGCAGCACAATGGCACCATCACAGCTTACTGCATCCTCAGTCTCCTGGCTCAAGTGATCTTCCTGCCTTAGGCTCCCAAGTAGCTGAGACCACAGGCCCACATTGCCATACTTGGATAATTAAAAAAAACAAAGGCCGGGCATGGTGGCTTACACCTGTAATCCCAGCACTTTGGGAGGCCGAGGCGGGTGGATCACCTGAGGTCAGGAGCTCGAGACCAGCCTGGCCAACATGGAGAAACCCTGTCTCTACTAAAGATACAAAAATTAGCCAGGCGTGGTGGCGTGCACCTGTAATCCCAGTTACCCAGGAGGCTGAGGCAGGAGAATCGCTGGAACCTGGGAGGCAGAGGCTGCAGTGGGCTAAGATCGTGCCATTGCACCCCAGCCTGGGCGACAGAACAAGACTCTATCTCAAAAAAAAAAAAAAAAAAAAATTGTTTTTTGTAGAGACAGTGTCTTGCTATGCTGCCTAGGCTGGTCTCGAACTCCTAGCCTCAGGCAATCCTCCAGCCTCAGCCCCCGCAAAGTGCTGGGATTACAGGTATGAGCCACCATGCCCAGCCTTTCACCCTTTAATACATACAGCAAAGGTGCACTGATATCCTGAATCATAATGCTCACCCTGAAATAAATTCAAATTTAGGAGAAGGGAAAGGAGGCAAAATTGGGTATGTGCAAGTAAAAGGAAGAAGAAAGTCCTTTTATATCCCATGATTGGTTCTATACAGTTATTCTTTGCTATTTACTGGCAGCATTTTTAACAGGGATTAATCCATGAATGAAGGGAAGAAGATGTAAGGCTATTTTTATATATTATCTCTTGGAATCCTCCCTCTTTCTACTTGTCACTCACTGGAGGAGGGGGAAAACTGTTTGAGGGCTCTAATTTTTTTTTTTTTTTTTTTTGAGACGGGTTCTCGCTCTGTTGCCACACTGGAGTGCAGTGGCACAATCTCAGCTTACTGCAACCTCTGCCTCCTGGGTTCAAGTGATTCTCCTACCTCAGCCTCCCGAATAGCTGGGACTATAGGTGCGTGCCACCACGCCCAGCTAATTTTTGTATTTTTAGTAGAGACAGGGTTTCACCATGTTGGCCAGGGTTGTCTCGATCTCTTGACCTCGTGATCCACCTGCCTCAGCCTCCCAAAGTGCTGGGATTACAGGCGTGAGCCATCGCGCCCAGCCTGAGGGCTCTAATTTTTAAGCTTGCTTAATAAACAATCAACTCACCTAAGCTTTCCCAAAGAACAACCATTTCTCTATGAGCCCTATACTCAGGTAAACAAGAAATATACACATCATCAACAATAGTGTAAGAAAGATACTTCACTATTTTTTTAAATATCGTTGGTCCTATATAAAGTGCAGATTTTAAATATCTAATGACCTAGGTGTATACTAGTATCACAAGACTAATAAAAACACTTCACTATTTGGTGTCTTACAAGGTTCAAAATGCCCTCACAAAACAATTGCTACTGAAAATAATTGGATAGCATTATTTTAAAAAACACAAGGCTGGGCATGGTGGCTCACACCGCCACATATATATACCCAACATAGGAGCACGCAGATTCATAAAGCAAGTTCTTAGAGACCTTCAAAGGGACTTAGATTCCCACAAAATAATAGTGAGAGTCTTTAACACCCCACTGACATTATTAGATCATTGAGACAGAAAATTAACAAAGATATTCAGGATTCAAACTTAGCACTGGGTGAAAGGGACCTGATAAGACACCTACAGAACCCTCCATCCAAAAACAACAGAATTGGTCAGGCGTGGTGGCTCATGCCTGTAATCCTAGCACTTTGGGAGGCCGAGGCCGGCAGATCACCTGAGGTCAGGAGTTCAAGACCAGCCTGGCCAACATGGTGAAACCCTGTCTCTACTAAAAGTCCAAAAATTTGCTAAGATTGGTGGCACATGCCTGTAGTCCCAGCTACTCGGGAGGCTGAGGCAGGAGAATCGTTTGAATCTGGGAGGTGGAGGCTGCAATGAGCCGAGATCGCACCACTGCACTCCAGCCTGGGTGACACACCAAGACTCCGTCTCAAAAAAACAAACAAACAAATGAAAAACAGAATACACATTCTTCTCATTGCCACATGGCATATACTCTAAAATTGATTGCATAATCGGAAGTAAAACACTTCTCAGCAAATGCAAAAGAACTGAAATCATAGTAAACAATCTCTTGGACCACAGCGGAATCAAACTAGAAATTAAGACTAAGAAATTCACTTAAAACCAGCCGGGCGTGGTGGCTTACGTCTGTAATCCCGGCACTTTGGGAGGCCAAGGAGGGCGGATCACCTGAGGTCAGGAGCTCAAGATCGGCCTGGCTAACATGCTGAAACCCTGTCTCTACTAAAAATACAAAATTAGCTGGGCGTGGTGGCACACACCTGTAATCACAGCTACTCGGGAGGCTAAGGCATGAGAATCGCTTGAACCCAGGAGCGGAGGTTGCAGTGAGTTGGAATCGCACCACCACACTCCAGCCTGGGCGACAGAATGAGGCTCCGTCTCCAAAAAAAAAAAAAAAAAAAAAATTCACTTAAAACCATACAATTACATGGAAATTGAATAACCTGCTCCTGAATGACTTTTTTTTTTTTTTTTTTTTTTTGAGACAGAGTCTTGCTCTGTCGCCCAGGCTGGAGTGCAGTGGCACGATCTCAGCTCACTGCAACCTCCGCCTCCAGGTTCAAGCAATTCTCCTGTCTCAGCCTTTCAAGAAGCCAGGACTACAGGCATGCACCACCATGCCTGGCTAATTTTTGAATTTTTAGTAGAGATGGGGTTCCACCATGATGGCCAGGCTGGTCTCAAACTCCTGACCTCTGGTGATCCACCTGCCTCGGCCTACCAAAGTGCTGAGATTACAGGCATAAGCCACTGTTACTGGCCCTGAATGACTTTTGAGTAAATCATGAAATTAAGGCAGAAATCAAGAAGTTCTTTGAAACTAATGAAAACAAAGATATATCATACCAGAATCTCTGGGACACAGCTAAGGCAGTGTTAAGAGGGATATTTAGAGCACTAAGTACCCATATCAAAAAGTTACAAAGATCTCAATTTAACAACCTAACATTACAACTAAAAGAACTAGATAACCAAGAGCAAATCAATCCCAAAGCTAGCAAAAGAGAAGAAATAATCAGTATCAGAGCCGAACTGAAGGAGACTGAGACACTGAAAACTCATTCAGAAGATCAACAAATCCAGGAGGGATTTGGGTTTTTTGTTTTATTTTATTTATTTATTTATTATTATTTTTTGAGATACAGTCTCACTCTGTTGTCCAGGCTGGAGCACAGAGGTGCAGTCTTGGCTAACTGCAACCTCCACCTCCCAGGTTGAGGCGATTCTCATGCCTTAGGCTCCCAAGTAGTTGGGATTACAGGTGTGCACCACCATGCGTGGCTAATCATATTCTTAGTAGAGATGGGGTTTCACCATGTTGGCCAGGCTGGTCTGAAACTCCTTGCCTCAAGGGATCCATCCACCTTGGCCTCCCAAAGTGCTGGGATTACAAGCATGAGCCCTTGCGCCTGGTGGAGTTGGGTCTTTGAAAAAAGTAATACAACAGACTGCTAGCTAGACTAATAAAGACAAAAAGAGAGAAGATTCAAATATAATCATAATCAGAAATGAAAAGGGGCTATTACCACTGACCCCACAGAAATACAAATAACCATCTGATAATATTATGAACACCTCTATGTACATAAACTAGAAAATCTAGAAAAAATGGATAATTCCTAGATACATACTCCCTCCCAAGACTGAACCAGGAAGAAATTGAATCCCTGAACAGACCAATAATGAGCTCTGAAACTGAGTCGGTAATAAATAGCCTATCAGCCAAAAAGAGCCCAGGACCGGATGGATTCACAGCTGAATTCTACCAGATGTACCAAGAAGAGCTGGTACCATTCCTGCTGAAACTATTCCAAAAGAATGAAGAGGAGGGACTCCTTCCTAACTCATTCTATGAGGCCAGCATCATCCTGATACCAAAACTTGGCAGAGACACAACAAAAAAAAGAAAACTTCAGGTCAATATTCTTGATGAATATCAATGCAAAAATCCTCAACAAAATACTGGCAAATCAAATCTGCAGCACATCAAAAAGCTTACCCACCACGATCAAGTAGGCTTTAGCCCTGGGATGCAAGGTTGGTTCAACATATGCAAATTTGTAAATATGATTCATCACATAAACAGAAGTAAAGACAAAAACCACATGATTATCTCAACAGATGCATTAAAGGCTTTCGATAAAATTCAATACCACTGCATGTTAAAAATTCAATGAAGTAGGTATTTAAGGGCATCTAAATAGGAAGAGAGGAAGTCAAACTATCTTTGTCTGTAGACAACATGACCCTATATCCAGAAAACCTCATGGTCTCAGCACAAAAGCTCCTTAAGCTGATAAACAACTTCAGCAAAATCTCAGGATACAAAATCAACGTGAAAAATCACTAACATTCCTATACATCAACGACAGTCAAGCTGAGTGCCAAATCAGGAACACAATCCCTTTCACGACTGCTACACACACACACAAATACCTAGGAATATAGCTAACCAGGGAGGTGAAAGATCTCTACAAAGAGAACTACAAAACACTGCTCAAAGAAATCAGAGATGACACAAACAAATGGAAAAACGTCCCATGCCTATGGATAGGAAGAATCAATATTGTTAAAAGGGCCGCACTGCTCAAAGAAATGTATAGATTCCATGCCATTCCTATTAAAGTACTATTGACATTCTTCATAAAACTAGAAAAAAAATTATTTTAAAATTCATATGGAACCAAAAGAGCTAAGGAAATCCTAAGCAAAAAGAACAAAGCTGGAGGCATCATGCTATCCAACATCAAACTATACCACAGGGCTACAGTAACCAATACAGCATGGTACTGGTACAAAAAAAGACACATAGACCAATAGAACAGAATAGAGAACTCAGAAATAAAGGCCACACACCTACAAGTATCTGATCTTTGATAAACCAGACAAAAGTAGGCAATGAGGAATTCCCCATTCAATAAATGGTGCATGAGGCCAGGCGCGGTGGCTCATGCCTGTAATCCCAACACTTTGGTAAGCCAACGTGGGTGGATCACTTGAGGTCAGGAGTTCGAGACCAGCCTGACCAACATGGTGAAACCCTGTCTCTACTAGAAATACAAAAATTAGCCAGACATGGTGGCAGGGCCTGTAGTACCAGCTACTCAGTAGGCTGAGTCAGGAGAATCACTTGAACCCAGGAGGCAGAGGTTGCAGTGAGCCAAGATCGTGCCACTGTACTCCAGCCTGGGCAACAGAGCGAGACTCTGTCTAAAAATAAATAAATTAATAATAATAAACAGTGCCGGGATAACTGGCTAGTATGCAGAAGATTGAAAATGGATCCCTTCCTTACTCTATGTACAAAAATTAACCTAAGACAGATTAAAGACTTAAATGTAAAATCCGAAACTACAAAAACCCTGGAAGGTAAGCTAGGCAATACCATTCTGGACATAAAAATGGGCAAAAATTTCATGACAGGCCGGGCGCGGTGGCTCACGCCTGTAGTCCCAGCACTTTGGGAGGCCGAGGCGGGCGGATCACGAGGTCAGGAGATCGAGACCATCCCGGCTAGCACGGTGAAACCTTGTCTCTACTAAACATACAAAAAATTAGCCAGGCGTGGTGGCATGCGCCTGTAGTCCCAGCTACTCGGGAGGCTGAGGCAGGAGAATGGAGTGAACTCAGGAGCCGGAGCTTGCAGTGAGCCAAGATCGTGCCACTGCACTCCAGCCTGGGCAACAGAGCGAGACTCTGTCTCAAAAAAAAAAAAAATTTCATGACAGAGACACCAAAAGCAATTACTACAAAAGCAAAAATTGATAAATGGGGTCTAATTAAAGAGCTCCTGCACAGAAAAGGAAACTATCAACAGGGTGAACAGACAACCTACAGAATGGGAGAAAATTTTTGCAAACTATGCATCTGACAAAGGTCTAATATCCAGCATCTACAAGGAACTTAAACAAATTTGTAAGAAGAAAACTAAACAACCCCATTAAAGAGTAGGCAAAGGGCTGGGCACAGTGGCTCACGCCTGTAATCCCAACACTTTGGGAGGCCAAGGCAGGTGGATCACTTGAGGCCAGGAGTTTGAGACCAGCCTGGCCAACATGTTGAAACCTCATCTCTACTAAAAGTACAAAAATTAGCCTGGCGTGGCGGTGCAGTCATCCCAGCTACTCGGGAGGCTGAAGCACAAGAATCATTTGAAGCTGGGAAGCAGAGGTTTCAGCGAGCCAAGATTGTGCCATTGCACTCCAACCTAGACAACAGAGCAAGACTCTGTCTCAAAAAGAAACAAGAAAAAAGTGGGCAAAGGACATGAACTGAAATTTTTCAAAAGAAGACATACATACAGCCAACAATCATATGAAGAAAGCTCAACATCACTGACCATTAGAGAAATGCAAATCGAAATGACAATGAGATACCATCTTATACCAGTCAGGATGACTAGTATTAAAAAGTAAAAAAATAGGCCAGGCCAGGCGCAGTGGCTCATGCCTGCAATCCCAGCACTTTGGGAGGCTAAGGCGGGCGGATCACGAGGTCAGGAGATCGAGACCATACTGGCTAACACGGTTTAACTGCGTCTCTACTAAAAACACAAAAAATTAGCCAGGCGTGGTGGCATGCGCCTGTAGTCCCAGCTACTCGGGAGGCTAAGGTAAGAGAATCGCTTGAACCCGGGAGGCGGAGGTTGCAGTGAGCTGAGATCGCGCCACTGCACTCCAGCCTGGGCGACAGAGCAAGACTCCGTCTCAAAAAAAAAAAAAAAGGCCAGGCGCAGTGGCTCACGGCTCTAATCTCAGCACTTTGGGAGGCCGAGGCGGGCAGATCACGAGGTCAGGATTTCAATACCAGACTGCCAACATGGTGAAACCCTGTCCCTACAAAAATACAAAAATTAGCCAGGCGTGGTGGTGTGGGCCTGTAATCCCAGCTACTGGAAAGGCTGAGAGGAGAACTGCTTGAACCCGGGAGGCAGAGGCTGCAGTGAGCCGAGATCACTCCACTGCACTCCAGCCTGGGTGACAGAGCAAGACTCCGTCTCGGAAAAAAAAAAAAAAGTCAAAAAATAATGCTGGCGAGATTGTGGAGAAAAAGAAATGCTCATACATTGTCAGTGGGAGTATAAATTAGTTCAACTATTGTGGAAGACAGTGTGGCAATTCCTCAAAGACTTAGAAATACCATTCAACCCAGAAATCCCATTACTGGTTATATACCCAAAGGAATATAAATCATTCTATTATAAAGACATATCACACATATGTTCACTGCAGCACTATTCACAACAGCAAAGACACGGAATCAACCTAAATGTCCATCAAAAGTAGACTAGATAAAGAAAAGGTGGTATGTATACACCATGCAATACTATGCCACCATAAAAAACAACAAGATCATGTCCTTTGCAGGAACATGGGTGGAGCTGGAGGCCATTATCTTTAGCAAACTAATGCAGAAACAGAAAAACAAATATCACATGTTCCAAATATCGCATGATGAGAACACATGGACACAGAGGGGAACAACACTCACTGGTGCCTATCGGAGAGTAGAGGATGGGAGCAGGGAGAGGATCTGGAAAAATAACTAATGGGCACTAGGCTTAATACCTGGGTGACAAAATAATCTGCACAACAAACCTCCATGATACAAGTTTACCTGTATACCAAACCATGCACATATATCTCTGAACATAAAAGTTACATTTAAAAAAACACAGAATAACATTTTTATCCCACACATCTAAATTAGTCTGTCCAAAAGTTTAAAAAAAGTTGATAATAGAAACACAAGTTGAGACTATAATATTTACTCCACTTATGGACAAATAATTTTACAATTATGGAATATAAGAAATTATAGGCTGGGCGCAGTGGCTCACGCCTGTAATCCCAGCACTTTGGGAGGCCGAGGCGGGCGGATCACGAGGTCAGGAGATCGAGATCATCCTGGCTAACACGGTGAAACCCCGTCTCTACTAAAAATACAAAAAATTAGTCGGGCGTGGTGGCGGGCGGCTGTAGTCCCAGCTACTCGGGAGGCTGAGGCAGGAGAATGGCGTGAACCCAGGAGGCGGAGCTGGCACTGAGCCGAGATTGTGCCACTGCACTCCAGCCTGGGCAACAGAGCGAGACCCCGTCTCAAAAAAAAAAAAGAAAAGAAATTATAGGCCAGGGCCAGCCACAGGGGCTCACACCTGTAATCCTAGCACTCTGGCAGGCCAAGGTGGATGGATCACTTGAGACCAGGAGTTCAAGACCAGCCTAGGCAACATGGCGAAATCCCATCTCTACAAAAAATTTTTAAAAATCAGCCTGACGTGGTGGCCCGCACCTATAGTCCCAGCTACCCAGGAGGCTGAGGTGGAAGGATCACCCACCTGAGCCTGAGGAGGTAGAGGTTGCAGTGAGCTGTGGTCGCACCACTGCACTCCAGCCTGGGTGACAGACTGAGACTCTGTTTCAAAAAAAAAAAAAAAAAGAAAGAAATTATAGGCTGGCCATGGTGGCTCATGCGTGTAATTCAAGCACTTCGGGAGGCCCAGGCAGGAAGATCGCTTAAGCCTAGGAGTTCAAGACCAGCCTAGGCAATGTGGCGAAATCCCATCTCTACAAAAAACCCAAAAATTAGCCAGGCATGGCGGTATGCCTGTAGTCCCAGCTACTCAGCAGGCTGAGACAGGAAGATTGCTTGAGCCCGGCAGGGGAGTTGAGGCTGCAGTGAGCCATGACTGTGCCACTGTACTCCAGCTTGGGCAACAGAGCAAGACTCTGTCTTAAAAAAATAAATACATACATAAATAAAAATAAAAAAAATAAACCTAGATCAGTGCCTGGGTAATAACAGTAATCAACTGGTAACAACTACTCTTATTTCACCTTCCATGTCCACCACTTCCAAATATATCTTCTCTCATCCTTTATTTCTTCATATTCCTCTTCAAAGTTTACTGTTTCATGAGCTTTTCATTCTATTTCCTCCTAAGGCTTCTTCATTATCTACATTTTCTCTGTGCAGATCTCCAATATCTGCCTCTCTGCTGGCTGCTTTCCCTTTCCCTTCAAACATGTCAAACCTCTCCCATCCTTAAAATCAAAACAAAACAAAACATTCTAAATACTTCCTCTATTTTTTCCCCCTTGTGCCCTTGGGTTGTTAAAAAAAAAAGGGGGGGCTGGGGGGAGAAAGAAAGAAAGAAAAACAAAAAAATGGTTAAAAAAAAAACTTTTTTCTTTTTTTTTTGAGATGAAGTCTCACTCTGTCACCCAGGCTGGAGTGCAATGGCATGATCTTGGCTCATTGCAGCCTCTGCCTCCCGGGTTCAGGGATTCTCCTGCCTCAGCCTCCTGAGTAGCTGGGATTACAGGCACTTGCCACCACACGCAGCTAATTTTTTTTTTTTTTTTTTAGTAGAGATGGGGTTTCACCATGTTAGCCAGGCTGGTCTCGAACTCCTGACCTCAGGTGATCCACCTGCCTCAGCCTCCCAAAGTGCTGAGAATACAGGTGTGAGCCATTGCGCCTGGCCAAATTTTTTTTTTTTTTTTTTTATGAGATGGAGTCTCGCTCTGTCACCCAGGCTGGAGCGCAGTGGCACAATCTTGGCTCACTGCAAGCCGTGCCTCCCAGGTTCACGCCATTCTCCTGCCTCAGCCTCCCAAGTAGCTGGGACTACAGGCACCCACCACCACGCCCGGATAATTTTTTGTACTTTTAGTAGAGACGGGGTTTCACTGTGTTAGCCAGGATGGTCTCGATCTCCTGACCTCGTGATCCGCCCGCCTCAGCCTCCCAAAGTGCTGGGATTACAGGCATGAGCCACCACATCTGGCCAAAAATTTTTAACAACTACATAAATACCTTCTCTAAACCCTCTCACCAACCATCAAGATAGTAAGCAATTTTTTTTTTTTTTTTTTTGAGATGGTCTTTCACTCTGTCTACCTGGGCTAGAGTGCAGTGGCACAATTACGGCTCACTGCAGCCTCAACCTTCCAGGCTCAGGCAATCCTCCCTCAGCCTCCAGAGTAGCTGGGACTATAGAAGCGTGCCACATGCCAAGCTAACTTTTTTGTATTTTTTGTAGAGACAGGGTTCTGCCATGTTGGCCAGGCTAGTCTTCAACTCCACCTTGTGGCCTCATGATCCTAGGATTACAGGCCGCAGCCACCACTCCTGGCCTACAGATCATTTTAAAAAGCTTTGATGGGCTGGGTGTGGTGGCTCATGCCTGTGATCCTGGCACTTTGGGAGGCTGAGGCAGGCGGATCACTTGAGGTCAGGAGTTCAAAACCAGCCTGGCCAACATGGTGAAACCCCATCTCTACTAAAAAAAAAAAAAAATTAGCAGGGCATAGTGGTGCACGCCTGTAACCCCAACTACTCAGGAGGCTGAGGCAGGAGAATCGCTTGAACCCAGGAGGCGGAGGTTGCAGTGTGCTGAGTTCACGCCACTGCACTCCAGCCTGGGCGACAGAGCAGGACTCCCGTCTACAAAAAAAAAAAAAGGCTGGGTGCGGAGGCTCAGGCCTGTAATCCTACCACTTTGAGAGGCCAAGGTAGGTGGATCACCTGAGTTCAGGAGTTCGGGACCTCAGGACCAGCCTGGCCAACATGGCGAAACCCTGTCTCTACTAAAAATACAAAATTTAGCCGGGCATGGTGGTGAGCGCCTGTAATCCCAGCTACTTGGGAGGCTGAGGCTGGAGAATCACTTGAACCCGGGAGGCAGAGGTTGCAGTAAGCTGAGATCACACTGTCACTCCAGCCTGAGTGACAAGGGCAAAACTCCATTTCAAAAAAAAATTAAGGCCGGGCGCGCTGGCTCACGCCTGTAATCCCCGCACTTTGAGAGGCCGAGACGGGTGGATCACGAGGTCAGGAGATTGAGACCATGCTGGCTAACATAGTGAAACCCCGTCTCTACTAAAAATACAAAAAAATTAGCCGGGTGTGGTGGTGGGCACCTGTAGTCCCAGCTACTTGGGAGGCTGAGGCAGGAAAATGGCGTGAACCCGGGAGGTGGAGCTTGCAGTGAGCCGAGATTGCGCCACTGCACTCCAGCCTGGGCGACAGAGCAAGACTCCGTCTCAAAAAAAAAAATTAAAAGGTCTACATAGGCCCAGCGCAGTGGCTCACGCCTGTAATCCCAGCACTTTGGGAGGCCAAGGCGGGTGGATCGCTTCAGCTCAGGAGTTCAAGACTGGTCTGGGCAACATAATGAGACCTTGTCTCTACTAAAAGAAAAAAGAAAAAGAAAAAATTAGCCAGGCATGGTGGTGCACGCCTGTAGTCCCAGTTACTCAGGGGGTTGAGGTGGGAGGAGTGCTTGAGCCTGGGAGAGGTCAAGGCTGCAGTGAGCCCTGATCATGCCACTGGACTCCAGCCTAGGTGACAGAGTAAGACTCTGTCTCAATTTTTTTTTTTTTTTTGAGACAAGGTCTCACTCTGTCACCCAGGCTGGAGTCCAGTGGCACAATCTTGGCTCATTGCAACCTCCACCTCCTAAGCTCAAGTGATTCCTGTGCCTCAGCCTCCTGAGTAGCTGGGACCACAGCAGTGAAAAAAAAGAAAAAGAAAGAAGAGAAAAGAAAAAGGTCTACATAATTTGGTTACGGTTGCCCCTGTGAAGACATGGCTGTGAAAGTTTTGTTTGTTTGTTTTTTTGAGACGGAGTTTCGCTCTTGTTGCCCAGGCTGGAGTGCAATGGTGTGATCTCAGCTCACAGCAACCTCCGCCTCCCGAGTTCAAGCCATTCTCCTGCCTCAGCCTCCCAAGTATCTGGAATTACAGGCGTGTACCACCACGCCTGGCTAATTTTGTATTTTTAGTAGAGACGGGGTTTCTCCATGTTGGTCAGGCTGGTCTCCAACTCTGGACCTCGGGTGATCCACCCGCCTCGGCCTCCCACAGTCCTGGGATTAGAGGCGTGAGCCACCGCGCCTGGCCGATTGTGAAAGTTTTACAACAGGACTTTAGAGCTCCCTCAGAATAAAGAATCCATCCATTCCCTTCTCTCTTTCCTATTTTACTTATTTACTTATTTTTTGAAACAGGGTCTCCAGCTCTGTTACGCAGGCTGTAGTGTGGTGGCACAATCATAGCTCACTGCAGCCTCAAACCGTGGAGCTCAAGTGATCCTCTTATCTCAGCCTCCTGAGTAACTGGGACTACAGATGTCCACTACCATGCCTGGCTGATTTTTAATTTTTTTTTTTTTGTAGAGACAAAGTCTTGCTATGTTGCCAGGCTGGTCTCAAACTCCTGGGATAAACATAAAGTGATCCTCCTGCCTTAGCCTCCCGAAGCACTGGGATTACAGGCATGAGCCACCGGGCCTAGCCTCTCTCTTTATAAATAATCTTCTTCCAATGCTCCTTGTTTTCTTTCCTTTTGTTTTTTTTTGGGGGGGTGGGTGGGGGCGGGCAGGGGTGGTGGGAGGATGGAATCTTGCTCTGTCACCCCGGCTGAAGTGCAGTGGCACAATCTCTGCTCACTGCAACCTCTGCCTCCTGGGATCAAGCAAGTCTCATGCCTCAGCCTCCCAAGTAACTGAGACTACAGGCATGGGCCACCACCCCCAGCTAATTGTTTTATTTTTAGTAGAGATGGGGTTTCGCCATGTTGGCCAGGCTCGTCTCGAACTCCTGGCCTCAAGTGATCTGCTTGCCTTGGCCTCCCAGAGTGCTGGGATTACAGGCGTGAGCCACCGTGCTGGGCCTCTTCTTCTAATAGTAGTAAAAATAACTTGCTACAGGAATTTGAAGCGAATAATGTATCCAAATACTTATTCTACTCCCTCTTAGAAACAATCCACAGATAGGAAGAGCAAGAATCAATTACATCCATGTTAAAGACAAGAAAACTAAAGCTCAAAGAGGTTGAGTTGCTCAAGGTTGCAGTTATATGAGGGAATTTTATTTATTTAGTGCTTATTTACTGTCAGACTCCTTCCTCTTCCCAGCCAACCCTAATCAGTAGGTAAACCCCAAGAGGGAAAATACTTGTTTTCACTGTTTTGTCCTCAATGTCTACAACAGTGCCTAGAATATAACAGACTTTCCGTATTTGTTGACTGAATGAACAGATGGTTTTGGAAATGAAGTAAACCAACAGCAAAAGCACAAGGAAAAAAAGTTCTTTCCCATTATAATGCAATAATAAAAGATTTCAAACAGGCTACTACCAGTTAGAAAGGCTAGACTACATAATGGTATTGACTCAATTCCATTGGCATGTTATGCATTTTACCTAATAAGTAAGGGAGGTGAAATAGGTTTCTGTTTCTGATGTCACATTCATGGCATGTACTAACATAAATCCAAGACTTAACTGCAGGTTTGAAACTGATTAAAAGTTTTTATTAAAAGCAGAAACTAGAGAAAGCATTCTCTTGAGTCCCGATGGTCTGACTAAAAAAGTACAGTATCTTAATTTCGGTTCTGTCTTCAATGTTAGTTTCAGCAGCCAAAGCTATTGTATTTATGTTCTCCAACATATTTAATAAACCTTATAGCAAAGATTAGGGGAAACCAAAACTGAGTAACTCACCACTTTTTGAGCGTTGCATAAAACTGCCATTCTGCCTAGGCACAAGGTAATCACAGCATATGAGAAGACAAAGTAATGGGACCAATGTTCAATATAATTTAAGAGAAAGACTCATTGTTTATGGTTCCAGAAATTCCAGTTCCTTGTAAATCAATTTGCCTTAATTGGAAAATATTTTCCATTTTCTCCAATATTTAGATTTTAGCAAATTAAAGCTGTTGGTGCTGGTAAGATTAGTAGCTGTAATAAGTGTGAGGTAACTGAAAGAGGACTAGATTTGAAGTATGGTTTACTCTGATATTTCCTACCTGGGTTAACTATAACCTTGGGCAAGTCACTTCAACATTTTAGAGGCTAGGCTTTATCAGCTGTAAAATGAGAGTAAGAACCATCTCACAGAACTGTAGTGAGGATTAAATGACACAATGTGTATTAATTTGTTTAAAAAATGGTACTGGGAGGCCGGGCATGGTGACTCATGTCTGTAATCCCAGCACTTTGGGAGGCTGAGGTGAGAGGATCGCCTGAGCCAAGGAATTTGAGACCAGGCTGGGCAACATGGAGAGACCTGTCTCTATAAAAATTATAAAATTATGGGCCAGGCGTGATGGCTGACACCTGTAATCCCAGAACTTTGGGAGGCTGAGGTGGGCGGATCATCTGAGGTCAGGAGTTCAAGACCAGCCTGACCAACATGGTGAATTCCCGTCTCTACTAAAAATACAAAATTAGCCAGGCATGTTGGCACGTGCCTGTAATCCCAGCTACTCAGGAGGCTGAGGCAGCAGAATCACTTAAACCCGGGAGGCAGAGGTTGCAGTGAGCCAAGATCGTGCCATTGCACTTCAGCCTGGGCAAAAAGAGTGAAACTCCGTCTCAAAAAAAAAACAATTATGTTTAAAACAAACAAAATAAATGAATAAATATATAGCTAGACACAGTGGCTCACGCCTATAATCCCAGCACTCTCGGAGGCTAAGGTAGGAGGACTGCTTGAGTCCAGGAGTTCAAGACCATCCTGGGCAACACAGGGAGACCTCGTGTCCACAAAAAAATTAAAAAATTAGCCAAGTGTGGTAGTGTGCACCTGTAGTCCCAGCTACTCAGAAGGCTGAAGTGGGAGGATCATTTGAGCCCAGGAGGTTGAGGCTACAGTGGGCCATGATCATAGCATTTTACTCCACCTGGGGGACAGAACAAGACCTTGCCTCAAAAAAAAAAAAATAATAATCATAAAAATAAATACTATTGAGAAAATTGTCATGTTTGTACAATTAAGCAATAGTCAATAGTAACTGCTGTTTCTTAGTTTATTATTTCTGTTTTTTTTTTTTTTTTGAGACTGAGTCTCCTTCTGTCGCCCAGGCTGGAGTGCAGTGGCGCGATCTCAGCTTGCTGTAACCTCTGCCTCCCAGGTTCAAGTGATTCTCCTGCCTCAGCCTCCCAAGTAGCTGGGATTACAGATGCCCACCACCACACCTGGCTAATTTTTATATTTTTAGTAGAGATGGGGTTTTACCATGTTGGCCAGGCTGATCTTGAACTCCTGACCTTAGGTGATCTGCCTGCCTCAGCCTCCCAAAGTGCTGGGATTACAGGTGTGAGCCACCGCGCCCAACCAGTTTATTATTAAAACTAGAGCAATTCTGTGGTTGCTTCTTCAAACTATAGCCAGGAAAACACAAAAGACCCTCACTCACTGCTGGATTAAAAATTGAAGAACTGCATTAAGGATCTACCATCCCTATACAGTATTACTAATACAATCTAGGATTCTCAAGAGTAAGTCATTTCCATTATGAGATATCAAACAAAGTAATACAGGGTGAAGGGCTTTATTTTGCCTACTCGGCTAGGGCAGGAATTAACCTATCTAACTTCAGTAACCTTCCCTGATTCATGTAAAGGGGTCCTCCTGGCTATCCTCATCCCAGAGACTTGAAACACGAATTAATCTATTTTTCAAAAGGGTTATTTGCAATGACCTTCTTTAGAATTTTTTATTGGCCAGGCCTGGTGGCTCACACCTGTAATCCCAGCAATTTGGGAGGCGGAGGCAGGTAAATCACTTGAGGTCAGGAGTTCCAGACCAGCTTGGCCAACACGGTGAAACACCATCTCTACTAAAAAAAAAAAAAAAATTAGCCAGGAGTGGTGGCACATGCCTGTAATTCCAGCTACTCGGGAGGCTGAGGCAGGAGAATCGCTTGAAACCAGGAGGAAGAGGTTGCAGTGAGCCAAGATCACGCCACTGCACAGCCTGAGCAACAGAGCAAGACTCCATCTCAAAAAACAAATATAGTATTCTGTATCTTAAGGTTTAATACCAGCACTTTGGGAGGGAGGATCACTTGAGCCCAGGAGTCCAAGACCAGCCTGGGCAACAGAGTGGGACCCCAATCAATACAAAAATTTTTTAAAAAAATTTTTTAATTAGCCGGGCTGGTGGCCTGTGTCTGTTGTCCCAGCTACTCTGGAGGCAGAGGCTTGAGCCCAGGAGGAGGTCCAGGCTGCAGTGAGCAGTGCTTAACTCACTGCACTCCAGCCTGGGAAACCCAGCGAGACCCTATTTCAAAAAATAAATACATAAAAATTGGCCAGGCACGGTGGCTCACGCTTATAATCCCAGCACTTTGGGAGACTGAGGCGGGTGGATCACCTGAGGTTAGGAGTTCAAGGCCAGCCTGGCTAACATGGTGAAACCTTGTTTCTACCAAAAATACAAAAACTAGCTGGGCATGGTGGCACACACCTGTAATCCCAGCTACTCAGGAGGCTGAGGCAGGAGAATCGCTTCAACCTCGGAAGTGGAGGTTGCAGTGAGCCAAGATCGTGCCATTGCATTCCAGCCTGGGTAACAAAGTGAGATTGTCTCAAAATAAATAAATAAATAAAAATAAATTAAATTAAATTAAATAGTCGGGCACAGTGGCTCATGCCTCTAGTCCCGGGCATCTGGGAGCCTCTGGTGGGAGGATGGCTTAAGCCAAGAAGTTCGAGGTTACAGTGAACTAGGAGCTCTCCACTGTACTCAAGCTTCAGCAACCAAGCTAGACTCTTGTCTCAAATGAAACAAACAAACAAATTTTACCTTAAGCTGATTCTAGCAATGCAGTCTTCCAACAGGAGGACATACACAGTTACCATTATCTAGTCAAATTTGATCGAATCCACAATCCACGCAGTTCCGCGGTTTTCGGTAAGAATCTACCACACCTCATCCCCTAAACTGGCTTCATTTCTAAACTGGCTTCATTCCTTTTTTTTTTAAGATGGGGTCTTGCTGTGTTGCCCAGGCTGGTCGCGAACTTCTGGCCTCAAGCGATTCTCCTGCCTCAGCCTCCAGAATAGTTGGCATTACAGGCGCGCACCACCACGCCCGAAATTCATTTCTTTAATTTGGCGAAAAAGTAAGTGACTTCTAGAAGCCACTGGGTTTCTGGTTCCTCTATAAAGCAAATTCTTCCACTGAAGGACTTTTTCCTTCCATTGTTTGTTTTAAAAAGAACAAGAAAAGGAAGAGGTTGGAAGGAGCGAGGAGCTGAGTGTCCGAATGAAGCACTGGAGGTTTTTTTTTTTTTTTTTTTTTTTGCAAGCAATCAGTGATGCCCTGTAAGTCACTCTCCTCCGAGATTTGGGAGGTGCGTGAACTGCCATTCTACCATTCACCACTGGTTCTTTGATCCACCGATCACAGATGTGAGCTGCACAGACATCGCAGCAAATTCGATGCCTTCCCAGTTTCCCGGAGCCGGGGTGTAGAGGGTGGGAGAGAGGGGTCGCTTCTTTTCCTTAATCTCATCTCTCCACCAAGAAAAACGTCTGGAGTTTCGTGTCCTGAAGCCGCCCAGGCTGATGTTTAAAAGTTAAATAATAACCTCCAGGTTTTTACAGAAACTCCGCCTGGCTCCGAAGCCCCCGTTCTGCCCAGCAGGGGTGCAGAGGTCTGAGGCAGGACGGTTTTGAAAAATGTACTTTGACCCGATCCGGTTACTGTAACCGGATCCCCAGGGAGCAGTCCCTGTTGGGGACCGGCGGAACAGGCTCCCCCGTGGCGGAGACTCCATGCACGGGCACAAAGGGGGAGCAACGCAGCCCAGACAAAAGGGCCCAGCCAAGTCTCGGGGGGCGGAGAGGGCGAGCCTGCGCGGGCCCTGCCTCAGGCGGAGAAGTCCGGGTTGGACCGTTGTGGGAGGGCCAAGGAGGGAGGCGGCGGCCCCGCCCCGCCCTGGCCCGAAGCGACGGCGACCCGGGCCGTTACCTTCTGCCCGGACCGGGACCCTCTCGCAGAGCCAAGAAAAGGGCCGCAGCCTGAGAGGAGCCCGCAGCCTGATACTGAGCGCGTCCTGCTCACTTTCCCTTGCTCGCTGAACTTACCCAGATCGCCGCCGCCGCCTCCTCAGCCTCCACAGCAGCCTCTCCCGGAAATCCTACCTGGCCCGTTGGCCGCCAGGCAGCAGCCGGAGCCCTTGGCCCCCGGGGAGGGGGAAAAAGGGAGCGGGCTGGACAGTGTAGGGTAGGACGTGTCGCCGCGGAGGCTTACGGGACTTGTAGTCCCCAGCAGGGGCCGGTTGCACGGCAAGCTGAACAAAATGGCGGGAAGCGTGCGTCCTTTCTCTCCGGGCGGTCGTCCTCCTTACGACCTCTCTGGGCATGCGCTGGCCGCTGTGCGCACCTTGTGTGTAAAAGAACTTGGGCACCTTTCCTGGTACTATGGGAGGCAAAGGTCTTTGGGCTTGGGAGGACAGGGTTCAATACTGGGCTCCAGGCAGTACCCAAAAAGGGAACTGATACAAGAGTGTTGTTTGAGAAAACTGTATCCCTGACTGGCCAAATTTCAATCATAACCTCCCCAAAGGAAAAACTATTTATTGAGGACCAATTTGAAGTGCAAAAAACGTACAAGCAAGTTATCTACCCTCAGTGTTGTGCGTAAGAAACCCAGGAATCATTCTGGACACTTCCCTCAAGCCATTAAGTCCACTCATTCTACATCCCCAGTATTTTAATTCATTTCGATATCCTTCACTACTATCACCTAGTGAAAGCCACCATCACTTCTCTCCAAGTCTCAGTAGTTTCAGGCCCTAGGCTATCACCCTCCGAAAACCTTCCTTGCTGCTGCCAGAGGACCCTTCTAAATGCAAACCCATTGTATCACACAACCTAAATTAGACCTACATGTAAAACTTGAAGCTACGGCACATCTAGAGGACATTCCAGGAGAAAAATCGATGTGACTTTTCAAATACACTATCCATAAAATTAAAAAAATTGGCCAGGCGCGGTGGCGCATGCCTGTAATCCCAGCTACTCAGGAGGCTGAGGCAGGAGAATCGCTTGAACCCAGGAGGCGGAGGTTGCAGTGAGCCGAGATCTTGCCATTGCAGTCCAGCCTGGGCGACAGAGCAAGACTCCGTCACAAAACAAACAAACAAACAAACAAATTATCCGGGGCCTAGTGCCAAGCTCCTGTAGTCCCAGCTACGTGGGAGGCTGAGGTGAGATGATCACTTGAGCCTGGGGGGTTGAGATCGCACCAGTGCACTCCAGCCTGGGCAGCAGAGCAAGACCCTGTCTCAATAGAAAAAGAAAAAAGAAGAAAAAAAAATTGGCCGGGTGCAGTGGCTCACACCTCTCATCCCAGCACTTTGGGAGGCTAAGGCGGGAGGATCCCTTGAGCCCTGGAGTTTGAGACCAGCCTGCCAGCCTGGGCAACAGAGTGAGGCCCCATTTCTACAAAAACAATTTTAAAAATTAGCTGGGCATGATGGAACGTGCCTGTAGTCCCAGGTACTCAGGAGGCTGAAATAGGAGGATTATTTGAGCTGGGGAGGTCCAGGCTGCAATGAGCTGTGATGGTGCCGCTACACTCCAGCCTGGACGACAGAGGGAGACGTTGTCTCAAAAAAATATTTAAAATATATTTATTGGCCTGGCACGGTGGCTCACGCCTGTAATCCCAGCACTTTGTGAGGTTGAGGCTGGTAGATCACCTGAGGTCAGGAGTTCGAGACCAGCCTCTCCAAAATGGTGAAACCACATCTCTACTAAAAATACAAAAATTGGCTGGGCACGGTGGCTCACACTTGTAATCCCAGCACTTTGGGAGGCTGAGGCGGGCGGGTCACGAGGTCAGGATATCGAGACCATCCTGGCTAACCCAATGAAACCCTGTCTCTACTAAAAATACAAAAAATTAGCCGGGCGTGGTGGAGGGTGCGTGTAGTCCCAGCAACTCAGGAGGCTGAGGCAGGAGAATGGCGTGAACCCGGGAGGCAGAGCTTGCAGCGATCCGAGATGGCGCCACTGCACTCCAGCCTGGGCAACAGAGCGAGATCCCGTCTTAAAAAAAAAAAAATACAAAAATTTATTGGGCGTGATGGCCCACCCCTGTAATCCCAGCTACTCAGGAGGATGAGGCAGGAGAAGTGCTTGAACCCAGGAGGCGGAGGTTTCAGGGAGCCGAGATCGCACCATTGCACTCCAGCCTGGGTTACAAGAGGGAAACTCAGTCTCAAAAATAAAATTAAAAAATATATTTTTTTAAATTAATAGGCTACACATGATAACTCATGCCTGTAATCCCAGCACTCTGGAAGGCCAAGGCTGGAGGGCTGGTTGAGACCATGGGTTCAAGACCAGCCTGGGCAACACAGTGAGACTCCATCTCTAAAATATAAATAAATAAATTTTAAAAAGAAAAAAATTGCCGGGCGCGGTGGCTCACGCCTGTAATCCTAGCACTTTGGGAGGCCGAGGCAGGTGGATCACAAGGTCAGGGGATTGAGACCATCCTGGCTAACACAGTGAAACCCCATCTCTACTAAAAATACAAAAAATTAGCCGGGCGCGATGGCGGGCTCCTGTAGTCCCAGCTACTTGGGAGGCTGAGGCAGGAGAATGGCGTGAACCCGGGAGGCAGAGCTTGCAAGTGAGCCGAGATCTTGCCACTGCACTCCAGCCTGGGCAACAGAGTGAGACTCCGTCTCAAAAAAAAAAAAAAAGAAAAAAGAAAGAAAGATAAGCTGGCCAGGCTCAGTGACTCACCCATGTAATCCCCACACTTTTCAGAGGCTGAAGCGAGTGGATCACCTGAGGTCAGGAGTTCAGGACCAGCCTGGCCAACATGGTGAAACCCTATCTCTATTAAAATACAAAAAAATTAGCCAGATGTGGTGGTGCATGCCTGTAATCCCAGCTTCTTGGGAGGCTGAGGCAGGAGAATTGCTTGAACCCAGGAGGGTGAGGTTGCAGTGAGCAGAGATTGCGCCATTGCACTCCAGCCTGGGCAAAACTCCGTCAAAAAAAAAAAAAAAAAAAAAAAAGAAAGAAAGAAAGAAAGAAAAGAAAGAGAGAAAGAGAGAGAAAATGAAGACAAGCCACAGATCAGAGTAAAATTGCGCAAAACATGTAACCATTACCTGGAAATATACAGAGTTATTTCAACTCAACAAGAAGACAAACAACCCAATTTGAAAAACAATTAGCAGAGACAATTTACCAAAGAGAGAAACTAAATGGATGGCAAATAACATGAAAGATGTTGGGGGAAAAAAAGGAAACGCAATGAGATTACACTACACACCCACCAGAATGGCTCAAAGGACTGGCAATACCAAGTATTAGCATGAATGTAGAGCAACAAAAATTCTCATACACTGATGGTACCATTTTAAGGTGATAAAACCACTTTGGAAACTGGTTTGGCAGGTTTTTTTTAATATCCTGATTGTGGTTATGGTTTCAAGGGTGTATGGTTATGGTTTCAAGGGTGTATAAATATATCAAAACTCATCAAGGCTGGGTGCAGTGGCTCCTGCCTGTAATCCCAGCACTTTGGAAGGTTAAGGCAGGCAGATCACTTGAGCTCACTAGTTCGAGACCAACCTGGACAACATGACGAAACCCTGTCTCTACAAAAAAAAAAAAAAAATACAGAAATTAGTCTGGGCACGGTGGCTCACGCCTGTAATCCCAGCACTTTGGGAGGCCGAGGCAGGTGGATCACAAGGTCAGGAGATCGAGACTATCCTGGCTAACACAGTGAAACCCCATCTCTACTAAAAATACAAAAAAATTAGCCAGGCATGGTGGCGGGCACCTGTAGTCCCAGCTATTCAGGAGGCTGAGGCAGGAGAATGGCATGAACATGGGAGGCAGAGCTTGCAGTGAGCCGAGTTTGCGCCACTGCACTCCAGAGCCTGGGCGACAGAGCGAGACTCTGTCTCAAAAAAAAAAAAAAAATACAAAAATTAGTCAGGTATGGTGATGGGCACCTGTAGTCCCAGCTACTTGGGAGACTTAGTTGTGAGGATAGCTTGAGCCTGGGAGATGGAGGTTGAAATTGTTGTAACCAAGCGAGTTATAGAGAAATGCCACACTTTGAGACAAATTAAAGAGTCCTTTATTAGCCGGCAACCGAGAGGCAGCTAATGCCCAAAATTCTCTCGGCCCCAAGGAAGGGGCTAGGTTAGTTATTATACCATGGTCTAAATAGGGGAGGGGGGCTTTTAACTGAAACAATTTTTACAGAAGCAGAACTGGCAAAAGGTTAAAAAATTAATTGGTTACAAATGCAGTTACAAAAAAATAAACAGTTCCAGGTGCAGGGACTTAAGCTATCACAAAGAGATAAATGCAGGGGTGTTGGGTGCCATCCACCGCGCACGCCCCCAGGAACTGCTGGTGCAGCTCGCCTCACCATCTTATCAACAGGTGCATTCCTGGACATGCCTTGAGTCAGATTTACACTAGCTATGCCTGGAGGGAGGTGAAAGGGGTTACAAGTGAAGAAACTAAAATGGAGTCTGTCCGGCTCTCTTTCTGCTAGGAGAGAGTCACTCAGGTTAAAACAAGGTAGTGTATCACAAAATGAGTCAAAATCATGCCACTACACTCCAGCTTGTGTGACAGAGCAAAAGCCTGTCTAAAAAAAAAAAAAATCATTTTATTGCTCATCAATTATACTTCACTAAATCCAAAAAATAGAACAGTAGAAAAAATGTTTAAAAGAAAGAAAATTCATCAATGGCTTTCCAGTACCCTCAGGAAAAAGACAAAATTATTTTGCCACAGAAACACTATTGTAGGCTGGGCGCAGTGGCTCGCGCCTGTAATCCCAGCACTTTGGGAGGCCGAGGCAGGTGGATCACCTGAGGTCAGAAGTTTGAGGCCAGCCTGGCCAACATGGTGGAACCCCGTCTCTACTAAAACTACAAAAAAATTAGCTGGGTGTAGTGGCAGGCACCTGTAATTACAGCTACTCAGGAGGCTGAGGCAGGAGAATCACTTGAACCCGGGAGGCGGAGGTTGCAGTGAGCAGAGATCACGCCACTGCACTCCAGCCTGGGCAACAAGGGTGAGATTCCGTCTCAAAAAAAAGAAAAAAAGAATAGAGGTTGAGGCAAGAGAATTGCTTGAACCTGGAAGGCAGAGGTTGCAGTGAGCCGAGATCATGCCACTGCACTCCAGCTTCGGTGACAAGAGTGAGACTCTATCTCAAAAAACAAAAAACAAAACAAACGAAACTCTATTGTAGAGCTTCAATATCATCCATGGTTTCAGGGAAGAGGACTAATGGATGGCAACTTGAAATCCTAGGTAATAATAACAGTGGGAACAGTAGTAGCAGTAATAGTAGTAATAATAAAACTGCTATTTTTTCTTGAATACCTACCATGTAGCAGATATTTTGCACACATCTTAAGATTCCATCCAGAGGCTGGGCGCAGTGGCTCACACCTGTAATCCCACCACTTTGGCAGGCCAAGGCGAGTGGATCGCCTGAGGTCAGGAGTTCGAGACCAGCCTGGCCAACATGGTGAAACCCCATCTCTACTAAAAAAATACAAAAAAAATAGCTGGGCATGGTGGTGGGTGCCAGTAATCCCAGCTACTTGGGAGGCTGAGGCAGGAGAATCGTTTGAACCCGGAAGGCGGAGATTGCAGTGAGCCAAGATCGCACCATTGCATTCCAGCCTGGGCAACAAGAGCAAAACTCCATCTCAAAAAAAAAAAAAAAAAAAAAAAAAAAAGATTCCATCCAGAAAGTAGAACCTAAGACAGGTGTTAGTTACAGGTAATTTACTTAGAAGGTGATCCCAGGGATTTAAAGTAAAAGTCCAGAATAAAATAGGAAGAGGAAAAAAGCCAACACAAGGATGTATTAACAAGGTGTTCACTGCTGTGGGCACCTGGGGCTGGATCCTACCAAGCCCATCTGATAATTTTCTTTCTTTCTTTTTTTTTTTTCTTTTTTCTTTTTTTTTAAATTGGGCAGCCTCCTGAACCAAAGCGGGCTCAGAGACTCCCCATCTGAGTTCTGTAATGCCTCTCATTATGGTCTTCCAAAAGACTGCCAGAGAAGCATTTAACCCTTGGTTTATATCCTCCATTGGTTTGGATTTCCCCAGGAGGCATCAACTTCCCTTGCACTTCTGGGTAGGCACTCACCAGTATCCTACATTATGGTTTAGGAAAAGCTCCAGAACAGAGAGAAAGATACAAGGAGAATTGAAGCCCTCACTGAATTGTTTTCAAAAGCTTTGCCCATTGGGAAGGCTGAGAGGATGGAAGGAAAGGTACAAAACGTCCCAGACCATCCCTTGCAGTGCTCAGATTCATCCACGTGCTCCATTAGATCCAGTCCATCACCTAGTTTTCAAGATAATGGCTAGCTATCATCTTGACAGAAAACTCAGTGGTGCTAAAAATTCTTTGCAAAATGTTTGTTGTCCCTTACGCCTTTTGTGCCCTATAACATACCATACTCAACCATATAGATGATTCTCACAAATAATGTTAAGTGAAAGAAGCCAGACCACAGTACTATGTTTGATTTCATGTGGATAAAATACAAGACAAGCAAAAATATTCTGTTCAAGGCCAGGATAGCAGCTACCCTTTGGGGTGAGAGAGCAGTGTCTAGAAGGGGGATGAGAGGAGATTTTGCGGGTGATACTTATCAGATATGTGATTTACAAATATGTTCTCCCAATCTGTGGCTTGTCTTTCTTTCTTATTTTATTTTATTTATTTATTTATTTATTTTGAGACAGTCTTGCTCTATCGCCAGGCTGGCGTGCAGTGGCGCTATCTTAGCTCACTGCAACCTATGCCTCCCAGGTTCAAGCGATTCTCCTGCCTCAGCCCTTCAGCCTCCCGAGAAGCTGGGATTACAGGTGCATGCCACCACACCCAGCTATTTTTGTATTTTTAGTAGAGACGGGTTTCACCATGTTGGCCAGGATGGTCTCGATCTCTTGATCTCGTGATCCACCCAACTCGGCCTCCCAAAGTGCTGGGATTACAGGTGTGAGCCACTGCGACCGGCCTGTGGCTTGTCTTTTCATTCTCTTTACAGAATCTTTCACACAGCAGAATTGAAAATTTTTGAAGGCTAGGCATGGTGGCTTACACCTGTAATCCCAACACTTTGGGAGGCTGAGGCGGGCAGATCACCTGAGGTCAGGAGTTCAAGACCAGCCTGGCTAACATGGTGAAACCCCGTTTCCACTAAAAATACAAAACAATTAGCTCGGCGCGGTGGCGCACGCCTGTAATCCCAACACTTTGGGAGGCTGAAGCGGGCAGATCACCTGAGGTCAGGAGTTCAAGACCAGCCTGGCTAACATGGTGAAACCCCATTTCTACTAAAAAATACAAAAAAATTAGCTGGGCGTGGTGGCGCAAGCCTATAATCCCAGCTACTCAGGAGGCTGAGGCAGGAGAATTGCTTGAACCCAGGAGGAGGAGTTTGCAGTGAGCCGTGATCGGGCCATTGCACCCCAGCTTGGGCAACAAGAGCAAAACTCCATCTCAAAAAAAATAAAATAAAATAAAAATAAATAAATAAAATATTTGAGTAAGTCCAATATTTCCATTTTTTAATCTTTTGGATGGTGTCATATCTAAGAAATCTTTGCCTAATCCAAGATCACAAAAATGTCCCCCTAAATTTTCTTCTATAAGTGTATAGTTTTATTTTTATTTTTATTTTTTTGATATGGAGTTTCACTGTTGTTGCCCGGCTGGAGTGCAATGGCGTGATTTCGGCTCACCGCAACCTCCACCTCCTGGGTTCAAGCGATTCTCCTGCCTTAGCCTCCCAAGTAGCTGTGTTTTAGTGATCCCCAACCCTTGCCACCACCATGCCCGGCTAATTTTTTGTATGTTTAGTAGAGATGAGGTTTCACCATGTTGGTCCGGCTGGCCTTGAACTCCTGACCTCAGGTGATCCACCCACCTCGGCCTCCCAAAGTACTGGGATTACAGGCATGAGCCACTGTACCTGGCCGTGTATATTTTTAGATCGCCATTTTTTAAAAGGATTATTTGGGATAGAGTCTCACTCTGTCACCAGGGCTGGAGTGCAGCAGCCGATCATGGCTCACTGCAGCCTTGACCTCCCAGGCTCGGGTGATCCTCTCACCTCAGCCTCCAAACTAGCTGGGACTACAGGTGCACACCACCATACACTGCTAATTTTTTTGTGTTTTTTGTAGAGACAGAGTTTTGCCATGTTGCCCAGGCTGGTCTTGAACTCCTGAGCTCAAGTGATTCTCCCACCTCGTCCTCCCAAAGTGCTGGGATTACAGGCGTGATCCACCACACCTGCCCATGCATATACTTTTCTATTCAGTCTAAACCTTAAAGAATACACAGCTTTCCTCTGGGGTAGGAAGATAGTGGGATTTGGGGTAAGTATGCTAGAAAGATTGACTTTTCACCATATACCCTTTTGTGCTATTGAATTTTTTTTTTTTTTTTTGAGATGGAGTTTCACTCTTATCCCCCTAGGCTGGAGTGCAATGGCGCTATCTCGGCTCACTGCAACCTCTGCCTCCCAGGTTCAAACGATTCTCCTGCCTCAGCCTCCAGAGTAGCTGGGATTACAGGCACATGCCACCATGCCCAGCTAATTTTTTGTATTTTTAGTGGAGACGAGGTTTCACCATGTTGGCCAGGCTGGTCTCAAACTCCTGACCTCAGGTGATCCACCTGCCTCAGCCTCCCAAAGTGCTGGGATTACAGACGTGAACCACTACACCCAGCCAAATAATTTTTTAAAACGCAAACTCAAAAAGGGTTGGGAATCACTAAAATACAGTTCCACTGAACAGTTTAAAATCACCATAATGGGCCTGGATCAGCACTTTGGGAGGCCAAGGCGGAAGGCTCACTCTTTTTTTTTTTTTTGAGACGGAGTCTCGCTCTGTTGCCCAGGCTGGTGTGCATTGGCACGATCTTGGCTCACTGCAACCTCCGCCTCCCGGTTCAAGCAATTCTCCTGCCTCAGCTTCCTGAGTAGCTGGGACTACAGGCGTCTGCCACTGCACCTGGCTAATTTTTTGTATTTTCAGTAGAGACTGGGTTTCACCATGTTAGCCAGGATGGTCTCGATCTCCTGACCTCGTGATCCTCCCGCCTTGGCCTCCCAAAGTGCTAGGATTACAGGCGTGAGCCACCACGCCCGGCCAGAAGGGTCACTCTTGAGCACAGGAGTTCAAGACTGGCCTGGGCAACACAGCAAGACTCCCATCTCTATAAAAATTAAAATAATAAAAATGAGCCAGCCGTGGTGGATGCCTACAGTCTCAGCTATTCAGGAGGCTGAGGCAGGAAAATCACTTGAGCCCAGGAGTTCGAGGTTACAGTGAGCTATGATCGTACCACGGCACTTCAGCCTGGGCGACAAAGTGCGACCCTACATCTAAAAGAAATAAATAATAATAATAAAATAAATAAATAAATAAAATCACCACGATGCTTGTTGGATTGGATGATTTCACTGCAGCTTCAAATCCTGAGGGTTCTCTCAAGCCTGGCAGTTCTCACTGAGCTAAGAAACTAAAAGTCACATTTATTGGCAAAGAATGGATTGGGCCCATCAGAAGATAATATGCAAATGACGAGTGTGAATTTATAGTTTCCTCCCTATAGCTTTGAACATTGCTGAATTTAGAGAAGAAACTATGAATGTTGCTGCCACCTGCCGGCCACATCTCTCAGTATCAGGTTCCTGGAAGTACCTGGTGGGATTCTTCTTTCAATTGAGTCCTCTATTAGGCTCTGGATTGGAGAAAGACTGATTTACAGATTTCTCCCTTTTTGCTGTCATCATCCCACAATCTGCCACAAAACCAAATTGCTAAAAGCAGGGAGCTGTGGCATTCAATTGTCTGCGTTTGAATTCTGTCTTTACCTCGGGTAAATCAGATACCTGTTCTATCCCTTGGGTAAATCAGATACCTATTCTTTTTTTTTTTTTTTTTTTGAGATTGAGTTTCGCTCTTGTTGCCCAGGCTGGGGTGCAATGGTGTGATCTCGGCTCACTGAAGCCTCCGCCTCCTGGGTTCAAGCAATCCTCCTGCCTCACAGGCGCCTGCCACCATGCCCGGCTAATTTTTTGTATTTTTAGTAGAGACAGGGTTTCACCATGTTGGCCAGGCTGGTCTCTAATTCCTGGTCTCAGGTGATCTGCCTGCCTCAGCCTTCCAAAGTGCTGGGATTACAGGCGTGAGCCACCGTGCACAGCAATCAGATACCTATTCTACACTTCAGTTTCCTCATCTATAAAATGGGGATGATAACAGCAGCTCCTTTACATAGGTGTTGTGAGGATTAAATTAGATCACATAAAGCGCTTATTACAAGGCCTGGCACACAGTGAGCACGCAACAAATATTAATGGTTGTTGTCATTGTCAGGCAGAGCTTCAGAGCCTCTCTCATCCTTTTTTTTTTTCCAGCTGAATTTAAGATTCAAGGCCCTCCCATTCTAAACTGACAAATTGTACCTGGACACACAAAAGTCTATTGGAAAGACCTATAGCATCTGGTTCCACCACTTCCTGACCGTGGGCAAGCGTCTTAACCTCCCTGAACCTTACTTGACCTCACAGATGGTTTTGGAGATTACATGAAATCATCTGCGTAAAGCACCAAGACAGTGCCTGGCATGGAGTGGACAGTTAATAGGTGGAATGATGATGGAGTGATGATTAACACAGAAATACTTACCAAGTATAGCTAAAGGTTGAGCAGCACAGGTTGCAAATAGGCAGGCCATAGGCAGTCACTAACCTACAGATATTTGGCCCACAGTGATTTACATTTTAACCCCAGGAATTTTACATTCAAGTTTGAATTCTTAATTTCTCTTTTAAAATGTGAAGATCTGCCGGGTGCAGTGGCTCACGCCTGTAATCCCAGCACTTTGGGAGGCCGAGGCGGGCGGATCACCTGAGGTCAGGCGTTCGAGACCAGCCTGACCAACACGCAGAAATCCCGTCTCTACTAAAAATACAAAATTAGCTGGGCGTGGTGGAGCATGCCTGTAATCCCAGCTACTCGGGAGGCTGAGGCAGGAGAATCGCTTGAACCCGGGAGGCGGAGGTTGCGGTGACCTGAGATCGCACCACTGCACTTCAGGCTGGGCAAAAAGAGCTAAACTCCGTCTCTGGGCCGGGCGCAGTGGCTCACGCCTATAATCTCAGCACTTTGGGAGGCTGAGACGAGGGGATTGCTTGAGTCCAGGAGTTTGAGACCAGCCTGGGTCAACATGGCGAAACCTCGGTCTCTACTAAAAATACAAAAAATTAGCCAGGTGTGGTGGCACGCATCTTTAATACCAGCTACTTGGGAGGCTGAGGTGGGAGAATCATCTGAAGCCTGAGAGGTCGAAGCTGCAGTGAGCCGAGATCGCACCACTGCATTCCAGCCTGGGCAACCAGAGTGAGACCCTGTCTCAAAAAAGATTTTTTTTTTATTTTTATTATTTTTTAATTTTATTTTATATTTTATTTTATTTTATTTTTTATTTATTTTAATCTGTGAGAGGGAGTCTCGCTCTGTCCCCCAGGCTGGAATGCAGAGGCACCATCTCTGCTTACTGCAAGCTCCGCCTCCCAGGTTCACGCCATTCTCCTGCCTCAGCCTCCCGAGTAGCTGGGACTACAGGCGCCCGCCACCATGCCCGGCTAATTTTTTGTATTTTTATTTTTATTTATTTTTATTTTTTATTTTTTTTGGAGACGGAGTCTCGCTCTGTGGCCCCGGCTGGAGTGCAGTGGCAAGATCTTGGCTCACTGCAAGCTCCGCCTCCCGGGTTCACGCCATTCTCCTGCCTCAGCTTCCCAAGTAGCTGGGACTACAGGCGCCCGCCACCACGCCCAGCTAATTTTTTTTTGCATTTTTAGTAGAGACGGGGTTTCACCGTGTTAGCCAGGATGGTCTCCATCTCCTGACCTCGTGGTGCGCCCGCCTCGGCCTCCCAAAGTGCTGGGATTACAAGCGTGAGCCACTGCGCCTGGCTTTTGTATTTTTAGTAGAGACGGGGTTTCACCGTGTTAGCCAGGATGGTCTTGATCTCCTGACCTCATGATCCACCCGCCTCGGCCTCCCAGAGTGTTGGGATTACAGGTGTGAGGCACCGTGCCCCCGGCCAAATTATTTATTTGTTTATTTATTTTTGAGACGGAGTCTGGCCCTGTTGCTCAGGCTGGAATGCAGTGGTGGATCTCGGCTCACTGCAACCTCCGCCTCCCAGGTTCAAGCAATTCTCCTGCCTCAGCCTCCTGAGCAGCCGGGACTACAGGCACACCCCACCACACCCGGCTAATTTTGGTTTTTGGTTTTTTGTTTTGTAGAGGGAGGGTTTTACCATGTCGAGCAGGCTGGTCTCGAACTCCTGGCCTCTGGTGATCCGCCTGCCTAGGCCTCCCAAAGTGCTGGGATTAAAGGTGTGAGCCATTATGCCCAGCCTGGAAACAATTTTTGTAAATTAAGAAATAAATAAGGCCGGGCGTGGTGGCTCATGCCTGTAATCCCAGCACTTTGGGAGGCCAAGGCAGGTGGATCACCTGAAGTCAGGAGTTCGAGACCAGCCTGGCCTACATGGTGAAACCCTGTCTCTATTAAAAATACAAAAATTAGCCCGATGCGGTAGCGCGTGCCTGTAATCCCAGCTACTCAGGAGGTTGAGGGAGGAGAATCGCTTGAACCCGGGAGGCGGAGGTTGCAGTGAGCCGAGATTGCACCACTGCACTCCACCGTGGGCGACAGAGCAAGACTCTATCTCAAAAGAAAAGAAAAGACAAGAAAAGAATTAAATAAAATACAATAAAATGTGAAGTCCTGACAGTGTATTACACTGATCTATACGGAAGGTGGCATATAACAGAGAAACCTAATTTCTTCCAAGGAAGCTAAGTAATGCTCCCTGAAGAAGTGCTGCTAAAGCTGAAACAGGAGTTGACTGGGGGTGAATCTGATAAAGAGGTGGGGATGCTGCTCCAAGCGTAAGGACTGTTGGGTCCAAAGGCCTTGGTCAGGGAGATTCGTGCCTCTGGGAAACCTCAGGGTAGCCAGGTGCCGGAGCACAGTGAGCAAGACAGCAGGAAGAAGATGAGGCTTCCATTAGCATCTTAAGGATTTTGGTCTTTATCATGAGGACAAATGTATTTCAAAGCTAAAAGCTGGGAGGTAGCCAATTGGTGTAACAAACTGAGGAGCTACACAGAAATAGAAGGGAGAAAGGTCAGGGTCAATAATTAACAGCTGAGAAGGCAGAGAAGCACAAGGATAGTATGGAATCTAGAAACTGGGGGCACGCAGGACAGCATTTCAGGTGTGGTCTGGCAAAAGGCAGACTTTACGGCAACCAAGTTAAGTGGGACACCAGGATGAATATCTTATGTTCATTTAAATAGTGGAAAAATGAGAAGAACAGACATTTCGTCAAGGGCATATCACAAGTGAGATACGGAGCTAGATTCACAATACCTATCTTAATTTGTTGCTCTTCCCATTAGTTTTCTCAAGGCAAGTAAACTCAGTACAATACTCTGTTGTTAATACTACTAACAAATCTCATTTATTAAGAGTTTGCTAAATGTTGGGCTCTGTATTTATGTGCATTATTATCTTGTTTTTTTCACAGAGTTAACGAGAACAGTCCACCCAAAATATTATGAACCAAGAGACTATTAGACATTGGAGACAGGAATAAATGAAACAGACACTATCCCTCTCCTTTGGGAATTCACAGTTCAGAAAGGAAGGGAATAGTTTAAGAAGTAATTATAGGCCGGGCACAGTGGCTCATGTCTGTAATCCCAGCACTTTGGGAAGCAGAGGCAGGTGGATCACCTGAGGTCAGGAGATCGAGACCAGCCTGGCCAACACGGTGAAAACCCGTTTCTAATAAAAATACAAAAAAACTTAGCCGGGTGTGGTGGCAGGTGCCTGTAATACCAGCTACTTGGGAGGCTGAGGCCGGAGAATTGCTTGAACCCAGGAGGCAGAGGTTGCAGTGAGCTGGGATCTCGCCATTGCACTCCAGCCTGAGCAACAGAGCAAGACTGTTTCCACAAAAAAAAAAAAAAAAAAAAAAAAAGAAAGTAATTATAAAGAGTAATTGACAGGTGCTACAGGGAGAGTATAACAGTGAACCAACCTACCATGGGCGGCAGGGAAGGCATTCTGGAAGAAGTGACAGTCAAGCTGAAAAATCGGGGGAATTAACAAGGTGAAACATGGAGGCCAGGCAGCGTAGCTCAAGCCTGTAATCCCAGTACTTTGGGAGGCCGAGGCCGGTGGATCACTTGAGGTCAGGAGTTCGAGACCAGACTGGCCAACATGGTGAAACCCTGACTCTACTAAAAATACAAAAATTAGCTGGGCAGTAGTGGCACGCGACTGTAATCCCAGCTACTTGGGAGGCTGAGGCAGGAAAATCCCCTTGAGCCTGGGAGGCGGAGGTTGCCATGAGCTGAGATCACACCACTGCACTCCAGTCTGAGTGACAGAGTGAGACCCTGTCTCAAAAAAAAAAAAAGAAAAAAAGATAATTTCAAAAAATAAATAAAAATACAAAAATTAGCTGGGCATGGTGACACATGCCTATAATCCTAGCTACTTGGGAGGCTGAGGCAGGAGAATAGCTTGAGCCTGGGAGGCGATGGTTGCATTGAGCCAAGATCAAGTCACTTCACTCCAGCCTGGGCGACAGAGCGAGACCCTGTCTCTCTGTCTCTCTCTCTCTCTCTCACACACACACACATACACACACACAAAATCCAAACATGGGGTTTCACCCTTCATGAAACGAGTGTTTCAGGCAAAGAGAACAGCAGTCGGAAGGCACTATTCTCACAATAACTTCATTAAATAGATTCTATTATTATTCCCTTCTCACAGATAAGAAAACTGAAACTCAGAGATTAAGTAACTGACCCACTAGGTGATATTGAAGCCAGGATGTAAGCCTCTATCTACCTAGACTAGAGCTCATTCTTTTAGTTGCTAAACCAGATATTTCTATTAGTTTGCCCTTTCTTTCTAAGGATCATGTGAGTGGAATGGGATTATTAATTGAGATGTCTGCAATGCAGGAAGTTGAAATCGTGGCTTACAAACTATGCAAGCATGTCTGTGTCATTGTTGTCTGTAAATTTTGCAATGACAGCTATTTAGTGACACAGCTCTTGTGCTAATGTCTGAATGGATATTCATTTCAATTTAATATGATTCAACAGCTATGTACTGAGTGCCTACTATGTGCCAGGCATGATGCCAGGCATGGTGCCAGGCCTTGTCAGTTACCAAGATGATGAGACAAGTTCCTAGGTACTAGGCTAAAGATCGTGTTAATCACTAACAATTTTTAAAAAATAAATAACAAAGCCATAACCCTAGCAGTTAGAAACTGTAGGTAACTTATTGCAATAGCTATAGGTTTGAGCATCAACCATGTGCCAAGCACTGCATGAAGTACCTTAATGAAAATTTAAATGGTCATGATCGGCCGGGCGTGATGGCTCAAGCCTGTAATTCCAGCACTTTGGGAGGCTGAGGCAGGCAGATCACCTGGGGTCAGGAGTTTTGAGACCAGCCTGGCCAACATGGTGAAAGCCTGTCTCCACTAAAAATACGGAAAAAAAAAAAAAAAAAATAGCTGGGCGTGGTGGCATGTGCCTGTAGTCCTAGCTGCTCAGGAGGCTGAGGCAGGAGAATTGCTTGAGCCTAGGAGGCGGAGGTTGCAGTGAGCTGAGATTGCACCACTATACCCCAGCCTGGGCAACAGAGAGTCTCCCATCTAAAAAAAAAAAGAGATCATGATCATAGCTAAAAATTAAAAGTGCTTACTGTGAGCTCTGTGTTAAGCAGTTTACATTATTATCTCCTTTAACTCTCATGTTCATTCCAAAAGGCTGATATCATAGTTTAATTATATTATTATTTCTCATTTTACAGGTAAGGAAATGAGCTTTGGAGATTTTTGCCTGAGATCCCAGAGACAATAAAATAGAAGAACTAGAGTTCAAACCCAGATATTCCTAACTCCAAATGTGAGCTCTAGACAATTACACCACACTACCTCTGTAAGGAGGGTCAGCTAGTCAAAAATCAGGGGAATGTGGAATTCTATGTAGCTAAGCACACATCCAGAAAGGAAAAATAAATATTGGTGTTTTTAAAACCCTCCAAGAAAGTAAAGAACTTCATTCTATCATTTAATTCTGCCAAAATTTGCCTCTAGAATTATCTTTAAATTTAATTAATAACTGAAGTTTAGAATCCTTGGTATCAAGATATACTTCCTTTAATTCTTGTTTTATACACATGCAGGAAGGAAAATGAACTATTTTGCAAAAATCAGTGTCAGACAAAAAAGTGACCCCATTAAGAATGTGGTACAAGCTGTACCACACTGCTGTGCTTTGTAAACTACAAGGGAAAAAATAATTCCGCAGGAGGCAACCATCAGCCCTGGGCGGTATGAACATCCTGTCTCCATGATTACTTGTGGCTATCAGCAGGGAGGTATGCAGTCTTGTTCCATATGTTCAGATATGGCCACAGGTGAAATCTGTGTGCCTAAGGAAGTGCACAGAATTGGCTCTGTGACACATGAACCGGGAAGATCAATGTTGTGTCCAGACATATAGATGTTTGTGTCTCCATCTGCATACCGGTCCTTTGTCTCAACATAAAAATGCAGGAAAATAAACTAATACTTATTGAGTACCACTTAGTATATGTTATATTATTATCTCAACAATTCATTTAATATTGTAGAAACTGGAGTTCAGACAGGTAGAATTTCTATCACAGCAACCATAACAAATTACTTATTATATATTATTACTAAAACAACAATGATAGCATCCATTAATTGAGTGCATATTGTGTGCCAGGCACTGTGCAGGGCATTCCCCATTATTTCACTTAATCCTCATGACAACCCTGTGATATGAGGACAATTACCCATTTTACAGAAAAAGAAACAGACACATATGATGTTAAGCAATTTTCCAAGGTCACATGGTTAGCAAGTAGCAACTGTTTGTGTCTGTCCCCCCAACAATTAGTGTAAATTTCTTAAGGGCAAGGACTGTGTATTTTTCTTTTTTCTTTTTTTTTTTTTTTTTCTTTGAGACAGAGTTTCGCTCTTGTAGCCCAGGCTGAAGTGCAATGGTGCAATCTTGGCTCACTGCAACCTCCACCTCCCAGGTTCAAGCGATTCTCCAGCCTCAGCCTCCCAAGTAGCTGGGATTACAGGCACCCACCACCACACCCAGCTAATTTTTTGTATTTTTAGTAGAGATGGGGTTTCACTATGTTGGCCAGGCTGGTCTCGAACTCCTGACCTCAGGTGATCCACCCGCCTTGACTTCCCAAAGTGTTGGGATTACAGGCATGAGCCACCATGCCCGGCCAAGGACTGTGTATTTTTCAAGTCTGTATTTCTAGGCCCTAACACTGTGCTTGGCACAGAGTAGAGATAATTCTATAAATATTTTTGAATAAATTAGTGAAAAACAAACAATAACTCCCAAGATAAGGGGCAGAGCCATAATTGGGATTTAGGTGTTCTTTTTTCTTCTTCTTCTTTTTATTTTTTGAAACAGATTCTCACTCTGTTGCCTAGACTGGAGTGTAGTGGCGTGATCTCGGCTCACTGTAACCTCTGCCTCCTGGGTTCAAGCAATTCTCGTGCCTCAGCCTCCTGAGTAGCTGGGATTACAGGCATGTGCCACCATGCCTGGCTACTTTTTGTATTTTTAGTAGAGACAGGGTTTTGCCATGTTTCCTAGATTGGTCTCAAACTCCTGGGGTCAAGCGATCCCATATTTACATATTGCCTGCCCAAATCAGGGTCCTAATTAATGACTCACATGCCTGTTTCACAATGGAAACTTCTATTAGACATTTTCCATACGAGTAGAATGGAGTGATTCTACCTCCAGGTCTTTATGTTGCAGAAATACTAGCATAATATATAAAGATGTTTTACCAGGGTGTCTACTATTGATATTTCAGAAAAAAGTTCTTTTTTTTTTTTTAATTAAAAAAAAAGGCCAGGCGCAGTGGCTCACACCTGTAATCCCAGTGCTTTGGGAGGCCGAGGTCAGAGGATTGCTTGAGCCCAGAAGTTTGAGACTAGCCTGGGCAACAAATGAGACCCCCCATCTCTATTTGTTAAAAAAAAAGAAAAACTATGAAAGAATCCATTAATGGAGGAATGATTAATAGTACATATATTCTATAAAATATCATATATGGGTGCAGCACACCAACATGGCACATGTATACATATGTAACAAACCTGCACGTTGTGCACATGTACCCTAAAACTTAAAGTATAATAATAATAAAATTTAAAAAAAAGCAAAACACAACTTGAAGTAAAAAAAAAATATATATATATCATATAACTTTAATGAGAGTGAGGTAGCTCTACTTATACTGATGTAGAAGAATGGCTAGAAGATTGCATTATGTGGAATAAACAGGTTTCAGAATGTTAACTATGGTTTAGTGTGCGTAATAGTAATCATGTCTTCAATGTTTTTGTTGTTGTTGAGATGGAGTCTCACTCTGTCGCCCAGGCTGGAGTACAGTGGTGCGATCTCGGCTCACTGCAACCTCCACCTCCTAGGTTCAAGCGATTCTCCTGCCTCAGCCTCCTGAGTAGCTGGGATTACAGGTGTGCGGCCACCATGCCTGGCTAATTTTTGTAGTTTTAGTAGAGAGAGAGTTTCACCATGTTTGTCAGGCTGGTCTTGAACTCCTGACCTCAGGTGATCCGCCTGCCTTGGCCTCCCAAAGTGCTGGGATTACAAGTGTAAGCCACCGTGCCCAGCCCTAAAATAGTGTTTATTGAATGCTTACGATATACTTGGACCTCTGCTAAGCATTTTGACTTCATAGACAAAAAAAAGTAGGAAAAATGTGCCTCTCAAAATCAAAAATTACATTTTGTGGATGGGGAAATTGGGAAGATGTTACTCAAAGGATACAAAATTTCAGTTAGACATGAGGAATAAGTTTAAGAGATTTATTGAACAACATGGTAACTATAGTTAATAACAGCATATTGGCCCAGCGCAGTGACTCATGCCTATAATCCCAACACTTTGGGAGGCTGAGGTGGGAGAACTGCTTGAGCCCAAGAGTTTGAGACCAGCCTAGGTAACAAAGTGAGACCCCATCTCTACAAAAATTTTTTTAAATTACCTGGGTTTGGTGGCTAGTGCCTGTGGTCCCAGCTACATGAGAAGCTGAGGCGGGAGGATCACTTGAGCCCAGGAGGTCGAGGCTGCAGTGGGCCGTATTTGTAATGATGGGGCAGTAAATGCAATAGAATGTTCCAGGTAGGGCCGGGCGTGGTGGCTCACGCCTGTAATCCCAGCACTTTGGGAGGCCGAGGCGGGCGGATCATGAGGTCAGGCGATTGAGACCATCCTGGCTAACACAGTGAAACCCCGTCTCTACTAAAAATACAAAAAATTAGCCAGGTGTGGTGGCGGGCGCCTGTAGTCCCAGCTACTCGGGAGGCTGAGGCAGGAGAATGGCGTGAACCCAGGAGGCGGAGCTTGCAGTGAGCCGAGATTGCGTCACTGCACTCCAGCCTGGGGGACAGAGGGAGACTCCGTCTCAAAAAAAAAAAAAAAAGAATGTTCCGGGTATTAAAAAAGATGAGTGGGAATAAGCCTGGTAGGCCCAAGAATACTGCATCTGGGCCAGAAATGAGAAAGTGAAGTAGTCAGATATACTCAGGAATTAACATACCTTTGGTAACCCTGGAAGTAGGGGTGAAGTGCAGCTGAAACCACAAAGACTGGTGGAAGACCTAGTTCACTTCCCGCACTGCAGCCTCTCGGCAAAAGTACAGAGGTTTATTCTCTTGAGAGAGTAAAACAGACAATCTCTGGAATAAGGGTCAGCAGGCACAGCTAATGGCCCTATTTCAAAAAAGGGGAATTAGGATTTGGTTGGCTTTTCCCACACTCTGCTCCCAGAATGCTGGGCATTCTTCTTTGGGGAAAATGAAGCCAAACATGAAAGATCTAAAGATAATGGCACTGGGATCTCAAAACAGCTCTTCATGATCAATGACCTAAGGGACACTGGCTCATAGACAAATGACCTAATGGCTGGTGTCTCCCATCTTCATGCACAGAACTTCCAATCAGCTTTTAGTCCCCAACTTTTATTCATGGGCAGGATGCCAAGGGTTACCAAACACAAGGCTTTCCTCTAAGAGAAAAGATAGAGACCAAAACAAAGAAACTTGTGAGACGCGCCAAGGCGTCGATAGCGACGGCAGCTCCAGCCGGGCCTCAGAGATGGTAGCACCTCCCCCAGGAGACTGTTGCAGTCAGCCAGGCCCCTTCCCCACGGTAACCATGTGTGACCGAAATACTGTGATAAAAAATCGCAGATATGTCGGAAGAGACAACAGGACTCGGCGGAGTGTGTGACTCAGGCGCTGGAGAAATATAACATAGAGAAGGACATTGCAGCTCATACCAAGAAGTAATTTGACAAGTAAAATCCCATCTGGCATTGCATCGTGGGGAGGAATTTCGCTAGTTACATGACACAGGAAACTGGGTCCGGAATTGGTGAGTTCTTGGTCTCACTGACTTCAAGAATGAAGCCGCGGACCCTCGCGGTGAGTGTTACAGTTCTTAAAGGCGGCGTGTCCGGAGTTTGTTCCTTCTGATACTCAGATGTGTTCAGAGTTTCTTCCTTCTGGTGGGGTTCGTGGTCTCGCTGGCTCAGGAGAGTGAAGCTGCAGACCTTCGCGGTGAGTGTTACAGCTCATAAAGGCAGTGTGGACCCAAAGAGTGAGCAGCAGCAAGATTTATTGCAAAGAGCGAAAGATCAAAGCTTGCACAACGTGAAAAGGGACTCCAAGGGGTTGCCGCTGCTAGCTCGGGCAGCCTGCTTTTATTCTCTTATCTGGCCCCACCCACATCCTGCTGATTGGTAGAGCCGAGTGGTCTGTTTTGACAGGGCGCTGATTGGTGCGTTTACAATCCCTGAGCTAGACACAAAGGTTCTCCACGTCCCCACCAGACTCAAGAGCCCAGCTGGCTTCACCCAGCGGATCCCGCACGGGGGCTGCAGGTGGAACTGCCTGCCAGTTCCATGCTGTGTGCCCGCACTGCTCAGCCCTTGGGTGGTCGATGGGACTGGGCGCCGGGGAGCAGGAGGCAGCGCTCGTCGGGGAGGTTTGGGCCGCACAGGAGCCCATGGAGGTGGGGGGAGGCTCAGGCATGGCGGGCTGCAGGTCCCGAGCCCTGCCCCGCGGGAAGGCAGCTAAGGCCCGGCGAGAAATTGAGCACAGCAGCTGCTGGCCCAGGTGCTAAGCCCCTCACTGCCTGGGGCTGGTGGGGCCGGCCGTCGGCTCCGAGTGCGGGGTCCGCCGAGCCCACGCCCACCCGGAACTTGCGCTGGCCCGCAAGCACCAAGCGCAGCCCCAGTTCCCGCCCGCGCCTCTCCCTCCACACCTCCCCGCAATCTGAGGGAGCTGGCTCTGGCCTTCGCCAGCCCAGAAAGGGGCTCCCACAGTGCAGCAGCGGGCTGAAGGGCTCCTCAAGTGCCGCCAAAGTGGGAGCCCAGGCAGAGGAGGCACGGAGAGCGAGCGAGGGCTGTGAGGGCTGCCAGCATGCTGTCATCTCTAAAAACCAAATACTTCATCTACTTTTTTCTTTTTTTTTCTGAGATGGAGTCTTGCTCCATAGCCCAGAGCTGGAGTGCAATGGCGCAATCTTGGCTCACTGCAACCTCTACCTCCCGGGTTCAAGCAATTCTCCTGCCTCAGCCTCCTGAGTAGCTGGGATTACAGGCATGCGCCATCATGCCCGGCTGATTTTGTATTTTAAGTAGAGACAGAGTTTCACCATGTTGGCCAGGCTGGTCTTGAACTCCTGACCTCTGGTGATCGGCCCGCCTCGGCCTCCCAAATTGCTGGGATGACAGGCGTGAGCTACCACGCCCAGCCACTTCATCTGCTTTTACCTGGGCCAAATGGCCATTCTTCTGTTCAAATCTGTTTAAAAGCATGGACTGTGCCACACACCCAGTATCCATCCAAAAACAAGGACTGCACCCTAAATTCCAAATACCAGAGACTGAAATTTTCAGCCTTGCTAAGGGAACACCTCGGTCTTTGAACCTTTATTGTGTTTTGTACAGGGCATTCTCTGTACTAGTTTGTTGTGATTATAAAACACTTAGCAAAATTTAAAAAAGGAAGAAAGAAACTTGTAGGAAATTGAGACAATGCAGAGAGAAAGCTTTTTCTTAATTTATTTTAATTAAATATTTATTTATGGCCGGGCGCAGTGGCTCACGCCTGTAATCCCAGCACTTTGGGAGGCTGAGGGATGCTAATCATTTGAGGTCAGGAGTTCAAGACTAGCCTTGTCAACATGGTGAAACCCCGTCTCCACTAAAAAATACAAAAATTAGCCGGGCATGGTGGTGCTCACCTGTAATCCCAGCTACTCGGGAGGCTGAGGCAGGAGAATCGCTTGAACCCAGGAGGCAGAGGTTTCAGTGAGCCAAAATCGCACCACTGCACTCCAGCCTGGCAACAGAGACTCTGTCTAAAAAAAAAAGTTGAGGAGATATCATAAAATAATTTAAAATATTTTCCACAAATTTCCAGATTGAAAGGGCCCACTGTGTGCCTAGCACAATGAATGAGAATAAACCTATATCATGACTCACCACTATGACATGTCAGGACCTGCAGACAAAGACAAGATTCTATCAGTTTCCAAACAGAAAAGATATAAGTCCCACATAGCAGATCAGAGATCAGAATGGCTTTAGACCTCTCAATGGCAACACTTGAAGTAAAAGAAGGGAGGAATGCCTTTAAAATTCCGAAAGGTGATGATTTCCAACCTAGGATTCTGTACCTTGTTAAAACATTAACATCAGCCGGGCACGGTGGCTCACGCCTGTAATCCCAGCACTTTGGGAGGCCAAGGCGGGCGGATCACAAGGTCAGGAGATTGAGACCATCCTGGCTAACACGGTGAAACCCCGTCTCTACTAAAAATACAAAAAATTAGCCCGGCGTGGTGGCCGGCGCCTGTAGTCCCAGCTACTCAGGAGGCTGAGGCAGGAGAATGGCGTGAACCTGGGAGGCGGAGCTTGCAGTGAGCCGAGATGGCGCCACTGCACTCCAGCCTGGGCTAGAGTGCGAGACTCTCAAAAAAAAAAAAAAAAAAAAAAATTAACACCATCGTTCAAACATGTGGGTAAAGACATAATCAGATATACAAGATCTAAACATTTTTACCTTTGATGCATCATTTCACAAGAAACTACTGGCAGATACGGTCTACCAAAACCGGAGGGCAAACAAAGATACAGTTCAGGTAACTTTAGATAAAATTCTGGAAACAGGAAATGGGGAAGTCAATACAGGAGAAAAGCAAAAGGAATCCTCAAGAGGAGGGAGGGGCTGGGTGTAGTGGCTCATGCCTGTAATCCCAGCACCTTGGGAGGCGGAGGTGGGTGGATCACGAGGTCAGGAGCTCGAGACCATCCTAGCTAACCCGGTGTAACCCCATCTCTACTAAAAATACAAAAAATTAGCTGGGCATGGTGGCATGTGCCTGTAGTCCCATCTACTTGGGAGGCTGAGGCAGGAGAATCGCTTGAACCCGGGAGGTGGATGTTGTAGTGAGCTGAGATCATGCCACTGCACTCCAACCTGGGTGACAGAGCGAGACTCTGTCCCAAACAAACTAAAAAGGCCGGGCGCGGTGGCTCACGCCTGTAATCCCAGCACTTTAGGAGGCTGAGGCGGGTGGATCATGAGGTCAGGAGTTCGAGACCAGCCTGGCCCAGATGGTGAAACCCCGTCTCTACTAAAAATACAAAAATTAGCCGGGTGCTGTGGTGGCCGTCTGTAATCTCAGCTACTCGGGCAGGAAAATCGCTTGAACCCAGGAGGTGGAGGTTGCAGTGAGCCAAGAGTGCGCCACTGCACTCTAGTCTGGGCAACAGAGCAAGACTTCCATCTCAAAAAAAAAGGTACTAATACCACGGCTTCTGGTCTAGCGCAACCGTTGCCATCCGCTCGCCACACCAATATCCTCCCCGCAGGAGGCCACTAGGATAATCTAGGGTCTCCAAAAGAAGATGGGCTTCCTGGTATTGAGAGGAGGAAAATGTTATACTTTAAAAAGGAAGCAAAGACATCACAAGCAAATGTAACATGTTGACCTTGTTTGGATCCTGACTCAAACAAACCATAAAAAGACATTTTTAGGCCAAGAGTGGTGGCTGACGCCTGTAATCCCAGCACTGTGGGAGGCCGAGGCAGGCGGATAACCTGAGGTTGGGAGTTCAAGACCAGCCTGACCAACATCGAGAAACCCCATCTCTACTAAAGATACAAAAAATTAGCTGGGGATGGTGGCACATGCCTGTAATCCCAGCTACTACTACTTGGGAGGCTGAGGCAGGAGAATCGCTTGAACCCAGGAGGCAGAGGTTGCGGTGAGCCGAAATCTTCCCATTGTACTCCAGCCTGGGCAATAAGAGCTAAACTCTGTCTCGGAAAAAAAAATACATTTTTGAGGCAATTATGGAACTGCGAATAATAATTGGGTATCATGTGATATTAGGAAACTGTTGGCCAGATGAGGTGGCTCATGCTTGTAATCCCAGAATTTGGGGAGGCTGAGGAGGGAGGATCGCTGGAGCCCAGGAGTTCGAAACGAGCTTGGTCAACAAAGCCAGACCCTGTCTCTACAGAAAAATTTAAATACTAGTTGGCATGGCGGCATGCACCTGTAGTTCCAACTACTCGAGAGGCTGAAGTGGAAGGATTGCTTGGGCCCAGTTTCCTAATATCACATGATACCCAATTATTATTCGCAGTTCCATAATTGCCTCAAAAATGTATTTTTTTTTTCCGAGACAGAGTTTAGCTCTTATTGCTCAGGCTGGAGTACAATGGGAAGATCTCGGCTCACCGCAACCTCTGCCTCCCGGGTTCAAGAGATTCTCCTGCCTCAGCCTCCCAAGTAGTAGTAGCTGGGATTACAGGCATGTGCCACCATCCCCAGCTAATTTTTTGTATCTTTAGTAGAGATGGGGTTTCTCAATGTTGGTCAGGCTGGTCTTGAACTCCCAACCTCAGGAGGTAGAGGCTACAGTAAGCCATGATCACACCACTGCACTCAAGCCTGGGCCAGAGAGTAGGACCCTGTCTCAACCCTCTTCCGCAAAAACAAACAAAGAAACAAAACTCATAGCCGGGCGCGGTGGCTCACACCTGTAATCCCAGCACTTTGGGAGGCCGAGGTGGGCAGATCACCTGAGGTCAGGAGTTCGAGACCAGCCTCAACATGGAGAAACCCCATCTCTACTAAAAATACAAAAAATTAGCTGGGCGTGGTGGTGCATGCCTGTAATCCCAGCTACTCGGGAGGCTGAGGCAGGAAAATTGTTTGAACCTGGGAGGCGGAGGTTGCGGTGAGCCGAGATTGTGCCATTGCACTCCAGCCTGGGCAACAAGAGCAAAACTCTGTCTCAAAAAAAAAAAGAAACAAAACTTATAAAAAAGCGATATGAACAAAAATTAAATTATGCATAATCCCACTACCTATTAACCATTTTTGTATCTCTTTCTAGTAGACACATGTGTCACTATGTTGCCCAGGCTGGTTTTGAACTCCTTGGGCTCAAGTGATCCTCTTGCCTCAGCCTCCCAAGTAGCTGGGATTATATGCATGATACATTAAGTTTTTCTACAATAACACTTTAAATAGTTGCATGGTTTTCGCTATGTAAATTGTTTCCTATCATTACTGTAGGATATATTGATTCCTTCTAAATTTTTTTATTATTGTTTTATTTTTGAGACAGGTTCTCACTGTTGTCCAGGCTGGAGTGCAGTGGCATGATCTCGGCTCACTGCAACCTCTTCCTAGGCTCAAGAGATCCTCCTACCTCAGCCTCCCAAGTAGCTGGGACTACAGGCACATACCACCATGCCTGGCTATTTTTTGTAATTTTTGGGTAGAGACAGGGTTTTGCTATGTTGCCCAGGCTGGTCTCAAACTCCTGGGCTCAAGCAATCCACTCACCTCAGCCTTTCAAAATGCTGGGATTACAGACATGAGCCACCGCATCTGGCCTTTTTTTTTTTTGTACAGATGGGGCCTTGCTATGTTGCTGGCCTTGAATTCCTGGGCTGAAGCTATCCTCCTAACTTAGCCTCCCAAAGTGCTGGGATCACAGGTGTGAACCACCGTGCCTGGCCTGCAGCTTTAATTAATTAATTTACTTATTTATTTAAGAGTGAGAAAAAGTCTCACTCTGTTGCCCGGGCTGGAGTGCAGTGGCACCATCTTGGCTCACTGCAACCTCCACCTCCCGGGTTCAAGCGATTTCTGGCTAATTTTTGTATTTTTAGTAGAGACTGGGTTTCACTGTGCTGGCCAGGCTGGTCTTGAACTCCTGACCTGAAGTGATCCGCCCTCCTCGGCCTCCCAAAGTGCTAAGATTACAGGTGTGAGCCAAGGCGCCTGGCCTGCAGCTTTAATTTAAATTCTAGAGGTTGAGGAGATGGCTGGGCTCAAGTCACAAAGAAAGCATCTCCAATTTTGGGGCTAAGTGGAGTTGTTTAAAAATGGAAACTGCTATGGGAAGCATGCAGGAGTGATGCAGGGTACAGGCTTGTATGTGTCTTTCCAATGACTATGTTGAGTTATTGTCCACCTGGAGTGCTGGCTGGCTGGCCCCATTTCAGCTGCAGCAGGACTGTTGATTAACCTCACCGAGGTAATCTCATGGGGAATAATTCAGCGCTGGGTCTCCATGCCTGGTTAGTTTCAAGATCAGCCCCTGGAATGAACTTTTTTCTTTTCTTTTTTTTTTTTTTGAGATAGAGTCTCGCTCTGTTGCCCAGGCTGGAGTGCAGTGGCATGATCTCAGCTCACTGTAACCTCCGCCTCCTGGGTTCAAGCGATTCTCCTGCCTCAACCTCATGAGTAGCTGGGATTACAGGTGCCCGCCACCACCACGCCTGGCTAATTTTTGTATTTTTAGTAGAGACAGGGTTTCACCATGTTGGTCAGGCTGGTCTTGAACTCCTGACCTTGTGATCCACCCACCTTGGCCTCCCAAAGTGCTGGGATTACAGGCATGAGCCACTGCACCCGGTCAGCCCCTGGAATTTCTAAATGAACATATACTCAGATAGGTGTGCATGGTACAACAAAGTGTCAGGTGGGAAAGGGAGGGAAGATAATTCTAAAATAGGTTTCAAGGCTACATCTTAAAATTAAGAAGGAAGGCCAGGTGCAGTGGCTCATACCTGTAATCCCAGCACTTTGGGAGGCCGAGGTGGGTGGATCACCTGAGGTCAGGAGTTTGAGACCAGCATGGCCAACATGGTGAAACCCCGTCACTACTAAAAATACAAAAATTAACCAGGCATGGTAGTGGCTGCCTGTAATCCCAGTTACTCGGGAGGCTAAGGCAGGAGAATCGCTTGAACCCGGGAGGCAGAGGTTGAAGTGAGCAGAGATCACGCTATTGCACTCTAGCCTGGGCAACAAGATCGAAATGCGGTCTCAAAAAAAAAAAAAAAAAAAAAAAAGATTAAGAAGGAAAGGAGGAGAAAAAAAACAAAATACATTTTAAGGCTGAGATACTCAGTTAAAATAATAATAATTTTAATGGCTGCATAATATTCCATCAAATGGGTTTGCCAAAATTTATTTAACTGCTTCTCTCTCTTTTTTTTTTGTTTTTGTTTTTTTTGAGACGGAGTCTCACTCTGTCGCCCAGGCTGGAGTGCAGTGGCATGATCTCGGCTCACTGCAACTTCTGCTCCCCAGGTTTAAGCAATTCTCTGCCTCAGCCTCCTGAGTAGCTGGGATTACAGGCACGTGCCACCATGCCCAGCTAATTTTTTGTATTTTTAGTAGAGACGGGGTTTCACCATCTTGGCCAGGCTTGTCTTGAACTCCTGACCTTGTGATCCACCCACCTTGGCCTCCCAAAGTGCTGGGATTACAGGTGTGAGCCACCGCGCCCGGCCAAATGCTTCTCTGTTTCAAGATTTTTATTACTAAGAAATATAAGTGGCTGGGCGTGGTGGCTCAGGCCTGTAATCCCAGCACTTTTTGGGAGGCCGAAGCGGGCGGATCACCTGAGGTAGGAGTTGAAGACCAGCCTCGCCAACGTGGTGAAACCTGGTCTCTACTAAAAATACAGAAAAATTAGCTGGGCGTGGTGGCAGGCACCTGTAATCCAAGCTACTCAGGAGGCTGAGGCAAGAGAATTACTTGAACCCGGGACGTGGAGATTGCAGGGAGCCGAGATCACGCCACTGCCCTTCAGCCTGGGCAACAAAAGCGAAACTGCATCTAAAAAAACAAAAAAAAAACCCATTTTAGGGCCAGGCATGGTGGCTTATGCCTATAATCCTAGCATTTTGGAAGGCTGAGGTGGGAGGATCACTTGAGGCCAGGGTTCAAGATCAGCCTGGCCAACCTAGCAAGAGTAATGGGTATACTTTTTTTCTTCAAGAAATACCATACCTAAAATAGTACCGTAAACCTATTTTGAAATCAATTTGTTTGACATCTCCCCAACCCACCCCAAAAATCCAATGATTACTTGAACAATGCTAAAGTGTTCATTTATCAAAATAAATACTTTGAAGGAAACTACTTATTTAAATGTTTATCTTCTGATATATTTGTTTGTTTTTCTAAATTAGTCTTGTCAGTTCATATTCATACCACCGAGGACAAACACAGAAACAATTATAGTCAACTTGACGAAAGGCCAGTGTGATGACTCACATCCTGTCTCTGCCTCTAGAGTTAAATGTTGGTTCTTTATCGTTGGGCCCCATATCTGATCTGTCAAGAAACTGTTGGCTGGGAACTCCTGAGGTCAGGAGTTCGAGACCAGCCTGGCCAACATAGGGAAACCCCATCTCTACTAAAAATACAAAAAATTAGCTGGCCATGGTGGCTGGCGCATGTAATCCCAGCTACTTGGGAGGCTGAGGCAGGAGAATCGCTTGAACTTGGGAGGCAGAGGTTGCAGTGAGCCGAGATCGCACCACTGCACTCCAGCCTGGGTGACAGTGCAAGACTCTGTCTCAAAAAAAAAAAAAAAAGAAACCGTCATTGCCTAAAAGCATCCTGGGGATCCTTTCTCATTTGAAAAAAGAGGAGATCACTTTTCAAAGGAGATGGAGAAGGCTGACTCCTCCTTCACACTCATATACTGGCCACAGGGGCTAACAAGCATGGCACAGGCAAGGTGGAAAATCCCAGACATCCTTACTCCCCTACTAAAGCAACACTCTTTCTCTGTTTTATGTTTTCTTTGTGTGTGTTGTTGTTGTTATTGTTTGAAATGGAGTCTCACTCTGTTACCCATGCTAGAGTGCAGTGGCGACATCTTGGCTCACTGCAACCTCAACCTACTGGGCCCAGGTGATTCTCCCACCTCAGCCTCCCGAGTAGCTGGGATTACAGGTATGTACCACCATGCCCAGCTAATTTTTGTATTTTTTTGTAGAGACAGGGTCTTGCTACGTTGCTCAGGCTGGTCTCAAACTCCTGACCTCAAATGATCCATCTGCCTTGGCCTTCCAAAGTGCTGGGATTACAGGTGTGAGCCACTTATTAACATTTTGAAATATTTACTTTCATACCATTATATCTATGTACATGTACTATAAAAAAGTAGCATATTAACATACTATTTTAAAGCTTTTCTTACAATAGTTACAATTTATATGTATATAATGTTTACTCTAGGCCAGGTACTATCCCAAATGTTATTACATATAATAACTCATTTAAACCCCATGATAACACTATAAAGAAGGCACTATTAGTATCCCATTTAATGATAAGGACACTAAGGCAGAGGAGTTAAGTAATTTACCTTAGGCCACACAGTTAATAAGTTAACTATCTGGGATATTTTTCCATTAAATTCATTTCTACAAATTCTTTTTGTATGGCTGTATCTTATTGTATGGATGTGCAGTTTCATTTAATTATTCCATTCCCTTTTATTAGACATCAAGATTATTTCCGCTAAGCATGGTGGTGCACGCCTATAACCCCAGCACTTTGGGAGTCTGAGGAGGGAGGATTGTTTGAGCCCTGGAGGTCAAGGCTGCAGTGAGCCGTGTTGGCACCACTGTATTCTAGCCTGGGCAGCAGAGCGAGACCCTGTCTCAAAAAAATAAATAAATAAAAATGGAAAATTATTTCCATTTTTTGCTAAATCACACACATCACTAAGATAAGCAACCTTATACTAAACCTTTGTGAAAATTCTTAATTATTTTCTTAGGCTAAATGAGCTTAAGAAGAGTTGGCATTGATTTTTATTTCCTCCAAAAATGTACTCCTTTCTCCATGTTCTCCGTGACCTTAAATGTTATACATTTTAACATTTTTGCCTAGAGCAACTTTTTTTTTTTCTGAGACGGAGTCTCGCTCTGTCGCCCAGGCTGGAGTGCAGTGGCGCCATCTTGGCTCACTGCAAGCTCCGCCTCCTGGGTTCACGCCATTTTCCTGCCTCAGTTTCCCGAGTAGCTGGGACTACAGGCGCCTGCAACCACGCCCGGCTAATTTTTTGTATTTTTATTAGAGGCAGGGTTTCACCGTGTTAGCCAGGACGGTCTCAATCTCCTGACCTTGTGATCCACCGCACCCGGCTACCTAGAGCAACTTTTTAAAATTTGTTTTTTCAGTTCTGAGAAATAAATTAGAGTACTAAAGCGTGAATGGCTTCTTCAGAGTGAAAAAGCCACAGCTGGCCAGGCACGGTGGCTCACACCTGTAATCCTAGCACTTTGGGAGGCCAAAGCAGGCAGATCGCTTGAGCCCAGGAGTTCAAGACCAGCCTGGCCAACGAGGCGAAACCCTGTCTAAAAATTTTATCTAAAAATACAAAATATTTAGCTGAGCATGGTGGTACATTCCTATAATCCCAGCTACTTGGGAAGCTGAGGTATGAGAATCGCTTGAGGCACGAGAATTGCTTGGGAGGCAGAGGTTGCAGTGAGCCGAGATTGTGCCACTACTCTCCAGCCTGGGTGACAGAGTGAGACTCTGTCTCAAAACAAAGAAATAAAATAAAATAAAAAAATAAACCAGGCATGGTGGCTCACACCTGTAATCCCAGCACTTTGGGAGGCCGAGTGGGGTGGATCACCTGAGATCAGTGGTTTGAGACCAGCCTGGCCAACATGGTGAAACCCTGTCTCTACTAAAAATACAAAAAAATTAGCTGGGTGTGGTGGCGCATGCCTGTAATCCCAGCTACTTGGGAGGCTGAGGCAGGAGAATCACTTGAATCTGGGAGGTGGAGGTTGCAATCAGCTGAGATTGCGCCATTGCACTCCAGCCTGGGCAACAGAGAGAGACTCTGTCTCAAAAAAAAAAAAAAAAAGGAGAAAGCCATGGTCAAAAAGCTACCCTTTCCACAATTTCCTCCTGCTTACTACAGATGCTGAGCCTCATGGCGTACATACCATCTCATTGAAGAGGAATGTTAACCTGGGACAAACCAGCTTACACAGGCAAGATTCTTTTGGTCTCCAAGTCAGCATTCACAAATTCACTCACTCATTCACTCAACAAATATTTGAAAGGTCATTATATGAGTAGTACTAAGCTAGGTAGGGGTTATGGGGTTCATAGAAATAAAAAGTATTTAGAACACTGCTAAATAAAACATTTAACACAGTGCCTGGCATAAATATTTATTTATTGATCAATTATTATGTGCCAGGCACTGTGCTAAATGAGTAGATTATCTCATTTAATCTCTATAACAATCTCTAGGAACAGTCTATGATCATATGCATTTTGCAGGCAAGAAAACTAAGGCTTACGGAGGTTTACCCAGCTTGAACAACATACATGCAGTGGAGTTTAGATTTAAACCTAAGATTCCAAAGTTTGTGCTCTTAATCATTATGCTATACTACAAAACACAGCTCCTCTCCTTAGGAAGCATACAGTCTTGCTAATAATACTAAAATTGGGCCGGGCGTGGTGGCTCATGCCTGTAATCCCAGCACTTTGGGAGGCCAAGGTGAGCAGATCACTTGAGGTTGGGAGTTCGAGACCAGCCTGACCAACATGGAGAAAGCCCGTCTCTACTAAAAATACAAAATTAGCCAGGCATTGTGGTGCATGCCTGTAATCCCAGCTACTCGGGAGGCTGAGGCAGGAGAATCCCTTGAACCTGGGAGGTGGAGGTTGCAGTGAACCAAGATAATGCCATTGCACTCCAACCTGGGCAACAAGAGCGAAATTCCATCTCAAAAGACAAAAATAAAAATAAAAAATAATAAAGTCAGATAGTAATATGAAAAAAAAGGCCGGGCACGGTGGCTCACGCCTGTAATCTCAGCACTTTGGGAGGCCAAGGCGGGTGGATCACAAGGTCAGGAGATCGAGACCATCCTGGGTAACACAGTGAAACCCCACTTCTACTAAAAATACAAAAAATTAGCCGGGCATGGTGGCAGGCTCCCAGCTACTCGGGAGGCTGAGGCAGGAGAATGGCGTGAACCCGGTAGGCAGAGGTTGCAGTGAGCCGAGATGGCGCCACTGCACTCCAGCGTGGGTGACAGACTCCATCTCGAAAAAAAAAAAAAAAAAAAGAAAAAAAATAAAGAGGCTGGGTGCGGTGGCTCATGCCTGTAATCCCAGAACTTTGGGAGGCTGGGACAGGTGGATTGCTTGAGGTCAGGAGTTCGAGGCCAGCCTGGCCAACACAGTGAAACCCCAACTCTACTAAAAATATAAAAATTAGCTGGGCATGGTAGTACACGCCTGTAATCCCAGCTACTTGAGGGGCTGAGGCAGAAGAATCGCTTGAACCCGGGAGGCGGAGGTTGTAGTGAGTCCAGATGGTGCCACTGCACTCCAGCCTGGGCAAGAGAGTGAGACTCTGTCTCAATAAAAAAGAAAAAAAAAAGATAAAGGGATAGAGAGTAGAGAATGACAGAGAATGAGTTTGCTACTTAATTCTGGATGGTCAGGGAAGCTTCTCTGACATTTTAGCAGAGACCTAAAAGGTGAAGAAAGCCAGCCACGCTGAATTCTGGGCAGGAAATGTTCCATAAAAGATGTTGGTTCTCTTCCAAATTAATCAATACATATTCAATGAAATTCCAATAAAATTCCAGTAGTAATGTTGAGAATCTACAACTTACTCTAAAATGAATATGAAAGAATAAAGGCCTATGAAAACCCAGTCTATATTTGTGTTGTTGCTGAGACAGGGTCTCAATGTGTCACCCAGGCTGGAATGTAGTGATCTCATCACAGCTCACTGCAACCTCAACCGCCCAAGCTCAAGAGATCCTCCTACTTCAGCCTCCCACATAGCTGGAACCACAGGTGCATGCCGTCACACCTGGCTAATTAAAAAAAATTTTTTTTGGAGAGATAAGTTCTTGCTGTGTTGCCCAGGCTGGTCTTGAATTCCTGGCCTCAAGTGATCCTCTTGCCCCGGCCTCCCAAAGTACTAGGATTATAAGCATGAGCCAGCATGCCTGGATGCTAAATCTATTTTCTTTTCTTTATTATTATTTTTTGAAATATTACTACACTATAAGTCTATTTTAGAGGACAAAAAGGTAAGGGTACCTGCCCTATTGGTAGAAATGGCTCTACTATAAAGCCATAACAATAAAAACATTGTGTTGCTGGCACTGAAACAAAGAAATAAAAAATGAAATAGAATGGAGAGCTTAAAAATAAAGTATATACGAGGAAACCTAATATGTAACAACGGTAGCATCAGAAAGCACTGAAAATTGTTTTTCAGATGGTGGTAGAAAAACTAATTCACTGCAGGGAGAAGAAAGCTGGATTTTTACTTGAAACCACCTAGAAGATAGACTCCAGATGGATTAAAGACCTAACTGTGAAAGTTAAAACTATAAAGCTAAGAAGGAAAATCTGTTCCCTAAGGGTAAATGAAGACTTCCTACGCAAAATTCTACGCCGGGCGCTGTGGCTCATGCCTCTAATCCTAGCACTTTGGGAGACTGAGGCGGGAGGATTGCCTGGGCTCAGAAGTTCGAGACCAGCCTGATCAACATAGTAAAACCCTGTCTCTACTAAAAGTAAAAAGATTTAGCTGGGCATGGTGGCATGCACGTATAGTCCCAGCTATTCAGGAGGCTGAGGCATGAGAATTGCTTGAACCCGGGAGGCAGAGGTTGCAGTGAGCTGAGATCCTACCACTTCACTCCAGCCTGGGCAAAAGAGTAAGACTCTGTCTCAAAAAGAAAAACTAAGGAACAAGATTCCAAACCATAATATAGTCAAAATTTAGGACCTCTGCTTAACTAATGACATCACAGATAAAGTTAACAGAAAGGTGACAGACTGAGAGAAGATATTTGCAATGTTTTAAGCAAAGGATTAATATCTAGGATATACAAAGGTTCTGCAGATCAATACCATTGAAAATAAAATATAAAAAATGGGCAAAGAATATAGATACCTTAGTTTCACATACTAAAAAAGTCTATATACTGTTACATACAAAGAAAGAAATGAAAAGGTTCAAATGTAATTATAACCAGAGACAAGCAAATCAAAACAACCAAGAGCTGCCATTTTACATCCATCAAACCGGAAAAAACTAGAAAGACAGGTCATGCCACATCACACCAACTGGTGAGGATGTGGCTATGAGTTCTTGTTCACTAGCAATAGGAAAGTAAATGTTACAGACATTCTGAAAAGTAACCTGCAATAGTTGGCAAATGTGAGCATGCTCATAGCTATACAGCCCAGGGGATTTTTTTTTTCTTTTTTTTTTTTGAGACAGAGTTTCGCTCTTGTTGCCCAGGCTGGAGTGCAATGGAGCGATCTCGGCTCACCGCAGCCTCTGCCTCCAGGGTTCAAGCGATTCTCCTGCTTCAGCCTCCTGAGTAGCTGGGATTACAGGCATGCGCCACCACATCTGGCTAACTGTATTTTTAGCAGAAACGGGGTTTCTCCATGTTGGTCAGGCTGATCTCGAACTCCCGACCTCAGGTAATCTGCCCACCTCGGCCTCCCAAAGTGCTGGGATTACAGGAGTGAGCCACTGAGTCCAGCCCTTTTTTTTTTTTTTTTTGAGATGAGGTCTCTTTCTGTCACCCAGGTTGGAGTGCAGTGGCGCAGTCTCGGCTCACTGCAGCCTCCGCCTCCACCTCCCAGATTCAAGCAATTCTCCCATCTCAGCCTTTCGAGTAGCTTGGATTACAGGGGCATGCCACATGCCCGGCAATTTTTTGCATCTTTAGTAGATATAGGGTTTCACCATGGTGGCCAGGCTGGTCTCGAACTTCTGACCTCAGTTGATCCACCCACCTCGGCCGCCTGAAGTGCTGGGATTACAGGCATGAGCCACCGCGCCCAGTCATCCAGGGGAATTTTTATAACAATCTACGAATTTTGCTTATTTTAGCATTTTTTATGGTAGTGAAGAGTTGCAGGCAATCTCAGGTGGTTTTGTTTTTGTTTTTGTTTTTTTTGAGACAGAGTCTCGCTTTATCGGCCAGGCTGGATTGCAGTGGCACAATCTCAGCTCACTGCAACCTGTCTCCTGGGCTCAAGCAGTTCTCCTGCCTCAGTCTCCTAAGGAGCTGGGATTACAGGCATGTGCCACCATGCCCGGCTAATTTTTATATTTTTAGTAGAGATGGGGTTTCACCATGTTGGCCAGGCTGGTCTCAAACTCCTGACAGGTAATCTGCCTGCCTCGGCCTCCCAAAGTGCTGGGATTACAGACATGAGCCACTGTGCCCAGCCAGGTTTGTTTTCTATTGTTGTTGTTGTTTTTAATAGATACAGGGTCTCGTTGTCCCTGAGGCTGGAGTGCAATGACACCATAATAGCTCTGCAGCCTCAACCTCCTGGGCTCAAATGATCTTCCTGCCTCGGCCTCCCAAGTGGCTAGGACTACAGGCCTGTGCCACCATGCCAAGCTTAAAAAAAAAATTTTTTTTTAGAGATGGGGTCTCACTATGTTGTCCAGGCTGGTCTCAAATTCCTGGCCTCAGGCAATCCTTTCACCTCAGCTTCCCAAAGTGCTGGGATTATAGGCATGAACTACCCACCCAGCAGCAATCTAGGTTTCTATGATATAAAGGGACTAAATGAATAAAACATTGTGGATACACAGTGATTACGTGCCTAGATTGTGGAGATGATCTGCCTGATTTGAAATTCAGGCTCCACCACTTACTAGTTCTGACTTTGGACAACAGAAAAAAGAAATTTGAAGTTGGTTGCAGTGGCTCATGCCTGTAATCCCACCATTTTGGGAGGCCAAGGCAGGCGGACTGTTTGAGTCCAGAAATTTTAGACCAGCCTGGGCAACATGGTGAAACCCTATCTCTACAAAAAAATACAATAATTAGCCAGGTGTGGTGGTGCATGCCTGTAGTCCCAGCTACCCGGGAAGCTGAGGTTGGAAGACCACCTGAGCCTGGGATGTCAAGGCTGCAGTGAGCTGTGATTGTGCCACTGTGCTCCAGTCTAGGCAACAGAGTGAGAAGACTATCTGAAAAAAAAAAAAAAAAATTGAGAAACCTCTCTGTATAACCTCATCTATAAAATGTAAGTAATAACAACTCACAACCCTCATACAGTTGTTATGAGAAGTACATGAGTTGAAACATTTAAAGTACCTGTCATGGCTGGGCGCGATGGCTCAAGTCTGTAATTCCAGCACTTTGGGAGGCCAAGGCAGCTGGATCGGCTGAGATCAGGAGTTCAAGACCAGCCTGACCAACATGGTAAAACCCCATCTCTATTAAAAATACAAAAATTAGTCAGGTGTGGTGGTGGGCGCCTGTAATCCCAGCTACTCAGGAGGCTGAGGCAGGAGAATCGCTTGAACCCGGGAGGCAGAGGTTGCAGTGAGCTGCGATTGCATCATTGCACTCCAGCCTGGCAACAAGAGCAAAACTCCCTCTCAAAAAAAAAAAAAAAAAAAAAAAAAAAAATCAAAATTAGCTGGGCATGGTAGCACATGCCTGTAATCCCAGCTATCCAGGAGGCTGAGGTAGGGGCATCACTTGAACCCGGGAGAAGGAGGTTGCAGTGAGCCGAGATGGCACCACTGCACTCCAGCCTGGGTGACAGAGCAAGACTCTGTCTCAAAAAATAAATGAATTAATAAATAATAAAAATAAAGTACCTGTCATGGAGCAAACACTATTTAAACACTAATACTTTTATTAGTATGAAAGCATATGCAAGTTGGAAGTTATGAGTTAGATTTACATAGAGTAACAAGTACATATCGGGCCAGGCACAGTGGCTCATGTCTGTAATCCCAGCATTTTGGGAGGCTGAGGCAGGCAGATCACTTGAGTTCAGAAGTTCGAGACCAGCCTGGCCAACATGGTGAAACCCCCTCTCTACTAAAAATACAAAAATTAGCTGGAAACCCTCTCCCCTCTCCCCTCTCCCCTCTTTCCTCTCCCCTCTCCCCTCTCCCTACGGTCTCCCTCTCCCTACGGTCTCCTTCTCCCCACGGTCTCCCTCTGATGCCGAGCCGAAGCTGGACTGTACTGCTGCCATCTCGGCTCACTGCAACCTCCCTGCCTGATTCTCCTGCCTCAGCCTGCCGAGTGCCACCACACCTGACTGGTTTTCGTATTTTTTTGGTGGAGACGGGGTTTCGCTGTGTTGGCCGGGCTGGTCTCCAGCTCCTAACCGCGAGTGATCCGCCAGCCTCGGCCTCCTGAGGTGCCGGGATTGCAGACGGAGTCTCGTTAACTCAGTGCTCAATGGTGCCCAGGCTGGAGTGCAGTGGCGTGATCTCGGCTCGCTACAACCTCCACCTCCCAGCCGCCTGCCTTGGCCTCCCAAAAGGCCGAGATTGCAGCCTCTGCTCGGCCGCCACCCCGTCTGGGAAGTGAGGAGCGTCTCTGCCTGGCTGTCCATCGTCTGGGATGTGAGGAGCCCCTCTGCCTGGCTGCCCAGTCTGGAAAGTGAGGAGCGTCTCTGCCCGGCCGCCATCCCATCTAGGAAGTGAGGAGTGCCTCTTCCTGGCCGCCATCCCATCTAGGAAGTGAGGAGCGTCTCTGCCCGGCCTCCCATCGTCTGAGATGTGGGGAGCGCCTCTGCCCCGCCGCCCCGTCTGGGATGTGAGGAGCGCCTCTGCCCGGCCGCGACCCCGTCTGGGAGGTGAGGAGCGTCTCTGCCCGGCCGCCCCGTCTGAGAAGTGAGGAGCCCCTCCGCCCGGCAGCCACCCCGTCTGGGAAGTGAGGAGCGTCTCCGCCCGGCAGCCACCCCGTCCGGGAGGGAGGTGGGGGTCAGCCCCCGCCAGGCCAGCCGCCCCGTCCGGGAGGGAGGTGGGGGGGTCAGCCCCCCGCCCGGCCAGCCGCCCCGTCCGGGAGGTGAGGGGCGCCTCTGCCCGGCCGCCCCTACTGGGAAGTGAGGAGCCCCTCTGCCCGGCCAGCCGCCCAGTCCGGGAGGGAGGTGGGGGGGTCGGCCCCCCCGCCCGGCCGGCCGCCCCGTCCGGGAGGTGAGGGGCGCCTCTGCCGGGCCGCCCCTGCTGGGAAGTGAGGAGCCCCTCTGCCCGGCCACCACCCCGTCTGGGAGGTGTGCCCAGCGGCTCATTGGGAACGGGCCATGATGACAGTGGCAGTTTTGTGGAGTAGAAAGGGGGGAAGGGTGGGGAAAGGATTGAGAAGTCAGATGGTTGCCGTGTCTGTGTAGAAGGAGGTAGACATGGGAGACTTTTCATTTTGTTCTGTGCTAAGAAAAGTTCTTCTGCCTTGGGATCCTGTTGATCTGTGACCTTGCCCCCAACCCTGTGCTCTCTGAAACATGTGCTGTGTCCACTCAGGGTTAAATGGATTAAGGGCGGTGCAAGATGTGCTTTGTTAAACAGATGCTTGAAGGCAGCATGCTCGTTAAGAGTCATCACCACTCCCTAATCTCAAGTACCCAGGGACACAAACACTGCGGAAGGCCGCAGGGTCCTCTGCCTAGGAAAACCAGAGACCTTTGTTCACTTGTTTATCTGCTGACCTTCCCTCCACTATAGTCCTATGACCCTGCCAAATCCCCCTCTGCGAGAAACACCCAAGAATGATCAATAAAAAATAAATAAATAAATAAATAAATAAAAATTAGCTGGAAATCACCTGAACCCAGGAGGCTGAGGTTGCAGTGAGCCGAGATCATGCCATTGCACTCCAGCCTGGGCGACAGAGCAAGACTCTGTCTCAAAAAAATAAATAAATAAAAGCTCTATTGTTACACAGCTTATAAAAGCAAAAAAAATGGGATCAAACTGAAAATCATAGAAGATTCAATTAGATAACTTATAGCAAATCCATATGATGAAATAGAAATAGCAATTATAATTGTCAATATTTAAATACCAGCTCTGCCAATCAGTAGCTGTATAGCTCAGGGAAAGTTAATTAATCTATATGTACCAGTTCCCCTGTTTACAAAACGGGTTTAACATACCTGAAGCACTTAGGATAGCACTGACACATAACACGAACTCAATAAACTAGCTTTAAAAAGAAAAAAATTTTGGCCGGGTGCGGTGGCTCATGCCTGTAATCCCAGTACTTTGGGAGGCTGAGGCAGGGAGTTCGAGACCAGCCTGACCAACATGGTGAAACACCGTTTCTTTCTTTCTTTTTTTTTTTGAGATGGAGTCTCGCTCCGTCGCCCAGGCTGGACTGCAGTGACGCGATCTCAGCTCACTGTAAGCTCCGCCTCCCGGGTTCAAGCGATTCTCCTGCCTCAGCCTCCCGAGTAGCTGGGACTATAGGCGCCCGCCACCACGCCTGGCTAATTTTTGTATTTTTAGTGGAGACGGGGTTTCACCGTGTTAGCCAGGATGGTCTCGATCTCCTGACCTCATGATCTGCCCACATCGGCCTCCCAAAGTGCTGGGATTACAGGCGTGAGCCACCGCGCCCTGCCCGAAACACCGTTTCTTAAAAACACAATGCCACTGCACTCCAGCCTGGACAACAGTGAGACCCTGTCTCGAAAATAAAAAATATAATACAAAAAATTAAGGCCGGGCGCGGTGGCTGACGCCTGTAATCCCAGCACTTTGGGAGGCCGAGCGGGGCGGATCACGAGGTCAGGAGATTGAGACCATCCTGGCTAACACTGTGAAACCCCGTCTCTACTAAAAATACAAAAAATTAGCCGGGCGTGGTGGCGGGCGCCTGTGGTCCCAGCTACTCGGGAGGCTGAGGCAGAAGAATGGCGTGAACCCGGGAGGCGGAGCTTGCAGTGAGCCGTGAGTGCGCCACTGTACTCCATCTCAAAAAAAAAAAAAAAAAAAAATTAGCCGGGCATGGTGGCCCATGCCTGTAATCCCAGCTACTTGGGAAGCTGAGGCAGGAGAATCACTTGAACCTGGGAGGTGGAGGTTGCAGTGAGCTGAGATCATCGCAGTACTGCACTCCAGCCTGGGCAACAAGAGCGAAACTCTGTCTCAAAAAAAAAAAAAATTTTTTTTAACAAAAGGAGAGTATAGACAAATGTCCTGGAAAGATGTTAATGATAGATGAATGGGAAAAAAGGGTTATAAACCAGTATATATGGAATCTTTTTATAAAATAAACACATTTCATATACATAAATTTATAAAAAAATAAAGACTAGATGGATATATACCAAAATAGAACTAGTACTTCTCTTTGGATAATAGGTGTTATTTTCTATCTGTACTATATTTTAAAAGTTTTCAACAATAAATATGCTACTTTTATGAAAGGTGAAAACTCTCATCCTCATCTCTGCCACAATTAAAACTAGGAACTGTCATTTTTTTTGCTTCAACTGGTAATGAATCTACCCCAAATTTACAGGGTAAGGGAATAAAGAATCAGAATTACACAGACATTTCTCTTCATTGGCTTTATTACCATGTAACACAAGCTCACAGCCTCTAATGTTACAAACCTTATACACAAATGGCCAAACAAGAAATTTTCCTTTCCAAAAGATAATTTATTCTGGTTTCCCCTCTTCATTTTTATTTTTTTTTGAGACGGAGTTTCGCTCTTCTCACCCAGGCTGGAGTGCAATGCGTCACCTCTGGTCACTGCAACCTTCACCTCCTGGGTTCAAGCGATTCTCCAGCCTCAGCCTCCTAAGTAGCTGGGATTACAAGCGCCTGCTACCATGCCCGGCTAAATTTTGTATTTTTCGTAGAGATGGGGTTTCACCATTTGGCCAGGCTGGTCTCAAACTCCTGACCTTGGGTGATCCACCTACCTCGGCCTCCCAAAGTGCTGGGATTAGAGGTGTGAGCCACTGCGCTTGGCCCGGTTTCCCCTCTTAATACAGTGGGATTAGATAGATTCTCCGTGACATCCTGAGCCTTTAATGTAGAAAGGCTGTCATGAAAGTGAAATCACCACATGAGGAGAACAGTGCGAAGAACCAATTAATTCTCACCATCTTCTCCCTAAAGGAAGAATGCCTGCCTGGCAATGGTGAAATGGGACATTTAAAACATATTTTTTTGGCCAGGCGTGGTGGCTCATGCCTGTAATCCCAGCACTTTGGGAGGCCAAGGTGGGTGGATCACGAGGTCAGGAGTTCGAGAATAGCCTGACCAACATGGTGAATCCCCATCTCTACTAAAAATACAAAAATTAGCTGAGCATGGTGGCACGTGCCTGTAATCCCAGCTACTCAGGAGGCTGAGGTGGGAGAATTGCTTGAACCCAGGAGGCAGAGGTTGCAGTGAGCCGAGATCGTGCCACTGCACTCCAGCCTGGGAAACAGAGCGAGACTCTGTCTCAAAAACAAAACAAAACAAAAACCAAAAAAAGCAAACATATTTCTTCAAACAAGTAAAGATAGGCCCCAAATGTGGATAGATCCTCTTAGTCACATGAGCCTCTTGGGGTCTATTTTCTCTAGGTGAACCAGAGGTTTTAGCTGTTCTGCGAAGTTCTTCATGTCATCAGAGACCATGTCCTGCCCAGCGGGTGCTACCACACTTAATTCCACGAGATAGGAGAGTGACAAGGCCTCAGTGCTGTCTGTGTTCCCTGGCACCAGGATGCGGAAAATCTTGTACACCATAATCTTCATGATGCCCTTACGGAACAAATGTCCCTTAGCAACAAACTCATGGTCCATGCGGAAGCCCATTTCCATCAAGAAGTCGGTGAGGTTCTCAGATGTGGCAATGTCCACGCAGTTTCGCACCAGGGCATGGCGGTTCTTGTCTCCCATTTCTGGCTGTCCCAGGTAGCGCAGATGCCAGGGTGCCCCTGCCCTGTCCATAGAGCGTCGGGCCCTGAGAACAAATGGGCTGGCTTGCTGGCCCTTAAGGAGGAATACCATCTCATGGTCAAGGAAAGTCTCAGGTTCCATGTTGTCACACAAACCACGAAGGCGGTGGATGAGGCTTTCCAAACTGTGATCTAAAACACTTCCTGAAAACGGAAAAAGCACCACTGAGTCCTGTCTTTCATTTTAGGTCATGGAGTTAGTATACAATTGAAAAAACTTAAATGAAAAACCAAAACAGTTTAGTGAAGCATTTCATAAAACATACAGCCAAACATGAGATTTTACAGAAATTACACTACCAAGGTATTGTGTAACGTTGTGAGAAAGTTATTTTCCTTTTCAATTTTTTTGGAATTTTCTTATTTAGCACTACAAAGTCTTTAGGCCTCTTCTAATGCTCATCTCCAGCAGGCCTTGGGCTTAGAGCCTTTAATCAGCGACAGTGTCTATCTAGAATGTAATAATACTGTTTTAGTTATGTATTTATTTATTTTTGTAGAGTTAGGGTCTTACTATGTTGCCCAGGGTGGTCTTGAACTCCTGGCCTTGGTCTCCCAAAGTGTTGGGATTACAGGCACAAGCCACCATGCCCAGCCAATAACACTATTTTGTTGTTATATATTTTAACAATTGCCTTCTATTTCCAACAAATCAAAGTCTTCCATTTATAGAAGAAATATAAAGTCTCCCCCGCTTTTTTTGAGACGGAGTCTAGCTCTGTCTTCAGGCTGGAGTGCAGTGGTGCGATCTCAGCTCACTGCAACCTCCACCTCCTGGGTTCAAGCGATTCTCCTGCCTCAGCCTCCTGAGTAACTGGGACTACAGGCATGTGCCACCACGCCCAGCTAATTGTTGTATTTTTAGTAGAGACAGGGTTTCACCATGTTGGCCAGGATGGTCTTGATCTCTTGACCTCGTGATCCGCCTGCCTCAGCCTCCCAAAGTGCTGAGATTACAGGCATGGAGCCACTGCACCTGGCTAAAGTTTCCTTTTTATCAGGAAAAGTTTTCCTCTTCTGTATGTAAGTAGAAGAGAGTGAATTGCTTCATAGAATCTTCATCCTCTTGGCAACATCTGACACAATTGTTACAGTAGATTATACCCACTATGAAATCTATTCTTCCCTTGGCCTCTGAGACACAACTTTCTTGTCTTCACTTAACTTGCTTCTTTGCTTGGTCTCTCTCATCTTCCCCAAACACTGGAGGACTAGGACTCAATCCTGGTCCTCTTCTGTATCAATACTCTTTTCCTGCCTAGGTGACTTTATTTGGTCCCATGGCTTTAAATATCATTTAGGCCCTGAGGACTCCCACGTTTTTATCTCTGAACTACAGATGAAAACATCCAACTTACTACTCAGTTTCCTCACTTGGATGCCTAACAGACATCTTTATCTTAACATGTTCAATATCAAACTGTTGATTTTTTCCTCCAAAATCTTATTCACCCTGCAGTCTTCAACATCACAGTAAATGGCAACTCTCTGTTTTTAGTTGGTTACCCAGGCCAAAAACCAGAAAATCATCTTTGACTCACACCCTCTTTCTTTCTCTCATACCCTCCATTGAATCCGTATTTTTGAAATAAATGCAGAATGCAATCACTTCTCACTCATCTGGTCACTTCAACCTAGTCCCTTCAAATGAAGTCACCCTCATTTCTTGCCTGGTCTTTGCAATCGCCTCTTTCTACCTTTGCCTTCTTCCTCTCTTCTCCATATGAAAACCAAATGGTCTATTAAATTATTGGGCAGATAATAACACTCCTCTACTCAGAACACTCCAGTGGCTTCCTGTGTCATTCAGAATAAAAGCCAACATCTTTACCGTTGTCAACAAGGCCCTACATATTATGGTCTCTGCTACCTGCCAAACATCATCTCCTTCTATTCTTCCCCTTGATCATTCTCTCCGGGAGTGACCTTCCTGCCAGACCCCTTCTCCTATTCTCTATGCTTAGGATGTTCTTCCCATCTGCATGTCTACTCTACCACTTTTGTCAGGTCTCTGCTCAAGTGACTTTATCATCAAGGCCTTTTCTGATCACCCTAATAAAATAGTATGTGTCCTACCAATCTCTAGCCACTTTCCTGCTTTATTTTTATGGCATAGTTTTTTTGTTTTTTTTTTTAGGTAGGGTCTCACTCTGTCTCCAGGCTATAGAGCAGTGGCGTGATTATAACTCTTTGCAGCCTCCATCCCCTGGGCTCAAGTGATCCTCCCACCTCAGCCTCCCAAGTGGTTCAGACTACAGGTGCGCACCACCATGCCCAGCTAATTTTTTTTTTTTAGTAGAGATGAGTTCTTGCTATGTTGTCCAGACTAATCCTGAATTCCCGAACTCAAGCAGTACTGCAGCCTTAGCCTCCCAAACAACTGGAATTACAGGCATAAGCCTGTAACAGCTGGCTTAACATACATTTTTTTAGTCATCTTTCTGCCTCCATGGCTATGGCTCAAATGTTAGGAACATATTCAGATACTTGTTTACAAAATCTGGCTGGGCGCGGTGGCTCACGCCTGTAATCCCAGCACTTTGGGAGGCTGAGGCAGGTGGATCACCTGAGGTCAGGAGTTCAAGACCAGCCCGGCCAACATGGAAAAACCCTGTCTCTATTAAAAATACAAAAATTAGCTGGCCATGGTGGTGCACACCTGTAATCCCGCTACTCAGGAGGCTGAGGCAGAAGAATCGCTTGAATCTGGGAGGCAGAGGCTGCAGTAAGCTGAGATTGCACCACTGTGCTCCAGCCTGGGCAACGGAGTGAGAATCCGTCTTAAAAAAGAAAATCAGAGAAACAGGACCTAGAAAGATAGTTGCTGAGGGTTTGGCATAGAGGGGAGTGGGAATTAGTGTTTAATGGGTATAGAGTTGCAGTTTTATAGGATGAAAAACGTAAGTATTTTAGGCCGGGCGCGGCAGCTCATCCCTGTAATCCTAGCACTTTGGGAGGCCAAGGCAAGTATATCACTTGAGGGCAAGAGTTCAAGATCAGTTTGGCCAACATGATGAAACCACAACTCTCTACTAAAAATACAAAAATTAGCTGGGCGTGGTGATGCACGCCTGCAATCCCAGCTATTTAGGGGGGCTGAGACACAAGAATCCCTCAAACCCGGGAAGTAGATAGAGGTTGCAGTGAGCTGTTATTGTGCCACTGCGTTCCAGCCTGGGTGACAGATTGAGACTCTGTCTCAAAGAAAAAAAAAGTTGTACTAAGTATTTTTTCAAGCTACTCACAATAAACCAAAGTTCTAAAGATCTGTTGTTTAACAATGTTAATATACTTAACAATACTGAACTGTACACTTATTAAGATGGCAATTTTTTTTTTTTTTGAGACAGAGTCTCGCTCTGTCGCCCAGGCTGGAGTGCAGTGGCGCGATCTCAGCTCACTGCAACCTCTGCCTCCCAGGTTCACACCATTCTCCTGCCTCAGCCTCCTGAGTAGCTGGGACTACAGGTGCCCGCCACCATGCCGGGCTAATTTCTTTTGTATTTTTAGTAGAGACAGGGTTTCACTGTGTTAGCCAGGATGGTCTCCATCTCCTGACCTCGTGATCCGCCCACCTCGGCCTCCCAAAGTGCTGGGATTATACGTGTGAGCCACCATGCCCAGCCAAGATGGCAAATTTAGTATGTTTAGTGCATATAAAACTATAATTTAAAGTAACAGTTAAAAACATAGCTGGGTGCCAGAAACTGTGCAGGCTGCTTTTGTGTTAAGTCTCTCATCTTAAGGGAAGCTGAACAGAGAAGAGGAAAACAGGTAATCCAAGTTCCCTGGTTCACTTACCCTGCAACAGGTACTCCATCATATTAATGGTGCCCCCAGTGACAGGCATCATGGTGACTGGAGGTGCCTCCATGGTGTCTAAGTTGAAGACAACACAACTGGACTCAGAGCCCCCAGTCAGGTAAGGCACGGGATATACCTGGAAAAGAGTTCACTTGTTTATACATCAGAGTGGTGGAGAGAGACCAGATCTGTTGTGGCACTGGCCTTCAAATCAAAGATTCATTCATTCAAAAACGTTTGAGTATTTCCTTATATGGCCAGTTCCAGGAACTGATGACACAGAAATATAGAAAGGAGATCTGGTCATGGAGTTACAGCATTACCTTCTAGTCTCAAGTTCTGAAACCTCCACATTACCTGTGCAATCTTGAGAAAGTCCTATCTATAACCCCTCACCCTGGGACTCAATGTCTTCCTTATAAAATGAGGCCAGTGATTTTTTTTTTTTTTTTTTTTTTTGAGACGGAGTTTCACTCTTGTCACCCAGGCTGGAGTGCAATGGCGCAATCTCTGTTCACTGCAGCCTCTGCCTCCCAGGTTCAAGCGATTCTCCTGTCTCAGCCTCCCGAGTAGCTGGGATTACAGGCGCCCGCAACCAAGCCCAGCTAATTTTTTTTGTATTTTTAGTAGAGATGGGGTTTCGTCATGTTGGCCAGGTTGGCCTCGAACTCCTGGCCTCAGGTGATACTCAGGTGATCCGGCCTCCCAAAGTGCTGGCATTACAGGTGTGAGCCACCGCGCCCGGCCAAAGGCCAGTGATTTTTAACTCCCAAGGCTCAAACGAGATAATAAAGAGGCAACAAAATTCAGAAGAACTGAAAAAGTGACTTAAGGGACCTTCGTTTTATAGATGAGGATATTGAGACTTGGAGAGGGACAGAAGGATACACACAGCAAGTTGGTAGCAGAGTTTGGACCAAACTAACATCTAGGCGTTCTCTCTCTCTGAAAATGCCTTCCCCTGTACCCTTTTCTTTTTTGGTGACAGGATCTCGCTCTGTAGCCCAGGCTGCAGTGCAGTGGGGAGTTCCTAGCTCACTATAACCTCGAACTCCTGGGCTCAAGCGATCCTCCCGCCTCAGCCTCCCGAGTAGCTGGGACTACAGGCGGGAGACCACACTGCGGCTAGCCTAAAAATGCCTTTTAAAGAGAGCCAAGGCCGGGCGCGGTGGCTCACGCCTGTAATCTCAGTACTTTGGGAGGCCGAGGCCGGCGGATCAACTGGAGGTTGGGAGTTCGAGACCAGCCTGACCAACATGAAGAAACCCCGACTCTACTAAAAATACAAAAAATTAGCCAGGCCTGGTGGCCAGCGCCTGTAATCCCAGCTCCTCAGGAGGCTGAGGCAGGAGAATCGCTTGAACCCGGAAGGCGAGGTTGCGGTGAGCCGAGATCGCACCATTGCACTCCAGCCTGGGCAACAAGAGCGAAACTCCGTCTCAAAAAAAAAAAAAAAAAGAGAGCCAAGGGGAAGTTATTTTAAGATGATGGTATATAGGTCCTTCTAAGCCGGCATCCATAACATGTATCCAATTAAACACTAGAAGCACACCTCCTTGAGGCTCTAGTGTCTTCTCGAGAAGCCGGGAATTATATCCACCCGCGCACCTAGGAGCTTTTGAGCGACGATTAGATCCCAGCACTCCGGTTACCCGAGCCCGGGAAGCCCCCAGATCGGTGCAACCAGCCAACTTCCTCCTCTTCTCACTTCCGGTCGGAAGCCGACGTCTCACAAACCTCGAAACTGCCGTTCCCAAACGTATGGGTGCCGAGAAGGCCGAAGAGCTTCATTGCGGACAGACAATCAGAGGCGCATGCGCAAAATTCCGGGCTGCTGTATGAAAGACGGCGGCCTCCTTTGGCGCTTTCCTCCGGGCGCTACCTGGATCCTTGATGTCATAGGCCATGCTCTAGGAAAATCTTTTTAGGTTTGACAACCTGGAGATGTATTTGTGTAGAAAGTCTCTTGGAAGTGATAGGACTTACAGAGATTATAGTGGGTTTCAAAAGAAAAAAGAACTGAGGGGTTGGGCGCGGTGGCTCACGCCTGTAACCCCAGCACTTTGGGAGGCCGAGGCAGGCGGATCACTTGAGGTCAGGAGTTCGAGACCAGCCTGGCCAAGATGGTAAAACTCCGTCTCTATTAAAAATACAAAAATTAGCCGGGCATGGTGGCGCGCGCCTGTAATCCCAGCTACTAGGGAGGCTGAGGTGGGAGAATCGCTTGAACGCGGGAGGCGGAAGTTGCAGCGAACCGAGATCGCGCCACTGCATTGTAGCCTGGGCTACAGAGAGAGACTCTGTCTCAAAAAAAAAAAAAAAGAGTCTGGAAAAGGAGTAGGTCCAGATCCAGGAGTACTCTGCAGTGCCATACCAAATAATACATGTGAGCTTTAAAAGAACCGTGGCTACAACATGGAGAAAAGTTTGGGAAAGGAGAGAGCCTAGAGAAAAAAGACCAGGCCGGACACGGTGGCTCAGGCCTGTAATCCCAGCACTTTGGGAGGCCAAGGCGGGCAGATGGCTTGAGTTCAGGAATTCAAGACCAGCCTGAACAACATGGTGAAACCCTGTGTCTACAAAAAATTAGCTGAACGTAGTGGCTCGCACCTGCAGTCCCAGCTACTTGGGAGGCTGAGGTGGGAGGATTGCTTGAGCCCAGGAAGCAGAGGTTGCAGTGAGCTGAGATAGCGCCACTGCACTCCAGCCTGTGCAACAGAGGGAGATCCTGTCTGGAAAAAAATTAAAGAAAAACGACCAGTTAGGCGCTTTGGTACAACTCCAGCTGAGAAACAAATGTCAGAAAAAGATTTTAAAAATGTAAAAAGAGGACGGGCGCGGTGGCTCACGCCTGTAATCCCAGCACTTTGGGAGGCCGAGGGGGGTGGATCACGAGGTCAGGAGATCGAGACCATCCTGGCTAACGGTGAAACCCTGTCTCTACTAAAAATACAAAAAATTAGCTGGGCGTAGTGGCGGGCGCCTGTAGTCCCAGCTACTCGGGAGGCTGAGGCAGGAGAATGGTGTGAACCTGGGAGACAGAGCTGGCAGTGAGCCGAGATCGCACCACTGCACTTTAGCCTGGGCGACAGAGCAAGACTCCGTCTCAAAAAAAAAAGTAAAAAGAGGAAATTAGCCGGGTGTGGTGGCACACGCCTGTAGTCCCAGCTACTCAGGTGGCTCAGGTGGTCAAGAGACCAAAATCGCTTGAACACAGGAGGCAGAGGTTGTAGTGAGCTGAAATTGCACCACTGCACTCCAGCCTGGGCTACAGAGCAAGACTCTGTCCTCTATATATATATATGGAAAATAATTCTTTAATGACTAACCAGAGGTAAAGACAGAGATGAAGGAGTCACAGATGTCTTGGGTGGCTATCGTAGCACTTTTTTTCTCTAAGCTAGGAAACACAGAGCAGTGTGGGTGAGACAGGAAAGATGAGTTCATATGTAGACCCATTGAGCATCAGCTGTCTGTGGGACACCCAAATGGCAAAGTTCAGGGGAGAGAAATGGGCTACAGATAGAGATTTCAAAACCATAGCCTCATAGATGGTAGCTAAAAGCCATGACATTGAATGAGATCATCGTGAAAGAGTGTACTAAGTAGGAAAAGAAGATTGACAAGGATTGCGTATGCCCTAGGGTTTAGGATGTGCCTCCTGATCAACCTGGTGATACACAAGATTGGGCAGAGTGACCAGCTCTCAAGTGCTGTAATGATTAGAGGAGGCTGTGAACTTCTTTGGCCTCTCTTTTCCTATACAGACACTAATTGCAGCATAGAAAGTCCAGTGAATTACAGGTCATTTGAGGCACCATAGGGTTTACCCAGATTTTAGCTGGTATTTTAAAGAAGGGTAAATTTTTTTAAAAAGGTAGGGGAGATAGACAGAAAATGGGTAAACAATATGATAATACCTGAAGGAGGCCTGGAGATTACAGGGATGGGTTTCTCTGATAAGGATATGATGCCTAGAGCTTAGGATGGGGCTCAGCCCTGTACTTTGCCACTACCCAGCTGTGCAACCGTGGGCAATTCACTTCCCCTCCCTGAGCCTCAGCTTCCTTTTTTTGTAAAATAGAGATAATAATAGTACTTTCAAAGGAGTTTGCCAAAATCAAATGAGATGGTTATAAAGCATTTAACATAGTGCTTGGCTTATTGTAAGCACTTAATATTTTTATTTTCTTTTATTTTTATTTAATTTTATTAATTTTTTTAGAGACGGAGTCTCACTATGTGAGACCCAGGCTGGTCTCAAACTCCTGGCCTCAAGCCATCCTCCCATCTTGACCTCGTAAAGTGCTGGGATTACAGGCATGAGCCATCATGCCTGGCGTGTAGGCATTTAATAAGCAGTAGTTATTAGCTTTTTTTTTTTTTTTTTTTGAGACGGAGTCTCGCTGTGTCGCCCGGGCTAGAGTGCAGTGGCGCAATCTCGGCTCACTCCACTTTCTGGGTTCACGCCATTCTCCTGCCGTAGCCTCCTGAGTAGCTGGGACTACAGGCGCCCGCCACTACGCCCAGCTAATTTTTTGTATTTTAAGTAGAGATGGGGTTTCACCGTGTTAGCCAGGATGGTCTCGATCTCCTGACCTCGTGATCCACCTGCCTCGGCCTCCCAAAGTGCTGGGATTACAGGCATGAGCCACCGCGCCCGGCCTTTTTTTTTTTTTTTGAGGCAGAGTCTTGCCCTGTTGCCCAGGCTGGAGTACAGTGGCGCGATCTTGGCTCACTGCAACCTCCGCCTCCTGGGTTCAAGCTATTCTCCTGCCTCAGCCTCCCAAGTAGCTGGATTACAGGTGCATTCTATTTTATTGTTTTCACTCTTTTTTAAATTCATTTTTTCAAAATTATTTTTTTCATTTTTCGGGGGACTCACTGGATCTGTGAATGTATTTTGTGCATGGCTTATCTCCCTGGATAGATTGTAAACATCTTGAAGTGAGGAATCATATATATACACACATATACACACACACATATATACACACACACACATATATACACACACACATATATATACATATATACACATATATATACATATATAAAAATGTATATCTACACATAAATATATATATATATTTTTAAACAGTCTCACTCTGTCACCCAGGCTGGAGTGCAGTGGCGCCATCTTGGCTCACTGCAACCTTCGCCTCCTAGTTTCAAGTGATTCTTGTGCCTCAGCCTCCTGAGTAGCTGGGATTACAGGCGTGAGCCACCATGCCTGGCTAATTTTTGTAGTTTTAGTAGAGACGGGATTCACCATGTTGGCCAAGCTGGTCTTGAACCCCTGACCTCAGGTGATCTGCCTGCCTCGGCCTCCCAAAGTCCTGAGATTACAGGCGTGAGCCACCGTGCCCAGCCGCAGCCTTTTTTTCTTTCCTTTTTTTGTAGAGACAGGGTCTCACTATATTGACCAGGCTGGTCTCCAACTCCTGGGCTCAAGAAATTCTGCTGCCTAGGCCTCCCAAAGTGCTGGGATCATACGTGTGAGCCACAACACCAAGTCAATATTTTTTTATATAGAGTACTTGCTGAAATGATAATATTTTGGATACTGGGGTTAAATAAAAATATTTTATTACATTTAATTTAACTTGTTTATTTATTTTTATTTATTTGTTTTGTTTTGTTTTGTTTTGTTTTGAGACGGAGTCTTGCTCTGTCGTCCAGGCTGGAGTGCAGTAGTGTGATCTTGGCTCACTGCAACTTCCACCTCCCAGGTTTAAGCAATTCTCCTTCCTCAGCCTCCCGAGTAGCTAGGACTACAGGCGCCCGCCACCACACCTGGCTAATTTTTCTATTTTTTAGTAGAGACAGAGTTTTACCATGTTGGCCAGGCTGGTCTTGAACTCCTGACCTCAGGTGATCCACCTGCCTCAGCCTCCCAAAGTGCTGGGATTACAGGTGTAAGCCACTGAGCCCAGCTTATTTTTACAGGGTGCTACTAGAATATTTATTTATTTATATTTTTGTTTATTTATTTGGAGACAGAAGTCTTGCTCTGTCTTCCAGGCTGGAGTGCAGTGGCACAATCTTGGCTCACTGCAACCTCTGTTTCCCAGACTCAGGCAATTCTCATGTCTCAGCCTCCTGAGTAGCTGGGACTACAGATGCATGCCACCATGCCCGCCTGATTTTTTTTTTTTTCTTTAAGTAGACCAGGTTTCACCATGTTGGCCAGGCTGGTCTCAAACTCCTGTCCTCAAGTGATCCTACTACCTGGGCCTCCCAGATTGCTGGTGTGAGCCCCCATGCCTGGCCTAGAATATTTAAAAGTATATATGTGACTCACATATTTCTGTTGGACAGTACTGCTATAGGATCTAGAGTTGAAGGTGTGGCATTACAGTCAGACAGATCTATAATTCTGGCAACTGCTTGTGTGGGTCTAGGCAGTTTATTTAACTTTTTAGGCCTTTGGCAGTGCCTGGTATATACTGTATATTGTAGGTATGCAATGAATCAGATTTACTGTTAGGAGAATGGTTTAGGAATTGGGGAATGTTTAATTAGAAAAGACTTACGAAGGGTGGACATGACATCTGTCTTCCAGTATATGAATATATGACAAAGCCAGTGGGGATTGAGGAGAGATGAAGAGGAAAGGGCTAGGGTTAGGGTTAGAGTATATTTAACTCATTTAACTCTCACAACCATGGGGACTTCAGCCCACTTAGCAAATGAGGAAATAGGCTCTGAGAAGTTAAGTACATTGCTGATAAGTGTCAGAGTCAGGTTTAAAAGCCAAATCTGTCTGCCTCCAGAGATTTATTGTACTAAGACTTTGCTCTGTGTTAGTTTGGATTGCTATAACAAATTACCAAAGACTGGGTGGCCAAAACAACGAATGATTTCACATATTTCCCGGAGGCTGGGAAGTCCAAGATTGAGGTGCTGATAGATACAGTGTCTGGTGAGGGTCGGCTTCATGAATTGCAGATGGCTGCATTCTCATAGCATCACATGGCTGAGAGAAAAATCATCTCTCTTGTTTTTTCCTACAAGGGCACTAATCTCATTAATGAAGACTTCACCCTCACGACCTAATTATCTCCCAAAGGCTCACCACCACATTGGAGGTTAGGATTCTTTTTTTTAAAGGCCCTCCAGGTGTACACATTGCCTATGTAGTGCTGGGCAAATTTCTACTTCTCCCAGGATTTAGCATATGAATTTTGGGGAGACACAAACTTCAATCTGTAATAGCCTCCTGAAAAAAACTGACTGCTTTTGTATAGTTCCAGAGGACAGGACTAGAATTGTTGGGTGAAAATTATAGGGATATAGATTTCAGCTTAATAAAAGGAACAACTTGTTGCAATGGTGGTGTCCAGTAATGGAAGGGGGGCCCGGATACGAAGTAGACTCCCTTCCAGTGGAAATACTGAAGGAGAGACTGTGGTAGAAAGAATTATTGACTGGGCGTGGTAGCTCATGCCTGTAATCACAGCACTTTGGGAGGCCTAGGTGGGCAGGTCACCTGAGGTCAGGAGTTCAAGACCAGCCTGGCCAACATGGCGAAACCCCATCTCTACTAAAAACAGAAAAATTAGCTGGGCATGGTGGCACATACCTGTAATGCGAGCTATTCGGGATGCTGAGGGAGGAGAATCGCTTGAACCTGGGAGGCGGAGATTGCAGTGAGCCAAGGTGGTGCCACTGCACTCCAGCCTGGGCAACAGAGCGAGACTCTATCTCAAAAAAAAAGAAAAGAAAGAATTCTTGTTCCGAGTGGGAGAGATTGAATTATCATATTTCCTTGATTCCTAGACACTGTCCACTCTAAGTCATAGTATTGATTTAATAACAGAGTTTCAGTCGATTGATAAACACTCTCTCTCTCTCTCTGTGTGTGTGTGTGTGTGTGTATATATATATATATATATATATATATATATATGTTATAAATTGAAGCCCGATAAACCCAGACACAAAATGCATCTTAGAGTTGAGAAAATGCAGTAGTCGAACTTTATGATTTCATAGATACTTAGCCTTAGTAATTCTATGCCTTTGGATTTTTTTCCTATTATGACAACTACAGCATTATTATTAATAGTAATGACCATCAGCAAACACCCAATGACAAATAAGAAATGACACCATTCTTAAGGAGTTTAGTTTGCTGAGAGACAGGTAAAACACCTCATATAATTTTGTGCCTAGTGTTCTTCATTGGGTGCTGACTCAAGAAATTCACCTCCCCACCCCACTGGCTGAATGACAGGCAGCATTAGCCATTTAATTCTCTTAATCTCAAGGCGGGGCCCTAAGAAAGTCTGTTGCAGAAGGGTAATTGGCCTATTTACTTGCTCCCTTCCTCTTAGCCCAGCCAACCCAACTCTAGCCTCTGGTTGACCAGGTGTTGAGGTGCCTTGAGGGGATAAGCTATAATAGTTAATGTATTACATGTATCCATAAAAGATTAAAGATTAGCTCTGTTTTAGCTGAACTGTAACTGTCTGTTTGGGTTTCTCCCCTCCCGGGCTGTCTGGGGAAATCAGTGTTGGTTTTAGTCTGAAGATAATTAACCCACTTGGTCTCAAATTTCCTGGACAGCTCCCCTTGAGTGTGTGATTACTGGGTGCCAGGCTCTGTGGTAAGCACTTTCTGTGAATCTGTATTTTTTTTTTTTTGAGATGGAGTCTTACTCTGTCACCCAGGTGGATGTGCAGTGGCATGATCTCAGCTCACTGCAACCTCCACCTCCCAGGTTCAAGTGATTCTCCTGCCTCCACCTCCCAAATAGCTGGGATTACGAGCGTGCACCACCACACTCAGCTAATTTTTGTATTTGTAGTAGAGACGGGGTTTCACCAAATTGGCCAGGCTGGTCTCGAACTCCAGACCTCAGGTGATCCACCTGCCTCAGCCTCCCAAAGTGCTGGGATTACAGGTGTGAGCCACCATGCTCAGCTGAATCTGTATAATTCATTTCCTCCTCATACTAGCTCTCAGAAGCAGTTGGTATTCTCTCCATCTCACAGCTGCCAGAATTGCAAGTCTGCTGTATAATCTATGTGGAAGTAAAAGAGTTTGTTTCTGGTCCCCTAAGATCTCATCACAATTACCCCCTTCCTTGGGTCAAATGGTTTTATGCCATTATTTATGCCATCAACTCAAATGTTTTCTGGAGGAGACTCTTTGTACAACCCAGAGGAGAGGAGAAAGCCCAAAAAGACTTCATGGAGAAGCAGAAGGGCAGAGGTTAACACACTAGTGCTTAGGACTTAAGATGGGTCCTGGACATGGTGGATCATACCTGTAATTCCAGCACTTTGGGAGACCGAGGCAGGTGGATCACTTGAGCCCAGTAGTTCAAGACCAGCCTAGGCAACGTAGGGAGACCCCATCTCTACAAAAAATTAAAAATTAGCCAGACATGGTAGCCCTCGCCTGTAATTCCAGCTACTTGGGAGGCTGAGATGGGAGTGTCATTTGAGCCCAGGAAGTCAAGGCTATAGTGAGCTGAGATGCTTCCACTGCACTCCAGCCTGGGTGACAGAGCCAGACTGTCTCAAAAAAAAAAAAAAAAAAAAAAAGAGAATTAGTGAAAAGAACATTGTAAGGAGAGTTGGCATATTCTCCATATGGGCATAGCAAGCACATTGTGGCACACAATACAGTCAGCACTTACTATGTGCCTGTGGTAGGAGAGGCACCATGCTGGACTTTGGGAATATAAAGAATAACTGGGACAACCTAAACCCCTGCCCTGAGAGAGTCCACATTCTAGTGATAAAATATTAAATAATATTAAAAATGGTTACAAAAGAAAGAAGGTGGAAAATATTTATGATATAATATTAACTACTCAAGCCAGTTACAAATGTACAGTGTGATTTTAATTATATAGAGTCCTTAAAACATCTTTACACAGGAGAAGAAAACATAGCACTCTAATACTAACAATAATTGCCTTTGTTTAACTTTGTTTAATGGGACCAGAGATTATTTTATCTCCACTTGTCTCTGTTTTCCTTTTTTTTTTTTTTTGAGATGGAGTCTCACTCTGTCACCCAGGATGGAGTGCAGTGGCGCAATCTCAGCTCACTGTAACCTCCACTTCCTGGGTTCAAGCGATTCCCCTGCCTTTTTTTTTTTTTTTTTTTCGAGACAATGTCTCACTCTGTCACCCAGGCTGGAGTGCAGTGGCAAGATCATAGCTCACTGAAGCATCAACCTCCCAGGCTCGAGCAATCCTCTCACCTCAACCTCCCAAGTAACTGGGAGTGAGCCACCACGCCCAGCCTATCTTCCAAATTTTTGATGAGTGTGGGTTACTTAAAAAGAGTAAAAGAAAATAACCTTTTTTTCCTTTTAAATGAAAAAAAAATGGCCAGGCGCGGTGGCTCATGTCTGTAATCCCAGCACTTTGGGAGGCCGAGGCGGGCCGATCACTTGAGGTCGGGAGTTCAAGACCAGCCTGACCAACATGGAGAAACCCCGTCTCTCCTAAAAATACAAAATTAGCAGGGCGTGGTGGTGCATGCCTGTAATCCCAGATACTCAGGAGGCTGAGGCAGGAGAATCGCTTGAACCCAGGAGGTGGAGGTTGCAGTGAGCTGAAATCGCGCCATTGCACTCCTGCCTGGACAATAAGAGAGAAACTCTCTCAAAAAAAAAAAAAAAAAAAAAGCCTGCGCAGTGGCTCATGGCTGTAATCCCAGCACTCTGGGAGGCCAAGGCGGGTGGATCACGAGGTCAGGAGTTCAAGACCAGCCTGACCAATATGGTGAAACCCTGTCTCTACTTAAAATACAAAAATTAGCTGGGTGTGATGGCACATGCCTGTAGTCCCAGCTGCTCGGGAGGCTGAGGCAGGAGAATTGCTGAACCCTGGAGGCAGAGGTTGCAGTGAGCCGAGATGGTGCCACTGCACTCCAGCCTGGGTGACAGAGAGAGACTCCATCTCAAAAAAAAAGAAAAAAAAAAAAACAACTTGAAACAAACAAAATGTCCACACACAAGTGGATAAACAAATTGTGATTTATTTCTACAATGGAATACTACTCAGCAATAGAAAAAAACTACTGATGTACATAAGAAGATAGATTAATCTAAACTGAGCGTGGTGGCATGCAACCATAGTCCCAGACATTCTGGAGGCTGAAGCAGGAGGATCCCTTGAGCCCAGGAGTTTGAGGCTGCAGTGTGCTATGATTGTGCCACTGCACTCCAGCCTGGGCGATGGAGCAAGACCCTTCCTCTAAAATAATAATAACAATATTCTAAGTGAAAGAAGTCAGACACAAAAGAATATGTAATTTATGATTCCATCTATGTGATATTCTAGAAGAGATAAAACTAATCCACAGTGAGAGAAATAAAATCGTGCTTGTCTAGGGCAGGAAGTAGGGAGGACTCATTGCAAGGAGACATAAGGGAACTTTCTGGAAAAATGGAAATATTTATATTTTGATTGTGATGTCAGGTGCTCAAGTGTGTATATTTGTCAACACTCATCAAGATGTACATTTAAATAGATACATTTTATTTTATTTTATTTTATTTGTTTTGAGATGGAGTTTTGCTCTTGTCACCCAGGCTGGAGTGCAATGGCATGATCTCGGCTCACTGCAACCTCCGCTTCCCGGGTTGAAGCGATTCTCCTGCTTCAGCCTCCCAAGTAGCTGGGATTACAGGTACCCACCACCATGCACAGCTAATTTTTGTATTTTTAGTAGAGACAGGGTTTTGCCATTTTGCCTAGGCTGGTCTTGAACTCCTGACCTCAGGTGGTCCGCCTGCTTCGGCCTCCCAAAGTGCTGGAATTACAGGTGTGAGCCACTGCGCCCGGTCTACCCAGATGCATTTTAATTGTATGTAAATGTAAATGTATCTCAATAAAATTGATTAAAATAATGAAAAACATTTATAGTTTTTTTTTTCTGGTTACAAGAGCATTATGTGCTCATTGTAAGAAATTCAAATGTATTTTATTTTATTAATTATTTATTTTGAAATGGGATCTCACTCTGTCACCCAGGCTGGAGTGCACTGGGCACTGCAACCTCCACCTTCCGGGCTCAAGTGATCCTGCCACTGAAGACTCCCAAGTAGCTGTGAATGGCTGGGCGAGGTGGCTCACACGCCTGTAATCCCAGCACTTTGGGAGGCCGAGGTGGGTAGATCACCTGAGGTCAGGTGTTCGAGATCAGCCTGGCCAACACGGTGAAACCCTGTTTCTACTAAAAGTACAAAAATTAGCTGGGCATGGTGGTGCGTGCCTGTAATCCCAGCTACTCGGGAGGTTGAGGCAGGAGAATCGTTCAAACCTGGGAGGCAGAGGTTGCAGTGAGCTGAGATCACGCCACTGTACTCCAGCCTGGGTGACAGAGTGAGAATCCATCTAAAAAAAAAACCCAAAAAAACAAAAAACAAAAACAAAACAAAATACCAAGTAGCTGGGGACACAGGCACCCACCACCATGCCTGGCTAATTTTTTCTATTTTTGGTAGAGATGGGGTTTCACCATGTTGCCCAGGCTGGTCTCAAACTCACAAGCTCAAGCGATCCTCGCGCCTTGTCCTCCCAAAGTGTTAGGATTACAGGCATAAGCCACTGTGGCAGGCCTAGAAATTCTAATATTTTAGAAGAAAACTCTAAAATGTACAAAAAAAATACTTTTTCCATTTTGAGAAATTAGAAAGTCACTACAATTCTAAGCACAGGGTTTGGTACACAGTAAATATTAGTAAATAAAATAACAGAGTAAGAGTAGGAGAGATAATTTATCCCATCAGGAAGCAGAGAAGAATGAATAGACTGGAGTGTCCAGAAATCCCAGGTTTCTGCAGAAATCTAGAAGTCCTGCTAGAGGATAAGATTGTCAGTTGTGTCAGACAGGTGTGTGACTTTGACAGGTGGGAGAGAAGTGAGAATGGAGGTTAGACAGGTGAGCTCATAAAGAATCAGTGTTTGAATGGCTTTTCTACAAACTCTTAGGATTCTCTTCTCTCATTTCCTAGGGGGAAAGAGTGAGAATGTGAGGCCAGCGTGGCGGCTCATGCACTTTGGGACACCGAGTAGGGAGGATTGCTTGAGCTCAGGGGGCATTTGTTTGTTTGTTTGTTTGTTTGTTTTTGAGTCTGTCATCCAGGCTAGAGTGCAGTGGTGCGATCCCAGCTCAATGCAACCTCCGCCTCCTGGGTTCAAGTGATTCTCCTCCCTCAGCCTCCCCAGTAGCTGGGACTATAGGCACACGCCACCATGCCTGGCTAATTTTTGTATTTTTAGTAGAGAGGGGGGTATTGCCATGTTGGCCAGGCTAGTCTTGAACTCCCGACCTCAGGTGATCCACCCGCCTCGATCTCCCAAAATGCTGGGATTACAGGCATGAGCCACCATGCCTGGCCGAGCTCAGGAGTTTGAGACCAGCCTGGGCAACATAACAATAACTCATTTCTACTAAAAATTAATAAAAATTAGCCAGGTGTGATGGCACATGCCTGTAGTCCTAGCTACTTAGGAGGCTGAGGCAGGAGGATCGCTTGAGCCTGAAAGATAGAGGCTGCAGTGAGCTTGATCACGCCACTGCACTCCAGCCTGGGCAACAGAGCAAGACCCTGTCTCAAAACAAACAAACAAAAGAGAGTGAGAATGTGTCAGGACAAAAATGACAAAAGTCATAACGGCAAAGGAAAGCTAAGAATATGAATGGGCATGGTGACTCGTCCCTATAATCCCAGCACTTTGGAAAGACGAGACAGGTGGATTGTTTGAGCCCAGGAGTTCAAGACCAGCCTGGGCAACATGCCAAGGCCTCGTCTCTACAAAAAATACAAAAATTAGCCAGACATGGTGGTGTATACCTGTGGTCCCAGCTACTCAGCTTCCCAGCTGAGACAGGAGGATTGCTTGAACCCGAGAGGTCAAGGCTGCAGTGAGCTGTGATGGTGCCACTGCATTCCATCCTGAGCAACAGAGTGAGACTCTGTCTCAAAAAATAAAATATGCCAGGCGCGGTGGCTCACGCCTGTAATCGTAGCACTTTGGGAGGCTGAGGTGGGTGGATCACCTGAGGTCAGGAGTTCGAGAGCAGCCTGGCCAACATGGTGAAACCCCATCTCTACTAAAAATACAAAAATTAGCCAGATGGCCAGGGGTGGTGGCTCATGCCTGTAATCCCAGCACTTTGGGAGGCCCAGGTGAGTGGATCACCTGAGGTGAGTAGTTCGCGACCAGCCTGGCCAATATGGTGAAACCCTGTCACTACTAAAAATACAAAAAATAGCCGAGCGTGGTGGTGGGTGCCTGTAATCTCAGCTACTGGGGAGGCTGAGGCAGGAGAGTTGCTCAAACCCGGAAGGCAGAGATTGCAGTGAGTCAAGATCGCGCCATTGCACTCCAGCCTGAGCAACAAGAATGAAACTCCGTCTCAAAAAACAAAACAAAACGAAACAAAAAAAATTAGCTGGGCGTGGTGGCAGGCGCCTGTAATCTCAGCTACTCGGGAGGCTGAGGCAGGAGAATTGCTGGAACCCAGGAGGCGGAGCTTGCAGCGAGCCGAGATTGTGCCACTGCACTCCAGCCCAGGCGACAGCAGCAAGACTCCGTCTCAAAAAAAAATAAATAAAATAAAATAAAATAAAATAATGAAAAGACAAAATCTAAGAATAAATAAAGGGGGAAGGCTGGGCACAGTGGCTCACGCCTGTAATCCCACCACTTTGGGAGGCTGAGGCGGGTGGATCACTTGAGGTCAGGCATTCAAGACTAGCCTGGCAAACATGGCGAAACTCTGTCTCTACTAAAAATACAAAAAATTTGCAGGCATTGTGGTGGACGCCTGTAATCCCAGCTACTCGGGAGGCTGAGGCAGGAGAATTGCTTGAACCCAGGAGGCAGAGGTTGCAGTGAGTCGAGATTGCGCCATTGCACTCTAGCCTGGGCAACAGAAGGAGACTCGGTTAAAAAAAAAAAAAGGAGGTGGGGGGAAGTGGGCATAGCTGCTTGGCAATGACCAAGCCAACCACAGAGCTAATTCTCAACATTGTTGTCCTTCCTGCTTGGCCGGAATATTATTGACTAATTCTACCTGCTTGTCCTTAGTGAATAGAATTATATCAGTCAGCAATTATGTACCAAGAACCCATAGAAAGGCCCACATTGGCATTATTTGTGGATGGAAAAACAGTTGAAGACTCAAGTCCCAGCTCCCATTATAATGGGAAAAAGCGAGCCAGTAACATCGGGTCACCAGGTGCTTTTCATTCATCATTTCAGTGCATTCTCCCACCATCAGGGCTAGGAGAGGAGAAGCAGTATGGCGAAGGGCAAAGAGGCAGACATGCCTAGGCTGAGACAGCAGCTCCACTTCCTATAAACCGGGTGGCCTCAAGCAGTGACATCGTCTTCTAGGTCATTATAAGATAAAGAGGAAATGTAGATGACGCACCTAGCACAATGGTGTGTACTGTGACTGGATTGCTGGTACTATGGTCATCCCAGTTTCACAGATGTGGACATGGCTCAGTGGAAGTCACAACAAAGTTGTCATGTGCAAGAGCTGCAGCTTGCTAATCCCAGCACTTTGGGAGGCCAAGGCGGGTGGATCACGAGGTCAGGAGATCGAGACCACGGAGAAACCCCGTCTCTACTAAAAATACAAAAAAATTAGCCGGGCGCGGTGGCCGGCGCCTGTAGTCCCAGCTGCTCGGGAGGCTGAGGCAGGAAAATGGCGTGAACCTGGGAGGTGGAGCTCGCACTGAGCCGAGATGGCGCTACTGCACTCCAGCCTGGGCGACAGAGCCAGACTCCATCTCAAAAAAAAAAAAAAAAAAAAAAAGAGCTGCAGCTTGCTAGGAAATCTCCTGCTGTCTGCTCTTCCCCCAGAGGAAGTTCAAGAGTGGGCTGTACGGGAAACAAAGACCACACTCTAGGTGTGACTGAGGGAAAGGCCTTCTGCATAAAATCTTAGGACCATAGACTTAAAGGTGAAAGAGGCCTCCAGCCTCATTAGTCCAGCTTCCTATCTCCCACCCCACAGAACGGATGGGGAAACCAAGACCCATAGAGTGGAAGGGACTTGCCTAAATGACTCAGCAGGGAATTACAGGCCCTGAGCCATAGCCAGACTTTTCTCCTGAACATTTCCTTCTGAACCCACACTCTTTAGTCATACAGACTTAGGGTTGATTCCTGACCCTGCGCTAACCAGCTGTGTGACTTTGGTGAGTGACATAACATCTCTGATCTTCAGTACCTGCATTTGTAAAATGAAATAATAGCATCTACCTCACTGGTTTGCTATAAAGATTAAATTATACAGGGCATGTAGGATGCACAATAATTTAAATATGTATGTAGTTCCCATTTTACAGATGAGGAACTGGAGCTTGTTGAAACTTCCCTTGGCTCAGGATAGTACCTCAGGTTAAAGAGAGAGCCTACAAGAAGAGAAAGAAAACTTGGGTGAGAACTGGATGGGTACAGGTGAGCCAGGCTCCACCTTTCTGTCCAGGAGCTCAAGATGACATGGGCCACCCAGTGACCTTTCCTGCCTCTGCTGCCTCAATGCACAGACAGGTTGGTTGTGAAACACCCCTGGGCGGTGACTCAGCCTGGAGGCCTGCTCTGCTGGTCAGCGCGGGCAGGCTGGAGCTGTTTGGTTGAGTCTGGAAAGGACATCATGTCTAACAAACACATTGCTTGTCAAAGCTCTGACGGGGGTGCCAAGCACAGACTGTGAACTCTGGTCCTTGAGGCGTCACAGATGACTGAAGTGGGGTGCCTAAGTTGCATACAACATCTCCTGGTTGTTGTTCTGGTCTAACAACCTTCCAGGGCCAATGTCAGGAAGAGGGTAATGTTTTAGAGGCTGGGGAGCTCCTATGTCTCAAGAGGCAGCTTGGCACGGTGGCCAGGACCTGGGCTTTTGGCATCCATATCATGCAGACCTGAGTTCACATCCTGGCTCTGGCTTCTCACTGGCTATAAGACTTTGGGCAAGTGGCTTAATCCTTTCAGATTTAAACTTCCTTATTCTATAAAAGGCCCACCTTTTTATTTTTATTTTATTTATTTTTTTGAGACAGGCTCTTGCTCTGTTGCTCAGGTTGGAGTGCAGTGGCGCTATCTTGGCTCACTACAGCCTCAACCTCCCAGGCACAAGCGATCATCCTACCTCAGTCCACCCCCTGAGTAGCTGGGACCACAGGCATGTGCCACCAAGCCTGGCTCATTTTTTAAGTGAGATGGGATCTCCCTATGTTGCCCAAGCTGGTCTCAAACTTTTGGACTCAAGTGGTCCTCCTACCTCAGCCTTCTAAAGTGCTGGGATTACAGGTGAGAGCCACTGTGTCCAGCCAAAATTGTCTTTTAGAGATAAAAGATGTAAAATTCGTGAAACATAGAAACTCTTCATAAACTATTATTAGAATCCTGAGCCCAAATCTGCCCCTTCCTTCACTCCAAATGGAAATTGCCCCTCCTGGCTGGGTGCGGTGGCTCACGCCTGTAATCCCAGCATTTTGGGAGTCTGAGGCAGGTGGATCACCTGACATCAAGAGTTCAAGACCAGCCTGGTCAACATAGTGAAACCCTGTCTCTACTAAAAAAATACCAAAACTTAGACAGGCGTAGTGGCGAGCGCCTGTAATCCCAGCTACTCGGGAGGCTGACAGGAGAATCGCTTGAACCCAGGAGGCGGAGGTTGCAGTGAGCCGAGATCACACCACCGCACTCCAGCCTGGGCAACAAGAGTGAAACTCCGTCTCAAAAAAAAAAAAAAAAGAAAAGAAAAGAAAAGAAATAATAAATTGCCCTTCCTGCTCTCTTGCTATTGTAGTGTACTTTCTCATTCACCCAGAGGTACTAAAAAAACCAACCATTCCAGGCCGGGCGCGATGGCTCATGCCTGTAATCCCAGCACTTTGGGAGGCCGAGGCAGGTGGATCATGAGGTCAGGAGATCGAGACCATCCTGGCTAACACGGTGAAACCCCGTCTCTACTAAAAATACAAAAACATAAGCCGGGTGCAGTGGCTTATGCCTGTAATCTCAGCACTTTGGGAGGCTGAGGCGGGTGGATCACGAGGTCAGGAGATCGAGACCATCCTGGCTAACATGGTGAAACCCTGTCTCTACTAAAAATACAAAAAATTAGCCGGGCGTGGTGGCAGGCGCCTGTAGTCCCAGCTACTTGGGGGGCTGAGGCAGGAGAATGGCGTGAACCCGGGAGGCGGAGCTTGCAGTGAGCAGAGATCCTGCCACTGCACTCAACCTGGGCGACAGAGCAAGACTCCGTCTCAAAAAAACAAAAACAAAAACAAAAAAAATTCCCAATGGTCTTGAGGTCTAATAACAACAACAACAAAAAGCAACCAGCATGCACTTATATATATATATATTTATGGATAAGTACAAAAAATAAATCCTGTTTTGCAACCCAGAACTCATTGTTCAGTATGAGTTTTTTTTTTTTAATTGGCTGGGTATCGAGGCATGTGCCTGTAGTTGCAGCTGCTCAGGAAGGGGAGGCAGAGGCAGGAGGATCGAGCTCTGGAGTTGGAGGCTGTGCTGAGCTTTGATGGCACCACTGTACTCCAGCCTGGGCAACAAAGACAGACCCTGTCTCTTTTTTGGGGATGGAGTTTCAGGCTCTTGTTGCCCAGGCTGGAGTGCAATGGCGGGATCTCTGCTCACCGCAACCTCCGCCTCCCAGGTTGAAGCGATTCTCCCGCCTCAGCCTTCCAAGTAGCTGGGATTACAGGCATGTGCCACCACGCCCGGCTAATTTTGTATTTTTTGTAGAGATGGGATTTCTCCATGTTGGTCAGGCTGGTCTCAAACTCCCAACCTCAGGTGATCTGCCCGCCTCGGCCTCCCAAAGTGTAGGATTACAGGCGTGAGCCACCATGCCCGGCCGACCCTGTCTCTTAATAAAAAAATGTTGATTCTAGGATTGTAGAATAGATAATTTAAAAGCATAGGATATGAGGGAAAACCTCAGCTATATTAATTTTGTATTTCAATTTCATGTTGACTTGATACATAAGATGGCTTTTTGTTTTAAAGGCTTTTATCTTGAGAACACGATATCTGGAGTTAAAGGTATTGGCATATTCCACACATCTGTACTTATTCTTGAGTGTGATTGCTTAGGAATGAATATGATTTAAACTCATTCATGTTTAGAGAGGGTGTCAAATTGAGAACCAGGAAGATCCACGTACGCTAAAAATGACCCTAAAGTAAGTTGGTTAAAAAATTAGATTCCAAACATTCTTGGTGAATTTTGAAGTCTTCTTCAGTGTACCCATATTATTATTATTATTTTTTTTTTTTATTTTTTTTTGAGACGGAGTTTTACTCTTGTCACCCAGGCTGGAGCACAATGGTGCAATCTCAGCTTACTGCAACCTCCGCCTCCCAGGTTTAGGCGATTCTTCAGCCTTGCCTGCTGAGTAGCTGGGATTATAGGCATGTGCCACCATGCCCAGCTAATTTTTTTTTTCTTTTTTTGAGGCGGAATCTCTGTCACCCAGACTGGAGCACAGTAGCGCAATCTCAGCTGACTGCAACCTCCACCTCCCAGGTTCAAGTGATTCTCCTGCCTTAGCCTCCTGAGTAGCTGGGACTACAGACTCCCAACACCACACCCAGCTAATTTTTGTATTTTTAGTAGAGACGGGGTTTCACCATGTTGGCTAGACTGGTCTTGGACTCCTGATCTCAGGTGATCCGCCTGCCTTGGCCTCCCAAAGTGCTGGGATTACAGGCGTGAGCCACCACGCCCAGCCTAATTTTGTATTTTTAGTAGAGATGGGGTTTCACCATGTTAGCCAGGCTGGTCTCGAACTCCTGACCCCAGATAATCCACCCACCTCAGCCTCCCAAAGTGCTGGGATTACAGGCAGGAGCCACTGTGCCCAGCTACTATATCCACATTAAAAGGAGATGACAGAAGCCAAAATAAAAGAATTATGGGCTGACAGGACAACTAGATTAAAATAAGCCTCAGTTCCATTAAAAAGGGCTAACTTGAAGATAAATTTTGACTCCAGCTCTTTAGAGGATCTATAGTGACCTTGGTGGACAGTGGGAAAAAAATCACAACATGAAATTCCTTGAATAAAAATGTACTGACTTAAAAAAACAAAAAAAAGCAAAGCACAACTATCATAGACAGAAGCACCAGGCTGGTTGTATCACTGTTATCCTATTGATCACTTGATTCATTTCCTGGTGTTAGAAGAGAAAAGACATTTTGTTTATTTATTTATCTATTTATTCATTTATTGAGATGGAGTCTCACTCTGTCACCAGGCTGGAGTGTAGTGGCGCGATCTCAGCTCCCTGCAACCTCCACCTCCCAGGTTCAAGCGATTTTCCTGCCTCAGCCTCCTGAGTAGCTGGGACTACAGGTGCCCACTACCATGCCCGGCTAATTTTTGTATTTTTAGTAGAGATGGGGTTTCACCATGTTGGCCAGGATGGTCTCAATCTCTTGACCTCATAATCCGCCCGCCTTGGCCTCCCAAAGTGCTGGGATTACAGGCGTGAGCCACTGTGCCCAGCCAAAAGACATTTTAAATCGAGGAGAGTGGTAGCCTGAATAATCCCTCTCAATGATGCTCAAGCCCTAATCTCTGCAACCTGTCAGTGTTACCTTATATATAACATAATTGCTTTGCAGAAGGGATTCAGTTAAGAATCTTGAGATAGGGAGATTATCCTGGATTATCCAGGTGGGCCCTAAATGTAATCATACATATCCTTATAAGAGGGAAGTAGAGAAGGATTTGACTGCAGAAGAGAAGGCAATGAGATGATGAAAGCAGAGATTGGAGTGATGCAAACTCAAGTTGAGGGACCCAACAGCCACCAGTCGCTGGAAGAGGCAAGGCATAGTTCTTTCCTGGAGTCTTTAGAAGCAACCAGCCCTGCCAATGCCTTGATTTCAGCCCCTTAAGACTTATTATACACTTCTGGCCTCCGGAACAGCAAGGGAGTATATTTCTGTTGTTTTAAGTCACTAAATTTGTGGTAATTTATTGCAACAGCTATAAGAAACTAATTCAAGGGATGTGGTTGAATCATTATTATTATTATTACTTTTTTCTCTTTTTTTGGAGACAGTCTCATTTTTGTTGCCCAGGCTGAAGTGCCGTGCACTGGTACAATCACAGCTCACTGCAAGCTCCACCTCCTGGGTTCAAGCAATTCTCATGCCTTAGTTTCTGGAGTAGCTGGAATTACAGGCATGCACCACCATGCCCAGCTAATTTTTGTATTTGTAGTAGAGATGGGGTTTCGCCATGTTGCCCAGGCTGGTCTTGAATTCCTGGCCTCACTTGATCTGCCTGCCTCAGCCTCCCAAAGTGCTGGGATTACAGGCATAAGCCTCTGCACTCAGAGTATTATTATACTTTTAGAGATAGAGTCTCAGTTTGTTGCCCACGCTGGTGTGCAGTGGCAAGATCACTGTGTGAATTATTTATTTATTTATTTATTTATTTATTTATTTATTTATTTATTTTTTGAGACAGAGTCTCGCTCTGTCACCCAGGCTGGAGTGCAGTGGCGCGATCTCGGCTCACTGCAAGCTCTGCCTCCTGGGTTCACGCCATTCTCTTGCCTCAGCCTCCCAAGTAGCTGGGACTACAGGCATGTGCCACCACACCCGGTTAATTTTTTGTATTTTTCAGTAGAGACAGGGTTTCACCATATTGGCCAGGCTGCTCTCGAACTCCTGACCTTGTGATCCACTGGCCTCAGCCTCCCAGAGTGCTGGGATCACAGGCGTGAGCCACCATGTTCAGTCACTGCGTGGATTATTGATTATAAAAAGTAATACTTGTGGTATATCCACATATGGAATATTATTCAACAATAAAAAGGAATGAGGCATATGAAATGTCCAGAATAGGCAGATCTATAGGAACAGAAAGTATATCAGTGGTTGCCTAGGGCTGGAGGGATGTAAGGGGTGGGGGAGTGATGGCTAAGTGGCACAGGGGTTATTTTGAGGGTAATCAAAATGTTCTAAAGTTGATTGTGGTGACAGTTGCACAACTCAACATTCTAAGAAGCAATGAAATGTGCATTTGTATAGTATATGAACTATATCTCAATAAAGCTGTTCAAAAATACTGAAAGCTAACATTTAGCTAATGTATACTGAACACTTGCCATTACTGTGCTGCAATTTATGTGCCTTCTCATTTAATCCTGGAATAATAATAATACTGTATACCTAGCATTAGCACTTGCTACATGACAGGAACTTTTTTTTTTTTTTTTTAAGAGGGAGTTTCACTCTTGTTGCCCAGGCTGGAGTGCAGTGGCACAATCTCGGCTTGCCACAACCTCCGCCTCCTGGGTTCAAGTGATTCTCCTGCCTCAGCCTCCAGAGTAGCTGGGATTACAGGCAGGAGCCACCACGCTGGGAAAATTTTCTATTTTTGTAGTAGAGACGGGGTTTCTTCATGTTGGTCAGGCTGGTCTTGAACTTCTGACCTCAGGTGATTCGCCGCCTGCCTTGGCTTCCCAAAGTGCTGGGATTAAAAGCTTGAGCCACTGCGCCCAGCCAGGAACTTGTTTTTTTGTTTTGTTTTTTTTAGAGAAAGGGTCAGCCAGGCGCGGTGGCTCAAGCCTGTAATCCCAGCACTTTTGGAGGCTGAGGCGGGCGGATCACGAGGTCAGGAGATCCAGAACATTCTGGCTAACATGGTGAAACCCCATCTCTACTAAAAAAGTACAAAAGATTAGCCGGGCGTGGTGGCGGGCGCCTGTAATCCCAGCTACTAGGGAGGCTGAGGCAGGAGAATGATGTGAACCCGGGAGGCGGAGCTTGCAGTGAGCCGAGATTGCGCCACTGCACACTCCAGCCTGGGCGACAGAGAGACTCCGTCTCAAAAAAAAAAAAAAAAAAAAAAAAAAGAGAAATGGTCTTGCTGTGTCACCCAGGCTGGAATGCAGTGGCACAATCATAGCTCACTTCGTACTTGATCCTGGGCTCAAGGGATCCTCCTGCCTCAGCCTACCAAGTACCTGGAATTACAGGCATGAGCCACTCTGCCTATTTTTTTTTTTTTTTTTTTGAGATGGAGTCTCGCTCTGTCGCCCAGGCTGGAGTGCAGTGGCAAGATCTCGGCTCACTGCAAGCTCCGCCTCCCAGGTTCACGCCATTCTCCTGCCTCAGCCTCCGGAGCAGCTGGGACTACAGGCGCCCGCCACCACGCCCGGCTAATTTTTGTGTATTTTTTTTTAGTAGAGACGGGGGTTCACCGTGTTAGCCAGGATGGTCTCGATCTCCTGACCTTGTGATTCGCCCGCCTTGGCCTCCCAAAGTGCTGGGATTACAGGCGTGAGCCACCGCGCCCGGCCTTTTTTCTCTCTCTCTCTCTCTTTTTTTTTTTTTTTTGGGACGTAGTTTCCCTCTTGTTGCCCAGGCTGGAGTACAATGGCGCGATCTTGGCTCACCGCCACCTCTGCCTCCCGGGTTGAAGCGATTCTCCTCTCTTGGCTTCCTGAGTAGCTTGGATTACGGCATGCACCACCATGCCCAGCTAATTTTATATTTTTAGTAGAGACGGGGTTTCTCCATGTTGGTCAGGCTGGTCTCGAACTTCCGACCTCAGGTGATCCGCCCGCCTCGGCCTCCCAAAGTGCTGGGATTACAGGCATGAGCCACTGCGCCCGGCCTGCCTGACTCCTTTAAAGCATTTTTTATATGCATCAACTCATTAATCTCCATATGAACCTAATACTGTAGATGCAATTATTACCCCATTCTATTTTATTTTATTTTATTTTAGACAGGGTCTTGCTCTGTCACCCTGGTGGGGCGCAGTGGTGCAATCATGGCTCACTGCAGCCTCAAGCTCCCTGGCTCAAGTGTTCCTCTCACCTCCGCCTCCCAAGTAGCTGGGACCATAGGTGGGTGCCACCACGCCTGGCTAAATTTTTTTTTTTTTTTTTAGAGAGACACAAAGTCTCACTATGTTGCCCAGGCTTATTACCCCATTTTAAGGTAAGGAAACTGGGGTCTGAGAGGTTAAGTAACTTGCCTAGGGTCACATGGCTTGTAAGAGGTAGAACCAGGATTTCAACTCAAGTTGTTGGACTCCTCAGCCCAAGATCTTATTTTGTTTGCCTGCAACTACACTTGCACCATGGGACTGGCCCCCTGGGCTGGCTGATTGGATCTGCAGAACTCTTCATTTCCTAACTCCAGTCCTTTGCATGGCTCAGCTGCACTTCCTGTACCTTCAGAAAGAGAGTTCCCTTTCTAGCTTAAAGCTGAGGAGGTTTCTGTTACTTACCTGATTCAAAAAGGGTAATTTCTGCCTACAGGGTAGCACAGGGGCTTCCTAAGAGCTCAGTGAGCAGCGAACATGTGATCCTGGCATCTGAGGACCCACAAAGACCACATGCCAGAGAAAAGATGAAGTGCTTAAGCTTCCCGGAAGGCCAACAGCTCAGCAGCCCTTGGCTGTATGTATTTCAATGTGTAAGTGTCCTGTGAAGAGTTTTTAAAATAAAAAATAACTTATATTGCTGGGTTTTTTTTTGCTTTGTTTTTTTTTTTTTTTTTTTTACTATATGCTTACTAAAGTTCATCACAGCCATAACAGGAAGAAAATTTCTTTTTATTCTTTTAAAAATAAAAGATTTTATAGGTTAATTTATAAGCAGTAGAATAGTGTGATTAAAATCCTGGGCCCTGCACTCTGGAAAACTTTGTCAGTTTCTTTTTCTTTTTTAAGACAGAGTCTCGCTCTATCGCCCAGACTGGAGTGCAGTGGCGGAATCTTGGCTCACTGCAACCTCTGCTTCCCAGGTTCAAGTGATTCTCCTGCCTCAGCCTCCTGAGTAGCTGGGATTACAGGCGTTCACCACCATGCCCGGCTAACGTTTGTATTTTTAGTAGAGACGGAGTTTCACCATGTTGGCCAGGCTGGTCTTGAACTCCTGACCTCAGGTGATCCACCTGCCTCGGCCTCCCAAAGTGCTGGGATTACAGGCGTGAGCCACCGTGGCTAGCCTGTCAGTTTCTTAAAAAATGAACCGCATAGGTGGGTACAGTGGCTTGTGCCTGTAATCCCAGCACTTTGGGAGGCTGAGGGAGGTGGATCACCTGAGGTCAGGAGTTTGAGACCAGCCTGGCCAACATGGTGAAACCCCATCTCTAGTAAAAATACAAAAATTAGCTGGGAGTGGTGGTGGGAGCCTGTAATCCCAGCTACTCAGGAGGCTGAGGCAGAAGAATCGCTTGAACCCAGGAGAAGGAGGTTGCAGTGACCCAAGATCCTGCCATTGCACTCCAGCCTGGGCGACAAAAGTAAAACTCCATCTCAAAAAAAAAAAAAAAAAAAAAAAAAGAATCACACAGCTACCATACAACCCGGCAATTGCAATCCTGAGCATTTATCCCAGAGAAATGAAGACTTACATTAAGACAAAAACCTGTAGTTGAATGTTTAAAGCAGTTTTATTGGTAGTATCCCCAAACTGGAAACAATCCAGATGTTCTTCAATAGGTGGATAGTTAAACAAACCATGGTACATCCACAGAATACCACTCAGCATGGAGTATTACCCAGAAATAAAAAGAAACGAGGCTGGGCATTGTGGCTCATGCCTGTAATCTCAACACTTTGGGAGGCTGAGGTGGGAGGATCACTTGAGCCCAGGAGCTCAAGGCCAGCCTGAGCAACACAGGGAGACTCCACTTCTACAAAAAATTACAAAAATTAGCTGGGCATGGTGGCGCACACCTGTAGTCCCAGCTACTCGGGAGGCTGAAGTGGCAGGATCACTTGAGGCAGAGAGGTCGGTGATGCCAGTGAGCTCTGATTGTGCTACTGCACTCTAGCCTGGGTGACAAAGCCAGACCCTGTCTCAAAAAAAAAAAAAAAAAAAAAAAAGAGAACAAATATGAATACTTGGAACAATCTGGATGAATTTCCAGAGAATCATGATGAGTGAAAAAAAGCCAGTCTCAAAAGATTAAACACTGTATGATTTATTTATATAAAATTCTTGAAATGACAAAATTATAAAAATGGAGACAGAATTACCAGTGTAAAGGAGGAGGTAGAGGCAGGAGGAAGTGGGGTTGGCTATTGAAAGGTCAATATGAGGAATCCTGGTAGTGTTGGAAATACTCTGTGTCTTGACTGTATCAATGTAAATATCTTGGTTGTGATACTGTGTTGTATTTTTTCAAGAAGTTACCATCGGGGGAAACTAGGTGAAGAGTACATAGGATCTCTTTGTTCCCTCCCTCCCTCCCTCCCTTCCTTCCTTTTTTGAAACAGGGTCTTATTCTGTCACCCAAGCTGGAGTGCAGTGGCACAATCATGGCTCACTGCAGCCCCGGCCTCCTGGGCTCAAGCTATCCTCCCACCTCACCCTCCCAAGTAGCTAAGAACACAGGCGCGTGCCACCACTCCTGGCTCATTTTAAAACATTTTTTGTAGAGATGGAGTCTCCCTATGCTGCCCAGGCTGGTCTATGACTCCTGGGCTCAAATGAGCCCACCTCAGCCTCCCAAAGTGCTGGGATTACAGGTGTGAGCCACCTTGCCTGGCCTATATTATTTCTTATAGCAGCATGTGAAGCTATAATTATCTCAAAATTAAAAGTTTAATTAGAAAAAAATCCTCCCCGTCTGGGAGGGAGGTGGGGGGGTCAGCCCCCCGCCCGGCCAGCCGCCCCGTCCGGGAGGGAGATGGGGTGGGTCAGCGCCCCCTCCCGGCCAGCCGCCCCGTCTGGGAGGGAGATGGGGGGGTCAGCCCCCCGCCCGGCCAGCCACCCGGTCCGGGAGCTGAGGGGCGCCTCTGCCCGGCCGCCCCTACTGGGAAGTGAGGAGCCCCTCTGCCCGGCCACCACCCCATCTGGGAGGTGTACCCAACAGCTCATTGAGAATGGGCCATGATGACGATGGCGGTTTTCTGGAGTAGAAAGGGGGGCAAGGTGGGGAAAAGATTGAGAAATCGGATGGTTGCCGTGTCTGTGTAGAAAGAAGTAGACATGGGAGACTTTTCATTTTGTTCTGTACTAAGAAAAATTCTTCTGCCTTGGGATCCTGTTGATCTATGACCTTACCCCCAACCCTGTGCTCTCTGAAACATGTGCTGTGTCCACTCAGGGTTAAATGGATTAAGGGCGGTGCAAGACGTGCTTTGTTAAACAGATGCTTGAAGGCAGCATGCTCGTTAGGAGTCATCACCACTCCCTAATCTCAAGTACCCAGGGACACAAACACTCTGCCTAGGAAAACCAGAGACCTTTGTTCACTTGTTTGTCTGCTGACCTTCCCTCCACTAGTGTCCTATGACCCTGCCAAATCCCCCTCTGTGAGAAACACCCAAGAATGATCAATAAAAATAAAATAAAATTAAAAAAAAAAAAAGAAAAAAATCCTAGACCCTATGCTTAAAACATGCTGTGTGTCCTGGAGTAAGTTGCTTTTCCTCCCTGTCCTTTAGTTTTTACTTGTCTTATAGATTTGTTGTGAGAAATAAGAAATGTGATATTATGTATATAAAATGCTTAGTACATTGTATATTAGCGTTAGTTACTGATACACTGTAAGGACCTAATAAATATTAGTATGATTACAGAAAAATTACAAAATATAGATAATCAAAATGAAGAAAATATTTTAAACAACCATAATTCTACCACTTTTAACACCTGTATCAATTTATATGTTTTTAGCTGCAAGTAAAAACAAAATCAACAACAATGAAGTACCACTTCAAATGCATTAGGATGGCTTTAACAATTAAAAAAATAATAATAATAACTGCTGGTGGGAAGGCCAAATGGCTCAGCCTCTGTGGAAAACATTTGAGCAGTTTCTCAAGAAGTTAAACATAGACGGCCAGACACAGTGGCTCACACCTGTGATCCCAGCACTTTAGGAGGCTGAGGCGGGCAGATCACTTGAGGTCAGGAGTTTGACCTCATGGAAGCTGGGCTCTACTAAAAAAAATACCAAAAATTAGCTGGGTGTGGTGGTGTGTGCCTATCGTCCCAGCTACTCGGGAGGCTGAGGCATGAGAATTGCTTGAACCCGGGAGGCAGAAGTTTCAGTGAGCCAAGATGGCCCCACTGTACTCCAGCCTGGGCGAGAGAGACTCCGTCTCAAAAAAAAAAAAAAAAAAAAGTTAAACATAGAATTACCATATAACCCTGCAATTCCATTCCTAGGCATACACCTGAAATAATTGGAAAAACGTACTCCAACAATTATTTGTACACACTTTTTCATAGCAGCACTAGTCAAAATAGCCAAAGTGTCCATCAATGGATGGCTCATACACAAATTGTAGCAAATACATACAAAAGAATATTGTTTAGACATAAAAAAGAATGAAGTGCTGATACCTGCTATGATCTAAATAAGCCTCAAAAAATTTTATGCTAAATGAAGGAAGACAGGCACAAGAGATCATACACTGCGTAATTCTATTTATATGAGGCATTCAGAATAGATAAATCAGGCCGGCGTGGTGGCTTACACCTGTAATCTCAGCACTTTGGGTGGCCAAGGCAAGCAGATCACTTGAGGCCAGGAGTTCAAGACCAGCTTGGCCAACATGGTGAAGCCCCATCTTTACTAAAAATACACAAATTAGCTGGGTGTGGTGGCACATGCCTGTAATCCCAGCTACTCTGGAGGCTCAGGCACGAGAATCCCATGAACCTGGGAGGCTGAGGTTGCAGTGAGCTAAGATCGCACCACTGCACTCCAGCCTGGGCAACAGAGTGAGACTCGGTCTCGAAAAAAAAAAAAAAAAAAGAGAAATCTACAGGGACAAAATGCAAATTGGTGGAATAATGAAAATGTTTTGGAACTAGATAGAGGTGGTGATTGCACAGCATTGTGACTGTACTAAAGACCCCTGAATTGTTTACTTTAAAATGGTTAATTTATTTTTTAAGACAGAATCTCGCTCTGCTGCCCAGGCTGGAGTGCAGTGGTGAGATCTTAGTTCACTGCAGCTTCAAACTCCTGGGCTTAAGGGATCCTCCTGCCTCAGCCTCCCAAGTAGCTGGAACTACAGGTGCATGACACCATGCCTGGCTTTTTTTTTTTTTTTTGCAACGGATCTTGTTTTGCTCTTCAGGTTGGTCTCCTGGCTTCAAGTGATCCTCCCTCCTCGACCTTCTAAAGTGTTGGGATGACAGGCATGAGCCACTGCACATGGCCAAAATGGTTAATTTTAATTAGTTGGGCTTGGTGATGTGTGCCTGTATTTCTAACTACTAAGGAGGCTGGGATCGGAGGACTGCTTGAGCCCAGGAGTTTGAGGCTGCAATGAGCTATGATTGTGCCATGGCACTCCAGCCTGGGCAACGGAGTGAGACCCTATCATACCCCTCCCCCAAAAGTTAACTTTATGGTTATGTGGATTTTACCTCAATAAATTACTAGAAATAAAATATGTCAGAATTATTTAAGAAAAATTTATTACGTCTTATATTAAGAAGCCCCAAAATAGAGAAGCTCTAGAATTGGTTCTTTCAGTAGCTCCAAGATTTTATCAAGGACCTGAATTCTCTGTTTGTTTTTCCATTCTTGTCACGTTGCCATTTTTCGTTCTTCCGTGGTTAAAAGATTGTTTTCATAGTTCCAAGAACTGCCTGAGGACATGACATCCAGCTCCACTAGATTGTAATGGAACAAAGAAGGGCTACCGATTCCTGGAAATACCTTCCTCTCTTTTTAAAATAATATCTTTATTGAGATACAATTCACATACCATATAATTCACCCATCAAATATACATCCCAAACTCATCTAGTTGTATATGTTAAATAAGTGCAGCTTTTTATGTATCAAGAAAAAAAAAAGTTAATGGTTTGTAGTATGTTCACAGAATTGTGCAACAATCACCACACTTAGTTTTAGAACATTTTTATCATCCGCCACAGAAATTTAGCACCTATTATCTGTCATTCTCTAGTTTTCCGCAGCTCTCCTCCCCTCCACCCCAGGCAACAGGTAATCTACTTTTTGGTGGTTTATGCCTATAATCCCAGCACTTTGGGAGGCTGAGACAAGAGGCTTGAGCCTTTTGGCTTGCTTTGGGAGGCTTGAGCCCAGGAGTTTGACACCAGCCTGGGAAACACAGCAAAACCCTGTCTCTACAAAACATACTAAAAAAAAGAAAAAAAAAATTAGCCAGGCATGGTGTCCCAGGTACCCAGGAGGCTGAGGCAGGAGGATCACTTGAGCCTGGGAGTTTGAAGCTGCAGTGTTATGCTATGATGAGCACACTTCAGGTGGGTGACAGAATGAGATTCTCTCTAAAATATAAAACAAAACACATAAACCCTCCTATTTTCTGTCTCTATAAATTTGCTTATTCTGGTCATTTCATATAAATGGAATCATAAAGTATGTGGTATTTTGTGCTGACTTCTTTTTACTTAGCATAATGTTTTCAAGGTTCATTCATGTTGCAAAATGTATCAGTAGCTCATTTCTTTATATTACTGAATAATCTTCCATTATATAGACATACTATATATTTTTTACCCATTCATGGTTGGTGGATATTTGGGTTGTTTCCACTTTTGGCCTTTTTTTTTTTTGGAGACGGAGTCTCGCTCTATTGCCCCGACTGGAGTGCAATGACACAGTCGCGGCTCACCGCAACCTCCTTCTCCTGGGTTCAAGTGATTCTCCTGCCTCAGCCTCCCGAGTAGCTGGGATTGCAGATGCCGGCCACCATGGCCGGCTAATTTTTTGTATTTTTAGTAGAGACAGGGTTTCACCATGTTGGCCAGGCTGGTCTCAAACTCCTGACCTCAGGTGATCCACCCGCCTTGGCCTCCCAAAGTGCTGGGACTATAGGCCCAGCATTGTTTTTGTTGTTGTTGTTGTTTTGTTTTTTTGGTTGTTTTTTTGTTTGTTTGTTTGTTTTGATACAGAGTTTCACTTTGTTAACTAGGCTGGAGTGCAGTGTTGGGATCTCGGCTACTGCAACCTCCGTGATTCAACTTCCCGGGTTCAAACGATCCTCCCTCCTCAGCCTCCCGAGTAGCTGGGACTACAAGCGTGTGCCACCGCCCGGCTAATTTTTAGTAGAGAAGAGGTCACCATGTTGGCCAGGCTAGTCTGGAGCTCCTAACCTCAGATGATCTGCCTGCCTCGGCCTCCCAAAGTGCTGGGATTACAGGCGTGAGCCACCGTGCCCTGCCTCTCTTTGTTGTTGGTTTTTTTGAGACAGAGTCTCACACTGTCACACTGGCTGAAGAGCAACGGCGCAATCTTGGCTCATTGCAAACTCCACCTCCCAGGTTCACGGGATTCTCCTGCCTCAGCCTCCTGAGTAGCTGTGATTAAAGGCGCCCACCACCACACCCAGCTAATTTTTTTGTATTTTTAGTGGAGACGGGGTTTCACTATGTTGACCAGACTGGTCTTGAACTTGTGACTTTGTGATCCGCCCACCGCGGCCTCCCAAAGTGCTGGGATTACAGGCGTGAGCCACCGCCGCCCGGCGTCTTTGTTGTTTTTTAAACCAGGAAACTCTTCCCTCAGGCTTCCCAGCGGACTCCCTTTCCCATCTCATTGGCCAAAACTCCCTCACGTGAATGCCCCTAGCCCAATCACTGGCATTACCATAATTGACTTAGAATTAAGCCTCCAGCTAACCTCTGGCTGTGGTCACCTTTTCTGAAAGGTGAATACCTAAACAAACTTGAGGGTTAATGAACAAAGAAGAAAGGAGAAAGAGGTAATGATACTCTGTTTCAATGTCTTTTGGGTATTTTTCTTACAGACATATAAAAATATAAATATATATATATTATATTTAGAGACATGGTCTTGTTATGTTGACCAGGCGGGACTCGAACATCTGGACCCAAGTGATCCTCCCATCTCAGCCTCCTGAGTAGCTGGGGCTACAGGTCTGTGCCACCATCCTGGTTCTACATATAAATCCATTTTTATTTTTTATGTATTTATTTTTGTTTTTTCTTATTTATTTTCTTTATTATCAACCCTATTAACTGAATATGTATATTTTTAAACAAACAAAAGAAATCATACCGGGCCAGCCCAGGCAGATGACTTGAGCCAGAAGTTTGAGCCTGGGCAACATGGCAAAACCCCATCTCTACATAAAAATACAAAAAATTAGCTGAGTGTGGTGGTGCCTGCCGGCTACTCAGGAGCTGAGGTGGGAAGATCACCTAAGCCCGTGAGGTCGAGGCTGCAGTGAGCTGTGATGGTGCCACTACACTCCAGCCTGGGTGACAAAGTGAGACTCTATCTCAAAAAAGAAAAAGAAAAAAGAAATTGTATAGTCCATACTGTTTTGTAACTTGGTTTATCACTAAACAATATGCTAGATCTATCTTTCCATGCTCATACTATTCACTGATAACATGATTTTATTGTATTTTTTTTGAGACAGAGTCTCGCTCTCTTGCCTAGGCTGGAGTGCAGTGGCACAATCACAGATCACTGCTGCGTGGACCTCCCAGGCCCAAACAATCCTTCTGCTTTAGCCTCAGCCTCCTCAATAGCTGGAACAACATGTGTACAACACCATGTCGAGTTAATTTTCTTGTCTTTGTAGAGATGGAGTGTTGTCCATGCTGGTCTTTGTAGAGATGGAGTGTTGTCCATGCTGGTCTCAAACTCTTGGGCTCAAGCAATCCTCCTACCTCAGCTTCCCAAGTAGCTGGGACTACAGGTGTGAGCCACCAGACCCGGCTAATTTTTGTATTTTTAGTAGAGACGGGGTTTCACCATGTTGGCCAGGCTGGTCTCGAACTCCTGAGCTCAAATGATCCACCCGCCTCGGCCTCCCAAAGTGCTGGGATTACAGGCATGAGCCACCGCACCCGGCCTGCCCTCTCTTCTACTTTCACTTCCAATTCTTTCTGCCCTCTAGGGAGCTTGTTTCAGTAATTATCACATCTTTTTCCTTCTCACTGGCTATTTTCCCCTCTCCCTTTCATGTCTTTCTAGAACCTATGTAGAATTCCTTAGGATGAGATTTGAGACTCTTTGTATCAGTCAGCATTCTTCCAGGTGCAAGTGACAAAAAACCCAACCAAACCTGTCTTACTCATAAAAGAGAATGTTTTGCTTATGGAATTGAATAGTATAGGTGAAGATTTCAGGCATAGCTGGATCTAGAGACTCAAATATTATTTTTATTTTATTATTTTTTGAGATGAAGTTTTGTTATTGTTGCCTAGGCTAGAGTGCAGTGGCATGATCTTGGCTCACTGCAACCTCTGCCTCCTGGGTTCAAGCAATTCTCCTGCCTCAGCCTCCAGAGTAGCTGGGATTACAGGCACACGCCACCATGCCCAGCTAATTTTTGTGTTTTTAGTAGAGATGGAGTTTTGCCATGTTGACCAGGCTGGCCTTGAGCTCCTGACGTCAGGTGATCTGCCCACCTCGGCCTCCCAAAGTGCTGGGATTACAGGCGTGAGCCACCATGCCCAGCAAGACTCAAATATTATTATAAAGAATCGGGCCTGTAATCCCAGCCCATTTTCACCAAATAATCTTGGCCCAATTTATCAACTTTCCCTGCCAGATCTGTGACCAACCTGACATGTACACATCCTATGGCCCAACACAATGGTCACACTTCTTGGAACTTCAGTCTCTGACTGTGCTTTCAATCTGACTCACCTTCAAAGACCAGCTGAGCCACCACTTCCTCTGTGAAGCCTTCCTGATTGCCCCCACCTAGAGTTGACCTCAGTCATACCTTAACCACACCTGAATGCTCTTTATTTATTATTATTATTATTATTATTTTTGAGACGGAGACTCTCTGTGTTGCCAGGCTGGAGTGCAGTGGGGCAATCTCAGCTCACTGCAACCTCCGCCTCCTGGGTTCAAGCAATTCTCCTGCCTCAGCCTCCCAAGTAGCTGGGACTACAGGTGTGCGCCACCACGCCCAGCTAATTTTTGTATTTTTAGTGGAGACGGGGGTTTCACCATGTTGGCCAGGATGGTCTTGATCTCTTGACCTGGTGATTCACCCACCTCGGGCTCCCAAAGTGCTGGGATTACAGGCGTGAGCCACTGCGCCTGGCCGCTGAATGCTCTTTATTAGCACCTCTCATTGTCTCTTTGCTGGAAATTAGACTTTTACCTGCCTTTATCTCCTCTATGAGACCCCAAGCTTGTTGAAGTCAGGGACTCCATCTTACTCATCTTTCCATCTCCCTAAAAGCCTGTCACAGTGATCCTCTGCTACTTAATTAGTCCTATGACATTGGACAAAGTCCTTCACCTCTTTGAGCCTTGGTTTATTCTTTTGTAAAATAGGAACGGTAATAGCTCTTACCATAAATATCTTTTTGTGAGGACTGAGACATACGTACACACATAATTTATTGCATGTATACCATGTGTTTCAGAGAGACGATGTTTCTTGCAAAGGACACACACCTAGTGCTGGCAGGGCTGGGATTCAAATGTCCTCTACATAGAGACTGTCCTCCTAACCTCTATTCCAAAGGGCCTCCCACGTAGGAGAGGAAGAGGCTGGCACAGTAGGCGCACAACGAATGTTGCTAAATGCTTGACTCTGTTGAATCAATTCTGCTTTGACTGCACTTTCCTCTGGACTATGCTTTGCCCTTCTCCAGTTCATCCTGGCTGTGTCATCAGACCACGTGACACACACTCCCCTCGGGGGCCCTACTTAATTCCTGCTGACCTGGAATGTCTTCCAAACACTCCGGTAAACTGGGAGGAGTCTGTGGGCTGTAAATCCTGGATCTTGGGTAGCCCAAAGGTCTCTGTTTGCGCTGACCCAGACAACAGCTGGAACTCCAGCCAGGGGAGATGCTGCCTGGCGGGGGAGGAGGCATGGAACGTGCGAGCCTTCCCATCCTCCCCCACACAGAGGAGTCCAAGGTCCAAGGCTACAGGTCTGCTGTCTTGAACATATTGCTCACTTTTTGGTTTCCGTGGTATTTATGTGATAAAACCAGTTGTTCTTTGTTGTGAGCCTCCTCACGTCATAACAGCCTTGTGGTAGATATTTGGGAAAAGGACCATGATGATTTGGATCCATCAAACTCAGATTGCTCCTCCTGAAAACACGTGTTTTCCCCAAAGTCTATTTGTTTTCCATTTACTAAGCAGTTGATATGTGCCAGGTGTTGTATTGAACACATTACATGCATTATATAATTCAGAATTTCTCAAGCTCAGGGCCATTGACTTTTTGGACTGGATAACTCTGTGTTCAAAGGGACCACCCTATGCATTGGAGGATGTTTAGCAGCATCCCTGGCCTCTACTCACTGAGATGCCAGAGGCATCCTGTAACAGCCAAAAATGTCTCCAAACTTTGCCAAATATCCTGTGAGGACAAAATCATCCCTAAGTAAGAACCACTGATTCAACTGAATAGACATAAGGATCTTATGAACTACTATCCCTTTTCCCAGAAGAGTAAACTGAGACTAACAGAGGTGAAGTGACTCACCTAAAGTCATACAACAAATGGTAGAGCTGGAATTTGAACTCTGGCTCCAGTGCATAGGGTTTTCATCACTAGACCAATGTCAACAAGACTGTCAAAAGACTGACAATACCAAGTGTTGCCAAAGATGCAGAGCAACTGGAACTGGAGCTGGGTGCAGCGGCTCATCTCTGTAGCCCCAGCATTTTGGGAGGTCAAGGCAGGAGGATCACTGGAGCCCAAGAGGTCTAGACCAGTCTGGGCAACATAGGGAGACCCTCATCTCTACAAAAAATAAAAAATAAAAATAGCTGGGTATGTCCATATAAATAGCAGGTTTACTCATAATAGCCAAAATTGGAAACAACTCAAATGTCTATCAACTCATGAATGAATAAATGAATTGTAATATATCCATACAATAGTACTGTGCTCAGCAACAAAAAGGAATGAACTATGGATACACACAACAACATGAATTAGCTTCAAAAGCTTTATGGTAAGGAAGAAGACAAACACAAAAGATTACACAATGAGGCCAGGTGTGGTGGCTCAGGCCTGTAATCCCAGCACTTTGGGAGGCCAAGGTGGGCGGATCACTTGAGCTAGGGAGGTTGAGGCTGCAGTGAGCCATGATCGTGCCACTGCACTCCAGCTTGGGCGGTGGAGTGAGACCCTGTCTCAAAAATAAGAATAATAACAAATATTTGTTAATAGAAAATATTGCCATTTATATGTCATCATTTCTCAAGAAGTGATCACGTTATCTATGTACTTATTGTAAGTTTTTTAGGCATAATTTTTTTTTTTTTTGAGACAGAGTTTTGCTCTTGTTGCCCAGGCTGGAGGGCAATGGCACAATCTCAGCTCACCGCAACTTCTGCCTTCTGGGTTTAAGTTATTCTCCTGCCTCAGCCTCCTGAGTGGCTGGGATTACAGGCATGTGCCGCCACGCCCGGCTAATTTTGTATTTTTAGTAGAGATAGAGTTTCTCCATGTTGGTCAGGCTGGTCTCGAACTCCCAACCTCAGGTGATCCACCCACCTTGGCCTCCCAAAGTGTGGTATAATTTTTTTTTTTTTTTTGAGATGGAGTTTTGCTGTTGTTGCCCAGGCTGGAGTGCAATGACACGATCTTGGCTCACCACAACCTCCGCCTCCTGGGTTCAAGCGATTTCTCCTGGCTCAGCCTCCCAAGTAGCTGGGATTATAGGCATGTGCCACCATACCCGGCTAATTTTATATTTTTAGTAGAGACAGGGTTTCTCCATGTTGGTCAGGCTAGTCTCAAATTCCGACTGTGATCCACCCGCCTTGGCCTCCCAAAGTGCGGTATAATTTTTTTGAAATGGAATCCTGCAACATTGCCCAGGCTTTTCTGGAACTCCTGGGCTCAGCTTCAGTTTTCCCACCTCAGCTTCCTGAGTAGTTGGGATTGCAGATGTAAACCACCACACCCGATGTGTAGGTATAATTTTTATTAATGGTCAAACTCTCTTCAGTAAATGTGTAAATTATGATTATTATAGTTCTTTTCTTCAATAGGTTACTGTCAATTTATCTAATGACCTCTGCATTCATTAGCAAACACTCTACAATGACAATATTGTCTTAAGACTAGTGAATTAATACATTTTGTTGCATTATGTTTGTGTTCTAAACTTAAAACCTAATTTTTGAATGCAAAACTTTGTCATCTGCTAAAGAATTAAATGGATTAAGAATAACAACAAAAACAAAAACAAAACTAATTTGTAATAACAGAAAGCTGATAGTGGGTGCCTGGGGCCGGAAAGCAGGATGGGATATTCACTGCAAAGGAGCACAAGGAAATTAGATTTGGATGGTAGTTGCATAGGCATGTGCTTTTGTCAAAACTCATGGAAATGTCTGCATTTAAAATGAGTGCGTTTTGGCCGGGCACGGTGGCTCGCGCCTTTTATCCCAGCACTTTGGGAAGCTGAGGCGGGCGGATTGCCTGAGCTCAGGAGTTTGAAACCAGCCTGGGCAACATGGTATAACCCCGTCTCTACTAACAATACAAAAAAGTAGCCGGACGTGGTGGCGGTCGCCTGTAATTCCAGCTACTAGGGAGGCTGAGGCAGGAGAATCGCTTGAACTCGGGAGGCAGAGGTTGCAGTGAGCCAAGATCATGATGCCACTGCCCTCCAGCCTGGGTGACAGAGTGAGACTATCTCAAAAAAAAAAAAAAAAGTGTGCATTTTATTATATGCAGATTCTACTGTATAAATTTGGTTTGAAAGGAAAAAATAAATTGCAGCAGGGAAATGCAGATTGGAGGAAGATATCAATGTGAAACAGGAAAAGAGGCTTAGAGGGTTCTTCTTTGGTTGGTCAGTGACTTTGGCTCTGAGCTTTGTTTCCCCAAATTCTTACCCAGGAGCACTGGAGGCCCAGCTGAAATGCCACCACTTCTAGGAAACTTCCCTGGCTTCCCCAGCCCACAGTGTCTTCTGGGAAGAATGTTCATTCTGCATATTAATATTTAAAAATTCCTTCATCGGCAGGGTGCAGTGGCTCACGCCTGTAATCTCAGCACTTTGGGAGGCCAAGGCGGGTGGATCACTTGAGATCAGGAGTTCAAGACCGGTCTGGCCAACATGGGGAAACCCCATCTCTACTAAAAATATAAAATTAGTGGAGCATAGTGGCGCACACCTGCAATCCCAGCTACTTGGGAGGCTGAAGCTTGAGAATTGCTTGAACCCTGGAGGCGGAGGCTGCAGTGAGAGATCGTGCCACTGCACTCCAGCCTTGGAGACAGAATGAGACCCTGTCTCAAAAACAAACAAACCTCCTCCATAAGTGAGTGCATTTCAGTTTATTAAATGCTTTCAGCCTATTATTTCAGCTGATTCTTTAAAAAAAATTTATTATTATTTTTTAATTTACCACAACAACATGTCAGTCAACTCAGCCGATTCTTAACCACTGATCAGGTCAAAGATTCTCCCCATTTTAGAGATGGGGAAACTAACATTTTCCTTCAGGGAAAGAAGTGACTTGTTTACATCTTGAAGCCACAAATTAAGACAGTGCCTGGACTAGTACCTGGGCCTGCAGTGCTCCTTCCCTTGGAAGGCAGTGGAAGGGTGGGTGGAAAGAGCACTTTCTGGAGAGTCTAGAACTCCTGCTCATTTGCTTGGGACATGTCTGGGCAATGTTAATATTGCTAGACCTCAGCTTTCATAGCTAAAAATTGGTAAAATCCTCACTTTGCCTATGTCTCAGGATTGTGGTTAGGATTGCCTAGAACATTCTTGGCTCATAAATAAGTGATTAAAAAATATATATATATATATAGGCCGGGCGCAGTGGCTCACGCCTGTAATCCCAGCACTTTGGGAGGCCAAGATGGGCGGATCACAAGGTCAGGAGATTGAGACCATCCTGGCTAACAAGGTGAAACCCTGTCTCTACTAAAAATACAAAAAATTAGCCAGGCGTGGTGGCGGGCGCCTGTAGACCCAGCTACTAGGGAGGCTGAGGCAGGAGAATGGCATGAACCCGGGAGGTGGAGCTTGCAGTGAGCTGAGATAGTGCTACTGCACTCCAGCCTGGGCGACAGAGCAAGACTCCATCTCAATATATATATATATATATTTATATATGTATGTGTATATTTAGATATTGGGACATGGTCTCACTCCATCACTCAGGCTGGAGTGCAGTGGTGCAATCACAGCTCACTGCAGCCTCGACCTCCCAGGCTCAAGCGATCCTCCCACCTCAGCCCCCCAAGTAGCTGGGACTACAGGTGCGTGCCTCCACCTCCAGCTAATTTTTCTATTTTTTGTAGAGTCTGGGTCTCATTCAAGACCAGGGGCTGGTCTTGAACCCCTGGGCTCAAGCAATCCTCCCACCTCAGCCTACCAAAGTGCTGGGATTACCAGTGTGAGCCACTCCACTCTGCCGCCAAAATATTTAATGACTCCTTGAACCTAAAATAAACGTTGGAAAGAAAAAAAACAACAAACATTTATTGAGCACTTATGCTAGCATATGGTAGACATTGGGATACAACGGTGAACATGGAGACAGGCAGGAAACAATAAAGATTATGAAACGTGTTGAAGAGAAAAGAAATGGGAAGGGGCAGGGTGAGGTTGAGAAACAGGGGTCAGGTCCGAACTCTCTGATGAGACGATGCTAAAGGTGAAAACTGCAGGTTTAGAAAGAGCTTGTCTGGAGAAGAGCATTCCAGGTTGTGGGAATTCTATACTATCTTTTATCACACAACTCCCATTTCATAGATGAGGAACCTGTAGCTTTGAATCTAAGAAAATGGCACTGACTCTGTCTTCTGCTGAAAAGAAGAACTTAACTAAACAGGCACTTTATAATCATTTTCTCTTTCTCTTTTTAAAGCCTGGCCTATGGAATCCAACATTTTCTCATTTGATTCTGACAATTTTTTTTTTTTAAGGCAGAGTCTCACTCTGTCTCCCAGGGCGGAGTGCAATGGTGCCATCTCAGCTCACTGCAACCTCCACCTCCCAAGTTCAAGCTATTCTCCCACCTCAGACTCCCAAGTAGCTGGGACTACAGGCGCCTGCCACCAAGTCCAGCTAATTTTTGTATTTTTAATAGAGATGGGGGTTTCACCATGTTGGCCAGGCTGGTCTCAAACTCCTGACCTCAAGTGATCCACCTGCCTTAGCCTGCCAAAGTGCTGGGATTACAGGCATGAGCCACCGCGCCCAGCAATAATTTTTTTTATGTAGATGGTAATGTTCCCATTTTATAGAAGAAGAAATTAAAGGAAGTTACCAAGAGCCATACGGGTACTTGATTTTGTTTATTTAAATTCTGCCTCATTCCAGATGGCTTTGCACTCAGATTGGAGCCTCATTTGTCTGGTTCCAAAGTCCAAGCTCTTTCCCCGACACTAGACTGGTGCTGAGTATCTGAGAGCTGGCCATTTAACAGACAACCAGGCAGGGAGAGACAGCCAGAGCAGAGGCCATGTCCACAGCGTCAGGAGGCTATTGTTTCTTAAGCACTGCCACCCGGGCCCAGAACTAGCCCAGGTATCCTGGTGGATACAAGCATGTATTCCACACCTATTTCTTCAACCCCTGCTACATGTCAGGCCCTGTGCTAGGCTCTGGAGATAAATGCAGTAGAGAACATACCAGACAAAAATCCCTGCCTTCCTGGGACCCCCAGTTGAATGGGGAGATGACAAAGCCACACAAATGATTATAATTTTAGGAAAAAAAATGCCTCAGAAAACAGAAGCACTTTGTAAGGGTTAAAGAAGGAAGACGGATCCTCTGGGTGGTGTTTGGGATCCACTTTAAAATGGAAATAATAGGCTGAGCACGGTGGCTCACACCTGTAATCCCAGCACTTTGGGAGGCTGAGGTGGGTGGATCGCTTGAGCTCAGGAGTTCGAGACCAGCCTGGGCAACATGGTGAAACCTGGTCTCTACTAAAAATACAAAAATTAGCCGGGGGTGGTGGCGCGTGCCTGTAATCCCAGCTACTCGGGAGGCTGAGGAAGGAGAATGGCTTGAGCCTGGAAGGCAGAGGTTGCAGTGAGCCAAGATTGCGCCACTGCACTCCAGCCTGGGTGAAAGGGCAAGACTCCATCTCAAAAAAAAAAAAAAAAAAGGCCAAGTGCGATGGCTCATACCTGTAATCCCAGCACTTTGGGAGGCCGGGGTGGGTGGATCTCACAAGGTTGGGAGTTCAAGACCAGCCTGGCCAACATAGTGAAATTCCATTTCTACTAAAAATATAAAAATTAGCCGGGCCTGGTGGCAGGTGCCTGTAGCCCTAGCTACTCGAGAGGCTGAGACAGGAGAATCACTTGAACGCGGGAGGCAGAGGTTGCAGTGAGCCGAGATCGCACCACTGCACTCCAGCCTGGGCGACAGAGCGAGCGAAACTCCATCTTAAAAAGAAAAAAAAAAAGGCCAGGCCTGTAATCCCAGCAATTTGGGAGGCTGAGGCAGGCGGATTACCTTAGGTCGGGAGTTCGAGACCAGCCTGACCAACATGGAGAAACCCATCTCTACTAAAAATACAAAATTAGCTGGGTGTGGTGGCACATGCCTGTAATCCCAGCTACTTGTGAGGTTGAGGCAGAAGAATCGCTTGAACCCAGGAGGCAGAGGTGGCGGTGAGCCGAGATTGTGCCATTACACTCCAGTGTGGGCAACAAGAGCGAAACTCCGTCTCAAAAAAAAAAAAAAAAAGAAAAAGAAAAAAAATGCTGGGCATGATGGCTCATGCCTGTAATCCCAGCACTTTGGGAGGCTGAGTTGGGCAGATCACCTGAGGTCAGAAGTTTCAAGACCTGCCTGGCCAACATGGCGAAACCCCATCTCTACTGAGATACAAAAAATAGCTGGGCGTGGTGGTGGGCATCTGTAATCCTGGTTACTCGGGAAGCTGAGGCAGGAGAATTGCTTGAACCTGGGAGGTGGAGGTTGCCGAGATCACTCCACTGCACTCCAGCCTGGGCAGCAAAGCGAGACTCCATCTGGAAAAAAAAAAAAAGGAGCTAATAGTGGGCTCTACTATCTAGTGCGGCAGTGAAAATTAAATAAGATCCTGCCGGGCTGGGTGTGGTGCCTCACGCCTGTAATCCCAGCACTTTGGGAGGAGAAAGCAGGAGGATTGCTTGAGCACAGGAGTTCAAGATCAGCCTGGGCAACATAGCAAGACCGACGTCTCTGCAAAAAATAAAATAAAAAGTTAGCCAGGCACGGTGATTTGCACCTGTAATCCCAGCTACTCGGAGGCTAAGGCAGGAGGATGGCTTGAGCCCAGGAGGTCGAGGCTACAGTGAGCTGTGATGGTGCCACTGAGAGAGACCCTGTCTCAAAAAAAAACTAAAACAAAAACGAAAAACATGCCTGTGATGTACTTCATGGGATACTTGGCACAAAGAAGTTCCTAAATAAGCCTTACTACTTTCTCCACTCTTCTAAAAAATACAAACTATTTTGTAATAAACAGCAAAATTTCCTTTGAAGACTACCCATTGCCCATAGGGTAAAGTCCAAAATTCCTGATGTACCCTGTGAGGTCCTGCTAGATCTGCCCTGGGGCTTTCTTCTCAGCCTCAGCCTTTCTTATGTTCTCCCAGCTCCTTCTGTCCCTACAAGGCTGCCTTCTCCTTCCTGCTTCAAATCCTTTCCCCGTGCTGTTTCCTCTGCCAGAAGTTATCTTTGCTCCATGCTCTTTTCTCCCCTCCCATCCTTGGCCGATCCTTTCTTATCCTTCAAGTCCAGAGTAGGCTGTACTTTCTCATAGCTCCCTGTGCTCTTTCTTTCCCCAGGGCTTATCACAAGAATTTGTGTGACGAGCTGGACGTGGTGGCTCACGCCTGTAATCCCAGCACTCTGGGAGGCCAAGGCAGGCAGATCACTTGAGGTCACGATCAACCTGGCCAATATGGTGAAACCCTGCCTCTACTAAAAATACAAAAAGCTAGCCGGGCGTGGTGGCACACGCCTGTAATCCCAGCTATTCAGGAGGCTGAGGTGGGAGGATCACTTGAACCTAGGAGGCAGAAGTTGCAGTGAGAAGAGATTGTGCCACTGCCCTCAAGCCTAGGTGACAGAGTGAGACTTCATCTCAAAAAAAGAAAAAAAAGAATTTGTGTGATGTTCATTTTTCCCACTGGGGTTTATAGGCCCATGAGGACCACAGCTGTCTGTCTTATTCACTGCTGTACTGCCAGCATGAGCAGGGGCTGGGACACAATAAAGTACTTGATAATGTTGGCATGAACAAAGAAAAGAGCTTCCTGCTGGGCGCAGTGGCTCATGCCTGTAATTCCAGCACTTTGGGAGGCCGAGGTGGGTGGACCATGAGGTCAGGCATTCGAGACCAGCCTGGCCAACATGGTGAAACCCTGTCTCTACTAAAAATACAAAAATTAGCCGGGCGTGGTGGCACACGCCTGTAATCCTAGCTACTCGGGAGGCTGAGGCAGGAGAATTGCTTGAACCTGGGAGGCGGAGGTTGCAGTGAGCCGAGATCATGCCACTGCACTCCAGTCTGGGTGACAGAGCAAGACTCTGTCTCAAAAAAAAGAAAAAAAAAAAAAAGAGAAAGAAAAAGAAAAGAGGTTCCTTCTTGAAATGTGAGTTTGGAAACTCAGAAATGGGACAGAACTCAAGGCTCCCCACCACCACTCCAAATATAATCCAACTGTGAGGTCAGAGGTGATTCAAACATGGGCGGAAGGAATTTCTGCTGCCATCACCAGCTGAGACATGGTTTTTCTCAGGACCAGGCGCATTGCACAGAGGTAGACTTGAGAGAAGACGTTGAACTCAGGCAATACTTAACCTCCCCAGAGAGGGGAATTGACTTGTCCAAGGTCTCCAGCCATTGGAGAACCTATTCTGGCCATTACAGCTGTTGCCTCTAGCCTCAGGCAGGGCAAGTCAAAGCAGGAAGTTGTAGGACTGTGGCACAGGGTGGTGACAGACTATGAAGAGGATCTGAAGGTTCAGGCTTGTGAGACCTCAGGTAGGTCATTTCCCCACTCTGGTCCTTATTTTAACCATCTGTAATAAGAGAGTGTTTTAAGTACTCTTTTAAGGAGACTGAGATGGAGATTTGCCTACAGAGGGTTTACTGGGGAATCATATTACAGGACAGTGAGAAGCATAACTGGGCAGAAGTTGGGCTGCAATGCTGCTGCAATGGAGGACTCATCTGATCCTAAGGGGTACAATAAAGCTGGGATAATCCTTCAGAGTTGTTTCAAATGGAGGCTGAGGGTCCGGGCCTCTGTACTGTTCTCTCCCATCAACCAGTCATTGGAGGCAGACTGCTGGAAGGAGGCGTAACCATGAGCTAAGTGGCTCCCTTCAACTCAGGATAGTGCCCAGAGAGAGACTCAGCTGAAATTCTTCAGCAACTTGATGGAGTGGGAGATGTGGGAAAATGAGTGCCATAGTCTGGGTAGCACATGACAGCATCCACTACAGAGGAATATGAATGAGCAGTTTTTGAACTCTGTTCCATGGAGCCCTGAGATTTCAAGAAGGTGCTTCAGTGCATGGGAAATTGCTGTTCTTGGGTGTGTTGGAGCTTCTGCAAAAGTCCAACATATTTCCTTGGAAGAAAAGGCTCTCCTGCTAGGTGGTGAATGCCCTCACAGCACCTCATATTTTCCCTTTGAGGTGCCAATCAAAATTGTAATTTAAATAATTTGTCCAGGCATGCTGGTTCACGCCTGTAATCCCAGCACTTTGGGAGGCTGAAGCAGGTGGATACCTGAGGTCGGGAGTTCGAGACCAGCCTGGCCAACATAGTAAAACCCCGTCTCTACTAAAAATACAAAAATTAGCCAGGCATGGTAGCGCATGTCTGTAATCCCAGCTACTCAGGAGGCTGAAGCAGGAGAATCTCTTGAACCCGAGAGACGGAGGCTGCAGTGAGCCAAGATCACACCACTGCACTCCAGCCTGGGTGACAGAGTGAGACTCCATCTCAAAAAAATTAAAAAGATAAAATAAAAAATAATTAGTTGTGTAACGGTCTTAGGTCTGTCTCTTCCACTTGACAGTAAATCCCAAGAAAGCAGGAACCATGTCTATCTCCTTCACTGCTAAGTCTCCAGGACATGTGACACATTAGAACCATAACATCTGTTCAAAGAACTCATACCAAGGAAGCTATTAAAGATGCAGATTGCTGAGCTCTGCCTCCAACCACTGGTTCTCTAAGGAGATTCTAAGGCACAGAACAGTGTGAACTACTTCTCTAATCCACCTGCTCTAGGGCTCTGGTGAATGTTTGCAACCTGCTGGAGGAGACTCACTTGGCTTTTTTTTTTTTTTTTGGTCGGGGAGAGAAGGAGTTTCACTCTTGTTACCCAGGCTGGAGTGCAATGGCGCGATCCTGGCTCACTGCAACCTCTGCCTCGCAGGTTCAAGCGATTCTCCTCTTTCAGCCTCCTGAGTAGCTGGGATTACAGGCATGCGCCACCACATCTGGCTAATTTTTGAATTTTTGGTAGAGACAGGGTTTCACCATGTTGGTCAGGCTGGTCTCAAATTCCTGACCTCAGGTGATCCGCCTGCCTTGGCTTCCCAAAGTGTTGGGATTACAGGCGTGAGCCACCATGCCCAGCCCCGGCTCCTTTTTCTACTCACTCTCACCAGTTCTCAAATCAAGCATGGTTCCAAAAGACAAAAGAATTAGCTGGGCGCAGTGTTGGGCGCCTGTAATCCCAGCTACTCAGGAGGTAAGGCAGGAGAATCACTTGAACCTGGGAGGCGGAGGTTGCAGTGAGCCAAGATCGCACCATTGCACTCCAGCCTGCACGACAGAGTGTGACTCTGTCTCAAAACAAAAACAAAAACAAACAAGCAAACAAAAAAAAAAGAAAAAGAATTGAGCTACCGACAACCTTCTGCAAATTCCAACCTGGGTAGATGTGCACAGGTCTTGAGTTGCAGGCTACAGAAGTCTAAAATAGATTCATTAGATCCAGTCTGAAGCTGAGTTTTCAACTCCATTTGCAAATTTAACATGATTTTAAAAATATTTATTTATTTATTAGACAGAGTTTCATTCTGTCACCCAGGCTGGAGTGCAATGGCGCGATCTCTGCTCACTACAACCTCTGCCTCCCGGGCTCAAGCAATTCTCCCGCCTCAGCCTCCCGAGTAGCTGGGATTATGGGCACCCACCATGACACCTGGCTAATTTTTGTATTTTGAGTAGAGACGGGGTTTCACCATGTTGGTCAGGCTGGTTTTGAATTCCTGACCTCAAATGATCCGCCTGCCTCGGCCTCCCAAAGTGCTGGGATTATGGGTGTCAGCCATCAGGCCCAGCCTAATAAACATGATTTTTTTTTCTTTTTTTTGAGAGGAGTCTCCCTTTGTCGCCCAGGCTGGAGTGCAGTGGCGCAATCTTGGCTCACTGCAAGCTCCGCCTCCTGGGTTCACGCCATTCTCCTGCCTACAGGCTGGGACTGTAGTCCAGCCTACGTGGCATGCATTGAGTGTGACTGTTGCCAAATGTTTTCAAATTTAATCTCCCAATCTTCACAACAACCGTGTGAGGAAAGGGTCTGTTCCCATTCTATAGATGTGGAAATGGAACCTCAAATGAGAATCTGGGGAACACCAATTTAACAGACAGACCCAAATTCAAATTCCAGCTTTGACATTTAATGTCAGTCTGATCATGAGCAAGTTGCTTCAATACTCCCTCCTCAATTTCCTTATCTGTGGGATGGAATTAATACCTAAGGTTACAGGAGGGTTGTGAGGATTAAATAATACTGGGTAGCTGGGACTACAGGTGCCCGCCACCACCACGCCCGGCTAATTTTTTTTTTTTTTTTTTTGTATTTTCAGTACAGTTGGGGTTTCACCGTGTTAGCCAGGATGGTCTGGATCTCCTGACCTCGTGATCCACCCGCCTCGGCCTCCCAAAGTGCTGGGATTACAGGCGTAAGCCACCGTGCCCAGCCATTATTATTTTTTTTAAATGCATATTGAGGATTTAGGCACTTTGGAGACAAAAATAATGCAATACAGGGTTGGGCATGGTGGCTCATACCTGTAATCCCAGCACTTTGGGAGGCTGAGGCGGGCAGATCGCTTGAGCCCAGGAGTTCAAGACCACCCTCGGTAACATGGCAAAGGAGTTCAAGACCACCCTTGGCAACATGGGGAGGCTGAGGCAGGAGAATCACTTGAACCTGGGGAGGCTGCTGTGAACCGAGATCACACCAATGCACTCCAGCTCCATCTCAAAAAAAAAAAAGCAATACAAAGAACTCTGGAATCGGAATGAGAAGGATTCAAATTCTACCTCAGTCGCATGAGCTTGGGCAAATTTCTGAATCCTGAACAGCTCACGAATGCTAGGTGCCAGGTACCTGAACTGTGCTAGGTCATTATTTAATCCTCACAACCCTCTTGTAACCTTAGGTATTAATTCCATCCCATAGATAAGGAAATTGAGGAGGGAGTATTGAAGCAACTTGCTCATGATCAGACAGACATTAAATGTCAAAGCTGGAATTTGAATTTGGGTCTGTCTGTTAAATTGGTGTTCCCCAGATTCTCATTTGAGGTTCCATTTCCACATCTATAGAATGGGAACAGACCCTTTCCTCACACGGTTGTTGTGAAGATTGGGAGATTAAATTTGAAAACATTTGGCAACAGTCACACTCAATGCATGCCACATAGGCTGGGCGCAGTGGCTCATGCCTGTAATCCCAGCACTTTGGGAGGCTGAGGCAGGTGGATCACTTGAGCTCAGGAGTTCCAGACCAGCTTGGCCAACATGGTGAAACCCTGTCTCTACTAAAAATACCAAAATTGGCCGGGCGTGGTGGTATGTGCCTGTAATCCCAGCTACTAGGAAGGCTGAGGTGGGAGAATTGCTAGAACCTGGGAGGTGGAGGTTGCAGTTGAGCCGAGATTGTGGCACTGCACTCCAGCCTGGGTGACAGAGCGAGACTCCATCTCAAACACCCAATGCATGCCAACTGGAAAAGAAATGGAAAACTTTTATCCCCATTTCTATGGCTGAGGAAACTTGAGGCACAGGGAAATTAATCAATCTCCCCAGCGATACAGTGAGTGGCTCAATCAGAACCAGAATCCAGGTTTTGTACTCCAAGTGTGATTCACTTTCTCCCACACCCTCTCAAATGACTCTAGAGGAAGGGGAAGTGTATAGGAATCCTGCGAAAATGAAGATACCTCAAGGGGAAGGGGAACACAAAGTCCACTAGGGGAGGCTGCCTGGAAGAGACCTAGTGTTCTGACAGCGGTATTTAGAGGAAGTAGGAAGCCCACGGGAGTGGTCTTAGCTCTTATATGATGTGGTTTTCCTGGTAAGCTAACTAGTTCCTGGTACCCAGAGAAGTTAAGAAGCTTGACCAACGTCACACAGCCATAAACGGCACTGGCACAGCTTGGGGGTTGCACCTAACTCTTTGTTCCTGGCATTGTCTCCTTGGTGCTGGAGGGGGTAGGATGAGAAGCAGGTAATCATAATGTGGTGGGGTTGGGGACACAAGGAGGTCCTTCCAGATTCAAACAGCCTCTTTGTCACAGGGGAAGTCCAGTAGTGGGCAAAACAGCAAGGTAAAATGTCAAGGCCCCAGGGTCAAGCAGAGCAGGGGGGAATCCTGGCTCCCCCACCGATTAGCCATGTGGCCTCAACGACGTCAGTTCACCTGTCTCAATTCTCCTACAGGATTGCTGCAAATTCAGAGGAATGGTCTCCAAGTACCCAGCCCATGGCCAGGCTTAGAAAAATACCATGGTCATTATTACTCCACAGTGCCAGGGCAGCCGCAGAAGGGTGACAGGACTGGATGTCCAAGGGACAAGTAGACTTTCAGTGCCAACAGTCCCAACCTACAATCACTGGGCACAAGTTCTCGGCAGGGCACGGGCTATCAGGTCAGGCCTATGATGCAATCGCAGCTCTCTGCCTATGCTACAAGGTGAACCATGACCTTCAGGAAATTGAAAAAACAGCCCATAAAAAGGGAGTATGAAACAAAACCTCAGCGAACGTTTATTTCTCATCATATGGAACTGGTAGCAAAGCCAAAGATTTCTGCACTTGAACACTGGATACCACTCCCTACCCGCCCAGTGGACATTTACAGTCATCACATCCCCTCTAGAACCCAGATCCCCATGCCGGGGCCTCTTCTCTCCTGCACAGCTTCTTGCAGGGAGGGCTTTCAGGCCTGAAGGGGGTGCCGGTTGCTTCTCCGCGCCTGCACGGGTATTTAATGTGGCACACTGGCCAGGCTCCTCTCCTGCCCCGCCCAGCAGCAGCACGGCCCTTGCCTTTCTTCAGTGCCCTCCAAACTGGTCAGAGAGGAGGCAGAGACTGCTAGAAGAAGGGCAAGAGAGTCGTAATTCACAGTCATTTGCTACAGAAAGTGCCTGGAATCGGTCCTTGGCTGCTTCTGCCTGGAAGCAACCCACTTAAGCCCCAGGAGAGGGGACAGATGAGATACTGGGATGGGGGTGGGAGTCCTCAGAAGGCACCCAGGAGACACTGGCTGCAGAAGTGGGGTCCCTGATCTTGCAAGAAAATCCGCTTGCTGTTGGCAGGTTGGCCTGAGAATCCCAGGGGCAGCTTCAGACATTGTGGGGACTCAGACCCACCCTCTCAGTCTGCAGCTGTGGCAGTCAGAGGTTTGGCAATGTAGCCATGGTCACCTGGCCATGGCCCAGGGGCAGGGTCCAAACAAGAACCCTGGTGCCTCCCGCCCCTCCTGCTGAGCCATGGTGCCACCTAAGCCACCTAGAAAGGCTCAACTTTTTGGCAGACATCTGCGGCAGGGCCACTGGAGGCAGGAGAGTGGGGTGCTGGCCTCTGCGAGGCAGGTGCAGCTCTGGGAGAACAGAATTCTCCCTCTCCTCCTCCTCTCACACACTGTGGCTCCAGGTTGGAACCTCAAGCATAAAGGACCAAAATAAAGAGGATTTATAATCTAATACTCCCTCCTCTTCAGAAGGCAATGTGACCAGCAAAGGCTCAAACTCTCTAGAGATAATCTGCTTTTTTTTTATGTACTTGGCCTCTCTCCTGACGCCTCACACCATTAAGCATGGAGAAAAGGAAAAAAGGGCAAAGGAAGTCAAAAAACTGAACTAGGATTCGGGCAACAGCCTCAGGCTGCCCAACAGAACAGGCTTTTAGGGAACTGGACACACAGACCAGCTGTGACCCTGACTTTCACATTGATGGGTGAATGGCAAGTAGGAGGTAATGAAATCTGGAAATGACAGGGGAGAGAAGGCAAAGCTGCCTGGAGTGTCAGTCCCAGAGGCATTTGCCCCTCTCCCCCCGGGGCCAGCCAGGGACTTCCCAGTTCAGGAAGGCCACAACACTTGTGGCACATTAAGTCCGAGCTTGGCCCGGCTTCTTTCCTGTGCCCTCTGCCTCTGTGGGCAGGGGAAGGAGGAAGGGTGTGGTCCCTTAGGATCTCCTAGTGCTCTTCCAGCTCCCAGGAGCAGGGCTGAGATCCCAGAGTCAGTGCAATGAACTGTCCATTCCAGTGAGGAAAAGGGAGGGTGTGGCTTCGGGACTGCACATCACACACAAGCCCACTCCAGCGTGGGGAGGGTGGGCACGGGACACAAAAGGGTCTGGGGCTGTCTCCAGACAGAGAAGTCCTTGTGGGGAGCTGAACCGGGCCCAGGTCCTGCTCAGGAGTCAGGTCATGTAGCGGGTGATGGCACGAAGGGCGTACAGCAGAGCGGCTTGCATGCGCGCCTCCAGGAGCAGCAAGTTCACATGGACCTGGGGCACAGAGGAAGGCATGTTGGCAACTGATGTCACTCCTCACCCCCCACACCCCTCCCAGACTGCCTCGATCCCTGACCCACTTACCTCACCATTTCCTTTCCTACAGAGCTGCCCCAGCATCTGCTAAGGCTCTGAGCAGTTTAGTACAAGGACAAGCACATTCATTCCTATCATGACTAAGCTCTGTATTCCTTAAAGCTAAAACGGCCGGGTGCGGTGGCTCACGCCTGTAATCTCAACACTTTGGGAGGCCAAGGCGAGTGGATCAGGAGGTCAGGAGTTCGAGACCAGCCTGGCCAACATAGTGAAACCCCATCTCTACTAAAAATACAAAAAGTTAGCTGGGCATGGTGGTGGATGCCTGTAATCCCAGCTACTTGGAAAGGTGAGGCAGGAGAATTGCTTGAACCCGGGAGACAGAGGTTGCAGAGGTTTATGTACATTTTTTTTATTTTATCTTCCCAGCAACCTTGAAATACAGCAGTATTTATTCCCATTATAAAAATAAAATCCCAGCTACTTGGGAGGCTGAGGCGAGAGGATCACTTGAGTCCAGAAGTTCAAATACAGCCTGGACAATATAGTGTGACCCCATCACGAAAACAAAAAACTTTGAGAGGCTGAGGCAGGAGGATCATTTGAACTCAGGAGGTTGAGACCAGGATGGACAACACAGTGAGACCTTATCTCTAAGAATTTAAAAAATCAGGTGGTGTGTACCTCAGGCCCTCTGGGGGCTGAGTTGGGAGGACACTTGAGCCTAGGAAGTGGAGGCTGCAGTGAGCCGAAATCACACCGCTGCACTCCAGCCTGGGCAACAGAGCAAGACTCTGTCTCAAAAAAAAAAACAGGATAAAAAGCTCAGAGAGGCCAGGCACGATGACTCACACCTGTAATCTCAGCACTTTGGAAGTCCGAGACAGGTGGATCACAAGGTCAGGAGATCAAGATCATCCTGGCTAACACAGTGAAACCCCATCTCTACTAAAAATACAAAAAATTAGCCGGGGATGGTGGCACACACCTGTAGTCCCAGCTACTCAGGAGGCTAAGGCAGGAGAATCGCTTGAACTTGGGAGGTGGAAGTTGCAGTGAGCCAAGATCGTGCCACTGCACTCCAGCCTGGGCAACAAAGGGAGACTCATCTCAAAAAAAAAAAAAAAAAAAACCTCAGCGAGATAATGTGACTTGCCGAAAGTCACACTGCTATCAAGAGATAGTGTTATGATTTGAACCCAGGTCCACCAAGCTACCACTAATGTGAAGCAGGCACCCTCATTCCCATTTTACAGGTGAGTAAACAGACTCTGAAATCACACAGTGGAATAGGACTTCAATCCAGAGGAATAGGCCCAGGTGTCCCACCTAGCAGGACAGACTCAGTCTGGGGACTCTCACTGGGTCCTAACCCCTTGCCCTCTCCACTGGCTTGGCCTGTCTACTTCCATCCTGCCCTGCCTGTATAGGTCATACCTTCTCTGAGTGGCGGAAGTGCCTCCAGAAGAGGTTGTACATTCTTCGGGTGGTCTTCTCTGGGTAGCAGGCCACTGTCTTGATATAGACCTTGAGGTTCCGCTCCAGGAGCTGGTTCACCTCCCCATAATCATAGTCATCATATCTGGATGGAAAGGTCCCAGCAGCATTACTCATGCTTTCTTCCCAGAGGCAGCTCCCTCCCCCCAACCCCACCCTACAGAGGGAAGAACAGAGTGTTGAGAAAAATCAGAAGGTAGAAGCAACAGAAACCTAGTTCCTCTTGGAGAAACAGCTGATATCGTGTATGACAGGCCACCACATTGGCAGGGGACCACGTCAAGGAATGCAGAGAATAAGCATGCTGTATTGAATACCAACTATGTGCCATGTGGAATCCTCAAAACTACTCTACACTATTGTGTACATGATTGGATGGTGTATGCAATCTGCTACATTCATCAACCCCATGTTATAGATGAGGAAACTGAGATTTAGAGAAAGGAAGTCACTTGCCCTAGTTAATACAGCAAGGAATGGTCTTTGTTTTTGTTTTTTTTTTTTCATGATCAACAAGGCAGTTTTATTTAAAGGAGCAGATATAACTTGATTTCAGAGTTGCAGAAAGCTTGGCTCACATTTTTTTACATTAATTTCAGTATGTTTTTGTTTTTCTTTTGAGACGGAGTCTCGCTCTGTTGCACAGGCTGGAGTGCAATGGCGTGATCTCGGCTCAATGCAACCTCAGCCTCCTGGGTTCAAGCAATTCTCCTGCCTCAGCCTCCTGAGTAGCTGGGATTACAGGTACATGCCACTGTGCCCGGCTAATTTTTGTATTTTTAGTAGAGATGGGGTTTCACCATGTTGGTCAGGCTGGTCTCGAACTCCTGACCTCATGATCCGCCTGCCTCAGCCTCCCAAAGTGCTGGGATTACAGGCGTGAGCCACCACGCCCAGACAGGAATGGGTTTTAAACCCAGCTCTGCCTAGCTCAGGGGCCATAACCACTACTCTGTAGTAAAGGCCATGGAAGGTAGAGGAGGAGGTCAGTGGAGGAGAAGGAAGAGGATAAGGGTAAAAAGGAGCTTGTACTCATTCTACAAATGGGCAACCTAAGCCCTGGAGAAGATGACTAACTTCTTCAAGCCAAAAAGCAAGTTGGTGATGAGTCTAGAAGCCACTTAGTCATCCCCAGTCTAGTGAGTGAGGGGAGCCAATGTCAAAACAGATCAGTGTAGAACAGAGGAATGACTGGCTGGAAACTGGAGGGCAGATTTGGAAGACAAAGAAATAGGAGCAAGAACCATGTTGGAGAGCAGAGAAGCCTGAACCTGAGGGCTGGGCGGAAACCAGCCCAACTCACATTCTAAGAAGCCTGTCCTTGGCCAGCCATGGGTTGGAAACCTACTAGTGACTAGAGTAAGAGGATGGTTCATTAAGTATAGCTCAACCCATTCAGTGAAATATGATTTACAGCTAGTAATACACAGAAACACAAACTTTCTACAAGGAGCACGTACCTTTTTTAAAATTAGGGGATAATTTTTTGGTGTTTGGTATAAACTGTTAAGTGAGAAAGGCAGGAAAAAAAATCATGTGTTCACTAAAACATGCTCATGTTTGAGTAAATGAATAAAACAACTGAAATGAGTAGGTAAGGAAATGGCAACTGATCTTGTTTTTGTAAATTATATACGCTTTGGTTACTTGTGCATAGAAAAAAAGAAAGGTGCCAGGTGTGGTGGCTCCCGCCTATAATCCCAACACTTTGGGAGGCTGAGGCGAGCGGATAGCTTGAGGTGAGGAGTTCCAGACCAGCCTGGCCAACATGGTGAAACACCATCTCTACTAAAAATGCAAAAATTAGCTGGGCATGGTGGCACCCACCTGTAGTTCCAGCTACTAAGAAGGATGAGGCAGAAGGATCACCTGAGCTCAGGAGCTGGAGGTTGCAGTGAGCTAAGATCACTCCACTCCACTCCAGCCTGGGTGACAGAGCAAGACTCTGTCTCAAAAAAAAAAAAAAAAAAAAAAAAAAAAAAAGCCAGGCGCAGTGGCTCACGCCTGTGATCCCAGCTCTTTGGGAGGCCAAGGTGGGTGGATCATGAGGTCAGGAGATCAAGACCATCCTGGCTACCAGGTTGAAACCCCGTCTCTGCTAAAAATACAAAAAACTACCTGGGCATGTTGGCATGTGCCTGTAATCCCAGGTACTCAGGAGGCTGAGGCAGGGAGAATTGCTTGAACCTGGGAGGCGGAGGTTGCAATGAGCAGAGATTGAGCCACTGCACTCCAGCCTGGGCAACAGAGCGAGACTCCGTCTCAAAAATAAAGAAATAAATAAATAAATTGAAAAAAAAAAAAAAAAGGCCGGGCACAGTGTCTCATGCCTGTAACCCCAGCACTTTGGGAGGCTGAGGCGGGCAGATCACCTGAGGTGAGAAGTTTGAGACCAGCCTGGCCAACATGGAGAAATCTCATCTCTACTAAAAATACAAAATTAGCTGGGCGTGGTGGCACATGCCGGTAATCCCAGCTACTCGGAAGGCTGAGGCGGGAGAATCCCTTGAACCGGGGAGGCGGAGGTTGCAGTGAGCTGAGATCACGCCATTGCACTCCAGCCTAGGCAACAAGATTGAAACTCTGTCTCAAAAAAAAAAAAAAAAAAAAGGAAAGAAAAAGACAGGAAGGAGATAACTGATAATAATAACAGCAGATAGTATAATGGATAATTTTTATTTTATTTTATTTTGTATTTTTTTAGTGAAGGGTCTTGCTGTGTGGCCCAGGCTGGAGTGCAGTGGTGCATTCATGGCTCACTATAGCCTTGAGCTCTTGGGCACAAGTGATCCTCCTGTCTCAGCCTCTAGAATACCTGGGACTATAGGCATGCACCACCACACTCAGCTAATTTTTATTTTTTTGTAGAGATGGGTCTTAATTATGTTGCCCAGGCTGAGGCACAAACTCCTGGCCTCACGTAATCCTCCTGCTTCAGCCTCCCAAAGTGCTGGGATTGCAGGTGTGAGCCACTGCACCCAGCCTTTATTTTCTTTTTTGTTATCTGTGTTTTTCAATTTTATTTACTTATTTTGAGATAGCGTCTTGCTCTGTTGCCCAGGCTGGAGCACAGTGGCATGATCTCAGCTCACTGCAACCTCTGCCTCCTGGGCTCAAGGGATCCTCCTGCCTCAGCTTCCTAAGTAGCTGGAACTACAGGCATCAGCCACCATGCCTGGCTAATTTTTGTTATTTTTCATAGATATGGGGTTTCACCATGTAGCTCAGGTTGGTCTCGAACTCCTGGACTCCAGTGATGCCACCACACAGGCAAATTTTTTAATTTTTTTGTAGAGATGGGGGTCTCACTATGTTGCCCAAGCTCATCTTGAACTCCTGGTCTCAAGCAATCCTTTCATATTGCCCTCCCAAAGTGCTGGGATTACAGGCATGAGCCACCGCGCCTGGCCTCTATTGTAATTTTTTTTTTGAGACAGAGTCTTGCTCTGTCACCCAGGCTGGAGTGCAGTGGCACAATCCCAGCTCACTTCAGCCTCCACCTCCCCGGTTCAAGCGATTCTCCTGCCTCAGCCTCTTGAGTAGCTGGGATTACAAATGTCTACCACCACACCCAGCTAATTTTTGTATTTTTAGTAGAACGGGGTTTCACCATGTTGGTCAGGCTGGTCTTGAACTCCTAACCTCATGATCCGCCCGCCTCGGCCTCCCAAAGTGCTGGGATTACAGGCATGAGCCACTGCGCCCGGCCTATTGTAATTTTTAACAGCTGCATAGTATTTCACTGAATAGACGTATCATTATTTAAAGTCCCCTACTGAGCATTTATGTTGTCCTTATTTATTATGGGAGAAGAATTACTACTCAGAATGGAAATACAAACATAACTCTACATATATATAGTGTGTGTGTGTGTGTGTGTGTATATGCATGTATATGTGTATATATGTGTGAGTGTGTGTGTGTGTATATATATGTACATAAATATCAAACAATAATTATCTCTGGGAGTGCAATTAAAGAGTTTCATTTACAACGTTCAAACAATGAGTACTATCATCTTTTAAAATCACAATTTGCTTTGAAAAACAGTATAGGCAAGAAGAAAGGAAAAGAAAAAAACAAAAAGAAAATGGAAACAACTGTGAACCCAGAGTGAAGACTTACAGTGCACACATGCCCCAAATGAAGGGATATGAGCTCACCTGATGCCAAAGACGCAGTGGATATAGTTCCAGATGGCCCTGCGGAGCACGGAGGTGTCCACACCACTGTGCATGGCGATGGTATTGTAGGTGAGGCTATAGGCTGCCTGGAACTTCTCATCCAGCAGCTGCCCACCCTCAGGGTAGAGCCGCTGGATCAGCGAGTAGCCATGGTCTTCCCAGGTATAATCCTTAGGTAGGTGGGAAGGGATTGGTGAGTCTTTGGAGCCCAAGACCAGCCAGAGAGACCCCCATCCTCTGGACCTGGGATCTCCATGATTCTCCTTCCTGGTGCCATAAACCTAACGTGCTGCTTGCTCTGGGCCTGAGAGGTCAAGGAAGGTACACTTTGGTGATGACCTTCTCCTTATGATCACCAACCCCTGAGCTTACGGTATAGATGGGTCCCTTAAGGATTCACAGGGATCCCACTGCCCTCGTGGAATCTTGAGGGAAATAACGTACCCAACTCTGTTTGTTTTTGTTTTTTGAGACAGGGTCTTGCTGTCACCCAGGCTGGAGCGCAGTAGCGCAATCACAGCTCACTGCAGCCTTGATCTCCCAGCTCAAGTGATCCTCCCACCTCAGCCATTCAAGTAGCTGGGACTACAGGCATGCGCCACCTTCCAGTTAATTTTTTAAATGTTTTTGTAGAGACAGGGTTTCGCCATGTTGCCCAGGCTAGTCTCAAGCTCCTGGGCTCAAGGAATCCTCCCACCTTGGCTTCCCAAAGTGCTGGGATTACAGGTGTGAGCTACCATGCCCAGCTGGGTACCTAACTCTGTAACTACTCAAACTATCCACCCACTGCTTGTTCGTAAATGTGGAGCAATGGCCAAGACTAGTAGAGAGAGCCCTACCTGGGCCCGGAAGGTAGGGGGTGCCTGAGCCCCTCTCCGAGTGAAGTCCTCATATCCGAAAGTAGGGTCTTCCACAAAGCACAGCATGTCTGGGTGTGGAGAGGGCTCCAGGATATCAGCTGAGGACCAGAAAGAGGTCATAGTGAGGCTGAGGCATGGGGCATGCAGGGGTCCACTCCTGATTAATCACCAAAAGGGGGAGGGGAAGGCAGAATAGAGGGCCAAAAAAAGCCCCTTGCTATAGTGAGTGGGGCAAGATTTCAGCTGGAGCCAGGCCTTGGGGAGGGGGTGGATCAGGCCCATGGACCCATGAAGCGAGGCCCCTGGTAACAACAATAGTGGCAGTTATTTATGGAGCGGTTCCCCCTGGGCCAGGCTCTGTGCTAAGATCTTTGCTTCTACTGCCCCACTAACCCCACACAGCAATCCTGAAGCCCTGAGCTAGGAAGTGACTCATCAGTGGTCCACAGCCGGAAAGGCTAGCAGTCCAGGATTCAAAGCCAGGTCTGAGCCCAAGGCCCATGCTCAGAACCTCTTGGACGGGAGGTTGAGAAGTGGCTGCCTCTGGAATGCAGGAGGTGGCTCCTCCTCACCAGAGATAGCCTAAGAAGGAGCAGCCACGGGAGCCTGGATGCCTGTGACCCTGTACCTGAGGGGGTCACCAGCAGGCTCTCCGACTTCTCCAGCTCAAAGCGGCTCTCCATCTCCTCCTGGGACGTCCCCTCATCCCGCAGCAGGCTCTCCTGCAGCTGCTGCATGCGCTCCATCAGCGCCTCCACGTCGCGGGCAGACTCAAAGCCCTGCAGGAGAGGCCCCGTGGTGACCAGCTACTCCTCCTCCTTCAGCCTCTGGGAAGCTCCACTCATCCTTCCCACAGGCCAGGCCTTCCTAATGCTCACAAAGGCCCAGGGCATCCTCTGCGCCAGCCACTGTGCTGGACAGCACATGGGGTCTGTGCTTCCTAAAGTGATGTTTACAAAGCTACAGAATAGACACATCTTCCCTGAGCAGGAATTTTTAAAGTATCTGTATTTTTGTATTGAAACATACAAGGCCACATTACAGAGTAAAAGGTAAACTTTGTAGTTTTAAAGTGCTAAAACCAACAGCCTTTGAGCCTATGGCTTATACACAGTGTCAGTCACATGGCATTTCATTTAACCCTCACAGCCCAGTGTGAGTAGAGGGTCTTTATCTCCCCATTTCACAGATGAGGAAACTAAGCTTCAAAGTCAAATAACTTTTCTATGGTCTCTCATAGCAGCAGGTAGTGCAGGTACCAGAGATTGGGAAGCAGTAGCTTCTACCCAAGGACCAGAGGTCATGCCCGCTTCCTCCCCGATCAAGACCCAGGCCCGTGACTTACCCCAGAGTTGTTCAACGGGTCCCTGCTTGGGGGGCTGCTCTGTTCACTAGGGGGTGTAGGTGCCTGGGGGGCAGGGCTGCCATCTGCATCCCCCTCAGGGAGGATGCCACAGCCAAACACGAAGGAGGAGAGCGAGTGGCAGTGGGTGAGCAGGACCAGAGCCTGAATGAGCTCGGCCAGGGACCAGGTGTGCTCGCCGGTCTTCAGCAAGGCCTGGAAGGGACAAGGGGGGAGGTCAGAGCTGCTCAGTGCCTGCCCTGGGTTACCCACCAGGCACTAGCCAGGCTTCTGTGCTCCCTCAGACACCCGCCTCTCTGCCCCCTGCACCTGGATGTGTTCCTTGGTGATGAGCCATGGCCGATGCGCCAGCAACTTGTTGATCTCGCTGAGTTTGCGCAGCTTCTCGGGGGCCCGGTGGAGGCCCAGTAGCCACTCAGGGTCACCACCAGTCTGCAGAAACTCGGCCATGTGGGAGCCTACCAGGTAAGAACACTGATGGCGGGCGGCAGCCTGTGGAGGTAGTGGACACAGCCTGAGTCACCCTCCTCCTTTTGTGCCTGGCCCAGGGTGGGTACCCCATCAGGGGAGAGGTTGTAGGGCTCACTGTTCCCCAAGAGGCAGGAAATCTAAGTTCTAAGTAACCCCAGCTCTGCCACCAGCTTGCAGGCCACCTGATTCCTTTTTGCACCTCAGTTTGCCAATCTGTATGTAACACAAGCACTAACGATGCCTTTCTTCAAAACCTAAAATTTTCCTTCCAAGAAAAAATAAAAACAAAAAACCCAAAACTCTACAGTTAGATAAAGCCAGGGCTTTCCCTGCTTGTCTATGGAAATCAGCTCACAAAGCTCCCAGAAAAGAGATCAAAGGACAGAACCCCCCACAAAGCCACCTCTCCAAGTGTCAGGCCCAGAGAGGCTCACCATGATGGCAATGTAGTGGCGCCAGGAGCTGGCCAAGGGACCATCCGTGTGCAGCAGCAGGTAGTGCAGGCGCCAGAAGCTGGTAAAGTAGTCAGGGTGCAGGCCCATCACCACTGCCAGGTTGTCTACTCGCCCAGAGGACATCAGTGCCTCCAGCCCCAGGTGTTGCTCGAGGCTCTCAGCCCCCTCCCGAAGGACCTGCCAACCAAAGGGGAGGAGAGCATGGGTTTCCCTCCTGCCCCACTCATCAAAGAGACCAATGTATTCTTCCAGTGAGTTTTTAATGGCAAGAAACTAAAAACCACCACCGTGTCCAAAAAGAAAGAATGGGGAGGATCACATATTTTAATAAGTGATTCAACGAATACTTATTAGGTACCTTATATAATAATGGCCAGTACTTACACATACAATGCTATGTGCCAAGCACTGTTCAAGCATGCATATTTTAACTTATTTAACTCTCACAACAACTATAAAACTGGAGTTCTGTTTCTCCACTTTTAGGTAGGAAAAATCAGGCACAGAGAGTAAAAGTACAGTTTCTCCTCCCTTCATGGAGTGTCTATTCTAACACTGCAAATGCATATAACCATGGGGGCGGGTGCAAAATAGTTCACATTTCCTGAGTGCTGTCTCCATGCCATCCCTGAGCTTACAGTTTTCTCTGTGTGATTTCATGGGATCTAGCCAATAAGCCTGTGAGGTGAATACTATTATTTCCCCCACTTTGCCAGATGAGGAAACCAGGAAGTTTTCTTCCTTGCTCAAAGTCACAGATCTGATAAATAACAGAAGCAGATTCAAATCCAGATCAACTCCAAAGCCTATTTCTTTCTTTTAAACTTTTTTAAAATACAGACGGGGTCCCACTATGTTGTCCAGGCTGGTCTCGAACTCCTGGGCTCAAGTGATCCCCAAACCTTGGCCTCCCAAAGTGCTGGGATTACAGGCGTGAGCTACTATGCCTGGCTGCCTGTTTCTTTTCTTTATTATAAAAGAGTGGGCTGGGCACGGTGGCTCACACGTGTAATCCCAGCACATTGGGAGGCAGAGATGGGCAGATCACCTAAGGTCCGGAGTTTGAGACCAGCCTGACCAACATGGAGAAACCCCATCTCTGCTAATACAAAATTAGCTGGGCGTGGTGGCTCATGCCTGTAATCCCAGCTACTCGGGAGGCTTGAGGCAGGAGAATTGCTTGAACCTGGGAGGCAGAGGTTGCGGTGAGCCAAGATCGTGCCATTGCACTCCAGCCTGGGCAACAAGAACAAAACTTCGTCTCAAAAAAAAAAAAAAAAAAAAAGGTGGTCATTTATAAATGAAAAAATAAAAGACAAGAACAATACTTGAGCTTAGAATTCTGGGTCACAGACATAAATAATCGGCAAGTGGTTGTTCGCCTTATATTTACAAAGGAGTAGAGGAACAAGGGGTTTAGAAGGAGGGTAAATGTGTGTTAGCTCATTAACCACTCGCCCTACACATTTAGGAAAAGCCAAGAGAGGAAACAAATTTTTTTTTTTTTTGAGACGGAGTCTCACTCTGTCACGCAAGCTGGAGTGCAGTGGCGCGATCTTGGCTCACTGCAAGCTCCGCCTCCCAGGTTCATGCCATTCTCCTGCCTCAGCCTCCAGAATAGCTGGGATTACAGGCACCCGCCACCACGCCTGGCTAATTTTTTGTATTTTTAGTAGAGACGGGGTTTCACCGTGTTAGCCAGGATGGTCTCGATCTCCTGACCTCGTGATCCGCCCGCCTCGGCCTCCCAAAGTGCTGGGATTACAGGCGTGAGCCACTGCGCCCGGCAAAACAAAAAATTTGTTCTTGTTCACTGATGGCCAAATAAAATGAAGAAACTAGTTTTACATTTTTCTGCATGTTTTGAAGGTATCTCCACTATCCCAACACACTAGAATGTAAGCTCCATAATGGCAAATATTTTTGTCTGTCTTGTTCACTGCTATATCCCAAGCAACCAGAACAGTGCCTGACATAGATTAATCATTTAATAGATATGTTAAGTAAATGAATGAATGAACTGACTCAGTAGATGAAAGATGTCTTTCTTGTATTAAGTGAAAAACAAAACAAAAAAACACGTTGTAAACTATGACCTTGGTTCTGTACTGAAAGTAAGTATTGGCTTGAAAAAAGCACAGTAAACAGTGGCAAATGGTTAACAGTGATGATCTCTGCAGGGTGCAGGAGGATACAAGAGATCAGAGCTTTCTGAAACAATGGAAATTTTTAAAATAATAAACATATATTACTTTTAAAACAGAAAAGAGCGTGTAATATATGTACGGTCATGGATGAGATAGATAGTTCTATCTTCTTAAGGGAAAGCAGGCACTGATCAAAAGTTTGAGCATGAAAAAAAAAAAAGTTTGGCCACTACCTGGCTATTAGCACTTGATTTCTTTGAGCCTGTTTCACCCCAGTAAAATGGAGTTGATAGTGCCTGCTTCACAAAGCCGTCTTGTGAATTAAATGAATCAGAAATCAGAAAGGAATAGCTTAAAAGCTGCAATTTAAAGAACAGGAAAAGATGCCTGCCCACCAATGTGCCATGTCCTTTCTTCCCAGGGACCAAAGATCCCTAACCCCTTCCAAGCTTACCTCCTCCACGGGGATGAAGGCGCTGGGCCCTCGAGGGCCTCGCCGAGCCCGGCTCTCCCTCTGCTCCTGGGAGGAAACATATGAGGTTAGTCCGTGGTAGAAGGGAGAATAAAGAGGATTATTACCTATCCAGCCTCTTCCTCCTATCCAAGGGGCTACACTGAAGTGTTAAACCCACCTTTCTAGCATACTTTGGATGGTGGAGCCAGATGGGAGATATACACATGTTTGGAAGGGTAATCAAGAAAGAGGGCTCACTCCAGGCTGAGTTCTTCAGGAACTGGGTTGGGACCCAAGAATCCCAGCAATGCGGGATGGGAGGGTCCTGGAAAAGGAACTATATAGCCACCATGCTGCACATCTCCAGGAGGCCACCTTCTTAGTGGTCCCAGAGAACTTATACAAGAACACAACACAGTTTGCACCCTGAAGCCAGGTAACCAAGTACCCCAGATGCTCCAGAAGCAGCTTCAATTTCTCTCACATGTTCGTTCCTTCCTTCCTTCCTTTTCTTCCTCCTCCTCCTCCTTCTTCCTTCCTTCCTTCTTCTTCCTTCTTTTTCTTCTTTTTTTTTTTGAGACGGAGTATCGCTCTTGCTGCCCAGGCTGGAGTGCAATGGCGCGATCTTGGCTCATTGCAACCTCCGCCTCCTGGGTTCAAGCGATTCTCCTGCCTCAGCCTCCCGAGTAGCTGGGATTACAGGCATGCACAACCACGCTCACCTAATTTTATATTTTTAGTAGAAACCGGGTTTCTCCATGTTGGCCAGGCTGGTCTTGAATCCCCAACCTCAGGTGATCCGCCCACCTCAGCCTCCCAAAGTGCTGGGATTACTGGAATGAGCCACCGCGCCTGGCCTCTTCTTCTTTAGTGGTGCAGTCATAGCTCACTATAGCCTCAAACTGCTGGGCTCAATGGATCCTCCTGCCTTGGCCTCCCAAAGCACTGGGATTACAGATGGGAGTCACCATGCCTGGCTGCTTATCTGTCCTCCCACCACCACCACCTCATTAACTACCACCCCCTCTTGTCTGGACCACTACTCACAACCTCGCCAGTTGTCCCCCGGCCTCCTTAGCCCTGGCCTCTCCTATCCATCCTCTACCCAGTAGCCACATTAACTTTCTGAATATAAATCCGATCAACTGGCTTAAAACCCTACCTCCCCCTCCCATGGGCTTCCAGATACAACTGGCCCAGTCCCAGTGGTCACTCCTTTTGCAAAGCTAAACCACAATGTCTAGGAACCTTTTTCTGGCCCTCACCTATGACCCCAAAATTCCCAGGGCTTTTGCTTCTAAAAACACTGTCATCAAATTGTCTGTTTTGTTTCCCTGACACCAGATCACATTTAGTGGAGAGCAGCGCCAGGTCATTCATACTAGTCTGTGAATGAAGACAGAGAAAGCAGAAAGGCACGGAGGGAATCTGAGCAGGGTGTACAAGGCTGATGGGAGCAACTGTTTTGACCTGTTATATGCTGCAGCCTCTTTAGAAACCACTAATATCAGGTACTCACTACATCTGCTTCTCCTAGTCCTAGAGATGGGGTTCAGGAAGGATGCTCTACTTATTAATTTATTTTGTTAATCCGAGAGTGGAGGTGGCTCTCAGCACTGGTCTTGTTTACAGTTTACCCAAATCAGAGCCATGCTCTCACTGGACAGGGATAGGAGGTGCCCAGTTCTCCCCTTCCCATTAAGATCCAGACTTAGTACCAGCCCTCAGGTATCCGGGAACTAAAAACTATAATTGAACCTTCCTTCTCAGATGGCCAAAAGCCCACTGAGGAGGCAGAGCTCTGGGACTCCAGAAGACTACAAAGTCTCTGGGGTAGGTACCAATTCTGCAACTAACTTGCTATGTGGCTCTGGGAAAGTTAAAGGCCTAAACTCTCTAGGCCTTAATCCTGGTAGGTAAAGTAGCCCAGCTACCTTCAAAAAGGGAGTTGAGCTGACCGTGCAGGCCCCTTTCAGCCCACACTTCTGGGAACCTCCGGGCCAGGCTGGTCCAAGTTCAGCGTAGTAACCACCACAATCCCTGAGCACTCCCCTTTGGAGCTTCCCTCCCCCTCACCAAAGACAAAGCCCAACAGCTCTGTATAGGAGATAAGGATTGCTGACTCCACAAACTGGGCCTCCACCTCAGGGGACCTGAGGACAGAATAGCAAGCCACAGCAGGGTAGGGTGGAGCAAAACTGGGGGAGGCAGAGACGGCCCATCAGGGGTTCTAGGGAAGGGTAGGAATAGCCTTGGGAATCCCAACTCACTCCAAAATCTGACCCAGGAATTGTCAAAAGAAGGAGCTCTAAGTCATGGGTCTGGATCCATCAACATTTTCAGCAATAACAACAACAACAACAATATACAATGCAGTTAAAAGACAGGGGCCCTTGGCTGGCACAGCAGCTCATCCCAGCACGTTGGGACACTGAGGCAAGAGGATCGCTTGAGGCCAGGAATTGGAGACCAGCCTGGGCAACATAGTGAGACCCCTGCCTCCACAAACAGTAAATTAGCTGGGCATGGTAGCACACAACCTGTAGTCCCAGCTACTCAGGAGGCTGAGGCAGGAGGACTGCCTGAGCCCAGGAGTTTGAGGTTACAGCAAGCTATGATCGCACCACGGCATTCCAGCCTGAGCAACAGGGCAAGACCCTGTCTCAAAAAAAAAAAAAAAAAAAAAAAAAAAAGATGGGGCTCTTGACACAAATTGCATGAGCTCAAATGACAGCTCCACCACCTGCTATCCCTTAGCTTTATGAGCCTCAGTTTCTTTACCAAATAATGGGGATAGCAGTAACTACTTCCACTGGCCAGTGATGAGGATTTCATGAGATAACACTGTGTAGCTTACCTCATACCTCCATAACAATAAGCACTTAATAAAAAGTCAGGTATCATTAACCTCCTTGCTGTATCAAACAAGGGCTTCTCAACCCAAGTGGTACATTAGAATCCTTTGAGAAGCTTTACAAAAATAACAATGCCAAGGTCCCACCTCCCGCAATTCTAATTTAGTTGTCTGGGGTGGGGCCCCAGCATAACAGCCAGGGTGAGGACCATTGTTTACACCATTTATTGATCACTTTCTCAAGTATAAGGCACTATGCTAAGTGCTTTCTAGGTGGAAACAGAATTAATTTGTTCACTCAACAAATATTTTTGATGGCTATACTGCAAGCAGCAAGAATACAGCAGTGAAAAGACAAAGCCCTCGGCCTTCATATAATTCAGAATCTGATAAACAGGATTTCAAAGCACAGATTCTATAAAGTGAGTGAAATAAACCAGTAACTGTATGATGGGGAGGGAGAGTGTGCAATATTTTAGTGTAGACAGGAGAAGCCATTGAGGAGGTGGTCTTTGAGCTGTTATCTAAATGATGAGAAGACAGCAAGGCCTGTAAAGCTCTAGGGGGCCTAAGTGGGGTGGTTCACACCTGTAACCCCGGTACTTTGGAAGGCTTGGTGGTGGAGCATCACCTGAGGCTAGGAATTTGAGAACAGTCTGGACAACACAGCAGGACACCCTCTCTTAAAAAACAAACAGGCCGGGTGCAGTGGCTCATGTCTGAAATCCCAGCACTTTGAGAGGCCGAGGCGGGCGGATCACCAGAGGTTGGGAGTTCGAGACCAGCCTGACTAACATGGAGAAACCCCGTCTCTACTAAAAATACAAAAAATTAGCCAGGCATGGTGGTGCATGCCTGTAGTCCCAGCTACTTGGGGGGCTGAGGCAGGAGAATTGCTTGAACCCAGGAGGTGGAGGTTGTGGTGAGCCGAGATCGCACCATTGCACTCCAGCCTGGGCAACAAGAGCGAAACTCTGTCTCAAAACAAACAAACACACACCCCAAAAACTAGGGGGACCAGCATTCCAGCCAGAGGGAACAGCGAGTATAAAGCCCTGAAGGCAAAACCAAGTAGATTTGAATCCATGGCTCCAATACTCTGAATGCTTCCCCGATCCTGACAGAGGAAGCAGGCAGGGCAGCATACCACTGCCAAGAAATGACCCCTCCAAGTCAGCCCTCCCTGCCCAATTCCCTGGACTGGGGAGTCAGTAATAACAATGGTACATAACAAGGCTGGTTACCACTGGCTAAGCATTAATTTCACATGCACTACCTGGACTTTAGGGCAGAAGCTACTACTAGGGCTTCCATTTTACAGATGAGGAACAAGGCTCAGAGAGGTCAACTCACTTCTGGCTACTCAGGCAGGAAGGCAGTAGCAGGGCTGGGATACAACCCAGGTTTCTGCAAGTGCAGAAATGATTCCCCATTCTCTAAACTTCTCAAGGTCTCAATAGTCTCCAGGCTGCTGCATCTGGGACTCACCAAGAATGAGAAGCTCCAGTCACAGCACCTGTCACACTTGGGGGCACACACTGAATCTAGTTCTTTGTTGTTACCCCAGTGCCTAGCATAGCACAGTCCAACAGAATTTTCTGCAATGATGGAATGTTTTATATCTGTACTGTCCAAGAAATGTGAGTCTCTAGTCACTGTGGCTGAGCATTTGAAATGTGACAAATGCAACAAAAAATTTTCATTTTATTTAATTTTAATTTATCTAAATTTAAATAGCCACATGTAGTGAGGGGTTACCATATTGGATGGTACAGGTTCAGTAGACCTGATAAAGGCATGATTCCAGTTCCACGTAACAGAACAAGAAAGTGCAACACAGAGGGGTCAGGTCACCTGTCCAAAATAACAGCTAGTGTGGGACAGAGAGAGAACCAGTGTTGGGTATTTTTATAGTTTCAACTAAACAGATCACATGGGGCAACAGGAACACTAAAGTTAACCCTTTAGGTGGTCATTCAACATGAAGGTCTTCACACAAACTGTAAAAAGAGGATAATGGCCCCAGACCTGTGCCTGGCTCCTAATTTTTTCTTTTTTTTTCTTTTTTTCTTTGAGATGGAGTCTCGCTCTGTCACCCAGGCTGGAGTGCAGTTGCGTGATCTCGGCTCACTGCAACCTCCGCCTCCTGAGTTCAGGCAATTCTCCTGCCTCAGCCTCCTAAGTAGCTGGGATTATAGGCATGCCCCACCACGCCCGGCTAATTTTTGTATTTTTAGTAGAGACATAACCCACTCACCTTGGCCTCCCAAAATGCTGGGATTATGGGCGTGAGCCACCGTGCCTGGCCTTTTTTTTTTTTTTTTTTTAAATAGAGATGAGGTCTCACTGTGTTGCCAAGGCTGGTCTCAAACTCCTGGGCTCAAGTGATCTTCCCACTTCAGCCTCCCAAAGTGCTGGGATTACAGGCATGAGCCACCATGCCTGGCATGGATCCTAATTTAAGCACTTACTATATGTTAACTTTTAAATTAGCTCAGGTACTTGCACACAGGTTCCATCTAATTTTCATCTGTTTTGGGGTGGCGGCAGAGTCTCTATTTTGCACACAAGGAAAGACTAAGGGTTCAAAGGTTAGGCACCAGCTGACAAGTAGCCAATCTGAGATCTGAACCCAGGGCTGTCTGGCTTCTAAGGTCCATTCCACTTCACAATAACAGCTTTGGGAAGCGGCCCCAGCCTTGGAGAGTTGAACCCAGCTCAGTCTGGCTTCCAAGGGTTCTGTCTACTACCCATATCGGCTTCTTGGAGAAGCCCCAGACTTCATTCTCGGTTACCCTATATTATCCTTTATAGAGCCTGTAAGTCCCTGGTCTCAGCTACAGACACCTGGTTACCCACTCTGCCAGCTGGGAAGGAACAGACACTATTTCTCCTTCCCTCACCCCCAGCTGAATTCAGATATTTTCCTGGGTTTATGCCTGAGAAGACGATACGGAAATACAGCCCAAGCAGCCCAGGACCTCCAGCCTTGGAGTGGGCAGGGTGGAGGGGGTGTGAGTGAGTGGTACCATACATTTGTCTGCCCATCATGAGCTGGGAACCACGCTAAGTGCTTTACACATCTGATTGTGCCAATTCCTCCCAACCACCCAGAGGGAAACAGTTCTTATAATCCCTTCTTTGGAGACAGGTCAGAGAGGCTCAGAAAGGTCCTCTTCCAAATGGGCACAATTCAGATCTGACTCCACGGCTGGAATAGTTCACAAGGGTCAGCTAAGCCAGCAAGGGGCAACTAGTCACGAACACTTATTAGGTGCAAAGAGCAGTGCTGGGGATGAGACTTGCAGGGTATCTCCAGCAAGGGACTGTTTCACATAATTGGGACCAAAGCTCCTACAATGGAGGGACTGGAGGAGGGTGTGCAAGGGGACTTATCTAGTGGGGGAGGAAGGGCTTCCCTGAAGAAGAAATGATGTCTGAGAAAGTTTGTTTTGTTTTGTTTTTTTTGAGACCGAGTCTCACTCTGTCACCCAGGCTGGAGTACAGTGAAGCGATCTCGGCTCACTGCAACCTCTGCCTCCCAGGTTCAAGCAATTCTCCTACCTCAGCCTCCCGAGTAGCTGGGACTACAGGCGTGTGCCACCACGCAGGGTTAATTTTTTGTATTTTTAGTAGAGACGGGGTTTCACCGCATTAGCCAGAATGGTCTCGATCTCCTGACCTTGTGATCCACCTACCTTGGCCTCCCAAAGTGCTTGGATTACAGGTGCGAACCACCGTGCCCAGCCTGGTTTTTTTTTTTTTTTTTTTGAGACAGACTCTTGCTGTCACCCAGGCTGGAGTGCAGTGGCATGATCACGGTTCACTGCAACCTCCGCCTCCCAGGCTCAAGCAATCCTCCCACCTCAGCCTTCCAAGTAGCTGGCGCACACCACCACGCCTGGCTAACTTTTGTATATTTTGTAGAGACGGGGTTTCAGGCTGGTTTTGAATTCCTGGGCTCAAGCAATCCATCTGCCTTGGCCTCCCAAAGTGTTAGTATTACAGGCATGAGCCACTGCATCTGGCCGAGAAAGTTATTCCGGAGCCCAATACTACCAGTACTAGAGTGAAGCCCTTGGAACTTTCTGAAGATACACACATCTGAAGGCAATGAGCTCCTGAAAGGGAGTGTGTGGTGAAGTGACAGGGAGTTAAGGGAGCTGCACGCCTGGGTCTTCTCTTGGGCCTCGGGCACCTGACTCAAAGATCAGCACCCTGCTGTCTTCTAAGGATGCCACCACTCAAAGCAGAAACTGTCAGAAGGACCTCTTTTCTCGAGAGAGGAATACACAGAAATCTCCCAGATAGGCCAGGTGCGGTGGCTCATGCCAGTAATCTCAGCACTTTGGGAGGCCAAGGCAGGTGGATCACCTGAGGTTAGGAGTTCAAGATCAGCCTGGCCAACATGCTGAAACTGTTTCTACTGAAAATACAAAAATTAGCTGGGCATGGTGGCGCATGCCTGTAATCCCAACTACTAGGGAGGCTGAGGCAGGAGAATTGCTTGCACCTGGGAAATGGAGGTTGCAGTGACCTGAGATCGTGCCACTGCACTCCAGCCTGGGCAACAGAGCAAGACTCCATCTCAAAAAAAAAAAAAAAAAAAGAAAAAGAAACCTCCCAGATAGCAGCAGTTTTCTCCACTGAGGAAACATGGCTTCTGTGTAAAGATCCCTCCCTCAAAGCCTTTTCTCCCTAGACCAGTTCCCAGGCACTGACCCAGAGAGGGGTGTACAGTGTCTGATCTCAGGAACAGGCTCAGGCACCCCCTTGTGAGACACTCTGGAGAAAGCTGTGCATGCCATGGCCACGTTCTGATAATAGCAAGCAAGTATCACGCAGTTACTATGTTCCAGTCACAGTGCTTCAGCCTTTGCTTGTATTCTGAGTTAATTCTCCCAACAATCCCTTAGAGATACTGTAAAATCCCCATGGGAAGAAACCACAGATCAGAGAAGTGATTACTGGCTAAGCCACACACTGCAAGTTAGCAGGAGGGCTGGGACATGAACCCAGCACTCTTGCTCTCTAGTGTTCAGGTGTTCTCAATAGTAACATTATTTCCATCTTTCCAAAGAAGTCACACCGCTGAGAAGCTGCAGGAGAAGAGCCATTCCTCCACATGGCGCTCCTAAATCACGGCAGAGAAGGGTAAGCAAGCTAACAAAAACCAGGGCACAAACCATACACCGACGGAGGTAGGATCCCCAGAAACCACGTTACTAAGAGAAGAGCAGGGATTTTCTTGGGGTCATAGCACTCCACCAAATCCCAGGTCCAGAATACAACTTCCACTACACTCTAGGCCTGTAAACTAAAGCAACTAGAAGCTCCTAGTGCCGTGCAATCTCAGAAATCATAAGGCCAAAGAACAAGATATTCAGTGGGGTTAATGAAGAAAGCCTCTTTCTGAGCCCATCGTGGGCCTCAATGTTCTTCCTGTAAAATGGGGCTATAGCGTAGCTTGTATTGCTGGTTTAGTCCTGAGGACTTAGGTTAAAGGCGAAAAAAACTCAGAGCCTGGTATCTAGTAGGTGCATAATAAATGATAAGATGTCCATTATCGCTGCTGCTGGTAGTGGTGGGGGAGTGCGAACTGTCAGTCTGGTTAGGTCCAGCCTAATTCCCGGTCTCCCTGCAAAGCCCCTGCGGGCTATGCCGGGATGCGAATGCGGGGGGGGGCGGGGGGGGGGTGGAGGGGAGCGGCGCGAAGGGAGGGTGGGGGAGGAATTTCTGGAAAACAAACTTCTGGGCCTTCAGACCACTTACTTAGCAGGGCGCAGCCTAATCCGCGCTTGGCTTCGGAAGCCGCGACCGGGGTTGTCCCCTCTCCCCCCAGCTTTGGCTGCCGCCGCTGCCGCGTACCGGGCGGCCCGCCAAGCCCCCAGAGCCCCTGCGCTCTCCCTCCAAAGCAGGAGTGCGGGGGACATGGGATGAGGTCAACTTTCACTGGCCAGTCCCAGGTGCCTACGCCCCGCGCTGGGGGACAGGAGCCGGGAGACACCCCAGGAAGGGTCCTCTGCCCGCCGGCCCCCACGAAGAGGAAGAGACTCCGCGGAAGGGGGCGGGGAGGAGGAGTGGTCTGGCCGCTCCGGCCGGGATTTGCCTGGACTTGAAGACGCTCAGGAGCCCAAAGCTCGGAGAGCCTCCAGAAGGCTTCTCCCTCATTGGCCAGGAGTCCGAGGGAGCCGAGGAAGGATCCGCGGCCCTTGTGGGGGGGGCGGTGAGGCAGAGGGGGAGAGGGAGGGAGGAGGGGGAGAGGGAGAAGGAGAAGGAGGGAGAGGGGAGACAGAGGGGGGGAGGGGTGCCGAGGGCCGCGGCTGCCAGTTGATGCAACCCGGGTCCCGGGTTACGCGCTCGGCTTTCCCTCCCCGAGCCCAGGACACACCGACTCAGCTCAGGACAGCCTGAGGCTCAGACGCGGTTCGGGGTTCCAGGGAAGAGGGGCGTCGCGCGGCCGCCGCTTACCTCTCCGGGGCCCGAGTCGCCGACGCCGCCCGGGGCGAACCGCAGGTAGTCCTTGAGCTCTGCGCGGCACTCGGAGTCCGCC